>NC_064615.1:159482753-169482753 GCF_023898315.1 Schistocerca nitens | reverse complement strand
ACCGGGCATAAGAACTACAGTTATCAAGTTCGCGTAAGCTTATCAGCCTGTCACGAACACCCGAAGCATATTTGTCAGATCAAGGGAGTTGTTGCAGTACCGAATGGTGCAGTCGCTGTGGGTTCGAAGTAAAGAAGACCGACAGACTTCGACCACCAGTGCTTCAATTTTAAACAAGGGAGCTTACGCTTTCCGCTGATATCAGTCTAAGGGAGATAGTGTCTGAAACTAATCAACCAAGCGAGGAGTTTGTTTTTAACAGTTACAGATCGGAGTCTTTGCGATCGACAGACACTGTTCCATGTCAACCAGACTGGGACAACCATCACCATCGAGCCGACACAAATAAATCGCCACACAGTGCAGCGTCTGTTGCTGTAACCGCAGAGATGGTAAAGATACTGTCCTTTGCATAGGCTCAAGTTTAGGTTTGGGAGAGGTCGTTCAATTTCAGTATAGTCAACGGTGGCTTCAGTAACCAGTAATATGCCTGTAATGTGAAACAGAACTCCAGCTTGTAGCGGGAAACTTACTCTTGATTTTTATAAAAGATTCTTGTCTTGAACGAAGTACGAACCAAGACAAAATCATTTTCAATCTTGTAAGCCGCTTGTTGTGACCCGACTTTAAGTTTTAATCTTCATTAATGAAAACTTTTGCTGGATCACATCTTTTGTTTAATAGTTACCTAAGAAGTTAGTAACTCGTGTTGATTACAACATGTCTTTTTTTTCCCCGAACAATCTTCTTTTTGAGGCAAGAATTTACGTACGGTTGGATTTCCTAAAAACCTATAAAATATTTCCTTTTTAGGGCTTCAAGAAAAAAAGGCGAGTTTTCAACCTAGGAAGTGATCGTTCCCGGTAGCTGAGTGGTCAGCGAGACAATGTTAATCCTAAGGGGCCGGATTCGATTCCTGGCTAGGTCGGAGATTTTCGCCACTCAGGGACTGGGTGTTGTGTTGTCCTAATCATCATGTCATCCCCATCGACGCGCAAGTCGCCGAAGCGGTGTCATATCGAAAGACTTGCACCTAGCGAACGGTCTACCCGACGGGTGGCCCTTGTCACACGACATTTAACCTAGGAAGTCGGTCGTCGATTTAATTAATCGCAAATGAATACAAATGTACTACATTTGATAAAAAATCTTAGATTTGGTAAGTTTATTTTTGTGTTGTTGGCGACATCAGTGGGAAGTTGTCTCCATGTATTCAAACGGTAAGCTCTGACTTCCGCATTATGTTGTTCGGTGTTGCTCGTGCTAGCCTTGGAGGTTGAGGTTAAAGTTGTGTTGTTTATTTCAGACAGTGGTCTGTCTTCTGCATCAAATTAGGCTAGGTTTTCAATGAAAAATCGCGAAAAGAAAATCATTATTTCTGTTTTCTCGAAGTTCTATTCCTGTGATACTCAAAAGATTTTTTGACGATGAAGTATTTGAAGTTGACTGTGGTTGTTCACTCACTGATGTCTGTTTTCAGTAATAATGTACCGCTCTTGGAGCAAGAATCAAATTCTGCAGCTGAAACTATTTCTGTTTACAGTTCACTTTAGAAACTGTCAAGGGATGGTACAAACATAATTATATGTACTTAAATGTAAAGACAGCAGTTATAAAATCGAAGAAGATCACTCACGAGTGTGTGACAGCCTTTGCTAAGCGACGACAGTTGTGTATAGTTCTGCTACTGAATATCTACTCAAATCGTCTCAAAATCAATAGTTCGGACCATTCAAGTGAGTGCAACCCTCGAGACTTCCTGTTTGAGAGGATGCTGAAAACTGTATCACATATCGCAACGAACAAACAAATGTAACGCGTATGACAGATTGTTCTTTGATTAGTTTTTTAATTTGGTGAAGTTCTTGAGACGTTATCAAAGGAATGGTGTTCATATTTCAATCACTCATCTAGTGCTGTTTCAAGCTCTGAACTGCTGAAAATTGTAGAACTCTTTTTTTCTATACCTAGTGGTTAACGAGTCTTTTCTCTTGTAAATGCACAGAGGACCAGGGATAGGAAGAGGTATTAAACATAAAACATGAAAGGTGCTGTGTGTGTCCAGTACAATTTCAAATACTTGAACTGCCTGAGCCTTTATGAATACTTGTTGGGAAACAAAAAACTGTTAAGAGAGATTTCTTCGTCCTCCAAATGTTCGTGGCATAGTAGTGAAGTAGACAACAATCACATAATTGAGTGCAGTGATGGCGAATAAACTGTCAATGTACTACATATTTAATCTTAAAATAATCACGAACTGTCACTGTTTTAGCTTAGTGTAGTTTTAAATGGCTACGTTTTTAGTTGCATGATTTTATCGCTAAAGGATATCCTCATTTTTTATGTGCACCGGCCTCTTTCTTATGATGAACGTACGGTAACCCTTTGTTGGTAATGTCGTACAACCATACCTTAGCGTTCTGGCGACTATTAATTGCAGATTAAGCTTCAAGCAACCTCTTAATAGCGTTGCCCCAACGCACACAGATTTAGTGAGCACTTACGTTCGTGGGAGACCCTGCAACACCTGGATCCAGCGTATGAACATTTAAGTTATGTACAGCTCGAGCGGGCATACTTATAAGAATCCTGATAGTTTAACGACTGCTGCACAAGGTCTAACAATAATGAATAATTATCCTAGCTCATCTTCAATCAGTTTAGAAATTAGTTTTCGTCACCTAAAAGATTTTATTTTCGAAGGAATGTCGAGCTCCTCCTCTCTTCCTGTGTACTTATCCATTTCTTGCTCATAATGGACGTTTTCTTATAACAGACGTTTCCTTATTTTTGTGTTGTTACTGCCACGAAGCATAAATGCAGCAACCACAGAGAAAGCATGAACTGCTGATTTCCTTTAACACTCAAGACCAAAGCATGAACTGCTGTTTCCCTTTTAGCACTCGACGCCATGACGGCTTGCTCTCTGTGCAATCAGGAGGGTCTATTGCTATGCACGTCGTCGCGCATCTAAACAGACACGACTTTTCCTCTCGCTCTAGCGCTCGCTTTAAGCAACGTGTTAATGTTTTCTTAAGACAGCGCGGTCGCGCCGACGTGTGTCCTGAGACTTATAGTGTTGAAGAGTTGCCGCTGCTTGCTTTTTTTATCGCTAAGCCTCACAGTTCGTACAGTTTAAATCCTTCTTCTTTTCTGTTAAATTGGCCTTTGTATTTTTCATACTCATGAAAATCTTGTTTTTCGCTTGATAGTTGGTAAAGTATAGATCCAATTTTCAAAATGAAACATATTTCTGCAATAAATGAGGACATCCAGTTGTGAAATATCTGATTTTGAATAATATAAGAAATTAACATTACTTAGTGAACATCTTCTTACACGTATCAGCGCAAGTAAAATATCGAATGGCCGGTGCACTACGATATACACTAAATATTTTGTTTATATGGGGTACTATTTTAAATACAAAACTAGTTGTTCGTAAAAAAACATAAGACAGCCGCTCCTGACAATGCGGTTACCCTGTTCTCGTGATCGGAAGACATCATGTCAAGTGGAAAACACTATTTCGCGTTTTCACTATTCCCCGTTAAAACCATATCAAACAACGAAAAAAATACGTTAATGTGAATACATTGGAATATAAATACAGTATATAATGGAAATATTAGAATACCAGCGGAAAAGTGATCCTATCGGAGCACAAAAAAGGCAACTATGATCCAGTTTAAAAGACTCATGCTGAAAAGTCGATCACCGGCTGCCTAATTCTACCTTCTTCAGCACCTTTAAAAATGTTTCCAAATAATCTGAAATGGTCCATTATAAATGGTTTTGAAAGCCTGTGACTGTGAAAACAATAGGTTTGTTTATAAAGAAATCTTCTGCTACCAGTCACGATTTTCTTTATTAACTTTTCGCACTACGCGTTTTGGAAAACTATTTCCATTTTCAAGTGCGTTTTTCGTGTGTATTGTGGCATTTCTGTTGATGTTGTTAATGTGTGAGAGTCTGCTTCATTTTGTTAACTTTCAAGTTTTTTAATGGTCCATTTGTGCAGAGTCTCACACGCACTAAACATCACACACAACTTGTTGTCCACATTAAACATCGAAAAATCTTACATGAAGAAAACAATTCCAAAGATGTTCTTACATAAACAAAACAAAAGACGTTCTTGCAAAACATCTTTGTAACTGTTTTGCTTATGTAAGATTTTTCGATGTTTTAAGTGTACAAGTTGTGTGTGATCTTTAGTGTGTGTGTGACTGCACAGATGGACCATTAGAAAACTGAAAAGCCAACGAAATGAAGCAGACTCTAACACATTGACAACATCAACAGAAATGGCATAATACACACAAAAAACGCACTTGAATATGGGAATCGTTTCCCGAAACACGTCGTGCGAAAAGAAAATAAAGAAAATCGTGACTGGTAGCACAAGATTTCTTTATAAACAAAAGTATTGTTTCCAAATATTTTGGCCTGTGAACCTCTCCTTTTAAGATACAACTCACCTCTAACTCCCACAAGCTCCCCGAATTGTAAATCGCTCGCACCTACAAATCCATCTCTGTACGTATTTCTAGCGATAAACATATAAGCTTAGCACGTTCCGAGCGGGCGTTTTTGTAGTGAAGTAAAACTCGTGCCTGAATGCATGGCGTGGCAGGCTCGTCACTTTATAAGCAAGGCCGTGTGCGCAGGTCGGTCGCTCGCATTGCACGTGCATGTACCCAGCTGCACGTGACCGGCATGTGCGCTCGAGGCGCATCGCGGGTTGGCCTACCTGGACAGCAACGGAGGGCAATCTCGCTAAGTGTGGTGGCAGACCGGCTACGCTGCTGGCTTTTCCGCAATAGCTGCACCGTGGGCGTGAGGGGAGCCAAGAGGAGTACTCAGTTATAACAGTTACGAGCTGCGTGCCGTCGTTACGCTGCGAAAGAATGTCTGAGGGTACTTCTTTCTCATTTTATTTTCTGCGTGAGTAATCTAAACACCAGTTACACGCACAATTCCACAGCATTCGATCTAAAAGAAGCGTCCGAAAATGTAGAGTAGTGCAAGATAATAAAAATGCTCAGAAAAAGTACAATTACATTAGGTAGAAAGGCGGGTGGTACACATGGCTTACACGACGGGCAGAACTGTGTAACGCCGGAAATGCATATCCTCCTATTTCCATCTATTGTGCTAAAATTTTTTTCCTTATTTTGTTACCTGAAGATATGACGTTTCTGTGTCTTTATATATTGTAATTGTTTTACTATTTATGCATTTATTTCGATGTATAATTGTTTTGTAAATATTATTTGTGTTTTTACGCTGGGTCTGGCCTAGGGAAAACTATGCTATCGAACGACTACATCGATAAGTCGTGTGGAGAACCAAAGTGTTTAGGATCTTTGGCGTCTAGCGCAGGCAGAGCAGAGGGAGTCTGGCTGGAGTAGGGCGGTGGAGCAGGTGCGTTGTGTGACGCTCCCGCGAGTTGCCGCGCTTTCGGGGTCTGGCAGCATGTAATTGCGCTCGACTTGCTATGATAGTTTCTGACACGGTGTCGTGGACGGGAAGCATTAGCTGGCGCACGTCAAGAGCCTGTACCGCCTGGTGACCGTGTCGAGAAGAAGGCGCGCCAACATCCAGCTTCTGCAACAGCGACGGCCGACAATGAGTGACTGTCGCCACCTCCCCGATCGACGACTGCAAACCTTCAATCAACAGACAAGGAAGACTAAAAGCGCGTAAAGTTTTAGAACTGTATGGCAGACCTCAGCTTTTCAAACTGTTAAATTTTTCTCACTAAATTACAGCAACGTAGCATGAACCTTTGTTGCTCATTGTCCCAATTGCATTACCAAGCAGAGTCCCTTCCTTTTCCAGAATGAACCCGAGTGTCGTTGAAATTGAAACGCCAGCATTAAAGTAATATCATTCGATTTCACTGCTTTAATTTCAAAGTTCAGTTAAGGCATTCATAGCTGGCTACAATATTTAGATTACACAAGCACAAATTAAGAGTGCGAGTTTTGTTACCATATTTTAGCTTACCTGTGACTGCAGCTCAGCTTGGTACGTACTACATTTTACTATTGTTAATTGTTCAGAATCATTTAATTCAAGTTCAAAGTTAAATCTCTTATTTCTAAATTGCGTAGATTCAAGTAGCTTTTGAAATGATTGTTGAGGTAGCCCAAGACTAACCTTATTTTATTGAATTTCGTAGTGCTTCAGAAACAAAGTTCACTATTAATTTCAGTCACTAAATTAACTTTCAATTTTCCGGTTTTATTAATTGTTTTGCTAAATTAAGTCAGAGTGTAGCGAAATTTATTACTTCTGACAAACATTCAGTTTTCACACAACACGTGTCAACCTTCAGTTGCCACGCTTTTAGTGCTAATTATATGTGCATTAATCTTTCATTTTCAGTTATTATAGTAGTTGTCCATAGGACTGGGGACCGTAATTTTCCCCAAATCTCAAATCTACATCTACATCTATACTCCGCGAGCCACCTTACGGTGTGTGGCGGAGGGTACTTATTGTATCACTATCTGATCCCCCCTTCCCTGTTCCATTCACGAATTGTGCGTGGGAAGAACGACTGCTTGTAAGTCTCCGCATTTGCTCTAATTTCTCGGATCTTTTCGTTGTGATCATTACGCGAGATATATGTGGGCGGTTGTAATATGTTGCCCATCTCTTCCCGGAATGTGCTCTCTGGTAATTTCGATAATAAACCTCTCCGTATTGCGTAACGCCTTTCTTGAAGTGTCCGCCACTGGAGCTTGTTCAGCATCTCCGTAACGCTCTCGCGCTGACTAAATGTCCCCATGACGAATCGCGCTGCTTTTCGCTGGATCATGTCTATCTCTTCTATTAATCCAACCTGGTAAGGGTCCCATACTGATGAGCAATACTCAAGAATCGGACGAACAAGCGTTTTGTAAGCTACTTCTTTCGTCGATGAGTCACATTTTCTTAGAATTCTTCCTATGAATCTCAACCTGGCGCCTGCTTTTCCCACTATTTGTTTTATGTGATCATTCCACTTCAGATCGCTCCGGATAGTAACTCCTAAGTATTTTACGGTCGTTACCGCTTCCAATGATTTACCACCTATGGCATAATCGTACTGGAATGGATTTCTGCCCCTATGTATGCGCATTATATTACATTTATCTACGTTTAGGGAAAGCTGCCAGCTGTCGCACCATTCATTAATCCTCTGCAGGTCTTCCTGGAGTACGTACGAGTCTTCTGATGTTGCTACTTTCTTGTAGACAACCGTGTCATCTGCAAATAGCCTCACGGAGCTACCGATGTTGTCAACTAAGTCATTTATGTATATTGTAAACAATAAAGGTCCTATCACGCTTCCTTGCGGTACTCCCGAAATTACCTCTACATCTGCAGATTTTGAACCGTTAAGAATGACATGTTGTGTTCTTTCTTCTAGGAAATCCTGAATCCAATCACAAACCTGGTCCGATATTCCGTAAGCTCGTATTTTTTTCACTAAACGTAAGTGCGGAACCGTATCAAATGCCTTCCTGAAGTCCAGGAATACGGCATCAATCTGCTCGCCAGTGTCTACGGCACTGTGAATTTCTTGGGCAAATAGGGCGAGCTGAGTTTCACATGATCTCTGTTTGCGGAATCCATGTTGGTTATGATGAAGGAGATTTGCATTATCTAAGAACGTCATAATACGAGAACACAAAACATGTTCCATTATTCTACAACAGATTGACGTAAGCGAAATAGGCCTATAATTATTCGCATCTGATTTATGACCCTTCTTGAAAATGGGAACGACCTGCGCTTTCTTCCAGTCGCTAGGTACTTTACGTTCTTCCAGAGATCTACGATAAATTGCTGATAGAAAGGGGGCAAGTTCTTTAGCATAATCACTGTAGAATCTTACGGGTATCTCGTCTGGTCCGGATGCTTTTCCGCTACTAAGTGATATCAGTTGTTTTTCAATTCCGATATCGTTTATTTCAATATATTCCATTTTGGCGTCCGTGCGACGGCTGAAGTCAGGGACCGTGTTACGATTTTCCGCAGTGAAACAGTTTCGGAACACTGAATTCAGTATTTCTGCCTTTCTTCGGTCGTCCTCTGTTTCGGTGCCATCGTGGTCAACGAGTGACTGAATAGGGGATTTAGATCCGCTTACCGATTTTACATATGACCAAAACTTTTTAGGGTTCTTGTTTAGATTTTTTGCCAATGTTTTATGTTCGAATTCGTTGAATGCTTCTCTCATTGCTCTCTTTACGCTCTTTTTCGCTTCGTTCAGCTTTTCCTTATCAGCTATGATTCGACTACTCTTAAACCTATGATGAAGCTTTCTTTGTTTCCGTAGTACCTTTCGTACATGATTGTTATACCACGGTGGATCTTTCCCCTCGCTTTGGACCTTAGTCGGTACGAACTTATCTAAGGCGTACTGGACGATGTTTCTGAATTTTTTCCATTTTTGTTCCACATCCTCTTCTTCAGAAATGAACGTTTGATGGTGGTCACTCAGATATTCTGCGATTTGTGCCCTATCACTCTTGTTAAGCAAATATATTTTCCTTCCTTTCTTGGCATTTCTTATTACACTTGTAGTCATTGATGCAACCACTGACTTATGATCACTGATACCCTCTTCTACATTCACGGAGTCGAAAAGTTCCGGTCTATTTGTTGCTATGAGGTCTAAAACGTTAGCTTCACGAGTTGGTTCTCTAACTATCTGCTCGAAGTAATTCTCGGACAAGGCAGTCAGGATAATGTCACAAGAGTCTCTGTCCCTGGCTCCAGTTCTGATTGTGTGACTATCCCATTCTATACCTGGTAGATTGAAGTCTCCCCCTATTACAATAGTATGATCACGAAACTTCTTCACGACGTTCTGCAGGTTCTCTCTGAGGCGCTCAACTACTACGGTTGCTGATGCAGGTGGTCTATAGAAGCATCCGACTATCATATCTGACCCACCTTTGATACTTAACCCAGATTATTTCACATTCGCATTCGCTAATAACTTCACTGGATATTATTGAATTCTTTACTGCTATAAATACTCCTCCACCATTGGCGTTTATCCTATCCTTGCGGTATATATTCCATTCTGTGTCTAGTATTTCGTTACTGTTCACTTCCGGTTTTAACCAACTTTCCGTTCCTAATACTATATGCGCACTATTTCCTTCAATAAGAGATACTAATTCAGGAACCTTGCCCTGGATACTCCTGCAGTTTACCAATATTACGTTAACTTTTCCTGTTTTTGGTCTCTGAGGACGGACGTTCTTTATCAACGATGATAATGTTCTCTCTGGTAAGCCGTCAGGTATTTTATCGTTTCGCCCAAGGGGGGGTCCCTCTAACCTAAAAAACCCCCGTGTGCACGCCACACGTACTCTGCTACCCTAGTAGCTGCTTCCGGTGTGTAGTGCACGCCTGACCTGTCTAGGGGGGCCCTACAGTTCTCCACCCAATAACGGAGGTCGATGAATTTGCAACCATTATAGTCGCAGAGTCGTCTGAGCCTCTGGTTTAGACCCTCCACACGGCTCCAAACCAGAGGACCGCGATCGACTCTGGGCACTATGCTGCAGATATTAAGCTCAGCTTGCACTCCGCGTGCGATGCTGGTTGTCTTCACCAAATCAGCCAGCCGCCGGAAGGAACCAAGGATGGCCTCAGAACCCAAGCGGCAGGCGTCATTCGTTCCGACATGTGCTACTATCTGCAGCCGGTCACACCCAGTGTGTTCAATAGCTGCCGGAAGGGCCTCCTCCACATTACGGACGAGACCCCCCGGCAAGCACACCGAGTGCACACTGGCACTCTTCCCCGACCTACCCGCTATTTTCCTGAGGGGCTCCATAACCCGCCTAACGTTGGAGCTCCCTATAACTAATAGGCCCGCCCTCTGTGACTGTCGGGACCTTGCCGGAGAATCGGCCACTGGCCCAACAGGCGAGGCATCCTGTGGTGGCTCGGAAACGATGACATCACCACTAGGAAGCACCCCGTACCTGTTGGAAAGGGGTAAGGCAGCTGCCACGCGGCCAGATCCCACCTTCGCCTTTCGGCCAGGCACGCGCGAGCCCACCACTGTCCGCCATTCACCCTGGAGTGATGGCTGACCGGTAAGATGCTCACTGCCGGAAGACGCAGCGACATCAGGGGTTCCATGTGATTCCAAGGCCACCGAAGTAGGCATAGGTCTCACCACAGTTGCCCCAACGCCACTACGAGCCGACGCCTGCGCCTCGAGCTCGATGAGCCTAACAGACAGAGCCTCCACCTGCCCCCGAAGAGTGGCCAATTCTCCTTGCGTCCGCTCACAACAACCACAGTCCCTACACATGACTATGTTTACCCTACTCTATACGGTGACAAATTCCCAAGATAATCTTCTGATGAGCTACTCTGATAATCAAGAAACACTCACTGAAATACGAGACGCGAAAACTACGCTAGGTTTTCCCAGAAAAACTATTTAAAAGCTAAGCGCAGCAAATAAGTACAAAATAAATTTCTCTCCTAACGATCAAGAACTGTTAGTTTCTATGCAGAGCAGATAAACACAAATAGAATCCCTTCCTTAGTGGAAGGTCGTAAACAAAATGCAAAATAAACGCTTTATACAAACAGTACTCGCTGCTGCTGGTGCTCTCGCTCTGGCTGTCACAAGACAACTGCTGATTCAAGTGACTAGTGGCTAACGGCCGCGAAACAAACAAAAGACGGTTTTAGGGCGCTTTCTGTTCTAAACGATCAAGAAAACACTAAGAAATCTAACACGAAAACTACGTAAAGTTTTTTCAAGAACTGTTAGTTACTATGCAGAGCAGATAAACACTAATAGAATCCCTTCCTTAGTGGAAGGTCGTAAACAAAATGCAAAATAAACGCTTTATACAAACAGTACTCGCTGCTGCTGGTGCTCTCGCTCTGGCTGTCACAAGACAGCCAATTAATTGTTAATCTAATGACCGCACATTTACTTTCTTTATTAACTTTACCCATTTTCAAAATTAATTTCCACCAGTTTGATTTGCACTTTTCCTTTCATTTAGATGTAACCCCTTCCTCCCTCTTTACTGACAAATTAACTTCGGTGACGATTGCTTTTCCCAAATTTCCATTAGGTGTACGAGGTTTAATTTTTCACCGTCATTAAGGTCGGTAAGTGAGGGGGAGGTTACAACTGGTGCATCGGTTTTGAGCGGGCGGGGAAGGGGGATGGATAGGAAGGAGAGGGGGAAGTGAAGAGAGAGAGAGAGAGAGAGAGGAGCGGTCTTGGAAAGCACTTTAGATTGACATTGGCGAGTCACTAACAGCTGATCAAAGAGTTATTCAGAACCTCAAATTGAGAAACTTTAACATGTAATGGTAGTGTATCTACTGATTAGTACTGACTCTTTGCTCGATGGTAAGTATTACGACGTTTAATGGTGCAGAAGAGGATCACGATGTTTTTATTTATTTATTTTTTTTTTGTGGTGAAGTATGACGCCATATCTTGGGGAATTCACTGACCAGTCGACTCTTGAGTTCTGGAAAAAGAGAACCTCGATGATGGGCAGTTATTACAATACAAAACAATGGACCATCTGTTTCCATCAGATTTTAACCTTTCGTAAACATGCGACAAATAAACTGCACTGCTTTTTCTGAGAACTAACATCTAATGAAAATATGGGGTGTTCAAAAAGTCTCTCCCCAGTACCGTACGATTGTTAGCCTCGCGTGTCGTATGGTTATTCGCCTGCCTGGGTTACTTCCCTTCAGATGGACTCTCCCAACATTACACTGTTTCGTTTATCTCAGCCAGGGTCGGTAGTACCGTTGGTGTGTGTCATTGCGTGTTGACGTGAACATGTAAGTTTACTTCCTTTGTCCGCTTGTTTCGTTTTTGTAACTGTTAAAATGCTAACCATTGAAGAACGTGTGTTTTTAGTCTATCAAGTGTTCATAGCTGGAGGTAAATACACAGTTTCTGTTCGTCAAACATTTAATTCGGTTTTCCCGGAGACAACACTCCCACATCGTGATACTGTGCGAGATTTGATTAACAAATTTTGAAGTACGGGTTCAGTGACAGATGCACCGAGAACTGGTCGTCCTAGCGTTTTGCCTGAGTATAAAGTACTCGATACTTCCGATAAAATGTCCATGAGTCCGAACAAGTCAGTAAGAAAACTCGCACAGGAAATCGTTGTTAGTGTTGGAACAGCCCACACAGCTGTAAGGAAAAAATAAGAATTTTTCCCATACAATGTGACTGTCTTGCAAGAATCTACTGATCATGGCAGGAGACAGCATTATTGTCAATGGTTCAAAAATTTCCTTCAACAAAATGGAAGGAATATTCTTAATGAAACGTTTTTCACTGATGAGGCGTGATTTCATTTATCCGGGTACGTGAACTCGCAGAATTCTCGTATGTGGAGTACTGCAAATCCATTGTGTATACATGAGGAACCACTTCATTTTGTGAAAACAGGAGTTTGGATTTCAGTTTGTAGACGTCGAATTGAGGGTCCCATACTTTTCAACGAAACAATAAACGCAAAACGGTACTGCAGTGACTGTAACCATTCATAGTGTTAAGTGAAATACTGAACGGCTATTTTCAACAAGATGGTGAAACCGCGCGTAGAGCTCGCGTTTCAATGTCACTGCTTGCTGATGTTTCTGGTGATCGCATAATTTCACAGGGACTTTGGCCTCCATGATCGCCTGACCTAACACCACCTGACTTTTTCTTCTGGGATGCAGCGAAAGCAGCTGTTTATTATAACCGTCCAAAGTCCGTCTATGAATTGAAAACTGCAGCATCCACTTTCTCTGCTTCTGTTACAGAAGAAATGTTACAGCTTGTGTTTGGAAACATAATTAGACGAATTGAACTGTGTTTTCAGCAACAGGGGGGGACACTTTCAACATTTAATGTGAAAATTTGTAAGTAAAAATGAATATTCAATAAATTAATAACTTGTATTTCACAGAGTTTCATTTCGGTATATACACTGTGGCATACGGCACGCGTGGCTAACAATCATACGGCACTGCGAAGAGACTTTTTGAACACCCCGTACTTGTGGTGCAGGATAACGCAGCAGTGCACGTGTCAGATGCATCTATAAGAGTAGTATGAAGATACTATGTATCATCAAAACCACCTCTGACCGGAGTCTCCACCTGCTCCTGGTTACACTTTACAATACAGTACCTGTAATCGTAATGTTAGTCTCATTACCTACACCTACCGCTACATCTACGTAGAAACTCGGAAAGCCGCGGCAGGGGTATCTTGAACCACTACCAGTCATTTCTTTTCCTTTCCACTCGCAAACAGGATGAGGGGAAAACGACTCTCTATATCCCTCCGTCCAAGCCCTAATCTCTCTACTCCTATCTTCGCGGTTCTTCGGCGACATTTAAGTTGGCGGCAGTAGAATCGTTCTACAGTCAGCCTCAAATACCGTTCCCTAAATCTTCTCAATAGTGCTCCTCAAGATGCAAGTCGCCCTCCCCTCCAATGATTCCTGTTTGAGTTCCCGAGGCATCTCCATAAATCTCGCGACTTGTTCGACCGTATCGGTACAAATCTAGGGCTCGCCTCTCGAATGTTTCGATGTCTTCCTTTAATCTGACCTTGCAGAACCCAACAATGTGGCGCAATAGAGTCCTATATGTGGTCTCATTTACAGTTGAACTGCACGTTCTTAAAATTCTCCGAAAAAATCGAAGTCGACCATTCGCCTTCCCCACAATCCTTGAATTCTCACTCATTTTTATATTGCTTTGCAATGTTACGGCTAGATATTTAATTAACTTGACTGTGTGAAGCACCACACTACTAATCATGTACTCGGACATCATGGCTTTGTTTCTTCTACTCATCTGTGTTAACTTGAAACGTCCCCTTTGAACAATTATACGAGACTGTGCTTTAACTGACACACAGTATTTTTAGCGCAACGCAATCTGACTTTCAAAAATCCATACAAAAGAATGGCCCTGACTAACATTAACCTATACGTTTCACAGGTCACTTACCTCACAAAAATCTTCGCTACTCAAGCTACTGCAATACAGCGAGCGCCACTACTGCCAGCTAAATAAAAGATTCAAACTACTGAAGGAACTAACTACTGATAGGCATAGTTAGCAAATGAAAGATTTTGATAGAGAACAAACAAGGTATTTACCTCAATAGTACTAATATATATAGCAGTTCATGACAAATTACAAAACTCCGCCATCTCTCTCCCCACATCCACCACTGCTGGCGGCTCACCTCCAACTGCGCAACGCTACGCGCTGTTAACATCCAGCTGCCGCTGCCCAACACTACAATGGCAGACAACAATGCAAACTAGCCACAGACTGCACACAGCACAGCCAGTGATTTTCATACAGTGCGCTACGTAACGTTGCCAATAAGAAAACATAAACAGCCTACTTACATAGCCCCCATGCTCCCCACAAAAAAATTTTACAAATTGTTTGGGCACTGGCCAATACAGATTTGATAAAGTTTTTAATAATTACAATAACAAAGAAATCAAAGGCTCACACTTATTGATACAATGTTGGTAAAAAGCTAAAATTTTCTCACAGTCCATAAAGACAGTCCTGATCGTTCATCATAATAGTAATTACAGTTTTTTTTCACAAAGTCTCATTAGTAAAAGAAATTGCACACAGAAGTAGTGGATTTCCATGCAGTCTTGTAGAAGTAGTGTTGTCCTTCCAACGGAAAGACAGTGCTGACTCTTGACATGCAGACAGGTATTGGTCCACAACAGAGCAAACTCACAGCAGAGTCAGTCAGAATTTTGAAGAGTATTGGTAGGTAGGTCATCACAGAGCAGACCCACTGTAGTCCTGGTAGAGATTGCGGTATTGGTGGGCCACCAGAGGCGCAGACCCACTGCAGTCCTTGTAGAAATAATGGTACTGGTGAGTCAGCAAAGACGCAGACCCACTGTAGTCCTTGTAGAAATAATGGTATTGGTGGGTCATCAAAGGTGCAGACCCACTGTAGTCCTTGTAGAGACGGCCAGCAGCCATCTGTTGCAAATGTGCAGGTGCACAATCACCATCGAAGAGTCTTGCGGACAATATAGCAAGTCCATAAACCACCACTTGTGCACTCACAAAGTTTTTTTAATTCTCCTTAGAACCAGCAATGCTGTTATCCAGTCCCTTGCTGAATTATTAACACACATGCAAACACTAACAGTCCCTACTTCTCACATATTGTCCATATACTATGACCAACAGAAACGTGTGCAGTGAAATGGAACTTACAAGTTACTTAATTTGATGACCTGGTGTCAATTACAATTTTATAACATAAGAATACAATTACAAAGGTACAAAATACATCATTAAAGAACATAACAATACAGAGAACATTTGTAATACAGGCTTTACAAAAGAATCGAAATAACATATACGTCAGTGTTACAGGAATTATGACATAAGTAAATACATAAAAGATCAGAATAACTTTTGAAACATCAACTTTACACATGAGCATTAAAACAAAACAGAATAAATAATGTCTAAGCATATTTACAAGGTAAATAACATATTATTAATGCCAATTATATTTGAGGATAACAGTATTCCTCATCATAGTGAATGTAGCTTAGTATTAGAAGAAAAAAAATTCTATGAAACTACACAGAGACAGGAAGAAAACAAATACACAAGGGTACACAAACACATAGTGGGATAACACAAAAGGAAAGGACAGGGTTTGTTTTCAGTGTAACATTTGGTACTGCAGTCCAACCCAAAACTTCATTCCATAGATCTTTCGTCTTATTTCAACCTTTGCTTCCACCAAAAAAATCCTATCCAAGCATGCTTTCTGTATTTATTTCACATATTTCTTACCTCATTATTTATTTCCAAGAAAATCCTACCTATACCTGCTTTCTGTACTTTTCTCGTATAACTTCTCAATGCATTTCTTCCAATTCATCGCAACTCATTCTCTTCTATAGTCTACCCCCTCTTAAGCTAACTTAAATCTACTGAGCTCAGATGCTAAACTAAGGGACGAGGCAATGCAGCAGCACAAAAGAATTAACACAAACATCATAGACAAAAAATTTAAATAGGCAAAGCAATTGCAATATTATAACTAATATAAGGCACTGTGTAGCAAACAAGAAAAATAAATCAGTAGTAAAACTAGCTTAACAGAGTAATACAATGTTAAATTCAGTAACACTATGCCTGGCAAACAGCAGCAGCAAATAAAATTTAAACCTAGACCTCAAGCAGATAAAAATATTACACTAAAAATGGCCATGTCTAATACCTATGTCACATCTTAACACTAGAGTGATGCATCACTATTTATTCTAGAAAAGAAATTACCAAGTACTTGAAAAGAAAATTATGAATGCAGTTCCTGTGAAGGTAAATGTCTTTTTGTGCTCCCTCATTTTTTTTGAAAAAAATTATTATTTACTCGATCTGTAGACAGGAAATATTTATATTAATACATCTATAAAATTTTATTTTTACCAATGCTGCAGTGCAGCTAGAAACTAGATATTAAACAAAAGGAGTTAATAAATACATAAAGCAAGCCATATGGCATTTCTCTCAATTAGCAAGACAATAGCTGTGAAATGTTTCTCATCATTTCATTAGGCATTTTAGTAAATATCATAAATTAAGAGCTCCACAGTATAATCATATGTTTTCAAGTTCGACCGTGTCGTTTTTTTGCGATGCTTTCTACAAAGGAATGTCAATAGTGAGGATAATGGCCTCCTTTTTTTTTCACCTGTGCCTCTGAAAGGCACTCACTAATGACTTCTTTCCAGGCGACTGTCGCCCATCTGGGTGCCCACGACGCATTACGTGCAGGTGGTCACTTAACTTTCTTACGGAAATATTTACGACAGCAGTTTCCGCTACAGTGACAGTCTCATATAAAAATATTTCACAGGTCAAGAATTTGCGTTACAAATCTGTAGAAACAAAATCCTGTAAATATAACAGAGTCCACAAAATTTTCAGTGGCATTGTAATACATTCACGCATGTACACACATTTCATAATTCTTAAAGTACGATTCTTGGTTTCCAACATCCTTTTTCACAAGTCAGAGTCCCTAACCACTATTCATTACTCCTTACCTTATTACACATATAAATATTCGTCGACACTTCTTCAATATTTCATCATAACAGATACGCAGCATAATCAAATTCCTCATATAGCATCAGCTTATTGACCATAAACATACCTCAGCAGCATAATACACATCGTCGTCGTAAAAATAACATCATAGCACCTCAGTCAAATCTCAAAAACGTCGTAGCTTTCTGCAATAATGTCAAAACCTAAAAAAATTCTCTGCTCATTTCAATAGTGTCATCTACCTCAAGCGTACTTTAAAAATCATGATCTCATACCAAACACATCATTCAAAGCTCTAATAGTATCACAATGGTTGCGAAAAAATATGAACAGTTCACAAGGTACAGACAAAATACAATTTCGTAAGTTTGAAGTTATCCAACGGTGTAATTACGTAAACATCTGTCACTGCCGTAGTAAAAATGTTTGTCTCTCTCAGTTAAATGATCAGATAGCTGTGTAATTCTGTGTTAGAGAAATAAGGTACCGATGTGTAAAGTTGTATAAGCAAATACCATATTAGCTAGGGCTCCTTGTACTTGCCAAACACATGGTACACAAAGTAGGCGTGTACCCCCCTGAGGATTAATGTAATTATACCCTCAGGTGTTACAGATTACAGCAATGGAATGAAATGTATCATGGAAAACTTTTGTATCATTGTACTCCAAATATCTTTAAAAATAAATATTTTAAGTACAAAATTAATCATTCAAATACGTGTCCTGTAGCGCTAAATGTGCGTCTTGTTGCAACATAATCTCTGTGGAAGTGTCGTAGTTATCGTCCTCCGAAAGCTAAGTTCTGCAGAAGTCAATGTACTTACCTCATGATACACAAAAGTGAAATGCTTTGCGTATAGATATCTTAGTTATTACGCTTATTGCCGTGATGAGGAAAGTACTGTGCTGTAAAGTATTGTTGTGTTACGGAAAAGGCAGTCTCATTGTAGCTATACCACAAAAGTTACTACTAAAACCTGTTTTACTTTCCAGAAGAATTCAGAAAAACTGTACAGATATAAAACAGATACACCGCAAAAACAACATTGTAAATTGTCACTCATTAGTAGCGTCGTGATAAAACTGTGTAGTTGTCACATAAACTAATCACTATGTCATCTGGTATCTCACTGAAAGTACTTTAAATCCAGAATGTATTTTCAAGTAAACCAAAATGTTGCATTAAAATCTCATTAGCAGTACAAGTTCTAAGTATGTAAGCCTGATAGTTGTTACATGATCGTGCAACTAACAAGCAAGAATGTACACACACAATAACGCTGTGTCGTCTGTTCACAATAACAATGCATTCGTAATTTCTGTTTAAATAAGTTCTCTTGGTTCTTGACTGGATATTTAAGTTCAAACATTGTTGCATGTTAACAGATTCTAAGTCTGACAAAGCATACTAGCAATGTAAAGTGAAAAATTTTATGGCAAAGACTAAGTTAAAAAGCAGATCATCTCTCAATAAACGGTTTTACATGTGAAATGTGGTGTAAACCTTTACTCTTCCTAGTACACAGAGTTTCAACTGAAAAGCAATTGTCATGCTTTTTACGTCGGTAAGGAATGCTAAATCTTTTCTCAAGGTTAGCGTCTGTGTTATTTTTCTCTGAGCCAGCCGACGCAGGTGGTTGCCTGCGGTGCGAGTTATTGTCTGTTCCTTTATTGGCGCGCGTCGTTATTGGGATTAGGAGACCTAGCTTCTACAAATTCACCTTGCCAAGAAGGCCCAGCCCTGTTTAAATCCCGCTAGTTCTGATGCAATTCAGGTCTGTCGTTACGAATATATCGTCTGTCGTCATGTCGGTAGGTTCCGTAGTTTCTTCCTTGTCCGTCACGTGGTGGAGAATTTCTCCCTGAATCGTAACTGCGCGCCGAACTGTTGCGTCTGAAGTTATTCTGTCTCCCTTGATAATAATAGTTCTGATTACCATATTGTCTGTTTCTATGGTTATCTCTGTCATATTCATTACTACGGAAATGCGATCTTTCTCTGTAACTATTATTCTGCCAGCGGTTGTCATAAGCGTGGTGTCTGTTTTGGTCAGAATTTGTGTTGTGAGAATAGCCTTGTCGTGTCCATTTATTATTTCTGTCATCACGGAAATGTGGCGGATGTGACCTGTAATTTTGTTTTCATGTTTTCGCGTTCCGCGATTGTCAGTGTCAATTTCTAATTCTTGTAAGAGTCCCTGAAAAGCTTCAATGTCGTCTTTGCAACGTCCTGCCAAAATAATATGTCGTAAACGTTCAGGTAATTTGATTAAGCAAATGCGGATGAGTTCTGTATGGGTTTGAAAGATACTGATTCTTATGCAACATGTCTTCAAAATATTTGACAAGACTGGAAAATTCAGATTGTTCAAAGTGTTTCATCATCATGATGCTATGTTTTACTCGGTCTTGTGTAGCTTGAGACCAATATGCTGAGAGGAAGGCATGGTAAAATTCTCCTTCACTGTGACAATCGTGAATGACAGATCGCATTCTTACAGCTGGTTTATTCTCTAAATAGCCACACATAAATTCTAATCTGTGTTCTAGCGACCAGTTGGGAGGAAAACAATGAGAGAATTGATGGAGCCATGCTTGTGGATGAATGTCGTTGCCAGAATTCTTAAATGTTTTGAATTTACGTGTAGTAATGAACAGCTTATAGTCAAAATCATCGTGTCGGCGAGTAGGATATCGGTCATTGTTACGTCGTGTCGGCGGTTCCATCTCAAAGTTCTGTGCACCTTGCCAATTTCTTTCATAATTTCCGAAGTGTCCTGTGTTATTATCTTGTGGGTGTTCCGTATTTCTAAGTCCCTCTTCCCGTGTTGGAGCGCGAGTGTCCTCTGAAATACGTAATTCTTGTATTACCTGAGTCAGCTGATCTTGTACTTCCCGGATTTCTCTTTTGTATTGCGTATTAATTTGTTTCTGATTTTGTTTGAATTTCTTAATTTGTTCATACTCTTCTGTGCCAGTGATGGCTACAGGTCTTGTGTCATTCAGATCATCATCTACCTTTGCAAATAAGTTAGTGAACTGATCCGAAAGTTCGGCTACTTTCTCCTATAGTGTACTTACTTCCTCAGTGTGTTTTTCTGAACCAAGTTACAGAGTGTCCATTTGTGTTGAAATAGAATCTACTGTGTCCTTCAAGTTTTCCTGAGTTTTTGCAAGTTGCGTAACCGAATCGGTAGATGCAACTGAGTCAATTTTAGCCCACAAGGTCTCATGATTTTCATGAACAATGGTTTGCAGTTCTTTTATGGCTGCTTCGTGATTCTGTAATGCATTTTCATGCCGCGAAAAAATAGGTTGAAAATGCCCTGCCGCCGTTGGATAAGCAGCTGCAGCAGCAAGTCGTATACTCCTAGCTCTCTCATTTGTTACATAGTTTAATTCTTAATTTCTTTGAGTGTTTTTGGTACTTGTATTGTTTGATACATAAATTTCTGGCGTATTATAGTATTTGAGAGTTGTAGCATCGCGTTTTAGTACCTGAATAGTGTAAATTCGCGTAGTCGTTTGTCTTTTGTTTTTGTTTTGAACGGCCAGTGTCGGTTGGTCACAGTCAGTGTGCTCCCTGCCGCCGTTGGATAAGCAGCTGCAGCAGCAAGTCGTATACTCCTAGCTCACTCATTTGTTACATAGTTTAATTCTTAATTTCTTTGAGCGTTTTTGGTACTTGCGTTGTTTGATACATAAATTTCGGGCGTATTATAGTATTTGATAGTTGTAGCATCGCGTTTTAGTACCTGAATAGTGTAAATTCGCGTAGTCGTTTGTCTTTTGTTTTTGTTTTGAACGGCCAGTGTCGGTTGGTCACAGTCAGTGTGCTCCCTGCCGCCGTTGGATAAGCAGCTGCAGCAGCAAGTCGTGTACTCCTAGCTCACTCATTTGTTACATAGTTTAATTCTTAATTTCTTTGAATGTTTTGGTACTTGCATTGTTTGATACATAAATTTCGGGCGTATTATAGTATTTGAGAGTTGTAGCATCGCGTTTTCGTACCTGAATAGTGTAAAATCGCGTAGTCTCCTTCCGTCGCCGAGCAGTGTGTCAGCAGTGCGCAAGTAGCAGCATTACTGCATTTACTAGGCAATCTTGTATTTTAATAACCGTTTAAATTTTGTCGATTTGTTTGCGCTCTCTGTAGATTAGTGCAGACGTTCTTTGCAAAACAGTTTTTAGCATGGATAGGGACTGCAACTGCTGTTTTCGGATGCAGGCTGAGTTGGCATCCCTTCGCTCCCAGCTTCAGGCAGTGTTGGCTTCGGTCACACAGCTTGAGGCTGTTGCCAATGGGCATCACTGTGGGGTTCCGGATGGGGCTTTGTCGGGGACGGCCAGCTCGTCCCACGCATCCCCCGATCGGACTAAGACTGTGGTTGCCCGGGATACTGCCCGCATTGAGGCTGTTCCCTCACCTGTGGTAGAGTGGGAGGTCGTCTCAAGGTGTGGCAGGGGGCGAAAGACATTCCGGAGGGCTGAACGGAAGGCCTCTCCAGTTTGTCTGACGGACCGGTTTCAGGTTCTGTCTCAGGCTGATACTGATCTTCGGCCTGACATGGCTGCTTGTCCTGTTCCAGAGGTTGCCCCTCAGTCTGCAAGATCCGGGCGGTCGCAGAGGGTGGGCTTACTGGTAGTTGGGAGCTCCAACGTCAGGCGCGTAATGGGGCCCCTTAGGGAAATGGCAGCAAGAGAGGGGAAGAAAACCAATGTGCACTCCGTGTGCATACCGGGGGGAGTCATTCCAGATGTGGAAAGGGTCCTTCCGGATGCCATGAAGGGTACAGGGTGCACCCATCTGCAGGTGGTCGCTCATGTCAGCACCAATGATGTGTGTCGCTATGGATCGGAGGAAATCCTCTCTGGCTTCCGGCGGCTATCTGATTTGGTGAAGACTGCCAGTCTCGCTAGCGGGATGAAAGCAGAGCTCACCATCTGCAGCATCGTCGACAGGACTGACTGCGGACCTTTGGTACAGAGCCGAGTGGAGGGTCTGAATCAGAGGCTGAGACGGTTCTGCGACCATGTGGGCTGCAGATTCCTCGACTTGCGCCATAGGGTGGTGGGGTTTCGGGTTCCGCTGGATGGGTCAGGAGTCCACTACACGCAGCAAGCGGCTACACGGGTAGCAGGGGTTGTGTGGCGTGGACTGGGCGGTTTTTTAGGTTAGATGGCCTCGGGCAAGTACAGAAAGGGCAACAGCCTCAAAGGGTGCGGAGCAAAGTCAGGACATGCGGGGACCAAGCAGCAATCGGTATTGTAATTGTCAACTGTCGAAGCTGCGTTGGTAAAGTACCGGAACTTCAAGCGCTGATAGAAAGCACCGAAGCTGAAATCGTTATAGGTACAGGGAGCTGGCTTAAGCCAGAGATAAATTCTGCCGAAATTTTTACAAAGGTACAGACGGTGTTTAGGAAGGATAGATTGCATGCAACCGGTGGTGGAGTGTTCGTCGCTGTTAGTAGTAGTTTATCCTGTAGTGAAGTAGAAGTGGATAGTTCCTGTGAATTATTATGGGTGGAGGTTACACTCAACAACCGTGCTGGGTTAATAATTGGCTCCTTTTACCGACCTCCCGACTCAGCAGCGTTAGTGGCAGAACAACTGAGAGAAAATTTGGAATACATTTCACATAAATTTCCTCAGCATGTTATAGTCTTAGGTGGAGATTTCAATTTACCAGATATAGACTGGGACACTCAGATGTTTAGGACGGGTGGTAGGGACAGAGCATCGAGTGACATTATGCTGAGTGCACTATCCGAAAATTACCTCGAGCAATTAAACAGAGAACCGACTCGTGGAGATAACATCTTGGACATACTGATAACAAACAGACCCGAACTTTTCGACTCTGTAAGTGTATAACAGGGAATCAGTGATCATAAGGCCGTTGTAGCATCCCTGAATATGGAAGTTAATAGGAATATAAAAAAGGAAGGAAGGTTTATCTGTTTATCAAGAGTAATAGAAGGCAGATTTCTGACTACCTAACAGATCAAAACGAAAATTTCTGTTCTGACACTGACAATGTTGAGTGTTTATGGAAAAAGTTCAAGGCAATCGTAAAATGCGTTTTAGACAGGTACGTGCCGAGTAAAACTGTGAGGGACGGGAAAAACCTACCGTGGTACAACAACAAAGTTAGGAAACTACTGCGAAAGCAAAGAGAGCTTCACTCCAAGTTTAAACGCAGCCAAAACCTCTCAGACAAACAGAAGCTAAGCGATGTCAAAGTTAGCGTAAGGAGGGCTATGCGAGAAGCGTTCAGTGAATTCGAAAGTAAAATTCTATGTACAGACTTGACAGAAAATCCTAGGAAGTTCTGGTCTTACGTTAAATCAGTAAGTGGCTCGAAACAGCATATCCAGACACTCCGGGATGATGATGGCATTGAAACAGAGGATGACACGCGTAAAGCTGAAATACTAAACACCTTTTTCCAAAGCTGTTTCACAGAGGAAGACCGCACTGCAGTTCCTTCTCTAAATCCTCGCACAAACGAAAAAATGGCTGACATCGAAATAAGTGTCCAAGGAATAAAAAAGCAACTGGAATCAGTCAGCAGAGGAAAGTCCACTGGACCTGACGGGATACCAATTCGATTCTACACAGAGTATGCGAAAGAACTTGCCCCCCTTCTAACAGCCGTGTACCGCAAGTCTCTAGAGGAACGGAGGGTTCCAAATGATTGGAAAAGAGCACAGGTAGTCCCAGTCTTCAAGAAGGGTCGTCGAGCAGATGCGCAAAACTATAGACCTATATCTCTGACGTCGATCTGTTGTAGAATTGTAGAACATGTTTTTTGCTCGAGTATCATGTCGTTTTTGGAAACCCAGAATCTACTATGTAGGAATCAACATGGATTCCGGAAACAGCGATCGTGTGAGACCCAACTCGCGTTATTTGTTCATGAGACCCAGAAAATATTAGATACAGGCTCCCAGGTAAATGCTATTTTTCTTGACTTCCGGAAGGCGTTCGATACAGTTCCGCACTGTCGCCTGATAAACAAAGTAAGAGCCTACGGAATATCAGACCAGCTGTGTGGCTGGATTGAAGAGTTTTTAGCAAACAGAATACAGCATGTTGTTATCAATGGAGAGACGTCTACAGACGTTAAGGTAACCTCTGGCGTGCCACAGGGGAGTGTTATGGGACCATTGCTTTTCACAATATATATAAACGACCTAGTAGATAGTGTCGGAAGTTCCATGCGGCTTTTCGCGGATGATGCTGTAGTATACAGAGAAGTTGCAGCATTAGAAAATTGTAGCGAAATGCAGGAAGATCTGCAGCGGATAGGCACTTGGTGCAGGGAGTGGCAACTGTCCCTTAACACAGACAAATGTAATGTATTGCGAATACATAGAAAGAAGGATCCTTTATTGTATGATTATATGATAGCGGAACAAACACTGGTAGCAGTTACTTCTGTAAAATATCTGGGAGTAAGCGTGCGGAACGATTTGAAGTGGAATGATCATATAAAATTAATAGTTGGTAAGGCGGGTACCAGGTTGAGATTCATTGGGAGAGTGCTTAGAAAATGTAGTCCAGCAACAAAGGAGGTGGCTTACAAAACACTCGTTCGACCTATACTTGAGTATTGCTCATCAGTGTGGGATCCGTACCAGATCGGGTTGACGGAGGAGATAGAGAAGATCCAAAGAAGAGCGGCGCGTTTCGTCACAGGGTTATTTGGTAACCGTGATAGCGTTACGGAGATGTTTAATAAACTCAAGTGGCAGACTCTGCAAGAGAGGCGCTCTGCATCGCGGTGTAGCTTGCTCGCCAGGTTTCGAGAGGGTGCGTTTCTGGATGAAGTATCGAGTATATTGCTTCCCTCTACTTATACCTCCCGAGGACATCACGAATGTAAAATTAGAGAGATTAGAGCGCGCACGGAGGCTTTCAGACAGTCGTTCTTCCCGCGAACCATACGCGACTGGAACAGGAAAGGGAGGTAATGACAGTGGCACGTAAGGTGCCCTCCGCCACACACCGTTGGGTGGCTTGCGGAGTATGAATGTAGATGCAGATGTAGAAATTTGTGTTTTTACGTCATTACAGACTTTTTGACATTTCGATTCAATGTTATGTAACTCAATAGTTAAATCTTCACGTGTTTTTTCAAGTGTGGTGTCTAACTTTTGAACATTTTGTTCCATTGTGTCTAACTTTTTAAGATTTTCTTCGACTGTGTCTAACTTTTTAAGATTTTGTTCCACTGTGTCTAACTTTTGAAGCTTTTGCTGTGTTTGTCTCTGATTTTGTTCCATTGTGTCTAACTGTTGCTGTGTTTGTCTCTGATTTTGTTCCATTGTGTCTAACTTTTCAAGCTTTTGTCCCATATGTTGCATTAATTGTAATAACAATGCACTGGTGTCTGAAACATGTTCCTCAGTGCTTTTCGGCAGTGAATTTGCACCGGCAACATTCACATTTTGACAAGCGGAAAATGTGTCTTGACTCATTTGAGAAAACGTTGAGGACGCAAAACCTGAATCTACAGTATTTGCAAAATTGTGTCCTGTCATTTCGGATTCCTGAGGCGAGCTGTTGCCGAGCGATCGATCGATAATGCTTCCCTGTTCACTACCTGTTTCACTGTCTACGCCATTGTTTGCAGCCCGCTACATTTCCCTATGCACAGTTACCAAATTACTACTTTGAACGTCTGTTAATTCATTACACAGTGGTGCTGGCAAGCTACGCTCGTCGTCACTATTATTTCTCTTTGGAGCCTAGTGTTACGTTTTTCACACGCCATTATTGTCACAATATTTCACACGATAACACAGAAAAGCACAATTTGAAGAGCAAAAATAAGAGAACACATTAACATAGCACTGAAAAAATATGTAGTTAATTGCAGCTGCGAAATACTTTGTGAAAATCTACATGCATGCCACAACTGTTTTACTGTACAACAATGAAAGACTGCACCTACAAAGTTGATTTTCTCTACAATTACGCGCTAGCAATAAACAAAAGCTACACTAATTACACAAACTACAAGAAAAAAATCAGAAGATTCCAGTGAGGTATCCTCGGCTAAGGGTCGATATATGAAACGTCCCCTTTGAACAATTATACGAGACTGTGCTTTAACTGACACACAGTATTTTTAGCGCAACGCAATCTGACTTTCAAAAATCCATACAAAAGAATGGCCCTGACTAACATTAACCTATACGTTTCACAGATCACTTACCTCACAAAAATCTTCGCTACTCAAGCTACTGCAATACAGCGAGCGCCACTACTGCCAGCTAAATAAAAGATTCAAACTACTGAAGGAACTAACTACTGATAGGCATAGTTAGCAAATGAAAGATTTTGATAGAGAACAAACAATGTATTTACCTCAATAGTACTAATATATATAGCAATTCATGACAAATTACAAAACTCCGCCATCTCTCTCCCCACATCCACCACTGCTGGCGGCTCACCTCCAACTGCGCAACGCTACGCGCTGTTAACATCCAGCTGCCGCTGCCCAACACTACAATGGCAGACAAAATGGTTCAAATGGCTCGGAGCACTATGGGACTCAACTGCTGAGGTCATTAGTCCCCTAGAACTTAGAACTAGTTAAACCTAACTAACCTAAGGACATCACAAACATCCATGCCCGAGGCAGGATTCGAACCTGCGACCGTAGCGGTCTTGCGGTTCCAGACTGCAGCGCCTTTAACCGCACGGCCACTTCGGCCGGCCCAATGGCAGACAACAATGCAAACTAGCCACAGACTGCACACAGCACAGCCAGTGATTTTCATATAGTGCGCTACGTAACGTTGCCAATAAGAAAACATAAACAGCCTACTTACAAACTTACATTTTTCTCCATTTTATCCATTTAGATCTATCTACCATTGACTGGAATACCCTCTTTCAAATTCTAAAGGTGGCAGGGGTAAAATACAGGCAGCGAAAGGCTATTTACAATTTTTACAGAAACCAGATGGCTGTTATAAGAGTCGAGGGGCATGAAAGGGAAGCAGCGGTTGGGAAGGGAGTGAGACAGGGTTGTAGCCTCTCCCCGATGTTATTCAACCTGTATATTGAGCAAGCAGTAAAGGAAACAAAAGAAATATTTGGAGTAGGTATTAAAATCCAGGGAGAAGAAATAAAAACTTGGAGGTTTGCCGATGACATTGTAATTCTGTCAGAAACAGCAAACGACTTGGAAGAGCAGTTGAACGGAATGGATAGTGTCTTGAAAGTAGGATATAAGATGAACATCAACAAAAGCAAAACGAGGATAATGGAATGTAGTCGAATTAATTCGGGCGATGCTGAGGGAATTATATTAGGAAATGAGACACTTAAAATAGTAGAGGAGTTTTGCTATTTGGGGAGCAAAATAACTGATGATGGTCGAAGTGGAGAGAATATAAAATGTAGACTGGCAATGGCAAGGAAAAACGTTTCTGAAGAAGAGAAATTTGTTAACATCGAGTATAGGTTTAAGTGTCAGGAAGTCGTTTCGGAAAGTATTTGTATGGAGTGTAGCCATATATGGAAGTGAAACATGGACGATAATTAGTTTGCACAAGAAGAGAATAAAAGCTTTGGAAATGTAGTGCTACAGAAGAATGTTGAAGATTAGGTGGGTAGATCACGTAACTAATGAGGAGGTATAGAATAGGATTGGGGAGAAGTTTGTGGCACAACTTGACTAGAAGAAGGGATCGGTTGGTAGGACATGTTCTGAGGCATCAAGGGATCACAAATTTAGCATTGGAGGGCAGCGTGGAGGGTAAAAATCGTAGAGGGAGACCAATAGATGAATACACTAAGCAGATTCAGAAGGATGTGGGTTGAAGCAGGTACTGTGAGATGAAGGAGCTTGCAAAGGATGGAGTAGCATGGAGAGCTGCATCAAACCAGTCTCAGGACTGAAGACAACAACAACAACCGTTCATCACAACACTGGAAATTTTGCCTCAGTCATCTTGTATCCTCCTACAGTCACTCAACGACGACGCCTTCCCATACACCATAGCATCATTAGCAAACAGCATGAGGCTGCTGCTTACCCTGCCCACCATGTCATTTATTTATATAGATAATAATAGCGGTTCTATCACAATTGCCTGAGTGACTCCTGACGATAACCTTGTCTGATGAATGCGCTCATTTGAGAACAATATAGGGGACTTTCAGATTTTATAGTTGTGGGGATCCGGAGCCTCCAGATGCTTAACAAACGTAAACATGGTCCGTAGTAGGCTGTAATGCTATGTTTATTTAATCGTGCCATTAGCTAATTTCGACTCATTGTCAAGCACAGTTGTAACATTTGAAGATGAAATACAGATGTTACAAATGCTCTTGACAAATGACGCTTATTAGAAATTAGCTAATCGCACCATTAAATAAACATCGCATTACAGCCTACTACGGACGATTTTTACGTTCCTTTCGTAAATCATTACTTGTTTTCCATTATAGTGACTTCCATTCCATCTTCCTCCTTCTTACTTAAGAAGTGTTCCAGTTACATACCTTGGAACCTATTCTATATGCTTGTAACGTCGTGAATAGCCGGTAGTGTGGCACCCTGCCAAAGGCCTTACGAAACTGGATTTCACCTGTTACCGTTCATCCATGGTTCGCTGAATATCATGTGAGAAAAGGACACCCTGAGTTTCGCACGAGTGATGCTTTCAAAAGATTTGTGGACAGAAGCTTTTTCTTCTCATGGAAATTTTATTTCATTAGAACTGAAGAACTAAGAAGTTATCTTGCTGGTATTATTTCTGTGTCTGTAAGTCTTTTCCAAGTGTATCTCGTTCTCTTGTGATCTTCGAACAGTGTATTTGTTGTTACTAACTATCAAGTATTGGAGAAATTACAGATCCTTTCTCTTGTCTCACTCCTTGCACTGGGCTAGTATTCTCCGGTAACTACATTTTCTGCCCATTCTCTTACTACACCTTTCTGATCCCACATCCTTACGACTTTATTATCTGCCTTGACGCACTGAATTACCGGTAGCTTTCTGTCCTATACTCTCTGTCTCATCATGTGCTGCTTGTGACGTCTGCATGTATAAGTGAAGTACTATTTTTATTGATGTTGGTTTGTCGTCGTTTTTGAGAAAAATGATCTGGTCATTCATGTCGTTCACAGTAACTCACTCTTTACAACCTCGTTTCTGTTCATTGCGCATCATACACTGATTCGCCACTTCCTGCCCCTATTGAATTTATCATGTAATCTTGTGACCAGAAGCCTTATGTTCTCCCTTCTTTCCATCTCACTTCACTGAATCCTGTTACACACAGATTCCACTTCTAAATCTGCTTTTCTAGATTTTCTAGCACTCACAACACATTCTGACCCGTCCCCGATCGGTATTACGTGACACACTCCCTGCTTTTTTCCCTTTAGTGTGTGTAATTTTTACTCTTTGATACACCCCTCCCAGTGATCGAAATGGGTGACAAATCTATAATCTTCCGCAAATGAATAGTTATCATTACACATTACAGGTCTATGGAGGCAGATTATGAGTCTTTAATTCCGTGTATTTCATTTCGACGTAGAACTTCATTTTGTTGATCATTATTGATTTTTCGCCTCTAATGGCAAACAGGCTTCCTTGAATCTATGCGCTCCTCCTCTTTGGGAAGTCCAGTGGGGTGAACTTGGGTGACATGTAGTAATGGAACTTGTAGGCTAAAACTGCTAACCGTACCTATTCAAAATGCAAGCTGTGACTTTTATCTAATTCAGAGTACAGAACGTTTTGTTTAGTGGTTAAAGGCTCTACCGGTAGAGTATGGTCTCACATTAACTTGATTAAGTTATGATAATATACAAAATTTGGTTCAAAATAGACAATGAGACAGGAAAAAGGTAAAACAACGCACCACTAATGAATTTGGAGGGTACAGGTAGATGTGGAGTACATTTGCAGACAAGCAGATGATTACACTTTCAGAAAAGTTGTATAATTTAATCAGGAGAAAGAGCTTCACAAATTGAGCACGTCGGTAACGCGCTGGGCTCTTATGCGAGCAGTTATACGTCTTGCATTGACTGCAAGAGTTATTGGATATTCTCGTGAGGAATATCATGCAAAATTCTATCCAACTGACGCATTAGACCGTCAAAATCCCGAGCTGGATGGAGGGCCCTTTCCGTAATACTCCCAAGTTCTTAATTGGAGATAGATCTTGCGACCTTGCTGGCCAAGCCAGGATTTGGCAAGCACGAACACACGCAGCAGAAACTCTCGCCATGTGAGGAAGGCGTCATCTTGCTGCAACGTAAGCCTAGGATGACTTGCCGTGAGGGGCAGCACACCATTGTGCTGTGAGTGTGCCGTGGATGACAATCGGAGGGGTCCTGCCACGAAATGAAACAGCAACCCACACCATCACTCGGGCAGTATGGTGGTTGACAGTTGGTACAACACTGCTGTCGCAGGCATCTCCAGACAAGTCTTTGCCGGTCATCGGAGCTCAATTCGAAGGGGAGATCATGAAAATTCTATTCTGGTCATTGGCATTCTATACCTCGATGGTCAGTGAAAACGTGTCTGGAGATGCCACAGACAGTGGTGGGATACCAATACGATTGTCCCCAGCCATACTGCCTGTCAACAGGGAGCGATGGTCTGTGGTGCCATTTTGTAGGAGGATCCCTTTGATTGTCACTCCTACAGCACAGCGGTACGTCGACGATATTCAACGTACAGTTTAGCTAACCTTCACGTTAAGCTCTCCTTGGCTTACACTTCGACAAGATAATAGTCGCCAGCCTACAACGAGAGCTTCTTGCCAAGCCTTACATTGGCCAACAAGGTCGTCGGATCTCTCCCAGTTGAGAACGTTTGTAGCAGGAGTCTCCTACCAGTTAGGGATTTTGACGATGTAATGCGCCAATTGGAAAGTATCTTTCACGATGTCCTTCAGCAGGACATCCGCAACGCTATCAGTCAATGTCAAGCCAAATAACTGTTTGCGTAAGAGCCTCAGGTGGACCAAAGAGTTGTTGACTTGCATAGTTAGGGGACCTGTTTCTCTTGAACAAATGATCGAACCTTTCGGAATTTGTAATCTTTTGTTTGTATGTGCATGTGCATCACATGTACAGATTTCCATCTCATTCGGATAATACTTGCGAGGTAGGTAGTTGTTTCCTTGTCTTGGAGTGTATAACACAGGAATTCGTTTCCTTTTCATTAGACTCTCTTATGTATCCTCTTGAAACCCAGTAAACTGGTCTTACAATTGTTCATAAATTTAACAACTTGAGAATAATGAGTTCCTGTGATTAATAAAATGAGTAAAAGTAGCAACTATTTTTAAATATACTGCCTCCAGAAGGGGAGGAGGAAACGAAATGAAACATCCCGAACTGGGAAAATATATAATATTATTTCAGTGTTTAAGAGTCGAGCTAACTTACTGGTAAGGCGTTAGACACACTCTGGTCTGGATACATTCACTGGTTCGGGTGGGAAGGCAGTTGTATGCTCTCCTGAAGCATTGTGTCGCACAACTGTTGTGACTGATCCATGATATACTACATACTGGTAGTGGAACTGAGTTGGCGTCCGATCTGGTTCCACACGCGTGCTGTCGGGGACAGATATAAGGATTTTACTGGCTACGCGAGTACCTCACTATCAGGCAGACAGTTCATACCCCCAGGTGCCCTGTGTGGACGAGCATTGTCCTGTTGAAAAATGGTACCACGGTACTGTCCCTGAGATTAACATGGCATTGTCTCGCTTAAATAGTAGTAGTGTCTCTCCCCAGGTTGCCACCATATTCACGGAAAATAGTCGTCTGGAATAATGACGGACAACGATTCAGCGCTGAGTACATCTCCAACAGTCCATACTTTCTGGTGATCGCACCTCTACAAACGTATCCGCTTTCATTGTGGTATTAACAGCAGCCTCAGCATGGCATGGTAATTTCCTAGTCCATGTGCTGCCAGAGTCAGACGGATGGTGCAGGATAGCACAGAATGTTGCTGGAAGTCCATTACTTGCTCTTAGATGACAGGTGCACATGTAAAGGAGCTATTATGCGCTTGGCCCAAAATACGGCGTTCCTACGATGTGGTCGTCGTCTTTCAGAAACTTGACGTTGAGCATGCCTCCCCTCACGTTCCCGCCCAGTCTAACAGAGGGCCACTCCCACATCTCAATGCCCTACAAATCTGGATATTGCGGGATTCGACTAGTAGGCCAAACAGAGATCCGCTATGAGGGCGCTTTCAAAATCTGTCAGTTTCTGACAGCGCCGTCTGACATGAGTGATCACACAACATCCTCCGCCATTCAAGGCTGTTATGTGCACTACCACACCTGGCATCAACAGTAAACATGAACAACATTGATGAACTCTGGTGGACGTTCTACCTGTCACAGAGAATTGCAACCCCAAGAATTTACATACACACCGACGGTGAGTAAGTGTATACAGTTTCCTTTCTCGGATATTGTATTTGTGCTCCACACAGTTGTATACTGCATTATAAGAGAATGATTACTGGAAACGTCGCGAGACTTTAGAAGGTGATTTGAGCTAAAATTCAAGGATAGGAACTCACTCCTATAACACCATCCACCCGCACAGAGTACTAGAGCCAACGACTGCCGCTAGACCATCCCCTTGTTAGTAAACACGCTTTTCATCCCATCTATCTGATTGCTGTGAGGCTCATAGCGGGAAGGTCAGCTTTCGGTCCGATGGTTCACAAACTCAGTTGTACTGCTAAAGGAGAGGCTGAGCTGTAGGCGATGGCCACCATAGCTTCGAAGGTCTGCAGCGTCATCGGATGAAGACTCCAGACATGTGATGCCTCCTTCATTATGGAGATACCTGCTACAACACCTCGAATTTTGTCAGTATCGGTTTCTCACACCTTGCAGACAAATGTTAGTTGCGATCGTAAGGCAATGGATGCTCAGGAGGACTTTGTGCAACAACATCCCCAAGCTATTAACTTAAAAATTAATGTAATATGTATTACCTAATACATCAGTTGACTATTAGGCATTGTTGTAGCTAAGGTATCTGTTACCAAGGTCAAAGTTCGACTACAAACCCGCCTCCCAGGAGTTCAACGATATCAGACGATGTTCTTGTTTTTTAATCTTTATCGCTGCTAGGCTTGTTTATTGATATCAGCGAGACTTTACAAGAAAGTACCGGTACACATTGCCATAATTAGGTTTTTCATGTACAATTCATCACGGAAGAACACTGAGTAAAAATTAATATTGGAGATAGCGACGTCATAATTCATGTTTCGTAGCTTCAAAATACAATCATTACACTTTTGCTGCGTATGGCGCGTTGCATCTCAACTTTTAGCTTAATTCTTAGTTTATGTTTATAAACTTCGTGGCGATCAACACATCACGGCATGGCAGCTAACCACCAAATTACGGAAACTGAATGTGAAGGGAGGAGAAAGGAAAGGAAAGAGAAGGAACTGATGATACCAGCTGCATCGGGACTTCACGAGGAATCTGCGACAAGAAGTGAAAAATAAACACCGGACCGCAACTTGAATCCAGTATCTCCTGCTTCCTAGGCAGCTGCGTTAGCCACTGCGCTATCCGGACACGGTGTATATAGCTAAAGCACAGACTATCTCGGCACACTCCCCGGCCAACTCACATTCCCATCTGGCACCACCTATCCGCAGTCCCCATCCGTGTCCTTGACGCTCGCTAATTTTAGATTCCCGCTGTAAGCTGATGGAAATTGTGGCTCTATACTATAGGGTGAAGATTCATTGCTCATCGAGGTGAATAAATTATATGAAAGCGTGGTGTCTATTCTTTGGTACAAGTCCGAAAGCACAGACAGACGCCATGCATTCATACACTGAGGAGCCAAAGAAACTGGTACACCTGCCTAATATCATTTATGGCCCCAACGGCCATGAAGAAGTGTCTCAGCACGACGTGGCATAGACTCGACTAATGTCTGAACTAGTACGGGAGGGAACTGACACCATTAATCCTGCAGGATTGTCCATAAATCGGTAAGAGTACGAAGGGTTGGGGATATGAGCAGCAAGTTGCTGGGCATCCCAGATATGCTCAACAATGCTCTACTCTGGAGAGTTTGGTGACCAGCGGAAGTGTTTAAAATCAGATGAGTGTACCTGGAGCCACACTGTAGCAATCTCGAAAGTGTGGGGTGTCGCATTGTGCTGCTGGAATTGCCCAAGTCAGTTGGAATGCACAATGGACATGAATCAATGCAGGTGATTAGACAGGATGCTTACGTGCGTGTCACCTGTCAGAGTCGATCTAGACGTGTCAGGATTCCCATATCAGTCCAACTGCACACAGGCCCCACACCATTACAGAGCCCCCACCAGCTTGAACAGTCCCCTTTTGACATGCAGGGTCCATGGATTCACGAGTCTGTCTTCATACGCGTACACGTCCATCCGCTCAATGCAATATGAAACGAGATTCGTCCGACCAGGGAACATTTTTCCAGCCATCGACAGTCCAACGTCGGTGCTGATGGGCCCAGACGAGGCGTAAAGCTTTGCGTTGTGTAGTCATCAAGGGTACACGAGTGAGCCTTCGGCTCCGAGAGGCCCATATCGATGATATTTCGTTGAATGATTCGCATGCTGATACTTGCAGATGGCTCAGCACTGAAATCTGCAACAATTTGCGGAAGGGTTGCACTTCTGTCACCTTGAACGATTCTCTTCAGTCTTCATTGGTCCTGTTCTTGCAGGAACTTTTTTCTGGCCGCAGCAATGTCAGAGATTTCATGTTTTACCGGATTCCTGATATTCACGGTACACTCGTGAAATGGTGGTACGGAAAAATCCCCACTTCGTCGCTATCTGGGAGATGCTGTGTGCCATCGCTGGTGCGCCGACTGTAACACCACGTTCAAACTCACTTAAATCTTGAAAACCTGCCATTGTAGCAGCAGCAACCGATCCACAACTGCGCCAGACACTTGTTGTCTTATACAGGCGCTTCCGACCGCAACGCCGTGTTCTGCCTGTTTACATATCTAGCCGGCCGTTGTGACCGAGCGGTTCTAGGCGTTTCAGTCCGGAACCGCACTGCTGCTACGGTCGCGGGTTCGAATCCTGCCTCGGGCATGGATGTGTGTGATGTCGATGTCCTTAGGTTGGTTAGGTTCTTTGTTTAGGTTTCAGTATTTTCTAAGTCTAGAGGACTGATGACCTCAGATGTTAAGTCCCATGGTGCTTAGAGCCATTTGAACCATTTTTGTTTACAAATCTCCGCATTTTAATACGCATGCCTATACCAGTTTCTTTGGCGCCTCAGTGTATAATCACCTATTTTTTGAACGTGGGGTCGGCGTCTCACAAAGACAGAAAGTATCATTTTTAGGATACTAATGACCGAACTATTTGTAACATACACTATGTGATCAAAAGTATCGGGATACCTGGCTGATAATGACTTATAAGTACGTGATGCCCTCCATCGGTAAAGCTGGAATTCAATATGGTGTTGGCCCACCCTTAGCCTTGATGACAGCCTCGACTCTCGCAGGTATACGTTGAATCAGTTGCTGGAAGGTTTCTTGGGGAATGGCGGCCCATTCATCATGGAGTGTTGCACTGAGGAGAGATATCGATGTCGCTCGATGAGGTCTGGCACGAAGTCGGCGTTCCAAAACTTCCCAAAGGTGTTCTATAGGATTCAGGTCAGGACTCTGTGCAGGACAGTCCATTACAGGGATGTTATTGTCGTGTAACCACTCCGCCACAGGCTGTGTATTATGAACAGGTACTCGATCGTGATGAAAGATGTAGTCGCCATCCCCCGAATTGTTCTTCAACAGTGGGAAGAATAACGTGCTTAAAACATCAATATAGGCTTGTCCTGTGATAGTACCACGCAAAACAAAAACAGGTGCAAGCACCCTCCATGAAAAACACGACCACACCATAACACCATCTCCTCCGAATTTTACTGCTGGCACTTTGCTGGAAGATGACGTTCACCGGGCATTCACCTTACACACCACACCCTGCCATCGCATCGCGATATTGTGTACCGTGATTCGTCACTCCATGCAACGTTTCTCCACTGTTCAGTCTTCAAATGTTTACGCTCCTTATGCCAAGTGAGGCGTCGTTTTATATTTACCAGCGTGATGTGTGGCTTACAAGCAGCCGCTCGACCATGAAATCCAAGTTGTCTCACATCCTGCCTAACGCCTAACTGTCATAATACATGGAATGGATCCTGACGCAGTTTGGAATATGGAGTACCTGGCAGTAGATGGCAGTACAGTGCACTAATATGAAAAACTATTTTTTTTGTGGGGGGGGGGGTTGCGGATACTTTTTATTACATAGTGTATTTTACATGAAATCGTTGTAGGTTATGTTAAAACGATTGGCCGTTGATCTCGAGGTCGCTTACTGCTGTGAGGAAGTAAAAATTAATCACTGAATGCAGTACGCCTTCGGTCATTCTGTCTCTTCACAACGATCTTCCTACTCAGCTGAAAGTTATGGCCAAAAAATCATGAAAATTGTGCAACTGGAAGGAGGTAAATTTTAAATAATTACAATAATACAGTTTCCAAAAGAGAACTTACACAGCTCTGCTTGTTGAGTAGCACGACTATAGAAAGACAAAGTAAGTGAGACTGAGCACTCCCGAAAAAAAGAGAAAAATTGTCCCTACTCTCTTTTGTTTCAGGAACAGGCCACTTCACTGTCGCTCATCATCGATAAATAATTACTGTGGTGTTACACAATACAAGTTATTTTTATTCATACAGACCAATACATAAAATACTTATGTGCAGGAGACTGGCTCTTTAAAAGGATTAGCGACAATATATGTCTCCTCCGCCAAGTAACACTTTACGTTGGATCAAAAAAATGGTTGAAATGGCTCTGAGCAATATGGGACTTAACTTCTGAGATCATCAGTCCCCTGGAACTTAGAACTACTTAAACCTAACTAACCTAAGGACATCACACACATCCATGCCCGAGGCAGGATTCGAACCTGCGACCGTAGCGGTCTTGCGGTTCCAGACTGTAGAGCCGGCTACGTTGGATCATTTACCGTAACAAGAAATGCTCTGTATGATAACCGGAAGCCAGAAACAAGTTACTCTATCTACAAAGATTAGGTAGATCTTTCGTAACCATTGCACAATAAAGTCCAATTCGAACCTCTCCATGGGTTCCTTTCGTAAATCAGTACTTGTTTTCTATTTTAGTGACCTCCATTCCATACTCCTCCTTCTCGTCCTCGTTCTCCATCTCCTCCTCGTCCTTCTTCTTCTACTCTTTGTTCTTAAGCTCCTTCGGATGTCATACTTGGCTCTCCCTTGATCCCTTCTGTCCTGAACTTTATGAACTTTATTATTTTTTCTGCTTTTTCTTTCTTTTTTTAGCTTGTTTGGTATCATTCTAGATGTATGCTTTACGTATGTCTCCTGTTATTTATCAGAAATGTGGATCAGTTTCACAACAGAACTTCCTGGCAGACTACCTCTCTGCGCCGGACTGTAACTCGAACCTGGAATCTTTGTGTAGAACGGGAAGAAAGCTTAAGCGACTGTGCTATTCGTGCACCCACGACTCACCCTCACAACTTACTTGTACCAGAGCGTCTCTCTGTTGACGGATAGAGTCGTGTCTGTACAGTTCAGTATGTAGAGAAATTTCTCCCCGATAGGCAAAGGTTCGGTGTTCGAGTACCGATGGGGTAGACAGTTGCAATCTGCCAGGTAGATCCTAATTAGAGCTTAGTGCAGATTGAAAAATTAATTATTGAATTATTACGCTGATTTGACTGATAAGTGTGGGTTCAAAACTTACTCCTGGCTGACTTTTCACCAACTTGCGCTCCACCCCCTCGGAGGGGCACGGAGCCGTGTCAGCCGATCTCAGGCTGGGAGTACAACTTCCGATCCGCTGACCTCGCGGTTGCCGTCCGTCACAGCCGCCTGCTTCACTTGGCAGCGGCACCGCCTCCAGCATTGACGATCGCTGCTGAAAGCCTTCTTGCGTCGCCAGCACTCTGTTCGCCATTATCCCGGCGAAAGCTGTGGCGACAATTTCCGTTCGCGAGAGCGCACTCTAGTTGGAACGATGATAAAATGTGGAACGCGATGACAGCACTGCATATACTGAAATCGGTGCGAAGTCTACTTCTCAGATCGAAGTCCGAAGGCAACAGAACCACGTAATGCTGAAGTAACTTCCCCACGCTTGCACTAAATCGTAACTTCGTATTATAAATTTTAAGAGGCAGCAGTAGGTTTCCACAGGCTTTCCAAGACACCTATTGACAATAGTTGATATACACAGTACAGTGGTCAACAAAGGCTGCGTAACAGCCAGCTTCCTTCAAGCTACCAATTCTAAAGGAAGCACTTGTAGGGGATTCTACTTTCTGTGAAGGTTACTCGATTACAAGAGGAACTGTACTTGCCACTATTAACAAGGTTGTCAATTTAGTGGATACGCACTGCTCTCTATAGACAGAAAGAAAGGAGAAAAGAAAGCGTTTATGCATTTGGTGAAAATCAGTGATGGGAAGTATGACAAATTTCACACTAGTTTTTTAAGTTTATTGAACAACACGTAGAGCGAAAATATGTCACGGAAAGTATCAACATGCAGTTCTGTCAGAGGTGCTTTTTGAAACTGATTGGGAAATCACTGCTTTAAACTATCATGTATAAATTACTTTATTAAATTGTCATTTTCTTAAAAAAAGATAGCTCTGCTAAAGCAGATAGCTCGCATGAGGAATAACTGATCACCAAAAGTAAGTAGTGGTAATAATGACACTCACATATGGATGAAGCAATAATTTTTTTAATTTGTATCCAGTCCCTGGTTACACGTGGTTCTCAGCGATGATGTAATGACGTTGTTCAAAAAGGTAGCCAATATTTGTCGCATTGAATTAGGGAAATTATGGTAAACATAAACTAGTAAGGTAGAGCGTGAAATGGCACGCAATTACTTGAGACGATGGTCCCGATGGGCTAATCACTACAAACAGTGATTTAGAAGAAATATCGGAATGGTGCGAAAAGTGACAGTTGATCCTAAATAACCAAAAGTGTGAGATCATCGACATGAGTGCTACAAGGAAGTCGTTAAACTTCGGTTACACGATAAATCAGTCTAATCTAAAAGCCGTAAATCCAACTAAATACCAACGTATTACAATTACGAGCAACTTAAATTAAAAGGAACACATAGAAAATGTTGTGGGGAAGGCTAACCAAAGGCTGCGTTTTATTGGCAGGACACTTAGAAAATGTAACAGACCTACTAAGGAGACTGCCTACACTACGCTTGTCCGTCCTCTTTTAGAATACTTTTGCGCAGTGTCGGATCCTTACCAAATAGGACTGACTGAGTACACCGAAAAAGTTCAGAGAGTGTCACAGAAATGACACAGGATTTGGGCTGGAAATCATTAAAGGAAAGGCGTGTTTCGTTGCGACGGAATCATCTCACGAAATTCCAATCACCAACTTTGTCCTCCGAATGCGAAAATATTTTGTTGACACCGACGTACGTAGGGCGGAACGATCACCACGATAAAATAAGGGAAATCAGAGTTCGTACGGAAAGATATAGGTTTTCATTCTTTCCGCGCACTATACGAGATTGGAATATTAGAGAATTGTGAAGGTGGTTCGATGAACCCTCTACCAGGCACTTAAATGTGATTTGCAGAGTATCCATGTAGATGTATATGTAGAGTAACAAAATTCTGTGCTTCTGGTTTCGATAACCAGACTTTCCCCTACAAAGTCTGTGATTCGAAGTGTTTAATAAGTATTTAAAGGTTTAAAATTCAATTCTTAGTCGACAAATTTAAATTTAGTATTAATTTAAGTTGAATGTTTACCTTCACTGCGTCTGCCTAACGTTAAATCTTTCAATTTTTTACATAAAGAAACGTAAAGGCATATAAACATCGCCTTCACACCCCTATATTGACATGCGCATGGTCTAAATTAACCTTAGAAAAGATTAGAGCCCTCTTTGGCTCTGTTGAAGTTGATCTGTGGCTAATTTTGGCCAATATATATGAAATACCGTGTTGCTGAGTGTCTGGTCACAAGGGCCAGACTGTTTAGCTGATCAATTACAGCGACGTGCAACTTCGCTTCTACACCGGGTTTCAACAAATGGAGGGAACATGGGACTGGAGGACTGCTTGACGTGCAAGTAAACATAGCAGAGTTGATATAGAAATAAAGAAGTTCATGAAAGTGTTTATCTGGCACACACCATTTACAAGGGAAAAGAAGAAACTGGAAACCTTTGAAGTGTGGTACTAGGGACCAATGTTAAAAGTGTCTTGAATACATATTCACAAAATAGTTTTAAAGAAATTATTTCTAATGTACAGAATGTTATATTAGTTCATGTGAGTGCTATTTTATCATATAATTTAACTTGCCTTAAATGTACTATTTTCTTACCACGTCTTCCAATAAATTACGTAATATTATCTTATGATGAACCGGTATATAGATCTATATATTGTGTAATTGTTGTTGGTTGTGAGTTTAACACACAGAACTATTTCCTGGCATGTAATAAGGTATTTCTATGAGTGTAATTGGCAGACGTCTTTGTATATTGTGTAGCAGACTTTGGGTACTGAGTAATGCTCAATGGTGACGTGCATTACATTCAAATCTAAATGTTGGCATATCATATGTATGTTATTTCGCATGTTCTTAGAAAACAGTATGTATAACGTACTCATAAGGTAAATTATAGGAAAAACTAGCAGTCACATTAACTAATATAAAAAGTTATACAACAGAGGTAGATGAATTTTGAAAGACTTTTGCCTTATGTAACGCAGATGTCGTTGATGATGGGATTGTGCTTTCAATATTATTACGACAGTACTGCAATAAAAAATACAAGTATTCTGTATTGCGCAACGTAGGTTAATATATGTAGTGAGCAGATAACGCACAAAGAGGAGAAGAACTAGAATGAATAAGCGTGAACGGCCCTCAGCAGAAGAAATGACAGGTTAATGGAACATCTAAAACGACAGGCAGGAATTGTTAATCAGACACTGGAAGGAGCAGTAGAGAAGGTAAAAGTTGAAATGGAAGACAGAAGATAGAATATGGACGGTAGACTGTAAAAGATGTTTAGTGTAACCTCTATGTTAGAAATAACGCATTATAGTAAAAGATCGAGGTCAGTATGAGGTATGTTGTAAAATTTTTAAACTTCCGAAGTATGTGTTTGACGCAAATAATAGCAAATTTATTAATATAGAAAGGACTTTAACTTAAGCAAGATATGACAATCTGCATGAAAATACATTTCAAATGTTACAGAGTTTAGGCTTATTTTGAAGATAGCTCTCATGATATCAAAGATTACTGAAGCATATAAAATGTATCATAATTAATAGCGAAACCTAACACGGTTAACAACATTCGATAATATAAAATGGATCCAGAAATGAACATTCCGTAAGGTAAGTCATAATGTGTTATTACTATCCACCACAGACTTCATTATGGTATACTCTCTAGTTAGAATAAACGTGTTTGATAATGGATGACATATTCTGGCCTGCCGCGGTGGTCTAGCGGTTCTAGGCGCTCAGTCCGGAACCGCGCGACTGCTACGGTCGCAGGTTCGAATCCTGCCTCGGGCATGGATGTGTGTGATGTCCTTCGGTTAGTTAGGTTTAAGTAGTTCTAAGTTGTAGGGGACTGATGACCACAGATGTTAAGTCCCATAGTGATCAGAGCCATTTGAACCATTTGACATATTCTAATGTCAAATGCCTGAACTGTACACACTTTTTTAAATATTTATTCCAACAGTCCCAACTGTAAATCTTCAAAGAAATTTGACTTTTCACTACTTGGAATATGATTACTAAGTAATTAAAACTAATTATCATTTGCGACTACCTACAACTGATTTTGTTACAAAAATTATTCAGTAAATATATCTGAGATGTAAACACTCCATCTGATTGGGCTCAAATTCGACGTAAACCCACAAGCTGTCGTTAGTCACCGCATCAACAATGTCTTTCATCGAATACAGCCTTAAGAGTCCTGGGTATTGTCCGTTTCTGCTGTGAGTCTTCGAGGAATGACTGATGATGTTCCCCTTACTCAACGTTACGGAGTTTAATTCCCCATGATGGAGCACCAGCACATTTTGCTGCTGATGACGTTTAACCCTCCCAGTATGGTACAAGAAGGATAGGTTGACGAGATGGATGAGGGCCTGTACTTTGTTCACCAAGATCACCTGCTCGCATTGCTTTTGATTTTCTGTTTAGGGTAGAGTCAAAAGTCAAGTTCTCTCTATTGTTCAGCCTTGTGTCTGACTCCATTTTGTGCAAAATATTTCGATGACCAACCCAGGTGAGTCCCCTTGCCTCTCACAATTTGGGGTCCTTAATTAATGAAATTAGCCACGAAGAAATTGTTCAAAATTATCCCCATTTGCTTCAGCGCATAAAGTCAATCGTCTGCGAAAGTTGTCCACAATTTTGAGCAGTACATCCTGTGGTATGGCTGCACGTGCTCTTCGAATGCGTTGATCCATATCGTTTCGGGTTGTGGGCTATCTGTGATAAACGATATTTTTTAAATAACCCCACAAGGAAAAAATCTGGAGATGTTAGGTCTAATGAACGTGGAGGCCACTGAATTGGTCCGCTGCGTCCTATCCACCGACCAGGGTCCCGTAAATTTAAAACGTTCCATACATTTTTAGCATAATGGGGAGCTGCTCAGTCCTGTTGGAACCACATTTGTTGCTTGGTTTCTAAATCAACATCTTACATTAGCTCCAACAAATCATCGCGGAGAAGTTGTAAATAAGATTCCCCAGTAACATTTCGGTAAAAAACAAAACAAAAACGAAAAACTGGTCCTATCAAGTAACCGTTTAATATTCCACACTAGACCATTAATGACCATTTGTGTTGATTCTCAACGGGTCTGTGCCAGTGTGGATTGACAGGGGACCAATAATGAGAGACATGACGATTTAATTCGCCATTGTTTTTGAATATGGTTTCATCGGTGAACATAGCGTATCTAACAAAATCATTGTTAGTACTTATCATTTCCAAGGCCCATTGGCAGAAATGCACGTGTATTTGCATATCTTTCGGCGTTAACACCTGTCTCAGTGTAATATAATACGCATGATACTTATGTGCCGGGATCCAGTAGAACACAGGTGAGAACGGTAAGGGCACCAGCGCCATTTTCATTGTATTCGCGATGACGAGGTGGACGGTGCATGTACCCATTTCGAGCTCGTTGAGTGCAATTTTGAATAACGTTTTCGCTTGAATGTCGTCTGTTTGGGAAACGATCCGCATACAACTGCGCAGCTGCAGCGTAATTGTTATAGCATTCACCCAAAATTAAAATCATATCAACAATCTCTGTAGGAGGATAGTGAGCCATGTTTCGCAAGAGAATAATTTACTTTCATCAGTTGATGTTTGAGGTTCACAATCTGAAAGTGAAGTGACGTTTGATCGCATTGCACCGACCTTTATACTGCGCCATAGTTCGCAGTTTGGCCACGGTAGCGCCACAGTTGGGTGAATAATGAAATTGTGAAGAATTCGATAACGAGATTTTAATACCATTCCGCCTTCTTCCATCAAAAGGACAGGTAGGGTACATTTTTGTAAAAAAAAAAATAAAAAATAAAAAAAAAGTTTGATTTGGCGTAGTGAAAGAATTGATGCACATTTTGTATCGATTTGGTGCGTCCTCCGCGGATCATTCTAAAGCAATCGGAGTTCTTCCCCAATTTCAATTTTTCTAGTTTTGAGCGCCATCTGTCAATGGGTTAAAAATGTTTCACACAAAACTTGATTACTTTTTCATGGAGAATCCGAATCTACACTAAAAATGGAGGTTTCCATTTAAGATTTAAAAGTAGCCCCCCGCCCCACCCAAGGGGAAAGGGGCTGGGGTTCACGTGTAGTGTCATTTGATGTTCCCCTTTGAGATTACGAACTTGTCTAACCCACTATTTTTACTCGATGTATAGTTTTCGAGATAATCTCCACCGAAACTTCAGATGGACTACCCTATATATTATACGAACATTGTATAATTGTTCATTATTTTGCTAAAGGGCAGTGGCCAGATGTCATGGGGCTGTGGGAGGGGAGGGGGGGACGGGGGACGGCGGCAACATCAGGTAAACACCTGTTGATTCATTTCAAAATCGAGCAACTGAGTGCTACGGGAACCAGCAACTAAAGTCAGTGAGCTGTATCTCGCTCTTCATTGCGACTGACAGACGGAGAAAGTGCTATATGTGCTCCATGTTATTCGCTGACTACAGGATGAGTAAAGATTCCGTGAAAGTGCCGTAGCAGGCTTAAATGAGTAGGCATTCTGCCGCCATTTGATTACCTGTTTCAGTATTTCTAGGTTGCGTTTGTGATAGTAAATTTGTTAAAATTAAATATCACTGAAAGTTTATTGTGCCCCACGGTAAGAAAGTGCTTCTTAATTGTGATTGAGATACTCCACTTGCGAATATATGTTGTTAGGTGCATTCGCTGCTCTGATTTTTAAGGAACCCCTTGAGTGCGAAGTCGCAAGTTCAATCTTTAGTAAATCTCATATGAAAGTGCTGTGCTAATAATTATGCCAGCAAAATATTAACTGCTAATGATTCACCATGTGCATCAGGCAGGCGACAGAAAATGATTATCCGGGAGGTTGAGGGATCAGCCTTCCATGGGATGTATGTAATATAATCCACAAAATATACATCGTCGTCATTCAATAAATGTGCAAAGCAAACAACTAAGTTGCACTGCCGTCTGGAGTGGCCGAGCGGTTCTAGGCGCTACATTCTGGAACCATGCGACCGCTACGGTCTCAGGTTCGAATCCTGCCTAGGGCATGGATGTGTGTGATGTCCTTAGGTTAGTTAGGTTTAAGTAGTTCTACGTTCTAGGGTACAGATGACCTCAGAAGTTGAGTCCCATAGTGCTCAGAGCCATTTGAACCAATTTTAAGTTTCGCTGTGAACACCGAATGAAAAATGACACACCATAGTGGTCACAAAGCTCCGCACCACCAAGATCGAAGGTGAACTCCATGATAGTTACAAACGATCCAGGACGTTAAATTGGACGTTAAATTGGTGTAGCTGGGTGATGAGAACTTATGGAATTTGATGGCATGCAAGCTAATGCTGAACATTTTGCCGTGGAGCTTATCGTGAAACTGGTTACCCATTGAGGCTTAACTGCAGACAGTGAAGTAATATGTTTTTTAAAGAAATGGAAAAAGCAATCATCCAGAAGTGGAATTTGTACACTGGTTCCACGTTGCACGGCATACACTTTTCAGGTAGGAGCACGATTTTTATAAGCAGCAAAAGCAAGTTACTTAGACCAGCTATCGGCCAGAAGCAGTGTTCATGCCATAGTTGTTCTCTTACGCCTATTTTCCTGTTCTTGCTTGCTGTGACGTAAGCATTGCCTACTGCCCTTACGAGATAACGCACACGAGAAAATATCGCAAGGGGCCGAACACCCCCAAATTACCGCAGCACAATAAATGACTTTTCAGCCAGTTTAACTTCCAGATTAACAGACGGCATATTTGCATAAGAATGCCTTAAGGTACAAATACAACTCTCTTGGCACCTCTAATTTCAAGGGTTCTTTTTTTCAAATACCGATCGGTCGGAGTCGAAAACAAATTCCTTACTGAATGATGGGATCAGTCTTCTACAAATTTTCGGCCCGATTCCGCAGTTTGCAGTGCATCGTCAAGTTGACGCTTTGTTTGACTTTTTTTACCTTACCTGCTTTAAAACAGCAAATACAATAGCAAAATTTAATTAAAAAAACAAGCAACTGATCCAGACGGTGCTCCAGGAATCGAATTCTGAGAAGGTCCGTCAACAAACACTTTCGCGAGCGACGAGATAGGCAGCCAAGAGTTGCATTCCCTTCACAAGATGGTAACTCAGACTAGTGGCTGTCTAACGAGTGACTAGTAATAATCTTGCTGAGGCTACTTGACGTCCGATAAACCAAATGCAACGATGGAACAACACGCCAAAGCCGGAATAGGCGGTCTGCACTGCCTCCACTATACTGTGTTTACAACCCACGGAACGAGAAAAGAATCCTCGACAGGTCACAATCAGACACTTTGCAATTCAATTGGACGTCTCTGTTAGTAGTGCTGACACACTCGTCGAAAGCCCGGGGTGCTCAAATTCGCCACCTAAAAGAAGACCATAAAGAGCAACGAAGCACCGTTTTTGCGAAATTACTTGCACCTTACGAGGCTGATCGTGACAGTGTTTTGTCAAACATCGTCACAAGCGATGAAACATGGGCTCATAACTTCTAACCGGAAGCAAAACGGCTCTCGATGGAGTGGCGTTAAACCACCTCTCCTACGGAGAAAAAGTTCAAAGCCGCACTCTCACGGCGACGGTCTTCTGGGAATCAGAAGGGGTTGTTCTGTTTGATGTCATCCCTCATGGCGCAACGACCAGCTCTCAAGTGTACTGTGCTACCCTCTGAAAACTGAATAAAGGATTTCTGCGTGTTCGTAGCCACAATTACGCAAACGAACTCATCTAGCCTACAGCCCGGACAGTGCAACGTCTGAGTTCCACCTGTTTAGCGCAATGGAGGAATGCACATCATGGGTATCAGTAAGTAGACGATGCCGAGTTTATTGATGCAACAAGACACTGTCTCGAAAGTCGACGAGTAGAAATGGTGGCACACGGGTTGGATGGCCTTGGCTAAGTACAGAAAGGGCAACAGCCTCAACGGGTGCGGGGCAGAGTCAGGACATGCGGGGACCGGGCAGCAGTCGGTATTGTGATTGTCAACTGTCGAGGCTGCGTTGGTAAAGTACCGGGGCTTCGGGCGCTGATGGGGGGCTCCGAGGCTGAGATCGTTGTGGGTACGGAGGGCTGGCTGAAGCCAGAGATGGATTCTGCCGAAATTTTTACAAAGGTACAGACGGTGCTTAGAAAGGATAGATTGCATGCAACCGGTCGTGGACTGTTCGTCGCTGTTAGTGGTGGTTTATCCTGTGGTGAGGTAGAAGTGGATAGTTCCTGTGAATTATTATGGGTGGAGGTTACACTCAACAACCGAGCTAGGTTAATAATTGGCTCCTTTTACCGACCTCCCGACTCAGCAGCATTAGTGGCAGAACAACTGAGAGAAAATGGGGAACACATTTCACATAAATTTTCTCAGCATGTTATAGTGTTAGGTGGAGATTTCAATTTACCAGATATAGACTGGGACACTCAGATGTTTAGGACAGGTGGTAGGGACAGAGCATCGAGTGACATTATACTGAGTGCACTATCCGAAAATTACCTCGAGCAATTAAACAGAGAACCGACTCGTGGAGATAACATCTTGACCTACTTATAACAAACAGGCCCGAACTTTTCGACTCTGTATGTGCAGAACAGGGTATCAGTGAGCATAAGGCCGTTGCAGAATCCCTGAATATGAAAGTTAATAGGAATATAAAAAAAGGGAGGAAGGTTTATCTGTTTAGCAAGAGTAATAGAAGGCAGATTTCAGACTACCTAACAGATCAAAACGAAAATTTCTGTTCCGACACTGACAATGTTGAGTGTTTATGGAAAAAGTTCAAGGCAATCGTAAAATGCGTTTTAGACAGGTACGTGCCGGGTAAAACTGTGAGGAACGGGAAAAACCCACCGTGGTACAACAACAAAGTTAGGAAACTACTGCGAAAGCAAAGAGAGCTTCACTCCAAGTTTAAACGCAGCCAAAACCTCTCAGACAAACAGAAGCTAAACGATGTCAAAGTTAGCGTAAGGAGGGCTATGCGTGAAGCGTTCAGTGAATTCGAAAGTAAAATTCTATGTACCGACTTGACAGAAAATCCTAGGAAGTTCTGGTCTTACGTTTAATCAGTAAGTGGCTCGAAACAGCATATCCAGACACTCCGGGATGATGATGGCATTGAAACAGAGGATGACACGCGTAAAGCTGAAATACTAAACACCTTTTTCCAAAGCTGTTTCACAGAGGAAGACCGCACTGCAGTTCCTTCTCTAAATCCCCGCACAAACGAAAAAATGGCTGACATCGAAATAAGTGTCCAAGGAATAGAAAAGCAACTGGAATCACTCAACAGAGGAAAGTCCACTGGACCTGACGGGATACCAATTCGATTCTACACAGAGTACGCGAAAGAAATTGCCCCCCTTCTAACAGCCGTGTACCGCAAGTCTCTAGAGGAACGGAGGGTTCCAAATGATTGGAAAAGAGCACAGGTAGTCCCAGTCTTCAAGAAGGGTCGTCGAGCAGATGCGCAAAACTATAGACCTATATCTCTGACGTCGATCTGCTGTAGAATTTTAGAACATGTTTTTTGCTCGAGTATCATGTCGTTTTTGGAAACCCAGAATCTACTATATAGGAATCAACATGGATTCCGGAAACAGCGATCGTGTGAGACCCAACTCGCTTTATTTGTTCATGAGACCCAGGAAATATTAGATACAGGCTCCCAGGTATATGCTATTTTTCTTGACTTCCGGAAGGGGTTCTATACAGTTCCGCACTGTCGCCTGATAAACAAAGTAAGAGCCTACGGAATATCAGACCAGCTGTGTGGCTGGATTGAAGAGTTTTTATCAAACAGAACACAGCATGTTGTTCTCAATGGAGAGACGTCTACAGACGTTAAAGTAACCTCTCGCGAGCCACAGGGGAGTGTTATGGGACCATTGCTTTTCACAAAATATATAAATGACCTAGTAGATAGTGTCGGAAGTTCCATGCGGCTTTTCGCGGATGATGCCAGAGTATGCAGAGAAGTTGCAGCATTAGAAAATTGTAGCAAAATGCAGGAAGATCTGCAGCTGATAGGCACTTGGTGCAGGGAGTGGCAACTGTCCCTTAACATAGACAATTGTAATGTATTGCGAATACACAGAAAGAAGGATCCTTTATTGTATGATTATATGATAGCGGAACAAACACTGGTAGCAGTTACTTTTGTAAAATATCTGGGAGTATGCGTGCGGAACGATTTGAAGTGGAATGATCATATAAAATTAATTGTTGGTAAGGCGGGTACCAGGTTGAGATTCATTGGGAGAGTGCTTAGAAAATGTAGTCCATCAACTAAGGAGGTGGCTTACAAAACACTCGTTCGACCTATACTTGAGTATTGCTCATCAGTGTTGGATCCGTACCAGATCGGGTTGACGGAGGAGGTAGAGAAGATCCAAAGAAGAGCGGCGCGTTTCGTCACAGGGTTATTTGGTAACCGTAATAGCGTTACGGAGATGTTTAATAAACTCAAGGGGCAGACTCTGCAAGAGAGGCGCTCTGCATCGCGGTGTAGCTTGCTCGCCAGGTTTCGAGAGGGTGCGTTTCTGGATGAGGTATCGAATATATTGCTTCCCCCTACTTATACCTCCCGAGGAGACCACGAATGTAAAATTAGAGAGATTAGAACGCGCACGGAGGCTTTCAGACAGTCGTTCTTCCCGCGAACCATACGCGACTGGAACAGGAAAGGGAGTTAATGACAGTGGCACGTAAAGTGCCCTCCGCCACACACCGTTGGGTGGCTTGCGGAGTATAAATGTAGATGTAGATGTAGAAGCACTGAGCAAGATGGTGTCAGGTCGTCGCAATGAACGGAGATCGTGTTGAAAAATAGGGTCCTAGAGTGGGTAAATATTGTGTATTGGATTTCTGAATGAACCCACCCTACTTTAAGAAGAAAGAAAATGTGTTGCAGTATTTATTGAAAGCCGCCCCCCGTAGCTTTAAACAACTTCGACCGCGCGTCTAGGATAATTGAGAGTGAGCTGAAAGCCAGTGGACACACAATGGAGGCCCACAGCACGTGGCCGCTGCTGGTTGCGCTTTGTGCCGCCCCGCCCTGACCACCGCGTCCTGTGACGGCGGCCGGCTACGGCCCCGGCGCCCACCCCTGCGCCGCACCGGCTGCGTCGCCCATTGTCCAGACGTGTCGCACCGCGCCGCCCCCCAGACGTCACGGCCGGCAAGCAATTAGGGCCGCGCTGAGCTGTCTGCCGGCGCTTTCCGCTCGCCATGGCCGACGCGGTGCTGCCACAAAGGGCGGCGGGGGCGGTGGAGGAGGCGGGGGCGGCGCCTCCCACGTCGGCAGTTTGGCGCGTGCGAGTCGCACCTCTGCGTTTCCGGGAACCCTGCGTTCACGGAAGTCCTCGGTGGCGTGTCGGGGCGTTCGCGGAAGTTAGATGAATCCCAATTTTTAGGAATCTGTTTACGCTCCCTTGGAGACAATGAACACAAGCTGTTTTAGACGCAAGGCTATTCTGCCGCCGACCACAAAAGTTTCAGTTTTGGACAAGTCCGTCTATGCACTAACCTACCGGCAGTCATCCAACGACCTAACACTTTCAACTAAGAAATTTTCTGTAGTTCAGCTGTCTTCTGGCGTATTGCTGTGCGGTGTCACGAACGAAGGGTAGGTCATTTTATACTATTGAAAAATAGCCGGCTGGAGTGGCCGAGTGGTTGTAGGCGCTACAGTCTGGAACCGTGCGACCGCTACGGTCGCAGTTTCGAATCCTGCCTCGGTGATGGATGTGTGTGATGTCCTTAGGTTAGTTAGGTTTAAGTAGTTGATGACCTCAGAAGTTAAGTTCCATAGTGCTCGGAGCCATTTGAACCATATTGAAAAATAACGAAGAGAATGCCACAAACATGATACGTGAATTGGGGTGGCTATCGTTAAAACAAAGGAATTTTTCATTGCCTAGTAGAACACAGTGCCGTCTGAAATCAGAAGGTAGAATGAATTTCAAGATAGGTAACCAGTATGTGGGAATATATCATATTGATTAATTGACAATGATTCGTGGAGTTTTACACTATCCTTTTCGCATTTGAATCATTAAGAAAAACAGGCACACAGTGCTATTCTGTTGGATATACCAGAGTGCTGATACTAGAAGAGTGTCTGCTGACAATGTGCAAATAACGCCATAGAGTTTATAGGGAGTGCTGCTTCTGTTTTGTAGCTTATCAGTTCTTCGTGTCAAATGATTCTTAAACGAAACTGTCTTGTCCGATATGACGCCAAGGTTTTTTGGAATTTCTCATGAAATTTCAGTTACCAACTTTCTTCTCAGATAGCGAAAATATTCTGTTGGCGCCCACCTACGTAGAGAGAAATGATTATCATGGCAAAATAAGAGAAATCAGAGCTCACACGGAAAGACTTAACTGCTTGTTTTTGCAGCGTGCCGTTGATTGTGGACCGGTAGAGAAATAGCTTCAAGGTGTTTCGATCAACCCTCTGTCAGGAACTTAACTGTTAATTGCAGAATACTCAAGTAGATGTAAACGTAGATCTAGATGTACCAGGATTAGGTAGTCCCTCCTTTCAACTGATGACAAGCGAAATTCTTAAGTATGTCATTGATGGCAAAGTGCTGTTAATTCTGCAACTTTCACTGAAAATTCGTGATGTCAAAAAATGCATGCAAAACACCTTGGCTTCACGTTGTGCAGGATAGTTTCATTTAAGAATCACTTGCCACGAACATCTGATCAGTTAAAAAGCAAAAATAGCGTTCTCCGTAAACTCTGGGGCACTATTTGCAGATCGTCACCAGACACTCTTCGAGTATCAGCACTTGGTTTGGTATACCCAACAGTAGACCACTATGTGCCTTTCTTTCTTCATAATTCATATGCGAAAAAGGTAGTGTGCAACTTCACGAATTCATGCGCATTGTTAATTGGTCAATATAATAAGTCCACGCCGGCAGCAGTAGCCGAGCGGTTCTAGGCGCTTCAGTCCGGAACCGCGCTACTGCTACGGTCTCAAGTTCGAATCATGCCTCGGGCATGGATGTGTGTGATGTCCTTAGGTTAGTTAGGTTCAAGTAGTTCGAAGTCTAGGGGACTGATGACCACAGATGTTAAGTCCCAAAGTGCTTAGAGCCATTTGAATCATTCGATAAGTTCCTACGTACTGGTTATCCATCTTGAAACACACTCTACGTTCTGAAATCAGACGGCAGTGTATTGTACTGGGTGAGCACCAGAAGACTGTTGGTACCCTCGACCACCCAGTATTGAACGATGTAGTACCTGTGAATCAAAAAAGGTTAAAATAAAGACATTCCATGCTTATCACAGCCAGTATTCTTAATCAAAACTAATTCATTGCCACTGATGAATGGCAGACACTGCCTTGCTGCAACACCCCACCCATCACTTATTTGGTTTTGGCGTGTGTTCACCCCAGCTAATTGACTAACAGATCAACAGAGAGTGCAAAACTGCCACAAAATCGGATAATGCAAAGAAAGTAATAAGGCCCTGTGACTCCTGATTGAACTGCGATGGCAGTGTTGACATTAATTGATTCAGAATTGATCCCTTTTTTAATTAAAAAAGGGGTGCACATTGATGTTATATTCAGCTATTGAACACCAGATGCAAATGTTGAACACAAAATTAATTAAGAAAGTGATCTAGGGTTTCAACTACTTTTATTGAAAACAGATGCAGACGATTAGCACAAATTTCTTTTAACTCACGACCTTCAATCATCACATTACATCACTCTCCTAAAAGGCAGTGGTAATAAATTGCGTTTGCGTGGAGTAAAGCACGATAACTCAAAAGTAATTCCTATTGACTGACCCAGGCGTAATGCGAAGTGCGAGAAAAATTGTACAATACACGGCCTATGAAACCTTCGTGGAAACTTTGCCGGCTTGATCCAACAAATTAATCAGTGGCCTAACTCAAGCTGGAGCGGGAGCAATATCACCGAATTCAGCGTGGCAGGGCGTCGTCGTTGTGCAGACGTCGGCCAGCCTCGTGGTGCTGCAAGGCTGGGCTCGTCGATTCACTCCTAGCTATCTTGCTCAGTACATACCTGAACGAAAACTTTCTGTCTCCAAGCACAATCGTTCCGTTTGCTAAGTCATACACTGCAGAGATGCTCACTCTCTCTCAGGCAAGCTGAGTTAAGAAAGCCACGACTGTACTCTAGGCAAGCTGGGAATGGAAGACTTCTATGGAGACTGCTGCCAGTCCGCTCTTCGCCTCGGTTTCCCCTCCAGCAAAATCACTTACGCCAATTGCAGCGCAAGTCGCGTTAATTATGCGTCGCTTCCCAGCACCAACCAATGCCTGCTCTCGGAAGTGAACAAATTCCTACAAAATTTCCCTTCGTCTCAACTTCTGCTGTTTAGCTCCTCCCAGGCCACCCATCAAGGTTAGCATCTGCATAAAACACCAATTTTTCCGAAATTCTGACTCCTAGGAGAGTACTTCAAATTCCTTGGTCCTACATTCCCGTCGGAGGCCGGCTTATTTCCTTTTGTTGCTCTTTACCTGATTTACTTCAGACTCTGCGAACAATGAATTGAGCGTGAGGTTGCTATAGTCATGAACACGCATATTTTGGCTTCTGTTGACCGCTCCACCGTAGCTTTGCGCAGCTTTCTAACATGTTTCACTGAAAACGGGACGATGGACATTTATCAACAGGCGTACAAGTTCTCCGTCTGCTTCCCGGTACACCAGCATGGAGTCAACCACCCCCTCACTGTCACTTATCTTAAGGCAGCTGGAGGCCGCGCCCTGTTACCGCCTTCTCAGAGTTTCAGCCGCCCTAAGCTGCCTATTGTCGCTTCTCTTCTCCGCTCCCCAGCAGCGCGCTGCTGTCAACTCTGAATACTTCCCTGGGATGAACTAGCCTCTAGTAAATCGACACATTTCCATATAGTTTTCATGTCGTGTGAATTACTTTAAAACCATCACCCAACATTAACTATTCCAATACGTCCATACTATATACTCTACAAGATTCATTGTGCATTGTCAGTCATTTTTGTTCAGCCCTACTGTTCTCTCAACGTGAGTTCGATGATCTTTAATTGCTTCATGTAAGAGGCATAGTTCTTGACATCTTACACTGCATCAAGGAGAAACGCCCTGTATTCGAGCAGCTTTTGACGATTTGGACTGCCGCACAGGGTATGGAAGGTATGCAGACAGCCTCCACGAATGGGGCAAATCATCATCATCATCATGATCTTGTCAACACGGTGTGGAGCGACAGACAGTTGCTCTCGTGTATCACCAGTTGTGCTTACAAATGCCCTTTCTACGACTTCAGGCTGTGGCGGGTGATGTGACGAACTATATAAAAAGAATCTTGGTTTCTGCCTATGGTTATCGCCATTTGTAGTAAAATTATGATGAATTGCAGATTGAGGTAAATGAGCGACAATGTAAGTTAATACAGATGAGTAGAAGAAACTATCCTATAATGCTCGAATACAGGCAGTGATGCTGATTAAATATAAAGGTGTAACGCAGCAAAGCGGCATGAAATGAGATGAAAATATAAGGTCGGTTGTAGGGGCAGCGCTTCAGTTAATTGGGAGCCTTACAGAAAAATGTTGCTCATCTACGAGGGGTATTCAGTAAGAAATGGAACACTTTTTTTTTCTGAAAGGAGGTTGGACTTATTCAGCATTCCAATACACCACATTATTCTCCACTCTTTTTGTCACAAAACTGCATTTTTCAACATATTATAGTTTCAGTAAGACGGACTTAAGCCAGCTTACTGTGAGGGCCTGTATTGCCCGCGTGGTACCACTGTACTAGACGGCGTAGGAGCCCACGTATTGCTATATTAGTAATCACCCCACAATCCACGCACTGCTTCCCGCGGAGTGCATCATTCGTTGGGCCAAACAGATGAAAGTCGGAAGGAGCGGGATTGAATGAAGTTTTGTGAGCTCCTCTCGGGTGGACACTTCTGTGCGAAGCACTGAGTTGTCATGGAGAAAGAGGAGTTTGTGTACATTTTTGTGACGACGAATGCGCTGAATCTGTTTCTTCAACTTCCTGACGAGAGCGCTATACACTTCAGAGTTAACCGTTGCATCATGAGGGAGGGCATCAAACAGAATAATCTCGAAAGCTTGCCAGAAGACCGTCGCCATTCCTTACCGGGTGCAGCACCCGTCGGCGGGCCTGGACAGCGACTGTGACATCCATGGTCCACCACGGTACGAATAGACGACGACGGGGACCTGTGGATAGGCACTCCATTGATTGCCGTTTTGTTTCCTGTTGAGACTGATAAACTCATGTTTCATCGCCTATGACTGATTTTCGATAAAATATTGTCACTATCAGCGTCGTAACGTACAAGCAGTTCCATACAGATAGCCCTTCGTTGCTTTTTATGGACTTTTGTTAGACGGCGAGGTATACAGCGGGCCTACGCCTTTGAATACAACTGGTGGACAAATAAGTCAGCACCAATAAAAGAGAAATCCATTTGTGCAGCGAGGTGTTTTAGTGTGATCCGTGACTCACGTCGATTGAGAGTACTTCGTACGTCCCACACTTCTGGAGTTACATCTGTGTGCGCCTGGCCGGCACTCTGCAGATCGGCTAGGATTACTTGACCTTGCAGCGACGATTACAGATGCATCGCCCGACGACTCACTGCGCTTTTGTTCACTGCTAGGTCTCTGTAGACATTCTGCACGGACCTGTGAACATCTGCGACTCTCTGGTTTTCCGCCAAAAGAAACTCAAAAGATAGTTCCGTGCTTGGAAAGCATCGCAGTTACGGATGCCATTTGGTAGACTATCGGATCTTCATGAAACTATAGAGGCTGAGGAGGCAATATTTCATTATCTCTCACAACAAGTTCTGCATTTTGTCAACGAAAATAGGCGGAGAAAAATAAATGTATACATTACTTATTGAACGCCTCTCGTATTAAGGGGACCGCCTGCAGAACACCTGCACTATTTATTCTTGACTACTACTTGAGTGTCTGGGATAGCCACCACGTCCGAATAAAGGAAGAAAATCTATTCAGAGTCGTGCTGCTAGATCTGTTAACGGTAGATTGTTTCTGCATATCTGTGTCGTGGAAATGCTCCGTCAACTTCACCTGGAATCCCTGCAGAGAAGAACACACGCTTTTCGTTAAACACTATTGACAAAGTTTGTAGAAATGACATTTCCAACAGACTGCAGAACGACTCCACTGCCGCAAACACACATCTCGCTTAAGGAGCGCGAATATACAGAAATCAGGGGTCCACTTGCGAGTGGACCAGGGAAGGTAATGACTAGCATTGGTACAGGGCACCACTGCGCTACAGTACGTATGGCGTCTTGCAGAGTATGTCTTTATACGTAGAAATGTGCTTAACATAGGCTGATCATATATACACTCCTGGAAATGGAAAAAAGAACACATTGACACCGGTGTGTCAGACCCACCAAACTTGCTCCGGACACTGCGAGAGGGCTGTACAAGCAATGATCACACGCACGGCACAGCGGACACACCAGGAACCGCGGTGTTGGCCGTCGAATGGCGCTAGCTGCGCAGCATTTGTGCACCGCCGCCGTCAGTGTCAGCCAGTTTGCCGTGGCATACGGAGCTCCATCGCAGTCTTTAACACTGGTAGCATGCCGCGACAGCGTGGACGTGAACCGTATGTGCAGTTGACGGACTTTGAGCGAGGGCGTATAGTGGGCATGCGGGAGGCCGGGTGGACGTACCGCCGAATTGCTCAACACGTGGGGCGTGAGGTCTCCACAGTACATCGATGTTGTCGCCAGTGGTCGGCGGAAGGTGCACGTGCCCGTCGACCTGGGACCGGACCGCAGCGACGCACGGATGCACGCCAAGACCGTAGGATCCTACGCAGTGCCGTAGGGGACCGCACCGCCACTTCCCAGCAAATTAGGGACACTGTTGCTCCTGGGGTATCGGCGAGGACCATTCGCAACCGTCTCCATGAAGCTGGGCTACGGTCCCGCACACCGTTAGGCCGTCTTCCGCTCACGCCCCAACATCGTGCAGCCCGCCTCCAGTGGTGTCGCGACAGGCGTGAATGGAGGGACGAATGGAGACGTGTCGTCTTCAGCGATGAGAGTCGCTTCTGCCTTGGTGCCAATGATGGTCGTATGCGTGTTTGGCGCCGTGCAGGTGAGCGCCACAATCAGGACTGCATACGACCGAGGCACACAGGGCCAACACCCGCCATCATGGTGTGGGGAGCGATCTCCTACACTGGCCGTACACCACTGGTGATCGTCGAGGGGACACTGAATAGTGCACGGTACATCCAAACCGTCATCGAACCCATCGTTCTACCAATCCTGGACCGGCAAGGGAACTTGCTGTTCCAACAGGACAATGCACGTCCGCATGTATCCCGTGCCACCCAACGTGCTCTAGAAGGTGTAAGTGAACTACCCTGGCCAGCAAGATCTCCGGATCTGTCCCCCATTGAGCATGTTTGGGACTGGATGAAGCGTCGTCTCACGCGGTCTGCACGTCCAGCACGAACGCTGGTCCAACTGAGGCGCCAGGTGGAAATGGCATGGCAAGCCGTTCCACAGGACTACATCCAGTATCTCTACGATCGTCTCCATGGGAGAATAGCAGCCTGCATTGCTGCGAAAGGTGGATATACACTGTACTAGTGCCGACATTGTGCATGCTCTGTTGCCTGTGTCTATGTGCCTGTGGTTCTGTCAGTGTGATCATGTGATGTATCTGACCCCAGGAATGTGTCAATAAAGTTTCCCCTTCCTGGGACAATGAATTCACGGTGTTCTTATTTCAATTTCCAGGAGTGTATATCATGTAGTTTAGGATCCGGCAAAGAACGTTAACCAATTGGATCTATCACTAGGGCTTCATGAGATGCACACGTGACAATCTCTTGATTCTGTACAAGGACATCGTACGCTCAGTCACTGATTATGAATGCTCCTTGTATCACAAACAATGTCAGTGCTTGGTGACAAAATGTATTTGCCTCAAGATTCAGTAACCTATTAGTAGATAAATCACCCACTTAAGGGAAATGAGATACAATCCTCCGCTCATGTCATTACACTCAGTGCATAAAATCGACTATTAATAGTCAGTCACATAGGTACAGTCTCATTTGGAATTCCAGTCAGACATGAGTTGGAAAACCACTATATTCACTACAGGATTTTTATGTAATATGAAATCAACTCAATAATTTTCAGTGCTTTCGTTAACCTTCGTTGGCAGCACATTGCTCTTGTTTATAGTGATTGCTCTCGATATCAATATACTCCAACGGTTTATTTCTTATCGCTACACGTATTTCATTTGTTTCCAACATCGTTCCGTTTTCACAGCGGAAGCAACAGAAATTCGAGAAGCTCTCAAATCTAGCCGCCACCGGGGCCCCAGAAACTGTTTATACTATCAGCTTCAAAATGTGTATTACAATCAACTGAATTCCCAAAGTGCTGCACTGAAATTTATACGAGCAGCACTGCTAAATAAATGAAGAAGTACGAAAACATACTATGGGTCCAGCACATATAAGTCCAGATGGCGATGGAGACCAGTATTTCTGGCCCTGTAAAGATTGTCGGTGTACTACCCTCCGATTTTAAGTTTCGCACAAAGAAACCTGACCATGAGACAAAGTGCTCAGCGTCGGAAGCTTACAATCTGCCACAAAGGTTGTAAGTATACTTCATCCGCTTACAAATACTTCTCCTACTATGACTATGTTGAACCATGTTTGGTACGCGTTTGTACCAAGATACTTATAAGCACTCTAAACACAAATTTTGGAAAACAGGTGAAGCTTCTAATAACTGGTAGGATCACGGCGTGGTACTGAGTAATGATAATTTTACGGGGTATGAACGCAATATGAGCTACAACTCCTTTCATAAAGCACAGCGCACACTGAGTCCGAATGCCTCACTTCTGTGCGAGTCACAACCTGAATACGACGTCAGAATAATTTCTCTCTATTTTAATAATTTTTGAGTGTTTTGTGGCACGCGGTAAATGGTAGGATGAATTTTTATATTTGTGATAACGGGCACTGCTTTATTTCTTAATAAAATGTGTTTGATTTGTTGTATCTACTCCACGTATCCACTGTCCGACACCGAAAGTCACGTAGTGAACCATCCTTCAACGTTTTACATAATCTGTGGAAATGTGTTAGCTTCTCCCATACTACCATAACACGTTTAGTTACCTAATTACTGCCGGATGCCGTGGCCGAGCGATTCTAGGTGCTTCATTCCGGAACCGCGCTGCTGCTGCGGTCGCAGGTTCGAATCCTCCCTCGGCCATTATTGTGTGTGATGGTTCAAATGGCTCTAAGCACTATGGAACTTAACATCTGAAGTCATCCGTCCCCTAGACTTAGAACTACTTAAATCTGACTAACCGAAGGACATCACACGCATCCATGCCCGAGGCAGGATTCGAGCCTGCGACCATAGCAACAGCGCGGTTCCGGACTTAAGCGCCTAGAGCCGCTCGGCCTCAGCGGCTACCTGTGTGTGATGTCCTTAGGTTAGCTAGATTTAAGTAGTTCTAAGTCTAGGGGACGGATGACGTCAGATGTTAAGTCCCATAGTGCTTAGAGCCATGTGAATCATTTTGAACACTAACTATTAGCGTTGTGCACTCTGTTCCTCTTTCTGCCACATCGTTCAAAATATAATAGATTTCCTCCCTCATTTTGTACATGGTGTGTTTCTAAACCTAAAGGTCTCTAATTAAAAACATGAAAACGTATATTTAATGAAAGCACGCGAGTGTACAGAGCATACAAAACAAAAACACGTTTTATCCAACGACGATTTTTCCCAATACGCACTGCATCGTCAGCGAGCAACTGTACAGTGCTACTGAGGCTATTCTACACAAGAATATTTTCTGTGCATTCTGGTACAGGGTAAGTTATCTTCAGACAACGAAATATCTTAAAAATTACGCATCAGATTATAAAACATAAAAAAAGTGTTCATCATTTTTCAAAATGCTATCCGGTGATATCAATGTTGATCCTCCCGCCCCACCTCCTGGAGGTGGGCAAGGGGCAACCTTTAAATGTCAAACAGGAAGAGGCCATCTCTTTCGTGTTTAGTACTTTTGTCGTTGCACGATATATGGCGCTGCAATCGTAGTCTCAAAATGTAGGCGAGTTTGCCTGCTTCGACACACGAGCATATAAGTACAGATGGTGACATTAACATAAGTTTTTTAAACAATGGTCCATCTAATGTGAAATTTAAGCGGATGCTTTGTTTTTCAAACTTATAGCTACTACTGTTAGTTACTACCCATCATACGAACAGTACTCACACTCTCGTAGATACACTTGCAATGAAATCTCCACACCGAGTAGTTAGTACTTCTCAAATAACTGCAGCTAGCATGTCCACCCATTGCATAATTTTTACGTACTCGCTACGATATCTGAGAAAGAGACCGCGACTGACTACATACCGAAACTTGAAACGCAGTAGTTTATGTGAACTTGCAACTAAGGCGCAAGATATTGAGGACTTCTTCTATTTCATTCTCGGACATAAACGAGAAACGTTACGGATTTACTAACAAACTTACACTACTATATGACAAATATGCCCTCTTCAATACCTTAAAAGTGATAAGCACTTTGGCTAAATTAAGAACTACAATAGCTAATAGATATCAGAGACGATTCACATCGGACGTACAAACTACACCCCACAGCTGGATATCATATTACTTACAAGCAGAAGAGAAACAGGGTCAGTGAAGCTGTGACAAATCGAAAACTCAGACATGTCCATACATTAACCGATGGCAGACCAGCTGTCCTGTGGAAAAACCAGAGTGATCTTGGTATAGGCACAATAGAATCTGCATTTCATACCTTTGTCCAGTCGATGAAATGAACCGGTACTTCATTTTGCCAGCAATCCCAACAGAACCACAACCGAAACAGAGCCTCATTGATCATCTGAATTAGGTAAACGACTGTAGTCACTACAGATTCTATTCAAAGCTTGTTTCTTGCACTACGAGGAAAAATCATGTGTCTCAGATCACCTTCCACTTGACACGAAGCCCACTACTGCCCACTATAACAGATATCTCAAACACTCCTTAACCCCAAGTGTTTCCCCTAAGTCCTGGGAACTGGGACTAGTTAATCTATTACCTAAAAAGGATGTTACCACAGCACCCTCTGATTGACGATCTATTTACATTTTCCTGCGGTGTCCAAGGTCTTAAGATATACAGCCCACGAGCAGCTAACAATCTGCCTACCCACAATGAACATACTAGACGGCTTTCGTAAACATTGCAGCACAACATGTGACCTTAAATTTGCCATGGATGCACAAGTGGCAACTACCATGTGCTTCTTAGACTTCTGCAGAGCCTCTGACACTGCTGACTATGACATTTTACTTGCCAAACTCAGCAGCCTAGATTTCTCACCAAATACAATGTAAAGGATTCTCGCCAACAACACTTCATGTTCAGCACCATAAAACCACAAAGGAGGCAAATAGTGTCAGGTGTCCCTCAGGTTTCGGTGTTAGGACCTATACTCTTTTCATTATTTGTAAATGGTTCAAATGGTTCAAATGGCTCTGAGCACTATGCGACTTTACTTCTGAGTTCATCAGTCGCCTAGAACTTAGAACTAATTACACCTAACTAACCTAAGGACATCACACACATCCATGCCCGAGGCAGGATTGGAAACTGCGAGCGTAGCGGTCGCTCGGCTCCAGACTGTAGCACCTAGAACCGCACGGCCACTCCGGCCGGCTTGTAAATGTTGTGTCATAAGTTTTGTCGTGCTGCAAATAGCATGTGTATGCTGATAGTTCCCAGTCGTATCTAAGTGCAAAACCAATATACTCAAAGACAGCTATCGAGAATCTCAATACGACTGTAGGCACTATCAAATGGGCGCAGGATATAGGCGCAAGGCTCAACCCATCCAAAAACCAAACAGTACGGATCATTTTAGGCACGTTTTCCCAAAATATCGGAAATTTCTACCATCTTTATCCATAAAGAAAATATAGAAGTAATAATAGATGAAAATCTAAATTGGACTGAACACAGGGCTGGAAGTTGCAAGAAGGTATCAACATCCATCCATGTCATACAAAAATGTAAAAAAGCGCTTCCCTCTTGACCAGAAAAAGAAACTTGTACACTGATTTCACCGATTTTACTCTTCTCTTTCTGAGGAAAGCTCACGCCGCACGGAACTAGTTGTAAATGCTTGGGTTCGTTATATCTGAGATGATCGACAATCTGACAGTATTTCATAATCGTGTGCACAGCTATCCTTACTGCGTGCGGAAAAGCGTAGAATTTCCCATTCCCTCCGTCCTCTCAACGGTCTTATCAGTGAACACTGTTCCTCATTTCTCTCCTCTAACTTAAGGTTCTTATCTGAGCAACATGGCAGGAACACCCGCTTCCATCGGAGGAAAGTCCTGACCCACTTTATAGTTCGGTAGCTTCCTCAGAGTCCTTCTCAATACTTGGCATACGACTCTGGAATAGTCTCCTATACTATTTTAGAGAACTATATAACATCTCCAGCTGCAGATGACAATTACAGATGTATCTACTAACAACAATTGAAAGAAAATCAGCCCTCGGTCACTATTTTTAACGAATTAACCTGGTTTCAACACTGCTAAGAGTGTCTTCCTCAGAATTTAAATCAAAGAATGGTCTATATTCTATAACATGGTCACCATTCTTTGATTTAAATTCTGAGGAAGACACTCCTATCAGTGTTGAAACCAGGTTAATTCGTTAAAAATAGTGACCGAGGGCTGTTTTTCATTCACGGTCTCTGAACGTGCAGACATGTACAAAATTTTGTGTATGTACTAAAGCAAGAATAAGAAATATTATTATCCCTGTACGCGCTCTTTACCCTGTACATCTCCCATTCGAACATGATCTTCCTAATATCCCAGGATTATTAGTCGTTGCAGTATCCTTAAATTCCTTTCTCCAGAACTCGCTATATCGGAATAGATTCATTTTCAGCAACTAAAAATTCTTCTTATATCTGCTGCTATCATTATTTTTATTCCTGTAAGTTTTTTTAATTTTCTGTATGCTAAGTTAGCACTTTCAACAGTCATTTATTTTTCGCTTTCTTCATCCTAAATATTGAAAAATCCCCTTAGAAAAATTATGGATGACTTTGCTAGTAAACTTTTACGTTATTTGATACAAAGACAGCTGAGTAAAACTGAACGTACTCAGACAGTTCTCTCTTTAGATATTCTGATCATCACTAAACTGACACACAATATTTTTAGCGCAACGCAATCTGACTTTCAATAATCCCTACAAAAGAAGGGCCCTGGTTAACAATAATCTATACCTTTCATGAATCACTTACCTCACAAAAATCTTCGTTACTCCAACTACTGGAATTCAGCGAGCGCCAATACTGCCAGCTAAATAAAAGATTCTACTACTGAAGGCACTAACTACGGATAGGCGTAGTTAGCAATTGAAAGATTTTGATAGAGAACAAACAGTGTGTTTACCTTAATAGTGTTCAAAAGTCATCATATATATATCTATCAATTCATGACACCCATCTTCACAAATTTCCTTTTCCTGGAGGACACAAGTCCAGATCGTCCGCTTATAGCAACCTCTCAAAACTCTGGCATCTCTCTCTCCACATCCACCACTGCTGGCGGCTCACCTCCAACTGCCCAACGCTACGTGCTGCTCACATCCAACTGCCCAACACAACAGAAGCGAATATTCCAGCACTGAGTCCAACCAGCCACAGACTGCACACAGAGCAATCAGTGATTTTCGTACAGAGGGCTACGTGTCGTTACCAACATAAAAACCTAAACAGCCTACTTACAATATGAGTGACCACTTTTCTCAATCGTGATCCAGTGTGTTAATCACTGCACTCCAACAGCCGAAGTTTCAATTGGTACACGCAGAGTTAAGGTCAAAATTTTGTATTAACGATGAGGATAATTGGGTTATTTATTAACAAAATTGTTATTGTTTACCATTAATGAAGAACATCTGTAGCTCTAGCAGTTTAAAAGGTACCAAAGGTACATGACACAGCCTGAAAAGGTGTGTAATTCTTCATACCACTGAAGGCCAGCCTCGGGGCGAATGAAGAACTTCGCGACCAGAGCGTCCGCACTTACACGTTTAAGCGCAGAAATTTCCGTTTAAGTACACAAGGGGACCTCGGTTACACAAAGGAAAGTTCCAACTGCCTCCGAGAATCCACCGGACGCCCGGCGCCGTACCTTCCCCTTAGAAACTCTTTTGCCGCCGTTGAAGGCAAGCCTCCTCTTCCCTTCCCTTCCCTTCCCCTGTCAACTAACTTCCCTGGCGGTAATCAGCGCTAACTCAATTACCGCGGATAGGAGGGGGAGGGGAGGGGGTGCGGCCCGGGGCGGCCACAGCGGAGGCGCGGTGGCGGCGGCGGCGGCGGCGGCGGCGGCAGCGCCGGCTGGCGGCGAACGATGGAGTTAGGCGTCGCTGCAGCTATTGACGCCGCCTCACGCAACATTCCGAGGGGCGTCGGGCGCCGATCGCGCGTCGCCGCCGCCGCCGCCGTTCTTAACGAGGCCGTGACCCGCCCAACTTCCGGCGGGACCCGATCATCACTCTCCCAAATTTGCACGACCTCGCCCGCCATTTAGAAAACTTTAGGCGCCGAGGAGACAACGGACACATTAGTGAGCGTGAAATATCTGCGTCGTCCCGGAGGGTAATTTATAAGAGGGTTATTGTGCCTTCCTGCTGTGGGGAGGGGGGTGGGGGAGGGGAGACTGTTCTCGCGGAAGGGCCTGTGATTTACTCCCGTGGCTTATTGGACGCATAGATGGAACCGGCAATAAATAATCTAATTAAGTGTTGAGTGAACCTGATATGGGGACCACATAGGGTGCCAATAGTGTACACAGTTTACAAGGACCGTGTTTGTTTACAAATACTAGAACGTTACAAGCAAACTAAAAAAAAATAATAATAATAATAAAGGAAAATTATAATATCGCATCCAAAAGTTTTCCACGTTCAGTGGACCTGTCGTCAAGATAAAAATTGATTCTAACCTGAAGTATGACTACATATCGCATATGAAAGGATACAGTCACAACACTTTCAGTTTCTTGCATTAATTCCTCAATTCCTACTTAGAGGTATTCTGCTAAAGTAATAACTGGGCTAGTTACTAAATATTCAAACAACTATGCTGATTATAGTTTCCTGCCTCACCATTGTCTGCTACGGCTTACTACTATGTCGCTAATGAACTCGGTGTCAACTGGACTTTTAACTACGTGCTTTTCTTTTCTTCTCGTAAATGAGTTTCTAGCTACAAAAATTTACATTCGTTCAGTCTTTTATTTTAGTGACGATGTTCATTTCAGTTATGTCAGGGAACTTTCATTGTATTTGTTCCAATCACGATGCTTGTGGATATCATCATATAATCGGAAGATTTCGGAATTTCGCTTCGGAGTAATTTTCTCGTATCTACTGTTTTTCACATTCTCATCTTCAGTCCCCTAAAAAATTTGCGTTTTCTTAACGTGTTGTATTACTATGTTTCTTTTATAGCCCCTGTATACTCTGTATCTCTGTATATATGACCTTTCACAGTCCTGTTTTCAATTAAATCTGTTAATGCAGCTTATAATAAATGTATGTTATAAACACCAAACGTCTCATCACATTCACCTACAGCTTGTGTCGTGACATAGATGTAGATGTAGACATGTTACTAATATCTGAGATTTTAGTGCCCGGTAGGATGATCTCTTCATACTCTTTCCTTGATGTCCCTATTTACTCAATTTTCTCCACAAAATTCCAGTGAGTTGTATTACCCTTTATAAATCACTACGTCACTACTATATACCACTATGACAACATTTTCTATTCATTAAACATACACTGAAGCTCCAAAGAAATTGAAATAGGCATGCGGTTTCAAATACACAAATATGTAAATAGGCAAAATACAGTGCTGCGATCTATATAGGACAACAAGAGTCTGGCGCAGTTCTTAGATCGGTCACTGCTGCTACAGTGGAAGGTTATCAAGATTTAACTGAGTCTGAATGTGGTGTTATGCTCGGCGCACGAGCGATGGGACACAGCATCTCCGAGGCAGCGATGAAGCATGGATTTTATCTCCGACATCGCTGCGCCAGGAAAAAGATCCTGCAAGAACGGGACCAACGACGACTGAAAAGAACCGTTCAGCGTGACAGAAGTGCAACCCTTCCGCAAATTGCTGCAGAATTCAACGCTGTGAGGTCAACAAGTGTCAGCGTGCGAGCCAATCAACGAAACATCATCGATAGGGGCTTTCGGAGCCGAAGGTCCACTTGTGTACCCTTGATGACCGCACGACACGTAGCTTTACGCCTCGCCTAGCCCCGTCATCTCCCACATTGGGCTGTTGAAAGGAAATATGTTGCCTGGTCGGACGAGTATTATTTTAAATTGTATGGAGTAGATGGATGTGTACGGGTATAGAGGCAACCTCATGAATGCACCTTGCGTGTCAGCAATGGACAGTTCAAGCTGGTGGAGACCCTGTAATGGTGTGGGGCATGTGCAGTTGGAGTAAGGTGAGACCTGTGATACGTCTAGATACGACTCTGACAGGTGATAGATACGTAAGCATCTTGTCTGATCACCTGGATCCATTCATGTCCATTGTGCATTCTGAAAGAATTGGGCAATTCCAGCTGGACTCTGCGACACTTCACACGTCCAGAATTTCAACAGAGTGGGTCCAGGAACACTCTTCTAAGTTTAAACATTTCTGCTGGCCACCATCCTCCCCAGACGTGAATATTATTGAGCATATCTTGGATGCCTTGCAACGTGCAGTTCTTGAGTTAATAAACATTGTGCAACCTACTACTGTCTTTTCACTAGCAATTTTTGAGGAGGCGTTTCTAAAAGTAGCCACATATATAGCATCAAGTACCAGTATGAGACGTCATATAACTGGAGAACTTTCTTTTATGTGAGTTACATTACGTTTCTCTATTTCTCTTTATTCGATAGGTTTCTGAAGCTTATTTTGCTTTAATGGTAGTCGAGGATAGGACCACGTCAGATTAATTGTAATGTCGTCTGAACCTTATATTTTGAGATAACCTGATGATGCCCTGTTCAGGCGAAATGCATAGTTCTTGAGTTAGTAACGAACACTGTGCAACCTACTACTGGTTTTTTAGTAGTAATTCTTGAGGAGGCGTTTCTAAATGTAGCCACACCTATAGCATCAACTAGTAGTATGGGACGTCCATAAAACAAAAAACTGGAAAAATTAGAGACAGGTATAAAAACATAAAACTCAAAGATCGGATAGTATAATTGAAAATCCTTTGAATTTACCAAATTTTGTAAATGTCTGCGGCCTGGTACTGCGGAGAGTTTGCAACGAAATCTCCCTGAAACACATGTAAGACCCACAAACACATACACCACAATCACAAAGAAGTTGTTTCCCACAACAGAGCTTGAAGACAGGAAAATAATGCAGCGATTAAAGAATAAGAAGTCAGCATGGTAATGTTCCAGTCTCTGTTACGAAGCCGTGCACAGAGAGCACACAAGAAACATCAACTGATATAATAAGTGAATCTTTTACTTCAGGTGTTTTCTCACAGTACCTAAAGCACACACGAGTTGTGTCCTTACTAAAGAAAGGTAACAAAGATTACTCATAAGAGTCTGAGCAGTGATTAAAAACGAAAGGTGATAGCTGCCACATGTTGTCACATTGTAATTTTCTAATGCTTTTACAAGACAATCGTGGGCGGGCCCACATTTTTCCAAGGTTTTCTAAACTACGCGAGGAAGCCTTTACACATCCTCCATACGGTCTTGAACCCTTCCCTTACAACTCCGATATTTTTGGAGCTCTGAAGAAAGACATATATGTCCTACGATTTGCTTCGGAGGAAGAGGTGCGCTTCTGTGTGCAGTCACGATTCTGTTGGCAGCCGGAAACATTTATCCATGCTCTCGTAGACCATCTTGTCACACATTGGGGATAAATGTATTAACAGCTACGATGATTATTTTTGAAATATTGAACAGTTTACTAATTTTTTCCTTTGACCCTTCTGGTAAGATATTACATTGCGCAAAAGTGTATTTCTACAATGGTTTCATAATGAGTAGCTTATTCAGGACAGTTTAAAGATAGGTTAAAGAAATCCAACCCTACCTTTACAGGATTTGGATATTTAGAGAACGCGTTTGACAGTGTTGAGTGGAATACGCTCTTTGATATCCTGAAGCTAGCAGAGGTAAAATAGAGAGCAGAGATTGATTCACAATTTGCGCAGGAATCCCAGTGCAATTACAAGAGTCGAAGGGCATTAAAGGGAAGCAGTGGTTGGGAAGGGAGTGAGACAAAGCTGAGCCTCTCCCTAATGTTATTCAGTCTGTACACTAAGGCATCAATTAAGGAAACCAAGCAAACATTTGGAACGGGATTTAAAGTGCAAGGAGAAAAAACAGAAAGTTGCTGTTTGCCGATGACATTGTGATTCTATCACAGACAGCAGTGGACTTGTCTTGAGGTTATAAACCGAGGGACGACGAATGCAAAACAACGGTAATGAAATGGAGCTGACTTATAAGAGGCGATGCTAAGGCAATAAGATTCGTAGATGAGGCACTGCAAGTGGTAGATGAGTTTAGCCGGCGAATCAGCAATATAAGTGATGAAGGCCGCCAAAAAGTTTAGATGGTCTTTGGCACTAACAGTATTTACCTGGTGAAGAGGGATTTGTCCACATCTACTATAAAATTACGTGTTAGGGAATATTGTAGGAAGGTGTAATTTAGTACGTACGTGAAACATGAATGATAAGTAATTCGGAGAAGAAGTGAATCGAAGATTTTTAAGTGTGATGCTACAGAACCATGCTGATGACTTGATTGGTAGAACGAATAATTAATAATGAGGTACAACAACAACGACAACAACATGATACAACTTCACTAAAAGAAGGGATCAAGGCAGAGGGTAAAAAACTGGAAACCGAGGCCTGAATACGGTCAAGTAAGTTCTAAGAATGTAGCTTCGGGTATGGATATCTTATTCTTCTGAAATTATGGTGGATTATTTATGACGAATTCCTAACCACTCAAGAAGTAGCTACATGACGGCCGCGGATGATCATGACATATTATTCTTACTTCTCTCTTTTGTTCATTCAATACTTTCTAAGTGATGAGCTGACTCAGGAAATTATTCCATAGGATATTATTTAGGAAGGGCAAAGGTCGCTGGATTAATTGTTAGAGAAGCTTAGAAATATGGTTTTTCCTGTTCAGGTTTTCATCACTATGTACACCCAAACTTTGGCGCATTCTACACTATTTTCTGACTCCTGTTCATGTACTATATTAATTGTTCGTATGACTGATATATAGAACTGAAGATAGCTCGTTTGCTGAAAATGAATGGAGAGTCCATTTTCAGAGAACTACTCGATAATTCATTGAAAAATCATGATTAAAAACTCTTTGGCTGCTTTCTCTCTAATGGGATTTACTGCAATACTCGCGTCGTCCGCATGAACCTGTGGGAGTCCGTTTGTGTTCTCTCTCTCCCCACCCCGTCCCCCATCGCACTACCAGCCACAGCAGTTTCTGTCTTTAAAATATTGTTTCAGTTATCCATCACAATGGTTTGCTATACATTCGTGATGTGAGCAGTCTCGGCGCCATCTGCAATATGTGGTAACAGAACAAAATTTCACAAGCAAAGAGCGCTAAAACAGTATTGTATTGATTGACCAGTTTCAATAGATCTATGCGTCATCATCGGATTTTATGCTTTTAAATTTTTTCACGATATGACGCATCAGTGTTACAACGTGAAGCGACTTTTGAAACAGACAGATAAACGGTTGTAAAGTAAAAGAACCGATAATGGCAGCATAGCTCTGTCGAAACCGGTCATCTTACAGAATGCTTTTCTGCCGATGTTGGCAAGTGAAGTTTTCTTCTGTTACCACAATTTTTGGCATTGTGTTTGTTAAGTATAATTCGCTAGTTGCTAATTGATGATCGCAGACACAACATCGCGTTTACGGTATTCTACGGAAGCCAGTTAATAGATTTGTCCATTGACCTGATCATGTACGTGATTGTAGTTCACCCACTCAGCGTCAATAAAGGACTGAATGTGGAGTATTGGGTCACCGACCGAAACTGATTTGCAATAAAATAACGTCAAAACGACAGCTGCAGGTGTTTCATTCTGTTACATTAGTGACCGGCTGAAGACCCGCAGACCATCAATGACAAGGATGGACATTTAAAAAAGAAGGGAAGGAAGTTCCCCGCAGATTGTTTGATAGAGAGCCGTAAAGCTGATAATTTGAGGGCGCAAGGTGAGTTTAATGAAGTGGGTTTGGATACACTTACCAATCCAAAGCTTGGACAGCGTTTTTGTTAGTCTAGCAGAATGCTGGCGGACGTTACAGTGGAGTAACATCACATCACTAGTCTTCCTGGTCGTTGTTCCTGGAGTGCGTCTTCTACAGGTCTTAGTTGCAGTTCTGACAGGTTTGATGCGGCACAGCACGAATTCCTCTCTCCCTATCTCCCTCTACAGATTTTACCCTCTACAGCTTCCTCTAGTACCATGGAAGTTTTTCCGAGATGCCTTAACAGATGTCCTACGATCCTGTCTCTGCTTCTTGTCAGTGTTTTCCTTTCCTCGCCCATTCCGCGAACTCCCTCATTCCTTACCTTATCAGACATCTGATTTTTCACTTTCTTCTATAGCACCACATCTCAAATTCTTCGATTCTCCTATTTTCCGGTTTATCTGCATTGCTTGTTTTACTACCACGTAATGCTGTGATCCAAACGTACATTCTCAGACACTAATTATGTGCTAGTGACTACAGCTTATTTGTATTCTTTCTGAAGTGAATATTAAAATGAAAAGGATATGGAAATGTTCTTTCAAGATTTTTTCAGATCGAAAGCTATGTGCAAAACACGTCTCTACGTGTCCGTCGACCTATTTCGAAACACAAAATGTGAAAGCTTCTTGTCTTCAGGTATGATAGCCAAAACGGTTTTCTCACACTGACCATTCGCCATCTCAACATTTTATAAAAAAGTAATGATGTGTTGGCACCGAGAGCTCGAGATTCTGCTCTTTTTGAAGCCCCATGTGTCCTTCTGATAGCCGAGCGGTTTAGGCGCTACAGTCTGGAACCACGCGACCGCTACGGTCGCAGGTTCGAATCCTGCCTCGGGCGTGGATGTGTGTGATGTCCTTAGTTAGGTTTAAGTAGTTCTGAGTTCTAGGGGACTGATGACCTCAGAAGTTAAGTCCCATAGTGCTCAAAGCCATATTTTGTCCATCTGACAGTATCGAAATCCGGTAAACAAACGTTTAATCAGGTCGAAAGATATTTCCATCTCCAGTGAGGAAGAGAAATCTGTCTTATTTTTTAGTTTATCAGGACTCTGAATGTGACAAATAACTTGTTCATCTCTTGATTCCAGAGGGCTCTATGGCACAGGTACATTCGTGTAATGAATATGGCTTTCGAAATTGAAATGACCTTTGTGAGAAGCATTTGAGACCTAGTTCTGTTGAACGAATTTGATGTCAATCTCCGATCGAGAAACACAGTCAACAGTACATAATCAGTTCTTTTCGCAACGGCTTACCAATGTACTGAAATATGCCTGACACAAATCAAGGTGTTTAGAGGATCGACTGCGACAATTTCAGATCTAGTTGGAATTTTGTATTACGTTGTGTTCTCTGTTGTGTATATTATATGAACAAATTTCGTTCATTTTATGTGCATGAAGCAACAAAACGTTAGGTTTTAAGTATTTACTTACAGATTATTGTAATGATTTTGTATCATAAAATGACTTACTTATCATTTTCAATTAACAGAATACACGTAAGTGAAACGGTAACTAAAAATCAAATAAACGTAATGTAAAACGTAAACTAAGAATTTAAAACATAAAACAAATATATGTAAAATATATATTTACACTAATAGTGAATGTTTAAGTGTTTCAAATAGGTATGCGAGGACTCTGATAGCACATTTGTAAAGCAGATTTTCCAAAAATTGTATTTCCGTAACCAGCTTTGTAGTAACAAAAGTTTTCATTTTTCAAAATTAATAAATAATGGTCGGATATTTCGCAAAATATTAGGTTATTACGAAATTCGGTTACACAGTTTTCAGGAACTTTAATTACAGATCAACTTTTATTTGAGATTTTTTTTTTATTTATCATCGTTTCGAAGGGTCCAAACCTAATATGATTGGTTGGTTGATTCGCGGGAGTGGACCAAACAGCGAGGCCATTAGACTAGGGAAGGATGGGAAAGGAAGTCGGCCGTGCCCTTTCAAAGGAACCATCCCGAAATTTGCCTGATGCGATTTAGAGTAATCACGGAAAATCTAAATCAGGATGGGCGGATTTGAACCATAGTCCTCCCGAGTGCGAATGTAGAGTGCTAAACACTGCGGTACCTCGTTCGATACCTAACATGCAAAATTATCTTTCGGGGTGCGTTTTACCCAATAAAAGTGAAATTGGGCGCAAACACAAAAATACTTAATGCATTATTTTTCCCCTTTTACGGGGTGCGTTTTACCCCTTAAAAGTGAAATCGGAAGCAAACAAAAAAATTCTTATTGCATTATTTTTCTCCTTCTACACATCCGCCAAGATTCAACAAAATGGTATGACACTTGGGAATGTTCCCTTGTGAGTTAACCACAGCAGACAGAAATAAGATTTTTAAGGAATGTTAAAGGACATACGCAGATACTAGCAAAGAATTAAATAAGGAATAAGTACATAATAAAATATTATATTACAGACAAATTGGAAAGTCCACTTACAAACAATGGAAAATACCATACATCAAAGGCAATGTTGGATTGCATGCCGAGCGGAAGAAGAGACCGACCATGACGCAGAATACACAGCAGGCAACAGTGAAGCCGAAACGGGCGAGAAGGCCCAATCCATTAAGTGTAGAAGAGGTAAGAAATGAACCCTGCCACCATCCCCATTATATTCCGACAGCACGTTTCGGCAAATGCGATATAAAGGGATGTCTGACGCTGCCACAGTCATGGTGACAGGTGATTTCTAACGATGGTAAGAAATTTCGTATCTGAGAGTTTGGAAGTTAATGACAGGGAGAGACTAATACAAAGAATTGCAGAGGCGCTATGTTTCGTAGTACAAACATACTGAATAGCGGCGTTGTTTAGTATTAGCCTGGAGATGTCCTCTCCATTAACGGAGTACCGCCAACTTGTATTGCCAGAAACTTCCCACGAGTGTTGGGGCACTATCTCACGGCCCGAGGGGAGGTTTTCAACTTCACCGCAGCGAGGCGCAGGTCTGCTGGATTAGTGCGATCCGAGATACGGGCAGTGGCGTCCCACAAGCAGCGCTGGGCCGGTGAAGGCATCGCTGGCGGCGGCAGGGAGACGCGTATTCTGGCAGCGTCGCCTTGCGGTGCGTCGCAGCGCCCCCACGGGACGCGGCGCAGTTGGCTCACAGATTAAACATTCCACGCCCGCAGCGGGGGGCCACGGCCTCCTAATAGATTTAGTGGCTGGCGCCGGCGAAGACGGTCACGCAAATTCCTACGCAGGCTGAACCTGCTATGTGGGAGGGGGAGATGGGGGGGGGGGGGTGGCCAGGCGCTGCTTGTTGAGTGTCGGACCGCGGACTCACTGGGAGCCACGCGCTTGGCTGCCCGCTGCACCACCAGAGGATTAACGCTGCCAGAGAGGACCCGAAGGGGCCGGGCGTTCGGTAGACGGTCATTCTCACCATTGATCCGAGACGTTGGGGGATGGCGATTGTAAGAAGACGATTATTTCACTTGAAGAGTAATTTTACTATCTTGTGGAACGTACAGCGTGAGGCACAAACGAGAGGCAATCGCAATATTCCTTCTGAGAATGGTGTTTGGTCAGTGCATAAGTTCGTAGCGTTTTCGTTTTGCGTGTTGGTATTGCGGTTGCTATGGGTTTATTTATCGACTGTCTTTGTTATAGTTCACCGTTTCTATATGAGTTGACATTTTGTCACTTTGTCATATCGAGACAGTAAGTGGAGCTGTAGACGCTAGTAAATGGGGTGCCAAGTGGATAAATCGGAATATTCCTGACATATTCTTCGGTTTAGTTTAGTAGATAGGTGACAACAGCGGTGCCAGCTAAAAATATTTGCGCCGTGTATGTGGAGAATGCCATTGGACAGCCGGCCTGTGTGGCCGACGCTTCAGTTTGGAACCGCGTGACCGCTACGGCCGCAGGTTCGAATCCTGCCTCAGGCATGGATGTGTGTGATGTCCTTAGGATAGCTAGGTTTAAGTAGTTCTAAGTTCTAGTGGACTGATGACCTCAGATGTTACGTCCCATAGTGCTAAGAGCCATTTCAACCAAGCCATTCGACAGAGCACGATAAGAAAATGGTTTTCGTTTTAAAGATGATCATTTTGACATTAGCGACTCTCCACGTTGAGGAAAACCTTCAGTGTTTGATGAAGGATGTTTAAAAGTGTTAATCCACAATGATCCGTGGCAGTACAAACTATAACTGGCAAATATGATGAACTGTGATCATTCCACCGTCGTGCGACATTTTCATATGATTTGGAAGGTTAAAAAATCGAGTATATGTGTACCGCATGCTCTAAACAAAAATCACAAAAATCAGCGGGTGGCCGCATGTGTATCTCTGCTTGCTCCTCATCAACTGGCTCGCCAACAACGCCGAACATTCCTCTCCTGGTGACAACAGATGATGTCTCTTTCCTAATACAAGGGAAAGAAAACTGAAGATGTGGTAGATGACGATCAGTTTCGATTTAATAAAAGTAAAGGTATCAGAGAGGCAGTTTTGAAGTTGCGGTTGATCTACATCTACATTGATACTCCACAAGCCACCGTACGGTGCATAGCGGAGGGTACCTTGTATCACTTCTAGCCATTCCCTTTCCTGTCCCGCTCGCAAACAGAGGGAGAGCGAAACGACAGTGCACATGTCTCTGTATGATCCCTAATTCCTCGAATCTCATCTTCGTAGTCTTTATGCAGTGTATTTTGGCGGCAGTAGAAATGTTCGACAGTCAGCTACAAATGCCAGTTCTCTAAATTTCCTCAACAGTATTCCTCGGAAAGAACGTCGCATTCCCCTCCACGGATTCCCATTTCAGTTCACGAAGCATCTCTATAACACTTACGTGTTGTTCGAAGCTACCGATAACAAATCTAGCAGCCCCCCTCCGAGCTGCTTCAATGGCTTCCTTGAATCTGACCTGGTACGATTCCCAAACACTCGAGCTGTTCTCAAGAACAGGTCTCACCAGCGTCATATGTGCGGTGTCCTTTACCTCTGAACCATTCTTCCCTAAAATTCTCCCAGTCAACGGAAGTCGACCATTCGGCTTCCATACTGCAGTTCTCACATGTTGGTTCCATTCCATATAGAAGCAAGAGTAAAGAGAAAATCAACACACGTTCCCAGTATTTGTCGAATCGCAGAAAGTGTTTAAAAAGGTTATCTGGTGCAAAAGTTCGAAATTCTGAGAAAAATAGGGGTAAGCTGCAGGGAAGGACGATAAATATACAGTATGAACGTAAACGGAAAAAGAACACTGGGAGAGCAAGAACGAAGTGCTCGAATTAAAAAGGGTGTAAGACAGGGATGTAATCTTTCGTTCTTACTGTTCAACCTATACATGAAAGAAGGAATGACGGAAATAAAAGAAAGGTTGAAAAATAGAATCAATATTCAAGGTAAAACTATATTAATGATAATATATGCTGATGACATCGCTATCCTCAGTGAAAGCGAAGAAGAATTACAGGATCTGCTAAAAAGAGTGAACAGCCTAATGAGTGCACAATATGGATTGGGAGTAAATTGAAGAAAGACCAAAGTAATGAGAAGTAGCAGAAATGAAAACAGCTCTAAACTTAACATCAGAATTGGTGCTTACGATGTAGATGAAGTTTAAGAATTCTGGTACTCAGACATCCAAAATAACACAAGAGGGACGGAGCAAGGAGGACATAAAAAAAAATTGTTCAAATGTATGTGAACTCCTAAGGGACCAAACTGCTGAGGTCGTCGGTCCCTAGACCTACACACTGCTTAAAGTAACTTATGCTAAGAACAACACACGGAACCATGCCCGAGGGAGGACTCGAACCTCCGGCGGGAGGGGCCGCACCTCCGGCGGGAGGGGCCGCACAATCCGTGACATGGCGCCCTAGGCCGTTCGGCTACTCTACGCGGCTGGACATTAAAAGCGGACCAGCACTGTCAAAAGGGGCATTCCTGAGCATGAGAAGTCTGCCAGTATGAAACATAGGCCTTAATTTGAAGAAGACTTATCACTGTACTGAAATATACGTGCTGCATTATTTTTCCTCCTGTACACGCCGCCGGCCGTTGGTGGCCGAGAGGTTCTAGGCGCTTCAGTCTGGAACCGCGGGACCGCTACTGGTGCAGGTTCGAATCCTGCCTCAGGCATGGATGTGTATGATGTCCTTAGGTTAGTTAGGTTTAAGTAGTTCTAAGTTCTAGGGGACTGATGACCTCAGATTATAAGTCCCATAGTGCTCAGAGCCATTTGAACCATTTTTTTGCACACGTCAGCCGAGTTTCATTAGGACCGTTCATTGACAATTTGGAATGTCCCCTTGTAAGTTGCTTTTGAGTTAACACCTAGACTTCGCTGCATAAAGTAACGTGAATAAATCCAGAACTTCATAAAATTACATTTAAATTTCCTTCCTAACTTCGTTTCTAAAAGTTCTTTGAATGCTCCCAGATGCAGCTTGAAAGCTTGAAATTCGTTAAGATTTTGCTCAATTTGTTTGTTCCGATAAATAAGTACTTCGATATTTAAAATTCATTACCTCTTCTAAAACGTTGTTCTCTAGACCCTTCTTCTGTGTCTAGACAAGACAGTCTAGACACAAGGGAGGTAGCCGAAAGGGCACGCGTCAACTCAAGCCGTCTTGCGTTAAGTCTGGAACAGGATTCGTAATGAATGTGATAAAGAAAAGAACGTGGCTACTAGAACACTTAACTTTTATATCGTCCTTTGGTATACAGCAATCTTGATGAGACAAGTGAGACTATCTTGAGATACATGCAATGGTACAAATGGCGCCTTGCTAGGTCGTAGCCATTAACTTAGCTGAAGGCTATTCTAACTGTCTCTCGGCAAATGAGAGAAAGGCTTCGTACGTGTAGTCGCTAGCAATGTCGTCCGTACAACTGGGACGAGTGCTAGTACGTCTCTCGAGACCTGCCTTGTGGTGGCGCTCGGTCTGCGATCCTGACAGTGGCGACACGCGGGTCCGACATGTACTAATGGACCGCGGCCGATTTAAAGCTACCACCTAGCAAGTGTGGTGTCTGGCGGTGACACCACACCTTCTTAAAGTGAGCGAATCCGTCCCTCTAAAATCCGTAACTTTAGTTTCACTAACTGAGATTTTAAAAATAAAAGAGTTATATTCTTTATTTAAGAGACAGATGGATGTCTGCGTCTCATGTACTTGAAACATTATTTGAGTGTCTTTATTCAGTTACAGACGGTAAACAGAACAACGTAAGTAACTTTCAACATTGAAACCCAGTTACTTTCCTCTCTTGTGGCGCTGATATGTAATATTTGGCATTAAGGTGCCTGCAACATTCCCCTGCAACGAAACAAAAGCGTGACGCTCTGTGATGTCACTCTCAGGCTCAGCGACGCTTTAAACAGCAAGGTGTCGACACACACGAAAAAAGCCAGAGCTTCAAATCGTTCCGCACGCATACTCCCAGATATTTTACAGCAGTAACTGCTACCAGTGTTTGTTCCGCTATCATATAATCATACAATAAAGGATCCTTCTTTCTGTGTATTCGCAATACATTACATTTGTCTATGTTAAGGGACAGTTGCCACTCCCTGCACCAAGTGCCTATCCGCTGCAGATCTTCCTGCATTTCGCTACAATTTTCTAATGCTGCAACTTCTCGGTATACTACAGCATCATCCGCGAAAAACCGCATGGAACTTCCGACACTATCTACTAGGTCATTTATATATATTGTGAAAAGCAATGGTCCCATAACACTCCCCTGTGGCACGCCAGAGGTTAGTTTAACGTCTGTAGACGTCTCTCCACTGATAACAACATGCTGTGTTCTCTTTGATGAAAACTCTTCAATCCAGCCACACAGCTGGTCTGATATTCCGTAGGCTCTTACTTTGTTTATCAGGCGACAGTGCGGAACTGTATCGAACGCCTTCCGGAAGTCAAGAAAAATAGCATCTACCTGGGAGCCTGTATCTAATATTTTCTGGGTCTCATGAACAAGTGGGTCTCACACGATCGCTGTTTCCGGAATCCATGTTGATTCCTACATAGTAGATTCTGGGGTTCCAAAAACGACATGATACTCGAGCAAAAAACATGTTCTAAAATTCTACAACAAATCGACGTCAGAGATATAGGTCTATAGTTTTGCGCATCTGCTCGACGAACCTTCTTGAAGACTGGGACTACCTGTGCTCTTTTCCAATCATTTGGAACCCTCCGTTCCTCTAGAGACTTGCGGTACACGGCTGTTAGAAGGGGGGCAAGTTCTTTCGCGTATTCTGTGTAGAATCGAATTGGTATCCCGTCAGGTCCAGTGGACTTTCCTCTGTTGACTGATTCCAGTTGCTTTTTTATTCCTTGGACACTTATTTCGATGTCAGCCATTTTTTCGTTTGTGCGAGGATTTAGAGAAGGAACTGCAGTGCGGTCTTCCTCTGTGAAACAGCTTTGGAAAAAGGTGTTTAGTATTTCAGCTTTACGCGTGTCATCCTCTGTTTCAATGCCATCATCATCCCGGAGTGTCTGGATATGATGTTTCGAGCCACTTACTGATTTAACGTAAGACCAGAACTTCCTAGGATTTTCTGTCAAGTCGGTACATAGAATTTTACTTTCGAATTCACTGAACGCTTCACGCATAGCCCTCCTTACGCTAACTTTGACATCGTTTAGCTTCTGTTTGTCTGAGAGGTTTTGGCTGCCTTTAAACTTGGAGTGAAGCTCTCTTTGCTTTCGCAGTAGTTTCCTAACTTTGTTGTTGTACCACGGTGGGTTTTTCCCGTCCCTCACAGTTTTACTCGGCACGTACCTGTCTAAAACGCATTTTACGATTGCCTTGAACTTTTTCCATAAACACTCAACATTGTCAGTGTCGGAACAGAAATTTTCGTTTTGATCTGTTAGGTAGTCTGAAATTTGCCTTCTATTACTCTTGCTAAACAGATAAACCTTCCTCCCTTTTTTTTTATATTCCTATTAACTTCCATATTCAGGGATGCTGTAACGGCCTTATGATCACTGATTCCCTGTTCTGCACATACAGAGTCGAAAAGTTCGGCTCTGTTTGTTATCAGTATGTCCAAGATGTTATCTCCACGAGTCGGTTCTCTGTTTAATTGCTCGAGGTAATTTTCGTATAGTGCACTCAGTATAATGTCACTCGATGCTCTGTCCCTACCACCTGTCCTAAACATCTGAGTGTCCCAGTCTATATCTGGTAAATTGAAATCTCCACCTAAGACTATAACATGCTGAGAAAATTTATGTGAAATGTGTTCCAAATTTTCTCTCAGTGTTCTGCCACTAATGCTGCTGAGTTGGGAGGTCGGTAAAAGGAGCCAACCACTAACCTAGCTCGGCTGCTGAGCGTAACCTCACCCATAATAATTCACAGGAACTATCCACTTCTACTTCACTACAGGATAAACTACTACTAACAGCGACGAACACTCCACCACCGGTTGCATGCAGTCTATCCTTTCTAAACACCGTCTGTACCTTTGTAAAAATTTCGGCAGAATTTATCTCTGGCTTCAGCCAGCTTTCTGTACCTGTAACGATTTCAGCTTCGGTGCTTTCTATCAGCGCTTGAAGTTCCGGTATTTTACCAACGCAGCTTCGACAGTTGACAATTACAATACCGATTGCTGCTTGGTCCCCGCATGCCCTGACTTTGCCCCGCACCCGTTGAGGCTGTTGCCCTTTCTGTACTTGCCCAAGGCCATCTAACCTAAAAAACCGCCCAGCCCACGCCAGACAACCCCTGCTACCCGTGTAGCCGCTTGTTGCGTGTAGTGGACTCCTGACCTATCCAGCGGAACCCGAAACCCCACCACCCTATGGCGCAAGTCGAGGAATCTGCAGCCCACACGGTTGAAGAACCGTCTCAGCCTCTGATTCAGACCCTCCACTCGGCTCTGTACCAAAGGTCCGCAGTCAGTCCTGTCGACGATGCTGCAGATGGTGAGCTCTGCTTTCATCCCGCTAGCGAGACTGGCAGTCTTAACCAAATCAGATAGCCGCCGGAAGCCAGAAAGGATTTACTCCGATCCATAGCGACACACATCATTGGTGCTGACATGAGCGACCACCTGGAGATGGGTGCACCCTGTACCCTTCATGGCATCCGGAAGGACCCTTTCCACATCTGGAATGACTCCCCCCGGTATTCACACGGAGTGCACATTGGTTTTCTTCCCCTCTCTTGCTGCCATTTCCCTAAGGGGCCCCAGTACGCGTCTGACGTTGGAGCTCCCAACTACCAATAAGCCCACCCTCTGCGACCGCCCGGATCTTGCAGACTGAGGGGCAACCTCTGGAACAGGACAAGCAGCCATGTCAGGCCGAAGGTCAGTATCAGCCTGAGACAGAGCCTGAAACCGGTTCGTCAGACAAACTGGAGAGGCCTTCCGTTTCAGCCCTCCGGAATGTCTTTCGCCCCCTGCCACACCTTGAGACGACCTCCCACTCTACCACAGGTGACGGATCAGCCTCAGTGTGGGCAGTATCCCGGGCAGCCACAGTCGTAGTCCGATCGGGGGATGCGTGGGATGAGCTGGCCGTCCCCGACAAACCCCCATCCGGACCCCCACAGTGATGCCCATTGGCAACAGCCTCAAGCTGTGTGACCGAAGCCAACACTGCCTGAAGCTGGGAGCGAAAGGATGCCAACTCAGCCTGCATCCGAACACAGCAGTTGCAGTCCCTATTCATGCTAAAAACTGTTGTGCAAAGAACGTCTGAACTAATCTACAGAGAGCGCAAACAAATCGACAAAATTTAAACGGTTATTAAAATACAAGATTGCCTAGTAAATGCAGTAATGCAGCTACTTGCGCACTGCTGACACACTGCTCGGCGGCGGAAGGAGAATACGCGATTTTACACTATTCAGGTACTTAAACGCGATGCTACAACTCTCAAATACTATAATACGCCCGAAATTTATGAATTAAACAATGCAAGTACCAAAAACACGCAAAGAAATTAAGAATTAAACTATGTAACACATGAGTGAGCTAGGAGTATACGACTTGCTGCTGCAGCTGCTTATCGAACGGCGGCAGGGAGCACTATTTCCATTTAGCATTGGGGCATAGTGGACCGAAGAAATGTTTCGATAAACTGAATAATGTAATAGTGATTGTTGGTAGTGTCAGTAAGAAGGTAAACGAACGAATTAAGTCGTGTGATGTCTGTCAAAGGGCCAAAGTACCTAACAGAACTAGTAGAGGTCCAATGCACAGTACATTACCTGAGGACACCCTAGAATTATTATTAGTAGATGTGTATGGTCCCCTCCAGAAGACTTCGGGAAACTGTGCAAATATTCTAGTAATTTTGGAAGTATTCTCAAAGTTTGTGAAATTATACCCCTTGAAAAAGGCAAAAGCTTTATTTAATAGGATGGTCGAATACTTCAGAACTATCGGGAAACCCCAGTTCATATCCAAAATTGGGAAAGAAGGAATGGAGCAAAATGGTGTGGAGGTTAAATATATCTCAGCCTACCACCCAGCTAGCAACCCGGTTGAAAGGTACATGCGAGAAATTGGGAGATTGTGTAGAACGTACTGCAGTCATAACCACAGAGCCTGGGGCAGATTTATATCGGACTTTGAGAATGTCATGAACACCTTACATCATGAAACTACTGGGTTCCCACCGGAAGAAATTTTGTTAGGCAGCAGAAGTAAAAGTTTAATTGAGGAAAAACTAGAGTTACCACCTTTTACAAGCTTGGGGTTGAGTCAAAAGAAAGAATTAGTCAGAGAAAGGGCAAGGCAGAAAGCTGAATCTAGATCTAAAAGACACGATAAAAACCTGAAAGTTTCAAAATTTAAAATTGGAGATTATGTTCTTTTAAAAACCCACGAAAAATCTAGTGAACTGAACCATGAAATTTCCAAATTTAAATATATTTCTAATGGACCGTATATAATACAGAACATTCCACACAATAATGCTTACTACCTGATCTACCCAAAATCCAAGGGACCTTTAGGTGTAAGAAACGTTGTGGACCTGAAACTGTATATTCCTGGGAGTGATTGACCTAAGTACAATCAGAAAGCAACTTCCAGTAAAATGTGCTGTATCTTATGCTGAAACTATTTTATTCTAAAAGTAACAAATCTTTGTAAATGTATGTATACTAATGTCAGTGTGCTAATGTACTTATGTAAGTTTCAGATTACCAAATGTACTATAAATGTAAAGGTGTATGGAAAAAAAGGGCTGAAAAGAAAAAGCAATTGCTGCAAGCCAAATAAAAGATGTGACTGCCAAAAATCAAAGTGGACAGGATATGAGTCATAATATAAAGGACTGCCAAACACCAAAGAGGGCAGATAAATAGTCAAAGGAGAATTGTAAGTGTGGTGCAGGTGATGTGATAAAATGATGCGAAATGGGCTACCCAAATCTGAATAATAGGCAGCAAATAGATGTAGTGATTTTTCTAAATAATATTGTGTGTTTATTAGGAAATAAGGAAATGACTGCCATTTAGTGCAAGCAGCAACAAATTGTTTTATAGTGTATATAGGCATTTGTATCTGCTTTGTAGTTAAGTGTTTGTGTTCCAGATTTTGATTTAATTTCTCTGAGAAATTTTGCAATGATAAGGAATTTGCTACTTAAATCATGTTGTGATAGGAGGTTGGACTGTGCCAAAGGCACTTAAGTAAATGATAGGTAAATGTTCTCGATATATTAAAAAGTATAGACCTCTATAATGTGAGAGAAAGGAAGTTCAGTGATACAAAATTTTATGATGGTACATTCACTCAAAGATTCAGACCCACTGTATAAATATAAAGTTTAGTGTTCCCATCAAATTTGCCCTTAGTGAAATTTACTGGAAACAGGGGCACGTGTAACAACGACGACGCTGTACTATTGTACAAATAAGTAATTTTTTTCCTCTGATTTTTCGATAAACTTGAGTAATTGATGTTCTGCTTTCATTTCTTTTTTGTTTCATGCCATTGTGTTAAGAAAACTGTAAACAATTTTTAATGTGAATATTAATGTTTATGTCAAATGTCTAGCAATATTGTAATAGAATTGAAATGTAGAAAATTTTGAAACTGTTGTAAGATGTTTAAAATTGTAACTGTGCGTGTGGTCCATACGTAGGCAATGTGTTAGAATATGTAGAATGCAAAACCTCGGGTGAATACCCTGTCTGTAAGCGAGCGGTAAAAGGTGGATGGCAGGCGAGCGCGGGAAAATGCGCACGGGCACTGCACGGCACAATGGTCTCAGCAGTAGTAGTTGGAGTTTGGCATTGGTCTGAGCAACACGTTCTGGAGCGAGGAGGCTCTCCTGGAAGACGTAGTTTCATTGAGCCTCGGGTATGCCGTTCCAACGCCCACACAGCATGGCAAAATTCCATAGGCACTAAATGGAAAAGTATTGCGACGCTAAGAAGAATTAAAGTGCCGATACGTCAAGAGCCATAGCTGGGGTTGTATGTGTGCTCTGTGTCTCGCCATCTCGTCGCCCGCCGACCGCCGCATCGATACAAGCAGGTTGAAACTTTTAGTACTGTATTCGTATGGACCAGAGAGTGGACTATTCAATAACAACTTAAATTTTACCAGAACTTTCCTATCATTTAATTATCCTCACAACTAACCTAGATAGGGTCCTTTCCAAATGTTGTGCAATCCGAGTGTCCCGAAATGAAAAATTAAATTTTGTGTTAATAATAATTACTTGCAGACCTAACTATGTTAGAATGGTGTTTAAAGAACTGTTTTGATAATGAACCAGTAAATGAATAATGAAGGTTTAACGAAGTTGAAAGATAACTTTAATATTGATATAGTAATGAAGTTTAATTATTTCGAGACTGATATAAAGGCATTTAAATAAGCAGGAAATAAGATAAAAAGAGTAGTAACTCATATACTGGAAATCTTGAGCGCATAATAATTTCAGTAATCAATTGTTTTAATACAGTGATCATAACAGTTTCAGGGTCCCCCCCCCCCTCCCCCTTTTTATTCATTTGAATTCTGAAGTGTTCCACATTGGTTTGACCAGCAAAAGTTAAAGTCAATATATAAGTCAAAATTTATCAGTATTTTATCTTTATCAAAATTGACATTTTGTGTGTGGCTCGAAAGTGCTATTTCTTGGGTACCCTATGCCCGATTTTAATCAGATCAATAGACAGTACAAAGTTTTGTAGTATACATTATAGTGTAGTGTTATGTATTCATGGTTTTTCCATATCAGTACAGAAAGTGAAACTATCAGTTCAATAGATTTTCTGGTTCTAAAATTTACTGTATTATGCAGTGTTACTACGTGTTGTTTTGCATGAATATACACCAACTTGTACAGGGAAGAAACTCAGTTAATGCCTAATTAGGCTGGCGATCGTATTATTAACAAATTGGTAGCATCTTCTGTGTTACTTTTTGTCCGTCCTGACGTGTAGTTGCATTTGGGACTTACTTGACGTATCATTGTTATTAGAGAGTGAGTGTAAGTCTGATGTGCCACCATTCAGGTACACGCGGTCAATATCTATACAAAAATCCTGTCTCGTAAGGTAAACCACACTCACTTACCATAGTACAGGCTTTCATGAGTATTGTATGCCCCACGCGCACGTTACACGCTGATGAAGTTGTTGCCGAATTGGAGAATCTTAGCGGGACACTTTATCGTTTTATTCAGGCAAGCGCCACCAATGATCACGCCACAGGAGTGCTGAAAAAACATAAGCATCCTTTGCTCTTTCGGATCAAGTTCAAATTTCGTTGAATGAACCTGAATGGTTGTTAGTGGTTCCACCATGTATAATACACCAAAGATTAAAATCGCGCGGCTCTCCAAACCGATCAGATCAGCTTGACTGGGGTCGCAGCCCCACGATGAGCTTACCGTTGGATCGTCCGTAGATGACAGCAGTGTCAGAGTTTCTGAAGAACGTCGTTCTGTTGCATATCGCATTGCAGACCTCCATTTCTGAGCGTGAAATGTTTGTAAGTCAACGACCCAAGAAATGGGATGGTTTCACGTACCTCCTAAGTGCTTTTGGTGTCGATCACGAGCGGCGGTCTGTCTGAAACGTTTTCCTCAACCATTCATTTCAGTCAGTTATTTCAACGTTCATGAGGTTTCTCCAGCAGGTGTGGGATTAGGGTATGAGTGTGGGTAGTGTAGTGGTTAATAAAAAAAAGTGAAATAAGAAGAGAAGAAAAGAAAAAGACTGAAAATGTGGGAAGAAATCGTAAGTGAAAATGGTTTTTTTAAAATCGTTAATGACCGTGAAAAAAGGGAAAGAATTAAAAGTAAATCGGACTTCGTATTACAGAAAAGCTATCGGACTTTGTGATTCGGAAAAGCTATTGTTGGGGTGGTCCTTGTGGCGTTTTTGAGCAAAAGTTAAACCAGTTTCCACTACAAAAAGTATTGAAAAAGAACAGAGAATAACAAAATGTAACTGACAGGGGTAAATGGCGTAGCTTTGAGTTCATTCTTTACCAGGTTAACATGTCTTCTTTCGTGCGGCGTCCCGGTCTTCGAAAATCTCCTTCAATTCTGCGTGAAAAGTCTGCTCCGAAATCTTGAAATCGTCCAGGAATCACTAATTTATACCAATTAAAATCATCTTGATACTGTATGCAATTTAATTTACTTTGCTACTTCCATCCTCCGAATTTCTTAACAACTTTCACAATATGTCTACACATTAAAATCAGATAAAGACTAGCTAATAAGTTTTTTTACGTCTTCATCAGATCTCGTCTGCCTTCAGCTTCAGCTATCAAGAGACAAATGAAAACGGATAGAAAACAAAAAAGGTTACAATTTTGGTATTTTCTCTGCCGTCGAGCGCTCATACCGCTGCGACGGGATATTTTTATCTGAGGGAACGAGTGTAGCGCGGCGAAATTCAAAGTCCCGCTACAGAAGGGGGGGGGGGGGGATATTCCCCTGTGTGACACATCAACGCGCACTCCATATTGCCCTTTGTTCGCTGTTGTACTGCGACGACCACAGTCTATTTTCTAGCAGCAGTACGATACGTACTACATGATTCCTGCACTTCACTTTCTTAGTGACAGTGTGCACATCGTTATTATGGCTAAAAGAGTGGAAATATCCACAGAAAAAAGTGCTGCAATTGTAGCAGCAGGCCTATAACGCCGCAAACTGCGGAGCAATGAGAGTGTCTATAGCGGTAGTGTAATATGCCTTTTACAAACGGAAGACAACAGCAATAAGTACCTACCACGAAGACCATCTAATACAACTTAAAGTGATGACAAAGTTATCAGAATTACTAGTAACAGGAAAAGGCAGAAAACAGTACAAACCGGTGCAAAACTATTGGAATGAAGAAAAAAAATTGTTGACATATTAAAAAGAGAGATTGGTTGATGTTGGCTTGATGGGACGTGCGGCATTGAGGAAACCTTTTCTAATGCTCCATAAATAAACAGAAGTACTCGAAAGCGCTAAGAAACCTAGAAAGTGGACACACGAAGAGTGGAAGAAAATGTTATTCACACTATGAATCGAAATTCGACATATTTGGTACAAGAAGGGGGACATTTGTTCTTCCGTCTGAAGGAGAAAGGGCGGCCCAGCAGTGTCTTCTACCTTCAGTTAACCTCGATGGAGATGTGTTATGGTTTGGGGACGGTTTGTAAGAGACAGAGATGGCGTCATTGCCAAAACAGAAGGGTGTGTGTATGAGAAACTCCACCACCGTAGACTTCCGTGTCATACGATACCATGTGGATTGTTCTTAATAGGGAAAGGGTTCACAGTAAAACAGGGTAATGACCCAAAACATCGGTCGGAGTTCTGTAAGAAATACGTTCCATGAAAGGGAAGACAGAAGGTACTGAAAGATAGGAGCGGTTTGGCTGTCTTAAAGCCCTGACGGTAATCCTATTGAAATGGCGTGGGATCGCCTGACGTATCGGGAAAATTCGAGTAACTCGCAAGGAACATCTCTAGAGCGTCTTCATGTGGAATCATATATACTCGCAGTACCTACAAAAACCTGTTGACCGCCTGCATCTTGTTTGTGATGTATTCCTTAAATTCAAGGAAGAATACGTTGATTAAAAAGAATCCTAATTCAGCCGTTTGTACAATATATGTTTAATTGTCTAATATTAAGCTACATCCCGCCGCCACACCTGCGACGTACTGACGCCCTTGTACGTGAATACAAAAACATCATGGGAAATCGAAGCCTGCCAATCCACCAAGACATTGAGGCTGCAAACACTAGTGGGCTTCGATCTAGGAACGCGCCAAGAACAGCAAGGAACTGTGTACAAAAATGTTTCAGTATCACAAACGCATGGTCTGAGAAACGGAACGCATGGCAAAATAATAACATGCCTTGCATCACACAAAAACCACCTGGTTTTGACCTATGACGCAAAACGTGGTCCACTCTAAATAGGATTAGAACTCGTCATGGCAGATGTGCTTACTCCCTGTATAAATGGGGTAAAATACTATCCCCTCAGTGTGACTGCGGAGAAAGTCAGACCATCAGCCACATTGTAGAAGAGCGTTCCAGAAGAGCTTATAATGGGAGCCCCGACGACTTCCTGCTCGCAACTCCCGAGTCGATAGATTATATTAATAGACTTGATGTTTGTTTGTAATACTTAAACTTTGTTGTATTAGTAATGTATGTTTGCAATTATTAACGTTTGTTATTTTAGTGATTTTTCTGTTTCTTTCTTATGTGTCTGTATTGCCATACGATAAATAAAATAAAGAAAATTAATTGTCTATAATTATATTTGTGGAGAAATGAAGAGTTATTTGCGTCGATGATGATATAGTCGGTTCTGTTACCTGTTTTCGAGCCACTCACATATCTGGGAACCTATTCCATATGCTCCTACCGTCGTTAATATTCTGGAGTGATGCACTGTGCCAATGCTTTCGGAACTCTTGATATATGGTATCTGCCTGTTTCCCTGCATCCATAGTTTGCAGTGTATCGTGTGACAAAAGGAGAAGGCATTTTGTTGCTAGCTATTTTTCTAAGAACATGCTGATTCGTTGATGTAAGCTTCTCAGTCTCAAGTAAATTTATTTTATTCGAACCGAGAATATGTTCGAGATTTCGGGAGAAAACCAATGTTAAGAAGATTAGTCTGTAATTCCGTGGGTCCGTTCTTCAGAATGTATACGCAGACAAGGAAAACAAATTCCTGATATTTCCCGGATATCTCGCTTGAAAATACCCTTTTTCTAGGGTGAAAATACACTTTTTACGTGTTAAGTGACAGTATACTTTCTCTCGGAACTGTAAAACCTATCAACTCTTTGAATGGTTAAGGTAGAACTTCCCGGCACTTTAGAAAACGAATCCGAGGGAAAAAGAACGAGTTTTGGAAATAACTTTGATTTGCAGCCACATGTACGCTACATATTTTCGTATTACGATACCATGCATTTGTTCGTGTTACGAAATTATATATTCGTATTCTACCAAACACAGCACTTGAACTTTCGAAGCACTGAAAACAAGATTGCGATGCTGTTTTGTAAGCCACAGCAGTATCAGTATCATGTAACGCGAACACACAAATAGGAAAAGTTAATAGTTTCAATTGATAAATATAGTGTAGCTACGAGAAAACCTAAGCTTTCCATACGATATTGGTCTTTTCTGCGTGTCTTACACTTTAAGATACATCACACAAAAGTGCAAGACATAAATTTCTGGTCTTCTGGGCTCGAATATCTTCTACGTGGCTGCCCCAAAAGTGTTAAACTTTAAATCAGAGCCAAAGTTTCTGTTATTTAAGAAATTCGAAGCACATTCTCAGATGTAACGTATTTCATCGTGCGTAAAATGCAATGTACTTCCTAAGTAATGCTTCACAATTCGCAGTATTTTCCCGTGACCTGTTAGAAGTCGTTTCAGCAGTTGTCAGAGAGTGCCATAAAACAGGCGTTACTGCTCGTGTACAGCTACGGTGACGCAGGAAGCCCGTACGTTCGTACGTATGTAGCATTAAGAGATCTTACAGTACGTCATAAACGAAACGGGATATCAGAAGATAATCCAAGAACATCGAAATTCGTAAACCATACTAAAATGCAAAATCAGCTTAAGGCCCAAATTCGTATATCCAGATTCACACGGAAGCAGGCCCCAACCTGATGTTAAGCTTTTCGGGGATGCAAAGTTTATTGGAGAACCCGTAGTATAGCATCTCGTGTTTCCTTCTCTATTATGGCATAAAGCCATTCGTTCCAGATGATGAAAACGTGCACTTGAAATTCAGAAAACAGTTGAAACTAACCAACAGTGTGGAATGAAACAATTCGTTACAAATAAATTGAATGCTTTTGAGGAAAAGATTAATAATACCCAAATGTTTTTTAGCAAATCGACAGAAATATCTTCACTGTTCTGCAAGACGATTAATGCTTGATGGACATAAACGTGGAAGTAAAATAAAATCAAAAAGTGAAACTAATAACATATTTTAGCCTTCCGCAATTATGTCAATGTATTTTAATTCAGTTCATAGCTCCCGGCCAAAGAAATCAGTTTATTTTCGTTTGAAGTGAGAGCTGCAAACGAAAACACGGGTCACGTGGGGACGACCGCCTCCCCACTACAACTCAGACTGCTCTGTGCATGCTCGAATCTGTCAGCTTGCATGCGCCATAAAAAATGTGCTTGTGGCTACTGCAGTTACAAGTAACATCCACACTAAAGTAGCCCAAAGTGGCAGAAGGTACTGCTCATACCCGGCTCAACTCGACATACGCATTGGCCCGCTGACAGCTGCTCGAACGAACCTAATGCAAACAGTTGTGACGTCACATTCATCGGAAGCAGTTTGTTGTTATGAAGCATTGCATAGTCCTCGTCCTAAAGCCTTAGACACATTCTGCTGTTGGCAAACACTTGTATGAGAACTGTGTTTTGTTGCTGTAAATGGCGCATTTCCTTTGCGACTTAAGTTTTATTTTTTTTCTCTAGTTTATGTTTTGTACTGCAGTATTATTCCGCAGTAGCGGGTTATAGTAAAATTCTTCGTAGAATATCAATTTTTACCAGCCCGAATTACAAAAAATTAACTGAAAACAGAAACAATGAAAAATTCTAGGAATTTTAAAAAAATCACGGTCTTTTCCCGGTTTTTGCCAGGCTGAAAAAATTCCCGGGTTTCCCAGGAATTCCAGGTTGTCCCGGGGCTTATAAACCCTTTACTTTTACCCTTCATAGTAACGGGAGTCAGGGGACACTTTTTCCAGTCGCTACCGACTTTGGTCTGGGCGAGAGATTCGCGATGAATGCAGGGGCCAGTGCCATAGAGCATTCTTTGTAAAACCGATCCATGATTTTATCCGAACTTCGTGTTTTGTTTGTTTTCCACTCTTTCACTTGCCTCTCTACGCCAGGGATGCTTGTTATTATGTCGTCCATACGAGAATATGTTCGACAGTCAAACTGCAACACGTCTGTTCGATTTTGTGTGAACAATTTCTCGAACGCGAAATTTAAAACTTCAGCTTTTGTTATGCTATCTTCAGCTGCCACTCCAGACTGGTCAACGAGTGGCAGGGTGGAAGCATTAGGCCGGCTTAGTGATTTTACGTAGGACCAGAGTTTTCCCAATTATAATACTCTTGGATGAATATCCACACAACTATATACAACAGAAATATCTCTGCTGTGACGTCTGTGATGTGCCCTCACGGCAACACCAGAGTAGTGGTAGGCTGCAGCGTGAAGACCTGGGACGATACTGGGACGGTGGTGCCGGCGTGTGACGGCTGATGTGCTGCTGGTGCAGACCAGGACGAAATGGGCTTGGTCTTCCGGCGTGGAGCGCTGAGGCGAAACCGCTGGTACTGTCAACTGGAAGTGCTGGAATTGAACAGTTGATAACGCCGAATCGAACTGCTGGTACTTTCGACTACATATTATTTTGCCACTTTTGGCACTGTTCCAATATATGATAAAAGTTCGTAAAACTTCTATCGTCTTAGATTTGCGAGACCGCTCCCAGAAAGAGTGTTTACAAGTGAACTAGCAAGTGCGAAATGGACAGCGACAGTGCGGAGCGAGAAGAAGAAGCAGACAGTTGTGACGGCTTTGCTCGTAAACAGACGTCCGCAGCTGGTTTGGAGTGTTCCCGTAACTTTATGCTCTGAAACATTGTATATCTGACATCTGCAGCCTGCTGGAGCTGTAAGATGAAAGTGTGGGCATTTGCGGTGTATGTTGAGAGGCTAGGCTGCATTTGATCTTCGTTCTAGAAGGTACTGTCACATTTGCTGAGTTCGGTCTTGGATGGCAGTAAGCTGTATTGAGTCCATCGACAGACTGTGCTCTTGTGTAAAGCATGCAGAGTGTATCTTTAGGTGGTGATATTTCTGCTTGCTTTTTTTTTCTGAACCCGAGTTACACTCACGTGACTAACTACTTGTTATTGGGATGTGTTCTGATATTTGCGCTGGTGAACAGTTCTGGTGAAAGGAAGTGTTGAACTGCCTTCATGTTAAAAACCGTGATTGCTGGCTATTAATTATAGTCTGTTAAATAATTTCTTGAAGGAGCCGATGCGTGAAATGCCTGCCACATCTGGGAAGGAGAGTGACGCCACTGCAGCACGCAGTGAACAAGGGAAGCTAACGTTGTTTATGCCTTATATTATCATGACTGTACAGCTCTGATATAATAACATTTCCTAATGTTAATTGGACGTGTTTAAAGATAGTTTTCCTTATGATTGCGGCAACAGCTTCTAAGAAGCTTCTTTCCCTATGTCAAGAACAGCTGTCTTTATGTTACCAAGGTAAACATGTATGAGCAAAATCTTAGTTTAATCTTTGTTTAATTAAACTGCTATAAAAAAATAATATGAGCTAAAGCACTGTTTTACTAAACAATGATGAAATAAACTTTCGTTATATCACTCTGTTGTCACGGACAGGTATTACTATGACAGTAATGAACAGGTGTTACCATAACAGTGATATTTATTTGAGCTGTGAGTCTATGTAGCTTGGATTTGGTATGTTGAAGTGGATTAATGTCGAATTTCATAGAAGTTTCCATAAATTTTTTATGTAAAATGGATGACCCAAGATCAATCAACCGCTCCACCCTTTTAAACTTTAAGGTATAGTACTGTGCAACAGGGTGTAACCGACTTTGCACAGTCTGGTGGTGGTCTAAATAGTAGGGTCCATATGGCGCTGCAAGGTCAGATGAGTTGGTGTAGCAAAATGGTGCCCTACCGACAGTTCTCTTGCTGCGGCAGGCACGCCGCCTGTGACGAGTTTGGTGCCCCCAGACGCCGTGGAGGTGGTACGTAACTATAAGCTAAACAAACCAGGCCATACAAGAAAATACGTTGAAACGCCAAAGAAACTGGTATAGGTATGCGGTTTGAAATATAAGAATGTATGCACAGGCAGAAGACGGCACTGCGGTCGGTAAAGCCTATATAAGACAGCAAGTGTCTGGCACAGTTGTTAGATCGGTTACTGCTTCTACAGTGGCAGGTTATCAACATTTAAGTCAGATTGAAAGGTGTTACTGTCGGTGTTACGAGCGATGGGACACAGCATCTCCGAGGTAGCGATGAAGAGGGATTTTCCCATACGACCCTTTCACGAGTGTACCGTGAATATTAGGAATCTGGTGGAACAACAAATCTCCAACATCGCTGTGGCCGGAAAAAGATTCTGTAAGAACGGGACCAACGACGACTGAAGATAATCGTTCAACGTGACAAAAGTGCAATGCTTCCGCAAATTGCCGCAGAGATCGATGCTGGGCCATCAACAACTGTCAGCGTGCGAACCATTCAACGAAATATCATCGATATGGGCTTTCGCACCCTTGATGACTTTACGACACAAAGCTTTATCCCTCGCCTGGGCCCGTCAACACCGATATTGGACTGTTGATGACTGGAAACATGCCGTCTGGTCGGACTATTCTCGTCTGAAATTGTATCAAGCAGATGGATGTATATGGGTATGGAGACAACCTCATGAGTCCATGTACCTTGCATGTCAGCAAAGAACTGTCCAAGCTGGTGGAGGCTCTGTAATGTTGATGGCGTGTGCAGTTGGCTTAATATGGGACCCTTCATACGTCTAGATACGACTCTGACAGGTAACACATACGTAAGGATCCTGTCCTATCACCTGCATCGATTCATGTACATTGTGTATTCCGACAAACTTGGGTAATTCCAGCAAGACAATGCGACACCCCACACATACAGATTTGCAAGAGTCGCTCCAGGAACTCCATTCTGAGTTTAAACACTTCCACTGGCCACCAAACTCCCCACACATGAACATCATTGGGTGTATCTAGGACGCCTTGCGACGTGCTGTTCAGAAGAAATCTCCACCCCTCCCGTACTCTTACCCATTTATGAACAGCCTGCAGGATTCATGGTGTCAATTCCCTCCAGCACTACTTCAGATAATAGTCGAGTCCATGCCACGCCGTGTTGTGGCACTTCTGCGTGCTCGCGGGGGCGCTACGCATATTAGGCAGATGTAACAATTTGGCTCTTCAGTGTATCTGTGTTTTGATGAGAGCGTTTATGTACGCCCTCCTACGTCTTCCTATCGCGGTGGCTGCCCGCAGGGCCTGCCTGTCTTGCGGTGGAAACCACTACCAGGCGGATGCAACGACTACAGTGACCGCGGAACATCTACATCTACATTTATACTCCGCAAGCCACCCAACGGAGCGAGGCGGAGGGCACTTTATGTGCCACTGTCATTAACTCCCTTTTCTGTTCCAGTCGCGTATGGTTCGCGGGAAGAACGACTGCCGGAAAGCCTCCGTGCGCGCTGGAATCTCTCTAAATTTACATTTGTGATCTCCTCGGACGTATAAGTATGGGAAGCAATATATTCGATACCTCATCCAGAAACGCACCCTCTCGAAACCTGGTCAGCAACTACTCCGCGATTCAGAGCGCCTGTCTTGCAGATTCTGCCACTTGAGTTTGCTAAGCATCTCCGTAACGCTGTTACGCTTACCAAATAACCCTGTGACGAAACGCGCAGCTCTTCTTTGGATCTTCTCTATCTCCTCCGTCAACCCGATCTGGTACGGATCCGACACTGATGAACAATACTCAAGTATAGGTCGAACGAGTGTTTTGTAAGCCACCTCCTTTGTTGATGGGCTACATTTTCTAAGGACTCTCCCAATGAATCTCAACCTGGTATCCGCCTTACCAACAATTAATTTTATATGATCATTCCACTTCAAATCGTTCCCCACGCATAATCCCAGATATTTTACAGAAGTAACTGCTACCAGTGTTTGTTCCGCTATCATATAATCATACAACAAAGGATCCTCCTTTCTATGTATTCGCAATACATTATATTTGTCTACGTTAAGGGTCAGTTGCCACCCTCTGCAACAAGTGCCTATCCGCTGCAGATCTTCCTGCATTTTGCTACAATTTTCTAATGCTGCAACCTCTCTGTATACTACAGCATCATCCGCGAAAAGCCGCATGGAACTTCCGACACTATCTACTAGGTCATTTATATACAGGGTGTTACAAAAGGTACTGCCGAACTTTCAGGAAACATTCCTCACACACAAAGAAAGAAAATATGTTATGTGGACATGTGTCCGGAAACGCTTACTTTCCATGTTAGAGCTCTATTTATTACTTCTCTTCAAATCACATTAATCATGGAATGGAAACACACAGCAACAGAACGTACCAGCGTGACTTCAAACAGTTTGTTACAGGAAATGTTCAAAATGTCCTCCGTTATCGAGGATACATGCATCCACCCTCCGTCGCATGGAATCCCTGATGCACTGATGCAGCTCTGGAGAATGGCGTAATGTATCACAGCCGTCCACAATACGAGCACGAAGAGTCTCTATATTTGGTACCGGGGTTGCGTAGAGAAGAGCTTTCAAATGCCCCCATAAATGAAAGTCAAGAGGGTTGAGGTCAGGAGAGCGTGGAGGCCATGGAATTGGTCCGCCTCTACCAATCCATCGGTCACCGAATCTGTTGTTGAGAAGCGTACGAACACTTCGACTGAAATGAGCAGGAGCTCCATCGTGCATGGACCACATGTTGTGTCGCACTTGTAATGGCACATGTTCTAGCAGCACAGGAGTATCTCGTATGAAATCATGGCGGTGAATCGAGGAAGTACAGTACATACTGACGAAACTAAAATGACCTCTAACATGGAAATTAAGCGTTTCCGGACACATGTCCACATCACAGTTTTTCTTTATTTGTGTGTGAAGAATGTTTCCTGAAAGTTTGGCCGTACCTTTTTGTAACACCCTGTATATTGTGAAAAAGAATGGTCCCATAACACTCCCATTTGGCACGCGAGAGGTTACTTTAACGTCTATAGACGTCTCTCCATTGAGAACAACATGCTGTGTTCTGTTTGCTAAAAACTCTTCAATCCAGGCACACAGCTGATCTGATATTCCGTAGGCTCTTACTTTGTTTATCAGGTGACAGTGCGGAACTGTATCGAACGCCTTCCGGAAGACAAGGAAAATAGCATGTACCTGGGAGCCTGTATCTAATATTTTCTGGGTCTCATGAACAAATAATGCGAGTTGGGTCTCAAACGATCGCTGTTTCCGGAATCCATGTTGATTCCTACAGAGCAGATACTGGGTTTCCAGAAACATCATGATATGCGAGCAAAAAACCTGTTCTAAAATTCTACAACAGATCGACGTCAGAGATATAGGTCTATAGTTTTGCGCATCTGCTCGACGACCCTTCTTGAAGACTGGGACTACCTGTGCTCTTTTCTAATCATTTGGAACCTTTTGTTCCTCTAGAGACTTGCGGTACACGGCTGTTAGAAGGAGGGCAAGTTCTTTCGCGTACTCTGCGTAGAATGGACTTGGTATCCCGTCAGGTCCAGTGGACTTTCCTCTGTTGAGTGATTCCAGTTGCTTTTCTATTCCTTGGACACCTGTCTCTCTGGTCGTCGCTCGGCAGCAGGTAGCGGACTGGCCGTTCACCCGGCCGTGACGCGGGCCCAGCTGGCGGCGGCTCCACAACCTCTGGCTCTCCGCCTGACAGACTTGGCAGGCGCCGCCAGAAATTCCTCCGACACGCCAATAAGCACGCCGCGAGTCGCCATAACCGGCGCAAGAAACACCACGCGGCGCTAAGAGCGGCAATCAGAAGGATCCTGCTTCCTCCGGCGCTTTAATTAAAATCGCCGCCGAAGATTGGGAAGCGGAGGGAAGAAACCCCAGTTAGACGATCCTCGAATCGTTTCTTGTTGTTCGCCACTTCCAGCTACCGCACTTCTGCAACTGAAATTAATTGTAACGTCGATCACTTCAATTGCCGAAAGGTTTTATTAATTGTCTCTAGAACCCAAATTAATTAAAAACGAATCGAAACGCCGATTTGCTTTCTGTCGTTAGCGCACACTAATTGGTTGATTAATTGGAATTCCAATGTCGACGAAAGTATCGACAAATTATTTCTACAGCGCCCTTCGGGAAGGCAGCTGTGACTACAAGAGCAAGTCTTATCGCGGAAATACTCGAGTGCATCTTCTTGTATTTTAGTGGCGTTTAGATTATTCGTGCCAGAGAACTGAAATTTTTTATTGTGAATAGAGCAAAGTGAGACAATAAAGGGAAAGCAACCCATTCTTAAATAATAATGTGGTATAGTTTCTTGAATTTATGACTGCTCTATGTTACGTGCAGCATGAGCGTTGTATCTAGATTTGATACCTGTTGTAGCATCTGTTTTTTAAGAGTAACCTATCGAAAAGATCAAAGGTACAGTTCTAGAAGCAATATTTGAGGTAATTCCTCACTTCGTTAATACAGTCTGAAAATCTTGACGTTTTCTCTCTCTGTTCACGCCCAACAACACTCTAGTTTCCGATAGTCGAGATTATATATAACTTTTTTCTCCTCAACTGCGTTCTTCCATGAATGCGAGAACCTCATGGTACGCACGAGAACTTGGAACTTCAAGAAGTAAGAGAGAGACGTGTTAGCAAAAGTCACGCTGTGAGTCGTGTCTTCCCAGATCATTCGGTAATAAAACAGAAATATACCACACCTTGACAAGGCAGGATATTCCGGCCGTACCCACGATTGTATAGTGACATATAACCGAGATACATTACATCAAGTTTTCGTTTTGGCGCAGAAGCGGCTATCAGTTGTAATGCTGATGACGAAGGTGGAGCTAACATTAGAAGCGACAACCTAAATCGTCAGGGCGCCCAGTGTATATTATTTGAAAAAAATACATATGAAATGGGATTCCAGGTCCACCTATTATGAAAACATAATTTTTATCAATTGCCGAAAAATATTTCAGCGTCTTCGTGCAATCATCAGCGGGTACTTCTATTACTAAGTTTACAACTTTTCTTCCGCCGTTTTACAATAGATGGCAGTAGTAGCAAGTGGTGGTGCAATTGGTAGGTCGTAAATGTCACGCTTAGGCGTGTGTGGAAATAGTGCCTTCGAAAAATTAGACGATTTGTGATTGACTCATAAATGTATTGTTGATTTAATATGTCAACTTAGACCAAAATTTTCGTCATTTGCGGGAAGATTTAATTTTCTGCTTTAACATGAAATTTTCCGCTGAGGTTCACAAAATGCTGGATAACGCTTGTTATTGAAAGACCGGGCAGAGAATGATTTTGATGTTAAGAGCATCATGACGGTGGACTTAAATTTTCGTTATGTATGGCAGGTCCTGCAATACCTTCGCTTAGAAAAGAAGGCTTGAACGAATGTACCCACTGACGATGGTACAAATGAGCAGAAACATGTTACAGTAGTAATAAAGATGCGTTGTTAGCAAAATAGGCGAACATGGATTCAAGAACATTAGTCTGCAAACATGGATACTAGTCTTTTCCATCAGACTATGATGAAAACATAGTTTTGAAGCGACATAACCTCCAATGAGACACATCCAAGCGGGACATCTCATCGTATTTAAATGGAATTAACTGACATTTATTTTCTCTGTTAATTGAGTACAGCGAGTATGCACGGCAGACCGAGATATTTTGCCAAGTTGGTACTGGTGAGATGAGGCTAGCGATATGGTTAACCCTCCAATCTGAACCGCGCAAAGGCCAGCGATATAACCATCTCTAAAACTGCCACCCGCAGCAAACTAGGCTTTTGGCCGGAATTTTCGTGCATTGCTGTTCACCGAATACGTCGTCCTGATCAGTACAGGAAGGGTGGGGAAAACGGTTTTTCTTTCTACGGTTAGATTTACAGACCATTTTTTAGCCGGCCATAGTGGCCGTGCGGTTAAAGGCGCTGCAGTCTGGAACCGCAAGACCGCTACGGTCGCAGGTTCGAATCCTGCCTCGGGCATGGATGTTTGTGATGTCCTTAGGTTAGTTAGGTTTAACTAGTTCTAAGTTCTAGGGGACTAATGACCTCAGCAGTTGAGTCCCATAGTGCTCAGAGCCATTTGAACCATTTGAACAGACCATTTTTACGCTCCAGTCGAGCAGAACCGTCTCCTAGAGAGCGTTGCACAATTATGTAACATTTCGTCTTCCCGTCTATAACCCGCTGCTTTCATCAATTTGTGAAGCTCTTCCTCTTGAATCATCGAATGATCATTTGTTTGTTAGTATGTGTACGTCACATCTATCGATTTGCTTCCTGTTCAGATAATTACTTTGTGCTGTGACGTTTTTAACCAGAACTATGGGAACATAAAGATCATATCGTCTGTTATAGTATGCTTTATAAGTTTGTCAGTTTAAAGAATAGATAGTGTAAAAGGAATGTTTAACAGACAGAAGGTTTAATATTTCTATCCCTAACCCTGCCACACTGATTTTGCAAGATGTATTTGAGAGTAAGCTATTAGGAGTGACTGTATTAGCGTCCCATTTGGACAATTCCTCCGTGCGTCATTTCTTTCTCTCAGAGTGTATTTAACCAGGTGTGGTAATAAAACTGTCAGATCGCGCGTTAAAATATGTTTTCATATGTGTGTCATTGAAGGACAGATAGTGTTAAAAGGAATGTTTAAGACATAGAGGGTACAAAATGTCTCCCTCCCTCCCCCCCCCCCCCCCCCCCACAGATTAAGTTAAATGTATGTGGTAATGAGGTACTAAGAGTAACTGTGTTTGGCTGTATTTCAGTCGGTCCGATATATATACACCCTGACAGTATATCTCGGGATGGTATTCCCCTTCTGTTCAGCATAGCGGATGCTCCTCCTCTTTCTGCTGTGCTCACTACTGTGTGTACAGCGGCCAATGCGGTAGCTGCTGTCGTATTCTGTCCGGAGGCTAACGAACGCTAGAGTGGACGTCTGCACGGGTGGTGACGTATCAAGCGATGCGGAACGATCGCAGCCAGTTCTCCAGGAGACGCTGTTGACCCACTTAGAGGGAAGCCCGCAGCGCAGATACCAGCGTTGATAGCGAGGAACTGAATTACTTGCCGACAGAGTCGACCTGTATGCAGCGGAATCCAGTGTCTGGGCTGTGACGCAGCGAGCGCATCTCTGCAACAATGTGCCTCATTTCCTTGCAGGAATAGCAGCGCTTATTAACTGCTGCGGAGGGAAGAACACTGCGCAATACTTTTTGGATGCCATTTCAGGTTTCTGGAGTAGACATCATATATTTCGGCAACTGAACGTAACACAAGGATCTACGGTGGAAAAGAGTGGAAGTGCCTCAACTATCAAAACATTTATTGGCCTTTCTGAAACGCTGTAAACCACTGATCATTATTCAGACTGAACCAAAAGCTTCCGGAAGGGTGACTAACAGAAACATTTATCTATATCTCTAGAATAAAGCTGGTAAGGCAGAGCAGCTGTTTCGCAAAAATTCGTAGCACCATAAACGCCCGTGAGACGAGATGTAGCCTGTCACAGTGTACTCGATACACTGTTCAGGCTCTTGTATTGTTTTTACATCTGCATCTAAATAAATACTCGGCAATCCACAGTATGTTTCGCGGCGGAGCATACCCTGTGCCGCCGGCCGCGGTGGCCGTGCGGTTCTAGGCGCCGCAGTCCGGAACCGCGGGACTGCTACGGTCACAGGTTCGAATCCTGCCTCGGGCATGGATTTGTGTGATGTCCTTAGGTTGGTTAGGTTTAAGTAGTTCTAAGTTCTAGGGAACTGATGACCTAAGATGTTAAGTTCCATAGTGCTCAGAACCATTTGAACCATACCCTGTGCCACGACCACTTCCCTGTTCCACTAACATATAGAACCAGGAAAAAAACATTTGTCTATGTGCGTCCATATGAACCCTAATCTCTATTGTTATCTTCGTGGTATTTACGCGAAATGTATGTTGGCGGCAGTAGAATCGTCCTGCAGTTAGCCTCACATCTGGGTTCTTAAAATTTTCTCAATAGTGTTCCTAAGTATGTCACCTTCCCTCATGATATCCGCATTTGAGTATTTGAAGAAGGTGGCGCATGATAAGTCACCCGATTGAATTTTGATCCTAGAAGTATACTACTGGGGCAACAGCTTTCAAATTGCGCGCTCAACTTCGTGTAGTTCATGTAAATTACGCCAGATGTCGTTACGAGTTCATTGCTTCCGTTTTTGAGTTCGCCTCTTCAGTTTGCCACGATGGCGGACAAAGGACGGTAGACCGTCGCACAAGAGACAAAAATTGTGTTCCTGTTCGTGGCGACGAACAGCGTTACATTGACGCAGAGAAGATTTCGAGTTCATTTCGGCACACGGTGTGCTCCCAGCCCACAGACAATACGCAGATTACATCAAAAATTTTAAGGTACAGGATCTGTTTGGGAGTGTCAGCGACCACATTCACGTACCGTACGTTCGCCGCAAAACATTGAAGCAGTTCGAGTGGCTTTGACTCGTAGTCAGAATAAATCAACAAGAAGAATTGTGAACGTCACGCCGATACGCCGATGTGTACAAAGAATTATTCAATCCGGTCTTCACTTGTATCCATACAAGATGACTGTGGCGTATAAACTTACTGTTAGAGATAAGAAGGGGAGACTGCAGTTCGCAAGGTGGGCAATCATACAAGACCAAGAGGCAGTGGTACACAGCGCATGGTATTCTGGCGAAGCTTATTTTTACATTAACGGTGTTGTGAACAAACAAAACTTTCGATTCTGTGCTCGTGAACCAACGCAAATAATCCACACGAAAGACACCTATGGGGAGAAAGTGTGCGTGTGGGTCGCGATGTCTAGCCATGAAATAATCGGTCCGCTCTTCTTCGATGCTGCCTTCCATTGCTGACTCAGTGGTTCATGCAGGATGGAGCACAACCCCATACTGCCAACGTTGTGCATGATTTCCTACAAGGAAGGCTTGTCCATAGGATATTGTCAAACAGATTTCTAGAATGTTATGTAGGAGGAGGAATGTGGTCGCGCCACATTTACCAATCTGACTCCTTAATTTGGGGGTTCCTTAAAGAAAAGATGTACCATAGAAAACTCGAAAATGCAGTGCAACTTAGTGCCATCATTGTGGAGTGATGCCGCGCCATTCCAGAAGATTTGTGTCGGAGAGCAGTCACAAATGCACATGTGCGACTGGAAGTTGTCAACCAAAACAGCAGTTATATTGAACATGTGATTCATTAGGTTCTATTTCCAGGCTGTATTCGTTACTTCTACATCAATAAAGTACAAATATTGTCAACAACAAATGTGTTATTCATTAAACAAATCCGGTGACTTATCGTGTACCACTCTGTACTTGTGTGTTGGTCGAACCTACCGGTAACAGATCTAGCAGTTCCCCCCTGAACTGCTTCAGTGTCTTCCTTAATCCCATCTGCTGCCGATCCCGAACACTCGAGCAATACTCAGCAGTGGGTCGCAGGCCGTGGTGGCCGAGCGGTTCTAGGCGCTTCAGTTCGGAACCGCGCGACTGCTACGGTCGCTGGTTCGAATCCTTCCTCGGGTATGGATGTGTGTAATGTCCTTAGGTTAGTTAGGTTTAAGTAGTTCTAAGTTCTAGGGGACTGATGACCTCAGATGTTACGTCTCATAGTTCTCAGAGCCAATTTGAGCAGTGGGTGACTCCGGTGTCCTATATGCAGTCTCCTGTACGGATCCACACTTTCCTAAAATTCTCCCAATAAACCGAAGTCGACCATTCACCTTCCCTACCACAATCCTTGCATGCTCTTTCCACTTCATATTGTTTTGCAGCTTTGCGTGTAGATGTTCAATTGGCGCGACTGTGTCCACAAGCATACTGCTAATGCCGTAATCAAACATTATGGGTTTGCTTTTCCTACCTATTTGCATACACTTACATTTTTCTACACTTAGAACTAGCTTCCATTCATCACACAGAATATAAATGTTGTCTAAATTATCTTGTATCCCACTACAGTCGTTCAGCGACGACGCCTACCCATAAACCAGAGCATAATCAGCAAACAGCTGCAGACAGCTGCTGACTCTGTTCGCCAAACCATTATGTACCATTATGTATGTATAAAAAAAAAAACAGCTGCTGTGTCACACTCCCCTGGGGCACTCCTGATGATACCTCTGTATCTGAAGAACACTCGCCGTCAAGGACAACTTACTGTGCCATGTTAATTAAGACGTATTGCACTCGCGTATCTGGGAACGTATTCCGTATGATTGTAACTTTATTACCAATGGACAGTGCTGCACGGTCTCACGTTCTTTACGGATATCTAGGGATATGGATCCGCCGTTACCACAAGTAGAAATGGGTCATATATTTACGTAATTTACTGTAAATTACAGCCAGTTTGATTTCTACAACAGACAGTATTTCCCGTGTGTAAAGGTACCTCTCCATTCAGTTTAACTAAATTACAACGACGATACAGTTAAAAAAGAACGAAAAATCAGTGTTGTAGCTTGGAACTCTTCTTAGACGTTCACCTCTGGCTAGACGTGTAATAGATGTTTAATGTATTATATTATTCCGTTTGCAAATGATGGCATTTACATTTTATGGTCTTTAGCCTTTTTCTAACACAGCAAAAATTATTCTGGAAAATGGAAATTGAACAGGGATGCAGTAGAGAATATCTTCTCAATACTTTATTTAATAGTCTATCTGCCGTGTTACTATTCTACTACACATGAACAATCAGTAAGTGACATTAAGTATGGCAGAGGTATTATCAAAAACTATTTAGAAGTTCAGTATACACACTTCAAAAAAGTTTTGGATCACCTCGGTTCCGAGACTTCCGGAACCTAAGCAGAAAATTGGAATATAGATCGACATAAACATCATTTCCGCCCTTTTCATTGCACACGAAAACCAATCCTTCCGTGTTCTACCACCATACAGCGAGACCCTCAGAGGTGGTGGTCTAGATTGCTGTACATACCTGTACCTCTAATACAAAGTAGCATGTCCTCTTGCATTGATGCATGCCTGTATTCGTCGTGGCACACTATTCACAAGTTCATCAAGGCACTGGTAGTCCAGATTGTCCCACTCCTCAACGGCGATTCGGAGTAGATCACTCAGAGTGGTTGGTGGATCACGTCGTCCATGAACAGCCCTTTTCAATCAATCCCAGGCATGTTCGATAGGATTCATGTTTTCAGAACACGCTGGCCACTCTAGTTGAGCGATGTCGGTATCCTGAAGGAAGTCATTCACAAGATGTGCACGATAGGGACGCGAATTGTCTACCATGAAGAAGATTGCCCCGCCAATATGCTGTCGCTATGGTTGCACTATCGGTCGGAGGACCCCATTCACGTACTGTACAACCCTTACGGCGCCTTCCATGACCATCAGCGGCGTACGTCGGTCAAACATAATGCCACCCAGAAACATCAGGGAACTTCCACCTTGCTGCACTCTCTGGACAGTGTGTCTAAGGCGTCCAGACTGACCGGGTTGCCTCCAAACACGTTCCGACGATTGTCTGGCTGGAGGCACATGCGACACTCATCGGTGAAGAGAACGTGATGCCAATCCTGAGCTGTCCATTCGGCATTTTGTTGGGCCCATCTGTACCGCGCTGCATGGCGTCGTGGTTGCAAAGATGGACCTCGCCATGGACGTCGGGAGTGAAGTTGCGCATCCTGCAGTCAATTGGGCGCAGTTTGAGTCGTAACACGACGTCCTGTGGCTGCATGAAAAGTATTATTCAAGATGGTGGCGTTGCTGTCAGGGTTCCTCCGAGCCATAAACCGCAGGTAGCGGTCATCCAGTGAAGTATTAGCCCTTGGGCGGCCTGAGCGAGGCATATCATCGACAGTTCCTCTCTATCTCCTCTATGTCCGAACAACATTGCTTTGGTTAACTTTGAGACGCCTGGACACTTCCCTTGTTGAGATCCCTTCCTGGCACAAAGTAACAATGCGAATGCGATCGAACCGCGGTACTGACCGTCTAGGCATGGCTGAATTACAGACAATACGAGCTGAGTACCTCCTCACTGGTGGAATGAGTAGAACTGATCGGTTGTCGGACCGCTTCGTCTAATAGGCGCTGCTCATTCATCATTGTTTACGTCTTTGGGCGGGTTTAATGATGTCTCGGAACAGTCAAAGGGACTGTGTATGTGGTACAATTTCCACAGTAAATATCTACCTTCAGGAGTTCTGGTAACCAGGATGATGCAAAACTATTTTTGATGTGTGTGTTTTTAAATAAAATCTGTTTGAAAGTAACCCAAATTTTTTTGTACAAGAAAGGTAAAATGTTTAAGAGAATGAAAGAACGCAGTTCAATTGCATATATCAGAAGTTCCATGGTAGACGAAACTTAGAGTTTCTAAGTGCAGTAAGTCGCACGACCGACGATGTATGACTTAACCGTTCACACATTATCCAGTTACTTTTAAAAACACATAGAGCAGTATTAGCCATAAAATTCTGTATCTCAAGAACTAACAGTACCATGCCAATACCTTAAATATAAACTGCCGTGAAAGAAAATTGGTACGTCCTTTCAGGTCAACAGCACAAGGTGAGCCGCGGTACCAATTTCGATCCATATTAGTTCGTGGTGTAGCTTCTACATGTGGCAGTTCAGGCCTTCCCTCTGGCATCCAGTCGATCCCACAGACTGCGGCTGCTGTCCCCGGATAAGTGATTCTGCGCTGCTCGTCCTGTTCACGCGGTTCTGTAAGGGTCGTTGGTTGACTAGATGCACGAGTGGATCCTCGTCCCATCAAATCTCACATGTGCTAGATTGAAGAAAAGTCCGCAGATCGTGCTGTTCACGAAAGTTGTTTCATGTCTCGTAGAGCACGTTGAGATTTAGGGTAGTTTGTGGGTAAGGATTATCTTGCTGGAACAACACATCACCTTCTTGTTGCAAGCACGGTAGAAGAACTGGGTTAACGATATTCTGCATGTAACGATTATGGGTTATCGTCCCCTCCAGAAACACCGAAGGTGATCGAGAGTTGTAGCTTATCGCACACAAGGATGGCCAGAGCGGGGGGAGGGGAGCGACAGTGTCTCCTGTACGAATGTACTCCTCGAGACTCTGTTCATCAGGTGTACGACGTACTCATAATCGAGCATGATTTACGTGGTCACAGAACCTGATTTCATCGCTGATGATCACGATACGCTTTTCCACCTTCCAAGTAATCTTCCAATGGCACCAACCTAGCCCTACACGTCGATACTGTGGCATGACCGGAAGATAAGTTTGCTCGTAGTCCCACTGCTAATAACTGGTTCGCATCAGTTCCTGTTGACACGTCAGCGTTCACAAACCCTCTTATCTGTGCTATGGTAGCCGTATGATCTCCCCGTGCCGCCCTTACGATACGATGAACCTGGCGGGCATCTGTGCTCCGTGTACTTCCAGACCATCCTCTTCGGATGTCGGAATGTTCACGTGACCACTTGCACAAACATCGCTGAACAACTGACGCAACAGGTCCAACATATGTGACAGTTCTCCGAAAGGACCATCCCGCGATTCGAAAGGGCACAATTCGACACCTATCAGACTTGCTCAGTTGGCTGTAGGAAGAACAGGTGCATATCCGTGGCGTGGTTGCCTGCTTGATTCACAAGTTTTCACTACACTGACCCTTCTGCCTGTGAACATTCCCAGTTAAATGGTAGACAGAGATGGCGCTCTGGTAGCTATACAATCTGTTGTCGGACGACGTTGAAACCATTATCAGTACGTCTGCTATCCCCAAAGATGGCATATGCGGACATCGGTTCAGAATCGACGTCGTCTTTCCAAGTGTCTTATTTTCTTCCGGCTGTGTACTGACTTGAATGTTTAAGGTAAGAAGGGCCAATCAGTCCCAACTGATTGCCCTGCGATGCTCTGCCAATGGCTTCACTGGATGCAGATTGAGCTTCATATGTTTAGCACACTGCTCTCTTGGTAGTTGTCGGACTTCTTGGCCTTGCAACCGTAACCGATCGGTCGATTTGCACCTCAGTTGGCCTTTCAAGGTTGAGTGCATCCCGTATCAGTCATCTCACGAAGGAACAGTCACTGGCAGTACCTGGTGTCGAATCTGGGTCCCCCGCTAGGCAGCCCTCAACTAACTAAACTAAGGACATGTCACACTTCAATGTGTAGAACTCAAAATGGTTACAAAATCTGCACAAAGCACGACGTCGGTCGACCAAAAGAAAACAGTAAAAATGACGGAAATTGATTATGGCGACCTATAATGCGTATTGCTTTTCTTATGTGGAGTAGCTAAGAGCGTCTAAGGCTACCATCCAGTCACCGATGGCAGTTTGGTGTGCCTCTTGAAGATAGTGAAACAAACGCCGAGGTTTAAAAAAAGAAAAAAAATGGAGAAAAAGGTTCAAATGGCTCTGAGCACTGTGGGACTTAACATCTGAGTTCATCAGTCCCCCTAGGACTTAGAACTACTAAAACCTAACTAACCTAAGGACATGTCACACATCCATGCCCGAGGCAGGATTCGAACCTGCGACCGTAGCGGTCGCACGGTTCCAGACTGTCAAACTTCACGATTAAGAAATCATTCACGCAAGAGGATGGAACAAACATACTGTCGTTTGACTATCGAACAGACTCCATCACGGACGACAGTAACAAACATCCCTGGCGTGGAGAAACAGCTGAAAGAGTTGAAAACAGTTAAGTCGCCAGGTCCGATGAAAATCCCAGTTCGGTTTTACAAAGAGTACTCTACTGCATTGGCCCCTTTCCTACCGTGCATTTATTGCGAAACTCTCGCTCAGCATATAGCCGCAAGCGACTGTAACAAAGCGCAGGCGACTTCTGTCTAAAAGAAGGGTAAAAGAACAGATCCGCAACGTTACAGACCAATATCCCGAACAGAAGAAAATTGAGGTTGTGTCAGATGACGATCAGTTTGGCTTTAGGAAAGGTAAAGGCACCTAAGAGGTAATTCCGGCGCTGCTGTTGATAATGGAAGAAAGACTAAGGAAAAGTCAAGACTCTTTCATAGGATTTGTTGACCTGCAAAAAGCATCCGACAAAGTAAAATGATGCGTGACGTTAGAAATTTTGAGAAAAAGAGGGGTAAGCAGTAGGGAGAGGCAGGTAATATACAAAATGTTCAAGAGCAAGAGGGAGCAATGAATGTAGATTACCAAGAACGAATAGCTCGGATTAAAAAAGAGTGTACGACAGGGATGTAGTCTTTCACGCCTACCGTTCAATCTGTACATCGAAGAAGTAATGATGAAAATAAAAGAAAGGTTCAAGATTGGAATCAAATTCAAGGTGAAAGGATATCAATGATACGATTCGCTGATGACATTGCTATTCTGAGTGAAAGTGAAGAATTACATGATCTACTGAATGGAATGAGCAGTCTAATAAGTACACGTCAGACTAAAGCAAGAGCTGTAAGCAGCTCAAAGTCAGGCTGCTACATTTGTTACCGGTAGCTTCAGACATCATGTGAGTGTTAGCGTGATGCTTTGGGAATTCAAATGAGAATACCTGGAGAGAAAGGGACGTTCTTTTCGAGGAAAACTTTTGATAAAATTTAGTGCACCTTCATTTGAAGCTGACAGCAGAAGCATTCGACTGCCGCCAACATACATTCCGCGCAAAGGTCACGAAAAAATGAGAAATTAGGGCTTATAAGGAGTCACATTGATAGTCTTCTTTTCCTCGCTCTATTTGCGAGTGGTAAAAAGAAATGAATCGCCTAGTAGCGGTAAAGGATACCCTCCGCCCCGTACCGTACAGTGGTTTTTGGCGTATATATATACACTACTGGCCATTAAAATTGCTACACCACGAAGATGACGTGCTACAGACGCGAAATTTAACCGACAGGAAGAAGATGCTGTGATGTGCAAATGATTAGCTTTTCAGAGCACTCACACAAGGTTGGCGCCGGTGGCGACACCTACATCGTGCTGAATAAAGTGGTTCAAATGGCTCTGAGCACTACGGGACTTAACATCTAAGGTCATCAGCCCCCTAGAACTTAGAACTACTTAAACCTAACTAACCTAAGGACATCACACACATCCATGCCCGAGGCAGGATTCGAACCTGCGACCGTAGCGGTCGGGCGGTTCCAGACTGAAGCGTCTAGAACAACTCGGACACATCGGCCAGCCCAACGTGCTGATATGAGGAAAGTTTCCAACCGATTTCTCATACACAAACAGCAGTTGACCGCCTTTGCCTGGTGAAATGTTGTTGTTATGCCTCGTGTAAGGAGGAGAAATGCGTACCATCACGTTTCCGACTTTGATTAAGGTCGGATTGTAGCCTATCGCGATTGCGGTTTTCGTATAGCGACATTGCTGCTCGCGTTGGTCGAGACTCAATGACTGTTAGCAGAATATGGAATTGGTGGGTTCAGGAGAGTAATGGAGAACGTCGCGCTGGATCCCAAAGGCCTCGTATCATCAGCAGTCGAGATGACAGGCATCTTATCCGCATGGCTGTAACGGATCGCGCAGTCACGCCTCGATCCCTGAGTCAACAGATGGGGAAATTTGCAAGACAATAACAATCTGCACGAACAGTTCGACGACATTAGCAGCAGCATGGACTATCAGCTCGGAGACCATGGCTGCGGTTACCCTTGACGCTGCATCACAGACAGGCGCGCCTGTGATTGTGTACTCAACGACGAACCTGGGTGCACGACTGGCAAAACGTCATTTTTTCGGATGAATGCTGGTTCTGTTTACAGCATCATGATGGTCGCATACGTGTTTGGCGACATCGCGGTGAACGCACAAGCGTGTATTCGTCATAGCCATACTGGCGTATCACCTGGCGTGATAGTATGGGGCGCCATTGGTTTCACGTCCCGGTCACCTCTTGTTCGCATTGACGGCACTTTGAACAGTGGACGTTACATTTCAGATGTATTACGACCCGTGGCTCTATCCTTCCTTCGATCCCTGCGAAACCCTACATTTCAGCAGGATAATGCACGACCGCATGTTGCAGGTCCTGTACGGACCTTTCTGGATACAGAAAATGTTCGACTGCTGTCCTGGCCAGCACATTCTCCAGATCTCTCACCAACTGAAACGTTTGGTCAATGGTGGCCGAGCAACTGGCTCGTCACAATACGCCAGTCACTACTCTTGATGAACTGTGGTATCGTGTTGAAGCTGCATGGGCAGCTGTACCTGTACGTGCCATAAAAGCTCTGACTCAATGCCCAGGCGTATCAAGGGCGTTTTACCGCCAGAGGTGGTTGTCCTGGGTACTGATTTTTCAGGATATATGCACCCACATTGCGCAAAAATGTAATCACATGTCGGATCTAGTATAATATATTTGTTCAATGAATACCCTTGTATCATCTGCATTTATTCTTGGTGTAGCAATTTTAATGCCAGTAGTGTAGATGTAGATGTAGATGTAGCTATAGTTACAGATGTGAGTCTAAAATTCGTCACTGTATTGAAACACCAACTAGCAAACATTTTTAGTTGAATTTACTGCCTTTAGACTTATTGAACTAAATACCTAGGTATTACATTTGCGAACAACTTGAACTGGAAGGAACACATAAAAAACGTTCTAGGGAAGGCTAACCAAAGACTGCGTTTTATTGGCGGGACACTTAGAAAATGTATCAGACGTACTAAGGAGACTGCCTACATTGCGCTTGTCCGTCCTCTTTTAGAATACTGCTGCGCGGTCTGGGATCCTTACTAGATAGGACTGACGGAGTACATCGAAAAAGTTCAAAGAAAGGTAGCACGTTTTCTACTATCACGAAGTACGGGAGAGAGTGTCACAGAAATGACACAACATTTGGGCTGGACATCATTAAAAGAAAGGCGTTTTTCGTTGCGATGGAATCTTCTCACGAAATTCCAATCACCAACTTTCTCCTCCGAATGCGAAAATTTTTTGTTGACACCGTCCTACATAGGTAGGAACGATTACCGCGATAAAATAAGGGAAATCAGAGCTCGTGCGGAAAGATATAGGTGTTCATTCTTTCCGCGCGCTATAAGAGATTGGAATAATAGAGAATTGTGAAGGTGGTTCGATGAACCCTCTGCCATGCACTTAAATGTGATTATGCGGAGTATCCATTTAAATGTAGATGGAGATCTATTACTAGGAACACTATTCTCCAGGTACAACACTTACAGCTAAAGCTGCAGCAATGACCTTCTGCATTGCTACCACTACATGTACATCCGTCTACCCCACCATAACTATCTCTTCTGCCATTACTATGTATAACTACATCGAAATGTCCGTCTGTTTAACAGTTTCTGAATCAGAGATTTCTCACAGCCAGTTAGGTACCGGTCCGTGCGATAAATGCGGGCTTTATCGGTAATGCAGCGGACGTTGTGACACAGTCTTTATATCTTTCTCTTTTTATGCAACATTACAGGACAATATGAGTGTCCTGTGTCACCGTGGAATTCATCGGTGAACAGTCTTAAATCTACGTACGAAGAAACAAATCTGTTTGACACTCTATATGAGGCAAGTAATACGATATTTTACTGTGGTAATATCGAGGAAGGACGCCATGCCTTACACAGGATGTCTTTCATTGAGATCCTCTTGATCGAGAGAACAAGTTTGAGCAGCATCTGATTAAAGAAGAGTAAGCGACCATCCTTCTCAGACTGCAATGACAATGATGCATTACTCTTGTTACCGCAACATAGAAAGTTTCTGAGACATTAGCTGACTGTCATGGCACACTTTCACTTAGTGCTTGTAGTGGGACTTGGTAATCAAAGATTAGCTCAGGGCGGGATTTAATTGATAGTATGAACTATATCCTCAGTTACAATTATGAATTCAATGCATGTTCGGTATGTCTCGATAACACCAAAGACCCATAGGTAAGTATAGATTGAGAAATCAGTGGAAGTTGTATCTGAAAATTCTGAAGACGCCGTCCTTTTCATGCATTTTGCGCTTTGAGAGTCTCTTTGGCAAATCCAGTTTTGCAGATCAAATATTATATGTTTTTATAGCAGGGGGAATGTGAGGTAAAAGAAAATCAGTTATATGCTTAAAAGGGACATGAGGCTGTAGGACTGCAGCATCCAGTATGCTGATCCTTCTTAAATATGTAGCAGAGGAAAAAAGCAACCCAAAATATTTCATTGCAGAGTTTATTTACCTTTCACTGAAGTGTTTTTCTACTTTGGAAAATTCCTCTCTTCATATAGCATTATATTGTCTTCTCTTCATCCTTCCTGTAATTTAGTTTTGAAAATATGTGCCTGTATGTAGCTAATGTACATTTTTACTACACCATTCAGAGCTCTATTCCTTGATGTAAGATGCTTGATTTCTGAGCTCTTGATGGTCGTACGACTCTCGCAGGTTGCTTCTATTTTCCTGCTGGTCGCAGCTACGCAGGTTTGAATTTCTGCTCTGGTAATCACAACTTTGCTATTTTGCGTTACTTTTTAAGCATCTCATTCATAATTGGCAGTTTCTTGTTTTTTTTATTCGTTAAAATTTAAATTACATAATTTATTTAAAAAATCTCTCTAGTCCTAGTCTTTCATGTCTTGCCTTCACTATGTGACTTCTCAAAGTAATCAATTTCCTTTCCTTTTTATTCTTTCCCTCTGTGTTATTTGTTAGTTTTCTAATGCTCCCTTTAAATTTCACTACTGCCCGTTTATTGCACGCTTTCCACCGCTAATTTCTGTAATTTGTTGTCATTGTGCAATATCTTCAGCATACATTTTGTAGCTAATACATTTGATTGTGAGGCCATGTATTCTACCATAAATGATCTGTTGCTTAAACTCCGTCTTACCAATGTAAGATGTACCTCCAATTGTTTCGTACTTCGAGATCTCTTATATACATCCATCTCCTTCTCTCTTTCTGCCAAATTTCAATTAATTTATTGTCTACGAAATCTTCTACCAGGTAGCCCAACCTTTCACTACTTTCGTCTCAGTCCATGATCTCCTACTGTTTCTCCTTCTCTTTATTTTCCTACTACTGGATATCAGTTCTTCATTACAATTAACGATTAGTCTCAACGTAGAGAATATTTTAACTAATAATATTTTTTTAACTTTTCCATCATCTGCGAAACTAGTTCTCGTTTGTATTTCCACTATCATGGTGGGTTGCGGCTTTGTCTTTATCTTGGCATGATATGCCAATCACTGTATTGTTCACCGGAGATCACCATGTTAGCATTTTCATCAGCATTATTACGCCAACCCCAGTTACAGCTTCCTCTGTTTCTGTCGATAACTAGTATTTACGCTCCTTTCACGGCATTTCAGTAATTTCCGCTTTATCTAACTTCCACTGTGTGTCACTCTTTACGAGATCACTAACAACGCGATTACGAGATTTAAAATCCATCGTTCCAGCCAACCTAACGTTAATTATGTTCTTTCTTCTGTTAACACGCTCCTAAGTAGTCTCCACCCAGAGATTCGAATGAGGAATTATTATAGCTCTGTAATATTTTACCCAATAGAATGTTATCATTCTTAACATGTATGTGTTTTGGAAATATAACAACAATAGTTTCCCCATATTTTCTTCTGTTTTCGGTACCACCAGGGCATGGCTGTATGACAAAGTCCAAAATACGGAAAACACTTCTTGAAACAATAACATTTATTGCAAATCAGTGCAAAGCCATAACAAAGAAATAGAAAAAACAAAAAAATTCTGCTTTAACTGTTGGTACCTTGGTTCACTTTGTGTTACGTTCACCAAAGGTAGGCGCCTAATATAAAAGTTGCAGGAAGCGAACGCCTTGCATCAGATATCCTTATCTAAATGAAAGTGACCTGCTTGCGCGACAGCCATCAAATTTTCACTGGGCAATATATGTCTTAAACAAAATTAATAAGCGACACATGACAAACAACAAAAATCATTTACTGAACGAAGGTACATCAAAAGACAACGAACGTTGGCATCCAGAGAATGCATAGTGGTCGTGTAAATTTCTGCGTCTAAGCTAACATAACGCTGTAGATGATAACTGACTAATCTCACTGTAGTACAGTGTGGAGGGAGTGCACATTCAGTCTCTCAACAGGTAAATACTTTGACAATCACTTCGACTTTTGTTCGACAATCGGCGTAAAATAGTTGATGAGTAGAACCGGTCAGAACTGCGGATAACATGTACGCAACTGTAGAACTGAAGAACTGCTGGAACTGGCGGAGTGTCGGTGTGTGCGGTCGCTTAAATAGTGCGCTCCATGAGTGAAAGTTGTCCTGTAAACTATTTGGCGGCTGCATAAAATAGTTCCGAGTTTTGCTCTCTCGCTCTCTGCGTTGGAAGAGCTATTAGCAGATGTGTGTGCTATTTAAATGTCTTGCGCTGAAGCATACAGTAGGTCCTGCTACGGGCGCCATGTAAGAGGCGACTAACTTAACCTTACGTGAGGCGCCAAGTTGTTACCGCCTGGTGCGTGCAGCCTCTGAAGATTTCGATGTTTACTGCGTCTGGTAGAGACAAAGCACTTTGAGTGACAAGAGTGGATCCACCTAACAGTCGGAAACAAGAAGCAGGCGTCTCCACACCAGGGAGAGTTATGTCTTACGAAATTTTCTCAGCACCTCCTACTGACTTCCTTTCATATATCTCCACCTCTTCCCATTTTAGTGCCACTCAGTCATTTCTCCTCTTCCTCCTCTTCTTCTGATTCTTTTTCTACTACTACTATTACTACCACCAATACTGCTGCTGCTGCTATTACGACTTCTTCTTACTCTACCTACAAGCTCACTTTGACCCTCCACTTTTCTGTCATGTGTCATAACATTGCGCTACAAAAGAAACGGTGCTCAGGTCACGAGCCCCATTTCCTAAATCCTCGTAGTAACACCACTTCGTTTGCCTCCTATACGTTACATACGTCGACATGAGTTCATTTTTTTTTTGGAATGTAAGTGGTGTTTCTCACCAATTTGGCATTCCTAAACATAAAAATCATATCTTTTAGCAAAACTCTCAGTTTTCTCTGCACAGCTACCCCTCCTCCCCCCTCCCCTCCTCTCCAACTCCTGGCTGGCAAGCTCTGTTATGTACTGTAATTTGTCTAAATGTGGCAACATAGCTTGTTTGTACGATGGTGAAGTACACGGGGAGAATGAACTCCGAACCTGACTTTCCGTTATCACCGATGTAATCAATAGCTGAGTGACTGCGAGAGCTGGAAGAAGGGCCTTACGCTCATTTTTTGAATGGTGTAATGTGATAGAAACTGTGCTCAAAACTTCAGGAAGGCAGTGTGTGAAGAGGCCAGATATACTTTGTTAATATGTGGAACTTTGAGTTTGAAGCTCGGAGATCATTTGTTCCACACGCTGTGGGCCACACGTGCGAGGAGCGATTACAGAAGTGGAACGAATGTAAAATGAAGTTCTCTAACTTCACTACTCCCATAGTATGGAGCGAACATAAAATCATATCGATGATTGGTACTGGTGTATGACGAAAGTATCGGCATACGACAAAACAAACTACACTCCTGGAAATTGAAATAAGAACACCGTGAATTCATTGTCCCAGGAAGGGGAAACTTTATTGACACATTCCTGGGGTCAGATACATCACATGATCACACTGACAGAACCACAGGCACATAGACACAGGCAACAGAGCATGCACAATGTCGGCACTAGTACAGTGTATATCCACCTTTCGCAGCAATGCAGGCTGCTATTCTCCCATGGAGACGATCGTAGAGTTGCTGGATGTAGTCCTGTGGAACGGCTTGCCATGCCATTTCCACCTGGCGCCTCAGTTGGACCAGCGTTCGTGCTGGACGTGCAGACCGCGTGAGACGACGCTTCATCCAGTCCCAAACATGCTCAATGGGGGACAGATCCGGAGATCTTGCTGGCCAGGGTAGTTGACTTACACCTTCTAGAGCACGTTGGGTGGCACGGTATACATGCGGACGTGCATTGTCCTGTTGGAACAGCAAGTTCCCTTGCCGGTCTAGGAATGGTAGAACGATGGGTTCGATGACGTTTTGGATGTACCGTGCACTATTCAGTGTCCCCTCGACGATCACCAGTGGTGTACGGCCAGTGTAGGAGATCGCTCCCCACACCATGATGCCGGGTGTTGGCCCTGTGTGCCTCGGTCGTATGCAGTCCTGATTGTGGCGCTCACCTGCACGGCGCCAAACACGCATACGACCATCATTGGCACCAAGGCAGAAGCGACTCTCATCGCTGAAGACGACACGTCTCCATTCGTCCCTCCATTCACGCCTGTCGCGACACCACTGGAGGCGGGCTGCACGATGTTGGGGCGTGAGCGGAAGACGGCCTAACGGTGTGCGGGACCGTAGCCCAGCTTCATGGAGACGGTTGCGAATGGTCCTCGCCGATACCCCAGGAGCAACAGTGTCCCTAATTTGCTGGGAAGTGGCGGTGCGGTCCCCTACGGCACTGCGTAGGATCCTATGGTCTTGGCGTGCATCCGTGCGTCGCTGCGGTCCGGTCCCAGGTCGACGGGCACGTGCACCTTCCGCCGACCACTGGCGACAACATCGATGTACTGTGGAGACCTCACGCCCCACGTGTTGAGCAATTCGGCGGTACGTCCACCCGGCCTCCCGCATGCCCACTATACGCCCTCGCTCAAAGTCCGTCAACTGCACATACGGTTCACGTCCACGCTGTCGCGGCATGCTACCAGTGTTAAAGACTGCGATGGAGCTCCGTATGCCACGGCAAACTGGCTGACACTGACGGCGGCGGTGCACAAATGCTGCGCAGCTAGCGCCATTCGACGGCCAACACCGCGGTTCCTGGTGTGTCCGCTGTGCCGTGCGTGTGATCATTGCTTGTACAGCCCTCTCGCAGTGTCCGGAGCAAGTATGGTGGGTCTGACACACCGGTGTCAATGTGTTCTTTTTTCCATTTCCAGGAGTGTAGAACAAAATCTTGTATCCAAACATAAATTCGTCCATTAGACCTGTCCCTCATGTTCCATGGCTCCCATCCCACTTCAACAACTCCAATTGGTACATATGAATTCTCTGAAGTCGAAGAATGTAGTGCCAATTGTTGTCCAATGCGTATTACTCAAACAGAACTCAACAGTTTGGTGAAAGTCTTGGGACTCTCAAAAGACGTTGCACGACTCCTGGGATCACGCCCTAGAGTAAATAATTTACTTACACACGGTATATAGTATTCAATGCACAGAAATCGTGATAAAGATTTGAGGAAGGTTTTTTGAAGATGTTTTAATGGAGTATGAAAATTAATTGTAATAACTTCAACCGTGTTATCAGGTCTGATGACTGTGCAGTGCGTCACCGAAACGCTCGCATTTCAAAAAAGAAGTTCAAACACACGGCTGAAGGTGTTACAGTTATTTCTCACATACTGACCGAAACAGATGGATACAGGGAAATTGGTTTAATGGGATTGTGGAAAGATACCGCCCGGTTAGTTATAGAAGCGGGAGCTCTATAGCTTCTTGAAAGCGATGTTTGAAATCACTATTGCTACATATGGGAATTGTGAGCTAGCATCAATTCCAGTTACGTATTCAGTAAATCTAATAATTACAGTATCATAAAACTACTCCTTCAAAATGTGAGGTATGAAAACACCAGCGGTTTGTATATTGTGTGTTTAAGTGATCTGTACTCTTCTCGGTCAGAAAATGAAGCATGCAAAGATGCCTTGTTAGGGTGTCAATGGAACAATGAGTATATCGTGAGCGTTGGAGTAGGAGAGAATAGCCTAAAACAAAACACTGATAGCGTGATCGAAGAACATTGCAAATGAGCATTTGGTTAATCCAGATCGCATATTTCCACCCCTACGCATAAAATTAAGACTGATGCAGCAATATGTGAAAACATGAGACCAAACAGGAAAATGTTTCCAATACCTGTGTAGTCAGTGCATCAGTTGCAAAGTTGAAAGGCGGGATAGTTGTTGGAACGGATATACGTACAGGTAAGTTGATGTGTGATGAACACTTTGAGAGTATAGCGACGGAAATACAACAGAAAGCTTGCAGGCGTATATGAAATATTGTGTATCGTTTTCTTGACCAGAATAAGACCCTGATTACAATGAAATAGTAGAAAATGTGCTACGGTTGTTTAAAAAGTTAGGTGTGAAGGTTACACTAAAACTACGTTTTGTAATGACATAAATCAAAAATTTTCAGGAGAATCCAGCTGACATATCAGAGGAACATGGTGAACGTTTCTATCAGGAAATTAAAACTCTAGGACATCGTTATCATGTCGTTGAGAAATAAATATGATGTCTGACTACCAATTGTGCATCACATGTGAAGGAGAAGCGACACACAAAAGCGAGGACAGCAAGCGTTGATGCACAGGCAAAACTAAACGGATGTCCAAATTATCAAATACCTGTCATGTTAATCTTTTCCTCCACTATACTGTTCCATTTCGCCACCAACGTCCTGCAGTTACTTTCCAATTTCATTTCGTACATATTTCGATGATGAAGAGGCTGATGATGATGATGGTGCAAAAGTCTGACGCGCTGTAGATGAGTGCAATCTATTTCCTCAGAAATCCATATTTTCATGCAAACACCAGACAAAAAGTCCAATGTTGTCGGTTCGTGTAATTTTGAAACTAGTGTAGGAAAAGGTAATACCTGTGATGAAAAAGTTTCCCGTTCACTAACTTTATGCTTAAAATGTCCTTCAGCTTTTATATCTAAGGACTATGTCCTAGTTCGATCCTCATAAGTATTTTTCTAAAAGGGAACAGGAAATAAAGAAACAGAAGGTGGTTGAGCTTTGTACAGTAGGGAGCGAATGATGTCGGGAAAGTATTTCGCGAGCAGCTGTTGTTGATTTGACATGAAAATTCGCGCTTTACTGCTGCGGAATTCACCCTTCGTGTGAACTAAGCACTGGGAGAAGAAAAGAGGGACCAAGAAAACCAGTAGCAAAAAAAAAAAAAAAAAAACGTTCGTAGAAAGGTTTCCTCTTTTCTGGCGTTTTAAAAAGCGCTTTTTTACGGGCTATGGTTCCTAGAGCTGAGGGAAAGCGAAGGGGTGCAGATGAAAGTGACAGAACGAGTCCGAAAGAACGTTTCGACTGCCACAAAACACACACACACACACTCACACACACACACACGTACCGAGTTACACTTCCCGGCGAGCGGGCGCATGTGTGCTAAAATACATACTCTTACATGCGAAATTGATGGAAACCAACCGTTCAGTGCTTAAACGTTATTGAGTACCGGTGGGACCAATAATGAAAACATCCTTAGTACGCTGATGTCGGCTGTACAGAAAAGGCAGGAGGAAAGGGCATTGAATTGCGGGCGGTAGAGAGAGGGTTTGAGGAGAGTGGAACGAAGGTGAAGGGGGAGCAGTGCCGGAAGAGAACGCATCAGAGTTTTTCGCGTAACGGAAATTTCATCAGCGGCCTGAAAGCAGGATACAGCGCAGAATCGCGGCAGTGCCTGGAGGCAGGCAAGCCCGCGGTACAGGCGTCTGGCGCACCGCTTGTGATCGAGTTACCTGTCGCCGGTATGACCAGCGCTCACGCACCACAGCGGCGCTCGTCGTACCACGCACACACAGCCGCTACACGCTGAATCACTGGGGTAGCTTCACGCGTGGAAAATTTGAAGAGGAATGGGAGCGAGAGAGAGAGAGAGAGTGAGAGAGACGGGTGGGGGTGGGGGGCGGGGGGGGGGGGGACGGAGACAGGAAGTGTAGGACGTGCAAGTACAGTCGGAGGTCTTTGAATGGGAGCAGCGGTAAAGCCCGCAGCCTGCCTGTCCAATACACTGCGCGCAGGTCATTAGCAGTGCGTGTAGAGGCAAGTGCCACCCGACTCTCCCACACCTGGTCCACCACGAAACCGGCACCGCGCATTCTTGTTGTTAATTAGTGCGCTTCCGGCCGCCTCCCACGCACCGGCCCCTCCTCACTGCGTTCTCTGAAAGTCCAAACCGACCTTGGGTGTTCTATGCGCTGCGATCGCGAATCCGACACTGATTAACGAAAACCTGCAACATGGGTGTGTAACACATCAGCTCAATCGTCGCCTCGAAATGGAAAATATGTAAATAATTTAACATTCTTTGAACTATTTTCCTTCCGAGATTACACTTAAAGATTTTTGTTGGAGCACACATGTTGCCTGTAGAGACGTCCAAGAACTGTAGCACAATTATAATTATCCTTATCTGAGGAGAGTTATTTTTTAAAACCACCTATAGATGTAGATAAAAAAAATCATGAATTTCCATGTCAGAATAAAACTGTGGGTCAGATCAGAACCCGAACCTTGAATCTTTTCCTATCGAGTTCTGCACCCACTGATCTACTCTAGAACGACTCACGACGCCTCCTCTACTTTTACTCACAAGTACCTCATTTCTTACCTCCCAAACTTCACAGAACTTACGGGACTTGCACCTCTGGAAGAAAAGGATATTGCACAGACTTGGCTTAGCCACAGCCAGCGGGACTGTTTCCAGAATGAATTTTCACTTTGTAGCGGAGTGTCCATTGTTACGAAACTTCCTGGCAGATTAAAACTGTGTGCCGGACTTGGACTCGAAACAAGACTTTTGATTCCCGCGGGCAACTGCGCTGCAAATAGAGCTACCAAACCACCTGTGGTTCTGCTTTTACTACCGGTAATCTACGTGGGAATGATCTTAGTGTGATGTCTCGTTTTACGTCACGACAATCATCAGTAAAATACATTATACAGCCTGTGCTAAAATAGATTACGAAAATAAATTAGATTAGGAAATGAGGCACTTAAAGTAGCAGATGGGTTTCACAATTTGGGCATCAAAATAACTGATGATTGGCAACGTAGGGAAGAAATAAAAAGCAAACTGTTTGTAGAATTTCTGAAATTGAGGAACTTGTAACCATCTACCATAAATTTAAGTGTGAGAATGGCTATTCCGTAGGCACTAGTTTAGAGTGTAGCCTAGTACTGATGTGATACGTGGACGATAAACAGCTTAGACAGGGGAGAAAATAGACCTAAAGAATAACGTTGAAGATTAGATAGGTGATTCGAAGAAGAACCCGGCTTGTAGACAGTAACCAGTTTCCTAATGCATGTTATAGTTTGCAGAGACGAAGAGGCTTATTACAGACTAGCACAGAGAACTATATCTGCCAAGTGAAGACAACAACAAAACTGCAGTAAAATATACCATCACAGCATACGATCCTATCGGTGTACACACAAATTATCTTATTATTCCGCCATGGCTCAGGAAGGCTTTTATTTTATTAGATGCTATCTTCGACTAAATAATATGAGTATCATGATACCTTAAGATCAGGTGATCGAAGTTAGTATTAAATAAAACGTTATTTTTTAAGCAGATCTAGCTGGTTTTGAAACACGTTTCTTAATAACATATAAGCTGTAAACTCTGAGGATGTTCCATGAAACCAGTAATCACCTAGAATAAACCACAAAATTAACTGTAATTAATAATAACAACTATTGCTTTTCGTTGTAGCGACTACTGGAAATCACAGTATTTTAACATAGTGCGGATGTAGAGAAATAAGTAATTTCATTTGGAACATTTTGCACTCAATTTAGTGATGTTCTATGACTGTCGAGAGGGAAACATTTGTACCATGAGGAGTGAGCAGCAAAAATTGGAAATTATCGACACTCTTATGGTGCAAAGGCTTTAAACACGAATTTACATACAACAGTGTTAAAATCCCTATCGGTTCTCTAATCCGTATGTTTCTAGTGACTATCCTAAATCGATTAAGTCATATACGTGGACAGTTCTTTGCAAAACTTGGGCATCTCCTTTTCAAATTCGTATGAGTTCCGAGCTTGTGCTCCGTCTCTAATAACATTGTTTTTTTTTTTCGATTGCATGTTAAAGCCAAATCTCCCTTCATTCTCTTGCCTAGCTCCTGTGTGGAGAAACTACTGAAAAAAGGGAACGAAACAGTCAGGAGAGGTAGGAAAGTACAAGGGGAACGGATATTAGTGTTAAGTGAGACCGCTTGGGCTATCAGGTCAAAAGTGAGGTAAATGGACAACTTACTCAGGAAAAAACTTTGCTTATCCATAAACACAGCGATGAACTGTTCTAGCAGTGAGACACAGATTAGTGAGTAGCTTGAAAATATATGTTTAAAATATGCAGTGAAAGAAGTGAATATTCAGGAAGGGAGATTACACAGGATGGCTAATATGAAGAAGATATCAGAATGGTACAAGTAAAGAGAGGTTTTTCTTAATAAAAGAATATTAAATGTTGAGGTGGATTCGAGAATGAAACTCATTTAACTGTACATTCAAAGGGGATCGTTTTAGAAGAACGAAATCTAGGCCATGGAAGAATGGCAAAGAAGGTAATGGAAACGAAGTGAAGCTTGCTGCATTACAAGAACGTTAACAATTAAGTAGAAACATAAATTGTTAAGTGAAATGGTGTTAGAGAGGAAAGTGAAGAAAGAAAATCGTGAAAAATGCTAGCTTTAAGAAGGAATAGGTGAGTGGAATATGTGGTAAGGTATCCAAGAATAATAATATTTTCAATAAATGTGAAATTAAAAACAATAAAGAATATGTACAATAGGTTATACAGAGTGTTATATATGGTACACAAATAAAGATCAAATAAATGTAGTAAGAAACCATACAAACTTTGATGACTGTAAGAATAAAGTTACACATACGGATCGTTTTCATTATCACAATGAGGATTAGAGCAGCAGCTTGTAGTGGTAGTTACTAATTTATTCTAAAGAATATACTCATGGTCAGTGTTATGATGTCAGAAGATTTTTCTAACATCAGTTTTACACATTAAAATGTATGTGTGTATGGCTACACGATTGGCATTAATGTGTAGTAAAAAGGCATGTGTATCACTCTAATATGAATACGAAGAAAGAACTATTTCTGAGATGCATTCTTTCTTTGGGTAGGTTATCGTAGAGTTTTATTACTCTGCGTTTCTCTCTTGCTGATCTAAGGTAGAAAACTGAACTGTATTCAGTACAACTTTCTCAGTTCACAGGTAACGCAATGACTGATATTTTTTTAAATTCTTTCTAAGACTGTATTATATAACCCCACTTCCTTCAATAGATGTAAAAAAATGTATGTCAATGAATGCTGCACATAATTATATATCCAAAAATATTATCGCATACTGCAAAAGAAAAATATGTCTCTAACATACTAATTGTTTACCCAAAGAGTTAGACATTTTTATGGTAAATATAGCTGAAACGAAGGTTTCAGCGGATCAGTTACATAATACATACACATTTTGTTTCCATGCATATTTACATGCCCACACTTGGAACTTCACACCTCAGCCCCTATTTCTTAATTTTATCCATAGTGTTTTAATTTGTTATGTACAGAAATGTCAAGCTGTTTTTGAAAGCTGTTTTTTCTATGCAAAGCTAATCAATAATCCACAAAGACATCTATTCATCTCTCTCTGTGGTTGGTTCTTTGCTTGCCTTAATAAAACACTAGTGACGCAAGAGTGGCACTGATTGGCAAGTAAACAGTTTCTTAAATTTTGCTAATTGTAACAGAAAATCTAGTGGGATTGAGTGTAATGGAGTGCACAGTTAAATAACTAGAAATCTGAAACTTCATATATGTCATCTTTACTCATTCCACGTATTCATGTCATAGGACAGATGGATTATCGGTAATGTAAAGTCCATGTTAGAGACAATGCATACTCTAATCCTGTGTAGTATGTATGAAGTACAGCTCTTCTTAAAAAAGAACATGAAATGAGTAATTTTGAACCTATATGATTAGTTTTAGATGTAGTATGCGAAAATTTCGTCTGAGATTTGCTATGATAAAATTTTTCCTGGCCTCGTTTAAGTTACACCAAGGCCACAGTCTTTATGTAAAACAAGAACTCTCATTAAGAACATGTTTGGACGAAAAGTATGCTAATACGTGTTTCACTCTTAGAAACAGTTTTTAATGCAACACTCCAATTCGTCAAGAACTCCAGAAACTACTTAATCGAACAATGTTTGAAATAGCTAAAACAGGACGCCATCGATTCTATCGGGGAACTGTTCGTTGGCTGAAGACCCTCAGTCGTGTCACTTCCCCTCGTTACTCTGCAAGCATAAAATTTGTTCTGAGGTGGCCCAGCGGTTAACTTTCATTACACTGCTATCCCAGTGCAGCCAAACTCTGTGGTTAGGCGAACAGTATCACTGACAGAACTCAGAGACGGAGACCCTAAAGCAGCTCAGACATACTAAGAAAACATTTTAGCAAACTCATTTCAGCATTACAGCTTTCACTTGCAGCGCTTCTTAACGTTTCGTTCTTTGACTTCATTATTAATTGAAAAGAAGTGTCTCTGCTGTACTGCGTGAGACATGTTTAATTTGCAAGAAACAACCCTGTTATACTGTTAGCTCAACCCAACCCTACACAAATTCTTTTGTTACAAGTGTAAAAATGTCTTTATATTAGTGAACAATGTAAGCAATGGCTACGGTTTTCTGGATGGAGAGGAGAGAGGGATTCGGACCTAGTATGTATTTGCGCATCTTATGTCTGCAGGAAGTAATGTGCACCTGGTTACGTTGTAACTTCCAGGTTCATCGCGAGCATTTTGTCTTCCATTTCACCGAGGATAAAGTTAATTTTAGACACAAGTCATTATATGTGTTGACTGTACCTGCATTTGTTGCCTTACGTAAACGTAACTCCAATTTCTTATGTGAACACTACGAACTTAGAGGATACATAACTTTTTAGTAGCGTTCGTTATGGACTTTATTTTCGGTGCAGTAAGCATATGTCGACTCAGAAGATGCTCGTTGGATGAATCTACATCTACGTGATTACTCTGATATTCACAACTAAGTGCCTGGCAGAAGGTTCAATGAACCACCATAGCTCAGCATACAGTAATAACCATATCACTCAGAGTCTGTGTGGGGAGAAATTTCCAGAACGATGATACTCTGGAGGAGCGCATTCGAAGCATTTGAAAGTCGTGATAGAGGATTGTGGTAGTGTAACCCGTTACATGTTGTTAGAGGAGGTCAAGAATGAGAGGCTCCAGCTCTCGGCTGATTCTGATCTAAAGAGCGGAAACTTAAGTGATTATATTCTCCTTTCTTTTCTTCGTAGTATATTCACTAATTTCGTGCATGTTTCCGTTTAAGAGATGTAAGCTCGCATTTTGTTGGTGTAAGTTCTGTAGTGTAAAGTCTGTAGCGAAGTTTTCATTTCTTCTGGAAAGGCACCTACATAGCTAATTGAGGCATCAGCGTCCACTGATGACTCATCACAAGGGTAGCAAGTTACATATCTAGGATTCTGTCTGCTTTTATAGTTTACTTCTTCAGTTAGCGTTGCTGGGTGAGTTGGATGAGTGCATGCTGTGTGCAGACGTAAAAGGGGATGGTCACAGTTTGCAAACAGCTGAGTACGCATTTGGTTACGATCAGTCACCTTCAGGCTGCTGCCTTGGGGTGTAGTGGTGGCAGAGATTCTGGCACGTCACATGGGACATCTCAGGTGTCGCTTGTCTCGCCCATGGGCACTGCTAATGAGTCATCTCCAAATGTACCCGTCGTAGTGGATCCACTCTCACAGTAAAGTGAGGGGCGGGTAGTAGGGTGTTCAAGTCAGTTGAGGCGGAAGGCCCATTTGAAGACTGAATGTCTGGCGTCACCCTGTGAGCAGACATATGGCCGTTCCTTCAGCAGGATCCGTGCAGGCACATAGGGGGGAGGGGGTGGAGGGGTTTACTAGTGATCGGGAGCTCCAATGGTAGTTGCGTTATGGAGCTCATAGGCAGATAGCAAGAGGTCTGGAAAGAAAGCCAGTGTTCACTCGATATGTCTGCTGTGAGCCCCATAAGAGATGTGGACGCTGCTTTCCCTGTGGGTCACGTCGGCACCAACGACGCGTGTCGCATGGGTTCTGAGGCTATCCTCAGGCCATGCAGGCTGTTGGCGAACGTGTTGAAGGCTGCTGTCCTCATGCGTGGGATGCAAGCAGAGTTCGCAATTTGCAGCATTGTTCTCAGAGTTCATCAGGGTCCTTTGGTTTGGAGCTGAAGATTTCTAGACCTGTGTTATCGATTGGGGATCTGTAGAAGCCCCATGAAAAGTCAGAGCTGCACTACATAAATTAAGCAGCAACTTGGGTAGCAGAGCACTTATGGAGTGCACTTGACTACTTTTTAGGCTAGGCGGGAATTTGAGGTATTCTGAAGAGCACTCGAAAGTCGATTCACATCAAGCGAAGTCAGACCGCTATCAGACCACATCAAAATTTATCAGTATATTGTCGAATTATTCATAACCAGGATTCCGAATGTACTGCCCTTCAAGAAAATTTTCGTGCTCTGATTATTGTCGGAAATGAGAACGAGATGAAACCTTAAGTTTATCATTGAGTGTATATCGAAAAGACGGACTGGAGATCATAGGATGTGGAGTGTTAATCCAGTTGACAAAAATATTGTCTATGTTGAGGTCGGAGTGTGACAGTGAAGTTACCTGGCCACATAGAACAGATATAGGCTACACCAAGCCAATTGCTGGATGTTTTCACCGTCCACCCGCTTCTTATCCGACAGTTCTAGAGTCACTCAACGAATGTCTATGGTCAGCAGCGCGTAAACACCCAGATCATGCATTACTGCTTGGAGACGACTTTAACTTGGCGTTATGGACTTAGAAGTCTGGGGATTCATTGCAGAGATTACAGATAGAAAGTAATGCAATGTACTTTGGAACACGTTTTCTGTAAACAATTTTGAGCAATTAATTTGGGTGACCACACGCTGTGGGAATACCTTCGACCTTGTAGGTACAAATAGGCCGGACCTTATTGACAACGTCAATATGGAAATGGTGATTAACGATCAAGATGTCATTATAACAACTGTGGTTACGAAAGTTAGTAAATCAGTTAAGATGGCTAGGAGAGTGTTTCTGCCACAAAGAGCAGATAAGCTATTGTTAGTATCTCATTTACATAGTCAACTGGCATCACTTAGTTCCATCAAGTAAGCAGAGTAATTGTGGGCACAGTTTAAACAGATTGTAAATCGAGGTCTGGTAAATTATGCGACTAGTAAGTGGATTAAGGACTGAAAAGACCTACCACGGTTTAATAACGAGATTCGGAAAATGCTGAGAAAGCAGAGACTGATGCAATGTTGGTTCCAAACAGATCGCGCAAAACATACAGCTACTACCACAGTTATACCTTAGCAAAAGATCCGGCAGAGAACCAGAGAATATTCTGAAGTTATCTAAACTCACTAAGTGGGTGACCAGTCTGGTCTGACAGTTGAAGACAGCAAAAAGAAACCCAAAGTCTTAAATTTCACATTCAAGAAATTGTTCACTACAAACAAACCGTCGTTTAGCCATCTAACAGACTCCCCTATGGACGACGTAGAGATGACAATACCTGGCGTAGAGAAACAACTGAAGGAGTTGAAAACATGTAAGTTACCACGTTTGGACCGAAACCCAATTCGGTTTTTCAGGCTGTACTCTACGGTATTTGCCCAATACTTAGCTTACGTTTATCGCAAATCTCTATCCCAGCGCAAAGTCCCAAGCGACTGGATAAAAGCACAGCTGACTCCTCTCTATAAGGAGGACAAAAGAAAGAACTTGCAAAATTACAGATCATTGTGCCTAACGTCGGTTTGCTAGAGAATCCTTGAACATATCTCATTTCGAACATAATGAATTTTCTTTCGACCGAGAAGCTTGTGTTTTAGAAAGAATCGCTGGTGTGACACTCAGCTTGTCCTTTTCTCACACAATATGTACGAACTATGGATGAAGGGCAACAAGCAGATTCCATATTTCTATATTTCCTGAAAGCGTTTGACACGATCGTCCACTGCAGGCTGCTGAAGTAGGTACGAACTTATGGAATACGTTAACAGATATATGAGTGGCTCGAAGATTTATTAAATTATTGAACTCAGTATGTTGTCCTTGGCGGAAAGTGTTTATCACAGACAAGAATATCGTCAGAAGTGTCCCAGAGAAGTGTGATACGACCGCCACTATTCTCTGTATACATGAATGGTTTGGCGGACACATGGTCAGCAATTTGTGGTTGTTTGCTGAGCATACTGTAATGTACGGTAATGTGTCAAAATTGAGTGACTGTAGGAGGACACAAGATGATGTAGACAAAATTTCTAGTTCGTGTGATGAATGGCAGCTGGTTCTAAATGTAATATTCGGAAACAGCATTAGAAGTGTCAAGCTTGATATAGTGATTCCGTTTAATATCTGGTCGTAACGTTCCAGCTACACATCGCAACCGTGGAAAAGCAAGTGATAAACAGCAGTTCACCTTTGTGTCCATAGCGGACTGTAGGAATTGTATGTTCTTCCAATCTAAGATAGTACACGATACTGGAGAGCAGATTCTGACTAATGTGATAAAAATAACATTCAGATATATTAATGGGTCATGTAAGGGCAACATCGACAGACTTCATACTAGAGTTAACGACCTAGAGGGATTATAATAATTGTATTAGTGGTGAACATGAAAGGTGACTATGCTACGAAGGTTATAACACATGAAAATAATTACCAAATACAAGCATAGGAAATCGGATTTATAGCAATATTTGTAAAACACATGACTTTATGTCGCATTACAGTACTATGTAGCAACAAGATTCCTTTCAAAATAGTAAACCAGCAATGCAGTTATTACTTGGTCTGTGTTGCTTGTACACAACTTGCATGCTTGAAAATAAGTATACCAAAGAAGTGGGAAACTGGAATCCTGTTCATCACTGTATATTTTAAATTTTTAGTAGTAATTAATTAGTTAGTTAGTTGCGATTGCAGCAACAGGCGCGACACAGACACAAGACTGTGTTTCAGTCAAATGTAATCCACTCAGCTCTTTGTTTTCACGCCTAACAGTCCTGATAAGTGTAGAACGAGTCTCCTGGATAATTACGGTTAGAGAGTCAGGGATCGTAACGGCACGACACGCAGCACTTGCAGAAAACGACCTAGCCGTGGACTGAATATTTTGCATAAAATGGAAATGGCAACTCGGCTGGACATCCGAAAGCACACCTTTAATCTTTTATGTCTTTGACTGAAATGACCGTTTCTTGAAAAGCGGTTACAACATTAATATCAACAAAAGTAAATGAAAGATAATGGAATACATTCGAAATAAGTTAGAGGACGGTGTCGGAATTACATAAAGATACGAGTATTTTTGTCTTGGCATAACAGCTGACGATTTCCGCAGTAGATACGATATGAAATGCGGACTGGCAATAACAAAGAATCAGCTTCTGAAAGAAAGATATTTGATAAACATTCAGTATATCCTAGAACGTAAGTAAAATGTGGACGGCAAACAGTTGAGACAAGCAGAGAAGGGAAAATTTTGAAATGTGTTGTTACAGAAGAATGCCAAGCATTAGATGGGTAGCTCGGAAAATCAGCGTAGAGGCAGACGCTGAATCGAACTAGGGAGAAAAAAGTATTTGTCATCTACTTCGTAACATATAGCCACACCTCAAACTGTACAAATAATTGTTTCACAGAAAACATCTAATGCAATTTGTAATGTAATGTCTTTGTAGCTCCTCCGAAGTAACAAAACTTGTATATATTTAGAAATGTAGCAAGTTTACAATTTCTAATTCATTGACGTCTGTTGAATGTTGTTTACGGTTGTGATGCAGAACGAAAAGTGCGAATATGCACATAAATATGTTTACTCATCCTGTAATTCAAGACCTTGTAACGAATACTCACCATTGTGAGTAGTTTTTCGATGTTATCCTGCGTTAGTAATACTATTAGTAACATTGTGTGGCTTTGTAATATTCTTATGTAATCTTACAAGGACCAGTAGTAATCTAAAAATTGAAAAATTATGTAGACTTATGACGTACCTTAAGATGAGCCCCCTTGACTGGAAATGCATAGAGCATAAAAATGTAAAATCATGATTCGTGCCTGAAGGTGGTTTGTTTTCATTTTAAGTATGGTATTTATGGCACAAATAGCGAAAAAGGTGGGAGCGACTGGTGGGATACGTCTTGGGGTACCAAGAACGAATACTCAGCTTGGTAATTTGGGGAAAATTTGGAGGTAAAATGGTAGAGTTGCTCAAAGTCTTCCTTACACTATGCAGATTAGAATCGATCTGTGTTGAAGTAGCTGTGAAGAATTGAAAGACTACCGCTGTGAGCTGCATCAGACTAGTCTTCGGACTGAATGAAAAAAGAAATAATACATTAAATTTCATTGATAATAGAACTCAGTCAACTTATCACGGGGTAAAAGACACACGTCTTGTGAGTAAATATTACAGTGTACTCTATGTTTTAAATGCAATGGCTGTCTCTTATGTGGTAGGTATTTTGTTCACTGTAAAAAGATTCAGGAGAAGGAACGGAAGTTGTATCGGCCAGTATGCCATAGGCAGTACACTACAGAAGCCGAGCATTACATATGTATATTTTTTACTAATACCCTTTCACATACATTAGGCATCAATTATTTGTCTGTAACACTCTGAACTGGTAGTGCCCTCCTCTTTGGGAATCCCTCTACCCCACTCTACATCTAAATTTCTACTCTGAAATTAAGAATTAAGTGTCTATCAGAGGACAAGCACGGTGCAGGCAGTGTCTTTAGATCTGTTGCATCTTCTAGGTGCTCTGACAACAAAACGCAATCTTTTATTCGCTTTCCCCCCCAACATTTTCTGTGTGGTCGTCCCAATTTCATTTGTTCGTAATTGTTATCCCTAGACATTCATTTAAATTAATAACCTTTATATTTGTGCAATTATATTGTAACCGAAATTTAACGGCTTCCTGTTAGTACTCAGTTACTAACTAGACATTCATTTAAATTAGTACTTAAGTGTTTAGCTGAACTGCCAATTTTCACACCATACAGATACCTCACCTAAGGAATTTGGAAATGGTTTCGTTTTGTAATGACTTTACTAGACAGTAAATGACAGTGGTATCTGCAAACATTCTAAGAGGGCTGCGAAGACTGACTCCTAAATCATTTATATAGATTAGAAACAACAGAGGGACTATAACATTTCCCAGGAGAGCGCCAGGTATCACTTTTGCTTAACTCGATGACTTTCCACCGTCAATAAGATTTGTGATCTTTCTGACAGGAAATCACCGAATCCAGTTGCACAACCGAGGTGGTACCCCATAGGCACGCGATTAGATTAGAAGCCACTTGTGACAAATGGTATCAAAAGTTTTCTAAAACCGGGAAACACGCAATCAATTTGAGTTTCCCTGTCGATAACACTTATTACTTCTCTAGAACTAAGATCGTTATCATCGACCTAACTCTAATTATACACGGTATTTGTTGCTAAATCCTGTAGCAAATCGACGTTAAAAATGATATGGGTCTGTAATTCAGTGGATTACTTATATTTCATTTCTTGAGTATTAGAATGTCCTGTGCAACATTCATCAAGAGATCGGTTGTATGTGACTGCCAAGCATGGAACTATTATATCAGCATACTCTGAAAGGAATCTCTTTGGAACACATCTGGACCGGAAGACTTGCCTTCGTGATGTGATACGAGTTTACCCGCTACACCTGGGGTATCTGCTTCTGAGTTACTTACGTTGACAATTACTTACGATGACAACATTTATTCATTCGAATTCTGAAATATTTACTCCTTATTATTTAGTAGCACTCCGTCTTCAGGCCACGAGTGACCTACCGGGACCATCCGACCGCCGTGTCATCCTCAGAGAGGATGCGGATACAGGGGCGTGGGGTCAGCACACCGCTCTCCTGGTCGTTAGGATGGTATTCTTGACCGAAGCCGCTACTATTCGGTCGAGTAGCTCATTAATTGGCATCACGAGGCTGAGTGCACCCCGAAAAATGGCAACAGCGAATGGCGGCTGGATGCTCACCCATCCAAGTGCCGGTCACGCCCAACAGCGCTTACTTTCGGTGATCTCACGGGAACCGGTGTATCCACCGCGGCAAGACCGTTGCCACTTATTATTTAGTGAAGGAATTTCGGAAAACCGTTTTTGTTTACTCTAGTGTCACTGTCATGGGTAATACTGCCATGACTATTGCACAGAAAAGGCACTGATTGTGTCTAGCCACTGGTGTAATTCACATACGACCAGAATCTCTTAGTATTTTCGGCCAGATTTAGAGACACAGTTTCGCTGTAAAAACTTTTTAAAGGATTTCGACGTTCTGTAAAACGTATTTTATCTTACGGATTTTGCGTTCTTTTAAATTGGGCATAATTTTTTTTGTTGTTTTCGCAAATGTTCTGATCTACTTTATGTACTATCGGGGATGATTTCCGCCTGTCATTAATTTATTTAATGTGAATCTGTCAGTTGCTGTCGATAATATAAGAAATTTAAGACACATCTGATCTCCACTTAAGCGGATAGTTTGGAAGAAATGTAGACTGGGTCTTAGGAAGGTGTCAAGTTAAATTTGCCCGACATTTTTTTAAGCGGAAATATTTTGTGTTTATTTGACGGTTATGTCATGGAATGCAGTCTCAGTGGAACGATCTTATGGTCATTAATCCTCGTACCGGCCATGATGCTCCCTACTTCTTAAGAATTATATGTTGCCAGGAGGTCAAATATGTTTTAACAACCTTTTACACTTTCAGCAGGCAACTGAAATTATTGTTCAAAATAATTTTCGGGTAGAGAGTTACGAACTCCCCTGGTATTTCTTTGAAGAGAACAGAATGTATAATGAACGGGCGGGATATCAAACAACCACTTCACCTCTGGGGGGGGGGGGGGGGGGAAGCATAAAAAATTCAAGAATTAAACTCAGAGGAACAATCGTCTGGTCAGTTCTACAACAGGACGAATGTTACCGGGAGTCGAACAGTTGCGCGACTGCTGGTGGCAACTATAGGGGATTTCCCTAGCGGACGAGTGATCCGCAGGTAACCTGTGTACCTGTCGGTCGCTGCTCCTGCGGTGGCGGCCTGACCGCACGACAGCGGCTCTGACGGAGAGCGCGGGCCGCACAGCGGGAACGGCCGAGTCGCTGCCAGCTGCAGACGCCTTGTAAAATTCATGAGAATCAATACGAGATATTTCTGCGAGCGGGCCGCCGTTCCTGCCTTCGGAAACCGCGGCGCGGCGCCCAGAAGCGGAAGAAAGATGGTGAAAGTCGGGTTCGTGACTCGGGATAATTCAATTTTACGATTGTTTCATGAAGTGTGGCGGAGGCGGCGCTGAAGCGAGCGTAGAGTCCGCAGGACGGGACGAGCACTGGAGCTGGTGGACTTCCTGCAGAGTACCAGGGATATTTAAGCAGAATTCGAGTTGTCTACACGACTGCGTCTTCCCCATTTTGCAACACATAAGCTCCCTTTCATTGATTTAGAACACTCTGACTCCGCTCCGTAATGCAATTGTGGTCCACGGATTCTGGAAGATGGGAGGGATATAAAGGTTTAACGTAGCATCGACAACGAGCTTATTAAAGACGGAGGACAGTCTTCCAAAGGAACTATTCTATCATTTCCCTCAAGCGATTTAAAGGAATCCCGGAAAACCTAAACGTTGCTGGCTGTAGGGAGTTTTGAACCTCCGTTCATTCGAATAAGAGTCCACCTCGATCGGTGGTTCACTGATACTGATAGACGTGTTCTCGTGTAAAGAATCACTGACGCAAATCAATGGAAATTATCATGTAACACTGGCAGGTCAAAAGAATGAGAACTTTATGGTAACAACTCCCTTCCCCTTGCCGTTCAAATACTTTTTGTTGGTCTATTCATCTTAGTTAATGGTTCGTCTCATAAGAAATTAATGTGGGCAACACTTTGACAGTGTATGATGATCTGCAACTGTTTCTGCTAAGAAATACCGGGTGATCAAAAAGTCAGTATAAATTTGAAAACTTAATAAACCACGGATTATTATAGATAGAGAGGTAAAAATTGACACACATGCTTGGAATGGCATGGGGTTTTATTAGAACCAACCATACTGCTAGACGCGTAAAAGATCTCTTGCGCGCGTCGTTTGGTGATGATCGTGTGCTCAGCCGCCACTTTCGTCATGCTTGGCCTCCCAACTCCCCAGACCTCAGTCCGAGAGATAATTGGTTTTGGGGTTATCTGAAGTCGCAAGTGTATCGTGATCGACCGATATCTCTAGGGATGCTGAAAGACAACATTCGACGCCAATGCCTCACCATAACTCCGGACATGCTGTACAGTGCTGTTCACAACATTATTCCTCGACTACAGCTATTGTTGAGGAATGATGGTGGACATATTGAGCATATCCTGTACAGAACATCATCTTTGCTTTGTCTTACTTCGTTATGCTAATTATTGCTATTCTGATCACATGAAGTGCCACCTGTCGGACATTTTTTGAACTTTTGTATTTTATTTTATTTTATTTTATTTTTATTTTTTTTTTTTTTGGTTCTAACAAAACCTCATGTCATTCCAAGCATGTGTGTCAATTTGTATCTCTCTATCAACAATATTCCGTGATTTATTCAGTTTTCAGATTTATACTGACTTTTTGATCACCCAGTATATGCTGTTTAACGAATTCATACTTAATCATTAATGCTCTTCTTTACCTAATTTTACGAAAATATTTAATAAGAATATAAAGTGAGATCGAGATCATAATGAAAAAAAAGAATAGAAAGAAACAGATACCCACGGACGTGTAATTATAGCTGCTCAGTAAAACAGATCCACATACATGATTTGGTATTAATAGTTCTCTCCAGAATGTTTTCTCTGTTTTGCTTTGGCTAAATTTTCGTGTGTCTAGCAAGCAATCACAGAAATTGTCCATTTAGCTAAATGAAAGAGAGCTTTTAGAATAATTTTTTCCACATCACCAACGTCCATATTAGCTACCTCATTTATTACATTTGAAAAGACTTCACATTATTAACAGTAAGATATCCGTACAAGTTCCTAATGCAGAAATCACATTTTTTTCTGTATTCGGTGTATTTAGAACTTGCCTTAATCGTGTGCTTCAACAGTGAGCTAAAATCTGCACTCAGTAGCCACGTATGCTACGCCACATGTAGATTTACCAAAATTTGGACTATGTAGCCAAGCAGCGGACAATTACCAAGGAAAAATAAACCTAAAACCGCAAACAGTATTTTCTACAAACAATTAAAATAGTAAATACATTTCCCAAAAAAATGAAAGAGGTTACTAATTAAACATTTAAAAGGCAGTTCAAAAGTACATGATAAATACTACATCCTATACAATTAACGATAACTTACATAAAGCAAGGCAAGAGCTGCATAAAAAAGGGAACAATTAAATAATAATAAAATAATTCTGTTATTCCACAACACATTTCTCTAACATACCGAATTTTTTCTCTTTTGTGGGAAAGGTTGGTCGAAAGCTGTTAAATTGTTTATGAGCTCAACATCTAATTACAGAAGGAAGCTAACTCAGTTTTAAGGCAAGAGAATGTGTAGTTGAGATAAACAAGATGGAAACCAGACATTACCGTCATGGTTCTGAAGTTAGCTAATTGAGTGTGGACAAGTGGACAAGTGTGTAGAATGTGTGTGTGTCTGTGTGTGTGTGTGTGTGTGTGTGTGTGTGTGTGTGTGTGTGTGTGTTTGCGTGTCGATTAACGTTGAGAAGCAAGTCAATAGTGCAACACGGCCATTTATATTATGAAATAATACGAAGGAATTCTCAAACGTAATGTTTCCAAATTTTTTATTCTGTTCTCTGTTTCTGTCGAGGTATTTGATGTCATTCGTGTTACTCGGTGGAATTTCTCGCTTCGTTGCAGCAAGTTTCAATCCTCTGCCGCTTATGGACTCCCAGCTATAGCGTGTAACACGGCAGTTTGTAACGTGACTACATCTGTGCGTGAGTAACAGCTTGCAGTAATCGATTTTCTGAAAACACGACTACGAAGAGTTTGTCTTCACATCACATGGTGCACCTTTTCCTTCAGCATGACAATACCAGACCAGACACTAGCGCTGCGACATTCGCAAGAATACGACGTCTTATCGTCCCCCACACAGTCTCGACTTCGCGCTACCCGATTTTGATCTGCTTCCAAAGTTTAAAGAACGGCTTCGATGACTTCCCTTTGATAGTGGAGAAATGGTGCAAGCAGAAGCGAGGTTATGTCTCCGTCAACAGGGTAAATCATTCTATAGTGACTGTCCAAACAAACTGCTTTCGATGAGAGAAATAAATATTTAGACACTAGGAATAAAGCTGTAGGATGTTAATAAAGTTGGTTCAATTTAAAAGTTTTTAAGAGTTTCCGCATACAAAATTGTGAGGCATTACTTTCCGGGACCGAGTTCGAGTCTCGGTCTGGCACACAGTTTTAATCTGTGAGGAAGTTTCATATCAACTTACACTCCGCTGCAGAGTGAAAATCTCATTCTGGAAACATCCCCCAGGCTGTGGCTAAGCCGTGTCTCCGCAATATCCTTTCTTCTAGGAGTGCTAGTTCTGCAAGGTTCGCAGAAGGGCTTCTGTGAAGTTTTGAAGGTATGAGACGAGGTACTGGTAGAATTGAAGCTGCGAGGACGGGTCTTGAGTCGTGCTTGGGTAGCTCAGTTGGTAGAGCACTTGCCCGCGGAGGCATAGGTCCCGATTTCGAGTCTCGGTCCGGCTGTCATTTTTAATCTGTCATGCAGTTTCATGTCTTCGTATGTGATAGAGCGCGGTGTGTTGTGCCGTGCGTTCATACAGCACGGTCGTTACACGTAAGACGCGTCCACCTTCTTCTCGAGCACGGTGTTCCAACGCAGCAGTGACAGAAGCGCGGCATACTTCAAAGTGATCACAGTGGGGGCGCCGCAAGAGATGCAGCAGTCTTACCTCTGGGGTCGACGGAGCCAATCAGTATGCAGCCTCACGTGATTAAGTTGCGGCGTCGCGGTCCGGAAGGGGAGTCGTCTGGTGGACCTCCTAGAGTACCGGACGGACCTACTCTCAGTTACAACGCTGTTACTGTGAGAGTGTTTACGGGAGATGAACCTCGGCTATGGACCTGGACTTGCGTGATTACGATGAGTTATGTTTCACCTTGTTTTGAGACAAAATCTTCTGAGTTGTACGTAATTCTGACTTTCCATTTTGTACTTTGTACCTGGTACACAACACCTTGTGCGATGGGTCTTCATAAATGAATAAACAGTGTAGCACGATCTTCTTATATCGCTGAAAAACTTCTTTCGAAGAAAGAATAAACAAGACAGTATTCTAAGCCAGGGATATAAATAATATGGCGCTATTTCAACCAGATTGACCTGATTTACTTTTTCCATAGTATCCTTAAGTAACTGAAACAAATGCTCCCTACTATAAGATCATAGCCGATAACCTGTCCCATACTCATCAAATTAAACTGTAAGTATACAAACGCTTGTAAATGTTAATTATGTTTAGTTGTCCTTAAACCTTCATTAACGGGACATAACTGCCAACCAGTTGCAAAAATCAGTTTTATTAGACCATGACCACGGCTTAGACAGTTTTAAAACGGTTTTCTTCATAAGATATTGTACCTATTAACAGATATTGCAACACTGTGCGTAGAACAGATGCGGTATCATTACACTAAACAAAATTACAGGAAATGTTCGCAACTAATTTTAGTGAAGTATACTCATTTATAATCATATTATCTATATATAATGTGGAAGTCGTAACTGTGCCTAGTACATATGTATGTCATCCGCTTAGTCACCATTTTAAGTAGATGACTTAAAAGTGGTAAGTCAACTGCAGAGCTTTCTCTTACAACTTTTACACACGTTTGACAATGTATCCAACAAGTTGTAGTAAGCCACTTGACAGATTTATATATATACATATACAGGATGGTCAGAAAATGTGTGAAATGCTTGTAGGGATGTTACAGGGCCAGTTGTACTGAGACGTAAATGTTAAGAAAGATATTCGATACGTTGCTCCGTTTCCGAGTTATTTAGCACAGAATTTAGCCAATCGGGGCGTCGCGCGCTCGAATTCAAGCGGCCTGCCAGGGGCGGTGTTGCCCAACGAGTGCTTCGTCTCGTTACCTGAAACTTGTATTTACGTGCGCGACGATCTGATTGGTTAAATTCTATGCTAAATAACTCGTCAACGGACCAAGGTATCGAATTTCTTTCTTAACATTTGTGTCTCAGTACAAGTTGCCCTGTAACATCCCTACAAGCATTTCACACATTTTCTGACCACCCTATATATATATATATATATATACAAAACATGGTATCGGATCCTACAGACCTTTAAGTATGCCACGCACAGAGCTAGTGATGTGCTCCGATTGGCTGAAAAGTAGGGGTACTGCCCTTAAGTCGCCTCTTGTCGGTGGCAGTCATGTGCGTCCTGTAGGCACTTAGCTCCAATGTATGATTTCACAAGTACATATTCATTACTAGAATTAACATATTAACTAAAAAGTTTGAAACGGGAGAGGGAAGGGTGATAAAAACGTGCCATAAAGTTTAAGAGGCCGAATAATGAGGTATTAAGCTGACCTCCGAAATGAAGGAATACTGTAGAAGGACACACCGTGACGGAGAAACAACAAATATTGAAATCCAAATGCAAATTCTTGAAACAGAAGGGGACAGAGAAAGGGGAAGTAGATCATCACTTGTGAAGTGCCATGCTAAAGGAAGTGGTCGTACTGATAAAGCACGCTATGTTATCAAATACTCTAGAAAGAGAGTATTGCAAAATACCCAGAAAAATAATTAACAAACGAAGGCCACCAAGCAGTGAATCTATGTCTAGTAATCACGATATTATAGGTGGAATAAAAAATACCAAAAATTAAGGAGGAGGTGGAGGAAGTGCCTAAGATAGTTCGTTACTATCATGCTGAAAAGCCATTTAACGGTGGATGATAGAGTGTACATTGTAAAAATAACAAAATAAAAGACTTATTCTTAGTGGACACGAAATTTTGAGGGAAACTGACACCAAGCCATGTCCAGCACCGAACAGTAAACTTGGCTACTCGCCCAGAAGTAGACGCTTAAGGCCTTCCAGGAAATGTCTACCTGCAAGTTGAAGGTGATCATTTAGAATATAGCCGTCGTTTTTCTCTAAGTGTTTGAAATTTTCAAGCGCTTCCTATGAATCTAATCTAACCTTTTACTTCTATGATTAAGATTGCGGTATCCTGTAAATCCTTCGAAGTATAACCAGCATCAAATAAATTATTTGCAAAGGTCTAATTTTGTACATTCTTACCCTCCTTTCCCAATAGACATTCTTCATGTCTCACCTCTAAAGGTCTACCACTTTGTCCAATGTATTATCTGGGACAATTGCTGCAGATGGTTTTTTAAATGTCTGAATTGCAGAACGAATATTCAGCATTTTTGATAATATGCACAAGATATTTCTTTAGATTGGTATTAGTAGAAAAAGTTACCCTACATTTATTTACTTACCAAGAGGTCTAATGGTACGGGACATACTGCCTAAAAACTGGATGGAATTGAATTTTAGCTTTGCTGTTGAGGATACGGTTTACTACATCTTGCTTCTGTCTATTGTTGGTAGCAATGGACTTTATTACATTAATTTCCTTGTGTAGGTTACTAGGTGGAAGGGGCGTTGTCATGGCACGATTGATAGTGGAATGAAAGAAATGATAATTGGTGTGGTAGACGACGAGCAGAGTCTTCTGGGATCAAATTATACGTGTGAGTTGGCTTACGGAAAACATTGAATCTGATGCTGTTATCAGCTGTAGATATTTTAAGACCGATGAAGTTAAACTCCACATTTTCATTCCGCATTTCTTTCGTAAAACCAATTTTCTCGTGAAAATTATTGACCGTGCTGAACAATTGTTCTAATGCTTAGTCTTGCCGTAAAAGGGAATAGAGTAATCATACCAGGTACATAAGGAACATAGAAGCGTATTTTCCTTTGTAATTCTGAATGAAGGAAGCACATTATAGAGAATTGACGAAGATTTCAGCTAGGAGTCTGGCGAGGAGTTACCTATCGCTAAGCCATAGGATCGTACGCGTGACATCACACACGGTCCTCGATGCACGGGCTCGTATACAGGACGCGAATGAGCTCCACATACCAGAGGCGACGTAAAAAAAAAATGCTTCTACTCTTTCGCCACTGAGCGCATTCTCTGTAGGATCCGATGCCACGTTTTATCAATTGTCAAATGTGTCATATTTTAAAATGTTTTAACACAATGTTTCACAGTAGAACTATTACTATTAAATTATGTATTTAAAAGGTTATTAAATGGACGACTCTCACATAGGCTACAGGTACTGTCATTCTACGTGAGTATGCTTCGCTAAAATTATTTGTAAATATTTCCTGTAATTTTGTTTATTGTAATGAAACCATATCTATTGCACACACAATGTTCTAATATTGATTAACAGGTACAATACAGTATGAGGAAGACACTTTTAACGAAGCCATGGTAATGGTTTAATAAACCAGTATTTAGCAAATGTATGGTTATTATTTCCAATCCATTGAAGGTCTTGCATGCACAGTTACTGAAGCACAGCCTTGTTAAAAATCTTGTCCTTAAGCGGTAATACAACGAAATTTACAATTACAACCAATTCGAATTATCTATGAATAAAACTATTACTGCTGTTACAATTACTACTACTATTACTGTCACTACTTGCACTGCACTGCATCAGTGGCGTTTCATGCTTTGTTCTTCGGGATTCCTCTAACTCAGGGCTTCCCAACGTGTGGAACGCGGACCCCTTAGGGGTCCGCCGGCTCTTTCTAGGGGTTCCGCGGCCACCGTTCACCAAATCGTGTAAAATAAAGAGTAAAATTATTGAATAAAAATGTGAAAATCAAATTCATCACTGTTTTTTTCGTGTGGAAAACATGTGTACTTTTACTTCAGGTCGTATTCCCAAGCAGCCTATGCCGTTCTTAAGTGAGAACGCATACACAGGTTAGTGCCGGAGAACGCGGCTTCTCTGATCGACTGTTTCGCAACAATACGGGGGTCGATTGTGCGCCGGCTCACGGCGCTGGATGCGCTGAAACGTTTTACGCATGCGCGGAGCGAGCTTTGTCGACCAATCACAGCGCTCGCTGGCACGTATGCGGCCCCAGGCGTAATTAAATGTTAAACTTGCTTTGTCAGTGCACTACCTATTTCATAAGTCGATTTTTGACCAGTGGCTGAAGTCAGAATCACTGAAGAAGGGTGCAATTACTCCATCACCGCTCCCGCCGGAGGTTCCAGTCCTCCCTTGGGCATGTGTGTGTGTGTGTGTGTGTGTGTGTTGTCCTTAGCGGAAGTTAAACTTAGGTTAATAGTGTGTAAGACTAGGGACCGATGACCTCAGCAGTTAAGTCCCATAGACTTTACATACACTACTGGCCATTAAAACTGCTACACCACGAAGAAGACGTGCTACAGACGCGAAATTTAACCGACTGGAAGAAGATGCTGTGATATGCAAATGATTAGCTTTTCAGAGCATTCACAAAAGGTTGGCGCCGGTGGCGACACCTACAACGTGCTGACATGAGGAAAGTTTCCAACCGATTTCTCATACACAAACAGCACTTGACCGGCGTTGCCCGGTGAAACGTTGTTATGACGCCTAGCGTAAGGAGGAGAATTGTGTACCATCACGTTTCCGACTTTGATAAAGGTCGGATTGTAGCCTATCGCGATAGCGGTTTATCGTATCGCGACATTGCTGCTCGCGTTGGTCGAGATCCAATGACTGTTAGCAGTATGCAGGATGGTAATACGGAACGCCGTGTTGGATCCCAACGGCCTCGTATCACTAGCAGTTGAGATGACAGGCATCTTATCCGCATGGTTGTAACGGATCGTGCAGCCACGTCTCGATCCCTGAGTCAACAGATGGGGACGTTTGCCAGGCAACAACCATCTGCACGAACAGTTCGACGACGTTTGCAGCAGCATGGACTGTCAGCTCGGAGACCATGGCTGCGGTTACCCTTGACGCTGCCTCACAGACAGGAGCGCCTGCGATGGTGTACTCAACGACGAACCTGGGTGCACGAATGGCAAAACGTCATTCTTTCGGATTAATCCTGGTTCTGTTTACAGCATCATGATGGTCGCATCCGTGTTTGGCGACATCGTGGTGAACGCACAGTGGAAGCGTGTATTCGTCATCGCCATACTGGCGTATCACCTGGCGTGATGGTATGGGGTGCCATAGGTTACACTTCTTGGTCACCTCTTGTTCGCATTGATGACACTTTGAGCAGTGGACGTTACATTTCAGATGTGTTACGACCCGTGGCTCTACCCTTCATTCGATCCCTGCGAAACCCTACATTTCAGCAGGATAATGCACGACCGCATGTTGCAAGTCCTGTGTGGGCCTTTGTGGATACAGAATATGTTCGACTGCTGTCCTGGCCAGCACATTCTCCAGATCTCTCACCAACTGAAAACGTCTGGTCAATCGTGGCCGAGCAATTGCCTCGTCACAATACGCCAGTCACTACTCTGGATGAACTGTGGTATCGTGTTGAAGCTGCATGGGCAGCTGTACCTGTGCACACCATCCTAGTTCTGTTTGACTCAATGCCCAGGCGTATCAAGGCAGTTATTACGGCCAGAGGAGGTAGTTCTGGGTACTGATTTTTCAGGTTCTATGCACCCAAATTGCTTGAAAATGTAATCACATGTCAGTTACGAAATATGCATGCTCCTTACACAACAGTAGCCAAACAGTGCAAGTGAACAGACCACAAGCGGCAGCTTGTCAACAGCGAACAGTTCGGACGTGACGTTGATTGTGCTTGGAGGAAGGCAGCTCCAACGTGTGAAATGTCAATTACCAAGTAATTTTAATCAGGCTGTAGTGTGTTGAACAAAGGGAGTAAATTCACTACTAAGTGTCTGGATACAGTGGGAATTCAAATTGTATCGTTAATTTCAAGTTGTTTTCATTCATCTCTAAACCAAAGACTATTGATACTGGTCGGTGGGGGGAGGGGGGAGGAGGATTTAAATTGTTCAAATGGCTCTGAGCACTATGAAACTTAACATCTGAGGTCATCAGTCCCCTAGAACTTAAAACTACGTAAACCTAACTAACCTAAGGACATCACACACATCCATGCCCGAGGCAGGATTCGAACCTGCAATCGTAGCGGTCGCGCGGGTCCAAACTGAAGCGCCTAGAACCTCTCGTCCACTCCGGCCGTGTGTAGGGGAGGGAGGGCGGGGGGGGGGGGGAGTTACCATGGATTTCGCTCTGAACTTTAAAGTTACTGTGCTCTTGACTGACTAGGGGTCCGCAATGGATTTTCGACTGAAGAAGGGGTCCACCAGTCCACCAGCTGGAAAGGTTGGGAAGCCCTGCTCTAACTCTTCGACGAGGACCAGTGTGCCAAGCGCTGCTGATCTAGCTTCGCTTAAGGTGTCTTTAGACAGCAAGGTCGTGACTATTTGACGCACCTATGTACTTTGGAAGTGAATGTGACGACTCCATGTCAGGGGATCGCCTGATGACGTTACTGTGTACCGAAACCTGCAGCCAGTCAGCGAAATAAATAAACGGAGACTATAGACTAAATAATGTATAAATGATTATCGAGCAACCGCTCTATACTCTGATGGCTGTTTTCGTAACTGGTAAAGTTGTCCTTCACGTGGATGTGATGAGGATCATCTTCAAGTCCTACGTTTCGCTATCTGACATGCCCAGTTAAGAAAGTGATTTATGTTTTTTGTTGTTTACTGAATCAGTTCAAGTATGTGGGTGGTTCTTACATTATAGCTCGGACTAGGAACTGAAATGTCACTAAGACGGAAACTCTGGTATACCTGCTTGCTTATATGCAGAACAGAAAATCAATAAAAAACACATTTCATAGCTGCTTGGGGTAGCCGCGCGGCCTGGGGTGTCTTATCACGGTCCGCGCGGCTCCCTCCGTCGGAGATTCGAGTCCTCCCTCAGGCATGGGTTTGTTTGTCGTCCTTAGCATAAGTTTAAGTTAGATTAAGTTGTGTGTAAGCCTAGGGACGAATGACCTCAGCAGTTTGGTCGCAGAGTCCTCACCACAAATTTACAATTCCACATCTCATTTTGAAAGGTCATACGTGTTAATAGAAGCCTTCCATAATCAGACCAAAATTAAATATGTCTCGAAACCAGGAACTTTATTCTAGTATGTGTAAATGAAAGACAAGAAACAAGAGTTCCCATAAACATGTCTCGCCTGATATGTGGTATAATGTGGTAACGTAGGTTTTTGCGGAGACCTTCTTGAATAAATGCTTTACACAGTTCTTACAGCTTTATATTTGTATTCAACCTTAATCTTTCGAAAACTTTTTTGCTCTCATCCTCAAGAGATATCAGGAGGCCGTTAGTTACCGTAATTCGTTGGCCAAATTACGTCATGGAAATGCCTCAAAACCTTCGAACATCAAAATGTTCTAAAGATTATTTCAGTATATATGACTAAAGAACATAGTGAAGCTGATTTCCGTAGATGGTGGATGACTGGAGAAATCAGCAGACTCATCCACCAGATAACAAAATCAGCGCAACTAACGATGCTCTGCAGTCATAGACGTCGATGTAATCTCTTTTAGCAAGGAAAGTAGCATGATTTTGTGACGTCATAAATCGGCTAGCTAAATAAAGTACCTAGCTAAATAAAGTAACTAACATTATACTGAAGTATCATGACGGAAAAAGTCTTTGAAATTAGAAACTGAGTGCAAATCTAACACATCAGCTAACCGACTCTGCATTTTGTCCCTCTACATCTACATCTACGTGATTACTCTGCTATTCACAATAAAGTGCCTGACAGAGGGTTCAATGAACCACCTTCAAGCTGTGAGACCTGAGTTTCTCCTGGCGTATACAACTTTCAAATAACTTCCGGGAATTCAGCCAGGTAACACTTTCAGCGACCGCCGATATTTCGGCGGGAGAACACCCCGCCATTTTCAAGGCAAACTGCAACGGACAGGCGGCGTACATGCAAATTTAATACCTCGGTTCTCCGACAGAAGCAGGAAAGATAGCACACACACACACACACACACTGAACACTAGTGCCACCAAAGATGACCAAAGTCAGAGCTATCGATAGTGAGACTATGAATTCGCAGGTGAGGCAGCATTGACTCTGTTCCTCTGTTTTTTGACAAGGGAGAGAGCCGGATTCCAAACAGAGTTCAAACAGAAACCTCCATCCCTGTTAACGAGGTTGCTCGCTAATTTAATCTCAACTGCCTCCATAATGACACTGTCCCAATAGCTGGACGTGCATGCCAATATCTCGGTGTTTACTATCTGATTCAGCGTATCGCAGAATCGATGCTGACCCCACGAAAAGTGTTGAGAGAAAGACCAACAGCCTCCTGAAGAAAAGTGGTTTGTCGCAGGACACAATCAAGAGCCTTAACACCTATAGTGCCGTTCCCCCTAGGTTATATGGCCTTCCAAAGGTTCATAAGGAAGGGCTTCCTTTCCGTCCTATAGTGAGTAACATCGGCGCTCCGACATAGCGTGTATCCAAGCATCTTGCTTCTCTGTTGAGTCCACAAGTAGGACGGTGTGATCATCATATCAGGAACTCAGCTGAATTTTTACGTCGTTTGGAGGGACTAAGGCTGAATGACTCTGATATTTTAGTGAGTTTCGATGTGGTCTCTCTCTTCACTCGTGTTCCTCTGTCTGATTCGTTGCGGTTAATTGAAGCCAGGTTTGCTGCTGATTTAACTAATCTCTTTAGGCATGTGTTGACATCCACTTACTTTTTATTTAATGACCAGTATTACGAGCAGACAGATGGAGTTGCGATGGGTAGTCCGTTGTCTCCTGTGATCGCAAATTTATTTATGGAAGACTTCGAGGAACGTGCATTGGAGTCGGCGCCTTTAAAACCCGCCTGTTTCTTTAGATACGTTGACGATACCTTCGTTGTTTGGCCTCACGGTAGGGAGAATTTGAATGTCTTTCTAGAACATCTGAACTCGATCCACCCGAACATTCGTTTTACGATGGAGGTGGAAGAGGATGGTTGCCTTCCCTTTCTCGACGTGTTGGTTAGGAGGAAGGATGATGGATCATTGGGACATGCTGTCTACAGGAAACGTACTCACACCGACTTGTACTTACAAGCTAATAGTTGTCACCATTCGGCTCAGCGTTAAGGGGTACTTCGTACCTTGGCACACAGGGCACATGTCGTTTCTGACGCTGAGACTTTGCCAGCTGAGCTGTCCCATCTGAAGTTACATTTCGTCAAAATGGTTATAGTGATAGACAGATTGAACGTGCGTTGCGCTATCGACCAACTGTACATCGGGTGATTGATGATAATTCTGAGTCAACACTTAAGTCTACTGCCTTTTTGCCTTACGTAGGAAACACGTCCAATAAGATCGGTCGTATTTTACGGAAATACGATGTCAAATGTGTTTTCCGACCTCCATCTAAAATTAGAGCACTTTTGAGTTCCGTTAAGGATGATCTTGGACTGCGTAAGGCGGGTGTATATCGTATTCCTTGTAGCTGCGGCATGGCATATATTGGTCAAACTATCAGGACCGTGGAGGACAGATGTACTGAGCATAAACGGCACACACGATTACAGCAGCCAAATAGATCTGCTATTGCCGAACATTGCTTGGATACTGGTCACCCCATGTTATATAATAACACCGAGATATTGGCATGCACGTCCAGATATTGGGACAGTGTCATTAGGGAGGCAGTTGAGATTAAATTAGCGAGCAACCTCGTTAACAGGGATGGAGGTTTCTGTTTAAACTCTGTTTGGAATCCGGCTCCCTCCCTTGTCAAAAAACAGAGGAACAGAGTCAATGCTGCCTCACCTGCGAATTCATAGTCTCACTATCGATAGCTCTGACTTTGGTCATCTTTGGTGGCACTAGTGTTCAGTGTGTGTGTGTGTGTGTGTGTGCTATCTTTCCTGCTTCTGTCGGAGAACCAAGGTATTAAATTTGCATGTACGCCGCCTGTCCGTTGCAGTTTGCCTTGAAAATGGCGGGGTGTTCTCCCGCCGAAATATCGGCGGTCGCTGAAAGTGTTACCTGGCTGAATTCCCGGAAGTTATTTGAAACACCATCAATCTGTCTCTCTACCGTTCCACTCTCGAACGGCACGCGGGAAAAACGAGCACTTACATTTTTCCTTGCGAGCCCTGATTTCTCTTATTTTATCGTGATGATCATTTCTTCCTAAGTAGGTGGGTGCCAACAGAATGTTTTCGCAATCGGAGGAGAAAACTGGTGATTGAAATTTCATGAGAAGATCCCGTCGCAACGAAAACGCCTTTGTTTTAATGATCGCTACTCCAATTCACGTATCATGTCTGTGACACTGTCTCCCCTGTTTCGTGATAATACAAAACGATCTGCCCTTATTTGTACTTTTTGGTTGTCCTCCGTCAGTCCCACCTGATGCGGATCCCACACAGCACAGCAGTACTCCAGAATAGGACGGACACGCGTAGTGTAAGCATTCTCTTTGGTAGACCTGTTGCACCTTCTGAATGTTCTGCCAATGAATCGCAGTCTTTGGTTTGCTCTACCCACAATATTATCTGTGATCGTTCCAATTTAGGTTATTTGTAATTGTAATCCTAAGTATTTATTTGAATTTACAGCCCTCAGATTTGTGTGACTTATCGCGTAATCGAAATTTAGCTGATTTTTTTTAGTACTCATGTGAATAACTTTGCACTTTCCTTTATTCAGGGTCCATTGCCACTTTTCGCACCATATATCTTATCTGAATCATTTTGCAAGTCGGGTCGTTTTGATCATCTGATGATTTTACAAGACGGTAAATTACAGCATCATCTGCAAACAATCTAAGACGGCTACTCAGATTGTCTCCTATGTCGTTAATGTAGATCAGGAACAATAGAGGGCCTATAACACTTCCTTGGGGAACGCCGGATATTACCTCTGTTTTACTCGATGACTTTCCGTCCATTACTACGAACTGTGACCTTTCTGACAGGAGTCACGAATCCAGTCGCACAACTCTGGCGATATTCCGTAGGCACACAGTTTGATTAGAAGACGCTTGTGAGGAACGATTTCGAAAGCCTTCTAGAAATCTAAATTATGGATCCAATTTGACATCTCCTGTTGATAGCACTTATTACTTCATGAGTATAAAGAGCTAGTTGTGTTTCACAAGAACGATATTTTCTGATTCCGTGCTGACTATATGTCAATAAATTGTTTTCTTCGAGGTACTTCATAATGTTCGAACATAGTATATGTTCTAAAACCCTACTGCAAATCGACGTTAGTGATATAGGCCTGTAATTCAGCGGATTACTCCTACTTCCCATTTTGGGTATTGGTGTGACTTGAGCAATTTTCCAGTCTTTAGGTACGTATCTTTCTGTGAGCGAGTAGTTGTATATAATTGCTAAATATGGAGCTATTTTATCAGCATACTCTGAGAGGAACCTGACTGGTATACAATCTGGACTGGAGGCCTTCCCTTTATTAAGTGATTTAAGCTGCTTTGTTATATCGAGTTTATCTACTTCTATGTTTCTCATCTTGGCATTTGTTCTTGACTGGAATTCAGGGATATTTACTTCGTCTTCTTTGGTGAAGGAGTTTCGGAAAACCGTGTTTAATAACTCTGCTTTAGTGGCACTGTCATCATTGACTTCACCGTTGTTATCGCGCAGTGAAGGTCTTGGTTGTGTCTTGCCACTGGTGTGCTTTATGTATGACCAGCATCTCTTTGGGTTTTCTGCCAGATTTCGAGACATAATTTCGTTGTGGAAATTATTAAAAGCACCTCGCATTGAAGTACGCGCCATATTTCGAACTTCTGTAAAACTTTGCCAATCTTGGGGTTTTTGCGTTCTTTTAACCTACCTCTGTGGGCGTTCCGTTTGCACTGCGTTGAAAAACTGGAGACAAGAAAAGAGATTTCGTGTGTTGGAATATGGGAGACGTTTACCTGTTACAACAGTGCAGTGTGCATATAGAAGGAATTATGGAAAAGAGTTGCCATGTAAACAGAGGTTTGTGCATTGGTATCGATAAATTAGGGACAGTTGTATCTGTAAACAGAAAACATTCCGTCGACGAAGGGTGCCAGGTGCAGCCGTGAAGAGAGGGGGAGGGAGGGGGTTAATTTTGAATGCAGTCAAAAACATTTTATCGCCCACGAAAGCCGAGAAGATGGAATACCGAAGCGTAATGCGTGGAAGAGTGTGTGATGGAGGTTGCATTTCGAACCACACCGACAGCAGCTTGTGTAAAATTGAGACCGGGAGAATTTATGGCTGTAGTCTTCGGCTTTGCATCACAACGCAGGAAGCACTTCAGAATGGGTTTTTCGTTCAAAATGGTTCAAATGGCTCTGAGCACTATGGGACTCAACTGCTGAGGTCATTAGTCCCCTAGAACTTAGAACTAGTTAAACCTAACTAACCTAAGGACATCACAAACATCCATGCCCGAGGCAGGATTCGAACCTGCGACCGTAGCGGTCTTGCGGTTCCAGACTGCAGCGCCTTTAACCGCACGGCCACTTCGGCCGGCTGGGTTTTTCGTCCCCAAACTGATATTCAGTGACGTAGGAACTTTCCATGTATCTGGAGAAGTTAACCACCACAATATGAAAGTTTGAGACATTGAAAGTCTTCATGAAATTGTAGCGCATGAACGAGGTTTACTGAAGGTTAACGTTTAATGTGCAGTATCACAGATGAACCTATATAGGCCGTTTTTTTATGTGAGAAACCGTGACCGTAACTGATATGACGATGACGTGGCTGTTTCCAGAACTGCGAGAATTTCATCTTCCAGCAAGGCGGGGCATACCCTCATTGGAACATCGATGTTCGTCGCTACCTAAACGGCGAACTTCCGCATCCTGGGCTGGGGGTGCTGATGTAGATGATGTGGTTTTATTTCCCTTGACCCCCGCCCCTAGGTCACCCTACCTACCTTTGGGAGTACATTAAGGATTGCTTGCGTTTTCCCTGTGCCAGGAACACTGGAAAAGCTCAGCGAACAGAACAAGGCTGCTGTGAATACCGCTGACTGGAGGTTGCTGGATAAAGTAACGGACGGACTTCGCTTGGATGCGTGCCGTGTGATCAGGGGGCACTCATACAACATTTGGAGAGTAAAAAATGCTGCCTTGATGAGTTTACGTTCTATTCAAGCACCCCCCCCCCCCCCCATATTTTTAAGTACAATACCTAGAAAAAAATAGAGCTTTGAAAACGAATAAATTATTTAGACCAGCCCTGTGTTTTAACTAGCAGACCATACAGTTAAGGGGTAACTTATTACAATCTCTTTCCGTTTTATATCTGACAACACTCTTGACTATTGAGAGAGTTAAAAAGACTTAGCGTATGCCTTTTAAAACATACGGGAAAAACGAGAGCACTCCTCAACATAGCTTTCATAGCTGAAAACTACAGAGGGCTTCAAAAATTACGTTGTATATGTCGTTCCACGCAAAGACCATTGCGGAGCAAGAGTCGTGCAGTGTTAGAAGAGAGTGTATGTTCTGCATTTCCGCTTATATACGGGTAACATGTGCATCACAGTGTGCGTGAGAAATGGAATAGCAACTGGAAACGCACTCCAAACGGACAGAATGGTTCATGTGGATAAAACTTCTCAACCACACCCAGATTCACCCTAAAATTCTGGCACTATACGGATGAAATGCAAAACCTTCTCAGCTGCCGTAGTGAAATGGTGCCACCTATTTGATCAAAGTAGCAGAGATATTGCTGATCGCGAAGGAAGACCATCGACACGACCAAGGACAACAATGTTCAAGCAGTCGAAGAACTGAATTGCAGCAATAGCGGGTTTTTTTAAGATGAGAACTTTCACAGAGCGATTCTCGAATGGTTCCAATGATCGGATACCTTTCGTCAAGGTACTGAACGTTTAGTACAGAATTTACAAACGTCCCTAACATTGACTTGGAGAATGTGTTAAAAATAGTATCTCACAGCTGTTTCGCTTGGAAGTATAGTGCGGCAGTGAATAAAAGGTACTTGGTCCGCCATAATAAGCCCCCTCGTATTATTCTGTTCACATAAAGCAAGTTTAGATAAGTTGCTCAAAAGCTTCAAATGGCTCTGAGCACTATGGGACTTAACATCTGAGGTCAATAGTCCCCTAGACTTAGAACTACTTAAACCTAAATAACCTAAGGATATCACACACATCCATGCCCAAGGCAGGATTCAAACCTGCGACCGTAGCGGTCGCTCGCTTCCAGACTGAAGCGCCTAGAACCGCTCGGCCACAACTGCTGGCAGATAAGTTGTACTGGCTGTGGCACAGGTATTATAAATAAAGGAATAACGTGAATTAAGAAGGAAGGTAAACAATGCCATCCCAGAGGTTTTAGCCTCATTAGCTTATATTTAGCTAATGCGCTAATGCGCCTGTTTGTGGCGTCAATAAACAACGGTATTTTGCAGCCGTTACCTTTCATTTATGAGATTCAGATGTGTTTCAGGTGGTGTGCTCCCGGTATGTCAACTGAGTTAATAATTCATTCTTAGCTTTTCTTATTTTAAAGCTAAATGAAAGTAATTTTACAAAATTGTTGAGGCTTTCGTGGCCACTTGTTGACAAACTGCCTATTGGCTTCTGTCTCGGGTTCTTCGGCCGACGTTCATCTAATGCTTTTTCTGACGTTTCGCCAGCACGAGTGGCTGGCATTGTCAAAGCTTCACCCTCCATTGCCGGCAATGGAGGGTGAAGCTTTGACAATGCCAGCCACTCGTGCTGGCGAAACGTCCGAAAAGTCATTAGATGGACGTCGGCCGAAGAACCCGAGACAGAAGCCAATAGGCAGTTTGAAAGTAATTTTGTCAGGCATCCAATAGACTGCGTTATCTAACACACTCAGCCAGATGGAGGATTAGTATTTAACTAGTCGACAACATGGTTATTAGAGGCGGAGCACAACCTCGAAGTGGGCAAAAAGGGGAAGCAAATCAGCGGTATGATTTTCAGAGGCATTAAATAATTTTAGGGAACTATGGAAAATCTTACCCAGATTGTCCGAACGAGGCGTAGATTGATGTCTGTGGAAGATATGGCTATTAAAATTCACCGAGAAGCTTTCTTTAAGTTACATAACATATATACCCTGACAGAACAGAACAAACCGACCACTGCGCGGGAATGAATGCCTCCTAGTAGCGATGCGGGTACGTGACGCGTTAAGGAATGAGAGGTGAATAATGGTTCATTCTAGCGACTATATGAGCCACAAATGGCGAAATCTACTGAAATAAGTAATTTTGACAAAATCATCATTAATGGCCGGGGTCTGGAAATGAACATTTCGGAAACGACGTATAGGCTATGCTGATCTCAGGCTGCTGGCTATGAGTATCTATGGGTAATGGATGAAGGACGGAGAAACTACTACCAGGAGACAGTTTGATGCACAAACACGCTCCGTCACGATACATGGAAGTTGAAGGCTTGCCTTTTCTGGAAAATAGACAGCGATATGACGACAGAGAACAACGCTGAAACGAGAACAAGTGTTTCGGAGCACGCTGTACAGTGCTTATTGTTGAATATGGATCTACGTTTTCCCCTGTTTACCTAACGATGACAGTGGACATTAGATCGTCTAAATTTAAGCGTGAATCAATGTTTCTAGTTACATATAGTCATGGTCGTGTCCGAATACACCAACATACAGACGAACGGACTGTCGAATCACGCACGAGCGCCACAGACACAGACGGTGAGGATAGTATTGTGATATGGCTTCCATGGGACATGTAGAGGCAATCGAAGGCACCGTGACCGTTGCGGATTACATTAACATTATTGTGGAACACCTTCATGCGTCATGTCTTCAGCGGTGACGGCATCTTCCAGCTGATCGTATCAAAGGACCAGAATGGAGCCACGGTGGTTGGAGGTGCATCTTGATGTACTGGCTACCAAATTCGCCTGATCACAGACCGACTGAACATACATGGGACGCTATCGGGAGCCAGCTCGCATTCACAACTCACCTCAGCGAATTTGCATGTCTTGCGTGGCCTGTACGTAGAGATTTGGCACAACATAGTTCCGAAATCCTGTCTAGAACTTGTTGAGCCATTCCACGCAGAACAGATGCGTTCCAAAAGTGAACCAATGCTATTAATAGGTAGGCATTATGTTTTTGTTGGCAAAACTGCACATAACAATTTCTGTAAGCTTACAGATTCCTGAAAGCTAAACTGGTAAGAAATGAGAGCACACATATGAATTTAGACGAACATGTCACGTCAAACAGATTAACCAGTCACAAATTATATTTTTGTGTCAGACATACGGTAACAGTAGCATATCATTAAAATGAATTTTGCTACGCCAGTACATTAGCCATCTTCAGAAGCGATAAAACGAGAAGAGATATATTAATTTTCATAAAAAATCTTAAAAAATCAATGTTTGGTAGTACTATCTGCAAGTGACATAAAATGAAACTTGAAACACATGTGGGTCGTACTTGTCGTCTCCGACACTTGACCAATAACGCTTTAAAGCGCGTATTGACCGAAATTTTATCAGTTTTAATGCCACTGTGTTCTAAAACTGAAAACCATTCACTGCGATTCTATCGAAAATACAGATGAGTGTATTGCGTCAATTACTCTTCTCCACAGACTGATTGCGGTGTTATTGTACAGTAAGCTGAAACAGACGAGACCGCTGGAGTGCATCGACTGTAGTGAGGGTGAGGTATTGTGTCAACGAGTGTAAAGTGGAACGATGTTTGGTCGATACAATTTGTTACAGTCTTTAAAAAAAGTGACGGAGACTCTTGTGATTTTCGTAAAGAGAATTGCAATCAGAAACCGTGAACAGAAAGTCCTTACCGATCTTTTCCAACTTTCGTAATGGAAAGAGTACTATTTCTGGTGCTCCGCTTTAGAGATGGATAGCATCGAACGCCATAGACAAAATTTATCAAGAGTAGCAGGTGCGAAATATCACTAATTTGTATTTAATAAATGACTAGCAGTAGGCAACGTCCATTTAAACGCTGACCTCTTCGTACAGACCTGTGATCAGCCGACATCCTTCCCGCAAACGATCTTTGCAGAAGATGAGACTAACGCTCCAAGTTCTTTGCGGAGTAGGAGAGCCAAAAGGCTCGGTTGCAGTACATATCTTTCAGAAGCACATTCTACGGACATCCAAAGGCATGTGAAATATCCCTGCAATAGATGCTAAAATCAAACATGGATGATTTCATATGTGGTGAAAACAAATTTAGGATTTACAAGAGGGTGTCAGTGTCCCTCCATGCAATGCAAAAATATGAGTTTTGCTCTTTAGACATGGAGAAGAAACCTGCAGAAATGCGACTGCATCAAATTGCTGATTAAGTGATGTTATCGAGCAAGGGTGCTTCTTAGTAAATCTTTCGTTGTTTGGAGGTCGTGATGAACACCTAAGTACGATTCCAGTGTTGGCGACAAATCACTAGGAACATTAACCATCGCAAAGTGCTTGCGAGTAACCATCCCAAGAAGCGTGTTGTAGAGGTACTGAATCGAACATGTGAGAAAAGATATTCACAACAAAATTTGGCCAAAAGAAGGGTTCGGTTAATAGAACATTTCCTGGGTAATCATGAAATAGTCTATTTGCTGATGGAAGTAAGCAGGTTGAAATGGATGAAGGCTGCAGTAGTTATGTGGAGATGAAGAACCTTTAGTATTGTAGACTAGCGTGCTGACCGTAACAATAACAACATGAACCATTCAACAAAGGATCTAGATACACCTTGTGAAGCCTTAATCTGTCCTCACACGGGCCGAGTTACCTAACATCCATTTGGAGCTGTATGTATTTTGTGGCGTCAGTTCCTGATACTTATTGCCCGCATCTCGTGGTCGTGCGGTAGCGTTCTCGCTTCCCACGCCCGGGTTCCCGGGTTCGATTCCCGTCGGGGTCAGGGATTTTCTCTGCCTCGTGATGGCTGGGTGTTGTGTGCTGTCCTTAGGTTAGTTAGGTTTAAGTAGTTCTAAGTTCTAGGGGACTTATGACCACAGCAGTTGAGTCCCATAGTGCTCAGAGCCATTTTGAACCTGATACTTATTGTTGAGAAGCCATTTCGTTACGTGAAACACAGGACACGTTTTGTGATGCTTCGCCAAGGTACCACATAAATTAGAGGCAATAAGATGCAAGAACGCTCTCTACTTCGCAAGCAACAATGTATTTGTCGTTTTCAGCTGAAACCCATTTTTGTTGGTTTCTAATCAATGTAATCTACACCCTATGAATAAATGCTATTTATAAGCACCAGCTCACTGACAATCTCTCGAGAATGCGTCGTTATTGGTATGATTTGTTGTAATAACATGACGGAAATCGTCACACTGGTCGCAACAGCTTATGGAAAATTCGTGAAAAATGCTTCGTTCATGGTAGGATTTATTATAATTATATGTCAGTTAATAACGTACCGGCGATTAAGGTCTTCAGAAGACCGTAACATAAAATGCAAGGCACATGTTGTAGAAATTCAGCGTAGCGTAGTTGGTAGAGGCACCAAGTTAAATAGCGATGTCGAGTGGGGCCACGTTTTGCTTTGTCTAATTTTTTTTCAGAATTCCGCGTATTCTAAAAGGTTGTGGCACGTTGTTATTAAATCAATAGAAATACAGTGCGTCCGTAGAGTAGTGGTACAGTTTTAATCGATCATTGATAAGCAATGAAGCAAGTTCGAAATATGAAACAAGATGGAAATGGAAGATAAACTCTCCAAGTATTCACGGCTGCTAGCACAGTCCGATGTGGCTTCTCTTTGCTGCCGTACACACATCCAAACGATATTCTAGTGCTTACCACACACGTACAAGGACATATGATGTAACAGAGTGAATAGCGTACGTGATTCTCTGTTTTAAATTGTTCATGTGATTGATAAGTTACTGCACACCGTTGCTACTCACAATCCAGAATGCAGCAGAAGTTAATGGCGTTAGCTCCGCTAATCTGGGAGACTATCAATCAAAACCATCCCTTCCTATACACCTGAGTTAGTTTTATATCCAGAAACTCGCGAACATTTTTGGCGTAGTGTGGAGGAGGACAGTCTTGTTGAAAGAAGTCCTGGAAATTATGCATGGCATACAACTGCAACATGTCACGGAGTCAAGGAAGTCATTTGACATAACAATCTGTTCTGAACTGAAAAAGAGGCCTGTAATTTTATCATGCATCAGAGCACGACACACACATTCGCCTTATGGTTGTAACACTCACAATCAAGGTAGGCACAAAGATTTTACAAGAGCCCGTATTCTGCCGTTGTAGCGATGAAAAGGACAGACATGGAACGTGGCCTCGTCGCTAAACACATTCATCTTCATAAATCATTCGTCATTGTCGATCACTTTAAGAATATCTATAGCAAACTCGAATCTATTAGTTCAAGAAACTGGCGGTATTCTTTAACTGCTTATAAAACCAATTAATGTTATTTCTATGTGGTGGCATTTCGTTGTATGCTTTACGATATTCATGTTGAATATTAGTCATTGATTTGGATTTAGCTAGCCACAGAACACACTGAACTGCCTTGATCCGCTGCTGCTATACGGTTCGTTGTGTCCTGACACCATTTGCGCGTTCACACCATTGAACATCATACCACAGAAACTATTTGCGATACTATCCAATGTATCACAAGTTTCAACCTTTTCGTTTCGTTTCCGTTAGCTACAAAATCGTCCATAACTGCACCGTAACTTTACGGATACACTGTATTTTCTATAGCACTCTTTATTTTGTACACGTAAGTGCTCTCTTTCAGCAGAGAATTTGTCCGTGGGAAGTTTTATAAGCTGATGTCCTTATTGACTGTGCACGGAACTTTCCATTTTGTCCTGTCACGTGACCATGAATACTGAAGTTCTTATTTACGTAGACTACAACCAGAACAACGTGACTAGCATATGGACAAGGGAGGGAAAGTGCTTTCTAACAGAGCTAAGAAAGAAATTTTATGTGAGTCAATTTTTCGTGAACAAACTTTGTCTTTTGCAAGACTGAGACAATTAACAGGTGCCGCTGGAGAGCGCTACAGTCGCAAATCACGAGATGCAGCACGTCCCATGTTACGCCGGCGTTTTGTCTCGTGAGGCTGGATTTTCCGTTCGCGTCCACGTCAACGTTAGCTGCCTCGTTCCCTGTGAGGACAACTTTACTGAAAGATGAAATTCTTCCTATAAGCATAAAATCTGGTTAACAGGACATCCACAAAGAAACATCGTTTGAATCAGATAAAAATCTTCAGCTGTAAATAGTTTTATTGGTTCAACCACGACCGGTTTCGGACCATTATAAGCCAATGTGCAGGTGTTAAAGACTGCAATAGGAAAGTCTAGAAACTAAGACATTGTATACCTCACAACACTTATATGTTATAACGATAGTGAGAATTACCTACTCAACTGTAAATGTGAAGTTGATGAGGATTAGTCAGAATGACGGTGACATTGTTGAGTCATCAACCTACTGACTGGTTTGATGCGGCCAGCCACGAATTCTTCTCCTGTGCCAACCTCTTCATACCAGAGAAGCACTTGAAACCTTCGTCTTTGCTTTTGCCGTCGACAGCTCCCTCTAGTACCATGAAAGTTATTCCCTCATGTCTTAACAGATGTACTATCACCCTGTTCTTTCTCCTTGTCAGTGCATTCCACACGTTCCTTTCCTCTCCGAGTCTGCACAGAACCTCCTCATTCCTCACCTTAGCAATCCACCAAATTTTCAACATTCGTCTATACCACTACATCTCAACTGCTTCGATTCTCTTCTGTTCCGCTTTTCCCACAGCCCATGTTTCACTACCATATAATGCCGTGCTCCAAACGTACATTCTCAGAAATTTCTTCCTCTCTACGTTTGATCGTCTTAGACTTCTGTTGGCCTGGAATGCCCTTTTTGCTAGTGCTAGTCGCTTCTGATGTCCTTGCTCCGTCCGTCACTGGTTATTTTGCTGCCTAGATAGTAGAATTCCTTAACTTCATCTACTTCGTGACCATCAGTCCTGATGCTAAGTTTCCCGCTGTATTCATTTCTGCTACTTCTCATTTCTTTCGTCTTTCTTCGATTTACTCTCAGTCCATACTCTGTACTCATTAGGCTGCTCATTCCATTCAGCAGTGCAATTGTTCTTCACTTTCACTCAGAATAGCAATGTCATCAGCGATTAGTATCATAGATATCCTTTCACACTGAATCTTAATTCCACTCCTGTACCTTTCTTTTAGTTCCATCATTACTTCTTCCATGTACAGACTGAACAGTAGGCGCGAAAGACTACATCCCTGTCTTACACACTTTTTAACCAAAGCAGTTCGTTCTTGGTCGTCCACTCTTATTACTCTCTCTTGGCTCTTGTACATGTAGTATACTAGCTGTCTCTCCCTGTAGCTTACCCCTGCGTTTCTCAGAATTTCTAACATCTTGCACCATTTTACATCGTCGAAGGCTTACTCAAGGTCTACAAATCCTACGAACGTGTCTTGATTTTTCTTCCGTCTTGCATCCATTATCAACTGCAACGTCATAGTAGCCTCTACGGTGCCTTTACCTCTCCTAAAGCTAAGCCGACCATCATCAAACACATCCTCAATTTTCTTTTCCGTTCTTCTGTATCTTATTCCTGTCAGCAACTTCGATGCATGAACTGTTGAACTAATAATTCTCGCACTTGTCGGCTGTTGCAGTCTTCATAATTGTGTGGCTGATATTTTTCCGAAGGTCAGATGATATGTCGCCAGACTCATACTTTCTACACATCAAGGTGAATGGTAGTTTTGTTGCCACTTTCCCCAATGATTTCAGAAATTCTGTTGGAATGTTATGAATCCCTTCTGCTTTATTTGATCTTGAGTCCACTTCCTGTTTGTTTCATGACTCAGCGGCTTGTATTTCTATATTCCTGAATTTTCCGGAACATTTTTGTACTTTCTTCTTTCATCGATCAACTGAGGTATTTTTTTCTTACCCGTGGTTTCATCGCAGTTACCTACATTCCACGAATGTTTATCTTTCCTACTTCTGTGATTGCACTTTGTAGAGAAGTTCGTTCCTCTTCAACTGTGCTCCCTACTATTATTAACTGCTGTAGCTACAGTCTTAGAGAACTTAAAGAGTATCTCGTCATTCGTTAGCACTTCCATATCCCACTTGTTTGCGTACTGAGTTCTCCTGACTAATCTCTTGAATTTCAGCACACCGTTCAGCACTACTACACTGTGATCTGAATTTGTATCGGCCCGTGGTTCCCATTACAATACAGTATCTGAGTTTGGAATCTCTATCTGACCATCACCTAGCGTTTTCCAAATGTACCTCCTCCTTTTGTGATTCTTTAACAGAGTATTCGCTATTACTAGTCGAAATTTATTACAGAACTCAGTTAGACTTTCTCTTCTGTCACTCCTTGTCCCAAGCCAAAATTCCCCTGTAACCTTTTCTTCTACTCTTTCCCCTAAAACTGCACTCCAGTCCCCTATGGCTACTAGAATTTCATCTCCCTATACGTAATTTATTACTCTTTCAGTATTCTCATATACTTTATCACTTGAGCTTCAGCTCGCGACGTAGCCATTTATACATGAACTATCGTTGACGGTGTTGCTTTACTGTCTATTTTGATAAGAACAACCCTATCACTGAACTGTTCGCAGTAATACACACTCTGACCTACCTTCCTATTCATAACCTACTTCCGTTACACCATTTTCTGCTTCTGTTGATATTACCGTATACTCATCTGACCAGAAATCCTTGTCTTCTTTCGATTTCACTTCACTGACCCCTACTATATTTAGATGGTGACTTTGCATTTCCATTTTCTTCCCTACAACGTTCAAGTTTCCTTTCATCCTTTTAATTTTAACTGCGAAAAGCTACTATTTCTTCTTGTGCATATTCAGTTGTCGCTATCCTTATTAAATTTTTATCCATCTTGTCATTATTAGCACGTTTGTGGCTTTTATGACATTATTTTTAACAGATGATTGAGACTCTCACTGTTTATGCCGAAGTACATAATTTTTACATTATTTTCTCATATTTTGACGACGTACACCTTACAACCTTTTATTCAGTTACATATTTGTTAGCACCAGGAACGTAGCCTGGAGTATAGGACGTGGCGGTCAAGCGCCCCAAGGTTTAAGTTCTCTTATGTTGTTCACTGATTTTATCGTTGTTTTTCCTCCTTTTTTCCTTCCATTGACCGCTCATTTCTCTTGGCAGTTTTATTGATTGACTGGTATGACACCGTGTTTCATTCTGAGTAATTCGATAGTATCAACTTTATATTCACAGTTGGGCTGTTAATCCCCACTATCATTGTAACTAACCAGTGTTAAGTGGTATACAATAACTTATTACAGTTTCTCTATTTTACTACGGCAGTCTTTTACATCTGGAGATGGGCGTATAATCGTCCGAAACCGGTCGTGATTGAATAAATAAAACTATTTACTACTGAAGCGGTTTATTATCTGATTACTTGGTGAGCCGTGGCAAAAATTGCTGTTTTGAAGAGAGCGCCGCAGCGCGTAGTGTAAAGCAGTCGCTTTCCGTTTCTGGCGGTGGCCCCACTGTGGCAATCGCAGATTTGGCAGCTTTGGTGTCTGCCTCTGGTGGGAAAGGGGAAACGTTGCCTGTTCACGTGCATTTAAGGGGCGCTATGAGCTCGGCAGTCGGTCAGTCGGACTGAGGCTAGGTCAGTCTCACGTCACCAGTTACTGGTCTGTCTCTCGTTTGCATTTGTGCGGCAGTTGGTGTCTGTCGTTTGGATCAAACTTTAAAGCCAGAAAATGAGAGTCTTGCCAATCCGTCGGTAACAGAACTCAGCTAGTGGTCGCCCGGTCGGGGCTGAGTTCCTGCATCTGAGTCTGCGCGATAGGCCGCCAGTCTGCTCGAGTTGCTCGGGCAACGGTCATTGGCGGTTGGATCGGTCGGTTGGTCGATCGCGCACTGAGACACGAAATGACTTGTCCGCCTTGAGCGTCGGCGCATGTGAGGTCCACACGTGAGTCCAGTAGGCAGCCCCATATATAAAGGGGTAGTGGCTTAGCGGTTCACACGAGAGCTACAGGAGCGAAACCAAGACATCGGGCTGGCCGGGCCGAGCTGCGACGCCGTGAGACGGGAGATCGGCGCGCATTCCTGCGTCCGTTGAAGCGGTTGGCAGCGGATGGTTCGGGAGAGCGTTGGGGGTGCTGCGCCAGGTCTTCGCCAGAAATCGCAGTTTATTAGATGTTACGTGATTGGAGATATGCTGTTTCATTTACTTGTTAAATTCTACTAGTTCTCTTGGTTAGGTCACCAGCCGCTTTGTTTTGGGGTCGTCCCCCCATTATTCTCCTTTTGCCCACCAGCGGGAAGTTGGTTATTTGTGCATTGGGTGGTCCGTTTTTCCCTTGTGGATTTGGGGAGGTTTAGAGCAATCTGCGGTTCGGGTTGTTTAGTAACCCCCCCTCCCCCCTGTCAATCTGCCATACGTTAATGACTTCCTCTGTCATATTTGTCGGATTTGGTGTTAACGAATTCATTGCTTAAAAGTCGAATTCTTGAAATATGTTTTTATCTTGCCTCTCATCTTGCGAGGTGGTATATGTGTAGTGTAGAGCATGTTGTACATTTTATGTAAGTCTGCATTTCATGGGTTTTATTTAGTCATTTTAGGTTATAAGGTTGCCACCGTTCCATCGTAAGAGTCCCTAAAAAATTTGCACTTTCGGTGGCAAATAATTTGAGTGCTGTACCATTTCCATCCCTCTTACGGGGTGCATAGCTTACGTGTTTGTGTGAGTTGTTAAAAAAAATTATTTTAAAGTAATCTGGTGTGTTGCAAATTTGCACCAGTGTACTCTTTCAGAGGTTGTTGTGAGCGGTCATGACTGCGGCAAGCTTCTCAGCTCGAAGGCTCATACTGTTAATATTGTTCTGCCTGCCTCTAAATAAAATTGTAGCTTGATGTTTCGAAGGTGCTCTCTGCTTATAGTTTTAAATCTGTTTTTGAAAAAGAGTTTAGGAATAAAATTCACATTTGTTAAAAGTAATTTCATTTTCCATCAGTTACTTCCTGGCAACTACTTCCACGCTCACCTAGTGTGATTAAAGGTGTTAATGTTCTTGATGAATCACTAGTAAATAAAGCAAATTCTTTAAGAAAAGGTTTTGAAAGTAAAATTAACGGTTCACTTGGTATAAGCGATACTGTAGTTACAGCTAATGTTGCAGAAAACCAACAAGCATGAATGAGAGCACTTGATAGCAGACGCGCTGCAGCCGACAAATCCGGGCGAGGAGCGACGAGGGAATGCAGAAGGCAGACGCAGGCACGCCCTGTTGCTCCTCCAGCGGGTGATTTCCCGGGCGCTGCTCCCCTGTCGGCATTCCCAAATGAAATAACGTCCGATATAGAGGGAGCGCCGAGCGGCGGAAACCACGTGCTGCGTCCGCCGACTGCGGCGGCACAATTTATCAAGTTTGACGGCCCCGCTACCCCGGTCCGGGTCAAGTAGGCTACATGGAGGACCGCCGCGGCCGGCAAGAAAGCCGTCCCTCCCACCCCCACCAGAGTGGCAGAGCGGGCCATCGTAAACAGGCCGGCGTCTGGCCGCTGATTTATTGCGTGGACATCGCTCGCTCAGTTTCCAGCGCACAGGATCACAACTCGTCCCGTGGGAGTTCTGCAGGGTCCCCTCCCTGCGGCCAACTCGGCTCCTTGACAGCTTCAGCCAACGGAAGGCCTGACGCAGCACTCTGCTCGAGAACGACTGTTTCCTCTGCAGATTCCCGAGGACTTTGGCTGCCAGAGTTACTAACTAGCCTTCAACCTCAAAAGCTCACTTTGATAACGTCCTGCTACTGTTACGAGTTTTGTCTCCCCTCGACACTGCTGTAAATCTAGATCTGCACCTGGACTCCGCATAGCGCACTACAATGTGTAGCCAAGGAAACCCCTAGTACAAGTATTTACTTGCCCCATTTCCCCATCTGCAACTTTCTCGTGTATGGACAGTGTGAAGCACGTCTGTCGATTAACATCCGATTTCTTCAGTCATCAATCTTCTGACTGGTTTGAAGTGGCCGGCTACTAATTCCTTCCCTGCACTGTCTGCCTCATCTTACAGAACCATTTTCATCCAACGTTCTCAGTTATTTGCTGGATGTATTCCAGTCTCTGTCTTACCCCTACAGTTTTTATCCTCTACAGCTTCCTATAGAACAATGGAATTATTCCATAATGCTTAACACATGTCCTATCCCTTTATCCCTTCTACTTGTCGTGTTTATTTCACTTTTTTTATTTCTTTCTGGCTTTCAGAAGGTGCTCATTCAGCTATCTCAATAGTGGAATGTCAATTACGACGATAAGAACCCATCTGCAACGCAACACCCAATCCCCGAATGGCGAAAATCTTCCACCCGGCCGGAAGTCGAACCCAGCCCCTCCGCTTGGCAATCCGCAGCGCATCTACCGAAGCGGACCTTGCCAATGGTTTCCGTTTGTCTTCTCTTCGCCAATTCTGTGGGGAACCCCTTACTCCCTATCTTATCAGTGCAATTAATTTTCAACAATCTTCTCTAGTATTAGTTTCAAACTCATCATTCCTCTTTTTTCCGGTCTCCCACTGTCTACGATTCACTACCATAAAATGCTGTATTCGAAACGTACATTTTTCAAAAATTTTTTGCTCAACGTCTATGTTTGATACCAGGTGACATCACTCAGTCTGATTTTTATGTCCTCTTTTCATCGTCCGACATGGGTTATTGTGCTTCCAAGGTAGCAGAATTCCTCAACTTCGTTAAGTTTCTCGCTTTTCTCATTTCTGCTAACTACCATTACTTACATCTTTCTTCCATTTACTCTCATTCCTCGTTAGTTGGTACATCCAATCAACATATCCTGTAATTCTACTTCACCTTCACTGAGGATAGCACTGTCATGAGCGAAACGCATCATTGGTATGTTTCACCCTGAATTTTAAACCCACACTCCAACTTTCTTTTATTTCCGTCATTTCTACTTCAATGAAAAGATTGAACAGGATGGACGACAGACCTCTTTTTAATCCAAGCACTTCATACTTCGTCTTCCAGCCTTATTGCCCGCTCATCGTTCTTGTATGTATTGTACGTTATTAATCTTTTCGCATAGCTTATTTTCCTCAAAATTCTCAGAATCTAGCACCATTTCATATAGTGGAACGCTTCTTCGAAGTCGATGAATTGTATGAATGTCTCTTCTTTTTTCAGAATGAAATGTTCATTCTGTAACGGAGAGTGCACTGAGATGAAATTAAATCTGTGTTGTGCATTTCGCAGGCACGTGCTCTGCTGGTTGAGCTATCCAATCACGTCTCACGACCCGCCCTCACAACTTTACTTCCACCGGTATCTTGTCTTGCACCTTCCAAACCACAGAAGCTATCCTGGGAAACTTGCAAGAGTAGCACTCATGGGAGGAAGTATACTGCGGAGACATGCTTAGCCACAGCCTGTGGATGCTTCCAGACATTTTCACTCTGCAAACTCATAAGAAACATCCAGGCAGATTAAAGCTCTTCACCGGACCGGAGCTCCAACTCGGAATCTTCACCTTTCGCTGGAATGGTCACAACCGACTGCCGAAGGAAGTTTCATATCAGCGCACAGCCAGCTGTAAAGTGAAAATTTCATTCTGGAAACATCCGTCAGGCTGTGAATAAGCCATTTTCCCGCATTGTTCTTTCTTCTAGGAGTGCTAGTCTTTCAAGTTTCGCTGGGGAGCTTCTGTGAAGTCTGGAAGGTAGGAGACGACGTGCTGGTGAAAGTAGAGCTTTTAGTAGTGAGTCGTGATTGGGTAGCTAAGTGGTTAGAGCACTTGTCCGCAAAAGAGAAAAGTTCCGAGTTCCAGTCTTGGTTCGGCACTCACTTTCAATCTGTCTGGATACTTCTCTTCATTCCCCTTCACTTTTGCTTCCATTATCAAGCGCAACGTCATAACTGCTTTCTGGTGCTTTTAACTTTCCTAAAACCGTCAGTTAATATACCCTCAGTTTTATTTTCCATTCTTGTATATATTATTCTTGCATGCAACTTGGAGCGTGAGCGTTAGGCTGTTTGTACGATTCATCTGATTTATTTTCTCTTGCTATCCTCGAAACTGTGTGGATAATGTGTTTCAGAAGTTCTGATATTACGTCGCCAGACTCATAGACTCTACCATCAACATCAATAGCTTTTGGTTGCAATTTCCCCAGTAACTTTAAAATTTTCTATGGAATGAGCTCTAATACCTCTGACGTTTTTGTTGTAGTCTCTTAGGGAGACAAATGTGAGAGAAAATAATATGTTCGCCAACTCTTCTACGAACCCATATTCTCAGAATTTCAACAGTAGCTCTCTCCATGATAAACAACGTATAACACTCTCCATCATTCACAACGCCTGCCTTGTAGCGACTACTAACGCAGTAAGAGCTACATCTTCTCGTACCTCCACTTCGTAGGGGTCCCAGACACATGAAAAAAACCCAATAATTGCCCGAATAAGTGTTTTGTATGTGATTTTTCTGTTTTCTTTTTGTGAATGAACCAATTTTCCTAAATAATCTTCTAATCAGTCTCGGACTGTCATATGCATTTCCTACAATTTCTTTAACGTGTCATTCCACTTCAGGTCTCTGCACAAGGTTACCCTTAGGTATTTTAATGTTTTAAGTGATTTTTCACCAATAGGATAATCAAACAATAAAAGATATCTTCCCGTATATACATGCAATACGTTACAGTTATATTTTCCATCAGAGTCAACTTCCAGTCCCTGCACCAGTTACCGATTCTCTAAAGATCAGTCTACATTTTTCTGTTGTTAATGGGATGAAACTAACAGTTGGAGGTAGTTTCTAGGGTATATTAGGGGAATTTTATTTCGCCATTACTGATTACCTTATGTCTACACGAATACTAACAAATACTTTATAATCTCGCCTTTCATGCGACGCTCAATTTCGATAGAAAGCCTCAGTTTGTTTCTTGCTACTCAGACACACGCATAACCACCCACCCACACACACACACACACACACACACACACACACACACACACACACACACACACACACACGCACACGCACACAAATGAAAACTGAATTTTACGCTCCCATTCGACAGAGCAGTCCCAAATTTGTTTGGTGCGATATTTGCTTTATCGGTATTTTTTAACAGTGACATTAAATACTGGTACAAAGAATGACCAGTACTCTAGCAGCGACTGAGCAGCGTTGTTGCATGGCGGTAGCAGTTTGCACTGGCTGCGGTGTCACTGTTGCTTATTGTGTGGTCTGGTTATTCTTCGCGTTCTACTGTCTGCTAATACACATCGATAAAACGTACGTCGCACTAGATTAATTTGGGTACGCTCTATCGAATGGTTGCGCGAAATTTCGCTTTAAAAATAATTTTGTTTGCAAAGGAAAAAAGAGACCGATGCTTTCCATCGGCACTGATCGTAGCATGAAAGACGTGGTGAGAAATACTTGTTTTGGCTGATTTCAGTTACACAGTGTAAAAACAAAATTGCAAACATCTGTCGAAACACCAGATAAAATGCACCTGACGACTCTTATTATGGACACCATGCAGAAAAAGTATTTCAAAATCTTATGCGTGGCTGCGAAACAGCAACTGTGTAATTCAGAATAGATTGAAAAATCAGCCAACCAGTTGCAAATACAGTTTTATTATCCCTTGACCATGGTTTCGATATTTGTAAAAATATCTTCTTCAAACTATTGGCCTTATTATATCACATGATGCAATAGGCGTCACAAGATAAAACATTTCCGTTAAGTTACTTGTACCTTATGTCTGAGATTAAGGCCAAATGTGACGGCAATGTTAAGTTCTGTACTTCAAGAAATTACTCACTGCCTATATGTAATGTACTAAGAGTATAACACTTACATAGAGTGCGATTTCTAGACCTACAGTGCATATTTAAACCAGATGTAACAAAAGCTTATTATCCGTATTTATATGTTTGCTCTTTATGATCCCAAAATATTAATGTTCACTATCTGAGTTTACCACATTGCATTAAGAGTGTAAATATAAATATAGTGCTTGAATAATTAATAATTAGGTCCCGGCGGGGGATCGAGTCCTCCCTCGGGCATGGGTGTATGTGTTTGTCCTTAGGATAATTTAGGTTAAGTAGTGTGTAAGCTTAGAGAATGATGACCTTAGCAGTTAAGTCCCATAAGATTTCACACACAAAAAAATAATAATAATTAGCTGTCGTTACTGTCACTTATGTGTCATCATTAGTTGCTGATGGTAATACAGGGAGCTACCAACAGACAACAGTGAATCATCTACCCGCATAAGAAGTTCAAAGCATCAACTGGGGAGTCGGTAGTGGTCGAACAAGATACGGAGCTAACATCGTAGCTCCTGTTTTACGTAAATCACCAGAGAAGGATTGGAAAACGAGGCATTTCCAGTTGTATGGGCGTAAATCGGATTAAATTCATTCGTAAGAGAGGTTTCACAAGAAATTCAGACCACAGCACAGTCAAGAAGAAATGCAAAGTTAGACGAATGACATACATGATCCGCAAATGACGCTACTGTTTTCAAACTTTGGAAAATGCTAATTTATTCTTTCTGACCTAAAAGTTAAGAAACTGATAGTGATATTTGTGGAATTTCATGAAATATTGGATCCTATAAATGAGATAATTCACGTTGTCATAGGAATCAGTTGAGGCAGTAAAAACCCAATTTTTCAATTGCTCAAAATACTCTCAAAATGAATTGTAGGACATCTACATAAAAACAAAGAAAGGAAACAGGTATCATCTTTTGCTTATCAAAAGAATTATTACGGTAGTCACCTGGGATAACTTGAAAAAAACTATAATCAAAGCTTTTGGATAAGGAAACGAGCTATCTTGATTCCAAATTCAGTCAAAAATTTTGCTCCTCTTGGCAATCTTTTTGTCGAGTTCACAGTATTGCACAATCAACAGAAACTTAATTATTCATATTTGAAAGGAATCTCGGATTTTCCATTAGTAGCAGAGAATTAGAATCCCATAATATAATTAAAGTCCTAAATTGGTGATATTCCCTTGTAGAACAACAGAATGAGTCATGTAAAGAAAATATGTGGTAATAATTGGACATTCAGTTTTACTCCTCACTGATCATCCACTTACGCAGGGAACCTGAATGGACGGCACAATTTGTGAAGCACGGTAATGTAATCGTTCCTAGCAAATTTTGTGGTGAAGCACTAGCACTGGAAGTGAAAGCCATAAGAAAAGTTCTGTTTGCTGCCGAGCACACCACAGTTTACAGACGTGGGCGTAGCGGGAATACCGCCTCGCTTACGCTAGTGCTTTCACAGTACTCTAGCCTTGTCCTGGCACAGGAGAAGAGCCCTACCCACGCTTTATAGTAAAATACTGATTTATGAAGTTAGCAGAGCAAAAGGATTACTGCTTGCCGGCGAACACGCAATGATAACAGTTGTGGGCGCAGGAAGAATGGACGAACAGCTCGCCTACAGCACTTGTGCTGCCAGCAATTGGGTGTTACTAATAACATACATTAACAAATCAATGTTGTAGCGAGCCAGAATACACGGTAGTGGTCGGTAGTTACAGTGTGACAGTTATTCAACGATATGAAATAAAATATTCAAAATTTCTCAACGGTGCGCATTATGACGTTCAAAATGCACGTTGGTCGCGGTATATGAAGGGAATTACCGTTGGCTTAAAGACGACTATCATTTGGATGGTTTCGTCAATAAGCAAAATTGGCGGATTTGGGGGAACTAGAAATCCGCATTTCGCAATCGAGAAATCTGTTCACCCTCAAAGGGTGACTGTGTGGTGTGCAATGTCCAGTCGAGGAATAACCGATGCAATATTCCTTGATGGCACGGTGACCACTTAACTGTACGTGCAGGTTTTGGACGATGATTTATCGCCTTCATCCAAAACGACCCTGATTTCGACAAGACGTGGTTCATGCAAGGCGGAGCCCTACCTCATTGAAGCAGGAGACTGTTCTATGTCCTGGAGGAGCTCTTTGGAGACCGCATTCTGGCTCTGGGGTATCCATAGGCTCTGGGGTACCCAGATGCCGCTGGCATGGGCGTCGATTGGCCGCCATATTCTTCGCGTCTGTACACGTGCGGCTCATTTTTTGTAGGGCTATATTAAAGACAAGTAGTACAGCAATAACTCTAGAAACATTGCGAGCTGAAAAGAGCCATTCAGGTGGTCATCGACAATATCGATGTTTTGCAGAACTTCGATACTTGTCTCAGCCACATTATCGCCAATGGTGGCTGGCGTATCGAAGATGTCATAACTTAAATACGCATATCTGTAGTAAGGTTTACAAGTTGAATAAAGTGTGTGCACGCCGTATTTGTTACTAATTTTTTTCATATAGTTCAATAATTGTCACCATGTATAATCCATTGTGTAACTGAATGTTATCGTCGTTATTTTGCGCGATAATTAGTGAATGTTTAGTTAATTTATTACAACAGTGAATGTTTCAGAATTTGTTACTTTGGTCCATAAGAAGAAGGCAAATGTAAAGAATTTTAATTTTGAAAGCGTGTACACATTTTAAGAACGGGTCCATATAAAATGACCTAAGAGCTTTAAAGTATAAAGAAAAACTTCCCTTCGTACAGAAAAAATTCAGGTTTAAAGAATTCACAAAAGCGCTCAACCAAAGAAGTGTACGTGAAATAAATTTGCAACTTGCTTATTTGACGATATTGTTTATTTTGTGGATAGAACAGTTCTTAATATCAAGGAGTGTCAATTTCGTAATACAGTGCATCTCTTTTTGTTGACAGAAATTCTGAAGGTGGCTGCATAGACAGAAATTGGTGATCTTACAAAGTCTCTGCAGTAGTGACTTTCGGTCAAAGTGTGTTCAGTAATTAATTCTAACCCCCCCCCCCCCTCCCTCCCCGTCCGTACATTACAACCAAGAAGCTAGCCACAATGGGTTTAATTGCATGGGAGTATTTATAGAGATTAAAAAATTTCGTGTACACCAAGTTAAAAAGCTTGAAAATCATTATTTAAATAAAAATACATTTTTAATATATCACGTTCTTCAAAAAGACCTCGGAAGTTCAAAATAATTTATTCTAGCCCCGCACACATTCCTAGCTCCAGACAGACAGTCCTGAAAATTTGTGATCGTGAAGTTCATATATGTTATAAATTGGAAAGTTTGTGCGTACGTTTGATACTGTTTCACGCTGAAACGGTTGGACGGTTTTGGAAGACTTTTGGAATGAAATTTGCTTGTTCCCTGAATTAACACTTACGCACAGGTACAAGAAACACTGATCAGCCAGAACATTATGACCGCCGGCCGCTGTGGCCGAACGGTTCTAGTCTGGAACCGCGCTGCTGCTACGGTCTTAGGTTCGAATCCTGCCTCGAGCAAGGATGTGTGTGATGTCCTTAGGTTAGTTAGGTTTAACTAGTTCTAAGACTAGGGGACTGATAACCTCAGATGTTAAGTCCCATAGTGCTTAGAGCCATTTTAACCATTTTTGAACATTATGACCACCTACCTAGTAGCCGGTATGTCCAGTTCTGGCACGGATAACAGAGGCGACACGTCGTGGCATTGAAGGAATGGAGCCATGGAAGGTCGCTGGAGGGAGTTGGCACCAGATCTCGACACACAAGTCACTTAATTCCCATAAATTTCGCGGATGGAGGCGAAGTGCTCTGACGCTGCATTCGGTCACGTCCCTGATGTGTTTGATCGGATTCGGATCTACGGAGTTGAGGCGCCAACACACAAATTTGAATTCGAAACTCTGTTCCTGGTGAATTGTCTTGCTGAATAATGCAACTGACGTCGAGAAACATGATCGTCACGCAGGGGTGTACGTTATCTGCAACAAGCGTACGATAGTTCTTGGCCGTCATGGTGCCTTGCACTAGCGCTACTGGACTCGTTGATGCCCACGTGAATGTTCCCCAGAGCATAATGGAGCCGCCACCAGTTTGTCTCCGTACTGTAGTACAAGTGTAAGGGCGATGGTCCCTTGGAAGACGACAGATTCGAGTCCTCCCATCGGCATGATGAAGAAAGTATCGGGGAATGCCATCAGACTTTCCTATGTGCTGCCATGGCGCCAACGTCCAATGCCGATGGTCACGTGGCAATTTCAAGTCATAGTTGCCGATGTTGTTATGGTTTTGTCACATGCATGGGTCGTTGGCTACAGGGGTCCATCGTTAGGAATGATTGGTTCACTGTGTGTTCAGACACACTTTTACTCTGCCCAGCATTGAAGTCTGATGTTAGTTCCGCCACTGTTCGCCGTCTATCCTGTTTGATCAGTATGCCCATCCTACGCCTTCCGACCTCTGTAATGAGGAGTGGTTGCCCAACTCCATGACGTCTGGACAAGGTTTCATATTATAAGACACAAATATTATAAAACCTTCGCTGCACCGAACTGGAAGTTGCTAATTTTCTTTCTTTGGAGAGTTTATGTTTTCGTTACTCCTTCATTCAGAAGCGGCTTGTAGGGTTTGTATCAGCTTCGGCATGGAGATAAACTATACCTTGAAATAACATAAAGGCTACCTTGCATTCCAAAAATGTCATAGTTACCTTGGGATGGTCATAATGACTACGGTTTTCGTGGGCTGTGTTACGTGACTAAAAAGTCATCCATCAAACCTAACTACCAAATGAAACTATTAAATTAGCTAAGAGATATTAGCACCCCAGAATGAGTCAGTGGCAACCTATACGTCAATCGATACAGTGGTGACGAGAGACTACGCTACTACATACCCTGTAGAGTTTCTAAGCTTATTAAAGCCGCCGGAGGTGCCGTCCTTAAAGTTGGAGCTGGGGTTGGGTGTGCCTCTCATACTGATGCGTAACCTGGATGCACCAAGATTGTGCAATATCACCAGGTTACGCAGCGCGGAGCTGCAAAGGCATATCGTGCAGACCACCATCGCCGTCGGAGCCAGAGTACAGACAGTATTTCCGGTTCAAACGCTTGCTGTTCCCTTAAAAGTGGTCTTCTTAATCAATATAAATAAGAGTTGTGGACAGACGTTAGAAGTGGCAGGTATTCATGTGGGAACACCACGTTTTTCGCACGGATAGCTCTACGTTTTGGCTCTTCGTGCACATCAAGAGCCAGAAATATCTACATATACACAGAGAATTAGAAATCTCGTAAAGTTGTTTGAGGGGACGTGTTGCAGAAGATTTCAGGCTCTCACCAAGATAATTATGATCATTATCCTGCTAAGCATATCGCAAACAGCCTGAAATTATTTACTCTCTTTCTTGGCACACGTTTCTTAATTCCATAATTGGTTGCGTAATTTTTTTTTCCATAATTGAATGAATGGATTGTGAGCGTCATGTATTCTCTCAGCTTCTCCCGGCGGCTCAGAATCTGGTGCTTTTTTACCCGGTGTAGACCGGTTTGCTTGGTTGAAAGTGGCTCTCCCGTACGCTGAAAAGCCAAGTCACAATGACCATCTGCATATCAGCGTGTTGACACACTTTTGGAACGTATTATAGCAGCGATTCTACACGGAATAAATTCGGTAAGTCCTTGGTAGACATTTGAAGGTAATGGCGCTAGATGTTCAAGCACAGGTCACAGAGTTCCCGTAAATTACGTATGATGGTTTGTGGGGCTGGTGCTGGCATCCTATAGTGTGCCAGATGTATAGCACTGGGTTCAGATCTTGTGATTTTAGTGGTCACGACATCAAAGTGAGTTCCCTAACGTGCTTCTGATACCACCGTAGCACGGCCTTCTGACACGGACAGTTATACTGCTGGAACAGTCACCGCCTTAGCGGATAGTACCAAGTGCATGGAGAGAAGCAGGTCGTCTGCTGTAATGTTCACACATTACGCAGTTGTCATGGTGCCTTCGATTGTTACCACTTATATCTTGTAAGTGCAGCAGGATATTCCTCAACGATCTTGGGTGTGACGTCACGTATGCTGGACAGCTCTTCAAATTTCTCGCCAATATTTTATAAAGATACTTATTTTAAAATTTATTTGTGTTAATATTTGCTGCGAAAGTGATTTATTCGTTTATTTTCATTCATCTTAGTCTTCCTTTCTGTGTTGTTGATTTCAGTGATCTGTTAGAAAGTGGTTAGGTCGTTCATCCAAGTCTCAGGCCTCATCGGGGAATGCTATTGATAGGGACGGGGAATATGATGTAAGTGGTGACCTGCTAAAGATAGCAGCTCAAACTGGTGGCAATGATGTGCACTTTGTGCGATTGTTTCTGCGTCATAGGACTCATCTTAATGGTGCTGTTTGGCGTGTTAACTTGGGGCTCGAGAGGGCACTGGTGGCGTAGGGGATGGCTCACATTGCAGTGGTGCCAGTTGAGTGTATCAATAGATTGATTTTCACTAGCCATGGGCTGCATCTCAGTAGGCATGGGAAGGGGAGGGCGACAAAGCCTATAGGTGATAGAGTAGTGTGTGATGTTGGGATAACTAATGGAAAAATTCCTGTAGTATTTGGTGTTAGAGCTCCACCTCTTTTAGATTGAAATCAGCTGATAGATGTACCTTCTTAAAGGATGCCCCTCAAGTTTCATGTAGAGCAAGTCGGGTACCCAAGTAGAGAATGAATCCTCATATTTCATCAAAATATAAGAGGTGTTAAGGTTAGTGAACTGCTCATAGAAGTTGACTCTGGCATTATTGGTATATCGGAGCACCACGTAAATACACTCCTGGAAATTGAAACAAGAACACCGTGAATTCATTGTCCCAGGAAGGGGAAACTTTATTGACACATTCCTGGGGTCAGATACATCACATGATCACACTGACAGAACCACAGGCACATAGACACAAGCAACAGAGCATGTACAATGTCGGCACTAGTACAGTGTATATCCACCTTTCGCAGCAATGCAGGCTGCTATTCTCCCATGGAGACGATCGTAGAGATGCTAGATGTAGTCCTGTGGAACGGCGTGCCATGCCATTTCCACCTGGCGCCGCAGTTGGACCAGCGTTCGTGCTGGACGTGCAGACCGCATGAGACGACGCTTCATCCAGTCCCAAACATGCTCAATGGGGGACAGATCCGGAGATCTTGCTGGCCAGGGTAGTTGACTTACACCTTCTAGAACACGTTGGGTGGCACGGGATACATGCGGACGTGCATTGTCCTGTTGGAACAGCAAGTTCCCTTGCCGGTCTAGGAATGGTAGAACGATGGGTTCGATGACGGTTTGGATGTACCGTGCACTATTCAGTGTCCCCTCGACGATCACCAGTGGTGTACGGCCAGTGTAGGAGATCGCTCCCCACACCATGATGCCGGGTGTTGGCCCTGTGTGCCTCGGTCGTATGCAGTCCTGATTGTGGCGCTCACCTGCACGGCGCCAAACACGCATACGACCATCACTGGCACCAAGGCAGAAGCGACTCTCATCGCTGAAGACGACAGGTCTCCATTCGTCCTTCCATTCACGCCTGTCGCGACATCACTGGAGGCGGGCTGCACGATGTTGGGGCGTGAGCGGAAGACGGCCTAACGGTGTGCGGGACCGTAGCCCAGCTTCATGGAGACGGTTGCGAATGGTCCTCGCCGATACCCCAGGAGCAACAGTGTCCCTAATTTGCTGGGAAGTGGCGGTGCGGTCCCCTACGGCACTGCGTAGGATCCTACGGTCTTGGCGTGCATCCGTGCGTCGCTGCGGTCCGGTCCCAGGTCGACGGGCACGTGCACCTTCCGCCGACCACTGGCGACAACATCGATGTACTGTGGAGACCTCACGCCCCACGTGTTGAGCAATTCGGCGGTACGTCCACCCGGCCTCCCGCATGCCCACTATACGCCCTCGCTCAAAGTCCGTCAACTGCACATACGGTTCACGTCCACGCTGTCGCGGCATGCTACCAGTGTTAAAGACTGCGATGGAGCTCCGTATGCCACGGCAAACTGGCTGACACTGACGGCGGCGGTGCACAAATGCTGCGCAGCTAGCGCCATTCGACGGCCAACACCGCGGTTCCTGGTGTGTCTGCTGTGCCGTGCGTGTGATCATTGCTTGTACAGCCCTCTCGCAGTGTCCGGAGCAAGTATGGTGGGTCTGACACACCGGTGTCAATGTGTTCTTTTTTCCATTTCCAGGAGTGTAATTTGACAATACACAGGCCTTCCTTTACCAGGAAACAGATTAGCTGGCTGTTTTACAAGGAGTTCTTTGAGGAGTGGGGGAGTGGCCATGTAGGCCGTGTACGTGTTAAAAAAGAGTTTTCCATTTGAGTGCGTAGACGCATCACGGCACTGCAATGAACAGGTGTTTCAATATTCTGCAGGGACAGTTGAATTTAAATTTCTGCTCGAGCTGGAGAGAGTTCTTGGTTCACTTTATAGGAAATACCAAAAATTATTTGTATGTGTTGATTTCAGTATTACTTTTTTTATGTGATTGTGCAAGAAAAAGAATGTTGGAAGATCTCCAAATTCATATGATCTGATGCAGACTGTGTTTTTTCCAACCAGGGTGCAGGGAAGCAGTAACACCGCCATGGACAATATTTTCGATCACTCTCCATTACTAGATCGTCATTCTGTTAGTAAAAGGATGAACGGCCTTTCAGACCATGATGTACAAATTTTAACACTAAAAGTCTTTTGTACTCAAACAAATGTTATATATAATTACAAACTATCTAGAAAAGCTAATTCAACGGCAATATGGAGTTCTTTACACCTCGTTAAGGAACAAGAATGGCAGGCTGTTTATGGTGCCGATAACATAGATGACCAATATAATTATTTCCGTAACACATTTCTCATGCTCTTTGAGAGTTCGTATCCATTAGAACATTCTACACAGAGTACTATCAGTAAAACGCAGCCTGGGTGGCTGACTATTGGGATAAGAATATCATGTAGAACAAAATGGGAATTATATCAAAATATTAGCGGTAGTCATAATCAATCTACAGTAGCCCATTACAAACAATTTTCTAAGGTGCTTAAAAACGTTATTAGGAATGTACGCAAACAGAATAGCTAAATTCACAGGACAAAATGAAAACCGAGTGGTCAGTCGTGAAGGAAGTGTCTGGTCATCTGATAAGGCATATATACGTACAGTATTTAAGAACCATTTTCCGAGCATTGCTGGTGAAGTAAAAAAAACTTTGTTTCCACATGGAATCATACAACTCTATTGCAAAATGCCTTTCCGAGATTGATGTCTGAAATAGTCCTCTGTGATAATGACAAGGGAGAAATTGAATCATAATTAAATCACTGAAGACTAAGGACTCCGATTGATGTGATGCAGTGCCTAGCAGACTATTAAAGTACTATGCTGCACATGCTGGCTCTGTACTTAGCGATATTTGTAATTTTTCTTTTCAGAATGGCCAGTTTCTAGAACGATTAAAGAACTCAGCAGTAAAGCCGCTTTTTAAAAAGGGAGAAGAGGATAATGTAGATAATCTTACACCTATTTCTAAGCCATCAGAGTTTCCTAAGGTTATTGAAAAGGCTTTGTATGTAAGAATAATTGATCATTTTATATCATATAATTTACTATCAAATATACAGTTCGGGTTGAGAAGTGGTTTAACAACTAAAAATGCTACATTCTCTTTCCTCTGTGAAGTACTGGATGGATTAAACAAAAGGTTTGGAACGCTAGGCATCTGCTTTGATTTAACTAAGGCATTTTATTGATCACCAAACATTGCTCCAGTAGTTGGACCGTTATGGAATACGGAGAGAAATTCACAATTGGTTAACCTCTTACTTTAACAACAGACAGCAAAACGTCATTATTCACAATGTTGAGAATGGCTGTGAAATGTGGTCTGAATGGGGTACGGTCAACCGGGGGGGGGGGGGGGGGGGGGGGGGGGTCCCAGGCGTCAGTGCTTTGGCCACAGCTTTTCCTTATTTATATAAATGGTATACCCTCTAGGTAATTCTAAAATATTCCTATTTATTGATGAGACTAGCTTGGTAGTAAAGGATGTTGTGTGCAACATTGGCTCTGTTTCAAATAGTGCAATTCATGACCTACGTTCATGGCTTGTAGAAAATAAATTAACGGTAAATCACAGTAAGATTAAGTTTTTGCAGTTTCTAACATAAAATTGAAGAAAACAGTATGGATATATTATTAGTGATACTGAACATGTCAAATGCATAAGTGTTCAGATAGATAGTAAACTGTCGTGGAAATCCGACGTTCAGGGTCTTGTTCGAAGGCTTAATGCTGCCATTATTACTATTATAACGGTATCTGAAGTAAGTCATAGTTCGACACGAAGAGTAGTCTACTTGGCTTCTTTTCAGTCGCTTATGTCCTCTGCTGTTATGGTTTGAGGTATCACTTCCCATTCTCAAAGGATATTTTTGGCTCGGTCACTAAGTAGTGTTAAGTTCGCTAACCTGTTGTCGACCCCTGTTCACTAGTCTGGGTATTCTGACATTGGTTTCTCAAGAGGTATATTCTTCACTGTTTTTTCTTGTCGACAATATCAGCTTACTGCCAAGAATTGACAGCTTTCACTCAATTAATACTGGGTAGAAATACCATCTGCATTAGGCTCGCACTTCCTTGGCTCTTGTGCACTGACACGTTTCTTGACCTTAGATATTTGCTCCTCAATTTGGTCCTAAAAAACTAGACGTGTAAAAAAATAAAAAAAAATAAAAAAGTTAACACTGTCCCTATCTCCCTTCCGGTCTGTGTTCTTAAAATGGTGCATGTTTCCTGGAAGCTGTGTCGCCTATATGGTGTTCTGTCTGGATTCAACCACGGCCACGTGTAATTAGAAACGTGATTCTTTAGCACAGGACACATATTTCCATTGATACGGGCTCCGTTCTCGCTAATTCTATCTCCTCTGCAGTCGTACTCGACTGTTAAGGAATTTGATTCGAAAATTTCGAATCTAAATTGACTTCAGCTCTACTATTTATTGGTGTCATATGAAAATGTATGCCAGACAGGGACTCGAAACCTAATTTTCTGGTTTACGTGAGCAACCACCTTAAAAACTTAGGCTATCCCAAGACCGACCCAAACTTTCAACTGTCAGCCTTTTCCACATCTCCTAATGTTCGCACACTGGAGAGCGACATTCGATAACATCGTCATTTTAACCCGTCGACGCTCGTAATAGTTTCGCGGGGCGTCCAATAAGTAACGAAACACATTTTTCCTGAAAGCAGACTGCTTTCATTAAGGGGTTCCAATACACCAAATTATTCCCCATTCTTTTGGCTACAAAACTCCATTGTTCAACAGAATCTCCGTTCAATGCGACGGACTTACGCCACCTGACTAGGAGGGCCTGTATGCTCGTATGGTACAGCTTTATTGGTCGACGTCGGAGCCAGCGTCTTCCTGGATCAGTAACCTCCCCGTTACATACGAGTACATACTGCTTCCCGCGGAGTGCATCCTTCATCGGACAAAACATATGAAAGCTGGATGGTGCGAGAGCCGGGCAATAGAGAGGAAGGGGAAAACAGTCCTGAGAAGTATTGCGAGCTTCTCTCAGGTGTGCAGACTTGTGTGAGGCCTAGCCTCGCTAAGGGGAAGGAGAAGTTCATTTGCATTTTTGTGGCGACGAACAGGCTGATGGTGTTTCTTCAGTGTCCTGAGGATAGCACAATGCTCTTTCGAGTTAATCATTGCACTATGAGAGAGAATATCAGAATAGCCCCTCAGGGCACCAGAAGGCCATCGCCATGGCTTTACTGGCTTTGGGTGCGGCTTTGATCTTTTTCTTCGGAGGAAAGGTGGTGTGGCGCCACTCTATGATTGCCGTTTTCCTTAAAGTTCGAAGAGGCGAACCCATATTTCATTGCCTGTGGCGGGGTTCGACAAAATTGTCACGACCACCTTCGTAAACTCCAAGCAATTCCTCCCAGATGTACCTTCGTTGTTCTTTATAGTCTTCCGCTAGGTGCCGAGGAACCCACCGGGCAGATAAATTTCAGTACCCCACCTGGCGAACGAGTGTGTCAGCAGTAACAACAGAGATGTCCAGTTGAGCGGCGAGTTTTTTGATTGTGAGCCGTCGATCACCTTGAATGAGAGTGTCCGCACGTTCCAACGTTGCAGGATTCATAGTTGGTTGCGGGCGCGCTGGCTGGAGACCAAACAGGTTTGCGCGAACTTGTTGCGATGATGACAAACGCCTCGCCCAACGACTCACCTTGCCTTTGTTCACTGCTTGATCTCCGTGGACATTCTGCAAGCGCCTGTGAACATCTGATATGCTATGGTTTTCCACCAAAACAAAGGAAACTCAGTGACAGCTCTCTGCAGACGCCATTTTGAAGGTTACGAATAGCGGCCTCACCTATCAGAACTTCGTGAAATTATAAGGCCTGAAGTAGGAATATTCTGCGATGTCCCACAACAAATTCCACAATTTTTTCAACCGAAATTGACCGAGAAAAAGAAACGTTACATTGCTCATTGAACGCTCATCTTATTGTATTATTGTACAACGTCTTCGTTGACAGTGTCTCAAGGAACACTGTATAAGGTGAATTTTCAACAAAGACATTGCGCAATAACATTATAAGGGGTTAAAACAGGTATCACATCGAACGTCCATCTCTGGTGCGAATCACGCAGTTTGTGTGATGTGTTATGGAACTGCACAAGTGTGGCAAATGAAAGTTTGGGTCAGCAAAAGACGCGTGCTCGGAAAGCGGTAAAGATTAAGGTGGCGGCTCCCGTCACTTGGGAAATCAGATTTCGAGTCCCGATCCAACACGGGTCTTCATATGTCATCCGCAGATAGTACACCTGAGGTCAATTTAGATTCGCAGATTTGCGAATCAAATTTCGTAATACTCACATCAAAAAAAGTTTTGCATCACCTCGGTTCCGAGGTTTCAGGAACCTGTACAGAAAATTGGGGTAGATATCAACATTATTTCCGCTCTTTTTATTGCTCATGAAAACCACACATTATATGATGTAAAACCGTACAGCAAGACCTTCAGAGGTGGTGGTTCAGATTGCTATACACACCGGTTCTTCTAATACCCAGCAGAACGTCCCCTTGCATTGATGTATGCCTGTATTCGTTGTGGAATACTATCCACAAGTTCATCAAGGCACTGCAGGTCCAGATTGTCCCACCCCTCAACGGATCCCTCAGAGAGGTTGTTGGATCACGTCGTCCATAAACAGCCCTTTTCAGTCTACCCCTGGATGATCGACAGCTTTGATGTCTGGAGAACATGCTAGCCACTTTAGTCGAGCGATGTCGTTATCATGAAGGAAGTCATATACAAGATGTGCACGATGGGGGCGCAAATTGTCTACCAAGAAAACGAATGTCTCGAAAACATGCTGCTGCTATGGTTGCACTATCGGTCGGAGGATGGCATTCACATATCATAGAGCCGTTACGCCGCCTTGTTTGACCACCAGTGGCGTACGTCAGCCTCACATAAAGCCACCCCAAAACAGCAGGGAACCTCCACCGTGCTGCACTCGCTGGACAGTGTGTCTAATACGTTCAGTCTGACCGGGCTACCTCCAAACACGTCTGCGACGATTGTCTGGTTGAAGGCATATGCGACACTCATCGGTGAAGAGCACGTTATGAAAATCCTGAGAGATCCATTTGGCATGTTGTAGGGCCGATATATATCGCGCTGCATGGTATCGTGGTTGCAAAGTTGGACCTCGCCATGGACGTTGGACGTGAAGTTGCGCATCATGCAGCCTATTGGGCACAGTTTGAGTCGTATCTTGACGTCCTGTGGCTGCACGAAAAGCTTTATTCAACATGGTGGCGTTGCTATCAGCGTTCCTCCGAGCCATAATCCGCAGGTAGCGGTCATCCACTTTACATTTTTGAACTACAGACAATTCCTGGCGGAATGACTGGAAACTGATCGGGTAGCGGACCCCCTCCGTCTAATAGGCGCTACTCATGCATGGTTGTTTACCTCTTTGGGCGGGTTTAGTGACATCTCTGAACAGTCAAAGGGACTGTGTCTGTGGTACAATATCCACACTCAACATCTGTGTTCAGGAGTTCTGGGAACAGGGGTGATGCAGAACTTCTTTGATGTGTTTATTTAACGAATGGAACGAATGGCTGTATATCGTCACGATATGTCTGTTCCGTCAGACATGCATGAGTTTATGAAGCAATATTGTATAGCGTTAATTGTCTACACATATGTTACGTAATAAAATGGTAAGTAACTGACTTTTTTTATCAACAAGGGAACATGCAGTGGTCGTTTTCTGCGCAGCCTCATGTTCAAAAATGTTCGCTGAAGGTTGTACTCCGAAACACTTTTATCTGCACTAGCAGTGTACTCTCTCAGATCTGCCACAGATTTCCAACAATTCTGCTTTACACACAGTGATGAGACTCCGCCCTGAAAATTGTGTAATGAAGCGTGGGAGCCGAACATCAGTGGCCTCAAGGCCTTTCAGCAACTTTCCATAGATACTTCAGTATTTCATGGACAGCCGACCAGCTTACTTGTTTACGATATGTATGTTCCCAGGCGCTGAGCCATATCAATCGGCTTTTGTCGGAGTCGTTTGTCATTCGATGTTTTTATTCATCTCGTTAGAGATCCTTGATCCTCTGGCACTGTATTGAAATTTTTCCATTGAAACCCATTTCTGGTGGAATGTGGAGCACTCTTGTTCTTTTACAGCAAGAAAGTATTCTTCACACTACTGTCGAACAATTAGATGCGGTTAGATAACAGAAAACGAGGACACTTCCAGGGACTTCGTTGGTGTCGTTTTTGTCAAAATAACAACCTTTAAACCATCTGGGATAGCTACTACAGGGTGATTCTTATGGAAGTTTAAAAACCCCCGAATTGACGTATATGACAATGGTATCGCAAATGTCAAGGAATACCACGAAACTGGATGACAGATGTTGAACGTGTGACGTCACCTCGTCGCACGTTCAGCGGTGGAGCCTGTCCATCTGTCGCACCTGATCACCCCAACCCAAGTCAAGTAACCCCGTCAGTGTCGACCTGGGCTCATGTGCGCGACCGTAACGCGTGTGGCTCAGGGTTCGAGTATTGCGTTTGGCAGGTAGTATTTTTTTCATTGCCTTAAACAATATTGTGTTTACATTGAAGTAAGACTTATTTTATTTAATGATCTTGCTGTCTCCTGCGGTTTACTGGAAAGTACAGCACAATAAAAACCTACAATATTGCGTCACAAGTAAATAAGCTTCCAAATTGCGTCCTTACCAGTAAATGACCTACGTATTCTTTACTAAATAATGTCTGCAAACAAAAAAAGAATGGGCGCAAGGAAAGAAACACGAAATAAGAACAGTTGTATTTGCTTACAGGAAGGACAAAAATTCTGAATCTTCAACATTTACAACAGATCATAAATACAAAAGGTGATCGAAATTTGCACCGTTGCCTCGAATGCAATTATTGCATCGCTCTATTATTCTATTATCCCTTCACGCCTAAACTCAACCACTGCACGTGATGCGAGGTACGTCATCTGGTGACATCACTTGTTCTATACTTTTCATCCACTTTTGGATTATTTCCCGACATTTGCGGCTCCATGTGTCTCATATTAAATTACTTATCTCAGCGTCAGCTGCGTCGCCTCTGATGTTTCTAAGCACGAAGAAATGTTATTCATTTACCTTTCATGATGAATGCCTAAACTCGAAAGTCAGACATTAAATATGAAACTGTATTCTGATGCACTGCAAACACGAGTTTTTAAGCAACTGAAGAGAAGAAACAAACACCAGCTGTTAGAGTAACTACAGCGTGGATGGTGGACGAACTTGAGAATCGTACATGTTCCCTTCATAAAACTAGCGAATATTTTCAGTTTGTTCAGCCGGCACATGAGGGCTTTCCGTTCTCTTTTTTTAGCTCACGACGTGCATCTATAATCTATCACATGTTGGGAAAAAAACAATAAAACGCTATTTTTTGGCTCTTGTTCCCTTCTTGGAAATATCTTTTCTATAGCATTCTCATATTTCAGAATTTAATACGGCTGTCAATCATCAGCAGTGTCTGTTCCTTCGGACACGCATGCGTGTCCGAAGGAACATGACAGTGGAGTAATGATACGATGAAAAATGCAGACATTGCACTACCGTATTCTAGGCCAAAGCAAGGCAAACTGACTAGAAAACAAAGGTCTCTCCCTATGTGAGAATCACATGAATCGTATGGGAGTACTCTGGGCAGTAGACACTACGACGAATGGAAGCTTGGGTCAGTTCTGGACTCGAGCACAGATAGCCTAAGTGTTAATGTGACCGCTAACGACAACGGGGAATCCAGGTTAGAATCACCGCCAGGCACATATTTTCTTATGTTTCCAGCAGATCGTATATCTGCTGTACAGCATTTTTCACGATTTGGGAATACATTTCATGATGAAACTTCCTGGCAGATTAAAACTGTGTGCCCGACCGAGACTCGAGTTCGAGTCTCGGTCGGGCACACAGTTTTAATCTGCCAGGAAGTTTCATATCAGCGCACACTCCACTGAAGAGTGAAAATCTCATTCTGGAAACATTTCATGATGACCCGAGAATGCTTAACGCCATATTTAGCACGGCCTTCGCCCCCTTCATAGGCGTGACCATTCCATTAACAGTATTGTAGCCTTCGCTGGAATTTAAAAGTGCTCTTCCAGGGACTTGCCCAGCGGACGAGAGGTCCGCCCTGGAGCTGAGCCGTCCAGTACGCGAGTCGTGCGCGCGCTGTCCAGTCACTTGGCGTCCCGGCGCGGTCGATACCTCATCTCGCAGGCGAGCGAGGTGCTTCTGGCGCCCGCGGCTCTGTTATTGAGACAAAACGGCGCCCGGCGGCTGCAGCGCCTCTCGCCACGGGTTCTCCCGAGCTGTGGGCCAGGCAGCGCACGGATTGTTTCCCCTTCTCTAAAGAGCTGGAGCGGAGGCGGCGCGGTGTTTCGCCGTGGCCGGGCCTCACAAAACGCTCTGTTTACTGACATTTTAACAACAGGGCCGGCGAGAGTATCACAAACACTTCCAGATGATGCAGGTTTTCCTCGGTCGTCTACTGTCTGGTTCGCTGTGACCCACAGTTTCTTCACCTGTAGTGCCAAGCTATTTCATCTCAGAGTACCGTAAACACTCTACATCTTAAGCTATTTGTTCTACCAGCGGAAAAATACCCCCATCGGAGCGCGAAAAATGCGAATATATTCCTTTTTGTGTATTTTACGTGTACAAGTAGAGTTAACTTCGAACCTCGGTACCACGGAAAAAAATATATGAACAAAATTTTCAAGGTTGATCCAGATATGGACTTTAGGAATACATCGTAAAAATTAAAGCCATTTTCTAAGCATAGTCAAAAATTAAGTTTTTGGGTTGTTTCTTGATAACGGATAAACATTGCTGAATACGGAGATGTGGCCTATTAGATAAATGCCTACAGAATATACTGTTAAAATCTGAGTAATTTTTTGCTGTTATTTATTACTTAGATTTCGCCGTATACCGGATTTTACCCTTAGGGTAACTTTGAACCTCTGTATCACAGAAAAGGATGTATCACGGTTTTCCGAGATCGCGATCTTAGGAATTTAGCATACAAATTTCAGCCATCTGCTGTGTATTAGCCGTCTTGGAATCTTCAGCTGTGTTTTCGTCCGCTGGTAGAGGCCAAAACATACGAGGGTAATCCCAAAAGTAAGGTACTGTGAGACTCTGAAAAAAATCAAACGGGCAATTCAGAACCGGAGAAGAGGAATGTAGAGCAAGGGCGTACATATTCTCCATTACAACGCTCGCCCACACATCGCTCGGCAAACCGTTGCTCTCCTGCAACAGTTTCAGTGTAACATAATCACCTACCCACCCCATAGTCCTGACGTGGCGCCCAGTGACTATCACCTGTTCCCTAGGTCAAAAGAACATTTGGCCGAAAAGCGATTCAGCTCCGACGACGAGGTGAAAGAAGAGGTTCATAACTTTCTGAGTAACATGGCGGAGAGCTGGTATGACATAGGCATACACAACCGCCACAGCGTCTTCAAACATTCATCGAGAGAAATGGTGATTATGTCGAAAAAAAGCTAAAGGTTCAAGCTGTAAACTGATGTAAACCATTGTAGAAATAAACAGGTATATGTACCTATAAGAAAATATGAGACCTTACTTTTGGGATTACCCTCGTAGTAAAAAAATCCCATTTTATCGGGTTTTCCGAGAAACTGTTCATGAACTAATGATTCTTCCATAAGTTCCATCAAGCCCAAAGCAGACTACCTCAAATGCAAAACGAACCAACCGATATGCTCCCTTTTCCCTTGCAACAGGAAGTGTGAAATATTCATACTTTGACCCTGTACTGCAGAACAGCTGAGAGCAACTGAGACGATTCTTCTGTTAGATACGAAAATGATCCCTAGCCCAAGGACTATTCAAAACACTTGACTCCACCTTTTTTATCACCAATAAAATCCGAAGTCGTTTTAGAACATACTAGGTACGCATACTGCTGCGTGTATATCGATATATTCCATTCATAGCATTTGTAGACGTATGAAAAGATTTCGACAGAGCATAATGTCGAAATGATGAGGAAAACAGTAGTAAGCAACAGTGAAGGACGAGTAACACACAATAAGTACAAGAGTGAAGAGGAAAAATTATGGAGATGTATGATGAAGACTGAAGCACCCAAATTAGAAAGGGCGTCAGAGTCGGTTGAAGTCTTTCGTTTCTCCTATTCAGTCTTTATCGAACAAACAATGAAGGAAGTAAAGAAAAAAAGGTTCCGGAATGGGGCTAAAATTCAAGGTGAAAGGATATTAACGACAAGACCAATAAAAAATGCTAAAATAGTAACACAAAAAAGGCGAATGTCTCCTGGATAGAGCTAGGCATGAAAAAGAAAGGAACTAGCTTTCCGACGAATCTGACAGCTTCAAAGACATATTCGCGCTTTTTTACTAGTCAGTATCAGTGCCAATGTGATGTAATATAATGCATCTTGTCAAGTAAAGTAATATGACACATGGTTCACATCGTATAACAAGACACTTGCCGTCATGTCATTCAACATGACATTTGTCATGTTGCGCTATATGACACAACGTGTCATAAAAGTTTAGGATGCATGCATCTCCAGCCTGGGATACTTCGTGTTATAGATGCTCCCCTGTTCTCGGATACTTCTATTTAGACGCATCCTGTTCTCTGGAAGCACATAAATGTCTATCAGTTCGTTCTTACATCTATCACCATATATGTAATAGGGGGTTGGTCTAAGACAGCTCACTGCACTGAGGAAGTACGGTTAACACGTAAAAACGCGCCAATATGTTCTGATTTAAATGTCTTTGAAGCTGTCAGAGAAGTCGAAAGGCTAGTTCCCGTCATTTACATTCTTAACTGTGACCAGGACGTATTCGTCATTGTTGTGCTATGATAGAGATATTTTTTATTTCAGTTCCCAACATTTACTCTACCATAATTTTGACATTAGACCGCCTTAGCTTGGCAACCGATGTAGATTTTCCTTGACTCAGGATGGTGACCGATCAGGTATAGGTTGTTTTATTGTCTAGCTTGTATCGTGTGAATCAATAAAGTTTTTAGAAAACAACATGAGGGCCATTAATTACAAGTATTAGTCTACATTCTTACAAAATTTGAACTTATTCGCACAAGTCTCAAAGTGGCGAGCCTAAAAAACATTCAAATGGAATGAGGCTAGAGTTTTGAAACCGAGTTATCAATTTTATTATAAGGACACATTTTTTGTTTATTTGGTTCACTGTAAACCATTTCCGCGAATTCAATTCACATAAGGCTGAATTTTGCGTATTACATTGAGCTCGAATTTAAACCATTGAATGTTATGGACAAAGATTATTGAATAACTAATTGTTTTCACTTTATCCGGTATCTTTCCGCAAGTTTGAACAGAATAGTACACGTTTAAAATATCGAAAACCTCCTACCAAATCCAAATGAACCAAGATTTTTGCAAACGGTTAAAACTTATCCTAGATCAAGGTCCGATACACCCATGGATCAAACACAAGCCATCAGTGTCACTCCAGTCATGAATTATTTAATGGTGACTGCTTTTGCACGTAAAATCCGAAAGGGGGTGACTGTTTTTGCACGTAAAATCCGAACGGTGGACACACAAATGGTGCTATTAAATGAACTTTAAGTTCGGCTCAGTTATGATCATTTCCAAAAGTAATAAATCGATTAGCAAAATTTGTCTTAATGCGTGCTCTGGTTCGTCGTTTGCTCAATATACTTTAACATACCTACGGTAAGACAGACGTTCGAATGGCTATAGAGATGGTCGTACCGGTCGTACCTCAAGTAGGAACAGAGCAGCAATACCCTGCCCTCCTAACCGCGATTCTGCGCTGTAACTATAAATTTCATTCTTAGGATTTATCGACCTAGGACACTGTAAAATGGTGCAAGATGTACGAAATTCTCAGGAAAATATGTGTAAGTAACACTGAAAGTACAAGAAAAAAGAGGGAAAGTATGAAGAACTGAGTTCCTGGATTAGAAAATGTAGCTGACTGGATTGAAGTCTTTCGTTCCCCATATTCAACCCAACAATGAAGGAAATAGCAAAGTTCAGGAGTGGTATTACAGTTCAAGGTGGAAGTAAATCTGTGATAAGACCCGCTGATGACACTTCTATACTTACTGAAAGTGTGGAGAGGTTGCTGGATCGGTACGGCTGTTTTTTCCGGCGTCAGATTTCGTGAATTTTGGATTGTGTGGAAATGGACGCAAGAACCAACGCTGCCGAGTTCGAGAAAGACGTGACCAGTGCAGTACAGTCGGCGGTATCCGCTGAAAAGAGTAACATCTCTTGAAAGACAGTGCGGAGTCCGTGATCAGTGCCTGTGGCTTGTCGTCGACAGTCAGTGCAGGGCGCGAATAGCTACACAAGCGGCCAAGATTGGTTGCTCCGGCCGGGCTTGGATCCAAGTCCAAGAGACTCAAGGAGCCGCTGTGTAGAGCACTGTACGAAGTGACCACGGTCAGCTGCCGTGTGGTCAACCTGGTGCTGCAGTTGCCGTCTTCCCTAGTCGGACACACAGCCTTGTAGTACAGGCGAGGCAGCGGCTTCAGCAAATCTAAATAGCACAACTTGAGTGATTTCATGGTTAATGATGGCAAACTGGGGACCTTGAGTTTGAGACGGAGTAAAATGTTACGTGTGAATGAGCCCTAAATGTGGCTATTTGCAAACAACTTCCTGAATGGAAACTTGTGAGTGCTGTCTAAAAACGTTTCTGTGTTTATGACAGTCAGGGCATGTGACACAGTGTGTTGTGTGAGAGAGCAGCCCTGACTTGTCACTACACGCCACAAATTAAGCAAACTGTATAATGAGTTATTGCTTCTGTGATGACTGTCAGTCTACTGTTCCCCGTGATTTTAAGAACCGATTCTTTGTTGGTGTCTCAGAGGTACATTGTTTTTCACTACGAGAGCGATTGAGAAGTGATTCTACATTAATATCCTGTATGTAAACCAGTGATTCTTCTGAGAACCTCCTGATTTCCTTTCTTATCATTTTACTTACGTTTCAGCTTCCTTTCGCAACAGCACACCTCTAACCTTTAGATTCCTGTCCTTCCCTGTATTCACCGAATTCAAGATTCCCTTCCATTCCATGGTGTTCTCCAAAGATCTTTCCTTAGAATTTTCTTCTTCAATTTAAGACCTGTATCTGACACCAGTAAACTTAGTTTAGCGAGTAACGTCCTCTTCTTATGCTCTGTTCTGCTTCTTATTCCATACTTGCTTCGTCCGTCTAGCGTTATTTACGTTCCGAGATAGAAGACTTTCACTTTGCCTTCTTCGTGGTTCCTGCTTCTTATGTTGAGTTTATCGAAAAAGTGCCTTTCTTCGTATTTCTTCAATCCATATTCTGTGCGTATCATACAGTTTCATTGCACTTATTAGGTCCTGCAATTGTTCTTAAATTCCTGCGACGATTGCGAAGTCACTAACAAATAGTAACACACACAGTCTTCTATTCTTAATCTTCACTGTTGGATTGCATACATATTATAAAACAGTCTCATTGTGGGTAAACTGAACCTAACTATATTGGACGTCACCTTTGGCGAGTCAGTGCAAGGCGGCACTGGGACTGGCTCTAATCAATCTGTTTTGCCACGGACATGCTCTCGAGTTGTAAGTTCTCCATTACAATCCAGATGTATGTAAAGGAATTGTGCGGAAGGAAAGAATTTGCAGTAAAAACTGGTCCGTAGTTGTGTGCCCTCATTTAACATTAATATTTAATAAGCAGTGGTGGGGTCTATCAGCTACTGTAATGAAATAAGGATTACGTATCACATACATTTATCGGTTCCAAATTCAGTGACTGATCAGAAGAAACAGGGATCAAATACTCTTCATTGAAGAATGAGTGAATATATGCATGTGAACTTGTTATAACTGTGGATCTTCAGTAGGAAGGAACCATAAAAATTCTGATGCAATAGACCGAATGGCCAAGAAATCTTATCAACTGACTGCTAACCGCGAAACTAAATTAATGTTGATGACTGCGTTGGAAGATTAGTGAGTAAACTGAAACAGACCGCCAAAGAGTGAAATCATAGGCGAGAGATCGCCATACAGTGACTGATTAATTAATTTGAAGCCACATGCTTATCATCCTGTGCGAATTCGTATGCCGAAATTTATATCAGCTGCAGGAAGCGAGGCGTGGTGAGGCTGCAGGTGGAAACGTACGCCTGTATGGCATAGTCCATCTGCTCATGAATCGACTGCTCCTCTCAAAGTCCGTTTCCCCCCTACTATTGGTGGCGAAGAAGTCTGATTCCTCCTCTACGCGACGATGAAGTGTCCTGTCTACGTCTCCTTGCGAAGACACGTCTGGTACTTTGCTCTCCCGCTCCTTCGTGGTGTGAGCCCGCTAAAACTGCCATTCGGGTAGATCTGAGATTGTATATTTTATTTCTCCAATCCGAAAGCTGCTAAATATTTTGTACTGGAAGATTGAGAAAGTCGATTTGTCCTCATTGTTTGTTCCAAGAACTTGCCAGTGCCACTCTATGGCAAATCTTTGCTCCCAAAGATTGCAAGTTTAGAACTACTAAAGGGCATCACATCAGACCTTTGTGTTACTTTGTCTTTTCAGTTTTTATGTTCGCGACGACAGCGTATCATTGGCACGAGACAAAAGACCCGCTTCTGAAGGCGCCGTGTGGCTACTGCATAGAAGTTAAATGTTATCGTGCAGGACATGCGATGTTTGTGGGTTGTCTGTTCCTTCAGAGAAAACTCCGTATTCACCCCTATAGCGAGGCCTTCTGAGTTTACTGAACTCAGCACACACCTGCTTTCTTCCTTGAGCGTTACTAATCTTGTCAAAGACAGACGCAGTGAATGCATCGGGTGGGTGTTCACAGTGCCTCCGATGACCCGTGCTTACCCAGCACTCCCCACATCCGTAGCATGTGCCCGGTCACGCACCTTGCTTGCTGAGGACAGACTGAGATGAGTCCAGACTGCACTGGTCATGCTTTCACTCCCACAAAATGCCAGAAGAATTAATAGATTATACAGACCCGTAATATAGACGTGTGATGAGTGGAAAAGGATGAAACACGAGGTTGCCTACAGCCTGACGCATTTCATGACGTCGTAAATGAATGAAACCAAAAACAACTGAGCACTGATATATGAGTATTGTTTCTATATTAATTTTTGGAATGTACATTCGGGCGTAGGGTCAACTGAACCTGCCAAATAGAAAAACAGACAACTGACCATATTTATCTTGTGTCTACAGGAAAATTAAAGAGACCTTTGGAGAAAAGTGAACAACTTGCATGAATATCAAGAGCTTTGTTGGAAACCCAGTTCCAAGCAAAGAAGGGAAAGCAGAAGGGTGGAAGGAGTATATAGAGGGTCTATGTAAATGGAAGAGGATGTAGATGAAGATGAAATGGGAGATATGATACTGCGTGAAGAGTTTAACGGAGCACTGAAAGACCTGAGTGGAAGCAGGGCCCCGGGAGTAGACAACATTCCATTAGAACTACTGATAGCCTTGGGAGAGCCAGCCCTGACAAAACTCTACCATCTGGTGAGCAAGATGTATGAGACAGGCAAAATACCCTCAGACTTATAATTATTCCAATCCCAAAGAAAGCAGGTGTTGACAGATGTGAAAATTACTGAGCTATCAGTTCAGTTTAATGAGCCACGGCTGCAAAATACTAACGCAAATTCTTTACAGACGAATGGAAAAGCTGGTAGAAGCTGACCTCGGGGAGGATCAGTTTGGATTCCATAGAAATGTTGGAACACGTGAGGCAATACTGACCCTACGACTTATCTTAGAAGAAAGATTAAGAAAAGGGAAACCTACGTTTCTAGCATTTGTAGACTTAGAGAATGCTTTTGACAGTGTTGCCTGGGACACTCTCTTTCAAATTCTGAAGGTGGCAGGGGTAAAATATAAGGAGCGAAAGGCTATTTACCATTTGTACAGAAACCAGATGACAGTTACAAGAGTCGAGGGACATGAAAGGGAAGCAGTGGTTTGGAAGGGAGTGAGGCAAGGTTGTAGCCTCTCCCCGATGCTATTCAATCTGTATATTGAGCAAGCAGTAAAGGAAACAAAAGAAAAGTTCGTTGTAGGTATTAAAATCCATGGAGAAGAAATAACATTGTAATTCTGTCAGAGACAGCAAAGGACTTGGAAGAGCAGTTGAACGGAATGGACAGTGTCTTGAAAGGAGGATATAAGAAGAACATCAACAAAAGCAAAACGAGGATAATGGAATGTAGTCGAATTAAATCGGGTGATGCTGAGGGAATTAGATTACGAAATGAAACACTTAAAGTAATAAAGGAGTTCTGCTATTTGGGGAGCAAAATAACTGATGACGGTCGAAGTAGAGAGGATATAAAATGTAGACTGGCAATGGCAAGATTTAAGTGTCAGGAAGTCGTTTCTGAAAGTAATTCTATGGAGTGTAGCCATGTATGGAAGTGAAACATGGGCGATAAATAGTTTAGACAAGAAGAGAATAGAATCTTTCGAAATGTGGTGCTACAGAAGAATGCTGAAGATTAGATGGGTAGATCACATAACTAATGAGGAGGTATTCAATAGCATTGGGGAGAAGAGAAGTTTGTGGCACAACTTGACTAGAAGAAGGGATCGGTTGGTAGGACATGTTCTGAGGCATCAAGGGATCACCAATTTGGTACTGGAGGGCAGCGTGGAGGGTAAAAATCGTAGAGGGAGACCAAGAGATGAATACACTAAGCAGATTCAGATGGATGTAGGCTGCAGTAGGTTCTGGGAGGTGAAGAAGCTAGCACAAGATAGAGTAGCATGGAGAGCTGCATCAAACCAGTCTCAGGACTGAAGACCACAAAAATAACAACATGGCAGTTTCGAATGTAGGTTTTGGTAACAATCTGATCTTTAACTTTACTTGACGCCGGGGTTCTTAGCTGACAGTTTGGTTGTGCACTAATGAATAATGAGCTCTACAATTTCATTAACGCCACTACGGCGACTTGCGAGTGGATGAGGATGAAATGATCATCAAAGACACGCAACATCCAGTCATCTCGAGGCAGAGATAATCCCGGGAATCGAACCCAGTACCCCGTGCGCGGGAAGCGAGAACGCTACTGCAAGACCACGAGCCGCGGACGGTTGTGCTCTGTGTAGCAAACAAATGTGTGTTGAAATGCTAATCTGCAGTGTAGCCGCTATTTGCCTGAGAATTGCAAACATCTGCCACTACTCTACGTTGTGCCACATTTCGATGCAACGCTGTTATACGAAAGGAAGTGTGTCGGGGGTGGGGGTGCTGCTACTTCCCTTCCCCGTCCCCATCCAACCCCCCCCCCCCTCCCAATGCGTATGGAGGTGGAGTACCCGGGCCCAGCTGCAGTGCGGCAGGCCGGCAGGTGGGTCGCGTCTATTATGGATGCGGCCTGCGCGGCTGGCCGGGAGGAGCTGGATTTGTTGGCGTCACGGTTTACTGCACCCCAGGGCGCGGCGTGGAGTCCGCCCATCACATATTTACGCGGGCAGCCAGCTGTCCCGGCCCGCTACTCCGGCGGCGGCCTAAGCTCTGCCGACAGGTAGGCCGTGCCCCTGCCGCTGCCGCAGTAGGCTTCCCTGCGGGACTTGGCCACTGCGAGACCCAACTCCGCACGCATGTCGTCTCGTGTATAGCCCGCACTTGTTTTTAGTGGCCTAGGGCTTCGTGAATAAAACATGAACGTTCATGCTTCGGCACAATCTGGTACGGAGCGCAGGCGGTACCGAATGTGCTAGCCACAGAACGGGATTTACGGTGACAATACAGCGTAACATAGAGAAGAAATGGACGCCGTATGTGCGGAACCGAATGAAACTTTGCGTTGACGTAATGCCAACTATAGAGAGAGCGAAGGGCTACGAGTAACTTCTGCATAAGCCAGACATCGAAAGACACGAAAAGAAGCTAGCAGCTCGAAAGATAATGAGTGAGAGTTGTAGCCAAAACTCCGTGTTTTCCAATTTGTGTCAGCGCGGGATTAGCTGACCGCTCTAAGGCGCTGCAGTCATGAACTGTGCAGCTGTTCCCGGCAGAGCTTCGAGTCCTACCTCGGGCATGGGTGTGTGTGTGTTTGTCCTTAGGATAATTTAGGTTAGGTAGTGTGTAAGCTTAGTGACTGATGACCTTAGCAGTTAAGTTCCATAAGATTTCACACACATCTGAACATTTTTTTTTTCAGTTCGTACATTGAGTAAACATATAAGAATAGCGACAAAAGTTTCCAGATGAAAATAGAAGAAACAAAGTCTGAGGTTTGCCAATGGCACTGTAAGTCTGTCACAGACGGAAAGGGCTGGATGACCGGCTGAGCGGAACAGTCTCTAGCAAAGATATTCTACGCTATGGTGACAAAAGTCATGAGATGCCTCCTAATATCGTGTCCGACCTCATTTTGCCCGTTAAGAGGTCGTTCGAAGCCCCCTACAGAATGCCAAGCTGCATTTATAGCCGTCCATAATTGCGAAACAGTTGCCATTGCAGGATTTCGTGCAAGAACTGAGCTCTCGATTGTTTCCCATAAACGTTCGATGGTATTCATGTCGGACTACCTAGACGGCAAAATCATTGTCTCGAATTGGCCGTAATGTTCTGTCAAACAATTGCGAACAAATATGGCCCCCTTGTCATGGCGCATTGTCATCCATAACCATTCAGTTTTCTTCGGAAACATGAAGTCCTTGAAAGGATGCAAATGGTCTTCAAAGCCGAACATAGCCATTTCCAGTCAATGATCATTCAGTTTAAACAGAGGAACCAGACCGTTTCCTGCGCACACAGCCCACACCATTATGGCGCCACTTCCAGCTTGCTCAGTGTCTTGTTGACACCTTGGGTCCATAGTTTCATGGGGTTTCCACCACACTCTAACCCTACCACCTGCTCCTACCAACTCATATCAGGACACATCTTAACCGGCCACGATTTTCCAGTGGTCTAGGGTATAACCGATACGATCACGAGGCCCCGAGAGACGCTGTAGGCAGTATCGTGGTGTTATCTAAAGCATTCGCGTCCGTCGTCTGCTGCCAGAGACTTTTAAGCCGAATTTCACCGCATTCTCTATATGATCGTTCGTCCTACATCCCATGTTGACTTCTGCGGATATTTCACACAGTGTTGCTTGCCTGTTAGTACAGACAATCACCACTGTTCTTGGCCACTGTGTTGTCCCTGGCGAAAGGTAATGCTTATAGCTTTGCGCACTCGGCACACTTTGACAGTGTGCATTCTGGATATTGAACTCCCTAACGGTATGTGCCGTGGCCTAGGGTTAGCGTCTGTGATTAGTAATCAAAACATCTCGGTGCCGTGTTCGAAACCCGCCACCGCTTACTTTTTGTAATCAGCATTGGCGACCGAAGACTTCCGGCTTAAGAAGCCACCCTCATTCTGGCCACGGCCTTGTAAAGAGGGAGGAAGAGAAGACAGAGTTTCAGGGCACTCTCTTCTCCTTGGGTTGGGAAACTGTCCCTAAAGACGGAACTATTAGCAAAGGTCAACGGCCTGAGGATGCAGAAGGCAATGGATCTTACTGTATTAAAGCCACACAACGTGTATGCACAGGGACATGTGGCCTGTAACTGAAAAGTGTCATGATGATCTCTCCAGAGGCGAAAAATTCCGGGAAAGTTCCCCATTCGGGTCTCCGGGAGGGTACTGACAAGGGGCACGCGACCATGAGAAAACGTAGAGGATAACATGAGGATAATGTTCTTCGAGTCGGGGCGTGCAATGTCACAAGCTGGAACGTGGTAGGGAAGCCAGACAAACTGAAAAGGGAAATCCAAAGGCTAAGACTAATTATAGAAGCGGTCAGTGAAGAGAAATGGAAAGACGACACGGATTTCTGGTTATTTGAGTGTAGGATAATATGAACAGCAGCAACAGATGGCATAACGAGAGTAGGATTCGTTACGAATAGGAATGTATGGCAGAGAGTGTGTTAATGTGAACAATTCAGTGATAGGGTTGTTATCAGAATCGACAGTAAACCAACACTGACAACGATAGTTCAGGTATACATTTGACATCGCAAGCTGTAGATGAAGAGATAGAGAAGTATATGAGGATATTGAAATGGTAATACAGTACGTAAGGGGAGATAAAAATCTAAAAGTGTTGGACAGGAAAGCAGTCGTAGGGGAAGTAGAAGAAAGAGTTACAGGAGAATATTGGGTTGGGACAAAGAATGACTGAGTAAAACGACTAAATGAGTTCTGTACTAAATTTCAGCTAGTAACAGTGCATACGTTTTTCAAGAATTACAAGAGGAGGAGGTGTACTTGGAAAAGGGAGGAGTATACGAGAGGAATTCATTTAGATTAGATCGTCGTCAGATTCAGAAATCAGTTGCTTAGTTGTAAGGCGTACACAGCAGCAGATATGTACTCGGATCACAATGTAGTAGTGATGGAGAGAAGGCTGAAATTTAAGGGTTTAGTAAAGAAGAAACAATATGCACAGGAATGGGATACGGAAGTATAAGGAATGACGAGATACTCGTGAAGTTCCCTAAGGATATACATACAGCAATAAGGAATAGCTCAGTAGGCAGAACAGGAATGTACGTCTCTAAAAGAAGCAATCACGGAAGCTGGAAAGAAAAAACATATATTCAAAGAAGGTAACTGCGAAGAAACCATGGGTGTTGTAAAAATACTTCAGTTGACCGATGAAAGCAAAAAGTACCAAAATTTTCAGGGGAATTCAGGAATACAGAAATACAAATTGCTGAGAAATCAAAAAGACAGGAAGTGCATGGAAGCTAAGACGAAATGGCTGCATGAAAAATGTAAAGAGATCAAGAAAGAAGTGATTGTCGGAAGGACTGACTCCGTATGTAGGAAAGTCAAAACAACCTTTAGTGAAATTAAAGCAAGTGTGGTAACATTTAGAGTGCAACGGGAATTCCACTGTTAAATGCAGATGAGGTGGAGGTGAAGAGGTTGGCACAGGAGAGGATTTCTTGGTGGACCACCTCAAACCAGTCAGCAGACAGATGACTGAAAAAAGAAAAAAAAGACGATTTCCGAAATGGAATTGTAAGTAGACTGTTTAGTTTTTTTATTGGTAACGCCACGTAGCGCTCTTTACGAAAATCACTGGCTGTACTGTGTGCAGTCTGTGGCTGGTTTGCATTGTTGTAATATTCGCCATTGTAGTGTTGGGCAGTTGGCTGTGAACAGCGCATAGCGTTGCGCAGTTGGATGTGAGCCGCCAGCAGTGGTGGATGTGGGGAGAGAGATGGTTGGTTGGTTTGGGGAAGGAGACCAGACAGCGTGGTCATCGGTCTCATCGGATTAGAGAAGGATGGGGAAGGAAGTCGGCCGTGCCCTTTCAGAGGAACCATCCCGGCATTTATCTGGAGTGATTTAGGGAAATCACGGAAAACCTAAATCTGGATGGCCGGACGCGGGATTGAACCGTCGTCCTCCCGAATGCGAGTCCAGTGTCTAACCACTGCGCGGGAGAGAGATGGCGGAGTTTTGAAATTTGTAAGACTGGATGTCATGAACTGCTATATATATTATGACTATTATGACTATTAAGGTAAATACATTGTTTGTTCTCTATTAAAATCTTTCATTTGCTAACTATGCCTATCAGTAGTTAGTGCCTTCTGTAGTTTGAATCTTTTATTTAACTGGCAGTAGTGGTGCTCGCTGTATTGCAGTAGTTCGAGTAACGAAGATTTTTGTGAGGTCAGTGATTTGTGAAAGGTATATGTTAATGTTAGTCAGGACCATTCTTTTGTAGGGATTATTCAAAGTCAGATTGCGTTGCGCTAAAAAATATTATGTGTCAGTTTAAGCACAGTCATGTGTAATTTTCAAAAGGGGACGTTTGAGAATGTCCTTTACGTATAGCGCCAACTACCGTTCCACGTTCAAAGTTTATTAATTTCCGTCGGGCGGCCATAATCTCGACGGAAACCTTTTCACATGCATCACCTGAATACAAATGGCAGCTCCGACAATGCACTACCCTTTTATATCTTGTGTACGCGGTACTCCACCACATATAATTGTGCAAACCCTTTCCCATGACTTGTCACCTCAGTGTGTAAGATCAACGAAAGTAACACAAGGGTAATGGAATGTAGTCGAATTAAAACAAGAAATAATTAAAGTTTTAGTTTGGTAAATAACACTAAAAATTGTAGATGAGTTTTGCTATTGGAACAGAAAAATTACTAACAATAGCTGAAGTATGAAAGACATAGGTTGAAGGCTACCCAATAGCAAGAGAAGCGCTTTGGGGGAAAAAATTGTTAAAATCGAATACATGTTTCAGTCCTAGGAAGCCTTTTCTGAAGGAATTGGTGTGGAGTGACGCACTGCACGGAAGGAAAAAGTGGACAATCAACACTTCAGACAGGAAGAGAGTTGATCGGATATCTAATGAAGACGCACGATATTTAAACGGGCAGAAAAGAAAATTATGGTCCAACTTGAGTAAAAGCAAGGACCGATTGATGGGATATCTCCTGACGAATCAAAGAATAGAAAAATAGGTACCGGACTGAAGTATGATTGGAGGGGGGGGGGGGGGGAGTGGAAGGAATTGTAAAGGGCAAAACCAGTCCTCAGAATAAAGACTAAATCAACAGCTTATGTCTCGCGATTGTCTGGAAGAGAAAAGTTCAGTTCATATCCGCCCGACGACCTATCAGCACACTCCAATAGTGAAGAGAAGACATTTGAACCTTAAATATTTATTTTGGTATACACAGTAGCTATTTTCACTACGAGTACCAAAATTGGCATTGGGAGGAAGACGCAATGAAAATGGTCTTTACTAATTCACTAATGCTGGAGTATCGGAGATGCTCAAAAAACTCCAGTGGCGGTCTTTACAAGAGCGGCGTTGGTGTTGTGTATCACGAGGAAAGTTACTATTGAAATTCTGAGAGTGTACATTCGAAGAAGAGTCGGGGAACGTATTACTTCCTCCCAGATATGCCTCACGAAATACCATCAACGGAAAAATAAGAAAATTAGAGATCACGTTTAAATTTGATCGCAGTGCTTCCCAAGATCTATTCGCGAAAGGAACAGAGAACGATAAAACTGTGGTTGCACTAGAGGTACTCTCCGCGACACAGTGCCGGTGGAATGGGAAAGCTAAATAAAACTGACCGAGAAAATGTTTATAAGACTGATGCGGAAATGACACCTCCTAATGGACAGAAATGTTCATGAAACTTCCTGCCGGATTCAAACTGTGTGCCGGACAGAGAGTCGAAATCTGGACCTTTAACTTTCGCTGTCAAGTGCTCTATCTCCTGAAATACTCAAGCACGAGTCAAGACAAATCCTCACAGCTTTACGTCCACCAATATCTCGTCCCCTACCTTCCAAACTTCACAGAAGCTCTCCTGCGAAATCTGCAACACTAACACTCCCGGAAGAAAGGATATTGCGGAGACATGGCTTAGTCTGGTGGAGTTTGCAGGGTGAAATTTTCATATCAGTGTACACTTGGCAGCAGAGCGAAAATTTCATTCTAGAAATGTCCATCGTAAAAAATGCAGGAAATCGTGCTGTCGGTGCACCAGTCGGTTGAAGTCACTTGTTTGCCGATCCCAGCCCTGAATCTTCTGTGATGTTTGTTAATATGGGACAATCCAGCGTTACATGATAAATATGTTCCGGGTCGCTTCTATTTTGTCTGCCTTATAGATATATCAGCTTAGCATCCGCTGCTTCGTTAGCGTAGCCTGTATGGTCTGTACAGGATGCTTCTGTTTTACTTTAATCAAATTTGTACGAGGGTAAGTCAATTATTATCCGCAATTTAGTTATATTTTTGTTTATTTTGGTTGTACTGTCGTTTTACGTTGATGAAGCATCCTTGGTTTCTTTGTTGTTATATCTTCGCAATTATCAAGCTGCTAGGTTAATTTCATTATCGCTGTCTATTTGCACTAAAGGAGAGAAATGTTCAGTGATCCGCTTTTAGTGGTCGGAAGGCGTATCGGGGACCGAAATTAATCGAAGACTTTCGGTACAGTACGGGAAAAGTGTGTTAGCACAACGGAGTGCCTACAAATGGACTGAAAAATTCCGAAATGGTCGTACACGTCTTACTCACGATGAAGGAGCCGGACCACCGTTTACCGCTACAAATGAAGAAACCGTTGAACGTTCACGAGAAGTGATTCTCTTAGACAGACGATTAACTATTGACGAAGTTTCACATCGTCTGCAAATTAGTCACGGTTGGGCCTACGAAATCATCCACAACACACTTGGGTTTCATAAATTTTGTGCGAGATGGGTCCCAAAACAACTCACACAGTAGCATAAACAAACGCGCTTGGACATCTGCAAAAAAAAACATTTGGATGGCTATGGTAACGAAGGGGATAACTTCTTACACAGGATCACTACTGCTGACGAAACATGAATTCAATTCATCATTACGAGCCGGAGAGTAAACGGCAGAGTATGGAATGGAAACATCCAAATTTGTCGTGCAAGGAAAAGTTCAAGATCCAACCGTCCGCAGTAAAAGTGATGCTTACGGTTTTTTGGGACGCAGAACGTCCAGCATTGGAACATTATGGGGAAAGAGGCACAACAATAAATAGTGTACGTTACAGTCAGATGCTTACTGCCAGGCTAAAGCCAACAATTCGAAGCAAACGCCGAGTATTAGTGTCAAAAGGTGTTCTGTTGTTGCACGACAATGCCCGTCCGCATACTGCTGCCCACACTGCTGAAACGCTCGAGAAACTCAAATTTGAAGTACTGGATCAAACTCCATATAGTCCCGATCTTGACCCTTCTGACTATAACTTGTTTGCTTCAGTCAGACATTAATAGGCCGGTGATATGCCTCGGACGAAGCAGTAAAAGAAGCGGTGCATTCCTGGCTCGCAGCTCAACCGAGAACCTTCTTTTATGAGAGCATCAGGAAGCTTGTACAACGATGGACCAAGTGCACTGAAACGCAAGGAGACTATGTCGAAAAATTATGTTCTTGTAAGTTCCCTATTTGATTAAAATAAAGTTTTATAACTACTTTGTGGATAATAATTGGCTTACCGTCGTATCTTGCTAACAGACTGCAACGCCTTCTCAAATTTTCACGCCACATAAGGCCATAAAAGCATGGTCATTTCCGAATGTACTGCAGACCAAAGAGTGATTCAGGAAGCTGCTGTTACGGCGTTAAGTCAAGCACCGGCAGGCCAGTCGCGAACGATAGAGCAGAGAGGGTAGTGAGAAGAAGTCTGCCAATAGCATACTGACAGACCCCTCTCCAGGACGACAACGCGACAAGAGCGGCCTCCATGTGCAGAGGACAGTAGCACCGCGCCCGACTGGTCAAGGTTAGACACTTGTATAGCAGCGACTTAGGAGTCGTTTCTACTGAAAAAGTTATTTATTTCGTAGGTCGCCCTTTGCTTGCGACACATCTGTGTAATGAACAAAGTTAAGTACTGTAATCTTTTAGCATTTGTAATAAAACTCATTAATCTGATTTCTTTGAACGTTGTCTAGTGATCCGAGAAATCAAGTTTCCTAGACACACCATATTTCGGCGAATAGGCAGGATTTAACAGCTAGAGTCCAAGAGTATCGTCAAACATACCTTTTGCGTTTTCCTCCCACCACCACATATTTTTTTCATATTTAACGAGGAAATCTACCAATTTTCATAGATTTAACTTTAAAAATTTTTTAATCAACGAAATACCCGTATTTCACCCCTTAAGGGGTTGAATTTCCATAACAATGAAACATGTATCGCAACATGCGTCTGGGGCACATAAAGAGTGCTATGTGGCATAATGCATTCCTGTAGCGAGCCAAGCCATAATCGAGGAACGCAAACGGCACAGTATGACAGTAGCTAATGCGTAATTTTGCGAACCATAACACGTAAACTCTATGCTCAGCCGCTCTGACGGACAGAAAATGCAAAGGCAAGGAGAACGGAGAGCAATGTAGACACCACGGTGGGCACAAGTCCACTGACTCTTCCGGGTGATGATTTCTGACCGTGATGACGTTATTTCCAGTTTTAAATAAGACCGATTCTGAAGCCTCTCTCTTAGCGCCTGGTCATCCCGTCTGTATCTTTGATTCCGATGGAAAGGAGACATAGCCTCCGACACCACAGGATGTGGTGAACACTACAGCTTGGCCGCTACCCTGATTGAAGAAGCCCGAGTCTGGGTCTTCACGTGATTAAGGGCCATTCTACACTGAGGTTACAAACCTAGTCATGGGATAGCGATATGTACATACACAGCTGGTGATAGTATAATGTAAACGAAGTATAAAAGGCGATGGAATGGCGTACCATTCATGCGAAAAGTGTCCGACGTGATTATTTCCGCATGACGGGAAGTAATAGACTTAGACCGCATGGGACATTCCAGTTGGGAAATAGTTGGAAATTTCAGTATTCGAAGATTCACGGTGTGATGGTATCCCGCCAAATTTCATTGATTAACACTGCCAATTCAGTTGCCGGCGGCCTTCACTTAACGACCGAGAGCAGCGGTGTTTGTGTAGAGTTTCAGTGCTAACAAATAACCAACAGTGCATGAAATAATCGCAGAAATGAATGTGGGCAGTTCGGTGTTAGTAAGGTATGGCAGCAGACGAGCGACGCAAGTGGCTTTGCTAACAGCCTGACGTCGCCTGCAGAGCCTCTCCTGGGTTCGTGACCATATCGATTGCACCCTAAACGACTGGAAAACCATGGTTTGGTCAGTTGAGTCCTGTCTTCAGTTGGTAGAAGCTGATGGTAGGGTTCGAGTGTGGTGCAGACCCCACGAAGCCACGAATCAAGTTGTCAACAAGGTACAGTGCAATGTGCTGGTGGCTCCAGAATGGTGTGGGGTGTGCTTACATGAAATGAACTGGGTCCTCTGGTCCAGCTGAACCGATCATATACTGAATGGAAATGCTTACGTTCGTCTATTTGGGGACCATTTGCAGACATTCATGGACTTGATGCACCCAAACAGCGGTGGAATTTTTGTGGATACCAATGCACCCTGTCACTGGGCTCAATTGTACACAGTGAGTTTCAACAACATTTTGAACTGTTCGAGTGAATTATTTCGTCACCCCAGATCGCCCAGCGTGAATCCCTATGACACTTCCACAAACTAACTACTGCCATCTTAGCCCGCATCTCGTGGTCGTGCGGTAGCGTTCTCGCTTCCCGCGCCCGGGTTCCCGGGTTCGATTCCCGGCGGGGTCAGGGATTTTCTCTGCCTCGTGATGGCTGGGTGTTGTGTGCTGTCCTTAGGTTAGTTAGGTTTAAGTAGTTCTAAGTTCTAGGGGACTGATGACCATAGCTGTTAAGTCCCATAGTGCTCAGAGCCATTTGAACCATTTTACTGCCATCTTAGAGTCTTGGACTGGACCCAGGTCTACGCCGCCACTACGACACAGCCTATGGTTCCACCACCAAGTTGTTTCCAGTGCGCGAGATAGCCCTGTCCTGGCCACCAGCCATCTCATTTCCGCCCCTCCATTCAGCCTCCCACCGCAGTCTCCTTCGCCACGCAGTGATGGCAGGGCCATCTTCTACGCTCCATGGTGAGCCGCTGCATCGGCGCGACCTTACTGGTGCGGTCAGGTCAGTTGTTTGTCTCAGATACGCTGAACTACGTCTGATCAAGATTGTCAACAAAATGTTCTGTCAATTGATTGGCCACATTGATCGCCCGAACCTCCAATAACATCAAGCAGAACACCCGTTACATAGCAGTTCCTTAAAGTTAAGATTTTCTAAGAGAGCAACATCATCTATACAATCAAACGACTTGGAAATGTCACGAAAACTACCAACTGACAGTATTTTATTATTTATGGTTTGTAATTGTAAAAATAGCATTCTCAGTCGAGCGAACCTTCTGGTAGTGAAACCATGATAGGCTAAATAGATTGTTTCTACTTAAGTGCGGTACATTACTTTTTCGAATATTTTGGAAAAAAGACGTCGGTAACAAAACTGGGCGATAATCATTAATATCCTTTGGTTACCTTTCTTATAAATAGCTGCACCATGAACACCCTATGAACCTTTTTTTTGAAAGATTTATAATACCGTTAATTTCAGTGAAGGGTAATGGTGAAAATTCTGGTTGGTTAAACATAGGTGGAATTTTATTTTTAAAGTATTCTCTTAGTTTTTCAACAGAACCAGTTAATTCTATCTTTGCAAGTACATTGAGAAGGGAATGGTTAAAATACTTGCACTCGTGATTTACCAGTCACAGTGAATTAGCAGCCATAACCCAGTCATTTACTTTCATTGTTATTGTTTATTTTACACTGACTAGTTGTCTTGCCTCCCTTTCCAAAGTATCCCATACAGATTCTTATTTACTGCATTACTAATTTCAGTTAGAATGTGCATATTTATGGACTTTTCCTTAAAATATCGTAGAATTTTTTGTAGTATGCAAGTAATGTCGTATCTTGACTTATTCTCACCGTTAGTACATTTTTCTTCCCCTCTTACATGGGGATTTAATCAGTATAGTTATCAATGACTTCCTTGTTTCTTTGCATTCTGAATAACGCCTTTGGGTAGCCACCTTCAAACACTGATCGTAATTTCTACATCTACATCTACATTTATACTCCGCAAGCCACCCAACGGTGTGTGGCGGAGGGCACTTTACGTGCCACTGTCATTACCTCCCTTTCCTGTTCCAGTCGCGTATGGTTCGCGGGAAGAACGACTGTCTGAAAGCCTCCGTGCGCGCACTAATCTCTCTAATTTTACATTCGTGATCTCCTCGGGAGGAATAAGTAGGGGGAAGCAATATATTCGATACCTCATCCAGAAACGCAACCTCTCGAAACCTGGCGAGCAAGCAACACCGCGATGCACAGCGCCTCTCTTGCAGAGTTTGCCACTTGAGTTCATTAAACATCTCCGTAACGCTATCACGGTCACCAAATAACCCTGTGACGAAACGCGCCGCTCTTCTTTGGATCTTCTCTATCTCCTCCGTCAACCCGATCTGGTACGGATCCCACACTGATGAGCAATACTCAAGTATAGGTCGAACGAGTGTTTTGTAAGTCACCTCCTTTGTTGATGGACTACATTTTCTAAGCACTCTCCCAATGAATCTCAACCTGGTACCCGCCTTACCAACAATTAATTTTATATGATCATTCCACTTCAAATCGTTCCGCACGCATACTCCCAGATATTTTACAGAAGTAACTGCTACCAGTGTTTGTTCCGCTATCACATAATCATACAATAAAGGATCCTTCTTTCTATGTATTCGCAATACATTACATTTGTCTATGTTAAGGGACAGTTTCCACTCCCTGCACCAAGTGCCGATCCACTGCAGATCTTCCTGCATTTCGCTACAAGTTTCTAATGCTGCAACTTCTCTGTATAGTACAGCATCATCCGCGAAAAGCCGCATGGAACTTCCGACACTATCTACTAGGTCATTGTGAAAAGCAATGGTCCCATAACACTCCCCTGTGGCACGCCAGAGGTTACTTTAACGTCTGTAGACGTCTCTCCATCGATAACAACATGCTGTGTTCTGTTTGCTAAAAACTCTTCAATCCAGCCACACAGCTGGTCTGATATTCCGTAGGCTCTTACTTTGTTTATCAGGCGACATGCGGAACAGTATCGAACGCCTTCCGGAAGTCAAGAAAAATAGCATCTACCTGGAAGCCTTTATCTAGTATTTTCTGGGTCTCATGAACAAATAAAGCGAGTTGGGTCTCACACGATCGCTGTTTCCGGAATCCATGTTGATTCCTACATAGTAGATTCTGGGTTTCCGAAAACGACATGATACTCGAGCAAAAAACATGTTCTAAAATTCTACAACAGATCGACGTCAGAGATATAGGTCTATAGTTTTGCGCATCTGCTCGACGACCCTTCTTGAAGACTGGGACTACCTGTGCACTTTTCCAATCATTTGGAAACCTCCGTTCCTCTAGAGACTGCGGTACACGGCTGTTAGAAGGGGGGCAAGTTCTTTCGCGTACTCTGTGTAGAATCGAATTGGTATCCCGTCAGGTCCAGTGGACTTTCCTCTGTTGAGTGATTCCAGTTGCTTTTCTATTCCTTGGACACTTATTTCGATGTCAGCCATTTTTTCGTTTGTGCGAGGATTTAGAGAAGGAACTGCAGTGCGATCTTCCTCTGTGAAACAGCTTTGGAAAAAGGTGTTTAGTATTTCAGCTTTACGCGTGTCATCCTCTGTTTCAATGCCATCATCATCCCTGAGTGTCTGGCTATGCTGTCTCGAGCCACTTACTGATTTAACGTAAGACCAGAACTTCCTAGGATTTTCTATCAAGTCGGTACATAGAATTTTACTTTCGAATTCACTGAACGCTTCCCGCATAGGCCTTCTTCGCTAACTTTGACATCGTTTAGCTTCTGTTTGTCTGAGAGGTTTTGGCTGCGTTTAAACTTGGAGTGAAGCTCTCTTTGCTTTCGCAGTAGTTTCCTAACTTTGTTGTTGTACCACGGTGGGTTTTTCCCGTCCCTCACAGTTTTACTCGGCACGTACCTGTCTAGAACGCATTTTACGATTGCCTTGAACTTTTTCCATAAACACTCAACATTGTCAGTGTCGGAACAGAAATTTTCGTTTTGATCTGTTAGGTAGTCTGAAATCTGTCTTCTATTACTCTTGCTAAACGGATAAACCTTCCTCCCTTTTTTTGTATTCCTATAAACTTCCATATTCAGGGATGCTGCAACGGCCTTATGATCACTGATTCCCTGTTCTGCACATACAGAGTCGAAAAGTTCGGGCCTGTTTGTTATCAGTAGGTCCAAGATGTTATCTCCACGAGTCGGTTCTCTGTTTAATTGCTCGAGGTAATTTTCGGATAGTGCACTCAGTATAATGTCACTCGATGCTCTGTCCCTACCACCCGTCCTAAACATCTGAGTGTCCCAGTCTATATCTGGTAAATTGAAATCTCCACCTGAGACTATAACATGCTGAGAAAATTTATGTGAAATGTACTCCAAATTTTCTGTTGTTCTGCCGCTAATGCTGCTGAGTCGGGAGGTCGGTAAAAGGAGCCAATTATTAACCTAGCTCGGGTGTTGAGTGTAACCTCCACCCATAATAATTCACAGGAACTATCCACTTCTACTTCACTACAGGATAAACTACTACTAACAGCGACGAACACTCCACCACCGGTTGCATGCAGTCTATCCTTTCTAAACACCGTCTGTACCTTTGTAAAAATTTCGGCAGAATTTATCTCTGGCTTCAGCCAGCTTTCTGTACCTATAACGATTTCAGCTTCGGTGCTTTCTATCAGCGCTTGAAGTTCCGGTACTTTACCAACGCAGCTTCGACAGTTGACAATTACAATACCGATTGCTGCTTGGTCCCCGCATGTCCTGACTTTGCCCCGCACCCGTTGAGGCTGTTGCCCTTTCTGTACTTGCCCAAGGCCATCTAACCTAAAAAACCGCCCAGCCCACGCCACACAACCACTGCTACCCGTGTAGCCGCTTGTTGCTATGGAATATATTGAAAATTTCAAGTAACACCTCTTTCTACATTTACCGCATCATATACCATCTCTTTTAACTTATTCGTAAAACATTGTACATTTTTCACATTAATAAACCTCACAGTTTTGAATAAATAGGTTTTGAATAAATATGCCTCAGAGCTGTAATGTGATACATCACACATTTCCATTAATTATGCATTATAATTAGCTTTCCACGAACAGTTGGGTACACGTTAACTGTTTCAGCCTCAGCAGCATAAAAATATTATCAATCTGCGTTCTTCTACCTTGCTGCATGCTAGTTGGAAAATTCGCTACCTAAACCAGATTGGAACCGCCAAACAATGAATGCAGTTCATTTTTAGAAATCTACACTGAAAATTCCACAAACCACTAACTGTTGCTTGTTGTCTGACAGGTAACTCAATAACGCATCTAGATTTCTGATCCACAGCTGAAGGTTTCCTGTCACAATTACAAGAGAAGTACTCTGCAGTAAGAACTCTAAATTATGACCTACACAAAAACAGCTTGTCTCAATATTTCTGACTTTGTGTATAACTTTTACATGTGTTACAACACCTCGATTTTCATGTTGACTGTATTCTGCTGCTAGTCTGTAATAACTAATATTTTCCTCCATCCCCGCGATTGCATGGTATTCAGGATGGCACAGAAAATCTAGCGTTTCAGAGATTTCCTCATCTTCTATAAATACAAGAAGCCGATATACCTTGTTTTAAGCCCTCTAATGTTCTGCTGGAATACAGAAGTCTTACAGTTCAGGAAAATGTTTCTTATGCTATGTTCATGTTGTGGTGTAATTTCTATCAATACTGTCTTACTCTAACACAAAATATGTACCCCTATAATACCTGTTACCGCCGAGAATTTGTCTTGAGTTGTAGTGGCCCCTTCAAAGTCAACAGACTACCTAGTGTCATGGTAGATCTTCGTAACTGCTTCTCTGATAGCCACTTCCTCTAGGTTCCATTATTGACCTTCCCTTTTCAGTAAAATCCTAACTGTAAATCAACCTATTGATATCTCCAAAATTTTAGTTTGTACTAAGAGTTACTAAAATCAGTAATTATGTATGGTCCAACAAATTCGAAGTATAGAAAATCCACATTCGACGGTCGAAGTGCAAGCAAAAATAATACGATCCATTTTCATTGTATCATCGCCGATCAATGCAGTGTCGTAGTATTTAAAACAACAAACTCAAAATGTAGGCTTTATACAATAGTTTCCCAGTTATCAGCCGAAAACGAGACAATAGGATCTGCGTAAGAGGTAACCTAGGTTTTTATAACAGTTTCTCAACGTAGTCCAGTCTGAAACTCCTCACGATTCCCATTGACATATTTCTACCAAATCCCAATTTCATTCAATTCACTCTCTTCGTCGTCTTATTTTTCTCCTGTTACTTCCTCTTCTTTGCCTAGCTGCTATGTCCTACACCCTGTGCCTTTCATCCTCCCTCAATTTTATCGCCTGTCACAAAGCGTCACCCACTGCGGAAACTGCGCACCGGCTGCCGAACTAGAGCTACAACCAACGAAGAGCTGTTACGAATAAGTGAGACCTTGCTGAAATATAAGAGTAGTATTCGTCTTTAAGTTATTGAAAGGCACGTTTCTGGAGGACAATTCCAGCGTCTGGTAATTTTAAACTTGATTCTGCTGGAAACGGCTCTGATCGACATCTCCCATTACTTGTACTGCGGTTTAAAGTACTGTTAGTTATTTACGATGTGTTAATGAAACTTTCTCCATACTAAACAGGCTTTAGGTGTCAAATTTTATTCTAACCAGTCTGTACGAGTGGCAGTTACAGAAATCATAAACATGACAACCGTGAGGTATAGCCGAACAGAAATGATACTTGTAAGGTGGAAGAAGAAAAGAATAAAAATGGAGACTTTTCTGCAAAGTAGTAAGATGTATAATAATCAATAATAAATTACTTCATTCCTATGAATATGAAACGAGTATTGTAAATATTCTACAGTATGTTACGAGACGATGCAGGAAGATTTCAGAATATGATAATAGTTTATTCATAGAAAAAACTGTCACCAATAGTTTGTTCCGACTGCTTGTCGGACTTTTTTCGGATTTAAAATAACATTAGAAACTTTATTGTTTCACATAATGTAGATTTCTTCCACATTTCATAATTATTAGCACACATCTTTCTGCAAGCGTTCAGGAAAAGCTCTAAATATTTGATTTGCGTCGACTCGGAGAAGATTACGTTCGTAATTCTTGAATCTGAACGTGACATCTCACTCTTGGTGGCGTTCCCTCGCGAATATAGTTTGTCATAATGAGGGAGCACACTAAAGAAAAACACATTGTGTATGTATTACTTTGTACATAACAATTATTAGCAGATGGTTAGGTAACGTTCACTGAGCATGAACTATCACAGGAACCTCTCTCAACACTTTTTTCAAAGATCAGAACATCCAAAAAGACAAGATCCATGACATTGATAGGAATCGAATACTAATAAATCGATCCAATTTCACTGGATAAATCTCATACGATAAGTGTAGTATGAAAGTTAGTTGAAAGAAAGTTTATTGACAACATAAGCGAAGTACCTAGGATGACAGAAATTCGGGTGCAGACGATTAAACAGACAAAAAAAGAAGAACTGAAAACAGCCATAATTATAAATAAAAAATATGCAGAACCATTAAACAACTACACTACTATCGTAATCCCCCATGAACCATGGACGTTGCCGCTGGTGGGGAGGCTTGCGTGCCTCAACCATACAGACAGCCGTACCGTAAGTACAACCACAATGGAGGGGTATCTGTTGAGAGGCCAGACAAACGTGTGGTTCCTGAAGAGGGGCAGCAGCCTTTTCAGTAGTTGCAGGGGCCACAGTCTGGAGGAGTGACTGATCTGGCCTCGTAACACTAACCAAAATGGCCTTGCTGTTCTGGTACTGCGAACGGCTGAAAGCAAGGGGAAACTACAGCCGTAATTTTTTCCGAGGGCATGCAGCTTTACTGTATAAAAAACAAAACACTACAATAAAGAAGCTGTTCAGTGGAATAAGAGTAATGAGCCATCTATATTAAGACGGAACGAACCACATATTCAACAGAAAGTACTGAATGAAAGACAGCGGACAATCCATGCGTACGGAATTTTTTTTGCTTACTTAAGATACCACCTTTCAAACTAGTTCCCACTGGAACTTGGAGCAATTAAATTTTACCCAAGGAACAGGCCGCGTAAAATGACGAACACTTCCCCTCCCTCTTTCTGATAGAACTGAAAGCAGTAACCGCTAAGCGGATTCAGTCGGCTTCATGCGGTCAGACCATCAGCTGTTCATTTATTTGGCGTGGTCACCTCGGTATTCCAATAAGGTTCAGCTGCATTTGTTGCAAACAGAACAGGCGTCTTGTATACCACCGTCAGAATCCTTTTCGTCTTCGGTATCGATTGCCAACACCGACCAATGCATTTAAGCTCAGGCCATTTTAAGCCTTGAGCAAAATATTACCCCGAATTCATGTGCTAACTGATTTTATTTGGGCCCTATCTTATTTTTCCGCTGCTCAGAAATCTCAGAAGTGTCTGTGATTGTACAGAAGGTCTTTTTTGTTAAATAATATAACTTACTATTTTTAGTTGAAGAATATCATGCTGTCACATAGCTTATTTACTGGTGGTCAACAATGAGTAAAATTACTATGACTGTGAAGTAAAAGCCGGCCGCTATGACCGAGCGATTCTAGGCGCTTCAGTCCGGAACCGCGTTGCTGTTACGGTCGCAGGTTCAAATCCTGCCTCGGGCATGGACGTGTGTGCTGTTCTTAGGTTAGTTAGGTTTAAGTTGTTCTAAGTGAAGGCGAGTGATGACCTCAGATGTGCTTAGAGCCATTTGAACCATTTTTGTGAAGTAAAACTACATAAAACATTTCGGAAAATACTTTCAATCCTTTTTATCAGGGTGAAGGAGCCTACTATTCGAAATAAACGCAAACAAATTGACAGGGCAACGACAGCCTGAACACATATTTGGTGTTGCACTCCGGAAGTGATACTAATCAAAAATTATTTTACTAGTGGAATGGAAAACCTCATATTAATTTCATTATTTTTTTACATAAACCGTTTTAGACTTTAGAAAGAGATCTGTCACGGGAAAATATCAGGATAAATGAAGAAAGAAGTGCTACTGAAAAAATCCGAAGAAAACGTCTTGAATGTCGTACTGAGGAAAGACTATTCACAGAATTTTACGATTTTATTTCCAGCAATGTGTCGCTTCAGTCTCATTTTAAATTACCCTCAGAAGTGAAACATGAAATTCTGTTTATGGTTAATGGTGCATCGATGTTCGACTCTCTCTAACCTATGTAATCGTTCGTCTCAAACAAACAAAAATCTAATAAAAATTACAAATATCGACATTAATTACAGTTTTAATGCACGTATTTACTTAATAACTATAAAAATATAATGTCACTAATTAGCTGCAATATATACTGCAATTCCGCATTTTTCCACACTAGTTGAATGCTTATGCTTTCTTTTTTGACAGCGCTTTTACTGCTGTGTGCGAAATGTTACCTTTGAAGTAGCAATGTTAGATCGCTCTAAAACAGGAGAAGACATTCATGGAATTTGAATGGTATTTTTTCTCAGTTTTTGCTTTGATAGCATGTCAGTGCTACTTTTAACATTCCATACTATTTTCACAATTTATTTTCCAGTTACCTTAAAAGTGCATAATATGGCATTATCTGAGTTTGCACGGAACGTAGTATTTTCCACATGAAAAATGACGGCAGAAAATATACAAACCTACCTAGCGTTTCAACACTTACCAATAAACAGTGATTTTAATTCTGGATTATTACATATACTACCAGTTTCAAAATCTGAATCTCACTTCCATTGCTCGATTCTGAGAAGGAATGGCGCCGTATTCCTAAGAAATATTAATTTTGCTGACAGTCAACGTCCAGCTTCGTAAAGGATGCACTTGAGTGTTTTACAAGTAACAGGGCATAGCAGTAATATTCTAAATATTGTATTCCACAATTACGTTACTAACAAACTTAAATATTTGCTGTTACTCAGGAAAGTTCCACCAGAAGTATTACGATACGTAAACGAAACTACTCCACATTTGCTTTTATACAACCAATGTTATCATCCTTTTGATCTCTATGAAGGGATTTTGTAAAGTTTGACGTGTGGATAGCTTCCACGTTTTGCATTTACTTCTAGAATTGTTACGCTGTTGTTTCCAAAATAATGTTACCACGATAGTTCGAAACAGTTTCCCAGCCTAGCGGAAATGGTAGGCGTACATCAATTACTTATGAGTTTTAGCAGACGGGTGATTTAGTTCTAGGTAGTCAGCCTCTGTCTGCAGATTTTTTAACGGAGAGACATAACAGAACATTTGAAAAGAAAACATTATTTGTCTTTGAAATAATTGATTTCATTTATTATTCTGATTGCATTTCTCAAGAACCATAGTTTCAATACCTTTAGAATCTCCAGTGACTTAAATAACTTCTTATCAGTTTGTCCTGTTTTAGCCATGTTGTTAAACGAGTCGTTAATAATATGTAACATTTTCTTTCCTGCAAAGCTGGAAAAGAGGCGACAAAACTCATAAAAGACATCAGCTGTGTTCACTAGAGATTCTGGGTACGACTGATACCACTAGAAGACAAAAAAAGAATGAACTAGGATGTACCTCCTTGCTGCGACAAAATACAGCGTTATTCCCAGGTGAGGTGGTGGTTTACCAGTAAACTGCTTATCGATTTGAAAATTGCCTCTCTCGGCATGACTCAGAAAATATGACGCGTGAAGCATCCTGAATATATCTGTGTCGAATAGCGTGGCAGAGCGATGCGTTCGTGTTACACCTTTTTCACGGCACTCAGTCAATCAGCACATATAGAAGTGCAGTGGTCTGGTTCTACGTGAATGCTTCCGAAGAAGTTATCTCCGATGCGAGCGACGCTTCAAGAGGTCTTCAACTGACAGCCCAATAACTTAACAACGGAGTTCGATCTGATAAGAAATGCCTTTGATTAATGTGCTTCTGAGTGTATTGCCGCGACGTGGTGTAACATAAATAAAATACGAAAATAACCATCCTTTTCGTTACATTCCAGCGGATATCATTTCGACAAAATGTTTTATTTATATATTTCCGCATCGTAACCCACTCATAAGTATTTTAAAGCAATTCTTGTCGACTACTGAACCCTGTTTGCTCACAGAATGTTCCTCTAGTCGACGACTGGCTAGCCCTCAGAAATGTAACTCAAGTACAGGCTATTACTAATTGTAGGGACGGGGCTACTTATTGTTTATTTTAGTTTGTTAAATAATTGAGTATCGCCCGTCATCGTGACCAAGAGGGACACATTGCTATCTATGACATAAAACGGAAAAGTGAACACCCCTGTAAACGCAATGAAAGAAACTTATGGATACGAGGATAGGCAATAAATCAGGCTGCGGGATGGACCATTGACCACTGACGACTTCTTGTTCTTTCCAACCGTTTGTCCACAGCCCATTCCGCTCTCTGTCTCCACTTGATGCGATCTTGTTGTTGATCAGTGCGGGGAACTGTTATCTTGAGGATATCCAGAGAACGTTCTCTCGACCGCCAACAAGCACTGTTGAAAGACAGAGCAAATCAGCATCAACACAGAAAACAGTAAATGATGTTTTTTTGGAAGTTACTGAATCGTTTTGGACCTATGGGCCAGCTACAAACGTTCACATAACGAAGCTTATCGAGTTTGGTAGTGCCAAAAATGTACCCAAGAATGTCAGCTAGAAATAATAAACTGTACAGAAAGTTCTAAGTTCTCTGGTGTGCATCTTTATGACAAATTAAACTGCGAAAAGTATACGGGAAATATATGGCACATCTGTTAAATCGTTTACGTTCTGCTACATTTCCCATAAGAATAATTGTCAACTTTGGTGATTCGAAAGTCGGGAAGTTAAAATAGTTTCATTCACTGATGCCTTATGGGATATAATTCTGGGATAATTCTTCACTTGGGCAAAAAGGTTTCACTGCAGAGAAATGAAGGAACTAAATTGTGTGTGGAGTTCAGGCATCTCTTTTAAAAGCTTGGCACGGACTACAGTTCACTTGTGAAATCTGTTTCCTACAAGACATCTGAGTTTGAGAATAACAGCAGTTGTCACAACAGTAGAAGGAAAAATGATTTGCATTTCCACTTTAGTGAACCTAACTTGGGTTCACAAAGGGGGGAAATAGCTATTATAATACTCTTCGACAATCTACCCAATGGAATAAAATGTCTGACAGATAGCGAAAGTGTTCTCACACATATATTAATAATTTTCCTCCTTACCAAATCGCTCTGTACTGCAAAGTAACACTTGAAAAGAAATAATTGTTCAGTTTTACATAAAAAACCATAATGTTCAGCATGTAGATACAAAACTACCCTTTCTGTAATACACAGGGTGTAATGTGCATAAATGGAGATATTTTCATATGTGGTACCCTTAAATGTACGCAAATCACAGTGTTTGTTGTTTTCTCTCTGCATCCTAAAAGTCTTTCCACAGTCATGTCACAAAATTTATCATCTTTTGTTTTCTGCATGGCTGCACCTGGGCCACAATACGTGACAATATAGACTGCCCATTTTGCAAACATACGTCCACACTTCAACAGCTGACATGCTGCCCAGGGGAAAATAAACATTAATGGGTTGCTCTTATCACATGCACTTGAAGGTACTACTCAACCTACAAAAATGCAACTTCTGTAATTATTAGTCGGCAAATAACGTAAATATTGATGTAATGTTGAACAGTACACCGCCTTCAGTTGTCAATAGAAATATTTGCACCTAAACGAATTACACCCAGTAAATGTGTTTTCTATGCACATTTTGTTATATTCCACACCTTGAACATGATCTATGGAACACCAAACTCACTAGCTAAATAATTTACTTTGTTTAACGTCCCCCTGGAGTAACAAACATTCTGCAGTGTCCTTACTATTACACTACTGGCCATTAATAATGATACACCAAGAAGAAATGCATATGATAAACGGGTATTCATTGATCAAATATATTATACTAGAACTGACATGTAATTACATTTTCACGCAATTTGGGTGCATAGATGCTGAGAATTCAGTGCCCAGAAAAAGCACCTCTGGCCGTAATAACGGCCTCGATACGCCTGGGCATAGAGTCAAACAGAGCTTAGACTGCGTGTACAGGTACAGCTGCCCATGCAGCTTCAACACGATACCACAGTTCATCAAGAGTAGTGACTGGCGTATTGTGACAAGCCAGTTGCTCGGCCACCATTGACCAGGCGTCTTCAATTGGTGAGAGATCTGGAGAATGTGCTGGCCAGGGCAGCAGTCGAACGCTTTCTGTATCCAGATAGTCCCGTACAGGACCTGCAACATGCGGTCGTTCATTATCCTGCTGAAATGTAGGATTTCGCAAGGATCGAGCCACGGGTCCTAACACATCTGAAATATAACGTCCACTGTTCAGACTGCCGTCAATGCGAACAAGAGGTGACCGAATGGGACCCCATACCATCACGCCGGGTGATACGCCAGTATGGCGATGACTAATACACGCTTCCAATGTGCGTTCACCGTGATGTCGCCAAACACGATGCGACCATCATGATGCTGTAAACAGAACCTGTATTCATCCGAAAAAATGACGATTTGGCATTCGTTCACCCAGGTTCGTCGTTGAGTACACCGTCTGCGATGCAGCGTCAAGGGTAACCGCGGCCATGGTCTCCTAACTGACATTCCATACTGCTGCAAACGTCATCGAACTGTTCGTGCAGATGGTTGTTGTCTTGCAAACGTCCCCATGTGTTGACTCAGGGATCGAGACGTGGCTGCACGATCCGTTACAGACATGCGGATAAGATGCCTGTCATCTCGACTGCTAGTGATACGAGGCCGTTGGGATCCAGCACGGCGTTCCGTATTACCCTTCTGAACCCACCAATTCCATATACTGCTAACAGTCATTGAATCTCGACCAACACGAGCAGCAATGTCGCGATACGATAAACCGCAATCGCGATAAGCTACAATCCGACTTTTGTCAAAGTCGGAAACGTGATGGTACGCATTTCTCCTCCTTACACGAGGCATCACAACGTTTTACCAAGCAACGCCGGTCAACTGCTGTTTGTGTACGAGAAATCGGATTGAAACCTTCCTCGTGTCAGCACGTAGTAGGTGTCGCCACCGGCGCCAACCTTGTGTGAATGCCCTGAAAAGCTAATAATTTGCATATCACAGCATCTTCTTCCTGTCGGTTAAATCTCGCGTCTGTAGCACGTCATCTTCGTGCTGTAGCAATTTTAATGACCAGTAGTGTACATTAATAGTGGCATGAGGGTGTAGTGCGACAAGTACCTCCGTGGTAATAGGACAATCCATCTCGTGGCCACTGAAGGGTCAGCAGGTGGGTAGGTAGTCCACAGGCAGCAGCTGCGAACCGTACAAAGCCGCACAGTCAATGTTCCCGCCGGCCACATCGGAGCGCGGATCGCGTACCGCCGCCTACCACACCCTGCAGATTAGCGGCCGGCCAATGCATTTCAAATGAGTGCGCCGAGGCCGGCTTGGTCTGCTCATCCAGACGTTCCTGCTGGACTTCACACCACGGCGGAGGGCAATACATGCTCACCACACTTTGCACTGGCTGTGTGTGTGTGTGTGTGTGTGTGTGTGTGTGTGTGTTTGTGTTTGAGTGAGTGCGACGGCGTGTGTGCGTGTGTGTGCACTTCATGTGATTCACTCTCAATCTGTTACAGATGCTATCACCTGCAGGGTGATAGGAATGTATAAGAAAAAAGACAGAAACCTACAGTCCTACCTAATTACGACTTCCTCAGAAATTTATCTCTGTGCCAACAACGTACGAGAGAGAGAGAGAGAGTCCCATCAACAATGACGTCATTAAAAACGAAACCTAAGTTGGAATAAGGGAAGGGTGGGGAAGGAAACTAGCTGCTTGTATTATAGCATTTTAACCGTTCTTGTAATATAATTCCTGAGACAGGAACTGGAAACCAGCCCAGCATCTGTCCAAACGAAAGTGAAAAACCGCCTTAAAGCTACGCTCAGTCCGGCCAGCGTAGTACATCCACCGTGCGGTTTCGACGCAATCCTTGTTCATCTCCATGTCTCGCAAACTAGCGCGCCGTGCGCTAAGCTACACGGCCAGGTCAGTATGTCGCTACATTAGAATGATATTAGTGTTCAGTACTCGTACTAAAAGTAGTTGTCACTTCTACCTGTCCATTCAAGTCTGTGATTTGTAAAGTGGTATATTAAAGTAGAGTCATGGGCCTATCCACCTACTATTGATGGCGTGTGTACACACACACACACACACACACACACAAGCGCGCGCGCGCGCGCGCGCTATTGGTGACTGAAATGACTGATAGTGCACTGAACAGAATTACATCAGCATTTACTGCATTAGCAGAGCAATATTTATAGCTATTAGGAAATATATTTTTTCCAGGATGATTAGTACCTCCACGTTAATGTGGTAAGGGCAAGCCATTAATGTTTATTTCCCCTGCGAAGGAGGTCAGATGTTGCTGCACGGACGCTATGCACAACGAGTAGTCTTTATTGACAGGCATAGTTCACTTAATAGCGCAGTTATGATCATGCAGCAAAATCCGGTAGTAAATTGTGTGAGATGTCTACAGGGCGACTGTTGCACACAGAGGGAAAACAACGTGTGTGTGTGTGTGTGTGTGTGTGTGTGTGTGTGTGTGTGTGTGTGAGTGAGTGAGTGTGAACAGATGTGGTCATACGCTATTGGGCGCCTAAAGTGTACATCTACAATTAAATACAAACTGCAGAAACCAATATACAATGCCCTGTCAGAGGGTACGTTATACGGAAATTAACAATTTTTAACCCATTCTATTCGCGCACTGAGCGACGAAAGGCTGTCTGTATACCACTGCGCATGTGCTCATAATTACACTGCCGTGCAAAAACTTAAGGGCGAAAGTAACTTACGCATGCTGTGTAAGTGACAACTAACATAGTTTGGGGAAGCTTGAACCAGACACAGCCACATCTGCTACAACACTGTACAGTCGGTAAGTGAAAGAAACACGCAATGAGACGAACAGAAATCACACGTCAATTGAACGATAGTAATTACACCAAAGATTTTGAACACAGCTGTGCTTCACAAATGAGCATGGAAGAGCTTCAGTCCACTGGAAATAACAGCCAATTAGCTAAACAATACAGGTTTATTAAACCTGTGTTAAAACTGTCTTCTTCAATGGGTGTTGGACGTAGAATCACATTATCTACATCCATTGTAGGAGTCACTGACTTTTTCTTGTACATGGGTGTGTACCATCCAGTTAAATGGTTCAAATGGCTCTGAGCACTATGGGACTTAACATCTATGGTCATCAGTCGCCTAGAACTTAGAACTACTTAAACCTAAGTAATCTAAGGACAGCACACAACACCCAGCCATCACGAGGCAGAGAAAATCCCTGACCCCGCCGGGAATCGAACCCGGGAACCCGGGCGTGGGAAGCGAGAACGCTACCGCACGACCACGAGATGCGGGCACCATCCAGTTAGTCACTATTTAATATACATCATTTAAAGGTAATAGATTGGTACTGTGTAATATTTCAATAAGTTTCGAGACAAAGCTCTTCAGTTGAGAACTACTACTTTTAAACCATGTATTTTGAATAGTGATTAAGCTGATGACATACACATGTCCTAGACAGAGGGAACGACTCCCACATTGGATACAGAAAATTTGATTTTACTTAAAACGCCTACTGAAGAAGACAGTTTTTAAAACTATGGTCAAGATTTAATAAACCTGTATTTTTCAACTAGTTGTCTGTTATTTCCAAACCCATTCAAGCAACTATACCGAAGTCATCGCTATTGATTCTTGTCCCTTGGACATTGCAAAAGGTGGCACGTGGCTCTTAATAGAATATGTGATGACCACAGACGCCAATACATCCTCCACAACATGGTCCCATGCTGGCATTAAGGTTCGAAAGGAGTTTTTGTGGTAAGGCGTTCCATTCCTGCCCAGTCACTGTTGATAGTTGCTGGATGGTCATTGGTGCATGTAGACGTGCTATAATACGTCTCCGGAACGTATCCCACGCGCGTTCGATGGGATTTAAGTCCGGGGAACGGACAGGAGAATATATTCTTGTTCCTCGTGCTGCCCCACCGGTTTGATGCTGCACGCACTGTCCTCAATAAAATTGAAGTCAGGGCCGAGTGCAACCCTGAATAGACGCACATAAGGAGGTAGTACAGTGTTACACTAACTTTGGCCAATGAGTAACCCATGTTCAATGATCTGGAGGGCAATGAGCCCATGTAACATTATGCCTCGACACACCGCAACAACTAGACTACCAAAGCGATAATGTTCGACAACGTTCCCGGATGCATTACGTGTTGACGCCTCTCGCCATTTGAGGGTACGTCTAAAACTACCGCTCAGACTGAACGTGCTCTCATCCGAGAAGGCCATACGACCCCACTCCTCGTTAATTCCCTGTGTTTTAGCCACCATCTATAACGTTGCCGCCGATGTGCGGGTGTTAGGAGCATGGCGCACTTGTCGTTGGGCAACTATAGTATCCCAGAGCGGTCGCTGAGCCACTGTGGAGAGGGAGATTGCGTGTTTTTCAGTCCTCTTAAATGTGCCTACGATTGTGCCCACTACTTGACGTCGGTCACTTCTGATCAGTTGAACAACGTAGCATTCACCTGCTACTTTAATTGACCGTGGTCAGCCACCACTTCCCCAACGGGTAGCGATGCCTAATGTTCGAAATGATCTCCACGCAGGTGAAACAATGCAATCAACAATACCAGGCTCCTGAGCCACACGCGTCACACTTCGTTTTTTCCAGATGATCAGTTGTAAAATTTTGGAACACGTGTTATGTTCAAGTATAATGACTTTTCTGGAGACTAGAAAACTACTCTGTAGGAATCAGCATGGGTTTCGAAAAAGATCGTGTGAAACCCTGCTCGCGCTATTCGTCCACGAGACTCAGAGGGCCATAGACAAGGGTAAACAGGTAGATGCCGTGTTTCTTGACTTCCGTAAGGCGTTTGATACAGTTTCCCACAGTCGTCTAATCAACAAAGTAAGAGCATGTGGACTATAAGACAAAATGTGTGATTGGATTGAAGAGTTCCTAGATAACAGAACGCAGCATGTCATTTTCAATGGAAAGAAGTCTTCCGAAGTAAGAGTGATTTCAGGTGTTCCACAAGGGAGTGTCGTAGGACCGTTGCTATTCACAATATACACAAAAGACCTTGTGAATAACATCGGAAGTTCTCTGACAATTTTTGCGGATGATGCTGTAGTATATCGAGTTGTTGTAACAATCGAAAATTCTACTGAAATGCAGGTGGATCTGCAACGAATGGCCGCATGGTGCAGGGAATGTCAATTGAATCTCAATGTAGGCAAGTATAATGTGCTGTGAATACATAAAAAGAAAGATCCCTCATCATTTAGCTACAATATAGCAGGTCAGCAACTGGAGGCAGTTAATTTCACAAATTATCTGGGAGTAGGTATTAGGACTGATTGAAAATGGAATGATCATATAAAATTAATCGTCGGTAAAGCAGATGCCAGACTGAGATTCATTGGAGGAATCCTAAAGAAATGCAGTCCGAAAACAAAGGAAGTAGGTTACAGTACACTTGTTCGCCCACTGCCTGAATACTCCTCACCGGTGTGGGATCCGTACCAGATACGGTTGATAGAAGAGATAGAGAAGATCCAACAGAGAGCAGCGCGTTTCATTACAGAGTCACTTAGTAATCGCGAAAGAGTTACGGAGATGATAAATAAACTCCAGTGGAGGACTCTGCAAGAGAGACACTCAGTAGCTCGGTACGGGCTTTTGCTGAAGTTTCAAGAACATATCTTCACCGAGGAGTCAAGTAGTATATTGCTCCCTCCCACGTAAATAAAAGAAAAACTGGTTCAAATGGCTCTGAGAACTAGGGGACTTAACTGCTGAGGTCATCAGTCTCCTAGAACTTAGAACATAAACCTAACTAACCTAAGGACATCACACACATCCATGCCCGAGGCAGGATTCGAACCTGCGATCGTAGCGGTCGCGCGGTTCCAGACTGTAGCACCTAGAACCGCTCGGCCACTCCGGCCTGCCCTACGTAAAACTCGCGAAGTGACTATGAGGATAAAATCAGAGAGATTAGAGGCCACACAGAGGCATACCGACAATCTTTCTTTCCACGAACAATACGAGGCTGGAATAGAAGGGAGAACCGATAGAGGTACTCAATGTACCCTCCGCCACACACCGTCAAGTGGCTTGAGGAGTATGGATGTAGATGTAGATGTAAATGATTCTTCCCCGTGTTAAGTAATCCAGATGTTGTCACCGGGCCATGTTGTATAGAAGAATACAACAGTGCACGGTAACCGCTCTCACTTAAACACATTGTCTTTTCCCGACCCTTCACCTGCCTCGTGTTGCGGGGACAGCCTTAGTCAAGTGACGTTCAGATTTATGTGTATCGCTCTGGCAACATGCACCCGTGCTTCATTTATTTCAACAGAGTAGTTAAGAAGTTAAGTTAATTTATCTGTCTCTTCCTTAAGCTTTGTAGCGTTTGAGAATGTTAATGGGATTCATCAGAATGGTCATACAGTTAACACAGTTTCTCTAAATCATCCGAAAGTTCCCTCTTTTAAGTTTCCGGAGCATTTCTGTGTTACTTTCATGAAGCTTACACTGTTCTGTTACGTTGTCACAATAAAGTAAGAGAAATCGGAGGTCGCACGGAAAGACTTAAATGCTCGTTTTTCACTAGCGCTGTTCGATAGTGCTACGATAGAGAAATAATATGAAGGTGAGTCGATCAGTCCTCAGCCAGGCTATTAAAGGGTGAGTTGTAGAGCAATCATATGGATGTGGATGTACACTGAGAACATTAGATGCCCTGTTACGCTATCGTGGAGAGCAAGACGTGTTACTTTCGTGATTGCAGAACATTCACTACACAGTACAACCTACTTCGTTCTATTAGTCAAATGTTCATCGAGACAGTTACATATCTGCGAAGCTGTTGCAGGTGACCGTGCCTCGATTAATAGATGGTGGTGCTGTACAATGTCTAACGCCTTTTGGAAATCTGTAAGAAAACATACAGGCTGTTAGGGGTATAGGTACAGACGTTGTGATCACTGCTACCTTAATATGTATTATTTTCAGTCTATTATCTGTCTTTTTGTGTGCGTCTGACGGTCTTCCCATATACAAATGGTTCAGATGGCTCTGAGCACTATGGGACTTAACATCTGAGGTCATCACGTCCCCTAGAACTTAGAACTACTTAAACCTAAGTAACCTAAAGACATCACACACAACCATGCCCGAGGCAGGATTAGAACCTGCGACCGTAGGGGTCGCGCGGTTCGAAACTGAAGTGCCTAGAACCTCTCGGTCACATCGGTCGGCCTTTCCCATATACAAGTCATATAATTTACTACCTGATGTTTTCTGCATAGTCGTACTGAGTCACTGACTGGACTATACCTGTCAGTATAGGCTAACCGTTCTGCGTCCACACTTCTTCAGTACCTCACCTACTGCGCAGACGAAATTAAACATTAATGGCTTGCTCTAGCCACGAGTACCTGGAGGTACTAACAAACCTAAAAACATACTACTCCCATGGCTACAATTGTCAGTCTGCAAATGAAGTAAATACTGATGTAATGTTGTTCCGTAAGCTGTCCTCAATCATAAAGAAAAGTATCTGCAGTTACAACCCTCACACTCTGTATAAAACTTATTTCCGCGATCAGACCCAGTGGACCACCCCGATGCCGACCGGCCGCCGTGTTGTCCCCTGCCAAGTCACTGAGGAGAAACAAGGGTTGTATCATGGTTTGAGGTACAGAGGCGAGCGGATGTTCCAGGGCTCTAGTTCACTATTACAAGCGCCACGCACACAATAAGCGCCTGTGCACAACATACAAAGGAATGTACCATAATTGAAGAGTGAGATAAAAAATTAAAAAGCCTTTTCAAAACTTGGTCGGTGTATGGTTAATGACTACGTTTGGCAAAATATACGATCATATGAAAAAAATAAGTGGCGCTGAATCATAAACCTAGAAAGCTAAAAATTGGTTAGAATATGAAAATGTATGTCACTATTAAAAGTTACAAGTCTCAAACTGATCAGAGCAATATCAGCGTTTTTACGAAAACCCGAAACCGCTTTATTTATTTATTTATTTATTGTTCCGTGGGACCACATTTAGGAGAAGTCTCCATGGTCATGGAACGAGTCAATACATGAAATTATAACACGATTGTAGAAACAGATGAAATGAAATATAAGAAACATATTCAGGCGACAAGTCGTTAGTTTAAATAAAGAAAATCAAGAATGTAACACTGGAATTTGCTTAATTTTTTAGCTCTTCCAGGAGCTCCTCGACAGAATAGAAGGAGTGAGCCATGAGGAAACTCTTCAGTTAAGACTTAAAAGTGTTTGGGCTACTGCTAAGATTTTTGAGTTCTTGTGGTAGCTTATTGAAAATGGATGCAGCAGAATACTGCACTCCTTTCTGCACAAGAGTCAAGGAAGTGCATTCCACATGCAGATTTGATTTCTGCCTAGTATTAACTGAGTGAAAGCTGCTAACTCTTGGGAATAAGCTAATATTGCTAACAACAAACGACATTAAAGAAAATACATACTGTGAGGGCAATGTCAAAATTCCCAGACTATTGAATAGGGGTCGACAAGAGGTTTTCGAATTTACACCATACATAGCTCGAACAGCCCGTTTTTGAGCCAAAAATACCCTTTTTGAATCAGAAGAATTACTCCAAAAAATAACACCATATGACATAAGCGTATGAAAATATGCGAAGTATACTACTTTTCGTGTTGAAATGTCACTTATTTCAGACACTGTTCTAATGGTAAATAAAGTGGCATTTAGTTTCTGAACAAGATCCTGAACATGGGCTTTCCACAACAGCTTACTATCTATCCGTACGCCTAGGAACTTGAACTGTTCCGTCTCGCTTATAACATGCCCATTCTGTCTGATTAAAATGTCAGTTCTTGTTGAATTGTGAGTTAGAAACTGTAAAAACTGAGTCTTACTGTGATTTAGCATCAAATTATTTTCCACAAGCCACGAACTTATATCATGAACTACATTATTTGATAATGTTTCAATATTACACACAAGATCCTTCACTACCAAGGTGGTGTCATCAGCAAACAGAAATATTTTTGAATCACCTGTAATACTAGAAGGCATATCATTTATATAAATAAGAAACAGCAGGGGCCCCAGCACTGACCCTTGGGGAACGCCCCATTTAACAGTGCCCCATTGGGACTAACATCATTACCACTCTCAATATTGCGGAGGATTACCTTCTGCTTTCTGTTCTTAAAGTAGGAGGCGAACCAATTGTAAGCTACTCCCCTTACTCCATAATGTTCCAACTTCTGCAGTAATATTTTGTGGTCAACACAGTCAAAAGCCTTCGTTAAATCAAAGAAAACACATAACGTTCGCAACCTTTTATTTAATCCGTCCAAATCCTCACAGAGAAAAGAGACTATAGCATTTTCAGTTGTTAAGCCATTTCTAAAACCAAACTGTACATTTGACAGCAAATTATGTGAATTTAAATGCTGCAGTAACCTTGTATATACAACCCTCTCGATAACTTTAGCAAACACCGATGGCATAGAAATAGGTCTATAATTGTCAACATTATCCCTGTCTCCCTTTTTATAAAGTGGCTTCACTACCGAGTACTTTAATCGGTCAGGAAACCGACCCCTCCTAAAGGAAAAGTTACACATATGGCTAAGTACTGAGCTAACATACGTGGAACAATACTTCAGTATTCTGCTAGATACCCCGTCATATCCATGAGAGTTCTTGGTCTTTAGTAATTTAATTATTAACTCAATCTCCCTCTTGTCAGTATCATGGAGGTGCATTTCAGGTAACAGTCTCGGAACACTTTTTTCTAAGAGCGCTATATGATTCCCTGTTGGGACTAGGTTTCTATTTAGTTCACCTGCTATATTCAGAAAGTGATTATTAAGTACTGTACATATACGCGACTTATCAGTAACACGGACATCCCCACTACGCACTGATTCTATATTCTCGACCTGTCTCTGCAGACCAGCCACTTCCTTTACGACTGACCATATGGTTTTAATTTTATCCTGAGACTTAGCTATTCTATCTGCATACCACATACTTTTTGCCTTCCTAATAACTTTTTTAAGCACCTTACAATACTGTTTGTAATGGGCTGCTGCATTTAGATTGTGACTGTTTCTAACGTTTTGATATAATTGCCACTTTGTTCTACAAGATATTCTTATCCCTTTAGTCAGCCACCCAGGCTGCCTGTTTGTGCTAGTACCCTGTTTTGAACGTTCTAACGGAAAGCAACTTTCAAAGAGCACGAGAAAAGTCTTGAGGAAAGCATTATATTTATCGTCTACTGTATCAGCACTATAAACATCTTGCCACTCTTGTTCCTTGATAACGTTTGCAGAAGTCTGTACAGCAACTGGATCAGCTTTCCTAAAAAGTTGGTAACTATATTTAACATGTGTTGCAGCACAAAAATCTTTTAGACTTAAAATTTGTGCATCATGATCTGAAAGGCCATTCACCTTTTTGCTAACAGAATGCCCTTCTAATAATGACGAATGAACAAAAATATTGTCTATGGTTGTTCTACTGTTCCTTTGCACTCTCGTTGGAAAGAATACGGTTTGCATAAGATTATATGAATTAAGGAGGTCTACCAGCATCCTTTTCCTTGCACAATCACTTATACAATTAATATTGAAGTCCCCACATATAACTAACTTTTTGTATTTCCTATAAAGTGTACCAAGAACCTCCTCTAGCTTTAGCAAAAATGTTGTGAAATCGGAGTCTGGGGATCTATAAATAACAACAGTAAGAAGTTTAGCTCCACTACATTTAACCACACCTGCACAACATTCAAACACCTTTTCAGTGCAGTACTTTGAAACATCAATTGACTCAAATGGGATACCGTTTCTCACATACATGGCTACTCCCCCACACCGCAAAGAGCTCCTAGAAAAGCAGCCAGCCAACCTTCCTGGTAAAGGAAGCCTCTGAATTATCTCCTTATTTAAGAAGTGTTCAGATATACCAATAATTTCAGAGTCAACATCTATAAGCATTTCACTAACTTTATCTCTAATACCTTGTATATTTTGATGAAATATACTAATTCCCTCATTAATCGGATACCCAAGCTTTGTAGAAAGTGGTTTCTTTGTTAGAGAGACTTCCCTTAAGCAGGAATACCTATCAGCTGACTTCAATCTAAAAAAGGTACAGCTCTAACACCCACAACTATCGGAATTTTCCCATGAGTGATCCCACAACCCCCACCTATGCTGTCACCTATAAGTTTTGCCAACCTCCCCTTCCCATACCTGTTGAGGTGCAGGCTATGTCTAGTGAAACCCGTCCTGCTGATAGACTCCACCGACACCACTGAAATGTGACTCATGCCTTCTGTCATCAGCGCACCCCCAAGTCTCATGTTATTACGCCTGACGGCTGTATTAAGATGAGGCAGATCGTGACGCTGAAACAGTTCCACGAAATGCACATTCGTGTTGCCAGTCTGAGTGGCTATCTTTTCCAGGTCACCATCTATGTCATACTCCCCATCCCTATCAATACTATTACCAGCCCCACCCACAATCACTACCTGATCCTCTTTAGTAAAATCCCTACATAACCCCCTATGTTAAAAGTCACCTGAGCCAATCCTGCATTAGGCTTCACAATGCTGGTGACCTGATACTCACTCCCCAAAACTTCCTGCAACTGCTGGCCAACACCTCTACCATGAGAACTACCTAACAGCAGAACCTTCTTCTTTCTCTTAGACTTTGCAACTGTCCTAGCCACCGTAACTGCTGAGGTCTGCTGCATACTTCCTACATCTACAGCTACTAGAGATTCCTCTCCACTAGACTCTGACAGTTGGTCATATCTATTACAATCACCAACAGTAAAACTATCTGAAAATCTCCTTCTCCTAGCAGATCTCTTGCCAACAGCCAGCTCCCATTCCCCAACCCCCTTCTCCCTCCTCATCCTATCTAGCTCCTCCTGTGCGTTTTTCAACTGCACCTGAAGGGCACAGATCTTACGCTCCTGCTCCTCTATCAACTTATTCTTGCTACATAACCTGCAGTTCCAGGAGAGGATCTCACCAGAATGCCCACTGGCTTCCCCACTGCATTCCCCCCAGTGAAAATACTTCGAACAAGTCTCACACCGCAATCCACTACTCACGAACCTACGGCAAAGCCCACACTTCTCACTCATGGTAAAATTCTACAATTATTGAAACAAGAAAACAACTTTATCTAAGTTCCGCTACTACAATAAGAAGATGTTAAAAACTGACTACAATAATCACAAACTTGCTCTACAAGGGAAGTAACTACTATTATTGACAGTATTAATGAACAACAAATGAGAATATAACAAAATACTAACACAGAAAGGAAATCAAACGTCTAATGACAGTAACGAAACTGAAAGCAGTTCGCAAAAATTTCTTCTGAAGTTATTTCACCGGAAAACACCAAGAACACCGGGTGAAGACTACTAAAGTTCCTAAATAAACTACTATACACAAACAATTAATTAGTACTTAGCTTTCGATGCGCCGCTACAGCTGCAACTGGTCAGCGCGGAATGTAAACACGGGTAAGAGGTTAAGTTGCTCGATACGAAACACTCACAAATATCAGGCCACAACACAAGAAATGCAGAGGTGAATGAAGAAACCACTAATAAGTCACTTATATAGTAAATATTATCACAAAAACAGTTAAAATATATATCTGAAACCTAAAAATAGATGAAAACTTAGAGAGCGATCTCACACGCAGTCACGCGCTTATGACGTCACCCAACCAGAACCCAGACAAGCAAGCTGAATATTCTTATGTAGCCTCAGTTTCATGTAAAAACATTAAATATGTGATACCAATGAGCTAACTCTATTAGTTTTCAAATTATTTACTATAAGATAAATTGGGAACGAAAATGTCCTTATTCATGGTCTATTAAGTATCATTATTTGTTATAGAAAGTTATAATTACAGCACTCGATTAGATTTATGAAACAATACAACTGTACCAAGTTTCACGACTGTATTCTAATTAACAATCGTTATAAGAAAGCTTAAAGACGTAGTTCAGTGGTCATGTTCCACTGTCAGTTCCGTTCTAAAAACTCTAGCTTGTAAAGTATAAATGCGGTCTAGCTAAGACTTGTATCAAACTTAACTGTATTTGTATAAAGGTTACGACGATTGTAAGTTGTTAAAAGACAGGGCTATTAATTAATATGGCTCTGAGCACTATGGGACTTAACATCTGAGGTCATCAGTCCCCTAGAACTTAGAACTACTTAAACCTAACTAACCTAAGGACACCACACACATACATGCCCGAGGCAGGATTCGAACCTGCGACCGTAGCAGTCACGCGGTTCCAGACTGAAGCGCCTAGAACCGCTTGGCCACCCCGGCCGGCCTATTAATTAATAAGTGTCCGAGAAAGGGACCCTTTTAGGTATAGCTACCTGCGCCTAGGGCGGTTGGTAGCAAATATTTCGTTTGGCGGTCCACTGTGCCCCTGTATAAATTCAGCCAGAGAGGCAGTGGCAGGAGACACTTCGTACCGAGATATCAAACTGTCCGCGTCAGTCAAACGCCCGCGTGCGTTGTGCCTGGAATGACGTCAGAGCCGGACAGACGTGACTGCGTTTTCGGTAAAAGTAGGAAGTGAAGGCGTGAGCCGGGTTCCCGGGTTCGATTCCCGGCGGGGTCAGGGATTTTCTCTGCCTCGTGATGGCTGGGTGTTGTGTGCTGTCCTTAGGTTAGTTAGGTTTAAGTAGTTCTAAGTTCTAGGGGACTGATGACCATAGATGTTAAGTCCCATAGTGCTTAGAGCCATTTGAACCATATGAAGGCGTGAGGACTGTACACTGTCCTACATTGCTTAGATTTCACGGTAGTAAATGTTTGTGTGACAACTGTAGTGTTGACAAAACCAAGTGGCCAGGGGCGAAACAACTTGCCGCTTTTAAGGCGAGCAATTAACTTTTGGTGATTAGAAATCCGAGCTATAGACCATTTTATTTGTAACTTCCCGTAGAGGTCGCCCCTGAACTGTTAATAGTGCTATTTCCAATAGAGATATAAGTTACAATAGTAAGACTTACATTTTGTGTGTGTGAACTTTTACAGAAAATATCAATCAGTTAAAGCTCAAAACTTTTATTTATAGTCACAGTTCCTGATCCCCCTGAGGAAATGGCAAGTAGGAACATTTTCTTTCAGTGAGCACCAAGAGAAATGCGAACTTTCAGACTCGAAATTATGGTCAGTATGTTCTCCATCGCTTTATGGCTGACTGCAAAAATAGTTTCCAGGCTCTTGTAGACGTTGAAGGTAGGTGGAAAGGACGCAGAGACAATTTAAGTGTCTCTTCATCACTTAACATTTCCGGGCTGAGATGCCGTGGTCCATACATAAGACTCTCCCCTGACGTTTCGCCTTCTGCTGCGGAAGGCATCCTCCGAGGACAATTGGCGATTGTCCTCAGAGGATGCCTTCCGCAGTAAAATGCGAAACGTCAGGGGAGAGTCTTATGTATGGACCACGGCATCTCAGCCCGGAAATGTTAAGTGATGACAACACCTGCCGTGAAAGCCTTCATTCTATGATTGTCTCTTCATAACGACATAACGAAGTAACGACTATTTTACTACCACGCAGCCATGTTCAAAACTTTAAAATTATTATTACCCGCCGTCCCACATGACGTCCCATATGCGGTCTGATGAGCATAAGTTCATCACAGGGCTCTCCCGGCCTTTGTAAGCTCTATTTCACACTCAAGTAGCTTCTAAATTGGCTTTACGAGGCTGACTGGATCCTTTCCCAGTCCTCCCACCAAGGAAAAATCTCGGGAATTGAACCCAGGTCCCGTGTATTGTAGTACGACGCTCTCAACAGTTACAGGGAGGACTGTTTATATCTATCGATGGTATTGTAACCATACTGCAACTTTTGAAACAGCTTTTCTCGAACTCTACATCTACTCTTATGCAAAGTGTCACATTTTCCTTATTTAACTGCAATTGTTAGATGAATATCTGTGTATGACATAATAGGATGATTTCGACAAAAAAAATAACTCAAGAAACTCGATAGTTATGTATATAATGTGGACCTAGGTTGTAAGATGCTGTTGAAAACATTGTTCAAATAGTGACAACCTTATCTACTTACGGAATTTGACTCTTTACTGTTGAAGCAACTTCAGAAATAGTACGGCGCAGACTCTGGCACTTAACCCTGAACGTAAATAAATGTAACATATTGTGCATACATAGGAAAAGAAATCCACTACTGTACAGCTACACTATGGACGACAAACAGCTGGAGACAGCGTCTACCTTAAAATATCTAGGCGTAATTATCCAGAGCGACCTTCAGTGGACATCATACAAAACAGATAGTGGGAAAAGCAGACACCTGACTGAGATTCATCGGGAGAATCTTAAGGAAATGTTACTCATCCACGAAATAAATGGCTTATAAAGTGCTTGTTCACCCGATTCTTGAGTACTATTCATCTGTTAGGTAGGACTGATAGAGGAGATAGAGAAGATCCAACGAAGAGCGGCGCATTTCGCCATGGGATCGTTTAGCTGGCGAGAGAGAGTTACGGACTTGCTAAACAAACTCTACTGCCAGACATTACAAGAGAGACGTTGTGCATCACGGAGAGATTTACTATTGAAATTTCGGGACAGCACTTTTCAGGAGGAGTCAGACAACATATTACTCCCGCCGCCCCCCACCCACTCACATACATCTCGCGTATCGACCACAAGGAGAAAATTCGAGAAATTAGAGCCAGTACAGAGGCTTACCGATGATCATTCTTCCCACGCACTATTCGCGAGTGGAACAGGGTTGGAGGAATCAGATAGTGGTACCGAAAGTACCCTCCGCCACACACCATTAGGTGACTTGCGGAGTATCATGTAGATGTAGATGTAGGTACCTAATAGAGTTGAGAATGGATCAAGAGGTAACGTGGACTATACGAACATTTTTCTGAATTGTCTATTTGTCTTGAAGCCTTCCTGATACCTCCCTGTCTGCTTCATTACGCCTGCTATTTAATGGTACCAGCCCGAGGAACAATACTCAGAAATAGCGAGAAGGGAGTTTTGAAAAAGGCTTGAGTTTTGGTCGCGGAAATGATTTTCACTTGTTCGCAGACGGTTCAGTTAAGTTAATATAATATTAGGTCAGAAGCAAGTTTCGTTGGGGTGAAAATAAGACTACATCCTTTGCTTACTCGATATCTTGCCAGGAACAAGTAAAGCGAACGAAGCTGAACAGGTGAGGATGTGATGTTCAGATTTATTACTAGACGTGCTGACAAATCCCTGGCAGTGTATCAAGCCCGCAAAAAAAGTTAGCGAAACATGACATGCAGCTATGTGCGGTATGCGGATTCTAAATTTATGTTCTTGCCCTGTGGTAATAACTGGGACAGCATTGCATAAGTATTGAATAGAGCAGTTAGTAAAACGTCATCAACTGATGAATAAATAACTTTAAAATTAAGTGTTTTGTAATAACCCATTGTCAGACATCTGTGACACAGAGACCACATACACACGTAATAACACCATTAGCAATGACATGACGCATCACAGAAAGATACATAAGTTACAGTTAAAAGACACAAAGCGAATATCGAAGTTGTATGTTACATACATAACTGTCGGAGACACAGTGATAACATATGAAACAAACGCTGTACAGCGTCGAATCACAAACGAATACTTACGTGCTAAAATTCTTAAAAACATGCAAAGCCATATTAAAGGAAAGATCCAAACAACAATATTAAAATATATACATAATTAATTGGTGGCATGTAAGTTCCAATATAGCAGACACTGAGATCTTGAGACAATTTTTTAAAAAGTGTACAGGCGTTCATAATTTCCTCGTTCCACAGTAACAAAAGTTATAACTCATGATCCAGATAACAGCGTAAGAAAACAGATACAGCATTACTGTTGGCTTATGAGCATCAGTGTGGCAGACCTAAAAACAGGAGGTAATTTCATACTGTCATTGTGGAACAAGAACGTTTCAAACACCTGTACCGTATTTTAAAAATATTTCTTATTTTACTTACGTAAAATTGTCTCCAGATCTTTACGTTTGCTATATTGATGATTAATTATGTATGCACTTTATATTGTCTTTCTGGTTAAAAGACGTTCTCTATTTTCAAAAACCGTAGCAGAGAAATATTCAGTGGTCACTTGCCGCTGTGTATCGCCACTAAGGGTACACCATCGCCGCCTGCCCCTAGACTTTTGCTTCGTGTTGTTATCACTGTGGAACCGTCAACCTACATCTGACAGTTACATATGTAACACATAACTGCAGTTCGTCTGTACAACTCGGTGCATCTGGCATGTGTCCTTTACTTGTAACTCATGGATGTTTTTATGGTGCGCTATGTCATTGCTGTTGCTGTTATTATATGACTACGTATCACCTGTTTCATAGATACGGGATTAGGTGATATTCTGAAATGCGTCATATTAAAGTCATTTACTCACCGACTGACGATGTTTCACTTACTGACCTATTCAGCATTTGTGCAATACTGTGCATCCTGTACGACTTCTTGTTGCATGTCCAATTTTCTGGTATTGGGGATAGAGGGGGGCGACGGTGGAGGAGAATACCTCGGCTGAAATAATATCTTGGTTTCGAGTAAGGCACACAGGAAAATTCAAAAGTTCATTAGCCAATAAGGCAACTGTTTTTTGTTGCCTCATAAACCGAAAAGAAAACGAAACAATATATAAAACTGAAATTTAGACTATTGAATGATTTTTTTTTTTTTTTTTTTTTTTTTTTTTTTTTGCAGTTAGTGGTCTAACGATTTACTGACCGTCCTCCATTAATCTTCGACAACATTTTGATCTCCGAATCTCCGAGTAGCAGTTACATCCTGAGTCCTTTGTTATATACTGAACTTGTAGCAATCTTAGTCTTCCCCCGCTGCTCTTAACCTCTAAAGCTCTCTCGAGTGACACGGAAATAAATTTCTGATATTTTAACGGATGTCGTATCACTTCGTCCCTTCTTCTTCTTGTCAGTGTGTCCCGGATGGTCCTTTCTTAGCAGATTCTCATGGAAACCTCCTCTTTCCTCACCGTATCAGTGCTCCTAATTTTCAACACCTTTCAATAGTACTATATACCAAAAATTTCAGTTATCTTCTTTTCCACTTTTCCCATGATGCACCACCAGACAACGCTGTGCTCCAAACATATATTCTTCGAAATTTCTTCGAAAAATTATGGAATTTTTTGTTTTGTTTTTTGGTTTGACTTTTCAGTCTTTCGACTTGTTGGATGCTGCCCGCAATGAATTCCTCTCCAGTGCCAACTTTTTCATTTCAGAGTAGCATGTGCAACCTACGTCCGCAATTCCTTGCTTGATGTATTCCAACCTCTGTCTTCATCTACAGATTTTACCCTCTACTGCTCCCTCTAGTACCACGGAAGTTATTCCGTGACGTCTTTACGGATGTCCTACCATTGTGTTCCTTCTCCTTTTCAATGTTTTCTACATGTTCCTTTCCTCGCCGATATAGCGAAAAACGCCTCGTTGTTTACCTTATCAGTCCACTTATTTTTCAACATTTCTCAGTAGCATCACATCTCAAACGCTTCAATTCTCTTTTATTTCTGTTTTCCCACAGTCCATGTTTCACTACCATACAATACTCTACTCCAAACACACTGTCTCAGAAATTTCTTCCTCAAATTAAAGCCTATGTTTGATACTAGTACACTTATCTTGGCCAAAAATGACTTTTTTTCCTGGGCTAACGTGCTTTTTATATTCTCCTTGCAACGTCCGTCATGGGTTATTTTGATGCCTAGCTAGTAGAATTCCTTAACTTCATCTACTGCATGGTCACCAGTCCCGATATTAACTTTCTCACTGCTCTCACTTCTGCTGTTACTCATTACTTTCGTCTTTCTGCGATTTACCCTCAGTCCGTATTCTGCACGCATTAGACTGTCCATTCAGTTCAATAGGTCATGTTATTCCTCTTCACTTTCACTGAGGATAACAATGACATCAGCGAATCTTATCACTGATATCCTTTCACCTTGAATTTTAATCACACTCTTGAACTTTTCCCTTTATTTCCGTCATTACTTACTTGGACCGTAGGGGCGAAGGACTACCTGCATCCCTGTGTCACTAACGTTTTTATGAGCATTTCGTTCTTGATCTCCCAATCTTATTGCTCCCTCTTATCTCTTGACTATATTACAAATTACCAGTGTTTCCCTGTAGCTGACTCCTATTTTCCCCAGAATGTTGAACATACCGCAGCTTCTGACATTGTCGAACGCTTTTTCCAGGGCGACATCTCTTCTAAACGTGTCTTCTGTTTATTCAGTCTTGCTTCTATTATCAGCCGCAACTTCAGAATTGCCCCTATGGTGCCTTAACCTTTTCTAAAGCAAAACTGATCATCATCTACTACAGCCTCAAATTAATTTTTCATTCTTCTGTATATTATTCTTGTCAGCGTCTTGGATGCATGAGCAGTCTCGCGCTTGTCGGTTCTTGCAGAATTCGGAATTGTGTGGATGATGTTTTGCCGAAAGAGAGATGGTATATCGACGACTCACATATTCTATACACCAACGTAACAGTAGTTTTGTTGTCACTTCCCCAGATGATTTTAGAAATTCTGATGGAATATTATCTGTCTCTTGTATCTTACTGAATCTTAGGTATTACAAACTTCCAAAGCTCTTTTAAATCCTGATTCTAATACTGGATCCCCTGTCTCTTCTGTATCGACTCCTCTTTCCTCTTCTATCACGTGATAAGACATGTCTTCCGCCTCAAAGAGCATTCCAGTGTAACCTTTCCACCTATCCGATATGCCTGTTGCATTTGTCAGTGCAATTTCCAGTGCACTCTTAATGTTAACACCCTTGCTTTTGCTTTCATCGAAGGTTCTTTTGACTTTCCTATATCTTGAGTCAGTCCTTCGGACAATCATATGTTTTTTGATTTTTCATTTTTTTCATGCAGCCATTTTGTTTTAGCTTCCCTGCACTTCTTATTTACTTCATTCCTAAGTGACTTGAATTTATGTATTTCAGAATGCACCTGAATATTTTTGTGCGTCCTTCTCTCGTCGATCAACGGAGTATTTCTTCTGTTATCCACGGTTTCTTCGTAGTTACCTTCCTAGTAACTATGTCTTTCTTTCCAACTTGTAGAAATGTCCATTCCCCTTTAGCTGAACTGCCTACTGAACTATCTCTTGTCGCACTAACCTCAGGGAACTTCAAGCGTATCTTTTCATTCTTTAGCGTTTCGTATCTCACTTCTTTGCACATTGCTTCCTCTTGACTAGTTTCTTTGATATCAGCTGTCTTCTTTTAGCCAGAAGCGCCCTATTTGCCTGTGAAAGCTAGCTTCTGCGTCAATCATGTGTTACTTCGCTTCCAATGTCGCAGAATTCCTGCACTTTTTCTACTTCGTTGTCACTGATTTTTATGTTAAGTCTAAGAATTATCTCATTTACGGTACATTTCATTAGTCGCGCCTCTCTTCAGTTTCCTCTCAATCCAAATTCCGTAATCATCAGAGTATTCGTTGCTTTCAAAAGGTCCTGTGATTCTTTCCCTCTCTCGCTGAAAATAGCTATGTCATCAGTTACTCTAATCATTGATTTCCTATCACCCTGAATTTTAATCGCACCACTGAAAACTCTTTTATTCCCGTTGTTGTTCTTCGACGTGCAGATGTATGACTGTATACATTCAACATCACTGTGTCGCTACATCACAGCCTTCTTAGTTATAACACTCATTCTCAGTTTCGCATATTTATTGTTCCCTCTCGCTTCTTGTACATATTGTATGTTACCCGCCATCCCCTACAGCTTAGTCCAATTTTTCTCAGCAAGTCGAATGTACTGCACCATTTAACATTCTCAAACTTTTTTCTTATGTCGACAAATACTAACAAAGTGTCCTGTATTGCTTCCATTATGATGCGCTTCGTCAGGGCTGCCTCTCTGGTACCCACCTTTTCTAGAGCCTAACTGATCGTCATCTAACAGTACCTCAATTTTTCCCACTCCTCTGTATATCGTTTTGGCAGAAAATATGCATAAGCTGTTAAGCTGACTACGCGGAAGTCTTATTTGCTTTTGCCCTGTTCTGGATATTGTGGACGAAATTTTTCCGAAATTCTGATGGTACGTCTGAAGTCTCATAGACGCTACACACTAACTGGAACAGCCATTATATTGCGACTTCACCCAGGATTTTAGCAATTTCGGAAGAATGTTATGTGTCTCTTCTGTCTTACTTGCTCGCATGCTTTCTAAAGCTCCTTTGTCCTTGAATAATGGATCCACGATGTCTCCCATAAGAACTCCCATTTCTTTTGCTATTACTTCATCACTTTTTCCACCTATCCGCTCTCTTCTGTTCATTTAACAGAGGAATGTCCTTGCACACTTAATGGCGATCCCTTTTAATTTAACCTCATATTTTTGACTGTTCTTTATATGGTATCATTCCTTTTGACAACAATTTCTGTTTGGATTCCATCATATTTCTTCTTGCAGCCATTTCGTCTTGGCTTTCCCGTAATTCCTCTTCATTTCATTCAGAAGTTACCTATATTGCTGTATCGCTATATTGCTGTAGCACCGTCTTTCCCTGAAAATTTTATATACAGTTTACATTAGCCGATAGTCAAAAAAGCGAATACCATTTCATATCCATGCGAGAAGATTGTCGCAGAAGAAGATGTGGTGTAGTGGTTATGATACTATACTTTTGCCTGGACGGTCGTGAGTTCCACAAACACCTAAACTGTAAAATTTTTGTCCGCAGCTCGTGGTCGTGCGGTAGCGTTCTCGCTTCCCACGCCCGGGTTCCCGGGTTCGATTCCCGGCGGGGTCAGGGATTTTCTCTGCCTCGTGATGACTGGGTGTTGTGTGATGTCCTTAGGTTAGTTAGGTTTAAGTAGTTCTAAGTTCTAGGGGACTGATGACCATAGATGTTAAGTCCCATAGTGCTCAGAGCCATTTTTTTGTAAAATTTTAATTTCTATATTCGGTTACAGTACATTCTAGAAGTAGCCACAAATGTCAGCATTCATTGTACTGGGATGTTCTGTAACTGTATATATAAAGTATGTGTTCTGACCGGAGGCAGTTCGCTTCGCGCTCTTGTATGTTCAAGTGCTGAATAAACCTTCGTTCAGTGAAGTTAGTGTTCGTCATTCATCTAATTACACCTTCTTCTACGTGACAGTATGGTTAAATAGTTTTCATGAGATAGTGAAAGTGCGAATAAAAAAAAAGATCCTTCTACTAAAATGTGACGCTTCAGCTGCAGTACTTTAAGGCTGGGCTCTCTCTGGAACAAAAGTACGATGATGTTCACAAATTTGAAAACATTTTCAAGTCGAAACCGGAAAAAAATTTTCGAACTTCTACTTGCTGCCACTCCCAGTTTGTATCACTAAAAGTTAATATCGTAATTTATGTGTGCATTCGCCAATATAGGGAAAACAGAGAGGTGACCGATAACGGTATTCGACTTTGTCTTTTTATATTTTTGTACATTAATCAAAAAAGCACAATACATTCATATTTAGACTCAGTACATACCACATAAACAAATAATATCACAGTTTAGTGTATAAAAATTTACGACGTAAGTCTTAATAATACTTTAGTTAAATTGAAATTATCATTAGCTATCACTGTATTATAAATTATATGCATAATTAGCATAATCCTCATTAACTTACTACATAGAACAAATGAAAAGTATTAAAATTAGCTCTGACCGTGGATGCAGACAAATTGAACGTGGTATATTATGTTTGTAATTCAAACACATATACAGTTAGAAATAAACATTCTTGAGTTACTCAGCCGTCTACCTTTAGATAGTGCATTGAAGACTTGCACTGAGTGTGAGAGAGGCAGCTTTATAAGCAGGCAATAGTTGTTCACACCTATAAAAGGACTTCGTACACTGATATATGGATTGGAAGTACGTTAAATAAATTGTAGAAAAGACAAGATTTTCTTTGTGGTATGTTATTAGACGGTATAGTTTGCACACTTTGCCGGTTAACAGTGAAGCAGGAGCGAAGATGGTTAAAAGTAATAATAATATCAGAAAGCGTTAGTAGTCTCTCATAAACATGAGTACCATTAACAATACTAAATATTCACTTCAGTTATAAATGCAGCTAGAATGTTACATTCTGAAATCCGGAAAACGAGAAGCTTCAAAGAACGCCCATTTCATTACCGTTTGCACACAACTTATTAAGATGTCGGTCCCTCCTTCTGCAGTAATATTAATTAAATGGCGAGAGGTCTTTTGCTTCTCTTACTTCGTTTTTATTTGATATCTAATGCTGGAAAAATTATCGAAAATGCACAGGAGCGGTGGATATTGTAACAGGGGAAGAGAGAAGAAGCTACATTAATTTTTACTTAGCGCTAGCGCTTCGAACACGAAATGATACTTTCCTTTTTTCTTATTAACAACTCTTTTGATTCTCAATTTTTATTGCATCCTGTTTCAGAAACCGATGTCTGCCGAGCGTGTCGAATGGAAAGCGCCCACAGGGCAGTATTAATTAAATGCGATGTCTGCCAAATTGTAATGTGGTTTAGACTTTGTGCCTTGAGCTGATTATGGCAGAAGCTGCTCCGCAGTATGCTGAGTAATGAGTCACCAGCTGTTTACTCAGCAGCGTTATGTTGTTCCAACATACTAGCTTGAGCTATCGAACTGTATTTCGTTGCTTTCTTTGAGAGACGGTACTCTAGCTCACTGCGAATAAAACGATTCGGAGTGTCTAACGACTGGAAATTGTTTGCTTCAAAGCTCCAACCCTCGATTACAAAGTTTTCAGTTTTTCGATCAATAATAGTCATTTACGACGCGATAATGTTTATACATTGCGAATGTTTATACCTTACGACAGTGATTGATTTTGTGGGTGAGGATGATCGGAACATAAAAAATAAAGTGATTCGTCTTAACATCTGTCTATTTTCACAATGCCATTCATTAATAAATGAAATATTATCTTTTACAAGAAATATTTCAGTTAGAGTTTTGTTTTTTTAATCGAAAAGGGTCTATTTATTTACCTTCAAAAAGATGAATAATTTCCGAAGAACGAAATGTAAAGCTCAATGAGAATCATCGAACTCTTTACAAAACAACTCCTATTTCAGGACACTAAGTGCTACATATTTATACAATGTCGGGCGCTCTAATTTTCACTGTGATAAGGCAAAGCTTACATGTCCACAATATTGCCATGACGCTTGGTAAGTATTAGCTTTATTTACATGAACTTGCAGACGCTAGAGAATGCATTGTCCTACAATGGTTAAAGTACCGAGTGGGTACAGAACAACTTCTTACAGTGCCACAGCCTACATAACAGCCTGTCATTACACCAGCAATTTCCTTTGCTCTTCGTGGCAATGAAGAAGATTATATCAGTAGCAATTTCAAGATATACCATAAAAGTTTTACGTGTACTTTGAGATACGATGTCAGTTCCTATGTGGGACGTGTTTGCTGGTACTTCATTATATGGCGTAGGTCTGTCGATTAGGCGACAAGAGGCGATTTTCGGAGCAATAAAGGTCGCTAATGCGCCAACATAAGTGCCTCTTGCACAGAGAACTATGCCAACAAAGACTATTCCGGATGCTATTCTGCAACGACTTCAGACATTTCTCCGTATTATAAAACTACTGTATTGGTTATCGCCAGAATATTTCATGTGGTCCATAACATGCGTATCTCAGTTATTTTAATTAGAAATAAAGAGCGTATTAGTGTAAGATATATTTCACTGTATCACAAATACATGTAAAGCATAATTATTTGAAACCTGTCAGAAAGAATAAGGGGAGGAGACTACTTTCATCATACATATAGTTATTTGAAGGTTTTATTTCAAGTTATCGAAGTGTCAGGTCAGTAAAAAGTCTTTGCTTCAGTGTTAATTAATTTCTCATCTCCTTCGATCAGACAATTTTATGATGACGTAAAGATTAGTTAATATGCAAGTTATAGTAATAAATTTACGAGCCCTTGTCTGTTAAAGTACCTCTCTTACAATAATAGAAAAAATACTAGACGATATTTGCAAGTTACTGAGATGGTAAGCAGTCAAAAATCTTTAAATAAGAACTCTATGGACAACAACTCCTTTCTCTAGAAAACCACAATTTTATATTATTTCACCTATCTACATGCAGACCAAACCTACCACTCTTTCATTGTTTCTCGCTCACTGTTTTTTAATCCACCATAACTTATCTGTGAAACTTATCACAGACATGAGTCTGTCGATAAATGGAACTGTGGATATTATAATGTAAATATACTCTAGTATACTTTTAACTTTCTTTTGATAAGAGATAATCTTTTTATACAGTATGTAACAATAACACAAACTCCCAGTGGTGATACAGAAGGCCAAATTCACGAGCAATATTCATAAAATGATTGTTACACACTACACATATATCTGTCTTAACAGTAAACGAAATATTTTTACTAGGAACTGGCTTTGTATCGTATAACACTCTCTAGTCCCGTTGAATTAACTTTACTAAGTAGTCCGTAATTATACATAACATTTGTTTGATTACATAAAATCTTTTAGTGTTAAAATTTGTGCATCATGGTCTGAAAGGCTATTCACCCTTTTACTAACAGAATGCGCATTTAGTAATGCGAAGTGAATAAAAAATTTTGTCTATGACTGTGCTACTGTTATCCAGCATCCTAGTTGGAAAAAATATAGTCTGCGTCAGATAATATAAGTTTATGAGATCTACCAACATTTTTTCTTCGACAGTCACATGCAGAATTAATATTGAAGGCACCACAAGTAACTAATTTTTGGTACTTTCTATAAAGTGAACCAAGAACCCTCTCTAACGTGAGCAGAAATGCTATAGTGTCAGAGTTAGGGGACCTATAAACACAACAATTAGAAGTTTAGTTTCAGTAAATTCAACTGCCCAGCACAACATTTAAATATCCGTTCAGTGCCGTGCCATGATACGCCTAATGTCTCAATTGGAATGCTGTTCTTTACGTACATGGCCACACCCCAACTCCGCAAAGAACTCCTTCGAAAACAGCTAGCTAATTTGTATCCTGGTAAACCATGCCTCGGAAATGTCAAATTATGTAAGTGGTGCTCCGATATACTAATAACGTCGGTGTCAATATCTATAAGCAGTTCACTAACTTTATCTCTAATACCTCTTATATTATGATGAAAAATGCTAATTCCTTCTTTACAAGGATACCTGACCACCTCCGAAGGTGATTCGTTTGTTAGAGGGACTTCCTTTAAGTAGGGATACCTATCAGCTGAATTCAGTCTAAAAAGGTGCAGCTTTAACACCAACTACTACAGGAATTTTTCCATGAGTGATCCCACCACCACCCACTACGCTGTCACCTATAATCAATGCCAGCCGCTCCTTGCCATACTTATTGAGTGCCGGTCATGGCAAGTGAAACCCAGTCTATTGATAGATTCTCCTGGGTCCATTGCAATGAGAGCCATGGTCTCCACCATCAGTGTCTTCTCCAGCCCCACCTTAACACGCTTAACAGCAGCGTTAAGATGAGGCCGATCATGACGCTGAAACAGTTGCACAAAGTGTACAATACTGCCACCAGTTTGAGTAATTATCTTTACCAAGTCACCACCTGCATCATAATCCCAGTCCCTATCAAGACTAGCCCTGCTCCACCCACAATCACTAACTGATCCTCTTTCGTAAAATTCCTACATAACTCCACTATTTCAACAGTCACCTGAGCCAACCTTGCACCTGGCTTTACAACGCTGGTGACCTGGTACTCACTCTCCTGCAATTGCTGGCACTTACCTCTGCTATGCGAACTACCTAGCAGCAGTACCTTCTACTTTCTGGCAGAATTTGCAGCTGACTTAGTCTCCCTAAATGCTGAGGACTGCTACGGGTTTCCTACACCTACAGCTACCAACTGGCAGTTCCCATTCCCCAGCGCCCTTCCCCCTTCTCAACCTATCTAGTTCCTGCTTTGCGTCTTGTAACCGCAGCTGAAGGGCACAGATCTCACGCTCCTATTCCTTTATAAACTTAATTCTACTTAATTCTGCTACAAATTCTGCGTCTCCAGGAGAGGATCTCTCTAGAAAGCCCACTGGCTTCCCCACTGCATTCCCCCGAATGAAAACACTTTGAACAAATCTCACACCATAACCCATTACTCTCAAACCTACGACAAAGCTCAGACTTCTACATCTACATCTACATCTACATCTACATTTATACTCCGCAAGCCACCCAACGGTGTGTGGCGGAGGGCACTTTACGTGCCACTGTTATTACCTCCCTTTCCTGTTCCAGTCGCGTATGGTTCGCGGGAAGAACGACTGCCGGAAAGCCTCCGTGCGTGCTCGAATCTCTCTAATTTCACATTCGTGATCTCCTCGGGAGGAATAAGTAGGGGGAAGCAATATATTCGATACCATCTAGAAACGCACCCTCTCGAAACCTGGACAGCAAGCTACACCGCGATGCACAGCGCCTCTCTTGCAGAGTCTGCCACTTGAGTTTGCCAAACATCTCTGTAACGCTATCACGCTTACCAAATAACACTGTGACGAAACGCGCCGCTCTTCTTTGGATCTTCTCTATCTCCTCTGTCAACCCGACCTGGTATGGATCCCACACTGATGAGCAATACTCAAGTATAGGTCGAACGAGTGTTTCGTAAGCCACCTCCTTTGTTGACGGACTACATTTTCTAAAGACTCTCCCAATGAATCTCAACCTGGCACCCGCCTTACCAACAATTAATTTTATGTGATCATTCCACATCAAATCGTTCCTCACGCATACTCCCAGATATTTTACAGAAGTAACAGCTACCAGTGTTTGTTCCGCTATCATATAATCATACAATAAACGATCCTTCTTGCTATGAATTCTCAATATATAACATTTGTCTATGTTGAGGGTCAGTTGCCACTCCCTGCAGCCAGTGCCTATCCGCTGCAGATCTTCCTGCATTTCGCTGCAATTTTCTAATGCTGCAACTTCTCTGTATACTACAGCATCATCCGCGAAAAGCCGCATGGAACTTCCGACACTATCTACTAGGTCATTTATATATATTGTGAAAAGCAATGGTCCCATGACACTCCCCTGTGGCACGCAAGAGGTTACTTTAACGTCTGTAGACGTCTCTTCTCACTCATGGTAAAATTTTAACAGTTACTGAAAAAATTAAACGTGTACTTTACCTGAGTTGAATTACAACAGCAGAACCGTTTAGAGAGCTACAAACAGGCATTTCATAATTCTCACTCTACTAAGACAGCAGTTACTTTTGTTGATAATACTAAACCACAACTAACACTAATACAACCGAAACTTCACTTAATTTCTTACCTGAAACCAAAAATCCAAAAGATAGGAACACTCACAGACATTAAACACAGTGGATGAAAACTTTACTGAAATATTTTACTACAAACAATAAGAAATGCCAACTGAAAACTACGGTCCGAATTTTATTAAATGACTTCAACGCACTAACAACCCTAAAAACACAGTGGGTGGCAGTTTCCAAAAGTGTATAAAACCGATATTTCGCCAGAAACAGCACGAGACACCACTGAAAACTACTAAATTTAATAACTCAGTAACAGTGCGCAAACAACTTTGTCAGAAATTAACTTAAGAACCGCTGCAGCTGCAACTGCATGCCGCGAAATTTAAACACACTGCTAATATTTGGCTGAACTATTGAAAAATACTAAATTAAATATTCGAATATAATGCACAAACAAATTTGTCAGTACTCAGCTATAGAACCGCTACAGCTGCAACCGAATGCCGCGAAATGTAAACACACTGCTGAGACTTCGATGCATGACGGAAATGCACTGAAGAATAATAGACCACTCGAATCAGTAGCACCAAAAAGTTCAAAATAAGTATGTGAAGTCTAAAACCTTATAAAACATAGGCGAGCGATTTGAACAGCAGTCCAGCACATTCTTCTACAATTCGTGCAAGGGTAGCTTAGGACGAGGAGAAGAGAGGGGAGCATCTTACGAGCTATGCTTATCCAAAGAGAAAGACATGTCAGGGCAGCAAATGCTATTGCATGTACGTAAAGTGAATCATCATCAGTCATCATAACAACACTATTGATATTTGAACATACCCACAGATAATCATCAGTTAATATGTTTCTAAACATGAAATTACATTCACGGACAGCTCACGACTTAATATGTATTACTAATTGTTAATAATTACGTGACATGCTGAAAAATTTAGTGTTTATTTCCTCTGGAAGCCGTTAGATTGGAAACCTCCAACTGGGATGGATGAGCATATGGCCGTTTTAACCGGTTAGTAATATAGCTCCCATTATTGAAGGCAACTTACAATATCTACATCAGAATAAGCAAAAATAAATTGCAGCATTTTATTGTGCAGCTGTTACTGTAATCTCAGCGTAGCCTTAGAAAAGGAAAAAAGGAAGATTAGGCTTTAAATCATCCATTGCTAATACAGTCACTAGAGATGGAGCGCAAATTCGAAACTGGAATGAATGGGGAAGGTAAGAAGAACAATATCGACATTTTAGTAAGTGACATACTGAAACAAAAGAAAACCTGAACCTGATTTTGACTGGCAGGAAGGGGATTCGAGCCAACGTTATTCCAAAATCGAGTTCAGTGCTATACCACTGCACCACGTCGCTTGGTTTCAGAGAAGGTAGACCCTGCAGTGGTGCGATGTTTACAACTAAATAAATATAACAAAACGCAGAGGACGTAACTTTCCTGAAATATGATAGTTTCCGATTTCGAAAAAGTGTACAACAGTATAGCAAGACCTAATTTGTGGGATGCACATGAGGATTATGTCACTTACAATAATCAGATCCGTATACGAAGCACCATCCACGATATTCACAGACAATGACATCGGCAGCACCAAGGAGCCAATCGTTCTTGTGTTCGAGAACATGATTCCAGGGGTATGACAAGAGACCAATCAAAAATTAATATTCTTGTAGAATAACAATGATACTGAGAATATACTAACAGGCAACAAGGTGCTGGGAGTAGATTCAGAAGAGAACATTGAAACAAATGCAACAAAGTTATATATCATTAAAATGGGACCAGTAAATGTGAAGGAATGACTATGCTAATAAGATATTTATCAATTACTAAAATGGTAGCCAACTAGGAAATAATTCACCAGACAAATCCACTTAAAAGTATGAGTAGCACATTTCCGATTAAACGGTAATGCTAACATATAAGGTAATCCTCCGAAACACAACAAAGTGAATGTATGCATTAACGTTACCTTTTGAAAACATAGGACGTATCATAAGATCAGTACCACAAGGAATGTTAAGAAAGGTAGGAAGATATATTTGCTCAGGAAAGGTGACAGGATACAAATTTCAGAATATCTCAGCAGTCAGCTGCAGATATTCGGTGATGAGGACGAAGATGTGGAGAACAAATGGAAAAAATTCAGAGGCATCGTTCAATATGCCCTAGACAAGTATGTTTCGAGTAAAGTTTTAAGGGATGGGAAAGACCCACCATGGTTTAACAGCCGTTATAGAAAAGCGCTACTTAAACAAAGAGCACTTCATCTCAGATCCAAGAGAAGTATAAACCTAGGTATCAAACAAAAGCTGACAGAAGTGAAAATTAGCGTAACGAGAGAAATGAGTACAAAGCGTTCAATGATTTTGAAAGTAAGATGTTGTCAACTGACCTAAGTAAAAACCCTAAGAGATGTGTGTAAAATTAGTTAGCGGGTCAAACGACTGGGAAAAAGCGCAGGTCATTCCCATTTTTAAGAAAGGACTTAAGACACAGCCACACAATTACACACCTATATCGTTGACGTGAATTTGTAGAATTATGGAACATATTTCATGCTCAAGAACAAAGACATTTTTGGAAAAAGAGTATCTCCTCTATAAAAGTCAATATGGATTCCGCCAACCGATATCCTAGGAAACTCAGCTCGCTCTGTTCCTCCATGAGATCCATAGCGCAGTGGACCACGGCGCTCAGGTTGATGCCGTGTTCCTTGATTTCAGTAAGGCATTTGACACCCTCCCGCATTGCCATTTAAAGAGAAAAATACGAGCTTAGGGAGTATTGGAGCAGACGTTCGATCAGATTCAAAACTTTCTTGCAAATAGAACTCAACACGTCGCTCTTAACGAGACAAAATCAACAGATGTAACGGTAATACCACTGGGAAGTGTCACAGGACCGTTGCTGTTTACAATATATATATATATATATATATATATATATATATATATATATATATAATAGAGGGAAACATTCCACGTGGGAAAAATATATCTAAAAACCCACATCCTTTCGTCTTTCCCTCTCCTTCCCCTCTTTCCTGATGAGGCAACAGTTTGTTGCGAAAGCTTGAATTTTGTGTATGTGTTTGTGTGTCTATCGACCTGCCAGCGCTTTCATTCGGTAAGTCACATCATCTTTGTTTATATATATATATATATATATATATATATATATATATATATATATATATATATATATATATAATCTAGTACAAAGCATCGGATGCTCTTTGAGGCTATTCGCAGATGATGCAGTTGTTTATGCCAAAGTAGCAAAGCCAGAGAATAGTAAGAATTTGCTGAACGACCTGCACAGATTTGCAGTTGACCCACAACGTAAATAAATATAACATATTGCGCACACGTAGGAAAAGAAATGCACTACTTTACAGATACACTATTGATGAAAAACAGCTGGAGACAGCGTCTGCTGTAAAATATCTAGGCGTAACTATGCAGAGTGACCTCAAGTGGAATGACCATATAAAACAGATAGTGGGAACAGCAGACACCAGACTCAGATTCATCGGAAGAATGTTAAGGAAATGTAACTCATCTACGAGAAAAGTGGCTTGTAAAGCGCTTGTTCGCCCGATTCTTCACTGTTGTTCATTTATCTGCAATGCCTATCGGATAGAACTGATACAGGAGATAGAGAAGATCCAACGAAGAGCGGCGCGTTTCGTCACTGGATCGTTTAGCTCGGGAGAGAGAGTTACGGAGATGCTAAACAAACTCCACTGGTAGACGTTACAAGAAAGGCGTTATGCATCATGGAGAGATCTGATATTGAAATTTCGGTACAGCACTTTGCAAAAGGAGTCCGACAACATGTTACTTCACCCCACATACATCTCGAGTATTAACCAAGAGGCTAAAATTCCAGACATTAGAGCCAATACAGAGGCTTACCGACAATTATTTTTCCGACGCACTATTTCCGAGTGGAACAGGGTTGGAGGGATCAGATAGTGGTACCGAAAGTACCCTCCGTCACACGCCATTAGGTGGCTTGCGACGTATGATGTAGATGTAGCTGAAACCCTCCAAATTAGTTTCAAACAACTTACGTGAATGTAGCCGGGTGACGTTGTCGACAATTGCTGATGTGTCGACAGGAGCGCACCCTGCCATTTTCTAGTCATAACTGCAGCAAGTAAGCCCTACGCAAGAGAATTTAAAACCTCGAATCTCAGAAATATTCCGGAAATATCACATACACCCACACTGAAAAACACTAGCGTCATCTCAAACAAAAAATGATTTAAATAATGAAACTCCTCCAGTTACTTATTTTTTATGCTTCGCGCAATGAGTTTCGAGAATTTGTACTCATTTTAAAATTCATTTGTGCATTTGTTCAGATGAATATGTTTGGTGATGTTTGCATGTGTGATTTTCTACCTCCCTTGCCTCTTTTTGAGAGCAGAAAATCACACATACAAATATCTCCATACATATCCATGTGAACAAATGGACAGAAGCACATGAAAAGGAGAATAAATTCTCGAAACGCGTTGTGCTAAGCACAAAAAAATAAGTAACTACTCTCATGAATGACACAGTTGCAGGCTTTCCTGAGTCATATAATATGATGAACGAAATTAAATCAAAGATGACCAACGTCAGAAGTTATTTACAGTGAAATTAATAATCAGCGGGTGAGATAGCATAAACTCTGTCCCTCTGTTTTTTTTTTTTTTTTTTTTTTTTTTTTTTTTTTTTTTTTTTTTTTTGACAAGGAAGAGAGAAGGATTCCAAGCAGAAATTAAACAAAAACAACCACCTCTGATCATCAGGTTACTTGCTAATTTACTGTCAACAGCTTCCTTAATAACGCTATCCGAATAGCTGAAAGTACATGCCAGAGTGTCCTTGTTCTTATATTAAACAGGATGACCGATGCGAAGACAGTGTTCTGCAATTGCAAATTTGCTCGGATGTTATAAACGTGTGTGCGCTTATGCTCAGTACAAGGGTCCTCAACAGATCTGATACTTTGACCAATATATGACTTTCCACGTCTGCAAGGAATACGGTAGATACTCGCCTTACGCAAACCACGTTCATCCTTTACGGAACTTAAAAGGACCCTGTTCTTAGACTGTAAGAAAATGAAACATCTATAGCCGTCCTTATGATCTTCTTTATTGTGTAGCTACCAGTTTCACTGCGTCAATGCGCCATCTTCAGGCCGTAGTTGATGCTGAAGGGGTTATCACGATCCATGTATACACTGCATCAGTGGCCAACATAACTGGTTTACGCTATCTGTAAACGTGATGTCAGGACTCCAACCATCGCTAGGATTTCAGGTTCAGAGATTCCTTCCGGATGACCATGAGAAAGATTTCCTAGAAGGAATAGACTCCCTGGAAACCATCAGATTTCCTGGAACGAATAGGCTGGCTGGGCTCAGGATCCTTGTCATTATCATCCGCTAGGATTTCAGGCTCAGAGACTCCTGCTGGTTAGCCATGAGACAGGTTTCCTAGAAAAAATAGGCTCCCTGCAGCCAGAATCACTGTTCCTATCATATGGTAGGATTTCGTACTCACAGCCTACTCCTGGATAGCCATGAGACAGATTTTGTTGAAGGAGTAAGCTCCCTTTGGTGAGGATGATTATTATCTACTAGTATTTCATACTCAAAGACTCCTGTTGCATGGCCATGAGACAGATTTCGTAGAAAGAACGGACTCCCTGCGGTCAGGATCAGCGTCACTATCATGTGCTAGGATTTTATGCTCAGAGTCTCCCTCTGGTTAGCCAGCAGTCACGTACGATGTTCCAGGAAACACTATCAGTCCACCGTCGTTTCCTTGTACCACAGATGGACTGTGCATCTATTCCCTTCTGTAAAACTTGAGAACAGATTGGCAATGTTGCTTGCAACTTGCTTTTCATGACGAAAACTAAAAAGATTACTATAGACTGACAACGTTGGTAACAAGCAACATGTTTTTGAGAACAGTTTTATGTGTGTCATACTATGCAGAATTACAACTCACCTTCAGAATCACTGCTGCTAAATACATGCATGTGTTATTGTGGATCTGAAGCTTCACTAAGTAAAAAATACGTTCAATAAGACGTGGTGCACTTATACTGATGGCTGTTCAAAGACTTGCAACTCTGAAGTTTGGTGCTAAACATTTTTATAACTATAGGTGTTCAATGTCTCTGGATTACATATAGTAAAAGTTGCTTGACTGCAACAATCCAAAGAAAGGGTCAGAGAAGGTATTAATTTCTCTAAACTAACCTTGATTAGATTAGATTAGTACTTGTTCCATAGATCATGAATACGACACTTCGTAATGATGTGGAATGTGTCAGGTTAATAAAAGTGTCTATACAAGATTTTACATTACACAAAATATTACATGATAATATTTTTAATTTTTTCTTTTTTTGTGGGGGTTGGGGAAATTACACACTTACCATATCCAAAAATTCATCTAATGAGTAGAAGGAGTTGCCATTAAGAAACTCTTTTAATTTCCTTTTAAATGTAATATGGCTATCTGTCAGATTTTTGATGCTATTAGGTAAGTGACCAAAGACTTTTGTGGCAGAATAATTTAACCCCTTCTGAGCCAAAGTTAGATTTAACCTTGAGTAGTGAAGATCATCCTTTCTCCTAGTGTTGTAGCCATATACACTGCTATTACTTTTGAATTCGTTCGGATTGTTAATAACAAATTTCATAAGTGAATATATATATATATATATATATAGTGAGGCTACAGTGAATATCTCTAGTTATTTAAATAAGTGTCTGCTGGATGATCTTGGATGAGCTCCAGCAATTATTCTGATTACACTCTTTTGTGCAATGAACACTCTTTTACTCAATGATGAGTTACCCCAGAATATGATGCCATACGACAGCAGAGAATGAAAATAGGCATGGTAAGCTAATTTACTCAGATGTATATCGCCAAAAATTGCAATGACCCTAATAGCATAAGTAGCTGAACTCAAACGTTTCAGCAGATCCTCAGTGTGTTTTTTCCAGTTCAACCCCTCATCGATGCATACACCTAGAAATTTTGAATATTCTACCTTAGCTACCGATTTCTGATCGAAGTCTATATTTATTAATGGTGTCATTCCATTTACTGAGTGGAACTGTATATACGGTGTTTTGTCAAAGTTCAGTGAGAGCCCATTTGCAGAGAACCAGTTAATGATTTTCTGAAAACATCGTTTACAATTTCACCAGTTAATTCTTGTCTGTTGCGTGTGATAGCTATACTTGTATCATCGGCAGAAAGTACCAGCTTTGCATCTTCATGAATATAGAATGGCAAGTCATTAACATATATTAAGAACAGCAGAGGACCCAAGACCGAACCTTGCGGCACCACATTCTTGATTGTTCCCCAGTTTGAGAAATCACCAGTTTTTTCCATATTATGTGAACAGCTTATTTCAACTTTCTGCACTCTTCCAGTTAGGTATAATGTAAACAATTTGAGCACTGTCCCATTCATACCACAGTACTTGAGCTTATCTTGAAGTATTCCATTATTTACACAGTCAAGAGCCTTTGATAGATCACAAAAAATTCCAACGGGTGACTTCCAGTTATTCAGAGCATTTAATATTTCATTAACGAAAGTATATATAGCATTTACCGTTGAAAAACCCTTCTGGAAACCAAACTGACATTTTGTTAAAACTTTATTTCTACAAAGGTATGAAGCTACTCTACAATACATTACTTTTTCAAGAATTTTGGATAAGGCAGTCAGAAGAGAGATTGGGCGGAGGTTGTTGACATCAGACGTATCCCCTTGATTTGTGTTTCGCTTCAAGCAACACTGCTTAAACCGTCGGCACACGGACCGTGCATCCGAGCGTTGAGCGTTGAGCATGCCGAGTTTCTGACGTCATAGCGTGGAATAGCACGTTCGGGAGTCTTTCCCAACATGCAGAGCAATATCTGGCATGTCAGATACTCTGAGCGTGCATCTGAGCGTTGACCAATGAGATGGTAGAACGCTACCTACGTCACACACACGCCGTCTCCCCTCAGCACAGAGTTGTGAGGCGCCATATTGGCATTCATTTAAAGCCTATACGTATATATGCCGTTTCTCAGCACCAGCAAACTGAGAATCACTGGAAAACCCGTTGTTAACTGTGTAATTCATTCCAATAAAATAATGAGAAACATCATATTCATGGCAAAATAGTTATTGTAACTTGCTTATTATGAGAGTATGCTGTTTGAACTCAGAGACAGACAGAAGATCCATCGAAAAAGGAATGTTCTTGGTACAATTTGTTATAATTAAATTTCTGTTAGTAACATACCTACGATTAAGGTTTTCAGTAGGAGGTAATGTGCTATGACTGTGAGTAACAAGGGTGTTATAGGTGTAGCGTAGTTGCCGTCACGGTAGCTCAGCGTGTTCGGTCAGAGAGCTGGTTGGCTTCTGTAATAAAAAAAACTGAGTCGAAGGATAAAGAAATGAAATATAACGGATGTCAGGTGACGTCCGCAACGACCAAACACTACGATCAACAACGAACAAAATGCAAAAAAATAAAAAAAAGTGTGTAGTGTCACTATCTCTCATTGAAACCACGTGTTACGGCGGTGGTTCGCGTCTCGACTCTTCGAAGTTTTTTTTTTCTTCTAACATTTGCGTTTTTATTAGGATCTGATACTTTATTATTAGTTTAATGTAAGTATATACTATAATATTTGATGTTATGTAAATATAAGTTCACCTTTTTTGAGGGATGACTTTGTTCGACTGGCTTAATCTACAGGACAGCTTGTGCTAAGTGTATGAAGATATTTTGCTCCTTTTTCTTTTACGCTTCGTAATTCACATGTTGCAAAGATTCTGCTACTGGGTAGGAACAGTGTTCTAGTAAGACTGACCTTGAGGTTTTACTAAAATGAGGGAATGATGAAATAATGTTTATCTTATGCGGCGAAGTATTAGAAATTAGTATCGCACTGTTTGTAATGGAACTTTTATAAGCCTGTGTTCTCATTGATTGGACATGGTACTTTCCTTTTCGTGGACGATGGAGGAAATGTGCGTTTTAATAGAGCTAACGCGGGAATTTTACGCGCGCCCGTTTAGTGGACAGTGTGATTTACGAACTAGAAACATCGACGCAAAACTGCCGCTGGAGTGCGTTGTGATCGCGTATTCCACGTTGGGGCCCACGTACAGTATGCACAAGTGGTGGTGGTGGTTAGCGTTTAACGTCCCGCCGACAACGAGGTCATTAGAGACGGAGCGCAAGCTCGGGTTAGGGAAGGATTGGGAAGGAAATCGGCCGTGTCCTTTCAAAGGAACCATCCCGGCATTTGCCTGAAACGATTTAGGGAAATCACGGAAAACCTAAATCAGGATGGCCGGAGACGGGATTGAACCGTCGTCCTCCCGAATACGAGTCCAGTGTCTAACCACTGCGCCACTATGCACAAGTCTCATCATTTCTGAGCGTTCATCAGTACGTTGAACTTAGCACGTCAACGTTGATGTTCAACAGCACGGTCCGTGTGCCGACGGCTTAAGTAAAAGTTTAAAACGTTGTGGAAGCTTTTTCGTTGTTTTGCACCTGTACAGAGGCGGAGTACAGGCAATGGTGGAAAAACTAGTGGGCATAGGAGTCACCTGCTGAAAGTTCACTTACAAGGGAACCTCCCCATCGCACCCCCCTCAGATTTAGTTATAAGTTGGCACAGTGGATAGGCCTTGAAAAACTGAATACAGATCAATTGAGAAAACTGGAAGAAGTTGTGTGGAACTGTGAAAAAATAAGCAAAATATACAAACTGAGTAGTTCATGGGAAGATATGCAATATCAAGGACACTGGGAACGCAGGACCGCGGTGGTCTCGTGGTAACGTGAGCAGCTGCGGAACGAAAGGTCGTAGGTTCAAATCTTCCATCGAGTGAAATGTTTAGTTTTTTATTTTCAGTTTATGTGACAAACTCTTATGTTTTCATCACTTTTTTGGGAGTGATTATCACATCCACAAGAAAACCTAAATCGAGCAAGGTAGAAGAATCTTTTTACCCATTCGCCAAGTGTACAAGTTAGGTGGGTCGACAACACATTCCTGTCATGTGACGCACATGCCGTCACCAGTGTCGTATAGAATATATCAGATGCGTTTTCCTGTGGAGGAATCGGTTGACCTATGACCTTGCGATCAAATGTTTTCGATTCCCATTGGAGAGGCACGTCCTTTCGTCTACTAATCGCACGGTTTTGCGATGCGGTCGCAAAACACAGACACTAAACTTATTACAGTGAACAGAGACGTCAATGAACGAACGGACAGATAATAACTATGCAAAAATAAAGAAAGTAAAATTTTCACTCGAGGGAAGACTTGAACCAAGGACCTCTCGTTCCACAGCTGCTCACGGTACCACGGGACCACGGCACTCCTCAGCTCACGCTGTCCATAATGCTGCCTACGTGGGCCATGGACTACTCAGTTTGTATATTTTGCTTATTTTTTCACAGTTCCACACAACTTCTTCCTGTTTTCTCAATTGATCTGTGTTCAGTTTATCAAGACCTATCCACTGTGCCAACTTATAACTAAATCTGAGGGGGGTGCGATGGGGAGGTTCCCTTGTTAGTAGCGCGGAGAGAAGGCACACACCACATGGAGCATCCGAGAAAGACGTCGATGAGGCGAGCTCCGGACAGCGACGGATGGCCCGCCGGCGGGGGACGTGCTGACTGCGCCGGACCCGGGCGAGTCCAGAGGGGAAGGGGTAGTTTGCAGAAAGGGCCGCACAAGCTGACGCGCAGAAGTCCAGCGAGGTCGCCGGGACTGGGCGGACGCGGAGTAATGAGAGGGCGGCCGGGGCAGGCGGCGAGGTATTTCCAATTTCAGCATTCCTTGGGTGCGGGATCTTGTGGCGGTGCTTTGCTGCGAGTCCCTCACAGTTGGGACAATCTGACCGTCGGTAAGAGGGAGTGCAGAATGGCCGGGAGAACAGAAAGAAAAAAAAAATCCGGTGATACAGATCGACGCTGGCAATATCGCGAGCTGGGCGCACTTGTCTCCTTCCGTTTCGTACTTTTCGTCCCTCCACGCGATTTCCTTGTTGGTTGAGTTTGTGACGCTGTTGTTGACAAGAACGGGCCACGTTGTAGGATTAAATTCTAAGCTCACTTGTTTTGCGACGAACCGATTCTTTTCTTTTTTTTTGTGCTTGCCAGGAAAGAATGGGAAAGGGGCTAACGTGCTTGTCAAATTGGTTACTTGCTCCTTCTAGTACGCGTGTTAAGGTGTCCATCCACATTTATATCTACACTCCACAAACCACCTAACGTTGTATGACGGAGGGTGGCTCAGGAACAAGTATCTCTTTCCCGTTCCAGTCGCGTATCGTAAGCGGGACAACGATTGCCTGTCAGCCTCCGTGTGGTTTCGAATCTCTCTCTCATTTTACCTTCGTGATATTTTCGCGAGATATACGTAGGTGGAGGCAATATATATGTTGATTATTATAGGAATGTACGCTCTCTGCTACTGGATTTGTCTGCGCATGTCAGTGAGGCTTTCGCGCTAACTAAATGAACCTGTTACGAAATGTTCTGCACTTCATAGGATCTTGTCTGTTTTCTATCAAGAGAGCAATATTCAAGTTTGGTCGAATCAGTATTTTGTAAATCACTTCGTTTGTTTATGAACATCGTTTCTTGAAGGTTCTTCCAATGAATATCTGTCTTGCGACTGCCTCATTCGCTATTAATTTTAATTTCATACCGTCTTTCACCGTCAAATATTTTTATGGAAGTAACTGCTTCCAGTGAGAGTTCTGCAATTTTGTAATCATAAAATAAAGAGTCCATCAGTCAACGTAATCGCAGTGCATTACATTTGTTGATACTGAGGATAAAAAATTGCCACTCCCTGCACCAATCTTGTATCTTCAGCATGTCTCACGTTCCTTCGACTTCAAATATTTTCTGCAAGTAACTGCTTCCAGTGTTTATTCTGCAATTATCTAATCAAAAAATAAGAGGACTATTTGTCTATCTGTTTACGTTGAAGATCAACTGCCACTCCTTGCAACAAGCGTGGACCGTCTGCAAGTCTTCCTGCGTTTCGCTGCTAGCGTCGCGGTTTCTGTATATACAACAACAGCATCAGCGGAAAGTATCATGGAATTTCCGACGTTATCTACTAGGTCATTTATATAAACTGTGAAAAGTAACGGTCCTACAACACTGCCCTTGGACTCTACCGAAGTCAATTTTACGTCTGAAGAATTATCTCCGTTCAGAATGCTATGCTGCAGTCCAGTCAAACATTTGGCCCGATTTCCATACGCTCGTATTTTGAACACAGCGTCAGCATGGGCGAATGTGTCTACTGCTTTCTCTTGCCACGTGGACGAACAGGCCGAGCTGGGTTCCACGCGATCGTCGTTTCCGGAGCCTGTGTTTGTTCCTACAGAGATGATTTTCGGTCTTGAAAGCGGATTTAAGAAGAACCTTTTTGCGTGTCGTCCAACATGAATGATCCTATCATATCAGCTACGGACGTCCCCTCAATCTGACAGTGAGTGCAAAGTGTTCTGTTCCTATGCAGAGTGATTCAGCAGCCCCTAGCTACAGGTTTTATGCAACCCGGAGCACTTTCAAAAATCGCATACAAATTGTCTGTCATCTCTCTCGCTCGCTACGTCCTAACCATTACTCCTACAGAAAAAATTAACAGGACCTTTCTGAAGGAAATATAATGTAGTTACATGTTGTGATGGCCTGATGATGCAAGAGATGAAACCTTTACAGTTCGCCATCCAGAAGCGTGTACTACGTTCTGTCATTAGTACTTCCCAGCTGGTAAAAGCTTCCTGGTATAGTCCGAAGAAAACCTTTAGTGTTCGTATGAGGATGGCAGACTTTCCTTATGGAGATACATTATCATTCATTAATGTCCATGGCACACTAGAAGGAGTACGTTTCGCTGTCTGGATTTGGATGATTGGTGCTGGAGTGGGAGAATTATTTATAGACTCATCCAAAAAAGGGCTCGATGTAATTCATTGATGTGTTGCAATAACTTATGCCGTAAACCGATTACTTCCTTTATTCAAAAGAAGAAATGCCTATCACATACTACGCCCACGATAACAACAGCATGCATTCATCGAAAACAAAGTTTAATTCAACATATTTCCGGATTGGTATGTTCGGCAAAGTCTCCGGACATGAATCTAATCTAAAACGTTTGGATACTGACGGTTCGGCACTAAAACCTTTCAGGAATGTTTCTTATGAGGTTTAGCTCAGAGTTTCCTTCACACCTGAAAGACTAAAAGAAATATTGGACGACGCAATGTGTGTTTTCACTATAGTTGTTACGGTAAAGTATTCTAATGTGTTATGTATGCTTGCATCCCGAATCAGGTTCGCGCCTTTTCCATTTCATGTGTGCAATTCACATGTGGGATAGTTTATCCACACCTACTATGGTTGCGTGAAACTCATTAAGGAACTCATAACCTCTTTGTTCCACGACGCTGATGTGTGGAGTACAGCGTGGTATGTAGCAATTTTTCTTGTGATCTTTATTAAGTGAATAGGTGCAAAATTAGGTAACTGCTGGATAATGAAATAAAATAATCATTTCAAAACAAAAGAACTGCCTAAGCAGTAAAATGATTTCCCTTAAGGAGCTTTGGACATTGACAGTTGGTGGCCCTCGTAAAAAAATTGGAAAAAAATGTATATCTTAAGTTTCATCCCTTGTACAATTATTTTTCATATTTTTATTCGCACTAGGCATGCCGCGACTCCCACATGCCAATAGCCACAATTTTACGATGAATGAGGATTTGTGGTCCTTACATAAATAGGAAACATTACAGGAATTTTTTGTTTTTGATTTTTAGTTTTATATTATTCGTAAAACACAATTATTCAGTCAAAATGATAAAGAATTTTTTCGTTTTTTTCCCGATCTCATTTTGATACCAATATGTTTCAAGAATAACGACAACATTTCTCTTTGATGCTCATTTTTGCTCAACAATTACATAACTTATTTCAATATAACCATGTCATTATTTGTAACGTTTCTGATTCGTCCTGCACAGTGCTACACTATGTGATCAAAAGTATCCGGACACCCCCAAAAGCATACGTTTTTCTTACTAGGTGCAATGTGCTGCCACCTACTGCCAGGTACTCCATATCAGTGACGTCAGTGGACAGTAGACATAGTCAGGGGCAGAATGGGGCGCTCCACAGAACTCACAGACTTCGAACTTGGTCAGGTGATTGGGTGTCACTTGTGTCATACTCTGTATGCGGTATATCCACACTCCTAAACATCTTTAGGTCCATTGTTTTCGATGTGATAGTGCTGTGTAAATGTGAAGGGACACGTACAGCACAAAAGCGTACAGGGTCACCTCGTGTGTTGACAGACGGAGACCGTCGACAGTTGAAGAGCGTCGTAATGTGTAATAGGCAGACATCTATCCAGACCAACACACAGGAATTCCCAACTGCATTAGGATCCACTGCAAGTACTATGACAGTTGGGTGGGAGGTGAGAACACTTGTATTTAATGGTCGAGCGGCTGCTCATAAGACACATCACACCAGCAAATGCCAAACGACACTTCGCTTAGTGTATTGGAGCGTAAACATTGGACGATTGAACCGTGGAAAAAACTCTGGTACCGCGCGCCGCGGAATCTGAATCCGCGCTAGACGTCATGGACGTCGAAGACCCATAGAGGTCTCTGCACCATCGCGCCATAAGCTGTGGCGGCGCGCGCCCCCTGGCCCGCTTTTAGTGTGAGGGGGTTCCAGCGGCCAATAGCGGCGCCCCCCGATAGCGTACTTAAGCGCTTGCCTCGCGCTTAGCCAGCTAAGCCGCACATCCGCCTCCATGATTTCTACCTCACCATTTATGGCCGTCCTATCCACCTCACTCCTACCCTCAAATACCTTGGCGTCACACTCGACCGCCACCTCACCTGGACTCCCCATCTCCTTATCATCCAAAACACAGCTCACAACCGCCTCCTGAAACTCCTGTCCAGCCGGACGTGGGGTCTGCATCCTTCCACCATCATTCACACCTAAAAATCCTTGATCCGCTCCATCCTCTGTTATGCCAGCATAGCTTGGTTCTATAAAGCTCTCCAAATCCTCGAACACCATGCGCTCCACCTCGCCTTCCGCATCCGCCTTCCGTCCCCCACGCGCCTGCTGTACGGCCTTATCCCCTTCCCCCGCCTTCTCCTTTTCCTTGAACACATCCGCACACTATACATTGTCTCCCGCCTTGCTCCCCCTCACACTCTGGTGTCTCCCTTCACCCCCAACCAGTTGCTGTGCCTTTACCGTTGTGTCCCACCCTCTCTCCATCTCTGCACCCTCCATCTTCTTTCCCAACGTAACATCCACCGTCTACCCCTCCCGGATGATGAGTTTCGCCCTGACATCCACCCTTCCTACCAACTCTAACCCCATCTTCCTGCCTCCTCCTCAGGGCTCCCTCTCCTCCCCCTCTCTCCTCCTGAGTGGCTTCCCCCTCCTTCTCCCCCTCCCTCTCTTGTGCCCCCTTTCAGTGTCTCTGCACTCCCTCCTGCCTTGTCTTCCCTCTTCATCTCCCGCCCCATGTGTCTCCTGCCTCTCCGTGTACCCGCTGACGCCCCTCCTCTTTTCGTCCCGCCGCCTCCCCTGCTGCACCTTGCTCTCCCCTCCTTTTCCATCCTCTCTGACCTTTCCCTCGGCAGGTCCCACCTGGCAGTTTTATTCTTCGTCGTGTGTGCTACAAGTGGGTTTTAAGTGTGTTGTTCTTGTGGTGTCACCGCCAGACACCACACTTGCTAGGTGGTAGCTTAAATTGGTCGCGGTCCATTAGTACATGTCGGACCCGCGTGTCGCCACTGTCAGTGATCAGACCGAGCGCCACCACACGGCAGGTCTCGAGAGACGTACTGGCACTCGCCCCAGTTGTACGACGACTTTGCTAGCGACTACACTGACGAAGCTTTTCTCTCATTTGCCGAGAGACAGTTAGAATAGCCTTCAGCTAAGTCCATGGCTACGACCTAGCAAGGCGCCATTTGTAACATTGCATGTATCTTAAGAGTCTCACTTGTATCGCCACAATCTCCAGATGGCTCATCAAGAACGATGTACCACAAGGATGGAATAAAGTTTTCAAGGAGCTACGTACTTTTCTTTATAGCATTCATTACGTATCTTGTTTCAGACATCACTCCATCCTTCGTGAGTTAGCGCGTGCATCTTGGCCGCCTCTTTCAATTAGTGTGCGTAGTGTTGGCAAGTCTGCCGACACTACAGTTCTGGAGTGTTTTTAATGCTGTGGCCGACTTTTAACCTGTGCATTTGCATTCAGTGTCTTCTCTGTGTTTTAAGAATCACCAACTGTGTTTTTTAACTTTCTGGTGACTTTTTTAACTGTCCCCCATTAATGTCTCCCTTTACTCTGTTTTACGTTCCCCTTTTTTATCGCCTTATGTATGTAACATTTTATTGTTATTTTAGTTGACATGTCACTCGGCTGAAGAGCGGCGCATTGTGCCGCTGACAGACCTCCCCTGCCCCTATGGGGCAGGAGAATGAAATCACAATAAACAAGAAAAAAAAAAAGAGCTCAGCGAGCAGTCTACCATCGCGTTGCGTCTCAGGACATATCGTCTCAGACAACGTATTGACTTCGTGTTTCCATTCCAGTGGACGTGGTTGTCTTGTTTTGGTTCGTTACTCTATTATCTGTTCTGGTTGTGTCGTAAGGTCCTCTGTTGGTCGTGTCCGTCCTATCCCGTTGTGTCGTTCGCGAGCCGCTCCGCGGTTCCCGCCGCGTTTCCGTCGCTGCTACCCCGCGGCCGTTCCGGTCGCCGTTACAACAAAAACGTTGTGTGCAGTGACGAATCACGGTACACAACGTGGCGATCCGATGGCAGCGTGCGGGTATGGCGAATGCCCGGTGAACGTCATCTGCCATCGTATGTAGTGCCAACAGTAAAATACGGAGGCGGTGGTGTTATGGTGTTGTCGCGTTATTCATGGAGGGGTCTTGCACTTCTTGTTGTTGTGCGTGGCACTATCACAGCACAGGCCTACATTGATGTTTTAAACACCTTCTTGCTTCCCACAGTTGAAGAGCAATTCTGGGATGACGACTGCATCTTTCAACACGATCGAGCACCTGTTCTTAATGAACGGCCTGTGGCGGAGTAGTTACTCAACGGTAACATCCCTGTAATGGACTGGCCTGCGCAGAGTCCTGATCTGTATCCTACAGAACACCTTTGGAATGTTTTGTAGCGCCGACTTCGTGCCAGACCTCACCGATCAACATCAATACCTCTCCACAATGCAGCACTCAATGAGGAATGGGCTGCCATTCCCCAAGAAACCTTACAGCACCTGACTGAAAGTATGCCTGCGAGACAGGAAGCTGTCATCAAGACTAAGGGTGGGTCAACATCATACTGAATTCCAGCATTACCGATGGAGGGCACCACGAACTTGTAAGTCATTTTCAGACAGGTGTCCGGATACATTCTAAAACATAAAAAACACGCATTTGATTTCTGGAGAAAAATCAGCAGCCTATGGCATTTAGTGATCTATTTTTTAAAACTATTATTGTTGTTGAGTGTTATGAGCCTAATATCCCCCCATTATCTTACGGCATTTTGAAACTGTTCACGTGGTACAGATACGGTTCTTCAACTAACAAACATGTGAAATACATCCGGTGTAGGCTAGGAACTCAATTATTAACTATTGAATAAATAATTATTAATAGCTAGCAACACAGAAATGCTGGTCGCCACACGCACCGATTTTTTTCTATGCCATGGTTATGGATCTCTAAGGATACAGTCCATGATCTATTAACCATGATACAATAATTCACTGAAATAAAATAAAACTAAAATACTAATATAGTACAATATTGTGATAAATCTGCCTTTTACTAAAGAACTTTTCACTTATACTGAAAAACAGTTCATGTTTAAATACAGGTACACAGATTTTCCGATGGAAGAGGACAATAAACGAAATTGTTGCCAGTTCGGTGGCTACTAGAAAATATCTCAAGACTGTTCTGTGTGTTTAAGTAAAACGTTCTGGAACAATAGTGCCCTCGATCATTCACGTTAACCAAGGAAACACAGGAAGCAGAGACCCTCGTATCCTGCTACTCTGACAGCGTCCTTCTGAACCATGTGTTGTACACTGTTATGTTCAACGCCAGGCTTGTAGAGATTCCTTTTAAGGTGAGTTTACACCTCAACGGTCATTAGAGATGTATGAAGGCTAGATTTCAGTGCCTGCTTAAATGATTCATCGTAAGTAATGGTCACATATCTATTCAGATATTCACGGTATCATTATCTACAGCCACGATAACATATTTTTCTTGCGCTCTTGTGTTTGTGAGGCACAGTTTTTTTGTGATCAAAGGGTCTCAACACAAGTCAAGGATTTGGGTATATTCATTTAAAAAGAAAAGAGAAAAATAGGTTTCTCTTGCTAGTTGCATGTTGACTTTAAGACGTCGTCAATTAAATATGTGTTAGTAGTTTCAAAATAATTTGTAATACTGATGTTATTTGCTAGGACAATGCCTGACGGATTGAGTGTCTGTCTATAATTATTTTTTGAGGAAGCTTTAGTATCACTAAGGAAGGAAAGAAGACTTCTTTTTAACGTTCCGTAGCCATCGAGGATATTAGAGACGGATCACACGCTCGGACTTAGTCAAGAATGGGGAAGAAAATCGGTCGTGCCATTTGAAAGGAGCCATTCCAGCATCTTCTTGGAAGGACTGAAGGAAATCACTCAAAACCTGGATCCCGGTAGCTTTATAATCATTAATTATGAAAAATGTAAGTAGTACGTACCATGACGGCATGGTGGTAGGCGAAAACCGGATGTATACTGACCTGTAAAAAAAGAAAATTACTGTAATTCAGCACTCTAAGCGTATATGATACAGGTACTAAGAGTACAATATTTGGAATGAGGGTTTATGAAGTGCATACAATCATTCACGATTTACAGCTCATGCACGAACAAATTATAGCTAACCTGTAAACTCACATGGCTGGAACCAGTCGCCAAAGTTCTGATTTTTTGTGAGTTTACTCGTTAAATGTACGCTGAAAAGTGTCAGTCTTTTGTCTACAGTCATATGATTCCTATTAAACCTGTATTTGTCTTAGTATACAATTATTACATCATATTCATCGTTAATCGTATGCAATCTCAGCCTGCTGACGAATTCCATCTGGTCTGTTGCTGTCTGTACTATGCTTAAAATATCGTTGTGTAGGATTTACTGCACTAAAAAATCATTATTCTTTATTTAATTCTTGACAATATCGAGTTGTAGTTTGTTGGAAGACATTGACTGAAGACACTTTGTTGTATAACTTCATGACGATACTTGCCGGAGGAAAGCTTATTCAATCTCAGAAGCTTCCTTTTAAAGACTAAGATGAGTTACTTTCCATTGCGCGAAGTCGAACCTACGTGTCTAATACACACGTATTTAGTATGGAATCAGTTCGTGCTTGTAAAGACGTATGTCGGTTTCCTCAAGCTGCGTAATGGACGCGAATTGCACATGACCCGATAATAGAATAAATCGGTTACGTCTGTGGTCACAAATTTTTATGTCATCACACTACCGGTTTCAGTCTATAATGACCATTTTCAGATCTGTTTTATAAAAACATATCCTAATATACTGGAGCGACAGCGCCATCGTCAATTGCTAAACACAAAATCAGCGCCAACATCGTAAAACATATATAAATAATAGTAAACACAAGACTCATCGTGCCAGCAGCACTACTGTTCAAAACAAACATGTTAACAGATGATTCAAACCCTAATACTTTAACCAGCGGAACGCTGTGGAATAACATCCACTTTGACAAATGAATCGTTGTTCAGTTGACAGGTGCGCCAGTCATTACACAACCCCCGCAGTACAGGCAATACTGCTGCATAGACTACCCTAGTCGAATGCCCTCCCTAACACAAACTTCAACTTCAGGCTATTTTCCCCTTAGGTAGGACACTGGACAAGGGTACTCCATCGGCGCTGTGTGGCGCCGCGGTTACGGATTGCATGGCCAATCCCGCCCGAGGTAGGAGTCCTCCCTCGAGCATGGGTGTGTGTGTTGTTGTTAGAATAAGTTAGTTTAAATAGCGTGTAAGTCTAGGGACCGATGACTTCAGCTGTTTGGTCCCTTAGGAATTCACACACATTTGAACAGCCTTTCTGGGGTACTCTATGCACCTCTTTTACCTATACTGCTGTCGTGGTGTAATGTTTAGCACACCTGTATACTAATCAAGGAGTCGTGGGTTCAAGTCCTGGTTGAGGCAGAGATTTTCATTCGTTTCTTCAGCTTCTAATAGCAACGTGAAACGATTAAAGAAGTAATAGTGGGGTAGTTCCAAAGGTGATATACCTAATGAGAACGTGGGAGGAATTGGCATGTCATGATTGCATACTTTATCTCTAAAAGTAGTTTTAGTCTGGTATGTTCAAAACTTCAAACAGTGCGCTTTACCAATGAAATACTAAAAGTAATGTTTTAGATTTAATAAAATTCTAAATCTCTTGTCTGCTCACCCTAGATGACGTTAAGTTACAATCGACCCAGAAGTACCGATTTCTGCAACAGTTTCAGAGTTTTATTAAATCTAAAATATGCCTGTACTGAGCACGTATTTCTGCACCGCTTTATTTTGTAGGCGTTAACAACAGTTCACTTGTTAAAATTTAATTTGTTATGAGCTTTGGACCCATCCTATCATCAGGATATCATAAAAACCTATCTACTACACCGTATTGTGTCACGTGAGGATGCATCTCATTTGAACACCAATGTTAAGACTGAAAACATTGTTTCCGTTCATAAGGCAAGACTTCACTGCAACATTTAGATAAAAAGTGACAGATAATAACTAATCTGCAGCGAAATGAAACGCAAGGCTAGAAGATGACTAAATCCTATTAAAGAAATATATAATCCACTGCTCCACCTGATGGTGTGGTCATAATAACCCACTGTAAGAGATACCAAGACTGACACGAATAATAGTTGTCATTTATACTGTGAATTGTTATGTAACATTTAACATCTTGGTTTCGACGAGGTCTCTAGAGACGGAAGACAAGCTCAGTTGATAGAAGACTGACATAAGTGTCCACTTCAAATGAGCCACCCTATCATTCGCATTAAGAACTTTTGCTTAATTATTGAAATACTGGATCTGAATGGCGAGATGGAATGTCCAGTAACTCACCATCATGTCACCTGCGTCGGTCTTTTGTGTTTACTTTGCGAGTATAACGGAGTATGGCACAGAGAGGCGAAGATGTGCAGGGGTTTATCTGCTGCGCTATAGATACAAGTAAGTTGGAAAACTCTGCTCTCCATTCTCAGGACAGATTCTATGTACTCAGTATGACCTAGTTCGGACAGGACTGGTTGAGTGATATTCCAAACTGCAATGCTATCTCGTGAAAGTTTGGGGTTGCGAGCATTCAGATTTCAACAAAAGCCATGTAGATAGTCAAGGCACTAACACCGCTGCAGCAGGTGTCCCGGTCGCGAATGTAAGAGTAGATGTCTGATACACAGGAGAATGGCGGCGGAGCCGAGAGGCAACTTCACATTTTGTGTTAAGTTAGGCAAATCAGCGAGTTAAACGTCTGATATTGCGAAAAGTGTTTGTGCTAGCAATTGTTTAAGTCGTTCACCTGTTTTTCTGTGGTGCGCTCTGTTTCTTGACGGCATGGAGGACACTGGCGATGCACGGTGAGCATCAAAACTGCGAACAAGACGCAAGGACGAAAATGTGTAAGAAGTTGCTGACACCATTGCATCAGATAGATGTGTTTCAGCACGACTCGTACAGAATCTGTCACGAATACCGAAAACTACTGTGGACAGAATTTTGTCGGAGGATTTGAGAATAAGGATAGTCTGTTCGTGGTTAGCTTCCCACTCACTTTCAGGGGATGCAAAACATGACAGATTTTAACGCTGCAAATATCGTTTGCAGGAATCTCAAAGGGACACTGATTCCACGAAACCGATTGTGATTGCGACGAGACTTGGTATTTCCGATACGAGACTCATATAAATCGGAAGAGTGCAGCCGGGCTGAGCCTGCAGAAGGCGAAAACAAAGAAAATGCGCTCGCGGGAGAGCCGTGTGAAGAAAATGCTGAACGTTTTCTTCAATTCCAATGGAATAATTCACAATAAATTTGTACCACAACGGAAAACCGTTAATTCTGAGTATTATGTCTGCTTTCTCGGTCGTTTGAGGGCAAGAATTCGTCGAAATCGACCCGAATACCGATATATAAGTTCCTGGTCGCTCTTCCAAAATTCCCTGGCCCACAAAGCAAAGATGTGGAGCGAGACTTTGGCTAGCAAACGGATCACACTTGTGCATCACCCAGCGTTTTCGTCGGATTTGGTATTCGCCAAATTGCATTTGGCATTGAATGGGCAACGTTACGAAGCAGTTAAAGTCATCCAAGAAAATTGTGCTGCAGTACTAAATGCAATTCCAACAAAGGACTACAGTGACTGTGTGGTGTCCCTGCCAGACACCACACTTGCTAGGTGGTAGCCTTTAAATCGGCCGCGGTCCGGTAGTATACGTCGGACCCGCGTGTCGCCACTGTCAGTGATTGCAGACCGAGTGCCACCACACGGCAGGTCTAGAGAGACGTCCTAGCACTCGCCCCAGTTGTACAGCCGACTTTGCTAGGAAAGGTTCACTGACAAATACGCTCTCATTTGCCGAGACGATAGTTAGCATAGCCTTCAGCTACGTCATTTGCTACGACCTAGCAAGGCGCCATTACCAGTTTATATTGAGATTATAAATTATGTATCATCAAGAGCGATGTTCTCCAATTATGGATTAAAGTTAAGTATTCCAAGATCTTCCTACTTTATTTGCAACTCTCAAGGCATTGTCCTGTTCCAGACCTCACGCCAGTCTGCGTGAGCTTAAACGCGTGCCTTTCGGCTACCTCCGAGTGGCTTGGCTGTCTTGCCAAGTCACAAGAGACTGTTTCAAAACACTGTTAAAAAGATTTCAGCTGTATACTGATTCAGGAGCAGAATATTTTTATTACATTCAGTGGTTTTTTGAACAAAATCTCTGCCTTTCTTCATAGCTGTAGCTCTAGAGAAACTGGGACATACTGTGTATGTTACTAGGACCGTATTCTTACGCATTAAATCTATTAGTTTCATCATCACGTTACGGAATTTGGTAGAGCGTAGCGCCTACAGGAGGGGAAAACTGTACAAGCTCGGTTTTGGGAGGGTAGCGTCGAGGTGGAGAGGAGATGAGTCAGGGGCAATGCGTGCGCACGCGCCGCGGTGTTTGTGGAGTTAAAATTTCATTAAGGCCGCGCGGCTTATCTGCGGGGGCGTGGAGGGTCGGGGGCCAAGACGGAGGCGAAGGCGCCACGCTACGAGGTGCCACCAGCAAGTCGCCTCACTGAGCCTGGAGCAGAGTTCTACACTGTGCAGTCTCAAGACGTTTACTTGACATCCGTACAAGCCTCCGCCCGTTGGTAGGAGGAAATAATTTAATATGAAAAGGGAACAGTAAGAGTGGGAAACTAAGACAGCAGTATTGGGATTAAAATGGACGCAAGACATGGTTACATTTTGCCCTATGTTTCTAGCTGTAACGGGTACAAGCGCAGATATTGTGGTGATTGTTACCTTTAAAGTATCCACTTTAGTATGTTAGTTGTTTTTTCTCTGCACCTGACTTCCTGTAGACACATCGCAAACCTATTACCTCATGTTTCGCGCTCTTTGGTAACTGCCGCATTAAGTTGATTATGCCTGACAGTGTACATTTACCGTTTTTCATTAACGCACCCAAGCTTCAACAGGTGACCTGCTGGACAGGAGAAAATAAGCGTTAATGGCTTGCTCTTGTCACTTGGAGGTGCTAACCATCCTAGCAGCATACTGCTCCTAACTGGCTCTATTTGCAACATCTGTTGGCTGTGTTTTGCTTTGCAACATATAACAGTCTTGCCTGCCTGCGGCTGGCTCTGTTGTAACTCACTTCTGCTCTGGTGTACTTTTTACCAAATACGATGAATATGCTACATTGTCGTTTTTTTTTATCGAGACCCGCTACCTCGGGCCGATACAACTAGATTATCCTCTACACTAGAGTTCCTAGCGACTGGCTCTTGTGGCTCTGTGTAGCCTCTTTAGAATTATTCAATCAGTTGTTTCCTTATCCCTATCATTCAGTCTTATACAATTCTACAGTGCCCCTTGCCCTGCTCCTTAACTCAGCAACATGGAACTCATTTCATTACTAGGCCTTTAATACAATAACTTCTAATCTCTGTTCAAAACTTACAAGATGAATCAATTATCCTTAATACTGTCCCCTTGTGCGTTCATTTTCCTTCTGCTGCTTTTACGCTCGGGGTATCCAACCCACTGGAATCTGAACGACGGCTGCGTCCGAACTCAGTCTTGCGCTTCGTCTTCTGTATATCAAAACAAGGACTACGCTCAGCAGAACAAGTGCCACTGTGGTGGTTAGTATGTAATAGTCAGTGTTGTCTCTTTCCGTCAATGATTTTCGTGATACAAATTTAAATGTCACAATAAGGATTCGAGATAGATTTGTCCCTCCTGCTTGTTCAGAAGTGTGGTTATAGAGTGCATTAATTCCAGCCCTAGAGTTTGATTTAAGTTGGGCCTCTGTGACCAACACAAACGGGGATCCGAATAATTCAGTGAGTTATCCCTGAAATCACGACGGGCAGATAGAAAGTATCTCGCGTGCAGTTCACTTTATAACAAACCACTCCCGTTCAATTCCAGCCTGTTTGCTGATGTAAGCTTCCCCTGCTCGAAACAACTAGCCAGGTGGTACAATAGAACCAGTGGGCCTTGACCTGCTGAATGTGTAGTTCCGGCTCGATCACATCCTTATTGCATTCTCTTAACTCCTTTGGTCCCATTAGCAATTTCACAGGGCAGGAATCCTGCCCATCTCTTATTACCATATTCGGAAAGACTGTGAATGCACCTCGGTAGCATTTTTGTAACGTTGCTTCCTCCATATCTGTATATCTTCCCTGTATTTTGCAATTAAGAATAGTCCCTGCATTTTTACTCTTACAATTTTTCAATATCTTTCACTTCACAGGATATGCATGACATATCCAGCGTTCGCAATGTGCATGTTTCCCTGATACTGCTACAGAAAAGGAAATTTAAAGTTTCTCTCCAACTGTTCTCACTAATATTGTGGTTATCGTGAAATAAAAGGTAAGTTTCTGTGTTCGGGTTGTAAACCCAACCCGTACTCCATCCTGTAGTTCACCTACTTTCGCTTGTGCTCCACAACCTCTATCTTCTATGGACAACAGCCATTTTGTCATTGCTACTTACCTGTAAAAGACTTCGACTTGGCCTTGTAGTTCCCTGATGTTCTGATTACCTGCCTATTCTGCAGCTCTGGCATATCGTATTACTTCTCCAGTCAGTCGTCATAGTGTTCAAGTGTTACTAAGTACTCAGTAAGTCCTTCTCTAAACTTACAATCTGAGTAGTGTTCCAGTCATTTTTGCCCTCTGCTTAACCTCTTCTAGACGTCATTCAGCCTTTGGATATCTTTCTCATCAGCATTACCAAATATCGTTTTCGAAAGCCTACACCCAGCGTCGATCCAACTACTCTTTCTTCACTTATGGGGAGTAACCCCAAGAACTTGGGTCATCTCATTTCACTCCTTAATTTTTCAAACGTATCATGCTCTCTCTCACAGCCCCTGGCACTTCCTTTGAGTATCCCATGTTTTTCCGTCCCCTGACTGAATTTGGTGGACGCTTTTTCTAATCTCTTCACCTCGTTACGCATCTCTCATGTGTTGAATAGCACGTGTATGACCCAGCGATGCTGGTGATCACTACGTCTTTAAGCTTGGTGAGCATCGCTTCCCCTTCCAGGTGCTTGTTCCATAACGCTTGCATCCCGACGAAGTTCAATAGTCCCGCTATGAACCACATCGTCGCGTCTTTTCTGCACCTCACCAAGGGGCAGGAATACCTATCGCTTTTCTCCCCCTTAAATTCATTGCTGCTTCGCAGTTGTTTACATTATTTAGATTAAAGCTATACCTAAACTAATAACATATTAAATGAATATCTCCTAGGCCTTAATCCACAAGGGTTCCTCGTTTCCGTTTCATTCACTACCTCTTGGTTCTCTTCCGAAGCCTTTCTCTTCACTCCGTGGAATAAGTTTATGACTCCTTTGTAAAGCTTTCAACCGCACAACATACACAGGTGTCGTTCTCGTGTGCAACTGAATCTTGACATTTACAAGTGACGTACACTCTACCATTTGGTATGGCCCCGATGCTTTGCAAAAAAGTCCTTGTCTTTCCCCTCGGCGTATACGAAGTTGGTCACAACAGCCACCTACCGCCGTATTCTGTCGCTCTTCTCTTGGGGCTCACTGTTTCTTCCTGTTTCTACAGAGCTCATGTATTTGCCCTCCAGACTCTATTCCAAATTTTCCTAATCTGGCAAATTACTTAACGGATTCTCAAGTCTTCTCTTTCTTCGTTTTCAATACGTCGAACAGTGATGGCATTTTATGGCCGTACACTACTTCATGTGGCGATAATCCTGTATTTGTATGCTGATTTGAGTTGTAAGTAAAGACAACGTACTTCAGACATCCCAGTTGGTGTGACGTGAGACAATGTAGTATACAAGCATCTTCCCGACTGTCCTGTGCACTCTTTCAGTTCTTCCATTGGCCGGCATATGGAGAGGACTCGTCCTTAGCTTTTTCACGTTCACTAACTTACACAACTCCTTGAATAGATCTGAAATAAAGTTCGTTTCGGGGTCTGTTACTATTGTATCAGGCACTCCAAACTTTAGTATCCAATTTCTAACAAGTGCCTGTGCCACTGTTGCTGCCTGCTCGTTGGGTGCCGTGACCATTTCTACGAATCTTGAAAGATGATGTATGATTGTGAACACGTACTTATTCCCTGCAGGTGTTTTATTGAATGAACCTAAAAGATCAATCCCAGAAATTCGAATCGTGCTAATGCTGAAGGTAACCTCAGCAATGGCGCGCTTGTGCAACACAAATCCGCTCTCTGTGCGCACTGTATGCAATTCAGCACATATTGGTATACATCCGTCTCCCTATTCCTCCACTAATACCTTTCTCCTACTGTTCTGTTGGTAGGTCTGCAACGTCCGTGACCCTCCAATATGTGATCAGATACTTCTTGTGGCACTCTAATCTTTATCTTGGCTGGTACCACTACCCACAGTCCCAATTTGGTTTCTCTACTTAGCAATGAATCACGCATACGAAACTGTGATTGCCTGAAATACTGCTTTGGCTGCAGTTGGCCAATCCTTATGCTAATTACCCCCAATATGTACTTTGCTAGTTTTCTGTTTAAGCCATTCGCATTTCCGTGTTTATTTCCAGGTTTATATGTGATTTTGAAATCAAACTCACTTACTCTTATTGCCCATCGCGTCAACCTATTAGAAGCATCATTTAACCCCAACATTCATTTTAATGCTGAATGATCTGTCACTACTCTAAACACTTTACCATACAGATAGCATTTGAAATATGTGATTTCATAAATATTTCTTAACATCTCTTTTTCCGTTGGAGAATAATATCGTTCTGCCGAATTTAGCTGTCTTTATGCCTAAACTACCTGATGATCTACGCCTTCTACCTATTGTGAAAACACACAGCCAAGTGCATGAGTTGAAGCATCACACGATAAAACCAATTCTCTATTAAAATTCGGAAATACCAATATCTGAGTCGATGTTAAAGCTTCTTTTAGCTCCTCAAAAGCAGGCTGGACTTTTCGCACCACATAAATTTAGTACCCTTTCTTAACAATCGTGTCAACAGTCTGGCAATATCGGCAAATCCTTTTACGAACCGATGGCAATAGTTCGCCACTCCTGAGAACGATTAAAACTGCTTTGCAGATTTTATAATAATTAATTCATGTACAGCTCTAATTAATCTTGGGTAAGTTTTAACCCCATCTTTACTTATGATATGGCCTATGTATGCTACCTCTTCCATTATACAATTACATTTTACTCAGTGTGAGCTTCGCTGCTTTTAATCTTGGAAATACTTCTCTTAATTGCTGCATACGCTCTTCCATACCACTCCCAAAGACGATTATGCCATCGAGATACACTAAGCATTGCCGTGGTCTTAATCCTCTGAGTACTCCGGCCAACAATGTGTGAAAAGTTGCAGGGGCGTTTTGTAATCCGAATGGCATTCTTGTATTGGCAAATGGTCCGTTATTGTTTGTCACTTTTAGATGTCTATAATCATACCAAAACTTATATTTTCGTGTACCATCCGTTTATTTTTGTGGCACGAAAACTATTCCTGCCAACCTTGAACTATTACTTTATCAAATTATTTTATCTTTCAACTGTTGGTCGACAAATTTTTCAAAATTGAATGCAAGTAACTGGATATTCTGTATGTTTTACAGCAGACTGGTGATTCATTTCCCGTTGGTATCCAATGCTGTGTAATATGCTGGTAATGGCCCTTTTGGAAAAAAAAAATCCTTCAATTTCAAAAGTAATCTTTCCATCAACTTCCTATTGCTTCGTTCTAGGTGCTTCACTTTTCCTTGTAATGCAGTTTTAATGGCGTACGGCGATTGCCCCTGGCTGACACCCCTCAGGTCCCATTCTTCTTCCTACAGGATATACATATAAGAGATTAACATTCCTTTTTGCTAATCCTGTATCCTCAAGGTTAAAATTATCTATATAAACAGGTACTCCCTTTCCACCCTTTATTTCTTGTACGCATACAGTAACTCTTTTTCTAAGCAACCTGCCTGATATAATACTTCATTCTCTCTTAATGGTACCACCACAGCCAAAATTCCTACCAGCAAGCTAGACTCAACACTGCCGCAAAGTGATTTCCCAGTACCCTTAGGTACACAATTGTGCGAATCAAGTCTTAGTGTGATCGTTCGTGGTTTAATCAGTTCGTTTTTCTCATATAGACTCCACTCACAACATCGCTACACAGATAATGGCTTCACCTAAGTAAAACATTTGCTATTACGTCTTCGAATGAAGCAATTGTATAACGATTGAATTCACGATATCTAGTGTTTCATCGCGGTATACGACAAGTTCGTTTATTTAGATAGAAGCTGTGGGGCCTGAATATGGCATAATGAAATGCAGCAACTGGCTGCCTTCAGAATAAAATAAAATAATATTTTAAAGTACACGCTGGTGAATTTTATTGACACTGACAGTTGCTTAACCTGCCGATCCCCCCTACCATGCTGAACCAACACAGATTGAAACATGATTGTGGTAAGTTTCATCCTATGTTTCTGAAGGTCGATTATGGCACACTGCTGAAATAAGAAGTCTAATCCTAGAGTAATGGCGTAGCCCTAACTTACATGTGACACAATCACTACACATTGTTTAAATAGAGCCTTAGCCAGGCAACCCTGGTGATGTGACATCTTTATCCCCCCTCCCCCTTGACGCAGTCTGCACTGTGGTGCATCCCCTTGCAACGTTTCACCAGATCACTACTGGTGACCGACATATGTGCCCCTGTGTCCGATAATATCCTGCAACACTTTTCCCTTCTATTCCTCTCATTGCTCAGCCCACCTCTGCGTAAGATTTCGCAGCATCCAATCTTATTGGGAATGACCGTAGATGGACAGGGTTCCCGTTGGCGTTTAACATCTGTGTTCTGGCCCTCTACCTCTAAAAGTTATATTTAATTCACATCACTCAGAAGCTGGCGATACTGCCTACTCACATACTCGAAAGTGTTCAAATGTGTGTGAAATCTTATGGGACTTAACTGCTAAGGTCATCAGTCCCTAAGCTTACACACTACTTAACCTAAATTATTCTAAGGACAATCAAACACACCCATGCCCGAGGGAGGACTCGACCCTCCGCCGGGATCAGCTGCACAGTCCATGACTGCAGCACCTTGGACCCACATACTCGGTTCGTCTGCCCCGAAACCATTTCATACTAGATGCAAACACTGTCCATTTACCTTGCATTCCAGTCGACAAATCAATCTCCTCACACTCTATAACTAACAGCACTGCTTTGCACAAATCAGTCAGACATCCCGTCTAGATATTTCCGATTTAAACACTCTTAGAAAAGCATAGAGCGACGTCAGCTCAGCTTCTTGCAAAATAATGTCACTGGCCGCAGCATCCTGTCCTAATACATAGAGGCATCCACTAATTTTCCTTATCTAGCCGCAGATTGTTCCACAGTTTCCGTACTTCTCTTAGTTATTAAACCTCATTGTTCCCTATAGTGTCTGGCACTGTCTCGTTTTTCATACCTCTAAGTTAACCTCTGTTTAATTTCTTCGAATGTTATGCCTCCGTTAATAGCTTCTGTATACCCTACGTAGCTTCATCTGTTTGTCTCAGTTTTGCAAGACTCAATACCTCCTCATCAGACCAAACTTCCTTCTCAGCCAGATTTCTAAGATCTCCCACAAAGCCCTGAACACCCTCGGTTGCCTTAGCAGAAAAAGGAACAATTAAACCTGCGACTGACAAATCTCCAACCTGTTGTTACGATTGCGATTCTGCCTACCAGAGCAGTTCTGTGTTATCCGGTATTAATTGTACTACGTTTTCTAATAATATGCGTACTGCTTCCGGCCCTGTCACATCTTGTATCTCTGACTCTGTCGAAGCTTTGTCCTTGACAACACTGGTTTTGAGAACTAAGACACACAAGACAGGAAAGCAAAATACATTAATTCTCTAATACATTAACTTAATTCTTTCATCTTTCTCGACTGCTGGCATTGCCTATCCATATGCCCCCCCACCCCCAACGATTACGTGTATAACATTTTACTGGAATGATTCTGCTCATAGCGCCGAGTGGCCCTCTAGGTTACACTGTGCACATATACCAGGCTCTAACCAATCGTGATTTCCATTACCTCTAAAGCTAGACAAACCAACTGGTTCTCTACTCTCAATAAAACCTACATTACAAAATTCATGAAAGCCGAATCTTTTCTCCAAACCCAAAATACAATCAAAATTTTTTGGCTGTATGTTCAGACGATGCTCTAAGAAGATGAGGTCAATGATCCCACACCAATGTTAGATGACCCACGGATTGACACCCACGGAAAGCGAAATGAGATGTCAGAACGACAGCAGATTTGTTTGATTAAGTTCTTTATTCTGGCCATCGGCCTGTCAGGCACGTTGCCGGCTTCAACTGTGAAGACAGCGTGGCAGCGCAGCTGACCACACCACAGGGGCGGCTGTCGCCGAACGGGCGGCTTTCTGCTCCGGCGGTGGCTCTCTCATGACTTAGGGCAGGCTGCTCTGTCCCGTGGCCGAACAGTGGACCTCGTACTTACTGCATTCCACGATGTCGTCCTGGGTTTCACAGGTTAGTGGTGTAGGCTGTGATACCGAGACTAGATTATTTTAGTATACGAATGACTGAGATATATTCCAGACTGTGTTCTTTTAGGGCTTAAGGCACATACTCTAAACACTCCCATTGTCGCAAGTAAGGAAAGGCTTTCGTCCCTCCGCTAGCGTCTTGCAGCGTCGGTTGTTGCTATACCGCACCCAGCTCATTCTGGTTGGCAACGCATAGAACTCTTCTCTGCCTGCAGCTGCCTCTGTTGCGACTCACTTTCGATTTGGCATACTTTTTGATCGAATATGATCGATACTCAGCATTTGCGTTTTCCTGCTGGTAGATGGCATCGTACCAACGAAAATCAAACTGCGCGTAGAGGTGGACACGGATATATGTATACTTGTGTTAATCCGTTGTGCCTTCCAGAATGAGATCACCCAGGGAATGTCATGAATATATTCCCGAGACCATGGCGCTCCTTCCTCAGGTCTGGACCTTCCCGACGATTGTTTGTTTCACATGTTTCACGCCGTACAAGCCAATGGCCGTATGTCCGATGGAGTGCAAAACATGATTCATCTGAGGAGGCTGCTTGTAACCACTCGTTGGACAAAATTTGGAAATTTGTGGTAAGTTGCTACGGGACAAAACTGATGAAGTTTTCGGTCCCTAGGCTTACGCACTACTTAAAGTAACTTACGCTAAGGACAACACACACACTCCTACCCGAGGGAGGAATCGGGGGGAGCCGCACGAACCGTGACAACGCGTTTAAGACGGCGCGGCTAACCGCGCGGCACGCATTGGACGTCCAGTTTCGGTACTGGCGTGCAAATTCCAGCCACCGTCGCCAATGAACAGCAGTCACCATGTGATGACCCGTATGTAGCAACTTTCGCTAAGTGTCCGTTAGAGAAATACAATTGGTTGCCCCGTGGTTGAAAATGTGCACTTTGGGACTTAACATCTGAGGTCATCATTCTCCTAGTACTTAGAACTGCTTAAACCTAACTAACCTAAGGAAATCACACACATCCATGCCCGAGGCTGAGACTGAAGCGCCCTGAACCGCTCGGCGACAACGGCAGGTCCCCGTGGTTCATCTATTTTGTATCCGCAGCCGTCGTTTACCCCTGTCATCTATGGCCCGTGATGCACCAGTTTCCTCGGGGCTAGTTTTGATAGTGCCATTATGTTACGCACTTTATACTTAAACCACGGCAACGCGCGAACAGTTTGCAAACATAGCCCTTTCGGAAATGATTTCACCCTCGGAAGCCATCGATGATGCCCATTTGGACATCTGACAAATCGCTCCACTTCCTTATTATGACAACGTCTGCACTGTTTCGAGCGTGTCCAGACATGCTTTATATACTCTCCACTGCTAGTAAGTGGCTATTACTTGTTAATGTGGAACGTAAGCATTGGCCTCATTAATGTGACTGGACCGTGGCATGTTTAAAATAATCGCTCCATTTTACCTTCGCCTCACATCTGACAGCGATGTACAATGCTCCTGGCTTGCAGGTCCCGGAGGCTAATACTGAGGCCTATAAACGTTCGTCTACTAGGTGGAGAAACAAGACAGGTATAAACCTGCTGTGTATTCAGACGAGTATGTACTAGCATAATACCTCCAGAGTACAGGAACGGGCAAAGACACCATTCCCGTTAAAAATTCTTAATCGTAGGAAAAAATATCTTAAGCACTGAATTACTCTGAAATCAGTCACGAACTGCGGTAAAACAAGTTCAGTTGTGAATCGAGGCTTTTGCAGTCTTACCGAAGGATGCTGAAAATTGAACTGATAACATATATGAAGAAGTCCTTCTCAAAATCGACGATGATAAGGATGTAAGGGAAACATTACCTAGGTGAAGGAACATGGAATGTTAATGAATAGCTTCCACGGTATAGATGGTGCCTAGGCGGTTAAAAATCATGTGGGAAGACGGGCTGGAATGTATCCAACAAATAATTGAGGACGTAAGGTATTGATCCCGCAACCTTCCCGTTTCAGAATTTAAAAAATGTGGGAGGGTGAGAAGTGGTAATGAATACACTGTCGTAGAATATAAGTTCCCCCCCCCCCATGAACCATGGACCTTGCCCTTGGTGGGGAGGCTTGCAGGCCTCAGCGATACAGATGGCCGTACCGTAGGTGCAACCACAACGGAGGGGTATCTGTTGAGAGGCCAGACAAACATGTGGTTCCTGAAGAGGGGCAGCAGCCTTTTCAGTAGTTGCAGGGGCAACAGTCTGGATGATTGACTGATCTGGCCTTGTAACATTAATCAAAACGGCCTTGCTGTGCTGGTACTGCGAACGGCTGAAAGCAAGGGGAAACTACAGCCGTATTTTTTCCCGAGGACATGCAGCTTTACTGTATGATTAAATGATGATGGCGTCCTCTTGGGTAAAATATTCCAGAGGTAAAATAGTCCCCCATTCGGATCTCCGGGCGGGGACCACTCAGGAGGACGTAGTTATCAGGAGAAAGAAAACTGGCGTTCTACGGATCGGAGCGTCGAATGTCAGATCCCTTAATCGGGCAGGTAGGTTAGAAAATTTAAAAAGGGAAATGGATAGGTTAAAGTTAGATATAGTGGGAATTAGTGAAGTTCGGTGGCAGGAGGAACAAGACTTTTGGTCAGGTGAATACAGGGTTATAAATACAAAATCAAATAGGGGTAATGCAGGAGTAGGTTTAATAATGAATAAAAAATAGGAGTACGGGTTAGCTACTACAAACAGCATAGTGAACGCATTATTGTGGCCAAGATAGACACGAAGCCCACGCCCACTACAGTAGTACAAGTTTATATGCCAACTAGCTCTGCAGATGATGAAGAAATAGATGAAATGTATGACGAGATAAAAGAAATTATTCAGGTAGTGAAGGGAGACGAAAATTTAATAGTCATGGGTGACTGGAATTCGTCAGTAGGAAAAGGGAAAGAAGGAAACATAGTAGGTGAATATGGATTGGGGGGAAGAAATGAAAGAGGAAGCCGCCTTGTAGAATTTTGCACAGAGCATAACTTAATCATAACTAACACTTGGTTCAAGAATGATAAAAGAAGGTTGTATACCTGGAAGAATCATGGAGATACTAAAAGGTATAAGATAGATTATATAATGGCATGACAGATTTAGGAACCAGGTTTTAAATTGTAAGACTATTCCAGGGGCAGAAGTGGATTCTGACCACAATCCATTGGTTATGAACTTGTAAGTAGGCTGTTTAGGTTTTTTTATTGGTAACGCCACCTCTATATGAAAATCACTGGCTGTGCTGTGTGCAGTCTGTGGCTGCTTTGCATTGTTGTAATACTCGCAAAGCAGCCACAGACTGCACACAGCACAGCCAGTGATTTTCTATAGAGGTGGCGTTACCAATAAAAAAACCTAAACAGCCTACTTACATAGCCCCCATGCTACCCACAGAAAAATTTTACAAATTTTTTTGGGCACTGGCCAATACATATTTGTTAAAATTTTTCATAATCGTAATTACAATAACAAAGAAATCAAATGCACACACTTATTGATACAATGTTGGTCAAAAGCTAAAATTTTCTCACAGTCCATAAAGACAGTCCTGATCATTCATCACATTGCAGTGTTTTTCTCAAAGTCTGAGCAGTAAAAGAAAATGCACACGGAAGTAGTGGATTTCCATGCAGTCTGGAAGAAGTAGAGTTGTCCTTCCAACGGAAAGACAGTGCTGACTCTTGACATGCAGACAGGTAATGGGCCACAACAGAGCAAACCCAGAGCAGAGTCAGTCGAAGTTTTGAAGAATATCGTTTGGTAGGTCATCACAGAACAGACCCACTGCAGTCCTGGTAGAGATTACGGTATTGGTGGGCCACCAGAGGTGCAGACCCAGTGCAATCCTTGTAGAAATAATGGTACTGATGGATCATCAAAGATGTAGACCCACTGTAGTCCTTGTAGAAATAATGGTATTGGTGGGTCATCAAAGATGCAGACCCACTGTAGTCCTTGTAGAGATGGCCAGCAGCCATCTGTTGTGACTATGCAGCTGCACAATCACCATTGAAGAGTCTTGCGGATAATATAGCAAGTCCATAACCACCACTTGTGCACTCACAAAGTTTTTGGAATTGTCCTTAGAACCAGCAATGCTGTTATCCAGTCCCTTGCTGAATTATTAACACACGTGCAAACACTATCAGTCCCTACTTCTCACATATTGTCCATATACTATGACCAACAGAAACGTGTGCAGTGAAATGATACTTAATTTGAAGAACTGGTGTCAATTACAATATTATAACATGAGAATACAATTACAAAGGTACAAAATACATTATTAAAGAACATAACAATACAGATAATATTTGTAGTACAGGTTTTACAACAGAACAGAAATAAACATATACATCAATGTTACAGGAATTATGACATAAGTAGATACATAAAAGTTCAGAATAACTTTCGAAACATCAACTTCACACATGAGCATTAAAACAAAACAGAATAAATAATGTCTAAGCTTCTTTACAAGGTAAATAACATATTATCAGAAAGATTCTACAACTCTCATCAGATAAACACATAAAGACAGGAAGAACACAAATGTACAAGAGTACACAAACACATAGCGGAATCTATGTAAGTAGGCTGTTTAGGTTTTTTTATTGGTAACGCCACCTCTATATGAAAATCACTGGCTGTGCTGTGTGCAGTCTGTGGCTGCTTTGCATTGTTGTAATACTCGCCATTGTAGTGTTAGGCAGCTGGCTGTGAACAGCGCGTAGCGTTGCGCAGTTGGAGGTGAGCCGCCAGCAGTGGTGGAGGTGGGGAGAGAGATGGTATTTCAATAATTTATAATAATTTAATTCTTTTTAATAAAATTTTTTATTAAAAAAATTAAATTATTATAAATTATTGAAATACCATCTCTCTCCCCACCTCCACCACTGCTGGCGGCTCACCTCCAACTGCGCAACGCTACGCGCTGTTCACAGCCAGCTGCCTAACACTACAATGGCGAGTATTACAACAATGCAAAGCAGCCACAGACTGCACACAGCACAGCCAGTGATTTTCATATAGAGGTGGCGTTACCAATAAAAAAACCTAAACAGCCTACTTTTAAAAAAAAATTAAATTATTATAAATTATTGAAATACCATCTCTCTCCCCACATCCACCACTGCTGGCGGCTCACCTCCGACTGCGCAACGCTACGCGCTGTTCACAGCCAGCTGCCTAACACTACAATGGCGAGTATTACAACAATGCAAAGCAGCCACAGACTGCACACAGCACAGCCAGTGATTTTCATATAGAGGTGGCGTTACCAATAAAAAAACCTAAACAGCCTACTTACAAACTGCAGATTGAAACTGAAGAAACTGCAAAAAGGTGGGAATTTAAGGAGATGGGACCTGCATAAACTGAACGTACCAGAGGTTGTAGAGAGTTTCAGGGAGAGCATAAAAGAACAATTTACAGGAATGGGGGAAAGAAATACAGTAGAAGAAGAATGGGTAGCTCTGAGGGATGAAGTAGTGAAGGCAGCAGACGATCAAGTAGGTAAAAAGACGAGGTCATAGAAATCCTTGGGTAACAGAAGAAATATTGAATTTAATTGATGAAAGGAGAAAATATAAAAATGCAGTAAATGAAGCAGGCAAAAAGGAATACAAACGTCTCAAAAATGAGATCGACAGGAAGTGCAAAATGGCTAAGCAGGGATGGCTAGAGGACAAATGTAAGGATGTAGAGGCTTGTCTCACTAGGGGTAAGATAGATACTGCCTACAGGAAAATTAAAGAGACCTTTGGAGAGAAGAGAACCACTTGTATGAATATCAAGAGCTCAGATGGCAACCCAGTTCTAAGCAAAGAAGGAAAGGCAGAAAGGTGGAAGGAGTATATAGAGGGTTTATACAAGGGCAATGTACTTGAGGACAATATTATTGAAATGGAAGAGGATGTAGATGAAGACGAAATGGGAGATACGATACTGAGTGAAGAGTTTGACAGAGCACTGAAAGACCTGAGTCGAAACAAGGGCCCGGGAGTAGACAACATTCCATTAGAACTACTGATGGCCTTGGGAGAGCCAGTCATGACAAAACTATACCATCTGGCGAGCAAGATGTATGAGACAGGCGAAATACCCTCAGACTTCAAGAAGAATATAATAATTTTAATCCCAAAGAAAGCAGGTGTTGACAGATGTGAAAATTATCAAACTATCAGTGAGGCAATACTAACCTTACGACATATCTTAGAAGAAAGATTAAGAAAAGGCAAACCTACGTTTCTAGCATTTGTAGACTTAGAGAAAGCTTTTGACAATGTTAACTGGAATACTCTCTTTCAAATTCTCAAGTTGGCAGGAGTAAAATACAGGGAGCGAAAGGCTATTTATAGTTTGTACACAAACCAGATGGCAGTTATAAGAGTCGAGGGGCATGAAAGGGAAGCAGTGGTTGGGAAAGGAGTAAGACAGGGTTGTAGCCTCTCCCCGATGTTATTCAATCTGTATATTGAGCAAGCAGTAAAGGAAACAAAAGAAAAATTCGGAGTAGGTATTAAAATTCATGGAGAAGAAGTAAAAACTTTGAGGTTCGCCGATGACATTGTAATTCTGTCAGAGACTGCAAAGGACTTGGAAGAGCGGTTGAACGGAATGGATAGTGTCTTGAAGGGAGGTTATAAGATGAACATCAACAAAAGCAAAACGAGGATAATGGAATGTAGTCGAATTAAGTCGGGTGATGCTGAGGGAATTATATTAGGAAATGAGACACTTAAAGTAGTAAAGGAGTTTTGCTATTTAGGGAGTAAAATAACTGATGATGGTCGAAGTAGAGAGGATATAAAATGTAGACTGGCAATGGCAAGGAAATCGGTTGTGAAGAAGAAAAATTTGTTAACATCGAGTATAGATTTAAGTGTCAGGAAGTCGTTTCTGAAAGTATTTGTATGGAGTGTAGCCATGTGTGGAAGTGAAACATGGACGATAACTAGTTTGGACAAGAAGAGAATAGAAGCTATCGAAATGTGGTGCTACAGAAGAATGCTGAATATTAGATGGGTAGATCACGTAACTAATGAGGAGGTATTGAATAGGATTGGGGAGAAGAGAAGTTTGTGGCACAACTTGACTAGAAGAAGGGATCAGTTGGTAGGACATGTTTTGAGGCATCAAGGAATCACAAATTTAGCATTGGAGGGCAGCGTGGAGGGTAAAAATCGTAGAGGGAGACCAAGAGATGAATACACTAAGCAGATTCAGAAGGATGTAGGTGTTGCAGTAAGTACTGGGAGATGAAGAAGCTTGCACAAGATAGAGTAGCATGGAGAGCTGCATCAAACCAGTCTCAGGACTGAAGACCACAACAACAACAAAAGAATATAAGTTGCGCTGCGTCAGTAGTATTACATGCCCTGATGAAGATACTGATTCCCGAACAGAGTGATAGAGGCTTTGAAATGTTTCAATAGTCGTGTACAGGTGTACACTGCGCAGATCGTGTGTAGCAGGGACTTATCAGTATTAACTGGTCTTACAACCCTGGGTAGGACGGGCGACGACATTGGACGCTGGAAGTGAGTACAAAACCAGGTGACGCTGTCCAGCCGTTAATGGTGCGAGTGCGACGCCAAGTTTAAGCGCATTGCGGCCCAGAGCTTCCACGGCCAGCGACAATTTAAGTAAAATCTTTTTGAGTGTTAGACCACGACATTATGAAGCTCTAAATCAGCTTCGTATTCGACGATTCCGTTGACTTTTCAGCGGTCCTCTGCAGTCTGACTAAACTGCGGGGTGCTGGTAATGAACATGCGACAATCGACGTCATGAGCTGTAACACTGTATAGTTCGTTAAAGTCCCACAACGAGGTATTCAGGATATCTTCATAGATTGCGACACAGCAAAGGAACTCCCGCCGCGAATATAATGGTACCAGAGGTATTAAAAGACAGTTACAATGTTAGATCTATCCACACAGTATACTATAGGAGAAACATATGTCCAAGAGGTCACTCAACCTGGCTGGTCACACCAACCCAGCTAGTAATTCCAAAGATACGCATCCATTACGTAAGGAAACAGCACGCTATCGATTTAACCGTCAATGCCAAGGTAAAATATTTGTTTGCGAAGTGCTTATTGTCAGCCGCGGTGGCCGAGCGGTTCTAGGCGCTTCAGTCCGGAACCGCGTGGCTGCTACGGTTCGAATCCTGCCTCGGGCATCGATGTGTGTGATGTCCTTAGGTTATTTAGGTTTAATTGGTTGTAAGTTGTAGGAGACATGACCTCGGATGTTAAGTCCCATAGAGCTCAGAGCCATTTGAACCATTTGAATTGCTGATTAGCTGTGAATATGAGCATCTAGTGGGAGCAAATACCACCATACATTTGCTACAGCCTGCTATCACGCCTCTCGTCAACATTTGGTTGGCAAGGCACATTCAATAAGGAAAGAAAGTCGCAATAAGGCTGCCCCTTTCTCCGTTAAAAGCTATGCTGTTCACGGAAGACTTCGAACAAACTGCTATAAATTCCGGACCGCTGATCCAAAGTTGAGGTACATCACCAACACATCGTCAAACGGAGTAAGAATAGGATAGGAAAGAAGGAAATTTACAGCTTCTATTTCTCTCTCTCTCTCTTTCTCTCTCGTACGCACGTACTGGAACATTCTAAAAAACACAATCAAAAAGAATTTTTCTAAAAGTTAAATACGGTTGTATGGCTGTTTACAATCTACGCAACTATAAATGCAAAAAGGGCTTTTATTATATATTTATTTATTTTTTAGTCGTCAGTCTTCTGTCTAATTTGATACGGTCCACCACGAATTTCTCTCCTGTGCCAAACGCTTCATCTCAGAGTAACACTTGCAGCCTACATCCTCAATTATTTGCTGGATATATTCCAAACTCTGTCTTCTGCTACCGTCTGCATCTCCCTATAGAACCACAGTGGTTATTCCCTGATACCTTAACAGATTCCGTATCATCCTGTCCCTTCTTCTTGTCAGTGTTTCCCACACGATCCTTTCCTCACCGGTTCTGCGGAGAACGTCTCATTCCTTACCTCGCCAGCCTACCTAATTTCCACCGTCCTTCTGTAGCACCAAATCTGAAATACTTCGGTTCTCTCCTGTTGTGGTTTTCGCACAGTACACGTCTCACAACCTTTCAATGCTGTGCTCCAAAAGTACATTCTCTCAAATTTGTACCTCAAATTAAGGCCTTTCTTTGATACTGGTAGACTTTTCTTGGCCATGATTGCTTTTTTTCCCAGTGCTAGTCTGCTTTTTATGTCTTCCTTACTTCGTCCGTCATGGGTTATTTTTCTGCCAAGGTAGCAGAATTCCTTAACATCATCTACTTTGTAACCATCAATCCTAAGTTACTCGGTGTTCTCATGTCTGCTACTTCTCATTACTTTCGTCTTTCTTTGATTTTCTCTCAGTCCATACTCTGCCCTCATTAGACTGACCATTCCATTCAGCAGATCATGTAATTCTTCTTCGCGTTGGTATCTTTCGCCGTGAATTTTAATTCCAACCTTTCTTTTGTTTACGTCATTGTTTCTTCGATATGCATATTGAACAGTAGGAGCGGAAGGCAGCATCTCTGTCTTACACCCTTTTTAATCCGAGCACTTCGTTCTTGGTCGTCCACTCTTATTATTCCCTCTTGGCATATTACCTGGCTCTCCTTAAAGCTAAGCCGATCGTCATTTAACACGTCCTCAGTATTCATTTTCCATTCTTCTATATATTATTCTTGCCAGCGACTTGGCGCTGTTAAGATGATTGTTCGATAATTCTCACAACTGTTGCCTCTTGCAATCTTCAGAATTGTGTGAATGATGTATTTCCGAAAGTCTGATGGTATGTCACCAGACTCATACATTGTACAAAACAATGCCACTTCCTATAAAGTTTCTACAGATTTTGATGGAATGTTATCTATCCCTTCTGCCTTATCCGATCTTAAGTCTTCTAGATCACTTTTAAATTCTGATTCTAAAACTGGATCTCCTCTTTCTTCTACATCGACTCCTGTTTCTTTTTCTATCACGTGATCAAGCAAGTCCATCTCATAGGGGCCTTAAACGCACGCTTTCCACCAATCCCCTCTCCTCTATGCATTCAACAGTTGAATTGCTACCGCACTCTTAATGTTAGCTGTCTAGCTTTTAATTTCACCGGAGACTGTTTGGACTTTTCTGCGTGCTTAGTCAGTCCTTCCGACAATCATTTATTTTTCGATATCTCACTTTTTTCTTGGAACTGTTTCACCTTAGCTAACCTGCACTTCCTGTTTATTTCAATCCTTAGTGGCCTGTATTTCTGTATTCCTGAATTTCGCTGAAGATTTTTGTACTTCCTTCTTTCATCGATCAATTGAAGTACTTCTTAAGTTACCTATGGATTCTTCGCAGTTACCTTCTTTTCACTTCATTCCAGAGTCACTGAAGCGGCTTTCTGGAGATTTTCAGACCCACTCCACAGTAATGTGTACTTCAGTGAGGGATAATTTAAGCAGGACGGAGAAACTTTAGAACGGTCACCATGGTGTATAACGGAAATAATGTCCTGTTTAGATTATCTCTCTGGGTTGTGCTTTCCTTGTTCGCCATACTTATCGTCACCAGGAATTTTACTCGCCGAATTTCACTGAAGTATAATATCGAACTGAATATGTACATGGATGCTTCATGATACATTCTATAAAACTGAGTGTCACGCCGTCCTGGCAGAAACGTTGGTCATCTTCAGCATAGCATATGAAAATATCTCCCACGCAGACATTTAGATTCGTGACGTTTTTCCACTCGCAGTTGTGTGCCTTATCATATACTGAAAAGTGAGACTCATACACACAACTTCAGTAGAGCTTTATTTTACTACTATTTAAGCAAATATTATTTAATTGTGAAAAAAATATTATTCTGTTCCTGTTTAAGTCAATTTAGAATACTGATCACCCTCGAAGGACAAGAAACTGATGTAAAAAACAGTGCGTGACCCACGTAAAATGACAAAATTCGTTAAATTGCGAGGACACGCACATCGGGAACTCGAAAATGGACAAGCTAGCAAGACATTACTTTAATAAAGCTTTAAAGAGATTTAGAAATCTTCTCTGGGAAGAAAGATTACATCTTTTTTTCAAAACCGAGGTTAATTCTTCTATTTTATTTTCAATAAAGTATGAACAGTCACGGAATAGAAAATAAAGAAAATTACGTACAGCACAATTACGTCTTCGAGAAAGTACGGTTGTCGAAGGCAGAAAAGGAAAATTAATGCACAAATAACCACTGAAAGGCAGAGTATTACATAGTTATTACAGTGCTATAATGGTAACTAACAGACGGCTCGAGTATAATGGAATGCTAATGAATCATGTAGAAGTTGCAATCACATGAGCTTAGGAAGGGAACACTGTTTGGTCAACCAATAGAATAAGGAAACAGTTCCAATAAGAATACGTAAAGATGTAACAGTTTTTCGCGTAGTGAAAAAGGAAAAACATCCTCAAATATCTTCCACATTTCGCGGGCCCGTCAGCAACTGTGTAAATACTAATTTTAATTTTAGTAATTAACAGCCTCAGTTGCACCGTTTGCCTAGAATTTACCTAGGTTTCAGTAGGGATAACCAAACCTTCTTCAGAATAACAGTAACTAGCGTCTTTCCATAGTGGACATCGTCAAGCTAAAACTACAAATCCATAAATTATCGTCAGACTATAAAACTTATCTGGAACTGCCTCGGCCCCACTTCGCGACCGCGATGCGGCATCCACGACTGCTGTACTGGAACTGACCGAAACGTCACGAGGCCCGCCTAGGCGGACACAATACCTTGCACCTGCGCATAAACTGTATGATAGTTACTTGTTGGGACAAGACGTGAACTTAACTCCTGACCTTGAATTTACTAGTAAATTGGAATAAAAGGTGTAGCTGAGGAAAAGGGCGTGTATGTTAACCTGTGCAGAACGTAATTAGATCGAGTGTATTAACATTTATGAAGTATTCATTGCTTCAAATGGCTCTGAGCACTATGCGACTTAACTTGTGAGGTCATCAGTTCCCTAGAACTTAGAACTAATTAAACCTAACTAACCTAAGGACATCACACACATCCATGCCCGAGGCAGAATTCGAACCTGCGACCGTAGCGGTCGCTCGGTTCCAGACTGTAGTATCTAGAACCACACGGCCACTACGGCCGGCGAAGTATTCATTGCTCATGAAATGAGGAAGACATGTGCTAACAAGGTATGGCTTATCTTGGAACATTTTTGTGCTTAAGCACGAAGTTTAATCACCTAAGAAGAACTTATGAGTGGCAATGATAATATAAAGCCAACATCGTCATTGTTACGACTAGAACTAGAAGTTTTAAGACGTAATTGTTAAGCACTTGCTTAGCTATGGTTACAACGCACGAACATCTTGCACAGGTTAACATATACGCCATTTTCCTCAGCTGTACCTTTTATTTCACTTTACTAGTAAATTCAAGGTCAGGAGTTAAGTTCACGTCTTGTCCCAACAAGTAACTATCATACAGTTTATGCGCAGGCGCAAGGTATTGTGTCCGCCTAGGCGGGCCTCATCACGCTACGGTCAGTTCCACTACAGCACTCGGAGCTGCCGCATCGCGGTCGCGAAGTGGGACCGAGGCAGTTGCAGATAAGTTTTATAGTCTGACGATAATTTATGAATTTGTAGTTTTAGCTTGACGATGTTCACTACGGAAAGACGCTAGTTACTGTTATTCTGAAGAAGGTTAGGTTACTCCGACTGAAACGTAGGTAAATTGTAGGCAAACGGTGCAACTGAGGCTGTTAATTATCAAAATTAAAAAATAATCCTCATTCAGTATGATTAACCCCAATTGTTCGAAATCCTTCCAGTAAAGATGATGACCTCAAAATATGGTAATTCCGTCAACAGGTTGTGAAGAACTGACACTATAATTTGGTAAAGGCCTTGTGTAATGTATAAGTAAATAAGTCGCGCTACTTTCCGAAAATAGAATGTGATGAACGAAGACTTTAATTCATGTGGTGAAGGCATGTGTGTACAGAATAAGTTCTAGAGCCTCGGAAATTTAATAGCTGTCGCCACGCGGTGGAAGCCGGTCGCGTTGCTTCAAAGATATTAAAAAGCACTTCAGTGTCGTTCTCGCGCGGGGTGGGGATAGGGCAGACGTAGTCTCCTCCTACTCCCCCCCCCCCCCCCCCCCCCTCGCCCTCTCTCGAGTCGTAAACAGAAATTTTAAAACTGAGGCGAGACTTCGGCAGCAAGGGGAAATGGTGGCGGGCTGATGCTGGTGTGAGTGTTATCTGAGAAAGGGGGCGCAAGTCTCAGGGCGAAGGGGTCGCAGAGGGGAGGGTGAGGGGGTAGCGTGCGGCGGCGACTGCCGTTTTATGGGACGCCGGCGCAGCGGGTAATAATCCGGCGGTGTCGGGTAATACGGGAATGAAATATGTTTGAACCGTGATTAAATTCTGAGCGGCTGCGGGCCCACATCCTGCGACCCCCAGACGCCGCTGTCGTCGCCGCTAGCGCTTTAGGGGGCGCCGAATCAATCCGCTGCGGTTCCGATTGCTTTAAACCGTGGCTCTTTGAACGCCACGTCGCCAACATAAACGCCCAGCAGTTCTGCAGAACAGATTTCTAACGCGGCTGCGAACTCTATCAAAAAATAACAACACTTGTAGGAAAGGGTCTTAAATGCCGCCAGTCACGGGCAGCTCTTTTCTAAACGTGGTAACAAGAATACATTTGAGGTATTTCAGAACAAAAACAGTCTTGGTTGCGAAGTTATTTAATATCAGTTACGAGTTTCATTCTTTTGGGGACTCATCACAATGTGTACTAGGCGTTGTATACGTAACCCATCACTCGCAAAGCCATATAAAATGGAAAATGGATGCAACAGCAACTGGATAAGTAATAAACTCATCATAAAAACATAAAACGCAAACTGACATTGTATCGTGCGCAGCTTATGACGCGTTTACTCTTAAACGTGGCCATATTTAGCACTGCTATGGGGGAGTTGGCTGTTGTGTCCAAGACCCAATTTTTATGTTTTTATGACTGGTGTGTTATTTATCCGGTTACTGTTGCGACCTTTGTCCATGTTATAAGGCTTTATGACGGATGGGTTACATATCCATCTACACTACAGGCCATGAAAATTGCTACACTAAGAGGAAATGCAGATGATAAACGGGTATTCATCAGCCAAATGTATTATACTAGAAATGAGATGTGATTACATTTTCACGCTATTTGGATGCATAGATCCTGATAAACCACCTATGGCCGTAATAACGGCCTTGATACGCCTGGGCATTGAGTCAAACAGAGCTTCAACACGATACCACAGTTCATCAAGAGTAGTGACTGGCGTATTGTGACGAGCCAGTTGCTCGGCCTCCATTGACCAGACGTTTTCAATTGGTGAGAGATCTGGAGAATGTGCTGGCCAGGGCAGCAGTTAAACATTTTTTGTATCCAGAAAGGCCCGTACAGGACCTGCAACATAGCTGTCGTGCATAATCCTGCTGAAATGTTGGGTTTCACAGGGATCGAGTGAAGGGTAGAGCCACGGGTCGTAACACATCTGAAATGTAACGTCCACTGTTCAAAGTGCCGTCAATGCGAACAAGAGGTGACCGGGACATGTAACCAATGGCACCAATGGCACCCCATACTATCACGCCAGTATAGCGATGACGCATACACGCTTCCAATGTGCGTTCACCGCGATGTCGCCAAACACGGATGCGACCATCATGATGCTGTAAACAAAACCAGGATTTATCAGAAAAAATTACGTTTTGCCATTCGTGCACCCAGGTTAGTCGTTGAGCACACCATCGCAGGCGCTCCTGTCTCTGATGCAGCGTCAAGGGTAACCGCAGCCATGGTCTCCGAGCTGATAGTCCATGCTGCTGCATAAGTCGTCGAACTGGTCGTGCAGATGGTTGTTGTCTTGCAAACGTCCCCAACTGTTGACTCAGGGATCGAGACGTAGCTGCACGATCCGCTACAGCCATGCGGATAAGATGCCTGTTATCTCGACTGCTAGTGATAAGAGGCCGTTGGGATCCAGCACGGCGTTCCGTATTACCCTCCTCAACCCACCGATTCCATATTCTGCTAACAGTCATTTCATCTCGACCAACCTGAGCAGCAATGTCGCTATACGATAAACCGCAAACGCGATAGGCTACAATCCGTCCCTTATCAAAGTCGGAAACGTGATGGTACGCATTTCTTCTTCTTACACGAGGCATCACAACAACGTTTCACCAGGCAACGTCAGTCAACTGTTGTTTGTGTATGAGAAATCGGTTGGAAACTTTCCTCATGTCACCACGTTGTAGGTGTCGCCACCGGCGCCAACCTTGTGTGAATGCTCTGAAAAGCAAATCATTTGCATACCACAGCATCATCTTCCTGTCGGTTAAATTTCGCGTCTGTAGCACATCATCATCGTGGTGTAGCAATTTTAATGGCCAGTAGTGTACTTTTCACAATCTGATGATACCCCAAAAGGAGGAAACGTGTCATTCACAATAGATAAATTCGCATCCAAGATTGTTTTTGTTCTGGAATACTTTAAAACTGGTTGTTCTAGCACCCTGACAGAACGGAATGAAAACAGTTTTACATTTTAGATACTTCACTGCGTTGCAGCACTGGTGCACGTATCAGGAACTCATGCGAAACTAACTGAACGACATGAAAAATATTTTTATTCCCAATTGCCTTGGTCTCATTGTATGGGCTCGTAACGGGTTGCCTGCTTCAACCCTTATGAGCCATGAGAACTAGTAATTTGTTACGAAAGTACCACATGAAATAGGCATTCAGCGCTCATCTTGGTCACTTGAAATCCGTTTCATTCCGACTGATTTCAAGTCACCATGATTGGTGCTACGTGACTATCGGATGTGTTACTATCATGCGAAAGATACTATTACTGATAATGTCTCAAACTGGTGAACTCTTATAAGACCATCCTATGCAATCAAGATAATTGTGGATACAAAAACTTTTCGGGACATACCGCGTACTATGTTAAAATGTTAAAAAGATATTTTTTCCGACATCTTTTAACTATCTTCATCGCGTACGTATATACGTAATTATCCCTGGTGCTCAGCCAGTCTCATTTTTATTGAACTGTTACACTGAAAAAAAATTACTGACCTTCCTTCTTATACAAGTACAGGTTATTGCATGATATGGTTATTACTTTTACATTAACCTAGCAATACTGGTTCTTTTATTCAGACGATGCTAGTGTTATAATAAATCCCATGAGAAAGAAAGCAAAAGAAGAGCTAATAAATAATATTTTCCTAAGAGTTATTGTTCTGTACCGAACTGAGTTACATCAATAAATGGTGTAGAACATGAATAGGAGTCTGTAAGCCTGATAGGATGCCCCAAATGTTTGGGTGTACATATTGACGAAAGCTCGAACTGGAAGAAACGTATTACTGAGTTTCTCAAACAATTAAGTTCAGCTACTTTTGCTCTTCGTATAATTGCTAATCTTGGAAACAAACGCCGGCCGGTATGACCGAGCGGTTCTAGGCACTTCATTCTAGAACCCTGCCTCGGGCATGGATGTGTATGATTTCCTTAGGTTAGTTAGGTTTAAGTAGTTCTAAGTTCTCGGGGACTGATGACCTCAGATATTAAGTCCCATAGCGCTCAGAGCCATTTGATCCATTTGATTTTTGGAAGCAATCGTATCAACGTCTTTATATGTCATATGGAATAATTATTTGGGTTAACTCATCACTTGGAAAGAAAATACCGATTGCACAAAAGTGAGCAGTGAGAATAGTACGTCGTTTTCACCCAGCGGCGTCATTTACGCACTTCTTCAAGATACAAGACATTTTAACTGCGCCCTTAAAATACATACATTCGCGAATGAAATTCGTCGTAAGTAATCCATCACAATTTGAGAAGAACAGTGATGTCCATATCTGCACTACTAGAGGGAAAAATGACCTTTATTACGCATTGTTAAAGTTTTCAGTGGCTCAATACGCAGCAATAAAAATTTTTCATTATTTACCCAATAACATAAGAAGTCTGACCGGCAACGAAGCAAGTTTTAAATATAATGTAAAATAATTCTTCTATACCATTGACCAATTTAGGCTTAAAAACTGATAACAAATGGGGAAACAACTTGTTTCTAAGTGCAATTCGATGACCAGAAGTAAAATGATAACGTGTTCATTAACGTTAATACTAATCATGTACACATATTCTGTAAACTGGCTCGTTCCACATCATTTCGATAAAAGAATCTTTCGGGAAATGTAACTGACAAACTATTCGGTTTTCGTTCAACTTTCGTCTAATACGAACATGGTCAGAGGATAGGTGTATTAACTACTGAAACTATTTAATTACCATATTTTTAACTCTACACAATCATGTAAGCAATCTAGGCAATTAAAAATTTTTTTTGCATTTAACAGATTATGTAAGATAAGCTTGAAAATATTAGGCGTTACCAGCCCGCGTACCCCAAACTGACAATGTCGCATTGCATTGAACTATACGAAGGAGGTATACTTGGAGAAGGTCGGACGATGCGAGAAGATTTCAGTTAGATTACATCATGGTCAGATAGAGATTCCGAAATCAGCTATTGGATTGTAAAACGAACCCAGGAGCAGATACAGACTCAGATCACAATGTACTAGAGACTAAAAATAGGCTGCAGTTTCAGAGATTAGTCAGGAAGAATCAGTACGCAAAGAAGTGGAATAAGAAAGTACTAAATAATGATGAAATCCTCTTGAAGTTATGAGTTCTGAAATTTTCCCGGCGTATTTCTTCTCCCAGTAATGTTCTTGTTTTCAGCCTGATCTCATCAAAATTCTGCCTCGATATTTCAGTCCTCAGGTGAGTAGACGAAGTACTGAAGAGACCTGATTCAGTCAAGGTATTTATGGTGAATTCCGCGCATGAGAATCGTACTGGCGGTTTACGGCGCATCCGTTAGAAGGTGACATGCGCGAGGCAGCCAAGGTGTGTGTGTTGCCCTTAGTAGTCGCTGAGTATCGACTGAGCTGGTCTATTCCGTTGTGACTGCATCATTTTAATAATAGGATTTCAATTTTTATCAAGCTGAAAGCCGTTGTCACGATTCATTAAATTATCAGCAAGACGTATTTCCACGGATTCTTTCATTACAGAGTCCCAGAAGTTGGAAACCGGTGCTAAAATTTTGGCATTATTGTATTGCATTGAATGTCCCATGGAAATGTAATGTTCTGCCACTGCTGATTTTAAAGGTTGTCGTAGACGAATGTGTCTTTCGTGTTCTACACAATGTTCCTGGACCGTTTGTGTCGTCTGACCTATATATGCAGAACCACACTCACAGGGAATTTTATAAACACCCTCCTTCCTCAGTTATAAATCGTTTTTAACGGATCCAACTAAGACCCTGCACTTTACTGGTGGACGGAAGACAATATTAATATTATTATTCCTAAGCAATCTGCCTATTTTAGAAGACACGTTCCCCGCGTAAGGAAGGAAGGTAGTTGATTTATAGTCGCCATCGGTCTCCTCAGAGCGTTGCTTCTTCTTACTATAATTGCGCATGGCCTGCCGTATTTGACTCGAAGTATAGCCTTTCTCTTTAAAAACCTTTCGAAGATGCATTGCCGGCCGGGGTGGCCGAGCGGTTCAAGGCGCTACAGTCTGGAACCGCGTGACCGCTACGGTCGCGGGTTCGAATCCTGCCTCGGGCATGGATGTGTGTGATGTCCTTAGGTTAGTTAGGTTTACGTAGTTCTAAGTTCTAGGGGACTGATGACCTTAGAAGTTAAGTCCCGTAGTGCTCAGAGCCATTTGAACCATTTTGAACGAAGATGCATTAATTCTTCATGAAGGCTGTCAGCATCCGAAATTACATGCGCCCTATGAATTAAAATACTGAGAACACCGGCGGTTTGTGCGGAGTGGTGGCAGCTGAACGTCTGAAGATATAGATCTGTAAGTGTGGTTTTTTTGTACAAAGACCCATCATTCTTACGGCGTACTAACACGTCCAAAAACGGTAAAGTCCCCTCTTTCTCAATCTAGTAAAGTTGATGTTCTCACGGAAAGACTTTAAATGATGAAGGAATTTTTCCAGTTCCTGTCTGCCACGAGGCCTTACAACGAAAGTATCATCTACGTACCACCAGAAAACCGTAGACTTCAAGACGGCAGACTCAACGGCGTTCTCCTCAAAGTCTTCCATAAAAAAAAATACCCACCATAGGGGAGAAGGGACTCCCCACGGCTACACCGTCAGTTTGTTCAAAAAATTCGTCATTAAATAAGTTGAGGAGATATTATGTTCAAAGAAAGCCGTCAAATCATCAAAAACATGGTTCAAATGGCTCTGAGCACTATGGGACTTAACATCTGAGGCCATCAGTCCCCTAGAACTTAGAACTGCTTAAACCTAACTAACCTAAGGACATCACACGCATCCATGCCCGAGGCAGGATTCGAACCTGCGACCGTAGCAGTCGCGCGGTTCTGGACTAAAGCGCCTAGAACCGCTCGCCCACACAGGTCGGCCCTCAAATCAACACTATACAAGTTACTAATAAGATGCAGCAAGTCAAATGAAGGCACTTTGGTAAAAAGTGAGACCACGTCGAAGCTAACTAGTAAATCCGAGCTGCTCAGCTTAACAGTCTTCAAACGATTGATAAAATCCTGGGAATTACGTATATGGTGACAGCATTTACCCACATACGGCTTGAATAAGAAGGCCAGATGTTTTGCAGTCGAATAAGTAGGAGCACCAATATTTCTCACTGTCACTTGTAGTGGAACTCCATCCTTGAGAATCTTCGGCAGCCCTTACAGACTTGGGGGAACAGTATTGTGTGGTGTCAGCCTCTTGATGACTTCTCTAGGTAAAGAACCATAATTCAAAAGAGTAACAGTTTTATTCTGCTCTTCAAAACCGCCTTGAAGATATTGGTACGGTCGTACTCCCTGCTGATAAGAGTAATGCTACGGTCCTCTTGACAAGGAAAGCCTAAAACGAGAAAATATATAGTCAACTAAGTGATTCAATGTACCGAAAAATCGATAGGGACTCAACGAGCCGCATGTCCTGAAAAACTGTTACATTTTTGAATGACAGTTTTTTACCTAAACAAGTTATCAAGTGCATGCTGCCTTCTTACATACGATTAATAATTTTAAAGTGAAAGTAAGAGTACAGTTGAACGTTCCGACGTTCATCGTATGGTCCGTGTCCTTTCCAAATGAACGGCAATGACCTATGAATTTAGGGAAAGTACAGAGAGTTAGATCAAGAGGAATGGGTGGTGAGTGGGGGAGGTATATCCGACTCCTCGGTTATGTGAATCCTGTGAGCTGACATCTGCACCACGTCGCTACACTATTAAGGAAATTTAGGAGACAAGGTTGCTTTCAAAATATCCAGATTAATTCAAGCACTTTAGCTTGCGTACAGTATTCACGAATTAAAAAGAAAGGAAAAGGAATTGACACAACACCCATTCGTCGGCAGCAGACCTTTCTTTAAGCTCCGTCTACAAGTCAGAAGTAACTATTTGACGCTACGACGCCACCAAAAATGCTCGTTATGAGATTTCAGTTGGGGTAGCGTACTACATTATAAATCGACGACATAACAGTGGGAACCTTACTGCCACCCACCACCAACAGGTCTCTCGGTATATGGGTACAAGAAAGCATTTAGCTCATTGAAACCCACTTGCCGCAGTGGTGCGCGAATAATAACTTCTGAATAAACGGTCAAACCAACTGCAAGCATGACTCAAATTACACCTCAATGGCAGTTTTCCTTACCACTAGGTAATTTTCTCTCCTCAGGTATTGAGTGGGAAAATACAACTGGTCCAAATAATATTTCATGCACCTCATGGTTGGCAAGGTAAATTACATCATCCGCACTTTAGGTGGATGATGAAACTTGGGTTGCCTACCAAAGAGTATACTGATGAACATATATGTGGAAAACGTATGGGCGAAAGTAACTTTGTATGACGTAACACTGCCAAATACCATAGCTCGATGAAGCATGGAACATACGCAGAAAGAACTGCTTCAGTATTGTACACAAGGTAACTAAAGTAAATACGCATTGACACGAACAGAAATTACACCTTTATTCAAAGACAATGTCCGCTGGACATTACCAAAGGTCGGACATGGTTCTTAATCGGGTGAGTGATGCAACGGGTGGTCTGCGACGTGATCTGATGCTGGTCACAAGCTTGGTGAAGAGTCCTCGTTGTAAGGCGCTTCATTCTCCCACCAGAGTTGTTGACAAGTGTTGGATGGTCGTCAGTGCCTGTGGACGTGAACCAATAGTCTCCCCAAAGCAAACCACACGTACTCGATGGGATTTACGAGGCTAGAACGGACAGGTCAGTATATTCGTCGAATATCCTCGCGTCCTAAGAGTTCCTCCACATTCACTGTTCGATGAGGTCGCTCACTGTTATCCATAAAACTGAATTCAGTGCCGAATTCACCTCTGAAAAGACGCAAGTAGGAAAGGACTACAGTGTCACAATAATGTCGGTCGACATGTGTACCGTGTTCAAAAATCTGGGGATTAGTAAGCAAACACGACATAACGCCTCCCCGCATCATAACGCCTGGACGTTAAAAGCCACCATGCTCGACTATGTTCCTGAGTGCATTAGGTGTTTCCATTTCTCTCAGTACAAAGGTACGGCCAGGTCGAACATAAATGCTATGGCGGTCCAGATGGTCTTTCCATTTCGAAGATCCTATAAATTTGTCATTGGGCTATATTTAGTTCAGCTCATTCACTCGACAACATTTCAAATTCTTTTCAAGCCTTTCAAACTTGGTGTGACTGTTTCTCTTCAGTGGCTTAAATGGAATGCTTTTCGTTTTTGTATTTTAGTTCATTACTTCCGGCTCCTCATGACTGCCATGTATCTCTTTCTTTCTCTGCTTCGAGTGAAATGGCGCATTTGTTACAAACACAGAATTCGCATTCGGGAGGGTGCCTATTTAAATCCACGAATAGACACTTAACATTTACATATTTCACGCATTCTCTCACTCTTTGGGCTGGTGGAGTTTGACTTCATTCTCCGTTTTTGTTCTACAGCTGGAAAATTAAAAGCCGTCTGACTTGCCGTCTTCCACTACTACTAAATTTATCTGCCCCTTGTCACGACTGACGATAGATAGGACGCTTCACTTGCATCTACTTAAAAGGTCATTACGTTGACCTATTATGGGGAAATGTATTTTACAGAATTGCAGAGATCGTCGGTAAAGGGGTTAGTGGTTCCACCCTGTAAGTGTAAATACATGAGAAATACATGCTCCGAATGAGGGAGGTGTGTCATGGACACTCAGAGCTTTGTGTTGTCTAGCCGGCTGGAGTGGCCGAGCGGTTCTTGGCGCTTCAGTTTGGAACCGCGCGACCGCTACGGTCGCAGGTTCGAACCCTGCCTCGGGCATAGATGTGTGTGATGTCCTTAGGTTAGTTAGGTTTAAGTAGTTCTAGGGTCTAGGGGACTGATGACCTCAGAAGTCCCATAGTGCTCAGAGCCATTTGTGTTGTCTTGGGCGTGCCAAGTGGCCACCCAAGGAAGTTCACGGAAGCCACCGGTCCTTTTCACTAAGTCGAGGTAGGCGGTCTGAGGCACAACTCTCCTCTTGAGATGTTTTAATTGCTTGCTGTGACACAACAATTTATGTGGGAAACGTACAAGTCTATGAATGTGGTTTGATCTAGAGAAATTTAGAAGTGTTAAACTACACACTGATTCGCCCATCCCGGCTGATGTCAGACAGGTATTTGTAGGACAAACTAGCGAGGAGGAAGTGCTCTGATTGGCCCATGACTGACGACATTCCAGGGTGGAAATTTGCTAAACGTCGCACTGACACTCTACTGGAAGAAAACGGTAAAATTTTTTTCTGATTCTCGTTTGCTGCCAAACTGGGGCAAACTGACGAGTCGGGAGCTGCAGGAAGAAAAACGTCCACACATGGTTTGAGGGTGGAAGGAGACAGGTCGCTGGTTCAAAATGTCGTGGCGCTTGGAGGTATCCGAGTCCTGACGAGTGAGATTCTGAATCTCCACTATACCTATGGTCCTCTGATCTATGGTCACAGCAGATTGGTGAGACTATACAGCAGCACAGCGCACTGGATGCGGGTTAACATTTATATAGGAAGCGTACTATTGCTGCAGCTCCGCTAAACCCGATTCACGCCTTAGTATCGTTTGATTTGGTATTCAATCAACCATTGGCGTTCCCAAATTAAGCACTGGGTTTTATTGGATTAATGATATAGTGTGCAGCTAGGATATGGTAACCACCTCTCCACCTTTGCCTATCTTGTTACCTGTCGTCAGCAATTAAATTTGTTTTTTTTTTTTTCGTAGGATGTTGATGTAAATACTTTTTAATTGGTTAATATAAGAAATAATCGGCCTATGTTTCACTTGCATTTTTTATTTGAAGGAGCATAGAGTTCCCTTCATTTCCCTGATTTATTCGATTGATTGAATGGATAGTTATATAGTAGGCTTATTGCAATTTCCCACCTTATGATTCTATGTTAAGGCATTTTAAGACAGCGATTCCATTACGTAATTTACAGCTAACGTGAAGCCTTAAGGGAGTATGACGGAGTCTAGGTAGGTCCATTATTCTGATAGGTTTCACAGTATTACATACTGCGGTCTTCGTTCCTTGGGAAATTCTGTGGGCAGACTAACCTTTTCTCTTGTAATATATCACTTACTTAGTAAGTAGATCAAGATACAGTTCATTTCGTTATAGTTATTTTGGCACCAACTCTGGTAGTAGATTCGTGCTAGTATTAGGTTAGCTTTAATTTGCTGGCGCCTATTTTTCATTATTGTGCCTGCTATGTACCGGGTAGCTTTGAGGGATGAAGTAGTGAAGGCAGCAGACGATCAAGTAGGTAAAAAGACGAGGGCTAATAGAAATCCTTGGGTAACAGAAGAAATATTGAATTTAATTGATGAAAGGAGAAAATATAAAAATGCAGTAAATGAAGCAGGCAAAAAGGAATACAAACGTCTCAAAAATGAAATCCACAGGAAGTGCAAAATGGCTAAGCAGGGATGGCTATAGGACAAATGTAAGGATGTAGAGGCTTGTCTCACTAGGGGTAAGATAGATACTGCCTACAGGAAAACTAAAAAGACCTTTGGAGAGAAGAGAACCACTTGTATGAATATCAAGAACTCAGACGGAAACCCAGTTCTAAGCAAAGAAGGGAAGGCAGAAAGGTGGAAGGAGTATATAGAAGGTTTATACAAAGGCGATGTGCTTGAGGATAATATTATGGAAATGGAAGAGGATGTAGATGAAGACGAAATGGGAGATAAGATACTGCGTGAAGAGTTTGACAGAGCACTGAAAGATCTGAGTCGAAACAAGGCCCCGGGTGTAGACAACATTCCATTAGAACTACTGACGGCCTTGGGAGAGCCAGTCATGACAAAACTCTACCATCTGGTGAGCACGATGTATGAGACAGGCGAAATACCCTCAAACTTCAAGAAGAATATAATAATTCCAATCCCAAAGAAAGCAGGTGTTGACAGATGTGAAAATTACCGAACTATCAGTTTAATAAGTTACAGCTGCAAAATACTAACGCGAATTCTTTACAGACGAATGGAAAATCTGGTAGAAGCGGACCTCGGGGAAGATCAGTTTGGATTCCGTAGAAATGTTGGAACACGTGAGGCAATACTAACCTTACGACTTATCTTAGAAGAAAGATTAAGGAAAGGCAAACCTACGTTTCTAGCATTTGTAGACTTAGCGAAAGCTTTTGACAATGTTAACTGGAATACTCTCTTTCAAATTCTGAAGGTGGTAGGGGTAAAATACAGGGAGCGAAGGCTATTTACAATTTGTACAGAAACCAGATGGCAGTTATAAGAGTCGAGGGGCATGAAAGGGAAGCAGTGGTTGGGAAAGGAGTGAGACAGGGTTGTAGCCTCTCCCCGATGTTATTCAATCTGTATATTGAGCAAGCAGTAAAGGAAACAAAAGAAAAATTCGGAGTAGGTATTAAAATTCATTGAGAAGAAGTAAAATCTTTGAGGTTCGCCGATGACATTGTAATTCTGTCAGAGACAACAAAGGACTTGGAAGAGCAGTTGAACGGAATGGACAGTGTCTTGAAAGGAGGATATAAGATGAACATCAACAAAAGCAAAACGAGGATAATGGAATGTAGTCAAATTAAATCGGGTGATGCTAAGGGGATTAGATTAGGAAATGAGACACTTAAAGTAGTAAAGGAGTTTTGCTATTTAGGGAGTAAAATAACTGATGATGGTCGAAGTAGAGAGGATATAAAATGTAGACTGGCAATGGCAAGGAAATCGTTTCTGAAGAAGAGAAATTTGTTAACGTCGAGTATAGACTTAAGTGTCAGGAAGTCGTTTCTGAAAGTATTTCTATGGAGTGTAGCCATGTATGGAAGTGAAACATGGACGATAACTAGTTTGGACAAGAAGACAATAGAAGCTTTCGAAATGTGGTGCTACAGAAGAATGCTGAAGATTGGATGGGTAGATCACATAACTAATGAGGAGGTGTTGAATAGGATTGGGGAGAAGAGAAGTTTGTGGCACAACTTGACTAGAAGAAGGGATCGGTTGGTAGGACATGTTTTGAGGCATCAAGGGATCACAAATTTAGCATTGGAGGGCAGCGTGGAGGGTAAAAATCGTAGAGGGAGACCAAGAGATGAATACACTAAGCAGATTCAGAAGGATGTAGGTGTTGCAGTAGATACTGGGAGATGAAGAAGCTTGCACAGGATAGAGTAGCATGGAGAGCTGCATCTGGCCAGTCTCAGGACTGAAGACCACAACAACAATGTACCTGGTGATCAAAAAGTCAGCATAAATTTGAAAACTTAATAAACCACGAAATAATGTAGTGAGAGAGGTAAAAATTGACACACATGCTTGGAATGACATGGAGTTTTATTAAAACAAACAAAAAAAAAGTTCACAAAATGTCCGACAGATGGCGCTGGACAGCAAAACGTTAGTGACTTCGCATGACAATCGTGTATAAAAGGAGCTGTAATGAGAGAGACAATCAGATGCGCCAGCAGTCGCAACATGTTGACGTTACCTGAAAAGGCGCTTTTAATCAAGCTGTATTATCAGAATGGGAAATGCACTAGTTCATCGTTACGATCCTATCGCCAAAGGAAGGAGATTCCAACGTGTAAAGGTCCGTTGACAAATGCAGCTGTGGCGAGAATGATTTCGAAGTTCGAAACCACGGGTTGTTTAGACGATAGACCCCGTAGTGGCCGACCGAGCACAAGGCGTAATGCTGCTGAGACCGTTCAGGAAGAAATGGAGACTGTAGCGGGTTCGTCTATGCACGGGGAAGTCAGCGCTCGTGCAGTCGCACTTCGCACCGGCATTCCATACACTACTGTTTGGTTGGTACTTAGGCGTACCCTCCGATGCTATCCGTACAAAATCCATCGGCATCATGAACTGTTACCTGGCGATTTAGTGAAGCGGAGGGCATTTGCGGTGTGGGCGTTTCAAAAAATGGCGGAAGATGACGATTGGTTGAGTAACGTGTTGTGGACCGAAGAAGCTCATTTTACGCTCCGAGGGTCTGTCAACGCCCACAACTGCAGAATTTGCCCTACCGAAAATCCTAGAACTGTCGTGGAAACTCCATTGCACGACGAGAAAGTTACGGTATTGGTTGGATTTACCACATCTACCGTTATCGGGCCTTTTTTCTTCGAGGAAATGCGTGATTCTGGTTTTGTTACTCCTACCGTGACGGGTGAGAGCTACGCCGATATGTTAAGAGAATCACATCATCCCGAGCCTGGCTGATAAACACCTGCTGGAACGTGCGATGTTTATGCAGGATGGCGCTCCATCCCATATTGCTAGACGCGTGAAAGATCTCTTGCGCACGTCGTTTGGTGATGATCGTGTGATGAGCCGCCACTTTCGTCATGCTTGGCCTCCCAGGTCCCCAGACCTCAGTCCGTGCGATTATTGGCTCTGGGGTTACCTGAAGTCGCAAGTGTATCGTGATCGACCGACATCTCTAGGGATGCTAAAAGATAACATCCGTCGCCAATGCCTCACCATAACTCCGAAAATGCTTTACAGTGCTGTTCACAACATTATTCCTCGACTCCAGCTATTGTTGAGGAATGATGGCGGGCATATTGAGCATTTCCTGTAAAGAACATCATCTTTGCTTTGTCTTACTTTGCTATGCTAATTATTGCTATTCTGATCATATGAAGCCCCATCTGTCGGAAATTTTTGAAATTTTGTATTTCTTTGGTTCTAATAAAACCCCATGTCATTCCAAGCATGTGTGTCAATTTGTACCTCTCTATCTACATTATTCCGTGATTTCTTCAGTTTTCAAATTTATACTGACTTTCTGATCACCCGGTATATTGATTCCGTGGGTTCTGCACCACGTTTATATGTCGTTTGGTGGCTATTAGTTTATGATATCTAGGTAACTTTAAGGTAACCAGTTGCTGGGCAAATCTCTTACGTAATGCAGTGAATTTTGTAATCTTGTCTATTAGTATACGGCGTGAATGATCATGCATAGTACGACTCAGGGACAGAAAGCTGTAGTAGAAGTTGAAACAATAGCGAATAAGGAGTACTGTAAAAAAGACATGAAGCGCGTAGGAGCTTACATGCAGACGTAAGCATGGAGGATTTAGTCAAGGGCGAAGGTTCGAAACAGGTAGACTTGGACAGAGAAGGCAATGAGCAAGCTCAGGTTGATGACGAAAGAAGAGTGACATATGTGAAGTGATTTGAACGATATTGCATAGCAACTTGTGCTCCGGCCCTAATGACTTGGTGTCGGGAGTAAACTATATTTAATCCTAGACTTCTACGTTTCTCTATTCCACTCCTGGCTCTCTCCTCTCCTGTACCATCTCTCTCTCTCTCTCTTTCTCTCTCTCTCTCTCTCTCTCTCTCTTTCTCTCTTTCTCTCTTTCTCTTTCTCTCTCTGTGTGTGTCTGTCTCTGTCTCCTTTCCTCCTTCCCTCACCTTCTCTCACCTCCTAAATGAAGCGAACCCGCAAGTTGCCAACGTTGTCGCAATTACGTTATATAGGTTTCGCAGGGAAGCCCTTACACATCATCCACACAGTCTAGATCTCTCCCTATGCGATTTTCACACATTTGGAGCCCTGAAGAAGGACATTAATGGGCCTGCATTTGCTTTGGACGAAGAGTTATGCACCTGGGTTCAATCGTGGTTCTGCAGTCAACCGCCAACATTTCTCCGTCAAGGCACTGACTGCCTTGTCTCACTGTGTCGATTATTTTTGATATAATAAACTACTGACTTTCTTGTTGTTCCATCTGTCTCGTTTTCATTTGATTGCACATTATAATTCAATTTAACTACGAGGTAAACTATTTCTAACAGCAACAAACACCCCACCATCAGCTGTATTTAATCCATTCCTTCCTAACACCGTTGAGTATTTTATAAGAATTTCTGCTGAATTTATCTCCAGTTTTATCCATCTTTCAGTACCCGTAAGGATTAGAAATTCAGTGCCTTCAATTAGTGTTTGGAGCTTTGGTTCTTTCCCAAACGACTACGATAATTTACAAGTACAGTACCTGAAGTTCCTACGTCCTGTGTTTGGCCTACTCTCTTTGAGACTGAAGCCCTTTTTGCTCTTACCGGAGACTGTCTAACAAAAAAATCCGCCCAGTCCACTCCACACAGACCCCGCTACCACTGCAGTCCCCTCCTGTGTGCAATGGACAGCTGATCTACTAAGCGGAGCCCGATACCCCATCACCCTATGGTGTAAGTCGGGGGATCTGCAGCCTACAAGGATGCAGAGCAGCATGTGCCTCTGATTCATCTTTACAAGTTACAGGAAACACACAAAATTCTGTGCCGGCTGGTATTTGAATATGAATTTTCAGCTAGTCGCAAGCAATCGTCGTAACAACTTCAGCTATCCGACGATGCTTCCAGAGCGTACCTAAATCTCCATGCTTCCCATAGTGATTCCACACTTATATGATTCCCGCACAGGGCGAGACTTATTTCTCTTTCTCGTCAGGTTGACTTGGCTTTGGCATAAAATACATTTGTGGAAGTTCTGTACTTGACATTCTAAGAATATTATGAAGTGTGCCACAGTAACTTATTTATAATATATGTGGTGGAATTCAAGAACATGTACATTGAGTGTACAAACCACGTGGGTAACAATAAAACGAACCACCATCTACTGAGACGTATGTAAATGAATACAACTACTTTACATTATATATATAATGCAAATTAGTTGTATTCATTTACATACGTTCCAGTAGATGGTATATAATGCAGGAACTTTAACGTATTTTTACTAATGAAACAACTGATAAATTGTCACTAAATACTTAACTATTCTTGTACAGTGTGGAGCAGACGACATGCTGTTGACCAAAACATCAATATAACGAAAAATATTAGCCATCTGACGATGGGTGTGGTAGCCCGAAACTGGTTATGGCAATAAAACAAAATATTCAAATTAATTTGTGGCTGGTTGTGTCATTATTTGTGGCTGGTTGTGTCATTCACCCACTGTCATCAACGGCCACGGAGTTCACAAGATCGATCATGGATAAAGTAACAGTATCTGTATAAATGGTGACTGACCAAAACCCTCAGCTGCTGACAGGTGTTGTTGATATAACTCGATGTGGACGGCTGAAAATGTGTGCCCCGACCGGGACTCGAACCCGGGATCTCCTGCTTACATGGCAGACGCTCTATCCATCTGAGCCACTGAGGACACAGATGAATAACGCGACTGCAGGGACTTATCCCTTGCACGCTTCCCGTGAGACTCTCATTCCCAACTGTCCACAATTCTACATATGTAATGTACCTTATAGACATTTGCCCATCCACTCATTACCCGCGCACGATTTGGCGATTCCCATAAGAGTTTGGGCAACCTGTGCGCATTCGCACAGACGAAGGTCAATGGCTGGGTAGCCTTTAACTATATATATTAAGACAGTAACTGTTCTCGAAAGAATAGACACTGTTGATGACCGTGCAGCTTTTTCCTGGAATAAATGGTGACTAACCAAAACCCTCGGCTGCCGACAGGTGTTGCTGATATACCTCGATGTGGACAGCTGAAAATGTGTGCCCCGACCGGGACTCGAACCCGGGATCTCCTGCTTACATGGCAGACGCTCTATCCATTAGAGCAGTCCGGATAGCCTTTCGTGGACTGTCATACTTTACAACGGCCTCCAACGCAACCATAGGTGAGTGACCAATCTCAGTTTGGGCAGTAACCCGAGCGGCCACAGTAGTGGATCGATTAGGGGACATGTGGGATGTGCTGAGCATCCCTTGTATCACGTTTGCAACCCCATCCCCCACAGTGATGCCCATTAGCAACAGCAGTCACAGTCCCTATCCACGCTGAAGACCGCTGATCAACAAACTATACAGGTATTCACCGATGGAATAATGCCAAACAAATACACAAAGACGTAATACACTTAAGGGGCTCCGGAACGCCCTATACTTGCAATGTTAAAATAACGCTTATAAATTACATCTTTCCTCACAAAGTATTTGAGGTAGGAAGTTGAACTTTTTACAGATTATTTATTGGAATATGGGCTACAACTTAACACAGGGATTTTACAAAATTTTAGTTCAGTTATTAAAGATGATTTTTTTTCAATTGTAATGAAAATTAACAACATTTTTTTGCAATTTTTTATTTATATATTCAAAAATATACAGTTTTTTAGAAAAAGGCTGTGTTAAATTATGCAGAAGGTACTGTGTAACATTTACTGAAAGTTTGAAACATATATGTTTGGAAGATCCTTAGAAAACATGTAATTAGTATGAGAAAATAAAAGTTTTGGGAATCGAGCGACAAAGATTGGATTAACTTTTTAGTGCATTCCAGGTCCATAGGATGGATTATCTTCGTCCTCTGCAAACTCCTCCTCCAGCTTCCTCTTGTTCCTCCTCCTGTTTACTCTTGCTTGTATTTCTAGACTCTTTACAGCCCTGTCTGCAGCCCGAAGGCGTTCCTTGTCTAAAGCAAGCATCGCTCGTACCATGTTAGAACCTATCTTCATTCCCATATTTCTAAATACCTTGCACCTTACAATGTTGCCATCATTGAAAGTCGCAACAGCATCATACACACCAAAGTGAAGTGTTTCTATTACAACAAATACAGTCTTGGGGATTCTCGACCATATAACACTATTAACACTTTCATTGGGGTTTTGAGTTTTTCCGTGAATACACTTTTTCAACAGTTCAGGTGCTGCTAAGTCTCTGAAAATAGGTTTTATCACCTCCATTATTGCATGAGGCAGACTATGCTTATGAGTGTACACTTCACCAGTTAGCAATCCTTTGTTATATTTACACCAACTGTCTTCTTCTTTGGGACACAAGCTATGTTTGGGATTTTCATCGGTTGAAGAAGTATGAAAAAAAAAAAGAGCCCAAACAGCCTTCTTCATTTCGTCGACACTTTGTGTATTTTGCCTACTAACCATTCCATAATAGTTCTGTATTTTGTCAATTACACTGTCAGTTAACCTTCCCTTCCCATCCAACCCTTTACCATCACTGAGTTTTTGTTTTTTGTACGAAGCTTTCAGTCGCCGAAGTCTTGTTCCCATTCGCTTCTGTACGTGTCCAATACACTCAAATTTCTGCACTACAACATCATCACCATAGGGATTCAGTCCTTGAACATGTTTGAAACTTTTAGAATCACCGTCACCAAGGTAATTAACATATCGCACTTTATCACACGCCTCAGAACGCTGGAATATACTGGCAACACCAGCCACTTCCATTCCTCCACTACTGCCACTATAGTTAGTTTTGCAATTATTTTCATGTGTACCTTTATATTTTTGTGGACATCTACAATACTTTGATATTACTGCTACATCTAAAACTTTCGCTGTATACATACTGGTGGCAGATACTACACCATGAAGAGATGTGTGTCCCCGTTTATGCCAGGTACCATCGAACGCTGCAGACAAATCTCTGTTACCATTATTTTCCATTACTGGCTCTTCCACAGCGTTCTTCATAGATTCTATACAGACATCTTCTACTTTAGACCCTATTAATTTATTATAGGTCGTAAACTTGGTTGGGGGATTTGGAAGATTCATGATGCCACAGAAAATTGCACCTGCAGTAGCACCCTTACCAACTGAACGCAAGGAATAAACATATCTAATGTTGTGTTCGTAGATTTTGCTACCATTTTCTTCAGTTGCAGTTACTGCAACACTGTTCCAAAAGGTGGTCATGTATGAACACTTATCACATTTCAGTTGTATTTCACTAGCAAGTCCTACGTGCTTTATTATGGAGAGTTCCAGACCAACTTCACTACAATGAATACATCTTACACAGTTTGAAAAAATTCCTTTGAGAACCGACATATCAAATATTTCATTCACATCCGATTCGCCCATAAAACATTCATAGTTTTCACTCATTGAACCAAGCTTCTTCTGTGAAGTATTTTCTTTCCCACTTTGACTGCTATGGGCAGGTGTACTTGAGAGGTTAGGTTCACTCACTTGGTTATCGTCTTTATTGTTTACAGTAATAACACATACCTTTGGCTTTCCAACATTTCTCCTTTTCTTAAAAGCCTTAAGAGGATTTCTAATAACTTTACTTTTACTCATTATTATACTTCAACAAAACAGAGACTCAAGAAACAGAATTAATTACGAATATTTTCGAGATAACGACAGAGTAAATAAACATGAAACAATCGACAATCATACCAGCGATATATATTGAACCATCACAGGTTAGCCACAACACATACTTTATCTCACATCACTAAAACGTACCTGATGAACACGGACGTTAATAATAACACCATTTGACAGCAGTTTAACAGCGCCACAGTGGGTCACGCCCATGTAGAACACATTTCAAAAAAAATTTAAAAATAGTTGTAGTCTTCGGAATTGAATAAATTATATATCTATTAAAAGGTAATAGTCTGCAGATTCAGAAAACGCAAAAAAGTAAAAATTGAACTTTTCGTGATTTTGAGCCTTTCCGGAGACCCTTAAGAATTAAAGCACTAAGCGAACAGGAAAATCAAACTATGTCGCTTATAATTAGAGCTATTAAAGGAATTTAGATGAACGGTATATTCTCCTATGGTGCAACAGAAGCGTAACAGAAGCGTAACTGACTCTTCAAATTAAAACTAACAAACGATCGTGGCGGTTCCAGCATAGGCGGCGGAATTATACATTACACAGTTATTAAAACATGGAACTGCACCAAGCAAATACACAAAAATCCAGAAACTAACGAATTAAACTAATGAGTTCATGGGTAAATGAAAAGAAGTCGTGCTGTGCTGCAGAAACGGAAGCTGGCGACTAACTTTCAAAGAATACTGCTTCAACTTCTATCACTCGCTTGACATTTATGGAGTTGTGTACGCAGCTTAGAGTAACTTCATTTACACACAGCGACCATGGTACTGGTACTATATATCGTCATCGAACTAATTACGAATTCCATCAGTTTCTCCAAAGTATTCAGTATCTGAACATGATAGTAAGCATCCTTAACGTCAATCAAGATTTTAAGCATATGAATTTTACTGCAATGATGAGATGACATTTAGAGAGATTGTAGTCTCATCTAGAAAGCAGTGATTATAGTTAAATCACAAAGAATGTGCGTGCTGTAGATCTGTAATGGTCGTTTTGCGATAAACCATCAGGGAATGTCACCGCAGTCAGGTCGCTCTCCGAGCTATGCACAGGCATTAGCGGTTCGGCACGCGTGAAATTCGATGCGCATCAATGATCGCATACCGCAACCTTCCCTGGCTGACCATACGTACGGGGTTATGCTGCATTACACGACACATGTCAAAGAAAAATGCAGGCGCAGTTTGCAGCAAATGCCTCAGGTCAAGTTTAAAGGAGATGGTTGGATTATATAGAAGACAATGGTACGACGCACCAAAGAAATGTCTCATGTCTTAAAACTACTGTTGGAGTATATGTGTCTCAAAACAAAATAGTTTTAATATTACATTTTTGGATAAAATTAACTACATTTGTGAAACTCACAGTGTCTGCCGGTAGGAAAGAAGTCTGTGATTAAAAAAAGAAAATTCGAATACTTTAAAAAGTATTTTTCTTTGACAAAAAATTATTGCCACGTGTTTAGTCTCAGGTAAATATAAAACTAAAAGACTTCTCTTTAGTTTATGTGCGTTATCATTTTCTTGGTGTATTTGGATTGCATTGGTTGGGGGGAAGAGACCAAACAGCGAGGTCATCGGTCTCATCGGCATTTGCCTGGAGCCATTTAGGGAAATCACAGAAAACCTAAATCAGGATGGCCGGACGCGGGATTGAACCGTCGTCCTCCCGAATGCGAGTCCAGTGTGCTAACCACTGCGCCACCTCGCTCGGTTTCTTGGTGTATTGAATGAAACATTAGATGCAGATGCAGAATAGCTATTTCTTCTCCTTATTTCTAGAGTCTACTCTTCCGGTCACCTTCATACTGAGCTCTCAGACTGACTATCCGCTATTTCAAATGTAAGACACGCGACACTTCTGCTGCGGTCACAGAGAACACAAGGGCAAGAGCTTTGAGCAAACGAATCTGTGGCTGGACCCCGAATCCAGGTTAGGGTCTCAATGTACCAATAGGAGCTGCATTGAACCAGCCTGTATGTGGGTTGATCAAAGAAAGCGCCGGATTCCATGATTTACACAGGCTGGAATTGCTAACTACCTTATGTAAATCCTTGACTGAACTAATTTCCACTGCTTCCTTCACCATGGAGTTCAAGAACGATTAAGTCTAGCGTAGAATTTTGAGTGTCATATTGCAAAGAGTGGGAGTTGTCGAGGCCGTGCTCTGCCACAGAGACGACTAGGGCCAGAGATTTTCTTTGTCGGCAAAGAGCTTTAAACAAAAAAATCTGTGGCTGGACGCCGAATCCAGGCTAGGATCTCTATGAACCAATAGGCCCATGTGGTCTCTGTCGCAGAGCAGTTCCTCGACAACTGCCACTCTTTGTAAGATGACGCTCAAAATTCTACGCTAGACTTAATCGTTCATGAACTCTATAGTGAAGGAAGCAGAGGCACGAGAGAGCCGGATGTACCTTTGGTGAGCCTTTTTGATTGTACGCATCGTCTGCCTGATGTACGAAAGACTACACTAACAACAGGTCTTGTTAACTCTAGCCTTGCGGGATGTCGAGTCACTACTGACGGAAACCACAAATGCTGCTGTCTTCGATGATTCGATGAAGATGGGAAGATTCTTAATACTTTGCTAGATATTTTCGGTAATATACTTTCCAAATGGCAGGTGGAAAACCCCTGCATGCGAAAAGCTATCCGGATCCACGAAAATAATTGTGAGCCAGGCACTCTTAGGATCTCATCTAACAATTTTAACAGATGATGCAATTTCTAAGGTCCTCAGTATAGATCGTAAAGCGGAGATTTACACAAAACTTTATTTCAATATGAATGAGAAGTATTTAACAGAAACAGTCTTTCAGTAAATACAGTAATTTATTCAATAAAACGTAGTAAAATGATGAAAAAATTATTCAAGACTGCTGAATGTGCATATACAAGGGATTCTTAATGGTTTGCAGAGTTACTTCCTCATTGTGGTAATAAAGCCCTTCTAATACGAAACATTGGTCTGAAATTTCGCTAACGTCGAACTAACGCCGCGTCTCGTCACCTGCTGGTTAGTCAACAGGCTCGTTAGGTCGATGCAGCAACCATTAATGTGACACAGGTTATCGTACAGAAATCACGAAGTACAGATATCATGCCCTATCAAGAAGGTGCTGCAAATTCCTGAGAATGTTATTTTAAACTGCGGACAACCGCAGACAGGTTTCCACATTTTGAAAGAAATAATACGAATTGGCTGCAGATCACATGTTATTTAAAGTCACGACCGGTTTCATACGCAGGTGATAGAGATTCTTTTTAGTAAGTATCGCTCAAAGGTAACTGCCTTATAGCCACTCCCATCGTTCACATCAGGATGTAAACAAACAGCGCTCCAGAAACGGTAGTCCATATTTAAAACGGAGAGGATAGCGGAACCGCGCCGATGGCAGGAGAGGGTGATGAAACGGCAGCAGGAAGACAGTACTGGCCGCGATGCAATGCGGAAGTATTCTATAGCCAGTGTGGATTACTTGTTTCAAAAAGCTGCAACTTCTGCTCACTGCAATGATTCGCGGACAGCTCTGCTGGACGCCACTGACGTGAAGATAACGCTGATGTGAAGGAACAGGGTGCGGTGCTGATGCGGCAACTATGAGCCTCGGTCGCCCGTGAATATTCGCTCTCCAAACGACGACTGATGATATTTTTAAAAATATTGGAAACACAATACATCGATATTTAAAAAGTATCATTATAGGCTCTAGATATATCGAAAAAAAGTTACGATATTTACATATATTGACGAAAAAAATATCGACGTATTGGCCTCTAAGAATATCGGCGGCGCATTGTAAATAAACTGCCGGTTTTAGATCTGTATATTCGAGTATTGTTTTATTATTAGATATTCTCTACATCAATAAGCTATCTGCCTGCTCATCCCCCTTAGATCAAGAATTCATAGGAAAACAATGCACGTCCACGCTTGGTGACAATGGTAACTGCATGTAAGTGGCACAATAAAATGTGTCCTACGGGTCGTCATTTGGTTTCGTCACATATCAAATTTGCCCATGATTTTTCATCTCTGCAAACGCTAGTGATCTAGCTGTTGAAGTTTCCAAATTTCGTGGTGAAGTTAAACGTTGATTACGTCAGCATTTTCCATCACACGTCTCCACCCACCGCAAAAGCCAATCTTGTAATTTAGATTATGGTCATCTCTTTCAGCAAGTGCTTTTGAAAAATGCCGATGTGAATAAATAGCACACTAGTTGCGCTATTTCTTCTCATCGGAAATCTTGTTATTTCATTCGCACTGCAAGCCCTCTCCTCCCCCCAGTAGAACTGGACTTCTTCTTTGTGCCACCTATGCTTGCTTTACACAGTCAAAGAGAGAGACTGGAGGTGATTGGAGCTCAGAATGTACTGAGACTCCTTTACACAATGAAACTATAACCATTCTCTGCTACAGTTTCACAAGAACGGTTTCATAAATTTACTGAAAATTGCGAAAAAAATAATGGAAAATATCGGCTCTCGATATTGGCATTTCAGTATCGAAGTATCGTTGTATAGTGAATAAATATCTCAATGTTTCGATATTTCTTTAAAATGCATCACTATATCGACATGTCTGGTGGAACTCAGAATGTGACAAAAATCACGAAGAAAGACATCATGCATAGTTAATTAAAATTTCAAACGCACAAAACAGAACTAAATGTAACCAACCTCAAAAATATCAGGAAAAATTTCACACACATTATCAGGCAAACCTAGAGACAATCACAGAAAGATCTGATCGACTCAGTAGAAGAAAATTACCACAAAACCAATTCCAGAGACTTTTACAAAATGTCTGGAAGACAGTTACAAAAATTTGCCCCTCCCACGTCAATGCCAGAGAGGGAAGATTGTGATGACCACAACCAACAGGAAAAATAATTATCAAAATCTTAACTGTGAGGTCATCCAAAATTCTAGTTGGAAAACCACACTCTTTGTTATATTTCTCAGTTGGTCACGATCCCACTTTGTTTATGATCTGAAAACTAATATTCACGAGAAACTGCTCTGAAATTAACCTGAACCGACAAAATTGTGTATATCTTCTCTGAAACTTCAAAGGAATTAGAAAAAGTGACAAAATTTCGTGAATCACACACAATACTGTTAACAATCGCATGAACACTGGGGGGTTGCACCATACATCTACCCACTTTTGAGTATAACCAGTGTCTCTTAATACTAGTCTCATAACAATACATAAAACTACATAAAATAACTACAATAATTTTGACATGCAAGGAGAATTAGTCCTAATGAGAGGAAGAAGTTTATATTTACTGGTATTTCAACAATGACTACCAGGAAACTTTTAATTCACTGATTGTAATTTTATTTTCGTTGGCAGAAAGCAAACAAACTAAACAGAGAATTTAATTAAACAGAGTCTGTAATTCTTATACTTTTAATAGAGAAAGAAAGTTTCTAGGTCAGGGGATAGCGTTCGGCGAAATCCCTTAACTTTCGTTGCATACGAAGCGTTGCGTTAGGCAGCACGATGTCGGCGGGTTACGATGATGAGAGCAGGATACAGACAGTTCCGCTGGTTAATCTTCTCCGGCGAAACGCAAATAAAGTTCCGGCACAGCTGTATCATTAACCCCGTGGTGATTAACAAACCACAAGACGCCAGTATACGAACGTTGTTGACATGTCCTCTCTTTCAAAGTACATGACGTAGACATAGCTCGTTTTTACACTTTATGCACTGTCCGTGACGCTATCGTCCATAATTACACGGTTCGTCACATTCATATAGTCTTAGCCACAAATACACATTTCATAGAATTGTTCATGTATGTGAAGCACACCGTCAACAATGTCCACTCTGTTCTCGCATTTCAAACTTCGACAACGTCACTGAAAGCCATTTATATTGCACTGTTAATTAGTCTTCACTTTCATGGCTTGATAGAATGTGATATACAACAGTTCCACCACCCAAAACCAATACCAGCAAAGCTCATTCGAATAAAGGCACAGTTCGTGTCGGCCACAACAAAGTAATGTTAGCGGCACTTTCACAGTCCGGTTTATTTGCTCTTAAAGTTCGCTGGCGATGGCATTACATACCGCAGTGGTAAAGAGAATTAACAATCTGATAGTTCGGTATCACTGTCCATACAATTACGTATGCTTTCCATGGAACACAGTACTAATTTTCCCGCGCACGCTTCACAGACACGCCATCCACCATCCCCTCTACTACGCAACAACCTTTCAACTCTCGATATCACTATCGCTGTCCCCTGTCTACAGGTGTTATATCGTTATCGTAAATTACATAAACCTTTATAAATGTTATTGACTGCATTTTTCACAATTAATAATATTCCAAAAGAGAACTTTAGAAACTTTACCACAGGTACAAAGCCAGAAACATATTTATCCATTGGCAAACGAATTAATCACAATTACATCTTTACATTTAAAAACCACAGTAGAATGTTACATAATGACCATGAAATGAAATGAAATGTCGTGTGGCTAGGGCCTCCCGTCGGGTAGACCGTTCGCCTGGTGCAGGTCTTTCGAGTTGACGCCACTTCGGCGACCTGCGCGTCGCTGGGGATGAAATGATGATGATTACGACAATACAACACCAAGTCCATGAGCGGAGAAAATCTCCAACCCAGCCGGGAATCGAACCCGGGCCCTTAGGATTGACAGTCTGTCACGCTGACCATTCAGCTAGACATAATCACAATTAGAAATGACCATATGAACAAAAGAAAAAGAATAGAAATCTAAAGAAAATCACGAAAGAAAATTAATATGCGTAATTAGCAATACCTTGACAAGATGGAGAAATGGCACATAATGACAAGGAAAATGCTGAAATCATGGAAAAAGCATTTAACAAACTTTTGAATTGTGAAGAACCCCAGGAACGTTTAGCTATTAATACAGACACACCCATCAAGACTCCACCTGATCTCATAAACCCACCAACAATCCTAGAGGTGGAAACGCCACTCAGACAGATTAAAAATTATAAGGCATGCGGAGAAGACCAAGTTTTTGCAGAAATGTGGAAATATGCCAGAGATACATATCGAAGATCCTTATACATAGCCCTAACAAAAAATCTGGATAACAGAGTAGTTTCCTGAACTTTGGACCACAGCCATAATCCACCCACTCCACAAAAAAGGAGATAAAAGCAACGCAGATATTACAGAGGTACCTCTCTCTTAGACTGCACATACAAGATTTTCTCAAGAATCCTACACAAGAGTATCAATGAGCAACTAGAGGAAGAATTAGGTGAATACCAAGGAGGCTTCAGACCTTGGAGAAGCTGTGCAGAACAGTTCATCACTTTAAAGTTAGCCACAGCATATTACAAGAAACGAAATAAACCTCTTGTAATAACCTTCGAGGACTTTAAAAAAGCATATGACTATATCCATAGACCTTCAATGTTAAAAATTTTAAGAAACTTCGGGCTCCATACAAAATTAATCAAACTGATAGAACTCACCTTAAACAACACTGTATCAAAAGTCAAGTTCAGGGGGGAACTCTCTGAACCATTCATTATAAAAACAGGTTTAAGACAAGGAGATTTCTTGGTACCCCTGCTGTCCAACTGTGCTTTAGAATACATAATGAGGGAATGGTACAAGATCAACCCGAAGAATATCCAAATTGGAAGACCATAAGACAACATACGTTTAAATTATCTAGAATTTGCTGATGACCTTGCTCTCTTGTACAACAATATTCAGGAAACCAAACGACAAGTTATCTCACTACAGGAAATAGCACAGAAAATTGGTCTTGGAATATCCTTTAAAAAAACAGTCATCATGTTAACTGACCCACGACTCATCAACAAAATTTCCATAGGAAACCAATAAATCAAAATTGTAGATAAATTGAGATACCTGGGAGAACTCCTAACATATAACCTCAATGAAAAGCCAACATGGCATAATGAAAAAAACAAATTTACTAGAGCACAATATATCACCAAGAACACCTACAACAAAAATGACATGTCAATAGCAACAAAATTAAAACACTACAAAACAGCCACTCTACCAGAAATAACATACGCAAGTGAAACCACCTTCAAAACAACTAACACTGCACAAATAGACTAAATACCCAAAATAGAGAGAAGAATCATTAGAACGTGCATCAACAAATCGTACCAGAAAGACTGGAGAGTAGCTACAAATGAAAATGCCTACAAGGACATAGAATCGGTAATGAGTACAATCAGTAAGAAACGCATTTCATTTTTCGGACATCTAATCAGAACATCAGAGAACAGGATCATCAGGAGAATAAAAGAAAAATTATGGAATAGTAAGTGCAACATTAAGTGGATTACAGAAATCAAAGAGTTCTTTGGAATATTACTTTGGAAGACCTAAGAAACAAAACTGACAAAATCAGGAAACTCACAGACAAACAAACCAGACTGCAATTAAGAATCAACAAACAGACAATAGGAAGGGTGATTTCCGGTGAAGAAAGGAGGATGAGATTCGAGAGAATGAAGAAGTACTGGGCTGACAGGGAACTGAAAAATTCTTTGTATAAAGTTGGCTACAGTGGTCCAATGAAAGCCATAAAATGTAAATAATAAAAATATCGACATTTTATCAACGCCCCTATTCCAGCCAGGACTTCAGCATCCCAACCCCGCGCTCGGGACTCCGTCCACCTCTCTAGTTCACTAGACCTTTCCTACTCCCAGCTGTATTTTCCAGCCAAGCCCTTCATGTCCGCTAACAGCGAAAAGTGCTTGGTTTCTCTCCAGCACACACAACCCTGCTAAGACAATGTGTCATAATCCCAAACCAATCATATAGCAAATCGCCTTCCCGCATCTAAAAAATAGTCACTTCAGCTCTGTATCTGTGACGTCACTGACTAATTTACCAATAGCACGTTCTCCCACCCAGCATTAGCCTCGCAACAGGGGTCCTCTGAAATTACAAAGCTATACATACTGCTAGGCCCGTTATTTCAGCACTCCATGTTTCTTTGGATAAACGATCGATGGTTGTCTACAAAAGCTTTTTATAAAACGTAGAAAGGCGGCGCCCTCCCATTATTTGTGTGGTGACTCGTCCATAGTTCTGCCGAATAAAGAGGCTGGAAAGAGTGTAATATGCCCTACCCTTTGCATTCGATGTACTTTAATAAACATTCCCTATGTAATCTGCACTGTTGTCTTTCTCTCTTCCGTTAATCGACTTCACATAGAATAAATTGACTCGGGAAATTCTTTGCCACATTTTAAAGGAAAGCCATGGATTCAAATCTCTTTATTTCATATTCCTCATTTATTACGTCCACTGCGCCTTGCATATGTATTGTGGACAGTACCCATTTGCCTTCCTCATTTCTTAAGTCCAAGGCATCTTGGATATCTATTATCGACAGTATCCATTTTCCATAAAACTCTTTTTAAGCGTAAAAGCGTATCCCGTGTGTTGCTCTCGTCACCAGTGCTACCCACAAAACTAAAAACTCCTCCCGAACAGGCCACGAAGGCCCAACGGTACCGACCGGCCGCCGTGTCATCCTCAGCCCATAGGCGTCACTGAATGCGTATATATGTGGTCAGCACACCGCTCTCCCGGCCGTATGTCAGTTTCCGAGGACGGAGCCGCTACTTCTCAATCAAGTAGCTCCTTAGTTTGAGTGCTACCCACATTCTGAACCAAAGTTTTAAGACCTACCATCGACTGGGAAGGGCGGTTTTCACATTGAATAATTTGAGCCAGCTTCCCACAGATTGAATAATATGAGCCAGCTTCCCACAGACAAATTTAATGTCCCAAGTTGTCATCATGCTTGCGACGATTCAGAACGAACGCGAATGGAAGCCATCATTCCAGATTGTATTTTACATTGTAATTGAAATATTTAAATGGATGTTTATATGGCTTTATAATTCTTGTAACTCCTTTCACCACGAGTCCACACTACATAGGGGTCATCAACATATCTCCCAAATTCTGTGGGTTTTAAGCTATCAGAATCCAACGATATTTACTTGAAGTTTTGTATAAACAAACTGACCACCAGAGCTGACTTTTCTTCAATCACAAAATTTGTGAGAAGGATGCGTATCCATATGTAGTCACTTGTCATCCTTGGCGGCTAAATCGTTCTGGGAGGACCTTGCGGAAAAAGGACTCGAATCAATAACTTTGTAACCCAGAGTATTTTGGAGAAATATGGGTGACAACTATACGGTGTGACCCTGTGGTGTGAAAGAATTAAATGAATTTTTAAGACATATGCATTCCATCCATATCAATATTCAAAAAGGAGGGACATGACGGGTAATTCCACACGAAGAAATCTGTGAAGAATTAACTTACAGGTAAGTTTAACTGGAACGGAGTGGCATCGAAGACTGTCGTGCTAGCATAGACGCTATAAACCGAAACGGAAATAGTCACTCACTCAATACGTGTTTCTTCCCTTCGCTACAGACTCTTCGGTTCGGTCTCTCAGACTTCGTTAGGAATGTGCTACTGGAAGTTGTGTCTCCGAGTCGGCCCTTAACAGACTTACTACTTGCTCGCTACTCCCTCTGTGTTTGCCGGCGTCTACACTACGACGAAAGCTAGACGTTATTGCTCCAACTACTGCTGCTGGTGTTGCTGCTGTCTTCACCAGGCTGCGAGGGGAAAGAAAAAGTCCGCCGACGGAATACGGTGGGGAAAGGCGCAGAAAAACCGGCTCCCGAAGCGCTCGAGGGGCGAGTGCGGAACACGCCACGGCGTCGAAAGTCATTCATCTTGGCCGCACTGGCAGGCGGAGAGGAACATTCTTGTACTAGGACGGGCTAAAAATATCGAGAGAACGAGCGGTGGGGAGAAGGGCCAGGAACGCCGAGACGGAAAAAGAGCGGCGGACAAGAAGAGTGCGCGGCGACCGTGACTTGCCGTCTCCTGCGGCGAGCGCGTCGCCGGGAGTCGACCTGCGGCAGAAAGTTAGCACCGGGGAATCCCCTAGCACAGTGGCGGTGGCGGCGGCGGCGGCGGCGGCGGCGTCTCTGTTTATAGCGGCGTCCTAGGAGGCCACGGCGTCACCGCCTTCTCTCGTTGCCTCCGAGCTACGCCGCTGTATCTGATGACGTGCTGTTATTTTCCTAACATTATTTCAACGATGAAGATTGTGGGGTTTGTGGGTCTCTTGGTGGTTGTACCATTCCTATCTGAACTGGCTGTGACAGCCTTTACTTTCCTGGCAAACAGCCCCTAAACTTACCACCGTAGGAATTAGTAATGACCCCGTTACAAACCAACTAGTGATGCTAGAATATTACGTAAACAAGAAAGCTATTGCTCAAAAGGGCAGAAACTAGACTTTACAGTTGTGATCTTCAGTCCGGGGATTGGTTTGATTCAGCCCTCCGAGCTACTCTAGCCTGTGCAAGCCTAATCTCCAAGTACCTGCTGCAAACTACATTCAACTGAATCTGCTTACTATATTAACTCCTTGTCCCCCACTCCCACTTTACACTGCTCACCAGTATCATACTGATAATTCCTTGATGTCTCGGAATGTCTCCTAGCTACCGAACCCTTCCTTTAGTCAGGCTATGTCACCAATTTCATTTCTACCCAACTACTTTCTTCCTCGTAAGTTACGCAATCTACCTACCTGATCTTCATAATTTTTCTGTAGCACCGGATTTCACGGATTTCTGATTTCTTCTTGTCTGAACTGCGTATTGTCTGCGATTCACGTCCTTATGAGGCTACACTCCAGACAAATACCTCCAGAAAAGACTTCGTAACACTTCAATTTATACTAATTTCTCTTTGGCCAAATCCTTTTTCTTACCACTGTAAGTCTACATTTTATAATCTCTCTACGTCGGCCACCTACAGTCACTTCACTGCCCAAACAGCAGAAAAGATCTACTGCTGCATGGCTCATGTTCGTGTCATATTTATTTAACATCTTGTTTTTGCCGTACCGCAGCCTCATCATTTTGATTTCAAGTCCTGGTGCCACTGAATTGCTGTCTTGCTCGCCCGTGAGTGTCAGCAGCAGCAGCAGCGCTTATCGATAAATGCACTGTCGTACTATCTCTGGGCGACCAATAGTATTTCGGGTCGTCGTGCGTCTGGCTGTCAATTGGAGAAGCACCAGCAGGGCGTTCGCGACGCGGCACCAGTGCAGTTGGGCACAGAGCCCCAGTGAGGTCCGCACAGCCAGCACCAGTGGGGACGACCGTTGGTTTGGTTTTCGGTCAGTCGTCTTATCGAAGGCGTGTATTTTGGTAAGTTCCTTCCTGTGCAGAAATGTCGGTTGTGTTCCCTCTGCATGGTTGGGATTGGGCCAGTGTCTCCGGAACGTCGTCTGTCCGAAGGAAGTCAGTGAGTTGGAGAAGGACCAGCAGGACGGTCGCGACTCAGCACCAGTTCAGTGAGGCACAGAACCCCAGTTTGAGGTCCGCGCAGCCAGTACCAGTGGGGACGGCCATTGGTTGGTCATTCGGTCGGTCGTCTCACCGACGACGTGTATTTGGGTTGGTTCCTTCCTGTGCAGATATGTCGGTTGTGTTCCCTCTGATTGTTTGGGTCCGAGCCAGTGTATCCGAGACGTCGTCTGTCCGAAGGAAGTCAGTGAGTTGGACATGCACCAGCAGTGCAGTCGCGATGGAGCAGCAGTCGAGGACGGACCCACAGTCCAGTCGATCGGTTGGCGTGGAGCAGCAAGCAGGCCCTCGTCGCGCGGATTCAGGCTGGAGCCGCTGGCGGCGTGCACGTGCGGTTGGAGTGTTAGGTGTTGCTTACGAGTGCTACGAATTTAGTCACCCAGCGATCTTGGATGTGAAGGTTGAGTCTTCACTTAACGAGCCTCTACTGTTTACATTTCTTCGTTTTATCCTGGTTGTCACTTTTGGGACATTTTCGCAAGCAACAACCTGCGTGTATTTAAGTTGGCTAAGAATCCAGCCGTCTTCCTGTGGAATTTAATTTAATTTGTTTCTTGTTACTGAAGTTCACCAGCGGTATTTTCTGCCTTGTGGCCGTTGACGTTCCGGTTACCTGCCCTGGTCGCTGACGTAATTTTTGACAGTGTATTTTCCTCGTCGTGTTGCTGCTGTCCAGTGTGACGTGTAGTTCGACGGCTAAGGTGTTGTTGGTCGTTGTGGGCGCCACTATTTTGTGTGTCGTTTTATTGAAATCTTGTGGTCGTTTTGCTGGTTGCGTCGAGTGGAACTGATTTGGTTGATTGGTCGGTCGGCTGTCTGTCAGTTGGGTTGCCTTCCGATTAAGATATTGTTGGTCAGGCTGCCTGTCTCGCCCAAACGGGCGTAAGTGTTACAATTCCAGGCCGACCCTTGGAACTTCTGAGCGCCGTTCCGCGTCTGTTACATAGTAAATTCCCTATTTAAGTATTTGGTTGATGTGTGGCCTTCAGCCGAGTTTTAATATCTCTTAAATTAATGTTCTTGTCTTGCCCTTAAGGCATACAGTTGTGATGTTTTGTATGGGGCCTTCAGCCGAATTTGCTTCAATTGTTTTAAGATTAGGCCTTCTGCCGTTGGATTGAAAAACTTCTTATTGCTTAATACGAGGCCTCCAGCCCACTTCCATTAAAATTAAATTACTAAGGCTTTCAGCCTGTTTAGATTGAAGATTTAGAAAAGATAAAAGGGTGAAATCTCCAGAAGAAGTATTTCAATTTCTTACTTAGGCCATGCGTCTTGGATTTCGAGTGTGGCCTTCAGCCGATCTAAAGTTAACAAAAGGAGGTCGATTAAAGATTCGAGTGTTTCGCATCCTTGTTGTAATATTGTGTGTGGACAAATAAAGTTTGTATGTTGAGTGCAACTAACAGCAACCACATTTTGCCCCCTTTCCACAACCTAATCCACTCTGTCCTTCCTACCGGGTATTTCTCTGTTACTGTCTCAGTTCCTAATCTAGTTCACTCAGCAGTGCCTGATTTAATTCGATTTCGTTCCTTTACATTTGTTTTGCTCTTGTTGATGTTCATCCTATACACTCGTTTCAAGATTCTGTCATTCCGTTCAACAATTTTGCCAGCTCCTTTGCTGTATCTGACAGGCTTTCAATGACACCGGAGAATCTCACAGATTTCATCTCCTTGAACTCTAATGCCTGCTCCAAATTTTTCTTGGGCTTCATTTACTCTTTGCTCAATGGACAGATTGAATAACATAGCCGGCAGGAGTGGCCGTGCGGTTCCAGGCGCAACAGTCTGGAACCGCGTGACCGCTACAGTCGCAGGTTCGAATCCTGCCTCGGGCATGGATGTGTGTGATGTCCTTAGGTTAGTTAGGTTTAATTAGTTCTAAGTTCTAGGCGACTGATGACCTCAGACGTTAAGTCGCATAGTGCTCAGAACAATTTGAATAAGATAGGTGATAAGCTACAACACTCTCTCGCTCCCTTATCAAACACTGTTTCCCTTTCACACCCCTCGATTCTTTTGTAACTGCCATCTGGTTCCTGTTGAAACTTTAAATACCCTTTCGCTCACTGTATTTTACCCTTGCTTCCTTAAGAATTTCGAAGAATATATTCAAGTAAACATTGTCTTCAGACTGATTTAACGTATTTTTTTCCATTCTGGTGTATATTATTCTTCTAAGCAGTCCCGAAGTCATGAACTGTTAAGGTGATTGTGCGATAATTGCCGCACCTGTCAGCTCTTGCAATCTTCGAAATTGTGTGGATGATGTTTTCCCGAAAGTCTGATGATACTAGTATATCACTCATACTTTCTACGAGCAACGTGAATAACAGTTTTTTTGCCACTTCCCGCAGTGGTTTAGAAATTCTGATGGACTGTTATCTATTCCTTCTGCCTTATTCGCCGGCTGCGGTGGTGTAGCGGTTCTGGCGCTGCAGTACGGAACCGCGGGACTGCTACGGTCGCAGGTTCGAATCCTGCCTCGGGCATGGGTGTGTGTGATGTCCTTAGGTTGGTTAGGTTTAAGTAGTTCTAAGTTCTAGGGGACTTATGACCTAAGATGTTGAGTCCCATAGTGCTCAGAGCCATTTGAACCATTTTTTTCTGCCTTATTCGATCTTAAGTCTTCGAAATCGCTTTTAAATTCTGATTGTAATATTAGATCCCCTATCTCTTCTACATCGACTTCCATTCTGTCCTTCTATCACGTTTCAACTCATAGGGTTCCTTAAATGTACTAGTCGTACCTATGCGCTCTCTTCTCTGCATCTAACAGTGGATTTACTACCGCATTCTTAATGTTACCACCCTTGGTTTGAATTTCATAGAAGGTTGTTCTGACGTTTCTGTGTGCTGAGTCTCTACTTCCGACAGTAATTTATTTTGCTATTCCTCATCATTTTTCTTTGAGCTATTTCCCCTTAACTACCCTGCACTCCCTGTTTATTTCATTCCTAAGTCACTTGACTTTCTGTATTCCTGAATTTCCCTGAACAATTTAGTCTTTCTTTTATTCATCAACTGAAATACTTCTTGTATTACCCATGGTCTCTTCCCTGTTACCTTCTTTGTACCTATGTTTTTCGTTCCAACTTCTGTTATTGCCCTTTTCAGAGATGTACATTCATCTTGGACTGAAACGCATACTGAGCTGCTGTTTACCCTAGTATTTATAACCACAGAGAACTTCAAATGTGCCGGCCGCGGTGGTCCAGCGGTTCTAGCCGCTCAGTACGGAACCGCGCGACTGCTACGGTCGCAGGTTCGAATCCTGCCTCGGGCATGGATGTGTGTGATGTCCTTAGGTTAGTTAGGTTTAAGTAGTTCTAAGTTCTAGGGGACTGATGACCACAGATGTTAAGTCGCATAGTGCTCAGAGCCATTTGGACCATTTTTGAACTTCAAATGTACCTCTGTATTCGTTAGTCATTCCGAATATCATTTCTTTGTGGCATAAAGTATTATTCGCCATCTGTACTGTCTATAGGATGACAAGGTCAACACCTGCATTGCCACCCGTGGATTCTACACCACTTACTAATATAGATATTGCAGCGTGGGTCGATATCTAGTATCTCCGAACGGCTTGTGCTACCGATCCGTAAATATGACAATTTCAAGCATTCCATATGCACTGTTGCAACAATAAATCTTGAGTGAACTGAAAACATCTAAAAGTGTGCACTAGTTTTTTCCAGTAGTGCATATACACTCACTGCTCTCTCGAAAAATCAAGTTCCATTTCGCAATGTACCGTGTCGGTGAGATCAGTGAACGTGCAGATACAGCATCAATAATTCCGTGAAAATGTAGTCATAAGTAACACAATTTTTAGAACATACGCTCACTGATCTGAACGACGCGGAACATGGCGAAATGGATGTCGGGTTCACAACTGTAATTTTTAGCCGACGCCCGTGAATGCTGTGTTTCGTACTTCTCTGTTCCATGTTTATGTTGCAACTTTCCGATGACAGTGTCGTGCTGAAGTCTGACTCGTATATCACACATCATCGACAAAAATTAAACAACATTTTTCGTTCTGCGTGCACTTCAGCTTCTATCAGGCAAACGCAACGGGCAGGTACGTTTCAGAGCGTGCGGAACATTTACCGATGCGTGTAATTCAAGCCGAACACAGTCGACGAGTGAGAGCGGACAGCTACAGAAAAAGATGCGGTACATTATGTTTGCGTCACCGTGCGGTGGCGCAATGGAAGGTGGCCGCTACACATTCACTTTCAGATTTTTTACAAAAGAGTAAAATTAACTTTTTGTGTGAAAAATTCTACGATTTCAAAGACCGGAGAAACAGTAATTATTCTGTGGTTACGCAAACATTATAACTGCCTTTCGAGTGGGCGCCATACGATGGGCGACGTAAGCACTTAACAACAAGGCTGTAGTAACTAATTACAGGGAAATAGCCCGTAGCGTGGAGAAAAATGCTCGTTCCGTACACTTTTGTTCCTTGATTCCGCTTTAATGAAGGCATATATTTTTATGTGTACAGTGTTTGCTTCTGTGAGCAGAACATTGGCCTCTAGTCGATATGGAGTAGACAAAAATATGGAATAGACAAAAATATGGAATAAACGAGGGAAATACACGGTTGTGCGTGAAACATATATGCTAGCCAAGCTGCAATTTACACTACACATTTGACCGCGAACGGCACCTGTGCGATGTGCTCAATATGTTGCAAATGCCAATCGCGGTCAGAAAAGTTTTCTATGTAGTTGTCAGTGCATTATATCGCAGATCAGTGCATGCAAACGTGCGCAGACAGTTTCTGCTCCGTAATCAAGGTATCCGAAGTGTTACGTGTTTCAAGAGGCACCGCATCGAAGATTTATAGTGATTCACGGAAAGCCGGCCGGGGTGGCCGAGCGGTTCTAGGCGCTACAGTCTGGAACCGCGCGACCGCTACGGTCGCAGGTTCGAATCCTGCCTCTGCCATGATTGTGTGTGATGTCTTTAGGTTAGTTAGGTTTAAGTAGTTCTACGTTCTAGGGGACTGATGACCTCAGATGTTAAGTCCCATAGTGCTCAGAGCCATTTGATTCACGGAAAGCGGGAAAACGTCACCCGTTACGTAACAACGCAAACGAAAATGTGTGTTGAGTGATAGTGACGGACGGTCACTGAAGAAGATTGTGACAAAAAGTGAGAGGACGACAGCTGCTGAAGTCACTACAGAACTCAATATCGTACTCTCGAATTCCGTCAGCAACAACGCAATACGAAGGGAGAACAATAAACAGGTAATAACTGGGCGAAATGGGGTTCTGAAACTACCCATCAATGATGCAAATGGCCGTAACAGGAAAACGAGTTGCCGAAGCCGTAAAATCTGGACTATGGAGCAATGCAAGAAAGTCATTTGGTCGCATGATTTGGGCAGCCACATCGTTGTATTCCAAGTGGCTCGTCGTTATCACCAAGAATTATTTGGCTGATCATGTTTATAACGTGGTACAATGTTTAGTTTTCCAATGGTGATGCTGTGTTCCAGAACGTCAAGGCCCGTACTCACACAGTTTACATCGCCAGGATTGCTTTTGCGAGCGGAAGGATCGATTTTAATATCTGCCCACCACAATCACCAGATATCAACACTACTTCGTGGTCTATTTCGGAGAGGAGGATGCGAGATTGCTGTCCACCAGCATCATCGTTATTTGATATTGCCAATATTCTGCAGGAAGAATGTTCTAAGATTTTCTTGGAAACCATACTTTACCTGCGTTTATACATTCTGGGACGAATGGAAATTGTTTTGAATGGCAATATCGTATTAGGTATCGTATTGTGATTTTGGTGTAATCATGGTTTTCTTTCGATTCCATTTTCTATTAAGTGTTTTGTGGCCGCGTGACTGTCCATCAGAGGGAAACAGAGAGCGTCTTTCAATCTCCAGTAAGTCAGGGGCCGGCAAAGGGAAGCCAGAGCTCATCGATGGATAGACGACACTTTCATGACAACTCGTTAGTGAGTTTATACTGGCTCTTTCGACCTGCGTTTATACATTCCGGGGCGGGTGGTAATTGTTTTGAATGCCAATATCGTATTAGGCATCGTATTGTGATTTCGGTGTAATCACGGTTTTCTTTCGATTCCATTTTCTATCAACTGTTTTGCGGCCGCGTGCCTCTCCACCAGGTCTTCGACCACCAGTAATTCGGATGCCAGCGAGAATAAGCCGGAGCCGCGTGCCTCTCCATCAGATCTTCGACCACCAGTAATTCGGGAGCCAGCGAGAATAAGCCGGTGCTCACCAGTGGATACACTACACTTTCATCGATTCATAACACGTCAAAGATAATACAGACTCCGACCACCAGTAATTCGGGAGCCAGCGAGAATAAGCCGGTGCTCACCAGTGAATACACTACACTTTTATTGATTCATAACACGTCAAAGGTAATACAGACTCTTCAGACAGAATGCGTTCGTTGGACTTTTATATGCAACAAGTAGCAAATATTCGCCTGCGAGCGCTTTCAGCGCTCTGAAGCATTCATAAATACACTTTGTTTTCTACCCGTCTTAATCTTAAGCTGGTAATCAGCATTCACTCCTAAGCGAACCAGTCTACGAAATAGTTGTCTCCAGCGTGAATCTTTTTATCGCGTTACATTGTTAAAGGTCACCATTGTATAAAGTCTTATTTGGGTAAAGTTGAGTCATAATATTGATTTAAGAATTAACTACATGTAAACGGCTGTAGTACACAAAAAAAATGGTTCAAATGGCTCTGAGCACTATGGGACTCAACATCTTAGGTCAAAAGTCCCCTAGAACTTGGAACTACTTAAACCTAACTAACCTAAGGACATCACACACACCCATGCCCGAGGCAGGATTCGAACCTGCGACCGTAGCAGTCCCGCGGTTCCGGACTGCAGCGCCAGAACCGCTAGACCACCGCGGCCGGCTGTAGTACACAAATGTTGTCTAGGAACTACAATAGAAGTTCCTGAAACAGAAGGTACGTTAATTTACCAAGTTTCAACGATTCCTTAATTTTACATCAGTAGTATTAAAAACTCGCTTAGGTCCTCTAGAACTGACGAGAACTGATTTGGTAGACGTACTTGCTCGCGGTCTCAAGTATCACCAAGAATCCATTTATTCTCTTGCCTTGAATTACCGAGATGTATGGGGTTACTAATCATTTCTCGATAATATTCTGTCATTGCGCAAGGACAGACACCGGTGGATCCAATGCAAGAAGAACAAAGACTATTTAAGGTTTAAGTGTCATCGCTTCCACTTCAACGGAGGGAGTTCCATCAGATACTCCAGCACACAGAAAAAGGACGCTAAAGACTTTCCTGCTCGTGGATCTACATGGAGATGACAAAAGTCATGGGATGCCTTCTTTTGCCCGGCCTCGGCGTCCGTAACATGGACGAAAAAGTCGTTGGAAGTCCCTTGCTGAAATATTGAGCTATGCTGTCTCTACAGCCGTTCATAACTGCGGAAGTGTTGCCATTGCAAGGACCGAATTCTCGATTATGTCCTATTAATGTTCGATGGGATTCATGATGAGCGACTTGTGTGGCCAAATCATTCGCTCGAACGCTCCAGATTGTTCTTCAAACCAGCCGCCAGCTGTTCTGGCCCAGCCACATGGCAGATCGTAGTTTGGGAACATGTAGTTCATGAATGGCTGCAAAGTAGCAGAACATAATCATTTCCCGTCAGTGATCGCTTCACTAGGACCAGAGGATACGGTCTGTTCCGTGTAAACACAGCCTACAGCTTACGTAGTGCCTTGTTGACGTCTTCGGTCCGTGGTTTCGTGGGGTCTGCTCCACACTCGAACTCCATCATCAACTCTTACCAGTTGAAGTCGGCGCTCATCTGACCAGGCCACGGTTTTCCAGTCATCTATGGACCAACCGATATGGTTTCGAGCCAGGGGAAGCGCTTCAGGCGATGTCGTGTTGCTAGCAAAGGCACTCGCCTCTGTCTTCTGCTGCCATAGCCTTTTAACGCTAAATTTCGCCACACTGACCTAACGAACACGTTCGTCGTATGTCCCAAACTGATTTCTGCGATTATTTCACGCAGTGTTGCTTGTCTGTTAGCCCTGACAACCCTATGCAAACGCCGTTGCACTGTGTCGTTAACAGAATGCCGTCGGCCACGGCGTTCTCTGTGGTGATGTTAAAAAAAATTTCAAATGTGTGTGAAATCCTATGGGACTTAATTGCTGAGGTCATCAGTCGATAAGCTTACACACAACCTAAATTATCCTAAGGACAAACACACATACACACATACACACACACACACACACACACATACACACATGCCCGAGGGAGGACTCGAACCTCCGCCCTGACCAGCCGCACAGTCAATGACTGCAGCGCCTCAGACCGCTCGGATATGTGGTGAGAGGTAATGCCTGAGCTCTCGTAGTCTTGACACATTATTGACACTGTAGACTGCGGAATACTGAATTCCCTAACGATTTTCGAAATGGAATGTCCCACGCCTCTAGCTCCTACTCCTATTCTGCGGTCAAAGTCAGTTAATTCCTGTCTTGCTGCTTTAATCAAGACGGAAACCGTTCCAAGAATAACCTGAGTACAAATAATTACTTTGTCAGCGCACCAACCCTTTATACAATGTGTACGCGACACTGCCTCCTTGTGTATATGTGCATATTGCTATCCCATGACTTTTGTTACGTAAGTGTATAGTCACGCCGTTTTTATCACTTCCATTGAAATAAATCTTACAAAGTGTTCTTGATTCCGCAAACTATTAGTTTCAAGTTACCAGTTTCCTTAAACTTGCCCAAAGAATTTATTAAGCTTTTATTAATCAGAGGCAAAAAAGTTAATTTGCAATTTACTCAAACCAATAACTAGTCACGAGATTTGAACTTAATTCCAAACCAGATCCTCTTTGTGATAGTACAGTTCCCAGTGAAATTTTAGGCAGCATAATCGAAACAGCCTTGACAACTTGAGAGTTCGTCCACAGTTCCAATCTCTCCCTACGAGATTTCGATATCTTTGGAACCCTGATGAATGAATTCGTGCTCGTTAATTTTCTCTGGACGAAGAGACGCACTCCTGTGCAGGAACATGATAACGTAGGCATCCTCATATATTTTCATGAAGGCATTGATCATCTTGTTTCATAGTGGGTAAATGTATTAACAGTTATAGTGGTTAGTTTTGAAATATTAAGTGGGTTGTTTGCTTTTTTTCCATCTGACTTATTTTCATGTGAGTGTTAATTATATATTTACAATATATTTTTCCTTAAGATGATGTTTGCAACACTAACACATTGGTAGCAATACGCTTCAGTCGTTCAGTGTATGGATGTCTTGTTGTTTATGAACAGAACAGTTACAAACCAAGATTATTCGAAGTGTTTGCACACTGTCCACAAAGCGAAAACATCACCTGTGACATACGAGGTGTGGCTAGAAAAAAACCGGACTAGTACTGGTGAAACAATAAAACGAATGCAATAAGGCTGAAAGTCGCGTGGCCTGTCACGTGACTCTCGCTCCGCCTACTGCTCGAGTTTCATCTGCCTCCTGCACTCAGTCTGCCCGTGGCGTCTGTTTTAAGTAGTTGACGTTTTGTCTGTGCGTCGGAAAATGTTGAGTGTACAGAAAGAACAGCGTGTTAACATCAAATTTTGTTTCAAACTAGGAAAATCTGCAAGTGAAACGTTTGTAATGTTACAACAAGTGTACGGCGATGATTGTTTATCGCGAACACAAATGTTTGAGTGGTTTAAACGATTTAAAGATGGCCGCGAAGACACCAGTGATGACACTCGCACTGGTAGACCATTGTCATCAAAAACTGATGCAAACATTGAAAAAATCGGTAAACTTGTTAAACAAGATCGCCGTTTAACAATCAGAGCAATGTCTGAGTTAACAGGAGTTGACAAGGAAAGTGTCGAACAAGTTTACCGATTTTTTCAATGTTTGCATCAGTTTTTGCTGACAATGGTCTGCCAGTGCGAGTGTCATCACTGGTGTCTTCGCGGCCATCTTTAAATCGTTTAAACCACTCAAACACTTGTGTTCGCGATAAACAATCATCGCCGTACACTTGTTGTAACATTACAAACGTTTCACTTGCAGATTTTCCTAGTTTGAAACAAAATTTGATGTTAACACGCTGTTCTTTCTGTACACTCAACATTTTCCGACGCACAGACAAAACGTCAACTACTTAAAACAGACGCCACGGGCAGACTGAGTGCAGGAGGCAGATGAAACTCGAGCAGTAGGCGGAGCGAGAGTCACGTGACAGGCCACGCGACTTTCAGCCTTATTGCATTCGTTTTATTGTTTCACCAGTACTAGTCCGGTTTTTTTCTAGCCACACCTCGTATATGTGGAGCCATGAACAAGCACGCTAGACAACAAACGTCAACAAGCTTATTAAATCCACAGGAATTGTGGATTCGGTAATCTACGTTAGTAATGGGGGTTCCAAATAATGTCAGTTAAAATAAACGATAATCAGATCGCAAGTGACTACCGTGTTGGTCTTGGAGAGTCCTCTGAAGCTAGTTAAAGAGCTACAGGTTATCTAATATTAGTGATTCAGCAGTAATGATAGTTTTAACCCTATCCCGATGGTGGAAGCGAGGCATGTGTCGCTTTCCAGACTCGTTAATTGATGTAGCCGTGACAGATTTGCTAAGAAATGCTTCTGAGTAAATGTGTGGATCATATGTTGCGTAATTTCTCTCACACGTCGTACACTGATGAAAGTCAGAGATTCTGGTCGCGGCCGGGAATGGATTATCTCACGCTTCGAGGACGAGACGAAGGGATCAATTCAGATTTTCGATCAGATAAATAGCATTGGTCTCTCTCCATTTAAAAAAATAGTAAAAAATCCGTTCATTCAGTCTCAAATGAATCCTCTTGAAACGCGGAAACCATTTTGCTTGCTAGTTTGAAATGGTTAAAATGGCTCTGAGCACTATGGGACTTACCATCGGAGGTCATCAGTCCCTTATAACTAAGAACTACTTAAAGCTAACTAACCTAAGTACATCACACACATCCATGCCCGAGGCAGGATTCGAACCTGCGACCGTAGCAGTCGCTCGGTTCCGGACCGAAGCGCCTAGAACCGCTCGGCCACCGTGGCCGGCTCTTGCTAGTTCCATAAATAATATTTATCATTCTGAGGCTGACGATACGGCAAATCGGTATAATAGTGTTGTTGATATTACAAAACACGGTGACCGGCAGTAGGGTGTCCTGTGTAATTTGCATGTTTCTCCTTATTAACGCAGTGACGGCTTTTAATGTAGTATGAATGACTTTTGGATGTGTGCCATCATGCAGGACGGTGGACTTGAGACCTAGCGGCAGGAAATGCTTCGCCCAAGAGGGTCGGTGGCCGATGGACGAGGCTGCGGCTTGGGTGGCTTAAGATTCTTGGAAGTGAAGTCGGCCCGGAACCCACATGGGGCGGCAAGCATAGTTCTCGCACACGACTACTGCAGGCTAAAAAGCCCGACCAAGGGCTGTACAGTGCCCTTTGCTGGAGTCGGTGTGTCTTTTCATGTTTTCGAACTTGTTTTGAAGATTAGCATCTGTTGCTTGTAGAAAACATAGACCACACGAAACAAACTCCATTCTCGTAGCGGTCATCTCTGAAATTTCTCAAACTCAGTTGCGGGGCTATACCCTGTCGGGAGATGTGTGACGTCAGATGACAGCGTTGAAATGAACGCCTTTTGGTGGTATGGGGAAGTGTCGTGTTTTCGTTGGAGGCAGAAAATAGACGCGCTATTTTTGTCAGGATACTCTGTTGGAGGGAATCCTCGCGATTGGGTGGCATTGGCTCGTAATACTGCGATTGTCGACTGGCTCCTTTTGGCGGCAAGGAATACGCAAAGCGAAAGCGAGCGCTGCAGGAGAAGCACTTGCTGTTAAGACGCGAAAGTGTCCGGATGCGACGGTGTTCTGATGAACTTGGAGTAGCAACGTGGTAGAATCTGGAATACCGGAGACCCTCACAGGTGCCGAAGAGTCCGTGATAGGATCAGGATGTGTACTGCGCACAGCTCGGTGCAGCCCAGTCATACTTACGGTGAGCAAAATTCGCAGCACCAGCAGAATAGTTCAACTCCAGTTCACACTTGCGAAAGCCAGGACGATCGACTTTATCTCCTTTTCCACTAGTATTGGATGTGTGAACTTCCGGGTTTTAGTTATCAGATTCCCGTCGCTGTTCCGATCGAGTATTACAGGAGTAAAAAAAAAGCCGTGTGGTTAGGGCCTCCTGTTGAGTAGACCGTTCGCCTGGAGCAAGTCTTTCGAGTTGACACCACTTCGGCGACTTGCGTTTCGATGGGCACGAAATGATGACGATAAGGACAACACCAAACCCAGTCCCAGAGCGGAGAATATCTCCGACCCAACCGGGAATCTAATCCGGGCCGTTAGGTATGACATTCCGTCGCGCTGATCATTCAGCTACCAGGGGCGGACTACAGGAGTAAATAGTTGGCATTTCTCATGACAACTGATAGAGAGTAAATTCTTAAGAGGGTAAAGAATAGTTTAACTCTTACGAGAGTGACACTGCTTTCCTTTTGATCTTCATGCAAATTTTGATAGATATGATTATCAAAGATTCATGATTATTTTATGAATAAATGAGGCTACAGGAGTTAATCATTATTCCTGTTCGACCCTCTCACTTAAGCGGTTCTAGGCGCTACAGTTTGGAACCGCGCGACCGCTACGGTCGCAGGTTCGAATCCTGCCTCGGGCATGGATGTGTGTGATGTCCTTAGGTTAGGTTTAAGTAGTTCTAAGTTCTAGGCGACTGATGACCTGAGAAGTTAAGTCGCATAGTGCTCAGAGCCAATTGAACCATTTGAACCTCTAAGTTGCAGGCTTTTAATCTGTATCCAGGAAGACATTAGGAATAAGGTCGAATTATTTATTTTGCAATTTCTTCACTTCAAAAGCTACGTCTTGGGCCGTAATTTTCGCATTATCCATTTAACGTTGTGCTCAAGCATTTTGAGGTTAGTTCTTTTAGAGATGAGCTGCCTAAGTTTTGGAGGGTGAAGGGAAATTCTACTTCGTAGGGTTTTGCTATCTCACTGACACATACCGTCCTTTAGCAGATCAGACCTTCTCCGCGGTCTTCCCTGCCGCACTTTCGACAGAGTGCTGTCACGAAATTCACCAACACTGTAAATCATCTCCGATACTGAGCACAGAATTTTTTTAGCAATTAACAGATAAAAGAATCGACCAGCAGAAAGGACGACGCTTTTTTGCTTTAATGCTCGTAATCTCCTGGATTTTTCCAAGAACTTGAAAATTTGTTGTTTAACAGTTAGCTTTCACTGTAGGAATATGTTTTCAAAATTTAGTTGAAAATTAGTCCTGAGAAATGAAATAAAGTAATTAGTGGAAGTTCATAACATATTCTCCTGGCCATATGTTATTCAGCCCAACTAATTGGTCATGCGCTACATCAGTAAAAAGAGAAGAGCAATTTGTTTTGTGCTGAATTAATACAGCCGTAATTGGACTCCAATTGTTTTACATCAGAAAAAAATGTAAGCCATGCAGCCAATGGAGCACGACCTCCATTACAAACGGCTCTGTAAAAACAGCGAAAACGAAAGATTACCTTGTAGATTTATTAATTTCTCTGAATATATGCTCACAGCGATTCCTATTCGATTCCTCGACTTCTAAGAATCAATAATACAAAGTTTTAATACAAAGTATTTGTTTATATGAAGCACCAGCCTTTGAAATGACAAAACAAGGGGAATTTAGGCTTTCATATTGATTTTTTGGGAAGAAATTGTTCAGTTTCAAGGCGAGAGAAATTCCCAAATGCAGAAATCAGGAATCAAATGAAAACGACCACGAACATCACTGAAGAGCTGGATAAACGGCGTTTAAAAAGATATCGCTACTTCAGAAATTAAATTAGACATGTCCAGCGCTAATACCATGTCACAATAAGAGTGTCACATTGTCAGAAGTGGGTACACGTTTCGTATTTGCGGCAGAGACAGTTCTGCCACGATATGCACAACAGGTGCATCACATTGCGGCAGTGAAATGGAGCGGCAACTGAAAACGTACTCCACAGTTGAAGAACGCGAGACAGAATGATTCTTATTGGGAAAAACGCATTAGTTGCATACAGATTAACCGTAAAATGCAGGCGGTATGTAGATCAAATGTAGTGTCAACAAACTGACCAAGACCGCACAGACGTTGACGAAGATCATCAGGAACCTTATGTACTGCACTGTGTGATGTCCATCTTTTCGTTCAGCTGAAAGAACATCTGCGGTGGAGAGAGAAGAGGTACTCAACCACTGAGGACGTTCCCACAACGGCTTTCCAATTCTCGAAGTGCTGCGTTACTATGGAGCGGCCGTAGGCGAATTAAATACTCTCGGAGTATGAATCGGAAGATTTGTCTTTATTTAGGCGCTCAAGTGGTTTCGCTACACCATGGGCGCCTACTTCTAAATCACTCGCCTTAGCATCTGTTTTTTCCGTCAATTTAAGTAAATTTAAGTCACATGTGTTCGATGCTTACACAGTTTGGACCGAATGGAAACTGTCTCTTAGGAACGCGTCAATCAAACTCCTATTTGCTTATAATGAAATCGTCGTATGACCACAAAATATGTATCGCATTTATTCCTTCGCCGTTCCAACTAAATGTAAAATAAGAGCACACAAAAAGAAACCTTTCTACTTCACAAATAGAATACAGTAATAAAGACAGCAGAACTTGCACTTTCCAGCATACCTTTCATAAAAAGTATCGGTCCAACATACTCCTAGTAAGTATAAGCGTATGCTGGTTCGTATGCTGACATAAAACGATAACGAAAACAGTTTTAGCAGATGACGCTAAAGTACAGTAGATGGCATAGAATATATATTTCTCATCATTAATAAAAAATGAGAAACGTAAGTTTTACTATTCTACTTAATTTAATGTCTTTTGTATACACATGAGGACAGATGACAGTGCATGAGGCAGTTTTTATGATCTGGTGTTTAATATACACGGTGAGCCACTAACAACTGCCACCAAGAATAACTCCGAAAGTGCGAAAGTAGCTGAAAAGTTTGTGGGACAAATGTTGCATGGGACAACGGGGGCCATAATCTGAAGGTAGTTTTTTCGTGCTAGATGAGGTCGAGTCAGAGATATGGTCAACTTTTTTTTTATGGGATGCTATAATTTGGAACTTATTTTCTGATAGCGGCTATCGAGACGAATCCAATGATGTGTATTAATAAGTATTAATAAGGTCAGCGAAGGTCACAAAGGTGGCATGAACGTCCATTTACAGAAGGTGTTCGAAGTGATGACAATTGCAGTGCAGTGCTGCAATCGTCTTATCATGCATTGAGTGGTATTTCTTATCACTTCGGCAATTATCGAAGCATATGCTCTAACAATTCTCTCTCGCATATTTCAGGTGTAGTTGAGACGTATTTATAAACAAGTCACGAATCCCCACAAGAAAAATTCCAGAGGCGTCAAGTCTGGCGAACGAGCCGGCCACGACACATCTCCTCCGCGTCCAATCCAACGAGTAGGGAGTTTTCTCTGCAACTCATTTCTAGCCATCAGAGAGAAATGTGCCCGACAGCCAAAGTGTTGCTACCATATTCTGTTCCTTGTTCCTAAAGGTATTTCTCCCAATAACAGACCTAATGTTTCTTGCAGGAATGTGGTGTACTTCCTACCATTACAATTTCCTTCGACGAAATAGGGGCCTATGATTCTATCCTCCAGAATCCCACACCATACATTCACCGACCACGGTTTTTGGTGTGCAACTTGCAGCAGGCAACATGGATTTTCAGTTGCCCAATAACGCATTTTATACAAATTAACATTTCCATGTACGTGAATGTGGGCTCGTCAGTAAATAAAACCAATTAATAAATCTGTCATCCCACTGAATCTGAATTTGAGCTCATCGGCAGAATTCAGGGCGATGCATCCAATTCGTACCAGTTAATTCTTGTTGGAGACTGATATGGTGAGGATGGTATTTATGGCGATGCAGAACTCGAACAACACTACTCTCGCTCATGCCAGATTCCCCTGCGATTTGACGCGAATTAACACAAGGATCTCGAAGCACAGTGGCAAGAGTACCAATTTCCGTTTTCTCGTTAGTAACTTTCCTTTGCCGGATGTGTTTCCGATGCGTTAAAAATCCATTTGGTCTCAGTTTATCATACACATATTTAAATTTACGACGTCTATGGTGAGTAAGTTGAGGATGTCTTTTAGTGTATAAGTCTCTAGCTCTCACTGAATTTCGTTGGCAATCTTCGTAAATGAGAAGCATACCGACTTATTCTTCGAAGGAATACATCATTCACATTCGCTTGATTCGACCATACTAGTCCTACCGTTCCCATTAGTGTTGTATTGCAAAACTGTCGAATGGTGATTACATGTCAGTCACGCGTTAGATGGATACACTGAATTCGGCGAGTATTTACTATCTGCACGATATACGAGAGAAAATTGTCAGAGCACGTGCTTCGATAAGTGCCGAAGTGATGAGGAATACCACTCAATCCATGATAAGAAGATTGCACCACTGCATTGATACCAATGGTCATCACTTCAAACACCTTCTGTAAATGAACGTTCTTGCCACCTCTTTGTCCTTCGTTGACCTTCAAAGCACTTACTGTTATACGTCATTGGATTCATCTCGATAGCCGCTACCAGAAAATAAGTACCAAACTATGGCAACCCATGTAAAAAAAAAAAACAAATTAGATCTTCATATCTATGACGCGACCCCAAGTAGCAACAAAAAACCACCTTCATATTATGGCCCACGTTGTCCCATGCAACATTTGCCCCACAAATGTTTCAGCTACTGTCATACTTTCGGAGTTATTCTAGGTGACAATAGCTAGTGACTCGCCCTGTATAGCAGTTCCATCAACATAATGACATCATATAATGAACAGTAACATTAGACTTGCGTGACCTGGGAAATTGTGATCTGAAATAAATACTAAAGCAATCAGTAACATACTAAGCATCTCGCCAAATGTGCTACATGTTTAATTGTGCCTTGACCAATCTTAAAACAATGTCATAACCCCATATACCGAATCAGTGAAATAAAAGCAAAGAGAACTGTTACTGAATCGAGTCATCAGTCAATAACATAAATGCAGATTGGTGTTACTCATCTTCAAATCGTGTAGTCATGGTGTAGGTCACATGACAGACTTTAAAACTGAATGGCACAGGGACAAGTGCTATACCTTCTTTTATATACGTTGTATAATTCTGTGAACAAAAAGCATGTAATATATAAAGCTGTAGTTTAGTGCTCTCCACGGCAGGGATAATCATGACCAATCAGTGTCTGAGCAGGCTGAGCAATAGACAGTACAGTTTGTTACATGTTAGCACAACATGAAGTACAAATATCTTCCAATGTTGAATACGATCCCGATGGCCACACATACTAGCTGCATATACAGGTTAGCATGTAGACTGGGTAAATTTGTTATATTGCTACGAACCTGCAAGTCAGTATCACTCATTTGACAGGCTCTGATATGGTTTCTGTCTCATCAGTAAATAAGGACTTGTTTAGTGCATTATATTTTTATACGTTATGCGTGTTATAAATCCTTTTATACTTGGTTTAGCGGTAGTGTCTTTTAATAACAATCAAAATTTCCTGTTACTGGATCGGTATAAAAACTCGTCCCTCGTTATGACAACGGCCTTGTCACACAACCGGCCCTATGTGACCGAGTGGTTCTAGACACTCCAGTCTGGAACCGCGCGACCGCCACGGTCGCAGGTTCGAATCCTGCCTCGGGCACGGATGTGTGTGATGTCCGTAGGTTAGTTAAGTTTAATTAGTTCTATGTCCTAGGGGACTGATGAGCTCAGATGTTAAGTCTCATAGTGCTCAGAGCCATTTGAACATTTTTGAACGTTGTCACACAGTGCCGGCCGCGCGGGGTATCCCCGCAGTATAAGGCGCCTTGTCACGGTTCGCGCAGCTCCCCCACATCGGAGGTTCGAGTCCCCCCTTGGGCATGGGTGTGTGTGTTGTCCTTAGCGTAAGTTAGTTTATGTTAGATTAAGTAGTGTGTAAGCCTAGGGACCGATGACCTCAGCAGTTTGGTCCCATAGGAACATACCATAAAAACAGGGCGGAACTGCTGACAGAGTTGCAGGACACACTATGGCCCCTGGATTGAGAAACTGCTAATAAAAGGAGGAACAATCAACAATGATTAACGGCATGAAGATGCACATGGCAGTGGAAAACACTGTATAAAAGACACGTAAGTGTATCCACACGACCTGTGTCCTGTAACTGGAAAAGTATCTTGATGGTCTCTCCATTAGCAAAAGAGTTCAAATTAGTACGCCACTCTGTTTTCTAGGAAGGGACTGCCAAGAGGGAAGTGATCGTGACAAAAAGATGGAATAGCCAACGAAAAGGTAACATTCTACGGGTCGGGGCGTGGAAAATGAGAAATTTAAACGTAGTGAGGAAGCTGTTATGTAAACGGAAATCAAAGATTCAGTGAAGGTTCAGTGCAGTTCAGTGAACTAAAATGGAAAGAAGACAAAGATTTTTGGTCAGACGAATATCAGCTAATATCAACAGCAACAGAAAATGGTATAACAGGAGTAGGATTTTGTATGAATAGCGAGCTAGGGCAGAGAGTGAGTAACGTAAAAGTTCAGTGGTAGGGGTGTCATCATCTAAAACCAATCCAACGACGACTACTATAGTTCAGGTGTAAATGTCGACATCGCAAGCAGAATATGGAGATATAGAGGAAGTGTGTGAGGAAACTGAACAGGTAATTTAGTATGGAGGACTGGGCTCTTGTGGGGGAATGAGTAGAAGAAAATTATATGAATGCGTAGTTTTTTTCCGGAAAAAACAGACACCACGCGAAATCCGCAGCTGTGATACATTTACGTAAATTGAAGTCTGGGTGGTGGAGGGTTGGGAGGGGTAGAGAGAAAGGAATGGAAAGGAAAGCATTTATTGATCTCAGCTGCGACAGGGTTTTATGCCAAATTAGCGGCCACGAGTGAAAACATGTGACTGACCAGATTACGAACCCTGTATCTCCTACTTATTAAGCAGCTGCGTTAACCATTGCGCCACCCAGACACGCCAACCAACGTTCCCACCTAGCACAACCTATTCGCAGTCCCTGTTCATGCCCTCCATGCTCGAAAGAACAGACACCACGCGTTCATATAATTGAGTTGCGTCGATGGGCAATGAACTCACCACTTTCAGTCCGGATACACAAATAGGTTCGATCTCTTCTGGGAATCTCAAGGAAGGTGCCAGTTGCTCAGGAGATCCCGGGTTCGAACGTCGATCCGGCACACATTTTCACTCGCTGCTGCTGACTGTGCGTAAGGTCATGAGGCAGCTGACATCGATAGCTACTTTCCTTTCCTTTCTTAACCCTCCCCTCAACTTACATAGAAGAAGAAAGAATATGTGATTGGTAGTAGCAATGAAAGAGTAGAAAGAGTAACTGAATTCTGCCAGAAATTTCATCTAGTAGCAGCGAATATTCTGTTCAAGAATCGCACACTTGGAAGAGACCAGGAGAAGATTCCAACTAGATTTCATAACCGTCAGACAGATATTTCGAAATCAGATACGTATTGGAATTTAAGGTGTAACTTGGAGCAGTTATACACTCAGATCACAATTTAGCAATAATGCAAAGTGAAGTTGACGAGGCTCGTAAGGAAACAGGATACTGACATACTGAGGAATTACGAGGCGCGTTTAAAGTTCGAGAAAGATGGTTCAAAGTGGCTGCCGAGTGAGATCATAGGTATTTTCTTCGCCCGCTAAAAGAACTTATTTAAGGGGAAATATGGCAAATTTAAATTTTATTTGTTTCGTATACGTACCGTAGTGTCCGTTTTTGTCACACAACTGAATATTAGTCTCCCATCAGAGATTGTTCTTGAAAAACCTTCGTCTTATCTGAAGTACCGATAGTCGCGACATAACCAGAAATTTTGCGTGATACAAACACAAAAAATTCTATTCAAGTTTTTTTGATAGTGCTAAATTCGTTAAAAAAAAGACAGCTACTAGTTTCATCAGTGTCTACTGTCGCAATAAAAGTGTAATTAAAGGTTTCTAAACCGTATTTAAGTAACACATTACGTACTGTTTACTAGTTAGACAGACGAAATCTAGACCTAAATTTTGCGAGTCATAAACGTTTAAAAACCTGACCAAACACGCTTGACAACGTAAATTCTCTAAAAGCAAAGTAATTACTAATTCATTCTTCTGTCATTGTATCTCTAAATCAGTACAAAAAGAAGAACAACCGCACGTAAGACATTTATGTTGTTTTTTGATTGTATGCGGTCATTCTCGCGTCCTTGACATATTTAAAACATTCTTTAAACAGCCTGCCGGAGTGGCCGTGCGGTTCTCGGCGCTATAGTCTGGAGCCACGTGACCGCTACGGTCGCAGGTTCGAATCCTGCCTCGGGCATGGATGTGTGTGATGTCCTTAGGTTAGTTAGGTTTAACTAGTTCTAAGTTCTAGGGGACTGATGACCACAGCAGTAAAGTCCCATAGTGCTCAGAGCCATTTGAACCATTCTTTAAACTTTATTCTTTCGAAACTGCTCTGAGTGAGAAATGTGGGAGCTGTTATAGGGTAGTGACTAGAGGGATTTGTTGACATTCTTGTAAGAAATAATTTCACAGGGTGGTTGGGCAGTTGGGGGGTGGGACGGGATGCGGTGGTGGGAAGGATGTTGGGAGAGCACAGTATGCAGGCAGAACATTTTGATTGGGGAAGAGAAAAGGATAATCTTGGCCCCACCGGCACAGTTGGAGGAAGCAAGGAAGGAACTGACAAGGATCAAGGGAGATAGGGGGAGGAAGGTGCTTAGGAACTGGCAGCTGGTAGGAGGATAGGAAGAAAGAGAACAGTCAAATCAAGACATGACCTCAGTATAGTAAGTGAAGACAAACACTTGGCAATATCAGCTATTGAATTAACAGGGCTTGATATCACCAAGAAATTAATTATTTTGTGATGTATAGGTCGCCCAGTGATAGTGTTGATACATTTTTCAATTCTACATAAAGACTCAAGCACAAAGGTCAACAACCGGCCGGGTTGGCCGAGCGGTTCTAGGCGCTACAGTCAGGAACCGTGCGACCGCTACGGTCGCAGGTTCGATTCCTGCCTCGGACATGGATGTGTGCGATGTCCTTGGGTTACTTAGGTTTAAGTAGTTCTAAATTCTAGGAGACTGATGACCACAGCAGTTTATGTCCCATAGTGCTCAGAGCTATTTGATAAAAGGTCAACATAATTCTGTGTGGGGACATTAACACCAACACTAATATCAAAATGAATCTAGGAGAACCTTCATAAATATGCTTCAAAGTTTTGGGATGTCCCTATTGGTCAATAGTGCTACAAGGATTACCACAAGGACTGCATCAGTAACTGACCATGTGGCCACAAACATGAACAGGGAAAAATGTGATGTACCTGTAAAAGATATTTTCAAAAGTATGCATATCTGTACCAACATCTCACAAAAACAGATAGATAACAGGAGGTATTAAGAAGTCTTCCCAAACACTTAAATACCTCAGTTCCACGAACAAGAGACGTAATGATCCAGAATTCTTCAATGTCATCATAGATACAGAAAGGTATATAGGAAGGTGATGATTGCCGCGAAAAAGTCATTTAAAGACAAAATAATATCTAATGCAGAGAATAAAAGCAAAACAGTCTCGGATGTTATAAAAAAGCAAACAGGGAGAGGCAAACAAACGCAGAAAAACATATTGCTATGGGAGGGGGACAAGGTAATAAATGGTCTACAACAGTTAGCAAACTATGTAACCGAGCATTTTTCAAGAACTGCAAAGACGTTACAGAGAAAATTCCCCAAAACAAATGTAATACCTGTAAATAATGTTGCACTAAATACAATGATGCTACTTCCAACCACAGAAAATGAAGTCAATAAAACTGTTCAAAACTAAAAAATAAAAAGTCAGTAGGCTTAGATGAAGTACCAACGTGTGTACTGAAACAATGCAAAGAGGTTATAAAAGGCCCCTTAACAAATGTAATAAATGAATTCTCCAGATCAGAGACATTTCCTGAGCAGTTAAAACAGGCAAGAGTGGTACCTTTGCTTAAGAAAAGTAATGTAGAAGACACAGACATTACTGGCCCATTTCCCTGCTGTCACCATTCTAGAAAACAATAGAAGCAATTATGAAAGACAGACTAATGAATTGTCTGAATACATACAATCTTTTAAGCAAATCACAGTTTGATGCCGGCCGAAGTGGCCGTGCGGTTAAAGGCGCTGCAGTCTGGAACCGCAAGACCGCTACGGTCGCAGGTTCGAATCCTGCCTCGGGCATGGCTGTTTGTGATGTCCTTAGGTTAGTTAGGTTTAACTAGTTCTAAGTTCTAGGGGACTAATGACCTCAGCAGTTGAGTCCCATAGTACTCAGAGCCATTTGAACCATTTGAACCACAGTTTGATTTCTGAGGTGGCAAAAATATGGAGTCAACCATAGTACAATTCACAGTAGTTGTACTTGGTGCTCTTGACAAAGATGAGTGGGTCACAGGCATATTTCTGCGTACCTCAAGATTCTATTAAATGAATTAGAAGCATTTGGAATAAGAGGGGTAGGTAATGTCTGGTTTCGATCATACCTAGCAGATAGGGTACAAAGAGTAGACATAATACATACTTCAAATAGATCCAAACACTTAGTGAAACACATATCTGAACCAAAATATATTAATATAGTGGTTCTGAAAAGTAGCACATTGGGCCAACGCTATTCCTGATATACATCAATGACTTTCTCATTAGTGTTAATCACAATAAAAAAATTCTCTTCGCTGATGACGGCAATATAATAGTCACTGAGAAAACAATAGAACTTCTTGAAGAGAAACCAAATGAAACACTCAAGGTAGTTTACGATTGGTCAATAAGCAATAAAGTGTTACTGAACATAAAGAAAACTAACACCGTGAATTTCAGTTTGAGGAGGGGAAAATGACAATGTCAAATTAAATTTAGATGTCACCTCTATAGGCTGTGTAAGAAATGCAAAATTTCTAGGAACGAATATTGACTCTTAGTTGAAGTGGTGTGAACACACTAAGGCGCTTGCAAACAAAATGTCATCAGCACGGTATGCCTTTACAATCCTGTCATCAGTGTGTAACACGCAGTGTCTTTTGGTTACATACTATTCATATGTACACTCAGTCCTTAGCTATAGAATTCTCTTTTGGGGAACAAATGCACAAAATATGAACACAATTTTCAAACTCCAGAAAAGGACCACAAGAATAATAACCAAATATAGTAGTCGAGCTCATTTTAAAGATCTGTTCAAAACACTGGATTTTAACTGCTCCATGTGAATACATTTACCAGTCAGTTGTACACATAAAAAATAAGATTGGCAGTTATTATACAAACAGCTCTGTCCATGACCATGGAAAAGAGCTTGACTCAACTTACATTTACCAAGAAAAAATAAAAATTGAACTCAAAACAGCATTTTCTACCAAGGAATAAAACTGTGCAATAAATTACCAAAAGTGATTAAATAAATTGCAAAAATACACTTATATAAAAACGCAGCACCTGTTATACAGTACATTTTATACGTTGATGCACTACTCAGATAAAACAGAGAAGGGGTTTCGTAAAAAAATGTTATACAGATAAATAATAATAATCATTATAAAACATCCAACATTTGAAATAACATCTTCACACTATGTTTATTTCCTTCTTTTTTTTTCTAGAAAAACTTACCCCCAAACGATGCTTAGCACAAGATTAATCCATCTTGCTCTTTCTGAGCTCAGCATCTCACACATTATAGAGGAATACTGACTCAGTTTTTCAGGATAGCAAATGAGAAGTTGCGGTACAGAAAATGCCCCAGAGATCACTACTGTGTGTATGTGTGTTTGCGTGTGTAGAGAGTGAAGGGTTATGAAACAATGTGTGTAATGACTGATAGTAAAATATGAGTGAACAGTGTCGTATTACATTATTTAATAAGCTATTTGTAATAGAAGTATTGTATACCAGAAGTAAGTCTAATGATAGTCTCTCTCTAGAAGTCTGTAAATTTAGGTGTATACGAATTAGCTTATTTTAAATTGGTCTAAGCTTACAAATACTTTGACATGTCCTATTGCCTTGTAAAAAGAGACCTATGGTTGAATAAAGCTACTATTACTACTACTACTACTACTACTACTACTACTACTATTAGATATGGGAACTGCAGTAACGAATACTACAGTGGGCAGTTGATTTGAAGATCAGTTGACATCTCTAAAATGTGCAATTACAGATGCTGAACAAATAAAACTAATGTACAAGGAAGGTAACTACCAGGAAACCACGGTTAACAGAAGAATTACTTCACCTGAAGTAAAAAAATTGTCAGTGAAAAACCGCAATATAAAAATAGACTAAGGAACTAAACGAACAGGATGTGCAGGGAAGCCAGGGCGAAATGGCTGCAGAAAAAAATGTTAAGAATTCGAAAAAGAAATTATCACAGGAAAGTCTGACTCAGCATGTAGAAAAGTTAATGCTACATTTGATGACTTTGAAGGCAATAACGGTAACGATAAGAGAACAATGGGAATTCCACTGTTACAGGCAGAGGAGAAACCGTATGTTGGATGAGCACATTAAAATCCTCTATGAGGGAGAAGAACTTTCTCACGACATGATAGAAGATGAGACAGGAGTTGCTACGGAAGAGACTGGGGCTCCAGTGTTAGAGTCAGAATTTAAAAGAGCTTTGGGCGAGTTAACATTTAATAAGGCAGAAACGATAGATTACATTCCAAGCGAATTTCTAAAATCATTGAGGGAAGTGGCAACCAAACGACTGTTCAAATCGGTGTACTGAAACCATGAGGCTGGACTTTCGGAAAAATTATCATCTACACAATTCCAAAAACAGCAAGAGCTAATGACAGCCGGAACTATAGCACAGTCAGCTTAAAAGATCACGCAGCCAAGATACTGACAACAATAACACACGGAAGAATGGAAAAGAAAATTGATGATTTGTTAGAAGACGATTAGTTTGGCTTTAGTAAAGTAAATGCACCAAAGAGGTAGTCCTGACATTTGGCTTGATAATGACACAATACCGTAGAGATATCAAGAAACGTTAATTGGATTTGTCGACTTGAGTAAATCGTTCGACAATGTGGAAATGTGCAAGATCGAAATTCTAAAAAAAGTAGGAGAAAGATGTAGGAAAAGATGTGGAATGTACGTTATTTACTATAACCATGAGGGCATAATAAGATTAGAAGACCCAGAAGGATGTGCTCCGATTAAGAAGGTATAGGACAAGGATGCAGACTTTCGCGCCTATAGTTTATTTATTTATTTTGTTCAAATGGTTCTAATGGCTCTGAGCACTATGGGACTTAACTTCTGTGGTCATCAGTCCCCTAGAACTTAGAACTACTTAAACCTAACTAACCTAAGGACATCACACAACACCCAGTCATCACGAGGCAAAGAAAATCCCTGACCCCGCCGGGAATCGAACCCGGGAACCCGGGCGCGGGAAGCGAGAACGCTACCGCACGACCACGAGCTGCGGACATTTATTTTGTGTGTTCCGAACACCATACATTAAAATCTAGTATAGGTCAAGTGTAATAATTTAGAGTTAAAATGTGTTTTGCCCAGTAATCAACTACACCGATGGATTTATCAGTAACTAGCTGTAAATCTAGCGGGGTATAGCTTGTGCTGAAGATACGGCCCGTCAGTAGAAGACCGTCCGTTTGAGAACCATCCAGGTTACAAAGGATTTGTTATTTCCTGCTGCAAATTCTTCCTTCAGCTCCAGGATAGGATCTGGTGTTGCCTCTTTCCATGGCTGAAGACTCCTCTCTTCGACGGTGACGCTCATTGGCTCTGACGTCCAAACGAAGCTCTTTTGAGCGAAGCTGCCTGGGCTGTTGGTTCCCACGTGGAGGGTGACTATTGTCTGTCACCTGTATCTTCTTTCTCTCCACCTCCGCAACTACTTGCTGGGAGAGGGTGGGGGGAGGGGAGAGAGGGGGAGGGAAGGGAACTATCGCTATGCGAGGTTAGATTGTCTCAGTCGGCATGGGTCCCAAACATCCTGATATGATGTGTGATGCCTCATTTACGACCACTTCAAAGTGTTTCACGTGGACCGAATTATTTCACACAGCTGCAGCATATTCAGCTGCCGACAAACTGAGTGCAATGGCTGTTGTCCGAAGCATTTGTGAGTCAGCATCCCCGTTCGTGTTGGTCAGTTCCAATCTGTACATTGAAGAACTAATGGCACAAATAAACGAATGGGATTAAAATGCAGAATGAAAGGTCATCAAGATTCACTTGATGACATTGTTATCCACATCAAAGATGAAGGAGACTTACAAGATCTGTTGAATGGAATGAAGAGTCTACTAACAAGGGGACCCTCCATACTGTAAATCACGGATTTTGATGGGCTTCAGATAAGTTGTAGAGGCACTTACCCTGAGTGCCTGGCTATCCAGTTTTCTAGCGACGGGCCTTGGGTTTTTGAGAAAATCGATGTTGAAGTTCATTGCGTGCTATGTATATCCGGAACATATACTTCGAGCAAGTCAGCGTAGCGCAGCGGTAGAGGTTCACGGCTACCGCGTTGGAGGTACCTATTCGAATCTGTCTCATGTACTTTTTTCAAAATTGACCGAATTTTTCAATTTTATCTCTAAGAATATCAACAAACAGTTTAAGCTATGCGAAATTATAATTATATATTCGGTTATTAATTTTTTCAAATATTCATTCCGTTTGTTGGTCGCATCATATTCTCTCAATTCATCTTCTTCGTTGAAATCTATCAGTTCATCATCAATAATGATCTGTTTTCCGACCAAGAGATCCTGTTCAAATGTTCCAATGTGTGTGAAATCTTATGGGACTTAACTGCTGAGGTCATCAGTCCCCAAGTCTACACACTACTTAACCTAAATTATCCTACGGACCAACACACACACCCATGCCCGAGGGAGGACTCGAACCTCCGCCGGGACCAGCCGCACAGTCCACGACAGCAGCGCCTCAGACCGCTCGGCTAATCCCGCGCGGCAGAGAGATCCTGTATTGCGATACATATCTCATCGCCCATTGCAACGGAATGTCAGAGATCACGCTAGGCGTTGTATTCTTTACGAGATTCAAATCGCGGAGTATATTTTTGGCGTATTTAATGGCATTTGTGATTTCGCCTTTTGATTCTCCGTTCAACTCCTTTACTTGTGGATCTTCTTCTGGCTGCACTTCTGCAGAAACACTTGGTTCTTCCATTTCACAGGATTTTTCTAACACACGGCACTAGAGATGCTTTGCGAGCAACTGAGGCTGTAGTTCGATGCGAACGTAAAGGAATACAACTAGCATCCTCATTGGCCTAGGAGCTGGGGTTCCTGTTAGAATAACGGTATTCACAGAAAAGGGGACGATATTGGGCTGAGATCGATTTCAGGTAATTCAAGAAGCGACCGTTTTACAAACATTTGGAACTTCAACTGCGAACCACAAACGGAATGAATATTTGAAAAAATTACTAACTGAATACATCTTTATAATTTCGCAGACCTTATACTGTTCGTTGATATTCTTTGAAATAAAATTGAAAAATTCGTTCGATTTTGAAAAAAAAAAAAGTACACTAGCAGGACTCGAACACAGTACCTCAAACGAAGTAGCCGTGAACCTTTAGTGCTGCGCTACGCTGACTTACTCGAAATACTTCTAAAGTTACGGAAATATAAGGCGCGCAATGAACCTCAAAATCGATTTTCTCAAAAACCAAGACCCGTCGCTATAACACCGGATAGCCAGGTACTCAAGGTAAGTGCCTCTACAACATATTTGAAGTGCATCAAAATCCGTGTGTTACAGTATGGTAGGTCCCCTTGTGAGTGCAGAACATGGATTGAGTCTTTACGACAAGTGAGATTCTTATTATTCTTATAAATTTTTCATTGGTCAGAACTCGGAAGGTCTACATTGAATGGCTGACGATAATCCGATGCTGGCAGAATCAGCAAGATTTTGAGTAAGAAACCAAAAACACATTTCATCTCAGATCTCTAGAAAGTTAAAGTCTTCGCCTTTGACTTCCAGAGTGAGCGATACCCACATTCTACAGCTGTAGACACAGAGCTGATCATATACGCTGGGGCTTATATGCAGCTTTTTGGGTCATTTATTTGATCTGTTAACTAATTAAGCCAACATTGTGGGTTTTCATGGACATAGCTAAATGTATCATTCCATTTCCAGTTCCCACCACCTATACCAAAGGTTTATCGAGTACCTTAAATTCATTTGAACCTATACCCACTTTATAATTATTTTTTTTTGCCTCTTCAATGATTGGAATTAAGTTATACATCTTAATAATAAATAGGATTTTGTGAACTCTGGTGTCATTTCGTAGTTGGATTAAAATTATTTCTCCTTATATCTATGTGAGCTATGCTACCCATATTTCATGTTTCATTGTGCCACCGCTGTTTAAATTGAGAAGTTAACTGGTTTGTGTTGGGTGACTTTCACTTTACAACGCTTCGAATGTACTCATGAGGGGCGGTTTCTTCACTATATAGGTCACAGAATTCAGATCTTATTAGCATCTGATAGATATGCTAAATGCTCAGGCATAGCCTCACAACAGGAAAATTTATGATAAAGAAGTACATTATGTTAACGAATTATGTTACCTTAGAAACAGAGTAACATGACAAACGAATCAAGGAGGACACAAAAAGCAGACTACAAAATTCCAAAAGACATCTACTTGTATAAAGTACATGACCTTAATTTGAGGGAAAAAATTATTGAGAATGTACGTTTGGAGCAATACACGGACTGTTAGTGGATCACCGAGCCTGAGAAGATCGGAACAGAGGAGAATCGAAGCGCCTGAGACATAACGCTAAAGAAGAAAAAAATAGCTTGCTTGCTAGGCTAAGGCGTAAGGAAGAATCACTGAAAAAAGGGACGTGCAGAAAACACTGATAAGAAGAAGGGACAGGATAACAGGATATGTATTAAGACATCAGAGAATAACTTCCAATGTACTGTAGTGAACCGATGAGCGTAAAAATTGTAGAGGAAAACAGAGATTTGAACATATCCAACACATAACTAAGGACGCAGATTGCAACTTCTAGTGTGACATGATAAAAAAATTATAAATTTTTGTGTCATCCGGTTTTGAAGTCTGTTATGAAACCTACACAGTGATTAGATAATTTTATGAAATATACCAATGTTATGCATGGAGGTTATTAACAGAACCATCTACAGCATGATAGTGCCTTCTAACACAGCCGTTTCCTTGTTGCTATTCAGAATGTGTGTATACGAGCTGGTGTGCACTTACACATAGTAAAAGTAAGATGGATACGATATCAAAAGTATGTACAGCTGCAAGCTCTACTTTCTAATATGGTTTCCGGTATTGACAGGTTCCTTATTAGGTGCTTATTTTTTATGTTTAGTTCCTGAGGTACATGCTTGCCGAGTTTAAAGAAGGGTTCGCCACAAACATATTGAAAAAGGAAGATAGAATGACTGCGCAAACTATGGAGGCATCACAGTTCTCAGTTCTGTATCGAGCCTACAAGGTAAGACCCTAAAACCTAGGACTGAGAGAAACTGAGAAAGTGCAGTGTTGTTAACGAAACGTGAATACAACATTTTCAAACATTGGTGTGCACAGTTAACAGCAGTGCAATAATATTTCACTGTACATAACATATTTGTTTTTACATCAGATAAAAATAACGATTGTTACTTGAGTGTGTTACGGTTGTCCTGATACATTCGAAGTTCGATAAGCGTATTTTGTTCTTTATACATAAAAATCTGTCAGGCGCCTTCAGTTGGTTACTACGCAATACATAGAAGCCGTAATGATAAACGTTTCAGACATTGTCGCAATATTTCATGTAACACTGATATGCCAGAGGCTAACTGCTTCACTGAACTATGAATCATTTTCAGAAAGAACAGGTAAGTTAATGTATTACTTTCACCAACTTGTCCGTTTCCTTTATCTTCCATTTATATATTTCCCATTCTTCATGTGTGTATAACTTGATTCCTTTAGGTACCACGCTTAAAGTTTTCATAGAAATCTCCGTACCTCCTACTGTATGATTTGTACTTCGCAAATGATGGTCAAAAGCAGTCTTGTTGTTCAGGCTGATATGTTGCTTACATTTCATTATAAAATTCCGACCAGTGTTGTCTATGTGGAAACGATCACACGTTACACATTGTAATCGATACACGTCAGATGCCTGACACTTTTTTTTTCATTTTTGACAATTTTAAATCTAAGTTTAAAGGTTAAACGACCTGCTGTTCGAAATTCTATTTTGTACTGTTTAGAAAAAGCGTGTGCCATCTTGTCGGTAATGCAGTCATAATATTTCTATGAATAAACTATTTTTCCTCATTTAAGTTAGTTTTTCCTCTTTTGTATCGTTTGAGAACGTGTGTAACTAAGCTTCTCTTTAAACTATTGGCTACTCTAGCTTGTCTGAGGATGCATAAAGCAAATTGTATTTCCGTCTCATCTAATGGAAGCTTAAATAGGAGAACTACCATAGCAAAGAAATCAGTGTTCTTATGTTGAGATGGGTGGTTGGAATCATCCCTTATAACATCTGAGCATGTTCGTTTGCGGTAAATGGAAAATTTCAGTTTATTTCCTGTCCATCTTACTGCTAAGTCTAAGAAGTTAATTCTCCTTTCGGATTCTTTCTCTAAAGAGTATTCAGTAGTACGACACTGCTGGTTAAAAGTGATTGCAGGGTATGTAGGTCCTCCTGCCATCCATTTATTACATTAAAGTGTAGTCGGTCACATAAATAATTAGAGAGAATTATTTCGGGCACGTGTGGAATCTACGAATAAATAAAACACACAATAGGATACGGAAAGGTGAAAATCAAGCAGCTAAACTCCATTATTTGGAAAAATATACGTGAAAATTTGGAATACTAGGTTACGCAAAACTTTAGTTGAGAGCATTGCCCAGTATGGTGCTGAACTGTGCGAAGGTTCCAGAGTCAATGAGAAGAAATTAAGGACAAAGAAAATTGAGATTTGGAGTCGAAGTTGTGAAGTACACTGCGTGGCAGTTGCTAAGGGATAGAGACATTTTTTGACAGGAATAATCACAGGTAATGATGGACGTCATTAAACAGAGAGGCCTAATTACGTAATACTGGCAGAGTGGTATATTTACAACGAAAAATGGCACCCATTTCACCACGCGGGAAAGCAGGATAACAGATGGAAATAACGTTCATGATTTACATGGGTGACTCCTAAACTAAGGGTCGATATCGGTCTTTCAAAAAAATGGTTCAAATGGCTCTGAGCACTATGGGACTCAACTGCTGTGGTCATAAGTCCCCTAGAACTTAGAACTACTTAAACCTAACTAACCTAAGGACATCACACACATCCATGCCCGAGGCAGGATTCGAACCTGCGACCGTAGCGGTCGTGCGGTTCCAGACTGTAGCGCCTTTGACCGCTCGGCCACTCCGGCCGGCTATCGGTCTTTCAGTGAGGAGCATTCCCTCCTCGGGCAGTAATGCACATTTTGCGACTGTTACTCATAATGGATGGTTTGGCAGTTGAGGAGTTCTTGGGAAATATTGTCCCAATCCTCTCTCAAGGCGGTTTTCAGTTCTTGCACGGTTCAGGGAGAGTGCGTACGTTGAGAAAGACGTCTGACAACTCACTATAGGGTTTAGGTTGGGATGTATGCAGGCCATCCATACGTTCGACATCTTCACTTCACAGTGACTCCGACATGTTAGCGGTCCTGTGTGCGGGGTCGCTGTCGTCTATAAACAAAACGTCGGAAGCTATCACAGCACTAAACAGACGGAAATGATCGACAACCATCTCCTTGCAATATTGCTGCACTGTAAACACACCTCAACCAAAGATATGCAGTGATGTTCGGTCATTTTGCATAATGCCTGCCCGTATCATTGCGCCTGGTCCATATCGAAGACGTTCATATGGTGTGTAACGTGTACCCACCACCCCCTTTCTCTCTCTATCTCTCTCTCTCTCCATAGTAACTGGTGGCCAGAGTCGCTTGTCACAGCGAAGCACTATTCGTCGCAGAACATCACTCTGGACAAATGTTGTTGATCCAACAATATTCCCCTGCATCAACAAACCCTTTCTCAACGATGGATTGTCTGAAGTGGGACGCATTTAGCAGACTTCCGAGCATAAAAATCAGTCTGCGACTTGAGATGTCCGCTCTTTTTCTTCAATAGGTTTAGTAGCTGTAGTACTGCGGTGTGGCAGTCCATCTTTCACATAACATTTCCACCTTCAGCGACCTTTTTTTAATCCCGAATTGTCACTTTTCTGTACAGCCATCATTGCGGCCACAGTAGTGTCACTTTGACCGGCTTTGGGTTGTCCACCTGCTCGTCCACGATCGCAAGCACTAGAATGATGTCTGGCAGACATGCCGTACCACACAAGATGTCGCACTGTGCTATGTGAACTGTCGAATGCGTAGAGAGCGTTCGTGCAAAGGCTTCGCTGCAGTTACCAAGTCCCGCCCTCTACGTTTCCTTTTTCTATCATTGGTCGGGTGCTCTGTAGCAAATTTTTGCTTGTTCCAAAGCAGTTCGCAGTTGTTCCTAGCAAGTATCCATTGCTCCTTAGCAGTTGTCAAGCAGAGTAATAAGAAGAGAAAAAACAAGAAGTGGCGTCTACGAAAACAGATGGGAGTTACCAAGGACAGTGTAGACACTTTTGAAAACATATGGCTAACATGGTATGTGGCGTGTGGCAAAATCCGTCAAGCGCCGACATCACATGGCAAGCCATCCGTTGTGGCCGAGCGATTCTAGGCGCTGCAGTCCGGAACCGCGCTGCTGCTACGGTCGCAGGTTCGAATCCTGCCTCGGGCATCGATGTGTGTGCCGTCTTTGGGTTAGTTAGGTTTAAGTCGTTCTAAGTTTGGGGGACTGATGACCTGAGATGTTACGTCCCATAGTGCTCAGAGCCATTTGAACCATTTGAACCACATGGCAACACGCCGCCGTCTGGTTGGTTGCCAGCTGAGCCCCTGCGACTAAATGACTTTCCGACTCCGCCATTTGCAGCGAGACGTGTAGAGCACCTTCGCTTGCAATGGACCACAGTACATTAGTGTGTAGAAGTCGCTCACACCACGGACCTTTTACTGCATCCGCCAGTGTCACGCACAGCCGATCAGGAAGAAGTTTATCTCCGACGTGCGGGTATTTAGGACCGCGTCCGCGACCATCATAGAGGTTACAGCGCATCCAGCCGAGAGAGGAAGTCTACTCCGGATCCAGCACCGCCAACTGCATGCCACCGTCACCGCCAAGGAACCTCGGAACCTGCTCGTGGATCTGTTGGTATTATGTCAGACTCACTTGGAAAGACTGTAGAAACTGTGAACTCGTGCAAACCGTAACTATTCGAATGTGCTCTGGTCGAGGAGAGCGAAAACTTGACATTTGATAGTCAACTAGTAGAGAACGAACTTCTTTTTTTGCCCCAATTACTTACATCTAGTTGTGAACTTATTTACCTGTTAGAAAAGTCACAAATTCGGTTACTTGTTTCTTTTGACGGTCAACGAAGAACATTTGTGTTGAATTCACTGTGTTCTTACATATACAGGGTGGTCCATTGATCGTGACCGGGCCAAATATCTCACGAAATAAGCGTCAAACGAAAAACTACAAAGAACTAAAGGTGTCTAGCTTGAAAGGGGAAACCATATGGTTCTATGGTTGGCCCGCTAGATGGCGCTACCGTAGGTCAACGGATATCAACTGCGTTTTTTTAAATAGGGACCCCATTTTTTATTTCATATTCGTGTAGTACGTAAAGAAATATGAGTGTTTTAGTTGAACCAATTTTTCGCTTTGTGATAGATGGCGCTGTAATAGTCACAAACATATGGCTCACAGTTTTACACGAACAGTTGGTAACAGGTAGATTTTTTAAATTAAAATACAGAATGTAGGTACGTTTGAATATTTCATTTCGGTTGTTCCAATGTGATACATGTACCTTTGTGAACTTATAATTTCTCTGAACGCATGCTGTTACAGCGTGATTACCTGTAAATACCACATTAATGCAATAAATGCTCAAAATGATGTCCGTCAACCTCAATACATTTGGCAACACGTGTAACGCCATTCCTCTCAAAAGCGAGTAGTTCGCCTTCCGTAGTCTTCGCATATGCATTGACAATGCGCTGAAGCATGTTGTCAGGCGTTGTCTCCGGATCACGATAGCAAATATCCTTCAACTTTCCCTACAGAAAGAATTCCGGGAACGTCAGATCGGGTGAACGTGCGGGCCATGGTATGGTGCTTCAACGACCAATCCACCTGTCATGCAATATGCTATTCAATACCGCTTCAACCGCACGCGAGCTATGTGAAGGACATCCATCAAGTACATCGCCTTTCTGTCGTGCAGTGGAACATCTAGTAGTAACATCGGTAGAACATTACGTAGGAAATCAGCGTACACTACGCCATTTAGATTGCCCATCAATAAAATGGGGGTCTATTATCCTTCCTCCCATAATGCCGCACCTTATATTAACTCACCAAGGTCGCTGATGTTCCACTTGTCGCAGCCATCGTGGATTTTCAGTTGCCCTGTAGCGCATATTATGCCGGTTTACGATACCGCTGTTGGTAAGTGACGCTTCGTCGCTAAACAGAACGCGTGCATAAAATCTGTCATCGTTCTGTAAATTCTCTTGTGCCCAGTGGCAGAACTGTACACGACGTTCAAAATCGTTGTCATGCAATTCCTGGTGCATAGAAATATGGTACGGGTGCAATCGATGTTGATGTAGCATTCTCAACACCGTCGTTTTTGAGATTCCCGATTCTCGTGAAATTTGTCTGCTACTGTCGTGTGGTTTAGCCGCGACAGCAGCTAAGGCACTTACTTGGGCTTCATAATTTGTTGCAGGTCGCGGTTGACGTTTCACATGGGGCTGAACACTTCCTGTTTCCTTAAATAATGAAACTATCTGGCGAACGGTCCGGACACTTGGATGATGTCGTCCAGGATACCAAGCAGCATACATAGCACACGCCCGTTGGGCATTTTGATCACAATAGCCATATATGAACACGATATCAATCTTTTCCGCAATTGGTAAATAGTCCATTTTAACACGGGTAATGTATCATGAATCAGATACCGTCCGCACTGGCGGAATGTTACGTGATACCACCTACTTATACGTTTGTGACTGTTACAGCGCCATCTATCATAAAGCGAAAAAAGCAGTCCAACTAAAACATCCATATTTCTTTACGTACTACACGAATATGTTATAAAAATTGGCGGTCCTATTTAAAAATACGCAATTGATATCCGTTTGACCTATGGCAGCGTTATTTAACAGGCCAACCATAGCACCATCTGGTTTCTCCCTTCGAACTAGACGAGTTTCGTTCTTTGTAATTTTTTAGTTTGATGCTTATTTTGTGAGGCATTTGGCCCAGTCACTACCAACGGACCACCCTGTAGAGGATGCATTACTTGTTCTTGTGTTTCTTGTAGAAATGTTCAAAGTTCTGGATACTTCAGTATGGACGTCTTAGAGGAATGTCAAGGGAAAGATAGCCTTTCAAAACAGGCCACTGGAGACCTCCAATACACAGAAAAAGAGGAAGACCCGGCTATATGGACTGAGGCGTGCAATGCAGGACAATTATGAAAGACGAGGACTAGCAAGATAGAAGGAGACGGAAACTTGGACGTGAGAGACACTGTATGGTGCAGAAAACTCGCAGAAGTAATAGGAAGAGTTCCTTTGACAGTGGTGAAATGCCGAAAAGCGCAGGTAGGAAACATTTATAAGCGTTGCACGGAATCTACTAGGGTTTAATTATAAGAGCACAACATGGGTATCACGTCTCATGAAGCTTTTATGAAGTATCTATCGATTTTATGTGCTTGGATGTATTTTGCTTTTATTTTTCGGTGTAACGGCATTCGGTACACACTTGGCTCGCTACCTCGTTTGTGGAACCGAGCACAGAGATCCCTGGGAGGAAAAAAGGCGATGTGCGGCTTTAAGCTGTGTCCTGGCTGGCACGGCGAGCGCGCTACGACAGGTGTGGCGGGCGGTGAGCGCCGCCAAATATAGCGCCGTTGCGGCGGCGGCGGCGGCGGCGGCGGCGGCAGGCAGTGTGTGCGGGGCTGGCTGGATGTTCTGCGGCGGCCCCTCCCAGCGCGAGCGCCAGTCCTGCGGGATCGCTGCACAGTGCGTGCCGAGCCTCCACTGTGCGCTGCCGGCCGCCGCGCTCTCCTCTGGGGAGCCGGGGCTGCTACTTTATTTCCGGACCGAAAATTACATTGGGAACCGAGTTCTGCAATGCATTCATTACGGTGGCGAGTAACGACCTAACCAGAACGGCACTCCACTGGCTTGTTTTCGCTGTGGCAACAAGTCCGTTTTCTCCTTTCGCTCTCGACGCTTCGTTGTCCGCCTAGTTTGCTTTCCTATGTTTCACATGTACAGCACCATAATTCGCAATTCAAAATTTTGTCTGTTACTCGTGGTTTCCCCGATATTTTGTTCATTTTTTTATTTATTTGTTGCTTTACATATCACCCCTCCGTACTCTGATTCTAAGGTAGGTCGTTAAATTCTCTTCACCTTAATTCGTCATTGACTTCATAATATTATTACCTACACCTACATTCTAGATCCATATCCACGGAAAAGTGTATGAAAGAAAGGAAGAAACAAGAAAGAAAGAAAACCTAATCACCACATGACCCTCTGGCCCTAAATCGTGGTGATCAGCAAACAGCCGGCCGGAGTGGCCGAGCGGTTCTAGCCGCTACAGTCTGGAACCGCGCGACTGCTACGGTCGCAGGTTCGAAACCTGCCTCGGGCATGGATGTGTGTGATGTCCTTAGGTTAGTTCTAGGGGACTGATGACCTCAGAAGTTAAGTCCCATAGTGTCAGACCCATTTGAACCAGCAAACTTCGAGTTGCTGGACTACGCATGGCAAAAGGAGGTCCGCGGCGATATAATGAGGTATCCCATGACATTGGTCACCTTCTAACAATACCACCACTTGCAAAGTAGATTAAAAGTCAGATTAATAATGTTGCTCACGCAGCTTATGTTCGCGTTATCGGTCAACAACAAAGTTATTGACTGTGGATGGTATCGTCAGAATGGAAATAATGAGGTCACTGTAAAAATGTCATTATTTTGGCACTTATCTTGAATGGATTCCCAGCTAGATTTCGTCGAAGTCGTTATGGTTCATCTTGTTTGATTCTAGGGTGATTCCACTTTGACTGCTAGAAGGTCCAGATCTGTTCAAAAAATATTCAAATGTGTGTGAAACCTTACGGGACTTAACTGCTAAGGTCATCAGTCCCTAAGCATACATACTACTTAAACTAAATTATCCTAAGGACAAACACACACACCCGTGCCCGAGGGAGGACTCGAACCTCCGCCGGGATCAGTCGCACAGTCCACGACTTCAGCGCCTAAGACCGCTCGGCTAATCCCGCGCGGCGAAGCAGTAGTTGAGATGGGAGTGATACAATGAGCCTCTACCTAATGTTACTTAAACCAAGCAAGGGGTGGAGGAAATCGAGGAGAAATTTGGAACGGGTATTAAAACCGAGCAAGAAAACTTAAATACTTTGCTGTTTGCCGATGATATTGTAATGCTGTCAGAAAACGCAAAGGACTTGGAGGATCAGCTGAACGTAACAGATAATCCCTATTACCTCTTGAATCGACGATTAGCTATTAAAAGTGATAGATAATTTTTGTTATCTGGGAAGAAGTATAAGCGACCCTGGCCGAATAAAAGAGGATGTAAAATGCTGAAGCTAATAGAGAGAATAATATATTTTGAAAAGATAAATTTAAATGTTAGTAAGTGTTTTAAGAAGGAATTTGTCTGCAGAGCGTCTTGTATGGATGGCTAACGTGTATACACCGTTTATACAACAAGAAAATGTAAGCTTTTGAAATGTGCTACAGAAGATACTGCTTGAAAATTAAGCTGTTGAAAATTCGCTGAGTAGGTCCCATGAGGAGGTATTATTGGAACATCCTGTCGCATGCATCAATGGTCAATTTTAAGGCGAGATGCACGGGTGAGGGGGGGGGGGGGGAATAGAAGAGAAGGACCAAGAGGGTTACCTTAAGAAATTTCAAATGGATGTACAAGGTGACAATTATTGAACCATATCAAAAAAAAAAAAAAAAAAAAAAACGGAAATTACTTGAAAAATACGGCGCGCACACACTTTATTCAACATGTAAACTTCACTACAGATATTCAGATTTAGGTTCTGAAATGTTCGTTATGTCTACCATCGTTGACGATGATGTGACGCAGATGTACAGCGAAATTTTACATGACCCGCTGAAGTTTCGGAACATCGATGCTGTCGATGACCTTCTGAATGGCTGTTTTCAGCTGAGCGATGGTTTTGGGGTTATTGCTGTGCATCTTGTCTTTAAAGTAGCCCCGCCAAAAGGAGTCTCGTGTTTTAGATCCGGAGAATATGAAGGCCAATCGAGACCCATACCAGTGGCCTTTGGGTACCCCAGAGCCAGAATGAGGTCCCAAAGTGCTCCTCCACGTCATCAAACACTCTCCTGCTTCAATGGGGTCGAGCTCCATCTTGCATGAAACACATCTTGTCGAAATCAGGGCCACTTTGGATACTGGGGATGAAATCATCTTCCAGAACCTTCACATACCGTTCGGTAGTCACGGTGTCATCAAGGAATATCGCTCCAGTTATTCCGCTACTGGACACTGCATATCACACAGTCACCCGTCAAGGGTGAAGAGAATTCTCGATCGCGACATGCGGATACTCAGTTCCCCAAAATTCGCCAATGTTGCTTACTAACGCACCTAGCCAAATGAAAGCTGGCTTCGTCACTAAACCAAACCATACATGCGCATACTAATTTCCATAATGCTCCGCGGTCAACCGTGCAGTTTGAAAGTTCTATCGCAAACCGTTCAGAAGTTATGATGATTTTATTTCATATAGTTCAATAATTTTCACCCCGTGGATTGCAGTAATTATTCAGAAATGAAGAGGCTGTCACATGATAGAGTATTTCGGAGAGCTGCCTTCTACATCTAAGTACATACTCCGCAAGCCACCGTAGTTGCGTGGCGGAGGGTACCTTGTACCATTGGAAGTCACTTACATTTTTGTTCCACTGATAAATACAGCGACGGAAAAACGCCTTAACTATATGTCTCCCTACAAGTCCTAATCTAATGTTATCTTCACTGTCCTTACACAAAAAGTGCTTTGGCGGCTTTAGAATCGTTTTGCAGTCAGTCTCAAATGACGCTTCTCTAAACTTTCCCAATATTGCTCCTCGCAAAGCACGTCACCTATCTCCAGTGATACCCATTTGAGTTGCCGAAGCATCTTCCTATCACTCGAGTGTCGTTCGAATCTAACAAATCTAGCAGCTCGCCTCTGAAATGCTTCTGTCTTGCTGAATCGGACTTGGTACGGGTGACAAAACTCTAACAGTACTCAGCCTTAGCACTAAAGACCACGAAAATCACGACGCCCTCTACCCTTGAATTAACTTCATTAACGATTATCTGTTCAATGTCATATCGAACTTGAATAGAACCAGTTACTGCGCGTCAAAATTAGAGACTTTCCAGATGTTCGAAGAGAAGGGATCGTTACCGAGAGTAAAAACGGAGCGATAAAGTCTCGAGAAATTTGCTGCATGGCTTAAGGGGAGCCGGAGGTGCCTATGCTGCCCATGTTAAAATCACTAAGTTTGAGGAACATTTATGAATAAACTACCAAACAGAAAAATTTGAATTTTTTTTAAATACAGAGTGGTTTAGTATTGCAGTTATGACAGAGGGATTTTGGAGTATCTTTTCTAGTTTCCTTCCAATTATTTTTTTTATTAATGACCCAAATTTTTTTACAAATAATTGCTTTATAATTAAACTGAAATGAAACTACTTAACATATTGCCAAATGGCTATGTTACAATGTAAGTTTGACCACCAGGAGTGCTGTATAAAAATTTCATCTCTCTAGCTTGAGTGGATTTTGAGAAAATGTTCCTTATATTCGAAAAATTCTAATTTACGCGAAATGGCTATCAAAGTTTCTCAATACATTCCTGCACTATAGGATGGATTATCAGGGTCTTCTTCTTCATCCTCCAAAAGCTTCCTCTTCTGTCTTCTTTTCTGGCCTGTTGTTCCATCATACTTCCTATGCCTTTCTCTTCTTTCTGCTCCTCTTATCCTTTCTCTGTCAATATTTCTTAGTGCTCGTACAGTGTTCACCCCAGCTGTAAATCCTAATGCCTTCAGAACTTCACACTCACATTGTTCCCTTGGTTGTAGGTTGCTATTGCATCATAAATGCCAAAGTGCTGTGTTTTTATGCTTACAAACACCCTTTTAGGAATCACTTTCCAAATCAAATTGTTTACGCTCTCATTAGGATTCTGCGTCTTTCCGTGTAGACATTTGTGTAACAATTCTGGCTGTGCTAAGTCATGAAAAATTGGTTTTATTGTTCTCTCCTGATTCTTGTACATACTGCATATTACCCGCTTTACACAAGAAGTATAATACTACCAACAATAGGCGCAACACTGAACTAATTCGAAACGGTAAACAGCAAAGAGACGATGTTCCGCGCTCTTATTCATTGTAGTATCGCAACTTGGTATTACTGTTAATTTTCTTTTCCCTACGTTAACCTCTTCTTATATACACGGTTACTAAAACGTGGCATCGTAACCAGAGCAAAAGTGTACGACAATATTAAATGGAGCAAGGAAAATAGGAGTAAGCTGTAAGGAAATACGGGTAATATTTGTCACAGAAAACAATGTAGCCAACCCTTGCACACTCGCTGTATGCGTAACATAAGGCGCTGTATGCGTAACAGGCCGAGAAAATCACAAGCAGTTCGCCAGGAAGTCACGAGGGGGCGTTAGATGCATTCAGCGGCCGCTCATTTCCTCTGCAGGCGTGGGGGAAAATGGTAATAACTCCACTTCTAGGGCGAGTAGAACAATAATTCAAAGTTTACATTAAAGAGGAATGTTCCAATTAATTTTCTGTAGCAAAAAAAAATCGTAATTTTTTGGATTTGACCACCTCCGGCTCCCCTTAAACGAGTGAGTGCGCTGCTCGTACTGCTTGTAGGGGCCTCAGAATACTATCTTACTGAATTACTGCTGGTCCTTTATTCCCCCCTTACTCTGTTTTATGTTCCCCCATTTTTACCTCCTTATGTATGTCTTATTTTATTCTTGTTTTAATTGTCATGTCACTCGGCTGAAGAGCGGCGGATTGTGCTGCTGACAGCCCTCCCCTGCCCATATGGGGCAGGGGAATGAAATCACAATAAAGAAAAAAAAAAAAGCTGGTCCTTTACGTCTTGGATCACTTCTTACAATCACTGATGTAGGTTGAGTACTTGACAACGAAAGAAGAATCAGTCTCTGTCATTCACACTGAATTAATGTAAATTATGACGAGTGAGTAATCAGTCTTCCTCAGTCACGTTGAATTAATAGAAATTAAGCTGCTGACTGATTGCGAGGTACTAGTATCTAATGCTCGATATTCTGGCCGTCAGAGACGTACACAGAGCCGTTATCTGGGTGCCACAGGCGGCGTCGGTTGAGGCGTGGCGACCCCTGTGCTTCTCGCGAGCCGGGTCCAGCCCCCGGAGGCTTTCGCGGGTAATGAACACGTCACAGGTGTGACCTCGCGTTGGCGCCGTAATTTAATCACAGACGGCTGCAGGGAAGGGCTCCCGTGATGGTCCAAGGGCTGAGTCAACAGCGGGCAAGCTTCTCTACTACACGACACTTACAGATGGAGTGGCGATGAACATACAAACCTTTCCTAAATGTTCCTGTGCTCTACGAGACTGGTAGTCGTGACTGCTTCTTTTCAAACCGTTTTACCCATTCCAGTTACTTAGCGTAAAATTTCGCTTCCAGATCATCACTCTTCATATTTTCACATGTAATGTCTAACGAACAAAAATTCTTTTACAATTTGTGATACACTGTCCGGTTACGTAGGTACGATACCTAACCAGTCGATTTTTGACTCTGATGAAATTGCACCGTTAACTATATTCAGAGCCACTGCAGGCTCATCAACAGATTGAACATTATTTTTTGCACTACATAAAGAAATACCACAGGCCGACATAGACGTGTGACTGCATCACAGCTTCGCATCCATAACAAATGCTTTTACCCAGCTTACACACACACACACACACACACACACACACACACACACACACACACACACTGCTCCCGGAAGAATGGTTTGACTCCTGCCTTGTTTAGGTTGGGTTGTTTCGGGAAAGAGACCAAACAGTGAGGTCATCGGTCTCATCGGATTAGAGAAGGGCGGGGAAGGAAGTCGGCCGTGTCCTTTCAAAGGAACCATCTCGGCATTTGCCTGGAGCGATTTAGGGAAATCATGGAAAACCTAAATCAGGATGGCCAGACGCGGGATTGAACCGACGTCCTCCCGAATGCTTGTCCAGTGTGCTAACCACTGCGCCACCTCGCTCGGTTGCCCTGTTTATGGCTCTACGTAACTTACTACACTAAGATTCCAGAGAAACTGGTATAGGCATGTGTATTCAAATATAGAAATACGAGTATGCAAACAGGTAGAATACGGCGCTGCGGTCGGCAACGCATACATAAGACAACAAGTGTCTGGCGCAGTTATTACGTCGGTTACTGCTAATACAATGGAAGGTTATCAAGATTTAACTGCGTCTGAAAGTGGTGCTATAGTCGGAGCACGACCGATGGCACACAGCATCTCCGAGGTCGCAATGAAGTGGTGATTGTTTTTGTACGACCATTTCACGAGCGTACTTTGAATATAAGAAATCCGGTAAAACATTAAATCTCCGGCATTGCTGTGATCGGAAACGGATCCTGCAAGAACGAGACCAACGAGGACTGGTGAGAATCGTTCAACATGACGGAAGTGCAACCTTTCCCAAATTACTGCAGATTCCATTGCTGGGCTATCAGCAAGTGTCAGCAAACCGATCCACTGAACGAAACATCACCGGTATGGCCGTTCGCAGCCGAAGGCCCACTCGTGTGCCCTTGATGACTGACTGCACGACACAAAGCTTTACGCCTCGCCTGGGGCCGTCAACGCTGACATTGGACTGTTGAAGACTGGAAACAAGTTGCATGGTCGGACGAGTCTCGTTTCAGATTGTATCGAGCGGATGGACGTGTACGGGTATGGGGACAATCTCATGAATCCATGGATCCTGCATGTCAGCAGGGGACTGTTCAAGCTGGGAGATGCTCTGTAACGGTGTGGTGCTTGTGCAGTCCTCTGTGCATTCCGTTGGACCTGGGCAATTCCAGCAGGACAATGCGACACCCTATACATCCAGAATTGCTACAGAGAAGCTCCAGGAACACTCTTCTGAGTTTGAAGACCCCCCAGACATGAACACTATTGAGCATATCTGGGACGCCTTGCTACGTGCTATTCAGAAGAGATCTCCACCCCCTCGTACTCTGCACCCCTGCAGGGTTCATGGTGTCAGTTCCCTCCAGCACTGCTTCAGACGTTAGTCTAGTCCATGTTGCGGCACTTCTGCGTACTCGTGGGGGCCCCAAGCGATATTAGGCAAATATACCAGTTTCTTTGGCTCTTTAGTGTAGTTGTTGCACGGCAGAATGGAAACTGGGCTGTGTGTTGGTCCTCTTGGCTTTGCTGAATGGCGTCTAGTCTTTGTTGCCTCAACAGCGTTGACCTGTCATCACAGGCAGAATATCCGTCCTTTTGAACACCACTGTCGGATGGTTAACTTCGGAGCCTAGGTGTTCCTCGTTCGAAATATTCCTGACTCTGTGTACTAGGAGGCACAGCATAGATCTTTTCCAACAAGGGAATGTCCCAATCCCGCATGTCGTAAAATACCCTGATATTTTCCAAACAGGAAGCATACGCCGAAAGAAAGACCCTGACAAAATTTTAGCTGATAAGACGCAGTACAAGTCTTAAAAAAACCTGTTCAATATAGCCAAATTTATAGCTCAAGCAGCGTCTGGAGAAATGCGTAATACGGCAGGCGCATATCCTTGGTTGACGGCGCATTGATAAACAGAAGCGACGACTCGGGGAGACCGTAATTTTTAAATCGAATTTCAGTTTCCACTGAAACATGTTCACTCAAATTTGAAACTCATTTAATATCTATAATAATTAACAGTTGCTTTTGTGGTAGCAGAAGTGTTAACAATGGAAACAAAACTGAATTAGTATTCATTGTGTTTAACGCTTAATTTTGAGTAGTGTGCAAACTCGGTTTAGCTTCCTAAAATCTAACCATGAACTGTATAAATGGAGAAAAGATTTACAAAAAGTAATAAATATGTGATATAGTGAAACTCACAAAACTGTTAAAGAAAAACTATCATAAAGATTTAGTCTACAACTGGCGGCAAGGTCCCATTACAGCCATTAACAACCAACACAAACCCCTAACCTTGAATAGATACAATGAACAACAGTTATTCACAGGAGTTTTCTTGGGATCTGAACCGTGTACCGCTGCCCATTAGAGGCAATGCATCGTTACTGATGGGAAGCTACGAGAATGGGCCCTCCGAATCGCAGCTGAGGTAAATGTTGCTTATTTCACGTCCTGGTTAAATAGATTGAGCTGAGTTACGAAACAACAAAGTTTACTACATGTGAAAGTGTAGAGTAGATGACGTGGTGACGAAGCCGATCACTCAGGTTTCATGAAAGAACTGCGAGCAAACCACACTTTATCATGTTGGGGAGAAAAAAGACGGAGTCCGCCGTGCATGATACATTCATACACAACAATGACAGTGATAGGTATGAATGGACTCCTGTTTTACAAAGCCTTATACGTTACGTGATCAAAAGTATCCGCACAAATGACTGAAAATGACTTACAAGATCGTGGCACCCTTCATCGGTAATGTTGGAATTTGATATGGTGTTGTCAAACCCTTAGCCTTGATGAAAGCTTCCATACGTTCAGGCATACGTTCAGTCAGGTGCTGGAAGGTTTCTTGGGGAATATCAGACCATTCTTCACGGAGTGCTGCACTGAGGAGAGTTATCATTGTCGGTCGGTGAGGCCTGGCACGAAGTCGGAATTCCCAAACATTCCATACGTGTTCTCTAGGATTCAGGTCACGACTCTGTGGAGGCCAGTTCATTGCAGGGATGTTGTCGTGTAACCACTCCGCCACATGCCGTGCATTATGAACAGGTGCTCGATCGTGTTGAAAGATGCAATCGCCATTCCCAAATTGCTCTTCAACAGTGGGAAACAAGAAGGTGCTTAAAACATCAATGTAGACCCGTGCTGTGATAGTGCCACACAAAACAAGGAGTGCAAAACTGCTCCATGAAAAACACGACCACACCATAATACCATCGCCTCCGAATTTTTATGTTGTCACTACACACGCTGGCAGATGACGTTCACCGGGCATTCGCCATACCCACACCTTGCCATCAGATCGTCACATTGTGTTCCGTGATTCAACACTCCACACAACGTTTTCCCACGTCCAATCCTTACTCTCCTTACACCAAACGAGGCGTCGTTTGGCATTTACTGGCGTGATGTGTGGTTTATGAGTAGCCGCTCGGCCATGAATTCCAAGTTTTCTCACCTCCCGCCTAACTGTCATAGTACTTGCAATGGTTCCTGATGCATTTTGGAATTCCTGTGTCATGGTCTGGATAGATGTCTGCCTATTACACGTTACGAGCCTCTTCAACTGTCGGCGGTCTCTGTGAGTCAACAGACGAGGTTCCACCCAAAAGAAACAGTGTGACTCAATGAATAATTTTTTCGGCTGTTGACAGTGTTTTTAAGAAAATTGTCAGCCAATATAATGTCCGATAGCTCCATTTCATTTGAGGTACATCAGGAAAACAACATTTTTTAATGTCAGTCATCGGTGCATTATCAGCTTGCATCGGCACATTTTACGAATGGCTCTAAGCGTGCTCAGTCTTCTGCACAAGAAACAGAGCAACTGTCGCTACAATTTCTTACTCCACCGCAATTCTGTCGAAATGAAAATAGTAACTACTGTGACGTGTCTCAAGCCATCAATTTTTCTATCGGCGTTTGGCCCTGCTATAAGGAAATTTTTTTTTTGTCGTTTAAATGACTGATTTATTTTGACGACTGCAGGAAATAAACAGGGAACTGTTTTATTCTGACTAAAATATACACCATTCAAACAAAAATTGTAATAATAACAGTGCTACAGGAATTATTATGAAATGAATTATTATGAAATGATGACTGCACGATATTTCTTTTCAATAAATTAGAGGGACGACTCATGGTAGTCGTCTGTAATGCAACATCAAACAATGTCTTATTTTCCTCTGCTCGTCACCTTTGTAAGAATTACATAGGCAACAGATTAGCTGTCAATACGAAGTCTTTTATTGAAAACAATGATACGTGACATTTTTTGTGTAGTTCCGTGCTTCAAATCCGTTTCTGTCACTCTGAATATTAGCACTACGTCGTGCAACGCACTCTTTTCATGGCCGATCGCGCACTAGGCAGGAGTGGTTGTACAGACAGTTGTCGTAAGTGTTTCCTCAATGGACAGAAACGATTACAGTGGGTCTTAGAGGCTAAAATTCTGACAGTTCATTTCTTTCGTTGTATTTTTCCTGCACAAAAAATTTTAGGATGGGCTTGGTCATGTCTGACTGGACCATTACTCTGTAATTTGGATGGTGTAATGTATGCCCGTTGAGGTACGGGTCATTTTTGTCTGTTTCCTGCACACAGAACGGCCGAAGCGACAAATCTTCTCCATCTCCACAACAAATCCTGTGTTTTGATGTGTACCACTCATATTGTCGACAAAATTTTGCAGCGCCTCATTGGCATGCGGCCAGAATAAAAACGTAGCAACATCTCCATCTCAAATGAAGTAGTATGGACGAAAAGGGCACTATCCTTATTCTTCAAAATCCTTCACAAAGAAATGAGCTGTGGCTATTGACAGTCGTGGATCCAAGGCCGTTTCATTAGTCATTTCGTACCAAAGTGCCACTTACGAAAAATAGATGGTCGTCAACGTTTGGCGATCTAACTTTTTAAATTTCGGAGAGAAATGAACAGTCAACAGTCTCAATGTCCTTCTGCTGATGCTTCAGAAAAATGGAACCATTTGGCTTGCATGATGGTTATGTTGTCAAAGTATTGCATTTTCATGTCTGTTTCTGTACTTTGACAGTTTATATTAGTTCGGTCTTGATGTCACCAAATCTCTTCACCCGTAATGATTTTCTTCCCACAATTAATTGTTCATATTTTGCATTTCTATCAGAACAATGCAGGCGTCCACAGGTCATTTTTTTTTTGTTCAGGAGTCAAGATGTGCGGGACAAATTTTGCACAAATTTTTCTCTTCATCTAACCATTCTGGAGAATGTTTTGAACACTTGATTCAGAAACGTTGTTTATTGCAGTTTGTGACACAGCAACACCGACACACTATGGTAGCACCTGCACTACTCAACACTGCTTGCTCAGAGCTTGTTATTTCCAGACGAAACTACCGTCAAACAGCCATAACTGGGTGTTCTTTGATTATTATGGGAGATGACGCATTGGAACTACAATAGACGATACAGTCCCTTGCTGAAGGAGAGCTTGATAAATTACAACTGTCATTGACTATTAAAGCATCACCTGATACACACGATTATGAGTACTCTCTTGAAATATAATAATCACATTTCCGTCTGAGACTTCAATAATTCTTTAGTCCTTCTCGATAATTTTGGCAGCTTCAGCCGAGGTCACGAACTGGTGCAAAACGCTTCCTCTGTGTGAGGGCGCTACGGTGCTGAGAGAGAGGGGTTGTCTCCTTCAGCCTCTCCCATTCGTCGCTGCGATTTGTAGTGGGACATGGCAAATTTCTGTGGTATCGATGTACATAGCCTAGTTTTGTGTTGCAGCGTTATCTTTACACGATACCACGTAATTGACTTGCAACATTTGTCGATGAAAGAGGCGGTTGTCAGAGTGCAACAGCCACAATATCTTCCCATGCAACTACACTGCCATTATCAGGTTTGATGATGGACTGACTGCTTGGGGACAAGAACAGCGCCCTGGAGCGCCGTCCTCTAAGCTGTCACTTCATCAGCGCACGTGATGAAGGCAACGCAGTGGCTTTCTCAAACGTTGTGCCCTTCACGAGGGACGAGGGACATTAAGTACACGTAGTAAACATATGTCAAAATGGTTCAAATGGCTCTGAGCATTATGGGACTTAACATCTGTGGTCATCAGTCCCCTAGAACTTAGAACTACTTAAACCTAACTAACCTAAGGACATCACACACATCCATGCCCGAGGCAGGATTCGAACCTGCGACCGTAGCAGTCGCGCGGTTCCGGATTGAGCGCCTAGAACCGCTAGACCACCGCGGCCGGCGTAAACATAGTTAAAGTTATTAGTTCAAGCTGTCCCAGAAGTTACTGCAATGAAATTGCGTATGTACCAGCAATAAAATCAGTCTTCGAACTTTTAGGGTGGACTAGGCAGGTAGCTACTTAAAGTGCTTATAATTCACAGTACGTCCAGTGAAATCGTACCACCATTTAGAACTTCGGACTGGCAGCTATCTGAAATTTCTGGCCAAAGAACTGTGTACAAACTTAAGCTTAAAACAAACAAATAGTACTCCATCGACTGACCATTACCCCAAGGTGAGAAATATACACACACCAAAAAAAGCTTTGCATTTCCCAGAACTCCTGAAGATAGACGTTGACTGTGGATATTGTATCACAGACACTGTCCCTTTGACTTTTTAGAGATGTAACTAAACCCGAGCAAAGATGGAAACAGCCATGCATGAGCAGCCCCTTTTAGACGGAGGGGGTCCGACAGCCGACCGGTTCCAGTTATTCCACCAGAAAGGAGGTACATGGCTCGTGTTGTCTGTAGTTCAACCATGCCTAGACGGTCAATACCGCGGCTCGATCGCGTCCGCATTGTTACTTTGTGCCAGGAAGGGTTCTCAACAAGGAAGCGCCCCGGCGTCTCGGAGTGCACCAAAGCGGTGTTTTTCGGACATAGAGGAAATACAGAGAGGTAGCAGCTGTCGATGACATGCCTCGCTCAGACCGCCCAAGAGCTACTACTGCAGTGAATGACCGTTACCTACGGATTATGGCTCGGAGGAACCCCGACAGCAACGCCACTATGTTGAATAATGCTTTTCGCGCCGTCACAGGAAGTCGTGTTACGAATCAAACTGTGCGCAATAGGCTGTATGATGCGCAACTTCACTCCCGACGTCCACGGCGTGATCTATCTTTGCAACCTTGACACCATGCAGCGCGGTACATATGGGCCCAAAACATGCCGAATGGACCGTGGACGTTCGCTTCACCGATGAGTGTGGCATATGCCTTCAACCACACAATCGTCGGAGACGTGTTAGGAGGTAACCTGGTCAGGCTCAAAACCTTAAACACACAGTCCAGCGAGTGCAGCAAGGTGGAGGTTCCCTGCTGTTTTAGGGTGACATTATTTGAGGCCGACGTACATCGCTGGTGGTCGTGGAAGGCGCCGTAAAGGTTGTACGATATGTGAATGCCATCCTTCGACTGCTTGTGCATACTGGCGAGGCATTCGTCTTCATGGACGTCAATTGGCACCTCCATTGTGCACATCTTCTGAAGAACTTCCTTCATGATAACGACATCGCTCGACTTGTGTGGCCAGCATATTATCCGGGCATGAACCCTATTGAAAGAAGCATGGGATAGCTTGAAAAGGTCTGTTCATGCACGACGTGACCCACCAACCACTCTGAGTGATCTTTGCCAAATAGCCGTTGAGGAGTGGAACAATCTGGACCAACAGTGCCTTGATGAACTTTTGGACAGTATACCACGACGAATACAGGCATGAATCAGTGCAAGAGGACGTGCTACTGGGTATTAGAGGTACCGGTGTGTACAGCAGTCTGCACCACCACCTCTGACGGTCACGCTGTATGGTTGTACAACATACAATGTGTGGTTTTCATGAGCAATAAAAAGATCGGAAATGACGTTTATGTTGATCTCTATTCCAATTTTCTGTACAGGTTCCGATAATTCGGAATCGGGGTGATGCAAAACTATCCGCGGTGTAGCAAAGCACATTAAATCACTTAATGAAGGTAAGGCCTCCGGTCCAGAATGTATACGTCAGGTTCCTTTCAAAGTATGCTGACACAGTAGCTCCATATTTAGCAATCACATACAACTGCTCTCTCACAAAAAGAATCGCACCTAAAAACTGGAAAATTGCTCATGTCACACCAATACCAATACCCAAAAAGGGAAATAGGAGTGACCCGCTGAATCACAGGCCCATATTACTATCGTCGATTTGCATTAGGGTTTTGGAGCATATACTGTGTCCGAACATTATGAATTACCTCGAAGAAAACGATTTATTGACACGTAGTCAGCACGGATTCCGAAAATATCGTTCCTGTAAAACCCAACTAGCTCTTTATACTCATGAAGTAATTAGTGCTATCGACAGGGTATGTGAAACTGATTCAAGAAGGCTTTCGACACCGTTCCTCACATGCGTCTTTTAACCAAACTTCGTGCCTATGGAATATCGCGTCAGTTGTGCCACTGGTTTTGTGATTTCCCGTCAGAAAGGTCACAGTTCGTAGTAATAGACGGAAAGTCGTCGAGTAAAACAGAAGTAAAATCCGGCGTTCCCCAAGAAAGTGTTATAGGCCCTCTACTGTTCCTGATCTATAGTAACGACATAGGAGTCAATCTGAGCAGCCTGTTACAGTGTTTGCGGATGATACTGTCATTTACCGTCTCGTCAAGTCATCAGTTGACCAAAACGAATTGGGAAATGATTTAGATAAGATATCTGTATGGTGCGAAAAGTGGAAATCGACCCTGAATCAAGAAAAGTGTGAAGTTATTCACATGAGTACTAAAAGAAATCCGATAAATTTCGATTACACGATAAGTCATAAAAACCTGAAGGTTGTAAATTCAATTAAATACTTAGGGATTACAATTACAAATAACCTAAATTGGAACGATCGCATAGATAATGTTGTGGGTGGAGCAAACCAAAGACTGCGATTCATTGGCAAACTCTTAAAGTTGCAACAGGTCTACTAGAGAGACTGCTTACACCACACTTGTCCGCCCTATTCTGGAGTATTATTGTGCGGTGTGGGATCCGCATCAGGTGGGACTGACGGATGACACCGAAAAAGTTCAAATAGGGCAACTCGTTTTGTATTACCGCGAAATAGAGGAGATATGATACGTGAATTGGAGTGGCAATCATTAAAACATAGGCGTTTTTCGCTGCGAGGGGACCTTCTCTTCAAATTTGAATCACCAGTTTTCTCCTCCGATTACGAAAACATTCGTTTGGCACCCACCTCATAGGGAGAAATGATCATCACGATACAATATCAGAAATCAGGGCTCGTTTTTCCTGCGGTCCGTCCGAGAGTGGAACTTGAAGGTGGTTCATTGAACTCTCTGCCATCACGTAGATGTAGATGTGAGAATACAGATACTGTTGCTCCCCGTTCATCTCGGTCATTTAGCAGCTTAAACCGCAGCATCGTCGCAAACGACACATTTTCTGGTAGCTCTACAATGAAAAGTAGTTAACAGGCAACAACGGAACGTGGCGTGATCGGTGCCTTTAGCCTATTCTGAGAAACCTTTTTTTCAGTTTTAGAGGTTTCTGGGATATTTTTTTCCAATCGTATCAATGTCAAAGTTAACAAGCGTTGTATCAATGTCTCTGTTGATACAGTCCCATCAAAATCTCTAGGGAAATTGTAGTATCTTGAACCCTTTTGGACGTCCATTTGTGCATTACGATAACGACTGCACTCCTTTCTGCGTTCCCCCCAACACGCATTACTAACCCTCCGCTGCTAGTGCTGGTACCGGCCGTCTATGAATGGTTATTATACCTTTACGTCGAATATAAGCGACAGTCACGCTAATGTGAGCGGCCTGTGTACACGCATTTCTTATGTGGACAGGAGAAATGACATATGACAGTCCGCGGCTATTCTGAATCAAGTGAGATAGTTACCAGAAATAACTATCTGTCTGATACTAAGTGATGGGAAAACATGTAAACAAACATTATTAGACAAAGAACTATGAAACTATTAGTTCCATCTTATCACTGTGGTACTGAACTCGTGATTCAGCTCACAAAGGAAGTGTCATAAAGCCACTTCATTAAATCGTGAACAATATGAAATCAACAGCAACATATTCCCATGACGTTTTAGGTAATTAATGAGCGCAGTTTAGAAGCTTTTACAGGTATTAAAACGTGGATAAGCTGATCTACGAGGACCTGACGCAGTGTTTCAGCGTTTGAATCTGGACCACTAATACCGCTATCATCATATGTGGTCAAGTAAGTTACGCAATTAATTTCAGTGTAACACAAATATTTTTGTTGTATTAAGTGTTCTCAACAAAATACTATAAAGTGTTTGTGTTTTTTCTGTTTGTTTCATGTTCACTGCGGAGACTTGGCGACGGCGAAAGGATCTTCTGGCGCGGTTTTGCAGACTTTGAGGTGCCGGACAAAGTAATTCCCGACCCACCAGCCAAGGAGCTTTTAGCTGTCTCAAAATTCCACTGACCGTTGTTTATAATGAAAAATGTATGAGAGATACAGTAATAATCTTGTGTCATTTCATGATCAGCCACGTTTGCTTACAGACTTCATCAAATAACGTAATATTTTTACACGTGGCAGCATATTGTACATCGCGAACGTGCAACAGAATCTTGTGATAAGATGAAAATAAACCTGAAGCATGAAGAAACTTTTATTGAAGATCTTTTTCCGGAAATATGTGGAATTTGTATACCAACGAAATGATTTTCGATATGCTTTGTCTAAATATATCAATTGAAAATACGACGGAGGAATATTGCTACCAATGCATGTCTATTCCGACGAATTTACGTTGATTTGGATTTAGAATAGCTGATTTTGTTGTGTCTGTGATTTAATAGATCTGCCACTTACCCTGCGCCGGCCGGGGTGGCCGAGCGGTTCTAGGCGCTACGGTCGTAGGTTCGAATCCTGCCTCGGGCATGGATGTGTGTGGCGTCCTTAGGTTAGTTAAGTTTAAGTAGTTCTAAGTTCTAGGGGACTGATGACCTCAGATGCTAAGTCCCCATAGTGCTCAGAGCCATTTGAACCATTTCTGAACTTACCCTACTAAAGGCAGTATGTTTCATTATTAGGAAGTGACAAGTGGAGGAAATTAAAAGCTAACTGGAAATCATTCAAAGGACAGTTGTATGGAAAGAGTGAAACAAATTTCTTTAATTTTTGTTTCTGATCACGAAATTGTTAGGTTCTTAGACTACCGATTTCGGGACAGCTACCACCAAATTCTGATCTGTTTTAAAACATGTCCTAATATAAAGAAGCTATAGTAGCATTGTCAACAGATATAAACATAAAATAAGCCCGGGCTTTGCACACATATTTAAAATGTGGTATATATTAGTCGACAGTGTCTGCGGAGTCATCTTGTTAGCACTACTACTGTTCGTGGAGCCAGAGAATCAAATTTACCCTGCATGGTTCCGTTTGAAAGTAGGCAGTGTTTCTACAAGTTGCTAAGAGAAAAACTCGACTACTATTATGAGACTGATATTACAAAACGATGGATAATGTGCCTTTAATTAGTAACATAGAGATTATTTAAAATCACTGTGCTGAAGTAACTGCACATTTCTTGATATCATAGCAACGCATTAAACAACAACACGAATATAACGCAACTTTCAGGTAAAAATTTTAGTTTCAAAATACACAGAGCAGAAAAAAGTTTTGCACCACCTCGGTTCCGAGAGTTCCGAAACCTCTACAGAAAATTGGAATGTAGATCAACATAAACATCATTTCCGTTCCTTTTATTGCTTATGAAAACTACTCATTGCATGTTGTACCACCATGCAGATAGAACTTCAGAGATGGTGGTCTAGATTGCTGTACACACCGGTACCTCTAATACCCAGTAGCACGTCCTCTTGCAATGATCCATGTCTGTATTCATCGTGGCATGCTTTCCACAAGTTCATCAAGGCACTGTTATTCCAGATTGTCCCACTCCTCAACAGCGTTTCGGCGTAGATCCCTCAGAGTGGTTGGTTCAAATGGCTCTGAGCACTATGCGACTTAACTTCTGAGGTCATCAGTCGCCTAGAACTTAGAACTAATTAAACCTAACTAACCTAAGGACATCACACACATCCATGCCCGAGGCAGGATTCGAACCTGCGACCGTAGCGATCACGCGGTTCCAGACTGAAGAGTGGTTGGTGGGTCACGTCATCCGTAACAGCCCTTTTCAATCTATCCATCCATGTGCGATAGGGTTCGTGTCTGGAGAACATGCTGGCCACTCTAGTTGAGCGATATCGTTATCCTGAAGGAAGTAATTCACAAGATGTGCACGAAGGGGGCGTGAATTTCGTCCATGCCAGTATGCTGACGATATGGTTGCACTATCGGTCGGAGGATGACATTCATGTATCGTACAGCCTCGCCGCCTTCCATGACCGCCAGTGGCGTACGTTGGCCCCTAATAATGCCACCCCAAAGTACTAGGGAAACTCCACCTTGCTTCACTCGCTGGACACTGCCCCCAAACACGTCTTCGACGATTGTCTGGTTGAAGGCATATGCCACACTCATCGGTGAAGAGAACGTGATGCCACTCCTAAGCGGTCCATTCGGCTTGTTGTTGGGCCCATCTGTACTTCGCTGCATTGTGTTGTGGTTGCAAACACGGACTTCGCCATGGACGTCTGGCGTGATGTTGCGCATCATGCAGCCTATTTCGCACAGTTTGAGTCGTAACACGACGTTCTGTGGCTGCACGAAAAGCATTATTCAACATAGTGGCGTTGCTGTCAGTGTTCCTCCGAGCCATATTCCGTAGGTAGCGGTCAACCACTGCAATAGTAGCCGTTGGGCGGCCCGAGTGAGGCATGTAATTGACGGTTCTTGTCTCTCTGTATCTCTTCCATGTCTGAACAACATCGCTTTGGTTCACTGCGAGACGCGTGGACACTTCCCTTACTGAGATCCCTTCCTGGCACAAAGTAACATCTCGATATTGACCGTCTAGGCATGGTTGAACTACGGATAATACGAGCCGTGTACCTCCTTCCTAGTGGAAAGACTGGAAATGATCGGCTGTCGGACCCCCTCCGTCTAATAGGCACTGCCCATGCATGGTCGTTTACAACTTTGGTCTGTTTAGTGACATCTCCATTAACAGTCACAAGGACAGTGTTTGTGATATCGTATAATATCCACAGTTAACGTCTATCATCAGAAATACTGGGAAACAGGGTGACACCAAACTTTTTTTTATCACTGTATAAGGAAGTACTGTGTCCCTTGTTCTTTAAAAACGTTCTAAATACGAACTTGCACCCATCATCAGTGTTCGAAAAAACATAATGGTATGCTGACTCACTTAATAAAGGCAAGAACTTTAGGGAAAACTATTTCGTACGGGATAAGTATTTTATGCGGCTTGAAGATAGTAGTGTAGTATTATTACAGTAGTTCAAAGCACAAAGGATGTGGAATAAACTGAATTAATGAAATTGCAATCTACTCTAAATCGCTGACCATAACATTTACGCAACGTTTTAGGTAATGAATGAGAACAGTTTGGAAATTTTTACTGGTGTTACAAAGTGAAAAGGATGACCTACTCACATGTGTTTCAAAATACGTAAGAAGTCGCATTAATTCCATTAACTAAATCGTATACTATTTGAAATCTGTAAGCAAAACACTCCCAACGATGTTTAAATAACAAATGAAAGTAATTATGAGACATTTCCTGGTATTACAACTTGAACAACCTGACATGCAGCCACATGTTTTCTTGCATAAAGAGAATATCAGTTTATGTCAATAAATCAAAATATATATGAAATCATTAAGAACTTGTGTGATAATTTGTTTAAGTTGCACCCAGAAAGCAATATAGGGAAGATATACCAGCACCTCACGTCGGACTAAAGTATTTCCATGCAGACCAGCTGCAATTCCGTATACCCTCGAGTGTGTTCGGTCAGAGAGCTGGTTGGCCTCTGTAATAAAAAAGTGAATGGAAGGATCAACAAGCGAACTTGAACGGATGTCATGTGACGTCAGCAACGACCAAACACAACGGGCCACAACGAAAAAAATGCAAAAAAAAAAGTGCCGCCAAAGAGGAAGTGCCCTTTGCCGTTGGCGAAAGCGCCCGGTGGCCTTGTTGTTCGCGCCTCGGGTGATTTTTCCGTTTCCTTGTTATTGACAACTTTGGCAGAAAAGGCTTCTACAGATTCGCAAATTTCTCTAGTGAAATAGTTGTGTGTGCATCTACAGAATCAAAGACACCCTGCAGAATTCCGTTTGAAAACCTGCAGTATTTCTATGAGTCGCTAGGGTAGGAACACAGCTACTATTGCCAGAGTGACATCACAAAGGGGTAGGGAACATGCCTTCACCTCTACTGAACGTTAGTCTTTTCTCTAACTGTATGGAGCTCCCTCGCCTTTTAGAGTCTGGGGGAGTCTAATGCGGCTCGAGTTATGGGGCCTGTCGGCGCGTTAGTGGTCGTCACATCTCACGCTACACAAAATAAAATGGGTGTTACTCCGACCGCGAATCACCCTATATTATTTTACACGACTCATGCTGTATTATTTTACAGCCTGTTTCACCTACGCCTATGTGCTATCTCCGGTGTTACGTGGAAACCAGTAACCCTGGTCGGATCACGATTATCGCATGACACGTCTGTAGGCAGACTACACAGTACACAGAGTACAGAGTACACAGTATGGTAGGCAGAGTCTAGGCTTTAACCGAGAATAAACTAGACTAATTAGAAGTGGTCTTCGGAAAAATTCCAAGACAGTCGTTGTACCGTTTAGGACTTCGGACTGAGGTGTCTGTAGCATCTACTCGCAGGGCTGTGAACTGAAACCTTCCTAAATTACACCAGTACATCGACTGACCTATTAAAAATGGTTTCCTGATGTTCGCCCCGGTCAGCAGGAAGTTAAACGCCTTGACAGGCATAGAAAGGGATACAACCATTACCCTCACAATCATTAGGAAGAGCAGCTGTGAGGTGTATACTGCGTGAACCTGAAATCTTTCAGGAGACTCTAAGAAGGATGCGCTTTGATCAGTTACCATGTGACAATGGCGAGAAACACAGGGGCCATATTCTGCATTATAGTTACTTGACGAAATTGAAAATTTGAGCTTTTAGTTGCTCATGACTACGTATTCGCAGAGGAAGTGTAAGTCCTTTACGATACTAGATATGTAAAAGTGTTGCAGTGTCTCTGTAACATGCAGGATTGCAGCGCAACAACACTACTCAAGAACAAGAATTAGTACTTTAAACGACGGTTGTTAATTTCCGTATTTGCGTGATCAGAGTGTATGACTGCTACAACCGTTGAAAGTCTAAATTCTTTTGTCTGCCTACCGACCCCCCTCTCCCTCCTATCTGCCTCACCTTCTCATACCCGCTTTCTCTCTCTGATCCCATGACCCCCCCCCCCCCCCAAAAAAAAAAATCTCTCTCTCTTTCTGGTTGTCATTGAGCTCATGTAATATCATCGTTATCGTGTAATAATTAGAGAGGATGCCATCATTTCTCTATACGAAAGTAACTAAACGGTCCTCGAGCTTCTACTTGTCACAATATGTCTCCCCACGCCATCCAAACGGAGGTTCCTTCACGAGGTTGTGAGATTACCTCATCGAGGAGAAAAGATTTCTCTCTTAATCTGTCATATTCATAGTCCCTGAGTTGTTGATGAGATTTAATCTTCTTTCTCCACTTGTTCGCATTCCCACTGCGATGGTTATATGTATAAAGCTATCGGTAGTACATCTCACCCAAGAACCAGGGATCTATGATCCGTTCGACGCACAAACTTGTCACATGTGACCGAAACTAGTGTATTATACAGCAGGGGTGGCCACAATGCCACTCACAAGTTTCATACAGCTCTTGTTGACTTGGTATTGCTTACACGTGCAACATACTTTCGCTTAGACAATGCTGTGCCAGCAGTTGGCAGTCAGATACTGTTCTGCATTTAAACACACTCAAACATATCATTACAAGGGAGTGGAAAAATAATTTTTGATTTACCACAGAGTTTGTTAAGTCTTCATGACAAATTAAGATTGTTTCATAAAAACCTTGACTTTAAAATAATCGCGCATTTCATGTGTCTGAAGGAACCCTTCCTAAAGTTCACGTGATAACTTAAAATCATTTTCGTGAAACGTCTAACCCGGCTGAGGAACTGTCGTTTTTTATTCCCGAAAAATCTGCATGCTACGGAAGACTATCCACTCGGGAAACTTAGGAAGACTTGTCTACAAATCAGTGGGACTGCTTCTATGGAGCCAGTACTTCAGCATTATTTTACAAGCTGGATTTTATCACTAGAGTTTGTTTCCAACTTTTTCTTGTTCTGCCAAAGCAATAACTTTACTACTTTATGTAAGTACTTCAGATAGCGCTAATATAGTAAGCATAATTTCAGGAAGCTTTACGTACAGGCTAAATGGCTGTACGTAAAGCTTGCTGAAGATTAAGTTTTTATGTTTATAAATTTTTATAGATTTCCAATATAGAACTATTGTTCGCAATACAGTTAAACTCATTAAGTTACGCAGATTAATAACTGTTAAACTTGAACGTTGGCAGCAGTTTAAAAGACCAAACTTTGAAATAGTGTTAGAGGCTTATCTGTGCAGTCGAGGATACTGTTCATGAGGTAACATATTTATAAGAATCTTGTAAATTCCAGTAATGGGCAAATAGGTCGTTGGACCGGGTGCTACATTGCACATCGGCCGAGGTCAGAAATAATGAGGTAAGTCAGCAACCAAAAGCAAGAACGGCCTGTCAAATAAATCGAAATTAGTCTTCAGTCGTGTAAAGTCTTGGAATCTCCATGAAAGGTAACGACGAACTCCTTCAATTACCGAAACTTAGTCACGTCTGGTGCAGAAATTGCAGGAAATGTTCCATGTAATGATGCTAAAGCTGATTTTTGCACAGGAATGATTTTTCTTTGGTAGCATCTCTTCCCCCACGAACTATGGTCTTTGCCGTTGGTGGAGAGGTTCGCGTGCCTCAGCGATGCGTAACGTAGGTGCAACCACAATTGGGGGGGGGGGGGGGGGGGCGCGCATCTAGTGAGAGGCCAGACAAACGTGTGGTTCCTGAAGAGGGACAGCAGCCTTTTCAGCAGGCGCAGGGGTAACAATCTGAATGGCTGACTGATCTGGCCTTGTAACATCAAACAAAACGGTCCTGCTGTCCTCTTACTGCAAAAGGGCAAGGGGAAACTACAGCCGTAATTTTTTCCCCAGGGCATGCTGGATAAACTGAACGAACCTGGGGATGTAGATGGTTTCAGAGGGAGCATTAGAGAACGATTGACAAGAACAGTAGAAGGGAATACAGCAGAAGAAGAATGGGTAGCTTTTAGAGATGAAATACTAAAGGCATCAGAGGACAAGACGATCAAAAGACGAGGTCTAGTAGAAATCCTTGGTTAACCCAAGACAGATAATGAATTCAATCGAGTAAAAGTGAAAATATAAAAATGCAATAAATGAAGCAGGTGAAAGGGAATAAAAATGTCTAAAAATGAGATCGACGGAAAGTGTAAAATGGCTAAGCAGAAATGGCTAGAGGACAAATGTAAGGCTGTTGTAGCATATATCGTTAGGGGTAAGACAGATACTGCCTACAGGGAAATGAAAAAGACCATTGGAGAAAAGAATACCACATGTATGAATATCATGAGCTCAGATCGAATACCAGTCCTAAGCGAAGGAGGGAATGCAGAAAGGTGGAAGGAGTATGTAGAGGATCTATACAAGGGAGATGTACTGCAGGGCAATGTTATGGAAATGGAAGAGGACGTAGTAGAAGATGAAATGTGAGGAAGTTCATACAGCTCTGAAAGACTTAAGTTGAAACAGGCACCGGGAGTAGACAACATGCCGTTAGAGCTACTGATAGCATTAGGAGAGCCAACCATGACTAAACTTTTCTATCTGGTGAGCAGGCCGTATGAAGTAGGCGAAATCCCCTCAGACTTCAAGAAGAATATAATAATTCCAGTTCCAAAGAAAGCAGATGCTGACAGGTGTGAACATTACCGAACAGTGAGATTCATAAGTTACGGTGGCAAAATACTAACAAGAATTCCTTACAGAAGAACGGAAAAAACTGTTAGAAATCGACCTCGAGGAAGATCAGTTTGGATTCCGGAGAAATGTATGAATACCTGAGGCAATATTGACTCTACGAATTCTCATAGAAGATAGGTTAAGGAAAGGCAATCATACCCTTATAGCATTTGTAGACTTGGGAAAAGCTTTTGATAATGCTGACTGGAATAGCCTCTTTCAAATTCTAAACGCGACAGCAGTTAAACGCAGGGAGCGAAAGGCCAATTACAGTTCTTACAGAAACTAGTTGGCAGTTCGAATAGTCGAGAGGCGTGAAAGGGAAGCCGTGGTGCGAAGGGATTATTCAACCTGTGTATTGAACAAGCAGTAAGGGATACAGAAAATTGGAGTCGGAGGTAATTTCCAGGGAAGGAGAAATAAAAACTTTGAGGTCTACCAAAGACATTGTAATTCTGCCGGCCGGTGTGGCCGTGCGGTTCTAGGCGCTTCAGTCTGGAACCGCGTGACCGCTACGGTCGCAGTTTCGAATCCTGCCTCCTGTGTGATGTCCTTAGGTTAGTTAGGTTTAATTAGTTCTAAGTTCTAGGGGACTGATGACCTCAGATGTTAAGTCCAAAAGTGCTCAGAGCCATTTGAACCAGCCACTGTAATTCTGTCAGAGACAGCAAAGGACTTGGAAGAGCAGTTAAACGGAATGGACAATGTGTTGAAAGGGGGATACAAGACGAATATCAGCAAAAGCGAAACGAGGATAATGAAATGTAGTCGAATAAGGTGATGCTGAGGGAATTAGATTAGGAAATGAGACACCTTTGGGTAGCAAGATAAGTGATGATGGTCGAATCAGGGAAGATATAAAATGTAGACCAACAGTAGTAAGAAAAGCGTTTCTCAAGATGAGGAATTTGTTAACATCGAGTGTAGATTTAGTGTCAGAAAGTCCTTTCTGGAAGTATTGGTATGGAGTGTAGCCATGTATGGAAGGGAAACTTTGACGATAAACTGTTCAGACAAAAAGAGAATAGAAGCTTTCGAAATGTGATACTACAGACGAATACTGAAAATTGGAGGAGAAGAGGACGTAACTGATGAGGAGGTACTAAATAGAACTAAGGAGAAGAAACTTTGTGGTTGAACCTGACTAAAAGAAGGTATCTGTTGGTGGGACACATTCCGAGGCATCAAGGGATCACCAACTTAGTACTGAACGGAAGCGTGAGGAGGTTATAAATCGTAGAGGGAGACCAAGAGATGTATACAATTAGCAGAATCAGAATGATGTAGGTTGCAGTAGTTACTTGGAGATGAAGAGGCTTGCACAAGATGGAGCAACATGGAGAGCTGGATCAATCCATTCTTTGGACTGAAGACCACAACAACAACAGCACCATCAGTCTTGTCCACCATATCTGTTGGAAATGATTCTCTTCTTCCATTGGGAGAGGTAATGAATTCAAATCATCGTGATGTTGATTATAAAATTCTTTTTTCAGTGCTCTACTTACCGTTAGCTCAGTTCTTTTCACTAATGAGCGCCTTCAGCCGGAATTCACTCTCGTTCGTCGTTCATCTTTGTTGCTGAGTTGCAATATCGCTTCAGTGACTATTCTTCCATCTCATTATGGTGCGATGGCACATTAGGCATGTTTAATGGCCATCCAACAATAGCAAATGTGAAGCAAATCCCATTCCATATTGAATGAACGATGTGGCTTCTTGATTTATTTTCTTTTTTTTTATGACAAGTGAATAGACGCCATAGTATTCCTAATGTGGAACATTAATTTAACGCAAGTAGCATTGCCATCAAACTGCTTGGCGTCTGACCACTGGAGCCTTCCTTTTGCTCTTCCCCATCAGCCCTCAGCGCAACTCGCCTCGGCACTCGGTGCGCTAGGCAGCAGTGACGTCGGAGCGCTCGCTATCTCACAGCGCTGTTTCGCCAGGCATGTTGTAGCGGATATGATGCTACGTAGATTACTCTATGTTGTGGCATTAGCTTCGGGATTCTGTTGCGACCTGTCATAGTGTATGTGGGCCAGCTAGACGTCGCAATAATGCTGCAATGCGGTGTCGTTGATACTGGGATTGCTACATGGCATAGTTTCCAGGGCCGAATACTTTAGGTAAGCCCACCTCCCGTCATAACACATGTGGACGGAGGGAGTAAAACTGCACCCAGTTCAATAGCGACATTCCTTCGGTGTCGTGCAATCGACCAGCGCTTCCTCCACGCCAATCATCAGAGGAATGTGCAGCGAAGCTACTGCAGCCTCGTCGACAAGCGCCAAAGACCAGGTGAAGCCGTTGATCTAGGGGCTGTCAGCTAGCTCTGATGGTTTTGGGCTTAAAATTGGAACGTCCGAGACGGGGGCAGCCAGGGGACGCCATCGCCTGACACTCCAGTTTCCAACGGTCCTTGGTTCGATATGGACCATCTGCACTTACCGCAAACGTCACAGAGCGTTAGCAGTACTGCGCATAACTTCGCTTTATGCCATCAAGCCGATAAAGCGTCCCTGCAACATCACTAACTGGCCACTACCCACGACTGGCACATGGGCCGCTAACATATTTAAAGGAGTTTGGAGACAAAATATTATGAGTCGTTAGGCCACACCATCTTACAACTTTTAACTTCTCGACATTTAGATTCCTTCGCAGAATTCCATTGGTGTCTATGGATGGCTGAACATGTCGAAAGACAGTGCCTAATTTACATATAAAACTCTATTTTCCCGTTATTTTTTCGAAGAAGTGGAGTTACTTTGGTAAAATCCTTCCGGCTGCTATTGGTAGATCGTCGTCTTTAGGTAAATACTGAAAGAGGAACCGACAGAGAGCAGAATCGTAAATATTACCGCATCGGTTTTTTTCTTGGTAGCTCTCTAAGTTTCTCGCTCGTTGTTCCGTGTCAGACCCCATAGTACTAACCTATGTACATGCGGTTATCACGCATTTGGCCGCTTAAAAAAGCCTTTATGGGTCGCCAATTTCTGTCGGATGAGGATGTACAGCAGGCAATTACGGACATATTCACGCAGCAGAAAACAGTGTTTTACCAAACGGGTATCTTCAGTCTGGTTTGTCGGTGAGATGATTCCCTCTCTGCTCATGGCGATTTTGTCCGATTGGCATACCGTGTCTGGACCATACGGACTTAGAACGGAAACTTTTTGATTGCCCTTTATAAAACAGTGCTATTGCCAATATGCTACTGATGTATTGGGCAATACAGAAAACATAAAGAAATCTAAGGTACTGAATGTACATCGACAGAAAGAACCATTTTTGTATTATTACACAATTGCAAAACATTGACTCAAAACAGTAGCTTCCACATAATATCTAGGAGTATGTGTACAGAGCGGTTTAAAGCGCGACGACCAATAAAACTGATCGCAGGTAAGGTTGATGCCAAACTGAGATTTGTTGGAAGAGTTCTCATTCAGAACAGCCTGTCAACAAAGGGAGTAGTTTACAAAAGCCTTGTACGACCAATACTTGAATCTTGCTAGTGAGTGTGGGATACGCGAGACAGAATCCATAGTGATAATAAGGTCCAGAGTACAGCAGTACATTACGTTACAGGTTCATCTCGTAAGCATTAAAGCGTCCCGGAACTGATCAATCAGCTCTACTGTCAGCCGCCGGCCGAAGTGGCCGTGCGGTTAAAGGCGCTGCAGTCCGGAACCGCAAGACCGCTACGGTCGCAGGTTCGAATCCTGCCTCGGGCATGGATGTTTGTGATGTCCTTAGGTTAGTTAGGTTTAACTAGTTCTAAGTTCTAGGGGACTAATGACCTCAGCAGTTGAGTCCCATAGTGCTCAGGGCCATTTGAGCCATTCTACTGTCAGACGCTACAAGGAAGGGGTTCTGCATCTCGGTTTGTTTTACTACTCAAACTCCGAGAGCACACGTTCTTACCAGAATGAATACGTATACTGCTTCCTCCTAGACATATCTAGAAAAAGGCCGAGATGGTAAACGTAGTGAGATTCGAGTCCTCACAGAGACTTCTTGGTGATCCTCGGGAACCATTCGCGACTGGAACAGGGATGACAAGAAGTGATGGTGCTAGAAAAAGTACCCTTCGCTTTACACGGCACGGTGGCTTCCTGGGTATAGATGTAGAAGTAGCTGTAGAAATGGAGTCTATGGATGCTGAAGCCTGTACAAAACTGCGCCTTAGAACATCCACTGAAAGTACCTTCTTGGTGTCTTCCACGAACGCTTCAAGAACTGTCGCCACAGGTCTACGTGAAAACTGCCCATGCCAGTAATGCAGAAGTTGAAACTTCCTGGCAGGTTAAAATTGTGTGCCGGACCGAGGCTCGAACTCAGGATTTTTGCCTTTGGTTCAAAATGGTTCAAATGGCTCTGAGCACATCTGAGGTCATCAGTCCCCTAGAACTGAGAACTACTTAAACCTAACTAACCTAAGGACATCACACATATCCATGCCCGAGGCAGGATTCGAACCTGCGACCTTAGCGGTCGCGCGGTTCCAGACTGAAGCGCCTAGAACCGCTCTGCTTTTGCCTTTGCGGGCAAGTGTTCTACCAACTATTTTTTGTGATCTCATTTTGTTCTATGTTGTTCGTTGAATTTGTTCGTGGCGGACGTCCGACGACACCTGTTCAGGTTGTTCGTTGACCTGTTTACTCAGTTTATTTTATTTTATTTTATTTTTTATTACAGAGGGTGGCTAAACCCTCTGACCGAACACGCTGAGCTACCGCGCCGGCGTTTAATTCGGCCAGTACGTCCTCTCGTACCTTACAATCAGCGCTCACTCCGCCGCATAGTGAAAATTTCATTCCGGAATGCACGAAGTCACGATCTGCGAGAGATAACGAAATGGCCCGACCTGCTGTGCACGTAGAGCGTTACTGTGCTACAGGCTCAGCACTAAATGAAGACAACAACGAGTAACGATTTACTCCGATTCCATTCGTCATGTCTAATGTTCCACAATTGTAGTTACGATTGGAGGAACAACACGAAGAGCTTGGCCTCCGCCCACACCTGGAAATTCAGCATACCCATTTATGTTAGCCACGCTCGCTGTAACTAAATGTTTACTTCCAAGATGGGCGGTGGCCACGAAGACGGAAGCCGGTAGCCGTCATCCCCGTTGAAATGTTACTCATTCATAGATTCTTCGACTGCTACCATCCATAAACATTACTTTGTCTGGCTCAGGAGGTTTTACCATCAAAGACAACAGCCTCAAAAACCTGCAGAGCTATACACTTGTGTGACAAATGCCATGAGATACCTCTTAGTATCGTGTCGGATCTCCTTTAAACCGGCGTAGTGCAGTTACTCGACGTGCATGGACTCAACAAGTCGTTGGAACTCCCCTGCATAATTATTGCCCCATGCTGCCTCTATAGTAGCAATTACGGAAGTGTTACCAGTGCGGGATACAGTACACGAACTGACCTGTCAATTACGTAGAACGATCTAGTGGTCAAATAATTCGCTCGAATTGTCCAGAATATTTGTACGCAGCTCGTGGTCTAGTGGGTAGCGTTGCTGCCTCAGGATCACGGGGTCCCGTGTTCGATTCCCGGCCGGGTTGGGGATTTTCTCTACCCACGGACTGGGTGTTTGTATTGTTCTCATCATTTCATCATCATCATCATCATCATCCGTGACAGTGGTTAGACAGGACTGTGTAAAAAAATTCTGCTGTGTAACAATTGGGACTTTGTACAGGCGCTGGTGACCCTACAGTTGAGCGCTCCACAAACCTAACATCATCATTATCATCCAGAATATTCGTCTAAGCAGTCGCGCAGAACTGTGATACAGTGACAAGGGACATAGTAGTTGGAGAACCTGAAGTATATTGTGGCTGAAAAAGGTCTCCAAGTAGAAGAACATAATCATTTGTAGACAATGATCGGTTCAATAGGATCAGAGGAGCCAGTCCATTCTATGTGAACATAGCTCACAACATTATGGAGCCACGACCAGCTTGCACAGTGCCTTGTTGACAACATGATTCATGGCTTCTTGGGGTGTGCGCTACACTCGAATCCTACCATCAGTTGTTACTAACTGAAATCGGGACTCATCTGACCTGGCCACGGTTTTCCAATCGTCTAGGGTCCAACCGATACGGCCACGAGCCCAGGAGAGGTGCTGCAGACGATGTTGTGCCGTTAAAAAAGGCAATCACGTCGGTCGGCTGCTACCCTAGCCCGTTAACGCCAAATTTCGCCTCACTTTCCTAATAGATACGTGCAGACGCTGTAGATATTGAATTCCCTATGATTTCCGAAACGTGATGTCCCATGCGTCTAGCTCCAGCAACCATTCCGCGCTCGAAGCCTGTTAATTTCCATTGTGCGCCAAAATCTCGTCAGAAATGTTTTCAGATAAATCACCTGAGTACAGACAACAGCTCCACCATACCACTGCGTTCTTATGCCTTCTGTACGCGATACTATCCCTATCCCATGACCCTGTCAGCTCAGTGTGTGTACAATGAAGAATTTTCTTGTTGAGTCAATGTTATTGACCGCGCTCGCCGCATTACAGGAGAAAACAAACCACAGCTTAAGCTGCGGCCAGAATCGGCCAGTCTGGGAGATACTAAAAGTGGATGTCCTGCTACAACTGTAAAAGAAATGACAGGATGTGTGTGGAGAATCAGACTGTTTACAAGTGTCATGCAGTAAATCCGCTCGCCGGTTTGCGTGCAGTTAGACGCGACGAAACTGCCCGTAACCGGGCGACAGACGCAGCCAATGTTCTCGGCGCCTTGCGTAATGCGGCCTCGCGACGGCGGAGACAAATTGTTCTCGCGGCGTGTCTGCCGCATCTAACGAGGCGCCGGCCCTCTCCCACTGCTCCTCCCCTCCCCACTTTCCTTCTTCCCTCCCTCCCCCCTCCTCCATCTCCTCCGACCTAACCGCCCCCGCGTCCAGTAGCAGGGGGCCCAGGCACGCGCCCCCGCGCCTAGCCAGCGCCGCTGCCATTGATTCCTTCCGGGCGCCTAGCACCAGGCGTCGCAGCACGGAGCGACGCTTTAAAAAATATTCCTTTTTCAGGCCTGGGAGAAATTTCGTTTCCGCACGCAGCGGGCGGCTGCAGCTAGGGGCGACCTCCTCCCTTCCCCCCTCCTCCCCCCTCCCCCTTACTTTTCACCGCCATCCCACGCTGACGACCGCGCTACCGTCTCGCTGTATATACATATATATGCGCTGCCCGGTGGGAAGTCGGTTCGGATGGACGGACACGAGCGGACGACGCGTGTTCGCCCGGTCGGCGGTTCCGTCGCGGCTTTTCGCGGAAGCTGAAATAATATCCTCCCTCCCTCCCTCCCTACCACCACCCACTGGTGAGCACGGCCGCCGTGACAGCCACGGGCCAGGTCGCCCGCGAAAGAACCCGCCCGCTTCCCAGCGCTCACCGCTTGTTTTTTCTTTCCCACTGTGCTTCGACGGGGTTCTCCTCCACCCTACCGCGTTTCCCGAACGGCGGAGATCTCGCGGAATGTTTTACTACGTTCGCCGACGGAACCTCCCGGCGACGTTTTCGTTTTCTGACGGCGCGGAGGAATATTACTATACTGCGGCTCGAAATACCGGTGATGTGATACGCGGAACTTATTCATGTGTGCAATGTCACGCAAGAAATATCTTGCTCAAGAGTCTGAGACACTCTTTCTTGCGGAAGCCCTTTTCCGGACCCTTTGCTGAAGAAAAAAAAAATATACCCTACCAGGAGGCACTGCTTTCCAGGGTAATACATGATATTTTCCTCCTTGTCACATGTAATAGCAGTGTTGCTGAAATAGCATAATGACATCCTATGAAGACATCTAACGCTAACGTCATATCCACTAGCATATCTACACAGTCTGACACGTAGTGAAGCACCCAGAAGACACGATCGGATGTCACTGTGTACGAATACACACTTTATATGGGAATGGAAATGATTAGTATTGCTATTCTCTGTAACAGTTAGAACGGTCTCTAGAGTGGACTACTGTTTTTCAGTGTTTAGTGTATTTACCAGGCCCGCTAAGGTATACAAGGGCGGCGACATTATCAGGTGTCGTGTGATCACTGCTGGGACACGGAGATGTCGCGTACTCGTATGAGATTAAAGCGGCCTCATTGTGCTTCTCCATTTGGTCCGTTGGTCGAATTGAGTAGTATCCAAGATTTCTGGGACATCTGGATGTGACAGCGGCGCTTTGTAGGAGTGTAATAACACTGTACCAACAGGCGTTTTTGTAATAATGATAGAATTAGTATATTTACTTGTATAAAATTTTTACCTTGTAAACTTATTATAAGTAACTAGGTAAAATTGATTTCCGCCTGTTTATCATAAACATGTTCTCTTGAAACAGGCTGGTATTTATTAAATTTTTTATACTTTGGTTGCTAGATTACCTTTATTGTTGGTTTTATTTAGGGTTTATGATTTTTCTAACACTTTATATTTCCCTTTATTGGTTGATTTTGATTCTTATTGTTTTAGGTTTTATGTATTTATAATTGTGGCTTTTTTTGTTAAGATGCCAATATTTTTGGTTCATTTATGACTTCCTAAGGCTCATGTAGAGGCCCCTATTTCAGGTAGAATAGTTCTTGCTGGTGTTTTATTGAAGTTCGGTGGTTATGGTAATTTTCGTGTTATAAAGGTTATTTCTTATTTGGGTTTAAAGTTTAATTATTTTTGATTATCTTTAAGTTAATCTGGTGGGGTGGTTGTTAGATTTATTTGTTTTCGACAGGTTGATTTAAAGTCTTTAATTACATATTCTTCTGTTGCTCATATAAGAATGGTTATTGGTGGATTGGTAACCATAAATTGATGAGGTTGTATGGGTTCTCTTTCTTTAATGATTGGTCATGGTTTATGTTCTTCTGGATTATTTTGTTTGTCTAATATTATTTATGAACGTTTAGGTAGACAAAGATTATTAATTAACAAGGGTATACTTAATTTGATACCTAGAATGGCTTTATGGTGATTCCTTTTGAGATCATCAAATACAGCTGCCCTCCGTCATTAAATTTGGTAGGTGAACTTAGATTATTAAATAGAATTAGTGGTAAAAATTGCTGTTTTGAAGAGAGCGCTGCAGCGCGTAGTGTGAAGCAGTCGCCCTCCGTTTCTAGCGGTGGCGCTGCTGTGGTAATCGGAGCTTTGGTTTCTCCCTCTGGTGGAAAAGGGGAAAGGTTGCCTGTTCAAGTGCATTTAAGGGGCGACATGAGCTCGCCAATCGATAAGTCTGGGTCAGTTTCTCGTTCCCAGCTTGCTAGTCTGTCTTTCTTCCGCATTTGTTAGGCAGTTAGTGTCTGTCTGTCATTCGGACTGCTAGTATGTCTGTCGTTCGGATTAACCTTTAAAGCCGGCAAAATGAGTGTCTTTCCACTCCACCAGTAAGAGAACTCAGCGAGTGGTCGCCGGGTCGGGGCTTAGTTCCTGAATCTGGGTCTGCGCGTTAGGCCGCCAGTCTGCTCGAGTTTGTTCAGGCAAGTGTCACTAGCGGTTGAATCGATCGGTTGGTCGGTCGCCCACTGAGAACACAAGATGACTTGTCCGTCTTGAGCGTCGGCGCGTGTGAGGTCACCACGTGAGTCCAGTGGGCTGCGGCGTACAGCGAGGGGTAGTGGCTTCGCGGTCGACACGAGAGCAACAGGAGTCAACCCACGACAGCTGTCTGGCCGGTGCGGGGGGCAACGCCGTGAGACGGGAGATCGGCGCGCCTTCCTGCGTCCGTTGAAGCGGCTGGCAGCGGACGGTTCGGGAGGGCGATTTGGGGGTGCTGCGCCAGGTCTTCTCGAGAAATCGCAGTTTATTAGAAATTAAGTGATTGGTGATATCTTGGTGATTTACTCTTGTTAAACTCTACTTGTTTTCTTGGTGAGGTCACCAGCCGCTTTGCTTTGGGGTTGTCCCACCATTCTTCTCCGTTTGCCCACCCGCTGGAAGGTGGTTGTTTATAAATTGGATGGTGCGTTTTTCCTTTGTGGAGTAGGGGCGGGTTAGAGCAACCTGCGGTTCGGGTTGTTCGGTAATCTCCATATCAATCTACGGTACGTTAGTAGCTACCTCTGTCATGTTTGTCGGATTTGGTGTGTTAACGAATTTATTACTTGGAGTGTAATGGCCTAATACCTGAAATATGTTTTGATCTTTGGAAATTGATATTATTGCCTATGATCTTAAGAGGCGGTATCTGTATACTGTATAGCATCTTAACTGTTGTTTGCCCAACCTTATAGAATTTTATGTAAGATTGCATTTAATGGGCTTTTAATTAAATGATCATTTTAGTATATAAAGTTACCACCCTTTCACCGTAAGACGTTTCATAGAAGTTAAAATCAAGTTGCACCTTCGGTGGCAAGGCTAATATTTTAATTGTTAGTTTTTTGTACCATTTCCATCCCTCCTACCGGGGATGCATAGTTTGTGTGCTGGTGTAAATTGTTAAAACTCTTAGTTTAAAGTAATGTGGTGTGTTGCAGTTTTGTACCAGTGTAGTCTTTCAGAGGCTGTTATGAGCCGTCGTAAATACGGCCGTGTCAAAAGGGAGCGGCAAGGTTCTCTGCCCGACAGCTCATACAGTCAAAACTTGTTTCATTCTGCCTCTAAATAAATTGTAACTTTCATATTTAGAGGGTGCTTTCTGATTCTAATTTTTAATCTGTTTCATTAAAAAAATGCTTTTAGGCACTATTAAAGTGAATAAAATTCCCATTTGTTACAACGAATTTGGTTATGATTTTATTAGTTTCTCCCTGCGAACTACTTCCATGCTTACATAGTGTGATTACATGTGTTAATGTTCTTAATAATTAGCGTATGGCATTTGTGACCGGGAGACGCCTCGCGGGGCGGTTCGGCCGCCGCTCCACAAGTTCTTTAATGCCACTACGGCGACTTGCGAGTGAATGAAGGTGAAATGATGATGAAAGACACACAATACCCAATCATCTCGAGACAGAGAAAATCTCTGAGACCACGAGCCGCGGACTGTTAATGTTCTTGATGAATCGCTAGTAAATAAAATAAATTCTTAAGAATATTCTTTGAAAATAAATCACGGTTCGATCACTGCAGTTGTTAGTGGAACAACAAGTAGTTCAAGATCCAAGGTACGATTCAGAAGAGGAATTTCGAAACATCTTGATCAAAATAAGGGTGAGATAAAGCGATGGGCTCCCTTCATTATTTTTCAACACGTCACGGGTATTTAGAAGTGAAAATCGGTCGCCAAGTGCTGGTATGGGGTTAGGTGAGTTTGTTGTGCATCACACAGCCCCAGGGCCGTCGAAGCGCTGCGGCCGGTCCAGAGGCCGCCACCGTTGTTGGACACCCCAGGTGCAGGCGAAAACAAGTGACCGGAGAACGGGAAAATCCCGGGAGGACTTTGATGCTCTAAGAAATTGCAAAATCCCAGACAAGCTGAGAGAATCTATAATAAATTATAGTCAAAAATATTAATGCAAATCTGAATATATCTGCGATCTCAGTAAAATGAGGAGCATGCACTGATACATGAATATTACAATATCTCGAAAACTATTGAAGTTAACTGATACGTCTGCGTAAGCAGAAGAAACTAACGATAAAGTACGAAAAAAATTTATTTGACTGTTCAATTAACCAAAACAAATTCTCCAAGTATAACACCAACACAAAACAGTGACCCGTCTTCGAATCACAACTACATACAAGAATAATATAGAAAACATCTGAAATAATTTACTACTACTCTCCACCAGAGACTTCTCCGATATACCAAACCTAATCCAGAGATCAGTGAGAAGATCCAAGGCGGGCTGCTTGGGCGGCAGCTATCCACGTCTGCTGGCGGTCGATGAACTGCCGATGTGCGGCCGAGCGCCGGTCTTTATAGCGCTTCGGCGGATGAGTACCTCGGAACTATTTTCCATCACGTGGTTTGACGTGTGAAAATAGTTCCGGGATCTGCAACGACCTCTTCCTTATGTTTATGTGGGCCGGTAGTAGCCCCTGGTGGCCGCTGGTATCTTTCCGGTGTTGTTGTAGTAGTAGTTGTTGTTGTTGTGACCGTTCATCAATATGGCCTGTCGTTTGTGAAGTGCTTCGGTGTGCCTGCGAAGCGGGCAACCCGCTACTGCCGGCTCTCAGTTTGGTTGCTGATACTCTAGGCACCGTGATGTCTGGTGGAGAAGGCCACAGCATTAACATTTCATAGTGGACCACTGATTTAACAACTTTTAAATGATCCATGCGAATTCAACAAACGATATCTCAGATGACAGCATTGCACTGTAGCTATCATCTCTGAAAGGTAAGTACCTGTATCTATTTCATTTTTGATTTATTACGTCTTTTACATCTCTTTTATTATGCAAATGTTTGCCAGAACATCATATTCTCCACATTTACATAGCAAACCAACACAAAATCACCTCCTCATTATTTGCCATTCTTGCGTTTTTACTTAATGAACTGTTTACTATTTTGACAGTAAATTTATTTAAATGTTGACTGCAACCGTTATCAAAAAGCTGTGCTAATTGAAAAGTGATCAGTCGCATGTTTTGGTGGACGCCACAGTTGAAAAGACAACCAACAGACGTTTCTGTCAAGAAGGCATAAATATTTGTTCTAACTGTATTTAACAAGTCTGTTTTCATTTTTCGTGATCACATTTGTACTGTAGTTACGGCTTATTTATTTATGAACCAGCCATTATTTATATTTATGTAAATGATCTGAGTGTAACCAAATGTTTATGACATTTCATTATTTAAATATAGTTGTAATATAGTAGTTTACTTCGGGAAGTGGTCATGATGAGTCGCATCATGTCTGTAGAATGTAACTTCCACATATTTTTGGTGTGGATGGCCTTCAGCCAATGGGAAACCAGACAGCATCTGCATACTGTGGGAGTCAATTGGAGATGGGAGGTATTCTAAAAACTTTTACATTTGTGCTGGAAGAAAACAGACTTGGTAATGTTCTTGATTCGGGCGTATAGGTAATAGATTCTGAGTGGTGAACAGCTGCTGTGAGACTAACTTTTTTAGGATAATTTTCGATTAAACATTGAAAGGGCCACCTGGATGTTGGGTCTGGAAGTAGGCGGATGGTGGTGGTTAGTGTTTAACGTCCCGTCGACAACGAGTTCATTAGAGACGGAGCGCAAGCTCGGGTTAGGGAAGGATTGGGAAGGAAATCGGCCGTGCCCTTTCAAAGGAACCATCCCGGCATTTGCCTGAAACGATTTAGGGAAATCACGGAAAACCTAAATCAGGATGGCCGGAGACGGGATTGAACCGTCGTCCTCCCGAATGCGAGTCCAGTGTGCTAACCACTGCGCCACCTCGCTCGGTAAGTAGGCGGACCTGCCTGTGGTACCGTCTGGTTTTTGATCGAGAGGATGATAGATTCTCGGCCATGAACGTTTGCTACCATGCATTGACTTCTGAAGGGACTTCGAGATGTCTGCATGGGCTCCAGTGTAGGAATCTTTTCCGCTTGTATTATGGAATTGAGGATAGACAAAGTATGAGTTACTGCCCAATTTGTGAATCATCATTATGTACTCTGAACTATTTTGAGCTGATGAGTATTTTGTGTACTGTGAACACGAAATGGACTTAGTTTGTGCATATGTATTTAGTTTGTAGATTTTGCTACCATTCTAATAATAGAAAATCGTTAAGGTTTTCGTGGCCACTTGTTGACAAACTGCATATTGGCTTCTGTCTCGGGTCCTTCGACCGACGTTCATCTAATGATTTTACTGACGTTTCGCCAGCATTAGTAGCTGGCATTGTCAAAGCTTCACCCTCCATTGTCGGTGGTGAACTGGAGCCGAGCTCGCGGCGGCAGACTATATGTACCTGGCGCGCCAACGTCCGAGGGCTCCTCCGCGGTCATTTCTGGTGCGATTCTCCTCTTGCTACCTGCGACGGTCGTTCGCTGCAGTACGGGAAGCCAGGATCCGTTTACCTTAAGGCTTTCCTCTTTCTTTTTCAAACAGTTCGCGTGTTTTTGTATTTCTACAGCTTCTCTGAACAAGCGCGTGTGATAGTGCTTCTCTACAGCTAGAACTTCCGTGTCGGCGAATTTTATTACGTGGTCGGTATCACACAGTGGGTGCTCTGCCACGGCCGATTTCTACACTTGCCCCAACCTGCAGTGTAGCGTATGTTCTTTGATCCTGGTGTTGATTGATCATCCAGTCATTCCGACATAAACTTTTCCGAATGTGCATGGTATACGATATATTCCCGACATTGCAAGTGGGTCCCTTTTCTCCTTTGCCGATCTAAGACACTCTTTGATCTTCCTTGTCGGTTTGAAAATCGTATTTACGCGATGTTTGCGCAATATACGGCCGATTCTGTCCATCACTCTGGGAATGTACGACAGAAAGTCCGTACCCGACATTTCTTTTTCTGATTCCTTACTTCGCCGAGTGTTTGGCTCTATTACACTTCTGATATAATTTGTGGAGTACCCATTGCTCCTCAGGAAACTTTAGATGAACGTCGGCCGAAGAACCCGAACAGAAGCCAATAGACAGTTTGTCAATATCATAATGTTCTGAACGTAAATCTACTGCATTTCATCTACGTATTTTCTGTCTGTATTTTAAATTAATATCAGAGGACCATGTCCCGTTTATTTGAGATGTCCTTTTTGGAATAAACATTATTCACATAATTCTCTGTCGCCTACATCAATTACAGACTTTAGAATACAATCATATACTATTAAATTATTCATTTAACTGTTGTTTCGTATTTCTGTGTATTTTATTAACACGCAATTTCAGCCAACGCACAGACAGTTTGACTGCAGGATCACATTTACGGGTAATTATTTGCAGCGCATTGGGTTTGGAGCTTGAAGCAGACGCCCATCACTCGACCCTATGAATACAACGAGCTATTCTTTTTAAACGGAGCAGTACGTACACGAAGTACCTACCGTACGAATTACCACAGGTACAGATGCAAATTGATTCACTCGTTTGGGATGCTGTTCAGAAGAGTAATCATTTAGTTTAACTGTTAGGTACTGTCGCAGTCGTAGAAAGAATAAACCGAGAGCGGCTAAAACAGAGAACGAAGTTTAAAATAAACGAAAGAATCAAATTACGAACAATTACAGACTGGTAGACTGTTTAGTTTTGGCTAACGATCTGACGAGTCTACGTCAGGACAGTCAAACAGCACAAAAACAAGTGGAAATCATTAGAAAGATACCGTAGAAAGAGACAGTGCCATAATATCATTTTCAAAAATAAAATACTCGCAAAATAAGTAAAAAAGTTCATGTCTAGTAACAACGTGGTACTCAAACGCCTAAAAAATACACTAAACTGAGACCTACAACATAGCAATCAAGGAAGGGAGTGGGAGTAATAAGATAATAGGAATAGAAGTTTTAGACAGAAAATTCGCGACTGAACTGTTCACAAGGAAGAAAAACCCAAGAATAGCAGAACAACTTGCTCTAACGAACAGGAAAGTGTCCATTCCGTGAGGATTGCTAAAACAGTGCTCTGAAAGCGCTTTTCGTTGTACATTATGTGGTCTAGTAGAGCCCAAAAGTGATTAATAGTAAATAAATTATGTGGAGGTACCTGATTTTCCGTGTCTTATTTCCTTTATGAAGTCCAAAGTTGCAACTGTCCCTCTTGTGCTTTTCTTTTTCTAAAGCTAGAGTAATCGTTAAATTATCAGCAAGAAGGCACAAAACCGTCATCCATAAGTGAGTGTATGATGTGTTATGATAGCCAGCGGTCTAAAAGATACATGTGTGCAACATGACATCATAAACGCCGATCCATACCTTCAGCTGTTAAAAAAAAAAATCTATGGTTCATGATATCGGATTTGAGAACCATTAATGAACTTGTTTTCATGCAAGACGGTGAACCTCACTATTAGTGCCTTGTTGGGCAAGAGGTTTCTAGGAAAGTTGGTGGGAGGACAAGTTTCTCAAAAGTGGCCTGTGAGAGGGCCAGAACATGTGATGTGCTTTGTTGAGTTGTACAAAAGAAAAATATTTCCTGGTCAATGCAGCACACACTACGCCAGTCTACATGCACGTATTGGAGAAGTTAGAGAGACGTCCCATAGAACTGTTTAGGAAAATTATGGTTCACGTATCACATCATTTAACACAGCTGGCTGTCGCTTTGGGTGACGTCACTGAATTTTAAATTACGTATCTTGTTTTTGCATGTAAAGAAGAACAATTTCGTTGCCAGTGCTTTATTAATATATTCGTAATACCAAAAATTTAATACCAGTTTAATTTATAGGCACCTAGCATTGCAAGAAACGCACTAAGAGACTAAAATGTTAAGGAAAATTACGGCAAAAGGTATTTGCGACTACCTGACTCAAAGGACAGCTCAAACACGTCTGTTTCAGCAGGCTATCGAATCACATATGTCCATCCTCACAACGAACTTAAAGATGCTGGAGCAGATAGCGGTTTGTCTGGAACGCGGTTTTTGTGTTAGGTAGCATCTTTTTAGTGTAGTTGTCGCAAATGAAAAGTGGTGTCAAAGCGTACACTGACATCGAAATTGTATAGCAGTGTGTTGTAGGTAATGTACACTGATAAACCAAAACATTATGACCACTGCCTACCACGATGTTGGATGCCCTCTGGTGGCGTTGCGGGCACGTGACGCGGTAACAGAAGAGATCGTCCAAGGGAAGATATAGGCTGGAAATCGGGAAATCCATTGAGATAAGCGACTTTGACAAAGGGCAGTTTATTATTACGCATAGTCTGTGAACGAATACCTCGAAAACTGCGATGCTGGTCGAATGTTCACGTGCTACTATCGTGAACATCTACAGAAACAGGTAGGACAGTGAAACTACCTCTAGGCCCTTAATGGTTGGACACCCACGACTCTTCACAGAACGTGGGGTTCGGAGGTGTGTCTGCCCTGTGAAGTTAGATAGATGGTAAGTAAGTAAGTGTCGTGTGACTAGGGCCTCCCGTCGGGTAGACAGTTCGCCCGGTGCAAGTCTTTCGATTTGACGCCACTTCGGTGACTTGGGCGTCGATGGGGATGAAATGATGATGATTAGAACATCCAGTCCCTGAGCGGAGAAAATCTCCGACCCAGCCGGGAATTGAACGCGGGCCCTTAGGATTGACATTCTGTCGCGCTGACCACTCAGCTTCTGGTGACGGTGATCTGTGGGATCTCTGCCGGAAGAGCACAATGCTGGTGCACGCACAAGTGTTTCGGAACACACCTTCCATCGTACATTGTGTAGCACGGCGCTTCGCAGCAGACCACACCTATGTATTCACATGCTGATGTTCACATGTTCATGTTCACATGTTGATGTTCACATGTTGACCCAACGACATCGTCAGCTACAATTGCAGTGGGCATGGGACCATCGGTATTCGACCGTCGATGAATGGAAACGAGTCGGCTTTACGGGCGGATTACATTTTTGCAGCATTAGGTCGATGGTCATCTCCACAATCGCTGTCATTGAGGTGAAAGGCGACTCCAAATCTGTAGCGCCCCACGGATGCAGACTGGTGGGAGCGGTGTCATACTACAGAAGAGTTCTCCTGCACTTGCATGGGACTTGTAGTCGAAGACACGCTGACAGCTGCAAACCACTTGGCTCGTTTCATGGTCGATGCCTTCCCTGACGGCGATGTCATCTTTCAGCAGTATAAATGTCCTTATCTCGGAGCCACAACCGTGCTACAGTAGTTTGAGGGGGATTATAGTGAACTCACGTTGATGTCTTGGCGACAAAATTTGCCTGATGTAAATCCTATGGGACCCATGTGGGTCGTTATCGGGCGCCTTCTCCAAGTACGCAAATCAGCGACCCGTTATTCACTCGGATTACATGACCTTTTCGTAGACATGTATTGCCATATACCTCCGCAAATCTACCAACAAACTGTCTGATCCCTGATACGCAGTATCCGTGATGTATTTTGTTCCTAGTGGCCGCGAGGTCAGAGGTCAATCGTGCGGCCCCTCCCGCCGGAGGTTCGAGTCCTCCCTCGGGCATGGGTGTGAGTGTTGTCCTTAGCGTTGTGTTAGTTTAATTAGTGTGTAAGCCTAGGGACCGATGACCTCAGCAGTTTCGTCCCGTAGGAATACACACACATATGAACATATTTTGTTCCAAAGGCGGAAAATCAAGCTATTAAGTAGGTGGTCATAGTGTTATGGCACATCAGTGTATCTCTGCAAGAAGCCCTCGAATGACATGGAAAATACGTATATCAAGGTCATCGGTAGAAACCTGGTCAATGAAGACGTCTTCAAAGGAGAAAGGCGAAATCAGTGAAATTACTGGTCACACTACGCGTTGCTCTCCCGCTAGACACCCTTCGTTATTCATATGGAGATGTGGATTTATACTCGCATTTCATAGGCTTAGCCCACTTTTCGCGTGAACTCTAGTTACTCGTCGCACTTAACAAGTTAACTAGGGAGATTGTTTGAAAATGTGCCAAAAGTAGGAGAGTTGTGATTAAAACGCAGAAGTTTTTAATTGCAAAAAAAAAATGGCTCTGAGCACTATGGGACTCAACTGCTGAGGTCATTAGTCCCCTAGAACTTAGAACTAGTTAAACCTAACTAACCTAAGGACAACACAAACATCCATGCCCGAGGCAGGATTCGAACCTGCGACCGTAGCGGTCTTGCGGTTCCAGACTGCAGCGCCTTTAACAACACGGCCACTTCGGCCGGCTTTTTAATTGCACTCTACATAAGTGTGTACGCAGTAGAGTAAAAAAGGATGACAAGAACCCAACACTGCCGGTGCTGTCTTTAGACGTATTTTCTGAGAAGAGGAGCATAAGAATTTAGAAAACCATTTCCGAAGACATTCATTCGTCTTTAAGAAGACTAATGTGTGCAAGAACTTCCACATCTAATAGGAAATTCAAGGATTCAGGTCATGTGCAAAGTCATTATATCAGTGCTAGTCTTGAGTTCAGTCTCTCATATATCTGTCTGGTTTTGAAACAGAAGAGAAGAGAATTGAAGTAAAAATATTTAATTGTTCAACTAAAAATGTATTCATACGTGATAATTGTATAACGTCAAACTCTGACCATCACACAAATCACAGATTAGAGATACCGGGAACTACACGTGATATAAAATATTTATGACATTATTCGCAGAGATTAAGCCCCAGTCGAAGTCCTGGTTCATATTTATTGAGAATCATTACGGAGTGAACAGTTGCGCCTGACCGGAAAGGAGCGATAGTCACTCCTGGTTACAGAAGGGATGAAAGCATTGCTGCACAAAATTTCAGACTAAGGTCTACTGCAGTATTTGTGAGCATATTTTATGGCCGGCCGAAGTGGCCGTGCGGTTAAAGACGCTGCAGTCTGGAACCGCAGGACCGCTACGGTCGCAGGTTCGAATCCTGCCTCGGGCATGGATGTTTGTGATGTCCTTAGGTTAGTTAGGTTTAACTAGTTCTAAGTTCTAGGGGACTAATGACCTCAGCAGTTGAGTCCCATAGTGCTCAGAGCCATTTGAACCATATTTTATGATATAGCATTAGGACATTCCTGGATAGGAGGAAATATTGAAGAATCAGCACAAATATTAAAAAAAAAAAGGTCCCTCATCTGAAATCCAACTCCCATTTATCTAATCATAACATTGGCCAACAGTAGTACCAAGCTTAAGTTCTCATTTAACGTAAATGACTTGCTAGATGCCGGCCAGTGTGGCCGAGCAGTTCTAGGCGCTACAGTCTGGAACCCCGCGACCGCTACGGTCGCAGGTTGGAATCCTGCCTCAGGCATGGATTTGTGTGATAGGTTAGTTAGGTTTAAGTAGTTCTAAGTTCTAGGGGATGACCTCGGAAGTGAAGTCCCATAGTGCTCAGAGCCGTTAGAACCATCTGAACTTACTAGATACGGTCAGCAGCACTATGACAGTGACATTACTATCACATATCGCTAAGCGATATTGTGTAAGATGGCAAGAACTATGCCCCTTACCTGTAGTCATTAAAGATCACCTAACTTACGTTGAGCGAAAAGTAGGGCTGAACAAAAATTACTGACAAGGCACAATGCATTTTGTACAGGGTATAGTATGGACGTATTTGAATAATTAATGTTGGGTGATGGTTTTAAAGTAATTCACATGATATGAAAACTTTGTGGAAACGCGTCGATTTACTGGAGGCTAGTTTATCCCAGGGAAGTATTCAGGACCGTGGCTGGCTGGGGAGCGGCGAAGGGAAGTGACAATACTCAGCTTAGGGCGGCTCAAGCTCTGAGAAAGCAGTAAAGGGCGCGGCCTCCAGCTGCCTTAAGATGAGTGACAGTGAGTGGGTGGTTGACCCCATGCTGGTGTACCAGGAAGCAGACGGAGAACTTGTACACGCCTGTTGATTAAGCTCCGTCGTCCCGTTTTCAGTGACAATGCGAGAAAGCCGTGCAGAGCTATGTTGGAGCGGTCAACAGAGGCCAAAATATGCGTTTTTGTGACTATAGCAACTTCAAGCTGAATTCACAGTCCGCAGAGTCTGAAGTAAATCAGGTGAGGAGTGATAGAATGAAATACGCTGGCCTCCGAATTGAACGTCGGACCAAGGAATTTCAACTACTCTCCTGGAAGTCAGAATTTCGGAAAAATTGGTGTTTTGTGCAGACGCTAACCTTGATGGGTGTCCTGGGAGGAACTAAATAGCAGAAGGTGAGACGAAGGGAAATTTTGTGGGAATTTGTTCACTTCGCAGAGCAGGCATTGGTCAGCGCTGGGAAGCGACGCATAATTAACGCGACTTGCGGTGCATTTAGCGTAAGTGATTTTGCTGGAGGGGAAACCGAAGCGAAGAGCGGACTGGGAGAAGTCTCCATGGTGGTCTTCCGTTCCCAGCTTGCCTAGAGTGCCGACGTGGCGTTCTTTACTCAACTTGCCTGAGAGAGATTGAGCATCTCTGCAGTTTAAGTGATGGGTGTCGTGTTACATATGGCTGACACATGCCATTATACGATACTTCGGTATTTGCTAGGAAGTAATCTTGAAATAGGAAATTTTTCCACGTGATCCATTGCTTAGCCATTTTTAAGTGAATAACGGGTAGCATTAGTTACAATAAGTTACATTGTCTTCTTTATGTGCTGTCCTTTCAAATTGCATTTATAGGTGCCTGTGCATGGTATTTGTGATTTCTTGGAGTACTTATGATGCTGAGCACACAGAACACAATCATTTGCACTGGCATTTTTGGGGGAATTCTTCATGAACTGTTTGTCGGGTCACTGCTGACACCCAGTGTATCAATTTGTGTCCTGATATATGTTTTGCGTTATCTAATTATTGAGTGTAAGAGGTACCTGGGTTTTGAGTTTTCGTGTAACATAGAAGTGAAAATGATAACGAGGAGAAAAGCCAAGATAACGGCTGAATATAATCAGACTGTTACTCGGGAGAACATGGGTGATAGTAGGGAAAGCTTTACCGATGAGCGTGACGAACGCGAGTTGCAACTTCCTGAAACTGCGTCTCACGACTGGTTTAGTCCGCTTAATAGCAAGGACGTTGATTCAGGCAGTGATACTGAGGGCTCGGGGGACGCAGACAGTACAGGATTAATCTATAAGTATGGAAGATCCAGCCTAAGAAGCCAGAGTGTGTTGGAACAAAACAGTGTCCGACCTTTATCAAACGATTCGTTCACAAGTGATCCGACGGGGACGCGGAGACGGTACTTGTCTAGATATCGAAGGGTTCCTCAGAACAGAGGTGAAGAGTCGCAATTTCAACCACAAAACAAGAGGATCAAAATGCGGCTACTCTCAAAAATATTACTGACCTGTTGCAACAGATGCAAACGGTGAACTTAGAGCAGAGCGCCAACCTTAATGCCGAAATTAAAAAGGCGAATTCGGAGTTGAAAGAGCAAGTAAAAGAGGATGTAAAGAATCTCGGCGTCAAAATAGAGAAAGAGTTTGCCATAATCAAACAAACGGCAATTAATTGCGAAAGGTGCAAGGAAAATAGCGAGAGAAACTCGGGATTCTACACAAAGCACGGCAAAAGTAGGAAGGGTCACATTATCAAGGCTACAAAGCCGGATAAAAAGTGTCGAAGAAAAGCAACAAGAGCAACCGGACATAGGGCCTAACGATATGTTGAAAGAGGAGGTAGCGATATTAAAAAGAAATTTAGAGGACGAGGTAAAACGTCTCATTACAGAGACATCAGGAAAGGAGAAGGGTGTAATTACTGCGTCGACTGAACCTTCACTTGCCGGAACACAAATAACCGCTTCACGATGTGACAAAGTTGACACTATAAGCAACGGGAACCACGCATTGATTCACAGCTCTGAGGCAACGACCGAGGTAAACACGGACAGCGCGCAGCAGTCCAGTGAGCACAATTCCTGTCGGCTGATTAGATGCACCGAACAACTGTCGAACTTACAGAGGGGAAGAGATGACGATAGCGTGTCGGAACGAATTATTCCACGTCCAGAAGTTCATACGAATCGCAAGAACGGGCGAAATGATAACTGGAATGATGACCGGTTTGACTATAAGCATTTTGTATCAGTCCGAAAGTTCCATCACTACAAGGACGAAGGTAATAGTTTGCATGCAAAAACTTTTATGCGACAATTCGAGTTATCTTTGCCCCCACACTGACCATTGATGTAGCAGCCGGATTTTGTGTGCTCCCATATGGAGGGCGCGACTGCTGAGTACATGGGAAATGTAGCGAAGATGAGCGTATCGTTCGAAGAATTCAAAAATGCCTTCTCGGGCAAGTACTGGCCTAAAGAAAACCAAGAAAGGATCAAACAAGAAATTATGATGTCCAGAGATATGGAAGGGGCAGGGCACCGGAGTCCGGTCAGTTTTTTTTAAAATATGACAAAAAGGAACCAGTACCTAGACAACCCATGTAGCGGTGCGAAAATCAGATTATGCTACATGAAACTTCCCACTTCGTATCAACAATCACTTGCTGGTCGTTGTGGTAGCCATACTGAGGTATTTAAGGGCATTTTGCGCGAACAGGAATTTGCATTTCAAGAGGAACAGGCGCGGGAGAAACGCCGACATCGTGAACAAAATAACAACCGTCGCAATAATGGACCCCAGTGGGATAGTACGCCAGCACCGAACAACAACGGCCACAATCAAGATAAGAGTAATGGCAACTCGAAAAGAAGGTACACGGAAGAAGAGCGACGCTCTCCGGTGCAACATAATAAATCACAAACTACTTGGGGCGGTAATCAGCAATCGGGAAGGAACAGGAGTAGTGGTTACCGAAATAACAACCAGGAAGAGGTCGAAGTCCGCCCTCCGAAGCCTGGTCCATCCCAACGGGCAGGATTACGAATGACTAGACCAGAGCGTGGACGTAGCAAATATAGGCTTAGAATAAGGATTTTGCTAAAGTGTCTTGTTTGTTTGTGTATGTACACATCTTAGTGGTAGAATGTCTGGCTTTAGATGTGCCTATATTTTGTGTTTTTATTATTAATTAAGATATCTCGCCTCTCGATGTTGTGAAAGTGAAGTGCACTAGATTATTTTGTAAAAACACATGAGTAAAGAATAGAAAACAAGTATTTCTGGTTGTACCCCTAGCAAAAGACAGATTAGGGACTCTGTAAGTTATAGGAAGGTTCATTGTAATTGTATCTCCGTCATTGGAGAACATATTTAAGGTGGCCAGTCCCGTAGGTCGTTACGAGGACGCACCGGCGCATCTCGTATGCCCTTGAATACGTAAGAGGTGGACTGCTATGCGCAGTTGCGTGAATTAGCGCACCCACTGCATGGTAAAATGAACCGGATGTAATCATCTACAAAGCGAACAGCAGCGTTAATACGCCAGAAATACTTGTTGATACCAAGATAGTGTAACAACTGCGAGTGTGATCAGTGAGCTATATTTGTGTTGTGGCATTGTGACACTGCTAATGCGAAAAATGTTCACAGGCCTTATAAAACCATTCGTGACAAAAGGAGAAAACGGGAAGAAAATAGAGGAGAGAAGAGGTGTCGCAATAGAACACGATAAAGGACGCTATCCAAACTTCCAACAATAATCTTGGTAAGGCTAACACATGTCTAAGTTTGTTGTGTTTTATACAGACTCGCAGGTACAATAAGAGGGACGTCTGCCACATAGGGAATTCAGAAAAAAATCAAGATTAGAGATAAAAAGTAGTAAATAGTAGATATGTAGTCAGGTTGGCCAACACCATGTTAGTCGTAGGAATTGGTAGTTAGAAATGGTGATGCGATCCTGTCCAGATAATCTTGATTCCCTATCCCTTGATTGTGTGTGTTTGAATGACTGTGAAGCAAGTTGTCTTATACGTCTTTTATGTTTATGTATTAAAAAGTTCTGTTACATTTCTATTTTAATTGATCCTGAAGTTGATTTACAAACAAGAAAATCATTCTTTTTGTAATTAGACAATTTCATTGTCTTCAGTAAATAAAAAAAATCTGTTGTACAGATAATCTGTTGATAAATGTCCGTCGTCCCGTTTTCAGTGAAACATGTGAGAAAGCCGTGCAAAGCTATGGTGGAGCGGTCAACCAAGGTCAAAATATGCATGTTTGTGACAATAGCAACTTCACGCTGAATTCACGGACCGCAGAGTCTGAAGTAAATCAGGTGAAGCGTGACAGAATGAGATACGCCGGCCTCCGGTGGGAACATAGTACCACGGAATTTGAGGTACACTCCTGGGAGTCCGAATTCCAGAAAAACTGGTGCTTTGTGCAGACGCTAACCTTGATGGGTGGCCTGGGAGGAGTTAAATAGCTGAAGTTGAGAGGAAGGGAAATTTTATGGGAATTTGTCCGCTTCCAAGAGCAGGCATTGGTCGGCGCTGGGAAGCGACGCATAATTAACGCGATTTGCGCTGCAATTGGCATAAGTGATTTTTCTGGAAGGGAAACCAAGGCGAAGAGTGGACTGGGAGAAGTCTCCGTGGTGGTCTTCCATTCCCAGCTTGCCTAGAGTGCTGACGTGGCGTTCTGTACTCAACTTGTCTGAGAGAGAGTGAACATCTCTGCAGTTTAGGACTCTGCAAACGGGACGATTGAGCTTGGAGATAGAAAGTTTTCGTTCAGCTATGTACTGAGCAAGATAGCTAGAAGTGAATCGATGAGCGCAGCCTTGCAGCACCGCGAGGTCGGCCGACGTCCGCAAACGACGACTCCCCGCCACGCCGAATTCGGTGATATTGCGCCCGCTCCGGCCACTGATTAATTTGTTGGATCACGTCGGCAAAGTTTCCATGAGGGTTTCATGGGCCGTGTATTGTAAAATTCTTCTCGCACTTCGCATTACGCCTGGTTCAGTCGATAGGTATTACTTTTGATTTATCGCGCTTTACTCCACGCAAACGCAAATTATTACCACTGCCTGTTAGGAGCGTCATGTACTGTAATGATTGAAGGTCGTGAGTCAAAACAAATCTGTGCAAATCGACTGCATCTGTTTTCAATCAAGTAGTTGAAATCCCAAGTCACTTTCTTAATTAATTTTATGTTCAACATTTGCATCTCATGTTCAATAGCTGAATATAACATCAATGTGCACCCCTTTTTAATTAAAAGGGATCAGTTCTGAATCAATTAAGTTCAACACTGCCACCGCATTTCAATCAGGAGTCACAGTTGCTTATTACTTTCATTGCGTTATCTGAAAATGCGGCCGTTTTGCACTCTCTTTTGATCTGTTAGTCAATTACCTGGGGTGAACACAGACCAAAACCAGATAAGTGACGGGTGGGGTGTTACTATTGCTTCGTTTTCTGCGACTATTTGGCGGTTACTGTATTGACAGTAGTACACATGTGGGCTTGGAAGGAAGACATTTTGGTTTTTGCACTGGGAAGGTGCACTCCCGGTGTGGTCTCAGGCTCATGGTGTCTACAGAAGGCAGTCATTGAAATTGGTAAGAAGAGATAAGCCTCATGAAGGAGATGGACAAATTTCGCTATTTTGAGGTTGAGGCCTGTTTCGTGCTTTTGAGGTCAGAGCAGTCACCTGTCCTACCTGTGAGTAGGGGACGCCGTGCCGCCACTGCCATAATGGAATATGATAATGTTGTATTTTTTTTCTGTACGAGCATCAACGGTCGAGGTGCTGTGGAGCTCCCTGGCCTGGGCGGTTGCTTTTTGCTCCAATATTTTGGTCATACAAATAAACTGAGTTGTCCGGCTACAGCGCTTCGTGCCAGAGGGCAACTAATCTAGGAGACATTGCTCCATACCAGTACCAACTCCGTGTTTCTTAATGTGGGTTTTATGTGCCTGGTGTAGGAGACTTCTCCCATAGCTAAGGAATGGCTTTTAGAACTCTATAATCTCTGCTGGTCAAACAAGACGGTACCTAAGCTATGGTTGAAGGCCAAGGTAGTAGCTATCCCAAAGCAAGGTAAACCAAGAGATGATGCTAAGAACTATCGTCCAATATCGCTGCTGTGCTGCCCTTTCAAGCTATATAACGTCTTATCTTGAATAAAATAGCACAACAACTAGAAAGGCAAATCATTCCACAACAAGCAGGATTCAGACCAGGTAAATCTTGCACTGCCCAGGTCCTCTGCCTAACACAATACATAGAGGACGGTTTTGAGAAGGGAGAAAAAACTGGCGTGGTGTTTGTCGACTTATCAGCAGCTTACGACACGATAAACCACAAAATCCTCCTGGGAAATATTTTCAAAATGACGGGAAACTACCACCTTACTGAAGTTGTGAGATCACTGATCTCCAACAGAAGTTACTACGTGGAATTTCAAGAACAAAGAAGTCGCTGGAAGAACCAGAAGAACGGGCTCCCACAAGGTAGTGTTTTGTCCCCCCTACTTTTTAATCTGTATACAAATGACCAACCGGTTGGACCGACGACAAGAAGCTTTATCTACGCTGATGATGTAGCCATTGCATGCCAATCTAGATTAATCAAACAGATTGAGAGAAACCTAACAGATGCCTTAGAAGAACTAACTGAATATTACAACGGGAACCAGCTTCGACCTAATCCAGCAAAGACGCAGACTTGTTTATTTCATCCAAACAACAAGGAAGCAAACAGGGAATTACAATTGGAATGGAACTCAGTTAAACTTCAACACTGCCCAAACCCAGTTGGAGTCACGTTAGATCGAACATTGTCTTACAAGAAACACGTAGAGAAAACTAGAGCGAAAGTCAACACACGGAACGGCATAATCCGTAAACTTACCAACTCACACTGGGGAGCAAACCCTGAAGTTCTACGTGCATCATCCCTGGCATTGTGCTTTGCTCCAGCTGAATATGCATGCCCCGTCTGGAGAAGATCGACACATGCTCAGAAGCTAGACGCAGCACTGAATGCCTCATGTCGATTAATCACGGGATGCCTGAAGCCTACAAACCGTGATCTCCTTTATATGTGTTCTGGAATAGCCCCCCCCCCCCCCCCCCCCCACTGATCAGACGGCAAAAGTTGGCGATGGCCGAACGAAGCAGGCAGTGCGAAGATAGAAGACATCCTCTGTACGCACATCAGCCAGCGGAGACAAGACTTAAATCTAGGAAAGACTTCATAAAAGTTGAACGTCCACTAACCGAAATTCAGTCTACAACTAGAGAATCAATGTGGAAACAGAAATTGGATAAAGGCAGTCTGAAAAGTTGGAACATTAAAGGAAAACTTCCTGCTGGATCACAATTGGAATGGAGAGTCTGGAAGAGCCTAAATAGACTTAGATGTCAAATGGGAAGATCACAGGATAACCTGATCAAGTGGGGATACGCCGAAGAAGAGCCCTGCCAATGTGTAGGAAAACAAACCATGACACACCTGCTGACCTGTCCATCTTTGCTGGCCCCATGCACTTTCCAAGACCTGTGGTTGGCCAACGACTCTGCAGTGAAGTGTACCGAACACTGGAGAGAGATATGAGCCTTGCTTTAGACAATAATGACGACTTACAATACGTGAAGATCATGAATGTATATATGAATGAATAACTATCATTTACTTGTATTTGTAATCTAGTATATATAGCATATTAATTAATTACAGATGTAGCTCAGACACGATTAAATAAAGGAGACTTCTGCTGTGTTCCCCTTTTTTTTCTCTCGCCCATGAGTTATTTTGAAAGCAGAGAGTTAAGTAGGGAGATGTAATTTTCCATTGCATTCCTGTTGAAGCAGCCTTGCGATTGGTCTGCCAGCCGCTGTTTATGTTGATGGAAATTTACTCACCTGGTTTTGTGGAAATGTTAGTTTCGCTGTCTGCATTAGTGTGACCCATACTCTGATTAGCTCTCTACTTACTTTTTCCGGTGTGCAACTTGAGTTCCTCATTGGACAGTAATTCTTGATTTTCTCTCTTTAGCATCAAATGCGCAAGATGCGCAGGATAACATGTTGCGTTTTCCCCATGCAATCTTCCATTAAGTTTGATACCTCCCCATAGTGTTAGCGTCATTTTGTTTGAACCCAGACCAAATTGTTCGAAAACTTTGCTCTATCTTAACTGCTTGTGTACTGTGTGGTATTATAAGAGCATACAAAATTCTTTTACTCTCATACTTGATTTAAATTACAATATCCGTGAAATTGTCCTACAGCTTTCCCGTGTTTAAGCAGCCCAGTAATAATAAATGTAACCTGTTGCACACTGAAGGTTGTTGTTCTCTCTGTGGCGCTGTTATCGTTGTGCACAGCAGCCAAACTCGACAACCATTCTCATATTACTCAGTAAAGGTAACGAGAACTGCACTCATCTTATTTGAATATAAGTCTGCTTATTGACTGGGGAGAGCTGTATCGATATGCCCTAGGATTATAAGTTTGTTGTATGTTGTTTCATGACTATTTGACTAACGACCTAGCAGTATTCAGACGTAATAAGCAACTATATTTTATAGCAACGTCATAGCATTATGCTGGTGTAGGGTCACTACTGACGCAAACCGATTAAACTTTTATTTTCCACTGAATCTGCAGCTGACTGCAGGAAATTAGTGTGAACGAACTAACATCAGGTGATATAGAATAATGTAGGCGATAATTTTACTTGCCCACGAGAATATAAGAGTATCGGTTAGTATATAATTACCAGATTAGTCTAAAATTTCCGTAGCTGCATTTTAGGTGCCAAAGACGGTAGGAATCCATGCACTCGTTTTCTCCTGAATCGTAGTAATATTAATTATGTTTATAGGCGTTCAGCCGAGAGGTTGATTCCTTTTTATCGGTACATTTCGACCACTGACGCAGCCGTCTTCTTCTGATGCTTCAAGCTGTGTTGCTATGCGTAATCGCCCCTTGGACTGCAAAACGACAGTGAGTTATTGTTAGCGCTCCACTGATATTAAAAGACCGACTCACAGAACCCTTAATGCGCTTACATGCTAACTGATGCTGATTTGTTTTTCGGTGAGTGGACTGTTACTCTACGAATCGCACCATTGCACAGAGTTTTCCAACCGTGATATTTGAAATGGGAGTCGAGATCCAAATCAGTTGTGTTTCCGAGCCCAATAATTGCTTAAAATGAAACTTTCGTTCCTATTTATCAGGTTTTCCGATATCATTACTTCGTAAGACTCCTAAATTTTACTGTCTCAGAAAGTTGGCTGCGCGGTTTAGGCGTGCTGTCTAGGGCGACTTGCCACGGTTCGCATTGCTCCCCCCGTCGGAGGTTCGAGTCCTCCCTTGGGCATAGGTGTGTGTGTCGTCCTTAGCGTAAGTTAAGTTAGATTAAGTAGTGTGTAAGCCTAGGGACCGATGGCCTTAGCAGTTTGGTCCCACAGATCTTACCACAAGTTCCAAGTTCAGAAACTTGGATTTGCACAGTGGTACTAACCTCGTCGTATTTCATTACATGATTACACCTGAAGTAGTGTTCTGTGTGAGCTGAACTGATGCTCATTTTAGGCCGATGTCTCACTAATCCTTCTTGCACCTTTCCTTGACTGTTCTTAACACATAGTCCGCCTCACACAACACATGCCACATTTTCGTAGAATGCGGTATACATTCGGCTCTCGGAAACCTAGGTCATCTTTAAGGTCGTAAGAAAGACTGTTTATCTTAGTTGACAGGAGTGAAATATGTGGGACGCCATGTTTCCGCTGGTCAACCAATATTTCCGGAAATAGTGTCAGCGCTAAGCCAGAAAAGTTGATTCTGAACTTTTCGTTTTCTTACTTAGACTCAATTTCTCCCTCTGGCGCTGCTTATTTTGACTGAAACACAATGCAGCAGAAATGTGCGTTTCACAGAATAACAGCGTGGTCTTCGAAAAACAAACGAGGATAAAGGGAGTGGCGGTTGCTGGCACTCGAATTCTGCTATAAATAGCTATTCGATACAGGCAATACTTCACGATCTGTTTGTAACAGACTCGAAGAAGAAGCAGACTGGTTGGGTTGTAGAAATACCATGCAGCAAATAGGAACAAACCAATGGTTCAACGCCAGAAAGCACAACACCAGTCAATTACTCCGAGAATACATGAAATATCACATCTCAATGACGTTAATTTTTCGTTCAAAGGTATTATCATCTCCAAACACATAGAACACAAACACTTAAGAGACGAATGACAAAAATACATTGTTTTCATCGACAAACACACACCAATCAACACAAGATAGCAGAAACACTGGAGAAATACAAAAAGCAGACAAATACCTAGGAGCCGTTATATATCAGTTGTAATTCCAAGACTGCAGATCAGTGTACCTGGGGAAAACAGGCCGGAAATTCAAAACTATGTACAAAGAATACATAAATAGCTATAAGTATGAGAATAGGTTGTCAACCGTTTGTAAACATGTATCAAAGCATGAGCATAAGCCTTCTAACACTGAACATGATGGGACAGTTATTAGAACGAACAATCACAACGGAAAACTAAAGTTACAACAGAATTTTCACACGCAAAGACCCCTTGCGATGAGCAAAATAGCACTAAATAATCTATTTCACATAAGTACACTACTGGCCATTAAAATTGCTGCACCAAGAAGAAACGCAGATGATAAACGGTTATTCATTGGACAAATATATTATACTAGAAGTGACATGTGATTATATTTTCAAGCAATTTGGGGGCATAGATCCTGAGAAAACAGTACCCACAACAACCACCTCTGGCTGTAATAAAGGCCTTGATACGCCTGGGCATTGAGTCAAACAGAGCTTGAATGACGTGCACAGGTACAGCTGCCCATGCAGCTTCAACACTACACCACAGTTTATCAAGAGTAATGACTGGCATATTGTGACGAGCCAGTTGCTCGGCCACCATTGACCAGACGTTTTCAGTTGGTGCGAGATCTGGAGAATGTGCTGGCCAGGGCAGCAGCCGAACATTTTCTGTATCCAGAGGGCCCGAACAGGAACTGCAACATGAAGTCGTGCATTATCCTGCTGAAATGTAGAGTTTCGCAGCGATCGAATGAAGGGTAGAGCCATGCGTCGTAACACATCTGAAATGTAACCTCCATTGTTCAAAGTGTCGTCAATGCGAACAAGAGATGACCGAGAGATGTAACCAATGGCACTCCATACCATCACGCCGGGTGATGAGCCAGTATGGCGATGACGATTACACGCTTCCAATGTGCGTTCACCGCGATGTTGCCAAAAACGGATCCGATCATCATGATGCTGTAAACAGAACCTGCAATCATCCGAAAAAATGACGGTTTGCCTTTCGTGCACCCAGGTTCGTCGTTGAGTACACCATCGCAGTCGCTCCTGTCTGTGATGCAGCGTCAAGTGTAACTGCCGCCATGTCTCCGAGCTGATGGTTGTCGTCGAACTGTTCCTGCGGATGGTTGTCTTGCAAACGTCCCCATCTGTTGACTCAGGGATCGAGACGTGGCTGCAAGATCCGTTACAGCCATGCGGATAAGCTGCCTGTCATCTCGGCTGTTAGTGATACGAGGCCGTTGGGATCCAGCACGGCGTTCCGTATTACCCTCCTGAACTCAGCGGTTCCATATTTTGCTAATACTCATTGTATCTCGACCAACGCGAGCAGCAATGTCGCAATTCGATTAACCGCAATCGTGATAGGCTACAATCCGACCTTTATCAAAGTCGGAAACGTGATGGTACGCATTTCTGCTCCTTACACGAGGCATCACAACAACGTTTCACCAGGCAACGCCGGTCAACTGCTGCATGTATGAGAAATCGGTTGGAAACTTTCCTCATGTCAGCAGGTTGTAGGTGTCGCCACCGGCGCCAACCTTGTGTGAATGCTCTGAAAAGCGAATCATTTGCATATCATAGTGTCTTCTTCCTGTCAGTTAAATTTCGCTTCTGTAGCACGTCATTTCCATGGTGTAGAAATTTTAATGGCCAGAAGTGTAACTCACTGGTAGTCGCAGCCACAAAAACAATAACAAGAAAATTACACTGATTAGCCAGCACATATGACAACCGACCTACTATCGATGTAAGCTTGTCCAGGTGATAGCAGCGTCACCTGGTGAGGAATGACTGCTAGTCAGACACACGCACTGGCATGTAGTACCAGTCAGCTTGCTGTCTCTGTGTAGAATGGGGGAGGCACGCGATCTACCTGAGTTTGACCGAGTGCAGATTGTGATGGCCCAGAGGATCATCACCAGCATTTTGGGAACTGTATGAGTTGTCGAGTGTTCTACGAGTGCTGTGGTGTGTGTCTTCAACATGTGGCGAAACCAAGGTGAAACCACGTCTGCAAGTGACGTCGTGTACTTGGGCGCCCACCACTCACTAGAGATATCGGACGTCGTAGGCTGGGCAGACTGGTAAAGTAGGACAGGTGGCAAACTGTGGTGGAACTAACATCAGACATTAATGCTGGGCAGAGCACAAGTATGTCTCAGAAAACACAGTGCACAGAACACTCCTAACGATGGACCTCTGTAACAAACGATCCATGCATGTGCCCATGTTAACACCATGACATTGGCAACTGTGAGTGAAACCATCGGCACTGAACATTGGCGCAGTGGAAGTGCTATGCATGGTCTAATGAATACCGACACCTTCGTCATGTCGAATGGAGGACGCGAATCCGTCGTCTTCCAGGGGAACAGCTCCGTAACACTCTACTACGGGACGGAGACAAGCTAGAGGCGGCTCCAATATGCTCTGTGGAAAATGCGTGGGCATCCATGGGTCATGCTGAGGTCGTGCAAGGCACTATGTCGGCCAAGGAGTATTGTGTACTGGTTTCAGACCACGTACACGTACACGATCGTGTTTCCCAATGGCGGTGACGTTATTCAGCAGGATAATGCGCCTTGTCACAAGGCCAAGAGTGTGGCGGAGTGGTTCGAGGAACACAGGGGGGAGTTCCAGTTGATGTGCTGGCCCCCCAAGTCGCCAGATCTGAACCCGATCGAACACATTGTAATTTTGTTGCATTAATTTGTTATGAAGGCGGTGCTGATGGCCAATAAAAGCGGGTTAAAAGCTGTGAGCTATGTGAGGTAGTTGCATTACTGCGCAACTGTTTCACCAGGTATCCAGTCTAGCTTACCAAATTCCCAACCAGACTAACATTAACTATAATCTTTTGGTATTCATCTTACGATAACCGGTGATATGAATATAAAAAGACAATTTAAATAAAAAGAAATAAATCAGTTTATATTTGGACATTTATTTTAACATTGATCATTGTTCCGTTAAAATTTCAGCATATCAAACTTGAGTCATAACTAAACTGGTGCCTTATTTAGGATTGTGAAAATGTGAGTTTGTAATCTTATGGAACACATCAAATAGGGATCCAAGATTGGGAGACTACATACACACTGCATTCATAAAATAACACACGAAGAAAGTTGAAACATATGCAAGAGGAAATTAACCACAACCAACCGATTCAATTTTCACCCAAAGAAGTTACGTTCGTAGCGCAATCCTGTCCGTCATGTAATTACCACACACTGGTATGTTAAATTCATACTAACTCTCTGTGAAATCTTCCAGAAAAGAATAGCTGAGGGCTACTTTGATTATTACACCACATGCTTCACGTGGTCAACTTGGTTTACACGATGAGTGTAACTCCACAATAATTTTGATAATTAAAACAAATTAGATCGAAAAGCAATTTACAAAAGAAAAACCTCGAACTGGTTACTACCGTCTTACTATTAACCTGATGGGTCAAACAATTGTATAAACACGTGGTACTGGTCTCACAAAGTACACCCCACGTGGGTTGAACATAAATGGTTCAAATGGCTCTGAGCACTACGGGACTCAACTGCTGAGGTCATTAGTCCCCTAGAACTTAGAACTAGTTAAACCTAACTAACCTAAGGACATCACAAACATCCATGCCCGAGGCAGGATTCGAACCTGCGACCGTAGCGGTCTCGCGGTTCCAGACTGCAGCGCCTTTAACCGCACGGCCACTTCGGCCGGCGGTTGAACATAAAGAAAAGTTGCTATATTGAAAAATGTTGTCAAGACGAGACGTTATAATCTCACGCACATTCGCATTTAAGATTGATGATTTTAGTTAGAGTTACTGATCAACACGTGCTTTCACTTTACTCACAAAGTAGTGACAAAGCAACTACCGGAATATATTCTGAACTTCACACTCGAATTACGCTGCGTTGCAATTTAAGATAATATTAGATATTTTAGAGCTAAACCTGAGATAAAGGTGATTAAATTTTCAGTTAGGCTGTACTTAAGAAATCCATTGTCCTACGGACTTAGCAGACACGCGCTTAGCCGGAGATCTTACCACTTCAGACGCTCGCCGCGGACAGACTGACCTGCTGGACTCCTACCGATCGTGCTTCACAAATACAAACGGAAGTGACCAGAGAGGCAGCTCCCTATACCAACATGACAAGGGACGGACAGGACCATACTAAGAATAGAAACCTCTTTGCTTCTAGAAAGCGTAGCTACCTGTTCCGACGTTGGTCCTACTTTTCTCTAGCAGACAGGCTTGTCTGCTACCATCAAGCATGCAACTACAAATACATTTGCTCATTCATTCGTTCACACAGAAGGGAAGGGGGATGACAGTATCTTATCATATACAGTATATAAAAGAAAGCGGATGTAGGTTCCGTATGAGACTGTGTGACATGAATTACATATAAACTGTGGTTTAAAGTGTAGTAGTGTGACAGATCGTTCTTGTTTATGTGTAAAAGTGACACGTTTCACTGCCCAGTCTCTTCCCAGATAGAAACACCACAGTAAATTAGAAGAGGACTTTATGCCGTAAATGACAACAGATTTAAGAAATTAACATGAAAGGAATCCAACAGAGACCTTTCAACATTTGGGATTTGATTGAACATGGCATCAGAGCTTATAGCACCCCTCCCCAGAACTTAATGGAATTAGGTGACTTGTGTGTGCAGATGAAGTACCAACTCCCTCCAGCGACCTACCAAGACCTCTTTGCTTCCATGCGTCATTGTTTGCGACGCGTCACCGCTGTCATACGTGTCAGAGGTGGCCATACCAGCTACTAGGTAGATGATCACAATGTTTTGGCTGATCAGTTTAAACAGCAACATACTAAACATCCGCACCAGACAGAAGTCCATTACAAACAAATGAAATCTTCTCAACCCATTTTCCGCACTTGTCCCTGATCAGGGATCCCTGATCACACGTAATAACACATGATCCTCCACAACAAATAAACGAATATCAACCTGTATACGGACAAAACAATACAAACAGAAAGATAACAAAATCACGCATGACATTTGGCAACCCTATACATAAGGATCCGCAAGGAAAACACACTTTTAAAATGTACATACTCATAAAGTGAAGTGTTTATGTGAAATGAGCTTGCAATCAGCGAATATGCTGGTGTACACAAGAGAACAAGGTATAATTCCGGGACGACATTTGTGATAGTGAAATTTCAAAAAGTCTGTAAGCAGATTCAGTGAATTAACCTTACTTAACGTGCGCTCCATAAACTTATTCCTCATCTAACAGTAAGAGATTAACGAAAAAAGGCATCCGCGTTTTCCCCAGTACTCCTATTCACCTGCTCTGTGTCATTGTGACTGTTTTCTCTTCCTGAAATGGAACACTGTCTCAAAATGACGTCATTTTGGGACTCTGGAGAACATTCAAAAGAATGTGATCGACATGTTAAAGGTCCTACCAGTCGAAGCCTTTCAGCGCTGCTACCAAGACAGGGAACAACGACTCCACCGGTGTACAGCAGCCGAAGGGAACTACTTTCAAGGGGACAATATTTTTATTTGAAAACAATAAAAGCTTAATTAGGTAAAAATCCAGTCTCATTACTTTTCTCCGCCCCTCGTAAACACTCTAAAATTTTGTATACATTGATTTTTACCCTCTGTGTATATGGAACCAACATGTATTGGAGACCACTGAGGATACTTCGCAAATAAAATGAAGAGAAAAGCGTATGGCGTAAAAACAAACAGCTTTTAATTTCGCAGACGGATCACTTCTCCACGAAAATATTAAAAATAATGTTTCAGAGTGCACAGTACATTCATATTTTGTACATTCTCCACTATCAGTTGTTGGCAACACGGCTTTTCATCGGAGAGACGCAGTGACGCAGTAAACAAGAAAAATGAGCTATGAATCAAACGAGAATGAAGGTTTCCTGTAAGGGTTCTCCACTGGAGAGTCGACCTCGGCAGCCACAGGAGGCTTTGGCGGCGAGCCCCCGGGTTATCCAGGGTGGGGTCCCTGAACAGATGACCGCGGCTGCAGGCGATGGCCCACTTGTTACCACCCCGTGCAGCCAGGCGCTTCTTGTGCTGTCCGCAGGCCGCGCGGCCAAAGGGAGGAGGCGTCCGCTAAGCAAGTCCTTACTGGGTAACCTCTATATCTACGTCTGCAACAGCACTCGACAAACCACGTTCAAATGCACGGCGCAGGGTGCCATGTATTGACGTTTATACACGTTCCGTTTGGGTACGGAGCGTTGGGGGAATATTTACTGAGGCCCATCAGTGCGGGCTGTAATTGGCTTCCCCTTGTCTTCGAGGTTCCTAAGGGAACGATACATACCTAGTCCAAATAAGGGTGTCCCAAAAAACGATCGACAACACTTACAAGGGAACCTCCCCATCGCACCCCCCTCAGATTTAGTTATAAGTTGGCACAGTGGATAGGCCTTGAAAAACTGAACACAGATCAATCTAGAAAACAGGGAGAAGTTGTGTGGAACTATGAAAAAAATAAGCAAAATATACAAACTGAGTAGACCAAGGGCAAGATATGCAACATCAAGGACAGTGTGAACTCAGGAGCGCCGTGGTCCCGTGGTTATCGTGAGCAGCTGCGAAATGAAAGGACCCGGATTCAACTCTTCCCTCGAGTGAAAAATTTACTTTCCTTTTTTTCGCAAAGTTATGATCTGTCCGTTCGTTCATTGACGTCTCTGTCCACTGTAATAAGTTTAGTGTCTGTGTTTTGCGACCGCACCGCAAAACCGTGCGATTAGTAGACGAAAGGATGTGCCTCTCCAATGGGAACCGAAAACATTTGATCGCAAGGTCACAGGTCAACCGATTCCTCCACAGGAAAACACGTCTGATATATTCTATACGACACTGGTGACGGCATGTGCGTCACATGACAGGAATATGTTGTCAACCCACCTAACTTCTACACTTGGCGAACGGATAAAAAGATTCTTCTACCTTGCCCGGGCCGGCCGCGGTGGCCGTGCGGTTCTAGGCACCTCAGTCCGGAACCGAGTGACTGCTACGGTCGCAGGTTCGAATCCTGCCTCGGGCATGTATGTGTTTGATGTCCTTAGGTTAGTTAGGTTTAAATAGTTCTAAGTTCTAGGGGACTGATGACCTCAGATGTTGAGTCCCATAGTGCTCAGAGCCATTTTGAACCTTGCCCGATTTAGGTTTACTTGTGGATATGATAATGACTCCCAAAAAAGTGATGAAAACATAAGAGTTTGTCACATAAACTGCATCAAATGAATGCAACAGTTTCACAGTCGCATCGGAAGGACGGATGGACAGACAATAATTGTCTGAAAATAAAAAATTAAACTTCCCACTCGAGGGAAGACTTGAACTAAGGACCTCTTGTTTCGCTGCTGCTCACGCTAACCACGGGACCACGGCGCTCCTGAGTTCACATTATCCTTGACGTTGCCTGTCTTGTGCATGGACTACTCAGTTTGTATATTTTGCTTATTTTTTCATAGTTCCACACAACTTCCTGTTTTCTCGATTGATCTGTGTTCAGTTTTACAAGGCCTATCCACTGTGCCAACTTATAACTAAATCTGAGGGGGTTGCGATGGGGAGGTTCCCTTCTTAGTAGGTTGTGCTGGGTAGGCAACCGACCGTTTATCAAGAAGGATCACTTATTACAAAAGATATTAAAAATAATGTTTCAGACTGCGTAGTATATTCATATTTTGTACATGCTCCGCTTTCAACACTGCAATGGAGGAGGAGGTGGACGGCAAATTACATTTCCTCGAGGTGCTGGTTTTTAGAAACGAAAATGGGCCCCTCAGTAAACCGAAAACCCACGCACATGGACCGTTATTTGCACCGGGATTCGAACCACCACCCACAACAGAAGCGGGGTGTTATCAATACGCTAGTGGACAAAGCTAGAAATATTTGTGAACCTGAGTTGCTCGACGCTGACATGGAACATCTCCACAATGCACTAATGAAGAACGGATATTCGTCCGCGAAATAAAACGTGCGTTGAGACAGCCACGCAGAAACCATAGTGACGTACAGGCTACTGCAAAATCTAAGGTTTTCCTGCCGTTTGTTAAAAATCTAACGGAAAGAATAGGAAGGATCTGTGACGAAGCGGAATATTACCTTAATTTACAAGCCCACCAGGAAGATACAGGAATACCTTAAGCCTGCAAAGGACACTCGCAAACCACTGGAAAAAGCTGGATTGTATAGGATCCCATGCAACTCTGGAGATGTATATTTGGTTACCACTAAAAGAACTGTTTCCAAACGTTTGGAAGAGCACGAGGGCCATTGTAGAAGAGGAGAAACGGAACGATCAGCTGTTGCGGAGCATGCTTTCCAGCCAGGTAACCACCATATTCGTTTCGAGGAGACACAATTACTAGCGGCCACAAGCGGATATTACGAAAGACTCTACAGGAAGGCAATCGAAATCGCCAAACAACCTAATCATTTCAATTGAAAGGAGGAGGGCTTGGAATTAAACGGTATATGGATTCCGGTGTTGTAGAAGATGTGTACCACCCATCCACCACTGGGTGATTGCAACGGCGATCGAAGGCAGCGGACAGCGGCCAATCGCACTAACGTTTTCAAAACACGTGACATCACGCCTCGGCGCGGGAGCGCGTGGACACGGAATTTAGCGGCAGTCAGTAGCGAGCCAGTGGGTGTGTTGGACTTTCCATTGAGCTACAGACCCCCTTGAAGACGTCCCCCGCAGACAGAGACGAAACGTTGGGAATTGACACAGAATTCATCAACCGACCACGGCATAACAGGCCGGATAATTATAATATACATGAGCAGTGCAAAATGTATCAGTACACCGCTTGGGTAGTGACCGACATGGTGCTTGTATGCTGTAAAGAAAATTGCAGTGGGAGAACTGTACCCAGATTGAATTCAGAACGTTTTAAAAAATAAGCGTACCCCCCGTCATAGGCCCTGAGAGACGCCTCAGGGAAGCCGGAGAGTTGCACACAGGTATTTTCTGTCTGTTGCGCTTGGTACTTGCGAATACAGCCATCAGTCTAGCGTTCGTCCTCTGATACTTGCTGCAATGTGATGCGGGTCGTCCACTCTCGTCTCGAGTAGGAAGTGCTGACAATGTTCGAAGAGAAGCCAGCCACCAGCACTCAGAAGGTTCAAAAAAAAAAAAAATGGTTCAAATGGCTCTGAGCACTATGGGACTCAACTGCTGTGGTCATAAGTCCCCTAGAACTTAGAACTACTTAAACCTAACTAACCTAAGGACAACACACAACACCCAGCCATCACGAGGCAGAGAAAATCCCTGACCCCGCCGGGAATCGAACCCGGGAACCCGGGCGTGGGAAGCGAGAACGCTACCGCACGACCACGAGATGCGGGCACTCAGAAGGTGGCACAGGTGCTGCACACAGGTAAATGTGCCACGTGGCGTGTTGTTCTTGAGCACCGGCTCCATATAAACCAAGTACAGGAAGTCCAGGCTTTATTGGAGTAGGTCTACCCACGTCGGCTACAGTTTATGTAGTGGTATTTACAACAATGCGTTCTGCAGCTGCAATTCCCGAGCATTGTACTACGAACGGACGAATTCACGTTTATTAGAGACTGCATATAAAGCTTCCGCAGCATGCATGTCTGGGCGGCGGAATATCCGCATAAGTAAATGATTCTAAATCTCCAACACGTGGTCGGTATGAACCCTTTGGGCAGGGATAATTGGTGAAAATGTAGTTGGACCATACCGACTGCCAGAAAGACTACCAAGACCAATCTACCTCAGATTTATTACACTACTGGGCAATAAAATTTCTACACCACGGAGATGACGTGCTACAGACGCGAAATCTAACCGATAGGAAGAAGATGCTGTGATATGCAAATGATTAGCTTTTCAGAGCATTCACACGAGGTTGGTGCCGGTGGCGACACCTACAACGTGCTGACATGAGGAAAGTTTCCAACCGATTTCTCGTACACAAACAGCAGTTAACCGGCGTCGCCTGGTGAAACGTTGTTGTGATGCGCCGTGATGGAGGAGAAATACGTACCATCACGTTTCCGACTTTGATAAAGGTCGGATTGTAGGCTATCGCGATTGTGATTTAGCGTATCGCGACATTGCTGCTCGCGTTGGTCTAGATCTAATGACTGTTGGCTGAATATGGAATCGGTGGCTTCAGGAGGGTAATACGGAAGGCCGTGCTGGATCCCAACGGCCTCATATCACTAGCAGCCGAGATGACAGGCATCTTATCCGCATGGCTGTAACGGATCGTGCAGCCACCTCTCGATCCCTGAGTCAACAGATGGGGACGTTTGCAATACAACAACTATCTCCACGAACAGTTCGACGACGTTTGCCGCAGCATGGACTATCAGCTCGGAGACCATGACTGCGGTTACCCTTGACGCTGCATCACAGGCAGGAGCGCCTGCGATCGTGTACTCAATGACTAACCTGGGTGCACGAATGGCAAACGTCATTTTTTCGGATGAATCTAGGTTCTGTTCACAGCACCATGATGGTCGCATCCGTGTTTGGCGACATCGCGGTGAACGCACATTGGAAGCATGTATTCGTCATCGCCATACTGCCATATTACCCGGAGTGATGGTATGGGGTGCCATTGGTTACAAGTCTCGGTCACCTCTTGTTCGCACTGACGGCACTTTGAACAGTGGACGTTACATTTCAGATGTGGCTCTACACTTCACTCGATGCCTGCGAAACCCTACATTTTAACAGGATAATGCCCGACCGCATGTTGCAGGTCCTGTACGGGCCTTTCTGGATACGGAAAATGTTAGACTGCTGCCCTGGTCAGCACATTCCCCAGATCTCTCACCAATTGAAAACATCTGGTCAATGGTGGCCGAGCAGCTGGCTCATCACAATACGCCAGTCACTACTCTTGATGATCTGTGGCATCGTGTTGAGGCTGCATGGGTAGGTACCTATACACGCCATCCAAGCTCGGTTTGACCCAATGCCCGTTATTACGGCCAGACGTGGTTCCTCTGCGTACTGATTTCTCAAGATCTATGCACCCAAATTGCGTGAAAATGTTATCACATGTCACTTCTAGTATAATATATTTGTCCAATGAATACCCGTTTATCATCTGCATTTCTTCTTGGTGTAGCAATTTTAATGGCCGGTAGTGTAAATATATTTTGCCTACCGTATTTTGTGCTACTAAATGCTCGGACAGACATGTAGCTGCAACACGACGGAGCTCCAGCACTCTCTAATGTCGTCGTGTGGTATCACCTCAAAATCTGATATCCCAATCGATGGACTGGTAGAGGTGAATCAGTTTCATAGCCAGCGTGGTCACCAGATCTGACACTTGTAGACTATTTTCTGTGGGGCAGGACGAAGGGTATAGTGTATGACACACCTATAATGTCAGTGGAGGACCTTATTGCTCGAGTACTCAGAGCGATTCAAGTACTTCAAAGACAGCTCTCGTATTGTCACATGTCGGTGAGGCTTGGTACAGCCGATGTAGGCTCTGCATTGGTGTAGGATGTACGTAGTTCGAAGCCCATGTGTAATGTAAAATGTGCGATGCGCTACATTTTTTGGGTCTATTGACGTAATGTGGAACGCACATACGTCTCGGACTTCAACGCTCTCCACCGCTCAAGCCGTGCATTTCCGGATATGCGTTCCTTCTTGAAAACCCATCAGTGTGCCATCCAGCACAACATACCAAGAGTTGTCGGTGTTCTCTTTCGGACACCGTTCATAGTCCTAGATTCCACGTCCCTTGGATCTTTGTAATTTGGCACCCATGGGTAACTTGCATGGCTTCAATGTCTGGTCATTTCAGATGTTTCAGCTTTTCAGTGACAGACCGCAGTGGGCCAGTCGAATCAGTAGCAATTCGTCATTCCCTCCTCTCTATTCGTTCAACATACCCTTGAGACATTTCCACCAGAAACGACACAACGTTTTCCGATCATTTTCATCAAAAAGTTATTGCACTGACTCGAGTCCCCTTGGGCGCCAAACAAGCAAGTCCTCTTTAATGTCGCTAAAAAGATGAGATACCAATGCGAGTGGGGCGGTATGCAACAGTGGCTGGAGTAACAGAATGGCCGGGTGGGGAGTTTACGTTGAAAGAAACAGCGCTGATAGTAATGAATAACTTAGTCTTAGGCCCCGAACAGCTAACAACAGGAATGTAATGATGTTTTAAAATGTTTATAATTTACAAGGGCAAAACTCAGTGGTAGTCTCAGTAAGCATAAGAAATATACCACAGTGCTAAAGCAACTGATAATCTATACAATTTACCAAAAATAACAACTGATAGTATTATGAAAACGATCACTCAGAAAATTTTATGAAGTTAAGCTCAACGTTATAAGGATTTCAATCTCTGAGCATTGGAGCGGGGTTGGGGGCGATGTGGTAACAGTGTAAGATGGTAGAAACTGTGCCCCTTACATGAAGTCATTAAAGATCACCTAACTCACGTTGAGAGAACAGTAGGCCTGAACAGAATGACTGACAAGGCACAATGCATCTTGTAGAGGGTATAGTATGGACGTATTGGAATAATTAATGTTGGGTGATGGTTTTAAAGTAATTCACACGACATGAAAACTTTGTGGAAACGAGTCGATTTACTGAACGCTAGTTTACCCCAGGGAAGTATTTAGAGTTGACTGTGGCCGGCTGGGGAATGGTGAAGGGAAGCAACAATAGGCAGCTTAGGGTGGCTCAAGCTCTGAGAAAGTGGTCACGCGGCGCGGCCTCCAGCCGACTTAAGAAAAGTGACAGCATGAGTGGTTGACCCCAACCCCATGCTGGTGTACCGGGAAGCAGATGGAGAACTTGTACGCCTGTTGATAAATGTCCGTTGTACCGTTTTCAGGGAAACATGCGAGAAAGCCACGCAAAGCTGCGGTGGAGCGGTCAACAGAGGTCAAAATATGCGTGTTCGTGTCTATAGAAACTTCACGCTGAATTCACAGTCCACAGAGTCTGAAGTAAATCGGGTGAAGAGCGACAGAATGAAATACACCGGCCTCCGATGGGAACGTAGGACCGAGGAATTTGAAGTACTCTCCTGGGAGTCAGAATTCCGGAAAAATTGGTGTTTGTGCAGATGCTAACCTTGATGGGTGGCCTGGGAGGAGCTAAATAGAAGAAGTTGAGAGGAAGGGAAATTTTGTGGTAATTTGTTCACTTCCCAGAGCTGGCATTGGTTGGCGCTCGGAAGCGACACATAATTAACGTGACTTGCGCTGCAATTGGCGTAAGTGGTTTTGCTGGAGGGGAAACCGAGGCGAAGAGCAGACTGGCAGAAGTCTCAGTAGAGGTCTTCCGTTCCCAGCTTGCCTAGAGTGCGGACGTGGCGTTCTTGACTCAGCTTGCCTGAGAAAGATTGAGTATCTCTGCAGTTTAGGACATAGCAAATGGAACAATTGAGCTTGGAGATAGAAAGTCTTGGTTCAGCTATGTACTGAGCAAGATAGCTAGGAGTGAATAGACGAGCGCAGCCTTGCAGTACCATGAGGTCGGCCGACGTCCACACAACGACGTCGCTCCGCCACGCTGATTTCGGTGATATTGCGCCCGCTCCAGCCACTGATTAATTTGTTGGATCACGTGGGCAAAGTTTACACAAGGGTTTCATGGGCCGTGTATTGTACAATTCTTCTCGCACTTCGCATTACGCCTGGGTCAGTCGATAGGAATTACTTTTGAGTTATCGCACTTTACTCCACACAAACGCAATTTATTACCACTGCCTGATAGGAGAGTCTTGTAATGTGATGATAGAAGGTCGGAAGTTAAAATAAATTTGTGCTAATCGACTGCATCTGTTTTCAATCAAGTAGTTGAAATCCCAAGTCACTTTCTTAATTAATTTTATGTTCAACATTTGCATCTGGTGTTCAATAGCTGAATATAACATCAATGTGCATCAGTTTTTAATTAAAAGTGATCAATTATGAATAAATTAATGTCAACACTGTCACTGCAGTTAAATCAGGAGTCACAGGGCCATATTACTTTTTTGCGTTATCCGATATTGCGGCAGTTTTGCACTCTCTGTTGATCTGTTAGTCAATTAGTTGGAGTGAACACACGCCAAAACCAGCTAAGTGATGGGTGGGGTGTTACAACAGGAACAGCATCCGGTCGTCCTGTACCACTAATAATGCCTGATCCAAAGATTAAGATGCCGACCACGAGAAGATATGGGATGAAGGCGACGAAAAATAGGACTGTTGACAGTGCTGCAGAAAAATTCTTATTATTAGCTAAGATCTTTACAATTGTCTTCCTCCTCTTACTGTTACCCCGTCCAGTACGGTGTCGTCTGTGCTAAAATTTTCGCAAATTTATTTAACTTTATAGCCGTATGACCCTGCTCCCGCCGCAGTCGCCTTTAGGAAGTGGAGTGCGCCCTCTATATGTAAACTATATGAATTATGTTATGTGCATAATCCTTTTTTTGCTATTTGTGTGTCATAGTTTGTGAAACAGAAATTAGGAACCAGGCCAGTTTTCCTAAACAAGGGTGAGAAACAGCACACAAAACGCACTTAGGCTGGTAGTGTACCAATCACAGTCGCTAACCCACCATGCTGATTAGATCCGGCTCTGGCTCACCTTCCTGTCTCGCAAACATGAGCACAGCGTACTACGTTACAGGGTTGTGAAACACATACACACATTCTACAAAATTTTTTACTGGTATATATCAGTTTCAACAACATTTACAAGACTTTATTGCCCACTTGTAGACGTATTACCTATCGCCATTCGTTTAAAGTGAATCATTTAATATGAATAGGTTCTCCACGGAAAAATAACTATAGAAAAGTGTGTTGGCTAAGTAGCACATACACACAATACTCCAAATTTTTTATTGGTATACATGAGACGCCTCAAAATTTGTATGGCACTACTGCCCACTTGTTGAAGCATTACTCGTTGGCATCACCAAATTATGCAAACCCCTGGTAGCGATTATACTATCACTCGAAACTGATTCCAGGCTGGCCACTCGTAATGCACACATTTTAAATTTCATTTGTGTGCAAACTTAAGTGGATAATGAGAAATTAAGGCCCTTGACATAGACTTTAAGGCGAGGAGTTTGCATAAATCTCAATGTGATAGACGCTGTCTGACTGGAATAATTTATCTGCATATGATGTATTATGATTGAAAGTATTTCCCTGAACATTAGTTTATTTCACATAGCTTGATGGTGTGAAGGTACAAACAGAACCACGGATTAGTTAAATACTCAAATCTGTTTACATTTGCACCAGTTAATGACATATAAATTAATTTATGAAAATCGTTAAAATTCTTTTTTCAAATTCAGGTGTAAGTCTAAGAGAAGAGCATTGTTACTTGCCCATCTGTGAATTTACTACTTGCCCGCCTGAGCATCTACACTCAAATAAAGTACAGTGATAATTCTATTCTATATATCCCTGCAAATTCGTGACTGAAACAATGTAAATAGGTGACTTTCCCCAAAAGTACACACATTAATACATGTGGGATAACCTTGAGACACACGATCGTCCCACTTTTCACAAACTGGGAATTATGCTTATCATGAATAACGCTGAGTTTCGCCACGTTGTACCCTGCAGAAGTGCTGGCCCTTCTTGAAGACAAGTTCGTCAGTGCCCCGTAGCAACGCGAAGATGTTGCAGGCCCAATCTCGACGCCATGCCAAGTCGATCCACCCTCTGCAGCTACTCTCTATAGATTCGATATGTACACATTCATGACAAAAGCGCAAGACGATGCAGATGCCTTTGCGACGAAACCTAAAATTGATGCCGACTCACACCCTCCTAATTCCTTACCGAAAAAACAGTGCTGGACGCCAAATGCTAAATTAAGGATCACTGCAGCCGAATTATGAGGATTCTGTCTAACTAGGGAATCCCGTGAAAATAGCGCGCCTCCATCAGACGTCAGTCACAACAAGGAAATTTCTCCTGCTTCCAGAAACAAAAAAAAAAAAAAAAAACCAAACAAAAAAATACTTCAGAGCTGCGCTCTTGACGTCACACACTATTACGTCAATAGCTCCTTTTCCCGCCTATGCCGTTAGTGTTGCACCTGAGGGCTTGAGAAATAAAGCAGGAACTGCTACGAGACTAGACTTCCTTTCCCGTAGCCCATGATTTCTACAACCGGTAGATGACTATCTTCAAAGGAGGTCTGCAAAACACAGAAAGGCGTCCCCGCCTCCTGCACTAGGCGCCAGCGCTACTCGCCAACCGGAATTAAACTGTGCAATAGTAAAGGTGAACAGCAGCTTTCCGCCCTATGGGACGGGCATTCCACCTCCATTCTAAGAATTCACAGTCCCAGCCACCGGTACCTGCCCCCCCCCCCCCCCCCTCCTCCGGCTAGTTCCGTTCGGTCGTGGCGTTCCCTGCTTACCGTTTCAAATCCATCGTGCTATTTATTTGCATGCACATCACAAATTTTCACAGCCTAGTGTGCCCATCACTGTGTTCATAAAGGAAAGAAATTACAGTTATGTACAGCAACGTATTGGCAGCCACCGTGATACAATCCCATCAACAAAATTTCTAATACTGATTTACCCTGTTGTCAGTGCCTAAGTTACAAAACCTCACTCTAATTTTGGCGAAAATGGCATGCTGAATGGACATCGCGTTTCAAATTGAATCATTAAACATGATTACATTCGTAAGTTATAGATTGCAGCATCAGTCGTACTTTTTAAATAGTCCGCAGCTCGTGGTCGTGCGGTATCGTTCTCGCTTCCCGCGCCCGGGTTCCCGGGTTCGATTCCCGGCGGGGTCACGGATTTTCTCTGCCTCGTGATGACTGGGTGTTGTGTGATGTCCTTAGGTTAGTTAGGTTTAAGTAGTTCTAAGTTCTAGGGGGACTGGTGACCATAGATGTTAAGTCCCATAGTGCTCAGAGCCATTTTATGGAGCAGATCTAGATTTCGCCTAGAAGCTAGCCCTTCCCAATGCACTATGATTTTCGCTCAAAGCATGTAATGCCTGTTGGTCGAGCTTCATCCACAGTTCTAGCCTAAGTCTAGATCTTCACAATAAAATTAAAGAGGACGACTGATCGCTGCAATCTATAATTTACAACTCAACATAACAGTCACCGAGTGCAACAGCTTTCGGAATGGAAGGTAGCCTGATGATGAGTAGACTCTTTGCAGAAAAGAAACTAGCTCAAAGAGTATCTGCTAAGATGCACATACATCATGTACGAGGGTTATTTGGAAAGTAAGGAGCGATCGGTCGTGAAATGGAAAATATAGTGAAAATCTGATGAAGCTTTGCACAGATGCGTTGGGCACTGCGTCCAGTACGCCCAACGATCGCATCATGCCGCTCTGTTCATTTCTGAGCTCACAGTGAGAACGTAAAGATGGCTACAAGTTAGCATCTCTCGCCAATTATGACGGCCTGGAGAAAGATGTCGCCTGAAGCTATGCAATCCACATAACATAACTGTCATGCGATGCGTTCTACAGGACAGTTCTCGGCCGCACTCTACAGGGGCAATGAGCTAAATGAAGATGCTCCTGCAGCTTTTTCGATGGGAAGTGTTTGACCACCCACAATACGTACTGTAATTGGCTACCCCTGAGGTTCATCTCTGCTCAAATGAACCGCTGGCTATGAAGACAATATTTGGACACAGACAACGAGCTGCAGTCCAGAGTAGAAAATTGTCGAAAAGCACTGGCCGCTGTCCTCTATAACAACGGAATTGGAAAGTTGGTACAAGGGTACGACAGATGTCTAAGTCTGAGCGGCGACTGTGCAGAGAAGTAGCTGGAAGGTGTAGCTAACCACTGCAAATAAAACAGTTCTGATTTTCACGGTGGTTTCCATTTCGCGACCTATCGTTCCTTACTTTCCGAATAGCCCTCGTATGTGCTAAGTAGTTCAAATGGTTCAAATCGCTCTGAGCAATATGGGACTTAACATCTGAGGTCATCAGTCCCCTCGAACTTAGAACTACTTAAATCTAACTAACCTAAGAACATCACACACATCCATGCTCACACACATCCATGCCCAAGGCAGGATTTGAACCTGCGACCGTAGCTGCCGCGCGGTTCCAGACTGAAGCGCCAAGAACCTCTCGGCCTGCTAAGTAGCAAATGCACTCAACGTTCTAAATTTTTAATCACTGTCTATCTCCACAAAAGTGTAAGATTTTATTGGCCTCTTTTTGATGTATTACTTGTGGGCATTCGTTAAAGTTGAACAAGTAAATATGAAATGATTCTTCGTGTAAAACTAAAGAGAAAAAAGTGTATGTGCTAAGAAGCACTTAAACATTTCAATTTTTTCATTAGTATATATCGATCTCCACTATATTTGCAGTCTTTATTCGTTGCTTGTTGATGTATTGCTTTCGTCTCGGTGCCTTCGGTGAATGTTTCTTTCACGAATTTTCTGATTAATACGTCAAAGATCCGCCTTAGTTGCGAAAAATTCCTGGTCTTTACCCAGGTTTCAGCTAGAGTAATCTAGCCTTCTTCAAAAGTATAAAATAAACTAATACATGCCAGAATAAGGCACCGTCAAACATAAAAAGCTAAAGTACCGTGATAGCATGTCAAGCTACGTTACTTAGCTGAGGAACAGCCCGAGCCCCACTCCATGAAGGCGATCGGTTAGCCGCGGACGCTACGTTGGAACTAACTGGCATGTATTAAATTATTTTATACTTTTGAAGAAGGCTAGATTACTCTAGCTGAAACCTGGGTAAAGACCAGTAAGTTTTCGCAACTGAGGCGGACCTTTGACGTATTAACTTATCAGAGATGTTAACAAGGCTGCAACATGTTAAAAATTCTTGAATTTTCTGATGTTTCGTCAACACGAATGACTAGAATTGTCAGACAGTAACCCTCAGTTTCAGTCTGCGCACATGGACAGTGAATCTGTGATAATTCCAGCCACTCGTGCTGGCAACACTTCAGAAAATTTATTAAACACACGTCGGCCGAAAATACCGAGACAACAGCTAACAGGTACGTCTCACTAATCTCTGTCTTTCGCGACAGTTACTACCCTTTGTGGCCCCATCTACTAACGTGAAAAGCTTTCCACGTACTCTTAATATATGTCCTATGATCTTTCCTTTGTTCTAGTTAGTTTACCGCGAAGAACCTATTCATATTTAATGATTCAACGTAATATTTAACATCCTTTAATACCACTACATGCCATACAGTACAACTCCATTATTTTCTTGTTTCGCACAGCTCATGAATTAGTTCCACATAAAGTTGTGCTCCTAATGTGCATTCTCATAAATTCCCGTTTTCTTACTATCTGCGTTTCATACTAGCAAACTCTATCGTGCGAGGGATTGTTTCCTCGTCAATGCGAGGCTGTAATAACCTTTTTGTTTCAGCCGTCATACGGTGATTTGCTTCCTAGATAGCAAACTTTCTTGGCACCCATACGTTGCGGCTTAATAAAATTACGAGCTCTAGTTGCTTGTAACGACATTTTGTCGGGGCGAAGAAATGGTCTACAGTTTTGAGAAAATTTCTTGTTCCAGCGTTCGTATATTGATTCTTATAGGTATCTCACGTGTTTAACCCCATAAATTTTGAAAGAGTTTGGGCATGTGTTAACTCTGGAGTGCCCCGTTGATAAAACGGGCAGTTAAGGGGAGGTTTACTATCTTTGACCCGAAAAAAGCCTATTTCTTGAGAATTTGTTTCTCAGGATGTGTTATAGAAATCAGCTTCAAATTTGGTCAAAATGTTTATTAATATTTTCTCTACAAACTGGAATTTTTTCGACCGTAAATGTTTTGAAAGAGTTTGGGCAAGTGTTAACTCTGAAGTGCCCCGTTGATAAAACGGGCAATTAAGGGGAGGTTTACTATCTTTGACCCGAAAAAATCCTATTTTTTGAGAATTTTTTTTCTCGGGATGTGTTATAGATATCGATGTCAAATTTGGTCAAAATGTTTATTAATATTTTCTCTACAAACTGGAATTTTTTCGACCGGAAATGTCGAAGAGCAAAGGCGGAAGTGCCGTCGGAACGAAACAAAATTCCGGTGTAGACCTCCATGCGCGGTATGTCACAGGTCAGCCGGCTCGTCTGAGATCAAAATTGAGTTGACGTTAGCGAAGTATATAGGATTCTTTAGGAGTTGTACCTCGCTTAAGTTATTTGGACCATAGGAAACAAAATGGCGACCAATTGAAAAAAATAGGGTTTTTTCATCGATTTTTCGACTTCGTCGGCCAAGTAAAAATATTTATAGTTGATGCATCGGAATAAAAGTAATACAACTCCTAGACAATTTAGTTAGCTTCGTCGGAAACAAAGAATCATGCCAATCGGTTCAGTAGATTTGAAGTTACCATACCGCGCGATAAAGAAAAAGTCATTTTGAGACAACCCTGTTTGAAATTTTGACTACATATCAATGCAATATTATGCAACTTACGTTCAATCTATTCCGGTCCATAACGTCCATAAAGTAGCCCTTCCTCTTCCTCATAGAGGGCGTTCTGCTCGATCTGGGCCATCCTGCGCTGCTCCAGATCCGCTCGTAAAGCCGGTGTCAAGCGGTTTTCAGCCGCTTGAATCCGGTGGTCGACCGAATGCTTGGCGAACTGCGTCGAATAGAGTCCCAGGGTGTCGACCGTCGTTGTCATGGCCTTCAGAATTGCTCAGTACCCTTCGTTGAAACTGCTTACTACCAGGAAAGTCGCAGTCTGCACAGTCTTCGCACCAGAATAAAAATGCTTGGGGGCTAACTTCCAAACACACGCGTTCAAACTTTCATTTGAATTTTGTGTGTTTCCTCCGAAGCACCGGTACAATAACTCGTCTTCCGAAAGAAAAAAACTGTTGCGCAAAAAAGGCCGATTTCAGGTAGGTGCATTTTTTTGTCCAACTGCGAATAACAAACATTTCCGTTCTGTATTCGGAAAAACCGTTTCAGGGGTGGATTCTAAACACTATTATTGATCCAAAAATGCAATTTTTAAAAAATCGATTTTTTTTAACCAAAAGATAGTAAACCTCCCCTTAAATAGCGAAAGACCAACTGACGCATACGTTTTGCTACAAATACTGTTATGCCATGGGCATTTCATTTCCAACAACAACTCTCGTATTTCGCACATAGTGTCAGTGGTTTACAGTTAACTAGTTCAGCATTTGAGAAGTAAGTTGCTACGTGAAAGACACACAAGCAGGGTTATGTGAGACATACCTAGAGATGGGTCCCGATTAGTCCCACATGTGCTTTCAATACGATGATTAGGAATTGCAAGGTCTCTCTTACAATTAACCAGATACTGTCAGTAGTTTGATGGTGACCACAGATGTTTAATACACTGTCAAGTGTGGGTCGAACATCTGTGTGGGACCACAGATTTACCCTTATTTTCACGTGGAATTCGACTTGGGCTTTTTTTGCAGCTTTCCTGCTTATTTTCCAAAAATGTCTCACTTGGTAGATCGACATAGATAACACTTATCCCCTTCTAAATATATGTAAACACACGTTAGGCTGGTAGTATTGGGCAGCTGTTAAGTATTTCAGCAAAGTAATTTTTACGTGACACCAGGAGCTGCTGACAAAACAATTCTTCACCTACAGCCAGTTTTTATCGAACTCATCATCATAAGGCGACACAAAATTTTTAAAGATAGTCACGTGGGATCACAACTGTTGTCGCATGAATGGTCAAAAGTAATTCTGCATCACTGTCTTTAACGGTAAAATTGATTTATGCAACCGGGAATTTCCTGTTATAATTTTATTTTTATACTGACGTCACAGTAGAAGGGGCTCTGTAACACTTTGGTGTTGTCTAATGACAATCAGATCGATGGAAACCTGTACCAAATAAAGAACTGTGCTATTAGCAGTATCTGTATATACATCCTCAAGAGAAATATGGTGATCAAGATTCATATCAAATTATCAGAACAGTAATGATGATGATGAGGATGATGATGTTTCGTTTGTGGGACGCACAACTGCTTGGTTATGAGCTCTCGTACTAATTCTTAACCTTCGCTCAGCCAAATCTCGCCACTTTCCGGAATGACGATGAAATGATGAGGACAGCACAGAACAGTAACGAAAACTCATTTAAGCTTAATAGTCTTCGGCTGATCAGTAACGAACAACATAGGAGAACTATCCATTTGACGGAGAACATAACTTGGACTCAGCAGTGATTTAAAAGTAATTTCAATATGTAACGTCCTTTGGATCTTCGGTCTTGGCTAACACTCAGCGGTAGAGCAATGAGACTGTTATTTTTATGTATCGGTATCGACGTTACAAACAGAACATTGATGATTTGAACTCGCGACTTGTGCGAGATATTTACTTCACCAAATGTCGTAATTAAATCGTTTATAAGCGACGGTTTATCGGTTGCTATTTAAATATTAACGATACGTTCAAATTAGTTCCAGCGACACCAAATTCCCTGTACACTGGTTATAATCTCAAATCTAGAGTCAGTCGTAACAGTGTTATTAATTCCTAACGTCAAAGAGTTTCTAAATAAGCACCGAGCGCTTCAGTCAAATAATATCGCAGCACGTTATCTCTATAAATAATATTGTAAAACTTGAATGATAAATGCGTGAATTGACACGATATGCTGGTTTATTGCACAATATTAGTCACTTCCTAACAGAGCCGTGAGACTGAAGCTTTCCGAGGTGTTTGGGGGGGGGATTATAAATTATATGCTTCGTAACTATCGCCAAGTTCCATAGTCCATTAGTTATTACGAATGAAATTGTCTATCTGTGCTCACTTCCTAAGTAGTATTAACTTCAGGTTATCTAATTAAAAGTCACTTCTGTCTAATATATACAAGTCCTCTATCTGAATTCTAAATAACATAGTATTTGAAGTCAAAGTATCATTTCACTGCGTCATAGTAGATCGCAATAATCTATTCTGAAAAAACAGTCTAATTGCGCCTACATATACGAGCATTCAAAAGTATGACCTGCTTCGGCTAACTCTCGTAACGTAGTGACAATGGATTGAATTATCTTTAGCCATTACTCACGAATCTCAAAGAGTACTCACACGAAGTATTCTTTGGGAAAGTTGGTTCTACTTTGCGAATTTTCACTATAATGATTTTCAATTTTGAATTTGATTTTACTGAAATCCTATCTTTCTTTCGTATGTTAATAAATTACTACGTATTGGATTCCTGATTCAATTACTAGTTAATATCCAAATAATAGTGTTAACTGGAAAATTGTTTGCTTGTTCATTTTTCATGGAATTTGGAACTTGTTTTCGGGAAATCTTTGGGAATTTTGGAGCTAATTTTTTATTTTAATTTCTCGTAAGAGGAAGTGGCATTACAATTAGTAACAAAATGTAATAACTGACGTTGTTAGTTACGGTACTCGAATAAGGCTTCGCGTACCACAGTCCTAGGACACTAGATAATATGAGACTGAACACACAAGTTAAGGCTTTTCCCCATGTACGAACCACAATAAAATGATAGTGCAGTGCGATAATTACGTACAAATGTCTCTCTATTACCAAACAGTAATTGGGCCGTTTAAGAGAGATGCTGACTATATATGGCGTTGAGACAAAACACCCATCCAAAGGCCCGATAGATTAGCCTGCTAAAAGTCGTTACCGTCATGTTGCGCCCTCTCAACCACTGTCCTCGGACGGGTGTAGCTTACCATCCAACCCAGAGCTCGGTGCCCATCGCAAAAGCCCACTTTTCCAGAGCACATTCCCAGAGGACCGATGACCTCGCTGTATAGTCCCCTCTCGCATACGAGTCAACCAACCAACACTCCCAGAGACGAGCTTTCTATTAGCGCCACCAAACAGGGATACTCGGAGCCATTATAGAAATAGTCAGTTTGGTAGTGCAGGGATACACAGAGCTTAAAAATCGGTGAGGGATACTAGGACTTGAACATATTACGCAGCTTCAAACGGATATAGGATGCAGCAGTTACGCAGGGATGAGAAAACTTGCTTTAACACATTCTTTAAGCTGAAGACTATAATAAAGCCAATGACATATAAATAGGTTCGAAAACTTTGCGAGCAGAGAAGTTTTAAACCCACTACCATTTACAAATATTGGCATAACGTTTCTTCTGTCTCGCATCTGCATTACAGAAAGTCTTCGATAAATAGCAGCGCCACTTTGGAAATGAGATTTACTGTATCTCTAATCGAAGTGAGAACGAATCATGAGCATATGGTACATTACGCTAGGTAACCACTTCTTGAGAAGTGCAGCTGAGAATGAATTTTTATAATTTTGTACATCTACATCTACGTGATTACTCTGCTATTCACAATAAAGTTCCTGACACAGGGTTCAATGAGCCACCCTCAAGCTATCTCTCTATCGTTCGATTCTCGAACGGCGCGCGGGAAAAATGAGCACTAAAATTATTCTGTGCGAGCCCTGATTTTTCTTATTTTATCGTGATGATCATTTCTCCCTGTGTAGGTGGGTGCCAACAGAATGTTTTCGCAATCGGAGGAGAAAACTGGTGAACGAAATTTCATGAAAAGATCCCGTCGCAACGAAAAACACCTATGTTTTAATGATTGCCACTCCACGTATCATGTCTGTGGCACTATTTCCCCTACTTCGCGACAATACAAAACGAGTTGCCCTTCTTTGTACTTTTTCGATGTCATCCGTCAGTCCCACCTGATGGGGATCCCACACCGCACAGCAATAGGGCGGACAAGCGTGGTGTAAGCAGTCTCTTGAGTAGAGCTGTTGCACCATCTAAGTGTTCTGCCAATGAATCGCAGTTTTTGGTTGGCTCTACCCACAACATTATCTATGTGATTGTTTCAATTTAGGGTATTTGTAAATGTAATCCCTAAGTATTTAGCTGAATTTACAGCCATCAGATTTGTGTGACTTATCGCGTAAGTAAACATAAAAATTTTATTTTCCATCATAGTAATGATCAGGCTGAATGAAACTGAACGTCAAGGATGATTTATTCTATCAGCTGCTCTTGCTGTCACTTAAAAGCTGACACTCTGCAGCTGTAAACCGTGAATGGCTAATACATTACTAGAAAAATATTACACACTGTTCGAAAAAGAAACTTGCACTTAGAATTTTTTAAATCTTACTGTCAATATACTCTCCCAACATTGGTGGTGTTTCACAGAAACTCGAAACATAGCACGGACTTCAATGCGAAATGCTTTTAATAGTTGCAGCAGCAAGACAAAATCAGTGCCTTCAATGCGCAATAGCTGTGTTAAATGCTACCGCTGACAGCAACACTGAAGTGGAGTTCCTAAGCACGGTTTTTCGAAATTCTTACACCAAAAAGATTCACTAAATGTTCAAAAATTTTAATAAAAAACAGATGTCTACATTAGTAATTTGGTAGTAGGTACCCCGGTGTGACGAAGTCAATAAGACTGAGTCGAATGCTTGCTCGACGAAAGGTACAAGCTTAAAGACGGGAAAATTGCTCAGACCACACGACTTATCAGGAAAAGGAAGTAGTCCGCTGAATAATAGACCCATGACCTTGACAGCTACTTGAAGGGTTTTTTTGGAACATATACTGTGTTCGGCCTCCCCCCATGAACCATGGACCTTGCCGTTGGTGGGGCGCCTTGCGTGCCTCAGCGATACAGATAGCCGTACCGTAGGTGCAACCACGACGGAGGGGTATCTGTTGAGAGGCCAGACAAACGTGTGGTTCCTGAAGATGGGCAGCAGCCTTTTCAGTAGTTGCAAGGGCAACAGTCTGGATGATTGACTGATCTGGCCTTGTAACAATAACCAAAACGGCCTTGCTGTGCTGGTACTGCGAACGGCTGAAAGCAAGGGGAAACTACGGCCGTAATTTTTCCCGAGGGCATGCAGCTTTACTGTATGATTAAATGATGATAGCGTCCTCTTGGGTAAAATATTCCGGAGGTAAAATAGTCCCCCGTTCGGATCTCCGGGCGGGGACTACTCAAGAGGATGTCGTTATCAGGAGAAAGAAAAATGGCGTTCTACGGATCGGAGTGTTGAATGTCAGATCACTTAATCGGGCAGGTAGGTTAGTAAATTTAAAAAGAAAATGGATAGGTTAAAGTTAGATATAGTGCGAATTAGTGAAGTTCGGTGGCAAGAGGAACAAGACTTCTGGTCAGATGACTACAGGGTTATAAACACAAAATGAAATAGGGGATATGCAGGAGTAGGTTTAATAATGAATAGGAAAATAGGAATGCGGGTAAGCTATTACAAACAGCATAGTGAACGCATTATTGTGGCCAAGATAGATAAGAAGCCCACACCAGCTACAGTAGTACAAGTTTATATGCCAACTAGCTCTGCAGATGACGAAGAAATTGAAGAAATGTATGATGAAATAAAAGAAATTATTCAGATAGAGAAGGGTGACGAATATTTAATAGTCATGTGTGACTGGAATTCGGTAGTAGGAAAAGGGAGAGAAGGAAACGGAGCAGGTGAATATGGATTGGGGCTAAGAAATGAAAGAGGAAGCCGCCTGGTAGAATTTTGCACAGAGCACAACTTAATCATAGCTAACACTTGGTTTAAGAATCATGAAAGAAGGCTGTATACATGGAAGAACCCTGGAGATACTAAAAGGTATCAGATAGATTATATAATGGTAAGACAGAAATTTAGGAACCAGGTTTTAAATTGTAAGACATTTCCAGGGGCAGATGTGGACTCTGACCACAATCTATTGGTTATGACCAATAGATTAAAACTGAAGAAACTGCAAAAAGGTGGGAATTTAAGGAGATGGGACCTGGATAAACTGACTAAACCAGAGGTTGTACAGAGTTTCAGGGAGAGCATAAGGGAACAATTGACAGGAATGATGGAAACAAATACAGTAGAAGAAGAATGGGTAGCTTTGAGGGATGAAGTGGTGAAGGCAGCAGAGGATCAAGTAGGTAAAAAGACGAGGGCTAGTAGAAATCCTTGGGTAACAGAAGAAATATTGAATTTAATTGATGAAAGGAGAAAATATAAAAATGCAGTAAATAAAGCTGGTAAAAAGGAATACAAACATCTCAAAAATGAGATCGAGAGGAAGTGAAATATGGCTAAGCAGGGATGTCTAGAGGAGAAATGTAAGGATGTAGAGGCGCATATCACTAGGGGTAAGACAGATACTGCCTACAGGAAAATTAAAGAGACCTTTGGAGATAAGAGAATCACTTGTATAAATACCAAGAGCTTAGAGGGTCTATACAAAGGCGATGTACTTGACGACAATATTATGGAAATGGAAGAGGATGTAGATGAAGATGAAATGGGTGATACGATACTGCGTGAAGAGTTTGACAAAGCACTGAAAGACCAGAGGCGAAACAAGGCCCCGGGAGTAGAAAACAATCCATTGGAACTACTGACGGCCTTGGGAGAGCCAGTCCTGACAAAAAACTATCATCTGGTGAGCAAGATGTATGAAACAGGCGAAATACCCTCAGACTTCAAGAAGAATATAATAATTCCAATCCCAAAGAAATCAGGTGTTGACAGATGTGAAAATTACCACACTTTCAGTTTAATAAGCCACAGCTGCAAAATACTAACACAAATTCTCTACAGACGAATGGAAAAACTAGCAGAAGCCGACCTCGGGGAAGATCAGTTTGGATTCTGTAGAAATACTGGAACACGTGAGGCAATACTGACCTTAGGACTTATCTTAGAAGTAAGATTAAGGAAAGGTAAACCTCCGTTTCTAGCATTTGTAGACTTAGAGAAAGCTTTTGACAATGTTGACTGGAATACTCTCTTTCAAATTCTGAAGGTGGCAGGGGTAAAATACAGAGAGCGAAAGGCTATTTACAATTTGTACAGAAAACAGATGGCATTTATAAGAGCTGAGGGACATGAAAGGGAAGCAGTGGTTGGGAAGGGAGTGAGACAGGGTTGCAGCCTCTCCCCGATGTTATTCAATCTGTATATTGAGCAAGCAGTAAAGGAAACAAAAGAAAAATTCGGAGTAGGTATTAAAATCCATGGAGAAGAAATAAAAACTTTGAGGTTCGCCGATGATATTGTAATTCTGTCAGGGACGGCAAAATACTTGGAAGAACAGTTGAACGGAATGGACAATGTCTTGAAAGGAGGATATAAGATGAACATCAACACAAGCAAAACGAGGATAATGGAATGTAGTCGAATTAAATCGGGGGATGCTGAGAGTATTAGATTAGGAAATGAGACACTTAAAGTAGTAAAGGAGTTTTGCTATTTGGGGAGAAAAATAACTGATGATGATCGAAGTAGAGAGGATATAAAATGTAGACTGGCAAAGGCAGGGAAAGCGTTTCTGAAGAAGAGAAATTTGTTAACATCGAGTATAAATTTAAGTGTCAGGAAGTCATTTCTGAAAGTATTTGTATGGAGTGTAGCCATGTATGGAAGTGAAACATGGACGATAAATAGTTTGGACAAAAATAGAATAGAAGCTTTCGAAATGTGGTGCTACAGAAGAATGCTGAAGATTAGATGGGTAGATCACATAACTAATGAGGAAGTATTGAATAGGATTGGGGAGAAGAGAAGTTTGTGGCACAACTTGACTAGAAGAAGGGATCGGTTGGTAGGACATGTTCTGAGGCATCAAGGGGTCACCAATTTAGTATTGGAGGGCAGCGTGGAGGGTACAAATCGTAGAGGGAGACCAAAAGATGAATACACTAAGCAGATCAGAAGGATGTAGGTTGCAGTAGGTACTGGGAGATGAAGAAGCTTGCACAGGATAGAGTAGCATGGAGAGCTGCATCAAACCAGTCTCAGGACTGAAGACCACAACAACAACAACTGTGTTCGGGCGTAATGAAATACTTGAAGATATCTCTCTATCGACGCATAACCAGCACGGATTCAGAAAATATTGTTCTTGTTAAACCCAAATGTCTCTTCATTCACCCGAAGTAATAAATGCTATCTACAGTGGATCTCAAACTTATTCCGTGTTATTATTTCCTGACGGTTTTTGATATATTTACTCACAACCGGCTTCTGATAAATTTCCGGCCTATGGAAATCGTCTCAGTTGTGAAGCAAGTTTAGAGATCTCCTATTATGAAGGTCAGGTCGGAGTATTTGATGGAAAGTCATCTAGTAAAACAGAAGTGATATCAGCAATTGCCCGAGGAAATGCTATAAGCCCTGTACTCTTATTCTTCTAGGCCTATATAATCGATGTATGCAGATTATTTACTAATGGTGCTGTCGTTGACTGTCTAGTTAAATGAACAGAAAATTAAAAAGAATAGCAAAATGATTGAGACAGCGTATTTGCATAGTGCGAAAAGTAGCAATTGGGCTTACACAATGGAATGAGCTGAAAAAAAAGGCCTTTAAATTTGTGTTACATACTATTTAAAGTTTGTCATTTCAAGCAAATAACTACGTATTATTACAATTACGAACTTCAGTTATAACTATCAAATAGAAATTGGCCTGAAGAAAGCGTTTTATTGCTAAAGCACTTCTAAGATGCAACTAATCTGAGAGAGTGCCTAACTACGCCTGTCCGTCCTTTCTTGGAGTATTGCTGCGCGGTAAGGCGGAATGGGATCCTTACCATATAGGATTGACTTAGGACATCCGAAAAGCTCAAAGAAGGGAAACTCGTTTTGTATTATAGCGAAAAAAAGTTGACAGTGTCACGGATATGATACGTAGGTTGAAGTAGCAATCATTAACACAAAGGCTTATTTCGTCACGCCGAAATGTTTTCATGAAACTTCAACCACCAATCTTCTCCCACGGAAGCTAAAACATGTTGTCGACTTTGACTTACGTACGGCGGCATGACCATTGTAATAAAATAAGAAAACATTTCTCCCACATGCTGCGGAGTGATCTGAAATAGTCAGAAAGTGGTTCCGCGAAACGTCTGCCAAACATTTAAGTGTGTGTAGCAGAGTAATGGTGTAGATGTAAGAAAAGCTTCACCACCATCCTTTAATAGGGGTTGTTGTTGTCGTTGCTGTTGTTTCTGTTTCCTTCGCTCCAGAAAATCGTTTCAGGTAGCTCACCATGCTAACACCACTGTGAACCGAACTAGGGTATTCAAGCCGAGGTCTCCCTCTACAACATCCCCTCACCCTCCCTATTCTTTGACCCTCATACACACACACACACACACACACACAAAACCCACACACACACACACACACACACACACACACACACACACACATCCTTCCACTACGAAATCGACAATTCCTTGATGCCTCAGGCTCTGGTCCGTCAGACGATCCCTTCCTTCTCTTAGTGAAGTTGTAGCACAAATTTATGTTTATGCTTATTCGATTCAAAACCTACTCATATGATGTTCGATCTACTCATCTAATGTGCAGAATCCTTCTACAGCACCACATTTCAAAAGCTTTTATTCTCGTTTTGTGTGAAATGTTTATCGCTCACGTTACACATCTATGCAAGGCTACACACCATATAAATAAACACCTTCAGAAATCACTTGTTAACATATTTGTGCAGTATGTTAAGATACTTCTTCTTCCCACAAACAATTTTCTTGTTACAATTTCTCGACAACGCATGAACCTGTGTTCTGTGTATGCCGCCTTTTGCATCTGAAGATGGTCATAGTATGGCTGAATCCTATTATGACTGTGTCATAAACAAGTGATTGTGTTGTAAGTAAGCTGTTTAGGTTTTCTTATTGGCAACGCCACGTAGCGCTATGTATGAAAATCACTGGCTGTGCTGTGTGCAGTCTGTGGCTAGTTTGCATTGTTGTCTGCCATTGTAGTGTTGGGCAGCTGGATGTGAACAGCGCGTAGCGTTGCGCAGTTGGAGGTGAGCCGCCAGCAGTGGTGGATGTGGGGAGTGAGATGGCGGAGTTGTGACAGCGGATGATCTGGACAGAGACAGTAAATTTGTAAGACTGGATGCCATGAACTGATATATATATATTATGACTTTTGAACACTATTAAGGTAAATACATTGTTGGATCTCTATCAAAATCTTTCATTTGCTAACTATGCCTATCAGTAGTTAGTGACTTCAGTAGTTAGAATCTTTTATTTAGCTGGCAGTAGTGGCGCTCGCTGTATTGCGGTAGTTAGAGTAACGAAGATTTTTGTGAGGTAAGTGATTTGTGAGAGGTATAGGTTAATGTTAGTCAGGGCTATTCTTTTGTAGGGATTATTGAAAGTCAGATTGCGTTGCGCTAAAAATATTGTGTGTCAATTTAGTGATGATCAGAATAAGTAAGGTGAATGTCTGAGTACGTTCAGTTTTGCTCAGGTGTTTGAAAATCAAATAATGTAAGAGGTTTATCAGCACAGTAATTCAATAATTTTTCTAAGGGGACGTATCAGTGTCTATAAATAAACAAAAAAAATTTACAAGAGAATCAATCACTCACTCCATTGACAAAATGTCGTTTTTTACAAAATATTTTCTTGTTATTGACACTCCGAATTTTATGTTCTCGCTGTTTTATTCACTCCTTCAGTTCTGTAGATGAATTTCAATTTTTCAGAATAAAATTCAGTTGTCAGTTGCAAATATATTTTATTACGCCTTACCGATTTCGATATATTAATTAGTAATGTTCAGAAGCTTAGTATAGGTTTCGTAGATACCAATATTTTCTATATAAAAACATAATGCCATGATATGTCGGGAAATGTACAAATTATATGCCGTTACTGTAAACACAGATTGACAGTTAACAGTAACTCATGCACAGATGTGATTCAGTTACTGTAAATTTTGAATATGTTTTTACAATAATCACCTACAGTAAGTACATTTCTGGGCATATCATGGCGTTATGCTTCTATAAAGAAGATACTGAGATCTACTAAAGCGTTATTCAGCTTCTGAAGATGACAAATTAATTTGTCGAAATGGGTAATGGGTGATAAAAATGTATTTGCAATTGATGACTGTATTTAATTCTGAAAAATATATATTACAGTTGTTGAAAATTACAACCATGAAGAAACGAACTGCATTTATATATGTTCAGCATGTATCTATATTGTCAGATCAATTAACAATGTGATTGTAATACGACTCTTCCACATAATTACAATTTATCGTGCAAATGATCCATGGAGCATGAAGGTAATTAAGTAACCCTCAGTAGCTTAGGAGCCCAAGTAGCAGAACTCATTTACTGGCTTTAGCGTGTCATTTACTAATGTAATTCCCGCAGCATCGCCTGATTTAATTCCACTACATTCCATTACCCAAATATTACTTTTTCTGATGTTCATCGTACATCCTCTTTTCAAGAGACTACCCATTCCTTTGAAATACTCTTTGAAGTACTTCGTCGTCTCTGACAGATTTACACTGTCATAGACAAACCTCAAAGCTTTTATTTCTTCTCCCTGAACTTCAATTCCCTTCAAAAATATCTCTTAAGTTTCCTTCACTGCTTGCTCCATGTAAATTTTGAGGAGCAACTTCGATAGGCTTCTCAACCATTGTTTCCCTTTCATGCTCTTCGACCGCTATAACTGAAGTGTAAATTCTGCAGAGGTTGTGAATAGCCTTTTGCTCTTCCGTCTCTATGTTAGGCATTAAATAAGAGTGTTAAAACAGAGTTCCGCGGATGTAACAGAGCATAAGCAAATGGAAGTGAACCACTGTGCGCTGACGCATATCGCCGTTGGTATAAATTCAATTATTTTGTGAACTCGCACGTTTCAGTGTCGCCAACGGACTGTCAGGCAAGCGTAACTCAGCAGCAAGAGGATCTGCTAACGCTACCTGTTTCAGGGGGGAATAAAACAACAATGAAACTACTTGCCCGTCCACACACGGACGCACACACCGCGACACACCTGAAAGCTTTCCCAGGCGCTGCTATGTAAATGTACGCGCAACGAGGATTCCCCGCACAGGGGCGAGCAGTGTTTCCGGCGGAGTGCTCGCGACCTACACGGACCGAATTGGCAAATAAACCGGTACTTACAGGCTGGCCGGAGTCTCGGAGTGGCCATCGTAAACATAACGAGCGCGCGGGGACGGCAGCGCCGGGCGCCTGCCGTTACTGCCGGACACGCAGTAACGCCGCCGTTACAGATACGGATTACTGCCGCCGTTAACTGCATCTGTTACTGTCAGCCAATTGCGGCGCCGCCGCAGTCCATTCCTTCTTAGCTATTGGCGGTCAGCAGGTAAGTGGTACTTAATGTGACTTACACGCTTTCCCCGAGCGTAATCGTGCGGTCTGCACGTAATGTTTAGAGAGCCGACTTAGGATTTCGCGGTGCAATGATGACCGTCACGATGTAATCGGATGCCTTTGTTGAGCGTTGCGCGTCTCTCACACAATGGAGCTAAGACCAATGAAAGGCGTGTATAGCGACACCGGATACATTTATCGCCGGCCGATGTGCCCGAGCGGTTCTAGGCGCTTCAGTCCGGAACCGCGCTGCTGCTACGGTCTCAGGTTCGGATCCTGCCTCGGGCATGGATGTTTGTGATGTCCTTATTAGTTAGGTTTAAGTAGTTCTAAGTCTAGGGGACATATGACCTCAGATGTTAAGTCCCATATTGCTTAGGACTATTTGAATAATTTGATACATTTATCAGTCGCCCCCTTAAAAGAGAAACAGGTCGCTATGGGGCGCTATCGATGGAAGGATCCTTTATTGTATGATTATATAATAGCGGAACAAACACTGGTAGCAGTTACTTCTGTAAAATATCTGGGAGTATGCATACGGAACGATTTGAAGTGGAATGATCATATAAAATTAATTGTTGGTAAGGCGGGTGCCACGTTGAGGTTCATTGGGAGAGTCCTTAGAAAATGTAGTCCATAAACAAAGGAGGTGGCTTACAGAACACTCGTTCGACCTATACTTGAGTATTGCTCATCAGTGTGGGATCCGTACCAGGTAGGGTTGACAGAGTAGATAGAGAAGATCCAAAGAAAAGCGGCGCGTTTCGTCACAGGATTATTTGGTAAGCGTGGTAGCGTTACGGAGATGTTTAGCAATCTCAAGTGGCACACTCTGCAAGAGAGGCGCTCTGCATCGCGGTGTAGCTTGCTGTCCAGGTTTCGAGAGGTTGCGTTTCTGGATGAGGTATCGAATATATTGCTTCCCCCTACTTATACCTCCCGAGGAGATCACGAATGTAAAATTACAGATATTCGAGTCCGCACGGAGGCTTTCCGGCAGTCGTTCTTCCCGCGAACCATACACCACTGGAACAGGAAAGGGAGGTAATGACAGTGGCACGTAAAGTGCCCTCCGCCACACACCGTTGGGTGGCTTCCGGAGTATAAATGTAGATGTATATGGTGTAGAAATCAGTGCAGGTGGTCATGTGAGCCTCCAGTGCTGGTGCAAGTCATGGAAGTGACAGAGTTTAATAGAATCAGCGCACTAAAATGGGAAATGAAGGAAACCTCACAAGGCAAGTTGCTAAAAGCATTTTAATAGGAGGCCGGTTTCGACAGAGCTCTGCCGTCATCACCGGATCTTATGCTTTCTAAATAACATCCGATGACAGCAACACAGCTCTGTCGAAACCAGTTATTGAATAAAAGGCCTTTTTTAGTGAACTTGGCTTGTGAAGTTTGTTTTAGTTACCATACACTGCAAAACGCCTCTATATAAAATGGGTTGACGTGATCCAATGGCAGATAGGAGCTAACTTCTTTGGATGTACCCATGACCACATCGTGTATGAATTTTCAATATTGTTGGTTGGTTGTTTGATTCGGGCCGGCCGAAGTGGCCTGGCGGTTCTAGGCGCTGCAGTCCGGAACTGCGAGACCGCTACGGTCGCAGGTTCGAATCCTGCCTCGGGCATGGATGTGTGTGATGTCCTTAGGTCAGTTAGGTTTAACTAGTTCTAAGTTCTAGGGGACTAATGACCTCAGAAGTTGAGTTCCATAGTGCTCAGAGCCATTTTGTTTGATTCGGGAGAGGGGACCAAACAACGAGGACATCGGTCTCATCGAATTAGGGAACAATGGGGAAGGAAGTTGGCGGTGCCCTTTCGAAGGTATCATCCCGGCATTTGCTGAAGCGATTTACGGAAAATCTAAATCACAGTGGCCCGACACGGGTTTGAACCCTCGTCCTCCCGAATACGAGCCCAGTGTGCTAACCACTGCGCCACCTTGCTAGGTGGAATTATTCTGTCAACTCATATTACCACACGTATTTGCAGGGAACAGTATACTACTCGCAGGTATGTAACACGGCGTCGTAAAACAGGGATCGTAAAACGAAATAGTATATATTACCAGTTTTGATTTACTATGGTGTGACATGAAAGTACGGCACAAAAACTATTCAAAAATTGCGTCCGAAAGTGACAACTGAAATTGCACAATAAAATATGTGATATCGTCCGCTTGAGTGACAAAACATCCAGTAACATTCGGTTACACGATCAATCATAAATCATTCAAGCTTAAAGGCTGTGGCTTCAACTACAAACAAATGTTGCGTTCATTGGTTGACAACTGTGCGTTTACATTGAGGTAATATTTATTATTTCACTTACCAGTCTTGCGGTCCCCGCTGGTTTGCGGCCGCTGTGGTCGAGCGGTTCTAGACGCTTCAGTCCGGAACCGCGCGCCTGCTGCGGTCGCAGGTTCGAATCCTGCCTCGGCATGGATGTGTGTGGTGTCCTTGGGTTAGTTAGGTTTAAGTAGTTCTAAGTCTAGGGAACTGATGATCTCAGTGCTTATATATTTAAAAAAATGCTTAGAGCCATTTGAACCATCCCCGCTGGTTTAATGCAAAGGGCGATACTGCTAAGAACTAGCGTATTGCGTCACAAGTAAATTCATTTAAGGTTCCGAATTTCGTTGCTACCAGTAAAATGATCTACACTTTCTTTACTAAATGAAGTCTGTAAACGAAAGAAAGAAGGGACAAAAGGACAGGAACACAAAATAATGAAGTTTTTGATTGGTTACAGCAGGGACAGTAATTTTGCAACACAGTTACGAAAGGTATTCGATTAAAGAGTAGCCTAGCGGAGCGATGTATAGCACTGCTCCCTACCTGTGAGCGTAGGACCGACAAGCCCAACCGCTGCTCATGCGGCAAGGTACGTCATCTAGTGAGGTCTCATATTCAATATTTGTCATCCACTTTTGGAGTATTTACTGACATTTGCAACCGCATGTGTCTCATATTAAATTACTTGTCTCGGCATCATCTACGTCGCTGCAGGGGTTCTTTAACGTTAATAAGATGGTTGGTTGGTTGTTTGGGGAAGGAGACCAGACAGCGAGGTCATCGGTCTCATCGGATTAGGGAAGGAAGTCGGCCGTGCCCTTTGAAAGGAACCATCCCGGCATTTGCCTGGAGCGATTTCGGGAAATCACGGAAAACCTAAATCAGGATGGCCGGACGTGGGATTGAACCGTCGTCCTCCCGAATGCGAGTCCAGTGTCTAACCACTGCGCCACCTCGCTCGGTCGTTAATAAGAATCGCCCTGTATAGAAGAGGGGGGGGGGGGGAGGCGAACCACCGACTCCGTTTTGCTAACAGGATACTTAGGATATCAAACATACGTACTAGCGAGACTCTACAATTCGCTTGTTCGTCCTCGTCTGGAGACCGGCTGTACAGTAAAGGATCCTTCCCAGATTGGATTGACTGCGAACAACGGCAAATATGGGTGAGAGTGCGACGGATATCATAATCGAGTTGTAGTGCTAATTATTGAAACACAGTTGTTATTGGTTGTAGTGGCATCTTTTCATGTAAAAAAAAAATCGCAAGGTATAGACTACGAAAGTCAAAAATGTTATGTTAACTCTCGCTTGCGCAGGGAGCGACGACCATCTTGGTAGAAGAGAGATCGCCAGGAAAGATTTAGGTGTTGACTTTTCTCGTGTGCTGTTCGAGAGTGTAACGTTAGAGAATTAGTCCTAAAGTAGTTGTACGAGCCATGTGCCAAATACAAAAGTGTGCACTTCAGTCATGTAGGTGAAGATACACTGTGTGTAACGGGTATAAGTGCAGATATTTCTATTGGTGACTGAGGACGGTGTACTGAACAACATTACATTTGCTATTTATGTCATTTGCAGGCTAGTAGTTATAGCTTGGTTCAAATGGCTCTGAGCACTATGGGACTTAACATCTTAGGTCATCAGTCCCCTAGAACTTAGAACTAGTTAAACCTAACTAACCTACGGACATCACACACATCCATGCCCGAGGCAGGATTCGAACCTGCGACCGTAGCAGTCGCGCGGTTCCGGACTGCGCGCCTAGAACCGCGAGACCACCGCGGCCGGCAGTTATAGCTATTACAAGTCGTACGCTTTTAGGTTGGATAGTACGTCCAAGTGGCAAGAGCAAGACATTGATGCTTATTTTCACCTGGGCAGCTGGACAGGTGTTGAAGTGTGGATACGTAATGCAAAACGGGTGATATATACTGACAGGAGTATTCCACTTATTTGTGCAGTTACAACCTTGCAGAAAACATTAGGTAGTAAATTACGTGACGTGTTTGTGGAAAGACTGTTCTACGCAGAGAAAAAGCAACCAACACAATGATGTGTGTACAAATTAAAGAACCATACAAGTAAATATCTGTACAAATGCCCGTTAGAACCTGTATATCCTAGCAGGAAAGAGCCAGATGTATTATATGATGTCAATGACAACCGATTGAAATCAGGTAGCAGTTTCTTCTGCCAATGAATGCAGATCTAGCTGAACCAGTTTCTGAGCGAACTTTGCGAAGGTGACTGCACGTTAGATGTTCGGCGTCGGGGTAATTAGTATAAGGCCACTGCACACAGCGGCTCATAAAGTCTCGCGTATTTAATGGACCAAATAACATAGAAATTGGATAGACAGTATCTGACTCGTGGCATGGAATGTCGTTAAATTAGTGGAGATCTTTTCTCTTCAAATGATGAAAGACGTCGAGTACACTAAAGGTCCAATGAAACGTGTAAGGCCTAGTGTGAGGAGCCTTAGTTCAAGCTGGCTGTTGGTCGTTGATGTTTTTGTACTGTTGTTTCCCGTACCATGAGTTGAGCACACCAGTTCAGGTTACCGTGAATATGAACCGTGATATTTATTCCAACATCGTCGATGTTAGTGTAGCTCCTTCTTCTACGTCTTTTGGATGAGTAACGCGAGGACACGTCTTCCACGATGACAGACAATACCTGTATTAACGTGTACCTACATCTACCAATACAATATCTACATCAAGGCGAACACCTACTATTATATCACAAATAGCAGCGTTAATGAGCATGGAAAGGAAGCTAGATAAAACTTCCATTTACCAAGATTAATGAAACAGAAAACACTAACAGCAATTTCGATGTGGGAATAAAACTGTGTAATTAATTACCCAAGGAGATTAAAGAAACGTTAGTCCACTATTGCTTGTACATGCCTGGGTTAGATTGGAATATGTGTCGATATAATTAAGCTCACTCTACGCGACTGCTTGTAACGCACTGATGACAGCTGCATTGTCAGTTGAAATCTAGATCTGCAATGGAATAAAAACAAAAAAAAGTCATATTACGACCGATGCTGACCTCGTTTCTGTCCTGAATAATATGGTATATTTTTGTTGTTATTACATTTTCGCACGCTTTGGTGGGCTCATTTTATTCTCTCCGCTCCTAACATTCGTTTTATTTTGTTTTACGGACACCTCCCTTTTTACCTATTTCACAAATGCTTCCAGCGAATTTTAATTTAACATTGACGTGAAGGAGGGGGAGAGACCACAGAACAGCGTAAAATAATATTGTAGACACAATTTATGTAAGTACCTAATGTATAGGACTGTTCTACGCCATATAAAAATATTTACTATCCAGTGAAAAAGGAAAAAATTAGACCATCCGAAGATGTGCCTAAATTGGCGTGAAATCGGCCGTAGTTTTAATAAAACACTTTCTTCAGCCGGAGCGATATTGCTTTCTTATAAAAAGCAAAGAATAGTTTAATAAATGAGCCATTTGCGGCCATGAAAGTCTATATTTTATGAAATTATAGAAGTTACGTAGGTACAATTATATGAAAAATATTAGCTAAACCTTCCAACATTACCTACTGGTAAAAGCATTCAGTGATAATTACATTCAGGACGTCAGTCAAGTAGTCAGCCATATGCATGCATCACTAACTAATACACAGCCTAAATTGTACCATATTTCAATTACAGCTAATTACGCAAATATGACTAACGGGGATACCTCCACACGTAGATTCATAATAAATGGGACATTATGTACCCATAAACTTGCCTTATATTCCAATATGTCAAATGTATATCTCTTTGTTTTATTAATTAAGTCAAAATTCATTTGTTCAATAATAAAAAACGCAACTAATTTGAAAATGGAGAGACTTGTGCATGTTCTGAAATCACGATTAAAGAGCAGAAAATGCTCATCCTTGTTAACAGACAATGTTATATTGTATTTGTATATTTTTTTTCTTTGTGACAAATGTTAATCACATGTGCGTGCTACATGTACTTACATTGTTTACGAATGAACCATTAGGAAAGACGGACGAAGTGAGGACCTGTTACGGGTAAGTAACATAATTTGAACTGTAGAGCAATTTGTTCATACTTCCTATCGTTTATTGGTCTAGCGAGAGCATGTCAAACCGCGCACAGGCGCGCTGAACATTTTGTTCCAATAGAGAGTAGCTCTTCGAGTTGCTTTGTGGTAGCAAACTGATAAAAAATACACTATGTGTTTAAAAGTATCCGGAAATCCCCAAAAACATACAGTTTTCATATTAGGTGCATTGTGCTGCCACCTATTTCCAGGTACTCCACATCAGCGACCTCAGTAGTCATTAGACATCGTGAGACAGCAGAATGGGGTGTTCCGTTGAACGTGATTGGGTTCCACTTGTGTCATACGTCTGTACGCGAGATTTCCGCACGCCTAAACATCCCTAGGTCCACTCTTTCCGATGTGATAGTGAAGTGGAAACGTGAAGGGACACGTACAGTACAAAAGCGTAAAGGCTGACCTCATCTGTTGACTGACAGAGACCGCCGACAGTTAAAGAGGGTCGTAATGTGTAATAGGCAGACATTTATCCAGACCATCACACAGGAATTTCAAACCGCACCAGTATCACTGCAAGTACTACGACAGTTAGACGGGAGGTGAGAAAACTTGGGTTTTCATGGTCGAGCGGCTGCTCATAAGCCACACATCACGCCTGTAAATGCCAAACGACGCCTCGATTGGTGCGATGAGCGTAAACCTTGCACGATTGAACAGTGGGAAAACGTTGTGGCAGGGTGTGAGTATGGCCAATGCCCGACGAACATCATCTGCCAGCGTGTGTAGTGCCAACAGTAAAACTGGGAGGCGGAGATGTTATGGTGTAGTCGTCTTTATCATGGAGGGGGCTTGCACCCCTTGTTGTTTTGCGTGGCACTATCACAACACAGGTCTACATTTATGTTTTAAGCACCTTCTTGCTTCCCACTGTTGAAGAGAAATTCAGGGATGGCGATTGCATCTTTCAACACGATCGAGCACCTGTTCATAATGCAAGGCCTGTGGCGGAATGGTTACACGACAATAACGTCCGTATAATGGACTGGCCTTCTCAGAGTCCTGACCTGAATCCTATAGAACATCTTTGGGATGTTTTGGAACGCCGAATTCGTGCCAGGCCTCATGGACCGATATCGATACCTCTCCTCTGTGCAGCACTCCGTGATGAATGGGCTGTCATTTCCCATGAAACCTTCCAGCGCCTTATTCAATGTATGCCTGCAAGAGTGGAAGCTGTCATCAAGGCTAAGGGTGAGCCAACAACATACTGAATTCCAGAATTACCGATGGAGGGCGCCACGAACTAGTAAGTCATTTTAAGCCAGGTGTCCGAATACTTTTGATCATGTAGTGTATACTTTAACTTTGGTGTAGAGTTAGTGAAAATTACTAGCGGATTGAAGGTAGAATTCGGCAATCAGCTGGAACTCGACTGGCGGACGTCATCAGCGCGAGTCTCAACATTATTTCCGCTGCTTATGATAAATGTTAATGGGAAGCCAGAAAACAACATTAACGCTTGAGGAAATTTATAGTTTATTTAACGTGCTATTGAAATTTAAATGTTTGGCTTAGCTGTTGGTTTATGAATATTTAAGGCGCCATGGAACTTCACATCACACGGAATTGCAATGAATATTTGTCCATCGGAATCTTCCTGACTTGAATCGTACGTACATAAAATTTTACAGCACATTTACTGTTATTGTCAATTTATTTCACACTATATATCTAGTGAGCCCTGTTGGCCCGTTTTTACGTCTTTGCATACAGGCACGACCCTTCTCTGTCTAGTCTCCAGTTAGTTGCCTTCGTTTGTAGTTCCTTGGAGCAGCTTGTTGACCACATGGTCTGCAGTCGCTCGCAGTCAGGGCGAGTGAGCGAGAGAGAGATGTGAGACACATGTGACGTACGGTGGGCTGTTCAGGGAGCCTACGGGCGCACGATTGTCTAAGGGGCCAGTAGTAGCTAGAGTCTTGTTGGTCGGCAATACTTGGACCTAACGACTAGGCAGCCGATTTACCCTGGACTAGGGAAACATAGTTGCTGATGTGGTGTTGGAGTGCTGTTCATAGTCTGGTGCTACCTGTTCTGCTCTTTGGGGGTTAAGGTACTTGATAATCGTTAATTAAGCATTTGCTCCAGTGTTAAAGTTGCTCCCGCTAGGCTGATTTGCCTGTGGTTCTCCAACACTCTGAAGATTTGAATTTACCCCTTGGTGCGTCTGTTTCAATTCTAGTGCTATATCTGTGTATTTTAAAATTGCTCTTAATTATGCCGGCCGGAGCGGCCGAGCGGTTCGAAGCGCTTCAGTCTGGAACAGCGCGACAGTTACGGTCGCAGGTTCGAAACCTGCCTCGGGCATGGATGTGTGTGATGTCCTTAGGTTAGTTAGGTTTAAGTAGTTCTAAGTTTTAGGGGACTGATGACCTCAGATGTTAAGTTCCATAGTGCTCAGAGCCATTTGAACTATCTCTTAATTATACCTTGTTCAGTATCTGCTTATTTGTCAGTTGCGCGTGAAACTGTCATAAGTTCTAGGCAGTCACGTGTGTTAGTGAGCACTCAGGTCGAAACTGAGTCTTGCCTGTTTCGGAGCTGTTGCTCCCCTGACTGATGTAGCCGCTTTAAAATTGCCTACGGCTGTGGTAAGCAAACGCTAGTGGCCCAGTCACTCTTGGCTCGGTGGGCACTTGAGTTTCAGAACTCCGGCGAGATTTTGCCCCTTTCAAAAACATCAATATCAATTGTTTCATATATAATTGCTATTGTAGTTGTTTGAACGTTAGTCTTCAAGATCCTTCTGTCACCTTTTAAGCCACTTTAGTTAATGTCAGAGGCCCGTCTGATTTTCTGGTTATTACATTAACCTGTTATATATTATTGTAAGACTAACCAATTAATACATTTACTACTTCTTATTCTAAAATTCTTGTTGTTACACGTAATGATTGCTTGGGGTTTGCGGCCACGCTTCTGGTCTTGATCTGAACATTTTCATATGTTCTATGATTATTATGCATGAATTATAAGTTTGCTTGATTTCTCTCGCCTTCAGAGCTGTTGGTAACGTTCGGAGGCGCTGCCCCAGGGTGTTATTCCATACGCGCCGGACTATCGGGCGTAGCCTGTCCGCGTCGGCTGTGTACGTGCGCCGCTTCCCGCCTCACCGTAGCCTCTGAGACGTTACGGTCTCTTGGTTTGCTACGGCCTCATTCATAAGTTGAGTTTCTATCTCATAACAATCGGGCTTTAATTTATTCTAAACCATCTTATTCACACCTGGCCTGCTGTACCTGTCCCTTCGATGGTTTCCCTGTCTGAAGTTTGATTTTTAACGCAATAGTTTTAATATCTATGTAATACTCAACTGTTGAGTGGTATTTTGTTATTTTTCCATGTGTTTGTCTTGAATATGCCCAAGAGTTTTCCCTGATTGAGCCAATGTTTTCAGAATTAGGTGATTCAACTTTGGCCTATATAAAAATGGTTCAAATGGCTCTGAGCACTATGGGACTCAACTGCTGTGGTCATAAGTCCCCTAGAACTTAGAACTACTTAAACCTAACTAACCTAAGGACAGCACACAACACCCAGCCATCACGAGGCAGAGAAAATCCCTGACCCCGCCGGGAATCGAACCCGCGCAAACATGGCGTAAAGACGATTTTCAAACCGACAAGGAAGATCAAAGAATGTCTTAGATCGGCAAGGGAGAAAAGAGACCCACTTGCAATGTAGGGAGTATACCGTATACCTTGCACATGCGGAAAAGTTTATGTCGGAATGACTGGACGATCCATTAACACCAGGATCAAAGAGCATAAGCGACACTGCAGGCTGGGCCAGGTGGAGAAATCGGCCGTGGCAGAGCACGCACTGAATGAGACCGACCACGTAATAAAATTCGCCGACACGGAAGTTCTGGCTGTAGAGAAGCACTATCACACGCGCTTGTTCAGAGAAGCTGTAGAAATACAAAAACATGCGAACAGTTTGAACAAGAAAGACGAAAGCCTTAAGGTAAACGGATCCTGGCTTCCCGCACTGCAGCGAACGACCGTCGCAGGTAGCAAGAGGAGAATCGCACCGGAAATGACCGCGGAGAAGCCCTCGGACGTTGGCGCGCCAGGTACATATAGTCTGCGGCCGCGAGCTCGGCTCCAGTTCACCACCGGCAATGGAGGGTGAAGCTTTGACAATGCCAGCCACTCGTGCTGGCGAAACGTCAGAAAAATCATTAGATGAACGTCGGCCGAATAACCCGAGACAGAAGCCAATAGGCAGTTTGTCAACAAGTGGCCACGAAAGCCTTAACAATTTTAATTTCATTCTTAGATTATGGCGGAATACTTTGTATGCTACGCACAGGCGCGTTACGATGACGTGGCGTCGGTAGCAGTGGACAGGGTACGTCCCAGCACACTGGTTCGACTCTGTATCTCTCAGAATGATACAGCGCTTGTTTCAACACAGTAGTTACTTAGTGATTACATCTTTTGACAAAACAACAATTAGGTTTCGATTCATGGTAAGCAACCCACATAAAATATCGTAAATAATAATGTGAGCAATAGCAAGTACTCTTCTCTGATGAGACATTAAAACCTGTTAATCAAGTACATTGTTCCATAAAAAGTCTGTACCTACTTCCATATCTTGATAAGAAAATTCTGTGTATTAATGATATGGCAAAATTGGCACCTCTTTGGGTGATTTAATTTTAAAAAAAATTTCTTTTTCTTATCTTGAACAGTTTATGAAATAAGATGTGTTAATACGATTGAACATGTACATGGAGAGAACTAGGCGCATTGCACATGAACCTCCCATACATATACACACTAATTTTCAACAACAGAGACTGGTATCGCTCTATCCTCACCGTTAAACATAATTTCGATATGTTAGCTACATTTCATACACAGCAATGTTGTGTTGTTGTGGTCTTCACTCCAAAGACTGGTTTGATGCAGCTCTTCGGGCTACCCTACCCTGTGAAAGCCTCTTCATCTCCGAGCAACTGCTGCAACCTACATCATTCTGAATCTGCTTAGTGTATTCATCTCTTGGTCTCCCTCTATGATTTTTACAGTCCACGCTTCCCTCCAATACTAAATTGGTGATCCCTTGACGCTTCAGAACATCTCCCATCAACCGATCCCTTCTTCTAGACAAGTTGTGCCACAAATTCCCATTCTCCCCAGTTCTATTCAGAGTTAAAATTATCGATACGCAAAGTCAATGCAGTGCGTTTTTATCATGCCAGATTCTTAAAAATTCTTGCAGTATTTTTCTTAATTCGATGCGGCATAGTAATTATGATGAATAGAGATAAGATATCCAGTAATTTAACGAGCGAAGATATCAGGCTGAAGGATAGGGGGAAAAAATGGTACAAATGGCTCTGAGCACTATGGGACTTAACATTTGAGGTCATCAGTCCCCGAGAACTTAGAAATACTTAAAGCTAACTAACCTAAGGACATCACACACATCCATGCCCGAGGCAGGATTCGAACCTGCGACCGTATCGGTCGCGCGGTTCCAGACTGAAGCGCTTAGAACCGCTCGGCGACACCAGCCGGCGGATGGGAAAGAATCAATTATTATCAGTAAATATTTGCTGTAAGAGGTATGCGCTGTCTGCGATATGAGAATCGCTGACCAGAGAGCAGTGTTGACTGCAGTACGAACTGTGTAACTGTAGCAGTTAGTTGTTGCTAGTCGCGAGTCTGAGGTAGTCTGCGTTTGTCTGCAGTCTGCTCTGGTCGGGAATCTGGAGATGGAGTATTATTGTATAAGGTATTGAAGCAGCGTCGGAATATCTAGTAATGTATCTGAACTGTCATCCAAATGTTTTAAAAATGTCCCAATAATAATTTTGGTAATATAAAGTAATTTTTTTTAAAGAAAGCATTCAATTCAAAAAAATCAGTTGCTTCCTTCCACAAATCACAAATGTATAGGCCAGCATTGCACGGAGCTGTGCCAAAATTTTTTTAGGTAAGAGCAGATATATTCGCCGTTTTTATTGAGGTAAGAATTTTTGCTTTTTATTGAGAATGAACTTACATGGCCACGACGCAGCACTGCTGTCGTCCAAATTTTACAAGGTTACTGAATTTATTTTTTATTATGAGGTTTAAGAATTTTTCTGTTTCGTGCTTACATTAAATGAGAAAAGAATTTTGTGGGTACATTAAATGTGAATGCATTTGTGCACGGAGATTATAAATGGGAACCAATTCTGTAGAGAGGTTACACTAAATTACACTTATTGTTCATATTTAAATAGATTTAATTATTTTCGTGTGGGGAGGTTACACTTGGCGGCATCCGGCCAGGATCGTATTTCTTTGTGAATCTCTGAGAAGTAGTCATATATCTGCTCTTATTTACTTAAATGTAGTTTGCATCTGGCGCAACGAATTTACTAATTGGTCACTCTTTCTTTCACAGATCATCGGCAATTTATTACTCTTTGTTGTAATTGTGTTTGTTCCATTTTTGCTTTGTCTTTGTTTCATTTTGTGCTTAATTTTGATTTATGGAAAATGCCGCGAAAAACTGTTAACAGTACATCGTGATGTGTAATGAGTGAAACAGCCGACTCGAATAATTTGACTGATAATACTTGCGACAAGCTGAGTAATAATAATGATAATCCTCCATTTACGGACAATCAGTGCGTACCGACCACTAATAATGATTTTAATGCTAATGATGAGCAACCAAATTCAATTGTGTCCTCTGTTAATTTAACGACAATTGATGATGCGGCACGTTCTGATACAATGAACGCTGCCCAGTTTAACACCCCTAATTTACAAAATTTACGTAGTGAACAGATAATTGTTTCTAACGAAGGTGAACAATATTCACAAAACACGTCAGATTTATTTGATTCCGGTGTAGTGACCAACAGTGCACATCCGATTGGTAAACCTTTTTGTGAATCAGAGAATGACCAAATGGTTACACAAAACGCGACAAAAGCAGATACACCATCACACAGCACAGAGAATACAGTAGCTAATTTTGGCATGGATCGAGTTATTGCATTAATGCTACAACTTAATGAAAATCTCAAACAACAAATTAATGAAAATCTCAAACAACAAATTAATGAAAATAATGAAAATGTCAAACAATTAAATGAAAAACAAGACAACAATTACAAAAAGCTTAATGAAAAACTAGATAACAATTCGAAACAGTCGAATGATAAGCAAGATAACAATTTCAAACAACTTAATGAACAGAACAAACAACTTAGTGAACAGATTACAGCCGTTGCCGCGCAATGTCATGATACTAAAGAACAATTACGTGAAGAAATTAAGGCTTGTGCTAGGAACAGTAGTGAAGAAATTAGATCTGTGGCACAAGAATTAAATAATACACATGCAGCCACTACTAAATTACTTAGAGACGAAATTAGTGCAGTCGCTAAACAATGCTCTGAAAACGCAACACAGTTACGCGACGAGTTTAAATTAATGTCAGCAGAAATTTCGCGCACACCGGATGCAAAAGTAGACGCAAAATTCGACCAACAGAAAAGCCAAATTGACGACCGTTTTAATTACCACCTACAAAACAGTGAAACGCGTTTCCGTAAATTGATACAGGAACAGAATAAAGTAAAGCGACAAGTCATGGAAACAATTACCGCACAGAGACGGAAGATAAACGTAAATTGTTTACGAAAGCGAAAACATACGTAGACAACAATATTGCTACAGTATCAGACGAAATTAATGCTATCAAACAGTTGAACACCGAATTACATGATGAAATCTCAGATCTTAAAGCAAAAACAGACACACAGACAGTATACTTCCAGACAGTGACTGACAGACTTGAACAATTAGAACTAATACAGGATCCCGATGCCATCAAAGCAGACGTTAAAAAATTTAACGAAACCACGCGTAAAATACAAAAACAAATTAATGCTTGTGAAAATAAAAACGATGATCAGGTAAAAATACTGACTGAAAAATATGATGAATTGGCCAGTCGTGTTGATGTTATCGAAAGTAATAATGACACCAAATCAGACGATACGTCACCTGTTTCGTTTAGTCAAACACCCGAATTTCAAAATTTACAGCAGACGATCAGTGAGATAGATTCGTCTAATAATACATTAAGTAGAAAATTATCATCTTTACAGCACGAAGTGACGGAGATAAAAAATATTTCAGCCTTTAACACATCACAGCATACGCCACTTTGCGAACATTTGTCAGACTCACACAGCCAGTATAATTTAGGTAATTTACAGAGAATACGTGAGTTAGATTCCGAACAGTCACAGACAAATAGATTCTCATACAACCCTGAACCTGTTCAGACATACAGAGACGATAATTTTGATTACAAGCATTTTCTATCAGTGAGAAAATTTAAAGTATTTAAAAATGACAGAACACAGATTCACCCATTGGATTGGATACAACAATTTAGCTTTGCTTTTCCACTGACTTGGCCCGTAACACACAAACTTGAATTTATTTGCAGGTTTTTGGAAGGCGAACCGGCAACTCGTATGAGACCGATCGCGAGACAATGCTATTCGGTAGAAGAATTTCAGAATGCTTTTCTGTCAGCGTTTTGGTCAAAGACGACACAGCGCGGAATCAAGGATTAACTAATTAGTTTACCGAATTATGAGAACTCAAATTTTTCCACTGTCACGCAATTTTTTGAACACATGGTGCAACAAAACCAGTACTTAAGTGAGCCATACAGTGAATCTGCACTTATCCAATTATGTATTTCTAAATTACCACAATCATTAAGAGTATCACTTTTAACAGGACAGCAGAAAGAAAATATTTCGGCATTCAGAGATCTGTTACAGCTTTTGGAAGTTCAGCAATCATATTATTCCTTTATAAACAAAAATTTTTCACATAATAACCAAGGTCAACAAGGACACAGCAATTACGATCAGCCACGCTATTTCAGTAGCAAAGCTAATAGACGCTTCAGGAACGACAACCACCAGAACTTTAATATCAGACAAAATTTTAATTATCAGTATCGTCAAAATTATCAGCAACGGGAACCACATTTTGGTAACTATAGACGCTTTTCACTGCAACAGCATCAAAGCCAGCCGGTTAGCATACCTAACCAACAATCTAATGTAAAAGGTCAACCAAGCTTTATTGTTTCGCCGCCTACACGTATAGCGACAGCTTCCACAAATAGTAACGCACAGCAACAAGGAAATCAGTACGTACAGAAAACACACCATTTCAATTCCTATCGCAATGCACCGTATAGAAATGACTATCAAGACAGACGTAAAAGTATTGGGCACAATTTTCGGCGTACGTTTAATAACAGTCGGTCTTACCAGCAGCAGAATCATCCGCAACAACAAATTACCATGAATGAACCAGACAGTAGATATCATCCCGAACGTAATACGTCAGGACGAAATAACAGAACAGTACAAATAGTGGTAATGCCACAGCATCCTCCCGAAAATGATAGCACGTCAGATAGAATTTGACTAGATACAGTACAGGTTGCATCTTCCAGCAACGCAAGCAATACTTTTGACACGCAGAATGTTGTTCACGAAAATGTTATTACTTTTGATGACATCCGATTCACACTTTTGCATTAAAAGACAGAATCACAACGTATGTAGACGACATTGTTATTGCAGAAGCTAACTGGTCTGAACACAATCTGATTCTTGAACAACTGTTACGAACTTTTCGTGCACAAGGACTCACAGTTAATCTCAGTAAATCGCACTTTGGCAAAACTTCTATAAAATTTCTGGGACATGTAATTTCAGCAGAGGGCATTGCGCCTGACCCGGAAAAACTTCAAGCTTTACGTGACATTACTGTTCCTACGACGAAGAAACAACAACGCAGCTTTTTGGGTTTAATTAACTTTTTTCGTAAATTTATTCATTACTCTGCTTTAGACATCACTAGATAATGTCAATTGACAGGTAAAAACACTATTAGGTCCTGGGATAGGCAAGCACATTCCGAATTTGTGATCCTGAAACAAGCTTTGTTGAATGCACCACTTTTATCACATCCAGATCTTACTAGAAATTTTTCTATTGCCACCGACAGTTCTAACACCGCTTTAGGCGTACACATTTTTCAGGAAATTGAAGAAGATGGTACTACAGTAATTAAAAACATCGCCTTTGCGAGTCGCATTCTGTCACTTGCTGAACGCAATTATTCTGTCACAGAACTTGAAACATTACGTGTTGTATGGGCATTTACGAGATTTCGGCATTTTCTTTATGGAAGACACACTACCGTTTACACAGATCATAGAGCTATACAGTTTTTACTTTCAGCAAAAGTTACACACGACAGATTAAGCAGATGGAAACTTTATTTGCAGGAATTTAATTTTACAATTGTTCACATTCCCGGCACACAAAATATAGTAGCAGACACACTATCCCGTTCTCTCAGCAACAATCAGCAAGACATCGCAACCAGCTTCTGCAAAGCAAATTTCAGCGTCATGTACATTCAACAAGTTGCATTTGAAAATTTAATTTCGTCGTCATTACAAGACATAGCGCAAGAGCAGAGTAAAGACAATGTATGGAAAGAAATTAAACACCTTTGGCAAGATAGGAATAATGCTACCATCAGAAACTATTACACTGTACGCAATAACATTCTGTTTCGCCGTTCTCACCCTGACAGCAACAACTGGTTATTATGTATTCCTGACGAGCTTGTTAACAAATTAATTTGGTATACTCATTTAAGTTATGCACATTATGGAGCCAGAAAATGTTTTCTTATACTGACACAGAACTGTTATTTTACTAACATGGAGAAACGTATTCGACGAGTTTTAGCGTCATGTAAAATCTGCCAGAAAGTTAAGTCAGACACGACTTCACATATTCCTCCATTACATCCCATTGTACCTGTTAAATTGAGACACATGGCAGCTGTAGATATTTTTGGTCCGATTCCCAGAACTATTAGAGGTTATTGCTACATCTTTGTCGCTGTTGAACTCACTTCAAAATTTGTTACCTTCACTCCGTTACGCAAGGCTACTGCTAAAACTGTTTCGAAAGCATTTGTAAAACATTTTCTATTCCATGTAGGGCATGTATTGAAAGTAATTTCCGATAATGGACCACAATTTCGATCTGCTATATGGACACGTATGTTACGAGCTAGAAAGATTTCTCCGATCTATATATCCAGATACCATGCTTCTTCGAACCCTTGTGAACGACTAATGAAATAAATTGGTAAACTGTGTAGAATATACTGCCATAAAAAACATATTGATTGGGACACACACATACTCTCATTCCAGGATGTAATTAATTCCATACCAAATGAATCTACTATGCTATCTCCGACTGTTATACTGAAAAATGTTGAACCACCTAACAAAATTAAAGAATTAGTAACCTTTCCTACATCTCGTCGATTACGACACCATGAAATAATTGACATTGCGCTGAACAACATCAAACGTGCCGCAGAGCGCCGGAGAAGACAGCAAAAACAGGTTTGTACTCGCCGTGACTTTCACATTGGACAGAAGATATTAGTACGTACACACTATTTATCTAACAGAGGAAAGAATAGATGTAGTAAATTTGAGCTTCTATACGCAGGTCCATATCGAATTCGCAGCATTCCTCACTCCAATGTAGTACACGTCGAAACTCTGAGAACCAGAAAAAGTAAAGGCAATCACCATGTCTCCAATATTAAACCCTTTATTGAATGAACATACTTTATGACTTATCACACTGTAATGCCATTTCCTGATTTTTATATGACCAATGATGCAATTACATTTACGTGACTACTTACTGATGATTATCGTATTTTTCTTGGCAAGTGCCCTGCAAGGTAAGGTTAGCAGATCGCTTTTCTTGTCGTTACACATCAGACCGTGCACATTTTTCCAGATAAACTTACACATGTTATGACCACTGATGCAATTATATCTATGTGATTACTTACTGATGATTATCATATTTTTTCTTGGCAAGTGCCCGGAAAGGTAAGGTTAGCAGGTCGCTTTTCTTGTCGTTACACATCAGACCGTGTTCATTTTTCCAGATAAACTTAATTTATGACTACTTATGCAATTATACTTATATGAACACTTACGGATGATTATCGTATTTTTTCTTGGCAAGTGCCCGGCAAGGCAAGGTTAGCAGGTCGCTTTTTCTGTCGTTATATATCAGACCGTGCACATTTTCCATTTTTCATGTATATATGATTGTTTTCCTGTTTGTTTGTATGCACTATGAAATGTTTAAGATATAACAAACATCAGTTGACTTCGACATTTTTGCCTTATGATATCTCAACATCGTGATTATTTTACATTTTTTTTTTTTTTTTTTTTTTGCTGCTACATTGTGATACTCTGTGTACATTTTTGCACCTGATCACTGTCTATGTTTTTGACATATTACGTTGTCTGTCATGCTGTGCTGTATGCTCAATTATATCACTCGAAACCAGTTTTTATTTAATGGGTATATGATTTAAATGCAAGACATTAATCATTGTTCATCATTTTCAGAAAGCAATAACGTGTAAATGAAATAAATGAAACAAACCACACTGGATTACTATGAAATGGGAATTTCACCTTCGGAATGAACGAAAGAAGATGCAATATCTCGTCATGAAGAGTAAATGGATCAGATTTAACAAACATTAACATGAATATCCTATACACATCGTATGATAGGAGTCTTAACTATTTATTTTTCTTTCAGAATACGAGTCGATTAATGCAGGCTGTCAGACAGAACTACACATCTTAGTTTCAGTGATGAAATATGCTAGAAATAAGGAACTCTATACTATGAATAGTTGTATGAAGTAAATGGTAATATGAATAATGAAGTGTCTTTTTGCAGATGATAATGAATGGTGATGAAGAATATGGTAATATGAATAATGAAGTTTTTCTTTACAGGTGATGATAATAATGAAGTTATGGTGATTTGAATAATGAAGTTTTTGTTTACAGGTGATGATAGTGATAAATTTTATATGGCCACTAAACGCACCACTTTTAAGTTTTTCTTTGCAGATGAGGATAATGATGAAGTTTATATATTTACTGTTAGTTAAGAAATGCTATGTAGTTATTTAAGTATTTGTTGCAGTTCGTTTTGACAGTATGTCTTATGTCGCATGGTATAATGTCTGAAGGTTTTGGAAAGGACAGCTAGAGAACAAATACAGGGTTATTACAAATGATTGAAGCGATTTCATAGCTCTACAATAACTTTATTATTTGAGATATTTTCACAATGCTTTGCACACACATACAAAAACTCAAAAAGTTTTTTTTAGGCATTCACAAATGTTCGATATGTGCCCCTTTAGTGATTCGGCAGGCATCAAGCTGATAATCAAGTTCCTCCCACACTCGGCGCAGCATGTCCCCACCAATGAGTTCGAAAGCATCGTTGATGCGAGCTCGCAGTTCTGGCACGTTTCTTGGTAGAGGAGGTTTAAACACTGAATCTTTGACATAACCCCAGAAATCGCATGGGGTTAAGTCGGGAGAGTGTGGAGGCCATGACATGAATTGCTGATCATGATCTCCACCACGACTGATCCATAGGTTTTCCAATCTCCTGTTTAAGGAATGCCGAACATCATGATGGAAGTGCGGTGGAGCACCATCCTGTTGAACGATGAAGTCGGCGCTGTCGGTCTCCAGTTGCGGCATGAGCCAATTTTCCAGCATGTCCAGATACACGTGTCCTGTAACGTTTTTTTCGCAGAAGAAAAAGGGTCCGTAAACTTTAAACCATGAGATTGCACAAAACACTTTAACTTTTGGTGAATTGCGAATTTGCTGCACAAATGCGTGAGGATTCTCTACCGCCCGGATTCGCACATTGTGTCTGTTCACTTCACCATTAAGAAAAAATGTTGCTTCATCAGTGAAAACAAGTTTCGCACTGAACGCATCCTCTTCCACGAGCTGTTGCAACCGCGCCGAAAATTCAAAGCGTTTGACTTTGTCATCGGGTGTCAGGGCTTGTAGCAATTGTAAACGGTAAGGCTTCTGCTTTAGCCTTTTCCGTAAGATTTTCCAAACCGTCGGCTGTGGTACGTTTAGCTCCCTGCTTGCTTTATTCGTCGACTTCCGCGGGCTACGCGTGAAACTTGCACCCACGCGTTCAACCGTTTCTTCGCTTACTGCAGGCCGACCCGTTGATTTCCCCTTACAGAGGCATCCAGAAGCTTTAAACTGCGCATACCATCGCCGAATGGAGTTAGCAGTTGGTGGATCTTTGTTGAACTTCGTCCTGAAGTGTCGTTGCACTGTTATGACTGACTGATGTGAGTGCATTTCAAGCACGACATACGTTTTCTCGGCTCCTGTCGCCATTTTGTCTCACTGCGCTCTCGAGCGCTCTGGTGGCAGAAACCTGAAGTGCGGCTTCAGCTGAACAAAACTTTATGAGTTTTACTACGTATCTGTAGTGTGTCGTGACCATATGTCAATGAATGGAGCTACAGTGAATTTATGAAATCGCTTCAATCATTTGTAATAGCCCTGTATATTGAATACACATTTCATTACCTGTTAATTCGAAGTTCACTACTTTTCAGCATAATATGCGTTTCTTCTTTCAGCTTAATAATCCATTTTGTATTTTTTTTCAGGAGAAGCTATTCATGAAATTAATGTGCTATAAGCAGTTAGTCATTAAACCTGTTCTAGTACTTGCCCTTTTTTTTTTACCCATTTGTGTGTGTCACTCATGAATGTGATCACATATACTCTAATTGTTTCATAACCTTGCTACAGCTGACTCATGACGAATGACGTTACCTATCCTCATTTGCAGCAATAAGTCAAGAATAAATATTGTTATGCCCCAGCAATTAATTATCGATCCCAACGCAATGCATTGCAAGCACAAAAAAAAATGTATTACCAGTGCCAAATAATGCTACCAGTTTAGGAGAGGTCTGAGTAATATTGAATGATGTTTTCTAATCACAGACCTTGAGTAATAGTTACAGTGTGTTACATTTTAAATATGTCATATGTCACTTGAATGATGAGTTCTGAGTAATAGTGAATGATATTTTGTAATAATGCATACATGCTCTACACTCATTAGCTCCCGTTTGAATGATGACTTCTGATGATTTGTAACTGGCCAATGAGTGCCAATAATTATTTTAAATATGTCTTATGTCAGTTCAATGATGAAAAATGTTTTGTAATATTCAATACTTGCTATATGTTTAGTAACTGGCCAATGAATGCCACTGTTTCTTATATTGTAAATTTGTATTATGTCACTTACATGCTATTATATATGAATACCAGTAGCTTGATGCTACACTTATTAGCTCCCGTTTGAATGATGACTTCCGGTGATTTGTAACTGGCCAATGAGTGCCAATAATTATTCTAAATATGTCGTATGTCACTTGAATCATGAAAAATGTTTTGTAATATTCAATACTTGCTATATGTTTAGTAACTGGCCAATGAATGCCACTGTTTCTTATATTTGTATTATGTCACTTACATGCTATATATATGAATACTGGTAGCTTGATGCTACACTCTTTAACTCCTGTTTTGAAGGATGACTTCTGATGGTTTGTAACTGGCCAATGAGTGCCAATGATTACTATAACTAGCTAAATTATTAAATAGTATGCCATTAATTAACTCTTGTTTTGAACGATCACTTTTGAATAATGCATAAAAATGGTTTGTAACTGGTCAATGAGTCCCAATGTTCACTATTATCAGATGACATATGAACATTATTCTGTAATACTTCATACATAGTACAGAAATGTTCAGTAACTAGGCGATGAGTGCCACCAATTATTCAAATCAGTTGATAGACTAGTGTAATTCTCAATGATGACTGGCATAAGACTTAATGTCCTTCATCTTCTGACCTAATTACCAGAAATTACTGTAATATACACTCCTGGAAATGGAAAAAAGAACACATTGACACCGGTGTGTCAGACCCACCATACTTGCTCCGGACACTGCGAGAGGGCTGTACAAGCAATGATCACACGCACGGCACAGCGGACACACCAGGAACCGCGGTGTTGGCCGTCGAATGGCGCTAGCTGCGCAGCATTTGTGCACCGCCGCCGTCAGTGTCAGCCAGTTTGCCGTGGCATACGGAGCTCCATCGCAGTCTTTAACACTGGTAGTATGCCGCGACAGCGTGGACGTGAACCGTATGTGCAGTTGACGGACTTTGAGCGAGGGCGTATAGTGGGCATGCGGGAGGCCGGGTGGACGTACCGCCGAATTGCTCAACACGTGGGGCGTGAGGTCTCCACAGTACATCGATGTTGTCGCCAGTGGTCGGCGGAAGGTGCACGTGCCCGTCGACCTGGGACCGGACCGCAGCGACGCACGGATGCACGCCAAGACCGTAGGATCCTACGCAGTGCCGTAGGGGACCGCACCGCCACTTCCCAGCAAATTAGGGACACTGTTGCTCCTGGGGTATCGGCGAGGACCATTCGCAACCGTCTCCATGAAGCTGGGCTACGGTCCCGCACACCGTTAGGCCGTCTTCCGCTCACGCCCCAACATCGTGCAGCCCGCCTCCAGTGGTGTCGCGACAGGCGTGAATGGAGGGACGAATGGAGACGTGTCGTCTTCACCGATGAGAGTCGCTTCTGCCTTGGTGCCAATGAAGGTCGTATGCGTGTTTGGCGCCGTGCAGGTGAGCGCCACAATCAGGACTGCATACGACCGAGGCACACAGGGCCAACACCCGGCATCATGGTGTGGGGAGCGATCTCCTACACTGGCCGTACACCACTGGTGATCGTCGAGGGGACACTGAATAGTGCACGGTACATCCAAACCGTCATCGAACCCATCGTTCTACCATTCCTAGACCGGCAAGGGAACTTGCTGTTCCAACAGGACAATGCACGTCCGCATGTATCCCGTGCCACCCAACGTGCTCTAGAAGGTGTAAGTCAACTACCCTGGCCAGCAAGATCTCCGGATCTGTCCCCCACTGAGCATGTTTGTGACTGGATGAAGCGTCGTCTCACGCGGTCTGCACGTCCAGCACGAACGCTGGTCCAACTGAGGCGCCAGGTGGAAATGGCATGGCAAGCCGTTCCACAGGACTACATCCAGCATCTCTACGATCGTCTCCATGGGAGAATAGCAGCCTGCATTGCTGCGAAAGGTGGATATACACTGTACTAGTGCCGACATTGTGCATGCTCTGTTGCCTGTGTCTATGTGCCTGTGGTTCTGTCAGTGTGATCATTTGATGTATCTGACCCCAGGAATGTGTCAATAAAGTTTCCCCTTCCTGGGACAATGAATTCACGGTGTTCTTATTTCAATTTCCAGGAGTGTATGTTTGTCCTGTCTATCCTCATGATCATGGAGCACTATATTTGGTTTTTGCACTAATTCTACGTTGGTATACCTTACAAGAACGTGGTGTTCACACGACATGCTGTCCACCACCTTGAGCGATGGAGATGTTTTTATGGTCCCACTGTTTGGTGTACCTATTGTACTACCAAAATGATAACATTGAATATTAATACGACATTTCAGTGTCTTGGCTACACTGATTAATACTTCAGGGAAGAGAACTTCAGATTGTCTCACTTGGTGTCGTACTTCTGTGAAAAGATATGGACTTTCAGTGCAGCTACGTGCAACCTACTGTGCTACAACCATGATGCAATCCTTCCCTTTCCTATCCTAGTTCTTGTAAAATGGTAAAAAAAATACTACAGTGCGTATGCACTTTATGTCATTTGCTAATATTACTTTTGAATGCATTATGGGAACAGCAGTGATCAATGTCTTATAAATAATTACTATTAAAAACAGTCTTGATCACGATTTATTTAACAAGATGACCGGTTTCGACCACTACTGTGGTCGTCTTCAGACCTATAAGTTGTATACAAAGCTCTAATTAGAGGGCTACATACATTAAACAGAATACATAAAGTTATAAAGCTATAAAACGTTGAATTACCATTGAGTAGGAACCTCTTTCTGTTGGGGAATCACTACTGGAGAAACCAGTGCACGTCTTACTATATATAATGGAGGCTCCACCCACTTCTGACTGCATGATGTCATTATTAACCAATGAGTTATAAGTCGAATTACAATTTAAAATTTCTTAGTTAAAAGAACATTGTCAAGAATTAGAAATAAATACACACTAAACTTAGCTTATTAAACAGCTATTGTCAATCAAGAAGCGTTAAAAATATTTAAATATGTAGGAAAATGAACTTCGGTTTGGCAGTACATGAGTTGCCCTCTCAAGGCCTGTCAGTGAACCATTTGGAACCACTGGTTGCTATGGTGAAGTTAGACGCCGTTGCAAAGGTGAAGCAGCAGGCTTTTTTCACTGAAGTTGTTGTAAAGTCGATAGTCGAACTAGTGGTTGCCATGGTGAGGACAAACGCCAGTGCAAAGATGTGGCAGCAGGCTTCTTTCCAACGAAGTTGTTGCAAAGTAGAATGGCAAAGACTGTGGCGTCAGACGATGTATTATTGAGCATCAACCTGTCTTTGTTGAAACGAAAAGAGCAAGCTACAACAATCTGTAGCTAACATGTATACTACATGCTGCCCAAATATGATACGAAGATGACCACAGTAGTGGTCGAAACCGGTCACCTTGTTAAATAAATCGTGATCAAGACTGTTTTTAATAGTAATTATTTGCTAATATGATTTGTACTCATTGCGTATACATTTTGTCATTGCCTGATATGTTCGGTACTACAGTGCGTGTGCACTTTATGTCATTTGTTAATATGTTTGGTACTCATTGCGTACACATTTTGTCATTACCTGATATGTTCTGTACTACAGTGCGTGTGCACTTTATGTCATTTGTTAATATGTTTTGTACACATGGCGTTTACATTTTGTCATTGCTTGATATGTTCTGTACTCAGTGCATGTGCACTATATTTCATTCCAAAAAAATGGTTCAAATGGCTCTGAGCACTATGGGACTCAACTGCTGTGGTCATCAGTCCCCTAGAACTTAGAACTACTTAAACCTAACTAACCTAAGGACATCACACACATCCATGCCCGAGGCAGGATTCGAACCTGCGACCGTAGCAGTCGCACGGTTCCGGACTGCGCGCCTAGAACCGCGAGACCACCGCGGCCGGCTTTCATTCCATGTTCTGCACTTATATATATGTATATATCCTGTTACTGTAAACTTAGTTAATTAAGAAAAATTTGTTGCTCATGGCAAGTCCAATTGACTCACCATCGCTGCTAAAGTTTTGCCCTCCCAGTGGAGGGTAAGTAAGAGGTATGCGCTGTCTGCGATATGAGAATCGCTGACCAGAGAGCAGTGTTGACTGCAGTACGAACTGTGTAACTGTAGCAGTTAGTTGTTGCTAGTCGCTAGTCTGAGGTTGTCTGCGTTTGTCTGCAGTCTGCTCTGGTCGGGAATCTGGAGATGAAATATTATTGTATAAGGTAAATAAGCAGCGTCACGCATATCTAGTAATGTATCTTAACTGTCATCCAAATGTTTCAAAAATGTCCTAATAATAATTTTGGTAATATAAAGTAATTTTTTATTAAAAAAGCCTTCATTTCAAAAAAATCAGTTGCTTCCTTTCACAAATCACAAATGTATAGGCCAGCATTGCACGGAGCTGTACCAAAATTTTTTTAGGTAAGAGCAGATATATTCGCCGTTTTTATTGAGGTAAGAATTTTTGCTTTTTATTCGGAATGATCTTACAGGGCCACGACGCAGCACTGCTGTCGTCCAAATTTTACCAGGTTACTGAATTTATTTTTTATTATGAGGTTTCAAAATTTTTCTGTTTCGTGCTTACATTAAATGAGAAAAGAATTTTGTGGGTACATTAAATGTGAATGCATTTGTGCACGGAGATTATAAATGGGAACCAATTCTGTAGAGAGGTTACACTAAATTAGGATCACACTTATTGTTCATATTTAAATAGATTTAATTATTTTCGTGTGGGGAGGTTACACTGCATAAGTTATTTTCTTTTATTATTATTCACTCGATGATTGACTTCAGGCCTAGAACCACTTGACATGGTTCTCACATCTTCGGAAACGTTCTAGGCGCTTCAGTCCGGAACCGCGCGACCGATACGGTCGCAGGTTCGAATTCTGCCTCGGGCATGGATGTGTGTGATGTCCTCAGGTTAGTTAGGTTTAAGTAGTTCCCATTTCTAGGGGACTGATGACCTCAGATGTTAAGTCATATATTGCTCAGAGCCATTTGAACCATCTTCGGAAACGAGTTTGACTACGATAAGATGATTAGAAAATGGGTCTCAGCTCCAACCTACTCATGAACTGACCAAGAAAAAAGTACACTACTATCGATTAAAATTGCTACACCACGAAGATGACGTGCTACAGACGCGAAATCTAACCGACAGGAAGAAGATATTGTGATATACAAATGATTAGGTTTTCAGAGCATTCACACAAGGTTGGTGCCAGTGGCGACACCTACAACGTGCTGACTTGAGGAAAGTTTCCAACCGATTTTTCATACACAAACAGCAGTTGACCGGCGTTGCCTGGTGAAACGTTGTTGTCATGCCCCGTGTAAGGAGGATAAATGCGTACCATCACGTTTCGACTTTGATAAAGGTCGGATTGTAGCCTATCGCGATTGCGATTTATCGTATCGCGTCATTGCTGTTCGCGTTGGTCGAGATCCAATGACTGTTAGCAGAATTTGGAATCGGTGGGTTCATGGGGGTAATACGGAACGCCGTGCTGGATCCCAACGGCCTCGTATCACTAGCAGTCGGGATGACAGGCATCTTATCTGCATGGCTGTAACGGATCGTGCAGCTACGTCTCGATCCCTGAGCCGACAGATCGGGACGTTTGCAAGACAACAACCATCTGCATGCACAGTTCGACGACGTTTGCAGCAGGATGGACTATCAGCTCGGAGAGCATGGCTGCGCCGGCCGTGGTGGCCGAGCGGTTCTAGGCGCGTCAGTCCGGAACCGCGCGACTGCTACGGTCGCAGGTTCGAATCCTACCTCGGGCATGGATGTGTGTGATGTCCTTAGGTTGGTTAGATTTAAGTAGTTCTAAGTTCTAGGGGACTGATGACCTCAAATGTTAAGTTCCATAGTGCTCAGAGCTATTTGAACCATTTTTTTTGGAACCATGGCTGCGGTTACTCTTGACGCTGCGTCACAGACAGGAGCGCCTGCGATGGTGTACTCAACGACGAACCTGGGTGCACGAATTGCAAAACGTAATTATTTTTTTGGATGAATCCAGGTTCTGTTTACAGCATCATGATAGTGGCATCCGTGTTTGGTGACATCGCGGTGAACGCACATTGGAAGCGTGTATTCGTCATCGCCATACTGACGTTATCACCCGGTGTGATGGTGTGGGGTGCCATAGGTTACAGGTCTCGGCCACCTCTTGTTCACATTGACGGCACTTTGAACAGTGGACGTTACATTTCAAATGTCTTACGACCCGCGGCTCTACCCTTCATTCGATCCCTGCGAAACCCTACACTTCAGCATGATAAGGCACCACCGCATGTTGCAGGTCCTGTACGGGCCTTTCTGGATACAGAAAATGTTCGACTGCTGCCATGGCCAGCACATTCTCCAGATCTCTCACCAATTGAAAACGCCTGGTCAATGGTGGCCGACCAACTGGCTCGTCACAATACGCCAGTCACTACTATTGATGAACTGTGGTATCGTGTTGAAGCTGCATGAGCAGCTGTACCTGTACATGCCATCCAAGCTCTGTTTGCTCTCAATGCCCAGGCGTATCACGGCCAGAGGTGGTTGTTCTGGATACTGATTTTTCAGGATCTATGCACCCAAACTGCGTGAAAATGTAATCAGATGTCAGTTGTAGTATAATATATTTGTCCAATGAATACCCGTTTATCATCTGCATTTCTTCTCGGTGTTGCAATTTTAATGGCCAGTAGTGTAACATTTGCAACTTTGGACTGGTTTTTCGTTGTACTGATTAACAGAAGTTGCTGACTCACAGCTACTCTAGCTTGCTGGAAGTTGGAAGTTCGTCGGTCACTTTCACCGAATGGTTTTCATAATATTGGTTGATAAGTATTTCACGGAGTCCGGCGCGTACGCCCTAGCGCTGCGTCTACAATCAGCATAACGCGGCTGCACTGCACACATGGACAGACTAACCGTATCGTACTGCTTCGCGCTTGATCGTTAGAAATTTGCACGGTTCCGCGGCGCGCCGCGTTCGCGTCAGCTCGCGAGAGGTGTAATGACTGGTACCCCTACCGATGACTTTCTGAGTGGTGCGGTACGGTCTCAGACTCAGGGTCTGCGGTACGGCAGGTGGAGATGAGACCCAGCTGGCGTGCGCGCTGCGGCGTGGCCGCTGCTTTATTAAGAGCGCGGCGGGGGTCGGCAGACAATGTGGGGAGCGCCTGGCGTCGCGCCCGCCGCTGCTGCCAGGCGTGGCGTGACGTCACGTGACGTGGCGCGGCACGCGAGCCGCGGCGACGTGGCGGCTGCGGCGCGCACGCACGTAGCTGCCATTCCGCGCCCACACCTTCCGCTCGCCAGCCCCCGCCACACTGCACGTCGCTGCTTTCTCGCTTTCCTTTGGCGCTCGGCACATAAGACGGCGGTGCGGCTAGGCGCAGTAGCAAGGGGCCTTATACCACATGACACACCGGCCAATAGCATCGTTGAGTCGCGCCCGCCCGTAGTGTGCCCTTCTGAGCACGCTTTTCCCATTTAGCGTTGATTCACAAGACACGTTAAAAGAACTTGCAGATATGTCTTCAGGGCATGGTGCAGAAGCATCCATATTGCAAACAGGTGTCCTCAGGGGTGGTACATGAAGACACCGACCCCTCAAACAAAATATTGATGAAAGTCTGTATATGGAGCGAGTAAGCACGTCGCACGTCAATCTTCTGTTACGGTCCAAAATATAAAAAAATGAAATGATCGTATGGCATTGCTGACCGGGGGGCCCCATCCGGGGATGTTCGGCCGGTGAGTGCGAACCTTATTTCACACGACGCCACATTGGGCGACTCGTGTGTCGGTGATGAGGCTCAAATGGCTCTGAGCACTATGGGACTTAACATCTGAGGTCATGAGTCCCCTAGAACTTACAACTACTTAAACCTAACTAACCTAAAGACATCACACACATCCATGCCTGAGGCAGGATTCGAACCTGCGACCGTAGCAGTCGCGCGGTTACGGACTGAAGTGCCTAGAACTGCTCGGCCATCGCGGCCGGCTCGGTGATGAGGATGAAATGATGATGATGATAACACAACACCCAGTCCATGAGCGGAGAAAATCTCCAACCCGGCCGTTTATCGAACCCGTGTCCGCTGCATGGGAGACAAGTGCGTTAGCATTTTTGTTTGTTTGTTTTTTTGTTTGTTCATTGTGGTTAGTTGAATTTCGTCGTAGCGGACGTCACATTACAACCATTGAAGTTCGTTGTTGATTCTTTCACTCAGTTTTTGTATTACAGAGGCAAGCCAGCTCTCTGACCGAACACGTTGAGCTACCGTGCCGGCGCATTTAGCTAAGCAGGCAGACCTCCAAAATGTAGTATTTGTGTTTATGAGAGCCGGCCGGGGTGGCCGAGCGGTTCTAGGCGCTACACTCTGGAACCACGCGACCGCTACGGTCGCAAGTCGAATCCTGCCTCGGGCGTGGGTGTGTGTGATGTCCTTAGGTTAGTTAGGTTTAAGTAGTTCTAAGTTCTAGGGGAGTGATGACCTCAGAAGTTAAGTCGCATAGTGCTCAGAGGCATTTGAACCATTTTTGTGTTTATGAGAGGCAGCACTGTCTGAGTGTGTGGAGCATTTATCTCTACGTAGCTGCAGGTGGAATGTCCTATCACATCGGTCTGCGTGAGCCACTCAGGTGCGCCCGGCGAAAATTTCAGCGTACTGCCCATCGTAGCTTTGACCAACGACCCTATGCAGGACCTACAAATGGAACACACAATATATTTCAAAATAGCGAATAATAGTAAGTGGCGCTGAAATGTAGTACTAATTGTGGTATGTTTTAACATGATTGTAGCAACTAATGGGATACTCGCGGGAAAATAAGTAAAGACAAGAACAAGCTGTAGCTCAAATTGACAAATAATAACGAACCATGGAAGCGGCAAACATGAATTGAACTACGTAGCTCAAGCAGAGAGAGTGATATCAAAAAGTAAGGCCTAAAAGAATGCCACATTCGAAAAATAAAAGTTAAAGATTTGTACGAAACAAGATGACCAGACGAAACTACAATCGTACGGTCATAGCTGTGTGGTCTTCGAATGATCAGGGAGATGGCTCAACTGAAATACAACATACGAAAATTTAATTCACTTTATGAAATGAATGATCAAAATATCTACTTAAGTAGATGCAATTGTATGCGAAAGGAGCGCTTGATAGTTAACAACTTTGATTTACTGTCACAGCAAACTTGATGATACTATTACAACTCTTCACTTGAAGTACAGTGTTCAGCATTTACAACAGTACATTTCCATTTGAGACTTGAGTAACACTGGTCCTACTCGACGATGTTGACTGCTTCATCTGAGGTCACGAACTGGGCTGAGAACTTCCAAGCCCGGTTCCATATTGACCTCGGCGCTAAGGCGCTGTTGGGTGAGAGAGAGGGCGTGTCTTCTTCCATTCATCGTTGCAGACCGTCGCGAGACTGGTAATGTCTGTCGTATAGGTGCGCGTTGGTGACTGTGGCTTGGCACCGCGGTCTTTGGACGGTATCACAATAATTCTGATTGGGCACTCGCTTCACTCACAGCAGTTTAAACCATGCTCTTAGGTTCCAGACTGAACACACCATTGTAAATCACGACTTATTTAGAATAAAGAGAATTGTTATCGCCAGTTGCAAACACAAATACATATAACATTTAATAACAGGCCGCTTGCGTTCTTCGCATCATAAACTCATGGCGTAACACATGACATCACGTCTGGAAGCCGAGAACTGGAACTGCACAGTAGAGCTGACGCCGAAAATTGCGATTTGAGACATCGTGGCCGCACAAGAAGCCATTCTGCGGCCAGCTTTCATGTGGTGTTGAACACTCTGGTAATAGTTTTCGGATGGATGATCCCGATCTATTTGAGCACGCTGTTTCGTATACTTGGTTGAGGTCGTTGCATACTTTTAGTTTAGTCTGCGTATTTCACGCGTATCGTCATCGTTTTTTGTAGATCGTATTAATTTTGAGACATGTTGATGCACAATAAATTCTCGTTTCGCATATTTGTTCAAATTATTTCGTAAATCTGCTTCCTTTTGTGATCAGTTTGAAACCATGTCACCAAGTGGATGGCGACATCCAGTTGCGATTATCACACCCGTGAATACCGATGGCTCTCAACCAGGAGTAAGAAGAACGATTTCTTTGTATTGTTTTCTGCCCTTGTCGTATACGGACATCGTTGATACACATTGTGACAGTATTCTGATGTGTGATGCTCATAAAGAAAAGATGGGTTGCTGATTCAACTGCATTGATCTGAACACGATCCATGGAGTTCGAAGCTAGTCATATTGCGAAAAATAATGTGCATCTGGGACTGAAAAATATACGATGTCTTAAAATTGTTAAATATTATGTGATAGTTAAAACAAATAGTAACCACCCACGCGGGGTTATTTGCCTATAAGGCATCCCTTAGAGATACAGAATACCTTTCTAATACAGTTCGTGTTCCTCTTTTCATTGCATTAAAAGGTTTTCTTTCTCTGAACTTGCAACTACGTGGCTTTATATGTTTGCACCTGTAGTGGGTTTCCTCTTGCTATTTCGTCCCATTTTAACTGTTTCGCTTCACTAAGAAGTGCAGTTGCTTTACTTCACCAAGCGCTATTCTGCTGCCTTTCGTAAGATTCACAACTGGCAGATAAGTCGACGTGATGCAGTGCAGTTCGGAGCAACAACGTTGTCAGTTCAGTCCCCTCAATATAAATTTCGTCAGTCTTTGTTACAATTTGAAAGTACATGTTACAGAGTGCTTAATTTCACAGCGTTCAGATGGGAAAGGTTTGCTTTGCTCAAGTTTCGTCTACAAGACGAAGTTCATTACATAGATACGCATTACTGCAACAGTACTCCTAGTAAAAAAGTCATTGATCTGTTTCTTTAGGAAGTTTTTATGTGAAAAGCCTAATGCGCTATCATTGTCGTTAGAATTTCTTAGTAAGATTTCATTATCAGACAATCATGCTTGATAATTTAAAGACAAAGCTACATTCACAATATAAATTTGCAGAATTTTCAGTAAACTTACGGAGAATACAGTATTGGAGGACTAAGCGTCTGGAAACTGACAAGGAACTAAAAAAAAGCACTTCAGGCTACGTTTAACAGGGCGTTTCTCAGGGCTAGTCCACTTGTGTTAGCTTCCGGCGTGACTGGCTGTAGACTACGTTCAAGCCAGGAAAACACTCCCACTCATAGACTGACCTTACCTGCTGCCAACAACAAATAACACACGGTTCCCGAGTCCACAGGTGGAACCGGCAGATCACAGAAAGAGGAGGGATGGCAAGACACAGGTGGAATTACGATCCTGAAGAGAAAAATAACAGAAAGACTGACTTTCCCGAATGTAGGTGGGAACGACTGAAAGATCCAGCAGCCCCCCTTTCGCCATCCACCATTCCCCCTCGCACACGCGAGCGTGCTCACGCGAACGCACGCACACAGAGAATCTGGAAAAGTAAGTTACATATAGTTAAATCAGGCCAAGTAACTGCTAGTGAATGCTGCACCACGGTTCAGAGAGACACAGACACATGACATTATTTTGCCGTCAACAATTTTCTGTAAATAATGGTTGGAACTTTCGACCAATCTTTCAACTCCTCAACGACAGAAATACACTCGTCAGTCACAAAGTCATTCGAGAACAGCTGAGCAAACGTAATCATAGGTTTAAAATCTCTTTGTCCATCAGATGTTTTTTCAGCGTGGTGACGGAAATCTTATGGGGCAAGATCTGAACTTTGCGGTCAGCATCACACACGTCTGTGCGGCTTTGGCCAAATTGTTGGCACCATTTCACTACGGCTGGACGGGACGTTGCATTTTCTCCACTTACCGCGTTCAAGAATCGTACTGTTCAGCGTACTTCACATTGAGAGTAGGTCTCCACATGTAGCGCCATTTCTCACGCATGGTGTGATGCACCCGTTATTCATGCCGAAGCACCAAACTGTGTCTATAGGAAACCCGGGACATGTACTATGGCAATGTGCCGCCCTTGTTGTGCAATGGTTTTCTAGCGTGAGACGACATCTTTAACTTACTTTCTGAAGTACACACGTAAAAAACTGGTAATATGAATGAATATTTCGCTTTTATAAAGTATAAATTATATTAACTTAAAAATTGGCGAAATTTGTTGTTATGTGTTGTTGTGGTCTTCAGTCCTGAGACTGGTTTGATGCAGCTCTCCATGCTACTCTATCCTGTGCAAGCTTCTTCATCTCCCAGTACCTACTGCAACCTACATCCTCCTTAATCTGCTTGGTGTATTCATCTCTTCGTCTCCCTCTACAACTTTTATCCCCCACGCTGCCCTACAATGCTAAATTGGTGATCCCTTGATGCCTCAGAACATGTCCTACCAACCTATCCCTTCTTCTAGTCAAGGTGTGCCACAAACTCCTCTTCTCACGAATTCTGTTCAATACCTCCTCATTAGTTATGTGATATACCCATCTAATCTTCAGCATTCTTCTGTAGCACCACATTTCGATAGCTTCTATTCTCTTTTTGTCCAAACTATTTATCGTCCATGCTTCACTACCATACATGGCTACACTCCATACAAATACTTTCAGAAATGACTTCCTGACACTTAAATCTATACTCGATGTTAACAAATATCTCTTCTTCAGAAACGCTTTCCTTGCTATTGACAGTCTACATTTTATATCCTCTCTACTTTTACCATCATCAGTTATTTTGCTCCCCAAATAGCAAAACTCCTTTACTACTTTAAGTGTCTCATTTCCTAATCTAATTCCCTCAGCATCACCCGACTTAATTCGACTACATTCCATTATCCTCGTTTTGCTTTGTTGATGTTCATCTTATATCCTCCTTTCAAGACGCTATCCATTCCGTTCAACTGCTCTTACAAGACCTTTACTGTCTCTGACAGAATTACAATGCCATCGGCGAACCTCAAGGTTTTTATTTCTTCTCCATGGTTTTTAATACCTACTCCAAATTTTTCTTTTGTTTCCTTTACTGCTTGCTCAATATACAGATTGAATAACATCGGGAAAAGGAAAGGCTACAACCTTGGCTTACTCCCTTCCCAACCACTGCCTTTCTTTCATGCCCCTGAACTCTTATAACTGCCATTTGGTTTCTGTACAAATTGTAAATAGCCTTTCGCTCTCTGTATTTTACCCCTGCCACTTTCAGTATCTGAAAGAGAGTCTTCCAGTCAACATTGTCAAGAGCTTTCTCTAAGTCTACAAATGCTAGAAACGTAGGTTTGCCTTTTCTTAATCTAGCTTCCAAGATAAGTCGTAGGGTCAATAATGCCTCACGTGTTCCAATATTTCTACGGAATCCAAACTGATCTTCCCCGAGGTCAGCTTCTACTAGTTTTTCCATTCGTCTGTAAAGAATTCGCGTTAGTATTTTGCAGCCGTGACTTATTAAACTGATAGTTCGGTAATTTTCACATCTGTCAACACCTGCTTTCCTTGGGATTAAAATTATTATATTCTTCTTGAAGTCTTAGGGTATTTCGACTGTTTTATACATCTTGCTCACCAGATGGTAGGATTTTGTCATGACTCGCTCTCCCAAGGCTGTCAGTAGTTCTAATGGAATGTTAACTACTCCTGGGGCCTTGTTTCCACTCATATCTTTCAGTGCTCTGTCAAACTCCTCACGCAGTATCATATCTCCCATTTCATCCTCTTCCATTTTCATAATATTGTCCTCACGTACATCGCCCTTGTGTAGACCCTCTATATATTCCTTTCACCTTTCTGCTTTACCTTCTTTGCTTAGAACTGGGTTTCCATCTGAGCTCTTGATACAAGTGGGCCTCTTTTCTCCAAAGGTCTCTTTAATTTTCCTGTAGGCAGTATCTATCTTACCCCTAGTGAGATAAGCCTCTACATCCTTACATTTGTCCTCTAGCCATCCCTGCTTAGCCATTTTGCACTTCCTGTCGATCTCATTTTTGAGACGTTTGTATTCCTTTTTGCCTGCTTCATTTACTGCATTTTTATATTTTCTCCTTTCATCAATTAAATTCAATATTTCCTCTGTTACCCAAGGATTTCTACTAGTCGTCGTCTTTTTACCTACTTGATCCTCTGCTGCCTTCACTACTTCATCCCTCAAAGCTACCCATTCTTCTTGTATTTCTTTCCCCCATTCCTGTCAATTGTGCCCTTATGCTCTCCCTGAAACTCTGTACAATCTCTGGTTTAGTCAGTTTATCCAGGTCCCATCTCCTTAAATTCCCTCCTTTTTGCAGTTTCTTCAGTTTTAATGTGTAGTTCATAACCAATAGATTGTGGTCAGAGTCCACATCTGCCCCTGGAAATGTCTTACAATTTAAAACCTGATTCCTAAATCTCTGTCTTACCATTATATAATCTATCTGAAACCTGTCAGTATCTCCAGGCTTCTTCCATGTATACAACCCTCTTTTATGATTCGCGAACCAAGTGTTAGCTATGATTAAGTTGTGCTCTGTGCAAAATTCTACGAGGCGGCTTCCTCTTTCATTTCTTACCCGCTATCCATATTCACCTACTACGTTTCCTTCTCTCCCTTTTCCTACTACCGAATTCCAGTCACCCATGACTATTAAATTTTCGTCTCCCTTCACTATCTGAATAAGTTCTTTCATTTCATCATACATTTATTCACCTTCTTCGTCATCTGCAGAGATAGTTGGCATATATACTTGTACTACTGTAGTAGGCGTGGACTTCGTGTCTATCTTGGCCACAATAATGCGTTCACTATGCTGTTTGTAGTAGCTTACCCATATTCCTATTTTTTTTATATATTATTAAACTTACTCCTGCATTACCCATGTTCGACTTTGTATTTATAACCCTGTATTCGCCTGACCAAAAGTCTTGTTCCTCCTGCCACTGAACTTCACTAATTGCCACTATATCTAAATTTAACCTATCCATTTCCCTTTTTAGCCTGCCCGATTAAGGGATCTGACATTCCACGCTCCGATCCATAGAATGGCAGTTTTCGTTCTCCTGATAACGACGTCCTCTTGAGTAGGCCCCGCCCAGAGATCCGAATGGGGGACTATTTTACCTCCGGAATATTTTACCCAAGGGGACGTCATCATCATTAACCATACAGTAAAGCTGCATGCCCTCGGGGAAAATTACGGCTGTAGTTTCCCCTTGCTTTCAACCGTTCGCAGTACCAACACAGCAAGGCCGTTTTGGTTAGTGTTACAAGGCCAGAGCAGTCAATCGTCCAGAGTGTCGCCCCTGCAACCACTGAAAAGGCTGCTGCCCCTCTTCAGGAACACACGTTTGTCTGGCCTCTCAACAGATACCCCTCCGTTGTGGTTGCACCTACGGTACGGCTATCTGTATCGCAGAGGCACGCAAGCCCCCCCCCCCCCCCCCCCACCAACGGCAAGGTCCATGGTTCATGGTTGTTGCTATAATAGTTCTTAAAGCAACTGCGGGGTACAAACCTCGAAAAGTTTTCGAAAAAATGCTTTTCTGTTGACGTCTTTATAGGAATTTCCTTTTCATGGAACTTGTAGGGTACCCCTTACCTGCAGATAAGGGCATATTTTGCTTAATTTCCAGTTTTGCTGTTTCACATCTGTGAAGTGAATGTCTCAGCGATGCAGTACGTACTAAGGAGCGCTCTGTAGGTTCCCACGCAGGTTATCAGCCGCTGTCGCTTTTGGCCATCTGGCTCTTTCAGAGGCAGTGGGATGTGGTGCCGATGCAAAAATCGCTCGTGACGTCAGCAGAGAGATACCTAGGGGAAGTGCGTTTATTCCGGCATGAATCAAGTAATTATTACTAATAAATATTTCCTAACAAAAGTTGTTTTCTGCCACTCAGACATTTGGAGGAATCCGCATGTCATAAGTACTATCTTTCAGTAAATTTACAGTGCCAGGAAAAGTTTGTATTCATAAAGAAAGGAATAACTTTGGCATAACCGAAGGTGTACGATCTTATACGATCTGTATTGATTGTACGATCAAATTACAGACTGTGCATCATAGTCGCGCGGTCATCGATTGGATCCCTTTCGATCTATTCATGCGGTAGACTGTGCTATCGCACCGTTGATAGTTAGCTTATAATCACTGTGAACAAGTTGATTTTGCTCTGTTTCTTAAATAAACGCACCTTAATGGCACCCCATCTAAAAATTGTTTGCACAAAAACTTTCTCCCCTTTATTATGTAAAACATAGACAGTAGTATCACACTTTCTGAATCTGACTACGCTGTTACGGCTCTGCAAGGGACAAAAACTACGACAGCATCTCCACGCAACATGTAGAAAGAGTTTCTATTCGGCGGCTCACTAAGTCAGTTCAATGACGGACTGGTATAACCATCGCAAAACTCGGACAGGAAAGCGTAGCCTTTTATATTGAACGCCCCTTATACCACCATCTACGGACCCACTGGCTCAACTGAGACATTTCTGGAGTTTTAGTACGAGTGGGTTATTCTTACAAACTGATGGTGAAGCGATGAACTAAACACATATGAAAACATATTTATATGAAATGATTCAGTCAAATAATTATTACTTGTAGTTATTTTAAAACCTTCGATAACTGTAAGTCGTTGAAACTAAGGGTGACGGGAAGATTTATTTCGTGGATGTGGGCAGTATCAAACAGTGCCCTCCTCCCCCTAGTGCAAACCAAACCCTAGATCAGTGCCCGATTCGAAGTAATGTATCACTGTGCATAGAGACTCACGAGAAACTACGACACAAAAACTGTCCAAGACATTCGGCACAGAGTTGTTCACAGAACAGAATTTAAGGAAACTCTGTTTCATTGTAGTACAGAAGATCTGTCAGTGTGAGCCTGTCAAGAGAGCCGCTCAGTGGTACCAGTCAACTGGCGATTAAATTCGAGTATCCAAGTTGTGTACTCCAAACAGATACCAGTAAATGAAAGCAAATACGGCTGCGTTTATTTTTAGACAAAGAGCGAGTGGACATTCCCTCTGTGTTACGCTGAAAACAATTTCTCTGTGACTCTTACTGCGTTTGTAATCACGAAACAATGTTTCACGGCCCAAGAAAACTGTGTACTATCAAAACATTCACTCACCAAATATAGTTTTTTGTGATCTGTTGCACTTTGTGCATGATTTTTACAACTAACGTTGTATGGAATTGATGGATTTACAAAAAGCTGGTTTAAATCGTACACAACAAACACAATTGTGCTGAATAATTAAAACAGTGTTAGGAGAATACAGTAACAGGGGAGAATGCACGAAAGGAGTTCCCGGATCTAATTCTAAGTCCATTCGATTCTTTGTATATGTCAGTCACTTTCCAGCATGAAGCAGAATTGGCACTTTTTGCAGACGGCACTATGGCTGTACATTGATACATTAGAGAATAACAGGAGAAATTGATAACGATGTTTCTCAAAGATTTATTAAGTGTTCTTCGCGAAATGTTCTGTCCCTTAATTTTGAGAATTTTGTTGTTCACAAAAATAGAGTAATACCAACAATTTATGTGGCGCATGACGAGCGGTCAGTTAACAGGACAGGGAGTTCCAAATTTTTGAGTGTACTTACGGAGGGAAACGAACTGGATGACTCGTATTAGTGAGCTGGTCAGACAATTTATTTCCACTTAGTAATGTCTTAAGCAATCATTTTCTGTGGTAACTCATCGCTCAGAAAGAACAAAAGAAAGATACATGCTGTTCACACGCCTTCATTCTGTAGATGCATCTTCAAGGAATTAGGCGTTAAAACTGCACCTTCACAATGTAAATTATGTATTTGCTAACGGAATTTATGATCAAAATCGACGTCCATACCAACACTAGAAGAAAAATGACCTTTTACTACCCATCACTAAAGCCCGTAGTGCCTCAGAAAGAAGTTCAATCATCAACAAAAAATTTTCATCATTTGCCCTAAAACATAAATTGTCTGACAGGGAATAAAAGAAGTGCTAAATCTAATCTAAAATCATTTATTCTGGACAACTATTTCTGTTCCATAGCCGAATTTCTATTTACAAACTGGTGCCTGTCAAAGAATATTACTAGTTTTAACTGTAATTGTATGATTAAAACTGAAAAACAGACAGTAGGATGCTTATTATTATTAAATTTCTGCCACTGTACCAGTAAGGAACTTGTAAATGGACAGCATGTAGCGTTTCACTGAAACTAATAACCCATATATACCCAGTAAACCGACTCGTGGCATATAATTTACATAAAAAAAGTCGTTCAGCTTATCCGTGGAACATGCACAAGGTATCTGCTTTTCGGTGGCTTAAGTGTTCTACTTCAGATTCAAGAGAGTTGGGCTCGATCCTGCGATTTTTCTGTAACTCTTAGCCATTACATTACCTCTCGACTTGATTATTTAGTGTGGGAAATACCGAAACTTGTAGTGGTACGAAGGGTGCATTAAACTTGGGAAGTCAGTTGTACGGACAGAAATAGGCTCTGGTAATCTAGAGGTTACCAGGACAACGTATGCAGGGTTCATATGAACGTTCAGGATGATGACAGCTTTACTTCTTCTTGTAAAAAAACACACACATTACAACAACTTTAAACTCAGTCGCGATATTCAAATCTATCGTTGGCCATTCAACAGTTTCATCCTGTTAGGACACGAACGCTGCTAACACAGATGAGCCGAAACATTATGACCACTGCCTACCGCGAGATTGATTGCTGCCTCGTTGCAATGCTGACACGTGACGCGGTGACGAAAGTATGCAAGCGGTGCAGAGAAATTTTAGGTAATAGGTCGTAGAGAAATATGTAACGAATAGACATATAAAAAGCTTCAAGGATAATAAAACATTTCGCAAGGACCCAATCGTTAGAGAACTTTTAGGTTACCTGTGAAGAAAGAACTAGAACAGTTACACTATTTATTTAGTACACATGAAAAAAGGCAAAACAAATGTCAACAAGTAAAAAACTATTTCACTTCAGCCAGTCGCATTCAAATTACTTTCCAAAAGACTAAGGAATAGAGAGATACAAAGATCAGCAATTAGGAGAGTGAGAAGCAGGATACAGTAAAGGGCCTTCTTGCGTAAACCAAACCTTCACCATTAGGACCTTGTACAACGCCACAAGGTGATCCTGATATTTCTGGTTGTAAGGAGGCATATGGTTCTACAACCCAATGCAAACTTTAGAAAGGCCGAAAGAGTTTGGAATAGATGACTAGAGAATATTACTTGTATAACAAATATTAGCAAAGAAATAATCGCACGTTACATTCTGGGATACCTGTGTGAACCATTTTAAAAGAGATGATACCTGACCAGATCTGTTTGACTGTATACTGAACACTGAAATTCCAGAACAGTAGTAAGATGTTGTATCACTTCAGACACGGAGCCTCTCAGGAGATCTACGATTACCTTTAGCGTTGCATAAAAATACACTTGCGTTGACCACCAATACAAATTTTTACTTACCATCTCATTACGTGCTTCAGGATAATTCCATCACTGGATTTGCCAAATGCCATGCAAAGCAATCTTTATTCTTTCGTTTCCTAACCCACACCTCAACATCATCGAGTCGACGCAGTATCCCTAATGGAATCAGATTAGGTTATCTAAATAGTGGCACTCATATTCGAACGATTCGATTTCACAGTCTAGTATTTTTCAAATTAATCTGCAAATTGCGACCAAACCTGCAGAAGTCCTAGACCCTTCGATTATATGACATAAATGTTCGATGGGATTCATGTTGGGCGATTTGGATGGCTACACGCTCAAATTGCCCTGATTGTACTTGAAACCAGTAGCAAACAATTGTGTCCCAATGACATTGTGCACTGTCATTCACAGAATAGACTTCCGGAAAGCGTTTCACTCGGTGGCCCACTGCAGACTCCTAACTAAGGTACGAGCATATGAGATTGGTTCCCAAATATGTGAGTGGCTGGAAGACTTCTTAAGTAATAGAACCCAGTACGTTGTCCTCCATGCTGAGTGTTCATCGGAGGTGAGGGTATCATCTGGAGTGCCCCAAGGAAGTGCGGTAGGTCCGCTGTTGTTTTCTGTCTACATAAATGATCTTTTAGATAGGGTGGATAGCAATGTGCGGCTGTTTGCTGATGATGCCGTGCTGTACGGGAAGGTGTGGTCGTCGAGTGACTGTAGGAGGATACAAGATGACTTGGACAGGATTTGTGATTGGTGTAAAAAATGGCAGCTAACTCTAAATATAGATAAATGTAAATTAATGCAGATGAATAGGAAAAAGAATCCAGTAATGTTTGAATACTCCATTAGTAGTGTAGCGCTTGACACAGTCACGTCGATTAAATATTTGGGCGTAGAATTTTGGGAAGATGTGGTTCATCTGTAAAGGAGACCGCTTATAAAACACTAATACGACCTATTCTTGAGTACTGCTCGAGCGTTTGGGATCCCTATCAGGTCGGATTGAGGGAGGACATAGAAACAATTCAGAGGCAGGCTGCTAGATTTGTTACTGGTAGGTTTGATCATCACGCGAGTGTTACGGAAATGCTTCAGGAGCTAGGGTGGGAGTCTACAGAGGAAAGGAGGCGTTCTTTTCGTGAATCGCTACTGAGGAAATTTAGAGAACCAGCATTTGAGGCTGACTGCAGTACAATTTTACTGCCGCCAACTTATATTTCGCGGGAAGACCACAAAGATAAGATAAGAGAGATTAGGGCTCGTGCAGAGGCATATAGGCAGTCATTTTTCCCTCGTTCTGTTTGGGAGTGAAACAGGGAGAGAAGCTGCTAGTTGTGGTACGAGGCACCCTCCGCCACGCACCGTATGGTGGATTGCGGAGTATGTATGTAGATGTAGATGTAGATATCTGTGGTTGTTTACTTGGCTGACAGCCCTGACAACTCTATGCAACCGCCGCTGCTCTCGGTCGTTAAGTGAAGGTCGTCGGCCGCTGCGTTCTCCATAATACCTGAAACTTGGCATTCTCGGCATACTCTTGACACTGTTGATATCGGAACATTGAATTCCCTAAAAATTTCCGAAACGGAATGTCCCGTGGGTCTAGGTCCAATTACCATTCTGAATTCAAAGTCAGTGCGGCCATCATCACGTTGGAACCCGTTTAACATGAATCACCCAGCTCAGCCAAAGCACAGTGACCACTTATACCTTGTACGCGCGATACTACCGGAATCTACTGTATACAGGGTGGTCCATTGATAGTGACCGCGACAGACATCTCACGAAATAAGCATCATACGAAAAAAATACAAAGAACGAAACTCGTGTAGCTTGAAGGGGGAAACCAGATGGCGCTGTGGTTGTCCCGCTAGATGTCGCTGCAATGGGTCAAACGGATATCAACTGCGTTTTTTAAACAGGAACCTCCACTTTTATAACATATTCGTGTAGTACGCAAAGAAATATGGATGTTTTAGTTGGACCACTTTTTTCGCTTTGTGATAGATGGCGCTGTAATAGTCACAAACGTATAAGTACATGATATCACGTAACATTCCGCCAGTGCGGACGGTATCGTGATACATTACCCATGTTAAAATGGACCGTTTACCAATTCCGGAAAAGGTCGACATCGTGTTGATGTATGGCTATTGTGATCAAAATGCCCAACGGCCCTGTGTTATGTATGTTGCTCGGTATCTTGGACGACATCATCCAAGTGTCCAGACCGTTCGCCGGATAGTTACGTTATTTAAGGAAACACGAAGTGTTCAGCTGCATGTGAAACGTCAACCATGACCTGCAACAAATGATGATGCCCAAGTAGGTGTTTTAGCTGCTGTCGCGGCTAATCCGCACATCCGTAGCAGACAAATTGCGCGAGACTCGGGAATATCAAAAACGTTGAGAATGCTACATCAACATCGATTGCACCAGTACCATATTTCTATGCACAAGGAATTGCATGGCGACGAGTTTGAACGTCGTGAACAGTCCTGCCACTGGGCACAAAGAGAAATTACCGGACGATGACAGATTTTTTGCACGCGTTCTGTTTAGCGACGAAGCGTCATTTACCAACAGCGGTATCGTAAACCGGCATAATATGCGCTACAGGGCAACGGAAAATCCGCGATGGCTGCGACAAGTGGAACATCAGCGACCTTGTCGGGTTAATGTATGGTGCGGCATTATGGGAGGAACGATAATTGGCCCCCATTCTATCGATGGGAATCTAAGTGGTGCAATGTATGCTGATTTCCTACGTAATGTTCTACCGATGTTACTACAAGATGTTTCACTGCATGAAAGAATGGCGATATACATCCAACATGGTGGATGTCAGGCACATAGCTCGCGTGCGGTTGAAGCGGTATTGAATAGCATATTTCATGACAGGTGGATTGGTCGTCGAAGCACTATACCATGGCCCGCACGTTCACCGGATCTGACGTCCCCGGATTTCTTTCAGTGGGGAAAGTTGAAGGATATTTGCTATCGTGATCCACTGACAACATGCGTCAGCGCATTGTCAATGCATGTGCGAACATTATGGTAGGTGAATTTCTCGCTGTTGAGAGGAATGTCGTTACAAGTATTACCAAATACAATGAGGTTGACGGACGTCATTTTGAGCATTTAATGTATTAATGTGGTATTTACAGGTAATCACGCTGTAACAGCATGCGTTCTCAGAAATGATAAGTTCACAAAGGTACGTGCATCACATTGGAACAACCGAAAGAAAAATGTTCAAATGTACCTACATTCTGTATTTTGATTTAAAAAACCTACCTGTTACCATCTGTTAGTCTAATGTTGTGAGTCATATGTTTAAGACTATTACAGCGCCATCTGCCACAAAGAGAAAAAAGTGGTCCAACTAAAACATTCATATTTCTTTACGTACTACACGAATGTGGAATAAATAATGGTGGTTCCTATTTAAAAAAACTACAGTTTATATCCGTTTGACCTATGGCAGCGCCATCTAGCGGGCCAACCTTAGCGCCATCTGGTTTCCCCCTTCAAGCTAGACAAGTTTCGTTTTTTTTTTAATTTTTTCGTTTGTCGCTTATTTCGTGAGGTATTTGGCCCGGTCACGATCAATGGACCACCCTGTATATGTGCGTACCGCAATCCAATGACTTTTACCACCTCAGTTCCTACAGCAGAGACAAGTTTCTAGAAAGGAAAACAAGAGTAGGCCTCTTTGGAGCCATGAAAAGTAACAGCAGATGAGTTTACAGTTCATTTGAAATCAAACAAGGAGTCGTTGGAAAAGGTCCCTACTGCAATAAAGGAAAGGAGGCTGATTTGCTGTGGACACGTTAAAAGAATGGACTCAGAATGTGTTACAAATAATAAATTACCAAGAGAACAGAACAACTCAAGTCCCACGAATGAAAGAAATACATTTTGATCCAAGAAATTGTGGGGTCAATAAAGAAGGGAGAGACGACAGAGAGAAGTTGAGACCAAACAATAATGGCAATCTTCCGTTAATCTGACGAGAAAGAAACTACAATACGAGAAGTAATGTCGGGATAAGAGTGTGCAGGAGTGAGTTACAAGATGAAGAAATAAATGTGAAGGGCTAAAGCCCTTGGGTATCCGAAACGATTACGGAGTCGTAATAAGATGAATAATGAATGGACCTGTGCGCATTTTGTCCTAACCCTGAAATGGGAATCGTGCAAGAAATGAGATAGTTTCAATTCAGAGAGAGCGCAAGGTTGCGCAATATTACGGCTCTAGTGAGTCAGTCGCTTTGCGGAGTGGATGAGCCCGCGTGCCGGTGAGAGCGTAACGCCGGAAAGTTGCGCCGACAATGGCAGCAAGCCTCGCTCGTCCCCCGCTGCACGCTGCGGGCGCACCAGCCGTAACGAGTCGGCTCCAGCGCTGCAGTGACCCACATAAATATCGCGGCAAGTGCCGGGCAATTGTTCGCCGCAGTAAACAAGGGCGCCGGGACCGCGACGGCGACTGCGGAGCTGGGCGGAACGAGGGCGCGGCGGCAGCGGCCGGGTGGCGTGTCGGCGTGCGCCCGCCCTTAGTCACCGGGTTATTTTCACAGCGGCGGAAAACAACGCCACCGCCACTGCCGTCGGCTATCAGGCCCGGATCCGGCCCGCCGCCAGCCGTGGAATGCCGCGATGGCCGCTCCACTGCACGTGCTCCGCCGGGCAGCCACTGTGCGCTCGGCTCTTGTTTCGCAGCGAGCGGGCAACTGTTGCGCGACCGCCGTCTTTACCGATAATTGTTGTGCAAGATATCTAACGGACTTTTCTCCTCCGAATGCGAAAATATTTTGTTGACGCCTGCTTACATAGGGAGAAACGAACATCTTAATAAAATAAGGGAAATAGGACCTCGCACAGAAAGATATTGTGTTCGTTTTTTCCGTGCGCTGTACGAGATTAAAATAATACACAATTATTGTCAAACTGGTTCGATGAACCCTCTGCGAGGCACTTGAATGTGATCTGCAGAGTATCCATGAAGATGTAGATGTAGATCAAGACCATGAATGTTCATATACAGGATGTTACAAAAAGGTACGGCCAAACTTTCAGGAAACATTCCTCACACACAAATAAAGAAAAGATGTTATCTGGACATGTGTCAGAAAACGCTTAATTTCCGTGTTAGAGCTCATTTTAGTTTCGTCAGTATGTACTGTACTTCCTCGATTCAACGCCAGTTGGCCCAATTGACGAGCATGCGCACGCAATTGTGCAATCACGTCATCAACACAGATTTTCTGTGAACGTTTGGCCAGGCATTGTTGGTGATGTCTTGATTGGGCCCCATGTTCTTCCACTTACGCTCAATGGAGCACGTTAGCCGGCCGCGGTGGTCTAGCGGTTCTGGCGCTGCAGTCCGGAACCGCGGGACTGCTACGGTCGCAGGTTCGAATCCTGCCTCGGGCATGGGTGTGTGCGATGTCCTTAGGTTAGTTAGGTTTAAGTAGTTCTAAGTTCTAGGGGACATGACCTAAGATGTTGAGTCCCATAGTGCTCAGAGCCATTTGAACCATTTTTGAATGGAGCACGTTATCATGATTTCATACGGGGTACTCTACCTGTGCTGCTGGAACATGTGCTTTTACAAGTACGACACAACATGTGGTTCATGCAGTATCGAGCTCCTGCACATTTCAGTCGAAGTGTTCGTACGCTTCTCAACAACAGATTCGGTGACCGATGGATTGGTAGAGGCGGATCAATTCCTTCGCCTCCACGCTCTCCTGACCTCAACTCTCTTGACTTTCATTTATGGGGGCATTTGAAAGCTCTTGTCTACGCAACCCCGGTACCAAATGTAGAGACCGTTCGTGCTCGTATTGTGGACGGCTGTGATACAATACGCCATTCTCCAGGGCTGCATCAGCGCATCATGGATTCCATGCGACGGAGGGTGGATGCATGTATCCTCGCTAACGGAGGACATTTTGAACATTTCCTGTAACGAAGTGTTGGAAGTCACGCTGGTACGTTCTGTTGCTGTGTGTTTCCATTCCATGATTAATGTGATTTGAAGAGAAGTAATAAAATGAGCTCTAACATGGAAAGTAAGCGTTTCCGGACACATGTCCACATAACAAATTTTCTTTCTTTGTGTGTGAGGAATGTTTCCTGAAAGTTTGGCCGTACCTTTTTGTAACACCCTGTATACGGTGTCTCAGAAATCTTTCGACAAACATCGAAGGATGGTAGGGGTATTACAGGAAACTGAAATAGCAATAATATGGGAATCAGGGTCAACATGAATTGCAGGGAGCCAGAAGCGAAACGGCACGGGAAATAATGAGAGTGAGTCGAGAACGAAATGTTGAGACGGACAGATTCAGTAAACAGAAAATTAAAACTAACATTTAATAAAATTAAAGGCAAGGACGCCAATGAAAACAATGCAGAATCCTCTGCTGTCGTCCGAAGAGAAAAGTATGAATAGGTGGAAACTACGTCAAGGGCCTCTACGAAAACGAGGAACTGTCTGACAACTTGACCGAACATGGAATGGTTGTTAATGTAAAGGGTATATGGGGGCAAATATGATAGTCACAAAATTAGCGATGAAAGACTTGCAGTCAAAAAGGTTAATTTGTGGAAGTGACAAGTAAACATTTATTCAAATTAGTGTGTAGAATCTATGAGACAGGAGTATATCCCACCGGCCTCTCGGAAGAATACGCTGCTGTCATCAGTGAAAGTAAGGAAGAATTACAGGACCTGCTGAATGTAATGAGCAGTGTAATGAGCATGGAATAAGGACTGAGAGTAAATCAAAGATGGACACCAAGCAATGCACCAAGTGAAGATATTCTGTTTAATTTGGAAGCTTAGTAACGAACTGAGGACGAAGCAAAGAATATTTATGAAGCAGACTAACCCCAAAGGAGAAGGAATTCCTAGCTAAACGGAGTCTACCGTCATCAAATATAAGTGCTGATTTGAGGAAAAAGTTTCTGAGAACATTGTAGAGAACCGAATCATTGACTGGTAGATAATCATAAAAGAAGAGAACTGTAGCGTTGGATATGTGGTGTTACAGGAAAATGAAGCAAATGAAGTGAGTATCTGTAGGAAGATAGAGAGAAATTGAAATATATCCGACAAATAATGGAGGACGTTGGGTGTAACTCCTACTTCGAAAGGAAGGGTCTCACAGTGGAGAAGATGCCATCACACCAGTCAGAGGACTGATGGAAAATAAGCATACACACACACACACACACACAGAATTGATGCCCATTTCTCCTGTGAAAAATCTTCAAAGTGCTTACATGGGGAAAAAGTGTCTCGGACTTTTTTGACCTTTCTCCGTTGATGTTTCCTGATTCGACATCAGGCCAAATGATTACAGAATGTTGAATAACAGAACTTAGAAAAAGAAATATCTGTAAAGTGAAGTGATTTGGACCTTCCAGTCCGCCCATCCGTATTTCCTACATAGATTAACAGGAAATGCTTGACAACAGAGTATAGAAGGACATGTTCACCGTTCTACCCGATTCTTTCCATTGTGCTAATCCTACCCCTCGATTCCTACTTGAGCGAAACTTAGAGGGTTGTAGTATGTTCCTAGAGACATAATTTAAAGTCGGTTCTTGAAGCTTTGTAGTACACTTTCTAAGGATAGTTTACATCTATGTCCAACAGTCTGCAAGTTTAGTTTCCTCAGTTTCACTGCAACACTCTCCCACGGGTCAAACAAACCTGTGGCCATTCGTGTTGCCGTTCTCTAAATACTTCAATATCTCCTGTAAGTCTCTTCCATTTCATATCCCTACAAAATGTTACATCCAGGTATTTGTACTTTTTGGTCAATTCCAACTGAGACTCATTGCTATTACAGTCATAAGATACAACGTTTTCTCGTTTTTTGAAGTGCACAATTTAGTATTTCTGAACGTTTAAAGCAAATTGCCAATCTTTGCATTACTTTGAACTCTTAACAAAATCGAACTGAATATTTATGCAGCTTTTCCCAGACTGTACATCATTATGGGTAACTGCATCGTCGGCCGGCCTTTGTGGTCGTGCGGTTCTAGGCGCTTCAGTCTGGAACCGTGTGACCGCTACGGTCGCAGGTTCGAATCGTGCTTCGGGTATGGATGTGTGTGATGTCCTTAGGTTAGTTAGGTTTAAGTATTTCTAAGTTCTAGGGGACTGATGACCACAGATGTTGAGTCCCATAGTGCTCAGAACCATTTTGAACTGCATCGTCAGCAAAAGATCCGAGGTTACTATTAATATTGTCCGCAAGGTCATTAATGTACAACATCAACAGCAAAGGTCCCAACACACTTCCCTGGTGCACACTCGAAGTTACTTATACATTTGACGATTACTCTCTATCCAAGGTAACATGTTGTGTCCTCACTACCTAACAACCATCAATCCACCCAACAATTTTCGCTTGATACCCCGTATCATCGAACTTATGACAATAAGGGGAGCCGTGGTACCGAGTCAAATGTTTTTCAGATATCAATAAATACTGCATCTCTCTGACTGCCTTGATCCAAAGCTTTCAGTATATCACGCGAGAAAAGAACGAGTTGGGTTTCACATGCTCGATGTTTTCGGATCCATGGTAGTTGACATGGTGGAGGCTATTCTGTTGAAGATACCTCATTATGCCGGAGATCAGAATATATTTCAAGATTCTACAACAAATCGATGTCAAAGATACTACACGGTAATTTTGTGGATCACTTCTGCTATCCTTCTTATAGAAAGTTGTTACCTGTGCTTTCTTCCAACTGTAGGACACATTACGATACGCTGCAGTTAGAAGCGGGTCTAACTCAGCCGCAAATTCAATGCAGAATCTGATAGGGATTCCATCGGCCTCTGGAGCTTTGATCAAGCTTCATGATTTCTGCTTTTTCTCAACGTCACTGACACGAATACTGATTTCATTCACCGCTTCAGTGGTACGAGGATCAAGGGGTTTTCTTTGTAAGGGAACGTTTGAACAGAGAGTAAAGCTTTTCAGTTTTAGCTTTGCTACTTAAATTTCAATTCCTGTCCCATTCGCTAGGGAACAGACACTAACTTTGGAGCCACTAACAGCCTTTACATGCGAACAGAATTTCTTTGGAGTTTGTGAAATATCATTTGACATATTCTGCTACGGTAGTTATCGAAGGCTTCACGCACTACCCTCCTGACCGCTAAACGCGTTTCATTCAGAATATCTCTCCTTACAGTCCTATGTTTTGTTTTAGACATATTTCGCAGTAGCCTTCGTTTCTTTACAGTGACTTTATACCATGGAGGTTTCCTCCAATTATGAAAAGCTCTATTGGGGACATATCTATCCAGTGCGAAGTCAACTATTCTTTTACACTCGAGCCATAGTTCCAATACTTCCTGCTAACCTGTGCTGAAAGTTTCATGTTCCTCATTGAGATATGACATTAATGATTTTTTTATGTAATTTATCGAACAATACATCTTTCTGCTTATTTTAGTAGCACTTTGTACTTTGCTAATCATTGTTGCCACAACCACGTCATGATCACTGATACCAGTTTCGACGTGGACATCCTCGAAGAGGTCTGTTTGTTGCCATTACATCCAGTACATTTCATCATGACTTCGGTTCCGAATTATCTGTTGTAAGTAGTTTCCACTGGATGTCGTATCATGCCCACCACTAACAAAACTGTAATTTTCCATATTGATTGTTAGATGATATAAGTGTCAAACTATGATTACAGTATGACTGAGAACTTACGTGTAGGCGAACTTATGTGTTCTGCAAAGACTTTGGTTACATTAGGAGACGAGTCTGGTGGCCGATAGAAAGATCCATTACAATTTTATGACCACCTCTGATACTGAGTCTTGCACAGACTCACTTGAAGCTACAATTTCTGTCTCGGTGGATGTGACTTTCTTGTCTATTTTGATTTCTTTATATAGCGACAAATACACCGCCTCTATTTCCCATTAGCCTGTACTTTAGATATGTACATAAATTTTAGTCCAAAAATCTCACTGCTATCAGTTTCAGAGTACAGAATATGGGCTGAGAGTAAATCAAAGTGAGAAGTACAGAAATGAGAACAGTGAGAAACTTAACACCAGGATTGATGGTCACGAAGCAGATGAAGTTCAGGAATTCTACTACGTAGATAGCAAGATAAACAATGAGGGACGGAGCAAGGAGGACACGAAAAGCAGACTAGCACTGGCAAAAAGGGCATTCCTAGCCAAGATAAGTCTACTAGTATCAAATATAGGCCTTAATTTGAGGAAAAAATTCTAAGAACACACTTTTGGAGCACAGCATTGTGTGATTGTGAAACATGGACTGTGGGAAAGTCGAAACAGAGGAGAGTCGACGTATTTGAGATGTGGAGCTACAGACGAATGTTGAAAATCAGGTGGACTGATAATCTAAGGACTGAGGAGTTTAAGCACGGAATCGGAGAGGAAAGGAATATCCGGAAAACACTGACTAGAAGAAGGGACAGGATAAAAGGACATCTGGACAGGATCATAGGATATCTGTTGCGACATCAGAGAACAACTTATATGGTACGGAGCTGGAAAGGCCAAAAACTGTAGAGGAAGACAGAGATTGGAACACATCCAGCAAATAATTGAGGATGCATATTGCATTCAAGTGCTACTCTGAAATGAAGACGTTGGCACCTGCAAGTGCTACTCTGAAATGAAGACGTTGGCACCTGCAAGTGCTACTCTGAAATGAAGACGTAGGCACAAGAGAGTAATTCGTAACGGGACACATCAAACCAATAAGAAGTCTAATCACTCAAAAATAAAAAAAATAAAATTGTCATCTCGTACAATCGGGTGTACTGCTGGTTGTCCGCGTCTTCCCAACACGATATTTCGACATCGTAACTCGGCGTCTTCATCAGGTGTTCCCTGAGACTGGTTGACAAGCTGACCTCGTCTCATATTTATGCCTGGGCGGTGTGTGGTGCTACCTATGCCGTCCGCGCCCGTTGTGGCCATTTCTGGCGGTGGTATCAATCTCTAGGGGTTCTCTCTTCGGTCCGCGCCTGTTGCGGCTATCTTCTGAGGTAGCGGGCATTCCAAGGCGTTCCGTACTGGGTCCGCTCCCGATGGGCGCGATCCTAGCACTACCACGGTTCTGTTGAAGTTTCTTATGCTGTCCGCGACCGCGACCGCGACGAGTTTCTCTCGCGGCCGAGGCATCCTCCTGAGCTTCTGAATCCGGTATGCGCCTGTGAGGTGCGCTTCCTGCGGCGTCCGGTTGCTGTTGCAGCTGCATATTAGGATGCCCACCCTCCAAGCAGCTTGCTGCCCCCTGGTATCGCGTATGCCGTACTTTTCCGTTACTAACACCCTTGGATGTCTGTAGTTCATTCCTGGAGGAGGGAACTTTCTTCCGTTGTTTCTGTAGTAGTTCCAAAGCAGGATTCCACGCAATACTAAGCTGATATCCGGCTTCCCGGTTTACCAACTTCTCCGCCATCTTGATTTCAATCGATTCATTAATGACACTAGCCCAGAATCGGGGAGTCTGAGCCAGGATCCTGGTTTTGTCATAATCCTTGGCGTGTTCTAGTTCCAGGCAATGTTGTGCTATTGCAGATTTTGTTACCTGTCGTAGCCTGGTATGTCTCTGGTGTTCTTTACATCTTATTTCAACTTTTATGGTAGTTTGACCGATGTAAGACATCCCACATTCACAGGGTATACGGTAGACACCAGGTTTCCTTAACCCCAAAAATCCTTGACAGTTCCAAGGAGCGTCCTTATCTTGTTAGGTGGGCAGAACACACTCTTGATATTGTGTTTCTTCAAGATTCTGCTGATCTTGGCAGATATAGGCCCAGAATAGGGTAGAAAAGCTACTTTCCTGGTCTCTTATTCGTGCTCCTCTCCTGTAGCCTCAGGTCTTCTGGAGGAATGGAGCGCTTTGCGGATGTCCCTGGTGGAGTATCCGTTATCTGTGAACACTCTTTGTAGATGTTCTAATTCCTCTGTCATCTGTCTGGGTCAGAGAGTGTCTTGGCTGGGTGTACGAGTGTTCTCAGCAAACCATGCTTCTGTTCTGGGTGATGGCAGCTGTCAGCCTGTAGATGGAAGTCAGTGTGTGTTGGTTTCCTTTACACACTGTGGTCTAAGGTGCCGTCTGCCTTCCTCTTTACCAGTACATTGAGGAATTGTAGCTGACCATCTCTCTCTAGTTCCATGGTGAAGTTGATGTTGGGGTGTCTGGTGTTCAGATGGTCCAGGAACTCATCCAGTCTTCTCTTGCCATGTGGCCAGATGACGAAAGTGTCATCAACGTATCTGAAAAAACATTTCGGCTGGTAGGCAGCAGTTGTAAGTGCCTCATCCTCGAATTTCTCTTAGAAATTATATTAAAAAATTAGGTTTCTGCCCTCTTTCTGTATACGAGCTTCACTGTTTTTTCAGGACTCTGGTACTCTGTTGCGAATGCTTCAGCAGTTTTTTTTTTTTTTTTTTTTTTTTTTAAGGGAGAGAGACACTGTGGGTGTTTGTGTGAGAGAGAGAGAGAAGAGCCAGTGGTTATTCTTTCTCTCCAGCGATTATAGAAGTCAACTAATTATAAATATTCTTCAGTTCTGTCATGGCTACAAAAAATATGCGTTTTTGTAACGTCAGATCGCATATCGAAACATCTGTGAAACCGTAGAAGACTGATGGAGAAAGTGCTGGGGCAGAATACGACGGAGTCTCAGAAATGCAAAGCGTGTGTGACGGCGCCGTATCACATTAGGGCCAGCGTCTACCTGCGCCAGAAGACAAAGGGCGCTCGTGCTATGCATATGCAACGCTCATCTGCGGCCGCATGCAGAGCGAGCAGCGGGGGCGACCGAGGACGGATGCTGGAGAGAGAAAAAGGACGAAAAAAGGGACGGAAGAGCCGCTAGAGATAACAGCCGCTGTAGTTATCTCCTGAGTTATGGAAGGCGAGTCAGACGCTGAAAACACGAAGAAGATCATCAGAACTACTTTCACTTGGTGCGCGTTGTTTTTTACTATCTGAATGACAACTCCTATTCTACGAACGCTTGGGTATGGAGATACGTGACTACAACACACGAGGGGCGTTTGAAAAGTCCGTGCAAAGTCCGAGAGATGGCACCACCGGCGCGTATCGAGATCATATATTTAATAGCGTCTTTGGAAAGAACGCACAACAAGTTTCAGCCATATTGGTCTATTTCTTTGTCTTTGGCATTCGTGTGAATCAAGGAAGTCGAGTGATTGTCAAAAAATGGACGAAGAAGTATTTCGTGTGGTGATTAAACATTACTTTATGAAAGGAAAAACGCCTCAGGAGACTAAAGAGAAGCTTGATAAACATTACAGTGACTCTGCACCTTCGACTAGAACAGTTTATAGGAGGTTTCAAAATTTTCGGAGTGGGCATATGGGCACAAGCGATACTGAATGTTCTGGAGGTCCTGTGGAGGTCACAACTCCAGAAATCATTGATAAAATCCATGATATGGTGTGGATGACAGAAGAGTTAAGGTGCGTGAGATTTTTTAATGCTGTGAGCATCTTGAATGAACGGGTACATAGTACACTACTGGCCATTAAAATTGCTACACCAAAAAAAAAGTGCAGATGATAAATGGGTTTTCATTGGACATTTGATTACATTTTCACGCAATTTGGGTGCATAGATCCTGAGAAATCGGTACCCAGAACAATCACCTCTGGCCGTAATAACGGCCTTGATACGCCTGGGCATTGAGTCAAACAGAGCTTTGATGGCGTGTACAGGTACAGCTGCCCACGCAGCTTAAACACGATACCACAGTTCATCAAGAGTAGTGACTGGCGTATTGTGACGAGCCAGTTGCTCGGCCACCATTGACCAGACGTTTTTAGTTGGTGAGAGATCTCGAGAATGTGCTGGCCAGGGAAACAGTCGAACATTTTCTGTATCCAGAAAGTCCCGTACAGGTCCTGCAACATGCTGTCGTGCATTATGTAGGGTTTCGCAGGGATCGAAATGGCTCTGAGCACTATGCGACTTAACATCTATGGTCATCAGTCCCCTAGAACTTAGAACCTAACTAACCTAATGGCCTCACACAACACCCAGTCATCACGAGGCAGAGAAAATCCCTGACCCCGCCGGGAATCGAACCCGGAAACCCGGGCGTGGGAAGCGAGTCGCAGGGATCGAATGAAGGGTAGAGCCACGGATCGTAACACATCTGAAATGTAACATCCACTGCTCAAAGTGCCGTCAACGCGAATAAGAGGTGACCGAGACGTGTAACCAATGGCACCCCATACCATCACGCCGGGTGATACGCCAGTATGGCGATGACGAATACACGCTTCCAATGTACGTTCACCGCGGTGTCGCCAAACACGGATGCGACCATCATGATGCTGTAAACAGAACCTGGATTCATCCGGAGAAATGACGTTTCGCCATTTGTGCACCCAGGTTCGTCGTTGAGTACACTATCGCAGGCGCTGGTGTCCTTGATGTAGCGTCAAGGATAACCGCAGCCTTGGTCTCCGAGCTGATAATTCATGCTGCTGCAAACGTCGTCGAACTCTTCGTGCAGATGGTTGTTGTCTTGCAAACGTTCCCATCTGTTGACCCAGGGATCGAGAGGTGGCTGCACGATCCGTTACAACCATGCGAATAAGATGCCTGTCATCTTGACTGCTAGTGATACGAGGCCGTTGGGATCCAGCACGGCGTTCCGTATTACCCTCCTGATCCCACCGATTCCAAATTCTGCTAACAGTCATTGGATCTCGACCAACGCAAACAGCAATGACGCGATACTATAAATCGCAATCGCGATAGGCTACAATCCGACCTTTATCAAAGTCGGAACGTCATGGTACGCGTTTCTCCTCCTTACACGAGGCATCACATCAACGTTTCACCAGGCAACGCCGGTCAGCTGCTGTTTGTGTATGAAAAATCGGTTGGAAACTTTCATCATATCAGCACGTTGTAGGTGACGCCACCAGCGCCAACCTTGTGTGAGTGCTCTGAAGAGCTAATCATTTGCATATCACAGCATCTTCTTCCTGTCGGTTAAATATCGCGTCTGTAGCACGTCATCCTCGTGGTGTAGCAATTTTAATGCCCAATAGTGTATTATGCATAAACATTTGGACATGAGAAAGCTATCCGCAAGATGAGTTCCTCGATTGCTCGCGTTTGACCACAAACGGAATCGTGTGAATTGTTGCAAGAATGGTTTCCAGGTGTTCAGGAAGAATCCTCGGGACTTTAAGCGTCGTTTCGTCTCTGTGGATGAAACATGGATACATTACTATACTCCTGAGACCAAACAACAATCTAAACAATGGGTTACTGAGGGAGAATCTGCACCAAAAAAGGCGAAGGCCATTCCTTCGTCCGGATAGGTCATGGCGACTGTCTTTTGGGATTCGCAAGGGATAATCCTCATCGACTATCTGGAAAAGGGTAAAACTATAACAGGCGGATATTATTCATCGTTATTGGACCGTTTGAAAACCGAGCTGCAAGAAAAAGTCGGCGATTGGACCGCAAAAAAGTCCTTGTGCATCACGACAGTACACCAGCACACACGTCAGCAGTTGTGGTCGCAAAATTGATGGAAATATGATTCCAACTCGTTTCACATTCCTCCTATGCTCCAGACTACTATTTATTCCACAATTTAAAGAAATGGCTGGCGGGACAATGATTTTATTCAAACGAGGAGGTGACTGCAGTATCTAATAGCTATTTTGCAGACTTGGACAGTTCCTGTTATTCGGAAGGGATCAACAAATTAGAACAGCGTTGGACGAAGTGTATAATTCTAGAAGGATACTATGTCGGAAAAAAAAGGTTCACCCTAAACACGTAAGCAATTTTTATTTTTGCACGGACTTTTCAAACGCTCCTCGTAAATGGTACAAGGAGATCTTGTTAGAAACATAGCTCTGTTTATAAATATTCAGGCTCCCACAGCCGAATATGCTCCTATCCATAATGCCTCATCACCTTATTAATTACTTAAAACGCAAAAACACTAAAATAGCGGACGAGATGTAAAATGTTTGGTCTTCGACGTTCCATTTTATAAGATGACGTAGCACTATTTTCGTAAGGACTTTGGTGAGGAATCCCCCTTTGTGAACATGAAAAAGAAGTATTCTAAACGTAAAACTAAGTCGTTACGTCATTTTATTGGGCTGATGACTGGGACTACTAAGTTTTCAACAGGGGAAAAAAATAGAAAAATATTTCAGGCAACTGTCGATAGCAACGACATACTTGGGGCAATGCATGATGCACATGTGCCGTCGTACGCTACATATATAACCTACCTGTTTACATCACCGACCATCTTCATAGTGGAAAAATATCTTTTGTAGAAACTTCGTAATGCATACGTGTTATTTAACCAGGAAAGTATAAGCCATTGCTGACTTGAAAGAGTAAGAAAATTTATATTTTAGTACAGGCTTAACCAAGCAGAAAACAGCGTTTAGAACATGAAAACTGTAAGAGCAGTTAGCGCACAACACCACCGCACAGGCACAACAATGAAGGTGCTCTAGGATCGAAATTGGTAGAGAATAAATGTATTGGAAGACAGAAAAGTGTGTACCATGGATTTCTCCACGTCTTCAAGAGAGTTCGCCTAGAGGTCCTGTCTGACGCCCTGTGATTTACTTTTGTGTCGTTGATTGATATGGAAAATGTTAAATTATGTGTCGAAGGAACTGAAAAGTACACTTCCCCAACAAAAAAAAAATGCAACACCTTCAAGCAGTGTGTTCCGTGGCACCAGGCTACAACATGTGCGAACTGAGGGGCTATAGTGCTAGCAGTCCTTTTGTCACAGTCATCAGCTATCAGAAACTTCTCAGGAGGCCTGTCTGTGAGCGCTTTGTTTTGTCTATGCTGAATTTAGAGGTGAACAGCGTTTGCGACATCCATTCTATGGTACGTCCATGCCCAGGCAATATGTTAGTTCTTTTAACAGCTTCAGCCATTTGAAGGAAGTTGTATTGCGCGCCTGCAGGAATCTGGATGCAAGTATCCACGGACACAATGTATCTGTATTGTATCACAGCTTTCAGGAGTTCTCTGTGGGTCATTCCCACCTGTAGAAGAGGTTTTGGACGTCGGTGTGCTATAGACGCACGTCAAGATCGATGCATTTTACGAGCTGGGTTGGTCGACAGAACACCACCCAGGGAAGGAATCGGAGGACATGTTTCAAGCTGCTTTGTCACGAAAGAATATCGAGAACCTTCTGCTTGCAGCAGTACTAAGAACACGTCTGCTTCTGGCCAGCCTGCTACTGCCACCACCACACCACGGCTACTCTTGCGTCGTGAAAGTGTTGAGTGGAGAGTGGAATCACGGTCTGTTGTCCTCAGTGATGAGAGTAGGTTCTGCCTGAACGCGAGTGATGGACGTACACTTGAAATTCGTAGAGCTGGTGAGTTCAGAGAGGATTCGTCCACGACACACAGATCCCACCAGGCTAAGTGGTGTGGGCTGCGGGTATCAGTTACAAGTGTTTCTGCGAGGTAAAGTAAACAGCGCCCGCTACGCTCAGCAGATTGTTATCTCCTGCTACTGCCGTTCCTCGACAGGACGGTGACGTGCACCTCGCCACGTGACGTGATGAAGCTGCAATTTACTCCTTCTCCAGAGCATGCAAGAACCATTGCCGAACTTCAACCAAAGTTGCAAGATACTTTAGACAGCCTATCGCAGGATACCATTCTGCACCTTTATTATTGTTTCCATGTGAGAATACATCTGTGCGTTGCAGCCAGAGGCGGGTTCGTAATGTATTGGTGCGATTATTCGGCATATCGCCTGAATCTACCGTCGTATACTCCTACAACGATAAACTACGCCTCACTTCACTTGTCAATAAAATGACCTTATCCTTGAGTCTATTGCACTTTTCTTCCTGCAGTTGGCAGGATAAAGGACATGGCTTAAATAATATATGAAAAGTTGATTGTTGTGGGCGAGGGAGGAGTAGTTACTTATCTCCTCACAGTGAGTATGTGTGTGGAGGGGAGGAGGGTGGAATGAAAGATTTGTGGCACAAACGGCTAGTGGACATCGTCAGTCCGCAGCTCGTGGTCGTGCGGTAGCGTGTTCGATTCCCGGCGGGGTCAGGGATTTTCTCTGCCTCGTGATGACTGGGTGTTGTGTGATGTCCTTAGGTTAGTTAGGTTTAAGTAGTTCTAAGTTCTAGGGAACTGATGACCATAGATGTTAAGTCCCATAGTGCTCAGAGCCATTTGAACCATTTTTGGACATCGTCAAGTGGAATTTTTATAGCTTTCTGTTTGCATCCACATTCCTACAGTATTTCTGACGCGGCAACATATTGCACCTGAAATCTATTACCGAATTTATGCGGCCGGCCGCGGTGGCCGAGCGGTTCTAGGCGCTTCAGTCCGGAACCGCTTGACTGCTACGGTCGCAAGTTCGAATCCTGCCTCAGGCATGGATGTGTGTGATGTCCTTAGTTTAGTTAGGTAGTAGTTCTACGTTCTAGGGGACTGATGACCTCTGATGTTAAGCCGGCCGAAGTGGCCGTGCGGTTAAAGGCGCTGCAGTCTGGAACCGCAAGACCGCTACGGTCGCAGGTTCGAATCCTGCCTGGGGCATGGATGTTTGTGATGTCCTTAGGTTAGTTAGGTTTAACTAGTTCTAAGTTCTAGGGGACTAATGACCTCAGCAGTTGAGTCCCATAGTGCTCAGAGCCATTTGAACCTCTGATGTTATGTTCCATAGCGCTCAGAGCCATTTGAACCATTTGAACCGAATTTATGAGTATTTGGTCAATAACTACTATTTCAGCGTGAGAGATGCTGTCAAGTACTCCGAAGGTCTTCAACGCCTATTATTTCATGTTGAATGGTGGGGGGGTGGGGGGGGGTGTAATATCCTACAGCTTACTTGTCACCTGACATACCTTATGCATGCCAAGTGGTAAACAGGTGGGTGGTATTTACATGTTTGAAAATGAAGAGAATATGTGAGGCGCCACGTCCACCTCCTGCAAAGGCAAAAAGTCATGGGTAGGTACTGGATGTTATCCCTTAAATCACATCGAGGTATGTACACTGAGAGGTACTGGATTAGTTCTGGAGGGATACTGTTGTGTGCACCTTTGTGTGTGCTCTTCGCAGTTGTTCTTGGGTAGTTGGCGCTGAGTTCATCGAGAGTAAACAAACATCGATAATGTCAAATAAATACAGTATTGGGCTGAGATATGGTGATTAGGGGAACCAAGCCACGGTTGAGAATTCGCTAAGTGTTGACAGTTACATCGTAAAGACATATGTTAGCCTTATTTACCTGCTTTCGGCTGCCTTAACAAATAGGACTTAATAATGCTCTAACAACCTTTAACATTGTACTTGATAATGGGATAAAAGCCGAAAACTGGATAGTACAAAAGAGAAATATAATAATACAATGACAAGTGGTGTCTCACTCTTTTAAAAAATGGCTGCGCACTTTGGCAAAAGTTGCAGTTAACCATTTCCGGAAGCTTTCACCATTTTAACAGAGTATTTTTGAATATCAGTGTTCTATAATGATTTGCTTGCTAGTGTGTTGGTCACTGTCGCGTGTACCCTGAGATTGTGACAATGTAATCTATACTTAGAGTGAGTAAGACGGGGAAGGAAGAGAAAGAAGCGTACGACTGTTCTCGTCAATATAATGTGTGAAGCGTTAAGCTTCAAATGAGAAAATTTCTTGATGTATCCTGTAATATACATGAGAACAAAACTAAGTGAAATGTTCTGACTTTCCCTGTATTCAACAAGAAACAAGCAACCGTCCAAGACAAGTAATCATAAAATATGTAACTTTAATGGAAATAGTAATCGGTGGTTTCCTACACATTTCACGTAAACATTCTATTCTACAAACTAATCTCCCAAGTAGAGTTTGTTTATGAATTGGTGTCCAAAACTGTAACCTAGTGTTCCTGACACCAAAACATTAGAGTTGGGTTGTTTGGGGGAAGAGACCAAACAGTGAGGTCATCGGTCTCATCAGATTAGGGAAGGATGGGGAAGGAGGGCGGCCGTGCCCTTTCAAAGGAACCATCCCGGCATTTGCCTGGAACGATTTAGGGAAATCACGGAAAACCTAAATCAGGATGGCCGGACGCGGGATTGAACCGCCGTCCTTCCGAATACGAGTCCAGTGTGCTAACCACTGCGCTACCTCGCTCGGTCCAAAACATTAGAAGAAGTTCATATGAACATGAGCCTGATAATCCTTCGTTGTGAAGTTGCGAAAATAGTTCTCTTGTGTGACTCCTGATTTAACAACGCACCTCAGACGTGAATTTTTACTTACCTTCTTCTTTACAGACGGTCTGGGTTCTGTTTTACTTTTTCAGATTGTCTCTTGTTCTGTTTTGTGTATGTTATAGTAAATTGTTTCGATTTGACTGATCATCTTTTGTTGGTTTGTGCTATTTTAGGATTAAAACAATGTATTAAAAGAGTGAAATGATGGACAAGCACTACATGTTAATGCGTAGTTTTAGAAATAGGAATGCGGTAGCAACATGTCAGTTCTACGCTGGGAGTTAGCCTGGATGGCAGCTACATTTGGTAGGAACATTAACACGACTCTTCCAACGCTTGCAAAGGACAGACGCAAGTGACAGGGAACTTCCAGATTTTGTGAAACCGCCAGAGGTACGAAGTTGTGCGCTTGAAGAACGGGTTCTTCTTACAGCGGACGAAACCCTATCAACCAGTACGAGGTGAACTGCGAGAAGGGAAACCAATAGTCACGTCACCCTCTGGAATCCTCTGCTTGAAAATAATTTCCACCTATACCACCTTCAGCGGGTGCAAGTGTTAAATGCGGAAGACGTTAGCCAAGAACTTCGGGTCAATGCATGTTACAGCAGTGTGCTGTTTTTCACACGTTTCATAGCACATATCCTAATCACTCATACTACTGCGCTTGCACGTGATGATGTCTTCTCTAATCATACCAGTCACATCTGAGAAAATGAAAACCTCAGTGCAATACGACCTGACAAACATCAACGGCGTCTCGCCATCAATGTGCGGGGGTGGAATCATTCACGATCTGCTTTTGGGTCCCTCTTCCTTCCCACAACATCTCAATGGACAAACTTCCTTAACGTTTCTCAGAAATAGGTACTTCATTTACTTGATAATGTTCCTCTAGATGTAATTAACGTAAGTTGTTTATCCACGACGGTGCTCTATTTAACTCTACTCCAATAGTTCGCCGTTATTTGGATAAAAAATCTCCGAATTATTTAAATAGTCAACGATGACACATTGCGTTCTTTCCAGTCACCAGGTTTCAATCCGTTGGAATTTTACCTTTGTGAACATTTAAAACCCATGGTGCAGTCAACTCCTGTACGTTATGTTTATGTATTGAGGTCGTGAACCCAAAATGGATTTGACCAAATACAGCGTACTCTGAAAGTTTTCAACAGAGTACGACAAAGCATGGAAACGCAAGCCCATGGTACGCATCGAACCAGGAGGAGGAAACTCAGCACAGTTTTTGTAAATGTAAGTGCTTAAATATATTACAAGTAACATTAGCAGTACACCCACCTAACACCCTAATACGCATTTTCGGACCAGTGATCAAACCGACTTCGGAAATGTTTCGGGATCACGAACACGTCTCTACCATTACGGACAACACTATATAAATATCCTCTATAACGAGTAAATATTGTAAGAGGATGTGATATTAACATTAAAAACCCGTTTTGTGGGTTAAAGCGGTTCACTCAATTTACTGAATTGTATAACATTTCAAGTTTCTACGTTACATACATATCATACGCGGTATTATGTTTTTGCTTACGAAAGATGGCGAGCTATTTTGTGCTTGTAAAATTAATTCACTGTTTTCAAATTACTTCATTAGTTGCTTAATCATACAAAATAGCCTCCTAGAAATATATTCATTTGTAGGCTAGTACACAGACACTATCATTTCATCGCTAACCAAATTATTGCAGCAGGGGTATTTTTTCAAGTATATGGATGCAAATAGCGTGTATCTGTCGTCATCAGACGCTGCTGTACGGAAACAATTTTGCGGCTCTAACTGTGCGATTATTTATGTGATTTTTTGTACCAAAAAAGCAAGAGAGCAAGCTGTATAGAAGGAACCAATTAGTGATCACTTTGTGAAAACAAAGAAAGCTGGTCTGTAAATTGTAAGCTGGCTCCGGATAGAAGATATTTCGAGTTGGCGGATTCGTGTGATGCTAATTGGCAACAAGCAAGCCAGACTCTTGGTAACAACATCCGAATCGTATAAAGAAGCAGCGCAACAGTGTAGTCTTATAGTGTCTGCTAATGTATTCGGATGTTTCCTCTAAAAGTTACGAACAAATTAATGAAAGAATGTTAGATTTTCCGAGCCTCGTTCCCTCAGAGGCTACAATAATTGCAGAGTGCCGTGCAGCTTGGGAACGTGAAGCTGTTACTCCTTTTTATCTTATGTTTAAAGTTTCTTCTCTCAGGAAACATTGCGGTGTAAATCACACATAGAAATCCACTCTAAACATTAACAGGATGTAGTTGACAAAAACACTAAGGATTATTTCATATTACTACGGTATTCACATTAGCTAGCTATGATATTTTTGTCAATAGACCTCGCTCTCCCAAACAAGAAACTGAATTTGGATAGCAGGACAAAAATCATAACTTCATCTGATTTCGATAACGCCGCTATGTTTCTATATATTCATCACTAACTATTCCAAGACACGTGTTTCTGTGACTCAGTTTGGTTAAATGAGAAGAGAAAGACTCAGCATACGTTTCTAATACGTATGGGAAATGAAAGTGGGTCCTAATCTCTTCACTCTCCAACCCCTTCTGTCTATCTCCAAATCCCTCTCTCTTTGTCTGTCTGCTCCTCCTTCCCCGCTGTCCATCACCTCCTCTCCTCTCTCTCTTTCCATCTTCTCCACCACTATCTCCTTCTGTGTCCCCTCACTCCCCCTCTTTCTGCCTACCACCTCCTCCGCCTCTCTGTCCATCTTGTCATTTGCACTCACTGTGCATTACCTTCTGCTCCCTGTCCATCATCCTCTCTCTGTCCATCACTTCATCCCCCCTTTCTACGTCCATCTTCTAATCCCCTCCTCTCTTTCCACCTGCACCTTCCCCCTGCCCATCTCCTTCTTTCCGCTCTCTGTGTCCATTTCCTCACACCCCTCTGTTCATCTCGTATTTGCTGCGTGAGATAGCCGCGATGTCTGAGGCATCTTGTTACGGTCCGCGCGGCTCCCCTGTCGGAGGCTGGAGTCCTCCCTCGGGCATGGGTGTGTGTGTCGTTCTTAGCGTAAGGTAGTTTAAGTTAGGTTCAGTAGTGTGTAAGCTTAGGGACCGATGACCTCAGCAGTTTGGTCCCAAAAGACTTTACACCAAATTTACAATTTTTCATCTCGTATTACCCTTCCTCTCTGGCCTTGAGCCATGCTTATATTTATTGCAAATTCTGATTCTGTTGTGGGATTCTAATCATAAGCAGATAGGCAATATAAGTTTCCTATTTCCTTAGAGAATTTCGGTATTGTATATACAATAAAACTTGCACAGAACGGAATAATATGGGACTAGAATAATTTCCAAATTGGGCAAGTTTCCGGTTTACTCACTAGACTACATAAAATTCGACAAGTAGCACTCATAAAGGTAAAATTTGTAATTACGCACTTATTCATGCACCTTCACTCCTGCAGAGTAGATGCACATTTACTGTATAATGCACAACAGAAAACAAACCCATCAAACTAACTGGTAACTAATACGGTATTTCTGTGTTTTTACTCAGACTTGAAATTCGTCTAATACTGTATGTACATACATATTATTCCTGTGTTCATTTGCTTTACATTTCACTTTTTTCACCAAATATCAAGGAGGGAATTCAATTTTTATTCTATCCAAAATTGTTTTTTCTACGCAGTCTTTTTGCACTGTACAATAGTTCCAAAAGCTTAGGAGAATTTATGTGTGTAGTAAACAGCATAACGTCGTTTACGCATGCAACAGTTCTTGATGCGTATTAATTTTTCTCGAGGCATCATTTTGCACTTCTTCTTTTTCCTTTGTTTCTTCCTGAGCATCTTCTGTGCGATTTAATAGAAATCTGTCGCTGAAGTAGAGGTAGTATGAGATGACTGTGTAACGCTGCGCTCGGGCGCACGATACTCCTTAAAGCCTGTACTATAGTAGGTTGACGGGCTTCATCTTAAGAGAAAGGATTTTTGTATAGACATTGATCGCGTGTACCTGAATGGAGGCAAATCAGACTTACACCCACTCAGTAATAACAATGATACGTCAAGCAAGTCCGAAATGCAACTACACGTCAGGATGGACAAGAAACAACACAGAAGATGTTACCAATTTGTTAATAATACGGTCGCCAGTCTAAATAGGCATTAACTGAGTTTCTTACTTGTACAAGTTGATGTACGTTCGAGCATAACAACACTGCATAATATGGTAAACTTTAGAACCAGAAAATCTACTGAACTGATAATTTCACTTTCTGTACCAATATGGATAAACCATAAATACACAAAATTAAACTATAATGTTTACTACGAAACTTCGTACCATTTTGATCTGATTAAAATCGGGCATAGGTTACCCTAGAAATAGCACTTTCGAAACACACACACAATGTCAATTTTGATACATGTAAAACACTGATAAATTTTGGTTTTTTTCTTGGTAAAATTAAAGTTGTTATTGAACAGTATGGAACAAAAGTAACACTGGTCCACACGAATACAGTACTAAAAGTTTCAACATGTTCGTACCGATGCGGCGGTCGGCAGGCAGCGAGATGGCGAGGCACAGGGCACACATACAATCACATCAATGGCTCTTGATGTATCGGCACTTTGCTTCTTCTTAGCGTCGCAATTCTTTTCCATTTTGTGCCTATGGAATTTTGCCATGCGGTATAGGCGTCGGGACGGCACATCCGAGGCTCAATGAAACTACGTCTTCCAGGAGAGCCTCCTCGATCCAGAACGTGTGGCTCAGATCAATGCCCAACTCCGACTACTACTGCTGAGCCCGTTATGCCGTGCAGCGCCCGTGCGCATTTTCCCGCGCTCGCCTGCCATCCACCTTTTACCGCTCCCTTACAGACAGGGTATTCACCCGAGGTTTTGCATTCTACATATCCTAACACATTGCCTACGTATGGACCAGACACACAGTTACAATTTTAAACATGTTACAACAGTTTCAACATTTCTTACATTTCAATTCTGTTACAATATTGTTTGACATTAGACATAAACATTAATATTCACATCGAAATTTGTTTACAGTTTTCTTAACACAATGACATGAAAAGAAAAGAAATGAAATCAGAATATCGATTACACTAATTTATCAAAATTCAGAAGAAAAAAATTATTATATGTACAATAGGACAACGTTGTTGTTACAACTGGAATCACGTCGAATTTAGTCGTCAGGGGTACATGTTTTGCAGTTGAATTAATTCAGTAATTGCCGCTATATTTTCTTGAGCTTCCATGACACAAAAGCATCTTTTCCGGGATATATTTTCCATACTGCTAAATCATTCTAATCTACTGCATCCAGGATAGAAACTGATCGTACAATAGTAAATGCACTTTCGGCTTCTCACTAACGATAAACGACTGCATCAATAATCGTCTATAATGGAACTACAATGTGTAACTAGCCCCCTGGTCTATGGGTTGTCTCATCCCCATCTACTACATTTCACATGATGTTGTACCTAGCTTTGAAACTGTCCAACTATTGTGTGGATGCCTTATCCTTCCGAGGTCTTTAGTGACATTCACTGCAACATGGGTCCAGACAAAGGTAAGTTTTTTGCATGTGCACTTACGATCGATTTCCAAGCCAACTCTCTAACATTTTCACTACCCGTCTTCATCGCTTTTCTTTTCACTTGCCTGTTCCCTTTCATCCATTCATCCCGTATCTCATCCTTGTTTCTTAAACTATCATAAATTTGTGTATTACCGCCTTTGAAACGCAACATTAATTTGCACATAGAGGGTTTTTCTCATTCGCCTCTATTACCTTACTGTTTTTGTTAAGTGTTAGCGACACATATATTTTGTCCGACATCATATCGACGATATATTATGACTAAAGTGCTAATAGCAACTGAAACGGCCGGGAACTAATGTAAGTAATGCATTCTCTAGAATGCCTGAACTTTCAGGGTAAAACCACTGTTTAACGGAGCGACTCCCATCTCTTTAACTGCGCAGGTTGCTGCAGAGGGTTCATAGATGCGCAGCGTTGCCTCAGTGTGCGTCCGCGAACTTCAGTAATCATGGAAAACGAGAAACTCCGACAAACAGAGCGCTCGCGAACGAACCATTTTCTTTGACGGACAGAGTGTGCACGTAACTTGTTCGTTACTGCACAGAGCGGTAAGGTTTGATGTCCTCAACCGCAGCAGCGCGCTGCACCCAACTGCTTTTCTTGATTTTGCGCAACTTAACAACATTGTCAGGGCTGTGCAGTTTTTGTGTTAAAAGTAGAGTCCTAGGGTCATGAGTAACAAATGCATACTGTAGTACAGTAGTATTGTATAAGCTCTTTTCCAAATAATGCAATGAATTATTAATTAAGTCTTAAAGTTGTCATTCAGTTTACGTGTTGGACACTTTCCGATTTATACCAAAAAATATCATATAAAAGTGTACTACATGCTTGGGATTGAAATACATATACCGTTTGGGCAAATTTCAGAACTATACAACTATCACTTTGATCAAGTTTTACGGTATGTAGTGTACGCATGTGGCCGCATGTTTATTATAGACACGGGTAAAAAATTTGAAATAAATGGGTCTAGTACTTTTACGATTTTTGATAACAATGTTTTCCCTTTCTTAGAGGTATATTTATATATATTGAAAATATATAGCCTACGTCCGTTAGAATGTTCATCAGAATATTGTACAAAATTTTGAAGAAAACCGGTCAACAACGTTTCAAGAGTTTTGGTATTATCTTTTCCCCTTTATATGTTACATATTTACTGACACATACTATACTATTAAAAACAGGTACATAAAACACGTTCAACGGCTAGTTTTAGAAATATTCTTCACAAATGTGATCAGAATGAGAGCATAAAAATATGACATACAAAAATTAATTTTAAAAGTTGATAAAATCATATATCCATTGGTACATGTTATAAAAGAGATGTATGTATACATCCATGTGTGTGTGTGTGTGTGTGTGTGTGGTGTGTTCCACCTCTCCTCCTGAACCACAGGACTGATTTTAAGCAAACTAGCTGCACGAAACACTTGCTGTCAAACTATCAAACGTTAAGCTGCGGGTGCAAAAGCTGTATCTTACCACACGCGAATACCCATACTTTAGTCATCCAGTATTTAAGAATGAGAGAACATAGAGACATGCAACGAACCTTACACCTGTCAAATCTGCACGAAATTTTTCTCACGGTCAACCCCCACAAAATGATGAAAGGAAAAAGTTTATCACTTACGATTTTTAAGTATGTGCGAAAAAAATGGTGATCGTGAAACATTCTTCTAGCTCTGAAGTAGACACTCAGGAACAGAGATCATTGAGGCGCTCTTTAGAGTGGCTCATGGAATAATTTTCGTCGAATTTCGCAGCGTTAAATTCTAGACAGTGAGACTTTGAGCCGATGTCCATTCTTATCTCTCTGCCGGACGAGAGCGCTAAGCTTTGTTGCTCGGTAGACAGTCTTACGGAGGGAAAGCTATGTGTAGGCACGTAATTTAATCTTTAGCCGTCTCCCTCGTCATCGACAGCATTAATATGTTACCACATGAGTGTTCCCCATGGCGCACTCTTGCACGAAGCAGGAGCTCAAAAATGGCTCTAAGCACTATGGGACTTAACATCTAAGGTCATAAGTCCCCTAGAACTGAGAACTACTTAAACCTAACTAACCTATGGACATCACACACATCCATCCCTAAGGTAGGATTCGAACCTGCGACCATAGCAGCAGCGTGGTTCCGGACTGAAGCGCCTAGAACCGCTCGGCCACAGCTAAACAAGAGCAATGACGCTAGCTACGCCATAGTCACGCAGTGATCGCAGGGTCGGTGTGGTGACAACGGATTTAATGTTAGTACATTAAATCCCGTGGCCGGATGTCCTTCCTGCCGCCACCCTGTACCCCCCAGTGCGGAATCAATATACTCGAACTGTCTGCATCTAGTTGTTGTTGTTGTGGTCTTCAGTCCTGAGACTGGTTTGATGCAGCTCTCCATGCTACTCTATCCTGTGCAAGCTTCTTCATCTCCCAGTACCTACTGCAACCTACATCCTTCTGAATCTGCTTAGTGTATTGATCTCTTGGTCTCCCTCTACGATTTTTACCCTCCACGCTGCCCTCCAATGCTAAATTTGTGATCCCTTGATGCCTCAAAACATGTCCTACCAATCGATCCCTTCTTCTAGTCAAGTTGTGCCACAAACTTCTCTTCTCCCCAATCCTATTCAATACCTCCTCATTAGTTACGTGATCTACCCACCTTATCTTCAGCATTTTTCTGTAGCACCACATTTCGAAAGCTTCTATTCTCTTCTTGTCCAAAGTGGTTATCGTCCATGTTTCACTTCCATACATGGCTACACTCCATACAAATACTTTCAGAAACGACTTCCTGACACTTAAATCTATACTCGATGTTAACAAATTTCTCTTCTTCAGAAACGATTTCCTTGCCATTGCCAGTCTACATTTTATATCCTCTCTACTTCGACCATCATCAGTTATTTTACTCCCTAAATAGCAAAACTCCTTTACTACTTTAAGTGTCTCATTTCCTAATCTAATCCCCTCAGCATCACCCGATTTAATTTGACTACATTCCATTATCCTCGTTTTGTTTTTGTTGATGTTCATCTTATATCCTCCTTTCAAGACACTGTCCATTCCGTTCAACTGCTCTTCCAAGTCCTTTGCCGTCTCTGACAGAATTACAATGTCATCGGCGAACCTCAAAGTTTTTACTTCTTCTCCATGAATTTTAATACCTACTCCGAATTTTTCTTTTGTTTCCTTTACTGCTTGCTCAATATACAGATTGAATAACATCGGGGAGAGGCTACAACCCTGTCTCACTCCTTTCCCAACCACTGCTTCCCTTTCATGCCCCTCGACTCTTATAACTGCCATCTGGTTTCTGTACAAATTGTAAATAGCCTTTCGCTCCCTGTATTTTACCCCTGCCACCTTCAGAATTTGAAAGAGAGTATTCCAGTTAACGTTGTCAAAAGCTTTCTCTAAGCCTACAAATGCTAAAAACGTAGGTTTGCCTTTTCTTAATCTTTCTTCTAAGATAAGTCGTAAGGTTAGTATTGCCTCACGTGTTCCAACCTTTCTACGGAATCCAAACTGATCCTCCCCGAGGTCCGCTTCTACCAGTTTTTCCATTAGTCTGTAAAGAATTCGCGTTAGTATTTTGCAGCTGTGACTTATTAAACTGATAGTTCGGTAATTTTCACATCTGTCAACACCTGCTTTCTTTGGTATTGGAATTATTATATTCTTCTTGAAGTCTGTGGGTATTTCGCCTGTCTCATACATCTTGCTCACCAGATGGTAGAGTTTTGTCAGGACTGGCTCTCCCAAGGCCATCAGTAGTTCTAATGGAATGTTGTCTACTCCCGGGGCCTTGTTTCGACTCAGGTCTTTCAGTGCTCTGTCAAACTCTTCACGCAGTATCTTATCTCCCATTTCATCTTCATCTACATCCTCTTCCATTTCCATAATACTGTCCTCAAGTACATCGCCCTTGTATAAACCCTCTATATACTCCTTCCACCTTTCTGCCTTCCCTTCTTTGCTTAGAACTGGGTTGCCATCTGAGCTCTTGATATTCATACAAGTGGTTCTCTTCTCTCCAAAGGTCTCTTTAATTTTCCTGTAGGCAGTATCTATCTTACCCCTAGTGAGACAAGACTCTACATCCTTACATTTGTCCTCTAGCCATCCCTGCTTAGCCATTTTGCACTTTCTGTCGATCTCATTTTTGAGACGTTTGTATTCCCTTTTGCCTACTTCATTTACTGCATTTTTATATTTTCTCCTTTCATCAATTAAATTCAATATTTCTTCTGTTACCCAAGGATTTCTATTAGCCCTCGTCTTTTTACCTACTTGATCCTCTGCTGCCTTCACTACTTCATCCCTCAGAGCTACCCATTCTTCTTCTACTGTATTTCTTTCCCCCATTCCTGTCAATTGTTCCCTTATGCTCTCCCTGAAACTCTCTACAACCTCTGGTTCTTTCAGTTTATCCAGGTCCCATCTCCTTAAATTCCCACCTTTTTGCAGTTTCTTCAGTTTCAATCTGCAGTTCATAACCAATAGATTGTGGTCAGAATCCACATCTGCCCCTGGAAATGTCTTACAATTTAAAACCTGGTTCCTAAATCTCTGTCTTACCATTATATAATCTATCTGATACCTATTAGTATCTCCAGGATTCTTCCAGGTATACAACCTTCTTTTATGATTCTTGAACCAAGTGTTAGCTATGATTAAGTTATGCTCTGTGCAAAATTCTACAAGGCGGCTTCCTCTTTCATTTCTTCCCCCCAATCCATATTCACCTACTATGTTTCCTTCTCTCCCTTTTCCTACTGACGAATTCCAGTCACCCATGACTATTAAATTTTCGTCTCCCTTCACTACCTGAATAATTTCTTTTATCTCGTCATACATTTCATCAATTTCTTCATCATCTGCAGAGCTAGTTGGCATATAAACTTGTACTACTGTAGTAGGCATGGGCTTTGTGTCTATCTTGGCCACAATAATGCGTTCACTATGCTGTTTGTAGTAGCTAACCCGCACTCCTATTTTTTTATTCATTATTAAACCTACTCCTGCATTACCCCTATTTGATTTTGTATTTATAACCCTGTAATCACCAGACCAAAAGTCTTGTTCCTCCTGCCACCGAACTTCACTAATTCCCACTATATCTAACTTTAACCTATCCATTTCCCTTTTCAAATTTTCTAACCTACCTGCCCGATTAAGGGATCTGACATTCCACGCTCCGATCCGTAGAATGCCAGTTTTCTTTCTCCTGATAACGACGTCCTCTTGAGTAGTCCCCGCCCGGAGATCCGAATGGGGGACTATTTTACCTCCGGAATATTTTACCCAAGAGGACGCCATCATCATTTAATCATACAGTAAAGCTGCATGTAAAGCTGCATGTCCTCGGGAAAAATTACGGCTGTAGTTTCCCCTTGCTTTCAGCCGTTCGCAGTATCTGCATCTAGTGTAAATCGTGAAATAGTGCGGACGTTTTGAAAATTTCTGCGACGCGTGTAACTGAGGCGGAACGTGGGGACCAACCCGGTATTCACCTAGCGGGATGTGGATAACCGCCTAAAAACCACATCCAGGATGGCCGGCACACTGACCCTCGTCGTTTATCCGCCGTGCGGATTCGATCCGGGGCCGGCGCGCCTACCCGAGTCCAGGAAGGAGCGCGGTAGCGCTCTCGGCTAGCCTGGCGGGTTACGCTAGTTACATTAATTGTGGATCATAAATTGACTTGGACAGGCTGTGAGCGATAGGAATAAGTAAAGTACTAATTTTATTTTCATCTGTCCGTAGCATATAACCTCATCTGTTGTACAGTAGGTGGGGTCGTCCTCTAAATTGTAAAACAGCTTCATCCTGGACGTCCGTAACACCTTATGAGGATACCTGTCCAGTAACGGGAAAAAGTCGCAACACCAAGAAACGAATTATGTACAGTAATGAAATTTCGGGACTACATTTGTCTAAGTAATCTATCAGCGCCCCGAGAACAAAAGTTAATGTTAGCGTGAAACACGCCATTGCAAATGTGAAATACTGGTACGTTAATATCCGGTATAACTGCCAAAATGATGAATGCAAGCATGTAGACGTGCATGCATTGTGTCGTACAGGTGCCGGGTGTCAGTCTGTGGCTTGGAATTCCATGCCTGTGAAGTTAGTCGATAAGTACAGAGACGGGCAAAGATAACTGTGGATAAAGCCGGAGTTTTCGTCCGATGCTGCTCGATTGGAGACAGATCTGGTGATCGAGTAGACCAATGACACATGGCAACCTACTGTACAGTACGTTGGGTTACGGCAACCGTACGAAAGCGAGCGTTACCCTCTTTAAAAACACACCCCGGAATGCTGTTTATGAATGACAGCAAACTGACGTAAAAACTTGTTCTCAGGTTGCGTGAGTTAACCACGAGAGTACTCATACCAACATACGAAATCGTACAACAGATGGTAGCACCAGGTGAAGGTCCAGTGTGTCTAGGCAGCAGACAGGTTGTTTGAAGGAGCTCCCCTGTCCTCTCCTAACCAACACACAGCCATCAACGGCAACGAGGCAGAACTGGCTTTCATCAGAAAACACAACAGATATCCACTCCACCCTCCAGTGACCTCTCGACTCACACCATTAAATCACAAGCTGTGGTGGTCTGGGGTGAGTGAAATGCAGGCTACAGGGCGTCTGGCTACAGGGCGTCTGCAATAACTGGTTTGTAACAGTTCGTTGTGTCACTGTGATGCCAGCTGCTGGACGAATTGTTGCTGCAGACGCAGCACGATGTACCGGTAGTGCCACGTGGCCGTCTGGAGCCCGGTCTTTCTTGCTACAGTGCCTCCCCGTGCCATTTGTGCCATCGTCTTTCTACAATGATGCAGAAGGAACATCAACTCACAACCATAAGACAACCTCGTTCAAACACATTGAGCTGTTGATAGTTTCCTCCTTGTCTTAAAGATAGTCTTCACTAACATCAACTCAATACGTCCTTTCTCAGTGGTAACAAACGCCCATGACTGTTACAGAACGTACTTAAAGCCAACCCGTTTTGTATTATCTTTGTGACGCAACTGGCGCCAAATTTCAACAGACGTCATCTTTCGAATGTCGAAACATGCCTACCAACTTTCATTTATCTCACAAATTTCCTTATTGGTGCTACGATATTTTCTCCGGTCAGTGTAGATGACGCCAAGCTACTACGGTAGAGTCATACGCTTATTCCTATCCCCTCACCTGTGGCAGCAAATTCCTCGAGCGTACCTCTACACTAGTAGCATTTACTAATATTACAGTGGTGTGCCTAAGGAAGAAAGTGACATCTGCATACTGTGTCACGGCCAACTGACATAGGTCGATGCAATTTGGACCATACAGTGAAAAAACTGTTACAGTATAGTACAGTGCAGAATAGAACGAAACTCATGGAAATACCAAAAGAGACGAAAGAAAATGACACTTTCTACATCTAATGGTCTACATCTACATCCATACTCCACAAGCCACCTGACGGTGTGTGGCGGAGGGCACTTTGAGTACCTCTACCGGTTCTCCCTTCTGTTCCAGTCTCGTATTGTTCGTGGAAAGAAAGATTGTCGGTATGCCTCTGTGTGGGCTCTAATCTCTCTTATTTTATCCTCACTTTCTTCCAAAGCCTCCTGGACATACAAAAGGTGGCATATGGTTCTCAGTACCATGCGTGCTCTGCAACGTGCTCTGAGGTTGGTCACCAAGGTAGTAAGGAATTCTTGTTGTAGGGCGTGGTATTTCTCGACCAGCACGAATGGCAACGTATGAATGGTCGCGCGGAATTAGCCGAGCGGTGTAGGGCGCTGCAGTCATGGACTGTGCGGCTGGTCCCGGCGGAGGTTCGAGTCCTCCCTCGGGCATGGATGTGTTTGATTGTCCTTACGGTAATTTAGGTTAAGTGATTGTCCTTACGGTAATTTAGGTTAAGTAGTGTGTAAGCTTAGGGACTGATGACCTTTGCAGTTAAGTCCCATAAGATTTCACACACACAACGTATGGATGGTCGATGGCGCACGTGCGCATGCTGGTGTATGTGTCACCAAGGCATCCCACCCGTGCTCGCAGGGATTTGGGACAGGAGAAGGGACAGGCCTGTGCATTCGCCGAATAACCTCTCCTTCTCTCCTTCCAAGAGCTCTTCCACCTACGGAGTTCGACATAGTAGTGCATTGTCCATCCATAAACACGAAGTCAGGGCCGAATGCACCCCTGAAAAGACACAGATGGAGAAGGCATATAGCGTGTAATCTCCCCACACGAATATTTTATTACTAAACCACAAACCAAGTGTAAAGTCCCCACAAAAAAAATAATTAAATGAATTTGTTAATATTGTAACCTCAGAACAAAATTGGCTCCCATTTATAATCTGTCTGCAAAAATGCATTCACATTTAATGTTCCCACAAAATTCTTTTCTCATTTAATGCTATGTTCGAAACAGAAAAATTCCTAAACACCAAAATAATAAAAAAAATTAGTAACCTGGTAAATTTTATGAGGACAGCAGCGCTGCCCTTCGTCCCTGTATTCTGAATAAAAAAGCAAAAATTCTTACCTCAATAAAAACTGCAAATATATCTGCTCTTATGTAGAAATTTTCGACACAGCGTCGTGCAATGCTGGCATATAATTTTTTTTTTTGATTCTTGGAAGGAATGATCATGAATTGGAAATATTCTTTAAATTGAAATGAATGCTTTTCTTTAAAAAAAGTTACTTTATATTATAAAAATTATTATGAGGGCATTTTTTTAAAGAAATTAAATAACAATTAATATACATTACTAGATATGCGCAAGGCTGCTTCTTTACCTTTTACAACAATACTCATCTTGCAGAGTTCTGACCAGAGTCCCGAGCAGACCAGACAGCCGACACGCGCCGACTACCTCCGACTCACGCAGGCTACTATCGACTACTGTAGACTAGTGCTTACTAGCACGGACAGAAGACTAAAGCCGAATGACGCCGACTCGCGACGAGCAACAACTCTGGTCAGAGACTCTGCCATGCCTCGCCCATCGCCGGCGACGCATACGTCTTTCAAGCGTCACAATAAGATGAACGATGTGCGTACCGAGTTCAGATATAGGGATGTCAGTACGACCGTACGACATTATGGTTCACCACACCACAGCACATGGATCACCACAGCGATCATATTCGACAACACTGATGGGTGCATTCAAATGACGAGATATGTGAACATTTAATACACCCAGGAACATTATCAAACACGATCGTTTTGGTAGTCCACGTGTTAAGGTGTGCGGAGGCATAATGCAAAGTTGGTAAGTTGACATCCACTCTTTTTAACACGGTACCCTCACCGGTCAACGTTACTATGACACTGTACTCCTTCCCCAGTGAGCGTTTTCAGGGTTGGATTCGTCCCTCACTTGCTTTTGGTGGATGAAAACGCGCGGCCGCACGAACGGCGCAGGTGGAGGAGCTCGTGGTAGGAGAGTATCTTCTGTGAACGGACCGACATTGCCGTCTGTAGTGATCACAGACCCTGTAAAGAAATAAAGAACCACGCCGCCCCTCCCCCCCCCCCCCCCCGGGCCGGAACAATGTCGGATATGATCGTTTGGTTCCAGATCTTATGGTGTAGGGAGAAGTAATGTTGCCTGGGCGTACTGACTCCAAGTGTTGAACTCCGCACATTAACAGACCAATGTTATAGTGACAATGTACTCCATCTCTGTATGTCTGTTTTAAGTTGTGCATTCGGTCCTGATTTCACTTTTTTGGTTGCCAATGCACGAACAGCGAAGGTGGAGGGACCACAATAAATCGTGGCGACATTAGTGCAATTATTGTCTTTGAAGAAATATGACATTCCTTTTCGTCTCAATGCATTATTTCGTTCAGGTACCTGGTGTAGCATACTACGGTAGTTCTTTCGATTTGTAGTCTAAATTTCATAGATAGTTGTTACTTGGCGGTCAATAAGCGTATCTGCACTGCACAAGTTATTGTTTAATAGAACGGGAAGTGGAAGCAGCCGAGTAGAGAGTGGTGTTGGTAACAAGAGGGGTAAGTTATAATTAAAAAGGGGAAGAAGCCTAACCAGTAAAACAGGCTACCGTGGTTGACAGCAGTTTCCTGGAGCTATTTGTCTTTATCATGTATATCAGTAAGTAACGCACAGGATAGCTTCAAGTTATTATTTTATGTGAGTGAACTAGAAGATACAGAGTTAATGGTCACTCTAGGCCAATGAATTATAGCCGCTATTTACCGCTTCATTTCGCACCACCTGTTCGTTAACTTCACTTAAGCATCGGGGCAACAGGAACTGATACCTTGCGCGGCTGGCGCCAGTACCCCTTTCTTGCAGTGTCATCATTGCCATCGATTTTACTTTGGCCGGCCGCGTGTCGGTTGTTAATCGCGGGTTCGGGTATTTAAGTCTGCAACGTCGAGGCAGCGCCCGCATCTCGTGGTCGTGCGGTAGCGTTCTCGCTTCCCACGCCCGGGTTCCCGGGTTCGATTCCCGGCGGGGTCAGGGATTTTCTCTGCCTCGTGATGGCTGGGTGTTGTGTGCTGTCCTTAGGTTAGTTAGGTTTAAGTAGTTCTAAGTTCTAGGGGACTTATGACCACAGCAGTTGAGTCCCATAGTGCTCAGAGCCATTTGAAACATTTTTTTTCGTCGAGGCAGCACGTCTCACTGTGTGGTCTGTCGGTTGCGGTTACAACACGGTCGGGAGATAGGCCCTTGCTTGGAGGGAGAAATGATCGTCAAAATAAAATGAGAGAATTCAGAGCTCGAACGGAAAGATTTATGTGTTCCTTTTTCCCACGCGCCATTCGAGAGTGGAATGGTAGAGAAATAGTATGAAAATGGTTCGATAAACCAGGCACATAAGTCTGAACTGCAGAGTAACCATGTGGATGTAGATGTAGATGCGCATGCTCATTGTGCGTGGTATTACTGGAGTGCTGTGGCCGGAGACGGCGGAAAGGCTTTGGGTCACGGCACGAGGCGTAGTGTTTGGGTTTTCTCGCGACGTAGTGCATGCTGAGAAGAAGAGCTTGGCTTCGCATGAACCGTTCGCCTGGGCATATTGTGTGTGTTCCATTTAAACAGGTGCGATTGTGTGGTTTTAAATATTTGTTAGTGGTTAGTATTTACTATTAAAACAGTCTTGGTCACAATTTATATAGTATGGTGACCGGTTTCGACCACTATTGTGGTCATCTTCAGACCTACAAATCGTACACAAAGCTTTAATTAGAGGGCTACAAACTTAAAACACATAAAGTTATAAAGCTATAAAAAGATGAATTACCAATTAGTAAGAACCTGCTTCTGCTTGAGAATCACTACTGGAGAAACCAGTGCACGTCTTACTATATATAATGGACGCTCCGCCCACTTCTAACTGTATGATGTAATTACTAACCAATGAGTTATACGTCGAATAACAACGTAATATTTCTTAGTTAAAAGAGCATTGTCAGGAAATAAAAATAAACACACACTAAATTTAGCTTATTTAACAGCTATTGTCAATTAAGAAGCATTAAAAATATTTAAACATTTGGGGTAAATGAACTTCGTTTTGACAGAACATGAGTTGCCCCCTCAAGGCCGATTAGTGAACCATTTGGAACCTGGTTGCCATGGTGAAGCTGTACGCCGTTCCAAAGATGAAGCAGCAGGCTTCTTTCCACTGAAGTTGTTGTAAAGTCGATAGGAAAACTAGTGGTTGCCATGGTGAAGATAAACGTCAGTGCAAAGATGTAGCAGCAGGCTTCTTTCTAACGAAGTTGTTGCGAAAGTGGAATGGCAAAGACTGTCACGTCAAACGATTTACTATTGAGCAGCAACATGTCTTTATTGAAACGGTTTTCAATGAGTAGGCTGCAATAATCTTTAGCTGACATGCTGTACAGATACGATACGAAGTAGTTGTGCATATTTGTGAAGTTCGTAGGTAGAGTGCATTTTTTTTTAATGTGACAGTTTTTAAAGGCATTGCTATCACTTAAGATGCACGCCAGTCTTATAAACAAATAAAAATAATGAAAATGGAAGGAATTTAAAATTATACTACTATGTTCTCCTCAGTAACGAGTGCGACATATCAAAGTGATGTCACAGGTGAAATGATAACGGGGCTTGGGCTTTCCATCACGGTTTCCTACCACTTGATGACGGATCTGCAGTTTACGTAAGGAATCCCGGTGGCTCCTCATTATTGAGAGATGGTATGTCTGAAATTGTTGTAACCTTGGTGATTAAGTACCAAAATTTGCACCTTAATTAATAGTATCAAAATACTATGTGTAAAACTACATCACATTCAGTGAAACAGTAGTTTGGCGGGCTCTTGCCTCTATAAGGTAATACTCGGCTGTTGCTTGTACGTTTCAAGAAACAATCTTATTTACGAGTGTGTTGCAGTGTTTAAATGAATGCTTAAGGGTTGAATTTAAAAAGAAGAAAATTTGACGTTCTTGTTTTAATGTTATGTTTTATTATTTTATGTAATATGAAAGTGCAAGTGGCTGGCTCTGAGCACTATGCGACTTAACTTCTGAGGTCATCAGTCCCCTAGAACTTAGAACTACTTAAACCTAACTAACTAAAGGACATCACACATATCTCTGCCCGAGGCAGGATTCGAACCTGCGACCGTAGCAGTCGCGCAGTTCCGGACTGAAGCGCCTAGAACCGCTTGGCCACCGCGGCCGGCCAATGTGCAAGTGAAACTATGTTGCTGTAGTTGATCTATGTTTCAGTTTGGCGGAGCGCAGTGTATTTCCTCCCTTAAAGCGGGACGTGGAACCGGGGCTTGACGACTTGGCCTTTGCCAGTGGAAATGTGTTTCGTTAGACTGGGCTCCATGTTCCAGGCCTTCTTATCCGACCTCGTCCTTAAGTTGACTACTGCTGTTCTTTGTTACTGGCTCTGTCAAGTTAAGCTTTGTAGCTCGTTCCTGCGCCGCCTTGGCCAATGCACCTCTCGCTCAAAACATGAATTTAAATTTGTAAAACTGGTTCACTCTGTAATTAGTGCATGATCACATTAATGGAGGTTCCACCTTATTAATTCTGTATTCAATTATCAGCCATTTGTATCAAATTTGTACATTGTATGGTGATTGTGAAGTTAAGTTCTTATAAAGGAAGGTTTAATGTGCGTATGTTCTCAGGGAACGTTTAGATGCTGAGGTGCTGTTTTTTTATTAATTGTTTGTTATTTAATTAGTGCCTACTTGTACTGCCATCAACTGGATTATTCCTTAGTCAGAAGGTCGTGTGCCCAGTGTCTTCATTGCCGAGCGTTCAAGTTTCAGAAGTTGTCTTATTGCTACTTGTGTGCAATTTGTTATGCCTTAATGTCATACCTTGGTATGAATTTATATTGCAAAAGAGAACTCATTGTACAGGATAGTCTTGAGGGTTGAGAGTTTGGCAAGTTTAGATTGTATTAAGTATTTGCACTAACAGAAATTATCGTAATGTTTTATGCATTTGTTATGCAGATTTCAACAGAGGTTTAAGAAAAAAAATTATTATGGTTGTTAAAATTGACGATTTTGTTGTAATTAAATTGTGCAAGCTAATGAACGCTGTTTACCTCAAGCTGTGTATGTTTGGTAATTATGGCCCTGCTGCTACCTCAAGTATTGTTGGACTCGAATAGCACGTTCCAGGAACTTTAAGTGTAGTAAGGCGGATTGCATTTCTCTAATAGGCACACGGCTGGAACAATGTCTGTAATAGATGATGTGGCTCTTTTAACAGCCTCCGGTGTAATCGATCCTAAAGAAACAAGCCAAATTTCAGGTCAGTGTAGAATTAGAAAACGAGAAACTGGATGTTACAACAGCGCCCTATTTATGATTTTGGGTAAAGCGACAGTCACGCCTAGGAAATGGTAGCAGGTGATATTCCAGGGTGAACAGAACCAGACTTCTTCTCCCGAAATCAGAACATGTAAGTCCGCTGCGGGCGAGACAGTATCTTTTCCTCTAGACGCACGTCAGGAAACACAGCTTGTACATTGGGGAGCCTTAGCCTGTAGTTAGCGGGACGGATGCACACGTTGTCCTGTTAGAGCAGTTCTTTTGCTGACCGCCGGGAGCTGCAACCACATGTGCAGATGGGCGGCACAGACGGAGGTATAAATAGGGCGCTTGTTTGCCGTGCGGCGCGGCGACAGTTCGCGGTCCTAGCCTCCATTTATCTGCGGCGAGGCCGCTTCTTGTCCCACGCCGACTCCTCTGCGCTTTGCGGGTAGCAGCGCCACCATTGCGTACTCCCTACAACGATATATTCCAGCAACGATACAACGCCCCGCTGCAGCTGCGAGGTCCACGATGAGCATACGTGTACAGTCACAATAGTGACAGTTGCGACACCTGGATGGATGCATCTGAGATGGTCTGCAACTCTTTATCGGCAATGGAGCCCGTAGTTTCGAGGACTCCGCTAAAGCAAATAACTAATGGAACGTTGCGTACCGTGTATCTTAGCCACAGCAAGTACACTACTAGCCATTAAAATTGCTACACCAAGGAGAAATGAAGATGATAAACGGGTATTCAATGGACAAATATATTATACTAGAACTGAGATGTGAATACGTTTTCACGCCATTGGGGTGCATAGATCCTGAGAAATCAGTACCCAAAACAACTACCTCTGGCCGTAATAACGGCCTTGATACACTTGGGCATTGAGTCAATCAGAGCTTGGATGGCATGTACAGGTACAGCTGCTCATGCAGCTTCAACACCATACCACAGTTCATCAACAGTAGTGACTGGCGTATTGTGACGAGCCAGTTGCTTGGCCACCATTGACCTGACGTTTTCAATTGGGGAGAGATCCAGAGAATATGCTGGCCAGGGCAGCAGTCGAACATTTTCTGTATCCAGAAAGGCCCGTACAGGACCTGCAACATGTGGTCGTGCATTATCCTGCTGAAATGTAGGGTTTCGCAGGGATCGAATGGAGGGTAGAGCCATGGGTCGTAACACATCTGAAATGTAACGTCCACTGTTCAAAGTGCCGCCAACGCGAACAAGGGGTTACCGAGACGCGTAACCAATGGCACCCCATACCATCACGGCGAGTGACACGCCAGTATGGCGATGAATCGAATACACGCTTCCAGTGTCCGTTCACCGCGATGTCGCCAAACACGGATGCGACCATAATGATGCTGTAAACAGAACCTGGGTTCACCCGAAAAAATGACGTTTTTCCATTCGTGCACCCAGGTTCGTCGTTGAGTACATCATCGCAGGCGCTCCTGTCTGTGATGCAGCGTCAAGGGTAACCGCAGCCATGGTCTCCGAGCTGATAGTCCATGCTGCTGCAAACGTCGTCGAACTGTTCGTGTAGATGGATGTTGTCTTGCAAACGTCCCCATCTTTTGACTCAGGGATCGAACGTGGCTGCACGATCCGTTACAGCCGTGCGGATAAGATTCTTGTCATCTCGACTGCTAGTGACAAGAGGCCGTTGGGATCCAGCACGGCGTTCCGTATTACCCTCCTGAACCCACCGATTCCATATGCTGCTAACAGTCATTGCATCTCGACCGACGCGATCAGCAATGTCGCGATACGATAAACCGCAATCGCGGTAGGCTACAATCCGACCTTAATCGAAGTTGGAAACGTGATGGTACGCATTTCTCTTCCTTACAAGGGGCATCACAACAACGTTTCACCAGGCAACGCTGGTCAACTGCTGTTTGTGTATGAGCAATCGGTTGGAAACTTTCCTCATGTCAGCACGTTGTAGGTGTCGCCACCGAAGCTGATCATTTGCATATCACAATATCTTCTTACTGTCGGTTAAATTTCGCCTCTGTAGCACGTCATCTTCATGGTGTAGCAATTGTAATGGCCAGTAGCGTAGTTTTCTCTTGCAATAGTCGAGACAGCGTAATAAGATCACTGACAGCTTGCAGCGCTGTTTCCAGCTTTCAACTGCGAAGCGCTAACGGCTGCAGGAGAAAAATAATGGGTTGTTTTAAAAAGTTTTTTATGTAAATAATTATTTAATTTCGTGGGTGTCAATTTCTTCAGTGTATTTCAAACATTTTTATGAGATTACAGCGGAGACATACGTTAACTCCTAGCATTAGTTTAGTTTATTTTCATCTCAGTCAACCAACGCATTGCATCCTCCTACGATCACGTCAGGAGAAGACCTCAAAGTTAAAAATTGGTGCCGACGGGAGTGGCCGAGCGGTTCTAGGCGCTATAGTCTGGAACTGCACGACCGCTACGTTCGCAGGTTCGACTCCTGCCTCGGGCATGGATGTGTGTGATATCCTTAGGTTAGTTAGGTTTAAGTAGTTCTAAGTTCTAGGGGATTGATGACCTCAGGTGTTAAGTCCCATAGTGCTCAGAGCCATTTGAGCCATTTAAAAATTGGAGAGGCTCGAGCTCACATGAAGACTGACCACAAACCGTTGTTACCACGAAGCATTTGCAGTTGGCACATGGAAGGGGTGAATAGCAATTGTACACAAAGTATCCTTAGCAGCACATCGGACAAGAAGGCGAGTTAATATTGCACTGTCCGTTCTTAGTGAGCTATGTTGAAACTTTCAAGTGTCTAGCTCATTGGGATACTAGTATAAAATTAACTGCAAAATTTGAACCTAACAGACAAACAAGAAAGCGACTTAATAAGGATGTGTTAAAATAGCCTTCTATAGAGCTGTGACAGCACTGACGCGTTGCCATAGAGGCGTTTACAAAATCGCGTTACGTAAATGGTTGAGGCAGGTACACGAAGTTACCACAGGTAGTCCACTGAAACTGTCAAGCGTCAACTCCGACTCAGCTGTAATGCTGTCCTCCCGCATAATACACTGCTCTCATTTGACACTGTAACACCATGAAAGTGTCATGCAACAAATCTAAAAAATGCATGAACCCTATGGGTGACTGTGTTAATGATTAGCATTTCAGTGCAAACTTGCGAAGAAAGTAGGAGCAGTACCATCTACATCAACACTAACGTTATAAATTTGAAAGTAACTCTGCCTGTTACGTTCGTATGACTATGCCTCTGAACCCATTTTGATAAAATGTGGCGTTGACAGAGCTTGAATCTTGATGGAGAACGTAGACTGCTTTAGAAAATAAAAAATTAAAAAATTAAAAGACCACTTAGTAGGTAAAGTAGGACATGGGATTTCTTTCCTTAAATCAGTGAACATAAACGTTGTTGAAAATTATTGAATTTGTCGTATTAGGCTGGTGCGTCAATTCGTAGCACTTTGCATGTTGTTTCCCCGGTTGCTATGGGTTTAGTCATCGATCCTCAATTTATGTTGTAGTTATCTTTTGCGATTTGAATATTGTCATTTGTTATTTCGAGACAGCTATAGATGCTAGAAAATGGAGTGTCAAGTTGAGAAATAGTAACTTTTCTTACATATTCTTCTGTTTGAGTTCAATAAAGAGCTGAAAGCGGCTGTGGTTTTCTCGTTTTCTGAAGGATTGTTTTGACATTAGTGATTCGCCATATTCACGAAGACCTTTGGGGTTTGATGAAAATCTTTTAAATGCATTAATCCAGAATGATCCACGTCAGTGTAGTGTAGTACTCAAATACGAATAACTTTGAACATTACACTATCGTGTGACATTTGCATGCAAGATTCAAAAATTAGGTGTATGGGTACGGCATGCCCTAAGGCCAAAATGTCAAATATCAGCAGCTGGCCACTTGTGCGTTTCTGCTTTCTCGTCATAAGTTCGTTTGTGAGCAGCTTCTATACCTCAACGTTATTGGTGACGAGAAATGGCGTCTGCAGACGCAGTGCAAGAACAACGACCAGATAGGCTGCATGAAGTGATGCTGCTCCACGATAACACCAACCCCCATTCTCCTAGACAAAAAAAAAATGCTACGTATATGGGGGTAGGGGTGGGGAAGTCGTTCTGCACCAACCTTATGCAACTTTTGCGCCCTCTTCAAAGACCTTCCTTTCCGGATAAAAATGCGCTCCGAACACGGATCGACGAATTCTTCGACTGAAATCAACGTGATTTCTACAGTCGTGCAATCGAAAAGTTACACCAGCGTTTGTGTTGATAGCGAAGGAGAAAGTCTCTGAGCTTAGCTTTTGTGTGTACTAAACGTATGGAAAAACGCTACGAACTTGTGCACCAATCCAATATAGTGTGATGTACTCGTTTTATTTATCTATATATGACGGTAGTATCTGTTCCCGAAAGAACAGTTACCGTGGATGACCATGCAGCGTTGCTAGAAATGAAATGATAATTAAATGGACACCCTAGCTGCAAACAGGCGTTGATGTACTTCATTGGGGATATGTTGAACATGTGTGGCCCGACCGGGACTCGAACCCGGGATCTCCTGCTTACATGGCAGACGCTCTATCCATCTGAGCCACCGCTGGCACAGAGGATAGTGCGTCTGCAGGGACTTATCCCTCGCAGTGCGACTACGTTTGAAGCACAACACACTGTCTGCATTGCAACCGTGGACGTGACTTGCCCCGAAATGGTAGCAGTGGTGCTCCCAATGCTGAAATGCTTTTCATTCACATACCCATGCACGATATCAATCTTCTGTTAGAGGTAGTAGGGAGCTGTGGGAACATAACCTAATAATGGAAGTAAGTAAATAGAGCAGACATGAATGCAGAATCTTTATAGTGACGACAAAGGCCAAAAATGGGGAAATATAATGACATAAGCGTTTTATAGAAAGCTGTGATCACGATTAGAATTTAAGAGTACAATTTATTTCTGACATATGAAAACCTTTATCAACGGCCTTGCCACTGTGTTAACACCGGTACCCGTCAGATCACTGACGGTAACTGCTGTCAGGCGTGGCTAGCACTCGGATGGCTCACCATCCGGATCTGCTGAGTGCTGTTAGCGAGCGGGATGCACTCAACCCTTGTGAGGCCTATTGAGAGGCTGCTTGACTGAGAAGTTGCGGCACCGGTCAGGAAAAATGACAACAGCTGGGAGAGCGGTGCGCTGACCGTATGCACCTCTGTATCTGCATCCGTTGGCACCTTAGGGCCGAGATTGACATTGGCGGCTGCTTCTTACCATTGGGCCTTCAATGCCAGTTTGGACGGTGTTTGTTTATATATGAAAACCTTTACCGATCTGGTACTTGGTCCCGGATTTCCTACTTTATGGATGTATTTGCCTTAACCGCATCGGCTATCCCAGCACATCTCCCAGACAACCAAAATCCCTCTATCCCACTAAGAGTCTACGTCCTGCACTTGCACAGTTTAAAAGGCGAAAGAGTATGCTGTTTTCCTCATAAGTGGAGTGATTAATTCAGAGACTGACAACAGTTTAAATCGGAATAAGAAGGTTTTGTTATGCCCAAAGATATTATCCCCAGAAGACATCAAAAGTTCGTCCAAGTTCTACCTTGACAGCTCCGGGAAGTTCAATCACCTGTGTCAATGACCAGTAGAGTGCCAACTAGTGGCAAATGCTGAGCGAGTGCGACAAAAATTGAAGCTCCTCTAGGATGGGGAAACGACTGAGAACCCATGCTTGCGAGGGAAGCATAATGACATCATGGAAGCCGAAATGTACCGTCATATAGTGACAAACCGGACGGGTGTAAGGTAGGCTAGGTAGAACGCAAGAATAAGTATTTAGACACCTAATCAGAAGAAAGGAGCCTCTGAAAGGTGACGTTGCGAAAATATGAACTCACTAGGCGAGCTGACTGTGAGGGAAAACTGGGACGACATAGCCATCCCCAACGCCACAGAGCGCACAGGAAACCTCAACATAAATATCCCACCTTTCTTAGCAAATGGCTGGTTGCTAAATGCTGATTGTCTCCTGCCAAGTTCCCTTGTGTCAATTGCAGCTATCCAGCGAGAGCGGAGGCTACGGAGATCGACGCTTGGTATGACCAGCTGTCTTCAATTGTCTACAGATCCACGAGTCCAGCTGGAAGGACACTAGTGCTTCAGAGGCAACGCTGATTGGGGAAGGGGAGCCTGCAGGTATACTGGAGGCTTTACATGCGTGACCAGGTGTTGTTTTTAATTCGCCTTCGAGAGAGAGGGCCACTGCTGCTGCTCATCCTGTTCCTATATGGGAGCTGAGATCCAACACCTGCAGGCCAGGGAGTACTTCAGGTGGACCTGGGGGTGTGACTGCTGAGGGTAAATCTTCGGGGTCAACAAGAGCACTTTGGAGATCGATATATAGACCTGGAGGCGCGCGTCCATGAATCGACGACCCCCGTACCGAAACAGCCGCCGCTGATGCTTCGCTGCTTTGGCGAAACTTCAAGTCGAGCGTATGAGGCTGCCCCTCCGCCGACGCGGTTGTGGTGCGGGGCTTTGGAAAACAATCCTGTATTACTGCGTAATGAATGTATTATTGTCAATGATGTTCTATTGGCACCCTCGAATGAACCTAGGTCCTCACCACCGCATGCTGCCCAGCTCTCTCCTGACGACTATAGGAGTCTGCAACCAGACTCCTTTAGTTTATTGATGGGCTGGAATCACATTACTTGGAGGATTGTGCTCTATGTAATTTTAAATTCTTTCCCTTATGAACCCGGTGATGACCTCACTAGTTTGTGAAAAATTTTCTTAAACATGTTAGTACATAGTAGGCTGGATGAATCACGTGAACAGGGAACACAATGGCGATATGGGTAAGGCCAAAAGCAAATCTCAGCCACCTGGATGGTGAATTGTCAGAATGGAGGGTGGATGCTACTGTCGAAATATACGATTACACGGCTTTGTGATCGTATGGAGAGAGGTATGGTGCCAAGTGCAGCATGTGGGAGAGTCTTTCTTGGTTTTGAGGAACTCTGTTGAGAATAACCTTTCACCAGTTTTAGAAAGTGTGGGTTACAGGAAAAAAAAATTTAGCCTCATAGCGGTTCTTTCTCATGCCCTCAGGTGCTAGGCTAATGACATAGGTGGGAGAATGTGCCGTTGGTGCAAAGTTTTCATCAATAATGCAGCTCTAAAGTCAATGTTTTTTAACAGTCGGGGAGATGTTCACGTTGTGATTTGGCAGCAGTGCTTCCTAATTTTGCAATTGACAGCAAGAACTGTCTGGCAGGAAGGACTCGGGAGGGCGTAAGTGAATGCTACAAGGGAAGCACTTTGGGTTCGGTCGCGGAAATGTCTACATCAACTTGCAGCTCGTTCGCAGTGGTAATCACATCATCGGGCACTATCATCACGGCGGTGTTCGTATACAATCCGTGAACGGTAGCAGCAGAGGACGTATAGCCTTGAATCGTGGTTGAGCCTACCACATCTTCGAGTTACGACAGGGTAGCAATGACATCTTCTACGCGAAGAGTGCAACTGTACTCGGGCTACGTATTTTACACGTGGCTCATCTGCAAAGGGGGTTGGTAGTGAACGGTTGCATTTGCAATCCTAATACTGAGTCATGTATTGGAAAGCCTTTGAACAGCAGTGAATTGAATACACAATTGTCTTACCAAAACCTTGCGCAAAATGAGGTGCACCATACAAGTTCAGATTGAAACTTATTTACTTAAAGAAACCATTTGTAACTATGTGGCCATGCATATTAAAGTTCACAAATAAATCCGATCTGGATAAATGATAATCGGTGCAATTCGTACGCGTGGTTTATTGCCCCACACCTACACACTTTGTAAGGTGGCTATAATTTCGCACCTTACAAGAACTCATCCCCATACTTTGCCGTGATCTACAAACACAATTAGGAATCATGTGAGAGGTTGTACATCGTATATATGAATATATAAAGGAGATCGACAATGTTACGTACGCCTTGCAAATAAATGCTAACGCTTATTGCATGAAAGGGGACGGAGTGTCTTTATTTTAAAAACAGCGTAATGAATGATTGCCTATACTAGTAGAGGTTGGAACGCCAGCGGGGATGAAACGACAGGCAGAACTCAAGCTCTGGGAGGAAGGCCCACACAGGTGTTGGTCCTGCTTAAATACAGGGAGTAGCTAGACAGACGTCGTGGCACCTGAGCTCTGGAATGCAATAGGGTGACGGCCGGTAGCTATCGTAGTAGTGCCAGAAGGATAACTGGATAATACTTCCAAACTTTGCAAATTTTGGACACAGCTGAGGGGAAAGAAGAAGCGGCACCTCGGAAACCACGCAGGCTGGGATATTTCTTAGGATTTTTACTCAGATGCGTACCATTGTATGAGTATAGGTATTTCCTCGCCAACTTTCCGCGCTGGACGTCATAAGACTAAAATATGGTTCGTCGGCGTTCAGAAGAATCTGTAGAGAAGGAGAATATTCCGTGTTTTCGGGAATATGGTTTGTTTTCGGAATTACGATGGTGAGGAGCTGAGCCTTGCTTGGAGGCCAGCGGTGGAGAGACGAAGTCTTCCGTTGTGAGCGCCCGTGTGTGACGGTCGCTCGATATCAGCTTTGTTGGTATGGACGGACTTGCTGTCTTTGCTAACAGGAGAGTTTATAGTTAGAACTGTTGGGAACTGTACTGTTGCGAACCCATACGATTCTGGACTTCACCTCCGTGTTGGAAGTCGTCGTTGAGTACGCAGAGTTCAGTAACTGAGAACACTACCTCTGCCTATACTTATGTTGAGACGTTATCTGAACTCCGTCCTTGTGGCTGGGAGTTCGCGTTTCTATCCTGTAGAACCCAGAGAGGAGAGGACAGTATTATAGTACGTTAGTCAGAGGACCGCATTCTGCCGTCCTAGTGTTTGACAGAGTTTATTTGTGGCTGGAGTTCTTCCATCGTCGCAGACGTGTACGAGAACCATCACTTCGAAGCACCGGACGCAGTACATACGGTGATGTCGCAAATTGGTTCGGTTTATTAGGGCTATAAAAGCTAAACAGCTATGATCAAGTTAGTTTATTTACACTGAGGTTCCACACCACTGTAGATTATCTTTGAAAGTAGTATCTTCTAGTTTTGGTACGTAGATGATGTCAGTCATTTCGCGTTATTGATATTAGACCGCGCAGTCATAATAAGGGGCAGAATTGGGCAACTGATTAGTAATTTTACTTAGGAAATGTAAACTTTGTAATATAAAGTTTTTTTTAATCTACAGTAAATATATGAGCAGGAACAACGTTTATCATTTAGTAGGATCTTCATTTTAGTGTTTATTATTCTCCGTTGCGCACATTCATTTTACACCCGCCTGGAGTAGCATCTTGGAACTTTTGCGTTGTTCCTTCGCAGTTTATTCTCATACACTGGCGTCCATGCTTACACTCGCGGCATTTTGCCGTTCCGAACTTACCACAACAACGGACAACTACCAATAGCCCCACATTCACGCTTATATCCCCAGTCCTCAGTCGTGTCATGTGACACTACGTTAATCAAAATAGTCCTTAACATGGTCACAATTCGTTTACCATTTTATAAGATTTAAATACTTAAACCTAAATACATAATATAATTATACACACATTTATCACCACGTCATTTTATAATTCGTTACAATTAAGAAAACAACGGAACTACGAACGCTCATCAAAACACAGAACAAGTACTTTCATGCTCATTTTGTAGTATACTATTTTCACTCTGCATTTAATACATAATTTTATTCTTAAGCACGGAAAATTAAAATCAGTACTAATTTAAGGCATGCTATCAGATTTACATAATTAGGAATAACTTCATGTTTAGGCACAGGTTCACCCCTATCCCTTCATTTAATGACGTTTTTGCACAAAATATGAGACATACAAATACTTTTCTGGCACTTCAAGGATCTAAATTGACTTCTGCCTTCATAATAAAATAATGACTTACTTTGCAGTTGTTCTAAACATCTTTACAACTTAATTCTACTATGAAACGTTTTGATTGAAGTACACCAGCTCACCACATTATTTCTGCTGCTGTGCTTTAAAATCAAATTACGAGCTACTTGGAAGAGCTTGTTTTTGCATGACTTCTATTTCAATGACTAGGCATCCAGCAAATCCAAGGGCTCACATCACAAGCACACCCTACATTATTTACTTAAGTGCAAAGTCATGTACAGTAATTATACGCAAATATGTAACCAAGTAATTTAAACCATCTGAAACTGCGGAATAATGCCTTCCCTTTATCAGGGAAATATGAGTCTATAAATGTATTGACTTGCCTTTGTGCTTTTCACATCCCATCCATTTTTTCATAGCAGATTTTTCCATCGCCAGCAAAGCCGCTGTATGGCCATATTATCTCCCGCTACCTTACAAGAGGTCAGCAACGCTGCGGTGTTCATCTCGGCGAACATACCGTCATATTAACGAGGAGCATAATTCGCAGCAGCGATGGAGTAGTTCAACTCCACACTTGTGGAGTGCAGGTTGATTGCCTCTCTCTAGTTCATCACACTTGTACTAAATGTCTGAACTTGTGGGGATAATCACCAACTTCCAGTCACTGTTCCAGTCAGCAGTTTGAAGTATTATATAGCTGTATGTATGTATGTATTAAACCAGGGACCTAGAAACGATGGAGAGGCTTAGTTCCGCCGTAGCCCTCAGTGGTTAATAACCTCACAACAAATGGTTCAAATGGCTCTGAGCACTATGGGACTTAACATCTATGGTCATCAGTCCCCTAGAACTTAGAACTACTTAAACCTAACTAACCTAAGGACATCACACAACACCCAGCCATCACGAGGCAGAGAAAATTCATGACCCCGCCGGGAATCGAACCCGGGCGTGGGAAGCGAGGACGCTAGCGCGCGACCACGAGCTGCGGGCAACCTCACAACAGACCACAGCAGTCCACCCATCCCACACCGAACAATGTGTGAAATCTTATGGGACTTAACTGCTAAGGTCATCAGTCCCAAAGCTTACACACTACTAAACCTAAGTTATCCTAAGGACAAACACACACACCCATGCCCGACGGAGGACTCGAACCTCCGCCCACACCGAACCTAAGGTTATTGTGCTGTTCGGCCCCCAGTGGAACTACCCCCCCCCCCCCCCCCCGCCCCGCCGGGAACCTCTCACACCAGACGAATGTAACCCCAAATGTTTGCGTGATAGAATAATTATGGTGTACGTGCACGTGGAAACGGTGTTTGCGCAGCAGTCGCTGACACAGTGTAACTGAGACCGAATAAGGGGAACCAGCCTGCATTCACCGAGGTAGACGGAAAACCGTCTTAGAAGCCATCCACAGGCTGGCCGGCACAGCGGACCTCGACACTAATCCGCCGGGCGGATTCGTGCCGGGGACCGGAACAACTTCCCGCCGGCAAGCGGCAGTTTAGGCCATGCGGCTAGCCGCGCGGACATATTATACAGACGGAATTATCATATTACTTTACTAGAGCGTAAATTCTCAAGTAAGTAAGTAATAAATTGATTAATGGGCATCCATCTAAACTTACACCTGAATTTGGAATCATAATTGTCACTGTTTCCATAGTAGAATCCATACACTGATTAATAAATGGACTTGGGAGTTAATTTCAGTGTTTAACTAGTTAGTGTGTCTGTGTGATAAATTCACTATGTTTAGTTAGATGCGATCAGCGAGATACTTAAAATGACAGTAAATCTTATACAACTAACTATTTTTCCAGGCGGGTGGCGTCAGTCACATTCAGATTCATGCAAATTCCCCACTTTAAGGTCCAAGACGAGGGCAGCAGTTTCTCGTTATTCGCTTAACTTCGCTCACAATTTAAATTTAAATGGTAGACCTTAATTAAGTATCCTGCTCACAATCAATATTGAGGACTTGGGAATATAACCACCACCGGGGTTTTACAAGCTGCTGTGATTTCCCCGCTGAGAGTGACTTATTTATTATTGTTGCAGCCCGTCTAGGCACATAATACTTTTTTGTTGTGTCTGTGATTCATAGTGTACAATGCAGCCCCCTTCAAATATGCTTGTGTGTCTCAAAGAACAGATATTGCTATAATCTACAGATGTATGAAACAGAAAAGAGGGAAATCCAGGTTCGAGTCCCAGTTCGGGAAAGGTTTTGACATGTCACCAATAAACTGTGCAACTGAAGTCTAATCGTATCTGCAATTGCGAATATAAATGGTTCAAATGGATCTAAGCACCCTTGACGTAGAACTACGTACACCTAACTAAACTAAGTACATCACCCACATCCATGCCCGAGGCAGGATTCGAACCTGCGACCGTAGACTGAGAATACATTCCTTCTGTATTATACAGCTGTAGTACGTAACATGCATGCATGTCTGAAGGACAAGGATAATAGTTTGACAGAGCGTTTGCTATAGCCCAGCGTCTGGAAACTACCGTCTCGGAAACGGCGAAGCAGGTCGTCTGTTCACGTGCTACTGTCGTGAGTATCTGTGGAAGGAATGTGAAACTGCGAATAGGCCACAAAGACGTGGACGTAAGTCTTATAATTTTCTCGTGGAACTGAATGTCAAGACAAATTTCGGAATTGCAGCCGGTCATCGTTGAATTCATCGTACCTTATTTCCACTGGGCACCTGTCAGTCATCTTCAGATGAGCCATATATGACCGACGAAGAGCTACTCTGTTCCGCAATACATAGCGCGCTGCGAGTATTCAAGTTGACAATCGGAGCACATTTCCCGCCTGCAGCGCCCTTGCTGACGAACCGCGGAACTCGGCTTCCTCTGCATTTTTACTCGCCAAGGCGGTTGGCTCTCGTTGTCGTCTTCGATTAGAACAAATCGTGGAGGTGATGGGGTTCCACGCACTGTCCAACTGGTAGCCACTATCGCGTTCCATCAGATTTTCCGCCGCTCGTATGTCCACGGATTCTGTCATAATGGAGTACCGAAAAAATTTTGCTGTGATCCGAATCATAGTTCTGTCATACTCCATTGAACATCCAGTGGAAATACAGTGTTCGGCAATAGCTGACTTGTATAGCTGCAAAAGGCGAACGCAACGTTGTTCCGTACAGGGTTATTCCACAGTGCGTGTGGCCTGCCCTTTGTAAGTCATTCCACATTAATAACGTATTTTGCAAAATCCGGTCTTCCGCAGTAACAAGTCGCCCTTCACTGATCCTAAAAGGTTTGAAATCTTAGATGTCTATAAAAAAAACACTTTTATCTGTAATTTACAGAGGATTATTGCTATTTTAAACGTAATGTTGCCCACGAAAGGAGGAAAAGCTAACGACCTCTGTGGCGTGTTCTCCTCTTTGTCCAATTCCTGACCCTTGGTTGTAACAGTGCCCTGTTAACCTACTGGGTGCAATATCCATTTTTTCTGAACACTGCCTTTAGGTGGGTGAGGTCTTTTGGCAAACCATCCACACCTGAGGCAGAGTGAGCTCTGTGTACGAGTGTTTTAAGCGCGCTCATAGTTCGTGACGGCTGATGACGGCTTGACGCTAGCAAATCAGTTTGAGTGAGCTTACGACAAACTGAATGACCCAGAGAGCCAAAATTATTTCGTCTAACCAAGACATCCTAGAAAGGCAGACAGCCATATTTCTCTATTTCCATAGTGAAGCGAATGTTGCTACGAATGGAGTTGAAGTGGTGAAGAAACTCCATCACTTTATCGAATATATACATCGTAGCAACTGGCAGCAAATGATTGCTTATGTCGCCATGGTTTCTCCCTCTGAGATGTCAGTGTCTGTTAGTGAATCAGTATCTGGATGACTTGGGATGGGTCATTTACCATAACCCACTAGGTTTCTTTTGCTGTCGTGTAATATATATTATTATTATTTTTAGTTTCTCAAGGAAAGGACAGGTACTTTATTTCAGTTTCTGTAGTAATGTGTCACATCACCAACAACTTTAATCTTGGCACAATTCATTACACCTTTGACCCATATGGACACAGACTTGGATTCATTTACTTTACGACGATTCCTTGTCCTAAGAACCAACGACATTGTAGACATATAGTAAGATGAATCACTATCTGTGTTATACAAGTTACATATCTGAAATGTATGATAAGCAATAACTTCTCTACTGTTGTCTCCATTAGACAACAATATAGACTTCGACACCTAGTCACAGAATCTCCAGGTCGGAGGTTTGCCCTCTCTTTAAAGCATGACAGACGGAGAGCTGTGACAATGCTGACGCTGGGTCACCTGTTTCGGAGCAAATCGTTCACCGAACATTGTTGAACACGAAGCTCCTCAGGGGAGGATCCCTGAGAACGTTTTTTGTTATAGTCAGTCAGTGTTGGTATCCAGCTACATGATCATCCAGGAGAACGCGGTGTTAAGCAGGTGATCAAACTGGTTTCACTCTTTCAGTGAATATTAAAAGAAATAAAAATAAGCTGATGAGTATGCAGCGTACCTGCTTTTACCAAGTAATAAAAACTAGCTACATGTTGTCAAACGTCTCTGTTTTAACTGGAATGAATGTGTTAATGATACGGGTTATGTTCTTTTAGTGACATCAAAGAAAATGGAAAGTGGGAGATGTTTACAACTCATAGCATGTATGATATTTACAGTACGTAGATTAAACACGGATGGCAGTCCGCAAGAACGCATGTTGGGTTAAAATGGTCAGCGTAATTTTTTTCACTTATAAATAGAGGGTAGGGATCTGACACACGATATCTATTGCCCAAACAACTTTGAAAGTTGACTCATTCGTCAGTATTGTAATACATATTATAACTACTGGCACTCTGAATAAATTGTGATGATACAGAAAAACAGTTTCTCAATGAACTGAAGTTACCCATGAGACATTTACATAGGATACCAGCTTTGTTACGTGACGATAAAGTGTACCTCAATGAACAATTTAATAATGATTATTCAGAACATTAAATTTATCTATCACGACTTAAATAATGATGTTTCTCTTCAAAGAGCGAACACAGTAGCTCTTTTACAATGCTGTTAACAAAGGCACATTTGCAAAGATCTCAAACTTGTGCAAGGCATAATAAGCACAACCGAACAGCCAATATCCAGAACATCAAATTGAGTAACTTATTGAAAGATTAAGAAAAGAAACTATATTTTGCTATTTTTTAAGAACGGGTTATGGAACCTGAGAAATGAAATTTAGTAAGTTATTTTAGATTGTGGTTGCACATCGGTACTTTTTAAGTAGGTGCTTGATAAAAATAAGAAAAAAAGAGATAACCAATGAATGAATCGCCACAGAAGTCACATCCCCAGGCATATATAGGCTATTAAAAAGTTAATATTGTCTCTGGTCCTTCAACTTTATGGACGTCAGTGGTACAGATCTGTTTCTAGTAAAAAAAAGTTTTGTATCACCCCAGATCCCAGAACTTCTGAAGCTAGACGTTGACTGTGGATGTCGTATCACGGACACAGTCCCTTTGACTGGTCAGAGGTGTCACTAGACCCGCCCAAAGATGTAAACAACCATGCATGAGCAACGCCTATTAGACGGAGAGGGCCCGACACCCGATCGGTTCCAGTCATTCCACCATGAAGGAGATACACGGGTCGTGTCGTCTGCAGTTCATCCATGCCTATACAGTCAATAACGCGGTTCGATCGCGTCCGCATTGTTACTTTGTGCCAGGAAGGGCTCTCAACATGGGAAGTGTCCAGGCGTCTCGGAGTGAACCAAAGCGATGTTGTTCGGACATGGAGGAGATACAGAGAGTGTTAGTATTTTGTTATATTCTCATTTGTTGTTGATTAATACTGTCAATAATAGTAGTTACTTTCCTTGTTGAGCAAGTTTGTGATTATTGTAGTCAGTTTTTAACATCTTCTTATTGTAGTAGCGGAACTTAGATAAAGTTATTTTCTTGTTTCAATAGCTGTAAAATTTTACCATGAGTGACAAGTGTGGGCTTTGCCGTAGGTTCGTGAGTAGTGGATTGCGGTGTGAGACTTGATCGAAGTATTTTCACTGGGGGGAATGCAGTGGGGAAGCCAGTGGGCATCCTGGTGAGATCCTCTCCTAGAACTGCAGGTTATGTAGCAAGAATAAGTTGATAGAGGAGCAGGAGCGTAAGATCTGTGCCCTTCAGGTGCAGTTGAAAAACGCACAGGAGGAGCTAGATAGGATGAGGAGGGAGAAGGGGGTTGGGGAATGGGAGCTGGCTGTTGGCGAGAGATCTGCTAGGAGAAGGAGATTTTCAGATAGTTTTACTATTGGTGTTTGTAATAGATATGACCAACTGTCAGAGTCCAGTGGAGAGGAATATCTAGTAGCTGTAGATGTAGGAAGTATGCAGCAGACCTCAGCAGTTACGGTGGCTAGGACAGTTGCAAAGTCTAAGAGAAAGAAGAAGGTTCTGCTGTTAGGTAGTTCTCATGGTAAAGGTGTAGGCCAGCAGTTGCAGGAAGTTTTGGGGAGTGAGTACCAGGTCACCAGCATTGTGAAGCCTAATGCAGAATTGGCTCAGGTGACTTTTAACATAGGGGGGTTATGTAGGGATTTTACAAAAGAGGATCAGGTAGTGATTGTGGGTGGGGCTGGTAATAGTATTGATAGGGATGGGGAGTATGACATAGATGGTGACCTGGAAAAGATAGCCACTCAGACTGGCAACACGAATGTGCATTTCGTGGAACTGTTTCAGCGTCACGATCGGCCTCATCTTAATACAGCCGTCAGGCGTAATAACATGAGACTTGGGGGTGCGCTAATGACAGAAGGCATGAGTCACATTTCAGTGGTGTCGGTGGAGTCTATCAGCAGGACGGGTTTCACTAGACATGGCCTGCACCTCAACAGGTATGGAAAGGGGAGGTTGGCAAAGCTTATAGGTGACAGCATAGGTGGGGGTGGTGGGATCACTCATGGGAAAATTCCGGTAGTTGTGGGTGTGAGCTGTACCTTTTTTAGATTGAAGTCAGCTGACAGGTATTCCTGCTTAAGGGAAGTGTCTCTAACAAAGAAACCACTTTGGACAAAGCTTAGGTATCCGATTAATGAGGGAATTAGTATATTTCATCAAAACATACAAGGCATTAGAGATAAAGTTAGTGAACTGCTTATAGATGTTGACTCTGAAATTATTGGTATATCTGAACACTTCTTAAATAAGGAGATAATTCAGTAGCCATGTATGTGAAAAACGGTATCCCATTTGAGTCAATTGATGTTTCAAAGTACTGCACTGAAAAGGTGTTTGAATGTTGTGCAGGTGTGGTTAAATTTAGTGGAGCTAAACTTCTTACTGTGGTTATTTATAGATCCCCAGACTTCGATTTCACAACATTTTTGCTAAAGCTAGAGCAGGTTCTTGGTTCACTTTATAGGAAATACAAAAAGTTAGTTATATGTGGTGACTTCAATATAAATTGTATAAGTGACTGTGCAAGGAAAAGGATGCTGGTAGACCTCCTTAATTCATATAATCTTATGCAAACCGTATTCTTTCCAACGAGAGTGCAAGGGAACAGTAGAACAACCATAGACAGTATTTTTGTTCATTCGTCATCACTAGAAGAGCATTCTGTTAGCAAAATGGTGAATGGCCTTTCAGATCATGATGCACAAATTTTAAGTCTAAAAGATTTTTGTGCTGCAACACATGTTAAATATAGTTACCAACTTTTTAGGAAAGCTGATCCAGTTGCTGTAGAGACTTTTGTAAACCTTATCAAGGAACAAGAGTGGCAAGATGTTTATAGTGCTGATACAGTAGACTTTTCTCGTGCTCTTTGAAAGTTGCTTTCCGTTAGAACGTTCAAAACAGGGTACTAGCACAAACAGGCAGCCTGGGTGGCTGACTAAAGATATAAGGATATCTTGTAGAACAAAGTGGCAATTATATCAAAACGCTAGAAACAGTCACAATCTAAATGCAGTAGCCCATTACAAACAGTATTGTAAGGTGCTTAAAAAAGTTATTAGGAAGGCAAAAAGTATGTGGTATGCAGATAGAATAGCTAAGTCTCAGGATAAAATTAAAACCATATGGTCAGTCGTAAAGGAAGTGGCTGGTCTGCAGAGACGGGTCGAGGATATAGAATCAGTGCGTAGTGGGAATGTCCGTGTTACTGATAAGTCGCATATATGTACAGTATTTAATAATCACTTTCTGAATATAGCAGGTGAACTAAATAGAAACCTAGTCCCAACAGGGAATCATATAGCGCTCGTAGAAAAAAGTGTTCCAAGACTGTTACCTGAAATGCTCCTCCATGATACTGACAAGAGGGAGATTGAGTTAATAATTAAAACTAAAGAACTCTCATGGATATGACGGGGTATCTAGCAGAATACTGAAGTAATTGTTCCATGTATGTTAGCCCAGTACTTAGCCATATCTGTAACTTTTCCTTTAGGAGTGGTCGGTTTCCTGACCGATTAAAGTACTCGGTAGTGAAGCCACGTTATAAAAAGGGAGACAGGGATAATGTTGATAATTATACACCTATTTCTATGCCATCGGTGTTTGCTAAAGTCATCGAGAGGGTTGTATATACAAGGTTACTGCAGCATTTATATTCACATAATTTGCTGTCAAATGTACAGTTTGGTTTTAGAAGTGGCTTAACAACTGAAAATGCTATAGTCTCTTTTCTCTGTGAGGTTTTGGACGGATTAAATAAAAGGTTGCGAACGTTAGGTGTTTTCTTTGATTTAACGAAGGCTTTTGATTGTGTTGACCACAATATATTACTGCAGAAGTTGGAACATTATGGAGTAAGGGGAGTAGCTTACAATTGGTTCGCCTCTTACTTTAAGAACAGAAAGCAGAAGGTAATTCTCCGCAATATTGAGTGTGGTAATGATGTTCAGTCCCAATGGGGCACTGTTAAATGGGGCGTTCCCCAAGGATCGATGCTGGGGCCACTGCTGTTTCTTATTTATATAAATGATATGCCTTCTAGTATTACAGGTGATTCAAAAATATTTCTGTTTGCTGATGACACCAGCTTGGTAGTGAAGGATCTTGTGTGTAATATTGAAACATTATCAAATAATGTAATTCATGAAATAAGTTCGTGGCTTGTGGAAAATAATTTGATGCTAAATCACAGTAAGACTCAGTTTTTACAGTTTCTAACTCACAATTCAACAAGAACTGATATTTTAATCAGACAGAATGGGCATGTTATAAGCGAGACGGAACACTTCAAGTTCCTAGGCGTACGGATAGATAGTAAGCTGTTGTGGAAAGCCCATGTTCAGGATCTTGTTCAGAAACTAAATGCCGCTTTATTTACCATTAGAACAGTATCTGAAATAAGTGACATTTCAACACGAAAAGTAGTCTACTTCGCATATTTTCATACGCTTATGTCATATGGTATTATTTTTTGGGGTAATTCTTCTGATTCAAAAAGGGTATTTTTGGCTCAAAAACGGGCTGTTCGAGCTATGTGTGGTGTAAGTTCGAAAACCTCTTGTCGACCCCTATTCAATAGTCTGGGAATTTTGGCATTGCCCTCACAGTATATATTTTCTTTAATGTCGTTTGTTGTTAGCAATATTAGCTTATTCCCAAGAGTTAGCAGCTTTCACTCAGTTAATACTAGGCAGAAATCAAATCTGCATGTGGAATGCACTTCCTTGACTCTTGTGCAGAAAGGCGTGCAGTATTCTGCTGCATCCATTTTCAATAAGCTACCGCAAGAACTCAAAAATCTTAGCAGTAGTCCAAACGCTTTTAAGTCTAAACTTAAGAGTTTCCTCATGGCTCACTCCTTCTATTCTGTCGATGAGCTCCTGGAAGAGCTAAAAATTAAGCAAATTCCAGTGTTACATTCTTGATTTTCTTTATTTAAACTAATGACGTGTCGCCTGAATATGTTTCTTATATTTCATTTTATCTGTTTCTACAATCTACAACTGAATATGTTTCTTATATTTCATTTTATCTGTTTCTACAATCGTGTTATAATTTCATGTATAGACTCGTTCGATGACCATGGAGACTTCTCCTTAATGTGGTCCCACGGAACAATAAATAAATAAATAAATAAAAAAGGAACTGTCTATGACATGATTCACTACAGCAGCGGATGACCACTACCTATGGATTATACCTCGGAGGAACCCTGACAGTAACGCCACTACGTTGGATAACGCTTTTCGTGCAGCCACAGGACGTCGTGTTACAACTCTAACTGTGCGCAGTAGGTTTTATTATGCGCAACTTCATTCCCGACGTCCACGAGGTCCATCTTTGCAACCACGACACGATGCGGCGCGGTAAAAACTGGCCCAAAAACAAGCCGAAAGGACCGCTCAGGTTTGGCATCACATTCTCTTCACCGATGCGTGTCACATATGCCTTCAACCAGACAATCGTCGGAGACGTGTTTGGGGGAAACACGGCGAGGCTGAACGCCTTAGACACACTGTCCAGTGCGTGCAGCAAGGTGGAGGTTCCCTGCTGTTTTAGGGCGAAATTATGTGGGGCCGACGTACACCGCTGATGGTAATGAAAGGCGCCATAACGACTGTACGATACGTGAATGCCATACTCCGACCGATAGTGCAACCATATCGGCAGTATATTGGCGAGACATTCGTCTTCATGGACGACAATTCGCACCCCCATCGTGCACATCTTGTGAGTGACTTCTTTCAGGATAACGAGATCGCTCAACTAGAGTGGCCAGCATGTTCTCCAGTCAAGAACCCTATCGAAAACGCCTGGGATAGATTGGAAAGGGCTGTTTATGGACGAAGTGACCCACTAACCACTCTGAGAAATTTACACCGAATCGCCGTTGAGGAGTGGGTCAATCTGGACCAACAGTGCCTTGGTCAACTTGTGAATAGTATGCCACGACGAATACAGGCATGCATCAATGCAATAGGATGTGCTACTGGGTATTAGAGGTACCGGTGTGTACAGCAATACGGACCACCACCTCTGAAGGTCTCGCTGTATGGTGGTAGAACATGCAATGTGTGGCTTTCATGAGCAATAAAAGGGCGGAAATGATGTTTATGTTTATCTCTATTCCAATTTTATGTACAGGTTCCGGAACTCTCGGAAATGGGGTGATGCAAAACTTTTTTGATGTGTGTATTTGTTTGCTCTTCCTATTGCAATGCGTGTCAAATACGAATGTGGAAAAGTTATTTCTTTCTAATAATATATTACGATTGATGCAAAATAGACCTACGCATTTAGAACTCTAACAGTCTACATAATTCGAAACCGCACTGTTGCGAACTAGGGTAACGAATTCATTTTGTCATTTTGTTCAGTTAAACAAGATTGAAAGGCACGATGAGACAACGCTGAATTTTTTGTAGCTCACGTAACCCAGAGTTGAAAGGGTGTGATGCTGCATTAAATCTCAGTTTGTTGTTTCTTCAGTTTAACTACATGGCAGTTAATAGGCCCTATTAGTCACTTTCACTACAGCAGTTTATCCTAATTATATTACGAGAAATGAAAGTAATTAATAGCAAATAGTATTCAAAATGGTTAACATTAGCACAGCGCCGTTTTATCAGCTCTCGTCTGCATTTTTTTATCCACAAAGAAAAACAGATAATTTTCCTCGCAGTCAAGATCGAACATGCAGTTCAAACTGAAGGCTTTAGAAAGCAATACCTGTAATCTTCTTGTCACACATAATTATTTCCGAACAATTTCAGGATATATAAATCATCTTCTTTGAGGAATGCCAGTGAATTCTTATTTCGTCCATCTCATTTACATGAGTATGCACTTTATTACTGCAGTAGTTACAGGTTTCTGGCTGATTAGTCCATTCGTCCATTCTCAAAGCAAAGACGTTGTTATTAACAGTCATCATCATCATCATCATCTGCTATATTAGCAGGTCCCTTGCATTTCCATTTTCTGCGATCCATTGCTTCCTTCGTAAGGCTACCGTCAATCACGTCATCCAGTATTTGAAATCTCTCCCTTCCTCGCTTCCTTTTCCCTTCTACATAACCTACTAAAACTGTTTTTATCAGTCCATCATTCTTTCTTAAAATATGCCTAATCCACTTTCTTTATCTTCTTTTTATTACATCTAGTAACTGTCCTTTCTCTCCAACTCTTTTCAGTACCTCTTCATTTTTTACTCTGACCATCCAACTTATTCTTTCCATCCTCCGCCATGTCCACATCTCAAAAGCCTCCAGCCTTTCTCTGTAACAGTTACACGATATGGTGCCAAAAGATACGAACTGCTTCATAGAGGAAAATCGAACTGTCAGCAACAAATACGCACACTGGCATATTTGCGAGTCTGATTGTATTTTTCGTGTAAAACGGTAGACACTTGGCTGTCATATCGATGAGAGTATTTATTGCTAACAGTTCAACTTCCCTGTCTGAAGCAGTTCGTCCCTTTTGGCACTATGCTGTGTAACTAATTAAGGTTAATAACAAGGTGTGTGGTTTGAGAACGGGCGAGTCAGCTCGGAACATGTAACCCCGTCAGCAATATATTGTATATTCATGCAAATGAGATGGACAAAATAGAAATTGATCAAAATTGATCAGTTTTATACAGCTGCGGACCTAACATTCCGAAGCAGCATTCCTCGAGTTAGCAAATTACCATCTTTGTTCATACGGAAGAAACTCGGCTCTACATCTTAATCAAATGAGTCGGTGGGGGATTTTGAGGAAAATTTAGAAATCTGGTTGTAACAGAAATGTACAGTATGAAAGTGAGCAGTTGTGCTGGCCTAAAGTATCAGTGCGACAATACGCGGAGTTAAATACAATACGTTTATCATGATCATGTCCAAAGCAAATCTCAACCCCACTACACATCACGACGACTCCTGGGGACTCTAAGAAATATTGCTCTTGAGCTCACTGGGTAGTCTGAATCCATCGTAGTAAGGTCTCGAATATTAGAGAATTTATCGAGGAGTTCGGAGTGTCAGATAACGCTTACTTCCTCACTGACACCTACGCCGCCGCCAAGATACGATACAACCTGTACGAAGTTACGGTCGAGGTCGTCGGAACGTTATCACCTCCTCAAATTACGCTCGTTTGGCGGTGTTATGGATCCCATAATTCCGAAGTGTGGGGGCAGACAAAGCTAAAGGTCGGATGACAACAGCGCGGCCTCTTGCAACGCTATCGCACCATATTTTCGCGTTATTGTACATTTAGCGTTGCAGCTCGCTATCACTGTCAGCACGGCGCTGCAAGGAAGTTACTGCCAGCACTTTGTCGCGTTTCGGCGGCCGATGCGTTATGGCTCGGACGCGCGGGCGGGCCGTTCGTCAGGCCGATGCAGCAGATGCGGCGAGTCGCGCGCGTCAATTACGCTGCGCCGGTTCGCTGCTGTAATCGGAAGCGCGTGACAGGCGAGCCGCGTATCGCGCCTGCGGTGGAGGCCGGCGGGGCGGCAACGCCGGCGCTTATCCGGAAACGCGGCGCGATGCACTGTGCGGGGGTGGCGCGGCCGGGCCGCGCCCACTCCGCCGGAAAATTGTTACGCGTGCCATTCCGATACTGTAGGAGCAGTCATCTGGCGTGCTGATAAGCAACTGGACTGCGTTCAGCAACAAATACACGAGCCAGAAGGCTGAATGGTGAGACTGGAAAAGCTGTGTTGCTTCCATGTGCCTCTTAAAATACAGGGCCGAGATTTCCACCTTCACACAATACACAAATCTCTTTTATTATTATTATTATTATTATTATTATAAGGTTGGTGCGAAAGTTCGTATGGTTTTTGTTTTGACTGTCAATATAGGTTGGTTCAAATGGTTCTGAGCACAATGCGACTTAACTTCTGAGGTTATCAGTCACCTAGAACATAGAACTAATTAAACCTAACTAACCTAAGGACATCACACACATCCATGCCCGAGGCAGGTTTCGAGCCTGAGACCGTAGCGGACGTTCGGTTCCAGACTGTAGCGCCTATAACCGCACGGCCACTCCGGCCGGCTGACTGTCAATATTCCGACTGCTATAGATTCACTGTCATTTTTTATTTCTGGTTCACAGTCGCTACCTGAGTTTACGTACTGACATTATGTAATTTCTGGACGCTGCAAATTGGAGTTCCAAGTGGAGAAATCCGTACATTTCCGACATTTTCTTATGTCTGAGTGCAGAAGAAGGGTGACAGCAGCGGAGGCAGCCAGAAACATTTGCGACGTGTGTGTGGATCATTCTATTGGACAGAGCACGGTAAGAAAGTGTGAATGGTATGTGGTAAGGTCTGATCAGGGTAGCTCCAGAAAATGGTCGGTAGTTGCCAACCGCAAGGTGGAACGAGTGTAATATCTTTGAGTAGGAGGATCTTTGATGGTTAAGAGAGCTGGGCGCGCGCAGAAAAAAAAACCGGGGGTCACAGGTAGGTGCCCGGAGGAAGCAGACGTGTGCAGACAGCTTTAAGGCTGGAGTCGCAGCTAGTTGCCCAGAGGAAGCAGAAGTGTGGTGACAGCGTTAAGATAGGTCGTTGCCCCTGACCAAACTTTAGCACGTAAATGAGAGAAGATATAATCATTTCTAATTGGATTTAGTTAGATAATGTTCAGAGTTAGGATTTGTATGTCCAAGGTTTGACGCAGTAAGCGTTTTGTAAAATTTTTTGTAAGTGTGATTCGTGCTACGAAAATGTTTGAAATAGTAGGTTTTGTGTATGAGTTAAAAATTTAACAATGTATATAGTGAGATCAACATTGTGTTAAATCTAACAGCCTGAAACGTAATCCACATCCTTTGCTTATGTTGAATATGAAAATGAGTAGTAAACTAAAGTTACCCACCAATGAAAGAGCCAAGTAAACATCAGGGCCAAAAGTTAATTTTCCAGTACCATCTTTGCCAGCGCACAAACAGCATTATTCTCTTAAACTAGTTTGCTGAATCAAATACATGTTGCATTTCTGGCAAAATGGAGGAGTGCAAGAAACAAGTTTACAGACGCAGTCAGATGCAGGTTTGCTGAATAATTAATTTAGAACAATCTTATCACTGATACTTTCACAGAATAAAAGGATATAATTTTGCTTGGATACTTTCAAGTGGTTTACTCGTTTTACGGAGGATCGTTTTGGTATTAGTGACACTCCACGTCCAGGAAGACCTTGGGGTTTGAAGCAGATCGTTTAAACTCACTAACCTACGATGATTCACGTCAGTGTGCCTGAGAACTTGCAAACGTGGTGAACTGTGATCATTCCGCCACCGTGCGACATCTGAATGCAATCTGGGAGGTTCCAGATTCTGGTGTAAGCGTACAAAATGCTCTCAGATACTATCACAAAAATCAGCAGGTGGCCGTATGTGCATCTCTGCTTGCGCGTCATCAATTGGTTCGTGAACAACACTATTACAGAAACTACCTGGCGGATTAAAGCTCTGTGCCGGACCGAGACTCGAACTCGGGACCTTTGCCTTTCGCGGGCAAGTGCTCTACCATCTGGGCTACCCAAGCACGACTCACGCCCCGTCCTCTCAGCCTCACTTCTGCCAGTACCTCGTCTCCTACCTTTGCAAACTTTACAGAAGCTCTTCTGCGAACCTTTCATATCAACGCACACTCCGCTGCAGAGTGAAAATCTCATTCTGGAAACATCCCCCAGGCTGTGGCTAAGTCATGTCTCCGCAATATCCTTTCTTTCAGGAGTTCTGCAACGTTCGCAGGAGAGCTTCTGTTAAGTTTGGAAGGTAGGAGACGAGGTACTGGCAGAAGTGAGGCTGTGAGGAGGTGGCGTGAGTCGTGCTTGGGTAGCTCAGATGGTAGAGCACTTGCCCGCGAAAGGTAAAGGTCCGAGGTCGAGTCTCGGTCCGGCACACAGTTTTAATCTGCCAGGTAGTTTCATATCAGCGCACACTCCGCTGCAGAGTGAAAATCTCATTCTGGGAGCACTGTTACAGTTTCTATCCTACTACACGTGGCGAGGAATGGTGTTTTTACGCTAAATAAGTAAAAGAAGACTTTTTTAGCTGCTGAAAACTTTTATTTTTTTACTTTTTAACTGAGAGTGGTCGCCTATGTCTGAAAAGCGAAAACGTTTTGTGCTGACAATACAGCAGAAAATGGAAATAATACACAAACTCGAAGAAGGCATTATTGATGTGCGGAATCTGGCAATGATTTAGAATGTGGGTGAAACTACGGTCAGTGATATTTGAAAAAGAAAAAAAAGCGAAATAATTCAATTTGCTAGCAGTTGTGACCCATCCAAAGGTTTATCAAAGCGGAAGGCTATGAAAAGCCTGTATACGAAAAACTGGATAAAGCCATGTTGCGCCCGCATCTCGTGGTCGTGCGGTAGCGTTCTCGCTTCCCACGCCCGGGTTCCCGGGTTCGATTCCCGGCGGGGTCAGGGATTTTCTCTGCCTCGTGATGGCTGGGTGTTGTGTGCTGTCCTTAGGTTAGTTAGGTTTAAGTACTAAGTTCTATGGGACTTATGACCACAGCAGTTGAGTCCCATAGTGCTCAGAGCCATTTGAACCATTCTGAAAGCCATGTTGCAGCAGAAAAGAGCAGAGGGCGCACAAGTACCTCGCTAAATACCCGCCAAACAGCCCCACTTTTTCTTCAGAACATTGAGGACTGTAGCAGATTTTAATGTGTCTTCCTGCTGGCTAACGTTAGCGTCGTGGTGTCAGCGAGATTGCCGTCCAAGAAGAAAACTTAAGTACAGATAATAAGGATGCTTCTGAATTTTGTAATTATTTCCGTGAGTTTATTGCATGAGAAAATTTAGAGCTGGAGCAAACATATAACGGGGGTGAAACCGGACTGTTCTCCCAACAAAGGCTTCAGTTTCCGAGACACAGCATAGTGCACCTGGCTGTAAATCAAATAAGGAGAGGATAACTGTGTTGTGTTGTGCTAATAGTACGGTGTCACTTGAAGTTAAGGGTGATATTTTTTTTTTTTTTGGTCATCAGTCTACTGACTGGTTTGATGCGGCCCGCCACGAATTCCTTTCCTGTGCTAACCTCTTCATCTCAGAGTAGCACTTGCAACCTACGTCCTCAATTATTTGCTTGACGTATTCCAATCTCTGTCTTCCTCTACAGTTTTGGCCCTCTACAGCTCCCTCTAGTACCATGGAAGTCATTCCCCCATGTCTTAGCAGATGTCCTATCATCCTGTCCCTTCTCCTTAACAGTGTTTTCCACATATTCCTTTCCTCTCCGATTCTGCCTAGAACCTCCTCATTCCTTACCTTATCAGTCCACCTAATTTTCAACATTCGTCTATAGCACCACATCTCAAATGATTCGATTCTCTTCTGTTCCGGTTTTCCCACAGTCCATGTTTCACTACCATACAATGCTGTACTCCAGACGTACATCCTCAGAAATTTCTTCCTCAAATTAAGGCCGGTATTTGATATTAGTAGACTTCTCTTGGCCAGAAATGCCTTTTTTGCCATAGCGAGTCTGCTTTTGATGTCCTCCTTGCTCCGTCCGTCATTGGTTATTTTACTCCCTAGGTAGCAGAATTCCATAACTTCACTGACTTCGTGACTATCAATCCTGATGTTAAGTTTCTCACTGTTCTCATTTCTACTACTTCTCATTACCTTCGTCTTTCTTCGATTTACTCTCAAACCATACTGTGTACTCATTAGACTGTTCATTCCGTTCAGCAGATCATTTACTTCTTCTTCACTTTCACTCAGGATAGCAATGTCATCAGCGAATCGTCTCATTGATATCCTTTCACCTTGTATTTTAATTCCACTCCTGAACCTTTCTTTTATTTCCATCATTGCTTCCTCGATGTACAGATTGAAGAGTAGGGGCGAAAGGCTACAGCCTTGTCTTACACCCTTCTTAATACGAGCACTTCGTTCTTGATCGTCCACTCTTATTATTCCCTCTTGGTTGTTGTACATATTGTACATGACCCGTCTCTCCCTATAGCTTACCCCTACTTTTTTCAGAATCTCAAACAGCTTGCACCATTTTATATTGTCGAACGCTGTTTCCAGGTCGACAAATCCTTTGAAAGTGTCTTGATTTTTCTTTAGCCTTGCTTCCATTATTAGCCGTAACGTCAGAATTGCCTCTCTCGTCCCTTTACTTTTCCTAAAGCCAAACTGATCGTCACCTAGCGCATTCTCAATTTTCTTTTCCATTCTTCTGTATATTATTCTTGTAAGCAGCTTCGATGCATGAGCTGTTAAGCTGATTATGCGATAATTCTCGCACTTGTTAGCTCTTACCGTCTTCGGAATTGTGTGGATGATGCTTTTCCGAAAGTCAGATGGTATGTCGCCAGACTCATATATTCTACACACCAACGTGAATAGTCGTTTTGTTGCCACTTCCCCCAATGATTTTAGAAATTCTGATGGAATGTTATCCACCCCTTCTGCCTTATTTGACCGTAAGTCCTCCAAAGCTCTTTTAAATTCCGATTCTAATACTGGGTCCCCTATCTCTTCTAAATCGACTCCTGTTTCTTCTTCTACCACATCAGACAAATCTTCACCCTCATAGAGGCTTTCAATGTATTCTTTCCACCTATCTGCTCTCTCCTCTGCATTTAACAGTGGAATTCCCGTTGCATTCTTAATGTTACCACCGTTGCTTTTAATGTCACCAAAGGTTGTTTTGACTTTCCTGTATGCTGAGTCTGTCCTTCCGACAATCATATCTTTTTCGATGTCTTCACAGTTTTCCTGCAGCCATTTCGTCTTAGCTTCCCTGCACTTCCTATTTATTTCATTCCTCAGCGATTTGTATTTCTGTATTCCTGATATTCCCGGAACATGTTTGTACTTCCTCCTTTCGTCAATCAACTGAAGTATTTCTTCTGTTACCCAGGTGATATAACAGCTACAAAAACGCGCTATTTCAAAGGAAAGGAATTGTCCAACTTATCCGTCCATTATTTTCGCCAGAAACGGGACTTGATGGATCGCACAATATTTAAAACATTGTTTCGTTATTGCTCTGTGCTACAGGTGCGAGAACATTTAACGGCCGCGCGGGATTAGCCGAGCGGTCTTCGGCGCTGCAGTCATGGACTGTGAGGCTGGTCCCGGCGGAGGTTCGAGTCCTCCCTCGGGCACGGGTGTGCGTGTTTGTCCTTAGGATAATTTAGGTTAAGTAGTGTGTAAGCTTAGGGACTGATGACCTTAGCAGTTAAGTCCCATAAGATTTCACACACATTTGAACATTTTTTTTTTTGAACAATTAACGTTGAAGGGTCTAGCTGCTAGGGTTATAATTTTACTGGACAATGCATCCTCGTGTCCAAATGCACTTGTTCTCAAATCGAATGACGGGATGATATTTTTAAAAACCCCTAATGTGACAGCCGGCCGGTGTGGCCGAGCGGTTCTAGGCTCTTCAGTCTGGAACCGTGCAACCGCTACGGTCGCAGGTTCTAATCCTGCTTCGGGCATGGATGTGTGTGATTTCCTTAGGTTAGTTAGGTTTAAGTAGTTTTAAATTCTAGGGGACTGATGACCTCAGGTGTTAAGTCCCATAGTGCTCAGAGCCATTTGAGCCTAATGTGACAACCAGTGGGGCACGGTGTCATTGCTGCCAGGAAGAAAATTTATAGAGGAAAACTGCTGCAATAAGTCATTTACGAGGACAACAATGTTCAAACTTGCTGCAATGTTCATACTTGCACCAATGTTCAAACTTGCAGCAATGTTCAAACTTTTTGGAAACAATTGACTGTCTAGACGCAATTTATGGAAGTCGAAGGCTTGGCGTGAGGTAAAACAATCATAGCCGAGTCGTGGAACACCATTAATTCTAAAATTGATGAAATCAGTGATTCCGATGACGACGATGACTGCTCATTAGCAACGTTAGCTGCTGTTTTGAAAAGTACTCCAGGGTGTGAAACTATTGACAAAGAAAATATTTCTGAATTGTTTGACGTAAACTGCTCAGATCCAGGCCATGAGATGTTGAGTGACAGTACTATTGTTCAGCGAGTACAAGGGATATCCGAGTAGATACAGTGACGAAGGTGACAACATTCCTGTAATTCCACAAACAGTAATCAGTCATGTATCAGCACTTCAACGGTCCGAAGTGCTACTGGACTATCTGGAACAGCAAGAAGATGCTCCAGTTTCTGGTAAGTTATTGTTGAGTAAAATCCGTAGTGTAGTATGTAAAAGACAAGCTACCTCATTAAGGATGACCGTTCAAACCTGCGTCCGACCGTCCTGATTTAGGTTTTCCATGATTTCCCTAAAATCGTTCAGGCAAATGCTGGGGTGGTTCCTTTGAAAGGGCACGTCCGATTTCCATCCTCGTCCTTGTGCTCCGTCTCTAATGACCTCGTTGTCGACGGGTCGTTAAACAATAACCTCCTCCTGGTGATCCATCTCGCTGAGACAGATATCAGTTCAGACCTATTTTGTTTTGAAAGTGGTGTAGTGTAATGAGAAATTGGCTTCCACTCTGTTCTTTGTAAGTACTGTATTCTCACACGTAGTAAGAAGAATGAAGCAGAGTTTATTATTACCATTATTTAAATGACTTTGTTTACGACGTTGTAATTAACTTTTGCTTTTAATTACTCTCATACATTGCCACGAACATTAACTACGGGTTATCCGCGGAATTCGATAATTCGCGGTTTTCAAATTCCCAGTCACCGCGGACAATCGAGAGTACACTATATATTATTATTGTGTTATATCCATTTCATTTTTCAAGATTCCTTTATCTTAAATTTATCCTTTGTGCATACTGAACCATGCTGCGGCTATCGATAGCTCGTGCCAAGCCCCTGGATTCCACAGATTTTACTCTCGAGAACGTCCGGCGCTATGGGGAGCGCATGGTGCGCACCGATCCATATTAGCGTGGCAGCAACCTGAGGCGGCGGTCCGTATGTGGTACGACGTGCTTGATTGGAGAGGAAAGCTCCCTCTATCAGCCGAAACGGCAGCTTTTCCTTCTGGGAGAAGACTCGCAGCCGGAGTTGGTGTTAGAGGGCGGTCTATCACACCGACTCCCAATGCATCAGATCAAATCGTCCCTCCAGCCGAGCAGGCCGTGTGATCAGCAGCTCGCGCAAGAGGGAACCTTCGGTTGTGGGAATACGGTAACAACATCCATACGAGTCTCCCACCAACGACAAGAATCCTGCCAAAACGCGTTTCTGTACTGATTATAGTTGTGGTTGCTCGGATGCACTGTGCGAACTGGAGTGAAATGAGCACTCCTCGGCATCTAGTTCCGGCGGGCATGTTGTTCGACTGACACCTATTAGCATTCTGAATTGTGTGCCGTTGTGTCAGCCACTTTTAAGCTATGGCTCTTAGTGCTGTTTGGTTAAACAAGCTTTAATCTGAAATATTCAGAAGTTTTTTTTTTTACCAGCAGTACAGCTCAGTCTCTCGTGGTACACTTATACTTGGTTCAAATGGCTCCGAACACTATGGGACTTAACATCTGAGGTCATCAGTCCCCTGGAACTTAGAACTATTTAAGGGGCGGTTTACTATCTTTAGCCCGAAAAAAGCACGTACTTTGAGAATTTTTTCTCTGGATATATTATAGATACCAATGTCAAATTTGGTCAAAATGTCTATTGATATTTCTTGTACAAACTGGAATTTTTTCCACCGGAAATGTCGAAGATCAAAGGCGGAAGTGCCGTCGGAAAGAAACAAAATTTCGATGTAGACCTCCAAGCGCGGTATGTGACAGGTCAGCCGGCTAGTCAGAATTCAAAATTGAGTTGACGTTAGCGGAGTATATAAGATTCTTCAGTAGTTGTACCTCGCTGAAGTTATTTGGACCATAGGAAACAAAATAGCGGCTATTTGAAGAAAAATCGGGGTTTCTTCATCGACTTTTCGACTTGGTCGGTCAAGTAAATACATCTATAGTTGATGGGTCGGAAGAAAAGTGGTACAAATCCTAAATAATTTAATTAGCTTCGTCGTAAACATAGAATCATGCCAATCGGTTCAGTAGATTTGAAGTTACCACACCGTGCGATAAAAAAAGTAATTTCGAGAAAAACGCGTTTGACGTTTTGACTACATATAAATGCAATATTATGCAACTTAAGTTCAATCTGCTATTCCAGGTCCATTAACTAGTCCTTTCTCTTCCTCATATAGGGCGATCCTGCCCTGCTCCAGAGCCGCTCTTACGGCCGGTGACAAGCGGTTTCGGCCGCTTGAATCCGGTGGTCGTCCGATGCTGGGCGAACTGCGTCGAATAGAGTTCCAGGGTGACGTCCATCGTTGTCATGGTCTTCGGAATTGCTCAATACCCTTCGTTGAAGCTGCTTACTGCCAGGAAAGTCGCAATCTCCACAGTCTTCGCACCAGAATGCAAATGCTTATGGGATAACATCCAAACACACGCGTTGAAACGTTCATTCGAATTTTGTGTGTTGTCTCCCAAGCACCGGTACAATAACTCGTCCTCCGAAAGATAAAAACTGGTGGGTGAAAAACGCCGATTTAGGGCAGGTGAATTTTTTTTTTTTTTTTGTTCAACCGCGAATAACAAACATTTCCGTTCCGTATTCGGAAAAACCGTTTCAAAGGTGAATTCTAAACACTTTTATGAATCCAAAACTGCTATTAAAAGTCGATTTATTGAACCAAAAGATAATGAACCTCCCCTTAAACCTGACTAACCTGAGGACAAGCCCACCCGTTTGGCCGAGCGGTCCACCGCACGACTTTCCAGAGTGGGAATGAGTGCCTGGTCGCCGGCACGAATCCGCCCGGCGGACTTGTGTCGAGGTCCGGTGAGCCGGCCAGTCTGTGGACGGTTTTTAGGTGGTTTTCCATCTGCCTCGGCGAATGCGGGCTGTTTCCCCTTATTAAGCCTCAGCTACACTATGTCGGTGGCTGCTCCGCAAACAAGTTCTCCACGTACGCGTACACCATCATTACTATACAACGCAAACGTAAGCGTTACACTCGTCTGGTGTGAGACGTTCCCTGGGGGATCCACCAGGGGCCGAACCGCACAATAACCCTGGGTTCGGTGTGGGGTGGCGGAGGGGTGAAGTGGACTGCAGCAGTCGTCGTGGAGTTGTGGACCACTGCGGCTGCGCCGGGGACCGAGCCTCTTCGTCGTTTCTAGGTCTCCCTTAACATACAACATACAACGTAAGGACATCACACACATCAGTGCCAAAGGCAGGATTCGAACCTGCGACCGTATCGGTCGCGCGGCTCCAAACTGAAGCGCCTAGAACCGCTCGGCCACACCTTCCGGCGCACTTGTTCTCATGTGTTCTATTATTGCCCCCCGTATTTAATAATGAACTTTCGAGATTATTTAAGCTGGCCGCTGAGGCCGAGTGGTTTTAGGCGCCTCATTCCGAAACCGCGCTGCTGCTACGGTTGCAGGTTCGAACCAGAAAATACTCACCACCTCCTTTATACTGGAAGGTCCGTCTCGTATGACATCTAGTGGCTAATTTCGCAATATGTGAGAGTGTACGAGGCGGGTAACTCATGAAGATTTTCTTAGGCTGCAGCAGGATCTGGGCCGGCTGACACCGGATGTTAGCCGGATGCCAGCCACTTCACGCTCAGTTTATATGATGCAACTACCAACTTGTGGTGACAAGGTACCACTACGACCAACCGTCGCTGATTCCATGGTAAAACAAGCCAATCACGGGAACAGAATAGATCACATGGGGCCCAGGAGCAAGCTGAAAGGGCATGATCAATTGGAGTTCGTTCGCTCTCTTCTCAGTCAGCTTTTGGATTGTTAAGACGTACCTCCCTCTCCTCTCCGGCCATGGCCGACCAGTGTGGCCGAGCGGTTCTAGGCGCTTCAGTCTGGGACTGCGCTACCGCTACGGTGGCAGGCTCGAATTCTGCCTCGGGTGTGGATGTGTGTGATGTCCTTAGGTTAGTTAGGTCTAGGGGACTGATGACCTCAGATGTTATGTCCCATAGTGTTCAGAGCCATTTGAGCCATTTAGATTATTTAAAATGTGCTGTTATATTAGACCAAGCGTTAACTTTCTTAAGTGGTTTCGCTTTTGGATCGACACTAGTTTGTGCAGTATTAAGTGTTTGTTCCACTGATTGTGTTCTGCTTGTTGTTGAGAAAATTATGTCTGCACTAAGTGAATGTTGTTGTCCTACAGTTGTCTAACTGTAGTTATTCATTCATTGAATTTTAGGCGTGGGGTGATATCTAGCAAAATTGGCAACAATTTATGAACTGGATTCTGTTGTGTAATGTCATTTGAAGATGGAGTTTCATTTTTCTCTGTGTCGTCTTCTTTCTTCTTTTTTAAAGAAAGAAAAAAGAAATGAGGGAAGAGGCACCATTTGATCTGCAGGCAGTTCATTTATTATTTTGACCCATGTATTTGCTTTCGTTATGTTGTCTTAAGATACCTTGTGTACGTGTTCGTGAAGTGTCCAGTACTTGCGTTACCTGACCATTGTGTACTGTGGTGCGTCGAGACTAGTGGACGGTGCACGGTTTGAATCCTGTCTCCCAGTGTGTGACTTGGCGGCGGACCTATTTTTCTGCAGAAGCAGCCGGTTTTTGTAACTGCACTGTCAAATTGTTACTTCGTTTGTCTGTTAGTCGCACCACTGGGAGGTCAAATAAATTGTGCTATTGCTATGAAAGCTGTTCTGCTTCCCGCTGCCCGGCCCTCCCACTCCACAAGCACTCACTGAGCACTGGCCGCGTATCACATACATAATACTGACTTTCGTCTTTCTTTCTTTCTTCGTTTGGGTCATCTGCAGACCACGCACCAATTTCAATGCTTCCTTCTTTGTTGTTCTTTCCTTTTCCTCCAGTATTCTTTCATCTTTTCACTATGTATCCTTTTTCTCTCCTCGGACCAGTTTGACCCTGTCTTCTTCTCCCTCTTGCCTTGGAATCCTATCATTTTTAACACATTCCTCTTGAAACTCTCTCTTTCTGTTACATCCTTTTCACTTATGTTCTTTCTTTCCAAATCTTCCCTAACTTCTTGTATCCAGGCTATTTTTGACTTCTTTTCCCAAAGATATTAAAAAATCTGTTGGGTTAAGCTGTTGCTGCTCATACTGTATAAGTGTCCAAAAACTAGCTGTAGCCTATTTCGTAGTGTTTCATTTATGTTTTCTATGTTGCGATAAACTTCTTCATTGCTTCTTAATTTCCATACCTTTGTATTTTTTGGTGGTCCAAGTATTTTTTGTGTACGTTTGATTTTATTATTTCCTTTGTTTCGTACAACATTTCTTGCGTGTAAAGTAATTTGAGCTAGAGTTTAGCTTTACTCGATAGCTAACTTTTGTTAACTACTAAAATACAGGGTGATCCGGAAGTCAGTTAACATTGAAATTGCAATTCTTCATGGAATAATGTAGATAATGAGGTAAAAATGACAGACATGCTTGAAGTGACATGCGGTTTTATTGAAACCAAAAAATTGCACAAAATGACCAACAGATGGCACTTCATTTGGAGCAAAAGCAATAATTTGCATAACAATTGATTTCTACCAAAGTTGGTGTCCCCTGTAACTTGACAAACAACTCGACACTCATTCATCAACAACATCTGTCAGACGATCATGGTAGACTTGCGACATCATGTGACACCACCAATAATTACGCGGGTTGAGATCTGGCGACTAAGGACGAGAAGCATAATGGAAGTGGCGATTAAGCACGTGATCCCCGCCAGGCGATGTGTGCAAGAGACCTCCCACCCGTCACGCTGACAGTTTCAAAAACAGCACCCTGCATTGCCTCGAAGAAAAAGGGCCTCATTACGACTGATGTGGTGCATTCAGTTTCCCTTCCACGACTGTTCTATGATTGTCGAAAGCCCAAATTCAACTCGTTTTATACACAATTCTCATGAGACGCCACTGCCGTGTTGATGTCCAACACCATCTGTTAGCCGACTTCTGCACTCGTTTCTGGTTTCAACAAGACCCCACGTTATTTGAGGCATGTGTGTCAAGTTACCCTTTCTACCTACATTTTTCCATGTACTAGTGCATTTTCAAATGCTAACTGACCTCTGGATCACCTTGTAAACTTGCGCCCTGACAGTTTGTAGCCGCTTCCACTCTTAAGCCTATCACTTCTCCATAAACTAGAGTATCAACGAATATGTACCAACATATTGTTATCTGAAACTTCCTGGCAGATTAAAACTGTGTGCCGGACCGAGACTCGAACACGGGGCCTTTGCCTTTTGCGGGCAAGTGATCTACCATCTGAGCTACGCAAGGACGACTCACGCCCTGTCCTCACAGCAGTACCTCGTATCAGCGCACACTCGGCTGCAGAGTGAAAATCTCATTCTGGAAACGTCCCCCAGGCCGTGGGTAAGCCATGTCTCCGCAACACCCTTTCTTTCAGGAGTGTTAGTTCTGCAAGGTTCGCAGGAGAACTTCTGTAAAGTTTGGAAGGTAGGAGACAAGGTAATGGCAGAACTGAAGCTGTGAGGACGAGCCATGAGTCGTGCTTGGGTAGCTCAGATGGTAGAGCACTTACCCAAAGGCAAAGGTCCGGCACACAGTATTTATCATCCAGGAAGTTTCATGTCAGCGCACACTCGACTGCAGAGTGAAAATCTCATATTGTGATCTGATTATGATTTTGTAGATCGAAACCAAGGTGTACCCATTGTCTCAGAGCAGAATCTTTGATTATTAATTAAAACAGCCTTGCTTCCAGGTTAGAACCGCGTCACAGCTTAAATTTTGACTAAAAATAATCACTAATGTCAGCCGAAGACTTCCGAGATAATAAGTCACCCTCATTCAGGTAATGGCCTTGTCAAAGACCGCGGAGAAGCGGAAAGAGATTCAGGGCAGTCTCTTGCCCTTGCGGTGGGAAACTGCCCCTAAATGCAGAAAAAGCAGCAGTGATTCGCGGCTTGAGTATGCAGAAGGCAATGGAAACACTGTATTAAATACACATAATATGTATCCACAAGTCACGTGACCTGTAATGTGTCATGATTATTTCTCCATTGGCAAAAGCTACCGGACTAGTCCCCCTTTCAGAGGACTGCCCAGGGACAAATGACCACGAGAAAAAGAAATGAAACAATAATGTGCCACGAGTGTGGGCACGGAATGTCAGAAATCTAAACTGGTAGTGAAGCTGGAAAATGTGAATACAGAAATGCTGAGGATCAATCACAACGATTTCTGGTCAGGCGAGTATAGAGTAATATCAACAGCAGCAAAAAAAGTATAACGGGAGTAGGACTCACTATGAAAGGAGGGGAGGCATAAAGTGAATTACTATAAACGGTTCAGTGATAGGCAGAATAGACAGCAAACCAACATCGACAACAGTAGTTTAGGTATACACGCCGAAGTCGCAGGCCGAAGTCGCAGGCCGAAGACGAAGAGACGGACAAATGTATGAGGACATTGTACGAGTAATTCAATACGAAAAGAGATATGAATATCTGATAGTGATGTGGGACTGGAGCGCTGTTGTAGGGAAAGAAATAGACGAAACGGTTACTGAAGAATATGGGCTTGTTACAAGGAATGAGAAACACTAATGGAGTTCTGCAATAAATTTCAATTATTAATAGTGAATACTCTGTTAAAGGTCACATTATAATAAGGTATACTCGGAAAACGCCGGGAGATACGGGAAGGTTTCATTTAGATTACGTCATGGTCAGGCAGAGATATCGAAATCAAATGGCTCTGAGCACTATGGGACTCAACTGCTGAGGTCATTAGTCCCCTAGAACTTAGAACTAGTTAAACCTAACTAACCTAAGGACATCACACACATCCATGCAGGAGGCAGGATTCGAACCTGCGACCGTAGCGGTCTCGCGGTTCCAGACTGCAGCGCCAGAACCGCGCGGCCACTTCGGCCGGCATATCGAAATCAGACACTGGGTTGTTAGGCGTACCCAGGAGCAGATATGGACTTCGGTAACAACTTTTTAGTGATGAAGAGTAGGCTGAATTTGAAGAGATTAGAAATAATCAATATGTAATGAAGTGGGATACAGAAGCACTAAGACATGACGAGATATGGTTGAAGTTATTTAAGGCTATAAATGCAGCGATAAGAAATATCTCAACAGACAGTAGTTGAAGAGGAATGGACGTCGCTAAAAGGGGCAATCAGAAAAGGTGGAAACGCAAATATAAGTACAAAAAGGGTAACTGCGAAGAAACTATGGGTAACAGAAGAAATACGTCAATTGACCATGAAAGAAGGAAGAACAAACATGTACATATAAATGCATGAATACAGATATACATATCACTTGCAACTGAAATAAATAGGACGTGCACGGAAGCAAGGCAAAATGAGTGCACGAAAAATGTGAAGAAATCGAAAAAAATGACTGTCGGAGCAACTGACTCAGCATACTGAAAAGTCAAAACAACCTAAGACGAAATTAAAAGGAAGGGCGGTAACATTAGAACTGAAAAGAAAATTAACGATGTGTCAGATGACAATCAGTTTGGCTTTATGGAAGGTAAAGGCATTGGAGGGGCAATTTTATCGCTGCGGTTGATAATGGAAACAAGAGTGAGACACGTTTATAGTATTTGTCGACATGGAAAGAGCGTTCGAGAATAGAATGGAGCAAGGTGTTTGAAATTCAGAAAAAAATAGATGTGATCTATAAGAAAAGACGGGTAATACGCTACATGTATAAGAGGCAAGAGGAACAATGAGAGTGGAAAAACCAAAACGATACGCTCGGTTTAAGAAAGGTGTAATACAGGGACTTTGTCTTTCGCCTACCCTGTTCAGTCTATAGATCTAAGAAGCAATGGGGGAAATAAAAGAAAGGTTCAACAGTGGAATTAAAATTCAAGATGAAAAGATATCGATTCGCTGATGATATTGCTCTCCTCAGTGAAGGTGAGGAAAAACTAAAATATCTGTTGATTGGAATGAACAGTGTAATGAGTACAGAATGTGGATTGAGAGTAAAGCGAAGGAAGACTAAAGTAATGAGAAATAGCTGAAATGAGAACAGCGACAATGTTAACATCACGTTTGGTTATCAGGAAGTCGATGCAGTTAAGGAATCCTACTACCTTCGCAGCAAAAAGTTCATTACGGACGACGCAAGCCGAACATGATACCCAGGTTAGAACTGGCAAAAAGCTCATTCCTGCCCAAGAGAAGTCTACTGGTATCGAACATAGACCTTAATTTAAGGAAGAAATTTCTGAGCACGTACGTTTAAAACACGTCATTGTATGGAAATGAAACATCGACTGTGGGAAACCGGAAAAAGAAAAGACTCAAAGCATGGTGCAGCAGGAGAATGATATAAATTAGGTGTGCTGTTAAGGTGACGAATGAGGAGGTTCCCCGGAGAATTGATGGGGATAGGAACATGTGGAAAACACTGACAAGAAGAAGGGCCGGGTGATACGACATTGTTAAGACACCGCGGTATAACTTCTGTAGTACCAGAAGGAGCTGTAGAGGGTAAAAACTGTAGAGAGAAACAGAGATTTGAATACATCCAGCAGATGCTACTCTGAGATGAAGAGGTTGATACAGAAGAGGAATTCGTGGCGGGCGACATCAAACGATTTCGAAGACTGATGACACACAAAAGAAAGAAAATCGAAACTGGTAGACCGAGAGAAGTGGTGCAGTTGAACAACATTGGACTGGACGCTCAATGGGGAGGACGACAGCTGAAATCCTAGACCATAGTTTCCCTAAATGGCTAAATTCCAACCCCGATCCTTTCTTTATCTTTCATTTTACGATTGTTTGGTACAGTCCGCCACAGATTCTTCTCTTGTGACAACCCCTTTATCTCAGCAGTGAATTTCCATCCTATTTCCTTAATTAAATGTTGGATTAATTCTGATCTCTGACTTTCCCCTGCAGTTCCTCCAAGTACCATAAATATTATTCCTTGATGTATCAGTACATGTTCTGTCATGTTATCCGTTCTTCTCAATATTCTTAAAATGTTCCACTCCTCGCCAATTCTGCGGAGAACCTCCTCGTTCTTTCATCTTGGCAGTGGATTTTAAATTTAACATCCCCTTAATAGCATCGTATCAAGAATGATTCCACTTTCCTCTTTTCCGGTTTTCTCACAGTCTTCGATTCTCTTCCCTACAGTGCCGTGCTCCTCACGAACATTCTCGGAACTTTCTTTCTCAAACTAAGCTTCATGCGTGATACTATTTTTTCCAACCTGTGCTAATGTCCTCCTTGATCCGTTGGTCAAGTTTTACTTTTGCATCCGAGGCATCAGCATTCCTTCACTTTTACTTCATGGTCCCGAATTTTTGTATTAAGTTTACCGCTAATCCTCATTGCTTTCGTCTTTCTTTGGTTTATTCTGAGACCATAGTTTGTGCTCACTAGACCTCCATCCCATTCAGCAGATTCTGCATTCTTCTTCTTTTCACTGAGGATAACTATATCATCATCGACACTTATCTTTTGTATTGGTTCAAATGGCTCTGAGCACTATGGGACTCAACTGCTGAGGTCATTAGTCCCCTAGAACTTAGAACTAGTTAAACCTAACTAACCTAAGGACATCACAAACATCCATGCCCGAGGCAGGATTCGAACCTGCGACCGTAGCGGTCTTGCGGTTCCAGATTGCAGCGCCTTTAACCGCACGGCCACTTCGGCCGGCCTATCTTTTGTATTATTTTCTGTTGAATTGTAATCATATTTCTGCACCTCCCTTTTATTTCGCCACTGGTTCTTCGATGTACAGATTGAGCAGTAGGGGTGAAGGTCTTCTTTTCTGTCTTAAAACCATTTATGTGAGCACCTCTTTCTTGGGCTCTGAATACAAAAGACCTATATTTCTCATGTTATAACACTGATCGCAGCATAGATTATTATATTACTCATGTGCATAGAACCTATACAAATAGGACTAATGACACGAATGGTTACAGGTTTGTTTGATGCAAGGCAAAGTCTCAAGGAAATGCTGTGACAGAGCTCCCTACGGCGCCGCCTAGTACCACTGAACTTACTCCTTGATGCCTTAACCACGTCCTACCATCCTGTCCCAGTCTTTTCCACATCCTCCTCTTCTCCCCAGTTCTGCTGAGAGTCTCCTCATTTCTTATCAGTCCATCCAATTTTTAAGAACCTGCCTAGATCTATGTCTCAGAAGCTTTCAAACTATTATTTTACGCAATACCCAATGAATTCTTTTTACTAAGAGGTCTTCACTGCAATTACTTACGCTCATGGTTATTCCAAATGCAAGAGCTTTATACAGTAGACTGTGATTCGTGAACTCCATGATGTCCAGTGCTTCAACTATCTCATGAATGTTAATGTGTAACCTCTACAATGACGAAATCAATTGAATTCCGTTTCTGATAGTCTCGACGTTGACGGTTTATTTACCCCGTCCTTATACAATCACAGGTCTTACTACGTCTCCAAGGACATCATCGCCAACGGGACGCCAACTCCCTCTGTACTGGCAGTCTTCTGAGAGGCGTCTTGAGGTGACGAACATCAATGTCTGTTTACATCTGGAACGGTGAGACTAAGGAAATTGTAGATGTGCAGCTTCTGAGAGATTCTGAAGTTGAGGTTATGTGGAAAATAACATCTCAAGACGGAATGAGTGTATAAATTTAGAAACATTTACTTTCTGTCACTGGTAATAGCCTAAAAATGTTAGAAAATAGAACAGTCTAAGAAAATTCGACTATGGACATAATTTGCAAAACGGTTCACATGGCTCTGAGCACTATGGGACTCAACTGCTGTGGTCATAAGTCCCCTAGAAGTTAGAACTACTTAAACCTAACTAACCTAAGGACATCACACACATCCATGCCCGAGGCAGGATTCGAACCTGCGACCGTAGCGGTCATGCGGTTCCAGACTGTAGCGCCTTTAACCGCTCGGCCACTTCGGCCGGCACATAATTTGCAATAAAATTCCATTTCCCATACAGGTATTGTACGGTTTTCGGAGATGATGTGGGCTGAATGTTGGGAAGATCCCGATGACGCAGTAGTTGAGTATCATTCGGGCATGCAGTGTAAAATTCACTGTGCCATTGTCGTTTAAAGTTTACAACCAGTCATTATCAATAGAGCAGGATTTCGCTAAAGTCGCACACTACTGGTATAGCTAATGAAACATCATTGTATCCTCTTATTTAAAGCGTACCAGTTTTAGAATACGACTTGGTAGCTTAGCTTTCACTTATCTGTCCGAATTTATTAGCGTTATTTTCGTGATATTCGACGAGAGACGTCACAATGAAAACCAAAAGGGAACGAATTAGGCTTTAATCTCCCACTGGATATTCAGCCGGCGATCGTTCCAGCGACCGAAACGTGGCCGGAAAATGGCATCGCAGCGCCCCCAGAAACTTCCGCGTGAGCGCGTTATGCCATTATCGACGCGAGCGCAGCTCTTTGTTTTCCCTTATATGAAGCATCCTCGCTACCGCCCGCCGGATGCAAATTCATTCATGTGCCGCGCCTATTAATCAGTGAGACTAATCCGATGGAACGCGGGCGCCGTCGACCCTCGTAATTCCTCTGCAGCTGACTGAAACTGTAGCACGCTGCAGCCGATAAAAACGAAAACAAGAAAAAACGTGAAAGGATGTCTCGGGAGCGAGCAGGAAAAGCATTCTGCAACGACGTCGTACACTGGTACGTATGCTGTTACACAGAGAACTGGAATACAAGAATTGAAGCAAACATAGAAAAATTCAGAGTGTGGCCGGCATTTGAACATATCGTGACGTAACTTATATTTTGTTAGGGAATACACAGTGAAGCAAAAAGAAACTAGCAAAGGCATGCGTATTCAAATACAGGGATATGTAAAAGGACAAAATACGGGGCTGCGGCCGGCAACGCCTATATAAGACAACAAGTGTCTGGTGCAGTTGTTAGTCTGTTACTGCTGCTACAATGGAAGGTTGTCAAGATTTAAGTGAGTTTGAACGTGTTGTTCTAGTCGGCGCACGATCAATGGGACACAGCATCTCCGAGGTAGCGATGAAGTGGGGATTTTCCCGTACGACCATTTCACGAGTGTACGGTGAATATCAGGACATTGCTGCGGCCGGAAAAAAATCCTGCAAGAACATGAACAATGACGAAACTTCCTGGCAGATTAAAACTGTGTGCCCGACCGAGACTCGAACTCGGGACCTTTGCCTTTCAGGAGTGCTAGTTCTGCAAGGTTCGCAGGAGAGCTTCTGTAAAGTTTGGAAGGTAGGAGACGAGGTACTGGCAGAAGTAAAGCTGTGAGTACCGGGCGTGAGTCGTGCTTCGGTAGCTCAGTTGGTAGAGCACTTGCCCGCGAAAGGCAAAGGTCCCGAGTTCGAGTCTCGGTCGGGCACACAGTTTTAATCTGCCAGGAAGTTTCATATCAGCGCACACTCCGCTGCAGAGTGAAAAAAATTCTCATTCTATGAACAATGACGACTGAAGAGAATCGTTCAACAAGACAAGTGCAACCCTTCTGCAAATTCCTGCAGATTTCAATGCAGGGCCATCAAAAAATGTCAGCGCGCTACCCCTAAACGAAACATCATCGATATGGGCTTTCGTAGCCGAAGGCCCACTCGTGTAGCCTCGATGACTGCACGACACAAAGTTTTACGCCTCGCCTGGGCTCGTCAGCACTGACATTTGACTGTTGATGACTAGAAACATGTTGCCCGGTCGGACGAGTCTCTTTTCAAATTCTATCGAGTGGATGGACGGGTGCGGGTGTGGAGACAACCTTATGAATCCGTGGACGCTGCATGTCAGCATGGGACTGTTCACGCTGGTGGAAGCTCTGTAATGGTGTGGGGCGTATGCAGTTGGAGTGATATGCGACTTCTGATACGTGTTAGCTACGACTCTAACAGGTGACACGTACGTAAGCATTCTGTCTGATCACTTGCATCCATTCCTCTCCATTGGGCATTCCGACGGACTTGGGCAATTCCAGCAGGACAATGCTACACCATACAAGTCCAGAATTGCTACCGAGCGGCTCCAGGAACACTATTCTGAATTTGAACACTTCCGATGCCATCAAACTCCCCAGACATGAACATTATTGAGCTTATCTGGGATGCCTGGAAACGCACTGTTCAGAAGAGATCTCCAGCTCCTCGTACTGTTGCGGATATATGAACAGCCATGCGGGATTCATGGTGTCAATTTCCTCCAGCACTACTTCAGACATTAGTCGAGTCCATGACACGTCGGGTTGCGGGGGCCCTAAACGATATTCGGCAGGTGTACCAGTTTCTTTTTGTCTTCAGTGTAAATTAAATTTAAAAATCTGGCTTGCCAGTTTTCCTTGCGCGTGAGACGCGAGTGTGACGAAAACAGCATCCCATCCTGGGTGAGATTGGTTGTAATGCAACGCCTTTCAAAATGTAGTTAATGGTTGTTACCAAGATGGTGGTGAGTGTAAAGCTACGGCCACACCCGACCAGCCAGCCACCTTTGGGGCCTAGATACCTTGAGACTCGTCAGGCAGCACTGCTTGCTAAATGAACAGCTATGAACTTAAGACACTGGCAACAATGAGTGCTAGGTAACTAAGGAAGTCACTTGGCGTTTCTCTAGGGACGAATGGTCGTGTTGTTCCCTCCTGGAGTGTCGCCTACTGGCTTCGACGATTGTACTATCGATACTTGATAAACGCTACTAATTTCGTCATTTGTTTCTTTTAGAGCTTGGATGACAAAGCACTGATACAGCCAATCTTCCAAAGGGGAATGGCATGCTGAACCGATCCAAGATCTGTAACATTTAAATTAGGTATTTTGCTTCGCAATATAAGATTTTGTAAGGTGGAGTTTCAACCAAAGTACCGAACTCTGGAAAGAAAGGAAGTTCGTCATTTTATCGTGTATCAGTCTGTTACTCTATTATCTCAATCTGTTTTCGCTGAAAGAGTAACATCTAGTCCCCTTTGCTTTTAGACGCAGGGGAACACATTTCTTGCTTCTTATGTAGTTAGGTGTGTTAACTTCGGAGATTGAATGTCTTGAAACAGCGTTCCACATTCATGTGTTGATTGGCTTCCACTTTATAAAACACTAGAATCTCTATCCTCGGAGTTCATTGTAGTACTTTAAAAAAAATTTAACTGGTAAAAAAAGTTAGAAAATTTTCTGGCAGTATCATCAGCTCCGTCGCCACTTAGTGGAGAGATACTGAGGGGATGAATAGCCCTCCAATTAGTATTTGGTTTCTGTAGATTTTCTGTAATAACCATGTGAAGGATCTCGAACTATTTTCCACTCATTAGTAAATAAGTTAAAAATTTGTCTAGAAACTCCCAAAGTTGTTTGTACAACATGTTGAATTCATCACGCGCGCTCCTCTCACTGTTATTAATCTGAGGTGACGAACGTCATGGGATATAGATATTAACATATATAGATGGCAGTAGTACAGCGTACACACTGTATGAAAGAGCAGTGCAATGGTGGAGCTGTGATTTGTACTCATGTAATCCATGCGAAAATTTCTCCTGCGTGATTATGACAGCACGACTCGAACTAACGGAAATTGAAGGCGACGTATGGGATATACCATTCCGGAGATCGTTAGGAAATTCAATATTCCGAGATCCGCAATGTCAACAGTGTGTGGAGAACACCAAATTTCGGGCATTACGTCTCAGCATGGACAACGCAGTAATCGACAGCCATCAGTTAAACGATAGGGAGCAGTGGCGTTTGCGTAGTATTGTCAGCGCTAACAGACAAGCACCACTGTGTGAAATAACCGCAGAAATCAGTGTGGGACGTATGACGAACGTACCTGTTAGGACATTGTGCCGAAATGTGGCGTTAATAGACTATGCCGGCAGACGACCGACACGAGTGCTTCTGCTAATAGCACGGCATTGTCTGCAGTGCCTCTTCTGGGCTCGTTAGACCCCAAACGACGGGGGAACCGTGGCCTGGTCACACGAGACCCGATTTCAGTAGGAAAAGCTGATGGTAGGCTTCGAGTGTACGCAGACGTCGGGAAGCCATGGACCCAAGTTGTCGTCAAGACGCTATGCAAGCTGGTGATGTCTGCATAGTGGTGTGAGCTATGTTTACATGGAATGGACTGGATGCCCTGGTCCAACGGAACAGATCATTGACTGCAAATGGTTATTTTTGGCTACTTGGAGACCATTTGCAGCCAATGAACGATGGATGATTTCGAAAGTAAGACGTTGTCAATCGATCTGAGTAAAAACCCTAAGAAATTTTGTTCGTATGTAAAATCAATAAGTGGGTCAAAATCATCTATTCATTCTCTCTGCGACCACACCGGCACAGAAACAGAAGATAACAGAGACAAGGCCGAAATACTGAATTCGGTCTTCCGAAGTTGTTTCAAAGCGGAATATCGTAACACTGTCCCTCCTTTGAGTCGTCGTGCGAACGTCGAAATGGCAAATATTGAGATAACCGATCGCGGAACTGAAAAGCAGCTACAATCGCTTAATAGTGGAAAGGCTTCAGGATCAGATGAGATACCTATAAGAGTCTATAAACCTGATCCCCTTCTAGCAGTAATTTATCGTAGATCGCTTAAGCAACGAAAGGTGCCTAATGACTGGAAAAACCCGCAGGTCATTCCCGTTTTTATGGAGGGCCCTAAGACAGATCCACACAATTATAGGCCTATATAGTTGTCAATCTGTTGTAGAATTATGGAACATGTTTTATGCTCAAGAATTATGACATTCTTGGAAAACGAACAGCTCCTGGATGAAAATCACCATAGATTCCGCAGAGCCGGCCGGTGTGGCCGAGCGGTTCTAGGAGCTACAGTCCGGAACCGCGCGACCGCTAAGGTCGCAGGTTCGTATCCTGCCTCGGACATGGATGTGTGTGATGTCCTTAGGTTAGTCAGGTTTAAGTAGTAAGTTCTAGGGGACTGATGACCTCAGAAGTTAAGTCCCATAGTGCTCATAGCCATTTGAACCATTTGATTCCGCAGATATCCTGCGAAACTCAGGTCGCTCTGTTCCTCCATGAGATCCACAACGCGGTGGACAGCGGTGCTCGTGTTGATGTCGTGTTTCAGTAAGGCATTTGACACCTTCACGCTTTGCCCTTTAATGAAAAAAATAGGAGCTTACGGAGTATCGAAGCAGACCCGCGACTGCATTCAAGACTTCCCTGCTGACAGAACTCAACAAGTCGCTCTTAACGGAACCAAATCGACAGATGTAAAGGTAATATCCTGAATACCACAGGGAAGTATGATAGGACCATTGCTGTTCACAGTATATATAAATGATCTAGTAGAAATCGTGGGATGCTATTCAAGGCTATTTTCAAATGATGCAGTGGTCTATACCAAAGTAGCAATGCCAGAAGATAATAAGGATTTGCAGAACGACCTACAGAGAATTGATGATTGGTGCAGGCTCTGGCAGTTGACTCTGAACGTACATAAATGTAACATAGGAAAAGAAATCCACTACTGTACAGCTACACTATCGAGGATAAACAGCGTCTGCCGTAAAATATCTAGGCGCAACTATCCAGAGCGATCTTAAGTGGAATGACAATATAAAACAAATAGTGGGAAAAGCAGACACAAGACTCAGGTTCATCGGAAGAATCTTAGGAAAATGTAACTCATTAACGAAAGAAGTGGCTTATAAGGCGCTTGTTCGCCCGATTACTGACTTTTGTTCACCTACCTGGGATACCTATCAGGTAGGGCTGATTGAGAATATAGAGAAGATCCAACGAAGACCGGCGCGTTTCGTCACGGGGTCGTTTAGCTGGCGAGAGAGTGTTACCGATATGCTAAATAAACTCCACTGGCAGACATTACAATAGAGACGTTGTGCATCACGGAGAGATTTACTTTTGAAATTTCGGAACAGCACTTATCAGGAGAAGTCAAACAACATATTACTTCCCCCCACACCATCTTGCGTATTGACCAAGAGCAGAAAAGTCGAGAAATTAGAGCCAATATAGAGGCTTACCGACAATCATTCTTCCCACGCACTATTCGCGAGTGGAACAGGGTTGGAGCGATCAGTTAGTGGTACTGAAAGTACACTCTGCCACACACCATTAGGTGACTTGCGGATTATGATGTAGATGAACTATTGTGGATGACAATCCGCTGTGTCACTGCTCCACAAGTATTGGCGATTGGTTTGACGAATATTCTGGACAGTTCGGGCGAATGATTTGGCCATTCAGATCGCCCAACATGAATCCCTTCGAACATCTTTGAGACATAAACCAGAGATCAGTTCGTGCACAAAATCCTGCACCGGCAACACTTTCGCAATTATGGGCACCATGGAGGCAGCATGGCTCATTACTTCTGCAAGGGACTTCCAACGACTTGTGAAGTCTATGCCACGTCGAGATGCTGCACTACAGCAGGAAAAAGGAGGTATCCCATGACTTTTCTCGCCTCAGTGTACCATGTGCATAGCGTGATGTTAGTTTCCGCAACAGTTCTTATTTCAAAGAAATATTTTCTGCCAGACGCTTTTTCTGACTGTGCATTGGCAGAGGTATTTCCAAAATGCGAGCGAAGAAACAAGCCTCTGGCGACTGGCATCGATGTTGCGGTGTGGCCACTAAGTATCCACGCACTTGGCACCTTGCGAGTCGCGAATGAGGCGCGTCCGGTGTGGCCATAGCATTAGATAGGTTTCTTGATTTGAAGGATGTTAGGAGCACAGAGATGCCTTAATGTCAGGACCAGCCAGGTAACAGCACCCTAACAGATCTGAACAGTTCCCTCAGAACTCGCTTGTCACACAAATATAACTATATGTGGGAACGGCCGTTTCTGCTGGCAATAGAAAATGTAGCCCATCCTGACAGCCTGTTGTTGTCTTGCAGGCAGCGAAGTTTTCAATATGACTCAGCATGGTCCTAATCCTCAGTTTTGTCGGTGTCCTGGACGAGTCAACACCCAGTCAGTGTCAGACATACAGGATTTCATGGCAGGCATCATGATTTCAAAAATGGTTCAAATGGCTCTGAGCATTATAGGACTTAACATCTATGGTCATCAGCCCCTAGAACTTAGAACTACTTAAACCTAACTAACCTAAAGACATCACTCACCACGCGGTTCCAGACTGGAGCGCCCAGAACCGCACGTCCACACCGGCCGGCATCATGATTTCAATAAGACGGGGGCAGAGAGAGCTTTCGAAAATTCCGTCTTCTATTCGCGAGTCGTAAATGATCAACGTGATTCACGCTACTGGAACACAATCGCCAGCCACTGTCTCTATAATACGGCGAGATGTTACGGCCTACATTCTAAGTAACATGATTTTGAGCAGTGTGCGCATTTTTATCGATATCTCGATCTCATGAAACTTCTATGTACGGTCTGGAAAGTGGACTCTCTTCTGGTTTCAGTGTTTGCTTGCTGCTCCGCATGGTAACTATAGTTGCTAACGGAGAAATGTAGTCGATTTCCCCGTGTTACGGATGGTGATGGTTTGCCCGAATAAAGGGTGCCTACCGTATGTGAAGAATTTCTGCTTCGGTCGGTCTTTACTTCTTTGTTTTGTGGATACGGAGCTGCCAGAGCTTACTGTACGCCAAGGACCCGATTAGAGAGAAAAACGATGACCACCTTTTGTTACGTGTGACTAAAGTAAGAGTTGTGATTCATGCAAACCCTTGTCCTTTGAGTGAAGCTTTTTTATAGAGATGTAATTTGGGTTCTCGCGTGTAGCTCCGTCCAGTTTTGACTAGCAATCACTACATTTCTGTCCGTCCCCAATGTAGATCAGCATTCCGAGTTACCAGTACATGCCAGTATTACTTTAAGTCCACTGGTAAAAACCAAATAGAATTTAGACTTTAATGCTCATTGTTTTTATGGACGTATTATTTACGTATTTATTTCCTAAGAAAATAATCTTCTTTTTAAAACTCCGTGCTTTCTTTTAAAGGCCTATGCGTTAAAACTCTTAGAAGAGGTTAACCTTTAAAAGATTGTGTTGTCTTTTATATACTCATGTGTTAAACTTCCACTGTTATTTTCAGGATTATTAAGTAACAGTTGAAGCATGAGACGTTTTTATGAGATTTGTGGCCGTGCGGTTTGCAATTCATTTCTGTTGTTATCACCTTGGGGCTAAGTGGTTTTAAATTTTAGCTGGCTGTGTAAAATCATGCTTTTAAATAAACATAAACAATCACAACTGCAAGAATTTTCGTTTTTGAGGTTACCGTTTTAGGTATATTGTAGACCATCTTCAGAACTTATACCGAGAATAGTAGACGTCGCGGTGAACGGAGCAGGCGCTACGACTCCACGAATGCTAGCTACTCAGCAGTCGTAGTACCTTCTCCGTTGAGGGTCACGCCTACTATTCTTGGTATAAGATATGAATATGGTCTAAATCATACCGAAAACGGTAAGCTCAAAAAAAAAAAAAAAAAGTTCGTGCGGTTGGAGACCGTTTACGTTCTTTTTAAAGTAATAAAATCCGCTATTCTCCAAGAGATATGTTCTCTAAAATTACTATGCTCAAGCCGCTCACTTTTTAACGCAGCGACTTTGTCAACCAAATAATGCACTTGCCGAGGCCACAGTAACAAAATAAATCCTGTAATTCTCATTACCGATTTGAACTCCCAATAAAATTCCGAGTTAATTAAAACCACACACAGACCGTCGATTGATTAATTAACAAGTCCTCGATCTTAATAACTCAATTAATACTGCTAGACTAATTTCCCCATATCCGCAGACACTACCGAGATTTTGTAGACATAAATAATCAGCGATTGAATGGGACAGGATTATTTTTGCATTCCCCGTTTATTTAAGACAGAAAAAGCCCAAGATTGCGAACCCTTGCTTGTTTTACTGGCTGTTATTTCGAATGGCTGTTGAAGCCACGCAATGGCGGAGACAGACAAATTCTCCTGCGTTCTGGAAATCCGCGCCAGTTCGGCCCATCCGACTTGTAGGCAAGAACTCGGCCGATTCAGTCGGTACGGTTACACCTCCCACAGACTTCCACGTATATCGTGGAGGTGCACTGTAAATTCAACGATCGAGTCTTTAAATAATCCGGAGATCAGATCTCCGGTCCTTTCCTTTGCAGTTACTAAAGGTATCGACACTGCGAGGTTCGTCGTGCCTCAGTTATCACAATTTTGAAGCAAGTGTTTTCTTACATTACCATGGGAACAGCCTTGTGTTAATCATCCGCAATTTGCTCGTGACATTTAGAATTACGATGCAACTTGCAGCAGCAAAGTTGCGTCTGTACTACCGTTGCATTTGCACCACAAGGTATTGGTGCTGAAAATCGACGTGTAGCGTGGTAACTGTGACCGCATTCTTAACTGCGACCGAATTATTAACTCATAGAAGCAGTGATTCAGATTAATTTATTTTGTGCTCTCTTTATATGGACTGGTCTTTATACTGGACATTACTATATTTGTGAACTTATGTTCTTTTGACTTGTCCTACAGCAGGTGCGTTACTCGTGTACCGGCTGCTTTATTATGAGAGATACATTAGGAAACTTGTGACAGGGTTATCTCTCACTTGGGTGTCCATTTCTGCATAGATGCGTTGCCAGACTCCACTGACTTTCACTGGTCTCTACCTTTTATGAGTTCTTTATTAGGCGATGAAACACGTGCTCTAAAAGGCAAAGTCAGCTGCCTGGGGCAGGAGACCGACAGATGAGTGATCTGATAGCGAACACTAATAGTTGGCACATCTCCGGAGACCATTTCTTTCATCTTTCGAGAACTGCATTAATTCAGACTCTTAAAAAGAGATATGACAGAAACACTAGATGTAGCTACAGCTATTCACCAAACCAACAATCGCTACAGGCTTACATCAACGCCTGACTAACAACCAGAAGTATTTGTCTCAGCGCCTTCAATTACGATTTGACGTTGTCAGGGTTTCGATTGCTTAAATTTTGTTCAAATGTAGCTTACCTCAACATCACCACCACCGCCACCACTGCCACCACAATCACCACCACTACCAGTAATAATAATAATAATAATAAACAATTTTAGAACTGCTATCAAGACATCTTAGCGCATTATGAAAACAGGCACATGACTAAATCCATCCCAAACTCAATGAATCCTGGTTGGTTTTGTCGTTCATTATCCCAAAATTTTGAGAAACCCACCTTTAAACCTAATTGGGATTACGATAAACATCCCTTCATCAGCGGAGAGTTAAGGGCGGCGCCCATAGCTACTGCTTGGAAGATGGCGTCGGTATCTCTCTCACGATCTAGAAAATTGTGGTCCACTGCATAGCACACAACTTGGGAGCTTAGTCCATAAGATTCCCACTAGTATCAATGTAATGCTGCATCCTTATCTCTCTCACGATCTGGAAAAATGTGGGCCACTGTATAGCAATCAACTTGGGAGCTTAGTCCATAAGATTCCCACTAGTATCAATGTAATGCTGCATCTTATGTTCCATCACCAGCTACATTAGCAGAGCTCGATATGACAAAGGATGAGCAAGAGATGCCAACGAATCGATGCTGCAGACAATGTGGAATTGATACTGTACAAGCCGCATAGCAGCTTAGCTAATGATTAAAACGGAAAAATTCCAAAACATGGGCACAGAAACCTCAAGTGACGAAGCGAAGACGTGGAACAAGCATTCACTTCTCCTTTACCGTGTGCACTTGAACTCGTAGAACGCTCGGAGAAACTTCACCGAGCGTAATAAAACGAGAGTATCAGAGCAACAACAAACTTGAAAGAACTGCTACAGCTCACCAAATATGTCATCGGAACCCTGCATGCACCGTGAGTTTAACACGTCTTCGCAGATTGATTTACAATAGAATGACCGAGCGAACTATCAGAACATGGGTTAAATACAGCGAGCGCCACGTTCCTTTCGGTCAACGTGATAAATCAGCAGTGTTTGAATATCAAAATGAAGCATTAACATATAGAGGTTCACATGTTATCTAGGCAGACACTTGCTTAGGAAAGAAAGATGGCGAAGTGTTCCTCCAACAGAACCTTGAAGATAGTTCCAGGCTTCTAACATCTCGGCTTCTACTAGTAGCTTACATAGGTACAGACTGCGCTCGCTGGATTGCCCCATAGTACGCAATTGTAGATACTTCTGCCTGAAACATACAACGTTCTGGGTTAACATAATTGCCGCCAGACACAGCGGCAGGAGCGCTATGTCATAGGAGCAGCTCACTTCTGAATCACCACTGTGGGATTATGAAATTCAGTTTTGATCTATAACCAATGGAGAACATTATGTACCTTTCTTTCCACTCCCAACATCCAGTCATGTACAGTAAACAGTCACTAATCTGTGATAGTTCAGATAGGTAGCAAACCAATATTTGAACTCTGAAACGCAAGGTAAAATCTGTCACACGTATCAACTTTATGGAATCTTGGTTTCCGAAAGTATTGCTTTTCACTGGAGGAGATGCGACAATAACTGATAAAAGAACCCACACAACAGGGTTTCATTCAAAAACAAATTCCTTCTTTGAGCCATTAATAATATAAACTGGCCATCAAAATATTGCCATTGCTTCAACATCAGGTAGTAGTGCCTCTCTGCCTCCTGTGGACCTGATCATAGATCCAGATGATTGCAGCAAATAACTGGTAAACTGCGTGTAACTATACAGGAATTGTAGCATAAAATTGTCCATCATAATGCAAAATTTTATTTTTGTGCCCCCAGAGTACTGCATGTGTGCAGCATTGTATATATCAAGCTTGTTTAGTGCAACTTTTGAATATATTTGTCTTCTTCCAAGAGGCTATGCCTTGTCTCTGCAGCCACAGCTTCCTATCTTAGGCAGTCCTCTTCATCTCCGTGTATCAAGAACTTTATGGCCCATATGTATTGTAAATTTAATTTTTTTAACCGTATTGTTCATTATAATTAACTCATTACATCAGCTGCTTTAAAATGAGATACAATGTACAGTGTTTCGTATAATATTACAGCACTTCTACTTCTTTAATCACTACATTTACTCGATGTTATACTCGTAATCACGGATTCCGGTAACTAGTTAACGAAACTCTTCTAATCCTCTGTCTTTTAGTGATTAGGACTAGATCTGACCCAGATGATTTAGAATTAGTAAGGTTTCGCTTCAATAAATATTATCTATACTTATTTAAGAAACAGTGGATACAAAACTGCGCGAAAGGAATTGCACTGTTAAATGCATAAGAAGAGATCAGATACATGAAAAGAAAGACTGTAGAGACTCTATGAGGGGGAGAACTGGCTGCTGACGTGATAGAAGAGGAAATGGTGATTTGGAAGGCCTAGTGGATTCAGTATTATAGCAGACGTTAATGCAAGTTTGGAAGACTAGTAAGCAAATAAACCAGAACGTACAGGTAACATTCTTTAATAAATTTGAAATTCTTAGGGGAAGTGGAAGCCAAATGATTATTCAGATGGATGTAACCATTTTAACCACAAGAGGCTTTCAGTTTATTTGTTTAATGTACTATGCATAAAAATTACATTACTAGTCAGTATCGGCCTTAAGCCATGTTCAAATGTCTGCAATATAACACAAAAAGTACAGTAAATAGGTAATACATATTAGTGGATAACATTACGCTTGCGTATTGCAATTGTTTAAATTACTTGCATGATAGTGGTGATGTTTCTTTCGTATTATCTAGGGACACACAAATTCCCACATATACATACGTCGAATGTTACAGAAATGGTCTTGCACGTACTAACCAGCTTACAAGAACAACTTTCACAACAAAAACAACAAAAATCTAACTAACAGGTAGGTTACTAACCAGTCACATTCGTTTATCAGCATACCGTGTATTTTTCCGCACTGGTACATACACATAACTGTTACAAATCATGGGAAACATGCATATCCCAAGGAGCGTGTTAAAACGTGTCATTTAGCAGAGACAAAGTTATCGCCAGAGGAGCTGCAGTCATGTGAACACAGTTTTGTGTACACGTTGTTAATTCTCATTAAACTTCTTACGTGATGGACTTTGACAATACTTAAAACATTGTAGGCATAATTAAACTTCCATAATTGTTGGATTGATGCTACGCGGTCTTATTACATTCTTTTAAAAATTGCCTGAGGTTTATATGCCATCGCTGAAAGTAACCTCTTTTCTTATTGTCGTTGCACAAACCATAAAGTGGCACAACATTCCTGTCCCTTTCTATTGTAATAAAACAGTCCTTATATTTGATCACATCCCATGTCAGATCGATCTGTGTGTCACCACATCTGTGTGATACACACACATTACCAGTATTATGTGAGTAATCTGAACAACAGTTGTAGTATTCAAGCGTACTGTTATCTACTACTATGTCTTACCTATTTACTGTACTTTTGATATTTGATTGCAGACATCTGATAACGGCCTAAGGCCAAAACTGGCCATTAACGTAATCTATATGCAAACTGCCTTAAATGAATAAAACTGACTTCCATGGTGGTTACAATGATTCCATCATTTAGATGATACATTCAGGCTGTGGATTCGTTCATTAAAAGACTATTCAATTGATGAGAGTAATCTATGAGACCGGACAGACACCACTAGACTTTCATCCACACAGTTCCAAAAATATCAAAGAAAGGTAAATGCGAAAACCGTCACACAGTCAGCTTAATTGCTCAATCATACAGGTCGCTCACAGTAATATAAAGAAGAACGGAAGAGAGTGGAATGTTAGACGATTGTTTCGGCGTTACGAAAGATGAAGGTGCTACAGACACAGTTAATACGTTGTGCTTGAGAATGACAACAACATTTAAGAATAGTCAAGACACCTTCATAGAATTTATCGAACTGGGAATAGTGTTCGATAATGTAAAACCACGTGGTACTGAAAAATTTAAAACAATAGTGAGCTATAGAGAAAGACAAATAATATACAACTCGCCCGAGAACCAAGAGGGAAGAATTAGGACTGAAGATGAAGAAATAGGTGTTCGGATTATGGAGGATTTGTTTCTCCTCTACTGGTAAACCAGAAAAGCGATAAAGCAAAGACGGAAATTAAAGCCTAGTGGAGAAGAATATTAATGATAAGGTTGGCCGATACCACTGAAAACCTTAGTGAAAATAAAGTAGAGGTATAGGATCTGTTGAATGGAATGAACAATGTTATTAGCATATAATTCGAATTGATAGTAAACCGAAGAAAGACGAAAGTAATGACATTTTGTAGAAATGAGATCAGTTTTAAATTTAGAACCAAAACTTGCTCACGGATGACAGAATATATGTTAAGACGTCAGGGAATAACTTCCATGGTATTCAACTGAGACGTCGAAGACAGAAAGGATACTGGAGGACACAAACAATCGAGGACATTCAGTGTGCTACTCTGAGACAAAGAAGCAAGTATAGTACGGGAATCCGTGGCTAGCCATAACAAAAGTGTCAGGAGACTGATGGTCCAAAAGAAAAAAAAAATGGAAGGGCAAAAATATAGATACTACACTAAAGTAACATTGCCCTAACAGTGTTACGTACCTTGAGGTAGGTCACTTGCTATAAAGATCGAAACATTGGTTCATGCAACGGTAATATGCGCCCTACAAACCAGAAGAATATCGTGGAAACTGAATCTCGCCGGAATAGCCTAGAAGCGTACATACAGCAACGCAGCACTCTAAAATCTCTCTGTGGAAAGCTCACGATGCTTAGGTCTAGTGATAAACGCATGTGTACGATAGACAAATTTCACTGTCTCATGCACATTTATCCCAAATGCAGTCAAGGGGCAAATATTTCCATACACTCTGCTTGCTTTACCTTATGGTCAGCGGGTGCTGTTCTGTATCTCCGTCGCCTTAAAACTATTACCGGAACAGAAAGGCAAGAGCACTCGTTCTCATGAGAGCAAACTCTTAACTGCCTCGCTCAACTACTCAACCACATTCACTAAATCCTATTCCGTAAAAGTGTCCCGCTTTTCAAGTCTCCCTCACAGTATTGAAGGCTTCAGTCATGTCCAATGACATCTTGTACAAAATTGACCTTTGTTCTTGAAACCCTGTTTGCACCTTTTCAACCTATTACCCTGCGTTCCCCACAAGCCCTTTACTTTTTACCAAGGTCAATCTACATAAAACTCTTTCTTTTAAGAATCTACTGTTTCATGAAATCAGAATTTTGTACCGTTTCAAATGACTGGGTTTGCACTAGTACTGCTACTAGTAGTAGTAGTAGTAGGAGTAGTAGTAGAAGTAGTACCAGTAGTACTCATAGTAATAGGGGAGTACAAGTAGTAAAGTTAATCTCTAGTCAGCACTGTTATTCCAAAATTGTATGCAATTATCGTTAAATTTAACATTTAACTTTCATTATTATTGTTTGTAACGGAGTAAGTACCATTATTTTTTTAACTAAACTGTAATGCGATAAGTTTTGTACACCCAAAAACATCGGTCGCTGTCTCTAATGTAATCACCTTGAACAAATAAATTAATAATAATATTAATAAAAACAAAAATTTGTGAAGCTCAAAATAGTCTTGAACCTGACCGAACAACTGAATTAGACGGTATTTTTGTCGTTAATATGGACATGGAGAGGAGGAGAGAAGATGGCGTAATGTTCAACTCTGCAATCCCTTGTACCTCAGTGATGATTCATACAGCGAAGGTGTTCCGCCCGTTTGATGTCCCCGTTAAGCTTAGTGCTAGCTTCGTAGGCAATGTGCCCGCACAGAATTTTAGCCTAATTTATGCTTTCATTTCTATTGTAACCGCGACAAGATGCACGCCTCAACTCGTCGATATGTTGTTAAGGTGTATTGCTGCTGTGGCTGATCCTGTACCAATCGAAAGATCATACCTGACATTGTTTGTAAACAAACACACAGCTGCCTTGAGTGCTGCATATTAATAGAACGCCGCACTGGAACTGATGGCATAATTTTAGTTGAAAGTGGAACACCAACAGGGACGCATGAGAGACGTCTATAAAACAGTAGCGTGATCATATATCATGTCATGAAGAACAATAGCAACGAACGTTTTGCGCAGAAGGCTTGTCATCCAGGAAGTTACTCTACTTGTACACTGGAGTCAAAGTGATCAGCTGCGGCCATGGAGTCGAGTCCAAATGACAGGTAGTGTACATGAGTTACGCAGCGTGGGCCGTCCACGTTCAACAGGTTCCTTATGAGGCAAAAGAACCGTCGGCTACACTACTAAATTCGGCTTTCGAGGAGGTCATGGAGGACACGTTTCGCATCAGATTGGAAGGAGAGAAATACGTGATGCTAATTTCCATTTCCGATTACCATGAGGAGCAGCATGTCTTACACTACAACACCACGGACACCGTTACAGGCGGGTAAGAAATCCCGCAGGATGGACGAGCCTGGATTGGCGTCGGACGTTGTTCACGAAGGTAACTCGGGCCTATTTGTAGCCTGATAATCGCAGACAACTTGTCTGGAGACAAACCGGTAGTATTGGCCGCCTTCAACATTGTGTTTCACACGTTCAACAATGTGTCACTGGAGCGATATTCAAGTGTGGCAGTATATGGCGACAAGTTTATCTTGCTAGATGATAACTCGGGTGCTCACTTTGCTATTTTCGTGAACACGTTCCTTCAGGATATTAGGATTTCCAGAATGGAGTGTCCTACCTGTTCTGCGGACATGAAACCAATCGAAATTGTATGGGGTGGATTGAAACGAGCTGATTTCAGAATTGTCACTGAAGAATGGGAAGGTTTGGACTGGGCTGGCTCGATGGTCTCTTCGATAGTATGCCACTACATATTCAAGTTTACATCTGATCAAGGGTCGTTCCATCACGTACTGACACTGCTCAGAAGACAGGAGTGCTGTGAATCCTCTATGTGCCCCCTTGCTCCCCCTCCCCCTCCCCGCTTGGAAACAGATTGTCGATGAAACTTTCTGGCAGATTAAAACTGTGTGCCCGACCGAGACTCGAACTCAGGACCTTTGCCTTTCGCGGGCAAGTGCTCTACCATCTGAGATACCGAAGCACGACTCACGTCCGGTACTCGCAGCTTTACTTCTGCCAGTATCTCGTCTCCTACCTTCCAAACTTTACAGAAGCTCTCCTGCGAAACTTGCAGAACTAGCACTCCTGAAAGAAAGGATATTGCGGAGACATGGCTTAGCCACAGCCTGGGGGATGTTTCATTCTAGATAAGTCTGTCGTTAAACTTTTTTTTGTGGTCTAGGACCTGGGCATGTTTCAAATGAATGTACACCCATGCTTCAGAGCCAATTACTTCCTGTGCCACGAATTTCGAAACAAACACATGCTGCAAATCTGTTTCTGATGTATGTAATGTTATATAGAATACGCACACATCACAATCAATCACCTGTCACAAACACAAGTCAGAGGAAGGCGACGGGGTAGGTACCTTCAACTGGTCTCTAGCCAACACAGCATTAAGGTTGCATTGTATCCACGCCGACAGTTTTTGTTTCGACATTCAAGCTGGAAGTTTCCACTGCTTTCCGTAGGTCCTGTTCTAAGTTGTGAGCGTATTACAATTCAGTGTTATTAATTTGACAATCTTTCTACTTCAGCTCACAACTCTTACTTTATGTGTTACTTCTTGAAACTGCTTTGAGCTCAGAGGTAATACGGCGGTAGACAAAAGCCCTGTGATTCATTCGGCTGCATCGGTGCGTGCTCAAGACGCAGTGAAACGTACTTACCTCCCACCGTCGGCTCGTGTGACTTGTCCCTGAGTATCTTGGCTTAAGGAGCCGATCGTATGTAACAGAATGAGGTCGACTGTCCAGGTTTCGCAAGTCACCTGCTTTTTCTGCGTCACTGCCAAGAATATTTCTTAACTTTCCGAGTGCTGTCTCACGTTTAACGTTCTCACCATCAAGTATTAAAAGCTCTCCCCTTCCTATCTCCTCAGAGTTAGCGTCTCACAACCACTCCTGTTCGTTGCGTGTTATTCAGCGCCAGTTAATCACACCTCACACGGGTCCTCTGGAAGCATTTACCTGCAGTTAAGTTCCGAGGTAACACAAGACAAACAGCATGAAACCAAATATGAACAATAGCTTGTTGAGACAACGGAGAGCGACGGGTATTTCTCCTTGAGAGGAAGGTGAGAGGACCTGATAACTGCGTGAAATCTGATGCCACAAATAAATACACAAATTTTTACGGAAAATGATTTTGCCAGCGACTGGAGGTGAGGTAGTAGTGAATTATTTCTAAACTAATCTGTGAGTCCATACAATTTACGTGAAAGAGTGTACTTCTCTTTCTTTATACCGTTCTTTTTACCGTTGTAATGACAGATGCATATGAACTGAATGACTGCTTAGATGCTAACACTTATTAGCGTTAACGTGCCTCCACGAAACCCAAGGAAGCATGGTGTTGGAGACTTAGGACTACTCCTATTAGTATATATTTGCTACGATTTATACCCCATACTTTATGATAGTAGCCAAATGTTGAAGTATTCTCTCTTACTGTATTCCAGTAGTCGAATTATTCTCTGTTTGCCATTTTTGTACATATTCCAAGTTTGCTGTAAGGCCCAGCTGACATGTAACACTTTCACAGTGAATGTCATACAACTGTTTCCGAAGCAATGTCTCACGTACAAGTGTGAACTACTCCTGTATTTTATCAATGATCCATAACCTTCATATTAGTATATGCTTTCAAGATCGAGGGTATGAAATTACTTGCGACTCCTCTATCATTACGAGAATTCTAAACGTTTTCAAGTGCGTGGATGCACAAAACCATAACTAACTAGAAGCGGAGCCGGCCCGAGTGGCCGAGCGGTTCTAGGCGCTTCAGTCTGGGACCGCGCGACCGCTACGGTCGCAGGTTCGAATCCTGCCTCGGGCATGGATGTATGTGATGTCCTTAGGTTAGTTAGGTTTAAGTAGTTCTGAGTTCTCGGAGACTGATGACCTTAGCAGTTAAGTCCCATTGAACCATTTGTAGAAGCGGAAGCTTACCGGTAAAGAACTGTCGTTTGCGACGAAATCACGGATGTGTTTGTGAGCTACCACTGACTTCAATATGGTATTATCACAAACTGTAATCAGTATAAACTGTTTTTTGACAAGATGACGAGCATCACATAGATCGGAGCCTACATCTGAATGAAAGACTATAGGGTACCAGAAAACGTAATTACTTAGTAGATTGGCCACACAAACGCGGCCTTCGGCCTAGCCCATCAGCCTATTCCATCTTCTTGGGCCCCTGTATTCTCCAGCAAGTCCCATCGAACTCATATCCTTCATGATCCCATCAGTCCATCTCAGCCGTGATCTTTCCCTTGTTCTGTTACTTCTGATATCTTTTTCCACCACCTGCCTGGTGATCTGGCCTTCTTGATGCACTACGTGCCAGTACCGCTTCAGTCTTCTACCCCTAATCACTGCCATAATGTCCAACGATTTGTACAACTCCAGTCGTTTGTCGCAGAAGAACATTCTCAAATGTCAGGGCCTTTCTTCCTCTCTCGGATCATAATCCTGGTCTCTGCTCCTTATACACCCATGGACCGTATTGTGTTCCTGTAGATCGTGGATCTCTAGGGAAGCCAGGGCCTGAGCAACTCTCCGAGAATAAACCTTGACCTGTTTCCTGCTTCAGTTCTTGACATTATTTCCTGGTCTATCTCATTCGCTTCACTGAGCACTGCCCTAAGATATCTGAACTCTGTTAACATGTCAAAGATTTTATGATCGACGTCTAAATGTCTGTCTTCTTTCTTTCTGTGAGGTATTTTGTCTTATCAATATTCGTCTGCAAACCAGTCTGTTCCATTAACACCCATCCGGAAAGTTTAGAGGGAGGATATAAGAGAAACAATTTTCTATATGACATAAATATCACATGTGCATCTTTCCCCCCGCAGTGGCCAACTGCTCAAATTATTTGCTAATGGTAAAATTAATTCTTGTTTTAGTGGTTCAGAATGTTGTTTTCTCTCCCTTTAATTGAATCAGTCGTCTGACTGATTTGATGACGCCCGCAACGAATTCCTCCCCTGTGTCAAATCTCCATCAGAAAGTAGTACTTTCAACCTATGTCATCAATTATTTGCTGTATGTATCCCAATCTCTGTCTTCCTCTGCAGCTTTTACCATCTGCAGCTCCCTATAGCACCATGGAATTCATGCCCTGATGTCTTAATAGATGTTCTGTCATCCTGACCCTTCTGTTTGTCAGTGTCTTCCACATATTCCTTTCCTCTCCGATTCTGCGTAGAACCTCCTCATTCCTTAATCTTTCAATTCACCTAATATCCAACATTAGTCTGCAGCACCACATCTCAAATGCTTCAGTTCTCTTCTCTTCCGGTTTTCCAGCAATCCATGTTAAATTACCATACAATGCTATGCTCCAAACATACATTCTCAGAAGTTTCTTCCACAAATTAAGGCGCCGGTGCTAGTCTGCTTTTGATGTCCCCCTTGCTCCATCCGTCACTGGTTACTCTGCTGCCTAGGTAGCAGAATTCATTACCTTCGTCTACTTCGTAACCATTAATCCTGATGTTCAGTTTCTCGCTGTTCTCATTTCTGCAACTTCTCATTACTTTTGTCTTTCTTCGATTTACTCTGTCTATATTCTGTACTCATTACAATGTTCATTACATTCGGCAGATCATGTAATTCTTCTTCTCTTTCACCCAGGATAGCAATGTCATCAGCGAATCGTGTCATTGATATCCTTTCACCTTGAATTTTAATTCCACTCCAGACCCCTTATTTTATTTCCATCATTGCTTTTTCGATGTGCAGATTGAACAGGAAGGGCGAAAGACTACATCCCTGTCTTACACTCTTTTTAATCCGAGCACTTTATTCTTGGTCGTCCACACTTGTTATTCCCTCTTGGCTCTTGTAGATATTGTATATTATCCGTCTCTCCCTACAGCTTACCCCTATTTTTCTCAGGATTTAGAACATCTTGCACCATTTTACAGTGTCGAACGGTTTTTCTAGATCGGCAAATACTATGAACTTGTCTTGAGTTTTTTTAGTCTTCCTTCGATTATCAACCGCAACGTCAGAAGTGCCTCTCTGGTGCCTTTACCTTTCCGAAAACCAAACTGATCGTCATCTAACACATCCTCAATTTTCATTTCCATTCTTCTTTTCGTTATTCATGTCAGCAGCTTGGATGCATGAGCTGTTACGCTGATGGTACGATAATCCTCGCACTTATCTGCTCTTGCAGTCTTCGAAATTGTGTGGATGACACTTTTCCGAAAGTCAGATGGTATGTCGGCAGACTCATACATTCTGCACACCAACACGAATAGTCGTTTTGTTGCCACTGTCCCTAGTGACCTTAGAAATTCTGATGGAATGTTATCTATCAAATGGTTCAAATGGCTCTGAGCACTATGGGACTTAACATCTGAGGTCATCAGTCCCCTAGAACTTAGAACTACTTAAACCTAACTAACCTAAGGACATCACACACATCCCTGCCCAAGGCAGGATTCGAACCTGCGACCGTAGCAGTCGCGCGGTTCCGGACTGAAGCGCCTAGAACCGATCGGCCACCAGCGGCCGTCTGTTATCTATCCCTTCTGGGTTATTTCTTATTAAGTCCTCTAAAGCTCTCCTAAATTCTGACCAATATTGGATCCCCTATCTCTTCCATATCGACTCTTGTTTCTTCTTCTATCACATCAGACATATCTTCCCTTCGTAGAGGCCTTCAGTGTACTCTTTCCACCTGCCCATTCTCTCCTCTCCATTTAATAATGGAATTCCGTTGCATTCTTAATGTTACCACCCCTGATTTTAATTTCACCTAAGGTTGTTTTGACTATCCTGTATGCTGAGTTAGTCTTTCCGACAGTTATATCTTTTTTAATTTCTTCACACTTTTCATGCAGCCGTTTCGTCTTAGCTTCCCTGCACTTCCTATCTATTTAATTCCTCAGCTATTTGTATTTCTGTATTCCTGAATCACGCTGAACATTTTTGTACTTCCTCCTTTCATCATCATGTTACGTATCTTTAATGCAATGTTGTCCGCAGCTCGTGGTCGTGCGGTAGCGTTCTCGCTTCCCACGCTCGGGTTCCCGGGTTCGATTCCCGGCGGGGTCAGGGATTTTCTCTGCCTCGTGATGACTGGGTGTTGTGTGATGTCCTTAGGTTAGTTAGGTTTAAGTAGTTCTAAGTTCTAGGGGACTGATGACCATAGATGTTGAGTCCCATAGTGCTCAGAGCCATTTGAACCATTAATGCAATGTTTTCCATTGCCTTCTGCATTCTGAAGAAGCTGATCATTGCTGATTCTTCCACCTTTAAGGGCAGTTTCCCACCTGTGTTCTTTGAAGTGACCTTCTTCACACCTATGTTTTTCTTTCCAAGGTTTGTGACTGCCATTTTTAGAGATCTCCATTCCTCTTCAACTGCACTGCCTACTGAGCTATTCCTTATTGCTGTATCTATAGCCTTAGAGAGTGTCAAACGTATCTCGACACTCCTTAGTACTTTTGTATCCCGTTTCCTTGGGTAATGATTCTTCCTGACTAATTTCTTAAACTTCAGCCTACTTGTCATAGCTATGACATTCTGATCCGAGTCTATATCTGCTCCTTGGTGTGCCTTACAACCCATTATCTGATTTCGGAATCTCTGTTTGGCCATGATGTAATCTAACTGAAATCTTTTCCTATCACTCTGCCTTTTCCGAGTATACCCCCTCCTCTTGTGATTTTTGAACAGTGTATTTGCTATTACTAGCTGAAATTTATTACAGAACTCAATTAGTCTTTCTCATCTCTCATTTCTTGTCCCAAGCCCATATTCTTCTGTAACCTTTTCCGCCACCCCTTCCCCTGTAACTGCGTTCTACACCCCCATGAATATTAAATTTTCACCTCCCTTTACGTACTGTATTACCCTTTAAATGCTCATATACTTTTATTATATCTTCATCTATGAAACGTCGGCATGTATACCTCAACCATCGTTGTCGATGTTTGTTTCCTGTTCACAGTTACACGCCCTCTGGCCTACCTTCCTATTCATAACGAAACCTATTCCCGTTATACGATTTTCTGGTACTGCTGATATTAACGTATATTCATCCTACGAGAAATACTTGTCTTCTCTCCATTTTACCTCATTGACCCTTATTAAATCTAGATTGAGCTTTACATTTCCCTTTTCTGATTTGCTTGCTTCCCTACCAAATCCAAGCATTTGACGTTCCACGCCCCGACTCGTAGAACATTATCCTTTCGTTGTTCATTCATTCTTTTTCTCGTGGTCACCTACCTCTTGGCAGTCCCCTCCCGGAGATCCGGAAGGGGGACTTTTCCGAAATTTTTCGCCAATGGAGAGATCATCATGACACTTTTTCAATTACAGGCCACGTGTCCTGTGGATACATGTTACGTATCTTTAATGCAATGTTTTCCATTGCCTTCTGCATTCTCAAGAAGCTGATCATTGCTGATTCTTCCACCTTTAAGGGCAGTTTCCCACCTGTGTCTGATTTGGTTCGAATTGTGCCTTGTCAAAAACCAGGTCATTGTTGAACTACATCCCACATGAATTCGAATGCATTTTAGTTGCGTATACCATTCAGCACTTATTTAAAAAGGCATTCATTCGCAGTGTTTGGTTGAATGTTACAGATCCTTACTAAATTTTAGTCGTATAGGGCATCACGTATGATCACAAGTGCTTCACTCTCGCTTTTGTTCTAAAGCTGAGTCGCTAGATGTTTCTCGTTAAGCGCAAATGATTCCAAAGAAGAGTAAAAGAACGGACGCGAGAAATTATAGACCAATACCCCTAACATCGATTTGCTGCAGAATCCTTAAACATATTCTCATTACGAATATAACAAATTTTCTTGAGTTCGAGAAGCACAGTTTTACAGTAGAAAGAATCGCTCGTGCGCAACTCAGGTTCCCCCTTTTCTCACGTCTTATACTGCGAACTATGGCTGAAGGGCAAGAGGCAGATTCTACCTTTATAAATATCCGGATAGTGTTTGACACGGCGCCCCACTGCGAACTGTTAACGAAGATACGAGCATGTGGAATAAGTTCGCACATATGTGAGTGATTCGAAGACTTCTTAAGTAACAGAAATCAGCTCGTCCTCGACTGCCAGTGTTCATCAGGGACAAGTGTAACAAGAGAAGGGCCCACGAAAGTGTGACAGGACCGCTGTTATTATCTATACACACAAATGATCTGACAGACAGGATGGGCAGCAATCTGTGGTTGTTTGCTGATGATGCCTTAGTGTACGGGAAGGTTTCGAAGGAGAATTATTGTAGGAGGTCTGAGTGAGCAGCTTTTACTTGTGTGTGTGTGTGTATTGTCGTAAATACAAATCTAGGAATTTGAACCGACAGCCTACATGCGCTATTGAGCTCAAAGACAGATCACTTACATCAAATTGTAAAGAATCCCCCGTGTGTTAAATCCCATCTCATTCGTAAGCAAATAAATAAGTAAACGAATAATTTCACGCCCAGTAGACTTGGTCAGTGCGAACTGCTTGAAAAAACGTAAATGCATAAAAAAAACTGTAATGTCGAACTGCATGAGAATGTAACCTGAAACAAACGAAAATTTCTGCACTGACATATGGCCTTGATAAAATAAAAAAACTGAAGTGACCTATATTGCGCAAAGGAAAAGAAACAAACTGTATTATGAATCTCACCTGCAAAATGTGGTACTGGCAGAAACAGCAACACAGTAAGACACCGCAACGGCTAAAAAAATACTACTAAAAACTAACTACAGTTGGGCCAAGGAAATTGGGTTCATTACCTTGTCAGGGAATGCCAATGAAACACATGATTCAACTTTAAGTTCCGAAATTTCAGTTAGGAACGAACTTATCAAAAAAAAGGAAAGAAACAATTATAGACTATAATATGATAATTCATTTAGTGAAACATCTTCCTTGGTATAGTAAATTAACTCTGAAGATCAGTCAATAAACTAATTATCAAAACTCGACTGTGACGAGCGTGAAGTTGACCAACAATACATGTCTAAAAAAATGAAAATAAACATTTTACCTCATCAAATCATACCTCGTTCTTCATTTCAAAACCTTCCGTTGACCGTATGCTATCCAACTACTGCTGCGAGTCATCATTCCTCCTCGTAATAATTTTGCAACTCACATAGATCCAAACGTGCGTCCATGCATTACACTGTACACTCGACGAATCCCCGCCAACTACTCACTGCAGCTTTCCACTACTGGCTGTCAAAGATTCTACGACTCCACAGTGCTGCCATTGCAGACACAGATATTGTTGCGTACCAACAGTTTCTCTAATCATAATTCTTCACACATATATCTTTCCTTTACTAATATTAATACATCCAATAACATCATCAGAAATTAGCCATCTTATAGAAGATACAGGGTGACTTAGACAAAATTTCTAGTTTGTGTAATTAATTGTAGCTATCTCTTGTAGAAAAATGTAAGTTAATGCGGGTGAGTACGAAAAGCAAACCCGCAATGTTCAGATACAGCGTTGGTACTGTCCTGCTTGACACACTCATGCCTTTTCAATATTTGGGCGGAACGTTGCAGAGTGATACGAAATGGAACGGGCTTATGAGGCTTGTTGTACGGAAGGCAAATGGTCGATTTCGATTTATTGGGAGAGTTTTGGGAAATTTGGTCCATCTGTGAAGGAGACTGCATACAGGACGCTAGTGCGACCTGTTCTTGAATAGTGCTAGAGTGTTTGGTTCAAATGGCTCTGCGCAGTGTGGAACTTAACATCTGAGGTCATCAATCCCCTAGAACTTAGAACTACTTAAACCTAACTAACCTAAGGACATCACACACATCCATGCCCGAGACAGGATTCGAACCTGCGACCGTAGCAGTCGCACGGTTCCGAACTGAAGCGCCTAGAACCCGCTCGGCCACCGCGGTCGGCGCTAGAGTGTTTGTTTCCATATCAGTTTGAATTAAAGAAGATATAGAAGCCAGGATGCTACATTTTTACCGGTAGATTCGTACAACACGCAAGTGCTGCAGACATGCTTCGGAAACTGAAATGGGAATCCCTGGGGGAGAGGCGACGTTCTTATCGAGAAACATTATTGAGAAAATTTAGAGAAATGGCATTTGAAACTGACTGCAGAACGATTCTATTGTCGCCAACAAACATTTCGCGTAATGACCACGAACTTAAGGTACGAGAAGTTAGGGCTCTTACGGAGGCAAATGACAGTCAGTTGTGCCTAGCTCCTTTTGCGAGTGGAACAGGAAAAAAAAATGGCTCTGAGCACTATGGGACTCAACTGCTGTGGTCATAAGTCCCCTAGAACTTAGAACTACTTAACCCTAACCAACCTAAGGACAGCACACAACACCCAGCCATCACGAGGCAGAGAAAATCCCTGACCCCGCCGGGAATCGAGCCCGGGAACCCGGGCGTGGGAAGCGAGAACGCTACCGCACGACCACGAGATGCGGGCTGGAACAGGAAAGGAAATGATTAGTACTGGTGTAGGATACCCTCCGCCACACACCGCACTATGACTTGCTGAGTACGTATGCAGATGTAGATGCAGATGAATTTTGGTGGTGTATTCCCCTTCTACATGCGAAACGACCGCGGACAGAGGTTCACGGGATTGTTTTGCAAATAATCATCGAAACCTGTCCAATCGGATAATAATGCGCAGCATTTTTTGCCGGATGGATACTCATATATCTACGTAATTTGCCTTCATTGGTCCAAAATTCATTTTAAAAGAACTACCGCCTTTTCACGAACTTGTGACCGCCCTTGGAATGAGGCGGGTTTGCTATAAATGTGGGGTTACTAATTCTGGTTAAGAATTATGTTTGCGCTTTGAAACTTCCTGGCAGATTAAAACTGTGTGCTGGACTGTGACTCGAACTCGGGATCTCTGCCTTTCGCGGGCAAGTGCACTACCAGCTAAGCTAACCAAGCACGACTCATGACCCGTTCTCACAGCTTCAATTCTGCCAGTACCCCTTCTCCTACCTTTCAAACTTCACAGAAGCTCTTCTGTGAGCCTTTCAGAACTAGCATTCCTGGAAGAAAGGATGTTGTGGAGACATGGCTTAGCCACAGCCTGCTGATACGTTTCCAGAATGATATTCTGGATGCTTACGCATTCATTGTGAATGTGTACTGATGCGTGACACCAATTTAATATTTTTCCTTCATTGTCTCATATGTCCTCCCGTCTCTTATGTGCTATGCGATGCTGGCGTAAATCATGGGTGCGTCAGCAAGTCTCTGTCTTATTTATTATTTATTGTGTCGGTAGACCACGTTTAAAGATAATTATCACGAGGCCTCCTGGTTTGTCGAATACTAGACCACAAATACAATCGACCTCTACAGGAGGTATGAACCTTTGCAATGTTACTTGATGTGTTTGATTTAACCATGACCAACAGAATACTTTCAGTGTGACAGCGGTAATCATAGGGAAGCATGCTGATGAGCCGTAATATTTGCTGCCGTTCTGAGGAAGTATTCGAAGTTCTTACCTACGAGAACGCGATGAAAGGTAATGCCTCCGATTTTTTTTGTGAAAACTCAAAGATTTTTTATTAACATTCTATATCTTAATTTTTCATGTCTACATATTTATTTCTGAACTCAGTTGCCCTGGCGAAAAACACATTTCTCCCAACGCAGACCAGTTGGTTAATACCACCTATGTAGAATGTTTAACTTTGTTGATAGAATAAACCTCAACTCTGCTTGCACCGCTTCATGACTATCAAACTGAAGTTCTTTAAGGTGTTCTTTGAGTTTCGGAAGCAGATGAAAAGCGGGTGGGGCCGTGTCTGTATGGAGAATGACCGATGGCAGTGAACCCAGGGCGCCGGATTGTTGCAGATGTCGCAGCGCTCGTATATGGTATGACACTATCATGGTGAAGGAGATTGTGCTCCATATGTGGACGAACTCATCGAATTCGAAACTTAAGTTACAGCACGCTGTTTCTCGCGTACTTACATACTTATGTTAAATACAGCCGTCTTGGTTCAAATGGCTCTGAGCACTATGGGACTTCACATATGAGGTCATCAGTCCCCTAGACTTAGAACTACTTAAACCTAACTAACCTAAGGACATCACAACATTCATGCCCGAGGCAGGATTCGAACCTGCGACCGTAGCGGTTGCACGGTTCCGAACTGAAGCGCCTAGAACCGCTCGGCCACACTGGCCGGCACAGCCGTCTTACATGCCACATATCGGAGCCCTCCAGCTACAGATGTGAAGTGTAAAGATGTAGAATGTAAATACCATTTGTCTTATTTAAAAACCTTTGAGAGTCTTCACATCAAAAATTTTTGGCGGCATTACCTTCCAACACTTCCTCGTAGTAACAAACGAAAACGATTGATTAACTTCGAACTCTGATGCGTTGTCGTGACGAGGCGATGGTGTAACACTTGAGGTGGGTTGGTCTTAGACGCGCGGGTCAGCGGTACGGATGTAGTAACGGCGACAACTTAGCCACCGCCACAGACCACAATGACCAGTGGCTGACAAGTCGTGGGACAGCCGCGGTCTGTGCTGAAGCGCTGGCTGTTAACTGTTGGGTCTGGCGTTGCTGGACCCAGTACTCGCCATGTGCTGGAGTTCGGAGGAGGGCGAGTTCATTGACGGCCTACGAGTGAGACGGAAACAGTTAGAGACTGGAACGCGTTGTGCCGTGTAGCCAGGCAGCATGTGTCGTGTCGTAACGGTGTATACATAGTGTGTTTTAGCCCAAATTGCTGAGGCCGTTCATCTGTAAGAATTCTTAAGTTTCTTTTTTTTACGCTGCACATCATGTAAAACTGTGCTGATCTCGAAGGCTGCCTTCAGCACTGCAGTGCTTTACTAGGCATGGTGGAGTGCACCTGATTTCCTCCCACCTCTGACTAGACATATACAGCCGAGCGGTTCTATGCGCTTCAGTCTGGAACCGCGTGACCGCTGCAGTTGCAGGTTCGAATCCTGCCTCGGGTATGGATGTGTGTGTTGTCCTTAGGTTAGTTAGGTTTAAGTAGTTCTAAGTTCTAGGGGACTGATGACCTCAGATGTTAAGGCCCATAGTGCCCAGAGCCACTTGAACTACGTTTCAATGCCTACTCCGATACACAGTGCAGCTTGACTTGGCATTGTTGTCATTTTTTATTGGTGAAAGAAACAATACCTAACAGAGAAAATCGTAGTACCAACAAGGGATAGAACTCTAAGCCTTTACAATGAAATGAACACCCTTAGCTGCTTACAGGCGTTGACATTCGTCATAAGGGACAGATGAAAATGTGCACCCCGACCGGGACTCGAACCCGGTATTTCCTGCTTACATGGCAGACGCTCTATCCATCTGAGCCACCGAGGACACAGAGGATAGCGCGACTGCAGGGATTTATCTCTGGCACGCCTTCCGCGAAACCCACATTCTCAACGTATTGTCCCGACCTGCAATCGTTGTGCCCCCGCCCATTATACTCATTACTCGCGGCGTGTTGCCGATTCCCGTTAAGAGTTCGGGCACTGTTTGTGCATTCGCACAGAAGAAGAAGATAGTCAAGTGGCCGGTGAGCCTTAACTTTGTATATACTAAGATGGTATCTGTTCTTTTGGACATGTCAGAAAGAACAGATACCGGTACCATCTTAGTATATACGAGGGCTATCCACAAAGTACACCACGTTTTGGAATTAAAAATAAATAAAGTATTGGAAATTTTTTTATTATATACAGATGAAAGCCACGCTTATATACTACTTTTCTACATAGTTGCCATTTAAATTAAGGCACTTATCGTAGCCATGGACGAGCTTGGAAATTCCTTCGTCGTAAAATTCTGCCGCCTGCGCCTTCAAGCACGTGGTTACCTCTTCTTGAAGCTGTGCGTCGTCATCAAAACGCTACATAGCCAACCACTTCTTCATTGCTGGGAATAAGTGGAAGTCGCTCGGTGCCAGGTCGGGACTGTACGGCGGATGAGGAAACAACTCCCACTTCAAAGATTGGAGAAACTTCACGAGTGGCATTTGCCGTGTGGGCGTTGTCGTGAATCAGCAAGATCTTTGAGCTCAACTTTCCCCTGCGCTTGTTTTGTATTGCTCTTCTGAGGTTGTGCAGAGTTTGGCAATACCTTTGAGAGTTTATTGTAGTGCCTCTTTCCAGGAAATCCACAAAAATCACACCTTTTCTGTCCCAAAAGACAGTCGTCATCACCTTCCTTGCCGAAATTGTCTGCATGCATTTCTTGGGTGTTCTTCTCATTGTAATTTCATTCTAACGAGCTGCATGGTCGGACATGTCCGAAAGAACAGATACCATCTTAGTATATATATCTAAACCTTTAGTTTAGCTGCCTGGAACTCAAGCCACTGACCCACAAAGCCACGTTTCTAACTAAATCAGGAATAAGTTCTTTATGAAAAAGAAACTAGCAAGGGAACAAATACTAGTTCTGTACAAGAGGTAAACGAAGAAAGTAAGGTATCATCGTTTGGTATTCGTTATTTAGTTTAGAGATAATATATTGGCGAATAAATTTGTTTGAATGATCTAATTATTCGAACATTTATCGAGTTAGAAGGCTGAGGAATACCCATCTCTTAGAGAGTGCATATGTCGACGCGCAGGTGGATCTCATTCTGCTTAGAGTATATCTCTCTGGCCATCACGTATCCACGTGTTCAAACACTGGGGAATCCTGTGCTAGAACAAGAAAATGTATAAGTAACGCTTTCGCTGTAGGGATAGAAGTCGCAGCATGGGGCAGCCCTTCCCTTACGCGGCTCTACTGCGTCATTAGCGCCCTTGAGGCGGAGGTGTCGGGCACCGCTGCGTGTGCAGGACTGGTGCACGAAGGGCAAGCAAGGGCCGGCCGAGAACAATTAAAGCGCAGGGCGAGGTGGATAGCCCGTACAGCGGCTGCCGCACGCTCCCACGTTCGCCGCCCCTTGCCAGATCCAATTTTACTCTCGAGCGCAAAACAGAGTGGCAGCGGCAGTGGTATGGGTCGCTAACCTCCTGGGCTAGAGGCCCGTGCTGCAGAACCGAGGGGTGGGCGGCCGTCCTCTCGGTCACAGGCAGCCGCCAGTAATTGAAAGACGACGCTAGCAGCGCCAGGTTGCGACGAGCTCTCACCCCCCCCCCTTCTCCTGCACCCGCTCCCCCTCTGGCCTCATCCTCCACTCCACCCATCATCGCAATTTAATCCCTTTCCTTACTTCGCACCAGCTGGAAGAAAGGAAAGCAATCTCCAAATTCGTGCTGCCTGTGACACTCACACCCTGACCCCACTCCTATCCCCGCTATCCCCCCCCCCCTCTTTCTGAGTCCCACATTTTTCTCTTTGTCAGTGACGCCCGTCGCTTTTGGCGTGTTCGCGGAAGGAGTACCGGCCGAGTGACAAAGTTTTCCTATTTCCTTTTTCTTTGTTGGACGAGATGTCGGTCTACCTTTCTCCCGGTCAGAAACAAGAGACTCCTCGCACAACAGGCCCTTTCGATCACAACTTGTAGTCGCTCGCGATACCACTCCATGTGAAAGCGGAGCCATCGGTGTAGTTTCTAACGATCACTTCTCCGCAGCGCAACGTAACTCCCTAACATACGTCTTCGTACTACTGCAGTACACACTCCACATCAGCAGATCATCATACCTAGTCGACTACTATCCAAACAACACTGAAACTGATCTTAAGATCTTCATAGAAAACAATAGTTCCCATCAAAAGCTAACAACAGAAGAAACTACCATACACAAAAGGCAAGGATATAGCGAAGAAAGTGCAGACTGAAAAGACAACATCATGGAACAAAATACTGTTGGGAACATTCAATGAGCTATATACATACTCTTCCTTCAAATATCTATAATATCGTTTCTCAATCCTTAACCTCCGGCCACCTTCCAGATCTCTCTCCCTCCCTCCCTCTCTCAGACACACCCGCATTTTACACACCAATAGACACACACAAACACACACACACACACACACACACACACACAGAGAGAGAGAGAGAGAGAGAGAGAGAGAGAGAGAGAGAGAGACAAGAACAAGAAACCTTCCACCCAAAGAACACTGAGACTGAGATAGCAATAGAATCTATCAAAAAGCGATAACACAAAGGAAAAAAGTACTGAATGAAAATACAGACAAGAAATATACCACCCAGATAACACTGAGACTGATCTTAAGATCTTCAGAGAAAGCAATAACCTCTAACAAAAACACGCAGTAGAAGAGAACACCCATATACAAACAGCAAAGAGATAGTGAAAAAAGTTCTTGAATGAAAATACAACACTGTGGGACAAAACACTGCTTGGAACACTCAGCGAACGTTTTGTACACCCTTTCGGTGTTATTTATTCTATGGGTACCAGTTAAGGTGCTTCAGTAAAACAAAAAAAAATTGTTCAAATGGCACTGATCACTATGGGACTTAATATCTGACGTCATCAGTCTCCTAGAACTTACAACTACTTATACCTAACTAACCTAAGGACATCGTACACATTCATGCCCGAAAGAGGATTCGAACCTGCAACCGTAGCGGTCGCGCGGTTCCAGACTGAAGCGCCTAGAACCGCTCGGACACACCGGCTGGCTCAGTAAAACACCTTCAGGCCCTGAATGGGTTAGCTCCAATCATGTACACGATTTCATCAGTGGGCAACATCTATAACCAGGTTTACGCAAATCACCCGTGACAACGGTGTTGTGCCTGCAACTATCAAGTCAATTAACGCCTGAAGATGGTACACTGAGGCACCGAAACTGGTACCCATAGAATGAATAAATAACATCAAAAGAACGTCTGTAGGTGTTCCATTTTATTACTCATTGAACTATACAATGACACCCCCCCGCCCACACACACACACATAAAACTAGTAATCAAATATCTGTTTCTCAATTCCGTCCTCCCACCCCTTTTCCAGTTCTCTCTCTCTCACACACACGCACACACGCGCACGCTTTCTCTATCGCATTTTGTGGACACACACACACACACACACACACACACACACACACACACACACACATACACACACCACAACACATCACATCACATCACATGACATGACATACGTTCTCCACCAACATACACATCACATTGATTAGCGCTACACTGAGCATAAGCCAAATGATGAACTAGTAACCAGCGACAACAACGTAGCTCCTCTCAGTAAGTATTGCGCCATAAACGACTGGTCAAATTAAGTTTTATGGAAAATACGTGTGAAATAAAGATGAGAGTGAAATTGTGTAATAAAATTAGAAAACTGAGTACACAACAGAAGTAGAAAGAGATATCCACCAGAAATACACAATAGGATGGAAAGTGTATGCACAGTAACTCAGATAACCACTACCAACAAAATATATTTAAAACTGCACAAACTTCTTCATGACTACTTTACAGTGACATGTTCTCAAAACAACAAAAAAGAGCAAAAAGAAAGATCTGTGAAAATTCTATTTTCATTAGCAATTTAATTTTCAGGAGAGCAAATGAAACCAACAAATTTAAATTCCCATGTTTCAATATTGGACCTACATCAGATGAACGAACGCAAGGTTTGTATGATCGTTTACAGAAATAAATTTGACCCACAGAAGAAATATGACTGAGTGAATAAAAATAAACAAATTGTAAAACATCCTGGCCGATTAAAACTGTGTGCCGGAAACTCGAACTCGGGACCTTTACCTTTCCCGGGCAAAGATCCCAAGTTCGAGTCTCGGTCCGGCAAACAGTTTTAATCTGCCATGTTTCATATCAGCGCACACTCCGCTGCAGAGTGAGAATTTCATTCTGGAGAAACAAATTGTATTTTTGTATAAAGCGGAGTTAAGAAAAAGAACCCAAACTTGAATTCGCAAACACTGAAAATAGCATCAAAAGGAACTTCCAACCGGAGTAAGATGATTCGCACTACTTTTGCTATAAGAATAATTGCCAGCTTTGGGAATATGGAAGTGTTATATGTTTCTTGGGATAATATTAGGTAGTGACTCCTCACTCAGACAAAAAGTATTCATTGCACACTAAAAAAAAGTTTAAATTATGTGTGGGGCTCACACACATACATGTCGCAGGCATCTCTTTCAGCATCTAGAAATGTTAATAACTTCACAGCACTTTAATTCACTTGTGAAAATTATCATCAGCAATCCATCTGAGTTTCAAAGTAACGGAGATATTCGCAAATATAACACCGGAAAGAAAAATAATTTGCTGTTCTCTTTAATGAACCTGCCTTTGGTGCAGAAAAGCGTGAAATAACTGGCTATAAATCTCTTTTACAATCTACCAGTAGAAATAAAATATGTGAGAGATATCAGAAGTGTTTCAATTGTAGATTAAAGATGTTTGTCCGTAGGTACTCCTTCCACACCATACAGAAATATATTGTCCAAAAATTGAGTGGCAAAGTGCATTTAGACTTACCTTTGACATGCTGCATCTTTTTAACGTCTAGTTCTGAAAACGCACATTTCACAAGAATTTTCTTATGCAGCACCGAAGCCGATCACGTTCTGTTGACCAATCTACTACTGTAGTAAGACAACTATAATCATCAGAAGATCGGCATGATATATCAAATCCGGTATATAATAAGGCTTCATAAATACTTTTCGTTGGTTACGTTCTCCCTCAACAACCTTTAATAGATAATCCCAATCAGCAAAAAAAGAACAGTCTCTGTTGCAAAAGGCTTTATTGCAGATGAGGTGTTTCGCGCGGGCGTCATGATCCATCTTTAAAAAAATGGCTCAAATGGCTCTGAGCACTATGGGACTCAACTGCTGTGGTCATAAGTCCCCTAGAACTTAGAACTACTTAAACCTAACTAACCTAAGGACAGCACACAACACCCAGCCATCACGAGGCAGAGAAAATCCCTGACCCCGCCGGGAATCGAACCCGGGAACCCGGGCGTGGGAAGCGAGAACGCTACCGCACGACCACGAGATGCGGGCGATCCATCTTTACATTATCTGTGTTTGAAGATAACCCAGCCGCACGAAACGCATCATTAGCGATAAAGACTTATGCAAAAAAGACTGTATTCTTCTTTTGGAAGAACTAACTACTGCAGGGTCATGGAGTGGAGTGATGCATGCTTAATTAATTAATTTTTGACACTGATATCAACTGAATTCATCAACGTGGAGCCTGAATCTAATTGAAGTCCATCACTACTATATAATAAGTAATTTATGTCTCTGTCTGGAGAGCATAACAGGAGGTAAAACTGTAGAAAGCAGAATATATCTGTAATATACACGATGTGATCAAATGTATCCGGACACCTGGCTGAAAGTGACTTACAAGTTCGTGGCGCCCTCCATTGATAATTCTGGAATTCAGTATGGCCTTGATGACAGCTTCCACTCTCACGGGCATACGTTCAAACAGTAGTTGGAAGGTTTCTTGGGAAATGGGAGCCCATTCTTCACAGAGTGTTGCGCTGAGGAGAGGTATCGATGTCGATCGGTGAGGCCTGGCACGAAGTCGGCGTTTCAAAACATCGCAAAGGTGTTCTATAAGATTTAGGTCAGGACTCTGTCCAATACAGGGATGTTATTGTCGTGTAACCACTCCGCCAGAGGCCGTGGATTATGAACAGGTGGTCGATCGTGGTGAAAGAAGTAATCGCGATCCCCATATGATCCTCAACAGTGGGAAGCAAAAAGGTGGTTAAGTCAATGTAGGCCCGTGCTGTGATAGTGCCACGCAAAACAGCAAGGGTACAAGCCCCCTCCATGAAAAACACGACCACACCGTAACACCGCCGCCTCAGAATTTTACTTTTGGCACTACACACGCTGGCAGATGACGTACACCGGGCATTCGCCATACTCACAAGCTAACATCGGATCGCCACACTGTGTACCGTGATTCGTCACTCCACACAACGTTTTCCTACAGTTGAATCGTGCAAGCTTTACGCTCATTACACCAATCGAGGCGTCGTTTGGCATTTACCGGCGTTGTGTGTGGCTTATGAGCAGCTGCTCGACCATGACTTCCAAATTTTCTCACCTCCCGTCTAACTGTCATAGTACTTGCAGTGAATCCTGATGCAGTTTGAAATTTCTGTGTGATGGTCTGGATAGATGTCTGCCTATTACACATTACGACCCTCTCCAACTGTCGGCGATCTCTGTAAGTCAACAGACGAGGTCGGCATTTACGCTTTTGTGCTGTGTGTGTCCCTTCACATTTCCACTTCACTATCACATCGGAAACAGTGTATCTAGGGATGTTTAAGAGTGTGGAAATCTCTCGTACAGACGTATGATGCAAGTGACACCCAATCACCTGACCACGTTCGAAGTCCGTGAGTTTCACGGAGCGCCCCATTCTGCTCTCTCAGGATGTCTAGTGACTACTGAGGCCGCTGATATGGAGTACTTGGCAGTAGGTGGCAGCACAATGCACCTAATATGAAAAAGTACGTTTTTGGGGATATCCGGTTACTTTTGATCATATAGTGTGTAATAAACTTCGTCACATGCGCCATGATTGTTTCGGTACAGATATGAAAAGACTGGTACCTTATCAATACGAAAAAATGTTGTGTTCAATGGCTTCAAAACTATACAGATACTGTAAGTGTTCATCTCAGCTAAGTGTCAATTCAACATTATATGTCAATGCGTAGTACACGCGCGCATGAAGACAAAATGTCGAAAAACTATTTACGGTAAGGTAAATCATTTGAAGAGGCAGAAATAAGTCGCTGGGAGGATCGAGAACGCCATATCTCTGGAGAGCCTGAAAAAGTGTTATGGGAAGCTGTACTGGGCTAGCTGACAAATCACAAAGGATATAGGCAGTCGTACAGGTAGAGGAGAGACGAAAGGCTGAGGAAAGATGGTGGGACAAAGCGAAGGACAGGTCAGTGGGGGTGGACAGCATGGAAGGGAACAATCTGACGCTGTAAACTTGATGACACAGTAACTGGAGATAATTCTCAAGGCTCTGACCGACCACATCTGACAAAAAGTTACGAATAATAGGTAATTTTGGAGACTGAAGCATATCAGACCTTAAAAATAATATAGATCTGGAGAAATACATCTAACAATAAGTTAGAAAGAGGCAGAACGAGCAAAAAACTTTATAAATTTCTAGGGAAATAATCACGAAACTTGCACTGCCTGACAAATAAAAAATAAGGTAACCAGAAAACATGGACGGATATCAATGTAACTTCGCACACATACTCACAATCTGTGGGTCCGAAAATGATTACAGATGCATTTTTTGTGACGAGTAAAACGTCCACCAGTGAGTGTTAGTATAGTTTGTGTTTAGTATTGTTACCAGATATAAATGATGACTAACTGAAAACCTCAGCTGCCGACAGGTGTTGTTCATATATCTCGATGTGGACAGCTGAAAATGTGTGCCCCGACCGGGACTCGAACCCGGTCGGGGCACACATTTTCAGCTGTCCACATCGAGGTGTATCAACAACACCTGTCGGCAGCTGAGGTTTTCAGTTAATCATTTAATCCAGGGAAAAGCTGCACGGTCGTCATCAGTAACTGTTCTTTCAAAAACAAGTTACTGTCTTCGTATTATATGTTACCAGATGTGGTTGGGCATGTAAGGAGCGTGAACAGAGTCAGATGTTGAGAGATCGCTGTGAAGGACACGGAGATGTCGCATATTGGTGTGGAACATAATCACCTTCAGCTGACAGAGTTTGAAAGGGCCTCATTGTCGGTCTCCATTTGGCCGGATGGTCGAATCGTGCACATCCACATTTGTGATGTATTCCGATGGGATAGTGTCCCGATGTTGACTGGTCTGCATGAGAACTTACAGGCAGGCATAGTCTTAGTCAGGGCTCTGACCGACCACACCTGACAACGACAATGGAAGACCGTCGTTTGCGCACACCATCTGTGACCAAATAATGGACTTCCTGTAACATTCTGGGTTATCCCGTACCATTGCTCGCTGGCAGGCAGCAGTGAGAGTAGGTAGTACCCGCCCCATGCGTAGGCTGGCGTTAACGCCACAATAGAAGTGGCTGCACTTGGAGAAGTGCCGTCAGCGAGGAGGATGTACTGCTGATGAAAGGCGTCAGGCTGCGTTCAGCGATGAATTGGGGTTCTACGTCACCGCAGGTGACCATAGTCGGCGAGTGTAGCAGTGACCTAGGGAGAATCCTATTGCTCTAGCGTTATGGACAGGGACAGCGGTCTTATTCCTGACGTCATGTTGAAGGGAGCGATAGGGTGTGATTTCATGTCACGGCAGATACTAATTGAGAAAACTGCTGGTACAGCTGCATGTTACGGACTTCCTGCGCCCCAATGTGACGGTATCGAGATGCCATTTTCCAAGTGGACAATGTTTATTTTATCACACTACTGGCCATTAAAACTGCTGCACCAAGAAGAAATGCAGATGATAAATGGGTATCCATTGGACAAATATAATATACTAGAATTGACATGTGATTACGTTTTCACGCAATTTGGGTGCATAGATACTGAGAAATCAGTACCCAGAACAACCACCTCTGGCCGTAATAATGGCCTTGATACGCCTGGGCAGTGAGTCAAACAGAGCTTGGATGGCGTGTACAGGTACAGCCGCCCATGCAGCTTCAACACGATACCCCAGTTCATGAAGAGTAGTGACTGGCGTATTGGGGCGAGCCAGCTGCTGGGCCGCCATTGACCAGACGTTTCCAATTGGTGAGAGCTCTGGAGAATGTGCTGACCAGGGAGGCAGTCGAACATTTTCTGTATCCAGAAAGGCCAGTACAGACCTGCAACATGCGGTCGTGCATTACCCTGCTGAAATGTAGGGTTTCGCAGAGATCGAATGAAGGGTAGAGTCACGGGTCGTAACACATCTGAAATGTAACGTCCACTGTTCAAAGTGCCGTCAATGCGAACAAGAGGTGACCGAGACGTGTAACCAATGGCACCCCGTACCATCACGCCGGGTGATACGCCAGTATGGCGATGACGAATACAAGCCTCCAATGTGCATCCACCACGATGTCGCCAAACACGGATGCGACCATCATGATGCTGTAAACGGAACCTGGATTCATCCGAAAAAATGACGTTTTGCCATTCGTGCACCCAGGTTCGTCGTTGAGTACACCAAAGCAGGCGCTCCTGTCTGTGATGCAGCGTCAAGGGTAACCACAGCCATGGTCTCCGAGCTGATAGTCCATGCTGCTGCAAACGTCGTCGAACTGATCGTGCAGATGGTTGTTGTCTTGCAAACGTCCCCATCTTTTGACTCAGGGATCGTGACGTGGCTGCACGATCCGTTACAACCATGCGGAGAAGATGCCTGTCATCTCGACTGCTAGTGATACGAGGCCGTTGGGATCCAGCTCGCGTTGGTCGAGATCCAATGACTGTTAGCAGAATATGGAATCGGTGGTTTCAGGAGGGTAATCTACCGAACCCACCGATTTTATATTCTTCTAACAGTCATCGGATCTCGACCAACGCGAGCAGCAATGTCGCGATACGAAAAACCGCAATCGCCATAGGCTACAGTCCGACCTTTATCAAAGTCGGAAACGTGATGGTACGCATTCTCCTCCTTACACGAGGCATCACAACAACGTTTCACCAGGCAACTCCGGTGAACTGCTGGTTGTGTATGAGAAATCGGTTTGAATCTTTCCTCATGTCAGCACGTTGTAGGTTTCGCCCCTGGCGCCAACCTTGTGTGAATTCTCTGAAAAGCTAATCATTTGCATATCTCAGCATCTTCTTCTTGTCGTTTAAATTTCGCGTCTGCAGCAGGTCATCTTCGTGGTGTATCAGTTTTTATGGCCAGTAGTGTATAATTCCAGTCACTCACCACAAATTATTGTAAACCTCATTTGTAAATGTTATCGATCTGTTACTGGAACTACAATAAAATAAAAATTTCCTGGATCGCTGGGAAACTTCACTGTAACTATGTGGAAACTTATGAGAACGATGTCCGTCCACAACTGGCACGTGTCTCTATGAAGTGTCTTCGTGATATTGACGTACTGCCATGGTCAGGATGATATGTCCCCGATAGAGTATGTGTGAGACCAGATCGAACTTCTCCCCAATGTCAGTATCGGAGATGTTACACACCAGTTCAACAGCCGTGGGCCAGGTTGACTTTGGATAGAAAGACAATATGACACGCTTTTCAAACGAATCAGTGCGTGCATCCAAACTAGAGAGAGTGCAGTTACATACTGGTAAGCGGGCTCAGTTCTTTTGTAAATCTGACTAGATTTTCTAAACGCTGCAGTAAGATCATTTATCTTCTCAACCCGTGTAGTTTCATATCGCTTCCTCTGTCCCTTCTTGGTGCTTCAGTTTTTATCAATCAGTATGTTTCGGGCAGTAAAAGTCACGGAAATTTGTTCTCAGCTTCGCAAAATCAATATGGTACTCACTGTGTTGTCCTCTTGGGAGTCTTAATCCTAGACCTCTTAACGACCCATACCTGAAACAAAAAAGAAGTCGAATATTAGAGTGTAAATAAAGATTGAGAAGGGTTGGGCGACGGTTGTTTGAAGAATTTAATTTAACGAACAATCATAAAAACAAAATGAAAGAGGAAATACACATACGATAAAAATGTCTTTCCGATTTATTGTTTATATCTGTTCTTGTTTTGGCACCCAAGCGTACCGGTTTTTTACTCATAATTTATTCCTTTACTGCGCTCAGTTCCATCAGTTTAAACCCGTTTGGTTCTTTATAAAAGTATTTGGTGAAGGTGTTAGCAGTTTCCTCGAGCGTTTTGCACTTGATCTGTGAAGAAAACTGCACCAATATACTGCTACAGATGGAGAAAATTTGGAAGTACTCTTTTACTCCATGTACCACTTGACAAATTCAAATGAGATATCCAACCAGATTTTTACTGCCAGAGTGGAGCTCAAGGACAACTGCCAAGTTTCGGCCCTTATGTAATTTCCTCCAAATCTGAAACTCCATAAACGTCTCATCTCACTTTCTTAAGAACAGCCATAGTTTATGGATCTGTTACGGAATCACTGTGGCACTGTGTGGGCAAAATACCCTAATGAAATCCCAGACAATAAAACTATTGTCCAGAAAGATACATGATCTTCATGCTTACATGTAGCATACTGAAATACTCAATAATGAAAGTAGAATACTGAACGAGTGAACACAGAGCCAATAACAAGATTAAAGTTAAACGCTCTTGGAAAGTTGGCAATAGCCGCGCGGTGTTAGGGGCCTCGTCTTGGTTTTTGCGGCTACCCCCGTCGGAGGTTCGAGACCTCCCTCGCGCAAGGGTGTGTGCGTTGTGCTTAGGTAACTTAGTTTAAGTTAGATTCAGTAGTGTGTAAGCTTAGGGACCGATGACCTCATCAGTTTGGCCCCGTAGAACTACCAGGTATTTAATTTTAAACAAAGAACATTTTCCTGAAGTATGAAACAAACTGTAGCGTTCAGCGTGTTGTGTGGAGTAATATATATCAGTGATTTCCGTAGTTTGTGAACAGGGGAGAAGTGGGATGCAACACTAACAATCACAGCTCAGTCCACTGAATGTAAAGTAAGCATAGTTCAAATAATCCATAGGAATTCTAAACCACATCTGTGTCGACATTTTATTCACTCTATTATTAAGTCTATATACAACAAAGTAAATACATATATGAACTTAGTATCTTCCGTCTTTACTGATGTGTGTTACAACCTTGCGTCACCAAGTGGCTGTCTTGACGAGAAAACCAGTTTAGCATCATGATACACTTTACACGCACGCACGCACGCGCACACACACACACACACACACACACACACACACACACACACACACACAGTTGGGAAAATGAACGAATGTGTTTCAAATATTAGCTTGATATTGTCCTAGAGTCGAGCTGTGCACCGTTTGCTTTCTTGCACAGCATCTAAACTCACAGCAAAATTGATTCAGCTGGTGTTCCTGTACTCTAAATGTTGTAAGTGTTGCCCGGTTATGCGAAATTAAATTAATATTAAATAAATAACAACAAAGCAATAAAAATGTTGTATACTTGTACTTCCGACTAATAAATAATAAAAATAGTGTTCCTATTAATAAGATTATAAAGATGAAATGAAGTAAAAATAAAAATCAACTTCAGTTACGCTTGCTTATTTAAGTAGGAGCCGATTCCTTAAATACTAAGTAAAGTAGGAGCAGATTCCTTAGTATAACTTAATTTCAGTGGGTATGAAATACCAAGACCCATTCTGCTAAACTACACACAAAATAATCACCACCTCACACATAAATATAGTTCAATACAGCGATTAACATATGTAAACCGGTAGTTTAGTAGTAGATCCAACAGGTTAATCAGTAACAGATCCTAAATTGCTGCCGAAATAATTCAGAGCACAATGCTGTCTTTCGCATAACACTCGCTTAATTGTAGAATTTCAGCTGGTTCAGACATTCTAAATCCCATTCAGCCATGAATACTTCTCAATACGAACGTAATTTAATGTATTCATGCGGCCAGTTACCACTCAAAATCTGTCACATTACAAGTCATAAACCACGCTAGCACCTCTCCAGCACATACGATACCTCCAACGTCCGCTTAGCGCGGTAGGACGCTTCAAGCAGAATGACCAGGCGCGACAGTCCATGCTGCCTTATAAGCCCTCGTTAAGCCCTTGAAAGTTTCGATCGATCACAAAAATACATGAAATGTATCACCATTAAAAAAAAGTGCTCATCATGTTGGAGAGTATTCTATGTTTGGCGACGATTCTGTCATCCCGTATTCCATTTCCTCCATTCATGCCGCCCTCCTTTCTAGTGGTCCTCTGGTATCCTTCGCGTCCTGGCCATCATCTCAAACCCAGCTCCTGCTACATCACCCACGCTTTCTTTTCCACGCTAGAGTTCACTGTTGAACTTCCTTTGACTATCAACTGTCATTTCAGACGTTTCATCTCTACGGTGTCTAGTACTGATTTAACGAAACCCGTCGCCTCTTCGATGTTGTTGGTCCAGCTTGGAGATGCCACAAGCTCGCCTCCAGAACGTCAACTGTAGAACAAGCAAATCGTCCCGCTGACGCTTGTTTACTTCTCTTTTTTCTGCTCTGTACTTAGAGGTTTTTTTCAACACTTGAATTATGTATCACGTGTTTGGTTCTGTTTGTTATTTTGATTTTCTAAAGTGGTGTATGGCCCTCTTGTTCTGCTCTATTTTATTATTTATGTCATTTTCTCTTTTTCCGTCCAATGATATCGTAACCACCGGACATTTAAAAGAGTTTATATCCCTGATCTTGCCTCGAGATACCCTACTGTACAGTCGCCGTCCTGGAGATATACTGTTTTTGAAAAACTTGTGTGAGCCCATAACATATTCCTCTTTTAACTTCCGAAGCAATTACTCAGCATCATTCTGGTCTCCTGCTATGTCCCCATGCGGACTTCCATGCCTAGAAATTTACTCCTCCAAGCTTTACAGTATATGCAATGCACAAATACGACAAATATGTCAAAAGAACTGTTTTTCGTTGATAGTTCCTCTCAGGCAATACATGTCTACAATTTTACCCACAGGTACTTACAACGTAAAATTTCTGCACACTCACTCAATATGTATTGTTGTCAATACATGACAAACAAAAAAGATGTTCTCCTCTGTTTATACTTTTTATATTTTATGTATATAATACTACTTTTAAATGAGGACTGTCTTTATTAAACGCCGCAGTACCATATAATTAATTAAATACGAAATTACTATTAGCCGAGCGGTCTAAGGCGCTGCAGTCATGGACTGTGCGGCTGATCTCGGCGGAGGTCGAGTCCTCCCTCAGGCATGGGTGTGTGTGATTGTCCTTAGGATAATTTAGATTAAGTAGTGTGTAAGATTAGGGACTGATGACCTTAGCAATTAAGTCCCATATGATTTCACACACATTTGAACATTTGAACGAAATTACTTAGAAAACTACACATATCGTACATGATTACATAGGCAAAGATACAAAGAATGACATGCTACATTCATTTTCTGTGGAAGTGTGGGAAATACGCTGTTCTGACACATTTTCATAATAAAAAACAAGTATTGAACAGTTCAATAAATACAACATAGACAGGTCTTTGACTTCCTGTGATGACATCTAGTGACCTCAGCTGTTACCCAACACCTTGGTCGTAAAGATCACATGAAGTGCTCAATAAGTATTAATTTATAATGGTTTGTGTAATGTAAAACATTTACTGTGCCACTGTAATTTTTACAATACAGCTGATATTAAAGGCTCGATTTACGCAACTCATTGCCGTGATTATGGCCATGTGATTGGTTTTGTAACATGACAAAATTGTGAATTATTATTTAATTTAAAAATATTTCTTCACAGTCAGTCGGAGTAACGTTGTACCACGTTTTTAAATTTTTAAAAGTACTGTACACAAAAAATTTGACATCACAACAGACATTGTAACAATTTACATCTAGAGTTAGTGAGTGCTTGGGAAAGTGAAACTGTGCACTAACTATGCCCTATTAGAGTAAAATTTCTATTTTAATAATGGCACAAAGCTACAATGTCATTTAGGGAAACTTAAGACCAGTTTTCAAAAACATAGTGTTTTTCATATATCTAATGCTCTAGGTAATTTTGGATTATGTGAGAAGGAAGCGAGGTGTTGATAAGAAGCGGAAGCAAACAGTGGTAATTCAGTCTTGCATATTTACTTTGAAATATAAAGATGTTTGTATAGACCTGGCATTCTGTAACTTAAATCGCTGTCGCCAGAAGCTCTCTTCACAGACACTGCAATTAAAGGATAATCACGAGCTTGAAGGATTGTGTGGAGGTGAAAAGACAACTGAAATGCTAACTTGAAACCTTATACGTAATAAAACTGTTACATTTAGTACAAAATAGTGCAAGTAGATGCAGCAACAACCATTTGAAAAATAATCAATAAATGGAACAAATACTCTGACTGGTAAAAAGTCATAAAAGTAAAAAGCACATCCACTGTCCGTCGTTTTGCTGATTCCGCCATCTGCAGAGCCACGGTTTGAACCCAAGCGGTCCATGATTTGCCCGCCAAATCCTTTTCTGGCCACTGCTGGCTGCTGTTGGGGGAGGGGGGGGGGCGGATCTGTCTGCACCCAGAAAAGTCTGGTTTGACGTTATTTTGATGTGTACACACTGTATCGAAGACGACGGAGACTATGTGCTGACTTTTACGATCGTTCCAGACGCTGAACTGTGGTACCCATTCTTGCAGGCGAATTAACGGGAGTAGCCCATTACATATTCATTTGGTACAGCTCATTGAACTACCATTATGAATTGCATTGAATTACTACAAATAACTGGAAGCTGTGTGTGTTTGTTCTTTCTTTGGGTGTGAGAATCTGTCTACTGTACGAGAAAGACCTGACAATATTATTGGCAAACGGTAACTTAACTTTCTCAAGTGTAGTGTCATCATGGCTCAGTCGAATGAACACTGAAGTGCGGTGGTAGATGTACTGTTTTCAGACCTACTGAAAACGTGATCTTTTTATTGGGGTATTGACGAATGTATAAAAATTAGGGCATGACTGATGACAATGCATTTAAACTCTTTTCTCAAATACTTTTTCTCAACTACCAGTTTCAAGTGATTATACTGAGCTGACATGTTTCCATGAACTGTGGTACCCATTCTTGCAGGCGAATTAACGGGAGTAGCCCATTACATATTCATTTGGTACAGCTCATTGAACTACCATTATGAATTGCATTGAATTACTACAAATAACTGGAAGCTGTGTGTACACAGCTAAAATACAAAGTTTTCTTAATTTTTCTCCTTTGATACCCATTTCCCACACGTTTTAAAATTTGCACAGTGTTTTCATTGCAATTGTCAAATAATGACTAATGCTGGATTGAAGAATTCTGTACGCGTTAACTGTCGAATAAAACAGAATGAATATATTAAATTACAAGAAACAATGATCTCTGTGGCAGGCTACGCCCTTCACCGTCTAAAAGCAGTTCATTGTGTTATGTGTGTCAGGGCAGATTACTTTGCTCACATAAATTGTCATGAGTAAAATCCTAAACTTTTGGACCGAGCGAGGTGGCGCAGTGGACTCGCATTCGGGACGACGACGGTTCAAACCAGCGTCCGGCCATTCTGATTTAGGGTTCCCGCGATTTCCCTGAATCGCTCCAGGCAAATGACGGAATGGTCTCTTTGGAAGGGCACGGCCGACTTCTCACCCCATCATCCCCCAATTCGATGAGACCGATGACCTCCTCGCTGTTTGGTCTCCTCCCCCCCAAATCAACCAACATAATCTTTTGGGTATATGAAGAATAACCAAACTACCTCTGTAAGGCAGAAATGAGTAATACGTATAACAAACAAAAAAAGCAAAAGTGGTCAGTGTAGTGCACTGTTTAAAATAATAGAAATTTTGACACTGTTTTTGAATGTAATTTAAAATTATTGATGATGACCTTAAAAGTAACACGTTTTTAAGATACATCTCATTTTGTTTCTAATTTTTGAGGGAAACGGACACACTTTCACATTGTGACATTTTTATACGTCTAACATGTCCGAATACGGTGGAGCACATACCCACTATAGTTTGTTCTCGTCAGGTTTAGCGTGGACTCCATTCCATACAGAACCTTCGCGGAAATATTTGTATCAACTTAGTAAGTCAGGTTTGTGGTGGGTTCAAGCATCAGAGCACTTACCACTTGTAGTCCTGAATGTACCAACTGCATATATGTAGAGGTGCAAAGAATACCTGTGAGAAATTCGATGTAAACCGCTAAGCAAATCAGCTGTTACTTAGCACTGCCAGGAATATAACCCTAAAGTGCGACACGACTGGACCAGTATTGCGCTTCACTTCCAAGGCTTTTGGGGTAGTTTAATGAATGAGTCCATAAAAATAAGTGAAGTGAAAGCTCTAACAAACAGAAACGGGAGTTTGAATTAAGGCAGCGATAAATTAAAGACCTTACCGGCCATCTCGTCCGTAATTTTGAGGGCACGAGTGCTTTATGTAGTACTGCCAAGGGAGTAGAAAAAGAATACGTGTCAAAGGGAGACGAACTGGTCTTTAAATGTAACCGCGACACCGCACATATTCAATAGTCTGATCGAACTTCATATAGCAAGAACTGCTAAGGCTATCCGCACTTAGCTGAAGAAGACCAACGGGTCGATCTTAGAAATTTAGCACTGAAAATTTAATTCTTCACTTGGGCTGGAAATCGAAAGTGTGGCAGCACTAATATTGGTACATCATACAGCATACTGTGTACAGTGGCTTGTGGAGTACGGGAGGACGTTGATGTTCGAGGGTGACTCAGATGGAAACCTTTTTCATTTAATATTATGCAAATGAGGTAACTCAGAAAAACTGTTAATCCTATTACGTGTAAAGAACGAATTGCACCACTTTGGAAATACTTGACTACCTCGTGAGAAGATTTAACTTGATTGTGAATGCAGCCACTCGTGCACCGCGGTTTTCACTTCTTCATCGCTTCCGAAATCCTTATCTTCCAGTGCTTCTTTGAGCAACCAAACACCTGAAAGTCACTTGGGGTGGGATCTAGTAGGTAAGAAGGACACATTCAAATTTAATTTCCTGTATTGTGGCTAAGGTTGAACGGTCAGTAAAGAGACTATCATTGTCATGTTCCACGAAAACAGATGCAATCAGAATTCCCCACCGAAGCATGTTTTGTAACAGATTTTCGTACATGAATTACTGGTAACTGCTAATCCCCTTCCCACATAATGCTCCAAAATTAGCCCTGTTGCATCCCAAAATAGAGTGAACTTGATTTTCCCTGCCGATGGTTGAGTGCGAATTGATTTCAGTTTTTGCCGAAGCGCTATGGTACAATTCCTCACTCGATTTTTTGCTTCAGTTTGGCGACAGTGCTCCCAGATTTCATCCCCCATAACAATTTTGTCCAGTAATCCACTCTCTCTGGCCGGGAAACAATGCAAAAGTCCTTCACACGCACCGAAACGACGATACCTCATTTCCGTAGTACCGATGTAGCGGACACTTTACAGAATCTTAGCACATAATGGACAATACTGTGTGCTGAGCCAACACTAGCGGACGCGTTGGGACATGAACGTCAACGAGTGGGCGCCGTATATACAAACGTCCTTACGAATTTAACCGATCGAAGGAGACTCTTCGTGAAAGTCGAAGTACGTGTCGTTGCGCGAGTGAGAGTCCGGAGGTGCAACTGTGTAAACTTCCGGAAACTGGTTCCGATTCCTACATCGTATGGAACTTTCACAGCAAGAATAGTGTTTATGACCTTACTGCGAAGGTCTGTGAATGAACTTGTGGTCCTAGTATGGAGTCTATTAGATGCTAAGGATCTCGATGAAAATCACGTGCCGTTGTCTTAACATCTCGTTAAATAGGTATTATTTTGTATATCCTTGGTGGTTTATCAAAATAATGTACTGGTTGATAGGAGATATCGAATGCATTTTTGAAATATGACGAACAGTAGTACCGGTCCACTCTCGAATATCCCAACTGATTATTCGTCTCCAAAGACGTCCCAAAGCGCCTTTCCATTATGCAGCTTAAATGGACGTCGGGAAGTAAAGAGTTTGTGGATACGCAGTATGCGTTAGTCGCTGGCGCCGAGGGTGCTACGTCGTCTAGATTAGAAGGAATAGACTAATGCATAGTGAGGCGACACCATCAGTTCATTCAATCAATACAACGCAACCGACTTAAAGTCTGAGAATTCCAGTTTCTGTGAAGCAGATCCACATAAATAAAACTAATTTTATTGGTTTGAAGGTCTCAGGAATTGAAAGATGTACTTCAGCTGCTATTGTTTCCAGAAGTCTGACCACAGGTGTACTTCTCACTTTTTCTTTGGTGTGGTACAGCGATGAACGGACGTGCAGTATGAGTCACGCGCAGGATAGGTGGCCCCAGATGGCCAAGTGCATGTAGTTTCAATGCGATCTGGTATAGGTCATTAGCTGGCGGACACTGAGCACCAGCCAAAATACTCTCATTTTCATTTGCAATTCCGCTTGTTTAATTTTCTAATTTTTTATTAGTTACTATTATAAGTGTGCTTAGTTATGAGAGTGAAGAAAGGTGTGAATGTGAAATAATGTTTTACGTAAAGTTTTTATACTTTAAACTTGAGTAACTGGTTCCGTGATCAATATTTGAGAATGATGCGTGTGTTAGTTATTCGTACCGGGGAATTTCTTATATTCTGTCTCTTCATAGTACTGGGTAAATGAGGTTACTATATCCTTAAAGTAGTTCTGTTAAGAGGGAGATAATTTTATATTTGTAGGTTTCAAAATTTATTTATGTTAATTTACTGTTCTGATTCAGTGACAACTTTCGATTGATTATGTATATATGCGCGGGTTTGATGTTGTTTTACGATTGCGTGTGACGTTTCTCTGCCAGTCAGAAATTAGCATATTCGCGGCTACTTTGGGAACTAGAAATTTCTTTTGTGTAGACTCGGGTCTTGGATCTCATAGTCATCAGACCTATTGGTAGGTACTCCGACGAAAATTATTAATATTGCGATATTTCGGTAGCAAAATGAAAGTGTCGTCTAGTGTAGAAGAGAGTTCGATTTAGTGGTGGCATTTTAAATAATAAAATTCCGCATGGCTTGTTGCTTACTGGCGAACGTGAACATTTTGCTGCTAGAGACTGATTACGGCAACATTTGAGCGAGCTATTCTAAAAGAGACAATCCGCTTGTAAACCTTCCCTGAAGGATGACTAATAATTACCATAAACTGGATACGGTTCTGAATGAGGTGTGTGTGTGTGTGTGTGTGTGTGTGTGTGTTGACTTTTCAGACTTAGGGCAGCTTAGAGTAAGGTTCGGTAGTAATTGGTGTATGCAAGCTTACCGTAACGTAGTTAAATTTTAAGCATATAAATACTTTCGTTTAACTATAATTAACCTCCCACCGACAAAACAATATTTAATGCGACTGTGGTAACGAGGTGTACAGCTACTTATTCTGAAGTTCTTTTCCGGCTGGGAATTGCTGTCCAGTGACTTGAGGGAGGCGTACGTGTGAGAAGAGATTCATCGCAAGGTGAGTGAAACTTTATTCAAAGCAGCAACGCACTGCGCCGCCGCAGTATGCGTATTATTGTTCCAGACTTTTTGAAGTCTTAAGTTTCTACTTTTCCAGTGAATTGGAGCAGTTAGGAGTAGTCTACATGGACACAGCATTTTGCGCAAAATCACGAATGATAATTGATGATAACTGACATATAAACGATTATTTTGCCAGCCGCTCCCGCCAATTGCATCACGTCATGAATGCTAAACCGTAGTTCCTGTCGAAAGTGACAAATAAGATTAAAGGGGGAGGGGAGCAGAGGGACTCATAGAGAATGGCCAGAACAATAGCGGATTTGTGGCGCCCGAAAACACGAGTGAAGACAGCACAAACAGCACAAACTTAGTCATACATAAACGCAATAAAGAGTAAACAGTTGAAACAATGGAATCGTTAGTGATACTACCACCCGCACCTGAATCTCCACATGTTCGGTAACGGCTTCTTTGATCTAAGTGGAAAGCGTGACGGGACCTTGGCTCGGTAATAGTAAAGTTAATCGTCTTTTACGCCGTGAACGACCATTACAAGATCTCTTCTCCAGGGCTGTGCACGCCGCCAGTCTCTGAACGGACACGTCATTCTTTTCTGTGAGGCCACAATAGACTGCCGCCTGTTAGTCATTTGTTGAAACAGGGGGATAACTTTTTCCAACTACTAAATCAATGGTACAACTAGTCAGAATTTTTTCGCAGTTTTAATGTGAAAGAGTGCTACATCTTACGATACTATCACGTTCGTTACGCTGATTTATTTGTGTAGTTTTGTGGAAAATAATGAGTTGCTAGTGCCTCATTTTCTGTAGTACTGCATTGTCAGACTCTTGCGCCAATGAATTCTAGTGGCTGTTTGAACAATAGAGAGTGAAAGGTCGTGTGTTCGGTAAGAGGGTACAAGAAAATGCCTGAGGTACCGATATTTTTAGTGTTGATACATGTGAGGTTTTCAGATGAGAACAGATATTTGCCATCCAAAAAATATGAGAGTAACTGAGAGTTACGGAACATAATGTTTCAAAGACACACACGCGAAGAAAGTTAGTTGATTCCACAGACTGGCTTTGCTTCCTTAGGGAACATAGTGACTGTTTCATAATGAATATTTTTAATTACCGTATATATTTCAGCCTAAGGTCACGCAGAAGTATTTTCCATTTACGATTTCCTTCTTGTTATTATTAGAAGTGTTAAATAATAACTCAGTCACGTAGAGTTTCTCACTAACTTTACGTAGCGTATTCAAATTGTAACTCATGTACTTTTCGTGACCTGACCCAGCACCTGCCAGACTGCCCAGTACCTAATTAATCTGTAAAATTAGAGATTCATAATGCTGACAAAAGGACGAGTTTATTGGTACCAAACATGGACCTATTAACTGTGCAATTAGAAAGCTCACTAATTAAATAAATCAATTTGTGTACCAAAACCAATTTTCTCCGGCCAAAACACGCCACCGATGTCAACCCTGCAGGGCGGACTGTTAACAGGAGGAGAGAAAACATTTTTCCCCTCCACCATACATTTGATATTAAAATCACTCAAGACGGCGAGTTTTCTGGGAGGCGTTGCTTTCAAAGCTGGCCAAAGTGCACTCCGATACATTGCGGTACCGACTGTGCATAAGCTCAAAAAAATGGCGCCCAAACAGGCCCGGTAACCTTAACTTCATCGACAGCTACATCTACATCTACATCGGCACTCCGCGAGCCTCCGTATGGCGCCTGGCGGGGAGTACGCTGTACCACTGTAAGTCATTTCCTAAACGGAGAACGGCCGAGCCTCTCCGCCCATGAGGAGCCATAGGAACCTTGGCGCCTCCTTTCCCAGTTACGATGGCATCGGGCACTTTCTCGCCTCCTGCGGAAGCGTGCTATGAGGCGGCACGAAAAGAAACAAAACCACGATGAAATTACCTCCACGCCCTCATTGTACGCAGTCGGTTGAAGATGCAGTCAGTATCCGCAAAATGGATGTTATCATCTTTGAACACTACCGCCTGTCCATCACCTTCGAATCAGCTACTTGTATGCGTCAACTAGGGTAACATCGTAGGAAGTCGGAAGCATGTTGCAACTAGAGTGGCTGCATATCGTGCAATCGCAGAGCGGCGCCAGTCCGTCGGCAGTAATGCAGGTTTAACGTGCCGTCATGTTTCTGCTAACGTACCTGTGTCTTGATTGCCATGGATTTCCTTTCTCATTTTCGAGGTCCAACTCTCGACATCATCTCTCTCTCTCTCTCTCTCTCTCTCTCTCTCTCTCTCCGCGCGCGCGCGCGCGCGCGCGCGTGTGTGTGTGTGTGTGTGTGTGTGTGTGTGTGTGTGTCTGTGTGTGTGCGTCTGTAGGTGCTGTTCGTCGATGACATCTGGTGCCCCGTGGTCTAGGGGTAGCGTCTTCGTTTAGTGCGCAAAACGTCTTGGGTGCAGGGTTCCAACACCCCACAACTCCGTTCCACTGCTTCAGTTTTGAAGAAAACTTATAATAAATTGTGGTCGAATACCTCCAGCATAAGAAATCAGCCCTATTCTGCTAACGGACTTGTCATAGAGGACGTAGGAGCGGACAGACATTCAAGGTACTCTCTTGCCCTTGGGGTGAAAACTGCCCTAAAAGGCGGAATAATCAGCAATGATCAACGGTATGAGGATGCAGAAGGCAGTGAAAACCACTGAATTAAATGCACATAACGTGTATCTACAGAACATGTGGCCTGTAGTTGAAATAGTGTCATGATGATCTCCCCACTGGCAAAAGATTCCGGACTAGTCCCATTCCGATCTAAAGGCGAGGTGACCATGAGAAAAAGGTGGAATAACCAACAAAAGGGTATCATTCTACGAGTCGGGGATTGGAATGTCAGGTATCTAAACGTGGTAGGAAAGCAAGAAAATAGGACAAGAATAATGCTAATGTTCAGTCTAGGTATAAGTAGCCAGTGAAGTGAAATGGATAGAAGACAAAGCTTTCTGGTCAGGTGAGTATGCGGTAATATCATCAACAGCAGAGAATGTAGGACGGAGTAGAATTTGTTATGAATAGGAAGGTATGACAGGAAGTGAGTTCCTGTGAACAGTTCAGTGATAGGGTTGTACTCATCAGAATCAACGGCAAGCCAACATCGACAATGATAGTTCAGGTAAACATGCCAACGTCGCAAGCAGAATATGAAGAGACAGAAAAAGTATATGCGGGTACTGAATCGATAATTCAGTACATAAAGTGAGAAGAAAATGTAATAGTCTTAGGGGTTGGTATGCGGTTGCAGAAAACGGAGTAGAAGAGTTGTTACAGGACAATATGGGCTTAATAGTAGGAGAAAAACTGCGTTCTGCAATAAATTTCAGATAGTAAGGCGACAACTCTCTTCAATATTGACGAGAGGAACAGATATTTTTCGAAAAAGCTGGAAGATATAGGAAGATTTCAGTTAGATTACAACATGACCAGGCAGAGATTCCGAAATCAGATACTGGATCGTAAGTCGCACCCAGGGGCGGATATAGACTCAGATCACAATCTGGTAATAAAGAAGAGTGAGACTAGTGAGGAAGATTCTATGTGCAAAGAAATGGGATACGAAAGTAGTAAAAAATAAAGAGACGCACTTAAAGGTCACTGAGGCTGTAGATACTGCGACAATGAGTACCTCAGTAGGCAGTTCATTTGAAGAGGAATGGACATCGCTACAAAGAGCAATCACAGAAGTTCGAGGGAAAATGTAGGTAAAAGGAAGGTAACTGCGGAGATATCATGGATAACAGAAGAAATAGTTCACTTGATCGACGAATGGAGGAAGTACAAAAATGCTCAGAAAAATTCAGGAATACAGAAATACACGTCACTAAGAAATTAAATAAATGGGAAATGCATGGAATCTAAGACAAAGTAGCTAGATGAAACGTGAAGACATCGGAAAAGAAGCTGTTGTCGGAAGCACTGACTCAGCACATAGAAAAGTCAAGACAACCTTCTGTGAAGTTAAATGCAAGGACGGTAACATTAAGAGTGCAATGTGAATTTCACTATTAAATGCAGGGGCGAGAGTGAACAACTGGAAGGAGCACATTTCAGGCGTCTATGAGGGTGAAGACTTGTCTGATCACGCGAAAAAATGACGAAACGGGAGTCGATACAGAAGAAATAGGAGACCCCGTATTAGAATCAGAATTGAGGAGAACTTTTGAACACTTAAAATCAAATAAGTCAGAAGCGATAGATATATTCGATCAGAATTTCTGTAATCACTGGGAAAAGTGGCAATAAAACGATTATTCACGTTCGAGTATGGAATGTATGAGATTGGCTATATACCATCATATTTTCTGAGAATCATCATCCACACAATTATTCTCAGCCATAATGGCTATGTTTGTGAACCGTGACCTTATGGGATAATTATTTATTTCTAATTTTTGCTACCAGTCACTTTTTTATTTTATGTTTAATGTAACATAATACAACACGTTTCGAACAGTGGATTACGTCGGCAATCAGTGACAAAATACAACGTGCAATAGTGTAATGTCAATCAACATCTCCACCATTACATTAGTAATGCAAGTGAAGCAGAAAGATGACGAAATCGTAAGTGATTAACTGTCATATAAAAGCCTTTCACATTATTTTCGTAACACATAACTGATGCAAATCCACCTGTATCCTATACAGGCTGTGATATCATACTTACTCAACCACAAGGAAGAAAAACAGCAGCAGAAGACGCCACTGATTTCGATTTCCAGCCGTCCACTGGCCCATCCCCCCGCCCCCCACCCCCGCCCCCCCCAAATGCCACACCAGCCTCTACAGTAACAAACATTGGAGAAAGAGTTCTAGATTAATCTAGTGAAGACTGTTTATTTTTAAGTAACATTTCTCTGTATGTATGTATGTATAAACGCCTGAAGATGAACAGAACGTGTTCGAAACGCGTTGTATCATGTTAGATTAAACATAAAATAAAATAAAAATGACTGATAGCAGAAATTAGAAATGAGTAATCATCCACACAATTCCGAAGATGGCAAGAGACGACAAGTGTTCGAATTATCGCATAATCAGCTTAATAGCTCTTGCTTCGAAGCTGATGACAAGAATAAAATTCAGGAGAATGGAAAAGATAATTGAAGACCTGATAGAAAACGAGCTGTTTGTAAATGGCACCGTAAAGGCGGATCTGACGTTGCAGTTGATAATGGAAGCAAGGTAAAAAAAAAATATCAAATACTTTCTAGGATATCTAGACCCGTAAAAAATGTTCGAAAACGTAAAATGATGCAACCTGTTCGAAATCCTGAGAAAAATAATGGTTAGTTTTAGGGAAGTTCGAGGAAAACACAATATGCATAAGAACCAAGGGAGATCAGTAGGAGTGGAAGAAAAACAATGAAGTTTCTTGAAGAGGCAATGATGGAAATAAAAGAAAGGTTAAAGAGCGGAATTAAAACAGAAGGTGAAATTATATCAATCGTAAGATTCGCTGATAATACTGCTATGCTCAGTGAAAGTGAAGAACGGTTACAGGACCTGCTGAATGGAATGAATATTCTAACGAGTACAGACTTTGGACTGAGGATAAACCAGAGAAATACAAAAGTAATGAGAAGAAAGGAGGAGGAACGAGGACTAAGATTATTTTAACATCAAGACTGATGGTCACAAAGTAGATGAAGTTAAGGAATTTTGATACCTCACCAGCAAAATAACCATGACGGGCGGAGCAAGGAGGATATGAAAAGCAGACTAGTACTAAAAAACTAGCATTCCTGATCAAGAGAAGGCTACTAGTATCAAACATAGGTCGTAATTTGAGGAAGACGTTTCTGAGGATCTACAGAATTGTACGGCAGTGATACGGCTGGAAGCAAAACTACTCAAGCGGATGTCGTTATCAGGAGAAAGAAAACTGGCGTTCTACGGATCGGAGCGTGGAATGTCAGATCCCTTAATCGGGCAGGTAGGTTAGAAAATTTAAAAAGGGAAATGGATACGTTAAAGTTAAATATAGTGGGAATTAGTGAAGTTCGGTGGCAGGAGGAACAAGACTTCTGGTCAGGTGACTACAGGGTTATAAACACAAAATCAAATAGGGGTAATGCAGGAGTAGGTTTAATAATGAATAGGAAAATAGGAATGTGGTTAAGCTACTACAAACAGCATAGTGAACGCATTATTGGGACCAAGATAGATACGAAGCACACACCTACTACAGTAGTACAAGTTTATATGCCAATTAGCTCTGCATAAGATGAAGAAATTGAAGACATGTATGATGAAATAAAAGAAATTATTCAAATAGTGAAGGGATACGAAAATTTAATAGTCATGGGTGACTGGAATTCGGTAGTAGGAAAAGGCAGAGACGGAAACGTAGTAGGTGAATATGGATTGGGGCTAGGAAATTGAAGAGGAAGCTGCCTGGTAGAATTTTGCACAGAGCACAGCTTAATCATAGCTAACACTTGGTTCAAGAATCATAAAAGGAGGCTGTATACATGGAAGAACCCTGGAGATACTAAAAGGTATCAGATAGATTATATAATGGTAAGACAGAGATTTAGGAATCAGGTTTTAAATTGTAAGACATTTCCAGGGGCAGATGTCGACTCCGACCACAATCTATTGGTTGTGACCTGTAGATTAAAACTGAAGAAACTGCAAAAAGGTGGGAATTTAAGGAGATGGGACCTGGATAAAATGAAAGAACCAGAGGTTGTACAGAGTTTCAGGGAGAGCATAAGGGAACAATTGACAGGAATGGGGGAAAGAAATACAGTAGAAGAAAAATGGGTAGCTTTGGGGGATGAAGTAGTGAAGCCAGCAGAGGATCAAGTAGGTAAGAAGACAAGGGCTAGTAGAAATCCTTGGGTAACAGAAGAAATATTGAATTTAATTGATGAAAGGAGAAAATATAAAAACGCAGTAAATGAAGCAGGCAAAAAGGAATACAAACGTCTCAAAAATGAGATCGACAGGAATTGCAAAATGGCTAAGCAGGGATCGCTAGAGGACAAATGTAAGGATGTAGAGGCGTATCTCACTAGGGGTAAGATAGATACTGCCTACAGGAAAATTAAAGGGACCTTTGGAGATAAGAGAACCACTTGTATGAACATCAAGAGCTCAGATGGAAACACAGTTCTAAGCAAAGAAGGGAAAGCAGAAAGGTGGAAGGAGTATATAGAGGGTCTATACAAAGGCGATGTACTTGAGGACAATCTTATGGAAATGGAAGAGGATGTAGATGAAGATGAAATGGGAGATACGATACTGCGTGAAGAGTTTGACAGAACACTGAAAGACCTGAGTCGAAACAAGGCCCCCGGAGTAGACAACATTCCATTGGAACTACTGACGGCCTTGGGAGAGCCAGTCCTGACAAAACTCTACCATCTGGTGAGCAAGATGTATGAAACAGGCGAAATACCCTCAGACTTCAAGAAGAATATAATAATTCCAATCCCAAAGAAAGCAGGTGTTGACAGATGTGAAAATTACCGAACAATCAGTTTAATAAGCCACAGCTGCAAAATACTGACACGAATTCTTTACAGACGAATGGAAAAAGTAGTAGAAGCCGACCTCGGGGAAGATCAGTTTGGATTCCGTAGAAATACTGGAACACGTGAGGCAATACTGACCTTACGACTTATCTTAGAAGAAAGATTAAGGAAAGGCAAACCTACGTTTCTAGCATTTGTAGACTTAGAGAAAGCTTTTGACAATGTTGACTGGAATACTCTTTTTCAAATTCTAAGGGTGGCAGGGGTAAAATACAGGGAGCGAAAGGCTATTTACAATTTGTACAGAAACCAGATGGCAGTTATAAGAGTCGAGGGACATGAAAGGGAAGCAGTGGTTGGGAAGGGAGTAAGACAGGGTTGTAGCCTCTTTCCGATGTTATTTAATCTGTATATTGAGCAAGCAGTAAAGGAATCAAAAGAAAAATTCGGAGTAGGTATTAAAATCCATGGAGAAGAAATAAAACCTTTGAGGTTCGCCGATGACATTTTAATTCTGTCAGAGACAGCAAAGGACTTGGAAGAGCAGTTGAACGGAATGGACAGTGTCTTGAAAGGAGGATATAAGATGAACATCAACAAAAGCAAAACGAGGATAATGGAATGTAGTCGAATTAAGTCGGGTGATGCTGAGGGAATTAGATTAGGAAGTGAGACACTTAAAATAGTAAAGGAGTTTTGCTATTTGGGGAGCAAAATAACTGATGATGGTCGACGTAGAGAGGATATAAAATGTAGACTGGCAATGGCATGGAAAGCGTTTCTGAGGAGGAGAAATCTGTTAACATCGAGTATAGATTTAAGTGTCAGGAAGTCATTTCTGAAAGTATTTGTATGGAGGGTAGCCATGTATGGAAGTGAAACATGGATGATAAATAGTTTGGACAAGAAGAGAATAGAAGCTTTCGAAATGTGGTGCTACAGAAGAATGCCTAAGATTAGATGGGTAGATCACATAACTAATGAGGAAGTATTGAATAGGATTGGGGAGAAGAGAAGTTTGTGGCACAACTTGACCAGAAGAAGGGATCGGTTGCTAGGACATGTTCTGAGGCATCAATGGATCACCAATTTAGTATTGGAGGGCAGCGTGGAGGGTAAAAATCGTAGAGGGAGACCAAGAGATGAATACACTAAGCAGATTCAGAATGACGTAGGTTGCAGTAGGTACTGGGAGATGAAGAAGCTTGCACAGGATAGAGTAGCATGGAGAGCTGCATCAAACCAGTCTCAGGACTGAAGACCACAACAACAACAACAACAACTCGGACTGTGGGAGACACGGACAGAAAAGAATCTAAACATTTAAGGTGTGGTGCTACAGAAGAATGTTGAAAATTAGGTGGACATGGAAGGTAAGAAATAAGGAGGTTCTCCGCAGATTCGGCGGAGAAAGGAATATTTGCAAAACTATGACAAGATGGATGGGCAGGTTGATAGGATAACTTTTAAGACATACTGTCTTGCTACAAGAGGGATCTGTAGAGGTTAAAAACTGTAGTAGGAGACAGAGATTTGAATACATGCGGCAAGTAATAGAGGACGTAGGGTGCAAGTCGTACTCTGAGATCAAAGTCTGGCAAGGAGAGGAGAAAAAAGGATCGGCACTTACTGTAGCTTCCCTATATCAATAATTTATCAATTATATCATCGACTAGACAACCAAAACATGCAATACGTGACGAGGACTGATTCCTCAGCAGTCATAGGACAGAAGGTCAGGGCGAGTTATTCACTTACCTTCTGATAAGGGACAGTTGTTAGGTCGTTCACCAATCTTTTCATTTCAGTCACCAGTGACGTGACGACAGCCACAATCGTTGTAATACCCTGTTAGAACCAAGTGATAAAACTACAGTCGCTAGAAAATCATCTGAAGATGACTTGCTAAGAAACTGGTAATAATACTATTCCTTCAATCTTGAGCTAAAACGTATAACAAAAGAAATCGTAGTTTAGTTCATTGCATTAGTAAAGCAAAGACAGATGTTGGTATACTTCGTGGATTTTCAAGAATGTACGAGAAGAAATGGATGGACACGAAGATACTGATCGCTTCATATAAGTGTCCAGTGTGCGATAATCAAACCTTACCAAACGATTGTGACATTACAGTCCAAGAAGAAAATTTCGAAATTGTTGAGGAAATGCTGTACATGGCCAAAGCCTTTAGGTTAGATTTGAAACTTGGTTCCGAATAATATTGTTCGAAGACACTGCCGTATGCTCCGTGTTTGTTGTAATGCTTCCTACACTTGAGTGTCCTGTCCTGTGTCACTGTGAAGAAGCAAGCGCCTTTGCTGCCTGGAAACATTGTCGAGGTTCAAGACAGAGGGACTTTCCCTCTTCGTTCTATCCAGCCCCATGATCAAGCCAGGCTCACTTCTAGATGTGTTTGAGGTAGAGAAAGAGTTATGCATCGGTGTAACACAGTATTTTAAACTTGTTGAATTCATTAGTAGAGTGGTGTAGAAGTGTGCGGAAGTAAGGAATACTGAGTTGGAGCATAATCAAAAAGTAGTTTCACTAAAATTCGTTATTTTACGTAATTTTGCATCCGGCTTGGTTTAAAGATGCAAGGGTTAACTTTTGGGAGTATACGCATTTTGAAATAAAAATATGATACAAAAATAGGCGAGAAAATGTGAATTTCAGGCTTGACGGAGAAAAGTTCATGCCTGTAGATCAATTCAGGTACCAAGGAAACTCGTACAATAGTTACTATCAAATACACATAGATGTAAATTAAAAAATTTCTCCTGGCTCCAGATCCTATCAGAGATACGTTGAAGACTAAAATCATACCACATGCTTCAGAAAAGATGTACAACGCCGTTCTACGCCACTTTGTTCTCTATCGTTCGGATAGCTAACTAAAGAGGAGAAGCAAACACTTATGTTATTTAAAAGAAAGGCGATGAAATGAATCTGAGACCCGGTGAGAGCGACAAAGACGAATGAAATTTATGAGATCATACCGTTTTACAATACCAAAAGAGCAGACGTCTCCAATGGGCAGGTCACGTAATTCGCATATCAGAGAACCGACTTTCTAAGCAACCTTTCATTGTCCACATAACAACAAGTCCCCTGTGTAGGGCATAAAACAGATGGGAAGACGACGTGAAGGATAATGCGGAAGCTTTCAACTTAGTTAGTTGGGAGTAAACGACAACAGACTGCAATGGAGGGTGATTACTGGCGCACCACATGGACTATAGAACTGAACAAGCTAGTAAGTTGTCTTCCATGATGTTAGAAAATTTATAGAAAAATTAAGTTTTGGACTTAAGTCAAAAAACCTTAGTAGATTATCCTCTATTTAGATATAAGCTAGAATATAGATATTACAGCACCATATTCTGTATGTAACATGATGACGATGTACCAGGATTGAAGAAGACAGAGTTAGACCTGAGTTATTTCTGGCGTATACAATGCTCATACAACTTACAGGAATGCAGCCAGTTCTAAATACCCGTGGACTGTGATGGCTTGCTGCAGTTTTGCCTTCAAAATGCCAGTGTGTGCTCCTGCCGAAATATCGGTGGTAGTCACTATCACCGGACTGCATTCCCGTAAGTTGCATGAATAAAATAGAGTTAGTTTAACAGGGATACAGCAAAGATTGGATGGGGTGAGACCGCTTAAAGTTGCATTTTAAAATCGTACTAACTGCGAGATTTATCAAGATTTAAAAATGAAATTGAAGTGAAAATGTTTCTCAGACACGACTCTGTGGTATCATAAATTAGAGTGGTGATACAATCCCAATTGGGAAAGTTATTAGTAATTTAGTGTGACGAGAGGGCACTTTTTGAATGTTGAGGCAGGGGTCCCGGCGTACTCGAAGCGAGTGTTCTGTTTGACGGTCCGCTCCCGACCGAATCGAAAGTATATGAGCTGCCTTGGAGTTTCACTCGCTCAGAGCCTTTCCCTCATGAGTGTGTATCGCTGTCGGATAAGTCGGTGCCGAGTTTAGCGATAGAGTGCGTTGTGATGTTAACGCAAACGGGAACGCGAGCGTCGGATGGCTGTGTACGTACTCCCCTTGGTAATAACGAGGAACTTTAAAATGACACTGTTATAGAGCTCTTAGAAATCGAAGTTTCCAGCGAAATGCGAGTAGTTACAAGCATCTCTCACTTTGGCCTGGGGTGTTTTGTGCGTCGCGCTTGTTCTAAACTCGCGTGGCGGGTGGTGTATTAAAACCTACTTCGCTTAGGCGAGAAAAACTAAACTCTGAATCGGTAGAACGATTTGTCGCAGGTCATGAATTTATACATATCAGAGTTTTGAGGATATTTGGGATCTGTGTTGTGCAAAGTGTCGATAGAGCAGTAAAGAATTTATGCGCCTTATTGTGAAACAAAAGATTTTTTAATGTACTTGACTATTGCAAACACGGATCTTTTAATTTTTAGTCATCATTTCCCCATTCCCTTCAAAGTAGGGAGTATAAATTTATTTTCAGACCTGGTGAGCTCAAACGTGTACGAGTGGACTACTGATTTCGAGTAACACGTTTCCGGACTGTTTTATGGCTACTCATATTAGTAACTTTTGGAAACAAAAAAAAACCTACGTGGCCCCACAACTCCAGGTTATTTTGATTCGGGGCGGTGTTCTACATGGATTCTCAGAATTCTGGATGCTTGTTTGATTTCTGGTAGTAGACTGGCAGTTCTTTCGCCTGCACGAATCTCTGTTACAAACGTAGTTGCGCGAGTAGGACTAAAACATAACGTATTCATTTATATTAACAGTAACACTAGTCATATATACCGAAAACCTACTCGTTCCACAACATTTCGATAAAAGAATCGTTCAACTAACTGACTAGTTAACGGGTGCAATCTGTGGCGCCCTTCCACAGACACTGGGAACCGGAGCAAAGTTACGTGCTACTCTATAGACGAGTATGCAAGTCATCTCGCAGGTTATGCCATTTTGAATAAGCGGATGTAGTCCAGCAGTATCATCACCAGCTTACTAAGATCGACACCATTAGACACGATATCGACGCTGTTGGGATTAGCATCCGGTAACGGTGTGAGGCAGTGAAGCTGCTGACCGGAAAAAAAATAGTTTCTGTCACTGAAGTGCGTTCACCAAACGTGCAACAACATGAGAAACGCCCCAAGTCGAGGAAAACACATATGCATAAACCCAAGGTCTGGCTTGTTCAGCTGGCTGCTGTGGCCGAGCGGTTCTAGGTGCTTCAGTCCGGAACCGCGCTGCTGCTACGGTCGCACGTTCGAATCCTGCCTCGGTCATGGGTGTGTGTGACGTCCTTAGGTTAGTTAGGTTTAAGCAGTTCTAAGTCTAGGGGACTGATGACCTCATATGTTAAGTCCCATAATGCTCAGAGCCATTTGAACCATTTTCTGGCTGGTTCAGCTCAACAGACCACGCTAGACCCACGGCGAGCATGGAAATTTGACTGGCGCCTTCCGAGCCACATGAAAGTAAAGAGACGAGGTCGACATAGAGATCACTAAACAGACCTGGCATGCCAGTGGCTAGATACAGAGCTGAAAGAATGAGACTGGCCCTTTTGTACTATTCAGTTTTGTGGCAGGGTGGAGAAAAGTAAACGACCGTGCCGCGTATGAATCTTCAATTACGCCTGTAAACCTGTTTATTTGGAGACCTACAACTAAATACGCCGAATGTGATCTAATCGAAAGCAATACAGGTACAGAAAGACATATTCGATATACCTTTGTATATCTGTATTATTGTTCCTATTCACACACACACGAGCGCACACACACACACACACACACACACACACACACACACACACACACACACACACTTCAGTTCATTACGAAACCGACGTTTCCTTGATGTTTAAGAAGTTCATCTTTTAGTCTGCGTTCTTTTTCCCTAAATCGCCGCGCGGTCTCAGGCACCTTGCCTCGGCTCGTGCGGCTCCCGCGTCTGAAGTTCGAGTCCTCCCTCGGGCATGAAGTGCGTGTTGTTCTTAGAGTAAGTTAGTTCAAGTTAGATTAAGTAGTGTGTAAGCCTAGGGATCGATGACCTCAGCAGTTTGGTCACATGGGAACTTACCACAAATTTCCAATTTTTTCCCTAATTAGATTCAGTACCTCCTTATCAGTTATTCGAGCTAGTCTCTTAATCTTCCGAATTATTCCGTAGTAACTCATTTCAAAAGCTTCTGTTGTCTTCTTGTATGAGATCGTTGTTGTCAACGTTTCACTTCCGAACAAGACTGCTTGCCAGACAAATACCTTCAGGAAAGTCTTCCGAACACATAACATATACGCCAAGTTCGAAAATTTCTCTTTTTCATAAATGTTTTCATGCTATTGCCTTTCTGAATTCTATACTTGCGAATTAGCACCTATTTTGCTGAGTAAGTAGCAAAATACATTTACAAGTGTTAGTGTTTCATTTTCTAATCTGATTTATTTAGTAAGCATGATTTAGTTCGACTATATTCCATCATATTATGCGCGGATGTGTGCTCTCGCAGCGACGTCCATTAATAAAATAGGATTTCAAGCCACATCATTTGTTAAGTGCCCACGAGTTTTCGGCAGAGATCTCCTCTGCCACTGACAAGTGTTTATATAGCACAGCAGTGGCATCTAAACGACAATCAACTGTTTGACAATGGCAGACAAGGTCACTGCCGAGAGCTCGTGGGCAGCTAACCACTTGACACCGCTTGAAACCTGGGAATATTTTATTAATCCCTTGTATTTGTCTTACTTTTGTTGAAGTTCATCTTATATCCTCTTTCCAAGACACTGTCCATTCTTTCAAGTGTCGTGGCTGATTTACGGGTAGAATTACAAAGTCATCAACATACCTTGGTCTTATGTCTTCTCCCTGAACTTTTAATTCCCATTCCAAAATCCTTTGTTTCCTTCATATTTCGCCCAGTCCTCAGGTTGAGTAACGTCATGGATAACTTACAACGTAAGTGAGTGTCTGTTTATAGCTTCTATAATGCTTCTTAAACTAAAAATTAGAACTGTTCTTACAATTAAATTAAAATGGAAAATTAATTAATGTTTTTTTGTTATTTTTTTTAATTTACGAGATTATGGCGTGACATACCCAGCAGAGCGAGACTGGTTTGCCTGCTACTGGCTGAGAAACATCACCGCCATTAGGGGCGGAGTCAACAGCGCTGTACGCACGCATGAGCCGTTATAGCGCTGCGGCCTTAGCGATTGCAGCGCCGTGCTGCGGCCGAATTGTTGACTGTGACGGGTGGCGTGTGCGCAGCCCGCCCGACAGTGGGCGGCGTGTAGCCTACGGAAGCGGCGCAGATGTGGCGGCGCTTTGATCTTCGCGCAAACGGAGGGCCGAGTTTGTTTAGGACTATGATGACCCCGGCCCCAAAGGCCGCAGCTGATCGCATTTCCTGCCCTCGGATCCAACCCCCACCCTAACGCGTACACTCCTGCAGCCGGACGTGTCTCATTCCGCGCACGTCTGTGGACGCAGGCGCGTCGACATTTAGCACCCTGTCCCACCCCGTCCCTCTTTAAAGCTACGGCTTAGGGCCACATCTACTGGTCCGCGTACGTAGCGCCAGCGAGAGCTTCAGTGCACCGCACACATACGTTGCGACATGCTTCGAATGGCGAACAGCAATTAGGGTGGCCTCACCCTGCGCAGTTCCGTTGCTGCAGTCGGCATTTCGGACGCACTCTGATTACTGTACCGTTAGCTGTGGCACCGCTTCAGGTCGAAATTAAACGCGGGAGAGTGCTCCGGATTTCCGTTCAAAATCGGACGTTTCTAGGAAACCCTATGATTACACCGCTCCAAAGCTGGAAAATCGGACGAAAGTCGTCCTTACATTATATCTTTCCAATTTTTGAAATCTAAGAGTTAAGAAATAAAATAGAGTTGCCGAATAACTGGGAGATGGGAAAAGTTTTTCTTATCCTCCGCACCCGCAGGCATATTTAATTCGCGAAGTATGAAAGCTCTGTTAAGAGTAGATGAATGTAGCTACCTTGACCTTTATCTAATATTATCCTTCCGTAAACAGTGCTGCACAGCGTCAATGTATTTAAAGAACAGCGTGTAATGAAAGCACTGAGAGAAGCATTTTTGATCAAGCGTTTATCTTAAAACCAATAATTAAAATTATATGTTAAAGGAAGCTTCATTTGGCGTCAAATACATGCTTGTTATTAGTTGCAGCATTTGTCACGAATACATTCACGTGTTATACATTTTTCACTTCATTGTTGATGAAAAGTATGTGGACACCTTCTAGTGGACGTTACTATGAGGTGTTTCTACCACTCTCCTTCAAGTCGGCTTGAACTCTGAAGGAGATACTTTCAGTGAGATGTCTGAACGTTGGGCAGTGATTGCAGTATCGTACTCGTCCGCCAACAGGGGGCAAGCTACTTTCAATAAAAAAGTCTGTGCTGTACAGGAATGTACACTGAAGAGCCAAAGAAACTTGTATACCTGCCCAATACCGTGTACGCCCCCCCCCCCCCCCCCAAGAGCACGCAGAAGTGCCGCAGCACGATGTGGCATGGAGTCGACTAATCTCTGATGTAGTGCTGGAGGGAACTGACACCATGAATCCTGCAGGGCTGTCCATCAATCCGTAAGAGTACCAGTGGCGGAGATCTCTTCTGAACAGCACGTTCCAAGGAAATAATGCTCATGTCTTGGGAGTTTGGTGGCCAGCGGAAGTGTTTAAATGCGGAAGAGTGTTCCTGGAGCCACTCTGTAGCAATTCTGGACGTGTGGGGTGTAGCATTGGCCTACAGGAATCGCCCAAGTCCGTCGGAAGGCACAATGGACATGAATGGATGCAGGTTATCAGACAGGATGCTTACGTACGTGTCACGTGTCTGAATCGTCTACAAACATATCAGGGTTCGCATATCACACCAACTGCACACGATTACAGAGCCTTCACCAGCTTGAACAGTCCACTGCTAAAATGCGGGGTCCATTCATTCATGAGGTTGTCTTCATACCCGTACACGTTCTTCCGCTTGATACAATTTGAAAAGAGACTCGTCCGACCAGGCAACATGTTTCCAGTCATCAACAGTCCAATGTCACTGTTGAAGGGCGCAGGCGACGGGTAAAGCTCTTTGTCATGCAGTCATCAAAGTTATACGAGAGGGCACGGAAAGCCCATATCGTTCACTTTTCTTTCAATTGTTCACACGATGGTACTTGTTGATGGCCCAACTTTGAAATCTGCAGCAATTTGCGGAAGGACTGGACTTCTGTAACGTTGAATGATTCTCTTCAGTCGTCGTTGGTCCCATTATTGCAGGATCCTTTTCCGGTGGCAGCGATGTCGGAGGTTTGATGTTTTTTCGGATTCCTGATATTTACGGTATACTTGTGAGAGGGTCGTTCGGGAAAATTCCCACTTCATCGCTACCTCGGAGATGCTGCGTCCCTTCGCTCGTGCGCCAACTATAATACCACTTCAATCTTGATAACATGCAATTGTAAAAGCAGTAACCGATCGAACAACTGCGCCAGACATTTGTTGTCTTATTTAGGCGTTGCCGACAGCAGCGCCACATTCTGCCTGTTTACGTATCTCCGTATTTGAATATGCATGCTTATGCCAGTTACTTTGGCGCTTCAGAGTACATAACGGATGTAAGAGTGCAGGTTGCAGACACGCGTCTGGCAGTGAGGCGTGTTTGGAATAACTAACAATAGGGCGACCGCTGGCGATAGGCGAGAAATATGGGTTCGAGTTGCGGTCCGGCGCAAACTTCCATTGTTGTAATTCCATTATACACCTGATGGTCGTTTATGTTCGCAACTGCGAATACATTTCATTTGTTCATAGCCTTCCGCTTTTAGCGTTTTCTTAAGCGCAGTGAGGGGATCACACACCCAAACCACGAAAAACATCCCCATGACATAACATCCAAACCTCCTTAGTTAAAATTTGGCTTTACAAATGAAGGCTGACATTCTTTGGACATCCGCCAGAACCAAACACATACACAAGGTAGCTACAGAGTGTGTAGAGTTTCATCGCTCCCAATCACTCGTTTTTGGTCATCTACCGCCCAGTGTAGCTACCCTTTACACCACCTCAAGCGTCGTTTAGCATTGCTACACAAATGTCTGGCTTAAGAGAAGCTGTACCACCGTTGTACCTCTTTGCTTCTACATCTATGCCCAATTATTGTTTTAGCTGAATTGCTGGTGTCTCTTTGGAACCCACGAGTGATCCTTCCACTGATTTAATGCGATTTTTTACAATAGCATTCCGCAATATTCGACGACTTCTGTCTGCCTGGTCTTCGATTAGCTATGGTTGTTCCTCTGCGTTTCCGCTTCACTCTCAGATCACCAACTGTCAACTTAGGCAGTTTCAGAAGGGTTGAAAAGTGTCTGATGTAGCTGTTAAACAGATGAAAACCGATAACTAACCCACGTTCGAAGTCATTGGGCTCTCTTGTCTAACCCATTCTGCTGTTATTGTGTCTCTACTGACCAAACAATATTCACCACCTCCTTTTATACTGGCAGGTCCGTCTCACATGACATCTAGTGGCCAGTTTCGCAATAGATAAGAGTGTACGAGGCGGGTAGCTCATGGAGTTTTTCTTAGGCTGCAGCAGGATCTGGGCTGGCTGACACCGGATGTTAGCCGGATGCCAGCCACTTCAGGATCAGTTTATGTGATGGAACTACCAACTTGTGCTGGTAAGGTACCGCCACGACCAACCGTCGCTGATGCCATACGAAAACAAACTTTAGCGGGCAAAACCAATCGCAGGAACGGAATCGATCACATGGGGCCCAGGAGAGAGCTGGAGAGTGTGCTCAATTTTCGGTCGCTCTCTTCTCAGTCAGCTTTTAGATTGTTAAGACGTACCTCCGCCCCTCTCCGACCATGAGGCCACAACATTGTACGAGAGATTTCAGACTTCTTTGGCGTATCCCTTGGAGATAGACAATAAATCCTGCCATAATTCAGTAATAGAAACTTCTTGCATTTGTAATCTCACAACCTGCAGTCATCTCCTAAGCGCCGGATGCGCATCCGCTCCTGACTTACACCCTTTCGGCCAAACATATATGCTCTTGTACAGAGGTGTCCGGATACGTTTGAACAGGTACTGTAAAAGATAACATGAATTTAGAACATTCAACACCCATGTTATAAGCATCAATAGAATAGGCGCATTTACACTGAAGCGCCAACCGAAACTGGTATAGGCATGCGTATTCAAATACAGAGATACACTGAAGCGCCAAAGAAACTGGTATAGGCATCCGTACTCAAATACAGAGGTATGCAAACAGGCAGAATACGGCGCTGCGGTCGGCAGCGCCTACGTAAGACAAGTGTCTGGCACAGTTGTTAGATCGGTTACTGCTATTACAATGGCAGTTTACCAAGATTTAAGTGAATTTGAAAGAGGCGTTACAGTCGGAGCACGAGCGGCGGGATACAGCAATCCCGAGGTAGCCATCAAGTGGGGATTTTACCTTACGACATTTTCACGAGTGTACCGTGAATATCAGGCATCCGGTAAAACATCGAATACCCGACGTCGCTGCAGCCGGGAAAAGATCATGCAAGAACGGGACCAATGACAACTGAAGAGAATCGTTCAACGTGACAGAAGTGCAATCCTACCGCAAATTGCTGCAGATTTCAATGCTGGGCCATCAACAAATATTAGAGTGTGAACTTCTCCACGAAACATCATCGATACGGGCTTTCGGTGCCCAAGGCCCATTCGTGCACCCTTGATGACAGAACGACACAATGCTTTACACCTCGCTTGGGCCCGTCAACACCGACATTGGACTGTTGATGAACGGAAATATGTTTCCTGAATGAGATTTTCACTCTGCAGCGGAGTGTGCGCTGGTATGAAATTTCCTGACAGATTAAAACTGTGTGCCGCACCGAGACTCGAACTCGGGACCTTTGCCTTTCGCGGGCAAGTGCTCTACCATCTGAGCTACCCAAGCACGACTCACGACCCGTCCGCACAGCTTCAATTTTGGCAGTAGCTCATCTCCTACCGTCCAAACTTCACGTAAGTTCTTCTGCGAACGGTGCAGAACTAGCACTCCTGGAAGAAAGGATATTGCGAAGACATGACTTAGAAACATGTTGCCTGGTCGGACGAGTTCCGTTTCAAATTATATCGAGCGGATGGTCGTGTACGGTTATGGAGACAACCTCATGAAACAATGGACGCGGCATGTCAGCAGGGGACAGTTCAAGCTGGTGGAGGCTCTGTAATGGTGTGGAGTGTGTGCAGTTGGTGTGATACGGGACCCCTGATACGTCTAGATGCGACTCTGACAGGTGACACGTACGTAAGCATGCTGTCTGATAACCTGCATCCATTCATACCCATTGTGCATTTCTAAGGACTTGGGCAATTCCAGAAGGACAACGCGACACCCCACACGTCCAGACGTGCTACAGAGTGGCTCCAGGAACACTCTTCTGCATTTAAACACTTCCGCTGGCCACGAAACTCCCCAGACATGAAAATTATTGAGCATATCTGGGATGCCTCGCAACGCTATTCAGTAAAGATCTCCACTCTCTAGTCCTCTTACGGATTTGTGGACAGCTTTGCAGGACTCATAGTGTCAGTTCCCTCCAGCACTACTTCAGACAGTAGTCGAGTCCATGCCACGTTGTGTTGGCGCACCTCTGCGTGTTCGCGGAGCCTCTACACGATATTAGCTAGGGGTATCAATTTCTCAACGTACATGTGACTGAACTGCAAAACAAAACAGTGTTACTTATTAAACATCAAGAAACGCAAAGGAAATTTGCTGTAATTTGTATTTGTTCACTGACAAACAGTCCTGATCAAGAGAACATCTTCAAGTAGTAAAGCGCCTCAAGTTTAGCTACCTCCTCTCATTCTTTTAAGTCCATTTCTTCATATGCCCGCCCGCTTAGGTGGGTGGCAAAGTGCTTGCCTTCCGTGCATCCGGCCCGGGTTCAGTTCCAGGCCGGACTGGATATTTTCTTCGCTGGTGGACTGGGTGTTGTATTGTCCTCATCATCATTTCATCCTCATCACCGCCACGCAAGTCGCCCAATGTAGCATCGACTGTTATAAGACTTGCACTTGGCGGCCGAACTTCCCCGGATGGGGCCTCCCGGCCAACAGTGCCTTACGCTCATTTCCATTTCTTCATATTCATTTGCTAAATTGGAAATTAACTGGATAGTGCTTGTGAAGTAGAACTGATACGTGTGCTTCAGCCAGACCATATAATGTTTTTCAGTGGATGCCCTCCGACAGCAGAAAACATGAAAGTAGTTGTTGCCAAAATGACGCATCCCCGGAGTATTGGCTGAAAAGGGTTTCATTGGGATAGAAATCCCTTATGTTGAATGAGGAGCAGACGCCGCTTTCAATTACGCTTTTTTCTCTGCTTTGTAGGGGTGGAATGTGCCGGAGAGGCACCTGGCCTGGGAAAAGATTTGAGCACTCGTTGCTCTGTACACAGAAACTCAAGCCCATGGGTTCATTCAGGGAATTTTCTTAAGTGTAAGTTTTAACTTTGTTATTAAAGTTTCCATATGTCAGAAGCTTTGGCGCTAGTCCTCTGACGGTGGAAGATGGTGCAAAAATGAACCGAACTCTGGAACTGAGAAGAGGAGGAGTTCCGGAGGATTATGTGGTAGGCGTTCTTGGATTGAAAATGTTTCCGGCCTTGGTTTTCATTAAGCACTTTTCGTACTTGGGCTGATGAGCTGCGGAGACAGAAGGATATCGAAAACAAGGTATATCTGTACGTAACGCAACAGATATTTGGGGCTCGTCCAGTTGTGAGCGCACACGTCGTGCAGGCAGATTACGACACACAGTCGGTAAGACGTATTTACGGCGCGGGGTTGCGAGACTTTGATGAAGATTATGCACGAACGGACTATGTGTTGTTTTCAATTTGTAATCATCGCTCCAAAAATATAAATGTGCGCTGGCCTCACCAGCGATTTATTGGTCAAAGTACGTATCTGGGACTACGGATAGCCGGGCGCGGTGGTCTAGCGGTTCTAGGCGCTCAGTCCGGAACCGCGCGACTGCTACGGTCGCAGGTTCGAATCCTGCCTCGGGCATGGATGTGTGTGATGTCCTTAGGTTAGTTAGGTTTAAGTAGTTCTAAGTTCTAGGGGACTGATGACCACAGATGTTAAGTCCCATAGTGCTCAGAGCCATTTGACTACGGATACCTTCGCAGTCACATTCATGTAACCACTCGCACAACTAGCTACTAAAGGGAGATTTTGTGGTTGTGTTTCAGATCCATTATGGTATTGTGCATTTGCGCTACCCTAACCAGTACAGCTTTCCCGCACTTATATTGTATAATTAACTGTATCAATGTTTGTATGTGGTTTGATCTCATTTTTCCATCAGACTTCGTGATACCTAAATACTGCATATTGTTGATCTCATCGGAATACATACAGAGAAAATAAGTGTTTCAATTTCTTCGAACCATGAATTTAATGGAAGTGTTTGAAAATTCTATCCCATTTGATCTTAAGTGTTGTAAATGTCGAAGTATCGACAGCAAAACCAAATTACTTGAGTCCATTTTGATGTCATTTAAATAATTACTTTTCTTGAAAATGATTAGTCTCCATTGCGTTCCAAATTTAATAAGGCAATGGGCAATGTCCGTGTCATATAGGATCTGGCGGAGCAGACGCTCTTTATTGAACTGTGGTTCAGAGTTCGGTTAGTATGTTGTGGATTAGCCTTACATCAGGTTAAATATCGGTGATTTCAGGATCTTCTACTTTGCACAGCTTCTGTTTGTTATCAAATATAAATTTCGTACACAGCGACGTATGTGGTGTAATTACCTCCCCCTTTTGCTTATTTTCTCCAGATAACATTTAGAATCAGCCACGTTTCGTTCCGCACTTCTTATTCTCCTCTGTAGCTGATATCTTGAATACTTAGCCTCGCTTGATTTTTAATTTTCCTACTCTGGGATAACTTATCAAAGGTCCATTTTCTTTTGAGCTTACGACAGTCTGAGTTCAAAATACTTTACAAATGCGTACGAAATGAAAAGAGGAGTTCATTTTATGTGATGTCAACCTCAACGAAGAATTTGTATTATTTTTCTTAATGATCTGCTGGATCACGTGAAAAATAACTTGGCCTGTTTGTTCGATATGCTACTGTGCATGGGGAATGTGTCGCCGTCGAGTGACTGTAGCAGCGTTTAGGACAACTTACAAGGGGAGGCCGCCAATTGTGAAATTCAGATTCGATTCATACTGCACATAATAAAAGCTCATGGCCAGAGGTGTAATGTGACAAAGCACCAAGATGCAGTTCTCAGCCGTTGTCGAGAAAATCGACAGTTAAAAGAAACCGTTGCGGTGAAATACTCTCTACGATTAATAATTCTCTTCAGCGTCGTGGCGCAGCGGTAAGCGCTCGGGTTCGTAATCCGAGGGTCGCCGGATCGAATCTCGCACTGTGCAACCTTTTTTTTGTATTTGTTTTTTATAATTCATATATATATATATATATATATATATATATATATATATATTCCTGGAAATTGAAATAAGAACACCGTGAATTCATTGTCCCAGGAAGGGGAAACTTTATTGACACATTCCTGGGGTCAGATACATCACATGATCACACTGACAGAACCACACGCACATAGACACAGGCAAAAGAGCATGCACAATGTCGGCACTAGTACAGTGTATATCCACCTTTCGCAGCAATGCAGGCTGCTATTCTCCCGTGGAGACGATCGTAGAGATGCTGGTTGTAGTCCTGTGGAACGGCTTGCCATGCCATTTCCACCTGGCGCCTCAGTGGGACCAGCGTTCGTGCTGGACGTGCAGACCGCGTGAGACGACGCTTCATCCAGTCCCAAACATGCTCAATGGGGGACAGATCCGGAGATCTTGCTGGCCAGGGTAGTTGACTTACCTTCTAGGGCACGTTGGGTGGCACGGGATACATGCGGACGTGCATTGTCCTGTTGGAACAGCAAGTTCCCTTGCCGGTCTAGGAATGGTAGAACGATGGGTTCGATGACGGTTTGGATGTACCGTGCACTATTCAGTGTCCCCTCGACGATCACCAGTGGTGTACGGCCAGTGTAGGAGATCGCTCCCCACACCATGATGCCGGGTGTTGGCCCTGTGTGCCTCGGTCGTATGCAGTCCTGATTGTGGCGCTCACCTGCACGGCGCCAAACACGCTTACGACCATCATTGGCACCAAGGCAGAAGCGACTCTCATCGCTGAAGACGACACGTCTCCATTCGTCCCTCCATTCACGCCTGTCGCGACACCACTGGAGGCGGGCTGCACGATGTTGGGGCGTGAGCGGAAGACGGCCTAACGGTGTGCGGGACCGTAGCCCAGCTTCATGGAGACGGTTGCGAATGGTCCTCGCCGATACCCCAGGAGCAACAGTGTCCCTAATTTGCTGGGAAGTGGCGGTGCGGTCCCCTACGGCACTGCGTAGGATCCTACGGTCTTGGCGTGCATCCGTGCGTCGCTGCGGTCCGGTCCCAGGTTGACGGGCACGTGACCCTTCCGCCGACCACTGGCGACAACATCGATGTACTGTGGAGACCTCACGCCCCACGTGTTGAGCAATTCGGCGGTACGTCCACCCGGCCTCCCGCATGCCCACTATACGCCCTCGCTCAAAGTCCGTCAACTGCACATACGGTTCACGTCCACGCTGTCGCGGCATGCTACCAGTGTTAAAGACTGCGATGGAGCTCCGTATGCCACGGCAAACTGGCTGACACTGACGGCGGCGGTGCACAAATGCTGCGCAGCTAGCGCCATTCGACGGCCAACACCGCGGTTCCTGGTGTGTCCTCTGTGCCGTGCGTGTGATCATTGCTTGTACAGCCCTCTCGCAGTGTCCGGAGCAAGTATGGTGGGTCTGACACACCGGTGTCAATGTGTTCTTTTTTCCATTTCCAGTAGTGTATATATATATAATTCCCGGGAATCAGTTGCAACTATTATGCATATAATAAGTTGTTGAAAGTCGTTTGTCGTGGAACATCATTATGTTTTCCGCAAACAAAGTTGTATTTCACAAATGTTATTAAATGTCTTCATAATGTTAACCACGTATAGTTGACGGAAGACGTAGAAACGATATTCCGAAACGAATACGTATAGCGTAAGTCAAACGTTCGAATTAGAATAGAGACCCCACGAACACAAATTTGCTGTGGCAGGTATGAAATATAAACTCCGTTACTCGCTCGTTACACTTGAATGACAGATGTTGAATGGGCCGAAACGAGCCGCCGCATAACAGCGTAGTTGCCTGCTAACTTCGAAAGAAGGTAGATGCGGTCCCTAGCGCTACTTATAACATTGTCGAAAATCATTGGTACACCCTGTTAAAAAAACGGGAAAATGGAGGCGGTGCAATTGGAGAGCGATCCGCCTTCACCAACATGCATAAGCAATTCATTAATATATAAAAAACCAATAATAAAAAAAAAACTGCATGGCGCGAGATTCGATCCGGCAACCTTCAGATTACGAAACCGAGCGCTTACCGCTACGCCACGACACTGTAGAAAATCACTAATCGTCAAGAGTATTTCACCGCAACGGTTTCTTTTAACTGTCGATTTTCTCGACAACGGATGAGAAGTGCATCTTGGTGCTTTGCCACATTACACCTCTGGCCATGAGCTTTTATTATGCGCAGTATGAATCGAATCTGAATTTCACAATTGGCGGCCTCCCCTTGTTAGATAGCATTTACATTTCGTGCAATTTCTGTACATGCAGTTTAATGTCAACTGAGGGAGAAACATACTTCTAATGTGCGAATATAGCCCGCATCTCGTGGTCGTGTTGTAGCATTCTCGCTTCCCACGCCCGGGTTCCCGGGTTCGATTCCCGGCCGGGTCAGGGATTTTCTCTGCCTCGTGATGGCTGGGTGTTGTGTGATGTCCTTAGGTTAGTTAGGTTTAAGTAATTCTAAGTTCTAGGGGACTGATGATCATAGCTGTTAAGTCCCATAGTGCTCAGAGCCATTTGAACCATTTTTTTGTTCGAATATAGTATTAGTATTTGTTGATGCTGATTGTGTTTTAAAGTGACTCAATGTCTAAAATCACCAGTCTCTTATCACCGACCCCCGGCCCACGCCCCCCGGGACGAAATCAGAGTACCCGACCTGTCTTTATGTATTAATTGCCTGATATAGGCCCATATATGTAGACAAACTGGACTGAGCTCTACGATATGTGCAGGTAGAGTGAAGAGACACGAAGCAATCAGTTCCTGGATAGACGTGATGTCCGTGAAGACGGGAATTACCAGATGTAAAGCTAATGTTATCAACGCCGAGAGAATATCGCAGCAATATCAAATTTTAAAAAATCCAAAGAAGTAGCAAGGTCATAACAGTGTCACGGAAGTTGGGCGGTGCTACGCATTTCATGTAGAAACAATAAGTGATTGCTCGCTATGTGGTCTCCTTATTTAAGCTAAGATATTTGCATATCGTCGGGACCAGGTCACTGCTTTGATGCATCGCCTATGTGTCGACCCGGAGGCATTTCCGATCGCTAGCATGTTTTGTCTCTGATCTGATATGGGAATTAATATACTGCGGTACTGGGAGCAGCATCTGACGCACTCAAATGAATGGGGTCCGTTACTGATAAAAAATTTAACATTTAAAGTAAATGTGACCAACAGAGAAAGATCTGATATAATTTAATCATCGACGAAGCGCTTCAGTTGCTCAATGCATTGGTCACCACATCTGGCTAATACATATGTCACAACTAAAAAACAGCTCCTTCGTTTACATTTGTCTTTCTTTTTTATACGCAAAATAATAGCTACCATTTTTTTATTCGTTGGGACTGGCTCTAGATTGCTTTGAACATTCTTTGCTCTCTTTCCCATGTTTTTCTAGCAGTATCTCTCCATTCTTTTACTGTGTTTCTTTTTGCGTTCTTCAGTCCATTCTGAATTTTGTCGGATAAGCTTCCCAGAAAATATTTATTTGTAAATTACGCTTTTACACTTAGTTTCATCTTAAATAATCTATTTATGAGTGCCAGTTTATTTTAGAACATCATCAACATCAGTTGTTGTGGGTTTTCATCTATACAACTTAGCTCACAGTTTTCTTTGCGAGCCCGTTTATCCATTCTAGACATGGGACGATAAATCAGTAATCGCCGTTTTTCAGAAAACTCAGTGATTTTTTTCTGGAATTTGATAAGTTTCGGTTATTTCTTTCTCATCCAATTTTAACATGTTCGTTCCAGGATTTTTCTCAGAATTTTCCTCTCCTGTTTTACAATTTTTTTTTTGTATCTGCATCATTAGGTGACTTTTGGTGCTCTTAATGGTTTTCATATGCGTTCTTTGTTAGCTTTCCCACTTAGACCCACCATTCCAATATTTGCTCCTTTCCTTTGGTAGGTGACTATGTCTGTTTGAGAGATTTTGCCTTATTTGGCGATTAATAGTTGACTGTTGTATTCCGTATTCGTCTCTCCCGGAGAGTGCGTCTTCTCGTATGAAAACAGGAGTCAAGATGTGGCTGCTTTTTCATGGAGTTTCTATTCAGATACGATTGTGTTTGATCTGAGTGCAATGCCATCAACAAATGCTTGACAAAGAAGGCGAATTATATTTTTCAGGTTTCTGCCAATGCTTAAATCTTTACTTTTATTCGATAGTGCTGTTCTTCATCTTAGTATAAACAATATATTTATTTTCACGTGTGATTACATTTGATGGGTTTTAAGTCTGTCATTATCGAAGAAAATATTAATGATTTTAATTCTGTGTCAAATCAGAAACTGGTAATAAATGTAATTGCGTAGCAGATCATAGCCAGAAGCGGAAATACCCCTTCAGGCGCCTGGAACAGACCTTGAGAAGCAGGATGAGATAACGACAACAGAAAGCTGTTTGATTGTCAGCGGCTGACGATGCACGTTAGAATGATAGTTAAAGACGATCACATGTCGAGGAAAGCTTCCAAGGGGATATTTCCGACAGATGTTGCAGAGGGCACGGTACACCCAGTGTTAATGTAGAACGGAATGAAAGCTCACAGGAGGACAGATTAAAGGAGAATAGATATTCAGCGTGCAATCAGAGCAGCCAGAGTTTAACGACACTCCTCAGCAGCACCGGATGGAGCGCTACGCACTTCACCTATGAGAAGACGGTCATCGACTATGGCGGACACTCGTCAACTGCAAGCTTAGTAGCTGTTTCCAATATTCATCGAAATAGCATTGAACATTCTCAAAGAATTAAGTTAGAGGAATCTGAGTGAATAGCAAGAACAAGCTATTGATTGGTAATTGTCTCCTGTACTATAAAGCAACTGGCCCTTGACAGACAGTGAATTGTTTCAAAGTGTTGATGATTCATAATTTTGGCCAAGTGGCCAACAGTTAGCAGACCGAGTGCCAGTGAAAGCACTCGTCACTGATAAAACATCTGACATGAAACGAATTGACTAAATGTAAGTACTTGCTACTTCAGCAGATCAATCTTCCAACTCCACGAGAATCACCCACCTGTTGTAACTGAACTCCCATCCCAACCAAGGGCAGGTCCTCCCCCTCATCTCCGCTATCAAGGTTGAGAAACAAGCTACTAAGCTCATACTGTCGTTAACGCCCTGACTGCACTACATAGGTAACATCGAAGCCGAAAGAAAAAAAAATGGTGTAAGGAAACTGTGGAAGGAAGCGACAGATCCATTCCATGTTGCTTCTGGTCATCTTATACTTAGAAGTAGTATAACAAACTCAGATGATTTTTACAGTACGTTTCGTTACGTCTCTCACTATGTTATCATATAATCTTATCGTTGGTGTTGTCATAAATCACTCAGGAATCACATCTAACAAAAGGGAGAAACAAGTACCTTGTGACGAAAAGTAGGTGATAAGAAGGGGATGGCGCCTGGTTGGCTAGTTCGCCTGAAAACATGTCGCAACAAACTGTACTGTGGTGCCTATCCGGAAGCGCTTGGTGTCGCAAAAGAGTTCGCCATCTTTTTTATTTTATTTTATTCTTTTTTTTTTTTTTTTTTTTTTTTTTACCGCCCCAGTTCATCGATCTCATAGCAGATGGGGGAGGCTGTGACGCAGCAAATAGCAGGATACCGTACGACAATGCGGCCATCAGACTTGGCGACGAACGCGCTGTTTGTTTACCGCTGCCTAGGCGGAGTCGTCCGCCCGTATGTGTAATACGCTTCATTTAATTTTCATTCAGGGCCTTCCACGTAATTTATACAGGAGAGCGGACACAATCGGAAAAAACGTAAAAAAAAGAGGTTCGCTGCGCAGTTACCTGTGCGCACGCCCACATACGTGTGTGTGTGTTAGTTAAAGAGAGGGAGGGAGAGCGAAAGAGAGGGATGGATAAATGGTGTCGGAAAAGGTAGGAGGGGGGGGGGGGGGGGGAGAGAGAAGAGAAATGAGGGTAGAGGAGATGCCGTGTATGTTCACGTGTGTGTGTGTGTGTGTGTGTGTGCACGCAAGCACGCCTCGGTTCCGCGAACAAGTGCGTGGCGTTGGACACAGCAAATACGTAAAGTGACAGTAGAACTGCGTTAATTTAATGGAGCTGCCTCACCGACGCGGCCGATTTTGTTAGTGAGGGAAAAATTGTCCACGCTCGAGCGGTTTAGCCGAATTTGCGGCCAACACTTCCAACACTTGACTGACTTCCTCCCTCCCCATTAGGTGACACTCGATGAACACGCTGTATCGCGTGGAAAGGGGTGCACGCACGCGTATGTTAACTATTTCAGCACTTCTTTCGTCACACCGTATTAAACATTTTTTCACAGTCTATGAAATTCTCGAAAATAAATTAAACCAGCCTTACTGCGGTTTCTTATGTGCTACTCTCTGCAGGCACTCTGATTTATAGAAAAAGAGCTCTCCAATGCCAGAAAGTGGGTAAAAAGTTTGCTATTTACTTACTTAGCGTTTGTGTCAGTATCAATGGAATACACTTCAGCCTTTTTGAATAAAACCTGTCGGATGTAGGGCAGCGTTATAATGGAACAATAAAACAGGTAAATTCGTCTTTTCGACTGCCTTTGTAGCGGCAGTCTTCAGGGTGAGGAGGGGGATATTAGTGTTTAACGTCCCATCGACAACGAGGTAATTATAGACGGAGTGCAAGATCGGATTATGGAAGGATGGGTAAGGAAATCGGCAGTGCCCTTTCAAGGGAACCATCCCGGCATTTGCCTGAAACGATTTAGGGGAATCACGGAAAACCTAAATCAGGATGGACGGACGCGGGTATGAACCATCGTCCTCCCGAATGCGAGTGCAGTGTGCTAACCGCTGCGCTACCTCGCTCAGTCAGGGTGATTTAATTGGTGTATTAAGGGACTTTCTTCCCTGTAAATAGCATCTTGCTTCAGCTACGTCACAACTGACGTAACTTTCCGTTAGTTGGACAAAACGAAATCAAAATTCCTCTGGCGTGTGTAGTTATCTTGGGTTACTCCCTGTGCTACAATAACATGTGACTGAAAGACAACAGCGAAACGGCAATAGTTTGTAGTCCGACGATTAGCGATTTTGATTTGTTTTCAAATGACGCTAAGCATCACGTGCCTCAGCGACCCAATGAGGCACTTATTTCACACTGTGTTAAGTTGCATTGTAGCCCGTTGATTGTTCTGTAGTGTTAGAGTTCAAATGGCTCTGAGCACTATGGGACTCAACATCTTAGGTCATAAGTCCCCTAGAACTTAGAACTACTTAAACCTAACTAACCTAAGGACATCACACACACCCATGCCCGAGGCAGGATTCGAACCTGCGACCGTAGCAGTCCCGCGGTTCCGGACTGCAGCGCCAGAACCGCTAGACCACCGCGGCCGGCTAGTGTTAGGGGGTGGTGGAGTGGGCGGGAGAGAGGAGGATGTTATTCGAACCATGACTAGGGTCTACTCATTCAGATTACCGTAAAAGGATCAAGGTTGTCTATTTCCACATTCTCGGTGACCAAGTGTCGCCATTCTTTTTATATCTTTCTTATGAATATACTCCGGACACTCCCATTTTACAAGATTACGGAACCTGTGGTCACGAGATTCCGAGCACAATTCCATAGTTTGGAGAAAAATCTGGCACCTTACTGCACGTCGATTAGCCTGGCAAATCAGTCGATCTCAGTCCCATAGGAAACGTCATGGACTGTTTGGATCCTTTGACGCTACTGACAGGTGTAGAGGTGGTGTTACACGATATCAATTTCATGTCTGCTAGTGTGACAACTTCGTTTTATTGTCCAGTGTAATTGTCACTCAAACAATAAAACGCAGTTCGAAAAGTTCACAACATCCAGATAACTATGGTACGAGCAATAACTCTTCTGAAACTTCCTGGCGCCGCGCGGGATTAGCCGAGCGGGCTTAGGCGCTGCAGTCATGGACTATGCGGCTGGTGCCGGCGGAGGTTCGAGTCCTCCCTCGGGTATGGGTGTGTGTTTGTCCTTAGGATAATTTAGGTTAAGTATTGTGTAAGCTTAGGGACTGATGACCTTAGCAGTTAAGTCCCATAAGATTTCACACACATTTCAACATTTTGAAACTTCCTGGCAGATTAAAAGTGTCTGCCGGACCGAGACTCGAACTCGGGACCGAGTTCGAGTCTCGGTCCGGCACACAGTTTTAATCTGCCAGGAAGTTTCATATCAGCGCACACCCCGATGCAGAGTGAAAATCTCATTCTGGAAATAAATCTTCTGTGTACATGACCAACTTATTCACTCTTCGCTTTACGATTATCCATCAAAGTTAGCAAAGATGAAACTCGAGTTACATAGTGGATCATGGAATCAAAGAAATTGTCTGTGGATTGTGCGCAAGGTTATGTATCTGGAACTGGCATTACACAGAGGCCCAAAACCGTAAACTTTGGTCAATACAAAGAAGTACAGCTTCCCTCTACATGTATATGCCGTCGTCAGAGTCGTATTATATTTTATCTTATCGTTTTAGTCCTTGCGTAGCATGTACGTTGGTGTCAGTAGAATCATTCTCCAGTCTGTCTCAAATGACGATTCTCTAAACTTTCTCAATCGTTTTCCCTGAAACAAACGTCTTCTTCCCTCCAGGGATTTCCATTTTAGGTCAGGGAGCATTTGCATTATACCTGATGTTTTGATGTAGCATACGGTTTCCAGGGACATCATCACCCGCTTTTCCACACACTTCGTCTCATTTACCTTAATTTATTTCCAGAATGACAACCTCCTAATGCTGTCACCAGTATACTCATCTTCTCTGCGCGAAGTTCACCTAATAATTACCCTCCCCCCCCCCCCCCTCGCCTCTCCGCCCATCTCACCCATCCGCGTGTATATGCGATCAACGAGCGAGCAAGCGAGTACTACGGAAGTACTCGATGAACTCGGATGGAAATCCCTGGATGAAAGAAGACGTTAGTTTCGTGTAACACGACTGAGAAAGGTTAGAGAGCCGACGTTTGAGACACACTGCAGAACGATTCTACTGTCACCAACATACATGTCAAGCAAAGACTATAAAGACTAGATAAATGAAATCAAGGTTCGTACGACAATATACACAGGGTCACTTTTCCTCACTCCATCTTCGAATGAGAGAGGAAAGGGAATGACAACAGTGGTACCAGGTACCTTCCGTCAACCACTGTATGGTTGCTTGTGGAGTATATACGTACTTGGTAGTGCCGTCGTGATGTTACAGACTTTCATGGGTGATGGAGAAGGGTAAATGTATCAATCTGAGGTAATGAACCCTGGCCGGGAAACGAGCGAGTCGAAAGTTACAAGCAAAAGTCGTTCTGATATTTCTGACTGTGGAATTCATGTACCGGTACTGTTGCTGCTAATACTGCAGGGTAGACCAACTTTAGAAGGTGATAGTATGGACCAAAACACGAAAAAAATATGAAGCAAACATGGGCTGTAAAATGCGTACCTTAAGAGCTATGAGCACTTGTTCAACTTCGATACTGCAAACTCTTTGGTTTCCATATTTTGGTGGATGTAAGATGGACTGAAACAAAAAAAAAGGGTTGGTAAGTATGGACTCTAAAACACGAATAGTACCTTAAGTGCTATGAGCACGTCTTCATCTACGCTACAGTTAAACATCTCTTCTACTGAACAAGTGGCCTTAGCTCTTCAGGACTGGCGATACCGTTTTCACAGAGGATCGTCGAATAGACACAAAAGTTTGGGTCAAATAGGACTGGTGAAGCCACAGCTCATTCCCGTTTTCACAAAGGATCGTCGAATAGACGCATATAATTTTCGGTCAAATAGGACTGGCGAAACCACAGCTCATTCCCGTTTTCACAAAGGATCGTCGAATAGACGCATAAAAGTTTGGGTCAAATAGGACTGGTGAAACCACAGCTCATTCCCGTTTTCACAAAGGATCGTCGAATAGACGCATAAAATTTTGGGTCAAATAGGACTGGCGAAACCACAGCTCATTCCCGTTTTCACAAAGGATCGTCGAATAGACGCATAAAAGTTTCGGTCAAATTTTATGCTCGTGTCTTATGATATTTCTGGAGACCAAAAATCTCCTCCGGTGGAATCAACATGGGATCCGAAAACAATGATTCTGTGGAACCCAGCTTCCTCTGTTCGTCTCCAGGCCCAGAAGGCCTCCAACTAAAAAACTAACTGACTCACGAACCTAATTTTTTATTAGATTCTTTAGTTAATAAATTCACTCGTTAGTAAGTAGGATGTTTGGTTAGTTAGTTAGCTAGTCAGATGATCTGTTTGATAAGTAAAAGTTGTGTGGCATCATAACCTCGGAAAAAAAGAACTTATCCGGCTCTGCAGAAAAAAAAATGAAAAGCACCAGTTGGCTTTTGTTCTACAATGTTGTAGAACAAAAGCAAACTGGTGATTTTCATTCATTATAATGTTGTTCTACCAAGAACCGACGGAAGATTCTGTTAATATGAAAGAAATTAATATTTGGGTCAACATTTGTAAAACTCTAACTCCTCTCTCGCAAACCCCACCCTATGGGGAGAGCCGGCCGCGGTGGCCGAGCGGTTCTTGGCGGAACTGAAGAAACGCGATTTGTCTCGCAAGCAGCACAACAGGCAAGACGCAAACTAAGCGTGCTCGGCTCATCACTACCGACGGCAGACTGACCAACTACATACATTAAAAAAAGTTTGCGAGAGTTCCGGAACCCCTACAGAAAATTGGAATAGAGATAAACATAAACATCATTTCCGCCCTTTTTATTGCTCATGAAAACAACACATTGCATGTTGTACCACCAAACAGCGAGATCTTAAGAGGTGGTGGTACAGATTGCTGTATACACCGGTACCTCTAATACCCAGTAGCACGTTCTCTTGCATTGATGCATGCCTGTATTCGTCGTGGCATACTATACACAAGTTTATCAATTCACAGTTGGTCCAGATTGTCCCGCTCCTCAACGGCGATTCGGTGTAGATCCCTCAGAGTGGTTGGTGGGTCACGTCGTCCATAAACAGCCCTTTTCAATCTACCGGAGGCATGTTCGATAGGTTTAAAATCTAGAGAACATGATGACCGCTCTAGTCTGATGCCGTTACCCTGAAGGAAGTCCTTCACAAGATGTGCACGATGGGGGCGCGAATTGTCGTTCATGAAGACGAATGCTTCGTCAATATGCTGCCGAAATGGTTACACAATCGGTCGCAGGATGGAATTCACGTGTCGTACAGCCGTTACGGCGCTTTCCATGACCACCGGCGGTGTGCGTCGGCCACACATAATGCCAACCCAAAACAGCAGGGAAACTCCATCTTGCGGCACTCGCTAGACAGTGTGTCTAGGGCGTTCAGCCTGACCGGCTGCCTCTCAATACGTCTCCTACGACTGTCTGGTTGAAGGCACATGCGACACTCATCGATGAAGAGAATGTGATGCCAGTCCTGAGCGGTCCATTCGGGTTGTTGTTGGGCCCATTTGTACCGCGCTGCGTAGTGTCGTGGTTGCAAAGATGGACCTCGCCTTGGACGTTGGGAGTGAAGTTGAGCATCATGTTGCCTATTGCGCACAATTTGAGTCGTAACAGGACACCCTGTCGCTGCATAATAAGCATTATTCAACATGGTGGCCTTGCTGTCAGGGTTCCTCGGAGCCATAATCAGTAGGCAGCGGTCATCCACTGCAGTAGTATCACTTGGGCGACCTGAGCGAGGCATGTCATCGACAGTTCCTGTCTCTCTGTATCTTCTCCATGTCCGAAAAACATCTCTGTGGTTCACTCAGAGACGCCTGGACACTTCCCTTGATGAGAGCCCTTCCTGGCACTGAGGCGATCGAACCGCGGTATTGATCGTCTAGGCACGATTGAACTACAGACAACGCGAGCTATGTACCTCATTCCTGGTGGAATGACTGGAACTGATCGGCTGTCGGACCCCCTCCGTCTAATAGGCTCTGCTCAAGCGTGGTTGTTTACATCTTTGTACGGGTTTAGTGACATCTCTGAACAGTCAAAGGGACTGTGTCTGTGATACAATACCAACAGTGAACGTCTATTTTCAGGAGTTCTGGGAACCGAGGTGATGTGTGTACTAAGCCATTCAGACACAGCGATCATCGCAACTGTAAGGACCGCCCGCATCTCGTGGTCGTGCGGTAGCGTTCTCGCTTCCCACGCCCGGGTTCCCGGGTTCGATTCCCGGCGGGGTCAGGGATTTTCTCTGCCTCGTGATGGCTGGGTGTTGTGTGCTGTCCTTAGGTTAGTTAGGTTTAAGTAGTTCTAAGTTCTAGGGGACTTATGACCACAGCAGTTGAGTCCCATAGTGCTCAGAGCCATTTGAACCATTTGAACTGTACGGACTAACCTAGCACGCTTCCCGTCACCCTCAAATTCGCAATTTATCCGCACTCTAATAATGAAGCGCCGTTTGCCTGTTATTACTAGCGGCATTTCGCTGATTCCCATAAGAGTTCGTGACTGGTGGGCATCCACACTGAAGCTATAATTGGGCGTGCTCGCCTTAATTATACGCAGGATGAACATGAGTAAAGCCGACACATTACAAGGACGAATTCCTGACAGGAAATGGAGGAAAAAAGGTGCCATGAACCCGTGTACAGAACTGGACGGTGTATGTCCAACGACAACAAATCGTCCCGGATCATAGTACAGGGCTACATCCAATCCATGCCACAACTGATCTTCAAAGTGGCCTCCATAGGATGCAATGCACGCCTTCACACGTCAGCAAGGAGGACTGATGACAGAAATACAATACCATAACTGTGATGGTCTGGTGCAAAAACCATCGACAAAATCCTTCCCATAGAGGTACATGCGCTGCTGATATTCCTTGCACTCGATGCAGGTGATAAGGATAGTCACAGTTGTCATGCGGAATACACGTAATCGTACTTTTATACTAGATTGGCAGGCCCCTTTCCTGGAGCTTGTACCAGGGTTCACCTTAATATCCTGTTGAACGATGTCCTCCAAATCTGATGTAGCACAGTCGGCTGCCTCCCTGCACGTTCGTCCGTCCGAAAGGACCCATGATCACATAAACGCCAAAAAATGGCTTTAAATGTTGAGTGATGTGGTTGGTGTCTGTGAAGGTACTTGTTTTGGTATAGCCGTGCAACCTCTCGACGATTTCCATTTGCTTGTTCGTACACAAACACCATCTCGGCTTGTTCCTGACATGAATATCGGACCATTCTGCTTCTTACAGTACGCCGCGTCAATCACACAGCCTGCAACACACAGGGAACACGTCATGTGTTCAGCGTAACTTCGTCAGCTCCTTCTACCGTGGCAACGGTGCGTTTCCGGACACATGTTGATCGATACATGTTTCTTCATTTAGAATCAGGAATCTGTCCCTGCAATTGTCGGTTTTATCAATGTTGACCCTAGATATGCGGTGTCTGTTCTTTCGGTGTGTCCGAAAAAACAACCTCCACATGTATATTTATCGTTCTTTCTGAAACATTCTGCAGCCGAAGCCAACGGCAGCCAAGGAGACTAACGCACACTAGTGGCTAGTCTCTTCGTATCCATCATTGGAAGAGATTTTCGCTACCAGTAATGGAACGGACAGACATGTGAATGCGTAACGTACCGGACGAGGACACTGGAGCGAGTGGAATCTTCAGTATCCGTCGAGACTTTTTTATCGAGAGTAGCGTATCATGTGTCGATAACGTGCTCTTCAACACTCTTCCCTCATTAGTATCATAAGATTCACTGGCTGACACGTGAGCATCTGCTGTACTCTTGGTCGATCCATGGTACGTGACTGCAGTCTAGGGAATTGTTTTCAGAATGAATCTTTTCCCCTGCAGCGAAGTGTGAAGCTGTAGAACGTGATTATGAGTTGGACAGTACATAAAGTTACTGTGTTAGCTAGCATTCTGTTCATTTTTTTATTTTAAAGTGTTACTGATTCGTTTCTTTATGATATAGTTATATTCAACATGGGTTAGAAGAACAGGAATCGTTATACAAAGGATTTACTTATATCTGTATGCAATATGTGCCGAAAAATCTGGACATACACATATTAATCACAGCTATCTATTTATACGTTCACTTTCGGGTATTCTTTTGGGGCAGGCTTCTTCCTGCAGTAAACAAATCCTCCGAAACAGCATTCCTCACAGATGTTTTGTAAATATAATGTGTCCTCGAACCGTGGGTTCCACAGTGAATCTTTGATCTTGTAGTCAATAAATTCTCCGCAGCTGCATTCCTCACTGCTCGTTTGCTCCAAGATGTTTTTGTAGCATCTGATAGGGGACAATATTCCAGATAAGTGAGAGCCATGAATCTTTGATCTTGGGCGTAAAGTTTTAATTCCTCTCTTGATGACTGCTATGGGATGAATCATTTCAAATTTTCTTTTACTATCCGTCTTGGCAACAGTTATCTTACTGCAAAGTGTTATAATACTAGATATACGCGTCTGTCACAAACCACTTTCACAGTCAGTCGGAGATCGGAAATGTCTCACTGCAAATGCAGTTCGTTTAGCAAGACTATTTGGTATTTGTACATTTGTTATACAGTCCTAAGATCCGTAAAATGCTAAATTTTTAGTTAACAAACGTCACATGAGAATCCAAAGCGATAACATTGAAGAAAGTGCTGTGCAGTCGTGACGGATACAAATTTCAGTCGTTATCGCTTATTACAAAGTGTGCGTACAGCTACACACGCTCAACCAGAAAGTTATTTATTCTCTATAACGCGCGATGAATATCCGTTCCGAATCCAGTCGTTATCGTTTCTAATTTTTGTTGTTCCGGTTTTCAGTCACAGCCTTCGAATTTTCAACCACATTCCGTTAACACAATCTATCTGTAGTCACTTCGTAAGGCTGGAAACGTGTGAGCATAATTCCCACTAAACGTCTGCGGATCTGCATCATTTCATCCTCCTTTCGAACGTTGTCGTCAGTGACTACTTAGTTCACCCATTTTATTCTTACTTATGAAGTAACTATCGCACAGAGACAATTCTGCACTTGAGATTTACGATGAAACCTTCCACTTATAACTCGATTTCCGAGCGAGATGTGGAAAACGGTGAGTCGTCATGCAAGTATTACAAGAAATGGCGTTTTCCCCCAATTGCGCAAAACAGTCAATTGTTTTTATTATACCTGTGTTTTACTAATAATGTAGCTCTCAAAATATACGATGATGGTTTGTACAGGAGGAAAGTCTGTCGCTGGAAGTGCAAAGTGAGTAAGACAGCAACTCGATTCAGAAGGCGTGCACGGAACAATGTGTAACGTTGTGGGTATTTCTGGCGAGACTACAGCGTAAGCCTTACACCTGTTGCGCAAGAAACGCGCCGTTACTCTCATGGTTTAAGGCAGGCTCTGTCGGTCCTATACGGAATAGCTTAACGAAACACCGAATTACGTGGCAAGTGGCGTTTGATGTAATTGTTACATCTCTTGTAGTAAAGAGAACAACCATCTGAACTTATGAGCGATTGAGAAGATAAATATTTCGAAGGAAAATTTTGTAAGAAGATTTCACCATGTACCTCTGCAGCTAATGTCATGAAATTCCTGTGACGTAGTGGCGCTCACCATTACGAATCCGGTACATCACATTCTTCATACCAAAGAGAAAAGTTACCTCTGGCTACTTATTGATGAGAAGGATGGGTAAGTTAGACATTCATGGTTCCACCGAAAATAAGATAGTTACCTCTTGTACTCAGGTTTAACTGTTAGTCTTTCACATCCTAGTACTTTATGTTCATAACAAGACATCACAGTCCGTCTTAAACCATCCGCTGGTGTTGAGTCACCATTAACAGCGCCTTGTTCCTTCGTTCTGAAAGACACAGGTGCGTAATTTGGAGCATTATTCAGTTCGCAGGCGCTTAATCTTCTGTCATGATTAGACAAAATACACCTCTTCATGAATGATGATCCTTGTGTTATTGACAGTTCAGCTGAATTTGATGGTATGTAAATTTATTCAGTATAATAATAATTTGGTTCAAATGGCTCTGAGCACTATGGGACTCAACTGCTGTGGTCATCAGTCCCCTAGAACTTAGAAATTTTTAAACCTAACTAACCTAAGGACATCACACACACCCATGCCCGAGGCAGGATTCGAACCTGCGACCGTAGCAGCAGCGCGGCTCCGGACGAGAGTGCGTAGAACCGCACGGCCACCGCGGCCGGCAATAATAATTTCACGTGGTGACTCCTCACATTGTTCGGAGTTGAAGACTAGATCGAAACTCATACTGAAAAATCCAAGGTCCGATCGTGATTCGATCCTGTGACTTTTGGTTTTCCAGTCACGGGCCTTACCGCTGTGGAAGTCTCAGTCATGGACTGTGCGGCTGGTCCCGGCGCAGGTTCGAGTCCTCCCTCGGGCATAGGTATGTGTGTTTGTCCTTAGGATACTTTAGATTAAGTAGTGTGTAAACTTAGGGACTGATGACCTTAGCAGTTAAGTTCCACAAGATCCAAACACATTTGAACATTTTTGTTGTGGAGGTCTCGCTCAGAGTGGCCTTTATAATGGATAACTTGCCGTTTGAGTAGCTCTCATCACCAGATGGACTGTTCTACAATAAGACCAGTGTTCGTAGAACAACATTAACAGCCGAGAAAGCTGTACGTCGAGACAGTGAACCGCTGATGTAGTCGTGCAGTGGTGTCTTTGGCAGAGGGTAAAGAATCTAATCGTAGACATTAGACTAAACTATAGGATGGTTCTGTCTAAAATTTCGTTCTAGACTCTTCTTCCATTTTTAAGGCATTTTGGTGTTCCCCATCTTTCCCTATATTGTGGTGATCTTTACATATCTACGTAACTACTTCACGCTACTTTTGTATAAACTGTTTTGCATATCCTACTCTTTGTCTGCGCTTACTACTTTTTCTCCTCTGCTGTGCCTTGCGGCGTACCGAGCGAGGTGGCTCAATGGTCAGCACACTGGACTCGTATTCTGGAGGACGACGGTTCAATCCCGCGGCCGGTCATCCTGATTTAGGTTTTCCGTGATTTCCCTAAATCGCTCCAGGCAAATGCCGTGATGGTTCCTTTGAAAGGGCACGGCCTACTTCCTACCCCGGCCTTCCCTAATCCGATGAGACCGATGACCTGGCTTTCTAGTCTCCTCCCCCAAACAACAACCCTTGCGGCGTAAAGTTCACTATTTGTGGGTGCCACAGAGGGAATATCACTAATCTGTCCCTTTTTCTGGCAACGGCCTTCCACAGACTTCTTATTAGTACTGCTTCATTTTCTACTTTGTCTGTCAACCACCGTTTCTAAAATTCTTCGAGAGAACTAAGTTTCTAACGTTTAAAGTTTCTTCTGCTCCGGATACCCGGTAGTTCATTTTTCTCTTCCGTGTACGTCTGAGCTTCAGACGTACACATTCAGCAATATTGCGCCATTTCCATAAAACGGACAACTGTGCTATTTTTATGTCCTCTTTTGCTTCTGAATTTTTTCCCGGCTCTTTAATGGAACGCCGAAGGAGGAGCACGCGGCGGTGTTCTGTGATCCCACTCCCTCTGAAGAATGTCCTGGAGCAAATTTATTCATGATTAGTAACGTCGAACCCAGGTAAATGGCAAATGCCGGGCATTGCCCGAGGTCGCGCAGCGGTTACTGCTACTACTACTACTACTACCATTACTACTACGACTCTGTCCGAACAGAGCTACGAAAAACCTACGGTCCGACAGACCGCCGTGTCATCCTCAGCTGAAATGTGACCCTAGATGGGGATATGGAGAGGAATGTGGTCAGCATACCGCTCTCCTGGCCGATGTCAGTGTTAGTGATCGGAGCCACTACTTTTGAATCAAGTAGATCCCCAAACAGCCTCATAAGGGGTGAGTTCATCCCACTTGCCAATCCCGCCTGCCAGCAACGCACGGTCACCTGTCCAGGTGGTAGCCAGTCCCAAAAGCGCTTAAATTCGGTAATCTGACGGTAACCGGTGTAACCACTGTGGTGAGACCATTGGTACTACTTCAACAACAAAAACTGTAAGGTAGTCATGTAATTTTGATTCTTGTGGGTCATCGATGTGCACGTCAGAGAGAGATAGAGCAAGTTACGTTACTGTTAAACACTCTTTACTCTTGTTGTGGCTCAATCATTACCTCCGTGCAGTTTGGTACATTCTTAGTTGAAGTGTGGTAGGTGATGGACGTATTCGGTAGTGCTGTGTTGACTTACGATGGTATGTATTAGATGAAGAAAGATTGATTGTAAAGGACAGCAAGGATAAGTAAGATGAATACATTAAAAAGCAAAGAGATATATATTTTGAATGAAGTTATTATTTTTCAAGAGAAGAAGGTTGAGAAAAGACTTCAGCACTGCGCAACGAGGAACTATTATTGTCACCCAGTTAACTTGCTCAGAGCTGAGAGAAAGACCACCCAACATCCCTGAGTCATGCATTAACATATTAAAGATTAAGATGTTTAACTTTTATAGGAATTCTATGTAGACATTGTACCCTTTTTAAATAACTGTTTACGTTGTCGAGCATAGTATTGTTCAGACGTATGTTATGTGCGAAGATCACGCCAAGTTTTACTCTGCCTTTTCTGAATATATAATGCATTCTAAAAATGTTGTCTTCGAATACAATTTCGTAGGAATGGTTACTCTCCCCATCCCACTGTTTACCACTACGTATTACCACATCCAATAGTTTTCATATGTATTTAGAAACAGAAATCTAGCTTAGTCGCTATCTACTTGCTGCTTGCTGCTGTCAGGGCGAGAGGTAAGTGAAAATTTTTATCAGGACCAGACAATTGTTTTACTTCAGTTACACATTTCATATAATGAAGTGTTGCATTCGGGTCAGTTACAGTCTACTTCAGATTAGGTCCTGTTTAGTCATAGGCTAGCATACGAGTTTAAGTTCAATGTCAGTTTGTGCGTACATAGTTATGGTAAAACGAAGAGTTTATAGAGTGGGAGATAATGTTGGGTTAAATTTGAAATTGGAAATTGAAAATTAGTTGTAAGGTCTTATGGGACCAAACTGCTGAGGTCATCGGTCCCTAAGCCTATACACTGCTTAATCTTAATCTAACTTAAACTAACTTACGCTATGGACAACACACACTCATGCCCGAGGGAAGGACTCAAACCACCGAGGGAGGGGGGAGGGGGGGAGCCGCAGGTTAAATTTCAGACAGATACAAAAATTTGTGGGTATGTTACACGACTACTACTACTACTACTGCTATTAATAGTAGTAGAACTTGTTATTGTTATTAGTACGTGGATCACTTTTAGAAGAATACTTAGCCTACCGTGTTAACACAGTTTAAGAGCAAATAAGTATAACTCAAATTATGACATTTATGTCCTGTTCGACAAGGATGGGCAGACCACAGAGTAGACACTGTCTCAACTTTCATGTAAAACAATTCAGGGAAGTCGAAGAAAACAAAAATCGGGATGTCCAGGTGGGGACTGAAGATCCAACCTCCTGAATACAAGCCAGTCCTGCAAGTACTATATATGATAATGTAATGTGCTCCACTGTTCAGTTATTTTCCAAGCGTTGTATACACTACACACAGACAGTACATATGAGACATCGTGTTATGAAGGTTGAAGTTCTTCTTTCTGTGCTTGTTAAGAAAACTGGAGAGTATTTCCGCCTCATGTAAGACACCTTTGTTGTTTAGTTTTCACTCAGACATGTTTCAGCACTTTTTGTGCTACTATCTGCAGCGCTTCCCCCATGAACCATGGACCTTGCCGTTGGTGGGGAGGATTGCGTGCCTCAGCGATACAGATGGCCGTACCGTAGATGCAACCACAACGGAGGGGTATCTGTTGAGAGGCCAGACAAACATGTGGTTCCTGAAGAGGGGCAGCAGCCTTTTCAGTAGTTGCAGGGGCAACAGTCTGGATGATTGACTAATCTGGCCTTGTAACATTAACCAAAACGGCCATGCTGTGCTGGTACTGCGAACGGCTGAAAGCGAGGGGAAACTACAGCCGTAATTTTTCCCAAGGACATGCAGCTTTACTGTATGATTAAATGATGATGGCGTCCTCTTGGGTAAAATATTCCGGAGGTAAAATAGTCCCCCATTCGGATCTCCGGGCGGGGACTACTCAAGAGGACGTCGTTATCAGGAGAAATAAAACTGGCATTCTACGGATCGGAGCGTGGAATGTCAGATCCCTTAATCGGGCAGGTAGGTTAGAAAATTTAAAAAGGGAAATGGATAGGTTAAAGTTAGATATAGTGGGAATTAGTGAAGTTCGGTGGCAGGAGGAACAAGACTTTTGGTCAGGTGATTACAGGGTTATAAATACAAAATCAAATAGGGGTAATGCAGGAGTAAGATTAATAATGAATAAAAAAATAGGAGTGCGGGTTAGCTACTACAAACAGCATAGTGAACGCATTATTGTGGCCAAGATAGACACAAAGCCCATGCCTACTACAGTAGTACAAGTTTATATGCCAACTAGCTCTGCAGATGATGAAGAAATTGATGAAATGTATGACGAGATAAAAGAAATTATTCAGGTAGTGAAGGGAGACGAAAATTTAATAGTCATGGGTGACTGGAATTCGTCAGTAGGAAAAGGGAGAGAAGGAAACATAGTAGGTGAATATGGATTGGGGGGAAGAAATGAAAGAGGAGGCCGCCTTGTAGAATTCTGCACAGAGCATAACTTAATCATAGCTAACACTTGGTTCAAGAATCATAAAAGAAGGTTGTATACCCGGAAGAATCCTGGAGATACTAATAGGTAGCAGATAGATCATATAATGGTAAGACAGAGATTTAGGAACCAGGTTTTAAATTGTAAGACATTTCCAGGGGCAGATGTGGATTCTGACCACAATCTATTGGTTATGAACTGCGGATTGAAACTGAAGAAACTGCAAAAAGGTGGGAATTTAAGGAGATGGGACCTGGATAAACAAAGATCCAGAGGTTGTAGAGAGTTTCAGGGAGAGCATAAGGGAACAATTGACAGGAATGGGGGAAAGAAATACAGTAGAAAAAGAATGGGTAGCTCTGAGGGATGAAGTAGTGAAAGCAGCAGAGGATCAAGTACGTAGAAAGACGAGGGCTAATAGAAATCCTTGGGTAACACAAGAAATATTGAATTTAATTGATGAAAGGAGAAAATATAAAAATGCATTAAATGAAGCAGGCAAAAGGGAATACAAACGTCTCAAAAATGAGATCGACAGAAAGTGCAAAATGGCTAAGCAGGGATGGCTAGAGGACAAATGTAAGGATGTAGAGGCTTGTCTCACTAGGGGTAAGATAGATACTGCCTACAGGAAAATTAAAGAGACCTTTGGAGATAAGAGAACCACTTGTATGAATATCAAGAGCTCAGATGGCAACCCAGTTCTAAGCAAAGAAGGGAAGGGAGAAAGGTGGAAGGAGTATATAGAGGGTTTATACAAGGGCGATGTACTTGAGGACAGTATTATGGAAATGGAAGAGGATGTAGATGAAGATGAAATGGGAGATAAAATACTGCGTGAACACAGTTTGACAGAGCACTGAAAGACCTGATTCGAAACAAGGCCCCGGGAGTAGACAACATTCCATTAGAACTATTGATGGCCTTGGGAGAGCCAGTCATGACAAAACTCTACCATCTGGTGAGTAAGATGTACGAGACAGGCGAAATACCCACAGACTTCAGGAAGAATATAATAATTCCAATACCAAAGAAAGCAGGTGTTGACAGATGTGAAAATTACCGAACTATCAGTTTAATAAGTCACAGCTGCAAAATACTAACGCGAATTCTTTACAGACGAATGGAAAAACTGGTAGAAGCGGACCTCGGGGAAGATCAGTTTGGATTCCGTAGAAATGTTGGAACACGTGAGGCAATACTAACCTTACGACTTATCTTAGAAGAAAAATTAAGAAAAGGCAAACCTACGTTTCTAGCATTTGTAGACTTAGAGAAAGCTTTTGACAACGTTAACTGGAATACTCTCTTTCAAATTCTGAAGGTGGCAGGGGTAAAATACAGGGAGCGAAAGGCTATTTACAATTTGTACAGAAACCAGATGGCAGTTATAAGAGTCGAGGGGCATGAAAGGGAAGCAGTGGCTGGGAAAGGAGTGAGACAGGGTTGTAGCCCCTCCCCGATGTTATTCAATCTGTATATTGAGCAAGCAGTAAAGGAAACAAAAGAAAAATTCGGAGTAGGTATTAAAATTCATGGAGTAGAAGTAAAAACTTTGAGGTTCGCCGATGACATTGTAATTCTGTCAGAGACAGCAAAGGACTTGGAAGAGCAGTTGAACGGAATGGACAGTGTCTTGAAAGGAGGATATAAGGTGAACATCAACAAAAGCAAAACGAGGATAATGGAATGTAGTCAAATTAAATCGGGTGATGCTGAGGGGATTAGATTAGGAAATGAGACACTTAAAGTAGTAAAGGAGTTTTGCTATTTAGGGAGTAAAATAACTGATGATGGTCGAAGTAGAGAGGATATAAAATGTAGACTGGCAATGGCAAGGAAATCGTTTCTGAAGAGGAGAAATTTGTTAACATCGAGTATAGATTTAAGTGTCAGGAAGTCGTTTCTGAAAGTATTTGTATGGAGTGTAGCCATGTATGGAAGTGAAACATGGACGATAACCAGTTTGGACATGAAGAGAATAGAAGCTTTCGAAATGTGGTGCTACAGAAGAATCCTGAAGATAAGGTGGGCAGATCACGTAACTAATGAGGAAGTATTGAATAGGATTGGGGAGAAGAGAAGTTTGTGGCACAACTTGACTAGAAGAAGAGATCGGTTGGTAGGACATTTTTGAGGCATCAAGGGATCACAAATTTAGCATTGGAGGGCAGTGTGGAGGGTAAAAATCGTAGAGGGAGACCAAGAGATCAATACACTAAGCAGCTTCAGAAGGATGTAGGTAGCAGTAGGTACTGGGAGATGAAGAAGCTTGCACAGGATAGAGTAGCATGGAGAGCTGCATCAAATCAGTCTCAGGACTGAAGACCACAACAACAACAACATCTGCAGCGGCTAAATTTGGACATTTTCCTTCTCGAAATTGTTAGGCGTTAACCTTTAAAGAAACTCTTTGCACAAAACATTTGCATTTGTAAAATGAGCGATTATTGTTAAATACCTTTACAGAGGTTTGCATACAACACAGAGTTGAGACACGTATAACTGAGTTGAAGCATTCTAAGTTGCTTGTTAACGAAATGTCCAAAATTTATAGTTTATAGTATATTTGGAAATAAAGTGGATGTATCATTTGTTTACATATCTCACATGAAACTACTGGATATTTAGGCTAGTAGATTTTTTGTCCTACGCAATCTGCAGCTTGTCATCCGCAAACAGGAAAAAATTATTTTATTTTCTGTTTATTATACATTTCCGGCCGAGAATAACTAGATATCACGTTGTTTAGCATGTTACTCACAGTTTTTGACATAGTGGTAACACGTTTATATCTTACACTTCTGGCGTGATACTTTCAATTTCTACGATATGTTCGGCAAGCACAGAGTTTTCGCCCCCCTTATGCGTTGCTGTCGCTGTGTTCATTTATTGCGTGGCATGTTTGTTTGCCACGCTAATTTGAAATGTTGTTGAGTTTTGTGGTTTTGAGGTCGAACATACGCAGTTTTGGGGTAGTAGTTATTCATATAGTTCTTCTATTGTGGCAAAGAGGGTTTTATTGCAGTGATATATATTCGTTAAGTACTCTCTTTCCTTGGGCAACTGATTTTTTGATGCTGTAGTTTTCTTCTGTTGTTAACTTTTGGTATACGCTGTACTAGTTTAAAGGATTTTTAAGTTGGTTATTAATTTGCTTGGGGGGTGGGGGTGATTCTGGGGTGTTAGGTGATCTGCGAATGTTGAGCGTGAGCTTTTGCTTTTCAGTGCTCTGAGATGTGCTGCGGAATTCCTGTGCAATCCATAAGAGAGACTTCAGTTCGTCCCTGGTCTCACACATCTCGTTTTCATTATGCTCATTCAGTCAGATGTTATCGGATTTAGTTTGATACTGATTGCAGTAATGATATCAGTGATTGCGAAGGTCACCCAATGTGTTTGTATTTGATAACCATATCTATTCTGATTGGGAATACTGAATGTGTTTTGTCAGATTTGGTTTTCGAGCTCAGGTCGGGAGAGCTAGCATTTAGCCACAGCGGGGACGATGATACGAGATTCCTGTGAAACAATCACAAGGGACACAGGCATGTTTGTGAGCCCCCGCCAAAAAGGATGGGAGGACTAACCGATCTCACCATCTAGTGCAGCTAAGCTGACGACCATTACTGCCGTCTGGAGGCTGCTGCAAGCTTTTTCTATGAGGTCCAGGAAAGCAATGCACAACGGAGGGTAACACGACAACATTAAAATGATGAACCACTCAACAGCCAAGATTGCATAAAATATTTCTTTACTTAAGACAACCAGTTTCATCCAACTTTTTTGTCATTTTCAGGTCTTAAACATCTTTAATAGTAAAATACGTTCATTTTACGCTTATCCTCGCGTACAGGATGCCAAGTGGATAGCATAGACGACAAATCTTTTATGATGTACTGATTTTTATCCACCTGACACGATAGTGAGGTTCAGCGTAAAATAAACATGTTTTACAACAACCTGAAGATAACTGCAAAGACTGATGAAACCGGTTGTCTAAAGTAAACAAATATTTAATGCGGTATTAGCTGTTAAATGCTTTTTAACAGTTAAAACAAATTGACCTTCAGTACACTCAAAATGAGAAAATTTAATCAAAATGATGAACCATGGAGGTTCTCTGGAGAAAATAAATGTCCATCTTTTCAACTAGGATTAGGGGCACCAAAGAGCTCTGAAGCAGCCGTTGAACACGGTCCGGTGATTTCCAGACAGACACGTTGGGTGAGGAAACTATCCGAACAGATTGTTATCTCCCTGCCAGCCAAAAGAAAATCTAGCTATTCGGCTTTGTTTCTTGTCCTTTTTCGCTGCTGGGTAAAAGTACGTTGAGTCCACCTGACTGTAAGCGAGATGAGGGATTCTTCCACCACCATGCTACACTTGGACACTTTGAATAAAATACGGTTTAGAGTGGAAGGTTAGGTGTCGTGTATCTGAACGTTGAACGTGGGAAAACCACGGAATGGTGAGCCCGAAAACCTGAGAACTTGGTAATCCTACCGCGAACAGTTAGTAGTATACATCTGAAACGAGAAGTCGAGTGGTGATATTCGATGTATTGGTCCTCTTTAACAGAAAGCAGAAAAGTTGTAAGAGGTCCGAGCAGATGTAATTTTATGTAAGAGGTCCGAGCAGATGTAATTTCGATGTATTGCTCAGGCGCTGCCTGCGATATGCAAAGTATAAGAGAATCGCTGACCAGAGAGCAGTGTGGACTGAGTAGGAACTATGTAGCTGTAGCAGTAATTTGTTGCGCTTGTCTGGTCTGCAGTCTGCTCTGGTCTGGAATTGTGTACCGTGTTGGCTGGGCCGGTCGCGGTGCAGCGATGCCGGAGCCTGAGTATTATTGTATAAGGTAAAAAGCAGCCTCACGCATATCTAGTAATGTATCTGAACTCCCATGTAAATGTTTTAAAAAATGTCCTAATACTAATCTTTGTGATATAAAGTAATTTTTAACAAGCATTCATTTCAATTTAAAGAATTTACTAACTTCTCCAATCCATGATCATTCCAATTGTTGCAAAACAAAAATCAGTTGCTTCCTTTCATAAATGACAAATCTATCGGCCAGCATTGCACAGAGCTGTGTCGGAAGAATTTATTGCAAGAGCAGATATTTGGCGACTTTATTGAGGTAAGAATTTCTTCCTTTTTTTATTCAGAATGATCTTACAGGGCCGTAACCCAGCACTGCTGTCGTCCAAAATTTACCAGGTTACTGAATTTATTTTTTATTATGAGGTTTAGGAATTTTTCTGTTTCGAGCTTACATTAAACGAGAAAAGAATTTTGTGGGTACATTAAATGGGAAACAAATTTTGTGTGGAGGTTAAATGTGAAAGAATGAATTTTGTTCTGAGGTTACAATAAAATTAGAATCATACTTATTATTATTATTATTATTATTATTTAAACAAATTTTGTGGGGAGGTTACACTTGGCGACAACCGGCCAGGATCGTATTTCCTTTGTGAATTTCTGAGAAGTAGTCATATATCTGCTCTTATTTACTTAAATGTAGTTTGCATCTGGCACAACGCATTTACTTATTTGTCACTTTTTCTTTCACAGATCATCGGCAATTTATTGCTCTTTGTTGTAATTGTGTTTGTTCCATTTTTTGCTTCGCCTTTGCTTCATTTTGTGCTTAATTTTGAAAAATGCCGCGAAAAACTGTTAACAGTACATCGCGAAGTGCAATGAGTGAAATAGCCGACTCGAATAATTTGGCCGATGATGCTTGCGACACTCAGTGTAATAGTGATAATCGTCTAATTACAGATAATCAGTGGCTACCGATAACTAGTAATAATTTTGATCCTTATGATGAACAAACAAAATCAATTACGTCCACAGTAAATGTAACAATTGTTGACGCGGCACGTTCCGATACAATGAACGCTGCGCAGTTTGACACACCCGGTTTGCAAAACTTGAATAGCGAACAGATAAATTTTTCTCACGAAGATGAACAATGTAGTCAAAATACGTTAGATTTATTTGATTTCGAGGTAGTGACTAACAGTGCATATCCAACTGGCGAACCTTTTCAAGAATCAGAGAATGACCAAATGCTTACACAAAAAGTGACAAATGCAATACACCATCACACAGCACAGAAAATAGAGTCGCTAATTTTGGCTTGGATCAAGTTATGGCATTATTTCTACAAGTTACTGAATCGAATAAACAACTTAATGAAAAACTAGACAATAATTCCAAACAGTTGAATGAAAATCTCAAACAACAAATTAATGAAAATTTCAAACAGTTGAATGAAAAACACGACAACCTAAAATAACAGAACAAACAACTTAGTGAACAGATTACAGCCGTTGCCGTGCAATGTCTTGATACTAAAGAACAATTACGTGAGGAAATTAAGGCTTGTGCTAGGAGTAGTAGTGAAGAAATTAGATCTGTGGCTCAATAATTATATAATACACATGCAGCCACTACTAAATTACTTAGAGATGAAATTAGTGCAGTCGCTAAACAATGCTCTGAAAACGCAACACAGTTACGCGACGAGTTTAAATTAATGTCATCAGAACTTTCGCGCACACTGGTTGCAAAAGTAGACGCGAAATTTGACCAACAGAACAGCCAAATTGGCGAACGTTTTAATCACCACCTACAAAACAGTGAAACGCGTTACCATAAATTTATACAGGAACAGAATAAAGTAAAGCAACAAGTCATGGAAACAATTACTACGTAGAGACAGGAAGATAAGCGTAAATTATTTACGAAAGCAAAAACATACGTGGACAACAATATTGCTACAGTATCAGACGAAATCAAACAGTTGAACACCGAATTGCATGATGAAATCTCCGATCTCAAAACAAAAACAGACACACACACAGTAGACTTTCAGATAATGACCAACAGACTTGAAAATTTGGAACTAATACGGGGTCCCGATGCCATCAAAGCAGACGTTAAAAATTTGGACGAAACCACACGTAAAATACAAAAACAAATTAATGCTTGTGATAATAAAAACGATGATCACGTAAAAGCACTGACTGAAAAATATGATGAACTGGCCAGTCGTATTGACGTTATCGAAAGTAATAATGACACCAAATCAGACGATACGTCCCCATTTTCGTTTAATCAAATACCCGAAATCCAAAATTGACAGCAGACGATCAATGAGATAAGTTCGTCTAGTAATACATTACGTAGAAAATTGTCAACTTTACAGCAAGAAGTGACAGAGATGAAAAATGTTTCAGCCTGTAATGCATCACAGCATACGCCACTCTCTGAACATTTGTCAGACTCACACAGCCAGTATAATTTAGGTAGTTTACAGAGAATACGTGAGTTAGATTCCGAACAGTCACGGACAAATAGATTCTCATACAATCCTGAACCTGTTCAGGCATGCAGAGACGATAATTTTGACTACTAGCATTTTCAATCCGTAAAAAATTTAAGGTACTTAATAATAACAGAACACAGAGTCACGCTTTGGACTGGATACGACAATTTGCTTTTGTATTTTCATCACCTTGGCCTGTAATGCAGAAACTAGCTTTGGATTGGATACAACAACTTGCTTTTGAATTTTCACCGGCATTGCCTGTAACGCAGAAACAAAAATTTATTTTCAGTGCGTAATTGACCTTAGGGGATTGATTACACTTCGATGAATATGTGCCGTAGCGTGCACGGGGCCCCGAGCCGTGGTAGTGCTATTTCATCTTTAGTTTTCTGCACTGCTGCCTTCTCTTTTACTATCCTTTATTTCTATCAAAACAACTGTTCAACTATCAATCTATCTAGGATTAGAAACGTGTAAAGAAAATCCGATATGACAAATTTTACCGAAAGTGACAGTTTTCATTAGTCACTTCCGAAATGACAAGAAATACCAGTGTAGTTTTAATAACAAACAAAATTTTAATCATCAATATGTACAAAATTTTCAGCAGTCGCAAACACATTTTGGTAACAATAGAAGCTTTTCTCCGCAACAGCAACAAAAATAGCCGGTTAGCATACCTAACCAACAATGTAGTCTGCAAGGTCAACCAAGCTTTAATGTTTCGCCGCCTACACGTATAGCATCGGCTCCGCCAAATAGTAACGCACAGCAACAAGGAAATAACTACGTACCGAAAACACACCATTTTAACTCATATCGCAATGCACCGTATAGAAATGACTATCATGACAGACGTAAAAGTAATGAGCACAATTTTCAGCGTACGTTTAATATCAGTCAGTCTTACAAGCAACAAAATCATCCGCAACAACAGATTATCATGAATGAACCAGGCAGTAGATATCATCCCGAACGTAATACGTCAGGAAGAAATAACAGAACAGCACATATAGTGGAAATGCCACAGCATCCTCCCGAAAATAATAGCACGTCAGATAGAATTTGACTAGATACAGTACAGGTTGCATCTTTCAGCAACGCAAGCAATACTTTTGACACACAGAATCTTGTTCACGAGAATGTTATTACTTTTGACGACATCCGAGACACTCTTTTGCAGGAAAAACCAGTTATTCAAAAAAACATTTCCCACCCTGTCACTGAAGTAAAGATTTGATCATTAAAAGTTTCAGCAGTAATCGATTCTGGATCACCTATGTCAGTTATAAATGAGGAAACTTTCAACGAATGTAACAAAGAGAATACCTATCCTACGTTACCATTAGGCAAAACTAAAGTAAAAGGTGCAGTATCTGGTAAAGGAGTAGATGTAAAATTACAGACACATTTATCATTTTGTATTGCAGGTCATACATTTCACTCACATTTTTGGGTTGTTCCCTTATTGACAACAGACGTTATTTTAGGTAGGTATATTCTGGTACAACATGACGCAGTTATTGACTTTCAAAACTCCTATTTAATGTTAAGGGATGAAAATGTACAACTGGCTTTAGAATTTCAGCATTCTTTATCTGCAGAAGAACAAACAATTAATCGGACACAGGTCATTTCCGCATCACGTAACATAGACTGTCATTCCACATTGTTCACAGATACGTACCTACACAACTATAATACTGCAGACGAAGCAGACTATGACGTTATACAGACGATTTCTTATAAAGTTAAACAGAGCAGTGCAAATACAAACGACGAACGTTCAGAGCTACGCAAAGTTCTTTTACAGCAAGCTCCAGTTCTTGACAACGTCCTTGGTACTATGTCCGGTTTTATGTATGAATTTCAAGTTTAACAGCACGACACGTTTAAAGCCAAACATTATCCCATTCCGTATATTCACAGAGAACAAGTTAAGAAAGAATTGCAAGCTATGCTTGACCAAGGAATTATTGAACCGGCAGTTAGTCCGTAAATAAACCCGCTCCATATTGTTAAGAAAAAGGATGGTTCACTTCGGCTCGTACTTGTTTCGCGTCACATTAATGACATTATTATTAGTGAAACAGATCGCCCACAGACACTAGAAGAACTTCTACAGAAATTTCATGGTACAGATATTTATTCCACATTACATTTGAAATCGGGATTGTGGCAAATTCAGCTCCATACGGACTGCAGAAAGTACACAGCTTTTCTCTGTTTTAGTGACTGTTATCAATTTTGTAAATTACCGTTCGGTTCAACTATTTCTTCAGCAGCATTTATTCGCGGATAGAATACTATACTTCCGACAGAATTAAAAGACAGAATCACAACGTATGTAGACGATATTCTTATTGCAGAAGCTAACTGGTCTGAACACAATCTGATTCTTAAACAACTGTTACGAACTTTTCATGCACAAGTTCTCACAGTTAATCTCAGTAAATCGCACTTTGGTAAAACTCCTATAAAATTTCTTGGACATGTAATTTCAGCAGAAGTCATTGCGCCTGACCCGGAAAAATTACAAGCTTTACGTGACATTACTGTTCCTACGACGAAGAAACAACTGCGCAGATTTTTGGGTTTAATTAACTTTTTCCGTAAATTTATTCATTACTCTGCTTTAGACACTCCTAGATTATGTCAATTGACAGGTAAAAACACTATTTGGTCCTGGGATAGCCAAGCACATTCTGAATTTGTCCATCTGAAATAAGCTTTGTTGAATGCATCACTTTTATCACATCCAGATCTTACTAGAAATTTTTCCATTGCCACCGACAGTTCTAACACCGCTTTAGGCGTACACATTTTTCAGGAAATTGAAGAAGATGGTACTACAGTAATTAAAAACATCGCCTTTGCGAGTCGCATTCTGTCACCTGCTGAACGCAATTATTCTGTCACAGAAGTTGAAACATTATGTGTTGTATGGGCATTTATGAGATTTCGGCATTTTCTTTATGGAAGACATATGACCGTTTACACAGATCATAGAGCTATACAGATTTTACTTTCCGCTAAATTTACACACGACAGATTAAGCAGATGGAAACTTTATTTACAGGAATTTAATTTTACAATTGTTCACATTCCCGGTACACAAAATATTGTAGCAGACGCACTATCCCGTTCTCTCTGCAACAATCAGCAAGACATCGCAACCCACTTCTGCGAAGCAAATTTCAGCGTCATGTACATACAACAAGTTGCATTTGAAAATTTCATTTCGTCGTCATTACGAGACATAACACAAGAGCAGAGTGAAGACAACGTGTGGAAAGAAATTATACACCTTGGGCAAGATCGGAATAATGTTACCATTAGAAACCATTACACTGTACGCAATGACATTCTGTTTCGCCGCTCTCATCCTGACAGCAACAATTGGTTATTATGCATTCCTGACGAGCTTGTTAACAAATTAATTTGGTATACTCATTTAAGTTACGCACATTACGGAGCCAGAAAATGTTTTCTTATACTGAGACAGAACTATTATTTTGCCAATATGGAGAAACGTATTCGACGAGTTTTAGCGTCATGTAAAATCTGCCAGAAAGCCAAGTCAGACACGACTTCACATATTCCTCCATTACATCCCATTGTACCTGTTAAATTGAGACACATGGCCGCTGTAGACACTTTTGGTCCGATTTCCAGAACTAATAGAGGTTTTGCTACATCTTTGTCGCTGTTGAACTCACTTCAAAATTTGTTACCTTCACTCCGTTACGCAAAAGCTACTGCTAAATCTGTTTCGACAGCATTTATAAAACATTATCTATTCCATGTAGGGCATGTATTGAAAGTAATTTCCGACAATGGATCACAGTTTCGGTCTGCTATATGGACACGTTTGTTACGAGCTAGAAACATTTCTCCGGTCTATATATCCAAGTATCATGCTTCTTCGAACCCTTGTGAACGACTAATGAAAGAAATTGGTAAACTGTGTAGAATATACTGCCATAAAAGACATATTGATTGGGACACACACATACTCTCATTCCAGGATACAATTAATTCCTTACCAAATGAATCTACTATGCTATCTCCGACTGTTATATTAAAAAATTGTTTAACCACCTAACAAAATTAAAGAATTAGTGACCTTTCCTACATCTCGTCGACTACGACACCATGATATAATAGACATTGCGCTGAACAACATCAAACGTGCCGCAGAGCGCCGGAGAAGACAGCAAAAACAGGTTTGTACACGCCGTGACTTTCACATTGGACAGAAGATATTAGTACGCAAACATTATTTATCCAACAGAGGAAAGAGTAGATGTAGTAAATTTGAGCTTCTATACGCAGGTTCATATCGAATTCGCAGTATTCCTCACCCCAATGTAGTACACGTCGAAACTTTGAGAACCAGAAAAATCAAGGGCAATCACCATGTCTCCAATATTAAACACTTAATTGAATGAACATACTTTATGACTTATCACACTGTAATGCCATTTTCTGATTTTTATATGACCAATGATTCAATTATATTTATGTGACTACTTACTGATGATTATTATATTTTTTCTTGGCAAGTGCCCGGCTAGGTAAGGTTAGCAGGTCGCTTTTCATGTCGTTACGCATCAGACCGTGCACATTTTTCCAGATAAACGTACATATTTTATGATCAATTATGCAATTCTGTCTAGTGACATATTAATTTTATCAAATTCTTTCTCCATTTAAGTCTTCAACTCTCGCCTCTGTCAACTACACAACATACAAGCTGAACACAAAGAAAGTCATTTCTTGTCGTTATGTATCAGAGCGTGCACATTTTCCATTTTTCATGTATATATGATTGTTTTCCTGTTTTGTTTGTATGCACTACGAAATCTTTAAGATATAACAAACACCAGTTGACTTTGACATTTTGCCTTATGATATTTCAATATCGTGACTATTTTACATTTTTTTTGTTTTTGCTACTACATTATGATACTCTGTGTACATTTTTGCACCTGAACACTGTCTATGTTTTTGACATAGTACGTTTTCTGTTATTCTATGCTGTATGCTTAATTATATCACTAGAAACCAGTTTTTATTTAATGGTTATATGATTTAAATGGAAGATATTAATCCTTATTCATCATTTTCAGAAAGCAATGACGTGTAAAAGAAATAAATTAAACAAACCACAGTGGATTACTGTGAAATGGGAATTTCACCTACGGAATGAACGAAAGGAGATGCAATACCTCGTCACGAAGAGTAAATGGAACAGAATTAACAAACATTAACAAGAATATACTATACACATCGTATGATAGTAGTCTTAACTAATTATTTTTCTTTCAGAATACGAGGCGATTGATGCAGGCAGTCAGACAGAACTACACATCTGAGTTTCAGTGATGAAATATGCTAGAAATAAGAAACTCTATACTATGAATAGTTGTGTGAAGTAAATGGTAATATGAATAATGAAGTGTCTATTTTTTGCACATGATAATGAATGATGGTGAATAGTTATACGAAGAATATGATAATATGTATAATGAAATTTTTCTTTGCGGGTGATGATAGTAATGAAGTTATGGTAATATGAATGATGAAGTTTTTCCTTGCAGATGAGAATAATGATGATGTATATATATTTACAGTTAGTTAAGAAATGCTATGTAGTTGTTTAAGTATTTGTTGCAGTTCGTTTTGAGGGTATGTCTTATGTCGCATGGTATAATGACTGAATGTTTTGGAAAGGACTGCTAGAGTACATACATATTGAGTACACGTTTCATTACCTGTTAATTCGAAGTTCACTACTTTTCAGCATAATATGTGTTTCTTCTTTCAACTTAATAATTCATTTTGTATTTTTTCCAGGAGAAGCTATTCATGAAATTAATGTGCTATAAGCAGTTAGTTTTTAAACCTGTTGTAGTACTTCCATATTTTTTACCCATTTGTGTGTGTCATTCATGAATGTGATCACATATACTCTACTTGTTTCATAACCTTGCTACAGCTGACTCATGATGAATGACGTTACTAATCCTTATTTGCAGCAATAAGTCAAAAGCAAATATTTTCATGCCCCAGCAATTAACTATCGGTCCCAACGCAATGCATTGCTAGCAAAAAAAAATAAAAAATAAATAAATAAATAATGTATTGCCAGTCCCAAATAATGCTACCAGTTTAAGAGAGTTCTGAGTAATACTGAATGATGTTTTCTAACCACAGACCTTGAGTAATAGTTACAGTGTGTTACATTTTAAATATGTCTTATGTCACTTGAATGATGAGTTCTGAGTAATACTGAATGATGTTTTGTAACAATGTATAAATGCTATGCGAATAATTTCTGTAAATAATATTTTTGTTATACTCTATAAATGCTATGCCAATAATTAACTCTCATTTTGAATGATGACTTCTGAATAATACTGAATAATGTTTTATAAAACTATGTGAATACCTTATAACTGGCCAATGAATGCCACTATTTTGTAATATTTTAAATTTGTCTTATGTCACTTACATGCTATTATATATGAATACCAGTAGCTTGATGCTACACTCATTAGCTCCTGTTTTGAATGATGACTTCTGATCGTTTGTAACTGACCAATGAGTGCCAATGATTACTATAACAACATGAATTATGTAAATGGTATGCCATTAATTAACTCTTGCTTTGAAAGATCACTTTTGAATAACGCATAAAAATGGTTTGTAACTGGCCAATGAGTGCAAATGTTCACTGTAATCAGATGACTTATGAATAATATTCTGTGATACTCCATACATAGTACAGAAATATTTAGTAACTAGGCAATGAATGCCACCAATTACTCAAATCGGTTGATAGACTAGTGTAATTCTCAATGATGACTAGCATACAACTTAATGTCCTTCACCTTCTGACCTAATTACCAGAAATTACTGCAATATCCGTTTGGCCTGTCCATCCTCATGATCATGGAGCACTATACTTGGTCTTTTGGATTCTGCAAGAGTGTGGTGTTGACACATCATGCTGTCCACCACCTTGAACGATGGAGATGTTATTATGGTCCCACTGTTTGGTGTACCTAATGTACTACCAAACTGATAACACTAAATATTAATACGACATTTCAGTGTCCTGGCTACACTGATTAATACTTCAGGGATGAGAACATCAGATTGTCTCACTTGGTGTTGTGCCTCTGTAGAAAGATATGGACTTTCAGTGCAGCTACGTGCAACCTACTGTGCTACAACCAAGATGCAATCCTTCCCTTCCCTATCCTAGTTCTTATAAAATGGTAAAAATATATACAGTGCGTGTGCACTTTATGTCATTTGTTAACATGTTTTATACTCATTGCAAATACTAGTTCTTGTAAAATGGTAGAAATATATACAGTGTGTGTGCACTTTATGTCATTTGTTAATATGTTTTGTACTCATTGCGTATACATTTTGTCATTGCTTGATATGTTCTGTACTACAGTGTGTATGCACTTTATATCATTTGTTAATATGTTTTGTACTCACTGCGTACACATTTTGTCATTGCTTGATATGTTCTGTACTCAGTGCATGTGCACTGTATTTCATTTCATGTTCTGCACTTATATATATGTATATATTCTGTGACTGTAAACTTGCTTAATTAAGAAAAATTTGTTGCTCATGGCAAGTCCAATTGACTCACCATCGCTGCCAAATTTTTGCCCCCCCCCCCCCCGAGTGGAGGGTTATGTAAGAGGTCCGAGCAGATGTAATTTTTAAGTATGAGGTCCAAGCAGATGTAATTTCGATGTATTGCTCAGGCGCTGCCTGCGATATTCAAGGTATAAGGGAATCGCTGATCAGAGAGCAGTGTTGACTGAGTAGGAACTGTGTAGCTGTAGCAGTACGTTGTTGCTAGTCTGCGCTTGTCTGGTCTGCAGTCTGCTCTGGTCTGGAACAGTGTATCGTGTTGGCTGGGCCGGTCACGGTGCAGCAATGCCGGAGCCTGAGTATTATTGTATAAGGTAAAAAGCAGCCTCACGCATATCTAGTAATGTATCTGAACTCCCATGTAAATGTTTTAAAAAATGTCCTAATACTAATCTTTGTGATATAAAGTAATTTTTAACAAGCATTCATTTCAATGTAAAGAATTTACTAATTTCCCCAATCCATGATCATTCCGAAAAGTTGCAAAAGAAAAATCAGTTGCTTCCTTTCATAAATGACAAATCTATCGGCGTGCATTGCACAGAGCTGTGTCGGAAGAATTTATTGCAAGAGCAGATATTTGGCGACTTTATTGTTGTAAGAATTTTTTCCTTTTTTTTTATTCAGAATGATCTTACAGGGCCGTGACGCAGCACTGCTGTCGTCCAAAATTTACCAGGTTACTGAATTTACTTCTTATTATGAGGTTTAGGAATTTTTCTGTTTCGAGCTTACATTAAATAAGAAAAGAATTTTGTGGGTATATTAAATGGGAAACAAATTTTGTGTGAAAGTTAAATGTGAAAGAATTAATTTTGTTCTGAGGTTACACTAAAATTAGAATCATACTCATATTAGTATTATAATTATTATTTATACTATTTGGTGGGGAGGTTACAAAGTGACATCAGTACCCGTCCAACTGTATCGAGAGAAACAGCGTGTTATAATCTGAAGCCGAATGATTGAGCACCTTGAAATCGTTCCGCAGTTTGCAAATATGGATAGCGTTACACCATTAACATCTTGACCAAAAGCTACCAAACTTATATACGAGTAATTCCATGTCTTTGAGATGCGTCGAGTGAAATATAATCATTATATGAGCTTATTTTCAACATTTTCATTAATGAAAATATTAATTCCTACAGATGAAGAGTTGTGTGGATAAGTGATGTGTGTGTCTAACGTTACAGGAACTCTTCAAGCAGAGATCGAAACACAACTCACTCCAAGGTCGTGCTTATGTCGTCTTTCTAACTCGGAGAAAAATCGGATCACTGGCATCAGAGAAAGGGGATCATCATACCGATAGCTCGCAGACAGTTGTCTGTAGTACAACAACTGGAGAATTAGTGGTGCCGTGATGGACTCAGGACAGTGGAGAGACAAGAAGAGCCTGTACGGTTCATTACACCAAAGTTCATAGTGCTATTCCACCGGCGGTGACGAATAGACGGATGACAACACCAGAAATTCGAGCAGATGTTACAGGCAAAGTGGCGCCGTGAAGTATCGGTATCACATTGTGCGAAGCTGGGACACTAAGTGGAATTCAGTTGAGTTAAGAGATGAGTCTATCAGGTGTTTGTGGGCGACGTCAGCAGGTCTGTAGATGTCCTGGTGAAAGGTCAGTGGAAGCAGCGGTTCTGCAACTCCTATATAACTTTGTGGGATTAGATGTGACAAGAAGACTGAATTGGTAAGTGCTGAACAGATGCTGAATGCTTGTCGGTAAGTAATTTCCCATGGCATAGTGTCGAAGGTCACTAACGATAACTTGTTGAGAAAACTGAGGTTGAAAAAAAGATGTTTATCATAAACTTATAGTGTTAATGGTGTAATAATTGATACACTATTGTAAATCTTTGTTCCCATACAAAGAGTCCCGATACATTACGTAGGTACACCTTCTCCGATCCTGGAGTACATAGTTTTTACATTGCCCATACACATGAACGTGACCACGTGTCAGAAGCGGTAATAACAATTTTTTTCGGCGCGGACTACCGTGGGACGGGCAGGAAGAGGTTCAGTGAGGTCCTGGAAGGTATCCACAGGCATGTGGAGGCATACCGACTACAGTAGAGTTGAAAGGTATGTGCTGAGATTCGATCAGGATAGAGCCAGTGAAAAATGTCGACAGTTCCCAACCGCAAGGTTGGACGAGTAGTACATCTTCGAGTATCAAGATCTTTGACAGCTAACAGAGCTAGGTGCACATGGTAAAAGTTTGAGTAGTGGTGAGGAGATGCGCAAAGACAGCAAACGTGTTTCGAGTCCGAGCTAGATGCCTGCAGGAGGCAGTCGGGTCGTGACAGCATCAAAGTAAGAATTGGCGCTACGCACATAATAAGCTATATATTGAGCGAAACTCGGCACATACCTGGGGAAACTAGAAATAATAATTAATAAAATAGGTTTTCTTTGGTTAAATAATGTCTAAAAGCTAGACAGAAATCCCATTGTTGATGCAATAAGCGTTTTGTGAAACTTTCTCGTAAATCCATGCCATAGAAGTTTTTCTTAGTTTTTCACGTGTGCCTTAAAAGTTTGAACAATAAATATATTTTAGATAAAATTAGAGTTTCATTTCACACCTTATGTCGTTCTCCGCATCCTGTGCTTGCATTGAACCAAAAGGTACATTAAAGTAAAGTTCGCATAAGTAAAGCTAATGATTTCATTTATCAGAGTAAAATAATCTATATGCCATTGCACAGTTGGCAAATTATTCAGATCAGGACATAATTTTTGTTAAGTAACAAACAGGGCCAAAATGAGTAAAGTTATCTAGAATGACAATTTTATGCCATTGCACTACGGCTGAGTTGAATATATGTTTTATTATCGGCTAAACAGGAAGGAGTGCACGAGCTAAGTCCACAGACGCAGTCAGATGCAGGTTGGCGACTTTCATTTATTTTTACCACTAAATTTTCATGCAGTCAGATGTGTATTTTGAGTATTAATTTTCCAACAATATTTTCATGCAGTGAGATAAAGTTCAGTTCAGTTAAATACGCAGTCAGATGCAAGTTTTATTAAAGACTAAAGCAGTCACATGCAGTTCAGTCTAGTTTAAATAGAGAATTTTTATTAACAACACTTTCACAGTGGCTAGCTGCGCTAGGTATCTCGGTTCAAGACCCACGGTGCAAAAGTCCGGTAGAGGCGGTCCTACGGATTCTCGACTCGGCTTAAATCTGGATAGTCTGGTGTCCATGGAAGTACGGTAACCTTATCCTGGTGCTCTTCAGTCTGCTGCGATCTGTATCACGTGTTGCATTGTCGTGCTGGTAGACGCCATTGTTCCTAGGAAAAACAAACTACATGGTACCCAAGAACAGATGCATACTTATGTTGATCCATTTTGCCTTCCAAAATGACGAGATCAGCCATGTTACGCTCTCCAGCTTGCACCATTCTGATTGTTGTTGTAAGGTGTTTGCTTTCAGATATTTCAAGTGATACACGCGAATGGCCATCTGTCCGATGGAACATAAGACTCGATTTATCAGAAAAGGACACCTGCCGCCACTAATTGCATGTACAGTTGCGGTATTGGTGAGCAAAATCTAGTCTTCGTAGCTGATAAACAGAAGTCAGCATGGGTGCGTGAACCAGGCGCCTGCTGAAGAGACCCATACGCAGCAACATTCACTGAACGGTTGTTGGGGAGACGATAATGGCAGCCGCTTGATTCATCTGAGCCATCTAATGCTCAATAGTCGCACTTCAGTTCGCCTGTACACATCTCCGCAGATGTTGTACATCCGTATTACCTACGGCGAGTGCTGCACCAGAGTTTCTTCGTGGCCAGTTTTGGACAGCACCATTTTGCCACGCTCACTATACCTTAACCGCAGCGGCACCTGAATTGAATGGTTTACAAACTCAACCGTTTTTGAAACGATTCCATCCGTGACCCGAAAGCCAATGATCATGCCCTTTTGCTCCGTTTCTGTATTACGTCAACGATTACATTTTTCCCGTGTCCCCCCGACACGATTTATATACCCTCCACTGCTAGTGCTGCCATCTGATGTCTGTGAGTGGTTATTGGACATCGGCGTCGAACATAGATGATGGTCATATTAATGCGAGTGAACCATGTATTTGGCTGTGTAACGTGTTTGTCGATTTTAATTATCAAAGTTACCTACGTTTAAGAAATATAGGGTGCATACCCATCAACTCTCGGATACAATAAGCTTGTTGCGTCAGCCATAAAATCTAGTTCTTATGGCATGACACATTTCGAAACTGACCAACTCATTTAACCTTCCTTCTGCCTCCCAACCCCACCCCCTTCTGCACAAATATCTCCAGATATCCAGTTCCTCATGATCAAAAAGCAAAATACGATGAGAGACGTACGTCCACCATATCAGCGCTTATCTATTACGCTGGGATACCTTGTTACTGGAAATTCTTTCTTTTTGTTCTTCTACTTTTTCTTGTCTCTTTGTCGCACACTGATGCAGAGCCGGCGTGGTTAGTTTATGCGTCCTACGTAAGCGTCAGAAGCGACCGACAGCGAGCGACGTCTGGATACGCAACACTCCAGCAGCAAGAGGCAGCTTCCAGCGATACGCTTGGGTGTCCTACGTGGAGCGACGACCTCCCGCTATGAGATGGCTACTAGATACGACCAGCTGCTTCTATAAAACAGCGCCTGCAAACCGTAGAATATTGAACCTCGAGAGAAAAGCAACAAAATTAACTTTACTTAGGAAAATACGACAGTAAGGAGCGCTGTGAATGACCTTTACAAAGGGAGAAATCTCCTTGGAGAAATTCATAATTTATATGATCAGCTGCTAAGATCACCAGAGATATGTTCAACTATCTCATCAATAAATTAAAGACGAGTATTTATTATGTGACGAAGAACTTTCAACAACCGATAAGTGTGGACGAATGGCTAATGGGGAAGAATAACTGGCTAAGGTAAATAATGAAGGATGAGTGACGTTTCCCAGAAGGTCTATGCGGAGTAATGGTAACGTCTTAGGCTAGTAGTCTGGATTGTCGTGGATCCCGGCTACTTGTTACATTTGAAATGACTTAGCTACAGTCCTCTCACCCATTTTGTGTACAAAGTTTTATCTGTACTCTTTACATTGCATTTAAAGTGTATTTTTCATGTCTTGCTGAAGTACATGATCCATGAGCATATGACACAAATTAAATTCCTAATCAAACCTATGAACAACTATGATATCTTTGATTGGTTGTAACATAATTCTTCAGCACTCAGTGTTAAAACGAAGTATTTCAAATAATCTAAAAAAGTATATAAAATTTCTGAAAAGAAAGTCATACGTTTTGTGAAACGATTTCTTTGAAACAAAGAAATAAAACAGATTAGAGAAATATTTTACGCAGCTCATTTACTGCATATGATTTTGAGTATTATTCGAAGACACATCAAATGTTGATATGATCCATTTTATTTCCTTTAGGTAAATCATGTGACAAAACATGTGACTGATTTCTTTCATTTTCTTACATTAAGTTTTTTTCAGGAATTATGATCTTATTGTCACATCATTTGTCTTCCTAGAGTATTCTGTTCTCGAAATTCCTAAATTTAGAACCTGTTTCGAATGAAGCCTTTATGACAGTTGAATATCTCTCCAAAGCAACTTTTCATGTGTAAAATAGTTGGGTCTTGAAGATATGAACTTCTGGACCATTTGCTTATATAGCAGCAGCTGTTCATGAAATATTTCAATTTTTCCTCAATTCGCTATTTACGTTTCCCTCAATTATCCTCATTGCTTTCAAGCAAGTAATTATTTTTCCAGAACTTGGAAATTCGGACAAAATCGCATTGCGCATATTGTAGGGAGTCGTGATTTCGCTCCGCTCAAACATTTGAACAAAACGTTTCTAGTGCTAATCATACGAGAAAATATGACCTCTTTGTGTGTTGTCATTTGCATAAAACTTCTTTTCGATATCTTGAACTGTTTACTAAATATGACTATTTTTGCAACCACATGATTCCCGACTCATACGAAAGGATTTAGGTTCGCCGCTAGTGACTGGTCCACGGATATGACAACTAATATCTCTAGAATGGAAAAGAGATTTCATTCCGCTGTCTACTTAATTATAGTTTTTATATGCTGTCTACATTTCATACGCAGTAATATAAGGCCAAAAATGAACTGTGCGCATACTCTAAGATGTGAGTTTTTACTTCTGCGAACTCTTCAAAACTTTATGCAGTCATTTACTTAGTTTCATGTAGCTCACTAGGTATGGCGAATGACGAAAGGAATTCAGTTCACAACGAGCGAAGATATCAGGCTATAAGATGTAGAAGAATCAAATTTTTGAACAGAATAGTTTTCTTAAAATCAGGTGATAAGCTGTAAGAGGTCCGAGCAGATGTAATTTCGATGTATTGCTCATGCGCTGCCTGCGATATGCAAGGTCTCTGACCAGAGAGCAGTGTTGACTGCAGTAGGAACTGTGTAGCTGTAGCAGTAAGTTGTTGCTGGTCTGGAGTCTGCTCTGGTCTGGTCTGGTGTATCGTGTTGGCTGGCCCGGTCGTGTTGCAGCGATGCCGGAGCCTGAGTATTATTGTATAAGGTAAAAAGCAGCCTCGCGCATATGTAGTAATGTTATCTCAAGTCGCATGTAAATGTTTTAAAAATCTCGTAATAATAATCTTCCTCATAAAAAGTTACTTTTAACAACCATTCATTTCAATTTAAAGAATTTACTAATTTCTCCCACCCATGATCATCCCGATTGTTGCAAAAAAAAAAAAAAAAAATCTGTTGCTTCCTTTCATAAATGAGAGATATATCGGCCAGCATTTCACAGAGCTGTGCCGGAAAAATTTATTGTAAGAGCAGATATATCCATCGACTTCATTGAGGTAAGAATTTTTCCTTTTTTATTCAGAGTGATCTTTCAGGGCCATGACGCTGCACTGCTGTCGTCCAAAATTTACCAGGTTATATTCACAGTGAATTACTGAAAAGTCATAAGTGAGCGACAGTTTAATTGAGAGGTTAGTTACATTGTATTATTACCAGGTTACTGAATTTATTTTTTTATTGGGACGTTACACTGAATGTGAACGACATGACTACAATTTTTTACTGTGAGAGATTTAGGAATTTTTGTGTTGTGAGGTTACGCTAAATGTGAATGAATTTTGAGCTTAGATTAAATCAGAAAGAATTTTGTGGGCAGGTTACACTGAATGACGATATTTATTCATATTAATGATATAAAATTATTGTAGGGAGGTTACACTGTGAAAGAATTTTGTCTTGAGGTCACACTAAATTAGAATCATACTGATTTATTTTTATTTTGTGGGGAGGTTACACTTGGCGACAACCGGCCAGGACCGTATTTCTTTGTGAATCTCTGAATAGTAGTCATATATCTGCTCTTATTTACTTAAATGTAGTTTGCATCTGGCGCAGCGCATTTACTAATTTGTTACTCTTTCTTTCACAGATCATCGGCAATTTATTGCTCTTTGTTGTAATTGTGTTTCTTCCATTTCGCTTTGTCTTTATTTCATTTTGTGCTTAATTTTGATTTGTGAAAAATGCCGCGAAAAACTGTTAACAGTACATCGCGATGTGCAATGAGTGAAACAGACAACTCGAATAATTTGACTGATAATACTAGCGACACTCAGTGTAATAGTGATAATCCTCTAATTACAGATAATCAGTGTGTGCCGATCACTACTAATGGTTTTATTCCAGATGATGAGCAAACAAATTCATTTATGTCCACACTTAATTTAACGGCAAGTGATGACGAGGCACGTTCCGTTACAATGAACGCTGCCCAGCTTGACACACCCGATTTGCAAAATTTACGTAAAGAACAGATAAATGTTTCTAACGAAAATGAACAGTGTACTCAAAGTACGACAGATATATTTGATTCCGAGGTGGTGACTAACAGTGCACGTCCAATTGGCAAACCTTTTCAAGAATCAGAGAATGACCAAATGGTTACACAAAACGTGAAAAATGCAGACACACCACCACACAGCTCAGAGAAAAGAGTCGCTAATTTTGGCTTGCATCAAGTTATGGCATTATTGCTACAAATTAATGAAAATAATGAAAATCTCAAACAACAACTTAATGAAAAACTAGACAGCAATTCCAAACAACAGAATGAAAGACAAGACAACAACTTCAAACAACTCAATGAAAATCTTAAACAATTGAATGAAAAATACGACAACCTTAATGAACAGAAGAAACAACTTAATGAACAGATTACAGCCGTTGCCGTGCAATGTCATGATACTAAAGAACAATTACGTGAGGAAATTAAGGCTTGTGCTTGGAGCAGTAGTAAAGAAATTAGATCTGTGGCTCAAAAATTAAGTAATACACATGCAGCCATAATTAAATAACTTAGAGATGAAATTAGTGCAGTCGCTAAACAATGCTCTGAAAACGCAACACAGTTACGCGACGAGTTTAAATTAATGTCATCAGAACTTTCACGCACACTGGATGCGAAAGTAGACGCGAAATTTGACCAACGGAACAGCCAAATTGACGAACGTTTTAATCACCACCTACAAAACAGTGAAACGCGTTACTGTAAGTTTATATAGGAACAGAATAAAGTAAAGCAACATGTCATGGAAACAATTTCTGCACAAAGACAGGCAGATAAGCGTAAATTATTTACGAAAGCAAAAACATACGTAGACAACAATATTGCTACAGTATCGGACGAAATCAAACAGTTGAACACCGAATTGCATGATGAAATCTCCGATCTCAAAACAAAAACAGACACACACACTTTAGAGTTTCAGACAATGACCAACAGACTTGAAAAGTTGGAACTAATACAGGATCCGGATTCCATCAAAGCAGACGTTAAAAAATTCAACAAAAACACACGTAAATTACAAAAACAAATTAATGCTTGTGATACTAAAAACTATGATCAAGTAAAAGTACTGACTGAAAAATATGATGAATTGGCCAGTCGTATTGACGTTATCGAAAGTAATAATGACACCAAATCAGACGATACTTCACCAGTTTCGTTTAATCAAACACCCGAATTCCAAAATTTACACCAGATAATCAGTGAGATAGGTTCGTCAAATAATACATTACGTAGAAAATTGTCAACTTTACAGCAAGAAGTGACACAGATGAAAAATGTTTCAGCCTCCAACACGGCACAGCATACGCCACATTCCGAACATTTCTCAGACTCACACAGCCAGTATAATTTAGGTAATTTACAGAGAGTACGTGACTTAGATTCCAAACAGTCAAAGACAAACAGATTATTACACAAACCTGAACCTGCTCAGTCATGTAGAGACGATAATTTTGATAATAAGCCCTTTCTATTGATGAGAAAATTTAAGGTATTTAAGAATGACAGAATACAGATTCACTCTTTCGACTGGATACGACAATTTGCTTTTGAATTTTCTTCATCATTTCCTGTAATGCAGAAAATAGCATTGGACTGGATACAACAACTTGCTTTTGAATTTTCACCGGCATTGCCTGTAACGCAGAAACAAAAATTTGTTTGCAGCGCGTAATCGACCTCAGGGGATTCTTTACGCTTCGATGAATATGTGCCGTACCGTGCACAGGGCCCCGAGCCGTAGTAGTGCTATTTCTTCTTTAGTTTTCTGCACTGCTGCCTTCTCTTCTACTATCCTTTATATCTGTCAAAACAGCTCTTCAACTATCGGTCTCTCCATAATTATGAAAAAAGAAAACCTGATGTGACAAATTTTAGCGAAAGTGACAATTTTCTTTAGACACTACCGAAGCGACAAGAACTACCAGCATAATTATAATAACAGACAAAATTTTAATTATCAGTATCGTCAAAATTATCAGCAACAGGAACCACATTTTGGTAACAATAGAGGTTTTTCCCAACAACAGTAACAAAACGAACCGGTTAGCATACCTAACCAACAATGTAATGTGCAAGGTCGACCAAGCTTTAATGTTTCGCCGCCTCCACGTACAGCGTCGCCTCCACCAAATAGTATCGCACGGCAGCAAGGAAATCAGTACCTACAGAAAACACACCATTTCAACTCATATCGCAATGCACCGTATAGAAATGACTATCATGACAGACGTAAAAGTAATGAGCATAATTTACAGCGTACGTTTAATAACAGTCGGTCTTATCAGCAACAGAATCATCCGCAACAACAGATTATCATGAATGAACCAGGCAGTAGATATCATCCCGAACCTAATGCGTCAGGACGAAAAAACAGAACAGTACAAGTAGTCGAAATGCCACAGCATCCTCCCGAAAATAATAGCACGTCAGATACACTCCTGGAAATGGAAAAAAGAACACATTGACACCGGTGTGTCAGACCCACCATACTTGCTCCGGACAGTGCGAGAGGGCTGTACAAGCAATGATCACACGCACGGCACAGCGGACACACCAGGAACCGCGGTGTTGGCCGTCGAATGGCGCTAGCTGCGCAGCATTTGTGCACCGCCGCCGTCAGTGTCAGCCAGTTTGCCGTGGCATACGGAGCTCCATCGCAGTCTTTAACACTGGTAGCATGCCGCGACAGCGTGGACGTGAACCGTATGTACAGTTGACGGACTTTGAGCGAGAGCGTATAGTGGGCATGCGGGAGGCCGGGTGGACGTGACGCCGAAGTGCTCAACACGTGGGGCGTGAGGTCTCCACAGTACATCGATGTTGTCGCCAGTGGTCGGCGGAAGGTGCACGTGCCCGTCGACCTGGGACCGGACCGCAGCGACTCACGGATGCTCGCCAAGACCGTAGAATCCTACGCAGTGCCGTAGGGGACCGCACCGCCACTTCCCAGCAAATTAGGGACACTGTTGCTCCTGGGGTATCGGCGAGGACCATTCGCAACCGTCTCCATGAAGCTGGCCTACGGTCCCGCACACCGTTAGGCCGTCTTCCGCTCACGCCCCAACATCGTGCAGCCCGCCTCCAGTGGTGTCGCGACAGGCGTGAATGCAGGGACGAATGGAGACGTGTCGTCTTCAGCGATGAGAGTCGCTTCTGCCTTGGTGCCAATGATGGTCGTATGCGTGTTTGGCGCCGTGCAGGTGAGCGCCACAATCAGGACTGCATACAACCGAGGCACACAGGGCCAACACCCGGCATCATGGTGTGGGGAGCGATCTCCTACACTGGCCGTACACCACTGGTGATCGTCGAGGGGACACTGAATAGTGCACGGTACATCCAAACCGTCATCGAACCCATCGTTCTACCATTCCTAGACCGGCAAGGGAACTTGCTGTTCCAACAGGACAATGCACGTCCGCATGTATCCCGTGCCACCCAACGTGCTCTAGAAGGTGTAAGTCAACTACCCTGGCCAGCAAGATCTCCGGATCTGTCCCCCATTGAGCATGTTTGGGACTGGATGAAGCGTCGTCTCACGCGGTCTGCACGTCCAGCACGAACGCTGGTCCAACTGAGGCGCCAGGTGGAAATGGCATGGCAAGCCGTTCCACAGGACTACATCCAGCATCTCTACGATCGTCTCCATGGGAGAATAGCAGCCTGCATTGCTGCGAAAGGTGGATATACACTGTACTAGTGCCGACATTGTGCATGCTCTGTTGCCTGTGTCTATGTGCCTGTGGTTCTGTCAGTGTGATCATGTGATGTATCTGACCCCAGAAATGTGTCAATAAAGTTTCCCCTTCCTGGGACAATGAATTCACGGTGTTCTTATTTCAATTTCCAGGAGTGTATAACTCTTGGCAGCATTTATTCGCAACTGTGAATTCATTTGATGTGATTGACCCAAGTTGTCAACAAGGCACTGTGCAAACTGTTGGTGGCTCCATAGTGGAGTGGGCTTCGTTTACACTGAATGCAGTGGGTCCCCTTGTCTAGCTGAAACTATCATTCGCTGCCAAATGGTTACATTCGTCTGCTTGGAGACCACTTGCAGCCATTCATGGACTTCAATTTTTATGGATAACAATGTCAGCGGGCGACGTTTGTTTGTGACTTGTTTGGCGAACTTACTGGACAACTCGAACATCTGATTTTCCTTCTACATCGCCCTTCATGAATCCCATCGAAAGTTCGCGGGACATAATCAAGAAGTCAGTTCGTCGAAAGCACCCTGCACCAGCAATACTTTAGCTATTATGGATGACTGTGGAGGCAGAATGGCCCACTATATCTGCAGGGGGACTTGGAACGACTTGTTGAGTCCATGCCACGTCGAGCTGATGCACTACGCCGGGAAGAAGGAGGTGCGGCACTATGGTAGGATGTAACCCGTGGCTTTTCTCTGTAAGTAGGCTGTTTAGGTTTTTTTATTGGTAACGCCACCTCAGTATGAAAATCACCGGCTGTGCCGTGTGCAGCCTGTGGCTGCTTTGCATTGTTGTAATACTCAACCATTGTAGTGTTAGGCAGCTGGCTGTGAACAGCGCGTAGCGTTGGGCAGTTGGAGGTGAGCCGCCAGCAGTGGTGGATGTGGGGAGAGAGATGGCGGAGTTTTGTAATTTGTCATGATATCAAGGTAAATACATTGTTTGTTCTCTATTAATATCTTTCATTTGCTAACTATCCCTATCAGTAGTTAGTGCCTTCCATAGTTTGAATCTTTTATTTAGCTGGCAGTAGTGGCGCTTGCTGTATTGCAGTAGTGGGAGTAACCAAGATTTTTGTGAGGTAAGTGATTTCTGAAAAGTACAGGTTAATGTTAGTCAGGGCCATTCTCTTGTAGAGAATTTTGAAAGTCAGATTGCGTTGCGTTAACAAAATATTGTGTGTGGAAAGTCAGATTGCGTTGCGCTATAAATATTGTGTGTCAGGTTAAGGACAGTCGTGTATATTGTTCAAAAGGGGACGTTTCATATGTCGACCCTTAGCCGAGGATACCTCACTGGAATCTTCTGATTTTTTCTTATAGTTTGTGTAATTAGTGTAGCTTTTGTTTATTGCTAGCGCGTAATTGTAGAGAGAATTTCCATTGTAGTTGTAGTTTTTCATTGTTGTACAGTAAAACAGTTGTGGTATGCATGTAGATTTGCACCAAGTATTTCGCAGCTGCAATTAACTAGATATTATTTTCAGTGTTATGTTAATGTGTTCTCTTATTTTTGCTCTTCAAATTGAGTTTTTCTGTGTTGTCGTGTGAAATACTGTGACAATAATGGCGTGTGAAAAACGTAACACTAGGCTCCAAAGTAAATTGAGAAATGACAGTGAAGACGAAAGCAATATGTTAGCGCCGCAGAATAATGAATTAACTAATGTTAATAGTAGTAATTTGGTAATTGCGCATAGGGAAATGGAGCGGGTTTCAAACAATGGCGTGGACAGTGAAACAATTAGTGAAGAGGGAAGCATTATCGATCGATCGGTCGGCAATAGCTCGGCTCAGGAATCCGAAATGACGCGACACGATCTCGCAAATACTGTAGATTCAGGTTTTGGATCCTCACCGTTTTCTCAAATAAGTCAAGACACATTTTCTGCTTGTCAAAATGTGAATGTTTCCGGTGCAAATTCACTGCCGAAAAGCACTGAGGAATATGTTCCAGACACCAGTGCATTGTTATTACAATTAATACAACAAATGAGTCAAACACAGCAACAGCTTCAAAAGTTAGACTCATTGGAGCAAACTCTTGAACAAACACGTGAGGATTTAACTAATGAGTTACATCACATTGAATCGAAATGTCAAAAAGTCTGTAACGACGTAAAAACACAAATTTGTGAGCATTTCCAACCTATTTTTTCGCGTCATGAAAATGCACTACAGAATCACGAAGCAGCCATAAAAGAACTGCAAACTACTGTTCATGAAAATCATGAGACCTTGCAAGCTAAATTTGACTCAGTTGCATCTACCGATTCGGTTATGCAACTTGCAAAAACTCAGGAAAACTTGAAGGACACAGTAGATTCGATTTCAACACAAATGGACACTCTGAAACTTGGTTCAGAAAAACACACTGAGGAAATGTGTTCACTATCGGAGAAAGTAGGCGAACTTTCGGATCAGGTCACTAACTTATCTACAAAGGTAGATGATGATCTGAATGGCACAAGACCTGTAGCCTTCACTGACACAGAAGAGTATGAACAAATTAGAAAATTCAAACAAAATCAAAATCAAATCAATACACAGTACAAAAGAGAAATCCGCGAAGTACAAGATCAGCTGACACAGGTAATACAAGAATTACGTATTTCAGAGGACACTCGCGCCCCAACACGGGAAGAGGGACTTAGAAATACGGAACAGCCACAAAATAATAACACAGGGCATTTCGGAAGTTATGAAAGAAACTGGCAATGCGCACCGAATTTTGAGATGGAACGGCCGACACGACCTAACAATGAGCGATATGCGACTCGCCGACATGATGACTTTGACTATAAGCTGTTCATTACTACACGTAAATTCAAAACGTTTAAGAATTCTGCCAACGACATTCATCCACAAGCGTGGCTCGATCAATTCTCTCATTGTTTTCCCCCCAACTGGTCATTAGAACACAGATTAGAATTTATGTGTGGCTATTTAGAGAATGAACCAGCTGTAAGAATGCGTTCGGTCATTCACGATTGTCATAGTGAAGGAGAATTTTACCATGCCTTCCTCTCAGCATATTGGTCTCAAGCCACACAAGACCGAGTAAAACATGGCATCATAATGATGAAACATTTCGAACAATCTGAATTCTCCAGTCTTGTGAAATATTTTGAAGACATGTTGCACAAGAATCAGTACCTGTCAAACCCATACAGCCCCTCAGAACTCATCCGCATTTGCTTAATCAAACTGCCTGAACATTTACGACATATTATTTTGGCAGGACGTCGCAAAGACGACACTGAAGCATTTCAAGGACTCTTACAAGAACTGGAAATTGACACTGACAATCGCGGAACGCACGAGCACAACAATTACAGATCACATCCGTCGCAATTCCGCGATGAAAGAAATAATAACTGGACACGACAAGGCTATTCTCACAACACAAATCGTGACCGAAACAGACACCACCCGTATAACAACCGTTGGCAGAGTAGTAATAGCCGGCCGAAGTGGCCGCGCGGTTCTGGCGCTGCAGTCTGGAACCGCGGGACCGCTACGGTCGCAGGTTCGAATCCTGCCTCGGGCATGGATGTGTGTGATGTCCTTAGTTTAGTTAGGTTTAACTAGTTCTAAGTTCTAGGGGACTAATGACCTCAGCAGTTGAGTCCCATAGTGCTCAGAGCCATTTGAACCATTTGAGTAGTAATAATTACAGGGAAAGATCACCTCTCCGCGGTAATGACTATCACAGAGACAGCCAGAGACACAGACGATATGGAAACCAAAACAATTATTATCAAGGGAGGCAGAATAACTTCAGACGCAACAGCTCGGCGCACAGTTACGATTCAGGGAGAAATTCTCCACCACGTGACGGACAAGGAAGAAACTACGGAATCTACCGACATGACGACAGACGATATATTCGTAACGACAGACTTGAATTGCATCAGAACTGGCAGGATTCAAACGGGGCAGGGCCTTCTCGTCGGAGTGAATTTGTAGAAGTTAGGTCTCCTAATCCCAATAACGGCGCGCGGCAACAAAGAGACAGACAATGACTCGCACAGCAGGCAGCCGCGTGCGCCCGCTGGCTCCGAGAAAAATAACATAAGACGCTAGCCTTGAGAAAAATTCCAGCATTCTTTACCGACGTATAAAACATGACAATTGCTTTTCAGTTGAAAGTCTGCGTACTATGAAGAGTAAAGGATTACACCACATTTCACACGTAAAACCGTTTATTGAAAGATAATCTGCTTTTTTTTTAATGCAACATTTTGGTTTACTTGCAAATACATTATGGATTCAAGGTGCTTTCTGAGAGATACCAGGTGACACAGTGGTTAGTTTATTTGACAGCTACACGATTTTATCACGATGCTACTAATGAGTGACAATTTACAATGTTGCTTTTTCAGTGTTTCTGTTTTATATCTGCACAGTTTTTCTGAATTCTTCTGGAAAGTAAAACATGTTTTAGTAGTAACTTTTGTGGCATAGCAACAATGAGGCAGCCTTTTCCGTAGCACAACAATACGTTACAGTACAGTACTTTCTTCATCACAACAATAAGCGTAATAACTACGATATCTATACGCAAAGCATTTCACTTTTGTTTATCATGAGGTAAGTACATTGACTTCTGCAGAACTTAGCTTTCGGAGGACGATAACTACGACACTTCCACAGAATTATCTTACAACATGACGCACAGTTTAGCGCTACAGGACACGTATTTGAGTGATTAATTTTATACTTAAAACATTTATTTTTAAAGATTTTTGAATTACAAAGAAAGTTTTCCGAGATACATTTCATTCCATTGCTGTAATTTGTAACACCTGAGGGTATAATTACATTTATCCTCAGGGGGGGTACACGCTTACTTTGTGTACCGTGTGTTTGGCACGCACAAGGAGCCCTAGCTAATATGGTATTTGCTTATACAACTTTACACATCGGTACCATATTTCTCTAACACAGTATTACACAGCTATCAGATCATTTAACTGAGAGAGACAAACATTTTTTTTACTACGTCAGTGACAGATGTTTACGTAATTACACAGTTGAATAACTTCATATGTATGAAATTGTATTTTGTCTGTACTTTGTAAACTGTTCATATTTTTTCGGAACCATTGTGATACAATGTGAGCTTTGAATGATGTGTTTGGTATGGAATCATGATTTTAAAGTACGTTTGAGGCAGATGACACTTTTGAAATGAGCAGAGAATTTTTTTTAGGTTTTGAAACTATTGGAGGAAGCTACGACGATTTTGAGATTTTACTGAGGTGTTATGATGTTATTTTTTTACGACGACGATGTGTATTATGTTGTTGAGGTATGTTTATGATTAGTAAGCTAATGTTATATGAAGAATCTGATTATGCTATGTATCTAATGATGAAGTATTGAAGAAGCGTCGACGAATTTGTATATGTGTAATAAGGTAAGGAGTAATGAGTAGCGGTTAGGAACTCTGCCTTGTGAAGACGTATGTTGGAAACCGAGAATCGTACTTTTAGAGTTATGAAATGTGTGTAAATGCGTGAATGTCTCACAATGCCGACGAAAATTTTTTGGACACTGTTATATTCATAGGATTTTGTTTTTACAGATTTGCAACGCTAATTCTTGACCTGTGAAATATTTAAGACTGCCGTTGTAGCGGAAACTGCTGTCGTAAATATTTCCGTACGAAAGTTAAGTGACCACCTGCATGTAATACGTCGTGGGCACACAGCTGTGTCAGACACCTGGGCGACAGCCGCCCGAACAAAAAAAAACCATTAGCCTTCCAGCGGCACAGGTAGAAGAAAAAAGAGGCCATTATAATCGCTATTGACGTTCCTTTGTAGAAAGCATCGCAACATTTCACGGCTATTGTCGTGCTAATTGAGAGAAATGTCATATGGCTAGTGAATGACGTTTCACGCCTTGCTTTGCCCATTTTGTTTAATATCTAGTTTCTAGCTGCACTGCAGCACTGGTTAAAATAAAATTTTATAGATGTACTAATATAAATATTTTCTGTCTGCAGATCTATTAAATAATAATTTTGTAATCCACATTCTTCGAAAAAGGAGCTCTTGGAATGGAAAGAACAATAAGAAGGGACTAATACCAGGAACTGCATACATAATTTTCTTTTCAACTACTGAGTAATTTTTTGTAGAATTAGTTTTTGTGGTGCACCACTTTAATTACTTAGACATTAAGATGTGATTATACATTTCCCTTATCTGCATTATTATCTTTAGTCTACTATTTTTTCTGCTTGAGCTATGTCATGTTTAGGTATAAGTTGCTGCTGTTTGCCAGGCATAGTGTTATTGAATTTGACTTTGTATTATTCTGTTAAGCCAGTTTTACTAATGATTTCTTGTTATTATTTGTTGCACATTGCCTTAGATTAGTTGTAATATTACAATTGCTTTGCTAATTTCTTAATACTGCTTGCTTCGCAAATCTGCGTTTTTTTTGTCATTGTTGTTTGTGTTAATTTGTTATGTGCTGCTGCATTGCCTCGTCCCTTAGTTTAGCATCTGAGCTCAGTAGATTTAAGTTAGCTTAAGAGGGGGTAGACTATATAAGAAACTAACTATGATGAATTGGAAGAAATGCATTGAGAAGCCACAAGAAACAGATAGGGCCAAAATGAGTATTGTACAATGAGAAATAATTATTTTGAAAGAAATATGGTTAGAATACAGAAAAGAGGTACAGATAGGACCATTTGGGAATAATGATGAACGAAGAGAGATCTCCAAGAACAAAAAAGGTTTTGTTCACAAAATACTGCAGTACCAAAAGTTACACTGAAAACGAACCCTGTCCTTTCCATTGTGTTATCCCACTATGTGTTTGTGTACCCTTGTGTATTTGTTTTCTTCCTGTCTTTGTGTAGTTTCATAGAATTTTTTCTTCTTCTAATACTAAGCTACATTCACTATGATGAGGAATACTGTGATCCTCAAATATAATTTGCATTGATAATATGTTATTTACTTTGTAAAGATGTTTAGACATTTATCTGTTCTGTGTTAATGCTTAGGTGTGAAGTTGATGTTTCAAAAGTTATTCTGATCTTTTATGTATGAAATTATGTCATGATTCCTGTAACACTGATGTATATGTTTATTTCTATTCTTTTGTAAAGCCCCTATTACCGCAACTGTTATTTGTATTGTTATGTTCTTGAATGATGTGTTTTGTACCTTTGTTATTGTGTTCTTATGTTATAAAATTGTAATTGACACCAGGTCATCAAATTAAGTAACTTGTAAGTTACATTTCACTGCACACGTTTCTATTGGTCATAGTATATGGACAATATGTGAGAAGTAGGGACTGTTAGTGTTTGCACGTGTGTTAATAATTCAGCAAGGGACTGGATAACAGCATTGCTGGTTCTGAGGACAATTCCAAAAACTTTGTGAGTGCACAAGTGGTGGTTATGGACTTGCTACATTATCCGCAAGACTCTTCGATGGTGATTGTGCACCTGCACAGTCGCAACAGATGGCTGCTGGCCGTCTCTACAAGGACTACAGTGGGTCTGCGTCTTTGCTGACTCACCAGTACCATTATCTCTACAAGGACTGCAGTGGGTCTGCACCTTTGATGACTCACCAATACCATTATTTCTACAAGGACTGCAGTGGGTCTGCACCTCTGGTGGCCCACCAATACCGTAATCTCTACCAGGACTACAGTGGGTCTGCTCTGTGATGACCTACCCACCAATACTCTTCAAAACTTCGACTGACTCCGCTGTGGGTTTGCTCTGTTGTGGCCCACTACCTGTCAGCATGTCAAGAGTCAGCACTGTCTTTCTGTTGGAAGGACAACACTACTTCTTCAAGACTGTATGAAATTCCACTACTTCCGTGTGCATTTTCTTTTACTGCTCAGACTTTGAGAAAAACACTGCAATGTGATGAATGATCAGGACTGTCTTTATGGACTGTGAGAAAATTTTAGCTTTTGACCAACATTGTATCAATAAGTGTGTGCATTTGATTTCTTTGTTATTGTAATTGTGAAAAAAAAATTTTAACAAATATGTATTGGCCAGTGCCCAACAAAATTTGTAAAATTTTTTGTGGGGAGCATGGGGGCTATGTAAGTAGGCTGTTTAGGTTTTTTTATTGGTAACGCCACCTCAGTATGAAAATCACCGGCTGTGCCGTGTGCAGCCTGTGGCTGCTTTGCATTGTTGTAATACTCAACCATTGTAGTGTTAGGCAGCTGGCTGTGAACAGCGCGTAGCGTTGGGCAGTTGGAGGTGAGCCGCCAGCAGTGGTGGATGTGGGGAGAGAGATGGCGGAGTTTTGTAATTTGTCATGATATCAAGGTAAATACATTGTTTGTTCTCTATTAATATCTTTCATTTGCTAACTATCCCTATCAGTAGTTAGTGCCTTCCATAGTTTGAATCTTTTATTTAGCTGGCAGTAGTGGCGCTTGCTGTATTGCAGTAGTGGGAGTAACCAAGATTTTTGTGAGGTAAGTGATTTCTGAAAAGTACAGGTTAATGTTAGTCAGGGCCATTCTCTTGTAGAGAATTTTGAAAGTCAGATTGCGTTGCGTTAACAAAATATTGTGTGTGGAAAGTCAGATTGCGTTGCGCTATAAATATTGTGTGTCAGGTTAAGGACAGTCGTGTATATTGTTCAAAAGGGGACGTTTCATCTCGTTTCAGTGTATGTGTACAGGGTGGTCCATTGATAGTGGCCGGGCCAAATAGCTAACGAAATATGCATCAAACGAAAAAACTACAACGAACGAAACTCGTCTAGCTTGAAGGGGGAAACCAGATGGCGCTATGGCTGGCCCGCTAGATGGCGCTGCTGTAGGTCAAACGAATATCAACAGCGTTTTTTAAAATAGGAACCCCCATTTTTTATTACATATTCGTGTAGTACGTAAAGAAATATGAATGTTTTAGTTGGACCACTTTTTTCGCTTTGTGGTAGATGGCGCTGTAATAGTCACAAACGTAGAAGTACGTGGTATCACGTAACATCCCGCCACTGCGGACGGTACTTGCTTCGTGATACATTACCCGTGTTAAAATGGACCGTTTACCAATTGCGGAAAAGGTCGATATCGTGTTGATGTATGGCTAATGTGATCAAAATGCTCGGTGACCTGGACCTGGACGACATCATCCAAGTGTCCAGACTGTTCGCCGGATAGTTACGTTATTTAAGGAAACAGGAAGTGTTCAGACGCATGTGAAACGTCAACCACGACCTGCAACGTAAGATGTCCAAGTAGGTTTAGCTGCTGTCGCGGCTAATCCGCACTTCAGTAGCAGACAAATTGCGCGAGAATCGGGAATCACAAAAACATCGGTGCTGAGAATGCTACATCAACATCTATTGCACCTTTACCATGTTTCTATGCATCAGGAATTGCATCGCAAGGATATTGAATGTCGTGTACAGTCCTGCCACTGGGCACAAGAGACATTACGGGACGATAACAGATTTTTTGCACGCGTTCTATTTAGCGACGAAGCGTCATTCACCAACAGCGGTAACGTAAACCGACATAATATGCACTACTGGGCAACGGAAAATCCACGGTGGCTGCGACAAGTGGAACATCAGCGACCTTGGTGGGTTAATGTATGGTGCGGCATTATGGGAGGAAGCATAATTGGCCCCCATTTTATCGATGGCAATCTAAATGGTGCAATGAATGCTGATTTACTACGTAATGTTCTACCGATGTTACTACAAGATGTTTCACTGAATGACAGAATGGCGATGTACCTCCAACATGATGGATGTCCGGCACATAGCTCGCGTGCGGTTGAAGCGGTATTGAATAGCATATTTCTAGAGAGGTGGAATGGTCGTCGAAGCACCATACCGTGGCCCGCACATTCACCGGATCTGACGTCCCCGGATATCTTTCTGTGGGGAAAGTTGAAGGATATTTGCTATCGTGTTCCACCGACAACGCCTGACAACATGCGTCAGCGCATTGTCAATGCATGTCCAAACTTTGCGGAAGGTGAACTACTAGCTGTTGAGAAGATTGTCGTTACACGTATTGCCAAATGCGTTGAGGTCGACGGACACCATTTTGAGCATTTACTGCATTAATGTGGTATTTACAGGTAATCACGCTGTAACAGCATGCGTTCTCAGAAATTATATGTTCACAAAGGTACATGTATCACATTGGAACAACCGGAATGAAATGTTCAAACGTACCTACATTCTGCATTTTAATTTAAAAAACCTACCTGTTACCAACTGTTCGTCTAAAATTGTGAGACATATGTTTGTGACTATTACTGCGCCATCTATCACAAAGCGAAAAAAGTGTTCCAACTAAAATATTCATATTTATTTACGTACTACTCAAATATGTAATAAAAATGTGGGTTCCTATTTAAAAAAAACGCGGCTGATATCCGTTTGATAAGTCGGGTGATGCTGAGGGAATTACGAGGGCAGGTCAATAAGTAATGCAACACATTTTTTTTCTGAAACAGGGGTTGTTTTATTCAGCATTGAAATACACCAGGTTATTCCCCAATCTTTTAGCTACACAACAGTATTTTTCAACGTAATCTCCATTCAATGCTACGGCCTTACGCCACCTTGAAATGAGGGCCTGTATGCCTGCACGGTACCATTCCACTGGTCGATGTCGGAGCCAACGTCGTACTGCATCAATAACTTCTTCATCATCCGCGTAGTGCGTCCCACGGATTGCGTCCTTCATTGGGCCAAACATATGGAAATCCGACGGTGCGAGATCGGGGCTGTAGGGTGCATGAGGAAGAACAGTCCACTGAAGTTTTGTGAGCTCCTCTCGGGTGCGAAGACTTGTGTGAGGTCTTGCGTTGTCATGAAGAAGGAGAAGTTCGTTCTGATTTTTGTGCCTACGAACACGCTGAAGTCGTTTCTTCAATTTCTGAAGAGTAGCACAATACACTTCAGAGTTGATCGTTTGACCATGAGGAAGGACATCGAACAGAATAACCCCTTCAGCGTCCCAGAAGACTGTAACCATGACTTTACCGGCTGAGGGTATGGCTTTAAACTTTTTCTTGGTAGGGGAGTGGGTGTGGCGCCACTCCATTGATTGCCGTTTTGTTTCAGGTTCGAAGTGATGAACCCATGTTTCATCGCCTGTAACAATCTTTGACAAGAAATTGTCACCCTCAGCCACATGACAAGCAAGCAATTCCGCACAGATGGTTCTCCTTTGCTCTTTATGGTGTTCGGTTAGACAACGAGGGACCCAGCGGGAACAAATCTTTGAATATCCCAACTGGTGAACAATTGTGACAGCACTACCAACAGAGATGTCAAGTTGAGCACTGAGTTGTTTGATGGTGATCCGTCGATCATCTCGAACGAGTGTGTTCGCACGCTCCGCCATTGCAGGAGTCACAGCTGTGCACGGCCGGCCCGCACGCGGGAGATCAGACAGTCTTGCTTGACCTTGCGGCGATGATGACACACGCTTTGCCCAACGGCTCACCGTGCTTTTGTCCACTGCCAGATCACCGTAGACATTCTGAAAGCGCCTAGGAATATCTGAGATGCCCTGGTTTTCCGCCAAAAGAAAATCGATCACTGCCCGTTGTTTGAAACGCACATCCGTTACAGACGCCATTTTAACAGCTCCGTACAGCGCTGCCACCTGTCCGAAGTCAATGAAACTATACGAGACGAAGCGGGAATGTTTGAAAATATTCCACAAGAAATTTCCGGTTTTTCAACCAAAATTGGCCGAGAAAAAAAATGTGTTGCATTAATTATTGAACTGCCCTCGTAGATTAGGAAATGAGACACTTAAAGTAGTAAAGGAGTTTTACTATTTGGGGAGCAAAATAACTGATGATGGTTGAACTAGAGAGGATATAAAATGTAGAATGGCAATGGCAAGGAAAGCGTTACCGAAGAAGAGAAATTTGTTAACATCGAGTATAGATTTAAGTGTCAGGAAGTCAATTCTGAAAGTATTTGTATGGAGTATAGAAGTGAAATGTGGACGATAAAGGGAATAGAAGCTTTCGAAATGTGGTGCTACAGAAGAATGCTGAAGATTAGATGGGTAGATCACATAATTAATCAGCAGGTATTGAATAGAATTGGGGAGAAGAGGAGTTTGTGGTCCAACTTGACAAGAGGAAAAGACCGGTTGGTAGGACATGTTCTGAGGCATCAAGGGATCGCAAATTCAGCATTGGAGGGCAGCGTGGAGGGTAAAAATCGTAGAGGGAGATCAAGAGATGAATACACTAAGCAGATTCAGAAGGATGTAGTTTGCAGTAAGTACTGGGAGATGAAGAAGCTTGCACAGGATAGAGTAGTATGGAGAGCTGCATCAAACCAGTCTCAGGACTGAAGACCACAACAACAACAACATCCGTTTGACCTATGGCAGCGCCATCTAGCGCGCCAACCATAGCGCCATCTGGTTTCCCCCTTCATGGTAGACAAGTTTCGTTCTTTGTAGTTTTTTCGTTTGACGCTTATTTCGTGAGTTATTTGGCACGGCCACGATCAGTGGAGCATGCTGTATATGTCTTTGGTATTATAGAGAGAGAAAATAGTGCTCAGTGTTATTGCTCAATCTTCCAGTCTTACGCCTACATGTAGTATCTTAATGCACATCCTCAAGGACGACGTAATGGGACTGATCGTCTAGGGGCGACTTTAAGATAGCGACAAGTCTTCCACCTCAAACGGTAACCCTCGCTGTCGCTCTCCAGCTTTTTTTCAGTAAAGACGCACCCGCTACGCAACAGCCGCAGCTGAGACCTGTTACACGTTCCATTTCAGCGCTGGAGACGGAGTGAACAGCCATTTCTGGCGAGCAGAACCCCCGTATCACCTGCCGCGGTCGCCACTCTGTGCGCAGCAGGCACTCGTCTCGGCGGGAGGCTTCATTAATGGCACAGTGGTGGGCGTAGCCGCGCGTGCTGCGGCGTAGCGTGGCGAGGCGCGGCGCGGCGTGCAGTCGCTTTCGCTGCCTGTTGTCTGGCTGCGGGCTCGCAGGAAGGCAGGCGCACAGCAGTAAACAAGAGCCGGGCTGAGCCGCCGCCAGGAATATCCAGGCGACGCTGCCAAGTAGGAGGGAAAGAGGGGGGGGGGGGCAGGAGGGAGGGCAGCTGCTGCGAGCCACGCTTTGTGCGTCGCTGCCGCGATGCCCCGGCAAGGCATCGGCCCCTCCAGCTGCGGAATAGCTGGCACTTGCATGAGGTAATACGGAACACATTTGTGCACCAAATCTGTAACCTCGTACCGGTGCTGTCGGATTCACCCTATTCCCACAAGCGACAAGAAGAAGTGTCAGTGGAATTGCTAACATGATACTTAGGCTACATAAAACTATACAAAGAAAATAGCCCTGTGAAGGTGCCGCCATATTCGGAGCCAACTGGATACTTAGCCGCCATGTTTTGCAACGTCATGTTTAGGGATACTAGCCAACAGCTAGCGTGGAATCATACAGTTTTGTTTGTTATACAATAACATTTGCTGCTATCAGGCGCGATTTTTCATTTGTTGCCTGTGTTTCCTTAAGTAACAGCCAATATGAAGTTGCGTCTATGTTGTACTATGACATCTCAAGCCATTAGAACATCAGTTTCGGCCGCGCAGGATTAGCCGAGCGGTCTTAGGCGCTGCAGTCATGGACTGTGCGGCTGGTCCCGACGGAGGTTAGAGTCCTCCCTCGGGCATGTGTATGTGTGTTTGTCCTTAGGATAATTTAGGTTAAGTAGTGTGTAAGCTTAGGGACTGATGACCTTAGCAGTTAAGTCCCATAAGATTTCACACACACATCAGTTTCACTGCAGCTATGTTACAGTATATTAAGCAACGTTTTAAAGACGAATCGGAGCTGGCGTCCAGCAGATTGTATGAATCGATTAATGTCTTTTGCTAAAGATTTTAACTGGGCCGAAATTAATGCTCAGCTAATGCCACAGATGAAGCACGACAAGGAATCAACCTTACCGATCTCGTGGAACCGACGCATGAAATTTGATGACACATCAGTCATTCAGATTCGTTGATGAGCAGACCAATATTCAGCAACTCTGTTGTTCTTGTAGTGTAGGGGTGGGGTGTTGGTTTAAATGGTGAGCTAGCTGCCTGCCTTACATTTTAGGACACTGCATTAGCAATGTTGCCGACGATATGCCAGGGTCCGGAACCACGCGGCTGCTACGGTCGCAGGTTTGAATCCTGCCTAGGGCATGGACGTGTGTGATGTCCTTAGGTTAGTTAGGTTTACGTAGTTCTAAGTCTAGGGGACTGATGACCTCAGATGTTAAGTTCCATAGTGCTTAGAGCAATCTGAACCATTTGATATGCCAGGTCATTGCATAGAATCTACTTAACATCGAGTATTCCAAGCTGAGTTAGTTGTTACATAGTAACAGACGATTCCTCGTACAAAGGAGACACCCAAGTATTTAGTTGTGGCGTTCCTTCTTTTCTTTCTGATTCACGCAAGTGCTTGGCAGATGGGCCACAAGGTGTGGCACACATGGAGCATCCACTATTTTCGGCAATATATGGTCGCTTCTTCGAAAGGTGCTTGCCCATAGCTCGAGCAAGTCAAGAGTCGGTGTTCGTTCGTTGAGGTCGCCCCTATTTGAGTTGGTATCTTGTTCCAGGGATGGGAGAGCCTCTTAACAACGGACAAATGAGAATGGCGAAGCTGTAAGGTTGCCTGCTTCTCGTCTTCGAAGGAGCAATACTCGCTCTCGATTAACACTACCGCTGGACGTTGGTGAAGAATCGCGCCAACATGTGAACAGATTCTCCACATGAGGCAAGTCCACTTCGTCATTACCTTCCTTTGCTGCCTAGTCCATAGTCTAAATTCTGGATAGGCCCATTATAAATTACGCCTTGACGAGCTGTGGAAGAGCAACGTGTGTGTGTGTGTGTGTGTGTGTGTGTGTGTTTGAATCCTGCCTCGGGAATGGGTGTGTGTGATGTCGTAAGGTTAGTTAGGTTTCACTAGTTCTAAGTTCTAGGGGACTGATGACCTCAGTTGTTAAGTCCCATAATGCTCAGAACCATTTGAACCATTTTGTGTGTGTGTGTGCGCGCCCACGCGTTTGAGCTTGTGTGTGTGAGTGAGCATGCACTCCAATATCCGAGTATTGTTTCAGTTAATTAAGGCACCCTTTGTCGATAGCTAAGTCCCACTTGTAACACAGTGAACATGGTTCTCATAGGCCAATTTCAATTACATTCTCACTCTCAAGGCATTCTTATAATATAAATTTGACTTTCTTTTTGTTGCAAAGTAGAGGACGCGGGCCCCTCCAGCAAGCACGCAAAGAAGTCAAAATTGCTGTGGAAAGCAGAAGCGATGTTTATTGCCATCAACACATCCCAGAAGATTATTCTTCCCCGAGATTCCGCCATCACTTCCTCCTCGGTAGTAATCAAAATTCTTTGACGACAGAACTGACAATTACTCAAAAACGGCTTTTAAATACTTCAACAAAATAAAAATTTTGTTCATAATGTAAGTCTGCTGCTTTGGTATTTGGATATCTGTTTTGCATTATTAGCTACGCAGACTTCTTTTAGTTACGTAATTCAGACACATCTTCTCGGCTATTTAAGTGGATAAATAAACATGTCAGTAGCTCTCTCGATTGTTCTCGTTGGGTACTTTCGTTTGGCAGGACGATATTTTCTACGGCTTAATTAGAATTGTAGCGAGAGGTCGCCTTCTGATCAGGAAATTGAGCAAAGAGTGAGGGCGAGTGGTCCAGCGCACGCCTGGAGGCGTCAGTGATACAGCATTATCTATAAGAAAGTACATCGGTCAAGCAGAGTTTACAAAGAGCTGCAGGCGGCAGCCGAGCATGAGCACACGTGCCGCAAAGCAATGATGACGCTTCGTTAGGGAGTCTTGACACTACCACCGCTGCAGGTCAGCGTAATGGCTGCATGCTGTGCTGGGAGAGGAAGGTGCGGCCCGCCCAAACCCACTGCGATAGCCCAATGCTGCTACCATCTCAGCACTCTCGAAAACAGTCCATCGTGCACTCAGGTGGAGACTACCGACTGTGGTTAAGGATGCTGCTTGTCGTGAGGACTAGGTTCGGGCAACGCACCATGGATCGCCCAAGACTGCAACAGATGCTCAAGAATCGGGCAGGGGGCTATGTTGACGCTCCTCGCCTGGTCGTTACTAAGATGGCAGCTCACTGATTACCTGAAATGACCCAGCAGTGGAGGAGGACTGTCTGCTTATCAGTCTTCTCATCCACAATGACCCAGTAGAAGGCAGTAGCAGACCTTGGCTGTGATATGCATCAAGTTGGCTGCGTCTCGGTGTTGATGTCAGCTAGCAAGAAGCAGGCTGGCCATCACCGATCAGTGTGTCATGGTTTCACTGCAACTCTGTCGTTCTCTCTGGCTCTAATGACGTGGTCAGAATGTGAGCATGACAGAAGGTGTTCTTGAGCACCGGAAGCCTCTCTTTTTAAGGAGTCGCGCCTGCGTCTATGACGTAATGGCTCTGGTTCAAAAATGGTTCAAATGGCTCTGAGCACTATGGGACTCAACTTCTGAGGTCATTAGTCCCCTAGAACTTAGAACTAGTTAAACCTAACTAACCTAAGGACATCACAAACATCCATGCCCGAGGCAGGATTCGAACCTGCGACCGTAGCGGTCCTGCGGTTCCAGACTGCAGCGCCTTTAACCGCACGGCCACTTCGGCCGGCAATGGCTCTGGTTGCTTGAGTTTGTTTCTCCCCATTTATCAGACCCGTCAGCACTCCTTACCTCGCTTTGGTAATTTCAATAAAGATTTTGGTTCACTGAACTCAGTTCTTTCTGTCTACGTTTGACTTCGAAGTGGTATTTCGTCGGTGAAGTTACATGGTGTTACTCCACAGCCTCTGTTGCGTGGTGCTTTCGTTTCTGTGTACCCTGTTCCGAGGTTTGCAGCATCGGTGGTACGCTGTGTTGACATAGCGGTCTTCATACTAGCTCAGCGCTAACCTTCTTTGCTCAGGGCGCGCCTGTTACAGTTTTAATAAGATTTCAAGCCTGCCAAATACTCTGATACAGTATCAGCATTATTACACTTACTACAGCAAGCCTTTACCTGCTCCTTTTCAATTCACCAACTAATTGAATATTTCACTTCCGTGGTCAGTCCTTACGACAAAATAATTGTCTCCATGAGCTGATTTGATTGTGTGTATAGTGCTCTGCTGTAGATTTAGTGACTTATGCTCTATTTGTATAAATGTGTATCTCGCTTACTGTCTTTTAGTGAACTGCTAACGACAATCGTGACGTCATGCTAGGACACTGGCGAATGTGATAGACGTACAACGACACACTGGACTCGCATTGGGAGGACGACGGTTCATTCCCTCTCCCGGCCATCCTGATTTAGGTTTCCCGCGATTTCCCTAAGCCGCTCCAGGCAAATGCCGGGATGATTCCTTTGAAAGGGCACGGCCGGCTTCCTTCCCCGTCCTTCCCTAATCCGATGAGACCGATGACCTCGCTGTTTGGTCTCCTCTCCCAAACAACCCAACCCAACCCAGCAGAATGTGCAACGAGCAAATGAACGGCTGCCTGCTGAAACCAAAACAAGCCACCTTGGAGCTCTTTTCAGTCTGTCAAGTCACGCTATGCTTTCATCGCCAGGGTGTTGACATTCAGTTTGTAACACAAACTAAATTATTTGACTATCATCTTAGATACATCCATCCACATCACACATCTCAATCGTGCAGCAGGCCGTGCCTTGTTCCGCACCTTTGGGTATCAAGAGTGTCCACTTGATGCCTTTCCTGTCGTACGAAAGTAGTTGTGAGCTGCTACGCCCAAGGTAGCTCTGAGCATGTACAGCACATGTATGTTTAGAATGCTTTTATTTGGCCAGGCTCTAGCCATACTTCCTTGGAACAGTGTATACTTATAACCATACATCCGAAACTCTGAATCCAAAACGCTGTTTAAAAATTTCAGTCTGTTGTCATTCACATTCTCACAGACTATCGCAGTAAGTAAAAATGTGTATGGAACAAGTCACGCCTGAAACGGTATAAGAAATGACTACGAAATCCTACACATAGAAAAGAAACGATGGAAACTTGATTTGCTTGACGAGATGTATCCTAACAATATTCCTATTGCGCAAATGAATGACAGCAGAACGAATTATTTAACAGTTTCTGGATTTTTTAAATGCAGCTGTAAATATTTAGAGTTTCACGGAGGTAAAAGCTGGAGGCTGGGCAAATATAGTTTTGAAATACATGGTACAGTCACACCAATGCGACCACCGCCTGTGTTCGAAGTAAATGTGCAGTAATCACTCACACGCTCCAGGTGACAGCACCAGAAGTGGAGGATATATGAAGCTCCTCGGGGAACGTGGAAAACAATACAGTCGTTAGAATCAAATTTTCGCTCTACAGCGGAGTGTGCGCTGATATGAAACTTCCTGGCAGATTAAAACTGTGTGCCGGACCGAGACTCCAACTCGGGACCTTAGCCTTTTGCGGGCAAGTGCTCTACTGCCTGAGCTACCCAAGCACTCACAGCTTTAATTCCGCCAGTACCTCATCTCCTACCTTCCAAACTTCACAGAAGCTCTCCTGCGAAACTTGCAAAACTAGCACTCCTGGAAGAAAGGATATTGCGGAGACATGGCTTAGCCACAGCCTGGGGGATGTGAAAATTTCATTCTAGAAACATCTGTGTACTCTTACACAGAAGTTAACAGCAACCAGCCACTTTTTACAATGTTTTTTTTATTTATTTAAATAGCGCCGTTACTGGTTTCGAACTGACAGGTTCATCTTCAGATGACTTGTTTACTTTTTACATTAGCTTTCGCGTTTTGTTTTCCCACTTTAGGACACAGACAATGGAGACTGTTCTCATATTAAACAGAGAGGCATTTTGTTTCTGGTCAAGATGCTGAAAGTAATAGTTCCAGGAGAGCTTTCCTGTGTCTTCCCTGTCTTCGGAACCAACCATTTAAAATGTTTCGTGCAGTTACGTTTCCTTGCACTGGAACGTAATGGCACGGATTTTTCATCGGCACGTTATAAACTGGGAAAACAGAAGGCGAAAGGTAATGTAAAACGTGCACTAGCCGTCTGAAGATGAACCTTTCGGTTCGAAACCGGTAACGGCGCTATTTAAATAAATAAATAGTGTTGTAAAAAGTGTCTGGTTGCTGTTATCTTCTATGTAAGAGTCAACCTATATCAGTTACAGTGTCTGCTATGAAAGTCCCTATTAAAGCAGTTGAATGCAAGTTGTTATTACTGATTAAGTATAACAACTGATACCTCACGTTCGAGTAAAGGATAATATTAAGACTATCGCCATGATCTAAATGTAAGTTAACTCTCGAAATTACAGGGGTGGGACTTCATCGCGAAAAATATCATATTCATATTTTCAGGTTCAGGACATTTCTTACACATCTGTATAACTTTAGACAGTATGTTCCGAACGAAAATCAACAATAGTTAACGTAATTTGCATTTTTAACGTTTTTTTGTAGTGATCGTAAAATACCCCTTCACTCTAAGTACACTTCACGGGAAATGTGTTGCTGTTGCCAAGCCTGTACTAAGGGGTATATTATTAACGTTCCGTACTCTAGTAATACTCTGTTAGAGTATTGCTGCGCGGTGTGGGATCCTTACCAGGTGGGATTGACGGAGGACATCGAAAGGGTGCAAAAAAGGGCAGCTCGTTTTGTATTATCACGTAATAGGGGAGAGAGTGTGGCAGATATGATACGCGAGTTGGGATGGAAGTCATTAAAGCAAAGACGTTTTTCGTCGCGGCGAGATCTATTTACGAAATTTCAGTCACCAACTTTCTCTTCCGAATGCGAAAATATTTTGTTGAGCCCAACTTAGATAGGTAGGAATGATCATCAAAATAAAATAGGAGAAATCAGAGCTCGAACAGAAAGATTTAGGTGTTCGTTTTTCTCGCGCGCTGTTCGGGAGTGGAATGGTAGGGAGACAGTATGATTGTGGTTCGATGAACCCTCAGCCAAGCACTTAAATGTGAATTGCAGAGTAATCCTGTAGATGTAGATGTAGTTTATCTACTTAAAATGTAAGTTTGTTTCCTTAGTCTTTTTTGGGGTGGGCACAAAGTACCCCTCCCCTCCCACCCCCCCCCCCCCCACCACCACCACCACCCCCGCACACCACTGGAATTATGCATTAAGGAAAATCAGTTGATATTGCTAGGGTTCATATATCGACCCTTCCGATTCGTGGTTCGGACACAGCTGTCATACCCGCCACGTGTGACAGTGTAGGAGTAACCGGGAAGGGGCGTGAAAACTGGGAACCCTGGTTTATCCACCAGTTAACCGCATACCTAACCGACTCGGCGAGTTTAATTCCGGTTACCGTAGAGCAGACTCGAGGACGCCTTCCGTAATGCGGTTCGCCCGCCTTCCGCCCCACGCGTGGCTTTTTTCGTCGCGTCGCTACGCAACGCAGCAGCATGGCCATTAGTACCTCGCTTGCGGTCGCGCCGCGGGCTCTGCTCTTTCAGCATCGGACGAAACTCGCACTCCTAACGCGCCTCTGTCACGGGGACCTGGCGAGCTTCCTGCTTTTAAGTCGCGACGTCCCGTCGCGAGGCCTTTGTAAGCCTTGCCGAAACAAAGGGGGGCGCGTAATGGGGCGATCTTCTTCCTTCGTAATGACGTCTCCAAAGAAATGACATCCGGGTGAACGCATTAAAAATTCCGCTGAAGTTTTACCGTCGCCTCGGTACGAATAGTTGATGAGAGAACTTGGAAAAACCGGTAGGAAATAATGAGGGGGGAATATTCTGCGTTTATCCTATTAGGCTTGAGTTCCTGCGGCTACATTTGCTCTGAGAACGACAGTAGCAATTTAATTATGTTTTAAATGGGGTCTGGAAATACAACGTTGTTTTTCGTTCTATACTTAATCTTACTAATTCTGTGACGAAATCAGTTTATCGACTGATTACCTTAAACGGGCATTATGCGCGATGGAATGAATTTCTGAAATTATGTATTTTCCGTAAAATCGAAAATTTAATGACGTCAGTCACAATTAAATCAACCCTTTTCGAGAAAGCTCAGGTCTTAAGGCAGGGTGTACAGAAAGTTTCACATCAGTGTTTATAAGTCTGCGGATGGTGGAGAACGCCACAGGGGAAAATTCGCTGTTAAGAAAACGACGCAACACGAAGGAATTATCCGAATGGTACGAAAATTGGTACAGATAAACATGTAAAGACAAATTGATGATTACAATTTAAGAAAATTGGATGATTTATCCTAAAGAAAGAGCTCCACAAATTGAAAAAGTCAAAACTCATTGGTCCACCTGTGGCCCTTATTCAAGCAGTTATTCGTCGAGGCGTTGGTAGAGTTGTTGGACTGTATAGCTGGCGACAGTCAGGTTGGTATCCTACTGGTGTTCGGGGCATCGCCAAACTCGTCTGCGGTCTGGAATCTCACTGACAGGAGCAGAATTGACTTCAGGAATGATTCTCAGGCATCGGTGGTATGCCAACTGACTGTCTCCCGCCATACGGCGCGACAACCAGTGAGAGGTGGCAGAAGCCCCCTCTCATATTTCTATCTTACTGTGAGTAATTCGATTTTCCTCTCTAATTGCATGCGGTGAAAAGTGGCTATTCCTTCACACGCGAACTTACCACACAGCGTCTCTCGTCACCCGGGTGGTCCGGTGACAGGCGGGCTCTGCTGATCTTGAAAGGATTAAGCCGACAGGTGTGAGGGAGTCGAGTGAATGCTTTCCAGACGCCGAAACTGTCATAATAGCTGCGGAGACACGCCCGCAGGGGCCTGAAGGAGCGGCTGGGTTAGAGATTCCGTTACTTCGCAGAAACTTAGTGAAAACACTTTCTGGAGGGCTACCAGTGAGGCATGGGAATGACTTGTGTCCCCAGGCAGTCTTGGCGGGCAAATTCCCGCGTTTTCTGCAAAATCGTAACTGTGATTGGCTTGCTCAGGGCATAGCTCCGTGACGTAGAAAAATCAGCGCAGAAATTGGCGCCAAAAATCTCCAATGGTGGAATGGTAGTGCTTCGGCAATAGAGTGGAATTTTCCGCCGGTTTTCGAGTTGCTGATTGGAACGTTTAAGCACGGCCACTGTCGTCGGGGCGGGAATGTTCTGTGTTCGGTTTGTATGGGTGCTCTGGTGGGAGTCGGTTCTCGTCTTTCGGTCGGAGTAGGTTACAAGACTGAGCTCTCGCTGCTCTGGACAGCCTGCCTTCCGTTGGCTGTCTAATATACTTTTATTTGATTGTAACTGTTTAACGAGTTTGCTGAAGTTTCGACTTCAACGTAACTTTCCGAGTACAGTTGGCAATTGAGCGTTCTGCGTACAAGCGGACTATGTTGTCTGTCTTGGGCAGTTTTGGCTAAAGTTGACTGTATCGGCGTTACTGTATACTTGTTAAAATCAATCACTGTACCGTCAGTGATTGTGTGGCGAGCCTTCTTCGTCTCCCTCAGAGGCGCATTTGTATTGATAGGAAGTCTTTAGTCTGGAACAACCAGGACAGGACAAGTTGTTTCGGGATATACTCGCGACATTATCATCACGACGACGGGACGTCGAAGCAACCAGCCATCGCTTCCAGTACGCCAGATCGTGTCCTTGCAGTTAAGAAGACAGCTTGGTAATGTATGTCCGCAGCACCGCCAGACTAGGGAATTTGCGCTGTGATAATCAGAGCTCAGCAGAGCGCGCCTGTTCGTCTTTTCCAACTTTGTTCTGTCTTGGGTGTTCATTGTCTGAGTTATAACTACCTTAGCAGCAATTATTGTTGAGTTGGCTGGGTGTATCTCTTAAGATTTGAGTTGCAAGGAATTGGCTCCACATACCACTTTGTCATAAATGTCACAATCTAGTTTATGGAAAACTTCACCTTCACAGCATTTATTTGAGTATCCAATTTGATCCAATTTGAGGTATTGTAAATGTTTCATGTGTTTTGTTTATGATTTTGAGTTTAGTCATAATAAATCAAATTGTTATTTTGGACAGAACTTTCATTCGGTTAATCGGTAGAGCAACCCTTTCATTTCTTACTACGTTACTGAAACTTTCCTTTATTTAATCAATTAAATTATTGCAGGTGCCAAACTCTTTTCTACTCCACTTGCAGGGTCGATTACAGTCAGTTCGCGTTTCTTCTTAATCCATGTGCAACAGCAAAAGTAGAAGTTAGAAAACGGGGGGCTTAGAGCATCATTTCCATATGAAGATTCGAGAAGAATTTTAGTGTTAAATACACTGCTAGCCCTGGCACCTCGCACCAGCGCTGATGGTCTGAGGGTGCCATTTCTTTTCACAGCAGGTCCACTTTGGTTGTCATCCGCGACAGCCTTACATCATAGCGTACATCGACGATATTCTACTCACTGTTTTGTTGCCCTTTGTGGTAAGCCGTTTTGACCTTACATTTCAACAAGATAATGCCCTCCCGTACACGACGAGAGTTGATACTGCTTCGCTTCGCGCTTGCGAAGTCCTACCTTGGCCAACAAGTTCGCTGGATGTCTCCCCAGTTGAGAACGTTTGTAGCATTATGGGCAGGGCCATTCTACCATCTCCGGATACTGAAGATTTAACGCACCGCCGTTGACCGAAACTGCCGCGATTTCCCTCAGGAGGGCATCCTACAATTCTGTCAATTAATCTCAAGCCGAATAACTGCTTGCATATAGACCAGAGGTGGACCAACGAGTTACTGACCTCCACAGTTTGTGAAACTCTTACTGTTCAGTAAATGATCCAATTTTTCTGAAATTCTGGACATTGTCTGTACATGTACATCACATCCACCGATTTCCATCCCATTTGGATAATTCCTTCGTGGTACGTCGTTGTTTTTGTCTTAGCGTGTGTAAGTGGTTGTATTCGGCGTAGTCAGTGCCCTGACAAGGGGAAGGTCTCAGACACTGCCGGCCGATTTGACTCGTATTTGACAGGTCGCTTGTGTTTCTTCGATATACTATCAATCCACATTCTGTATCCATTAGGCAGTTCATTCCGTTGAACAGGTCCTGTAATTATTCTTAACTTCCGCTGAGGACAGAAATGTCAGCAGCGAATCTTATCATTGACATCCTTTCACCTTCGATTTTAATTGCGCTCTTGAACCTTTTTATTTCCGTCAATGCTTCTTCGGTGTGTGCATTGAACCTAGAGGCGAAAGACTATATCTCTGTGTTAGATCCCTTTTAATCAGAGAACCTCGTTATTGGTCTTCCGCTTTTATCGTTCTCTCTTTACTCTTGTACGCATTGTACATTATCCTCCTTCCCTATAGGTTACCCCTATTTTTTTCAGTTGGGTATTGCTTACGGGCGCTCAACGCCGAGGTTATCAGCGTATTTTCTCAGAATTTCGATAAACTAGCACCTTTTGCTTTTTCGAACCCTTTTTCCGGGTAGACAAATCCTATGAATGTGTGTGATTTTTCTTTAGTGTTGCTTTCACTATTAATCGAAATGTCAAAACTACCGTGCCTTTACCTCTCCTACAGCCAAACTGATCAATTTTCTTTACCATTCTTTCGTACGTCATTGTTGTCAGCAACATGGATCCATGAGCTATTAAGCGGATTATGTGGTAATTTTCGCACTTGTTTTTCCGGAAGTCAGATAGGGTATTGCCAGACTCGTCCATTCTACCCACCAACGTGAATAGTCGTTTTATTGCTACTTCCCCCAGTGACGTTCGAAATTCTGATGGAATACTATTTATCCCTTCTACGAAGGAATGTTAACTGGTAGCATGTTTTGACGCATCCATCGACCAAGAAGTATTTATGGTCTGTCGATAATAACTTCACTCTGTATAGCAACTAAAGAATTTACGTGATTATTTGACTGAGAAACTTTCTTATTATAGCCATAGTGATCGCTAATCTAACACAGCAGAAGATGACATAATCTGAGAATTACTTTCGCTCCACGCTCTAGGAGCTAAGTGACATTTAAGAAAGATTTGCTAGTGGAGTGTGACAGATACTTTAGTTCCAATCGCTAGGACGGAAGAGGTATTTAAGAATGGTTTTCTTGAGGTGCATGGGATGCTTCAGGAACAGTTGTGGATGGTTGGAAGTCTCAGACGAGAGGAATATCCCAGCAGTTTCTTCGAAATACTTCCAAGGCTTGCAGAATCACAAATTTGTTCAGTTTGCTGTGTAGAGTGTCCGTATAATATGGAAAACATTGTACACACAACGACTCCAAATAACGCGAGAGAAATATAGTCACTTACAGCTCGTCTAACTGCTCCACGTAGTGCTAACTGAGTTTAGATACTTAACCATTGCGTCACGAGCAACATCGTGAAAGAAATATCGTAATTCCAATTTCTAACCAGTCACCCCGATTTATTCTCTCTGCAGATTTCTTTATTATCTTCGGGCTGTCCTTCCACAGGACATTGTGTTCTCTGTCTATAATAATGCTGTCCTTGGCATAACGTCAACGTACAGTATTCTGTTCTTGAGACCAGGAAACTAGGCTCTTCCTGTCAGAAGCCAGACCAAATGAGGGTTGGTGGTGGAATAGGACATACGAAATATAGGCCGATCTAGCTGGCCCGCCTAGTAAAATTTAGCAATGGTGCCCTACCTGAGGCATGCATGGGAATGTCAAAGACTCTTAAGGCGGAAGAAGACATCAACAGTCCAAGGATGGCTATAGCAATTTTCAAGCTGCACGGCTTGCAACATCGGATCTGTAATAGGGGAGAAGTGACATAACACAGATATTTAAAGAGAAATGATTAATAAAGTCTTAAAATGGGTATTATTTTGTCATGAACTTATTCTTATGTCGAATCAGTTTATCCTGTTGTACACAAATGCTGTAAAGAATGTTCTAACAAGTTTCTAACTAAAGGAAATACATATTATAGTATCTTCTTCCCACTGCTTTCCTCTTTATTTTCCAGCTTTATGAGACAAGTGACCCCAAAAATATTTCACCCCATCACGAGCTTCTTTTACGGGGATTTCACAGTTTATTTGTTTTCTTTGCAGATATTATTGTTCCATAATGAACTCGTAATCTCAAAGTATTGCGAACTGTATGATACTTAACTCTTTTGGCTGTTCAAAATATTTTCATTGCTGGGAGACCGTATCTAAACATTTTAGAACTCACGTTCTCACAAATGAAACAGAAGCGAACTTGAAGCATAAATAATACAGCAGACGTGAAATAATAACGGATGATGTTGATTCTTCTATGACGTATGCACCAAAGTACTTCGTAACATGCTTGAAGAACAATGAACTATAACCTTTCAGCGACGCACAAACGAAATTTATTAGTCACAGCATTGGTAGTCCCATTTTCCGTAGTCTACATGAGACGGCTTGTAACGTTGTGGTTAAAACAGGGCATGCATTGTATCTTTCTGGAATTTCCGCGTTGTGTTCGTTGCTGAGGGATGGTACCGACGTCACTCCACATTACGGCAAACTGTATCAGAATAGAATGTCCGAGTATAAATACAGCAAACATTTACACATGCGAAGCAAACAACATTCGTGCTGGCGCTCTCAGCAGTACAAACTCATAAAACAAACAGTATTACCCTCAGAGCAATGATAAATATCTGTCGACCATCGCACAGTTTCTCTCTTTGCTCAATAAAACGCGGACGTCCAAGTCTGGGAAACCTACACCCACAGCTGTTCAGCCGTCTAAAGGGAGGCAGTTGCATTTGCAGAATATCACAACAATGGAATTGTTGTACGCCAGTATTGTTTTCGTATCATTATTATTTGAACGTTTCCGTGAATGGCTCCGGCAATAAGTTTAGAAGAATAACAGACATTTTTTTGTTTCTGTTGTCTAGAATATTTAATTTACTGGGAGCAGACTTAGTTTACCTCTCCTGTATCATAAATACATGACTAATCAAAAACGAAGAATAAATTTCAAAATGTTACTTCGTAAAGCGCATAGATCGTTAAAAATGTAAACTCGATTCCAGCTTTGCTGAACAGTAAATGTTCAACGACCCTTGCACTACCGAAACTATAGCTCATACCTTGGCTAGCTACTACATGTTTAATTGACAGGATTGAAGCTAATGGTTTAGTGGAAATCTGAGCCTGGTTTTCCTACGAGATCTTTCCATTACATGGAATCTAAATTACTTATGTAGTTTTTAAAAAGTGTTCGCCATACAACGATGATGCTTGATGTCATAGTGTTTACTTTTACATTATTGCGTATTGATTTCAGCATGTATGTTCTCCGCTGTTCCTAAGTGATGTTTTTAACACCTTATTTTATCAATTCGTATTACAAATTAAAGACACCCGCCGCCTTTGTCTGTTTGTATGTGGAGGCCAATCTTGGTAAATACTTCAAAGACTTTGATAGCGTTTTCACTAATTGATTCAGGAGAAAGGTTTGCACAGATAATTTATGATGATAGTAATGATGAGCATGTAATAAATCTACTGTTATCGGTTTCATATTAGATTGGCGTTTACGGTGATATCTCGTGGCAATAATGGGAGATAAAAGGTGGTCAGCTGCAGGGTACGCTGTATCTGGATGGAAAATGATTAAGTAAAGAAACGCCTCAACTTTGCAGAGCAGCGAACCTTGACCAGAATTTATACGTATCTGTCACCACGTAGACCTAGCTATACAATGGCTCTGAGCATTATGGGACTTGACATCCGTGGTCATCAGTCCCGTAGAACTTAGAACTACTTAAACCTAACTAACCTAAGGACATCACACACATCCATGCCCGAGGCAGGATTCGAACATACGACCGTAGCGGTCACGCGATTCCAGACTGAAGCGCCTAGAACCGCACGGCCACACCGGCCGGCTAGCTGTACAAATAAGTAAGTATTTTCTGAGATTAGCCCGCACATACAAACAGATTAAGGCGGCGGGTGTGTTTAATTTGTAATACGACTGATAAAATAAGGTGTTAAAAACATTAAGTTATTGTTCCGCACCGTGTTGTCCTGTCTGCATGTGAAGGCTAATCTCAGGATATACGTAGAGATTTTGATAAGATTTGGACTGATAGGTAGACTGATTTTTTTAAAAAAAAAAAGGTAGACTGATTGTCTAGAAAGGTATATGTTTATTTATACGTGATCTGAAGTTCCCCCATTGTTTTTTTCTGTCTGTACGTCAGGATAAAAAGCGTCGCGATGACAGATTGGAATACATCCAGGAGATAATTGAGGATTTAGGCTGCAGCTGTTACTCTGAGATGTAAAGATTGTCGCAGTAGAGGAGATAGAGGCGGGTCGCGTCAAACCAGACAGAAGACTGATGTCTCAAAAAAGAAAAAAAAATGTGAAGGCTACTCTCAAGAACTATTTTACGGATTTTGATATGATTTTGACCAATTAACTGAGTCACGATGGTGGTTTGAGTAAGTAACTTGTTACTGCTACGCCAAATAAGTCGTCCAGCCTTAGGTACTTCGTGATATCCCACATTTCACGTCACATACCTGATGATGGGATTCTCCCGAAACGCAGCAAGACAAACAAAATAATTTCGACGATCGAAACTTTTGATCTACCATTTATATTACAGTTAACGTTCTGTCGACAACAAAAGAACAGCAGTTGGAGTACAGGCTTTAACAAAGAGAAAACAGAAAATGATGAGCGAGCGACCAATGATGAGATAGACTGTAGAATATTCTCAACACAATAATATTCGTACTTTGTAGAAAATTGAGCCGTGCGCCGGTTTCTATCGATACGTTATGAGAGTGGCCAAATACCGTCATGCTGCACCATGCCACGACGGACTTCGCCAGGGCTCAATAGGAGGAGCGCAACTGAGGGTTTAACGCTGTACGGCGGATGGAGAGGGAGGTCTTATCGCAGGCGTTTCGCTAGAGCTCTTTTTTGGTACACCATCTGATGTGAAAGTGTGCGAAGGCGCAACGCATTGCTGTGTAGCGGCTGTTGATCTGGGTGTGATGCACTGTGATGAATGGTGTTATCGACTAGTGTCGTGCGGCATTATGATGCGTCGGTTTGGTTGGAAGATTCCTGCGCGGCAAGGATTAAACTCGCAACAGGTTGCTGAGGCGGATTCAATGGTGATATTCTGCCACCTTGTCTGCACAGTATTACTGAACCTGTCGAGCGGCTCGTTGGCGCTTGTGGTATTCGTAACTTGTAAGGCACACACACCATGTGGACGGAGTCAAGCTTATTGTTGTGTTGAATCGGTGCCCTTGCTGTAGAGGAGCTCATTATGAATTGTTGTTGGTGTCGAATTCAGTCGGCCTATCAGTCTTCCTAATGACCAGCTATTTAAAGCCGTGATTGTAGTGTGTTACTTTATTGATTTATTAGTTGTAAAACTGTTGTGATGATTGTAATTGCTTGGTTCAAGCTGTAGCCTTAATGGTTAAGACCTTCAAAATAATTTTTTATTTGAAGCGCTGAGAACCATAAGGGCCTAAAACACACTGTCATCGATTTTAATATTCTAGTATGGATCCTCCTGACATTTGATAGGCCTATTGTGAACCAGCTTTATCTGTATCTGTAGCTCCAGACTGTGTATATGAACCTTCACGAAAACCTGGCTCGTATATTTCTCGGATATTCGTGTCCGTATGGGCCCAAAGCACAAACTATAATTTTATTGCTCCGCACTGCTCAGTTGTTGTTTAGGGGCACATAACATAATTTAGCGTCTACATCACGTACGTCGTAGTAATACGCCGTAGTCGGAGGTGTATTGCCGGTATTATCTGCACTTAGGTCCGCCTGCTTAGCCGAGTGAGCCGGCACGTTAGTTCAGCGTGTTCGGACAGTGGGCCGATTGTCTTCTGTAATAAAGAAACTGGTTAAACGAACAAAACGATCGACTTGAACGGATGTCATGTGATGTCCGCCCAGATCAAACGAAACGAGCAATACCAAACAAAATAGTATATTAAAAAAAAAGTTTAACGTGTTTGCCTACCATGCAGCAGGCCAGGACTCAATTCCCGGCAGGGTTGGAGATTTTCTCAGTTCGTGGACTAGGTGTATCTGAACCTCAAGGCTCAAAATATGCCCAAAGAAAATGGTGATAATGAGGGCCGTGAAGTGTAGGTTCAAATGGCTCTGAGCACTATGGGACTTAACAGTCCCCTAGAACTTAGAACTACTTAAACCTAACTAACCTAAGGACGTTTCTGCCATGCCCGAGGCAGGAGTCGAACCTGCGACCGTAGCGGTCGCGCGCTTCCAGACTGAAGCGCCTAGAACTGCTCGGCCACATCGGCCGGCCATGAAGTGTAGGAAGAGGTCGTAAGTGTGTATGTGGCGGGAGGGGGGAAGGGGGGGGAAGGGGGTCATCTGTTCTGTATGTTCTGATTTACTGTCACATTAATTACATACTTTACAACCGTAAAAAGACACAATTGTCACTAACGTACACCTGGAAATTTAGTAAATTTACGCTAGTTATTATTTTATAAGAAATATAGGGTATTGAGACTTGGTTTAAAAACAAGTCAGACGTGTGAGACTGCCAGTTCGTCTATAAATCTCATTTAAAAAAAAAAAAATTGTTCAAATGGTTCTAAGAACTGTGGGACTTAACATCTGAGGTCATCAGTCCCCGAGAACTTAGAACTACTTAGCCTAACTAACCTAAGGACATCACACACATCCATGCCCGAGGCAGGATTCGACCCTGCGACTGTCGCTGTCACGCGGTTCCAGACCGAAGCGCCTAGAACCGCTAGGCCGCAACGGCCGGCTCTCATTTTCACAAACATATATTTTTCTCCTAACTTTTTTCTGTACTTTGGTCGCCTCTGGTTCTGAGTACCTCATTTAATTCCAGTTAATTTCAGTTGAATCAGAGTGTTAAATCAGTAGGAATAAGTTTTTTCAAGGATTGTGCCATCTATCATTTGTTGAGACCTCTGGAAAATAAAACGCTACTTTTCTACTAAAACCTTTCTCTACTGGAGCCCAGTACCTACCACTCTTCTGCTCCACGCAGTTGCTACCATACTAAACAACCTTAACCATATCAAAATCACTTACGTAAGCAGGAAAATAAACTAACAGGTCAGGAAACACATGGGCTATGAAGATAAAATTATATCAGCTATGAATATAAAAGTTAGCCTCTATATCCGAGTTGTCCAGTAGACTGTGGTGCATTCACCCTCGTGATGCCAGTTGATGAGTTAGCTGATTGAGTGGTAGTAGCAGCAAGGTCGAAACGTCGACAACGGCCAGGAGTGCGGTGTGCTGACCCGATGCCCCTCCATAGAGCATTCGATGATGTATGATTGAGGATGACATGGCGGTCAGTCGACTATCGCGTGGTCTTCAGGGCCTGGTCGTGAGGTTTCCTTTTACTTCCTTTCCTTTTCGTGAATATGAAATGATGGTGGGCGGTACAAGTAACTAAGTGTATGAGTATGAAATGACCTATTATTTTCTTCAGTGGACGTCAATACGTAAGAAAAGAGGTGACCCCTAATACAGGATTGATGACTGAGTAACACTGAACTCCCTAGCTGAGAACAGACAACAGGGGAGAGTGTTGTACGTTGATGATAGTATACCTAGAAACACGTTCCCTGGACTGCTGTTTCACCCTATTGACGAATTTTAGAATCACATGAGAGAATGTGCACTAGAGACCACACTGAGCAGTTCACGCACTTTTGATGTTGTTGTTGTTGGTGGTGGTGGTGTGAGACATGAGGTCGTGTTTTGAGCAGCTTTTGCGAATACACTGACGGAAAAGGCATCGCGAGGCAACGAAATAGCATGATGTCTATTCAAATTTCTCGTCAGTTGCTGAAGAGAGGCGCCAGTAGCGCCACTATGAATATGCAACTCAGGTTATATTTAAATATACGCTGTAACAGCCGTGAGCGTTAGACGTAGTGAGTTAATGATAGTCAAGAATGTCTGTAAGGCGAAAAAGACGCCATTATCAACCCTTCACACATCCAAACGAGGTCGCGTAGTAGGGCTACGACAAGATGGATGTTCCGTCTGCGATAACGCAGTAACTCTTGGCAGGAATGTAGTCAGAAATGTGTGTGAAATCTTATGGGACTTAACTGCTAAGGTCATCAGTCCCTAAGCTTACACACTACTTAACCTAAATTATCTTAAGGACAAACACACTCACCCATGCCCGAGAGAGGACTCGAACCTTCGCCGGGACCAGCACCATGACTGAAGCGCCTCGGACCGCTCGGATAATCCCGCGCGGCAGGAATGTAGTCACTGTACATGACTGATGGCAGGAGTGATCACGAGAACGTACGCTCTCAAGGAGACCGGACTTCGGACAACCACATGTCGCTACCGAGAGGAAACAAGATCGTGTTCGGTGTATGGCTCTAGTGCATCGTACTGCGTCTGCAGCAGCAAAATGAGTGGCAGCTGGCTCCACAATTACACAACGATTTGTTACAGATCAGTTGCTTCAATAACAGCTCCGAACCAGACAACCACTGACTCCAAACCACTGCCGCTTGCAAATTCAGTGATGTCAAATGAGAGCTCAGTTGAGGGCGGCGTGGAGATCTGTTATGTTTCCTGATAAAAGCTGGTTCTGCTTGGGTGCCGTGATGGCCCTGCGTTGGTTTGAAGGAGGGCAGTTAAGGGCCCGCAACGATCTGCCTGTGTGCTACACACACTGGATCTACATCTGGAGTAACGGTCTGGGGTGCGTTGCGTACAGCAGCAAACGCACTCTAGTGATTAGCCCACGGACCTAGATTTCAAATTTGAACGTCAATCTGGTGATTCGACCTGCTTTGTTGATATTCATCAAACAGATTTCCACGGGGGTTTTCCTACAGGATAAAAGTCACAAATAAACGGTTGCTGTAACCCAACATGCTCCACAGGTGGTCTACATGTTGCTTGGGTCTGCTCAATGACCAGATCTGTCTCCAGTCAAAAATGGCTCTGAGCACTATGGGACTTAACATCTGAGGTCATCAGTCCCCTAAAACTACTTAAACCTAACTAACCTAAGGACATCACACACATCCATGCCCGAGGCAGGATTCGAAGTTGCGACGGTAGCGGTTGCGCGGTTCCGGACTGAAGCGCCTAGAACCACTCGCCACCGCAGCCGGCCTGTCTCCAGTCGAGCACATATTAGACATCATCGGACTAGAACTCTAGTGTCATCCATAAACAGCATTAACAGCCCCTGTATTGACTGACTGATTGCAACACATATGGAATTACATCCCACAAACTGACACCCGGCACACGTAAAACCCGGTACAAGCAAGTTTGCATGCTTGCGTTCAACATTTTGGCGTTTACCCGGGTATTAATGTACCAGCATTTCACATTTGCAGTGGCCTGCCTCGCGCTTACATTAACCTGTTATCTTGCAGTGTTAATCACTTAAATATGTTTTCAAGAAAAACGTATTCCATAAATTTTACGCTACATTCGTTTATTGGTGTATTTTGAGTACTATACATTTAACTGTACTAAAGCTATTTGGAAGGTATAGTTTATTCTTCAATCACAGAAGTTTACACACTGAAACGCCAAAGAAACTAGTATAGGCACGCGTATTCAAATACAGAGATACGTAAACGGGTACAATATAACGCTACGGTCGCCAACGATTATATAAGACTACAAGTGTCTGGCGCAGTGTCAGATCGGTTACTGCTGCTACAATGGCAGGATATGAAGATTTAAGTGAGTTTGAAAGTGGTGTTACAGTGGGCGGAAGAACAGTGGCATACAGCATCTCCGAGATAGCGTACGACCAATTCACGAGTGTATCGTTAATAAAAGAAATTCGATAAAACATCAACTCTCCGACATCGCTATGACCGGAAAAAGATCCTACAAGACCGACGATAAGCGAAGAGAATCGTTCAGTGTGAAAGAAGGGAAACTATTGCGGGCTTTCAAATAATAATGAATTGAAGAGTGGTTTGGCCCTCCACTACGTACTCTCCGACTCAGAGTTGAAGTAGTAAACGTTTTGGCTGGTTTCGTTGGCTAGGGTCTGGGATACGTAGTTAACGCATTCCAGGCCAAATACTGCTGAGTCTACAGTACACGATAAGAATACACACATGAATCGAATGGTCAAAGGTTTCTATCACTCGGCAATTGCGAATTATGAACGTAATATATAAATTTAGAAATGAAAGATTACAATTAAATAAAATCTGCAGGTACTATCTGAACGACTTTAAATGATGAGTACGATAGTAGAAGTACTTTTGAGAATGCGGTATATTTGTGCAAAACACTTATTGGTATCGATGGTCCACCAATTAAATAAAATATGTAAGTTGAATAACAGGGGACCAATAGATTCCTACTTCATGTAATTAGTTATTAACAACAACATAGCTGGCGAGATATTCACTTCTGAACGCATACTACGTCTTCAGTGCAGAAGCCACGGAAAACACACAAGAGCCGGCCGCGGTGGTCTAGCGGTTCTAGGCGCTCAGTCCGGAACCGCGCGACCGCTACGGTCGCAGGTTCGAATCCTGCCTCAGGCATGGATGTGTGTGATGTCCTTAGGTTAGTTAGGTTTAAGTAGTTCTAAGTTCTAGGGGACTGATGACCTCAGAAGTTAAGTCCCATAGTGCTCAGAGCCATTTGAACCAAAACACACAAGAGCACAGCCCAGCACTCCGAAATATTTCTATCCTCCGTGACCACGCGCAAACTCCACACTCTTCTCGTCTCTCTTCCAGCTGTGCGTCCGTCGTGCCTTCGCGTCCAGCACTTCCCGTGTCCTGTACCGTCTTTTCTCCCATTTCCATCGAGTCTCCCCATTCACGAGCGCTGTGATTGGCTAGAGCTATTCCACCATGTCTTCAAGGCAATGCATACTCACAAACATAAAACACTTTCGAGATACTGGATTTACATTTAAATAACTTGAAATTAAATAAATATTCCTATGGCTGGACCATAAACACGCTGTAACAAACATTATTAAATACATAAATAAATTAAATAGACATATATTAAAGGAATAGCAAGCAAAAGTAGGCCAGTAGCCTAATGTATCTGTGCTTTCTAAAACACAGTAAATAATTGACCAATTTCTTCATGAATAACATATACCGTATATAAACAAAGGCATAGATGAATAAATATACTTATAAGCATGCTGCTACCGTTTCTTCGTGTAACTGTGGAGTACTTATGGCCTGACGCGATCGATAGTATGCTCAAATGTGTTTGAAATCTTATGGGACTTAACTGCTAAGGTCATCAGTCCCTAAACGTACACACCACTTAACCTAAATTATCCTAAGGACAAATACACATACATCCATGGCCGAGGGAGGACTCGAAACTCCGCCGGGACCAGCCGCACAGTCCAGATCGATAGTAATCGGCCACTTTGACCTCATGTACTATTCAAATTACATGCCCGTTATTTATACCAATTCAGGTTTACACTAATAGCTTTCGAAAGACACGTCGATCGATTAAACCGGATGAACCGTTTGGATTTTGGAAATTGGTTGCTGGGCGTTACTTGTATAATTTGCAGTCAGATACTAATATTTAAACTAATATAGATATTGAAAATCTGATTACACCATCATAATCGTCGTGCAAATACTAGTAATGTACATGTTTCTTTTTGAGGTATCATGGTACATCTGGCTACTATTAATTTCTATATGAACTGTGAAATGTCTGCCATTAAGGTTTCACAAAGTGCGCCATCTTTGGCTCTCCCGGCGTACAATTCTCTTTCATCGACACAGCTCACTAACGAATTCCCAGCCACGTGATCGCTGGACCACGTGCTGGGGCTCACCCTGCTGCTCACAAGGGAACCTCCCCATTGCACCCCCCTCAGATTTAGTTATAAGTTGGCACAGTGAATAGGCCTTAAAAAACTGAACACAAATCAATCGAGAAAACAGGAAGAAGTTGTGTGGAACTATGAAAAAATAAGCAAAATATACAAACTGAGTAGTCCATGTGCAAGATATGCAACATCAAGGACATTTTGAGCCAAGGAACGCCGTGGTCCCGTGGTTAGCATGAGGAACTGCGGAAGGAGAGGTCCTTGGTTCAAGTCTTCCCTCGACTGAAAATTTTACTTTATTTATTTTTGCAAAGTTATGATCTGTCCGTTCGTTCATTGACGTCTCTGTTCACTGTAATAAGTTTAGTGTCTGTGCTCTGCGACCGCACCACAAAAGCGTCTACTAATCGCACGGTCGCACGCTTTTGCGGTGCGGTCGCAGAGCACGGACACTAAACTTATTACAGTGAACAGAGACGTTAATGAACGAAAGGACAGATCATAACTTTGCGAAAATAAATAAAGTAAAATTTTCACTCGAGGGAAGACTTGAACCAAGGACCTCTCCTTCCGCAGCTACTCACGCTAACCACGGGACCACGGCGTTCCTTGGCTTATATTGTTCTTGATGTTGCATATCTTGCACATGGACTACTCAGTTTGTATATTTTGCTTATTTTTTCATAGTTCCACACAACTTCTTCCTGTTTTCTCGATTGATCTGTGTTCAGTTTTTCAAGGCCTATCCACTGTGCCAACTTATAACTAAATCTGAGGGGGGTGCGATGGGGAGGTTCCCTTGTCAGCTAACGTTCGGCATCACGTGACCGCTGCCGGAGCCATTTACGGAGCGGCCTGTGTTCAGTTTTTCAAGGCCTATCCACTGTGCCAACTTATAACTAAATCTGAGGGGGGTGCGATGGGGAGGTTCCCTTGTCAGCTAACGTTCGGCATCACGTGACCGCTGCCGGAGCCATTTACGGAGCGGCCTGTGTTCAGAGTTTCAAGGCCTATCCACTGTGCCAACTTATAACTAAATCTGAGTGGGGTGCGATGGGGAGGTTCCCTTGTCAGCTAACGTTCGGCATCACGTGACCGCTGCCGGAGCCATTTACGGAGCGGCCTTGCGGCCACGCCAACTCCGAACTTACATTATTACCAGGGCGCCACAACTCGCCCGTTACCTCACACCCTTCGGCAAATTGCAGCAGATTTCTCAATACTGGGCCGTCAGTAAGTGTCGGCGAGCGAACCATTCAAGGAAAGCCGAAGGCCCCCTCCTGTACCCTCGATGACTGCACGACACAACGCTTTACACCTTGCCTGGGCCCGTTAACACCGACACTACACTCATTATGACTGGAAACATGTTGCCTGGTCCGACGAATCTTGTTTCAAATTGTATATAGCGGATGTACATCAACGGGTATGGAGAGAGCCTCATGAATCCATTGACCCTGAATTTCAGTAGAGGACTGTTCAAGCTGTCGGAGGCTCTACACTGGTGTGGGACGTGTGCAGTTGAAGTTTTATTGGACCCCTGATACATCTAGATACGACTCTGAGAGGTAACACTTACATAAGCATCCTGTCTGACCGTCTGCATCCATTCATATCCATTGTGCATTCCGACGGAATTGGGCAATTCCAGCAGGACAATGCGAAACCCCACACGTCCAGAATTGCGACTGAGTGGCTCCAGGAACACTCTTCTGAGTTTAAACGCTTCTTGCCACCAAACTCCGCAGACGTTAACATTATTGAGCATATCTGGAATGCCTTGCAAGGTGCTGTTCAGAGGAGATATCCATCACCTCGTACTCTTACGGATTTATGGACAGCCCTGCAGGATTCATGGTGTCAGTTCTCTCCAGCTCTACTTCAGACGTTAGTCGAGTCCGTGCCACGTCGTGTTGCGGCACTTCTGCGTGCTCGCGGGGCCCTACACGATCTTAGGCAGGTGTACCAGTTTCTCTGCCTGTTCAATGTATTTAGTAAAATTCTACATATATTTCAAATCTAATTGTGAAATCTGGACTGTTAATTCATACTTTGTCTGCAGTGCATCAGCTCCTACACGGAAATTGAAGAAAGTGTTCTGTTGTGGAAGAAATGATATTTGCAAATTTAATGAATTTCGTTTTAAAATGGTTCAGATGGTTCTGAGCACAATGGGACTTAACACCTGTGGCCATCAGTCCCCTAGAACTTAGAACTACTTAAACCTAACTAACCTAAGGACATCACACACATCCATGCCCGAGGCAGGATTCGAACCTGCGACCGTAGCAGTCGCGCGGTTCCGGACTGCGCGCCTAGAACCGCTGGACCACCGCGGCCGGCAATGAATTTCGTTAACGTGTAAACAATTTTACATGTCCACCCCTGGTAGCTGAGTGGTCAGCGCAACGGAATGTCATGCCTAACGGCCCGGGTTCGGTTCCCGACTGGGTCGAAGATTTTCTCCACTCGGTGACTGGGTGTTATCATCATTATTTGATCCACATCGACACGCAAGTCGCCGAAGTGGCATCAACTCGAAATACTTGCTCCAGGCGACCTGTCTACCCCTGTACAAATTGCAAACAGCCTTTCGCTCACTGTGTTTTACCACTACCACCTTTAGAATTTGAAAGAGATTATCCCAGTCAACGTTTTCAAACGATTTCTGTGAGTCTACAAATGCTATAAACGTAGATTAGCCTTTTCTTAATCTATCTTCTAAGCCGTAGGGTCAGTATTGCCTCACGTGTTCCAACATTTTTACAGAATCCAGACTGACCTTCCCGAGGTCGGCTTCTACTAACTTTTCCATTCGATTGTAAAGCATTCTAGAATTTTGCAGCTTATTAAACTGACAGTTCGGTAATTTCCTCACATATCAACACCCGCTTTCTTTGGGACAGGAATTATTATATTCTTCTTGAAGCCTGATGGTATTTCGCCTGTCCCATACATCTTGCTCTTCAGGTGGTAGAGTTCTGTCATGACTGGCTGCCTCAAGGCTATCAGTAGTTCTAATTCAATGTTGTCTACTCCCAGGGCCTTGTTTCGACTTCGATGTTTCAGTGCTCTGCCAAATATTTTACGCAGTTCCATATCTATCATTTCATCTTCATTTATGTCCTCTTCCATTTCCATAATATTGCCCTCAAATACATCGTCCTTGTAAGAACCTCTATACACTCCTTCCACCTTCCTGCTTTCCCTTCTTTGCTTAGGACTGGTGTTTCATCTGAGCTCTTGATATTCATACAGGTGGTTCTCTTTCCTCCAAAGGTCTCTTTAGTTTTCCTGTAGGCAGTATCTGTCTTCCCCCTACATCACTTCATTTTCCCCTAACCATTCCTGCTTAGACATTTTGCACTCCCTGTAGATCTCATTTGTTAGACGTTTGTATTCCCTTACGCCTGCTTCATTTATTGCATTTTCATATTTTTCCCTTTCATCGATTAAATTCAGCGTATCTAGTGTGACCCAAGGATTTCTACCAGCCCTCGTCTTTTTACGTTCTTGATCCTCTGCTAGCTTCAGTATTTCAGTTCTCAAAGCTATCCTTTTTCTTCTACTGTATTCCTTTCCTCTGATCTTGTCATTCGTTTCTTAATGATCCGTCTGAAATCCTGTACAACCTCTTGCTCTTTCAGTATATCCCTGCCCCATTTCCTTAAATTACCGGCCTTTTGCAGTTTCTTCAGTTTCAATCTGCAGTTCATAACCAATGAATTGTGGTCAGAGTTCGCATCTGCCCCTGTAAATGTCTTAAAATTTAAAATCTGTTTCCTAAATCACTGTGTAGCCATTATATAACCAATCTGAAACCTTACGGTGTCTCCACTCTTCCACAACCTTCTCCCATGATTCTTAAACCATGTTTTAGCTATGATTAAATTACGCGCTGTGCAAAATTCTAAGAGGCGGCTTCCTCTTTCATTCCTTTCCCGCAGTTCATATTCACTACTACTTTTCCTTCTCTACCTTTACCCACTATAATTCCTGTCCCCGATGACTATATAATTTTTGGTTCCCTTAACTATATGAATAATTTCTCTTATCTCATCATAAGTTTCTTCAATCTCCTCTTCTTTTGCGGAGCTAGATGCCATATGAACTTGTACTACTGCGGAGGGCGTGGGCTTCGTGTTTATCTTGGCTACATTAATGCGTTGACTACGGTGTTCATAGTAGCTTAACGGCGTTCCTATTTTTTTTACTCATTATTAAAGCTACTCCTGCATTACCCCTAGTTGATTTTGTTCTTGTATACTGAAAATGTCTCCGAAATGTCAACTCACATTTTTTCCAGGAGTTACTGGTTAATTCTGTACTTCCAGTAATTCTTCTGAATAGCTCTTTTTTTCTTTTCTTTTCGAAGGAATGGAAATACAACTTGGCTGTATACCTAGAAGCACACCATTAATATCTCCGAAAAGGTTACAGACTAATGTGTGTCTCTGACGACCATTGTGAAGCTTTCGAAGTCATAAAAAATCCCTTATATAATACGTAGATTGAGTATTGTGTTAGGTGATTTCCACTGCACCCATAATTTTACGACGAGAAAAGGCACGTAGTGGAACATAAGTAGTAAGGCCATGTAACGTCATATCCAACTAATACAGGGTTCCTCGGAATTGAATCTGGTTGGAAATGATGCTTGCTTTTTTACATACTGGAAACGAAAACCTTCTTTCGGAGTACTGTTTACATCATTGTTTGCACAGATCAGTGTGGTGCATAGTGCTATTATTTACAGAGCTGTGAAATAATAATTACTACAAAAGAATCGATCTGAAACGCACAGAAAGTTCGGAAATAGTTTAAAGAGACTAATAAGATAAAGTAACGCTTGGGAACTCATATTTCGACGAAGCTGAACCCTTAAAAGGTGTATTAACTGTCTTCAAGATAGATAACATATTGCAGAACGGTGACAACCACCAAATTAATCAGTACGAATTTTCAGCTGCAGCTATGTTTCCACTATGTTCTATGAACTGTCTTGACATGTTTGTAACTACCCGAAAGCTTGATTATTTAAGTCATCGACGTTCTATTTGTAGGAATTCCTCTTAAAGACTCAGGCACATATTGCGTAACGTTACCACCTGGCAGGTGTCATTGTAAGACCTAGGCACGAAGCGCCTCACGTGCCACAGTGTCAATTGTAAGAATGTCTTGGCAACTAAAGGCGACAGCTGTCCTTCGATATTATGGATGTTCTCCTCGTTGACCCACGCCGACGACAGGAGGTTTAGCCGCAAATCCTTTGTAGCTACACGTGTAAAGGCAAAACAAAAAGAACAAGGGAGAGAAAATCTATCGAGATTTCGCCATGTCGTGCAAAGTTTCGGGTTCACATTAGTACACGGGGTGTTTACAAAAATGGAGCTGATTTTGATACTTTTCTGCCGCCAACGAAAAATAGGAAAATATATCCCTCGTTACTGGATGTACGTGGGTTACAGGTTTAGCACAGTAGACGTAGACGTTCAATGCAACGTCGCAGTGGCATGTCCCTTTCGTGTAAAAGAACGACGACGTCACAACTATATCGATATTTTGTGTGCTGAATCCAAATCATACACAAATCCCTGGAAAGAATATATGTACACGGCTAACAGAACTAACTGAGCTTGGCCAGTGGTCTGTATAAAGATGGCGAACTGACACATCAGTATCTCTCTACTTTTCTGTGTTAGGAATTTCCTTTATTAATGCTCGGACTTTCCCCACAGTACGGTACCAAACGACACAATATGTTTAAAGTGTGCAAAGTAGAAAAACTTTCACGTTTAGCAGACAGACAGTGGAGACCGTTCTCATAGTAAAGATCTACATCTACATCTACGTGATTAGTCTACTATTCACAATTAAGTGCCAGGCAGAGGGTTCAATGAACCACCTTCAAACTGTCTCTCCACCGTTCCATTCTCGAACGGAGCGCGAAAAGCGAGCACTTAAATTTTTCTGTCCGAGCCCTGGTTTCTCTTATTTTATCGTGATGATCATTTCTCCCTATGTGGGAGGGTGCCAACAGTATGTTTTCGCAATCTGACGAGAAAACTGGTGATTGAAATTTCATGAGAAGATCCTTAATGATTGCCACTGCAATTCACTTATCTCGTGTGTGACGCTATCTCCCTCATTTCGCGATAATACAAAACGAGTCGCCCTTCTTTGAACTTTTTCGATGTCACCCGTCAGTCCCACCTGATGCGGATTCCACACCGCACAGCAATACTCCAGATTAGGGCGAACAAGTGTAGTGTAAGCAGTCTCTTTAGTAGATCTGTTTCACCTTCTAAGTGTTCTGCCAATGAATCGCAGTCTTTGATTTGCTCTACCCACAACATTATCCATGTGATCGTTCCAATTTAGATTATTTATAATGGTAATCTCTGAGTATTTAATTGAATTTACAGCCTTCAGATTTGTGTGACTTACGCGTAATCGAAATTTAGTGGATTTGTTTTAGCGCTCAAGTGAATAACTTCGCACTTTTCTTTATTCAGAGTCAATTGCCACTTTTCGCACCACACAGATATCTTATCTAAATCATTTTGTAATTCGTTTTTCCTGAGTCCGCGCTGACTGTGTGTCAATAAACCGTTTTCTTCGATGCAATTCATAACGTTGGAACACAGTACATGTTCCAAAACCCTACTGCAAATCGACGTTAGTGATATGGGCCTGTAATTCAGAGGATTACCCCTATTTCCCTTGTGTGATTTGAGAAAATTTCAAGTCTTTAGGTCCGGAACTTTCTGTGTGCGAGCGGTTGTATGTAATTGCTAAATATGGAGCTATTGCATCAGCATACTCTGGAAATAACCTGACTGGTATACAGTCTTGACCGTAGGCCTTGCCTTTATTAAGTGATTTAAGCTCCTTTGATACACCGAGGATATCTACGTCTATATTTCTCATCTTGGTAGTTGTTCTTGATTGGAATTCAGGAATATTTACTTCGTCTTCTTTGGTGAAGGAGTTTTGGAAAACTGTGTTTGATAACTCTGGTTTAGTGGCACTGTCATCAGTGACTTAACTGGTTGGCAAAACTTTGCCAATCTTGGGGATGTTGCTTTCTTTTAAATTTGGCATGCTTTTTTCGTTGCTTGTGCAACAACGATCTGACCTGTTTTGTGTACCATGGGGGATCAGCCCCATCACTTATTAATTTATGTGGTACGTATCTCTTAACTGCCGTCGATACTATCTCTCTGAAATCATTCCACATCTGTACTACGCTTACGTGATCAGGTCGGAAGGAGTGGAGACTGTCTCTTACAAAGGCGTTAAGAGCCTTTTTATTAGATTTTTTAAATAGATGTACTTTATGTTTCTTTTTTTTACGGTATTCAGCCCAGCAACAACTCTCTTGTGGTCGCTAATCCCTGTATTCGTCATGATACTCCCCATAGTATGTCCAGGATTATTTGTTGCTAAGGGGTCAAGTATGTTTTCACTACCATTTACGCTTCGAGTGGTCTCATGAACTAATAGTTCAAATTAATTTTCTGAGAAAGCATTCAGTTTAATTTCGGATGATGTTTTATGTCTGCCGCCGGCCTTAGACGTATAATTTCTCCAGCATATCGACGGTACATTGAAGTCGAGACCGACTATTATTGTATGAGTGGGGTACCTATTTGAAATGAGACATAAGTTTTCTTTGAACTGTTCAGCAACTAAATCGTCAGACTCGGGAGGTCTGTAAAACGATCATATTAATAGTTAGTCCGATTGTCAGGTAGAATCTCGACCAATACTATTTTGTTTCTGATCAAGTTCTTGAAAGTAATAGATCGAACGGAGCTTTCCCCATCTTCTCTGTCTTCGGCAACTGAGACAAATAATTTAAAATGTTCCACTTCACTGATTATTAGATTCTTCTGAAATAAGATTTTGGTTCTACATGCGCTTCAAGTCAGAAAGCGATCGTAACCAGTTTTGTTTCAATTAAGAATCTTTCTGCTAGCCGCAGGCTAAAGGTTTTAGCCACCGTATTTGTTAAACATTTCACATTACATTACACGTCTTTTAAAATGAACTTGCGTCATGTGTCTCAGGAGAAATGATCAATATTCAGAGATATGAGAGGATGCCAAAATAGTTAGGATAAACATGTCTTACAAAATGCACTACTTCATTTTCGATAATGTGAAACAAATCTCTTCTACCGAAAGCTCCTGGCATTCCATATTTTAAGAGGTGGCAGTGTGAACAAAAACCAGAAATAATACGTAATAAAGATGGGCTCCAAATTGCACACATTATGAGCTATGAGCAATTTTTCCTCTTTCCTATTGTGAATCACAGCTCATCTACTGCAAAACTGCTCATATTTCATGGGTTTAGAGCCCATGTTTACTAGACAATTTTTTCCTGTTTTGGCCCATACTGCCTCGTCCGAAAATGTTGAAAGCAAAGAGCTTGCAGTGAAAGAGATCTGCTACACAGTATCGAAGATGAAGAATTGCCCATAGCTTACACGGTGTGCATTTTCGAACCTATGTTTACGAGACGATTTTGCTTCGAAGTATCGTTTCTGTCAGATCCCCGAATATTGGCCATTCCTCCTGGGACACCGTATGTATTAAACCAGCAACCAATACTCACTTCTCATGTTACACCACTCAAAATACCTACTGTTTTCAACATTAATAAATAGGAAGTAATACTTTAATTTTATCCATATGGCCACACAAATTATTCTTCACATTCAAGAGCTTCGAGAGTACAAGTTCTCATCATCACGTTTTCCGTAAGCTGCAGCCACTTTTGACGGCGTGCTGCATACACGCAGCTACTTAGACGGCCATTTTAGGTTGCTGCAATGCATCACAGTATGTGGGAGCGCGATGCGGTGCCGCCAAGAAATACAGGGTGTCCGAAAAGTCTTTCCCTGATTACATAAATTGATAACGTATGCTAGAAGTAAGATACAAATATGAAACTTGTGTCGAATTGTTTACAACTATCAAAGTTTTTTTCTGTCTTAGGTTCGCAGTACGTAAGTAGTGGATGAGGTGCAGTGCCCAAGAAGCCATGTTAACCAATCAGGAGAAGGCACAGTGTGTCCTGTGGTACCATGAGACACGATCACCAACCAAAGTGCAGAGACACTTCCAGACAACATTTGGAAGGAATCCACCTGATGTCAAGAGCATTAAAGCCTGGTATGAGAAGTTCAAGAACACAGGATCGGTAGCTGACCTTCCGAGGTCTGGTCGACCAAGAACCTCAGCAGACAGGGTGGAAGCTGTAAGGCAGTCTTTTCTGCAAAGTCCGAATCACAGATGCCAAAAAGCTCTCTCCGTGACATTTTACACAAACGTTTATTGTTTCGTGCGTACAAAGTGCAAATCGTCCAGGCCTTGTTGCCCGATGACTTTGCGGTCGAAATGCTATCACGTATTGAAGACGAATATGGTTATCTCAGACGAATTGCCTTTTCCGACGAAGCGACCTTTTTTGTCAGTGAAGTAGTGAATCGCCATAATGTGCGCATTTGGGGTTCACAACCCACTGGCGAGGTCATGGAGTGCACCAGAGGCAGTCCAAAGGTGAATGTTTGGTGCGCGCTATTGCACGATCGAATTATCGGGCCATCCTTCTTCGCTGAGGCTACCATCACATCTGCAGTGTATCTGGACATGTTGCAACTGTATGCTGTTCCTCAGCTGCTTCAGTATCACCCCGATGTCTTGTTTCAGCAAGGCGGTGCACCGCTTCATTGGGGTTTGGACGTCCGTGTCTATCTCGATATGACCTTTCCTGGGCGATGGATTGGTCGTGATGGGCCAACGGTTTGGCCTCCACGCTCTTCTGACATAACCCCATTAGACTTCTTTTTATGGGGTTATGTCAAGGTCGAGGTCTACCGAACACCTGTACCAGATCTTGAAACCCTGCGGCAACGGATAACCACAGTCGTTGAATCGGTCCCTCCAGTGATGTTGGCTAATGTGTGGACGGAAGTTGAATATCGCCCAGATGTGCTACGTGCTACCAAGGGTACTCATGTGGAAGTTTACTGATGTGTGAAAAAAACTTTCATAGTTTTTAAACAATTAGACACCAGTTTCATATTTGTATCTTACTTCTAGCCTGAGTTATCAATTTATGTAATCAGTGAAAAGCTTTTCGGACACCCTGTACGTATCGCACGTTGACTGTGCCGCGCGGGGTAGGCGCGCGGTCTCGTGCCTTGCAACGGTTCGCGCGGCTCCCCCGTCGGAGGTTCGAGTCTTCCCTCGGGCATAGGTGTGTGTGTGTTGTCCTTAGCGTAAGTTAGGTTAGATTAAGTAGTGTCTCAGCCTAGGCGTCCCATAGGAACTTGCCACAAATTTCCAATTTCCACATTGACTCTGAAGAGATAAACAGGAAACTGGAAACGCAGCCAGATAACGTCTACTGATAATTTCCGAGCGACACACAGTCGTATTATAGAGGAGCTCACTATATACAAACGGTCGATTGAAGAACAGCGAATGAAATGTGTTCTTCTCCCATTGCTACTTTACTACCGTGGTAATTGTTCCACCAGTTATGTTTGATTAACTATCTTCTTACATGGTATGTTCAATAAACGTTTTACATTGTAACTGTTTTCAAAATGCAACACTGTACATAGAGGGCTCCCTTTCCAATACTGGAGTTTGCGCCTATTAACACAAAACATTGAACTTAACGTAACCTGCCTCTCCTCGAATTCCTAGTATTTGGTCGGAAATCCTCTATATCCCGACAACTCGACAGCAGCTGTACCTCAAAAACTTACCAACCCAGAGCTGCAGCGCTGAGTCATCACTCTTCTGACTGGTCTGATATGGCCCGCCACGAATTCCTCTCCTGTGCCATCCCCTTCACCTCAGAGTAGCACTTGCAAGCCGTGTTCTCAAATATTTGGTGGATGAATTCCAATCTCTGACTTCCCATACAGTTTTTACCCACTACAGCTCCCTGTAGTACCATGGTAGTTACTCCCTGATGTTTTAACAGATGCCCTACCATTCTGTCCCCTCTTCTTATTAATGTTTAGCCATATATTCCTTTCCTCTCCGATCCCGCTCAAAACCTCCTTGTTCTTCACTTTATCCATCCAATTAATTTTCAACTTCTTCTTTAGCACCACATCTCAGATGCTTACAATCCCTTCTGTTCCGATTTTCCCACAATTCATGTTTCATTAGCGTACAATGCTGTGCTCCAAACGCACATTCTAAAAAAATTGTTACTGAAATCATAGCATATGCTCGATACTAGTATTCTTGGTTGATAATGCACTTTTTGCCACTTATAGTCTGCTTTTGATGTCCTCCTTGCTCCGTCGTCATGGGTTATTTTGCTGGCTAGGTAGCAGAATTCCGTAAATTCATCTACTTAGTGACCATCAATCCTGATGTTGAGTTTCTCGCTGCTCTCATTTGTGCTACTTCTCATTACATTCTTCTTTTTTTGATTTACTGTCAATTCATATCCTGTACTCATTAGACAGTTCATTCCATTCAGCAGGTTCTGTAACGTTATTCCACTTTCGCTGAGGATAGCAATGTCATCAGCGAATCATATCACTGATATCCTTTCACCTTCAATTTTAATTCCACTCTTGAATTTTGTTTCCGTCATTGCTTCTTCGATGTACAGATTGAACACTAGGGGTGTAAGACTACATCTACGTCGTACACCATTTTTAATCCGATGACTCCGTTCTTGGTCTTCCATTCTTATTATTCCCTCTTGGCTTTTATACATGTGCTATATTATCTGCCTCGCTCTATAGATTATCCGTATTTTCCTCAGAATTTCGAACATCTAGCACCATTTGACACTGTATAACGCTTTTACCGGGGCGACGAATTTGATTTTTCTTTAGGCCTGCTTTCATTAACAACTGCAACGTCAGAACTGCCTCTCTGGTGCCTTTACCACTCCGAAAGCCAAACTGATCATCATCTAACAGGTCCTCAGTTTTCTTTTCCATTCTGCTGCTCTTTCACTTTTCTTTGGCACAGATGCCACCTGTGCTTTTTTTCAGACGCTAGAGACTTGGTGCTGTGTGAGATATTCACGATAACCGCGAGTCAAGTAAGAGACCAGTGCCGCCGAGTACTGAACGTAAAACCGAAATAGGATTCCTTGTTGACTAGCCGACTTAGTGTTTTCAGCTCTTTCAGTCGCTTCTCTACGCCAGGGGTACGAAGAATGAAAAAATGACGCTCGGCGATTAGACTCTGGCGACCGCGTGATGTCCTCTGCCATGTGGCGCCATGCCGATGAGCCCTGCACGGGCGCTGGGTCAGTGCACGACACTAACCGCCGTAGTCGACGTATGCACTTTGAAGCAGATACCTATGGGGAATCTGTGCAACAGTCAAGGTATGTTTGTTCGATACATCTGCGTGAAAAATTTTTTAAACGTGAAATTTAAGATTGCAACTCTCCATTTACTGTACTCTGTTGTCCACACGACTGATCAACGAGTGATTGTATGGAAGCCTTCGACACGCTTATCGATTTTACATAGGGCCAGAACTTACGCGGGTTCTGGCTAGAGCCTTTGTTAAGATATGACTGTGTAATTGTTAGATGCTTCACCCATCGATAGTTTTAGACAAATGAAACTTTTCTAACTTTTCCCTGTCCTCATTTGCGCATTTTTTTTTTAACCGAGAGCGCAACAGTCTGTGTTTCCTTAGCATTATCCGAAATTTGTAATGCGACCACGGTGGGTATGTAACATGTCAGCCTCAGTTGCAAATAGAAACCAAACTTTACCCAGGTTTCAGCCAAAATAATTTGGCTTTCTTCAGCTGCTCGCCACGTTTAGTTCCGGAGCAGCTCTCGCGGCCTACCGACCTCGTCTGCGCAGTGGGGCCTGCTCTCTCTCTTCAGCTCAAGTAATGTAGATTATGACTAGTTACTACGGTGCTACAGTTTTATACTTGACATGGCCAAACTTTGGTATGCAGTAGTTTAGAGTCACTCGCTTCTGAAGAAGGCCAAACTACACTCCTGGAAATGGAAAAAAGAACACATTGACACCGGTGTGTCAGACCCACCATACTTGCTCCGGACACTGCGAGCGGGCTGTACAAGCAATGATCACACGCACGGCACAGCGGACACACCAGGAACCGCGGTGTTGGCCGTCGAATGGCGCTAGCTGCGCAGCATTTGTGCACCGCCGCCGTCAGTGTCAGCCAGTTTGCCGTGGCATACGGAGCTCCATCGCAGTCTTTAACACTGGTAGCATGCCGCGACAGCGTGGACGTGAACCGTATGTGCAGTTGACGGACTTTGAGCGAGGGCGTATAGTGGGCATGCGGGAGGCCGGGTGGACGTACCGCCGAATTGCTCAACACGTGGGGCGTGAGGTCTCCACAGTACATCGATGTTGTCGCCAGTGGTCGGCGGAAGGTGCACGTGCCCGTCGACCTGGGACCGGACCGCAGCGACGCACGGATGCACGCCAAGACCGTAGGATCCTACGCAGTGCCGTAGGGGACCGCACCGCCACTTCCCAGCAAATTAGGGACACTGTTGCTCCTGGGGTATCGGCGAGGACCATTCGCAACCGTCTCCATGAAGCTGGGCTACGGTCCCGCACACCGTTAGGCCGTCTTCCGCTCACGCCCCAACATCGTGCAGCCCGCCTCCAGTGGTGTCGCGACAGGCGTGAATGGAGGGACGAATGGAGACGTGTCGTCTTCAGCGATGAGAGTCGCTTCTGCCTTGGTGCCAATGATGGTCGTATGCGTGTTTGGCGCCGTGCAGGTGAGCGCCACAATCAGGACTGCATACGACCGAGGCACACAGGGCCAACACCCGGCATCATGGTGTGGGGAGCGATCTCCTACACTGGCCGTACACCACTGGTGATCGTCGAGGGGACACTGAATAGTGCACGGTACATCCAAACCGTCATCGAACCCATCGTTCTACCATTCCTAGACCGGCAAGGGAACTTGCTGTTCCAACAGGACAATGCACGTCCGCATGTATCCCGTGCAACCCAACGTGCTCTAGAAGGTGTAAGTCAACTACCCTGGCCAGCAAGATCTCCGGATCTGTCCCCCGTTGGGCATGTTTAGGACTGGATGAAGCGTCGTCTCACGCGGTCTGCACGTCCAGCACGAACGCTGGTCCAACTGAGGCGCCAGATGGAAATGGCATGGCAAGCCGTTCCACAGGACTACATCCAGCATCTCTACGATCGTCTGCATGGGAGAATAGCAGCCTGCATTGCTGCGAAAGGTGGATATACACTGTACTAGTGCCGACATTGTGCATGCTCTGTTGCCTGTGTCTATGTGCCTGTGGTTCTGTCAGTGTGATCATGTGATGTATCTGACCCCAGGAATGTGTCAATAAAGTTTCCCCTTCCTGCCGGCCGCGGTGGTCTTGCGGTTCTAGGCGCTGCAGTCCGGAACCGTGGGACTGCTACGGTCGCAGGTTCGAATCCTGCCTCGGGCATGGATGTGTGTGATGTCCTTAGGTTAGTTAGGTTTAAGTAGTTCTAAGTTCTAGGGGACTGATGACCTAAGATGTTAAGTCCCATAGTGCTCAGAGCCATCTTTCCCCTTCCTGTGACAATGAATTCACGGTGTTCTTATTTCAATTTCCAGGAGTGTATTTTGGCTGAAACCTGAGTAAAGTTTGGTTTCTCTTTGCAGTTGAGACTGACGTGTTACATGTTCAACTATCACAGTTGCTGACAGGGCTGCACAATGTTAAAAATTCTTATACCACGGTGGGTCCCTGTTCTGTCGATAAGGTCTGGCTTTTTTGTAGCTACAAGGTCCAAAATATTTCCACTGCGTGCTGGTTGTCTAACTAGTCACTCAATGCAGCTTTGGGGAAACGTGTTGAAATCTACTTGACACGACTGCCTGCCCGTACCACCTCCAGTGAATATATACACATACCAGTCTATACTCAACAGATTTAAGTCACCTCCATCAAGTGCTGAATGACCTGAGTATTTCCGCACTATTGAGTGTACACGTCGTTTGAACGAGTCTAAAACTGTTATGGCAGAATTGTGTAGGCAGTAAAAACATCCGACAATTAACTTGAGTTCACATAGGCCTGCTACTGGTGTCCAGATAACTTCACAGTTAGACTCAGTTTCGACCGTGATAGACACAATATTTTTGCCGACTGCAGTGAATACTCCCTTGTCTACTGAGTCTAATCTAAATTTACGTATACGTTCCGTGCCTCCCTAAATATTTCGTAGCCTTCTGTTTCTGGTTTCATTCAGCTCTTCGTTCCGAAAATATTCGTGTCAGACAGCGTTACCAAATAGTTCAAATGGCTCTGAGCACTATGGCCCTTAACATCTGAGGTCATTAGTCGCCTAGAACTTAGAACTACTTAAACCTAACTCATATCCATGCAAGAGATAGGATTCGAACCTGCGACCGTAGCAGTCGCGCGGTTCCGGACTGAAGCTCCTAGAACCTCTCGGCCACAGCAGACGGCACAGCGTTATCACCGTCTCGCCGACTTTGAAAGGGGCCATACTGGTGAACCACATTTGGCCGGCTGGTCTGAAAGGGTACAGTACCGCCCAACATTGAAAATAGGTACGAAATTCTTGTCAGAACAACACATTTCTTGTGTAAAAGTACCTCAGTTTCAATTAATACAGCGAAGCCGGATACCAGTGTGGGAAAGAATGACAATTTATTTATTTAATTGATCACATGTGCACTACCTCAAAATAAATCCCTACATCCAGTTTGGTGAGATCTGTGAAATGAATGAATGTATGGTCGTCTGCTAACCACAGATAGTGAATCGGAATATATGATCATCTTTGAGTCGATCCTTTGGCTACCTTTGGTGGGACCAAAGAGATGGAAGTTACCAGAGCTTTGAGCGTCTGAAAGGTGGCTGACCAATAAGGTAGCAAGGTGCTTCTCCCACTTCGACAGAGGTGCGAGAGAACCGGAATACGGCCATGTTTCGGCACTCTGGCGCTGAACCTTCTGCTGTAAAGACCTGTTTTTTTGTTGTGCTCCGTAATGAAAGTGTGGAGGCATGGTATGGATGTGGAATATTTAAGAGTAGTTAGAACTAATCATTTCTCTTTCCCAGGAACTTTTGTGGGGAAAATTACAAAGTGAGGCAGGTAATTTTAAGGGGATTGTAGTAAACCAACGGTCACAATGAGCCCACGTGTAGTTATAAGTTGAGATACTAGCGTGTGTACAATAAGCTGAAATATTTAAGAATTAATAGCGTGTGTACAATAAGCTGAAATATTTAAGAAATAGCATGTGTATCATAAGTTGAAGTATTTAAGAAATATCATTCCGTGTGACGCTAAATTTAAACTCTGAGAGAGAATCAAGGTGAGTCGGCCGTTTTTCCAGCAACGCCACTTGGCTTGCATTGCACAGGAAGACGTGCGTTTATCTCCAGAGTTCACAGTAGGAAAGTAGAATTACAAAGTGGGGCAGTGTCGTGTGAAACTGGGATAGATATTGATTGAAGTTGGAAAGCGGAAAGTGATGATGTTGTAACAGTTCTCTGTGTTGTATTTCATATTGTTGTGTTGTATATATCATGTAATTTGGGTATGTGTGTTTTGCATGGGGGTTGCAAGGTAGTTTCGAAAGATTTGTGGGTATGCCTGTTCCTTCTGTATCGCTCGATCTGGAGGAAAGTTTCGTGAGGATGATTGTGAGAGGCGAAGTGTGAGGTATGATAAAAGATCCACCATCCGATCCAGGGAGTGCACTGTTGCGGTAAATGGATTACGAGACCATAGTATAGAGATTCACTAACGTAAAGCCATGCCCACTGGGCGGAATTTCTCATGTGATTTTGTTGTAGGTTGTAGAATTTGTGTGTTTAGGAATAAATCAGATAGTGAATAGAAAGAGATTGGTGGCCTTTTTCATTATATTGTATGTTGTCATAATGTCCCGAATTTATATAAAAGCCGTTAAATCAAAGACAAAAAGTAAATGTGGTATTGCCAGTGCGTAGTGTGCAGTCAGAGTTCTATAAATCACTGATAGTCAGATGCGTGTTTCCGTTGCGTATTATTCATGCAGGAGGATAATTTGTAACTAAATAGTGAGATACGAGAATTAATGTTGCTCGATAAATTAAGGAAGAATCCACTCGCTTGGCAATCCACTCATCTTGCAGGCCTGACTGCTTGATGCCACAGTATGAGAAAGGCAAGTGGGTGCCTCTCATAATTTCGACCCTGCCAGGATTATTTTATTGGTTAGGATATTTTGTTGCCAGGATTTCGTTTTTGTCACGATAATTTTGTTATCAGGATTCCTTTTGTTAGGATTATTTTGCTGCCAGGATTATTGCTGTTAAGATTTTTTTTATTTTTTTGATGGAATATATTGTGATAGCGCTAAGAAGTAAAATTTTTTTTGTTTGCAATTTCTTTCTGGATTGGTGAGGATCTTTTATTTTTTTTAATTGCTAGATCGTACAAGGCTGGAAGATCGTGGTATAATTTTTTTTGCGTAATGTCCGTAGTAACTAGGTCGCAGTCTAAAAGTGTAGTCACCATGGAGAATAGCGATTCTGGCGTGAACGTAGCAGTGCAGCAGGAAGTAGCTGTTGACCATGTGTTAACGAGCGAGAAAGACAAACACTCGGAAGGGGTTGAATTGTTCACTGGACCGCTCCTGGGTGATCCTTTATGCGGCGGGCTTTGTCCACGAACGCGGGCCTTCCCCGACGACGCGGGCGAGCCGAGATTAGGACAGGTATGCAGTGAAAGTGCAGCTACTCTTAGCGAGGCTACGGTGTCACAGGCGAACGAGGTGAGCGCGTCGAAAGTTGCAAATGACGATATGATGCTACAGTTGTTACAGAGTTTGGTGAGAGATAATAAGGAGAGAGATAGGAAGAATGAGGAGAGAGATAGGGAGAATAAGGAAAGATTAGATAGAGATAATAAGGAAAGAGATAGGGAGGCTAAGGAGAGACATAGGGAGTTGATGGAAATGATGGACGCAATGTGTAAAGATAGTGAGGAAAGTATGGAGGCATTGGATAAGGGAAATAAAGAGGCAATGAGGAAGGTACACTCTGTTACCGATGAGCGTCTGCCCGCAGTTAATAATCGGTTAGATGAGGGGGAGAAGAATCTGGGTGCGTTGAAGCAAGTAGGTGACGCAGTGAAAGAAAAAGATAATAATTTGGAGGTACAAGTATTTGCAATAGAGAGTGATACTACTGAGCGTAGGGACGTGTTGCCAGGTGAGCGAATCAAAGAGGTAGTGGTCAGAAAGAATACGATTAGTGCAGATGCAGAAAAGATCAGTACAAGAGGCGAGACAAGTTCTAACAGTACGCAGCGAGAGGTTTGTGCCGATCAGGAGGAGATACGACCACCATTACAGTTTAAAGAGGCACAATTAGAAACAAATAGGAAACATAGGGAAGAACTAGCACAGTTGCAATCAGCGTGCAGAAGCGAAGGTGAAACACCACCAGGTAGATTGCAGGAGGAGAGTGATATAAACTCAAAAGGCGAAAATAGGCAGAAAGAGGAAGACGAATTCAGAGAGTCAGAAGAACGATTGTGTCAGATAAAACAGGTGGCAGACCCAGCTGGGTATAGTCCAAGGCTGTCTCAGTTTCAAGACTCATTACCTTCATCGAGGGGACTGCTCCGCAAAACGAAGTTTGTGTATAACTATTTGAGGGACGAGGCTAGAGCGAAAATGCAGGAAGACCTTAAAGACTGTAGTAGCTATTTAAATGAATTCAGGCCGAAAAGTAAGCAGGACCAGGTTACGCTAAGCATATTGATGATGCAAAATCGTAACGAAGGTGGCATAAGGGATTCAGTGTCGTGCTGTCAGGAAATGTTCAGACGAAACAGGTATTTGAATGTGACATACGAACCTGGGGAGCTCTTTAGGATCTGTATAACGAAGTTGCCAATGAAATTGAGCAGAGGTATAGCGATGGCAGGCAGAGGCTTAGACGATTCCGCGTCATTTCAGCACTTGTTACAAGGATTGGGTAATGAGAGCAATATCGTGAACGGAGACACGACTCATAGGTCAGTTAGTGTCGAGGATAGGAACGGCAGAAACTATCATAATGACAGGAGAGCGTGGAATCCAGGCATTTCATTCTTGTCATAATGGATTCAAGAATAGGAGAAACTATTCCAACATATCAGCCCTTAATATCTTGCTCTTAAAACACATGCAGCTGGCACTGAAAATTGTCTATGTAGCAGACAAACTCAACTAATATGTAGGAATGCAAATACCATACTTCTGATCAGAGAATAAAACGCCAGTAATGGAATCTATTAGGCTGGTATCTCAGTAAAATTTGCAAATTTTATTTCGAACAGTAAAGTAAAAGAATTGTTATGTAATAATGCCAATGAGTCCAGTTGAATTAGTGTGATTCGACTATTGTAGATACTAAACAAGTAATGTAAGAGGTAAACATTGTGATCGAAGTTTTTAAATTAGATGCCATCTGATCTATGTCATTGTCATGGTGACAGCTATAATGAAGTGCTGTGTATGGTTGTTCGGAATCTGGTGTTAGTGAAAGAGGCCACTAGCACCAAAGTTACTAACACTTGGGCTGCCCAATTCTCCCAGCTTGTATATTCTCTGCACACATTTAATTTTCGTGTAAGCACATATTCCTAACTAGCGAATTCGTTATCGTGTATAGTGGACCATTCAGAGTGAGGCGGATTGTCCATGAAAATGCTGTACTGATTGAGACGATCAAGGGAAAACAGTCTCGTGGGCTTCATCACATTTCTAACATCAAATTATGGAAAAGTTAAGGATAGATCTAAGGTAGGCAATTTATGGTAGATAGTCAGTGTATTTATTTGTGGTGTGTAACGTTGTGCAGGGTCAAATCGAACATAAGAATTTTCAGGCGGGATGTCAGGAAGTATGACAGAACAGACTGGTCGAATTAGTCATGAACAGGAGTCGACAGAGTGGTGTATGTACGTATTTTTGTCGTATGAATAAGGATCAAGCAGAAATGACGTGATGATTAATGAGTGAATAAAGATAGTAGATAGAGAAGCGACGTGATAAATAGTAGTGGATAAAGGTGGTATATGAGGAGAAGCGACGTGAAGCAAGGGGATTAATAAAGAGAGATTCGACGTGATGAAACAGTGGTAAATAAAGGTGAGTAGAATTGAATAATGTGGAGATGTCTTAGATGTATGTTACAGAGAGGCCTGTGTATGCTGCAATAGAGATTGATGCCAATGGCGAAGGAAGACCAGGAAATGATGGAGTAATGGACGGACGGAGAGCCGAAATACGAATGAAGAGATGAGGACAACTGCACAATGTGAAAGGACGTAAAGGGAGTATGAGACCCAGATGGTGAACGTTGTGGAACACTGATGTAAGATGTAATATAAGTGTAGATCTAATTCTTACCATAAAATATGCTATTTTGCAAAAATAATATTTTTTGTTGTTGTTGAAGCCTGGTACCAGTATAACTAATTAAAACGGTACCAAGAATGTGTACAGTTATTTTTTGCAGGTTGATTAATTTGTGTATTTTTGTTCTTAGATGAAATGTCGCGATTCTAAGTTGATATTTAGCATAAAGTGAATGCGGAGGTAAGCCGATGGAGAGAGGTGCCAGAGTGAAAGGACAAATTCGGAGACTGGAATGCTATCTCCGAAACAGCTTCATGTGTTATATGGTTGAGTATAAGGGAGCAAAGGTATGGTATGTTGTCGTGAGTGTGGTGGTGTTAAGGTTAGCTGACTTCTAGACCTATTCTGTTAGTGTATTAATGGATTGAATGAGAGGGAAAATGTGATGTCTGGTGAGTGAGAGTCGTAGAGTAGTGTGATCAATGCGCACACTCCTGTAAAGGGGATGCTACCGATCTGTAACTAAAACATTATTATGTATTGTTTGGTTGGGATGAACCTCGATGGCAGGTCAGGATCTGACATCATGTGGATGGTTCATACATGTCCTAGAAATGTTGTTATATATAATAAAAAAAAGGTAAAATATATAGAAAGATACTAATTTCGGTCAGTGACAAGCACAAAGGTGCATTGTAGGTTGTAGATTTAGAGTCATCAGTTTCTAAAATGTTTGTTGTGTTAGGATGTTAAAGTAGTTTACTATTTAATAACATGGGGTAGGTAATGGTGAGCCTTGTGGATTATTCTTATTTTTTGTTAGAGCACTTTCAAGGGGTATTAATTTCAGTCTGTCACAAGCACAAAAGTTCATTGTATATTGTAGTTTTAGAATAAACAGTTTCGAACACTTTCACTGTGATAGGATGATAGAGTAGCCTACTATTTGATATTGTAATTATGAGCAGTATAGATTGTTTATTATTCCTTTTGTTTTTTTTTTTACACTTTCATGTTTTGTATGAGGGTCGACAGGTACAATGAATAGCACGAGTGTGGGCTGTCTATAGAAAAGAGATAAATATTGATGTTGTATGTGTAGAAAACTAGGGTGTATAATTTTAATGTAAGAATTTCCTTTTGTCTGTAATGTTGTGAGATGCACGGAAGATCAGGCTAATTGGGTGTCGTAACGCCCATACCGCTAACGGGCCGAGCTGACGTCGCCATGGCGACAGGCGACACAGCCGCGGCACTCCCCACTCCACTGTCGGACGAGGTACACTCCACGCGCCCGCTACAGCAGGTCAACGGCCTGGGGCGACACGCACGTATCACTGGCCATTCATGAGTTCCGCCACCCTTACGACTGGGGAAGGTATCCCGCGGAGGCGACAGCGGGTGGTTTCTTCTGTTCAACGGCGCGCGCAGCGGCGCTACTGCAGAATGGACGAGGCGCGGCAGAGCCCGGCGAGCATTTTTTTTTACCAGCAGCTAATAACTAGTACTGGACTGTGGAGCCGTGAAACAAGATGACTGTGACTTTCCATAATGTGGAAAGTGAAGGACTGGTGTTTCCACGTTGTGAGTGGGGGAAAAGATTTTGTCTGTAGCAGACAGGACGATTGTTTTGTTTTGTCTTGACCACTGAACGGTGGGATCCATAAACTTTTGGCAGTGACTTGTTAAGTGTGCTTTGTGAATTGCATGTGGGACACTTGGTATACTTAGAGGACAGTTGTCGTTTGGTGAACAATTATTGTATGAAGGCAAGAAACTAGAGTGGGACATTGACATTTGCGTCTGTAGTAGGAGACATTTCTGGAATTGGCGCGGGAATAAGTGCTGTTTGTTGAAACTTACGACTTTTAATTACACCATGAACTGAAAGGACAGAACCGTGGGTAATAGTAGTTGTAGGGCCATTTTTTGGACGAACAGATTCGTGTGGATGGTACTCTGAGAGTGAATATGACATTTGTGTTTAATGAGAGATACAGTTTACTGTTCAGTGCGTGTTCAAAATGCCGAATTGAGTGACTCAAAGACTTTCGTCCGGGTAACCATGGGAGAGCTTTGACACCGAGACAGTGGTTCTAGGAAAACTATCAGCAACCTTTTGACCCCAAGAAAATCACAGAATGAAATGTTTCCGTGTGACTCGCAAGATAGGGAATAATGTATTTGTAATTGTGTAAATGTTTTTTTTTATATGTTTGATTACTGAAGGGACAGCAAGCGTAATTGTATTTTATTAATATTTGTGTTTAGAATAGTTAGTGTTTTTTTGTTTGTACTGGGTTATCAAGTTCGCGTAGCATGTTTATTAGAATATTTGGTACAATGATGCTTTAATTATAAGCCAGTGGCGTAATACTAACGTAGCGGTTCATGTAGCATTGATCAGTAAGATTGTCACAGGGGACAAGAGTTTGCATTGCACAACAAATATCGGAATTAACTGATGTATTTTGATGTCGTGCATAGTAATAATCTTGTTGGTGTTTTGACTGAAGCCACTTATTTTTATTATCACAGTAGTGATATTTCACATTAAAGTGTAACGAAGGCTAGTCGAAATGCAAGTTCTTGTCGTCTATATGTGTGACAACAGAGAAATGAACAGTAGAGTAAGATAAGAGAGCTACTGGTAGATTCAAGCACTTATTGCTAACTATTTATTGCGAGTATTGATCAAAGTTGATGGACTGACTAGCTCAGCAGCAGGTATTTGTGCTGATGGATATAGGATAAGGTTAAACTCACTGTCGAGTAACTGTGGCAATTGTTTACGTGATGATAGTTAATGAGGTATGACATGATGTCTTAGACGAACTATATTACGTAACCAGTATGTAACTTGTGGTATATTTCATTGTTTTTCTTCTCAGTTTTTATTTCTCTGTAGGTTTGAGGTGTATTTTAGAGTAATGGTATGGAGCCTGACATTCTACGTGTAACTAATGTACGAATTTTTTTTCTTTTGTTGATTTTGTTTTGTATTTAGACTTTGCTGTGTAAGGGTTTTTACAGCGCAATTTATGAATGTCAGATTACTTGCTCTGTGTTTGGACGGTGAGCTATTTAATATTTCATGAGTACAATTAGTATTTTTTTATTTGTTTTAGAATTATTGAAATTTGGACTACTCATAAAAATAACGAAGATCCCAGTAACTAAAGCAAATTTTTATCTCAATATTATTTTTTCATTTCTATGATGTGATGTTTTATTTGTCATGTGGATTGTTCTATATTTGTATGTGTACGTTACTCCGGATTGTGGAGAGTACAATAATGCAACAACTGTCAATAATTTGGTCGTCTATTTGAGGTCACCAGGGGCTAAGGTCTCCTCCTGGTTATTTTGATGAATTGCTACGTTCGTTTTAATACAGTTTTCTTAAAAAAATGTTCGGAACTACCCTCGCATTGCAAGGATAGTACCGTGCCATTTTTTTCTGCATGGGTAGCCGGTGGTGAAAGGGTACAGTACCGCCCAACATTGAAAATAGGTACGAAATTCTTGTCAGAACAACACATTTTTTGTGTAAAAGTAACTCAATTTCAATTAATACAGCGAAGCCGGATACCAGTGTGGGAAAGAATGACAATTTATTTATTTAATTGATCACATGTGCACTACCTCAAAATAAATCCCTACATCCAGTTTGGTGAGATCTGTGAAATGAATGAATGTATGGTCGTCTGCTAACCACAGATAGTGAATCGGAATATATGATCATCTTTGAGTCGATCCTTTGGCTACCTTTGGTGGGACCAAAGAGATGGAAGTTACCAGAGCTTTGAGCGTCTGAAAGGTGGCTGACCAATAAGGTAGCAAGGTGCTTCTCCCACTTCGACAGAGGTGCGAGAGAACCGGAATACGGCCATGTTTCGGCACTCTGGCGCTGAACCTTCTGCTGTAAAGACCTGTTTTTTTTGTTGTGCTCCGTAATGAAAGTGTGGAGGCATGGTATGGATGTGGAATATTTAAGAGTAGTTAGAACTAATCATTTCTCTTTCCCAGGAACTTTTGTGGGGAAAATTACAAAGTGAGGCAGGTAATTTTAAGGGGATTGTAGTAAACCAACGGTCACAATGAGCCCACGTGTAGTTATAAGTTGAGATACTAGCGTGTGTACAATAAGCTGAAATATTTAAGAATTAATAGCGTGTGTACAATAAGCTGAAATATTTAAGAAATAGCGTGTGTATCATAAGTTGAAGTATTTAAGAAATATCATTCCGTGTGACGCTAAATTTAAACTCTGAGAGAGAATCAAGGTGAGTCGGCCGTTTTTCCAGCAACGCCACTTGGCTTGCATTGCACAGGAAGACGTGCGTTTATCTCCAGAGTTCACAGTAGGAAAGTAGAATTACAAAGTGGGGCAGTGTCGTGTGAAACTGGGATAGATATTGATTGAAGTGGGAAAGCGGAAAGTGATGATGTTGTAACAGTTCTCTGTGTTGTATTTCATATTGTTGTGTTGTATATATCATGTAATTTGGGTATGTGTGTTTTGCATGGGGGTAGCAAGGTAGTTTCGAAAGATTTGTGGGTATGCCTGTTCCTTCTGTATCGCTCGATCTAGAGGAAAGTTTCGTGAGGATGATTGTGAGAGGCGAAGTGTGAGGTATGATAAAAGATCCACCATCCGATCCAGGGAGTGCACTGTTGCGGTAAATAGATTACGAGACCATAGTATAGAGATTCACTAACGTAAAGCCATGCCCACTGGGCGGAATTTCTCATGTGATTTTGTTGTAGGTTGTAGAATTTGTGTGTTTAGGAATAAATCAGATAGTGAATAGAAAGAGATTGGTGGCCTTTTTCATTATATTGTATGTTGTCATAATGTCCCGAATTTATATAAAAGCCGTTAAATCAAAGACAAAAAGTAAATGTGGTATTGCCAGTGCGTAGTGTGCAGTCAGAGTTCTATAAATCACTGATAGTCAGATGCGTGTTTCCGTTGCGTATTATTCATGCAGGAGGATAATTTGTAACTAAATAGTGAGATACGAGAATTAATGTTGCTCGATAAATTAAGGAAGAATCCACTCGCTTGGCAATCCACTCATCTTGCAGGCCTGACTGCTTGATGCCACAGTATGAGAAAGGCAAGTGGGTGCCTCTCATAATTTCGACCCTGCCAGGATTATTTTATTGGTTAGGATATTTTGTTGCCAGGATTTCGTTTTTGTCACGATAATTTTGTTATCAGGATTCCTTTTGTTAGGATTATTTTGCTGCCAGGATTATTGCTGTTAAGATTTTTTTTATTTTTTTGATGGAATATATTGTGATAGCGCTAAGAAGTAAAATTTTTTTTGTTTGCAATTTCTTTCTGGATTGGTGAGGATCTTTTATTTTTTTTAATTGCTAGATCGTACAAGGCTGGAAGATCGTGGTATAATTTTTTTTGCGTAATGTCCGTAGTAACTAGGTCGCAGTCTAAAAGTGTAGTCACCATGGAGAATAGCGATTCTGGCGTGAACGTAGCAGTGCAGCAGGAAGTAGCTGTTGACCATGTGTTAACGAGCGAGAAAGACAAACACTCGGAAGGGGTTGAATTGTTCACTGGACCGCTCCTGGGTGATCCTTTATGCGGCGGGCTTTGTCCACGAACGCGGGCCTTCCCCGACGACGCGGGCGAGCCGAGATTAGGACAGGTATGCAGTGAAAGTGCAGCTACTCTTAGCGAGGCTACGGTGTCACAGGCGAACGAGGTGAGCGCGTCGAAAGTTGCAAATGACGATATGATGCTACAGTTGTTACAGAGTTTGGTGAGAGATAATAAGGAGAGAGATAGGAAGAATGAGGAGAGAGATAGGGAGAATAAGGAAAGATTAGATAGAGATAATAAGGAAAGAGATAGGGAGGCTAAGGAGAGACATAGGGAGTTGATGGAAATGATGGACGCAATGTGTAAAGATAGTGAGGAAAGTATGGAGGCATTGGATAAGGGAAATAAAGAGGCAATGAGGAAGGTACACTCTGTTACCGATGAGCGTCTGCCCGCAGTTAATAATCGGTTAGATGAGGGGGAGAAGAATCTGGGTGCGTTGAAGCAAGTAGGTGACGCAGTGAAAGAAAAAGATAATAATTTGGAGGTACAAGTATTTGCAATAGAGAGTGATACTACTGAGCGTAGGGACGTGTTGCCAGGTGAGCGAATCAAAGAGGTAGTGGTCAGAAAGAATACGATTAGTGCAGATGCAGAAAAGATCAGTACAAGAGGCGAGACAAGTTCTAACAGTACGCAGCGAGAGGTTTGTGCCGATCAGGAGGAGATACGACCACCATTACAGTTTAAAGAGGCACAATTAGAAACAAATAGGAAACATAGGGAAGAACTAGCACAGTTGCAATCAGCGTGCAGAAGCGAAGGTGAAACACCACCAGGTAGATTGCAGGAGGAGAGTGATATAAACTCAAAAGGCGAAAATAGGCAGAAAGAGGAAGACGAATTCAGAGAGTCAGAAGAACGATTGTGTCAGATAAAACAGGTGGCAGACCCAGCTGGGTATAGTCCAAGGCTGTCTCAGTTTCAAGACTCATTACCTTCATCGAGGGGACTGCTCCGCAAAACGAAGTTTGTGTATAACTATTTGAGGGACGAGGCTAGAGCGAAAATGCAGGAAGACCTTAAAGACTGTAGTAGCTATTTAAATGAATTCAGGCCGAAAAGTAAGCAGGACCAGGTTACGCTAAGCATATTGATGATGCAAAATCGTAACGAAGGTGGCATAAGGGATTCAGTGTCGTGCTGTCAGGAAATGTTCAGACGAAACAGGTATTTGAATGTGACATACGAACCTGGGGAGCTCTTTAGGATCTGTATAACGAAGTTGCCAATGAAATTGAGCAGAGGTATAGCGATGGCAGGCAGAGGCTTAGACGATTCCGCGTCATTTCAGCACTTGTTACAAGGATTGGGTAATGAGAGCAATATCGTGAACGGAGACACGACTCATAGGTCAGTTAGTGTCGAGGATAGGAACGGCAGAAACTATCATAATGACAGGAGAGCGTGGAATCCAGGCATTTCATTCTTGTCATAATGGATTCAAGAATAGGAGAAACTATTCCAACATATCAGCCCTTAATATCTTGCTCTTAAAACACATGCAGCTGGCACTGAAAATTGTCTATGTAGCAGACAAACTCAACTAATATGTAGGAATGCAAATACCATACTTCTGATCAGAGAATAAAACGCCAGTAATGGAATCTATTAGGCTGGTATCTCAGTAAAATTTGCAAATTTTATTTCGAACAGTAAAGTAAAAGAATTGTTATGTAATAATGCCAATGAGTCCAGTTGAATTAGTGTGATTCGACTATTGTAGATACTAAACAAGTAATGTAAGAGGTAAACATTGTGATCGAAGTTTTTAAATTAGATGCCATCTGATCTATGTCATTGTCATGGTGACAGCTATAATGAAGTGCTGTGTATGGTTGTTCGGAATCTGGTGTTAGTGAAAGAGGCCACTAGCACCAAAGTTACTAACACTTGGGCTGCCCAATTCTCCCAGCTTGTATATTCTCTGCACACATTTAATTTTCGTGTAAGCACATATTCCTAACTAGCGAATTCGTTATCGTGTATAGTGGACCATTCAGAGTGAGGCGGATTGTCCATGAAAATGCTGTACTGATTGAGACGATCAAGGGAAAACAGTCTCGTGGGCTTCATCACATTTCTAACATCAAATTATGGAAAAGTTAAGGATAGATCTAAGGTAGGCAATTTATGGTAGATAGTCAGTGTATTTATTTGTGGTGTGTAACGTTGTGCAGGGTCAAATCGAACATAAGAATTTTCAGGCGGGATGTCAGGAAGTATGACAGAACAGACTGGTCGAATTAGTCATGAACAGGAGTCGACAGAGTGGTGTATGTACGTATTTTTGTCGTATGAATAAGGATCAAGCAGAAATGACGTGATGATTAATGAGTGAATAAAGATAGTAGATAGAGAAGCGACGTGATAAATAGTAGTGGATAAAGGTGGTATATGAGGAGAAGCGACGTGAAGCAAGGGGATTAATAAAGAGAGATTCGACGTGATGAAACAGTGGTAAATAAAGGTGAGTAGAATTGAATAATGTGGAGATGTCTTAGATGTATGTTACAGAGAGGCCTGTGTATGCTGCAATAGAGATTGATGCCAATGGCGAAGGAAGACCAGGAAATGATGGAGTAATGGACGGACGGAGAGCCGAAATACGAATGAAGAGATGAGGACAACTGCACAATGTGAAAGGACGTAAAGGGAGTATGAGACCCAGATGGTGAACGTTGTGGAACACTGATGTAAGATGTAATATAAGTGTAGATCTAATTCTTACCATAAAATATGCTATTTTGCAAAAATAATATTTTTTGTTGTTGTTGAAGCCTGGTACCAGTATAACTAATTAAAACGGTACCAAGAATGTGTACAGTTATTTTTTGCAGGTTGATTAATTTGTGTATTTTTGTTCTTAGATGAAATGTCGCGATTCTAAGTTGATATTTAGCATAAAGTGAATGCGGAGGTAAGCCGATGGAGAGAGGTGCCAGAGTGAAAGGACAAATTCGGAGACTGGAATGCTATCTCCGAAACAGCTTCATGTGTTATATGGTTGAGTATAAGGGAGCAAAGGTATGGTATGTTGTCGTGAGTGTGGTGGTGTTAAGGTTAGCTGACTTCTAGACCTATTCTGTTAGTGTATTAATGGATTGAATGAGAGGGAAAATGTGATGTCTGGTGAGTGAGAGTCGTAGAGTAGTGTGATCAATGCGCACACTCCTGTAAAGGGGATGCTACCGATCTGTAACTAAAACATTATTATGTATTGTTTGGTTGGGATGAACCTCGATGGCAGGTCAGGATCTGACATCATGTGGATGGTTCATACATGTCCTAGAAATGTTGTTATATATAATAAAAAAAAGGTAAAATATATAGAAAGATACTAATTTCGGTCAGTGACAAGCACAAAGGTGCATTGTAGGTTGTAGATTTAGAGTCATCAGTTTCTAAAATGTTTGTTGTGTTAGGATGTTAAAGTAGTTTACTATTTAATAACATGGGGTAGGTAATGGTGAGCCTTGTGGATTATTCTTATTTTTTGTTAGAGCACTTTCAAGGGGTATTAATTTCAGTCTGTCACAAGCACAAAAGTTCATTGTATATTGTAGTTTTAGAATAAACAGTTTCGAACACTTTCACTGTGATAGGATGATAGAGTAGCCTACTATTTGATATTGTAATTATGAGCAGTATAGATTGTTTATTATTCCTTTTGTTTTTTTTTTTACACTTTCATGTTTTGTATGAGGGTCGACAGGTACAATGAATAGCACGAGTGTGGGCTGTCTATAGAAAAGAGATAAATATTGATGTTGTATGTGTAGAAAACTAGGGTGTATAATTTTAATGTAAGAATTTCCTTTTGTCTGTAATGTTGTGAGATGCACGGAAGATCAGGCTAATTGGGTGTCGTAACGCCCATACCGCTAACGGGCCGAGCTGACGTCGCCATGGCGACAGGCGACACAGCCGCGGCACTCCCCACTCCACTGTCGGACGAGGTACACTCCACGCGCCCGCTACAGCAGGTCAACGGCCTGGGGCGACACGCACGTATCACTGGCCATTCATGAGTTCCGCCACCCTTACGACTGGGGAAGGTATCCCGCGGAGGCGACAGCGGGTGGTTTCTTCTGTTCAACGGCGCGCGCAGCGGCGCTACTGCAGAATGGACGAGGCGCGGCAGAGCCCGGCGAGCATTTTTTTTTACCAGCAGCTAATAACTAGTACTGGACTGTGGAGCCGTGAAACAAGATGACTGTGACTTTCCATAATGTGGAAAGTGAAGGACTGGTGTTTCCACGTTGTGAGTGGGGGAAAAGATTTTGTCTGTAGCAGACAGGACGATTGTTTTGTTTTGTCTTGACCACTGAACGGTGGGATCCATAAACTTTTGGCAGTGACTTGTTAAGTGTGCTTTGTGAATTGCATGTGGGACACTTGGTATACTTAGAGGACAGTTGTCGTTTGGTGAACAATTATTGTATGAAGGCAAGAAACTAGAGTGGGACATTGACATTTGCGTCTGTAGTAGGAGACATTTCTGGAATTGGCGCGGGAATAAGTGCTGTTTGTTGAAACTTACGACTTTTAATTACACCATGAACTGAAAGGACAGAACCGTGGGTAATAGTAGTTGTAGGGCCATTTTTTGGACGAACAGATTCGTGTGGATGGTACTCTGAGAGTGAATATGACATTTGTGTTTAATGAGAGATACAGTTTACTGTTCAGTGCGTGTTCAAAATGCCGAATTGAGTGACTCAAAGACTTTCGTCCGGGTAACCATGGGAGAGCTTTGACACCGAGACAGTGGTTCTAGGAAAACTATCAGCAACCTTTTGACCCCAAGAAAATCACAGAATGAAATGTTTCCGTGTGACTCGCAAGATAGGGAATAATGTATTTGTAATTGTGTAAATGTTTTTTTTTATATGTTTGATTACTGAAGGGACAGCAAGCGTAATTGTATTTTATTAATATTTGTGTTTAGAATAGTTAGTGTTTTTTTGTTTGTACTGGGTTATCAAGTTCGCGTAGCATGTTTATTAGAATATTTGGTACAATGATGCTTTAATTATAAGCCAGTGGCGTAATACTAACGTAGCGGTTCATGTAGCATTGATCAGTAAGATTGTCACAGGGGACAAGAGTTTGCATTGCACAACAAATATCGGAATTAACTGATGTATTTTGATGTCGTGCATAGTAATAATCTTGTTGGTGTTTTGACTGAAGCCACTTATTTTTATTATCACAGTAGTGATATTTCACATTAAAGTGTAACGAAGGCTAGTCGAAATGCAAGTTCTTGTCGTCTATATGTGTGACAACAGAGAAATGAACAGTAGAGTAAGATAAGAGAGCTACTGGTAGATTCAAGCACTTATTGCTAACTATTTATTGCGAGTATTGATCAAAGTTGATGGACTGACTAGCTCAGCAGCAGGTATTTGTGCTGATGGATATAGGATAAGGTTAAACTCACTGTCGAGTAACTGTGGCAATTGTTTACGTGATGATAGTTAATGAGGTATGACATGATGTCTTAGACGAACTATATTACGTAACCAGTATGTAACTTGTGGTATATTTCATTGTTTTTCTTCTCAGTTTTTATTTCTCTGTAGGTTTGAGGTGTATTTTAGAGTAATGGTATGGAGCCTGACATTCTACGTGTAACTAATGTACGAATTTTTTTTCTTTTGTTGATTTTGTTTTGTATTTAGACTTTGCTGTGTAAGGGTTTTTACAGCGCAATTTATGAATGTCAGATTACTTGCTCTGTGTTTGGACGGTGAGCTATTTAATATTTCATGAGTACAATTAGTATTTTTTTATTTGTTTTAGAATTATTGAAATTTGGACTACTCATAAAAATAACGAAGATCCCAGTAACTAAAGCAAATTTTTATCTCAATATTATTTTTTCATTTCTATGATGTGATGTTTTATTTGTCATGTGGATTGTTCTATATTTGTATGTGTACGTTACTCCGGATTGTGGAGAGTACAATAATGCAACAACTGTCAATAATTTGGTCGTCTATTTGAGGTCACCAGGGGCTAAGGTCTCCTCCTGGTTATTTTGATGAATTGCTACGTTCGTTTTAATACAGTTTTCTTAAAAAAATGTTCGGAACTACCCTCGCATTGCAAGGATAGTACCGTGCCATTTTTTTCTGCATGGGTAGCCGGTGGTGAAAGGGTACAGTACCGCCCAACATTGAAAATAGGTACGAAATTCTTGTCAGAACAACACATTTTTTGTGTAAAAGTAACTCAATTTCAATTAATACAGCGAAGCCGGATACCAGTGTGGGAAAGAATGACAATTTATTTATTTAATTGATCACATGTGCACTACCTCAAAATAAATCCCTACATCCAGTTTGGTGAGATCTGTGAAATGAATGAATGTATGGTCGTCTGCTAACCACAGATAGTGAATCGGAATATATGATCATCTTTGAGTCGATCCTTTGGCTACCTTTGGTGGGACCAAAGAGATGGAAGTTACCAGAGCTTTGAGCGTCTGAAAGGTGGCTGACCAATAAGGTAGCAAGGTGCTTCTCCCACTTCGACAGAGGTGCGAGAGAACCGGAATACGGCCATGTTTCGGCACTCTGGCGCTGAACCTTCTGCTGTAAAGACCTGTTTTTTTTGTTGTGCTCCGTAATGAAAGTGTGGAGGCATGGTATGGATGTGGAATATTTAAGAGTAGTTAGAACTAATCATTTCTCTTTCCCAGGAACTTTTGTGGGGAAAATTACAAAGTGAGGCAGGTAATTTTAAGGGGATTGTAGTAAACCAACGGTCACAATGAGCCCACGTGTAGTTATAAGTTGAGATACTAGCGTGTGTACAATAAGCTGAAATATTTAAGAATTAATAGCGTGTGTACAATAAGCTGAAATATTTAAGAAATAGCGTGTGTATCATAAGTTGAAGTATTTAAGAAATATCATTCCGTGTGACGCTAAATTTAAACTCTGAGAGAGAATCAAGGTGAGTCGGCCGTTTTTCCAGCAACGCCACTTGGCTTGCATTGCACAGGAAGACGTGCGTTTATCTCCAGAGTTCACAGTAGGAAAGTAGAATTACAAAGTGGGGCAGTGTCGTGTGAAACTGGGATAGATATTGATTGAAGTGGGAAAGCGGAAAGTGATGATGTTGTAACAGTTCTCTGTGTTGTATTTCATATTGTTGTGTTGTATATATCATGTAATTTGGGTATGTGTGTTTTGCATGGGGGTAGCAAGGTAGTTTCGAAAGATTTGTGGGTATGCCTGTTCCTTCTGTATCGCTCGATCTAGAGGAAAGTTTCGTGAGGATGATTGTGAGAGGCGAAGTGTGAGGTATGATAAAAGATCCACCATCCGATCCAGGGAGTGCACTGTTGCGGTAAATAGATTACGAGACCATAGTATAGAGATTCACTAACGTAAAGCCATGCCCACTGGGCGGAATTTCTCATGTGATTTTGTTGTAGGTTGTAGAATTTGTGTGTTTAGGAATAAATCAGATAGTGAATAGAAAGAGATTGGTGGCCTTTTTCATTATATTGTATGTTGTCATAATGTCCCGAATTTATATAAAAGCCGTTAAATCAAAGACAAAAAGTAAATGTGGTATTGCCAGTGCGTAGTGTGCAGTCAGAGTTCTATAAATCACTGATAGTCAGATGCGTGTTTCCGTTGCGTATTATTCATGCAGGAGGATAATTTGTAACTAAATAGTGAGATACGAGAATTAATGTTGCTCGATAAATTAAGGAAGAATCCACTCGCTTGGCAATCCACTCATCTTGCAGGCCTGACTGCTTGATGCCACAGTATGAGAAAGGCAAGTGGGTGCCTCTCATAATTTGAAATTATGAGAGGCACCCACTTGCCTTACTCATACTGTGGCATCAAGCAGTCAGGCCTGCAAGATGAGTGGCTTGCCAAGCGAGTGGATTCTTCCTTAATTTATCGAGCAACATGAATTCTCGTATCTCACTATTTAGTTACAAGTTATCCTCCTGTGTGAATAACACGCAACGGAAACACGCATCTGACTATCAGTGATTTATAGAACTCTGACTGCACACTACGCACTGGCAATACCACATTTACTTTTTGTCTTTGATTTAACGGCTTTTATATAAATTCGGGACATTATGACAACATACAATTTAATGAAAAAGGCCACCAATCTCTTTCTATTCACTATCTGATTTATTCCTAAACACACAAATTCTACAACCTACAACAAAATCACATGAGAAATTCCGCCCAGTGGGCATGGTTTTACGTTAGTGAATCTCTATACTATGGTCTCGTAATCTATTTACCGCAACAGTGCACTCCCTGGATCGGATGGTGGATCTTTTATCGTACCTCACACTTCGCCTCTCACAATCATCCTCACGAAACTTTCCTCCAGATCGAGCGATACAGAAGGAACAGGCATACCCACAAATCTTTCGAAACTACCTTGCTACCCCCATGCAAAACACACATACCCAAATTACATGATATATACAACACAACAATATGAAATACAACACAGAGAACTGTTACAACATCATCACTTTCCGCTTTCCCACTTCAATCAATATCTATCCCAGTTTCACACGACACTGCCCCACTTTGTAATTCTACTTTCCTACTGTGAACTCTGGAGATAAACGCACGTCTTCCTGTGCAATGCAAGCCAAGTGGCGTTGCTGGAAAAACGGCCGACTCACCTTGATTCTCTCTCAGAGTTTAAATTTAGCGTCACACGGAATGATATTTCTTAAATACTTCAACTTATGATACACACGCTATTTCTTAAATATTTCAGCTTATTGTACACACGCTATTAATTCTTAAATATTTCAGCTTATTGTACACACGCTAGTATCTCAACTTATAACTACACGTGGGCTCATTGTGACCGTTGGTTTACTACAATCCCCTTAAAATTACCTGCCTCACTTTGTAATTTTCCCCACAAAAGTTCCTGGGAAAGAGAAATGATTAGTTCTAACTACTCTTAAATATTCCACATCCATACCATGCCTCCACACTTTCATTACGGAGCACAACAAAAAAACAGGTCTTTACAGCAGAAGGTTCAGCGCCAGAGTGCCGAAACATGGCCGTATTCCGGTTCTCTCGCACCTCTGTCGAAGTGGGAGAAGCACCTTGCTACCTTATTGGTCAGCCACCTTTCAGACGCTCAAAGCTCTGGTAACTTCCATCTCTTTGGTCCCACCAAAGGTAGCCAAAGGATCGACTCAAAGATGATCATATATTCCGATTCACTATCTGTGGTTAGCAGACGACCATACATTCATTCATTTCACAGATCTCACCAAACTGGATGTAGGGATTTATTTTGAGGTAGTGCACATGTGATCAATTAAATAAATAAATTGTCATTCTTTCCCACACTGGTATCCGGCTTCGCTGTATTAATTGAAATTGAGTTACTTTTACACAAAAAATGTGTTGTTCTGACAAGAATTTCGTACCTATTTTCAATGTTGGGCGGTACTGTACCCTTTCAGGTCAAATAGTGCAATATCCAGTTTTGTGGTCGAAACTTCCAGGCAGATTAAAACTGTGTGCCGGACTGAGACTCGAGCTCGGGACCTTTGCCTTTCGCGGGCAAGTGCTCTACCAACTGAGCTAACCAAGCACGACTAACGCCCCGTCCTCACAGCTTTACTTCTGCTAGTACCTCGTCTCCTACCTTGCCCGCGAAAAGCAAAGGTCCCGAGTTCGAGTCTCGGTCCGGCACACAGTTTTAATCTTCCAGGAAGTTTCACATCAGCGCACACTCCGCTGCAGAGTGAAAATCTCATTCCAATTTTCTGGTTGATTCTGATGTGACAGTGGCCCGATGTTGGACTGCATGGGAGCGTGAGGGCAGCAACACCTGTCGTCATCGTATTGATCGAACACGTATGACCAGCCAAAGGGAGGATCGCAGTATTTTTCACCAAGAACTTTGTAATCCCTCTACATTTGCGCCTGCCATTCGGAAGCAAGCAATGGTCACCCTGCTACATTCTGTGTCAACCCCCACAATTCTTCGAAGTTTAACAGTAGCCGTACAAGCGAAATTGCCATATCTTGTGTGGGTTGTCGTTAACACCACAACAAGAGCGGATGCGACTGCAGTAGTGCCGTGATCGGGAATCATGGAGTGCTGATGAATAGCGCGTCGTATGCAGCGACGAATCGCGCTTCTGCACTACCTGGCTGCCCATCTTCATTGAGCTTAGGGGTGATGTTGGAAGAAGTCTAATTCTTCCAGTGTCGTGGAGAAGCACAGTGGTGTTACAGAGCGGTGCTGCTCCTGGCGTCATGGTGTGGGGAACCATTGGATATGACTTCAGGTCACTACAAGTTTGTACGCCACGAGCATCCTGAGTCTTCATCTGTTTTGTCTTATATGACACCATCGTGGTGCACTTTTTCAACAGGAAAATGCTCGTCCACAAATGGCACGACGAACTGTTTACTTAATGTTGAGCTGCACCCAGATCTGTTCAAACTCACCTTGCTTTTCTCTCGCATAATAACCTAAGAGCCAGGGATGAAGTGCAACAGACAGATTCCGCGTTCCTAGATTTCCGGGAAGTTTTTGACATGGTGTCCCAGTGCAGACTGTTGACGAAGAACCGAGCATATGGTCTGAGTTCCCAGGTATGTGAGTGGCACTGACTTCTTAACTAATAGAACCCACTAAGATGTCCCCGAAGGATCTTTCTTATTTTCTGTATAGATGGATGATCATCTGGACAGATGAGGAGCAATTTTGGGCTGTTAGCAGATGACGTTACTGTGTACAGGAATGTGTCGTTGTTGAGTGACTGTAGGATGCAGGATGACTTGGACTGAATTTCTGTTGGTGTGATGAATGGCAGCTTGCATTAGTTGTGCGAAAATGTAAGTTAATGCTGGTGAGTAGGAACTGTTACCTTGGAATACAGCATTAGTAGTGCGCTGCTCGACAAAATCTGGTCGATTGAATATCTAGGCGTAACGCTGCAAAGCGATATGAAACAGAATCAGCAGATCAGTATGTTAAAAGGAAAGGGGAATAAGCGGCATCGTTTTCAGAATGAGATTTTCACCCTGCAGCGGAGTGTGCGCTGATATGAAACTTCCTCGCAGATTATAACTGTCAACCGGACCGAGATTCGAACTAGGGAACTTTGCCTTTAGCGGGCAAGTCCTCTACCAACTGAGCTACCCAAGCGCGACTCGCGACCCCTCTGTATATTTTGCAGGAGAGCTTCTGTGAAGCTTGGAAGGTAAGAGACGAGGTACTGGCGGAAGTGGAGCTGCGAGGACGCGTCGTGAACCGTGCTTGGGTAGCTCAATTGGTAGAGCACTTGGCCGCGAAAGACAAAGGTCCCGAGTTCGAGTCTCGGTCCGGCACACAGTTTTAACCTGCCCGGAATTTCTTCTGAAAGGAGTACCAGCTTCAGGTGGATAGCTGGCAGGTTCATGAGCCATATAGTGTGGGAGGTAGTGGTGTTGTAACGGCCGCTGCTATTCGTCACCTGAGCAAAAGGTAAATGCCACACGGCCGACAGGGAGTGGCGTTTGGCATGAGAACGCACTTCCCTCGGGGGATTGATAGAGAATTCTTCCTTCTACGGATAGATCGACGGCATTTCACTGGCGAGACCCACAGCAGAGAAGCAAGCTGTCTAATTTTGGGAAGTGCTGCTTTCGACAAAAGCACTGTGGAGTCTGACACACACTCAATTCCTCCTTATAGGAGAGTACTGGAACGGAATTTCTGTTTCTGGTTACTGAGCAAGCAGAATTCTTGACTCGTATTCTGTTTTATACTGAGGTAATTTTAGCTCTTGAAGGTTTCGGACGGCATATTGCGTCCACTGAGTAGGCAGGGGGCAGGAATTGCATGTACATCACATACATTATCTCCACAGCGATCAACGCTTCAAGGGTCAGATCGTTAGTGTAGTACAGTTGCAGTCCAGGTGATATGCACACTCCGGATAGGAACACTCACAGTAACGTGTTGAGTTCAGTTTGTTTGTGCACTGAGCATTTTCTGAAAGTGCCAGTGAGGTTGTAAGTATCCAGTTTCTCACTGTTAAGCAGTATTAGCCAACTCTGTGTTTGTCTAATAACGAGGGGCGTGGTCTAAAGTCATACATAGGTTCTGCCAGTCCCGAAATTAGATGAAAGCTAGAATCTGATATTGTGTATTTCATATTTGTACAATTTTTGCATTCAAATGTTTCTGTTGAGAGTAAACGAGTTACATTTTCCAGCCGTGATTTATTCAAGGAGCATCCCGATAAGAATGATTGGCTTTATGTGGTTAACTGAAGTACAACCGCAGCATGATATTTCGTTTTACGGAAATCCCTAGTGGTAGGTTCTCAAAAAGCTAAGACGAATTCTTTACAGACGAATGGAAAAACTAGTAGAAGCCGAGCTCAGGGAAGACAGTTTGGATTTCGTAGAAATGTTGGAACGCGGGAGGCAATACCGACCCTAAGACTTATCTTAGAAGATAGATTACGGAATGGAAAAACCACGTTTCTAGCATTTGTAGACTTGGAGAAAGCTTTTGAAAATGTTCACTGGAATACTCCAAAATTCTGAAGGTGGCAGGCGTAAAATACAGGGAGCGAAACGCTATTTACAATTTGTATACGAACCAGATGGCAATTATGAGAGTAGAGGGGCATGAAAGGGAAGCAGTGGTTGAGAAGGGAGTGAGACAGGGTTGTAGCCTATGCCCGATATTACTCAATCTGTACATTGAGCAAGCAGTGAAGGAAACCAAAGAAAAATTTGGAGTAGGAATTAAAATCCATGGAGATGGAATAAAAACTTTGAAATTTGCCGATTACATTGTAATTCCGTCAGAGATAGCGAAGACCTGTAAGAGCAGCTGAACGGAATGGGCAGTGTGTTGAAAGGAGGAAATAAGATGAACATCAACAAAAGCAAAACAATAAGAATGGAATGTAGCCGAATTAAATCAGGTGACGCTGAGGGAATTAGATTAGGAAATGAGTTACTTAAAATAATAGATGAGTTTTGCTATGTGGGAAGCAAAATAACTGACGATGGTCGAGGTAGAGAGGATATAAAATGTAAACTGGCTATGGCAAGGAAAGCGTTTCTGAAGAAGAGACGTTTATTAACACTGAGTACAGATTTAAGTGTCAGGAAGTCTCTTCTGAAAGTATTTGTTTGCAGTGCAGCCACGTATGGAAGTGAAACATGGACGATAAATGGTTTACACTAGAAGAGATTAGAAACTTTCGAAAAGTGGTGCTACTGAAGAATTCTGAAGATTAGATGGATAGATCACGTAACTAATGAGGATGTACTGAATAGAATTGCGGAGAAGAGGAAATTATGGCAAAACCTCACTGAAAGAAGGGACTGGTTGGTAGGACACGTTCTGAGGCATCAAGGGATCACCAGTTTAGTACTGGAGGGAATCGTGGAGGGTAAAAATCGTAGAGGGAGACCAAGAGATGAATACAATAAGCAACTTCAGAAAGATGTAGGTTGCAGTAATTACTCGGAGATTTAGAAGATTGCACAGCATAGAGTAGCATGGGGAGCTGCATAAAACCGTCTGTGGACTGAAGACCACAACAACAGGAGCAGGCTCTCAATATCAGGGTCATTTCAGTAATTTGTAGGCGTGAGAATTCCATTGTGGTGACAGCCAGTCACAGACAAGCTACACGTTATGTGCATCACAAGCGTTTAAAAAGTATGTAAAATGAGACAAGAAATGAAGCAGACATCGCTGAACATCGTGTGGTGACTTGCGGCGACTTCACACAAATAACGGGCTTTCGGTAACATATTTCGGCAGTTTACGACTCGAGATTATGAGCAACTGGTAGTTCGGTAGCGACGGAAGCCGCCGAGACGGAGTAAGAAGCGCGGCCGCAACGAGTTACTCATCTGGAGGGCCGCCCCCCTCCCCCACTCGCTACTTGTTAACCACTGCAAGTGGGGGCGCTCGGCACAGTTTGCAGCGCAAAACAGCCTCAGGGTCGGCGGAGGCGGCTGTTGTGGCGCCGACGAGGGGGGCGGTCCGCTGCCACCGGCGCGGCGTCCCGTTCTCAAGTCGTCGTCTGCGCTGGCGCCTTGGCGGCCTATGACGGCAGCGGCCTGATTGAAATTAATGACCGGGGCGCCGCTCCTGCAGACGTACACTCCGTAGCGACGGCGCTCCACGGCTCGACAGACAGCCGCTGCCCCTCCCCCTCTCCTTCCCCTTCACCCCTCACCAACGCTCTCTCAGTGATTTATGAACCCGGCCGTTTCTGCCACGCTACTACAGAGAGAGAGAGAACTGGCGGGCATAGGTAAGGGGGTGGCGGGGGAGACGAGAGGAAGGGGTGGGAGAACCTACAACCAGGGCACCCTACCCATCGCTCGCATTTGAATGCCATTCTGTTTGCTCCCGCTTTGGCTGCTCGGGCGTTTAATTACGGGACTTGAATTTAAAATTCTAGTGAGTCGATATGGGGCTCCGCCGGTGAACAGAGTGGAGGCGAGTGGAAACTAAAATGTTTCTCTCCGATTCATTTTCGCGCATTTTAAAGTGAAATTTAGTCCGTTTGAGAGGAATGAAGGTTAGCTGTGACAAGGACGTGACGAGCTATGCAAGTGCCAATAGAGAGTTCTTTTTTTCCCTTCCTCTAGCTACCTCTATAAACTGGTAGGCAGCGTGAGAATTAACGACTGCATGAGAGCTTTTATTACACATCCCTGAATTTTAAATTTATGGACAGAACTACATTCACAATGACATATAAAATTAGCATACTGTGCCTCCTCTCCGTATTGCACACGCAGTCCGTTCTGTTGTCCTGCATTCTTCATTCATTCCTGTTCCAGAAGATTTTTCTTCACTAATAAATTGTGCGTGAAACACCTGATACTTGACACATAGGCTGGCTGCTCTTTCTGGAATTTTATGTCCGTCACGCTGACACAAGTATTAGTTACAAAAAGAAATATCACGAAATGCAGCGTGATTCCATGACGTTGTTATTCGTGTGATCTGCACTCCGAAGACTGGTTTGACGCAATCTCCATGCTACGTTATCTTGTGCGATCCTCTCCATCTCCGAATAACTACTGAAAGCCACATCACGTTGAATCTGCTTACTCTATTCATCTCCTAGTCTCCTTCTGCGGATAGTACCTCCCTCCCCCCTCGACCCCCCTTCCCACATATCCCTCTAATATTAAATCGGTGACTACTATATGTTTCAGAAGGTCCTACCAACCGGTCTCTTCATTTGGTCAAGTTGCGTCACAAATTTCTTGTCTCCCCAATTATGTTCAGTGCCTCCTCATTAGCTATGTGATAGATCCATCTAACCGTCAGCACTATTCTGTAGCACCACATTTCGAAAGCTTCCATTCTCTTTTTCTGTAAATAGTTTATCGCCCATGCTTCACTTCCATACATGGCTACACTCCAAACAAATACTTTCAGAGAAGACTTCCTATCACTTACATTTATATCCGACGTCAGAAATGCTTTTCTTGCCAGTCTACGTTTTATATCCTCTTTGCTTTGGCTTTCATCATTTATTTTGCCGTCGAGATAGCAAAACTTGTCTTTAATATGATTCCTTTAGCATCACCTCATTTAATTTGACTACATTCAATTACCCTTGTTTGTTTTTGTTGATGTTCATCTTACATCCTCTTTTTTTTTTTTAACATTGTCCATTTCATTCAGCTGATCTTCCAGATCCTTTGCTGTCTCTGACAGAACTACAATGACATCGAGACCAAACTCAAAGTTTTAATTTCATCTTCCTGAATTGTTATTCCTACCCTAAATTTTTCATTGGATTCCTTTATTGTTTGTTCAATGTACACACGAATAACATATGGGATAAAATACAACCCTGTTTCACTCTCTTCTCAACCAGTGCTTCTCTTTCATGCCCCTCTACTATTATTACTGCCGTCTCGTTTCTGTAACAGTTGTAAATAGCCTTTCACTGTCTGTATTTTACCTCTGCTACTTAAGAACTTCCAAGAGAGTATTTCAGTCAACATTGTCAAAAACTTCCTCTAAGTCTTCCAATGCTATAAATGTAGATTTAGCTAGCCTTAACCTATCTTTCAAGATAAGCCGTAAGTTCAATATTGCCTCGCGTGTTCCTACTTTTCTTGCTTGTACCCCTCTTTTCATTCTTCTGTAAAGAATTCGTATTAGTGTCTTGCAACGATGTCGTTTTAAATTAATAGTTCTTTAATTTCAACGCCTGTCATCATCTTCTTTCTTTGGAACTGGAATTAGCACATTCTTATTGAAGTCTGAGGATATTTCTCTTGTCTCATACATCTTGCGCACCAGATGGAAGAGTTTTGCCATGGCTGGCTCTCCCTAGACTGTCACTGGTTCAGACAGAATTTTGTCTACTCCAGGACCTTTGTTTCTGCTTAAGACTTCCAGTGCTCTGTCAAATTTTTCATGCAGTATCGTATCCCCCTCCTCATCTTCATGTACGTCCTCTTGCATTTCCATAATATTGCCCTCAAGTACATCTCCCTTGTATAGGTCCTTTATATACTCCTTTCATCTTTCTGCTTTCCCTTCTTTGCGTAGGACTGATTTTCCATTTGAGCTCTTGATATTCATACAGGCAGTTTTCTTTCCTCCAAAGGTCTTTCTAATTATCCTGTACGTGGCATCTATCTTATCCCTAGCGATATATGCTTCTGCATCCTTATATTTATCCTCTAGCCATTCCCGCTTAGCGATTTTGCACTTTCTCTAAATCTCATTATTTAGACGTTTTTATTTCCTTTCACCTGCTTCATTTGTTATGCTTTTAAATTTTCTGCTTTCATCAGTAAAAATTCAATACCTCTTGTCTTATCCAAGGATTCCTACTATACCTTGTGTTTTTAGCTATTTGATCCTATTCTGCCTTCACAATTTCATCTCTTAATGCTACCCATTCGTCTTCTACTGTATTCCTTCCCCCTGCTCTAGTCAACCGTTGCCTGATACTCCCTCTGAAATTATCAAGAAGCTCTTGTTCTTTCAACTTACCCACGTCCCATCGCCTTAAGTTCCTACATTTTTATAGTTTCTTCAGTTTTAATCTACAAATCTCAACCAATAAATTGTGATCAGAGTCCATATCCGCCTCTGGAAATGTCTTACGATTTAAAATCTGATTCCTAAATCTCCGTCTAAGCATTATATAACCAATCCCAAATCTTTCTGTGTCTCCAGGTCTCTTCCACGTATACACCGTTCTTTTATGATTCTTAAACCATGTGCTAGCCACGATTAAATTACGCTCTGTACAAAACTCTACGAAGCGGCTTTCCCCAGTCCATATTCACCTACTATTTTTCCTTCTCTTCTTTTTCCTACTATCTAATTCCATTCCCCTCACAATTACCGTTTCGTCTCCATTAACTGTCTGATCCTTTTATTTCATCATAAAATTCTTCAATCTCTTCATCATCACCGGAGCTAGGTGCCCTGTAAACTTGCACTACTGTGACAGGGGCAGGCTTCGTGTCTGTCTTGGCTTTTCCTTTTTAAATTTTCTAACCTACCTAACCCGAGTAAGGGATCTAACATTCCACGCTCCGATCCGTAGACTGCCAGTTTTGTTTCTCCTGATGATGATATCCGCCTGAATAGTCCCTGCCATGAGATGTACCATATCACTTTATCACTTAGTAAAAGGCGCTACAAATGACCTACTGAACCTAAGTTAATTGCTTACCCTTGATGAAAGGACCTGAATTGGAGTCAATTCTGATAAAGGCATACACTTTTACATCCGTACACTACACCATTAATCCAGTAGACAGACTGATGACACAAAATAAACCAATGATGACTTCTCTATCCGTTGACAGTTTCGGTAAGAGAAACTAAAACTGTGAGCAGTTCACAATGTAGAATAACGCAACATCACAAGAACTATTCACGTTGACACAACGTTGGAGTTATTTATTCCATGGCAGTGGCATAATACAGCAGTAGTACTTCTTTCAAATATTGATTTCCCATTGGACCCAAAGGAGTGACAGACCTGCGGGTTCGTTTTTATACCACTAAATCTAGCCTTCCCAACCAGCATTGCAACATACGAACTTGGAGCACCTGAGGGAAGAGACAGCCCAGGAACTCCGCCCCGGATCATGAAAGATAAGCGGCTACCTCTACAAACAGAGTCGGAGCCAAACCTATTCAAATTTACGCATACTGCACTAAATCAGCCGTTTTCTGACATATCCTATACTTTGCTGATTGCATTACGAACAACGAACTGGAATCGATGTTGACGCGATGATAGAAACAAATAATCAGCAATGTTCGTTTCATCAGATGAGCATTGTATTACTAAATTCTTTCTCTGGTTTATCAATGTACTGCGTGCTGAAGTGATGTTCTACGAGTCTACACTCTCTAAAGGTCTCCCTCACTGACAGTGGTCAACCGGTAACGATACCTGTCTTTGGGTAACTGTACTATAGTTTATATTGATCTGCCAAAATTTGATGACACATCTCCGTCTTCCGCGATCACCTTAGGTGACAATCACGGCAGACAGAGTCATTATAAGACCCTTCAGGAAGTGTAGTTAACCCACAAACGAGTAGCTTACAGAATTCTCGTTCGATATATACTATAATCCGCAATTTCTTTTGTCGATAAAGGACCTCTACCGTGTGGGGTCGATAAGGAAGATCCCACTGTAAGTATCTCCTTCCGTCTTATGTTCTTTTAGCAACTATGAATGCTTCATGCAGATGCGTATCTAATAATACGGGAAGATATTGCAACAGCTGTGTTGTGAATCACGTAGTGGTTTGCTCTTAAAATTCCAAGAGTGTACGTCACTTGAAGTGTCAAATGGTACAAATGGCTCTGAGCACTATGGAACTTAACATCTGTGGTCATCAGTCCCCTAGATCTTAGAACTACTTAAACCTAACTAACCTAAGGACATCACATACGTCCATGCCCGAGGCAGGATTCGAACCTGCGACCGTAGCGGTCACGGGTTCCAGAATGAAGCGCCTAGAACCGCACGGCCACACCGGGCGGCCTTGAAGTGTCACCAAATATATTGCTTCCTGTTATCTATATTTTGTGTAAAACCATGAAGGTGAAATTAGAGAGACAAACTCACTCGTGACCTTACTAAAAGTCGCTTTTCTCGCACACCATTCGCGACAGGAACGGGAAAAGGAGGAGATGAGTGGTTTACAAAGTATCCTCAGCCACGTACCATAAGATGGCTTGTAGGGGACATGCCTAGATAGCCGTGCATTCTAGTGGGAATAGAATGCAGTGGACTTTTATTGCTTACCTGGACACATGGGATGGACCTATGTTATTTATTGCTCAAATATTAGATCACCATCTGTCATCGGTGTTGCCTGATACACTTGTTTTACGAAATGGCCTGCGTATCTATTGACAACAGATACAGCTCAGTTGCAATTTTAAATAGGAAAAGGAGTTCACACGTAACTTCAGAGGGTCACATTCCCCTTTTTTATCAACGTACTGCATTCTAGTAGGACCCACATCTACATACATACGCAGCAAGCCACTATACGGAGGCAACCTTGTCCCTGCACCAGTCATTCCCTTTCCTAATCCACTTGCAAAGGAACAAGGGAAAACGTCTGTGTGTCATGGAACGAGCCCAAATTTCTCTTGCCCTGTCTTCTCGCGCCTCAAGAGAAATACGCATTGGCGGCAGTAGAATTGTTCTGGAGTCAGCAGCAAACGCGGGTTTTCTAAGTTTTCCCAAAAGTGTTTCGTGGAAATAACCAAATCTACCCTCCAGGAGTTCCCATCAGAATTTACGAAATCCGTAATGCTTGCGTGTTGATTGAATATGGCGGTAACTAACCTAGCGGCACTCTTCTGAATTGCTTCAATGCCTTTCTTTACTTCGGTCTTCCGTCTTCGGGATCCCAAACACTCGAGCAGAACTCGAAAATTGGTCACACTAGTGTTCAATATGCGATCCCTTTTACAGATGAGATACATTTTCCTTAAATTCTGCAAATAAACCGACGACTGCTGAAATTACACGCTCGCTGCATTTCATGTCGCATTGCAACGTTACACCTGTATGTGAGTGTACGTGACTGTGTCAAGCAGCCGGCCGGGGTGGCCAAGCGGTTCTAGGCGCTACAATCTGGAACCGCGCGACCGCTATGGTCGCAGGTTCAAATCCTGCCTCGTGCATGGATGTGGGTGATGTCCTTAGGTTAGTTAGGTTTAAGTAGTTCTAAGTTCTAGGGGACTGATGAACTTAGCAGTTAAGTCCCATAGCGCTCAGAGCCATTTGTACCATTTTTCGTGTCAAGTGGCATGTAACTAACATTGTTTTCGAGCGCTACTAATCTTTATTTATCTATATTGTCTACGTTTAGAGAAAGCTGTCATTGATCACACCAAATAGCGATTGTATCCAAATCATCTTGTCCTAGAGTCACTTTAACGTGACATTCTCACGTACACTACAACAAATTGTCACACATTGCTACTCACCCTGTCCATCAGAAAATTTACTTATATAGAAATCTGTCTGATGAACACTCGCCGTCGAGTGGTTTCTACTACTTAAAGTCTTTGAGCCACTCATATATCTGAGAACCATTCCGTATGCCTTCGTTAATAGTTTACAGCGGGGCACTGTGTCAGACGCTTTCCGGAAGCCAAGGAATATGGAATCTGCGTATAGCCCTTGATCCATGGTTCGCAGTACTTTAAGAAGGTCACCAAAGAGCTGTTAAAGGTTGCAATGACAGCAGTTCACTATTGGTTATCACAATAGAATGCAAGGCGAAGCTGTCGTGAGCATCTGTGGAGAGTGATGAAAGAAAGGGGAGCCCAGGAGTTGAAGACAAGGAGTTGGATGTCCACGCCTCAGCACAAAAAGTCACACCACAGATGGTGGAGGTCGGAGGGTTGCCCGTTCTGTAAAACTGGAAAGGCGTCGTTCTGTGACAGATACAACGACGGCTTACAACACTGATGAAGGACTAAGTGGTTCAGAACACACCTTTCGCCTCAGACTGTTAAACGTAGGTTTCTAAAGCAGACGTCCGTTACGTGATCCTGTGTTGACACAGTGACATTGTTGCAGAAGGCGCGGAATCTTAGAGACTGGAGCATGGATCAATGGAAACGTGTCAGCTTGTCGGACGAATCACACTTCTTACTACACGAGGTCGAGGGTCGTGTCCGCATACGCTGTCATCCAGGCAAACAGCTGCCCGATACATGCAACGCGCCTCAGGTGCAGGTCTTTAGAGATGGGAGACATTCACCTCGGCTTTCATGCAAACTCTGATAGTAATCGAGGTCACTACGTCAGCTGCGGACTACGTGAACATTTTTGTGGGCACGATTCTCACTTCCGTGTTTGATTTCTTTCCCAACGGCAATAACACCTTCCATCAAGATGAGGGTCAGCGTCTAAAGATCAGATTCGAGCTACAATGGTTTCATGAACATGACAGCGACCTGACATTGTGGTCCTGGCCACCATACGCACCTCGTATGAACGCCATATCGAACCCCAGCTTCGCATTCACAAACCATTGTCCCATTTGGCGACCAGTGCGCTGTCCGGTGTCATATGCTTTCGGAAATGATTTTTCGCATACATGCCACGTATAATAGTTGCTGTATGCAACACAAACGTGAGACATCTTGCTTATAAACTGGTGATGGTAATGTTTTGGCTCATAGTGTAATTCAGTTATTAGATGACCCAACACAGAAAGCCGAAAAGACAAGCAAAAGGGAATTAGATATATAGGATTTATCAAAGCAAAGTAAATGACAGAAGTCTGTAGCCGGCCGCTGGTGGCCGAGCGGTTCTGGCGCTACAGTCTGGAACCGCGCGACCGCTACGGTCGCAGGTTCGAATCCTGCCTCGGGCATGGATGTCTGTGTTGTCCTTAGGTTAGTTAGGTTTAAGTAGTTCTAAGTTCTAGGGGACTTATGACCTCAGCAGTTGAGTCCCATAGTGCTCAGAGCCATTTGAACAGAAGTCTGTAGACTGTTTCACCATAACCGCTTCGAATGTGAAAATGTGCGAAAGCGAAACTTTCGACTTAAATATGTCAATTATTCTTAATGTAGTAAACGTTGTGTTGTTGTTCGTGGAACTACAATGACTCTACGTAGTTGTCGGATTCGAACCGAGGCTGCTTACACAGTTATTCATACAACAGAGGTTTGTGTCAGCGGACGATAACAGTAAAATGTCTAACAGCATAAAATGAAACGACGAGTGTTGGGCGGCAGTGCAAATAACATGTTTCAACGATTTATGCTAGCTTCTGGGTGTTATGTTCCCCAATGTACCTACTTGGATTCAAATCAAAGTTACAGATAATGTGAGAGTTACACTTAATTTGTGAATCTACGTGATGAAATTCAATTTCAGTGGTGCTCATCGTGTTCATGCAGCAGTGAATAAACAAACAAAAGAGTACTTCATATTATATTAGGCAGCACGGAGAAGTTGTAACGAGGGCGTGCTGAAGGAGAATGCCTCCGGACTTTTTATTTGAAAACTCTCAAAAGTTATTAAACAAAATGAAATGTTATTAACATTCCACTTCTATATTCTTCCTGCCTACATATTTGCATTCCTCTGTCGCCAGAGGGCTCCGAACCGTAGTCTCTAGCATTGCGGTGTGTTAGGTAGCTATGTTATGCTGTAATCGAGTTACGAATTCGGAGACTTCGTCCACTCATGGACACACCCTCCTTCAGTATGACAATGATAGGCTACACACGAATGCTGCAACATATGCAACAATCAGATCCGCTGCGTTCACCGTCATCGATCAACCCTCCCATATGATTCCGACTTGACACCATCCGGTTTTCATCTGCTTTCCAAACTTAAATTACTCCTTCTCGTTATAGTGATGAACCAGTGCAAGGTTGTGGCACCGTCAACAGACATTCTACAGTGACAGATCTTTCGTTGGGGTAATGTGTTCACCGCCACAGGGACTGTATTAAGAAATAAATCCATGAACATGAATAGTAAAGATGTAGAATGAGAATAACCTTCGTTTTATTTAAAAAAGCTTTAAGAGTTATCAAGTAAAAAGACTGGAGGCATTACTTTTCAGCAGCCCTCCTAGTTCATTACATTCAACAAGCAAAAATAAAATAATTTAAAATTCTTGACAAATTAAAGCTACATGCTCCACTGAGACTCTAATCAAGACCCTTTTTTCGAGCGCAAAGTTCATACCAATTGTGCCATCCACAGGAGTCAGAATCTAGTTTCCTAGAATTAACTATCCAAGTCTGAAAAACAGCACACGCAACTCCCGTTGTGTACAGACCTAGATGGTCTGAAATAAAGTAATTTCTGGCCAAGAAATACTGGCATTGACCACATAGTACAGCCGCCGAAACTTCCCATCCTTATAAAATTAATGGCATCTGTAAAAGCAATTTGTCGTGATTTGTGACTGATCCGACAATATGCGAGTTTACAATAGCTGAAAAATATCGGGTAATTTGGACCACGTAAAAATGAGACGTTCCGAGTCTCATGTAGTAGAGGAGCAGGGATGACATTCTGCCGTACATAAATGCACAGCAAGCACTGAAACTGGCAGTACCGATACAACCACACTGTCACACACCAGCAGCTCAGAGCCTAATTATTCATCCACGCCTCGTAAATCATGCTTTTTTTCTCGTAATATCAGTGCAAATTTATCTACATTGCAGATTAATGTTGATATTACTCCAAATGCATGTTTAATTAATTTGCTACAGTGATAATCGATTGTTGTAACCTGTAGGCTATCGAAAATACAGTGTCGATGAATTATGTCCTATGTTTAACGGTCCCAATCTAGCTGACGTTGCATAATTTAATAGATGCTGTACTGCAGTGGCAAGGGATGGAGGTTAAGTGTGCACCATATCACCGCAATATCTGAGTTCGCTCATCTCAGCAAAAGTCCATGAGCCAGAATGTGCATAATTCGTCATTGTGTAATTATGAAGTATTCGTCTTCTGAGCAGTCGTAATAACGGAGCTTCAGTCTTTTATTTCCACAGCACAGCGACACATTTGAGTTTCTGTATTAATGAAAGAACACACAACAAGAAATTCGCTTATGCACTTAATTTAAAATTTAAATTTTTCGACATTTCTACTTCTGACATACTGTACTTGATTTCATCAACGCTAAGCCAATAGGTGCTACGGCAAATTACATCCGCAAACTGTGACATGATAGAATACACTTGGCGAATACATACGAGATTTAGTTATACAGTTGTAATAGACACATCGACACAATAAAGTTATATAACTTCCTTTTTTGTCTGCAGGTCTGATATACATTGAAATTTTCGCACTACACACAGCGTCACAGGCAACTACTGTAAGAGGTTTAACAAATGGTGCAGCCCGTTGATGTAGCCGTGAATCTAGGGTTAACGAACACTCCGTTATTATCGGATTCTTCCGTTTTTTCGCCCAAAATTTCTTTCTCCATTTATTTTTTATCTGACCTGGTCAGTGTGTTACTAGTTGTCGATATGACTTGCTTCTTGACAAAAATTATCGTACACAGTTATAACTGTGAGGATGTTTTTACGTATTATGGTGGGTTTAAAAGAGCATATTATGTTTGTACAAATTGTGGTATTACTTTTCTGAAAGCTTGATAAAGATCATTGATCGAAACTAGCAGCCAATTGTGCAAAATAAATGACAGCTGAAGATTTCAGCATGAATTTTAACACTATCGTTTTTCTCTGCCTAACCTGCGGTTTATTTACTTTAGACAATGCTTGCAGCTTTTACGTTACATCAACACTGCTTTTTTTCCCAAAATTCATGCATTCAGTTGTGTCTCACGTTTTCAAAGACCCAAAACTGCAGGACCCCAGTACATCTTAGGGATGTTCAGCTCTGTCACCCGGTGCTTTCTGGAGAAACAGCCAACTTTTTACATTTGAGCTCAATTGTGCCTTCTCCCAGGTCGCAAAATGTTTTCGCCATGTCTTTCCCCCATAGTAGATACTAGCGGGGTTCATTCACAACAAAACTAGATGCCTCGGCACAGCATCACAAAAGCATGAGCGATAAACCCTCCTCTCTCACTAGCCAGGCGTTCTGCGAATCGGCTCTATGGATGGCGGTTGACTGCTGTCCTCCCTGGCAATCTGTGTGCATTTTCTATAGCTCAGAATGTTTTCTGTGTTCTCTCAGATCTACGAGGCATGCCAATCAGAATCGACAGAAAAAGAAAAGTAAGTTTGCACTGGTCAGTTACCGACAATGTCTAGCACTGCTGTTTACCGGATTCCTCGGCATCAATAAATATTCCGATCAAACTGTTCTTTCATTATGAATTAACATATGTTATCTGGGTGTTCCTGGAAAGACATGTAACAGCATACCTAAAATCTTGATGGGGCTATTTTCGAGGTATAACAGCATACCCAGAATCATGACGAGGTTATTTCCGCGGTATAGCGTTTTCAGAATTTACTATAACCGAGGCCTCTGCCAAGTCATCCGTTGAAGGGTGGATGAATATGTACAGAAGGGATAACTCCACTGCCAGATTCCATGGTCGCAGATCGACTTTTCCGAAGTGATAGTTATAAATTTATGACTATACTTGTCGATATCTACAGCGTGATAAACAGAGCACACAACCTGACATAAGAATTGCACTTCGGTAAGTGTTCAGAATCGATATGAGTTCATAAAAGATTTTTCCAGGCCTGATATTTCTGAGGAATATTTTATGTGACAGGCTTCACCAGCATCATCATGGCAGATGACATGTTTGATCATGTGGTCTTGGGTGTAGCACCTTGAAATGTGTGGAATGTGTGAGTGGCACAATGCTAAGTGCTCTCTGCCATGTACTTCACAGTGGTTCTCAGAATCTTAAGGTGGCCTATGTAGTTATATTGAAGAAATCTGGTTTGTAAAATGTCTACTCAGTATGTCCCACTCATTCAGTAATATGCCCAAGTAAGAATCAGTGCAAATAACACATACACTGCCCAGTAAGTGTTGCGAAATTCAAAGAGAGATCATTCTCTGTACGAAAATAATGCTCTCAACAGATTTTCTATACAAATATCCAGTATTAAAATTAATGGACAACTTTAGGTAGTTACTAATGTAGAGATGCACTACTAACATTAAGATTATCATACCTCATTGTCTTTACACATCAGGCCATTGCAAAAGATATTTGCAAGCACTTTCTGTTGCTTCTGGTGTGTATCATGGTGAAATTACTGAGTCTGTTACACAGTGTTGTAAAATAAACTGACAGATAATCATTACAGCTCAGTTGTTGGGTTCAACTATGTAAATATAAGTGAATGAGGTCAACTTACGAAAATATGAGCGTATGGTAATTTCAGAAACCTTCGTTTTGAGACTATAGAATTGAAACCTTAATCTGACCTGGTTTTTCAAAAAAATCTTAACCGTATATTGATCTTCCTCGGCATGCCACCTTACCCAACTCTTTTTCATTCAACTAGTGTCAGTATTGCACTTTAGAAAGGAGTGTGATTAACAGACAATATCGATCCAACTTTGTAAACCAGATTTCATGTGCTGTAGATCGCCTGTGGAAAACAAATAGCTGTTGAGGAATGGTACAGGCACTCACTTGGCATTCAACATCAAACTTAATCTATGTTTCCTGACAACTCTCTAGCATGATTTTACCAAATGTGGGTGACAATACAGTCAGATTCTATGAAGATAATACTATTTTGTACTGCACTGGCGTTTCAAAAAAAATGGCTCTGAGCACTATGGGACACTGGCGTTTCATTTCATTGCAATAGAATGAATAGATTCTCAAAAATACATTTCTCACTTTCTTTTGACTGGTTTGATGCCACTCTTCATCGCTTCTTATCTTGTCCTAATGTTTTGACAACGACCTCGTTAAGGCGGCAAAAGAATTTTCCATCATATATTCATTATTCATTTATATTACACTGAAGCGCCAAAGAAACTGGTATACGCATGTATATTCAAAAAATGGTTCAAATGGCTCTGAGCACTGTGGGACTTAACATCTATGGTCATCAGTCCCCTTGAACTTAGAACTACTTAAACCTAAGGACAGCACACAACACCCAGTCATCACGAGGCAGAGAAAATCCATGACCCCACCGGGAATCGAACCCGGGAACCCGGGCGTGGGAAGCGAGAACGCTACCGCACGACCAAGAGCTGTGGACCATGTATATTCAAATACAGAGATATGTAAAGAGGCAGAAAAGGGAGCTGCGATCGGCAACGCCTATATAAGACGACAAATGTGTGGCGGAGTTGTTAGATCGGCTACTGCTGCTGCAATGGCGGTTATCACGATTTCAATGAGTTTGAACGTGGTGTTATTGTCGGCGCACGGGCGATAGGGTACAGCATCTCCGAGATAGCGATGAAGTGGGGATTTTCCCGTACGACCATTTAACCAGTGTACCGTGATTATGAGGAATCTGGTGAAACATAAAATTTCCGACATCTCTGCGGCCGGCAAAAGATCCTGCAAGAATGGAACCAACGACGACTGAAGAGAATCATTCAACGTGTAGAAGTGCGACCCTTCCGCAAATTGCTGCAGATTTTAATGCCGGGCCATCAACACGTGTCAGCGTGCGAACCATTCAACGAAACATCATCGATATGGACTTTCGGAACCGAAGGCGTAGTCGTGTATCCTTGATGACTGCACGGCACGAAGCATTACGCCTCGCCTGGACTCGTCAACACCTACACTGGACTGTTGATAACTGGAAACATGTTGCCTGATCGGATAAGTCTCGTTTCAAATTGCATCGAGTGGTTGGACGTGTACGGGTATGAAGACGAACTCGTGAATCCGTGGACCCTGCATGTCATCTGGGGACTGTTCAAGTTGGTGGAGGCTCTGTAATGGAGTAGGGCTTGTGCAATTGGAGTGATATGGGACCCCTGATACGTCTAGATACGACTTTGATAGGTGACAAAAGTACGTAAGCATACTGTCTCATCACCTACATCCAGTCATGTCCATTGTGCATTCCGACGGACTTGAGCAATTCCAGCAGGACAATGCGACACCCTACACGTCCAGAATTGTTACAGAGTGGCTCCAGGAACACTCTTCTGACTTTAAACACTTCCGCTGACCACCAAACTCTCCAGACATGAACATTATTGAGCATATTGGGATGCCTTGCAGCGTGCTGTTCAGAAGAGATCCCCACCGCCTCGTACTCTTATGGATTTGTGGACAGCACTGCAGGATTCATGGCGTCATTTCGCTCCAGAACTACTTCAGACATTATCGGGTCCATTGCACGTCGTGTTGCGGCACTACACGGTATTAGGCAGGTGGCAGGTGTACCAGTTTCTTGGGCTCTTCAGTGTAGATCACTATTTGTGATACATAATTCCATTGTTAATCATTTCGTTGGTTGATAGTGGCTAGCACGATATATTAAAAAATTTTGCAGTACTGCATGTCCACGAGATAGTTAAAGATGAGCACTGACAAACATTCACAGAAGCTGCCATCGGCTAAAGACGAGCTGGGAACAGACATGTCGTGTTCTGCAGGGGCCAGGGGCGGACATTTAAGTCCTGCAGAACACGACAAGATGGTTAACATCCCTGGAGGACACAGAACACCTGTAGCACGGACAGAGTGAATGGGAGGTTGCTCTCTGGTGGGATGGAAAAAATTTCAGAATACATACCTGGAGAAAGATCACTGGGGATGCAAGAAGGCGAAAAGTCATTCGTTTAGAGTGAAGCATGTTCAGGATCACTGCCGACTGATGGAAGCTGACCTCCTACGAATCTTCTCACAGGAAGTGCTGGGGCATTCTTCCTGCTGAAAAGCATAGAGACGTTTTTGATTGGTTGAGTGCTAAGGATATAGGAGGGGAAATTGGGACTTCCAGTAAATCTTCTGAAAGCAGTACCGCTTCAGGTCATTGACTCACAGATTCATGACCCATTTTCTGGGAGGTAATGTTTTTGTTATGGCTGCTAGGATTTATCGCTTGAGCACAAAGGTAGACGCCGTGTGTCCGGGGGCTGTGGAGTATGGCGTGGAGAGGATACTAACCTCTGGGGAGCAATTGAGGGTTCTTCCATCCAGCGACTGATTAAGAGCGTTTCCATTCCATGACCTATAGAGGAAAATTCTGTCTAGTGATGGACGTAGAGACTCATCTGGCCAGGGACACACTGGAGAATCTGTCAGTTAAATTTTGCGTTGATTTCGACACAGACAGTGAGTGAAGTCATTTCTCTGAGAGAGAGTTGGTATTCTGTTTACTCGAGTGATGATTCTTTAGCTTTCTGAGGAGTCTCACAGACAACGAAGCGCTTATTTTGTTATGTTTTTGAACTTCCACCGCTCTGAGTGTGAATCCTGAATTCTTCATGGTCGTGCTGACAAGGGGAAGTGTGGTAGCAGTTGTGCGGATGGCGGATAGTCGTCTTCGGTTCATTGGTAGAATTTTGGGAAGATGTGGTTCATCTGTAAAGGAGGACGCTTATAAAACACTAATACGACCTATCCTTGAGTACTGCTAGAGCGTTTGGGATCCCTATCAGGTCGGATTGAGGGAGGACATAGAAGCAATTCAGAGGCGGGCTGCTAGATTTGTTACCGGTAGGTTTTAACATCAAGCGAGTGTTACGGAAATACTTGAGGAACTCCGGTAGGAGTCCCTAGAGGAAAGGAGGCGTTCTTTTCGTGAATCGCTACTGAGGAAATTTAGAGAACCAGCATTTGAGGCTGACTGCAGTACAATTTTACTGCCGCCAAGTTACATTTCGCGGAAAGACCACAAAGATAAGATGTAAGATAAGAGAGATTAGGGCTCGTACAGAGGCATACAGGCAGTCATTTGTCCCTCGTTCTGTTTGGGCGTGGAACAGGAAGAGAAGATGCTAGTTGTGGTCCGAGGTACCCTCCGCCACGCCTCGTATTGTGGATTGCGGAGTATATATGTAGATGTAGAAGTTTTATGAATTGATTCTTAAAAGTGTAGACAGAGGAACTTAAAATGTCCTGTGATGCCTCTCGTGCTCCGAGTCGATCCGTTCGACGTCCTACCCCTTAAGAGACGGTCTGATGGCCGTAATGAGATCAGGTTAAAAATGAAATAAAAATAAATAGTTGAATCCAGTTGCTAAATAGTTAAGGTTTTTACGTCTGTGGAATACATATATTCGTTTTTTATTATTCTTGTTGAGTACAAGAAATTTTGTCATTACCTTAAGAGCCGAAATACAGAACCAAAATTAGTGGAACGTTCTTGCTGCACTGATCTTCGTGTGTGTGTGTGTGTGTGTGTGTGTGTGTGTGTGTGTGTGCGCATGTGAGAGTACGTGCGCCCTTGTTTGAGATAAGGCACCACCAGAAGGTGTGGAAATGCACTCGCGGAAAGAACTTGTCACTGCCTAACGTGCGGGGAACAGCTGCGTCACAAGAGTGGGTTGACGGTACAATGGGCCGCAGCAGCTGCCAGCCACAGATGTTATTTAACCTGGAGGAACGACGGCTTGCCAAGATTTTTTACGTAACCCCGTTTCTCGGCAGCCGCTGTATCCAGAGCCCAAGCAGCGCCAGCCCGCTAAGAGAGCACATTCAACTCCAGGAAATCGCCCAAAGGTGACAAAACGCTTTTCAGATTTTTCCCAGTGACAGCAGTAAATACAATGTAACACTTTCTACGCTACAAAGAGTTTGAAACACTCGTAGTTTAATATTTTGCTTTGCCTGCTGACAGTTCCATCGGAATTTCTTGGAACTTGTTTTAATTTAATTTTTCATGAACTATGTTTTAGAGGAACCAGCAACTGTGTCTATAATGTCGTATAGAATAAAATTTCTCCTTCAGCTCCGTTTTTTCCATTCGTAGCACAACCCGTATCTAGAATTTATTCCGATCTTCGAGTGCTGTGAGAGGTTACATAAGATTTGCATGCGTTGTCTGAGTGTGTGTTCTGAGTGTCTTTATCTGATGTTGCTCTCTAACGTTCTCAATGTATCGCAAAACCGGAAATATAAATCTTGGAATTTAGTTGTCAGTGTTATAAGATAGCATTTTCTATAAGTCTCCTTCTAGCTATTGTGCTTCCTTCGTTAATAACATTGGACACCGATTCATAAACACAGAGGAAGGTCTTCAAATACTCCAACATGTCCAGAAATAGTATTTATTGGTTCTGACGGATGCTTAGAAATTTTTGTGCACCATAAAACGTCTGTGAAAAACATTCTTAATGCCAAGCTAGATACTGAATCCATTACTCTACTCAGATGCTCCTCTTGTATATATTATCTAAAGTTAGTTAAAAATATTTAATATTTTTGCAAACTGTGTGTAGTATGTAACAATTAAGACACAAAATGAATTCTCTTTTGCAGAGTAGTGTAAAACGTGGCATATAAAGAGCTTTGTTGTTTCTGACGGCAGCTGTATGTGAAATTAGGGCCGGGCGCGGGATTAGCCGAGCGGTCTCAGGCGCTGCAGTCATGGCCTGTGCGGCTGAACCCGGCGGAGGTTCGAGTCCTCCCTCGGGCATGGGTGTTCGTCCTTGGGATGATTTAGGTTAAGTAGTGTGTAAGCTTAGGGACTGATGACCTTAGCAGTTAAGTGCCATAAGATTTCACACACAAATGGTTCAAATGGCTCTGAGCACTATGGGACTTAACATCTGTGGTCATCAGTCCCCTAGAACGTAGAACTACTTAAACCTAACTAACCTAAGGACATCACACACATCCATGCGCGAGGCAGGATTCGAACCTGCGACCGCAGCAGTCGAGCGGTTCCGGACTGAGCGCCTAGAACCGCTAGACCACCGTGGCCGGCATTTCACACACATTTGAACATTTTTGACCTTAGGCAAAATAAAATGCTGCGACTATAGACTAAAACAAATATCTCTTCTTGCCGTGTTCGTCGCTGTTTCACTCGATAGTATGTCGGGACAGTTCCAAGTTACTGAAAAAAATAGGCCACTAAATTAGGCCATATGCGACCGTATACTGCCTATTAAGTGAAGAAAACTGTGCCAATGTCTTTGTATTATTGTATTATTTATAGGAAATAAACATTTTGGTCGAAGTAGAGAGGATATAAAATGTAGATTGGCAATGGCAAGGAAAACGTTTCTGAAGAAGAGAAATTTGTTAACATCAAATATAGATTTACGTGTCAGGAAGTCGTTTCTGAAAGTATCTGTTCGGAGTGTAGCCATGTATGGAAGTGAAACATGGACGATAAATAGTTTGGACAAGAAGAGAATAGAAGCTTTCGAAATGTGGTGCTACAGAAGAACGCTGAAATTTAGATGGGTAGATCACATAACTAATGAGGAGTTATTCAATAGAATTGGGGAGGAGAGGAGTTTGTGGCACAACTTGATAAGAAAAAGGGACCGGTTGGTATGACATGTTCTGAGGCATCAGGGGATCACAAATTTAGCATTGGAGGGCAGCGTGGAGGGTAAAAATCGTAGAGGGAGACCAAGAGATGAATACACTAAGCAGATTCAGAAGGATGTAGGTTGCAGTAAGTACTGGGAGATGACGAAGCTTGCACAGGATGGAGTAGCATGGGGAGCTGCATCAAACCAGTCTCAGGACTGAAGACCCCAACAACAACAACAACAACATTGTGTGTAGGTGAGAGAGTGTGAGAGTGTGTGAATTTATGCTTGATGAAGGAGGCACAACTACTTAGATTTAAAAAAAAAAAAAAGAAAAGAAAAGAAGAAGCTATCCCATACCATCGGAATCTGAATTCTAATATTTGAATTTCCAGGTTTTCAATTAAAGTGAATACATGAAATGACGACTGCAGCGGGAGTCAAGGAACATTCATGAAGTCATCATATTCAGCATCAGTGTAAACTCTTACAGGATCGAAAATACGAACACATTCTGGAAATGTGTTGTGTTATGAAAGAAAAAACGTCACTGGTTCAGTAAATACATGATTACATCATTAACTCTTTCACTCTACTTGAAATGTTTTAACGCCTCTTAAGAAATGCTCACGGTTCGATTCACGAGATTACTGCAAATAGATGCTATCATTGAATCGCCGAAAATCGTGTGATGAAACGAGCTGTAAAATAGCATAGTATAACGGTGCAGTGGGAGCTGTTCGTCGACAGACATCATACCTTCCTGCCCAGTGCTCGAATATACCACTTCCTGGACCTATGCATATGTGTACACATGTACATCTGGAAACATAATTAAATTAAAAAGAAACGTCCGATAATTGTAAGAATCGAAGTGTTAAATCTTTTTGTACTCATCAGTGTTTTAGGTGGCTTGCTGTCGCCCACCAAGATTCCCTCTCCTGCGGCAAACACTTCATCTCGGAGTAGCCCTTGCAATCAAGTCCTCAGTTTATTGCTGGATATGTGCCAATCTCTGTTTTCCAGTAGAGATTTTGTCCTCTACGGCTCCATCTAAATAAAAATTTTCAGCTTGTAGCCTTTATAAGAACGCGATGTGGTAGAAATATACTGTTTAGGTACTTTCTCAAAATGAATAACTTTTCAGTGCTGAACTCTCTTAGAACATGGACTTTGTACATCTTCCGTACCATAAAAGAGATTTTGGTCTGGTGTACGTGACACTGGCACACTACACTAATGATAGTGACCCTCTCAATGAATTATTTTGCCATGGGTTCAGTTTTTTCTTTCTCTCACTGTGGAGGTGAAAGTAATGCATAGTGTTCTAGAAATAGACATTCCGCATCCTAACTGTTTTTATTTTATTTATCTTTCGTTCTTGCTACTAGATTTGGGTTCGCATCCACATTTTCAACCTATCATTCCCGTCATAAGCCAAGCTGTGAGGCTGGGATCCGGCATTACCATTGATATACATCTACATCTATATCCGTACTCCGCAAGCCACCTGACGGTGTGTGGCGGAGGGTACCTTGAGTGCCTCTATCGGTTCTCCCTTCTATTCCAGTCTCGTATTGTTCGTGGAAAGAAAGATTATCGGTATGCCTCTGGGTGGCCTCTAATCTCTCTGATTTCATCCTCATGGTCTCTTCGCGAGATATACGTAGGAGGGAGCAATATACTGCTTGACTCCTCGGTGAAGGTATGTTCTAAACTTCAACAAAAACCCGTACCGAGCTACTGAGCGTCTCTCTTGCTAAGTCTTCCACTGGAGTTTATCTGTCATCTCCGTAACGCTTTCGCGATTACTAAATGGTACTATAACGAAGCGCACTGCCGTCCGTTGGATCTTCTCTATCTCTTCTATCAACCCTATCTGGTACGGATCCCACACCAGTGAGCAGTATTCAAGCAGTGGGCAGACAAGTGTACTGTAACCTACTTCATTTGTTTTCGGAGTGCATTTCCTTAGGATTCTCCCAGTGAATCTGAATCTGCCATCTGCTTTACCGACGATTAATTTTATATGGTCATTCCATTTTAAATCACTCCTAATGCCTGCTCCCAAATAATTAATGGAATTAACTGCTGCCAGTTGCTGACCTGTTATATTGTAGCTAAATGATAAAGGATCTTTCTTTCTATGTATTCGCAGCACATTACACTTGTCTACATTGAGGTTCAGTTGCCATTCCCTTCGCCATGCGTCAATTGGTTGCAGATCCTCCTGCATTTCAGTACAATTTTCCATTGTAACAACCTCTCGATATACTACAGCATCATCCGCAAAAAGCCTCAGTGAACTTTTATCCACAAGGACATTTATATATATATTGTGAATAGCAACGGTCCTACGACACTCCCCTGCGGCACACCTGAAATCATTCTTACTTCGGATGACTTCTCTCCATTGAGAATGATACGCTGCGTTCTGTTATCTACGAACTCTTCAATCCAATCACACAACTGGTCTGGTAGTCCATATGCTCTTACTTCATTCATTAAACGACTGTGGGGAACCGTATCAAACGCCTTGCGGAAATCAAGAAACACGACCTGGGAACCTGTGTCTATGGCCCTTTGAGTCTCGTGGACGAATAGCGCGAGCTGGGTTTCACACGATCGTCTTTCTCGAAACGCATGCTGATTCCTACAGAGTAGAATTATAGTATCCAGAAAAGTCATTGCACTCGAACATAATACGTGTTCCAAAATTCTACAACTAATCGACGTTAGAGATACATGTCTATAGTTTTGCACACCTGTTCGACGTCCCTTCTTGAAAACGGGGATGACCTGTGCCCTTTTCCAATCTTTTGGAACGCTACGCTCTTCTAGAGACCTACGGTACACCACTGCAAGAAGGGGGGGCAAGTTCCTTCGCGCACTCTGTGTAAAATCGAACAGGTATCCCATCAGGTCCAGCGGTCTTTCCTCTTTTGAGCGATTTAAATTGTTTTCTGTCACTCTGTCATCTATTTCGATATATACCACTTTGTCATCTGAGCAACAATCTAGAGAAGGAACTGCAGTGCAGTCTTCCCCTGTGAAACAGCTTTGGAAAAACCAGTTTGTCTATGATTGTCGGACGTCAGCCTGATAATGTTTGATGGCGGAAATTATTGCTAGGGAATGGGGCTAAAGACGTACTATGTCATACCTGCCTGTAAAATTTTTCTTATAATTTAATGCAGAAGTTCGCGAGGAATCCAATGTACTGATCGTAGAAGCAGGAAGTACAACGGTATTTAACTCACCTGACAGAAAAGTTCAAAGAGGTCCACAGCGTCCTCTGATTTTCTTGCGACAAATATTGCATTAGCATTTCTGTAGACAGTATGCATCTTTTTCCAGGGGTCATTCAGACAGAACAGATATAAACATAATATTAACAAGGTGTGATTCCGATGATATCTTCAATAGGCCACGCCCTATAGAATACTTACGATATTGGTCAATATTACTGCCTTTTTCACCCACTAGTACTATTGTGCCTTCCAATGTGAAATCTTCACACAGCGACAGCACATACTCTATCATCTTATCCATAGCAGTACTTCTTTCTTTTAGTGTTCAACCCTGGGGTTGGTTTGCAGAAGAGCGCCATTCCTGTCTGCCTTCCTCTTCATTTCCACGTATGTGTTACATCCAACGCTATTTCTGATCTGTTGCATGTATGATATCCGTGATCGCTCCTGGCGGTCCCTTCCCTCAACAGCTCCTTCTGCTACTGTTCCAATGATGTTGTTGTGTCGCAGGATGTGCCCTACAAGTTTGTCTCTTCTTGTTTGGATGTGCTTCCACAGATATCTGCTTTCCTGTACTCTTCTAAGCACCTCTTCATGTGTTACTTTGTCTCTCCAGCTGATCTTCATCGACTTCTATAGCCCCACGTCTCCAGGGCCTCTAGCCGTCTTCTCTCTTCTCTTCCAATTGTCCAAGTTTCACATACGTATAGAACCACACTCCAAACGAAACCTTTCATGATACGTTTCCTTATTTTCAGACTGATGTTGCTGCTGGTGAGTAAGTTCCTTCTCCAATTAAATGCTATTTTGGCCTTCTGTATTATGCTCGCAATTTCTTTCCGACTTCTACAATCCCTTGTGATTTTGCTTCCCAGGTAAGTAATTTCCTCTATCACTTTCACCTCCTCTCTTCCAATTCTCATTCTCAGAGGTTCATATTCTGCTCTTGTACTGCATACCGTCACTTTAGTCTTTTTCTTGTTTATTCTTATTCCATACTGATTGCATAGAATTTTTTCCATTGTTCTGAGGACTTCCTCTAGATCTTCTTTTGTCTCCGTGAACATAGCAATATCATCTGCATAACGTAGCGTGTGTATCTTCTGCCCATTTATTTTGATACCCACCTCAGTAGTTTCTCGAACTTCGTCTAAGCTTCCTGGATGTAAGGATTGAATATAAGAGGAGAGAGAGAGCACATCCTTGTCTTACCCCTTTTCTAATATTTGCTTCTTGTTCTTAGTGACAGTTCCTAATCACTGCCAGCTCATTCCTATAGAAACTGAGTATCACATGGATGTCTTTGTACTTTATTCCACTTTTCCTCAGCACTTTGAACATCTCATGCCACATAACGTTATCAAATGCTTTTTCCATGTCTACAAAGGCAATATAAGTTGGTTTATTTTTCTGTAATTATTTTTCGATAACGAGTCTCAGTGCCAGAATCGCCTCTCTTGTTCCCAGTCCCCTTCTGAAACTAAACTAGCACAAAGCAGCACTAGGATTATAAAAATAGCTGACGTGATAATCTGATCCTAGTTTTGTTTTGGAACATACATCTTATTTCAATACAAATGTTCCAGTGAGCTGTGTTTATTGTTTACTTTATTTGCAAGCTATTTCGGGGGCTTTTATACCTTTATCTTCAGACATTTACACAGAGCTGTCGAAGCGACATTAGTAAAAACTATATACTGCTATCGACCTACGTCTGTGTTGGCCAACAAGATACACTTGCGGGTGGATTTCATTTCGGTGACTATATCTGATTGGCTGTGGATGAAACTATAAAAGGCTTCGAAATAGCTTGCAAGCAAAACGAGATAATTTGCACCCGAGGAACCCATTATCCAGCATCATGGAATCAACAAGATGTTCTTTGTTCAGCCTGCTATAATTTGCAAACATCTCCTTGACGTATGGGAAACACAATAAGCGTATTTGAACAGTTCTAAAATATCATCCCTAATTGAACCACTCGAGTGACAGGAATAGTACGGAAAAAATACATCAGGATCACACCTGGTTCCTTTGTTACAATGTACGTTGAAGTAGCAATGTCGTGGTTGGCCTGCATATGTCTTCCTGTAACTTAAAAAGTAAAATAACAAGAAAATGTCAATCTGAACGAAGTAATTCATAAAGGCAATGCACAAGAAATAACAGAATGGAGACACTGACATTTCTTCACTGCTGAAATCTGGCTAGCTGCAAAAGTACTTGCTCATAAGGATATGACATCTTCAATGTGTGACACTGTGCCCTTAAAACTTTTCTCTCCTTGTTTCGTTTTGTAGACGCGTAGTATATGGCGCTACAAGGAAAGAAATACGCGACAGGATGAACTGAACACTTAAGCAACCGAATGTGTGGACTGCAGTCAGTGTTCAGTGCAATATGCACTCGTCGTACTCATTGATTCCCTCCTCTGTTTCAATGCAGGTAACACGTATCAACTCCAATTTTTACTAGAGATGCAATACTAGTGAGAGGTCTATTTGAGATTTATTCTGCTGCATCTTGGCAGAACACTGAGATTCTGTAGATCAGCCAGTCAGATTATCCGACTAATAAATTTGTGAGGCGGCTGCCTCTTTCAGGCCTTTCTTCTCACATATTATCCTTTGTACATACTGAATTTGCGTACGAGACTCCCATGCTTGCTTTCCAACTCAGATTTTACTTGTCAACTCTTGACATGTACTGCGTGCTGATAAGGGAGTGGTTAGGGGGTAGTTTGCAGCAACGTAAGTTACCAATCTCTCTGAACCTATCCTAACATTTCATTCTTGTAATATTTTTTTCTATTAAATGCTTCTGGTCTTGCCGCGGGAACTCCTTTTCGATGGGGTGCATACAGGAGGGACTTGTGCAACGCTCTGGAAGAGCTGCATGTCATTCACAAGGCAGGTTTCATGCTACCAGACCGCACGGACAGTCGGGCAAGTCTTTCAGGGACTGTCCTTCAGCCTCTACAGACAATCAATGGCGGAACGGAAGACTTTTATGTCCTCTATAGCAGAATCGGAAACCACTGGTGGAAGGTGTGAGAACTCCGCTTGTTTGTAAACTCTGGGTAGAGTCCTCAGCTGTCCACTTGCCACTATCATATTGTGTGTGGTCTCCAGACATGCATCCTGAAAATAAAAAAACATATAACCACTTGTGTGTCGACCCATTTCCGAACTTGGACTTTCCTGCAGCACTGCTGTGCAAAGCACAACAACATTTTCAGGATTCCCATAAAGCAATTCTGGACGTGGGAAGAAGCGAGACACGTTCCCGATTTTCGTAATTCATTGGCGGATATATCTTGAACTTAATGGTGGGAGCTAGTGAATGGACTTTCAGGTCCCCCATTGGAAGAGCACGTCGTATCTACATCTACGTGATTACTCTGCTATTCACAATAAAGTGCCTGGCAGAGGGTTCAATCAACCACATTCAGGCTGTCTCCCTACTGTGCCACTCTCGAAAGGCAGGCGGGAAAAAAGCGCACTAAAATTTTTCTGTGCGAGCCCTGATTCTCTTATTTTGTCGAGATGATCATTTCTCCCTATGTAGGAGGGTGCCAACAGAATGTTTTCGCAATCGGAGGAGAAGGCTGGTGGCTGAAATTTCATGAGAATATTCCGTTGTTGTGGTCTTCAGTCCTGAGACTGGTTTGATGCAGCTCTCCATGCTACTCTATCCTGTGCAAGCCTCTTCATCTCCCAGTACCTACTGCAGCCTACAACCTTCTGAATCTGCTTAGTGTATTCATCTCTTGGTCTCCCTCTACGATTTTTACCCTCCTGCTGCCCTCCAGTACAAAACTGGTGATCCCTTGATGCATCAGAACATGTCCTACCAACCGATCCCTTCTTCTAGTCAAGTTGTGCCACAAACTCCTCTTCTCCCCAATTCTATTCAATACGTCCTCATTAGTTATGTGATCTACCCATCTAATCCTCAGCATTATTCTGTAGCACCACATTTCGAAAGCTTCTATTCTCTTCTTGTAGAAACTATTTATCGCCCATGTTTCAATTCCATACATGGCTACACTCCATACAAATACGTTCAGAAACGACTTCCTGACACTTAAATCAATACTCGATGTTAACAAAATTCTCTTCTTCAGAAACGCTTTCCTTGCCATTGCCAGTCTACATTTTATATCCTCTCTACTTCGACCATCATCAGTTATTTTGCTCCCCAAATAGCAAAACTCCTTTACTACTTTAAGTGTCTCATTTTCTAATCTAATCCCCGCAGCATCACCCGACTTAATTCGACTACGTATGATTATCCTCGTTTTGCTTTTGTTGATGTTCATCTTATACCTTCCTTTCAAGACACTGTCAATTCCGTTCAACTGCTCTTCCAAGTCCTTTGCTGTCTCTGACAGAATTACAATGTAATTGGCGAACCTCAAAGTTTTTATTTCTTCTCCATGGATTTTAATACCTACTCCGAACCTTTCTTTTGTTTCCTTTATTGCTTGCTCAATATACAGATTGAATAACATCGGGGATAGGCTACAACCCTGTCTCACTCCCTTCCCATCCAACGCTTCCCTTTCATGTCCCTCGACTCTTATAACTGCCATCTGGTTTCTGTACAAATTGTAAATAGCCTTTCGCTCCCTGTATTTTACCCCTGCCACTTTCAGAATTTGAGAGAGAGTATTCCAGTCAACATTGTCAAAAGCTTTCTCTAAGTCTACAAATGCTAGAAACGTAGGTTTGCCTTTCCTTAATCTTTCTTCTAAGATAAGTCGTAGGGTCAGTATTGCCTCACTTGTTCCAGCATTTCTACGGAATCCAAAATAATCTTCCCCGAGGTCGGCTTCTACCAGTTTTTCCATTCGTCTGTAAAGAATTCGAGTTAGTATTTTGCAGCTGTGACTTATTGAGATGATAGTTCGTTAATTTTCACATCTGTCAACACCTGCTTTCTTTGGTATCGGAATTATTATATTCTTCTTGAAGTCTGAGGGAATTTCGCCTGTCTCATACATCTTGCTCACCAGATGGTAGAATTTTGTCAGGACTGGCTCTCCCAATGCTGTCAGAAGTTCTAATGGAAGGTTGTCTACTCTCGTGGCCTTGTTTCGACTCAGGTCTTTCAGTGCTCTGTCAAACTCTTCACGCAGTATCATATCTCCCATTTCACCTTCATCTACATCCTCTTCCATTTCCATAATATTGTCCTCAAGTACATCGCCTTTGTATAGACCCTCTATGTACTCCTTCCATCTTTCTGCTTTCCCTTCTTTGCTTAGAACTGGGTTCCCATCTGAGCTCTTTATGTTCATACAAGCGGTTCTCTTATCTCCAAAGGTCCCTTTAATTTTCCTGTAGGCGGTATCTATCTTACCCCTAGTGAGATACGCCTCTACATCCTTACATTTGTCTTCTAGCCATCCCTGCTTAGCCGTTTTGCACATCCTGTCGATCTCATTTTTGAGACGTTTGTATTCCTTTTTGCCTGCTTCACTTGCTGCATTTTTGTATTTTTTCCTTTCATCAATTAAATTCAGTATCTCTTCTGTTACCCAAGGATTTCTACTAGCCCTCGTCTTTTTTGCCTACTTGATCCACTGCTGCCTTCACTATTTCATTCCCCAAAGCTACCCATTCTTCTTCTACTGTATTTCTTTCCCTCGTTCCTGTCAATTGTTCCCTTATGCTCTCCCTGAAACTCTGTACAACCTCTGGTTCTTTCAGTTTATCCAGGTCCCATCTCCTTAAATTCCCACCTTTTTTGCATTTTCTTCAGTTTTAAACTACAGTTCATAACCAATAGATTGTGGTCAGGGTCCACATCTGCCCCTGGAAATGTCGTATAATTTAAAATCTGGTTCCTAAATCTCTATCTTACCATTATATAATCTATCTGAAACCTTTTAGTATCTCCAGGGTTCTTCTATGTATACAACCTTCTTTCATGAGAATATCCCGTCGCAACGAAAAATGCCTTCGTATTCATGATTGCGACTCCAATTCATGTATCATGTCTGTGACAATATACTCCCTAATACAAAAGGAGCTGGCAATCTCTGAACTTTTTCGATGTCCCACCTGATGCGGACACCACACCGCACAGAAGTACGCCAGAATATGGCAGACAAGCGTGGTGTAATCAGTCTGTTTAGTAGACCTGTTGCACCTTCTAAGTGTTCTGCCAATGAATCGCAGTCTTTGGTTTGCTCTATCGACAACATGATCTGTGTTCTCATTCTGGTTTAAGTTATTTGTAATTGTAATCCGTAAGTATTTACTTAAATTTACAGCCATAGGATTTGTGTTGCTTATCGCGTAACCGAAACTTAGCGGATTTCTTTTAGTACACATGTGAATGGCTTCACACTATTCTTTATTCAGGGTCAACTGCCACTTCGCACCACACAGAGATCTTATTTAAATCATATTGCAATTCGTTTCGGTCATCTGATGACTTTACAAGACGGTAAATGGCAGCATCATCTGCAAACAATCACAGGCGGGTAATCAGATAGTCTCCTATGTCGTTAATACAGATCAGGAACAACATATGGCCCATAACAATTCCTTGGGGATCACCGGATATTACTTCTGTTTTACTCGATGACTTTCCGTCTATTACTACAAACTGTGACCTTTCTGACAAGAAATCGCGAATCCAGTAGCACAATTGAAGCGATCTTCCATAGGCACGCAGTGTGGTTAGAAGACGCTTGTGAGGAACGGTGTCGAAAGCCTTCTAGAATTCTAAAAATATGGAATCAATTTGACATCCTCTGTCGATAGCACTTATTACTTCATGAGTATAAAGAGCTAGTTGTGTTTCACAAGAACAACGTTTTCTGAAGCCGTGTTGACTGTGCGTCAATAAATCGTTTTCTTCGAGGTAATTCATAATGTCGAACACAGTATATGTCCCAAAACCCCCCTGCAAAAAAATGGCTCTGAGCACTATGGGACTCAACTGCTGTGGTTATCAGTCCCCTAGAACTTAGAACTACTTAAACCTAACTAACCTAAGGACATCACACACATCCATGCCCGAGGCAGGATTCGAACCTGCGACCGTAGCAGTCCCACGGTTCCGGACTGCGCGCCTAGAACCGCGAGACCACCGCGGCCGGCAAACCCCCCTGCAAATCGTTCGTTAGTGATATGGGCCTGTAATTCACAAGATTACTCCTTTTTCTCTTTTTGGGTATTGGTGTGACTTGAGCAATTTTCCAGTCTTTAGGTATGAAACTTTCTGTGAACGAGTGGTTGTATATAATTGCTAATTATGGAGCTATTGTATCAGCATACTCTGAAAGGAATCTGACTGGTATACAATCTGGACCGGAGGCCTTGCCTTTATTAAGTGATTTAAGCTGTTTCGGTACACCGAAGATATCTACTTCTATGTTTCTCATCTTTGCAGTTGTTCTTGACTGAGATTCAGGAATATTTACTTCGTCTTCTTTGGCGAAGGAGTTTCGGAAAACCGTGTTTAATAGCTCTGGTTTAGAGGCACTGTCATCAATGACTTCACCGTTCTCATAGCGCAGTGAAGGTATTGATTACGTCTTGCTACTGGTGTGCTTTATGTATAACTAGAATCTCATAGGGTTTTCTGCTATATTCCGAGAAAGAGATTCGTTGTGGAAATTATTAAGAGCATCTCGCATTGTAGTACGCGCTATATTTCGACCCTCTGCTAAGTTCTTCAATCTTGGGGATTTTGCGTTCTTTAAATTTGGCGTTCTTTTTTCGTTGCTTCTGCAACAGCGAACTGACAATGAGGGATCAGTACCATCACTTATTAATTTATGGGGTATATATATCTCAACTGCCGTCGGTAACATCACTCTGAAATCATTCCACATCTTTTCTACGTTTAAGTGGTCAAATCGGAAGGAGTGGAGGCTGTCTGTTAAAAAGACATTAAGAGCATTTTTATCAGCTTTTTTAAACAGTTATACTTTGCGTTTATTTTTGATGGTTGTAGGTGTTCCGGTATTCAGCCTAGCAGCAACTGCCTTGTGGTCGATAATCCCTATATTCGTCTTGGTACTCCCTATTTGTCCAGGATTATTTGTTGATAACAGGTCAAGTATGCTTTCGCAACCATTTACGCTTCGATTGGGCTTATCAAATAATTGTTCAAAATCATTTTCTGAGAAAATAATTGCCTCGGAGCGGTTCTAGGCGCTTCAGTCCGGAACCACGCGGCTGCTACGGTCGCAGGTTCGAATCCTGCCTCGGGCATGGATGTGTGTGATGTCCTTAGGTTAGTTAGGTTTAAGTAGTTCTAAGTCTACTGGACTGATGACATCAGATGTTAAGTTCCATAGTGCTTAGAGCCATTTGAGCCATTTATGAAAGTATTCAGTGCAATTTCGGATGATGCTTTATGCCTGCCGCCGGCATTAAAAATATAATTTTCCAGCATATCTTGGGTAAAATGAAGTCACCACCGACTATAATTGTTTGACTGGGGTACCTATTTGAAATGAGACTCAAGTTTTTTTTGAACTGTTCTACAACTATAACTTCTCAGTCAGGGGGTCGGTAAATCGATCCAGTTAGTAGTTTAGACCGATTGTCAAGTACAACCGCTACCCTTACTATTTCGCATGAACTATCTACTTCAATTTCACTACAAGGTAAACAACTTCTGACAGCAATAAATACTCCCCCAAGAACTGTATTTAATCTATGGCTTCTGAACACTGTTAGGTCACTTGAAAAAAATTCGGCTGAACTTATTTCTGGCTTTAGCCAGCTTTCCGTACCTATAACTATTTGAGCTTCAGTGATTTCTACTAGGACTTTGAGCTGTGGTTCCATTCCAACACAGCTACGACAATTTACAACTACTATACCGAACGTTTTTACAACTATCGTAGTGTGTGTTACCTGTCCCCTTTTAGACTGACATCTTTTTGTGGTTTCCTGAGACCCTCTAACCTAAAAAAACCGCCCAGTCTATTTACACAGTCCCCGCTACCCGTGAAGCCAGTTCCTGTGTGTAGTGTGCACTTAGGCCGTTTCTGGGATTGCCTAGAAGGATTTCCTGCGTGTTTTTTTGGGGAGTGAAGGAAGACTATCAGAACTGAGAAAGTCATCCGAATTCAGATTCGAACTCTAGCTCGGTGATTCTACTCTGGACTCCGCATTAGTAGGTGTTTTTCAATGACTTCGGCTTTCAGCCAAATCTTCGAACATTCATTTTGAACTTACGCTCATCTATGATATGTGACTTCGCAAATCGCGATATTCTGAGAGATGAGTACTTTCTCGGTTTCTATTTCTAGCCTTCATAGCCTGCTCTACGCGCCTCATGCATTACTATGCTTGTTTTTGTGCTATAAAATTCTTGCTACAAAAGCGATTTTTTCCGTGAACACTCATGTTTTGTTTCGTTATCGAGTTAAATTCATTGCAGCTCACCCGTTTGATGATTATTTCTAGAACGAAAATTTTACTCTGCAGCAGAGTGTGCGCTGATATGAAACTTCCTGGCAGATTAAAACTGTGTTCCGGACCAAGACTCGACCTCGAGACCTTTGCCTTTCGCGTGCAAGTGCTCTACCATCTGAGATACCCAATTCTGGAATCATCCCCCAGGCAGTGGCTACGCTACACTTCCGCAATATCCTTTCTTCCAGGAGTGCTGGTTCTGCAAAGTCTGCAGGAGAGCTTCTGTGAAGGTTGGGAGGTAGGAGACGAGGTACTGGTGGAATCGGAGTTCTGAGGACGGATCGTGAGTCGTGCTTGGTTTGTTCAGGTGGTACAGCACTTGCCCTCGAAAAGCAAAAGTCCCGAGTTCGAGTCTCGGTCCGTCACACAGTTTTTATCTGCCAGGAAGTTTCATGATTGTTTCTGGTTTTTTGCCTTTATTTATTGTCTGTTGTGTATTCGACTTCATACCCTTCTATTTGCGTAATTTTATAGTGTGACAATCACGGTCGAAAGTGTAATTCGTGTCCTTTTATGTGTTTTGACACCATCTCAACCTAAATGTACAGCATAGATTTTGTGGCAGCCCTAATAACCATTCATTTTCATATCATTCTTCTTCCTTAATTACGCAATTGTCTCCCAAATTGTTCTATAACCTCGACGTTTATGTATCCAGAGTAATTTTCCCCAGTGTTTCAATAAATATTATTTTACCATATCAAACTATATCATTAAAGAACCATTAAAATAAATTATTCAAGTGAAACGGCCATGTCCTCCAAACACAAACAGTAGGCGGGGCCCATGACGTGCTTAGGAACTTTCCAAATAAGGTTCCTGATGTGTGCGGCAGTTGATTTTTCAATCAGTCTGTTTGTTTCAGGGGCTACTCTGCCATTCTATTTGATCTGGAGTTATATATTCAACAATACTTTGATCTGCGTACTTACAGAGCACCTGATGACCAAGAGGTCGTGTTCACAGCACACCCGGCTTCTGGAATACTGTCGGAATTTCACACGGTATTGGAACTGATTGTACCATATGTCGTCTGTACTACCTCACTCCGCTTCTTACTTCACACATCATCTAGTGCAGTCTCAAATAAACTGTCAGGTGAAGTTTAGGGTAGAATGTTATGGCTTCAAAATCCATAAATGTTGCAAGTGTAAGAGTAGTTGAATATAGAACAAAAGGAGAGGTACCATTAAGCTTCCCCGCGCCTGTAGGCTATATTTCCGATCATTCACATTTCCTACGTATTGACATTATACATTGTAGCGCCATAGAAACTGGCGTAGGCATGATATGTAAACAGGCAGAATAGGATGCTGCGCTCGATGACGCCTGTATGAGACAAGTGTCTGGCGCAGTTGTTATATAGCTACTGCTGCTACTATGGCAGGTTATCAAGATTTAAGTAAGTTTGAACGTGGCGTTATAGTTCGCGCACGAGCGATGGAACACAGTATCTCCGAGGCAGCGATGAAGTGGGGATTTTCAAGTACGACCATTTCACGAGAGTTCCGTCAATATCAGGAATTCGGTAAAACATCAAATCTCTGACGTCGCTACGGCCGGAAAAAGTTCCTGCAAGATCGGGACCACCGACGACAGAAGATAATCGTTTAACTTGATAGGAGTGCAACCCTTCCGCGAACTGATGCAGATTTCATAGCTGTGTCATCAACAAATGTCAGCGTGCGAACCATTCAACGAAATGACATCGATATGGGCTTTCGCAGCCGAAGGCCAAGTCCTTGATGACTGCACGACACAAAGCTTTACGTCTCACCTGGGCCTGTCGACACTGACACAATAGAAACAAGGTGCTTGGTCGGACGGGTCTCGTTTCAAATTGTAAGGTAACCTCATGAGTCCATGGACTCTGAATGTTACCAGGAGACTGTTAAAGCTACTGGAGGCTCTGTAATGGTGTACGGTGTGTGCAGTTGGAGTGATACGGAACTCCTGATACGTCTAGATACGATTCTGACAGGTAACACATACGTAAGCATTCTGTGTGATCACCTGCATCCATTCATGTCCTTGTGCGTTCCGAGGTCTTGGGCAATTCCAGCGGGACAATACGACAACCAACACGTCCAGAATTGCTACAGAGTGGCTCCAGGAACAGTATTCTCAGTTTGAACACCTCCACTGGACACCAAACTCCACAGACATTAACATTATTTAGCATAACAGAAATTCCTTGCAACGTGCTGTTCAGAAGAGTTCTCCACTCTCTCGGACTCTTGCGGATGTATGGACAGCCCTGAAGGATGCATGGTGTCAGTTATCTCCAGCACTGCTTCAGACATGAGTCGAGTTCATGCCACGTCGTGCTGCGGCACTTCCGCGTGTTCGTGGTGGCTCTACATAATATTAGGCTGGTGTACCAGTTACTTACGCTCTTCAGTGTATAACGAAATAATAAGCAGCCAGTTGCATAAAAGAAATTCCTTTGCCGGTTTCGTGCACTTAGTGCCCATCTTCAGAAGGTTATACACTACTGGCCATTAAAATTGCTACACCAAGAAGAAATGCATATGATAAACGGGTAGTCATTGGACAAATATATTATACTAGAACTGACATGTGATTACATTTTCACTCAATTTGGGTGCATAGATCCTGAGAAATCAGTACCCAGAACAACCACCTTTGGCCGTAATAACGGCCTTGATACGCCTGGGCATTGAGTCAAACAGAGCTTGGATGGCGTGTACAGTCACTGCTGCCCATGCAGCTTCAACACGATATCACACTTCATCAAGAGTACTGACTGGCGTATTGTGACGAGCCAGTTGCTCGGCCACCGTTGACCAGACGTTTTCAATTGGTGAGAGATCTGGGGAATGTGCTGGCCAGAGAAGCAGTCGAACATTTTCTGTATCCAGAAAGGCCCGTACAGGACCTGCAACAAGCGGTCGTGCATTATCCTGCTGAAATGTAGGGTTTCGCAGGGATCGAATGAAGAATAGAGCCACGGGTCGTAACACAACTGAAATGTAACGTCCACTGTTCAAAGTGCCGTCCATGCGAACAAGAGGTGACCTACACGTGTAACCAATGGCACCCTATACCATCATGCAGGGTGATACGCCAGTAGGGCGATGACGAATATATGCTTCCAATGTGCGTTCACCGCGATGCCGCCAAACATGGATGCGACCATCGTGATGCTGTAAACATAACCTGGAGTCATCCGAAAAAATAACGTTTTGCCATTCGTGCACCCAGGTTCGTCGTTGAGTACACCATCGCAGGCGCTCCTGTCTGTGATGCAGCGTCAAGGGTAACCGCAGCCATGGTCTCCGAGCTGATAGTCCATGCTGCTGCAAACGTCGTCGAACTGTTCGTGCAGATGGTTGTTGTCTTGCAAACGTCCCCATCTTTTGACTCAGGGATCGAGACTTGGCTACACGATCCGTTACAGCCATGCGGATAAGATGCCTGTCATCTCGGCTGCTAGTGATACGAGGCCGTTGGGATCCAGCAAGGCGTTCCGTATTACCCTCTTGAACCCACCGATTCTATATTCTGCTAACAGTCATTGGATCTCGACCAGCGCGAGCAGCAATTTCGCGATAGGATAAACCGTAATCGCGATAGGCTACAATCCGATCTTTCTCAAAGTCGGACACATGATGGTACGCATTTCTCCTCCTTACACGAGGCAACACAATAACGTTTGAGCAGGCAACGCCGGTCAACTGCTGTTTGGGTATGAGAAATCGGTTGGAAACTTTCCTCATGTCAGCAGGTTGTAGGTGTCGCCACCGGCGCCAACCTTGTGCGAATTCTCTGAAAAGCTAATCATTTGCATATCACAGCATCTTCTTCCTGTCGGTTAAATTTCGCGTCTGTAGCACGTCATGTCCGTGGTGTAGCAATTTTAATGGCCAGTAGTGTACGTACCGCATTATTTGCGAGTTTCGGCAATAAGATGTGTACAGAAAAATACCATGGTCTTATGGTTCATAGTGTTTGTACAGCTGTTGGGTAATTAGTAATGTGTCTGTACTTCCTGTTTCGTTTCTTGATACTGCTTTTGTAGAGACGCTATGATTGACATGACCGTGGTATTTTTCTGTATGCATCTTACTATTGATACTCGCAATAATGCGATAGATATCACCATCTGAAGAAGGGTGCTAAGTTCCCAAAACTGGTAAAGAAATTATATTTCCTTTATGCAACTGGTTTCTTATTGTTTCGTTATGTACGACTATAATTGCTCACGGTGCATAAAATACTAAATATCTAACATTGGTTGAAAATTGCTTTCGATCTTCATAATATCACGTTGCTCCCCTCCCCCACCTTCCACCCGCGCCTCCGGCTTTCACATTGCTCTCTGAACAGAAATGCGGTGTTGAGGAAACTTTCCCGGGTGCACGGCTGAGCGCTGATGGGGAGTACAGAATTCGATGTACAAGGGTAGCAAAGGGCAAAACGCGATGAAGAGACTTTCTAGAAACATTAGCAAGCTGAATAGCTTCGTTAAACAGGTATGCTGCAGTAATAACAGACACGGGATTCGTCGAGGTCGCAATAAAGGTTACAGCCGCTACGTGCGCCGTATCTCGGCGACACCCGGGACCGACCGTGCTGAGGTGTAAAGGACTGCGAATGGTAATAACACAAGATTCCGCGGGGTGCTGGAGCACGTAATAATAGCTCCGAGGTTGCTGTTACCAATACGCCCTCGAGGCCACGGCGGCGTCAAAAATTGAAGCCTCCCCCCCCCCCAACTCCCCCCATCCGTGGCATGTTTCACCCCCTTTACCTTGCCCTGCCCCTAACCACCTCACTCATTTTTTTCCGCCGCCGTTGGCGCAGACGCCGCTCTTGCCCCCGCGGCGGCGAAGTTCAACTGGTTGGAAAGGGGTGAAGTAGTCTCGGAGAAAGGTAGGCGGCGGCCGGGGCGCTTCTTGCGGGCAGAGTTCAGATGAGAGAACGTGTAGGGCGTCGGCGGGAAGGATGGGTTAGGAGCGGCCGAGGGGGGTTGGCGCTGCCGGCCTGCGGTGCGGTACGGGGAGGCCGAGAAAAATTGCACAGGTCAGAACTTTTTCTCTCGCCGGGAAATTCCTCTAGAGCGGAAGAACAGGGAAACAGAGCGGCGGCGAAACGTACGGGAGCCCGCGCGCCGGAGCGGAAGCCGCGCTGGCTGTGTGTAGGGAGGCGGAGGATCGGAAATGCAGATGAAATAATTTTTTTTTCCCCTCGTCTTTCTGTCGCTTTCCTAGTGCGTTCACATGTGTATAGCGGATACAAAAGAGGCCACCGAGAAAAGGACGGGATAAATTCGGCGTGGGACGTGGAAAATGTTAAAAGGAAACTACTGGAAGCTGGGGAGATTTAACTCGAATGTTAGAGGCGAGAGCGGTAAAAGCTCGCAGAGTCAGCATCCTCACTGACTCTCTCTCTCAGGGGTAGTAAGAGGTTTAGCCATCTTTTGTGGCCGCAACAAGTCACTCGTGATGTTAACGCTTTTATTTACGTAATTCATGCCTCTTATCCGTTTGGTGCCAAACGGATACGCTGCAACTCTCCACATTGAAGCGTCATCACAGCTGTCTCTGCGAGAGGTTTATCACATACGAAAGGGAAAAAAGAAAGGAAAGCTCCGCCGTTCTGTCTGCAGACAGAACAGTCGGGACCAAGCGAATGTCATGGCATCCTAAGGTATCCGTGTTATTTTGATCAGGTTTGCAGGGACGTGAGGTCATCCCACTGTTCTCCTGGCCGTTAGTTACTTTGAAAACCATGGACCTGGTACTTCTCATTCATGTAGCTGCTGAGCTGGCATCAAGAGGTGTGAATGGACCCCGGTCGATGGCTCCAGTCATGGATAAATCCCAGGCAGTACCAGGAATGAAACCTGGGTTCTCCGCATCTTATTCAGACAAGCTGACTACACTGTTACGGTGGCGAAAAATGTTACATATGTAGGCCTAACTCGTATTTATTGTCAGAAATGTGTACTAGTATTTTCATTGGAAACTTGGTCCGTAGTCAAATTTTTGAATGGCATTAATCTGCCACACTTTGGATTACACTATCTTTTTGTATTGTCCTTTTCACTGCTGCGTAGTTCCGGCGGTGTAGCCATTTTCAAGTGTTTGATATACCTCATCGAACGGATGTACCTGGGATGCATTCAAACGCTAAGTTTGTCATGCATTGCTAAAATGCAGTAAGTCTTTCTTGAATTGCAGGGAGGTAGGCTTACCCTTACAAGAACCATAACTTCTTGTACATGTCAGTTTGATAGTTTTCACCATACACTTGAAAAGGGTTCAACGCAGAAAGTATGCAGTAGTGAAAAACAGAAACTGAAAGGATATTCTGATCCAGTTCACGAGAGACAGCGCAGAAAATTATTCCAGCTCAAAAACTTGGCACTAGCACAGAGCACGGAAAATTTCATGGTCAACAAAACCAGTTTTATTACAGTGGCACCGGCAGTTCAGTATGTGAGCATTGCCAGTTCTGAAAAATCCTGTTCATTACTGACAGATTTCTCACGTCTCCTGTCTCATATGAAGAACTCTAAGAAGGGAAAAGATGTGATAACACAGAATATCTGAAGATGACTAGAATCAGTTGAAAATGGCAACAGCTAAACGTAAGAGAACTGCGCATTCAGATATGGTTAATAGAATTCTGTGTACTGTGGGATCAGCTAAAATACATATTTAAATCTTAGTGTGGTATTACCTGTACAGTGTTTCGTAAAAATTTGCAATTATGAGACCAACTATGAAAATGAACTCTTCCGCGCAGGTATTTCTCTGAAGCGGAAGCACAAGGAAACGCAGCGGTGGAGGAATTTGTCGAACGAGGGAACTCGCTGAGATGGAACAGCCAGCGCTGTTTCGCTGTAAGCCTATTTCTTGCCGGATCAAATTTTGACAGAAAATTTTCCAATAACGTTTCGATACTCTTCGTTCAGAGCAGACAACCGCCAAACGCTATTTTATCTATCTGTCACACCGTTCTGTTTCGTTTGCCTGTCACTTCAGTCTTGCAGGCACTGATGAGTATTTCTCTCTCTCTCCTATTTTCCGCCGGAAGCTTTTCACTGTGCAATTCTGGATGGTGGAGAAAGGTGAAAGTATTCCACTCAAGTGCAATGTTTGAAGCTGTTCCGCCGACTAAATGCCCCAGTGTAAAACGCCTCACTCTTGGTTGGATGCCCGGCCGTTGTGGCCGAGCGGTTCTAGGTGCTTCAGAACCGCGCGACTGCTACCGTCGCAGGTTCGAATCCTGCCTCGGGCATGGATGTGTGTGATGTCCTTAGGTTAGTTAGATTAAAGTAGTTCTAAGTTCTAAGGGACTGATGACCTCAGATGTTAAGTCCCATAGTGCTCAGAGCCATTTGCACCATTTTTTGTTGGATTTTTTCTGTCATTTCAATGTATCCAAGCTGATAAGGCTCCCACATTGATGAGCAATACTCCGGTGTATATCGAACTAGTGTTTCGTAAGGCAATTGTTTCGCAGGTGAATTACATTTCTTCAATATTCTACCTGCGACTCCTAGCCTGACATTTGAATTTTCTACAGTAGGCTTTATGTGGCTGTTTTACTTGAGATCTCTCCAGTAGGGCACTCGTAGGTACGTTACAGTGATTATGACTTCGTAAAGGTTATTATTCAATGCTCAAATAACTTTTGATTACTGGTCATATCGTTTTCGAATCTTCAGTCATAGTCAGTAGCTCATTATGTTTCTTACCAGTTGGCTGTATCAGAACGTAGAAGGTGTGAGTATTGCTTCAAGATTCTTACTGGTAGGAGTTTCGACGACCGTTGTGAGTCAAAAGAGAATTCCTTCGGTCGAAGAATATAGAATAGTTAACCCCACTTTGTTGACCCTGTAAGTAGCACGAAATTGGAGATGGTGAAGCACTAGGTCTGCCAAAACCAAGTGATATTTAACTGAATACAGGAGTACGCTAAGCATAGCAGGAATTGACTCACTTCCAACTATAAAGTTTATCTGATGCTAATGGTGCGTGCATGTAGTTACTCCCATCAGAAAGATTAGCCTAGTCCTAGAGAATGGAAACACACGGCAAACAAGAATAAAGTACTTTCCACGCGATTTCCATATTTTTCGAGTCCTGAAGGAAAACATTCTTGGCCATCGATTTGTTTCGTACGAAAAAGTGCACGCCTGGGAACATAATGTAGATATTTAGGCCTTTACCACATCCTTGGTATACTCCCTAAATTTACGTCTATATCTGTCGACTATTTCATTAAGAACGACGCCTTGAACTCTGGGAAGCCCAGAATCCAGTCACAAAACTGGAATAATACGCAGTAGGCTAGTAATTTGTTCGGTAAAGGGCACCGTGGAACTGTATCGAGTACCATCCGGAAGTCTGTGGCCACCTGGCGCCGTTGTCTATGCCGATTTAGAACTGAGCTCTTTCACAATAATTTTGGTTCCGGAATCCATATTGATTTTTATAGATATACTTTTGTTATCTAAAAGAATCAGAAAGTGTAAACTATATATTTCTCTCCATGACCTTGGAAAGGGACTTCAAATAAGGCTCCTACCGCACATCTGGAATCTGGTCAAAGAGATACTAGGTAAAAGAGCAGTGAACCAGCGCCCACTCATCGGGGGAAGAAGTCACACAACCGACTGTCCTAGTGGGCGAATGTAAGCAAACACATAACTCAGTGTCAGTAGCTCTAAACTTTGAGAGTTACTTAGTTGCATCAGAAAACTGATCGTATTCTTCCCTGTAGTTGAGTGAAAATCATGACTCGATGTAAGTGGTGAGGTGTGTCGTTGCTGCGTCACGTACACATGAATGTTCAGCTTCAGTGAATGCGCTTTGGTAGAGACGTTGAATTAACTAGGCATCCGCCAGGCTAGGCGAGAGCGCTAATGCGCTGCTCCCTGGACTCGAGTAGGCGCGCCGGCTCCTAATCGAATCCTCCTGGTGGATTAACGATGTGAGCCGGTGTGCCGGCCAGCCTGGATGTGGTTTTTAGGCGGTTTTCCACAGCCCACAAGGTAAATACCAGGCTGGTCCCCCCGCCCCCCATCCCGCCTCAGTTACACGAGTCGCTGACATTTGAAACACGTTCGAACTGTTTCAAAATTTACACTAGACGCAGGCAGCTGGGGTACACTGACTATGTCCTGGGGCGTATGGGGCGGCGGCAGGAAGGGCATCCGGCCACCCCCATCCACTAACGAAGTCACATCCGATTGTAACAATGCTGATCCTGCGAAAACTGTGGGAAAAAGCCACAAGCCAATGAAGAAGAAGTTGAATTAACTAGGCACAAATGGCTCTGAGCACTATGGGACTTAACATCTGAGGTCATGCCTATAACTTAGAACTACTTAAACCTGACTAACCAAAGGATATCACACACATCCACGCCCGAGGAAGGAATCGAACCTGCGACCGTAGCGGGCGCGCGGTTCCAGAATGAAGCGCCTAGAACCGCTAGGCCACACCGGCCGCCAACTAGGCACACTGCTGTGCAAACCTCAAAGGCGAAAGTAATATTAGCTTGATTTGTCATTGCCAAGTATCATAGCTCGGTGAAACTTGGACCATAAATTGGAAGAACTGCTACAGTACAACACAGAAGGTAAATGAAATAAATACACAGCGAGACGAACAGAAATGACACTTTTATTCAAAGTGAATATTTACACTGATGGACCCTATTAATTACAAAATGTTTGGTATGCTTGTTAACAGGGTGAGTTAATACCACGGACAGCAATGTGTGCTATGCAACCTGCTGCTATGCTGGTCTCAAGATTGGTAAGGAGTTCTTATGGTAAGGCATTCCATTTCTCCACGAGAGCGCTTCACGACTGTTGGGCGGTTGTTAGTCTGTAAGAACGTACTGTGGTACGTCTCCCCACCGGATATCACACTTTTCGATGGAATTTAAATCGGAGGAACGGGCAGGCCATTCCATTCGCCGAATATCCTCTCGTTCCAAGAGGTCCTCCGCCTGCACGGATTGTTATCCATAGAAATGAAGGCAACTACGAATGCACCCCTGAACAGACGACGCATTTTGGGACGGAGTAGAGTCCCACAATAATGGCTACCAGTGAATGTATCGCGTTCAAAGATTTCGAGGTGTCTACGCCCATGAAGCACCATCTCTCCACACGCCGTAACCCATGGACTACCATGATCGACAATGTTCCTGGGTACATTACGTGTCCCCATCTCGCACAATACTAGCGTAAGCTATGCACGCAGGAACACTGTCCATCATAACCCAGTTGGTGGTTCAGGTGTTATGGAGTGGGAAGGCATAATGTTGCCTGGGCGTACTGAGCTCCAAATACTTGAACACGGCACACTCGCTGGTAAACGTCGTTCTGACACTGTACTCCTTCACCACACGCGTCTTTTCAGTGGTGTATTCGGTCTTGACTTCATTTTTCTGGATGACAATGCGCGACCGCATCGAACACCGCAGATGGACAAGCCCTTAGAACGAGAAGATATTCAGTGATTGTAGTGGCCTACCTGTTGTCCCGAATTAAAACCCACCGTGTGGGAGGCGATCGGGAGATGAACTACAGCAAGTCCACATGCGCCAACGACCATCCAGCAGTTGTCAACCGCACTGTTGGAGGAATGGAACGCCCTACCATAAGAGCTCCTTAACAGCCTTGTGCTCAGCAAGGGGGCACGTTGCAGAACATGCATTGCCGTCCGTGCTGATCATACACCATATTAAGAACCACGACCCGCCTTTAGTAATGCCCAGCGGTCCACTATTGGTCGGGGTGACTTCAGTGTAATTATTGTCGTTGAATAACAGTCATTTCTGTTCCTCTCCTTTCTTTCAGTTGCTTTCTGTGCTATAATGTAGCAGTTTCTGCTACGCGTGGTCCAATTTTCGTTGTTATTTGCAAGTGACACATGAGACTAAAGCTACTTTCGTCCTTATGCTTTGCACATCAGTGTAATGTAACCCGGCCAGGCGGTGTGGCAGTGCGGTTCTAGGCACTTCAGTCTGGAACCTCGTGACCGCTACGGTGGCAGGTTCGAATCCTGCCTCGGGCATGGATGTGTGTGATGTCCTTAGGTTAGTTAGGTTTAAGTAGTTCTACGTTCTAGGGGACTGATGACCACAGGTGTTAAGTCCCATAGTGCTCAGAGCCATTTTGTAATGTAACTCGTTTCAAATCTTACAATAACAAGCAAATCGCCTCGCGAAGCCTACTCGACTACGTCCCACAGTACGAAGTCTCAACTGAAGACCAAAATAGATGAAACTTTCTGCCATATTAGTATTGTGTGCTACGTGCGGACCCAAACCCGGAACCTTACCTTTTTCGGATGTCCCTCTGAACCGACGGAGCTTTTGGTGAGAGCATTTATACAGAAGGCGAAGGTTCGGCTACACGTTCCAGTACAGCATACCGGTTTAATCCGATAAGAAGTGTCAACATCCCACACACTCAGTTGCAGAGGAACCAATGAATGGAGTATGTTCAGTACAGTACAGTACCGTACACGCAGTAAAGGAGAGCAGTTACCGTCACGCAGCGTTACGCGTAGCGAGGCATCCAGTAGCCATCCGTTTTTGGTTTACTATGTGGGTATGAAGAACAGCTCAAACATCGTTGCACTATATCAAGCGACATGACGGCGGAAACAGTGCCTTGTCGCCACTGACACCTGATTCTGTCGTAATCTCCACATGATACGCAAGAGCTATGTATCACGTTAGGTAGAAATGACGTCTGAGGAATGCTCCTGGGAAGTGTGACAGGACCACTCTTGATCTCTGTACACTTAAATGATCCGACGGATAGGGTGAACAGCAGTCTGCCTCTGTTTGATGATGACACTGTAATGTTCGGGAACGTGTTGTGTTTCAGTAACTGTGGCAGATGACAGGATGATTTGCACAGAATTTCTACTTGTGTAGGAATCGCAGGTTTCTCTAAATGGCGGAAAATGTAGGTTAATGCAGGCGAGTAGGAAAAGCAATTCTGTAATAGTAGGATAGAGTGTTAGCTGTGTGCTGTTTGACACGGTCAAGTCGACTGAATATCTTCAGATCATGAAGATGGCAATATAACTTTGCCGAAACTAGTAATCAGTATCAACGGCAATCGGAGCAATAAAACTTCTACTTCGTAAGCTTTCTTTACGTAGACATAGAGATCGCTATCTTTCTGACAATGTCAAGTAATTACAATTACAAGAAGTTGTAGCTCATTTATAAAGGAGGCAGCGTGCATAACACTTATGTTACCCTTTTTTGAGTATAGCTCTATAGTCTGGGATGCGCATGACGTCGGGTTGATGAAAGACAACGAAACAATTCTGCAGCGTGCTGCTATATCTGTTATTGTTAAGTCCGACCAACACGCGCGGTTGTTGCGGATGTACTCTGTGAACACAGATGACAATCCTTGGAGGTAATAAGATGTTCTTTTCGTGAAAGGCTATTGAGTTAATTTAGAGAAACGGTATATGCAATAGACTGCTGAATGAACCTAGTGTCAGGAACTTGTAAGGTCCTGCCACATTAATGCGACCACAGCCTCCCACCTGCGCAGTAAGCAGGAGATCCTGTATTCGAATCCCGGCCTGGTACACATTTTCACTCGTCGGCACTGATTCCGCTTAATGTCCCAATGCAGGTGACATGAGTAAGCCCTCTCCTTCCCTTTTGTTTCTCCTCCCCTCCAACTTCAGTTTACATATCACTGACTTTCGGGCCAACGGTGGAAGCATTTCCGAAAAGGCTAAGTTTGTAAACCATTCGCGTGCCGTGCTGGGTAATGAATACCATGTATGAGAAAATGGCTCTGTCTAAGACCGGCGTCGACGCAACTGTGGTTTACCATGAGCCTTAGAAGACAATGGTGAACTAAGGCTGTGGATATGTGTACGGCATAGTCGTGCAACTGTAGAGCAACTGACCGCCCAGATGAACCAAGGGGGCCACGAACAGCGTCTCCTCGACGACTGCTCAGCTGCGTATGTGTCTGGTTCATGCACCCATCATGCTGACTGGTTTTCATCGGCGACGAAGACTGGGTTTTGCATAATAATGCGGCAACTGGACGTCCAATGAGTGGCGACAGGAGACCTTTTCAAATGAATTTCGTTTTATGCTCTATCAATGTCCATTGGCATGTACGTCGTGAAACAAAAGTCCTGAGACAATTGTCGGAAGGTTCTAGACCGGGGAGGGAATGTTAGGATCTGGGAAATGCTTTCGTGGAATTCTGTGGGCCTTCTCGTCATTCTGGAATTCGCAGTAGATCAACACACGTGTGCATCTATCCTTGAGTCCATAACCACCTCTACGTGTAGTTGATTTTTCCTTGGCACAATGTTATCTACCAGCAGTACAATGCAAAATGTATTTGCGTGGTTCGAGGAGTAAGAGGATGAGGTTATTCTATTCCGCAGGCCAGCGATCTCCCCACGTTTAAACCCAACTGCACTGTACTTGCACGGATCTTCAGCCCAGAAACCAGCGCAGCTGGCCGCGGTACTCGAATCAGGATCGCTCCATACCCCTGTCGGTACCTGCCAGAACCTTTCTGCAGGCACGTCTTGTAACGGTCCACGCTGCCAAAGGTGGCTATCAAAGCTTTCGACAGGTGGTCACATTAATGTGACTTGAATGTGTATGTCGTACAAAGACCGCGAAGACGGAGAAATCAGGGCTCCTACAGAAACGTAAAGACAGCCGTTCTCTCTTCACACGATATGCGTGTGGGACAAACAAAGAAACGAACACAGTGGCACTCTAAACTCTCGCTAATCCGGCTGTCAGACGATCGGTCTCTCAGTAATCCGATCCACATCCAACCTCTAATAGCTCAAGCAGAAACGACGCATACAAAAATGAATTCTTTTGTGCAACAATATCCTTAGTTGCTTACAATGTTAACAATGCTATACACTTTTTAAATTATTGATTTTTTTCGCTTCAGTATCGTGGCTTCTAAAGGGAAACGGGTTATCCTAGACCTCAAGCAGAGACTCGAAATTAGAACTAAAATGAACTGAGGTTCTTTGCAGAAAGTCATTGCTCCTGAGCAACTCTTGGACGAGCAGTTGTTTACGACCAAGAGATCAAAGCATACAGGAAAGTTATGATGAAAGTGATGAACAAGAGGAGGTAAGAGAAGAGAACATGAAGATATCTCGCATTGTTGGTGCTGAAATTGCAGACATCTTCCCAAAGTACGCTATGCAATAGGAAGTACTGATGTAGTGCTAGTAAAGCGGTTCTGTGATAAAGCGTACTGTCGTCACGTATCATAACAGTGACAAGTAAAAATTTGGGACATGTTTCATAGCGAGTGATATGATTGCATACATACACACTCAAGGACAAAGTTATCTTTGAAAATGAATGTATTCCTGTCCGCCCCCGGTAGCTGAATGGTCAGCGTGACAGAATGTCAATCCTAAGGGCCCAAGTTTGATTACCACCTGGGTCGGAGATTTTCTTCTAATCTATCGCTAAGAGCAATCCCTATGTGTGTATACTAAATTTAAAATATTCTTAATGACCCAGCAATTTCGATAATCCTGCATCAATAAGTGCAAGAATGGCCGGACTAGCAATAGTCTATTGCACAAAAGCGTGTAATCAGGATAATCGCTGGAGCTCATCCAAGATCGTCCTGCAGACACTTATTTTGTAAGATGACAAGAACTATGCCCCTTACATGAAGTCATTAAAGATCACCTAACTCACGTTGAGCGAACAGTAGGACTGAACAAAATGACTGACAAGGCACAATGCATCTTATAGAGGGTATAGTATGGACGTATTGGAATAATTAATGTCTGGTGATGGTTTTAAAGTAATTCACACGACATGAAAACTTTGTGGAAACGAGTCGATTTACTGGACGCTAGTTTACCCCAGGGAAGCATTTAGAGTTGACCGTGGCCGGCTGGGGAATGGCGAAGGGAAGCCACAATAGGCAGCGTAGGGTGGCTCAAGCTCTGAGAAAGCGGTAACGCGGCGCGGCATCCAGCTGTCTTAAGATGAGTGACAGTGAGTGGGTGGTTGACCCTGACTCCATGCTGGTGTACCGGGAAACAGACGGAGAACTTGTATGCCTGTTGATAAATGTCCGTCATCCTGTTTTCTGTGAAACATGCGAGAAAGCCGCGCAAAGCTACGGTGGAGCGGTCAACAGAGGTCAAAATATGCGTGTTCGTGACTATAGCAACTTCACGCTGAATTCACGGTCCGCAGAGTCTGAAGGAAATTAGGTGAAGAGCGACAGAATGAAATACGCCGGCCTCCGACGGGAACGTAGGACCAAGGAATTTGAAGTACTCTCGTGAGAGTCAGAATTCCGGAAAACTTGGTGTTTGTGCAGACGCTAACCTTGATGGGTGGCCTGGGAGGAGCAAAATAGAAGTTGAGAGGAAGGGAAATTTTGTGGGAATTTGTTCACTTCCCAGAGCAGGCATTGGTCGGCGCCGGGAAGCGACGGATAATTAACGGGACTTGCGCTGCAATTGGCGTAAGTGATTTTGCTGGAGGGGATACCGAGGCGAAGAGCAGACTGTGAGAAGTCTCTGTAGAAGTCATCCATTCCCAGCTTGCCTAGAGTGCGGACGTGGCGTTCTTGACTCAGCTCGCCTGAGAAAGAGTGACCATCTCTGCAGTTTAGGACATAGCAAAGGGAACGATTGAGATTGGAGATAGGAAGTTTTGGTTCAGCTATGTACTGAGCAAGATATCTAGGAGTGAATAGACGAGCGCAGCCTTGCAGCACCACGAAGTCAGCCGACGTCCACACAACAACGCCGCTCCGCCACGCTGAATTCGGTGATTTTGCGCCCGCTCCGGCCACTGATTAATTAGTTAGATCACGTCGGCAAAGTTTCCACGAGGGTTTTATGGGCCGTGTATTGTAGGATTCTTCTCGCACTTCGCATTACGCCTGGGTCAGTAGATAGGATTTACTTTTGATTTATCGCGCTTTACTCCACGCAAACGCAATTTATTACCACTGCCTGTTAGGAGAGTCATGTAATGTGATGATTGAACGTCGTGAGTTAAAATAAATCTGTGCTAATCGACTGCATCTGTTTTCAATCAAGTACTAGAAATCCCAAGTCACTTTCTTAATTAATTTTATGTTCAACATTTGCATCTGGTGTTCAATAGCTGAATATAACATCAATGCTCACCCCTTTTTAATTAAAAGGGATCAATTCTGAATCAATTAATGTCAACACAGCCACCACAGTTCAATCAGGAGTCACAGGGCCATATTACTTTCTTTGCGTTATCCGACATTGCGGCAGTTGATCTGTTAGTCAATTACCTGGGGTGAACACACGCCAAAACCAGCTAAGTGATGGGTGGGGTGTTACAATTGAAAGAGCTAGGGATCTTCACTGTAGCCTCCCAATAAATATATTCACTTATGAAATTTGTTATTAACAAACCGAACGAATTCAAAAGTAATAGCAGTGTGCATGGCTACAACACTAGGAGAACGGATTATCTTCACTACTCAAGGTTAAATCTAACTTTGGCTCAGAAGGGGGTAAATTATGCTGCAACAAAAGTATTTGGTCACTTACCTAATAGCATGGCAACGGGCTTGCCGCAGTGGGTACACCGGTTCCCGTCAGATCACCGAAGTTAAGCACTGTCGGGCGTGGCCGGCACTTGGATGGGTGACCATCCGGCCACCATGCGTTGTTGCCATTTTTCGGGGTGCACTCAGCCTCGTGATGCCAATTGACGAGCTACTCGACCGAATAGTAGCGGCTCCGGTCAAAGAAAACCATCATAACGACCGGGAGAGCGGTGTGCTGACCACGTGCACCTCCTATCCGCATCCTCATTTGAGGATGACACGGTGGTCGGATGTTCCCGGTGGGCCACTTGTGGCCTGAAGACGGAGTGCTTGTTCTTACCCAGTAGCATCAAAAGTCTGACAGATAGCGATATAGCATTTAAAAGTAAATTAAAAGAAAAGAATTTCTGAATGGAAACTCCTACATATTAGATGAATATTTGGATATAGTAAGTGGGTAATTTCCCCACCCCCCACCGAAGAAAAATAAATGTCATGTAATATTTTGTGTAATGTAATATCTTGTATAGACACCTTTTATTAACCTGACACATTCCACATGATTACGAAGTGTCGTATTCATGATCTATGCAAGAACTACTAATCTAATCCAAATAATCTAATCTAATCTAATCTAAGGCACACTCTGGCATGTTCCATATGGTGGCATGCGAAGTATGTATACAGCTGTAGATGTAATACTGGTATCAGCAGACTCCAGCACAAATTACTATTCTTTAACCCTCTGATGGATTGGATGAAGTGCACTCCATCACCCCATTCACACGGTTAGAGTGTGTGCCGATGTGTGTGATGTTTCCTTACCACTGATGATTTAGTACGATGCTGTCCCATAAACAGGGCTCTATGTTTAAGAAATCATAAAAGTAAACTCCGATGGTGCAGAGTTGACGGACTAGCGAGACAGAGCTTGTCTGATGGATGAGGACCTGGCCGGCCTGACACAATGATTTCCCCGTACACGGACCAGCCTGCAGCTCGGGGCAGCCCGCGCGAGGCCTACGCAGCGGGGGCGGCGCTGGGGGGCGAGGGTGTGGGCGTAGCAGGTGCGGGTGGCAGCCCTGCCAGGTACGGCCGGCCTCATCAGCAGGGGCTCACATGTTGTTGCTGCCAGGGTGCAGTCTGCAGGCCACGCAGTGATCAATCACCCTCCCGGCAGCCGCGCCACGCCGCGCCGCCTGGCACCGTCGATAACACAGCCGCCGCCCACCCCCTAACTCACCTGCCCACCCCCTGACTCACCTACCCACCCCCTGCACCGCTACACCTGCTGGGCTGGCAAAACAGCACCCCTGTCTGCTGCTATTAATGAAAATGAGTCGCTCATAGCCTATCACATTTGTAATTGCTCTGCCGTGGAAAGATCCATTCAAAATATGCTACGGCATTTAAGTGTAATCTGTTTCTATTTTTTTTTTCTGATAAAATTTCATTTCAGTTATACATATGCAGGGTGATTCAGCTGCCCCGAACAACAGGTTTTATGCAACCCACAACACCTTCAAGTACCGAGCACAAGATTCTCCCGCTCGCTATGCACAAACTGTTAGTCCTGCAGAAAAAATTAAAACGACCTTTCTGTAGGAAATTTATTGTATTTAAACTTCGTGCTCGGATACGTTTTCACCGGAGGCCGCAGATTTCGAAAAAGTGACGTTCAGAGGCATTTTTCTTGAATAACTCGAAAACGACTGTTTCTAGCTAAAATGTATCAAAGTACAGAATTTAACTACATCAAATTTCCTACAAAAGGTCGTGTTCATCTTTTTTGTAAGACTAATAGTTAGCACGTACCATGCGAGAGAATATGAAAATGCCGCACGTGGTTTTTTAAGACGTTGTGGACTGTTGCGGCTGCAAATGGCTCTGAGCACTATGGGAATTATCGTTTGAGATCATCAGTCCCCTAGAACTTAGAACTACTTAAACCTAATTAACATAAGCACATCACGAACATCCAGGCCTGAGGCAGGATTCCAACCTGCTACCGTAGTAGTCGCTCGGTTCCGGACTGAAGCGCCTACAACCGATCGGCCACAGCGGCCGGCGGCGCAGCTGAACCACCCTCCATAATACCCGTTACTATGCAACCACAGAAATCAAACCTCTACACTACCAAGTCACACCCGTAACACTCACACTCCAGCTAGTCTCCCTGTCTTGCTGACCGTATGCTGAATAACATGTAGCACTATAAAAGAAATATTTTTCTTGATACGATTTTTCTTCACGGAAGCTCATCTTTTGTGACCGTTTCTGTTGCTGAAGGAGAAACGACCACAAGAGGTGAGCTCCCATGAAAAAAAATCATATCGAAATATTTCTCTCATAGTACGACATTTTTTCGGCATACTCTCAGCAAGACAGGGAGACTGGTTGAAGTGGAGTATGACTGTTACGGGTGTGACTTGGTACTCTAGAGGTTTGATTTCTGTGGTTGCATAGTAACGGGTATTATGGAGGGTAGTTCAGCTGCATCTGTCGATGAATTTTATACAGTCCACAATGTCTTAAAAAACGGGACTGATGACCGTAGCTGTCTGGTCCCTTTAATCCCACAAACCAACCAACCTTAAAAAACCAGGTGCGGTATTTTCATATTCCCTCACTTGCTACATGCCACCTTTCCTGCCTTTAGCAAATCAGAATTTCTTCGTTTTCACCCACACATGTTTTCGTAATGTTTAAGCATAATCAGTAATTCCGAGTATAATGTTACATGAGAATACATGTCAGTTTAGAATTGTTATTGCACTCAAAACACTTTCAGTAAAGGTATGTAGTCACTATTAACTTATCTTTTCTTTATTACGCAATATGAAAATGTGACATAGAGGCCCAAAATGACATAAACATACAAGAGGTCATAGAATTTTTGCACTTTAAAACGAAGGTCTTTAAACAATGCTAGACAGTGATTTTACGCTTTGCTGAATTTTTAAAACTTTTCTTGAATTGCTGTAGGCATGTTCTTCTGCTGTTCATTGGGTCACATCTTGCGTCTTTTCTCGATCGCCGTGCACCCACTGACCGTTCGACAACTGACCATTGTATTCCGCGAGCCTTCGTGATTGCAGCTGGATTGCTGCAGTAGCCCCCAGAGTAAAACTCGCAAGTATGTGGCTGATAGGTATTAGACAAAACATCGTGACAAGATGTCGACGTCGTCCCGAACCTTTTGAATACTCGTTATGTACGAGACTCTTCAAGAGCAGGTTACTGGTCTTGGAGCTAGATGGAGTTACTTCTCGGAAATGTGTGAATTTTCCGTTAAAGTGTATAATTCTTTTCCAGCCAAACTTTACTTCCTGTACATAGTATTCATTCCGGGCTTCAGAATGTAGAATACATTGCTCGGGATTTGTCCCTTTATGGAGACTAGCTAACTAAGGGACAAATATTATGTAAGGTAGTAATGATACAGAGGAGGTGCCCGTTATGAATACAAACACACGCACACACACGCACGCACACACACACACGCACGCACACACGCATGCACACACACACACGCACGCACACACACACACACACACACACACACACACACACACACCACGCAAGTGCACGCGTGTACGCATAAACAGAAATCTGTCCACCCTTCTATCATTCCACCTCCGGCCTCCGCTCCCAATCAGCCTATTCCGTTTCTCCTGACGACCTAACTCCCCCCCCCCTTCCCACACACACACACACACACACACACACACATACATCATTACATTGAAGCATTTGGACGCCAATTCTATTTATTTTCTTGTAAGGGACGCGATGCCATTACTATGCATGTGACGTCTAATCATGGCATTTAGGATGTGATTTCCAATTACAGGAGATCACTTAGAACGAAATGAAGATATAACAGCAATAGCAAATGTTCACGATGTTATAGAATGGGCACAGGCTCTAAAAATGGAAATTGGCAGGACATATACCACGAAGAAATGATGGTCAAAGAGAGTACTTGAGGAGAGACCCACAAAAGAAACGAATATCACAAGGCAGACCACCCCACCGTTAGGATAACGAACTGAAGAATTTCGCAGGCTTCAGCTAGCAGGTGATAACAGGAGACGCAGAGGCCTGGTAACAGCGACTGAAAATCGTGTTTATTAACAACAAACAATAGACGCTATACTTTCGAAAGCTTGAAATAACTAAACCATAAATAAATAAATAAATATTAAGTTTCATCTTGCACGAACTTGTTGTAACCACTTGAATTACTAATTTTCTGACTGTGTCATCATACCTATCGAAGCTATGTCTTAGGTGTATAAGACATTAAAAAAAAGAAAGGCCAAATACCAGCAGAGCTCACGCTCTGAGGCATCTGGGGTTCCCTACAAACTTCGTTTTATACATAGACATGTATGCAGTTCATTCATTCTGGCAATCGAGGGCCTCAACGATAGTTGCCTGTTACAGGCAAGTGTTGGTCCCAGGTATCCCAAGCCCGTAACAACAACTCTACAGTAGATAGACTAGCCTAGACATAGAAAAAGAAGCGAACAGCAGACCTCGGTTTATATAGGATTTAAAAAAATAGTTTTAATTTACTTACTTAAACATGACTGTAACTTCCATTTTATGTTTGCATGCAGTAATGTTTGTCTATTAGGCTTTTGACAGATTATGAATAATATGTACATTCTAACGGCAAAAAGATATTTTTATGTGATATAATTACAGTTTAATAATTTTCAGTTTTTTTGACTTTACTTGTACTGTGAAATCTTGATTCTAGGCCAACTCTATAGGTTCTGATGTGTGAGTTTGCGATTATCAAAAATGTAACATAAATGGCAGAAACTTTTGTTTGCACTGACTTAGAAGCTTAAATTTCTTACACCGCCCGGCGACCGTAAACCTTAGTAAGTGACATAAATTTGAATTTGATAAACCAGCCTCTTCAACAGCAAAAGGTGTCTTTATAGAAGGCCAGACAAACAGACAGACGGATAAAAAATGACATAATATTCTTTCGTGTTATATAATTATAAATTAATAATTTCCTGGTTTTCTCCTATACTTGTACTGTAAATTGTCAAATTTCATGATGCTAGATCAACGGGAAGCATACTACAGGTTTTGATGAGTGAGTTTTCAAGTATCAAAATGTGGTACATAAATTATCGTATCTTTTGACTTAATTGACTTACAAGCATAACGTTTAACACTGCCAAAGGAATACAGACCTCAGTACGTGATTTAAATTTGAACTTGATACGCTTACCGACACCTGACTAAAAGGGTTCGTAACAGTCGGACAGACAAATAGACAGACAGACAACAGAGCGATCCCTTGGCGGTTCCCTTTATACAGATTGAGGGACAGAAGCCTAGTAATTGAGGAACCATATTTGTCAAAACAGCCACGTCTCAGCCAGAACGTGTATTTCTGTAAACGTTTGACTAGAGGTGCCAGTGGCGCTCGACTTCGGCGCATATTTTACAAAAATTATCACTCAGCTTTGGTTCACAGCGTCTGAGATTTTATCTGTGAATTTTTACTTTTGTTGACTGGTAATCTATGTACAATATTACTTTATTCTGAAGCGACTTTCAAGTAGTATATCTATAACGACTCCTGCCCCTGTATTCTGGACCAATCTGTATACAGCTCATGAAAGAGGACCTTGACCTATTCTTGACGTCATAAGATAGTCTCTCCTCATCGATTAAATCATCATTCTAATCATTGACCCCTGAAGATGCACCAAAAATCAGCACCTGGTGACCTTACCGATAATCAGCCGGCCGCCCCATAGAATCACAAGTATATAATTATGGTGTCACACAATTAATAACTTAATGACTTTATCTCGTCACACAATGATGGTTATGCCATGAAACGTGGGTATGGTAAAACATGGTGATAAAAGTAAGGAGTTTCGTCAAACAGCTAAATCACGATAAAGGATGACAGCCAAAACAGTTGCAGGATTAAGATTTATTAAAATTCTTGACCAAAGTTTCGGTATATATAAATATACCTTCATCTTAAGTAAAAAATTTATAATTACATCATTCAATGGAGATTAACAAAACAATTGTGCCAAAGGCTGTCATCCTTTATCGTGAAGAATTTCAACAGTTGCTGTTTCAGCCATGTTTAAAATCTTGAAACAGCTAAATGAAATAATGGTCTCTATAGAACCAGATTTATTACAATTTGCAATGTACTTCAGATCAAACACTAGTACACGACGTAATGACATCATCACATTCATTCAGTACTAGTACAAGTTCACAATGGAGTGGACAAAAGGTGGATAAGGAAGTGATGGTGAATACGTGAAGGTCAACACAATATTGAAGGATGCAGTTAAATTCATAGAGGTCGCTCAGTGATAACGGAATGTTAACGCACCCGCTATCTTGAATGAAAGACCAAGAACGATGTTCTCGGATTAGAAAGGGTGTAAGACAGTGATGTAGTCTTTCACCCCCGTTGTTGAATCTATAAATTGAAGAAGCGATGACGAAATTAAAAGAAAGGTTGAAGAGAGGAATTAAAATGCAAGGAGATAAAATATCAATGTTAAGATTCGCTGATGACATTGCTGTTTTGAGTAAAGGTGAAGAAGAATTACAGGACCTGTTGAATGGAGTGAACGGGCAAATGAATGCAGCATATGGATTGAGAGTAAACAAAAGAAAGACGATTGACAAGTAGCAGAAATAAGCACAGCAAGAAACTGAACATTAGGACTGATAACAGCGAATCAGGTGAGGTTAAGGTATTATGCTACCTAGGCAGCAAACTGATCCACGTAGGACGGTGTGAGGAGTACATAAAGAGCAGACTACCACTGGGAAACAGAACATTCCTGGCCAAGAGAAGTCAACTAGTAATAAACATAGGTGTTAATTTGAGCAAGAAATTTCTGAGAATGTACTTTTGGAGCACAGTATTGTATGGTAGTGAAATAAGGACTGTGGTAAAACCGGAACAGATGAGAGTCAAAGCATTTGAGATGTCGTGCTTCAGAAGAATGTTGAAAATTAGTTAGACTGATCAGGCAAGGAATGAGTAGGTTCTCCAGAGGATCGGTGAGGAAAGGAATATATGGAAAACACTGACCAGAAGGATGGACAGGGTGACAGGTCACCTGTTAAGACATCAGGGAATAACGTCCACTGGAAGGAGTTGTAGACAGTGACTGAATATATTCTGCATATAACTGAGAACGTACGTTGCAAGTGCTTCTCCGAGATGAAGAGGTTGGAACAGGGCAGGAGTTCGTAACGGGCTCCATAAAACCACCCAGAAGATTGATGACTCAAAAAGAAAAGATTTAGATTGAGCACATGTTGAGTTCGAGATCATTTACACTGTACTTTGAGTAGAAATGTAGAGGTCCTAACGTCAAACTCTAAACCCTGCATAAATTATTTCGCTTGTGGCTTTTGAACTGAAATTTATTCCTTAGTTTCAGACATGTTTCAGCTGTTCATGTTAGGTCTCTTCAGTCTTATTCCTTTTTGTGTCAGGCTGATGCAGCCATTTGTAGTTCTCTGTTTGTTGAACGCACTGCAAGCATGTGCAGTTTCCTACAGTAAAGGTTATGTCCAAAGAACGATTTATTGGAAGAAGCCTGCACCTCGAGCGTTTAGCACATACAGAGCAACAAATGGCTGCATGAACAGAACACAAAATGAATGCCTCTTAATTCGTCTGACATAAATAGGTGAAACGTCTCATGTACTCAAGAGTAAATTTCAGTTGCAACAGAAGGACGTTACCTTTATGATAAAACAGATCTGAAGTTGTTATTAGCAATTGAGGAAAATGGTTGAAAATGGCTGCGTGTGGAAGCGATATTGGCTGAAAAGTCAAAGCATCTGCACTGCCTCAGAGCACAGTCCGTCTCTAGCTGAAGTGTCTTGAGATGAGTCACGGTTGGAAGTAAGTTTCACAGGGCTCTCTCATCAAGAAGCAGAATTGATTTTGAACACTAATGACAGTCTTCTGAACATTGCCCAGCTTGGTCTTTTCTAGTACTGCAATAATCTCCCTTCAGTTAAAACGTAACTAAACAGTCACACGAGTCTTTAGCGTTGGAGTACAAAACAAACAGCCCCTGACCCTACCATGTACCCCATCTTGCGTTTCTAGGCAATCAGTTCTTCTGCTCGTAAACACAGCGGTTCCTCTCTTCCCACTCTGTATTTTATCTGCATTATCAAATGGTAGCTGCTCTTTCTATTTTTTAACAGAGCCAACAACAAGGCTATTTAACTTGGTGCCACCCTGACAGCTGCGGCCCCTTGTTCTCAAACACAAAAGCAGTGGATGGTCCTCCTGTCTCATTTTATTTCAAATATTTCCATCTTTTTCCTGCTTTCGATCAAGCATTTTGTGGCATGCCGTCTTCTTGCCGAGGGCAGGGCTCAGCAAAACTGTATTCTTTTATTGTGTACTGAAATGTGCCCTGTCGATAGAGAAAGTTCTTCAAAAGAGCAATCGTCCAGCTAAGCGATACTGAATAATGTGGATGCCTTAAAAGCTGTGCGTGCGTACTTTGTCGCATCGGGTAGACAAATTTCAGCAGTGGTGCGATTATTTTTTATATTATAAATGGTATCAACACCTATTATAGGAATTCTGTATTGGTCTGAAAAGATAAAAAATATCACTGGTAGTTATTCCCAGCGCCATTTAAAAATATGGATGTATGAGACCGCTGCATTTTGATTGTCTTCCATCCTTGTTTAGTTACTCTTGACCGTGAAAGTGCAATAAACTTCTTAAACTGAAAACATGTTAAAATTAATGAAGTCAGACTTCGATAGTGTCAGGGAAAGATTGTTATCTCAATACAAACTTCTGAATAGGGCCTTCTGAAAATCATAAAACGCTAATGCAATCTAAAAATGTTATTCAGATAAAATATTTCATATGATACTGCGGTGTTATATAGATAATTAATATTCTACTTATAATTTTATAAGCCGGCAGAACATAGAACTTACATGTTGCTTCTACAATGATCAATTAGATGAAGAAAAGTTGGTAAGGATGGGAGCTAAAAGTGAAGCAAAAACATAAGCTTGACAAAAACAACACAAAGTACCCAATGGCTAGCCTCTCAGGCTCGTCTACTTTATTAGTAAACCTAGGTATTCAGACATCGAGTGATTTGAGTTTTAGTCTTGGACTTTAAATACCACGTATACAAATAATTAAATAATTTTGTGAAATATTTTAGTCTGGTGTTAGAAAGCAATGCTGTACTGCTCACAGTGTGTCCCTCTATCTCGAGTGGACTCTTCATGTTAAAAACATCATACTAGGCCTACGGCTTTCTGTCATTTAGGATGCAACATAGACTGCTCGTTCGCCAGATTTTAGCCCAGATGCAATCTACGGTTCCAACTTCCTACTTGTGCTTCTCATCCCCCTGGCAGCTCTTGTCCTTTAATAATGCCTGTGGCTCAATTAATAGCCAGATGCTGGCTACATACACTGTGGAAGTGTCCTCTTCTAAACCTGCGTATCAATAAAACTTGCAGCTATATTTAAAAAGAGCGCCATTAGAAGAATTTAATACAGAAACCTAGTAACTGGATGCAACAATCAATGACCGTAACCTTAATCATATTTGTACTCTTGTTTAAATCATGGGATTGTCTGTAATTGGCTAGACTTACTAATTTATTGGAATTATTGTAAGTGACAGTTTTGCCAATAACTGCCACGCACCAATATCATTATCCTTGTTAATGATATCAGCATGTCACTTCCTTTTCCCCTTGCCTATAGCCAACCAAAATCCAATATGGCGGACTAATTGTATCAGCAGGGAAAAATTGAAGATGGCTGAACTACCTCTATTGTATTTTATATCTCAACCCCTCCTCACCGACCAGTAACAGTGAAGATTACAATGAGACAGCCAGTGAGGAAGTAGTTTCAACAATACATAAATAAATTAATTAATTAATTAAAACATCAAAGACGGCTGATCCAGTCCTCTGTGGTGTGTACCCTCTCCCTCAGGTAGTGCCGGCCGCTATGGCCAAGCGGTTCTAGGTGCTTCCGTCCGGAACCGCGCTGCTGCTACGGTCGCAGGTTCGATTGCTGTTTCGGGCATGGATGCATGGATGTGTGTCCTTAGGTTAGGTTTAAGTAGTTCTAAGTCTAGGGGACTGATGATCTCAGATGTTAAGTGATGCCTATAAACAGTGGCAAGTAAACAATGGTCAGATTGCAGTTGCCCACCATTGCCATACATAATATTGGTTGTCGCAAAGGCATATGCACATCCCATATACCTCTGTAAATATTATAATGCCTTACAATTCAATTTTATCTCACAAAGCATTTCCCGTCCCTGTTCCCACCTGTCGCACCACTACTTTTTTTCTCACATGTATGTGTGCACAAAATATTTCTGCATAGCTATGATTTACACTCCACAGTAAATTCCATATTTTTCCACCTCTGGCTTATCATTTAATGTCATCTCTCACATCTCTCATATGTGACCACAAAACGTTATAAAAGTCCTCCTAGATGTTGAAACCCACTGCACGTTTAGAAAAGGTACTGACTCAGGTTTTTGAACCATGTTAAAAAGGTACAAAACTCGAGCTTTATCAATAGTAACTAACACACACACACACACACACACACACACACACATGCACACAAGCGCATAGTATGGACATCGTGTATCGTCTTACTAGGACAGAAAGAGTACAGTGCAGGAGTTGTCCCCTCACGTCTCAGGTGTCCTGATTACACACAGCACAGTAGGGTCTAATAAGACACAGAGAGAAACGATGCACATAAACTCTTTAATGTTACATTGTGTGAAGCACAAACAATGATTTACAGAAGATATAAAATCTCAGACAAATTGTGCTTTAGATATAAAATTTATTGTAAATACATTTTTCATGAAAGTTTTTTTAAATACAACACATTTACATTCAATGATTTTGCATACAATGGTTTTCACTGTGTGGCTCAGCAAACTTCGGAAAACAACATCAAGATAATGGCGACTGAGTATGTGAATTTACATACGTTAAAATGTACGTTTTTAAGGTTCTTACATTTTCAAATATTTTTCAGTTATTTACATTATCGACATGGTTTACAATAAAATCAGTCATTATCATTTTCATGTGGAAATTGCCACAAGCTACTGTATTAATGTTGTCAGAAAGCATCTATTAGTGTGTTGTGGAGATAAAGCAAATTTGCTGTAGATGTCGTCGTTGTTGTGGTCTTCAGCCCAAAGACTGGTTTCATCCAATTCCTCACGTTACTCTATGGCGTGCAAGCCTCTTCATCTGCAAATAAGTACTGCAGTCTTCAGTCTTTTAAACCTGCTTACTGTTTTCATTTTTTGGTCTCCCTTTACAATTTTCACCCAGCCCAGCAAGGCGAAATGACATGAAGCTGAATTGTGTGAGAAGGAAAATGAATTCTTTTTAGCTAAAATAAGAGTCTGAAATACAGGAGAGAATACGAAGCCACAATGTGTAGGAGCAGCATTTTAGTCCACTAGAGGCAGCTGGAAAGTTTGTTCAGATTTTAGTATTAGGTGTTCCTCTCAGGTTAGAGTAAGTGTCTATGAAACAGGGCCAAATTCCTACACATATATTCTAGCTACAACTGAGAATCTGTCATTTTGTAGGAGAGATTTTGTGGCTTCTTCTCCACTCTATGGGAGAAATATACATTATTGATGAAGCCGGACAATATCCACAAGAGTGGGAAATTGTGGAACTTGTTTATTAAATTATCATTAGTCATAACTCACGAGTTTTGCTACAATTGGTGGGTGAGATCCTGACATGGGCAGAACTAGCTAAGACTCGTGGAGAAGAGAACACACTTGTCTCAGAGAACACATTTCTGAGGACGCCACAGATGACACATGTTACAGGTTTTAGGCAGTATACTGTGTCTTGGAGCTGCAGAGTGGCATGTCTTCAACTTAGGGCAGCATGCAGAGGCTGAGCTGAACTTAGTATTTTCAGCCACTACTGCAGTCCTCAACTGCCCCTGCACATCTTAAGAGTGCAGGACGTGGACCAACATTGCAGCCACTGAATTGAGGCAAGCACGACGTCAGTTCATTTCCAACAGGGTTTCGTTCTCCAGATCTAATGTTCACAACCAGCTAGTAGGAACAATCATGTACTTAGGCGAGTGTATTAGTGTTTCTTCATGCTTTCTGGGGACCTTTCTTTAAATCATTATCCTTTCCCACCATCACCTGCCATATTCACGACACATTTTATATCGTTCTTTTATATATCCAGTCACCAGTACTAATGCTACATACATACTTGCAAGGCCTTCTCCACTTATTAAATGTCTCTATTCTTGATTCAGAGGATAAATCATTTTGTATGTCTTTTGGCAATAAACTGGATAATAGTGGCCATTAGTTTCATTTCGTATATAGTTTCCTCTCGTACCTTGATGGATGCCATTATCGATATGACCACGTGAGGTGAAGTACACCTTCTTACATGCTTAATTTTGCCACCCTTAGTAATTTTCACTTAGAAAGCAATTATCTGTCGTGAAAACTTGTTCGTTTTAAATTTGTATGATATTAGGAGGGCTATCCGTCCCTGAAAGTCACCAGGGATAGAATCTATAGCATTTTATGGGAATGTTAAACAGCTCAACCGACATCTCACATAGAAATTTGTTGACCCTTGGCCAGAATATTTACGGTCACTAGTAGTCCTTTGATTTTTTTAGCCTCTTTTTTAGGTCAGTACATAAGAATTTGTCGCCTGCTATTTCAATCATTTGTTTATTGATCATTTTTAACTTGGAAAATGTGTATGAACACTAAAATAATAATGAACTTCAAGAATTTAAACTAGACATAAGTTGCATGAGCAGTTCTATTTCGTACTTCTCTTACAGCAAGAAGAAGGCACGTAAGTAGAAACAGTCGTTGTCCTGACATTGAACGTTGCACTTTCAGGGGAACAATATTAGTGCGTTTGGGTTTTTGGTAGGATTTCATTGTGTTTCGTCACGTGCATATGTTAGAAATTTTGTCAGTATCAGGGTCAGGGTGCGCCAAAGTTAACCCATACTAGTGCAAGCAGTTTGGGAAAGATGAGTCAGATAGGGAATAGCTAATCCATCTGGAACTGAAGACAGTGATGTTACTGTGGAAGTCGAGTAAGACAGTTCGCAAAATATCTAAGCTTAGGAAAATCAAAATAACAATTTGCAAGTGTTATTAGTATAGAGTAACAAATCAAAAAACGTGTCTGTTGAAAGGGAACTGTCTGAGTCATTCTGTGAGGAGAATGTGACAATGTCACAGGCAGTGGAAAACTCCGTGGCCACTGGAAATGAGGTAGTGACACAGAGTGTTGCAGATAAAGCAGCAACTGCTTCGTCACCGCCTCCTTTTGCTCTCCAATCCTTCCTGAATAACATAACATTTGAACATAAGAAACGACATGACAGAATGTTTGAAAGATTCGAAGAGCAGCAGAAAAGATGGAAGGGCTTCTCAAAAAGGGAGAAGAACAGCATAAAAGAACGATAGAATATTATAAAAAGGCGGACTGAGAGTCATAACAAGATGGAAAGGTTTAAAAAAGAAAAGAAGAACCGAAGAAGATTTCACTGCACTCGTATGGACCAATAAACAACCAGAAGAGAACGATGTGTGATTCAAGAAGGCAGAAAGACAGTTCAAGAAACATAGTGAACATTTTTAGAAGACAGAGCAACAGCTAATGGAGTAAAAAAAAAAGGATTTGATGAGAAATGATTGTACAAACTGACAAAAATGTCAGGGAAGATATTAAGAAATCTAAAGGCAAAATCATGCAAGTAATTGAGGAACAAATGGGTAGTTATGTCAGTAAACCAGGTGCATTATGTAAAGAAGTGAACAACATGGCAGATGAACTGCACAGTGACATAGATGTCATTGAAGGATGACTGAATGCCGTAATGGACGATGTAAGCCAGGTGAAGAAACAAGTGGATCAGTTATCCTTACGTAGTGATGCAAGTTCTGACAGGACCACTCCAGTGAACTCGAAACATCAGAAGGAAATTAGAGTGTTATTCGAAATTTAACCCTATCAATACCAAGGTATTTTCCATAACACACATTACCAATGATGGGGGGGAGGGGGGGTACTTTATTCCTACCCTAAGAAAATTCGTTTCCGGGTTCGATTCCCGGCGGGGTCAGGGATTTTCTCTGCCTCGTGATGACTGGGTGTTGTGTGATGTCCTTAGGTTAGTTAGGTTTAAGTAGTTCTAAGTTCTAGGGGACTGATGACCGTAGATGTTAAGTCCCATAGTGCTCAGAGCCTAAGAAAATTCATTAATTATTGTTGAATTATATTAACAACATACTTTCTAATTACGTACTGAGGTGTAAGTAGGGTCAAGACTCTAAACATCTCTTAGCACAGTCGTAACAATATCTACATAATTTCAATAAAGTGTACTACCAACTTTATGACCACCTGAAAAAATTTTATAAATGGAAATTTCGTTAACTGTTGATAAGTTTTACTCTCAAAACACTTTGTAAAGATGTACTGAAATGCAAGTCAGGCCCTGAGCCTGGATGGAAATGATGTTATGTCATTCACTGGGGAAAGTGACATCTTCTTTTAAGACTTGATTTTTTAGGTGAAGTTTAACTGAAAAATCTAAAAGGTATATGGAAACTCGTCGAAGAATTCTCTAAAAACAATAAACATTTTTTACAAAATTTTGAAATATAAAGTAATTCTAGCTTACAATATTTTCAAAAGGTGGGCACAAAGTACCGATCCGCCTTGGTATTGTGAGGGTTATGGAAATACAGGCAGACGTCAACTGTCGCAGTCGAGAAGCGCTAGTAGACTTATTCATGGAGAAAAAACTTAATTGTGTTTCAGGGAATAGTACAATAATGAGAAAAACGTTCGCATACAAATATTTGGATCAAATTGTTCCAAGACGGACTTCTGAGGACTAGATCTGCAGAGTACAAAATCAACTTCACATGCACCTATCTCCTGGAAGAGGCAGAGGCCGTGATGCTTATAATCGTGGGAAAAATTCGAACCTACGAAGAAACAGGCATGTTTATGTGGGTACTGGGTGCAAGAAAAGCCGAAGCGCGTGAAACTAGCTGATTTGTACTGATTCACTGTCTCGTAACCCAGTTCATTATTTCAGTGAGATGGTGAGAAGAAAGCACTTCATGGACATTCCATTTGAGCGGGAAGAATTAGTAAAAATCTGTCAAATTAAGTTGTTAAACAGAATGCAGAAAGATATTACGCTTGCAGTTAGAGATCTGAATGATACAGGTGCGTTATCATTTTTAATGGATGCACTTGGGTATGACTGTGGAGTGGACGTTAGAGAACTAGTGCAATTTGTGCAAAGTGACTATGGGTCGGTACAACATGGACCACCTAGTGGAAACTGGTGAGTGAAGCATCCAGCCGCAAAAATGTAAATAAAGGATGTATGTACAATCCTCGTGTATCATGGGCACCACCGTATTGAACGTATGGATGATTGACAAAATTATGGCAGGCGCCATGACCAGGAATGAGTGGGCACAGAAATCGTTGAAATACGCAACTCAGGCCCATAAGATAACCCGAGGGACGACAGTGAAAGAAATACCGAGAGGCCTAAATGAGTGGTATCTCTGGAAATCATTGTCCTACATGCTACAGAACTGAGGGTGCTGTATGTTCATCTTCCCGTAGATAATGTGAAAAAAGTAGGAAGCTACAATGTATTTTAAACACTGAAAGCCAGACATCGGTTTTAGACAAGTGTGCATACGATGTCTGTGATAGGCTCGGCACTGGCCAGTTTGAAAGGCAAAAGATATAAAGATAAATTGTGTTATTAGCGGCAAAACTGCCGAGGTCAGAGAACAGGTCGACATTGACGTCAGTGTAACAATGCAAACTGATGCGAGCTTTATGGTGATACAAGCCATATTAGGGTTTGAATTCATGCTGAAATGTGAGATGTTAGTGCACTTAACAGACAGGATTGTTTTGGCGAGACTTGTGGATCATGAAGTGAGCTTTTGTCTTAATAACCATGCGAATAAGGACAAGGGATCGAATTAGGTGGCTCTGAGGCTTGTGGGTACGAGTAGCGATGAACCATTTGCCATTGAGGATGGAACTAGTAAGAACCTGTATCGTACCGAGTCCCCAGACATGGAGGAATTTGGAAATGTACTTCTTGCTCATTCATCGCAAGCCAACAGAGTAATTGCGACCGAGAGCAATAGACCGAAAACATTACAGGTGTTGCTGCAGTAGTTCCGTGGCGTGCATCAGTGGATTTTCATGAAAATTACTGTCAGGTTGAGCTTCATCCTGCATGTCAAGAATACACGGAATTTTTTATGTTTCAGACGTTTTACAAAATCACAGTTCGCACTGAATGCGTCATCAGCTGGCTTCATTAGGGTACTGGGGATCTGTGATCTAGGATATGCTAAGGGACGAGTGATGTCGTACATCGATGACATACTCGTTGCGGGGAGGGCATGGAGTGAACACATTGCGGTACTGGATCAGTTGTTTAGTTCTCTCAAGGATCAGGGAATTGTGGTTGATCTAACAAAGTCAGAATTCAGACGCAAGGACGTACGATTCACGGGCGGTATATTCTCCGTGGATGGTATCCGGGCAAACCCAAGGCACTCACGGCAACAGAGAAGTACATGGTACCACGAATAAGAGGGTAGCTATGCACATCCCATTAATTATACAAAAGGTTTAAAAGTTGACAGTCATAACTACCAAACTCTGTCGATTGATTGGAAAGAACATGGCATGGACTTGGAAAGAACTTGAGAAACGAGAATTTAAACAAGTCAAAGAAGCATTATTGAGGGCTTCACTTCTGTTCCATCCTGATTTGAACACTTAATTCTGATTGTCCATGGATATATTTCATACCTACTCTCAGTTGCACCCAGCATCAAAAGCATATCGTCATATTCATTGTTTGGGTTCAGCACCGCGAAGCTGCACCATATAAACTTGACAGCAACAGTTATTGTTGTGCATTGCACAGTTGGTAGTCGCCGCGCGGGAGTAGCCGAGCGGTCTGGGGCGCTGCAGTCGTGGACTGTGCGGCTGGTCCCGGCGGAGGTTCTAGTCCTCCCTCGGGCATGGGTGTGTGTGTTTGTCCTTAGGATAATTTAGGTTAAGTAGTGTGTAAGCTTAGGGACTGATAACCTTAGCAGTTAAGTCCCATAACATTTCACACACAGAGTTAGCAGTCACATGCGTGCAATTAAATGGTTCTCACTTGCCACGTGATAGGCTATTGCTATGTGACAAACGATGTCCTGTTTAAAAACGACGAGAACTAGAAAACGAATGTCCAGAAAATGAAAAAGAAATTGAGGAGGATTTGTACCATAGATCCAAGGTTGATGTGGGTTTGATGTCCCAGCAGTCTACTCAGTGATCTACGACAGCTTGTTCAGTAATGCAGGATGATACACGTTTCTCTGTACATTCCAATGGGTTGCACGATACAACAGTGTCGCCAGTTACTTGTTTTCATACATGTGTTTTCAAAACGCATCCGATCTGATAGTACCAGATAAACATTTGTCTTGATTCTGGATGGGGAATTGCGTGCTGACATCTTCTTTAAACAGTGTAAATATAGATACACTGTGCATACAGTATTATTTATTGACCTTTTTCTGTAATATAATGTTTGTGCTGCATGTAATACAGCATTAGAAAATTCAGATGCATTGTCATTCTGTCTCTTTTAAGAGACCTGCCTGGGCTGTGTGTTATCACAGCAACTCAGATTTGAGGATGTAAGTAACTCCTACACTGACCGCTCTTTCTCAAAGCAAGTGACACCACTAATGTCCATAGCATGTGCATTACTACTGACTAAGTCTTACACTTTTATTGAACATGATGTAAACAAGTAACGTTGATACCTTTTTGAACATAACACAAAATTCACGTATATGTATTTCAACTATTTGTAGTTTTCGTGAACATGACGCAAAAGTTGAGTCGAACTTTTTCCCATGGTGTTGTGTGGCTCCACACGAGAAATGACACTTAACGATGAGGCATTTTGGTGGTTTTGTAAATAACAGAAATGTGAACATTATGTATGCAAATATTTTGATAAAATTAAAAAATGAGGCACAGATGAAGCAGGGATAGGAAAAATATTTTGTGGGATGAAAGTAAAATGTGAAGCACTACAATATTTATGTAGGTTTATACAGAGTGCATGTGCCATTGCCCCAAACAGTAGTATATGGTAATGGTGATCATCCTATCAACTGACCATCATTGTCCATTGATCATCTATGTCCACTGACCATCATTGTAGACTGACCATCATTCTTCACTGTCCTTCATTGTAAGAGACCATCATTCTTCACCGTCCTTCGTTGTCCATTGACCATTCCTGTGAGACGATTTGTTACAACTTTATACACCAAAAGACGTATGAAGCAAAATACTACAATTGCATTATCTAAAGATATTCGATGTTGTCAGTACATGCGCTTCTGAAGTTAGCAACAAGTAAAATGCCACTACTTTATCAAGATATATGTGGAAGTACCAATCATTAATGTGGAGATTAATATACAGTTAATGTGTAGAAGATGAAATATTTTTGTACAAAATGTGATAAATCTATTGTGGAAACGAAATGGTTACACCAGCTATTTTGATCTCCATCACAGTACAGAAAAGTGTACATGAATGTGGACCATCTAAAGAAGAGCACAAGCCCAAAATTGGTCGTACGTTAAGTAAAATCACCTTGAATGGTGACTGGTAGGGGTTACTATCTACATCCTACGAAGGAACAGTCACAGAGTTTAGCTGTGTCCATTGTGGATAACGTACATTCCAGTATGCGAGGTTAGTACAGGAATTAACTATGGAGCTAACTCAGTGTACTAGTGATATGAAGAAGGTGTTGGCTAACGATCTGTGGAAAATAGAAGGACAATGAAGTGTGCTGGATAACAAGTTGGCCATTACAAGGTTTCTCTGTGCAGTGGCAAATCGGCTCAGTGATGCAGTGAGTCAGGCGACCACATTGCAAGAAGCAGTGTATCATGCAGTACACAGATGGCTTAGGCTGATGTTGATTCCAGCGTGGATGTTGGGCTACAACCTAAGAAGAGGCAGTTCTCAATAGAATTAAGACATATAGTAGAAGTGACAGAAACTAATTTACCATTAGTTTTTCATATGCCTAGGATATAGGTAAGAACAGGTGGACCAAGGAAATATATGGTAGTATAGCAGTATGGTATAACAGGCGTTGGTTCGAAATTTCAGTGTTACACCATTCACCCATGTTTAAGGAATATGAATTAGACACGCTGCGAGAAGGAAGTCCTGTGCACACACTCTTACTTACCAAAGATAGGGAGGCATTGGTTGTATGAAGTCTAATCACCAGAAACTGTGTTAGTGAATTGTTACAAAAAAGGGAAACATGAGGGGTTGAGAAAATTAAAGTTGCAGGGAAGCAGTATTATCATTAACGGTAGAGTTTGTGAGACAGTCGGGAAGGCTTTACGCCTTCCAATTACATTCACTGATATGACTGTCATGACAATGATGAAGAGTACATTGTACCGGCTGCAGAGTTACAGATGGTATTACCCACCCAAAATTTAACGTACTTTAATGCCACCCTCTAGCCTGAACTTATGATTTCAAAGATAAATTTGTCAAATAGCTGCAGGGGAAAATTTCAATTGAACAGATGCTAATGTTCAAAAGTTTCGCGAAAATCGCCAGCAAATTATTATATCATTAAGCATTTCAGCTACAGGTTGCGTCATGCTTCTACCTGCTATTTGCATATTTTATTTCTGTAACAAATGCAGACACGCACAGTCTACAGGTCAACCAATGCCTGAGCCGCCAGACGACAGATTAGCTGGCATAGGCTGAGCGAACAGTTGACGTAAGAAAAACCTCTGTGTAAAGTGGTATAACCATTGTGTTAAGATATGATACGGTCCTGAAGGCTGCACTCAAGAGAGTAAGCTCATGTTAGTAGTGGATAAGGGAGAAGCCCATCTGGGGAGCTAATGGCTAGAACTAGGTGTTTCTGTCAGCACGCTATAGAGTTCTTTGTGTTACAATTAATTTTAATTGAAGACGTTGGAAGATTGAGGCCGAATGTTCTGAAAGAGGGGGGCGCGCTACACCCCATAAAATTTTACATGTGAATTGTGAATTTTTAAAGGTTTATTCCCACTGTAATCAGGCAGTAGAGGACAGACAGCCTATGTGCTAATCATGGAAGCCACTAGATGGTAATATTGACATAACAACGAAATACTCGAAGCAGATGGTGGCTTGTGACACCAGTCAGTGGCCGAATGCATGAAACACATAACATGTTGTGACCAAGAGTGGACTAATATTTTACAGCTCAGACACTTGAGAGCTACAGAGAAACTCACATTTCAAATTTAATTGGGCCTAGCAACCTGTGCTCAGGTCAGATCTAGGAAGAGGTGACAGAATAAGTAACAGGAAGCAAACGTACTCATCCCCCCTCCAGTAGGACTACATCAGAAGTGTTGTTGCAAGGTTATAAATAACTGAACTTACGGGCTCAAAGCATTCAGTCATGCCGCAATTCTGTCTGCATCTAGAGATGGAGAGAATGAAGAGCTTTTGAGGTACAGAGAAACCGCAGCCCACCATTAGAGATCAGCTGACTACCTACCCACCGACTGCCTCATTGAGTCCTGGGAAGGCATGTCTACCTGTGGCGTAGCGTCCGTGTGACTTGAGAAACTTCACCACCGCAGGCAGCTAGTGTGTGACCATCGGCAGCCCTATGAGGGACCTTGGCAAATGGACTGCGGGCTGCCGACGATCCACCTAGGGGAGGCACGCACTTGCAGCCTCTGAACTATCCAGTCATCACATTGATCATGGTCCTGATTGACTCTTTGGGGGGGGGGGGGGGGTTGGGGTACTCCAAGCATTGCTGCTCCATGACTGCACCCAAGTGCATCACGTGGGGCTATGAGTGTCAGGCTGCATAGCAGACAAAATTCTGGAGGACCTGGATGGGCCACACTACTTCTTCAGTGCTGGTAACACATATATGTTCACCTGCCAGTGGGGTGCCCGGCTTTCTGATAGGTGCCACTGACGATCCAGGACAATGGCCATCACCATCAGATTGGGGCTTTAGTGCATTCCATAACTGACTGCATTTGCAAGCATATTTTGTGCAGCCGAGAGGCTAACTGTAGTGCTCTAAAAGGCTGCTTCAATAATACCTGTCAATACTATTACTGTCTGACTGTATGCAAGAGCGTAAATCTGCAGCCTCCGTCAGTATTTCCCTCACTCATCAGAATAGGCCATGCCGTTACAGATGTATGGAGCAAATTACTACCATTTTTGATGCTTAAATGTAATTGGATACAAAATGAGGGCAATTTGTTACACTTATGTTCTAACATAGGGCAACTTATTAGAGTTTCATGGGGTAAATTTTACAGTTTTAGGCCAAGTAAGTAATGGCTGGTGGCAAGTTGATACAGTTCGAGGGTCAGCTTGATACAGTGGAAATTTGTTACAGTATTGTGTCTGCTTTTTGCATAGTCAGACAGGTCCTGACTTGACAGCCTTATTTAACCATGTGCAGATGTGTGTGTGTTTGTGTTTGTGTGTGTGTGTGTTTGTGTGTGTGTGTGTGTGTGTGAGAGAGAGAGAGAGAGAGAGAGAGAGAGAGGGAGGGAGAGAGAGAGAGAGATGGAATGTATGTTTGTGTGTGTGTGTGTGTGTGTGTGTGTGTGTGTGTGTGTGTGTAAGTGTGAGTAATTTAGAGGTAAATATCTTATGTAAATATCTTTGAGTTTCATGGAAATAGTGCAACGTGATGCCATTTTTGGACATCACTTTAATATTACTCGAATTAAAAATAGAGGCTTCTATTGAATGAAACAAGTATACTGTTACCAGTCACTGTTTATTGATCTCCAAGATACGTTTCAAAGATTTAAACCTTCATCATCAGGTGGATTTACATTTGTTGGTATGACATTTGTCTGTGTGTTGTGTTACGATTTTTTTTTTTTTTTTGAGGAACATGTGGCACTGTCTAGTGGAGAAACAAAACACTATTTCAGAACATAGTTTTGGGTTTCTTTTGACAAAAAATTAAACGTATATCTAACGGTAAACATAAAATAAGTAAAATAGAGTACCTCCAGTGGTCACAGGTTAATTTCACAGTCGTAACACATAACTTATATATACTGTCATAGTTTGTAAACAAATGTGGCGTCTGGAAACTATTGGGTGCAAGGTTCGTATAGCAGAAGAGGAAACATTATCACAAAATACAAAGAATATACATCGTTACAACATTATTTCAGAATAAATTTTAAAGGATTTGAAGGTGTTTGTTTTGAGGTGTCTAATACATGCGCTGAAATAAATTGTACGTTTACGGAAATATCCTTTACTTTCAGAGAAATAATGCTGATCTTTGACCTTGACATCTCTTCGAGTGAAGGCTACATAGTTTCTTTCTGCATATCTTCGAATGTGGAGCCATTTTTACGCAACAGGCTGTCGGTCGTTAGTAATTTTACTGTGAATAGCTGGAGAGTGGGAGGCATAAAAGACAACTGAGCGAGTTCCGCCATCTCGGATTTTTTCCCCACTAGAACAACTGGGGTAAAACCGTCATCTTAGATTTTGATTGGCTGAAGTTCAGGGGGAAAGTGGGTATGGCTTGATGGCTTCATTGGTGGGGATGATGATGTCCCTATTAAGAGTGGTGACGTCACTGATTAGGAGCACATGGATTGTGACATCACTGATAAATCAGTATCTTCAGTCATATGATGTACGTGAAGTAGTCCAGAACAGAGAATATAAAAAGAAGTGGGCTGGGGTTGCCGTAGATATACCATTATTTCATTTCAATTACAGGATATGATGACGGCATTCGGCGAAAGACGTCTGCAGTGTAGTAAATAAAAAGATACGTTAAACGATTTTGAAAGGATTTTTCGTAAAAGCTGATAATGATTGTAGATGCACACAAGAAATTAATTACCTTTGTTTATAAAATAGCCTTACTTCTTGGCACGCTCTCCACAATTTTCTTCGCGAACGTGGCAGTATACATGTAAACTGTAAAGAAAGCTGTCTTGTTAAGGACATTTTTCTGACAGTGTTCGTAAACGTAACTAGCGTTTCAGTAATATTTCACACCAGTTCTGCTTAGGCGACTGGTCTGTCTGGAACACAGAGAGAAGCTGTGAACGTTAAATTTGGTTCCACTTCACGACTGCTGAAAGACAGCCTTGTTGTCAGGTTGCACTGTGACGCACTCACGTTGGGCTGACGTATGGGACACCAGATATTTACAGGCCCTGCAAAAGCAACGGAACTGGAGGATGACGGGTCAGCTATAGCTGAAACGCCTCAACACGGGTGAGCTGCCAAAATCTGGCAGTTGTATCCTTCTGGCGATAAACAAACGACACTAAGACTGTAGTGACGACAGCGACGTTAAGAGCCAGGAATATGCGCAGTATTCCTGCTATCTCTCTCTCTCTCTCTTTCTTTATCTTTCTATCCGTGTGTGTGTGTGTGTGTGTGGTGGTTTGTGGGAGCGTGATCTTGTGGGGGAGAGACATGGTGAGTTCAGAGTATGAGTGGATGGGAAAATGTATAATGTGAAGTCGATACAGATAACTGCTGACTGTTATACTGCTGACAGTCACAGTCGAAACGAATGGTCATCTTCTTGTCAGAACCCACCTGATACTGGCCTGAAGCGAAATACGATAAGATTAAAATCAGGAGCTAAATGCTGGATAACCTGCTTAAGATGATTCAAGAATACTACTACACTATGACATTCCTGTGTCATTCTTCTCGTAGATTGTGATGAGCAATGGGTCGCAATGTAGCACAATTGGATGATCCGCAACTTTCCGGAGGCCACATGGAGATAAAATTTCTTGTAGAGCTCATGGTGGTCGTTAGGCAACTTTCATCCGTTACGGGGAGCATACGGCTAATGCTCCGGTAAAAACAGCCGTTTTCAGTACGGTGTTGCTTATTATATATATTATACATCCGTTTTTAGAGCACTGATTACCATATTTTTAACCTTTAGCTGCTTCGTTCATACCACCTCAATTTGCTCGTGGACTGGGTGAGAAGTTTATCGACATGCACGTATTATCCACAAGCCAGTGTATGTTTAACCACCGAAAAATTTTCACCAGTCTCAAAACATTTCTATACGATTTTACATGATAGCCAGCAAAAATTTCCAAGGAGAGCGAACCATATGGCCACAGGAGTAACTCTAGTTTTATGTATAATGTTCACTACAGTTAAAGGTTAATAAAAGTGAACATTTTATTACTTAAAAATAAGTTCTTAAAATGAAGTGTAGAATGAAATGTTTGAAAATATCGTTTAAAAAAATTCGTTTTGCAACTTGATCTGCCTTCTTGAGATCAATTTTTCTAACGTATCTGCGGAGGGCTAGGTTTCGTTTCTTTGTCTGTCACTTTTTATTATATTTTCAAGAGTAGAATTTCCTTCTGCCACATATATAAGGGACAAGAGACAGCGACCACGTGGATGATCTTGTTATGTTTCTTGTTAGTTTCACTACGTTCGAAATATGGTCTACTACTGTGACGTCACACTTTGCGACAGCCGAAAAAATATATTATTGCTTACGATAAACGTGGAATTGGGATACTGAAGTACTGAAGAATTATGAGATGCCTTCGAAAATGTCTTAGAGTCTAGATAGAAAACCACAGTAGAAAGTTTGGTTGAGGAGGAGTGGAAATCTCTAGAAAGTGTAATCAAAGGGGATGTCTGTGAACGGTAACTGCGAAAAAATTGTCGTTGACAAAAGAAATATGCCAACTGATCTACGGAAGAAGGGAATAAAATAATTTGCGGGAAAATAGAGCTATACTGCAACACTGTTTATTTAAGAAGAAAGTCAGTAGTATACGCAGTGACGCAAAGCGGAAATGGCTGCAGATATTACTGTTTCTAAACATTGGAAAGGAAAGGCTAGTCGGGATTATAGATTCCGCGTATAGGAAAGCCAAAATAACTATCACATAATTTAAAAGAAAAGATAATTATCTCACTGACAACGCGATCAATGATGAAATTGCTGTAGATTTAGAGCACAATAAGGATCGACTTTCAGTGTGACACAGATTTATAAGATTTGTGGTCAGACGTTCGTGTACGGACTGATGATATTCTCGCAGAATCTCTAAAATGGTGGGAGGATGTGTCAACCAAGCGATTATTCAAGTGAATGTGTACAATCTATGAGACTGATGACATACACTAGGGCTTTCTGAATAATATCATCGAGTTAATCGTGGAACACAAATGATGACGCACTGTCACCTTGACTGTTCAGATGAGGACCATAGACTCAAAAATAGAAAGGAAAATTGAGGATATATTAGAGTCATTTAGCTTCACGTAAGGTAAGATAAGGTGAACGTCCTGACAGTTTGATCTGACTTTGCATGTAATAAAGTACGAACGGGTTTACAGTTTTTTTAGTATCCGGTAGCTCTATCGTTACAGATCCGGCACAAACAGCTACGTACCGTCGCGCTAGAATGAGGCGATTCCGTTTTAGGTTTCCACACTTGGGCTTGGCTAATCGCCACATACCATTAATTATAGGGGGGCACTACAGCGGGACCAGATCTTTCATCGTAGTAAGCCTTTGCAAGCAATACCCTTTAATAACTGTAAGTTTTAATTATTTATTTCCAAGAATTGTATTCTCAACACAGAAATAAAAATTCTTATTAATTGATTGTGCGAATTCATTTTTTGTTAAAATGCGACAAACATACTAGACGTCACCTATTGGAATTAGCCTTTTGACATATATTAATAACGTGAATTCTACCCAAGCAATATTTTATCCTGTGTTGCAGCACTTAAATTCCACTGGTAAGTTACACCTGTTGCTCTTGCAACCAGTATGATCAGGTACGTCGTGATACATTTTATGTTTGACGACGTTGTATTTGTTAGACCATTTGGAATGTTACAAACGTCTAAAGGTGTGAGGATGGTTCATGCTGAACCTAAATTGGTTATTTTAAAAAGTAAGGCAAACAAGGCGAACAGTAAAAAATATTTTCGCAGACAGTGATTGTGGAACTTCTCCAAGGACATTACGTCAATTTTTGCAAAGTTTCAACGCTATGTGTCAGCCTTTAAGAAGATTCGTAATAATCTACCGCATGTCACGACTTGATACTCACCAGCTGAGGTGTTAATAGATAAGGAGGAAAGAAACGAATAGATTGTTCCATTGCCTCGCTTACCAAGGACAAAAAAGTCCAAAGAACGGAGATACGCAGAAGTCTTGGCTAACTTATCGAAGTGTGCCCAAGCTAGAAAATTGAAATGTGACCCTGCTGGGAGGAATGCTCTATCATTTGAAGTAAATGGCTTGTGTTGTTAAGGACTCACCCGTAGACGTCTGTCATGCGCAAAAGAAACAAAAAGTGGGAACATGCAGGGCCATGCAGGAAAGTAAGAACGCCACATGGCTGCAGTTACCTGTTGGCTGACGCCAAGACCAATAAAGTAAAGGGTTTGTACCTCAAAACAGACTTAAAGTGGTTGTAAGTAGTAGATAGAAGTGTAGAATAGTAAGCGTTTTATTAATCATTTTCATGCGAACGTGTATTGTGTTTAGTATGTGAGTGTATATTACTTGGCCGTCAGCCTGGACTTAACATTTGTAGGTAGAGGAAGAACTGCCTTCAGCGACATAATGTACAGTAGTTCGCCAAACGAAAGCCTATCTGGTAGACACGACCTAATACAGGTCGAAGTGAATATTTAATTTAAAAGTAATATAAAGTGCGTTGGACAATAATTAATATGTTTCATTTGAATTTTCACTATACGTTTATGTTATGTTTGAATGCCACATAGGCAGAGACAATCGGAGTTTGAAACTCATATGTAGAGATGTCGTATGGTAACACCCAGGTATGGTTCAAATGACTCTGAGAACTATGGGACTCAACAGCTTAGGTCATCAGTCTGCTAGAACTTAGAACTACTGAAACCAAACTAACCTAAGGACATCACACACAACCATGCCCGAGGCAGGATTCGAACCTGCGACCGTAGCGGTCGCGCGGTTGTAGACTGAAGCGCCTAGAACCGCTCGGCCACACCGTAGGCAAAACCCAGGTATCTTCAGTTCATTGCACAAGGGTAAAACCGTATATGAAAAGTGTGTGCCTTCTCCATAACAACTTGATATGGAAGTTTTGTTTCATGGATGAATAGCCATGTTTCTGTAGTTTCGGGATGAGCGTGTGTTTTGTAATAAGGAACATACCCTTCCCTCCTAACGAAGTAATCTACAATGGAATTTAACTTCTGGCAGTAATTACAATTAGGATATGACTATGCGGTAAAGATTATTGTAAACTCAGGCCCGGGTCTGTAGCCACGACGAAGCACTCCTGTGATCCGCTGTTTGACGTGGATGAATCAAGAAATAAAGGAAAGTCAGAATTACAGAACTGTGTATACTAAGTTTATAAAGAAAATGTCCTCGTCCGTAAGACGAATTGAAGTTAGATAAAGAAAGTAAAAAATTATTTGCAGTCTGGTGACTAACGAAAACTTTAAACCAAACGCGTGTTAGTGACCAGAAAGTGTGAGATTAATACATGTGTAATGAAGAACGAACACTACCTGATACAAAGCCGTGCAATATTGAATATTATGTGTAAAAACCTCGATTACGTCAAAGCGTCGATATAAACCTGTTGTGTCCTAAGACCAAGCTGTGTATTAAGGATGTGTGTACAAAACCTCTGTCAGAGTGACTGTGGAAACTATGTAGGCAGTGGTTACGTACAGGTACGCTGAGATTCACTCGCAGACCACAATTCGCATACCTCGTTAGCCGCCTGCGACGCAGCTCAGACTATGTAAGATCTTAGCACTGAATGTTTGCAGAATGCAATGAAACCGCGAGCGTCTGCGCTCTGTGAATTTACAGCTGACAGATAAGTCATGCGACAACCGTGCGTTTACGTATATAAAATTCATCGTAGCGCAAACCGAGGCATCTTCAATAAATGTAGATGATGTTTGAGAATAAATCGCCAAACCAAATAATCTTCAGAGCTGGTCCTGAGTAAACAATAATGATGCATAATCCTCATGTGTTTCATCCCGTAGCATCCAGCGTCTAAGTTAATCAATGTGTAATTTTATATTCCAAAGATTTTTATGGCCGCACATGACGGAGTTGCGCGACCGAAAGCAGACGAAGTTCGCGGGAACGAGGTAACGACAACTTGGCGGCAGCAGACAAGCAGTCGTCGCTTGGGGTTTCGGAGTTCGAACCAGTGTTCCTGCCGGGCGTTTCTCAACATCTATACCGAGACAACAGAACTTTGCCTTCGTTGTTGGAGATTCCTACGATGAAGGAAATCCCAGAAAAAATTTGAAATATTTGCATTCTATAACTGGAAAGAGGAATTCTTAGGAGAAATTCTGTAAAACTGCATGCTTGTAGCAAGAGTTCACGTTTGATCTTCATATTTACACGTAGTTCTAAAATTTTAGCATAACAGCTCAGATTGAATGAAATATTTTACAAATGCTAGACATAAGAAGTATCAGGGCAAACTGGGAGTGGAGACAGGTCCTTTCCTAGTTTCTCGAGTCATTTTCGCAGTGATCCGCCCACTAATGGGAGGACTACAAACTTTTTAACGGCTCAAGCTAATAAACCTCCGCTCGTAACAAAGGTAGTTTATAAAAACAGCTGCAAAACTTTGTCGACCCTTAAAAAGTAGACGCCGATTAAATGGTTCAAATAGCTCTGAGCACTATGGGACTTAACATCTGAGGTCATCAGTCCCCTATAACTTAGAACTACTTAAACCTAACTAACCTAAGGTCATCACACACATCCATGCCCGAGGCAAGATTTGAACCTGCGACCGTAGCAGTCGCGCGGTTCCGACAGGAGCGCCTGGAACCGCTCGGCCACCGCGGCTGGCAGACGCCGATTAAGATACAATAATATACATAATAACAAGCAGCAGCAAACACTAGTTTATAAGATTAAAAAATGTCATGCATCTTTCGTAAACTGAACATTAACTAACGAGCTACATAGACGTTATGTGTAAAAGTTTGTGAACAACGATCGTTCCATGAACTGTTAGTGAATGTGACCCCAAACCGTTGAGATACTATTTATATGATGTTTGTGTTATAAAACTAAGAAACGCTAGTGGAATGCCCATTACAGACAATATGCTACGTCCCCATATATCTTCGTCACGAACATCTTTATATAAAAGCGCCACTGTCATTGCCTCACTCTGCTGGACATTCTCTCTCTCGCACTCTTTCTCTGTCGTTGTTATTGAGATCGCTCTGCGTCTTCCTGCCGCATTTTGAATTTTAATATTTTTCTTTATAGTCTCGCAGCTAGTACAACATTTTTATTTCAGATGTACAATAAATGACCGTTCATTTAGCTGGACTGGGTACGAACTAACAAAGACGAAATTTCGAGTCATGTTATAATGGAAAGGTGTGGGACTATGCACCGCTATACAATTATAGTGAGAAACATCTACAATTATAGTCATTTACACTGGCATAGTTGATCTTCGTGGTGCGAAAATAGGAACTTACGAAGGCGTAGTTACAGACGCTTATCGACAAGAGATTTTTTTTTTCCTTGGTCGTTGATTATAAGAGCATTTCAACCTCACAATCACAATAATTAGATGCAAGACTCAATTCACGATTATTAAAGTAAATGTGGCTAAGAATTGTCCTGAAATTTACGTCCCAAACTGAAGTGTTAGACTTAGAACACATGCAATATTTTACGTGCTTATTTCCAAACAATATTTGGAATTATTCAATTAAAGCCATAAAAGCAAATAATTACCAAAAACAAAAATGATTTTCAAAGCAAGCACCACAAAGAACCTAATAGAGAATCCCTATCGTCACATGTTGCCACAATTTTCCATAAAAATTATCCTGTTCGTCAAGAAGAAACTGAACCACAGGACTAGAGTTTGAAAATCCGCTTCAGTTGTAAACTTCCTTTATTATCATGACCGGTTTCGGGCTCTCATAAGCCCATCATCAGGTGTCGCAACTGTGCTGTGGCACCTGATGATGGTCTTACGAGATCCCGAAACCGGTCGTGATAATAAAAGAAATTTACAACTGAAGTGGATTTTCAACCTCTAGTAACATGCTCAGTTGCGGATGTTCTTCCAACAAGATTGTCTGAACCAGATGAATCAGACAGGATGTTTAGACGAGCAGATGGGCTATGAGGAGGAGGGTCGATGCCCACGGCAGTCGGTCGGGGAGGAACTCCCCAAGGAGACGGCGACCCCGTGGCCCGCGCGGTCACGTCACGGCGCTGACAAATGAAGTGATAATTAGGCGTCGCTGGGCGAGTAATAGCCCCGAGTCCCTGCGCTGCACACAGAGCGAACTGATGCCCGGACGTTTCGCTCCATAGAACACTATGCGGGGGAGTGGTTTGTGGGAGGCTGATAGTGGGTGTCGGGAGGGGTCATATGGAGTTCGTGGCGGATGACAAAGGTGTCAGTTTTCGAGCGCGCGCTTGTGTGTGTGTGTGTGTGTGTGTGTGTGTGTGTGTGTGTGTATGTATGTGAGTGTGTGTGTGTGTGTGTGCACAAACGTGGTAGTGAGTTTTGAACGTATTGCTCTGGAATTCTGTCACCCTTTTCATATCAGTACATTTAACAGCGTGTCGTAACGTCTTCAAGGGTAAGACGCTGGTCCTGCATTCGAGGAATGTGGAGTTTTTGTCTTCCCTATGGAGACTTAACTTATTTATTTTAACTACTTCACGTCAGTGTCTGGGTACTCCATTCTCGCCTCTTTCGTTTTATACTTGCGCTTATAAACTTTTTTCTGATGCCTTCTACGTCAACTGTTTGTGTAAACTTTCTTTATCAGTAACTGAACAGGATGTCATCAACCTGGTAAAAACACAGCTTCATCATTACGCATCAACTGTCCTAATCCCTTCGCAGTTATTTAGAAAAACGTTAATTTATTTATTTATTTATTTTTTACATATAAAGAAAATACCTGAGGAGGCCCCTCAAAGGGCACAAGCACTGTTGTGATGATTAGTATCGAAGAAAACACGACACGATAATAAACATGTTTGAAGCCCTTAGTCATACTGAATGAGCTGTTCCACAATAAGGGCGAGTCTGTGTTGAGGTCTGTAATGTTACATTACGTCCAGCCCTTCTCTGATTTTTAGACTCCAAAGCTTCCCTCTCCTTACCCATAATGAAGAGCGTGAGAATGTGCACGCTCTGTAAATTAAATAAGATAACAAACCCTTAATGGTTATATGAACAATACAAAAACGGTACCTCTTACAACTACGTAAATCATAACCATACAATAGAGACTTTTACGGCTGGTATTTACGTCCTCGATAACACTAAATTCATCGGTATTAGTGCTGTGATCTAAGGCCTGTTTTTGTGTATAACGTTTGTTCCCTCTTACGGGACACTTCCTCAGAGGCTATTAGGATGTAGTTACTTAATTTTCAAATGTAATCTTGTTTCGATCAGTCGAATAATTTTATATGCAGTATAATCGCCTGCCCGCATCTCGTGGTCGTGCGGTAGCGTTCTCGCTTCCCACGCCCGAGTTCCCGGGTTCGATTCCCGGCGGGGTCAGGGATTTTCTCTGCCTCGTGATGGCTGGGTGTTGTGTGCTGTCCTTAGGTTAGTTAGGTTTAAGTAGTTCTAAGTTCTAGTGGACTTATGACCACGGCAGTTGAGTCCCATAGTGCTCAGAGCCATTTGAACCATTTGTAAAAAGTCCACAGGCGTCAAATATGGGTAACGGACCGGACAAGGTACGTGTGCACTGCACCCAGTCCAGCGATTTGGAAAGAATACATTAAGAAATGCTTTAGTACTTTGTGCACTATGAATTGGACAACTATCGTAGTGGTACAGTAGGTTCCTCCTAGTCTGCACACGAACATCTTCTAGCACCCGTGGAAGATGGTCTGTTAGGAGTTTGCGGTACCTGTGCGCGTTCACTGTTCCATCTATAACAAACAGGCCTATGAGCTGATGGTTCACTATCCCACACCACGCGTTTACTCTCCAAGGTTCAAAGTTCAAATGGCTCTGAGCACTATGGGACTTAACATCCATGGTCATCAGTCCCCTAGAACTTAGAACTACTTAAACCTACTAACCTAAGGACATCACACAACACCCAGTCATCACGAGGCAGAGAAAATCCCTGACCCCGCCGGGAATCGAACCCGGGACCCCGTGCTCGGGAAGCGAGAACGCTACCGCGAGACTACGAACTGCGGACACACTCCAAGGACGCTGAATTTCAACCTGGCGAAGGCAACGAGGATTGTCAATAGACCAGTAGTGCACGTTTCGACGATTTACCTGGCCAGGATGGGTAAATGTGGCTTCATCACTAAACAAGATACATGATACATCTGGAGTATCTTCTCTTAATGCCCATGGAGAGAAGTTAACATGATTGTCATAATCGTTACAGAGATGTGACAGGGATAGAACCTGTGTCGATTGAGAATGCACAAGAACACATGCCTGACTCATACTATCTCGTTGTGCGATTGCGCGGGAGCTAACGTGCGAATCAGCTGCAACAACAGCAGGAATAGTAATCTCGCCCTCGTCTGTCGTCACTTGTTATGTTGTCTAGGTGTTACAATATCACTTTCACGTAACCGGCTGAAGAGAAAAATGGTTCAAATGGCTCTGAGCACTATGGGACTTAACATCTGAGGTCATCAGTCCCAAAGAACTTAGAACTACTTAAACCTAACTAACCTAAGGACGTTACACACATCCATGCCCTAGGCAGGATTAGAACCTGCGACCGTAGCGGTCACGCGGTTCCAGACTGAAGCGCCTAGAACCGCTTGGCCACACCGGCCGGCGGCTGAAGAGACTTGTAAATAAGTGACGAGACGGTTGCTGTATATTGGGATATCTTGCAGCATACACCGTACAAGAAAGAACTGCATTCTTCCTACATTCTCCACACACCATGAACATGTCCGGTTTTCTGCATTGGTAAATCCCATCTTCCACTCTCGATCTGCTGCTTGGACTGTCGCACATTAACAATACACACAAGGAAGACGCTGTAAGAAACATCTTACCTAACAACTACGCAGGTTCAGCGGCACAAACAAAGGTCGACGTGGAAACTTTTAAAAATACGATATCTCGTAAAGGACCTCGCAGTGGACTCTTGCAACGAGCGCCACTGACATTCTAATTTACCCTACTTTTAGTCGTTAATTTCACTAGGCATTGTTCCACTTTAAAAAAGGTATATTTGCACAAAAGCATACCTTTTAAATGTTATTAAAACCTGTTTATTAGCTAACAATACGAACCCCTGACTACCAGTCCATTCTGTGAACACCTCATATCAGTAGCTCATCATTCATTTCCGCAATATTGGCTTAGCAAGTTGTAGGTAATTCACCCTGTATAACTAACTACATCTTTATAGCCTCTGACTGTGCCTGAAGTACATACCCTAGAACACTGCCTAATGCCAGAAAAATGAATGATAATAGAGGTAATATCGCCACTATCCTATTAATTGGAACCTAATGTGTCATTATAAACCCTCATTAAGGTTTTGAACACGTATTTAACAGATGTGCTTGGTACTATAGACGTCTTATGATTCCCATTACTCATATAATCACTAACATTATATCATCTGCATAGACGACGAAAAATTTCTGGATAACAGAGCCTTTAGCTGCTGTTATGCGCTAGACTGTCTTATTCTGACTATGGAGCAGATATTCTGTGACGTTGTCAGCTGGTGTAAAGGGCTACTATAGTTATGCTGCATTACGTGCGATATTTTTCTTTTCAACCATCGATCGGTCGCTAAATTAAAACTGCAGTAAAAATCCCTTGGAACTTTTCACAGATGAATTGCGCAGTGTCTCTAGTACGCCAGTCTGTCGCGTCACTTCGAACTTTTCGGTTCTGAGCACACAGTGAGGACATAAAGATGCATACAACAGCAGTCTGAAGTGCCTTTTGAAGGGTTTCACCTCATTTCGTGCAGCCCACATGACGTGACTGTCATACGTTTCCTTCTTCATGATAATTCTCAGGCGTACACTGAAGGTGCAGTGAAGAAATCGTGCAGCGTTTCTGGTGAAAACTATTTGATCACCTACTGTACAATCCGGACATGATTTTCAGCGCTTCACTCACATTAACTACTTGCTTTGAAGGCAGCCTTTTGGCACAGACAATGACGTGCAGACCAGCATAGGGATTTGACGGAAATCACACGTGGCTGACTTATATGACGAGGGTATTCGGAAACTGGTATCTCACTATGACACTTGTCTAAGTAGGAGCGGCGTCTATGTTGAGAAGTATCTGGAATATGAATCTAAATGTTGCAAATTAAACATTTTTTATTTTTACTGTGGTTTTCAATTCGTTACTAGTTGGATGTTGAAAACAAAATAGCTCTCATAATAGTAGCTTTATTCATCAGTAGATCATTTTTACAAGGATAGATACATGCTGCAGCATTATAATTTACTAAATAAAATATAATTCATATACGCAGAGGTTTACATACTCACAGGTTATAAAAAAACATAATTATCTTTACCTTTGGTCAATAGTACATCAGGGCACCAAGCTTGACAAAACTTGCGATTCCATTGTTTTCTTTCAGCTATTTTTCAGATAAAACTGCAGATCTGAAGTGCAAAAGAGGAGCCTACGGGATCGATGTATTATATGGAGATATTTATTTCAGTTTCAATCTCTTCCAATTTCTCTGCTATATTCAGGAACAACATTTTTATCTTTGTTTAAAGAAGATAAATATCCTATAAATCCCTTTTATTTCATTTGAGCTTAACTGGCATATACAGTATTTGGCACAATTTTGATTACGAAAGTCCTCATGACGTACATTAAATCAACAACTCTTACAATTTTTCAGAAGAATGCTCTGTTTTTCTTAAAAATCAATCATATGAAAGAAAATACGAACCGTTTATTTTTTGGCAACGTGACAACTCCGTAAATTTTACGAAAACTCTGTTTCAAAATTGTGTACAATAATTCTTCTGAACCTTATGAATTTTGCTAGTCTCAAGAACCGTATTTTCTTTGTAATGTTCACACATATATGCATAAATATATCTAAAAATTTCAACTTGACCAATTACCGATTCTGGAACACTTTAGAACTCCAGACTATACTCGTATTATATCGCGTGTCGAACGCACTAATGTGTTAGTCTTTGTTTCGAGCTCGAGAAGAACAGTCTTTTGTTAACAACCTGCGAAGTAAGTTCGTCTTTGTGCTGTGGAGAGGAAGTACGCCACGTACGTCTTTTATATTGTAAACTATGATTTATTATTGAAAATTCATCTGTAATGTTTAACTAGATTGTTAATTGAGAACAGTGAATATTATGAAATCTGTGTAAACTTGCAAGAAGGCCATCTTTAGCAATGTGCAAGAATTTGATGCATAAGTTCCGTTGTTTTCCGTATGTGGATGGGTAACAAACCACTATGTCATGAAAATGTGGATAAGTATAATTGGTTACATTTAGAAAAATGGTTCAAATGGCTCTGAGCACTATGGGACTCAACTGCTGAGGTCATTAGTCCCCTAGAACTTAGAACTACTTAAACCTAACTAACCTAAGGACATCACAAACATCCATGCCCGAGCAGGATTCGAACCTGCGACCGTAGCGGTCCTGCGGTTCCAGACTGCAGCGCCTTTAACCGCACGGCCACTTCGGCCGGCGTACATTTAGAAGCCTGGACCTTTACATCGTCCCTTGGACAGCAGGAAGAAGTCGTTTGGAAGCATAATTATTTCCATGAGACATGAGGATTACTAAAAGTTTTCATTCATCGCAACAACCATAATAGAACTGTTTCCCTACTCCGTAATATACAGGGTTATTACAAATGACTGAAGCGATTTCACAGCTCTACAATAACTTTATTATTTGAGATATTTTCACAATGCTTTGCACACACATACAAAAACTCAAAAAGTTTTTTTTAGGCAATCACAAATGTTCGATATGTGCCCCTTTAGTGATTCGGCAGACATCAAGCCGATAATCAAGTTCCTCCCACACTCGGCGCAGCATGTCCCCATCAATGAGTTCGAAACGGTAAGGCTTCTGCTTTAGCCTTTTCCGTAAGATTTTCCAAACCGTCGGCTGTGGTACGTTTAGCTCCCTGCTTGCTTTATTCGTCGACTTCCGCGGGCTACGCGTGAAACTTGCCCGCACGCGTTCAACCGTTTCTTCGCTCACTGCAGGCCGACCCGTTGATTTCCCCTTACAGAGGCATCCAGAAGCTTTAAACTGCGCATACCATCGCTGAATTGAGTTAGCAGTTGGTGGATCTTTGTTGAACTTCGTCCTGAAGTGTCGTTGCACTGTTATGACTGACTAATGTGAGTGCATTTCAAGCACGACATACGCTTTCTCGGCTCCTGTCGCCATTTTGTCTCACTGCGCTCTCGAGCGCTCTGGCGGCAGAAACCTGAAGTGCGGCTTCAGCCGAACAAGACTTTATGAGTTTTTCTACGTATCTGTAGTATGTCGTGACCATATATCAATGAATGGAGCTACAGTGAATTTATGAAATCGCTTCAATAATTTGTAATAGCCCTGTACAACAACAAATTTACATAGCTGCTTAACTAGCTGAAGAAATACTACGCTTTATCATCAAACTGCGCAATAATAGCTTTTGTATAGGACGTAAGGAACGGTATTGCTAGATCTAGTTCGATAAGGGTGGCATAGATAGGTGACTAGTAGGAATAATCAATTCAATTAGTTTTGAAATTCTTTCACATATATATCAAGGAAGCACAATCAAGCCGTTCTCTCTCTCCTAGAATTCATCGTACCTTACGAAATGAAATGCTGTTCAAGATTTATGAAATTTATTTTATTTTATTTTCGTAGCCAGATGCCTTTTCTGTCGCCATAACCGTCAGTTAACCGATCGTATGAAGATCGTGAGTGCCATCTGTCTGTGAATTGTTCAAACTTTGTTCTGTGTGTTATCGTGTTTTGACTGCTTACTGCGTTTTGTCAGGTGGAGGTAGGGAACCATTCCAACAGTTGCTAACACGGCTATGGAAATCCACCTGCATTCTTCTCAGGACATACGGGGCACCAGATCATCGGCCGTTCGCCAAATGTACTGTTTCGATCAGTATCTGGCTCCTGTTCAGATCTCGCAAGTTAACGTGCAACGTTTTAGGATATAGGCTACGTACGAGTAGGTCAACCACAAATAATACCTTCATTTATATGTAATTTTCCAAGTAGAATTTCGATATAACTGTAAGTTTTGCGAGACGGTTATCATGCAGGAAATCCAAGTTTCTTATCTCATTGTCAAGCAACACACAAAGGAAGAGCTATTCCGTGAGTGCAGCGACTTTTATTGTGCCTGGAAAGGTGTGGAGACCGAGCAGGTAGTTGCTGTAACCGACTTGGTCAGCTCCACGCACGACTAGCTTTATCTCCCGGAGTCAGAGACAGGGTGGCTGTCGTAAAAAGGATAAGTGGCCCTGGAGAGCCATCCCTGCTCTTAACTGCACCTCCCGTTAAGCTAGGGGGCCGTCCGCGGGCGACACGCAAAGTGCTTTGTCGACCTGCCGAAGCACCAGCGCGGCCGCTGCTTAACTTTTGCGACGTTACGGCTTCGGACTGGTCTCCGGAGACCGTAAAGACGCTGGACGCTACGCAGAGCTAGTTCGTCTCCTAATAGAGACAGTCTTGCTACAGTGCAATGGGGAACGAACAGACTGGAGTCTTACTTGAACATCATTAAGAACAGAGAGACAAATATTGCTGTTGTGATCTCTCGGTTTTCTTCTGCGTTATTGATTAATACTGAGCTTTCGGAATAACAGACGAGTTGTCCTCTTTTCTACATCTACATCTACATCCATACTCCGCAAGCCACCTGACGGTGTGTGGCGGAGGGTACCTTGAGTACCTCCATCGGTTATCCCTTCTATTCCAGTCTCGTATTGTTCGTGGAAAGAAGGATTGTCGGTGTGCCTCTATGTGGCCTGTAATCTCTCTGATTTTATCCTCATGGTCTCTTCGCGATATATACGTAGGAGGGAGCAATATACTGCTTGACTCCTCGGTGGAGGTATGTTCTCGAAACTTTAACAAAAGCCCGTACCGAGCTACTGAGCGTCTCTCCTGCAGAGTCTTCCACTGGAGTTTATCCATCATCTCCGTAACGCTCTCGCGATCACTAAATGATCCTGTAACGAAGCGTGCTGCTCTCCGTTGGATCTTCTCTATCTCTTCTATCAATCCTATCTGGTACGGATCCCACAGTGCTGAGCAGTATTCAAGCAGTGGGCGAACAAGCGTACTGTAACCTACTTCCTTTGTTTTCGAATTGCATTTCCTTCGGATTCTTCCAATAAATTTCAGTCTGGCATCTGCTTTACCGAAGATCAACTTTATATGATCATTCCATTTTAAATCACGCCCAGATAATTTATGGAATTAATTGCTAGCAGTTGCTGAACGGCTATATTGTAGCTAAATGATCTTTCTTTCTATGTATTCGCAGCACATTACACTTGTCTACACTGAGATTCAATTGCCATTCCCTGCATCATGCGTCAATTCGCTACAGATCCTCCTGCATTTCAGTACAATTTTCCATTGTTACAACCTCTCGATATACCACAGCATCACTCGCAAAAAGCCTCAGTGAACTTTCGATGTCATCCACAAGGTCATTTATCTATATTGTGAATAGCAACGGTGCTACGACACTCCCCTGCGGCACACCTGAAATCACTCTTACTTCGGAAGACTTCTCTCCATTAAGAATGACATGCTGCGTACTGTTATCTACTAACTCATCAATCCAATGACACAATTGGTCTGATAGTCCATATGCTGTTACTTTGTTAATTAAACGACTCTGGGGAACTGTATCGAACGCCTTGCGGAAGTCAAGAAACATGGCATCTACCTGCGAACCCGTGTCTATGGCCCTCTGAGTATCGTGGACGAATAGCGCCAGCTGGGTTTCACACGACCGTCTTTTTCGAAACCGATGCTGACTCCTACAGAGTAGATTTCTAGTCTCCAGGAAAGTCATTATACTCGAACATAATACGTGTTCCAAAATTCTAAAACTGATAGACGTTAGAGATATAGGTCTATAGTTCTGCACATTGTTCGACGTCCCTTCTTGAAAACGGTGATGACCTGTGCCATTTTCCAAGCCTTTGGAACGCTACGCTCTTCTAGAGACCTACGGTACACCGCTCCAATAAGGGGGGCAAGTTCCTTCGCGTACTCTGTGTAAAATCGAACTGGTATCTCATCAGATCCAGCGGCCTTTCCTCTTTTGAGCGATTTTAATTATTTCTCTATCCCTCTGTCGTCTATTTCGATATCTACCATTTTGTCATCTGTACGACAATCTAGAGAAGGAACTACAGTGCAGTCTTCCTCTGTGAAACAGCTTTGGAAAAAGACATTTAGTATTTCGGCCTTTAGTCTGTCATCGTCTGTTTCAGTACCATTTTGGTCACAGAGTGTCTGGACATTTTGTTTTAATCCACCTACCGCTTTGACATAAGACCAAAATTTCTTAGGATTTTGTGCCAAGTCAGTACGTAGAACTTTACTTTCGAATTCATTGAACGCCTCTCGCGTAGCCCTCCTCACACTACATTTCGCTTCGCGTAATTTTTATTTGTCTGCAAGACTTTGGCTATGTTTATGTTTGGCGTGAAGTTCCCTTTGCTTCCGCAGCAGTTTTCTAACTCGGTTGTTGTACCACGGTGGCTCTTTTCAATCTCTTACGATCTTGCTTGGCACATACTCATCTAGCACGATATTTCGACAGGAAAACCAGTCATCTTTTCTGGGTGCTGCAAGTTGTGTGATTACCGCAGAAGAGTTCTAGGACTGTTTCACAGAACGTTTTAGGCACCTTCTGATAGCTGTTCGACGGAAAATATTATGAACACTTTGCTGTCGTGGAGACGGGGATATTGTTATCGCTTATCGTTGCAAATTTATGTGTAGAACACTTTGAAACAAAAACACGAGAATCCGCCAAGTTAAAAGCAACGTGATTTTATCAAAAATGTTTGTGGTGTCACCAGATGAAATGGAAATGTTCCTGGAACACTTGCTATTTATCCCAATTCAAAATTCATGACGGTACTTGAAAAAGAGGACCCTCTACCTTTCCTGGGTCGCAGTATACATAGAAAACCCATGCACACTTACAGTCTCCACCCATCGAACCATCATCCTTCACAAAGAAATGGGGTACTGAAGACTCTTCCCTGTAGATGTCAAACACTTTGAGACAAGGAGAGCGTGAAACTGTGAAGTTAAATAAAAAAGGCCTGAGAAAGAGGTTAAGATTGAGACAGAGAAAGGGAACCAAAAATTGCATAGCAGCCTTATCGTGTCATACGGAAACATGGTTCCTACGTATTCCATTCCAACAACAAAGATGAAAAGTCTTCTTCGTAATGTTACAGCCGATCTAGTTCACCAAAAGCCAGATGTGTACCGCATTCCACGCGAATTTGGCATGTCTTCCATGAGGCAGTCTGTTACAACAGCCGAGGAAAGATGTAAGAAACATCAACGACACACTTGACTAAAACAACAAAACAAATTATCTGTCACTAAGGGGGTGGGGGCGGGTGTACCAGCTTCAGAGCAAAGCGACCCGTTGTTCTCTTATATAAAGAAAACCAGTCAGTCACTCTAGCTCTCCTTATGCAAACAAACCGGATGGGAGTGAGAGGAAACATCATTCAGTATCTCAAAAAGAACTTGTTTCCCGGTATGTCATTATAGGAATTTCTCTTCTACTTTTGTCCAATACCCCCTTTTGTAGGATTATGTGACACTGTATTTGTACTAATCTGGACCGTGTTTCATGCTAAAGTAAGAGGCAGCTCATAACCACACATCTGCAGTTATCTTTCAAATGATTTGTTTGTGGTCTCAGATGTGCTGGAATGTTTTCCTATCTACTATCATATACTTTCTCCTATATCAGTTTTCTGAATTAATCGTAATATACCCTGTATAACAGATACTGTGTAAGATGGTCATCTGAACAAAGAACAAATATCATGTCGTTTCTGGAAACACAGAATCTACTCTGTAGGAATCAACATGGATTCCGGAAACAGCGATCGTGTGAAACCCAACTCTCTTTATTTGTTCATGAGACCCAGAAAATATTAGATACAGGCTCCCACGTTGATGCTATTTTCTTTGACTTCCGGAAGGCATTCAATACAGTTCCGCACTGTCGCCTGATAAACAAAGTAAGAGCCTACGGAATATCAGACCAGCTGTGTGGCTGGATTGAAGAGTTTTTAGCAAACATAACACAGCATGTTGTTCTCAATGGAGAGACGTCTACAGACGTTAAGGTAACCTCTGGCGTGTCACAGGGGAGTGTTATGGGACCATTGCTTTTCACAATATATATAAATGACCTAGTAGATAGTGTCGGAAGCTCGATGAGGCTTTTCGCGGATGATTCTGTAGTATACAGAGAGGTTGCACCATTAGAAAATTGCAGCGAAATGCAGGAAGATCTGCAGCGGATAGGCACTTGGTGCAGTGAGTGTCAACTGACCCTTAACATAGACAAATGTAATGTATTCCGAATACATAGAAGGAAGGATCCTTTATTGTATGATTATATGATAGCGGAACAAACAGTGGTAGCAGTTACTTCTGTAAAAAATCTGGGAGTATGCTTACGGAACGATTTGAAGTGGAAGGATAACATAAAATTACTTGTTGGTAAGGCGGGTGCGAGGTTGAGATTCATTGGGAGAGTCCTTAGAAAATATAGTCCATCAACAAAGGAGGTGGCTTACAAAACACTTGTTCGATTGCTCATCAGTGTGGGATCCGTACAGGTCGGGTTAACGGAGGAGATAGAGAAGATCCAAAGAAGAGCGGCGCGTTTCGTCATAGGTTTATTTGGTAAGCGTGATAGTGTTACGGAGATGTTTAGCAAACTCAAGTGGCAGACTCTGCAAGAAAGGCGCTCTGCATCGCGTTGTAGCTTGCTGTCCAGGTTTCGAGAGGGTGCGTTTCTGGATGAGGTGTCGAATATATTGCTTCCCCCTACTTACACTTCCCAGGGAGATCACGAATGTAAAATTAGAGAGATTCGAGCGCGCAAGGAGGCTATCCGGCAGTCGTTCTTCCCACGAATCATACACGACTGGAACAGGAAAGGGAGGTAATGACAGTGGCACGTAAAGTGCCCTCCGCCACACACCGTTGGGTGGGTTGCGGAGTATAGATGTAAATGTAGATTTGGGGAGAAAAGCATGTAACAGATGCCTTACTGAAAATTTTCTTCCCGTCCGTTGACGAAAATGTGTCCTCATGAACTTGAATAAAAAGAAAAGAATGGTCCAAGTTGACAGGTTGTTCCACTACAGAGAGCAGTTTCCTTGCGATAGGAGGAGAGAGAAAGAGAGATGGAGAGAGAGAGAGAGAGAGAAAGAGTGAGAGTGGTGTGCGTGCGCGCGTGGGTGTGTGTGGGTGTGGGTGGGTGGGCGAGCGGATGTGTATATGAGAGAGGGGGAGAGAAAGCGCTGATTGACGCACGCGGCTAGCGGGGGATTAGTGAATGGCGAGTCGTTAGCGGTAGCGAGAGGCGGGCCATTTCCTCGCAGCGGGCGCCGCCGGAAGCTCTCAACGTATTGATAAAGCCCTCCGCGACACCCACCGCTCTCGTCTGAGAAAGAATTCCAGCCCTGGCGGATATTGATGATTTCGAGATAATCGAATTGGCACTGGCAGCAAGCTCCGGCTGGAAGAAGCGCCCTCCAGCGCCGCCTCGCGGGGCCGTCGTAAATTAAACGGCAAGGGTTCTGTAGCGGGGCCGTATATCTCCATCAGCGGTGCTCCGACGTTCCGGGAGAGCCTGTTAATACAGAGTTTAGCGTCTCGCTGCGTTAACGCTTCACAAGCTACAATCAGTGCGGGCCCTCTATAAAGGTCTTTTAATATCCAGAGAATAGACAGGGCTGGGGAAATTTCGTCTGCCATCCCAGTGGGCTTAATTTGTTTCCTTTGAAGTTCTTTTTGGAGATCCTTATGGTCTCTTCGTAAGATACAGTGATACGTTTTGCGCAAATGATGGTGATAAATTGCAGTTCCCACAGAATTCTTTAAATGCTAATGAAATTTAGTCTACACATTACTTACATTAACACAAAGAAAAATTCTGGTATTGAATACTACTCTGATCCACATAGGACGCCATTATGGAATTTTACAACCAATAATTATAATATAATTACAGTAGCGTATTTCATCAGCTGCAGGAGTGTTAATACATTTTGTAACGCATATTTACTTCCACAAAGGAAATTTAGCCCATGGCTACTAAGTTAGAATACCTTCTTCAGTTCACTAACACTGACGGAAAAAAATTAAACACAAAAAAATAATTACTGTAGAGCAGTGGTTCCCAACAGGTGGTCCGCGGACCCCCAGGTGTCCGCGAGCTATGCCAGAGCGGTCTGCGCAAGATGCTATTACACTATAAAATATATTAAATATATTTCGTATGATAACAGATTTTTAGTTCTGGATGCTTCCTGCGTGAGCAGAGCTTTAGCGAACGCTAACTTCTGCGTCTAGCGTCTTCCTAGAGCCAACTGACACTAGGACACTCTAGCGCAAAACTAGCATTAGATAGAGGCAAATAGTTCTGCTGTAAGCCTTATCTCTCACACATGTCTACTCAATGCAATCTCAAGTGTAGTACACTTGAAAGACCAATACACTCAGTTTTAATTTTTTCCTGTCATTTTCAGTTCATCTTCAGTTTTTATTTTTTTAAGGAGTTTGTTATACTAAACACCCAGATTTGAAGAAAAAGATTTTGAGCAATAATCAAAAATTTAACAATAACAATGATGGCTAAATTGAAAAAGTTTTAAGCTTGATATTTTTTCAATAATGAATATTGAAAGGTCTCTGTTGGATTCCTTTCATGTTAATTTCTTAAATATGTTGTCATTTACGGCATAAATTCCTCTTCTAAATTTACTGTGGTGTTTCGGACTATCTGGGAGGAGACTGAGCAGTGAAACGTGTTACTTTTACACATAAACAAGAACGATCTGTCACACTACTACACTTTAAAACACAGTTTATATGTAATTCATGTCACACAGTCTCATACGGAACCTACATCCGCATTCTTTTATATACTGTATATGATAAAATACTGTCATCCCCCTTCCCTTCTGTGTGAGAGGATGTATGAGCAAATGTATTTGTAGTTACATGCTGGATGGTAGCAGACAAGGCTGTCTGCTAGAGAACAGTAGGACCAACGTCGGAACAGGTAGCTACGCTTTCTGAAAGCAGAGATGTTTCTATGCTTAGTATGGTACTGTCTGTCCCTTGTCATGTTGGTATAGGAAGCTGCCTCTCTGGTCACTTCCGTTTGTATTTGGGAAGCACGCTCGGTAGGAGCGCAGGTCAGTCGGTCCGCGGCCAGCGTCTGAAGTGGTAAGATCTCCGGCTAAGCGTGTGTCTGCTAAGTGCGCAGGACAATGGATTTCTTAAGTTCAGCCTAACTGAAAATTTAATCACCTTTATTTCAGGTTTAGCTCTAAAATATCTAATGTTATCTTAAATTGCAACGCAGTGTAATTCGCGTGTGAAGTTCAGAATATATTCCGGTAGTTGCTTTCTCACTACTTTGTGAGTAAAGTGGAACCACGTGTTGATCAGTAACTCTAACTAAGATCATCAATCTTAAATGCGAATGCTTGTGTGATTATAACGTCTCGTCTTGACAATATTTTTCAATATAGCAACTTTTCTTTATGTTCAACCCACGTGGGGTGTACTTTGCGAGACCAGTACCACGTGCTTATATAACTGTTTGACCCATCAGGTTAATAGTAAGACGATAGTAACCAGTTCAAGGTTTTTCTTTAGTAAATTGCGTTTCGATGTAATTTATTTTAATTATCAAAATTATTGTGGAGTTGTACACTTTGTGTAAACCAAGTTGACCACGTGAAGCATGTGGTGTAATCATCAAAGTAGCCCTCAGATATTGTTTTTGGGAAGATTTCACAGAGAGTTAGTATGAATTTAGTATACCAGTGTGTGGTAATTACATGACGGACAGGATTGTGCTACGAACGTAATTCTCGTGTGAAGTTCAGATTATTTTCCGGTAGTTGCTTTCTCACTACTTTGTGAGTAAAGTGGAACCACGTGTTGATCAGTAACTCTAACTAAGATCATCAATCTTAAATGCGAATGCTTGTGTGATTATAACGTCTCGTCTTGACAATATTTTTCAATACAGCAACTTTTCTTTATGTTCAACCCACGTGGGGTGTACTTTGCGAGACCAGTACCACGTGCTTATATAACTGTTTGACCCATCAGGTTAATAGTAAGACGTTAGTAACCAGTTCGAGGTTTTTCTTTTGTAAATTGCTTTTCGATCTAATTTATTTTAATTATCAAAATTATCGTGGAGTTGTACACTTTGTGTAAACCAAGTTGACCACGTGAAGCATGTGGTGTAATCATCAAAGTAGCCCTCACATATTGTTTTTGGGAAGATTTCACAGAGAGTTAGTATGAATTTAGTATACCAGTGTGTGGTAATTACATGACGGACAGGATTGTGCTACGAACGTAATTTCTTTGGGTGAAAATTGAATCGGTTGGTTGTGGTTAATTTCCTCTTGCATATGTTTCAACGTTCTTCGTGTGTTATTTTATGAATGCAGTGTTCTATGCAGTCTCCCAATCTTGGCTCCATATTTGATGTGTTCCGTAAGATTACAATCTCACATTTTCACAATCCTAAATAAGGCACCAGCTTAGTTATGAATCGAGTTTAATATGCTGAAATTTCAATGATCAATCTTAAAATAAATTTCCAAATATAAACTGAATTCTTTCTTTTTATTTAAATTTTCTCTTTTATATATATACCGGTTGTTGTATGACTATTAAAAGATTATAATTAATGTTAGTCTGTTTGGGAATTTGGTAAACCTAGACTAGATACCTGGTGAAACAGTTGCTCAGTAATGCAAGGTTAACTTCGCCAGACAGCTCACAGCTTTTAACCCACTTTTATGGTCTTGTCTATCAGCACCGCTTTCATAGCAAATTAAAGCAACAACGTTACACATGGCGACCCTGTTCTGTGATTCCGCTAGACTCTGGAATCTCTGAAGCGTTAGATTGCGAGAGTTGTATAATCTTAATTTTTTTCCCTGCAGCACTCAAACAACTTCTGCGTTGTTTCTGAGCAGACTTTCAAAGGATTCACGGCGTTGTTGAGCGGCGTTGTGTTGTTTGTCTTGTTTTGTTTTCTATATTTGTGTGTTTTATATGTATGCGTTTTTTTTCTCGCTTGTAAATTGCACTGAGTTCGATCAAAGATATAAATTTGATGTGCGTGTGAAAAAAGTGCGTACTAAGTTCGGTACCTTTCGTGTGACTGTCGTAATTTTTGCAGGATACATTTATTCTGATTAGTGTGTTGCGTACCGGGCATAAATTGAACTAATGCAGACTCGTAACCAAGCTAAAAGAAGGCGGTCCAACAACTTAAGCAACACGGACCATGGGGATGATTTGATTTCGAATATTAACACGCCGGACGGTTCCGAAAATGCAATGGGGAATACTTCAGAGGAAATGCAAAATGGGACGAGTTTGCCTCCAACTAACCAAATTGATTTGGCAGAACTCATGAAAGCCTTATTGCAACAAAATAAAGAAAACGCAGAGAAATCTAAAAAATCGATCCGAGAGCTAGGCGAACAAATGACGCAGAAATCTGAAAAATCGATCCGAGAGCTAGGCGAACAAATGGCGCAAAATCTGAAAAATCGATCCGCGAGCTAGGCGAACAAATGACGCAGAAATCAGAAAAACGTTCTGAGAACAAAAAGAATCATCTGAAAAATCGATCCGACAGCTAGGCGAACAAATAGACGAAAAACTAATCCATCAGACAAATAAAGTTGACAAGTCGATGCAGAGAGTGTCCGATGATATCTCACAAAGAATAAACAATCTGGCAAGTGAAATAAAAAGTGATATTATGAAAGAATTAGGTTGTACATTTGAACAAATCGGTGATCGTCTGCAAGCCTTAGAACAGGGCAAGCGGAGTCGCGATGCGGAATCGAAAGAGCACGAAGAACAGCTACTTAGGAATTCCCAAGCGCTGAGAGAAGAATGCCAAAGGGAACGCCAGCAGGTACTCTCGAGGGTCCAAGAGGCGGAGAGGCATTGTCCCAGGTCCGTTAGCAACACAGTAGCGGAAAACAGGCAAGCGATTCACGCACTGGAACAGCAAGTAGAACAATTGAAGCAGACTGGAGCGGAGGACAACAGACAAATACATCATAAGATTGAGGCATTAGCGGACATCATAGGCACGATGAAGGTGACGGAAAGCAAGAACAATACTACACCGGTAGCGGTCGCAGAGACCGAAGAAGTGCGTTCGCTTCTTAGATTTCAGAAGGGACAGTTCGAAGTGAACAGGCGGCACAAAGCTGTAACAGGCGAATTACAAGAAAGCGTGGCGCATCTGGAAAACCGCATGGCGTGTGATTCCGAACTCGCCAATAGCACTAAAAATAGCCGTACGGACAGTGCAGAGAGGGACTCCAGCCACGAGGGAGATTTTGACGACAGGGAAGAATGTATTTTGAGGGGCAGACATGAGAAAAATAGAAACATTCAAGGGCCTCGCCAGGAGGAAATGCGGGGATTTGATTTCAAACATTTCCTTACGGTGAGAAAGTTTGAGATATTTCGAAACTCGCAAAAAGGAATACATCCACGAGCATGGCTCGAGCAATTTGAGTTTTGTCTTCCCCCCGACTGGGCAAGTTCACATGAGATAGAATATATGTGTGGCTATATGGAAGGTGAACTGGTGATTCGCATGAGGTCGGCAGCGCGTCACTGCAACTCCACTCGGGAGTTTCGACAAGCCTTTCTGTCCGCCTATTGGTCGGAAGCGGCACAAGATAGAGTCAAACATGGCATAATTATGCTGCCAAATTTGAACCAGTCTGGTTTCGGCAGCCCAGCACGCCTATTCGACCACATGCTGCAGGCAAATCAATTTTTGTACGATCCATACGGGCCTGCGGAGCTAATTAGGATATGCATCACCAAATTGCCGATGCACTTGCACCACGTCATTCTTGCGGGACGATGCAAAGAGGACGTGGAAACGTTTAAGACACTTCTCCAAGAGTTGAAATACAATACAGGAGAATGCCCGCCTAAACAGACACAAAGTTATTACGTGGCACAGCAGCGCGATCGCAGTCGTGGCCGTAGTACTAATCAACGGCGTGACTGGTCGTCGCGACGCGAACGGAACAATAATCGGGACCGGCCGTATATAAACTGGGGTAACAGTCGCGAACAAAGGTGGAACAACGGAAATGATCGAGGACGTGGACAGAATCGTGAGCACAACAGTTACGGCAACCAGAATCGATACTACGGTGAACACGGTGGGAATAGGACTATAGGCGGAGCACCTCATGATGTTGAAATTCGGCCAGCTAACCCTAGACATAATCCAGCAAATGGAAATGAACAAAACCGGCAATGACAAACGATCAGCACAGAAGGCGCCCAATCGGAACAAATGAGCGACATGGCAAATGAGTAGAAAGGACAGTGAGAAGTAGAGAGGACGGTGAGGAGAAAGAATTGATTAGTTTAAATTTGTGACGTATGCATTTTGAATGATATGCTGGTAAAAAAAATAATGATGAAGATATTTCTATGTGATTGATTGAAGTGATGTTTTTAAATTTTTTTTCTTTCCTTGTGCAATTAGGATTTAGGTTGGTTCAAATGTGAACAGAAAAGGTTTCTTTGTGAACGAGTGAAATGCTGTTTATGTTTTTTTTGTGTAAATTGAAACGAGTCGGTCCTGAGGGAAGCAAGATCTGTGTTGAATGAATGCAAAACTCAGGGGAATATCCGATCTGTGGGTATTATGGGTCTGGCAAACCCAGGTCCCCAGCTGTTAGTAGCCTTGTTTCCGATTTTCTGCTTTCAGTGCTACTATCTGTCTATTACTATTCTATATCTGTCAGTATAAATGAGGATCTCTTACTATAGTATGCGTGCTGTATGAATATTTTAAGATAGGAGAACTCTGAGAAAGGAATGAGTAAGTTTGGAATCTTGAAAACAGGATGCGATAATACGATAGTTTAACCATTGGCTTCCCAATATACGCTAATATGTTAATATTGATGATATATGTCTTTTTTGTTCTTTATAGCCGAGTACGTAAAGTGCTGTCCTTGGATTTCGTCAGGATATTGATTCCCTTCAAGGTGAAAGAAGAATTGTGGTTTGTGTAATTTACGTGGCCCTGAAATATTATTGTGGTAGTCAAATATGAGCAGTTTTTCAGCAAATGGAGAATGGAACAGAAATATGGATCCTTTCTGTAGTCTTGATTGATTTTGAGCCAGAGCCTGAAAAATTATTCTGCGTTAATACTTGTCCTAGAAAAGCGACGTTTATGTGTTTTGCTGATGCTGTGAGCATTACAGCTTACTGTTTTCGCTGGTGTGGGATGCACTGCAGCCTATATGATTTGTACTGAGGAAATTTCCCTCTTGAAGGTAGAGGAACATTAAATAATTTAGATTATGGGACCGAAGGAAAGCTTGGTTTAAGGTAATAAGGATGAAGCAAAACATTTGTCATTTAAACTGCAGGAGGATTCGGATCTTTTGTGTCTGTTGTAAGTTCAATATGTTAAGATGAAACTGTTTTACAGAATAGAGGAGACCACAATTTTGCCATTCATGAGAAATGAATCCAGAATAACCACCACAGGCGAAATAACAGATTTGGAAGCGAAAGGTAACTTAAAGAAGGAAGGAAATTGGAGCAAAATGGGTAAGAAAATGTAAAAAAAAAAAAAAAAATAACCTTCTCAGAGTCATCTGCGTGATTAACTCTTGTGATAACGTAATTTTAGATGAAATTATCTTACAGTTTTATGTGTGAATATATAAATATGATAAATGTATAGTTGCGAGTCTCTTATCAGGTGTGTGAACTGGATAAATGTTTTGATTTGCAAATAACCATTGTTCTTTCTACTTTGTATGTTTAAGGAACGTTTCCCCATGTTTATCATGTGATAAGACGTATGCCGCGAGCGTCAAGAAGAGGACGAATTAGAACAATGTTGTAGTGGTATATACACGGTGTTGAAGTAGCATTGAAGTAGCTTGTTGGATTAACTGGTAGTGGATAGAAGTAGAATTTTGAGTAATGCATGTTTATGGGTAGTTAGTTTGTAGAATAGACAACAGGTGTGCATGTGTGTGTGTGTGTGTGTGTGTGTGTGTAAAAAACATGTGAACCCTATGCTGTCCTGACCTATACTTGCACAAGGCATAATCCTATTCATTTTAGTGAATTAATAAGTAGCTTTTGATTTATTGAAACGTAAGTGAACCACATTAGTGATGTGGATTTAAATATTATGTTGTCAGTTGATTTAATTTTTATTTTTATACTGTCAAGTCATTTCACTTTTATTTTTTTATATTGTCAAGTCATTTAACTTTTATTTTTATATTGTCGATTCATCTAATTTTTTTATTTTAAAAAAATTAAGTGTCACTTTTGTTCTTAAAAATTGTGAAAGACAATACTAAGTGGTATTATGTATGACATTGTGAATCACATAACTATGATGAAAAATTTCTGTGAATGCAGTTGAGAACATGAAAGCGAACCGGCTAAACTCTTACGAGACAGCGGGAGCAGCCGGATTAGTTGTAAACTGGCGGGTTTCCCAGCAGAACACGCTGTCAACTGGGCCACTTCAGGAGTGCGGTCGACAACAAAAGAAGGGCACGCGACAAACACTTTCCCCTGCACCTGGAGCTAATGGGCGGCCGCCCTGTGCGACCCTTCCTGGAGGTGATGACCTGAGATGGGCGAGCGGTCCACCGAGCGGAAATCCATCTGCTGGCAACGCACCACACGCACGCGGCCGTGGCGAGACGGGCGCGGTGAAACGACCGAAGACAGGGGATAAAGGGGCGTGGAGCCTTTTGACACATATTGTCCAGAGAAATTGGCAGACTTCAACGACGCCTATCAACATTTCCTGACGGATGCCCACTGTCAAGCGACAGTAAATCATGGTTCGATGTTCTCTGGTCGCTAAGGGTGGCACAAAGAAGAGCCATTAAGTATCATCCTTTGCCCAGGAATATCAACCTGGCGTGTCAAATGAGGATACCACACGAATTTGACAACACAAGAATGGAACCAAATCGAGATGTACGTGACACGGGCCACCAAGAGAAACTTCATGAGAGGACAGAGACGGCGGGTTTGCACGCAACAGATGGACAAAAATCCCTAATGACATCTGCAGCGACGAACCCCCCCCCTCCCCCCCCTCGCATGTTGTGCCTCGGAACCGTGGAACTACTGAGTGTGCCAGTGAACAGTGATTATACGGTTCTTAGTCAATGCATATACGTGTGTTCTTTCAGAGAAACTTTGATTGTGTATTTTGCAGGGGTTCGATTTATTGGTGTTTTTTTTTATTAGACTGACTCTTGTATGATAATGGGAGCAAGACTCAAGAAAAATCAAGATGCGTCCATAGGATTCGTCGACCGGGAGAAAGGGTTCGAGAGGTGTCACGATTCTGGCAAAAATATGGGTGATTTTGAAAGGTTTCTGTTGGATTCCTTTCATGTTAATTTCTTAAATCTGTTCTCATTTACGGCATACATTCCACTTCTAAATTTACTGTGGTGTTTCTGACTCTATCTGGGAGGAGACTGAGCAGTGGAACGTGTTACTTTTACACATAATCAAGAACGATCTGTCACACTACTAAACTTCAAAACATAGTTTATATGTAATTCATGTCAGACAGTCTCATATGGAGCCTACTCCTGCTTTCTTTTATATACTGTATATGATAAGATACTATCATCCCTCTTCCCTTCTGTGTGAAAGGATGAATGAGCAAATGTATTTCTAGTTCCATGCCTGATGGTAGCAGACAAGCCTGTCTGCTAGAGAACAGTAGGACCAATGGTGGAACAGGTAGCTATGCTTTCTAAAAGTAAAGAGGTTTCTATTCTTAGTATGGTCCTGTTCATCCCTTGTCATGTTGGTATAGGAAGCTGCCTCTCTGGTCACTTCCGTTTGTATCTATGAAGCACCCTCGGTAGGGGCCCACGGCAGTCGGTCCGCAGCGAGCGTCTGAAGTGGTAAAATCTCCGGCTAAGCGCGTCTCCGCTAAGTCCATAGGACAATGGATTTCTTAAGTTAAGCCTAACTGAAGATTTAATTACCTTTATTTCAGGTTTCGATCTAAAATATCTAATGTTATCTTAAATTAACAACGCAGTGTAATTCGAGTGTGAAGTTCAGAATATCTTCCGGTAGTTGGTTGTGGTTAATTTCCTCTTGCATACGTTTCAACGTCATTCGTGTGTTATTTTATGAATGCAGTGTTGTATGCAGTCTCCCAATCTTGGCTCCTTATTTGATGTGTTCTGTAAGATTACAAACTCACATTTTCACAATCCTAAATAAGGCACCAGTTTAGTTATGCATAAAGTTTGATATGCTGCAATTTTAACGGAACAATGATCAATGTTAAAATAAATATCCAAATATAAACTGATTTATTTCTTTTTATTCAAATTCTCTCTCTCTCTCTCTCTCTCTCTCCATAATATATATATATATATATATATATATATATATATATATATATATATTTGGTAAGCTAAACTGGATACCTGGTGAAACAGTTGCTCAGTAATGCAAGGTTAACTTCCCGAGATAGCTCACAGTTTTTAACCCGCTTTTATTGTCTTGAATATCAGCACCGCTTTCAGAACCCCTTAGTGCATCAACATTACAATATATAGGGATAGGTAGGTAGTATACAATATGTACAAGAACCGTGTGGAAATAATACGAGTGGGAGTCCAAGAACGGATTAAAATGGGTGTCAGACATGGATGGTGTCTTTCACACCTACTGTCCAACCTATACATCGAAGAAGTAATTACATAAATAAAAGAAACGTTCAAGAGTGGGACTAAAATTCAAGCTGGAAGGATATCAGTGATAAGATTCGCTGATGACATTGCTATCCCGAGTGATAGAATAAAAGAATTACAGGATCTTCTGAATAGAATGAATTGTCAAATGAGTACAAAACACGGATTGAGTGTAAATCGAAGAAATATTAAAGTAATGAGAAGTAGCAGAAATAAGGCTACAGAACTGGTGATCACGAAGTAGATGCAGTTAACGAGTGCTACTACCTAAGCTGCAAAATGACCTACGACGGATGGAGCATGGAGGACATAAAAAAGACTAGAACTGAGAAACAGGACATTCCTGGTCAAGAGATATCTATTAGTATCAAACATAGACCATTTGAGGAAGAAATTTCTAAGAATGAAGGTTCGGAGCACAGCATTGTATTGTAGTGAAGCATGAGCAGTGAAGAAACCGAAACAGAAGACAATCTAAGCATTTGAGATGTGGTGCTACAGGAGGATGTTGAAAATTGGGGGACTAGTAAGGTAAGGAATAAGGAGGTTCTTTGCAGCATTGGCAAGGAAAGGAATATATGAGTAACACTGAAAAGAGGAAGGGATAGGATGATAGGACATCTATTACACATGAGGGATTAACTTCCATGGTACTAGAGGGAACTGCAGACTGTAGAAACTCTACAGGAAGACAGGGACTCGAATACATCCAAGAAACGATTGAGAACGTAAATTGCAATTGCTGCTATGATATGAAAAGTTTGGTAGAAGAGGAATTCATGCCGGGCCAGCCGCATCAGACCAGTCAGAAAACAGATGGCACAAAAGGAAGTCTCGAACCCGGATCCCAGGACGTTTTGATCATCAGATACTCTACCACTTTCTTGCTTTTTCTGGGGAGGGAGCAAAGGAACAGAGCGACATTATCTTCATTACTATGCGCCTTTTTTCTTCTTCCTCTTTTATTTCCTTTTTTAATTCCGTAGTTTCACCGACTTTCATTCCCGCCATCTCTCGGTTCACAGGCACGTGCTTAACGGCCTTCTTTTTGTTTTTACAAAATCCCTTGCAAATGTGTTTCTCCATTGAATTACCCATCAAACGTCACGTGTATGAAAATATGACAAGTTCAGAAGAAATATATGTTTGAAAACAAGACAAACTCGATCCAGCGACCGACCGATTACGGAGGTCGATCGCCAACCACCATAACACCACCACACTTCATCGAACAAAGAAAACAGAAAACTCTACGAAGGATCGAAAATGGACCAGGAGTTGGGGTAGTCTAATACCTAGATCGCTTCTTTTCAAACAAAACTAATGAGGTCACAGTAATGAACTGCGAAACAATATAAATGAAACGAGGCCGTGACCAGAAAGCCACAAGGACCGGCTAAATCTGCCGATACCTTGAAGACGAAATAGAAGGTTCAACATATTGGCAAACAAGTCGCAATACAGTGGGAGGCGCAAACACTTCCGGTATGCAGTGGCCGTACACTGGCAGAAAGCGAATGATTCCGTATCGCCGTTCCAACTGCAATGAAATGGACGTAGCGTCCCAACAGCCAAGTAATAGTATTTGATTTTGCGTTTGGAAAGCAGGAACAGTCTGGACACAACACGATATCACCCGAAAAGGCGGTCTTCAGCCGATAGTGTTAGAAACGCTAATTGTCATTTAAGCGTTTGTCAGTTCGCTTCGCGACCATCGCTGGCATATCCATGTTGTACGATGCCTATAGCGGGACAGCGACAGCATTGATCTGTGACACTAAGTCCAATGCGAAATAGGCGCTGGTGGATAGCAGTCTGTGGACCATCTGATACTACGAGAAAGCCACCGCATCGGTAGAACAGGAAGTCCAAGATGAAACCACGCCGCTTTCCAGGATGTTTGTGGCGATGCCCTGCAAGAGTCGTCGTACAGTCAGTACGTGCTCCTGTGGTTGTGAGATGTGGTCTCTGTAGATTATTAGCCTTCAAGAGACTGACAGCAATATTAAATTTACCGATATGTTTTAACTGAAAATTCAATCGACCGATATCGACAGGCAGATAAAAACTGCCCGATCGCAGACAGTAAAATTATTGAGAAGTGAATGTGTGGATTGCGGAAGCGATAGTCAACACAGTACTCTGAAAAAATACCTACTCAGTTACGGAGGCGTCCGACATTTTACATAGAAGCTTGAAATAACAGCGGAAAAAAGACTAATTGTACTGCAAATGACAGACAGCTACACAAACATTGATACGTCTTATTCGCTGCAGTCATGGACTGTGCGGCTGCTCCCGGCGGAGGTTCGAGTCCTCCCTCGGGCATGGGTGTGTGTGTTTGTCCTTAGGATAATTTAAGTAAAGTAGTGTGTAAGCTTAGGGACTGATGACCTTGGCAGTTAAGTCACATAAGATTTCACACACATTTGAACATTTTCTTTTTCTCTACGTCTTATAAAGAAAATAAACCCACTGGCGATGGTGACACAGTACCGAAACTTGTATTTGTGTTAAAGAAGAATATGTATTTGCTCAATTTAGAATAATATGACATAATACTATCTTGTGGGAGCATTTCGTAATTCTTCTCTACATGGATAGGAAGTCCATACGAAAATTTCGGCATATGACATGTGTACGATGTTCAGAATAGTGCTATAACAGAAAAAGGTAATGCATAGATTTTAGGAGGTAAATATTACTGCAGGAATCTACTTTCATATGTCACGAGAAAAAAGAAGTCCAGAAATGCTACGCTATCAACGGTCATGCATTCTATTTAGCGTTTTTTTGTGTGACTAGCCCAGTATTTCCTGGTAGCATGTCAGCAGGTCACAAGGTAACTGAAGTGAGACAGTGCATCCCACTGCAGAAGTACATAGCAGAGACGTTAATGAGTTCACTGAGAGACACCACGCTCCAGTTCCAAACGGTCTCACGGGACAATCCGGCGAAGTGCCGACCTCTCCCGCACGAGTCTTCGAGCTGCAAACATTCATTTCACTTGTCATAAAGTCGGAATGCAATAACAGTTCGTCCTCCCCTCAACCTCCGGAGGCTTCGAGCAAGGACAATAAGGCAGAGGATCGTCATCCGGCGACCCCTTCTTCTCTCCCGGCACGAGGCAGGTACCTCCCCACTCCCCCTGTTCACCCCACCCCCCACTACCACTTGCTTCCCCTTCCCCTCTTTCCGCTGCTGCTGTCCTTCCCTCACCTAGCGACCCAGTGAACGGAGACAGCCCCCTCCCTTCATTTTCTCTCTCTCTCTCCTGGGCCAGAGAGAGAGGAGGGTGCCGGAGGAAATTACACACCTGTCGGAACTGCAAAATACAAGACCGGATTGAGAGGAGTGGCGCCGACAGCGGCGAATCCGAGAACTCGCCGGAGCGCGAGCTGCTTTTATTTGCCGGCTCTCGCTCACAGGTACGGTACGAAAGCGCGCAAGAGCGAGCGTCGTGTAGTCTTAGTGCTGATGACGAAACTGGAACTCTCCTACCTGGAAAAGTTCCCCGCTGCCTCTGAGAAGTAATAACGCGGACGAACTTTACTCGCGCCAAACACAGCCACTGGTTCCATCACTCACTCACTTTACACGTTTCTAGCTAAGGGTGGAAACGTGTGATCACGAGCAGAGCTTTACATGACGCAATGCCTAGGTTCTAAATAGCTTTCACTTCTTGTTCCAAACTATTATCCCCTCATAGAGTTTGTTTTTGCTCGTACTTTAAACTGTTGCACCATTTGCAAACTACGAGCGTTAATCAGAAATAAGAATCTCCCGAAATAAGAATCATAAGAATCACGCCGAAAAAAAGTTACGTTGTTATCATTTTGTGTGTTTGCAGGTGCAGAGGTGTACTTCTACACCTACATCCACACAAATACTCAGCAAATCACACTTAAGAGCCAGGCAGAGGGTTCATCGAACCACCTTCTCTATCACTCCACTCTTGAACAGCGCGCAGAAAAAATGTACACAAACATCTCTCCGTGTGAGTCCTGATTTCCCTTATTTAATTATGATGACCGTTTCCCCCTATGTAGGTCGGAGTCAAGAAAATATTGTCCCATTCAGCGTAGGAAGCTGGTGACTGAAATTTCGTGAGAAGATCCTGCCACAACGAAAAACGCCTTTGTTTTCATGATATCCATCTCAAATCTTGTATCATGTCCATGACACTCTCTCACTTATTACTCGATAATTTAAAACGTACTGCAATATGCATGAAAATGTTGTGAGCCGACGCGGCCATTAGAATGCGCTTTTTCTGGAGTCCCAGGAAACTTCCTGGCAGATTAAAACTGTGTGCCCGACCGAGACTCGAACTCGGGACCTTTGCCTTTCGCTGACAAGTGCTCTACCATCTGAGTTACCGAAGAACGACTCACGCCCGGTACTCACAGCTTTACTTCGGCCAGTATCTCGTCTACTACCCTCCAAACTTTACTGAAGCTCTCCTGCGAACCTTGCAGAACTAGCACTCCTTAAAGAAAGGATACTGCGGAGACATGGCTTAGCCAAAGCCTGGGGGAGGTTTCCAGAATGAGTTTTTCACTCTGCAGCGGAGTGTGCGCCGATATGAAACTTCCTGGCAGATTAAAACTGTGTGCCCGACAGAGACTCGAACTCGGGAAAGGGCCTTTCGCGGGCAAGTGCTCTACCATTTGAGCTACCGAAGCACGACTCACGCCCGGTACTCACAGCTTTACTTCTGCCAGTATCTCATCTACTACCCTCCAAACTTTACAGAAGCTCTCCTGCGAACCTTGCAGAACTAGCACTCCTTAAAGAAAGGATACTGAGGAGACATGGCTTAGCCACAGCCTGGGGGAGGTTTCTCGCGAAAGGCAATGGTCCCGAGTTCGAGACTCGGTTGGGGACACAGTTAAAAAAAAAAAAAAAAGATGGTAGAGCACTTGCCCGCGAAAGGCAAAGGTCCCGAGTTCGAGTCTCGGTCGGGCACACAGTTTTAATCTGCCAGGAAGTTTGATATCAGCGCACACTCCGCTGAAGAGTGAAAATCTCATTCTGGAAACCTCCCCCCCGGCTGTGGCTAAGCCATGTCTCCGCTGACGATAGTGAAGTACAACCATTGTATCATGCTGTAAATGATGGCGAATTCCCGTTAAAACGTGATCAACACAAGAAATAACCCATCTGGAACAAGTTTTAGTTGCTAAGAAAATATTGTAGATTTCTGGCATCTTTTTTGACCCAGAAGCGTTAAAGACAGTAAATGCAGCTTTTTTAAAATAAATCTTTCTGTTTTAGATGCGTCACTTATGGAAGAACGGTTGTGGGAAACCACCCACCTACACCACCTCTGACATTTCAATAATGGAGGAGCTGCTCTATTAAAACACAGTAATAAAAATACATCATCCCAGTTAAATTACATGTTTATTTTTCAGATAATAAGAATGTAAACGTGCTAAAATTATGAAAAAATTGTTCATAATTCATTTTTCTTTACAGAGTATTGATAAGGCCTATGAAAGCAGATCGTCCAACAACAAAATTTCTTGTGACAATTTCAATGTTTCTCTCTCGTTGATACGGAACAGAGTGCACGCAGTTACATAAAAGTTTTCCGAGTACCGTGACGCGTCATAATATAAACACAGAAACAAAGAGAATTACTATATTTGCTGAAGAAACTCTCAGTACGGCTGATGTATTGCTCCAGTCAGTCATCTTTCCTGTTTACACGTTTTCATTCTTCTATGCAAACAGTATTTTCTAACTCACACCTCGTCACTGTTCGAGATGTTCACCCGTAATGTGGTGGAACAGCTGACTATCACTAAAATCTTTTGAAGAAAACTATGCTGTTAGTAGACCAAGGAAGGCCACTGTAACCGTGGCCGAAACGGTGGTTTGTCTAGTACAGTTTTTTCCATTACGACAAGGTACAGCACACAGAAAACTTTTACATCAACAGCCTCTCGCCGCGGAAGCCTTCACAATTATGCTGCACTAAATGTTCGCCAGGTTGAATCTGTCTTACCATGTATGTGTTGTTTAGCTCCAAATTTTCTATAATATGACATAAGTATCTTATCCACCGGCAAATACACGTTTTATAAATAAAAACAATTCTCATTAGTGACAGCCACAGGTTCCAGATTTCATACAATGTATTGTTCATGTCACAGTAGCAGTTAGAACTTACATCCTGAATTACTTCGTAGACGTATTCCAGCCTCGGTCTTCATCTACAGTTTTTACTCTCAGCAGTATTCCCTGATATAGTAACACATGTCCTATCATCTTGTCCCTGTCTCTGGTCAGTGCTTTCATATAAACATTACCTTGGTGATTATGCGGGGAACCTCTGTATTCCTTACCTTATCAGTCCATCTAATTTTTCTTTAGAACACATCTCAATTTCTTCGATTGCTTTCTCTGTCTCTTTTCTCACAGTCCATGTATCACTACGAAACAATGCTATGCTCCAAATGTACACTCTCAGAAATTTCTTCCTCAAAATAGGCCTTCTTTTGTCCAAGAATGCCGTTTTTGCTATTGCAAAGGTGATTTTTATGTCTCCCTTGCGATAAGCGGGATTTCCGAGTTTGAGTCATGGTCCGACGCACATTTTCTTTGTCGTCATTCCATTCTACAGCTGATGTTCGTCCTTATTCGCATTTGGGAATGCATTTGATATACTTCGACATTGTCGTCATCATCTCACAAGGACTGGGATACTGTTTCGTTCACCGCCATTGGGTTGGGTGGGTTGTTTGGGGGGAAGGAGACCAAACAGCGAAGTCATCGGTCTCGTCGAATTAGGGAAGGGCGGGAAGGAAGTCGGCAGTGCCCTTTCAAAGGAACCATCCCTGCCTGGAGTGATTTAGGGAAATGACGGAAAACCTAAATCAGGATGGCCGGAAGCGGGATTGAACCGTCATCCACCCGAATGCGAGCCCAGTGTGCTAACCACTGCGCCACCTCGCTCGGTCACCTCCATTCCTTAACCCTTTTACTACCACGGGACGGATGTGTCTCACGGTAGGTTGTCTGAGAACCAGTTGAAATTTGTTGCATGTTATTGCTACGTATCAGTGTCCCACTAGTAAGAGGGAGCCTAGTAAAGGTTAGTAGAATCCTTGGAATTACAGACTGTACATGTAGACTTAGCCGTCCTCAAGGTGCATTGTTAACCCCGTTGTTAACCCTACCATATTGTCTCACCGAATTAGTTCGCACCTACAGATAAGCAACCCAGTTACAAAATTCGCAAAGTGGCTGTTCAAATGTGTGTGAAAATCTTATGGGACCTAACTGCTAAGGTCATCAGTCCCTAAGCTTACACACTACTTAACCTAAATTATCCTAAGGACGAACCATGCCCGAGGGAGGACTCGAACATCCGCCAGGACCAGCGGCACAGTCCATGCATGACTGCAGCGCCCCTAGACCGCTCGGCTAATCCCGCGCGGCCGCAAAGTGGCTGCTTTCGCATTTTGTCGAAAACATCGCGTCAAAGATTTGCACTCATGAATTGACGCTTGCCACATCACAAACGAAGCCCATATTGAATACCTGCAGTATGAGTTACAAACTTGGAGAGATACACAGTCCACTGATTAGTGTCTGTTTTCAGGATGTCCTGTATTTTTTGTGCAGTCGTGTTCTGGAACACTGCAGGTACTTATGAATAATCCATTATGGCCTGCCCTCACCCTCCCAACCCTCCTGGGAAACGGAATGGCGGGAAATATTCTTGTCATATTGTTATTTCTGACTAAGACATGAATTAAAGTAGCCGCGTATTAGTGCGATCGCAGGCTTTCTTGGCGTATCCCAATGATGAAATCCTCTTCGTTTGAAGGTGGTTGGTACGAAACTCATTGAAACGTTACGATAAGATGACACCATCACTCGGCTGATCACCCGAGAAAATAACTATACATTAATGTTTTGAAATAAATTGGTAGTCAAAGAGCTAAAGGAGTAAACCATTTAGGCGGTACATTCAAGCCGTGACATAAGAAAACTTCCCACACACACTTATTTCCCGTACTTAAAGTTATTTTGAATAACGGTCCTCTCACTCTCCCATACCTCCAAAACATTTCTTCATTGGATTTTTTTCTTATCTGTTTCAGGTTGCAAATTTATAATAACAGAAGTAATGTTCCTGAAATGACCGCCTTACGTATAGCAAAGCTATGCCAGTGAACCCGGAACTACATACAGTACTAGTGGAGACCCGCCTGCAGGTCGACGTAACTGCTAACTCCGACTGTCCTTCTGTTTACCACATGTGTACTAGGTCAAACGTGTGCTGGTTCTGCGCTATAAATTACGTAAGGAAATGGCCTGCTGTACCGTAGCTGCGGACATAAGCACGAGGTAGGACGGCCGGGTCCACTGACATGACGTACGCGCGTTGGCGCACGTTGCCCCCGGCAAAGTGCCAGAATGCCAGCCGCGGTAGCCCATGTGACTCAGACGCGAGGACATTGCCTGAGGGATCCACGACTGCATACACTTCTGTTTTTAATAATACATTCTTTATGAGCTATAAGAATTTCATTCTTCTTGACACGTCTACACTACCTGATGGTCTTCTTCCATCACGTTAATTTCAGTTTCCAACGATGCTTGTACTAATCAATGATATTTCAGTCCTGCCGTTGGATAATGTCGATATCCTGCTACGATACTTCGGTTGACAATCGTTCAACCATCTTCAGGTGAGTTTACACTGGAAACTTCTGATGCAAGTCGCTGACTTTATGCCGAAAATTGGCAAGGTGGTGCATTCACATAGATTTCCTCTGGATCACAAATGGTTCAAATGGCTCTGAGCACTATGGGACTTAACTTCTGAGGCCATCAGTCCCCTAGAACGTAGAACTACTTAAACCTAACTAACCTAAGGGCGTCACACTTATCCAAGCCCGAGGCACGATTCGAACCTGCGACCGTAGCGGTCGCGCGGCTCTAGACTGTAGCGCCTAGAACCGCTCGGCCACTCCGGCCGGCTCTCTGCATCACAGCCCCATGACGAATTCAACTCCGTCTATGCATTGAGGTGACAAAAGTCTGGTTCAAAATGGCTCAAATGGTTCAAATGGCTCTGAGCACTATGGGACTCAACTGCTGAGGTCATGAGTCCCCTAGAACTTAGAACTAGTTAAACCTAACTAACCTAAGGACATCACAAACATCCATGCCCGAGGCAGGATTCGAACCTGCGACCGTAGCGGGCTTGCGGTTCCAGACTGCAGCGCCTTTAACCGCACGGCCACTTTGGCCGGCGTTCAAAATGGTTCAAATGGTTCTGAGCACTAAGGAACTTAACTTCTGAGATCATCAGTCTCCTAGAACTTAGAACTACTTAAACCTAACTAATCAAAGGACAGCACAACATCCATGCCCGCTGCAGGATTCGAACGTGCGGCCGTAGTGCTCGCGCGGCTCCGGACTGAAGCGCCTAGAACCGCTCGGCCACTCCGGCCGGCTACAAAAGTGTAGCATAGCGATACGGACATATACTGATGGCGGTAGTATTGCGTACAGGTGATATAAAAGTGGAGTGCATCGGCTGGGCTATCAAGTGTACACTTGTAGTTCACGTGAAAAGTTTCCGACGTGATAATGACCGCACTACGGAAATTAACAGACACTGAACAATGAAATATAGTTGGAGCTAGACGCATGGGACATTCCTTGTCAGAAATGTTTAGGGAATTCAACATTCCGAGACTCACTGTGTCAAAAACGTGCCGAGAAAACCAAATTTCAGTCATTACCTCTCACCGCCGACAACACAGTGGCCGACGGCCCTCATTTAACTATCAGAATGGTTCAAATGGCTCTGAGCACTATGGGGCGTAACATCAGAGGTCATCAGTCCCCTATACCTAGAACTACTTAAACCTAACTAACCTAAGGACAAAACACACATCCATGCCCGAGGCAGGATTCGAACCAGCGACCGTAGCGGCCACGCGGTTCCAGACTGTACCGCCTAGAACCGCTCGGTCACACCGGCCGGCGATAGAGAACAAACAATTTATTTACTATAATAATATTCAAAAGTCATCATATATATATATATATATATTTATATATTTATATATTTATATATTTATATATATATATATATATATATCAGTGGAGAGAGAGATGCCAGAGTTTTGGGAGGTCACTATAAGAGGACGATCTGGACGTGAGTCCGCCAGAAAAAGGAAATTTGTAAAGATGGATGTCATGAATTGATGACTTTTGAACGTTATTAAGGTAAATACATTGTTTGTTCTCTATCAAAATATTTCATTTACTAACTATGTCTATCAGCAATTACTGCCTTCGGTAGTTAGAATCTTTTATTTAACTGGCAGTATTGGTGCTCGCTGTATTCCAGTAGTCCGAGTAACGAAGATTGTTGGGAGGTAAGTGATTCACGAAAAATGGTTCAAATGGCTCTGAGCACTATGGGACTTAACATCTGTGGTCATCAGTCCCCTAGAACTTAGAACTACTTAAACCTAACCAACCTAATGACATCACACACATCCATGCCCGAGGCAGGATTCGAACCTGCGACCGTAGCGGTCACGCGGTTCCAGACTGAAGCGCCTAGAACCGCACGGGATTCACGAAATGTATAGGTTATTGCTACTCAGGGCCATTCTTTTGTGGGGATTATTGAAAGTCAGATTGTGTTGCGCTAAAAATATCGTGTGTAAGTTTAGTGATGATCAGATTAAGTAAAGAGAGAAATGTCTGAGTACGTTCAGTTTTGCTCAGCTGTTTGAAAATCAAATAACCAGAAGCTTACCAGCACAGCCATTTATAATTTTTCAAAGTGGACGTTTCACCGTTTGCTACTACTTACGTGTATGAAAGCGGGTTTTCTCAATTGTTGTGCATTAATACCCGTAATAAATACAGAATCAGAATTGAGGAAAACTTGAGATGTAATCTGAGGCCATTTGAGCCAGACTATGAAGATCTGAAACATAAAGATGTTCCTTCATCAGAACCTACATTTGAAAAGCCACTAATTAATGATTTTCAAGTCTAATCTAGCGTCAAAGTTTGATTTTATCCTGAATCGTCTTGATTTCTGGAATCCATTTTAATGTACCCTATGTTCAGTTTATTACTTTGTCGCACATATACTTCGTATTATTTGTGATGTTAAAGGTTAATAAATAATTTAAATGTCATGCCTCTTTTACTTATTGAATACTTGTATCAGAACAGGCTTAATTTAATTTCACATTATTTGCTACAAATGAGTACCACATGTGAACATGAACGACTCTGTGAAACAGTGTTTCAAAAATGGTTCAAATGGCTCTGAGCACTATGGGACTCAACTGCTGTGGTCATCAGTCCCCTAGAACTTAGAACTACTTAAACCTAACTAACCTAAGGACATCACACACATCCATGCCCGAGGCAGGATTCGAACCTGCGACCGTAGCAGTCGCGCGGTTCCGGACTGAGCGCCTAGAACCGCTAGACCACCGCGGCCGGCAACAGTGTTTCCACTAAACTTTGTTATTGATGACCGTCACATTTTGCCATACATACGAGGGCTGTTCGGAAAATAAGATCCGATCAGGCGCGAAATGGAAATCACATTAAAAATCTGAAGTGTTTTGCTTTCAGCAGTTAGCTGCACCTTTTAGGTACTACTCTACGAAGTCACCGCTTTGACATAGACATTTGTCATAGCGTTGTACCAACTTTCTAATGCCCTGGTCACAGAAGGCAGCCGTCTCTTCTTTCCGCTACATCGTTGTGCTGGTTTGCAACTTGTTGTCTGTGCCAAAACGTTGTGTTCATAGCAAGAGGTCCATGTGAGCAGAGTTGAAACTCAGGGGGTACCTATTACGAACTGTAAAGCGGGTGGTCAAAGACTTCTATCGAAAACGCTGCAAGGGCGTCCTTACTGCCCCTCCAGTGAGTGTCGAGAGTTTTCATGAAGATGGAAATGCATGAAAGTTCCGATATGTGGAACTGCATATATCAGGCGAAAGCGCTCAGCGGGCACCCACGCCTAGCGTTCTCAGTGTGTGCTCATAACTGAAAAGAGCGACGTGAGTGGCCGACATGGGTACTACAGACACTGCCGAACATATCGGCGCAAAGCTTCATCTGATATTCACTGCCGTTTCCATTTCACGATCTATCGGACCTTACCTTGCGAATAGCCCTCGTAATAGTTGATAGACAAGAGGCAAAAATCATATGTGTTTTGTCAGCACTGAGCAAGATAGCGAAAATTATCACCCCGTAACTTTCTTCAGCGCTGCGGCAGTGGTCGCTAATCATGGGCTGTGCAGCTGATCCCGGCAGGGGTTCGAGTCCTCCCTCGGGCATGGGTGTGTGTGTTTGTCCTTAGGATAATTTAGGTTAAGTAGTGTGTAAGCTTAGGGACTGATGACCTTTGCAGTTAAGTCCCATAAGATTTCACACACATTTGAACATTTGAACAGTGGTCGCTCAAGCTTCCGCATTTGCCATCCCCTCTCCCTACCTCCTCCCATACTCCTCAAACACCTCACTGCTAAAAAATGAGCAAACTATAGAGATAAGCCAAAATTTCTGAAACTGTCAAGCAGTACGATGTGACAAAATGTCTGGGAATCTTCGCATTAGAGATACCCTTGTGAAAAATGTACCAACATCAGAATTTGCTAAAAAAGTTCGATTCGTTGAGTTGTAGAGACTTTAGCCTATATGCTTGTCATCCTTGCACAAACTTCACATCTGATTGTCATCTGCGAATCTCTGCACCACAACTCGGTCCTCCAGCTACAAGGTACAATGCCTTGTGTAGGTGACCTGTGCACTGTTACATAGACGAGAGAATCTCGGAGGCATTTGGTTGTCCACAGCCAGGAGACGTAAGGAACGGGCAGCGGATGTAGTGGAAAACAATATTGCGCCCTTAAGACGGGAAAAAAATTGGTACGAGCTCTAAGTGTGAGTTTTATTAAGATCGCTGCTATGACTAACCAAACGCAAATAAACGGAACGTAGCAATGAATGTCGTATGTTTTTCATTTCCTGGTCTCGGCAAGCAACAGAAGTCTTCGTTGTGGAGCACAGTAGCGAACATTACCTCGTCTGTGGCGCAGCGCATTCCTTGTCAACACCAGCAAACTACCGGCGAAACGTGGAACCACTTGAAGGAGCTGCGGCTGCGGGGGATGACAGCATGTCTGGAATAGTTGGCCAAGAATTTTCGGCGTAACTCTGCCAGCTTAACGCTAGTTAGCGCCCTTTAGAGTCAGATGCTGTTGGCAAAGTGAGTGACGTCACTGGCGCCAAGGCCGCAGCTGTTGCCGTCAATTTCATCGCAAACATCTCTCATACGATGTGACCTATGGAGAGCAGTTGCTGAAGTATTCATCAATCGTCCATTTAATTAACCACTGAAAGGCCACCCCAGGGCCCAATACACTGGCGCAAAGAAAATCTTAACACCAAGCAACAACTAATGTAGAGCAATGAAATTTCGGAAATAAATTTGCCTAGGTAGAATATTTAGGCCACTAACGTTGCAAGATTAAAGGCTAAAGTGGGTGCGAAAAAATAAACTGTTGGAAATGTAAAATTCTGGAACATTAGTAACCGATGTAACCCCTAGAATGTTGAATGTAAGCATACAAAAGGACACACATTCTGTCCTACAAGCGCCGGATGCCAGTTTGTGGGCTGGCGTTCGACGCCTGTAGCACTACTCGGTCAACACAGGAACTTTTAATGCTGGTTATGGATGAAGCTGGAGTTGTTAACCGATTATATGGCTTCCACGCTCAATTGGAGACAGATCTCGTGATCGGGCAGGCCAAGGCAACAAGTCGGCATTCTGTAGAGCTTGTTAGTTGCGACATCGGTATGTGGGCGAGCGTTATCCTGTTGGAAAACACCCCCTGGAATGCTGTTCACACCGAGCGAGGTGGCGCAGTGGATAGCACACTGGACTCGCATTGGGGAAGACGTCGGTTCAAGCCCGCGTCCGGCCATCCTGATTTAGGATTTCCGTGATTTCCCTAAATCGTTTCAGGCAAATGCTGGGTTGCTTCCTTTGACAGTGCACGGCCCACTTCCTTCTCCAGCCTTTCCTAATCCTGTAGGACCGATGACCTCGCTGTTTGGTCACTTACCCGAAGTCAATCAAATAACCAATGCCGTTCATGAAATGTCGCCACAACAGGTCGAATCACCAGACTCGGGTACAAATTTGCAGTCGTGATGCGTGGAAAAACCACAAGAGTGCTCCTGCTGTCATACGAAATCGCATGGCAGTCCATAACTCCAGGTGCAGGTCCAGTGTGTCTCACAAACAGCTAAATGTTCAAATGTGTGTGAAATCTGATGGGACTTAACTGCTAAGGTCATCAGTCCCTAAGCTTACACACTACTTAACCTACATTATCCTAAGGACAAACACACACATCCATGCCCAAGGGAGGACTCGAACCTCCTCCGGGACCTCGCAAGCAGCCAGGTTGGTTGCAGGATCTTAGTTGGCCTCCTCCTAAGCAACAAACCACCGTCACTGGCACCAAGGTTGAATCAGAAAACACGAAAGACCTCTACCATGCCCTTAATGAGCTCTCGCTTCACACCACTGTAGTCGCAAAGGGCAGTGATTCGGAGTCAGTGAAATACACCCCAGAGGGCGTCTGGCTCGGAGCTGTCCTTGAAGTAACCGACTTGTTACAGTTCGTTGTGTCACTATGGTGTCAACTACTGCTCTAATAATTGTTGCAGACGCTGTACGACGTGCTACAGCCACGCGCGGAACACGATGGTTTTCGCTGTCAGTATTGGCACGTGGCCTTCCAGCCTGGTCTTCTTGCTACCGTACATTCCCGTGACGACCGCTGCCAGGAATCGTATACAGTGGCTACATTATTGTCAAGTATTTCTGCCGTATCGTGCTTTGAGCTTCTCATGGCCCTGAACTCGTTCAAAGTCAGGCGGTTGTTGATAACGGCTTCTTCGTCCGCTTGAAGGCATTCTTGACTAACATCAACTCACTAAGTCAACTAACGCTCGCGACCGGTACAGGACGTATTTGAGGGAAGCCTAATTCGCATCCACATAGTGACACTACTAGCGCCACTCTTATGTAACTGGCGGTAAATCTGAATAGACGGTACCTTTCAGACATAGAAACACGCCTGACAACCTTCTTTTATCTTGGAGCACTCCTTCTTGGCGTTGGGACTTTTCTTTCCATCAATGTATATCCGTTTTAGGTTTCCGTACGTCAGTTGGTAAAAACGGAATCTTTCTCGGATCATCTTGTTGTTCGTCTGTCTGTCAGGCCATTAAAAAGGGTTCAGATGGCTCTGAGCACTATGTGACTTAACATCTGAGGTAATCAGCCCCCAAGACTTAGAACTACTTAAACCTAACTAACCTAAGAACACCACACATATTCATGCCCGAGGCTGGATTCGAACCTGTGACCGCAGCGGCAGAGCGGTTCAGGACTGAAGCGCCTAGAACCGCTCGGCCACAGCGGCCGGCTCAGTCCGTTAAGGCCCCTTCTTCTCAGGAGGGGGTGGGCATATCGAGTTGAAACGTATGTCAAACAAAAAGGTCTACAATCCTGTGGCGATGGAAAGAATTTAAGCTTCTGCGTAAATGCAATCAAAAGAAACGGTCATTCACGTGTGTCACATATTTTGCTATTCGCAAACTCTGCCACCAAAATCTATAGTGTACTTCGTGTTTACGTAGAATGATGAAATTTGGCAAGAAGCAAGGTTCCACAGTAAAGGCAAAAGTCTGAAAATTGTTGATTTGCATTTATTGTTAGCTATTTGTTTTCCGTCTGTCTGTGTCTCTGTTAAGATCCCTTTATCTCTGAGGAATGGGTAGAGGCCTCACGCTGAAACTGATGTCAAATATTAAGGTGTGCGGTCCTTTGACAGTGTGAAAGATTTAAGCTTCTAATTCAACGCAAAGAAACTCGCGGCTGTCTGTTCGGAAGACTTCCTCTCGGGGACGGGAAGAAGTATCAAAGTGAAATGTATTGTCAAATTCTAAGGCTTACGCTCTTTTGCCGGTGTAAAAAAAGCATAATATTCTAAGTCTATGTAGTTAAAAGATATCGCTATTTATGTTAAACATTTTGATACTCGCAAACTCACTGGTGATTAGCTATAGATGAACTGTCTATATACATAATTTAGTATCTACGGAATCCTCAAGTTTGTACTTGCCCGTTTTCGTTTCTTTTTTTTACGACAGGTTTTGAGCTACGTACTCTGGCATTTTCAAATGGATCTGAAAATTATTATATGGTGAAGTACCGTCGCATGGTTAAGAAAGCAAAAGCTGGTTCCATTTCTCAGTATGAATAACTCCAGTATTGTACGACGTAGGAGAGGCCGGTGCACGTTGGCCATAGAGCCACGATGGATAATTCGTATTATTTCCTTAAACTGCAGTTAGAATACGTCACCGACAGTGGAAGTTAGTAGCAACTATATCGCCGTCTTTCCAGAAAAACGTTTATTATTAGTAAAAGTTTTACACAGTTATCAGAATTAATCATTTGATTCATCATTCATCGGAATTCATGTAGCTGTTCGTCAGCCGCTTTGGTATTATTACCGTACTATATATAATTGTCTATTTGGATGGACGGATGACTCCTCTATACGTTCCTTTCCAGCGAAAAATACAGGTATTACTTGCCACAGATTGTAATTAAAATTAGCAGACACGCAGCACGAAATACGGACTTGTAGTACCATGTTACAGAGAAACGTGTTTATAGTCTCCAAGTTAAAAGGAACAAGAACATTGACTACTTAATTTAATTTTGTACTCTTTATGTTTGTGCCCGCCGCGGTGGTCTAGCGGTTCTAGGCGCTCAGTCCGGAACCGCGCGACTGCTACGGTCGCAGGTTCGAATCCTGCCTCGGGCATGGATGTGTGTGATGTCCTTAGGTTAGTTAGGTTTAAGTAGTTCTAAGTTCTAGGGGACTGATGACCACAGATGTTAAGTCCCATAGTGCTCAGAGCCATTTGAACCATTTTTTTTTTTTTTGTACTGTGCGGATCTGAACCAACCGTCTCTATCCTGGAACTTATCACCATTTACGGATTTTGTACATCTCTGACTTATCTGTTTGCACTTAGTGCACCTGTGCCTTCGTCTGTGGATTACATTGAGGTACCTTATTCGGCATCACGTGTAACCTATGACGGATCACGAGACTCCACAAGGCAATGGTGACAGTTTAACATTCTGCTATCGTTTGTTCGCCCCTGTCACTTATTCTTCTTTTATTGTGTATTTTTCTCATATTTCTAGAGGATCGAAGAAGAAATAACAAGGAGTTTTAACAGAAAATTTTCCATACCTGAATCCGTGCCCACACCCTCTAAATGTTACTGTTAATAAGCAAATGAAAATATTTTACCGTGTATGTTATGCATATGTAGCATCGGAGTAGGTAGCATTTCGATCTATATAGAATTGTGATCACTTGTGTTGTGCACTACTTTGTACACGATGTTAAGGAGAGGTGGTCTATAGAGTGGTGCAGCAGTTGTCATGGTAAGGATGCTACAATGTAGCAGAAATGATCAGCGAACAGGCAGATACAGTACTTGTAGCTTTCTCCAAGCGTTGTGAAGAAACTTCACAAAGGAAAAAAAAAAAAAAATGGAAATGAGCGTTTGCGGTCATTGGCCGGGAGGCCCCTTACAGGGCAGGTCCGGCCGCCTTGGTGGAGGTCTTATTACATTCGACGCCACATTGGGCGACCTGCGCACCGGATGGGGATGAAATGATGATGAAGACAACGCAACACCCAGTCCCTGAGCGGAGAAAGTCCTCGACCCAGCCGGGAATCGAACGTGGGCCCATAGGTCGGCAATCCGTCAGTCAGCTATCTTTTTTTTTTTGCAATTTGTTCGGTATTGATCGTTGCGTTTGGTCTGGGCGGACGTCACAAGACATCCGTTCAAGTTTATCGTTGGTTCCTACACTCAGTTTTTTTATTACAGAGGGCGAGCAGTCCTCTGACCGAACATGCCGAGCTACCGTGCCGGCGACAAACTAAAATGGGTCATGCATAGTGAACCTTCTGCTACTAATACATGACCAAACTGTGGAAGGCTACTAAGACTGATGACTATCGAAGACTGCGACTGAGGCTTTGGCGTGTATCTGTCGCCGGCCATTCCATTCCGCGGCGACAGAGGGCGCTCGTAGACAGAGCCGCAGAAGGCGTGGATAGCAGTCATGCGTCACTGAATCCACCGTGTCCACGCGCGACCGCCATCGGCGTCTTGAACACGTACGTTTCCGTTGTCAGCCGTTACAAGGCGGTGAGAGTGGCATCGGTGTATGATACCATAATTCGATGTTTTGCGGAGTCGTTCAGTAGTCAGCTAATGAATTACAGTCGCTTATTAAATGCTTAATGTTAGAATCAAATACTCATGCATAAAATACGTACGAAGTAACGTGGTTAGAGACTTGCCAAACCACACACTGACTAACGGCTACGCTTGTTACAAAATACAAACATTTTTATAGGTGTGACATTAACTCAATAGGAAATGCACAGTGTAGATTATTTTCGCACACTGTAAAGACAAAATTCAAAGATATTCCGTGGCAGACAGGCAGCAAGAGTCATATGAAAATAGGAAAAAAATAAGTAATGTTCCAATACTTATTTTAAAACGATATTCTTTCTTATTATTATTTTCGTATACAGTTATACTTGTAAGAACAGTTGAACGGAGTGGACAGTGTCTTGAAAGGAGGATATAAGATGAACATCAACAAAAGCAAAACCAGGATAATGGAATACGAGGTGTGGCTAGAAAAAAACCGGACTAGTACTGGTGAAACAATAAAACGAATGCAATAAGGCTGAAAGTCGCGTGGCCTGTCACGTGACTCTCGCTCCGCCTACTGCTCGAGTTTCATCTGCCTCCTGCACTCAGTCTGCCCGTGGCGTCTGTTTTAAGTAGTTGACGTTTTGTCTGTGCGTCGGAAAATGTTGAGTGTACAGAAAGAACAGCGTGTTAACATCAAATTTTGTTTCAAACTAGGGAAATCTGCAAGTGAAACCGTTTGTAATGTTACAACAAGTGTACGGCGATGATTGTTTATCGCGAACACAAGTGTTTGAGTGGTTTAAACGATTTAAAGATGGCCGCGAAGACACCAGTGCTGACACTCGCACTGGCAGACCATTGTCAGCAAAAACTGATGCAAACATTAAAAAAATCGGTAAACTTGTTCGACAAGATCGCCGTTTAACAATCAGAGCAGTGTCTGAGTTAACAGGAGTTGACAAGGAAAGTGTCGAACAAGTTTACCGATTTTTTCAATGTTTGCATCAGTTTTTGCTGACAATGGTCTGCCAGTGCGAGTGTCATCACTGGTGTCTTCGCGGCCATCTTTAAATCGTTTAAACCACTCAAACACTTGTGTTCGCGATAAACAATCATCGCCGTACACTTGTTGTAACATTACAAACGTTTCACTTGCAGATTTTCCTAGTTTGAAACAAAATTTGATGTTAACACGCTGTTCTTTCTGTACACTCAACATTTTCCGACGCACAGACAGAACGTCAACTACTTAAAACAGACGCCACGGGCAGACTGAGTGCAGGAGGCAGATGAAACTCGAGCAGTAGGCGGAGCGAGAGTCACGTGACAGGCCACGCGACTTTCAGCCTTATTGCATTCGTTTTATTGTTTCACCAGTACTAGTCCGGTTTTTTTCTAGCCACACTTCGTATAGTCGAATTCAGTCGGGTGATGTTGAGGGTATTAGATTAGGAAATGAGACACTTAAAGTAGTAAAGGAGTTTTGCTCTTTGGGGAGCAAAATAACTGATGATGGTCGAAGTAGAGAGGATAAAAAATATAGACTGGCAATGGCAAGGAAAGCGTTTCTGAAGAAGAGAAATTTGTTAACATCGAGTATAGATTTAAGCGTCAGGAAGTTGTTTCTGAAAGTATTTGTGTGGAGTGTAGCCATGTATGGAAGTGAAACATGGACGATAAATAGTTTGGACAAGAAGAGAATAGAAGCTTTCGAAATGTGGTGCTACAGAAGAATGCTGAAGATTAGATGGGTAGATCACATAACTAATGAGGAGGTATTGAATAGAATTGGGGAGAAGAGGAGTTTGTGGCACAACTTGACTAGAAGAAGGGATCGATTGGTAGGACATATTCTGTGGCATCAAGGGATCACCAATTTAGTATTGGAGGGCAACGTGCAGGGTAAAAATCGTATGAATACAAAAGCAGACTCAGAAGGATTTAGGTTGCAGTAGGTACTGGGAGAAGAAGAAGCTTGCATCAAACCAGCCTCAGGACTGAAGATCACAGCAACAGCAACACATAGTTTTGAAAATTTATTTTGTGTGGATTAATATCTTTATTACTGCGATATTATAGTTCAGAATAAAAAAATACATTATTATGTAGAGAACAGAATATGTATTTTGTAAAGAAAAGAAGACAGTAGGTCTTCAGAAAGCAATAAATAAATATATTCAGGGCAAAGAATGTCATTGAGCCATATGTGGGCTCATGAACATACTACTGATAGATAGTCTTCGCTCTATTGTATTTTCGCACGTTGTAGCCCAGCAACATGTGCTATCGTGTCGAGTACCCTGCCAGTAGAGTCTCGCGCTGTCTCTCTCTCTCTCTCTCTCTCTCTCTCTCTGTGTGTGTGTGTGTGTGTGTTCCTCGCTAAGTAGCTTCTAGTACCAAGTCTGTCTAGCTACAGAACCGTTAGCGATGCTGATTCAAGTACTTCGATGGTGACACAGGAACTTCTTTGTGCCATACGTAAATGCAAATGTCTTTGTCTGCCTTCTGTCAGTTTGAGACACACGGGTTCAATGCTTCCACCATCCGGAGGCCTACTGGAAAAGAAGCCCTCCGTATATTGCATTTGAGGAGACGTTACAGTCTGAGGGGCCGGGCTGGTGGCTGACTGATGGCACACACGCGGAAATCAATGGCGGTTGTCCGCTTCGTTCGCTGCACTGGCGAGCGGAGAAACGAAGGAAATTTAATCCTGCGCAAAACATCTTACAGCACGGCGGAGTGACTTGTGTGTTACCGTGGACGGTCGTTGGATGACTGACCTCTGCTAATTTCTTCTATTCAACTAGCCTAGTTCTTTCAGTGTAGTTGCGAAGCTGTCTGGCAAAACTAAAAAAAAAAAAAAATTACGGTAATACAATACGACTGGCACTGTAGTGATTATTTGCGAAAGTTATTACTGCTATTCGGTTTAAGAAGTGTTTCTATATACTGTACATAGGTAGGGACACATACACAGGCACACTAGGTTATCTGCTATTCTGATTGTGTATTAATTACTGTAAGTGATGGTTTTATGGTACTTAGTCTGAAAAAGGTTCCACTTTTGTGCTTACCTCTAATTAATACACCTCTTATTTAATAACGTCAGTTAACCTTGTTTTATAAACATTCACTACAGGCCATTAAAATTGCTACACCACGAAGATGACGTGCTACAGACGCGAAATTTAACCGACAGGAAGAAGAAGCTGTGATATGCAAATGATTAGCTTCTCAGAGCATTCAGACAAGGTTGGCGCCGGTGGCGACACCAACAATGTGCTGACAAGAAGAAAGTTTCCAACCGATTTCTCATACACAAACAGCAGTTGACCGGCGTTGCCTGGTGAAACGTTGTTGTGATGCCTCGTGTAAGGAGAAGAAATGCGTACCGTCTTGTTTCCGACTTTGTTAAAGGCCTGATTCTAGCCTATCGCGATTGCGGTTTATCGTATCTCGACATTGTTGCTCGTGTTGGTCGAGACCCAATGACTGTTAGCAGAATATGGAATCGGTGGGTTCGGGAGGGTAATACGGAACGCCGTGCTGGATCCCAGTGGCCTCGTATCACTAGTAGCCGAGATGACAGGCATCTTATCCGCATGGCTGTAACGGATCGTGCAGCTACGCTCGATCCCTGAGTCAACAGATGGGGACGTTTGCAAGACAACAACCATATGCACGAACAGTTCAACGACGTTTGCAGGAAATTGGACTATCAGCTCGGAGACCATGGCTGCGGTTACCCTTGACGCTGCATCACAGACAGGAGCGCCTGCGATGGTGTACTCAACGACGAACCTGGGTCCACGAATGGCAAAACGTCATTTTTTTTGATGAATCCAGGTTCTGTTTACAGCATCATGATGGTCGCATCTCTGTTTGGCGACATCGCGGTGAACGCACATTGGAAGCGTGTATTCGTCATCGCCATACTGGCGTATCACCCGGCGTGATGGCATGGGCTGCCATTGGTTACACGTCTCGGTCACCTCTTGTTCGCAGTGACGGCACTTTGAACAGTGGACGTTACATTTCAGATGTGTTACGACCCGTGGCTCTACCCTTCATTCGATCCCTGCGAAACTCTAGATTTCAGCAGGATAATTCACAACCGCATGCTGCAGGTCCTGTATGGGCCTTTCTGGATACAGAAAAATTTCGACTGCTGCCCTGGCCAGCACATTCTCCAGATCTCTCACCAACTGAAAACTTTTGGTCAATGGTGGCCGAGCAACTGGCTCGTCACAATACGCCAGTCACTACTCTCGATGAACCGTGGTGTCGTGTTGAAACTGCCTGGGCAGCTGTACCTGTACACGCCATCCAAGCTCTGTTAGACTTATCAAGGCCGTTATTACGGCCATAAGTGCTTGTTCTGGATACTGATTTATCAGGATCTATGCACCCAAATTGCGTGAAAATGTAATCACATGTCAGTTCTAGTATAATATATTTGTGCAATGAATACCCGTTTATCATCTGCATTTCTTATTGGTGCAGCAATTTTAATGGCCAGTAGTGTATTTCTAGTCAATGCTCCATGTAAACACAGCCCACACCATTATGGAGCCACCACGAGCTTGCAGCGTGTCTTATCTACAACTTGGTCCATGACTTCGTGGGATCTGCGCCGCAATGGAACCCTGCCACCTGCTCTTACCATCCGAAATCGCGGCTACAGCTTTCCGGTCGTCTAGGGTCCAATCGATGTGGTCACGAGGCCACCAGAAGCGCTGTAGGCGATGTCGTGCTGTTAGTAAAGGCACTCGTGTCGGTCGTCTGCTACCATAGCCCATAAACGCCTAATTTCGCCGCACTGTACTAACGTTCTGCGGTTGTTTTTCGGTGTTCCTTGTCTGTTAACACTGACAAATCTACGCAAACGGCGCTGCTCTCGATCGGTAGATGAAGGCCATCGGCCACTGTGTTTTCCGTAGTGAAAGGTAATACCTGCAAATCGGTATTCTCGACACACGCGTGACACTGCGGATCTCGGACCGCTGAATTCCGTAACGTTTTTCGAAGTCTCCCTTACGTCACGATCCAGCTACCATTCCACGTTCAGAGTCTATTAATTCACGTTGTGTGGCCGTAATCACGTATATGACATCAATCATCTCAGTACAAATGACAGCTCCGCCTTGCACCGTCCTTTTATTGTGTTCGTGGTATTGTGTATATCGCTATCCCATGTCACCTGAGTGTAAGCTGCTCCTTCGTTTATACAGGGTGGTCCATTGATTGTGACCGGTCCAAATATCTCACGAAATAAGCTTCAAACGAAAAAACTACAAAGACCAAAACTCGTCTTGCTTGAAGGGGGAAACCAGATGGCGCTATCGTTGGCCCGCTAGAGTGCGCTGCCATAGGTCAAACTGATATCAACTGCATTTTTTTTAAAATAGGAACCCCCATTTTTATTACATATTCGTGTAGTACGTAATGAAATATGAATGTTTTAGTTGGAACACTTTTTTCGCTTTGTGATAGATGGCGCTGTAATAGTCACAAACATTTAAGTACGTGGTATCATGTAACTTTCCGCCAGTGCGGACGGTATTTGCTTCGTGATACATTACCCGTGTTAAAATGGACCGTTTACCAATTGCGGAAAATGTCGATATAGTGTTGACGTATGGCTATTGTGATCAAAATGACCAACGGGCGTGTACTATGTATGCTGCTCGGTGTCGTCGACGACATCATCCAAGTGTCCGGACCGTTCGCCGGATAGTTACTTTATTTAAGGAAACAGGAAGTGTTCAGCCACATGTGAAACGTCAACCACGACCTGCAACAAATGATGATGCCCAAGTAGATGTTTTAACAGCTGTCGCGGCTAATCCACACATCTGTAGCAGACAAATTGCGCGAGAATAGGGAACCTCAAAAACTTCGGTGTTGAGAATGCTATATCAACATCGATTGCACCCGTACCATATTTCTATGCACCAGGAATTGCATGGCGACGAAATTACGGGACGATGACCGATTTTTTGCACTCGCTCTATTTAGCGACGAAGCGTCATTCACCAACAGCGGTAGCGTAAACTGGCATAATATGCACTATTGGGCAACGGAAAATCCACGATGGCTGCTACAAGTGGAACATTAGCGACTTTGTGGATTTAATGTATGGTGCGGCATTATGGAGGAAGGATAATTGGCCCCCATTTTATCGATGGCAACCTAAATGGTGCAATGTATGCTGATTTCCTAAGTAATGTTCTACCGACGTTAGTACAAGATGTTTCACTGCATGGCAGAATGGCGATGTACTTCCAACATGGTGGATGTCCGGCACATAGGTCGCGTGCGGTTGAAGCGGTATTAAATAGCATATTTCATGATGGGTGGATTGGTCGTCGAAGCACCGTACCATGGTCCGCACTTTCACCGGATCTCACGTCCCCGGATTTCCTTCTGTGTGCAAAGTTGAAGGAAATTTGCCATCGAGATCCACCGACAACGCCTGGCAACATGCGTCAGCGCATTGTCAATGCATGTGCGAACGTTACGGAAGGAGACCTACTCGCTGTTAAGAGGAATGCCAAATGCATTGAGGTTGACGGACATCATTTTGAGCAATTATTGCATTAACGTGGTATTTACAGGTAATCACGCTGTAATATCATGCGTTCTCAGAAATTATAAGTTCACAAAGGTACATGTATCACAGTGGAACAACCGAAATAAAATGTTCAAACGTACCTACGTTCTGTATTTTAATTTAGAAAAAAACCTACCTGTTACCAATTGTTCGTCTAAAATTGTGAGCCATACGTTTGTGACTGTTACAGCGCCATCTATCACAATGCGAAAAAAGTGGTCCAACTAAAACATTCATATTTCTTTACGTACTACACGAATATATAATAAAAATGGGGGTTTCTATTTTAAAAAAAAACGCAGTTGATATCGGTTTCACCTATGGCAGCGCCATCTAGCGGGTCAACCACAGCGCCATCTGGTTTCCCCCTTCAAGCTAGACGAGTTTCGGACTTTGTAGTTTTTTCGTTTGAAGCTTATTTCGTGAGATATTTGGTCCGCTCATGATCAATGGACCACCTTGTATACGCGAATCTGTATACACAACTGTTCTCCGCAAACCAACTTACGGTGTACACGCTGAGAACTACCACTTATCCTCCTTTCTTTTGGTGTAGAATTGTGCGCGGGAAGAACAACTGTTTGTAAAGCCTTGGTCAGCTGCTTTAGTCTTACCAATGATAACATGTTCATTAAAATAGTCTGTAGAGAAAAGAAAGGGGAGTGACAATAGTCTCGTAACAGTTTCTCCGCGGTACCTGCTCGTGACATGTGGTGCGAGGAGAGAACTGAGTGATGCCTCTGAGATTTCTTTCCAGTCGAAGCAGGAGTTGGTGTGAAGAGCTTGTTTCTTCTAAAATGCTGCTTCTAAGAAATTGTATGTATACGTAGGCAGGCCGAATTTTCCCGTTTGAATAATATACGACGCTAAAAGTTGATAAATCCAATCTGGCTTGGGAGCGCCTGAAACTTGGGCTGCAACTTCGAGGCTTGTGGTTTAGGTAGGAGACTGTGCGCCCGATGAAGGGGATTAAAGCGCACGCTCAGAGTTTCGATTACCTGCAAACTGTGCCAGTAATCACTCTAGCAACTTGTACCTACACGCTGCCATAGATGCCGGTTCACCTGCGCACCACCTCATTTTCAGAATATCGATTGAAAACACAATGCATCGTGGCCAATTTAATAAACGATTTACTTGATACCATGCCGTCATACAGCTCCCAGATTATTACATTCTTCGGTAACATTTTTAAATAATACACGTCTCTCTCTCTCAATAGTAACTCCGCCTTTATCGATAAACTGCCGCAATTGTCTAAATGGCCTTAGGACTCAACCATTGAAGCGAATTGTGAGGAGCATTTGCAAGAATATGGAGAGACACTTCGAGCCGATCCATGGATCACGGCGCAGACTTATAACTTCTTCGGTTGTATACAGTCAATCGAATTTAGTGTATAGCGAACGATAAAGTTTTGATGCAGCGATAGTAACGAAAATATTTACATGCACGAAGTATAAACGTAAGTCCGGAGAACAGCGTCAGAGTGGGATCCAAATTTTGTAACGACGAACTAGAAAGAAACTATTGGAATAATGTGTTTGAGACTAGTTCAGACGAATGTGTATGGAAATGAAGATGTTCTCATATGTGTGCTTCACAAATTGATAGACAAAAGACAACACGCAAGAATCGACAAACGTTTTCGTTAACACACGCGACCGTGATATATCTTTCTCCACGTGGCATAATTCTTTACTTTACCAATTCTCTTCTGAGCAGACTGAGCACCCATTATGGGCAATAGTGTACGAATCGGGATGTGACTAAAGACGTATCACGCCACTGATTACATCTTAAAGAAGATTTTACTGACAGTCTTCAGCATCTTGTAAACGTTGCAAGGAGTTAATGGAGGTCGCTGTGAAATATTTTGGAGCTAAATAATTGATGTGTAATTTCTAATTCCGTAAGTAATGCAGTACGTTGACATTCCTACACACACATTCACTGCAGAAAGAGATCATCAGATCACAGCGGAGTGGAGCTGTTCTGCGATTTCATTGAAGATTAATACAGATTCCCAGATCAGATATCGAACCCGGAAACTTGTCTAGGCAGAATGCTGATTGTTTTCAAAAATAGTCTTTCACACTGCTGAGTAGTGAAAGGTCCTGGGTCGAGCATAGTTTCACCAACAGTTTTAATCCGCCAGGATGCTTCAAATTTCCTGCAGTTATGGTAACAGTAATAAAGGTTGGCCTAGTGCGAAAATATTTCATGTACTTTAAGGTAGGCAACCAAGTTACATCATGCCCACCCAGGGCTCATAATGTTCAGCTGAGTTGCCTTTTTCTTTTTTTTTTTTTTTTTTTGTCATCAGTCTACTGACTGACTGGTTTGATGCGGCCCGCCACGAATTCCTTTCCTGTGCTAACCTCTTCATCTCAGAGTAGCACTTGCAACCTGTTATTTGCTTGACGTATTCCAATCTCTGTCTTCCTTTACAGTTTTTGCCCTCTACAGCTCCCTCTAGCACCATGGAAGTCATTCCCTCATGTCTTAGCAGATGTCCTATCATCCTGTCCCTACTCCTTATCAGTGTTTTCCACATATTCCTTTCCTCTCCGATTCCGCGTAGAACCTCCTCATTCCTTACCTTATCAGTCCACATAATTTTCAACATTCGTCTATAGCACCACATCTCAAATGCTTCGATTCCACTCTGTTCCGGTTTTCCCACAGTCCATGTTTCACTACCATACAATGCTGTACTCCAGATGTACATCCTCAGAAATTTCTTCCTCAAATTAAGGTCGATATTTGATACTAGTAGACTTCTCTTGGCCAGAAATGCCTTTTTTGCCATAGCGAGTCTGCCTTTGATGTCCTCCTTGCTCCGTCCGTCATTGGTTATTTTACTGCCTAGGTAGCAGAATTCCTTAACTTCATTGACTTCGTGACCATCAATCCTGATGTTTCTCGCTGTTCTCATTTCTACTACTTCGCATTACCTTCGTCTTTCTCCGATTTACTCTCAGACCATACTGTGTACTCATTAGACTGTTAATTCCGTTCAGCAAATCATTTAATTCTTCTTCACTTTCACTCAGGATGGCAATGTCATCAGCGAATCGTATCATTGATATCCTTTCACCTTGTATTTTAATTCCACACCTGAACCTTTCTTTTATTTCCATCATTGCTTCCTCGATGTACAGATTGAAGAGTAGGGGCGAAAGGCTACAGCCTTGTCTTACACCCTTCTTAATACGAGCACTTCGTTATTGATCGTCCACTCTTATTATTCCCTCTTGGTTGTTGTACATATTGTATATGACCCGTCTCTCCCTATAGCTTACCCCTACTTTTTTCAGAATCTCGAACAGCTTGCATCATTTTATATTGTCGAACGCTTTTTCCAGGTCGACAAATCCTATGAAAGTGTCTTGATTTTTCTTTAGCCTTGCTTCTATTATTAGCCGTAACGTCTGAATTGCCTCTCTCGTCCCTTTACTTTTCCTAAAGCCAAACTGATCGTCACCTAGCGCATTCTCAATTTTCTTTTCCATTCTTCTGTAAATTATTCTTGTAAGCAGCTTAAGTGCATGAGCTGTTAAGCTGATTGTGTGATAATTCTCGCACTTGTCAGCTCTTGCCGTCTTCGGAATTGTGTGGATGATGCTTTTCCGAAAGTCAGATGGTATGTCGCCAGACTCATATATTCTACACACCAACGTGAATAGTCGTTTTGTTGCCACTTCCCCCAACGATTTTAGAAATTCTGATGGAATGTTATCTATCCCTTCTGCCTTATTTGACCGTAAGTCCTCCAAAGCTCTTTTAAATTCCGATTCTAATACTGGATACCCTATCTCTTCTAAATCGACTTCTGTTTCTTCTTCTATCACATCAGACAAATCTTCACCCTCATAGAGGCTTTCAATGTATTCTTTCCACCTATCTGCTCTCTACTCTGTATTTAACAGTGGAATTCCCGTTGCACTCTTAATGTTACCACCGTTGCTTTTAATGTCACCAAAGGTTGTTTTGACTTTCCTGTATGCTGAGTCTGTCCTTCCGACAATCATATCTTTTTCGATGTATCCTGCCTCGGGCATGGAAGTGTGTGATGTCCTTAGGTTAGTTAGGTTTAAGTAGTTCTAAGTTCTAGGGGACTTAACGACCACAGCAGTTGAGTCCCATAGTGCTCAGAGCCATTTCCATTTTTTCGATGTCTTCACATTTTTCCTGCAGCCATTTCGTCTTAGCTTCCCTGCACTTCCTATTTATTTCATTCCTCAGCGACTAGAATTTCTGTATTCCTGATTTTCCCGGAATATGTTTGTACTTCCTTCTTTCATCAATCAACTGAAGTATTTCTTCTGTTACCCATGGTTTCTTCGCAGCTACCTTCTTTGTACCTATGTGTTCCTTCCCAACTTCTGTGACGGCCCTTTTTAGAGAAGTCCATTCCTGTTCAACTGTACTGCCTACTGCGCTATTCCTTATTGCTGTATCTATAGCGTTAGAGAACTTCAAACGTATCTCGTCATTCCTTAGTACTTCCGTATCCCACTTCTTTGCGTATTGATTCTTCCTGACTAATGTCTTGAACTTCAGCCTACTCTTCATCACTACTATATTGTGATCTGAGTCTATATCTGCTCCTGGGTACGCCTTACAATCCAGTATCTGATTTCGGAATCTCTGTCTGACCATGCCTTTCTTAAGGGGTATGAAATATTTTCAAACATCTCTGTTTCTTCTGATTTGACTCAGACGCTCATACCAATACTTTGATATCCCTTCAGTGGTTTGTGTAGTGCTTTTGCCGTATGTTCACAAACATGGTGTCAGTGATTGTGGTGAATCCACTTAACGGCGGAGTGTGTGTTTGCTGTTGGTGGTGAATACTAAGAAAGCCGAAACCTGCGGCCAGTACTTCACTTAAATCGGTTGCTGTTGGTGGTGAATACTAAGAAAGCCGAAACCTGCGGCCAGTACTTCACTTAAATCTCACTATGAGCACCTAGGGGTTCCCCGATTTTGACGTCCTTAGATAGGGAAAAGATCGCCGTACATTCTACACTCTTTCATGAACGTGTCACGGAACATTACTGAGTAACTTGTAATTTTAGCTGGATATCACATGATATACAGATCAGTTCTGGCGATGAATATTTATTTCTCGATTTGGATTGAAACCTCTAAGGTAAGGAGTGGGAGGCATTTAGTTGGTGACACAAGCTGTGAAAACTTAAAATTAATTTTCTGAGTAGTAAAGGACTTTCAGATACTCTGGACGTGGACGAGAACATCGTTTCACAACAGACATACCTCTACCAAATTTAGCCGCTAATAATAGCTAGGCATTAGCTATTAGGAAGCCGGGGTCCTTTGATCGTCGTTCGTTGTTTTGACGTTCCAACAGCATGTTAGCTAGTCTTTCAAACGCCACACGTCTCTACGAGCCGTAGGATGCTCTTGAGCACCCATGTTTACCCACGTTTCAGATTGGTTCCTTAAATGTTTCATATGTCTTTAGGAAGGAACTCTACTATGAACGGGGCTGGCACAAACATTTTAGAGCGATCCTTGCAGATGTTCGATGTGATAGCCGACGGTTAAGAAAAATATCTGTGTTTCGAAACTTGTGGAGCTAAGTGATGTTTTTAACGTAAGATTTTCGTTACTGTGTATTCCACCTTGCACCACTGAAAGCAAAAGAGGAAATATTTTCTTCATGTTATTTGCAAGGGATTGTAATTGAAATCAGAACTCCTGTTAGAAAGTTGGTTCAAATGGCTCTGAGCACTATGCGACTTAGCTACTGAGTTCATCAGTCGCCTAGAACTTAGAAGTAATTAAACGTTACTAAGCTAAGGACATTACACACATCAATGCCCGAGGCAGGATTAAAACCTGCGACCGTAGCGGTCGCTCGGTTCCAGACTGTAGCGCCTAGAACCGCACGGCCACTCCGGCCGACCCTGTTAGAAAAGATACTTTACCAAATCCTTACCTATGAAACCATTAAAGTATTAACAGAAATGAATATATCTTAGTAAATAAGAATTTACTTAAAACATACACAAAAACACAGGAAAATCACAGTGTGTGGTGAAGAGAAATAAAATAAAAGCCCACTGATTATGTTGAAACTTTAGCGAAATATGTCCGAGAAAAGAAAGAAAATATCAAACTGAGTTTTTCTCACGGCGGACACCCTAAAAAAATTTATTTGTAAAGCAAACACGGGCAGGAAAACTTCGTCCTCAAGACGGTTATTGAATGCGTAGTTTCGGAACACCGTGTAACACTCACAACGAGTGCCTTTGAGCATAATTAACAGGTCAGAAACAGCCCTTTCCAAAGTAAAGGTATAAAGTGAGAAATAATGTCAAGGAATCTCACATCCAGATACATAACGAAGCTGCCAGACATGCGCTTTACACACATTTGGGAAGTTCATTTAGGAACTCTAGCTTCACGGTTCTTCGCAGTTTTCTCTCCCTGAGTGTGCTGAAATACGGGAAGGGCCGGTGTAAATTGGTGGAATGCAGGTAGTGGAAGTTCGCGAGTCTCATACACCGACTGTCCTTATAGAAACAGTGTACGATAGTTATGCATCGTCCCCGTACCGCGCATAGTCGTCGAAGTCATCCTCACTTCGGGTACAAGAACGGTAGCGTCGTATCGCACTGCCGATTTCGGTAGAGCAAGGGCGCTAAATTTGCCGGTTCACTTAATCCAGCAGCAAGAACGGTGACCCGCAGGACCGCCACAGCAGCTATAGCACGATAGACGCTATCCTGCGCCCGCCTCCGGGGCTAATATCGAGACGGCGGCCTTCTACAGGCAGCAGTGCGATCCCAGGAGTGTGCTGCCGTTTGCGCGGAGCGGAGCCCAGCAGGTGGTATGCGGTGAGCGTCGGAGGTCTGGAGCCCGCCCCAGCGTAACGTGCTCGCGGCCACCGCACACTGTGGGGATCCCAATGCCCAATCATCTCGCCTCACCCTATCCTTGAATTACGTGACCGGCTTCCGGTCTGCTCCCTCCAGCATCCGACCCGGGCTCGATATCTAGTTCAGCCTGCAGGCGCGCCAAGAATTCGCAAGACGGTGTTTGCGCAATGCCAGGTCCGACAGCAAAAGTTTTCTGGGCTTTAGTAAGCGTAATAAGCATTGCGGGTAAGTTTCTTAGAAGCGGCGTCATAGATCGTATACACTATGTCACCAAAAATATCCGGACTGTGGTGTGCGTACTGTAAGACCTTCAGTACACACACCATCAGATTATTTGACTTGTCGCTCTAACGAAGTAGGCGAGTGTCAGCAATATGTCTCGTGGTCTTATCGTGGTGTGTTTATCTTCTTCCGTTAGGTCAGACGATAGAAATGCCACTTGCACGCTTAGAGTAGCAGATTGACGGTGACCAACTTTAAACAGAACTTGATTAATATTCACACATATTTATCAAATAATAAGAAGCATAAAAATTACTTTATTTGGTTGTGGATGCTATTTATAATTGACAATCTGAAGTTCCTTTGGTATTGATACGTTAATCTTATTCTCACATATATCTCTCATACTTGACAAAAGTGTCTATACATTTATCTTCATGGCTATGTACAGGAATATGGTAATCTTATTAGGCGCAGACTGAAACTTGACTATAGACTGGTGCAGACAAATGCAGACTGGTACAGACTAATGCAGACTGACTAATCGGAGGTATGTACACTCGTTATAATACCTCACACGTTCAGGTATCACTGCGCGAGTGTGATCAGCGAGGAGAAAAGGTTCTACGTTAGCAGCAATCTCATTGGCTGCGTTACATATTAAAACGCGGATAGGCGGAAGCAGAATTTGGTCCGTCTCTATGGCAGCGCCATCTCGTAGTGTGGAGACGGACGAGCGCTGCGCCTGCACTTTAGTGCTTAGCGGGGCGCGCTCTAGTGGGAAAGTTGTGTACGCGCTGACTACGCGGAACTATGTACACAACACGGACAGTCCCAAAAACATACGTTATTCGTACTAGCTGCATTGTGCTGCCACCTACTGCCAGGTACTCCATATCAGCGACTGCAGTAGTCATTAGACATCGAGAGAGAAGAGAATGGGGTGTTCCGCGGTACTCGCGGACTTCGAACATGGTCACGTGATTGGTTGCCACTTGTGTCATACGTCTGTACGCGAGACTTCCACACTCCTAAACATCCATAGGTCCGCTGTTTCCGATGTACCAGTGAAGTGGAAAAGTGAAGGGACACGTACAGAACAAAAGCGTCAAGGCGACCTAGTCTGTTGACTGACAGAGACCGCCGTTGAAGAGGGTCGTAATGTCTAATAGGCAGACATCTATGCAGACCATCACACAGGAATTGCAAGCTGCATCAGGATCCACTGCAAGTACTATGACAGCTAGGCGGGAGGTGACAAAACTTGGATTTCAGGGTCAAGAGGCTGCTCGTAAGCCACATATCACGCCGGTAAAAGCCAAACGATGCCACGTTTGGTGTAAGGAGCGCAAACATTTGACGATTGAACGGTGGAAAAACGTTGCGTGGAGTGACGAATCATGGTACACAATGTAGCGGTCCGATGGCAGGGTGTGGGTATGGCGAATGCCCGGTGAACATCTGCCAGCGAGTGTAGTGCCAACAGTAAAATTCGGGGGCGCTGGTGTTATGGTGTGGTCGTGTTTTTTGTTGTTTTGCGTGGTACTATCACAGCACAGGCCTACATTGATGTTTTTACCACCTTCTTTCTTCCTGCTGTTGAAGAGCATGTGGGGATCGCGATTGCATCTTTCAACACGATCGAGCACCAGTTCATAATCCACGGCCTGTGGCGGAGTGGTTACACGACAATACCATACCTGGCCTGCACACTGTCCCCTCCTGAATCCTATAGAACACCTTTGGGATGTTTTGGAGCGCCGACTTTCTGCCAGGCCTCACAGACCGACGTCGATACCTCTCCTCCGTGCAGCACTCCGTGAAGAATTGGGTGCCATTCCTCAAGAAACCTTCCACCACCTAACTAAACGTATGCCTGCGAGGGTGGGAGCTCTCATCAAGGCTAAGGGTGAGCCAACACCATAGAGAATTCCAGCATTACCGATAGAGGGTGCTACGAACCAGTAAGTCATTATCAGCCATGTGTCCGGATACTTTTGATCACGTATTTTATCCACATATGTGGCAACTGAATATCGGCACGGTGAATAAATTTAGTTTAAAAGTGGGTTATCCGGGCTGTAACGGATTTAGTAGGTTAATTTCATGTAGTTCATATTACACACGATGTGGATACGTCTCTGTACATGTAGCCGCACATTTGTGCTTCATTGGTAACTTACATCTACATCTACATCCATACTCCGCAAGCCACCTGACGGTGTGTGGCGGAGGGTACCCTGAGTACCTCTATCGGTTCTCCCTTCTATTCCAGTCTCGTATTGTTCGTGGAAAGAAGGATTGTCGGTATGCTTCTGTGTGGGCACTAATCTCTCTGATTTTATCCTCATGGTCTCTTCGCGAGATATACGTAGGAGGGAGCAATATACTGCTTGACTCTTCGGTGAAGGTATGTTCTCGTAACTTTAACAAAAGCCCGTACCGAGCTACTGAGCGTCTCTCCTGCAGAGTCTTCCACTGGAGTTTATCTATCATCTCCGTAACGCTTTCGCGATTAGTAAATGATCCTGTAACGAAGCGCGCTGCTCTCCGTTGGATCTTCTCTATCTCTTCTATTAACCCTATATGGTGCGGATCCCACACTGCTGAGCAGTATTCCTTTGTTTTCGGATTGCATTTCTTTAGGATTCTTCCAATGAATCTCAGTCGGGCATCTGCTTTACCGACGATCAACTTTATATGATCATTCCATTTTAGATCATTCCTAATGCGTACTCCCAGATAATTTATGGAATTAACTGCTTCCAGTTGCTGATCTGATATTTTGTAGCTAAATGATAAGGGATCTATCTTTCTATGTATTCGCAGCACATTACACTTGTCTACATTGAGATTGAATTGCCATTCCCTGCACCATGCGTCAATTCACTGCAGATCCTCCTGCATTTCAGTACAATTTTCCATTGTTACAACGTCTCGATACAGCACAGCATCATCTGCAAAAAGCCTCAGTGAATCACTCTTACTTCGGAAGACTTCTCTCCATTGACAATGACATGCTGCGTTCTGTTATCTAGGAACTCTTCAATCCAATCACACAAATGGTCTGATAGTCCATATGCTATTACTTTGTTCATTAAATGACTGTGGGGAACTGTATCGAACGCCTTGCGGAAGTCAAAAAACACTGCATCTACCTCTGAACACGTGTCTATGGCCCTCTGAATCTCGTGGACGAATAGCGCGAGCTGGGTTTCACACGACCGTATTTTTCGAAATCCATGCTGATTCCTACACAGTAGATTTATAGTCTCCAGAAAAGTCATTATACTCGAACATAATACGTGTTCCAAAATTCTACAACTGATCGACGTTAGAGATATAGGTCTATAGTTCTGCATATCTGTTCGACGTCCCTTCTTGAAAACGGGGATGACCTGTGCCTTTTCCAATCCCTTGGAACGCTACGCTCTTCTAGAGACCTACGATACATCGCTGCAAGAAGGGGGGCAAGTTTTTCGCGTACTCTGTGTAAAATCGAACTGGTATCCCATCAGGTCCAGCGGCCTTTCCTCTTTTGAGCGATTTTAATTGTTTCTCTATCCCTCTGTCGTCTATTTCGATATCTACCATTTTGTCATCTGTGCGACAATCTAGAGGAGGAACTACAGCGCAGTCTTCCTCTGTGAAACAGCTTTGGAGAAAGACATTTAGTATTTCGCCCTTTAGTCTGTCATTCTCTGTTTCAGTACCATTTTGGTCACAGAGTGTCTGGACATTTTGTTTTGATCCACCTACCGCTTTGACATAAGACCCAAATTTCTTAGGATTTTCTGCCAAGTCAGTACATAGAACATTACTTTCGAATTCATTGAACTCCTCTCGCGTAGCCCTCCTCACACTACATTTCGCTTCGCGTAATTTTTGTTTGTCTGCAAGGCTTTGGCTATGTTTATGTTTGCTTTGAAGTTCCCTTTGCTTCCGCAGCAGTTTTCTAATTCGGATGTTGTACCACGGTGGCTCTTTTCCATCTCTTACGATCTTGCTTGGCACATACTCATTTAACGCATATTGTACGATGGTTTTGAACTTTGTCCACTGATCCTCAACACTATCTGTACTTGAGACAAAACTTTTGTGTTGAGCCGTCAGGTACTCTGTAATCTGCTTTTTGTCACCTTTGCTAAACAGAAAAATCTTCCTACCTTTCTTAATATTTCTATTTACGGCTGAACTCATCGATGCCGTAACCGCCTTATGATCGCTGATTCCCTGTTGTGCGTTAACTGTTTCAAATAGTTCGGGTCTGTTTGTCACCAGAAGGTCTAAAACATTATCGCTACGAGTCGGTTCTCTGTTCAACTGCTCAAGGTAGTTTTCAGATAAAGCACTTAAAAAAATTTCACTGGATTCTTTGTCCCTGCCACGCGTTATGAACGCTTGAGTCTCCCAGTCTATATCCGGAAAATTAAAATCTCCACCGAGAACTATAACATGGTGGGGAAATCTACTCGATATATTTTCCAAATTATCCTTCAGGTGCTCAGCCAAACAGTTGCTGAGCCAGGGGGCCAATAGAGACATCCAATTACCATGTCTGAGCCTGCTTTAACCGTGACCTTCACCCAAATTATTTCACATTTCGGATCTTAACGAACAAAATACACTGGTGTGTAAAACCTGAAGACAGAAGCTACTCTCACAAGTGTGTCACTACCAGGTAACATACCTCAACGCATCCCTTATGCCTTGTATTTGTTTTTCTTCCCTATTATTCAATACAACGGAATAACTTCCATCTAATAGAGCTGCCAATGCGACTGTTTTATAACACTGCAGTCGTGTTGCTTTACATTTTAAAGTTTTCTTAACTGTTCCACATATACTTGCAATCCTACAATATTTAACACCCAAGGTAGTTAAAGTATTTTACTTATTCTATAGTTTTTTTCGTCCGCTACTGTCTACGATCTTACTGAATAATTTGCCATTGTTTTCATATTATTTCTGTACATAATTTACTTATTTATATATGCGTAATGTCTGTTTTCATCATGTATACTGTATTTATTTCATAAATTACATTTTGAAAATTCTCTTGTAAACGTTCGTGTAAGGTCATCAGCGTATAGGAGTGGTTTTAGGACCACCAATTTGTTTTATTGTACCCCACTGATTCAGAATTCAGTCTGCGAGCTGCATCGTCAGTTTATATACTGAATAGCTTAGGGAATAGCCTGCAGCCTTGTCTCACTTATTTATTTATTTGTGCTGGTTCTGGGTAGGTGCCTTCTACAGAAAAGATTACTCGGGTTTCATTATACAGAATTCTGATATATGATGTACACTGTAAGGGTACAAAGACATATTAGTAATTTTCTCCTTCTTTCTTGTTTTAAGAAAACTATTTTATTTTGGAGCAAATACAGTAGTCTGACTAGAAATGTGTTATATACGATGAAGAAAATACATGTCTATACGAGACATGCAGTTATAATGCGAAAAATCTGGAGCAATCAGTTTAGAAAATGTTATTGTTGCAAAACAATATCCGTCTTTTGTCTGACATACTTCACTTGCTTTTTCACTATTCATCATCGCTAGTCGTAGCTGCTATCTGTTTAGAGGCATGTGTCAGTGTAAATTTCTTTAAGTCTGAATAATTACTCATTTTTGTACCAGTATTGTGTAATATTCTTTCATTTTTACCATTAGTACGCTTGTTATGTTATTGACAGGTCTTACAGTGGAAGGCTGACTGTAATTATTCAGAAGCTGCCTGCTTTTTAATTTACGAAATCCTATTTGCTAGTGCTAACATTTTTGGCTCACTTCAGAGATTCAAAGCTGAATATAAGAAACCAAGCCAGTTATTCTCGCAGCTTACAATATATCGTTTACAGTGTTAAAAAGGGTAACATCTGTGCTCCATTATTCTCCATAACTTTTATCTAACGACATTATGAAAAGCTTTCTCCAAATCGATAAAGGCAATGTGTGTACGCTCGTTAAACTCTCTCTACTTTACAATAATTTGTTGTAAAATGGAAGCAGGCTTACCTCTACATGTTTTTCACATGTACATTTTTCCCATTCTTATACATCGATTTTCCTTTTGATTTCTCCGCGTTCCGTCGTACATCTTTTTGCTTGTGGCACGTGTTAAAAAGATAAAATATTTTAAGGGTGACAGTCATCCATATTAAATTAAACCTGCATTAATAGCATCCAAAGCGACTGCTTTTGTATTTTGTGTAGTTTTCAAGGCTGCTGTGAGTTCTTTTCTTTGTTATGTAATTTAGGTATTTTACTTCTGTTTCTGAATATTTTAAGACTTTTATCCATTGTGGATATGGAGCACTGCGACTGTGGTGTGAAAAGGTTTTCAGAAATTACTGCAACCAGTCGCCTTTTATGTAGATGTATTTTATTTAACCATGACCGGTTTCGAGCTGCCTAGCAACTCATCATCAGATGGAATATACATTTAGTGCTTTTTTGTACCCATTGTGTGGGTGGTTGAGTATCTGTGGCTAGACAGAAACGAGAACAAATAATCGCTACATGTGGTACAGTAACACGAAATATTTACAGCATAATTTATGTTTAACGTATAAGAGCAAATAATCACTACATGTGGTACAGTTACATGAAATATTTACAGTTTAATTTACGTTTTGAGGTGTTACTTACAGATAAATCTTTCTGCAGGTATATATATCTCTTTTAGGACGTATTTTTGAAACCATTGTGTCTTGTTTTTCACAATTTCACAAGTTAAAACTTTCACTAGATGTATATTGCTTTTATGAGGCACTGTTGGAAACATATATCTTGTTTTTCGTAAACATCGCTGAACACACTTAGCCACAGATACGAATACGGGATTACGCATTATAAACAAGCCAAAGATTGCAATATAACTACAGTATCAAAGATTTCAAGTTGACCAGAGGCATTATTGGTCATCACACGCACTGACAAGAGATTTGTCTTTATTACATAGAAAATAAATGTAAATTAGCTTAAACTAGTAAAATGTTTATTTATAAATTAACTGTGCAATTTTAACAGGTATATAAAACTAGATTTTTTACATTATATTTCAGTTACATTTAAGATCATTGGTATTGAGAGTATTATGACAGCTAATTTCTTGCTCCTTCCATTGGCTGATCTTGGCATATGATGTCTGGGATGAGAGGTTGATGGTTAACTTGAAATAATAAGTAATGCTGGTACTTGAAAGGGTGTGGAAAAGGAGTTGGCGGTGGGGGGGGGGTGTATAGGAAAAAGGAAAGGGGGGGGGGTTGAGAGGGTGATGTGGAGAGAGAAGAGAGCTGGAGGGGGGGCAGAAGTGGTACAAGCTTTTATGTGTGTGTGTGTGGGGGGGGGGGGGCATTTTGTTACTGAATGACTGTTTAGTTTTTTAAGTTCAAAGAATCCTTAAAATTCTGAAAGAAGGAGTTATTTGCCAATTCTGTCTGCTCATTTAAAATGGTATGTGGGGAATTATGTTTGTGGGTAAAAATCTCTAATTGTTCGAGAAGATCCATCTTGAATCCCTTGTCTACAGTGTGTAGGATTTGAAGGTTAGTTTTAATGTCTGTTATGGAATGTTTATTCTCTGCTAGATGGGAAGCAAAAGTGGATCTATTTAAGTTGTTTAGGCGAAGTGCATCAGTGTGCTCTTTGTATCGGATCTCAAAATTTCTACCTGTTTGCCCTATGTAGTAGCAGGAGCAGCTGTCACATCTTAATTTATATATACCAGATTTTTGGTAGGGTGTGCTGGCTCTTTTGGTGTTGTGGACTATTTTGTTCTGTATTTTGTTGTTAGTGTGAAAACTTATTTTGACATTATGTGGTTTGAATAGCTTAGCAAGTTTGTATGAGATATTGCCGAGAAACGGCATACAAACGAATTTGGTTTCTTCTGCTACTGAGGTCTGGCTTGCTAGTTTTGCTTTGTTAGATATAATGTTTTTATCTAGTTTTTCAATTATGCTTGGGTCATAAGCATTGTTTGATGCTATTGTTTTTAATATATTGATTTCATTAATTTTTGCAGTAGGGTCAGCTTGAATCTTGTTGATACGGTTAAGTGCTGATTTGAAAAAAGCTAGTTTATGTTGATTTGGGTGGCATGATGTATTGTTTATTATAACATCTGAAGTGGTGGGTTTCCTATATATCTGAAATTTATGTTTGTTGTTGTGATGTGTTATGTTTAGGTCAAGAAAATAGATACCTTTTTGGGTTTGGTGTTCTACTGTGAACTGTATTTTGGGGTGAACATTATTAAGTTTACCAGCTAAGGCTTCAATTTCAGTGGCTGTCCCATCATATAACAACAGGGTGTCATCAACATATCGTTTATAATAAATGATTTTGTCTGTTTCTATTGGGTTTGCTTTAAAGAATTTAATTTCGAGATCATTAATGTAGACGTCAGCAAGAAGGCCAGCTAGACTACTGCCCATTGCTAGACCATCATGTTGAATATATATTTTGTTGTTGAAGGTGAAGTAATTGTGGGACAGCACTAATTCAAGTAAATCCATCAGCTCACAGATTTCCATGTCACTTAACTTTTTATGTTGTAATAAGTTATTTTTTATTATTCGAAGTGTGTCTATTATAGGTATGTTTGTGTACAGGTTGACAATATCAAGGGATGCAAAGTTAGCTGCATTGGGAATGGAAATTTCTCTGATACTGTCAATCAAATCATAGGTGTTTTTTATGGAATAACTGGTTGGGAATGTATAATATTTCTTGAGTATTTCATGCAGTTTTTTAGTCACTTTGTACCCTGGGCTATTTATGGAATTCACAATCGGGCGTATCGGGTGTCCATCTTTATGAATTTTAGGTTGTGATCTAAGTTTTGGTGCTGTAGGGTTCATTATAACACATTGTTTGGCTTCAATGGATGTCAGCAGAAAGTTACAATTTTTTAACATGTCTTTTATTTTAGCTTGGTATTTGGGAGTGGGGTCAGATTTCAACTCAGTTATGTTGTTATTCTTGAAAAATTCTAGGGTTTTCTTAATGTAATCAGACTCGTACATTATCACGGCTGTGCTGCCTTTGTCAGATTTAACAACAAGGGCACTACTGTTTGTTAGCTTTTTGTTAATTTGTTTCAGTGTTGCAGATTCATCATGTTTATTACTATGGAGCCTTTGTGCATCTATGGTTTTCTTTATTATTTTGTTTGCATCATGGGCTAGAGCATTTTGATCATTCTGATCTAGTTTTGATGTTATACATGCTATTTTGGTGTTAGTTATTAGGTCTTTAACACTGTTGTAGTCACGTTTTGTGGCAATATTATGTTTAAGTCCCTTATTTAACAAATTTAATTCTGTGCTATTGAAATTAATGCTTGTTGTGTTAACTACTCTCTCAAAGAATTTATGTTGCACGGGAGGGCATTCATTTGGTGGAATGGGGGATTTTTTGGCAATCAGGAGTGAGAGCTTTTCTTTTTGTTTATGTGCAATTTTCAACATCTCTTTATGCACATTTAGTTGGGTTAGATCTAAGAAATTCGTGATTTGGCTTAGAGTGAGATAGTTGCTTAACTCTAAGTGCAGCATGTAGATGTCCCTGTTTCACAAGTCTTTTCGTTTGTAATGTGATCTAATTTCATTTTTGATCCATACAATTTCACATTGTCTCTTGGCTGCTTGTGCAGATTCACTCTGGTCTTTAACTACAACTCTTATGTAATTAGGAGTTACATTCTCTAAGATACATTGCTTATTAAATTTGATGGCAAGAATAGTTTTCATTAGTTTCACTTTGCACTTCCTGTATTTGTTCATTGTTCCTTTTACCTGGCTAGGTAGCAAAATAGCACTTTTATCCATTGTGGATATGGAGCACTGCGACTGTGGTGTGAAAAGGTTTTCAGAAATTACTGCAACCAGTCGCCTTTTATGTAGATGTATTTTATTTAACCATGACCGGTTTCGAGCTGCCTAGCAACTCATCATCAGATGGAATATACATTTAGTGCTTTTTTGTACCCATTGTGTGGGTGGTTGAGTATCTGTGGCTAGACAGAAACGAGAACAAATAATCGCTACATGTGGTACAGTAACACGAAATATTTACAGCATAATTTATGTTTAACGTATAAGAGCAAATAATCACTACATGTGGTACAGTTACATGAAATATTTACAGTTTAATTTACGTTTTGAGGTGTTACTTACAGATAAATCTTTCTGCAGGTATATATATCTCTTTTAGGACGTATTTTTGAAACCATTGTGTCTTGTTTTTCACAATTTCACAAGTTAAAACTTTCACTAGATGTATATTGCTTTTATGAGGCACTGTTGGAAACATATATCTTGTTTTTCGTAAACATCGCTGAACACACTTAGCCACAGATACGAATACGGGATTACGCATTATAAACAAGCCAAAGATTGCAATATAACTACAGTATCAAAGATTTCAAGTTGACCAGAGGCATTATTGGTCATCACACGCACTGACAAGAGATTTGTCTTTATTACATAGAAAATAAATGTAAATTAGCTTAAACTAGTAAAATGTTTATTTATAAATTAACTGTGCAATTTTAACAGGTATATAAAACTAGATTTTTTACATTATATTTCAGTTACATTTAAGATCATTGGTATTGAGAGTATTATGACAGCTAATTTCTTGCTCCTTCCATTGGCTGATCTTGGCATATGATGTCTGGGATGAGAGGTTGATGGTTAACTTGAAATAATAAGTAATGCTGGTACTTGAAAGGGTGTGGAAAAGGAGTTGGCGGTGGGGGGGGGTGTATAGGAAAAAGGAAAGGGGGGGGGGGTTGAGAGGGTGATGTGGAGAGAGAAGAGAGCTGGAGGGGGGGCAGAAGTGGTACAAGCTTTTATGTGTGTGTGTGTGTGGGGGGGGGGGGGGCATTTTGTTACTGAATGACTGTTTAGTTTTTTAAGTTCAAAGAATCCTTAAAATTCTGAAAGAAGGAGTTATTTGCCAATTCTGTCTGCTCATTTAAAATGGTATGTGGGGAATTATGTTTGTGGGTAAAAATCTCTAATTGTTCGAGAAGATCCATCTTGAATCCCTTGTCTACAGTGTGTAGGATTTGAAGGTTAGTTTTAATGTCTGTTATGGAATGTTTATTCTCTGCTAGATGGGAAGCAAAAGTGGATCTATTTAAGTTGTTTAGGCGAAGTGCATCAGTGTGCTCTTTGTATCGGATCTCAAAATTTCTACCTGTTTGCCCTATGTAGTAGCAGGAGCAGCTGTCACATCTTAATTTATATATACCAGATTTTTGGTAGGGTGTGCTGGCTCTTTTGGTGTTGTGGACTATTTTGTTCTGTATTTTGTTGTTAGTGTGAAAACTTATTTTGACATTATGTGGTTTGAATAGCTTAGCAAGTTTGTATGAGATATTGCCGAGAAACGGCATACAAACGAATTTGGTTTCTTCTGCTACTGAGGTCTGGCTTGCTAGTTTTGCTTTGTTAGATATAATGTTTTTATCTAGTTTTTCAATTATGCTTGGGTCATAAGCATTGTTTGATGCTATTGTTTTTAATATATTGATTTCATTAATTTTTGCAGTAGGGTCAGCTTGAATCTTGTTGATACGGTTAAGTGCTGATTTGAAAAAAGCTAGTTTATGTTGATTTGGGTGGCATGATGTATTGTTTATTATAACATCTGAAGTGGTGGGTTTCCTATATATCTGAAATTTATGTTTGTTGTTGTGATGTGTTATGTTTAGGTCAAGAAAATAGATACCTTTTTGGGTTTGGTGTTCTACTGTGAACTGTATTTTGGGGTGAACATTATTAAGTTTACCAGCTAAGGCTTCAATTTCAGTGGCTGTCCCATCATATAACAACAGGGTGTCATCAACATATCGTTTATAATAAATGATTTTGTCTGTTTCTATTGGGTTTGCTTTAAAGAATTTAATTTCGAGATCATTAATGTAGATGTCAGCAAGAAGGCCAGCTAGACTACTGCCCATTGCTAGACCATCATGTTGAATATATATTTTGTTGTTGAAGGTGAAGTAATTGTGGGACAGCACTAATTCAAGTAAATCCATCAGCTCACAGATTTCCATGTCACTTAACTTTTTATGTTGTAATAAGTTATTTTTTATTATTCGAAGTGTGTCTATTATAGGTATGTTTGTGTACAGGTTGACAATATCAAGGGATGCAAAGTTAGCTGCATTGGGAATGGAAATTTCTCTGATACTGTCAATCAAATCATAGGTGTTTTTTATGGAATAACTGGTTGGGAATGTATAATATTTCTTGAGTATTTCATGCAGTTTTTTAGTCACTTTGTACCCTGGGCTATTTATGGAATTCACAATCGGGCGTATCGGGTGTCCATCTTTATGAATTTTAGGTTGTGATCTAAGTTTTGGTGCTGTAGGGTTCATTATAACACATTGTTTGGCTTCAATGGATGTCAGCAGAAAGTTACAATTTTTTAACATGTCTTTTATTTTAGCTTGGTATTTGGGAGTGGGGTCAGATTTCAACTCAGTTATGTTGTTATTCTTGAAAAATTCTAGGGTTTTCTTAATGTAATCAGACTCGTACATTATCACGGCTGTGCTGCCTTTGTCAGATTTAACAACAAGGGCACTACTGTTTGTTAGCTTTTTGTTAATTTGTTTCAGTGTTGCAGATTCATCATGTTTATTACTATGGAGCCTTTGTGCATCTATGGTTTTCTTTATTATTTTGTTTGCATCATGGGCTAGAGCATTTTGATCATTCTGATCTAGTTTTGATGTTATACATGCTATTTTGGTGTTAGTTATTAGGTCTTTAACACTGTTGTAGTCAAGTTTTGTGGCAATATTATGTTTAAGTCCCTTATTTAACAAATTTAATTCTGTGCTATTGAAATTAATGCTTGTTGTGTTAACTACTCTCTCAAAGAATTTATGTTGCACGGGAGGGCATTCATTTGGTGGAATGGGGGATTTTTTGGCAATCAGGAGTGAGAGCTTTTCTTTTTGTTTATGTGCAATTTTCAACATCTCTTTATGCACATTTAGTTGGGTTAGATCTAAGAAATTCGTGATTTGGCTTAGAGTGAGATAGTTGCTTAACTCTAAGTGCAGCATGTAGATGTCCCTGTTTAACAAGTCTTTTCGTTTGTAATGTGATCTAATTTCATTTTTGATCCATACAATTTCACATTGTCTCTTGGCTGCTTGTGCAGATTCACTCTGGTCTTTAACTACAACTCTTATGTAATTAGGAGTTACATTCTCTAAGATACATTGCTTATTAAATTTGATAGCAAGAATAGTTTTCATTAGTTTCACTTTGCACTTCCTGTATTTGTTCATTGTTCCTTTTACCTGGCTAGGTAGCAAAATAACACTTTTATCCATTGTGGATATGGAGCACTGCGACTGTGGTGTGAAAAGGTTTTCAGAAATTACTGCAACCAGTCGCCTTTTATGTAGATGTATATTATTTAACCATGACCGGTTTCGAGCTGCCTAGCAACTCATCATCAGATGGTATATACATTTAGTGCTTTTTTGTACCCATTGTGTGGGTGGTTGAGTATCTGTGGCTAGACAGAAACGAGAACAAATAATCGCTACATGTGGTACAGTAACACGAAATATTTACAGCATAATTTATGTTTAACGTATAAGAGCAAATAATCACTACATGTGGTACAGTTACATGAAATATTTACAGTTTAATTTACGTTTTGAGGTGTTACTTACAGATAAATCTTTCTGCAGGTATATATATCTCTTTTAGGACGTATTTTTGAAACCATTGTGTCTTGTTTTTCACAATTTCACAAGTTAAAACTTTCACTAGATGTATATTGCTTTTATGAGGCACTGTTGGAAACATATATCTTGTTTTTCGTAAACATCGCTGAACACACTTAGCCACAGATACGAATACGGGATTACGCATTATAAACAAGCCAAAGATTGCAATATAACTACAGTATCAAAGATTTCAAGTTGACCAGAGGCATTATTGGTCATCACACGCACTGACAAGAGATTTGTCTTTATTACATAGAAAATAAATGTAAATTAGCTTAAACTAGTAAAATGTTTATTTATAAATTAACTGTGCAATTTTAACAGGTATATAAAACTAGATTTTTTACATTATATTTCAGTTACATTTAAGATCATTGGTATTGAGAGTATTATGACAGCTAATTTCTTGCTCCTTCCATTGGCTGATCTTGGCATATGATGTCTGGGATGAGAGGTTGATGGTTAACTTGAAATAATAAGTAATGCTGGTACTTGAAAGGGTGTGGAAAAGGAGTTGGCGGTGGGGGGGGGGTATAGGAAAAAGGAAAGGGGGGGGTTGAGAGGGTGATGTGGAGAGAGAAGAGAGCTGGAGGGGGGGCAGAAGTGGTACAAGCTTTTATGTGTGTGTGTGAGGGGGGGGGCATTTTGTTACTGAATGACTGTTTAGTTTTTTAAGTTCAAAGAATCCTTAAAATTCTGAAAGAAGGAGTTATTTGCCAATTCTGTCTGCTCATTTAAAATGGTATGTGGGGAATTATGTTTGTGGGTAAAAATCTCTAATTGTTCGAGAAGATCCATCTTGAATCCCTTGTCTACAGTGTGTAGGATTTGAAGGTTAGTTTTAATGTCTGTTATGGAATGTTTATTCTCTGCTAGATGGGAAGCAAAAGTGGATCTATTTAAGTTGTTTAGGCGAAGTTCATCAGTGTGCTCTTTGTATCGGATCTCAAAATTTCTACCTGTTTGCCCTATGTAGTAGCAGGAGCAGCTGTCACATCTTAATTTATATATACCAGATTTTTGGTAGGGTGTGCTGGCTCTTTTGGTGTTGTGGACTATTTTGTTCTGTATTTTGTTGTTAGTGTGAAAACTTATTTTGACATTATGTGGTTTGAATAGCTTAGCAAGTTTGTATGAGATATTGCCGAGAAACGACATACAAACGAATTTGGTTTCTTCTGCTACTGAGGTCTGGCTTGCTAGTTTTGCTTTGTTAGATATAATGTTTTTATCTAGTTTTTCAATTATGCTTGGGTCATAAGCATTGTTTGATGCTATTGTTTTTAATATATTGATTTCATTAATTTTTGCAGTAGGGTCAGCTTGAATCTTGTTGATACGGTTAAGTGCTGATTTGAAAAAAGCTAGTTTATGTTGATTTGGGTGGCATGATGTATTGTTTATTATAACATCTGAAGTGGTGGGTTTCCTATATATCTGAAATTTATGTTTGTTGTTGTGATGTGTTATGTTTAGGTCAAGAAAATAGATACCTTTTTGGGTTTGGTGTTCTACTGTGAACTGTATTTTGGGGTGAACATTATTAAGTTTACCAGCTAAGGCTTCAATTTCAGTGGCTGTCCCATCATATAACAACAGGGTGTCATCAACATATCGTTTATAATAAATGATTTTGTCTGTTTCTATTGGGTTTGCTTTAAAGAATTTAATTTCGAGATCATTAATGTAGACGTCAGCAAGAAGGCCAGCTAGACTACTGCCCATTGCTAGACCATCATGTTGAATATATATTTTGTTGTTGAAGGTGAAGTAATTGTGGGACAGCACTAATTCAAGTAAATCCATCAGCTCACAGATTTCCATGTCACTTAACTTTTTATGTTGTAATAAGTTATTTTTTATTATTCGAAGTGTGTCTATTATAGGTATGTTTGTGTACAGGTTGACAATATCAAGGGATGCAAAGTTAGCTGCATTGGGAATGGAAATTTCTCTGATACTGTCAATCAAATCATAGGTGTTTTTTATGGAATAACTGGTTGGGAATGTATAATATTTCTTGAGTATTTCATGCAGTTTTTTAGTCACTTTGTACCCTGGGCTATTTATGGAATTCACAATCGGGCGTATCGGGTGTCCATCTTTATGAATTTTAGGTTGTGATCTAAGTTTTGGTGCTGTAGGGTTCATTATAACACATTGTTTGGCTTCAATGGATGTCAGCAGAAAGTTACAATTTTTAACATGTCTTTTATTTTAGCTTGGTATTTGGGAGTGGGGTCAGATTTCAACTCAGTTATGTTGTTATTCTTGAAAAATTCTAGGGTTTTCTTAATGTAATCAGACTCGTACATTATCACGGCTGTGCTGCCTTTGTCAGATTTAACAACAAGGGCACTACTGTTTGTTAGCTTTTTGTTAATTTGTTTCAGTGTTGCAGATTCATCATGTTTATTACTATGGAGCCTTTGTGCATCTATGGTTTTCTTTATTATTTTGTTTGCATCATGGGCTAGAGCATTTTGATCATTCTGATCTAGTTTTGATGTTATACATGCTATTTTGGTGTTAGTTATTAGGTCTTTAACACTGTTGTAGTCAAGTTTTGTGGCAATATTATGTTTAAGTCCCTTATTTAACAAATTTAATTCTGTGCTATTGAAATTAATGCTTGTTGTGTTAACTACTCTCTCAAAGAATTTATGTTGCACGGGAGGGCATTCATTTGGTGGAATTGGGGATTTTTTGGCAATCAGGAGTGAGAGCTTTTCTTTTTGTTTATGTGCAATTTTCAACATCTCTTTATGCACATTTAGTTGGGTTAGATCTAAGAAATTCGTGATTTGGCTTAGAGTGAGATAGTTGCTTAACTCTAAGTGCAGCATGTAGATGTCCCTGTTTAACAAGTCTTTTCGTTTGTAATGTGATCTAATTTCATTTTTGATCCATACAATTTCACATTGTCTCTTGGCTGCTTGTGCAGATTCACTCTGGTCTTTAACTACAACTCTTATGTAATTAGGAGTTACATTCTCTAAGATACATTGCTTATTAAATTTGATGGCAAGAATAGTTTTCATTACTTTCACTTTGCACTTCCTGTATTTGTTCATTGTTCCTTTTACCTGGCTAGGTAGCAAAATAGCACTTTTATCCATTGTGGATATGGAGCACTGCGACTGTGGTGTGAAAAGGTTTTCAGAAATTACTGCAACCAGTCGCCTTTTATGTAGATGTATTTTATTTAACCATGACCGGTTTCGAGCTGCCTAGCAACTCATCATCAGATGGTATATACATTTAGTGCTTTTTTGTACCCATTGTGTGGGTGGTTGAGTATCTGTGGCTAGACAGAAACGAGAACAAATAATCGCTACATGTGGTACAGTAACACGAAATATTTACAGCATAATTTATGTTTAACGTATAAGAGCAAATAATCACTACATGTGGTACAGTTACATGAAATATTTCTGAAAACCTTTTCACACCATAGTCGCAGTGCTCCATATCCACAATGGATAAAAGTCTTATTTTGCTACCTAGCCAGGTAAAAGGAACAATGAACAAATACAGGAAGTGCAAAGTGAAACTAATGAAAACTATTCTTGCCATCAAATTTAATAAGCAATATATCTTAGAGAATGTAACTCCTAATTACATAAGAGTTGTAGTTAAAGACCAGAGTGAATCTGCACAAGCAGCCAAGAGAAAATGTGAAATTGTATGGATCAAAAATGAAATTAGATCACATTACAAACGAAAAGACTTGTTAAACAGGGACATCTACATGCTGCACTTAGAGTTAAGCAACTATCTCACTCTAAGCCAAATCACGAATTTCTTAGATCTAACCCAACTAAATGTGCATAAAGAGATGTTGAAAATTGCACATAAACAAAAAGAAAAGCTCTCACTCCTGATTGCCAAAAAATCCCCCATTCCACCAAATGAATGCCCTCCCGTGCAACATAAATTCTTTGAGAGAGTAGTTAACACAACAAGCATTAATTTCAATAGCACAGAATTAAATTTGTTAAATAAGGGACTTAAACATAATATTGCCACAAAACTTGACTACAACAGTGTTAAAGACCTAATAACTAACACCAAAATAGCATGTATAACATCAAAACTAGATCAGAATGATCAAAATGCTCTAGCCCATGATGCAAACAAAATAATAAAGAAAACCATAGATGCACAAAGGCTCCATAGTAATAAACATGATGAATCTGCAACACTGAAACAAATTAACAAAAAGCTAACAAACAGTAGTGCCCTTGTTGTTAAATCTGACAAAGGCAGCACAGCCGTGATAATGTACGAGTCTGATTACATTAAGAAAACCCTAGAATTTTTCAAGAATAACAACATAACTGAGTTGAAATCTGACCCCACTCCCAAATACCAAGCTAAAATAAAAGACATGTTAAAAAATTGTAACTTTCTGCTGACATCCATTGAAGCCAAACAATGTGTTATAATGAACCCTACAGCACCAAAACTTAGATCACAACCTAAAATTCATAAAGATGGACACCCGATACGCCCGATTGTGAATTCCATAAATAGCCCAGGGTACAAAGTGACTAAAAAACTGCATGAAATACTCAAGAAATATTATACATTCCCAACCAGTTATTCCATAAAAAACACCTATGATTTGATTGACAGTATCAGAGAAATTTCCATTCCCAATGCAGCTAACTTTGCATCCCTTGATATTGTCAACCTGTACACAAACATACCTATAATAGACACACTTCGAATAATAAAAAATAACTTATTACAACATAAAAAGTTAAGTGACATGGAAATCTGTGAGCTGATGGATTTACTTGAATTAGTGCTGTCCCACAATTACTTCACCTTCAACAACAAAATATATATTCAACATGATGGTCTAGCAATGGGCAGTAGTCTAGCTGGCCTTCTTGCTGACGTCTACATTAATGATCTCGAAATTAAATTCTTTAAAGCAAACCCAATAGAAACAGACAAAATCATTTATTATAAACGATATGTTGATGACACCCTGTTGTTATATGATGGGACAGCCACTGAAATTGAAGCCTTAGCTGGTAAACTTAATAATGTTCACCCCAAAATACAGTTCACAGTAGAACACCAAACCCAAAAAGGTATCTATTTTCTTGACCTAAACATAACACATCACAACAACAAACATAAATTTCAGATATATAGGAAACCCACCACTTCAGATGTTATAATAAACAATACATCATGCCACCCAAATCAACATAAACTAGCTTTTTTCAAATCAGCACTTAACCGTATCAACAAGATTCAAGCTGACCCTACTGCAAAAATTAATGAAATCAATATATTAAAAACAATAGCATCAAACAATGCTTATGACCCAAGCATAATTGAAAAACTAGATAAAAACATTATATCTAACAAAGCAAAACTAGCAAGCCAGACCTCAGTAGCAGAAGAAACCAAATTCGTTTGTATGTCGTTTCTCGGCAATATCTCATACAAACTTGCTAAGCTATTCAAACCACATAATGTCAAAATAAGTTTTCACACTAACAACAAAATACAGAACAAAATAGTCCACAACACCAAAAGAGCCAGCACACCCTACCAAAAATCTGGTATATATAAATTAAGATGTGACAGCTGCTCCTGCTACTACATAGGGCAAACAGGTAGAAATTTTGAGATCCGATACAAAGAGCACACTGATGAACTTCGCCTAAACAACTTAAATAGATCCACTTTTGCTTCCCATCTAGCAGAGAATAAACATTCCATAACAGACATTAAAACTAACCTTCAAATCCTACACACTGTAGACAAGGGATTCAAGATGGATCTTCTCGAACAATTAGAGATTTTTACCCACAAACATAATTCCCCACATACCATTTTAAATGAGCAGACAGAATTGGCAAATAACTCCTTCTTTCAGAATTTTAAGGATTCTTTGAACTTAAAAAACTAAACAGTCATTCAGTAACAAAATGCCCCCCCCCCTCACACACACACATAAAAGCTTGTACCACTTCTGCCCCCCCCCTCCAGCTCTCTTCTCTCTCCACATCACCCTCTCAACCCCCCCTTTCCTTTTTCCTATACCCCCCCCCCCCCACCGCCAACTCCTTTTCCACACCCTTTCAAGTACCAGCATTACTTATTATTTCAAGTTAACCATCAACCTCTCATCCCAGACATCATATGCCAAGATCAGCCAATGGAAGGAGCAAGAAATTAGCTGTCATAATACTCTCAATACCAATGATCTTAAATGTAACTGAAATATAATGTAAAAAATCTAGTTTTATATACCTGTTAAAATTGCACAGTTAATTTATAAATAAACATTTTACTAGTTTAAGCTAATTTACATTTATTTTCTATGTAATAAAGACAAATCTCTTGTCAGTGCGTGTGATGACCAATAATGCCTCTGGTCAACTTGAAATCTTTGATACTGTAGTTATATTGCAATCTTTGGCTTGTTTATAATGCGTAATCCCGTATTCGTATCTGTGGCTAAGTGTGTTCAGCGATGTTTACGAAAAACAAGATATATGTTTCCAACAGTGCCTCATAAAAGCAATATACATCTAGTGAAAGTTTTAACTTGTGAAATTGTGAAAAACAAGACACAATGGTTTCAAAAATACGTCCTAAAAGAGATATATATACCTGTAGAAAGATTTATCTGTAAGTAACACCTCAAAACGTAAATTAAACTGTAAATATTTCATGTAACTGTACCACATGTAGTGATTATTTGCTCTTATACGTTAAACTTAAATTATGCTGTAAATATTTCGTGTTACTGTACCACATGTAGCGATTATTTGTTCTCGTTTCTGTCTAGCCACAGATACTCAACCACCCACACAATGGGTACAAAAAAGCACTAAATGTATATACCATCTGATGATGAGTTGCTAGGCAGCTCGAAACCGGTCATGGTTAAATAATATACATCTACATAAAAGGCGACTGGTTGCAGTAATTTCTGAAAACCTTTTCTGAATATTTTTCTTCCTGAGCGTCGTACCATGGGTATTTATAATTTGTAATCCTCTCGTGCGTCGTAATGCTATTTGAACGAATAGTGTCATTATCTGTTTTATTTAAGCTTTTCAAAGTCTTATATGCTATATAATGGTGACCCTGAATATGACGGTCCTTGTTACTAATGTATCTGTCCATTGCTTTCTGGTGGGCTCTATTCACTATTCCTTAAGTGTACCTCCTCTACTGATTACTGAGTTGCTTATGCCGGCCAGTGTGGCCGAGCGGTTTTAGGCGCTTCGGTCTGGAACCGCCTGACGGCTACGGCCGCAGGTTCGAATCCTGCCTCGGGCATGGATGTGTGTGATGTCCTTAGGTTAGCTAGGTTTAAGTAGTTCTAAGTTCTAGGGGACTGATGACCTTAGATGTTAAGTCCCATAGTGCTCAGAGCCATTTTTTGAGTTGTTTAATTTTCAGGGTAGACTTTGAAAGTTACTTTTATATGCTGTTTATTTCGTATTGCTGCCGCAATTTCTATTAGTCATATTTTTAACCCACTCACTTATTGAGTTGTGTTCTTTACTAGTTTGCAGCTTTTTTTACTCTTTTACAGACGTATCCGTTCCTCTTCAATTGCTAATAGCTAATTGTTCTTCTTCCTATTTATTTATTAAAGACGTTGATCTATTCTTTACCCAGTGCTTTTTGAACATCGTAATGTACAACAAACTGTGTTTTATACGTTTACGAAAATGGACTTTACCTGAAATGGTTCCTTTCGAATAAGCTGATTAAGATGCCTGTTAATATGTATGATAAGGACTCAAACAATAGGATCAACTTCAAAAGCATTAAACAAAGAGGAAGGTGTTATTGTTGCCTTATACATTAGTAATTGTTGTACATAAAGATTATTTTGAGTTTGAGAAAAGTTGAGATTTGGCTTTACCACCTTGAATGAAAGTTATATTTAGGTTAAAACTGCCATCGTTCGCTAACGGCGCGTTTGGTATCAATACGTAGTTAATGTCCATATACAGGAAATTATTTTGCAAAAAGGTTAGTCCGACTTTGAATTAAGATGAAGGATCGACTTAAAAAAAATAAAAGAACTAACGATAGAGTATTCGTGGCGCTCGTTCGATGCGTCATCATCGATTGAGCGCCACTAGTACTCTATCGTTAGTTCTTTTATTTTTTTTAAGTCGATCCTACATCTTACCAAGTAAGTCGCTTCCAATTTAAATTATAAGGCCAGAAACTAATTTCATCATATAAGTAAAACAGGAAGAGTGGTTGTTGTTGTTGTGGTGGTCTTCAGTCCTCAGACTGGTTTGATGCAGCTCCCCATGCTACTCTATTCTGTGCAAGCTTCTTCATCTCCCAGTACCTACTGCAACCTACATCCTTCTGAATCTGCTTAGTATATTGATCTCTTGGTCTCCCTCTACGATTTTTACCCTCCACGCTGCCCTCCAATGCTAAATTTGTGATCCCTTGATGCCTCAAAACATGTCCTACCAACTGATCCCTTCTTCTAGTCAAGTTGTGCCACAAACTCCTCTTCTCCCCAATCCTATTCGATTCCTCCTCATTAGTTACGTGATCTACCCACCTTATCTTCAGCATTCTTCTGTAGCACCACATTCCGAAAGCTTCTATTCTCTTCTTGTCCCAACTGGTTATCGTCCATGTTTCACTTCCATACATGGCTACACTCCATACAAATACTTTCAGAAACGACTTCCTGACACTTAAATCTATACTCGATGTTAACAAATTTCTCTTCTTCAGAAACGATTTCCTTGCCATTGCCAGTCTACATTTTATATCCTCTCTACTTCGACCATCATCAGTTATTTTACTCCCCAAATAGCAAAACTCCTTTACTACATTAAGTGTCTCATTTCCTAATCTAATCCCCTCAGCATCACCCGATTTAATTCGACTACATTCCATTATCCTCGTTTTGCTTTTGTTGATGTTCATCTTATATCCTCCTTTCAAGACACTGTCCATTCCGTTCAACTGCTCTTCCAAGTCCTTTGCTGTCTCTGACAGAATTACAATGTCATCGGCGAACCTCAAAGTTTTTACTTCTTCTCCATGAATTTTAATAGCTACTCCGAATTTTTCTTTTGTTTCCTTTACTGCTTGCTCAATATACAGATTGAATAACATCGGGGAGAGGCTACAACCCTGTCTCACTCCCTTCCCAACCACTGCTTCCCTTTCATGTCCCTCAACTCTTATAACTGCGATCTGGTTTCTGTACTAATTGTAAATAGCCTTTCGCTACCTGTATTTTACCCCTGCCACCTTCAGAATTTGAAAGAGAGTATTCCAGTTAACGTTGTCAAAAGCTTTCTCTAAGTCTACAAATGCTATAAACGTAGGTTTGCCTTTTCTTAATCTTTCTTCTAAGATAAGTCGTAAGGTCAGTATTGCCTCACGTGTTCCAACATCTCTACGGAATCCAAACTGATCTTCCCCCAGGTCCGCTTCTACCAGTTTTTCCATTCGTCTGTAAAGAATTCGCGTTAGTATTTTGCAGCTGTGACTTATTAAACTGATAGTTCGGTAATTTTCACATCTGTCAACACCTGCTTTCTTTGGAATTGGAATTATTATATTCTTCTTGAAGTCTGTGGGTATTTCGCCTGTCTCATTCATCTTGCTCACCAGATGGTAGAGTTTTGTCATGACTGGCTCTCCCAAGGCCATCAGTAGTTCTAATGGAATGTTGTCTACTCCCGGGGCCTTGTTTCGGCTCAGGTCTTTCAGTGCTCTGTCAAACTCTTCTCGCAGTATCGTATCTCCCATTTCATCTTCATCAACATCCTCTTCCATTTCCATAATATTGTCCTCAAATACATTGCCCTTGTATAAACCCTCTATATACTCGTTCCACCTTTCTGCCTTCCCTTCTTTGCTTAGAACTGGGTTGCCATCTGAGCTCTTGATATTCATACAAGTGGTTTTCTCTCCAAAGGTCTCTTTAATCTTCCTGTAGGCAGTATCTATCTTACCCCTAGTGAGACAAGCCTCTACATCCTTACATTTGTCCTCTAGCCATCCCTACTTAGCCATTTTGCACTTCCTGTCAATCTCATTTTTGAGACGTTTGTATTCCTTTTTGCCTGCTTCATTTACTGCATTTTTATATTTTCTCCTTTCATCAATTAAATTCAATATTTCTTCTGTTACCCAAGGATTTCTATTGGCCCTCGTCTTTTTACCTACTTGATCCTCTGCTGCCTTCACTACTTCATCCCTCAGAGCTACCATTTTTCTTCTACTGTATTTCTTTCCCCCATTCCTGTCAATTGTTCCCTTATGCTCTCCCTGAAACTCTGTACAACCTCTGGTTCTTTCAGTTTATCCAGGTCCCATCTCCTTAAATTCCAACCTTTTTGCAGTTTCTTCAGTTTCAATCCGCAGTTCATAACCAATAGATTGTGGTCAGGGCCCGCATCTCGTGGTCGTGCGGTAGCGTTCTCGCTTCTCACACCCGGGTTCCCGGGTTCGATTCCCGGCGGGGTCAGGGATTTTCTCTGCCTCGTGATGGCTGGGTGTTGTGTGCTGTCCTTAGGTTAGTTAGGTTTAAGTAGTTCTAAGTTCTAGGGGACTTATGACCACCGCAGTAGAGTCCCATAGTCCTCAGAGCCATTTGAACCAGATTGTGGTCAGAATCCACATCTGCCCCTGGAAATGTCTTACAATTTAAAACCTGGTTCCTAAATCTCTGTCTTACCATTATGTAATCTATCTGATACCTTTCAGTATCTCCAGGATTCTTCCAGGTATACAACCTTCTTTTATGATTCTTGAACCAAGTGTTAGCTATGATTAAGTTATGCTCTGTGCAAAATTCTACAAGGCGTCTTCCTCTTTCATTTCTTCCCCCCAATCCATATTCACGTACTATGTTTCCTTCTCTCCATTTTCCTACTGACGAATTCCAGTCACCCATGACTATTACATTTTCGTCTCCCTTCACTACCAGAATAATTTCTTTTATCTCGTCATACATTTCATCAATTTCTTCATCATCTGCAGAGCTAGTTGGCATATAAACTTGTACTACTGTAGTAGGCATGGGCTTTGTGTCTATCTTGGCCACAATAATTCGTTCACTATGCTGTTTGTAGTAGCTAACCCGCACTCCTATTTTTTTTATTCATTATTAAACCTACTCCTGCATTACCACTATTTGATTTTGTATTTATAACCCTGTAATCACCTGACCAAAAGTCTTGTTCCTCCTGCCACCGAACTTCACTAATTCCCACTATATCTAACTTTAACCTATCCATTTCCCTTTTTAAATTTTCTAACCTACCTGCCCGATTAAGGGATCTGACATTCCACGCTCCGATCCGTAGAATGCCAGTTTTCTTTCTCCTGATAACGACGTCCTCTATGAGTAGTCCCCGCCCAGAGATCCGAATGTGGGGCTATTTTACCTCTGGAATATTTTACCCAAGAGGACGCCATCATCATTTAATCATACAGTAAAGCTGCATGTCCTCGGGAAAAATTACGGCCGTAGTTTCCCCTTGCTTTCAGCCGTTCGCAGTACCAGCACAGCAAGGCCGTTTTGGTTAATGTTACATGGCCAGATCAGTGAATCAACCAGACTGTTGCCCCTGCAACTACTGAAAAGGCTGCTGCCCCTCTTCAGGAACCACATGTTTGTCTGGCCTCTCAACAGATACCCCTCCGTTGTGGTTGCACCTACGGTACGGCCATCTGTATCGCCGAGGCACGCAAGCCTCCCCACCAACGGCAAGGTCCATGGTTCATGGGGGAAGGGAAGAGTGGTAGGTTCCTTATTTTACAAATAAAACAAAATTTAAAATAGAATGGTCCAATTATCATAGGCGAAACGCTACAGTGAATGTAATTTCATCTTTATCGTCCCTTGCCAGAGAGAGAAGAAGGATCAATTTAATGTCGCCTTTTTCGTAGGTAAAATTATTATTCTATTATAAAAGAAAGATTGGTACAACGTCAGGTGTTTACAGATGTTAATTGTCGTAAGGCTTTGGCTTATTATAATACTACTGTAAGACACAGTTCTTTTACTGTCTAGTTAATGCAGCTGCACAATTTGATGACTTGTTCCATGGATAAGTCATGGTAAAAGAAGTAGTGAAGGACATTATCCAGCAATATACTCAGCCCTATTTATCGTCGTACGTTATTTATCCCCCATTTCCAGCATGATATTGAGATTTTTCAATGTACATAATCGACGAATTAAAATTACCTAAAGGTTGAAACAGTTGCTGGGCGATATAACCAACTATAGCAACTGAGAATGACTTTTCTCTTCGTAGCTGTACTGATATACGCCTGTTAAGAAATGTAGCTAGCCACATAAATGGCAGCCGAATATTGACCCAACCATACAGGGGATAGGCAAAATAATGTGAACACCTGTCACCTGTACCTCCCTTGGAATGATTTATTAAAAAGGGGTTGGGCCCCCATTTGCCCGTAATACAGCTGCGATCCCTCTTGGGATACTGACATATAATGATTGTATAGTCTCCAGTGGAATGTTATACCACTCTTCGATCAGAACGTCTTCTAACTCCTGTAGTGAGGAGGGAGGCGGAAATCTGCTCCAGAGTCTTCGCTCCAGTACCACCCACAAGGGTTCGATAATGTTCAAGTCCGGGGACTGTGTTCGCCAGGGAAGACGATGTAGTCCAGTTACATGCTTCTCATAACACGATTTTACTGACCTGGCTGTGTGAATGGGTGCATTATCGTCTTGAAAAATGGCATCATTTGAACATTTGAATCATAGGTCCACCTGAACATCTAAAATGTTCACATAATCGTTGGCTATAATGATGGGACCAGCAGAATACCATGATATGGCTACCCATACCATCACACTTCCACCTCCATGCTTAACCATTGGAATCAAGCAATCAGGATTGTAAGTTTAATTTGGCGTTCTCCAGACGTAAACCCGTCCACATGCTGGAAATTACGAAAACGTTGACTGTCGGACCATATGAAGCGTTTGCATTGATCAGCCGTCCAGGCTGACACCACGTTTTACGCTTATTTGCCTTGGTTGTCATCACTAATAGTTTTGGTATACCAACTCGTCAGCAAATATTCGCATTATAGAGATCTTGGCGGACAGTGTCGATAGATAGGGGGTCTCGAAGATCTCAATTGAGCTCTGAGATCACTTCAGCCGCCGTAGTTTTGTTTTGTTTTGACACAATTCAAGTCAGCGTACGAAGATCTGTGTCATTTAGTTTTCATTTGCGCCCACTATTACATTTACACGATGATGTCTTTCCATGTTTTGTGTAAGCTATCGTGACTGTTGAAACAGTTGCTCTCGAAACATTCAACAGGTTGCCTGTCTTGGTTACTAATGCTCCAGCTAATGGGGCCCCCACAATCAGCCCTCTCCGGAAATCTGTTAGGTCTTTCATTGCATGTCGCCCTCAGCCTCTGAATACAAATACTAAGTGAGCACTACTCGTAAATAACCCGTACTAAAAATACGCAGTCCCAGAGCGACACATGCCTTACTTGCGCTGTTGACAGTCAGATACAACCACCCCATTACTATCACTGTTCACAAATGGCTCTGAGCACTGTGGGACTTAACATCTGAGGTCATCAGTCCCCCTAGAACTTAGTACTACTTAAACCTAACTAACCTAAGGACATCACACATATCCATGCCAGAGGCAGGATTCGAACCTGCGACCGTAGCGGTCGCGTGGTTCCAGACTGAAGCGCCTAGAACCACGCGGCCACATCGGCCGGTACTACTGATCACGCTACTTGGCCCATCCCCTGTATATAATACCATCAATGAATATCAATGAACAATCACATCAGTCCTCACCTGCACTCCGCAAGCCACTTTACGATTTGTGGCGGGCATACTTCTCGCAGTTGGCGCGCTGGAAGAATTTCTGGGAATTTCTAGTTGCGGTCATTTCCCGAGACGTACGTAGGAGGGCGTAACATGTTGCCTGATTCTCCCCGTAACGTACACTCTCTGAATTTCTGTTGCAAGCCTCACGTGATGTATAACACCTCTCCTGTAGCGTCTCCCACTGTATTTTGTTAAGCATCTCCGCAATGTTCTCGCGTCTACCCAACAGTCCCGTAACGAAACTCACCGCATTTGTCTGGATCTTACCTGTTCCGTTTATTAATCCAAACCGGTAAGGGTCTCAGGCTGATGAACTCTCACGTAGTAAAGTTGTTGCTTAGTTAAGATTTCATTATTGTCCTTGACATCTCAACGTCTCATGACGAGGATTACCAAGAAGAAAGCGAAGCTGTGAAAATAACCAACGTTTTTGGTTACGAAAGTTAATACGAAACATCTGTAATAAGACACGAAGTCTACAAATATTGTCTCTGTAGTCAGAGCTTCCGTCGTGTAATAAAACTGTACCGTGCAGCAAGGTTAGCGGTTCCGTGTCACAGAGTATAGGAGCGTGCCACACCACAGCTTACGTAAAGTAATATGACGGCACACAGGTGCACGCTCGAAGGCGGAGGTTCCTTCCAAAGGAACAGTACGTGGCGTGCGTGTGTCGCACATGCGAGCGCACGGAGCGCGGCGGCGCGTCGCAGTCGGCCCTAGCGGCTATCGACAGCTCGGTAAATAACGCGGAACGGTCGACGTCGCTGGCCTAGTTGCAGTGGAGACATTTTTAATGGAGCGTGTCGCCGTAAATCTGCTATCAAGCAGCGCGACCGCAGGCCCGGGGGTCGCGGCACGCCCACCCTCTCGCTAACGACGCGCGACTCCCAACCATCGACGTTCAATTGTTTCCTACTCCCATTCTCGAAACGTTCTCGTCTGCTGGACATGTTTAGCCGATTACGCCTCCTTGAATCATTTTCGGAAACTGAAGTCCCATACCATTTATTTAGTGAATGACGCACTGAGCTGCTAATCACTGTTGTGGTGAACTATTTTATTTATGTTATCGGTTTCAGTGGTAAATAATCGTCACCAGGTATATGATATTTTTATATCCAAGCGTCGGAGAAAAGTCCCGTGTAACTTCGAATATACGCTGAGGTGACAAAAGTAATGAGAAAGCGATACGCACATTATACACTAGACATAAAAGGGCAGCACATAGCGGAGTTGTCATTTGCACTCAGATGATTCATGTGGAGAGGTTTCCGACGTGATTGTGGCCACAGGGTGGGAATTAACAGACGTTGAACGCGGAATGGTAGTTGGAACTAGACGGACGGAACATTCCATTTCGGAAATGGTTAGTAGGTTCAATATTCCGTTACTCACAGTGTCAATAATGTGCCGAGAACATCGAATTTCAGGCAGTACCTCTCACCACGGACAACGCAGTAGCCAACGGCCTTCACTTAACGATCGAGAGCAGCGGCGTTTTGTGTAGGATTGTCAGTGCTAACAGACAAGCAACACTGCATGAAATAATGGCATTAATCAATGAGGGAAGTACGACGAACGAATCCGTTTGGACAGTGCAGCGAAATTTGGAGTTAGTGGGCAGTTGCAGCAGACGACCGATGCGAATGTCATGGCTAACAGCACATCAACTGCAAAGCCTGTCTGTGCTAGTGACCATATCGCCTGGACCAACTGTGGCCTGGTAAGATGAGCCCCGATTTCAGTCGGTAAGAGCTGATGGTAGGGTTCGAATGTGGAACAGACCCCAGAAAGCTGCGGTCCCAAGATGTCAGCAAGACACTGTGCAAGCTGGCGGTAACTGCGTAATCTTGAGAGATGTGTTCACATGGAACGGACTGCCTCTTCTGGTCTGGAAGAAACGGTTATGTTCGGCAACTTTTGGATCATTTGTTGCAACTCATGGATTTCATTTCCGCAAAAAACGATGGAATGTTTATGGATGACAATGTGCCATGTCATTGGACAACAATTGTTCTCTTTTGGTTTCAAGAACATTCTGGCAACTCGAGCGAATTGTTTGGCCATTCCGCGCGGAGTTGCCGCGCGGTTAGAGGCGCCATGTCACTGACTGCGCGGCCCGTCCAATAATGTTCTCACACATTTGAACATTTGGCCATTCCGATCGCTCAGTATGAATTCCATCGAAAATTTATGCAACATAATCGTCGAGTGAGTTGGAGCACGAAACCCTGCACCGGCAACACTTTCGCAATTATAGACGGCTATACAGACAGCATGGCTCAATATTTCTGCAAGCGACTTATGACATTTTTGGGCCCGTGCCATGTCGAGATGTTGCACTACGCCGGGCAAGTGGAGGCGTGACACAATGTTGTGTTGTTATGATTTTCCGACGTAAAGTAGTTTTGGACGTCATATTAATAGTCTTACACAAAGGATGAGATGATAAAAAATAATTCATTCTCAACAATGGTCTTTTAAGGTTGAAACGTAGCACCTGTTGTATTAATTTTTATTATTAAGTTATTATTAATGACTTCATGCGTCTCTACGAACTATTCTGTGCCAGCCTTTTCACCTACTAAATTTTTCTGCGACCTACATTCATTTGAACTTGTTCGTTACATTCATGTCTGTGTTCACCTTTACATTTTCTATCCCCCTCTCCTCCCTCCCTTTCCACTCTCCCCAAAAAGAGCCATCCGTTATCAATCTGACGTTTCCTTGATGTCTCACCACGTGTCCCATCAACCGATACCTTTTTCTGGTCAAGTTGTGGCACAATTCTGTTTCCCAGTTCTATTCAGTATCTCCTCATTAGCTATTTATCCATCCATCAAAATTTCAATATTCCTCCTAATATTTAAATTTATATTCGATGTATTTAAACCAGGCTTCCTTCAGAATTTCAAACGGTTTACTCCAGTTGTAAATTGAAAATATTTCTCAGAAGTAAAAAATTTTCTCATGAAGTTCAAAATTTCCTTGAATCGTTGTGTAGAATTCTTTCGTGGTATAAAACTCTGTTAGGCTTTCTTTTGAAAGTAATCGAAGGGTCCAAATGGCTCTGAGCACTATGGGACATAACATCTGAGGTCCCCTAGAACTTAAAACTACTTAAACCTAACTAACCTGAGAACATCACACACATACAAGCTCGAGGCAGGATTCGAAACTGCGACCGTAGCGGTCGCGCGATTTCAGACTGAAGCGTCTAGAACCGTTCGGCCACGCCGCCGTCCGTATTTTCCATAATGATGCATCGTTTCCGATACTAATTACACTCAAGTTATCATTCCACTATAGGGTGCACTAGCGAAGGGCGAGATAATTATTCCTTAGGTGATGGCTTTTGTTATTGCGGTTCAGTGGAAATTCAAGTTGACAGGTGCTAGTTCTTGTAGTCAATTAATTCAGTTAGAAAGTAGCTTAATTATGTAGTAAATTCTATTGTAATTCATACGTAATTCATATCTTTTTGAGAGTCGACACACACATACAGTATTCCTGGTCTTTCTCAGTAACACGTATCGTAGAATACATAAAACTCAAAACGACAATAAATATGAGTATATGTGTGGCTCATCGATCGTGCAACATAATGTTAACTAGCCACTAGGTAACAAATACTTTTAGCATACCTCCGTCCAATGGTGTGCAAAACTTACGGACAAAAGAAACGTTCGCATGACGCATCACTGACAATTAAGGTAGCTCGATGAAAGCCCGACCATACACAGAAAAACTGTCGCAGTACATTACAGTAGTTACCTAAAAGATGTACGAAATGAGACGAATAAAAATGACTCTTTTATTCAAAGATAATAATTACATAGCGATTTATGATGGTCCCCCTACATTGTAAAAGATAGGTTGATTTGGGAGAAGACACCAAACAGCGAGGACATCGGTCTCGTAGGATTAGGGAAGGAATTCGGCTGTGCACTTTCAGAGGAACAATCCCAGCATTTGCCTGAAGCGATTTTAGGGAAATTATGGAAAACCTAAATCGGGATGGCCGGACGCGGGATTGAACCGTCGTCCTCCCGATTGCGAGCCCAGTGAGCTAACCACTACGCCACCTCGTTCTGTGCAAAATGTTCTTAGTAGGGTGTGTGATCGCCGCAGACAGCAATGCATGCACTGTAACGCACACTTGCTGGCCACAAGGTTAGTCTGTGGTTATTGTATTACGGCGTTCGTTTCCTCCACCAGCGCGGATACACCAAGAAGAAATGCAGATGATAAACGGGTATTCATTGAACAAATGTATTATACTAGAACTCACATGTGATTACATTTTCACGTAGTTTGGGTGCATAGATGCTGAGAAAACAGTACCCAGAACATCCACTTCTGGCCATAATAACGGCCTTGATACGCCTGGCATTGAGTCAAAAAGAGATTGGATGGCGTGTACAGGTACAGCTGCCCATGCAGCTTCAACACGATACCACAGTTCATCAAGAGTAGTTACTAGAGTATTGTGACGAGCCAGTTGCTCGGCCACCATTGACCAGACGTTTTCAATTGGTGAGAGATCTGGAGAATGTGCTGGCCAGGGTAGCAGTCGAACATATTCTGTCTCCATTAAGGCCCGTACAGGACCTGCAACATGCGGTCGTGGATTATCCTGCTGAAATCTAGAGTTTCGCAGGGATCCAATGAAGGGTAGAGCCACGGGTCGTAACACATCTGAAATGTAACGTCCACTGTTCAAAGTGCCGTCAATGCGAACAAGAGGTGACCGAGACGTGTAACCAATGCCAGCCCATGCCATCACGCCGGGTGATACGCCAGTATGGCGATGACGAATACACGCTTCCAATGTGCGTTCACCGCGATGTCGCCAAACAGAGATGCGACCATCATGATGCTGTAAACAGAACCTGGATTCATCCAAAAAAATGACGTTTTTCCATTCGTGGACCCAGGTTCGTCGTTGAGTACACCATCGCAGGCGCTCCTGTCTGTGATGCAGCGTCAAGGGTAACCGCAGCCATGGTCTCCGAGCTGATAGTCCAATTTGCTGCAAACGTCGTTGAACTGTTCGTGCATATGGTTGTTGTCTTGCAAACGTCCCCATCTGTTGACTCAGGGATCGAGACGTGCTGCACGATCCTTTACAGCCATGCAGATAAGAAGCCTGTCATCTCGACTGTTAGTGATACGAGGCCTTTGGGATCCAGCACGGCGTTTCGTATTACCCTCCTGAACCCACCGACTCCATATTCTGCTAACAGTCATTGGATCTCGACCAACGCGAGCAGCAATGTCGCGATACGATAAACCGCTATTGCGGTAGGCTACAATCCGACCTTTATCAAAGTCGGAAACGTGATGGTACGCATTTCTCCTCCTTACACGAGGCATCACAAGAACGTTTCACCAGGCAACGTCGGTGAACTGCTGTTTGTGTATGAGAAATCGGTTGGAAATTTTCCTCATGTCAGCACGTTGTAGGTGTCGCCACCGGCGCCAGCCTTGTGTGAATGCTTCTTCCTGTTGGATAAATTTCGCGTTTGTAGCACGTCATCTTCATGGTGCAGCAATTTTAATGGCCAGTAGTGTAATAAGAGGGAATTGGCAGGCCAGTCCATTCGCCGAATACCCTCTCGTTCCAACAGCTCCTCTTCCTGCATTGTTAGATGGGGTCGCGCATTGTCAGCATTAAATGCAATTCAGGGCAGGATGTGTGATGTTGTCAGGAGATCGCAGTGACGCATCAAAGTCGGCAACGCGAATCGATATCACAGATATTAGTGAGGGTCCACTGCAATGCACAATGAGGTATGGGAGATGTTCCAGAAGAGTATGCCTCTCTCTCAGCAACATCAGCGCCATCGCACTGAGGTCAGTATGATGTTGAAAATGCTAAAGCTCAACCCAGTTCGAGAACTCAGCTGCAGTGATCAACACCATCCAGTAGGCCAGTGGCAGTTATTTTTTCAGATGATGTGTACTTCCATAAATGTAGCATTTTGTACTGCAAGAGAACAGTTTTTTAATTTGTGCGTCAAGTGGTGCTTCACTAGTCAGCGGCAGTTGTAATTTATCCAGCAATCCCGTGTCAAAGAAATGTGTCGAAGTTAACCATATCTTTTCTTCACTCACGTAATAATGTGCTGGTGTAATGAGCCTTCTCCTAGAGCAATCAAGGAGACCACAATTGTTGCCAGAAGATTGTAGTTTCGTCAGGTCTCAACAAACGGCGACGATGATCAGCCTGCCTGCCTCTTATATTTCTCCAGATTTTGTTGCTCTTCTTCTAGTCAATTGCCTTGCCGTGTGCCCTACAGCATTTCACCATATGCGAGCCGCCACATTACAAGTCTCTCAGCGACCTTGCCCACTTTCAGGCGCAGTAGGTAGAACGTCTGCTAGTCACTGTCACCCAGTTCATATCAGTACTCAACAAAGGGAGTTCCACGAGAAAGACAGGCCGTGGTGAGGGTAGGGCTGAGATCGCTCATTCATTCAGCTCAACAGAAGAACTGCGTTTCTAAACCTGTTAACTCGTAATTGGTTGTTAAACTACTGATGAGAATTGTATTTTCTACTGTAACCTGCTATTATGGAGCCCTATTGGTTACTACAACAAAATACACAACTTTGCAGCATAGTGTAAGTTAAGATCCTTGCTCGATATCTATGGTATAACGGCTTGTTGTAGCATTTAGTTCTCATTTATTAGAGGATGTGTTGTCTCACGCATCTGATATTCATTTTGGCATGATTTATTTTATCCAGTAAAGTTATAACAATTTATTAGAATGCCAATGGACTTCTTATCGTCCTAGGACTAATAAACAGTAAGACTGCACAATAGCGGATCCAGTGAAAGCTGATATTCTTGTTTGTACGTAAATACCCAATTCACAGTTGTAGAAATACACTCTGCTGAGCTGAGCGACCGAGCGAGCTCAGACCTACCTTCATGACGTAGGCGCCGTGGCGTGTCTTTCTCGTGGGCCTCGTCAACAAACAAGTATCGCCACCGCCGACGGTAGGTGTTCCAAAATTTCGCCCATATCACAGCCATGACGAAGTGTGATAGTATTAAAGGGAGTAATTAGAGGCACATTTTGTGGCCTACAAAGTAAATGGTATGGAGCGCAACGCATATTTCTTGTCCAACTGCGGTCTCGAAGTGTATCCCCTGTGTATTAAACTGCGTGGCGAAACTGTTTCCCTGAAATTTGAGTACGACGACCTTGTGAAATTGTTAGACGAATATTATGACTGTTGAACCCACTTAGCAGCTACTCGGTTCAACCTTTTTCTTCTCAAGCAGCAGCCTGACATGCCAAACAGTGGAAAGCAGAACTCAGAGATCTCACCAGACGTTAACTATAGTAGCGTGATATTACGTGATGCCATTACCCGCAATGTATGCGATGCACGCTTTCACGCTTCAATTCTAAAACTGCCTGACCTCGTTTTGAAAACAGTACTGTCTACTGTGGCACCTCAAACAATTGTGGACTAAACAGAGGTTGCTTTCGAGTCTTCATGTATTTCGTTTGCTTTTAGTGCACCGGACACTCAGTCCCATGGACAGAATAGTATTCAAGAGCTGAAACAAAAAGTTAGAATAGTAACAACAGGGGAAGCAAAAATTGTCAGCCTCATACAACACACAAAACTTTGGGAAAAAATTTTATTCTAACTATTTTCCGAGGCATGATCGGAAAAATCGTTCGTGCCGTAACGCTGGTTCCTTTCAGTGTGCACTTGGAGGTCACCTTCAAGCTTCGTGTTTACGCGGAAAGTAAGGCAAGGATACCAACTGATGTCATGCGGTGCACGCCGGGCACAGCTTCGCTCTCAACAAGTGTTCGCTTTGCAGGCGATGCCACTGGCAACAAGTGTTCACTAGGCAGGCGATGCCATTCGCTTAGACGCTAGCCGAATGAAGTACTTCCACATCACGGAAATCTTCTGCTGCAATAATCAGGCAGAGGTTCAAGTGGCTCTGAGCACTATGGGACTTAACATCTGAGGTGAGCAGTCCCCTAGAACTTAGAACTACTTAAACCTAGCTAACCTAAGGACATCACACACATACATGCCCGAGGCAGGATTCGAACCTGCGACCGTAGCGGTCGTGCGGTTCCAGACTGAAACGCCTAGAACCGCTCGGCCACACTGACCGCAGGCAGAGGAACATTCTTTATCTTCAGTTCTAAGCGGCACATAAGACGAGTAAATTGCAATAGGACCAGTTGCTTCTGTTTTCCTGACAAATACGCTTATGCCAGAATCGGGAGCCCGCCACTACAGCGGCCTACTGCTATTTTGTCAGACGAAAATGGAAAACAAATTCAAGTCCTTGGCGTGTATGGTTTGTCAACAATTTTCCACGGTGTGACACAATTTATCTCTTTTCATGTACCCAGTTCTAAATATAGTACAATCATTTTCTGGACAAATTTATTTGATTTTTTAAAATTTTGTGCTATCAGAAAAAGTATTACTAATCTTTGTTTCCTTTAATCACTAACGTTTTTGACTTATGTAGTGAGTAAAAGTAATTATTTGTACCAGATACCGGAAACGATAAAGAGAGCACAGCCTCCTTTTCGCAAGATCCGTCCCCGATGCTTGACTTGAACAAGTGACTCAGTAATTGCAAAGATGTTAAGACAATGGGGATATCTAACCCGAACCTGCAAGCCAGTGGGCATCGCCCTTGTTACTTTGGAAAAGCGTTCAGGTGGTTTGAGTTTGTGTGCAGACTTTAAGGCAACGGTAAATCCACAAACAGCAGTGGATTGCTTTCCTCTTCTATGTGGAGAGGAATTAATGGACGGAATGGAACAGCGCAGGTAATTTTGAAAGGCAGAGTCGTGAGACGCGTATTTATCTTTACCGAAGGACGAATAGTCCGAGCAATACTTTGTGATAACACTCACGTAGGTCTGTTTTAGTTTCAAAGACTAACATTTGGAATTGTTTCAGCTGATTAAAATTTTCCAAGTTCCTGGAACAATTAACCGCCGAAGTCTCTTCAGTTGTTTGTGGTCGCAGATCGTATGCCTACTGAACATTTAGTAAATTTAGATTGAGTGTTTTCAACTTCTTTCTGCTGCTGGCATAAAGTGCAACAAAATCAAGGTCTCCTTCTTCCAGGAAGAAATGGACTACTTAGAAGGAGGAGATTAGGACATAGGTCCCCCCGACAACTAGTTCATTAGATATGGAGCATAAGCTCGGATTAGGGAAGGATGGGGAAGGAGATCAGCTGAACTCTTTCAAAGGAACGGCATTTACCTGAAGCGATGTAGCGAAATCACGGAAAACCTAAATCAGGATGGTTGCACGTGCGTTTGAATTGTCTTGAGATAGTTAGGTCATGTAACAAATGCACAGGGTATACATCCAGCTACATCGGCTGCAATTGGAGATATGCTGCCGCACCGTAACATTAAGTAGCTATAATCTGTCATGGGGCAGCTCACATATTATACAAAATTTATTCCTAACACTGCGCAAACTGCTGCACCACTTAACCGGCTACGCCAAAAAAATTTTCCTATTTTGTGGTCTGAAGTGTGCCAGAACACATTTCAGCAATTGAAAGAGGCCACTGACGTTTGATTCACTTTGATCCAGCGGATTATGTCGTGTTACCTATGGAAGTGTGGCTGCACCTTCTTATGGGACTGGAGCAGAGCTGTCCCATAAGACTGCTTCTCCTACAGACTTGTTACATTTGTCTCGAAAACTCTTAACTAAGTGCAGTTTAACTACAGGAACCCAGAATGAAAGACACATTGTGTTATGAAATTCCACCAGTATTTTTACGGTCGGAGGTTCTACATGCTTACAGATCATCAACCTTTGATGGACTTGTTCAACCCTGCAAAGCCTGTCTCACCTCGGAGAGCGCTAAATTTGCAACATTGGGCTCTGATATTGTATAATTATCAGTATTTGTTGTACAGGACCACAGTCCAGCATTCTAACGCTGACATGTTGTCTCACTTACGGATCAGTACCGACACAGCATATGCTTCATGTGAGGAATCATGCTCTCAACTTGATTCTCAGGTTATTGGATGTCTTCTAAAGCTTCCTCTCGACTTACGGATTGTTTTGCAATACATGCGCCGTGGGTGGCCACGCAGTTAAAAAGAATTCACCACCCAGTGGCTTGACACTATTATCCCATCATCACGCGCTTTCGATGTGAGCAGACATTGTGCTATTGCACATGGAGAACGACAATTCCCGAGTTGTGATTGCTCTATCCCTGACCTCTCGTTGCAAAGTGAGTGCATAAAAATCAGTTAGTTCAGCCGCAACACTTTTTGAGTGACCGTGTCCGCCTGGAATGTGGCAGCACATTCATACTGGTTTTTCAGGTCCGTTATGGAACAGACAATGGTTGTTAGTCGTAGGTGCTTTCAGTATGCTTCCTTTGTTGTTCCTGTGACGTCCACTACTTCTGCAAGTGCGGTCTCGTCTTTGTCTTCTATTTTTTGTCTTGAAGGTATCCCTGAGGTCATTGACTCAGATAATGAGCCAAAATTCATATCAGCCGATCTGTAACAGCTTTATGCTGCCAGTGACATACACCCCGTGACCACAACACCTTTCCATCCACAGTCTAAGCGTGAGGCTGATCGGTTCGTTTAAATGTTCAAAAGTCACTTGGAGAAATTCCTTTTATCCCAACTTTCTTTTATTTCCATCTTGCTTCTTCGATGTACAGATTGAATGGGAGGGGCGAAAGCATGGAACAGGCACTGAAAATTTATCTGTCTTCCTACCACTCTTTACCACGTGACGGGAAGACTCCAGCAGAAGTGTTGTACAATGGAAGGCACCGTACCCTGTTACATCTCCTGTGGCCGCCACGGTAAGAATTCATTCCACCGGGTCGGACAAAGTTTCAGCTGAAAAATGAAGTCTTTCATGTTGAGTTTGTCAAGAAACAGCATTGGGAACCAGGAGTCGTTGCCAAAGAGATCGAATTCTCATTTCATGTTGTTCACTGTTCTCTTGGGCTACTGCGGCACCACCACAGCCATACGCGCTGCTTGTACGAGTATACCAGTTATTCTGCAAAAGAATGTTTGTCCACAGAACCAGAACGTCGTTGGGGTCCTCATCTGCAATCGCAGCCATATCTTCGCCAGTCGAGGCGGGCACCTTCCCCTGTAGTGCCCAGGGAGATCGTCAGCTTGGGACTGCCGTCTGAGGACGAGCTGTCCGCGGAAGGTCATCACGCAGCTCCAGTAGATCCTCTTGTCGTCCAGCCGCACACAGTATCTACGTCTCTGGACGTGGGCATGCAGCCTCTGTCTGGTTTTCGGCTGGTGTTACCGGAAACGCTCAAAGTGAATACTGGAGTATGGGCAGGGAGCCATCATCAGCCACAGTCACCTTCCATGACTCCTCTTCTGCTTAACATTCAGTCCTACCGACCCCCTGATGCCCCCTCCCTCCCATTATCACATGCGTCTGTCATACATGATGATATTATGAAAGTTGCGCGGGGAGGGGGAAAAGGGGTGGTGGAGGAATGTGGATTTGTCCAGAGATTGCGAAGCAATGTCGAAGTCGGCAATGCGAATCGATACCGCAGACATTAGTGAGGGGTCACTGCAATCTGCAGTGACGTATGGGAGGTGATCCAGAAGATCACGCCTCCCTCTCAACAGCAGCGTCCTCGCACTGAGGTCAATCAACTGAGCATGCACGAGCTCACACAAGAATGAGACCTCAGTTATAGCAGTCAACATCGTCAATGGGGCAGTGACAGTTAATGTTTCAAATGAAATTTGCTTTCATAAATATTAGACTTTGTAGTGCAAGAGAGCAGTTTGTTAAACTGTGCATCAAGTCATGATTCCTAGTGGTTGATAGTTGTAATTTATCCAGAAGTCCTGTGGCAAAGAAGTGTGTCAGTGTTACTTAAATCTTTAATTGATTTAGCTAATAAAATGAAAGAATATTAGATTTGTTCTAGTATGATGATGTTTGGGTGTAATGACACCCTGATGACTTCTCTGTAGTTTAACTATCCCAAGAGCCGGATTCCATGCTTTGCCCAAATTAAAACAATTGCCTGTAGTTATTAAATTATTAGCTAATCGAATCTCTACAGCTTCCCTGAAGACAAAATCCAACGAGGAAGAGGTGCAAATTAGAATCTTCACACCAAGTTAGAATCTTCTCCCAGAGCAATCAAAGAACCCATAGTTGTGGCCGGATGATTATAGTTTCGTCAGGTCGCAAGAGAGTACACCCCTGCAAACACGTACATGGGGAAGAAGTATAGTGTCACAATAACTTTGACTGGTAAAAGATCCGTGTTCAAAGATCTGGAGTCAGTACGCCCATGCAACCTTATGCCTCCCCACACCGTAACACCTGAAACACCAAAACGATCATATGCGACTATGTTGCACATACCCTCCTTACCGCAAGATGTGGGAACACTTAATACAGATTGACGAACATTATCGTTTTGGTGACACAGATGATATGGTGTGGAGAGGCATAACCTTGTGTGGGGTCCTAACTTCCAAATATTTTTTGAACAGAGTACACTCAGTGGTCCATTGTGACACTCTACTCCTTAATCAGGTGCGTCTTTTCAGGGATGTGTTCAAACCTGAGGTCATTTTTACGAACAACGTGTGACTGCATCCAACGGCTCTTGAAATGAGAGGCTATGTAGCGAACTGATTGGTACCCCCGTTCTCCCGACTAAAAACCCATCGCACACGCGAGAGACGAGGACACGTCCACATGCACCAAAGACCATCCAATAGTTTTCAACAGCAATGTTGGAGGAATGGAACGCTCTACTACAAGAACTCCTTACCAAACTTTCAGACAGCACGGAAGCTCGTAATGCTGTCCGTACTGATCTCACACCCTATTAAGGACCATGTCCCGATTTTTAATGTCCTGGGGAGTACTATAAGTCGCGATGACCTAGGTATAATTATTGTCTTAGAATAAAAATGTCATTTCTGTTTGTCTCATAGCGTGTTTCAGTTAGTTACCTTCTGTACTATGCTGTAGCAGTTCTATCTCAGAATGATCCAAGTTTCAACTGGCTGTGTTACTTGGCAGTAACACACCACGCCAAAACTACTTTCGTCCTTAAGGTTTGCACACCAGTGGAGGATATTTTATACAAGGAGCAACTTCAGTACTTGGAAATATTTTTCTCGTTAATCATCTAGTGGACGTTAATGTTCTTTCATGCACTATTCCACTATCTGAATTTCAATTTTCTCTTTCTCGAGTAAGATAACTATACTTATTTGGTGCACAGTTACCATCTTTTGAGTTCTTTTGCCTTAGAAATCGCTGCAAAGTCACCGCGCAAACAGCAGAGGTGTGTTGCGTGTTGCATCTGATTTCCGGATTTCGTATGTCTGCCTGATTAGTGGCCGAGCGGTTCTAGGCGCTACAGTTTGGAACCGCGCGATCGCTACGGTCGCAGCTTCGAATCCTGCCTCGGGCATGGATGTGTGTGATGTCTTTAGGTTAGTTAGGCTTAAGTGGTTGTAAGTTCTAGGGGACTGATGACCTCAGAGGTCCCATAGTGCTCATAGCCATTTGAACCATTTCTGCCGGCCGGGGTGGCCGAGCGGTTCTTGGCGCTACAGTCTGGAACCGCGCGACCGGTACGGTCGTGGGTTCGAATCCTGCCTCGGGCATGGATGTGTGTGACGTCCTTAGGTTAGTTAGGTTTAAGTAGTTCTAAGTTCTTGGGGACTGATGACCTCAGAAGTTAAGTCCCATAGTGCTCAGAGCCATTTGAACCATTTCTGCCTGCTTAGCTGAGTGGTAACGTGATTCCCTCCCGTGGGGCGGGCCATGATTCGATTCCCAGCCGGGTTGGAGATTTTCTCCGCTCGTGGACTGGGTATTGTGTTGTCCTCATCATAATTTCATCCTCATCACCGGCGCACCAGTCGCCCAATGTGGCGTCGATTGAAATAAGACTTGCACTTGACGGACGATCTTACCCGAACGGGGCCTCCCGGCCCAAGATGCCAAACGCTCATTTCCATTTCTGGGTTTCGTGCTTTTGTAGTAGGAGTTCCAGCGAGTTGGAAAACTTAATGGTTTTTGTGTTTTTGTCGTATTTAGAACCAAGCACGCTGCAGCCTTCCTAGGTTCACTATTTTATTGATATCTCACCAAGTGTCGTGGCACTGGCTTAGGTTCCTGACGAAATCTTGCTCCAGGCAGCGTGAGCTGCCTCGCTTATTTCCGAATCTTTGCACTGGAGTTAAGATGGGCGTCGAGTGAGGAGCAACACGAACGCCACCAGTTTTATTTCACACATTTTACACAGAAAAAGTGTAGTAATGCTACATGAGCACATCACAGATCTATAGAATCTAGTCACACTCAAACATTACTAAGATTACATTTCACTATTCTACATGCATGTGAATACTGAGAAGCACCTTTTACCACTACTGATGCAGTTTATGGTTCAATATTGCCTCACCAACGTATTTTTCTGCCAAATATTTAGCTTCCTTATTAAAACCATTGGTAGAAAAATGTAGTCAACACATTCGTAATTCTATGGATTTTTTTCACAGACTCAGCAATGCCAGGCTAAATAGTACGGATGTGCTCGTTACTTTTGACGTGGTATTGTTATATACCAAGGTACCTTTAAAGGACTCTTAATCTCTTATCGGCCAACGTTTTGATGAAAACACCGCGCCCTTATTTGAACATGTGCTTTTGTCATCTTATTTTCAGTTTAATGATGAATTTTATGAGCAGATTCATGGATTTGCTATGGGAAGACCCCTCTCCCCTCTGGTAGCTAATTTATTCATGGAAGACTTCGAGGACAAGGCATAGGACTCAGCAAATTTTAAACTAACTGACTTGTGGAGGTACGTGGACAACACATTTGTAGTATGGCCGGATGAATTACATCGATTCTTTGAGCATTTGAATTCAATCCATGCTAGTATCACATTTAGTAAGGAAATAGAAAAAGACGGCTGCCTCCCGTTTTTGGAAGTTGTTGTTCGCCGTGAAGTTGATGGCACATTAGGACATGCCTTATATCGTAAACCTACACATAAAAATCCACATCCACATGTCAGTAACTGCTGTCACCATTCACAGACCATAGGTGTCCGTAAGACCTTAGTGCATAGGGCGCACTGTATATCCGATAAAGATAATTTGCAAGTAGAGCTCATATACCTCAAGAGCATTTTAAAGCCAATGGATTTTTTCCGTAACAAATTCGTAGAGAATTCAAGATAAAACCTATAATTCAGGTATGTGATGGGGAAGAAGATGGTAATTCCTTCAGATCAAGTGCATGTTTCCCCTATGTTGTTCGAAGATAGGCCGTATTCTCGAGAAACACTCTGTTAAGGTGATCTTCCGGCCACGAAGATTGCAGCTGTACTCCGCTCTGTAAAGGACGAGTTATTGCTTCGTAAGGCGGGTGTGTATCAGATTCCTTGCGGAAATTGTGTGAAATCATACAAGGGTCAAACAATACGCATCGTTAATGAGATAACATCGAAGATACACACGCTTACCTCAGCCAGACAAGTCAGCTGTGGCCGAACATTGTATTGATACAGGGCATTCCATGAACTAAGTGGTGTGAAGATTCTAACTTTCACCTTTTCCTTTTGGGATTTTGTCTTCAGGGAAGCTGTAGAGATTAGATTAGCTAATAATTTAATAAGCTAAGGCAATGGTTTTAATTTGGACAAAGCATGGAATCCGGCTCTTGGGATAGTTAAACTACAGAGAAGTCATCATGGTGTCATCACAGCCAAACATACATCGATAAGTGAAGAGAATGTCTGTAGGCCTTCGCCACAAGCAGCGCGTGTGTAAACGTATCTCTCTGCTGCCGAACAGAGTCTGTGACTCGCAGGCGCGAACCACTTGGCAACTTGTTGTCATTTCCTAAGAAACTTTGCATCGCTATCAGAACAACACAGGCACCGCAAAACCGTATAGTGCAGTTTTTTAAATAAATATGAATCCTAGCATCAACAGTGTCGACTGAAACAGGAGAACGCGTGTGATAAGAGAGAACACATCAAAACTTACTAGAATATCAATGTAATTCAAACGCGTTCCCTCTAACAGACGTCAGAAATTCTCAGAGATCTTAATGTGGTGTTCACACCGACCTACTATAGGGACGAACAGTGTAGCAAGGTGTTTGCTACAAGATATGTCGGAACACCAATGTTATTCGCAATCGAGCAAAGAGGAACCCTTTCTCTGTGGGTCTCCGGAAGGCTATATAACCTAGGAGGAACAGCAAAATAAGTATTAGGACTCCTGACAGTCTTCTGCAACAAAAAACTTTTCATCAGGAGACTGTTAGTCTTCCTCTGAACACTTCTTGTTGGGTCAGCACCGATCCTGCGATACGCTGAATCAGATAGCCAACAGTTCACGTTTTGAACGTAATTCTCCTTGTCCAGGACTACTGTAGGGTTTCCCTTGTCTGAGGGTAAAATAATAATATCCGGATCAGCCCTAAATGAACGTAAAGTAGCCATACCTGCTGCTGTTATATATACTCTTGAGAGGACGTGCCCCAGTCAGCAAACGAAATGCCTTCCATCTAACCACCTCTACAGCCTCGGGAGATAGTTTGGAAACGGTCTGCTCAACAGAACTAATAAAATTAACAACTGACAAACGTTTGGTCACCTGTGCAAAATTTAACCCTAGTACGGAGAAAGACGCGTCGTCAAAAGCTTTCTACGTGAGATTTATCACAGAACATCGAGATATAGTATTAGACTCCGAGCCATAGGAACTTTCAATGAGAGTCTCAGTCAGACTACGAAGCACTGTCCCACTAAGTGATCAGAGAGTAAAATCAGACATGGAACTGATGAAAATTGCAGAAAGGGGGACGATGGTTGATGAAATTTAAGATATGATCGACAAGATCATTCTATGAGATGAAACAAGAGTTGGTGATAAAGTAGAAGCTCGTAGACGTGGAGGAGAGAGAAATTTTTCAAAAACTACGTCTGCATTAAACCATTCTATGGAAATCAAACATGGTATCGCAAAGAAGACGAAAAAAAGTACTCAGTGTTCGATAAGATATTCTTTCCAGAAACTGAAATCTTCTGCACAGCTCTACATGCAGATAGAGATTAAAGAATTGGGCATTCTGGAGAGGTGAAGACGGTACAATCTTGGGAACGGATGATATATTTCAGGACGAGTCCTACTTTCATTTAGTCAAACGTTAGGCGTGGAACGACAGAATAATTCAGTTTCTGAAACATATTTGTTTAAGATTAAGTACGGAAGTCGACATTAAGACATACATGGTACGGAAATAATACAAGAAATCCATTAACATGATCCAATGTAAAGCAAAGCAAGTGATGAATAAGGTCTTTTAAAGCTAAATTCCTGCGTCCTCACTTTGAGGATTACTAATGAGAGGTATTTTCTCCTTAATTATTTGTCTTCGCATCTGACAGGATTTTTCCATTTCATTATTTTTTCTAACTTCAGTTTTAAGTTTCAGTGTCAGTCTAACATTACTGACATATGTATTAAAAGTCTTTTGGGAATATTTGTAAATATATTGCCAAACCTATACGACACTCTGGATTCAATCATGTACAGATGTAATTTAGGATCGTTAAGACACATTAAAAAAACAAGTTGTACTTTGCATGAACTCAAAAAAAGTGCTCACTTTTTAGTTATCAAACTAATATACCTCTAAAAATTACTGAATGTACAACTATTATTCCTTTGAGACGTTATGAGTTTCGTGTGTCTCCTGTAAAAATTAGTTCTTACTGCGCGACACATCTTCAGACTCACCACTTCATATCAAAAATGCCAATTTTGGGACCTTACACGCTCTCGGATAATTTTCTGCGATCGTCCGTGCCCTTTGTCGCAAGGAAGTCAATTAATGTGAGTTATCAAAATCTCAAGAATCTTTTAAATTGCTACTAAGTTAACTGCAAGGCGAGAACATAGTGAAAAGAAAAACAACGAAGAGCACTCGATCGTGCTTTTTAAGGTGTTTGTAAGAAACGTACAGACATTTATTACGCTGTTATTAATTACTATAACCGGCACTGAATCATCCCAGTTTACTTGATAATTATTGTTTATTGATAATAAAAAACCAATTTAGTTTTTAAGTGGTCCACAGCTGAAGAAGAACTATGCGTAATTCAGGAATAAATCAACCTCGATGCATTCGTTGTAATAATTCTGATGCCTTCTCATTCTTTGCTTTGAGCTTTCGTGCTTTATCAGCCCAGTGGAACAATGCGTTCATTCGATAGATGATGGTTTCTTTCGAATCAACCATAATCATTACTATTTGGAAATAGACGTATGAATGTTGGGCACCGAAAACGTTTTTCCCATAACTTTTAGGGAAAATGTAATTCCTGGATATAAGAAGTACAAGTTGAAAGTATTTAGTAAATTACATGTGTGTACAATGAAATGGTGCGGAAGAAGATACATCTGTAGTAGAGAATTATCTCGCGGTTTACATATTCAGTAGGTTTGGATGAGTTACAGCAAGCTGCACAGGTGGGCTAGCAATATATCTTGCAGTTGGTAGCTGCGGTTTGGCTCAGAAACACTGGCTTCCCGGCTCATACTGCAGACGACGCGAATGAAACAATGAGCTACCTGCAGGAAGCACTTGGGGTTCACAAAGCCAGCGAACAACAGCAGTGCGTGCGTTGCCCCCTCGCATGTGCAGAGTAACTTCGTCGTCAAACAGGTACTGTTTCCTTCATTTGTAACACGATACACTGACGCTGTTACAACAGCGCATGGAGTTTTCCAGCCTAAGATTTGGGTTATAGGTTCTTTTTCTTCTGATAAATGAACGCAGTTGAGAGATCCTGTTTTAAATCGAGAGGAGAAAAGCAAGATATTAAATTAAGGAAATGGGACCTGGATAAGTTGAATGAACCAGAGGTTGCTGAAAGTTTCAGAGGGAGCACTGGGCAACAATTAATTACAACGAGGAAAGGAATACAGCAGAAGACGAATGGATAGCTTTAAGAGATCAGATAGTGAACGCAGTAGAGGACTAAATAGGTAAAAAGGAAAAAGCCTAGTAGAAATCCTTGGATAACACAAGAGATATTGAATTTAATTGTGAAAGGAGAAAATATAAAAATACAGAAAATGAAGCAGGCAAAAGGGAATACAAACGTTTAAAAATTAGACTGCACGGATGTGCAAAATGTCTAAGCAGGATTGGCTAGGGAACAAATGTAAGCATTTAGAAGCATTTTTGACTAGGGGAAAGATAGATACCGCCTACAGGAAAGTTAAAGAGGACTTTGAGTAAAAGAGAAACAGCTGTATAAATAGCAAGAGCTCTGATGAAAAACCAGTCCCAACCAAAGAAGGGAAAGCTGAAAGATGGGAGAGGTAAATACAGCGTCTATACGAGAGAGATTAACTCGAAAAGACAATATTATAGAAACTATCAGTTTTATAAGCCATAGTTGCGGAACACTAACAAGAATTTTTTACAGAAGAATGAAAACACTGGTTGAAGTCGATCTCGGGGAAGATCAGTTTGGATTGCCGAGAAATGTAGGAACACGCGAGGCAATACTGTCCCTACGACTTATCTTAAAAGATAGGAGGACATAGCTTTTGACAATGTTGACTGGAATACCGTCTTTGAAATTCTGAAGGAATCAGGGGTAAGATACAGGGGGCGAAATGCTATTTACAATTTGTACAGAAACCAGGCGGCAGAGTGGGGGGCATGAAAAGGAGGCAGTGGTTGAGAAGGGAGTGAGGCATGGTGGTAGCCTATTGCCGATGTTATTCAATATGTGCACTGAACAAGCTGTAAAGGAAACCAAACAAAAATTGGAGAAGAAATTAAAGTTCAGGGAGAAGAAATCTAAACGTTGATGTTTGCCGATGATATTGTAATTCTGTAAGAGGTAGCAAAGGACTTGGAAGAGCAGTTGAACAGAATGGACAGTGTTTTGAAAGGAGGATATAAGATGAAAATCAACAAAAGCAAAACAAGGATGTTGGAATGTAGTCTAATTAAATCAGGTGGTGCTGAGGGAATTAGATTAGGAAATGAGACACTTAAATTAGTAGATGAGTTTCGCTAACTGATAATGGCCGAAGTTCAAAATGGTTCAAATGCCTCTGAGCACTATGGGACTTAACTTCTGAGGTCATCAGTCCCGCCGGCCGGAGTGGCCGAGCGGTTCTAGGGGCTACAGTTTGGAACCGGCGACCGCTACGGTCGCAGGTTCGAATCCTGCCTCGGGCATGGATGTGTGTGATGTCCTTAGGTTAGTTAGGTTTAAGTAGTTCGAAGTTCTAGGGGACTGATGACCTCAGAAGTTAAGTCCCATAATGCTCAGAGCCATTTGAACCATGATCAATCCCCTAGAACTTAGAACTACTTGAACCTAACCAACCTAAGGACATCACACACATCCATGCCCGAGGCAGGATTCGAAACTGCGACCGTAGCGGTCGCGAGGTTCCAGACTGCAGCGCCTAGAACCGCTCGGTCACTCCGGCCGGATTGGCCGAAGTAGAGAGTATATAAAATGTTAGTGGTAGTGGCAAGAAAATTGCTTCTGAACAAGTCTTACGAAATCTTTTCCGGATGTATCTGTCTAGAGTGTAGGTACGCGTGGAAGTGAAACATGGACTATAAACAGTTTAGGCAAAAAGAGAGTAGAAGCTTTCAGAATGTGGTTCTACAGAAGATGGTTGAATATTATATGGCTGGATCATAGGACTATTGAGGAGGTACTGAATAAAATTGGGGAGACATGAAATATGTGGGACAACTGCACCAAATGAACGGATCGGTTGATAGGACACATTCTGAGACATTAAGGGATTTGCAATTAGAATTGGACGGATATGTGCGTGGCAAAAATCGTAGAGGGAGACCAAGAGATGAATATAATAGCAGATCCAGAGGGATGTAGTTTACAGTAGTTACTCAGACATTGGAGGTTCGCACAGGACAGAGCAGCATGGAGAGCTGCATCAAAGCAGTCTCCAGACTGAGGGAAATGATAATCAGTTTTTCCCTTTTATTCCATGTACATGATATTAAAGCAGTTATAATGTATGGTTTACTTTCAGTCCTCGAATACTGTCAAAATACACTATTCTGATGTGTGGTTCTGGCTGGCTCTGCGAACTATGGGAGTTAACTTCTGAGGTCATCAGTCCCCTAGAACTTAGAACCACTTAAACCTAACTAACCTAAGGACATCACACACACACCCATACCCGAGGCAGGATTCGAACCAGTGACCGTAACGGTCGCGCGGTTCCAGACTGTAGCGCCTAGAACCGCTCGGCCACACGGGCCGGCTGTGTGATTCTGGTACAGTCGCTATGGGCTGCTGTCGCTAGAGCTTACTCGTAGATCCAAAAGTGATCCAAGAAGATCGAAATTTGTCATACTGTGAAAAAAAAATTACTAACTAGAATTGAAAAATAAATGATGGTTCAAATGGCTCTGAGCACTATGCAACTTAACTTCTGAGGTCGTCAGTCGCCTAGAACTTAGAACTACTTAAACCTAACTAACCTAAGGACATCACACACATCCATGCCCGAGGCAGGATTCGAACCTGCGACCGTAGCGGTCGCGCGGTTCCAGACTGTAGCGCCTAAACCGCTCGGCCACTCCGGCCGGCAAAATAAATGGTGGATTAGAACCGTTTTAAATATCAACACACTTTTTATTCTCCCGTGACGAATACACTGTTATTAAAACGGACATGCGATAGCGATATGCGCAAACACAGACGTCAATAATAGCACGTACATAAGGTACAAAAGGGCAATGCATTGGCAGAGACGCCATATGTACTCAGGCGATTCATTTGAAAAGGTTTCCGACGTGGTTATGGCCGCAAGACGGAAATCAACAGATTCTGAAAGCGGAATGGTAGTTAGAGCTAGTCGCATGGCACATTCCATTTCAGAAATCGTAAAGGAATGCAGCATTACGAGATCCATAGTGTCAAGAACGTGCATTACCTGTCACCAAGGACAACACAGTGACGACGGCCCACAGTTAACGACAGAGAGCAGCGGCGTTTGTGTGCTAACAGACAAGCAACACTGCGTGTAATACTCGCAGAAATCAACGTGGGGAATACGACGAACGCATCCGTTAGGATAGTGCGGCGAAATCTGGCTTTGATGGGTTAAGGCAGCAGACTGCCTTTGCCAGCAGCACGACATCGCCTGGGCTCGTGACCATATCAGGTGGACTCTAGATGATTGGGAAACCGTGGCCTCGTCAGATGAGTCCTGATTTCAGTTGGTAGGAGCTGATGGTAGGGTTCGAGTGTGCCCGAGACCTGAAGAAGCCATGGACCCAGGTTGTCAACGAGGCACTGTTCAAGCTGGTGGTGGCAACATAATGGTGTGAGCACTGTTTACGTGGAATGGATTGTATCCTCTGATCATAATGATCCCAATGAACCGACCATCGACTGAAAATGGTTCTGTTCGGCTACCTGGAGACATTTTGCAGATGTTCATAGACTTCACGTTCCTAAACAAAGATGAAATTTTTATGGATGTTCATTCGCCTTATCATTGCGCCTTAATTGTTAGCGACTGGTTTGAATCATTGCCACCATGATCGCCCGACATGTATCCCACCGTGCGTTAATGGGACATAACCAGGAGGAAAGTTTGTGCACAAAACTCTCCACCGGCAACATTTCCGCATTTACGGATGGTTGCAGAGGCAATATTTCTGAATAGTTCTGCAGGCGACTTCCATTGACTTGTTAAGTCCATGCCACACCGACATGCTGCACTACGGCGGGCAAAAGGAGCGGTCCCATGACTTCAGGCATCTCTGTGTTTGTAGACTACATAGTATATAATGTCAGTTTATCTCACTTTTGAAAAGCGTCTAAATGCAAATCATATTTTATATCAAATGAAATTATCTATCTGCAGTATTATCGTAATGAATTTTTATTTCTTATGGTAAGTGTGTCAGACAGCAAATTCGCTTTTCGACAGTACTTTGCTCAAATTGTCGTTCTGGGAGTGACATGAAGTTATATTTCTTCGGTTCACCATAACTGTATTTATTAAAAGCTTATTGAAGCATAGAATAAAAGTGTGGTCCTAATCTTAAAGGCGATATTGTGCAATAATTGAACCAAAGTTCACGTATACACAGCGGTATGTTAGAGATATAAAAATTTCCTGGTGCAGAAATAGCGTAGATGACATAGAAACTACTACTTTTCGAAACTACTCCTTTTCTTATACTGGACGACAGAGCAAGTTAATTTTCAATTTACTGGTCTACTTGGTAAACTGCTCTCCTTAAACGGCTTTTTAAATTAGTCTTGTTGCATTCGCTTTGTTTTCAAATGTATGAACTGAAATACAGTAAAATTAATTGATTTTGTCGTACGTTGGCGTAGGTTGTTAAGTGTCTAGTCCTTCGTTGGCAACAGCTAGAAAATGGACAGCCGCATTCAAAAGCTGTCCAGCTTTTATATAAATACAATCGAAACGTCCATTAACACACTTATCAGGTGCAAAACATGGTAACCCACGGAAAAGTTTTCATCTTATCGAAGATATGTTTCCGTACCATTGTGTTTTGCTAACTACTCGTATTGCAGATGTATTTAGATCGACTAAATGGTCAGTTACTTGAGAGGAACAAATCTGACATTGGAAACGCATAAACGAGTCTTCCCTCATTCATCATTTTCTCTTATAATTGTAAAGAATGGAGGAATAATGCTGATATCAAGATTTTCATTCCTAAGAGTTGTCTGTAATAGATTCACATTTCAAGTACAAAAATTAGTAGCTTACTTTATGTTGATGCCATACATATTACGTCGCCAATATGAAAGGCCTATCGCAGTCTGATAGGAGCGGCCTCAAAGCTAATATGGATAACACTAATGTTACTAAACGGATGTCCCTTTACACTTACACGTACCAAATCACTAAGACTATTAATACATCAATCAAAATTAGAAATCGCTGCTCCTGAAATCATGACAAGCTGTTCATCACAAAATCGTTTTGTATTCGTTTCCCTCCCTGCCTCCCTCTCCGCAATAAATGGTGATTGTGAACTACTGGCTGTCAGCAATCAGGGACCGACAATTGCTTGATCAGAGTAACAACTGTCCGCCATGGCTTCACTAAAACCAGTGATATATGCGATCGAGCAAGGTTTATTGTACATTTAAGTGAGTACAATCCACGAGAGAAACGCGGAGGCTCTCTGTGTTCTAAGATGACGTAGCACTTCAAGCAATAGCAAACAGTAAAACTTTTACTGCTGTTACAATGGCAGGTTGTTAAGATTTAAGTGAGTTTGAAAATGCTTAAAGTCAGCGCACGAGCGATGGGACACAGAGTCTCCGTGGTAGTGATTAAGTACAGATTTTCCCGTGAGACCGTTTCATGAGTCTACTGTGAATATCAGGAACCAGGTAAAAAGAAAAAGATTGTGCAAGAACGGCACCAACTACGACTGAAGATAATCATTCAACGTGACAGAAACAGAATCCTTTCGCAAATTGCTGGATACTTCAATGTTGGACAATAAGTACGTGTTAGCGTGCGAACGATTCAACGAAACATCGATATGGGCTTCCGGAGCTGAAGGTCCACTCGTGTACCCTAGATGACTGCACGACACAAAGTTTTACGCCTTCCCTGGGCCCGTCAACATCCACAGTGGACTGTTGACGACTGTAAACATGTTTCCTGGTCGGAGGACTCTCGTTTCAAATAGTATAGAGCAGATGGACGTGTACGGGCATGGAGACAATGTCATGAACCCATGACCCTGGATGTCAGCACGGGACTGTTCCAGCTGATGGAGGCTCTGTAATGGTGTGGGGCGTGGGCAGCTGGAGTGATATTAGACACCTGATACGTCTAGATAAGACTCTGACAGCTGACACATACGTAAGCATACTGTCTGATCACCTGCAACCCTACATGTCCATTGTGCATTCCGAAGAACTTTGGCAATTCCAGCAGGACAATGCAACATCCCACACGTCCAGAATAGCTACACACTATTCTGACTTTAAACACTTCCGCTGGCCCCCAAACTCCCAAGACAAGAACATTATTCAGCATATCTGGGATGCCTTGCAACGTGCTATTCAGAAGAGAATTCCACCTCCACGTATTTTTACGCATTTATGGAAAATCCTGTAGGCTCCATTGTGTCAGTTCCCACCAGCACAACTTCGGATATTAGTCGGGTCGGTGCCACGTCTTGTTGCACCACTTCATCGTGCTCGTGGGGGGGGGGGGGGGGCCTCCACGATATTCGGTAAGAGTACCAGTTTATTTGTCTTTTCAGTGTATTAATCCTTATACTGTGGCCATGCGACGTGTTCTGTAATTCATCCTCAGGTTCACTGAATGTAGCGATGGCAGCAGCGAATCTTATTACTAGCATCGTTTCATCCTGAATTATAATCCCAACTCATTACTTCTTTGATTACTGGATAACTCCCTGTTTTACTCCCCCTTATAATCTCTTCTTTCTAGGCCTTCCGTTTCCGTTTTAATTGAGTCTTCTTGGTTCTCGTACATATTTTATATTAACCATTTTTCTCTTAGTTTACAAATATTTTTCTAAAAATGTCGAACACTTGCGCAACGTAGCGTTGTCGAACGCTTTTCCTAAGTGTATTTACTTTGGCGGAGATGTTTCTTGCAGTTCGATGTCGTGTGGCTTTGGAATACTGCTTTATCTGCCAAGTCACACCATATGTGTGATCAGCTGTTCCGCGGTAAAACTGGCTAACTATTTATGTCAACGAGCACTCTGCTTTCACTGTCTATTTTCACGTTATGAGAATGAATTCTTCTGCAGGTCCTGCTGTGAGCGGTCATCTGACCCAGAGAACCATACGGTGACGAACGGATGATGTCTCATCACCTACCGTAGTGCTTCACTTGGATGCGGTGGGGCCAGATATGAGGTTAGGGTGCAGATCTCGCGGCCGTTCTCTGCTTTCTAGAACCTGGGCTCGCAACTTCCCAACACTATAGAAGTTCACACCGTTCCTATCCTGCCAACAAGCTAAAAGTCAGCAGTTCGGAGGACTGAACCCATCAACTCCACACTTGCACTCATACATGTGGACTGCTCCCACCATCAATCTAAAACAGTCTGCAGTTCGGAGAATGGAGCCCAGAAACTCTACACTAACAGTCTTACATGTGGACTACTCAGCCGAAGAGGATGAACAGGGATTATATTAGGCTAACGTCTTTTATCACCTGCGGGCACCTGGTGTCAGCAACTGACGCAAATAATTGTCGACCGAAGAAATTTGCTCGTATCTTAATAGTACATTTTGAATCTAGGTGATGGTTGAAGCGAGTATTCTAAGGCATTGGTAATAAATGCATAATGAACGAATTTTTGTCCTGTGACATTATAGAATAATAAGATGCTTTTTCGCAGCTCGAAATACAGAAGAAATGGAAAAGATTTTAATAAGGCACGTCGCAATGGATAAGTGCTCTTACAATATACATGGGTGGCCCAGACTTGGATATTCCCCGTGTTGTCCATTTCGACGATTTCCATTAATATCTGAATAGCTGCCAATATTGTATGAAGTCAGTCGTGAGAAATAGGCCAATAGTATCAGTCGCTCTGGAATAACGGCAGAGATAAGTGATGCATTATGATTTTGTATGAAAACTATCATAGAATTCCTGATTGAATATGCAATTCATGGATACATACTCTCCTTAACAGAGACAGTAATAGCTTCAGTGTTCCTTGTAACATTATTACAAACTCCCGAACAATGCTAACTATTTTATTCCAGTATATATACAGGGTGATTCCGTGACGACTTTACAGTCGTTCAAGAATTATCAAGAAGCGTAGACCTATCATTCTGATGTACGGTACTCCAGCCCGGAAATCAACTCCTCGAAAGTTATTAGCGAGAATCTTTCTGAAGCTTCTGACAACTTGTACCGGTACAGTTTCTTTTTTTTTTTCTTTTTTCTTTTTTTTTTTTTTTTTAAATCAGAGACACATATCCAGGCTCCTGGAACATATCCCACTTGTTATGATCGGGTGCGGTTCCAACATGATAGAACCCCACCACAGTTTGGACTGAGAGTTCGTGAACACATGGATCAGACATTCCCTGAAAAGTGGATAGGCAGAGGAGGTCTTGTTTCGTGGCCGGCACGTACCTGCTCTCATCAAAGTTGATTTTCTCTTGTGGAGCCACATGCAAAGTTTTGTGTAGCAGACGCCTATCGAGGAGGCTCTCCTGGCAAAAATTCTCCCTGCCTGCGACACTATTCGAACACCTGGGATATTAGAACGGGTACGACAGAACTTAGTACGTCGATGCAGTGCCTGCAGTGATACTGTGGGCCCCATTTCGAACAACCGTTGTAGAAGCAGCAGCTTGTGGAACATGTGCAGGTAAATAAAAATCATTTTTAATGTACCGTAGGATTTTCGGTGTCACTGACATAAAGCTTCGTGCGCCGTTACTCGTCCATCAACAGAGACAGAGAAATTGGGGAGTATTCAGTGGGAAATTCTGTACGTCATGATCAGGACTCGGAAGCTGGTGCCCCTGGTTTGAGCGCTGCCGGAGGCTAAGGCGGAGTTTGAGTAGATTTTCGCTGATACACTACTGTCCATTAAAACTGCTACACCACGAAGATGACGTGCTACAGACGCGAAATTTAACCAACAGGAAGAAGATGCTGTGATATGCAAATGATTAGCTTTTCAGAGCATCCACAGAAGGTTGGCGCCGGTGGCGACACCTACAAAGTGCTGACATGAGGAAAGTTTCCAACCGATTTCTCATACACTCTCGTGTAAGGAGGAGAAATGCGTACTATCACGTTTCCGCTTTATCGTTTCGCGACATTGCTGCTCGCGTTGGTCGAGATCCAATGACTGTTAGCAGAATATGGAATCGGTAGGTCGAGGAGGGTAATACGGAACGCCGTGCTGGATCCCAACAGCCTCGTATCACTAGCAGTCGAGATGACAGGCATCTTATCCGCATGGCTACAACGGATCGTGCAACCATGTCTCGATCTCTGAGTCAACGTATGGGGACGTTTGCAAGACATCAACCATCTGCACGAACAGTTCGACGACGTTTGCAGCAGCATGGACTTTCATCTGCATGGCTGCGATTACCCTTGACACTGCATCACAGACAGGAGCACCTGCGATGGTGTACTCAACGACGAACCTGGGTGCCCGAATGGCAAAACGTAATTTTTTCGGATGAATCCAGGTTCTGTTTACAGCCTCATGATGGTCGCACCCGTGTTTGGCAACATCGCCGTGAACGCAAATTGGAAACGTGTATTCGTCATCGCCTTACTGGCGTATCACCTAGCGTGATGGTATGGGGTGCGATTGGTTTCACGTCTCGGTCAGCTCTTGTTCGCATTGACGGCACTTTGAACATTGGACGTTACATTTCAGACGTGTAACGACTCGTGGCTCTACCCTTCATTCGATCCCTGCGAAAGCCTACATTTCAGCAGGATAATGCACGACCGCATGTTGCAGGTCCTGTACGGGCCTTTCTGGATACAGAAAATGTTCGACTACTGCCCTGACCAGCACATTCTCCAGATGTCTCACCAATTGAAAATGTCAGGTCAGAGGTGGCCGAGCAACTGGCTCGTCACAATACGCCAGTCACTACTCTCTTGATGAACTGTGGTATCGTGTTAAAGATGGATGGGCAGCTGTACCTGTACACGCCATCCAAGCTCCGTTTGACTCAATGCCCAGGCGTATCAAGGCCGTTATTCCGGCCAGAGGTCCTTGTCCTGAGTACTGATTTCTCAGGATCTACGAGGGCGGTTCAGAAAGTAACCTCCGATTGGTCACAGTGCGGGTTGTGGGGGGAGTAGCGACGCCATCTGTGCGTTCACGCACTCAACAGGTCAGTCGGCATCAAGCCGTGGTCGAGTGAACGTCGTATCTGCGCTAGTTTAGTTTTTGTGGCAGTTTGAAATGTGTGCTGCAATAGAAAACCCCGCCAAATGTGAAGTGCGTGCTGTCATAAGGTTTTTTACAGCCAAAGGATATTCTGCAGCAGCTATTCATCGTGAGCTTTGTGCCGTGTACGGACCAAGAGTTATGAGTGAAGGAGTTGTCCGTGAATGGGTACGTTTATTTAAAAGTGGACGAGAAAACGTTCATGATGAAGGGAGGAGTGGTAGACCATCATTGGTGACTGACGAACTCGTTCAGACAGTTGATGCAAAAGTTCGTGAAAATCGACGTTTCTCAATGTCGGAGTTGTCTACTGGTTTTCCACAGATTTCTAAGACTCTCTTGTACGAGATAGTGACAGCAAGATTGGGTTACCGTAAGTTCTGTGCACGATGGGTGCCCAAAATTCTTACCGACCACCACAAAACTCAAAGAATGGCCTCTGCATTAGACTTTCTGTCACGTTATGAGGACGAAGGAGAACCATTGTTAAACAGAATCGTGACTGGTGGCGAAACCTGGATTAAGTACGTGAACCCCGAGACAAAAGAACAATCAAAGATGTGGGCACATTCAAATTCGCCTACCAAACCAAGAAAAGCCTCGCAAGATTTTTCTGCCAGAAAACTGATGGCAACGGTGTTTTGGGATGCCAAAGGGGTGTTGTTGGTTGAATTCATGGAACGTGGTACGACCATTATTCAAGACGTGTACTGTGAAACAATAAAAAAGTTACGACGGGCTATACAGAACAAACGCCGTGGTATGCTGACTTCCGGTATCGTTTTTTTGCACGATAACGCCCGTCCTCACTCTGCTCGCAGAACAACGGCCCTTCTTGAGTCCTTCAAGTGGGACGTTATCAGCCATCCACCTTACAGCCCAGACCTAACGCCAAGTGATTATCACCTCTTCATGCATTTGAAGAAATGGCTCGGGTCACAGCGGTTTGATGACGACGAAGAGCTCAAAGATGCGGTCACAGGCTAGCTCCAGGCACAAGCGGGTGATTTTTATGCAGAAGGAATTTCAAAGCTTGTGAAGAGATACGATAAGTGCCTCAATCGCTATGGAGACTATGTAGAAAAATAGTGCAAAGATGTAGTTGTAAGATGTATATATTAAAATATTTTTATTTAACTTGGTGTATTTTTTTAAATCAACCGGAGGTTACTTTCTGAACGGCCCTCGTATATGATAATGTAATCATATGTCAGTTCTAGTATAATATATTTGTGCAATGAATACCCATTTATCAACTGCATTTCATCTTGGTGTAGCAATTTTAATGGCCATTAGTGCACATTTCGACTCGCTTGTTTCCGAACTACGCTCTGTCACCTCAGATTAAATCATTTATCCTTCTCCAGCATCCCTGAGTATTTGAAGCATTATCACGGAATCACGCTGTGTATTGCACGAGCACAGTATGCTCATCATAACCGCATACTGTGACCAGCGGTGAGCAGGACCTAGGGGCAGCACCTACTCCTAAGTAAGAAGGTTAATCTGTTAGCAGAATCCAGGTCCCAGCGATGTCAGTGACGGCGAACGAAACTTGAGATAGGCGGAGAGTGGGTAGAATCATAAATGGGCAAAATCAAGCACGAGGTTGCAATATCTGCCTTATTCAGGGTGTCCCAGAATTGTTGTGACATACTTCGAGGGTTTTATGTAGAGGGTTTCTAAACGAACAAGTGGAGAACAGAAACCTGTGCCCGGAAACCTCATCCAATAACGCCACAGTGCGTCGAAGTTACTGGTGCTGGCTCCTGCGACAGTGCTACCCCTTGAGCGGTAGACGCGACTGCTCCGTGAAAGACCGTGGGCGGAACGTCTGGCAACTGACTGCGACGGATTGCCACGATCTCCACCTGAGAAAAAGAACAATAACGCCACAGCGCCTTGTCTCCTATTATTTCGATGCTTTCTTGCCTCGGTGGATAACCATTTCGGACACGATTTACCAATGATATTTTTCTCATCGGACACTGTAATACCTCCTGTGTTCTTCGGTATACAGGAGAAAAATAAACTACAGATAGAAAGCCGTGTCAGAAACCAACATCCACCAAGGAAACAGAGCATCGCATTCAACGGAGGCGAGCCCTCTCTACGCGGTAGCTAACTTAATCTTCTCTACTGGCGATCGTGGTAATCAGCCGTGATCACTAAGTAATAAACAACATAGCGAGTCTTTGGTCAGCGTGCAAATTCACGTTTGATGCCGAAGGGGCGGCAGGCACTAGTTTCCGTAACTTGGACGCTATGTGGTGTCAGTGGATGCCGTTTCCGAATACGGATTCCTGTCCATGATATGTTCATCAAGACACCCTCTACAAACACTCTACGTTTGTCGGAACACTTCTGGGATAGCCTGCATACAGCGCTGGTCGAGAGGCACCGCTCAGGCCCCTTGATTTCCCCGGTGTTGGTCGGAACTCACTAAAGATCAGCAACTCCCTCTCGGTTATGTTCCAATGATGCGGGAATTAACGCCATGCTGGAGGCTCCACGTTTACCGCTGCTGACTGTATACCTGCCTCGGCGGTGCACTCTTTGCTCTTGTCGTCTGACTCGGGAACTAAATCCTTATTAACTAACTGTCTTTCTGGCATGGATTCGAGAGTAACAGAAACAGTTACATACAGCCGTATCACATCGTCACGAACATCACCCATATTGTTCCGTGAAATTACGGTCGAACTGCCGGATGTGTGTAACCTGCTGCCACCAGACATTCGATTGTTTGGCCGAAATTCGATTGAATAATCTTTTCTCAAGGAAAGCTTTAAATTTCACATCATCCATTGCGTAAGTGCAGTGTGTAGCTAGAAAAACTGCTATGTACACAGAAAAGTGCTCATGCAACAAGATGACACCCATGCCACCGATTGTGTTTCCCAAGGACAATGAAGGAGGTCTTACAATCCTCGAAGTTTTCCGAAAAACTGTCAACAGTTTCTTGTGATGCACGCTTTACGCTGTTTGACTTATTACTTTGTCTTGTCAGGAGCTCCTCTTTGCTTATGTGCACCAATAAATTCCACGTACGGAAACGCCATCCAGTGGAAATCACCTTCATCTGCATCTAAAGTGAAGATACGAAATACTCTGAACATCGCACTGTACCCCTTACGTATCTACCTTGACAGAGCACGCAGTGAGACATAACTTGAATGAAGTACACTGCCGACATATGATGTTGCATTTGTGCTTGAAAATTTACCTCGGATGGATAGTGTTGGCTTTTTTCTCACAGAGCTCTTGAATTAATTATTATTCAGTGCATAATTAGAATTACCATTAGTAATTTTGAAAAACCGTCACAATTATTAAAATGTGGAATTATGAAACTTCAGCGTTCTCTTTAATGCAGTGTTTCATAAGGTCCTCAATGACTATTTTTACACGACTGAAATGTGAGAAGTTTCGCGTAAACGTAGCATCGAACACCAGCGGAGTTCTAGGGCTTCGAATTTACGACATGCAGATTAATGACCGTTTGAATTACGTCGTAACAAAATTACTGCTAGTGGACTGTAACCCCTATAACAAAGGGCAGTGTGTGTGTTGTTAAGCTCTGGTTACCTACCAAGAGCTAAAGCTCGTTCTGCTGTTCAGATATTACTAAGAGCACGTCGTTACTTACACGGCAAAAAAACTAAAACAAACTGGCGCACCGTTCGCCGTCTTACGTAAGAGACCCAACTTATCTAAGAGAGATGGAATTTGAAGGAATTATAATGTTGGAATCCCTAACGTTAGCGAAGCTTTTTCCAAAACATTTTACAAAGGAGTACTACACGTAGGTCAGAACTCAGACGAAGGAACACGCTATTCAGAGCATTCGCCTATAAATGGTGTTTGACGCAACAGGTGCCATTTCCATTAGGCTTATGCAGTGAAGAGTCAAAGAAACTGGAACATGTGCCTAACACCGAGATTCCGCGAGCACGCAGAAGTGCCCCAACACGACGTGGCAAAACTCGACTAATGTCTAGGTAGGCTGGAGGGAATGGACACAATGAATCCTACATGACTGACCATAAATCCGTAAGAGTAAGAGGAGCTAGAGAACTCTTCTGAATATCACGTTGCAAGGCATCCCAGATATGCTCAATAATGTTCATGTCTGGGTAGTTTGGTGGCCAAGGGAAGTTTTTAAACTCAGAAGAATGTTCCTGGAGCCACTGTGTAGCTATTCTGGACGTGTGGAGTGTCACATTGTCCTGCTGGAATTGTGCATGTCCGTCGGAATGTACAATGGACATAAATTTACGTAGTCTCTGTCGGTCGATTATGGCCAGGGGACATCCGGTGGTTCATACTTTCGAATTCAATAATCTTTACCAACAGGCTTGTACTTCAGCTTCTTTTATTTTATTTCGAAAGCAATTCATTTTGCCATCTTCAGGCCCCATACGCTTTTTCCAATCAACGAGCTTGTCGTATAGCGCCATAAAACTGGATATCGTGAATCCCAATCGTTGCACGAGGTGCCATAGATCGCGCCCTAACCTCCTTTACTGAGCAGGCTAACCTTCGACATCTAAGTTCTGTGATGATGTGTGAACATCTAATACTTAGCCACCTACTGAACGTTTCACCGTCCGTCGACCACTTTCCATACATTTTTAACAATGAAACTAATTAACTTTCGCTACCAGTTTCGGTAGTTCATTATGAATAATCGATATTGGCAGACTGGGGCCATATGTTTCTGGATTTCGTGAAGTCTCAAGTACTTCCTTCGAAGACTTTACTTGAGTTGCCGTCAAGTCTCCGAAAGAAGCACTTGAGAATTCACGACATCCAGAAACATATGGCTCTAGTATGCCTATATCGACTGTTTTGAGAGGTGCATATGGCGCTAAAGGTGGCATAATGAAATGCCGAAACTGGTAGCAAAAATGAAATAAAATTTCTCAATTGAACGGTTGTTTGGCGAAATTCATTTTTTAGTGTTTGACCAGCCGTAGTCTTATTTCCACAATGGATGAAATGAGATTTTCCATAGATCTCAGGACAGTGGCACGCGGAAAGCCGATCAAAAAATGGCTCTGAGCACTATGGGACTTAACATCTATGGTCATCAGTCCCCTAGAACTTAGAACTACTTAAACCTAACTAACCTAACGACGTCACACAACACTCAGTCATCACGAGGCAGAGAAAATCCCTGACCCCGCCGGGAATCGAGCCCGGGAACCCGGGCGTGGGAAGCGAGAACGCTACCGCACGACCACGAGATGCGGACAAAGCCGATCAGCTGCCACCGAGATGCTCCCTCCCAGCCACCGTGATATTACAATCAGCCCTTCGTAGACATTGCTTATGTCAGCGAATTTCCTCAGATGTGGCAGTACCTTCGGTAGAATGATTCCCCATTCGTCACTGTTACATTTATATACAATAAATTTCTCACAGCATAAGTTGCCCGCGAAGTCAGCAGGTTGCGTTCACTTTTCCGGTGGACAGTGATCATACTGTTTTGACATTTTTAATTTCCCAGGAAGTTTCAAATCAGTAAAAACTCCACTGCAGAGTAAAAATTCGTTTTGGAAAGTCTGGAATGGAGTGACTGCTAGGGCCCGGCGGCCAGGGACAAGCATCTAGGAAACAGCAAATCTGGTTGGCAGTTTACGTTCTATTGTCCTGAGGATCTACGAAAAGTGGATGTAATACAGTGAAAGTATGAGTATGTGATAAGACGTAGGACATCCGCACCTCATCGTAAAATGGGAAAGTCGGAGGCATGACCTCTCCGTAAAACGGGATAGGTGGCGATCTGCGGTAGAACTCGCGGAGCTTGTTGACGCCCAGGTGTTTGGGGACACACCGTTCGGTGCATTTTGTTGAGCATAGGGTTCTGCAGCAGACGACCCCTATGAGTTCAATGTTGATCCAACGACGTTGTTAGTTACGACTGCAATAGTAGTTATCGATACGGATCCATACAGAGATGTCACCACGTTGGATGAATTACGTTTCTTGTTTCAGGTTCGTTCGCAGCTCGTGGTTGTACGGTAGCGTTCTCGCTTCCCACGCCCGGGTTCGATTCCCGGCGGGGTCACGGATTTTCTCTGCCTCGTGATGACTGGTTAGTTAGGTTAAAGTAGTTCTAATTTCTAGGGGACTGATGACCATAGATGTTAAGTCCCGAAGTGCTCAGAGCCATTTGTTTCAGGTTCATAGCTGCAGCCGGATATGCCGACTTTCGGCAGAAAGGTCGGTCTTCAAATACAGATTGGTGTGAACATCAATATACCACAGAGTTGCTTTTGCTTTTGTTACTGCTTTTGTCCCGCATCGTGCGCATGGTCGGCAGGGGTACGTATGGATTTGGCATGGTTAAGTTTAAGGGGTGGCTGGATGCTCTTCCTCCCCCCCCCCCCCCCAGGACAGAATTAGTGTACCCCAGCTGTATGCGTCCAGAGTAATTCATGAAATAGTGCGAATGTGTTTCAGATGTCTGCGAGTCGTGTAACGGAGGCTGGAAGTGGGGACCAGCCCAGTATTCACCTAGTGGGATGTGGAAAACCGCCTAAAAACCACATCCAGGCTGGCCAGCACACCAGCCCTCGTCGTTAATCCGCCGGGCGGATTCGATTCGGGGCGGCCCGACTACCTGAGTCCCACGGAGATTCCACGGAAAATACGGAGTAATAATAGGGACCATGACAACTTTGAAGTAGGCCTACGTCAGTATTACAGCTGTATCTATTCGTGCTTGTATCTTGTAGCATGTCTGGCTCTAGATAAATGTTGCATAAAAGATTTGTGATGTGTCGTGGTCATTAAGTTGCACTGTAATAAGACTTTTGTGTTGACCACAGTTTTCATTGACTTCATTACATCTCAGAGCGTTCCGGAGTATCTCATAGCGCTGAAAAGAGTGAATTATAGCAAAATCACTGTAAACTGTGGTCAAAACAAAAGTGTTATTATTTCTGGATCTGGCAGCCGTAGCATTCACCCATGTCTCACTTCGTAACTGAGAAAGCAAATACCATCTGAATTATGACGTAAGACGTGGATTGAGGTGCAGACATATATTCCTTTAATAATATTTATTGAAGACAACTAATTAAGATGTGGTTGAAAATTATAGAAGCGATCCTCCATAGGAAGGTATCATATAATTTATTCAGATTTCCTTTCTTACTTATCGTATTTGGCGACTCCATTGTTGAATAAACTTCGTGCTCCTTCGGCGCGCGAACAGTGCCATCAGAGCGAAGTGGTTGAGACTGACTACTGCAGTCGAGTTCTGGATGGGTCAAGTGAGTGCTGTTGAAGAGAGTGGCCGCATGATTCGGTAGAGGCGAGGCAACATATTTAACGTCCTAGCTGCGTGCCTTCTGTGTGAATAATGTATTCGACTTGTAAATAGGCAGATTATTTTGTTATGAGATTCACTGCAAAGCATTTCTGAGTACAGTCTTATTGCCATTGACTTCAACTGCATCGTGTGACACTATAGTCGAATATTTATTACACACCTTGTTAGCAGTTTTTGTCAATATCAATGAAACTCACCAGCAGCCGTGTAGCTAAGACGTTATTTTATTTTGACTATCACTTTCGGCTTTCCACTATGGCTTATTCAGTCCCCATATGCGTCTCTCAAAATAAACTATATTGTCAAAAAATGCCATATATTCATGGATGTCGTAAATTCAAACCCTTTCACAAGTGTTTCTTCGAAGACACATTAGAATGAAGGACTTGTGAAACGGTTTGTATTCACGACATTCAGGAATATGTGGCACTTAAAGACAATATAGTTTATTTTGAGAGATGAATATGGGGCCTGTAGATGGCATGGTGGAATGGCAAAACTGGTAGTCAAAATAAAATAAAATAACATCTCAGTTACACGGCAATTGCGAATTTCATTGATACTGACAATTACTTAACCAACTGATGTCCCCTGTCCATGATGGATCAACAGAGATTGTTAGCAATTTGTGCGTTTATCTGCTACGTGACTTATTCGTTAAAACACATCAGATGAATTCGCAGTTGCGAATAATGTCTACCATCCACTGTAGAATGGAATGACGTCAGCCGGCCGCGGTGGTCTCGCGGTTCTAGGCGCGCAGTCCGGAACCGTGGGACTACTACGGTCGCAGGTTCGAATCCTGCCTCGGGCATGGATGTGTGTGATGTCCTTAGGTTAGTTAGGTTTAATTAGTTCTGAGTTCTAGGGGACTGATAACCACAGCAGTTGAGTCCCATAGTGCTCAGAGCCATTTTGGAATGACGTCAATGATAATTTGTGCGGGACTTCCATATGTCGTCAACCATGCGTCTACGATCTGTACTCTCACGTCCATTACGTGTATTCCCGAACAGATTAGACGTTTTACTTGAAAGTGGCATGACCGGTATCGGCAGATAAATACGATTTTGCAAACGTACGGGAATACACATAATGGATGTGCGACTGCAGATCGTAGCCGCGTCGTTGACGACATATGGAAGTTTGGGTGTAGACGCGAGTGGTGCACGGATAGCCGAATGATAAGGCGACCGTTCGCGATAAGAAGGATGTGCAGATGCACACATATTACCCGAACTCTCACGGGACTTAATAAGAATGTCTTCCACGAGTAATGAGTGTGTAGGGTAGGGACACTACGAATGTAGTGTGTGGATATATAAGGTGAGAATGTGGGTCTCGCGGGAGTCGTGGGCGAGATAGTCCCTGCAGTCGAACTATCCTCTGTGCCCTCGGTCGCTCAGATGGATAGAGCGTCTGCCATGTAAGCAGGAGAACCCGGGTTCGAGTCCCGGTTGGGGGGACACATTTTAGGTTTTCCCCTTTGACATATACGAACGTCCGTCCGCAGCTGAAGGTATTAATATATAATTCTAATTTCGTACAGAAGTTTGGGTCTGGCCGTGAGTCGTGCACGAATAGCCAAAAGGGGTGGCCGCACTGCAGCTCAGCGAGTTCGGTCGGAGGGTCAGCTGCCCACTGCAATAAAAAAATAAAATAAAATAAAATAAAAAAATAAAACTGTGTAAATGGATCATGGATGAACCGGAACGTGTGTCTTGGACGTCCACCCCAAACAAATGCAATGAACAATATCGAACAAAATAAGATTAAACAAAAAATAATGGTAAGTCTTATCGCGGTAAGTGGGAAATCCGGGTTTGAGTCCAGGTCCGGCACAAATTTTCACTGCCGTCATTCCATTCTACAGCTGATAGTAGTCATTATTCGCAGTTGCGAATTCATCTGACGTATTTCGTAACGGCTGCGGTCGCCGTAGTGCATTGTCATCGCTTAATACAATATCGTATTCGTTAAAACGTCACTGGCCTCAGTATTTTAACTTTATTTCGCGTCTTACAACCTCACGTGAAGAGTGCCAAACATTGCTACCTACGTACTCAAAAAATGGTTCAAATGGCTCTGAACACTATGGTACTTAACATTTGAGGTCATCAGCCACCTAGAACTTAGAACAACTTAGCCGGCTGGTATGGCCGAGCGGTTCTAGCCGCTTCAGTCTGATACCGCGCTACCGTGATGTGTGATGTCCATAGGTTAGTTAGGTTAAAGTAGTTCTAAGTTCTAGGGGGCTGATGACCTCAGGTGTTAAGTCCCACAGTTCTCAGAGCCATTAGAACTACTTAAACCTAACTAACCTATGGACATCACACACATCCATCCCCGAGGCAGGATCCGAAGGTGCTACCGTTGCGGTCGCGTGGTTCCAGACTGAAGCGTCTAGAACCACTCGACCACAACGGCCGGCACCTACGTAGTGATTCTATGCAGGGACATCTGCAGAAGTCACCAGCTGGATGGGTACTTAGAAGCTTTGTTTTCTAGCTTGATGCGGCAGAGTACAACTACGGCCCCTAGCACACCACGCGTTAAAGTGTTAATTTGGACAGGAGAGGGTTCATACAGCGGAGGCAATAAACGGGACAATTGTTGTATCTAACACTGACACTTGTCTCCATTAGGCTGCAAAGGTTAATCGGCTTGAAAACAATTAGCGCACACTTGTTGCGGATTGCTCTGCCTTAATTTCATCCCACGGTGACAGTGAAACATCCCCTTTGTAAAATTAATGAATTACTGTGCTGATAAACCTGTACGTTATTTGTTTTTCAAACAGCTGAGCAAAATTGAACGTACTCAGACATTACTCTCTTTACTTATTCTGATCACCACTAAACTGACACACAATATTTTTAGCGCAACTCAATCTGACTTTCAAAAATCCCTACAATAGAATGGCCCTGACTTACAATAACCTATTCCTTTCATGAATCACTTACCCCACAAAAATCTTCGTTACTCGAACTACTGCAATACAGCGAGCGCCACTACTGCCAGCTAAATAAAAGATTCTAACTACTGAAGGCACTAACTACAGATAGGCATAGTTAGCAAATGAAACAGTTTGATAGAGAACAATCAATGTATTTACCTTAATAATGTTAAAAAGTGATTATATATATATATATATATATATATATATATATATATATATATATATATAGGGTGAGTCACCTAACATTACCGCTGGATATATTTCGTAAACCACATCAAATACTGACGAATCGATTCCACAGACCGAACGTCAGGAGAGGGTCTAGTGTAATTGGTTAATACAAACCATAAAAAAATGCACGGAAGTATGTTTTTTAACACAAACCTACGTCTTTTTAAATGGAACCCGTTAGTTTTGTTAGCACATCTGAACATATAAAAAAATACGTCATCAGTGCCGTTTGTTGAATTGTAAAATGTTAATTACATCCGGAGATATTGTAACCTAAAGTTGACGCTTGAATACCACTCCTCCGCTGTTCGATCGTGTGTATCGGAGAGCACCGAATTACGTAGGGATCCAAAGGGAACGGTGATGGACCTTAGGTACAGAAGAGACTGGAACAGCACATTACGTCCACATGCTAACACCTTTTTATTGGTCTTTTTCACTGACGCACATGTACATTACCATGAGGGGTGAGGTACACGTTCGACGTGCGTTTCATAGGACATGGAGGACGCATAAATTGGACAGCCCGTTCTCCTGATCTTACACCTCTGGACTTCTTTCTGTGGGATACGTTAAAGGAGAATGTGTACCGTGATGTGCCTACAACCCCAGAGGATATGAAAGAACGTATTGTGGCAGCCTGCGGCGATATTACACCAGATGTGCGACATTCATTACGCCAGAGATTGCAATTGTGTGCAGCAAATGGTGGCCACCACATTGAACATCTATTGGCCTGACATGTCGGGACACACTCTATTCCACTCCGTAATTGAAAACGGAAACCACGTGTGTACGTGTACCTCAAAAAATGATTCAAATGGCTCTGAGCACTATGGGACTCAACTGCTGAGGTCATCGGTCCCCTAGAACTTAGAACTACTTAAACCTAACTAACCTAAGGACATCACACACATCCATGCCCGAGGCAGGATTCGAACCTGCGACCGTAGCGGTCACGCGGTTCCAGACTGTATCATTAGAACCGCTCGGCCACTCCGGCCGGCTACGTGTACCTCACCCCTCATGGTAATGTACATGTGCGTCAGTGAAAATAAAGAGGTGTTAGCATATGGACATAATGTAATGTTCCAGTCTCTTCTGTACCTAAGGTCCATCACCGTTCCCTTTGGATCCCTACGTAATTCGGTGCTCTCCGATACACACGATCGAACAGCGGAGGAGTGGTACTCAAGCGTCAACTTTAGGCTACAATATCTCCGGATGTAATTAACATTTTACAATGCAACAAACGGCACTGATTACGTATTTGTTTATATGTTCAGATGTGCTAACAAAACTAACGGGGTTCCGTTAAAAAAAACGTAGGTTTGTGTTAAAAAACATACTTCCGTGCATTTTTTTATGGATTATATTAAGCAATTACGCTTGCCCCTCTCCTGACGTTCGGTCTGTGGAATCGATTCGTCAGTATTTGATGTGGTTTACGAAATATATCCAGCGGTAACGTTAGGTGACTCACCCTATATATATATATATATATATATATATATATATATATATATATATATATATCAGTTCATCATATCCAGTATTACGAATTTACTCTTTCTGGCGGACACACGTTCAGATCGTCCGCTCTTAAAATTCTTCCATCTCTCTCCCCACATCCCCCACTGCTGGCGGCTCACCACCAACTGTGCAACGCTACTCGCTGTTCACATCCAACTGCCCAACACTACAATAGCGAATATTACAACAATGCTAACCAGCTACAGACTGCACTCAGTACAGTCAGTGATACACAGCGCTACGTGGCGTTACCAACATAAAAACCTAATTACAACAGTACCTACCAGCAGGGTAACTGACAGTGTCACAAGGCCAGTTTCATGCTACGATGTTACGAGGAGCATCAAACTGAGCTCACAACGAAGTCTTGGCCATCAAATTCGCCTGAATTGAAACCTGGGAAACTTGCCTGGGACAATACTGGCCACTGGCAGTGTGCCTAGAAGCACTCCGTCGTCAGGCCAGAAGTGGCCTATCGGGACCATCCGACCGCCGTGTCATCCTCAGGTATGGATGCGGATAGGAGGGGCGTGTGGTCAGCACACCGCTCTCCCGGTCGTTATGATGGTTTTCTTTGACCGGAGCCTCTACTATTCGGTCGAGTAGCTCCTCTGCTGGTATCACGAGGCTGAGTGCACCCCGAAAAATGGCAACAGCGCATGGCGGCCCGGATGGTCACCCATCCAAGTGCGGTGATCTGACGGGAACCGGCGTACCCACTGCGGCGAGGCCGCGGATAGGAGGGGCGTGTGGTCAGCACACCGCTCTCCCGGTCGTTATGATGGTTTTCTTTGACCGGAGCCGCTACTATTCGGTCGAGTAGCTCCTCTGCTGGTATCACGAGGCTGAGTGCACCCCGAAAAATGGCAACAGCGCATGGCGGCCCGGATGGTCACCCATCCAAGTGCGGTGATCTGACGGGAACCGGTGTACCCACTGCGGCGAGGCCGTTGCGTGCCCAGAAGGCCACTGGTTTTTAATTTGCCAGATTTACGAGTCCTGTGCGTAGACATCTATTGCAACATAACATTGGAAACAAAGGACTTGTCGAGCCCATGTCATGCACAATCGCTTTAGCACTGCGTTCCGAAGATGGACCAACACGCAGTTACAATGGGTCGGCAAATTACTGTATTTTCCACGGGTGCGAACAGCCAGGGAGTTGTGCGAAAGCGCGTGCCTACCTTGCTGCGGGACGTAGATGTTGAGGTAGAGGCAGTCCTCGCTGGTGTTGGAGAGGTACGGCAGCAGCCGCTTGAGGTAGTTGTAGCGCTCGTCGCTGACGTCCTGCATGTTGGGTGGCCGCTGCGGGCAGACGGGCGCGTAGCTGAACGCCTCTCGCAGGCCCTCCCAGGGCGGCGGCGCCGACGGCGGCACGAAGCGCTTGGAGCCGACGGGCGCCAGCGCGTACGGCACGCCCAGGAAGGCGTCCACTGGGCCGAGGTTGGGGCTCTGCAGCTCCATCACCAGGCCCTGCAGCCAGCCCTGCTTGATCCGCACCTCGCGAGTCACCATCGTCTGGGCGGCGCCGCCGCCGCCTCCGCCACCACCCCGGTACCTGTCGCGCGTCCACGAGCCTACTCCTGGCCCCGGGACCGTCGCTGTCATTATCAGCAGCGCCAGCAGGGCGCCGCACACTCTGGACCTCATGCTACTCGGCAGCAATATTCTGTCACGCGCACTCACTCACCAGGCTGCTCCGGCACTCTTCCCTGCATTCCAAAGGAACCAACTTCGCCAACTGTATCCAAAATCGGCACAACTTGCCTCAATTCTGACGGTCTTCGGACTAGCACTATTTTGCTAGTGCTTCATACGAACAACCACGAAACGTTATGCCTGAGAGGCAAGCGTTACCCTCACACTCACACTCAGACCAATAATTCCCCTATAAATCCGCGGAGTGAAACTAGAAAGCTGTCTTTTCCGCTTCAACCTGACAAAAAGTTACAGTACCGACAAAAACTAAAGCGAACGCCGCAGAAATGCACTAGATCCGACGCGTAAACAATGAGCACAACGTAAAAATACTGCTTTACAAATTCAAATGCAGAGAATACTAGCTGATATCTAGAATAGTCGATCGACCTACGTCGTGTGTTCAGTAAAACAAATTCGGAACTGGTTATTCGTCACACTCGTGCTTTCGCGTTGGACACACTGCTGACCAAGTTGACCGCCCACAATCAGTTAAGACACTTAGTAAAACACCACGGTGATAACATAAGCAGCTGTTCGAAGACGTGTCAAAGGGTCCCCCAGGGCGCCGACGTCTCTACGGGAGTGACTTGCTGTCTGCAGCCAAGACTGAAGGCACCTGCAAAGAGAAATAATTTATTATCTATTAAGTGGCCTATATACAAGGTATTATTAAAATGAAGTTTCGTACAGTGTAAGAGGCTAGAATTAGAAAAACACATCCAAATGTCTGAAGACCCGTTCTTTCTAAGGATTTGACACCGGAAACGATCAGCACTGCTTCCATTCGTGACACTTGTTCACTGGAAGTACACAACGTCACGTTCATTAATAGCAATGGACCCCTCTGTACTTCGGCGTAAGGAATCAAGAATTACAACAACAATATACACTCCTGGAAATTGAAATAAGAACACCGTGAATTCATTGTCCCAGGAAGGGGAAACTTTATTGACACATTCCTGGGGTCAGATACATCACATGATCACACTGACAGAACCACAGGCACATAGACACAGGCAACAGAGCATGCACAATGTCGGCACTAGTACAGTGTATATCCACCTTTCGCAGCAATGCAGGCTGCTATTCTCCCATGGAGACGATCGTAGAGATGCTGGATGTAGTCCTGTGGAACGGCTTGCCATGCCATTTCCACCTGGCGCCTCAGTTGGACCAGCGTTCGTGCTGGACGTGCAGACCGCGTGAGGCGACGCTTCATCCAGTCCCAAACATGCTCAATGGGGGACAGATCCGGAGATCTTGCTGGCCAGGGTAGTTGACTTACACCTTCTAGAGCACGTTGGGTGGCACGGGATACATGCGGACGTGCATTGTCCTGTTGGAACAGCAAGTTCCCTTGCCGGTCTAGGAATGGTAGAACGATGGGTTCGATGACGGTTTGGATGTACCGTGCACTATTCAGTGTCCCCTCGACGATCACCAGTGGTGTACGGCCAGTGTAGGAGATCGCTCCCCACACCATGATGCCGGGTGTTGGCCCTGTGTGCCTCGGTCGTATGCAGTCCTGATTGTGGCGCTCACCTGCACGGCGGCAAACACGCATACGACCATCATTGGCACCAACGCAGAAGCGACTCTCATCGCTGTAGACGACACGTCTCCATTCGTCCCTCCATTCACGCCTGTCGCGACACCACTGGAGGCGGGCTGCACGATGTTGGGGCGTGAGCGGAAGACGGCCTAACGGTGTGCGGGACCGTAGCCCAGCTTCATGGAGACGGTTGCGAATGGTCCTCGCCGATACCCCAGGAGCAACAGTGTCCCTAATTTGCTGGGAAGTGGCGGTGCGGTCCCCTACGGCACTGCGTAGGATCCTAAGGTCTTGGCGTGCATCCGTGCGTCGCTGCGGTCCGGTCCCAGGTCGACGGGCACGTGCACCTTCCGCCGACCACTGGCAACAACATCGATGTACTGTGGAGACCTCACGCCCCACGTGTTGAGCAATTCGGCGGTACGTCCACCCGGCCTCCCGCATGCCCACTATACGCCCTCGCTCAAAGTCCGTCAACTGCACATACGGTTCACGTCCACGCTGTCGCGGCATGCTACCAGTGTTAAAGACTGCGATGGAGCTCCGTATGCCACGGCAAACTGGCTGACACTGACGGCGGCGGTGCACAAATGCTGCGCAGCTAGCGCCATTCGACGGCCAACACCGCGGTTCCTGGTGTGTCCGCTGTGCCGTGCGTGTGATCATTGCTTGTACAGCCCTCTCGCAGTGTCCGGAGCAAGTATGGTGGGTCTGACACACCGGTGTCAATGTGTTCTTTTTTCCATTTCCAGGAGTGTATGTAGCATACGTTCCTCTAGGTCAGCGACGCCGTTCACTCTTGCTTGTTTCCCTAAGATACAGGTAATTTCATACGAACAGTTTATCCGGCAGTACTCTGCGACGTTTTCAGTTAGAGAAAATTACCTGTTGGGTACCTAGTTCAAACTATACAGTGATTAATACGATTGTGGATCTATAAACTAAATTTCTTCTCAATAAATGCATCGGTTAAGACACTCAAACATATACGAACCAAGAAACATACTTCATAACATTCGGAAACCTATGGTTTTTCACAAATACCAGACACAGTCACACAGCACCAAGTGACAAAATGACACTGGAAGGAGAAGATATTCCAATGAAGAATTTTGTGGCCGTTGTCGAAACCTATTTGTCGGTGCGAGTGACGTGAAGAAGCATTATTAATATCAGAAGGGGAAACGAACAGGGTATTGAGGCAATAATTAAAGCATTCAACAGCAAAAACAAGATTATTCATTTCGCTTGTGAATAAGAAAGTCAGAAAACACACGTTTTCGACCTCACCATCACCATAAAAACAGCGAAAACATCCTTAGCATTTACTAATAAAAAAAAGAAGGGGCCCACAACTACAGATGTAGATATCTATGCTTTTCGTCACCCGCACACACAGGAATTAACAGTTTGTAGATCTATGTTGTATAGAGCACACAAAATACCACATTAAGCAATGAAATGCTCCAAAATGAAATCGAGGTCATTAAACAGATAGCAGCGGCAAATGTTTATCAATCTACACTCATAGAAAAATGTCTAAGGGAGATAAGAAAGGAATAGACAGAAGTATAAGCAAGAACAACAAGAACACAGACACGAGGACAGTATATCTTCCCTACTTTGGTACTATTTCAAAATATACGTTGCTAATGTATTGAGGCTATACAGGGTGATTCACGAAGATATGCAGATATTTTAATATGTTATTCTACAAGTAAAAGTAAAGAAAAAAGTTCATACAGACGTAGGAGTAACGTCTAATAAGAGATTTATCATGAAATTTAGCGACTTCGCTGATATGAAGCCATCACAAAACTGTACAAGGATCCAGTAGAGAACAATTTCCACTTAATTTGCTGTTACTGATCTGGTGAATCTAATAAAACATGTCACAGACGTGTATCTGCATTAGTTTTCCTGTACGAGGATCCAGTAGAGAACAATTTCCACTTAATTTTCTGTTATTGATCTGGTGAATCTAATAAAACATGTCCCAGATGTGTATCTGCATTAGTTTTCCAGAACATCCAGAGAAGCAGTAGACGAAATTAAGAACAACCCCGTGAAACTGAAACGAATTACAGACTTCTGTGCCCTGGAGCAGATTGTAAATAACTCTACCACTGTTTAAAATTTAGAATCTCAGTGTCATATTAGGCTAACAAGTGCCTGTTACACGTTTTTGTAGCAAAATAAAACTAGAACAAACAACTGGTGTCATCCGACTACCTATTATGGAAAATAATATCATTGTTCCATCTGAGGAGGAGGGTTTAAACTCTCTAAACGCTTCTTGGGATGAAATGAAAGAGTGACTGACGCAACTAAACGTTTTATATGAAGTTTTATTGTCATAAACAGCCGCATTTCCTTACAACAATACAACATGGACGTCATAAGGTTAGAGAAACCGAGTGGAAGACTAAGATTTGTTGGAAGGACTTTTGGAAAGTGTTGTGCATCTGAAAGGAGTCGTATAGAAGACGTGAACAACTGTGGTGAAATGTTTCAGCGTTTGCAGTTTATAAGAAGTTGACATTACAATCACATCGAAAGATAACCGAGCCGCGCTGTTGGGATTGTCTCAGCAATCCCGTGTAGGTTATACGTAAGTGTATTAGAAATGAGATTTTAGGAAATTTAAATCGGAATCTTTGAATTGAAGACGACATAGATCTTGCAAAACCAGTCTGGTTAACAGATAAACTGTACGCAGAGAAAATTGTAAGGCGACTATGTAGCCATCATCGTATATCTTGTATTGGGCTCAATAAAATCAGATAACATTTGGGCACGTAAAGAGAGCTCTTTCTTTCCCATAAATTAGTACGTGAATGGAATAGGTCCAAAAACTCGCCGGTTGCAAGCAGGACTTGCGCTATGAGTGTTCCGAAAAAACGTAATTACGTACTCGATAGTTCATCCATCCCGGGAATCGAGAATCGACGACTTTTGTCCCTTTATCGATATGGAAACTTGGAAATACATTGGTCCTGGGAATTACAAGACTTTCGACAAAGTATTAATTTCGAGTTTTTAATTTAAAATTGTATGTGATTTCGTCTTCGCTATTCTAATTCCTGGGGAAAAGGGGGTCTAAACAGACAGACAGACTGTGAGCCAGATAACGAATGACAACAATTGTTTTCGTGTGATGTAAATTAGCCTTTTTCTGGGTTTTATTTTACTTGTATTGTGAGACCTTGCTTCTTGGCAAATTTCATGATTCTAGGTCAACGGGAAGAGCCCTATAGGTTTTGATGAGTGAGTTGGCAGGTATTAAAATATGCATCATAAATGGCAGTATCAAAAAAATGGTTCAAGTGGCTCTGAGCACTATGGGACTTAACATCTGAGGTCATCAGTACCCTAGAACTTAAAACTACTTAAACCTAACTAACCTAAGGACATCACACGCATCCATGCCCGAGGCAGGATTCGAACCTGCGACCGTACCGGTCGCGCGGCTCCAGACTGTAGCACCTAGAACCGCTTGGCCACCCCGACCGGCATGCCAGTATCACTAGATTGTATTGAGTGAGAAACTTAAACATTTTATACCGCCAATGGACTGTAGACATTAGTATATGACATAAATTTCAACTTAACACGACTACCCATTCCTGAGAGAAAGACAAGTAGACGGATTACAAAGTGGTCCTATAGGGCAAAATCTGTACTAGCAAGGGAAGTGTATATCATGGAACGCCAAGAATTGCACGGACATCTGCAGAGATTATTTATCGCTAGAGACCGGATTACATTCATTTACATGTTGCAAGTGCATTTGCATATTTGACTCCTTTTCAAAGGTTATTGCATATTTTAACTAAAACCTTGTGGTGGTGCATATTTTCGCTCTATGTTTACAATATTTTGAACATTTAGACGTGCGTTCTCTAGCTCGATCTAGTTTTTATGTCTCACAGATTGATTGCGACTGAGACTGCGTGCAATCGCTAACTGAGAGGCCACTGCCTAGCGAAATCATTACAGAAGACGAACAGGAACAGGCGAACAGACAATGCTCCAGCCACCGCGCCCCCGGTTAATCCCCTCCGCTGTCATAGCGTACCCATCGGCCACAATTAAACTACGCAAGCCTTTAGTCGCACGTCCATAGTTTCGGTTTAGCTTTCTATTTATTTGTACACATTTGAACATGTTGTGCCCCATGCATGCCGCCCGAAAATAGAAACGTCGTTTCATGGGTAGCTGGCCCTACTGGAGCATTTACATATGAAGAAATTATTTTATATTGTCGAGTTTGTGAGAAAAACGTTTCCTGCAAAAAAAAAAAAAAGCTTCAAACACACTAGTATTTCGAGACAAGTCTTCATATCGCAGGAATGCAGAAGAAAGGACAACGACAACAAGTTACAGTAGCTGGGATTTGTCAAAAGGTAACCAAAATAATCGGTTTAACATGGATCTATGTGAAGCATTCATTGCAAGCATTATTCCCCTTCACAAACTTACAAATCCTATCCTCAAAGACTTTATGCGTACCGACAATTTACCTAAATGTTCTAGAAGAAATACGAAATGAACTCAAGGACAGCATATCTGGATTTCAGTTGACAAAACTACAGACACTTATGGCCATTATATTGCAAACTTTTTCAAATTGTTAGTGCTTTAAAAGAAGAGCCTACTGCTTCCTGTTTACCGGCCTGCGAGAAACTTGAAAAAGTAAATCATTCTACGATCGCTAGATTTGTGGATGAGGGTATTAGAAAAATATTTCCAGAATATTCTGCAGATGAAGGGCTGTTTGTGTTTATTTCAGATGCTGCTCCCTATAGTATGATCAAAGCAGGAAAAGCTCTCCGAGTATTTGATCATAATTAGATTCATGTGACGTGATTTGCTCATGGAGCACATCGCCTTGCTGAAGAAATATGTTCCACGTTTGTGAATGTAAATAAACTGATTTCATCCACAAACAGTTTCTAAAGGCTCCTGCTCGCATCAAGACTTACAAAGAAAAACTACCAAATCTGCCTTTACCTTCAGAACCAGTGGCGACTGGTTGGGTTACGTGGGTTGAAGCTGTGCTGCTTGACAATGAACATTTCGAGGCCATTGGAGGGGTAGTAAATGACTTCGATAGTGCAGAAGCTTTGTCAGTTTGCCAGTGCAAGGAAGCTTTTAATGATTACAGTTTTAAAAAAGACAGTGCTGTGATTAGCAGTCATTTTTCCTATATACCTGAAGGTATTAAAAAGTTTGAAAGTCAAGGTTTGGCGTTAAATGAATCTATTTAGATGAATAAAATTATTCTAGTAACTCCTCATTCCCGGTATTATTCACAAGAAACCGTAAAGAAAAGTTTGAAAACATTTTAAACAGTAACACAGGCTTTGAACTCTTGTGCCAAATTGATAGTTTTGGTAGTGGGACGTATGAACTTTTACCAGAAATAATAAGTGCCAACATAGCACTCAAATTCAAATACTGTCCAGTTACCGGAGTTAATGTAGAACGGTCCGTTTCTGCATATAAATATGTTTTGAATGATCGAAGACACAAGCTTACTACCAAAAAATTGGAACAGTACTCGTTCGTTTGTTTACACCATTAGAAAAATGTAAGTAAATTGTAAATAATGCTTTGGTCCAATGTTGTTGTTGTTGTGGTCTTCAGTCCTGAGACTGGTTTGATGCAGCTCTCCATGCTACTCTATCCTGTGCAAGCTTCTTCATCTCCCAGTACCTACTGCAACCTACATCCTTCTGAATCTGCTTAGTGTATTGATCTCTTGGTCTCCCTCTACGATTTTTACCCTCCACGCTGCCCTACAATGCTAAATTTGTGATCCCTTGAAGCCTCAGGACATGTCCTACCAACCGATCCCTTCTTCTAGTCAAGTTGTGCCACAAACTTCTCTTCTCCCCAAACCTATTCAATACCTCCTGATTAGTTACGTGATCTACCCATCTTATCTTCAACATTCTTCTGTAGCACCACATTTCGAAAGCTTCTATTCTCTTCTTGTCCAAACTGGTTATCGTCCATGTTTCACTTCCATACGTGGCTACACTCCATACAAATACTTTCAGAAACGACTTCCTGATACTTAAATGTATACTAGATGTTAACAAATTTCTCTTCTTCAGAAACGATTTCCTTGCAATTGCCAGTCTACATTTTATATCCTCTCTGCTTCGACCATCATCAGTTATTTTACTCCCTAAATAGCAAAACTCCTTTACTACTTTAAGTGTCTCATTTCCTAATCTAATCCCCTCAGCATCACCCGATTTAATTTGACTACATTCCATTATCCTCGTTTTGCTTTTGTTGATGTTCATCTTATATCCTCCTTTCAAGACACTGTCCATTCCGTTCAACTGCTCTTCCAAGTCCTTTGCTGTCTCTGACAGAATTACATTGTCATCGGCGAACCTCAAAGTTTTTACTCCTTCTCCATGAATTTTAATACCTACTCCGAATTTTTCTTTTGTTTCCTTTACTGCTTGCTCAATATACAGATTGAATAACATCGGGGAGAGGCTACAACCCTGTCTCACTCCTTTCCCAACCACTGCTTCCCTTTCATGCCCCTCGACTCTTATAACTGCCATCTGGTTTTTGTACAAATTGTAAATAGCCTTTCGCTCCTTGTATTTTACCCCTGCCACCTTCAGAATTTGAAAGAGAGTATTCCAGTTAACGTTGTCAAAAGCTCTCTCTGAGTCTACAAATGCTAGAAACGTAGGTTTGCCTTTTCTTAATCTTTCTTCTAAGATAAGTCGTAAGGTTAGTATTGCCTCACGTGTTCCAACATTTCTACGGAATCCTAACTGATCTTCCCCGAGGTCCGATACAACCAATTTTTCCACTCGTCTGTAAAGAATTCGCGTTAGTATTTTGCAGCTGTGACTTATTAAACTAATAGTTCGGTAATTTTCACATCTGTCAACACCTGCTTTCTTTGGGATTGGAATTATTATATTCTTCTTGAAGTCTGTGTGTATTTCGCCTGTCTCATACATCTTGCTCACCAGATGGTAGAGTTTTGTCATGACTGGCTCTCACACGGCCATCAGTAGTTCTAATGGAATGTTGTCTACTCCCAGGGCCTTGTTTCGACTCAGGTCTTTCAGTGCTCTGTCAAACTCCCATTTCATCTTCATCTACATCCTCTTCCATTTCCATAATATTGTCCTCAAGTACATCGCCCTTGTATAAACCCTCTATATACTCCTTCCACCTTTCTGCCTTCCCTTCTTTGCTTAGAACTGGGTTGCCATCTGAGCTCTTGATATTCATACAAGTGGTTCTCTTCTCTCCAAAGGTCTCTTCAATTTTCCTGTAGGCAGTATCTATCTTACCCCTAGTGAGACAAGCCTCTACATCCTTACATTTGTCATCTAGCCATCACTGCTTAGCCATTTTGCACTTCCTGTCGATCTCGTTTTTGAGACGTTTGTATTCCTTTTTGCCTGCTGCATTTACTGCATTTTTATATTTTCTCCTTTCATCAATTAAATTCAATATTTCATCTGTTACCCAAGAATTTCTATTAGCCCTCGTCTTTTTACCTACTTGATCCTCTGCTGCCTTCACTACTTAATCCCTCAGAGCTACCCATTCTTTTTCTACTGTATTTCTTTCCCCCATTCCTGTCAATTGTTCCCTTATGCTCTCCCTGAAACTCTCTACAACCTCTGGTTCTTTCAGTTTATCCAGGTCCCATTTCCTTAAATTCCCACCTTTTTGCAGTTTCTTCAGTTTCAATCTGCAGTTCATAACCAATAGATTGTGGTCAGAATCCACATCTGCCCCTGGAAATGTCTTACAATTAAAAACCTGGTTCCTAAATCTCTGTCTTACCATTATATAATCTATCTGATACCTTTTACTATCTCCAGGATTCTTCCAGGTATACAACCTTCTTTTATGATTCTTGAACCAAGTGTTAGCTATGATTAAGTTATGCTCTCTGCAAAATTCTACAAGGCGGCTTCCTCTTTCATTTCTTCCCCCCGATCCATATTCACGTACTATGTTACCTTCTCTCCCTTTTCCTACTGACGAATTCCAGTCACCCATGACTATTAAATTTTCGTCTCCCTTCACTACCTGAATAATTTCTTTTATCTCGTCATACATTTCATCAATTTCTTCATCATCTGCAGAGCTAGCTGGCATATAAACTTGTACTACTGTAGTAGGCATGGGCTTTGTGTCTATCTTGGCCACAATAATGCGTTCACTATGCTGTTTGTAGTAGCTAACCGCACTCCTACTTTTTTATTCATTATTAAACATACTCCTGCATTACCCCTATTTGATTTTGTATTTATAACCCTGTAGTCACCTGACCAAAAGTCTTGTTCCTCCTGCCACCGAACTTCACTAATTCCCACTATATCTAATTTTAACCTATCCATTTCCCTTTTTAAATTATCTAACCTACCTGCCCGATTAAGGGATCTGACATTCCACGCTCCCATCCGTAGAATGCCAGTTTTCTTTCTCCTGATAACGACGTCCTCTTGAGTAGTCTCCGCCCGGAGATCCGAATGGGGGACTATTTTACCTCCAGAATATTTTACCCAAGAGGACGCCATCATCATTTAATCATACACTAAAGCTGCATGTCCTCGGGAAAAATTACGGCTTTAGTTTCTCCTTGCTTTCAGCCGTTCGCAGTACCAGCACAGCAAGGCCGTTTTGGTTAATGTTACAAGGCCGGATCAGTCAATCATCCAGACTGTTGCCCCTGCAACTACTGAAAAGGCTGCTGCCCCTCTTCAGGAACCACATGTTTGTCTGGCCTCTGGCCTCTCAACAGATACCCCTCCGTTGTGGTTGCACCTACGGTACGGCCATCTGTATCGCTGAGGCACGCAAGCTTCCCCACCAACGGCAAGGTCCATGGTTCATGGGGGAAGCTATTTGGTCCAATAGCATAAATGAAAAGTTAATGGTCATGATTGTATGTTGTTTTTTAAATAAAATATTACGGAGTTTCTGAGCGTGAACCTCAGAGTGCGATATATCTCGAAGTTGGTCCTGTACATATCGGTTTCGGTTGTTTCGCTGCGACTGCCGCGAGGGGTAGCTGCGTGGTTTGGTGGGGGGAAGGGGGGGAGCGGCTTGCCTCGGTTCGCGCGGCTCCTTCCGTCGGAGGTTGAAGTATTCCCTCGGGCGTGGGTGTGTGTGTTGTCCTTACCGTAAGTTAGATTAAGTTAGTTTAAGTGGTGTGGCAACCAACAGACCGATGACCTCAGTAATTGGTCCCATAGGAACTTACCACAAATTTCCAATTTTTCGCTGCGACTCACTCTCATCGCATGTGCTTGTTACCGACAACTGTAGCAAAGAAGGAACAATTGTTGGGAACGGTATGCGTCCCCAATTTGCAAATTTTTAGAAAATAATCCCAGAAAGGCCCCCTTCCTAACCTCTACCAGAAAGTATTCAGAAAATGATATCATCGTTCTAAATTTACCGATTTTATACAGGGCCGGCGCTCTTCCTCGTAATTGATATGCACGGGTTCGACTTTGAGATATTATGTTCGCAGTAACTACCATGATATTTCTTATTTGATCTTGCATATTTCGACACTTTTCATGCATCTGTAATAAGCATTTCTCGTGTAAATTTGGGTGCATATTTTAAGGTTTTTGTGATGCATATAATATGGTCTCTATTTTATCGTCCACCCCAAAATCTGTGGTATGAGCCATTGGCATGCGAAACTGCAAGTCTTAGCATTGACATTTGAATAATAACCCGGTGAAAAGTTACGGGAGGAAATTTGAGAGGAAATTGGGTAACACCTAGAAAACTATCGGTATTATAGGACGAAAGACACACATACTTCATGGCTATGTCTTCTTGCTGTATTTCCCTTTGCTTAAAATAATTGCACTGTCTGAAAAACCATCTTTTCCAAATGATAGTGTTGCTCACGTACATCATCTTCTAGGTACAAGTGTGGTCTCAAAGAAGTGGAAAAAGCAAAGTGTAACAGAACAATATTCATTAATAAAATCTTCTCGGTTTAAAGGCCGCGTCACTTCGAATAAAAGGTTTCGATAGCTGCCCCTGTCATCGTCATCAGGAGTACTAAGTATTGACAGTCAGAGCTGACGCTATGTTCTACTTGTACAGACGTAATGGCGGCATCTGGAATCTAAAAAAAGATGGTCATGATTTGTAAATTGAGCAAAAGCAAAGAGGTAGGGTTGGAGAGTGTAGGGAAGCGGAAGCGGAAATTTAAAACGCAGCACCCTCGCGCTATGTGACGTCATTCGGTCCCTCGGCAGGGCGCCGTTGCTATAATCCGTTCATCATAAGAATAAACCTGATGTAAAGAAACACAAACGCGATGATTGGTCAGAAGCTGCAGCACACGTACACCGGTGTTGTTACGCTCTAGGAAGTAGGTCCTACTAAAGTATTAGATATCTTAATACTAAGTTACGTTAAATGAAACTTTAAGATATTCAAATGTATTAACAGCCATCGACGTTTTTCTTAATCACGCTTTAGCTACGTAGTTTTTATTTCAAAAATCATGTATAGTCACAGCCTCTACAGCGTTGTGCTCTGATTGTTGCGCAGTATGAAATAGATTGTTGCGCAGTATGAAAATGGCTGAGGCTGCTTTCTGTTAGTTAGTTAGTTACGTGTACCATTGATCGATAGCACGGAAAAACCGTTATGAAGTGGAACGTGTCAAATGCACAAGAAATGCGCACAGGAAACTATTTTTTTTAAATTATAGTGTTATACCTAAATATTTCTATTATCTATCCCATTCCCTTAAATGGCGCAAAATGCATATATTATAACTCCAGATTTATTTACTCATATTCAAGAATTCATCTATGGTATAGGAGGAGTTGTCAAGGAGGCATGATTTCAATTTATTTTTGAGACTATTACTGCTGTCTGTCAGACATTTTATTTCATCTGGTAATTTATCAAAAACTTTTATAGCAGCATATTTTTCCCCTTTCTGTGCCAAAGATAGGTTAAGCAAAGGATAGTGTAGGTCTTTCTTTTTTCTGGTATTGTAATCATGAATGTCGCTGTAGATTTTAAACTGGTCCATGTTGTTGAGAAAAAATTTCATTACTGAGTTAATGTACTGTGAAGCAGTTGTAAGAATTCCTAACCTTTTAAACAGATGCCTACAAGATGTGCGACTATGAACCCCACACATTATTCTAACTACTTTCTTTTGAGCAGTGAATACCTTTTACCTAAGTGTTGTGTTGCCCCAGAATATTCTTCCGTGTGACATCAGAGAGTGGAAGTGTGCTAAGTATGTTAGCTTACTAATTCTACATCCTCAAAATTGGCAATTATTCTGATTGCAAAAGTTACTGAACCTAGTCGTTTTAGCAGATCCAAAATATGACTTTTCCAATTAAGATTCTCATCTATGTGTACACCCAAAAACTTAGTATGCTCTGCCCTGGCTACTGAATTCTTTTGATGTGTTATGTTGATTAATGGAATTATACTTTTGCCGGCAGAAAATTGTACTGTGTTTTTTCAAAGTTCAGAGGAAGCCCATTCGCAGAAAACAAATTAATAACTTTTCCAAAGACCTTATTTGTATCATTTTCTATCGGACTTTCTTTTACTGGATTAATAATTATGCTTGTATCATCAGTAAACAGTGTCAGTTCAGCATCTTGTTTCACATAACAAGATAGATCAATCACATATATCAAGAACAGGAGGGACCTTTGATCGAACCTTGTGGAACACTTAATGTAATTTCACCCCAGTTAGATGAAGTGGCAAACTCCTTTGAATCACTTGAAGCATATAAAGAGACTTTTGGCTTCCTGTTCTGTACATATGACTTAAACCACTCATATGATGTTCCATTTATACCATACAATTGTAATTTCTCTAACATAATGTCATGGTTCACACTATCAAATGCTTTGGATAAGTCACAGAATAATATTACTGGTAACATTTTACTATTTAAAGACTCTATTATGTGGGCAGTGAAACTGTATATTGCTGTCTCAGTGGAACAGTATTTCTGAAATCCGAACTGTGATTTACTAAGTATCCCATTACTGTTGAGATGGCTAACCACTCTTGAGTACATTACTTTCTCAAAGAGTTTTGGAAATGCTGTAAGCAAGGATAATGGCTGGTAATTATTGACATCTGTGGTTTCCCCCTTTTTGTAGAGAGGCCTGACAATGGCATATTTTAACCTGTCTGGAAAAGTACCCTGAGCCAGTGATGCATTACATATGTGACTCAAAATATCAGCTGTAATTGCACCATTTTGTTTTAATAACTTGTTAGAGATGGCATCTAGTCCAACAGAACATTTATTTTTCAAAGATTTAATAGTTTTTCTTATTTCAGGAGAGGTTGTTAGATGAAACGTAATCTGACTAAAATTTTTCAAAACTGACTCTTCCATGTACTGCTTGGCTTTTTCTTTTGAACTATTCTCACCAATTTTTTCTCCAACACTTAAGAAGTGATTGTTAAATCCATTGGCTGCCTGTGTACTGTTGGTTAAGATGGTCTCATTCTCTTTAACATTAATACTACCTACCTCAGGGGTTACTTTTCCCATCTCCTTTCTAACAACATTCCATATTGATTTTGTTTTATTGCTGGAGTTGTTAATTTCTTCTCTAAATACATATTCCTTGATTTCTTTACCACTTTTCTATGTTACAATAATTTTTATAGTCTAAAACTACTTCTGGATCTTTACTAGTTCTTGCTGTCTCATACAGTTTTCTTTTTCTTTCTGAAGACACTTTCACACCGGTAGTAAACCAAGGTTTCTTTGAAAAGTTTGTGGTGTTACATTTAGTAATTTTCTTTGGAAAACAATGTTCAAAAATGGATATAAATTTATCAAGAAATATAGTGCATTTATCATTAGCATTTGGCTCATTATATACATCTTCCCAGTTTATATTTCCTAAACTTTCCATGAAGTGATCAATAGATACCGGGTTGAGCACCCCCACACTTAAATTAATGGTTTCTGAAGTGTACGCCGTGTTAGGTTTTGTATGTTATCAGTTGTGCATCATGGTAGTGAAATATACAACTGGAACACGGTTGAAACATGGCGAGAGATAGGCTGTTCTTAATGTATTTTTATAAATTTACACAGATAATTGGCTCAAAAATTTTCCCAGTGCTTTATATAATGCAGTTGAGAAAAATATCCGCCTCGGACGTATTGCGTAGTGGGTAGTGTAATGGAATGTGAACACAATGTAGTTATTTTTTCGTTGGTTCAAATCTCCCCATCGTCAGTTCATTTTCTTGTTCAATTTGAAATACCTCCGTCTCGTAATTATAAAACTCATCATCATTTTTTATGAATAATGCATGTCTTTTTGTTTCTAATTACATAATGCAATTTGAAATTCCTGTTTCCATTTCAAATACAAATTGTTAACTATCGATTTTTATGAAAAACTGTTCATTAAAGTTGTTTAAATTAAAAAAACGTAACAATTTAACTTTTTAAGGCAAAAATGAAAAATCAAATCCTCTTTATTTGGACTTTGTCCATCGTTTTATAGCGCAGAAGTAGAAAAGTATCACACAAGCAGGAAGAACAATCATTTTCACAATATCGAGCACATCATACAAATGCTGCATTTTTACACTTGCTACTGCACCATTAGATATGAACGTAACAGAATTGGTCTAGGGCCAAGCTGCGGGATTTGGCCTGAGAAGTAACAAGACAGTTAAGCTGCCAGACGTACTGAAAATAATTCACGCTGTTTTTTTATATGTCACTGCCGAATGCTGGTGGGATATAGAGCGGCTCGTCATAAAAGATAAAGAGAAAATGCTGCGCCTGGTTGGCTTCGCGGATTCTGTTGTTGATAGACCCGTTATCAATGCAGCAGGTGACACTTCCAGAACTGACACGTATTTTTCGGATTCGGATATGGAAGGAGCTAAGAGATTACCAGACGAGTGGCTGTAAGTAATAAGTTCAGTGGATTCAATATATACCTATACGGTGAAATCCTTCAATACTCTCTTACGTTTCACACAGCTTATGCAGAAAAATTACCCCATGGTTAAGTCAGGAATTTTTATCATTCTTGTTTTTAATTACAGTAGTACGTTAGCTAAAAACGATAAAGTGTTGCGGTTTTCGTTCAAGGAGCGTATTGTGGGAGATTTGCAGTGTATTATTTCTTTCTGCTTAAAAATTAAATGACATTCGAAGCTGTATTGTTACTCTGCTAATCTCTTTTTACGTGTGAATTGCAGCTGTCCACGTCACTGCAGGCTAGCTGTACGAGCTGCCAGACGGAGCTGTGCAAATTAAATGCGCCAGTAACGCTGTTGTCCCGTATTACGGACAAGTCGATGTGCGCTTAACGCACAGCACAATAAACTTACCCTTATTATCGTACTCGACAGTACTAGAGACAGCCTGGCTGCAGTCTCACGTGATACAGACATTCAATGAGGTTCCAGCAAACGCCGAAGAATACATAGTGCATTGTTTGAATCAGGCTTGTGTGTGTGAAATCTTATGGGACTTAACTGCTAAGGTCATCAGTCCCTAAGCTTACATACTACTTAACCTAAATCATCCAATGGACAAACACACACACCCATGCCCGAGGGAGGACTCGAACCTCCGCCGGAACCAACCGCACAGTCCATGACTGCAGCGCCGTAGACGGCTCGGCTATTGCCGCGCGGCATTACATCAGGTTTATTCTTATGATGAACCGATTATGGTAACTGCCTAACTTGCCATGCGTCAGTGCGGCCCTTTCTGTAACGTTGCAGACACTGCCATTACATCTATATAATGAGATGACGATAGCCAAGGGATACTACCTAATATCGTGTTGGACGTCCTTTTGATTGGCTTAGTGCGGCAGATAGACTTGGCATGAACTCGACAAGTCGTTGGAAAGCTCCTAAAGAAATATTGAGTCATGCTGCCACTATAGCCTCCATAATTACGAAGACGTCACCGGTGCAGGATTTCATGCATGAACTGATCTCTCCATTGTCTCCCACAAATGGTAGATGGTGCTCATGTCGGGCGATCTGGGTGGCCAAGTCTTTCCCTAGAGTTGTTCAGAATGTTCTTTAAACCAATCACGAACAATTGTGACCAGTTGGTATGGCGCATTGTCATTCATAGCAACTCCACCCGTGTCCGGGGACATGAAGTACAAGAACGGCTACACATGGTCTTCAAGTAGCCGAACTATTTCCAGGAATTATCGGTACAGGCTGGACTAGAGTACTCAAACAATTCCACGTAAACACAATCCACACCATTGTGGAGCCGCTATCAGCTTGAACAGTGCCTTGTTGACAACTTGGGTCCTTGGCTTCGTATGGTCTACGCCACACTCGAACCATACTATCAGCTCTTACTAAACGAAATCGGGACTCAGCTGATCAGGTCACAGTTTTTCAGTCGTCCGTGGTGCAACCGATATGGTCTCGAGCCCAGGAGAGGTGCCGCAGCTGCACTGTTAGCAAGTAACTCGCGTCGGTCGTCTGCTGCCGTAGACTGTTACCGCCAAATTTTGTAGCATTGCCCTGGTCTGCGTTGTCCGTGACGAGAGGTAGTGCCTGAAATTATGTATTCTCGGCACACGCTTGAGCCGGCACTGTTACCGATCGGTTCTAGGCGCTTCAGTCCGGAACCGCGCTGATGCTACGGTCGCAGGTTCGAAGCCTGCCTCGGGCATGGATGTGTGGGAGTTCCTTACGTTAGTTAGGTTTAAATAGTGCTAAGTCTAGGGGCATAATGACCTCAGATGTTAAGTCCCATATTGCTTAGAGCCATATGAACCATTTCATTTTCACACACTTGACTCTGTTGATGTCAGATATTGAATTTCCTAATTATAACCGAAATGGAATGTCCTATGCGTCTAGTCCCAACTACCATAGCACGTTTAAAGTCTGTTAAAATCCCATCGGGTGCCATAAACACGTCGGACTCCCTTTCACAGGTGTCACCTGCGGACAAACGACAGCTACGTCATTGAAGCGCCCTATTATACCCTGTGTGCGTAATATTACTGCCATGTGTACAGGTGCACGTCACTGTTCCAGAGTGAAGCAGAACACCGTGTTTGTCCCGACAGTCTAGGCTGTATGACGACGAAGGTGGAGAAAGCTATCGTAGGGTTGAATGCTTTATTCGAAGTGACGCAACTCGAAAACCGCGAAGACTGTATTCAAGGACGCCACCGCAAAAACACCGAGGTTGGAGAACAATATCCACAATCTGACTAAAGCCACCTTTTCACCTCAAACATTACATTTGCGTTCAAGCAGCACATTTTTTAGAATTAAATTTTCTCTCTACAGCGAAGTGTGCGCTGATATGAAACTTACTGGCAGATTAAAACTGTGTGCCGGACCGAGACTCGAACACGGGACCTTTGCCTTTCGCGGGCAAGTGCTCTACCAACTGAGCTCCACAAGCACAGCTCACGCTCCGTCCTCCTGGCGGATTTAAAGGTGTGAGGACGGGGCGTGAGTCGTGCTTGAGTAGCTCAGTTGGTAAAGCACGCTAATTACACTGTCAAGCGATGATATAGATATGTCACTGCTTAGGCAGAACTTTGACTTTATTGCACGCAGCCAAGTTTGGTGGTGAAATCACTTGACTGAAACAACACCTGCTCTGTGAAGACTGAATAGATGTTAAACGCTATCAGGTCAGCAGAAAATAGTTTGGTTTTCAGAGAGCATACTTATTTTAAGCAGAGGGAAATATAGCAATAATTCACGGCAGTGACTTATGTCTGTTTTCGGTTCTGTTACATCGATGTTTTGTTTCTTCTAGTTATCGAAGTTCCTCTTTCAGACCTCGAGTGGTAATCATTCAAATGAACCTCGTGGTAAGGCGCGCATTTTTTCGAGCGATTTACTCACATCACTATTTTTGGAATGATCGGTTCATGCTGTTCCTTATCTATAAAAACGGTTTGGGAGACAATCTGAACAGCCGTCTTCGGTTGTTTGCAGATGACGCTGTCGTTTATCGAGTAATGTAGTCATCATAAGATCAAAACAAATTGCAAAACGATTTAGAAAGTATATCTGAATGGTGCGAAAAGTGGCAGTTGACCCTAAATAACGAAAAGTGTGAGGTCATCCACATGAGTGCTAAAAGGAACTCGTCAATCGGTTACATGATAAATCAGTCTAATCTTAAAGCCGTAAATTCAACTAAATACCTAGGTATTACAATTACTAACAAATTAAATTGGAAGGAACACATAGAAAATGTTGTGGGGAAGGCTAACGAAAGACTGCGTTTTATTGCCAGGACACTTAGAAAATGTAACAAACCTACTAAGGAGACTGCCTACACCACGCTGGTCCGTCCTCTTTTACAATACTGATGCGTGCTATGGGATCCTTACCAGATAGGACTGACTGAGTACATCGAAAAAGTCAAAAGAAGGGCAGCACGTTTTGTATTATCACGAAATATGGAAGAGTGTCACAGAAATGATACAGGATTTGGGCTCGGCACCATCAAAAGAAAGGCGTTTTTCGTTTCAACGGAATCCTGTCACGAAATTCCAATCACCAACTTTCTCCTCCGTATGCGAAAATATTTTGTTGACACCGACCTTGTTGGGGAGGAACGATCACCACGATAAAATAAGGAAATCATAGCTCCTACGGCCAAATATAGGGGTTCATACTTTCCGCGCGCTATACGAGATTGGGATAATAGAGAATTGTGAAAGTGGTTCGATGAACCCTCTGCCAAACAATTAAATGTGACTTGCAGAGTATCGATGTAGATGTACTGTAAGCTCATTTCGTTCGGTTCTCAGCGTTAGCGGTCAGGTAAAGTGCAACACACAGTAGGTTTCGGAGTATACATAGCCATGTAGATCAGAGTGTGGCCCTGCCAGTGGATAATGCCATTGTGCATGCACTGAGACTGACGGTAGTCACTTTGCGTGGTTCCTCTAAACTTTCAACAGTTAAAGTATGGGTCTCCCTGAATATTAGCAGCAAGTTACCCCTATAATGTGTATATCTATGTGCCATGGAAAATATTTACAGCCAGGTGGATGTCATTTAACACCTTATTGCAATATACTTACGCCGAGAAGCAACACGCGCACGGCGCAATGATGACCTTACTCAGAGACACAAACCGCGGTGACGGCCTGACCGACAACTCTGACGCCACAGTACATACGGAACAGACCAGCGGACCGTAAAACAAGTGGACTTCAGGCGGGAGCGCCGTCTAAATCCCAGAGTGGCAAGCGCGGCAAGTGCGGCGCGCAGCAGACGAGTAACAGGAGAAGGCACGTGCGGCCGCCGGCGCGCTAAACACTGCCATAATTCCGCTGGTTAAGCGCTCAATAAGCCACGAGGTCGTAACTGTACACGCGAGTGACTAACTGATTTCGAGGAACGCTAAGCTGAGCTAAGCGCCGACCTCAGTTGACGCCGTGAAGCGCGATAACGGTGCGAGGAAGCTTCGTAACTGCGCACGTACGCAGTTGGGCTGTTCAGCAACACTGTGAAAAACGTTCCTACGCGTTTTGTACGACGTTCGCCACCTGGGAAACGCCTCAGATCCAGAGCAACAGCGTACGAAAATGATTCGAATTGCTTTCCACTGAATTCAAATGGAACGATGAATACAAAAATATGTGGCAAGCCACGATAACCTGGATCCACGAATTTCTTGACAAAGCATCTGTCAAAAATGGTTCAAATGGTTCTAAGCACTATGGGACTTAACATTAGAGGTCATCAGTTCCCTAGACTTAGAACTACTTAAACCTAACTAACCTAAGGACATCGCACACATCCATGCTCGAGATAGGATTCGAAACTGCGACCGTAGCAGCAGCGCGGTTCCGGACTGAAGTGCCTAGAACTGCTTGGCCACAGCGGCCGGCCATCTGTCACAATACCAGGCTTTCATCGTTCTGTGGTGGTGTGCGTAGAGTTTAATAGATTCTGAACTGGAGAAGGTATGATCGAATACAGCTTACCCAAGTGGGGCATTTACAGTACATGTAACTGTGCTGATATTCAGACAATGTACCACATTGTTAATGAGTGACTTATCAGAACATTCCACTGTATCAAGTATCCGATAAGGAGCGACACTGAATTTTTTCCGACTTTCGTGCGTAGTCTGTGTTCTCGACTGTTTATATAGCGTAAATAGTTTTTTATATAGTGCAAATGGTTGCTTATATAGTGTAGTTTCACATGTATATTCTTTGGTTAAACATATATAACACTTTCATTTTTTACAGTTGATGCATAAGATAATAATAATAATAATAATAACCGTGTACATCTTCCATGGAAACTGGTAGGCTCGAAACTTACTTCGGATGTGTTTAAACAACGTCGAGGCCGGCCAGTGTGACTGAGCGGTTCTAGGCGCTTCAGTCTGGAGCCGATCGACCGCTACGGTCACAGGGTCGACTCCTGCCTCGGGCATGGATGTGTGTGATGTCCTTAGGTTACTTCAGTTTAAGTAGTTCTAAGTTCTATGGGACTGATGACCGCAGATGTTAAGTCCCATAGTGCTCAGAGCCATTTCAAACAACGTCGAAGAGGATAATTAAGAGTTTTTCTTCAGAGTATATGGATTTTATATGTCTGATCAGAGAAACTATTCTTCTTTCCAGGGGAGGGGGGCGGTGCAACTTGTAGTATCAAGCATAAGATAGAAGATATGCTATACTTTATTAACATCCATGTAATTCACATCTTCATCAAATTTCGAATGAAAAAAAATCTGATATTAATATATGGTCAAGTTGCCAAAATAACGAACAAAACTTTCGCGACGGTCAGATTGTAATATTCCTGTTCGGACTGTAAAGTAACGAGAGCAGGTTCCCTGCGGGGAAGATGCAGTAGTGGCGAGTCTTCGCTCCAGGTTCCGTTAGAATGCTGGATGGACCACAGTTCCACTTACAAAATTTCGAAGGTTTTTCAGGGATATCTTCTGAGTATTTTGTTGCAAGGGACCCACAGCCTCCGGTGCCTCGTTACAGAGTAATTATGTTTTTTTTATGTTTGTTATCCCAATTACTTGAAGGCAATATTACAGAAAGTGAAGAGATTAAATGAAGATGAGATAGGAGATATGACACTACGCGAATTTGACAAGGCTCTGTAACGACAAGGCCCAGGGTGTAGACGACAGTCCGTCAGAATTATGAAATATTCGGGAGAACGAGACATGAAAAATCAATCCCACCTGGTGTGCAAGATGTATGAGACAGGCGAAACACACTCTGACTTCAAAAATAATGTAGTAATTCTAGTCCCAATGAAAACAGGTGCTAACAGGTGTGAATATTATCGAATTTACGGTTTAATAAGTCATGGTGGCGAAATATTAACAAGAATCATTTACAGCTGGATGGAGAAAATGGTAGGGAAGATCAGTTTCTTTTCCGCAGAAATGGTGGAACACACGAGGCTCCGATTCATCTTAGAAGATAGGTTAATTAAAGGCAAACCTCTCTTTATAGCATTTGTAGATATAAACAGTTCTAAAATCTGATGTCGGCAGGACTAATGTACATGGAAATAAAGGCAGTTCACAACTTTTCCAGAAACCAGACAGCAGTTACAAGAATCCAGGAACATGGAAGGGCATCGTAGGTTGAGAAGCGAATGAGACACGGCTGTAACCTGTCCCCGATGTCATGCAATCTGTACATTGAGCAAACAGTAAAGGAAAGCTAAGAAAATTTTGGAAAAGAGATTAAAGTTCCGGGAGAAGAAATAAAAACTTTAAGGTTTTTTCGATGGCACGCTAATTCTATCAGAGAAAGCAAAATAACAAAGTTAGGCGGAATTGACCACGACTTCAAAAGAGGGTGAAAGATCAACAATAGCAAAACAAGGATAATGGGAAGTAATCGATTTAAAACAGGTGAGGGAATTAGATCAGGAAACGAGACACGTAAAGTGTACACGTGTTTTCCTATGACGTCCGAAATAGAGACGGTATAAAAAGTAAGTAACCTTGTATGAAAGTGTAAGGTACGGGATAAACATTTCAGAAAAGAAGAGAATAGAAGTTTTTGAAATGTGGTGCTAGGGAAGAATGCTACAGATTAGATGGGTGACACATGCAGCTGATGATCATCTGCAGAATAGAACTGGGGAGAAAAGAAATTTCTGGAACAACCAAAACAAGGGATGGGCGGGTAGGAAACATTCTGGAACATCAACACATCAACGATTCAGTGCTGGAGTCAAGTTTGTTGTGTAAAAATTGTGGGGGGAGACCAAGAGATCAATACGATCAGCAGGTTCAAAGGGAATGTAGGTTGCAGATGGTATTTGGAGACGAAGAGGTCTGCAAAAGAATAGAGCAACATGGAAAGCAGCATTAAACCAGTCTTCGGAATGAATACCAGAACAACAACAACATCGGAATTACGTTTGTTTCTGTGAAAATATCTTTACAATAGTGAAGAAACTGTAACACTCAATCACCAGAACGTAGAACGTGAAATACAAACTAATGCGAGAACCCCCAGTGCTATGATATCGTTGCCGTCGCTGCGGTAACAACTCACAATAGCTTCGTCATGCTGCTGTTCCATTGCATGTGGTGAAGCCACGCACGAGGTCCGTAATGGACAACTTTTTTTCAGTTTGTTGGCTATCTGGAGGTGATCAACAGCAGAATATCAGCTGTGACGATACAGACGTAAGAACAACACAGCACCCCGTCCCGAGCGGAGAATACCTCCGAGCCGGACGGGAACAGAACCCAAGCCCCTTAGCTTGGTAATCCGCCGCGGTGACCGCCTAGCTACCGATTCGAACCCGTCAATTCTTCAGTAGTGCATTATCCATCACTGTTGACGTACAAGTAACACTGCTGTATACTTCTGAATCATTTGATCAACCGATGTCCGTCGGGAAGATACAGGACGGAATAATTTTTTATGTGAAGATTACTTCTCGTGTTCAGCGGTTTTCATTTCCGCACATGAGAGAAGAGAGAGCTCTCTTAATTCCGGCAGGTCGAGGATGCGTTGAGGCGCCCAACATGTTTACGAATGGTGTTTCCTGTTTCAAAAAGTGTGGGCTGTCCACTGAAGCTGAAACGCTGATTTGGTTCCAGAACGCACAAAAAGAAAAAAAAAGGGAGAGAGAGAGAACAAAGATAAACCTTATAACACAGTGCGTGAATAAGAGGAACTAAGTCAGTTGTCCTTGATTCATATTTTGTTAGAAAATTTAAATATGAAACTCTTGTAAGTGAAGCAGGGTCAGCACGTATTTTCCGACAAATGAAGAGCCACGTGAATGTGTCCCAGTAACTAGCGGAATTGCCACATATCAACTGTGAATAGCCGTTAAAAATCGTTACTGGTGAGATACACAGTGTAATGGGTACGATCAAGGAAAACCGGGAAAAGAACAGCAATCGAGACATCGGAAGCCTAGTTCAATAACACGACCGAAGGGAGCACAACAGGCGATAACCGCCGAGAAAAATATTGTCTTTTCATCTAGAAGCGGAGTGTCCATCTCGATTTTATCACCCTGGTACCACATCGCAACCGTTTGCTTCAGTCTCTGCGGAAAACGGACCAGCATAATGGTGATAAATGCTTGGAACCTGATCCGTAATCATTCTCCCCGTTACCCAACATTGAGTGACAAGTAGATTTTGGCTAGAAGCAAAACGTTGACGGTTTCAAACCCAGCGTATTGACCACAGACTTAAAAACGATAAGGAAGAGATGAAATGAAAATAACTGAAGGCACTGCACAGCATAGCTTCGGACTACTTAACAGCTGTTTCAGGTGTGCCTAAAAATTAAGACAAATACACTGCTAACACAGCTGATACAGCATTAGTTAGAGGATATAGCAATCCCACCTGATTCTCCCATCACAGTTTCTACAGCTTTTATTAATCTCAGCAGGTCAGTGCCTTACTGATAATAGGACGCTAACTGCACAAAAATGCTGCAACGACATAACGAAAGTGATAAATAAATATTAAATATATTTTCACACATTAAGAGCATTCTCAGTGATACTTAATATAAACTAGTATGGTTCATCTTCTCGCCTTACGGCGGCTTTCACTGCTTTCAGTTAACTGCATTAATGCACATCGAAAATACTCTATCTTCTTCATATGAATTCCTTTTCAACTGCACTTTGACCAACTACTCTTTAGAGTCTAGAACTTATACAGTGGTAACCACGTGTATTTCACGTGTATTGGGCGAGTGGGAAAATCATGTTCCTAGATACAGAATACGTGTTAGGGTAATGCCATAGAAGATTTCAAGTGACGGGATAGGGCACAAAACTGCTTTGATAGGCATGTATTTCTATTTTTAATGAAAATATTTTTCCATTTTCCATTTTCTTAAGGAACTAAAAATTAGTAGTTGTGGTATGGCTCTTGGAGTAGCGCAAGTCTTTCGATTTATTATTACTTCAGTGGCTTGCTTCTCATTTCACAGATAGTTTAGACCAATCAATGTCTTATTAGGCCTAACATGATTGAGTGAAGTTCGTTACTGACCTTTACATCTTTCGGCAACCGAACTCAGTAACTTCATGGTAGTAACTAAACAACGCAGATAATGATGATTTATTATATAGTTGATAGTTGTTTTTTAAACGAGACAGTTTTTCTTTCATCGAAAGTTACTAATGAAAACGATGAAGGTTATGGCATAGTGAAACAAAAAGATGCCCTAGTCTATGTTTCTATGATGGTTGTGTAGTCATTAAAGCTATCCGTAGATATCTACTGAAGTGGACAAAGAATAAAAATTTACGTTTCAAATTAAAGGAAATCATTAGCGTCTAACACTCGGAAGACATCAATGGAATGTAGTCAAATTAAATCGGGTGATACTGAGGGGATTAGATTAGGAAATGAGACAATTGAAGTAGTAAAGGAGTTTTGCTATTTAGGGAGTAAAATAACTGATGATGGTCGAAGTAGAGAGGATATAAAATGTAGACTGGCAATGGCAAGGAAATCGTTTCTGAAGAAGAGAAATTTGTTAACATCGAGTATAGATTTAAGTGTCAGGAAGTCGTTTCTGAAAGTATTTGTATGGAGTGTAGCCATGTATGGAAGTGAAACATGGACGATAACCAGTTTGGACAAGAAGAGAATAGAAGCTTTCGAAATGTGGTGCTACAGAAGAATGCTGAAGATAAGGTGGGTAGATCACTTAACTAATGAGGAGGTATTGAATAGGATTGGGGAGAAGAGAAGTTTGTGGCACAACTTGACTAGAAGAAGGGATCGGTTGGTAGGACATGTTTTGAGGCATCAAGGGATCACAAATTTAACATTGTAGGGCAGCGTGGAGGGTAAAAATCGTAGAGGGAGACCAAGAGATCAATACACTAAGCAGATTCAGAAGGATGTAGGTTGCAGTAGGTACTGGGAGATGAAGAAGCTTGCACAGGATAGAGTAGCATGGAGAGCTGCATCAAACCAGTCTCAGGACTGAAGACCACAACAACAACAACAACAAGCTGATTCATGTGTGCATGTAAAGAAGGTCTAGCCCCACTGCTGTTTGAAAGTTTGATTCTGCGCTACATGTCAGCATACTCAACACATAAAAGTTACGTAAAAGATCGCTTAAGGAAGCGGACAAATCCTCAAACTAAAAATCTCACATTACGAAGGAGATGCTGAGCTTTATATACAACGTACGTGGAGCCTTCTAGGAAACCGATTATAAATGATTTAAAACATTTAAAACGTGACGTTTGAAGAGCACTTTAGGGACTAATATCTGTGACGATGGAGTTGATTAGCAGTTACTAGATGACTTGAACGATTTCTTTATCGAACTAATGTGGAATGAGTCAGTTTACAGTACACGTATACGTGACTTATGCTACTATTAATGAACACACTATTATTTTTAGCCCTACTCATGCAACAATTTTTTTTTACTGGCTACAAATTTATTAACAGAAATTCGTCAGTGTAATAGAAGGAGCTGTCCAGGAGAAATGATTTTAAATTCGACTTAAGAGTTATGTTATGTTAACCGGGGACCTAGAAACGACGGAGAGGCTCCGTCCCCGCCGCATCCGCAGTAGTCCGCAACCCCACAACGACTACCGCAGTCCACCCCTCCACCGCCCCACACCGAACCCACGGTTATTGGGCGGTTCGTTCCCCGGTGGACCTCCCAGGGAACGTCTCACACCAGACGAGTGTAGCCCCTATGTTTGCGTGGTAGAGTAATGGTGGTGTACGCGTACGTGGAGAACTTATTTGCGCAGTAATCGCAGAAATAGTGCAGCTGAGGTGGAATAAGGGGAACCAGCCAACATTTGCCGAGGCAGATGGAAAACCGCCTAAAAACCATCCACAGACAGGCCGTCTCACCAGACCTCGACACAAATCCGCCGGGCAGATTCGTGCCGGGGACCGAGTCTCATTCACGCCTGGAAAACTGTGCGTTAGACCGCACGGCCAACAGGGCGGGCCGGACTTAAAAGTTACTTTGTTACCTGTCTGACGTTTAATGTCAATGGACAAATGAACAAAAATTTGGTTGCTGCATAATAACTCCTTTTTGAGCCACTGAACGGATAGTGAAGGTAATCTTTTTCTCTAGTGTTGTAGGTATTGACCACTATATTCTCTCAAATTTTGATGAATTACTTATAACTAATTTTATTAGCGAATACATGTATTGCGACGGCGCAGTTAAAATGCCGAGTTCTTTGAAGCGATACTTATGTGACGGCCGTGGGTGAACACCTCATATAACACTTAAAGATCGTTTTTGTGCAATCAGTACCTTCTTTCTAAGTTATGAGTACGCCATAAAATTATTCCCTAAGATGTTATTACGTGGAAACATGCAAAAAAGGAGGTTGATACGCTTGTTTTCAAGATATACAAACATAGGAAGAGCAAGAGTAGTTGAATTTAACTGTTCGAGAAGCTCAGCAATATACTTCTTCCAGTTTAAAGTTTCATCAGTATGTCACCCAGAAATCTGGAGCATTCTACCCTATTTACTGATTCCTACATATTTGCTACTTCAGTTGTTGATGGGACTCTATTTGTCGTACTGAATCAAATATAGTGTGTTTCTTCGTAAGTTAGGGAAAGTCCCTTTTCAGACAACCACCTAATAATTCTTTGGAAAATATCGTTTCCCAACTCTTTAGTAGCCCTCTCTCTCTAATGACATTTGTCATAACGCTAGCATCGTCTTGAGATTGGATTCCATTCGGAAGTTGGCGCACCACGATCACACAACAAGTACTGCAAACAATAGAAACTCCGGCATTGGTTTTATAAATTTGAGTTCTTTATTATTATTATTATTGCATATCGATTTAAATTAAAGGGAGATCATCTTCAGTGCAAGACTAAGTCCTGTGGACTCACATAACATCAAACACAGGTGTTTATCGTGACGAAATGGCCACTTTGAATCCTAGCAGGTAGTCGGCACGTTCACCTGTGTTTGAAGCTGGATTTTGCGTGTCATTCCTTGAGTCCACGAGACAGTCTTGCACTAGATGATTGCTATGTGATTGATATCAGTATGCAATAATAAAAATAAAAATAATAATAATAATAATAGGCCTCCGGTATGTTCTGCCAGTCGTAAAAGGCGACGAAAAGAACAAACCACTAATAGGGCTAACCCCCCTTTTAGTGTGATTAGTTGTTTCAGGACAGAACTAAAGATGCCTCGGACAAGTGCCGTCACGGTCGTGGACGACGCTTGAACCCTATGCCCGCCCACAATGGTAACGACACTGCTAGCCAACTGGAAAATGATTTAAATCCAAATAGAGGTGTTTTGCAGAAAATGCTTCCTGCAACCACCCTAGAAGGAAAACAAAGACAGAGGATGAGATGGTCAGATGAAGTTAATCGACAACTCATGTTCTGTTATTACCAAGCAACAAACCTAGGAACCAACACAACTGGATACAGATCACAAGTATACACAACATTTATTACCAGATACCCAGAATTAAAATTTTTAACAGAACAACGACTAGCTGATCAGATCCGTGTAATAATCAAAAATAACAGGATACCCCAGTCAGAATTAGAAAACATCAAACAACAAGTACAACAAATACTGGAACAAAATAATGTGCAATCAGAAGAAGAAGAAAATACAGTAATGGACTCAAACATCCCAGAGCAAACAAACAAAGAACAACACGCACCAATTAAACAATCAGAGGAAAACGAAATCTTAAGACAGCCACCAGAACAAGCACAAATAGAACACGAAGTGACACAGATGTTAGATGTAGAAGAAAAATTTCAGCTAAAATATATAGAATACAAAGACACAAATACAGACATTAGACCATTCTTGCATAGACCACCAAATAACCCACAAGTCGAAACAACAACAAAAACTATCAACACAATCATACACAACAAAATAAATGAAAACACAACTATGGAAGAGTTACAACTACTGGTTTATATAGGAGCACTCACTACACTAAATATACACACTAGGCAGAGATCAGAACCAACCAACACACAGAAGAAACCCACAAAACCAGCATGGCAACACAGGCTACAGATCAAAATAGAAAAACTAAGAAAAGACATCGGACAGCTAACACAATTTATAAGAAATGAAATCTCGAAAAAAAAAAAACGAAAAAGGTTAGGTAAAATCTCACAACAAGAAGCGACAGAGCAATTAGACGAAAAGAAGCAGAAATTACAAGCATTAGCCAAACGACTCAGAAGATACAAAAAAGTGAACATAGAAGGAAACAAAACCAAACATTCAACACAAACCAAAAGAAATTTTACCAGACAATAGATAACACACACATTAAAATAAACAATCCACCAAACATAACAGACATGGAACACTTCTGGAGCAACATATGGTGAAACCCGGTACAACATAACAGGCATGCACGGTGGATACAAGCAGAAACAGACACATACAAGATGATACCACAAATGCCTGAAGTGATAATTTTGCAACATGAAGTCACCCAAGCAATTAATTCTACTCACAATTGGAAAGCCCCTGGAAATGATAAAATAACAAATTTCTGGTTAAAGAAGTTCACCTCAACACATTCACATCTAACTAAATTATTTAACAGTTACATTGCAGACCCATACACATTCCATGATACACTTACACATGGAATAACTTATCTGAAACCTAAAGATCAAGCAGACACAGCGAACCCAGCTAAATATCGCCCCATAACATGCCTACCAACAATATACAAAATATTAACTTCAGTCATTAAACAGAAATTAATGACACATAGAACACAGAACAAAATTATAAATGAAGAACAAAAAGGCTGTTGCAAAAGAGCACGAGGATGTAAAGAGCAACTGATAATAGATGCAGAGGTGACATATCAAGCTAAAACTAAACAAAGGTCGCTACACTACGCATACATTGATTACCAAAAAGCTTTTGATAGTGTACCCCACTCATGGTTACTACAAATATTGGAAATATACAAAGTAGATCCTAAATTGATACAGTTCCTAAACATAGTAATGAAAAATTGGAAAACCACACTTAATTTCCAAACAAATTCAAATAATATCACATCACAGCCAATACAGATTAAGCGTGGAATATACCAAGGAGACTCATTAAGTCCTTTCTGGTTCTGCCTTGCTCTGAACCCACTATCCAACATGCTAAATAATACAAATTATGGATACAATATTACTGGAACATACCCACACAAAATCACACATTTGCTATACATGGATGATCTTAAACTACTGGCAGCAACAAATCAACAACTCCACCAATTACTAAAGATAACAGAAGTATTCAGCAATGATATAAGTATGGCTTTTTGAAGAGACAAATGTAAGAAAAATAGCATAGTCAAGGGAAAACACACTAATCAAGAAGATTACATATTGGATAACCACAGCGACTGCATAGAAGCGATGGAAAAAACGGATGCCTATAAATATCTAGGAAACAGACAAAAAATAGGAATAGATAATGCAAATATTAAAGTAGAACTAAAAGAAAAATATAGACAAAGACTAACAAAAATACTGAAAACAGAATTGACAGCAAGAAACAAGACAAAAGCTTGTGCCATACCAATATTGACCTACTCATTTGGAGTAGTGAAATGGAGTAACACAGACCTAGAAGCACTCAATACACTTACACGATCACAATGCCACAAATATAGAATACATCACATACATCCAGCAACAGAAAGATTCACATTAAGCAGAAAGGAAGGAGGAAGGGGATTTATCGACATAAAAAACCTACATTATGGACAGGTAGACAATTTAAGAAAATTCTTTCTAGAACGAGCAGAAACTAGCAAAATACACAAGGCAATCACTCATATAAATACATCAGCTACACCACTGCAATTTCATAACCACTTCTACAACCATTTAGATCACATAACATCAACAGATACGGAGAAAGTAAATTGGAAAAAGAAAACACTTCATGGCAAGCACCCGTATCATCTAACACAGCCACACATCGATCAAGACGCATCCAACACATGGCTAAGAAAAGGCAATATGTACATTGAGACAGAAGGATTCATGATTGCAATACAGGATCAAACAATAAACACCAGGTATTACAGCAAGCATATTATTAAAGATCCCAATACCACAACAGATAAATGCAGACTTTGTAAACAACAAATAGAAACAGTAGATCACATCACAAGCGGATGTCCAATACTAGCAAATACAGAATACCCCAGAAGACATGACAATGTCGCAAAAATAATACATCAACAGCTTGCCTTACAACATAAACTTTTAAAACAAGTTCCTACATACAAGTATGCACCACAAAATGTACTGGAGAACGATGAATACAAATTATACTGGAACAGAACCATTATAACAGATAAAACAACGCCACATAACAAACCTGACATCATACTCACCAATAAAAAGAAGAAATTAACACAACTAATCGAAATGTCCATACCCAATACAACAAATATACAAAAGAAAACAGGAGAAAAAATTAAATAATACATCCAACTGGCTGAGGAAGTCAAAGACATGTGGCATCAGGATCAAGTTGACATCATACCAATTATACTATCAAGTACAGGAGTCATACCACACAATATCCACCAGTAAATCAATGCAATATAGCTACATCCAAACATATATATACAACTACAGAAATCCGTAATTATTGATACAATTTCAATTACCCGAAAGTTCCTAAATGCAATGTAACACATACCGTACAGTTAATAGGAAGTGACGCTTGATCAAGGTCCGCGTCACTTTCCATTCTTAACCAGACTTAACGTCTGAGAAAGTAAAGAAATAATAATAAAACGGCTTCAGATTTATTCAACCAGTGCTGAAGTTTCCTTTGTTTGCAGTACTAGTACCATCTGCAAAAAGCGCCAAGTCTGCTTACTGAATGTTAAGCTGAAGATCATTCAAATATATCGGGAATAGGAGTGGACCCAAAGTTGAACTACGTGGAACTCCCTCTGTAACGTTTCCCCAGTCACTGAAATTTTCTCCCTTTCTGACATGGTCACAATTACTCAGCACAACATTTTGCCGTCTCGTAAAAATGATTTAAACGAGCTGTGTACAAAGCCATTAGTTGCACAAAACTTGTTATTTTGTAAGAAAGTAATATGATCTACACAATTAAAAGTTTTCGAAAGATCGCAAAAAATACCAAATGGCTATAAATTTCTATTTAAGGCTCGATGAGTGAACATATTAATAGTATTTTCAGTCGAGCAACCCTTTTGGAATCCAAACTGTGATATCCTAGGTTGTGAGGTGGCTACAATTTCGCACCTTACAAGCACTCATTCACATACTTTGCTGTGATCTACAAACACATTTAGGTATCATGTGATAGGTTCAACATCTTATATATGACTATATAAAGGAGACTGCCATTTTCACATACGCCTTGTAAATTTTAACGCTTATTGCATGAAAGGTGACGCAGTGTCTTCATTATAATACTAGTAGAGGTTGGAACGACAGTGGCAATGAAACAGCACGTGGAACTCAAGCCCTGGGTGGAAGGCCCCCACAGGTGTGTTGGTCCTGCTTAAACACAGGAAGTAGCAAGACCGTTGTTGGGACACCTGAGTACTGGGGCTCAATAGAGTCGTGACCGGCTGGTTTTGTAGTTGGACAGGAAGGATTATACTTCGGAAACTATGAATATCTTGGACGCAGCTGAGAGGAACGAGGAAGCGTCACCTTGTAAATAACGCAGGTAGGGTTATTTCCGTGGATTTTTGCTCAGAAGCGTACCATTGTATGAGTATATGTACACTCCTGGAAATTGAAATAAGAACACCGTGAATTCATTGTCCCAGGAAGGGGAAACTTTATTGACACATTCCTGGGGTCAGATACATCACATGATCACACTGACAGAACCACAGGCACATAGACACAGGCAACAGAGCATGCACAATGTCGGCACTAGTACAGTGTATATCCACCTTTCGCAGCAATGCAGGCTGCTATTCTCCCATGGAGACGATCGTAGAGATGCTGGATGTAGTCCTGTGGAACGGCTTGCCATGCCATTTCCACCTGGCGCCTAAGTTGGACCAGCGTTCGTGCTGGACGTGCAGACCGCGTGAGACGACGCTTCATCCAGTCCCAAACATGCTCAATGGGGGACAGATCCGGAGATCTTGCTGGCCAGGGTAGTTGACTTACACCTTCTAGAGCACGTTGGATGGCACGGGATACATGCGGACGTGCATTGTCCTGTTGGAACAGCAAGTTCCCTTGCCGGTCTAGGAATGGTAGAACGATGGGTTCGATGACGGTTTGGATGTACCGTGCACTATTCAGTGTCCCCTCGACGATCACCAGTGGTGTACGGCCAGTGTAGGAGATCGCTCCCCACACCATGATGCCGGGTGTTGGCCCTGTGTGCCTCGGTCGTATGCAGTCCTGATTGTGGCGCTCACCTGCACGGCGCCAAACACGCATACGACCATCATTGGCACCAAGGCAGAAGCGACTCTCATCGCTGAAGACGACACGTCTCCATTCGTCCCTCCATTCACGCCTGTCGCGACACCACTGGAGGCGGGCTGCACGATGTTGGGGCGTGAGCGGAAGACGGCCTAACGGTGTGCGGGACCGTAGCCCAGCTTCATGGAGACGGTTGCGAATGGTCCTCGCCGATACCCCAGGAGCAACAGTGTCCCTAATTTGCTGGGAAGTGGCGGTGCGGTCCCCTACGGCACTGCGTAGGATCCTACGACCTTGGCGTGCATCCGTGCGTCGCTGCGGTCCGGTCCCAGGTCGACGGGCACGTGCACCTTCCGCCGACCACTGGCGACAACATCGATGTACTGTGGAGACCTCACGCCCCACGTGTTGAGCAATTCGGCGGTACGTCCACCCGGCCTCCCGCATGCCCACTACACGCCCTCGCTCAAAGTCCGTCAACTGCACATACGGTTCACGTCCACGCTATCGCGGCATGCTACCAGTGTTAAAAACTGCGATGGAGCTCCGTATGCCACGGCAAACTGGCTGACACTGACGGCGGCGGTGCACAAATGCTGCGCAGCTAGCGCCATTCGACGGCCAACACCGCGGTTCCTGGTGTGTCCGCTGTGCCGTGCGTGTGATCATTGCTTGTACAGCCCTCTCGCAGTGTCCGGAGCAAGTATGGTGGGTCTGACACACCGGTGTCAATGTGTTCTTTTTTCCATTTCCAGGAGTGTATTTCCTCGCAAACACTGGACGACAAAAGACTACAATATGGCTGGTTGGCGTTCGGAAGAATCTGCAGAGAGGTAGAATATTCCCTGGTTTCGGTATGATTCGTTTTCGGAATTCCGATGGTGGGGAGCCGAGCCTTGCTGGGAAGCCAGCAGTGGAGAGACAAAGCCTTCCATTGTGAGCGCCGCTGTGTGACGGTCGCTCAGTATCAGCTTTGTTGGTACAGATGGACTTACTGCCTTTGCACTCAGTAGAGTTTATAGTTAGAACAGTTAGGCACTGTACTGATGCGAACCTATACGATTCTGGACTTCACCTCCGGGTTGGAAGTCGTCGTTGAGTTCATATCATTCAGTAATTGAAAGCACTTCTTCTTCCTATACTTACGTTGAGACGTTATCTGAATTCAGTAATTGTGGCTGGGAGTTCGCGTTTCTCGTCTGTAGAATACAGAGAGGAGAATACAGTATTAGAGAATATTAGTCAGAGGACCGCCTTCTGCCGTCCTAGTGTTTAGAAGATTTTACTCTGTGACTGGAGTTCTTCCATCGCTGCAGATATGTACGTGAACCAGTAGTTGACGTACCAAACGCAGTACGTACAGTGATATCGCAAATTTCTTCGGCTTATTAGGGCTATAAAGCTAAACAGCTGTGATCACGTTAGTTTATTTCCACTGAGGTTCCACACCACTGTAGATCATTTTGAAAATAGTGTCTTATAGTGTTTGGTACGTAGCTGACGTCAGTCATTTCGCGTTATTGATGTCAGATCGCATGGCCTTAAAAAGAGACAGAGTGGGCATTTGATCAGCAAATGTAGTTAGGAAATATAGAGAATTGTACTTAAAGGGTTGATTTTACTCTATAATAAATATATTGAGCAACATCGTCTTTCATTTAGTGGTATTACTTCCCTTCCTCATTCTTTTATGTTTAGATTGTAATCTATATTTCAAAAAGAATTAAGAGATCCTAAGACCTGCTTCAGAGTGTAGTCACACAGAACCAAATCATCATTATTTGTTTATTATCTTCCGTTGCGCACATTCATTTTACACCTCCCTGGAGTACCATCATAGAAGGTAAACTGTTTCCACTGAAGTGTGCTGCTACTACTGAATACAATATTTTTTTGCAATATTCTGGAAAATGATGTCAGTAAGGAAATTAGACGATAACAGTTTAAGACCGTGCTCTGTCGAGTTACCGCCCTCTCTCGAACATTGCTCCATCTGAGCTTAGTGGTGTTACAGCAAGCACGGAATTAGTCAATTGTAGGCCAGCAGAGTGAAGACTCGTAGTCGAAGTAGTAGAACTGACAGTTGCTAGACCTGTCATTAGGGCTGAATGTTTCTTCTTCCCGAAGATATTACACAGGTTATTGGATCGTATGTGTTATCAAGTTGAAAGTCGTCTTAACGATTAACAATAGCTTCCGCCAAATGGCTTTCCATATATTCTTTGATAACTGATCCCCTGAAGGATCTCTTCGCAGCCAAAATATTCGAGATAGAATAATGCATAGAGGGTCCCACGGTGACGAAATGCTCCTCTTTGGTTGACACACTGATTTCCGAAAGGTGAAAGCAGCGATGATAGACCATACACCTTTCCGATTTTGTTCGTGTGGTCTCGACAGGACGCACTACGGACTATTGTGCCACGAAAGTCTTGGCCATGACGAGGTCTTCCTGGGAGTCAGTTATCAAAGAATCTTTAGAAATACATTTTGCGGTAGATAATGCTAATCATCTTGGGTTGTCGGGTGTTCTGCCGGATATCAGCGTCGTACTTGCACGATATTTCGGTCACGTAGCTCGTAACCTTCATCAGGTGCGACCTGAGACTGCTCCTCGAGTGGACCTGGTCCAGTATTTATGCCTATGGCCTTCCCCCTCCACCAACGGCTGCAGGCGCTTCCTCTGTGGTCCGCGCCCATTCCCTGCGACCTGCTGGAGCGTTGCTGCTCCGTTTTCCGTCCGATGCGGTTCTAGGTGTTCCCTCTGCGGTCCGCGCCCATCAACCCCGCTCCTGGGGGTTTCATCTACGGTCTGGGGTACCAAGCGTTCCCCCTGCGGTCCGCGCCCGCTCACCACGACCTGTTGGAGCATTGCCGCTCCGTTTTTCGTCCACTGCGGCTCTGGATGTTCCCTCTGCGGTCCGCGCCCACCAGTCCCACTTCTGGGTGTTCCATCTTCGGTCTGGTGCTCCTGGCAGTTCGTCAGGGGCTCGTTTTCCATCTCCATGTCTCTGGTTCTTCTGTTTGTGCAGTGTTGCAGTTGGCCCCTTTGCTCCTTTAACAATTCCAGAGCCGGATCCCAGGCTCTGCTTAGCTGGTACCCTGTGTCACGGTTCATAAGATCGTCAGCCATTTTAATTTCTATCGATTCTCTTATAACACTGTCCCAAAATCTGGGTGTTTGTGCTAGAATCCTGGTATCCTCATACTTCATGGCATGATCTAGTTCTAGACAGTGTTCAGCAATGGCTGACTTAGTCACCTGTCTTAATCTAGTGTGCCTCTGATGTTCTTTGCACCTGATCTCCACAGTTATTGTCGTCTGGCCAATGTAGGACCTGCCACATTGACAAGGTATATTGTAAATCCCTGGTTTTCGTAACCCCAGGTCGTCTTTGACACTCCCCAGCAGTCCCCCAATCTTGTTGGATGGACAGAAAACACACTTGATATTGTGTTTACGGAGGATCCTACTGATTCTGGCAGAAATAGAGCCAGCATAGGGCAGATATGCCACCTTCTTTGTTTCATCTTGGTCTTCTTCTAATCATGATGGTGACTTTCAATTCGATAAGGCATGAGTCGCCGGGGTTTCTATAATATATTCAGAAACACGAAACTTCACTCCTAATGACATGTCTAGCGACACTTTATCCCATTATTTTGATTTATGAATTTTAACTCCGCGGGACAGCAATTTGGCGAAGGCCGTGCATGCAATATCTTCGTTACGTATGCCCCTGAGCGCCTCAAATGGAACAATTTCGACAGAAAGCGCTGAACTCAACAGAGGGCGACCGTGCAGCGATGCATGCATGACTGCACCGATGTTGGGGTGGAAAGATTTCAACGTACACTGCGATAGTGTAAAATTCACCTGAAGATTACTGAATGGTTGTCAGTCGAATTATCTCGACAAGATGACGTAATCCGGCAGAAACCAACAAAACTTGGAACGATACTTAAGGTTCTTGGTGTAATAAGAAAATACAAGAATGCAAACCAGAACAGAGCACAACATCAGAATAGGTAACTGGGACAAAATAGCTGAGGAGAAAATAACTGAGTGCAATGTGTTAAACGAGAAATAATGGGAGAGATATGGGACAAAAGGAAAAATAGACTGCCATAGTAAATACCCACTGCACATGGAGAAATTCACAAAATATTTTAATAGAGAACTGTCAGGGGAAATATGGTGTAGTAATATTTGTCTAAGACTACAGCTTATCGTCACTAATCTTCACGTAAAACCTAGATCAATCGGAAAAGAATATTAGGGTTAAGTGTCTCGTCGACACTCAGTCATCAGATGCAAAGCATAACCTCAGAAAGTGGAACGATGTCCTCTTGAATCAAGTAGTAGAAAAACTATTAGATGTGAATGACGACGTAGAGCACTGAAACTTTTTGTAGTAGCTAATGTCATCTATCGGAAGGCGAATGAAGTATTGGCGCGTGTATCTTTCCTGTTAATGGTTCTACATACATATAAGAGTCTCCAGTTCCATGTATCATATACGACACGCAGGAGGCGTTACGCCTCTTAAAGAAACCATACCTTTTAATGAAACCTTGATACCCCATTACTCCGAAACAATGTAGAGTGTTTTAAGCCATTACTCCAAGTTTTTGTTTTTGTGTATCAGCAGAGGACAACAGTTTCATTTTCTGTACCCAGTCCTCTAAGAAACTGACCTTAATTCCGTGGTATGTTTGTTATTTTGGAGATTTCAGAGAAGTATCGGTAAGATACGATGGACAAAAAAGTGTCAAAGGAAGAAGCTCTTTGTAACTAAAGTAAAGGGTTTTTGCTACTGGGGAAGTAAAAGCACGTTTAATGGATTGCTGCGTTCAATATCCTTAACTTCCCTGAGGAAGCCGTGGGGGCAGCGAAAGGGTCGTAAAACTTGAGAAGTCATAAATGGTATTATATACACGACACCGCGGAAGAAATAAAAGGCAGCTGAATAGAGTGATTAGTTTTGAAAAGAGAATAAAAAAAAACAAAAACAGAGATGTAAACTCCCCAAACTGATATTTGAAGTAATAAGTTTTATTGAATTAAAAATGTGCTTCACGACCGACTTAATGTATTGCAATTGTTAATGGAGTGAGAGCGTATTGTTTCAGCGTTGAACCACACTGTTTGGACAGGATATGAGGGTAAAAAATGGTTCAAATGGCTCTGAGCACTATGGGACTCAACTGCTGAGGTCATAAGTCCCCTAGAACTTAGAACTACTTAAACCTAACTAACCTAAGGACAACACACACATCCATGCCCGAGGCAGGATTCGAACCTGCGACCGTAGCGGTCGCGCGGTTCCAGACTGTAGCGCCAGAACCGCTCGGCCAGTAAACCCAAGAGCTATAACAATTAGTAATTCTTTCCGTGGCGTTTAATATAAACAGCCTCAAATTTTATAATGATTTTTATTTAAAAATCTGTATTTTTCCTGTGTCACAAACGCTTACAGAGCTCGAAAAACGAACAGGAACAAAGCTTCTAATATGCTTTCGTCATACATCTCCTAGATATTTAAGACCTTGACGACTAACATGACAAGGTTCTCGATTATGACTTGTAAGCCCAGCCATAAAGCTTCATATTTCTTCTAGGAGACTTGACTACTGAATAACACAGTGGCATTTGGGGAAGGGGGAGGGGGGGCGGCGGCGAGGGGGGAAGTAGTACTACCTCCCTGATAGTTATTCGACCTCGTTTCTGTGGTCGCTTAATCTTCCTATTATAAATACGTTCTTTAACTCGCTTTGATAGATAATCAAGGCTCCTAATCAGCGGTCATTAGTGGAGCATCTAGGTTGCACCAGAGTACAATCTTCCTGTTCCAGAATGTCCTACAGCACTTGATACATGTGAGAGGATACAGTTCTATATACTTCAAAATTAGATCATGTGTATTATACCTCAAATAGACTTCAGATACTACAAAAAAAAAAAACGGCCACCTTCGTAGGTTCAAAGCGATTTCAGTTTGCGTCATCTCCATGGCCCATTTATAAATTGTGTAGAAATATATATATAGTTTAGGGGTACAGTAAAACATGGGACTTTCTATGGAAGTAAGACATTCGAATTATTTGACTCAAATAATGTGTATACCAATATTAAGAGTAGTGTTGTGCTACTTAAATACTATGAGTCTCCCAATGATTTCTGTTTGATCATAGTTAACCTGGAATACAGTTCGGTACTAACAGCAAGAATTTACGTAAAAATCCTTAGCCGAATCTTTTCTGTTTCATACTAGTTAGACACAAGCTACACACACACTAACACATTATTCAAGGTTTTATCGCAAACAGTTGTTCCAGTAGCTGGAAGAAAAAATGCACTTTTTATAAATATCGAATTACATATCTAAATTATCTGCATATTATTTCACATCCCTCTTCAGCACGTTTTTAATGTAAAGAACCACGCTGTTTGTATATGGGCGCGTAATGACAATCTTGTCAGTAATACTACAAAATGATAAGTGGTGCACAACTTAATTAAAGCTGTATTGAAGAATACACGGAAAAAAGATTAACATGTTTAGAAAATGGTGGTAGTTGTATGAGAAACATACTACCGCGGTTTGTAGAAAACAAAGAGAGACTATAATGAAAACAGATGAAATTTCGTATGTGAAATAAAATTTGAACACAACGCGACTATGAAGAAATTAAATGAGACCAGACTAATTCAGTGAAGATCAAGACATGTCTAGCATGAAGTACGTGAGTGTACTGTTTATATCTACTATAATTTGTTAAAAAAAAGGCAAGGAAGAAAATTTCTTGGAGTTACCCTCTAGCCTGTTCACGACAAACAATAAACACCTGCATAAATATACTATTATATTGCAGGTAAAAGAAAAGGATTGTAATCAAGATCCGCCCCTGCTGATGCAATCGACAACTATTAGTTGTTACTGTTTACATTCAGTTATTATAAATGAGCTTGCGATTAGGATGATTTTCAGTTTTCACAGAAAGGTAACGTAATTTTATAGATGTGTAAACATTCACAGTGTCAACAACGCTACAACGCACATTTTCCATGTTTCTTCGATCAAAGTTTCGCAGTTTTGTGATGACACAGTCCTTCTCCGGAATGACTACTATTTTTCAGTACGGTTCACATGTGTTGGTGCGCACCATAAATCGTTGCGTTGGGTGTTCATATATCTCCGAGTAGAGAGTACAAGACAAATCGTCACCAACGTCATGAGCTACCGCATCTCAAAGCGGCAAACAGACAGGCGTACTTCCGGGCAGTGTTGCCTTTGATGAGTACCTTGTGAAATTACAGGCTATTACTCAGGCTTGCCTAAAGTGGGGGAGGGGTGGGATAATTTGGAAACACGTCATTGCCGCTGATGTATGACGTAGTCGGGAATGAGACGCTCCGGTGGTGCGAAACGAACGCTGGCACGTGGCTTTGCTCTGGCGCACGGCTGCCAACTTGACGGTCCGCAAAAACAGACACGCTAACCTGTTAACATTGCGGAAACGGTGCCAAGTATTTCCGCCGCCCTTCTCGGGACTGGTGAGCGTCGGCCGTGGAAAACTGAGAGTAGTGCGAGGCCGAAAGTGATTCGTGACACGAAACATCTCGTACGAGAGAGAGAGAGAGAGCGACAGCATATATAACTTAACGTAACGTTAACCCTTTTCTGTCCCGCCATTTTTTAGAGTCGTAAAACGGGCAGTAGTTGAATTCTTGCACTGTAATTCTGTCAGAACGTCTGTGTACCTCCATTATAGCACAAGAAACTCTTCTGATGTGTTATTTCCATATCACTACCCACAAAGGACAGAAAAAAAGCGACGGACTGTCTATTTCATGGAGGTTTTATAAGGGGAGATGAAGGTACAGACTGACGCTGCAAGTTGCTTTCAAGCCGGCGCCGCCATTTTAGAAGCTTCAGAACATTAGCAGATTACTGTGTGTGGTTGTTTCCTGTTCTTCATTTCAGTTGTGCTAAATAGAAAGTGCTTTCGTGAATAACATAACGGCAGGAAGGTATTTGCAGACGTTTTCCGGGTCTGCAATGCATATTTCTTCCACCAATACAAAGCATTTCGCCAGTTTTATGGAACTTTCTTGTTGTTGTTGTTGTTGTGGTCTTCAGTCTTGAGACTGGTTTGATGCAGCTCTCCATGCTACTCTATCCTGTGCAAGCTTCTTCATCTCCCAGTACCTACTGCAACCTACATCCTTCTGAATCTGCTTAGTGTATTCATCTCTTGGTCTCCCTCTACGATTTTTACCCTCCACGCTGCCCTCCAATGCTAAATTTGTGATCCCTTGATGCCTCAAAACATGTCCTACCAACCGATCCCGTCTTCTGGTCAAGTTTTGCCACAAACTTCTCTTCTCCCCAATCCTCTTCAGTACTTCCTCATTAGTTATGTGATCTACCCATCTAATCTTCAGCATTCTTCCGTAGCACCACATTTCGAAAGCTTCTATTCTCTTCTTGTCCAAACTATTTATCGTCCATGTTTCACTTCCATACATGGCTACACTCCACGTTTTGAATAACCAAGAAGAGACTTGTGATATGGAAAGGGTGCTTTCAAAGTAAAGTATTTTCCTTGATACGGACTGACGGAGCGGATGTTCTCTGTTAGCCTCTACCAGAAGATGTTGACTGAGGAAAAATTTTGCTAAGATTGGTCCGTTTCCTAACTTTTTTCTCACAGATAACTTTTAGAGATGGTCTGATAGGAAATCTAAAATCAAATGACAGAAATAAAACTTTTGCAGTAAAAGTAAAGAGCATAACTAAAATGTATGTACATATATCTCTTGTTGTCCACATGCGGCTCCTTCAGAACAGGCTCCGGAAACCGTAACAGTACGGACCAACCGCCGTTCCATCCTCGGCCGATAGAGGTCTCTGGATGCTAATATGCAGGAGCATGTGGCCAGCACACCACTCTCCCAGCGATTGTCAGTTTTCGTGAACGGAGCTTCTACTTTTCAGTCAAGTAGCACCTTAATTGGCGACTCAAAGGCTAAGTGCACCCCGCTTACCAACAGTGCTCGACTGACCTGCGAGGTCACACATCCAAGGAACCGGTGTTCCCACTGTTGCAAAGCCGTTGGCAGTCCACATATGAATTAAACGTAACTCCTTTACACATTAGAATATAACCAAAACGATTAGTGTACCTATAAACGGCATAAACTGGTATTCTTAATCGAATCACGTCCACCAGTAGTTACTGTTTGGGGGAGCTAACATAGCGGACGTTGACTTCGAATCTGTGACGTATCGCTTTGTTGTTTATTTCCTCATGAATTCATGGATACTGCTCACGCGAAAGGACAATATTGTGAGTGTTTTGATGTTCATAATCTTATTTCATATTAATTTTGTTAATGGAAACTGTTATTACAGTAAGTAAATAGCCCGATCAAGTAAGATGGGACTCATAAGTATACAGTGCACTACTCTGCTGTTTGTTGCTTTGGTAATATTGTCCCCAAATAATTTGGTACGGTTTTTCATAGTTTGAATAGGAGAGGGTCTTCCATTGCAAATCATTGTCTTTGAATAGTCTAACACGTTACTGTATCATCGTATTCATCTAGGGTATAGTTGCTAGGCATACAGAGTCAATCCGAATTCGACCGAGAATATTTTGGAGTTAGTTCAGGGACGTGCTGAGAGTAATTTAGTATTTAGCATAGAGCCGTGGTCTCTGGTCACTCGTTAAAGAGTATTCGCTTCCTTTTGCTTTATTGCCCCATTCGTATTTGCTACTCTATTTCACTGATAATATCAGCACAACAACGCAAATGTCGAAGGCATGCGCTGTATGCCTTGATTGGAAACAAACCTTGTTCCAATCACTCAAAAATGGCTCTGAGCACTATGGGACTCAACTGCTGTGGTCATTAGTCCCCTAGAACTTAGAAATACTTAAACCTAACTAACCTAAGGACATCACACACACCCATGCCCGAGGCAGGATTCGAACCTGCGACCGTAGCAGCAGCGCGGCTCCGGACTGGAGCGCCTAGAACCGCACGGCCACCGCGGCCGGCTCCAAACACTCACGATACGTACTGTTAACAATAGTAGTGCAAAGTCTTCGCCCTCAAGGTTGCATTCAGTATCACTGGATTTGGTCTGAGCTGTTCTTTAGGGCAGTATTACATGTATGTCAACACCGACATGTAGATCGGTTAGCTAATGAATTGCTGAGTGATATCCAGTGTTCAGTGAATACTATGGAAGAGGCAGTTGGGGTAAGATATTTTTCTTTAATACGACTCTCTAGATCACCACGTTTTCCTCATACCGTCAGAAATCACCAGTACATTACACTAAAACAGATAGTATACCTTAGCAACAGTTTTTTGGTGGAAGTAGGGTTCACCTCGGTTTTCTTGGTAAGATATAATGTTCTGCTATCGATTTCATAAGCTTTTAGTGCGCAGATGCTACGCTAGTAATTTTTTATCACTTCTTGCCCAAGGGAAGAAAAATCGTACTCTTTACAACGTACTACAGAATGTGAACACAGATAAAGGAACATCTCAAAAACCATATCTAATAAACGACGACCGAGAGAAACAGAGAAAGAGAGATACACCCTAAGAGAAGAATAGACGTTTTCAGCAAACCGAAGAGGTTAGAGGAATGAAAGCTGACGGAACAATATATTACATCATACTGAGTAACAATATTTCATACTGAACACTGATTCCAGAGGTAAGTACTGGATATGTGTGCTGTCTGTTTTTTTATAACTACAGACTCTTTTCAAAAACAGAAATACGCAGTACGGATGTTTCACAGTAGTAATTATTTTATAGGTCCTTGTCTGAGAACTGCCTAGAAAACCGGTTCACAACGAATAATGGGGTAAATATTATTGAGAGACAACCGTATTGTGTATCTCAGTGTTTAATATGTATATGTTCCCCTAAGCACCGACGGAATGTTACACAAATAAAACTAATTTCTGCCATAGATATTTCGTTGCCATGAAATCAGATACCCGTCTTAACTAAAAGTGCAAATTCCACATTCATTAATAAATTATCAGCCACAAAAATGCATTTACCCTGAAACAAATTCCAAAACTAAGATTAAAATATGCCTGTATATATATGTACTCACTCCATCGATAGTGTAATGCACTACAAATTTTCAATAGTGTTTGTCCGTTCTTGACTTGATGACCACACTTGTTCTGCTCATGTTCCATTGACACGCAAAGTCATGAACGCATGCGCTCGTAAGTTCTATACCTAGCTCTTGCAGAAATATCATAATTCTCAACGAATAAGGTCTGATTCTAACGCGTGGTTATTCACTATTAAGGCGAATTTAATCTAGTACCTAACATTAATCTAGTACCCTTTTGCTTAACCAGCCCCCAGACTCCAGTCACAGCTGTGACCTCTCCACATCTCGGAATGCCCACTTTTAGTTCATTAACGTCGATAGGCATTTTTCCATTAAAAAGTAAATGCTTGGACAAAAATTACAATTTCGAAGCATTATTATAAAATGTTGAGTGGCTAACAATAGGAGCCCCTGACTACCAACCCATTACGTAAAAACCGGGTACCAATAGCACTTTCCATTTCTGCAATAAATGAGGCGCAAGTTTTAGGTGATCCACCCTATAGATATATGTTCCTACCGCTGTCGGTATATGCAACCCGCAGTGTTATACCTGACCTTCAAAAACTACGGGCTAGATTTTATTATTGTCTCCCTCGCAACGAGCAAACTGTTAGTCCTACAGAAAAGATGAACAGGACCTTTTTTGTAGGAAATGTAATGTAGCTAAATTTTGTACTAGGGTACATTTTCGCTGGAGGCCAAGGTTTTCGAATTATTCAAAGAAACGTACGGAAGTGACCTATAAACTCGCCTCCATTCCTACACGCATCCCTCACCAGTCAGGATTTCTAGTATTGTTGTTCGTGGCAGTCCCTCCTAACACTGCACAAAAATTTCCGACTACACGAACTATTCCGCATGTTCGAACTGTTCGGCCTATATTGACTGCGCCACCAACGTAGTCGATTTCTCCGTTACGGTTATGGATTTAACAGTGTCCGTGACGGTAATGAAAGGTCAGTTCCGTTTGTAAAGTGAGAGTGCCTTCTTAAAGAGCTGGTGAAAGCAGCATCATCGCTTTTCCCTTGGGGCACGAAACAAGAATGTGTTCACCGATGCAAGCTTACAGCACACTCTCTTTCTTTGGCGGAAAAGGCTTTTGTAGCAATGTTCTAAGTATACGTACCCAGCTTCATCAACTTAATAATTGGCGAGAGAAACATACGAGAGAGTCAAATTATTTTTTATGCAAATGAACTTCATTCCGCCATGTATTACATTACTGGCCAGTTTTTAGATGCAGTTGCGTCTGTGAAATGTGTATCACTTGGAACTACCCATACTTGTTGCTGCGTGCGAACGGAGACTTACACTCACACGCACACGTCGAAGATCAAAATTTGTAGGAAACAGGTGTATTTTCGTAAATAGTACTAACTAAATAACATATTTCTCCGAAGCAACGGCATCTGAAAACGGCCAAAGGCCGAAACTGGCCACTAATGTAATATACGATGCAGTAAAGTTCAACTGTATAAGAAAAGAAAAAGAAAAAGAAATCAGATAGTCTACAATAGATATCTAAAGTGGTTTTATCATTCAGTTGCATCTCACAGTTCGTGTTTTTGATGGTATATTACATCCTTAAGTGTGACTGTATGAAATATTTAGATTACTGATATGATTGCATTGCTGACATAGTCTCCACTGACAATGTTTTGGAACCACAAGGCTTGATGTAGCGTGATAATGTTTTTTAATTTCACGTTATCACTAGCTGTTTGTATTAACACAATTCATGAAGTGCCACGGCTTGTGGGTCAAACTTATTCTGAATGAAGACGTACCTTGACAGTGTATTCATGGGAATAATGTAAGTATTTAGAAACAAAGTAAGCCAGCATGTGGAACATACATTGCGAAACGCGTAATAGGATGAATAATCTCTCCGGCCACTGCCGAAAATTTTATTTTGGTTTACCCATTTTGCCAAGGTAGTCACCATTCCATTTGCGGAAACGAACTGATTTAAGAAAAATGTCTACATAGTACCTGTCCCTAAACGATAAAAAGTGTGAAGTCTTCAAATAAGTACTGAAAACACTTAAATGCCGTTAGACGATGTATTACACAAATTTAATGGTTTTTAACTCCTGAAACATCTCATAGAAAGTGTAACTGAGAAGACGAACCGAATACAATTCGGCAGAAAGCAGATGGAACAAATATGCTAGAGAGGCTGCCTCTGCTACATTTGTCAGTCCTCTTCTGGAGTACTGCTATGTTGTATTCGATCGTTGTCAGACTGGACTGACGGATGACATCGAACATGTTCAAAGAAGGGTTGCTCGTTTTGTATACTCGTAACTACGAAATACAGGAGAGAGTGTTACTGATATGACACGTGAGTTTGGGTGGCAGTCATTAAAACAATGGCGTCTTAGTCGCAGGGATATCTGTTTCCAAAGTCTCAATAAGCAACTTTCTCCTTAGAACGAGAAAGTATTATGTTAACTGTCACCTACAAAGGGAGAAATGTTGATCGCAATAAAATAAGATAAATATTTAGGTTTTATTTTTCCCATGAGGTTTTCGAAAGAGGAGGGGTCGAGAAATAGCCTGAATGTGGTTTTATGAACCTCTGCTAAACACTTAAGTAAAAACATTCTAAAGCCAAGTTCGCGTAGATTTTTCTGTATTTACAACAACAGTTTTCGACAGACTTTGCTGTCATCTTCAGGTCTTCATAAATTCATGTTATAAAACGTGCTCAGTTCAAGTTGTAAGCTCACGCCAAGTTGTCAGGTTAGTGGATGAAATATAGCACAAGACAACTTGGCATTACGTAATAAAAGGAAAACCGGCAGCCGTCTTTATGATGTTATTTTATGGTACTGCCACCAGTATCAGTGACCCAATGCGCCATCTTGAGGCCTTAACTGACGGTGAGAGTGTGAACTCCAATCGTATGCATGATTCCACCGGTGACCAACATCTATAAGCTGGCTGCCGTAGGATACTGTAAAAGTGATGTTGTGTCTGTAACCATCAACTACTAACACAACAACCGTCAACTGCCAAAACAACACACACAACATCGCTTTTACAGTATTCTACAGAAGCCAGTTCAAAGATGTTGACGACTGATGTGATCGTGTATATGATTGGAGTTCACGCCTTCAGCTTCGCCAGCCGTTGTGGCCGAGCGGTTCTAGCCGCTTCAGTCCGGAACCGCGCTGCTGCTACGGTCGCAGGTTCGAATCATGCCTCGGGCGTGGATGTGTGTGATAGGTTAGTTAGGTTTAAGTAGTTCTAAGTCTAGAGGACCGATGATCTCAGATCTTAATTCCCACAGTGCTTAGAGCCATTTGAACCATTTTGAACCTTCAGTGACGATTAAGGCCTGAAGATGCTGTAATGAGTCACAAAAACTAGCTGCAATACAATAAAATAACATCAAAACGGCGGCTGCAGAGCTTTCATTTTATTACGTAAATGAACGGTCGAGATACTGCAGACCATGAGTCACAAGGATGGCCATACCAAAATTTGGCTTGAGGTTCCAATTCAACTCCGTAAGGGTTACGAGGATGCGTCGGGAATTCAAATGGGAATCCCTGGAGGGAAGGCGACGTTCTTTCCGAAGAGCACTATTGAGAGAACTTAAAAGAGGTCCGGCTTTTAAAGCTGACTGCCGAACGATTCTACTGCCGGAAACATACACTGCGCTTAAGGGCCACGAAGATAAGATACGGGAAATTAGTGCTTATACGGAGGCACATGGACAGTAGTTTTCTCTCGGACTATTTGCGAGTGGAACAGGAAAGGGAATGACAAGTAGTGGTACAAGTTACCCTCAGCGAAGTATCATACGGTGGTTTGCAGAGTATCTATGTAGATGTAGATGTACATGTAGAGGTAGTAACTGAACACGTTTTATTACAAAAATATTTGAAGACATTGTAAGTAGGCTGTTTAGGTTTTTATGTTGGTAACGCCACGTAGCGCTCTATATGAAAATGACTGACTATGCTGTGTGAAGTCTGTGACTGGTTTGCATTCTATGAATATTTGCTATTGTAGTGTTGGGCAGTTGGATGTGAACATCGCGTAGCGTTGCGCAGTTGGAGGTGAGCCGCCAGCAGTGGTGGATGTGGGAAGAGAGATGGCAGAATTTTGAGAGCGGACTATCTGGATGTGTTGCCATCAGAAAGAGTAAATTTGTAATACTTTGTATCATGAACTGACTTTTGAATATTATTAAGGTAAATACAATGTTTGTTCTCTGTCAAAATCTTTCATTAGCTACCTATGCCCATCAGTAGTTAGTGCCTTCAGTAGTTAGAATCTTTTATTGAGCTAGCAGTATTGGCGCTCGCTGTATTGCAGTAGTTCGAGTAACGAAGATTTTTCTGAGGTAAGGTATGGGTTATTATTAGTCAGGGCCATTCTTTTGTAGGGATTATTGAATGTCAGATTGCGTTGCGCTAAAAATATTGTGTGTCAGTATAGTGTAGATCAGAATAAGTAAAAAGAGAAATGTCTGAGTACGTTCAGTTCTGCTCAGCTGTTTGATAATCAAATAACGTAAGAGGTTTATCAGCAATGTCATTCATAAATTTTTCTAAGGGGAGGTTTCAACATGAAGAAGATAGGATAGTCTGTCGTAGATAAAGAAATAGTTACACCATCTTAGCTTTAGAAAGTTTTTACCAATTAAAGCAGAGCGCTCCATCTGACTTCTCAACATGATAAAATTAATTCAAATACGTAAGATGTATGAGACAGGCGAAAAACCCTCAGACTTCAAGAAGAATGTAATAATTCCAATCCCAAAGAAAGCAGGTGTTGACAGATGTGAACATTACCGAACTATCAGTTTAATAAGTCACGGCTGCCAAATACTAACGCGAATTCTTTACAGTCGAATGGAAAAACCAGTAGAAGCCCACCTAGGGGAAGATCAGTTTGGATTCCGTAGAAATATTGGAACACGTGAGGCAATACTGACCTAGGGGAAGATCAGTTTGGATTCCGTAGAAATATTGGAACACGTGAGGCAATACTGACCCTACGACCTATCTTAGAAGCTAGGTCAAGGAAAGGCAAACCTACGTTTCTAGCATTTGTAGAGTTAGAGAAAGCTTTTGACAATGTTGACTGGAATATTCTCTTTCAAATTCTGAAGGTGGTAGGGGTAAAATATAGGGAGCGAAAGGCTATTTACAATTTGTATAGGAACCAAATGGCAGTTATAAGAGTTGAGGGGCATGAAAGGGAAGCAGTGGTTGGGAAGGGAGTGAGACAGGGTTTTAGCCTCTCCCCGATGTTATTCAATCTGTATATTGAGCAAGCAGAGAAGGAAACAGAAGAAAAATTCGGGGTAGGTATTAAAATCCATGGAGCAGAAATAAAAATTTTGAGGTTCGCCGATGACATTGTAATTCTGTCAGAGACAGCAAAGGACTTGGAAGAGCAGTTGAATGGAATGGATAGTGTCTTGAAAGGAGGATATAAGATGAACATCAACAAAAGCCAAACGAAGATAATGGAATGTAGTCGAATTAAGTCGGGTGATGTTGAGGGTATTGGATTAGGAAATGAGACACTTAAAGTTGTAAAGGAGTTTTGCTATTTGGGGAGCAAAATAACTGATGATGGTCGAAGTAGAGAGGATATAAAATGTAGACTGGCAATGGAAAGGAAAGCGTTTCTGAAGAAGAGAAATTTGTTAACATCGAGCAAAGGTTTAAGTGTCAGGAAGTCGTTTCTGAAAGTATTTGTATGGAGTGTAGCCATGTATGGAAGTGAAACATGGACGATAACTAGTTTAGACAAGAAGAGAATAGAAGCTTTCGAAATGTGGTGCTACAGAAGAATGCTGAAGATAAGGTGGGTAGATCACATAACTAATGAGGAGGTGTTGAAGAGGATTGGGGAAAAGAGAAGTTTGTGGCACAACTTGACTAGAAGAAGGCATCGGTTGGTAGGACATCTTCTGAGGTATCAAGGGATCACCAATTTAGTATTGGAGGGCAGCGTGAAGGGTAAAACTCGTAGAGGGAGACCAAGAGATGAATGCACCAAGCAGATTCAGAAGGATGTAGGTTGCAGTAGGTACTGGGAGAAAAAGAAGTTTGCACAGGATATAGTATCATGGAGAGCTGCATCAAACCAGTCTCAGGACTGAAGACCACAACAACAAAAACGTAAGTAGACACGCAGATATAGATTTGCGGAGATGTACAAGTGTGAGATACGTTTTCCTTTACGAAAAAATCGACTCACCACTGACGATTCCGAGAGAGCAAAGTGACACATGGTGTGAACACATTTAGATGCACATTTGAGGTCAGATGAGCGTCACACACACATATGGTTGTTCCCGTAGCAGATACTAACACTGGGTGGCGGGAAACGTGCTAACTGCAGGCATCCGGTATCCCTTGGCGGCAGTGGTTCCACGCCGAGTCGCGGTGTGAGAGGGACCAGAGTCGGATCGGAGGCGTGTCGCGGCTCGACCGCTCGCGGTGTCCACAGCAGCAGCAGCAGCTGCTGCTGCCGCTACATGGCGGCCCGATCGGCGTTGACGTCACAGCAGGTGCCGGACGGAGGGCGCGTCGCGCAACAGGGTTCGAGAGAGCGCGGCTGCGGTCGCGGTCGCGGGCATAGGCGGCGTCGGCGTCGGCTGCGCACACACACACTGCGGGCGCCGGAGCTGTCGCCGGAAAAAGAGCGCCTAGGGTCGGGGAGGGGCGCGAGGCCGGCCGCGCCTCGGCGCCCAGCGCCAAAATGTTGGTTCGTTCGGGCTCAGAATTATTCCCGAGGTCGGCGCGACTATAAATAGGCCCCCTCTATCGTGAGCCAGCCAGAGGCTCGGGAACAGTGGCGGCGGCGGCACACGGCAGAGGAGCGGCGTGCTGTTGCCGCTGCCTCCGTGGAACAGAACTGGCATGGTCCGGATGGGAGAGGGGGAGTGGGCTGACACGAGAGAGTGTGGCGGTAGTGGTGGAGGAGGGGGGGGGGGGGGCACGTCGCATCGCGGCGCGGCCGACTACTGTGCGCTTGGCAGCCGCCGCGAGAAACAAAACACGCGACGCGGCCTCTCTGCGGTGTCGCGACTTTTTCTTCCTCTTCCTCCTTCGGAGCTCGGGAAGGTAGGAATTAGAAGCTGGCGTATTCATCTTTCGGCGGCGCCGTGACAGGCATTATGAGGAGCTGCTACTGAAGCACGTCGCCCGTGGCAGGCAGCCAGCGCACACGCGGCGCCCATCACGACACGGCGACAGGGGCCGTGCTTTATATTCTCCGGAATGAGCGCAAGATTTTCCTGGCCGCAGTTATTGGCGTGTATCAGCTTCAGCAGGCTACATGACTTTACAGTTAAACAAATATCTATGAAATGCGGTAGGGAGCTGGCGTTGAATGGTGAGGCACAGAGCCACAATTATATTAACAAACTGAATAAAAAATAAACCACTTCATTGCCACATCAAAAAGATTTAAAAAAATATGAGCAACTACCACCACAATTTAATATACTAGTGAGTTTTTCTTTTGGCAGTGAGGTATCCGTTGTTAGAATGTGAAAAACTTCTAAAATAACATTGAAGAAAATTTTTTAAGAAAACGATCTTAAGTATCAATAATGAGCGTATGGCATTGGTGGCCGGGAGACCCCTCGCTCCACAAGTTCCTTATCGGCACTACGGCGACTTGTGAGTGAATGAGGATGAAATGATGATGAAAGACACACAACAGCCAGTCATCTAGAGACCCGGCCGGGAATCGAACCCGGGACCCTGTGCGAGGGAAGCGAGAACGCTACCGCAAGACCGCGAGCCGCGGACACGATCTTAAGTAAAATTATTTTAAATATTATATTACATCCACTGATGCTTAAAGGATCAATAATGTGACGTTTAACTCTACATTCTAAATCCAAGCATTAGAAACCTAAAGAAATGATTAACAGTCAACTAAAACAGATCGCATGTATAATTGTGTAGGCTTCCGCGGCCAGTCAGTCGACATTTAAGTTTTCTGGGCAAGGTACCACGTCTACCAGTAGATCCTGAAGAAGGCAGCTGCAACCGTGGCAGAAACATAGATTTTCTCTGACAGTAGTTTTATACAATATGACGCGGTACCATATCCAGAAAACTTTTATGTTGATCGCATGTAATTAGGAAAAGCAAGCAAACGAAGTAAATAGGCTGCCGACAAGTTTACGTAAAATACAAGCAGTTTGTCGTTCACACAAGGCGCCCACTTAGGGCGTGAAAACAACCCTCAACGCGGTTGGTCAACTGTATTTTTAGGCTCTCACTTCAATGCAGTTAACAGAAACAGAGCAGAGACCAACAATTTATTTTATTCAAGACCCTTTTATCGGAGCTTACAATATAAGTCACATGTGTACTCAAACTATGCTGTGACATATAGATTACTAGTTAACAATAATGACAACTCCAAAAGACACTAGACAAAGTCTGGAAAAAGCGAGTTGTGCACTGAAATCGCGTTATGTGCTGCTTAATTAGGATAACACCACTTAGCGCGGCCAACTCAGGCAAGACACTTCCACAGCGACAGTTTAATAGCAAAAAGTACACAGTAAAATGACTTAAATAATTTCACAAGAACTGGTTTACAAACGAGGATGGATAACCAGGATGACAACTAAGAGAATAGCCTTTTCCTGCATCCTCTGTAACGGTTGAGAATGTAATAATTTCCAGAGAGTACGAATGTAAGTCAACAGTCGCCCAATCAATGGCTGCAAGCGGTTGAGTATAAGCACCAGTCACCCCAGTGTTCAGTCCTGTGGAACTGTCTGATAGGAAACCAACCCGGCACCACAATGGACACAAGCTTCTGCCGACTAATCCAAGTAGATGCCCAGTAACACACCGAAAAAGCTTCAACATCGGGTAGTCTCCAATGATCTGGCCGATACAGCACTCACGTGACCCTCTTTGACTGACATTCCAAACGCAGCAGCGAACCATGGATGTTATCGGCCATGATGTCACGACACTTACCACCCGCAGGCGCCAAACGTCTTGACACCCGATCACTGAGAGAGAGCACTCGTCCCCGCGGTCTCGCTGAAGTCGACCTTATCGTCACTGCACTTCACTCTGGCGGCGAAAATTCGCTCTGACTCTACGATCGCCTGTGATGCTGCCAACCGGAGGGATCTACCGATATCGAATTGTGCCAGAGGTTCCCGCACGGCACAATCTCGTAAAATGGTGTATTTTGAACGATAAACACAAAAGCATCAGGCAACTATCCTCCTAGTGTATTAGTGTATTTTGTGTTCGTGGTACCTCACAGCTCATAAGTATTCGAAAAAAAATAATTTTTGTTTTTGAAACGGGAGTAGCTTTTGATAAACACCTGTTTCGATCCACTGCTCGTTTCAGTTACACTGTAAAAGAAATTTTCATTGAAGAATGTAATGAAAAATAACCATTACAATAAGTAGCCTAGCTTAATAAATACGTTACCTGTTTTATACCATCAATATACATCGTGCAACAGAAAAAGTGGAGCATCAAAAAGACATCATCGGATGTTAGTGTCACTTAGTACACGTTTACACCATCGGCGAGTATGTTATTGATTAGAATAGCAATTTTCAGTGGACGGTAGAACCGCCGCCACAGTGTTATAGAGCAATCCTGCAATGCCTGTGTTATTGCGAGTTACGATGCAACGTAACTTCGGACATGCCTACATATCTGAAGGAAGAGGCACTACCAAACCGTGTTTATCCGCCGACACCGGGCAAACGACTTTGAAGTAAAATATCTCCTTGTACAGTGATATACATATTGGATGTACGAGTGCAGGCTGTAGACACGTGGTTGACGACATATGGAAGTTTGGGTCTAGCCGTGGGTCGTGCTGGAGTAGTCAAATAGTAAGGCGACCGTTCGCGATAAGCGAGAAAGCCGGGATCGAGTCCCGGTCTGGCACAGATTTTCAGTGCCGTCATTAGATTGTACAGCTCATGGTTTTCCATATTCGCAACTGTCAATACATTTCATGTATAGTGCAATAGTGTTGTTCGTGATTTGTGTTGTTAACACGCCTTCTAGGACATATAAATGGTGTAAACTGGGTCAAATGTCTAGCGACCATTTTTAAAGCCATAGGAATGCCACGCATCGATCATTGTTAAAGACATGATCATTGTTAAATACATAGGGATGCCACGCACCCGAGTGAGACTGCATTATCAGCACCTGACAGAGTTGGAGAGGGGCCACATTGTGGGTCTCCCGTTGAATGGCTGGTCGAATTGTGAAAAGTCCAGATTTGATTGCCATTCAGATGTGACAGTGGTTCGATGTTGGACTGCATAGGACCGTGATGGCAGACGTACCTGTCAAGCTCCGGGCCGACCACATGTGACCACCACAATAGACGATCATAATATTGTCCACCAAGCACATCGTAGCCCCTTCACATCTGCGCCAGTTGTTTTAGGATAAGATCAGTCAGTTGTGTCATCTTGCACCTTTGGTAGAAGGCCCACAGCAGCCGGACTAGGGAACTACCGTCTCACGTATAAGCTAGCGTTAACATTACAGCACAAACGGCTGCGTTGGGAGTAGCGCCGTGACCAGAAAGCATGGGCAGCTGGTGACTGGTATCGCATGATTTTCAGTGATGAATCGTGGCTCTGTGCTGCTCCAGATGACCATCGAGTATGTCGCCGACCTGGGAAGACGTCCAATTTTTTTAATTTTTTGGATAGCTCTAGTGGCGTCACTTCTGACGTCGTAGTGTGGCGAGCAACACTGCCAAAACGTAATGACCTCTGCCCACCGCCATGTTGGATGCCTCCTGGTGGCGTTGCAGGCACGTGGCGCGGTAACAAAAGTATGTAAGCGTAGCAGGCACACACGGGGGATCACCTTAGCGAAGATCTGAAGAAATTCATTGAGATAAGCAGCTTTAACGAAGGGCAGGTTATTATTATTACACAGAGCTGGTTGTTCAAGTGCTATATCGTGAAGGACAGTCAACTTACCACTAGGCGGTAAATGGTTGGACGTGCACGATTCTTCACAGAACGTGGCGTTTGGATGCTTGTATGCTTCGTAAAGTAGGACAGATGGTGATATGCGGCATCTCTGCCGAAAGAGCAGAATGAATTGTATGTTGTTGAACACTGAACTCCCCAGCAGGTCACGCCTAAGTATTCACGTGTTGACCCAATGACATCGTCAATTGTGATTCCAGTGGACATGGGACCATTGGGATTCGACCGTCGATCAGTGGAAAAGTGTCGCCTCTTCGGGTGAATCACACTTTTGGTACACTAGGTCGATGGCCGTCTCCACAGACGCCGTCATCGAGGTGAATGGCGGTTCGGAGAGAGCAGTGCGCCTCGGACGCAGGCTGGTGGGAGGAGTGTTTCGCTGTAAGACAGTGTTTTTCCAACTGCAGGTCGCGACCTCGTGAGACAGTCGCAAAGCCTTCTCAGGGGGTGCGGTTGCAGGAGAAGGCAGCTGCTGCATGGCTGATAAAGTAGGTTTCATGACGATCATCTGCTATGGTAAAAATGTCACACGAAAGTGACAAGGTTTTGCGAAAGCGCCTTGCAAATTCGCTCACATTAAGAAATGGTACTTATTCATAATAATGAATACGAATTTAATTTAAACCTGTTGAAGAGTTCAAATACGCAAACATTTGCAGCAGTGAGAAGCCACACGATGTCTATAGATCTCTTCCCACTTCTGCGGGATGGAACTAGGGCGGCGAGAGTCACCAGTTCTTGTACAGATAGTATTTACCTCTGAGAGGTTCGTAAGGAGAGGTAAAGGACCACATCAACTTCCGGTTGGAACGGCGGTGCAGTGGCAGCATCTTTTGTACTACTGACAACTTAGTTTACGCGCCAGTCATCTGCTGTGATAAAAACATCACACGGAACGAGCGAATTTATGAAAGCTAAGTTAAAAGATGCTCACCTTCAAATGTGATACAGAATGGCTGCAACAACAGGAACACAGCTCACGTGCAAAATTTAGCACCACGACCATTAGAACGCGTTTCAGTAACAAGCTTCGAACCAAACAATAGATCGCTAGAATTGGCAGCAATGAGACAAGGCACGAAGTACAGCAATTTCTGCCGAGTGGATCGAGGATGCCTGAGATCAATTCAGACTTTATTTCACACAATGCATGTTGACGTTGTTTCTGTTTTCCTAGTTCTGTGGCTTCATCGGGATTCCCACGAAACCTTTGTTGCTGGTCACCTGGTTAATATCTCATTCCTCTCGTATATTTTATTTTGGTGGTTGCCGTGAAGTCAATCTGTTTCTTTTTTTTTTTTTTTTTGATAGTGCTTTATAAAAGAGTTGAAAAATATCTTACAAAAAACTAGTACCATCATTTGCAAAAGTATATACTGCATATTCTCGCAACAAATTAAAAAGAAATGTTGTCTTCTTGCGAAACTGAATGAAAGCAAATGGAATAACCATCCTGCTACATGTGTCAAAACTAGGGTTTCTGTAATACAGAAATATAGGTCTATGGAAAATTGTTTTTATTTTCTATTAAAAATACGTAGTTCCTTGTTTAACATTAATTCTCAGCTGAGCATAATGTAGATTGTTTCATAATGAATACACGGTGTTAATGATAAATAAACGCAAAACTGAAAAACTGTTTTCACGAGCAGATCGATAACTAAATGAAGAAGATCCAATACGTAACTGTAAGAAATTCGAAAAAAATCTTCTTGTTTACAGACTGACTATACAGAAGGACCTCGTTTAACGAGGATAATTCACTTCTGAGTCTTACCAGCATTGTGAAACTCTCGTTATGCGAAATATATTTTTCTGTTGGAATTCACGTAAAAAAGAGATAATGCATTGCATTCGGAAAAAATAATAAAACGCTTTAAGAAATGTACATCATTTCTTTTTACAAGAAGGCGTCTTAAGACATTTGAATTACCGGCTGGAGTGGCCGAGCGGTTGTAGGAGCTACAGTCTGGAACCGCGCGACCGCTGCGGTCGCAGGTTCGAATCCTGCCTCGGGCATGGATGTGTGAGATGTCCTTATGTTAGTAAGGTTTAAGTAGTTCTAAGTTCTAGGCGACTGATGACCTCAGAAGTTAAGTCGCATAGTGCTCAGAGCCATTCGAACCACATTTGAATTACCTTTTCTTCAAAATGAGTCTTAAACACAGAAGACGGCTAGCTGAATGAAACATATGCCTACGTATTGGGTAATGCAGAGCTTCATTGAATTCGTGTTGGCTCACGACGACAAATCTAAAATGTAATTCTGTAAGTGCCATGACGTAACATGAGTCTTCCTTGCAACACCGTTACACAGAATCTGGCAACAACGTCCAGGTGAACCGAGCGGAGGTATTGGTTACAATAATAACTGCAACGCGAGGAGTGTCGGCTGAATACTGCATTGTCGCCAGCGTTGTATTTGTCGAAGCGTCTAATGTACTTTGCTCGTCGTTATAATAATAATAATAATAATAATAATAATAATAATAACACTAATATAAAAGATTGCGTTTATTTTTTCCTCCACGTTTTCTGTTATTTCATTTCATTTTTTCCCCTCGGAGCATAAGCTATACCGTCAAGGGTAAAGTCAATAACAATAACGGTACGATCAAGCGATTATACGCAAATGCGCAGCGCTTTATCGGCACAACTGCAATTTAATACCTGATGAATGATGTCCCTCATTTGTATTATTAAAAAGCATACTTGACACTTACTAAGCGTTTATTGTTTTGAACAGTTTTTGTTCATAGGGAGACACCAGTGATATCTGTCACGGGTAACAGCTAGATGAGAGTAAGCAAAGGTTATAGATCATAGACTACAATAAAAATACAACAGTTTCAATGAGAAGGGTGTGCCTGTTTATATATTAATAATTTTTCAAAACGTGGTTCTATTTTTGAGACGCCAATCACCAAATCATTTTCTAGTTGAAGCCTATTTCTCTTCCTAATTTTTATGTTCACTATTGAAGAGAACACTAATTTACAACTGTAGGAAGTGCCGAATGGCCCTAACAATTTCAAAGCTTCCTTTGCCAACTGTGCACTGTCTTCTTTGCTCTTCATCCAGAAGACATCAATCGTTCGCGAATTAAATTCCGTTTTAAGCATCCCGTCAGCAGCTAAATCTGTAAGTGTCTCTTGCGTCATCGTGCTCAGATCAGCCAGTATTACTGACGTGTCTAAAAAAGGATCTAGTATCTATCTGTGACCGTTGTCAGCATCAGAGCTCAGGTCTGGAAAGTAACTTAACAAAAATGGTTCAAATGGCTCTGAGCACTATGTGACTTAACTTTTGAGGTCATCAGTCCCCTAGAACTTAGAACTACTTAAACCTAACCAACCTAAGGACATCACACACATCCATGCCCGAGGCAGGATTCGAACCAGCGACCGTAGCGGTCGCGCAGTTCCAGAGTGTAGCGCCTAGAACCGCTCGGCCACTCGGGCTGGCAGTAATTTAACAGTTTCTCTTCTAAATTATGCAAGCTCTGTATCATGCAAGGAATGTGAGAACTTAGTACCACCGACTGGTCCGTAACAACTCCTTCGACAATAGTGTGAATAAAAGAGAAAGACTCAAACATCATCTTTTGTGAAAACGTTGACCACAAATTAAGTTTTTCGAGGAATTCTTAGATTTCATCCTTAGCTGTTAAAATGTTTTCTTCCTTCCCTTGGGAGCACTTGCTTAAAATATTTAGGTGTAAAAAATTCGGCGAGAAATGTTAATTTTAATAGCCGAACAGGGTCACAAAAGTTTTTCGCATACCCAGTTTTAGAAACGTGTAAGAACATAAACAATTCAAATTTTAGTTTAATATCTTTCCATTGGAAAGCCAGCTGACCTCTGCGTGATAAATATTGATGGGGTGAACGCATGTCTTCACAAATGATGCTAAACAGTCGAGTTTGCAACGCTTTACCTTTAATGGAGCTTACAACTTTGATCACCACTTTAAGCACATAATTTAAATCAGAAGTCAAAATCTTGGCTGCCAGAGCTTGTCGGTGAAGAAAGTCGTGTGTCCACGAGAAATTTGGCGTTTTTGATTTAATTTCGCGACGAGCCCACTTTTACTGCCAGTCATAGCTTTAGCACCATCACTACAAATGCCGATACATTTTCTCCAATCAATCTCGTAGTTCCGAGTGCTTTCTTAAAACATATCATGCAAACACTGGCCAGTAGTAGTCATGGGGTGTGCTTTGCAAAATAATTTGTCTTCCTAGATATTTTCATCTGTTTCAAAGCGCACAAATACTATAAATTGAGCACAATCTGAATCATCGGTAGATTCATCAAATGGCAAAGCAAAATGTGGGCTTTTATTTAATTTTTCGACTAACTATTCTCGAATGTCACTGGCCATATTGTTTATCTACATCCACAGCTGAAACGTCCCCTTAGAAAAATTAATGAATTACTCTGCTGATAAACCTCTTACGTTATTTGATTTTCAAACAGATGAGCAAAACTGGACGTACTCATACATTTCTCTCTTTACTTATTCTGATCATCACTAAGCCGGCCGCGGTGGTCTAGTGGTTCTAGGCGCTCAGTCCGGAACCGCGCGACTGCTACGGTCGCAGGTTCGAATCCTGCCTCAGGCATGGATGTGTGTGATGTCCTTAGGTTAGTTGGGTTTAAGTAGTTCTAAGTTCTAGGGGACTGATGACCACAGATGTTAAGTCCCATAGCGCTCGGAGCCATTTGAACCATTTGAATCATCACTAAACTGACACACAATACTTTTTTAGCGCAACGCAATCTGACTTTCAATAATCCCTACAAAAGAATAGCCCTGACTAACAAAACCTATACCTTTCATGAATCACCTACCTCACCAAAAATCTTCATTACTCGAACTACTGCAATACAGCGTGCGCCAATACTGCCAGCTAAATAAAAGATTCTAACTACTGAAGGCAGTAACTACTGATAGGCATACTTAGCAAATGAAAGATTTTGATAGAGAACAAACAATGTATTTACCTTAATAGTGTTCAAAAGTCATAATATATATATATATATATATATATATATATATATATATATATATATATATATATATATATATATCAGTTCATGACATCCAGTCCTACAAAGTTACTCTTTTTGATGGACACACGTCCAGATCGTCCGCTCTCAAAATTCTGCCGTCTCTCTCCCTACATCCACCACTGCTGGCGGCTCACCTCCAACCGCGCAACAGTACGCGCTGTTCACATCCAACTGCCCAATACTACAATGGCGAATATTCCAATAATGCCAACCAGCCACAGGCTGCACACAGCACAGCCAGTGATTTTCATACAGAGCGCTAGGTGAAGTTACCAACATAAGAACCTAAACAGCCTACTTACACTGCCACTTAATGGTAAGTAGCGGAGGGTACTTTCGGTACCACTATCGGATCCCTCTATCCCTGTTCCATTCGCTAATAGTGCGTGGGAAGAATGATTGTTAGTAAGCCTCTGTACTGGCTCTAATTTCTGAAATTTTCTCCTCATGGTCATTACATGAGATGTGTGTGTGGGGAAATAATGCGTTGTCTGACTCTTTCTTAAAAGTGCTGTCCCGAAATTTCAATAGTAAATCACTCCGTGATACACAACGTCTCTCTTGTAACGCCTGCCAGTGGGGTTTGTTTAGCATCCCAGTAACGCTCTCTCGTCAGCTAAACGATCCCGTGACTAAACGCGTTCAGTCGTATTGTCAGAAAGTGGTATGCTTTTTGCTTGTTTGCGTCTTGCTTACCTAACATAATTTCAACAATATCTAGGGCTGCTGGCAAAATAAGATTCCACCTGTATGCAGTTTCCCTGCTTTAGCGACTCGGAATGCGACTCGGTAGCTAGCTAGTAACGCTTTCTCGTTGACACTGGATACATAAAACCAGATGAGAAGTATTGTTAAATTGGAAAAACGAATAAAAAATCAGAAACATTTATACTATTTTAAATCAACAGATAACATTACTACTTTATTACCTGAATCTTAGCAGTTTGCCGCTGGTTAAATGTTTTCAGTTTCCTTTCGAAGAAATCCAACCGTTTATCAGTTTCCTAGGAATGTTTAGTTGAGAGGTGACGCAGAAGCTTTGATGGTTTCATACTCTCACGTGACAATACTTCGCCGCAGGTTACACATTGAGGTTTATTGTTCTTGACGGTAAAACCATACTTCAGATATCTGTCTTCATAAAGTATATTTTTTTTGCGATTTTGATTCACTTCCGCCACTGCTACTTGTACAAGACGTGGAGGGCTGCACAGAATTATAAGAAACTTGTCCATTTTTTGCTCAGAGCGAAGCGCGAACACAATAACAACGTCCGTACTTGCTGGCGGACTCGGATAACTGACTGTAGTGACGGAAAACGCGCCACTATGTTCCCGTTTACCCCTTCTCACACCCACCCCTCTATGGAGGCAAAGAATATAATTGTGTCTCTGCTCCCAGAGCAATGTGACCTCTTTTCAAATTGCACTTGATTTCTCGTTCAGTATAGTATCCATGTCAAAAGCTTTCTCTAAGTCTACAAATGAAACTTTTGACAATGTTGACTGGAATACTCTCTTTCAAATACTAAAGGTGGCAGGGGTAAAATACAGGGAGCGAAAGGCTATTTACAATTTGTACAGAAACTACATGGCAGTTATAAGAGTTGAAGTGCATGAAAGGGAATCAGTGGTTGGGAAAGGAGTGAGACAGGGTTGTAGCCCCTCCCAGATGTTATTTAATCTGTATATTGAGCAAAGCAGTAAAGGAAACAAAAGAAAAATTCGGAGTAGGTATTAAAATTCATAGAGAAGATGTAAAAACTTTGAGGTTCGCCGATGACATTGTAATTCTGTCAGAGACAGCAAAGGACCTGGAAGAGCAGTTGAACGGAATGGACAGTGTCTTGAAAGGTGGATGTAAGATGAACATCAACAAAAGCAAAACGAGGATAATGGAATGTAGTCAAATTAAATCGGGTGATGCTTAGGGGATTAGATTACGAAATGAGACACTTAAAATAGTAAAGGAGTTTTGCTATTTAGGGAGTAAAATAACTGATGATGGTCGAAGTAGAGAGGATATAAAACGTAGACTGGCAATGGCAAGGAAATCGTTTCTGAAGAAGAGAAATTTGTTAACATCGAGTATAGATTTAAGTGTCAGGAAGCCGTTTCTGAAAGTATTTGTATGGAGTGAAACATGGACGATAACCAGTTTGGACAAGAAGAGAATAGAAGCTTTCGAAATGTGGTGCTACAGAAGAATGCTGAAGATAAAGTGGGTAGATCACGTAACTAATGAGGAGGTATTGAATAGGATTGGGGAGAAGAGAAGTTTGTGGCACAACTTGACTAGAAGAAGGGGTCGGTTGGTAGGACATGTTTTGAGGCATCAAGGGATCACAAATTTAGCATTGGAGGGCAGCGTGGAGGGTAAAAATCGTAGAGGGAGACCAAGAGATGAATACACTAAGCAGATTCAGAAGGATGTAGGTTGCAGTAGGTACTGGGAGATGAAGAAGCTTGCACAGGATGGAGTAGCATGGAGAGCTGCATCAAACCAGTCTCAGGACTGAAGACCACAACAACAACAACAACATAGTATCCATAGAAAGAAAATTAAATACGTTGCCTTTGAAATCGCTTACATAGTTCTATTACGGTTCTGGGGATCGCTAGAATATTTTTATTTGGAAAAGGGTCACGTATTCCAAAAGGCTGAAAAACAGTGCTGTAGGAGACGTTGTTCTGCGCCTGCAGGGGACCTGTTGTAGTAATCGAAGATACCCTGACAATAGTGAATCATATGCATCCGTTTATGTTTAGTGTCTTCACCGGCGGCGATATAATCCTTCAGGAGCATAATTTTCCGTGTTTTGGAGCCAGAACCGTGCTACAGTGGTTTGGGGATCATTATAGTGAACTCACGTTGTTGTCTCGGCGATCAAATTCGCCTGATGCAAATCCTATAGAACCTGTGTTTGTCGGTATCGTACGCCATCACCGCGTAAGAAAACCAGCGGCTCTTTATTAACGCGAATTGCATATCCTGTGCTTAGACATCTTAAGCCACATACCTCCACAAACCTACCAACAAATTGTCGGATCCCGGAAACGCAGAATCAGTGATGTACTTATTTATAGCTGGCCGAGCGGTTATAGGCGCTTCAGGCCGGAACCATGCTGCTGCTACGGTCGCAGCTTCGAATCCTGCCTCGGGCGTAGATGTGTGTGATGTCCTTAGGTTGGTAAGGTTTAAGTAGTTCTAAGTCTAGGGACTGATAACCTCAGATATTAAGTCCCATAGTGCTTAGAGCCATTTGAACCATTTATTTCTAAAGATGGACAAACAAGCTATTAAACAGCTGATCATAATGTCTGGGCTCATCAGTGTACAGGGTCTCATTTCAGGTCATGGTTGTTAGTGACTGAAGGAACTCTGCATCAACGGTACATCACGGACATACGGCGTCCTCATTTGTTACCTGTCAGGCGTCAGTAGCATTTTTCAAAACAACGAATGTTCGTCCACACATGGCACCTGTTTCTGTGATCGGTCTGCGTGATGTTGAGGTGCTTCCGTTGCCACCAAAATTCTCATCTGCCCCCAGACAGAATAAATGTCGGACCACCTCCGATGTCAGTTCCGTCTGTCCCAGTGCAGTGTACAGGATAACAAGGACAGTTACAAGAAATGTGAACTTGTTTGCATTATGGGACGATGCAACGGGTTTATGACATGCCTACCCACTGAATCAGTGCATGCATCAAGAGCAGAGGCGGTGAAACGTTATACTGATAAATAGGTTCTTACTGCCAAGAGCTTTACTTCATTCGATATTGAACTCAGTTTACACCACGTGCCAGACCAAAAGTGAGAAAAATGTCAAAATTTTGGAGCAAGTATCTGAATGGAAGGTAGCTAGGTTGGTGAGCGGCAAGGCGCTGGATAAAATAAACTGTTTCAATTATTTTATTTAACAATAAGATTAAACTTCAGAACAGAAAGACAATTGATCAAAGCAATTGTGCTCGTCCTAGTGTTCTGATAAAATTACACGGAAGAGCCAAAGAAACTGGTACCCCTGCCTAATGTCGTGCAGCGCCCCCGCGAGCACACAGAAGTGCATGGCATGGAAGTGCATGGACTCGATTAACGTCTGAAGGAGTGCTGGAGGGAACTGACAGCATGAATCCTGCAGGGCTGTCCATAAATCATTAAGAGGACGAGCAGGTAGAGGTCTCTTCTGAGCAATACCTTGCAAGGCATTCCAGATATGTTCAACAATGTTCATGTCTGGGGAGTTTGGTCGCCAGCAGAAGTGTTTAAGCTCAGAAGAGTGTTTCTGGAGCCATTCTGTAGTAATTATAGACGCGTGGGTGTTGCATTGTCCTGCTGGAATTTCCAAAGTCCATCGTAATCCACAATGGGCATGAATGCATGCAGGTGATCAGAAAGGACTGTTACATACATGTCACGTATTAGAGGCGTATCTAGACATATCAGGGATCTCACATCACTCCAACTGCTCACGCCCCACACCATTACAGAGCCTGCACCATTTTGAACACTCTCCTGCTGACATGCAATGTTCATGGATTCATTAGGTTTTCTTCATACCCGTACATGTCCATCCGCTCGATACAATTTGAAACGAGACTCGTCCTATCAGGCAATATGTTACCAGTAATCAACCGTCGAATGTTGGTGTAGACGGCCCCAGGACAGGGGCTAAAGCTTTGTGTCGTGCAGTCATCAAGTGTACACAAATGGGCCTCTGCTCCGACAGACCATTTCGATGGTGTTTCGTTAAATGGTTCGCACACCAACACTTGTTACTTGTTGATGGGCCAGCACTGAAATCTGCAGCAATTTGTTGAGGGGCTGCACTTCTGTCAATTTCAACAATTCTCTTCAGTTGTCGTCGATCCCGTTCTTGCGGGATCTTTTACCGGCCACAGCGATGTCGGAGATTTGTATTTTACCAGATTCCTTATATAGTCGTGCGGGGAAAATCCTCGCTTCATCGCTACCTCGGAGATGATGTGTTCCATGGCCGGTCGTGCCAACCATAACACCACGTTCAAACTCGCACACACACACACACACACACACACACCACAAAACATAGACATACAAAATAGGAACTGTAACTGATTTGAAGGCTGAAGAAAAATAGAACTGGAAGATTATGCTCAAGCTAAAGTATTTCCCGAATATAAGTGCGGAGTGCATGATATTTTCATGTTAATTAATAACATTATTCATTTTTATTTGACCCATCGGTCTTCTGACTGCTTAGATGCGGTCCGCCACAATTTCTTCTCATATGGCACACTCTTCATCCCAGGGTACCACTTGCAACCTACGTCTTCAATTATTTGCTGGATGTATTCGAATCTCCGTCTTTCTCAACGATTTTTACCCCTACAGTTCCCTCTAGTACCATGAAAATCTTTCCCTCACGTCTTAACAGACGTCCTATCATCCTGTCCCTTCTCCGTACCAGTGGTCTCCATATATTCCTTTCCTCTCCGATAGTGAAGGGAGACGAAAATTTAATAGTCATGGGTGACTGGAATTCGACAGTAGGGAAAGGGAGAGAATGAAACATAGGTCAATATGGATTGGGGCTAAGAAATGAAAGAGGAAGCCGTCTGTTAGAATTTTGGACAGAGCATAACTTAATCATAGCTAACACTTGGTTCAAGAATCATAAAAGAAGGTTGTATACATGGAAGAATCCTGGACATACTAAAAGGTATCAGATAGATTATATAATGGTAAGACAGAGATTTAGGAACCAAGTTTTTAATTTCAGGACATTTCCAGAGGCAGATGTGGACTCTGACCACAATCTATTGGTTATGAACCGTAGATTAAAACTGAAGAAATTGCAAAAAGGTGGGAATATAAGGAGATGGGACCTGAATAAACTGACTAAACCAGAGGTTGTACAGAGTTTCAGGGAGGGCATAAGGAAACAATTGACAGGAATGAGGGAAAGAAATACAGTAGAAGAAGAATGGGTAGCTCTGAGGGATGAAGCAGTGAAGGCAGCAGAGGATTAAGTAGGTAAAAAGACGAGGGCTGGTAGAAAACCTTGGGTAACAGAAGAAATATTGAATTTAATTGATGAAAGGAGAAAATATAAAAATGCAGTAAATGAAGCAGGCAAAAAGGAATACAAACGTCTCAAAAATGAGATCGACAGGAAGCGCAAAATGGCTAAGCAGGATGTGGAGGCTTATCTCACTAGGGGTAAGATAGATACAGCCTACAGGAAAATTAAAGAGACCTTTGGAGGAAAGAGAGCCACTTGCATGAATATCAAGAGCTAAGATGGAAACCCAGTTCTAAGCAAAGAGGGGAAAGCAGAAAGGTGGAAGGAGTATATAGAGGGTCTATACAAGGGCGATGTACTTGAGGACAATATTATGGAAATGGAAGAGGATGTAGATGAATATGAAATGAGAGATACGATACCATCTGGTGAGCAAGATGTACGAGACACGCGAAATACCCTCAGACTTCAAGAAGAATATAATAATTCCAATCCCTAAGAAAGCAGGTGTTGACAGTTGTGAAAATTACCGAACTATCAGCTTAATAAGTCACAGCTGCAAAATACTAACAGGAATTATTTACAGACGAATGAAAAAACTGGTAGAAGCAGACCTCGAGGAAGATCAGTTTGGATTCCACAGAAATGTTGCAACACGTGAGGCAATACTGACCTTACGACTTATCTTAGAAGAAAGATTAAGGAAAGGCAAACCTACGTTTCTAGCATTTGTAGACTTAGAGAAAGCTTTTGACAATGTTGACTGGAATACTCTCTTAAAAATTCTAAAAGTGGCAGGAGTAAAATACAGGAAGCGAAATGCTATTTACAATTTGTACAGATACCAGATGGCAGTTATAAGAGTCGAGGGACATGAAAGGGAAGCAGTGGTTGGGATGGGACTGTGAGACAGGGTTGTAGCCTCTCCCCGGTGTTATTCAATCTGTATATTGAGCAAGCAGTAAAGGGAACAAAAGAAAAATTTGGAGTAGGTATTAAAATCCAGGGAGCAGAAATAAAAACTTTGAGGTTCGCCGATGACATTGTAATTCTGTCAGAGACAGCAAAGGACTTGGAAGAGCAGTTGAATGGAATGAACAGTGTCTTGAAAGGAGGATATAAGATGAACATCAACAAAAGCAAAACAAGGATAATGGAATGTAGTCGAATTAAGTCGGGTGATGCTGAGGGAATTAGGTTAGGAAATGAGACACTTAAAGTAGTAAAGCACTTTTGCTATTTGGGGAGCAAAATAACTGATGATTGTCGAAGTAGAGAGGATATAAAATGTAGACTGGCAATGGCAAGGAAAGCGTTTCTGAAGAAGAGAAATTTGTTAACATCGAGTACAGATTTAAGTGTCAGGAAGTCGTTTCTGAAAGTATTTGTATGGAGTGTAGCCATGTATGGAAGTGAAACATGGACAATAAATAGTTTGGACAAGAAGAGAATAGAAGCTTTCGAAATGTGGTGCTACAGAAGAATGTTGAAGATTAGGTGGGTAGGTCACGTAACTAATCAGGAGGTATTGAATAGGATTGGGGAAAAGAGAAGTTTGTCACACAACCTGACTAGAAGAAGGGATCGGTTGGTAGGACATGTCTTGAGGCATCAAGGGATCACAAATTTAGCATTGTAGGGCAGCGTGGAGGGTAAAAATCGTAGAGGGAGACCAAGGGATGAATACACTAAGCAGATTCAGAAGGATGTAGGTTGCAGTAGGTACTGGGAGATGAAGGAGCTTGCACAGGATAGATTACTATGGAGAGCTGCATCAAACCAGTCTCAGGACTGAAGACCACAACAACAACTCCGGTTCTACACAGAACCTCCTCATTCCTTATCTTATCAGTCCATCTAATTTTGAACATTCGTCTGTAGCACCAAATCACAAATGTTTCAATTATCTTCTTTCCGGTTTTCCTACTGACCATGTCTCACTGCCACACAATGATGTACTCCGTATGTACAGTCGTGCTCAAAAGTATCCGAACGACCTGAATTGCATTTCGCCTGATTCGCATGCAACCCGCACAATGCAGCTGTCTAGCAGGTCCTCTAATCGCTCCTTGGTACAGTCGTTTGACTAACGAAAATGGTTCCAACAAGTCACCACTAGAGAACTCTGCTCTGTATCGCAATAACTCAAGATGTAAAGTAATACCACGATACTACGAATATCAGGGAACACCTTATCACCGATATGACTGTCCTTAAGGCTTGTAAGCTCACATTTATTGCAATAAATGACATACGTGAAATGTTACCACTCCCATTAATACGTCAGATAGGTAATACACGTAGTAAGTTCGTCGTATTCATGATTTCCTCTTCAAAGTAACATACCGTACTCGTTATTTAACACAAAACGCCATTAAAAATTTAAGTTATTCACGAGCAGCTAGTTGAGAATATGTATGAACTTCAAATGTCACGACGAACCGTCTCGTTCTGCATATGGATTCAAACCCAGGTCATGGAGACAAAGATTTCGTGACTGACGGAAACTAACAGTTATTCCTGACTAGGGATACAGAGAGTGATATACCTCGATTTTAGACAGTATCAGTTAGCGAATATCAACTTTAAATTACATAACGCAAACATTTTTAACGGACGCGAATTCCTACCCAGCAACTATTGTCCCTGTTAACGAACTACGAGAGATGTTAAGTATTGCTTCTTCACAAGTAACTTACTTGAAATGCCGTGAGTTAAAGCTTTGTATTGGACAGGGATTCGAACCTGAAACCTAATCGAATGGATATCGAAGCATCATCAACTGTGACATATCGGATTTTCTCGGCAGTAGCTAGATGTTTTAACTGAAATGACGAGACGAAACATTAATTTTTTCCTTCCCACGACTCCAACACGGCACCTATCGCTGTTATATTCTAAAGAAAACGAACGTTAAATATGGGTTTGTTACACCAGCAGCGACATGTGAGCATGCTTGAACTAGAAATAATATGACGAAAAGTTGAGTGCTGACTGAGAATCGAACCTCACACATATCGTTGTTGACTACACACAAAGAGACGTCAGCTACCGAATTTTTCTCCACCAGCTGCTCGGAATAACATTCTGGAACTTACAGTGATCTCTGAAATAGTTCTGTGTCTCACTGGAATTCAAAACCGTCAGATATCGTTAGTGTTGACAACGAATGAAAATGGATTAAGGAATATAATTATTATCCACCAGCAGATAGGTGCTCTCATGCTAGAGTCGGCCGGAGTGGCCGAGCGGTTCTAGACGCTACAGTCTGGAACCGCGCGACCGCTACGGTCGCAGGTTCGAATCCTGCCTCGGACATGGATGTGTGTGATGTCCTTAGGTTAGTTAGGTTTAAGTAGTTCTAAGTTCTAGGGGACAGATGACCTCAGCAGTTAAGTCCCATAGTGCTCAGAGCCATTTGAACCATCTCTCATGCTAGAGCCTGATAATATAATGAAAACTTTAGTACCGGGTCAGGATTCGAACCCATTCACGCGCAGTATGTGGACATGTTGAGGAATCTGCAGTTTTGAACGAACAACAAATTGTAGCCTAGCTGTATTGTCGCGAAGGGATCAAATTCCGCGTTAAGGGTGGTCTGAGTTGCTTTCCAAGCTCAGAACCAATTTTATCGACATACAGAATCTCAAATAAAAGATGGAATAAGTGTCCTGTGACCCTACATAGCGTTTGTTTCGTCACTAGAAATAAATACTAGTATAAGGAAGGTTCGCCACTCCTGACTTTATTGCGGTTCAGCGTAACGTCTACTTGGTAGAGAAGGAATATCATGTTTAATGTGAATTTCATACACAATGCCATTTACTTTCTTCACTTGGCGTAGCCAGAAGAGAATAGAATCTGTCTCTCCCTATTAAAAATCATTAGCAGAAGCTAGAATCGAACCCAGACCACCACGATATGAACATATCATCAATCCAACAGACTACCAATTGTTCTTCCCTGAGACTCATTATTCTATCGTAACACCGTTGCGGCACACTCGATGACAACTGTGACACACAGGCTCCCTGTGGTGGTTTGCAGCATCTTCAATACATTCACTTACTTTTTTGACCGAATCACCATGAACTAGCTGCCTCGGCGACTCAGTGCATACATTCGTCTCTATTTTGTAATCACCGCAATAAAATCACGTAACTGCCACCTACACAGAACTGCCAACAGTGTAGGATGCAGAAATTTAAGTAGGAAGTGTTCCTTTCCATTAGAGGTACTCTATTGCGTTATCTGTTTGTTGAAAACGTCGTGCAGTGCAAAAGAAAAGCTGTAACTGTCTGTCTCTCAGAAGTCTAGATCCGGCCATATGCATTTCTCACAGCACTGCGAGATGCGGAAGTTCTGGAGGAACTGTTCTTGACTTCTAAAAACGCTGTAGCTACGTGACAGCTACTAGCGTAATGGTAAACGTCGCACACTGTGGATAAGACGTCGCGAGTTCTATTACATTCACTAACAGATTTTTTGAAAACGCAATTGCGCTGTCTGTCTTCTGAAGTTCAAAAATGGCTCTGAGCACTATGGGACTCAACATCTTTGGTCATAAGTCCCCTAGAACTTAGAACTACTTAAACCTAACTAACCTAAGGACATCACACACACCCATGCCCGAGGCAGGATTCGAACCTGCGACCGTAGCAGTCCCGCGGTTCCGGACTGCAGCGCCAGAACCGCTAGACCACCGCGGCCGGCTCTTCTGAAGTTATCAGTTTAATGGAGCTTTGAACATAATTGCCTTCACTTCTCAACCCAAAATAGCCGCATGTGGAAAAAGGGCTAATTGTGCAACATTTTGTTCTTTTCATGTTTAATATACGGCGAGGCAGCAGATGCATCTAGAAGGTTTTGTATTATGTATGAGGCGAGCGCATAGTGCCAAAATAGTCAGAAAAGTATTTTCTATATTAGCTGTCGTCTGGTAGTGGCATTTTAATCTTCTTCAAACCTAGTTTGACTGCTTTAAGTCAGAACAAGTTTTCTACATGAATGTAATCAATAAACTGCATGTGAATTGTCAGACTGTTATGATAACATCAGAGAATTCGCATATAACATTAATAATTAATTTCTCTCTCATGTTTACTATTGTTTTAACAACACTAAAAGAAGCCTTACGAAAATTGTGCACTGTATTATAAGAAGTGAAATAAACCTACCCACGATAACCTTACGACAAAAGTTTTTTTTAATAAAACTGAGTATCTGTACACAAGCGTGCTTCTATCGGCAAGAATTAGTAAAATACTACTCACTTAGATTTCGATTTGGTCTGTGTATAATTGGTACGCTGTGTCATACACAACAGGAATGCAAATGTGACATTTCATAAATAATGATATGTATTCCCAGAAATCCAAAATTTGCTTGTCAGCAGCGGAAAGAAGCGTTACCTGTTGTGCAGCATTGTAAGTTTTTCACCATTGCACTATGAGCTGAAAGTATTTTCTTGCAATTTCCTTGTCGATGTTTGATCTGACTTCATATAGCTCTTTCACAGAAGGGATAAAAATGTTACAGTCAGCGAGACTGGAACTGCGAACCATAACAGACGCTATTTCACAGGTCACCACATCCCCACAGAGCTAGCGAAGAGATGTGTGTTTTTCTTTCCTCTTACAAGGTCAATAGTGACTAGAACTCGTAAACCGCTATTTAAAGGACGATATTGGTTGCGATTTCCACGTGCAACGGCTTTCCTGGTCTGAAAACCGTAAATTTACAATCTTTTGTTACATCTCAAGCGATAATAACTCAGATTATTCAATGGAAATGACAGGAAGAATCAAGTGAATTTTTACGCTTAATTCCGAACACACCAGGAAGTAACTCGTCGATCACAGGGTTGCCAAACATACCTTGCGTTGTTGCCAAATCTTAGTTACAGTACCAGCAGGAAGAAGACGAACTGATGTTATCCTACAGCGGGCTGGGGAGTGACCATAGCTGCCGTCTCAAAGACACGGCTGCTACGGCCTGGAGTACGTAATGCGTCTGATTCGCATTTCTGTAACTAGGTTTAGGGACTGGAGCGTAGATACTAATAATACTCAGAACTGACTGCAAACTAAGCATCATAAATAAGTAACTCTAATAGTTGTTTTTATATTTCTTTCGTAACTGGACTCAGAACTAAGAAACTCATTCACGGACGTTTTCATGCCGCGCTGATATTCGAGCACGCCAAACAAATAAAAATAAAAAAAGAAAGTGTGTGTGAGAGAGAGAGAGAGAGAGAGAGGGAGAGAGAGAGAGAGAGAGAGAGAGAGAGAGATAAAAATAAAAAAGAGTGAGAGAGAGGGTAAAAGCTGTTGTAAAGAAATTGAATACCGGTTGTAAGGAAACCTTTCATTAAAATGACTCATTCCACATCATTACGAAATGTCGTATTCATGATCTATGTAACAAGTATTAATCTAATATAATCTAATCTAATCTAATCATATTGCTGACTAGCTGTGAAGAGTCATGAATTAGCGAAATTTTCGCCAATGTCAGTAACCAAATCTAAACTTGAAAATAAAAGACGACAGTTTTGGTAATAAACCGGGACTCCTATTAAGACCCTTTCATCACTGTTAACTATCCACGAAAGATGTCTGATATACCTCCATTCAGCAGTAACAAAGTGTGTATGCATTTAAAGATGAAGTTCATGATGTGAAGGTCTGTGACAGAGATACGAACCCAACACGTAATCGGATTGTTAACTAAGTAAAATCAAATTACGTATCGGTTTTTCTTACCAGCTGCTAGGTGTTTGAATCTAAAATAGGGATACCAATTTTTGTGCCTGAGCGATAATCGAACCGCACTCCTATCGTTCTTCTTTATCGTCCACGAATATAGCTTAAGTATCAGATGCTTACTCACCAACAGTAAGATGTATGTGTGTTTGATCAGAAATTGTTGGCAACACATGAACAGACATTAAAAATGCACGTTATTTTCACTAGCAGATCGGTGTGCACGTGATAGGGCTTGAAATGAAATTATGAATATTTTTGTACTGGAACAGGAATCGGACCCACATACTTACCTTTGGAGGAGACCTAGAGAAGACTGCAGTCTTGGAAAATGAACAAAATGATCGAACTACACTGTTCCGAGAGATTCAGATCCTCGAAAGAGGAGAAACGAATTCGCATCACATTCCAGCACTACTTTTTCAACGTCTCTAGTTCAATTAAGTGCAAGTAAAATAAGAGCCCTGTTCGTTTAAATGGCTATCGGTTCATCAAATAAAATAAAATTTTCTAATGTAAGTAAGTTTACTGGCGACAGTATTTCTGTTTACCATGACCTCCACCTATGTCATTTCGCAATGTAAACCGGCTCTGCCCAGTAGGGAATGAAGGAACGTGATGTTTAATGTGGATTCTGGATTATAACATCTTTCTCTTGAGGTTACGAGAGGTTAAGTAAATCTGTTTGTGCCTCTTAAAAGTAAATGTCTGAATCCACGCATTGCACTTGTTATAGTTCGTTCCACCAGACCATTGTGGCCACATTTCCCAGCTCCAGGAGTGTGCTGTAACAGATGATGTGCTTAGCTTACAAAATTAGTCACTGTGGAAAAAAATGCGAGTCTATTAAATGGCTAAGAAGAATCAAGCTTCTGAAGTGGAGGTTATGCTATTTTCATGTCAGCAGGATGTAAAGACTCTTCTAGGCAACATAGCCTCGATGTGAAGCCATTTTGAAATTTTCACTAATTCAGGAAAATTCTTAGTTCGAGAAAATCCACAGTGAAGTGTGAAGTTACCGGATAATTCTATTATTAGCGTCATTATTACTATCATTCGCTTCATACCGCTGCTGGAACACATCTGCTTGAAGATCATTTAAGGCCTTTTGGCCATTATAGAAGTAGTTGGCCAAGAAGAGGTTCTTTCCCTGTCTACGGAATCTTTTTCGTGTTAATATCAAACATCAGCAATTACTCGTAGATTACATTGTGCGGGTTGCATGCGAATCAGGCGAAATGCAATTCAGGTCGTTCAGATACTTTTGAGCACGACTGTACATTCTCAGAAATTTTTTCCTCACATTAATTGCTATTTTTGATATTAGTTGAATTGTCGTAGTCAGGAATTCCGTTTATGCCAACGCTAGTGCACTTTTTAGTCCTTCTTACTCCATCCGTCATGCCTTATTTTGTTTCCTAGATCGTAGACTTCCTTATCTTCGTCTACTTCCTGATAACAATTCCTGATCTTAAGTTTGTCGCTGTTCTGATTTCTACTAGTTCTCATTACTTTCGCCTTTCCTCGATTTAAGCTCAGTCCGTATCCTGTACTCATTCGATTGCTCATTCCATTCAGCAGATACTGTAATTCTTCTTCACTTGCTCGGGGTAGCCGATCGGTCAGAGGCGTCTTGTCACGTTCCGAGCGGCTCTCCCCCGTCGGAGGTTCGAGTCCTCCCTCGCGCATGGGTGTGTGTGTTGTCAATAGCGTAAGTTAGTTTAAGTTAGATTAAGTAGGTTGTAAGCTTAGGTACCGATGACTTTAGCAGTTTGGTCCCATAAGACCTTACCACAAATTTCCAAATTTCTTCTTCACTTTCAATGAGGATAGCAAATTCTCACCTTGAATTTTATACCCACTCTTGAACGTCCTTTTATTTCCGTTATGGCTTCTGCGCTCTATAGAATGAACAACAGGGGCGAAAGCCTACATCCCTGTGTTACACCCTTTTTAATGTGAGCACTTGTGTCTTCGTCTTCCGCTCGTTTAGTTCCCTCTTGGCTTTACATGTTGTGTATTACCCGTCTTACTCCTTAGCTTATCCCTGTTTTTCTCATAATGTCGAACATCTTGCATCATTCGACAGTGTCGAGCTATTTTTCCAAGCCGATAAACCAAACGAAGGTGTCTTTATTTCCTTTACACTTGCTTCCGTCAAAGCTGCCTCTGTTATGCCTTTACATATACTAAAGGAAATTTATCGTCATCCAGCACATCCTCAGTTTTCTTTTCTATTCTTCTGAGCATAATCCTCGTCGGCAAATTCGATGCATGAAATGTTAAGGTGATTGTGCGATAATTCGCACCCTTGTCAGCTTTTGAAATCATCGAAAATGTGTGGATGATGTTCCTACGGAAGTTTGGTGGTATATCACTCGTCTCAAGCGTTCTACACACCAACGTGAATAATCGTTATGTTGCCACATCCACAGCGATTTTAGAAAATCCGGTGGATTATTACCTATCCCTTGTATGTGATTAGATTTTAAATATCCCAAAGCTCTTGTAAATTCTGTTTCTAGTACAGGATCCCCTAACTCTCCCCGTCGATTGCTGCTTCTTGTTCTTGCGAGTCATCAGATAAGTTCTCTCCACCATAGAGGCTCTCAGTGTACTGTTTCCACCAATCCGCTCCTCCCCTGCGAAGAATAGTGGAATTCCGATTGCGCTCTTAATATTACCATTCTTGGTTTTAGTTTCACCTAAAGTTGTTTTGTCTTTTCCGCATGCTGATGCCATCGTTCCCTCGGTCATTTCTTTTTCAGTTTCTTCAGATCTTTAATGCAACCGTTCCTCAGCGACTTGTGTTCAGCGTTCTTGAATTAACCTGAACACTTTTGTACTTTCTACTTCCATCGATCAACTGATTTATTTTTTCTGTTACCCACAGTTTATTCACAGTTACCTTCTTCGTAGTTCCGTTTTCCTTTCCAAGATCTGTGATTGCCCTTTTTAGAGATTCCATGCGACCTCAAACGGCAGTCTCGAGGCACAGCAATGTCGGTAGGACACGATCCTGCCGTGTGAAATTCTGACATTGTCAGTAGGCGTATGTCTTTCGTCAACGAAGTCTAATAAGATCTTCTCAGAAACAACCAACAACAAAAGGCGACCTCCCAATAAGGAAGCCACTACGCAATCTCTTCTTTTCACAGAATGTAGTTGTCTCGTGCCTGCTTTATGTGACTGCGCTGATAAATTTATCATCTCCATACTCAAGGTAATGGATACGTCAGTTTTATTTTTGTTGCATGCTCTCTTCATGGCGGCTGCAAATTTAATGGCAAGCAGTGCACAGTGCTAATAGTGCGTAGAACCTTCTTTGGCCAGGCATAGTGCAGCAACTCGATGTGACATGGAGTTAACAAGTTTTAGGAAGACCCTGCAGATATGTTGAGCCATGCTGCCTCTGTAGTCGTCTGTAACTTTGAAACGTTTGCCGGTGCATGATTTAGTGCACAAACTGAAGTCTCGATTATGTCCCATAACTGTTCGATGGGATTCATTTTGGGTGGTTTGGGAATTGTCCAAAATGTAGTTGAAACCAGTCGCGAACGACTGTGGCCTGGTGACAAGGTACATTGTCATCCATAAAAATTCCATCGTTGTCTGGCAACATGAAGGTCATGAATGGCTGAAAATGATCCCCACGTAGCCGAACATTACCATTTACAGTGAATGATCGGTTCAGAGGGACCAGATTGATAGACAGAGTGATTGAGAGGGGTGTGGGAACAAACGGCGAGGTCATCAGTCCCGCGATTCCAAAGTGAGCTACAGAAGAAAGAGGGTCTGCTACTAAAAGTGGACAGATTCAGTCAGGGGAGTGAAATAAATGAAATTATGAATATTAAATACACAGTTTTTTTTTCGTCATTAGTCTACTGACTGGTTTCATGCGGCCCGCCACGAATTCCTTTCCTGTGCTAACCTCTTCATCTCAGAGTAGCACTTGCAACCTACGTCCTCAATTATTTGCTTGACGTATTCCAATCTCTGTCTTCCTCTACAGTTTTTGCACTCTACAGCTCCCTCTAGTACCATGGAAGTCATTCCCTCTTGTCTTAGCAAATGTTCTATCATCCTGTCCCTTCTCCTTATCAGTGTTTTCCACATATTCCTTTCCTCTCCGATTCTGCGTAGAACCTCCTCATTCCTTACCTTATCAGTCCATCTAATTTTCAACATTCGTCTATAGCACCACATCTCAAATGCTTCGATTCTCTTCCCTTCCGGTTTTCCCACAGTCCATGTTTCACTACCATACAATGCTGTACTCCAGACGTACATCCTCAGAAATTTCTTCCTCAAATTAAGGACGGTATTTGATATTAGTAGATTTCTCTTGGCCAGAAATGCCTTTTTGCCATAGCGAGTCTGCTTTTGATGTCCTCCTTGCTCCGTCCGTCTTGGTTATTTTACTACCTAGGTAGCAGAATTCCTTAACTTCATTGACTTCGTGACCATCAATCCTGATGTTAAGTTTCTCGCTGTTCTCATTTCTACTACCTCTCATTACCTTCGTCTTTCTCCGATTTACTCTCAACCATACTGTGTACTCATTAGACTGTTCATTCCGTTCAGCAGATCATTTAATTCATTTCTCACTTTCACTCAGGATAGCAATATCATCAGCGAATCGGATCATTGATATCCTTTCACCTTGTATTTTAATTCCACTCCTGAACCTTTCTTTAATTTCCATCATTGCTTCCTCGATGTACAGATTGAAGAGTAGGGGCGAAAGGCTACAGCCTTGTCTTACACCCTTCTTAATACGAGCACTTCGTTCTTGATCGTCCACTCTTATTATTCCCTCTTGGTTGTTGTACATATTGTATATGACCCGTCTCTCCCTATAGCTTACCCCTACTTTTTTCAGAATCTCGAAGAGCTTGCACAATTTTATATTGTCGAACGCTTTTCCAGGTCGACAAATCCTATGAAAGTGTCTTGATTTTTCTTTAGCCTTGCTTCCATTATTAGCCGTAACGTCAGAATTGCCTCTCTCGTCCCTTTACTTTTCCTAAAGCCAAACATCGTCACTTAACGCATTCTCAATTTTCTTTTCCATTCTTCTGTATATTATTCTTGTAAGCAGCTTCGATGCATGAGCTGTTAAGCTGATTGTGCGATAATTCTCGCACTTGTCAGCTCTTACCGTCTTCGGAATTGTATGGATGATGCTTTTCCGAAAGTCAGATGGTATGTCGCCAGACTCATATATTCTACACACCAACGTGAATAGTCGTTTTGTTGCCACTTCCCCCAATGATTTTAGAAATTCTGATGGAATGTTATCTATCCCTTCTGCCTTATTTGACCGTAAGTCCTCCAAAGCTTTTTTAAATTCCGATTCTAATACTGGGTCCCCTATCTCTTCTAAATCGACTCCTGTTTCTCCTTATATCACATCAGACAAATCTTCACCCTCATAGAGGCTTTCAATGTATTCTTTCCACCTATCTGCTCTCTCCTCTGCATTTAACAGTGGAATTCCCGTTGCACTCTTAATGTTACCACCGTTGCTTTTAATGTCACCAAAGGTTGTTTTGACTTTCCTGTATGCTGAGTCTGTCCTTCCGACAATCATATGTTTTTCGATGTTTTCACATTTTTCCTGCAGCCATTTCTTCTTAGCTTCCCTGCACTTCCTCTTTATTTCATTCCTCAGCGACTTGTACTTCTGTATTCCTGATTTTCCCGGAACATGTTTGTACTTCCTCCTTTCATCAATCAACTGAAGTATTTCTTCTGTTACCCATGGTTTCTTCGCAGCTACCTTCTTTGTACCTATGTTTTCCTTCCCAACTTCTGTGATGGCCCTTTTTAGAGATGTCCATTCCTCTTCAACTGTACTGCCTACTGCGCTATTCCTTATTGCTGTATCTATAGCGTTAGAGAACTTCAAACGTATCTCGTCATTCCTTAGTACCTCCGTATGCCACTTCTTTGCGTATTGATTCTTCCTGATTAATGTCTTGAACTTCAGCCTACTCTTCATCACTACTATATTGTGATCTGAGTCTATATCTGCTCCTGGGTACGCCTTACAATCCAGTATCTGATTTCGGAATCTCTGTCTGACCATGACGTAATCTGATTGAAATGTTCCCGTATCTCCCGGCCTTTCCCAAGCATACCTCCTCCTCTTGTGGTTCTTAAACAGAGTATTCGCTATTACTAGCTGAAACTTGTACAGAACTCAATTAGTCTTTCTCCTCTTTCATTCCTTGTCCCAAGCCCATATTCTCCTGTAACCTTTTCTTCTGCTCCTTCCCCTACAACTGCATTCCAGTCGCCCATGACTATTAGATTTTCGTCCCCCTTTACATACTGCATTACCCTTTCAGTATCCTCATACACTTTCTCTATCTGTTCATCTTCAGCTTGCGACGTCGGCATGTATACCTGAACTATCGTTGTCGGTGTTGGTCTGCTGTCGATTCGGATTAGAACAACCTGGTCACTGAACTGTTCACAGTAACACACCCTCTGCCCTACCTTCCTATTCATACCGAATCCTACACCTGTTATACCATTTTCTGCTGCTGTTGATATTAGCCGATACTCATCTGACCAGAAATCCTGGTCTTCCTTCCACTTCACTTCACTGATCCCTACTATATCTAGATTGAGCTTTTGCATTTCCCTTTTCAGATTTTCTAGTTTCCCTACCACGTTCAAGCTTCTGACATTCCACGCCCCGACTCGTAGAACGTTATCCTTTCGTTGATTATTCAATCTTTTTCTCATGGTAACCTCCCCCTTGGCATTCCCCTCCCGGAGATCCGAATGGGGGACTATTACGGAATCTTTTGCCAATGGAGAGATCATCATGCCACTTCCTCAATTACAGGCCACATGTCCTGTGGATACACGTTACGTGTCTTTAATGCAGTGGTTTCCATTGCCTTCTGCATCCTCATGTCGTTGATCATTGCTGATTCTTCCGCCTTTAGGGGCAATTTCCCACCCCTAGGACAAGAGAGTGCCCTGAACCTCTATCCGCTCCTCCGCCCTCTTTGACAAGGCCGTTGGCAGAATGAGGCTGACTTCTTATGCCGGAAGTCTTCGGCCGCCAATCCTGATTATTTATCAAATTTTAGGCAGTGGCGGGGATCGAACCCGGGACCAAAGACGTTTTGATTATGAATCAAAGACGCTACCCCTAGACCACGGGTACACACAGTAAAAACTTAAAATGTGAGATAAAATCTGAAAACTGGAAAAAAAGGGTGGGGGGGGGGGGGTTGGCGGTCATGGGGTCACAGATGGTGAAGGCTGCAAAAGCCAACCAGAACCAACCCGTCCCTGCTCCAAGATTAAAGGAGAATTCATATTTGGAAATAAAGACCACTTTCACAGAGGAAGCAGAGGACCAGTTCAACCATCCGTTGATCGTCTGCTAATATTAAATTGATGGAAGCAGGAAGACCATAGTTAACACGAAGGGCCGAAAGAAGGGGACATGCCGCCAATATCTGAAATATCGTGTCTGGCGCCACAACCACACTATGGGGGTGGTTCGTTACGAAGGAGGAAATAGTGGGTGAACTGTGTATGACCAGTGCGTAAACGGCATGAAACGGTGGACTCCTTCCGAGAGTAGCGGACAGAAGAGCGCCAAACTGCAGTAGACTCCTTGATTGTGCTGGGTTTATTACTATGAGCAGTAGCTCTCCAGATGACATTCCACTGATGGGCAAAGAGAGATCTGACATAGATCCGCACATCCGCAGCTAGAATCATGAAAGGAAATGGAGGGTAAGTATGTGCTTCTCTAGGCAAACGGTCAGCCAATTCATTCCTTGGGACGCCCACATGATTTGGGACCCAGAGAAAGACGCCTGAACAGGCGGCAAGCTCAAGGGCAGAGAGAAGGTCATGCATAGCAAAGACCAAAGAGTGGCGAGAGTAGAATCGATCTATAGCACACAGGCGGCTCTTGGAGTCGGAACAAATTAAAAAAACTATGGAGGGAGGCCTGAGAAACAAAAAGGAGGGCCCTGTGAATGGCTAAAAGCTCTGCTGTGAATACATTACATGATCCCAGCAACAAATGGTGCTCTAAGCCAGTAGGAGACGTTAAAGCATATCCCACCTTATCGGTAGTCTTAGAACGATCAGTGTACAAAATAGTCGCATCCTGGAACTCTGCAAGGGTGGCACGTACACAACGCCGGTAAACCATAGGAGGAGCAGAGACCTTAGGACCTAGGAATAGTTCGGGGCTATGGGAGGTAAGACAAGGGGTGCAGTCCAATGAGTGCAGATGGAGATCCTGGCAGAGGGAAGTGAGACGCATGGTGAGACACATGCCAACCGGCAATCCCACCATGGGCGTGTGTGAGAAGGGAGACATCTCTCATTGGCGAAGAGTACAGGGCACAGATGATGGTCATGGAATTGGCGAATGGCGATTAAGTAAGAAACACGTGTAAGTAGGCTGTTTAGGTTTTTATATTGATAACGCCACGTAGCGCTCTGTATGAAAATCACTGGCTGTGCTGTGTGTAGTCTGTGGCTGGTTTGCATTGTTGTTGGCCATTGTAGTGTTGGGCAGTTGGCTGTTAACAGCGCGTAGCGTTGCGCAGTTGGAGGTGAGCCGCCAGCAGTGGTGGATGTGGGGAGAGAAATGGCGGAGTTTTGAAATTTGTAAGACTGGATTTCATGAACTGCTACATATATTATGACTTTTGAAGACTATTAAGGTAAATACATTGTTTGTTCTCTATCAAAATCTTTCATTTTCTAACTATGCCTATCAGTAGTTAGTGCCTTCAGTAGTTTGAATCTTTTATTTAGCTGGCAGTAGTGGCGCTCGTTGTATTGCAGTAGTTCGAGTAACGAAGATTTTTGGTGAGCTAAGTGATTTGTGAAAGGTATAGGTTAATGTTAGTCAGGGCCATTCTTTTGTAGGGATTTTTGAAAGTCAGATTGCGTTGCGCTAAAAAATATTGTATGTCAGTTTAGTGTTGATCAGAATAGGTAAAGAGCGAAATATCTGAGTGCGTTCAGTTCTGCTCAGCTGTTTGAAAATCAAATAATGTAAGAGGTTTATCAGCACAGCAATTAATTAATTTTTCTAAGGGGAACTTTCACAAGGAGTTGGCTCCGTCGAATGTGTAGAGGGGATATCCCTGCTTCTGTGAGGAGACTATCAACAGGACTAGTGGCACCAATAGCTCGATGCACCCCATGCGATGGACAGGGTCAAGGAGTTTCAAAGTGGAAAGAGCTGCTGAGCCATAAACCTGACTAACATAATGTAGTCCACACAAGACCAGAGCACAGTAAAGATGGAGAAGAGTGGAACGGTCTGCACCCCAAGATGTGTGGTCCAGGAGGCAGAGAGCATTAAGCTTCCGCATGCATGTAGTCTTTACGTGGGGAATGTTTGGCAGCTAAGTCAGTTTGATATTATAAATAAGGTCCAAGAAACGCGACTGTGCCTCAACATCGGGGAGCTGGTTTCCTAAATAAAGTTTTGGATCGGGGTGTACTGTGAGTCGACGATAAAAATGCATAACTCGCGTATTGGCGGAAGAAAACTGGAAACCAGAGGCGGCGGCCCACGCAGAGGCCCGTGAGATAGCGCCTTGGAGCTGGCGCGCAGCAAACGCTACCGAGTGGGAGCTGCACCAGAAGAAAAAATCAGTCTCTGTCGGTCCATTAAGGCCAGGGGACATCGCCTGACACGTACTTCTCGATTCAAAAAACATTACCAAAAGCCATATATTTTGGTTTATTTTATTTTTTATCCCAAATGCTACAAGTTTCAGCAACTCAATATTACCATCTTCAGGCACCATACGCTACTTTCGTATTAAATGCTTATCGAATGGTGCCATAAAACTGGAACCGTAAATCCGAACCGTTTTGCTCCCGATTCATATGGAAGGTTCATATGAATCAGTTGCATAATGTCCGTCCCCGGTAGCTGAGTGGTCAGCGCGACAGACTGTCAATCCTAAGGGCCCGGGTTCGATTCCTGGATGGGTCGGAGATTTTCTCCCCTCAGGGACTGGGTGTTGTGTTGTCCTCATCATCATCATTTCATGCCCATCGACGCGCAAGTCGCCGAAGTGGCGTCAAATCGAAAGACTTGCACCAGGGGAGTGGTCTACCCTACGGGAGGCCCTCGTCACACGCCATCTCATCATAGTTGCATAGTGGTTCCGATTTACGGTTCCAGTTTTATGGCACCATTCGATAAGCTTTTAATACGGAAGTAGCTAATAGGGCCTGAAGATGGCCATATTGAGTTGCCGAAACTGCTAACATTTGAGATATATAATAAAATAAACTAAAATATACGGCTTTTGGTAAAGTTTTTTGAATGAAGAGGTGCAAAAATTGTCAATGTACAACACTGCGGTAAGCAGAGGCCCAACGGACATCACAAGCCCATTGATGGCAATGAGGAACAGTGTGAAACTTAGCACAGAACCTTGTGGGATACAAATCTCCTGAATCTGAGGGGCGCTGAGTGAATTGCCAACTCAAAACCAGAAGAGCTGAAAGATAAAAACTCGCGGATAAAAATTAGAAGGGTGCCACGGAAGACCCAGTCATGCAGGGCAACGAAAGTGTGATGGATCCAAGCCATGTCATATGCCTTATGTAGGTCAAAGAAAAGTGCAACAAGGTGTCAGCGTTGAGTAAAAGCCTGTTGGATGGCTGTTTCCTATCTTAATGGTCAGTTGGAGATTGCCCTGCCCGGAAACCACACTGATATGGGTACAAAAGGCCCTGAGATTCGAGTACCCAACATAATCCGAAAATTACCGTCCTTTCTAGCGGTTTATACATTTGTTAGGCGAATGGGGCGGTAGCTGTCTAAAGACGCTGGGTTTTTCTCAGGCTTAAGGCCGGGGATAACTATACCGTCTCACCACTGTGACGGAAAAGCACCCATGAGCCAAATGTGGTTGAAGACCCTGAGTAGCTGTTGCCTCTGGAGAACGTCCAAGTGTTGGATCATGTGACTGTGAATGGAATCAGGCCCTGGGGCTGTGTGTCATGAAGAGCTAAGAGCCTGCACCCATTCCCATTCAATGAAAGGCGCATTATACGCATCAACATAGTGCGAGATGAAATGGAGGGGGGTTCGTTCAACTCTGCGTTTCTGCTGGAGAAAGGTAGGAGGATAGGAAGAGGACGACGATGCCATTACTAAGTGTGTTGCCAGGTGTTCATTGAGAACCAACGGATCAGTGCACAGAGAACCTTGGAGGTTAAGACCATGGCACTTGACTGTTGCTGGCGGCCCAGAACACTACAGAGCTTTGACCAAACCTGCGATGGAGAGGCGTACGTCTCCAGGGAGGAAACATGGAGCTCCCAGCATTCCTTTTTTAGTAACGAGCCCTGTGGATAGCGGCACAGCAGTGCCAACAGCATGAAGAAAAGCGACAGAGATGCCTTGCACGACTACATCAATGGAATTCGAGAGGGAGGTGACAAAGAGGACTGCAGACATGTATAAATGCCAATTGTTTACTGCAGAAGGCTCAACTGGGGACCTGTCTGCCTGGTAGCAGCAGGGAAATGATAGAATCACTTGAAGGTGGTCACTATCACGAAGATCATCATGGGATATCCAATGTAGGGAAGCCACGAGAGCAAGGGAGGAGATCGATAGCAGAGAAGGTGCCATGAGTGGCACTGAAGTGGGTATGGAAACTATCATTGAGGAGACACAGATCGAGGTCCTTGATAAGTTGGTCGATTAGGATACCCCTAACCATTGAAGTGACACTCTCCCACAGTGCATGGTGGGAATTGGAGTCCCCAAGGAGGAGAAACGGGGGTGGGAGTTGCTGGATTAAGGTAGACAGTGCAACTTAAGCAAGTGGCCTAGCTGGAGGGAAGTAGACATTGCAAATGGTGATTGCCAGAGTCGTTTGCACTCTAACCGCTATCGCTTCCAAGGTGGTACATATGGAGATCCAGTCACTATTGGCATCGGAGTGAACCAAAGTGCAGACCCCACCAGATGCTACCCGGGGGCCAGCATGGTTATGTCAGAATGCTCGATAACCATAAAAAGTTGGAGAGTGGTCATCACGGAAATGCATTTCTTGAAGAGCGAAAATAACCACAAAATAAGAGGAGACAAGACGTTGCATTTCCGGTAGGCGACAATAGCATCCGAAAACACGTAAGAGCAAACCACACGTCATCTGTGAATGATTGACAGAATTGTACTCCAGATGTGCTCATCCCCTGCACTACGAGGCAGCAATTCTGTTTTCCCATACAGCGAACCTCGCAGACACATCGAACACACTGAGCACAGAATGTTTCAATGCGTGCATGAACACCATTCGCTTGTGCAACCGAAACTCAGAGAGTTCTTCCGACCACGCTTGCTGACGTCCCAAAGATAGTTACGCTTGCAGAAATCGACAGGTATGTACAGACGTAGTCCATTGCAGTGAATCTGCGAGCTAAAAACACGCGAAATAATTTTGTAGTAAAACTTCCAAGTACAATGGACGGCTTTAAAGCTGTAACTCTCAATACACACTGAGGAGAAAGAGAGTCATGCACTTATACATACGGTGGTGGTATTGCGTACACAAGGTGTAAGACGGCAGAGCACTGACGGAGCTGTCATTTGTAATCAGCTGATTCCTTTGAAAAGATTTCCGACGTTATTATGGCTGCACACGGTAGTTAACAGACTTCTGAACGCAGAACGGTAGTTGCACATAGACGCATGGAACATTTCATTTCGGATACCATTAGGAAATTCACTATTCCGAGATCCACTGAGTCAAGAGTTTACCATACCACATTTCAATCATTACCTCTCATCACGGACAACGCAGTGGCCAACTGCCTTCACCAAATGACTAATAACAGCTACTTTAGCGTACAGTAATCAGTGCTGACAGGCAAACAATGCAGCTTGAAATAATCAATGTGGAACGTACCAAGAAAATATCCGCTAGGACAGTGTGACAAAATATGGTGTTAATGGTAGGGTTCATTAGCGGTGCAGACCCCATGTAGCCTTGGGCCCAGGTTATCAACCAGGGTGCTCATGGTTCTCTCGTGAGTTCCTGCATGGCGCACATGGGGCCACGAGCTATTGTGACCAGTTCTTCATTCCCTGGCGGCATTTCCTTCACCCTGCCCCCTCCCTCCCTATCCTGACTCCTTCACGGTTGCCACCTCCTTCCCCTCTGCCGGTGTTCTGATTTATGTCGACCTGGCTATCCACCTGGCTTTCTATATTGGTTGCGATTTTGTTCCTTTTGCCTTTTCTTTCATCTTTTCGGCATTTTGGTCCTCACTTGAATTTTGACCTCCACTTCAATATTTCCTGTATTTAGTGCGAACCGTATGGGGAAGAACTCGCTCCATAGCATCCATCTATTGTGTGGATTCCTCTCCCCCATTCCCTCCCCCTTCAACACTGTAGCCCCCTTTGACCCTGCCAGGTCACCAGCACATGTAGCCAGCCCATGTGGTGGGGTTCTAATGTACCCGTATGGCTGAGCCCACAGACAACACAGGGATCACACTACTGATACCTGAGCTGTTCCCTCCCCATTCATTCCAAGCAGTGGTTGCTTATCTTCTTCGAGCATCAGAACTCCTGGCAACAGCCGCCGTGCCAGGTCCTTGCTGTGGCTTTGTGGTCGGAGTGGGCGGTAGCTGGGCGGATGCTTGGCCCACGAAGCGTATCAAGTTACAAAAATCTATCCAGTCTCAAGTGGCTGTCTCTTCGAATGGTGAAGCATCCTTGAATACTGCCTCGTGTGATCTGGCTACATTCCCTTCCCTGGCTACACAATGGGAGAAGGACCAGGCTCGCCGTCTTGGGCTGAAACGTGTTGCCTGTTGCCTCGCCTGCACTAGGATGGATGGGGACACATTCACCGCCAAAATCCATTGTTTTTCGTGGTAAATATCAAGGACAAGTTTGGTGGAGTCTATTAGTAAGATGCGATCATGCTCCCTGTTGATCAAAGCTTCTACTGCCACCAAATCCGTAACTCTTTATGCCTGTGATCGTGTTGGCATGTCACGGTGTCTATCACTCCCCACCAATCTGTGAATATCGTCCAGGGAGTAATTTTTCATGGGGGCCTCATCCTGGAGACTGATGAAGAATTCCAGGCTAATCTAGACTGTCACTATCTTCAAATTTTGCCTCTGTTACTTCCTTTCCTCCTCCTCCTCCTCCTCCTCCTCCTCCTCCTCCGTCGTCCTTACCCCAGCCCCACCCCATTTTCCCCTCCACCTCACCTGCAGTTCCCACGAACTCCTATCAGGGAGCCGCTCCTCCTCCCCGGTCCAAGAAGTGCCGCCCTTCTTCGGCACATGCCAATGATCGTGCTCCCTCCTGGGACCCCTCACCCCAGCTTCTCTCAGGACAGAGGACTCTCACCACCCCTCAGCTCCAAGGTCGCCTTCTCTACTTCGGTTCCCAATCTCGCAGAAGCCTGTGCACGCGCTGTGCCCTGCCCTCCTCCACCTCAGAAAGAGAAGAAAAAGAAATATAAATCCCAAGACAAGGCGCCCCCTCTGCCCCCCTCAGAAGCTGAGTCTGACATCTTATTTACGGGTGTCACCCGATCCTTGTCGGTGACAACTACTGACTTACTGACCTCACCTCCTCCTAAGCTTCTTCATGTCTATCTAGGACTCGCACCACATGATCGCTAGTTTAGAAGTGGATGATTGGAACCAAATTTTTCATGTGTCTGAAGCGGGTTTCTCGCCTGGAGATGCAATATTTGCGATTTTGTGAAGAGCATAGACTTCTATGCTCGATACAGAATCTGGTCGCTGTTACTGCAATACACTCAAATCGTTAGAACCTCATGCCAATAAGCGTAATTTAGCGCTTTGGTGAGTCACGTAGACTTCGATCCATGGTACATAACCGGTTTGCTGTCAAGCTATCAGAATAGCAGAATGGTAGGACATTTAGATTTGTTACACTCTCTATCTTTTACCGTTATACTTTGTTTCTCGCTTATATGAATCTTCATTTTTTTGAAATTCTCATGTTGTGAAGCGCTTTGTACCATATGTCCTGAACACTAATGTTGTACTGCATGTGACAGCTTAATTTCATTTTGGAGTAAAGATATACTCTTTTACTGAAATACTTTTTAAATAATTTTGATTTTCTTTACATCGATTTACTATATCAATGAATTTATGACGGGTGACACTTTCTAGTCAGCACAATATAGCTCGATACAGTGTGCAATACTTTGCAATCAGGAGAGATAGTACTTTCCAGAAATCGTTCTATGAATAATCTCAAGTCTTCGACCAGCCGCGATGAATTTTACACATCGTCATTCTATGCATGTCTTTTAAGAAATGTAGGTTTGTTGGCAAAAGTCTGGCGTATTCGAAAATACAACCTTCAGCTTGCTGAGAACCTCCGTGGACAGGAAAGTAAATTCACTCTCCAGATTTTCCATTGCTTATCAGAAAGCGTTAGCACACCCTCTTAAAACACTAACAGTGATTGTTAATATAACTGTTACGCTTGCAGGAAACGTTAGTTTAGATCCTGAAGTCATCAGGGGGCCTCACTGGAAGACTTTGCCAGTTTAATTATAATACAGATGTGAATGCTTGAAACATAGAGTCCGATCTGCTGATAACATACTTTTATCGATCCATGAATAACACATGACAACAATATTTTTTAGACATTAACTAATAAAACAGACCAATTAACAAATTATTTAAAAAAAACACACTATGGTCGCCATCGGCGTGTTGCTGGACGACACTGGCTGAATTAATGTTCAGTTATTATAAGATGGCAGTTTAATTAAACCGTAGTTTATCTTCAAAATATTCCAGAAAAATCAAGAATATGAACTGAGTATACAAATTCACTATGAAAATAACGAGAAGAAAATAATCATAACAGTATGATCTCAAATAAATTGTTCATTATTTCAAAGGTGATACGTGAGTGGGGTTTAATCCCTTCACTGCTACAGACTGAGGCTGCTTTTGTTGTGGCTGCACTGCTAGCTACATGCTGATGCCCTTTATGAGAGAGGGCATTCCGGACGATATGAAATACTTATTATACGATTTTTCAACAACTATTGGGTGAATTTGTACGGAAACCAGATGACAGTTATATGGGTCTAGGGGCTCGAAAGGAAGGCAGTAATTGAGAAGGAAGTGAGACAGGGTTGTAGCTTATCCCCGATGTTACTCAATCTGTATATTGAACAAGCAGTTATGGAAACAAAAGAAAAATTTGGAATAGGAATCAAATTTCATGGAGAGTAAATAAAAACTATGAAGTTTGTCGACGACATTGTAATTTTTTCAGAGACAGTAATGGACCTGGAAGAGCAGCTGAACGGAGTGGAATGTGTCTTGCAAGCAGGGTATGAGATGAACATCAAGCTAAGCAAAACGAGGATAATGGTATATAGTCGAATTAAACCAGGTAATGCTGAGGGGATTGGGAAATGAGGTGCTTAAAGTAGTAAACGAATTTTGCTATGTCGGAAGCAAAATAACTGATCAATGTCCAAGTAGGGAGGATATGAAAAGTAGACTGGCTATGGCAAGGAAAGCGTTTCTGGAGAAGAAAAATCTGTTAACATCGAGTATAGATTTAAGTGTCAGGAAGTCTTTTCTGAACGTATTTGTATGGAGTGTAGTCGTGCATGGAAGTGAAACATGGACGATAACGAGTTTAGACAAGAAGTGAATAGAAGCTATCGAAATGTGGTGCTACAAAAGAATACTGAATATTAGATGGGTAGATCGCGTAACTAATGAGGAGGTACTGAGTAGAATGGGGGAGAAGAGGAATTTGTGGCACAACTTCTAGTCAAGTTGGATCGGTTCGTAGGACAATTTCTGAGGCATCAAGGGGTCACCAATGTAGTATTGGAGGGAAGCGTGGAGGGTAAAATTCTTAGAGGGAGACCAAGAGATGAATGCGCTAAGCAGATTTAGAAGAATGTAGGTTGCAGTAGTTTTTCGGGGATAAAGGGGCTTGCACAGGATAGAGTAGCATGGAGAGCTGCATCAAACAAGTCTCTGGACTGACGACCACAACAACAACTAGGTGAAAAATTTTGATATTTACACGTATTAATATCTTGCATCTTCACTCAATAAATAACTGAACTTTCTTTTGTTATCCTCCATACTTACTGCGCTGCATCAAATTAAGTACAACATTGCATTAAATTTCAAGGTGTTCACAGAGAATAAAAAATCATTGCGTACACTTTCTGAATGTTCGATTGTAGCTCATAAACTGCAAGGAATCAAATGTAAATAAAATATATAAATTTTATTTAAAATTGATAGCAGACGTACATCTCATTTCGTTCTCAAGTTATTGGCTTTTATATCCAAATTGCAATCGCGTGCGACGTGCTCATTCGCGTCGTTGCGCATCGCAAATTATGTCAAAAAAAAAAAAAAAAAAAAAAACGCCATATCGCATATACTATTCAAGACATTGAAAGGAGGTTTCTGCAAATGATGGCATCCAATGAAGCACATATGTTGCATGAAAAATATTAGAAGCTTTTTTTTTTCACCAAGATACAGAAGTAACTCGTTCGCAGCACTGCGAGGTCGGTGGCTCAGGTCTTGAGAGTAGCGCCCTGCGCCAAGCATCCATGAGTCTCCCAGAATCTTTCTCCAGAAAAACCTCCTTGTCTCCGCTCGGACCACTTTTATTTGAAAATTACTGCTGTCACATATACACCAACACACGCACACACGATCATTCGAAAAAAACACACACCTTAGCTCTTTGCTTTCCATATTTTGGAAGGTGGTTGTATGGACCAAAATAAGAAAAAAAATGTCCAGTAAACATGTGCTCTAAAACATATACCTTAAGCCGGCCGGGGTTTCCGAGTGGTTCTAGGCGCTACAGTCGGGAACCGCGCGACCGCTACGGTCGCAGGTTAGAATCCTGCCTCGGGCATGTATGTGTGTGATGTCCTTAGGTTAGTTAGGTTTAAGTAGTTCTAAGTTCTAGGGGACTGATGACCTCAGAGCCATTTGAACCACATACCTGAAGAGCTATGAGCAGTCGTTCATCTTCACTACTTTGGAATACAACTCCTCTAATGAACAAGTGCTTGTAACTGTTAAGGTATGCATTTTAGAGCAGATGTTTACTGGATGTTTTGGTCCATACTGCCACTTCCCAAAATACGGAATGCAAAGAATTTGTAGTAGAAGAGATTTGTTTCACAATATTGAAGATCAATAATTGCTCATAGCTCTTAAGGTATACGTTTTACAGGCCATGTTTGGTTGACGTTTTTGTTTCGAAAGATCGTTCCACACATGGCCCTGAATATTGACCATCACTTCTGAAACATCCTGTATATATATATATATATATATATATATATATATATATATATATATATATATATATATATATATATGTGAGGTCGCTAACTTTGTGTACATACTTCCATGTGGTGAAATTTCTTGGTGTGTGGGTGACGCTTTAGATTATGTGTATAAATATACTTTATAAAATTGCTTCATACAGTCTTCGCTGCTGTATGTTCACAGACAGTCAGCAGTGGAACGTAATGGCGCGGTTTTCTCAATGTAAGTACTGAAAATGTCACGACTAGAATAATTTGTTTACATCATTTCAAATCGTTGTGAGGTACGATTACAGTTAAAAAGACATTGTCTCACATCTTGTTTTGGTTGTAGGACACCACCACCCAAAGGAAATTTCATAATTTGGGAAAACAAAAAGTGAAATCAAATGTAATGTATCTTGACGTGAACTAGGCGTCTGAAGATGAACCTTTCGGTTCAAAAGCGGTAACGGCGCTGTTTAAACAAATAAGTAGTATTGTAAAAAGTGGCTAGTTGCTTTTGCCTTGTTTGTAGGAGTCAACCTATATTTTGTACACAGCCATGGGCTCAGAATGTCAGTTTTCTACAAAATGGCAGTTTTATTCGACCAGTCACCTAAAATGCCCAAGTGTCTCTCCAACGAGAGGAGTGGCATCGAGCCCGTTGTTTCCCACCAACAATCTAGATACCTGAAGGCCCATCAGAAACCTGCTTTGGCATCCAGGAAAGGTTCGAAGCCACGTTGTCGTGGCAAGACAAGTATTCTGGAATTTCTCGTTAATTTTGGTATTTTTCGGTCTTTGCTTTCCACGGGAAACTGAAGTGGAGATTTACTCAGGTACGTTCTGCAAAACATATCAGTGTTTGAAGCGCTGTCCGGCAACAGGGCGAAATGGTTTCAGTAAATGGTCACCCGGACCGTCTGAAACAGGTCCGTACTCCTAAGCCTTCCGTCCCACATCGTACGAACTGGACGCTCACGTCCACCTGTCCAGCGGAGCTCTTTTGTCCTGCCGCGCCCGGATTAGGCCGACAGTTTACTACTACTAGTGGGGTGAACACTGAGTTGGCGTTAGCGTGTGTAGCCCGGGGGGAGGCTGGAAAGGCTGATGCTTCGTCAAAGCTGGAGATTCCAGTGAGCCAAAAGTAGCAATATACAGGCCTTGTATTCTCAAGTAATGACAGGTTTCCGAGGTACCAGAACAGATTTTAAATAAAGGAGCATTACTTGCCCCTGATCACAGGAATCGTTAGCGCCAGGATTTCACCCGGAACCAGATCCAGCCCATTGACACCCCTCCACAGAAAGGCACTTGTACTGGAACAAGTCCCACCCTTTCACCCCCTCCACAGTGACAAAGTTCTCCCAAGTAAATTCCTTGCGAACTTCCCACAGAGTGCATAGTCTTGTGTTGCATGTTTCCAGTTGACCCACGTGGTTTACTGCGTTTGTGTGCACACTACAGTAGCGAGCAGTGTTTTAGCACTTTACAATATTTGTGTTTTTGTAGTGTTTGTGTCTTTGCAGTATTTGTATATTTAAACGCATTTCCTTGGACGTCTTAGCAGTGTTTTACCGCTTCTACTTGGGCATTGCAGGAGCATTTGTGTTTTATCCGCATTTCGTTTGTGACTTTTGGAGCGTTTGCGTCGTCCTCGTAACACTGTTTTACCACTTGTGCTTCTACGTTGCAGCAGTGTTTTGAAATGAGTGTCTTTAATTGTGAACTTTGAGGAAACGAGTACAAATACCGCAGGCCTCTGAAGCGGCATATTTCCACAGCGAACCCACAGAAGGTGCGCGAAATAATGCGTCCTGTTACAAATAATGAACGTTCGTCTACCTACGAGTGCAACTTAGACACTAAGGATCTAATTAAGGCAGTTTTCAACACTACCAATAAAGTATTCGTGGGGAAGGGCAACAAAGAAGTTTGAGTGTACGATGGGTGCTTTTGAAATTAATTTGAAATTGATTCTAAAAGTGCTGAATGTATCATTTCCAATCTTCACATGAATCATGTGTGAAATCAAAATGTGAAATCAAAAGACCTAGAATTCTCCAGTGAACACAATTTTTTTAAGTGGGAAAGAGAAATGGAAAGTGTTACACATTCCATTCTTTGCTTAAACCACACTAGTCTCACTATATTTTTGGAAAGTGAACCAATAATGGTATTTGGCTCCTTGAAACAACAGTAATCATTTAATTGGAGCTATAACTTATTTCAAAACATTAGAGAAAGATTTTAATTTTAGTTGAAACTGGGACTCATGCTTTTATCCCTTTGAAATAGTTTTTTTTTCTTTTTTTTACTGTAGTAAACACTGAAGGTCTTTTAATCATCTATAGTAGAGGTAACGGAATGAAATCATTCATGACCATTGAACTTTATCATTGATTTTGAGCATATCTCACTACCAAAACCAACTGTCAATTTGAACTATCGGATGTCCAATTTTATATCACCTACAATTTGTTTCAGCATTTGTTTTATTCTAATGTGTTAAGTAGTTCTAATGAGCTAATTAAAGTAAATCATTATAGAATTATTTGTATTTATTACCATGCTCATACTTGCAAATTAGTCACTGTGGTGGAGATTTGAGGTAGAGCCATTAAAATTTCAGTTTAGTTTTGTGTTGATATTCAGTGTAAAAGCAGTCTATCTTGTTTCTTTTTACACGAGGAAAATATCAAATCTTAACTGTTTGTTTATTATTCTCTGGTAACCTATTGCACAGATGCAGACTTGTTTTATTGTGTCATGCGAGAAAGACCTCTTTGAGGCAAATGATTACTTCTACAATAATATGACAGGTTTGTAATTTTGTTCTGCATAAAAGACAGTAGTTGCTGAAGACACTGTTATTTTGGTAAGTATTGTTATTTGGGGCAACAATACATTTCATAACCATTACTTTCTGTCAGTCAGTTTCATATGATTGCCACACCACAAAGTGCAGTCACAAAAAAAAAAAAAAAAAAAAAAAAAAAAAAATATTAAGCATGTGTGAAAGCTTTTGTCCTTGTAATGAAGAATTATGAGATATGTTTGTATTCTTGCACCTGAAGTATACTGCTATAAAGAATCAAATATTTGCTTTCCAAATACTTATCCCCATCATAATCTCATTAGTTTTGAAGAAATGGAAGTGCTACACAAGATCCTGTTTATGTGATGTAGGTGGCGTTTGAAGTAATCTGGATTACTAAACATTTGGATATTCTCGAAATCTTTTACTACCTACCGATATACTAGTAAGTACTTCAATATGAAAACTTTTACTTTGGCACTAACAAGCAACACTTTTTTGGCACTTGGAACATCATGAAGAAGCCCTTTGAAGGGAAGTGGCACTTGTGATTTTTGTGTCTGTTGGTTACAATAGATTTCATACTGTAATGAAACTTTGTTGTTCAGCTCTTATTTTGCGAATCACAGCGAAAATTTTAAGTTCCGATATCTGGAAACTTTGCATATACGGTAGTGGCTTCGTTGACTTACAGTTGCGCCTATGCATAATTTAACTTATTGTCACTAAATTAACTTTGTTTACATAAGATTGAGACTAGACATCTTTCGTAAACTTGTTTTCTTGTTTTTCAGTAATTTAATTTGACTTACTCTCGCTAAAGTAAGATTTTTACCATGAGTGAAAAGTGCCTGACGTGCCGTAGAATTGTTAGCTCCGGAGTTTGGTGTGATGGCTGCAGTAGTTTTTTCCATTGAGGTGACTGTATCGGCGTGGGAAATGGGGAAGTGAATCACACTCATCAGTGGTTCTGTAGAATATGCAGTAGAGATAGGAAAATAGTGTAACAGGAGGGCAAAGTTGTTGTCCTTCAGACACAGTTAGAGCAGGCTAGGGAAGATCTGAACAAGTTAAGGAGAGAGAAGGGTAAAGAGAGGTGAGAAGTGGCAACAGCTAACAGGAGGAACAGACCTAGAACTTTTTGAGACAGCTCTGTGGTGAATGTGAAGAATAAGTTTGATCCGTTGCTTCAGTTAGAAACAGATGAGCCTCAGACAGAGGTAGGTGTAGAGAGGGTACAACAAACATTTAGTAGAAAATTGAATAAGAATGTAGGGAAGTCAGCAAAGTGAAAGAAAGTTTTGTTGTTACGTAGATCACAAATGCCAGAGGTGTAGGCCATCCTTTGCAACACCAGTTAGGATCACAATTTTTTTAAACATAGTGCTGGTCTGGGTCAGGTGACAGAGGATTTAGATTCACTCTGTAAAGATTTTACCAAGGAAGACACCGTGGTTATTGTGGGTGGGCCGGGCAATAATATTGACAGAGATCCTGGGTACAATATAGAGTGTGACCTGGCAAAGACTGCAACAGCAACGAGACATACCCGTGTTAAGACTGTGTCTTTTCTGTGACGCCATGACCGACCTCATTTAAACTCTTCTGTCGGGAGAGTCAATTTGGAGTTGGAACGGCTACTTGGGTCAGGTGTGGGGTCACATATTGGTTTGGTTCCTATTGATTCTCTCAGTAGGTGGGATTATACTAGACATGACCTACACCTCAACACGATAAAATGGCTGGGATAATAGCAGGAAATGTGAAAGGTGGAGAGAGGCACTGCCATGAGTGGTAATATAACAGTGGTCATAGGCGTGGGAGCAGCACCTCTTTTAGGATAGGTAGGACAGAACGAAGTCACGTTCTGAGAGAAGTAAGGATTGAAACAAACCTTCAGTTTGAGAAAGAAATCAAACAACATAATCCTGGCACATTGGGTCAGCGAACAAAACTGTTGGTTAAAAATTTACAGCAATCAGCAGAAAATCCTAGCTATACATCGCAATTCGGAAATACAATGAACAGAATTATGCTCGCATGTGGGAATAAAGATTTCTTAAGACAACCAAAAGAACTGAGAAACCCGAGCGATTTCGCACAGGGGAATAAGAAATAAGAAACTACAGAAAGTTTCATTTGAAACTTCATTTTTTGTAGGAGCATATATTATTACATAGTAGCTCCAAGGTGTCACAGGTGAGGTGGGCGACGTCGTGACAGGAACTTCCGACGAAATCGCCGGTGACTACAAACACAACTTATCAAATACTCCTAGGAATATGCAACTTGCATCCCTCTTCCTCCACCCCACCCCCTCCTCCTCTCCTAAGCTACTGTGTAATCAGTTATTTTCAAATGAAATATGTGAAATGCAGTGTCGACAAATTACAAGTAGTCACCTTGAAGAACGCCGCCTGCATTTGAAGCCAAAACGTAGGCAGTTTTGTTACAGATGGTACACCATTAAGAATTTAACTGAAACGGACTCCAGCCGCTAAAGCTGTAAGTAAGGTTTTCCTTTTATGTCGAACCCGCTAAACAAATTTTCATCTATAAATGTATCAAACATTTCACTGATTAGCTAGCAGGTGGTCGTTTTCCTCGCATTTCCATTTGATTACTTTCGGCTTCAGCAGGTGGGCGACTAATTTTACCCGAGCACTTGAACGGCATGCTAGTACAGAAAAGCCAAAATGGATTTTGTGTTACGTCATGTTTACATGAATATTGCATTAAGATACGTATCTGTACAGGTCAAAAGGAGAGATAAAGGAGAACCGAGTAAAAAGTATAAGGATCTAGTAAACGTGCTGCTGTACGTATCCTCTTGACGAACGAAGTTACAAGAAAGGCTGTCATGGTCCCCTTGCAACTAAACCACGTTTTCTTGATTCACCTTTTATTCTGCTTGTGGACAAAAAGTTTTTTTGGGTTGGTGGGGGTAAATGGGACACCTCATATACACGATGAACCGGAACTCCACACAAACTTTCAGAGGTGGTAGTGCGGATTAAAAGAATGAGAAAGTCTTGTAAACATGTGCTCTTAAGTGCTTACCTTTAGAGCGATGAGCCACTTCATCGTGGCTACTGTCGGACGTCTCTCTTCCACTTAAGTCCTTTGCTTTCCATAGTTTTGAGAAGTGATAGCATAAAACGTCCAAGCTAAGAACAAAGTTTAGAATGAGCATGGACTCTAACGTGTGTACATTAAGAGCTGTGAACACTTACCGTTCTTCGCTACTGTGAAAATCTCTTCCACAGACCGAGTGCTTGTAGCTCTTTAGGCAGGACTGGCAAGGATTTGTGCTCTCGTAACGCGCTCGCTCTCTCCGAGCGCAGAAAGGCTGTTCAGCATTCCGACTTCCACTGCCACTGCGCTATTCCGAGCAGGTGTGTGAGTGAGACGGCTGTATGTTGAAAGCTGCAGAACTTAAGAAGACATGTTTGCAGCTTAGCGCCACTACTTCCAAGAGAGTAATGTTGCAGCGTTCTTTTGTAAGCAGGAATTTATTGTTAGTGGTAATTTTCAACATTTTATTTTTCTACCGAAGCAATAACTTTACTACCTAGTTTTATATGTACATTCGACAGTCATCACAACTACAAAATACGTTACAAACAGTCGTTAACATTAAGTAGTGATATAAGTGTATACATAAGTAACATACGTGGAACTAGGGTTCATGACAGTAAACCACATGGAGTTAGGCAGATTAAAATGTGAATTCGCGGACCTTTGTCAATTTCATAAAATATAAGAATCGTTTGCACATATATCCTGAACGAAACATTGCAATAAATTTAGCGGCTTGCTAATGCAGTGCAGAATATTGCTCTTGAGTAACATTTTATAAACGTTTTGTAAATTGCTGGATGGGACAGACAGGTCTTAGACCCAAGCTACACAGTACGTACATCAGTTCAAGTTGGAAATAATGAGGACGCACATTGGCAGCCAAACGCGAGAACTGTCAGAGAAATAATTGAAATCAGTCTTAAACAGGTAAAGTTTTGGAATCTCTTTGAGTACTCGTGTCGAAATATTTCAATTATTGATATGTAGTCAGTCATACCTGGTCCACAACATGAACCTGAAGTTGTTTTTTTCACAATATTAATTTTTGTTAGGGTACCATTAATCTTCTCTGCAAGATCTGTTACCAAACGATTCTCTCGTTGCGGTAGAATACTTAACGGATAAAACAATTGATGATGTCGCCCATAAAATAATGTTTCAATGTTTTCCGTAATGACTGCCATAAGTCCAGCAATCACTCACCCCCATTCACTGAAGACAAGTGTATCTTACAGTTATTTGTTTTGTAATGACTTTCCAGTATTGGTTTTACAGCTCATAATAGTGCGGTAGTGGCCTTAACCGATTCAAAAAGTAAAGTAATTCTTAATCAGCATTGAAAGATGTGTTTCCTGCACTTTTCCCTTTTCTGAACAAGTGCATAGATGACATCCTATTCCTACTGCATAGCGTACATCTACTTTAACACAACTGGTATGTTAGCAGACTGTGACAAGCCAAATTCCTTGCTCTAGCAGCGTCCGGCTGCAGCCTGGTCTGGTCCCCACTCATTCCTCAGTCCCACTCGCTGCTGCGCTCGGAACCCTAGGCAGGACTGCACCAGAGCGCGTTTTGGTCATGCCGGTTGTAAGACATGCATTTTGGAGCCCACGTTTACTACACTTTTATTCTTGTTTTGATCTGTACTAATGAAAGTTGAATGTTCACATTTCTATAAAGTTGGCTACTGATTTTGCTGTCGCTTGCGTACACAAACTCTGAGTCTGAGATGTTACTATCACCGAGTGGCAACGAACAAACAGCTGATGAGAGCAGTTGGGCACAGCCTAGAATGGAAAGAAACTACGCTTGAGGATAGGCCGCAACCGCCATTTTGGTGCGCGTAGCTGTTACTTGCTTGCGCATTAGAGGGATTTGTATATGAACAGAATGAGAGTAATATTCGTGTCATTGTTGTCACCATATTCTTTATTATTGATTATAGACATTGTAAAAAGTTTTTGTTGGTTCTTTTCTTTTTTTACACCACTTAAGGCTTGTTGACCAAACTCCTCCCGATAATTTAGTTTCTACACACAAAAAACAAAGGAGTAGTGGCATCAGTAACTGTAACCATGCATTGCATTTTGCATGGGTCGTAGTATTTCTTTTGATTTATTTTGATATGTTGATAGTCGCGCACCAGCAGCGGAAAGACGAGGTAAGTAGTCTGTTGCGTACTGGAGCACTGAAGTATGAGTGTTACGAGACGTTAGAGCTTATTTTAAAATTCGCGGTCAGATACTAGAGAACTGATTTTCCACGATTTGTAGGATGAGTAATTAATTTCTGTTTTTTCCCCCTACCAAATTACTGACATGTCCGACAGTAGGAGGTTCCACAAACTGTTTGAATACTGACATGTCGGAATAAGAGTTTTCATAACACAAATTGTACGGCTACATATGAGATTTAATGATAGCGACATTAAAGTTTCACTGGATTGCCTTGCAATGTTTAGAGAAATGTAAAAATACCGTTAGTATTGTCACAGGTCGAGCGTTACACATTTCCGTGTGTCTTTCAGCAGGATAATAATAATTATTACAATTTTTATAGTTAAAACTAAAAATTTTCACTACTAACCGTATAGGTGACAGCCTTTTAAATTTGAGAGAATAGGTTTCTTATTGCCGGTACATTAGTCACAAATTTACTATAGTACGATTCCATTTTCTAGTCTGCCAGTTACTGAATCACTGTTATTTACACCACCAACAGCTGTTATCGATCGTTATCACTTCTCAAGAGAGAACGACTTAAGAATGTAGGGCTATGCTCATGAACATGGCTAACGGCCGAGATCAACTGTGGGTTTTGTGGATAACAGTTATCCTTTAACAAAGAGCTCCCCGTCAGTCCGCGAAGGCTCATGGCGTGTCTACCCACCTCCGTGTCACCCTCTGCCTTGTGGCGTCAAGCGGATGCGGTATGTAGGCGCAAGTGGTCAGCACACCAGTGACCAGTCTGTAGAGCGGCTGCGACTCCTTCAAGCAGCTCCTCAGTTGGCATCACGAGGCAGAGCTCATCCCACACCAGTCCTCCCTTGAAGGAAAAGTTCCTGGAAGTATCGGGAATTTAACTCGGGTTTTCCGCATAGGAGCCATCTATGCTGACCGCTCAATTAAGGAAGTGGACTATTCTGTAACAACCAGAGTGAACTGTCCTCCAATTACAGAGAAATCTAGAACAGAAAACGAGGAAAGATAGCTAAAGAAATTCCTTATCACAGAAAGGGAAGGGAGAATTAGTTCCATAATTAGGAACCCTGCTTTTGGGGATAATATGGCAGCTACAGATGAAATCCAAACATGTCTGTTCCCGAATCGGGCGAAGTTTGGTCAGTGGCTGTATCCATTATGAGGGATGGCTGAAAAGAAAAATTCTGGAACTCACATCCTAGTTCCAAATATGAACTGGCACCCATCAATCCCCCAACAGGAATACCAAGTAGCTTTATGCACGCTGGAAACTTCTCCAAATGTAACTACCCCTGGAGGTAACCGGAAAAGGAAATCCTTCGTCGCAGAAAGCGGCGCAGTTAGGCCTTCGTATTCTGGGGAGCCCGGAACAGCTTGCAATGAGAAGGACTCACAATGCTCTGGAACTCTACATGTAGATTAAGAACAAAAAGGGAGTTCTTCATTGACACCGTAAACAAAAATTCACTTTTGAAAATAGGGAAACCAAACGAAGTAATAAAAGTATCAGACGAATACCAAATACAAGTCTTGGCTCTTGAGGAAACTAGATTCACTGATGAAGACATAGCAGAATCAGAGGGATATGGGATCCTCAAACTGAAGAAAGGCTGGAATCATATGGGTAAAGCCACTGCACATCCAAGAACAGGGTTCATTGTAACCAGAACAATAGTAAATTCGGTCACGGATTTTTATTCAACAGGTGAAGATTCTCAATTCTTACTCTGTAATGTGCAAATAAGGATCACACATTAATAAGCTGTCATGCTCCAACAAATGTGGACAATAAAAGGAATCCAGAAAAAGTTGAAAGCTTCTGAGAGTCACAGGTACATGATCAAAGGTTCCTTTGAAGAACGTTACAATTTTGCAATTTTGTTAGAGGACTTTAATGGGCAGACTAGGAAAGAAAGGACGTTAAAGAAAACTGTTGGAGACTATCTAGGACACAAAAGAACAAATAAAAATGGGGAAAGACCATTAGAGCTATGCAGATCCTTTAATCTCAAATTAATGTCCACAAATTTGAAGAAAGTACCGCCAAAAAAAGAGCAACTGGATATCACCTAATACAAGCCTAGGAGAATTGAACATTGACTGTGTACCTGTACCTTTTAACAATCAAAAATAAGTAACGAACGTAAAAGTTAGAAATGGTGCGAATACTGAAACAGATCGCTATCTAACCAGAATAAAAATGAAATTTCTTTAACATACAAGTATTCCAAATCAAGGACATAGGATTCATAAACTAGATACAGAAAATTTGACAGTGATGAAACAAGAGTGTCAGGAAAAGCTAAATACAGACTCAGAAGACTGCCAGGAGATTAAAAGAAAATTAACCAAAACAGCCTTTGAAATAGCACTATTCAAAAAACACAAAAAGCACAGATGGCAAATTGAAGAATATGAAAATGCAACATTACTTAGAAAAGAAGCCTGCCAGAAATGGTACTCCACAAACAGAAGTGAAGACTTTATGAACTTTAAACAACAAAAGTCTAAAACGTCATAAATGATAAAAGCAGTCAAAAGGAAGTTTGAAAGAAGCCAGCTATCACTAATTGAAGAAGACTTACAAAAGAACAGTACTCGGTAACTTATATAAAACTTTTAAACAAAGCCTCCAAACTTTCCAACCACCTACCTTGCGCTTCAAGAATGAAGACGTAAAATTATCCGGAAACAACAAAGATAACTATGAAATATTAGCAAGCTATTTCCATAAATTGTGGAATTGTGAGGAACCAAGCGGAAATTTTCCAGAACAAAATCCAGGGTATACTCACAGAAACTGAGAACTACTCAGCATGGATGAAATGCAAAATATCAATAAAGATCTGAAGAATAACAAGGTCCCTGGGGGAAAATTCAGTATGTGCTGAAATGTGGAAAACTGCAGGTGCAGAAATAGCCAAGAAGCTACATGGGGTCTTTCAAGAAATCTGAGAAACAGAAACTACATCACAAGATTGAAAAACGGCATTAATTCACCCAATCTATAAAAAAGAAGATAAAACTGACGCCAACAACTGCAGAGGAATAGCTCTCCTTCCAGTGACTTACAAAATTCCTTCAAAATCAGTACGAAACAGGCTGAAAAACCAAACAGATCAGCAGTTAGGAGAGGACCAAGGAAGGTTTAGAAAGGACGGTTCTGTGTGGAACAAATTTTAAATCTGAAATTCATAATCAGGTATAGAAGAATGAGGCTTAAAAGCATTTATATAATATCTGTGAACTTAAAAAAAAACTAATATTTCATTTGTAGACTCCAAAACAACATACAATTCAATTGACAGCGAAACATTATACAACATCTTAAAAGACAACAAATCACTGTCAATGATAAAAGACACAATAACAAATACTAAATGCAAAATTAAACTTTCAGGCGGAGCCCCCATGGCGATTGGGATAAAAGCTTGCGTAAGTCCCCACCGCTGTTCAGTTGTGTGCTAGATGAGGTATTCAGGGAATGGAGGAAAAACAACAGAAGAAGGAGAAGGAATTAGTAGAAAGACAATTGGGAGAAAAGGAGATAATCTGAGTTTTGATCCTCTGGCTTTTGCAGATGATCTCGCTATCTTTGCCGAACCTGCAGTAGATGCAACAATGCAGATAAATCTCTTACAAGAGATAGCTTCAAAATCAGGCCTGCATATATTGTTTCAGAAAATGAGATCATGACACATGTGCAGGTGGCACAGAAATATATGGAAACTGATTAGGTCAGAATAAAAAAGGCTAAAAAATTTAAATACCTAGGAGAAATAATACCACCAAATACCTTAAACAAAGAAGCTAACCTAGCAACGGCAAAGAAAATGGAGGTGGCTTTTCAACTAACAAGAAACCTGTATAACGAGAAATCTATTTCCATATATGCAAAACTTTGGCACTACAATACTGTTATTAAATTAGCTTGCCTGTATTCATCAGAATGCTTTTCGTTAAATACAGCAAAACAATCAGGTGAAATAGAAAAGAAAGAGAGGAAAATAATCAGGAAAATCTTGGGGACCAAAATATGAGAATAGGAAATGGAAACTAAGAAGTAATAAAGATATTTATGAAAAACTAGAGCGAATATCGGACACGATGAGGATGAGAAGAGTTGGATTCTAAGGGGAACTAAAACGACTGGAAAAGAAAACAAGATAACAAAAAGATTTTTTAACTTCTTTGAAAGAAACCCCAAAACATCAATGACGTGGGTAAAAGAAGTTAAAGCAGAACTGCCGGAAATGGAAATCAGAAGAAAGAGAAAGGTTCGCAGCAAAAGTAAAAGAATTTATAGGGCTTCTAGGAGAAAACAAAGAAAAAGACAGGTGTAATATGATCAGAAGGAAGAAGACAAAAAGAAAAGGAAAGAATGAAAAATTACTAGAGTTGCTGGAAGGAAAGTAAGGAGAAAAGAAAGGATAAATAAGTTATTTTATGTGGTCCTTAGCAGGCCAAGCAAATTAAAAAACTGACATAGTAAAGAACAACAGAGGAAATATTCGATTAAGCACTGAACCGAATACCTATTTGTTAGGTACAGAAGATAAGAAGTGAACAGAGCATGTGGCGGTTTTTGTGTATCATCAGAATGGACAAATGCAATGAATATGAATGGTATGATACTCTATGCTATTCTGCGGTTTGAATTCACTCTGTTTTTTAGCAGTTCCATTGTTTGATTTTGTAAATGATACTGACAATATTATACACATGTATAATGCATTAGTCATACTACAACTTCAAATGGCTCAAATGGCTCTGAGCACTATGGGACTTAACATCTGAGGTCATCACTCACATAGAACTTAGAACTACTTAAACCTAACTAACCTAAAGACATCACACACATCCATGCCCGAGGCTGGATTCGAACCTGCGACCGTAGCAGTCGCACGGTTCCGGACTGCGCGCCTAGAACCGCGAGATCACCGCGGCCGGCACTACAACTTCTCCCGGATAATTATTTTGTTCAAATTGCACAAGAATTCCACCTGACGTAGTGTAATAATGTTGACTGTAAGTTGTGTTCACATCACTAAAATTACAGATCGTACATCAGAGCTTTTATAATGTTTGTCTTCGATGGATTTAATTATTCTTAGCAAATTGATCATGAAAAGGGTCCACTGAATACCACCCGCACACAACACTGACGTATGCTACCAGAAATATTTTTCTCAGTGATTCGTCCGTAGTTTAATTTTGACCTTATACATCAGCTATGAAATCTTCTTCAACAATAAATACCATCAGCACTGTTCTTAGAAAATGCAGTCTGATTCGATTAATTTTTTCTTTTATAAATAGATTTCAGTACCACCCGGGCACATTTATTTCTTATACATCGGAATATTGTTTGCAGTTTCAAGTAATTTAAATTTGCCGCTGTGATAAAAGTTAATATGGCGGCCAACAGAAGATAGTGGATTTCTTTTTCTATTAAGATTTTCATTTGCTCAATAAATAATTTATCATTTAAATTGAAGCCACGAATAAAAAAATTATTGTTTTGAAAATTAGTTTAACACAAACCCATGCTATTTTCAACTAGAAATACAGATGAAGTCGCTATATAATCGCAACTAACAATGGCTGCGCTTCTTGCAGCTATGATAAAACAATTAATACAAAATTATAATTAAAAGAGGAAGTGATATTTCAATAATTAATCATAAATAGTTTGAACGCATTTGGCTCTATTTGTTTTTTACCAGCAAAATGAACATAAAAGTACAATAATTTTACATTAAATGTTTTTCATTCAACAGACCTCAAATCCATTCGCGTCTTGCGTCAGCGACGTACATCTGTACAAGACGACAAAAGGGTACAAAACAAAAGAAAAGAATGACATAGATTAACAAAGAATGTGAGACAAATATTGTCTCTGTTTTACGTAATTACCATCTTTTTAAGAAATAATTACATAATTGAATGAATATTATTGAGTTACGTAATTATCCGCACGTTCATATACCACTCGTAATAAAAAATATACATATATATATATATATATATATATATCGTGGATGTTACAAGCAGACGTTTATAATAGAGAACATATATTGGTAAATGCAAAATTTCACCGCCCGAAATGCCAGTATTAATAAAATATTCAGAGCTACTACGCCTTGGTCGAATGAATTTCGCATTAAAACCCAACGTTTCGTCCCTGACTGTGGAGGATATTTTGAGGGGGGATCGTAGCTGCTTTGAGTATCTCATTCATACTCTGGCTCGCTACTGACTGCAGCAAAGTTCCGTTTACGCAAATTCTCGCTCAGCGGAACGACGTCACAAGCTTTGAATACCCGAGCGTATTTGGACGATTTCGGTTTCCGTCGTCCGCTGTTGCTGTCACACCATGATGGAAGTTAATACGTCTTCTTCAGCACTAGGAGCCAGACGTCAGTTTCACCCCCTCCTCCTTCCTACTGAAAGTAATGGGGTGTTTAACTGTGTCTGTAGCCTCCCTGCATAGCCTTTCATGGTATCCCCCTGTCGCTGTCAGTACTTGGGTCCCATCGAAATGAGTGCTGAGGTCTTCTGCCTGCAAAACAAGTTCCGCAACAGCTCACCTGTTAACCTCTCTGCTTCTACAGTCGCCCCTTCTAATCGTGTTTTGACCTTTATTTTATAGTACCCACGTACACCTCCCCAAAACTACACGGAATCAGTCTTTTGCGAGCATACTTGACAATTTTTGAGTGATACTTTATCTTCCGGAGGGATTGTGTATTACCACAGTGTTCCTTTTTTTCAGAATTTTCCTGCTCGGGCAGTAACGTCCTCAATAAAAGGCAGGAAGATTTTTGGTTTCCCATACGTTTGTACATCACTATGATTTTAATGCGACGGTCTGAACGCTCATTTTACCTCAGCGGACCAACAGCCACTCTTGAGCAAAGACTTTGTGAGTTGTGTTAATTCTGCGTCAAGCAGCTCTAGTTCGCAGATGTTCCTTCTCCCATAAGCCAACATTCCTCGCTTTTGTAGGTTGGTGCTTCGAATCCCAGTGTAGGTAACGGCCTAAGCTTACATCCTCTTTCTTGAAGACTAACACATCAAAAGAAAATTTAATCTGCTGCCTGTCTTCCCCTCCTTGTTAATCTGAATCTTTGGATTAATTCCTTTCGCATGCTTTTGAAATCGACCCAGTTCCTCTCTGCCAAGCCTCCACAAAACAAACATGTCATCTACATATCGGATGCAAATATTCGGTATTTTGTTGTCAGTTTCCACTGTCTGCTCCTCGACTTTTTCCGTAGAGAAATTCGCTATAACTGAGCTTGAGGGACTTAAGGGGCTTTCCATAGCCGCGCCATTCATCTGTTCATGGAACTCAACGTGCCATTTTGAATACGTGGTCATGTGTCAATATTTAAACATTTCTGCAATATCTGGAGGAAACATCAAATTCTGCTGTTGAAACACGTTATTGAGTGGAGCCGTAGTACATAGCAATACCACATCAAAACTAAGTAATATATCATGAGGCTGGACCACTATGACGTTTAATTTACTGATAAGATGTGCCGAATTCTTAATACATGAATCCGATCGGCTCATTCAGAGTCACAATATTGTTGTCAAGAACTTGGCAATCGGATAGGTGAGCAAACCAATTGCTCTCACTTAGGTCTCAAAGGAACATGTTCTTTATGAACCTTCAGCAACCCAGAAAGCCTTCGTGGTAGTAAAACAATTGAAAAGATTCTTCTGAACGCTCACTCCGAGAGAGGATTTTTTTCATACCAGCGCAACAGTTCTAAGATCTTTGTCTTTGCCGTCATTATACTGCTTCCTGTATATCTGACGTTATAATAAATCTTTAATCTTATTACGATAGACTGTCACGGTCCGAACTACCGTCGCATAAATTTTGTCAAGAGAAAAATTACAATACTAACGTCCGCTGTATAGAAGCGGAAAGAGTGCTGACTCGCGCAAAACATCCTAAAACCAAATTAACCTGAGTGGGGCGAATGCTATAGAACGACCGAATGATATAATTAAGTGATTAGTTAAAAGACTCCAGAGAAAAACTCGTTTCGTATTTCGAAAAATGCGGAAATGAAGATGAAGAGCATCTTGGAACGTTTTACTCAGTCGGAAAAGCATCGTTAAAACTGAAATCGCGAAGCTAAGAGCGACGTTGAAGGAGTGCAAAGGCTGAAAAGAAGAAGCTTCTCGGATTTGTTAAAACTGGCGGACAATATCCGATACACGTCGCGGAGAACCTCAGACCTCGAGTGGGTCGACAGGCAGACGGTCCGTTGCGGTGGCTCAGCGCCGGAATTACGCTTAAAACTGCTGTAATGAAGTTTACGCAAGCGCTCGCGCGAAAGGAATTGGTGTAAAGTAAGTTGCCACTTGCCTCTTCTGCGGGGGGAGAAGGGGACTAATTCCGGAGCCAAGGCGCAGTCGGTTTGTTGACGGGAGTCTTTGCGAGCCCTGCAGATTAGTGCATTGTAATGGAATTATAATGCGCGGGCGGACTCGCTGGGTAATAGGATCGTTGGTGGCGCTGATGCCGCAGCGTTACTGCCTTCCCCCGCTGTACGGCGCCGTGTACTTGGGGGTAAATGTAGCGCTGCGACTCCCAGCCATTCCTGTTGCTTCTGCGCGGGCCAGAATGTGCTTTCCCCTGCGAAAAAAGGGGTATACACTGCACGTAGCGGAACGGCTAGTGGCGCGGAAGCTCGGAAAATCACATGGGACTAATTTCCCATTAAATTCTACAGGTTAGCGTTTTCTGGTATCGTCTTAACGTTTCCTTGCAGGTTACTGTGTAGTGCCTTTGGACAATGAGGTCATTAAGACGTTCCGTTTTGATGCACCTTAGTTATTTTCTTCTTCTCTTCGTCTTCTCTGCATGTAAGGGACAGTCAAACGTGAACGAAGCAAATGGAGAAAAGGTAGGAAAACTGTTTATTATTTCAAAAGTAATCGTCATAATTGTTTATTCATTTGTCCAACTGTGAGACACGAGAAATTTTATGCGTGAGCGGGCCCGTATGTTGCCAAGCTTGTCTCCTCTACACTGCAGAAATTTCACTGGGAAATTAGATGAAATTAGTTCAAAATGGTTCAAATGGCTCTGAGCACTATGGGACTTAACATCTGAGGTCATCAGTCCCCTAGAACTTAGAACTACTTAAACCTAACTAACCTAAAGACATCACACACATCCATGCCCGAGGTAGGATTCGAACCTGCGACCGTAGCGGTCGTGCGGTTCCAGACTGAAGTGCCTAGAACCGCTCGGCCACACCGGCCGGCTTGAAATTGGTGATACTCTGCTAACTAACGTTGTTCTCTGATTTTCATGCGTAACTGCACTGGGTCATCTAAACAAAATTAAACAACATCACCGTAGCGGTGATGTTTGTTTCGGCCATATAGACATGGTGATTAAACCACTGCTACCGATCTCATTTTATGCAATCCGAAATTCTATTTCAAGCCTTCAAAATCGACGCGCCAGATTTTCGTATTCTCTCGCTCGCTACCCGCAAACTTTTGTCGTGCAGAAAAAATGAAGAAGACTTCTTTGTAGGAAAAGTAGTGTAGCTAAATTATGTACTTGGATACGTTATTGCCGGAGGCCACGGTTTTGGAATTATTCAAGAGAAAAGGTAAAAAAGTGACCTTCAAACGCACCTTCAGCCCCCGCACTAAGCCCTTACCAATCAGTATTCCCTGTGTGTTGTTCGTGGCACTCACTCCTACCACAGCACAAAAATTTAGACTGCACCAACTATTCACGATATTCGACCTCTTTTGGTCCCTATTGATTGGGCTGTTACGCTACCAGCATAGTTGTCTACCTCATTGACATTACTAATTTAAACATGCTCTTGTGGATAACGAAAGAAAAACCACGTTTGTAAGTATAGCGCTAAGACTATGTAGACAATACGATCCAGACTCAACGCTTACAAGCACAGCAGTTTCGTAGTCAGAAAGCTTGACGAATACAATGATATAATTGTTTATTTTATGCTTTTAAAATTCAAAATATTGTTAGATAAAATTTATGCACATGACAATTATTCATAAGGCCATTCAATGAAGACTAAAAGAGGTCGAATGTGGTAAATAATTCTTGCAGTCACAAATTTTTGGACATAGGTAGGAGGGAGTGCCATAAGCAACATACTAGAAAGCCTGACCGGTGGGGGTGAGTATGGAACTGGAGGCGAACTTGAGGGTCACTTTCTACGTTTTTCTTGAAAAACTCGCGAAGCGCCCTTCTTAACCCGCAAGACAGGACGGATACAGTAAATCGTGGAAAGGGGCCAAAATAAGGGGCTGTCAATTACACTCGAACATACAACTTTATTATTTGATCAAACATTACAAGAGCCGAAATTTTCTTTTTAAACGTACAGTTTTAATCTTTGGGACTTCATTACCGACTGACAGCTACTTTAATTTAAAAACGGCTGAAGGCCAATAACTTAAAACGCAAGCATAATCAGAAATGTAAAAGGCAAGCCTGATCTTAAAACAGTTCTTTTGTTAGGCTGAAGTAAACGAGTTAAATTCAAATCGGCTGAAGGCCGAACACTTAAAAGTCCAAAACATTAATTTTTTTTTAAATACCAAAGTCGTCACGTGAAACAGTTCTTTAATTTAAGAAGAAACAACTGAAACTCAAACCGGGTGAAGGCGGAAGACTTAAAAATTGGCTCAAATGGTTCAAATGGCTCTGAGCACTGTGGGACTCAACTGCTGAGGTCATTAGTCTCCTAGAACTTAGAACTAGTTAAACCTAACTAACCTAAGGACATCACAAACATCCATGCCCGAGGCAGGATTCGAACCTGCGACCGTAGCGGTCTTGCGGTTCCAGACTGCAGCGCCTTTAACCGCACGGCCACTTCGGCCGGTTCTTAAAAATTCAAAAAACTTTTTCTAAATGCCAAAGGTCTTACGTTCAACAGTACACTAAACTAGGCTGAAGACCTTAAGAGTAAAACAACTCTAATTTGAAACACAAAACGGGCTAGAAGCCATACATGTACCAACAACAAGAAAAATTAAAAAAAAGGCATTATACACAACGAAGACCGACAGTCAGTGGACCCACCGACAAGATAAGTTCCACTTCACCCGACCAGAGCACAACAGGGAGTTCAACGGAACAACGTAGAAGATATTGGCGGCCAGAACCAATCATACACGGAGATGTCAAACTACAGACCGTGCTGGACAGCAACAACACGACGAGGAAACTACACTGCCTGAAATTTACGTCAACGCCCAGGGCAGGTAACCGGAACGTTAATGGCCACAAGGCAGAAGATTTCGCTAGTACACTTCCATTCAAATCACCAAATACAGTGAAACTCCATCGGAGGGTGGCTAGAATTCTCCAACTTGAAAACTACATTGTTGCACGTGGGAATATCGCAACAGCCGACAACGAACTCCAAACGATACAATGTGAACAGTCTTGCTCTGCTGGTCGGTTAAATCAAAACTCAACTTTCGTGTCCAGGGTCGGTGAGCCACGGACCTCGTAGCAATGGGAACAGCGCCACACTCTCCGACATCGCGTAGAGACCGCCATCGGGTCCCGGCCAAACTACGCCCAGCCGACAATTCCTCTCTGCTCCACGCCAATCGACCGGCTCCTCGCATCCAGTATGCCGACAACATTTAAAATAACTTCTCAGTCGAAATCACACATACTACACACAGTTTCACCGACACTTGCATGACGAACCAGACAATGCTAACAGGGACGAATCACGTGCCGGTACAGTCAGCCAACCCATAAGTGATCGCCGGCCAAATACATGTCGTCCGGCAAGACGACCGACCGACGACGAACCAAAGTCGTCCCCACTCCAATCATGTGTGTCGGCAACCGTCGGCGAGTCATGGCGGTCCGGACCTCACTGCTGCCGCGCCCCCACTGAACTCGTGACGCGTGCCATTTCCAACACCGCCAGGTCCTAACTAACTGCTAGCGCCTCCCACCTCATTGGCAGATCCGAGATAACTCCGAACACACGACAGCCGGGGAGTAATAGCAGTCAGCAAAGATAATACGGCAGGGCTTATACCGATAAGCGCCGCTCACGGCAGGCAAGGAGGCAACTCAGTGAAACCAGTAATTGAAATTAAGATAACGAGGTGGCTGTGCAGTAAAAACCGGATGTCAAATGAGGTATGGCACGAACACGAGCCACGCCCGGTTCACTCAACAACTACTGCCTTTGGCGAAAACGTATCTCAGTACAAAGTTTAACTACATTACATTTCCTACAAAATAGTCTTGATTATTTTTTGCTCTAGGAGTAATAGTTTGCACGTAGCGAGTGAGAGGATATGAATAATTCGCGCATGATTTCTGAAGGCCACATATAGATTTCTGGGCTGCAAAGAACGACACTGGAAGGGATGACTGAATCACGTTGTATGCAGGGTGTTTGTAATTAAATTTTCGATACTTGAGAAGGCCACCATGACAACGAATGAGCCGGCCGGATTGCCCGTGCGGTTCTAGGCGCTACAGTCTGGAACCGAGCGACCGCTACGGTCGCAGGTTCGAATCCTGCCTCGGGCATGGATATGTGTGTGATGTCCTTAGGTTAGTTGGGTTTAATCAGTTCTCAGGTCTAGGCGACTGATGACCTCAGAAGTTAAGTCGCATAGTGCGCAGAGCCATTTTGACAACGAATGATCGTAAGATAATGAAACTTTGCGTAAGCATTTGTAAGGACATGCGGAAGAGATGTAACGTAAACCACTGAGTGAGACATTTTCATTTCCACATGGAGAAGAGCGGCGCGTTTCGTCACAGGGTTATTTGGCAACCGCGACAGCGTTACGGAGATGTTTAATAAACTGAAGTGGCAGACTCTGCAAAGAGAGGCGCTCTGCATCGCGGTGTAGCTTGCTCGCCAGGTTTCGAGAGGGTGCGTTTGTGGATGAGGTATCGAATATATTGCTTCCCTCTACTTATACCTCCCGAGGAGATCACTAATGTAAAATTAGAGAGATCAGAGCGCGCACGGAGGCTTTCAGACAGTCGTTCTTCCCGCGAACCATACGCGACTGGAACAGGAAAGGGAGGTAATGACAGTGGCACGTAAAGAGCCCTCCGCCACACACCGTTGGGTGGCTTGCGGAGTATAAATGTAGATGTAAATGTAGATGTAGATGTAGATGTAGGGTAAGGTTTGTTAACTGCGTACCATGTTTGCGTCCCAGGATACATACGGTGCTCACTGCATCCACGTTAGCCTGGTACTGCACTAGAGATACCATTTCATAATTGTTCGTAGCTCTTTTCGAACCTTGGACCATCGACTGTTCAGTTATCATGACACTGTCTGAACACTGCACAATGCGTCCTGCATTTTCAGCCGTTTCAGCAGCACCTTATTATAAAAATTGGGGCGCAATTTTCCACCGGCTCTCACCCGGAGCAACTTCAAATTGCCAGGTAATTCGAACGTCCGAATCGTGTTCTTCAAGTGCTGTGTGGAAAGAGGACCTCTCCTTATGGCTTTCAAAATGTTTCAAATGGCTCTGAGGACTATTGGACTTAACATATGAGGTCATCAGTCCCCTAGAACTTAGAACTACTTAAACCTAACCAACCTAAGGACATCACACACATCCATGCTCGAGGCCGGATTCGAACTTGCGACCGTAGTGGTCCCGTGGTTCCAGAATGAAGCGCCTAGAACCGCTCGGCGACTGAGGCCGGAGTTAATGCCTTTAATGCGCCGACATTCGAGAACAGCTGCATCACTACTGCTCTTGTTTTTATAAAAAAGGTTTATGACATAGGCGCTGCTCACCTTGTCCAGACACATATTGACAGTCTGCAACTGTAAAGAATACTAATGCTTGTTTTTCAACCCCATGACTCCGTACCAGTACCAGCACCGCCTGGGATGTGTTTAACGCCTTTAATAACGCCTGTCCTATAGCGCAGAGTTTCAACTTCATTCCTATGAAGTTTTGTACTCCAGAGGTAAACAGCTTTCCGTCTACACTCACTCGCATCGAAAAATTTAGTATATTCATCAAAAAAGAGTTTTGCATCACCTCGGTTCCGAGGATTCCGGAACCTGTACAGGAAATTGGAATATAGATCAACATAAACATAATTTTCACCCTTTTTATTGCTCATGAAAACCATACATTGCGTGTTGTACCACCATACAGCGAGACCTTCAGAGGTGGTGGTCCAGATTGCTGTGCACACCGGTAGCTCTAATACCCAGTAGCACGTGCTCTTGCATTGATGTATGCCTATATTTGTCGTGGAATACTATCCACAAGCTCATCAAGGCACTGTTGGTCCAGATTGTCCCACACCTCAACGGCGATTCGGCGTAGATCCCTCAGAGTGGTTGGTGGGTCACGTCGTCCATAAACAGATCTTTACAATCCATCCCAGGCATGTTCGTTAGGTTTCATGTCTGGGGAACATGCTAGTCACTCTTGTCGAGCGATGTCGTTATCCTGAAGGAAGTCCTTCACAAGATGTGCACGATGGGGGCGCGAATTGTCGTGCATGAAGACGAATGCTAAGCCAATATGCTGCCGATATGGTTGCACTATCGGCCGGAGGATGGCATTCACGTATCGTACAGCCGTTACGGCGCCTTCCATCACACACATACATGCCCGAGACAGGATTCGAACCTGCGACCCTAGCAGTAGCACAGTTCCGGACTGAAGTGCCTAGAACCGCTCGGCCACAATGGCCGGCTATATCCACAGTCAATCGTCTGTCTTCAGGAGTTCTGGAAACCGGGTGTATGCCAACCTGTACCTACAGATTGGAAAATTGCGCAGGTCGCACTAGTGTTTAAGAAGGGTAGTAGGAGTAATCCATCTAACTACAGACCTATATCATTGACGTCGGTTTGCAATAGGGTTTTGGAGCATATACTGTATTCAAACATTATGAATCACCTCGAAGGGAACGATCTATTCATACGTAATCAGCATGGTTACAGAAAACATCGTTCTTGTGCAACGCAGCTAGCTCTTTATTCGCACGAAGTAATGGCCGCTATCGACAGGGGATCTCAAGTTGATTCCGTATTTCTAGATTTCCGGAAAGTTTTGACACCGTTCCTCACAAGCGACTTCTAATGAAGCTGCGGGCCTATGGAGTATCGTCTCAATTGTGCGACTGGACTCGTGATTTCCTGTCAGGAAGGTCGCAGTTTGTAGTAACAGACGGCAAATCATCGAGTAAAACTGAAGTGATATCAGCTGTTCCCCAGGGAAGCGTCCTGGGACCTCTGCTATTCCTGATCGATATAAATGACCTGGGTGACAATCTGAGCAGTTCTCTTAGGTTGTTCGCAGATGATGCTGTAATTTACCGTCTAGTAAGGTCATCCGAAGACCAGTATCAGTTGCAAAGCGATTTAGAAAAGATTGCTGTATGGTGTGGCAGGTGGCAGTTGACGCTAAATAACGAAAAGTGTGAGGTGATCCACATGAGTTCCAAAAGAAATCCGTTGGAGTTCGATTGCTCGATAAGTAGTACAATTCTCAAGGCTGTCAATTCAACTAAGTATCTGGGTGTTAAAATTACGAACAACTTCAGTTGGAAAGACCACATAGATAATATTGTGGGGAAGGCGAGCCAAAGGTTGCGTTTCATTGGCAGGACACTTAGAAGATGCAACAAGTCCACTAAAGAGACAGCTTACACTACACTCGTTCGTACTCTGTTAGAATATTGCTGCGCGGTGTGGGATCCTTACCAGGTGGGATTGACGGAGGTCGAAAGGGTGCAAAAAAGGGCAGCTCGTTTTGTATTATCACGTAGTAGGGGAGAGATTGTGACAGATATGATACGTGAATAGGGATGGAAGTCATTACAGCAAAGACGTTTTTCGTCGCGGCGAGATCTACTTACGAAATTTCAGTCACCAACTTTCTCTCCCGGATGCGAAAATATTTTGTTGAGCCCAACCTACATAAGTAGGAATGATCATCAAAATAAAATAAGAGAAATCAGAGCTGGAACAGAAAGGTTTAGGTGTTCGTTTTTCCCGCGTGCTGTTCGGGAGTGGAATGGTAGAGAGATAGTATGATTGTGGTTCGACGAACCCTCTGCCAAGCACTTAAATGCGAATTGCAGAGTAGTCATGTAGATGTAGACGTAGATTTATGTATACCCACCCTGTACATTGCGCTGCCCGTGCAAAACTGTGGCGGGATCGCTAGTTCCTTTAATAAATCAAAGTTAGAAATGTGTTAATGTGTATTCCCAGTTGAGGCTGCACTCCCTGATAGACAGGCGTCTTGTGTCCAATCGCGACCAGCAAGCATCTTGAAGCATCATTCCACAACGGCAGTCTTCAGCAGACACGCTTTGTTTACTGTCCGATGGATGTCTATCTCTGCTTGTCCTTCGGTAGCCAAGAAAAGAGTAACAGAACGTTGGTCCTGTTTGGACCTATCGGCTAATATCGCCAGCATAGTTCACGTTTCTGCATTTACCGCACGGTCTTCGGAAAGACAGGAAAGTCAATCTTATCCAAATGGTTCAAATGGTTCAAATGGCTCTGAGCACTATGGGACTCAACTGCTGAGGTCATTAGTCCCCTAGAACTTAGAACTAGTTAAACCTAACTAACCTAAGGACATCACAAACATCCATGCCCGAGGCAGGATTCGAACCTGCGACCGTAGCGGTCTTGCGGTTCCAGACTGCAGCGCCTTTAACCGCACGGCCACTTCGGCCGGCAATCTTATCCCTTGCCTACATTTCGTGTTTATATACCCACATCGGAATCGCATTGTGTTGCATATACGCTGTAGCAAATCCCTCAAACAGAAACTTCTGCCTTTAAGTGGGTTCAGAAGTCAAGTCTGCTCTGAAGGGACTCACAGTGTTTACTTACCATGTTCCACAGTTGAGAAAAGCTGTAAAAGAATTCGCTACACTATGCATGTCGACGCTGTGCACAGAGTTTTGTAACCGTATTATACTGACAAACTGGGCCAATCCTATCATGTCTGGCTGCAGCTAATAAAAAAAGAAAAAATATTGCTTCAAATGGCTCTGAAGCTTTCTCGAATTGTGTACACACATTTGCAACCCTGTGTAACTTATCACACATTTCGTAAATGAAAATACGAAAATAAGCACACATCGTAATAATCCTTCCCCCCTCCCACTTACAGCAAATTCTACCTCTCTAATAACTAGTTCAAGGCCTTAGACGTATAACTGAAAGTACTGCACTTTTCGTCAGTAATAACCAGTTTATAAAAATAAATGGTGTTTAATAGTGCTGAAGACTCACACAGATTCTGTACAGAGTGGTATAAAATGCAATGGCACACATTTTTAAGGAAGGATAGTTTGCTCTAAAGGAGTATGATACGAGGGTTGGAACTTAAATAGTGGCAACTATTTACTCATAAGAGATACAAAAGAATTACATGTTTGCACCTGTTACTGTCCGTCAAAGTAGTCAGCAGCATTGTGTAGAACCCGTTTCCAGCGATTTGGAAAGCGTAGTATACTGTTAGCATAGCCTGTTCTGTTGATGGTGTGAATGGAGAGGTCTACTACCTGTCGAATCTCTGGAACAGTTCTGAAGCGAATGTCAGGAAGTGGTTCCTTCATCTTCGGAATCAAATCAAAGTCACAAGGACTTAAGTCAGGGGAGTATGGTGGATGGTACAGTACTTCCCTACGCTTCTTTCGCAAAGCTGGTCGCAGGTGATACTCCAAAAACGAGCAGTAATACTGTGCATTGACGGTCTGCCGTGGAGAAACGTAATGCGTCAGGATAACGCCATCACAGTCGTACACGAGAATCACCACAACTTTAGACCGCTCCATTCGCGCCATCAACAGAACAGGCTCTGCTAACGGTATACTACGCCTTCCAAATCGCTGGAAACGGGTTCTACACAACGCTGGTGACGACTCTGAAGGACAGTAACAGGTGCAAACATGTAACTCTTTTGTATCGGTAATGAATAAATAGTTGCCACTATTTAAGTTCCAACCCTCGTGTTTATACGCAGACGAGGAATCAAGCAAAAGCTAGTTATTTTGACCAGCTTTTGGCAAAGAGCAGTGATCACACCATAGCTGTAGTCCTCTTACGCCTATTTTTCCACATTTGCATGCTGTGAGGTAAATATTCCCTACTGCTCTTGCAAGATCACACGCACGAGAAAGAACTGTAGGGGGCAGAGAACCTCCACCTTTTCGCAGCAGAATAAAGAACTTCTCAGTGAAGTTACCATCCAGATTAATAGTATACGAATGTTTTTAAGACATCAATGATGGTTTATTTTGATACAACTGTCTTGGTACCTTTAATTCCCACGATGGTACTCTGGTGAACCGATTGGATCCTCTGCCGGCCGCGGTGGTCTAGCGGTTCTAGGCGCGCAGTCCGGAACCGCGCGACTGCTACGGTCGCAGGTTCGAATCCTGCCTCGGGCATGGATGTGTGTGATGTCCTTAGGTTAGTTAGGTTTAAGTAGTTCGAAGTTCTAGGGGACTGATGACCACGGCAGTTGAGTCCCATAGTGCTCAGAGCCATTTTTGTTTGGATCCTCTGAGAAATCCGTATCAGGTGTGCGGCGCTACGACGGTTTATATGCCGCTCAACAGCAAACAATGTCGCAGCCTTTCGAGTACGAGACCCGAGGCTCGACTCGCGATTAAGAAGAGAAAGAAAACGTCATAGTCAGTGTTCATGGACTTTCTCAACCACTCCACTAGTTCTACAGTAGTACAGGAAACGATCAGCAGGACTTCCAGTAAATACAGTCGTTTGCCAATAACAACAGAGCTGAAACAAGAGTGTTCCAAATAACACCCCGAGGCACCTTTCAGACGATGGCAGAGCGTTTTGCAATGACTGCTGCCAGTGACAGCCAAAATCTGACGTTTCGTCGGTGCCGGGTGACAGTAGAAAGAGGCGAATTGGAGTTCAGATCCAATCTGAATTTCGCAATTGCCCTTTCTCCATGTGGGAGCAGGATTCGGCACTGTATGAGGCCCGTGGTACAGCACCCACGTCGCGACCAAATCCAGTACGGCATGTTTCGACATTTGCCAGTGGTGTTAAAGGAAGTCTTACTCAGGTATTTTAATTATAAATGGGAGACAGGCTACTTACCTAACTCGTGGAGAGAGGCAATTTTGATGCCTCTCCTCAAATCAGGAAAGGACCGAACGTGCCCCAGTAGTTACAGGATCGTCGCCTTAATGCGATGTGTAGGATAGACCTTGGAACGAATGGTAAATTGACGTTTAGTACGGATGTTAGAGACCAGCTCCTTAGCCGCCCGCGGTGTGGGTTCAGCAGAATTCGATTCATTGTCGAGAACCTGACTCTACCAGAGGTAACCATCAGCAGACTTTCCTGCGTATTCGTCATTGTATTGGTGTATTTTTTGACATTAGTAAGGCGAACGACACTAACTGGACACACAGTACTTTAGGGTAGCTCCATTAGTGGAACTTCGTGGCTGCTTCCCCATCACCGTACGATCCCTCCTGCCTAAGGGCTTTCTTTGGCTCCGAGTGAGTGACGTGCTGAAGGATCGTTTGGAGCAAGAGAATGGTATTCCTCAGGACAGTGTTTTAAGTATTACCGTTTGCCGTAGCCATAAACAGTATCACATCGGCGGTAAGAATTTCAGCACAGTGCTGCTTATTTTTGAACAATTTTGCTGTTATCTGTTCCTTCTCCAGTGTTGCAACAGCGACCCGTCAGTCGCAGTTTACACTGCGGAGGCTGCAGGAGTGGGCTGAAAAGAAAGGTTTCCAGTTTTCTACATACAAGTGGGCGTTTGTGTGTCCGTTTTAATTGTTCTTGTCACATTTTTAATTCATCTGCTTTGCTTGTTAGGGACACCACATTACATTTGAAGAACTCATTTTTTACTCAAAATTGTCGTGGTTACAACATCTGAGAGACCTGAAAGCAAGGACACAGAAGGCCCCGAATATCGTAAAGTGTCTTAGCCACAGGTCTTGGGGAGAGAACGAAGCTGCGTCTGCACCAATTTTATGGGGGATGCGTGCTATCGTGCCTGGGCTCTGGGTGCACAGCGTACGGATCAGTGACGCCTTCTTATCTGAAGATAGTCAGCTAATTAGGCTGGGCGCTGGTGCTTACATGACCAGCTCCCTATCCGTCCTGAGACTGGAGAACTGTTACTCACCATCCGCTGGCAGCTCTTCATTGTGAATCAGGCGGGTTGGTTCTTCGGTGGTCTGAATTCGCTTGGTTGTCCGTCTCTAGAACGCCTTTTCTCCGATAGTCCACGAGCAACAAGGCCGTTTAGGATCCACGTGCAGTATGTGCTAGAGTCACTTGGTGTGGAGCAGGTACAACCCCAACTCCAGGGTTTTAATCACCTGTCACTCTGGTTAGTTCAGACGACCAGAATAATTTTGGCTTTAGTGCAGTGCTCCAGCAAATTCTTTGTAATACGTTATTTTATGGCATTTTAGCTGAGCAGCACAACTCTAGAGCGATCCTCAATCAGTTCAGTGTTCCATCACCTTACACGCTGTCGCCTAGCTGTTGAGCTGCAGAGTCATGTGTCGATGGGAACGAGAGTGGTAGGAAGTGACAGATAATAAGCTGCGTCTAGTAAAGTCCTCAACACGGCCATGGCGTACCTCAATCCTGGCATGCATGCGAGATGAGGTCCTCCTTACTCGTCTTGTCATACGCAACAGCCATATGATGCATGGCTTCTTGCTCCGATGAGAGGACTCTCCAGTGTGTGACGCTTGTGGCGTACAGATCACAGCGCGCCACATTTTACTAGAGTATGTTTTATTTACTCCAACTGCCTTGCCCCAATGGTAACACCGGTTCCAGCCAGATCACTGAAGTTAACTTCTTTCAGGCTTGGCTAGCACTTGAATGGGTCTACCGAGTGTTGTTGGCAAGCGGGATGCGCTCAGCCCTTGTGGGGCCAGTTGAGGAGCTACTTCATTGAGAAGTAGCGACACTGGCCACGAAAACTGACAGCATCTGGAAGGCTGGTGTGCTTATCACATGCCCACCTGTATCAGCATCCGATGACGCCCAAGGGCTGAGGATGACACGGCTGTCGGTCGGTACCGATGGGCCTTTCGGACGGTGTTTTTTTTTTCGGACCAGCGGCAATTCAATTGCCGACAGATTTGCCGCTATTTTAGCTGACAAAGGGTCGTGCAACTACTAAAATTCTGTGAATTATCAGAAGCGTTTTAATGTGTTGTCATAAGTGTTTATTGTAAGTAATGAAGCAGCAACGTATTGCTGTCAATCTATTTTAGTTTTCGTCTTGTCTTCCTTAGCTTCACTTAACAGTTTTACTACATCTGAACTCTTTCAACGCTATCTTCCATGAGCTAGTGTAATTTTGTGGGTTATCGTGGGCGAGATTGGTGAGAGTAAATGCGATTTTATTACTAATTGCTTTTCTCAGTTTTAATCACATTCCCTTCTACTACTTTCTTAAGGGCGTTAATAGCCTCGTGGTTGAGCGTCCCTAGCACACACACACATACACACACACACACACACACACACACACACACACACACACATACACACACAGAGGAGTCGCCTGATCCACGTTTTACAATGTTACTCTCACTGTGCGAAAGGGTACTCTGGCACCATGACTCACGGCGTGTGACAATAAAGCTTCTGTCTCATCCCCTATCCGTGATGTTTATTGCTAAACCTCAGTTTCTCAACAAAGTGCTACACATTCGTCCGTCTCTTGATGAACTTGCTATTTCCGACCCTGTAGAAGCTACGTTATGGGCCGAAAGGTTACATTTACATAGGTGCTCCTTCGTCGGACAAAGATGGTGAAAATCAGAGGTAGGTCAAGGCTTATCATGGGTGCTCCAGCAGCTCAAAAACAATATCGCAATTGAAGACATACTATAACACACCGCGATCATTTTCAGCGTGTGGAAAAGCCACACCACCTAGGTCACTTTTTGTTATTTTATGGGATTACCGGCTTTGAACCTTTTTCAGTTTATCTTCGGAGCCATTAATTACTATTCACCGCTAAAAGCGGTCGTCAGTTGGCAGAGATTCACTTATGATTATTGAAACTACAACTGAACTGGATAAATGAGCAGCTTTTCCAGCTGGAGACCTGCGCTTCACGTTAATTTTAGTTAAATATCTCAAGATGAACTAAAAAATAAAAAAAGGTTCGAAACAGGTTATCCTGAAAAATAAAAAAAGTGGCCTTTTGAAGTGTAAAATCGTGAGCGGACCTTTTGTATCCCTAAAGGACGCTTTACTTTTGAACTATTTGTCTGTATGGGAAGATTTATTTTTCTAAACTATGCTGCGCTGCAAACTCCCATCAACTGCTCTGTATGTAACGAGCGTTAAATGTGATATCGAACTTTCCGAAAGTTCCAGTTTGTGTTCGTCGCTTGATGTTGTACGATACTGACACAAACCTAGTGTAGGAATTCACAGGCGACTGCCCAAAAAGTACACTGGTTAATGTTCGACTTAACCACAGTATTATCAGATCTGCTTTAATGATTGTCACAGATCATTTGTTCAAATCGATAAAATTCTCCTACTCGATTTAGAACTGGATGTTTACGCGAAAGCTCTTTGTTCTCGTCTGTCTGTCGCAAGCGCTGGGAGAAAGTATGAGCAATAAAGATGTTACAACTGTTCAAATTATCTTTGGTTCATCTGGAGTGGCTAGAAGCACGTTGTGAGGGTGCAATGTCAAGGTTATTATTGAAAATGGTCACTGATTTAGAAGGTGGACGAAGGCCTATACCTCAGAGGCAGCGTATTGAGGGGGCACGTTGTGTGACTGGAGGGACTACCTAATTGTGAGGTGCGTTAAGTAAGAATCGCTTTAAAATGAAAATGAAACAGTAGAATTTTCCTAGCAATTTAATTTTTTCATAAAAACCTGTATTTTAATCTGCTTTGATACATAGTTCCCACCATTATTAAGGCACTTAACCTACCATACAGCCACCTTTCCATTACCACCTTAATAGAAATCTGTTGCCTGATTAATCAACCATTTGACATTTCATCGTCGTCCTGGCCCTTGACATGCAGGAATATGAAGTAGTTACTGGGCGCTAGGTCGAAGCTGCATTGACGGTGACAAAGTTGTTCCCAGCAAAATGATCCCATCAGCCCTTCAGTTTGAGTGCTCGCATGTGAACGGGTATTGTCATGAATCAAAATGATCTACTTACTTAGCGTGCCGTGCCTTTTGTTTCGGATTACGCGGTACAGTTTTTTTAAGGTCTGACAATAAGTCGTAGAATTTATGGTTTCACCACGGGGCAAGAAGTCCACAGCAACACCCCCTTCCTGTCCCAAAAACCGATACACGTGATATTCACGCTGAAAATGTTTGCTTGAACTTCATTTTCTTCGGTGGTGTGGAATGCTGCTATTCCGTGGATTGATGCAACGTAAGCCGCCAGTGTTTTGTCCCCTGTGACAGCTTAGCTTAAAAACTCGTTACCCTCTTCACTGTACCATTCTACGAAAGTCAAAGGACTGGTTTAACGTTCGCTTTTATGCATCTCAATCGGCATTTTTGATATACAGCGTGAGCTCAACTTCTGATAATTTAAACGTTTTGTAACAATGGCATAAATAACATTTTTTGACATTTGAGGAAACTCGTCACATAACGCTGAAATCGTAAAGCTTCTGTTTTCTCTCACTTTTTCAACAACATTTTGCACCCAATCACCTGCAATGACTGAAGGTCGCTCACTTCGCTCCTCCATTAAGCACATTCGAAGGGCCCTCTCATTATGGTTTCTCAATACACTTCACTGGTCTGACGATGAATTTCAGCCGCTTTCACGCCTTTAGCACTAAGAAAACAAGTCACAGCGCGTATTTCGCAGTCGGAGGTATTCTCAGTCGGAGGAGGAATTTTAAATACAAACAAACGCAGTCACGCCGAATGGCTCTATAATGACGTCTGTGGCTTGCCAACAGTCCGGTACAAAGAGCGCATGTGCCGAATGCCGACCGCGGTGCTGCAGTGAGGAAATTCAAAACGGTACTTACTTTAATACAAGCCTCGCACTAAGAAGCTCCGAAGTAGTAAACATCAGGTCGATAAATTCATCTTGCAATCAAATGTCACGCCAACGGCCTTGCCGCAGTGGTAACACCGGTTCCCGTCAGTTCACTGAAGTTAAGCGCTGTCGGGCTGGGCTAGCACTTGGATGGGTGACCATCCGGTCTGCCGAGATCTGTTGGCAAGCGGTGTGCACTCAGCTCTTGTGAGACTGAGGATGATTCGGCGGCCGGTCGGTACCATTGGGCCTTCATGGCCTGTTCGGGAGGAGTTTAGTTTTTCAGTTTTTAATCAAATGTCACAGTTTTAGATCACTGATCCCATACAATTTTATGTATGTAGAGTAAAGTGGTGAGTGAAAAGTTGCACCAAAGCCGGGAATCAAACCCAGGTCTTCTGCTTACTAGGAAGGTGCGTCAGCCACTAAGCCACTTTAGCACAGCGGTTCACACAAGTGCACGGATTATCCAGGCACTCCTCCCCCGTCGATCCAAATTCTCACTACTGGCCTAGTCTACTTCAAAATTCCCCCGTGCACAGGAACACATTTGCCGAGTCTCTATGTTTTCTGGAATTGCAACTAATTATCGATCGTAAATATCTGTATGAGACCAGTAAATTCTCTGAAATTGTGTCGTTTCATTTGTGTAAGACAGATTTGACGGCACGTTCTGGTGCAGGTGCCAGTGACTCAGGAACTCACTCTTCTGTGTAGATCCTTATACATGATAATATGCGGGACATGATCCCTACACATTCCAGTTTTTCCCAACGAAATCGTCGCTTAAGATTGCAGTGTACGCTGAGTCGTCGAAAGTGAACTGTGGGTTATTGGAAACGTCTCTCCTGTCTCTCGTCGGCGGATGAACAATGAACTTGGTCGATGGTGGCTTCCGGATACCTCATCATCCAGACGATCAGCTGTTCTAAACAAGCACTGCGTCACTGGCACAGACCTGGGGCAGTAGTTTTATGTTGTGGAGGATATTGATCTGGGATTCCATGACATCTGAAATCGAAGACATGAAACCTGTGTACTAAATATCCCTTTTAGCAGATCGCTTGCATCCCTTCATGCCTGATGTCTTCCAGGACGGCGATGTCATCTTTCAGCAGGATAGCAATCCATGTTACAAGGCAGAAATCGTGTTACAGTGGTGTCGGAGCCACGACGGTGAAACCACTTCGATATCATAGTCTCTACATTTGCCTGATCTCAATACCATGGAACACATCTGGGATGCTACCAGATGCCAGCTCCGGTCAACAAACAACCGACCGGCTGGTAGTACGCGGGATTCGTGTACCAGAGCATATACTCCCGGTGCCTTACACCTCTGAAGAGTTTGCAAGACTTTTCTAATCCATGCCATGCAGAATCGCTACTGTAGTATTACTGAATTGAACAGGTGGTCATAATGTCAGGAAAAAAAACTGAACTGAAACTAAAACTAAACTCCTCCCACACAGGCCATGAAGGCCCAAAGGTATCGACTGGCCGCCGTGTTTTCCTCAGCCCACAGGCGTCACTGGATGCGGATTTGGAGGGGCATGTGGTTAGCACACCGCTCTCCCGGCCTTATGTCATTTTCCGAGACCGGAGCCGCTATTTCTCAGTGAAGTAGCTCCTCCGTTTGTCTCACAAGGGCTGAGTGCACCCCGCTTGCCAATAGCGCTCGGCAGATCGGATGGTCCCCCATCCAAGTGCTAGCCCAGCCCTACAGCGCTTAACTTCGGTGATATGATGGGTACCGGTGTTACCACTGTGGCAAGGCTGTTGGCGAAAAAGCTGAACTGTAGATGACAAATGACATACCTAAATGTCATCCATAAAAATTAATAACAAACATGAAACACAATAAACAAACTTAAAATGATAGATACCTATGAATATTTCATGTGATGACTTGTACAGAATATACTGCAAAGTGGGATCTACATCAGATAAACATTTTTCCCCCAGTCTCTTGAGAGCTTAGATGCCACTAGCGAATCCTCCATCCCCTGTGCTAACCTCATAACCTCCACGTAGCACTCGATTATTTGTCAGACCTAATTCTTCCCCTGCAGTTATCGGAGGCTTATTTTTGTACCATCGAAGTTAACACGTACGCTACCATCCTGCCCTTTATTGTAGTCAGTGTTTCCACATATTCCTCTCAACGCTGATTACGAACAATGCTCACATCTTGCCTCATTAGCCCACTTAATTTTCAGCATACATGTATAATGGCTGATTTCAAACGCTGCGATTATCTTCCTGTCATGGTTTCTCACAGATCAAGACTCGCTATTTGCAATTTGACTAAGACACCCAGAGAAATTAGCATCAATGTAAAATCAAAATAACGTGGTGAGAGAGAGAGAGATGGAGAGAGAGAGGGAGAGAGAGAGAGAGAGAGAGAGAGAGAGTTGAAGGACAATAGGCAAGTGGAGGGAAATGTAAATACGTTTTATGGACTGATAAGTGGTTCGATTCGGGGGAGGGCATAAAACATTACAGCAAAGGACAGTAACAATTAATATTTGTCTCCGAATGGTAACATGCAACAGGAACTGTTAAGGTGCGTGTGTGTCTGGTGTGCTACGCTCAAAAAAGGATAAAAGTTACTTGATAAGGACGTTGATACGAGCAGTGGTGTGGAAAGAAATACACGTGCGAGAAATGTAAGAATATAATACAATGAAGTCAGTGTAATTCGAAACAATCGATCGTTTAAGTTCTGGCCCAATTGTCTTTCCTGCCAAAAATCCAACTACAGATATATCATTTTCAGAAACTGTCCCATCACAACTATAATCACTCTTTTTTCTGCCATATATGCTATTATAAACGAAGTTAGTGATATTTAAAGAGAAGCCATACTGGACACTGCAGAGGCAACAGAACTAGAGATTGCAGTGTCACTGGCCGTCTTCAAATGTCAGCAGGCAGGTGTACATTTCTTACATCCATATTTAGTCACGTGATGCATAGACCGTAAAAGCGAATCCAAAATAAACTGAGCTGCATGTGCATCAGAGTGCACCAAGCATTAATGCTGTGAAAGAAATACCGATTAAAGACTTCACTCTCATATGAAATGAAACAAATAAATTTGTTTAGGCGTGTAAATGAAAATATATTTTTAAGGAGCATCAAGTTCACTTTCTATGTGTAGCTTCACATTCCTGTTCGTAGAATATCGCGCAGACGAGATTTCAAATATGATAATCACAATTGTGAATGTTGTTCATTGGAATGAAATCTGATTGGGTATTTTCAATTCAGTTTTAGACCGAAGAAAATATTTGCGACGGTAATACAATGTTCTCAAAAGAAGGGAAAAAAGTGGTAAACAGTTAGATACTGTGCTTCAGCAGCAGAAATTTCTACTTCATATTAAAAGCTATGTTTGGTACCAGTAGAATTGTTTGAGTTAACGTCACAGGAGAATGTGCTAGTTTGCTTCTTATATCTTCCTTGCTTCATCCTTTATTGGTTATTTTGCCTCTTTCACGTTCGCTACTACGAAATGCCCAGATTTCAAGTTAAGTTTTTCGCCTTTCCAACTTCCGCTACTCATTACTTATGTCTGCTTTGGTTTTTTATTCAGTAAATCCTACAGATTCGGTATTTCTGGATACAGCAATGTCATCAGTGCATCTGGGAGAATTATTATACCCCATCTGTATAGACCATCTAAACGCTAGCACGTCCGTGTTGGTACCATTTTGTGTAGCCGAAAAGATTTTTTTTTCTTTGGACGACAGATCTAAGCAAGTGTCATGATTTGTCTTAAGAATTGCCTTTCTGGCCTCTGTACATTTCTTAAAACAGAACTGACAGACATCTAAAGCATACTCAATTTTATTTTTCTGTCTTCTGCATTTTGTACTCGTGAGAAATTTGGATACATCAGTTGTTAAGCTGATGTGCGATCATACACTTACCTGGACCGTGCAACTGGAGTTCTTCCGTAAGTTCGAGAGCATGTGTGTAGTGGCATAGACTCTATACATAAAATCCATTCATTATTTGATTGCCGCTTCACACAATCATATCAGATGTGAAATAGGAGTATGTAAGCCTCGTGCTTTATTTGTTTCCAAATCTTCAAAAGCTCAGTCAGACTCTGATAGTAGGTCCGCTATGTCATCCAGATCGACACACATTTCTTTTACTGTTATGCCATCGCTCCTCACACTCGTAGAGGCCGTCACTCCTATCATCTATCCTCTTTCTTCGACCTGTTTAACAGTAAATATTACTATACAATCTTCATGTCGACGTCTTTGCTTTTAATTTCACTAAATGTTAATTTTACATTTCTGCATGTTGAATTTGTCCCTCCAGGGTAAATAGGGCCTAAACAATAAAAGGCACTGCGAATAATCACGTACTGATTGACGGCAGACTGTAATCGAGCTGCTGTAAAATTCCATCATCCAGGCATCATAAGAAAGCAGTCGTATATCCAGCTATAACATCTTAAAAAAATTCTAAGCAGTGTCATTTAAAGTGTAAGTATGTATTCCTGTGCTCCCAATGGATCTACCCCGTTAATGAGCTAAAGTCTTAAAATCCAAAATTTACCCAGCTCATCAATCAGTTATATAGACTCATCGCGTATTAACCTTAATATATGATACAATAAAAGCTCGCTCCTCTGCACATTGAGATTCGCATGTATAGTGACGCCACAACAAGAGGGAGTTGTGCGACGTACACACATAAACATGTTTTGCATCACCTCGGTTCCTAGAGTTCCAGAACTTGTACAGAAAATTGGAATAGAGATCAACATAATCATAACTTCCGCCCTTTTTATTGCTCATAAAAACCACACATTGCATGTTGTACCACCATACAGTGACATCTTCAGAGGTGGTGGTCCAGACTGCTGTACAAACCGGTACCTCTAATACCCTGTAGCACTCCCTCTTGCATTAATGCATGCCTGTCGTGGCATACTATCCACAAGTTCATCAACGCACTGTTGGTCCAGATTGTCCCATCCCTCAACGGCGATTCGGAGTAGATCCTTCAGAGTGATTGGTGGGACACTCATCTGTTGCACTAGGAAGGACGAGCCCGCAAAGTGCAGGCCTCTTTCAGAGCGGCCTAACCTACCCTACCCTACCCTACCCAACTCTACCCGTAGTTAGCGTACAGCGCCAATGGCAGTGAGTCTCTCGTATCAGCTGTGCCAGGTGTGTGGTGAAATCGTATCACTGGGACCCCCTTTCACGAGGCATACAGACCAATCCTGAGCGGTCCATTCGGCATGTTATTGGACCCATCTGTACTGCGCTGCATGGTGTCGTGGTTGCAAAGATGGACCTCGCCATGAACGTCGCGAGTGAAGTTGCGCATCATGCAGCCTATTGCGCACAGTCTGTGTCGTAACACGATGTCCTGTGGCTGTACGAAAAACGTCGTTCAACATCGTGGCGTTGCTGTCAGGATTTCTTCAAGCCATAATTCGTAGGCAGCGGTCATCAACTGCAGTAGTAGCCCTTTGGCGGCCTGAGCGAGGCATGTTGTCGACAGTTCTCTCTCTCTGTATCCCCTGCATGTCCGAACAACGTCACTTTGGTAGAGTCCAAGACGCCTGGACCCTTCCATGCTTGAGAGCCCTTCCTGGCACAAAGAAATAATGAGGACGTGATCGAACCGCAGTACTGACCGTCTAGGCATGGTTGAACTACGCCGTGTACCTCCTTCCTGGTGGATTGACTGGAACTGATCGGCTGTCTGACCACCTCCGTCTAATAAGCGGCCGGCTGGAGTGGCCGAGCAGTTCTCGGCGTTACAGTCTGGAATCGCGCGACCGCTATGGTCGCAGGTTCGAATCCTGCCTCGGGCATGGATATGTGTGATGTCCTTGGGTTAGTTAGGTTTAATTAGTTCTATGTTCTAGGGGACTGATGGCCTCAGATGTTAGGTCCCATAGTGCTCAGAGCCATTTGAACCATTTTTTGTTACAAGTCGATTACTTCAAGGACGGCTTCGAGCCCGACGCCCTGTAGCGTGCATTCCACTGACCCCAGATCACCGCCATTTGCAACTTCAGTGGAGTGAGGCGAAAGCTCATGGGAGGGCAGTGTGACGGTCTCTCGTGTGTTTCGATGAATGCTGATTGTGTCTTTGTGCCATTAATGGTCCGGTGTTGGTTTGAAGGTAGTCAGTTGAGGGCGTTCAATCAATCTGTCTGCGTGATAGACACGCTGGACCTACTCCAGGACTTATGGTCTGGGTTGCATTTTCGTATAACAGCAAGAGCACTCTCGTGGTACTCCCACGCACTCTCACTGCAATTTGTACCTCAGTCTGGCGATGCGCCCTGTTGTGCTGCCATTCATGAAGGACATTGCAAGGGGTGTTTACCAATAGGGTAACGCTCGCCTATGTACTGCGTTTGTAACCCTACATGCTGTACAGAGTATCGACATGTTACCTTGGCCTGATCTATCACCAGATCCGTCTCCAATCGACCAGATATGCGACCCCATCACACGACAAGTCCAGAGTCAACGACAAACAGCATTAACCGTTACTGTATTTACCGACGAAGTGCAACAGGCACAGAACTCTGTCTCACAAACTGAAATCTGGCATCTGCACAATACAATGCAAGCACGTCTACGTGCTTGCATTCGATATTCTGGCTGTTACACCGGTTGTTACTATACCGGCATTTCACGTTTACAATTGCTTATTTCGTGCTTACATTAACCTGTGATCTTGTAATGTTGATCACTGAAATATGTTACCTAGACAAAAGCATTCCCGAAATTTCATTACTATACATTATGTAGATCCCAGAAGAATAGGAGGAGCGAAACGTTTCAGGTTGACAGTGAATATGATGTTATTTTAGTGATCGACCCAATTTATTAAGAACATGGCACTATAGGTCACTTAGGCGTATGACGTCGTACCCCTCTGGCTTGGATGCATGCACTGATTCGATTGGGAAGGGCATCAAAAACTTCTCTATCGTCTCTTGAGGTACGCTGGTCCACAACCGTTGTAACTACTACTTACTGTCGTGGATACTGGGACTGTGACAGCTATGAAGACCGACAAGGATATCTCACATCTTCTATCAGGGACATATGTGGGGATCTCGCTGGCCACGGGAGTACCTCAGTATCACGTGAACAGTTCATCATACGTAAGTAACTGACTTGTAACAGTTCGTTGTGTCACTGTTGCTGCAGATGCAGTACGTTGTCCCAGAGCCATACGCCGAACAGGATGGTCTTCCCTCTCGGTAGTGCTCCATGGCCGTCAGTAGGCCAGTCTTGTTCATGTCTGAACGAACCTTTGTCCGTTTGAAAACCGGCAACACGTTATATATATTGGATGGTTCCCTACATCATGACGCCATGCCTTTCCATTACATTAGCAGAACTGTACCTCCTCCAGATCACTGCAGTGTTCCTGGGTAGTGCCGAACCGTGATTCATCGTTGAATACAATGGGACACCATTTATTTGCTTCCCAGTTTCACGGTCACAGCACCACTTCAAACACTGCCGTTGTGCGGTGCTGGTAACGGCAGCCTACGCAAGGGACGTAAGGTCCGGCTATTAGTCTCCAACATATGGTGCGGGATGACACAGAATGTTGCTGGAATTCCGTTACAGGGGCAGACGTAAAGTGTGTACGGTCTGTTTAGTAACAATACGGCGATCGTTCCATGCGGTGGTGAGACGTGGACCGGACCCTGACGAGGAGTACGCCTGCTCTCATATTCCACAGACCAGCATCGCCCCAGTGTTAAATCCGAATGACCAACAAATCTGAATACTGCACGATGTGTCCTCATTGAAATTGTGCCTGGTGCTGATAAAGCTGTCTCACGGAGTACGTCGCATTTCCGTATTCTTCTTAATGATCACTCAACATCTGAGGAATTTCACGTTCTTATATATCCCACGAGGCCTGGTAATAACAATGAGTAACGTAACACAAATGCTCTGATCATTTACAAAACGCCGAAAATTCTCAGACGAAAATCAATTGAAACTACTGCAATACAAGTCATAGTACCGTTCGGTATAACAGATATTTTATATGAATAATTCGGTGTCCAACGGCTGTGTCAGGACTGAAATTATAGGGCGTCTACCTTTATTTTCAGTGTCGATGGAGATTTGCCGTAGCGACCGGCTGCTATGAGAGAAGCCGTTCAGTAACTAAGCAGCTAGCTGCAATTGGTTATATAGACTTCATTTTGTGTATGTGCGTAGTGATATCAGTTCGTTCTCTTAACAGTCGTGTATTTCCGCCACAAGAATAATGACTTTAAATGTCGGTGCGTTACCAAACTTAAATACTTCGTCAGCAGATTTCTGTAACACGAGATTAAGAAAAACTTGTCTGAAGTTCAAGACTCCTTGACCCTTAGTAAGAAACGTAACAACTCACAGCTTTCTAATCTAGAAAACCGGTAGCAGAAATTCCCTACACCTAGCTGCTGCTTGGAGATCTCTCGTCGTCATGGGATACTTTTGGCTCCCTCCAGCTTCCGCCTTTCACATGTAGACCGCGTGTGTCGTCTAAAAATACGCACCATGCTGTTGTTGGCGGATCTCTATTGACGCAATAGTACGTCAGTCGTCAGAGGAATCGCCTTCATCGCTTCTCACAATAAAAAATGTTACTACTGTATAAACTAATAACTGGTTTAGAGCAATTTTACTGTCAGTTACGCACATCGTAATACCAGGGCGTGCTGCAAAGTTTTTCTTTTGTTGTAACTTCCTGGCAGTTTAAAACTGTGTGCCGGACCGAGACTCGAACTCAGGACCTTTGCCTTCTTTTGTTTTCAATATCGGTATTACATGTCATGCGTACTACTCGGTCGACTTTTCCGCTTCGCTGACGCAAACTGCAATCCTCTGACACTAGAGGCCTTCAAACTGTAGCTTGTAACACGGCGTTGTGTAACATAATTACATCGCTGCGTGAGAAAGTGCATGTTGCAATCGAGTTTCTGAAAGCACGAAGTCGAAGAGTTAGTACACACATGGATCACCCTCTCCTTCATCATGACAACGCTAGACCACGCACGAGCGCTGCGACATCTGCAACAATTCGATGTCCTGGGTACGTTGTCATCGATCATCCTACATAGACCCCTAACTTGGAATAATCCAATTCCAAATCTAAAGGAACACTTTCGATAACATCACTTCGATGTTGATGCAGCGGTGTAAATAGAGGTGACGCTGTGGCTTTGTCAACAGCGGCAAACATTCTACAGTGACCGTATCAGCAACTGGTCTCTCTTGCGGAGAAATATGTTCGTGGTGAGAATGATTAGTTCGAGAAATAAATACGTAGACATAAAGAAGAAAGACCTAGAATGTTAATAAGGTTTGTTTTATTTAAAATGCTTTAAGAGCTTTCACATAAAAAAATTCGTAGGCATTACCTGTCAGCACGCACTCACACAACTTGCATTGTGATGTTTGTATAATGATTTTTATTTACGTACTCATTAGTATTGGTACCGACGTAAAAATTTTGATGGTTTCTGATGTAAACGTCTGGTATTCAGAGTTACGAAAATATTGAACTTTGTCAGCAATCTGTTTCACAATCCTACGATAACAGCGCTTTTCCAATTACAACCTGTTCTATACACCTTTTATTGTATAGTGTATTAAGTTCTTTTATCAGTTATTCACGGTGGGTAATACAGGCATATTTTCCACATTTTGTTTCATTTTCAGCTGTTGTTCAATTTATTTCAACAACAATGTCTGTTTTCTACCTAACTGTTTCGTATCATTTATTTTTATGTTCATTTCCTGTACAATCGATATGAAAAGTACATACTATGATCATCAGTTACAAAACACACCTAAAAATTGAATGTCTTAAGTACCACAAGTGTTCATCCGCAAAAGAAGGACACCATAAGAAAAATAAGTCCAAGAATCAAATTTAGCATGCCAAAATTCCCACAGAACATCTACCAACAGCAGCACGATATTAAAGAGCCGGGTACGTGATCTCACTGATACTAAATGGTACAGATGGCTCTGAGCACTATGGGACTTAACTTCTGAGGCCATCAGTCCCCTACAACTTAGAACTACTTGAACCGAGCTAACCTAAGGACACCACACACATCCATTCCCGTGGCAGCATTCGAACCTGCGACCGTAGCGGTCGCGCGGTTCCAGACTGTAGCGCCTAGAACCGCTCGGCGAACACGGCAGGCGACTGATATGTTATTGGACCTATAAATGGTTCAAATGGCTCTGAGCACTATGGGACTTAACATCTGTGGTCATCAGTCCCCTGGAACTTAGAACTACTTAAACCTAACTAACCTAAGGGCATCACACGCATCCATGCCCGAGGCAGGATTCGAACCTGCGACCTTAGCAGTCGCGCGGTTCCGATTGGTCCTATAACTATTTTCTGGGATACATAATACATTCCTTGTGTTACCGTAGCTGACTCTCCGTCCAAGAAATCGTGTTGATTTCTACGTGTCATTACTTGCTCAGTCCAGTAGCATATCTAGTTCGGTATCCCATTCGGGGACGCTGCCGAGGTGGGATGCTTGCGAGCCTCAGTGACTCTGATAATCTAACCGTAGGCTCAACCACGACGGTGGACTACCAGTGGAGAGGACAAATTGCGTAATGTGAGTCTTTTTGGTAGACATAAAATTTTCTTGATCTCATAGCATATCATAAGGTAAAAAACCTTACTGGAGAAATCGTATCATGAAATAAAATTGTATACCTGTAAGAGACCTTGGGACTGATAGGTTTTAGGGTGATTATTTATGGTAAGACACATATTTCTAAACCAGATTTTCAACTGCAAGAAATTTCCATAGGCAGATAGGGAGAATAATCTATGGATTATGAACTGTAGACTAAAACTGAAAACACTGTAACACTTTAGGAACTTAAGGTGGGATCTACGGACATCAGTGAGCGTATGCTGACCCCTGTTTCGACTTCAAAGTGGAGGTGGAAGTTTTCCAGCACATCAGTCAGAGCTTCTGATGATGGCGTAACGAAGCGCTGAAACTAGTAGCACAAATAAAATAAATCTGAAAATTTGGACGGCCGAAGGTATTTTGTTTTGACATTTTCTTACAGAAGGTTTTAACATGGCATATTTCAGCCTCTCTGGAATAATGTGTCTTGAGTTAGTGCTGCACTGTGTATTTCAGACAAGGAAGTGCTTATTATATGGGAACAATCAAAACCAGATAAACTTTCATTCTTGCGAGAATATATTTTTTTTTAATTTGAGAAGGAGAACTTGGTGTTAGATTCAAACACTACTGGCCAATAAAACTGATACACCAAGAAGAAATGCAGATTATTCATTGGACAAATACATTATACTAGAACTGACATGTTATTACATTTTCACGCAATTTTGGTGCATAGATCCTGAGAAAACATACCCAGAACAACCACCTTTGGCCGTAATAACGGCCTTGTCACGCCCGGGCGTGTACAGGTACAGCTGCCCATGCAGCTTCAACACGATACCACAGTTCATCAAGAGTAGTGACTGGAGTGTTGTGACCAGCCAGTTGCTCGGCCACCATTCACCAGACGTTTTCAATTGGTCAGAGATCTGGAGAATGTGCTGGCCAGGGCAGCAGTCGAACATTTTCTGTATCCAGAATGTCCCGTACAGGACCTGCAACAAGCGGTCGGTTATTATCCTGCTGAAATGTAGGGTTTCGCAGGGATCGACTGAAAGGTAGAGCCACGGGTCGTAACACATCTGAAATGTAACGTTCACTGTTCAAAATGCCGTCAATGCGAACAAGAGGTGACCGAGACGTGTAACCAATGGCACCCCATATCATCACGGCGGGTGATACGCCAGTGCTTCCAATGCGCGTTCACCGCGATGTCGCCGAACACAGATGCAAGCATCATGATGCTGTAAACAGAACCTGTATTCATCCGATAAAATGACGTTTTGCAGTTCGTGCACCCAGGTTCGTCGTTGAGTACACCATCGCAGCCGCTCTTGTCTGTGATCCAGCGTCAAGGATAACCGCAGCCATGGTCTCCGAGCTGATAGTCCATGCTGCTTCAAACGTCGTCGAACTGTTCGTGCAGATGGTTGTTGTCTTGCAAACGTCCCCATCTGTTGACTCAGGGATCTAGACGTGGCTGCACGATCTGTTACAGCCATGCGGATAAGATGCCTGTCATCTCGACTGCTAGTGATACGAGGCCATTGGGATCCAGCACTGCGTTCCGTATTACCCTCCTGAACCCACCGATTCTATATTCTACTAACAGTCATTGGATCTTGACCAACGCGAGCAGCAGTGTTGCGATACGATAAACCGCGATCGCCATAGGCTACAATCCGACCTTCATCAAAGTCGGAAACGTGATGGGACGCATTTCTCCTCCTTACACGAGACATCACAACAACGTTTCACCAGGCAACGCAGATCAACTGCTGTTTGTGCATGAGAAATCGGTTGGAAACTTTCCTCATGTCAGTAAGTTGTATGTGTCGCCACCGGCGCCAATCTTGTATGAATGCTCTGAAAAGCTAATCATTTGCATATCAAAGCATGTTCTTCCTGTCGGTTAAATGTCGCGTCTGTAGCACGTCATCTTCGTGGTGTAGCAGTTTTAATGGCCAGTAGTGTATAAGTGAATTTTACGAGAGTTACTTTTTCAACACACAGTTATGATTGTTCTATTGAAATGTTTGTCACTCTGTTTAATACTATATTTCAGAAATGATTTATTAAATTATTTGCTACCTGTGACTCATCATATATAGCCATTCTGTTCATTTCAGTAATGATGTCATCCTGTTCTGTTGCTGGTTATATTGTCTATCGTTTTCTTAGTAATTTTGAGTAGTTTTTGTAGTGTGCAAATACTGCAGGTCATTATTTGTCCCTGCCAACAGATACATTTCCCTTTTCCTGTCAGAAGATATTTTAACCTGTCTAGTAACCCATGGTTTTCCTAATGAATGTTCAGTGTCCTTTCTGATTAGCATATAGAGAAAGCAACTATCAAATAACGGTATGGGTTTATCGTGGGATGGATCACATCTTTATGTCAGCAGTTCTTCTCAGCTAATCCCTTCTAAACTATTCTCAAAAACCTATCACAAGTAGCATTTCTAGCTGGATAAAAGTTAATTTATTGCTTTGACCTTTATAAAAGACAACATTGTCAATTGAGAGTCCTACTCTATGTATCCACCCTCTTGGAAAACTTATTACTGTCATCAAATTGTAGTATCCAAATAAATTTTCAGATAATTGTTCATATCAGCATCCTTTAGAAAATCTGCGAAAATCTGCGTGGTGATTTCACCACAAAATGTTAACTGCTTACTGTTGTGTGACAGATAGCACAGTAAATAGTTCAAAATTTCCCAGTGGGGATCTATACACAGTTACAGTTAATACAACCAATAGTGAAACATTTTTCATTATTAATTTATACTCCAATGTGCTCATCACCACAAAATCTACTTGTCTCCGTGTTTTTGAACTTGTGCTGTGTCTTAATATATGCAAAACTCTTTCTTCCATATTAGTTCTACTTCCTTAAGATGCCAGATCGTAATCTTTTAAATGTAACTTGTAACCCAGTGGTTATGTGGTGCACTTGATAAGCACTACACAACAATTTATATCTAGGAATATCTAATTTGTGGGTCCGTTGTTGCTTACATCAAGTGTAGGCCTACAAAGTGCAATGAATTAAAATCTTCCAGTAGCTGGCAGTATTCCATACTACCCTCTCGTTTATGTACATAGCATAGTGATTTAGCCAACACGAGTTTTCTGCAGTCTGTTACAATGCCTCACTTGGCCTAACATGAAATAATGTGTCTCCCTAGTATGTTATTTACAACCATTTAGGAATAAAAATAACATTGGGGCAGGTAATTTGAGAGTTCGAAGTCATATACCGAGCAGCAGGTTTGTACACATGTGTGTGTGTGTGTGTGTGTGTGTGTGTGTGTTTGTGTGTGGAAAACAAAATTGTGACACATGACACAAACGATGCAGTTTTTGTGTTGCTGACGCAGTTTCGCAAACAGTTTGGATGCGGGAAGAACTTTTGACACCTGACAAGCATCGTAAAGCAATTTATAAGTGGAAACTATTTAATATGAGGTTCTGGTGTGTCTTAATGAAGTGTAGTGCAATAATCGAACTTTTCAGGTGCTGTCTTACATGTACGTCTATGGCTTAAACAGTGTGTGTGTGTGTGTGTGTGTGTGTATGCATGTGTCAGTTTACTGACATGTGTATGTGTAAGTGCATATGTGTGTTTACTGACGCATTTTACATGCGGAAATACTGCAAGATTCATTCTTTATACATTTTCTTATGCTTCAGTTGAAACTTTGTTTTTTTGATTTTATCATGAGCCATTTTACTCGGTTCAGGTGAAGGTTTAGTATGCCACTTGTCGTACAACATCGCGGCGACATCTTGCTCGATTTGATTCTTTTTAATGACATTGAACTGCAGCACTGTGACTGGCTACGTCGTGATAAATCACTTTACTAGGACTGGAGGAGAGGGGCGTGGCTCATTGCCTTCTTGGTTTGTGATATCACAGAAATGAGGGGCGTGGCTAACCCGAGCGACAGATAAGGGGCGTTGCTTGCCATCATCTTGCATGCGAAAAATTCCTGCCACTGCCAATGACAGCAGAGCTGCCAATCAGAGGCTGCTCGATTGGTATAGCTCGAATGGTATACCTACTGCAGTGCCAACAAGCAGAGGCTTCCTAAACTCAGTGTGATCCAGTGTAATCATTGTGTTACTACTATTAATTGTAATTCTAACTGCTAACGCGGAACGAAACGATAACAGCAGGCTAATATTGATGTTGTAATACGCAACTGTGTAATTTAGATGCATTAGCAGTCAGTATATATTTCGGCGGGCTAAGTCAAGTTATTGAGATAGGACAGTGTTATAATAATTACAGCACATAGTACATTTGTTATATATTTACAGGAAGTTCAAGTAAGAAATCCGTAAGTCATAATGGATCTGTGGTACATTATTTACATACCATCCAACCCAGTACATCTTTCCTTACATGACGTTTGAGGTGGCTATTGGCTTCGCCCCTGCTGTAACTGCACAGGCTGGTACCACGAATTGTATGCCATTTTTATGCTACTGGTTAAGCGATAACATGCAATAGTTCCCTACCAGTGATACCAGAAATACTCGACTAGCCAGAATTGTCACTCTTTCTAATGCACCGTCATAAGTGGATCAAAGTGAGGTTCCCAAGGTCTGTGACATGCAGAGTTAAGAATTACCGCCCATCTATCTAATTATTATCTTTTGAGTCGTCAGTATTCTGACTGGTTTGATACGACCCGTCACGAATTTCTCTCCTGTGTCAACCTCTTCATTTCACAGTAGCACTTGTAACCTACGACTTCAATTATTTGCTGGATGTATTCCATTCTCCATCTTCCTCTACAGTTTTTGCCCTCTACAGCTTCCTCTAGAACAATAGAATTCATTCTGTGATGTCTTAATAGACTTCCTATCATCATGTCTTTGCTCCTTGTCAGTGTTCTTCACATATTCCTTTCTTCTTCGATTCTGCGCAGAATCTTCACATTCCTTGCCTTATCAAGCCACGTAATTTTCAACATTCGCCTGTAGCACCACATCTCAAATGCTTCGAATCTCTTCTGTTCCGCCAACGTTTCATTACCATACAATAATGTGCTCCAAACGTACATTCTCAGAAATTTCTTCCACAAATTGAGACCTATGTTTGATACTAGTGGGCTTCTCTTGGTGAGGAATGACATTTTTGCTAGTCTGCTTTTGATGTCCTCCTTGCTCTGTCCATCACTGGTTATTTTGCTGCCCTTTCTTTGTCATCAGTGAGCCGTGCTGGCCTTGGCTTATGCCTTGGTTTAAACCTTCACTGTTACCCTACGTTTGGTTTCCCGCGGTTATTGCGGTTATGCCGAGGTTCTTCCTCTTTCTACGTGTCGCAGCAGCGGCGTGTATCGATATTCGCAACTTGTACTATCTTTGCTCTTGCGCTTATTGTTTCCAGCTAACCGGTGTGCGACAGTCAGTCGGATGGTGTCGATCAGCCAGGAAATCTCAACCCAGTGCAGTGGGCCGGGCCTGCTGGCGGTCTCTACACAGTGTCAGAGTGTGTGGGAGTTATTCCGGTTGCTACGAGGTTCGTGGCTCACCGACCCAGGACATCAAAGTTGAGTGATGATTTAATTACCGAAACCAATCTGTTCATATTGTGCCATTTGCTTTCATGGTTGGCTGATGGGTGTATTCCCGTGAGCAACAGCGAGTGTTCGAGTTGGCGAATGTTTGAACACCATCTAGTGGAGTTTAACTGTATTTTGGTTATTTGAAGTCCAAGTGCACCAGCGGAATTTTCCGCCTTGTGGCCGCTAGTGTTCGGGATACCTGCCATGGCCGCTGACATAAAATTCAGGCAGTGTCCTTTCCTCACCATTTTGTCGCTGTCCAACACGTGTGTGTAGTTTTGACAACTTACGAATACTTGGCTGTCGGGGGCTACGCATTTAACGTTTTGACTTTGGAGTTCCTTGTGTACTGGTCGGGTGGAAGCAAGTCTTCTTGTCGGTGGGCCCATTTTCCGTCTCTTGTTTGGGTTACCGGCGGATCGGATATAGTTGGGCCGACTACCTGTCTCCCCTAAGTGAACGTTAATACTTCAAATGCAGACCGACCACCGGGAACTTCTGAGCGCCGCTGGCTGTACTGCCTTTTCTTATTGGTGTTTGATTGCGTATTTTAATGGCTCATAGCCGATGGTTTGAATTTGTATGTCTTTAGTTGGGTTTTAAATAATGGGCCCTCAACCGCATTAAAACTGAAATTTCCTTACTTCTCAAATCTAGCATTGTTTGGGCCTTCATCCTCATTTAAAACATTTTTTTTCTGGATAAAGCATTGGGCCTTCTGCATTTTTCAAATTTATTGTTGTTGTGTTTCTCAATCATGGGCTTTCAGCCATCTTAAAATTAAAATTCCTTACTTGCTAGGTCTTAGATTGTTTAGGCCTTCAGCCACATTAAAAAAAAAATTCTTTGAGAGTCAATCCTTGGGATTTCTTCCTTGTAGAACTTTATTGGTGTTGTGTTTCCGATCATAGGCCTCCAGCCGTTTTAGAAGTAAATTTCCTTATTGTTAAGTCTTAGATTATTGGGACCTTCAGCCTCCTTCTTTAAAATTATTTAAGGACAAGGCTTTGGCCTTTCTGCCCTGAAAATTTATTTTAGTTGTGTTTTTAAATCATGGGCTTTCAGCCATTGTAAAATTAAGATCCCTTACTTGTCAAGTCTTAGATTGTTTGGGCCTTCAGCCTCATTTGAAATGTTATTTAAGCATAATACCTTGCGCTTTCTACCTTTTGAAAATTTATTGTAGTTGTGTTTTAAATCATGGGCCTTCAGCCGTTTTAAAAATTAAAGGGTTGTGCCCTTAAGCCATAAGATTGTGACATATTCAGTCGATAGTTAAGCTCTCAAATTTGTGCTGTAATGTTTGGGCCACTAAATAAAGTTATGTGTTCGAGTGCAAGTGACAGCCGTTATTGTTGGCCCCTTTTTACAATTCCAACTACCTGTTCTGTCCTGTGGATTTAACCAGGCGTTTCACTGTTAGCAGAGCGTGGTTGCACTTGTGCTTGCCACTCTAGTTGCAGTCAGTTTCACTCTTGTTTTTTATTGTGTCTGGTGGTACCATATTACTATGGCTGTGACTTGTTTCAGGTGCTTGTGAAAATGGCAGTCAGACAGTGTTTGGTGATCGGTCTGCTCTGGGAAGACCACCTTGTCTACGAGTTGGCGAGAAGGCCCCTACCGATTGAAGGAATTGTTCCGGAATCGGTACCCCTTTTGCGCGCTGCCGTGCTGCAGCCGGTTGACGTCACGCTGGTGGTGGTCGGTGAGACTGGAGCGGCAATTCAGTTTTTGTTTGAGGCTATTAAAGGCCTTGACAACTCTATTTGTCTTCTGGATGGAACCCAACCTAGTGACAGTCAGCTGACTCGGGTGCGGGCACAGTTGATGCGTTTAACTAACTGGGTAGCCGATTTAAGTGCATTAGATTTGAGGAATCATCACAAAAAATTAACCGTTGAGTTGGGAACTTTTGTGAGCGCATTACAGTTTAAGCTTACGTGTTTAGAGTTAGATGGGAGGAAGTTTGAAGACAGCGACTTGCGCTATTAGCTAGAGCTTGAGAGCCACCCCGAGGTGGCTCTGTGCCTCGGCTGTCACGTTAGCTGCTGTGTTTGGCAAGTTGCCTAATAATCTGGCCTATTTTTTCCGAGCTATTACTGAATTGGTTGTAGAGCGACTTCATCAGGGGGAAAAATTATTGTGGTTACTGGCTCGCCTAGAACAACACGCAGCCGCCTTTCGCGTTTCGCACCAAGAAATCCTGTCGTTGGTGTATCTGCTAGCTAGAGGCGATTTGCAGAACCTCCTCTCGCGAGCCATGGCGGAACAGTTTTCTTTGCAGCAATTTAGGGAGCTCTTAATTAGGCTAAGGTTAACCACCGGGGTTCGTAAATAAGTTCAATGTCGTTATATTTGGGAAGTGCAGCGTGGTGAGGAGCAGTTACATCAGTATGTCGATAGTCTAGACAGCCTCTTTGGCTTTACTGATTAATTTACCTGAACAAGAATTTGTCTCTATCGTTCTTAAGGGAATGCGTGCGGCGGATAAGTCGCATCTTGCTTTCCGTAAGCATCCTACAATCTGGGGAGGCCTCCGTGATGTGGTTATAGCAGCATCCGCATTACCCCTTGAGATCCATGTACGTCGGGAGGGTAAGGGGCGCGACGTCGGCGCCGATTCCGGATTATCTACATCCGTTGAAGTTATCTACAGGGAACCTCGGCGTTGTTTCAGATGCAGTACTACAGCTCATTTGGTATGCTCTTGTGTTCAGCCTGAGCTCCTAGAACCAATAGATGTCGCCGGGTTGGCCCGCGAAATCGGGTTCGATCTCTTAGGCCTTGGCATGCTCTGATGGATGCTCCCTCATCACCCCTTTTGCTTTATGTTTGTTGTCATGTAGGTGCCGAGCCCATTTGTACTCTCTTGGATTCTGGTAGTTCCTTTTCATTATTAATATTTTGGAATTTGGGCATCTTATGAAACTTCATTCAGTCAGAATGAGATTTTCACTCTGCAGCGGAGTGTGCGCTGATATGAAACTTCCTGGCAGATTAAAACTGTGTGCCCGACCGAGATTCGAACTCGGGACCTTTGCCTTTCGCGGGCAAGTGCTCTACCAACTGAGCTACCGAAGCACGACTCACGCCCGGCACTCACAGCTTTACTTCTGCCAGTACCTCGTCTCCTACCTTCCAAACTTTACAGAAGCTCTCCTCTCGCAGGAGAGCTTCTGTAAAGTTTGGAAGGTAGGAGACGAGGTACTGGCAGAAGTATAGCTGTGAGTACCGGGCGTGAGTCGTGCTTCGGTAGCTCAGTTGGTAGAGCACTTGCCCGCGAAAGGCAAAGGTCCCGAGTTCGAGTCTCGGTCGGGCACACAGTTTTAATCTGCCAGGAAGTTTCATTCAGTCACTTCGCCGGTGCAGAGATGTTGGGTGGCCAATGGCCAGGTGTTACATCTGCAGGGTTGGGTCCGGGGGAGTATATCGGTCGGTAATTTTTCCTGGCCTAAGTCTTTAGCCTTGGTTAAGGAACTGCCCGTCAGTCTAATTTTGGGGTGTGATTTCATCAATAAAACCGGGTTTAAGTTTACTCCTAGGGAGAAGTTTGGCTCTCACGAGTGCGCTAAACCTAGTGTATGGCAAACTGCTGGAGCCTTGGCCATTAAGGCGGCAGCTAATGAATTCCATTTGGCCCATCTCTTGCCCCATCACGCTTCTCAGTTGTGCGATTTGTTGCACAGTTTTCCCCAACTCCTTAGTGATAACCTGGGTATCACCAGCGTTCTCGAATATAATATCCGTCTGTCCAATGATATCCCGATTAGGTAATCTCTTATCAGATTCCTTTGGATGAGAAATGTAAACATGTTACTGCTTTTTGTACTGATTGCAACTTGTTCAAGTTTAACAGAGTTCCTTTTGGGCTAGCAACCGGTGAGGCGGTGCTTACTCGTTTGTTGGGTAATATCCTTGGCGACTTAAAGTTTGTGTGTGTTTATAACTATTTGGACGATTTAATTTTCTACAGCCGTTAGTGTGAGGATCATTTGGAGCATATTCAACAAGTTCTGTTGAGATTACAGCGAGCCGGTCTGACTGTTAAGCCTAGTATGCAGGAGGTATCTTTCTTAGGCCATATAGTGTCGGGTCATAGTATTCGCATTGACCAAGAGCGAACTAAGGCCTCGTGGGCATTGCCTCCCCCTACTGATAAACGGGGTATTGCTAAATTTATAGGCATGGCGTATTACTTTAGGCGTTTTGTTCCCCATTTTGCTCAGTTGGCGCCACCCTTAAGTCAGTTACGCCGAAAGGGCGTGCGTTATGAATAGGGACCCGCCGGTTCTTGTGGTACCCGACCTTAACAAAAGGTTTATTGTACAAACTCGCACTTCCAATGCGTGTATTTCAGCTGTTCTCCTCTATGAGTTTGAAGGGCACAGACAGCCATTAGCCTAAGCGTCTCGTCGCTTAACTGATGCCGAGCTTAATTACTCTGTCTACGAGTGCGAGGCCTTGGCCGTTTTATTAGTTTTAGAGAAGTACCGCTTCTACCTTGAAAATCGGGTTTTCCAATTGCAAACCGACAATCACGCTTTGAGCTGGGTGTTGGCTAGGCAGCGTACAACTTACCGTATTGCTAGGTGGTCAGTACGTCATTTCGGCATTTCAGTTTGAAGTGAAACATGTGAAGGGCTCTGAAAATGTCATTGCAGATGTCCTCTGCCGGATGTTCACCGAAGCTACATCTAGTGAGAGAAGACAGCAGGTAGGGGCCAACAACCTTAATTGTATGGTGTTGGGTTAAATTCCCCTTTTGTTTGAAGACGTTGCTCAGCATCAGGATCAGGACCCTGTTTATGCTGGTATTAAGGAACGTGTGTTAGCAGGAGAGATGTCATCTGAGTATGTTGTTAAGATGGGTATTATTTGCAGGAAGGGCAGTGCTAAGCATTCTTAGATCTCTGTGCCTGCAACCTTGGTGCGTCCGGACTTTCGTTATTTTCATGATTCGTTGGTGGGTGGTCATTTAGGAACTTATAACACTTTCAAAAAAATCAAGGAGCATTTAACTTGGCCCTCCATGGACCGGGATGTGAGACAAATGATATTCCAATGCCGCTTGTGTAATGTAGCCAAATCCAGGAATGTTCAACACGGTTGCTTGAGTTCTGACCAGAGTCCTGTCCTATGCACAAGCTCTATATTGATTATTTGGGGCCTTTACCTCGTACTAGAAGGGGTCGTCGATATGTACCAGTTTTGATTGAAGGATTCTCCAGATTTACTGGGCTCCTTTGCAGCCTTAATGTTACCGCTACCACCACTATTAACCATTTAACTAGTGTCTTCTGTGTTCTTGGACCAACCAAGCAGCTAGTTCGCCATAACGCTCCTGCCTTTCTTTTGGCCCCTTTCAAGGCCTTCCGTTTTCAGAACGGTGTCAAGCATGTCACTACCACCTCGTAATATCCCCAGCGGTTCTCTGCGGAGAGAGTTAATCGGAATCTTAAGTCCGCTTTGATTATTTATCATCAGAAATCCCCCAGTAAATGCTACTCCACTCTTCCCTGGCTTAGTTTTGCTTTAATACCTCCAGTCATGAAGCCTTGCAAGTTACGCCTGCATCCTTGAACTTTTCCTATCCACTTAATTTCCCTCTTTCGAACTTGCGAGGAATCAAAGATCTTATTCCAGCGGATATTAATCCGTGTGTTATCAAGGAAAACAGGAACCGGGCCAGGTGTAATATACTAAGAGCCCATAATAAGCAAACCGAGCGTTATAATCGTAATTGGTAAATCTTTAAGGGCAGGAGGGGGGACGAAGATTGTATCCGCAATTTCCAGGGGAAGCATATGCGCGGTGGGAATTTTAGTAAATTCATTCCTCGTTTCTTGGGGCTTTCCACTGTCATGCGTATATTGGGCAAATTGAAACTGTTGGTCAAGGAGAACAGTTCAGGAAGCAATATCGGTTTCACCTTAAGTTAAGTTCAAGTATCTCAGGGTTTGGGTTACCCCCAACCGGTTAAGTTTGAAGGGGGGGGGGGCATGTTGAATCGTGCTGCCCCCGGCTTATGCGTTGGTTTGAACCTTGACTGTTACTCTGCGTTTAGTTTCCCGCGGTTATTGCGGTTATGCCGTGGTTCTTCCTCTTTCTACGTGTGGAAGCAGCGGCGTGTATCGGTATTTGCAACGTGTACTATCTTTGCTCTGGTGCTTATAGTTTCCAGCTAGCTGGTGTGCGGCAGTCGGTCGGTTGGTGTCGATCAGCCAGGAAATCTCCGTGCGGCGCAGTGGGCAGGGCCCGCTACGCAGTGTCGGAGTGTGTGGGAGCTGTTCCGATTGCTACGAGGTTCGTGGCTCACCGACCCAGGACATCAAAGTTGAGTGCTGATTTAATTACCGAAGCCAGTCTGTTTACATTGTGCCGTCAGTTTTCATGGTTGGCTGTTGAGGGTATTCCCGTGAGCAACAGCGAATGTTCGAGTTGGCGAAAGTTTGGCCACCATCCGGTGGGGTTTAATTGTATTTGGGATATTTGGAGTGCAAGTGCACCAGCGGAATTTTCCGCCTTGTGGCCGCTAGTGTTCGGGATACCTGCCATGGCCGCTGACATAAAATTCAGGCAGTGTCCTTTCCTCACCATGTTGTCGCTGTCCAACACGTGTGTGTAGTTTTGACAACTTACGCATACCTGGCTGTCGGGGGCTACGCATTTAACGTTTTGACTTTGGAGTTCCTTGTTTACTGGTCGGGTGGAAGCAAGTCGTCTTGTCGGTGGGCCCATTTTCCGTCTCTTGTTTGGGTTACCGGCGGATCGGATATAGTTGGGCCGACTACCTGTCTCCCCTAAGTGATCGTTAATACTTGAAGTGCAGACCGACCCCCGAGAACTTCTGAGCGCCGCTGGCTGTACTGCCTTTTCTTATTGGTGTTTGATTGTGTATTTCAATGGCTCATAGCCGATGGTTTGAATTTGTATGCCTTTAGTTGGGTTTTAAATAATGGGCCTTCAACCGCTTTAAAACTGAAAGTTCCTTACTTTTCTAGTCTTTCATTGTTTAGGCCTTCAGCCCCATTTAAAATAATTTTTGGATAAAGCTTTGGGCCTTCTGCATTTTGAAAATTCTTTGTAGTTTTGTTTTTCAATTATGGGCTTTCACCCACATGAAAATTTAAATTCTTTGCTTGTTAAGTCTTAGATTGTCTGGGCCTTCAGCCTCATTTGAAATATTATTTAAGCATAAAGCCTTGCGCTCTCTGCCTTTTGAAAATTTATTGTAGTTGTGTCTTAAATCGTGGGCCTTCAGCCGTTTTAAAAATAAAGAGGTTGTGCCCTTCAGCCATAACATTGTGACATATGAAGTCGATAGTTAAGCTCGCAAATTTGCTCTGTATCGTTTGGGCAACTAAATAGTTAAATGTGTTAGAGTGTCTGACAGCGGCTTTTTTTTTTTTTTTGCCCCTTTCCTCAATTCCAACTACCTGTCCTGTCCTGTGGATTTAACCAGGCGTTTCAATCAGTCTTCTGACTGGTTTAATGGGGCCCTCCACGAATTCCTATCCTGTGCTAACCTCTTCATCTCAGAGTAGCATTTGCAACCTACATCCTCAGTTATTTGCTGCATGTAGTGCAATCTCTATCTTCCTGTACAGGTTTTTCCTTCTGCAGCTCCCTCTAGTACCATGGCTATCATTCCTTCATGTCTTAACAGATGTCGTATCATACGGTCTCTTCTCCTTATCAGTGTTTGCTTCCTAGTTAGCACAGTTTCTTACCTTCATCTACGTCATTACTATCGATCCTGATGTTGAATTTCACGGTGTTCTCATTTCTGCTACTTCTCATTTCTTTCCTCCTACTTCGGTTACTCTCAATCCACATTTTGTAGACTCTTCATTCCATTTAGCAGATCATGTAATTCTTCTTCACTTTCACTCAAAATAGCATTGTCATCCGCTATTCGTATCGTTGATATCTTTTCACCTTGAATTTTAATTCCACTCTTGAAACCTGCTTTTATTCTCATCATTGCTTTTCGATGTACAGACTGAACAGTAGGGCAGAAAGCCTACGTCCTAATCTTACACCCTTTTTAATGCGAGCACTTCGTCCTTGGTCGTCCACTCTTATTTTCCCTCTTGGCTCTCTACACGTTATATACTACCTGTCTCTACGTATAGCTTAATCCTATTTTCTCAGAATTTCGAACTTCTTGCAGCATTTTACATTGTCGAACGCTTTCCCCAGGTCGAAAAATCCTATAAACGGGACTTGATTTTCTTTAGCCTTGTTTCCATTATCAACCGCAACATCACAATAGCATCTCTGGTGCCTTTAACTTTCCTAAAGCCAAACTCACCATCAACTAATACATCTTCTTCAACTAATACATCTTCTTTTCCACTCGTCTGTGTATTATGCTTGTCGGAAATTAGGACTTGGATACATGAGCTGTTAAGCTGACTGTGCGATAATTCTCGCAGTTCTCGATCCTTTCAGTCTTCGGGATTGTGTGGATATTTTTACAAAAGTCAGATGGTATATTGACAGACTCATACATTCTACACACCACCGTGAATAGTCTTTTTGTTGCCACTTCCCCCCATGATTTTAGAATTTCTGATGGAATATTATCTATCCCTTCTGCTTTTATTTGATCTGAAGTTCTCCAAAGCTCTTTTAAATTTTGGTTCCTGTACTGTATCCCATTTCTCCTCTGAATCGACTCCTGTTTCTTCTACTATACCACTGTCACGTCTTCCCCCTCATAGGGACCTTCATTGTACAGTTTCCACCAATTTGCTATCTCCTCCGCGCGTAACAGTGGTATTCCTGTTGCATGTTTAATGTTACCACCGTTGCTTTTCATTTCACTGAAGGTTGTTTTGAGTTTCCTATATGCTGAGCCAGTTCTTCCAACAGACATTACCTTTCCGATTTCTTCACATTTTCCATGCAGTCATTTAATCTTAGCTTACTGCGCTTCCTATTTGTATCACTCTTCAGCGACTTGTATTTGTGTATTCCTGAACTCTTCTAAACATTTTTGTACTTACTTCTTTCATAGATCAACTGAAGTATTTCTTCTGTTACCCATGCTTTCTTCACAGTTACCTTTTTTGCACCTGTATGTTTCTTTCCAATTTCTGTGACTGTCCTTCGAGATGTTCATTCCTGTTCAACTGTACTGTCTACTGAGCTATTCCTCATTGCTGTATGTACAGCCTTAGAGAACTTGTAGCGTGTCTGTTATTCCTTAGCACTTCGTTATCCCACTTCTTTGCATACTGATTCTTCTGACTAACCTATTAAACTTGAACCTACTCTTCATCACTGTTAAATTGTGATCTGAGTCTATATCTGCTCATGGGTAAGCCTTACAACCCAATATCTGATGAAGGGAATCTCTGTGTGTCCATGATGTAATCTAACTGAAATATTCCTGTATTACCCGGCCTTTTCCAAGTATACCCAATCCTCTTGTGATTCTTGAACAGGGTATTCGCTATTATTAGCTGAAATTTATTACAGAAATCAATTAATCTTTCTCCTCTCTCATTCCTTGTCCGTATCCTCCTGTAACCTTTTCTTTTACTCCTCCCCTACAACTTCATTCCAGCCGCACTTGACTATTAGATTTTCATCTCCTTTGACGAACTGTATTACCTTTTCAATATTTTCATATACATTCTCTATCTCTTCATCTTGAGCATACATCGTCGGCATGTATACCTATATTATCGTTGTCCGTGTTGGTTTGCTGTCGATTCTGGTGAGTAGAATCCTATCACTGAACACAGTAACTCACTGTCTGTCCTACCTTTCTATTTGTAAGAGGTATGCGGTGTATGCGCTGCCTGCAACAGGCAAGACTTAGGAGAGTCTCTGACCAGAGAGTAGTATGTAGTTAGTTGTTGCTTGTCGCTAGTCGGCATCAGTCGGCAGTAGCCTTCAGTAGTCTGCGTGAGTCGGCGGTAGTCGGCGCGTGTCGGCAGTCTGCTCTGGTCGGGACTCTGGAGGATGAGTATTATTGTAGAAGGTAAAGAAGCAGCCTTGCGCATATCTAATAATGTATGTCAACTGTCATTCAATTTCTTTTAAAAATGGCCCAATAATAATTTTTATAATATAAAGTAATTTTTTTAAAAAAAGCATTCATTTCAATTTAAAGATTTTATTCAATGGATTATCTTTCGTTTCATGAATCACGAAGCATAGGCAGGTATTGCACGGAGCTGTGCCGAAAATTTTTTATGTAAGAGCAGATATATTTGCAGTTTTTATTGAGGTAAGAATTTTTGCTTTTTTTGTATTCAGAATACAGGGCCGTGGCGCAGCGCTGCTGTCGTTATAAAATTTACCAGGTTACTGAATTTGTTTTTATTATTTTGGTGTTTAGGAATTTTTCTGTTTCGAACTTAATATTAAATGAGAAAAGAATTTTGTGGTTACATTAAATGTGAATGCATTTCTGCACGAAGACTATAAATGGGAACCAATTTTGTTCAGAAGTAACAATATTTAAAAATTCATTTAATTATTATTTCCGTGGGGAGGTTACACTTGGTTCATATTTTTTTTTAATATTTTTGTGGGGTGGTTACACTTGGCGACATCCGGCCAGGACCGTATTTCTTTGTGAATATTCTGAGAAGTAGTCATATATCTGCTCTTATTTACATAAATGTAGTTTGCATCTGGCGCAACGCATTTACTAATTTGTCACTCTTTCCTTCACAGATCATCGGCAATTTGTTGCTCTTTGTTGTAATTGTTTGTTGCATTTTGCATTGTCCTTGTTTCATTTGTACTTAATTTTGATTTGTGAAAAATGCTGTGAAAAACTGTTAACAGTACATCGTGATGTGTAATGAGTGAAATAGCCGACTCAAATAATTTGACCGATAATACTTGAGACACTCAGTGTCTTAATGATAGTCCTCCATTTAGAGACACTCAGTGCGTACTGACCACTAGTAATGATTTTGATCTTAATGATGAACAAATAAATTCAGTTTTGTCCTCTGTTAATTTAACGACAACTGATGACGCGGGACGTTCTGTTAGAATGAACGGTGCCCAGTTCGACACGCCCCATTTGCAAAATTTGATTTGTGAACAGATGAATTTTTATAACGAAAATGAACAGTGTACTCAAAATACGACAGATTTATTTGATTCCGAGGTAGTGACGCACAGTGCACATCCGATTGGCAAACCTTTTCAAGAATTACGGAATTACCAAATGGTCACACAAAACGTGACAATTGCAGGTATGCTATCAAACAGCACAGAGAATAGAGTAGGTAATATTGGCTTGGATCAAATTATGGCAGTATTGCTACAACGGAATGAATATTTCAAACAACTTAAGGCATCGTACAAACAACGTAATGAAAGTTTTGATAACCTTTTCAAACAAGTTAATGAAAAATACGACAAACTTAATGAATAGTGCAAACAATTAAATGAAAGTTTCAAACAGCGGAATGAAATACTAGATAACCATTTCAAACATTCGAATGAAAAACACGACAACCTTAATGAACAGAACGAACAACTTAGTGAACAGATTACAGCCGTTACCGCGCAGTGTCAGTAAAGAACAATTACGTGACGAAATTAAGGCTTGTGCTAGTAACAGTAGTGAAGAAATTAGATCTGTTGCACAAGAATTAGGTAATAGACATGCAGGCACAACAGAATCACTTAGAGATTAAATTAATGCAGTCACTGAACAATGTTCAGAAAACGCAACACAGATACGCGACGAGTTTAAATTAGTGTCAGCAGAAGTTTCACACACTCTGGATACGGAAGTCGGTAAGAAATGTGAACAACATAACAGCCAAATTGAACGTATTAAAGTAACAGAAATGAAAAATGTTCCAGTCAATAACATGCCACAGCATACGCCACATTCCGAACATTTGTCAGTCACACTGCCAGTATAATTTAGGTAATTTACAGAGACTACGTGACTTAGAATACTAAGTGTCACAGACAAACAGATTCTCACGCAATCCTAAACCTGTTCACAAATTCAGAGACGATAACGTTGATTACGAGCAATTTTTATCCGTAAAAAAATCTAAGGTATTTAAAAATGACAGAGCACGGGTACACGCTTTGAACTGGATACGACAATTTGCTTTTGTATTTTCAACAGTATTGCCTGGAATGCAGAAACTAGAATTGGATCGGATACAACAACTTCCTTTTGAACCATCACCGCCTTTACCTGTAATGCAGAAACTAGCATTGGCATGGATACAGCAATTTGCTTTTGAATTTTCACCGGCATTGCCTGTAACGCTGAAACTGAAATTTATTTGCAGCGCGTAATGACCTCAGTGGATTCATTACACTTAGATTAATATGTGCCATAGCATGCACAGGGCCCCGAGCCGTAGTAGTGTTGTTTCATCTTTAGTTTTCTGCACTGCTGCCTTCTCTTCTACTATCCTTTGTATCTATTAAAACAGCTCTTCAACTATTGATCTATCCAGGATTAGAAATGAGTAAAGAAAATCTGATACGACAAGTTTTACCGAAAGTGACAGTTTTCATTAGACGCTCCAGAAATGACAACCACGAGAACTTTAATACCAGGCAAAAATTTTAATCATCAGTATGTGTAAAATTATCAGCAACAGGAACCACATTTTGGTTACAATAGAGGTTTTTCACAACCACAGCAACAAAACCAACCGGTTAGCATACCTAACCAACAATGTAATGTACAAGGTCAACCAAGCTTTAATGTTTCGCCGCCTACGCGTATAACATCAGCTCCAACAAATAGTAACGCACAGCAACAAGGGAATCAGTACGTACAGAAAACACACCATTTCAATTCCTATAGCAATGCACCATATAGCAATGACTATCATGACAGACGTAAAAATAATGAGCACAATTTTCAGCGTACATTTAATAACAGTCGGTCTTAGCAGCAGCAAAATCATCCGCAACAACATATTATCATGAATTAACCAGACAGTAGGTATCATCCCGAACGTAATACGTCAGGAAGAAATAACAGAACAGTTCAAATAGTTGAAATGCCACAGCATCCTCCCGAAAATAATAGCACGTCAGATGGAATTTGACTAGATACAGTACAGGTTGCATCTTCGAGTAACGTAAGCAATACTTCAGATACACAGAATCTTGTTTACGAAAATGTTATTTGAAACATGCCTTGTTGAGTGCACCACATTTATCGCACCCAGATCTTACCAGAAAGTTTTCCATTGCCACCGACAGTTCTATCACCGCTTTAGGCGTACATATTTTTCAGGAAATTGAAGAGGATGGCACTACAGTAATTAAAAACATTGCCTTTGCGAGTCGCATTCTGTCACCTGCTGAACGTAATTATTCTGTTAGAGAACTTGAAACACTATGTGTTGTATGGGCATTTACGAGATTTCGGCTTTTTGTTTATGGAAGACATACGACCGTTTACACAGATCATAGAGCGATACAGTTTTTACTTTCCGCTAAATTTACACACGACAGATTAAGTAGATGGAAACTTTATTTGCAGGAATTTAATTTTACAATTGTTCACAAAATATTATAGCAGACGCACTATCCCGTTCTCTCAGCAACAATCAGCAAGACATCGCAACCAACTTCTGCAAAGCAAATTTCAGCGTCATGTACATTCAACAAGTTGCATTTGAGAATTTCATTTCGTCGTCATTACAAGACATAGCACAAGAGCAGAGTAAAGACAACGTATGGAAAGAAATTAAACACCTTTGGCAAGATATGAATGTTACCATTAGAAACCATTACACTGTACGCAATAACATTCTGTTTCGCCGCTCTCACCCTGACTGCAACAATTGGTTATTATGCATTCCTGACGACCTTGTTAACAAATTAATCTGGTATACTCATTTAAGTTACGCACATTATGGAGCCAGAAAATTTTTTCTTATACTCAGACGGAACTGTTATTTTACCAACATGGAGAAACGTATTCGACGAGTTTTAGCGTAATGTAAAATCTGCCAGAACGCTAAGTCCGATACGACTTCACATATTCCTCCATTACATCCCATTGTACCTGTTAAATTGAGACACATGGCCGCTGTAGACATTTTTGGTCCGATTCCCAGAACTAATAGAAGTTTTTGCTACATCTTTGTCGCTGTTGAATTCACTTCGAAATTTGTTACCTTCACTCCGTTACGCAAAGCTACTGCTAAAACTGTTTCGAAAGCATTTGTAAAACATTTTCTATTTCACGTAGGGCATCTATTGAAAGTAATTTCCGACAATGGACCACAGTTTAGATCTGCTACATGGACACGTATGTTACGAATTAGAAACATTTCTCCGATCTATATATCCAGGTACCATGCTTCTTCGAACCCTTGTGAACGATTAATGAAGGAAATTGGTAAACTGTGTAGAATATACTGCCATAAAAAACATATTGATTGGGACACACACATAGTCTCATTCCAGGATGTAATTAATTCCATACCAAATGAATCTACTATGCTATCTCCGTCTGTTCTACTGAAAAATGTTTAACCACCTAACAAAATTAAAGAATTAGTAACGTTTCCTACATCTCGTCGACTACGACACCATGAAATAATTGACATTGCGCTGAACAACATCAAACGTGCCGCAGAGCGCCGGAGAAGACAGCAAAAACAGATTTGTACACGCAGTGACTTTCACATTGGACGGAAGTTATTAGTACGCACACATTATTTATCTAATAGAGGAAAAAGTAGATGTAGTAAATTTGAGCTTCTATATGCAGGTCCATATCGAATTCGCAGCATTCCTCACCCCAATGTAGTACACGTCGAAACTCTGAGAACGAGAAAAACCAAAGGGAATCACCATATCTCCAACATCAAACCCTTTATTGAATGAACATACTTTATGATTTATCACACTGTAATGCTATTTCCTGATTTTTTTATGACCACTTATGCAATTATATTCACATCAACACTTACTGATGATTATCGTATTTTTTCATGGCAAGTGCCCGGCAAAGTAAGGTTAGCAGGTCGCTCTTCTTGTCGTTACACATTAGACAGTGCACATTTTCCATTTTTCATGTATGTATGATTGTTTTCCTGTTTTGTTTATATGCACTATGAAATATTTAAGATGTAACAAACACCAGTTAACTTTGACATTTTGCCTTATGATATCTCAACATCGTGATATTTTACATTTTTTTTTTTTTTGCTGCTTCATTGTGATACTCTGTGTACATTTTTGCATCTGAACACTGTCTATGTTTTTGACATATTACATTTTCTGTCATGCTATGCTGTATGCTCAATTATATCACTATAAACCAATTTTTATTTAATGGGTATATGATTTAAATGCAAGACATTAATCATTTTTCATCAATTTTCAGAAAGAAATATCGTGTAAAGGAAATAAATTGTGGGAATTTCACCTTCGCAATGAACGAAAGAAGATGCAATACCTCGTCACGAAGAGTAAATGGATCAGAATTAACAAGCATTAAGAAGAATATACCATACACATCATATGATAGCAGTCTTAACTAATTTTTTCTTTCAGAATACGAGGCGATTGATGCAGGCTGTCAGACAGAACTACACATCTTAGTTTTAGTGATGAAATATGCTAGAAATAAGGAACTTTATACTATGAATAGTCGTATAATGAAGTTACTTTTTTGCAGATGATAATGAATGAAGATGAATAGTGATGCAGAATATGCTAATATGGATAATGAAGTTTTTCTTTACAGGTGATGTTAATAATGGAATTATGTTGATATGGATAATGAAGTTTTTCTTTGCAGGTGATGATAGTAATGATATTGAAGTTTTTCTTTGCAGATGAGGATAATGTTGAAGTTTATGTATTAATGCTATGTAGTTATTTAAGTATTTGTTGCAGTTCGTTTTGACAGTATGTCTTATGTCGCATGGTATGATGACTGAAGGTTTTGGAAAGGACAGCTAGAGAACATATATATTTAATACACATTTCATTAACTGTTAATTCGAAGTTCATTACTTTTCAGCATAATATGCGTTTCTTCTTTCAGCTTAATGATCCATTTTTGTATATTTTGCAGGAGAAATTATTCATGAAATTAATGTGATATAAGCAGTTGGTCATTAAACCTGTGTCATTCATGAATGTGATCACATATACTCTATTTGTTTCATAACCTTGCTACAGCTGACTCATGACAAATGACTCTACACATCTTCATTTGCAGCAATAAGTCAAATGCAAATATTGTTATGCCCCCAGCAATTAATTATCGATCCCAACGCAATGCATTGCTAGCACAAAAAAATGTATTACCAGTCCCATATAATGCTACCAATTTAAAAGAGTTATGAGTAATACAGAATGATGTCTTCTAATCACAGACTTTGAGTAATAGTTACAGAGTGTTACATTTTAATTATGTCTTATGTCACTTAAATGATGAGTTCTGAGTAATAGTGAATGATATTTTGTAATAATGCATGCATGCTCTACACTCATTAACTTCTGATGTTTTGTAACTGGCCAATGAGTCCCAATAATTATTTTTAAATATGTCATATGTCACTTAAATGATGAAAAATGTTTTGTAATATTTAATACTTACTGACCAATGAATGCCAGTGTTTCTTATATTTTAAATTTGTATTATGTCACTTTTATGCTATATATATGAATACTAGTAGCTTGATGCTACACTCATTAGCTCCTGTTTTGAATGATGACTTCTGATTGTTTGTAACTGGTCAATGAGTGCCAATGTTCTCTGTAAACAGATAACTTATGACCATTATTCTGTAATACTTCATACATGGTGCAGAAATGTTCAGTAACTGGGCGATGAGTGCCTCCAATTAATCAAATCAGTTGATAGACTAGTAATTATCAATGATGACTGGCATAAGACTTAATGTCCTTCACCTTCTGATCTAATTACCAGAAATTACTGTAATATCTGTTTGTCCTGTCTATCCTCATGCTCATGGAGCACTATATTTGGTTTTTGCACTAATTCTACATTGGTGTAACTTAGAAGAACGTGGTGTTGACACGACATGCTGTCCTCCACCTTGAGCGATTGAGATGTTGTTGTGGTCCCACTGTTTGGTGTACCTAATGTACTACCAAAATGATAACATAGAATATTACTACGACATTTCAGTGTCTTGGCTACACTGATTAATACTTCAGGGAAAAGAACTTCAGATTGTCTCACTTGGTGTTGTGCTTCTGTAGAAAGATATGGACTTTCAGTGCAGCTGCGTGCAACCTAATGTGCTACAACCACGATGCAATCCTTCCCTTTCCTATCCAAGTTCTTGTAAAATAGTAAAAAAAAAACTACAGTGCGTGTGCACTTTTGATTTGTATTCATTGCGTATACATTTTGTGATTTCCTGATATATTCTGAACTACAGTGCGTGTGCACTTTGTCATTTGTTAATATGATTTGTACTCATTCCGTATACATTTTGTGATTTGGTGATATATTATGTACTACAGTGCGTGTGCACTCTTGCCATTTGTTAATATGTTTTGTACTCATTGTGTATACATTTTGTCATTGCTTGGTATGTTCTGTACTCAGTGCATGTGCACTATATTTTATTCCATGTTCTGCACTTATATATATATGTATATATTCTGTGATTGTAAACTAAGTTAATTAGGAAAAATTTGTTGCTCATGGCAAGTCCAATTGACTCACCATCGCTGCCAAATTTTTGCCCCCCCCCCCCCCCCCCAGTGGAGGGTATGCGATGTATGCGCTGCTTGCAACAGGCAAGACTTAGGAGAGTCTCTGACCAGAGAGCAGTATGTAGTTAGTTGTTGCTTGTCGCTAGTCGGCATCAGTCGGCAGTAGTCTTCAGTAGTCTGCGTGAGTCGGCGGTCTGCTCTGGTCGGGACTCTGGAGGATGAGTATTATTGTAGAAGGTAAAGAAGCAGCCTTGCGCATATCTAATAATGTATGTCAACTGTCATTCAATTTCTTTTAAAAAATGCCCCAATAATAATTTTTATAATGTAAAGTAATTTAAAAAAAAAGCGTTCATTTCAATTTAAAGATTTTATTCAATGAATTATCTTTCGTTTCATGAATCACAAAGCATAGGCAGGTATTGCACGGAGCTGTGCCGAAAATTTTTTATGTAAGAGCAGATATATTTGCAGTTTTTATTGAGGTAAAAATTTTTGCTTTATTTTTATTCAGAATACAGGGCCGTGGCGCAGCGCTGCTGTCGTCATAAAATTTACCAGGTTACTGAATTTGTTTTTATTATTTTGGTGTTTAGGAATTTTTCTGTTTCGAACTTAATATTAAATGAGAAAAGGATTTTGTGGTTACATTAAATGTGAATGCATTTCTGCACGGAGACTATAAATGGGAACCAATTTTGTTCAGAAGTAACAGTATTTAAAAATTCATTTAATTATTATTGCCTTGGGGAGGTTACACTTGGTTCATATATTTTTTAAATATTTTTGTGGGGAGGTTACATATTCATAACGAATACTCTCCTACTCATCCAACCAGAAATCCATGTCTTTTCCTATATCTTGACTGGGCTATTACATTTCCCTTTTGATATTTTATAGCTTCCCTAGCACGTTCAAGTTTGTGACATTCCACGCCCCGCCTCGTAAACGTTATTCTTATAGTCAATCTCTTTCTCTTCGTCGCCTTCCACTAGGCAGTCCCCTCGCAGAGATTCGAATGGGGTGATATTCCAGAATATTTTGCCAGTGGAGAGACCATGACATTGTTTTTGAATTACAGGCCACATATTCTGTGGATAAACCTTATGTGCCTTTAATGCAGAGTTTTCCGTAGCCTCCTGCATACTCATGCATTTGAACATGGCCGATTCTTCCACCCTTAGTGACAGTTTCCCACCCTAATGACAAGAGAGTACCCTGAACTTCTGTCTGCTCCTATGTCTTCCTTGGCAAGTCGGAAGTTTTCGGCCGCTAATGCTGATTATTAATCAAAATGTTAAGCGCTGGCGAGTTTCGATTCCGGGGACCGATGACGTTTTTGTTACTAAGCAAAGACGCTACTCTTAGGCAAATGAATTTCGATTGTTCGTCAGTTTTACGTGCATTCATTTGCGAGCCAATAAACTTTGCCCGTTAGTTGAGAGAAAGAATAGGTCACATCCATCTAAAAGTAGGATAGTGGAGTCGGTTCGGAAAACAATCGGACAACATCTTTGAAATCCATCTCTAGTAGAATTTTAGGTTATTTTCTGAGCTTAAAGTTAATTTGATATCTTAAACTGAATGACCTTCCCCATACCAGTCATCGTTGATTCTGCAAATATAGATCATGAGAAATCCAACTCGCACTTTTCTCATGTGTCATCCTCAAAGAAGTATACGTAGGACTTGGGGCAGAAGCAGCATCTCTTGGTTGCGAAGAGCTTTTCTCAGGAACTGAAACTGCACCCCGTCAGAAGGCCCTTCCACGATTGTATTTAATTTCTTCATGTTAATGATTATGGTTAATAATTAAATATTTTAACGACTTTATATATCCTCCTAGTCAGAATTCATGTGACTCTCACGAGTTCTTATTCAAATTGGGACGAAAGTTGCAGAAGGCTGCGTTCTTGTTAGCAGTAATGCCCTGCTGAAGAAAGTTTTATGTCACCCAGAAAATTACGTTCCCCTTTCGCCATCTTGTGTCCTGTTTCACCACGCAGTCGGCGCTCAGATGGAACTTCTAAGTCTGCCCACTTTGAGAAGAAGGCTTCTTGCCGAAAAAGAAACTGTAAACTACTTGAGATGGAAATGCCGCATTAGCTTAAAAGCCGGTCGTACAACGCAAACTTTTTTTGTTCCACGTGAAAGGAAACAGACCTGAAAGAGTCTGATACGACGACAAAGGGACATCAGGCATGCAGAAAAGTATGATAATAATTTTGTTCTTCTTCGAAGTGAAACTGACTGCGAATAATGTACCTGGGAACCGAACGCTTGATTCTGTCACGATGCCATTCTCTCGAAATGTATTGAGAAGGGTATCAATGGGCTCATTCAGCTAATTTGTCTTTGGATGTAGAAAATTGTTTCTTTCATGTGCTGTAACGTTTTATTTTATTGTTTAGTTAACCTCTTCAGTGATTTAGAGCCAGTGAGATACTTAAGTATATCAGTTATCAGTTGAATTTGCACGACATAATATGTAGGCAAAATAGTTTAGATTTATTGAAGATGTAATAAGCACAACTACTTTTTCTTGAGAAAAGTATAAATTCTGGATTCTAAGAATCACAAAAAGGCAGAAAGAAGACCAATCGTGATACCCTACGTTTCAGCGGTACCAGTGATATCTTTTGACACTTCAGGCTGAATACGTTAGTCGATATTCCGGGGCCATTGGCACAGAGACAGGCATCCAATCTATAACACCTTAACGTAATAGGAACAATGAATCAGAGAGATGAGCATGACAAGTGATAAGACTCGAATTCTGATCATCGTTCTTTCCAAGTAAAACTGAATTATTAAACATATGATGATTTTTATTTCAAGCTAAGACCGTTTGCATGGAAATGAGTACGATGTAAAGAATCAATGATTTAATAACGCAGGACGATTATCTTACATGCACGAAAAAAATCCTGCAAGACGTATTCGTATTATGATTGATGAATGACGGGGTTGAAGATCTTAGTCACTGTTACTTGAGCTGTAGAACATATATATATATATATATATATATATATATATATATATATACCAATTATACATCGACATAGATGCATATATATATATATATATATATATATATATATATATATATATATATATATATATATATATATGTTTCAAAGTTTACTGATAAGATAGCCCATCTTGACATGATGAAAATTAAAGGCTTATAAGGAATATTGAAAGAGACTTGTTACTGACTTGAGAATATGATTTAATAAAAAAATCTGCGTTAAGCGAACATGACGTAGAAAAACAGAGAACAGAAAGTAGTTAAGTCGAAACTGGGAAGGACGTATAATAGAAGAGGAAGCATTTTGGGCAGGTAGATTGTGTAGTATGGTACACTTCGGAGGGGAATTACTGCAAAGGTGTAATTGGCTTTCACCAAAAAATATCAATGAGAATCTGAGGATAAAAATGTTCAAAATTATACCTCTGCTCTAAGCGTTACATAAGTGACACACAGACGGTGGGGAAACTGGGAAAGAGAAGACAGAAGCATATAAAACTAATTGTTAGAGTTGGGTGTTCAAGTTAATTTTACGTGCAAAATAATGTAAGAAGAAATTTCAGGAATAACAGCTAGGAAGATAAGTTTGGAAAAACTTCTAGTAGCACTGATGAAACTAGTGAAATACTTAGGCAGCGTCTGCAATGAATTCTCGATTAAGTGATTTTGTTCCAAGAAGAGTAAGGAAAAAGAAGGAAGATTGACGTTTAATGTCCCGACGATATTCTGCTGCAAGTGTGGCAAAAGAAATGGGCCGTGTCCTTTAAGAGGAATCACCCCAGCATTCGCCTGGAGTGATTTAGGGAAATCACCGAAAATTTAAATATGGATGATCAGACTCATATCTGGCGTCTGAACAGTTGTCCTGCAGAATGCGAGCTCAGTTTCCTAACCTCTGCCCCGTGAGGTTCGGAAAGAACCGTAGATGAGCGTCGTTACAAATTGTTGGAGCTTAGGAAAAGTAGAATACATAAATTCCATTCTGGTGTTACCAGGTGCATAGTTCAGCACAAAACGTAATTAATGCTGAAAACTTTGTGATATCCGTATACGAGATTAATGATGTAGAACGTTGTTGTGTCGGAGTTATAGTCAAGGCATTTTAATTTGGTTACGAAACTTTCAAGTAACTTTAATGTCAGAAAGTGTAACTATCGCCTCCATTGTGTATCAAGACGCCACAGCTGAAGCAGTTGTCTAGCGTCAGCACCCACCTTATTGCTTTGCAGTCCAACCAAAAATGACCAGATGTTGTTTCGTAGGACTCAGTACGAGTATTTCGAATATCGTGCTTACGTCACTCTGCCTGCAGCTGTACCACCACCCAATACCTCGTTCCACGTCTCACTCAACGATTATCCGTAACCTCTAACTATAACTGACTGCATAATTAACAGTACTAACGTAGCCCAAAGAACAACTTCTTCTTCAGACTTACAGCAGGATCACGCTGTCACGAACTGATCTTCTGCTGTACCATTCGAGTCTCCACTGAGGAGTATTTGTTTCGTACAGGTACAGTCACTCTAAATAGACAGGTTGTTAGGAGAACAGGTGCAAACATTGTGATCATTGATACTTCAACCTGTACCCACGCTACAGCGCCTAAGTTGTTTATTTCTGTTCATTTAACAATCTTCCCGGAAACAGGTCACGTAATTTGTACTCGATGTTTTCTGCGTGGGTGTAACAGCACCACTATGTGGACTACGCCTGCCAGTACAGGCTAAACGGTTTGCGGGACGGGACGTTAAATCCTGAACTTCGCTCAGCAGTCACCATACCCTGACACCCTGTATAAATGCTCCCTAAATACACGTTAACACAAATCACGTGTACTCATGAGCCAAAACAATGTGACCAGAGTCCAGTTTGATACTGAATGTCGCCTGATGACGTTGTGGACGCGTATCGCGGTAAGGGAAATGTGTAATCCGAGTAAAGACGAATAGGACTCATCTGATTGACAAACGCCGAGAAAAGGCAGGCTGTTACGGTCTTGCACCTGGAAATGAACATTAGTTCAAGCATTACAGAGAGGTGATTGCCAAAGTTATTAACTGAAAACAAAAAGTGTGAGAGTATAGGAAACTAAATTTTAAATGGAGTTTCATTTTCATGAAACTCGAAAAGAAATGGCGATCATGTCCAAAAAACTCGCAAAGTTGCAGAAACCGGTTTCTCTTAACTCAGTAAAAGACTATAGCTCTGAAAAAAATGTTAAAGGAGAAAGTTGTAGGTCTTATAAATACGTCTCGATTGCATTTTTAGAAGTACCGATTGATATGTTGCGTTTCGAAATACATCGAAAACAACCGTTAAAACCTTTAAAAAATCGATTCTCTATACCTCGTTGACAAAGATTGCTGTTAACTGTCCTCAAAGCTCGCAGTTAGTCAAAAAATCAATTATTTTTCGAGATATATTGACATTTTTTTAAGACGAAGTGTTCCCTATGTCTGGTTAGATCTCGTCAGCGCGAAACACTACAGTAACGCTTTTGAGTGTACTTCTTTGGCAAACGGTGGTGCTACAATGCTAGTAAATCATGTCTACGATTGTATTAATTATAGGTATCAAAAACGACTTCGAAAACTAGCACTTTTGTTCTGGTGTTCATTTTAGCTATCTCAAAACATCGTTCTCCGGGTCGTTATTAGCTTTCGTGACCAGAGCCTCTATTTCACAATCCAGTAGTTTCTAAATTGGCTTCACAAGGGCTGAGTGCACTCAGTTTGCCAACAGCTCTTAGCCTTGGTCACCCATGCAAGTGCTATGCAAGGCCGACAACGCTTAACGAAGGTGTTCTGAGGAGAATCGGTGTTACCACTGCATTAAGGGGACCTTTCGAGGCCATACTGGAGAACAACTCGGTTTAGAAGTAAGACCCAGCGAATGGAGATAAAAGCTGCAGGTGAAAAAAACGGTCACGCATTGCTCCTGATGGCCGTGATCTTGAACCTGATTTTCACAATTATTTTGAGGTTAAAGTGATTTTTTAAGGGACAAAGTGATTTCTTTTAAATGGGAACCCTAATAATAGATTTAAATTTTGGAAGGATCTGCAAATTTTGCGTATAAAATGGTACAATATTCATGGTAGTGGCAACGTTCAATGATGGTGAAATAAGTAAATATGTTTTTGGTTCTAGTAGGGATTAACTTGGAACAGAGAAGGAAGACAGCAAATGGTGGTCACTTTGAGCACATACATAATGATAAATTTCCAGATAGAAAATGAAAGGCACGGAATGGCTTTAAATCAAGCCCACCGAGGAACGAAAGATGAGGGGAGCCACTCAGTGTCTTGTAAATCAACGATCAACGTTTTATTTATGTGTGTTCTGTCTTGCAAATATCTAAGGAACATTTACACCTGGTGTTGTATTTATATTAGCCAATAAAGACATTAATTAAAATTTTAATCTTTCCAAACCCGAGGTGACAATTGGGGTATCCGTGGAACAAAAGTTAACCTCTAAATGACTTTCGATAATTACCTTTAAGACCAAGGTTACTGGTAATCATATGTGACGTTTTACGTGTAGGTCCTTCCAATTTAAATATAACATTGTACTTTGCTGTATCCCTCCTCTATTACGAGTTAATCTATTCTAGAACTGAAAACATATTTGCTTATTTGACCTTCATTGAAACTTGCCATGACCTAGAATAATGTATAGCTTTATTCGCAAAATTTGCTGCTCTTTTCGAATCTTAAATGAGGTATTAGGGTTGCTATTCAAGAAACTCGCTTTATGTGGAAAATCACCTTGAAACTCACCTTCAAGGTCATGGCTATAAGTAGGAATACGTGATTATCTCTGCCACCTAGAGCTTTTATCCAAAAGATTTTGCTGTATCTCACCTTCATCTGGAGTTATTACCAATGAAGGAACAAAATGGTCCACAAGCAGGGTGTAACACAAATGTACGTCACCAATTGCAAGATACATTCCTCGCAAGTAGATGAAAAAGTACTGTGAATATTGATCTGGAAATGCTTTGTTTCCATGTTACAGCTCATTTTCTTCAACTCATTAATGGTGGGAAACAGACAACAGAACGTAGAATCGTGGGGAACATGGCCTCTTGATACCGTCTGGTTACGTTTCGCACTGACAGTGTTTTGTTTTACATTTCCCTGTTTATATGAGACATACGCCATTGCTTGTTTACAGGTAATATCAATTGCTGCAGTGATCAGTACGAGCGTTGGCACCATAGCGGTTACTACATATAGCTGATCACAGACTTGGCTCGTACAATGGCAGTGTTAACGAGTCAGGAGATGACAGACGCCCATTTGATGTGTAGATTAGCTGGCGGCAATGGCGCTCGCGCTCAACTTTTGTACCGTGAGAGATTTTCCGGACGACAGGAAAACGTTTAAAGCCATTGATCGTCGTCTTGAGGAACATGGGCTATTTAAGCCTGATGCTCGCGACCAGGGGATTTCTATAAGGACAAGGACACCACAATGGCAGGAGGCAATTCTTCATGCAGTTAACGATGACCCTAGTGACGGTAAAAGAGACGTAGCTGGAGCACTGAATGTTGGCCACATGACCGTCGAGGGAGTGTTACACGAGGACCAGCCGCATCCACACCATTTAAAGCGTCTGCAGGCACTGTCCGTGTGTGTTTCCCACGATTAACGAGTTTGAGGAAATCAGTTGAAACAATGAAACAAAGCGTTGTCGGACCCAGGTTCACATGATATAATTTCTATGCCTACTTGTGAGGAATGTGTCCTGCAATTTGTGGCGTAATATTTTGTTACACTCTGTATATATTGGTAATCTAGTGGACGCGTTTAACAATTCACAACGATGCGTTTGATGGAGGTTGCTATTGATAATTATATTTTCAAGAAAATATATATATATATATATATATATATATATATATATATATATATATCACTGATTTTGTAGTATTAGTAACTGAGTAAGAAAGTGAAGCATGCACGCGCTGATTGCGTAAGTTGGAGCGGGCGGCAGAGAGGCGGATACCAGGCGCATTCGCTCTGACCACCGATTCCAAACGCCACGAACTTACGTGATCTTTGATATCTCGGTTTCTTATTGCTCCAACATGGTATAATAATAGATTATACGGTTGAATAGAGTTTTTCAGTGGAGTAAACTAAAGAAAAGTATGTGTAGACAATCTTCGTGTATCTCCAGAAAGAATTCATTCGTGTAGGAAATTATGCGTGTGTAGACCATTGTATTTAGACCTGTTGTTCCCAGTCTTTCAGCGACCATTAACCCTCAGCACCATCAGATATCAACTAGTACCCCCCCCCCCCCCCCCCCCAATTCTACCTTGCTTCACATCATCAACATTAGTGTCTAACTAAATTTTAGATTGGAAAGAATCTTTGAACACTTTCACTTTTAAAACGACAAAAGGTAAACGATATTTAGTATTTGCGGGTGTTTTAATAAACCAAGAACTAATATGTCGATTGGTACCGATTGATCCTAACAACTTGATTATACAGAACAGTGAACCACTTCTCAGTGCGCTCTTAGATCTACCTACAACTCTTCCTCAAAGAAGAAAGCTAGCTATCCACTGTCAGCGTAGACACTTGTTGCAAAACGTGTTCCCCTTCCACCGCTCATCCGCCTAGCGTTACATGCTTCACCTGCAGCCTGTGAATAACGAAGTAAATTGTGGCCTGTTGGTGGGACTACCTACAACTCGGAGAAGGCATTTTCATGATATATTTAAGCTTAGGCCCTACGTGATGTGTATGTCTCAACTCTATTCTCATAGTTACATGGTACAATCTACGAAGTATCTGTGTAGTGGGTGGGCTGTATGGAAAATGATATTCATACATTACTTTCACAGGCCCTAACCCCCCGAAATTGTGTAATGCGTCAAAGTTAATATTCAGAAAAATGTAATTATTGTACTTATTTAATTAGAGTTATAATCTTGCGAAATTCTAATGCTGTATTTAACACGCCCTGGTTCCCAGCTCTCGGCCGCCCCCACCAACTGACGCACACCGCGCTAGCTCGTCTTTATTGCCCAGTTACTGATACTAAAAGTCAATTAAACATATCCTAGTCTTGATCAAGCGTTTTCTGACTATAGCAGAGCATCATAACGTAAAAACTATACTGGAGAAACCGACATTTCGCCTATGGTAGCTGTGGCCTTCTTCTGGTCTAGTAGACCCAAAAGAAGGCCACTGTAATCATGGTCGAAACACTCATTTAAGTAATCACATTCTAGTGTTATTCTTTAAACAATCGATATATCTCGAAATAAATAATATTTTTTAATTTTTAAGACATTTACTTTTTAGCGTACCGCGAACTAACGCGCAATAAATAGCAAGTATGGTAACGTGAATGTCAACGAGTTGCAGAGAATCCGATTTTTAACGGTTTTTCAGATATATTTCGAAACGTAACGACGTAATCCATACTTCTAAAAGGCAGCTGATAGATAATTTTAAGCCCTACCATTTTCTGATTTAACATTTTTCGATAGGAGCTATGTTCTTTTTAGTTATTTTGAAACAACAGTTTTTTACATCTTCTCGAAAGTTTTTTAGCCACGTTCATCATCTAGAATCGAGTCATGAAAAAAACCTACTTCAAATATAATAATCTACACGATCATATTGTTTGTTTTCAGGCTGTCACAGAATGCTCGAATTACATCTGGGGTGTTGACGTGCTACCGTTATGACCATAGATAGAAAGTTGTTGGACGCTGAAACAACCAGTAGGCTGAGCCGTACGCGGCTCGCGCTCATGCTGTTTATGGCTCGTCATGTTGTTTATGTGGTTCTGTCGCCTCGTATTTTTTTCTTTTAAATCGATTTACTCGTGTCGCTAGGTTGCTGGTTTGCTTGCCCGTGAGTGGCAGCAGCAGCGCTTATCGATAAGTGCACTGTCGTGCCATCTCTGGAGCAATCTCTAACATTTCGGTGTCGTCGTGTGTCTGGAGTTCAGTTGGGAGCTCAGTCCAGACCCAGCAGCAGTGAAGTCGTGGACGGAGCTCCAGTGAGGTGCGGGTAGCAAGTGCTCGTCGACCGCTGGCGACACACTTGAACTGTCCGACGGAAGGAGCTTGGAGCGGGACGACCGTTGGTTGGTTGTTCGGTTGGTAGTCTCATCGGGCGACGTGTATTTGGTCTTTTGACCGTTTTGGGCCTCGTCAATTGGTCTTCTTGCTGGACGTGGGGTCGGTTTCTTCCTTGTGTAGAGATGTCGTGGCCAATGGGCAAGAGTTACCTCTGTATGGTTATGTCCGAGCCAGTGTGCCCAAGTTGCCATGTCTCCAAGTTCCGAACGGACATGAAGTTGAATCGCGTTCGAGCTGCAGTCATCTTCGGACAGCCAAGACTCGCCCACCGTCTCGAGTGGGAACTAGCTGGTTTCATCGGTCGACTTGTATTTGGTCGCCGACCGCTTGTGGAAACTGTCTGTCGAACTGATTCGTCCTTGTTTCACTGTGAGTGCTTTTACAATTGTGCGAGTTCTCGTGAAAGGGTGTGTACGTGGAACTGTGTGTAGCTTCTGTGATTTCCACTGAGCAGATGGATGCTGTCTGCGTACTGGAATACGCAGTTGGTCGGTTGCTACATAGGAATTGATTAGGTTGTTGGTAGGTTCTTCAGCCGTCTTTAAGTCGTGTTCAACCAGATTGTTTAGTGCTGCGCTTGGCAGCCTGTCTCACCTAAACTGTAGTTAGTTTCCTCCCCAGGCCAACCCTTGCAACACTTCTGAGCACCACTGTTTGTTGTTTGTGATTGTCATTTTATTTGGTCGCAGGTACTGTGCCAGGCCTTCAGCAGTGTATTAATATTGTCTGTTTTATGTTTAGTATATGGCCTTCAGCCGAACTTCATAACATTTCAAGATTAGGCCTTCAGCCGTGTTTCATTCAAAATACTTGTTGCTCTGTATTTAGGCCTTCAGCCATATTCTGTAAATGTTTATCTTAGGGTTGTCTTTAATTATTCTTGAGTAATTGCTTGAGTCTTCAGCCGACAAGATACTTCAAGTTTCCTTAAGATGTTTTTCTGTTCGACTGTGTAAATTTTCTCTTTTATGATGTAATGAAAATTTTTTAATTGGGCTTTCAGCCGAAGATGGCTCAAATAGCTCTGAGCGCTATGCGACTTAACTTCTGAGGTCATCAGTCGCCTAGAACTTAGAACTAATTAAACCTAACTAACCTAAGAACATCACACACATCCATGCCCGAGGCAGGATTCGAACCTGCGACCGCAGCGGTCACGCGGTTCCAGACTGTAGCACCTAGACCCGCTCGGCCACCCCGGTCGGCAGCCGAAGAATTTTCCTTAATATGGCCTTTAGCCGGAATTTGTAAACGCTTGGCGTTTAAAGAATTTCCTTAGTTGATCTGAAATATTATTTTGTACTTTAGCGGAGAAGATATCGTAATTTTACTTAAGTAAGGCCATCAGCCGTTACTCTAAATCCTGATCTTTTAGAAGGAATCGTTTAAACTTACTCTGGAGAAGTGAATTGATCTTTCTTGTTTTAAAGAGAAAACTGTGCATTTTTTTTAGGAATACAGTTATGTGTGTTCTTATATAACTAACAGTAATTGAACTTGGCCCCTTTACACAACCTGATCCGCTCTGCCCGGCAAAATCAGATTTCATAGGCGATAAAGTTTTGTATTTTCACATTTCATTCCAGAATGTGGAGGTAGAGAGCTCTCCCACTCAGTAAAGTAAAATGGGAAGCGAAATGTTGCAGGTCTAATGACTGGTGCATAAACAAGTGTGTTGGAGAAAACTTCGGCGTACATTGTCGGTTCTCGCCATAGATGACGACTACATGTTCCCAAAAAAATAAAAAGGTTCAAATGGCTCTGAGCACTATGGGACTTAACATCTGAGGTCATCATTCCCATAGAACTTAGAACTACTTAAACCTAACTAACCTAAGGACATCACCCACATCCATGCCCGAGGCAGAATTCGAACCTGCGACAGTAGACGTCTCGCGCTTCCGGACTGAAGCGCCTAGAACCGCACGGCCACCGCGGCCGGCACGTGTTCCCATGTTAACGGGATGACATCAGTTACAGCTGCTGGGGATACCGGATCATCGACACAGGACCGTAGTTCAATGAAAACGCGTCACCTGGTGGGATGAATCACGGTTATTCTCGTTACACCAGGCCGATGTTCGTGTGTCGGTACACTGTTATCTTGGCAAACAGCTGGTCGACACCTGCAGCACGACACGGGAGCAGACCCGTGGGGGCACTATTATTTAATTGCGGACATCACCTGTGCATCCATGAGCCCTGTGACGGTAATCGAAGGCACCATGACGTCCGTGGAAAACGTGAAAACTTTTGCGGACCATCTGCAGCCCATATCCCTTCTTGGTGTCTTCTCAGACAGTGACGGTATCATCCTGAAAGATACTGTACGTGTCACGAGGCCAGACTCGTGCTACAGTGGATTGAGGAGCTACTCACGTTGTCCTGGACACCAAATTCACGCCGGCCGGAGTGGCCGAGCGGTTAAAGGCGCTACAATCTGGAACCGCACGACCGCTACGGTCGCAGGTACGAATCCTGCCTCGGGTATGGATGTGTGTGACGTCCTTAGGTTAGTTAGGTTTAAGTAGTTCTGAGTTCTAGGGGACTTATGACCACAGCAGTTGAGTCCCATAGTGCTCAGAGCCATTTGAACCATTTGATACAAATTCACTTTATCTGAATCCGGTGACACCTGTCTGTTGTGGTTAGCTGCCAACTCAACGCTCACTGACAACCGTCCCAAGATTCACTGGAACTGCTTGACCTGTGCGTAGACATCTGCTGCTACGTACCTCCGGAAACATACCAAAACATACCAAGGACTTTTATAATCGATGCCAAGCAGAATCGCTGCCGCTTTGCGTGCTAAAAGTGTAGCATCTCCATATCAAAGAGGTGGTCACACTGTTATACCTGTGCCGGCCGCGGTGGCCGAGCGGTTCTAGGCGATTCAGTCCCAAAACCGCGCGACTGCTACGGTCGCAGGTTCGAATCCTGCTTCGGGCATGGATGCGTGTAATGTCCTTAGGTTAGTTAGGTTTAAGAAGTTCTAAGTTCTATGGGACTGATGACCTCAGATGTTAAGTCCCATAGTGCTCCGAGCCATTTTTTATTTTGTTATACGTGTATTTAAATAGCTGTCTGAGATACACCTTCCATAGTCTGGGGCTAGGAACGAATGAAAACGGATATGAAGGAACGTTTCAAAAATTTAGGCTACTAATTGCTGCCTTAAATGGTGATGCACGTAAAATTGGTCAAAAATGTTGATTTTAATTTTTTTCAACCAGTTAATTGTGATGCATGTTGGAGATCTGTTGTTCCTGATCTGTATTAATGACATAGGAGACAATCTGAGTAGCCGTCTTAGATTGTTTGCAGATGATGCAGTCATTTGCCGTCTTGTAAAGTCATCAGATCATCAAAACGACTTACAAAATGATTTAGATAAGATATATGTATGATGCGAAAAGTGGCAATTGACCCTGAATAAGGAAAAGTGTGAAGTTATTTACATCAGTACTAAAATAAATCAACTAAATTTCAATTACGCGATAAGTCACACTAATGTGAAGGGTGGTCTTTCAACTAAATACTTAGGGATTACAATTACAAATAACCTAAATTGGAACGATCACATAGATAATGTTGTCGTTAGAGCCAACCAAGACTGCGATTCGTTGGCAGAACACTTAGAAGGTGCAAGAGCTCTACTAAAGAGACTGCTTACACCACGCACGTCAGCCCTGTTCTCGAGTATTACTGTGTGGTGTGGGATCCGCATCAGGTGGGACTGAAGGATGGTATCGAAAAAGTACAAAGAAGGGCAGCTCGTTTTGTATTATCGCGAAATAGGGTAGATATTGTCACAGACATGATACGTGGATTGGAGTGGCAATCATTAGAACAAAGGTATTTTTCGTTGGGACGGGATTTTCTCATGAAACTTCAATCACCAGTTTTCTCCTCCAATTGCGAAAGCATTCCGTTGGCACCCACCTACATAGGGAGAAATGATCATCACGATAAAATAAGAGAAATCAGGGCTCGCACAGAAAAATTTAAGTGCTCGTTTTTCCCGCAAGCCGTTAGAGAGTGGAACGGTAGAGAGATAGCTTGAAGGTGGTTCATTGAACCCTCATAAAGGCATTTAATTGTGAATAGCAGATAATCATGTAGATGTAGATACTAATTTCTAAGTTTCATTCATGTTACAAATTATGTAAAAGCCATCTAGTTTCAACGAATGCGCACCGGCACTTACGTTTTCTATACGATATTGCTGTGCCTGTGGTATTCCGTATTACGACCCATGCAAGTCCAAAATAATTTTGCGGCGTAATTCGGGATAAGAGAGGCACTGCAACGTCATAACTATCCGCCAACGCCGGACAAGCGACTTTCAAGTAAAATGTCTCTCTTGTACGTGAATATACATAATGGCTGTAAAAGTACAGGTCGTAGACATATGGTTGACACTTGGAAGTTTGGGTCTGACAGTGAGTCGTGTTCGGACAGCAAAATGGAATCCGGCGTGTTCGGACAGAGAGCTGGCTGCTCTCCGTAATTAGAAAAAAAGCCGAGTGAATGGATCAGCAACGAACTTCGACGGATGTCACGTGACGTCCGCTACCACCAAATACAACGAACAATCACGACTGCTCGCGATAAGCGGGAAATTCGGGTTCGAGTGCCGGTCCGGCACAGATTTTCATTGCTGTGACTCCATTAGACAGCTGATGGCTCTCCATATTCGTAACTGTGAATACATTTCACGCTTTAATAACCTCACTTAGAGGAGAGGCCCAAAGACAACATTTTGTTCCTCTACTATTGTTAAAATCTCCTCATACGATGCATGTCTGATGTTTAATGATGACAACGCTGGAAGAATTGGGACCTGTTATGGGACTAGGATTTGTTGTAGGTTGCTTCACTGAAAACTTGTTGAAGAAAACTGTGACGTGCGTATTGCTGTTTCTTAAATGGCAGTGTAGCACATTGCCAAAAGGAGACAGCAGAAGGACTTTAAGAGCAAAGTAAAGAAGACTAAACAGACCAAATATATGGTTATGGGAAACATTAAGGTATTTGTTTCTGGCATTAAGCTCTATAATTGTTTTATCTTTATTTCCTGCAACTTTCATTTTTCATTGTCTTACGAACACCACTGCTGAACTATAGCAAATTAATTCAAAGCGTCTCCTACCTTCCAAACTTTACAGAAGCTCTCCTGCGAACCTTGCAGAACTAGCAATCCGGAAAGAAGGATATTGCGGAGACATGGCTTAGCCACAGCCTGGGGGATGTTTCCAGAATGAGATTTTCACTCTGCAGCAATATCCTGTCTTTCAGGAGTGCTAGTTCTGCAAGGTTCGCAGGAGAGCTTCTGTAAAGTTTGGAAGGTAGGAGACGAGGTACTGGCAGAAGTAAAGCTGTGAGTACCGGGCGTGAGTCGTGCTTCGGTAGCTCAGTTGGTAGAGCACTTGCCCGCGAAAGGCAAAGGTCCCGAGTTCGAGTCTCGGTCGGGCACACAGTTTTAATCTGCCAGGAAGTTTCATATCAGCGCACACTTCGCTGCAGAGTGAAAATCTCATTTTGGAAACATCCCCCAGGCTGTGGCTAAGCCATATCTCCACAATATCCTTCTTTCCGGATTGCTAGTTCTGCAAGGTTCGCAGGAGAGCTTCTGTAAAGTTTGGAAGGTAGGAGACGAGGTACTGGCAGAAGTAAAGCTGTGAGTACCGGGCGTGAGTCGTGCATCGGTAACTCAGTTGGTAGAGCACTTGCCCGCGAAAGGCAAAGGTTCAGATTTCGAGTCTCGGTCGGGCACACAGTTTTAATCTGCCAGGAAGTTTCATCATATAGATGAATTAAAAAAATGAATACGAGAGTTCTAAGACTGATATTAAAAAGTTGTTTCACAGATTTGCTTATCTGATTGCTAAGAACAGGCAATCATATTTTGAAACTGGTAAGTAAAGTAACTCTTGAGAAATTGTTCCTCATGGGATACTATATGTTCTAAAAGTAACCAGCAACTTCCTCATAAAATTATTTGACAAGAAACTGAAAGTCATCCGCATTATAGCCAATAACACGACAGCATAATCAAGAATTGGTTCAACTCTCTCTCTCAAACAGTAAATATTGCATTAGTATTCACCATATAGCGGAGATGCTGAGTCGCAGATAAAAAGACTCAAAAGCTTTCGGCCATTAAGACCTTCGCCAACAATAGACACACACACACACACACACACACACACACACACACACACACACACACACACATTCACGCAAACGCAACTCACACACACGACTGCAGTCACACGCAACTGGAACCACACTGTCGCATTCCATCCCGGATTCTACATTTTTGGAAATATTACGTTAGCTTACATGTACCTCTGTAATTTCTCATACGCACCTCCCCCACCACCACCTAAGTTGAAACACCTCAAATGGAAACACTGCTCAAATGAAACATAAATAGGTGAGACATTGGGGTAGAATATGAAGAAGTGTAGAATATATCGCATAAAATGTACCCACAAAGACCTGACGACGCCATGTCCTACACTTGTGAATAAGCAATGTACTAGTTTCGTTTTTCTGTGCCATCATTTTTTCAGCATTGTTTTGACTATAGTAGCATCTTCATATGCACTACGTCGTAAATTTCTGTGTATAAAGTAGCTTAGTTAAAAGTAAGTGACAGAAAATGTGAGAAGCAGATTTTTTTCTATACAGAGTGTTTCATATTAGTAGAAGGGATAACACTGATCAAAACTAAAGATAAACATGAATGAAAAATAAATGTTGAAATAGGACTAATTTTACTTACATTGAGAGCGATCAGCACTCAGGGGAATTGGCTGCCTTCCTGTTGACATCGGGTGTGCTCCTTTCTCTACTTACTGCTCGAACTGTGATGCTAATCAGATATGTCATAACAGTGGCACCTGCCATTCTGTATGTCAGGTTGTGCTGTAGTCAGATCTGTGTTAGTGATTTTGTGGAATGCAAAAAGCGTGTACAGGGAATTAACGTCTTATTATTCATCACGGGAAATTACATCATGCTGTTCTGTTGTGGTTTAGTGAACGGCATTAATCAACAGCCACGTATCATCTACATCGAACGACATTCTCACTGTCACATTATATCCGAAAAACAAAAATGTTCAGCAGATTGTTGCAGCGACTTGCGGACACGCAAGAGATCGCGATGTACCTCATACAGTTCGCACCTCAGATGGGTAAGAGTGAGTGTTATGACTAAAAGAAGTATAGTTATAGTAACGTATTCCTTGAGAGACATCATTTTCTGCGTTGGCTGTTTTAACGAAGGGACCCATCAATCGTTGTAACAGAACTGGTGGACACTAAAATAGTTTGATTTATTGCCATTTGACATCAAACAGGATGACAGATGGAATCAAATATACCAACATTTTATAAGAGGACAAGGCATTATGCGATCACCCAGCCTTGTCACGGTTGGGTGGGCGCGTAAAAGCTTGGTATAAAAATATGTTGCAAATGCGGCCTATGATTTCAGAAAAGTTGGGGATTTATAGGTCTCAGGAAAGCATCAATGAACAACAATGGGCGCGACTAGCTGGCTGCGAAAATTAGATCTTCGAAATGAAACTCTGATACAAATTAACTAATGTCACACATCCCTCGCCTTCGTGGCTGCAACAACAGCACATGGTTTCAACACTTAAGCTGTACAAGCCTCGAAGACCGCCTCAGTAGTAGCTGAAACTTTGAAGTTCAGCTCGTTCTATGTCGTAGCTCCGTGCAACAACCTGGAGCAAGTGTGTTCTCGACGGCGTCACTTAGCGAAGTCTGTTATTACTTTAGCTGGTTCTGTCACCTTTGCAATCTCGCCCGCCAATTGCAGCAAACCTGCGAGTTTCAACCAAAGCTAATTCTTTAACCAAGTTTAAAAATTTCCCACTCTTCTGAATGTTGTCATGATTAACGAACAACGTATGGTGCGATGGAAAAGATTCACACTGCGTGACATACTTTCGGTACGGCCCATAAAATGTCCTCTGCGTCTGTACGCGCCGGAACTACCCTTTCTAACGAAATGATTGCTATGAACTAATCAGAAAATCTCTTACTGGAATCCGAACAAACATCCCAGCAAGGCACGCCAGAGCTCGTTGACTGCTCCCACACTATGAAATCTCATGCCGTCACCGGTCCTTCAGATACTTATGTAGATAAAGAGGATTTCTTTTCGCTTCTCACGTAGCATAGATTTTATGACGAGCCGCCCGTCCTTCTGGAAACACCAGACTGTTTTACCTTGTTGTGTACCTGCGCGAAGAATAGCTTCCAGAGGCAAACAACTCCACAACTGTGCTGTTACCTTCCTTTCCATTATTCAGCTAAAAGCCCCCGAAAGGCTGTCGAAACAACATGACTCCCTTACTCTGACAACAGGAAAGGAGAAAAAGGAATAACTGGCAATGCAATCATTGGGGGTAATGAATATTGCTTACAGTTTTCATGTGGCGTAAGTGATGTGACTTTAATGACATGTGGGATCTGCATATTGAATTATAAAACAACTTACCTGACAACTCTGGTAAATCTGCCATGTAACAGTATTTCAATGTGTTGTTCGCTGACACAGTGAGAAAAACCATAAAGGCTCACTTTCATTTCTTTTTCCGTATATAACTCTGAGACAGTTGTGCCGTTAACTACCATGATTACAAGATATCTTTAATACGGACGACATCAGACGCTCTTTCCTCCATACAGATGTGTGGAATAAAAGAATCTAAAACAGGTAGCTTGAAAATGTCTAAGGGATCGAAATTAGCTGAGAGCTGAAGAGTGAAACAGAGAGATCATTGAAATAATTAAAAAACCAAGACAGGGAAATGACTTCCTTCAAGAATTTTACAGCGACTGTGGATCCACGGAAACAAAAGACTATGAAGTGGATTACTGTGTTTGTAACTTATATTTGCAGCCAATTTCGAAACAAATTCGGCTTCATATTCGGGCACATAAGCACTGTAATCGATATGCTGCACTTACGGTGGTATATAACATCAATCACAGTAATAAAGTACTTTGAAGATGAAGCCGAAGTCACTTCTATTTCAGTAGAAAAGGGTAAAAAGAAACAAACAAAACTGAGTACAGGAAAAACAGTAAGATAATGGCACTTATACTACTAAAAAAAATGTTACAGCTGACATCGTTTCCAGATTTGTGGAAGACAGAGGATGAAAGAACATCTCTGAACTGGCAGACCTACTGCTTGACGCAGTGATATTGATTAAATATCTGCGAGTAAAGTTGTAATCATCATCATCATTTAAGACTGATTATGCCTTTCAGCGTTAAGTGTGGAGCATAGCCCCCTTATAAAGTTCCTCCATGATCTCCTATTCAGTGCTAACGTTGGTGCCTCTCTGATGTTAAACCTATTACTTCAAAATCATTCTTAACGGAATCCAGGTGCCTTCTCCTTGGTCTGCCCCGACTCCTACCCTCTACTGCTGAGCCCATGAGTCTCTTGGGTAACCTTGCTTCTCCCATGCATCTAACATGACCCCACCATCTAAGCCTGTTCACCTTGACTGCTGCATCTTTAGAGTTAATTCCCAGTTTTTCTTTGATTTTCTCATTGTGGACACCCTCCTGCATTGTTCCCATCTACTAGTATCTGCAATCATCCTAACTACTTTCATATTCGTAACCTCAACCTTGTTGATAAGGTAACCTGGATCCACCCAGCTTTCGCTCCCATACAACAAAGTTGGTCGAAAGATTGAACTGTGCACAGATAACTTAGTCTTGGTACTGACTTCCTTCTTGCAGAAGAGAGTAGATCGTACCTGAGCGCTCACTGCATTAGCTTTGCTACACCTCGCTTCCAGTTCTTTCACTATGTTTCCATCCGGTGAGAATATGCATCCTAAGTACTTGAAACCGTCCACTTGTTCTAACTTTGTTCCTCCTATTTGACACTCAATCCGTTTATATTTCTTTCCCACTGACATTACTTTCGTTTTGGAGATGCTAATCTTCATACCATAGTCCTTACATTTCTGATCTAGCTCTGAAATATTACTTTTCAAACTTTCAGTCGAATCTGCCGTCACAACTAAGTCATCCGCATATGCTAGACTGCTTATTTTCTGTTCACATATCTTAATCTCACCCAGCCAGTCTATTGTTTTCAACATATGATCCATACATAATATGAACAGCAGTGGAGACAGGTTGCAGCCTTGTCTTACCCCTGAAACTACTTTGAACCATGAACTCAATTTACCGTCAACTCTAACTGCTGCCTGACTATCCATGTAAGGACCTTTAATTGCTTGCAAAAGTTCGCCTCCTATTCCATAATCTCGTAGAACAGACAATAACTTCCTCCTAGGAACCCGGTCATATGCCTTTTCTAGATCTATAAAGCATAGATACAATTCCCTGTTCCACTCATAACACTTCTCCATTATTTGCCGCAAGCTAAAGATCTGGTCCTGACAATCTCGAAGAGGCCTAAACCCACACTGATTTTCATCAAATTGGTCCTCAACTAATATTCGCACTTCCCTTTCAACAATACCTGAGAAGATTTTACCCACAACGCTGATTAAAGAGATACCTCTGTAGTTGTTACAAACTTTTCTGTTTCCATGTTTAAAGATTGGTGTGATTACTGCTTTTGTCCAGTCTGATGGAACCTGTCCCGACTCCCAGGCCATTTCCATCATCCTGTGTAGCCATTTACGACCTGACATTCCACTGTATTTGATGAGTTCAGACTTCATTTTATCCACCCCAGCTACTTTATTGCACTGCAATCTATTGACCATTTTCTCCACTTCCTCAAATGTGGTCCTATTTCCATCATCATTCCTATCCCATTCTACCTCGAAATCTGAAACATTACTGATCGTGTTTTCACCTACATTGAGCAACTCTTCAAAATATTCCCTCCATCTGCCCAAGGCATCCACAGGATTCACCAGCAGTTTTCCTGACCTTTCCAAAATACTTGTAATTTCCTTCTTACCTTCCTTTCGAAGACTGCTAATTACACTCCAGAATGGTTTTCCAGCAGCTTGACCCATAGTCTCCAACCTGTTTCCAAAGTCTTCCCAAGATTTCTTCTTGGATGCTGCAATTATCTGTTTGGCTTTGTTTCTTTCTTTAACATAACTTTCTCTGTCTGAGTTCTAGTATGTAGCCATTTTTGTTACGCCTCCTTTTTCCTTTTACAGGCTGCCTTGACTGTGTCATTCCACCTAACTGTTTGCTTCATCCTACTTTTACACACTACTGTTCCAAGACATTCTTTAGCCACTTCTAGTACTGTGTCACTGTACCTTGTCCATTCCTTTTCCACTGACTGTAATTGACTACATTCAACTAATTGGTACCTTTCTGAGATCGCTGTTATGTACTTGTGCCTGATTTCCTTATCCTGAAGTTTCTCCACTTTCATCCTCCTACATATGGAGCTGACCTCCTGCACTTTCGGCCCACAATCCCAATTTCACTGCAGATTAAATAACGATCAGTGTCATCAAAGAATCCCCTGTACACACGTGTGTCCCTCACAGCCTTCCTGAGCTCCTGATCTGTTATTATATAGTCAATGACAGATCTGGTTCCCGTGCCTTCCCAAGTATACCGGTGAATGTTCTTATGTTTAAAAAAGGAATTCGTGATTACTAAGCCCATACTGGCACAGAAATCCAAGAGTTGTTTTCCGTTCCTCTTGGCCTCCATATCCTCTCCAAATTAACCCATAACCTTTTCATACCCTTCTGTTCGATTTCCAATCCTGGCATTAAAATCACCCATGAGCAGAACACTGTCCTTGTCCTTTACTCTAACAACTACATCACTGAGTGCCTCATAAAAACTATCCATCTTATCTTGATCTGTCCCTTCACAATGTGAATATACTGACACAATCCTAATTTTCTTGCTAGACACTGTCAAATCTATCCACATCAGTCGTTCGTTTTATATACCTTATTGCAACTATGCGGGGTTCCATTTCTTTCCTGATGTAAAGCCCTACACCCCATTGTGCTATTCCTGCTTTGATTCCTGACAGGTAGACCTTGTATTCTCCCACTTCCTCTTCTTTCTCACCCCTTACCCGACTGTCACTAACAGCTAAAACGTCCAATCCCATCTTACTTGCAGCCTCTGCCAGCTCTACCTTCTTCCCAGAGTAGCCCCCATTGATATTAATAGCTCCCCATCCCATTTCCATTTGTTTGCCAAGTCGTATCTTAAGAGTCCCTGGTTTGTCAGTTAGAGGTGGGACTCAGTCACCTCCAAAGGTCCGAGGAATTTTGCTCTGATTGTTGCCAGCATCATATTTAAAGTACCAGGGAAGCAGGTTGCTAGCCTTACTTGCCCCGATTCCCATTGGGTTTTACCCCTAACGGTTGAGGGACTAACCGGTGGATTTGGTAGTCTTTGCCGTATGAGCACAAAGGTGACCACGACTTGAGTGTGTATCCCTACCAGGTCGGATTAAAAGAAGACAATGAAACAATTCGGATGAGTGATGCAGATTTTTACAAGTAGGTTCGATCAACCAGCATATTACGGAAATGCTCCGTGAACCCTAAAGGGAAACTCTGGATGTAAGAAGTAGTTTTTACGAAACAGTGTTGAGAAAATTTCGAGACCCCATATTTGCGGCTCACTACAGGATGATTCTACAGCTGCCAAGAAAGTTTTCTGCAAGGACCAGGTGACAAGAGAAATTAAGGTTCTTGTGGAGGAATATACGTAGTCTCTTTTTCCTTATTCCATTTCTGTAATGGAACAGGAAAGGGAGTGACAAGCGGCAGTGTAAGGTACCCTCGTCCACTCACTGTGGAGGGGCTTGCAGAGTATGGATGTTCATATAAAACTACTTGTTACGGTGGACAAGTTAGTTTTAGCTGTACCGAGAGGATTTCGTCTGCAGTTGATCTTACTAACGCACCATAGATACTAGTATCTGTGTACAAATATTTACAATTAGAGTTATGACATTTGTAATCACTATTCTACGCAAATAACTTGTATTTTTCTGTCATGGAACTGACTCCCCACTACCCGAAGTACACCACCCACTAAATAATATTCGAAAGCAAACTTTATTACTGCTGTCCTTGAATTTTACAAATATTATAGCTGTGTCCATACTACTGCACTTTAAATTACTGATACCAAATATCTTTCACGCTCATTTATTGGTCCCCTTGTAGAACCTTGATTCTGATTCCCTTTATTATTATTCTGGATCATTTCCTTTAGGAGAGCCTGTGAAAGTGAGTAATTCACAGCTTCACTATCTTTTCTTCATTTCTATTCTTCCTAAACCCTCTTTATTAATTCACTGTGTTATACCTACCTTTTGTCTGTCTATTTTCTCCATGTTGTTTCTTACGCTGGGCCATGGTGAAGGACCTCTATTTTAATTTTACTTCTGAACGGTTCTCTGTCATCTGTCCACAATTTCTTCTTCTGATACTTTCAGTTGTTGCGAGTCTTGTTGTGTATTTTTTTATTGAATTGAGCTTTAATGTTATTGCATTAACGATGTTAAACATTTTCTTAGTGAATCTGTTTTCTTCCATCCAACATAGATGCCCATAGAACTGGTGGCGTCTTTTCCTAAATTTCTCTGTGATGTTGTCTGCATGTTCCTAGAGTTCTTTTGTAGCTCGCCTGACGAAAGTTGTTTTTCGGATTACAGCGCCGTAGATGTTTCTAAGAATTTTTTATTCTGGTTTCCCTATGTCATGAATTTTTGTCGTTCCTCCAATAACAGTTGTTTCTACCGCGTACAAGGCATCTAGTAAAATAACTATGCTGTAGTCCCGTAGTTTTGCGTTACGTGATATTGTTCTTTTGTTATAGTGATTCCGTGTGTTCACCTTGAGCCGTTTAATAACCTTTGTATGTCGGAGGCTGTGTTCAGTCGTGTGGGTGGGATGGTTTCTCTTACGTACTTGAAGTGAGTGACCTGTGAGATTTTTCCATACTTGGTTTCAGTGGAAGTTTTCCAGTTGATTTGGGGTCCATATAGTGTCTTTTCATATGGAACTTGGAGTTCTGTTTTACAGGTAATTTCATGTAGTTTTTCCAGCGCTAGTTTGGGTTCATCTCTGTTGTTTGTTAATATAGCCAGGTCATCAGGAAAGGCCAGGCATTTCAGATAGTTCAAATGGCTCTAAGCACTATGGGACTTAACATCTGAGATCATCAGTCCCCTAGACTTAGAACTACCTAACCCTAACTAATCTAAGGACATCACACACATCCATGCCCGAGGCAGGATTCGAACCTGCGATTGTAGCAGCAGCGCGGTTCCGGACTGAAGCGCCTAGAACCACTCGGGCACAGCAGCAGGCCAAGGAATTTCACATTGACTCTTTGTCCTTTCTCTTCTCCATTCTGAATATCTTTGATCTGCTTTTCCCGTTGTCTGGTTATTTTTTCCAGTACGGTGTTGAACAGGATTGGTGACACTCCGCTTCCTTGTCGGACTCCTGTGTGAATTTATGATGTGTTTGAGATGTCTCATATGAATTTCACCTTTGATGTGGTTTTAGGTAAAGTTTCCTAAATAATGGCTCTGTTCCTTGTATCGACACCCTATTCTTCTATGTTACTAAACAGCGTTTATCTGCCAACAGAATGGTAAGCTTTTTTGAAATCCACAAGTGTGACTGGTGTTCCGGCATCGTCTGATGTGTAGTATGGTTTTGAGGTGCAGAAATGTTCAGTTCAGGATCTCCCTCTCCTGAATCCCGCCTGCTACTCGCCAGTCTGCGGGTCCGCTTGCAACTCAAGTCCCTTCTGCAAAGCTTTAGATAAAATTTTATGTTACTGGAAGAAGTGAGGTTCCTTAGTGATTGTTCGGGTCTGTCTTGCTGCTGTCTTGTGAAGTGAAACCACCAAGGCAGTCTTTCACATTTTTAGGATTTTCTCTTTTTTCTAGATTTCTGATATTATTCTATAAATTTTTGGTGTTATGTACTGCTGGTCGACTTCCCATATTTCCCAAGTGCTCTGTTATTATTTAATGATTTGAAAATTTTCTCTGTTCCTTCATGTTAAGGTGGAAGCGAATCAGGATTTGGTGCTGGTTTTACAAATCAGTTTTGCAGATGGCTCTTCACGACTGTATTTTGATCGAATTTCACAATTCTTTCTTGTATTAGTTTCCAGGGACCCATCAGGGAAAGTTGGCATCCAGCTAAATTATCTCTGAAGTTCTTGTAATAATTGCTGGTGTTGTTCTTGGTAAGGTCTTCATCTATTTCGAACAACTTCTTACTATCGTATTTTCGTTTTTCTCATCGAATATTTTTAGAGGCTTTCACCGTACCTCTACTATTACCTGTCACTTTTCCGCTGTTTTATGACTGTTGAAATCTTTCCATGCTTTAATCCATTACTCGACAACTTAATCGCGTGTTGTATAACACCACATACATTTTATCCTTCTCGAGGGTTGACTTATTTTTTTGCCTGGTTCACTTTATCCGCGATTTCAGACCCGTTTGTGGTATCTATCCTATGGATTTCCTCAGTGATTTTCTTCTTGTTGAGTTCTAGGTATTCAAGATCAACCCGGAAACTCTGGGTTACTCTTGTCCGTTTTCTGCTGGGCTGAAATTTATTTTGATTTGAAGTATATCGTGGTCTGACTCGAAGAAGGCTCTCTTGGTTTTTACAATAAGGACTTCTTTGGTGTTCCTCCTGGAGATAGTAACTTGGTGAGTGTGGAGTTAGTGAGGGTGTTTTGGGAGGATTTTCATATCTTTGGTTTACTGTGGGTTTATTGAGTTGTAGTGACATAATTTTGAGATTAATATTTTGCCAGAAGCTTATAAGGTGTTCAAGATTTTATTGGTCTTGTTAGGACCGGTTTACAATATTGTGATTCTCCTACGTTTCTTTTCTTTTCCTAACTGCTCACTGAAGTCGCCTAGTAGAACCTTGACCTGATGATTAGGAATTTTGTTCGTGAATTTTTCTAGAAGTTCGCAGAAGTCTTCTGCTACCCGTGGGTTTTTCTGTTGTAGTCAATTGTTGTTGTGTGCCTTGTTTCCTGATTTTATTGACAACGTTGAGAATCTTTCTGAAGGTGACGTAAAATCAATGACTGAATATGTGATGGACCTGTGTACTGCAAAACCTGTGCGAAATTCTTTCGGTCCTGTGTTGATATGCACTGCAGATTTTCCTTTATAGAACCTGTAATTCTCAGAGTCGAACTGAATTTCATCTGTAAACGGGGTTCATTGCAGTGCCATACTTTTGAGGCTGAATCTGTCCAGCGTTTTCATTAGGTGTTTCAAGTTCCAAGGTTTCAGTTGAAATGTTGACATTCACTGTACCTATGAATGCTTTTTGTTTTGTACGACGAGGTTTTCCGAAGCTCCAGAAACTTGAATGGGGTGTGGTCGTTTTAAAAATTTGTGCCTCAGCTGTGCTATTAAACATTGCCACGCCTTAAAGTGATCCACGCAGGCGGGTGTAGATGGATACACTCGAATACTGAACAGTGAAACGCCCAGTCTTGCCAACGTCTCTCAGCGGGGAACAGTGCTGTATCTCAGTTGTCGTGTATTTAAATCAGTTGACTTCCTGCTCCTCAGAATGCAACATATGAGAGGGCTGACCCCAAACAGAAACTCACTGATCAGTGATTGATTGTACACTTCCACGATATTAAGAACAAAATCTGTAAGAACCTCTCCAAAATTAAATGATAAGGAATTCCGGAAATAAAAACATGAATTACTGGTATCATGATTTATTACACTAAAATGTCACAACCTCCATTAAAACTGAACTTTCACAACAACATAAGACAACAGGAAAACGTACAGTAGGTTTTCAAAAAACTAACCACTCGTAGTTGGCAAATGCAAAAGGGGAAAACAAATCACTTATATTTCCCCAAAGATTATTACGGATAACGCTAACCAACGTGACTTAAATCGCAAAGGGCTAATATTCACTGAGATGAGCTTACAGATGTTACGGAACGGACTATCCCTAGCTTTACTGAAAACCCGTGGACTTCAACCTCATTTCTACCCGTTCCAATGTGTCAATGATCTTACCAATTCTGCACGAGGACTGCGTCAGACGACAGCATGCTGACATCCTCTCCAAGTGCTGCAGGTGCGCCCAGAATCAATCAGTTCCGCGCGAACACCCCGAATGCAGATTTCCGTACACGACGGTCGGACCCGAGTTCCGTCTTCGCACCTAGACCGCTGCAGGTAGAATGCCGGTCTTACCAGCGTACAAAACGTGTCTCCATTGCACGCGTCTCACCTTCACGGCCCGGAAGACTCGCACCATAACTGAAAATTAACGTGGAAGGCCGCGATAATGGCAGAATTATTGCATTTCCAGAAAATTCCAGCTCACTTCCTACACACAACACTCGGTCAATGGGAACCATGTCCGCCACTTTGGAACGAGTTTCAGTGCAGTACTCCTGATGCCACAAGGCGACTGATCAATTAACTCTGAATTCAGACGGCAAAAGGAGAAACAACACGCCACCCACAGGCGCTAGCAAGACGCCTCCGCTTTCGTTTACAACAGAGCCCGACAGTGTGCTTGTTGGGAAAAAGAGGCACTAATGTACACAATTCCACTTTTGCTGATTATCTGCTAATTTCCGGACACAAACCGGAAAGCGTTGAAGAAATTTCCATTTTACATGCAGAAAAGAAAGGTCATAGGCTCAGTGTACTCGAAGAGCTGGAGATTTTGAAGCATATTTCTAGGAACGATGGCCGCATACCCAATGAACACTTACAACTACGTACCAAAATGTCTCGAATGGTTTCAATCCACACACCCCTAACAGCTGTCGAAACCCAGGTCGATGTGTTTACCAGTTATGTGTAACCGGTTGGCTGTAGAATCCCATGTTGAGACCGTGGAAAGAGTTTCGTGTCACAGGATGTACATCACATATTCTTGGTATAAATCTAGAAAATTACCTGTGCTTAATCGTACTGTCCTCTGTTGCATACATAGTAATTATCACTTCTGCTCCCATGAAACTGGTATTTCTTGCCAAATGTTCTGTACTTGTGGCATTTCTGAGTTGCGATTTCAAAAATTTTAGTTCTGTTCGCTAATCTTGCAATGCTGTATCATCAGCCTTGGTGGTTTCAACACTATTGCTTTGCCTTGAGCTTTAATGTCCTTTATCCCTAGTTTGACGTTTGCCTTGTCAGATGTGTTTATTCATTTGTTTACACATAAAGTTCCGTCAGACCAAATTGAAGAACAAATCTCCAAGGTCATGATGGAACGTGTCAATACATGAAATTACGACATAAAACTAATAACAGATAGAAATCAAATGTTTATGAACCCGAAAAATATCAAGCCATAAGTTGATGTAACCGCGATCAGTAATGTACCATAAGAATCAGCTTAATTGTTCAAGGAACTCCTCAACAGTGTAGGAGTGACCCATGAGGAAACTCTTCAGTTTAGATTTGAAAGCGCGTGGATTACTGCTAAAATTTTTGAATTCCTGTGGTAGCTTATTGAAAATGGATGCAGCAGTATACTGCACACCTTTCTGCACATGATTTAAGTAAGTCGGATCCAAATGCAGGTTTCATTTCTTCCGAGTATTAACTGAGAGAAACCTGCTTATTCTTGGGAATAACGTGATATTACCGAGCGAGGTGACGCAGTGGTTAGCACACTGGACTCGCATTCGGGAGGACGACGGTTCAATCCTGTCTCCGGCCATCCTGATTTAGGTTTTCCGTGATTTCCCTAAATCGTTTCAGGCAAATGCCGGGATGGTTCCTTTGAAAGGGCACGGCCGATTTCCTTCCCCATCCTTCCCTAACCCGAGCTTGCGCTCCGTCTCTAATGACCTCGTTGTCGACGGGACGTTAAACACTAACCTAACAATAACGTGATATTGTTAACAAGTAACGACAGTAAAGAGAATATGTATAGAGGCCAATGTCAAAATACCTAGACTAGTGAACAGAGGTCTACAAGAGGTTCGCGAACTATCACCACTTATTGCTCGAACTGCCCGTTTCTGAACCCAAAATATCCTTTTGTGTTGGGAAGAGTTACCCAAAAATATAAGACCATACGACATAAGCGAATGAAAATAAGCAGAGTAGACTGATTTTCTTGTCGAACGATCACTTACTTCAGATACCTTCCGAATAGTAAAAATGGCAGCATTAAGTCTTTGAACAAGATCCTGAATGTGGGCTTTCCACGCCAGTTTACTATCTGAACACCTAGAAATTCAACTGTTCAGTTTCACTAATCATATGCCCATTCTGTGAAATTAAAAAGTCGGGTTTTGTTGAATTGTTTGTTAGAAACTGTAAAAACTGAGTCTTACTGGGATTTAGTGTTCGTTTATTCTGCTAGGCACTCCATCATACCCATGTGAGTCCTTAGTCTTCAGTAATTTAACTATTGACTCAATTTCCCCCTTTTCTGTATCACAGAGGAGTATTTTAGACATCAATCTCACAAAGGCATTTGCCAAGAGAATTAGATGAATTTCTGTAGAAACTGAATTTTTATTTAATTCACCAGCCATGCTCAGAAAATGTCTGTTCAATACTGTACATATTGCTGATTTATCAGTAACAGAAATATTTTTACTACGAACTGACTTTATATCGTCGACCTTGTGCTGCTGATCAGACACTTCCTTCACAACTGACCATATCGTTTTAATTTTATCATGTGAATCAGCTATTCAATTTGCGTACCACATACTCTTTGCCTTCCTAATAAAATTTTTAAGCACCTTACAGTACAGTTCGTGATGGGCTACTGTAGCTTGATTGTGACTACTTCTAACATTTTGATATAATTCCCGCTTTTTTCTACATGATATCCTTATCCCACTAGCCAGCCACGCAGGCTGCCTTTAACTGCTAGTACGCCTCTCAAAGAGCATGAGAAACTTGTTAAGTAAAGCATTATATTTGTCATCAATGTTATTTTCACTATAAATATCCTGCCACTCTTGTTCCTTGATGAGGTTTAAAAAACATTCTATTGCCATTAACTTTCCTACATAGTTTGTAATTATATGTTACATTTGTTTGAGTGCAAAAGCCTTTTAGTGTTAAAACTTGTGCCTCATGGGTAATGAAGAATCAATAAAAATATTGCCTATGGCTGTGCTACTGTTGCCCTGCACCCTGGTTGAAAAAATAAATAAATAAATAACCAGTCTGCATCAGATCATATGGATTTAGGAGATCTACCAACATACTTTTTCTTGCAAAATCATATACAAAATTAATATTGAAGTCATGACATATAAATAATTTCAGGTACTTTCTATAAAGTAAATCAAGAACCCTCTCTAGCTTCAGCTGAAATTCTCTGATGTCAGCTTTAGGGAACCTATAAACAATAAACATTAGGAGTTTAGTTTCATGAAGTTCAACTTTTTTTGGACACATTCAAATATCTGTTCAGAGCAGTGCTCTATGCGTCTATGGACTCAAATGGAATACTGTTTGTTCGTACAAGGCCACTAACCCAACCTGAAAGGAACTCCTTACGAACAGCCAGCAAATCTGTATAGGACTGGCACCGCAACAAAAAAATGGCTCTGAGCACTATGCGACTTAACTTCTGAGGTCATCAGTCGCCTAGGACTTAGAACTAATTAAACCTAACTAACCTAAGGACATCACACACATCCATGCCCGAGGCAGGATTCGAACCTGCGACCTTAGCGGTCGCTCGGCTCCAGACTGTAGCGCCCAGAACCGCACGGCCACTCCGGCCGGCGGCACCGCAACACAGAGCAGTTGAAGGAATGTGAAAGGACAATGTGTGTCTGTCACTGTACAGTTAAAGGAATGGGAAAGGACAAGTATGTCAATCAGTGTGCATTTATGGCGCACCGTTGTGGAGTTTTTCATTACATGGCCTGGTGATAACATACGGATGACTTCACATGGCGAAGAATCATCGAGAAACTGAAAAAGGACGAAGTGTGACAAGAGTAGCCCAAGAGTTTGACATTACTCACAGCACTGCTTCGCTTGCATAGGGAGCGTTTAGAACTACAGGTATTCCTGATAGAAGGAGAACAGGGGGTTGACCACCGTCAACAACAGCAGCAGATGACCGTAACACTGTGCTTCAGATAAGTAGTGACCCTCGTCTGCTGTACTGGCTGCCTCCTCTTACCCTGCCAGGTTCCTAAATTACAAAAGAGTTGTGTGGGTAGTCTGCTTCCTAGATAGCGACAACAAAGGCTGTCGTGTTCTGATGACCACCAGATGGCAACCCAAGCACCGCCAGAGGTTGCTGGCCGCACAGACATTTCCCAGGCGACTGGAAAGAAGATCAGCTGTACCCTGGCACTGAGGCTATATTTTCGTCAGGCACTGGCTTTGAGCGACATTTTACTCCGAGTGAGCTTCCTGGGCTAGATGTTGAACGCAGTTGCATTCCATCATTCAGGAGCTCACTTTGGAGCCACCGCAATGGCAACAATGAGTTTCGTGTTAGTACTATCGTCAGTAAACTTTTAAGAATTCTGGACTTCGTTTTCATTAGTGATATACCGGATTTGACAGGTTTTCGTCATACCAGAAGTTATAATATTTGACTGTACTTCATGGATTTTAAGTTGACCTGAGTCACAGTTCTCAAAATTTAAGCGTGGTATTGTCCTGTCGAGACTTCAACTTGTTTTTGCGTAGTGCTTTGTTCACTTAGTGGTTAGAATCACTTACTGTTTAGTAATACCTACTGGCTAGTAATATTCCACAACACTGTTTTTTATTATTTCTAGAGATATTCTGCCTCAGGTTTATATTTTTGTCAGTTCTTTCTTGTCACCAGGTACACCGACCTTAGTTCTGGACTGTGTCCGTTTCGGTATTTAATTGGAATACCTTATGTGTGAAGACTTAAGTTGTGAACTTTGTTTGGTTACTTGAGATATCACTAGCCTTCTACCAATGTAGCCGTTTAGTGTTTGCTTTAGAAGTGTTTGTTTCGTTACTGGTTACTAACTGATCACGACATGAGGTTATTATGTTAATTGTTCCTCAATAAAACATGAGATTTCTTGTGCTCAGAATGTGCAAGTGCTATTACTTTTAGCAAGACCAAAAGGCGCAAAGCCTCACACTCCACAGTGGCATGCCTACTTCTTAGTGATGGTCTCTTAGCCTGACGACCTGTATGTTGTGTTCTTCTTACATAGGTGGCACCGTCCACGATGACGCCAAGAGGATAATGATCCGTCCAAAGAGGTGTGAGGTCGCTTTCCCTCCCAGAATGAGAGGATATTGTCCTAGTAGTGATTCAAGACGTGTCCTGAAAGGTGATATGTGGGAACATGTAATTCACCTAGAATTTTTTCGAATGTTATCGTTTTGGTGGTCTAGGTGTTTCGGCGTAGGGAGGCAGACTGTTGCATGAGCGTACTGACCTCCAAATCTTTGAACACGGCACACTCCCCTGTCCAAGTTATCGCAACACTGTACTCAATCCCCATGACTGCACATTCGGCGAATGATTTGGCCTGCCCGTGTCGCGCCTTATATCTCACAGAGCACGTGTGGAATTCGTTGGGGAGATGTACTGCAGTATCTCCACATGCACAAACGACAATCAGTCACGTATTGGGCGCTCTACCTTAACAATTCCTCAGCAAGCTAGTGGCCCACATGAGAGCTTACATTTCTGTTCGTAGTGGTCACATATGCTACCAAGTAACATTTCCAGTCTTTTCTGTTGTCTAGGGGAACATTTTCGTCCGTCTCATTGTGTATTTCTTTTAATTACCTTCTGCGCCATACCGTAGCTGTTCTAGCTATGTTTGGTACAAGTCTCATGCAGCAATGTCAGTCGTGAGTGAAACTTCACGAGAGAGACACTTCCGTTCTTATTCATCCCGAGGTTGAAGCTCTTCTGTCCATGTTTGTTTGCTATTAGATTCGCTTTCTTTTATTTCCCAGAATTGTTTCCCTGTAGTTTCAGCACCATCAGTGCGCTTTTCTCATCTGTCTATAAAACTGAAAAATGCTCTTCAATACTCCTACACACATAAATTTGAGTTTGTAAGGCATACTTACAAATTTCAAACACAGACAACGCTTTTTGTATATACCTTGTTACCATATGCTTTGGTCTTGTGGATTCTCATGTTTTTAATCACAGTTGTTTACTTCCACAGCTTTTCATCTGAAGCCATACAGAATTTAGAGTTGAACAATTACTGACTTTGAAATTTTACTGCTGAGAGTGTTATAATTATGCCTAATATTAACTAGTTCTATGTGTAAAATGGTGTGTGTGTGTGTGTGTGTGTGTGTGTGTGTGTGTGTGTGTGTGTGTGTGTGTATGTGTATGTGTGTTTGCGGTATCTTTCACTTACCTTTTTAGGTTTCTCCCATTATCTTCATTGTGAAGACCTCTTCTAAGTAACTTTCGCAGTCACTTTTACGAACTACAGAACGCCCAACAATCGACTCACTCGCATCCAACTCTACAGTAATATAAACTCAGTTCGCCCAAAAACAAAATTCACCGTTGAAAGAGAAAATGACAAAATGTTAAATTTCATTGATGCCACAATATAGAAACACAACAAACATCAGTTCCACACGTTCAGGAAAGTCACCAACACCAGCACAGTTATAAACAATTGCGTGAACTATCCGACTGCGAAGAAATTAGCTGGTTTCCATTATATGTTGTACAGACTAAACGAAACTCCACTCAATGAAGTCAACTACAAAGCTGAATTACAACCACTCACAGCTACAGAGAATGAATTTGATACAAAGCTTATAGAGAAACCGAATCACAAAATTAAAACAAAAGTAAAGTGGAAACTTAGCGCACAAAAATAAACAATCCACCACAAACCTACAAACACTAACACACAAAACGTAGTCACACAAAACAAAAACATACTGAATACAAATCTACAGAACAAACGCACAGCCACACATGAATAATAAACACTCATAACAATAAGCAAGGGGTACACTCCCACGTACAACCACAAAGCAGCTCATAAAATAGATAACATACTAAAATAAACAAGCGCTAAAAATAGCCTACAGGGCAGACAAGTCAATACAGAGAAACCTAAGGGCAGCCAATACAAGTAAAGAGAGACAGATCACATCTGGTATTTGCCAAATGACATGCCAGGACTATAAAGCAATTTATATACGACAACTTAAATACCAGGTACACAGAACAAAGAAGAGCATTAAAAAGTAACAGCTGTCATTCCTGTCATCCTACCGAACATCTTACAGAGATGAAACACAACCCAACAAACTTCAACACTAACGCGAAAATTCTCAAATGCAGCAACAGCCCCCCCACAAAATTTCATAACTAAAGAAAACTGTCAAATACAAAAAGTCATAACTCAAGGAAAACAAACAGTAAATGAATACACAGTTCTCTGCGAAGGAATTCTGTTTTCTGTCCTCAACGAATTATCAGACAGCACTAACCCATAAACACCCCAAAACCCCCTTTCAACACACACACACACACACACACACACACACACACACACACACACAGAAAATGGCAAATACATCTCACAAAGATTCAAAACTCTCGTCCAGAAAACATTCAACTGTTCAGCTGTCCGCCATCTTGTTTCTGTAGTTTGTAAACGGTGGCAGTGAATTTAACTTAGTGCAGGTCTTCACAGTGAAGATAATTGGAAAAAAAAGAAAAAGTAACTGAAAAATATTGCAGACAAAGACAAACACACACACACACACACACACACACACGAGCGCACATACACATTCACACACTTCCACATAGAATTAGTTAATATTAGGCATAATCATAACATTACCAGCTGTAACATTTCAAAGTCAGTAACTGTTCTACAATAAATTTTATATTGCTAAAGATGACAAATTGTGAAAGAAAACAACTGCAATGAGAAACATAAATGTCCAGGAAGACCACAGCATGTGATAACAAGATATATTTACAAAACATTATCCGTTTTTCAAATTTATAAGTACTGTCTTACAAACTCAAATTCATATGTGCAGAAGTAATAAATAGCATTTGTCCTGTTTTGTAGAAAGATACAAAAGCCTACTGATGAGGCTGCAACTGCTGCGAAACAAGTTAGGGAAATAACTTAAAAATTTTGTTTTGTTGAAGATGAACCCCCTCCGAAAACAAATCTTTTCGTTCTTAAGTTTTGCACACCGTTATATATTAATATGTGCCTAGTGCCGATACCTTTCTTAGTCAGGAATATCAGAACATGATGTATGCTGTCCTTCCCATTATCACAAGCAGTTACCTAAAATATCTGAAAAAGTGCCGTAGCAAACAGTAATTATGTTCAAGAGCAGTGACCTTCCGATCCCAGTCTGGCTATCCATATACAGGTCTGCCTTTGTTTCCACCAGCTAACACGAGTGAAATGTACACTGCTGACGTTTTTCACTTTCGTTGTCCAGTCCGATATTACGTTACGACTCTACTGTCCACGTAGTTAACTGTACCCTAATGACCAATGTTTTCTCTTTCTTAAAGGAGTAGTCAGCTAACGAAGTCAGAGGTTACTCGGAGGGCGGCCGAGAATACGAAAGAATACAATTTATTTATGGCATCCAGTGCGGGCGAGGATTATGTAGAATTAAAATGAGTGAGACTTACTGTCGCCTCCTGCCAGTTATGATATATGCACGAGATGTTAGAGTTCCATATTAGTTACTGGCCGAATAAATTTGAAACATGTGAGAAGTTTTAATTGGAATAACTTCTCAACACGATTACATGCACGCTCTCTCTTCTTCTTGTTCAGCCATGGTGTCTCTCTCTCTCTCTCTCTCTCTCTCTCTCTTTCTCATAAAATGCGCGCTCGCGCGCCCCCGCAAACACACACACACACACACACACACACACACACACACAGAGAGAGAGAGAGAACAGGAAATGGTAATACATCCATATCTCACAGCACACGTTGCTCCTACAGCACCCTTTGCATGTCCCAAAAATATTCAGAAATAGTAGAGCACTATAACACAAAATATTCCGTATGATAGAAACCAGATCAATCGGCTGAATTCCAAAGTAATCGACGCTAGGGAGACACAGAATGCTCATTACCACCTCCCCAGCGGTGACAATCAGCCTAGAGGTATCCGAAGCGATTCCTGACAGTGGAAGAAATATTCCTCTCCTTGCAGTAGGAGAAAAATTTTGGTATATAGGGTGAATCATCTAAAATTTTCACCGCAAGTAGTGTGGAAATGGAGAACGCTATAGATGTACGGTTTTCACACAATGGGTTGGTAGTCACGGACTCGACTTGTTAGAAAATTTAAAGACTGTAAGAATGCTTAGAACGTTTACTATTTGTGCAGACATACTCTCTTTAAATGGAATAATGATTATTGACATTAACAAACTAAAAGTAAAGTAAATTAGAATGTCTTTGGTGTTTGTTGCAGGTTTCAAATGGTTCAAATGGCTCTGAGCACTATGGCACATCTGAGGTCATTAGTCCCCTTAGAACTACTTAAACCTAACTAACCTAAGGACATCACACACATCCATGCCCGAGGCAGGATTCGACCCTGCGACCGTAGCAGCATTGCGGTTCGAGACTGAAGCGCCTAGAACCGCTCGGCCACCGCGGCCGGCGCTCGGGAGCTAACGTGCGGATCAGCTGCAGCAGCTGCAAGAATGTTAATTAACCGCTCTTCCGCCGCCACTTGTTTCTTTCTGTTACGCTATCTAAGTGTTAAACTACCAAAATTTAGCTTACAGAAAAGATTGATAAATAACTGATTAGATAGTTGACGTCTATCGGGATATCTTGCTGCGTGCACCATACAAGAACGAACTGCATTCCCTCTGCACCCCCATACCCCATGAGCATGTCGGCCTTTTCTGCATTAGTAAATTCCATCGCCCACCCACGACCTACTGCTTGGACTGTCTCACACAAACTGAGTAGCAAGTCGCAGTGCAATCAAGGAGCACATAAGCACCCTCTCAGCAAACATAACAACATCGTTCCTATCAAGTGCGGTGGTTGATTGGTATGAACAACAGTCGGCATGCAAACTTTTCAAAATACCATATCTCGTAAAAGACTCACACAAGAATCACGTAAGAAATATCTCTGACATTCTAATTTACCCTACTTTTAGTGTGTTAATGTCAATAGGCATTGGTCCATACAAAAAAAGTTATGGTTGCACAAAAAGTTCACTTTAAGTATTACTACAATTTGTTAATCGGCTAACAGTATGAGACCCTGACTACCAATCGATTCTGTAAAACTAGCAAATCAATAGCATTTTCCATTTCTGCAATATTTGCGGTGCAAGTTTTAGGAGATTCACCCCCTATAGTTTAGTAACATTACATTAATCGTTTTGTAATACCTCAGTATCATCAGAGTATGAAATTACTATCAGAATTACTACTCAAATTACTTAGGATGTTTTAAAAATTGTAGACTGCTTATCCAAAAGCTGACCCATGTTTAAAGTGCTAATGACCGTCGTGCTAAATTTCCTGAAAGGATCTGCGACCACAATGAATAATTCGTGGACCAAACCCTCCAGACCACTAAATACTTTCTTTATCTAAAGCTTCATTTCGACATTGTCATCATCACATCTGTAAATAAGATTAAAGTAACGTAAGAATGAGACTTGTACGTTATACATGAGCAGAGTGAAAATAAAACACACTAAAAAATTTAAAAAAATCACTCATTAAAGAACTTGTGGAGCAACGTTCAGTGTCAGTATGAGTAAAACCATGCCAAAGTCAACTAAGCTCAAAACATTTCAGGGGTATGTATGCTGTCCGAGAGGTGGCGTTAGTGTGTGGCACGTCAAGTTCAGTTATCGTATTTCCTAATTTTGTTTTCTGGTCACACTTGTAAAACGACTGACAGTCTTTAGATTAATAACATTCGAAGTTTAATTATAGCGCCCGATTTTAATGATGTATTTGAATTTTCATAAGGTTAGCTTCTCACAAGGCAACAATAAGACAACGTGGAATTCACCTAAATTAGGCAACAAATATTCATTAAATCGACTTTAGAACGGTAACCATCCAACAACCGCTATTTTTTTCTTTATTTATATCTCATTCCACAACAAGGGAGGGGAGGGGAGGGGGGGCAGTGACGTAGCCTGCAGTTTGTGAATGGAAAAGTGGGATTAAAAACACATATTGCGAGAGTAAATGATATTATTAAAATGACGATGGTAGTGCTGATGCGAGGAGCTGCTCCTTGACACTGAGTAGCAGAAAATGATGTTTATATCATTTCTTGCTTGAAAAGTAGGTCCAAGTTATGCGGTTATGGGTAGGTGTGAAATCGTGATGGAGAATGGACGGAGAATGAGGGTAGGGAGGTGAAATTGAAGTTAAGTAGAAAGAGAAAAGGTTGGCAGCGTGGTTTTATGAGGATGCATACTGTGGGGTTGATTATGCTGCAGAAAGAGTCTAGTTGGGAAAATAGGAAGTGGGAGCTACTTTTGGAGTATGTGGCAGTGACATTTAAGTGGCTCATAGAATGGGCAGCCAGGATGGTATGATGGGGATATGCAGACGTTAAAATGGGTGGATGTTTCGAAGGACAGTGGTGACGGAGCGAATGATGCAGTCAATATTGGGAGCCGGACTAACGGTGTTTGGGTCACGTAGTGTGCCGACGGGACAGACTGCTACGATCGGTTGGAGGGGATTTAGCTTTACACATACAGGAGTCGGTGGGGTGGAACTGGACTGAAAATTAGGACAGTGATGGTAAATTTGGTTTACCTGACAGTGGGTGCATGTGGGTCAGTTTTTACAGTTAGAAGTGGAATGGTCATTATAGATGAGGCATTTGTGATATTGACAGGCTTGCGCTTGTGTTCAGTAAGACTTTGCTTTGTGTTGCTGTGACATGCAGGCTATATTCTGTGGTAACTTTTGAGAGAAAACACTAATGAGGAATGGGAGACCAGAGTGGTAGTGAATTCTCAAACGCCAGGGAGCATGGACTAGGAGTGAAGCGCTGTGTTGTTTGTGACTGAGATACGGCTGGATGGATAGGTTTTCAGTCTTTTTTATTTCCTTTTCGTTTTTCTGAATTTTCATCACCGAATCCCCAGATGCGATTGCAATTAGGGGCGCCCGACGTCGATGAAGTGAGTCAGGTGCCGGACTATGAACCTCTCACCCTTATGGACCAACGTGACTTCAGTGGCTAACTCTGGAATAGAAAACTAAGTAAGCAGCATGATCTCACTTCAAGCAAGAAAACCACTGGCCGAAGACACTTAAAAATCACATGAAAACATTCAGTTGAGCAAGCCGTAAAACATCAGCAAATGCATTAAATAAAAATTCTGGCCTCAATAAAAATTCTGGCCTCAATAAATATTAAATGTGAAAGCAACACACCTAATGGGTAATAAAGAACGATCCAGAGTTAAGCGTTTACACACTTTTTCCACTTGACTAGTTAGTAATAAGGGTCACTTAACATTAGAAGAGCGAGCAGGGGCCGCTTTAATCTGCACTCAAAGCTACGTAAGACAGAGTACTTGCAATTTGTTAAATGTAATGAGCTTGATGTCATAGTTATACCAGTATTCCCTTACGATTAATTGCGACTGAATAATCACGACTAGTCGAAGCCTAAAGTAGGGTATCACTTAAAAGCGGGGGACTAGCTACGTTACACCTATAGAGGCACAAGCCTGACTAGCATTAAAACCCGGCATACAGCGGTAGCCTTAATAGCAGTCAGTGACTTAGGCTAATTTATGAGTAAAGTAAATAGAACAGCTATCAGCGTAGGAGCACATGAGAGATTAAGGCTGCCACTGAAGAAAGCGGACAACATTGACAACGAACTCACGTACGTTGTCCCTTACGTAACACAAAGGCTCAGGCTCATAAATATAACGTCCGTGAAGTAACCAAAGCAGACAAATATGAGAAATGTTCACTCAACAATCGATAAGGACCTCGGTCCTTAGAACCAACTAAAACAAATAACTATACTGAAGCAACACGCTGATCGATAGACAAGTAACATCAAAAGCACGACAGCAACACTCAAGACAAATATAAAGGAACAAGAGGTGGAGATACAACTAATCACGCTAACCTTTGTTCACGCTAACGTTCGTTCTACAAGACCATTACAAACTAATGAAACTCACCCAGTTAAAATGTACATTCTGTGGAACTCGACTGTCACAAGCCACATGTCGTCGAACAACACTGCAGTGTGGCCATGTAATGCACTGCGGTGACTTCTTTAGCCGTCACTCATTTGACTGATGCAGCTCGTCAGGAATTCTCTCCTGTGCCAACCTCTTCATGTCAAAGTAAGATTTTCAACCAACGTCCTTAGCTATTTGATGGATGTATTCCAATCTGAGTTGGCCACAACAATTTATACCATCTAAAACTTCCTCTACTATTACGTAAGTCATCCCTTGATGTCTTAACTGATGTCCTACCATCCTGCCCCTTCCTCTTGCCAGTGTTTTCCATATATTCCTCTTCGCGCATATTCTGTGGAGAACCCCCTCATTCCTTACCTTATCAGTCCACCTAATTTTCAACATTCTTCTGCAGCACCACGTCTCTAATACTTCGATTCTCTTCATTTCCTGTTTTCCCACAGAGCATGTTTCACTACCATACAATGCTGTTCTCCAACGCACATTCTCAAAAATTTCTTCCTCAAATTAAGACCTATGTTTGATTGTAGTAGCCTCATCTTGGACATGAATTCCCTTTTTGCCAGTACTGTTGTGCTTTTTAGGTCCTCCTTGCTCGGTCCGTCGTGAGTTCGACCTTGCGACCTTGCAGATGAAACAGTAACTTGCTTGCCCAGGCAGGTCAGCTTCCATGCAGCCAGCGTAAGCTATGCTAGCCTAGCAGACGTGAGGCAATGCCTGCCCAGTGAATTTCAGGAGATTGTGCTACAGTCAGCACAAATCACTTTAGCAATTCCCAGAAAGTGACAAAAAACAATTAGGGATAAGTTTGGTCTATAGGTTCGAAATTGTTTATGGAGTTCTGGTTTTGTGAGTAAATTTTTCAAGATCTTCCTGTGTATTTGAAGTATGTCAGATTCGTGGCTCTATGTAACACTGGCTTGATTTGCGTTTCTGCATTTTTACTTATGTGAACAATGTGCTAATATTCCCATCTCAGGAGTGCTCACGTAAATCTTGTCATCCTCTTTCGACCAGTCAGCCTGTATAAAAAATTTTCAGTGTTGCAGTTTCTTTTATACACTCCTCAGTGACTCAAACCTCTGGTTCAAAGCCTATACTGACAGTTGCTTCCTTAAAATTTGCAGAATGCGTTCACAATGTGCGTTAGCTTTTATTATTCTCGTAGAGCTCTGTAGAGCCGCTTTTTTGAAGGACTCTGATAATGCTCCAATGAATCACAGATTTTCTTCTCATGCCTTGCGTGATATTTTTATGTACATACATCACCAATTTCTCAATTTTTTCGGGTACTAGTAATAGCCGTAAGGTTTTCCCTAAATTACCTGATAGTAACCGTAGGTTATATTGTCGTTGTTGTTTTGGTCTTCAGTCCTGAGACTTGTTTGATGCAGCTCTCCATGTTACTCTATCCTGTGCAAGCTTCTTCTTCTCCCAGTACCTACTGCGGCCTACATAATTCTGAATCTGCTTTGTGTATTCATCTCTTGGTCTCCCTCTACGATTTTTACCCTCCACGCTGCCCTCCAATACTAAATTGGTGATTCCTCGATGTCTCAGAACATGTCCTACCAACCGATCCCTTCTTCTAGTCAAGTTGTGCCACAAGCTGCTTTTATTCCCAATTCTATTCAATACCTCCTCATTAGTTATGTGATCTACCCATCTAATCTTCAGCATTCTTCTGTAGGACCACATTTCGAAAGCTTCTATTCTCTTCTTGTCTAAACTATTTATCGTCCACGTTTCACTTCCATACATGGTTACACTCCATACAAATACTTTCAGAAACGCCTTCCTGACATTTAAATCTATACTCGATGTTAACAAATTTTTCTTCTTCAGAAACGCTTTCCTTGCCATTGCCAGTCTACATTTTATATCCTCTCTACTTCGACCATCATCAGTTATTTTGCTCCGCAAATAGCAAAACTCCTTTACTATTTTCAGTGTCTCATTTCCTAATCTAATATCCTCAGCATCACCCGACTTAATTCGACTACATTCCATTATCCTCGTTTTGCTTTTGTTGATTTTCATGTTATACCCTCCTTTCAAGACACTGTCCATTCCGTTCAACTGCTGTCTCAGACAGAATTACAATGTCATCGGTGAACCTCGAAGTTTTTATTTCTTCTCCATGGATTTTAATACCTACTCCGAACTTTTCTTTTGTTTCCTTTATTGCTTGCTCAATATACAGATTGAATAACATCGGGGATAGGCTACAACCCTGTCTCACTCCCTGCCCAACCACTGCTTCCCATTCATAAACACTTTTAATATTACGCAGAGATTTCTGTTTCTAAGATTCACTGACCTAGAATCTGATCCGCATCCCCTTATTAATTCCCTTTCGTTTATTTTGAAGAATCTGGATTGTTTTCAATGTTCAGTATAGTATAAGCGGAGACAAACTCTTAATCTATAAGAAAATACATGAATCTATAGATTAAGACAATATTAGCTGATCAAAATGACTTTATTCACAAAATGCTAAGGACCAAATTTCAGTAGTACTGTACTTCCGAAATTTATAATTTGAGTTCAACCACTATTAACAGATGTCCATCGTTCCGGCGACTCGAATTTGCGCGTCTTTTTGGCAATTGTCGCACCTGGGGGCGCTGATCGATAACTCGCTTCTACCATGTCAAGGGTAACATGTGTCTAACTTGCGGCTTAATACCGGGAAGTGTTCATCGTCGGTGTCTGTTGCCACATCGTTGATCTGGAGTTCTTGCACCTTGCTTTCTGAGAGATTTGTTCAATTATCTGATAGGAGGGTGCTATAATAGGCTGTTGGACCGTTGATGCAAAACCAGATACTTGTTTATTGAATGAAGACTGTTCATTTATGTTGAGCTGACTTGTTTTGTGATGTGCCTGGGGTTTTCTGTTGTTCTAGTTAAGCGTTTTCACTGTAATTTTCTATAGACACGCTGTTGTCGGCAAAATTGTGAATGGTGTGCAGTTTGGATTTTGTCCAGCGTTGCCTTTACTGCGAGCTCCTTGGTTTCACTTTCTTGACGAGTGCTCGCTATTGGTTAAGGAAAATGTCTTATTCTTATAATGAAAAGAGATGCTATTGCGTATGTAATAACCAAGACTGCAGTTCTGTGGAAGCTCCTGTACAACAGATGGTACAAATTAATTATGGCTTTACGTGATGGGCTATGTCCACCATCAATAAGAACTGGACTAGGTCAGTTTTGTCTGTGTCACAAAAGTTGGGCTTACGTCAGTTGGTCCACTGTTGTCATATGGTATTGTTGTTGTTCCGTTTGAGTTGAGGATACAGCAATCCGCGACTCGTTAATACCCTCTCACTCTGTGCTCATTGGTATAAGTGTCTCACAATGATATTTACGATTCTGTGGCGGGTCTTTACAGGTTTGTGCATCTGTGTTGACCGTCCAAGATTTTATTAGCGAATCATATTCAGATTTGTTTCTCCGGGGACATATGCGAGGTAAAAGCAGGGGATTGTGCCGCTGGCTGCAGTGCCTGAGTAAGTATTACACGGTTTGTGTATCCCAGTGATATAAAGGGGGACGAAAAAATGCCACTGTTGGACATACGCATTCGAATTCTCGTTCAGATTCAAGAGCAAATTCAGATTCAAAATCAGATCTGGCACATTTGGAAAACACATGTATAAAATCAAGGAGCTGTCAACACTGTTAGAACTTGGAGCTCAATGGAATGTGCAGAGGAACGTGTAACCAACCTGCGAAACCATCCCAGCCGTCGTAGCTTACTGAGTAATCTGCTGGGACTTCAAACTCCCATCCGCCATGTAGCTGTGGGTCGAATAGTCTTCAGGTTCCTCTTTTATTTATTAGACGTCCGTTTCCTAGTTCTCGTTGTCTATAAGTCAGATATCATCATGTCACTTGACAATAACCTGTCACATGACAGGGGGGGGGGGGGGTCTATTAAACTGCATTCATGTATCTATGAATCGTGGAGTGTACAAACGTAACTGGTCCTGTCAAGTTCGCGTAGGACGGTCTCCAGATGGAATACACAATCAATGAAATGTCGATATGTTTTTGGTGATGGGTGCATCAGATAACGAAGCTGCTCGCGAGTTAAAGAGCATTTCGCTCTCATTTAAGTATATGGCCGAAAGAGACTACCTTCCAGGAATTGTGAAACGAATATTGTCGTCCAAGACGTGTGCCACAAAGAGATGTGCCGTGTGCCACGAGATGGAGGAATTCACAGGCGTTTATTGTGGCGAATGAGGCCAGGCTGATCAGGCCTAAGTGCTGTAGCGTGCAAGAGAGACAGACGAGAACCTACATCACAGGAAAACCCCGTAGGAGCTGTTTGTGCACAGGGACGTGTAGCAGTGTTAAATATGGCGGACCTAAGATCGGCCATAAAGGGAAACGTTTATGAATACTATTTAATTCTGTAGTAATTCAGGGAATGAAGCCACAGTAATTTTAATCCACCATCTTTATTACATTTGCATGGTGATCCCAATAAAACTTGAATATTGACCATATCTATAAGAGTTTAGTACTCACTGGTAAAGTGAAATAAACAAGTCTTCTAACAAAAAACTAAATGCTAAAATCTGAATGCGTGATGAAGGTCGATCGACATTTCATGTAAAACTGCATCAATAAAATGACAAATATTATAATTTTTAACTCTGTAACATTGTTGTTGTTGTTGTGGTCTTCAGTCCTGAGACTGGTTTGATGCAGCTCTCCATGCTACTCTATCCTGTGCAAGCTTCTTCATCTCCCAGTACCTACTGCAACCTACATCCTTCTGAATCTGCTTAGTGTACTCATCTCTTGGTCTCCCCCTACGATTTTTACCCTCCACGCTGCCCTCCAATGCTAAATTTGTGATCCCTTGATGCCTCAAAACATGTCCTACCAACCGATCCCTTCTTCTAGTCAAGTTGTGCCACAAACTTTTCTCCCCAATCCTATTCAATACCTCCTCATTAGTTACGTAATCTACCCACCTTATCTTCAGCATTCTTCTGTAGCACCACATTTCGAAAGCTTCTATTCTCTTCTTGTCCAAACTAGTTATCGTCCATGTCTCACTTCCATACATGGCTACACTCCATACAAACACTTTCAGAAACGACTTCCTGACACCTAAATCTATACTCGATGTTAATAAATTTCTCTTCTTCAGAAACGCTTTCCTTGCCATTGCCAGTCTACATTTTATATCCTCTCTACTTCGAACATCATCGGTTATTTTACTCCCTAAATAGCAAAACTCCTTTACTACTTTAAGTGTCTCATTTCCTAATCTAATTCCCTCAGCATCACCCGACTTAATTCGACCACATTCCATTATCCTTGTTTTGCTTTTGTTGATGTTCATCTTATATCCTCCTTTCAAGACACTGTCCATTCCGTTCAACTGCTCTTCCAAGTCCTTTGCTGTCTCTGACAGAATTACAATGTCATCGGCGAACCTCAAAGTTTTTACTTCTTCTCCATGAATTTTAATACGTACTCCGAATTTTTCTTTTGTTTCCTTTACTGCTTGCTCAATATACAGATTGAATAACATCGGGGAGAGGCTACAACCCTGTCTCACTCCTTTCCCAACCACTGCTTCCCTTTCATGACCCTCGACTCTTATAACTGCTATCTGGTTTCTGTACAAATTGTAAATAGCCTTTCGCTCCCTGTATTTTACCCCTGCCACCTTCAGAATTTGAAAGAGAGTATTCCAGTCAACATTGTCAAAAGCTTTCTCTAAGTCTACAAATGCTAGAAACGTAGGTTTGCCTTTCCTTAATCTTTCTTCCAAGATAAGTCGTAAGGTCAGTATTGCCTCACGTGTTCCAACATTTCTACGGAATCCAAACTGATCTTCCCCTAGGTCGGCTTCTACCAGTTTTTCCATTCGTCTGTAAAGAATTCGCGTTAGTATTTTGCAGCTGTGACTTATTAAACTGATAGTTCGGTAATTTTCACATCTGTCAACACCTGCTTTCTTTGGGATTGGAATTATTATATTCTTCTTGAAGTCTGAGGGTATTTCGCCTGTCTCATACATCGTGCTCACCAGATGGTAGAGTTTTGTCATGACTGGCTCTCCCGAGGCTATCAGTAGTTGTAATGGAATGTTGTCTACTCCCGGGGCCTTGTTTCGACTCAGGTCTTTCAGTGCTCTGTCAAACTCTTCACGCAGTATCTTATCTCCCATTTCGTCTTCATCTACATCCTCTTCCATTTCCATAATATTGTCCTCAAGTACATCGCCCTTGTATAAACCCTCTATATACTCCTTCCACCTTTCTGCCTTCCCTTCTTTGCTTAGAACTGGGTTGCCATTTGAGCTCTTGATATTCATACAAGTGGTTCTCTTCTCTCCAAAGGTCTCTTTAATTTTCCTGTAGGCAGTATCTATCTTACCCCTAGTGAGACAAGCCTCTAAATCCTTACATTTGTCCTCCAGCCATCCCTGCTTAGCCATTTTGCACTTCCTGTCGATTTCATTTTTGAGACGTTTGTATTCCTTTTTGCCTGCTTCATTTACTGCATTTTTACATTTTCTCCTTTCATCAATTAAATTCAATATTTCTTCTGTTACCCAAGGATTTCTATTAGCCCTCGTCTTTTTACCTACATGATCGTCTGCTGCCTTCACCACTTCATCCCTCAGAGCTACCCATTCTTCTTCTACTGTATTTCTTTCCCCCATTCCTGTAAATTGTTCCCTTATGCTCTCCCTGAAACTCTGTACAACCTCTGGTTCTTTCAGTTTATCCAGGTCCCATCTCCTTAAATTCCCACCTTTTTGCAGTTTCTTCAGTTTCAATCTGCAGTTCATAACCAATAGATTGTGGTCAGAATCCACATCTGCCCCAGGAAATGTCTTACAATTTAAAACCTGGTTCCTAAATCTCTGTCTTACCATTATATAATCTATCTGATACCTGTCAGTATCTCCAGGCTTCTTCCATGTATACAGCCTCCTTTCATGATTCTTGAACCAAGTGTTAGCTATGATTAAGCTATGCTCTGTGCAAAATTCTACAAGGCGGCTTCCTCTTTCATTCCTTCCCCCCAATCCATATTCACCTACTATGTTTCCTTCTCTCCCTTTTCCTACTGATGAATTCCAGTCACCCATGACTATTAAATTTTCGTCTCCCTTCACTACCTGAATAATTTCTTTTATCTCGTCATACATTTCATCTATTTCTTCATCATCTGCAGAGCTAGTTGGCATATAAACTTGTACTACTGTAGTAGGCATGGGCTTTGTGTCTATCTTGGCCACAATAATGCGTTCACTATGCTGTTTGTAGTAGCTAACCCGCACTCCTATTTTTTTATTCATTATTAAACCTACTCCTGCATTACCCCTATTTGATTTTGTATTTATAACCCTGTAATCACCTGACCAAAAGTCTTGTTCCTCCTGCCACCGAACTTCACTAATTCCCACTATATCTAACTTTAACCTATCCATTTCCCTTTTCAAATTTTCTAACCTACCTGCCCGATTAAGTGATCTGACATTCCACGCTCCGATCCGTAGAACGCCAGTTTTCTTTCTTCTGATAACGACGTCCTCTTGAGTAGTCCCCGCCCGGAGATCCGAATGGGGGACTATTTTACCTCCGGAATATTTTACCCAAGAGGACGCCATCATCATTTAATCATACAGTAGAGCTGCATGTCCTCGGGAAAAATTACGGCTGTAGTTTCCCCTTGCTTTCAGCCGTTCGCAGTACCAGCACAGCAAGGCCGTTTTGGTTAATGTTACAAGGCCAGATCAGTCAATCATCCAGACTGTTGCCCCTGCAACTACTGAAAAGGCTGCTGCCCCTCTTCAGGAACCACATGTTTGTCTGGCCTCTCAACAGATACCCCTCCGTTGTGGTTGCACCTACGGTACGGCCATCTGTATCGCTGAGGCACGCAAGCCTCCCCACCAACGGCAAGGTCCATGGTTCATGGGGGGGGGTCTGTAACATTATTTGTTTAAAATATATAGTAAATTTAAATTATCAGTATTTTCTGTTAAGCATCAGATGATCATTTCCTCCAAACAAAACACAATGAACGGTGACAGCATGACACCTTTTTGAATCATTAGGTAACAGAATATTTGTTGTAAGATTTAGTGCACAATAATTACTTTTCTTATTTATTTATTTATCAGAAAGCACGCTGGTGCAAGGCGTGACATTCAAAGTTAAGAATGAAATTGTATTGGTTTTATATAAAAGAATTTAACATTTATTATGTAATGAATGTTAGTGTTATTTTATTTAGAACGTGGAAATATTGAAGCTTTGATTATTTAAATATGTTAAAATGTAAAGTAATGTAGAATAAGCTGTAGCCAATCAGATGGACGGCTTCAGGGAAGGGAACTGCTGTAGTCAGTTGAGCGACGATGTTCGGCACGCGGGAGAGGCGTCCGGGAACGGGCATAGGGACTGTGCTGGTGGAGACACGAAAGCGGACGTTCGGTGTTTAGGTAGATACGAAGTGAAACGACTTAGAAAATTTCGCGTTGTGTGGTCTCTGAGCGGTGAGCAGGAGCGTGCTAGGTGTGAACTCTAACTTTTACCGTAGATAATGATGTCTACTGGACTTGTATTCCGCGATGAGATTGTGAATGATAAAAATGTGCCAAATTAATATGCGCTCGAGTGTAACAGTAGCTCTAAATATGACCACTTTCGCTATTAGTTTGCTTTCTCAATAAACATTATTCTAGCCAAATCGCAACTGTGTGGTACACATCACTTTCGGGTCATTAATTTAGTTCCCGGTATTAATGTTACTGTTATTATATGTTATATTAACTTTGCATGTTTCACACAATGTTGTAAACGTGCAATCAGCCAGACAGTTTAAACAAAGGGTCATAAATGTCTCATTTAGGGCGTGTAATGCGATGCGTGCGGTTCAACCCCTAGACGCGTTAGAGCCAAGACATTTCGACGAAGGATAACCGCTTGTGAGCCCGAACATCTTGGGAAATTAGCTTGCATGCTGCTGCTTCTGTTGCAAATGCGTATGCTGCATGGTACCCTCAAAGGTTTTTCATCGCATGTGCCAACGACTGAGGGAAACGGTAACCTTCATCACAAGGGATGGATAAAGATCATTCAAGGACTAGCCGTACACGACAAAAAGAGTACACGATTCTTGAAACAGTTCACCTACCTCATCTGCGAATTAGCCGTGATATTGCTAGAAAACTCCAGGTGTCGCGAAGACTGGTTGTTCGAATGTTGCACGGTGAAGAACTGCATCCACATCATTACGTGTGAAGTTAATAGCAGCGGCCAGAAGACCACATTCTACGAGTATTTTGCTCCAAGCTGAAGGTAACGATCATTTTATAAGTAACTTGATTAGGACTAATGAATCTAGTTTCACTTGTCAAGGTATTTTCAGTCCCCACAACAGCCTTTATTGGTCGCCACGTAAGCCACATCAGACCTGTGCACGTGGCTTTCACACACGCTTTGGCATTAACTGTTGGGCCGGAATCGTGAGAGAAGTGATTTTGGACCCTTACCTATTGCTGGACAAGTTGAACGCACCACTGTATCGTAAGTTTCTTTGTTATACTTTGTCTGACGCATAACAAAACGTTCTGCTTGATCTTCGCGCGACAGCTACGGTTTCAGCATAATGACACACGTCCACATTTTGAATGAATGTGCGTAACTATTTAAATGAAACGTTGCTAGGTAAATGGATTGGTCTTGGAGGTCCAATGTTCTGGCCCCCATGTTCCCTGGACTCTACTCCACGGTATTTTCGTTTTTAGGGAACAAGTTAATAGTACTCCACCCATGGACGTAAACGATCTAATAGCTCGCGTACATGCCGCTTCGGCAATTGTGGATGCATGTGTGTTGTGTAGGGTCTAGCAAAGTGTGATCTAGCCAGTGGCAAATTGTTTCCAAGTGCGTGGTGGTCGCTTTGAACGGCTTGTCTAAAGTGAACGTTCGTCATACGTGTACATACTGACTGTGTGGAAGTATGCCTGGACGTCAGACATATAGAATGGAATAATTGTGCATATCTGAATGTGCAATCTAGTGTACCCTACCTAATGTGTTTTTGTATACCATTAGACAATGTTACTGTATTCACTGTTGTAATCTATAGGCTTCCTTTGTGTCATGGACGGAACAAAGTGATCGTTTACGTCTGTAAAAAGTTTATGTGATGTCTTAATGTTTAAGTAGAGCTAACTGTAAAAGAAAGAAAAGGGAAGTGTAAATTGGATACAGTTCAGTGCCTTTGTAAAAAAAAAAAAAAAAATGGCGCGAACGTGATTCGAACATCGGCGAGTCCGCTTATTCGTTCCTGTCGACATTTCCTTGTCTCACTGACCTAATGGGACAGCACCGGCAGAGCGCAGAGTTCATACTACATTTTGCTGGCCACACTGCACGCAGTTATAGCGTTGCCGGAGCCTCGTTTTTCGAATGAGAATTTTTGTTAAATCTATTGGCGTGATTTGGTTTTACCACATACAGTTTCGTCTTGAACTGGAATGAGGAATCTCACGCCGACCGTCAAATGTGGCATTTGTTTCTTCACCCCGTATACCAGGAAGTGTACTGGAAGTTTGCCACACTGAATGTGAGCAAAGAACTGATTTGATAATTTGTGATAAGGCACAATCGGCGTGAACTTTACATGTTGGTTGCCAGTGTGTGATTAATTGAAAGTACGGGAATAAGAAATTCTAAAAAAAAAAAAAAATGGCTCTAAGCACTATGGACTTAAAATGTGATGTCATCAGTCCCCTAGACTTAGAACTACAGAAACCTAACTAACCTAAGGACATCACACACATCCATGCCCGAGGCAGGATTCGAACCTGCGACCATATCAGTCCCGTGTTTCCGGACTGAAGTGCCTAGAACCGCTCAGACACAGCGGCCGGCAATGAGATATTCTCTGGCGCCCAATAGGGCTGCCCCTTATTGTATGTTTGATGGGGTGCATTACGCCGCATTGGGCTAGTTTACTAATTAATTATGTAGCGTAAGTGGTACCTATGCAAATCTATCTCTGTTATGCTGGCCTATTTCAAAATATATCTATCTTAAGGAGCGTTAAGGTGTTTAAGTCCTGCCGCGAGAGAAATAGTTAGTTGGGCTGACGCTTTTGCACGTAGAAATCGTAGTTCCTAACACTGCACCATTAAAGTGGTGCGTTGGGTACTCGTAGCTATGTGTTGTGCTGTCCTGTGGTGATTGGTAATCATAGGTTCATTTGCTGGTAAAAGTGGCGTAGGTTCTTTTTTTTTACAGCTCCCTCTAATACTGTGGAAGTCATTCCCTCATATCTTAACGGATTTCCTATCATCCTGTCTCTTCTCCTTATCAGCGTTGTCCTCATATTCGTTTTCTCTCCGATTCTGTGCAGAACCTCCTCATTCCTTACCTTAAGAGTCCACTTAATTTTCAACATTTGTCTGTAGCACCACATCTCAAATGATTTGATTTTCTTCTGTTCCGGTTTTCCCACAGTCCATATTCCAGTACCATACAATGCTGTACTTCAAACGTACATTCTCATAAATTTCTTCCTCAAATTAAGGCCAGTATTTGATATTAGTAGATCTTTCTTGGCCAGGAATGCCCTTTGTGCCGTTGCAAGTCTGCTTTTGATGTCCTCCTTGCTCCGTCCGTCATTGGTTATTTTACTGCGTAGGTAGCAGAATTACTTAACCTCATCTACTTTGTGACCATCAGTCCCGATGTTAAGTTTCTCGCTGTTCTCATTTCTACTACTTCTCATTACCTTCGTCTTTATTCGATTTTCTCTCTGTCCATACTCTGTACACACTAGACTGTTCATCCCGTTCAGCAGGTCATTTAATTCTTCTTCACTTTCACTCAGGATAGCAATGTTATCGGCGAATCGTATCACTGATTTCCTTTCACCTTGAATTTTAATTCCACTCCTGAACCTTCTTTTATCTCCATCACTGCTTCCTCGATGTACAGATTGAACAGTAGAGGCGAATGGCTACATCCTTATCTCACATCCTTTTTAGTATAAGCACTTCTTTCTTGGTCGTCCACTCTTATTATTCCCTCTTGGCTGTTTTACATATTGTACACGACCCGCCTCTCCCTACAGCTTACCCCTACTTTTTTCAGAATTTCGAACACCTTGCACCATTGTACATTGCCAAACGGTTTTCCAAGTCGACAAATCCTATGAATGTGTCTTGATTTTTCTTTAGTCTTGCTTCCATTATTAACCGCAACGTCAGAATTGCCTCTCTCGCGCCAAACTGATCGTCATCTAGAGCATCCTCAATTTTCTTTTCCATTCTTCTGTAAATTACTCTTGTAAGCAACTTGGATGCATGAGCTGCTACGCTGATTGTGCGATAGTTCTTGCAGTCGTCAGCTCTTGCCGTCTTCGGAATTGTATGGACGATGCATTTCAGGAAGTCAGATGGTATGTCGCCAGACTACACACCAGCGTGAATAGTCGTTTTGTTGTCACTTCCCCCAATGATTTTAGAAATTCTGATGGAATGTTATCTATCACCTGTGCCTTATTTCATCTTACGTCCTCCAAAGCCCTTTTAAATTCTGATTCTAATACTGGATCCCCTGTCTCTTCTAAATCGGCTGCTGTTTTTTCTTCTATGACATCAGACAAATCTTTCCACCTATCTGCTCTCTCCAGTGCATTTAACAGTGGAATTCCTGTTTCACTCTTAACGTTATCACCCTTGCTTTTAATGTCACTGAAAGTTGTTTTGACTTTCCTGTATGCTGAGCCTGTCCTTCCGACAGTCATTTCTTTTTCGATGTACATTTTTCCTGCAGCCATTTCATCTTAGCTTCCCTTCACGTCCTATTTATTTCATTCCTCAGAGACTTGTATTTCTGCATTCCTGAATTTCCGCGGTACATTTTTGTACTTCCTCCTTTCATCAATCAAATGAAGTATTTCTTCTGTTAACCATCGTTTCTTTGCAGCTACTTTCATTGTATCTGTTTTCCTTTCCTACTTGTGTGACGGCCCTTTTTAGAGATGTCCATTCCCCTTCAACTGTACTGCCTACGGAGCTATTCCTTACCGCTGTATCTATAGCCTAAGAGAAGTTCAACCGTATGTAGTCATTCCTTAGTACTTACGTATCCCACTCCTTTGCGTATTCATTTTTCCTGACTGTCTTAAACTTCAGCCTACTCGTCATCACTACTATACTGTAATCTGAGTCTACATCTGCCCCTTGGTACGGCTTATAATCTAGTATCTGATTTCAAAATCTCTGTCTGACCATGATGTAATCTAACTGAAATCTTCCCGTATTATCCGAACTTCTCCAAGTATACATCCTCCTCTTGTGATTCTTCAACAGAGTATTCGCTATTACTACCTGAAACAGAACTCAATTTGTCTTTCTCCTCTCTAATCCCTAGCCCTAAGACCATATTCTCCAGTAACCTTTTCTTCTACTCCTTTCCCTACAATCGCATTGCAGTCCCACATGACTATTAGCACTTAAGAACTTAAGTTATGGTTTGTTGAATTTCGTGTAATCTGTTATGGGTGGTTAGTTTTCATCGATGAGAATAAATTGAATGTAATTAAAATTTACTTGTTTTTGAGTATTTTAAGGAGTAAACCTTTAAAAGAAAGTCAAGTGTTGGTAATGATCATTTCAATAGAGATTTTATTGTCACATCATTAAAGTTAGGTTTTCAAGTAAATGTATAATTTGGAGTCAGTTTATCTTTTCTCATTAAATTTGGCTGACGATTATAGAGACTTCATTCTTTCGTGAAAAGTCCATATCAATTCGTTAATGTTGCATTTATAGAATATCAGAAATAAAATATTTTTCTAAGTGTCTTGATACAAAGCCTGTAATCTTGTTGCGTTGTCTGTCGTAGCTCAAATGTGTAAAATAAGTATGCTCCGATCCTTGTACTAATCTCAGTTACAGGAAGGCGTCTGTGACTCAGTACTGGGGGATCGGTGATTCCTGACGTGCTCCCCCCCCCCCCTTCCTGCACCCTCCCGACAAAGGTGGTTGTCTCGCAGCCATGACTTAATCCTCACCGTAGCCTCCGACATCGCTGTCGGAGGTGAATTCTTCAGTAAATGCTATTCAGTTCAACGTTATTACCCGTCTCTGGCCAATGAAATTAACGGTCAGACTACAGTGTAACGAGACGCTAGCACGTTAGTGTCAGGAACTGAACGAGATATTCGATGAGGTTTTCTGATCGTGCCATCCAACTGCAAGTGAACAAGAAGAGAAGGCATTGTTCTCCATAGCCTAATACAATCTGACAGCTCTGATCAAAGTTAACTTCCGACGTCAAGTAAGTAGGTATCACGCCAACTACTGAGAAAGTTAGTGGCTAGGTTCTACCTGCTGGGACCAATAAGTATGGATTTGTATCTCAGAGGTTTCCCACCTTACCTGGGTGGTTCTTTGAAACAATTTTCAGGTGTTTCTAAAGGATTCTAAAAATTGTCACCATTTTTGAGAAATAGTTAAGTGCTGTCTAATGATTGCATTGTGTATAACATTCCGAGCTATTGCTTTGCAGTATATAAGAAATATGGCTAACTGACTCTTCACATTCAGGGAGAAATCCATACATATTATAAAAATAAATGTACTACGTATACTCTTATGTACATTTGTTCCACATGTCCTAACTACTGGAACGATGTGAACCTATCTTGGAGCATATAATACTTATGACAGAAAGGAATTTCTATAGGGGTGGGGTAGGGGTGAGAAAGAAGTGTAACGCACAATGGGCCACTGTCCACACTTCACTCATCCAGTATTTGAAAATGAGACAGCTTAGAGATTTGCAACAAATTATACACATAATTTCAAACCTTTACGAATTTTTTTCGATAACAATCCCGACAAATTATTAAAAGGAAAAAGGTTTATCGCTTACAATATTTTCCTCGTTAATGTAAAAAATGATGAATCGGGCATGTGCTTTAATTTCTTACTTCTTTACTAACTCTTTATTCGTCACACATTTTGCGATTCACTGAATGTAGCTGCAAAATTTTACCATTGAATGACGCATAGTTCAGGATAATATGACACCATTAACACAGAGATGCGTGAAAAACTGCCGCATCTTTCATTACGTTCAAATTTACTAGGTCATAGCTACTAAGAGTAGCCGCAACACATTCCCCAGGGAGGACTCGTATATGGCGCTGAATTTAATTGCAAAATTATATCACTGTACGACACGTAGATCGGGAGATATTATCTCATAAACAGTGAGTTGTGTGTAAACGAAAGTGCAGGACGCAGTATGCTGGCGATGCAGGTGAAATGTTCCAAATAATATGTGTGAAATATATTAAGTATGTGCGTAAAATTTGTGACATATGCCTTCCTCGGGCAAAGCTGCGTATAAAAGAACTCATTCTAAACCCCAACATGATTTCAGATTACGGTTTGGACAGAAATACTTCAGGGATGAGAACCAGCAATCTACTGCTGGGGTAGTTGTTATAACGTGGAAACAGTTGTTGTTGTTGTTGTTGTTGTGGTCTTCAGTCCTGAGACTGGTTTGTTGCAGCTCTCCATGCTACTCTATCTTGTGCAAGCTTTTTCATCTCCCAGTGCCTACTGCAACCTACATCCTTCTGAATCTGCTTAGTGTATTCATCTCTTGGTCTCCCTCTACGATTTTTACCCTCCACGCTGCCCTCCTATACTAAATTGCTCATCCCTTGATGCCTCAAAACATGTCCTACAAACCGATCCCTTCTTCTAGTCATGTTGTGCCACAAACTCCTCTTCTCCCCAGTTCTATTCAATATCTCCTCATTAGTTATGCGATCTGCCCACCTAATCTTCAGCATTCTTCTGTAGCACCACATTTAGAAAGCTTCTATTCTCTTCTGGTCCAAACTCTTTATTGTCCATGCTTCACTTCCATACGTGGCTACGCTCCATACAAAAACTTTCAGAAACGACTTCCTGACACTCAAATCTATACTCGATGTTAACAAATTTCTCTTCTTCAGAAACGCTTTCCTTGCCATTTCCAGTCTACATTTTATATCCTCTCTACTTCGCTCATCATCAGTTATTTTGCTCCACAAATAGCAAAACCCCTTTACTATTTTAAGTGTCTCATTTCCTAATCTAATTCCCTCAGCATCACCCGATTTAATTCGACTACATTCCATTATCCTCGTTTTGCTTTTGTTGATGTTCTTATTATATCCTCCTTTCAAGACACTGTCCATTCCGTTCAACTGTTCTTCCAAGTCCTTTGCTGTCTCTGACAGAATTACGATGTCATCGGCGAACCTTAACGTTTTTATTTCTTCTCCATGGATTTTAATACCTACTCCGAATTTTTCTTTTGTTTCTTTTACTGCTTGCTCAATACATAGATTGAATAACACCGGGGAGAGTCTACAGCCCTGTCTCACTCCCTTCCCAACCACTGCTTACCTTTCATGTCCCTCGACTCTTATAATTTCCATCTGTTTTCTGTACAAATTGTAAATAGCCTTTCGCTCCTTGTATTTTACCCCTGCCACCCTCAGAATTTGAAAGAGAGTATTCCAGTCAACATTGTCAAAAGCTTTCTCTAAGTCAACAAATGCTAGAAACGTAGGTTTGCCTTTTCTTAATCTAGCTTCTAAGATTAGCCGTGGGGTCAGTATTGCCCCAAGTGTTCCAATATTTCTACGGAATCCAAACTGATCTTCCCCGAGGTCAGCTTCTACCAGTTTTTTCACTCGTCTGTAAAGAATTAGTGTTGGTATTTTGCATCCGGGACTTATTAATCTGATAGTTCGGTAATTTTTACATATTTCAACACCTGCTTTCTTTGGCATTGGAATTATTATATTCATCTTGAAGTATGAGGGTATTTCGCCTGTCTCATACATCTTGCTCACCACATGGTAGAGTTTTGTCAGGAATGGCTCTCCCAAGGCTGTCAGTAGTTCTAATGGAATGTTATCTACTCCCGGGGCCTTGTTTCGACTTAGTCTTTCAGTGCTCTGTCAAACTATGCACGCAATAACATATATTCCTTTTCATGTTCATCTACATCCTCTTCCATTTCGATAATATTGTCCTCAAGTATATCGCCCTTGTATAGACCCTCTATATATTCCTTCCAGCTTTGTGCTTTCTCTCCTTTGCTTGGAACTGGGTTTCATTCGGAGCTCTTGATATTCATGCAAGTGGTTCTTTTAACCCTTATGAGATAAGCCTCTACATACTTACATTTGTCCTCTAGCCACCCCTGCTTAGCCATTTTGCAGTTCCTGTCGATCTCATTTTTGAGACTGTATTCCTTTTTGCCTGCTTCATTTACTGCATTTTTATATTTTCTCCTTTCATCAGTTAAATTCAGTATTTCTCCTGTTACCCAAGGATATCTACTAGCCCTCACCTTTCTACCTACTTGACCCTCTACTGCCGTAACTACTTCATCCCTCAAAGCTACCCATTCTTCTTCTACTGTATTCCTTTCCCCCATTCCTGTCTATTGTTCACTTATGCTCTCCCTGAAACACTGTACAAATTCTGGTTTAGTCAGTTTATCCATGTCCCATCTCCTTAAATTACCACATTTTTGCAATTTCTTGAGTTTTAATGTACAGTTCATAAGCAATAGATTGTGGTTAGAGTCCACATCTGCCCCTGGAAATGTCTTATAATTTAAAACCTGGTTCCTAAATCTCTGTCTTACCATTATATAATCTATCTGATACCTTCCAGTATCTCCAGGATTCTTCCATGTATACCGTCTTCTTTCATGATTCTTGAACCAAGTGTTAGCTATGATTAAGTAATGCTCTGTGCAAAATTCTGCCAGGCGGCTTCGTATTTCATTTCTTACTCCAAATCCATATTCACCTTCTATTTTTCCTCCTCTTTCTTTTCCTAGTATTGAATTCCAGTCACTCATGATTATTAAATTTTTGTCTCCATTCACTATCTGAATAATATCTTTTATCTCATCATACATTTCATTAATTTCTTCGTCATCTGCAGAGCTAGTTGTCATATAAACTTGTACTACCGTAGTAGGCGTGGGCTTCGTGTCTATCTTGGCCACAATAATGTTTTCACTATGCTGTTTATAGTAGCTTACTCGCAATGCCATTTTTTTATTCATTATTAAACCTACTCCTGTATTACCCCTATTTGATTTTGTATTTATAACCCTGTATTCACCTGACCAAAAGTCTTGTTCCTCCTGCCATCGAACTTCAATAATTACCACTATATCTAACTTTAACCTATCCATTTCCCTTTTTAAGTTTTCTATCCTACCTGCCCGGTTAAGGCACCTGACATTCCACGCTCCGATCCGTAGAACGCCAGTTGTCTTTCTTCTGATAACGACGTCCTCTTGAGTAGTCCCCGCCCGGATATCCGAATGGGGGACTATTTTACCTCCAGAATATTTTATCCAGGAGGACGCCATCATCATTTAACCATACAGTAGAGCCCCATGCCCTCGGGAAAAATTACGGCTGTAGTTTCCCCTTGCTTTCAGCCGTTCGCAATACCAGCACAGCAATTCTGTTTTGGTTGAGGTTACAAGGCCAGATTAGTCAATCATCAAGACTGTTGCCCCTGTAACTACTGAAAAGGCTGCTGCCCCTCTTCAGGAAACACACGTTTGCCTGGCCTCTCAACAGGTACCCCTCCGTTGTGGTTGCACCTACGGTACGGCTATCTGTATTGCTGAGGCACGCAAGCCTCCCCACCAACGCCCAGGTCCATGGATCATGGGGGGGGGGGGGGGAACAGTAGTGTGAGGAAAAGATGGACGGACAGAGATGGGGAAGGAGGATATGGACGCATATTTGGGGGAGGATGAAGTGGACAGAGAAAGAGAAGAGGAAATGGACAGAGATGGGACGAGGGGACGGACAGAGGGAGGGGTCAGGAGGAGATAAAGGCAGTGAGGAAGCGATTGAGGGTGCAGGTGGACCCAGAGGGAAGGGTAGGAGGTGGACAGAGGCTGAAGGAGCAGCTGGTCAGAAGGGGAGGGGGGAGGATGGAGATGAGCAGATGGACAGACTGGACAGGGACAGCCTGACGGAGAGAGAATGGCTAACAGCAGATGGACAGAGAGAATGATAGAAGGAGACGGACAGGGTGGTGAAGGTGCACTGGGAGAGAGGGGAAAGATAAAAGACAGATTGCAGAGTGGAGGAGGTGGATAGAAGGAGAGAGCGGGAAGGAGATGGGCTAATAGAACTGGAATAAATAACTACCAATGGAACGCCAGGTACTTAGCAGTTATCATACAGTCATACACTCGTTGAAATTAATATTAAAAAAATGAAATACACCAGAGACTAGGTCATAAACAGGTGACAAATATTCTGTACCAACCTAAAACTAATTTTAATTCTTGTTTACTCTTTCTTTGTTAGCCTAACTACCGCTCCCCCCCATCTTCGCTTATTGAATGAATGAAACTCCCATATGCAAAACATCTTCAAATGTCTCATTCCTTTGCGAATAGTTAAAATTTTACTTTATGCACGTAAAATATTTATTGTTGAACATAGAAATCTCTAATAGTGTTGGCTTTATTAGTTTGGGGATCATCACCCTTAGACTAACGAAAAAGTTTGGAGGTCGCAAAAAGTCTATTTTAAGTTTGGCTCTGAGCACAATGGGACTTAACATCTATGGTCATCAGTCCCCTAGAACTTAGAACTACTTAAACCTAACTAACCTAAGGACTTCACACATCACCCAGTCATCACGAGGCGGGGAAAATCCCTGACCCCGGCGGGAATCGAACCTGAGAACCCGGGCGTGGGAAGCGAGAACGCTACCGCACGACCACGAGCTGCGGACTTTTAAGTTTGTTTGAAATCGCTAACCACTCCGCTTAACAAACCCAGGGTAAATATAACGTAGGTAACTAGTTTACTTGTGTGGTCATCATCCACAACAAACACAAAAATTTTCGTTTGTAATTAATAATTTGCGCTCCGTTTAAAGAAAAGCTAGTATTTCACGCATCTCAAAGTTCATGACGTCATATGTCCTGAACTATGTGGCTTACAATGATATAAATATGCATGTATTCAATGGGATATTTGGATACTGGATGCAAAATGTATAGCGATTAGAGTTAGTAATAAAAAAAGTTATAAATTAAAACGTCGTGTGTCGTGTCTAATGATAAAATTTTACTTTCTTTACTCTCGGGGTAGGGGGGAGGGTTCGGGGGAATTAGCGAGAAAAAGTTTTGAAAAGATGAAATGTTATGAGTAAAGTTTGGTGGAAATTGCGAAATGCCATCATTCTCGGGTACTGGATGAATGTAGTTTGGGTCGTATGCACGCTGTGAGTTGTACTGTCTCAAGACAGATTTTTCACTTTAATACTTGTCTTATTGTATACGATTTTATCTCTTACAGAGTAGATTATCACAATATTAAACTCTGAAAGTGGCAAGCTTTTTAGTTCAAGAACCAGCAGCTCACATTTGGCACCGTGCATCGTTTACTTGTGTAGTAATATACAGGGTGAGTCACCTACCATTACCGCTGGATTTATTTCGTGATCCACATCAAATACTGACGAATCGATTCCACAGACCGAACGTGAGGAGCGGGGCTAGTGTAACTGGATAATACAAACCATAAAAAATACACAGAAGTATGTTTTTTAACATAAACCTACGTTTTTTTTAAAATGGAACCCCGTTTGTTCCATTGTAAGATGTTAATTACATCCGGAGATATTGTAAACTAAAGTTAACGCTTGAGTACCACTCCTCCGATGTTCGATCGTATGTATCGGAGGGCACCGAATTACGTAGGGATCCAAAGGGAACGGTGATGGACCTTAGGTACAGAAGAGACTAGAACAGCACATGACGTCCACATGCTAACACCTTTTTATTGGTCTTTTTCACTGACGCACATGTACATTACCATGAGGGGTGAGGTACACGTACACACGTGGTTTCCGTTTTCAATTACGGAGTGGAACAGAGTGTGTCCCGGCATGTCAGGCCAATAGATGTTCAATGTGGTGGCCATCATTTGCTGCACACAATTGCAATCTCTGGCGTAATGAATGTCGTACACGCCGCAGCACATCTGGTGTAATGTCGCCGCAGGCTGCCACAATACGTTGTTTCATATCCTATGGGGTTGTAGGCACATCAAGGTACACGTTCTCCTTTAACGTACTCCACAGAAAGAAGTCCAGAGGTGTAAGATCAGGAGAAAGGGGCTGGCCAATTAATGCGTCCTCCACGTCCTATGAAACGCCCGTCGAACATCCTGTCAAGGGTCAGCCTAGTGTTAATTGCGGAATGTGCAGGTGCACCATCATGCTGATACCACATACGTCGACGCGTTTGCAGTGGGACATTTTCGAGCAACGTTGGCAGATCATTCTGTAGAAACGCGATGTATGTTGCAGCTGTTTGGGCCCCTGCAATGAAGTGAGGACCAATGAGGTGGTCGCCAATGATTCCGCATCATACATTTACAGTCCACGGTCGCTGTCGCTCTACCTGTCTGAGCCAGCGAGGATTGTCCACGGACCAGTAATGCATGTTCCGTAGATTCACTGCCCCGTGGTTTGTGAAACCCGAGTCATCGTTAAACAGGTAGAACTGCAACGCATTCTCTGTTAATGCCCATTGACAGAATTGCACTCGATGATTAAAGTCATCTCCATGTAATTGCTGATGAAGCGACACATGAAACGGGTGAAAGCGGTGACGATGCAGTATGCGCATGACACTACTTTGACTCAGTCCACCGGCTCTCGCAATGTCCCGTGTACTCATGTGTGGGTTCATGGCAACAGCAGCTAACACACCAACTGCACCCGCTTCTCCTGTGACGGGCCTGTTACGGACCCGTTTGCGTGCTACGACCATACCTGTTGCATACAGTTGGCGGTAGATGTTTTGCAATGTGCGGCACGTTGGATGCTCTCTGTCCGGGTACCGATCTGCATACACCCTGCAGGCTTCAGCTGCATTTCGTCGACACTCGCCATAGATGAGTATCATCTCCGCCTTTTCAGAGTTCGAATACGCCATGGCCACAGTTCCTACAACACTACACTATCACAGAGGTCTGGTAACACGGTGTACTACAGTTGGTGTGCGTGCGGAGACGAATGCAGAATAACAATAGCAGCAAGCGCTACATGCGGACACTGCGACAGCTAGACGAAACCACAACAGTGCACTACAGCCACACTCGTAAACACGGTCGTCATCGTAAACATGTCCCTGCAGATGCTGCTCGCCGACCGTGGCCCGTGTTTGTTACAACACGCAACTGAACGTCGGCGGTTTCAAGCGTCAACTTTAGGTTACAATATCTCCGGATGTAATTAACATTTTACAATGAAACAAACGGCACTGATTACGTATTTGTTTATATGTTCAGATGTGCTAACAAAACTAACGTGGTTCCTTTTAAAAAACCTAGGTTTGTGTTAAAAACACACTTCCGTGTATTTTTGTATGGTTTGTATTAAACAATTACACTAGCCCCTCTCCTCACGTTCGGTCTGTGGAGTCGGTTCGTCAGTATTTGATGTGGTTTACGAAATATATCCAGCGGTAATGTTAGGTGACTCACACTGTATAGGCTGGAGCCGGCGCGAGCGCTCGTGGTCACGTCTCATTACGTTCCAAGGTTGGCTTGCGACGCGGTGTCAAAAACGGGGGTGACAAAAGTCAGGGAAACCTCACCTAATGTCATGTTGGACATTCTTTTTCTAGGTGTAGTGCATCAACACGTGTCATGGACTGAACAAGCCGTTGGAAAACCCCTGCAAAAATATTGAGCCATCCTGCCTTTATAGCCGTCCATAATTGCAAAAGTGTTGCTCATGCACGATTTTGAGCACGAACTGACCTCTCGATTATGTCCCATAAATGTGCGATGGGACTCATGTCGGGCGATCTGGATAACCAAATCATTGGCTCGAACTGTCCAGAATGTTGTTGAAACGAGTCGCGAATCACTGTGGCTTGGTGAAGGCGCATTGTCATCCATTAAAATTCCATCGTTGTTTGGGAACATGAAATCCTTGCATCGCTGCAAATGCTCTCTGTTGGTTCAATTGGACCAGAGGACCCAGTCCATCCCATGGAAATTGAGCCTACGCCACTGTGGATATATCACCAGCTTGCACAGTGCCTTTATGACGACTTTGGTCGATGGTTTCGTGCGGTCTGCGCCATCGGACCAGGCCACGATTTTCCAGTCGCCTAGGGTCCAAACGATGTCACGACGCCAGGACAGCAATACAGGCGCCGCAAGGGATGTCATGCTATTAGAAGGCGTCGGTCGTCTGCTGCCATAGCCCATTAAGGCCAAATATCGCCACACTGTCCTAACGGATACGTTGGAGGTATATCCAACATTGATTATGATTACTGTGGTTATTTCACGCAATGATGCTTGTCTGATAGCACTGAAAACTCTACGCAGACGCCACAGCTCTCGGTCGTTAAGCGAAGGCTGTCAGCCGATGAGTTGTCCCTCGTGAGAGATGACGCCTGAAATTTCGGTTTCCCGACAAGCTCTTAACACTGTGGGTCTCGGAAGACTGAATTTCCTAACGATTTCCGAAATGTAATGTCCCATGCATCTAGCTCCAAGCACCACTCTGCGTTCTAAGTCTGTTAATTCCAGTCGTGCAGCCATGATCAAGTAGTAAATATTTTCACATGATTTACCTGAGTAAAAATGATAGCTCCGCCTTTGCAATATCGTTTGACACCATCTGTAGGCGTTACCACAGCCATCGGTACACGAATAGGTGCCTATCGCTATCCCATGACTTTCGTCACCTCAGTGCAAACTATCTTGCTGGCAGTTTCGTTTAATTCTCATAGTGATGATCTGCTTGAAACGAAAGATGACAAGGCGCACACAGAGGCATACAGGCTTCAACGTTTCCCTCTCTCAATATTTGAATGGAATAGGTCAAGAAATCGATAATATTCTTATGAGGTACTCTCTGCTCTATTATGCTTGCGGGGTGTAAGTAGACTGTCAGCGTGAGCAACGTGAGATGAACTTTTCCCAAAATACACTGCTGCGAAGAGGTTATACATCTTGAAGGACGACGACAGTTTTGATCCGCTGATGGAATATGCCACGTGGTGGATAACTTAGTGTACTGAAAATGGTTTCGACGGCCGGTGTGGCCGAGCGGTTCTTGGCGCTTCAGTCAGGAACCGCCGACCACTACGGTCGCAGGTTCGAATCCTGCCACGGGCATGGGTGTGTGTGATGTCCTTAGGTTAGTTAGGTTTAAGTAGTTCTAAGTTCTAGGGCACTGATGACCTCAGATGTTAAGTCCCATAGTGCTCAGAGCCATTTGAACCATTATATTTGAAAACGGTTTCAACGTCGTCCGTCAACAGATAGCGTAGAGGCATAGCTTGAAGTGCGCCATCTGTGTTTACCATTTAATAGTGAATGCTCACCTGTTGAAGACTCAATGCGCATTAAACCTGCAAAGCAGACAGGCAACCATGCCACTCACCGGTACTTGTGTTTCGTACTGCCAACAGAGCTAGCTTGAAAGGGGTCAACGTGTGGCCTTCTGAGTGGCGTGATGACCCTTTTGGGGAATTCCCACATAAGTCTGACGTGCTGCGTCGGTTGTGCAACAGTGCTGGTATCAGTGGTCACGTGAATTATCTCACACCCTTAGACGAATTTCCGGATGTCGACGCAGGACAGAAGCCCACTAGAATCGTCGTATTGTATGAGCAGCAGTTGCATATCGTACCACAGCACAGATAAGGATTATGCACTCACACGTGTTAACACGAACTGTTGTAAACCGGTTGGTTGTAGTGGGTCTACGGGCATACAACGACCCTAGCCCCTCTTCCACCCACGCCACAACATCGACATGCAGGGTTGGTCTGGTTCCGTCAGATGATCACTTGGAAGATGGAATGGAGCTCCATGGTCTTCAACGATGAAAGCAGATTTCGCCTGCACGTAAGTAATATTCGTTGGTGCGTCGACGTACACCTGGTGAGCGCTGTATCGTAGATTGCAATCGTCCTAAACGTACGGCCCCACACCAGGCATTGTACCGAGCGAGGTGCCGCAGTGGTTAGACACTGGACTCGCATTCGGGAGGACGACGGTTCAATCCCGCGTCCGGCCATCCTGATTTAGGTTATCCGTGATTTCCCTAAATGGCTCCAGGCAAATGCTGGGATGGTTCCTTTCAAAGGGCACGGCCGACGTCCTTCCCTAATCCGATGAGACCGATGACCTCACTGTCTGGTCTCCTTCCCCAACACAACAAACAAACAAACACCAGGCATTATGCTCCGGGGTGCGATAAGCTACAGCTCTCGTACACCTTTGGTCTTTTAGGAGAGGACGCTAACTACCGCTCGGTACGTGCAGAATGTCGTTAGATCCTTTCTTTTGCCGTTCTTGCAAGAGGAAGGTGATGTGTTTGAGCCTTGCATGGCTCGCTGGCCCACCATTTGGTATTTTACACCCTGTTTTAACGTATTTTCATCTCACTACGTTGATATAAATTACTGGCGTTACTGAGTTGCTGTTTTGCCTGACCGTCATCGGCGCTATTAGCGCGTATCGATATATCCCCTCTGATACGATCTTTGCTCGGCTGCTATTACTTCCCGGTTGACATATGTCGTGGAATCAGTCGGAACGTGCGAGTAGGAGAGTTCACGGCGGCAGTTGGGGTCGTGAGATGGGCCCTGGCAGTCAGTTGCAACGCGTCTGGAGCGCAGCTCGGGCCAGCGAGTTGCCGGCTTGCAGCAGCAGTGAGCCCTGCGTGGACATCGCCCGCCCGACCGTTGCCGCCACGCATCACTTAAGCCGGGCCTGACTTTTGGTGGATTGTTGGTCAGTCGGTTGGTCCGAGGACATCTCCGTGCGGTGTTGTAAACTGGGCCGCTGACGGTCTCTGTACAGTGTCGGAGTCTGGCTCGAGCTGTACGATCGGTAATAGCATCGTCGCTCGCCGACCCAGGACGTGAAGGTTGAGTGGTTTTGAGCATTACCTTGTTGGTTCTGGCGTTGCTGTTGTGGAGGTTTTCCTGTGAGCAACAACTAGTGAAGTGTTCGAGATAGCCGCCGTCAGGTGGAATTGATCAAATTAATTTATCCATAGTCAGGTGCACCAGCAGAATTTTCTGCCTTGTGGCCGTTAGTGTTTTGGTTACATACCCTGGCCGCTAACGTAGTTTTTAGGCAGTGTCTTTTCCTCACCTGTTGTTGCTGCCCAACATGGTGTGTAGTTTTGGCAGCTCAGTGCACATTCATGTTTGTTTGAGGATAGTAATACCTTTAATTTTTTTGGGGCCTTGAATTCTCGTGTACTCTCTTGTGGCAAGCAAGCGGTTGGTCGGTCGGCCCGTGACTGTACCTTTGTTTGTTTCACACGAATTAAGTGTAGCTGGATTCACCACCTGTCTCGCCTAAGTGAACGAAGGCAGACCGATCCACTGGAGACCTCTGAGTGCCATTCTCTTAATTATCCTTTTGGCAACGTTAATGTTGTTGTAATTTAACTGTATTTTATATTTTTAATTTGTAAAGGTTAGTTGTGGGTCTTCAGTCCTGGAAACATGTTCTCAGAGTTTCCTTCCACTGCAAACATTATCGCCTTCTGCTCTTGAAAGGTTATTGTAATTTCTTCTGAAAGATTTTACAAGTTATTGAGGGCCGCCCGCCATTGGTGTTCGAAAAGGAAAATTTTAAACTTAATGTAATGTTTTACCGATTGTTGCAGTATATATTTCTTTAATTTGCAGAATATAACTTTGCGGCCTTCAACCATCTTGTTGCGCTTGTTTACCTCTTTCTGTGCTCCTTGTGGGCCATCGGGCCTGTTAGCATCTTAAAACATTTTGGCCTTCAGCCTTCAGTAATTATCATAGTATATTAGGAATTTTGAAGATTTAATCCGGCGGCCTTCTGCCGCTCCACATGCTGATCTCATATATGTATACGATTTATCTTATTCGTGTGTCATGTCTTTTCAAAATTGAACTTATTCTAAAGCATCTGTTTGGAGGCCTTCAGCTGCGAAGCAAATTTAATTATTTCAAAAGAGTATTTGTGAACTAAATAATAATAAATTATAATTGTGAAGGGGACCGCAACTCCCTTGGCCCTTTCCACATTCCTAATTACGTGTTAGCCCTGCGTGATTTAGCGGGCGTTTCAGTGTTGCTGCAAGAAGATAATTTTGACCTAGACACTGCTCGTGAGTCCCAACGTGCTCTGCAAGACGAGCAGCAACTTCTCCGGCCAGCAAGATCTGCAGACTTGTCTCCAGTTCTGTAAGTATGGCACATGATGGGACGAGAAGTGACCTGTGCCACTAGTCAACGAAAAGCACTTACAGAGCTACATGAATCGATCAAGCAGATATGGCATAACGTATCTCAGGACAGTTTTAGCCATCTGTACGATCCCCCAGGGGCCAGAGTCAGTGTCTGGATTGTTACCCTTCGAGGCTACACCATATTGGTGTTGCAGCGTTGGTCGATACCTGGTACCTCAGAAACAGTTTGATATTGATCTGTAAATCTAATCATTTCATATACTCCACAGGCGACAACAAACCTTGAGAGAGTTGGAATCCTCTAAAGGATTGTACTAAATTATTCCTGTGTATTATGTGTTTGGACACGAGGGGAGAGTTTTCAATTCGTCCAAGTCAGCGGGGTTTCCCACTGCGCTGTTAGATGGGCAGATTAGGACACGGGCAGACGTTTCACCGGTATTTTCGCCAGTTCGACAACTAGCACACTGGCGTTGAGAGGTCGTCAGAGGCGTGACCCGCGAGCTAAAGCCAGCGGCCGTGGCGGCGGTGGCGCGGAGCCGTATTTTCATACGCAAACAAGAGGCGAGCGTGCAGGGTGGACGCAGGGGAGACGAGAGGCGGGTGTTTGCCGATCCCCGTATCTGGCAGCCGTAGCCGGCGCTCAGTGCGCGCTGACGCCCCAGCCGCCCTTGCAGCAGCCCATCTCCGCCACTGGGACACAGCCTCGTCCGCTTTTATTTACTCGCTTTCCGGTGCGCGCCGGCGACTTCGGCACACAACGCGTCCGCTGGCTGCAATCGTCCCCTATCACCGGTGGGAGCTCCAAAAGTGTCACCATTTGTTTCGATGTGCCTGTGTATTCTTTCTTATCGCCAGCCGGTTTTAAACGCGTCGTTTCCTTTTCTCGTTCGACACAAACTCCTGAATACGACAACTACGGAGTTTATTACCCATGAGTCTGCGCAAGTGATTCAGAAACGCGTAAAGCAAAATCAACACGATCTTACGGCGTGGAACAAAGACCATTACCTGGTCGTTCTGCAGTGATACAGATATTACGCAGAATCAGACAGATTTCTCTGCCGCCTACACGATGTGCGAAACTATAGGTAAATAAGTCAGGTCACCTTCCATTCGGAAAGTGGATGCATTCAGCGACTGTATGTTACTTATGAGGTATAGAATGCTGCAATCAGTCGTCCATTTTAGATTCCATTATGCAAATCCAGATTTCGGCTAGTAGCTAGCCATTCTCAATGCGCTATTTTTTATTCTCAATGCATGTAAGTCCCTGTTGTTCGGGCGTCAGTCACGGTTCTTTGAATACTCAACTGAACTGTCACTGACGACCGAACAACAGGGACTTAGATGCATTGAGAATAAAAAATAGCACATTGAGAGTGGCTAGCTACTAGCCGAAATATTGATTTGCATAATAAAATCTAAAATGGACGACTCATTGCAGCACTCTATAAGATTGATAAGTATTTATAAAATTTTCTCGGCGAATTGAATGTGTGAGTTAACGAGCGTTTCGCTCTCATTTAAGTGTATGGCCGAAAGAGACAGCCTTCCAGTAATTGTGAAACGAATCCTGTCGTCCAGGACCGTGTGCAACAAAGAGGGCATATTTGCCACGAGATAGGGAAATTTACAGGTTTCTATTGTGCTGAATGAGGACAGGCTGATCAGGCTTAAGCGCTGTAGTCTGCGAGTGAGACAGACGAGAACCTACATCATAGGGCAACCCCGTAGGAGCTGTTTGTGCCCAGGTAGTGGCAGCAGTGTTAAACATGGCGGACCTAAGATAGGCGATAAAGATAAACATTTATGAAAAATATTTAATTCTGTAGTAATTGAGTGAACGAGGCCACAGTAATTTTAATCTACCATCTGTCTTAAATTTTCATGGTGATCTCAATAAAACTTGAATATTGATCATATCTATAGTAGTTTAGGACTTACTGTTAAAGTGAAATTAACAAGTTTTGTAACAAAAAACTAAATGCTAAAATTTGAACGCTATGGTCCATCTTAACGATCAACATTTCATATAAAAGTGCATCATAAAAATGACAAAAGTTGTAAATATAAACTCTGTAAATCTATTTGATTAAATGGTGTAGTAAATTTAAATTATCACTATTTTCAGTTAAGCATCAGATCATCATTTCCTCCATATAAAACACATTGAACGATGACAGCGTGACCTTATTGAATCATTACGTAGTAGAATATTTTTGAATGGTTTAGTGCATTGTAGTTACTTTTGTTCTTCATTTATTTTTTTAGAACGCACACTGGTGCAAAGCTACTGGCCTTGATATTCAAAATTAAGAAGGAAATTGTATTGATTTTATGTACAAGAATTTAACATTTATTATGGAATGGATATTATACTTACTTTATTTAGAACGCTTCGATTGTTTAAAAATGTTAAAATGTAAAATAATGTAGAATAAGATGTAGCCAACCAGATGGACGGCTTCAGAGAAGGAAACAGCACTAATCAGTAGAGCGACGGTGTTCGGCACGTCGGAGACGCGGCCTGAGACGGGCAGATGGACAGTGCTGGTGCAGACGCGAAACCGGACAGTTCGTCTGAAGACGCCAAAGTGGATATTTCTGTCTATACACCAAAGGGTACAGTTCGGATTGAGACGCAATAGTAGACAGTCGGTCTTTAGGTATCTAGGAAGTGAAAAGACTTAGAAAATTTCGCGTTATGTCTCTGAGCTGTGAGAAGCTGCGCGCCTGGTGTGAACTCTTATAACTTTTCGCGTAGATAACGAAGTTGGGTGTTGTATTTCGCGATGAGAACGTGAATGATCGAACTGTGAGAAATGGATTTGCACTCGAGTGTAACAGTAACTCCAAATACGACTACTTTTGCTATTAGTTTGCTTTCTGAATAAATATTGTTCTAACCAAATCGCAGCTGTGTCGCCTACATCATTTACAGGTCGTTAATTTAGCTCCCGCTATAATTATTACTGTTATTATATGTTTTATTAACTTTGCACATTTCATACAATTTCGCAAACTTGCCATCAAACAGACAATTTAACCAAAGAGTCACAAGTGTCTAATTTAATGCGTCGCGTGCGGTTCGACGCCTAGACGAGTATGAGCCAAAACATTTGGACGAAGAGGAACCGCATGTGAGACGGAACATTTCGTGATGTTAGCTCGCAAATGCTTGAACAAATTTCGAGCTTGAAGCCGGTTGTCGTTTAATCCATTGCATTTCATTGCACGATATTTCGACTGAGGATCTGCCAGTCATCTTCTGGTGAGCCGTCGAAGGTTGACGAAGACATGCTGAGTTCGGCCTTATATTTCTCGCTGCGAGTATTCCACTCATGCTTGAAAATTCACGTTGACAGGCAGACCCCAAGTCCCGGCGACAGCGCCCTCCTTGGTACAATCGCAGGAGTCAGCTGTCCTCTGTCTTACCGTTCGCCATGGCCGTTGACGCACTCTGCTGTCTTCGATTAGAGCAAATCATGGTGATGATAGGGTTCTGTGCATTGTCCAATTGGCAGCCGCTATCATGGTTCATCATATTTCTCCCCAGGCGTATCACTACGGATTCTTTGATAATGGAGTGCCACAAAGGTGTAGTTGTGATCAGAATCACAGTTCTGTCATACTCCACTGAATTTACAGTGGAAATACAGTGTTCGACAGTAGTGGGCTTGCTTCGTTGCAAAGTGCGAGTCCAACATTTATATTCAGTGCCTCATGGATAAGGTAAATTGACGGAGTTTCTTTATCACCTAAACTGCATTTTTAATAACATTTGATTCACCATGCAAATTGAGAAAGATGGTTGTCTGCCTTCCTTGTATATCTTGATTAGACGAAATAATGATGGCTCTATGAGGCATTCAAAAATGGCTCTGAGCACTATGGGACTTAACCTCTATGGTCATCAGTCCCCTAGAACTTAGAACTACTTAAACCTAACTAACCGAAGGACAGCACACAACACCCAGCCATCACGAGGCAGAGAAAATCCCTGACCCCGCCGGGAATCGAACCCGGGAACCCGTGCGTAGGAAGCGAGAACGCTACCGCACGACCACGAGATGCGGGCTATGAGGCATTCACTTTATCGGAAGCCACTCATATTGATTTGTATTTACAAGCGTCAACTCCTCATCACCCGTCGCAAGCTGTAATCGTGCTTTGAACACTGAAACACAGAGCTCACACACTCTGATCTAGATAGTTTACCTAAAGAACTCGCTTACCTAAAAACAGTGTTTAGAGGGAATTAACATTCCATACAGCAGATTAACAGGGCACAGTCAGTTAAAATCAAGAATCAGACGGTGATGAAGAAGAGTAACACGCTGGCAACTCTTTAGCTTTTCTTCCCTTTGTGGGGAGCATTTCGTTTAAAATAGCTGGATTCCCCTGTAAATTTCAAGTAAGTGATTTTCCGTCCACCATCTAATAATACAGACCGTTTGGGATCTCTGAAGGAAGGCTTGTTATTGCGGAATGTTGCAATTTACAAAATAACTTGTCAGTGGGGTATGGCTTACATAGGACAGACCACGCACACTGTGAAAGATCGTTGCACTGAACATCAACGTTGCGCTCGTCTTTTGCAACCAAGCAATTCCGCTATTTCCGAACACTTTATTTCCACTAGACATTCAATGGAGCAAGACAGAACTGTGATTCTGATCACAGATAAATATTTTTGTCACTTCATTATCAAAGAATCGAGAGGATGGTGGAGTTGCGGAACTCAACAGGGAACTCAGCAGGAAACAACAGAAGAACAATAGAACAATCTTCACAATTATACACCCTGGAAACAGAAGTAATTCAGTACACAAAGTTTAACTGCTTTCTGTCGAAAGGCCATATTGTTAATATAATAAGCAAAGTAAGTTCAGCTATATTTATTCTCCAAAACATTAAACCCAGAGTAGCAGATGAAGTTATGTTGATGGTGTATTTATCATACTGTAATGCTACCATGAACTATGGAATGGAAATAGGTGATCCGTTGGCAGATGCAATAAAAGTCTTCAACTTGCAAAAAGTAGACATCAGGATAATGGCTAATGAAAGGAGAACAGACAGATGTAGGCCATTATTCAGAAAACTTAAAATTTAAACTTTTTACAGCAGAGATGTCTACAAAATTCTACTGTTTGCATGGGTAAGTAAAAACAAATTCAGTAAAAAGGCACATATACATAGCCTAGCTATCAGAGACTGTATAAAGTTATGTACCATAATACAAAAGAGCTGTAATTGAAAGAAGTACTTGTTGTTTGGCTATAAAACTATACAGCTGTTTACCATTTCATATTTCAAATATCAGCTTGTAAGATAAATTTAATCAAAGAGTAAATCCATTATTTGTAGAAGGTCTTTTCTATTCAGTCAGTGAATATGTACTAAATTTCAAAAATTGGGAGTAGGCCTACAGTGTAAAAGAATGAATATGCACATAGTCAGATGAGTATTAGATTCAAAATGTGTTCTTATACATGCCGCACAGCCGATAAAAAATGTGTAAAATGTATGATGCTATTGTATTTAAAGTGAAATACCTATGGTAAATAAGTAGTATATGTGGCTATTATTTTATGAATTTCACAATGCTAACATCCACTTGGATGTGATCCATACATGCACATCCAAAGCTGCTAAATAAGTAAATAAAATCAGATAAAGTACCTTCCATGGGAAAAATATATGCTTTTACTCCTGAACAAGAACATCATTTAGTCAACCATGTGACTAAATTCGTTCAGTCGTTCTACATTTCCTTGTCTGAGTCCTTAAACACAATTGAAGTACCATATCAATAAAATTACCAATAGGGATCGAGATGACTGCGTTTCTGGTTTTAAAAAGACGAATCACAGAATAAGTTCAAGAAAACCATCAGTGACAAGTATAACATAGTTTTTGCTTTCAACAAAATTAAAATTCATTTATTTATTTCCAAATTGGACACTAGTTTCCAAATACATTCTGTGTACGTATCTTGATACATATTAAGATAATAAAATGTGTTACTTTCTTAGAATAGGAATTTTATTCTGTCTGTATGTCATACTGTGGTATTACACTGGAACAATGTCGGTATTACCCAGATATTCGAGGCAATACCTACAGGTCGCTTATTTAAGAAAATGTTTGCATAGCTCAGAACGTATTCAATGTTTCTCAGATTTACTGATACAGCTACGCGTCTAACATTCTTGTTTCGTACAGGATACTATTAATTTTTGCATGGAAGTGACAAATTAAATAAAACACTAAACACCTTTCATTGGGTCGGTATTCCACAGGTCTCGCTTAAGTGCTTTATTAAAAACAATTGGTGTTCATAACAACGCATACCTAGTATTTCAGAGAATAAGATTGTTTCATTTGTGTCTATTACGAAAGTTTAATCAACTAGTTAGATTGACATGAAGAAGTTATTTAATATTGAACAGTGCTAAATGTCAGAAATATTTCTTTGGTGTTATAACATTCTGACACTGGTATTTACAAAAGAATATATTTGTGTTTCAGTAATAGCAAAGAGCTTTAAATTGGCTGTCGGTGAAAGTACACAGACTGCCTGGCAGATAACCTAATCGTCCTCTATTAATAATTGAAAACATGAGTTTCAAGTACAACAAACAGCGCAGAAACTACGTACTCAAAGAATTCTTTGAGTGCCTGTTTAACAGTTTCCGACCTGGTTTTTGCTGGAGGAAGGAAAATTTTTCCTCATGTCGTATTCCTCTTAGGCGATTTTTTCATTATTTTACGTACAAGATTTATACAAAAATATGTACCCGTTTTCTAAACATGCTTGGTACACTTGGCTTAATTTCGTGGACTAAAATAACAATTACGAAACATTGTAATAAACAGCAAAATGATCATTTAGTAATTACAATGCAAAATAACAATAATCAGTGATACAGTGAAGCATAGCGAACCAACCACATCTCTGTAATCTGGTAGTCACGAGCTGCAGCGCGCTGCTAAATTGACTTACTGATATTTTCATAGTGTGCCCAACAAATGGCAGCACTTGTTGCATGATGAAAAGATTGATCATTCACAAATGTGCACTTCGTTTTTCCTTTGGGAAAAAATTCTTCTGTTGCAACTAAGACTCACAAAATTTAATGTACACAGTTGTAGCCAGAGGGTCCGAAAGGGTAAAAAAGCATCGTTGGTTGCCTGTGCGATAGAGAAAATCAGCAACTAAATTTTACTATAGGTTTCTGAGAGTGCTTATAGGAAACGATTCTTCCTTTAGCTCATTCTTCCTTAAATGAGTCCAACCTTCTGACAGTCACGAAATTAATTTTGTTTAGCCTCAGACGAAGTTGTTTTGCAGACGAAACGCCACACGCTGCAAACATTATAAACAATAATGTTTATCAGATCCTCCAAATCAAAAGGAACTTTTTCACTATACATAATGGCTTTCGAAACATGATTCTAAGCTCCAAATAATTCTCATTCATACATGGTAGTCACTGTTCGATTCCGTGGACGCGTAACTGAGGGTAGCGTATGGATGCTGCAACCAGCCACTAATACGTTTTAGAAGTTTAATGCTTTTTTCATGACCGCTTTAGAGCCACTGCGCTCTTCTTCAGATGGATACTATTGTTTCGTTACAGTTTTGATTAAAGCACTGTGGTAAAACCAGTTCTTTGTGCCATATTGATTCCGATACTGTACTAAAACAAGAGCAGACATATGTAGGTGGGCGTAAAGATATGAAAACGGTTATGGCAATAAAATAAAGACTCTGAAACGTTTATGTGGCCGGCCGCGGTCTCCTTCAGAAATCCTTAATCAGCCTACATGTTGAACCTTGTAATTTCCTCACATACTTTACGTCAACTGCACGGGAAGCCCTGCCGCTGCTGTAATGACATTCTTCGACATAGTCGTGTGGCACCAGTTGTAACAGTGGTGACGTGAATTCCTTCTGTTCAGGTAAACGGCATCGATCATTTTGTTTCTGAGCGATTTATGACCTGTTGCTAGTAAGGGCACGAAACAAAAATTATATTAATACTGACCTCTTGCGGAAGAACTGTTTCAGTACCACAGTGCATTACTAGGCATCGGTCAATCGGACATGTTTCCCCCTCGACGTTTACCTATGTATGAACCTAGTAATCCATCCTGTTTTAGATTGCCTATAGTTTAATGTGGATTCCAAATCATGGCGAAACTTGAATTATACCGCCTAGTAATGCGAAAAACCGTGAGATCATACGTGGATTCAAATTCAATCCTTATTACTGGAATTCACACATGGATCAATTTAGGAACCACGCAAAGTGATATGGGCAATATGCGTTTGAAGTTTCTCATTTATTGGAAAGACATTTTACTATAGTTACCACTGAAAGATATTTGGTTGTTCGGCGTACCTAGGACCGGAAACAGACTCAAATCATAATTTAGGAGTGGTGAAGATTACTCTGAAGGTTAAATGACTCATCAGAAAGCGTTAATGTGAAACAAGTGGTACATTAAACTAGAGAGGAATGACGATGAACGTTGGGTTTTGAGGCTGTAGATGTTGCGATAGTGAAGTTGTCAGTTCAGTCACAGACTGATTGCCTTACATAGGTATGAGGACCGTAACAGAGACGTAACCGTGAGTAATGGAAGAATTAAGTCTATACGTGGTATCCAGAGCGAAATGTCTGCAAGAAAACTATGAAGAAATGACTAGGAAAATCGCAAAACACCTTTCTATTAAATCAAAAGCAAATCCATCAATATTAAGAGTGTAAAAAGAGTTACGTTGTCTAACGTAGAGGAGAAAGCGAATAAGTGGATTGTGTTCATTGAAAGTCTCCACGAAGGAGAGGAACTGACTGCTGGCGTAATATAATCCTAAAAGCATGTCGATTTGGAAGATATATCATTGTCTGAATATGACACGTTTCGGAACAAATTCAATCTAACAAGACAGAAGGTACAGAACCGAGTTTCTAAAATCATTGGGGAATATGGCAACCAAATAATTATTGCTGTTATTGCGTAGAATCTGTGACACTGTAGGCATATAAAAGGTGACCCAAAAGTTAGTTAACATTTTCAAATTCAATACTAATGAAGGTATATAGGTAAAAATTGACACACGCTCTTCAGATGACATGGAGTTTTATTGAAACCGTAAACAGGGGCAAAAAATGGCCAATAAATGGCGCTTCATATGGTATAAAAGTAATAATTAGCATAATTGATTTTTAGCAAACGCGACGTTCTCTGTAACGAATGCTCACAATGTCGGACGGCATTAATACCTGCAGTCAAGGGACGATGTTGCGAACAGCATTGTACAGCATGTCAGTATCTACGGAGAAAAATTGTCGTCGGATGTTGTCTTTTAGCATCACTAACGAGAACTGACGATCACGGCAGATTTGCGACTTCAGGTAACACCACAACCAATAATCACAGTGACTGATGTCAGAAAACCTGGGATGCCAAGCATAGTGGACGTGGCGAATCAGCACATAATCCTCACCAAATGTGTGCAAGAGGTCTATCAGACTTGTAGTAATATGGAGTGGAGCACCATCCTGCATAAAAGTCGTATCTCATGTTACTCACGATCCTCATGCGGTTTCACCAGTTGGCCAGTTTTTGCACTCGCTTTTTTTAACAATATAAGAGCATGTTATTTCAGGCACGTGTCAATTTTTACTCCTCTACCTGCATTATTACATGAATTACAGCATTTTCAAATGTTAACAGACTTTGAGATCATCTTGTATTTACTAGTTCGGATGAATATCATCGTCTAAATTCGGGGGACTGCAGAGGGAGACGCATGCAGTTTCTACGGCACAATGAGATAAGTTTCTGAAGGGTTCAAGTCACTCAGAGGAATAATGTACAGAATGGAAAAGAATGTTGAGTGTATGTTGCAGATCGTCACTTGCTTCAGCAAATATAAAGGCACCAGAGCGCTGCTCTGTCGTTGTGCTTGACGATATGTGCAGGAGTTCATAAAATTTATAGATTTACCAACTTATAAAAAAGGCTCGTCAACTAATTAGGGTTCAAGTCTTTAAAATTCTGAGAAAAATATGTTCAAGACATAAGGGAAGACTGGTAGGTAATACGCAATATGTAAAAGAACCAAGAGGGAGCAATAAGAATAGAGCACCTAGAGTGAAGTGCATGGATTAAAAAAGCGCGTAAGCCAGGGATGCAGCTTATCTCTTCCTCTGTTAAATCTGTATTTGCAATAATTCAAATAAAAGAAAGGTGCACCAGTGAGACTGAAATTAAAGCTGAAAGGAAAACAATGAAATGATTCGCTGTACACATTTCTGTCTGTAGTGAACTAAATTGTCTATTGATCGCAGAATATGGATTAAGGGAAAAGCAAAAATAGACCGAAACTACTGAGCTTACTGATGCACTAATCAAAATTTGGGACCATAGAGTAACCGAAGCAAAATAGCACAAAATCTCTGAAGCTTGGAGCATAAAAGACTGAGACTCGCACAGGTAAAGTGAAAATTCCCGTCTAAGAGAATTCTGTTTTTGTCAAACGTAAGTTTTATTTGGGGAAGAAATTTTGCTGAATGTACCTTTGGAACATAGCATCACACGGAAATGAATCGTGGGCTCTAGGCTTCTGCGTAAGCTTTTAGCATTTCACGTAAATTTTATAAGTCCAGGAGATCCACGTAACAGAGACTTTAGTCGCCAGTAATATATTCCCCTTCACTATTTACAACAGTCTGACAACGGTGCAATAAAGGTGAAAATCTCAGGTCACAAGAGCAGGCGAATAAGGTAAGTGCGAAATGTCATCCTAACCCTGCTCCTGTACAGCATTTTTTGCCAATCTAGCAGAATATTGACGTTCATTATCGTGGAGTAACATCGCTTCCGGCAGTCTTCCTGAGTCATTGTTCTTATCTGCTGCCGCAAGACGTCTCAGTTGTTGACAATAAATGCCAGAAGTGATTGTTATACATCGGGAAAGGAATTCGTTGTTGAGTACACTATCGCATTTCCAGCAGAAATGGAGGCGCGCAAGTCTTTGTACGGGGTATTGCTGCTTCGTTTGGGTTCAATCATTCATTTCTTTCCCTCATGCTTGCATAGACACAATTTTTCGTCACCAGTAACGGTACAGGGTAGGAATCCTCGGTGTTGTTCAAAAGCCAGATGCTCATATGACTAGCCGCTGATTCCGCAAGAAGGTCGACAACATTGTCCTGTAACTAACACTTCAAAGCACTCACATAAATTAAATACAAGGTTACTTCTGTAGCGTATCGCCAGAGCCACAGGCATGCAAGAATGCTATGTGTTGTGAGTCAAAACAGGCTGACAGCCGTTACGAAGCAGAGCCAGCTGGCCGTAGCATAGCATCAGCGGATGCTGCAAAATGCTAGCGAAAATACGAAAGTGTTTAGAGTATGTGCCTTAAGCCCTAAACGAACATAGCCCGGAGTATATAAGTACTCAGCCACCTCGAGATTCCCACCTAGAGAAACGGTAGCAGCTCTAACCAATCCAAATTCGCCAGAGTTACCATCCCTCCTAAACAAGACGCCAGCGCCCCCACTAGGGCTAGTTTTACGTGTGACGTCCAATCCCACAGGGCGAAGCTTGCTGCATCCAACGTGTGGGTCGATGAACTCTAAACTTCGGATCCAGCCTTATGCACAAAGCGATCCCCGGTTACTTACATGATTTTATCTATGGACCTTACTACGGTCTAGAAATTCTAAGAACATCCGGATTGCTCATCATCCCGACGCCAGACCTAATGTCGAGGGAACTGCCTATACGGCGTACAGGAGATCGCGTCAGCAAGCGGCACTGGGTCCAGGAATTTTAGGACAAGTCAGAGCTCCACACCACTCTTGATAGGAAGGCCGGCCATACACAAAAGACTGACTGAGACTAAATTACACAGGAGGAGGGCCAACAGCTCCTCCATAGTACAGGAGGCCCGGTTACCTGAAGAGGCACGTACGTGACGCACCCCCGCATTCTTCTCTTGACACTCACGCCCTGCTGAATGCCGTACCATGACAGAAAAACCATTACCCAACCCAAGTGCAAATCAAAGAGCAATTAACGGAAAAACATTGTGTTACTGGGGGATAAGAACCTCCAAAATCACGATGCAAGAGAGATTTTTATATAAATACTTACACTAGTACGAATGTAAAAAGAATCTCTAGATATCTCGATTATGTAACTAGTTCGATGGGAATGAAACCAGCAGGCTGACTCTAGCCTAACGCATGTCACTACTGCGGTTCCCATGAAAGCCCAGGCGGAATTAATAGCGCCCCCATCGGCATGCTCCATGACGGGGTATAAGTTTCCAATAGCCGTTTGCCTGGACCATCGACCTAGTTTATCAAAAAACGTAATTCATTCGACCATGCGACACGTTCCCATTGACACACACTGTCAACTTTCGATGATACTGTGCACACTTCAGTTGTAATTGACGAATTCGTTTGATCAACGTGAGACCGCAACGGCGCCACCTGCTGCGAAGCCCCCAATTAAGAATCTGAACAAGACGGTGTGATCGGAAGCACTTATTTAATCATCAGCTTTGTACTCTGTCACCTGATCTGCACAGAGTAGGCACATATCCCATCATCATGATTTAGTACGTGGGGTGATTGTCCGATTCCTTGTCACCTACTTGTGGTTTAGTCGACCTTCAACCTCTTTCCGCAGATGCCCACGACAGTAACACGCGAACAGCTGATCATCTTTGCCAATTTCAAGAAGCTCGTTCCCAGCTGCGCGACCGTAGCACTCTGCCGCAATTTCAAAGTCGCTTATGTCTATGGATTTCTTCGTTTACGGCTGGCACAGTCGCTAGAATGATTTCACTTTCGTCTCTGTTCCACCTCTCGTACTTACTTCACATACCCATAGTGCCACCAGGTGGTATTCACTAGTTTCTTATTTCATGCTTTGTCTGTCCCATTAACTTTTAACATTACTCCATTGCAGCGTATTTCCAATCCTTCCTTTTTTTTCTACTCTGGAGTCTGGATCGTCATCGTACTATTTCGATACAGTAGTGTCTCATGAAGTCAAATGGAAATAAAAGTATTACGGCAGCGAGTTTTTTAATGAAGGAACTTTTTTTTTACATTAGTGACCTACATCTGCATTGCTGAACCAAAACGTTATGACAACTGCCTACTCGCACTATTGCCTTGATAGTGATTTCTTCAAGATTTGCACTGCTCGTTCCCAGAATTCTCGTAACAATTCTGTCATCCGTTTGACGTACTTTTCACGTGTTCATCACACTTCATACATCTTTGTGACGTTGGTGCCATGTATTACTAACTTGATAGTTTATCGACGTTTGAAGAGATTTGCAAATTAGTACTCTAAGGGTGAATATCATCTGAACCTGTCTACATTTCCTTATAAATATCCAACGATGGTACCTATGTGTTGATAATAGTAATAGGAGCTAATTGGATCAGAACACTGCTGGCTTTGTCTTACAGATTTTCATGCATGTTGAGACACATAATGGTTCAATTAGGCTTTCTTGTGGTATACTTAACTTCACTTTCATTGTAATCGGAAACGTCCGGTATATCGGGCAAAATTTCATCGAGAAAATCATCTGTTTGAATGTAATCTGTATCTTATACTCATAGGTTATCAGTCTAATATAATGGTACCTTGCCAAAAGCAGTTCCAAAACTGGAAGCGTAATTGCTATATTTCGTATGATCCCTAAATGTATTGAACAAACCATTTGGTGACTTGCGGAGTAGATGTAGATGTAGATACAGCTTTTTTCATCGATCGTGATTTTCCATGCGATCGATTTTTTTTTTGTCACTGCATTGAAGTAGTTTGTCTAAGACCAGCTATTTCTGACCTTTTTGGTATGTTGAACTACAAACTTACTTTAATATCAAATAGTTGTAGACACAAACCAACAGGTATACTGTGTATAAATATACAAGAGTTAGAAACATGTCATAAATTACTTTACCTCAGATAGTTTGCACATTAAACTTTCGTACAAGAAAGGGCGTTTCAGAATTAACTAAATAAAGTGTCAGTATGAACGAATTCGCAAAATCTTATTAATACTGCCAATACATGAAGACTAACTCAAATCATACTTTACGCCATGCATACGATATAAGTAACTCGAAGCCATGAGAGGATGTTCGCTCGCTGTATTATGACATCCTATTTATGAATGGAGAAGAAGAGTAACGATAAGTTGACATAGCAGGAAATACTGTCTTTGAAGTAGCTATAAATTGTCTCCTTTGTAACCTGTTGATATAAAATCGGATTACCTAAATCTCACGGGGCAACTGCTTCCTCCGCGTCCGTTTTTGCCTTTAAAGATTAAATCTTTTCCAGCTTTTTAAAGTCCGTTCCATTTTCCACCTGACGCGGCTTCCACATTATATGGCTGGGTCAGCGACGGTAATGCGCTTTGTAAAGTTCTCTCCGCTATCTCGTGGCCATGCTTTCCTCTGAAAACTGAGGTGTACCGTTACTCATGTAAATGAATTATCCTCTATTTGGCTCCTAGTAAATTCACTCTAAGCCTCATTCTGTCAGCATACAATTAGGGTATACTTCGGAAGTTTGTTCCAGCAGTTATCAGTCTATCCGGTTAACAATTATGCATATATACACAAACCAAAAATGTTTTACATCACCTCGCTACCGACAGTTCCGAAACCTGTACAGAAAATTGGAATAGAGATCAACATAAACATCATTTCCGACCTTTCTACTTCTCATGAAATCCACACATTGCATGTTGTACCACAATACAGCGAGACCTTCAGAGGTTGTGGTCCACACTATTGTACACACCGGTACCTCAAATACCCAGTAGCACGTCCTCTTGCATTGATGCATACCTGTATTCGTCGTGGCATACTATCCACAAGTACATCAAGGCACTGTTGGTCCAGATTGTCCCAATACTCAACGGCGATTCGGCGTAGATCCGTCAGAGTGGTTGGTGGGTCACGTCGTCCATAAACAGCCCTTTTCAATCTATCCCAGTCATGTTCGACAGGGCTTATATCTGGAGAACATTTTCGCCATTCTAGTCGAGCGATGTCGTTATCCTGAAGGAAGTGATTCACAAGATGTGCACGATGGGGGCGCGAATTCTCGTCCATGAAGACGAATGCCTCGCCATTATGCTGCTGATATGGTTGTACTATCGGTCGGAGGATGGCATTCACGTCTTGTACAGTCGTTATGGCGCCTTCCATGACCAGCGGCGAACGTCGGCCCCACATAATGCCACCCCAAAACATCAGCGAACCTCCACCTTGCTGCACTCGCTGGACAGTGTATCTAAGGCTTTCTGCCTCCAAACATGTCTCCGACGATTGTCTGGTTAAAGGCATATGCGACACTCATCGGTGGAGAGAACGTGATGCCAATAATGAGCGGTCAATTAGGCATGTTGTTTGGCCCATTTGTACCGATCTGCATGGTGTCGTGGTTGCAAAAATGGACCTCGCCATGGACGTCGGAAGTGAAGCTGCGCATCATTTAGCCTAGCGCACACAGTTTGAGTCGTAACACGAAGTTCTGTGGCTGCACGAAAAGCATTATTCAATATGGTGGCGTTGCTGTCAGGGTTCCTCCGAGCCATAATCCGTAGGTAGCGGTCATCCATTGGAGTAGTAGCCCTTGGGCGGCCTGAGCGAAGCATCTCATTAACAGTTCTTGTCTCTCTGTATCTCCTCCGTGTCCGAACAACATTGCTTTGGTTCACTCTGAGACGTCTGGACACTTCCCCTCTTGAGAGCCCTTCCTGGTACAAAGTAACAATGCGAACGCGATCAAACCGCGTTATTGACCGTCTAGGCATGGTTGAAATACAGACAACACGAGCCGTGTACCTCCTTTCTGGTGGAATGACTAGAACTGATCGGCTATCGGACCCCTCTGTCTGAGTTGCGCTGCTGATGAATGCTTGTTTACACCTTTGGGTGGGTTTAGTGACATCTCTGAACAGTCGGAGAGACTGTGTCTGTGATACAATATCCACAGTCAACGTCTACCTTTAGGAGTTCTGGAAACAGGGACGATGCAAAACATTTTTTGATGTGTGTATACAAACATAACGATATTCTGTCTTATATAATATAGTGCTCTTTCGTGATGTTGAAACAAGCACCATATCTGAACCCACCACAGTTGCGATAACAGAGGCTAACAATAAATGACATAATCAAAGTACTGGCATGTCTATGTGTGTGGATTCATTGCGGAGGGTACAGACAGACAGTGATGCGAAATGCTTTTTTTCTGAAAATTGAGGAGCTAGCTCGGCAGCCCCCACGCAATGGAATTATCTTAGACCTAGTAGCTACAAGTAGGTCAGACCTTGTCGACAATTTCAGTATGGAAACGGGGATTAGCGATCATAATGTCATAGCAACTATCAGTGCGAATGTCAATAAATCAGTCAAGAAGGCTAGGAGAATGTTTCGGCTGGACAGAACGGATAAGCAGTTATTAACATCTTACTTAGACAGTGAAGTGGCAGCACTTAGTTCCAGTAAGATGGATATTGAGGAATTATGGGCGAAGTTTAAACAGATTGTAAGTCGTGGTCTGGAGAGTTCCGTTTCAAAAGTAAATGAAGGATGGAAAAGCTTCACCATGGGTTAATTACGAAATTCGCAAGATTCTGAGGAAGCAGAGGCGCCGGCCGGAGTGGCTGAGCGGTTCTAGGCGTTACAGTCTGGAACCGCGCGACCACTACGATCGCAGGTTCAAATCCTGCCTCGGGCATAGATGTGTGTGATGTCCTTAGGTTACTTAGGTTTAAGTAGTTCTAAGTTCTAGGGGACTGACGACCTCAGCTGTTAAGTCCCATAGTGCTCAGAGCCATTTGAACCATTATGTTGAAGCTGAGGTTGTTGCACTCTAGAGCCAAAAGCGGACCGGCAAACAACGACAAGGGAAGGTCGTGAGTCTGTGAAAAGATCTATGCGCGAGGCATACGCCAACTCCCACCATCACATCTTAGCAAAAGATCTGTCAGAGAACCCGAGAAAATTCAGGTCGGATGTAAAAACTCTAAACGGGTCTAAGGCTTCCAATCATTTCTTTATTGACAAATCTGGTGTGGCAGTTGAAGATAGCAAAACTAAAGCCAAAGTATTTAATTTCACGTTCAAGAAATCGTTCACGCAGAAGAACCGTACAAACACAGCGCCATTTGACCATCGGACAGATTTCCCGTAAGGACTACATAGGAATAAGGCATACCTGGCGTAGAGAAGCAGTTAAAGGTTTCACACCAAATAACACACCAGTTCCGGATGGAATCCCAGTTGGGGTTTTCAGAGAGTACTCTACGGCATTGACCCCTTACCCAGCTTTCATTTATCGTCAGTCTCTCACCCAGCACAGCGCAGGCGACTCCAGTATATAAGAAAGGCAAATGAACTGACCAGCAAAATTACAGACCAATATCCCTAACTTCTCTTTGCTGCACAATCCACGAACACTTTCTCAATTAGAATACAATAAACTTCCTTGAGGTTAAGCAGCTTATGTCCACGAATCAGCATGGTTTTAGAAACCATCAGTCGTGCATAACTCAGCTTGCCCTTTTCTCACATGATATACTGATAACTAAGGATTAAGCGCAAAGGAAGATTCCATTTTTCTAGATTTCCGAAAAGCATTTGACACGGCCCCCTGCAGGTTGTTAACGACGGTACGAGAAGATGGAATAAGTTCACAGATATGTGAATGGCTGGAAGACTTCTTAAATAATAGAACCCAGTGGCTCTGAGCACTATGGGACTTAACATCTATGGTCATCAGTCCCCTAGAACTTAGAACTACTTAAACCTAACTAACCTAAGGACATCACACACAACACCCAAATAGAACCCAGTATGCTTCCCTTGACAGCGAGTATTTATCAGAGAGAAGGGTATCGCCAGGAATACTCCAGGGAAGTGAGATAGGAGTGCTGTTGTTCTCTATGTACAAGGTGATTATAATTAACATTAAACTTTCAAAACGCTTTAGAAATAACACTGCTGGTCAGAATGATGTCAAATTGCAACGGAATATTATCGGAGAAGGGGGAAAAAGTATGGCAGAAGAAAAAAATAGTGTGATAATTGATCAATAGATGGTGCTGTATGTGTCAGCATACGTAAGTGAAAACACCTGACATGCCCACGACCCATTGAAGTTAGTATAAACACGCCGGATAAACGGCTTTTCCTCCTTTCGCGTCTGCGACTTTCGCCATGACTGTCTCAATACGGGATTGCGCTCTGCTTGTTATGCTGTATTACAAGAATGATGAATGTGCGCACGTCGCACTGCTGAAGTTCCGGACGCTGAAAGGTTTGAAAAAAAGCGTTGGTCCGAAGACTGCTGTGGGTCTGGAGAAAATGATTCGTAAATTCTAAAAGACGGGTGTTTTAGTGTACAACCTGGTAGATGGAGGAAATGAATTGAGCCGACGTCAGTGAAAGCAGTGGCCACAGCAATGCTGTAACAGACGAGTGGTGGTGAGCAAACGTGTAGTGGACGGAGAACTGCCCGAGCTTGAACATACAAGTGACACGGTGCGTAGTATTCTACGAAACATCCTACTTTGCTATCCATTCAAAATTACCCATGTGCATGGGTTGCTTCCTGTTGACCTGCGAGCAAGAGAGAACTTTGCTTTAGAATTTCTTGCTCACATGGAAGTGGACAATGATAAGCCGTGGAAGATTTTGTGGACAGACGAAGCCCACTTCCATCTGACAGGATATGTCAACACACAGAATTGTCGGATATGGGCAACGGAAAATCCACACGCAAATCAACCAGTATCACTACATCCGGTCACTGTGTGGTGCGGGTTTACAGCGTAATTTATTATAGGGTCATGTTTTTCAGAGAGACAGGTGCTTCCGGTCCTGTTACATGTACCATCATTGGTAAGCGCTATGAGTGTCTTTGGGGCAACCACGTCATTCCAGCTCTCCAACAGCGCGGATGTGTGGATGGAATGAATTTTATGCAAGACAGTGCACCTCCGCACATTGCAAATCCAGTTAAGCAGCTGCTGGAGCGCCATTTCGGAAATGCTAGAATTATCAGCTACCATTTCCCTACAGCCTGGCCGTCCCAATCAACTGTTCTTAATCCGTGTGACTTCTGGCTGCGGGGCTATCTGAAAGATGCTGTGTTCAGTGTTCCGACTGTAGTTTAGCTGCAGTGAAGGCACGCATTGCACAACACATCCTGAACGTGACCCCTGAAACGCTTCGACCACTTATGGAACATGCTGTTTCTCGGTTTCAACTTGTTGCAGAAAACGGTGGACAGCATACTGAACATGTTTTGCGCATTTCGCACGAAAATTAATAATCTTATTTGATAATGATTGATGCTTTTTATGCGGTTTTTGGCCTCAGGACAATTAAAAACCGATTTTTGCCATCCGATGTCGTATGACTTAGTCGTGGTGGATGGGCGTACGTAACTAACAGTATCACACCTGCACACCCATGCACACTGAGTAGTACAGTTTGTTAAACGTCATACGTACACCTTAGGCATTGTCGTATAATTCAGTTGTTCAAATGGTTCAAATGGCTCTGAGCACTATGGGACTCAACTGCTGAGGTCATTAGTCCCCTAGAACTTAGAACTAGTTAAACCTAACTAACCTAAGGACTTCACAAACATCCATGCCCGAGGCAGGATTCGAACCCGCGACCGTAGCGGTCTTGCGGTTCCAGACTGCAGTGCCTTTAACCGCACGGCCACTTCGGCCGGCCCAATAATTCAGTTGTCATTTGTCATTTGTAGTCGACCACTATTAAATTATGATGCTTACAGTGTTATCTATTGCTACATTTTGTAACTATTTATTTTGCTTCTGCCATACGTTTTCCCCCTTCTCCAATAATTTTCTGTTGCAATTTGACGTCATTCTGACCAGTGATATTACCTCTACTGCGTTTTGAAGGTTTAACTTTAATTATAATCACCCTGTACATAAATGATTTGTCTGACAGGATGAACAGCAATATGCTGTTATTTGCTGATGGTGCCGTGGTGTACAGGTAGGCGTCACAATTCAGTGACTGTAGGAATACAGGAGACAACATAGCCAAAATTTCCAGTAGGTGTGATGAGTGGCAGCTAGATCTAAATGTGAAAAATATAATTCAATGCGGATGGATAGGAAGAACAAACCTGTAGTGTTCGGATACGTATTATTAGTGTCTAGTTGACTCTATCAAGTCGTGTAAATATATGGACGTAACATTGCGAAGGAGAGAAGAGTGTGAAAAAGGATGTGAAAACTGTGGTAGGGCAGGTACATGGTCGACTTCAGTTTACTGGGAGAATTTTAGGAAAGAGAGGTTCACCTGTGAAGGAGACCACATATAGGATGTTGGTGCGACCTATTCTTCAGTACTGCTGGAGTGTTTGGGATCCATACCACGTAGGGTTGAAGGAAGACATCGACGCAATTCAGAGGAGGGCTGCTAGATTTGTTACCGGTAGGTTCGAACAAAACCTAAGTGTTACGGAGATGCTTCGGGAACTCAAATGGAAATCCCTGCAGGGAAGGCGGCGTTATTCTCGGGAAATTATATTGAGAAATTTTAGGGAAACGGCTTTTGAAGCTGACTGCCCAACGATTCTGCTCCCACCAACATGCAGCAAGTGTAAGAACCACGAAGATAAGAGAAATTAGGGTTCATACAGAGGGGTACAAACAGTCGTTTTTCCCTCTCTCTGTTTTCAAGTGGAACAAGAGGGAAATGGGGAGTGGTACACTGTACTCTCCCCCATGCACCTTACTGTGGCTTGCGGAATATCTGTGTAGATGTAAACATGACGTTAAATAACCTCTGCTACTATGACGAAATCAAATATTACACCTTTTCCCCACAAGGGAAAGGAACGGTTTCGGAATAATGCAATGTTTTCCTTTGAACAGTGAAAAGAAATAGCGAAAAACACAATGAGACAGGATATGGAAGGTTGTTGTACTGACTTACCAGCTGGGGAAAGCTATAGGGCTGATAGTGTTTCGCCGGCCGCTGGTGGCCGAGCGGTTCTGGCGCTACAGTCTGGAACCGCGCGACCGCTACGGTCGCAGGTTCGAATCCTGCCTCGGGCATGGATGTGTGTGTTGTCCTTAGGTTAGTTAGGTTTAAGTAGTTCTTAGTTCTAGGGGACTTATGACCTCAGCAGTTGAGTCCCATGGTGCTCAGAGCCATTTGAACCATTTTTGATAGTGTTTCGGCGTACAGTCAAGCTCTGGCACGCTGGTCGGGAACGACACAGAAGAGAAAGCTGTGAGAATAAGCCAGCCAATCGCAAGCTAACCGGCCCCCTTCCAGGATGACAACATTATGGCCGCGACCGACTGGTGACGACCCACTTGGATGGCAGCGTCAACGTTAGGCACTTTGATAGCATTCAAGAAAAGACTTTTGTCAGTTAGAGATCGGCAGTCACTGCAAAGACTGATTATTTCCTATGTCGCCCCCTGCTTACGACACATCTGTGTAATTGCCAAAGTTGCCCTCCTCTGAATTTTTCTTATTGTAATAAAACACAATAATATGAGTTGTTTGTTTGTGTAGCAAAACGAGTATGCAGGCTTCCTAGACACAACACCTAGGATTGTAGTCCAACCTGGCAATCATATGGCCTTAGACACCTTACTGATTGGCCTGCCACCCGACATTTGTAGATGCGTGAATTTACAATAAAATCCAGAAATTAGCTGCTTGTAGGCGTTGATAAATATCAACTCGGACAGCTGAAAATGTGTTCCCTGCCCGGGACTCTAACCTGCTTACATGGTAGACGCTCCATCCGACTGACCCATCGAAGACACAGATGATAGTTCGACTGCAGGGACTCTTCTCTGGCACGCTCCCCATGAGACCCACATTTCCAACTTACTGTCCACATACTACATTTATAATGCCCCTGTCCACCTTACTCATCACTCACGGCAGTCAAGCTGCCGATTCCTGTAAGAGTTTCAGCAATGTGAGTGCATCCGCATTGAAGAAGATTATTGGTCGGTAAGCCTTATGTACAGCAGTACTCAAAAGTATCCGAACGACCTGAATTGCATTTCGCCTGATTCGCATACAACCCTCATAACGCAGCTGTCTAGCAGGTTCTATAATCGCTCCTCGGTACAGTCGTTTGACTATAGAAAATGGTGCAACAAATCACCACTAGAAAACACTGCTCTGTATCGCAATAACTCAAGATGTAAAATAGTAACACGATACTACAAATATTATGGAACACCTTATCACAGATAAGACTGTCCTTAAGGCTTATAAGCTCCCACTTATTACAATAAATGGCGTACCTGAAATGTTACCACTGTCATTATTATATTAGATAGGTAATGCACGTAATAAGTTCGTCATATTCATGATTTCCTCTTCAAAGTAACATACCGGTCTTATTATTTAACACAAAATGACATCAAAAATTTAGGTTATTCACAAGCAGCTAGTTGAGAGTATGTATGAACTTCAAATGGCACGACGAACCGCACGTTCTGCATATGGACTCAAACCCAGGTCATGCAGACTAAGCAAAGATTTCGTGACTGACGGAAATTAACAGTCATTCCTGACTAGGCATACAGAGACCGATATACCTCTAATTTAGACAGTATCAGTTAGGAAATATCAACTTTAAATTACATAACGTAAACATTTTTAATGGACGCGAATTCATACCCTGCATCTATTGTCCTTGTTAACGAACTACGAGGGACGTTAAATATTGCTTCTTCACAAGTAACGTACTTGAAATGCCGTGAGGTACAGCTTTGTATTGGACAGGGATTCGAACCCAGAACCTAATCAGATTGTTATCGAAGCACAATCAACTGTGACATATCGGATTTTCTCGGCAGTAGCTAGATGATTTAACTGAAATGACGAGACGAAACATAATTTTTTTCCTGGCCAGGACTCCAACCTGGCACCTATCGCTGTCATATTCTAGAGAAAACGAACGTTAAATATGGGTTTGTTACACCAGCAACAACATGTCAACATGTTTGAACTAATATGACGAAGAGTTCAGTGCTGACTGGCAATAGAACCCCACACATATCGTTTTTGGCTGCAAACATAGAGACGTCAGGTAACGAATTTTTCTCCACCAGCAGCTCGGAATAACATCCTTGAACTTACAGTATCTCCCAAATAGTTCTGTGTCTCACTCGGCATCAAAAACGTCAGATATCGTTAGTGTTGACAACGAATGAAAATACATTAAAAATCTAAATTATTATCCACCAGCAGATAGGTGTTCTCATGCTAGAGCTTGATAATACATAATGAAAAATTTAGTGCCGGCCCAGTATTCGAACCCATTCACGCGCAGTATGTGGAGATGTTGCGGAATCTGCAGTTTTGAACAAACAACAAATTCCAGAATGAGATTTTCACTCTGCAGCGGAGTGTGCGCTGATATGAAGCTTCCTGGCAGATTAAAACTGTGTGCCCGACCGAGACTCGAACTCGGGACCTTTGCCTTTCAGAGGAAAGTGCTCTACCATCTGAGCTACCGAAGCACGACTCACGCCCGGTACTCACAGCTTTACTTCTGCCAATAACTCGTCTCCTACCTTCTCGCTCGGTCTCGGTCGGGCACACAGTTTTAATCTGCCAGGAAGTTTCATATCAGCGCACACTCCGCTGCAGAGTGAAAATCTCATTCTGGAAACATCCCCCAGGCTGTGGCTAAGCCATGTCTCCGCAATATCCTTTCTTTCAGGAGTGCTAGTTCGCCATGAACTAGCAGCCTCGGCTACCCAGTGCATGAATTCGACTCTATTTTTTAATCATCGAATCTAAATCACGTAACTGCCACTTAAACAGAACTGTCAACAGGGTTCAAATGGCTCTGAGCACTATGGGACTAAACTGCTGAGGTCATTAGTCCCCTAGAACTTAGAACTAGTTAAACCTAACTAACCTAAGGCCATCACAAACATCCATGCCCGAGGCAGGATTCGAATCTGCGACCGTAGCGGTCTTGCGGTTCCAGACTGCAGCGCCTTTAACCGCACGGCCACTTCGGCCAGCTAAATAGGAAGTGTTCCTTTCCACTTGAGCAACTCTATTGCGCTATCTATTGGTTGAAAGCGTCGAGCAGTGCAAAAGAAAAGCTGTAACTGTCTATCTCTCATAAGTCTACATCCGCCCATATCGATTATCTCACAACACTGTGGAATGCGGAGGTTCTGTAGGATTTGTTGTTGACTTCTTGAGCAAGCGTAGCTACTGTTCTGCTAGTAGTGTAGCGGTAAGTATAATGCACTGTAGACAAAATGTCGCGAGTTCAAATACATCCACTGCTACATTTTTTAAAACGCAATTCTCTTGTCTGCTGAAGTTATCATACTAATGGAACTTTGAACATAATTCCCTTCACTTCTCAACTCAAAAATACCATATGGAAAATGGGCTAACTACTGCAAAATTTTGTACTTTTCAGGTTTAATAGGCGGCCAGGCAGCAGATGCATCTCGAAACTTTTGTATTATGTTTGGGGAGAGCGCATCGTGCCAAAATTCGTCAGATAAGTATTTTCTACATTAGCTGTCGTGTGGTAGTGGCATTTTATTCTTCTTCAAACCTTGTTTGACAGCTTTAATTCACAACAAGTTTTCTACATGCATGTAATCAATGAACTGCATGCGCATTGTCAGACTGTTATACCTAACGTCAGAGAATTCGCATATTTCATTGACGATTAATTTCTCTCTCATATTTACTATTATTTAAACAACACCAAAAGAAACCCTACGAAAATTGTGCACTGTATTATAAGAAATAAAATAAAACTATCCACAATAACCTTACGACGAAAGTCTGTTTTAATAAAGCTGAGTATCTGTACACAAGCGTGCCTCTATCGATTCGAATTAGTAAAATACTACTCACTTTGTTTTCGATTGGGTGTTTGTTTAATTGGTATGCTGTGTCATACTCAAGAGGTTTGCAAATAAAGCATTTCATGAATAAAGTTATGTATTCCTAGAAACCCAAAATTTGCTTGTCAGCAATGGAAAGATGCATTACCTGCTGTGCAGCATTGTAAGTTTATCACCATTGCACTATGAGCCGAAAGTATTTTCTTGCGTTTTCCTTATCGATGTATGATCTAACTGCTTGTAGCTCTTTTACAGAAGGATTAAAAACATCACAGTCAGCGAGACTGGAACCGCAACCCAGGACAGACGCTTTTTTAGAGAGCAGCGTGTTACCACAGAGCTAGCGAAGATATATGCATTTCGAATTCCTGTTACGAGGCCAATAGTGGCTAGAACTCGTAAATCGATATTTAAAGGTCAAGATTACTTGCGATTTCCTCGTGCAACGAGTTTCCTGTGCTGAAAACCGTAAATGTATAGGTTTTTGTTACACCTCAAGCGATAATAAATCAGATTATTCAGCGGAAATGACAGAAAAAGTCGAGTGAACTTTGAGGCTTAATTCCGTGCACACCCGGAAGTAACTTGTCGATCGCAGAGTTGCCAAACATACCTTGCCTTGTTGCTAAATCTCAGTCACAGTACCAGAAGGAAAAGACGAACCGATGTGTTCCTACAGAGGGCTAGTAAGTGACCATAGTTGGCATCTCAATGACGCGGCTCGCACGGCCTGGAATGCGTCTGATTTGCATTTCTGTAACTAGGTTTAGGAACTAGAGCGTAGTTACTAATAATAATCAGAACTGACTATAAACTAAGCATCATAAATCAGTAACTCTCATAGTTGTTTATATATTCCTTTTTTAAGTGTACTCAAAACTAAGATATTCATTCATGGACGTTTTCGTGCCTGGCCGATAGTCGAGCACAGCAAACAGGAAAAATAAAAACACAATGTGTGTGTGTGAGAGAGAGAGAGAGAAAGAGAGAGAGAGAGGGAGAGAGATACATATAAAAAAGAATGAGAGAGAGAGAGAGAGAGAGAGAGAGAGAGAGTAAATATTGTTGTAAAGAAATTGCATCATGGTATGTAAAGAAATCTTTCAATAAAAGACATGTTCCACATTATTACGATATTTCGTATTCATGATCCATGGAACAAATGTTAATTGAATCAGATCAAATCTAATCTTATTGCTGACTAGCCATGAAGAGTCATGAATTACCGAAATATTCGCCAATATCGGTAACCAAACCTAAACTTGAAAATAAAAGACCACAGTTTATGTAATAAACCGGGACTCCAATCAAGACCCTTTCGTCTCTGTTAACTAACCACGAAAGATGTCTGATATACCTCCATTCAGAAGTAACAAAGTGTGCATGCATTTAAAGGTGGAGCACATGATGTGAAGTTCTGTGATGGAGGTACGAAACCAACACGTAATCGGATTGTTAACTAAGTAAATTCAAATGTCATGTATCAGTTTTTCTTACCAGCTGCTAGGTGTTTGAATCTGAAATAAGGACACAAATCTTTGTCCCTGAGCGACAATCGAACTGCACACCCACCGTCCTTCTTTATCATCCAGGAATATGGCTTAAGTATTAATTGGTTCCTCACCAACAGTAAGATGTGTGTGTGTCTGACCAGAAATAACGATACCTATTGCGATTGTTGGTAACACATGAACAGACATTAAAAATGCATATTAATTTTCACTAGCAGGCCGGTATGCACATGATAGGGCTTGAAATGAAATTATGAATATTTTTGTATTGGATCAGTATTCGGACCCACATACTTACCTTTGGAGTTGACCTAGAGGAGACTGCAGTCTTGGGGAAAGGAACGAAATGACTGACCTATACTGTTGCGAGAGATTCAGATCCTCGAGAGAGGAGATACGAATTCAAATCACAGTCCAGCACCAAATTTTTCTACGTCTGCAGTCCAATCAAGTACAAGTAATATAAGAGCTCTGTTCCTTTGAATGGCTATCGGTTCATCAAATAAAATAAAATTTTCTAACGTAAGTAAGTTTACTTGCGGCAGTATTACTGTTTTCTGTTTATTCCGCCTATTTCATTTGCCAACGTAAACTGGCTCTGCCCAGTTGGTAATGAAGGAACGTGATGTTTAATGTGGATTGTGAATTATAACGTCTTTCTCTTGAAGTTATCAGAGGTAAAGTAAATCTGTTTGTGCCTCTTAAAAGTAAATGCCTGAACCCACGCCTATGTCATTTCCTAACGTAAACTGGCTCTGCCCAGTTGGTATTGAAGGAACGTGATGTGTAAAGTGTATTATGAATTATAACATCTTTCTCTTGAGGTTACCAGAGGTAAAGTAAATCTGTTTGTTGCTCTCAAAAGTAAATGCCTGAACCCACGCATTGCCCCTGAGGTAGTTCGTTCCACCAAACCATTGTGGCCACATTTCCCACCCCAGGAGTGTGCTATAACGGATGAAATGCTTAGCTTACAAAATTAGTCACGGTGGAAAACATGCCAGTATATTAAATGGTTAAGTAGAAGCAATCTTCTGACGCAGAGATTATGCCATTCTCATGTCAGGTGGGTGCAAAGACTATTCTAGGCATCATATCCTCGATGTGAAGCCATTTTGAAATTTTCACTAATTGAGCAAATTTCTTAGTTCGAGAAAATCCACTGTGAAGTGCGAAGTTACCGGATAATCGGAATATTACCGTTATTATTACTATCATTTTCTTCATACCGCTGCTGGAACACGAGTGCTTGAAAATCATTTAACGCCTTTTGGTCGTTATAGAAGTAGTTGCCAGGAACAGGTTCTTTTCCTGTCTACGGAATTCTATTCATGGCTCTGAGCACTGTGGGACTTAACTTCTAAAGTCATCAGTCCCCTAGAACGTAGACCAACATAAACCTAACTAACCTAAGGACGTCACACACATCCATGCCCGATGCAGGATTCGAACCTGCGACTATAGCTGCCTCGTGGTTCCAGTCTGAAGCGTCTAAAACCACTCGTCCACGTCGGCCGGCTATTCTTTTCATGTTAATATCAAATATCGGCAATTGCTCATAGATTACATAAAAACTTCAGTAATTGCTAAAGACATCACTGGATAACACAAACGCACTGTCTTTCTTCATTTACTTACGCCTAGAAATGGCTGTCGAATACTGCCAAACCAAAAGCCAAGGGACCTTACTGCCTTCCGATATACATCGCTGTCAGTTTTTCCATATGATTTGGTCGACGTGACCTGTTTCAAGTTGTGTATGACAGAGAATGTTGTAGAAAATCAATTATTTTCCTTTGCAATAGACAGAAAGGTTTTCATTCTAAGCTATCGAAGCTCAAAATTTTCGCAATATCAGTTCATATTTAATATTCGCTTCTGTAATGTGGGAAAGTGTTTCGCAGTTGCAAAACTCGCTTCCGACCTATTCACCTTACGCTTAGTCGCTGACCATAAATTCTAGCTCAGAGTGACACCAGTTTAAGTAACCTAATGTAGCGAAGACTGTTTGCCGGTGCTTTTTCTCACCGGAAAATACGCAATTAACCCATTGGGCTCCATAAGTACACTGTAACAATAATTTCTGTGTATATGCAATGCATACGGATTGTAAAATTTAGTTGTGCTCTCTTCCACTTCTATATACAATATGCCTGATCCAGACGGGACTTTTATCATCACAGGCCCTGCGCAGTCCAACATTATACTGACAACAGTAATGTGAAACTTCTGGCAGATTAAAACTGTGTGCTGGACCGAGACTCGAACTCGGGACCTTTGCCTTTCGCGGGCAAGTGCTCCACTATCTGAGCTACCCAAGCACGACTCACGCCCCCTCCTCATAGCTTTACTTCTGCTAGTATCTCGTCTCTTACCTTCCAAACTTTACAGAAACTCTCCTGCGAACCCTGCAGAACTAGCACTCCTGAAGGAAAGGATATTGCGGAGACATGGCTTAGCGCCTGGGGTTTGTTTCCAGAATGAGATTTTCACTCTGCAGCGGAGTGTGCGCTGATATGAAACTTCCTGGCAGATTAAAACTGTGTGTCGGACCGAGACTCGAATTCGGGACCTTTGCCTTTCGCGGCAAGTGCTCTACCAGCTGAGCTACACAAGCACGACAGTAATGTTCTTTTACTGACAACCTCACTGTTCGTTTTACCTGATTTTGTAATGATTTAAATAAAACAACATGACCTTCCAGTGGGAGACAGTTCGTCCCCCTTTTCCTTCTGTGAAATTTGTCAGTAAGCTTTTTGCCTTCCAACCAGCGAAATGCGGCAGAGTACGGTTGGTTCACAAACCACGATTTAGTGCCGTTAAGACGATTTCTTTAAACATTGTCGTAGCTGAAGGAATTTAGTTTCTTCGTAAATCGTCTTATGCAGCAACGTTCACAGATATCTCAAATAGGAAAAGCTCTTTATCCAGGTACGAAGGTTGTAAAACAAACTTCCCACAGTTTGTGTCAGGTTGATCTTTTCGTCTGATAGCACTGCGTAAGTATTTTGTGTAAGAGGTATCACAAGCAGTGTTCATGTAGTTGGGGAACCATTGGTTGAAAACGAGTTTAACACGAATGGGTGAAAAATGCCAAATTGCACTGTGATCTGAAAGCCACGTTAAACTGTAGGTTCCCCTATTAACTGTCCAGGCAAGTTTACTCAAAGGTCGGAGGAAAGCTACGGCATACCACCTCCAACAGGCCTGTGCCTATTAAAGCCCTGTGGTGTTCAATCTTCTAACTGATGACTACTTTACTATACTATGGGTTCCAAAGTTAATTATCTTCAGGTTATTAACATTTTTGTGTTTTCATGCTGTACCTTTTATACCAGTAAACGTAAGTAACTGGCCGAGCTCTGTCACCGTTCGAGTTGTCAAGGTGGTAGTCGTCGATGCTGTGGACCCCTCTTACAATCTTGTTCATGGCTATGTTTCAGTCGAATACCCTTTTGTGCCTTTCTGTGTATTTCAAAATATACTTCTATACGCTTGGTACGCATCCACATTGATATCTGATAGAGCTGTATTTAGCAAAATGAATCAGATATGTTTTCCAAGCAATATATCAGACAACACGTCAGAAGAGCGAGATTTCGTTTGTGTGTTGCGCATGGTGCAAGAAATATTTGTGTTTTGCTTGCTTTTGTCACCTTAAATCCAAATGAATATTTTAAATGTCACTTTTGAACAGCGTTCACTTCTCCATTAATTAATGTATGGACCTCAAAACAAGTAATTTGCCTGAGTAGCTATAGAGCATGTTCTGAAAGGTATTGACACAATGTTTTGCATCCATTTACCATAGGTAACCAAAGAAACTAACCGAACGCATTACATTGCGTTTACTCTCTGTGCCTTGACTAGCACATATGAATCCATGACAAAAATAAATTATCTGAAGAATCTCCTCTGAAAGGAAAAAGAACACGATATGACGCTTTAATTATAGCACACTGGATCAGAAACAATGAAATTAATTCTGTGCCACATTGATGTACTGCATACTAGTGAAATAAAATACTCATCAAATAAAAACGGTTTTGTACCTCCGTTGCTATCGAGTTTGAGACACAAATCGTAGACAGATTTTATGGCTCACCACTCAACAACATTAAAGCATGTCATACTGTCCAGAGTGAGGAGTGGAGCAGTCGTTGTCAGCAGAAGGCGAGGCAGTGCAGCGCCTCAGGCCCCGCCGGTAGGCAGCAAATGGGCTCCAGAGAACTCAGACGCATGCGGTGTTCATAGGCAGATGGCCAGCCAAGAAATCTCTCCCTAAAATAGTGTTGAACCTAACTGTTATTACCATTGTGACAGAAAACGAAATATATTATAGATTCGCTTGAATTAAACTGATAGCTTCAGCACCGAGGGGAAAGGGTCAGTGAAAGTTTTGTTGACGGTTCAAATGGTTCAAATGGCTCTGAGCACTATGGGACTCAACTGCTGAGGTCATTAGTCCCCTAGAACTTAGAACTACTTAAACCTAATTAACCTAAGGACATCACAAACATCCATGCCCGAGGCAGGATTCGAACCTGCGACCGTAGCGGTCTTGCGGTTCCAGACTGCAGCGCCTTTAACCGCACGGCCACTTCGGCCGGCTTTTGTTGACGAGTGCTTCCTGTTGCCAGATGTCGTATTACCTAGTCTCGTGTTTTACCTCAAGACTACGGTTGTAGTCAAGACTGATGTACTCAGACTGCAGTCAAGACTTCCTCTGGGAAGTGCTGCAGTCTTCAATGTTGCCAGACCGAGCATATTGCTGGACATAGAATTCTGAGGGGAGCACGACTGTATCGTCCACCTTACGTGAATGACACGGCGGTCACTTTCTTTGCCTAAGACTGTATGTGCAAGACATATTGCATATCGAAGACTACGAAGAATTAAAAAAAAAACTAAAAACAATATTAGTTTGACAGCAACGTTAACTATAGCGTTCGCAGTATTCATAGTATTGTATACGTGTGTGTAAATGTCTTCCAATGCCTACTCAAGGAAGACAAGGATACACATTCTAGCTTCAATATTATAAATACCCCACAGTTTCTGAGTGAACTTAGTCTTAGATTGATAATCATTTTGAATATTTAGGAGTACTGTACCATTGGTGTTAAACTCGTTTTCAACCAATGGTACCCAGAGCTACATGAACACTACTTGTGATAATTCTTAGACAAAATACTTACACGGTGCTATCAGACGAAAAGATCAACCTGACACAAACTGTGGGAAGCTTGTTTTACAACCTCCGTACCTGGATAAAGAGCTTTTCCTATTTGAGATATCTGTGAACGTTGCTGCAAAGGACGATTTAAGAAGAAACTAAATTCCTTCAGTTACGACAATGTTTAAAGACATCGTCTTAACGGCACTAAATCGTGGTTTGTGAATCGTTTACCAACCGTACTCTGCCGCATTTCGCTGGATGGAAGACAAAAAGCCTGATTGACCAATTTCACAGAAGGAAAAGGGGGACGAAATGTCTCCCACTGGAAGGTCATGTTGTTTTAGTTAAAAGATTACAAAATCAGGTAAAACGAACAGTGAGATTGTCAGTAAAAGCACATTACTTTACATCTTGAGTTATTGCGATACAGAGCAGTATTTTCTAGTGGTGATTTGTTGGAACCATTTTCAATCGTCAAACGACTGTACCGAGGGGCGATTATAGATCCTGTTAGACAGCTGCGTTATGAGGGTTGTATGCGAATCAGGCGAAATACAATTCATGTCGTTCGAATACTTTTGAGCACGACTGTACCTCGATCAACACTGCATCGTGTAGTTCACCAGCGTCTTCGTATGTGTGCTTACAAAGTGCAAATTCTACAACTTCTGACGCTGAATGACAAACCACGCCGACAACAATTTGCTGTGGACAAGCTGCAGCCCGCATCTCGTGGTCGTGCGGTAGCGTTCTCGCTTTCCACGCCCGGGTTCCCGGGTTCGATTCCCGGCGGGGTCAGGGATTTTCTCTGCCTCGTGATGGCTGGGTGTTGTGTGCTGTCCTTAGGTTAGTTAGGTTTAAGTAGTTCTAAGTTCTAGGGGACTTATGACCACAGCAGTTGAGTCCCATAGTGCTCAGAGCCTCAGATAAGCTGCAGCGTATGGATGAGGATGCCAGCTTCATGGAAAGTTGTTTATTCTCAGATGAGGCAACCTTTCATCTATGAGGAAGGGTTAATAGGCATAATGTTCGGATTTGGGGTTCGCAAAATCCCCACATTTTCATTGAAGATGTTCGTGATAGCCCTAAACTAAATGTGTGGTGTGCGCTAATGCATGACAAGAGATTTGGACCGTTATTCTTTGCGGAACAAACATTGAATGGGTCATTGTAGCTGTACATGTTGGAGCAGTTTGTGTGCCCTCAGATACAAGACTTAAAAACACAACATTATTTTTCAACAAGATGGAGCCTCGCCACATTGGTCAATAGCTGTTCGCAAGTTCCTGGATAGGAAATTTCCCAGTCGTTGGATCTGACGCGGTGGACCCATTGCCTGGCCACCACGTTCGTGAAGAACCGACTGTATGCGACCAAAGTGGACGATATTCCTACGTTGCGACATCGTATCACTAATGGGATTGCAACAATAACAGAGGAAATAATGTTGCAAAGAACTTGGCACGAAATTGAATATAGACTCGATATTCTTTGTGCTACAGATGGTTTACATGTAGAGGTGTATTGATGATAAATAAATAAATTCTTTGCGATGCTCTACAATGAGGTACATTTTTCATTGTCGTATCTACTGTGGTTTTTTTCCAGGGTCTTTGAAATCAAGGAGGTTTGAGTGGTACACCCTGTGTTTTATAGAGGCGTGGAAGGCTAACAATTCTCAACCAAACGCCTGTATTATTGCTGCCTTGGCATCAGCTTCAAGGAGAAAAGGGCGAGAGGCTGCCAAGCATCGTTTACATATTATTGTAGTAGGGCGCCGTTTATTGATTGGCTCGCGTCAACGACAGTGGCTCGCGTCAACAACAAGCGCGAGAGGAGCGTCCAAAGCAGGAAGTGCTAGTTGTACCGCCTCAACTATGACCACATAAAACAAATGGTGGGACAAGCAGATGCCATACTCAGATTCATAGGAAGAATCTTAAGGAAATGTAACTCATCCACGAAAGAAGTGGCTTATAAGGCTCTTGTTCGACACAGTCTTGAGTATTGTTCATGTATCTGTGTTATGTGTCAGATAGGACTGATAGAAGTGATAGAGAAGATCCAACGAAGAGCGGCAGGTTTCGTCACAGGATCTTTTAGTCGGCACGAGTGCGTTACGGAGATGCTCAACGAACTCCATTGGCAGATGTTACAAGAGAGGCGTTGTACATCACAGAGGGACTTACTATTGAAATTTCGAGAGAGCACTTTCCGGGAAGAGTCAAATAACATATTACTTTCCCCTACATACGTCTCGCAAAAGGAGAAAATTCGAAAAATTAGAGCCAATACTGAGGCTTACCGACTGTCATTCTTCCCACACGCTATTCGCGAGTGGAACAGGGTTGGATGGCTCAGTTAATGGTACAAAAAGTACCCTCCGCCACAGACCATTAGGTGGCTTGCGGAATATGATGTAGATGTAGATGCTTCGCTTCGCCGTTAGAGTTTTTAGATCCCTGCTGCATGGGGCAAGTGAGGACCCATATGAACCGGCGCAGTTCCATGGCCATTTCTGATCGAGCTATGATGGGGATAGCCTCTATCTTTTCTGGGAGCGAGCGTGAGCTCTCAGAGAAAATAAAGTATCCCAAGACTGTAATTTCTGCCCTACCGAACACGCACTTCGATATATTCAAAACGATTTCAAACTCGCCCTTGTCAAAACCGTTCAAACTTCGTAGCTAATACAGATCCCATACCGCGCTGCAGTACGGAGCTTTACCAACCATCATTTCTTTCACGTACGTTTTGTCAATGGAACAGAAATAGGGAGAGGGGAGAGGCAGTGGCAGTGGTGCAAAAAGTACCCTCCACCACGTACCGCAAGACGTATTGCGGTATGTCGACGTGGGTGGATATGTAGACTGTTGAACAAGCTTTCGTATTATTTTTATATCGTGCTGATCGCGAACCAGCATAATATTCTTCTAAACTGGTTGAGAAACTTCCAGGTTCGGTACGCGGCTTAGTTGAAATGCAACGGTCAATAATACTACGCTCTTATTCGATTCAAGATAGTGTCATTTTCTTGTTTCGCATGAAAAATTTTTTACTCTATAAGAGCAACGGATTCTGTAACTGAACAGCAGTGGCTCACGATAGTGAGCTCATTTTGTCGTCTTGGTACTGAACACTGTAGCTGGCCTCTGACTATGTTACACATGTCGCAGTAAGTGTTTTTTTTCTTTTAGCTGTTATAAATAAATGTAAGATGCATACATAATACATAACATAGAGTATTGTACTGAGACAGTGAATGTAGGGGAGTAGATGTAGCATCGCCGTCCTGGGCAAGCTTCTAATGGTGGTGGTTTGCCAATGCCTTCCTCTAACCTGTTATGAAGTGCCAAGTGTGCAACTCTACAGCGTTGATGACTGTGATGGGTACTTACACAGTGCGGTGTTGGGTTTGTGTTGTTAACGACGAAGGGAAGGGAGAGAGGGTCAAACTCCACTCCGTCACGTAGCCTACTCCTCCCGAAGAGCATGAAGGGGCCCTCCGACTCTTTATGTCCCCTACGACGGACTGATCACAACAGTGCGACATGCCCTCACTTCATCAGACACTGCGAAGAGTTTTGGAATTAAATCCAGGACACTGGCGCAAAGACTGGTGACTCGGGAACTTTACGCAGCCACCTCTCCTCTCCGCCGGCCAAATATTAGCTGTGAAAATATTCTAACAGGATTCTAACATAACAGTTTGGCCCGAGTCGAGCGCCATCACAGAAGCATGCGTTAGCGATCTCTGTTACGGTGAACACTAAGCTAAATGGACAGAATGCGATTTTTCGAAGCATTCAAATTAATTCGTTTACCAAGACTGAATAAGGCTTACCGGCTCCACCGGGGACGTAGTTTACTATGTTCACAATGGAGACACACGTTTGATTAGCTCCAGTGGGAATCTGCACGTACCGTCAGCATAACACGTTCTGATACAGAAAACGCTTCCTGTCGTCTGTACATTAAGACACAACGCAAAAAGTTTTTTCTGGTGCGATATCTCGTCATCAGTAAAAACCTGACTGCCAGAGAATGTTATAAATAGGTTACACTTGAAGCTTTTATACGCTCTGAACAGTGGAGTACTAAAAAACTGTTATCACTGATCGTTAAGAAAGCAGAGTCGTATGTCTCTCAATGCTACGCTGACGTTACGTTGGCGAGGAAGATAGTAAGTGGCAATCAATTTTATGATTACATAAAAGAAATCTAAGACATAGTAATTTTGCTGCATTTCTCTCTCTCTCTCTCGCTCTCGTGCGTAGTAATAATTTTGCTGCATTTATCTCTCTCTCGCTCTCGTGTGATTTGTATGTGTGTGTCTTTCGAAAGCTGTTTGCTCCCCTATTGTGGCGTCGACGGATCTCTTCGTGTTCCACAGCTTCATGCATTTTCATAAAAGAAATCTAAGACATAGTAATTTTGCTGCATTTCTCTCTCTCTCTCTCGCTCTCGTGCGTAGTAATAATTTTGCTGCATTTATCTCTCTCTCGCTCTCGTGTGATTTGTATGTGTGTGTCTTTCGAAAGCTGTTTGCTCCCCTATTGTGGCGTCGACGGATCTCTTCGTGTTCCACAGCTTCATGCAGGCGCTGTAATGGGATGCCAACATTCAGTAAAAAAAAAAACAAGGCAAAGTAAGGTTGTAGTATTTATTTTGCAGTTTCTTCTGTACATGATTTATCTTTGTATCAATGGGAGGGGGGTAAGCAGTTCCGGCATTTGCCTTACAACCAAGGAAAACCTCCCGAAAACCCTGGTCGGAACTGAAGAGTCCGTAGTCAGCTGGACGCACTGGATGGGGCGGCGACGCTAAGCATGTCATGTAGAGGCGTCTTGCGCGACACTGGCTCGAAGAGTCGGTAGAGTCCCTCTCTGCGTTGGGTTGCCGACACGTAGCAGACCATCACACCGGCCCGCAGCGTAGTGTCGCACTGTCCATGGAAAACAGTCCGGTTCGTTCCAGCAAGAGAGGGCAGCACTGATGGACGGCAGCTTTACACAGTAAGCATTTTTCACGAGACCTGCCGACGAATATGCCTCTGCGACTCACGTATGCGGCTCTTACATCTGCGAATCACACGCCTGCTCGACTACACATTGGCAGCTATACGCTTCTGTGGTTCAGCATGTCTGGAACTACTCTGTGATTCCTACATGTATGGGGCAGTACATCTGGGACACACAATTTTTGCACGCATGGTTGTGACTCACGTATTTAGGACTACATACCTGACCCTCCTACGCGTCTGTACTGTTAATCTGCGAATCGAGTTGTCGGGGACGCTAAGCTGCGCCGCTCTGCGAGTCTATACTAGGCATCTAAGAGTCTAAGCGTCAGCGACTCTACATTGCACGGCCAAGAATCAACGCTAAGCAGTCTACGCTACACGTACACGAGACTACACTTTGTTCTCACTCGCCAACGGTCAGCCCCGACAGTCTGAAGCACTAACCGTAAAGACCCTCCTGCGAAAGACCGACGAACGGTCCAGCAAGGCAACGCATGGCCTAGAAGGTCCAGCGCAAGGTCTTCTGGGTATTACACGTGGTAGCAACAGGACTGGCATCGCGGCTATAAGGCGTTTGCCATTGCCATTGCCATTGCCCTTGCAGTGTTCTTCTCCTGACCGAAGCATCGCGTAAGCTCGAGGACACACAGTGTAGGCTCGTGGACGTTTAGTGTAGATGCATAGCGTAGATTCACGGGCGCGTAACTAGAGTAGCAGATGCGGAGACTTGTGGAGGCACAGCACAGACTCGCAGACCGCGTACTGCTGGAAAGATTCTCAGACGCGCAGCGTGGAGTCGTCGACGGCTTCGTTTACAGACGAGCAACGTACAAAAACGCAGCAGTCCTAGATGTGGAGTCCCAAATTCGTCCGAGTCAACAGTCCTGTACGCAGAAGTCCAAGACGTACTTTCACACACATGTAGGTGTCACAGAAGTGTAGTCCCGCACAGATATAGTGAACCACAGAGGCGTACAGTCGCCTGCGCGTATCGTGCAGGCGTGTAACTCGCAGATGTGAAGAGTCGCAGACGCCAAGACCTGTAGACGCGTAGTCGCCAATCAACACTCAGGTGAAAACACGCAGCTGCCGTCACCCCGTGTTGCCCTCACCTGCTGCTGAACTGGACTGAATTTCTTGCACAGGGAGCCTCCTTATATAGCCATCGCGGCTCTGTTGAGCTGCTGTTTCCGAGGAAACACGTACCAATATTGTTGCCTCGCCGCCCTGGCTCTAATGTTACAACAATCGGTAGCATATTTCACGTGTATACTCCTTATAATACCTATTAAGACACAGTGATCCAGATCTCTCCGAGAATGTTGCTTTTAGTAGTTCTGGCGTATATTATTACTGGTTCCGATTTGGAACCTCTAAGCAATTGAAGAAACGTGTTCTCTAATCTCGATCTCCACCAACATTTTGAGTCCTGAAACTTTCTTTTATTTCCGAGTCTCTTTTTTTAGGTCATCGGTCTTCTGACGCGGCCTGCTACGAATTCCTATCCTGTGCCAAATTCTTCATCTCAGAGTAGCACTTGTAACCTACGTCCTCATTTATTTGTTGAATGTATTCCAATATCTGTCTTCCTCTACAGTTTTTGTCTTCTACAGCTGCGTACAGCCCCTACTCCTTCTCAGTGTCTTCCACATATTTCTTTCTTCTCCGATAAAGACGCCATTGTCCGCACCACAGTGGGTTTGAACGAAGTCGTATAATAAGGTACGAGAAGCTGGATGTTCCTTCAGCGATATTGCGGTAAGACTTATCCACTGTACATGATTGCTAGCGGCGGTAGTCACGGGAATGTATGGTCGCAGGATGACCGGGCTCCGGACGGCCACGCAGCACTTTTTTTTCTGAGTGGTTTGATGCGACCTCCCACGAATTCCTCTCCTGTGCCAACCTCTTCATCTCAGAGTAGCACTTGCAACATACGTCCTCAATCATTTGCTGGACATATACCAGTCTCTGTCTTCTTCTACAGTTTTAGCTCTCTACAGCTCCCTCTAGTCCCATGAAAGTTATTCCCCGATGTCTTAACAGATGATCTTATCATCTTGCCCCTTCTCCTTGTCAGTGTTTCCCTCATATTCCTAACCTGTGCGATTCTGCGCAGAACCTCCTCATACCTCACCTTATCAGCCCACCTAATTTTCAACATTCGCCAGTAGCACCGCATCTCAAATGCTTCGATTCTCTTCTGTTCCGATTTTCCCACAGTCCATGTTTCACTACCATACAATGCTCTGCTCCAAACGTACATTCTCAGAAATTTCTTCCTCAAATTAAGACCTATGTTTGATACTAGTAGACATCTCCTGGCCAGGAATGCACTTTTTGCCAGTGCTACTCTATTTTTTATGCCCTTCTTGCTCCGTCCGTCAGTGGTTACTTTGCTGCATAGGTAGTAGAATTCCTTAACTTCATCTACTTTGTGGCCATCAATCCTAATGTTAAGTTTCTTTCTTTTCTCATTTCTGCTACTTCTCATTACTTTTGTCTTTCTTCGATTTACTCTCAGTCCACATTCTGTACTCATTAGATTGTTCATTCCATTCAGCATATCAAGTGATTCTTCTTCACTTTCATTCAGGATACCAGTGTCATCAACGAATTGTATCACTGATACCTTTTTCCTTGAGTTTTAATTCAATTCCTGAAACTTTCTTTTATTTCCATCATTGCTTCTTCGATGTACAGGTTGAACAGTGTTGGTGTCTTACACTCTTTTTAATGCGAACACCTAGCTCTTGGTCGTCACAGAGGGAGGTGGGGCAGTGGTTAGCACACTGCACTCGCATTCGGGAGGACGATAGCTCAAACCGGCTTCCGACCATCCAGATTTAGGTTTTCCGTGATTTCCGTAAATCGCTTCAGGCAAATACCGGGATGGTTCCTTCCCTAATTCGAGCTTGTGCTCCGTATGTAATGACCACGATGTCAACGGGACGTTAAACACTGATCTCCTCCTCCTCTTGGTCGTCCACTCTTATTATTCCATCTTGGCTCTTGTACGTATTGTATGTTACCCCTCTCTCCCTATAGCTTACCCCTATTTTTCTCAGAATTTCAAACATCTTGCACCATTTCACATTTCCGAATGCTTTTTCCAGGTCGACAAGTCCTATGGACCTGTCTTGATTTTTCTTTAGTCGTTCTTCCATTACCAACCACAACGTCAGAATTCCGTCTCTAGTGCCCTTACCTTTTCTAAATTCAGACTAATCGTCATCCAGCACATCCCCAATTTCCTTTTCCATTATCCTCTATATTATTATTGACAGCAACTTGGATGCAAGAGCTTGTTAATTCTCGCTATAATTCTCGCACTTGTCAGCTCTTGCAGCCTTCAGTTTGTGTGGATGGAATTTTTTCCGAAAGTCAGATAGTATGTCACCAAACTCATACATTATACACAACAACGTGAATAATCGTTTTGTTGCTGCTTCAATGTACTCTTTCCACCTATCCGCTCTCTCCTCTGCATTTAACAGTGGAACTTCCGTTGCAGTCAACCGAAGGTTGTTTTGACTCTACTATATGCTGAGTCAGTCCTTCCGACAATCATTTCTATTTCGATTTTTTCACGTTTCTCATGCAGCCACTTCGTCTTAGCTTCTCTACACTTCCTGTTTATTTCATTGCTCAGCGACTTATATTTTTGTAGTACTGAATTTCGCTGAAAATTTTTGTACTTCCTTCTCTTCGCTCAGCAAACGTATTTCTTCTGTTACCCATGGTTTCTTCGCAGTTACCTTCTTTGTACCTATGTTTTTCTTTCCAATTTCTGTGATTGCTCTTTTTAGAGACGTCCATTCCTCTTCACATGTATTGCCTACCGAGATATTCCTTATCACTCTACTATGTCATTAGCGAAGTTCAAGCGTGTCTCGTCATCCGCTAGTACTTCTCTATCCCACTTCTTTCAGTATTGATTCTTCCTGACTAATGTCTTAAACTTCAGCCCACTCTTCATCAGTGAGTGTTTTCTAGTGGTGACTTGTTGGAACCATTTTCAATAGTCAAACGACTGTACCGAGGAGCGATTAGAGGACCTGCTAGACAGCTGCGTTATGTAGGTTGCATGCGAATCAGGCGAAATGCAATTGAAGTCGTTCAGATACTTTTGAGCACGACTGTACATAATTAGATGACAATTCTGCTGGAACTGGCAGCGCTTGTAGCAAACTACAGTGGCTGTCAAATTGTCGGCATAGCAACCAGTATGTGCTCCTGGGTACGCCTTACAATCCAGTATCTGATTTCGGAATCTCTGTTTGACCTGATGTAATCTAACTGAAATCTTCCCGAATCACCTGGTCTTTTCCAAGTATACCTCCTCCTCTTGTGATTCTTGAACAAAGTATTCGCTATTACTAGCTGAAATTTATTACAGAACTCAATCAGTCTTTCTCCTCTCTCATTCCTTGTCCCAGTTCCACATTCTCCTGTAACCTTTTCTTCCACTCCTTTCCTTACAACTACATTCGAGTCCCCATGACTATTAGATTTTCATCTCCCTTTACGTCCTGTATTATCCTTTCAATGTCCTCAAATACTCTCTCTGTCTCCAAACAATCATTATTATTTGGATGTTTTGAATGAAAAAGAAATACATCATTCGATCTGCAATCTTTTTGAAGTGAAATACCCCATCTTAATTAAGAATGTTTGCACCTGCTTTCATTTCGTTACACACGAAAAAATGAATACTTTTATAGACACTTAGAAATTCATCAATAGTTGCATGGCGAACACAAAGCCAATATAAACACGTATCTCTGTCCAATCTTCGGGAACCTTTATAGATATTTCGGTGAGTGAGATGATGACTGTGTAACACGTCAGAACATGGAGTCCAACACTTTACCACAAAAACGAATTCCTGTAGACAATGTACAGGTAATGTGGCGGGGTACAACAAGAATACAACAACGCCGAAGCTACAGACAAATCATTGGACAGATTACATGAGCAGAGAGTGGCAGAAGATGATGTTCTTCGTAACTTTTGTCTTAGGACTTGATGTTGTGATGGCTCTTAGGAGTACCATAGAAACCGCGAGGGAGTTCTGATATTGTCAGCTGTTTCCTGTAGCGCCTTACGAAAGTGGTGGAATATCTGTGAAATAACAAATGTCGAAAAGGTGTTACATGTCCGCAATACATCGATGAAAATTGAGTCGTAGTTGTTACCGTTGTGTGATGCAGAACATGTAGCTGGCCGTGTCGGAATACCACGGCTTCTACGACGTTGCCTATTCGAGAAATGTATCTTGGGGCAAACTCCGATGGCTGCAGTGTTACCCTATGGGAAACACTGAAATGTGATACTATCAGAATGCAGCATAGAAGACATAGACAGAAGTAATATTATCTCTAACCTTTTGAATCCATTAATGAATTATGTCGTTCCCCCAGGGCGCTACATTTTCCAGAAACTACTGTGATTATTTTTGTTTCCGAATTTGAGGAGCGTCTACGGGATCCAATACGTCTAGGACGCCACAAGATTCTAAAGGCTATGCCAAACGGCTTGCAGTTGTTTTGAACACCAGAGGTAGGGCAACATACACTGGGTACCTGATAACATAGTGGCAAAACACCGTAAAGAGTTTGTCTATTTACAGCAAGTACTTGAAGTTAGGCCAGACTTCCGATAGTCACCCACAAGGACAGAATAACCGTAATCGTATTCTGAATAAGTCTGAAAAGTAGTCGAGAAGTACTGGCAGAAATGAAGCTCTGGTGCTTGTTGTGAAACGTACCAGGATAGCTAATTTAGGAAGAAAACTGGCCACGAAAGGGAAGGTTCCGTTTGGAGATCTGGACCAGCACATAGTTTCAATCCGTAAGCAAGTTTCGTAACAGTGCTCTGAAATGTAGGCATATTTCCTAAGGTTGTGAGACAGGTGTCACTGTAATTAACGGAATACAAAGGAAGGATAAATTACCGTTTTCACCTCACTGACTTTACGGCTCATACGTCTCGACAAATGTTCTAATTTTAACAAGAACAGGCTTAACAAACATTTATAGATAGTCACATCTCTTAGGAAAGGTATCTATTCAGATGGCAGGTAAGGTAGTTTCCTTTGCTTTCTTATTAACTTTTTATTTTTACTGTCACGACAATTCATTGACAGTAACCAGGATTAGGATTTAACGGCTTTGTTGAAGAGGCACCAGCTTGCACAGGGCAGGGACTGGTCAGGGTCTTTACACCTGCGCCAGTGTAGCTGTCCTCAGAGTTACCTATCCGTATTTTCCTTATCACAAAATCATGTAAGAAAAGCAATAAATAGTTTTCATTTCATGATTATTTCTCGTTTCCTTACTCAACTTGGCTCTACAGCTTTACCAAATAATATTTCTCCGAAAAAGTTTTAGACAGTAAATCTTTCCGATACGACTACGAACACCAGAAAATATTACTCAGGTGTGAGACAGTTTTGCAAAAAATTCCAGCAAAATCGCAACCCCGGTGTACAGAACAAGTCGGAATTGAAGGATCGTCATGTCAGAACGTTATCAGATAGGACCTGGGCATTTACTCCCACATGTATAGAATATGTATGAACTTTAAATGACATGGCGAACCATCTAATTCTGCAAATGGGTTCAAACCCAGGACATGCAGACTAAGCAAAGACTTCATGACTGACGGAAACTAACAGTCATTCCTCACTAGGCATACAGACAGTGATATACGTCAGTTTTAGACAGGATCAATTAGCAAATATCAACATTAAATTACATAACGTAAACATTTTTAACGGACGCGAATTCCTACCCAGCATCTATTGTCCTTGTTAACGAACTACGAGAGATGTTAAATATTGCTTCTTCACAAGTAACGCTGCTCATGAGATAAATGTTCCAGACTAACAGTGCGTGTTTAGTTCTGCCCGTGGTTTCTGAATGGAAAGCTATCCAGGCATCTCGAACCCCCATGTTTTCATTTCTTTAGATAAGGATAGGTTCAGTGCATTCGGGTATGTGAACTCACCGAATACATTCCTCCATGCAAATCCTTGTGAAGACTTTGATAAACCGCTGCATATTGTTTAGATTAGTGTTTGTAGCGCAACATCTCGGTCAGTTTCAGTTTGTCCGTTAAGTATCTATTGTAATAATAATTTGAAAAATACTATGATACATCGTATTACCGTAAGCTACTTTCTTCTGGATTTATCTACGGCTCAGACATTACCAGTTTTCATCAATTTCGGCGGTTCTCTCATTTACGAGGGGACCAGATCCCCGTCTTTTCCCGTCAACTGCACTGAGATTCTGTTTTTTTTTTTTTTTTTTTTTTTTTGTGTCGAGTAGGGATCGCCAGTTTAGAGAACATCAGTCCACACCAGGCATGTGCATATGATCTTAATCGAGTGAGACCACTTGGTTACGGAATGCCTATCACCAACTCCAGTCCCAAAGATCTACCCCTCGACCGGTACTGCACCTCCTCCTGTAAGACGCGTGGTGATTCGTAACGCGAGTGCTGCAAATTCATCTGAAAGTCACTTCAGGTTCGTGTATGGTCGTTCAAAAGAGCAGTGATAAAAGCTGAATGAGAGCATCACTTATCTAGTGACACGGCTTCACCGTAAGGCACTAATTCATTTTACAAGCTACGGCGATGTAACGGGTATTTCGATAAAAGCCCTATCAGTCGAATGACACTTCCCTGGTTCTCTTCTCACACCGTCAGTATTGTAACGACAAGAGAGAATCCACACACGCAAGAAAGATTCCTATGTAGTACTTATAAATAATACTTTATTACGAAAAGTAGAATATGAACTCATTCGCAAACAATGTCTTCGGGGACGCAACCCCATACGGTGTGAACGCACAATTTGTAATCTCCCAGATTTTTTTTGTTACAAAAGAAATTGTAAATCTCAGAGGTTGTCGTTCGCTAACGCTAAGCAATAACTCTGAAATTATTGTTTGGTCTGAAGTCTATCACTGATGAACCACTATCACAAAATCAACACTCCACCGCCGTATACCGTCCAAGGAACACGGTTTCACACTGAGGCCGAGATCAGTAGAGGTGATGGCGTAACACCAATAATCGATAGGTTAATGTATGATCCGTGCAAGGTCTCTGCTGACATTGTACTCCAGTGTATCGGCATAGTCAAGATCATTGGTTGTGTAAATACACTGAAGAGCCAAAGAAACTGGTACACCTGCCTAATATTGTGTAAGGCCACCTCGAGCACTCAAAAAAGCCGCAACACCAAGTGGCAAGGACTCGACTAAGGTTTAAAGTAGCGCTGGAGGGAATTGACACCATGAATCCTGCAGAGCTGTCCATAAATCCGTAAGGGTACGAGGGGGTGGAGATCTCTTCTGAACAGCACGTTGCAAGGCATCCCTGATATCCTCAATAACGTTCGTGTCTGGCGAGTTTGGTGGCCAGCGGAAGTGTTTAAAGTCAGAAGAGTGCTCCTGGAGCCACTCTGTAGCAATTCTGGATGTGTAGGGTGTCACAGTGTCCTGCTGGAGTTGCCCAAGTCCATCGGAATGCACAACGGACATGAATGGATGCAGGTGATCACACAGGATGCTTACGTACGTGTCACCTGTCAGAGTCGTACCTAGACGTACCAGGGGTCCAATATCACTCCAACTGCACACGCCCCATATCATTACAGAGCCTCCACCAGCTTGAACAGCCCCAGATGACATGCGGGGTCCATAGATTCATGAAGTTGTCTCCAATCGCATACACGTCCATCCGCTTGATACAATTTGAAACGAGACTCGTCCGACCAGGCAACATGTTTCCAGTCATAAACTGTCAAATGTCGGTGTTCACGGGCCCAGGCAAGGTGTAAATCTTTGTGTTGTGAATTCATCAAGGGTACATGACTGGGCATTCGGCTCCGGAGGCCTATATCGATGATGTTTCGTTGAAAGGTCCGCGCGTTGACCCTTGTTGGTTGCCCAGCATTGAACTCTGCAGCGATTTGCGGAAGGCTTACACTTCTGTCACGTTTAACGCTTCTCTGCAGTCGTCGTTGTTCCCGTACTTGCACGATCTTTTTCCTACCGGAGCGATGTCGGAGATTTGATGTTTTACCGGATTTCTAATTTTCAAGATACACTCGTGAAATGGTCGTACGGAAAAATCCCCACTTCATCACTACCTCGTTGATGCTGTGTCCCACTGCTCGTGCTCCGACTATAGCACCACGTTCAAACTCATTTACATCTTGATAACCAGCCACTGAACAGCAGGAACCGGTCCAACAACTGCGCCAGACACTTGCCGTCTTATATAGGCGTTGCCGAACGCTACACCTTATTCTGCCTATTTCATATCCCTGTATTTGAACGCGCATGTCTATACCAGTTTCTTTGGCGCTTCAATGTATGTAATAATCATGATAATTATTTTGGCGCTCCAAAAAATTATGTTGCAATTGCACCTCTGGTTTTATGTGTAACAGTCTGTGAATGTAATAATTTGTAAAAACTCTGTATATTTTATTGGTCCATAAGTAGGGAAGCTAAATATAAAACTTGTAGCAAAGCCCCGCCGCTACGGAAGTAGTTCGACGAGACTGGAAAAGGTGGACTTGATGAGCAAGGCTTTGATACCTTTGTGGCGAGTTAGTCGGGTTCTGACTGTGTTACTGAGTGGTCAGAGACAGTCTTGGTCAGCTATTGTGGCATAAATTGAGGCACGAAGAGCTTGCGAGCAAGTAAATTAGCCTAGGATGGAACGTAAAGTGGTCTATCGACCATGGTTTAATTGTTTACCACGTTTGGTTAAGTTTACGATGCCAAGAAGAGCTATATCACGCCATGGCTAACATAAAGGACCATGGTTGCTATACCGACAATTAGACAGCCACTGTAGTTTGCCAAAAGCGCTGCCAGTTCCAGCAGAATTGTCATCTAATTATGTACAGTCGTGCTCAAAAGTATCTGTACGCCTTGAATTGCATTTCACCTGATTCGCAAGCAACCCACATAACGAAGCTGTCTAGCAGGTCCTCTAATCGTTCCTCGGTACAGTCGTTTGACTATTGAAAATGGTTCCAACAAGTCACCACTAGGAAACACTGCTTTGTATCGCAGTAACTCAAGATGTAAAGTAATACCAAGGTACTACAAATATCAGAGAACCCCTTATCACAGATAAGACTGTCCTTAAGGCTTGTAAGCTCACATTTATTACAATAAATGACATACCTGAAATGTTACCACTCTCATTATTACGTCAGATACGTAATGCTCGTGTTAATTTCGTCGTATTCATGATTTCCTCTTCAAAGTAACATACCGTACTTATTGTTTAACACAAAATGACTTTAAAAAATTAAGTTATTCACGAGCATCTAGTTGAGAATATGTATGAACTTTAAATGACATGGCGAACCGTCTCATTCTGCAAATGGGTTCAAACCCAGGACATGCAGACTAAGCAAAGACTTCATGACTGACGGAAACTAATAGTCATTCCTCACTAGGCATACAGACAGTGATATACGTCAGTTTTAGACAGGATCAATTAGCAAATATCAACATTAAATTACATAACGTAAACATTTTTAACCGACGCGAATTCCTACCCAGCATCTATTGTCCTTGTTAACGAACTACGAGAGATGTTAAATATTGCTTCTTCACAAGTAACGTACTTGCAATGCCGTGAGGTACAGCTATGTGTTGGACAGGGATTCGAAACCAGAAACTAATCGGATTGTTATCGAAGTACAATCAACTGTGACATATCGGATTTTCTCGGCAGTAGCTAGATGTTTTAACTGAAATGACGAGACGAAACATTCATTTTTTCCGTCCCAGAACTCCAACCTGGCACCTATCGCTGTTATATTCTAGAGAAAACGAATGTTAAATATGGGTTTGTTACACCAGCAGACACATGTGAGCATGTTTGAACAAGAAATAATATGATGAAGAGTTCAGTGCTGACTGGGAATCGTACCACACACATATCGTTGTTGGCTGCACACAAAGAGACGTCAGCCACCGAATTTTTCTCCACCAGCAGCTCGGAATAACATCCTTGAACTTACAGTGATCTCGCAAATAGTTCTGTGTCTCAGTGGGCATCAAAAACGTCAGATATAGTTAGTGTTGACAACGAATGAAAATACATTAAAAATCTAAATTATTATCCACCAGCAGAAAGGCATTCTCATTCTAGAGCTTGATAATACGTAATGCAAAATTCAGTGCCGGGCCAGGATTCGAGCCCATTCACGCGCAGTATGTGGAGATGTTGTGGAATCTGCACTTTTGAACTAACAACAAATTGTAGTCGAGCTGTATTGTCACGAAGGGATCGAATTAAGCGTTAGGGGCGGTCTGAGATGCATTCCCAGTTCAGAACCAATGTTATCGACATACAGAAACCCAAATAAAAGAAGGAGTAAGTGTCCTGTGACCCTACATAGCGTTTGTTTCGTCTCTAGAAATAAATAACTAGTATTAGAAAAATTACTGCTGATAGAGTTTCTACGTGACGCAATTCCTGACTTTATTGTGGTTCAACCTAACGTCTACTTGCTAGAGAAGGAATATCATGTTTAGTGAATTTCAGACCACAATGCCATTATACCTTCTTCACTTGGCGTAGCCAGAAGAGAGTAGAATTTGTCTCTCGTTATCTAAAATCATCAGCAGAAGTTGGAATGAAACCCAGACCATAAGTATATCTTCAAGCCCATAGACCACCACATCCTCTTCTCTGTGACTCATCTTTCTATCATAACAACGTTGCGCCAGACTGGATGATAATTCTGACACACAGGCTCCCTGTAGTGGATTTCAGAATGTTCAGTACATTCATTTACTTGGTTGACCGAATCGCCATGAACTAGCTGCCTCGGCTACCCAGTGCATACATTCGACTCCATTTTGTAATCACCGAAATAAAATCACGTAAATGCCACATACACAGAACTGCTAACAGTGCAGGATGCAGTAATTTAAATAGGAAGTGTTAATTCCATTTGAGCTACTCTATTGTGCTATCTGTTTGTTGAAAATGTCGTGTAGTGCCAAAGAATAATTGTTACTGTCTGTCTCTCTGAAGTTATCAGTCTAATGGAACTTTGAACATAATTCCCTTCACTTCTCACCCCAAAATAATCTCATGTGGAATAAGGGCTAACTTCTGCGACATTTTGTTCTTTTCAGGTTTAATAAACGGCCAGGCAGTAAATGCATCGCAAAACTTTCATTTTTTGTTTGTGGAGGGCGCATCGTGCCAAAACATGTCAGAAAGGTATTTTCTGCACTAACTGTCGTATGGTAGTGGCACTATATTCTTCATCGAATCTTGTTTGACAGCTTTAATTCAGAACATGTTTTCTACATGCACGTAATCAATAAACCGCATGTGCATTGTCAAACTGTTATAGATTACATCAGAGAATTCGCATATATCGTCGATGATTAATTTCTCTGTCATGTTTATTATTGTTTTAACATCACTAAAAGAAACCTTACGCAAATTATGCACTGTTCACAGGTCAGCACGTTACCACAGAGCTAGGGAAGATGCATGTGTCTTCACATCTATTTACGAGGCCAATAAAAGCTAGAACTCGTAAACAGCTATTTAAAGGACGAGATTATTTGCGAATTTCACGTGCAACGACTTTCCTGGGCTGAAAACCGTAAATTTACAATCTTTTGTTACACCTCAAGCGATCGTAACTCAAATTATTCAATTGAAATGACAGGAAAAATCAAGTGAACATTGATGCTTAATTCCGTGCACACCAGGAAGTAACTCGTCGATCACAGAGTTGCCAAACATACCTTGGCTTGTTGCCAAATCCCTGTTACATTACCAGCAGGAAGAAGACGAACCGATGTGATCCTACAGCGGGCTGGGGAGTGACCATGGCTGGATTCTCAAAGACGCGGCTGCTACGGCCTGGAAAACGTAATCCGTCTGATTCACATTTCTGTAACTAGTTTTAGGGACTGGAGCGTAGTTACTAATAATACTCAGAACTGACTGAAAATTAAGCTTCATAAAACAGTAACTCTCATAGCTGTTTTCATATTTCGTAAGTGTACTCAAAACTAAGAAACTCATTGATGGACATTTTCGTGCCTCGCTGACAGTTGAGCACAACAAATATATATATACATATATATATATACAAAAAGAATGTGTGTGTGTGTGTGTGTGTGTGTGTGTGTGTGTGTGTGTGTGTGTGTGTGTGTGTGTGTGAGGGGGAGAGAGAGAGAGAGAGAGAGAGAGAGAGAGAGAGAGATGAAAATAAAAAAAGAAAGAGAGAGACGGAGAGTAAAATATTGTTGTAAAGAAATTGAATCGTGGTATGTAAAGAAATCTTTCATTAAAATGACACTTTCTACATTATTAAGAAATGTCGTATTCAAATGTCGTATTCATAATCTGTGGAACAAGTACTAATCTAATCAAATCTAATCATATCGTATCGCTGACTAGCCACGAAGAGGCATGAACTACCGAAATTTTCGCCAATATCAGTAACGAAAGCTGAACTTGAAAATAAAAGAGGACAGATTTTGTAATAAACCGGGACTCCTATCAAGCCCCTTTCGTCCCTGTTAACTGACCACGAAAGATGTCTGATATACCTCCATTCACAAATAACAAAGTGTGCATGCATTTAAAGATGAAGTGCATGATGTGAAGTTCTGTGACGGAGATACGAACCCAACACATAATCGGATTGTTAACTAAGTAAAATCAAATGTTACATATCGGTTTCTCCTACCATCTGCTACGTGTTTCAGTCTAAAATAAGGATAAATATTTTTGTCCCTGAGCGACAATCGAACAGCACATCTACCGTCCTTCTTTATCATCCAGGAATATGGCTAAAGTATCAATTAGTTACTCACCAACAGTAAGATGTGTGCGTGTCTGACCAGAAATAACGATACCTATTGCGAATGTTGGCAACACATGAACAGACATTAAAAATGCATATTAATTTTCACTAGCAGGCCGGTATGCACGTGATAGGGCTTGAAATGTAATTATGAATATTTTTGTACTGGATCAGTATTCGGACCCACATACTTACCTTTGGAGTAGACCTAGAGGAGACTGCAGTCTTGGGGACAGGAACGAAATGACTGAACTATACTGTTCTGAGAGATTCAGATCCTCGAGAGAGGAGATACGAATTTAAATCACAGTCCAGCACCAAATTTTTCTACGTCTGGAGTCCAATCAAGTACAAGTAATATAAGAGCCCTGTTCTTTTGAATGGCTATCGATTCATCAAATATAATAAAAATTTTTAACGTAAGTTTACTGGCGGCAGTATTACTGTTTACCATTTCTTCCGCCTATGTCACTTGCCAACGTAAACTGGGTCTGCCCAGCGGGTAATGAAGGAACGTGATGTTTAATGTGGATTATGAATTATGACGTCATTCTTTTGAGGTTACCAGAGGTAAAGTAAATCTGTTTGTGCCTCTTAAAAGTAAATGTCTGAGCCCACTCGTTGCACCTGTGATAGTTCGTTCCACCAGACCATTGTGGTCACATTTGCCAGCCCCAGGAGTGTGCTGTAACGGATGATGTGCTTAGGTTACAAAATTAGTCACTGTGAAAAATATGTGAGTCTATTAAATGGTTAAGTAGAAGTAAGATTCTGATGCGGAGATTATGCTACTCTCATGTCAGCAGGATCTAAAGACTCTTATAGGCATCATAGCCTCGATGTGAAGCAATTTTGAAATTTTCACTAATTCAGCAAATTTCATAGTTCGAGAAAGTTCACTGTGAAGTGTGTAGTTACTGGATAATTCAGTTATTACCGTCATAATTACTATCATTTTCTTCATGCCGCTGCTGGAACACATGTGCTTGAATATTATTTAATGCCTTTTTGTCATTGTAGAATTAGTTGCACAAGAAGAGGTTCTTTCCCTGTCTACAGAATCCTTTTCATGTTAATATCAAACATCAGCAATTACTCGTAGATTACATTAAAACTAAAGTAATTGATGAAGACGTCACTTGATAACAAAAACGCCCTGACTTTCTTCATTTACTTGCGCCTATGAATGGCTGGCGAATACTGACAAACCAAAAGCCAACTGATCTTACTGCCTTTCGATATTCGTTGCTGTCAGTTCTTCCATATGATTTGGTCGACGTGACCTGTTTCAAGTTGTGTGTGTAATGTACCGAAGACTGTTTGCCAGTGCTCTTTCTCACCGAAAAATATGCAATTCACTCATTGGGCTCCATTAGTACACTGTAACAATAATCTGTGTGTATGCAATGCATGCGGATTGTAGAATTGAGTGGTTCTTTCTCTTCTCAAATGGTTCAAATGGCTCTGAGCACTATGGGACTTAACTGCTGAGGTCATCAGTCCCCTAGATCTTTGAATTACTTAAACCTAACTAACCTAAGGACATCACACACATCCATGCCCGAGGCAGGATTCGAACCTGCGACCGTAGCGGTCGCGCGGTTCCAGACTATAGCGCCTAGAACCGCTCGGCCACTCCGGTTGGCTCTCTCTTCTCTTCTGTATACAATATGCCTGACATAACGGGCCCTTTATCATTACAGGCCCTGAAGAGTGCAACAGCATACTGACAACAGTATGATGTTGCATGCTGACAACCTCACTGTTCGTTTTAGTTGATTTTGTAATCATTTAAATAAAAGAACATGACCTTCCTGTGGGAGACATTTCGTCCCCCTTTTCCTTCTGTGAAATATGTCAGTAAGCGTTTTGCCTTACAACCAGCGAAATGCGGCAGAGTACGGCCAGTAAACGATTCACAAACCACGATTTAGTGCTGTTAAGTAGATTTCTTTAAACATTGTCGTAGCTGAAGGAATTTAGTTTCTTCGTAAATCGTCTTATGCAGCAACGTTCACAGATATCTAAAACAGGAAAAGCTTTTATCCAGGGACAAAGGTTATTGATTAAACTTCCCACATTTTGTGTCAGGTTGATCTTTTCTTTTGATATCACTGCGTAGGTATTTTGTGTAAGAGGTATCACAAAAAATGGTTCAAATTGCTCTGAGCACTATGGGACTTAACATCTGTGGTCATCAGTCCGCTAGAACTTAGAACTACTTAAACCTAACTAACCTAAGGACATCACACACATCCATGCCCGAGGCAGGATCCGAACCTGCGACCGTAGTAGTCGCGCGGTTCCGGACTGAGCGCCTAGAACCGCTAGACCACCGCGGCCGGCAGGTATCACAGGTTGTGTTCCTGTAGCTGTGGCAGTCATTGGTTGAAAACGAGTTTAAAATCAATGGGTACAGTTATGCTAAATATTCAAAATGATTATCAACCTGAGTTCATCCACAAACTGAGGCGTATCTGTAATACTGAAACTAGTCTGTGTATTCTTGTCTTCCTTGAGTGGGCATTGGAAGACATTTACATACACGTATACAATACTATGAATATTTCGAATTGTATAGTTAACGTTGCTCTCATAAATTGATTTTGTTTTGTTATTTCCTCTGGGTCAGCGTGCAATATGTGTTGTAGATACAGTCTTAGACAAAAAAATTGACCGCCGAGTCGTTCTCGTAAAGTGGACAATACGGTCGTGCTCCCCTAAGAATTTTGTGTGCAGAAATACGCTCAATCTGGCTACATTGTAGACTGTGGCAGTTCTACCGTTCCACTCCAGAACAGCGGGTGGGAAAAACGAACACCTAAACATTTCTGTTCGAGCTCTGATTTCTCTTATTTTATTTTGATGATCATTCCTACCTATGTAGGTTGGGCTCTTCGTGGCTAATCAGCAATGTGATATGATTAGATTAGTAGTTGTTCCATAGATTGTGAATACGACATTTCGTAATGATGTGGAAAGTGTCATTTTAATGAAAGATTTCTTTACATACCATGATTCAATTACTTTACAACAATATTTTACTCTCTCCCTCTCTTTCTTTTTTTATTTTCATCTCTCTTTCTCTCTATCTGTCCATCACACACACACACACACACACACACACACACACACACATTATTTTTGAATTTTTATTTGTTTGTTGTGCTCGACTATCGGCGAGGCACGAAAACGTCCATCAATGACGTTCTTAGTTTTGAGTACACTTACGAAATATGAAAAAAACTATGAGAGTTCCTGATTTATGAAGCTTAATTTTCAGTCAGTTCTGAGTATTATTAGTAACTACGCTCCAGTCCCTAAAACTAGTTACAGAAATGTGAATCAGATGGATTACGTTTTCCAGGCCGTAGCAGCCGCGTCTTTGAGAATCCAGCTATGGTCACTCCCCAGCCCGCTGTAGGATCACATCGGTTCGTCTTCTTCCTGCTGGTAATGTAACTGAGATTTGGCAACAAGGCAAGGTTTGTTTGGCAACTCTGTGATTGACGAGTTACTTCCTGGTGTGCACGGAATTAAGCCTCAAAGAATAAAGTGCCACTACCACACGACAGTTAGTGTAGACAATACATTTCTGACATACTTTGGCACGACGCTCCCTCCCCATACATAAAACAAAAGTTTCGAGATGCATCTACTGCCTGGCCGTCTATTAAACCTGAAAAGAACAAAATGTCGCAGAAGTTAGCCCTTTTTCCACATGAGAACATTTTGGGGTGAGAGGTGGAGGGAATTTTGTTCAAAGTTCCATTAGACTGGTAACGTCTGAGGTACAGACAGTTACAACTTTCCTTTGGCACTGCAAAACTTTTTGAACAAACAGATAGCACAATAGAGTAGCTCAAATGGAAAGAACACTTCCAATTAAAATTTATGCATCCTGCACTGTAAGCAGTTCTGTGTATGTGGCATTTACATGATTTTATTTCGGTGATTACAAAATAGAGTCGAATGTATGCACTGGGTAGCCGAGGCAGCTAGTTCATGGCGATTCGGTCAACCAAGTAAATGAATGTACTGAATGTGGTGTCACTGCCATACACCACACTTGCTAGGTGGTAGCCTTTAAATCGGCCGCGGTCCATTAGTATACGTCGGACCCGTTTGTCGCCACTGTCAGTGATTGCAGACCGAGTGCCACCACACGGCAGGTCTAGAGAGACTTCCTAGCGATTGCCCCAGTTGTACAGCCGACTTTGCTAGCGATGGTTCACTGACAAATTACGCTCTCATTTGCCGAGACGATAGTTAGCATAGTCTTCTGCTACGTCATTTGCTACGACCTAGCAAGGCGCCATTATCATTTGTTATTTATCTTGGGATGCATGTACAGTCAGATGGATGTTCACCAATTAAGGATTAAAGTTAAGTATTTCACCATCTGCGCCCGTTTTTCTAAGTTCTAATTACCTTGTCATTTTCGAGACCTCACGCCAGCCTGCGTGAGCTTAAACGCGTGCCTTTCGGCTTCCTCCAAACCCCGTGAATTGGCTCCTGCCAATTCACAACACTGAACATGCTGAAAACCACTACAGGGAGCCTGTGTGTCAGAATTATCATCCAGTCTGGCGCAACGTTGTTATGATAGAAAGATGAGTCACAGAGAAGAGGATTTGGTGGTCTATTGGCTTGAAGATACACTTATGGTCTGGGTTTGATTCCAACTTCTGCTGATGATTTTAGATAACGAGAGACAAATTCTACTCTCTTCTGGCTACGCCAAGTGAAGAAGGTATAATGGCATTGTGGTCTGAAATTCACGTTAAACATGATATTCCTTCTCTAGCAAGTAGACGTTAGGTTGAACCACAATAAAGTCAAGAGTCGCGTCACGTAGAAACTCTATCAGCAGTAGTCTTTCTTATACTAGTTATTTATTTCTAGAGACGAAAAAAACGGTATGTAGGGTCACAGGATACTTATTCCATCTCTTATCTGAGCGTCTGTATGTCAATAAAATTGGTTCTGAACTGGGAATGCAACTCAGACCGCCCTTAATGCTTAATTCGATCCCTTCGTGACAATGCAGCTCGACTACAATTTGTTGTTAATTCAAAACTGCAGATTCCGCAACATCTCCACATACTGCGCGTGAATGGGCTCGAATCCTGGCCCGGCACTAGATTTTTCATTATGTATTATCAAGCTCTAGCAAGAGAACACCTATCTGCTGGTGGATAATAATTTAGTTTTTAAATGTATTTTCATTCGTTGTCAACACTAACGATATCTGACGTCTTTGATGCCCAGTGAGACACAGAACTATTTGCGAGAGCACTGTAAGTTCAAGGATGTTATTCCGTGCTGCTGGTGGAGAAAAATTCGGTGGCTGACGTCTCTTTGTGTGCAGCCAACAACGATATGTGTGGGGTTCGATTCCCAGTTAGCACTGAACTCTTCATCATATTATTTCTTGTTCAAACATGCTCACATGTGTCTGCTGGTGTAACAAACCCATATTTAACATTCGTTTTCTCTAGAATATAACAGCGATAGGTGCCAGGTTGGGGTTCTGCGACGCAAAAAATTAATGTTTCGTCTCGTCATTTCAGTTAAAACATCTAGCTACTGCCGAGAAAATCCGATATGTCACAGTTGATTATGCTTCGATAACAATCCGATTAGGTTTCAGGTTCGAATCCCTGTCCAACACACAGCTTTAACTCACGGCATTTCAAGTAAGTTACTTGTGAAGAAGCAATACTTAACATCTCTCGTAGTTCGTTAACAGGGACAATAGTTACTTGGTACGAATTCGCGTCCGTTAAAAATGTTTACGTTATGTAATTTAAAGTTGATAATTGCTAACTGATACTGTCTAAAATCGAAGTATATCACTGTCTGTACGCCTAGTGAGGAATGACTGTTAGTTTCCGTCAGTCACGAATTCTTTGCTTAGTTTGCATGTCCTGGGTTTGAATCCATATTAGAACGAGACGGTTCGCCATGTCATTTAAAGTTCATACATATTCTCAACTAGCTGCTCTTGAATAAGTTAAATTTTTAATGTCATTTTGTGTTAAACAATAAGTACGGTATGTTAATTTGAAGAGGAAATCATGAATACGACGAACTTATTACGTGCATTACGTATCTGACGTAATAATGAGAGTGGTAACATTTCAGGTATGTCATTTATTGTAATAAATGTGAGCTTACAAGCCTTAAGGCAGCCTTATCTGTAATAAGGGGTTCCCTGGTATTTGTAGTACCTTGGTATTACTTTACATCTTCAGTTATTGCGATACAAAGCAGTGTTTCCTAGTGGTGAATGTTGGAACCAATTTCAATAGTCAAACGACTGTACGGAGGAGCGTTTAGAGGACCTGCTAGACAGCTGCGTTATGTGGGTTGCATGCGAATCAGGCGAAATTCAATTGAAGTCGTTCGGATACTTTCGTGCACGACTGTACATGAAGATGATACAGATTTTTCCGAAAGAATCGGTAGATTGACTGCCGCTAGTAATGAGTATAGTGAGCAGGTGCACTACAAATGTTGTGTGTGGACAGTAAGTTGGAAATGTTTGTCTCACGGGAAGCGTGCCAGAGGTAAGTCCGTGCAGTCGCACTGTCCTCTGTTTCCTCCGTGGCACAGTACTGGCCAACAGCCGCCGTGTGCGGAGCTCGCAGCGAGTGGGGCACGTTGTCGGCCGGTTTTCGCTGTAGCTTGTGAGTACAACATAACCATATCGTTATAAAAGCTCAGATTCGGAAATCTATGTAGAAATATTCGTTCCCGTTTGGATATAAAATGCCGAAAGTTTGTGAAATCGACGATTGGCTGTTCGAAATGATAGGATTACAAGATAAGGATGTTCACGGTTTGGCGTATGATTTCCTTGGTTATGCAGTGTATGTTAAAGTGCGAGACGTTGAAACATGTTCCCTGATTCTGACAAAAGCAGGCGGTGTGGCGAACTTGCTTCGCTCCAATGGCGAATCTATTTCAATTGCGATCAGTTACACTGGTTTACGGTTGCTATCTGTGCGCATATTCAACCTCCTATTTGAACTGAAGTTCGATCTCATTCAAGAAGCGTTAACGCCTTAAGGAACGGCTTTGCAAGTTAGTGATGAGAAATAGACGGGCAACAAACATTTTTATGTTGACAATGGTGTGTGAAATGTCAGAATTGATCTTCATAAGCATATACCGTCGTATATTATGGTTCAAATCTTCAGAGCCTTAGATGTTTATGATGGCCAACCAAGGACCTGCATAGTATTTGGATCCACGGGTCATCTTAAGGCAACCTGCCCCTTGTCACTTACGGACAGATATGCGTCATCAACAAAACTGTCGTATGCGGAGACCTTGTCAGCCCCATGACAGGAAACTGGGAATGGGCAGGGCCCTTACAAAAAAATGCCTCTGAGCACTATGGGACTTAACTTCTGATGTCATCAGTCCCCTTTAACTTAGAACTACTTAAACCTAACTAACCTAAGGACATCGCACACATCCATGCCCGAGGCAGGATTCGAACCTGCGACCGTAGCGATCGCGCGGTTCCAGAGTGTAGCGCCTAGAACCGCTCAGCCACCCCGGCCGGCGGGCCCTTGCATATCACGTCAGGGAGAAAATGAAGGAAATTAGAACTGCACGTAGCATATTGGCAAATGAACGGAGTTCAATGGTTACCCTGCCAAAATGTTTGAATCAGGCCTGAGACACTAATACCCAGACCTTAGACAGTAGCAAGACACCTGGTAAAGAAATTACTATGCCTGTTATCAATCGCGAGGTACCGCTAGATTCCAATTCCAATGATGTTCTAGTGTCATCAGGAGGTAGTGACATGCTAGTAGACGAGGATACAAACCCAAACAACTCAACATTCAGCGATCGGTCCGATCATCCAGTATCAAGTAAGGACAATTCAAAAAAGTTGTCTAAACAAACGGAACGGCCCCCTAGACTATAAAGTCAGGAAGAGACACAGGAATTAGAAATGAAAAGAACACACACAAGAGATATCCTTAAGAAATCACAGAAAGGGGAAACGGCATTGGCTGATGCAATCAGGGTAATAGCTCCCACTCGGAATGAGAGCTTTCAGATGGAATTAGACATTCACGTGAATACAACCGTGTTAGCATCTTTCGAGTCTCACCCAATTCCGAGCACGCTTTGGTCGGGAGATACTGAACAGTAGTAAACAGTTATGTGTTGACTTATAAGCTGGCTACAGTTAATGTCTCTCGGTTAAACTCGGCGGTAAAGTTACAATGTTTGAAAGATTATCTTTAGGCCGCTGCCATAGATGTTGCCATGTTACAAGAAGTAGTCACAACTAAAGTAGCAGACATAGCAGGTTATGAAGCCTTCATCAACATCGGAAATGAAGGACGAACAGCGGTTTTATTAAAAGAGGGTATCGCATATCGAGCTCAAGCTCTTTTAAAGACTGGTCGGGGTAAAACTGTCGAAATTTATGACCTCATTTTAACTAACGTATATGCGCCATCTGGGACTAATGAAAGACGGCACAGAAGTAACTTTTATCGGAATGGAATAGTTGAATTGTTATAGAACATTGGGCCCGCCACCACGCTTGCCGGAGATTTTAACTATGTTTTGCGCCGTGAAGACCAGACACCCAATTTTAACACTTGTGGAGAGCTACAAACGTTGGTGACTGCGTTAGAACTGCAAGACAACTGGGTGTACTTGAATCTCCACCATACCGGATATACTTATTCAGTAGAACGTCGGCAAGCAGGTTAGCTCGAATCTCTGCTACCAAAGAATTCATGCGAAATATTGATGCTTGTGAGAAATGGCCTATAAACTTCTACGACCATTGTGCATATCATATTTCATTCAGGTACAACATACAAAAAACCTTTAGTGGACGTAGGGTATGGCAACATAACGTCTCACTATTGCATGATGTTGAACTTAAGTAACATATTAGACAGACTTGGCACAAATGCTTGCTCTCCCAAACGAGCTATCGGGAGCGTATCATTTGGTGGCCCGAATATGCGAAATCCGTACTTCGAAAATGCATTATACAGTATGCAAAAGCCCAAACTTATTGGCGCAAACAAATGTCGGAATATTATTTCTCCTGTTTGCAAGACCTTTATCAACAACCATATGGCCTTTCGGCTAACATACTCAAACTGAAACGCTTTATGTCGAAAATAACCGCCCTAGCCCGACTGCGTCTGGGTGAGGTGCGTACGTGAGCTCGAGGCAAGAAACATCTTATGTAGCAACGTACGTTGTTATACCAAGTAATAAGGGAGACAGAGAATAATAACCAAGATGGCGAACGATGATGGAGGAGAGTACATTACTCAGACCGCCATAAAAAATTTGTGGCGAAGTATTATAGGAATCTGTAAGCTAGAACGGAAGTAGATAGGCCGGACGGTGGCGAGCTTTTAGCAAACGTTACGACGGTAATACGTGAGGAGGATAATGCCAGTCTAATCGAACTTATAACTTAGGAGGAAATGAAAACCATAATTAACGACGCTCCGAGGAAGATGTCAGCTGGTCCCGATGGGCTAACGGTTGAATTTTATATTTTTATGTGGGATGTAATAGCGAATGAGCTCACAGATATGTACAATAAGTTATTAACTAACAATGCCTTCCCTGCTCTATTTACGGAGGCAATGATTATGCTCATTATTACAAACCAAGCAGCAACAACATTCAATATTTAAGACCACACAACTTACTCACGGCTGACTTTAAGATTCTAACTCGCATCCTGAACAGGATGCAGCCCCCCTCCCCCCACCCCCACCCGCTGCATAATGTCATAGGTCCCTACCAAATGAGTGCAGTACAGGGTAGATCAATACTAGATACCTTATATAAGTAAAGGGACGTCATAAACCTCACTCGGATAAGTAACAACAGTCTTTCCTTATTGTTGTTAGATTTTGATAAAGCATTTGATAGGATCAATCATTGTTTCTTATTCAGCACCATGCAGAAAATGGGTTTCGACGACCGCTTTATAACTGTCATACGTAAATGTGTGAACAGTGTTTTTTTTAAGGATTAAAATCAATGGACAACTGACTGAAACATTTCCGGTTCAACAATCAGTACGTCAAGGTTGTCCACTGTCTATCACATTATATGCGATCGTGGCGGATCCTTTGGTTTCGACAGTGCACCAGAAATTGAGAGGACTACAGGTCTTCAATATTAAGACAGTTTGTTACGGTTTTTCTAACGACGTAAGTGTTACTGTAAATGCGAATAGTGAGGCTGATGAAGTGCGACGTCTGGTACACCAGTACTCACGATCCTCTGGCGCAAAGTTGAATCTTCAAAAATCCAAAATAATGCATCTTGGTTCTTACAGTGGTGCAGCAGGTGCGCACTGGTTGGATGTAACTGAAGAGAGACTCCGACTCGGATTGTGGTTAAGGGCGAATCCCAGGCTCATGGCTATGAACAGTTGGGAGCAGAAACTCAATGTCATCAGAGCCTTGCTGAAGGACCATAACATCCGATCGTTAGACCGATTGCAGAAATTTCAGTGTATAAATACATACATAATTAGCAAAATACGAGTATATCATGTCGCAACAGTCGTACCGATACTGCACATCATCATCATCATCATCATCATTTAAGACTGATTATGCCTTTCAGCGTTCAGTCTGGAGCATAGTCCCCCTTATAAAATTCCTCCATGATCCCCTATTCAGTGCTAACATTGGTGCCTCTTCTGATGTTAAGCCTATTACTTCAAAATTATTCTTAACCGAATCCAGGTACCTTCTCCTTGGTCTTCCCCGACTGCTACTACCGTCTACTGATGAACCCATGCGTGTAACATGACCCCACCATCCAAGCCTGTTCGCCCTGACTGCTACATCTATAGAGTTCATTCCCAGTTTTTCTTTGATTTCCTCACTGTGGTCACCCTCCTGCCATATTCCCATCTACTAGTACCTGCAATCATCATAGTTACTTTCATATCCGTAACCTCAACCTTATTGATAAGGTAACCTGAATCCACCCAGCTTTCGCTCCCATACAACAAAGTTGGTCGAAAGGTTGAACGGTGCACAGATAACTTAGTCTTGGTACTGACTTCCTTCTTGCAGAAGAGAGTAGATCGTAGCTGAGCGCTCACTGCATTAGCTTTGCTACACCTCGCTTCTAGTTCTTTCACTATGTTGCCATCCTGTGAGAATATGCATCCTAAGTACTTGAAACCGTCCATCTGTTCTAACTTAGTACCGCCATTTGGCACTCAATCCGTTTATATCTCTTTCCCACTATTACTTTCGTTTTGGAGATACTAGTATTCTTACCATAGTCCTTACATTTCTGATCTAGCTCTGAAATATTACTTCGCAAACTTTCAATCTAGTCTGTCATCACAACTAAGTCAACCGCATATGCGAGACTGCTTATTTTGTGTTCACATATCTTAATCTCACCAAGCCAGTCTATTGTTTTCAACATATGACCCATAAATAATATGAGCAACAGTCGAGACGGGTTGCAGCCTTGTCTTACCCCTGAAACTACTGTGAACCATTAACTCAATTTACCGTCAACTCTAACTGTTGCCTGACTTTCTATGTAAAGACCTTTAATTGCTTGCAAAAGTTTACTCCTATTCCATAATCTCGTAGAACAGACAATAACGTCCTCCTAGGAACGCGGTCATATCCTTTTTCTAGATCTATAAAGCATAGGTACAATTCCCTGTTCCACTCGTAACACTTCTCCATTATTTGCCGTAAGCTAAAGATCTGGTCCTGACAACCTGTAAGAGGCCTAAACCCACACTTATTTTCATCCAATTTGTTCTCAACTAATACCCGCACTTTCCTTTCGACAATACCTCAGAAAATTTTACCCACAACGCTGATTAAAGAGATACCTCTGTAGTTGTTACAATCTGTTCTGTTTCCATGTTTAAAGATTGGTGTGATTACTGCTTTCGTCCAGTCTGATGGAAACTGTCCCGACTCCCACGCCATTTCAATTATCCTGTGTAGCCATTTAAGACCTGACATTCCACTGTATTTCATGAGTTTCGACTTAATTTCATCCACCCCAGCCGCTTTTTTGCACTGCAATCTATTGTCCATTTTCTCCACTTCCTCAAACGTGATCCTATTTCCATCATCATTCCTATCCCATTGTACATCGAAATCTGAAACGTTACTGATCGTATTTTCACCTACACTGAGCAACTCTTCAAAATCACCACACGAAAAATACTAGCTTCAGCGTGTTGGTATGTCAGGAAACAAAATATCTTCAAAGTATCCTTCCACACAGCGACTTCGCAGAGGCACAACGGGAACTGGGAATTAAAGACTTTAAATCTAGATATGACGCACTGTTTCTAACTCATGTTTATAAATTAACACATGCCCCTAAGACAGGTTTTACGAAACTTCATCTCGTTAGACTCTGGAGACAGGAACGCTCCTGTTAATGTAGCGCATATAGATGCTAGTCTAGATTACGTCCGGAAGTACTATGTCGATTGGAGCTATATAAGACTTCCACCAGCACAAACTAACACTAGAACCGTCTATGACTACTCGTATATTACCTAAATCGTCTTTGTAAGCCAATTCAGGTATAATATCCTGCAAAAACTGGATGAACATTTGTAAAAATATCAACAGTAAAATTCTACCAACTAGAGTCGGTACTGTATGGTATGACGTCGTGAACGTAACCATGCAGCGGAACGATTATGGAGAATCAAATTGAGACCATCTCTATACTGCGACAAATGTCACTTTGTAGAAACTGTAGCGCATATGTTCTTATGTGGAAATAAAATCAGGATTTGGAACGGGACTAGGAAGAAATTAGCACTTATCAGCAGAACTGCAGAAATTCATATACCGATAACTGAAGCTTTGTAACCCTATTGGAAATGTTACCCGTCCGCAAAGAATGACAGTTATTCGTGGCTTCTGGGACAGTTTGTGTTTTACGTGTTAACAAACAAAACTTCGAACTTAGAAGAGTACATGTTTTATATTGCAGAAGAACATTTTAAGCTGAAGAATAATAACTAACAGAAGAACTGGTTTCAAAATTTTTATCTATTGGTTTATGTGAGCTACAAAGATGAAGACAGTATTATAGATTAGAAGTAGGATACTTATTCTTTCTTTCCTATTATTTCGGGAATCTTTTTTATGCTGGTTCTAAAATGAGACTGCTCTAATTTGTCAAAACGCCTCCAACTCGAATTTACTGTCATTTGTTGGAAAATATATGGCTTCCTCACAGACATCATGTCTCCAGGGCATAATAACTTAAATTGTGAAATGTTTTTGAATGAATGTTTGTTATGGACTTTTCCGTCACCTTCTTGCATGTTATGAGTTATGTCCTACAAGGTGCTCACGCCACTGGAAGTGGCAATCTGTTATTTATTTTACCTTAATTTCTACTTCAGTTTTGTTCTACGGCTTACTGGATGTATGGGAATACATGGAAATATTCGAGCTACTCACTGACAGGTATGGGGGAGGCACTGTGGTGAGGCCTCGGATCTTCGACTCCTGCCCTCTTTGCCTCCGCCTGCCTGGTGCTGACAGTCTTCACAAATATATATATATTCATTTGCGTAGAGCATCTGCCACGTAAGCAGGAGATCCCGGGTTCGAGTCCCGCTCGGATCACACATTTTCAGCTGTCCCCTTGATATTTATCAACGCCAGAAAGCAGCTAATGTCCTGGATTTCATTGTAATTTCATTCTTCGGGAGCTGCACGATCACCAATGGTATCCGTTCTTTCGAACATGTCCGAAAGAACATATACCACCTTCATATATTTCTAGCAACGTTCTGGCAGGTACGGAGAAAGACATGCACGCTGCCGTCAATTAACTCTGATTTCAGAGGTGATTGTCATAGTGACAGTGGTGCGTGGCAAGCGAGGTGTGTTTTCTGCCGACATCAGATACTGTAGTTGGACGATGAGAGCATTTTCATTGGAAATGTCACCAGCCTGTGTGAAAAGTGCGGAGTGGTTGGACATCGTCGGCAGAGTTGTAGCAACAGCAGACAGAATAGGTAAACTGGAATGTACACAAGCTTAAACGCAAATGGAAATCCCGACTCTGCTGAATGACATTCCAGTTAAATATTTAAGCTATAGCTACGGTTATAAGCAAGCTGCCACTAGAACTGCATCACGAATGAGACTGTAGCAGCTAAAGGGAGAAGAGACACTAGGAGTAGAGCACTTGTTAGTAGGGCCTGTGACCAGCAACATTCATAAAGCAATATAGAATTCCAATAGGGAATGAAGCACCTGCGTGTCAAAAATTGTATCGTGTACCTGGCATTTACAGTCAGTTATAGAGAATTTCATTAATCACCTACAATCCCATGGAATAACATTGTCGAGCACTAATCCAAGGGGGACAGCTCTCATAGTCGTAACCGACAAGCAGCATACAGTTGAAAAGAACCGCAGTTTCTGTTGCAGCTATCCACATATTAATACTAAAGTGGTAAAAGATGCATACTTAGTAACTAGCGTCGCGGTGTCCGTCGATATCTTGCGATAGTGCCAATACTTCTTTGTGAGAGATTCAAGAAATGGTTACCATCAGTTGGAGGTTCTGCTGGAGGACCGGCCAAGGACGGCAGTCTCAGTTCCCTTGGATCATTATCAACACCAAAAGATGACATTTGTATTCAAACAGTCGACCAATAACATTTCAGCGGTTGATGGTTAGAGTACTAACGACTCTGACACCTCGACAATGAATGTGATTCCTTAATGATATAATTTTGTTCTTGATGGATATGAAGGAGCATATTCAAGTTATAAGGAAGGTTTCAAACCTTTCCATGCTGCATTACTTACCTTAAGCACTGAGAAGTAAACGCCATTTTTACATGGAGGAAGTTGATTCTTTTTGGCTTTATTTAGCTGAGAGGGGTTTAAGATGTACATGCGGCTAATAGAAGCAGTACAAATCTTCCGACTCCTAGAAGAGTATCCATCGAGCCCCTTCCATTCCGCTTTCGCCAGTCAACTTACAGAACGAATTAAAAGTCCTCGAAAACATCGCTCTGAATAATGGATATAATCCCAGTATAGTGAGACAGTTGTTCAAAAAAAAAAAAAACACGAAAGAAGACTACCTCCCTTTCCAGTTCAGGTACCCACAATCAACACCAGGCAACGAAATACGTATGTCCCCTTTATAGGTAACATATCCTATAAGGTAGGTCGTTTATTAAAAAACCTAGGGTGTAAAGTTTCATACTCTACCACCAACAACCTCAAAAAGAATTTAGTACATTCTCTGGATAAAGGTACGGATAAATCATCGCTGTCAGGTGTGTATAAGATCACGTGTGCTGAATGTCCTTCTTATTACATTGGCCAGACAGGAAGGGCCCTGTCGGTTAGGTTTAAAGAGCATCTGCCGACAAAAAGCGGTAATGAAACACGAGGATCTACATTTGCTGAACATCTGGTCCAAAAGGCGCATGAAGCCTCTAAAAGACGCAGAGCTTTTGCATAATGAAGTCAAGGGATGTAGGCTAGACACCCTCGAAGAATTGCAAAATTTTTAAACATCTTATTATTGATAGAGACAACTTACTTAATGATCAGTTACAACTAAAAAATAGAAGTTATTTCGAAGGATTTCAACCTTTACTCCGGTGGAGTTGACCCACAGTCCGCTTCGAATGGTCGATGTTGTTTCCCTATCTGCTTTGTCCCTTTATTATAGTGCGATTGTACATGTGTGTCTTTGTATTTCGTAATATGCTTGTTAATGACACATAGTTGCTAAGGCGTTTTTATGTTAAAAACATTTTATGCTTAGCACGCAGGGTTTCGACACTAATTTTTTAGTTACTGTAGCGGGGCATCGCCCTCTTACTGTAATATTTAAATTAAAAAAAAAATTATACCTTGGCTTTGTAGTTTGTTCTCAGGTAAATTGTTTAATGTTGCCATACCAATAGATAGGTTTGTCCATTTGTAGGACGGCTTTAGGTCACATTTTGTTTATATGTATATTTTCTCTAAATAATTTTGAGGCAGTTTGTCTCTCGCGCCTGCGCTTGCGCTTGCGCTCGCGCATGCGTTTGGCCGCGGCCGAGCCTCGCCGCGAAACTGCTCGCGACGCCTAGTTTCCGTGCCGCTCACATGTGGTCCTTATTTCTGGCCGGCGTAGCTCCGTCTACGTTCGCCTTAATGGTTTTAATCTTGACAGACATAATCTTATGATTATGCGTCTTTATTATTTTAATTTTTAATCTGTGACAAGTCCAGTGTTTGGCTCAAAATAATTTATTTTTTTGTAGTATCACGATTTCTTTATTATTCAATCAGTAGACTGATGATGCATTTCATTGAGTAATATATGTCCGTATGTGGTTTAATTTATAGGTTCTGAATATGATTCCATTACTGGAATCGAAACCTAGGAAACGAGTAAAAATTACCTTGCAACTGAAGGCTGAAAAAATTGTTTATTTTCTAAAGTGGCCGAGCTGCTCTGCCCAGAATGCAGCTGGAGGTCACTCGAGTCTGCTGTGTTCTGGGAGATACACCCTCTGTATCCCACCAGCGCTGCATCACCATCTGTTACTCGAAGGAGAAGAGGAACCCAGATACGAAGATAAAGGTTGAGGAGGGATAAAACATTAGAAACGACAGAAATAAAGGAACAAGGATAATAAGACGTTAGGACCAGCAGGGACCAGGCCACATTGCCAAATAGTGGCTGCCGTGGGACCTGGGGAGAAGAGTAGGCGAGAGCACACCTCACAGAGACGAGTAGAAACCACTTTTGTGGTTGAAAAGTAAAATGAAGTCAGCCATTTTGACATCATCCACTAGTACCAGAAGTGGCGTGTCACAGAGTTTAAGATATCGACTGAAGGCAGTCAAATCAGTCAGCCTAGTAGGATCTGGGCCACCATCAGGTGAGCAACACAACGGCAGTATGGTGAGTCCTCAAGTCAGAGAATGTGGCTGTGGATTCCCTGCAACTCATGAAGGGAGGAGTGCCACGTCATCATGGTCTCTATTACGAGCCAGTCCGAGTTGCAGACATCTGACAACTGATGGTGTAGACTCGACCAAAAGTCCAGTTCTGGGACCTCCATTTCCCAAATCAGCATTCTGGTAGCAAACATTTCCAAGCAGTCAGCATATTCATTCGCAGATATCCAACATGTCCAGGGGTCTAAACAAAGACGACTAGCCGTCCAGCTTGGTGGAGATCGTAACGAAGGTAGCACAGGTCTATTGCCTGAAGGTTGCTCAGGAAGTCACTGCAGATTGGAAGCATCTTGCCAGTGCAAGAACGAGCATGTCTAAGGGCCACCAATTCACAGTGAAGACGGCAAAGAGAGTAGTTCACTGCACCTTGCGTCCATGTATGCAAAACTGGTTCATCCAACGACAATTGAGGCATCAGTGTGTACCACTTCTGAACCTGGAAATGCGTTGAGGACGCACCAGGGGTCAGCTGAACCTTTCGGTCTGAAGGATAAATCGTGACAGATCTGAGGTCGTACACAATTGCTCCCTGACAAAAGTGAAATGGGTGAAGTTGGAAAGATGGGGTTCAGGGCAGAGCCACTGAAGTTGAATTGCAACAGTGACCCTAGTACTGGGTCTCTATTGTGGGGCGTGGATCTCCCTACAAGGAAAAAGAACACAGTAGTTTGAACAAATAAAACATAGCCCTGCAGGACGCCATTCTCTTTGATATAGCGATACCGTGGGAAACACCAACTTGAACATGGGAAGTATGGTGTAAAGAGAAGTTCTCCACAAAAATCGGACGTAGTCCTTGGAGACCTCACTTATATACGCCAGCGAGGAAATGGTGTCGCCACGTGATGTCATATACATGTTGAAGGTCGAAGCGCGGGGTGTCGGAAGCTTCAACGTCGTATAGAAGCTAGAAAATATGAAAAGGAAAACGCAAAGGCTCAGTCTTGATGTATCAGTGGTAAATGCAGTAAAACTGAAGGAAGACAAGGATTTCTGCTCAAATGAGTATAACGTAATATCAACAACAGCAAAAAGTGGTATAACAGGAGAAGAAAAAATGGTTCAAATGGCTCTGAGCACTATGGGACTCAACTGCTGTGGTCATAAGTCCCCTAGAACTTAGAACTACTTAAACCTAACTAACCTAAGGACAGCACACAACACCCAGCCATCACGAGGCAGAGAAAATCCCTGACCCTGCCGGGAATCGAACCCGGGAACCCGGGTAACAGGAGAAGAACTCGCTATGAACAGGAAGGCAGGGCAGAGAACGTGTTACAGTGAACAGTTCAGTGATAAGGTTGTTCTTTATCAGAACCGACAGCAAACCAACCCCGACAGCTATAGGTCAGGTATACATGCCGACGACGCAGGATGAAATGAAGAGAGAGAGAAAGAATATGAAGATACTGAAAGACTAATACAGTACGTAAAGAGAGGCGAAAATCTAATAGTTTTGGGGGCCTGGAATGCAGCTGCAGAGGAAGGAGTGGAAGAAATGGTTAAAGGAGAATATGGGCTTGGGACAAGGAATGAGAGAGGAGGAAGACTAATTGAATTCCGTATTCAGTTTCAGCCAGAAATAGCGAATACTTTGTTCAAAATCCACAAGACGAGGAGTTATGCTTGTAAAAGACTAGGTGATATGGGGAGATTTCAGTTAAAGTACATCTTGGACAGATAGAGATTCCGATATCGGATACTGGATTGTAAGATATCCCCAGGAACAGATATAGATTCAGAGCACAATGTAGTAATGACGAAGAGTAGACTGAAGTTTAAGAGATTAGTCAGGAAGAATCAATACACAAAGAAGTGGGACACAGAAGTACTAAGGGATGATCAGATACGCTTGAAGTTCTCTAAGGCTATAGATACAGCAATAAGGAATGACTCAGTAGGCAGTACAGTTGAAGAGGAGTGGACATCTCTAAAAAGGGCAGTCACATAAGTTCGAAAGAAAAACATAGGTACAAAGGAGGTAACTGCCAAGAAAGCATGGGTAACAGTTCAGTTGATCGATGTAAGAAGGGAGTACAAAAATGTTAAGGGAAATTCATAAATACGGAAATAGAAGTCCCTGAGGAATTAAATAATTAGGAATTGCCAGGAAGGTAAGACGAAATGGCTGCAGGAAAAATGTGAAGAAATAGAAAAAGAAATGATTGTCAGAAGGATACACTCTGCATATAGGAAAGTCAAAAGAACGTATGGTGAAATTAAAAGCAAGGGTGGTAACATTTAGAGAGCAACGGGAATCCCACTGTTAAATGCATAGGAGACAGCAGATAGGTGCAAAGAGTACATTCAAGGCTGCTATGAGGGGGAAGATTTGTCAGATGTGATAGAAGAAGAAAGAGCAGTCGATTTAGAAGAGATGGGGATCCAATAAGAGAATCAGAATCTAAGAGCATTTCGGATGACCTAATATCAAATAAAGTAGAAGGGATAGACAACATAGCACCAGAATTCTTAAACTCATTGCAGGAATTGGCAACAAAACGATTATTCACGTTAGTGTGTAGAAAGTGTGAGTCTGGCTGTAACCTCCCCCTCACTTATCGACCTTAATGACAGTGAAAATTTAAACCGCGTGTACCTAATGGAAATTTGGGAAAAGCAATCGTCACCGAAGTTAATCTGTCGGTAAAGAGGGAGGAAAGGGTTACATCTAAATGAAAGGAAAAATGCAAATGAAACTGGTGGAAATTAATTTTGAAAAGGGGTAAAGTTAATAAAGAAAGTAAATGTGCGGCCGTTATGTCAACAATTAACCAGCGGTAATTAGATATTTGAGATTTGGGGGAAATTGCGGTCGCCAGTCCTACGGACAATTACTATAGTAACTGAAAAAGAAAGGTTATTACACATATAATTAGCACTAGAAGCGTGGCAACTGAAGGTTGACACGTGTAGTGTGAAAACTGAAAGTTTGTCAGAAGTAATAAATTTCGCTACACTCTGACTTAATTTAGCAAAAGAATTAATAAAACCAGAAAATTGAAAGTTAATTTAGTGACTGAAATTAATAGTGAACTTTGTTTCTGAAGCATATTGAAATTCAGTAAAATACAGTTAGTCTTGGGCTACCTCAACAATCATTTCAAAAGCTACTTGAATCTACGCAATTTAGAAATAAGAGATTTAACTTCGAACTTGAATTAAATGATACTGAACAATTAACAATAGTAAAATTTAGTACGTACCAAGCTGAGCTGCAGTCACAGGTAAGCTAAAATATGCTAATAAAACTCGCACTCTTAATTTGTGCTCGTGTAATCTAAATATTGTAGCCAGCTATGAATAATTTAACTGAACTTTGAAATTAAGGCAGTGAAATTGAATTATATTATTTTAATGCTGGCGTTTGAATTTCAACGACACTCGGGTTCATTTCGGAAAAGGAAGGGACCCTGCTTGGCAATGCAATTGGGACAATGAGCAACAAAGGTTCATGCTAAGTTGCTGTAATTTTGTGATGCAACAATTTTAAAAGCTGAGGTCTGCCATACAGTTCTGAAACTTTACGTGCTTCCAGTCCTGCTTGTTGATTGATTGAAGGTTTGAAGCCGTCGATCGAGGAGGAGGTGGCGACAGTCACTATATATATATATATATATATATATATATATATATATATATATTAAAACAATTACAATATCTAAAGACACAGAAATGTTATATCTTCAGGTAACAAAATAAGGAAAAAATTATGGTACAATAGATGGAAATAGGAGGATATGCATTTCCGGCGTTACATGGCGACATACTATGTGACTTTCCCAAAAAAGTATCATCGACATTCCGAATACTGCAAGAGCTAACAAGTACGAGAATCATCGCAAAATCAGCTTAACAGCTCATGCATCCAAGTTGCTGACAGTAATAATGAGGATGTTTGGCTTTAGAAAAGGCAAAGACACCAGAGAGGCAATACTGACGCTGCGATTAGTATTGGAAGCAAGACTAAAGGAAAATCAAAGAAGTTTCATAAGCTTTGTAGACCTGTAAAAAGCGTTCGACAGTGCAAAATAGTGCAAGATGTTCAGAATTCTGAGAAAAATAGGGTTAAACTATAGGGAGAGACGGATAATATGCAATATGTACAAGATCCAAGAGGGAATAATAACGGTGGACGACCAAGAAGGAAATGCTCGGATTAAGAAGGGTGTAAGATGGGATGTAGTCTTTCACCCATACTTTTCAGTCTGTAGTATATCGAAGAAACAATGATGGAAATAAAATACTAGTTCAGGAATGGGATTAAAATTCAAGATGAGAGGATATCAATGAAATGATCCGCTGATGACATTGTTATCCTGACTGAATGTTAAGAAGAATTACAGGACTTGCTGAATGGAATGAACACTCTAATGAGTACAGAATATAGATTGAGAGTAAATCGAAGAAAGACGAAAATAATGACAAGTAGCAGAAAGGAGAACAGCGAGAAACTTAACATCAAGGTTAATGGTCTTGATGTAGATGAAGTTAAGCGATTCTGCTACCTCTGCTGCATAATATCCAATGACGGACATAGCAAAGAGGACGTCAAAAGCATACTAGCAGTAGCAAAAAGGGCGTTCCTGGCCAAGAGAAGTCTACTTTTATCAAACATCGGCCTTAATTCGAGGAAGAAATTTCTGAGAATGAATGTGAGCCGTGTTGCGGCTTGCGCTGGTGCTGTTTGTAGGCTTCCGCCCTCTGTTGGAGGCCAGACGTATCGTTTAGTTGTCATGGTTGCTGTTCTTTGTCTTCTTCTCGTAGTGACTGGCGCCACTCGGTTTCGCAAGCGTTGCCTGTCTGCTAGTGGCAGAAGTGGCGGTTATCGATAGGTAGTAACTCTTGCCCTATCTTTGGGGCGACGTCTTTATTTTGCCGGGTCGTGTGAGTGGCGAGTTCGGTTGGGGACTGAGGTGAAGCCAGGTCCACGCAGTGCGAAAGACGCGGGGACCACTGGCGGCAAGCATGGACTGCCGGATGGAAGGGCAGTGGTCACAGGGTGCAGAACTTCGTCGTAAACGGGATCCAGCGAGCTTAAGATGAGTGCATTTAAATCCAAGTAGAGAAACCTCCACCATTGTGATATCCCGCAATTCTCCAGTGACTTGGGTTCGTGTTGCTGCTCGTAGTGATGTCAAGGCGAAGAGCAGCGAGTGGAGCGCTTGGGGAGGGCGGATCTGATTAGCTTTCTTCGACTTCTTATTACTATTTACTGCGTTCAACTTGTTACTATTTGTTAAGTTCAACCAGCGGTAATTTTTCTTGTCTGGTGGCCGCTAATGCCCCAGTTACCTGCCCTGGGGGTTAGTGTCTGTTACATTAGTGTACATTTCCTCGCCTTGCCGCTGCAGTCCAGTAAGGCGTTTTCGCAGCTTTCTTGTTTATAGGCCGGTTGGTGATTCCTCTACTCTGGTGGTAATGATTCCTTTCTCGTTCCAGAGGCCGTAAACACAGTAAGCTGGATATAGTGCCGACCGCCGGTTCTGGCTTTGGCATATTGTTACATCGTTGCATTTGGTTTATCTGACATCAGGTAGCTTCAGCAAGATTATCATTAGTCATTCGTTCGACTGCCACCAGTCTGAGTTACCATGTTGTGAAGTGAATGCAACTCTTGGCTGCCTATCTCATCGCTTGCGAAAGTGTTTGATGCCGGACCTTCTCAGAGGTCGATTCCTGGAGCACCGTCTGGATCAGTTGCTTGTTTCTTTAATTAACTTTTGCTGTTGTATTCGCTGTCTTACAGCAGGTTTCAAAATATTTTTATATTATTGCCGTTCCTGGCGTGTAAGGCCTTCAGCCGTGATTGTGGTCGCTAGCCTTAAAATTCTAATTTGGAATTTCTATTCATGCAGTAAGCCTTTAAAACCTTATTTACTGCCATTCCTGGCGTCTGATGCATTCTGCTGTATTTGTGGGGACTTGCCCTTTATATTCCAATACCTGTAATTTGTAAGTTGCAGCGAGTTTAAAATAATTCTTAATTTATTTCCATTTCTGGCGTGTAAGGCCTTCTGCCCCGATCACAGTGGCTTGCTTTTAAAACATCATTTCTTTCTGTATTTAATGGCGATTTGCTAAATTGTAGCTTCTCAGAAAACACTATTATTTACACTGTTGTTTATTCCTTCATTAAAAACGTGTGGTATTTTTTTGTTTATTGCTGAGTCTGGAATGACTGGTTTAAAATAAATTATGTCTAATTGTAAAAGGTAATCAATACTAACTCATTATGGCCCCGTCCACAATTGTAACCTTATCGTGCCTTCCCTTAGCTGCCACCAGGTTTCAAAATGTTTGGATCACGGAAATATATGGTAATGAATAATGGACTGTGGGTAAACCGGAACAGAAGAGTTTCGAAGCATTCGCGATGCGATGGTACTGACAAATGTTGAAAATTAGGTGGACTGGTAAGGTAACGAAAGAGGAGGTTCTGCGCAGAATAGGAGTGGAAAGGAATACGTGGGAAACACTGACAAGAAGAAGGGACGGGATGACAGGACATCTGATAAGACGTCAGGGACTGACTTCCACGGTACTAGAGGGAGCTGTAGAGGGTAAATGCTGTGGAGGACCACAGAGATTGGAATACATCCAGCAAATAATTGAGGACATAGGCTACAAGTGCTAGTATGATATGAAGTGGTTGGCACTGGAGAGGAATTCGTGAGGACAAACATCAAACCCGTCAGGTCACTGATGAGTCAATAATGAAAGTAAATAAAAAAAAAACCAGGACAGGAATAGGGGGCTGACGTCAGTCAAAGTTGTCTGGATGGCATTTAAGGTAAAGTAAATTATCTAAAATAGAACTGCATTGGTGAAAATCGCCATGGCATGGAGGCAGAAGGCCTCAAGGCTCAGGAAGCCGACAAAAAACTGGCTCCCCATGCTTTGCAATTTACAGGGAACATTGGTTAGATAAATTGGACGAAAGCTTTCCGTCTCTACGGGATTACTTTGCGGGTTCAGTGTTGGGATAATGATGTGCCTCTGCCATTGAGATGGGAGCTCACCTACAATCCAAATATGGTTCAAGATGGTAAGGAGATGACGCTGCTAACACACTGACAGATGTTAGAGCATCTGACTGTCTATAGAGTCTCTCCCTAGGAGTATTTCAGGGAAAAGGGATGGGGCACTGAAGAATTTCCACTCACTGAATGGGAGTTGTACGTCTCCAGGTGACATGCAGTGAACGGTAAGTGCAGTCGCTCAGTTCACTCCCTAAGGATACGCAAGACAGCTTGATAGATCTCAGATGCAGGGGACTGAGCATAAAGCAGAGATAAACTGGCTGCTACGGTGTCTGCGTCAGTAAAACAGCACTGTTCAAGGAAATACTAAACTCACCTACAGAGGGCTGGTATATGTTGCCCACTGTTTGTTGGTGTGTCGAGGGAGTCCAGTCATAAATCTTTTGTAGGCAGAAGAAGAAAATTATAAGTTGGTGTCATTGGTCAAAATTTCTCCTGATGACAAGCCTCAGGTAAACCAAATTATCTGCTGTAGAATGGCCTTGGGGGAAATCACCATGGCATGGAACCAGAAGTTTCAAGGAGCCACCACAAGAACTGTCTCACCATGCTTTCAAGAAAGTTACACAAAACATAGGTGAGAATAATTGGGTGATAGCTCTCTCTGCGGGTTCTAGCTCGGTTTCAGTACTGGGATGGTTATGCTCAAATGCTGCAGAGGTGTGTGCTCACCCTAGCTCTGGATGTGGTTAAAGATGGTAATTGGATGCCAACGCTGACAATCCACTGGCAGTTGAGCATTTGACTGTATATGCGATTGTCCCTAGGGAAAAACACTGGAGCACTGAAGAATTTTCACTCTCTAAGGCAGCTTGATAGCTTTGATATGCAGAATCCTGAGCATAGTGCTTAGTGCAGAATCTGCTATGACGTCTGGCTCAATGAACCCAGCACCATTCAAGGAAATAGCAAGTTTATCTGCATAGAGCTGGTATCCACTGCCCTCAGTTTGTTAGGGGAGTCCAGGGAGCCTAGACATAAACTTTCTGAAGCTCGAAGAAGACGGAAATAAGATGCTAACGTCCTTCAGAGGCTGTCTGGATGGCAGACTTCAGATAAACCACATTATCTGCAGAAGAATGACCTAGGGGAAAATCGCCATGGCATGGAGCGAGAAGCCCTCAAGACTGAAGAAGTCAACAGAGTAGCTGGTTCACCATCCTTTAAAGCAACTTACAGAGAACATTGATGAGATTAATTTTGTGATAGCTGTCCATCTCCAGGGAACTCCTACCCAGTTTCATTATTGAGACGATGGTGCTTTCCTGCAATTGAGATGGGAGCTCACACTCACTCCAGAGTTGAATGAAGATGGTAAGGATGTAAAGTTGACAATACAATGATAGATGCTTGAGCATGTGATTGTGGATGTAACCTGTCCATGTGATTGTTGTCAGGGCAGATGGCTGGGACGCTGAAGAATTCCTAGTCTCTGAATAGTCACTGTATGGCTCCAGATGACTTGTAGAGAAAGGTATGTGCAATCGCTCAGTCCACTGTCTACTGGCATGTAAGGTAGCTTGATAATTCTCAGACGCAAAGGCCTGAGCATAATGCACAGCAAAATGTTCTAATGCATCTGAGTCAGTGAAAACAGCACTGTTCAAGGAAAAACTAAATAGCCTTGCAGATAACTTGTATCCATAGGGTGTCTGATCTTCACCTAAACCTGCATAGGTGGCGTACGTGGTCCAATGGTTGAAGTACATTCTTCCTAACATTCTTGCTTTCATCAGTATCTTTAGTGGCGGACTGGGCCATGGAACCATTTAAAGGGCATGGGGAGCTCAAATGAAGGATGCCACTTCTGTCATTGGAAGGCCCACTATGGTTTCTAATGGGCCTGGTGATTTCCCATGTCCTCCAAGGAACTACATTCTGATGAGGCAGTCCTGAACAATATATGATCAATAAGTCTGCTGCCAAGAGAATGGCTTCTGTAGGATTCTGAAGAGCTTCATCGATGCCTCCATTTATCAGGAAGCGTAGAACGTCAGTGAACCTGAGAACATTGCAGTTGGCATTTTGGAGAGCCTAGCTAGGGGCGGTCAAGGAACTGACGCTGTGGGGGAAACAGGAAGACTGGGAAGTGGCCACTACCTCACAGGTCATCGTGGATCCTCCAGTGGATGAGTGGAGAAGGCCAGGGCTGTAAATAGGAAGAACAATGGCTGAGTAAGTACAGTGTGCCACACTGAAGTGAGTGGAGGCACAAGTGTCCAAGAGACAGAGGTCGAGATCTTCGAGCAAATTGCCAAGTCTTGACTGAGGCCAGTGTTTGTCATTCCATACCACAAAGGGTTACGGGTACTGAACTCACCCAAGATTAGGAATGGTGGGGGGAGCTGAGAAACCAATGCCGACAATACTTTCTGAGGCACTATGTGGTTGAGAGAGAGATAAACATTAAAGATGCTAAAATTCTGAAATACCCTTCCTGAGCAACCACAGCCTCCTAACTGGTGTCAAGAGGTACAAGATCGCTACATACAGAGCACAGAGCATATGTGTAAGTTCCCTTTCATAATCAATACAATTCTTAAAATATTCCCAGCAGCCATAAAGGGAAGGTCTCTGTATTTCTGGAAACCAAGTTTCCTGAAGCGCAATGCAGAAAGCAGGGGATGAGCTTAAGAGGTTTCATAGTTCAGCCAGGTGGTGAAAAAAGTACTTCAATTCCACTGGAGAATCCTGCTGTCAATATATTGTGACAGCATAGAGTGACCAAGGAGGCAGTTTATGTCTCAGGGTCACCTGCTGCCACTGGTTTAGATGGTATGATATCAAGACACGAAGATGCGATCTGGGCCTCAGGGCCACCAGGATAGTTGCCATGGCCACAGAAGTACAACATGTGGTATCTGGGTGGCATGGGGACTACTGAATTTCCTTCATCTTGGAATACATCTTTTTGTCTTTATTTTCATAGATTTGGATGACCGGCATGGCTCCAGTGAAGTAGTTTCAGGGACTGGAAAAGACCAGCAGCCTGTGGCTCTTTCAGCCACTGGCTGGTATCTTGTTTCAGAGCAGCAGAAACCGTGGAGGGGAGTTTTCTAAGGGCCCCCGTCCTGGTATGAGAAGCTGGACGAGGTTGATATGTCCACAGCTGGGGGAATGGGATCGGTGTCCATGGTGGAGAGGGAGGAGGAGCCATTACGGTGAAAGTAGGTGTGGAGGAAACAGCAGGAAGAGAGCCCCCAAACATCTTGGGGACAGGCATGGTTGAGGGCTCGCTGTAGGATGCATACCAGGTGAATCACCAGCATTGAGAGATAGGTGTAGTGTACAACATTATCATGTGTGCTGTATGTAGATGCCCATTCTTTCTCTTGGACCTTGGTATGTTAGTCTGTCCAGAGTCTTCTATTATTGTATTTTCTTCTTTCTCTGAAAGATAGTGCAGTCTGGCTAGCAGCGAGAAGGTTGCTGTTCACATTTGATGCAGATGAGGGAGCACAAGTAATGTTCAGGTGCGATGATTCTCCACATCCTAAAGACTGGGCTGGGGTCACAACAGCAAGACATGTGCCCAAATATAATACATTTGAAGCATTGTTTGTGGGTGGGGGGGGGGGGGAGGCACACATATACGATTTCATGTCACTTTGGTATACCACAATGTTTGAGTTAGCAAATCGCCGGCAGAGGCCAAGATAAATGCCACAGTAGCCACTATTTTGTCCTTTCGCCTTCTATGGACATACTGTGGATCCAAGCTGGCATGCAGATCATCGTCACACCTCAGGAGGATGTCACAATGCAAAATGATCTCATGGATTATGTTTCGACTGTTATGGGGAGTGATATTCATCGGAATGTTACCTGCTTCTTACAAGCAAACAACACCTGTGTCTGGACAGGGATGCTGTTGTAATCAAAACTGCCCAACCATTCATTTTGGAGATGGCGGAAACTTCCCCAAAACATGTCCCCTATAGACTCTACAAGGAATAAAGGGTTTGTGAGCTAAATCACAATCTCTCCTTTTGCTAATCAGGTATTGGGGGGTAGGGGGGATGGAGGGATGGAGTGAGTATTCCTCTGCTTGTCGCCTAGCCCAATGTTCTCCCATGTAAGGAAACATTTTTGGATCATATCTCTCGATGTTGAACCAGGTCTTTGCTTCCTTCTATAGAGAATTGATCTGACTGTGTGACCACCAGGGGGAGAAAGCTTCTTCCACTTCATATGCAAGTTATCTACCGTGGTACTACCCGCTCCAAGTAGGGGCCCTCCCCATTGACGCCGCCCAGCCTCAGCAGTGGCTTCCTGGACAATACTCCATAGCATTCAGCAACTGTGGTCTAAGAGCCTAGAGGCCTTTCGGCACCGCTAGCGGCAAGGACGTCTTCCTTACGTCCTCAGCGCACAGCTCGCTGGCGGAGTTGTCTTACGTGATTCTGCCGTCGTAGCGCGCTATATTTTCTTCGAAAGAGAATTGCTTATGCCCATAGAAAATCGACACTGACGATTAGCTTTACACCTTAATATACCCGACCAAAAGCACTTGAAATCAAACAGTTTTTCAGAGACGAACTCGAGATTGATTGCAACGTACATGTTGGCATCCACCTCTCTATAATGAGTAGTGTAGTGTATGTGAATGTGGTTAACGAAGACATATGTGACAAAATTCTAAGTGCAACTCAAAGTGGTCTTAAGTTCCGTCACTCTGATGGACACATCGGTTACTTATCTGTGGAACATGCGGAACTTGGACTGCGGACGATTCGTATATTTCAACTCCATTTCGAGGTGCCTTCGTAGGTAGTGGTACCTGCATTCTGCCCATATGGGAAAATGATTAGTTATGCAGCTGAAAAGTGTGATCAGTTCACTACATACCCGTTTCTCAATGGTGTACGACAGATCTGCATAGAGCTAACCAAACATGTGCAGTCGTACTTATATATTGGTGGCTGCCGTGTCACTATAATTTATGATGATCAACCAAAGACAAGCTCGGGATGCGGCAAAGAAGGATATCTCCGTTCCAGCTGTCTGCAACACAGAATCATACAGTTAACGCCTGGGCACCTGCAGGCCACGACGTCTCCGACGACGCTCCCACTGATGTTTGTCGAAGTTCTCCATAACGACCCCCGACAGCGCTCACCACTGGCTCCTACTACTGACACATCGTCGTCTGCGGTAATGCCTCAGGGTGTTGTTGAAGGACCGACGCCCTTGCCTCCTCCTCCCGTCATGAACAGTAGTGAGAAATCTCTATTGTTGGGGATGGCCCTTGACTCCATGGTTGTGCCTACCGCTGCTTTTGTGCCAGACTATCCGGATCCCCAGCCGTCTTCGGACACTGGAGATCACGTGCGCAAGCAACGGTCGCCGAAGAGACGTCGGAAATGGCGGATCGCCCAGTCTGACACCTGCAAGACGCCGTCTCAAGACGATGAGGATCACAACTCTCAAGATGTTCCCTCGATGGACCATTTCGTGATGGAAGCAACAGCCTGCCCCCTGTCGGAGGTCCAACCGTCTTCTCATGCACCAGGCGCTGTACCTATGGACGTTGAACAGCAGCTGAGCCAGCACCATTCTTCCATAGCCGACGTGACGCTCCTTCTGACTCCACGGGACTCCACTGGACGCACACCATCGTCTGACGATGTGGACGACGAGACACCCACCGTTGTGACAGCAGCGAATGCTGCTGCTCCAACTCACGACTGCTAGTCGACTGGGTTACTGGATGGGGATGTAATCCCAGCTGAGACAAAGTTCCTGTTCGCTGCTGCTCGTCGAGCCTCCATGAGCATCCCAGTAGTCCTAATTCCGCAACAAGCTCGCAGGATTGGCTCCATCAATGTCAATACCATTGGCACCCCTGTCAAACTGCAAGGTCTCCGCGAAATGTTGAGGGCGTCGGACCTCGATGTTGCCCTTCTGTAGGAAGTTCGCCCAGCGACGCCCTAAAATCTATGGCTGTTTCCTATCTCACTCCGTGTGCTGACGTTGGCAGTAGGACGACTTTTCTTTTAAAGGAAGGCAGTGAGGTAGACGATGTGATTTACCTACTATCTAGTGCTCTTGCTGTGACTTTTCACGGTGCCCGAATCATCAATGTTTACGCTTCGTCAGGCAAGGCCAACCGACGGGAACGGTCGCGATTATATTTAGAACAAGTCTCTCCTTTGTTCGTGGGCCTGCGGAAGCTTAATGTCGCCCCTGTCAAGGATCCGGAATGCAGGCAGGTCGTAGAGACGACGTGGAATAACTGTTTGGGACACCTCCCAGTGCCGGCCGCGGTGGTCTCGCGGTTCTAGGCGCGCAGTCCGGAACCGTGAGACTGCTACGGTCGCAGGTTCGAATCCTGCCTCGGGCATGGATGTGTGTGATGTCCTTAGGTTAGTTAGGTTTAAGTAGTTCTAAGTTCTAGGGGACTGATGACCACAGCAGTTGAGTCCTATAGTGCTCAGAGCCATTTTTTGAACACCTCCCAGCGTGTCCTTCAACACTCCGGTGGTGGCTCGACTGCATGTAGCCTGCTTTCGTCGTTCGGTGATGAATTATGGCCGCCATAAAACGCTGTGCCAACGACATACCATGGAATACTATTTCTCAATTCTCCGCGAACTCTCAAAGCATACCGCCTCAGTTCTACGAACGGTTGAAATTCAACGGATTAAGGTGAAGATAATTTCTCTTTCGCGTCACCGTCTTGAAGGCAAAATAGTACACGTAAGATGTCACGATTGTGTAATAGGAGAACCACTGTTCATGCATCATATTAACGGAGAGAAGCAGCGATGTCGGAGAAAGCTGGTCAAGGCCGTCGACATTCCAGGCGGTCGCCGATTGACGTCACAGAACGATATCGTAAACGCATTTGAGGGTCACTACAAACAGTTCTATGCAGCAGAGGACCAGAATATGGTTATAACGACTGATGTCCTCCGTTCCTTGACAGGTACTCTTGACGGGGCTGCTGCGGAGATTCCCACAGCGTCAATTACTGCTGATGACGTCATTGATACTCTTAATAAGGGGGCGGAGAAAAAAGCCCTAGGTCCCGAGGGTTTTCCGCTGGTGTTTTACCGCACATTCCACATCATGGGCCCACGCTGGACTGCGATGTATGAAGAACTGATGAACCCTGGCCTTCCCCTCCCACCCGAATTCGTAGAAGGCTTGCATATCCGGGTCCCCAAGTCATCAGGATATCGGGGAGTTGGACATTATCGGCAACTGACCATGTTAAATTGTGACTTCAAAATTTTTACCCGGATTCTTGCCGCTAGCCTTCGGCGCGTCATCCTTCAAGTCATTTCTCTGGATCAAACGTGCTTTGGTGGTGACAGTAACATTCACACGGTATTAAGCGATTACCGTGACGTCATAACCCTGGCCACGACCCGCAGCAGTCGCGATTTCTTAGTGACAGTGTACTTCGACCACGCCTTTGATAGAGTAGGTCAAGAATTTCCAGAAAACTTAGTCCGACGAATGGTCTCCCAACACAGATTAATGAACATCGCCTTGCGGCTCTTCCGAGGTGCCGCGTTGCGAGTGCTGGTGAATGGCCGTGTGGCGCGCCGTATTAATACCATTCGGTCGGGCCGTGAAGGATGTCCGCTGTGAATGCTCCTTTTCGCCATCGCCCTTGAGAAACTTTTCAACGGTTCGAGGGATAACAATGAGGCGGCATGCTTTCATCTGCCGCACCTATGCAGATGGCATGGTGTTCTTGGTTCTATCGGAGGATGAAGTGCGAGAGGCACTGGCATGGGTCAACCAGTACGGGACTGCTGCGGGCAGCCGTGTGAATATGACGAAATCTAGTGCTATGTTCGTCGTTAGAGGTCTTCCAGCAGAGAGTGTAGCCCCATTGCCATTAGTGGAAAAGCTCAGATGTTTGGGGATCACCTTCATGCTTGATACAACTATAAACGCCGGCTTCAAGCTATCCGAACGAACGTTCTTGGCAACCTCCTCAGAGCACTGGACATGTTACAACGGGTGGATATTGTTAACACTCACCTAGTCTCGCCACTACCCCATTTAGCACTGTTTTCACCGGTGCCAAAAGCAATGGCACACAGACTGCAGGCGGCGTTCGGCTACTTTGCAAGCGCAGATCTTATCTTCAAAATCTGTACGACACGTTGACACCACCTCCACGAGATGGCGGCCTCGGCCTTGTCAACGTTCAAACGAGAGCAGCTGTCCTTTATGTAAGGAGGATGGTTAAATCGTGGACCCGCAGCCGAACCGGATTATCGGGAAGCCTGATTGACGAACTGGCCCCTCCCTCTCGAGTGGCACCCGTTTCAGCAGCCCATATTTCTTCCTCTCTATTACATCCCAAGACCTTTTTCTTCGAATTCATTTATGTCCATTCGACTTTCCTAGTGCCAGGAACCCTACGGCACGTGATATTTACCGCCTAAAGATGATAAATCATACTCGGAGTATAGTAGAAAGCCGAAATCCTTCGATCGCATGGCCCGCGGTTTAGCGTTCTGTGCACCATGTCGTTCTCGACACGAGCACTTGTGCGACCGGGTTTCTGGTCGTTAATGGAAAATACACCACATAACGTCGTCTACATGCCATAACAATGACAGATTCGCCGCTGTGCCCTCGTTGTCACACGCTTTATACTCACCAACATCGGCCGATGTGTGGATCTTCTGCAGATGTGTGTCAGCTGATTCAGAAGATGCTTGCCTTTCGTCTATGTACGGCTCCCCATGAAATTACACAGTAATCACTTCTGAGAGTTATATCCAACGCTATGATCTGGATAAAAGGCCTCTCGGTCTCTTATTTGTTCTACGAGGTGCAGTCAAGTTCTAGGGCCTCCGATTTTTTTTCTCCGGACTGGAAAGAGATAGAAACATGCGCATTGTTTTAAAATGAGGCCGCGTTCATTGTCAAAACGTCCCAGAGATGACAGCACCGTACGGCAGATGGAATTTTATCGCCAGCGTTGAGAATGAGAACTGTTTTAAATACTTAAAATGGCGACGTTTTCCTTACTTGAACAGCGTGCAATCATTCGTTTTCAGAATTTGCGTGGTGTGAAACCAATTGAAATTCATCGACAGTTGAAGGAGACATGTGGTGATGGAGTTATGGGTGTGTCGAAAGTGCGCTCGTGGGTGCGACAGTTTAATGAAGGCAGAACATCGTGTGACAACAAACCGAAACAATCTCGGGCTCGCACAAGCCGGTCTGACGACATGATCGAGAATGTGGAAAGAATTGTTTTGGGGGATCGCCGAATGACTGTTGAACAGATCGCCTCCAGAGTTGGCATTTCTTTCGGTTCTGTGCACACAATCCTGCATGACGACCTGAAAATGCGAAAAGTGTCATCCAGGTGGGTGCCACTAATGCTGACGGATGACCACATGGCTGCCCGTGTGGCATGTTGCCGAACAATGTTGACGCGCAACGACAGCACGAATGAGACTTTCTTTTCGTCGATTGTGACAGTGGATGAGACGTGGATGCCATTTTTCCATCCAGAAACAAAGCGCCAGTCAGCTCAATGGAAGCACACAGATTCACCGCCACCAAAAAAATTTCGGGTAACCGCCAGTGCTGGAAAAATGATGGTGTCCATGTTCTGGGACAGCGAGGGCATAATCCTTACCCATTGCGTTCCAAAGGGCACTACGGTAACAGGTGCATCCTACGAAAATGTTTTGAAGAACAAATTGCTTCCTGCACTGCAACAAAAACGTCCGGGAAGGGCTGCGCGTGTGCTGTTCCACCAAGACAACGCACCCGCACATCGAGCTAACGTTACGCCACAGTTTCTTCGTGATAAGAACTTTGAAGTGATTCCTCATGCTCCCTAATCACCTAACCTGGCTCCTAGTGACTTTTGGCTTTTTCCAACAATGAAAGACACTCTCCGTGGCCGCACATTCACCAGCCATGCTGCTATAGCCTCAGCGATGTTCCAGTGGTGAAAACAGACTCCTAAAGAAGCTTTCGCCGCTGCCATGGAATCATGGCGTCAGCGTTGTGAAAAATGTGTACGTCTGCAGGGCGATTACGTCGAGAAATAACGCCAGTTTCATCGATTTCGGGTGAGTAGTTAACTAGAAAAAAAATCGGAGGCCTTACAACTTGAATGCAGTTCGTATGAAGGCGATGAGAGTGTTCTTGATTTTTGGACGTTCCTGCAACATCGCTTTAGTTTTCTCGTGCCCCATCCGCGTTGCCGTCAGTACTATGCCAACTTTCTGGGTGGTACCGTCTTCGATCGTCCTTGCAGCTGGGGTGTCCCAGGTATGAGAAGGTTATTTCAGTGTGATTGTGTAACATCAGGACTCGGTCCAATGTACGGGCAGAATGGAATATTCTTCGCGAAGACGTGCCTGGGGCATGCCTGACTGTTTGGGGCTTCACAGTGCGTCTACCGAAAACATTTTGTTTGTTCTACCAGGGGGGCGTTTTCTTTAATTTATGATTTATTTGTTATTGATGCTAATTACACATCATTATTTTACGCCAGGATGGCGTCATATGTGATCTAAACAAAAAAAATTGATATGATACATGAACTGAAAAACAAACTGATGAAACATTATACTTATTTGAGTTTTCAAAAAAATTTTTATGTTGAAAACAGTCATTTATTTTAGAACACCAGACATTTTTATTAGCTTTGTCATTATGTAATAAAATTAAAAAAAGATGGTAGAGCACTAAAGAACAGAAAAGAGGATAGCATCTTTGATTTAAAGAAAAAGGAAAAAATAGGGTAGCATCTTTGATTACTAATCAAAACGTGCCTTGTCTCGGGCTCAAAACCCGCCACCGCTTAAATTTTGTTTAATAATTTGCATTAGCGGCCTAGACTCTGGCATAAGAAGTCACCCTCACTCTGCCAACGGGCTTGTCAAAGAAGGTGGAGGAGTGGACAGAGTTCAGGGCCCCTCTTCTCCTTGGGGTGGGAAAATCAGCAATGGTCAACAGAATGAGGATGTAGAAGGCAGTGGAAAACACTGCATTAAAGAAATAACGTGTACCCACAGGACATGTGGCCTACAATTGATAAAGTGTCATGATGATGTCTCCATGAGCAAAAGATTAAGGAATATTCCCCCTGTTGGATTTCCAGGAGGGGTCTGCCAAGGAAGAGGCGACTATGAAAAAAGATTGAGTAATCAACGAAACGATAACGTTCTACGAGACTGGGAGTGGAATGACAGAAAACTGAATGAGGTATGGTAGCTAGAAAATCTAAAATGTGAAATGCAAAGGTTGAATTTAGATATAGTAGGGGTCAGTGAAGTGAAATAGAAAGAAGACACGGATTTCAGGTCAGATGATTATAGGGTAATATCAACAGCAGCAGGAAATGATGTAAAGGCAGTAGGATTCGACATGAATAGAAAGCCAGGGAAACACTGTTTTACTGTGAACAATTAAGTGATAGGATTGTTCTTGTCAGAATAGACAGCAAACCAACACCAACAACAGTATTTCAAGTATACAAGCCGAAGTTGCAAGCTGAAGAGGAAGACGTAGAAAAGTACATCAGGTTACCCAAAGGCTAATAAAATACATAAAGGGAGATGAAAATTTAATAGTCTTTGAGAAACTGGAATGTGGATGTACAGAAAGGAATAGAAGAAAAGGTTACAGGAGAATATGGGCTTAGAACAACGAATGAGAGAGGAGAATGTCTAATGGAGTTCTGTAATAAATTCCACCCAGTAACAGCGAATATTCTGTTAAAGAATCAAAAGAGGAGGAGTTATACTTGGAAAAGACCAGGTGCTAGGGGAAGACTTCCGATACATTACACCATGGTCAGACAGATGTTGCGAAATCATATAGTGGACTGTAAGACATACCCAGTAGCAGATATAGATTCAGATCACAATGTAGTAACGAAGGAGAGTAGGCTGACGTTCAAGAGGTTAGTGAGGAAGTATCAATACGCAAAGAAGTTGGACACAGAAGTATCAAGGGATGACGAGATTAGCTTGAAGTTCTATAAGGCTATAGATACAGCAATAAGGAATAGCTCAGAAGGCCGTATAGTTGAAGAGGAATGGACGTCTCCAAATAGGGCAGTCACAGAAATTGGAAAGAAAAACATAGGTACAAACAAGGTAACTGCGACCGAACCGTGGATAACAGAAGAGTTACTTCAGTTAATCGACGAAAGAAGGACTTACAAAAAAGTTCAGGGAAATTCAGGAATACATAAACACAAGTAGCTGAGGAATGAAATAAATAGAAAGTGCAGGAAAGCTAAAACGAAATGGGTGCAGGTAAAATGTGAAGAAATCGAAAAGAAATGATACTTGGAAGGACAGACTCAGCATATAGGAAAGTCAAATGAACGTTCGGTGAAATTAAAAGCAAGAGTGGTAACATTAAGAGCTTAACGGGAATGCTACTGTTAAACACAGATGAGAAAGCGGGTAGGTGGAAAGAGTGCATTGACGGCCTCTATGACAGAGAATATTTGTCTGATGCGGTGGAAGAAAAAACAGGAGTCAATTTAGAAGTATTAGAATCAGAATTTAAGGAAACTTTGGAGGACTTAAGATCAAAAAAAGGAAGACGGGATGGTTAATACTCCATCAGAAATTCTAAAATATTTGGGGAAGTGGCAACAAAACAACTATTCACGTTACTGTGTAGAATGTGTGAGTCTGGTAACATACCATCTGAGTTACGAAAAAATATCATTTACACAGTTCCGAAGACTGCAAGAGCTGGCAAGTGCGAGAATTAACGCACAATTAGCTTAACAGCTCACGCATCCAAGCTGCTGTCAAGAAGAATGTACAGAAGAATGGAAAAAAAATTGAAGTTTTGCTACATAACAATCAGTTCAACTTTAGAAAAGGTAAATGCACCAGAGAGGCAATTCTGACATTGCGTTTGATGATGGAAGCTAAAGAAAAATCAAGTCCGTTTCATAGGATTTGTCGACCCAGAAAAAGCGTTCGACAATGTAAATGGTGCAAGATGTTCGAAATTCTGAGAAAAATAGGCTTGAGTTCCAGGGAGAGAGGGGTAACGTACAACATGTACAAAAGACAAGAAGGAATAAAAAAAGTGGACGACCAAGAATGAAGCACTCGGATTAAAAAGATGTAAGACGTAGATGTAATCTTTCCTCTGCTATTCAATCTGTTCACCATAGAAACAATGTTGGAAATATCATAAAGAGTCATAAGTGGATTTCAAATTCAGGTGAAGGGATATCAATGATACGATTCGCTGATGACATTGCCATCCTTGGTGAAAGTGAAGAAGAATTACAAGATAAGCTGAATGGAATGAACAGTCTTATTAGTACAGCACGTGGATGAAGAGAAAATCGAAGAAAGACTAAAGTAATGAGAAGTAGCAGAAATGAGAACAGCGAGTAACTTATCAGGATTAGAATCTACTATGTAGGAATCAACATGGATTCCGGAAACAGCGATCGTGTGAGACCCAACTCGCTTTATTTGTTCATGAGACCCAGAAAATATTAGATACAGGATCCCAGGTAGATGCTATTTTTCTTGACTTCCGGAAGGCGTTCGATACAGTTCCGCACTGTCGCCTGATAAACAAAGTAAGAGCCTACGGAATATCAGACCAGCTGTGTGGCTGGATTGAAGAGTTTTTAGCAAACAGAACACAGCATGTTGTTATCAATGGAGAGACGTCTACAGACGTTAAAGTAACCTCTGGCGTGACACAGGGTAGTGTTATGGGACCATTGATTTTCACAATATATATGAATGACCTAGTAGATAGTGTCGGAAGTTCCATGCGGCTTTTCGCGGATGATGCTGTAGTATACAGAGAAGTTGCAGCATTAGAAAATTGTAGCGAAATGCAGGAAGATCTGCAGCGGATAGGCACTTGGTGCAGGCAGTGGCAACTGTCCCTTAACATAGACAAATGTAATGTATTGCGAATACATAGAAAGAAGGATCCTTTATTGTATGATTATATGATAGCGGAACAAACACTGGTAGCAGTTACTTCTGTAAAATATCTGGGAGTATGCGTGCGGAACGATTTGAAGTGGAATGATCATATAAAATTAATTGTTGGTAAGGCGGGTACTAGGTTGAGATTCATTGGGAGAGTGCTTAGAAAATGTAGTCCATCGACAAAGGAGGTGGCTTACAAAACAGTCGTTCTACCTATACTTGAGTATTGCTCATCAGTGTGGGATCCGTACCAGATCGGGTTAACGGAGGAGGTAGAGAAGATCCAAAGAAGAGTGGCGCGTTTCGTCACAGGGTTATTTGGTAACCGTGATAGCGTTACGGAGATGTTTAATAAACTCAAGTGGCAGACTCTGCAAGAGAGGCGCTCTGCATCGTGGTGTAGCTTGCTCGGCAGGTTTCGAGAGGGTGCGTTTCTGGATGAGGTATCGAATATATTGCTTCCCCCTACTTATACCTCCCGAGGAGATCACGAATGTAAAATTAGAGAGATTAGAGCGCGCACGGAGGCTTTCAGACAGTCGTTCTTCCATACGCGACTGGAACAGGAAAGGGAGGTAATGACAGTGGCACGTAAAGTGCCCTCCGCCACACACCGTTGGGTGGCTTGCGGAGTATAAATGTAGATGTAGATGTAGATTGATGGTCACGATGTAGATGAATTTAATGAATTCCGCTACCGAGGCAGCAACTTGCGTCTTAAGAAAGCTGATGCATTATGCTCTCCAGCCTTCCTAATACGCTATTGTGAAGATAAGACTATTCCACTTTTGCCTTCGTGGGCCACCATATCAGCACTGCTGCGCCCAAGAGACTGTTTCGTCGTGCAAATCCTTGTGCCGTTGTGAGGGAAAGCATACATCACTGCAGAATGCAGTTGGATACAACGGCCGCGATATAATGATAGCCCAATTGTGGCTGACGAAGTCGCTCTCAGCTTTGGTGTGGCAGAACGGAGAACAACAAAATGCGTTGTTATCAACATGACGACCAGATATATCGACCGGATGCCATTTGGCTCGTAAGAAGGGATTTAATTGTGCACCATAGCCATGGAGTATCCAATTCTCAGACGTAATTAGTGGTGTGGAAAACGCAGTTCGCGCGTTGCTCAGTGCAGCTGCAGAAGAAATTCATCGATATTTCACTATAGAAGTCGCCAACCTCGAACTCATGAGCTCAGCGGTAACAGTCTTAGTGAACTCCGCAACGATTCTCTCCTTGTAGTCCCTCCATCTGACAAAGGCAATGCAGTCATCATTATGGAAGGGGCCGACTATGATCCGAAGATTCGTTTGATGGTGGAGGAGGAGACATATTAAACGTTACGAAGGGACCCAACATTCAGAATAATGAAGAAGGCGCTGGACTTTCCAAGAAATCTTCACTCGAAGAGAAAGTCATTAAAAATCTCCGTCCTCGGGCACCTCGGCTACCTACATGGTATGGCGTTCCGATGGTTCGCAAGAAGAACGCACCTCGGCGTCCCATTGTCAGAACCAGTGTGTCGCCGACTTACAGACTCGCGAAATATATGGTCGGTCTCCTTACTCCGTAGGTTGGTCACTGTGTGCACCACATGAAGAATATGACTCACTTTACCAGTTAAATTAAATGCCTAACCCTTGCAAAAGGAGATACTATGGTTAGTATTGATGTAGTGTCACTACTCAAGCGAGTTCCCATTAAGGATTCTAAAGATCTCGTCTCCCAGTAAGCACACTCTGACGTCGCATGTTTCTGGATGATGGAGAATGTTTTGGCCACACGGACGGCTTCCCGATGGGGAGCTCAATAGATCCAGTAATAGGCAACCTGTTTCTGGAGAACTTTGATGACGTCGCCCTGGACACAGCTCCTGCGAAATCTAGTTATTTTTGTCGTTACGTCAATATCACGTTCGTTGTCTGATCTCATGGACGTGAAGAGTTGAAAGACTGCCGGAAACACATCAGCAATATCTATGACAACATGAAGTTCACGACGCAGGCAGAGACAGATGGTGCATTGCCGTTCCTTGACGTCCTTATTCACCGAAAAGAAAATGGCTGCCTCAGTTACAGATCGAGCGGAAGACGTCTCAGCGGCAGAAAAACAGCAAAGTGAGCGAGCCACTGAGGGACATCACTCAACGGAAACGGCTACAACAACCGTCAGATTTCGCAACTCATCTTTCCGAAAACACGTGAGCAGAAGGAAGACGAGGTGTAGTAAAAATAGTATACCAAACAATAGCTCCATACAGAAATGCCTAAAGAAGGGAGATCAAAGTGACATGTACCAATGAACTGGCATTTACCAACTGCTGTGGAACAGCTGAGATGCTTTATACGTACGACAGACAGGTAGAACTTTTGAAATAGGGCATAAGGAACACAAAATAGTGTGGGAATATGGCACTGGCCGTTCAACATTTGCAGAACACCTCCGACATGAAAAACGCCACCTTTTCACAGTAGAGCAGGTCATGAAAATCGTCAGCTTCAGCAACAAGAAATACCTCCCAAACCCACAAGACAATTTCCTAATTTAAAAATAATAATAGAGAAAAAAACTCAATAAATGCCCAAATACACAATATCAAAATGGTTCAAATGGATGTGAGCACTATGGGACTTAACTGCTGAGGTCATCAGTCCCCTAGAACTTAGAACTAATTAAACCTAACTAACCCAAGGACATCACATACATCCATGCCCGAGGCAGAATTCGAACCTGCGACCGTAGCGGTCACGCGGTTCCAGAATGTAGTGCCTAGCACCGAAACAATAGCAACCAGATGCTATTTAAACTAACGAAACATATTGTTGAGAAAGAACAAACTCTCTAGACACTACCAAATAATATCATAAACTAGGCAATTTCCCCTCCATTGATCATCCATCACCATACCATAGTAAGGCTATAGCTTACACACATAGAAGCTCGCACATTTTAACTCCCCTGACACACACACACACAAATACACACGGATTATCATCTCCACTTTAAAATAAAATTAAAAGACGAAATTTACACTCACACACACACATAGGTGTGCATTCACTCTTTCTCTCCCTCCCTTTCTCTCTCTCTCTCTCTCTCTCTCTCCATCTCCATCTCTCTATTCCTCTCCCTCTCAATAATCAGAAAAAATAACATATAAACACACAGAGCGATAGCAGACGCTTTCACTACTACCAGGACAAACAAAACACAAACGCTTCCTGCAAGATCAAAACAAAACATAGAAATGGCTAGGGGACAGTGACACTTCCAAACACAGAGATATGAATATATTTAGTGCAGTGAAACTGCTGCGTGCAAATTCTCATCTCGTACGTTTGGATGGCGCAGAAGAACGCACTAAAACACCGTGAGTAACTAAAAGAATAAATGCTGTATATAATTGCAAGTGATGCATGCGAATTATTTGTGGTTATAGCAAACACAATTGTAAGAGAAAATAACCAAATTGTTACAGTGACCACTTATGATGCTTTAGAATAAAGCGAAATACAACTGGTCTTAATATGAATTTTATTACAGTTGCAACAGACGACAGTTAACCTTTACAACATTCGTCTGTAAGCCCCATTTACGGACTTCTGTGGAGTCTACAAAGTAAGACAGAAGTACAGGCAGTATTAAAACTTGGAAGGCGGGTCTTTAATAGTGGTCAGCTGACAAGATTAGTGACCGTAAGAGACAAGTTAGGCGTCTTTGTTTCCGTATAGCACTGCTGTTTTAGTAACATTTTCTACAAAGTTCACTCTACAGTTCAACGAACATGCTATAAGTAAAATAATATGACAAACAACCTGTTACCTTACAAAGGTGATTGGTATGCTGATTACCATTTGTAGTTGGATGTACAGAATCTTTCTCCGTAACTGCCGTATTGCGTATGTACCGCTCTATCATTTGCATTGTTCTCCGAAACTATTAGTCAAGTGTAATAGAAAACTGCAATAAATTTAGCGGTTCTGCTCCTTAATATATCTGAAAATGAATGACCTCCTGAGGCATGATTCGGTATGTCATCAAACACTTACAAGCCATTACTCCAGCTGTTAGTTTCTGTTTGTACAAGAAGTTTTGAGCATCATAAGAATTTTTCTCTCGTGTTACGAGCTGGGCCAAACACATACCATTGCAAGTCACGTGCAGACCGCATGTTGATTAGTGTCTGCTCCTGTCTCTGTTCTGACCGCTTTAACCTTTTGGTACAACCCAGTGAAGTAAATACAGTGGCTATGCTCTCTTCCCAAGAATAATATTACTCTCATTCTTAGTATTCAGACTAAGAACTGTTTTCACATACAAAATTGTCTTGCTACGGGGAATTCAAGTTATTTAATTAATTTTTTGTTATTATTCGAATAAGGATTCCACAAATTCGTCCGTCGGAATTCTTTCTTAGAAATTATGAGCAAACATTTGCAGAGCAAGAAATCTACGGCGCTTTAAGCAAGTGACATGAAAAGCGATTATTTACTCTTATTTTCTGGTTTTCTATGAAGTGCAGTTACGCTATTGTACACAAAATATGTACTAACACACTAGGAACATACACCAGGTGTTGCTCGGTCGATGAGTGTGTATCCTATGTTGTTATATGATGCCTAACGACGCGAGTTAAACCAAAGACTGAACTTACGTTGCACCAAGATAAGTTACCCAACCGATTTTGGAACCATATACATCAAGAGCACAGACGCATTGAACCCTCCGACAGGAACATAAGTCGTCTATTACTTCCTGCCATTGTATATCTACTACGTCAGTCACTTTTTAAAAAATTAATCAGGGTTCCTTTTCCTATAACCTTCTGATAGCCTACAATGCTAGATTATCGGACAGTTGACAGGAAGTAGTAAAATCGTAAAACCGTCTTAAGAAAGAGGCTTGACGTATATGTTGGATGTCAGAAATCTTAATAGTTTCACAGCAAAGTGACATCCGAATCAAATAACAGAAGACCTGGAATTTGTGTGAAAGGCTGGTAAATTATTGATGGTCAGTCTAGTAAACCCTGAAGTCTGTTATTACGAAGAAAAATTACCGGATCCTATATCTATCCACTTTAGTGATTAACTGTTGAAACGATACCATCGCAGTCACACCGTGTTCAAATGCAGTTTGAATTTGTGGCATTCTACATATCGTATAGATGTCTACTTTTTAACAGATTTTGTAATAGGACATAGCCCTAGAATGCTACCATATCATATTAGCTACACCAGCGTCTTGAGATGACAGAAATTATTTCTGTTTGATAATGACGTAATACCGAGATTATCAAAGCAAAATGAAGCTTCTATAGCCATAAGTGGAATATAACGTCTGTTGCAATTACTATTACGTGCTGTGGATTCATTTTACATGTCGTAAGTCATTCATAATACATACGAAGTTAATGCATTACTGTTTCTGCCTTACATATACTTGGTAATTAGGAGATACTGAATGTAAGAACTTTTTTACTTCTTATTCGCGTAGGTATTGTGTTGTATATGCGAGTTTTGTAGACTTGTGGACTATGGAGGAAGAAAATGTTAATTAGTAAATACACATATCAAAAAAAGGTTTTGCTTCACCCCGGTTCCCAGAACACCTGGATATTTTATCACAGACACAGTCCCTTTGACTGTTCAGCGATGTCACTAACCCCGCCCAAAGATGTAAACAACCATGCATGACCAGCGCCTGTTAGACGGAGAGGTCCGACAGACGGTCATTTCCAGTGATTCTACCAGGTAGAAGGTACACGGCTCCTGTTGTGTGCTGTTCAACCATGCCTAGACGGTCAATAATTAAGTTCGATCGCGTCCGCATTGTTACTTTGTGCCAGGAAGGGATATCAACAGGGGAAGTGTCCAGGCATCTCGGAGTTAACCAAAGTGATGTTGTTCGGGCATGGAGGAGGTACAGAGAGACAGGAACTGTCGATGACATGCCTCGCTCAGGCCGCCCAAGGGCTACTACAGCCTCAGGACGTCGTGATACGACTCAAACTGTGTGCAATAGGCTGCATGATTCGCAACTTCACTCCCGACGTCCTTGGCGAGGTCCATCTTTGCAACCACGACACCATACAGCGCGGTACAGATGCGCCCAACAACATGCCGCATGGACCGCTTAGATACTCTTCACCGATGAGTGTCGCATATGCCTTCAATCAGACAATCGTTGGAGACGTGTTTGGAGGCAACCCGGTCAGGCTGAAAGCCTTAGACACACTTCCCAGAGAGTGCAGCGAGATGGAGGTTGCCTGCGGTTTTGGGGTGGCATTATGTGGGGCCAACGTACGCCGCTGGTGGTTGTGGAAGTCACCGTAACGGCTGTACGATACGTGAATGCCATCTTCCGACCAATAGTGCAATCATATCTGCAGGATATTGACAAGGCACTCGTCTTCATGGACAACAATTCACGCCCCCATCGTGCACATCTTGTGAATGACTTCCTTCAGGATAACGACATCGCTCGACTAGAGTGGCCAACATATTCTCCACACATGAACCCCATCGAAAATGACTGGGATAGTTTGAAATGGGCTGTTTAGTGACGACGTGACCCACCAACCACTCCGAGGGATCTACGCTGAGTCGCCGTTGAGGATTGGGACAATTTAGAGGTAACAGCGCCTTGATGAACTTGTGGATAGTATGCCACGATGATTACAGGTATGCATAAATGCAAGAGGACGTGCTACTGGGTATTAGAGGTACCGGTGTGTACAGCAACCTGGACCACCATCTCTGAAGTTCTTGCTATAGGGTGGCCCTACATGCAATGTGTGGTTTCCATGAGCAATAGAAAGGGCGGATATGATGTTTATGTTGATCTCTATTCCAATTTTCTGTACAGGTTCCGGAACTCTCGGAACCGAGATGATGCTAAACTTTTTTTGGTGTGTGTAGTACAGCACAAACTGTTGTACGTAGAGTTTTGGAACACATGATGTCTTTAGTCGGTTATTCCATGCAGTGACTCAGTTTAGAATACCATGAACGAAAGCGGACTACAGAGTGCCATCAGCAGTTTCCACCATTTTTTACTCTTCTTGATGTTCCTAGATATGAGGTTGTGCTTTGCCTGACTGTCTGACCAGGTAACTACATTGTTACAGAATCTTATAGCAGGTAAAATTCTGTGCTTTTTTTAAAAAAATTGTTCATAACATGTGAACTGTAACGAAATACTTCACTGGATGTGCAACATCTTGCACCTTGACAGAGAAGAAGGCTTTTCACCGAGGAAAGTGGGACACAAGCAAACTAACTGAATTTCATTAGTGTCTTAATACTTTTATCTGTCTAAGTAATGAAAATTTGTTTTAGTTTCCAATAACTTGAAGCTCTAAAGCTATTTAGCTTGTAATTGGTTTTTCACAATACTGTAGTATTGGGGTGTAGTAGAGAAATCATGCAACAGAGAGACGACCAAATATAGTATTGACAAAATATTCTAGACTGCAGTGCACTTAAATTTCCTTTGAATATTTGTCTATAGGTACACGATAATGTTGTATGTTGGAATATCCTTCTACATTTGAGAAAAACCTTAATCCTCCGTAGTAGTTTTTGTCATGCCAGAAAAAGGCTGAAGCATGAATGCTGTCAGCTAAAAAATGGAATAAGAAATTACTTTGACTTATATTGCACAGCTGGCTAGAGGCGACAACCTGAAAGGTATCACTGCGTCCAACAGTCTCCCCACTGTAGTTCCACTTAGATTTATAGATAGTGTCGTACTGAAATATGTGTGCCAAGTATGATATTCGGCAGCAAGAATACACAAAAAATGTTTTTTCATCTTGCGTTGCATTAAGAGATTGATGTTGTTGAAGAAACCTCGAGATTTCACTGCATATATGGTTCTAGCGCCAAATATCTGTGCCGTCTCGGTTCGTTTCCCGAATATTACCTACGAATTACTGCAAAAAATTATTTAAGGAGCCATCGTTGTTAACTGAATCATTAACACTATTTAGCCACAATCATGCATAAATTAACTTCCGTAAGTCACTCTTAGAATCAATTTAACGATTGGTCTTCGAATTTCGACCGGTTAAGTTTTTAGGTATGTTACTGCCTATCGTGCATTTTTTTTCCATTTTATGTATTTTCCGATTATTGCGACACTTGCGTTACGTATGTATAGTGTCACTTATTGATGATCATCTGCACACAGTTATTTATGAGAAATATTGACAGGGTTGTTGGACGTCTTCCACTCTCATTATTCCCTCTTGGCTCTTGTATATTACCCCACTCTCATTATAACTTAGCCCTATTTTTTTCAGAATTGCGAACATCATGCTCCATGTTACATAGTTGAACACGTTTTCCTGGTCCACAATTCATACGAAGGTGTCTTGATTTTTCTTTAGTCTTGCTTCCATTGTCAACCGCAACGTCGGAATTGCCTCTCTGAAGCATTTACCTTTCCTGAAGCCAAACTGATCGACATTTAACACATATTCAATTTTCTTTTCCGTTCTTCTGTTTTTTTATTCTTCTCATCAACTTGGATGCATGAGCTTTTAAGCTAATTCTGCGATACTCCTGGCACTTGTCAGCGGATTATATCGTCAAAATTCCATGGCAAGAGAGCTCTAAACATTCCCAGTAGGGGAGAGTTCTGGCGAAATTGGTGGCACAGGTAGGGTTAGGTAAGCACGAAGAGAAGCCGTAGAAACGTATTTGTTTGTCATCGGGGCTCAGTTTAAAGCTGGACTCATCCCTGGAGCCATTCTACTTCAGTTAAGAAGATTATAAGCCTAAGACGTTTCTGGAGACGCCCTAGACAGCGGTGGTATACCAGCCTTATTGTCGTCCGTCTTATGGATAACAACCAGGAATGATATCTGGGGTGCCATTTCTCTTCAAAGCAGGACCCATTTGGCCGTCATCCGACGCACCCTTATAGCAAAGAGGTACGTCATCGATTTAGTACGCCCCGTTTTGTTGTCCTTAGCGGCAAGCCATCCTGGTTTTACATTTCAGTAAGATAATGCCCGCCCATACACGGCGAAAGTTTTTACGCTTGTCTTATTGCTTGCCAAACACTACCTTGGCCAGCAAGGTCATCGCATCTCCCCTAACTGAGAACATTTAAAGCATTATGGGCCGGACCTTACAACGAACTAGGGATTCGGACAATCTGTCGCTACATTTGGACGGTATTTGTCAGGATATCCCTTTGAATGACACCCAACAACTCTGTCCATCAATGCAAAGCCGAGTAACTGCTTGCTAAGTGCCAGAATTGGACCAACGCATCATTGATTTAACCGACTTTCTCAGTTTGTGAAGTTATTTGCCTTGCATAAGTCATTCAACTTTTCGAAATTGTATCCATTGCATTGGCTCTTCATGTTCATCACTTATACTCATTTCCGTCCCATTTGGATAATTCCTTCGTGGAGTTTTTTTTTTATGTTAGGATACATTATAGTCCCCTACAGAATAATTTAAGAGAGATGTAGATTGGTGTGAATATAGGATTTCCCAGGGTATACCACTCAGAAAATCGGGTTTCTTTCCAAGCAGCATTGCTAAAACACCCGACGTTTCTAAGGGTATCATACTCAACATCTTCTGGTGATGATCGCCACTGTTCGAAAAGAAGCGCTACTTGAACACTGTCTCGCGACTGGAAAGCTGGCAACTCTAGAGCTTTTCGTTAGTCTAAACTTGTGACTGAACTTGGATCTTTTATGACAGAATAATTAATAGAAAAAGTAAATTATTCCACTAATACGACTGGCAATTACCTCTCAGTACCGTTGGGTCGGAGTCGAAAGACGAGAAAAGATACTAACAGTCATCTTAAATCACCTTAAATTAATTTCGTTATAGGGCTCTGACGCATACTTTTCTGCAACATACTACATGTTATATTGTTTTAAATTTTCCTAATCACTCACCTTTAGCAGTTTCATGCAGTGAAGAGTCTGACAAACTATAAGCTGAAAGAATAACGTTACTCGAGTTTCATTCATGACTTAACGCTCCTCGAGTAACGATCTACCATCAGACACCTGTAAATTTTTACCTTTGTTTATGGAGCTATCTCCTCGATTCTCTAGAAATCTGTATCCTAATTGTTTCAACTGATTTCGAAGGAAAATATCATGCTCCATAAGCAACCTACACTTCAAAGACCATCTTTAACCCTTTACTATATATAGCCTACATTACTGATGAAACCTCCTTTTAAGTTTAAAAATTATGACAGATATCTAAGCTGCTGCAGCGAGATGAGACTCATTAGTCGTCCTGACGGGCTAATGACGAAAGATCGCTGGAAAACACCAAATTACTTTATTAACTTCAATTCAATTTAGCCACCAGTATTCGGTTGCCCTTTGGTTCTGATAATAACAGCATGCGAAGAGTTTGTAAGATGATACTGTGCAGAGTTGAAAAACTTTCTTATAAATTAAATTAGATGCACATGAAAGAGCGCTCCGAGAGACTTATGTTGCATCCAGTCCATTAGAAAGAAGCTGAGAAAAGAAAAGTTATAATGGACGACGGAAGCAAATTTTATTATAAAGTTTTCTTTCCTAGTTGGTACACAACTTGGCCTGACAGTTCATTTTGTCGTTGAAATGTTTACCGGAATACGTAACGCAGTTTCAAGCACTGCGTTTAAGGTATGTTAATGAGTTATTCAAACAGTGACGCCGCCTGCTCGTTGTGGAAATGAGATTTGCTCACAGCTATTTAGCAACTGAAAAATACTTCGCAAAGCAATGAAAGATAAACGGGTTTGCCCAAACAATTAAATCAAAATGGAAATTTAAAATAGCTTAGTAATGGGGAAGGAGGAAAACACTTTGTCAGATAGTGGCAGTAAAAGTCTCTCTTTAGAAAAGAGATAAATGGTTTCTATTTTTGTATTTTATTATTGTGGTTGTTATTTACTTAATCGTCACTTCGATATAACAATATGGGTGAAGAGTATTTGTACTGCTCGTTTGCTACCGTAAAATAAATAGCAGTAATCTTCCGTAGCTACGTAAAAGGGACTAACTACATAAAGCTAACTGTAGGTAAAGCGGTTAGTAGACTGAGATGTATTGGCAGATTCTTAAGGAACTGTAATTAATTTACAAAACACTTTGCCAACAAAATAGTTGTTAGAACGATTCTTGAGTGATGCTCGTCAGCTTGAGACACTTACCCGGATGGAAGAAAAGAGAGGGAACATCCAACGGAGAGCGACACGTTTCATCATGTCGTTTAGTCGACACGAGAGCGTTACCGAGATGTTGAACGAACACCTCTGTTAGACGTTACAAGTGACTCGTTTTGAATCGATAAGAGATTTACGGTTGAAATTCCGGGAGCGTACTACTCGCGAAGAGTCAGGCAATATATTACATTCTGACAAAAAAGTCTCGTGTAATGATCACAACGAGAACATCACAAATATTAAAACTCGTGTATGTTTGTCGACAGTCATTGTTCTCACGAGTCATTTGTGAATGGAACGGGAGATGGTTCGGGGTGAAATGAGTGGTGAATGGAGGAGACTCATTTACGAGATGTAGCCTCCCTGGCTCACCCCTAATGTGGATTTTAGAGCGTATATGTAAGTACACCAACCTCTTCTATGTACTTATCCCAACTACAAACCTCCAAATGGCTTTCGTTGTTGTAGTAACACAGTAGACTTCACGCATATTAGAACCTTAGTATGCGAGCAGATGCAGAAAGACTACATACCCACACACGCACACACCGTAAACTCTAGGCCACCTCACAACCAAATATGACGACGCTCGTAATTACCATCCGGTGTGCAAGCAGCACTAACTCGGTTCTTCTGTTGTTTGACAAAGGAGAGCACAGGGCACCAAGCAGAATTTAATGTAAAACGTCTGCCTCTATATATAACATCACATGTGAGTTTTATCTCAAGCGCTTCCTTAACAACAGTATCGCAGCAGAAGGAAGCGCATACGAGAATCTCGGCGTTGTTGGGTTCCACAGTATCATCGGAGCCAAGGAAATGTTCTATAATACTAGATTTGTCCGCTGTTGTAGCTTTGCGTGGCACTTATGCTCAATACAAGATGATCCACGATCCTGCTGGTCCGACCAATGTATGACGAGCCACAACTGCAATTGATGCGATATACACCAGATTTATGCAAAAGATAATATCTTACATATCTTAAAAGGGCCTTAACCTTAAACGGTGACATCTTTAGTACGATAAGTGTAGTGCACCACCTTACTACTCTGTTGACCGAACCAGTAGGTCGGTCATTACATCGTGTTACGAAATCGATAGCCGTCCGGTGTGGCCGAGCGGTTCTAGGCGCTTCAGTCTGGAACCGTGCAATCACTACGGTCGCAGGTTCGAATCCTGCTTCGGGAATGGATGAGTGTGATATCTTTAGGTTAGGTTTAAGTAGTTCTAAGTTCTAGGGGACTGATGACCCATAGTGCTCAGAGCCATTTGAAACATTTGAAGAAATCGATGGATTTCTTAATTCGATCACAGGGACTGCGTGTGAACAACTTTAATACTGTTGTAAGTTTGAATGTGGTCTCTCTTTTCACAAACATTCCTCTGAGGTTAGTGTTGAATTTTTCGAATTACGACTTCCACTTAATTTTTACTCATAGATCAATTCTCTCAACAGACAGGCTGAGCTGCGATGGAGAGCCATTTCTCACCTAATATTGCCAGTATGTATACAGAATTCAATTCCGTCGAGTTCCAAAAATGGTTCAAATGGCTCTGAGCACTATGGGACTTAACATCTGAGGTCATCAGTCGCCTAGAACTTAGAACTTCTTAAACCTAACTAACCTCAGGACATCAGACACACCCATGCCCGAGGCAGGATTCGAACCTGCGACCACAGCGGTCGCGCGGTTCCAGACTGAAGCACCTAGAACCGCTCTGCCAAATTCGGCCGAGTATTCGCTTCACTGTAAAGATGGAAAAGGATTGCTGCTTCCCTTCCTAGATGGTCGAGAGGAAGGCTGTTTGCACGATGGAACAGCATGTTTATAGAAAGTCAACTCAGAGCGATTTTTATCTTCAGACAGTTGTCACCGTCTGGCTTAGCGCGAGAGGGTACTTCTTAGCTTGGTTCACAGGGCCCATGTCGTCTCAGACACTGACAGTTTTCAGCTGTTTTAGCTCGTCTCGGAGCTATCTTTCGCCAGTACTGTTATAGTGAGAGGCAACTCGGGTTAAGTTGTCCTACCACCATCGTGAATCGGACGACAGTATTGGTCGTATTCTGCGGAAATACGGTGTGAAGTGTGTTTCCCGACCACCACCTAGGAATGAGGCCCTTATGGGGTCTGTAAAGAACTATCGTGATTTGCTTAAGGTGGGTATCCACCGTATTCCTTGAAGTTGCGGCATAGATAATCAAGACCATGGAGGGTCGGCGTCACACACTCTTCAAACGTTGTTTACAATGGCCGAGCAAAACTGAAACTGCAGAACACAGTTCGCACCGGCCTTTCTATGGAATATAGCAACAGAGAGATCCTGGCGTGGACTTACAGCCAAGGGAATAGTGCAATTAAGAAAGCAGTTCATGTTAAACTGGCAAGTGAGCTTATAAATAGAAACGGAGATTGCTACTTTAATTCTGCTTGTAATTCTCCTCTCTTGCTGGTCGAACAGCACAGCGAGAGGGGTAATGGTACTTACCGTTTGGTAGTTAATTTTCACAATCGACAATTTCTGACGTTATCATCATTGATTGCATGATGATGGTGTTGGTCGTTTATGGTGTGTATGTGTGTGTGTGTGTGTGTGTGTGTGTGTGTGTGTGTGTGTTCGTGCGTGCGTGAGGGAGTTCGTGCCTATGTGTGTGTGCATGTGTGTGTTTTGTTTTTCACCATTTAGCAGTACCGATGGTTTAAATTTACGAATAGCTCTTTCTCGATGCATTTGTGCCTTGAAAATGAGGGATGTTCTACTGTAGAAGTATTAGGGGATATCCACGGCAGCTGCACCCCGTAAGGTGCTCAGCATTTGATACGCCGGGAGGAACTCAAATGTAAAATCAATTGTTACTAGTATGAGTAAAATTCCGAATATCTGCACAGTATTTTGTCCGTTGAAAAAGGAATCAGATGTCTTCAGAAGATGTGAAAGAACTAACTGATTCTCGTTCGTATCTTCACCATCCTGTACGGCTTTCAAAAGACATAACGGACTTTCGTCCAAGAATACTCATCGTCTAAGAGCGAGTACTTTAAGTGGCATTGACTAGCCATTGTAATGCTATGTATCGACAGAAAGACTTGCCGTTCGCTGTTGCTCCTCCACTGTTTCTTACAAGGGAACCTCCCCATCGCACCCCCCTCAGATTTAGTTATAAGTTGGCACAGTGGATAGGCCTTGAAAAACTGAAAACACATCAATCGAGAAAACAGGAAGAAGTTGTGTGGAACTATGGAAAAAAATAAGCAAAATATACAAACTGAGTAGTCCACGCGCAAGATAGACAGCATAATAGGAAGTTTTGAGCTCAGGAGCGCCGTGGTTCTGTGGGTAGTGTGAGCAACTGCGGTACGAGAGGTCCTAGGTTCAAATCTTCCCTTGAGCGAAAAGTTTAATTTTTTATTTTCAGACAATTATCAAAGTTCAGGCACTCACACGTAATCAACTTCGCTCTCCAAAATTCCAGGACATGTTCAGATTTGCTTGGACATATGCAGGATTTGACGGTCTACGCACGGAAAAATTTGAAAACGTTAAAAACATATGTTTTGACAGAACACAGGGAAAACTGTGCGACTGTGAAACTGTTGCATTCATTTGTTGCAGTTTATGTGACAAACTCCTATGTTTTCATCACTTTTTTGGGAGTGATTATCACATCCACAAGGAAACCTAAATCGGGCAAGGTAGAAGAATCTTTTTAGCCATTCGCCAAGTGTACAAGTTAGGTGGGTCGACAACATATTCCTGTCATGTGACGCACATGCCGTCACCAGTGTCGTATAGAATATATCAGACGTGTTTTCCCGTAGAGGAATCGGTTGACCTATGACCTTGCGATCAAATGTTTTCTGTTCCCATTGGAGAGGCACGTCCTTTCGTCTACTAATAGCACGGTTTTGCGGTGCGGTCGCAAAACAAAGACACTAAACTTTTTACAGTGAACAGAGACGTCAATGAACGAACGGACAAATGGTTCAAATGGCTCTGAGCACTATGGGACTCAACTGCTGAGGTCATTAGTCCCCTAGAACTTAGAACTAGTTAAATCTAACTAACCTAAGGACATCACAAACATCCATGCCCGAGGCAGGATTCGAACCTGCGACCGTAGCGGTCTCGCGGTTCCAGACTGCAGCGCCTTTAACCGCACCGGTTCTAGGCGCTCAGTCAGGAACCGCGCGACTGCTACGGTCGCAGGATCGAATCCTGCCTTGGGCATGGATGTGTGTGATGTCCTTAGGTTAGTTAGGTTTAAGTAGTTCTAAGTTCTAGGGGACTTATGACCACAGATGTTGAGTCCCATAGTGCTCAGAGCCATTTGAACTTTAACCGCACGGCCACTTCGGCCGGCAACGAACGGACAGATCATAACTTTGCGAAAATAAAGAAAGAAAAATTTTTCACTCAAAGGAAGACTTGAACCAAAGACCTCTCGTACCGCAGTTGCTCACGCTATCCACGGGACCACGGCGCTTAAGAGCTCACAATTTGCTGTGATGTGGCATATCTTGCGCATGGACTACTCAGTTTGTATATTTTGCTTATTTTTTTCATACTTCCACACAACTTCCTCCTGTTTTCTCGATTGATGTGTGTTCAGTTTATCAAGGCCTATCCGCTGAGCCAACTTATAACTAAATCTGAGGGGGGTGCGGTGGGGAGGTTCCCTTGTTAGTATCCAGAGAGTAAAGTGATTTTCTAATGGTTCAAATGGCTCTGAGCACTATGTGACTCAACTGCTGTGGTCATTAGTCTCCTAGAACTTAGAACTACTTAAACCTAACTAACCTAAGGACATCACACACATCCATGCCCGAGTCAGGATTCGAACCTGCGACCGTAGCAGTCGCACGGTTCCGGACTGCGCGCCTAGAACCGCGAGACCACCGCGGCCGTCAAAGTGATTTTATTAGGATCTAAAGTAACATATGCACTTCGTAATTCAAGCGCTAAACAGTCACGGTAGTTTAACTTTATGCACTGGCTGCTGGTCTGCATGGTACTACTCCCATATTCACGCGGTAGTGGCTGTTTGTCATGGATCTAGCAGTACATTTGTCAACTAAGTAACTCTCGGGCAAGAGTACTCGCCACAGTGGCGGTTTATTCAAAAGAGCCTACTGCTGTACAGCAATAGTACACGGGGTAGTAAAAGTATTTCCGTTAAAGGTAATATTCTATACCATGGTAACGATTATTCGGAGAATGATTTTCTTCCTTCTCGTGCAACGACAAGAAACAGAAACGGTTCAAATGGCTCTTAGCACTATGGGACTTAACATCTGTGGTCATCAGTCCCCTGGAACTTAGAACTACTTAAACCTAACTAACCTAAGGACAGCACACAACACCCAGTCATCACGAGGCAGAGAAAAATCACTGACCCCGCCGGGAATCGAACCCGGGAACCCAGGCGTGGGAAGCGAGAATGCTACCGCACGACCACGGGCTGCGGACGACAAGAGACGAAATTGGAGTTCTGATCATCGAGGTCAGTGACACGTCTGGAGCCGGGTTCAAGCGAAGTAAATCCAACCAGGAACCCGTTCTTAAATGCACTCAGCTGATAGCAGGGAACCGAGACACTAAACACCGGATAGCCTATCCTCATCATGGGTGAAGAATGTCTTCGAACAAAAGCAGAACAGTAAGGAGGACAAGGAGAAGGTTTGATAAAAGAAAAATAGAAAGAAACCAATTCCTGGAATAAGGAAATTCTTTATAAACCACTCCGTCTTCAGGCCACAAACGGCCCATTGGGACCATCCGACCGCCGTGTCATCCTCAGAATGTGGTCAGCACACCACTCTCCCAGTTTCTATGATGGTTTTCTGTGACTGGAGCCGCTTCTATTCGGTCGAGTAACTATTCAATTGGCATCACGAAGCTGAGTGCACCCCGAAAAATGGCAACAATGCATGGCGGCTCAGTGGTCAACCATCCAAGTGTTAGGCACGCCCGACAGCGCTAAACTTCAGAGATCTGACGGGAACCGGTGTATCCACTGCGGCAGGGCCGTTGCCCCAAATTCTATATAGCTCCTCTGGAAAGAGGTTCTGCTAAGAGAACTGCATTTGCCCAGGCCGTCGATGTGATTTTCACTATGACTGGGTGCCGCATTATAAGATATAAAGAATAGTGCCAGGAGAACTGTACAGATTTTAAAGAATTTCTCTTGGAGCCACTTGCCTAGCTCACTACGTACTCCTATCCTCCTGTGCGGATAACAGTATGCAGTTAACACTTTAATATTCTCACTATTGCTATTTTGTCGAAAACTGACATTCTGAGCTGTGTACAAAATATAGGTTGACTCTTATAGACAAGACAACAGCAACCAGTGACTTCCTACAATACTATTTACTTATTTAAACAGCGTCGCTACCGATTGCGAACCGAAAGGTTCATCTTCAGACTGCTAGTTCCCGTTAAGATACATTTTACGTTAGCTTTCACTTTTTGATTTTCCAGATGATGAAATTTCCTTGGGGTGGTGGTGTCCTAGAACCAAAACTAGACGTGAGACAATGTCTTTTTCAATGTAATTGTTTGGTTGTAGGACACCACCACTCCAAGGGAAATTAATCATGTCGGAAAACTAAAAGTGTTCAAAACCGGTAACGGCTCTATTTAAATAATTAAAGAGCACTGTAAAAATTGGCTGGTTGCTGTTCCTTGAAAAAGTTAACCTATATTTTTACTCTTATTTGTATGTCTGAAGAGTAGAAATGCATTTACTGGTGTCTAGGAACTTGAACGAAAGACTGCTGTGTAATTGATTAGATTACAATGAAATAGATACACATTATTGGAAAGGATACATGTATATGAGTGTGTATGTATCACTACATAAACCACTGGGCCGATTACATTACTGTCAGGCTGCACTCGCTGTGAGGGGTAAGAACGACCGACCTATCAAAGTGGTGGGGATGAGACCGAGAAAGGAGGGCAGCGAGGAATGAGCTCCCAGACAGCATTCAAGCAGATTTGAGAAACAAAGCGCCTAGCGACTTGAGATAAACTTTAATCATGATTTTAAAACTTTACGAAATTTTTTCTCATTGACAACCACTGCAGAATAATGAAAAGAAAAATATTCCACTGAATGTAAGTGCAAAATTATACTATTATAAAGAAATAGTTAAGGAGACATGACGTCATAAAAATTAGATGTGTGAAAAGATGAACCATCACGCTTGATATTTAAATTTATTACTTCTTTGATATTAAATCTATTCGGTATAGGCTTTCCGGGCGGGAAGGAGCGCCTGGTCCCCGGCACGAATCCGTCCGGCGGTTTTGTGTCGAGGTCCGGTGAGCCGCCCAGTCTGTGGATGGTTTTTAGGCGGTTTTCCATCTGCTTCGGCGAATGCGGTCTGGTTCTCCTTATTCCGCCTCAGCTACACTATGTCGGCAAATAAGTTCTCCACGTACGTGTACACCACCATTACTCTACCACCCAAACATAGGGGTTACACTCGTCTGGTGTGAGACGTTCCCTGGGGGGTCCACCGGGGGCCGAACCGCACAATAACCCTGGGTTCTGTGTGAGCCGGAGGAGGGGTGAAGTGGACTGCGATAGTCGTCGTGGGGTTGCGGACGACTGTGGCTGCGGCGGGGACGGAGCCTCTCCGTCTTTTCTAGGTCCCTGGTTAACATAACATAACATATCCGGTATAAATTTCGCCGACAGTATCTATACGTGCTGTTGAATGTGCCTACAATATTATATCATTGTACGACACATAATTCAGGATATATTACGTTATAAGCAGTAAGATGCGTGAAAAACAGTCGCATCGTGCGTGACGTTTAAATTTATTTCTTCTTTGCTAGTAATTTTATTCGCGCAACGCATTTTGCTGACTGTATCCTCATAAGCCGCTAAATGAACCTACTAAATTGTATAATAGTACGACACATATTTCAGGAGACATGATGTCATAAAAATTAAGCCAAGTTCAGACGCTGCGTTATGCGGGTGTGGACGTACAGCTGTAAATAAATATCTGGTCAACGCCGCGTTTCTTCTCTAGTATTAAACAGAGATCCGCCATTCCTCCTTAGCTAAGTACTCCTACCCGAACCTGCCTTACATGATAAGGCAAAATCGAGTTTGGATCATTTCTGAGTTACACTTCCGCAGTCGCTGGCAAGAAATTTAAATTTTCCTTCCGTCTCTATTTTTAATGAGACTTCCTCACATTTTCACAAAGCGTACACTCTATGCTGCATTCTGAAATACGTAACAATTCTCTTTAGTCTCCACCTACGCTCGTTGACAGAGAGATCCGCTGCAGAGAGGGCACTGCTCCAGCAGATGCGGTCGCGTCTGATATCGTACCTGTCTCAGCCCATTAAAACTTCAACAGCGTGCCGCCCCAATCAGATACTGACGGAGAGCCCCTACCGTCCTGCCTACTTTAGGTCTTTATCTCACCCCGCCTCTCCCTCCACGCACCGTCTGTGCAAGACTTCCCTAGTTTTATCGGCTTCTCGATTTCCTCCGGAGGGGACTTAGAAAACTGATTTCTACCACGGCGCCAATTAATAATTTCTTTGAGGACCCGAACAGCTGAGGTTTCGAACTTCAGAACGTGCGGAGCTAGGTAACAGCGTTAATGGATTCTCTGTAAAATAAGAGGATTCTCTGGAAAATAAGAACTTAGGGAAAAAGCTTCAAGTGAAGGACAAAGAGCCAAACTTGTGAAGGCTACCACACATTTTCATGCGTAATGTGCTTGTCTTGAGTAATTTGCTACCGACAGTACTGAAAAAACTTACAAGGGGGTGGAAACATTAAGGCAGGATAACACTAGGCAATATACAGTGAAGCGCCAAAGAAAATCGTATATTGCATTTTTATTCCAATCTCTGATTCAAATGAGTTCTTTAGACGATGACCGGTTTCAGTCTGTAATGACCATCCTCAGATCTTTTTTACACCATATCCTAAAGTGATACGGCCGTGGTGTAAAAAAGATATGAGGATGGTCATTACAGGCTGAAACCGGTCATCGTCTAAAGAATTCATTTGTGATCAGAGACTGGAATAAAAAAGCATTTTACAGTATTGGATCACTTTCTGTATACGCGATTATGTCGCAGTTGGTTAAAAATCGTATAGGCATGCGTATGCAAATACAGAAACGTGTAAACAGGCAGAATATGGCGCTGCGGTCGCAACGCCTATATAAGACAAGTGTCTGGCGTAGTTATTAGATCGGTTACTGCTGCTACAATGGCAAGTTACCAAGATTTAAGTGAGTTTGAACGTGGTGTCACAATCGGCGCACGAGCAATGGGACATTAGATCTCCGAGGTAGCGATGAAATGAGGATTTTCCTGTACGACTATTTCACGAACGTACCGCGAATATCAGGAATCCGGTAAAACATCAAATTTCCGACGTCGCTGCGGTCGGAAAAAGATTCTGCAAGAACGGGACCAATGACGACTGAAGGGAATCGTTCAACGTATCAGAAATTCAACCCTTCCACAAACTGCAGTAGATCAGTGCTGAGCCATTAACAAGTGTGAGCGTGCGAACCATTCAACAAAACATCACCGATATGGGCTTCTGGAGCCGAAAGCCTACTAGTGTACCTTTGATGATTGCACTACACAAAGCTTTACACCGTACCTGGGCCAGTCAACCCCGACATTGGACTGTTGATAACTGGAAAGATGTTGCCTGGTCACGAGTCTCGTTTCAAATTGTATCGAGCGGATGGACGTGTGCGGGTATGGAGACAACCTCATGAATCCATGGACCCTGCATATCAGAGGAAACTGTTCAAGCTGGTGAAGGCTCTGTAATGAGCGTGTGCAGTTGGAGTGATAAGGGACCCTGACAAGTCTACACACGACTATGACAGGTGACATGTATGTAAGTATCATGTTTGATCACCTGCATCCTTTCATGTCCATGTCCTCGTCCATGTCCATTGGGTATTTCGACAGACTTGGGCAATTCATGCAGAACAATGTGTCAACCCACACGTCCAGAACTGCTACAGAATTGCTCCAGCACCACTCTTCTGAGTTTAAACACTTCCTATGGGCACTAAACTACCCAGACATGAACATTATTGAGCATATCTGGGATGCTTTGCGATGTGGTGTCGAGAAGAGATCTTCATCCCCACGTGCTCTTGCGGATTTGTGGATAGCCCTGCAGAATTCATGGTGTCAGTTACCTCCAACACTACTTCAAACATTAGTCGAGTCCGTGCCTCGTCGTGTTGCGGCACTTAGCAAGATGGGATTAGCAAAACACGACGGAGTCTGCTATATTGATACAGTGCTTGTGGTAAATTTTACAACAGAAAGAACCTGCTTTCTGGTTAGGTGCTGTAATGAAAGTATTTCCACCATCCAAATCTCCTGATTTCATTCATCAATAGTAAATAAATTAATTTTCAAATGTAGTCGGATATGACAAGGAAAACACTCCTGTACCTTACTGTTATGACGTAATTGGAAAATCAAGCCATGGTTATCTTTACATAAAGAATATTCATGCACTAGAGCGACATAGAATATTTAGTGCATCACAGACGTAACAAGTGACTGCCCAGCGATGTGGTTCGCACCAAGTAGTCAAAATTAAATCTGATCGCATGGCGTTTGGAAGGGTGAGGCTAAGCTCGAGCAGATTACATCATGAGTCCCAGAATGTTTACTTCCTCATGTTATATGTTCATAATATGTATTCTTCAATCAGAGAGTAATAAAGGACTGGATTCCGACCGGCGAGATGATGAACACTCAAAACTGTAGAGCTCAGTTTGCTATTTTCTTGAACTGAATATGTCGAAGCCTCTCGTGAAAAACAACTGACTCAACACTTACATGTTGTTTCTATGCTGGGTCAGCGTCAGTGCTGTGAGACGTCAGATTGGTGAGACTATTGGAACATAAGCGTTATGTTTTGATGTGGTAAGGCACTGTCAGGTCACTTACATGTCCTGCTCTCTTTGTCTCTCTCTTTTATTTGATGGGGGAGGGGGATGTCAGCAGCAGCGGCCCGCCACGAATTCCTCTCCTGCGCCAACATCTTCATTTGATTGTAGCACTTGCACCCTACGATCTCAAATATTTTCTGGATGTATTTCATTCTCTGTCTTCTTTTACAGTTTTTCCCCTGTACAGTACCCGTATCACATCTCAAACACTTCAATTCTCGTTTCTTCCTGGTTTCTCAATGTCCATAATTCACTACCATAGAATGCTGTATTCCAAAAGTATGGCAGCCTCAGTAATTTGTTCTTCAGATCAAGGCCTATGTTTGATACTAGTAGACCGCTTTTGGCCACGAGTACCCTCGTTGCCTGTACTAGTCTGCTTTTTATGTCCTCCTTGCTTCGTCCATCAAGGATTATTTTGCTTTTAAGGTAGCACAACCCTTAAATTCGTCTACTTCGTGACGACCAGTTTTGATGTTAAGTTTCTCGCTATTGTCGTTTCTGCTACTTCTCTTTACTTTAGTTATTCTTTATACATATACTGTTCATCCCCTTCAACAGATCATTCCATTATTTTTCACTTTCACTGAGGATAGCAGTATCGTCAGTGAAATTTACAACTGATATCCTTTCCCTCCAAACTTTAATTGCACCCTTCAGCCTTTCTTGTCTTTCCGTCAATTCTTCTTCCAGTCATATTGTTCCCTCTCGGTTCTTGTACACATTGCACATCACCAGCCTTTTCCTCTAGCTTATTGCTATTTTCCTAGATCGACGTGCCCCTGTCGGAGGTTCGAGTCCTCCCTAGGGAATCGGTGTGTGTGTTGTCCTTAGCGTAAGTTAGTTGAAGTTAGATTAAGTAGTGCTTAAGTATAGGAAACGATGACCTCAGTAGTTTGGTCGCATAGAACTTACCACAAATATCCAAATGTGTAGATCGACGAGTCTTATGAGCGAATTTTGTCTCTCTTCATCCTTGCTTCCCTTGTCACGCACAGACTCAGAACTGCCTCTCTAGACCCTTTGCCTTTCTTAAAGCCAAAGTGATCGTCATATAACACATCTTCAATTTCCTTTTCCATTCTTCAGTGTAGTATTCTTGTCAGCAGCTTGGGTGTACGAGATGTTAAGCTGATTGTGAGACAGTTTTCGCACCTATCTGCCCTTGCTGTCTTCGGAACTGTGTGGATGATATTTTTCCGAAAGTATGATGGTACGTCTGCTATGTAAGTCCTTGCGACGTAATTTCTTTATCGATTTCTTCACATTTTTTCCTGAAGCCATTTCGCCTTGGCAGCCCTGCACCTCCTAATTACTTCATTGCTAACTGGTTTATACTGCTGTATTTTTTTCCTTCCCTGACCACTTTTGTACTTCCTCATTTCTACATTCAAGTGGAGTATTTCTCCTTGTTACCAAAGGTTTCTTCGGAATTACATTTCTCGTGCCTGTGTATGTCCAGCATCAGCGTCTTCCATTTCCCGTCCGATCAATCTTACTTTCCAAATAGCCCTGATATTCAATGTAAACATTCTACATCTACATCTACATGATTACTCTGCAATTCACATTTAAGTGCTTGGCAGAGGGTTCATCGAACCACAATCATACTATCTCTACCATTCCACTCCCGAACAGCGCGCGGGAAAAACGAACACCTAAACCTTTCTGTTCGAGCTCTGAGTTCTCCTATTTTATTTTGATGATCATTCCTACCTATCTAGGTTGGGCTCAACAAAATATTTTCGCATTCTGAAGAGAAAGTTGGTGACTGAAATTTCGTAAGTAGATCTCGCCCCGACGAAAAACGTCTTTGCTGTAATGACTTCCATCCCAACTCGCGTATCATATCTGCCACACTCTCTCCCCTACTACGTGATAATACAAAACGAACTGCCCTTTTTTGCACCCTTTCGATGTCCTCCGTCAATCCCACCTGGTAAGGATCCCACACTGCGCAGCAATATTCTAACAGAGGACGAACGAGTGTAGTGTAAGCTGTCTCTTTAGTGGACTTGTTGCATCTTATAAGTGTCCTGCCAATGAAACGCAACCTTTGGCTCGCCTTCCCCACAGTATTATCTATGTGGTCTTTCCAACTGAAGTTGTTCGTAATTTCAACACCCAGCTACTTAGTTGAATTGACAGCTTGAGAATTGTACTACTTATCGAGTAATCGAACTCCAACGGATTTCTTTTGGAGCTCATGTGGATCACCTCACACTTTTCGTTATTTGGCGTCAACTGCCACCTGCCACACCATACAGCAATCTTTTCTAAATCGCTTTGCAACTGATACTGGTCTTCGGATGACCTTACTAGACGGCAAATTACAGCATCATCTGCGAACAACCTAAGAGAACTGCTCAGATTGTCACCGAGGTCATTTATATAGATCAGGAACAGCAGAGGTCCCAGGACGCTTCCCTGGGGAATAGCTGATATCACTTCAGTTTTACTCGATGATTTGCCGTCTATTACCACGAACTGCGACCTTCCTGACAGGAAATCACGAATCCAGTCGCACAACTGAGACGATACCCCATAGGCCCGCAGCTTGATTAGAAGTCGTTTGTGAGGAACGGTGTCAAAAGCTTTCCGGAAATCTAGAAATACGGAATCAACTTGAGATCCCCTGTCGATAGCGGCCATTACTTCGTGCGAAGCATAGGTACCGGGCTTGCCTCATCGTAAACCTAAGGTGTGGTTCACATACGCCGCCTATGCCTTGGTTGTGTGGAGCTACAGTGAGGAATAGCTCGGTGATTTTTTGGGGCACTGAACAGTATCTATGCCAACATAAAACAGCTACCGTTTCTGGATGTGATAGTTACGAGGGATTTTGAAATACTGGGACACAAACGAACCAATGCCTGCACAAACTGTCAAATCATCACCAAAGACAGAAAAGAGGCATGATTAATACGATCGTAATGCGTGAAGACTAATATGTTAGGCGAAGCACCTCAGATTCGAGATGCAACACCTTGGAGTTCTGTGGAGCAACGGGTACTCCACCAGGTAAATGAGAAGTGTCATAGAATCAAACACTCGGCAAGGTGGCACATCGGAAGAAGAAATGTCGGTTCCGGCCTTTCTGCCGTACGTTCCAGAGTAACGCGTAGAACCGGCCGTATACTGTGCAACGCGGCATGAAGAATACATATAAATCGACAGAGAGGATCTAAGTGTATCGCACATAGGTAAAGGAGAAGGCGACTTGCTATGTCGGGAATGTACCGCATATCATGTACCGGTACATGCGGAAAGGGCTGTATTGGAATGAGTGAACGATCAATGAACACCATGGTCACAGAACGTAAGCGGAATTGCATATTGGGGCAAGTGGAGAAATTGGTCGTTGCGGAGCGCACGTTGCGTGAGACCGACCACATCATAAAATTCGCTGACACCGAAGTTCATGCTGTGAAGGAAAGCTACTGAGAGGCCCTGCTTTACCCCCAGGACAGGACAGGTTCTTTAAATTGTGGAAAGGGGTCAAAATAAAGAGCTGTCAGTTACACTCGAACAAACAACTTTATTATTTGATCAAACATTACAAGAGCCCGCAAAAAAGTTTTTTTTTTTAAACACACAGCTTTAATCATTGGGACTTACTTATCGGCTGAAAGCCACTTTAATTCAAAAACGGCTGAAGGCCAATAACTTAAAACGCAAGAATAATCAGAAATTTAAAAGGTAACCCTTACCTTACAACAGTTCTTTAGTTAGGCTGAAGGCCCCAAGAATCTGAGATTCTCAGAGCAAACATTTTGAATTCAAAATCGGCTGAAAGCTCAACCAAGACAGAAATTTAAAGAGCAAAGCCTTACCTTAAAACAGTTCTTTAGTTAGGTTGAAGGCCCAAGGAGTCAGACACTTCAAGAGCAAACTAGTTGAATTCAAATCAGGGAAGGCCTAAGACTTAGAACTCCATAACATTACTAAATGCAGTAAATAAAGCAGGCGTAAAGGAATACAAACGTCTCAAAAATGAGATCGACAGGAAGTGCAAAATGGCTAAGCAGAGATGGCTAGAGGACAAATGTAAGGATGTAGAGGCTTGTCTCACTAGGGGTAAGATAGATACTGCCTACAGGAAAATTAAAGACACCTTCGGAGAGAAGGGAACCACTTGTATGAATATCAACAGCTCAGATGGCAACCCAGTTCTAAGCAAAGAAGGGAAGGGAGAAAGGTGGAAGGAGTATATAGAGGGTTTATACAAGGGCGATGTACTTGAGGACAGTATTATGGAAATGGAAGAGGATGTAGATGAAGATGAAATGGGAGATAAGATACTGAGTGAAGAGTTTGACAGAGCACTGAAAGACGTGAATCGAAACAAGGCCCCAGGAGTAGACAACATTCCATTAGAACTACTGATGCCCTTGGGAGAACCAGTCATGACAAAACTCTACCATCTGGTGAGAAAGATGTATGAGACAGGCGAAATACACACAGACTTCAAGAAGAATATAATAATTCCAATCCCAAAGAAAGCAGGTGTTGACAGATGTGAAAGTTACCGAACTATTAGTTTAATAAGTCACAGCTGCAAAATAATAACGCGAATTCTTTACAGACGAATGGAAAAACTGGTAGAAGCGGACCTCGGGGAAGATCAGTTTGGATTCCGTAGAAATGTTGGAACACGTGAGGCAATACTAACCTTACGACTTATCTTAGAAGAAAGATTAAGAAAAGGCAAACCTACGTTTCTAGCATTTGTAGACTTAGAGAAAGCTTTTGACAACATTAACTGGAATACTCTCTTTCAAATTCTGAAGGTGGCAGGGGTAAAATACAGGGAGCGAAAGGCTATTTACAATTTGTACAGAAACCAGATGGCAGTTATAAGAGTCGAGGGGCATGAAAGGGAAGCAGTGGTTGGGAAAGGAGTGAGACAGGGTTGTAGCCTCTCCCCGATGTTATTCAATCTGTATATTGAGCAAGCAGTAAAGGAAACAAAGAAAAATTCGGAGTAAGTATTAAAATTCATGGAGAAGAAGTAAAAACTTTGAGTTCGCCGATGACATTGTAATTCTGTCAGAGACAGCAAAGGACTTGGAAGAGCAGTTGAACGGAATGGACACTGTCTTGAAAGGAGGATATAAGATGAACATCAGCAAAAGCAAAACGAGGATAATGGAATGTAGTCAAATTAAATCGGGTGATGCTGAGGGGATTAGATTAGGAAATGAGACACTTACAGTAGTGAAGGAGTTTTGTTATTTAGGGAGCAAAATAACTGATGATGGTCGAAATAGGGAGGATATAAAATGTAGACTGGCAATGGCAAGGAAATCGTTTCTGAAGAAGAGAAATTTGTTATCATCGAGTATAGATTTAAGTGTCAGGAAGTCGTTTCTGAAAGTATTTGTATGGAATGTAGCCATGTATGGAAGTGAAACATGGACGATAACCAGTTTGGACAAGAAGAGAATAGAAGCTTTCGAAATGTGGTGCTACAGAAGAATGCTGAAGATAAGGTGGGTAGATCACGTAACTAATGAGGAGGTATTGAATAGGATTGGGGAGAAGAGAAGTTTGTGGCACAACTTGACTAGAAGAAGGGATCGGTTGGTAGGACATGTTTTGAGGCATCAAGGGATCACAAATTTAGCATTGGAGGGCAGCGTGGAGGGTAAAAATCGTAGAGGGAGACCAAGAGATGAATACACTAAGCAGATTCAGAAGGATGTAGGTTGCAGTAGGTACTGGGAGATGAAGAAGCTTGCACAGGATAGAGTAGCATGGAGAGCTGCATCAAACCAGTCTCAGGACTGAAGACCACAACAACAACAGGTACCAAAGACCTTACGTGAAACAGTTGTTTAATTTAGGCTGAAGGTCTTAAAAGCAAAACAACTCTAACTGAAAATCGACTGAATGCCCAACACTTAAAATTCAACAACGTTAAAATTTTTAAAATGCCAACGTCCTTACGTGAAACAGTTCTTTGAACTAGGCTGAAGGGCTAAAGAATCTTAAGCCTTAAGAGCAAAATAACCTTAGTTTCAAAAAAAGTCGGCTAGAAGCTATACAAGTACAAACAACAAGAACAAATAAAAATAGGCAGTACACCCAAGGGCGCTCAGATGTTCGACGGTCGGCCTGGAATTCCAACACTAACGCTCGCTTAGGTGAGACAGGCAGTCGGACCAATCATTCACGATCCGACGACACCCCAACCGACCGACCGTCAACGGACCCACCGACAAGATAACTTCCACTTCACCACACCAGGGCAAAACAGGGAGTTCAGTGGAACACCGTAGAAGATATTGGCGCCCACAACCAATTATACTGGATTTGTCAAACTACACACCGTTCTGGACAGCAACAACATGATGAGGAAACTACACTGCCTGGAAGGTGACCGGAACGTTAACGGCCACAAGGAAAAAGATTCTGCTGGTGCATAACCTAATACAGTGAAATTCCACCGGAGGGTGGCTTGAAAACTATGTTGTTGCTCGCGGGAATATCTCAGCAGCCGACAACCAACCCAAACGACACAATGTGACCGGTCTTGACGTGCTGGTAGATTAAATCAAAGCTCATCTTTCGTGTCCAGGGTCGATGAGGCACCGACCTCGTAGTAATGGGAACAGCCCCACACACTCGGACATGCGTAGAGATCGCCAGTGGCCCCGGGCAAACTACGTCCCGAGGAGCATTCCTCGCTGCTCCACACCAACCGACCGACTGCCCAGGCGCAGAAACGGTGAAAGAACCAAGTATACGTCGGCCGATGAGACGACCAATCGAAAGACCAACCAACGGTCGTCCCGCTCCAATCTCCCTCCGTCGGACTGTTGATGTGTGTCGTCAGCGATCGGCGAGCACTGGCTGTCAGCGCCTCACCGCCGTTCCGTCCCCCGACTTCACTGCTGCTGCTTCCCGACTGCACTGCTGGTCCATTCCGAACTGACTGCCAGACACACGAATACCACAAAATATTATCGGTCGCTCCAGAGATGGTACGACTATGCATTCATCGATACGAGCTGCTGCTTCCGCTCACGGTTAAGTAAGGCAGGAAGTTAGTGACACCAGTAAATGGAATAACACAACGAAGCGGCAGTACCGTAATAGAAGATGACAAACTATAAATGGGATAAACGCGAGCCATGCACGGCTCTGCTACCACACCCACTTATTCAAGGAAGCTATAGAAATCCATAAAAATGACAGTAAACACGAAACAGTAGCGCTTCAATGTGAACGGAACCTGGACCCCTGTGCTGCAGCTAACGACCGCTGCACGTGAAAGGCAAGAACGCAGCGATAACGACCATGGAAAAGGCCTCGCAGGTTCGAGCGCCAAGCATACCTAATCTTCAGCCGCGATCTAGACTCCATCCGCTGAAGCTCGTGTGCCTAAACGGTTGAAAAATCAATTCGATGTTGGCCGAAGAACACGAAACAGAGAACAACAGGCAGTTTATCAAGATGTAGGCACGAAAGCCTTAAAAATTTCAAATTACTCTACTGCTGAGTAACGAATCTCGGTAAACTACGGGCGTTCTACCAAAGTACGCAGAAAGTATCGCTCAATAAGCTCCGATATTTTTTCCTTGAAAATCGTATTCAATTTGCTAAATGGCTGTAGGAAACGATTCCTCAGAAGATGAGATGTAGAAAAGGTCATACAGACATAATGATATCACAGACATCATGAATGGGTTGGTCCAGTGACTGCACGTCAGGGATATTCTCCGCATACACAACTCCATTCAGGAACCCCCACAGGTATAAATATAAAGGGCTGGGGTCAAGAGACGGGGCGGATGATGCGAGTGAACCATCTCTTCCGATACATCGACCGGAGTGGATGCTTTCGAGATGCCACCTCATGAAAAATTGGCATTGAGCTGGATCACCATCTAGCAGCAGGCATATTATACAGCTTACCACCAAAGGCATGTCTTCTAGCAGGTGAGTCATGGTGACTCCCAAGAAGTCCAGATATGCTCCGCCTGTGTGGCTTCATTGAAGGATGACTGGCCTCACGAGGCTATCGCCGAAAATCTCCACCCACATATCGGGCTGTACCAGTGCCGATGGTTCGCTGCCATCATACCATGTGCGTGCTGTGAATATCACAGATACCGCTTCATTAAGGTTGGCGCATCTGTGAATAGGACGTCAGAAACCCCAGCAACGTGTGCGAGAAACAGCGACAAAACCGTCGCTCCAGAGACAACTCCATAGGTATTAATAATAAGTTCTGCACGCGTTGTAAGCAATGTGTATAATGACAGGTTCTTGTAGAATGCTCCACACTGTCATCTCGGTTACCCCATGCTGGCGAGCTACCTTCCTATTCCGGATCCGAGGTCATTTTCTATACATTTGTTTCTGCGAGGCCTTTTGTATACTTTGAACACATCCTTCGTTCATGGTTACACAATCTCCTAAACGAGCTGGTCAAGGCTTGTGTAGCACAAACAACGATACACTGTTAAAAGAAGTATGGTGTGGTTGCTTTCGGCGGGGATACTTCTTCTTGTACAGTCGTGCTACCACCCATACATGGCCATTTCCCTGTGTTTTCATGAAGACTATGTCGGACTGTCCCTGGTTTGCAATACCGGACTATGTACCTCAATGCTGCGATACACGGCACATTCCCAAAACAGTGAGAGTTGGAAACAGCAGTGAGGCGGATGCCTTCAAGTTCTCATTTGTGAGATCGCAGATATCATAAAAGACATTACTGGCTACATCAGTGTGGGGCTGAAACACTAGTGCAGACAGAACATTCCCACTTTTCTGGTGCGTCGTCATGCGCACTTTCAGTCACTGAAACCTGTACTGTTAAAGATCTTTCATCTACATCTTCAAGTGGTTGTACCTATTATGGAACACATTTCTTGCCACATGCCCACATGAAATTACTAGTTCTTTAACCTCTTAGGGTCCGGTTCCTGCTGTTTGTCCCCATTTAGAAAAATCATCCTGTATATTGTAGAAGAAGAGGACTCGTCTTGATACGTCAAGCGTACATTACGCGAAGGAGGGAGCTACGGCGGCGGCAGAGTACGTGTGGAGTGTATGTAGGGAACTTGTGGCCGACGCGGCAGTTCGAGATGTTCTGATGAACGGTCTCCAGCCGATACGCAGAGCGAAGTTAGACCGCGTGCAACGAAAACAGACTTCGACTGCAAAAATTTTAACAATAAATTGTCGATGTATTCGCAACAAAATACCTGAATTTCCTGCCACCTGGGAAAGTTACGAGCTCAATTATTCTCACAACCGAGCACTGGTCCAAACTCCTAGTAGAAGGCTCCGAAGTATTTAGCAAGGCATGGAACGTGTTTGGAAAAGACACTCTAGACACTACAGGAGGGGAAGTGTGCACTGTAGTCACCAAAGTACACTGAGACGCAAAAGTCATGGGATAGCGATATGCCGATACACAGATGGCGGTAATATTGCGTACATGAGGTATAAAAGAGCATTAACGGAGCTGTGATTTGCACTCAGGTGCTTCATGTGGAAAGGTGTCCGAAGTAATTATGGCCGCATGACGGGAATTAACAGACTGAACGCGGAATGGTAGTTGGGCCTAGACGCATGGGACATTCCATTTCGAAAATTCTTAGGGAAATCATTACTCCGCGATCTGCACTGTCAACAGTGTGCTGAGAATTTCATATTTCAGGCATTATCTCTCCAAACTGCCTATTGCCTTCTGTCTCGGATTCTTCGGCCGACGTTCGTCTGATGATTTTACCGACGTTTCGCCAGATCGAGTGGCTGACATTATCAAAGCTTAACCCTCCATTGGAGCCGAGCTCGCGGGCGCAGACTATATGTACCTGGCGCGCCAACGTCCGACGGCTTCTCCGTGGTCATTTCCGGTGCGGTTCTTCTCTTGCTACCTGCGACGGTCGTTCGCTGCAGTACGGGAAGCCAGGATTAGTTTACCTTAAGGCTTTCCTCTTTCTTTTTGAAGCTGGTCCCGTGTTTGTGTATTTCTACAGCTTCTCTAAACAAGGGCAATGTCGGGAAAAATGCGGAAAAGTTTTTGTCGGAATGATTGGACGATGAATCAACACCAGGATTAAGGAACATAAGCGACATTGCAGGTTGGGGCAGGTGGAGAAATCGGCCGTGGCAGAGCACACGCTGTGTGAGATCGACCGTGTAATAAAATTCACCGACACAGAAGTTGTGGCTGTAGAGAAGCACTATCACACTCGCTTGTTTAGAGAAGCTGTAGAAATACACAAACACGGGAACAGCTTCAACAAGAAACAGGAAAGCCTTAAGGTAAACGGATCCTGGCTTCCCGTACTGCAGCGAACGACCGTCGCAATTAGCAAGAGGAGAACCGCACCGGAAATCACCGCGGAGAAGCCCTCCGGCGCTGGTGCACCAGGTACATAATTATAGTCTCGGGCCGCGAGCTCGGCTCCACTTCACCACCGGCAATGGAGGGTGAAGCTTTGACATCGGCGCGCCAGATACGGTCATGCTCAAAAGTATCCGAACGACCTTAATTGCATTTCCCCTTATCCGCATGCAACCCGCTTAACGCAGCTGTCTAGCAGGTCCTCTAATCGCTCCTCGGTATAGTTTGACTGTCTATAACGGTTCCAACAAGTCTCCACTAGAAGAAACTGCTCTGTATCGCAACAACTCAAGATGTAAAGTGATACCACGATACTACAAATATCAGGGAACACCTTATCACAGATAAGACTGTCCTTAAGGCTTTTAAGCTCACATTTATTGCAATAAATGAGACACCAGAAATGTTATCACTCTCATTATTACATCAGATAGGTAATGAACGTAGTAAGTTCGTCGTATTCATGATTTCCTCTTCAAAGTAACATACCGTACTCGTTATTTAACACAAAATGACATTAAAAATTTAATTTATTCACGAGTAGCTAGTTGAGAATATGTATGAACTTCAAATGACACGGCGAACCGTCTCGTTCTGCACATGGATTAAAACCCAGGTGATGCAGACTAAGCAGAGATTTCATGACTGACGGAAACTAACAGTCATTCCTGACTAGGCATGCAGCGAGTGATATACCTCCGTTTTAGACAGTAACAGTTAGCAAATATCACCTTTAAATTACATAACGTAAACATTTGTAACAGACGCGAATTCCTACCCAGCATTTATAGTCCCACTTAATGATCTACGAGAGATGTTAAATATTGCTTCTTCACAAGTAACGTACGGTAAAGCTTTGTCTTGGATAGGGATTCGAACCCAGAACCTAATCGGATTGTTATCGAAGCGCAATCAACTATGACATATCGGATTTTCTCGGCAGTAGCACGATGTATTAAATGAAATGACAAGATGAAACATTAATTTTTTCCTTCCCAGGACTCCAACCCGGCACCTATCAATGTTATATTCTAGAGAAAACGAACGTTAAATATGGGTTTGTTACACCAGCAGCAACTTGCGAGTTTGTGTGAATTAGAAATAATATGACGAAGATTCCAGTGCTGACTGGGAATCGAACCCCACACATATCCTTGTTGATTACACACAAAGAGACGTCAGCTATCGAATTTTTCTCCACCAGCAGCACGGAATAACCTCCTTGAACCTGCAGTGATCTCGCAAATAGTTCTGTGTCTCACTGGGAGTAAAAAAGTCAGATATCGTTAGTGTTGACAACGAATGAAAATACATTAAAAATCAAAATTATTATCCACCAGCAGATAGGTGTTCTCACGCTAGAGCTTCATAATACACAACGAAAACTTTAGTGTCGGGCCAGGATTCGAACCCATTCACATGCAGTATGTGGAGACGTTGAGGAATGTGCAGTTTGAACAAACAACAAATTGTAGTCGAGCTGTATTGTCACGAAGGGATCAAATTCCGCGTGAAGGGCAATGTGAGTTGCATTCCCAGTTCAGAACCAATTTAATCGACATACAGAAGCTCAAATAAAAGATGGAATAAGTGTCCTGTGCCCCTTTATAGCGTTTGTTTCGTCACTACAAATAAATAACAGGTATAAGAAAGATTACTGGTGATAGAGTTTCTACATGTCTTCACTTGTGACTTTATTGTGGTTCAACCTAACGTCTACTTGGTAGAGAAGGAATATCATGTTTAATCTGAATTTCAGACCACAATGTCATTATACCTTCTTCACTTGGCGTAGCCATAAGAGAATAGAATCTGTCTCTCCCTATAAAAAATCATCGGTAGAAGTTGCAATCGATCCCCAACCATAAGTATACGAACCTGTTATCAATCCAACAGACCACCAAAACCTCTTCTCTGCGACTCATTTTTCAATCGTAACACCGTTGCGCCACACTGGATGAGAATTCTGACACACAGGCAACCTGTAGTGCTTTGCAGCATGTTCAGTACATTCATTTACTTGAATGACCGAATCGCCATGAACTAGCTGCCTGACATAACTGTCACCTACACAGAACTTTCAACAGTGTAGTCTGCAGAAATTTAAATACGAAGTTTTCCTTTCCCCTTGAGCTACTATACTGCGCTATCTGTTTGTTGAAAGCAGGCCGAAGTGCCCGAGCGGTTCTAGGCGCTTCAGTCTGGAACCGCGCGACCGTTACGCTCGCAGTTTCGAATCCTGCCTCGGGCATGGATGTGTGTGATGTCCTTAGGTTAGTTAGGTTTAAGTAGTTCTACGTTTTAGGGAACTGATGACCTCAGAAGTTAAGTCCCATAGTGCTCAGAGCCATTTGAACCCTTTTGTTTGTTGAAAACATCGTGCAGTGCAAAAGAAAAGTTGTAAATGTCTGTCTCCCAGAAGTCTAGATCCGGCCATATGCATTATCTCACAACACTGTGTGGAAGAACCGCAGAAATCAGTGTGGCCAGAACGACGAACGTATCCGTTAGGGGCAGGTGACGAGCGACGCGAGTCCTTGGCTAACGGCACGATATCGGCTGCGGCACCTCTCCTGGGCTCGTGACCATACAGGTTGGAACACAGACAACTGGAAAACCGTACGCTGGTCAGGAGAGTGCCGATTTCAGTTGGTAAGGGTGGATGATAAGCTTCTAGTGTGGTGTGGACCCCACGAAACCATGGAGCCAAATTGTCAACAAGACACTATGCAAGCTGATGGTGGCTCCATAAAGGTATGGGCTGTGTTTATAAGGAATGGACTGGATGCTCTGGATGTTCGGCTACTTGGAAACCATTTGGAGCCATTCATGGGCATCATGTCCCGAAACAACGATGGAATTTTTAGGATGGCAATGTGGCACGTCACGGGGACAAAAGTGTTCGTGGCTGGTTTGAAGAACATTCTGGACAGTTCGAGCGTATAGTTGGGCCAACCAGATCGCCCCATCGAAGATTTGTGTGACATAGTCGAAAGATCAGTTCGTGCACAGAATCTTGCGCCAGCGACACTTCCCCAGTCAGGACGGCTATAGAGGCGGAACAGTTCAGTACCTCTGCAGGTCACTCCCAATGACTTTTTGAGTCCGTGTCTCGTCGAGCTGCTGCACTGCGCCGTCCAAAGGTTGATCCGATACGACATTACAGGGCATTCCATGAATTTTGTCACCTGAGTGTATTCTGACCATGGGGGTCGAAACTGATTATAAAAGTTTTCGGAACGAGAGTAAAAGGCGTAGGTGAACTCAATTAAAGGACTTGTTTACCGGCCACCTGTTCCGCTGTGATAGTTGTAGCATCATTCAAATGAAGTCTCCCCTCAGTGGCGTGGAAATACCCATAGCATGCAATTTTAATTGGAGGTGACTTTAACTTACCGAGTACAGATTTCTACGGATTTATTGTAGATGGTACGGACTCACAGTCTTATGAATTAGTTTTTAATACGTATTCCGAAAACTGTTTGGAGTTAACACTTCGCTGGCCACGGTGGCCGTGCGGTTCTAGGCGCTTCAGTCCGGAACCGCGTGACTGCTACGGTCACCCATGGATGTGTGTGATGCCCTTAGGTTAGTTAGGTTTAAGTAGTTCTAAGTTCTAGGGGACAGATGACCTGCGATGTTAAGTCCCATACTGCTCAGAGCCATTTGAACCATTAACACTTCGATTGTCGACATGTGCAACGGATCTCATCAACATTATCATTGTAGAGGCACGAATTAGTGATCATGATGTCATAAAAAAAAAGCCAGAAGACTGTTTCTATTGGAAAGAGCACTCAGCAATTGTTATTTATTTATACAATGAAGGGACGTAATTTAGTTTCAGCATGATGGACATAGAGGAATTATAGATAAAGCTGATTGTAAATCGCGCTCTGGAGAATTGTTTGCAGGGTAAATGGTGTAAGGTCAGAAAATACCAACGTGTTTTAATAACAAAGTTCTGAATATGCTTAGGAAGCAGAGAATTTTGCACTTTCAGTTAAAAGCAGTTAAAAGTTAGTAGATAGTCGTGCTTCCGAAAAAAAAGAAAAATAAAAGATAAAAGAAGATGAGGGAAGCGAGCAAGAACTTTATATAATGAGATTTTCACTCTGCAGCGGAGTGTGCGCTGATATGAAACTTCCTGGCAGATTAAAACTGTGTGCTCGACCGAGACTCGAACTCGGAACCTTTGCCTTTCGCGGGCAAGTGCTCTACCATCTGAGCTACCGAAGCACGACTCACGCCCGGTACTCACAGCTTTACTTCTGCCAGTATCTCGTCTCCTACCTTCCAAACTTTACAGAAGCTCTCCTGCGAACCTTGCAGAACTAGCACTCCTGAAAGAAAGGATACTGCGGAGACATGGCTTGGCCACAGCCTGGGGGATGTTTCCAGAATTAGATTTTCACTCTGCAGCGGAGTGTGCGCTGATATGAAACTTCCTGGCAGATTAAAACTGTGTGCCCGACCGAGACTAGAACTCGGGACCTTTGCCTTTCGCGGGCAAGTGCTCTACCATCTGAGCTACCGAAGCACGACTCACGCCGGCTCTAACGCGGGCGCTACCATATCACATATGATGTCAGAACGAAAACGGAGTAACCTATCGGAGCGATGTGTAGCACTACTCTCTACCGGAGGGGCTAAGATCGACAAACTCAGCCCCTGCAGATGCTACGAGGAACGTCATCTGGTGACGTCAAAATTTCAACAGTTTATATCATCAACGTTTGGACTATTTCCCGACATTTGAGGCCCCATCTGTTTTGTACTACATTACACGTATCGGAGTCATCTACATCGTTTTGGGAGTTTTAAACGTTAATGAGAATCATCCTGTATATATAAATGAGCTAACGGGTGGGGAGAGCAGCAGTCTACGGTTGTTTGCTGACAGCGCTGTTGTGTACGGAAAGGAGTCGTCACTGAGTGAGGACTTAGACAAAATTGCTACACTATTGGCCATTAAAATTGTTACACCAAGAAGAAAGGCAGATGATAAACGGGCACTCATTGGACAAATATATTATACTAGAACTGACATGTGATTACTTTTTAACGCAATTTGGGTTCATAGATCCTGAGAAATCAATACCCAGAACAACCACCTCTGGCCGTAATAACGCCCTTGATACGCCTGGGCATAGAGCCAAACAGAGCTTGGATGGCTTGCACGGGTACGCTGCCCATGCAGGTTCAACACGATACCGCAGTTCATCAAGAGTAGTTACTGGCGTATTGTGACGAGGCAGTTGCTCGGCCACAATTGAACAAACGTTTTCAATTGGTGAGCGATCTGGAGAATGTGCTGGCCAGGGCAGCAGTCGAACATTTTCTGTATCCAGAAAGGCCCGTACAGGACCTGCAATATGCGGTCGTGCATTATCCTGCTGAAATGTAGGGTTTCGCAGCGATCGAATGAAGGGTAGAGCCACGGGTCATAACACATCTGAAATGTAACGTCCACTGTTCAAAGTGCCTTCAATGCGAACAATAGGTGACCGAGACGTGTAACCAATGGCACCCGATACAATCACGGCGGGTGATACGCCAGTATGACGATGACGAATACACGCTTCCAATGTGCGTTCACCGCGATGTCGCCAAACACGGATGCGAGCACCATGATGCTGTAAACAGAACCTGGATTCATAAGAAAAATGACGTTTTGCCATTCGTGCACCCAGGTTCGTCGTTGAGTACACCATCGCAGGCGCTCCTGTCTGTGATGCAGCATCAAGGGTAATCGCAGCAATGGTCTCCGAGCTGATAGTCCATGCTGCTGCAAACGTCGTCGAACTGTTCGTGCAGATAGTTGTTGTCTTGCAAACATCCCCATCATTTGACTCAGGGAACGAGACGTGGCTGCACGATCCGTTACAGCCATGCGGATAAGATGCCTGTCATCTCGACTGCTAGTGATACGAGGCCATTGGGATCGAGCACGGCGTTCAGTCTTACCATTCTGAACCCACCGATTCCATGTTCTGCTAACAGTCATTGGATGTCGACCAACACGAGCAGCAACGTCGCGATACGATAAACAGCAATCGCGATAGGCTACAATCCGACCTTTATCAATGTCGGGAACGTGATGGTACGCATTTCTCCTCCTCACACGCTGCATCAAAACTACGTTTCACCAGGAAACGCCGGTCAACTGCTGTTTGTGTATGAGAAATCGGTTGGAAAAGTTCCTCATGTCAGCACGTTGTAGGTATCGCCAGCAGCGCCAACCTTGTGTGAATGCTCTGAAAAGCTAATCATTTGCATATCACAGCATCTTCTTCCTGTCGGTTAAATTTCGCGTCCGTAGCACGTCATCTTCGTGGTGTAGCAATTTTAAAGTGTAGTTGGTGTGATAAATGTGAACTTGTTCCAAATTTAGAAATTTGTGAGTTAATGCAGATGAATAGGAAAAGAAACTCCTTAATGTTCGAATACACCATTAGTAATGTGCGGCTTGGCACAGTTACATCGATTACATATCTAGGAGTAACACGGCAACGAGCACATAAGGGTTGCAGCAGCGAAATTTCGAGTTTATTGGGATAATTTTAGCAAAGTGTAACTCACTTATAAAGGAAACAGCGCAGAACATTAGTGCGAGCCATTTTTCAGTGATGTTCGAGTAATTGGGATTCCCAACAGCTCGGATTAAACGGAGACATCAAAGCGATTCAGACGCGAGTTGTTAGACTTGTTACCAGTAGGTCTGATCAACTTGCAAATATTGCAGAGGTGCTCTGTGAACTCAATAATGGGATATCTGGAGGGAAAGTGGTGTTCATTTCTTGAAACACTGTTTAGGAAAGTTTAGAGAAATGGAATTTTATGCTGACTGCTGAGTGATTCTGCTGCCGCCAACTTTTATTCTGCGTAAGGACCACAAAGATAAGAGAAATTAGAACTCGTACCAAGGCATATAGACAATCATTTTTCCCTAGCCCCATATGTGAACGCAGCGATAAAGGAGACGACTAATAGTGGGACAAGGTGCAAACCTCCATTCACCATATGGTGGCTTGTGGAGTGAGTATGTAAAAAACCGTTGATCCCTCTTTGAAACATTTATGGTCCCGCTCTGTCCATGACTCTCCCAACGAGCGTTGATTTGTCAATGATAAAATCGCTGTTGTTGTTGTGGTCTTCAGTCCAGAGACTGGTTTGATGCAGCTCTCCGTTCTACTCTATCCTGTTCAAGCTTCTTCGTCTCCCAGTACCTACTGCAACCTACCTCCTTCTGCATCCGCTTAGTGTACTGATCTCCCTGCCGCCCTCTACGATTTTTACCCTACACACTGCCCTCCAATACTAAATTGGTGATCACATGTGGCCTCAGAACATGTTCTACCACCTCATCCCTTCTTCTAGCCAAGTTGTGACACAAATTTCTCATCTCCCTAATTCTATTCAGTACCTCCTCTTTAATTATGTGATCTATCCATCTAATCTTCAGCATTCTTCCGTAGCACAACATTTCGAAACCTTCTATTCTCTTCTTGTCTAAACTATTTATCGTCCACGTTTCACTTCCATACATAGCCACACTCCATACAAATACTTTCAGAAACGAGTTCTTGACACTTAAACCTATACTCGATGTTAATAAATTTCTATTCTTCAGAAACGTTTTTCCTTGCCATTGCCAGTCTACATTTTACATCCACTCTAGTTCGACCATCATCAGTTATTTGTCTCCAAAAATAGCAAAACTCATTTACTACTTTAAGTGTCTCATTTCCTAATCTAATACCCTCAGTATCACCCGATTTAATTCGACTACATTCCATTATCCTCGTTTTGCTTCTGTTGATGTTCATCTTATATCCTCCTTTCAAGACACTGTCCATTCCGTTCAGCTGCTCTTCCAGGTCCTTTGTTGTCTCTGAAAGGATTACAATGTCATCAGTGAACCTCAAAAGTTTTTATTTCTTCTCCATGGATCTTAAATCCTACTCCAAATTTTTCTTTTGTTTCCTTTACTGCTTGCTCAATATACAGATTGAATAACAATGGGGATAGGCTACAAACCTGTCTCACTCCTTTCCCAACCACTGCTTCCCTTTCATGCCCCTCGCCTCTTATAACTGCCATCTGGCTTCTGTACAAATTGTAAATAGCCTTTCGCTCCCTGTATTTTACCCCTGCCACCTTCAGAATTTGAAAGAGAGTATTCCAGTCAACATTGTCAAAAGCTTTCTCTAAGTCTACAAATGCCTTTCCTTTATCTATTTTTTAAGATAAGTGGTACGGTCAGTGTTACCTCACGTGTTCCAACACTTTTACGGAATCCAAACTGATCTTCCCCGAGGTCGGCTTCTACCAGTTTTTCCATTCATCTGTAAAGAATTCATGTTAGTATTTTGCAGCCGTGGCTTATTAAACTGATAGTTCGGTAATTTTCACATCTGTGAACACCCGCTTGCTTTGGGACTGGAATTAGTATGTTCAAAAAATGGTTCAAATGGCTCTGAGCACTATGGAACTTAACATCTGAGGTCATCAGTCCCCTAGAACTTAGAACTACTTAAACCTTACTAACGTAAGGACATCAAACACATCCATGCCCGAGGCAGGATTCGAACCTGGACCGTAGCTGTCACGCGGTTCAAGACTGAAGCGCCTAGAACTGTTCGACCGCTCTGGCCGGCATTAGTATATTCTTCTTGAAGAATGAGGGTATTTCGCCTGTCTCATACAACTTGCTCACCAGATGGTAGAGTTTTGTTAGGGCTGGCTCTCCCAAGGCTATCAGGAGTTCTAATGGATTGTTGTTTACTCCCGGGGCCTTGTTTCCGCTTAGGTCTTTCAGTGCTCTGTCAAACTCTTCACGCAGTATCGTACCTCCCATTTCGTCCTCATCTACATCCTCTCCCATTTCCATAATAATGTCCTCAAGTACATCACCCTTGTACAGACCCTCTATATACTCCTTTCACCTTTCTGCTTCCTCTTCTTTGCGTAGAACTGGGTTTCCATCTGAGCCCCTGATATTCATACAAGTTTTTTTTCTCCAAAAGTCACTTTGATTTCCCATTAGGCAGTATCTATCTTACCCCTATTGAGATATGCCTCTACATCCTTACATTTGTCCTCTAGCCATCCCTGCTTAGCCATTTTGCTAAGCTGTAAAAATTATTTCTAAAAAGTGCTACCCGGTTTCAGGACATATGTCCCATCTTCAGTTATACATTAAAATGTGAGCCCAGTAAGTTGAAAATACGTTAAAATAGTGCATCCCTGGTACGTGGCATCCAAAAGAATATCCTCTTCATTTCCAGGTCTGCCAGAAACCTTCTCACAACGGAGTACAACGGTCCAGGCTTAGGGGCGCTTTACTCATGGGCCCGCATGAAGACAGATGGATGATCTTTCGAACACAGGGCTGCCTATACACCTATCCGGCTAGTCTGAAGGAGAACCCGAGGATGGAAGAAAAAGCAGCTTTCGGTTGGGCTTATTACTGATATGATGGGTGTCTGTGGAACATTGTTCGCAAGACTGCCTGTCTGCCTTCATGCGGATACACGTGCAGAGCGCTCCTAAGCCTGGACTGTTTTCCTCCTCTGCAAGAGGCTTTCTGACAGACCTAGGATTGAAAATTATATTTTCTAGCGTCCCATGACCAGGATGCACTATTTTAATATATTTTAACCTATTTTAATCTTAGTTATGCGTTCTTTGTGGACTCACATATTATTATGCGCCTGAAGATGGGACACATGTTCTGAAACCAGGTAGTGTTCCCTTTTTGAAAATAATTTTTACAGACAGGGCTATTAGCACCAGACCGATCTCACTGCGGCGAGTCGGACGAGACTCCCGGGTTGGGTAACGTAGCCGCGGTCGGCGCGACACTCCTGCCGCTCGCCCTTGGGAGGGCAGACGTCTATAATAAGCGGCAGTCATTACGGGCGTGTCTGCGGTGCCGGCTGCGGTGCCGACAACAGCAGGGCGTGGCGTGGCGTGGCCATGCGGGCCGTCCCGTCTCGCCAGGCCGCGCCTCCGTTATTTCCGTCCGGACGTGCCAGCGCCGTGTCTGCGTCACCGTCTGCCGCTACGCATCCTCCCAGATAGGTGTCGAGGACCCGCGGACCGGCGTGTCTAGACGCTCGTCTGCCTCTCGTCCAGTGTTACAACGCACAAAGCGGTCTACATCTCGTACGATGGCTTCTGCGCCTGTACAGACGACTGGTACTGATGCGCAGAGCAGGCATCGTGGATCCAACAGGCCGGTGTAAGAGCAGTGAAACCCTGCACCAGCCAAATCTTATCCCTTACCGAACACGTTGAGGAAGGACATGAAAGTAAATGAGTAACACAATTAACCTTTATGATATTGTAGTGCCGGTGTCATTATGATGACGATGCACTGCGGCGATCACAGCCGTTGCTAAACACATCAGATGAATTCGCAATTGCGAATAGTCACTACCATCAGCTGTAGAATGGAATGACGTCAATGAATACTTCGGTAATTTCCAAGAATGATTGCCTATCGATGTCGCTGGGTCCAATCGATACATATCGAACGTGCTATCGTAAATCGTTCATGTGACACCCGAGGCGGGCGTTGTGATCGTATTTTTATCTGTTTTCCCTCGTTCCCTTACTTGCTCTAAATTACATGCCTCCGCGAATTATTTGTGACTTGTTAGGGAAACCCAGACGATATATGTCGTTAGTGACTGGGATCTCTGGTGTTCTTGACGTTTCTTCGGCGGATTCTCTCACATGGAACAATCTAATTCCATGTTTGTCAAGCGTAGAAAATTGTTCGACTTTTTGCCGCAAAGAAGGTGTACTACCGGACCAGGAAAGAACAGTTTCGATGCTGAAATACCGTTACTATTTCATTGCGGACATTACGGAAATCGAACGAGTATCAGGAAGAATACATGGTTCGATTCTTGCAAATTATCCATCCAGACCACCGTAATGGACTTTCACATGATGACAACACCGACGACGAGTAAGGTAGATCGTCTCCTTTGCAATTAAAAGTACTTTTTGTGACGCTCCTCTATTGTCGTTGCTGTAGTGACGAACGTAAACATACTCATAACGACCGCCACTAGAGTCGCATGATCGATTTACGATCGCACGTTCGATATGTATCGTTTGGACCCAGCGACTTCGATAGGCAATCATTCTTGGAAATTACCAAAATTTGTGTCGGAGCGGGAAATCAGGGATCGGGTCCCGCTTCGGCAGAAAATTTCACTGTCGCCATTCCGTTCTACATCTGATGGTAGTCACTACTCGCAATTGCGAATTCATCTGACGTAACCAACAGTTGCTTAATCCATGCCCTTAATACACTGTTGTGAGTGGCCTATAGCTCACACAAGATATGACAGCGCAGTGCATTGGTGGAGATGTCATTTGTACTCAGTTAATTGTGGCCCGGTGACTGACATCGTTGTCTGGGAACGTGAAGTACGTGAATGGCTGCAAATGGTCTCCAGGTAGCCGAAGATAACCATTTCCAGCGGATGATCGGTTCATTTAGACTAGAGGACTCAATGCATTCTATGTAAACACGGCCCACACCCTTATGGAGCCTTGCACAGGGTTTTTTACACAGCTGGGGTCCATGGCTTCGTGGGGTCGGCACCACCCTAACGCTACTATCAGCTCTTACCGACTGAACCCGGGAATCATCGACGACGCCAAGGTTTTCCAGCTCCACCAGTGCACTGACCTTTTATACACTGTGTGCGCGATACTACCCCCATCTGCATATGTGCACATCACTCTCTCACGTCCTTTGTCAATTCAATGAATCAGTTCACTGAATTAAAATTGTCACAGTACTTTCTAATTAAAATGCAGATGTGAGACAGAAACAGTCAGTAAGACCTGAACTTCCTATGAAGTATCCAATGTTCCGGCTGAGAAAGCTTACATTTTACAATTACATGTAAAGAATTCCAGATTCCTAGAATCACTAAATCACTAATGGAAAACGTACTAATCTGTGTTTGAAAGAAAGAAAAGTAGCCGTTTCATCTAAGTATATCGGCGACTGACTTATAAAGTTTTTTTTTTTTTATTTTTGACAGTCACTGTATTATGAGATACTGGTAACCAATTTCGGTCCACAGCAGCAATATTGCCGTCCGGAGTGGGCGAGCGGTTCTAGGCGCTACTGTCTGGAACCGCGTGATCGCTTCGGTCGCAGGTTCGAATCCTGCCTCGGACATGGATGTGTGTGATGTCCTTAGGTTAGTTAGGTTTAAGTAGTTCTAAGTTCTAGGGGACTGATGACCACAGCAGTTAAGTCCCATAGTGCCCAGAGCCATTTGAACAGCAATACTCAGATGCTACGAGTGGTATTTTGTGGAGAAACGTTCATACGTTGTAACGTTCAGACTGGACAGTAGAAAGAGCCGATGGCAACGTTAGAATGGCCACAGCTCTGCTTAAACTATGGGTGAGTATCAGGGATGTGTTCAGATACCTAAACTGCCAGACGCTTGATAATGACCGCCATTCCAAATTCCATTTCAGAAGGCTTGAAAGACTAGTTTTCTAGTACCTTTTCACGAAATTTCAACCACCTAATTTCTTAAGGTTATCCATTACGGATATTTTAGAATCCGTGACTGTCACTGAATGTAGCTTCACAAAACTGCAACGAGTCACTTTTTTGAATAATTGTTTATTATTCCATGAACCGGTTTCCAAAATTTTTCGGGTTCATCTTCAGATAGTGTCTGGAAGTTAACATCATTATGCAAGAAATAATGATGTAACTTCCATAAAGCATCTGAAGATGAACCCGAAAAAGTTCGAAAACCGTTTCACAGATTAATATATAATTATACAATAAAGTGACTGTTTGCAATATTTACACCTACTTTCTTCTCCGAATGTGAAAGTATTTGTTGGCCTCTGCCTACACAGGCAGAATACTCTTCGTAAAAAGCGAAATAGATGTTCGAGAGAGTGGAGCGCTACATAAACAGCTTCAAGGTAGACAATTGTGAATTGCAGAGTACTGATGTAGATGTAAATTTGATGTAGATCTGGAGATATGCTCCTGCAGAGACCGCGAAGACAAAAGTTAGGCTAATGACAATGGGCAAAGCATCATCTGAGTAACGAACCCCCCACGGCTCCGTTCACGAAAGTAATAGAAAGAAGTTCAAATACATGTTAAAATCAAAAGTACCTACTGCCATGAACTTCACAGTGGTTAACCGAATATGGACGTTTAGATGTGTAGACTATCGAATCAGTATGGTAGGTGAGGACCTAAAACGCATATATTTTTCAGGCGCTCACTTAAAATGGAAGTTAGGCGACAGAAAGAGCCGCAGGATAAGCCGCAGTAGTTCCCCTTCAGTCTGCATACCAACGACCATCCAACATCAAATTACACGACCCTCTCCATGTAAACCGACGATATGACTATTCCAGCTCGAGTAATTGCGAAACATTGATGGTGCTGAGTCACAGATTGAGAGGTGTTAATGTAAGAAAGGTGGCGAATTGTAGTTTAAAAGGGAACACGTTGTTTTTGTGCTTGTGGAAGGTAAAACTGGCATCCAGTGCAATACGAGTGTCAACAAATAGTAAAAATGTCGGCGCTGTTGAAGGTCAGAGAGTGACAGTAGTGCTGCTTCTGAAGGTGTCGTGGACTAAGAATGCGTTTGTTCTCTACGAACTACCCTGACTTTACCATAACGTCCTCTTGGGGTCATCAGTTTTCACAATTCTTTTATGTGGCGTTGTACGTACACTCTCCAGTGTCAATTACTTCACCTCAGAGCAGCATTTGCTCTAGAATAATTCAGTTGTAAGAAACCTTAACAGGAACTATATAGGCTAAAGAGTAACTCCGCGTCGTCATTTTGTCCTCCTAATTTTGACGAATGTGTAAAAATATACTAGAAGGCAATGGTGTATTGAACTTCAGAAATTCAGTTAGCAAATGAGTTTGGCTTGCTATCTGAAGTAGTGGAGGAAGGGCCTCATTCAGATGTAGCTGAATGTAGGTTGAAGCACAATACTAGCTTAAAGAAAAAAGACAGGTCGGGGTCAAACCAGAATAGGAAAAGAAGAATTCTGCTTATAGGTAGCAGTCATGGGAGGGGTGTGGGCCACCAGCTTCAGGAGAAATTAGGGACAGTGTAACATGTCACAAGTTTTGTGAAACCAAGTGATAGCCTTAGCCAGGTGACAGAAATCTTAGGTCAGCTATGGAAGGACTTTGAGAAGGAAGATCAGGTAATTATAGTTGGGGGAGCAGGAAACAGCCTGGCTATGAATCCACGATATAGTATCAGGAATGACCTGGATAAAACAGGAGCAGAAACTAGGCACACGGATGTAGGGTTTTGTGGAGGTCTTTCAGCGCCATGGTCAGCCCTGAGTAAACACTGCTGTAAGGTGTGTTAACACTGAGCTGAACGGGGTGCTCCAGACACTGGCAAAGTCTCACATGAGTGTTGTTCCAGTTGATGCCATTGGTAGGTGGGTTTACACTATATATTGCCTGCCCCTTAATAGGAAGGGGAAATATAAGTTAGCTTCTCTATTAGCAGATATTATAAGGGGCGCCACAGTCACACAAAGGGTGATCCCTGTTGTTATTGGGACCAGGCAGACATGTTCTGTAGGGTAAAGCCAAATTCCAGACAGACAACAACCAAGGAAAATAGAAGAAAAGAAACTTCATGCACAGCAAATAGGGTTAAAGCTAAGGGTGGTATCAACTTACCTCACCAAAATATCAGTGGACTAAAAAATAAAGTACATGAGCTGATGATGTGTTTAGATGATCTCAAAAATAAGAATTGGATTGATATATTTTGTCTGTCTGAGCACCATGTAACTGTGGGGATGGAAAATTTCAGTATAAATGGGTATAATTTAGCATCTTACACTTGTAGAACTAGTATGGATAAAGGAGGAGTTGCCATTTTCATAAAACAGAACTGTTGAAGAAAGCAAATTTTGTATTGATCTGCACTTTGAGATTTGTGCATGTGAACTTCAGCTAGATAATGTTGTGTTGATATTAGCAACAGTGTACAGGTCTCCACTAGGAGATTGGGAGCTATTCATAAAAAAAGTTTCATTCCCTATTATGCTGTCTGTCAGACAAAAAGAAGTTATTAATCTGTGGGGATTTCAATGTTAACTTTCTAAGCAATTCTCATAGGAAAAGTGAACTAGAAGTGTTGTTTACAACATATAACTTAGAATCAGTGGTCAATCTCCCTACACATGTAGGTCAGGACAGTGGTACCCAAATAGATAATGTATTTGTACAGCAAGATGATATAGAACAAACACATGCTTTCCCTGTGGTAGATGGACTATCTGACCATGATGCACAACTGATTAACTTACAAAACCCAACAGGGTGTACACTTCAGAAACCATTAAGTAAAAGTGTGAGGGTGCTCAGCCCGGTATCTACATTTCAGAGAAAGTTTTGGAAATGTAAACTACAAAGATGTATATAATGAGCCAAATGCTAATGATAAATGCAGCATATTTCTTGATAAATTTATATCCCTGTTTGAACATTGGTTTTCAAAGAAACCTTGGATTACTACAGTATTAAAGTGTCTTCAGAAAGAAAAAGAAAACTGTATGAGACAGCAAGAACTAGTAAAGATCCAGAAGTAGTTCTACACTATAAAAATTATTGCAACATACTGAGAAAATTTGTAAGGAAATCAAGAAATATGTATGATACACAAGAAATTAACAACTCCAACAATAAAATAAAATCAGTTAGAATGTTGTTAGAAGGGAGACAGGAAAAGTAATCACTGGGGTAGGTAGTAATACTGTCAAAGAGAATGAGACCATCTTAACCAACAGTACACAGGTAGCCAATGTATTTAACAATCACTTCTTAAGTGTAGGAGAAAAAATTGGCGAGAATAGTTCAAAAGAAAAGGCCAGGCAGTACATTGAAGAGTCAGTTTTGAAAAATTTTAGTCAGATTAAGTTCCATCTAACAACCTCTTGTGAAATAAGGAAAATTATTAAGTGTTTGAAAAATAAATGTTCTGTTGGAGTAGATGACATCTCTAACAAGTTATTAAAACAATCTGGACCAATTACAGCTTATGTTTTGAGTCACACATGTAATGCATCACTGACTCAGGGTATTTTTTCAAGACAGGTTAAAATATGACATTGTCAGGCCTCTTTACAAAAAGGGGGAAATCACAAATATCAATAATTACCGGCCAGTATCCTTGCTTACAGCATTTTACAAAATCTTTGCGAAAGTAATGTACTCACGAATGGTTAGCCATCCCCACAGTAATGGGATACTTAGTAAATCACAGTTTGGACTTCAGAAATGCTGTTGCACTGAGACAGCAATGTACAATTTCACTGTCCACATAATAAAGCCTTTAAATAGTAAAATGACACCAGTAGGAATATTCTGTGACTTATCCAAAGCATTTGATTGTGTGAATCATGACATTATGTTAGAGAAATTACAATTCTATGGTATAAATGGAACATCATATGAGTTGTTTAAGTCATATCTGCAGAACAGGAAGCAAATAGTCTCTTTATATCCTTGAAGTGATTCAAACGAGTTTGCCACTTCATGTAACTGGGGTGAAATTACATTAAGTGTTCCACAAGGTTCGATCATGGGTCCCCTCCTGTTCTTGACCTCCCTTCTTATGTGAAACAAAAGCTGAACTGACACTGTTTGCTGACAATACAAGCATAATTATTAATCCAGTAAAAGAAATTCCGATAGAAAATGATACAAATAAGGTCTTTGGAAAAGTTATTAATTGGTTTTCTGCGAATGGGCTTGCTCTGAACTTTGAAAAAAACACAGTACATCCAATTTTCTGCTGCAAAAAGTATAGTTCCATCAATAAACATAACACAAGAAAAGAAGTCAGTAGCTAGGGTAGAGCATACCAAGCTTTTGGGTGTACATATAGATGAGAATCTTAATTGGAAAATTCATATTTTGGATCTCCTAAAGCGACTAGGTTTACCAACGTTTCCAATCAGAATAATTGCCAATTTTGAGGATGTCATACGGATGTCATACGGAATAAAATTCTGGGGCAACTCAACACTTAGGCAAAAGGTATTCACTGCTCAAAAGAAAGTAATTAGAATAATGTGTGGGGTTCATAGTCGCACATCTTTTAAGCATCTGTTTAAAAGGTTAGGAATTATTGCAACTGCTGCACGGTACATTTACTCAGTAATGAAATTTTTCTCAACAACATGGACCACTTTAAAATCAACAGCGACATTAATGATTACAATACCAGAAAAAAGAAAGACCTACACTATCCTTTATTTAATCTATCTTTGGCACAGAAAGGGTAAAATATGCTGCTACAAAACTTTTTGATAAATTACCAGATGAAATAAAATGTCTGACAGACAGCAGACAAATTGAAATCATGCCTCCCTGACAACTCCTTCTATACCACAGATGAATTCTTGAATATGAGTAAATAAATCTGGATATGTAATATAAGCATTTTGTACCATTTAGGAAATGGGATAGATAATAGAAATATTTAGGTATAGCACAATAATGTAAAAAAAAGAAAAAAAACTTGTTTCCTGTGCGCATTTCTTGTGCATTTGACACGTTGCACATCATAACGGTTTTCCGTGCTATTGATCAATGGAACACGTAATTAACAAATTAACTTACTAACTGGGAACAGAAGTTGCATCAGGTAGTGTTTTTGGACGAATCCATCTTCTGTTTGAAAATGACGGCCGCATTTTGGATTGCCGCAGTCAGGGGGAGCGTCGTCACAGTAACTGCATTTGCACAAGGCATACAACCCCAACTGAAGGCCTTATGATGCGGGTTCCTACTGGGTACAAACGCAAATCACAGTTGGAACGTGTCCAGGGCACTGTGACCAGTGTGACCTACGAGAAAGACATCCTGCGAACCGTAGCCATATCTTTTATGCACAACATGCCAGACGCCATTTTTCACCAAGAAAATGCACGACGACATGGTGCTGCACGAACACGTGCCTATTTGAAGTCACAGGATGTCAACCTTTTGCCCTGGCTTGCCGTATCTCCACACTTATCCCAAATCGAAAATGTGTGGAGTATGGTGAACCGACGTGTGCAGCACTGTGACCAGTGCCCACCACCACAGATGAACTTTAGAACAAGGTGAATGTAGCACGGATGCCTATACCACAGGCCGCCGTCTCGCCTTATACGAGTCGTTGCCATCGGAGCCTGCTAGGCAACAGAACACATGCTGAACCGAGGTGACTGAAATGCTAATCATTTTCCGGAATACACTAACGTCGTTGTCCTCGGAATATGACTAGTCATTCAAGGTGTTTCGCTTTTTCTGAACATGAATATAATTCTGTTGTTATACTCATAGGAGAGTGCGTACTGTTTGAAAGAGTGAACTCAATACGCAAACGATAGAAATGGGAGGGGGAGGGAGTATTTTACCTACCTGTTGATGTGATGGCAGAAGAAATTATGTAGACTTGAGTATGTAGCATCATAATTACGGTCTCAAAGAGCCTTAGCAGACTTACCATCAAACAAGGTAGAATTCATAGATCCCTTCGGAATTTCTAAAACTGTTAGAAGAAGGTGGCAGTCTGACGGTTATTCAAGTTAAAGTCTATGAAAATGAAAGTATCCCATCAAACTTTCTGGCGAATATAATCCAAACAAATTTGAAGATATCAAAGGCGGATAAATGAGAAAATAATCGTACAAACAGCTTTACAGTCCAAGCATACAAGTTGATAAGAACCGAATTGTGAAGAGTAATAAAAAGAAATTTGAGGATCAGTTACCTGAATATCTGTGTCGACTTTGGAAAGGAAAAGTCACCAGAGAGGCGGTTCTGAAGTGTATGCCATTGGATGCAAGACACCTTCATACGAGTTGTCATCGTAGAAAAAGCGTTTGACTAGCATCAAATGTGCAACGGGATCAAAATTCATAGTAAAATAGATATGAGATATAGGGGAATACGAGTAATTTTCCTTCTATTCTGTAACCAACAGGAAACAATAACAATGGGCCGATAAGAGAGATATGCTCAAATTAAAAAGGGAGTAAGGCAAGCATAGTTTCTGTTGTGGACTGGCAAGACAGCCAATCCATAATGGACGGGAGACCGAAAGGCACGTGTTTAAGCTCACGCAGGCTGGCGTGAGGTCTGGAACAGGCAAAGGTATTAAGACTAGCAAAAAGGTACGTAGCTTCTGGAATACTTAACTTTAATCCATAATTGGTGAACATCGGTCTGACGGTACATGCATCACAAGATAAATAGCAAATGATAATGGCGCCTTGCTAGGTCGTAGCAAATGACGTAGCTGAAGGCTATGCTAACTATCGTCTCGGCAAATGAGAGCGTAATTTGTCAGTGAACCATTGCTAGCAAAGTCGGCTGTACAACTGGGGCGAGTGCTAGGACGTCTCTCTAGACCTGCCGTGTGGCGGCGCTCGGTCTGCAATCACTGACAGTGGCGACACGCGGGTCCGACGTATACTAACGGACCGCGGCCGATTTAAAGGTTACCACCTAGTAAGTGTGGTGTCTGGCGGTGACACCACAGTTTCTATCTCCACTAGTGTTTCACCTGGAGATCTAAGAAGTAATGACGGATTAATACAACAGTTTCGGTGTGGGATTAAAATTCCGGCTGAAAAGATATCAGTTACAAGGGTAGCTGGTATTGCTACCGTTACTGAGAATGAGGAAGAATCGTAGGACCTATTAAGTGACATGGAATGATTTAACAAGGACAGAATATGGACTGACAGTCAAAGACGAAAGCGACGAGAAGTGGTTTTTACCTGTTGACGATGCCGTCCTGGCCTTATTGTCGTTTTAAACGGATTGAAAGACCACCATTGGCGGAAGTCAAAAGGTTGAGGACAACATTTTTTGTCAATACATGTTGGAATAAAAGAAAAATGTTCTACACGCAATCGAAACGAGTTGATAATTTAAGCCCCTAACCTTTTGAGCTGAACGTGTAGCGTCTCCTAGAGAGATGGATTCACCATCTACATCTGCATCTAGTCTATACTCCATAAGCGTACGATGAAAGTTGGACAATACTTCGTAAAACGTTACTATTATCCCTAATTTATTTTCCCATTTTGACCTAGCAAAGTGACGAACTGGTTAACACAGTGGACTCGCATTCGGAAGGACGCCGGTTCAAATCCGCGTCCGGTCATTCAATTTTAGGTTTTCCGTGATTTCCCCAAATCGGTCCAGGCAAGTGTCGGGATGGTTCCTTCGAAAAGAGTACGGCTGATTTCCTTCCACATCCTTGAAATATTTCGAGCATGAGCTCAACTTCTAATAACCACGACGTCAACGGGACTTTGAACTCTAATCTTCCTTCCTTCGTTTCTCCATTTGCCCAAGTACATAGGATATCGACATCTCTTACTTCAAATGTGTTTTATATTTGTGTTTTATGCTGATTTGAACGAAATGTTTGCAAAACTCCTGTACAATTAATATGTAACGGATCCTCTGCTACCCTGTACGAAGGGTAGTTACAATGTTGTAATAACTACCTCGAAAAAATATTCGTTTGTTTGCCAATACATACCTGCTGTCTTGGTATACAATGAAATCCCCCAGTCGCGGTACTGTTGTTAGAAGAACCTAATCAAAATAGGGCAACCCAGCCTCACTTATGAGTGGTATGGACAATTTTGTTTGAATACTCTTGCGGTATGCATTGTAATGTGGCGCAGGGCTTTCCATGTGCAACAGCTCTACAGAAATTTTCCCGAAAAAAGAAAAAAATTGCGTATCTTCAGTGTTTTCGAGAGGATAATTAAAACTTTCTGACTATCCCTCATATGCAGAATTTCAGATAGGTACTTGTCCTCCGGTACGCATAACAATAGAGCGTGGCCAGCTTTCCGTTAACTTTCAGTTTAACATCTGTAGCGTAAGCAATTTTTGTATATAAACGAGAACAGCTGTATGAAAATGTTACCTCACGTCTGAGTGAATAGACGGTGGGGAACACGTGTTTTGATTTCACGGCGCTTTTATTGTAGAAGTTTTAAAAGCTTTTTCGTATGCGGAGAACGGAGCCCGCTACTTTGCGCCCGTGCGCGCGGCGCTTCCTCTACGGCGGAAATAACTGTGGTAGCCCCCCCGTCACTGGTCTCCTTTTGCCTGCTGCCGCAGACCCAGTGTCTCCCTCTACTCTGTTGGCAGTTGCGTGCCGGGTCTCACAGGGCGTGCGGTGGCGCTAGCTGCCGCGTTACGACCCTACTCAAACTTCTACGGCACCCTCCGTGGCGAGAATATTCCGCACTAAAATTTAATAAGGACGACTTTGCTGCAAGGTGCTACTCGACGAAGAATTCCTCCGCGCGGACGGCGGCTTTACGATCTTAACGCCTCTCTGGTCACAAGTGTCATAGAAATTATCGACTCCCTTCAGGAAGCGAACGTCGCTCTTGGCCCTGGAATACCGAGCTCTTGATGAAATTCCCCTGTTAGTTAAAGTTAAGAGCAAAGAACTCAGTGGCATTAATCTGGTGTATTGCCTATCATAAAGTACAGAAAAACTGACGTTTCAAAGATAAATGCAGTCGTGTTTGTAACTAAGAACTGTTTATTACGACTTACGGAAACTACAGTATGTGACGGAAGGAATTTCGTACACTTTTTGAACAAATTTCCAGTCGAGTATTGACTGAAGGCGAAATGATTCTTTATACGTCTACCATAGGTGCCCCTTTTTATATTGCTCTAACAAAAGAGCCGTTCTGTGCGTTCATGTGAACGTTCAGCTGTTTCAGGAATATATGCTGTGACATAAATAATCTCTTGTTCACAATCACTACGGGAGCTATACATAGGGGGTTGCAATATATTCTTCGTTGCACCACATATACTAGGTTCTTCTTAAGTAGGCTTTCGTGGGACAACTGGACTCTTCCTGCAAGTGTTTGTCAGTTCAGTTCTGTCTGCATCTTTGTGTCCCTCTCTCATGAGACAAAGAAGCCAGTAATCGTTCGCGCTTCCCTTTGTATATGTTCGGTATCCCTATTTAGTATTATCAGGTAAGGGATCTACATATACGAGCAATCTTCTAGGATGGACCGCACGTGAGTTTTGCAAGAAATCTCCTTTGTACACTGATGGAATTTCTCTAGAGTTGAAAGTCTGTCACCTGCTTTACGAGCGACTGAGCCTATGTGATAATTCCGCATGATATTATAGTCGTACGATACTACGTTTTTTTTTCGTTTCGCGAAGCGCAAAATTTTACATTTCTGATAATTTTAAGCAATTTTACTTTTATTGAACCACCCTGATTGCATATTGGTGTAGCTTCCTTCATACAGCACCTAATTAGGAATAACGGCATCATATGCGATTAATCTAACGCTACTCTTAATTTTGTTGACAAAGTAATTAATATACTCAGTAACTGACAAGGGCCCAACAACCTACTGCTTCCGTGCTGCGAGGAAATCCTCAATCTACTCATACATTTCGCTTGATACGATCGTCATTTTCATAATAAGTGTGTGTGGTATCGAGTCAAAAGCTGTTTGGAAGATACACTGCTTCTAGCTGACTACCTTCATCCTCGGCTTAGGATGTCAACTGAGGTAAGAGCGAATTGGGCGTCGCATGATAGACACTGTCGGAAATCATGGCGGTTGCTATGCAGGGGGTCATTCTGTTCGACATACCTCGCCTGAGATCAGAATATGTTCTAAGATTGTGCAAAAAAGTGGCTAGCAGGGTTACGGAACGGTGGTTCTGTGGATCACGTTTGTTGCCTTTATGGTTCAAATGGCTCTGAGCACTATGGGACTTAACATCTGACGTCATCAGTCCTCTAGAACTTAGAAGTACTTAAAACTAACATCCATGCGCGAGGCAGGATTCGAACCTGCAACCGCAGCGGTCGCGCGGTTCCGGACTGAAGCGCCTAGAACCGCTCGGCCACAAATGACGGCTGTTGCCTTTATGACACACGAGTGTGCTCGTACTTTCTTTCAAACAGTACGCACGGTTGTACGCTCGAGTATCTACGAAATACTACGGTTAAAAGAAGGGCTTATACTGTACATGTCCTGGGACACCGACGATAAGATTCCATGGCAGTGAAAGAAAAATTGCATAACACAATTCACATTCCTTCTCATATCTGTGCTCTAGGTCAGAAAAACAACACCAGTCTGGATAGTAAAGAGTTCAATGGTTAACTGAACTCTCTAACCTATGATACACTGCTTACATGGAAGTACCACATCATGGAGCAGACGATATCTTTTAAACCTATTCTAGTCCCATGTCGGACAGTATACGTAAACTGAGTTGTTGTGCCATCGTTGTCCTCTTGGTAAAGGTACACAGGCAGCACAAGCCACCATAAGTTGCATGAAGGAGGGTGCCTTTTACCACTACTGTTTACTCCGTTTCGTGCAACATTTGCAAATTTTGCATCGGGGAAACGATTTTCTATACGCTTCCATAAGAGCTTTAATTTTTCTGATCATGTCTTCGTTGTCCTTGCGCTAAAAGTACGTTTGTAGCGTTGCAATCATTCTGCTGTCAACTGCAAACACAGTTTTCTCAGTAGCCTTTCGGGAAAAAAACTTGGTCTTCCTAGCAGGGATTAGAATTTGACTTCACATTTTCGTAGTATTCGCGTGTTGATCGAGCCTACCGTAAACAAATACAGCATCTCGCCTCTGAACTGCTTCGGTGTCTTCCTTTAATCCTGTAGGATTAACGGTGGAGATGGCAAACACTCGAGCAGTACTCATGAATGCGTCGCAGTAAAGTTTTATACGCCTTCTTCTCTCAAGAAAAGGAACATTTTCCTGAAAGTTCAACCAACTAACGGAAGTCGAATATTCGTCTTCTCTAACACAACCATTTCGTGCTCGTTCCGTTTCATATCGTTTTGCAACATTACTTCGAGATATTTAATCGACGTGATTGCTTCATGCAGCACAACACTGACTCTGTATGCTGACACGACAGTATTGTTTCTCCTATACATCTGCATTAACTTATGTTCTCCTACATTCAGACCAAGTTACCATTCATCACAGCAGACAGAACTTCCGCCTGTCATCCAGTATCCACCCACAATTACTCAACGACGACGCCTTTATGTGTGCTGCATCGTCATCAACAAGTAGTCTCAGATTGCTGCTCGGCCTTCCATTCAATTCGTTTATGTGTATGGAGAAGAAATGCAGTCGTATCACACTTTCCCGGGGCACTGCTAACGCTACCCATGTCTGTGACGAACACTCGTCTTCCCGTACTGGGTTATTTTACTTAAGTACACGTTGAGACACTTATGTATCTGAGAACCCATTTCATATGCTTAGTGCGAAAAGTGGCCAAGCGCAGAAATAAAATAATTCGCACATAATTTAGTAAAAACGTTATCACATAAGGTAGTCGTGCTTGACTGAAGTTGTCACGATATCACTGTAACAATTATATGAAAGCAGAATGTGTATTAATAAACAGACGATAGGCTGTGTGTCGTCGCTACAGTGCCGGCATACAGGATGTCATTACAGGGTATATCGTCCTCACATGGAAACAGGACTCACAACAGTTACCGTATCAGGCAGTCTAGTTTGCCTTGCGGTAATGGCTCACACTGACAGGGCCTCGACAGGTCAACAGTCTCCCACGTTTGCATTGATACAGCAATTCTATCCTTGAGACCATGCATGGTTTTTTGGATTCGTGTTGGATGTTCTCTTGTTATAAGACTGGCCCACCACTTTTGTGGTCAGGTACAATAATCCACTGTATCGAATCCAGGTCCATACATACCAGAAAAACAGGTTCACGTACCGTCGCATTACGTCGTCACTGAACTCTGCACTCATCATACTACTATAAGATTCGAGTAGCAGTATCGCACGAGGGTTCTTAACGTGATGTCGACTTCGTCCCAAATAAGAACGTTTACCGATTGCTAACTGTTAAAACTGGTCTCAGAGTTGCGCCAGATGAACAGGTCATGAGAATCAGTATGTACGTAAAATAATGAGTCACATTTACTGAGTCCAGTTTTTTTTTTTTTTTGGTCATCAGTCTACTGACTGGTTTGATGCGGCCCGCCACGAATTCCTTTTCTGTGCTAACCTCTTCATCTCAGAGTAGCACTTGCAGCCTACAATTATTTGCTTGACGTATTCCAATCTCTGTCTTCCTCTACAGTTTTTGCCCTCTACAGCTCCACTTAACTGCGTTTAATGTATCAGGGAATCACATCGCGTCTGCGAGAGTTTAGGGACGCTCGCGCCACCTGTGACCAAGAGTGGTAGTAATTGACCAGTGGCTGAGGGTGTGAGGGCCAGAAGCACTAACTGGAATACTAAAACTAGTGGACATTGCCCGGCGGTACTAGTCGTTATTTATCTTTTTGATCTAATCATGTGTTACATTAAAATCACTATGATGAATTAATATATGTACACTTTTATGTGTCCAAATAGAATAGAACTCCAACTAACCGGATGACAGGGGCCCATATCAGATCCGGATAATCAAATATCCGGATATAAGGATAAATCATGAAAACAGATAATTTCTTTTTAAAAAAAGCGAAATTCGTCTACACATACTACAGTGATGTTAATTTCATTACTACAAAACAATATTGTTTGTATTTTGTGCAGTATTGTACTTACATACTGTGTCAGTTCTTGAATTTATCCATTAGAGTCTGTTATTTTGTTGTGTTTAGTCATTTCCGTGTAGCCAAGTGTAGCATCCGCTTGGCGGTGAGCAGTTGTACATGGTCACACTCAGGCTGCCGCTCCATCCATGTCAGCGCAGTGTCAAGACATGCAAACGCCTCAACGGCTGACGGTCCCGCGTCTGGTTCACTGACAATGTTTTCCCATTGACCATCAGTTTCTTCTCTCACACTTTGCATGATTTCATCGTCGCTGAGAATTTGGAATCCAGGGTCCGGAGAATCACATGCGAGCCGTTTTTCTATATCCTCTGCACTGATGTCGGACCACGCAGGAATTTTCAAAAGGATCCTTTTTATGTCATCAAACGTTGTTTCGTTCTCAGCTACTTCTCTTTCTTCCTCTTCCATTTCACGCATCTTCGATTCATCATCCTCCTTCGGTATGTCGTCTTTGGTTGAGATGCCTTTCAAGTTACTCTCAGCTCTTTCTAATGTGGTTATCTTCACCAAATTCAATGCTTCCAACACTATGTAAGAGCAGTCTGTTAAATTTCTGTTGTGCCATACGAAAATACACACACCAGTACAACGGTGGGTTCTTTGGTTTGCTCCGGTAGGAGATCGAGCGGAACTATTAGTTCGCTTTATCACAGTATAGATATGATGATTTACCTAATTTGGACAATCCACTTTCCCAGGTATGTTTTGAGTAAATTAAAGTAGCTCCTGAGAGAAATTTATAAGACTCTTCACCTGAAGAATAATGGATATAAAGTTCTATATCGAAGTGTTCAGCAACCTGTTGCATAAAAGGAATTTGATTTCTCAACCGATTTCAGGCATTTAGTGGACTTCTTCAGAGGATTATAACTATCACATTATGTACGAGTGTCAAATACGGGCAGCACACTGCTGTCTTCATGTGTTTCATAGTGCCTGTATAAAAATGGTACAAAGCCGCCAGACAACAAGAACAGACATCAAAGTCGTAGTCACACATGCCTTGGTTGATTCTTGTAAATGACGGGAAGTTTTTAAAAATGGTTCAAATGGCTCTGAGCACGATGGGACTTAACATCTGAGGTCATCAGTCCCCTAGAACTTAGAACTACTTAAACGTAACTAACGTAAGGACAACACACACATCCATGCCAGAGGCAGGATTCGAACCTGCGACCGTATCGGTCGCGCGGTTCCAGACTGAAGCGCCTAGAACCGCTCGACCACACTGCCCGGCATGACGTTTTTAAACATCTGCGATAGCCCAAGGGTTTTTCGATTTACCTGTCAACAAAAGGGGCATTTTGAGACTTCCCGTAGATTTGGCACAGTTCAGCATGCTAATATAGTCTTTACTTACCTTATCGGTTTTGTTTTAGAAGCTAAAGTTGTTTCAGACAAAGACTTCAATATTCCATATAACGCCTGTTCACCTGCGTTGTATTAAAATTCAGGATCATTAGATTCTGCTTAACTTTTGAATTTTTCAATAATATTTTCTACTGCTTTTGGGTCTGCTGATAGTTTTTCACCACTTACATTCAACTCGTGAATACCGTCTCTTGCCTTGAAATTCCGCAGACAGCCATTGCTCGCTTTAAATGGATACAAACTGTCGATTTTCTGTATGAAAGGTTTTGCTTTGTCGCAATTGGCGCTGAAAGAGTGTTTCTCAATGCTGTCTGCTGCAAAAGCCACATGAATACGTCCTCTTCAAGCTCTTCGATTTCAGATGTTTTCATAGTTTTCCTCGAGGAACTCCCATCGTCATTCCCAAGGACGGAATTAATATTTAAAGCTGCATAGTTTGTTGTACGTCCATGTTCCCACGCTAAACATCTCACCAACATGCTTACCACTCACACTTTTGTCTAATTGTTCAGGGAATTTTATTTGCTCTCCCAACGACAGAACAAGGCGTTACCTTTTAGAAGATATATGCTGCACAGTAAAACAAAACATACGCAGAAAAAGAAACAAAAACACGGAAGATGGAACATATAGCGATAAATTACTGTATACGATAAGGTCACGACACAGACTGATGTAGGCCGCACCGAATGACAGGTACCACAAACACAAAAATGCGATTTACTGCGCCAACAACACTGCGCGTACTGTATTCATTGCTCCTTGGAGGACTTTATCTTCTAATAGATTCACTGCTCACTAATTTCAGAACGACAATGAAATAACTATCTAACAAAACTAGCGATTTAGTCATACAATATAATTTTTTTTCCTCAAAGCGATACGGATAATTTACAATGCGGATAGTTGTAGTTAGGGTAAATGTAGTTCTGCTGTACTTGTAAAAACTTGTATTTAGAGAGAGAACTTCTTGAAAGAGCAACATAATTATGTAGAAAAGGCACAATATTGTGTATGTTTGTATGTTCTAAAGAATTCTGTAGAACGTACTCAGTACCGTGCTTTTCATTTATTAACTTCGAGACAATTTAGCTCGCACTAAATGATAGGTCAATGTTTGCATAGAGTTGGCAGCTCTATGAATATTAAAGACATTGGGAGGTGTGCTTCGTCGGGTGGAAGGCACAGCTTTTTGGCTCGAGGAAGTGTTAAGATGTCTAGAGAGATGAACACTCGCTATATTTTGTAGAGAAAGTTGTTTAAACATTTAACTGTGATACTTCTGTTTTTGCCTATAGACGAAGTATGTTTTCTCTAGCTGTCGAGAGGCTTGTTTTATTGGAGGGAAGATTTTGCTGAGGATCCTAAGATGTGTGAATGAGCCAGATATACTTTTTGTGGTTAAATAAATGAGCTCTGTGTTATGTACTATTGCGGGTTCTCTGAAGAGTAAGTTGTATAATGAAGAGAGCCTAACTGCATCTCAAGATTGGTATTAAAACGTTACTTATGGCAGATACAAGTAATCTGATATTTGTGATTTTCGTGCCTTTAGAGTATATAACGCAGGTTTTATGAAATTAACAGTGAGTCAAACCAAAAGTTCGTTAAGTAGTTCATTACGGTTCCTCTCTCTCACAATATTTCGTTGAGATTTTATAATAAATGTTTCGAGTAAAAGAGAGAATTGATTAAATTTTTCCACTTTTACTAATGTAGAACTTCTTCCGTGCACCAAAGGAAAGATGAATATGTCATGTTTTTTTATGACAAAGTATTAGATCTGTCCGGTAAGCAAATGATATGAATCGTTTTCACATAAAATGACAGCCTACGACGACTGATCTGAAAATTGTTGCAACGAACAGGTACTGTGGCTGTTTTGAAGCACAGTCATTTAGACTGAGCTTAAACACCGATTCTACATTACTCAATTAACACTCTCAAAAGTGGACTTGGTATTAATTGTAATTTACTCATCAGTCCTAGTAATCAGTTTTCCAAAGAGTTTTGGGCTCTTCATTAGTTTGTGCATGTGAAACACTAAATACCCATACCTTATAAATTGTTAAACTGGTGGTTTCTTGATAGAAAAGATATGAACAAGATTAGCTAGTGGATTACGATTCAGATAACTGAAGGATGGGACAATATTTTACTGTGTTTTTGTTGATTTTTACTAGGGACATTTCATACACAATGCATAGGTTAGTATTACTGTGGACTGTTTGTTGCAACAACAACGAAAATTACTTCAGAAGAAGTTGGGAGTTTGAGGCAGAACCACGGGATTTTGTTTTTTCACTGTGTGTGAAATTAACGAGGGGAAGATGTGGAAGCAGCAGGGGTCTCGGGTACTGTGAATACCAAAGATCGGAGATCGTACATCAAGATCGAAATCCAGCAGAAGTCCACAGTGCGTTAAGTGAGTTCGTGGTTAGTTTGAGGTTTATCGTGGTACAGCTTCACGATGGGTTAGTCGTTTTCGTGGTGGTCGTATGAGCCCAGACAAAAATTTAAGGCTTGGAAGGCCAAAAACCGCGAACAGGTATTTGGAGTGTGAAACTAGTGGCAGATGCTCTTGAAGAAGACCGCAGTGGAACTTGGAGAAACTCTCTGAAGTCATGGGACATATGATTTGAAGAAGAGAAACATTTCTGCCAGATGTGTCCCACACTGTTTAGCCCTCCGCTACTCGCCCGGGTTTTGGTGACACAGATACTCGCGGCGAGTACAAATGTACTCCACCACTTTTTTTTGTTAAAGATACGTTTCTTCTCTATTTAATTATTTTATTTGTTTCTTACGTCCTTTTCGATGCATGAGCAAATTCGTTACTAATACTTTTGAAACGGGGGAAGGAATTAAATATTTGATTTTTTAAACTCAAAATGAGTTTTTGTCACTCCCCCAGTCTATTAATCACAACATGCTACATTACACAAGAAGTAATCTAAACTATTCAAAATAACTTTAATAAAGAAGCTCATAATACACAAAAAAGTAATCACATTAGATATGTACTATGAGAAATCACGTACAATTGTTACAAACAATGCTAGTTGTCGATGTTCGACACACACCCATTCGTTACATTTTGCAGGCCTCTTCATGTTGATTTATTCCTTGATCTGCCTCATACGGTACAACATCTTTTGCCCTCCTTTTTCAGTTTAGCTATTTCCATTTTTTCTTCTAAGTCCTCTCCTAACAGCATCAGTCCTCTTATTTTTAGTTGTCTGGGTATCAAGGACTGTTTGATGCGTTCATGAATCTGCCCTTTCACCATTTGCTAACTAGTTTCATCAAGGAAATCAGGTTTCACTTTGACATAGTTTTTGTTTGCTGAATAAATGCGTTAAGCCTTAATAGCCGCGATATTTCAAATATTGTAAGAAAATTCTGTTGGCCATCATTTAGTAGTTCTTGCTGTATCGTAATCTGAACAAAGTTGATCGCATACATCAACTCCAACTTTTGTGCGATTCTAGACTCTAACAATTTCTGGTTTGTTTTTTGAACTGGTGGGCTGGGTCAATCGCTGCATTATTGTGCATACTTGAAAGTAAAATTTATGCTTTCTTTTTCCTTTCGCAGTAGGATATAAGTGTTGCATCATGTCTAATACCGAAAACAGAAGTGTGTATTTCTCGAAATTTGCTGGATAAAAATTCCTCCGGTATTTCTTTTTTTGTTGTGTCTGATTGTTCCAGCATAAGTTGTCTTTTTCTCAAGCAGTTCTTGAAGTAGACGATAGCTAGTGAACCAATTATCGTCCGTGATGTTACGTCCTGTGCCTAAAATAGGTTTCGCAATTCTCATGACGACCTCCTTTCCTGCATTTCTTACATCAAAAGGCCCCGCCGGCTGTTGTCGATAGTAAATTTCCATATTCACAGTACACATTATTCTACAATCCACTAATGCAAACACCTTCAAGCCATAACTAGCAGGTTTACTAGGTACAAACTGCCTGAATGGACATCTTCCACTAAAACCAACCAGCTGCTCGTCAGTTGTGAGGTAATCCCCAGGAGAATAGTACTTCTGAAAGTTTTCTAACACCAAATCCATAAGTTATCGTATTGGTGCCAATTTGTCGAGCTTTATTGTCTCTTTCTGGTACTTACTTCGTCAGATCTGAGGCAACGGAGCAAGAAATGAAATCTATTCGTCGAAATAGTCAAATAGAGTATTTCAATACCACTGCCTTTCTCATTGTCCCTTATTTTGCAAATTTTCAACTTGGAAGACGTTAGCATACCAGTGAAAAACATTACACGAAGAAGAGCACGCCTTTCACATTGATCTGTAAATTTTGCATCTAGTTCGCTAGTAAATTTGTGCCTGATTGTTTCTGAATAAATATTGGTACTTTTCACGATAAATTCTATTATTCTGTCATTAATAATCAAGTTAATACAATCGATTTCAGATTTTGAATTTTTTGCCTCTCCTTTTGGACCAGGAACACAAAGTTCGATATTGCTGGACTTCGTTTTTACATTAGGACGAGGCGGTAATTTATTCCATTTTGTTTCATCTTTTCTAAAATAAATATCAGGTTTTTCACTTGCCTTGATGAGGTTCTCTTCCTTGTCGACGTTATCTACTTCCGATTGTTCTTCACTTGTCTTGTAGAAGTTCTCTTCTATGTCCACACTATCTTCTTCCAAATCTTCCATTACACTGTTTCGATCATCACCCTCTCTTGTATATCCATCGCACAGATCAGAATCACAATCAGAAGGCTCATCAGTCTCCAGTTCTTCCTCTAGCTATTGCATCCAAATCCTTTCATCAGAAGTGCGATTTGCCGTTATACCTAAATAATAACAATAAATTAATACCACGATAGCAATCCAAACATATTTCAAATATAATGGAAACTAACATTTTTACTTACCCTGTAAAATATGTGCTGGTTCCTCGATACTCACGTGTAGAATACGTGTGTGCCAAACACGACAGGTAACACTCAAGACTTTCCTATGAGAAGACCCTTTCAGGACGGCGCACGCAACTTACTGCAAGTACAGATTAGAACAATCAAGCCAGACTCTAAGGATTTCAGCCCCGCCACTTATCGTATAGAACGACAATGGAGTACATCTGTGCTCCGCGCGAGTAACGGGGGGTTAACTGTTGAAGAGAAGCAGAAACGAATGACCATCGCAACCTTGTTCCATCAACGATAGAACTGTGAAGGGCAAGGTCCTTTTGTGTTAAACTGTCGCTATTGATGAAACATGGATTGGAGACTTTTGAACCGGATTTGAAATCACTATCCAAAAGTGGAGACCTTGAGATTCTCCAAGTCCAAGAAATTTCGATGCGCTGAATGAAAGCTCAAGGAATCAATATGACAGATGGAGTTCCATGAGCAATAAGAGCCACAGCAGCGTATTATCATAACTTCATGCAAAATGCGCCCATTCAAAGCGCAAGCAAGTGATAATTTTTTCTTATGATATCAAGGAATCATCATGGCAGATAGAGTCTCATGGGGAATAAGGGTCACAGCAGAGTTTTATCGGAACTTCATGCAAAACCGGCCCAGAAAAAAGGCACAAATCCGACCTCAGTTGCTCGAGACTGGGCCACTCGTTCTCCACGACAATACTCGCCTGCAGGTCGGTAGTATTGTAGCCCAAAAGCTGCTCGAATACGGATGGGATGTGTTGACGAATCCTTCCTACAGCCCGGACATGCTTGCACCAGACTTCGAGTTGTTCACGATGCTGACAAAACCTATGCATGGATGTCGCTATATATCTCTGGAAGACCTTTCTACCATCGTTACTAGAACCCTTTGACATATGAACAGTAGTGGTTCCCTAGATGGAATAACAGAGGTTTCAAGATGTTGAGATTGAATCATAAAGAAGCAGGGAAACTACTTTTTTTTTTTTTTTTTTTTTTTGGTCAGCCGTCTACTGACTGGTTTGATGCGGCCCGCCACGAATTCCTTTCCTGTGTTAACCTCTTCATCTCAGAGTAGCACTTGCAACCTACGTCCTCAGTTATTTGCTTGACGTATTCCAATCTCGGTCTTCCTCTACAGTTTGTGCCCTCTACAGCTCCCGCTAGTACCATGGAAGTCACTCCCTCATGTCTTAGCAGATGTCCCTTCTCCTTATCAGTGTTTTCCACATATTCCTTTCCTCTCCGATTCTGCGTAGAACCTCCTCATTCCTTACCTTATCAGTCCATCTAATTTTCAACATTCGTCTGTAGCACCACATCTAAAATGTTTCGATTCTCTTCTGTTCCGGTTTTCCCACAGTCCACAGTCCACAGTCTTCCTCAAATAAAGGCCGGTATTTGATATTAGTAGACTTCTCTTGGCCAGAAATGCCTGTTTTGCCATAGCGAGTCTGCTTTTGGTTTCCTCCTTGCTCCGTCCGTCATTGGTTATTTTACTGCCTAGGTAGCAGAATTCCTTAACTTCATTGACGTCGTGACCATCAATCCTGATGTTAAGTTTCTCGCTGTTCTCATTTCTACTTCTTCTCATTACCTTCGTCTTTCTCCGATTTACTCTCAAACCATACTGTGTACTCATTAGACTGTTCATTCCGTTCAGCAGATCATTTAATTCTTCTTCACTTTCACTCATGATAGCAATGTCATCAGCGAATCGTATCATTGATATCCTTTCGCCTTGTATTTTAATTCCACTCCTGAACCTTTCTTTTATTTCCATAATTGCTTCCTCGATGTACAGATTGAAGAGTAGGGGCGAAAGGCTACAGCCTTGTCTTACACCCTTCTTAATACGAGCACTTCGTTCTTGATCGTCCACTCTTATTATTCCCTCTTGGTTGTTGTACATATTGTATATGACCCGTCTCTCCCTATAGCTTACCCCTACTTTTTTCAGAATTTGAAACAGCTTGCACCATTTTATATTGTCGAACGCTTTTTTCAGGTCGACAAATCCTATGAAAGTGTTTTGATTTTTCTTTAGCCTTGCTTCCATTATTAGCCGTAACGTCAGAATTGCCTCTCTCGTCCCTTTACTTTTCCTAAAGCCAAACTGATCGTCACCTAGCGCATTCTCAATTTTCTTTTCCATTCTTCTGTATATTATTCTTGTAAGCAGCTTCGATGCATGATCTGTTAAGCTGATTGTGCGATAATTCTCGCACTTGTCAGCTCTTTTCCGAAAGTCAGATGGTATGTCGCGAGACTCATATATTCTACACACTAACGTGAATAGTGGTTTTGTTGCCACTTCCCCCAGTGATTTTAGATTAGACTAGAGACTACATTGGAAGACTGTAAAGAGATACTGAAAAAAAAGGTGTAACTAAAAAAATTGGTGCGGATTCTTTATGAAGTGTCCCTCGTATGTCGATTGTGCATTTGGGGATGTTTGTTGTTGTAAGTTTTATGTTAATTTGACGAACCATCAAGCTGTTTATAGTTATGTCAATTCTGAGAACACATATTCATTTGAGGACATAACGTGGGAAGTGCTTTCATTCATGGATATTCGTACACTAAGTATTTTGAATCTGTAAGTGGTTAAGAAGTAATGTCAACGCAGTATACTACACTGTTAAGCCGATTAAAAAATTAAAGCAACTAAATCATGAAGTCAGTGTGCAGCTAGGTAACAACCAGTTCCAGTCACAGTCTGATACTTAAGAATTTACATGACTCACATTTACTATTTGAATAATACTAATGATTTCCTAGAACAGCATTTAATTATTTCCAAAATTCATATCAAAGTAAAGGTCTGAAATTGAAAAGGGTTGAGTTACATAGCAAGACACCACGTTTACGTTTATTGCGGGAACGCGAAAAGCAAGGAGTCTTCACACGTCTCTTTAGCAATTCTCAAACAAAATAATACATTGAAGAACTTCCTAAAGATATATTTCAGTTCTCTTGTGTGTTACTGTGAGAAGAGAAAAATCATTTAATTTTTTAAAACAGCAGCCTTATTAATTTAGTTAAATTACGCAGGTTGCTCTGCGAGGAAGATCAGAGTTAACGTCTCATCGTCAGCGTGTGCGTAAGAGACGGTGTTCTTCCATCACATTTGCCTATAAAAAGGCTAATATTGCAGGACATTGCCAGATAATAAGTATATAGTAAGGGAATATGCGTGTGACAACTTTCATAAAATAAGCATAATAGTTCATGTAGCCAAGTTGCCCACCAGAAAAATATACAGATGAATAGGGAAAAAATTAAGATCTATTAGATGACAAGTTGGAAAGTTTAAGGAGCCACATTTGCACTTCTGACGATAGGCTTAATAATGGACGTAGGATAGGAAAGAAGTTGAAACACTACCATGGTATCTCGGAAGCCAAGTGTGTGAATTTAGAGATCTCAAGAGACTAGCATGAACAGGGCCACTTACAATTTTGTGTTTTCAAAATGTTTGTCCGCTGCGAGGAAGTATTAGCTGCGTGCAGGGGGACCCACACTTTTTCATGTCAATTGGAGTAAAACATTTTTCTCGAACTTGTGATTTAGAAATTCTGACTACATCCCTACCCGTCCATTTTCTCCTGTTCCTTCTACAATGCAACAGTATAACTACAGAAACCTGTTTTTACGTTCCAAGATTATACGTTTTCGCGCCATTTACGTTATTTTGTGTTGGTTCCGCATTCCTATTCTCAAAATTAACTGATTTCCTGCCATTAAACAAATTTCCCATCTTTTGCGCCTTTGAACCGCTACCATAAGGTTCGAGATCGATTTTCTGATTGGTTTGTGTGGAAACTACGTTGTGTTCCCACTTGCGCACAATCTGTTGGATGATACATAACGTAAAACTTTACAGTTTGTGTCAGAGTCTAAATCATTTTTGGTTTTACGAGAAATGTAGGTGACATTTTGAGAAATACTTTCATAACATTCCCTCAATGTTTCGTTCACCTGACTGTATTCTAAACTGCAATAAATCATCAAAAACCGAATCTGAATTTCTTTATCCTCCTAAAATCAAGTCCTGTAATGCACACAACAATACAAAAGATGAAACTGGTTTCCACATAGCGCTATTAGGTTGTACTAATTCTGTAACATTCGACTTGACGCTCCTTCTTCTACACTTTTAATTTTGTTTGTCATAAGACTAACAAAATAATTAGACTTTTCAGCTGCACCTGTACCCTGTTTGGAATTAAATGCTGTTTGCAGATTTTCGAAACTTTTTGAAGTCAGCGACTGGACAGCTTAAAATGCTTCACGATGACTGCCTTGCATTATACATCGTCGGGAAAGCACATACAACTTTATAAACAACACTCTTAACTGCTTCAGACGAACCAGCCATGGTTATAATTACAGCCAGACCAAATGAAACATTCTCTTTATGCCATCTACGTCCATTTTCAAATTATAATTTTTATCAAGTTGGCATGGATTGACTGAAATGCTATACCTTAGGGAACCGTCAGTCTCCTATTCTTTGAACACAATTACCGACATGGGATATGCTCACCCTAAGACTACTACTCTTTCCATCAAAGCACTTGAAGCAGGCAGAGGTAGGGACGGAAAAACCCGACCATTTAAAAAAATATCAGTTTTTTACTTCTGAATAACCGATATTTTTGGTATTTGTTTGGTCTCAATTAAAAAGAGGCCTTTTCTTTATTTCTTACTAACACTGTAATAAAAAAAGAAATATCAATTAGCCATAGCTGCAGTGCTAGAATTTATCGCTTAGAAAACATTTTTAAAAAAGGAGTTATTTTTGTTTATAAAGTAGCATTGATTTGCAATACTGCGTTAGTAAAGAATATAGGAAAAGCGATTAGTGCTAAATTAATAACACTGAACGCAGAAACGAGCAACAAACACATGGCTGAAGAATTGGTACATCATTGTTAACAAAATAATGTTCGTGTTGCCGTGTGTAATGGCTTAAGGCCCGAGTGCAGGTACAGTGCGCAAGACTTGCCCCCACCTGGTCCATACGATGGTTTCTCTCTGTCGTCGCCGGACATCCATTGTATTGCAGACGGGCACCAACGCTAGTCTGGAAATATTTATACGAAGTGACGTAGGAATGAATACAGTGCTTCATTTGCTTCAAAAGATTAAAGATTTGTCTTCCATATCCATGAAGTAATAAAAGAGGAAGGAGAGTATTGTAACAGGAATAAATTAAAAATTAACAATTCATTCCTAGTATAAAAAAAACATAAAGTATTTGATCTACTGCCTGTGCCTACGTAATGTTGCTGCTTTGATGCAGCTCTCCATGCTATATTATGTGCAACCTTCTTCATCTCCCTGTACCTACTGCAACCTACATCCCTCTGAATCTGCTTAATGTATTCATCTGTTGGTCGCCCTCTACGACTTTTACCTTCCACACTTCCCTCCAATACTAAATTGGTGACACCTTCATGCCGCAGAACATGTCCTACCAACCGATACCTTCTTCTAGTCCAGTTGTGGCACACATTTCTCTTCCCCCCCCCCCCCCCATTCCATTCAATACATCCTCATTAGTTATGTGACCTACCCATCTAATATAAGGCATTCTTCTGTAGCACCACATTTCGAAAGCTTCTATTCCCCTCTTGTCTAAACTATTTATCGTCCTCGCTTCACTTCCATACATGGCTACACTCCATACAAATACTTTCAGAAATGACTTCCTGACACTTAAATCAATACTCGATGTTAAGAAATATTGCCATTGCCAGTCTGCATTTTGTATCCTCTCTACTTTGACAATAATCAGTTATTTTGCTCCCCAAATAGCAAAACTCATCTACTACTTATTTCCTAATCTAACTCCCTCAGCATCACCCAATTTAATGTGACTACATTCCATTATCCTCGTTTTTCTTTTGTTGATGTTCACCCCTTATATCCTCTTTTCAGGACACTGTCCATTCCGTTAAACTGCTCTTCCAAGTATTTTCCTGTCTTTGAGAGAACTACAATGTCATTGGGGAACCTCAAAGTTTTTATTTCTTCTCCATGGATTTTAATAACTGCTCCGAATTTTTCTTTTGTTTCCTTTACTGCTTGCTCAATATAAAGATTGAGTAACATCGGGGAGAGGCTACAACCCTGTCTCACTCCTTTCCCAACCACTTCATCTCTTTCATGACCCTCTACTCTTATAACTGCCATCTGGTTTCTGCACAAATTGTAAATAGCCTTTCGCTCCTTGTATTTTACACCTGCCACCTTTAGAATTTGAAAGAGAGTATTCCAGTCAACATTTTCAAAAGCTTTCTCAATATCGACAAGTGCTAGAAACGTAGGTTTGCCTTTTCTTAATCTATCTTCTAAGATAAGTCGTAGGGTTAGTATTGCCTCACTTGTTCCAACATTTCTACGGAATCAAAACTGATCTTCTCCGAGGCCGGCTTCTACCAGTTTTTCCATTCGTCTGTAAAAAATTCGTGTTACTGTTTTGCAGCCGTGACTTATGAAACTGATAGTGTGTAATTTTTACATCTGTCAACACCTGCTTTCTTTTGGATTGGAATTATTATATTCTTCTTAAAGTCTGAGGGTATTTCACCTGTCTTATGCGTCTTGATCACCAGATAGTATAGTTTTGTCAGGGTTGGATCTCCCAAGGCTATCAGTAGTTCTAATGGAATGCTATCTACTCCCGTGCGCTTATTTCGACAAATTAACATGAAAAGAAAGATTTCTTCAACCTCGGTTTTCACCATTTGACACTGACTCTTTGCAATACCCAAATACTGGTATGATCCCCAATTCCAACATGGGTTTTGAGCAGAGTTTCAAGCAATTAGAATCAACAGGAGAACAGAGGTGATTTTTTGTAGTATTCACACACCCATCGCTTTTCGAGGAAAACAGCGCCCGGTGGACGGACTAAATTTCTTTTACTTGCATCTTTAATGTTTCAATTCCGTGTTTCTAGAAACTGAGTAAAATTTTCCAGTCTTTGTTCGATAGCTACGTTTTTTACAGGATATAATAGGAATAAAAAATTGAAAACTGTCTGTTGTAGAAAACAGTTATTTCTAACGGTTTCAAATCAGATTAAACTTGTGTGGAAAACAACCGATATAAGCGGAAATCGATTGTTTCAGTGATAACCTCCAGTCCCATCCAGAGGTAGTGACCAGGTGAATATTTTCTCTATCAGTACCCTTCATGTGACTTCTAATGGAGATATTTGAGTTTGGCTTAACCTCGAAATGTGATATTTCATCGCAGGTATTATCTCGTAGTTTCCGAGTCTCTCATTTCCAATGTTGGTTTTCATACGCTTATGAGGTATTAAAAATCACTAATATCTGGCATTTTCTCGCGCTGCATCTCAAAATGCACGAAATTCCAAGTGAACCGCATTCATGCACCACTGCTCTCTCTTCTTCCACTACTGACAACACAAGAGCCTGAGTTTAGTGACAGCGCGATATAGAGACTTCATGCTAAAATGTAATGCTTTCTTGCGTTAGAGATTATGAAACTGGTTACATGAAGTCTGAGGTACAACAATTACTCACTGAACGTCACTCACAGTAACTCAGTTTTGGTAGGTAATAGTTCCAAAGACTACAATTTCCTACTTCTGCAAAAAATTACCGATCTGCGGCCATAAAGTACTAATTAGCAACTTTCAATAAAGGAAAATATAACACAATATGCTACTTTAAATTAGCACCTGACAGTTGTTCACCATTTCTTGAGCTTATAAGGAATTTGTTTTCGTCGAGAGTATTTTTTCATACAATTGTTTTGCTACACCAATAGTTTCGTCCCCTAGGTAAAATTCTTAAGGGGCTCCGGAATGCCCTATACTTGCAATGTTAAAATAACGCTTATAAATTACATCTTTCCTCACAAAGTATTTGAGGTAGGAAGTTGAACTTTTTACAGATTATTTATTGGAATATGGGCTACAACTTAACACAGGGATTTTACAAAATTTTAGTTCAGTTATTAAAGATGATTTTTTTTCAATTGTAATGAAAATTCACAACATTTTTTTGCAATTTTTTATTTATATATTCAAAAATATACAGTTTTTTGGAAAAAGGCTGTGTTAAATTATGCAGAAGGTACTGTGTAACATTTACTGAAAGTTTGAAACAAATATGTTTGGAAGATCCTTAGAAAACATGTAATTAGTATGAGAAAATAAAAGTTTTGGGAATCGAGCGACAAAGATTGGATTATTCACAATAAAAGGATGACAGCCAAAAACAGTTGCAGGATAAAATTTTTTTATTAAAATTCTTGACCACGGTTTCGGTACATATAAATATACCTTCATCAGAAGTAAAACTTCTAAATTACATCATGCAATGGAGAATAATAAAACAATTATGCCAAAGGCGTCGTCAGTAATTAAGATGTCATCTCCATTTGTATAACATGTGTAATGGGCACAGGGAAGACGTGGAGTATAGCAGAGACAACAGGACTTTTGGCTAAACAGCCGTATGGTACACTTGTTCCAAGTATGCCATTTGTGTTGAGTACTAGAAGGAAGAAGAAATTGAATGCAGATGAATACCTGTTAATCTGGGCTAAAGTTGGTAATGGAAACTGTAAAATAAAGATTAATGGTGACTGTATGTTATATTACAGACAATAAAGTTTGTCCTACCCGAGAACCATCCTTATCTATCCCGTGAGATTTTTTTTTTTAAATTAAAAACAATAATCACTTAAAACATTGTGGCTGAGCGCCTCTTGGTTGCTCGCTAGGCGGGTGACCTTGAAGCGGACTTAGTCGCTGCGCTGGCCGCTGCGCGGCTTCTGATTGGCTAGCAGGCTGTGGCGCGCGACTCAAATCGTGGCGCGCATTAAATCGGGGGGACACGGGCCCTAGTATTACTAGGCCCGTGTTGCTGGAAAATTCACGTCCGGTCTCTTGCGCAATCGTCTGATAATGCGCGCTGGCGCAGACCGGACGTTGACGCCACGATAAGGCCGCCGCCGGCTGCAGCTGCGCCGCAGCACGGAGCGTCGTTCGCTCTGCGAACGTCGAGGAGTGCGGACGCTTAGCACTGGGTGTCTCGCTGGGCGTTGGCTTGCTGTGACCCTGTGCCCATTACACATGTTATACAAATGGAGATGACATCTTAATTACTGACGACGCCTTTGGCATAATTGTTTTATTATTTTCCATTGCAAGATGTAATTTAGAAGTTTTACTTCTGATGAAGGTATATTTATATGTACCGAAACCGTGGTCAATAATTATAATAAAAAAATTTTATCCTGCAACTGTTTTTGGCTGTCATCCTTTTATTGTGAAGAATTTTAACAGTTGCTGCTGCAGCCATGTTTAAAATCTTGAAGATTGGATTAAGTTTTTAGTGCATTCCAGGTCCATAGGATGGATTATCTTCATCCTCTGCAAACTCCACCTCCAGCTTCCTTTTGTTCCTCCTCCTGTTTACTCTTGCTTGTATTTCTAGACTCTTTACAGCCCTGTCTGCAGCCCGAAGGCGTTCCTTGTCTAAAGCAAGCATCGCTCGTACCATGTTAGAACCTATCTTCATTCCCATATTTCTAAATACCTTCCACCTTACAATGTTGCCATCACTGAAAGTCGCAACAGCATCATACACACCAAAGTGAAGTGTTTCTATTCCAACAAATACAGTCTTGGGGATTCTCGACCATATAACACTATTTACACTTTCATTGGGGTTTTGAGTTTTTCCGTGAATACACTTTTTCAACAGTTCAGGTGCTGCTAAGTCTCTGAAAATAGGTTTTATCACCTCCATTGTTGCATGAGGCAGACTATACTTATGAGTGTACACTTCACCAGTTAGCAATCCTTTGTTATATTTACACCAACTGTCTTCTTCTTTGGGACACAAGCTATGTTGGGGATTTTCATCGTCTTTATTGTTTACAGTAATAACACATTCCTTTGGCTTTCCAACATTTCTCCTTCTCTTAAAAGCCTTCAGAGGATTTCTAATAACTTTACTTTTACTCATTATTATACTTCAACAAAACAGAGACTCAAGGAACAGAATTAATTACGATTATTTTCGAGATAACGACAGAGTAAATGAAACATGAAACAATCGACAATCACACCAGCGTTATATATTGAACCATCACAGGTTAGGCACAACACATACTTTATCTCACATCACTAAAATGTACCTGATGAACACGGACGTTAATAATAACACCATTTGACAGCAGTTTAACAGCGCCACAGTGGGTCACGCCCATGTAGAACACATTTCAAAAAAAATTTAAAAATAGTTGTAGTCTTCGGAATTGAATAAATTATATATCTATTAGAAGGTAATAGTCTGCACATTCAGAAAACGCAAAAAAGTAAAAATTGAACTTTTCATGATTTTGAGCCTTTCCGGAGCCCCTTAAGATGAAACACTCACCATGGGTATCCTTCTTAATGGAATCGCGAATACGTACAAAAGTTTCAGTACCAGTCGACTGGCATATTCACTGCGTGTTATTATAGCTTATTAGTAACGCTGGAGTTTGGTGACATGTCATATTTCATTTCTTATGAGCAACGCAATATACCCAAGCACTCAAATCCCGGCTATACTTTGAAATGCGTACGTTTCATATCTAATCATTACCAGCGATGGCGAGACACGACAGATTCTCTGACCAGAGAGTTATTTATCGTTGCGAGTTGTACTCTGTCTGTAGTAGAAGTCGGATACAGTTGCGTGTACCGAGTCGGCAGGAGCAGTTGCGAGTTGTACTCTGTCTGTAGTAGTCCGTCGGCAGTTGTGTGTAGCGAGTCGGCATGCGTCCGCGGTGTGCTGTGCCCACGAGTCTGGTCAGGAATGTGGTGGACGATATGTATATTATTATAGAAGGTAATGAAGCAGCATTGCGCTCAGCTAATAACGTATGTTACTTGTAATTAATTTGTTCAAAAAATATCCCAATAATAATTTTCCTATAATGTAACTTTTTTAAAGAAAAAGATTCATTTCAAGTTAAATAATATTTCCTATGCATTCCCTCCAAGAATCAAACTTAAATATACGCCAGCATTGCACAGAGCTGTGCCGAGAAATGAGAGCAGATATAGATGCAGTGTTACTGAGGTAAGAATTTATCAGATTTAATTATTTCACAGGGCCGAAGGTCAGCGTTGCTGCCCTTACATGATTTATCAGGTTTAATTATTTGTTGAGATGTTACATTCAGTTGATGGTTCATTATTTAATTAATGTTATTTTGGGTTTGTGATCAATCTTCATCCCTTAACGATATTTTGTGGGGAGTTTACATTTGGGCCAATTTTCATTCTTTAATTTTTGTGTGAGGAGATTACGCTTGGATTCATTTCAATTTAACGATATTTTGTAAGGACTTAACATTTGGCTCCAATTTCCATTAATATTTAATCAAAATTCGTGTGGCGAGGCTCCATTTGCATTTCATTTTCATTGTCACATTTCTTGCCGGGAGGTTACACTTGGCGGCATCCGGACCAGGATCGTATTTCTTTGTGAATCTTCTGATAAGTAGTCAGATATCTGCTCTTATTTACTTAGTATAATTAGCAATTGGCGCAACGCTTTTACTAACTTTGTCACTTTCTTCCACAGATCATCGGCAATTTGTTGCTCTTTGTTGTAATAGTGTTTGTTGGATTTTGCTTTGTCTTTGTTTCATTTGTGAATAATTGTGATTAGTGTAAGAATGCCGCGAAAAACTGTTAATAGTACATCGCGAGGTATAGTGAGTGAAATAACCGAGTTAAACAACTTGACCGATAGTACTTGCGACATGCAGTATAATGACAACAATCCTCCATTTGCAGACAATCAGTGTGTACCGGCCACTAATGTTGATTTTGATCCTAGTGATGAACAGACAAATTCAATTGTGTCGTCTGTTAATCTAACGACAATTGATTACGCGGGGCGTTCTGTTGCAATGAGCGCTGCCCAGCTCAACACAACCGGTTTGCAAAATTCACGTGACGAACAGACGAAATTTTCTAATGAAAACGAACAGTGTAATCAGAATGCGTCGGATTTATTTAATTCCGAGATAGTGACTAACAGTGCACATCCGATTGGCAAACCTTTTCAAGAATCACAGAATAACCAAATGGTTACACAAAACGTGACAATTGCAGGTACGTCATGAAACAGCACAGTGAATAGAGTAGGTAGTATTGGTCTGGATCAAATTATGGCATTATTGCTACAAATTAGTGAAGATAACAAACAAGTTAGGGAAAGTTTGAAACAATTTAATAAAAAACAAGACGGCTGTCTCAAAGAAATTAATGAATCGAACAAACAACTTAGAGAACATAACAAACAATTTAGAGAACAGAAAAACAATTTTTTGAAAATATTAAACAGCCGAAAGAAAAACACGACAACCTTAGTGAACAGAACAAACAAGTTAGTGAACAGATTACAGCGGTTACCGTGGAATGTCATGACACTAAAGTACAATTACGTGAGGATAGTAAGGCTTGTGCAAGTAACAGTAATGAAGAAGTTGGAACTGTTGCACAAGAATTAGATAATAGACATGCAGCAACAACAGAATCACGTAGAGACGAAATTAGTGCAGTCACTGAAAAATGTTCAGAAAACGCGGCACAGGTACGCGACGAGTTTAATTTAAAGTCACCGGAACTTTCACACACAGTGGATACGGAAATCGATAAGAAATGTGAACAACAGAACAAGCAGAATGACGAACGTATTAATGTAACAGAAATGAAAATTGTTTCTATCACTAACACGTCACAGAATACGCCACATTGCGAGCATTTGTCACACTCACACAGCCAGTGTAACTTAAGTAATTTACAGAGACTACGCGAGTTAAAATCCGAAAAGATACAGACAAACAGATTCTTATGTAATCGTGAACGTGTTCACACATTCAGTGACGAGAACGTTGATTACGAGCAATTTTTATGTGTAAAAACGTCTAAGGTATTTGAAAATGACAGAGCACAGGTACACGCTTTGAACTGGATACGACAATTTGCATTTGTATTTTCAACAGCATTGCCTGTAATGCAGAAACTAGAATTAGCAAGGATACAACAATTTGTTTTTGAATTTTCACCGGCATTGCCCGTAACGCAAAAGCTAAAATTTATTTGTAGCGCGTAATTGACCTCAGGGGATTCATTACGCTTTAATGAGTATGTGCCTTAGCGTGCACAGGGCCCCGAGCTGTAGTAGTGCTGTTTCATCTTTAGTTTTCTGCACTGCTGCCTTCCCTTCTACTATCCTTCATATCTATCAAAACAGCTCTTTAACTATTGCTCTATCTAGGATTAAGAAATGAGTAAAGAAAACCCGATAAGACAAGTTTTACCGAAAGCGACAATTTTTCATTAGACGCTCAAGAAATGACAACCACGAGAACTTTAATATCGTAGAAAATTTTAATCATCAGTATGTGTAAAATTATCAGCAACAGCAAACACATTTTGGTAACAATAGACGTTTTTCTCCGCAATAGCATTAAAGCCAACCGGTTAGCATACCTAACCAACAATGTAATGTACAAGGTCAACCAAGCTTTAATGTTTCACCGCGTGCACGTATAGCATCAGCTCCAACAAATAGTAACGCACAGCAACAAGGAAATAACTACGTGCAGAAAACACAGTACTTCAATTCCTATCGCAATGCGCCGTAGCAATGACTATCACGACAGACGTAAAAACAATGAGCACAATTTTCAGCGAACATCTAATAACAGTCGGTCTTACCAACAGCAAAATCATCCGCAAGAACATATTCTCATGAATGAACCAGATAGTAGATATCATCCAGAACGTAATACGTCAGGAAGAATTAACAGAACAGTACAAATAGTGGAAATGCCACATGATCCTCCTGAAAATAATAGCACGTCAGATAGAATTTGATTAAATACAGTACAGGTTGTATATTCCAGTAACGCAAGCAATACTTTTGACACGCAGAATCGTGTTCACGAGAATGTTATTTGAAACATGCTTTGTTGAATGCACCACTTTTATCGCACCCAGATCTTACCAGAAATTTTTCCATTGCGACCGTCAGTTCTAACACCGCTTTAGGCGTACATATTTTTCAGGAAATGCAAGAAGATGGCTCAACAGTAATTAAAAACATCGCATTTGCAAGTCGCATTCTGTCACCTGCTGAACGAAAGTATTCTGTTACAGAACTGGAAACATTATGTGTTGTTTGGGCTTTTACGAGATTGCGGCATTTTCTTTATGGAAGACATACCACCGTTTACACAGACCACAGAGCTATACAGTTTTTACTTTCGGCTAAATTTACACACGACAGGTTAAGCAGATGGAAACTTTATTTACAGGAATTTAATTTTTCAATTGTTCACATTCCCGGCACACACAATGTTGTAGCAGACGCACTATCTCGTTCTCTTAGCAACAATCAGCAAGACATCGCAACCAACTTCTGCAAAGCAAATTTCAGCGTCATGTACATTCTACAAGTTGCATTTGAAAATTTCATTTTGTCGTCATTACAGGACATAGAACAAGAGCAAAGTAAAGACAACGTGTGGAAAGAAATTAAACACCTTTGGCAAGATAGGAATAATGTTACGATTAGAAACCATTACACTGTACGTAATGGTATTCTGTTTCGCCGCTCTCATCCTAACAGCAACAATTGGTTATTATGCATTCCTGACGAGCTTGTTAACAAATTAATCTGGTATACTCATTTAAGTTACGCACATTACGGAGCTAGGAAATGTTTTCTTATACTGAGACAGAACTGTTATTTTGTCAACATGGAGAAACGTATACGACGAGTTTTAGCGTCATGTAAAATCTGCCAGAAAGCTAAGTCAGACACAACTTCACATATTCCTCCATTATATCCCATTGTACCTGTTAAATTAAGACATATGGCCGCTGTAGACATTTTTGGTCCGATTCCCAGAACTAATAGAGGGTTTTGCTACATCTTTGTCGCTGTTGAACTCACTTCAAAATTTGTTACCTTCACTCCGTTACGCAAAGCTACTGCTAAAACTGTTTCGAAGGCATTTGTAAAACATTTTCTATTTCATGTAGGGCATGTGTTGAAAGTAATTTCCGACAATGGATCACAGTGTCGATCTGCTATATGGACACGTATGTTACGAGCTAGAAACATTTCTCCGATATATATATCCAGGTACCAAGCTTCTTCGAACCCTTGTGAACGAATAATGAAAGAAATTGGTAAAGTGTGTAGAATTTACTGCCATAAAAGGCATATTGATTGGGACACACACATACACTCATTCCAGGATGTAATTAATTCCATACCAAATGAATCCACTATGCTATCTCCGTCGGTTATACTGAAAAATGTTGAACCACCTAACAAAATTAAAGAATTAGTAACATTTCCTACATCTCGTCGACTACGACACCATGAAATTATTGACATTGCGCTGAACATCAAACGTGCCGCAGAGCGCCGGAGAAGACAACAAAAACAGGTTTGTATACGCCGTGACCTTCATGTTGGACAGAAGATATTAGAACGTACACACTATTTATCCAACAAAGGAAAAGGTAGGTGGAGTAAATTTGAACTTCTATACGTAGGTCCATATCGGATTCGCAGCATTCCTCACCCCAATGTTGTACACGTCGAAACTTTGAGAACCAGAAAATCGAAAGGAAACCACCACATATCAAATATTAAACCTTTTATTGAATGAAGATACTTTATGATTTAACATGCGTAATGCCATTTCCTAATTTTTTTTATGACCACTTATGCAATTATATTCACGTGAACACTTAATGATGATTATTGTATTTTTTTTTTCTTGGCAAGTGCCCGGCAAGGTAAGGTTAGCAGGTCGCTTTTCTTGTCGTTACACATTAGACCGTGCACATTTTTCCAAATAAACTTACACTTTTTATCACCACTTATGCAATTATATTTATGTGACTACTTACTGATGATTGTCGCATTTTTCTTGGCAAGTGCCCGGCAAGGTAAGGTTAGCAGGTCGCTTTTCTTGTCGTTACACATCAGACCGTGCATATTTTCCATTTTTCATGTATGTATGATTGTTTTCCTGTTTTGTTTGTATGCACTATGAAATATTTACGATATAACAAACACCAGTTGAGTTTGACATTTTTGCCTTATGACATCTCAACATCGTGACTATTTTACACTTTTTTTTTTTTTGCTGCTACATTGTGATACTCTGTGTACATTTTTGGCACCTGCACACTGTCTATGTTTTTGACATATTACGTTTTCTGTCATGCTATGCTGTATGCTTAATTATATCACTATAAACCAGTTTTTATTTAATGGGTATATGAATTAAATGCAAGACATTAATCTTTGTTCATCATTTTCAGAAAGAAATAACGTGTAAAGGAAATAAATTAAACAGAAATGTGAATTTCACCTATGGAATAAACGAAAGAAGATGCAAAAACCTTATGAGGAAGAGTAAATGGATCAGAATTAACAAGCATTAACAAGAATATACTATACACATCGTAGAATAGCAGTCTTAACTAATTTTTTCTTTCAGAATACAAAGCGATTGATGCAGGATGTCAGACACAACTTCACATCTTAGTTTTAGTGAGGAAATATGCTAGAAATAAGGAATAGTTGTGTAATGAATAATGAAGTGATATATTTTTTTTGCAGATGATAATGAATGGTGATGAATAATGATGAAGAATATGCAGATATGAATAATGAAGTTTATCTTTAGAGGTGATGATAATAATGGAGTTATGATAATGAAGTGATGGATAATAAAGTTTTTTCTTTACAGATGAGGATGATGTTGAAGTTTATGTATTTATACTCTGTAGTTATTTAAGTATTTGTTGCAGTTCGCTTTGACAGCAGGTGTTATATTGCATAGTATAATGACTGAAGGTTTTGGAAAGGACAGCTAGGGAACACACATATTTTTTATACACATTTCACTACCTGTTAATTCGAAGTTCATTACTTTTCAGCATAAAATGCGTTTCCTCTTTCAGCCTAATAATCCATTTTTGTATATTTTGCAGGAGAAATTATTCATGAAAATAATGTACTATAAGCAGTTGTTCATTAAACCCATGTCATTTATGAATGTGATTACATATACTCTACTTGTTTCATAATCTTGATACAGCTGACTCATGACGAATGACGTTACACATCTTCATTTGCAGTAATAACTCAAAAGCAACTATTGTTATTAATTATCGACCCCAACGCCATGCATTGCTAGCACAAATAAAATTCTTTGTAACTGGCAAATGAATGCCACTGATTAATGTAATAAGATGAACTATGAAGACAATGTTTACTGTAATTAGATTAATTATGCCATTTATTAAATCATTTTCAATGATGACTTCTGATGGTTTGTAATTAGGCAATGAATGCCAATGTTCTCTGTAAATGATTTCTGATGGCTTGTAATTAGGCAATGAATGCCAATGTTCTCTGTAAATGACTTTTGATGGTTTGTAATTAGTCAATGAGTGCCAATGTTCTCTGTAAATGATTTCTGTGGTTTTTAATTAGGCAATGAGTGCCAATGTTCTCTGCAAATGACTTCTGATGGTTTGTAATTAGGCAATGAGTGCCAACGTTCTCTGTAAAGTTACTCATGAACATTATTCTGTAATACTACGTAAATGGTACAGAAATGTTCAATGACTGGGCAATGAGTGCCACCCATTACTAGTGTAATTCTCAATGAAGACTAGTATGTGACTTAATGTCCTTCACCTTCTAACCTAATTACCTGGAATTACTGCAATATCCGTTTGTCCTGTATATCCTCATGATCATGGAGCACTATATTTGGTTTTTGCACTAATTCTACATTGTTGTAACAGACAAGGACGTGGTGTTGACACGACATGCTGTCCACCGCCATGAGCGGTGAAGATGATATTATGGTCCCACTGTTTGGTGTACCTAGTGTACTACCAAAAGGATAACATGGAATATTACTACGGCACTTCAGTGTCTTGGCTACGCTCATTAATAGTTCTGGAAAAAGAACTTTAGATTGCCACACTTGGTGTTGTGCTTCTGTAGAAAGATATGGACTTGCAGTGCAGCTGTGTGCAACCTAAAGTGCTACAACCATGACGCAATCCTTCCCTTTCCTATCCTACTTCTTGTGACATAATAAAAAAAAATCATTTTTGTTATACATTTTTGTGATTTCCAAATATGTTATGAAATACAGTGCATGAGCACTTTTGTCATTTGTAAACATGATTTGTACTCATTGCATATACATTTTTGAGATTTGCTCTCAACTACAGAGCATATGCACTTTTGCCGATTGTGCATATGTTTTGTACTCCAGAATGAGATTTTCACTCTGCAGCGGAGTGTGCGCTGATATGAAACTTCCTGGCAGATTAAAACTGTGTGCCCGACCGAGACTCGAACTCGGGACCTTTGCCTTTCGCGGGCAAGTGCTCTACCATCTGAGCTACCGAAGCACGACTCACGCCCGGTACTCACAGCTCTACTTCTGCCAGTATCTCGTCTCCTACCTTCCAAACTTTACAGAAGCTCTCCTGCGAATCTTGCAGAACTAGCAGTCCTGAAAGAAAGGATATTGCGGAGACATGGCTAAGCCACAGCCTGGGGGATGTTTCCAGAATGAGATTTTTACTCTTCAGGTTTAATTATTTGTTGAGATGTTACATTCAGTTGATGGTTCATTATTTAATTAATGTTATCGTGGGTTTGTGATCAATCTTCATCCCTTAACGATATTTTGTGGGGAGTTTACATTTGGGCCAATTTTCATTCTTTAATTTTTGTGTAAGGAGATTACGCTTGGATTCATTTCAATTTAACGAAATTTTGTAAGGACTTAATATTTGGCTCCAATTTCCATTTTTATTTAATCAAAATTCGTGTGGCGAGGTTCCATATGCATTTCATTATCATTGTCACATTTCTTGCGGGGAAGTTACAACTTCCTATAGAAATATAAATTAAATTTTACATTTTTTGTCATATAGGAATCTTCGTGTATTTAATTTTACAAGGATGTTGTCCTTTCTTACGATTTTAATTCATTTTTACACGACTGGCATTCATTCATTTAATGTTACAAGTACAAACAGTGCACGTAGCTCTATCAACAATGCAGAATACTACCCCCGAATGTATCCAAAATGGAAGTCCTAGCATTTTATGACACCAGCATGCAGTGATTTTCGTAAGTGAGGGAACATCTGTTATCGGACAACACGTACTTACATTTAAAGAAAAATCATTTAATGTTTCAAAAACTATTCTAAAAAATTCACACACTAATATCGAAATTTCACAGATGGACACAACGTTTATTACAATAAACACACACACACACACACACACACACACACACACACACACACACATATATATATATATATATATATATATATATATATATATATATATATATGATTTTTGAGCAGAGTTTCAAGCAATTGGAATCAACAGGAGAACAGAGGTGAATTTTTGTAGTATTCACCCACCCATATATGTGCGTTTGTGAGTGTGTGTGTGTGTGTGTGTGTGTGTGTGTGTGTGTGTGTGTGTGTGTCTATGTGTGTGTGTGTGTGTGTGTGTGTGTGTGTGTGTGTGTATTGTAATAAACGTAGTGTCTTTGTGAAATTTCGATATTAGTGTGTGAATTTTTTAGAATAGTTTTTGAAACGTTAAATGATTTTTTTAAATGTAAGTACGTATTCTCCGATAACAGATGTTCCCTCACTTACGGAAATCACTGCATGTTGGCTGTCAAACACTGATGGGACCTCCGTTTTCGTACATATTCAAAGAATGAGGTTTCGTAAAGGAATACATCGATCTTAATCACCGTTTGAATGTCAAACCCTTTTAAAGTTTTTCACTTACTCCATTTTATAACTTACTTGGCATCAGTATCTTTTACATAATTTTACGTCATTTTATCGATATTTTCAGGTGATTTTAGTGATAATTTTCCATGTACTCCAGGTTATAAAAATCGGTGCTCTTCGGTTACATCAGTTTTTTCATATTCGTAAACTATGTTAATTCTCACTACGATCCATGGCGCAAAAGACCACCCGCCTCCCTTTCTTTGGTGGCACCCCTAGCTGGTAGAAGAAGTTAGTTATTCTACTAATCCAATTACCTCACAGTAACACAGAACACATTGTCCACTAAACAAAAATTGTCAATAGCACTTGTGTATCTATCACGTTGAATTAATTCATTCCCAAATGTGGTAGCATGGCAGCCAGCCTAGAAATCAGAGTTCATCATATGTGGTACGCACAGAATACCATAAAAACATTTACAAAATGTTACAAGTAGATTGCTTCAGTAGAGTTTGTTACAGTACCACCTATTATAAAACTGATATAAGAATCTCCGTTAGTTTAGTGCGTTATAACGTCGTGGACTAAAATCAAAAGAGGATTTTATTCTGATTATACTATTATTTTGCGATGAATAAATGTATAGTGATGGACAAGGCCATTAAAGAATTAGAAAACACCACATAACTTTGTTTGTACACTAAAAAGGAAAATATTGTGGATTTTCTCACGGCGATGAATCCCAAAGTGTTTCATAACATCCGCAATTCCTTCACGAGATTTCGGCAATCCTATCAGCAGTCCCTGGATAAGGCGTCGCAGTACAGCAACTCACAACAATTCTGTCAAAAATGGCAGTTGAAGACCTAGTATTATATTTTAGTTGCTGACACAAATTATTTTACTTTGTATGGGTCAACAGAGGATTGTAAGCCCTTTCAACTCATTGTCTAGGAATATTTTTGAAAATGAAATGTGCTAAATGCTCCCAAAGTTATACTGTCCAAATGCGTGTAACTAAATTCATTTTCTATGCCTGTTGCCTACAAATCTGTATCTATGTCCGAGCTTATTCTTGAATTTCGGCGTTCCTGTCCTACATATATCCGTATGTAGATGTGTTTTTACAAATAGATTTCGTATTAGGACACTGTAATATAGTCGCAAAGGTACAAAAAGCTTCCGTAAGGAGACAGAAAGCCATTTCATATCAGACTTAGATTTCTTACAAGCCTTCTGGATCATTTACCGGACACAGCTTGCTTAGATATAAGGAAAAGAAAGAAATGCGAAATTACTAATGCTTGACCGTTTACGTATTGCAACGAATGATGGCACGAATATAAAACACAAATATTTGATGAGTGAATATCTATTGTGTGCCAATCTCAATAAGTATCTCGTGACACAGTGCGTTTACAGGCTTTTATTGGTCCTGTGCGAGCTACCTATTCTCTCACAGCAGTCACTGAACTTCTGTGCTCGCCAATTATTTTAGCCCGTGGCATCGGCTGCTGCGCGCATGTGAAGCAAACACATAAAATTCCCGGCAGATCCATAGCCGTCCGGCTGCTTTGTTTATTTGTTAACACAACAAAGGGTACACAGTTTTATTGCGTTTTGCTATCCATTTTTGTACAAATTTAGTACCGCCGCAAACCACATATCCATTACTTCAATATGAGGCTTGGAAATCGGCATATCGGTATTGGAGAACACTTGTCTATTGCATCAGAGAATTAAAAAATAAATAAATAAAAGCACGCCTCCACCGTTTGCGATGGTCAGAGACACAGCAAAATTTGAAGCGGAACATGGAAGACATCCCTTCAACTATGTTTCTCACATAAATGTATGTATTGACCGAAATGGTACAGACTTCCCAGTATTAAATACAGACTATGTAACAGTTGCACACGCAAGAGAAAGCAACGTAAGATCTACCTGCAAAAATTGGGCTATATCGTGCACTATACAGACGGCCTAATAAACATTTTTCGTCGTTATTTTGCACATCTAATTTTTCATTTAAAATTGTCTTAAAAACTGCTAGATTTTGCTGATTAAACGTGGTTCTCGTTTTCGTCTTCAAAGATACATGAGTTTGTCTTCGTAGAAGGACAGACAAATGCCGAATTAAAAATAGTTCCTCAATGATGACTAATTGTATGTCCGTCATCGTCTATCTGTTTTCTACAAAAGACTATCGGACTTTAGTTGGTGGTATAAAGTGCATACCTGTTCAGACATCAGATGCTAGTCAGGTACCATCGAAGTACGTAAATAATAATACACATACAAGCCAAGGGCTTAAAATCGTAAAGGTAGTTCAAATGGTTCAAATGGCTCTGAGCACTATGGGACTTAACTTCTGAGGTTATCAGTCACCTAGAACTTAGAACGACTGAAACCTAACTAACCTAAGGACAACACACACATCCATGCCCGAGGCAGGATTCGAACCTGCGACTGTAGCGGTTGCGTGGTTCCAGACTGTAGCGCCTAGAACCGCTCAGCCACTCCGGCCGGCGCCGTGAAGGTATTGCCTGATGAATCTTAATACTAAAATCTTCATCTACATCTACGTCTATGTCTACATGGATACTTTGCAAATCACTTTAAGTGCCTGGCAGAGGGTTCATCGAATCACGTTCTTGATGAGCTTCTTGATGAACTTCCACCACAAAACGGTATTATACACAGAAATTTTTCGGCATAATACAGTCCTATTAAAACGTTACAAAACCTTACTTCAAAATTATTGTTCTTTCTTCAGTTTATCAAATGATCGATTATCGGTGACTGAAACCTCTACGTAAAAAGTGTTTGAATCCATAAGTGATGTGCTTTTGCAGCTTTTCTTGTCAGCAGCATTATAGGTTTGTAAAAGGAAGAAACGTAACGCTTTTCACCGTTATTCCTACCTTTGTGTCCATGCTTGTTTGTAATTACAGGGTGTTTCAAAATCAACACTCACTTTTAAGGCTTTATATCATTTATTACATTCAACTTTCAGCAAAAAAATAATACATAAAATGAAAGAGCAACTCAAGCAGTTTTCTTTAAAGGCATTCACTGTGGGCACCATTCATTCAACGTGGGCGCCATTCGTCACACATTGAGTCGACAGGCGACTTCTTCCCAAATATTGATCAGTGTGTTTGGAGCAATTGTTAAAACAATGCTGTTTCTAAAGTCGTGTAGATCAGCTGGTAGCTGAGACACATACACATGATGCTTAATGAGCCCGCAAAGGTGAAAATAGCATGGCGTGGCGTGAGATCGTGTGTGAACGTGGAGGTCATGCAAAACAAGCTCTATCATTCGACCCCTTGTTGGAAGTCGAGCCGTAGGGTACAGCTTAGTTTAAACAATCGCATACTGAGATGTGCCAGTGAGGCGGCTGCCAAATAAAGTTTTGTGGTTCAGCTACTTTCTGTAGTTCAGCCATAGTGGCATCGCATCGAGATAAGAAACTCCAGTTAACAGTCGCTTCACCGAAAAAGCAGGGCTAATAAACTTTCCTCCGGCATACAGCACAAAAAAACCTTCAGTTTATTAGAATATCGTTGCAACTTGACGGTCTCGTGGGGTTCAGCAAATCCCACAGGTGTGCACATTATGTGTGTTTATTTTTCCATTTAAATGAAATGTCGATTCATCAATGAAGACGACATGGTCCAGAAAATCTTCATCGTCATACAGTAACATTTCGTTTGCAAAGTTAACAGTAGTCTGTAGGTTCTAGAGCTAGTAACAACAATAAACAACAAGGCAGTAGTTGTAAGCGTCTCCTTCAAGTCTACATCTAAGTCACTGGAAGAGCTAAATCACCGCCAGCCTTCCGAAACGATTTCTTGAGGATACGTTTGGAAGACTCTTACCTATTCAACAAGTTCTTCAGTCACTCTTGGTCGTTGCATAATCTTCCTTTTGGGCACAGGTATACAAACAAGACTGAACTGCCCTTTCAGTTCACCTATGAATGATAAAAGTTGAATATTATAAATGCTGCAAAGCTTCAAAACCCGTATATTCATTTTGAACCATCCTATATTAAATGATTCTCAAGCACTATTGCAGACAGTACGTTACAAAAAAAAAAAAAAAAAAATCTTGATTTTTAAGACTGCACGTCGGAGCGGAAATCGCCTGCTATTCCAATCATAGGGCTCCGTCCTGCCATTACAGCTGAACAACATCTACATGTTGCTAGAAACGCTCTTGATGATTTGACTACAGGCATCTCAGTTGGTGAAAGAATTATTAACATCTCCGATTTGACGCTGACACCGTGCTTTTAGCCATCAGCAAAGACGAACTTGATGAGGTACTAATAAAGATCTGGGCTTAAAACTGTCGTAGGGATTAGACATCAGTCTCAGCAAATCCTAACTCATGATGATTAATCGAGGAGCACGAGTCCAACTCACAGGCCGACTAAAGTAACTCAAAGTCCGCACTCTTTCAATTATCTTGGGTCAACCTACTCTTCCATCGGAAGTTGCCAATATGAGATAGGAAAACGGATCCTGCTACAGCGAGTGGCTACAAAGAAGCTCCCTGAGATCTCGTAGAACAGAGAGATAACGAACAGCACAAAGATGCAATTTGTTGAAACAATAGTGATTTCCGTTTCCTTTTACGGTTGCGAAACATGGTCGGTCAAGGCCAGAGATATTCAGCGAATTGACATGTTTGAGCATTTGTGCAACGATACTGGAGCAGCCTGCTGTGAAAAAAATGGCCTGAAAGAAGAACGAAAGAGTCCATTTTGAGCATTTGCAGACCCATATCTTCTCATTTTAACCAAAAAAGTTCTCCAGTTCTTTGGACAGAGATGGACATAATCCAGGTAAAACAATTACGGTAGTGAAGATGGAAAGCATGAGACCTTGGGGGAAGCAGTGAGCAAGTGGATGGATCTAATTAATAAGATCTTCAGGTCACCTCTTCAGCAGCCTCACAAAAATGGTATCAATCCGGGTTGGATACCTTGGGTTCATAGGGTTACGACGTTGACCAATGAGTAAAACGGCGTCTGATGATGATAATTAGCACTCTTGAGAGAAATGCTGTTGTTCTCTGCACTCCCTTTCATCCACTTCATGGCCTCGTTCAACGGGATTTCGTAAGTATTCTGCAGGCTGTAGTTCACTCTTGTCTGCAAAAGGTAGCATATAACACAATAATCATATCTGCAATCTAGGAGTATCGGACTCATTCAGTCAGTCACATTTTGCACTCTCACGTGAGCACCTAAGGTCGTGTACAGAGAAACGTCGTTATTAGATTCGTCATGAGGTTCAGAGTCATATTTTTACGATGCAATGTACGATTGTTTTTGAGTTTTTCATGAATATAAAATTTGTTACACTTCTCCACTTCAAGGAATATAGTAAAAAAGAGGGAGTTATTGAGCTTAGTATTACTTAATTAGCTGGGGCGGAGCACGGATAACGACATATCAATAAATATAGGCTTAAATTTTCTTTAGGGGTCATCGCTGCTAACTCTGACAGCAGTAGCATTTATCATCTGGTAGCATGGTACTCTTATGGACAAAATGAAATTAAAATGATTACACAAGTCTTTTGATCAATATAATTTCTTGCGTTTCTCTGGATACTACGTAAGAGCAATATAATTATGCTACCTTGTGGGGAAGCAGCCTACTCACGCTGTAGTAAATTCACATCAGTCTTTCCATTGTGTGCCAGCCAGTCTGCTGTAACTAGCTCTGACGTCATAAATGTTGCGCAATACTTTAAAAATCAAGCAAATAACCTAAAACTTTTCTGGCATGTCAGAAGTAATACTAAATTAATATGTGGTAAATATCAGTTCGATAACTTCAGCCATTTTCGAAATTTGGACGTTTTTCTGAAAAAATCATTGGCGCAACAGAAAGGAGCTAGAGACTTCAAAATTTATATTTAGATTCATCTTTCATAATGATTTAATAAAACAGTACTTTGGATTTCACAAATTAAGATTTTAGTGGAAATTCATGATTTTCTGGTTTTCGTCTCAAAATTTAAGGAAGCAAGATAGATTAAGTAGGCTAGTAAATAAGGCTAGGATGTTTAGATTTAAATAGGTTGGAGGTCCGCTATGACTATGAAGATGTGGAAAGTTTCTTTTGAATACCTATAAAATTAAAGCGATAGCGGTTCTCAAAAGGGCCAGTTCAGAGCTCATCTACTGCGTGCAGTGTAATTTAATTAATTCTCTCGCCCAAAATATTTAACTTAGCCACGTCAAAAATTTATTATCAATACCTACCTGCGTGCTGAATGCACATTTAAATTAAGAGCTTCATCGGCTACCAGCAAAAGAAGCTATAATTTATTATGTAACTTGAAGTGGTGCGTTACTAGCCCAGCGGCTAGTCGGGAGAGCCGATTTGATCAGGCGTTCCCTTAGCCGTCCGCACCGCGGCTTTATATATAAGAACGCTGCGCGAGGAAGCAAGGCCCCAGTTCTCTCTAGACGCTGAATAATACGCCATCTGTGTCGGGAGTCGCGTCGCATCGGTATCACTGCTACAAACAGCCTCGGGTGCCGTATTAAGTTACTAGAGATACGCGTAACTATGAAATCATTTCAAGTGAAGTGTTAATTCTGGGTTGACTTTCATTATCTAGCTTCAGTTTGCGTATTGTCGTATTTTCACGTGCCGTCGCGGGACAGACATTCTACCAATAATTTAGCGTGGCGTTTGATGAAATATTTTCATCAAATTATGGCGGGCATTCTTTTTAACATTTAATTCGGACATTTATAGTTGCATCAGCGCATTAGACTCTGAACTGCTCTGTTAGATAGGTTGTAGGGATACTTGTGGTTTTTATCAGTGACTTTCAGAATATACTCAACTTTTTTGGAATATCGTTTTTGATTATAAATCCCGGACAATCTTCTAATTCCTCAGAGCTATAAGCTGCAGCTATAATTGTATTCTCAGATGAAGTGGGCACTAGGAATTCTAATTACAGGCTTCACGTTTTGTTAAATCACTTTCTGGATGCTAAAAGTAATTAGAGAGCCAGTGTTGAGAACGGCGAAAGACAGCATTAATAACATTCTAAAAGCCAGAAACTGATTCAACATTCAAACATTTGTACAGCAATTATTATTTTCAATCCAAAATTCCACTCGCCGCCCCACATTTGGTGCATCGGCCGGGAAATTATACTAAGTGAAAGTGATTTTTAACTATTCGGATTCTCGAGTGGAATGCGACATGCACCTGAGTAATAGAACAGTGAAAGTGTTACGTGTGCATGTGGACGACGCAATTGGATTAACAACGCATCTGGATTGACGGAGCTGACACTGAGTCTAGCGGTGCTGCCAGCATTGCGAGAAGCCAGTTCGCCGCTCCGCAGTCGTCCGCCGCAGCAGCCAGAGCTGCGCCTGCAGTTACGGGCCACGCAAACACACTACAGCCGTCGAAGTGCCGTCTGCAGTTCAACATGCCACGTCGCATCAGTAATCCTGGTACGCCGCGCCGGCAACGCCATACGTCGTGCAGAAGGAACTAAGTTAAGTGAAAAGCTGTTAAAAATTTTACTAACCTGCACTAAAAGACTGTCGGCGATGGAACCGCCAAAAGAAACTGAAGTTAAACTTAAATCAGAACCTATGTCTGTTGAGGGAACTGTAAATCCAGACAACGGTTCAAGTGTAAACATGCATGAAAGTAGTAATGTTAAGGTGAAATATGAAGTATTGTCTCCTGACAGTAGTTTAAAAAGGGGCAATGATTCAATAATAGAGACCCCTGTAGTAAAGCAGAAAGCAGAAATTGTAAATTTATTGGATGATAGTTTCTCTGATGAATTAAAAACGAACAACCATCAGAGATGGTAGAGTTTAAACTGGAGAAGTTAGATATGACTGATCAATCAGAAGTTTCATTTAGTTTTGATGATTCTGGTATTGGAGCTAGTTTTTCGTCACCTGAGTGTGATAAAAAGCCAGCTAGTGAGCAACCCAAAGATGCTGGGGCCGTTGATTTAAATGTTATATTACAAGCAATAGCTGCCAGTAATGCTAGAATGACAGCTGAGTTAAAATCTGATATAATTGAGGTAAATAACCGAATTATGGCCAGCGAAACTAATTTTAATAAACGATTGGAGGTAATGGACGATACCTTCAAGGCTGGTTGCAATAAATTGAAAGAGGATCTAGACAGTTTGAATTATAAAATTGATTACAATCATGAGGATATTAAGAAAAAGGTTGCTCAATAGTTTTCTGAAATGTATAAAACAGTAAAATCCGAAGTTGCTGAGGTTCGCAAAGACTTCCAAATGGAAGATGCGAAGTTGGAGCACAAGTTAACAGAAAAGATCGAGGCGGAATCTGAACTGTGCTCAGATAGATTTAAAGATGTTAATAAAAAAGTAAACATATGTCAAGCAGACATAGATGCAATCAAAACTGATACTACTCATATTGTACAAAGAGTAGATAATGTTGAAATGAAAGTAGAAAATATAAGTACTAACATTGCTAACCTTGAGAGTAAAGTAGCTTCAGTAACTTCTGGTAATGGGAGTATACAACAAGTTGTAGCTGCAAACGCCGCTTTTATCGGGTGTCGGCAGTTCTTGCGGTTTGATCCAGATAAAAATATCCACCCGCTAGATTTATGGAACGATTTTGAAGATGTGATTCCACCAACTTGGTCTGAACGAGAGAAAATTTCATTTAGTAGAAGCCATTTAGCAGGTGACGCCATGCGTTGGTCAGCTGATGTTATGTTGAAGTGTAAAACATTAGCGGAGTTTAAAACAGCTTTCATTAATGAGTATTGGTCTAGCAATAAGCAAAATGAAGTGTTGAGAGAATTTTGGAGTGGAAAACGCTTCAATGCAGGCAAGGAATCAATTAAAGAGTTTGCTAGGTCATGGATTTCGCGTTTGTCACATTTGGACGAAAAGCTAAAACCTGAAATGATTATACTAGGTCTTGAAGCCAAACTGCCATGGTATTGGCAAACTAGAATTATATCTGCCCCTAGAGACTACCTGGATCGTTTCATTGAATATCTGGACCGTGTAGAACGTGTTGCTGCCAATGAGGAGCAAGCACGTAATAACAGAAATGCTAATAACAATAGTAGTAGTTTTAGGAACGACCAAAATGGCAATGTAAACATCAGAACAGTAGGTGTTCGCCATCCTAAGAGAGGTAGGAATTGCGGAAATAATTATCAAAACCAACAATGGCATCCAAATGACAGTAATGTTGTTACAAACAAGATTATGCAGGTAAACAACAGTGCGGAAGGCAAAGCTGTGCCAGTTAATTATAATGGAAATAAAGCAAACAGTAGTAGGCCAAGGCAGGAAATCTAGTTCCCGTCTATGAGGACACTGGCGCTCACCAGGCGGTTACTTTTCCGAAGCCAGTAGTTAAGGGAATTGGTAAGACAGATCAGAATACTCAAACTGAACATGTGGATGAAGAGTCGGTAGCACCTAAGGATACAACAGAAATATTAGATCACTCATAGTATTTGATAGATACCGTGTTAGAGACGCTTTCTAAGTGGGAAGAGAAAGAAAATGCGCAGCTGTGTAACGATAGGAAAGAGCTACAAAATACTGAATTGTCAGGTGAAGAAGCAGAAGAAATTCATGCTTATATTTACGATGAGAATGATGTGCTCTTATCTAAAGTGCCTGTGCAGGATGTTGATAATGTACTAATAGATTTAGGACAGGAGGTAAGTGAGAATGTAGAGGTTAGCCTGTTGGGGGTCGATGAACCCAGTAGCTGTGACCAGTTGTCACTTGAGAAGGAAACCGACGATAATGGTGAAAGTGGTTTAGCGGTAACTAGTGTTATGCCCGGTCTGGAGGCGCAGAATCGCCCACACTACAGTAATTTGGGTCATGTTCAGCAAACTAAATGTAATGAAGTCGTGCGGTGTTTCGATTTGAAATTAATAGACCGACTGGACAAGGCAGCTGAAAATGTAATTCAGGAAACCCCTATACACTGTGACCTAAATGTAATGAAGACAGATGTCGATCACTTTAGTTGGAGACAAATCCAAAAGGAACTATTAGATGAATTTGAGGAACCACCTGTACAACCTAGAATAAGCCACCCTATAATAATAGTGAATATGTTGGGTATCAATGTACGTTGTCTCTTAGACAGTGGAAGTGAGGTGAGTGCAATATCTCAGTCCTTCCTTGATGCATTACCTGGTAAAGACAAGCTTACAGTAATGAGGGTATCAGGACTAAGAATAATTGGTGCTACTGGCAAGGTGTCAAAAACGATAAAGCAAGAAGCTTTGCTGCCCTTTAACATTAATGGTAATTTAATTGATCATCCATGCTTAACTGTAAACAATCTCAGTATTGAGGTTTTAATTAGCATAGATTTCTTGTCGAAATATCAGAGTGTTGTTGACTTTGAAAAAATCCAGTTAAAAATGGTCTTGCCAATAACCGGAGTAATTACAGTACCTTTTAATGATAAACATGTAGTAACTAATGATGAAACTTGGGAGCTGCCTATACGAGTTCTGAAAAATAGGAAATATTGGGACGAAGGTGTTAATCTCAGTAAAAATAAGCTGAACACAGAAGAAGAAGAAGCAATTATTTTGGACAAAATAGAAGCTAAATTGCAAGAAATCGATAAAATTTCCGCCAATCAGAAGGAAGAACTGAGACTGGTTCTAAAAAGGCATCATAAATTATTTTCAGATCGACGTGGCGTGGTCAAAGGTTATGAATGAATGCTGTAGGGAGGAGGTTGTTCTGTAACCTCTACACAGTGTGGCAGCTGTGCAGTCACAGCTGTGTGAGATCTTCTTTCCTTTTCAGGTCTCACTCATTCTTCATCTTTCCTATCCATCAAAATTTCGGCTCTTATTCTCAAGTACTAAAATCTTCCGGTATGAATATCAAGCCAGCATTAAGCTAATGAATGCTGTAGGGAGGAGGTTGTTCTGTAACCTCTACACAGTGTGGCAGCTGTGCAGTCCCAGCTGTGTGAGATCTTCTTTCCCATTTCAGGTCTCACTCACTCTTCATCTGTTCTATCCACCTAAAATTTCGACCTCTTCTTTCCAACACATTAAATTTTCGTCATGGCTATCCAGCCATGAGTTATGTAACCATTCTATCCACCGATTAGTGAAGAAAAATACCTATGACAAACCTAATAGTGACAAACAATAGAGAAGTATGACGTAAGTAAGATACAAATGTATTTGAGTAACAAGTATGTATAGTACCCTGGTAATATAGTAAGTACAAAGTATTGTTTTATTGGAAATGGTCCCATAATAATATTTTAAAAGATGTACAAATTCGTGTTCAAGCAGGATCTGAAGTGGCAGTGAAACCTATTGTATGCTGTAGAGTTAACTAATAAATAGTAAGAGAGAGTGCTTAGTGTAATGAAAAATATGCAGATAAGTTGTAAGAATAAACTCACCTGGTGTAGCAAGGAAAGGCAGTGTAATAGATTTGAGCAGTGTTTGTGGTTGAGACGTGAAGGACACGTCCCTGAAGTATTTATAAGGTTGGAGCTGGCCATTATTTTGGTGTAGTGTGTGACAGGACACACCTACACGTATTTAGGTTGTGAGTTGGAAGCGTGAATGCGACCATAGGTACCCTTATGTTAGATGAGACAGAGCAGCTCATGGTGTCCTATAGGTTTAAGGAATTTAGCATTACGCTCGTCCATAATTACTTGATGCACTTTAGTGGTAGGTCGAGAGAGACTACCTGTGGTTTCAGCGTCCGATCGAGTGGAAATGGATTGCCACGTGAGCAAGCTGATCTGCTGCAATACACTTAAGATATGAAATAAATATGCTATCCTGTGCTTTAAATTTTGATAGAGTGAGTATTACTTAAGTTCATACACTAGGAACGTAATTGAATAACATAATGACAGACGTGAAACAATATTTATAGCTCAGCATAAATACACTTCAAGTAAGTAAGTACATAATTACAGATGTGGAACTGACACAACAGCAGAGGACCAATAAGTGGAGTTAGTAGTCAACTAAACGTAGTGTGTTTTGAACACTCAGAACTGTACTATTACCAAAAGTTACTCACATGTACAAAGAAGCTGAGAATACAACTACTAATCAAATATACTCATACTATCTCTAAGAATAAGGTAATCAAAGATATGTCAGCTAAGTGAATAAATTACAAATGTATCAGGAATGTACCGAGCATGGGTTCAGTTTTCCAGCCTAGAAATAATAAATTCCGATTAAATAGGATTTATGATTATATGCCTTGAGCATAAATTTTGTCTAGTAAGTGACTAACGGCGTTTTGAGCCATCTGTTTACCGATTTATGACAGTTAAGTAACCGCGAGAGTAATATTGAAAAAGTTCTGTTAACTTTGTTCCGGCAACATATTAAAAGATAAAATGTATATATCCCCATTTCATTGTGACCCACCCTTAGATATTAAGTGAACAGAGTCTGAGGCACTCTTTTTGTTTGTTCTACAGGACAAACCAGATAATGGCAGCCTGGTAGCTGCGTGAAAGCATGGAGTGACTTGGACACAACTCATAGTGACCCCTCCCCTTTCCCCTTGTATTTTAGAGCGAACGTGAAGTACGCACACCATAGCAACTTCCCTCCTCTTCCCTTGTGACTGGAAGTGTAGGACGCCAGCCAAAGCGGCTACAACCACGTGTGTAAAAATTATTTGTGCAATTTTCTTTCCGGTTTAGAAAAGACTGCTAAGAAATAATCATCTTTTTATGTATCATGTTATTTTCTTTGAATTTGTGTATGTAAAAATGTATTTAATGGATTTAAGATTTTCATAATTTTACATATTTTTATGTGTTTGTTTGTCTAAGGCAGTATGTATGCCAGAATATTTCATTGACTTTGCTTAAAATTTGAGTAATAATATTGTTTAAGAGGCAGTGAAAATGCCCACAATTTAAATAATCAATGTAGGTAATCAGTTTTCTTTTAATGTTTCTACACGTTTACATTTCAATTTTGATTTTTCATAGGGAGTTAAACTGTACTCTAGCTTCCCTTTTTGTACTTAAATTTTTTTTTTATTCATTAACATTCATAAACAAAAAATTTAAGTAGAGGGTGATGTAGGGAAGCAGCCTACTCACGCTGTAGTAAATTCACATCAGTCATTCCATTGTGTGCCAGCCAGTCTGCTGTAACTAGCTCTGACGTCATAAATGTTGCGCAATACTTTAAAAATCAAGCAAATAACCTAAAACTTTTCTGGCATGTCAGAAGTAATACTAAATTAATATGTGGTAAATATCAGTTCGATAACTTCAGCCATTTTCGAAATTTGGACATCTTTCTGAAAAAATCATTGGCGCAACAGAAAAGAGCTAGAGACTTCAAAATTTATATTTAGATTCATCTTTCATAATGATTTAATAAAAAGGGTACTTTGGATTTCACAAATTAAGATTTTAGTGGAAATTCATGATTTTCTGGTTTTCGTCTCAAAATTTAAGGAAGCAAGATAGATTAAGTAGGCTAGTAAATAAGGCTAGGATGTTTAGATTTAAATAGGTTGGAGGTCCGCTATGACTATGAAGATGTGAAAAGTTTCTTTTGAATACCTATAAAACTATAGCGATAGCGGATCTCAAAAGGGCCAGTTCAGAGCTCATCTACTGCGTGCAGTGTAATTTAATTAATTCTCTCGCCCAAAATATTTAACTTAGCCACGTCAAAAATTTATTATCAATACTTACCTGCGTGCTGAATGTACATTTAAATTAAGAGCTTCATCGGCCATCAGCAAAAGAAGCTATAATTTATTATGTAACTTGAAGTGGTGCGTTACTAGCCCAGCGGCTAGTCGGGAGAGCCGATTTGATCAGGCGTTCCCTTAGCCGTCCGCACTGCGGCTTTATATATAAGAACGCTGCGCGAGGAAGCAAGGCCCCAGTTCTCTCTAGACGCTGAATAATACGCCATCTGTGTCGGGAGTCGCGTCGCATCGGTATCACTGCTACAAACAGCCTCGGGTGCCGTATTAAGTTACTAGAGATACGCGTAACCATGAAATCATTTCAAGTGAAGTGTTAATTCTGGGTTGACTTTCATTATCTAGCTTCAGTTTGCGTATTGTCGTATTTTCACGTGCCGTCGCGGGACAGACATTCTACCAATAATTTAGCGTGGCGTTTGATGAAATATTTTCATCAAATTATGGGGAGCATTCTTTTTAACATTTAATTCGGACATTTATAGTTGCATCAGCGCATTAGACTCTGAACTGCTCTGTTAGTTAGGTTGTAGGGATACTTGTGGTTTTTATCAGTGACTTTCAGAATATACTCAACTATTTTGGAATATCGTTTTTGATTATAAATCCCGGACAATCTTCTAATTCCTCAGAGCTATAAGCTGCAGCTATAATTGTATTCTCAGATGAAGTGGGCACTAGGAATTCTAATTACAGGCTTCACGTTTTGTTAAATCACTTTCTGGATGCTAAAAGTAATTAGAGAGCCAGTGTTGAGAACGGCGAAAGACAGCATTAATAACATTCTAAAAGCCAGAAACTGATTCAACATTCAAACATTTGTACAGCAATTATTATTTTCAATCCAAAATTCCACTCGCCGCCCCACAACCTGCTAGGGCCGCGCGGGGTAGCCGCGCGGTCTAGACGTCTGGTCACAGTCCGCGCGGCTCCCCCCGTCGGAGGTTCGAGTCCTCCCTAGGACATGGGTATGTGAGTTGTTCTTAGCTTTAGTTTAAGTTAGCTTAAGTAGTGCGAAAGCTTGGGGACCGATGACCTCAGCAGTTTGGTCCCATAAGACCTTACCACAAATTTCCATTTGCTAACTGCTATACAAATAGGATTCGAGTAACAATTTCTCTGCTCTTACCAGAGTATAAGCAATGCTGAAGTGTTTCCGACTATTGCGAACTGTATGCAGTAATGTATGGAAGGACACGAGTTGCAAGTGACGAGAGACATTATGCAAAATGAAATACGGTCATTGGAGAAATGACTGATCAATTACGCTCTTGCATTTTCTCACGAAAACAATTGAAAAATGGTTTCAAAATGTAATTCCCAGTTATGAAAACCCGTGTTGATTACATTTTGTCTGTATATGCACTCGCTGCAAGTGATGACGAAAGAAAGCACCTTGCTTATGATCTTCAGTACTACAATATGTAACTTCCGTATCTACGTGTAACATGATCCTTCAGGATATCTGATGATGGAAATATACGAAACGCGTTAGTAATAAATACAGTTTGATCCGTTAATTGACTTTCTCCTCAATGACCTATTTAGCATTTTGCCGACCGCACATATGCGAGTGCTCCTTTGAACAAAGCCACGATAAATTCTTACTCATAGCGTGTAATCACAGATGCAAGTGAAAAATTTACTTTTCTGTTTCTCTCGCAATCGAAATTACCCTAAGTTTCATAGAATATTGCCTTTTGGAATATTCATTGTCAGAGACTGATTACCACAGCTGAACCATATGAGCACTGAATTTAAAAAATGATGTTGTATATTCCCAACAAAGTCTTATTCCAGTGCAGGCAGAAACAAAGACACGCTGAAAGAGATACTTTCCTGTTCTGATCAATATGGAAATTCGGTATGCATATTGGTAAAAGTTACTCTCCTTCCATTACACAATTTCGTTATCATTCTGTTGTAACTGATTTCTATTCACAAGCAAATGTACAAACTGAAAGAAAGGCCTTAAACATTTCTCATAGTACTTCGCACGTTTTGACTTATAAAAATACTTTAGTCCCACAATTCATAACCAATAATGTTAGCTGTGGGTATATAGCGTTATAGTCTTCTTTCTGCACACTCTAGGGTGAGATGTTCTAGTAGTATTGCACGCGCCACACTGTGCTCCATTCAAGCGGTACACAGAAGATCGTGCAAACTTCGGAAATCTGAGACGCGTTTACATGAAGTCAGTTTAAGCTTCACTGCGGCATCACGCGGAAAACCAGTTACGACAACCATCATGAATTGATAAAATTGTTCCATCCGTGCCACAAATTTTAACGAGTGCAGTCATTTGAGGCATGTCATCTCATTTGCTACGAGGAATTCACACAGCGAGAGATTGCAACTGACTCCGATCGCTACCTATATACAAAACTCGTAAAACTGTACTAGTCCCGTTTAATGCATAGTGACCTCTGTATGGCTCGTGCGTGCTTCCTTTGCGATTCCTCTGCTGCCAGAGAACGATACGGTCAATGCCCACTGACGCAGACAGCATAGAGAACAACCGTCTTTATCACACAGCCGACTGAATCTCCTCGAGGACGGAATTTAGACGTCGTAGCTCTCCACTGTTGTGAGTCTGTGTTTCAAAAGTATCATCTAAATATGACCAGAAGACGTTTCGTTTATGCTTTAACATTGTGGACCCGTAATTCTAAACAGGGCATGCATGCAAGATCATCGTTACGCACTACGGGGATCACAGGCAACATTTGACAAAGGGGACTACATTGGATATGCACCTCGATACAAATTATAGGTTGAAATCCTGGGACCTGCACCAGTAAGTTTCAGTGTAGTACGCGGCTAAATACAGCTGAATGCGGTCGGACGTCAGATAACATAAAAGACCGAAACCTCGTGCAGTAGTTCCGATTTTTCTCGTGGTAGTCTCTTTCTTAATCTCCCTTTTTATCATTGGTCATTGCGTACAGCCAGCTCGACCCTCGAATAACAGTAAACCTAAATTCTCATTGAAGTTCGTTGGACCACGTTGTGTCTCCAGTTGTCAATGGGGTACTGTGACATGTGCGTCCTTTCCCGTCTGTCAACGTTGTATTCGCGGGTTTGGTTATGTGATTTATTATGCAATGTCCGTCAGACATCAATACTTGTCGTATTAGTCTTAATGCAGTTACTGGGATCCTTACTTATAAAAAGCGTCCAAATTCAATCTCCAGATCTCTTTCCTTTATTTCCACACGACCGGTCCCAGGCCAGCTCACCATCTTCAGATAAACTATTACGGTTACCGTATAGCCTGTCGAATGTGGAACTGAAGGTTTACTGTCAATGAGTTCTGAAGATGAATAGCGGACCCGAAACAGGTTATATGGAAATAAAGGTAAGAGGTCTGGGGAGTGAATTTGGTCACTGTTTTTCTTTCTGAGCGGTGAAGTATACCGTTCGCCATAAGAAGGAATAATTCTGTTTCGAGTCCCGGTCCGCCACAAGTTTTCATTGTCACTATCCATTGTGCCGCAGAAGTCTAATGGTAACCGCAGTTGTGAATGCATTTAATTTTATCAACATACTTCGTAGCGTCATTTCAGGCTTTATTGTGCATTGCCACTTCAAGACAGGAAGGATTTTAGCACGGAAAGTTATCCGCTGAACAGGATTTCACCACAGCGTCGCCGGCCGAAGTGGCCGTGCGGTTAAAGGCACTGCAGTCTGGAACCGCAAGACCGCTACGGTCGCAGGTTCGAATCCTGCCTCGGGCATGGATGTTTGTGATGTCCTTAGGTTAGTTAGGTTTAACTAGTTCTAAGTTCTAGGGGACTAATGACCTCAGAAGTTGAGTCCCATAGTGCTCAGAGCCATTTGAACCATTTGAACCACAGCGTCGTCACTGAAATATTCCACTGAGAACGTTGGAAATCTCCCTCTTAGTGGTCAACCGTGGTTATCAATACCAGCTGATGGGTGCTGTCAACAAATTAACTGATCTTACGTACTCTGGCGAGAGTACAATGAACTGTCTTTTTGGAGACAACTAGGTTTGTGGTGCTGACCAAAATAGTATAAAGTAGCATCTGAGTGATCAGTTTGGTCTCTAGGCATCAATTACAAACAACTGAAAACCCTCAACAAAGTGATGTGCGAAGAAGTTGAGTAAAGTAATATTTGTAATGGAAGCCAATAACGTCTCTCTCTCTCTCTCTCTCTCTCTCTCTCTCTCTCTCTCATGCTTTGGTTTTTGTTTTAACTGAAAATTCCAGAAACTGTCAGACACCTGAAAATCGTTGTAGGATAATGTGGAGGCAGCTATCCACAATTGATGCCTCAGGCGTCACTCTATTCCACTCCGTAATTGAAAACGGAAACCACGTATGTACGTGTACCTCACCCCTCATGGTAATGTACAAGTGCGTCAGTGAAAAAGACCAATAAAAAGGTGTTAGCATTTGGACGTAATGTGCTGTTCCAGTCTCTTCTGTACCTAAGGTCCATCACCGTTCCCTTTGGATCCCTACGTAATTCGGTGCTCTCCTATACGCACGACCGAACAGCGGAGGAGTGGTACTCAAGCGTCAACTTTACGTTACAATATCTCCGGATGTAATTAACATTTTACAATGCAACAAACGGCACTGATTATGTATTTGTTTAAATGTTCAGATGTGCTAACAAAACTAACGGGGTTCCATTTAAAAAACGTAGGTTTGTGTTAAAAAACATACTTCCGTGCATTTTTTTATGGTTTGTATTAACCAATTACACTAGCCCCTCTCCTCACGTTCGGTCTGTGGAATCGATTCGTCAGTATTTGATGTGGTTTACGAAATATATCCAGCGGTAATGTTAGGTGACTCACCCTGTATAAATGACCTAGTAGATTGTGTCGGAACTTCCATACGGCTTTTCGCGGATGATGCTGTAGTATACAGAGACGTTGCAGCAATAGAAAATTGCAGCGAAATGCAGGAAGATCTGCACCCGATAGGCACTTGGTGCAGGGAGTGGCAACTGACCCTTAACATAGCCAAATATAATGTATTGCGAATACATAGAAAGAAGGATCCTTTATTTTATGACTATACGATAGCGGAACAAACACTGGTAGCAGTTACTTCTGTAAAATATCTGGGAGTATGCGTGCGGAACGATTTGAAGTTGAATGATCATATAAAATTAATTGTTGGTAAGGCGGGTGCTAGGTTGAGATTCATTGGGAGAGTCCTTAGAAAATGTAGTCTATCAACAAAGGAGGTGGCTTACAAAACACTCGTTCGACCTATACTTGAGTATTTCTCATCGGTGTGGGATCCGTACCAGGTCGGGTTGACAGAGGAGATAGAGAAGGTCCAAAGAAGAGCGGCGCATTTCGTCACAGGGTTATTTGGTAAGTGTGATGGCGTTACGAAGATGTTTGGCAGATTCTGCAAGAGAGGCGCTCTGCACCGCGGTGTAGCTTGCTGTCCAGGTTTCGAGAGGGTTCTGTATGAGGTATCGAATATATTACTTCCCCCTACTTACACCTCCCGAGGAGATCACGAATGTAAAATTAGAGAGATTCGAGCACGCACGGAGCTTTCCGGCAGTCGCTCTTCCCGCGAACCATACGCGACTGGAACAGGAAAGCGAGGTAATGACAGTGGCACCTAAAGTGCCCTCTGCCACACACCGTTGGGTGGCTTGAGGAGTATAAATGTAGATGTAGATCGAGGGAAGTATGATGGTTCAGACGAGGAGATGCCTGAGTGGGTGCAGAAAATAGAAACGGACCTCGTCACAGTGAGGAGATATCAGATGATGAGAGGGATATCACTCAGAGCCAGAGTGAGATAGTAATACCTACTAGTTCAGCGTACAAATAACCAGTGTTGTCTCTTTCCTTGTAGCAGCAGGTGGTGTCTATAACGTTGAACTCATTTCTCGTTATTCTTTGTCTCCAACACCACGATCCATGCAAGATGCAGTGGTGCGGGTAACGTAGGCGGTGAAGAAACAACCGTTTAGACGAGGTCCTGAGTGGCATGCCCTGCTTGTAAGAAGTCACTCGTCGCTGCGTGGGAAGCCGCCGCCGCGCAAACACCCACAGCCCCATCCATTGCCGTCTCATCACCATCTCTGCTCTGTGACGAAACGCGCCGCTCTTCTTTGGACTTTCTCTATCTCCTCTGTCAACCCGACCTGGTACGGATCCCACACCGATGAGCAATACTCAAGTATAGGTCGAACGAGTGTTTTGTAAGCCACCTCTGGCGTCCCTCTGTCAGCTGGCTCAAGATTGTGGGAACAACAATCATATCTGCAGTCACAACCTAGCTGCTAGTGTTAGGGCAACGCACCATTCCCACCTCACGCACGTTTTCGCCCGAAAAACCAATGCAAGATATGCGCACCCCCCTGCAACTTCACACAACAATCATTAGCAGCACTATCGTTGCCAAATAGTTGTAGCTGTAGTAGGTGTACTTGTAGTAGTAACAATCCTCTGGCTAGTTACCTCCCCCATTCTTTTAGTGAAGGACATCGGATTACTAACACCATACCGCAATTAGAAATGATAACGACCTTGAGAGGCGAATCTTGTTCACTAGGATCGAGAATTCAGCGAGAGGGCACAGAGACCTTGCAGTGCGCCTTCCTGTTCTCCAAACCGATCTTCTCAAGGTTACTAATCACCCACAATACCCCACCATCAAATGCCGTACTGTGCTATGTATGGAACTGTGCACTCCCCCCCCCCCCCTTCCCTAACGTGCCCTAGGCATTGAGGACACATGTTTGGCATCTAATCGCAGAGCACATCAATCGCAGAGTGGTTTCGTGACTCCAGCTTGAGTACTGTACTGGACCGGTTTTCGCCGGCCGGAGTGGCCGAGCGGTTCTAGGCACTACAGTGTGGGACCGCGCGACCGCTACGGTCACAGATTCGACTCCTGCCTCGGGCATTGATGTGTGTGATGTGCTTAGGTTAGTTAGGTTTAAGTAGTTCTAAGTTCTAGGGGACTGATGACCTCAGAAGTTAAGTCCCATAGTGCTCAGAGCCATTTGAACCATTTTTTTTTTTACCGGTTTTCCGAGATGGAAGTCAGATCGTCAGTGAAAGCACTCAGCCGAATACTACACCATACCCACGTCTACGATGCAGTAAATGAAGTATTCAGATATGTCAAGCTTCTTAAGGATATAGCTTACAAAAAGGCACGTATTAATGTCAAAAATAGAATCGACCAGTCTTGTTTTGTATGGTCAGTCCTGTCTTGAGAAAGAAACAGTAGACAGAATCCAGATTATACATATCGATACGGAACAGGTATTATAAATCTGACGGTATAAATTTCCCCATCAAGATCCAGGACAACTTAAATTTGAGGTGCCAAATACCGGAATATACCGAACGAGGTGACACAGTGGTAAAGCACGCTGGACTCGTATTTGAGAGGACAATGGTTGAAACCCGTGTCCAGCCATTCTGAATCAGGTTTTCTGAGATTTCCCTAAATCACTTCAGGCAAATGCCGGGATGGTTCCTTTGAAATGGTGCGTACGACTTACTTCCCATCCTTCCCTAATCCAATGCAACCAATGGCCTCGCTGTTTGGTCACCTCCCCAAAATCATCCAACCAACCAATAACGGAGTATCGGTTCATGTTTATGGTTTAGAGAGACGAAAGTGAGATGAGCTGAACAAGTATATAGTCGTTGGATCCCTCCATTTCTCAAAGTTTGCCAGTGAACGTAACATCCATGTGAATACGCTGATATGCTCAACTGACGAAGGTACGAAGGAAGACAATTGTGAGTCCTGCTGCAGCAGGGACATGCACCGACTCGTTTTCTCCCAACTGCCAAAAAACCATCGTGTAAAGCATGTTAACTTATAGCCTCTGAATGCCTTTCCTCAGACAAGTTATCAGCAAAGCATCTAGCAGACTGTGCTTCCAAGCACCCAGTACATGCTGTTATGCCTACAGAGGAAAACCAATTGATAAAGTTGAAGAATGCTCACCATCAAGAGTAATGCCCGTCTATGGCGTATGCTTACATTGAATGCCTCTTCGACCCTGTCACCCACTGTGAAGGTGACCCTAGAGCCTCAACTACTACCTTCAGAGTAAAACATATTCATAAACTGCAGTGTACCTAGTTGCATCATCCTGTGATTCGAGTCTTAATCTATACAAATCTTGCGTCGGGAAAAATCCTGCGGTTTGGAGACTCACTGAGCTTGAACAACTTTCGTGGAATGTAGATGAGCTTTACAGCGACGACGTTTCCATGACGGAATCTAAGGAGAATGAATATTTGTACAATAACGATGCTGAGTACCACATTTGAAGGATGATGTTATGTAGAAAATGTGGCGCAGCTCACAATACATGCAACTTTAAGTATCAGTTACAGTGGCACATACTCATTTTCTTACATGATTCGAGCAGGTAGGACGCTTACTTTCTTATGGAGCACTTGGATGATTTCGGCTGGGAGAAAAATCAGATTAGTGTCCTGCGTGAAAGTGTTGAGAAATATATTTCATTCTCCAAACGAATGGCTCCAAGAACTACGGTCTGTTTCCTTGTCTCGCTCCGTTTTATGCTGGCATCACTCCAAAAATTTGTTGAAACTCTACCTCTGAGGTATATGCATATCACTTCAGCTGCATCTCCTGACGAGAAAAAGTTTCAACTTGAAACGTCCCCTTTTAACAATTATACACGACTGTCCTTAAACTGACACACAATATTTTGTTAGCGCAACGCAATCTGACTTTCAATAATCCATACAAAAGAATGGGCCCAGACTAACATTAAACTATACCTTTCACAAATCACTTACCTCACAAAAATCTTCGCTACTCAAGCTACTGCAATACAGCGAGCGCCACTACTGCCAGCTAAATAAAAGATTCAAACTACTGAAGGCACTAACTACTGATAGGCATAGTTAGCAAATGAAAGATTTTGATAGAGAACAACCAATGTATTTACCTCAATAGTCGTAATATATGTAGCAGTTCATGACAAATTTCGAAACTCCGCCATCTCTCTCCCCACATTCACCACTGCTGGCGGCTCACCTCCAACTGTGCAACGCTACGCGCTGTTCACATCCATCTGCCGCTGCCCAACACTACAATGGCAGACAACAATGCAAACTAGCCACAGACTGCACACAGCACAGCCAGTGATTGTCATACATAGCGCTACGTGGCGTTACCAACAAGAAAACAGAAACAGTGGGGAGCATGGGGGCTATGTAAGTAGGCTGTTTAGGTTTTTTTTATTAGTAACGCCACCTCTGTATGAAAATCACTGGCTGTGCTGTGTCTAGTCTGTGGCTGCTTTGCATTGTTGTAATACTCGCCATTGTAGCGTTAGGCAGCTGGCTGTGAACAGCGCGTAGCGTTGCGCAGTTGGAGGTGAGCCGCCAGCAGTGGTGGATGTGGGGAGACAGATGGCGGAGTTTTGAAATTTGTCATGAACTGCTGCATATATTATGACTATTGAGGTAAATACATTGGTTGTTCTCTATCAAAATCTTTCATTTGCTAACTATGCCTATCAGTAGATAGTGCCTTTAGTAGTTTGAATCTTTTATTTAGCTGGCAGTAGTGGCACTTGCTGTATTGCAGTAGCTTGAGTAGCGAAGATTTTTGTGAGGTAAGTGATTTGTGAAAGGTATAGTTTAATGTTAGTATGGGCCCATTCTTTTGTAGGGATTATTGAAAGTCAGATTGCGTTGCGCTAACAAAATATTGTGTGTCAGTTTAAGCACAGTCATGTATAATTGTAAAAAGGGGACGTTTCAATCTGGTGACTAGGAAGAGGGTTTTTCCATATGATAGTAGGGCAAAACCCAACAAAACCAGGCTACTCGACAGGCTACTCGACAGGCTACTGCAGCAACCTCAAAGGTGATACCATGACGAATGCAGAAGAAGAGCATGCTGTGAACGTGTGGCCGGGATTCAGAATTTCCACTTTAGGAGAACACACACAGCTTTACATGGACAGAGATGTGCGCTTCAGTATAGATATTTTACAGAAATTCCAGAAACTATGCATGACCACCCAATCTCTGGGTCCTGCGCTGTATTACACTGCACCTGGGTTGTATTGAAATGCTACGTTCAAGAAAACGAAGCACAGCATCGAATTATTGACCGATGCTGGCATGCATCTTTTCTCAGAGCATAGGATTCGTGATGGACTTCGTCAGTCTTTTTATAGGCACGCCAAAGCAAATGACCCAAGTATGGGTAAGAAGTTCAAAGCATCCCTTCATTCGAGTTAAATCATGTGTTGGAATCTCAATAACCTATATGTGCTGGCCATGCAACAATCACTGCCGATTAGCGAGTGCCGAGGGGAGCCTGAATAAGAATGTAGGGGATTAGATGTAGAAGATGGTTTGGCGGCTGATTATGATGTTTTGTATGGGGTGAAGGCGGAACTCACACACCCTATCACTTTGCATGATGCACACACTATTTGCAATTGTGTCCAGAGCAACTAGTTCCACAAGGATGCTCCTCCCTAAATCGATGACAACGCTGAGCAATAAGCAGAGATACATAATTCACTATCATAATCTCTACACTGTCTCAGATAGGGGATGAGGCTGGTTAGAACCACACAGGATATCTCCTTGAATTCCTCTGGTTCAAGGAGCATATTGATTTCGATACGAAACTGGGGGTTTCCTTGATGTGTGACATGGAGAAAGAGTTTTTAAAATTAATGGATAACTCAGTTTTGGGTAAAACAATGAAGAATTTGAGGAAACGTCACGAAATGTTGATAAGAATCGAATGGGATGGGATTTAGTCGTCAGAAAATGCATCGCCAGGGCAATTATAAAGTGGGTCACAGTATTCAACGAAAAAAATTTTTGTTTTTTTGGACATGGCGAAGGTTGAAGTAGAGTTCACTAAACCTGTATGTGTGGGGATGTGCATACAAGGCGTATCCAAACTCTGCATGTACCGCTTTGATTATGAGTTTGCGAAAAATTATTTCGCTCATCTTAAATCACTGTGCATGGATACAAAGGGCTTCATCTGTTGGGTGAATAACAGCGAACCATATGAGGTAATGAGGTACCATGGTGAAAAATTCGACTCTTCTTCATACATGACCGATAATCCTTACGGTATTGTTGCACAGATCAAGATGGTTATTGGAAGAATGAACGATGAGGCGAATGAGTCACCGATTGTGGACTTTGTAGATCTGGGAATAAAAATGTATGCATATCACATATTGGATAGCGCCACCCAGGGGCGAGTTAAGGGTGTGCGTCGTGTGGCGTCAGGAGTTCTCTCAATCGAATACTACATGCAGTGTTTGTATAGAGGTGCTCCCGGTGCTCTGCCGTAGTGAATAAGGCGGAAAACTAGTATTCGATAGCGAGGAAATGAGGTGCACACTGTGCTGTAGTCTGAAATCGGCCTGTCGCCTCATGATGGTAAAAGAGACGTTTGTGATGACAGCACTGAAACTCTCCCATACTCACCCCATTCACTTGTTGAGGGGCAGGGGATGTGGGACCCTGTTTGAGTGAGTGGGAGGGAATGAAACAATTGTAAATATTACAAAGTAGTATGAGCCTTTTATCATACTGTAAGTAAGTGTGTGTGTGTGTCTCAGTGTGTGAGAGTGTGCTGTAAATATTTTTTATGCATACAGTGTGAGTGAGGAATCTGTACTGTGTTCATATATATATATATTACTTGCATTTTTCTTAACATACGCCACCCAGTGGGTTCCCGATCACCCAGAAATATCTAAATTCACAACTCCACATTCTCCGGATTTCAGCATATGGTAGTGTATCTTGCATAAACACACCTTTTAAATTGTGAATGTTGAATTTTTTCCCGACAAACTTCAGCAGATCTTTGTTTGTAAACGGTCTGCCAGGTAGGATAACTAACGGACTTTCCTGTATGGTTTTGGGTATAGTCCTTTTCCGATGGCTGCTGCTTCCATCAGGCAGTTTCTATTATCTCGCTTCCTCTAGCTGTCCCTGGGAGTTGCGTGTGTTCTTGATTGTTCTGGCAATAACCGCAGCCCCACCGGCCAGTGAAATCATCGCCGAGAGACCTGCGATGGCTGGAGTTAGCCAGGGGATAACTCCACCTGTTTTCTTAGGTACCGGCAGAACCTGGAGTCCTTTAACGAGTCCTTTACGGTTCAGAGCACATTTAGTGGCATACCTCGGTGGCAGGATGCGGGTTTGGAGACACCTATTCCTTTTAATCAACATTGTCTTCTTCTTCATTTGTGCATGACGTGCAGTCTCCATAGCTTGCTTGAAATTCAAACCCAAGCCCAACTTTATTTCACCACACATGGTTTTATCAACTCCAAATGCTGCAGTACTCTTCCCTGTACCTGTATCTGTCGTCGCACGTATTGCCTGGGTGTTATCAGCTAAATTTCAATGCAGCGTGACGTACTGATATATCTTTACGTTTTGCATTTACAATTTTGTGTTCCAGGCACGCTTTGTTAAGAAGGTTAACGATTTGAAGCTTTTCTCTGGGTCTACATCTACATCTACATTTATACTTCGCAGCCACCCAATGGTGTGTGGCGGAGGGCACTTAACGTGCCACTATCATTACCTCGCTTTCCTGTTCCAGTCGTGTATGGTTTGCCGGAAGAACGACTGCCGGAAAGCCTCCGTGCGCGCTCGAATCTCTCTAATTTTACATTCGTGATCTCCTCGGGAGGTATAATTAGGGGGAAGCAATATATTCAATACCTCATCCAGAAACCCACCCTCTCGAAACCTGGACAGCAAGCAACACAGCGATGCAGAGCGCCTCTCTTGCAGAGTCTGCCACTTGAGTTTGCTAAACATCTCTGTAAGGCTATCACGCTTACCAAATTACCCTGTGACGAAACGCGCCGCTCTTCTTTGGATCTTCTCTATCTCCTCCGTCGACCCGACCTGGTATGGATCCCATACTGATGAGCAATACTCAAGTATACGTCGGACGAGTGTTTTGTAAGCCACCTGCTTTGTTGATGGACTACAGTTTCTAAGGACTCTCCCAATGAATCTCAACCTGGCACCCGCCTTACCAACAATAAATTTTATATGATCATTCAACTTCAAATCGTTCCGCACGCATACTCCCAGATATTTTACTGAAGTAACTGTTACCAGTGTTTGCTCCGCTATCATATAATCGTACAATAAAGGATCTTTCTTTCTATGTATTCACAATACATTACATTTGTGGTAATTATACACCAGAATGTGCAATTCCACTGTAAGTTTGTGGAGAATGCTACCACCACCACCTCCTGTAATGTATGTCCTTTCGTGCTTCTTATGCTGCTGTACTGGTTACATTCTACGCATCCCATTACATAACAAATCGTCAGTGTCATTATAGCTGTTTTCTGTTACAGGAAAACCAATGCATTTAAGTAGTACTATGTTCCCTCTTTGTGTTATGACACGCTCTGTGAAAAACACGTGTGATTCTGAGCTCTTCTGCACTGTGTAAAAGCATCCTGAAATTTTAGTGCTACCGTTGTCCTTTAAGATGTAAGTTCTGGCACTTGTTCCCTGCACTTTGGAAACTGTAAATATCTTACTCGACCGGTTTGGGAGGTTTGGCGTCTGCCATGCTGTCTTGTGTTTTGAGATATGTACCAAATCACTCACATTAAATTTCAGTTTACATGGATCCAGCATTTTAGTACTATAGTGCACCATATTCGTGAGTCCATTATCATAAATATCAATTGGTCTCATTTTTGTTGTGTCAGATTATACTGTGCAGTTATTTCTGGGTGGATATCTGTCCATTTGTATGAGCTGCGGAGATTAAAATTCAACCACATTTGACCTTTTACTGTTCTGTTCAGACGTTCCACGATACTCACCTTCAGGTGGGTGAATATTGAGTAGTAATGCATTCCATACCAGTCTTGAAATGCATGTTATAAAATTTTCCACCGTAAGCGATTTGGAGGTTGTCCAGCCATCGATTGTCGCTGTCTGCAACAAACGCTCAGACACTCCCGTTATATCTCTCCTAATTTTTGTATTAACAGGTAACGCGCAGGAAAATTTAGATTATGTATCAGTAACCATTAAAATATATTAGAATCCATTATTCTCATGTGAAAATTTCCTCATATCTACAAGATCCACCTGCCATAAGCCATCCAAACCTTTGATCATAACATACCTACGAGGGTACCTTCTGGTTGCTGGTTTGTGCAGTTCTCGAACTGTACTTACTCGATTATACCTGTCTCTCTACACTCTGACGTTACTGAGACAACCTCATTAGAATGAGTGGTACAGACAGCTGTAGCTGATGCCACGACCAGTCGTAATCAATCTATTATCTTATTTGGGTCGTTGTAATATTTATTCTGAGAGGGCTGACTGCTGACTCTTTTATGCTGACCGTCTAATATTAATGGTTTTACAATGTATCTGTTTTTCACACTGTGTAGGTTCCCTGTTTTCCTGTGTGCACCAGTCAACTGTAATATTTGTATTTCACCGCACATCTACAGATCTTTGGGTGAAAATTTTACTGTTTTTGAGGATTTTAGGAAAGTGAGGTTCAATAAGCCAGGTATTCTTTGAAATTTCCATATCCCTTGTGTGTATTTTTTTTTCATTTAACCTTGTGTGCAACATGTATGGTTTCTCATCGTTGACACCAAATGTTTTGTATATCCTAGCATCGCTGGGACAGTTAATGAAACCAGCAATAGCATCCTCATTGTCACTGTGCAGTTTCGCTGAGAGCTCATCAAGAGATTCAGTATTTGGTTTAAAGGTTTCTCTCAGCCTCTGCTCTCGATCCAAATGTCCTAATCTTGACAGCCATAATTTCTCTCAGCCATCCATGCTACGATGACATTATGCTTAGTTAACATCTTGTTATATACTAAGCAGGCTCCTTCACAGGCTGCATCTTATATACATTTCGCTCAGTCTTTACTGTTAATTCGTATACCTTTCTTTCAATTCTATCAACCTTTACAGCTAAGTCATCTATTTCCTTTCTCAGAATAATGTGGATGTATGTCTCTAGTTCCCTAACCCTGGCAACTAATTCGTTGATCAATCTAAGAAGGGTCTGAGCATGTGTCTCTAGCTCAATAAGTTTACGTTCGAGAGACTGAAATTTTCCACCTATGTACAGACACATTCTCTGTCTATGCACACCTATCGTCGTGGGCTGTGTGCGTGACATACGTGCGAACTTGTCCACAGTGCGATGTATACTACCATACTCATCAGTTTTTTTTTAAATCTAAAGAAACTCCTGGAAGTTCCGTCTATACCTACCATCATTCAGTTTTCTTGTTTTATCGATAATGAGAAACTCGTACTGTGCTTGAGTTCAGTAATGTGTGCATATCTTTACAGAATCATTGAAAGGCATGTGATTTCCTACGTGTACCTAGAAAATGTGTTTCAAATTCAAATTTTCTTGTTCGAAAGCTATAACCAGGTAGGCGTTACCCCTCACCAGCTACTTCAGGATTCTCAAACATGTCTCACTCAAATAAAATACGTTGGCACCCTTACAATGACCAATACATAAATATCGTAGAATTTGACTGTGGTTACCTAGAGCAATATCTTCAGATATGAACACTGTGTTTGGCTTTACTTTTTCTGACACGTGGAATCTGACTGCTTTGACTGATTGTCATGTATGTTACACCACCTAAACCCTGCAATATTTTTTCAGTAGCTGGTACTTGGACTGAAACAGTATTTTTAAAAATACAATACATGTTCAAAGCAGACTCTAGCCAAGTGTGTTGGTGGTGACATGAGAACATTTGTCTTGCTGAAGCAGGATTGGCTTAGAATTATTGCACATGCATATTGTGTAACAGTATCCCATTCTTCTTCTTATTCCAGTTTCCTCACCATCACAGGACCAGTCACTTACAACAAAGTCTTGATGTTTCACCGAACCTACCATAAAACTGACCATGCCAGGTTTCGGTGTACAGCGGGTTTTTGTGGCAAAATGAACACTTGTTATAATAATAACAATAATAGTAAGTGTAGCCACCATAGCACAGTCATCTTACCAACTGAGCTACAATGGCTACTCCTTACATAACATGATGACTGGCTCTTTATGTAAGAAAAACAACAAAAATTAGCGACAATATATTTTATTTACACATCATTAATGGTATGCTTTAGTGAGAACTCACCGGTTTAGTCTTCACAATAGCAGAGTATAGTGGAAATAAAAGTTTCTTGTAGACATATAACTCAGCGTGCATCTTCCTCATACTGAAGGATATTCCTTTGGCTTATTCTTTTGACACCATATTGATGCAATCTTCAAAATCGTCTGCATGCACACTACACATACAGAGGCACTTCACAATGCCTTTATACACTGTCTGAACACACAGCAATCCAAGATTCGTTCTTTTCAACACAAGTGAGTGTTGCAGGTAAATGGATCGGCCTCCGGATCTCACTATGAGCGTCATACTATCGTACACTGGTGCCATAGACAGCTTCAGGACCATACAGTAAATGCCTGAGATGGAGAATACTAGGAGGTCATCTGTAGATCGATGTAGGGTACTACACGACACAGTTCATCCCATTACAACTACATAAATCACACTTAACACTTCTTGTTACATTTTCAATCTCTAACTCAACTTACCAGTCACTGTCCACTGACGCTTCTCATCTACAACATCAACACTCTGCCCTTGCAGTAACACCAGAGTGTTTTGGGATGGCGTGTTTGTTAGAGAGCAGTACTGACCTGCAGCGTGTGGCATAGAGTCCCCAGCACGTTCCTTCTGAGAGTTGAGGGCCTGCTGGTTGTCTTCATCAAGGAAGAGGATGAATAACAGCAGCTTGTTGTTGTGCTTCAACACGCTAGTCAGGTGGACCACAGGATCCCATGGTGCTGCTGCTGATGATGGTCCCAACATCCCTGAGGTCACTGCAAATGCCGAGAAGTTGGTGGTGGCTGCTGCTGGCCTGGACACCCTGGTGGTCGCTGGCAGTCTGGTCATGCTGGAGGGTGTTGCTGGTCTGCAAATGCCAGAGGCTGCTGAACAAAGAAGAAACAATAAGCATCCTCAGACAAAGACAAGGAGTGGAACAAAGAAATGAAACGACAAAGAGGAAGAACTGCTACTTACAGTAATGCTAGCGGAAAGGCATGTAATAAATACTTCCTTTAACACTTCTTCTGCGATGCAGAGGCAGACGAGAATCTCAGCTGCTGTTGACAATTCCAGGTTCTCCCACTGAGTAACTGTGACAGAGTCCATCTGTCTTACATTCCACAACATTACCATCATATGATCAGATGCTGTGTTCCTCCATTCCTGTTGGCTTCCAACAATTTTCAGGTTAGAGAGAGGTGAATGCTGTGTTCCTATTGATCCCCAAGGGAAGTGATGTTGGAGAACAGAAACCCATTTCAAGTGCCTTCTGCGGAAATTTTGTGAACTAGCGGTCAAGTCCCATACATGAAAATGAACACTGGTTCATTATACAGGGTGTTACAGAAAGGTACGGCCAAACTTTCAGGAAACATTCGTCACAAACAAATAAAGAAAAGATGTTATGTGGACATGTGTCCGGAAACGTTTAATTTCCATGTTAGAGCTTATTTTAGTTTCGTCAGTATGTACTGTACTTCCTCGATTCACCGCCATGATTTCATACGGGATGCTTTACCTGTGCTGCTAGAACATGTGCCTTTACAAGTACGACACAACATGTAGTTCATGCACGATGGAGCTCCTGCACATTTCAGTCGAAGTGTTCGTACGCTTCTCAACAACAGATTCGGTGACCGGTGGATAGGTAGAGGCAGACCAATTCCATGGCCTCCACGCTCTCCTGACCACAACCCTCTTGACTTTCATTTATGGGGGCAAATTCAATCTCCAGATCTCTTTCCTTTATTTCCACACGACCGGTCCCAGGCCAGCTCACCATCTTCAGATAAACTATTACGGTTACCGTATAGCCTGTCGAATGTGGAACTGAAGGTTTACTGTCAATGAGTTCTGAAGATGAATAGCGGACCCGAAACAGGTTATATGGAAATAAAGGTAAGAGGTCTGGGGAGTGAATTTGGTCACTGTTTTTCTTTCTGAGCGGTGAAGTATACCGTTCGCCATAAGAAGGAATAATTCTGTTTCGAGTCCCGGTCCGCCACAAGTTTTCATTGTCACTATCCATTGTGCCGCAGAAGTCTAATGGTAACCGCAGTTGTGAATGCATTTAATTTTATCAACATACTTCGTAGCGTCATTTCAGGCTTTATTGTGCATTGCCACTTCAAGACAGGAAGGATTTTAGCACGGAAAGTTATCCGCTGAACAGGATTTCACCACAGCGTCGCCGGCCGAAGTGGCCGTGCGGTTAAAGGCACTGCAGTCTGGAACCGCAAGACCGCTACGGTCGCGGGTTCGAATCCTGCCTCGGGCATGGATGTTTGTGATGTCCTTAGGTTAGTTAGGTTTAACTAGTTCTAAGTTCTAGGGGACTAATGACCTCAGAAGTTGAGTCCCACAGTGCTCAGAGCCATTTGAACCATTTGAACCACAGCGTCGTCACTGATATATTCCACTGAGAACGTTGGAAATCTCCCTCTTAGTGGTCAACCGTGGTTATCAATACCAGCTGATGGGTGCTGTCAACAAATTAACTGATCTTACGTACTCTGGCGAGAGTACAATGAACTGTCTTTTTGGAGACAACTAGGTTTGTGGTGCTGACCAAAATAGTATAAAGTAGCATCTGAGTGATCAGTTTGGTCTCTAGGCATCAATTACAAACAACTGAAAACCCTCAACAAAGTGATGTGCGAAGAAGTTGAGTAAAGTAATATTTGTAATGGAAGCCAATAACGTCTCTCTCTCTCTCTCTCTCTCTCTCTCTCATGCTTTGGTTTTTGTTTTAACTGAAAATTCCAGAAACTGTCAGACACCTGAAAATCGTTGTAGGATAATGTGGAGGCAGCTATCCACAATTGATGCCTCAGGCGTCACTCTATTCCACTCCGTAATTGAAAACGGAAACCACGTATGTACGTGTACCTCACCCCTCATGGTAATGTACAAGTGCGTCAGTGAAAAAGACCAATAAAAAGGTGTTAGCATTTGGACGTAATGTGCTGTTCCAGTCTCTTCTGTACCTAAGGTCCATCACCGTTCCCTTTGGATCCCTACGTAATTCGGTGCTCTCCTATACGCACGACCGAACAGCGGAGGAGTGGTACTCAAGCGTCAACTTTACGTTACAATATCTCCGGATGTAATTAACATTTTACAATGCAACAAACGGCACTGATTATGTATTTGTTTAAATGTTCAGATGTGCTAACAAAACTAACGGGGTTCCATTTAAAAAACGTAGGTTTGTGTTAAAAAACATACTTCCGTGCATTTTTTTATGGTTTGTATTAACCAATTACACTAGCCCCTCTCCTCACGTTCGGTCTGTGGAATCGATTCGTCAGTATTTGATGTGGTTTACGAAATATATCCAGCGGTAATGTTAGGTGACTCACCCTGTATAAATGACCTAGTAGATTGTGTCGGAACTTCCATACGGCTTTTCGCGGATGATGCTGTAGTATACAGAGACGTTGCAGCAATAGAAAATTGCAGCGAAATGCAGGAAGATCTGCACCCGATAGGCACTTGGTGCAGGGAGTGGCAACTGACCCTTAACATAGCCAAATATAATGTATTGCGAATACATAGAAAGAAGGATCCTTTATTTTATGACTATACGATAGCGGAACAAACACTGGTAGCAGTTACTTCTGTAAAATATCTGGGAGTATGCGTGCGGAACGATTTGAAGTTGAATGATCATATAAAATTAATTGTTGGTAAGGCGGGTGCTAGGTTGAGATTCATTGGGAGAGTCCTTAGAAAATGTAGTCTATCAACAAAGGAGGTGGCTTACAAAACACTCGTTCGACCTATACTTGAGTATTTCTCATCGGTGTGGGATCCGTACCAGGTCGGGTTGACAGAGGAGATAGAGAAGGTCCAAAGAAGAGCGGCGCATTTCGTCACAGGGTTATTTGGTAAGTGTGATGGCGTTACGAAGATGTTTGGCAGATTCTGCAAGAGAGGCGCTCTGCACCGCGGTGTAGCTTGCTGTCCAGGTTTCGAGAGGGTTCTGTATGAGGTATCGAATATATTACTTCCCCCTACTTACACCTCCCGAGGAGATCACGAATGTAAAATTAGAGAGATTCGAGCACGCACGGAGCTTTCCGGCAGTCGCTCTTCCCGCGAACCATACGCGACTGGAACAGGAAAGCGAGGTAATGACAGTGGCACCTAAAGTGCCCTCTGCCACACACCGTTGGGTGGCTTGAGGAGTATAAATGTAGATGTAGATCGAGGGAAGTATGATGGTTCAGACGAGGAGATGCCTGAGTGGGTGCAGAAAATAGAAACGGACCTCGTCACAGTGAGGAGATATCAGATGATGAGAGGGATATCACTCAGAGCCAGAGTGAGATAGTAATACCTACTAGTTCAGCGTACAAATAACCAGTGTTGTCTCTTTCCTTGTAGCAGCAGGTGGTGTCTATAACGTTGAACTCATTTCTCGTTATTCTTTGTCTCCAACACCACGATCCATGCAAGATGCAGTGGTGCGGGTAACGTAGGCGGTGAAGAAACAACCGTTTAGACGAGGTCCTGAGTGGCATGCCCTGCTTGTAAGAAGTCACTCGTCGCTGCGTGGGAAGCCGCCGCCGCGCAAACACCCACAGCCCCATCCATTGCCGTCTCATCACCATCTCTGCTCTGTGACGAAACGCGCCGCTCTTCTTTGGACTTTCTCTATCTCCTCTGTCAACCCGACCTGGTACGGATCCCACACCGATGAGCAATACTCAAGTATAGGTCGAACGAGTGTTTTGTAAGCCACCTCTGGCGTCCCTCTGTCAGCTGGCTCAAGATTGTGGGAACAACAATCATATCTGCAGTCACAACCTAGCTGCTAGTGTTAGGGCAACGCACCATTCCCACCTCACGCACGTTTTCGCCCGAAAAACCAATGCAAGATATGCGCACCCCCCTGCAACTTCACACAACAATCATTAGCAGCACTATCGTTGCCAAATAGTTGTAGCTGTAGTAGGTGTACTTGTAGTAGTAACAATCCTCTGGCTAGTTACCTCCCCCATTCTTTTAGTGAAGGACATCGGATTACTAACACCATACCGCAATTAGAAATGATAACGACCTTGAGAGGCGAATCTTGTTCACTAGGATCGAGAATTCAGCGAGAGGGCACAGAGACCTTGCAGTGCGCCTTCCTGTTCTCCAAACCGATCTTCTCAAGGTTACTAATCACCCACAATACCCCACCATCAAATGCCGTACTGTGCTATGTATGGAACTGTGCACTCCCCCCCCCCCCCCTTCCCTAACGTGCCCTAGGCATTGAGGACACATGTTTGGCATCTAATCGCAGAGCACATCAATCGCAGAGTGGTTTCGTGACTCCAGCTTGAGTACTGTACTGGACCGGTTTTCGCCGGCCGGAGTGGCCGAGCGGTTCTAGGCACTACAGTGTGGGACCGCGCGACCGCTACGGTCACAGATTCGACTCCTGCCTCGGGCATTGATGTGTGTGATGTGCTTAGGTTAGTTAGGTTTAAGTAGTTCTAAGTTCTAGGGGACTGATGACCTCAGAAGTTAAGTCCCATAGTGCTCAGAGCCATTTGAACCATTTTTTTTTTTACCGGTTTTCCGAGATGGAAGTCAGATCGTCAGTGAAAGCACTCAGCCGAATACTACACCATACCCACGTCTACGATGCAGTAAATGAAGTATTCAGATATGTCAAGCTTCTTAAGGATATAGCTTACAAAAAGGCACGTATTAATGTCAAAAATAGAATCGACCAGTCTTGTTTTGTATGGTCAGTCCTGTCTTGAGAAAGAAACAGTAGACAGAATCCAGATTATACATATCGATACGGAACAGGTATTATAAATCTGACGGTATAAATTTCCCCATCAAGATCCAGGACAACTTAAATTTGAGGTGCCAAATACCGGAATATACCGAACGAGGTGACACAGTGGTAAAGCACGCTGGACTCGTATTTGAGAGGACAATGGTTGAAACCCGTGTCCAGCCATTCTGAATCAGGTTTTCTGAGATTTCCCTAAATCACTTCAGGCAAATGCCGGGATGGTTCCTTTGAAATGGTGCGTACGACTTACTTCCCATCCTTCCCTAATCCAATGCAACCAATGGCCTCGCTGTTTGGTCACCTCCCCAAAATCATCCAACCAACCAATAACGGAGTATCGGTTCATGTTTATGGTTTAGAGAGACGAAAGTGAGATGAGCTGAACAAGTATATAGTCGTTGGATCCCTCCATTTCTCAAAGTTTGCCAGTGAACGTAACATCCATGTGAATACGCTGATATGCTCAACTGACGAAGGTACGAAGGAAGACAATTGTGAGTCCTGCTGCAGCAGGGACATGCACCGACTCGTTTTCTCCCAACTGCCAAAAAACCATCGTGTAAAGCATGTTAACTTATAGCCTCTGAATGCCTTTCCTCAGACAAGTTATCAGCAAAGCATCTAGCAGACTGTGCTTCCAAGCACCCAGTACATGCTGTTATGCCTACAGAGGAAAACCAATTGATAAAGTTGAAGAATGCTCACCATCAAGAGTAATGCCCGTCTATGGCGTATGCTTACATTGAATGCCTCTTCGACCCTGTCACCCACTGTGAAGGTGACCCTAGAGCCTCAACTACTACCTTCAGAGTAAAACATATTCATAAACTGCAGTGTACCTAGTTGCATCATCCTGTGATTCGAGTCTTAATCTATACAAATCTTGCGTCGGGAAAAATCCTGCGGTTTGGAGACTCACTGAGCTTGAACAACTTTCGTGGAATGTAGATGAGCTTTACAGCGACGACGTTTCCATGACGGAATCTAAGGAGAATGAATATTTGTACAATAACGATGCTGAGTACCACATTTGAAGGATGATGTTATGTAGAAAATGTGGCGCAGCTCACAATACATGCAACTTTAAGTATCAGTTACAGTGGCACATACTCATTTTCTTACATGATTCGAGCAGGTAGGACGCTTACTTTCTTATGGAGCACTTGGATGATTTCGGCTGGGAGAAAAATCAGATTAGTGTCCTGCGTGAAAGTGTTGAGAAATATATTTCATTCTCCAAACGAATGGCTCCAAGAACTACGGTCTGTTTCCTTGTCTCGCTCCGTTTTATGCTGGCATCACTCCAAAAATTTGTTGAAACTCTACCTCTGAGGTATATGCATATCACTTCAGCTGCATCTCCTGACGAGAAAAAGTTTCAACTTGAAACGTCCCCTTTTAACAATTATACACGACTGTCCTTAAACTGACACACAATATTTTGTTAGCGCAACGCAATCTGACTTTCAATAATCCATACAAAAGAATGGGCCCAGACTAACATTAAACTATACCTTTCACAAATCACTTACCTCACAAAAATCTTCGCTACTCAAGCTACTGCAATACAGCGAGCGCCACTACTGCCAGCTAAATAAAAGATTCAAACTACTGAAGGCACTAACTACTGATAGGCATAGTTAGCAAATGAAAGATTTTGATAGAGAACAACCAATGTATTTACCTCAATAGTCGTAATATATGTAGCAGTTCATGACAAATTTCGAAACTCCGCCATCTCTCTCCCCACATTCACCACTGCTGGCGGCTCACCTCCAACTGTGCAACGCTACGCGCTGTTCACATCCATCTGCTGCTGCCCAACACTACAATGGCAGACAACAATGCAAACTAGCCACAGACTGCACACAGCACAGCCAGTGATTGTCATACATAGCGCTACGTGGCGTTACCAATAAGAAAACAGAAACAGTGGGGAGCATGGGGGCTATGTAAGTAGGCTGTTTAGGTTTTTTTTATTAGTAACGCCACCTCTGTATGAAAATCACTGGCTGTGCTGTGTCTAGTCTGTGGCTGCTTTGCATTGTTGTAATACTCGCCATTGTAGCGTTAGGCAGCTGGCTGTGAACAGCGCGTAGCGTTGCGCAGTTGGAGGTGAGCCGCCAGCAGTGGTGGATGTGGGGAGACAGATGGCGGAGTTTTGAAATTTGTCATGAACTGCTGCATATATTATGACTATTGAGGTAAATACATTGGTTGTTCTCTATCAAAATCTTTCATTTGCTAACTATGCCTATCAGTAGATAGTGCCTTTAGTAGTTTGAATCTTTTATTTAGCTGGCAGTAGTGGCACTTGCTGTATTGCAGTAGCTTGAGTAGCGAAGATTTTTGTGAGGTAAGTGATTTGTGAAAGGTATAGTTTAATGTTAGTATGGGCCCATTCTTTTGTAGGGATTATTGAAAGTCAGATTGCGTTGCGCTAACAAAATATTGTGTGTCAGTTTAAGCACAGTCATGTATAATTGTAAAAAGGGGACGTTTCAATCTGGTGACTAGGAAGAGGGTTTTTCCATATGATAGTAGGGCAAAACCCAACAAAACCAGGCTACTCGACAGGCTACTCGACAGGCTACTGCAGCAACCTCAAAGGTGATACCATGACGAATGCAGAAGAAGAGCATGCTGTGAACGTGTGGCCGGGATTCAGAATTTCCACTTTAGGAGAACACACACAGCTTTACATGGACAGAGATGTGCGCTTCAGTATAGATATTTTACAGAAATTCCAGAAACTATGCATGACCACCCAATCTCTGGGTCCTGCGCTGTATTACACAGCACCTGTGTTGTATTGAAATGCTACGTTCAAGAAAACGAAGCACAGCATCGAATTATTGACCGATGCTGGCATGCATCTTTTCTCAGAGCATAGGATTCGTGATGGACTTCGTCAGTCTTTTTATAGGCACGCCAAAGCAAATGACCCAAGTATGGGTAAGAAGTTCAAAGCATCCCTTCATTCGAGTTAAATCATGTGTTGGAATCTCAATAACCTATATGTGCTGGCCATGCAACAATCACTGCCGATTAGCGAGTGCCGAGGGGAGCCTGAATAAGAATGTAGGGGATTAGATGTAGAAGATGGTTTGGCGGCTGATTATGATGTTTTGTATGGGGTGAAGGCGGAACTCACACACCCTATCACTTTGCATGATGCACACACTATTTGCAATTGTGTCCAGAGCAACTAGTTCCACAAGGATGCTCCTCCCTAAATCGATGACAACGCTGAGCAATAAGCAGAGATACATAATTCACTATCATAATCTCTACACTGTCTCAGATAGGGGATGAGGCTGGTTAGAACCACACAGGATATCTCCTTGAATTCCTCTGGTTCAAGGAGCATATTGATTTCGATACGAAACTGGGGGTTTCCTTGATGTGTGACATGGAGAAAGAGTTTTTAAAATTAATGGATAACTCAGTTTTGGGTAAAACAATGAAGAATTTGAGGAAACGTCACGAAATGTTGATAAGAATCGAATGGGATGGGATTTAGTCGTCAGAAAATGCATCGCCAGGGCAATTATAAAGTGGGTCACAGTATTCAACGAAAAAAATTTTTGTTTTTTTGGACATGGCGAAGGTTGAAGTAGAGTTCACTAAACCTGTATGTGTGGGGATGTGCATACAAGGCGTATCCAAACTCTGCATGTACCGCTTTGATTATGAGTTTGCGAAAAATTATTTCGCTCATCTTAAATCACTGTGCATGGATACAAAGGGCTTCATCTGTTGGGTGAATAACAGCGAACCATATGAGGTAATGAGGTACCATGGTGAAAAATTCGACTCTTCTTCATACATGACCGATAATCCTTACGGTATTGTTGCACAGATCAAGATGGTTATTGGAAGAATGAACGATGAGGCGAATGAGTCACCGATTGTGGACTTTGTAGATCTGGGAATAAAAATGTATGCATATCACATATTGGATAGCGCCACCCAGGGGCGAGTTAAGGGTGTGCGTCGTGTGGCGTCAGGAGTTCTCTCAATCGAATACTACATGCAGTGTTTGTATAGAGGTGCTCCCGGTGCTCTGCCGTAGTGAATAAGGCGGAAAACTAGTATTCGATAGCGAGGAAATGAGGTGCACACTGTGCTGTAGTCTGAAATCGGCCTGTCGCCTCATGATGGTAAAAGAGACGTTTGTGATGACAGCACTGAAACTCTCCCATACTCACCCCATTCACTTGTTGAGGGGCAGGGGATGTGGGACCCTGTTTGAGTGAGTGGGAGGGAATGAAACAATTGTAAATATTACAAAGTAGTATGAGCCTTTTATCATACTGTAAGTAAGTGTGTGTGTGTGTCTCAGTGTGTGAGAGTGTGCTGTAAATATTTTTTATGCATACAGTGTGAGTGAGGAATCTGTACTGTGTTCATATATATATATATTACTTGCATTTTTCTTAACATACGCCACCCAGTGGGTTCCCGATCACCCAGAAATATCTAAATTCACAACTCCACATTCTCCGGATTTCAGCATATGGTAGTGTATCTTGCATAAACACACCTTTTAAATTGTGAATGTTGAATTTTTTCCCGACAAACTTCAGCAGATCTTTGTTTGTAAACGGTCTGCCAGGTAGGATAACTAACGGACTTTCCTGTATGGTTTTGGGTATAGTCCTTTTCCGATGGCTGCTGCTTCCATCAGGCAGTTTCTATTATCTCGCTTCCTCTAGCTGTCCCTGGGAGTTGCGTGTGTTCTTGATTGTTCTGGCAATAACCGCAGCCCCACCGGCCAGTGAAATCATCGCCGAGAGACCTGCGATGGCTGGAGTTAGCCAGGGGATAACTCCACCTGTTTTCTTAGGTACCGGCAGAACCTGGAGTCCTTTAACGAGTCCTTTACGGTTCAGAGCACATTTAGTGGCATACCTCGGTGGCAGGATGCGGGTTTGGAGACACCTATTCCTTTTAATCAACATTGTCTTCTTCTTCATTTGTGCATGACGTGCAGTCTCCATAGCTTGCTTGAAATTCAAACCCAAGCCCAACTTTATTTCACCACACATGGTTTTATCAACTCCAAATGCTGCAGTACTCTTCCCTGTACCTGTATCTGTCGTCGCACGTATTGCCTGGGTGTTATCAGCTAAATTTCAATGCAGCGTGACGTACTGATATATCTTTACGTTTTGCATTTACAATTTTGTGTTCCAGGCACGCTTTGTTAAGAAGGTTAACGATTTGAAGCTTTTCTCTGGGTCTACATCTACATCTACATTTATACTTCGCAGCCACCCAATGGTGTGTGGCGGAGGGCACTTAACGTGCCACTATCATTACCTCGCTTTCCTGTTCCAGTCGTGTATGGTTTGCCGGAAGAACGACTGCCGGAAAGCCTCCGTGCGCGCTCGAATCTCTCTAATTTTACATTCGTGATCTCCTCGGGAGGTATAATTAGGGGGAAGCAATATATTCAATACCTCATCCAGAAACCCACCCTCTCGAAACCTGGACAGCAAGCAACACAGCGATGCAGAGCGCCTCTCTTGCAGAGTCTGCCACTTGAGTTTGCTAAACATCTCTGTAAGGCTATCACGCTTACCAAATTACCCTGTGACGAAACGCGCCGCTCTTCTTTGGATCTTCTCTATCTCCTCCGTCGACCCGACCTGGTATGGATCCCATACTGATGAGCAATACTCAAGTATAGGTCGGACGAGTGTTTTGTAAGCCACCTGCTTTGTTGATGGACTACAGTTTCTAAGGACTCTCCCAATGAATCTCAACCTGGCACCCGCCTTACCAACAATAAATTTTATATGATCATTCAACTTCAAATCGTTCCGCACGCATACTCCCAGATATTTTACTGAAGTAACTGTTACCAGTGTTTGCTCCGCTATCATATAATCGTACAATAAAGGATCTTTCTTTCTATGTATTCACAATACATTACATTTGTGGTAATTATACACCAGAATGTGCAATTCCACTGTAAGTTTGTGGAGAATGCTACCACCACCACCTCCTGTAATGTATGTCCTTTCGTGCTTCTTATGCTGCTGTACTGGTTACATTCTACGCATCCCATTACATAACAAATCGTCAGTGTCATTATAGCTGTTTTCTGTTACAGGAAAACCAATGCATTTAAGTAGTACTATGTTCCCTCTTTGTGTTATGACACGCTCTGTGAAAAACACGTGTGATTCTGAGCTCTTCTGCACTGTGTAAAAGCATCCTGAAATTTTAGTGCTACCGTTGTCCTTTAAGATGTAAGTTCTGGCACTTGTTCCCTGCACTTTGGAAACTGTAAATATCTTACTCGACCGGTTTGGGAGGTTTGGCGTCTGCCATGCTGTCTTGTGTTTTGAGATATGTACCAAATCACTCACATTAAATTTCAGTTTACATGGATCCAGCATTTTAGTACTATAGTGCACCATATTCGTGAGTCCATTATCATAAATATCAATTGGTCTCATTTTTGTTGTGTCAGATTATACTGTGCAGTTATTTCTGGGTGGATATCTGTCCATTTGTATGAGCTGCGGAGATTAAAATTCAACCACATTTGACCTTTTACTGTTCTGTTCAGACGTTCCACGATACTCACCTTCAGGTGGGTGAATATTGAGTAGTAATGCATTCCATACCAGTCTTGAAATGCATGTTATAAAATTTTCCACCGTAAGCGATTTGGAGGTTGTCCAGCCATCGATTGTCGCTGTCTGCAACAAACGCTCAGACACTCCCGTTATATCTCTCCTAATTTTTGTATTAACAGGTAACGCGCAGGAAAATTTAGATTATGTATCAGTAACCATTAAAATATATTAGAATCCATTATTCTCATGTGAAAATTTCCTCATATCTACAAGATCCACCTGCCATAAGCCATCCAAACCTTTGATCATAACATACCTACGAGGGTACCTTCTGGTTGCTGGTTTGTGCAGTTCTCGAACTGTACTTACTCGATTATACCTGTCTCTCTACACTCTGACGTTACTGAGACAACCTCATTAGAATGAGTGGTACAGACAGCTGTAGCTGATGCCACGACCAGTCGTAATCAATCTATTATCTTATTTGGGTCGTTGTAATATTTATTCTGAGAGGGCTGACTGCTGACTCTTTTATGCTGACCGTCTAATATTAATGGTTTTACAATGTATCTGTTTTTCACACTGTGTAGGTTCCCTGTTTTCCTGTGTGCACCAGTCAACTGTAATATTTGTATTTCACCGCACATCTACAGATCTTTGGGTGAAAATTTTACTGTTTTTGAGGATTTTAGGAAAGTGAGGTTCAATAAGCCAGGTATTCTTTGAAATTTCCATATCCCTTGTGTGTATTTTTTTTTTCATTTAACCTTGTGTGCAACATGTATGGTTTCTCATCGTTGACACCAAATGTTTTGTATATCCTAGCATCGCTGGGACAGTTAATGAAACCAGCAATAGCATCCTCATTGTCACTGTGCAGTTTCGCTGAGAGCTCATCAAGAGATTCAGTATTTGGTTTAAAGGTTTCTCTCAGCCTCTGCTCTCGATCCAAATGTCCTAATCTTGACAGCCATAATTTCTCTCAGCCATCCATGCTACGATGACATTATGCTTAGTTAACATCTTGTTATATACTAAGCAGGCTCCTTCACAGGCTGCATCTTATATACATTTCGCTCAGTCTTTACTGTTAATTCGTATACCTTTCTTTCAATTCTATCAACCTTTACAGCTAAGTCATCTATTTCCTTTCTCAGAATAATGTGGATGTATGTCTCTAGTTCCCTAACCCTGGCAACTAATTCGTTGATCAATCTAAGAAGGGTCTGAGCATGTGTCTCTAGCTCAATAAGTTTACGTTCGAGAGACTGAAATTTTCCACCTATGTACAGACACATTCTCTGTCTATGCACACCTATCGTCGTGGGCTGTGTGCGTGACATACGTGCGAACTTGTCCACAGTGCGATGTATACTACCATACTCATCAGTTTTTTTTTAAATCTAAAGAAACTCCTGGAAGTTCCGTCTATACCTACCATCATTCAGTTTTCTTGTTTTATCGATAATGAGAAACTCGTACTGTGCTTGAGTTCAGTAATGTGTGCATATCTTTACAGAATCATTGAAAGGCATGTGATTTCCTACGTGTACCTAGAAAATGTGTTTCAAATTCAAATTTTCTTGTTCGAAAGCTATAACCAGGTAGGCGTTACCCCTCACCAGCTACTTCAGGATTCTCAAACATGTCTCACTCAAATAAAATACGTTGGCACCCTTACAATGACCAATACATAAATATCGTAGAATTTGACTGTGGTTACCTAGAGCAATATCTTCAGATATGAACACTGTGTTTGGCTTTACTTTTTCTGACACGTGGAATCTGACTGCTTTGACTGATTGTCATGTATGTTACACCACCTAAACCCTGCAATATTTTTTCAGTAGCTGGTACTTGGACTGAAACAGTATTTTTAAAAATACAATACATGTTCAAAGCAGACTCTAGCCAAGTGTGTTGGTGGTGACATGAGAACATTTGTCTTGCTGAAGCAGGATTGGCTTAGAATTATTGCACATGCATATTGTGTAACAGTATCCCATTCTTCTTCTTATTCCAGTTTCCTCACCATCACAGGACCAGTCACTTACAACAAAGTCTTGATGTTTCACCGAACCTACCATAAAACTGACCATGCCAGGTTTCGGTGTACAGCGGGTTTTTGTGGCAAAATGAACACTTGTTATAATAATAACAATAATAGTAAGTGTAGCCACCATAGCACAGTCATCTTACCAACTGAGCTACAATGGCTACTCCTTACATAACATGATGACTGGCTCTTTATGTAAGAAAAACAACAAAAATTAGCGACAATATATTTTATTTACACATCATTAATGGTATGCTTTAGTGAGAACTCACCGGTTTAGTCTTCACAATAGCAGAGTATAGTGGAAATAAAAGTTTCTTGTAGACATATAACTCAGCGTGCATCTTCCTCATACTGAAGGATATTCCTTTGGCTTATTCTTTTGACACCATATTGATGCAATCTTCAAAATCGTCTGCATGCACACTACACATACAGAGGCACTTCACAATGCCTTTATACACTGTCTGAACACACAGCAATCCAAGATTCGTTCTTTTCAACACAAGTGAGTGTTGCAGGTAAATGGATCGGCCTCCGGATCTCACTATGAGCGTCATACTATCGTACACTGGTGCCATAGACAGCTTCAGGACCATACAGTAAATGCCTGAGATGGAGAATACTAGGAGGTCATCTGTAGATCGATGTAGGGTACTACACGACACAGTTCATCCCATTACAACTACATAAATCACACTTAACACTTCTTGTTACATTTTCAATCTCTAACTCAACTTACCAGTCACTGTCCACTGACGCTTCTCATCTACAACATCAACACTCTGCCCTTGCAGTAACACCAGAGTGTTTTGGGATGGCGTGTTTGTTAGAGAGCAGTACTGACCTGCAGCGTGTGGCATAGAGTCCCCAGCACGTTCCTTCTGAGAGTTGAGGGCCTGCTGGTTGTCTTCATCAAGGAAGAGGATGAATAACAGCAGCTTGTTGTTGTGCTTCAACACGCTAGTCAGGTGGACCACAGGATCCCATGGTGCTGCTGCTGATGATGGTCCCAACATCCCTGAGGTCACTGCAAATGCCGAGAAGTTGGTGGTGGCTGCTGCTGGCCTGGACACCCTGGTGGTCGCTGGCAGTCTGGTCATGCTGGAGGGTGTTGCTGGTCTGCAAATGCCAGAGGCTGCTGAACAAAGAAGAAACAATAAGCATCCTCAGACAAAGACAAGGAGTGGAACAAAGAAATGAAACGACAAAGAGGAAGAACTGCTACTTACAGTAATGCTAGCGGAAAGGCATGTAATAAATACTTCCTTTAACACTTCTTCTGCGATGCAGAGGCAGACGAGAATCTCAGCTGCTGTTGACAATTCCAGGTTCTCCCACTGAGTGACTGTGACAGAGTCCATCTGTCTTACATTCCACAACATTACCATCATATGATCAGATGCTGTGTTCCTCCATTCCTGTTGGCTTCCAACAATTTTCAGGTTAGAGAGAGGTGAATGCTGTGTTCCTATTGATCCCCAAGGGAAGTGATGTTGGAGAACAGAAACCCATTTCAAGTGCCTTCTGCGGAAATTTTGTGAACTAGCGGTCAAGTCCCATACATGAAAATGAACACTGGTTCATTATACAGGGTGTTACAGAAAGGTACGGCCAAACTTTCAGGAAACATTCGTCACAAACAAATAAAGAAAAGATGTTATGTGGACATGTGTCCGGAAACGTTTAATTTCCATGTTAGAGCTTATTTTAGTTTCGTCAGTATGTACTGTACTTCCTCGATTCACCGCCATGATTTCATACGGGATGCTTTACCTGTGCTGCTAGAACATGTGCCTTTACAAGTACGACACAACATGTAGTTCATGCACGATGGAGCTCCTGCACATTTCAGTCGAAGTGTTCGTACGCTTCTCAACAACAGATTCGGTGACCGGTGGATAGGTAGAGGCAGACCAATTCCATGGCCTCCACGCTCTCCTGACCACAACCCTCTTGACTTTCATTTATGGGGGCATTTGAAAGCTCTTGTCTATGCAACCTCAGTACCAAATGTAGAGACTCTTCGTGCTCGTATTGTGGATGGCTGTGATACAATACGCCATTATCCAGGGCTGCATCAGGGATTCCATGCGATGGAGGGTGGATGCATGTATCCTCGCTAACGGAGGACATTTTGAACATTTCCTGTAACAAAGTGCTTGAAGTCACGCTGCTATGTTCTGTTGCTGTGTGTTTCCATTCCATCATTAATGTGATTTGAAGAGAAGTAATAAAATGAGCTCTAACATGGAAAGTAAGCGTTTCCAGACACATGTCCACATAACATATTTTCTTTCTTTGTGTGTGAGGAAAGTTTCCTGAAAGTTTGGCCGTACCTTTTTGTAACACCCTGTATATGGGACAGTGGAATATGACGAATATGTCTCCTGAACTGTGGGCCAGCACTGTGTGCAGGCCTCTCTCCTGACCTGTACACAGGGGAATATGTGAGGTGCTCTGCAGTTGGTGTGAACATGCAAGTGAAAGCTTTTCGCGGGATATGGGTTTTGGTGGTGGAGGGGGGTATTTGTATAGTCATGTGTCGATGCATACAGGACCTCATATATATGATGAGTGTTTTTCCAGCTGATTGTAATATTCACCAGTCACTTAATATAATGAGATGATTGTCACCAAATACGCAAGTGCTCAATCGAAAGTGCCTCAATGTTTCTGGAGAACTCATGGCTTATGGAATCGATGCAGTGAGGACTGACCTAATTGCACCAGTATCCATCAGTGGGATGTGAGATGATCTCTTGAGAGTGGAGGTATCACAGTGTTACCTCCCACCACGAAGGAGCTATGTCTCACACAACCTAATGAAACAGAGAATATGCAGCAATATATTATTGAAACTGAGTTGAATTTCGTGTCATGAGATCCTTCCTCTCCACCACAGAGTCAGTCGTTATGTCACTGATTTTCAGTTGGAGGAGAGGAAGGGAGAAGCATGAGAGGGAGGCGTGGGCTGGGGGATTTCCCAGGACGAGGAAAATAGGCTCCGAACTGAGCAAGTGTCCCTTTTCCAAGAGGGATAGGAGAGGGGTGAGGGAAGGGAGGTTTCTCAGACAGATAGATTATCCCCAGGGGGCCATAAATCAACCCTCAGAGGTCATAAATCACTTATCAGAACACTAGGTTAAGGGGAAGGGGTGCCAGGTCCTCAGGTCCCCTGTGACCGATCCAGTGCTGGGAAAGGGTTGTTGCTGTTGTTGTGGTCTTCAGTTCTGAGACTGGTATGATGCAGCTCTCCATGCTACTCTCTCCTGTGAAAGCTTCTTCATCTCCCAGTACTTACGCAACCTACATCCTTCTGAATCTGCTTAGTGTATTCATCTCTTGGTCTCCCTCTAGGATTTTTACCCTCCACACTGCCCTCCAATGCTAAATTTGTGATCCTGTAATGCCTCAGAACATGTCATTGCCATTGCCAGTCTACATTTTATATCCTCTCTACTTCGACCATCATCAGTTATTTTGCTGTCCAAATAGCAAAACTCATTTACTACATTTCCTCATTTCCGAATCTAATTCCCTCAGCAACACCCTACGTAATTCGACTACATTCCATTATTCTCATTTTGCTTTTGTTGATGTTCATCTTATATCCCCCTTTCAAGATACTGTCCATTCCATTCAACTGCTCTTCCAAGTCCTTTGCTGTCTCTGATAGAACTGCAATGCCATTTGCGAACCTCAAAGTTTTTATTTCTATTCCATCGATTTTAATACCTACTCCGTTTTTTCCTTTTGTTTCCTTTACTGCTTGCTCAATATACAGATGGAATAACATTGGGGACAGGCTACAACCTTGCCTCACTCCCTTCCCAACCACTGCTTCCCTTTCATGCCCCTCGAATCTTATAACTGCGATATGGTTTTTTTAGAAATTGTAAATAGCCTTTCGCTCCCTGTATTTTACCCTGCCACCTTTAGAATTTGAAAGAGAGTATTTCAGTCAACATTGTCAAAAGCTTTCTCTAAGTCTGCAAATGCTAGAAACGTATGTTTGCCTTTCCTTAAACTTTCTTCTAAAATAAGTCGTAAGGTCAGTATTGCCTCACGCGTTCCAACATTTCTACGGAATCCAAACCGATCATCACCGAGGTCGGCTTCTACCAGTTTTTCCATTTGTCTGTAAAGAATTCGCATTAGTATTTTGCAATTTTCACATCTGTCAACACCTGCTTTCTTTGACATTGGATTTATTATGTTCTTCTTGAAGTCTGAAGGTATTCGCCTGTCTCATTCATCTTGCTCACCAGATGGTAGAGTAGTTCTAATGGAATTTTGTCTACTCCCGGGGCCTTGTTTCGACTCAGGTCTTTCAGTATCGTGTCAAACTTTTCACGCAGTATTGTATCTCCAATTTTATCTTCATATACATCCTCTTCCATTTCCATAATATGGTCCTGAAGTACATCACTCTTGTATAGACCCTCTATATACTCCTTCCACATTTCTGCTTTTCCTTCTTTGCTTAGAACTGGATTTTCATCAGATCTCTTGATATTCATACAAGTGGCTCTCTTTTCTCCTAAGGTCCCTTTAGTTTTCTGTAGGCAATATCTATCTTCTCCCTAGTCAGATAAGCCTCTACATCCTTACATTTGTCCTCTAGCTATCCCTGCTTAGCTTATTTGCACTTCCTGTCGATCTCATTCTTCAGATGTTTGTATTCCTTTTTGCCTGCTTCACTTACTGCATTTTTGTATTTTCTCCTTTCATCAATTAAATTCAATATTTCTTCTGTTACCCAAGTATTTCTACTAGCCCTCGTCTTTTTACCTATTTGATCCTCTGCTGCCTCAGAGCTCCCTCAGAGCTGCCCATTCTTATTCTACTGTATCTCTTTCCCCCATTCCTGTCAATTGATCCCTTATGCTCTCCCTGAAACTCTGTAAAACCTCTGGTTTAGTCAGTTTATCAAGGTCCCATCTCCTTAAATTCCCATCTTTTTGCAGTTTCTTCAGTTTTAATCTACAGTTCATAACCAATAGATTGTGGTCAGAGTCCACATCCGCCCCTGGAAATGTCTTACAATTTAAAACCTGGTTCCTAAATCTCTGTCTTACTATTATATAATCTATCTGATACCTTCTAGTATCTCCAGGTTTCTTCCACGTACACAAACGTCTTTTATGATTCTTGAACCAAGTGTTAGCTATGATTAAGTTATGCTCTGTGCAAAATTCTACCAGACGGCTTCCTCTTTCGTTTCTTACCCCCAATCCATATTCATCTACTATGTTTCCTTCTCTCCCTTTTCCTACTCTCGAATTCCAGTCACCAATGACTATTAAATTTTTGTCTCCCTTCACTACCTGAATAATTTCTTTTATCTCATCATACGTTTCATCAATTTCTTTATCATTTGCAGAGCTAGTAGGCATATAAACTTGCACTATTGTCGCAGGCATGGTCTTTGTGTCTATCTTAGCCACAATAATGCGTTCACTATGCTGTTTGTAGTAGCTTACCCGCACTCCTATTTTTTATTCATTATTAAACCTACGACTGCATTACCCCTATTTGATTTTGTGTTTATAACCCTGTATTCACCGGACCAAAAGTCTTGTTCCTCCTGCCACCGAACTTAATTCCCACTATATTTAACTTTAACCTATCCATTTCCCTTATTAAATTTTCTAACCTACCTGCCCGATTAAGGGATCCGACATTCCACGCTTCGATCTGTAGAACGCTAGTTTTCTTACTCCTCATAACGACGTCCTCTTGAGTAGTCCCCGCCCGGAGATTCAAATGTGGGACTATTTTACCTCCGGAATATTTTACCCAAGAGGACACCATCATCATTTAACGATACAGTAAAGCTGCACGCCCTCGGGAAAAATTACGGCTATAGTTTCCCCTTGCTTTCAGCCGTTCGCACTACCAGCACAGCAAGGACGTTATTGTTAGTGTTACAAGGCCAGATCAGTCAATCATGCAGACTGTTGCCCCTGCAACTACTGAAAAGGCTGCTGCCCCTCTTCAGAAACCACACGTTTGTCTGGCCTTTCAACAGATACCCCTCCGTTGTGGTTGCACCTACTGTACGGCCATCTGTATCGCTGAGACACGCAAGCCTCCCTACCAATGACAAGGTCCATGGTTCATGGAAGGGGGGGGGGGGCTGAGGAAGGGAGTCATTCAAAAAGCCTCGTACATCACGGTGCCAATGGGGTGCAGCTCCATCCTGTTGGCACAGAACACGTTGAACTTCGGTCAGTCTCTTTCATGTTGCAATGGTGTAGGTGGATTTTCCAAACCCTGTATTGCAAACATTGTGTCTGTTGATTTTTCCACTAAGGTGGAACGTCACTTCATCGCTGAAACTTACAAGCTTTAGAAATGTGTCATCCTCCATATTTGCTAGCACATAATCACAAAATGCGAGACGCTCCTCTTTATCATTGGGGTTGAGAGTCTGCACAAGTTATAATCGGTAGGGCTTGTACAGCAAACGGCGTCTCAGAACTTTCCATACTGGGGTATTCCAAGTTCTTGACTGGATATATTGGTAGACTTACTGGGAATGTGCACAAAACTTTCTTGAATCTGTCGGACATCATCCTCTGACACACGCGGTCGGCCTGTGCTTTTTCCTTTGCACACATTCCCAGTCTGTTTAAATTGCTTAAATCAACGGCTAATGCTTTTGCGAGTTCGTGGTTGAATACCGAATTTGGTACGAAATGCACGCTGCACGGTAATATGTGACTCATTTTTCGTGAACTCAAGAACGCAGAAAACCTTGTGCTCCACAGTCGCTATGTCACTTTAACTGACAATGTAGCAGAATGAAAGGCCTATATCCGTGAGAATTCTATCGGCCGCTTCTGAAACCATTACTGCCCGCCCACCGCCACCTGCCAAAAACTTTGAAACTTACACTTTTCGTTGGTATAAAGCTTGTTCGTTTGGGATTTGTACTTGAATAACCCTGTATTCTGTCAATAGTCACATTCGCCTTTATTGCTGGACAGAGGCGAAACCACCGTCGCGGTAAGGAAAAGGCAAAAGATCCACTGACTAGCTTGTGAATTATAGGAGCGAAAGTTTTGCAGTAAAAGCTAAAGCCACGATATTTCCCGTCGCACACCTATAATGGTGCAGCTTCGGTTTATACGGTTTAGTATAAGTGCGGATGATGGTACCTAGAAATCCGTCATACTTTTCTAATGAATATGTATAAACATATCAAGAAGAGGTAAGTAGGTCCTCTAGTTCCCTCTCCTCTCCACAGGCTTCGCCAAAATTAAAAAAGGAAGAGAATGATCTTCACAAATTGAAAAAGTCAGTAATGTGTTGATCCACCTCTGACTCTTATGTATGCAGTTATTTGGCTTGGCATTGACTGATAGAGTGAGGGATAACGTGTCATATTTTGTCTCGCGTTACATCGTCGAAATGCCGAGGTGGTGGGAGGGCCCTACTCGTAATGGTCGAAACGTTCGTATTTGGGGAGAAATGGCGCGTCGGTGTCGCCGTGCGGTTCTAGGCGCTTCAGTCTGGAACCTCGTGACCGCTACGGTCGCAGGTTCGAATCCTGCCTCGGGTATGGATGTGTGTGATGTACTTCTAAGTTTAGGTACTTCTAAGTGTTAGGGGACTGATGATAACAGATGTTAAGTCCCACACTGCTCAGAGCAATTTGAACCATTTTTTAGGGAGAAATGTCTTCACTGGTCATTGGGGCTCAGTTCGAAGTGGAACTCATCACTGAAGACAACTCTACTCCAGTCAATGAGATTCTAGCCCGAAGACGAATCTGGAGCCGTCCCTGACAGCGACGTCCGCCATACGGCCAGAAAACTGGGAGTACTTTTTACACAAGTGAAGATGCTGTCACACGTTTGAAGAGCACACATGTTCATGCGGTTTGGATAGCTATGAAACCAGATTCGATTATTGGTACCATATTTTTTACACGCACGAGTGCTACTTGTGTTATTCATGCGGTAGGCCTGAAGATGACGTGACTGGAACGACAAAAGTGGTTGGCTAATAGAACAGTGTAAAAATAATGGCAGTTTGTGCAGTATTATTACATTCATTTGGTTGTCATCCACGGTATTCGTACAGCACAGTGGTACGTCAATGATATTCTACGACCTGTTTTGCTGTCCTTCATGACAAGCCATCCTGGACTTATATTTCAGCAAGATAATGCCCTGCCCCCCCCCCCCCCCCCCCGCCGTGCAGACGGTGAGAGTTCCTACTGTAGGTGTCCGTGTTGTTCAAACCCGGTCTTGGCCAGCACCGTTGCCGTATCTCTCTCCATTTGAGAACATCTGGAGAATTATGGGCGGGCCTCCTTACTATCTTGAGAGTTTGCAGATATTGCGCACCAGTTGGACAGAATTTCGCATGATATCGCTCGGGAGGACAACCAACAACTCTATCAATTAATGCCAAGAAGAATACTGCTTACATAACGCCAGAGATAGACTAACGCATTGTTGACTTGCCCAAATTGTGAAGAAATTTCTCTTCAATAAATCATCACTTTTTTTCTTTTTCTTTTTTTTTAAATTGTTATATTTGTTTGGCTGTATATGCACACGCTACACCTATCGATTTCCGTCACGATCGGAGAATTCCTTCGTGGTATGTCTTTTTTTTTTTCTTAGAGCATGTGTAATGTAACGAAAGACAGGTTCTATTAATTGCTGACTGAGTATTTTAAAGAGGGAGCTCTAATTACGTTGTAAGTTTTATCGTTACAGCCTCGTCAGGTTATAAAATTACGAGTAGCTACCATCCTGTCTGCCTACGTTCCACTCTTTGCGAGTGCTAGGAGGTCATTGCATTCCCAGCGCTACAGTGAGAAATCCACTGCGAAAGCGCCTACTCGCTCCGATGCAGTTCCTCCAAAATAAAGGACTATTGGCGGCCCTCCTAGGGCAAATTAATTAAGGAGAAGGAGTAGCTGCCGGGGTTAAATTCCTCCATCACGCAACTAAAAGGCTGCGGAAACTAATGCTGCAATTTTGCGCTAAAACACGGCAATCAAATTATTTCCCTTTAACTTCGGTCCAATTTATCCCTTATTTTCAATTAAACCTTTGCTGGAGACGATGCTGCAGGCTGATCTCGTGACGTTGATTCCATGCCGGAAAATCGATGCTGGCGCCCGTTGGCTGCAAGGAGGATCCCACCGAGCAATGGAAAAGGCAGCGCTAGTTCCCCTGTTTCACTGCATACCTTCGTTGGCAATCTCACTCGTGGATGCTGTCTCTGATCTGAGCAGTATAATGAGTTCTCTGTTGCAACAGCGGATGCTGTCGAACTCCGTGACTGTTCCTTTATAGGTGTAGAAAAATTTCCGCAACCAGTCACATTGTGATCGGTAGCAGATATTTTTCTACACCCTATAGATTTACCCAATATGTACTTGTCATTGAGAAAGCCTGCCTATGACTTACCCGATGTAGTGTTTGCTCATTAATGTGGAAACTTTAAGACTGTGCCAAATAGCGATAGTCACAGGAACACAGAAAAAATCATTTCTAACGCAATCCAAAGCGCATAAAGTCTGGTTGACAGAACACCCGCAACTGAGCATGGTGGGATCAGATAGTAAGAAACTTCAGTTGAAAACCCAGTGTGGGGTTACGCGTTTGTTATATAGTTTCTCCAAGAAGCCGTAAGGCCTCGTAAATTACTTTTATGTGCATCCAGAAAGTAACCCAAAACGTGACCCTTACAATCTATGTACATTACACAAGTTTACATCCCATCTCGCCTAGACTGAAATATAAAGCTAAGTAAGGATACAACGGCGATTATTTAAAATTTCATTTTCCTGTCTTTATTAAAACATCTGTAGTTTCGCAGCCACAAAATATTTAATAAAGCACGAAGTACAGTCTTTTCTCGCCTGAGAGTGGTGAATTTCAATATTCCACTTGCTACGTGTATTTAGAACATGACGGCACAAACCGTGTTATATCGAAATGAAAATCACATTTCAAGTATTACTGCGAATGTTGCCTTCTGTCTTTTTATAAATGTGAGATCTTCAAGTTTCAAAATATGTCTAGAAGATCCATCCGATGGCTTGCGTTCGTGGTTAAGGATTACATGCCAACATACTCCATCGCGGAGCACGCCACTGGCCTGTTGGTTGGTTGGTTGGTTTGGGGAAGGAGACCAGACAGCGAGGTCATCGGTCTCATCGGATTAGGGAAGGACGGGGAAGGAAGTCGGCCGTGCCCTTTGAAAGGAACCATCCCGGAATTTGCCTGGAGCGATTTAGGGAAATCACGGAAAACCTAAATCAGGATGGCCGGACGCGGGATTGAACCGTCGTCCTCCCGAATGCGAGTCCAGTGTCTAACCACTGCGCCACCACTGGCCTGTCTAGCATTGTCATGCCGAAGGACAGAGTGCTCCATGTTTGGGCGAACTCTTCGATTTGGAAACTAAACTTGTTGTTGTTGTTGTTGTTGTTGTTGTTGTGGTCTTCAGTCCTGAGACTGGTTTGATGCAGCTCTCCATCCTACTCTATCCTGTGCAAGCTTCTTCATCTCCCAGTACCTACTGCAACCTACATCCTTCTGAATCTGCTTAGTGTATTCATCTCTTGGTCTCCCCCTACGATTTTCACCCTCCACGCTGCCCTCCAATACTAAATTGGTGATTCCTTGATGCCTCAGAACATGTCCTACCAACCGATCCCTTCTTCTGGTCAAGTTGTGCCACAAACTCCTCTTCTCCCCAATCCTAATCAGTACCTCCTCATTAGTTATGTGATCTACCCATCTAATCTTCAGCATTCTTCTGTAGCACCACATTTCGAAAGCTTCTATTCTCTTCTTGTCCAAACTATTTACCGTCCATGTTTCACTTCCATACATGGCTATACTCCATACAAATACTCTCAGAAATGACTTCCTGACACTTAAATCTATACTCGATGTTAACAAATTTCTCTTCTTCAGAAACGCTTTCCTTGCCATTGCCAGTCTACATTTTATATCCTCTCTACTTCGACCATCATCAGTTATTTTGCTCCCCAAATAGCAAAACTCCTTTACTACTTTAAGTGTCTCATTTCCTAATCTAATACCCTCAACATCACCCGACTTAATTCGACTACATTCCATTATCCTCGTTTTGATTTTGTTGATGTTCATCTTATATCCTCCCTTCAAGACACCATCCATTCCGTTCAACTACTCTTCCAAGTCCTTTGCTGTCTCTGACAGAATTACAATGTCATTGGCGAACCTCAAAGTTTTTATTTCTTCTCCATGGATTTTAATACCTACTCCGAATTTTTCTTTTGTGGAAACTACACTACTAGCCATTAAAATTGCTACACCAAGAGGAAATGCAGATGATAAACGGGTATTCATTGCACAAATGCATTATATTAGAACTGACATGTGATTACATTTTCACAGAATTTGGGTGCATAGATCCTGAGAAATCAGCACCCAGAACAATCACGTCTGGCCGTAATAACGGCCTTGATACGCCTGGGCATTGAGTCAAACAGAGCTTGGATGGCGTGTACAGGTACAGCTGCGCATGCAGCTTCAACACGATACCACAGTTCATCAAGAGTAGTGACTGGCATATTGTGACGAGCCAGTTGCTCAGCCACCGTTGATCAGACGTTTTCAGTTGGTGAGAGATCTGGAGAATGTGCTGGCCAGGGCAGCAGTCGAACATTTTCTGTATCCAGAAAGACCCGTACAGGACCTGCAACATGCGGTCGTGCGTTATCCTGCTGGAATGTGGGGTTTCGCAGGGATCGGATAAACGGTAGAGCCGCGGGTCGTAACACATCTGAAATGTAACGTCCACTGTTCAAAGTGCCGTCAGTGCAAACAAGAAGTGACGGAGACGTGTAACCAATGGCATATCATCACGCCGGGTGATACGTCAGTATAACGATGACGAATACACGCTTTCAATGTGCGTTCACCGCGATGTCGCCCAACAGAGATGCGACCATCACGATGCTGTAAACAGAACCTGGATTCACCGCAAAAATGACGTTTTGCCATTCGTGCACCCAGGTTTGTCGCTGAGTCCACCATCGCAGGCGCTCCTCTCTGTGATGCAGCGTCAAGGGTAACCGGAGCCATGATCTCCGAGCTGATCGTCCATGCTGCTGCAAACGTCGTCGAACTGTTCGTGCAGATGGTTGTGGTCTTGCAAACGTCCCCATCTGTTGACTCAGGGATCGAGACGTAGCTGCACGATCCGTTACAACCATGGGGATAAGATACTTGTCACCTCGATTGCTACTGGGAACCAGCGCGGCGTTCCGTATTACCATCCTCAACCCAACGAATCCCTAACTGTCATTGGATCTCGACCAACGCGAGCAGCAGTGTTGCGATACGATAAACCGCAATCACGATAGGCTACAATCCGACCTTTATTAAAGTCGGAAACGTGATGGTACGCATTTCTCCTCCTTACACGAGGCATCATAACAACGTTTCACCAGGCAGCGCCAGTCAACTACTGTTTGTGTATGAGAAATCGGTTGGAAACTTTCCTCATGTCAGCACGTTGTAGGTGTCGCCACCGGCGGCTACCTTGTGTGAATGCTCTGAAAAGCTAATCATTTGCATATCACAGCATCATCTTCCTGTCGGTTAAATTTCGCGTCTGTAGCACGTCATCTTCGTGGTGCAGCAATTTTAATGGCCAGTAGTGTAGTTTACAGCACGCTGTTTCTCACGCACCGAGATAGTTAGGTAACATACCGCCATATTGTAAGTTGCAAGTGGAATCCTCTCGAGTCAGAATGGGGTAATATATGGGGGCGAACGGATATTACGCAGTGTACAGGATGGTTTAGTGAGGATTTAACAAAATTTAAGGGATAATGGAAAATATTATATGTATTAGTTTGAGGTAAGAGTGCTTTCATCGGAAACCGAGTAGGTAGTAATAAGCGCAGTTAGTTCTCTAACCTGTGACAGTGGAATACGTGTGCCTACGTCTGACACTGGAATCCATGTGTCGATATTGTTGTTTCAAAGACGGTTGGGTAGCCAGCTTTCAGACGTGATAGTGGGGACGAAAACAGAATAAAAAGATATCCAGTAAATACTGGCTCTAAAATGCATATCTTAAGTGTTATGAGCACTTATGCAGTAGAAGAGACGGTTTTCACACTAGCGAAGATGAAAAGGAGCTCATAGCTCTTAAGATATATACTTCAGAGACCATGTTTGCTAGATATGTTTTTCTTTTGGCTCTATACTGCCATATACGAAAATTCCCTGCCATGCAATCTAAGCAACAACTGTACCAGTATATGTGCTCCCCTGTCCGAGGTGCCAAAATGATATCCGATCATACTTTTCGACTAGGTCGTTTCCGGAGCAGGCGCATGTTTACCCTTTCCTTCATCCTCCGGAGCAGGCGCATGTTTACCCTTTCCTTCATCCCTTGGAGTTTGTAGGAGCCTTTCTCCCATACTGTTAAATCTGTACTTCGAAGAATCAGTGGTGGAAATAAGCATCAGCTGCTGAACGGAGCCGGCCGCGGTGGTCTCGCGGTTCTAGGCGCGCAGTCCGGAACCGTGCGACTGCTACGGTCGCAGGTTCGAATCCTGCCTCGGGAATGGATGTGTGTGATGTCCTTAGGTTAGTTAGGTTTAAGTAGTTCTAAGTTCTTGGGGACTGATGACCACAGCAGTTGAGTCCCATAGTGCTCAGAGCCATTTGAACCTTTTTTTTTTTTTTTTTGCTGAACGGAATTTCATTCAAATCAGGACACACAATGGACTGAGAGTAAACTGTAAAAATAGATAAGTGATACGGAGTAGCAGAATTGACAAAACATATCAAAAATGGGGCCCGCATCTCGTGGTCGTGCGGTAGCGTTCTCGCTTCCCACGCCCGGGTTCCCGGGTTCGATTCCCGGCGGGGTCAGGGATTTTCTCTGCCTCGTGATGGCTGGGTGTTGTGTGCTGTCCTTAGGTTAGTTAGGTTTAAGTAGTTCTAAGTTCTAGGGGACTTATGACCACAGCAGTTGAGTCCCATAGTGCTCAGAGCCATTTGAACCATTTATCAAAAATGGGGACCACGAAGCAGACGATTTTAAGGAATTTTTCTGCCTTAGAAGTATAATATCACACGACGGACTAAGCAAGCAAGACATGAAAGGCAGACTATCACATGCAAACAGCCCATTCCTGGCCGTAGGAATTCCACAAGAATCAATCAACCGTCCTAGTTTGGAGCATAGCACGGTGTTTTAGTGATTCGTGGACTGCGAAAAATCTAAAGGAAGGGATTCGAAGCCTTTCAGATATGGAGAATTAGGAGGAATGATACGAAACGAGGAGGCACTCCGTAGAATCGTAGAGGAGACGAATATATGTCAAACACTGATAAGAAGAAGGGAGAAACTATGTAAGAAGTGTTAACATATCAACGAATAATACTCGAGATAGCTGTATAGGGTACAAACCGAAGAGGAAGAAATTGATTGGAATATATTCAACAAACATTAAAGACTTTGTTGCGTATATTACTCTGCGATAACCAGCTTGACACGTAAGAGGAGCAGAGAGAATCTTTCTGGAGATTTTGAGCAAGGTCACGTATGTTATTCATCAATTCTGAATACAGTTAATATCACTGTTGGGTAGTACTGAAGCTAGTCACTTTCAAAATGGGGACTTGCTAATTGTCATAATGGAACAATTAGAATGTTGACTAACAATAAAATATTATTGTCAAATTGAGGAACAACACCTATTTTAAAATTATCGTCTTGGTAACTTGGGATAAAAATCAGTATAACAACCGATGAAAAAAAAAAAAAGCAATTCTAACTAGATGAAGTTTTCTGCAATCGTGGCACTACTTATTTCTCTGCATATGGTTCCACGAAATCGATGAGATTTGGAAAGAAGACTACTTCCGCTTTATGGGGTGAATTTGTTTGTTTACATGTAAGATTGTCTACATTAAGCCGAGATGATAATCTCGAGGAAAACTATGTACCTTGTATTAATGCGTGGTATGCAACACCTCCGTTGAAAAAAGAAACAATGGAAGATACAGGTTTAACCACTCAGCATATGACGTAAGGGCATTGCATTCTACTTCAGTCGATATGTGAACACACAGATGTGTATTTTCCTGATTGTTATAAATCCTGAAGTGATTTCCTGTCACTTAACTGTTGTTTAATCGCTCAAATTGGTTCAAATGGCATTGAACACTATTGGACTTAACTTCTAAGGTCATCAGTCCCCTAGAACGTAGAACTACTTAAACCTAACTAACCTAAGGACATCACACACATCGATGCCCAAGGCAGGATTCGAACCTGCGACCCTAGTAGTCGCGCGGTTCCAGACTGTAGCACCTAGAACCGCTCGGCTACCCCGGCCGGCTTTAATCGCTCACCACGTTATTTCATTCCTGGTATGCTTATTGGACGGAATGGTTGATTATATTTTATTAATTTTATGTACTGCGGTTTGCTGCAAATTTGCATAGTGTTCGAAACTGACCAACCGAGTTTATGAAAGATATTAATTTTTTTCAATGAGAAACATGCCTTCACAAAAAGACAAAAAATTTCTGGAACCTATGTTCTACAGCTTTTATGAAAGAAATTTCTAACTAAGGTGTTTGAAAATTTCCATCACAAACTTCTAGAAATTGCAGAGGGGAGTGATACCATTATATCTTGAATAGGAATCCGTGGCCGGTAACATCATCCAACTATGCTACAGAGCGTCAAATTTATAGTCGCCGACTTCTGTAAGTGTGTGTATATGAAGGACGATCGAATGATGATCTTACAAACTTTCTACGAGGACGGAGAAGGAGAAATGTCTCAATTTAAGGTAAGAGTCCTGTACTGGAAACAAATGAGGAGAAACGTATAAGCGAAGATCATTCTTATATCTCTGAAGGGTGGAGTAGATGTATTGGTACTATTGACTTTGCGGTTGTAGGGTAGGGAACATTCAGACATGGCAGTATGGACGAAAAGAAGAAAAAAAATGCACAGTAGACAAAGGCTCTAAAATGCTTACCGGAAGAGCTATGAACACTTGTTCAATTTCGCTACTGTGAAATACTTCTCCCCTACTGAACAAGTGCTCAGTAGCTGTTAATGTATGCAATTTAAAGCTGACGTTTACTAGATACTTTTCCTTTCTTTGGACCATTCTACAATATCTGAAAGTTCCCTACCGTACTGTCTTATCAACAACATTACCAATACATGTATTCCACTGTCTGAGATATCAGAACGGTTTTCTCTTACAATGTTCGACTCTTTCGCTCCCGGTAAGGGGACTCTTACCTCGAAATGATACATTTCTCCTTCTCCATCATCCCAGAAAGTTTGTAATATCATCACAGAATCACCCAGTATATACATACATTTACAGGTGCTGGCGCCTGTAACTCTACTGTGCTGTTGTGTCGTTGGATGACGTTTGAGGACTTGAGTCCCTGTTGGAAATATTATGTACTCACTCCCCTCTACATATCCTAGACGTTTGTAAGGGGAATTTTTGAATACCGTGCATGCACCATCGAGGAACTGATATGAAACATTGTTTTGCAACTAGTTTATCAATATTTAGCGACGATAAAGCTTAAAATGGATTGGACATGTGGTATTTTTCTACATTTAGGTTCTCTGTTTATTGTTGACTAGTAGGGGATTATCCTTTGGCTCTTCATTCCAAGAGTATAATGATTCGTCCGATCTCTACGTATAATCTTAAGCGCCTGAAAGGTATGTGCTAAGGTCTGATCAGGGTAGCTCCAGAAAATAGTCGATAGTTGCCAACCGCAAGGTGGAACGGGTATAATAGAGTAGGAGGATCTTTGATCTTTAAGAAAGTCGGGTGCGTGCAGTAAAAAACCGGGGAGTCGCAGGTAGGTGCCCGTTTGAAGCAGACGTGTGCAGACAGCTTTAAGGGAGGAGTCGCAGCTAGGTGCCCGGAGGAAGCAGTCGTTTGGTGACAGCGGTAGGGTAGGTCGCTCCACATGATCAAACTTTACCACATAAATGAGAGAAGATATATAATGATTTCAAATTTATTTTTGTTAGATAATATTCAGAGTTAGGATCTGTATGTCCAGGGTTTGACGCAGTAAGCGTTTTGTAAAATTTTTGGTGAGAATGATTCGTGCTACAAAAATGTTTGAAATATTACGTTTTGTGTATGACTTATAAATTTAACAATGTACATATTGAGATAAACATTGTGTTTAAATCTAACAGCCTGAATCATAATCCCCATCCTTTGCTTGTACTGAAAATGAAAATAAGTAGTAAACTAAAGTTACCCACCAATGAAAGAACCAAGTAAACATCAGTGCCAAAAGTTAATTTTCCAGTACGATCTTAATGCCATTGCAGAAAAGGAGCTCCAAATAACACCACCTGTGTTCTGTTCTGGCGTTAGATAAAGACATGAGATCGGACACATCATTTTCTGGATACAGCTTAGTAGTGTGACCTGCTTTCTTTCTAGAGCGTTATAGGTTTCTTACTTATTGTAATAACCTGGGATTATTTCAGTACACTGCTGATGAACTACATTACTGTTTTCTGTGAAACTCTTTTCATACTGGCATTTGAAGTTGACATTACAGTTGAAAAATTTGGTTGTCAAATTGCTGTTGATAGTTTCTACACGATTTCTTTGCTTCTATTTCTTGTTGGATGATCATCTCTGTTACTTTGCGATGACTACAGTGAAATATGTTTACATGACATAATGACACTAACTGTAACAACTTTTTGTAGGAAAGAAGGCCAGTTTATATGTTGATGTTGAGCTGGTGCTACCAACTTCCCTGAAGTTTACTTAGGATTGTCGTGCTAAAGGATGTAATATGAGTATCGACAATGTGTATAAGAAGATGAGACTAATGATTTTTATGGGTTTTAGATATTTAAAGATAGGGTGTGTTCATACGAGTTTTTAAGATGATATTTGAAACTTATGAGCAGAATAAGATATTGTTAGATTTTAGTTCCTTTTTTGAGACTTCGGAATCTTGGATACTACAAGTGATGATTAGCAAATACTGTGTCCTGAAGTTATGACCACAGCAATGTGAAGTGTGAGTGATGTTATTCTACATTTACTAGAAGTGTTGATGGTGATTTTCAGAGGAGTTTAATAATTAACTTTAATACTATTTAACAATTAATTTTCTCAGCAGCTTTTAAGGAGAAGTATCAACAATTTAACAATGTGCCAAGTAACTTTCGTTTCTGACCCTTTCCTTTTTATAATAAACAAATACTTTTCTCTGGAAACTTAACATTTTGTCTCCAATTATATGCTGTTTATTAATTTTCAACTATTTTTCAGATGACATTCATGAAATAATATGATGACTTGGGATTACTATAGTCCAATTGAGATTGTTTTTGGACTCATTGTTGAGGATCAGATGGTTCAAATGGCTCTGAGCACTATGGGACTGAACTGCTGAGGTCATTAGTCCCCTAGAACTTAGAACTAGTTAAACCTAACCAACCTAAGGACATCACAAACATCCATGCCCGAGGCAGGATTCAAACCTGCGACCGTAGCGGTCTTGCGGTTCCAGACTGCAGCGCCTTTAACCGCACGGCCACTTCGGCCGGCCTGTTGAGGATCCACTCAGGATTTACTTCATGACATACTACCAGCATTATTTAATGATTTTTTTCTTATACCTACAGCACCACAAGTATCATACTTCTAACCTTTTATGATGTCTCTGTGCTACCTTCTACATTGTCTTTTTCTCTATTCATGTGTTTTTCAGGTAAAAGATATAATCATCTGTTAGTATTTCATTGTTTATCAGTTGTGCTATGCTTCGCTATATGTATCTCTACACTTTTATTTTCTGGTAGTGTTACCTGTTTCAGGATTAAGATAATGTCATGGTTTATGCTTTCAGTTAAGAGTTTTGTTTTGTGTTGGCATGCCATTTTTGATTTATTATCTTAAGTTGATATGTTACTTTTTGTTACAGTTACTTCCAGACTTTCTCTGAATGCTTATTCATATTTGTTTATGCTAGACTGATTATGGAACTTTTAAGCAATGTTTTTGCCTTTGTACTTTGTGACACTAATTATGTTGCCACTTACTATTCATATATTGTTCTATTTATGCACACTTTTGATTTGTCACACTATTATTTTCTGAGACATGACAGTACCTCTCCTTGGCTGAGCTCAGTGTTTAGTCCATTCCTAATGCCTGTTCCTTAAGTGTGATAGTATATTCATTCTACATTAAAATAACATTATGGCGTTTTGTTTCCATGACAGTTATGTTTTTGGTGTACCATAACTACCATCATTTTCAGCTACAGTAACTACTATCCTCTTTATTGTCTCTGCCTATCATTTAGTTAAGTAAATTTGTTTACTCTTTTTCTCAAAAACAATGTCTGTTATTGACATTATTTCAACATTTGATAACAGATTACCCTTGTGGTCTACACACAAAAAAAGCCTAATGGGGTAGAGGGTTGGTTATTCTTTAACTGACACACCATGTGGCGTTGGTGCCCTGTATCCTTGAGCTCTGTAGAACTCATTCTTCCTTTCTGAGTTCTCAGTCTACTCTTCTTTCCCTTCTAAATACTTTTCTTGTTTTTCTAAGATATCCGTGTGACTGTCCTCTGATAGAAAAAAACTTTTTTAATAATTGTACTGACAAGAAATAAGATTTATACTGTGAAGTTAAAATACTTATTCAGACTTCATCAAAACTCTTATGTAAGAAGGTTGTATAAAATTTTTTACGGCACTACCTGTCAATACTTAATGTAAAGTTAACACTAAAATGACTACTGCAATTGTGCAGGTTATTGTAATCATTAATATTATATATATATGTGTGCAAATCACTTCTAAATAGAGTCTTTATGACGATTTCAATACACCATCGAGTATGTGAAGTTCTAAAAATGACTAGTTTGATTGTGCAGGTTATTCTAATCATTAATATTATATATATGACTATGAATCACTCCTAAATAGAGTCTTTATGACGATTTCAATACAGCGTCGAGTATGTGATGTTTTAAAACGACTACTGCGACTATGCAGATTATTGTAATCATTATAATTCACTTGTAAATAGTCTTAATGATAATTTCAGTACAGCATTGTTACTGACCATGTGAGGTTCTATTCACTTTCAATACATACAAACATTTATTTTGTAACAAATGTCCACTGAATAGTGTTATTATTAAGGTATACTACCTTTAGTAGGAATTTTTCTTGTACATAGATTCCATAAAACTAATTACTGTTATTGCTACAGAGTATGTGATGATATTGTTACTGTCAAGATATATAAAATTTTGCAACAAATGTCCACTGCATGCAGTTATTGGATATTATTTTTCATATTAATTTCTTGCATAATGATAATATGAATATAACTAAGATTAGCTTTCTGTCACTTAGTGTCAGATTAAGCTGTCGCCTGACAGGACATATGTTCTGCATCAGTGAGAATCTCACGATTGTCTTTAAGAGTCAGAGTGGACTACCACCTAACATAACGGGTAGCCTGAGTCTACATAAACATAAGTGAAACTCAGACTGAACTGTCACCTGACGTAATAAGTGGTCTAAGTGTATGAGAATACAACAAAGTCAGTTGAGCCACCTTCTCATGTAAAATGTGTTCTATAACAAATTGAATATCACAACTTTAAGTGTACATCAGTGTGAGCTACCACCTGACATAAATTGTGTTCTATGACTGATAGAATATCATAATTGCAACTGAATGTCAGTGTGTGTTGTCACCTGACTTGACATATACTTTACAATCGATACCACCATGGCTCAGTGTGTTCCATCACCTGATGCCCACTCTTCTTCAACATATTGTACTACTGATCACTATTAAAATCAGAGTGTCCTATCACCTGATATGACATCTATTATACAATCGACATTATTTGTGGCTCAGTGTGTTTCATCACCTGAGGCCCCATATTTTACTATGGTTTACAAGTAGAATCCGTGTAAACTGTCACCTGACGTGACATGGGTTGTACAATCGACACTAGTTGTGACTCAGTGTGTTTCTTCACCTGAGGCCCCACATTTCACTGAGGTTTACAATTAGACTCGATGTAAACTGTCATCTACTGTGACTTGTCTTCTTCATTTACTATTGTCAATGAAACTTGCCATGTACTCTAGGTCTACTACGGGATAATGATTGTAACTGAAAGTCAATATCTACTGTCACCTGATGTGACTCGTATTTTATATTTAATGCTGCTGTTACTTAAAGTATCTTATTACATTATTTCACTGGCATTAAGAGTTGTCTATGAGACATTTATGCACATTTGCTATTAACTTCTAGTGGATATTTAACTATTTTATTCATTTTACCTCAAGTTCTACATTTCTCTTTGATTAAGTTGATGTTATTTGAGGTACTTTACCCCACATTACTATGCTTATATATATAGAGTCTTTATGTCTTTTATACTATTTTGTAACTTTTAATACTATTTCATACACTTCTCTTTAGAAATTGAAGTATATTCTGCATTTTACCCCACATTCTACATTTTTGAATTATCCCTTTTGATGTCATCTGAGACAATTCGGAATTTAAATATGCTATCGATTTTACCCCACATTGTTTTCCTCGATTTTGATGGTATTTGATACGCTTCTCTTAATAACGTAATGTCTGATGTCTTTGCCCTAAATTTAGGTGTTTCTGTTTTGTACATTTTGATGTTTTTTGATGCACTGCAATTTGACAATCTAATGATATAATGAATTTTACTTCACATTCTATGTTTCTATTGGTGAATTTTATTGCTGTGTAATACTCTTTTAATTGGAATACTATGTATGTTTTGTATTGTATCTTACATCGTATTTTTTTACGAATTTCTTGGAGAAATCTGTGTTAACTACACAGATCCCCCCACAAAATTCTGGTCTAGTGGGCCAGGGGGGCTATGAAAGGTATGTGCTAAGGTCTGATCAGGGTAGCTCCAGAAAATAGTCGATAGTTCCCAACCATAAGGTGGAACGAGTATAATATCTTAGAGTAGGAGGAAATTTGATGGTTAAGAGAGCCGGGCGCATGCAGTAAAAAACCGGGGAGTCGCAGGTAGGTGCCAGGAGGAAGAAGACGTGTGCAGACACCTTTAAGGGAGGAGTCGCAGCTAGGTGCCCGGAGGAAGCAGACATGTGGTGACAGCGTTAAGGTAGGTTGCTACCCCTGACCAAACTTCAGCACATAAATGAGAGAAGATATATAATGATTGCAAATTGGTTTTTGTTAGATAATATTCAGAGTTAGGATCTGTATGTCCAAGGTTTGACGAAGTAAGCGTTTTGTAAAATATTTTTAAGAGTGATTCATGCTACGAAAATGTTTGAAATGCTAGGTTTTGTGTATGGCTTAAAATTTGAACAATATATGCATTGAGATCAACATTGTGTTTAAATCTAACAGCCTAAATCATAATCTACATCCTTTGCTTGTACTGAATATGAAAATGAGTAGTAAACTAAAGCTACCCACCAATGAAAGAACCAAGTAAATATCAGGGCAAAAAGTTAATTTTCCAATACCATCTTAATGCCATTGCACAAACGGCATTATTCTCTTAAATTAGATTTATGGTAAAATGGAGGAGTCCAAGGAACAAGTTCTCGGACGCAGTCAGATGCAGGTTTGCTGAATAATTAATTTAGAACAATCTTATCAATTTTACTTTCAACCTTATACACTGAAGAGCCAAAGAAACAGGTACATCTGCCTAATATCATGTATGGCCTCAGCGAAGACGCAAAAGTGCCGCAACATTACGTGGTATGGACTCGACTAATGTCTGAACTAGTGCAGGAGGGAAGTGACATCTTGAACCTGCAGAGCAGTCTATAAATTCATACGAGTACGAAGGGACTGAGATCTCTTCTCGAAAGCACATTGCAAGGCATCCAAGATATCCTTAATAACGTTCATGTCTGGGAGTTTCGTGGCCAGTGTAAGTGTTTAAACTAGCCGAGTGTTTCTGGAGCCACTCTGTAGCAATTCTGGATGAGCTGCGTGTCACAATGTCCTGCTGAAATTGTCCAAGTCCGTCGGAATGTACAATGGACTTTAATAGATGCAGAGGATCAGACAGGCTGCTTATGTACGTGTCACCGGTCAGACTTGTATCTAGAAGTATTAGCGGTCCCATATCTCTGCAACTACACATGCCTCCATCAGTCTGAACAGCCCCTTGCTGACGTGCAGGGTCCTTGGCTTCATGAGGTTGTCTCCATACCTGGACACGTCCATTCGCTTGATACAATTTGAAACGAGACTCGTCCGACCAGGCAACATGTTTACAGTCATCAACAGTCCAATGTCCGTGTTGACGGGCCCAGACAAGGCGTAAATCCTTGTGTCATGCCCTCATGAAGGGTACACGAGTGGGCCTTCTGCTCCGAAAGACCGTACCCATGATGTTTGGTTGAACGGTTTGCGCGCTTGCACTTGTTGATGGCCCAGCATTGAAATCTGCAAAAATTTGCGGAGGACTAGCACCTCTGTCACGTTGAACAATTCTCTTCAGCCGGCTGCGGTGGCCAAGCGGTTCTAGGCGCTACAATCTGGAATCGCGCTACCGCTACGGTCGCAGGTTCGCATCCTGTCTCGGGCATGGATGTGTCTGATGTCCTTAGGTTGGTTAGGTTTAAGTAGTTCTAAGTTCTAGGGGACTGATGACCTCAAAAGTTAAGTCCCATTGTGCTTAGAGCCACTTGAACCATTTTTGATTCTCTTCAGTCGTCGTTGGTCTCGTTCTTGCAAGATCTTTTTCCAGCCCAATCGATGTCGGAGGTTTGACGTTTTACAGGATTCCTGAAATTTACGACACATTCGTGAAATGGTCTCTACCTCGGAGATGCTGTGTCCCATCGCTCGCTCGCCGACTGTAGCGTCACGTTCATATTAACTTAAATCTTGATAACCTGCCATTGTAGCAGCAGTAACTTGTCTAACAACTGCGACAGACACTTGCTGTCATATATAGGCGTTGCTGACCGCAACGCCGCATTCAGTCTGTTTACATCTCTCTGTATTTGAATACGCATGCCTATGCCAGTATCTTTGGCGCTTCAGTGTAAATCGAGAGCTTTTCTCTGTTAAAGTCTGGGATTCACTCTATCGTATTCACACAAAACATTGAGCGTGGTGGAGCTATTGTTGACAGAATTCGTACTCGGAAGGAGATGGGCTCTTGACATTGCCTACCATCCAGTCTTAGGTTTCTCGTGGTTTCCATGAACCGAATGGGGACAATACTGAGATGGTTCTCTTCCCCATCCGTTCCTATACGAAATAGTGCTCCGTCTGATCGGGGTAGCTCCAGAAAACAGTCGATAGTTCCCAACCATAAGGTGGAACGAGTATAATATCTTAGAGTAGGAGGAAATGTGATGGTTAAGAGAGCCGGGCGCATGCAGTAAAAAACCGGGGAGTCTGTAATAATCATCCTTGCCTACAACGTCTCTAATGCTTGTAGTACTTTGTTTCCAAAGAGACTGCAGCTACTCTCCTCTCTTTAAAGATGTAACGTCAGTGGTCAAATTAGTAGGATGCTGCCAATTAGAGAAATGAATGGGTGGTGTGCAACAAATTCCTTAGCATGAAATAGATACTTAAAAGAAATTGTATTAGAACTACCAAACTTAGAGGGTCCAGTTTAAACGGAAATATTGCAAATTGATATAACACTTAGTCACCCCACTAAATTGTGATTCATGTTTAATTTCGCCCCATCAGGTGCGACGTCGATGGCACATTTATTTAATTCAATAGTAATGGAAAAAAGTGAGCAGGAAAGCTGTCATCAACTTCTTAGTGGGAAAAAATGTGCGCCAGTTTCGAACATTACTAGAAGGGGTACCAGATTTCACGACTGCCCAGCGCAGAGATGAAATACACAAGAAGTGTATTCTTTTGTAATCATGAATTTAATGAAAATGCCAAGGTAGTGTTAAACTCGCGTTCGGCTAATTCGGAACTCAGGTACTTCCCCATGAGCCTCTGAAACCCTGATGGATTCCATTGTGCAGGTGGACACGTTTGCTGGTCTGCCAAACCAATTTGACGCCGTCCCACGACTATGCGTGGCAGAATATGTCAAATGTTTAGACGGGCAATTCACGACAAATAAGTACATCCCAACATCACTCGCTGTGTGCATGATGCTAGATGAAATACCTCTGACGGTTCAGAAGGTGATTGGTACAGGCTCTGAGAGGCACACTAGCAAAGGACAGAAGTCTCACCATTTAGGTAAAGACCTGCAGTTCTTTACTAGCGAAGTGCCAGTACAAGAGTGTCCACTTTTGTTTCTCACCGCATTCTTCGCCAGCTCAGTAGCAAACCACATTTACATCTTAGACTACTCCCACTTTAGCACAAGTGAATCACGAGCTGGAAATCTGCATTCGAATACGGAAGACTGCCCCTTGCTCTGTATGCACAGATCTGACCTATCAGAGACTTTAAAGTTAATTGGGAGAAAAGGAAAAAAAAAACATTCATCTTCATGGCCTCTTTCTCACGTGTTTACGCCATTTCTTTTGCTGACAACATGGCCAGCATGGAAACACAGGCCTCCATAAAGAGATTGTAATATCCCCTGTTCTGTCTATTTCGAAATTTCCAAAGAACGGCCATAAACTTGCTACAAGCCTTGTGCCTTCAGAAATATGTTTTGTAACAGAGTCTGGACGTCTGATCGCCAGTGACCAGTCCCACAGAACATTCAAAGAAAGCTCACAGTTGTCTCGTCAGTTTCCTGCCTAATAATTGCCCATCATCTGCTTTATTGCCGATCGTCAATTCTTTGCCCACTGCAGCGCAATCTCTTTGGGGCCAGTCAGCTTACCTGGACGTGGCCCCCTACCGTCCGGCTCCATCCAACGTGTCTGCACAATGAGACTGCAAACTAAGCTGTCCGGATTTGTTTGCACCAAGGGTCCACAGGAAAAACGCTCCCCTCGGCCCTCAGTCGCCATACGCTTTTACTGCAGTCATTTAAATTGGAACCCTATTCATTTGAACGCAGGTAAAGCTCCCCACTGTTCCTTCACTAGAGCTTACAAGCAAGATCATTAACTACTGCCCACTATTAAATCATGAAGTATGAAGTCAGACTGTAGTAAAGATCATCTTGCTAAGAACATTATGCAGTATGACACCCAATCAGAAGTGAGAGTGCCCTGCAAACCCTCACAGCTTCCCTGTTCCTCTCAAATGTATTCTTAGGGAGTGTCACACAAGGTTAGTGTGACATGGAACAGAGTAAATTATGACACTTTAGTAGGTTCATTAGCTATGTGGGATGAGTTTGCCAAGATAGGTTACCCCTTTTTCTCAGCATGTACAGTACCTGCAGCATCCTCAGTGTGGCAGGACCTTGTCTGTGGTATCAGTCACTGGCGTCTCGATAACTGACCATCTTGGACGGCATGGTGGACGGCAATGCATTGCTGTTGTTGAAGACGTTCATGGGATGACCCAGGCAGCATATGGACACAGGTTTGAAGTGAGTCACCTCACACCGTCTGTGTCGATACATGTCTCCAGACCTTCAAATAACTTCCGGGAATTCAGCCAGGTAACACTTTCAGCGACCGCCGATATTTCGGCGGGAGAACACCCCGCCATTTTCAAGGCAAACTGCAACGGACAGGCGGCGTACATGCAAATTTAATACATCGGTTATCGGACAGAAGCAGGAAAGATGACACACACACACACACACACGCACACACTGAACACTAGTGCCACCAAAGATGACCAAAGTCAGAGCTACCGATAGTGAGACTATGAATTCGCAGGTGAGGTAGCATTGACTCTGTCCCTCTGTTTTTTGACAAGGGAGAGAGCCGGATTCCAAACAGAGTTTAAACAGAAACCTCCATCCCTGTTAACGAGGTTGCTCGCTAATTTAATCTCAACTGCCTCCCTAATAACACTGTCCCAATAGCTGGACGTGCATGCCAATATCTCGGTGTTATGATATAATATGGGGTGACCAGTATCCAAGCAATGTTCGGCAATAGCAGATCTATTTGGCTGCGGTAATCGTGTGTGCCGTTTATGCTCAGTACATCGGTCCTCCACGGTCCTGATAGTTTGACCAATATATGCCATGCCGCAGCTACAAGGAATACGATATACACCCGCCTTACGCAGTCCAAGATCATCCTTAACGGAATCAAAAGTGCTCTAATTTTAGATGGAGGTCGGAAAACACATTTCACGTCGTATTTCCGTAAAATACGACCGATCTTATTGGACGTGTTTCCTACGTAAGGCAAAAAGGCAGTAGACTTAGGTGTTGACTCAGAATTATCATCAGTCACCCGATGTACAGTTGGTCGATAGCGCAACGCACGTTCAATCTGTCCATCACTATAACCATTTTGACGAAATGTAACTTCAAGATGGGACAGCTCAGCTGGCAAAGTCTCAGCGTCAGAAACGACATATGCCCTGTGTACCAAGGTACGAAGTACCCCTTCACGCTGAGCCGGATGGTGACAACTATTAGCTTGTAAGTACAAGTCGGTGTGAGAACGTTTCCTGTAGACTGCATGTCCCAATGATCCATCATCCTTCCTCCTAACCAAAACGTCGAGAAAGGGAAGGCAACCATCCTCTTCCACCTCCATCGTAAAACGAATGTTTGGCCGGCAGCGGTGGTCTCGCGGTTCTAGGCGCGCAGTCCGAAACCGTGCGACTGCTACGGTCGCAGGTTCGAATCCTGCCTCGGGCATGGATGTGTGTGATGTCCTTAGGTTAGTTAGGTTTAAGTTCTAGGGGACTAATGACCACAGCAGTTGAGTCCCATAGTGCTCAGAGCCATTTGCCAAAACGAATGTTCGGGTGGATCGAGTTCAGATGTTCTAGAAAGACATTCAAATTCTCCCTACCACGAGGCCAAACAACGAAGGTATCGTCAACGTATCTAAAGAAACAGGCGGGTTTCAAAGGCGCCGTCTCCAATGCACGTTCCTCAAAGTCTTCCATAGACAAATTTGCTATCACAGGATACAACGGACTACCCATCGCAACTCCATCTGTCTGCTCGTAATACTGGTCATTAAATAAAAAGTAAGTGGATGTCAACACATGCCTAAAGAGATTAGTTAAATCAGCACCAAACCTGGCCTCAATTAACCGCAACGAATCAGACAGAGGAACACGAGTGAAGAGAGAGACCACATCGAAACTCACTAAAATATCAGAGTCATTCAGCCTCAGTGCATTGGAGTCGGTTCCTTTGAAACCCACGTGTTTCTTAAGATACGTTGACGATACCTTCGTTGTTTGCCCTCATGGTAGGGAGAATTTGAATGTCTTTCTAGAACATCTGAACTCGATCCACCCGAACATTCGTTTTACGAAGGAGGTGGAAGAGGATGCCTTCCCTTTCTCGACGTGTTGGTTAGGAGGAAGGATGATGGATCATTGGGACATGCAGTCTACAGGAAACGTACTCACACCGGCTTGTACTTACAAGCTAATAGTTGTCACCATCCGGCTCAGCGTGAAGGGGTACTTCGTACCTTGGTACACAGGGCATATGTCGTTTCTGACGCTGAGACTTTGCCAGCTGAGCTGTCCCATCTTGAAGTTACATTTCGTCAAAATGGTTATAGTGATAGACAGATTGAACGTGCGTTGCGCTATCGACCAACCGTACATCGGGTGACTGATGATAATTCTGAGTCAACACCTAAGTCTACTGCCGTTTTGCCTTACGTAGGAAACACGTCCAATAAGATCGGTCGTATTTTACGGAAATACGACGTGAAATGTGTTTTCCGACCTCCATCTAAAATTAGAGCACTTTTGATTCCGTTAAGGATGATCTTGGACTGCGTAAGGCGGGTGTATATCGTATTCCTTGTAGCTGCGGCATGGCATATATTGGTCAAACTATCAGGACCGTGGAGGACAGATGTACTGAGCATAAACGGCACACACGATTACAGCAGCCAAATAGATCTGCTATTGCCGAACATTGCTTGGATACTGGTCACCCCATGTTATATCATAACACCGAGATATTGGCATGCACGTCCAGCTATTGGGACAGTGTTATTAGGGAGGCAGTTGAGATTAAATTAGCGAGCAACCTCGTTAACAGGGATGGAGGTTTCTGTTTAAACTCTGTTTGGAATTCGGCTATCTCCCTTGTCAAAAAACAGAGGGACAGAGTCAATGCTACCTCACCTGCGAATTCATAGTCTCACTATCGGTAGCTCTGACTTTGGTCATCTTTGGTGGCACTAGTGTTCAGTGTGTGTGTGTGTGTGTGTGTGTGTGTCATCTTTCCTGCTTCTGTCCGAGAACCGATGTATTAAATTTGCATGTACGCCGCCTATCCGTTGCAGTTTTCCTTGAAAATGGCGGGGTGTTCTCCCGCCGAAATATCGGCGGTCGCTGAAAGTGTTACCTGGCTGAATTCCCGGAAGTTATTTTAAAGTTGTATACGCCAGGAGAAACTCAGGTCTCACATGTCTCCAGACCTGTCTCCATTCAGCGTTCCACAGTGTGTCCAGCTGGTGTGGGGCTCGCATTTCCATTCAGCGGTAGGTTCCTCAGGATCTTGGAGTGGGTAGTGGTGGCGAAAGTTGTTGCATGGTTGCAGGACACCATCCCATTGATGACAGCTGGTGGTGTGAAGAGGCTCATTTGCAACTGCCTCCATTCACGTAGCCTGATGACGTCATGTCGACCAGCTGCCCTGTAGTCACTCGCTATGTGGGTCACAACCTCCTGGGGAAAGCTGCATCCCCTCCATCTCACAGGGATGGCGGAGGATCTTGACTATCCTGTCTGCTTGGCGGACACTCTGCCCAGCTGGTACAGCCGCTCCGGTGTCAACAATCTCTCCAACTCAGCCACCCATAGTCTGCGCATTGCTTACATGCAGACTTGGTGCCATGTTTGTACAAATGTGTTTACAGGATAAAGACAGTGAATTATAATGAAATTGTAAAGGCTTGCTATACATGAGTACTCCAAGAATAAAAATAAAGTAAACTGGTTTACAGAGCTCTATGGCAAAATATAATCTTATTCTATTCCACAAATATTTTGATATTATTACAGCACTAATTTTAAATGATTAATTTTCTGTGTCTAAATGTTTATAATCTTAAGTAGTGGTGAGGTGTTGTACTGTATGATAGTGTAGTGTTAATTTCCCACAACCTTTCGTGCACTCAAAGTACTAAGACGGCTCGACTACATATTCTCTTCAGTCATTCTCATTCCATCGAAGTCTACTATTTATTCATGCAACCCAACTACTGTAAAAGATATACGAACGACTAGACTTCCCATTATATATTTTTTCCTTAGGGCGGCACTAACGCTGTTGTATGGCGTAAATATCGATGAGTGCCGACGTCACCAGTCTGCTCGCTGTCCTATGTAAGAAAACAATCGCTGTGAAATTCATTTTTGCTGAAATGGACACATGATTTGTCAGGTTGCTGACAAATTTCCCACTCCAGCTCCTGAAACGAAAGTACAAGGTATTATCGACAGTTGACTGTTAAGCTAAATTTCTTCCATTTTTCTCTTTCTCACAAATTAATGGTGTGCTTCGCTCACTCTGCAAAAACATACCCAAGTGACTCGCACATTCCAAGTTCACGCCAAAAGTCCAAACTATCGCCCAAGTTCTACCACTCAGGAGCCTGTGAACTATTCGCGAAATCCCACACAAATATCATTGAACAATAGTGTGGAAAACCACATGTGAAATCCACAAGCGATTAACCACACTGAGCAACAATCGCATAAGACGTTATAGCTCATATGTGTAACCACACTCGAATAAAATATCCAATTTGCAAGAAATATCGCATCAAAGGCGACATCCACAGAGAAAAGGGTTTCGCAGGAGAGCTTCTGTAAAGTTGGTAGGTAGGGGATGAGGTACTGGCAGAAGTAAATCTGTGAGGACGGGGCGTGAGTCGTGCTTGGATAGCTCAGTTGGTAGAGCGCTTGCCCGTGAAAGGCAAGGCCCAGAGTTCGAGTCTCGGTCTGGCACACAGTTTTAATCTGCCAGGAAGTTTCAGATCAGCACACACACCGCTGCAGAGTGAAAATCTCATTCTGGAAACATCCCCAAGGCTGTGGCTAAGCCATGTCGCCGCAATATCCTTTCTTTCAGAAGTGCTAGTTTGCAAGTTTCGCAGGAGACTTTCTGTATAGTCTGGAAGGTAGGAGACGAGGTATTGGCAGAAGTAAAGCTGTGAGGACGGGGCGTGAGTCGTCCTTAGGTAGCTCAGTTGGTAGAGCGCTAGCCCGACAAACGGCAAAGGCCCGAGTTCGAGTCTCGGTACGGCACATAGTTTTCATCTGCCAGAAAATTTCATATCAGTGCACACGCCGCTTCAGAGTGAAAATCTCATTCTGGAAAGTTCCCCAAGGCTGCGGCTAAGCCATCTCTCCGCATATCCTATCTTTCAGGAGTGCTAGTTTGCAAGTTTCGCAGGAGATCTTCTGTAAAGTCTGGAAGATACGAGACGAGGCACTGGCAGAAGCAAAGCTATGAGGACGGGACGTGAGTCGTGCTTGGATAGCTCAGTTGGTAGAGCACTTGCCCGCAAAATGCAAAGGTCCCGAGTACGAGTCTAGGTGCGGCACACGGTTTTAATCTGCCAGGAAGTTTCATATTAGCACACACTCCGCTGCAGAGTGAAAATCTCATTCTGGAAACATCCCCAAGGCTGTCGCTAAGCCATATCTCCGCATATCCTTTCTTTCAGGAGTGCTAGTTCTGCAAGTTTCGCGAGAGAGCTTCTGTAAAGTTTGGAAGTTGGGAGACTAGGTACTGGCAGAAGTAAAGCTGTGAGGACGGGCCGTGAGTCGTGCTTTGGTAGCTCAGTTGGTAGAGCGCTTGCCCGCGAAATGCAAAGGTCCCAAGTTTGAGTCTCCGTCTGGCATACAGTTTTAATCTGCCAGGAAGTTTCATATTAGCGCACACTCCGCTGCAGAGTGAGAATCTCATTCTGAATCCTATTTTAGGTTGTTCATACATCGATCTCCCAATAGAAATTAAAGATAAAGTTAATGTTAAAGATAAAGACGAAAAATGTTATCTATATTCAGAAAGATTGACTGTATACGCAGCAAAATATCAAGCAAGCAGTGTTAACAATTAGAAAACTGTTCATCTAGAAATAGAAAAATTTTGAAAAAGAATAAATTAAGTTTCCTGTAGAATTAATAAACATTGGAAAACTTGAAAGGAAATGCAATCCTTCATTCGTTATTTTTGCCTGTGACAAAGAATTTGTTACCTGCCTTCTTTACTTCACAAAAATGTAAACAAGGTATACACGAAAACCTTCTTTTAATAAAAAGAAATATTTTGATATATTGTTGGATAAGAGATTTACAAAATTTTTTAGTTCCCAAGCAACTGAAAATAGATAAAAAATTGCCCTCCTGATAGATGCTTAATATTTCTTTTAATTCTAAGGGAAAGTTGAATATCCTCAAAAACAGTAGTAAGGAACAAAAAAAGGAGAAAGAATAAAGATGTCTATACAAGGAGAGAAAATTAAGTTTGAATGTTATAATTATTCGTTAAGAGAATCCTCTGTCATTTATTTCGATTTCGAAAGTTTATTAATAAATATTACTACTGGTCAACAATATACTTATAAATCATATATTAATAACTATCAAAAACGTTTAGCAGATTTTTAAGGCTGTTATATTAAATATTCCAATAGAGCCTATACATAACCCATAAAACATGCTGATATTAATGTGTCACAATTATTTGCAGGAATTTGAAAACAAGATACTATAAAAATTAAGGTTCAAATGGCTCTGAGCACTATGGGACTTAACATCTTAGGTCATCAGTCCCCTAGAACTTAGAACTACTTAAACCTAACTAACCTAAGAACATCACACACATCCATGCCCAAGGCAGGATTCGAACCTGAGACGGTAGCAGTCCCGCGGTACCAGACTGAAGTGCCTAGAACCGCACGGCCACTGCGGCCGGCTAGAAATTAAGGCTTTATGTAAAAAATATTCTAATAATAATGACAAAAGAAAATAAAGTAAATTCTAAAACCTCTATACCCTTATTATTCATAAAGAAGTATGTTTTGTTGGAGAAACACTTAAGACATTACTGGCATTTACCAGGAAAATTCTGAGGGGCTGCCCACATTGGTTAATTATAACAATGTTTCCTTTGTTCCTTTTTATCTTATAATTTAACAAATTATGATGCAATTTGCTTAGATATGTATTACAAGTAGATAATAAAGATATAAATGCATTACCAAATAACTAACAACAATATATTTCTGTTAGTAAAGTAGTTAAACATGATATAACTTTATGATTTATTGATTCGTTTAGACTTGTAGTGTCACATATCGACAAGTTATTTTCTAACCTTAAGGATAAAACATTCATAGATACATCAAAATGTTTGAAAAGCAAAAAATTAGATCTCATTGGTAAAAAAGTTGTTTGCCCAGACAAATATATTGATTGTGAAGAAAAATTAAAAGAAACGAAATTGCCTAAAAAGATTGTTTTTAATTAAGACTTAATAAGTTACATCAATCTGATGAATCTGATATTTGTTTGGGGAGGAACTTATTATAAAAAATTTAGAAAACACATGAAATAGCATAATACATCCAATGTATAAATATAAGGATATATTTTTCTAAATTTTAGAGACAATTTATTAAATCTGGTAAAATCGATCCTTCTTGGCATTGTACTGATCAGGGTGTGTTTCAGGAAGCAATGTGAAAAATTACTAAAATTCAGTTCAGTTTCTGAGACGAATATGACGTGATTTTAAAGTTAGAAAATGGAACTAAGAGAGAGATTAAACTCAAATTCGTAGATGTTCATAATATGATTTTTATTGTAGAAATAGAAATGGAGGGGTATATCCTTTTCACAAAAGGGATACCACATTCTGTAAGTAAATTTTCACCCATCCTGTTGTCTTCCCTTCATATTTTAACATCAGTCAAAAATTATTGTCCTGTGTAGCTGATGATTATTGGCTTCAACTTGAATTGCTTTTGTTTAATATTGTTCTTTTGCGAAGGATATTCATCCTAAAATTATTCACTTTCAGAGATCAAAAATGCAATAAAGAAATTTATAAACCCAACGATTACCATCGAGTCTTGTGACAGCTGATGCATTGCCAGTTTCCCATTATCCTTAATATCTTTTACCAAACATTATTCCTCTAGCTGTGGGAGCAGTTAATTTTTCTCATATGAAGATTTTTCTACGTATATTATTTTTTCATAATTAATAAAAGTTTTTTCTGAATCTTTATTACAACCAAAAATATTATTTTTCCTGTAGGCTTCATCTATTTTATATTTTTCTGGATCACCTCTAACCAATGTTTCTAATAATTTGATTCCTGGACCATACCAATAACAAACAGGAACATGCATTTCCAATGGTAATTTGTTGATTAGAGTATTGATACCTTTTCCGTATTTTTCTAATTCCCAACAATTATTAGTTAAATTGCCAAAATTCTAATTAAATATCGAATTCCTTTTCGACTATTGCTTCTAAAATCACTAATTTTTGTTGTTCCTATTTTTTGTGAAAACATTAATTTTCAGACAATTCTTCTAATTTAATGACAATTACTCTATTCCAGAATGAGATTTTCACTCTGCAGCGGAGTGTGCACTGATATGAAATGTCCTAGCAGATTAAAACTGTGTGCCCGACCGAGACACGAACTCGGGACCTTTGCCTTTCGTGGGCAAGTGCTCTACCATCTGAGGTACCGAAGCACGACTCACGCCCTGTACTCACAGCTTTACTTCTGCCACTACCTCGTCTACTACCTTCCAAACTTTACAGAAGCTCTCCTGGGAAACTTGAAGGACTAGCACTCCTGAAAGAAAGGATACTGCGGAGACATGGCTTAGCCACACCCTTGGGGATGTTTCCAGAATGAGATTTTCACTCTGCAGCGGAGTGTGCACTGATATGAAACTTCCTGGCAGATTAAAACTGTGTGCGACCGAGACTCGAACTCAGGGCTTTGCCTTTCGCGGGCAAGTGCTCTACCATCTGAGCTACCGAAGCACGACTCACGCCCGGTACTCACAGCTTTACCTCTGCCAGTATCTCGCCTCCTACCTTCCAAACTTTACAGAAGCTCTCCTGTGAACCTTGCAGGACTAGCACTCCTGAAAGAAGTTTGGAAAGTAGGAGACGAGATACTGGCAGAAGTAAAGCTGTGAGTACTGGGCGTGAGTCGTGCTTCAGTAGCTCAGATGGAAGAGCACGTGACTGTGAAAGGCAAAGTTCCCGATTTCGAGTCTCGGTCGGGCACACAGTTTTAATCTGCCAGGAAGTTTTATATCAGCGCACACTCCGCTGCGGAGTGAAAATCTCATTCTGGGAACATCCCACAGTCTGTGGCTAAGCCATGTCTCCGCAGTATCCTTTCTTTCAGGGGTGCTAGTGCTGCAAGGTTTGCAGGAGAGCTTCTGTAAAGTTTGGAAGGTAGGAGACGAGATATTGGCAGAAGTAAAGCTGTGAGTACCGGGCGTGAGTCTTGCTTCGGTAGCTCAGATGGTAGAGCATTTGCCCGCGCAAGGCAAAGGTCCCGAGTTCGAGTCTTGGTAGGGCACACAGTTTTAGGGCACACAGTTTTAATCTGCCAGGAAGTTTCATTACCCTATTGATTGAATAACTGACATCATTCATTTCAATAAGTATCACAGATTTTACTGTATATTGTTTCATTAAACCTTCACAAATTTTTCTATCTGAACTTTAGTCTAAATTTACTGATAATTTTAGAAAATAATCTTTGACATTTTCGTTCATAAAATATATATGCTTATTACTGGTAGGTTGTTTTATTTTATTTGTAGTATCATCAGAAGATAATGCTCCTGAATGGTACAAAATATCTGCATAAGTTGATAAACCAACAGCATCAAACTTTTTACCCCTATCATCCATCATAATCTGTTTTCAGTTAAAAGGTTCATTAATCCATTTCCACTTTCCTATTTGCTTTCACCAACTTTAATCTCCATGGAATTCAATTGGTAATTTACCAACAAATTTTAATGTGGTGATTGGTCTTAATCCCAAAGCTTTATCTTCACTATGGTTGACATATTCTTGCACTCTTTCAGTTATAGATATTTTTTTACTTCACATTCCTGTATTTACTTCATCTCTCACAAAGATTTATCTTTTAACTTAACATCTGCTACATATTTTGTCAAAAAGTCTTCTATTTCTGATTCACTTGGCATCTAATCACACTGTCAATTTCCATATTGTTTCAATGGTGGTATGTTATTGAATTTTCCTGAATAATAGTGATAAGGAATGGTAGCAGCCATTTCTTTTTCTACTTCTCTATTTTGTTCTATAGTTTCAACAAATTGTTGCCTAAACTTTCAGGTCCCTCTTTTACCTTTTCTATAGCATCACTAACAGGCTGATATACATTTTCATATGTTTGGTATTATGTTCCTGGGTATTTTTTCAATTTTTAGGCTCATCTTTTAGTTCCTCCTTTTTCCTTCCTTTCCTTCTGACTTTTTTAAAACTCTCTGTGTCATATTTTGTAATCATTCATTAAAGATAAAAAAATCATTAAACCTTTGAATTTATATTACTGTTAAACATTTCTGTTGTACATTCCTCTTTAATATTTATGTTTTATGTTCTTGTTTAAGACGTATTCAATTACTGATGTGCCGATGCTATTGAAATTTTAAAAGTATTTTACAAAATTTTTGTATAATGTCCACATTTTCAAAAATTAAGCACTTTTTACCCCATACATTTTTAAGAATTTTTTAGGTTAAGTCTACATTCCTCTTCATTAGGTTTCTTGGTCATGTCTATCATAATAAATCCAAACTGATCCTAATTCCAACGTTTACTACACATTTATTTAAAAATCATAAAATTTTAAATCACCATCTACAAACTCATCGTAAATATATTTTAGATTTGTGTGATGCTGTCTAAAAATATTTAAATAATATAAATTATACATTACTGATTGTTTTGGTATTTCAGAATGTGTTTCACCCAGTAAAAATTATCTGTTCCTTTTTGGTGTCATCTAAAACAATATTGTCCAACTACATCCTAATATTCGAGAATAAAATCATCAGATATACTACAACTGAATTGTGTTAACATTCATCTAACAGTATATTTTCATCATTTTTCTCAGTAAAAATAGTAACCTACTAATTAGTTTTATCTTCTATTTCTGGACATCATTGTAAATCCCAAGGATTTTGGCTGAGCCAACCTTTCAGATTCTATATATATATATATATATATATATATATATATATATATATATATATATATATATATATATATATATATATATATATATATATATATAATTAAATTTCTTTCCATTTAACCACCATAGAGCTAAAATATTGCGAATCATTAACATAGTCTTGCTACAACTCCTTGGTCCTATGATGGCGAAGTGAATAGAGTTTGGTCTAAGCTCAAAATGTTTAATTTCTGATTCCATCTCCCCCTGGTTAATACAAGGTGTATATAAAGTCTGGGAACACTTTCACATATTTATTGGACAAAACTAAACATTGTACATATGTTATACATATTACATTTTAAAGAGAAACTCTGAAACTTGTTTTACAAACATTCGCTGTACAAACCATGAGTTACCCAGCATACATCAATACAGTAATCGAATTCTTGTCATATCCATCCCAGCGTAGCATTGTTGACTGTGGGGTCACTTATCGTATTCTCTCCTGGAGCTCTGCTGCTACATCATGTGTTAGAGGCGGTACATGCACCAAATCGTTAATGTGTCTCCACAAAAAAGAGTCACACAGAGTGAGGTGTGGTGCCTGGGGAGGCTATTTCATGGAAAGCTGCTGCTCATCTTTGTCATTGTCATTGAGCTTCTGCACTAGCTCCAGTTTGAATTGTTTCATAGACAGCTTATGTTTCAGGACTTTCCACACTGTCATTGGAGCCATTTAGTGTTCACAGGATGCACAATGCGCCAATTTCTTTCGACTCTTTATGAATGTCTCTCATACGTGCTCCACATTGACTTCATTCACACTGTGACATCCGCTTCTCTTTGCCGGGCACAAGCAACCCATCGTAACAAATGTGTTGTGCCAGAGGTAAACGGCCTCCCTTGTTGGTGGCTTCTTACCATACTTGGTTCTAAACTTCCACTGAATAACTGTAGCACACTTGTTTTTCTTGAACTCCAACACACAATAAGTTTGCTCTGCACCTGAACTCGACATGTTTGCGATTAGCACTGACTGTCAGCAAATTACCAAACTACCCTGTGGTTGTATACATGAAAAAATAAACATTCATGGTTTCTACACAAAAGACACACACGCACACACACACACACACACACACACACACACACACACACACACATATATATATATATATATATATATATATATATATATATATATATATATATATATATATATATATATATATCTGTACAACGTTTGGTTGTTGTGCAATAAATAATTGAAAGTATTCCCAGACTTTCTGTACACCCTGAATAGTTTTAAATATTTTGAACAACTGATACCTATTATTTCTCCATCATTGCAGTATAATTTAATATAATTTGAAGTATAATTGCGAGTTCAAAAGTCTTTATGAGTGTCTCTTATAGGAACAGATAATCTGTTTTTGACATAGAATACTTACCACTTGACTACAAAAGACGACTTACTTAATAATAATAATTATTATTATTATAATTATAATAATAAATTTTATAATTTAGCTAATACTGATTGGGAACCAAATATAAGAATTCCAGAAATGGAAAGGAAAAATTGATTATTAAAATCATAAACTTGTCCAGTACTATCATTTGTATTCATATCAATATATAATTTAGCATCTCTCTCAACAGTTACACTATTTAAATGTATGTTTTATCCACTTATATATATATATGTAATAGGGTGATTATAATTTTAGTTAAACAGGCACAATTCTAAAAGTCGGTCAAAGAAGGGGGCTAATGGGTGTGAGAGGGTTTGGGGGAATGGAATATCGCTTAACAAAAGGACAGTTGGGATCCTCCACTGACAAATTGGTAAAATTTGGTTTTGCTTGGTAACTGTTTTGAAGTTCAGGGTAAAAAATATTGATTAATAAATAATAAGACATCCATTTTAAGTTAAATGATATTTATTGGTTTAGACAGTAAGCGACTTGCTGCTCTTATTCTTTAGTTAAAATGTGTTTGAAACACATGACAACCTGTATTGCTACATAACTATAAAAAAGTTATTAAATCTGTCGGATTACTATATTTGCAGATTTCTGAAGTCATTTTATCCAGTGTAATATGGTTCTACATTGAGGAGGGGGGGGGGCTATCCCTCTTGCCACCACCCCTGTAGTTAAACTTTCAGAACGCTGTAGAGATAACGCTACTGTTCAGAATGAAATCAAACTGCACCAGAATATTATCGGAGAAGGGGCAAAACGTATGGCAAAAGAAAAAAAAATAGTGTGGTGCTGTATGTGCCAGAATATGTAAATGAACACACCTGTCATGTGGACGACCCATTGAAGTCACATGGAAGTGAACAATAATCGGCCTTGGAAAGTTTTGTGGACAGACGAAGCCCACTTCCATCTGACAGGATATGTCAATACACACAATTTTCGAATATGGGCACCGGAAAATCCACACGCAAATCAACCAGTACCACTTTAACCTGTAAAGGTTACTTTGTGGTGCGGGTTGATGGCATCATTTATCACAGGACCATATTTTTTCGAAGAGACAGGTGCTTCCCGTTTTGTTAACTGTACCGCCAATGGTAAGCGCTATGAGTGTTTTCTGTGCAACCACGTCATTCCAGCTCTCCAACAGCGTGGATGTGTGGATGGGATCGTTTTTAGGCAAGGTGGCACACTTCCGCACATTGAAAATCCAGTTAAGCAGCTGCTGAAGCGCCATTTCGTCAATGCTAACATTCTCAGCCGCTATTTCCCTACAGCCTGGCCGTCCCGATCACCTGGTCTTAATCCGTGTGACTTCTGGCTGTGGGGATACCTGAAAGGTGTTCTATTCAGTGTTCTGATGGCAAACATAGCTGCATTGAAGGCACGCATTGCGTAACACGTTCTCAACGTGATCCTGGAAACATTTTGTTCAGTTGTGCGACATGCTGTTTCTCGATTTCAGCTTGTTACAGAAAACGGTGGACAGCATATCGAACATCTTTTCGCCAGTCACACGGAAATTAATAACCCGATTTGATTGATGCTTTGTTATACGTTTTTTGGCCGCAGAACCATTAAAAACCGAGGTGATTGATGCTTATTATGCGGTCTTTGGCCTGAGGACATTTCAAAACCGATGTGTGTGATTTCTTTTTTTTTCATTCAATGTGATATGACCTTGTCGTGACGGATGGGCTTACGTAACTAACGCTATGACACCTGTACACCCATGCACACTGAGTAGTACATTTTATTTAACATCAAACGTGCACTTATGCATTGTTATATGACTGATCTGTCATTGGTAGTCGACCACTATAAAATTATGATGCTTACAATGCCATCTATTGCTACATTTTGTAAATATTTTTCTTCTGCCATATTTCTTCCTCCTTCTTTGATAATATTGCAGTTTGATATCATTCTGACCAGTGGTGTTATTTCTACAGCGGTTTTTAGGTTTAATGTTAATTATAATCACCTTGTAGAAGATTATCCATCATCCGTTTAAAATTTGCTGGTGCATTACACAAACCAAACGGCATTACCTTAAACTTATACAGGCCCTCAGGGGTGATGAATGCAGTTTTCTCACGATCAGCTTCATCTACTTCGATTTGCCAGTATCCCGAGTACGTGTCCATGGTTGAGAACAACTTAGCCCCCTTCAGACAATCAAGTGTATCGTCAGTTCGTGGAAGCGGGTAACTGTCCTTTTTAGTTATCTTATTAAGCGTCCTGTAATCAATACAAAAGCGCCAACTACTATCCTTCTTACTGACGAGAACCACTGGTGACGACCATGGGCACTGTGAAGGCTGAATGACGTCATTCTTCATCATTTTCCCTACATCGTCGCGAATTATTCGACGTTCAATTGCTGGCACATAATATGCTCTCTGGCTTATTGGTTGATGGTCTCCAGTGCTAATCCGGTGCTTCACCGTCGATTTGTCTAATTTGCTCTTCACCTGTGGATTGAAGCATTCACAGTACTCTTGAAGAATGGCATGTAGCTTCTTCTGTTGTTCATTAGTGAGATCTGGCGATAGTCGAGCTAGAAGATCTTGTCTCGTAGTGTTAGCGATAATTTCGGCCACAGACTCGGATTGGGAGGTTTCTATGATGCTCAGCTGTTCTTCAATTAACGGCTTAGAATTTTCCACGCACATGCGTCGTGAAAGGATCTGTGGTTCTCAGCGACAGTTAACTATCCACAGATCACCGAATCTGTTATTAAACGAGACGACAAAGGCTGGAATGACCAAGTTATTCTTCAGTGGAATGCTTCTCTTACATTCCACTACAAGATCCATGGGTTCTTGCATGGCTGACATGTGACAGTTACGTTTCTAGTCCTTACTGCAGGAATGATCACTTCATCCAGCTCACATAGTCTCCACACACCCGGATGCGCATCATCCTGTCCACAGTATCTCATCTCGTCTAGCACAATCTTCCATCGACCACAATCTATAATTGCCCGAGAAGCTTTCAAAAAGTCACATCCGAGAATGAGGTCATCACTACACTCTTGTAAGACGATGAATTCTAAGGGATGTGTAAGGCCACTTATACCCACACGAATGGTACATCTTCCTGTAGGTTTTACATATTTCCCATTAGCCACCTTCAGCAGAGATATTTTGCTGTCGACGAGTACGCTTTTCTGCAGCTGGCGACGGTACTTCTCCGAAATGACTGAATGTGATGCTCCAGAGTCCACAAGAGCTTGGGATGGTCGTCCATCCATGAGGATATCGATGTAGTTTCCTATCATTTTTTTTAGTGATCGACGGCGGAGGATTTTTCTATTTTTATTTTTTATTTTTTATCCTTTAGTTTTCCATGTTGCGGTGGCTAGGTTAATCGGCTGGAGCTTCTAAACGGCGAAGGAGACCTTGGTCGGCGTATTGGGGAGCGTCCTCTCCAGTGGCTAGCTTGTCGCGATGGTGACCTACGTCGTCCTGCACCAAAATCTGTTTGTTCGTCTTCATCGTCCCGGAGTTGGCTTCGGCTAAGATCGGTCTGCTGTTGCGGGCCTCATCAAATATCCGCCGCCTTGCTCGACAATAGCGCACCACGTGTCCCGGTCATCCTCAGTGGAAACACACAAGTTGTATATCCTGGCTCCTACAGACGTCAGTCTTCCTTGGTGCTCAAACAGGTTCCTCACGGTTCATTCTAGGAAACTACGCCTGGCTCTCGATTTTCTCACAGTTTTAAAGAGAAATTAAGGAAGAGAGATTGGGTTCAATGTCTGTTCCACTTCCTCCCTCATGGCCTCTTGAAGCGTCTCGGTGTTTTGCTCGCCATGCAATCCAAGTGCCTTCTGAACTTCCTCTCTCACTGTCTGACGAAGAACACTTGTGAAATCAATTGTTTCTCCATCACAGACATTGATACGACGTTTGGACGCCGTTCAAACTTGTTGCGTGTAATTCTTTTTTGATGCATTGTCTCGATATACTGGCATCATATTATGAAATCGTCTGCTGTGGAAACCTTCTTCAGGAGTAGGGCTTGATACACGTCCTCAGCAACACCCTTCATAAGATGTGCAACCTTATCTTCCTGCCTCACTCTAGGATTCACTATTTTACACAGCTCCAAGACGTCTTGAATGTAGGATGCTGCAGTATTTCCTGGACGCTGTTCCCTGCACTTTAATTTATCTTCAGCGTTGTACTTCTGTCGTTGTCTGCCGCCGAAATACTTGCGCAGTTCCGCCTGGATTACTTCCCACCATGTGAACTTCTCCTCGTTGTTCTCATACCATTGCTTGGCAGTGCCCTCCAAGTAGAAAAATACGTTAGCCAAACACACGGTGTTATAAATTTGGCTATACGCTCATATACTTTCAGCCACTTGTCTGGATCTTGGCCATCGTCACCAGAGAACCCGGAAACATGTCTTATGTGGTGGTACACTATTGCTGTCATCGTAACGTCCTCTTCTTCTTTTGTCTCCAGTACATTGCTATCTGTTGAACATGGTTCGAACTCGGATTTCTTGCCACATAAACGGCGGCTCTGTCGTAGCCTAATGGGAGCCACTGTGTCGTCGATAACGTGCGCTATCACAAGTTCCAATACCCAGCGTCTCCACCAGAATAATGTCACGTAGAAGAAGGTGTAATTGAATGAATGACGAACACTAACTTCACTTAACGAAGGTTTATTCAGCACTTGCACATACAAGAGCGCGGACCGAACTGCCTACGGCCAGAACACACACAGTATATATACAGCTACAGAACATTCCAGTATAATGATGCTTGACAATTGTGGATACTTCTGGAAATTACTCTAACCGAGTATAGAAACTAAAATTGTACAGTCCAGGTGATTTTTGTACTCATAACCCTCCATGCAACAGTTTAGTATCATAATCATCACACGACAGTGCTACTCAGCTTCTTCTGCGACAATATAGATATAAAACATAGTACTGGAAAAGCTTTCGGCTTTTGTAATCAAATTATTGAAACTAACAAAAAACCATGACTAACAATGCTCCTAAAATTACTCCACTTGAATTAAATACATAAATTTCAGTCTGGCTGATGTAACGTTTGGAAAACACACTGATCATTTTCATCAAGAAACTAATGTTATTGCTTCATTCAAACCTAATGCCAAATTTGTTGGGCCAATAATTAATGAACCAAATTATCCTAGTCTGGAACCGCGCGACCGCTACGGTCGCAGGTGCGAATCCTGCCTCGGACATGGATGTGTGTGATGTCCTTAGGTTCGTTAGGTTTAAGTAGTTCTAAGTTCTAGGGGACTGATGACCTGAGATGTTAAGTCCCATAGTGCTCAGAAACAATTGAGCTAATTATCAATCATATATATATATATATATATATATATATATATATATATATGATAATTTTTATGTTTTACAGGATTTAGAAATGACTGTAACTGACGAAAATGATAATTTTATTGACAGTACTGATGCTGCTGTAGCAGTTATTTTAAAAGGAATAGATTGAGAACTATAAAGGTTCAGTCACTATGGTTATGGGATGGAGGTATTAGTAGAACATCGGCTTACAGCACCTGACAGAAACTATCATTCTAGAAACAGTATAATCACATTTACTACCAGGTTACGACATAATGTACCGTGTCCAAAATGTCAGAAATCGCAGACACAATGGCACATTGAACGCCAGCGAACTAGACCTTCCCAAACGGGGAGTGTGTATTCCGTTAGATAGGACAGGTAATGCCTTCACTGTTGTCGCATGCACTTCCACACACTACAATTAACAACCCAGTACTTAGATCATAGCAAATTCCTCATCATAGCTCGGAGCCGCGGGGTATCATCCTTTCTGCCAGAGGGAAATTGTTCAAATGGCTCTGAGCACTATGGGACTTAACATCTTAGGTCATCAGTCCCCCTAGAACTTAGAACTACTTAAACCTAACTAGCCTAAGGACATTACACACATCCATGCCCGAGGCAGGATTCGAACCTGCGACCGTAGCAGTCGCGCGGTTCCGGACTGAGCGCCTAGAACCGCTAGACCATAAGGCCGGCTGCCAGAGGGAATATAAACCATCTCTGCCCAGCGAATCGTAGAACCAGAGAAGTGCCCGCCTCTTTTTGCGGGAACCAAAAGTCATGCAACCCTTGGCGCAACTCCTGCCAGTTCTACCCCTTCTAGTCTGCATAAGTTTTCGACTATTCACTGAACAACAGCAGCACTAAAGTGATGCTACCTTTTTCAAAGAAACACACTGGCACATAGGTATACAGAAAAATTACAAGTAATACCACCATAAGCATCTGCAAGGGGAGGGACAGCGATGGGACTTGCTCCCTGGCGAAACCTAGCTGCAGATTTTCTATTCATCTCAAACTTCTATCGATTTTCTAGCACTGACTCTCTGAGACTCCACTAAACTGCAGATTTAACATTTTCGACAGTGACGAGAAATAATGCAGCCTTATCAATTACTACACATCTTAGAGTTCCCTGGTTGTCACTCTGTACACCAGAAAAGAGCTGACAGAAAGAAAACGCAACACCAAAAAGGAGTTTGCGAATTAAACGAAATTGTAGGAGTATTTCTACATCTGAAAGATGATGTCTATTCAAATTTCGCACCAGCCGCATAAGAGTGATGCTAGTGTCGTCACTATGAGTTTGCAAATGAGTGCTTTGAAACACACTATAACAGTCCCGAGCGTTATCTACCTCTGAGACTGGTTGTGGTCAGTTGATGATAGTTATGGATGTCTTTAATGTGACAAAGACGTCATTATCAGCATCTCACATTCAACGAGAAGCTGGATGTTCCATATTCGATACTGCAGAAAGACTTAACAAAGAATGTAGTGGCGGTACATGACTGCTTGTATCGGTAGTCGCAAGAATGTATGGCTGCAAGAAGACTCGGGTCCAGATGGTTAAATGGCATTACTGAGGAAGAGACCATAGTGTTTGGTGTATGGCTCTGACGCATCATCTTTCATCTGCAGCAGCAATTCACAGTTACACAACAAACTGTTACAGATCGGTTACCTCACTGATAGAGCGAACCAGATGCCCTGTAGCGTGCATTCCACTGATCCAAAACCACTGCCATTTGAGTGTTCATTGGTTTCAAGCGAGAGGTCATTTGAGGGATGGATGGAGGTCTGTTGCGTTTTCTGATGAAAGCTGGTTCTGTCTTGGGTGACAGTGATGGCCGTGTGTTGGTTTCATGGAGGCTAGTTGAGCACCTGCAACCAACCTATCTGGGTGCTAGACACACTGGACCTACACATGGATCTATGGTCTGAGATGCTATTCTTAATAACAGCAAGATCACTATCGTGGTTGTCCAAGGCACCCTGACTCAATATTTGTACGTCAGTCTGGTGATTCGAACTGTTGTGCTGCCATTCACGAACTGCATTCGAAGGGGTGTTTTCCAACAAGATAACGCTCGCCCACATGCTCTACAGAGTCTCGACATGTTGCCAAGGTCTTCATGATCAACAGGTCTCCAATTGAGAACATATGGGACATCATCAGGCGGTAATTCCAGCGTCATTCGCAAACAGTATTTACACATAAAGTGCAACAGCCAAGAAACTCCATCCCATTTCATGTCGTCTCTCTTGACGGTTCTTTCTACCACTATTCTTGAAGACATGCCGCCAAAATATGGCAATAATGCCAAAATATGGCAAGAGTGCCATTGTAATGGGTGCCTCTGCGTCTTCATTTACATCCCTACTCGAACATACTTAGAAAACAATGCACGGCATATGCGTCTATCAGAACAGTTGTTCTATCGAAACACTGTTCTTAGGTTTTGTAGCTCATCTGGTAGTATCTGAAATCACTTTTTCTCTTTGTACCATAGAGCATAGGACACCACACCCTTGTTCAGGATGATGAAAGCTTCTGGCCAACAAATATAACTCTATGGGAGATGGTTTGCGATAGACACTGTGTCCTATTGTACTGTCGGTCTTTCTCTAACCATGACATCCAGGAATGGTAAAATGCCTTGTTTCTCTGTTTTCATTGTGAACTGAATATTTGGATGGAGCTAATTCTTATGATCGAGAAACACAGGTAATGTCTCCCTTCTGTGGAGCCACACGGCAAATGTATGGTCTACATACCGCCGGAAGCAATGCTGACTGCAGTGCCTTTCCCTCGAAGTTCTCTATAAAACAGCTGGCCACCATGGGAAACGGAGGGCTTCCCATAGCGAAACCGTCCACTTGTTCACAATGTTGGTTGCTGAATATGAAATAAGTTGAAGTATGCACTTGCTTAAGCAATGGCACGATGTCTTTCTCAAACTTGCTTATGATAAGCTCTAGCGAGTCCAGTATTGATACTTTCGTAAATAAAGACACAACATCGAAGCTAATCAAACCATCCTACGGGTGTAGTTAGCGTCTTCAGGCGTCCTATAAAGTCCTCTGAATTTCAGATGCGTTGGTCACATTTGCCTATGAGAGGTCCCAACAGTGAAGTAAGGTGTTTAGCGTGGAAACAGGTAGGAGCTCCAAAGTTTCTCACTACCGGGTGAATAAGTAGGACGTAACGTTTTGGCGAAATGGCAGCTTATTTGCAAAAGCCCTTAATGACTTTAGTTGGAATAAAAACCTTCTTGAGAAGATCTAATGTTTTCTCTGTATCTTGCCTGTAGGATCCTCTCCCAGCTTGCGATAGGAACGGCGCACTCTCAGCTTGCCATAAACAAAATTGTCAAGCATCACCTCTGCTTTGTATTCAGCTTGTCAGATAAAATGGTTGCTTTCCCCACGTCGACAGGTAAAATGATGAGTTCTTTCTCTACTCTCAATTCACGCAGAGCCTTTCTTTCCCAGAACTGACATTAAACTTTCGCTGGAGCTCAAGTTAAAATTTGGCAGGTGCCCCTCATAATCTCTTCTACAACAACACTGGGAAATTTCATAATTGCCTGTTCTAATCCAGCTATCACTTTTCGGGTTGGAAATGTCCCAGGTTTCACTGCATAGTTCAAACTTTCCTCGTGCACAGAAATCCCGGCATCATCCAGGATCCTATCCGTGCGATGAAACACCGTACATCGACGTGGTCCACTCCCTTCTTACAGTTGGCCCTCGAGACAAGCACATTTGGATATTTGGCGAGCCATAGCTTGTTTATTTCGACTAGTCAGCTGGCGCGCGAAATCCCAGGATAGAACTGATTTGTCCGAAGAAGTCTTTAGATGAACCGATAGTAATTTCATGGACACTATGTGCTGACCCCGTCATGTATGATGTACCCTCTCTCTCAGTAAGGATGCACCTGCTCATCGTTTAATTATAGAAGGGGTCGCAGAGACAATATGATGTCTAAATTCATCAACCCTTGTGATAATTTTGTTGGACGACACAAGGACTATGACCGTAGAAAGTGCAATGAGTCGTCAGGACGACAGTAGATATTTTGGCCGTAATAAATCAGGAACAGCTTGGTGGAGCCGTCCAGTTGCCTCTCATGTGAAGCAATAGACGTCTGGCATTTCTGACAGTGGAAAGAGCGGGACCTAGCGAGGTATTTCTTGAATGCCACTGTCAGTAACATCTCAGACTGCCTGCACCTGACTCTGTAGCAACTCAATTCTACTCAGTCGTACTTTTTGCCTGAATGCGGTCGATGCACTACACAGTTTCCTTGTCACAGCAGTTGAAGAAGAAGGCCTTAGGGCACAGCAGTCTGCCTCTCTTATTACGTAACTTGTTAAACTAACGCATGTCGTTGGCCATCTCCTCGCTGAAGAGGTAGCAGATGTTATTTTTCAGGTTTTTCCGACGGATCTGTTGCAAATAAACTTCTTGGGTTTGCCACCGGATCATATTGTGCAAATTCCACAATATTTCCTCGATACTTCAGTTCTGTATTTTCACTTGGTGGTAGATACTGTGGTCAGAGTCCACCTGCTTAGCTAAGTGGTAACGTACTTACCTCTCATGCCGCGAGACCGCATTCGATTTCAGGCCCGGTTGGAGATTTTCTCCGCTCGTGGACTAGGTGTTCTGTTATCCTCAACACCGGCCCGCGAGTCGCCCATGTGGCATCGACTGAAATAAGACTCGCTCTTGGCGGCCGAACTTCCCCGGACGGGGCTTCCCGGCCAGCAGTGTCATACGATCATTTCATTTTTCACTGTTGTCACTGCCTCAAGGTGAGACTTGTAAGCTCTTGCTATCTCTGGAATTGTGTGAATGACGTTTTTGTGGAAGTCTGATGGTACATCGGTAGTCTCATACATTCTATACATCAACATGAGTAGTCTTTTTCTACTACTTCGACCAGTGATTTTACATAGTCTGATGTAATGTTGAGTATTCTTCCTGTATTCTTTGATCTTCAGGTGAACAAAGCTCTTTTACATTCTGGTTCTAATACTGGATCCCCTATATCTTCCCTGTCGACGCCTGTTTATTCTTCTATCACGCCATCCGACAAGTTCTTCCCCAATCAGAGGCCTTCAATGTATTCTTTCCAGCGATCTGTTCTCATCTCTGTATTTAACTGTGGAATTCCAGCTGTACTGTTAATGTTGCTGTCCTTGTTTTTAATTTCAATGAAGGTTGTTGCGACAATCGTTTCTTTTAGACTCTTCACGTCTTTCCTGTAGCCGCTTCGCCTTGGCTGCCCTGAATTTCCTATTTATTTCATTCCTGAGGGATTAATATTGCTTATACCTATCTTTCCTCGAACATTTTTGTACTTCTTTCTTTCGTCTATCAACTGAAGTATTGCATCGAGTGTCCAAGGTTTCTTCGTAGTTCCTTGTACCTATTTTCGTCTGTCCAATTTCTGATTACCTATTTTAGAGATATCCATTCCTCTTCAACTGGACTACCTAAACTGGCATTCCTTATTGCAGTATCTACTCCTCAACGAACTTCAAATGCATCTCATCATTCCTTAGCACGTCAGTACCCTACTTTCTTCGGGGATAATACAGAAGGGTAAATGTATCAGCCTGAAGAAAGAGACCCTGGCCCGGAAAAGGCCGAACTCAAAGTTATATGCGAATATTTTTCTGATTCCTCTGACAGTGTAACGCATACACGGGTGCTATTGTTGCTAAGATTAGAGTAGTGTTGACCAAAAAGAGAATGAAATGTCCAGTAAACATGGGCAATTAATTGCATGGTTCAAATGGTTCTGAGCACTATGGGACTTAACATCGATGGTCATCAGTCCCCTAGAACTTAGAACTACTTAAACCTAACTAACCTAAGGACATCACACACATCCATGCCCGAGGCAGGATTCGAACCTGCGACCGTAGCAGTCGCGCGGTTCCGGACTGCGCGCCTAGAACCGCTAGACCACCGCGGCCGGCAATTAATTGCATACCTTAAGAGCTAATAGTACCGCTTCATCTTCTGTAGTGTGAAATTAACCTCTTCCACTGAAAACTCTTTGCTTTCCATATCTTTGCACCAAGCAGTATGTACCAAAACAAGAAAAAATGCCCACTACATATGGGCTCTAAAATGCAGTCATTAAAAGGAATGTGTGTCTGATCAGTAGAAGAGATGAAGTTCACAATATTGAAGCGGAAGAAGCTCTCATACCTCTTAAGGTAAGAATTTTCGAGGTCATGTTTACTAGAACGTTTTTCTGGTATTGATCCACACAGCAATCTCAAAAAGTTGTCAAGCCTACAATCTTATCAGAAACAGTACCGATTTCACTCTCAGAGGTATTACAATGAGTTTCACGTTTATGAGGAGCTTTCAGTAAGCAATGCAACAATTGTTTTGGGAAAGCAGGGTGTTTTATTCAGCATTCTAACACATCAGATTATTTACCACTCTTTTGGCTACAAAAATCTATTTTTCAACATGATATCAGTTCACTGAGACAGCCATACGGCACCGTATTAGGATGGCCTGTATGCACGCATGGTACCACTCTACTAGTCAGTGTCTTAGCCAAAATCTCAACATCTCTATCATCCACATACAGCTTCCAGCTTTATTGGGCCAAACAGATGGAACTCTAAATGTGTGAGATCTGCTTAGAGGGACTGCTGAGGAAGAACAATCAGGTGAAGTTATGTCATCTCCTCTCGTTTGCACAGATTTGTGTGACGCCTTGCGTTGTCATAGAGAAGGATAATGTCGTTTGCATTTTTGTTTCCACGAATACACTGAAGTTACTTAATTACTTTCCTAAGGGTAGCACAGTACATTTTAGAGTTGATAGTTGCACCATGAGGGAGTACATTAAACAGAATAACATCTGCAGAGTCCACGAAACCCGTCGCCATGACTTTACCTGCTGAAGGTGCGGCTTTGAAGTTCTTCTTCGAAGGAGAAGCGGTGTTCCGCTACGCCATAATTTGCCGTTTTGTTTCCGGTACGAAATAATGATCCCGTGTTTCATCACCTGCGACGATGTCCGACAGTGATTATTGGGATGGGACTCGTAACGCGTAAGGAATCCAGCACAGATCATACTTTGTTGCTCATTACGGTGTTCTGTTAGGCAGCGAGGAAACCAGCAGGTACATACCTCTGAGTCCTGCAACTGGTGGATGACTGTGTGAGAACTGCCAACAGAGATGTCCAATTGAGGAGCAGCGAGGTTTTGATGGTAATCTGTCGATCACTCCGAATAAGAGTGTCCACACGTTCCAATACGGCAGGAGTTTTAGATGGCTGTGACACATGAGAGATTGGACAGAGTTGAGCAACCTTGGTGCAATGACGGCAGATGCCACGCCCAGAGAGTCGCCGTGCTTATTGTAAGTGCCATGCCTCCGTAGATAGTCTCCAAACATTCTTAAAAATCTGAGACGCTCTGGTTTTCCGCCAAAAAAGTCTCAATGATAAGCCTCTGCTTGGAACACACCTCCGTTACAGACCCATTTTGAAAAATACGTATAGCGCCGCCGCCTATCGGAACTTCCTGGACGTATAGGAGCTGAAGTGGGAATATTCCGCGATGTGCCACGACAAATTTCGCCTTTTTTTCAACCGAGGTTGTTGGAGAAAGAGATGTGTCGCTTAGCTTATCGAATGCCCCTCGTATGTTAATGATAGTCATTATACTTTTGCCCTCACACTGTTACTTAAATTCATATAAACTACGGTAAGAAGAACGATTTAACATTGTTTACTTGCTTAAGTAATTGATTAGTGACAATTGAAGCTTATTTGCTTTCGAATATCTCCAAAAGAACAGACACCACACATGTAATTCAGTACAGATGCCCACAACGCTCGAACTCTTATGGAAATCAGCGAAATGCCGCAGGTAATGAGGATAATGGTCAACTGGCACTACATTAACAGTGTTTGGATGAGTAGAGATCTTAGGATTGTAGGCTTTGTCGGGCCAACGGCCTTACCCCAGTGGCAACACCGGTTCCCGTCAGATCACCGTAGTTTAGCGCTGTCGGGCTCGCCTAGCACTTGTACGGGTAAACATCCGGTCTACCGAGCGCTGTTGGCAAGCGGGGTGCACTCAGCCCTTGAGAGGCAAACTGAGGAGCTCCTTGATTGAGAAGTAGCGGCTCCGGTCTCGGAAACTGAAATACGGCCGGGAGAGCGGTGTGCTGACCACATGTCCTTCCATATCCGCATCCAGTGACGCCTATGGGCTGAGGATGACACGGCGGCCGGTCAGTACTGTTGGGCCTTCATGGCTTGTTCGGGAGGAGGCCTTCTCGGCGTATTTCAGCTATGAAATCTTCACGGGTTATCAGCCGAGTGGCGTCGTCCTCTAGTCCCAACGTTTCAATGGATTGCGTATCCATCATCTTCAGGTGAAGACTAGAAGACGACGCCACTCGGCTGATAACCCGTGAACATTTCATAGTAGAGATTTTGGGTCTGACGGGAGGCGTGTTAGGACAGTTGCGTGTAGCTGCGATGATCACGGTGTCCGGATGTCCACAGCTCGTGGTCTAGTGGCTACAGTTGCTGCCTCTGGATCACGGCGTCCTGGGGTCGATTCACGGCCGGGTTGGGGATTTTCTCTGCCTGGGGACTGGGTGTTTGTGTCGTCCTCATCATTTCATCATTATCATTAGTGACGGTGGCTAGACAGGACTGTGAAACGGTTGGCCTGTATAAGAAGTGGGACTCTGCACAGGCGCTGATGACCACGCAGTTGAGTGCCCCACAAACCAAACATCATCATCACTGTGTCCGGATGGCGCAGTGGTAGCTGCGTTTGCCCAACAAGCAGGAGACCTGGTTCGAAATCCAGTAAGGCACAAATTTTCAACTTTCCCCACTAATATAAATCAATGCCCACAGGCAGTTAAGGTCGTTAATTCCTTTGTGTCCTAAGTCACTGTGGCTGCGCGATCAAAATGGTGTCTATTCTTTCGGACACCACCTACATAATTATGGATGAACCTGCTTTGCTGGTTACAGCCATGTGGATGAAATGGTCGTTTTCCTGTGTTTCCGTCTTATTGTGTGGTCCAGTACCTACGTATGACCCTTTCCTATCCACTGGCTTCACACTGCATCACCTGCTGTAACGGCGAGCATCGTGTAGGTTGCAATGTGCTCTACGACAAACTCGTATGTCGGAGAACAATTATTCTGCACTGTTCGAAATAACTCACTTCTTGATGCTGCTCCCTTGGACATCAACGAGGCATAGCGGCACCTGTTTGCACTTTTACTCTTCGTTCGAGAGCTCTACACCGACTGAGCTTTACATAACAACGTCCCGTCTGATCGGGCCAGATAAAAAAGGGCGCTGCTGTGTCTACGTGCACGTCAGCTCTCTGCGGTCCTCTGGTATACACACCTTGCGTCTTTGTGTGGGTTTAGACTATCATTTCTGGATGTTACCATTTCTATATTTTTCCAGCAAGAAGGACCGTATTACATACTCTTAAATAGCGAATGGTGTTCACTAAACAGGCAGCAACGCCTTTATACAGATTTCACTTGCAGTTTGTTGTCAATGTTTAACTTACTGCGATATCTGATGTGTTTCAATGGGCAAAAACGTATACAATGTCTCCAACTGCTGCCATATAATGTCTTCACCTGCTGCTGTATAATGTAATCGCCTACTGCTGCATAGTGTCTTAATCGCCGTTAAGTTAAACTGTATAAAAAACAATGTGTCAAAAACAGAGTGATCAAAAGTTGAGGGGAAAAAAATTAAATATTGGCATAGCTTTCATTAAAAGTGTCTATATTAACGCTCAGTGCCGAACTGCAAGTACTGTATGATGGATGAGCCTTCAACGTCATAAAATATTGCCAACACAACGAATTAACGTACATTGTGTCATTTACTGCCCATGTCGCTATAAACATATAATTTGATATCAAAATGAATAAATTGTAAAATCCATCGGCCTTAAAGTAATTACAGAGTAATAATTAAATACCACCATTATCATGGAAATTAAGTGTAACTCAGGCAGCACGACAACTCACGGTCTTTTGACAGGATGCTGATGAGTGCATGCCACTGCGTAGTATATCTTTTTTGAATTCAACATTCAAAGAGAAGCACCGTGCGACGTAATTACAAAATCGGTGTTTTATCAGTTAATAAGCCCTTAATGTGATAATCAAAAACAGGCATTGCGGAAGGTCAAGCAACATGTTTTAGGTGTTACATTTTTTCTGATATCTGCCTCAGCAGTTTCATTTATTCAGAATACGACGTTGTGGATCATGGCACAAAATACTCGTATAACAATCAGGAATTGGCCTTCAGCATTAATAATTTTGATACCTCATCGGGGGATCGTACGTAAGATCTAAGCGCTGAATATATGCTTCACAAACAGGCGGAACACAGACACTTAAAAGAACTTTTCATTCCAGTGCCTTGTAGTAAATACTGTATAAGTGACATACAAGCCTTCCTTCAAAGTTTATGTGTAAATATGTAACCATTAAACGAAGAATGAATATTCGGATATCGAGAAACGCTGTTATAAAATTATTACCTTGAAAAATTTCTGTATTTTTCTTATCATATAAATAACGCCGGAGTAGTATTTATCTGCATGTAGTCGTATGTGTTCCAAGGAACTCTTACATATTGTTTTCTCCTGCTATTAAATGGTTCAAATCAAATGGCTCTGAGCACTATGGGACTTAACTGCTGAGGTCATCAGTCCCCTAGAACTACTTAAACCTAACTAACCTAAGCACATGATACACATCCATATCCGAGGCGGGATTCGAACCTGCGACCGTAGCGGTCGCGCGGTTCCAGACTGTAGCACCTAGAACCGTTCGGCCACTCCAGCCGGCTGCTATTAAATGCTGAGATGAGGTTTGATATATCACACACTATCAATACATAGTATTATTATCACCTGTTTCGAACCATAATGAGTGCCATTTGCTCCATTCACAATATCTCAAATTAAACAAAGAGATTCAACTAATAGCTGTGATATTTTTGGGGGATGGTATTTATGGACAAAGAAGCATTCATATGAAATGTTGATAATCAAACGATTTGAGTAACATCAGAGAAATCATAAGAGTGAATATCAGCGATAATATTCACAAACCACAGCCTATTGATACAAGCGGAACCATCGAAAAAGAGAGAGAGAGAGAGAGAGAGAGATAGGGCCCCTCCACGCCTTCACCAACGTGGTGACCAAACCAAAAGTTCTACAGTCACCTCCGTCAACATGTTAGTTATCTAATAGGTGGATCACAAGATGCTGCGCTGTGATGTTATCCGTGCGTCTGGGCAAGACTATGCATTAACACGGTCCATCAGGTGATAGATAGTGGACGAAACCCGAATGAAGGTAGCGATTTTAAGAGCAGAGGGAAAAAAGTGCCAAGGCTCGTGCCGTGGGTAAAAAACACCTCTGCGACAGTGGGGTGGGTAGTAAGAGCAGTAGTGGCTTATTAGCTGCGATAGTTCATGCAAGGTTGGGTTTGTTAGTATGGGTATCATGCATCATTACCATGGCAGGCGATGGCGATGTATCCAAGTTTGCTGCAGACGCTGCATTCCTGGAACAATCACGATTGTTATATATTAGTGGGAGATGGGCCATAGATCATTTCACTGTGTGCGGTGTGTGTGGAGCTTATCTGCATGTAGTGTACGGTACGGCTTCCCTGTGTGGTGCCAGTTATTCGGCGGGTGAGTTCCTACTGGATATCCAGTAATGGTGGCTGATTAACGGGGGCTCACCTGTACCGTTGTGTTTGCGTGTACTTGGCCATAGATGTTAGATCGTTCCCCAGATTCAGAATAAACGGGTTCTGCGAATGTATGGAGTTTCTGCATAGTCTTGTTGTGAGTTTGTGGATTACCTCCGTAAGAGTCTCAAGTCGGTATTCCCGGTGAAGGTCCGCGATGGGTTTGTATCGTGGAGCATTGCTTACGATTTTGAGTACTTTGTTTTGTATGATCTGCAGATGGCGCAGGCGTGTGGGCCCAGTGTATCCCCATACAGGGGCTGCGTACGTCATCAGGAGTGGAATAAGTGTCATGTTCATGGACCTCGACACCCTTCTGTTCAGTGTGCTACGGCGGAACCATCAAGTTTAATTTTGTAAGTAAGGTGTCCGGATACTTATACAGAAAAGCTGTAGTATTCAAAAGAGGTGTAGACGTTCTAGACGGATAATGGAGTAAGTAACTGCAGATATACTAGCGTATAAAGAATGAAGAAGGTAGCGTAAGTTAACAAAAGACGAGAAAAACTGCAAGTGGCATAATGTTATAACAACAGCGTTTCCGAGAAGTGTCCATTCCGACACAGCAGCAGATACACTAACCTGATAAAATAAGGCTGTTTCCAAATGTGTGTAACAATATTTTCATGGCATATATTACATTTCTTAGAAGGCCCAAGGCTGATGCTCTTCAACATACGGATTTTGGTGTTTTACTTCAGGGACTGTCAGCACTCTTTTTTTTTTAAAGGATGGTGCATTTCTTAACATATCTGCTTCCCATTCGGTACTACGTGGGATACTTCCGAAACAATAAGGGCTATAGTAACCACCTATAGCAGCCACCACAGGTATAAAACTCCTGTAGGATAATAGAATACATAACTGAAAGTATTCTAGAGAGTACAATGAGAGAAAGAAGTACTAGTTAACAAAAAACTATAGAAACAGCCATCAGCATAACAAAGAAAGAACGGCGATCTGCATAGTCGTGTGCCTAGGACCTCCCGTTGGGTAGACAGTCGCCGGGTGCAAGTCTTTCGATTTGACGCCACTTCGGCGACTTTAGCGTCGATGGGGATGAAATGATGATGATTAGGACAACACAACACCCAGTACCTGAGAGGAGGAAGTCTCCTACCCAACCGGTAATCGAACCCGGGTCCTTATGATTTACATTCTGTCACGCTGACCACTACTTTTTTTTAAAAAAATCTCATTTTGTGCGTTTTCGTTCGTTGTATCTGCTCGAGCGGACATCGCTAGACACCCGTTTCAGTTCTTCGTTGATCGTTTAATTCAGTTTTTTTTTTATTACAGAGGGCAGCTAACCCTCTGACCGAACACGCTGTTACCGTGCCGGCTGTCCAGTCAACTACTGGTGGCGGACATCTGTATAGTCTCCACTCGGACCTCAAAAGTATATTTTTAAATTTGTTAGGGACATCAAAGAAATATAACTACTCCTTAAATATATTGTTGTTCACACTTGGAATCAGATCATAATTTCCATTCACATATGTATTTTGATACTGTAATTTAGAAAAAAAGTGCCATGGTGGCATGGTACTACTCCACTGGTGAATGCCGGAGCCAACGTCTAACTGCATCAGAAACGTCTCCATCATACACGTGCTACTAAACGCGGAGTCTATTCTCCATTAGACCAGATAAGTCGGAAGGTGCGAGATCCTTATTGTAGGATAGATAAGAAAGAACGGCACAAAGCAGTTTTGTGACTTCCTCTCCAGTGCACAGGTTTGTGTGAGGCCTTGCGTTGTCATGGAGAAAAAGTTCGTCTGCATTTCTGCGGCGATGGGGATGAAGTTCCTTCAGTTTCCTGAGGGCAGCATAATACACTTCATAGTTGCAGAGGTGGTGTGCCGTCACTCCACGGATAGCCGGTTCGAAGTGATGATCCCTTGTTTCATCACCTGAGATGACACTCGACAAAGATTATCACGATCAGCCACGTAACGCGCAAGAAATCCCGCACAGATGGTCCTGCGTTGCTCATTATGGTCTTCTGTCAGACGGCATGGAACACAGCTGATACACTCCATTAGGTACGCCAACTGGTGAACGAGTGTGTCAGCTCTACCAACAGAAACGTCCAGCCGAACAGCGAGGTGTTTCATTGTAATCTATCAATCACAACGAATGACAGTAACGGTATGTCCAACTTTTTAGCTATGGTTGCGGGACTCGGCTGTTCGATAGAGGATGTCAAATTAAACAACTTTCAACCGTCAATTTGCAACCATATTTTTTGGGCAACCAGTTTCAGCGTTTTACTACGCCATCTTCAGGCCCCTGACAGACGTACAGGAATAATCTACCTCGCTTGTAATCAAAACAGGAGCCAGCAATGATGATGGTGTTAGTAGAGATCTGTTACAGTGACCACTTCAACTATCACCTGCCGACTGGTCACTCTAACAGGTATCCAATAACACCACTATTGCCGGCCCGTGTTTTGGTCACAAGCAAGGTAGACTATTCCTAATCGTCTGTCAGGGGCCTGAAGATGGAGTAGTTAAACGCTGAAACTGGTTGCCCAATAAAATAGGGTTGAAAATTGACGGCTGAAAGGTGTTTAATGTGACATCCTCTCCCGAAAGAGAGTGTCCGCACGTTCCAACACTACAGGAGTTACAGCTGTGTGCGGCTGGCCAGCACGCGGGGGATCGGAAAGTTTTGAGCGCCATTGATGCAATGATGGCAGACGCCGCACTCAGCGACTCGCCGTGTCATTGATAACTGCCAGGTCTCCATAGACCGTTTGCAAGCGCCAATGAATATCTGGTGTGCTCTAGTTATCCGCCAAAAGAAACTCAGTGACAGCTCTCTGGCTGGAACGCACCTTCGCTACAGACGCCATTTTGAAGGCTACATCTACATCTACATCTACATGGATACTCTGCAAATCACATTTAAGTGCCTGGCAGAGGGTTCATTGAACCACCTTCAGAAATCTCTATTATTGCAATCTCGTATAGCACGCGGAAAGAATTGACACCTACATCTTTCCGTACGTGCTCTGATTTCCCTTATTTTATCGTGGTGATCGTTTCTTACTATGCAGGTTGGTGTCAACAAAATATTTTCGCATTCGGAAGAGAAAATTGGTGATTGGAATATCGTGAGCAGATTCCGTCGCAACGAAAAACGCCTTTCTTTTAATGATTTCCAGCCCAAATCCTGCATCATTTCTGTGACACTCTCTCCCATATTTCGTGACAATACAAAACGTGCTTCCTTTCATTGAACTTTTTCGATGTACTCCGTCAGTCCTATCTGGTAAGGATCCCACACCGCGCAGCAGTATTCTAAAAGAGGACGGACAAGCGCAGTGTAGGTAGTCTCCTAAGTAGGTCTGTTACATTTTCTAAGTGTCCTGCCAATAAAACGCAGCCGTTGGTTAGCCTTCCCCACAACATTTTCTGCGTTCCTTCCAATTTAAATTGTTCATAATTGTAATACCTAGGTATTTAGTTGAATTTCCGGCTTTTAGGGTAGACTGATTTATCGTGTAACCGAAGTTTAACCAGTTCCTTTTAGCACTCATGTGGATGATCTCACCCTTTTCGTTATTTAGGGTCAACTGCCACTTTTCGCACCATTCAGATATTTTTTCTAAATCGTTTTGCAATTTGTTTTGATCTTCTGATGACTTTATTAGTCGATAAACGACAGCGTCGTCTGCAAACGACGAAGACGGCTGCTCTGATTGTCTCCCAAATCGTTTTTTATAGATAAGGAACAGCAAAGGGCCTATAACACTACCTTGGGGCACGCCCGAAAACACTTACGTTTTACTCGATGACTTTCCGTCAATTACTACGAACTGTCACCTCTCTGACAGGAAATCACAAATCCAGTCACATAACTGAGACGATATTCCATAAGCACACAATTTCACTACGAGCCGCTTGTGCGGTACAGTGTCAAAAGCCTTCCGGAAATGTGAATAAAGAGCTAGTTGTGTTTCACAGGAACGATGTTTCCTAAACCCATGTTGACCATGTGTCAATAGACCGTTTCCTTCGAGGTAAGCCGGCCGCGGTGGTCTAGCGGTTCTGGCCCTGCAGTCCGGAACCGCGGGACTGCTACGGTCGCAGGTTCGAATCCTGCCTCGGGCATGGGTGTGTGTGATGTCCTTAGGTTAGTTAGGTTTAAGTAGTTCTAAGTTCTAGGGGACTTATGACCTAAGATGTTGAGTCCCATAGTGCTCAGAGCCATTTGAACCATTTGAACCTTCGAGGTAATTCATAATGTTCGAACACAATATATTTTCTAAAATCCTGCTGCATATCGACGTTAACGATACGGGCCTGTAATTCATTGGATTTCTCCTACTACCTTTCTTGAAACATTAAGCGCCGACACCTACTGGGACTTCATTTATCTATCAGAACTGAAACGGAAATATTCCATGATGTCCCACAACAAAATTCAGAAATTTTTCAACCAAAACTGGACTAGAAAAAAGAAAGTGTGGCATTACTCACTAATATGTGGAGAAAACACATAACATTCGTGAAAGTGCGAATGCAAAGAGGCTCTTGAGTATCATAAGGAAATAGCTGAATGTGGTCAAGATATTTTGGTTCTCAGAAAAAAGTGAACAAGGACGACCAGAGATAGCTAACACTTATTGAAATAGAAACGTCTTAATACGACATCGTCCGTGTCATGCACATGGCCGAATCGTTGCACTACAGATATTTTACTTTGTTGAGCTGAATAAAATAAAGCCTGATGGAAACATTTCAGATTGGGGCCGTCCAGGCGAAATGACGTCACGAGCAACGTGCTAATACCACAAGTGCTGTTACCTCAGCGTCTGACAGTTACCACTTCATCCGGCTCAGCGCAGAGACCATCCGACACAGCAGAGAGGCAGTGCTGCTGTGGCCAGGGCTGTTGATAAAATACGAGTACATCGGTATAACGATACCTTTTCGAAATTTATATCATACTTTTTCACAAATTTCGGAAAATATTTGAAGTTGTTCTTATGAAATTTTAGTAGGACATAATTGTACTTTCACTGTGTGAAGGAATCTTACTACTTTTTGAGCTTCCGTCACGTCCAGTCTTCTTTCACTTTGACACTGTGTGAAGCAATTATATGTGGCACAAAAGAGGAACTCCGACTGCACTTGAGAGGGTGGGGGGGGGGGGGGGGAGGAGGTGTGAATGGAATAACAATACTTCCGATGCGAAGAAACAGCACACCAGTTGCGCCAAACAATAATTTCTAACGCACCTAGTGCGCTGTCTCTTCGCATCGCCATTCTTCAAAAAGAGCTGCTGAAAATGATGAACAAAACTCTAAATGACAAGATTGGTCGTTTCGGTGGGCGGAGACGTGTGAGTGGGAATGCTGATGTAATTGGCGCTTGGCACTACCAACAGAAACAGCAACGATTAGTTTCACCACGCAATATTGACACTACAACCGCTAGGTCGCTGGCGTTTGCAGAAACGAAAAAACAGGAAGACAACATGAACTGCTCCGGACAGATCCGAAATGCGGCGAAACCGAACGATGGACCTATCAGGAACCTTTTATTGCGCCTCTTACATGCTGTTTCCACTGATAGCAAAGTGGTTATCGCCAAGCTTGAACGTGCATCTTTTCTTTTCAGTTCTTGCTCTAGGGGGGTTAGGAAGACTGCTAGCTTGTTGATTTACAGGGTATCGAATAATAAATCAAATCTTAAATATACAGCTCTAAAACCGGAAGTATATTTACAATGTCAGCCGATATTTTTATAGGCGGATACATCGATATTTTCTCCGCCTATGTATCGATACTTCCACGCGATATATCGAGAGACAATACTGACATTTTATTAAAAATTTATACCTCTGATTGCCGATATTTTGAAAAATTTCAGCAGTCCTAGCTGTGGCTTGGGTGACCTGATTACTGCACGTCCGACCTTTGCTCAGTTGTGGCTTACATGATGAGACTCGACGCTTCTGCAAAACAGAGTCGACCCTAGTCCATGTGAATACTACTTATACCTAGACCAAGTATAGAGGGTGGTCCACTGATAGTGACCGGACCAAATACCTCACGAAATAAGCATCAAACGAAAAAAATAGAAAGAACGAAACTCGTCTGGCTTGAAGGGGGAAACCAGATGGCGCTATCGTTGGCCTGCTAGATGGCGCTGCCATAGGTCAAACGGATATCAACTGCGTTTTTTAAATAGGAACCTTAATTTTCTACTACATATTCGTGTAGTACGTACAGAAATATGAATATTTCGACCACGTTTTTCGCTTTGTGATAGATGGCGCCGTAATAGTCACAAACGTATAAGTACGTGGTATCACGTAAGATTCCGCCAGTGTGGACGGTATTTGCTTCGTGATACATTACCCGTGTTAAAATGGACCGTTTACCAATTGCGTAGAAGGTCGATATCGTGTTGATATATGGCTATTGCGATAAGAATGCCCATCGGGCGTGTGCTATGTATGCTGCTCGGTAGCCTGGACGACATCATCCAAGTGTCCGGGCCTTTCGCCGAATAGTTACGTTAGTTAAGGAAACAGGAAGTGTTCAGCTACATGTGAAACATCAACCACGACCTGCAACAAATGGTGATGCCCAAGTAGGTGTTGTAGCTGCTGTCGCGGCTAATCCGCACATCAGTAGCAGACAAATTGCGCGAGAATCGGGAATCTCAAAAGCGTCGGTGTTGAGAATGCTACATCAACATCGATAGCAACCGTACCATATTTCTATGCACCAGGAATTGTATGGCGACGACTCTGAACGTCGTGTACAGTTCTGCCACTGATCACAAGAGAAATTGTGGGAAGATGACAGATTTAATGCAGACGTTCTATTTAGCGACGAAGCGTCATTCACCAACAGCGGTAACGTAAACCGGCATAATATCCACTATTGGGCAACGGAAAATCCACGATGGCCGCGACAAGTGGAACATCAGCGACCTTGCCGGGTCAATGAATGGTGCAGCATTATGGGAGGCAGGATAACTGGCTCCCATTTTATCGATGGCAATCTAAATGGTGCAGCGTATGCTGATTTCATACGTAATGTTCTACCGATGTTACTACACGATGTTTCACTGCATGACAGAATGGCGATGTACTTCCAACATGATGGATGTCCGGCACATAGCTCGCTTGTGGTTGAAGCGGTATTGAGTAGCATATTTCATGACAGGTGGATTGGTCGTGCAAGCACCATACCACGGCCCGCGCGTTCACCGGATCTGACGTCCCCGGATTTATATCTGTGGGGAAAGTGGAAGGATATTTGCTATCGTGATCCACAGAGAACGCCTGGCAACATGCGTCAGTGCACTGTCAGTGCATGTGCGAACATTACGGAAGGCGAACTACTCGATGTTGAGAGGAATGTCGTTACACGTATTGCCAAATGCATTGAGGTTGACGGACATCATTTTGAGGAGTTATTGCATTAATGTGGTATCTTCAGGTAATCACGCTGTAACAGCACGCGTTCTCAGATATGATAAGTTCACAAAGGTACATGTATCACATTGGAACAACCGAAATAAAATGTTCAAACCTACCTACATTCTGTATTTTAATTTAAAAAACCTACCTGTTACCATCTGTTCGTCTAAAATAGTGAGCCATATGCTAGTGACTATTACAGTGCCATCTGTCAGAAAGCGGAAAAAGTGGTCCAACCATAACATTCATAGTTCTTTACGTACTACACGAATATATAATAAAAAATGTGGGTTCCTATTTAAAAAAAAACGCAGTTGATATCCGTTTGATCTATGTATGGCAGCGCCATCTAGCGGGCCTACCATAGCGCCATCTGGTTTCCCCCTTCAAGGTCGACAAGTTTCGTTCTTTGTAGTTTTTTCGTTTGGTGCTTATTTCGTGAGATGTTTGGCCCAGTCATGATCAATGGACCACTCTGTATGATCTGGCAACCACCAGCTGCGATGAGGAAACGTCACTGGTTTAATAGGCTGTACGTATCAGCTATGCGTCTTCTCTGTAAACTGCCGTTGCTAGATGCGGCCCTGCTGCTAGCGCTGAGTCCGATGCTGCCAAGTGCCCTACAACTACTGGACGAGCTCCAGCCAGTCTCCGGCCCTGGCGGTTTCCGGTTCCAACCTGCGGCAGTGTAAGTCCCCAACCGCCTTTTCTTGCGTATAGAAACTTTGCAGCCTGCCAAGTTCACGTTGCTGGGAGCTGCATTCTCCCCGCTGGCTCCACGGCGAGATACTGCGCTCTCCGGAACACCCTGAACACAGACGCGTAGATGCCTCAATTCTGTGTAGTGAAGCCCGCTGGAGTCAGCGCCCTTACCGACTCACTAACGTCATCATTTCACTGGCAGGACACTATGAATTAGAGCGCCAAGGCAAAGTGCAACACAGTTGTACGTTACTGTAACGCTGTAAAACAATCCCGTATTACATGAACACTACAGATTGTTTTTGCAGTGTGTTGTGTAGGTCAAAATCATGTGGCCAATTCACCAATAGATTTGCAGCAATATGAACAATGAAACTGTTAATGATAACAAAAAATGGCTCTGAGCACTATGGGACTTAACATCGATGGGCATCAGTCCCCTAGAACTTAGATCTACTTAAACCTCACTAACCTAAGGACATCACACAACACCCAGTCTGTTAATGGTAACCTCAGACTGTTTACAGATGATACAGTTATCTATAATGAAGTACTGTCTGAAAGAAGCTAAATATTTAGTCAAAAAGTGATTCGAACTCTAAGTAGCGCAAAGATTGGAAACTTTATTTAACCCCTTCAGTAAAAGTAGTTTCTGCCTGAGGCACCATCTTATTAATTTTGCTTTGAAGTAGCAGACCTTAAGCGTGAAATCACCGACGTAGTTGCGAGACAGAGACATCTAGTGGTACGCTGAGGTACTTCTTCGAATGTAGAGCATTGTAGCAGTCACTTACGCCGAGCAAAGCGACTGCCGGAACAAAGATCGAGCTACGCGATTGCGGGAGATAGTGACATGCCGTTTCGTTTCTTTTTTTTTTTTTATAGGAAACATATTCAGGCGACCATTTGACGTTGAAAGTAAGTACATCTAAAGTTGCTGTAACGTAAAGTCGAGTTTGTGCTACTGCTTCTATGAGCAATGGCTGATTTACCTATAGGCCCACTAGGCTCTGGCCTAATGGCGCAGCCGGCCGAAGTGGCCGTGCGGTTAAAGGCGCTGCAGTCTGGAACCGCAAGACCGCTACGGTCGCAGGTTCGAATCCTGCCTCGGGCATGGATGTTTGTGATGTCCTTAGGTTAGTTAGGTTTAACTAGTTCTAAGTTCTAGGGGACTAATAACCTCAGCAGTTGAGTCCCATAGTGCTCAGAGCCATTTGAACCATTTGAACCTAATGGCGCACCTTAAGGGGGGGGGGGGGGGGGCACTTTTAGCTCTGTACTCATTTTAACCTTTTACATCTTAAAATTACTGCGCCAACAAACGACAATAATTTTTAATATTGTCAAACAACATGCTAGTTTAAACAAGCCTTAAGAACGAAATTCGACTATAGAAGCTTGGAAATATGCATAGTATACTAGGAGACTGAGTGGAAATTTAACATTCGGTTTCCGTCTGATATCATCTTCATGATTGTTCAAAATATTTGGAAGTAAGCTGTCAGGACGGCAATCTACAACACAATGTCTGAAACGTTATCATTCCAAGAATGTTGTCGGCTTCTACTTAACCCTAAAAGATTTTCCTCGTGAAAATACCGGAACCCCTGAGAAGCTGTGATAAACTAATCAGTAGTTTCTTAAATAATGTAACATGTGTGGGCCTCAGTATGTAAATTCCGACACTACTTAAATTTCTTCTAGAAATTACAGGGAAGTATCAACTCAACCCTCCATTACTGTAATTAATGTGAAAGCTCGGTGGTCTTCAATATATGAACTTTGATTTAAAACACCCGTTTAGCAAAACATGTTGATACTGGGAATGTTATACATTTTTAAGCACATGTTTATATGAAAAGAACTTAAGCAGAATATATAACAATGTGCGAATTACACTTCACAACAATTTCAAAATTTTATTTATTTATTTACTTAGTTACTTTTTCTGGTGAAAAAAGAAGAAGAAACCAACTTTCTTTTGCCTCATTTATAGTGCTGCAGCCTGCACGATATCAAAGATCCCACTCTGTGCCATCGAATAGTATGTGGCATTGCAAATTTTGTATTAAACTTCTTAACTAAGCTTTTTTTCTTCGAGGAATGACTATTTTTTATTTTATGTTGAAAGAAAAGCTGCATTTGCGTGTAGACATAACAGCAGTGTTCACACAAACGACAACATACCCCATCAACTGCCAACAACACTACTTACACTTTGTAGTATGTCTTCTCTGCCCAAACTAAACGCTAAAATGTTAGAAGAATAAGTGGGATAAGGGTCGATCCATCACACCTCACTCCAAGAAACTGCTAAAATTATTTGCTTTTTAAATTAGAAAGACAGTGTCAAGAATATTCACAACATATTTGCGTCCCAGCTAAAGTTCCGGCGACACGAGGAACAGACGCCAAAAAAGGGACTGTCCCGTTTTCTTTACGAGACGAATTCCATCCGGCAGGTGCGCTTCTACTGTTCACTGACAACAGAGAAACCGGCGACAGTGAAATTATATTATTCTGCGTTGTCGTTCTTTAATAGCACAGTTTCGTCGAGTAATCCGAGTTGGTCGTCATCGCTCCGTGTTTAAAGGACAAATCTTTGTGCTCGTGTGCCGCGTTTAAAGTAAAAAGCTTCGTGCTCATGTGCGGTGTAGTACGATTGGAACTGGATACAGTCTTTCTTTCTTTCCTTTTAAAATTTTTTTCTTTTCTTTTGACTATTGATTGACAATTTTGTGAGTGCCTTAACATGAATAACAGTGAAAAAAAGCAAACCTGCTAAATTAAGTGGGGCAGCATTTCGGAAATTATCGAAGGAAAGGCGAGAAAGGGAAGCCAATGTTCTAAAAACGCTTGACAGAGTAAATAAATTTTTCGCAAAAATGTTGCTGGTTCGACTTTGAGTTCCAGTAGTATGGGTGATATTTCTGACCTGTAGCTGTTGTACAAGAAGTAAATACAGACGAAACAGAAGATAAAAATAAAGAAAAATTTTTTTTCCTTATTTCGAGTTTCACGAAAAGCTAAGTGTCGAGTCAGACAATACAAAAAGAAATAACCTCCTTAGTGAAGATCGTGTAGAATGATGTGTCTATGAATCAACAATCGACATTCTCTTACAAAGTGGCATTTATCAAAATTGTAACGGTGATTTTTCTAATTCAAGAAAGTTAACAGCCAATAAAACCATATATTTGAACAAAAATGTATTTTACTGTAAACTTTTAAATGGTAAATCAGCTTTGCGTGATTTTCTAGTATACTCCTGTAGCACCAGTGCTATTTTTTGTGTACCATGTAAATTGTTCGGAGGTAAGGCAGCGATTGCTACTAATGGTATTGCAAATTGGAGAAATATTTCTAATATTTTATCTCATTATGAGAATTCACTTGAACACAAAAATTCTGAGTTATCACTCTTAACAAGTAAAAAGTAACTTGAAACAATAGGTAACCATTTCGAGTCACATGTAGAGACAGAAAAAATGTACTGGTGCAGTGTGTTGGAAACGGTGTTTGCAGTAGTGAAGAAGCTAACAAGTTGTGGACTTCTCCTACGTGGACACGTTGAAAGATTCCATTCATTACATAACGACCAATTTATGATGTCTCTTCAACTTAAAGCCGAGCTTGATCCTTTCCTCGCAGAGCACACTGAACGATATGGAAATCCAAGGCGGGGTCATACAAGTTATCTTTCTACAACCGTCTACGATGAAATAATGGAGCTTCTTTCTGAACGATTAAAAAGAATTATCATAAATGCAATAAAACAGGCCAAATATTTGTCTATAATAGTAGATTCTACTGCGGTCATTTCACATATTGCTCAATTATTTTTCAAACGACAACACAAGCAATATGTCAGGAACCTAAAATGGTTTGCAGGCACGCATTAAAGAATGAAATCCGGAAGCACATTATGTGCCTTGTGCAGCACATTCTTTGAATGTAGTCGGCAATAGTGCTGCATGCTCTTGTCTGGAAGCATGTTCATTTTTCAGTGTAGTTCAAAACCTTTGTAATTTTTCTCTGCTTCTACACAGAGCTGGGACAAACTTCTTTCTTTCATGAAACCAGGAAGCAAAACGGTAAAAAGTTTATCAAAAACACCTTGTTCAGCAAGAGAGGAAGCGTGTGGAAGTATACATGAAAACTGGGAGTGCGTTATCAATGCCCTCACACATATTGCCAATAACACGTTTGAAAAACCACTTTTGCGAAATGAGGCTTAAGCTTTATTAAATCAACTCAGAAGACTAGGAACAGTATTCATGATGACAGTTTGGAAGGACATTCTCCAGAGATTTAACAGTGTAGGTAAATCTGAAATTGCAAAGTGTAAATATTGATACCAAAATAGTGCCTGAATTGTATGAATCACTTGTAGGATTAATTGCATCTATTCGTGGCATGTCCGACCATTATGAAAATAAAGCCATCGAGATTGTGACTGATATAGACTGTGAATGCACCTATTACAGATCCCGAAACCACAAATTTCATGATGACGAAGAAGCAGACTCAGAAGTAGTTTTTCCGACTGGAAGGGAAAAATTTAGAGTCGAGACTTTTCTCACCGTACTTGACAAGGTGTACGCCGAATTAGTGAGGAGGAAGGAAAGCTATAGAACACTGTTGGACTTCTTCATAGTCTTCAGTAACCTCCTACTTTACCGTCTTATTTTACTGTAACGATTGTGTTGTTAAGACCAAACCCGTTTTGCTTTATTCTACAGCATCTTCAGTGGTCCAGAATTTTTGTTCAAATATGGTTCAAATGGCTCTGAGCACTATGCGACTTAACTTCTAAGGTCATCAGTCGCCTAGAACTTAGAACTAATTAAACCTAACTAAGGACATCACACACATCCAGGCCCGAGGCAGGATTCGAACCTGCGACCGGAGCGATCGCTCGGCTCCAGACTGTAGCCGGCGGAATTTTTGTTGTTTACTTCATTCTTGTTGATCTTTTATGTGTATTCAGCACACAGCACTTCCACTGCAGTAAATTTTCACGTTTCTGTGCACAGAAGAACTACGCTCCTAGTAAAGAACAGAAAGAACCGTCTGCTGAAGATGCTTCAGAAGAAAGCGAAACGCTTCTGGTCTGAATAACACTTTCTTACAGTTGCAAAAGATGGCAACTGATCTATACAATTTGTGTATCTGCAACTGCGGGAAAAAGAGGCTGAAAACAAAGAAGATAGTATGTATGGAAACTGTTTATGATGTATGCGTAGGGGAAGTTGACCCGTTACGAAGAGATTCCACGATCTCACATTATTATTTTTGAACGTCGGCTCCACCCTGGCCGGCTCTTACCACAGACATGATGAATTGGCTTGTGTCAACGTAAGACTGCCTGGGTGTGGTCGCGGGGTGGTCGGGGTGCAGGGACTGGGGATAAGAAGAGCTGAGGGGTGTAGCCAGTGGGTGGTGGGAGGAACGGGGTGTGAGTGAGGGAGAGTGGGCGAATGGCTCAAGAGCTGCTGGGTTCCGAAAAGAGAGGAGCTAAGCTTTTACTTTGGACCATTTAACAAACTGAAACAACCATCCTGCACCACCGCGGGGACCGCCACGGCGGCGTTGGGCACTTTTTCTTCCTCCGTCCTGTCGTTCCTCCCACACCTCTCCCCTCTCCTCCTCATCCCTTTCCACTCACACTCGGTCCGCGCCGAGTCCCTTGTGTTCTCCGCTAAACCGTATTCTTACTGACACCCGGGCGAAGCCACGAGCCGCTAACGAAATACATGCTAAACACGTTCCCTCCCCAGACGCTTATCTCCTCCCCTAAGCCTCCTATGTCTTCTCCTCTCTCTCTCTCTCTCTGTCTGTTTCTCTTTCAGCCCTTCTTCTTTTTCCGTTTCTTCTTCCCCCTCCACTTCTTCCGCCGGCGAGGCCCGAGTCGTATTTTGCGGGCGTCGTCTCCCTGCCCTCTCCCACGGAGCTACCTCCCGGGCCCACAGCGCGTCTCGCCGCACTCCTTTGTTTCAGCACGCGCTCCACCTTCGTGCCACCAAGTTTTTAACCCGACATGTAGTGGGGTATCACTACAAAGCGCCTCGGAACTAGGAAACGCGCGGTATAAATTTTGCGCGCGCCCGCGGCGCCGCTACGTCCGTCGACTTTAAAACAGCGCGCCCGGCCGCCTTGTTTAGCATTAAAACACATTACCCGACGTTCCGCCGCCGGCGCTGAAAACCCCCGGGGAATGCTTCCAGAGGCATCAGGCCTGACAACCCATTCATTACCGGCGGTTTACAATAAATGTAGTCCACCTAACCGAGACCGAGATATTAAAAAAAATGGCAAATTGCCTTCGAGCGCCGCGCACAGTTTCGCCGAAATTAATCGCCAGATAGCGTCCTGTCGCCGAGTAGCATTTGTCTCGGCAGACAGCGGAAGAATTATCGACTAACGTTGGAAACTAGGAAGAGTTAAAGCGCTAATCCAGATGAGTTTCAGCGGGTCTGTGTTTCGATACGTACTACTCTGGCGTGCAAAACGTGAGGACGAACTAATTTTCTCGTGATGTGTCACTGCTAAGTAACATACCATATGTACACCATAAGTAGAAAAAAACTACTACAGTATAGCACAGAAGAAAAATGACCAAAATACTCAACGAGGTGAAAAGAAAAGTCAATTTTATTCAAAGACAATAGTTACACTGGAGTCACAGCGAGCAATATTGGTACCCTGGACATTACAAATGGCGGGACATGGATCTTAATGGGGAACATGATCACCGTGGACGGCAGTGCGTGCTCTGCAACGTCCTCCCATACTGGCTACAAAGTTGGTACGAAGTTCTTTAGTCGGTCGCTCTATGGTTGACAACTCCTGGAATTGACGCATACGGATAATAAGTACCGGCTGATCAAAAAGTCAGTATAAATTTGAGAACTTAATAAACCACGGAGTAATGAAAATAGAGAGGTAAAAATTGACACAAAAAATGGTTCAAATGGCTCTGAGCACTATGGGACTTAACATCTATGATCATCAGTCCCCTAGAACTTAGAACTACTTAAACCTAACTAACCTAAGGACAGCACACAACACCCAGCCATCACGAGGCAGAGAAAATCCCTGACCTCGCCGGGAATCGAACCGGGGAACCCGAGCGTGGGAAGCGAGAACGCTACCGCACGACCACGAGATGCGGGCAAAAAAATTGACACATATGCTTGTAATGACATGGGGTTTTATTAGAACCAAAAAAGTATTGCTAGACTCGTGAAAGATCTCTTGCGCGCGTCGTTTGCTGCTCAGCCGCCACTTTCGTCATGCTTGGCCTCCCAGGTCCCCAGACCTCAGTCCGTGCGATTATTGGCTTTGCGGTTACCTGAAGTCCCAAGTGTATCGTGATCGACCGACATCTCTAGGGATGCTGAAAGACAACATCCGACGCCAGTGCCTCACCATAACTCCGGACATGCTTTACAGTGCTGTTCACAACATTATTCCTCGACTACTGCTATTGTTGAGGAATGATGGTGGACACATTGAACATGTCCTGTAAAGAACATCATCTTTGCTTTGTCTTACTTTGTTATGCTAATTATTGCTATTCTGATTAGATGAAGCGCCATCTGTCGGACATTTTTTGAACGTTTGTATTTTTTTTTTTGTTCTAATAAAACCCCATGTCATTCCAAGCATGTGTGTCAATTTGTACCTGTCTATCTACATTATTCCGTGATTTATTCAGTTTTCAAATTTATATTGACTTTTTGATCACCCGCTACAGTAAAGGAAATACGAGTAACTCATTGAATTAAAGACCCATATCACTGACCTCAATTTGCAGTAGGATTTTGGAGAATATACTGTACTGGAACATTATGAATCACCTTCACGAAAATGACTTATTGATACATAACCAACACTGTTTCAGAAAATATCGTTCTTGTGCAACACAGCTAGCTCTTTATTCCCATGAAGTAATGAGTGCTGTCGACATGGGATATCAGCTCGATTCCATATTCCTCGATTTCCAGAAGGCTTTTGATACCGTTCCTGACAAGCAACTATTAATCAAATTGCGTGCATATGGAGTATCGTCTGAGTTGTGTGACTGGATTCGTGACTTTCTCTCAGAGAGGTCACAGTTCGTAGTGATGGACGGTAAATCATCGAGTAGAACAGAAGTGATATCAGGCGTTCCGCAAGGTAGTGTCATAGGCCCTCTGCTGTTCCTGATTTACGTAAATGATCTAGGTGATTATCTGAGCAGCCCTCTTAGATTGTTTGCGGATGATGCTGTTATTTACCGTCTAGTAAAATCATCAGACGATCAATTCCAATTACAGAATGATCTAGGGAGAATTTCTGTATGGTGCGAAAAGTGGCAATTGGCACTAAACAAAGAAAAGTGCGAGGTCATCCACGTGGGTACTAAAAGAAATCTGTTAAGTTTTTGGTATACGATAAATCGCACAAGTATAAGGGCTGTGAATTCGACTAAATACCTAGGAATTACAATTACAAGCAACTTTAACTGGAAAGACCGCACAGATAATATTGTGAGGAAGGCGAAACAAAGACTGCGCTTTGTTGTCAGAACACTTATGCGACAAACCCACTATAGAGACAGCCTACATTACACTTGTCCGTCCTCTGATGGAATATTGCTTCGCGGTGTGGGATCCTTACCAGATAGGATTGACGGAGGACATCGAAAAAGTGCAAAGAGTGGGCAGCTCGCTTCGTGTTATCCCTAAATAGCGGTAAGAGTGTCACTGATATGATACGCGAGTTGGGGTGGCAGTCACTGAAACAAAGGCGGTTTTCTTTGCGGCGAGATCTATTTACGAAATTTCATTCACCAACTTTCCCTTCCGAATGCGAAAATATTTTGTTGACACCCACCTACGTAGGGAGAAATGATCATCATAATAAAATAAGAGAGATCACAGCTCGAACAGAAAGATTTAGTAGGTGTTCCTTTCTCCCACGCGCCATTCGAGTGGAATGGTAGAGTAGTAGTATGAAAATGGTTCGATGAACCCTCCGCCAGGCACTTAAGTGTGAATTGCAGACTAACCATGTAGATGTAGGTGTAGACGTAGAGGTAGAAAGCAGTTTGTCAGGAATTGCCGGGAGATGCCGAAGGTTTGGCTTTCTTTCCGCCCATTGGCACCTATCCTTCGGAATATATGAAAGCTGTTTGCGTAAGTGTTAGCGACTGTAAAGAGTGCGAGGGTAGAATAGTGTCTTGTTGGTGTTGGAGATTATGAGAGAGGGGAGAATGTGAAACCCGGTGTAGGCACGTGGACTACTCCTCTTGAAGAGCACGGAGGCCATAGACTGGTCTCCATACGACGGACGGATCACCGTCAGTGCTGTAACATGTCCTCACTTAATGAGATGCTGCGAAGGATTTTGGAATTTAATCCAGGACATTGCGTATAGACTGGCGATTAATCCCCTCTGCAGTAAAGGTAAAGGAAAATTTGTCAAGAGGTCAGCCTGTATCCAGACAGCCATCCATCGAAGTACTGGCCACTCCTGATGATGCTAAACTTCGGTGATATGAACAGAACCGGTGTACTCTATTCAGCTCGAATGTTTACCTTGAGCTCAGTGTCACAATAACGATGACCAGTGGGTGTACAGAGATTAGAAGGTCAGTACAGCCATGCAATATTATGCCTACCCACACCGTATCACCTGGACCATCAAACCGTACCTAATTGGCAAGAGGCGGGAGCAGGTAATAAACATAGTCGAACATGATCGTTTTGATGATCCAAGTGTAATGATGTAGGGAAGCGTAACGTCACACGGTTTTCTTTTCTTTTCTTCTTTTGTGGTAGTACGTTCCTATGGACCAAACTGCTGAGGTCATCGGCCCCTAGGCTTACACACTATTTAATCCAACTTACACTAACTTATGCTAATAACAACTTACACTCGCGCCCGAGGGAGGACTCGAAACTCCGGCCGACCGGAGTGGTCGTGCGGTTCTGGGCGCTACAGTCTGGAACCGAGCGACCGCTACGGTCGCAGGTTCGAATCCTGCCTCGGGCATGGATGTGTGTGATGTCCTTAGGTTAGTTAGGTTTAATTAGTTCTAAGTTCTAGGCGACTAATGACCTCAGAAGTTGAGTCGCATAGGTCTCAGAGCCATTTGAACCATTTCGAAACTCCGAGGAGGGGAGCGGCGCGAACCATGGCAAGGCGTATCGGAACGCGCGGCAATCCCGCGTGGCCGCATGGGTATTCTGTGTTCCAAATCTCTGAACACGATACACTCATCTGTCAGTGTTGATGTAACACTCTGCTCCTCTCACATGTGCGTTTTTTCAGAGGTGCATTCACCGCTGACTACTTTTTTATGCATGAGAATGCTCAACCGCATCGAACTGTGCGATTGGAGCAGCTCATGAAACGAGTGGATACTCGCGAGTGGACTGATTGCCCGCTACCCAGAATATATCCCATCGAGGACGTATGGGATGCCTTGGGGAGACGTACTGGAACACGTCCACATGCACCGAGGACCATACAGCAGTTGTCAAGCACATTAGTGGAGAATGGGACGCCCTACTATGAGAACTCCTTACCATCCTTCTGGTCGGCATGGGGGCTCGTTGCAGACCATGCATTGCTTTCCGTGGTGATCATCCATTCTATTAAGAACCACGTCCTGCCTTTTCTAATACACAGGGTCCCATCATTAATCGCGGTGGATTCATTCAGTATTATTATTGTCTTTGAATAAAGCTGTCATTTTAGTTCGTCTATTTGCGTATTTCTTTCAGCTAGATACTGTAGCAGTTTTTTCTATCTATGCTCCAAGTTTAATCAAGATCAGTGTACATCTAGGACTTAGGCTATAGAAAACTACTGCTTGGCACCTTGACAGATTAATAATGATGCTTGAGTACTTTATCCGAAAATTTACTGACATCTTATGGTGCATCATTATTCTGACCTTCGTTTCATTCCTACTGCTGATATCTTCAAGAACACGTAGCGTTACTCGAAAAAGCGAACTGTAAACCCGTCCGTAGCAGCTATTAGTATATTGGGCAAGTGTCTAGGTATTCACGTTCCATTTCACAATAGTGCGCGTTGCTACGTAGAAACTTCATAAACTGAGTTACACATGTCGTCCCACGCTAAGACTATTACGCAACAAGAGAGTCGCGTTGTCAAAAGAGAGCAGACGATCTCAGTTCCCTGCAGACGCCATTCTGCTACTAATAGGTGTAACACAGTGTGTGATGGAAGTGGTGCAGCAACTGTAAATGTACTCTGAAGATGAATTGAGCAAAACATGTAAACTAAAAATTCTGGCGGTATACGATTCAAATGCAATGTCGTGTGTGTCAACAGTTTGACCAAGGTCGCACAGAAATGGGTGATGCTGATTGGAAAGTCCAGATTTTGCACCATGCTCCTTCCATCGTTTCGGCAAGGTGAAAGAATAATTACAGGTGAAGAGATTTACCAACAATGAGGAAGTTCGCAAAGCGGTTCTGGCGTGGCTCCGTGGCCAAGGAGCGGATTTCCTCTGTTGAGGAACTGAACGATTGTTAGAACGTTCCGGTGGTAGTTCACAGGAACATGGTGACTATGTTGAAGAACACTGTATTGTCTCCATGTCAGTGTCAAGTGCAGTGTAGCATCCAATGGAAGTTAGTTGGCCTGTCGTATGATTGTTAACTTAATTTGGGAACTCCCTTCGTACCGTGCAAGCACGGAAACTGATCGTGAAAAATGATTTCACAGGTAGTCGTGAATGTTTGTTGTTTACATCATTAATTTATTGACGATGATGGAGAGAAGGAGGTGACATTGCTGACAGGAAAGGAACGAACAAGGAAAATGTTAAAGACGAGTTAGTCGATGGTTGGAAATTATGAAAGTAGACACACGATTCCGACTAGTATTCAAATATCTAGATTGAAGAACAGGGGAAGTGCCGTAATAAATATCCCATAAAAGAAATCGATATATGTGTTATCAGACAACAATTTTAGAAGTACTCTAAGCATCAGAAGGAAAAGCCAGGTTCCCGAAATTTCCACAATTGTCTTTTGACAGAACGAAGTTAAACAGAAAAGCGAAAAAATAGTTAGTTTGGAGGAGAATAAGCGAGTCATCACGTGCAAACGGGGTGACAGTTTCAGAAATGGGGTTAAATCATATAGATTGAATCACGCGAAACGTGCACCGCAAATATTGCAGAAATGGAAAGTGCTATTGATGTGTGGTTTTGACAGCATGGACTGGTATCAGGGCCTCGTATTGCTAGCCAATACACAGATCGTAATAACATTTAAAAAGAATATTTTTTGTGGATCGATACACGTTTTTAAATGGAACAAAACCTGTTAACATTACCAAACTAAGAGTAGCGGAAATGAGAATGTCAGTGATGTTTGTTGCAGGAGTCTATTGCGAGTCGTGTACACATCGACAGTTGTCGGTGCCATTCAACCTGCTTAGTTCCTAGGTACTTTGTTATGTTTGCTTACAGTGTGCTTGTGTGTTCCTTCAGTGCACTGTGACTTGTTAGTTAGTGTGTGGCAGTCCAAGTAGTATGTGAACGATGGTATTTAGCACTGCAGAAAAGCCAGCATGCTCATGTTGTGTGGAAAGTGTAGGAAGAATACAATCCTTCCGTGTACGGTGTATGAGGCAAAAAGAAGTCAGCAATCTTGTCAATTATTTGTCAACATCTTCAGTCACTAATGTGAAAGCGTTAGTGTAACACCTAGACAACGTAACAGAAAGAAAGAAGTGACGGCAGAAAAGCGGAAATTAATATGCTTGCTGCTGTTGCATTCCATTCGCACGATAGCTCCCGCTGCATGAGCGGTATGAGTGAAACAAGTGTCGTATGCGTTCTCCATTGACACACGATACACCCCTGTTAGAGCCCTCTCCGTCACGAACTGCATGAAAATGATTGTGAGTATCGTGTTAACTTCTGTACATGGGTATTGAGACAGGATACTCTATATGTATCGTGTATCTTGTTTAGTGATGAATCAACACTTGCCAAACATGACCTGGTACACCGCAGAAACATACACTGTTGGTCTCTTGACAGTCCCCGATGGCTTCGTCAGGTGAAATGGCGGCATCCATGGAGTGTAAACGTGTGCTGCAGGATAGCGAACCATCGGGCCATAGACATGTTTTCCGTAGACGGAAGAATGAACGACCACAAATATCGCAACCTCGTAACAGCCCATTAACCACGGATGCTAGGAGACGTTCTTCTGAAAACTACGAGGAACCTGTAGTACCAACATGATGCATGTCCAGTACATAGCGCACAAAGTACCACAGCACGTCTTTACGAATTATTTCCAAATCGTTGGACTGAACACAGAGGACCCGTACCTTAGTCGGCCAGTTCCCCGGATCTAACACCTGTAGACTGTTTGCTATCTACAAGGATATTCCACCTACACATGATTATATGCGACGACCTATTACTGCAGCGTTCTCTGACATCTCTGCTGAAATGCTAGCATGTGTGCATCAGTCGTTCGATACCAGAATGGAAGGATATATTTCCCCTGCCAGTGGTCATTTTGAACACATCCTGTGATGGGTAGTTGTTTCTTCACTGGTCAGAATCCACATAACTAGAGATTGCACTTACGTTGTTCGTTAGCATGTGCTACCACAGGTACCGTACAAGTGTTGGTGCGGGAACTTTTCAAAATACGATATCTCTTAACGATGCGAACTACAACCCTGCAACAAACATAGCTGACTTTCTAATTTACCCTATTTTTAGTCTTTTAATATCAATATTGTTCCATTACTTAAAAAAGAGCAGCATGTTTGCATGAAAAATAACCTGTTTAAGTGTTTTTACGATCAGTTGATTGACATCCAATACGAGCCCCTGACCACGAATCCATTCTGTGAAAATGCCACTTCAATAGCACTTTTCATTTCCGCAATATTTGCAATGCAAGCTTTAGGTGACTCTCCATATGTATCTACAAATTAACGTGCCCAGTGCTTTAAGCAGACACATTACTCTGTCAATAAATGCTTTCATATTTGTAGTGTTCGAGGACTATTTCGAAACGAAAGTGTAAACTCGTTGTGCTATGCAGCGTAAGACAAACGGAATCTGCGCTATTAGATCTAGTACCTGACCTCCGTGTTTATCTGGCTTAACCAAGGTGATGCTACCCTTGGCCACTTGTGTTCCAGATCCTCGGCAAATTGTGCAGTAAAGTACGAGAAATCGCCATCACTAGGCCATATGTGCACAGGAATACAGTGAGTTGACAAATATTGTGGGATAGCGATATGTCGATGTATAGAGATGGCAGTAGTATATCGCGTACACGAGCTGTGAAAGGGACAGTGCATTGGCAGAGCTGTCATTTGTACTTAGGTGATACGTATGAAAAAATTTAAGAACTTATTATGGGCACAGAACTGAAATTAACAGACTTTTATTGCAGAATGGTAGTTGGATTTATACGCATGGTACGTTACATTTCGGAAATCGCCGGGAAATTCAACAGTGTGAGATCTACAGTGTCAGGAGCGTGCCGGAAACAACAAATTTCAGACATTACCTCTCACCAAGGACAACGCAGTGGCCGACGGCCTTCACTCAACTAAAGACAGTAGCGGCATCTGTGTAGAGTTTTCAGTCCTAACAGACATTGGGTGAGGTGGCGGTCTAGTTAACACACTCGACTCCATGCGAGAGGACGACGGTTCAAACTCCCGTCAGGCCAACCTGATTTATGTTTCCCGTTATTTCCCTAAATCACTTCAGGCAAATGGCGGGATGGTTACATTGAAAGGGCACGGCCGATTTCCATCCCCATACTTCCTTAATCTTATGGGACCGATAACCCCGCTGTTAGGCCTCCTGCTCCTCCACCCCCCCCCTTTCCGAAACAAGCGACAAACCAACAGACAAGCAACACTGTGTGAAATAACCACAGAAATCAATGTTCGATGTACGAGGAATATATCACTTAGGGCAGTGCGGCGAAATTTGACGTTAATGGAGGAGGAGAATAGTGTTTAACTTCTCGTCGACAACGAGGTCATTAGAGACGGAGCATAAGCTCGGATTCGGGAGGAATGGGGGAGGAAAGCCCTTTCGAAGGAACCATCCCGGCTTTTGCCTGAAACCATTTAGGAAATCACGGAAAACCTAAATCAGGATGGCCGGAGACGGGTGCAAACCATTGTCCTCCCGAATGCGAGTCCAATGTGCTAACCACTGTGCCACCTGGCTCAGTTGACGTTAGTGGCCTATTGCAGATGTCTACCAAAGCGAAAGCCTTTACTAAACACACGTGATCGTATCGGTTGACCGTAGACGACGGGAAAAATCATGGCTTCGTCAGATGAGTTCCGATTTCAGTTGGTAAGAGCTGACGAGCGAGTTACAGTGTAGCACAGACCCCACGAAGCCATAGACCCAGGTTTTCAACAAAGAACTGTGTAGACTGGTGATGGCTCCATAATGGTGTGGGCTGTGTCGACACGGAATAGACTCGGTTTTCTGGTCTAACTGAAATGACTGGAAATGTTTATTTTCGGATAACTGGATACCATTTTCAACCAACCATGCGCTTCATTGTTTCACGACAATGCGCCGTATGTCACCGTGGACAGTTGTGTGTGATTTATTTGGAGATCATTCTGGACCACTCTAGCGAATGATTTGGCCACTCAGATCGCCCGACGTCAGTACCATCGAACATATATGGAACTTTAATCGAGCCGGCTGGGGTGGCCGAGCGGTTCTAGGTACTACAGTCTGGAACCGCGCGACCGCTACGGTCGCAGGTTCGAATCCCGCCTCGGGCATGGATGTGTGTGATGTACTTCGGTTAGTTCAGTTTAAGTAGTTCTAAGTTCTAGGGGACTGATGACCTCAGAAGTTAAGTCCCATAATGCTCAGAGCCATTTTTGAACTTTAATCGAGAGGTCAATTCGGGAACATAATTCTGCACCGTCAGCACTTTCGCGATTATGGACGAGGAAGCATGGCTCCACATTTCTGCAGGGAATTCCAACAACTTCCGTGCCACGTGGAGTTGTTGTACAACGCTGGGTAGAAGGGGGTCGGACATGATATTAGGAGGTATCCCATGACTTTTGTCAACTCGGTGTAATTGCGGTGTATGAATGTGATCAGATATTTGTTTGATATTAATAATACTGAACATGAAACAGTTACCAGGTGTTCTGAAAAATATTATTTATTTGATCATGAATTGACTTGTGCCTTCTCAGGGAAAAGAGGCTCCTCTTACGAAAGTTTTGATTGTAAGAGTAAACACAACGTTATTTCTAATAATTTGTTAAATGTAACGATTACCAAAAAAAGTTTGAACCATTTTTTTTCTAAATACAACAATTTCTTTGTTACACTGACAAAATAATCCTTTCCAGAGTAAACACCGTTTATCTTATCATTTTATATGGCATTTGTACGTACATCTGTCAAATCATTGAAAATTGCCCGTCATCGTAACCATGTCTGCAACATTCAATCAACACATGACGATAGCATAAGAAGCCGAAGTTCGGTTCGTCATTAAATACATAATAGTTTGCGCAATATCAGGGAATATATTCTTGTCAAGGAAATTTGGATAATGTGGCAACACTATCGTTCGTGATGCGTCTGGTACAGATTTACAGTTGAAAGAAACTTTTTATTTTGTCGCACGAAAGACTACATACTGGGTTCAGAGTTGGAAGCCAAGAGGCTCTACCCAAAATCTCAGCTAAATCTCAGAGATGAATTCGTTTGGCACTCCATTATTATATACTGAAGACACAAAGAAAGTGGTACACCTGCCTAACAATATCCTGGAGGGCCATCGCGAGCACGCAGAAATGCCGCAACACGACGTGGAATGGACTCAACTAATGTCTGAGGTAGTGCTGCAGGGAACTGACACCATGAATCCTGGAGGTCTGTCCATAAATTCGTAAGAGTACGAGGGTGTGGAGCTCCGCTGAATACCACGCTGCAAGCTATGCCTGATATGCTCAATAATGTTAAGTCTGTGGAGTTTGATTGCCTGCGAAAGTGTTTAAACTCCGAAGAGTGTTCCTGGAGCCACTCTGTAGCTCTGTAGCTGTGTGGGGCATCGCATAGTCCTACTGGAACTGTCCAAGTCCGTCGGAATAAACAATGGACATGAATTGATGCAGATGATCGGACAGGATGCTTACGTACGTGTCACTTGTCAGAGTCGTATCTAGACGTATCAGGGGTCCCATACCACTCCAACTGCACACGCCCAAGGCCATTTCAGAGTATCATGCAGCTTGAACAGTCTTCTGCTGACATGCAGGGTCCATGCATTCATTAAGTTGTCTCCATATCTGTACACGTCCATCCGCTCGATACAATCTGAAACGAGACTCGTCCGATCAGGAAATATGTTTTGAGTCATCAACAGACGAAAGTCGATGTTGACGGGCTCAGGGGAGGCGTAAAACTTTGTGTCGTGCAGTCATCAGGGGTACACGAGTGGGCCTTCGCCTCCGAAAAACAACATCGATGCTGTCCCACGGTGACACTTGTTGATGGCCCAGCACTTAAATCTGAAGCGGAATGGTGGCACTTCTATTACTTTGAACGATTGTCTTCAGTCTTCGTTGGTCGAGTTCTAGCAGTATCTTTTCGCGGCCGCAGCAATGTCGGAGCTTTATGTTTTATTATATTCCTGATATTCACAGGATGCTCGTTAAATGGTCATACGGAAAAATTCGCACTGATGCTGTGTCCCATCGCTTGTGCGCCGACTATAACACTATCTTCAAATTCACTTAAATCTTGATACCTGCCATAGTAGCAGGAGTAACGATTGTAACAACTGCGCCGCCCGTTGTGGCCGCGCGGTTTGATGCGTTATGTCACGGACTGCGCGGCCCCTCCCGCCGTAGGTTCGAGTCCTCCCTCGGGCATGGGTGTGTGTGTTATTTTTAGCGTAAGTTAGTTTAAGTAGTGTGTAAGTCTAGGGACCGATGACCTCAGCAGTTTGGTCCCTTAGGAATTCTCTCTCTCTCTCTCTTGTTGTCTTATATAGGCGTTGCCGATTGTAGCGCCGTATGCTGCCTGTTTACTTGTCTCTGTATTTGAATACACATGTTTACACCCGTTTCTTTGGCGCTTCAGTGTAGAATCCGTAGAAATACGCCTGGCGAAAAATCTGATGAACCTTGATAGCGGTTACCAGTTGGAGAGTGCGTGGATCCCCATCATCTCCACGACTTTTTCGTATCGAAGACGGCGGAATGAGCCATGGCGGCGGCTGGGGTAGCACGTAGGACACCTGAGCTCCGCGGCTCCACCAGCGAGGGCGCTGTAGCCGGTACGTGTGATCTGTTCTCAACATGAGCTCTGACGCATGCGCGGAATATTTGCACCACGTTACATACGGGGGAACAGAGAAAGCCTTCTTAATTCTTCAATGTCTCATCTTAAGATAACTGGTAAGTTCCAGGTAGAAATATAGTGCAGTGAGTTCACCGACGATCGGTTCCGACAAAGTTCAAATGTCTCTACCAATCGGTTTATGTTAGACACAATCTTTTAATAATATTATAACAACAACTTTTTCGGCCATACGTTGAGCATATTCAGATTTAGTTTGAAGTAGAAGACGAGCAATAACACTTCTAATGTGACTGCGTCTAAAGGAAGCTGAAGTGTAAAATCAGTCACTCTTTTCCAAAGAATGATTTTTTTTTCCAAAAGCAGTGTTATCTCTTAACACTCAGCTTCTACAGCCGTTTGGAAATTTCTTGTACACGTTTTCATCCACTTATCCATTTAATTGACACACACACACACACACAGACAGAGAGAGAGAGAGAGAGAGAGAGAGAGAGAGAGAGAGAGGAAGGGAGGGAGGGAGAAAGAGAGAGAGGAAGGGTTGGAGAGAGAGAGGCAAAGAGAGAGAGACAGAAACAACGGGGGCTTCCATTTCCCTAACAGAATGAGAGAGACTTAGGCAAGAGACTGTTCTCGATAATCGTATGATAAAATTTTCTGTGGAGCCCAGGAGAGTGCAGTGGAAAAAATTCCATATTAGGTGCTATACTGTGTTCAAAATCTGAAGCAGACTGATGGAACACTGTTTATCCTTTGTTGCGGGTGTGGTCTGTGTTTAACTGAACAAGGAATAGTTAACATATTACAGCAGTGATCATTCACAAGTTACTTGGGACAATATGTCGTAGATACCCAGAATAACATTACAGGGAAGTGTAATAAGGGTGCACAAAAGAAGCTCGCCTTCATACGGTTGTGAAACAGATTACAGAAGACAGGAAATGCATCCGGAGCAGCATAATGTAGTCTAACGAATGCACTAAAAATTGGATAAGTTTTAGACATGAGTGATGCGTTTCGTATGAGTATTCTTGAAATCATTTCGGCGACTATCTATTCAATCTGGTCTCTCCGTTGACGATGTTCTAAATGCATGAGACAAGTGATTAAAAGATTCCCCACACAGAATTTGTAGGACACATAAGACTTGAAGACAATGGAAACTATAGATTTTTTTCGTGTCGTCTGTAACACGAAATGGAGAACTCGATGAGCGGTTTGGGCCTGCGAGGCATGATTTCACATTGATAGCTACGTAAATGGTCTAAATTAATGCATTTGGTTGGACTGTGGTAAAACCGCATCGACTTCTAGAGCAATGTGCAATGTGCAATGTCTGCAAGCAATGCTTCTTCTCAACCATTCATTGCACAGCGATCAGGCGTAGGGTTCTCAAATGTGTTCTGCTATTGTAAATAATTTACTACTACTGTACTGGGAAAATGATATGTGAGCAAACTCCATGAGTTGTGAATAAGATCCTTGACTCGATGCTCAGTTTTATCTGTGCTTCACTTGTTAGTCAGTCTGTTGTGCAGCACTTGGACATCCTTAGTTGAGCCACAGTAGCGAGAGGTTGAGTTTTCCACAGAAAGAGATCTGTATTCGTGAATGTGGGAGAAACTCCCTGAATATTTTATTATGGAGAGGAAAACTAAAGTATAATACATTCTGGTTCTTATATTGAAGGAGAAAATTTTGGAGGAATTTTAAAGGGTATGTTCGAAGTTTCTTTGTAATCAGAGAATTTTGTAACTGTAAGTGTCTTCTTGTGTTGTGCAGTCTCTTTGTCAACAATCAGAATCTGATTTATTAAAAACTATTTTCTTTAGAGTAAAATCTAGCTCTATGAATCGTAGCAAAGTTTTGAATTTTGTCGTTTATGCATTGCAGCTTACGCCGCACTCAGCAGCAGACTATTTGTGACCAAAAAATGGTTGGGGGGGGGGGAGGGGGGGAGAAGGTTACTTATGTTTAGTTCCTGCATCTGGTGATACGTATTTGCTCTCCAGAGCGTTGGTAGTCCAGACACTAAGACAACACGCTGAGCAAGAAATATGTCACTTTTGTTTCAGTGCAGATCTCACCTTGCGTTCTTGAGTAAACAGTGTCTCGTCGGAATTGTCAGGCGTCGTGCTAGTAAGCAGATTAATATCTACTTTCTTTAGAGTGAAACCCAGTTCACTGAATCACTGTAAAGTTTTGAATTTTGTCGTGTGTTCACCTTACGCCACAAGCAGCAACAGATGGTTTCTGACACGCAAAAAAATTTAGAGTAGATTATTGATCTTTAGCTGCTGCAACTGTTGATTCGTATTTGCTTTCAAGAATGTCAGTACTCCAAACCCTATAACTGCATGCTGAGCAAGCGTTAAGTCATTTTTATTTCAGGCCAGATGTCGCCTTGCATTCTTGAGCAAACAGTCTTAATTGTCAGGTGTCGTTCTAGCAAGCACATTAATTTTCAACAAACAGTACTGGTAATTTTAGACATTATCTTCCGAGTAGATCAATAATATTTTTTTGGTGAATATTCTAGGTTTAACATTTCATTTCATACCATGCTACGTTGATAATGTACGTCGGTACTTAGTTGTAGTTACATAGTTTTCACTGAATAAACAAATAGTTTTTTGAATTAATTAAATTCATCTCCTTTGTTTAAAATTCTGCGTTCACAAAGCTTAAAGTTTTGTTTTACAACTATGTTCACATGCGCAACACAGGGAAACTAACAGTCAGTTTTGCTCAGAAATTGAATATTAAAACGTCACATGAAGATAATATTTTTTGAAATCAATACATTCAGTTTTCTCACATTCAGGCAATATTTTTGATAGGAAGCTTATACAGGGACCACTGCATACAGACCTGAACGCTTCGCAAGCACTATACCGTAACAATAGCTCCAGTAACCGTGATTTCATTATTACCACAGTACAGTCCAGGCAAATAAAATCTCACAGACACTGTTGTTCGGCTTTTTCATGAACGAGTGATTTGGAAGGGAATGTGGTCTCCAAAATCTTATTTATCTTCACCTAGAATACCCGTCATAGCACAATTCATGAACTGTGGAAAGGAAATCGACTTCGATTTCCTTCAGTTCCTTGTCAGACGCTTCAAAATACATTCAACGGCCGGTAGTGTAGATATACAGTATGTAAACCTCTTAATGGAAGGCATTTTCAACAGAATTTGAGGACTATATATTTCTTACAGAGATTTAAACACTTTGTGCACTTCCTGCATTAAGTGTCATAACGTAGTTATTATTCCTTACACAGTTGTAACAATCATTTTAGCCCTAGCGAGGAAAATAACTATTGTTTCGCGTCTGTTTAACACTCGAATAGCTTAGTGGATAGAAAGGTTTTGTGAAGGAACTTGTCCAAGCTTTTTGAGATAAGTCCTTTTGGCCTTTGTCTTCAGAGTTATCTGGAAACTACTTTTAAATAATTAACTCTGCTGAAAATTAAGTGAAGGTGTTGTGGGTGTAACAGTAATCAAACGAGCGGACGTATGTGTAGAAAACAACACATGAATGTCGACAACGCCATAAGGAAACAAACCATCAAATAAAACAAGAAAGTGGTACAACTTAAGATCATAGTGGATAAAGAAAATATCGTATGAGAGCTGGTATACTTGCGAGAAAAGCTCAGACGCCTATAGTGGACTTATAGGAAAAAGGTTCACCTCAGAGAAGAAGTGGAATAGCCAAGGAGAGAAAATTCCAAGATAAATGGAAGAACAGCAGATGTTAATGAAGAAAGTTTATTTGCATTTTAAGAAAACTATTGATCTTATAGAATTAGTGTTGGCATATCATTGCCTTATCATATATGGATGAAAGATGGACGGTATAAAATACATCTATATCTACATTTATACTCCGCAAACCACCCAACGGTATGTGGCGGAGGCCACTTTACGTGCCACTGTCATTACCTCCCTTTCCTGTTCCAGTCGCGTATGGTTCGTGGGAAGAACGACTGCCGGAAAGCCTCAGTGCGCTCTCGAATCTCTTTAATTTTACATTCGTGATCTCCTCGGGAGGTATAAGTAGGGGGAAGCAGTATATTCGATACCTCATCCAGAAACGAACCCTCTCGAAACCTGGACAGCAAGCTACACCGCGATGCAGAGCGCCTCTCTTGCAGAGTCCGCCACTTGAGTTTGCTAAACATCTCCGTAACGCTATCACGCTTACCAAATAACCCTGTGACGAAACGCGCCGCTCTTCTTTGGATCTTGTCTATCTCCTCCGTCAACCCGACCTGGTACGGATCCCACACTGATGAGCAATACTCAAGTATAGGTCGAACGAGTGTTTTGTAACCCACCTCCTTTGTTGATGGATTACATTTTCTAAGGACTCTCCCAATGAATCTCAATCTGATACCAGCCTTATCAACGCTTAATTTTATATGATCATTCCACTTCAAATCGTTCCCCACACATACTCCCAGGTATTTTACAGAAGTAACTGCTACCAGTGTTTGTTCCGCTATCATATAATCATACAATAAAGGATCCTTCTTTCTATGTATTTGCAATACCTTACATTTGTCCATGTTAAGGGTCAGTTGCCACTCCCTGCACGAAGTGCCTATCCGCTGCAGATCTTCTTGCATTTCGCTGCAATTTTCTAATGCTGCAACTTCTCTGTATACTACAGCATCATTCGCGAAAAGCCGCATGGAACTTCCGATACTATCTACTTGGTCATTTATATATATTGTGAAAAGCAATGTTCCCATAACACTCCCCTGTGTCACGTCAGAGGTTACTTTAACGTCTGTAGGCGTCTCTCCATTGAGAACAACATGCTGTGTGCTGTTTCCTAAAAACTCTTCAATCCAGCCACACAGCTGGTCTGATATTCCGTAGGCTCTTACTTTGTTTATCAGGCGACAGTGCGGAACTCTATCGAACGCATTCCGGAAGTGAAGGAAATTGTCATCTACCTGGGAGCCTGTATCTAATATTTCCTGGGTCTCATAAACAAATAAAGCGAGTTGGGTCTCACACGATCGCTGTTTCCGGAATCGATGTTGATTCCTACAGAGTAGATTCTTGGTTTCTAGAAACAACATGATACGCAGACTACCGTGTAGTTTAGTGAAATTATATCTCTGAACTACGAAGAGCAGTATTTGCACAAGATAATCCGATAAATCGGCTGTAGCGGGATATGTTTTAAATTGGGAAGACAAAGAAGTGATATGTGACTAGGGTTTTAAATCCGACCACGTATTATTGCGCTGTTGTGTGGACAGGCAGTAGAAACGTACAGTCAACATAGCAGTTTCAATAGAAAAGATGAGGAGGGAAAAAGGGTACCCGAAACTCTAATGATACATTGCTAGTTATGAAGAAGGATATCACCTATCAGAAAAAGGCATATGCGTTGTGGCACGGCCAGGAGTCGTTGGCCATCCGGCCGAGGGTGTCGACGACGATTCGCCGAAAACCAGCGATGGACGAACAACAAGACAGCACGCCATAACGACGAGTATGGAGTGGAAACCAAATCAGGAGCCTTTCGTGGAGCAATATCAGGAACCAAGAAACGCTGCGTATAATGAACAAATGAGAGCGCGGTCGGAACAGGACTGTGGTCCAGTTACTTATTGGTTTACAAGGGTGCCCGTAACAACTACAGTGGAAAAGTACATTCTTATTTTAACAGAATTTACCACAGAAAGTCCCAGGGCGGGTGAACCTTACAACCCCAACAAAATATTTTGCTAGTAGTTAACTAAAATGATTAAAGTGCAAGGCACTCTGATTAACCTAGACTTATCTCATAAAATGTTTTACAACTGCCTAACTGAAACAATTATTGTGGAAAGGAACTGTGATTAAATTAGACTCACTTCTCTAAAATGTTTTGCAAGTGAATGATTACAGTGAAAATGGCACTCTGATTTAGTTAGACTTCACTGAATTTAAAAGGAAGACCAGCATAGAGTCGAGTCCTAGCATGATCCACGGTAAACCACTCGAAATACGACCAATTTAAACAAGTACCTCTGATTAACGTGACTCCACTAGCGCTGTAACACAGACGGCGAAAGTTTCACAGATTTGCAAACAGTTGCGACTACCGCTTGCAGTGAAACAGAACTGCTTCCATTAAGGTAAATGTCAGTTCTTTCGGAGAGAATCCCCATAAACAGCAAACAAAGCAGACCTTCCAGGAAGGTGAAACTAGTTCGCAGCACTACGACTTTAACAGACAATGCGCTGAAGCCACAGAAAGAGTCTCACCGAAAATATTTGGTGAATCCACAGCTAAGTGGCACTCAAAATCTCGACACGCTGGGCACAGGAAAGTTTCCAGAGTCCCATCGCCACTATAGCCAACTCGAAACACCGCCTTCGCTGGATGATTTCTGTGCTCCGAAAAAGGCGTTTACTATCGCCTCAAGACAGCAGAGGTAAACCGGCCTCGCCCTCCACAAGAGCTCCATCCAAATTTGGCAGCAAATTCCAACAGTTAACCTTGGCGCTGGTCAAACTCCTCGCTCGGAGAACCACCAAAGATCGTGCCCCACTACAGCGATGTAGAAATCGATTTATCGATGGATTCCGGCGCGGCTCATGTGGAAGCCTACAAGGGCGGTGTCCAGAGGCGACACAATGGGGTTACTGCAATCTAGTTTGCGGATAGTGTAAGAGATGGAGAGATGCTCCATGTGGGCGAGGAAATGTAGGAATTAAATATGATGATATAGAATCCACGTCTGGGAAGGTAACAGGATGCGACAGAGAGACTAAGTGCACGGTATTCGAGGATCTGAAGGGACTTTTATAGATCCTTGCAATATTTGCAGAGCGTCGTATCAGAATTTCGTAGGTGTGGTGAACAGTGGAGGTGTGTAACTCAAAATTTCGGGCTGTTATTGCAATGATGTCCAGAATCAAAGCAACAAGCTGCTGCTTTCCAGTCCTGTGACTAATTACGACATAATTGTAAAAGTGTCAACTGATGTCTTTAATATCGTGTTTTGCACAGAAGATGGCATTCCGGTCAACGCACAACCACGCAGCAATGATTTCAGGGCATTTACCAAGCGGGGTAGTATTTCCAGGATAGTCCCACATGCACAATCGCTGTGTACATAGTCACAGACGGTGTAGTATGGACAGAGAAGAAGCTTACAGACGCTCAGCTGTGGACAGCTACAGGAAGAACGGAAATAGGAGAGTCGCCTAATGGGTTAATGTGAATCGTTCTGTTGTTTCTCGTATGTGGCGACAGTCTGTAGAGACCGAGACTCTATCCCGGAGATGACGACAGGGCCGACCACCTGTGACATCAGAAAGAGTGGACCGTTGTTTTGCTGTATGGGCACAACGGTGCCGCCGTAGTACTGTGTTGCAACTGGCTTCCCCTGGACGTCTATCGAGGAAAGGTGTGTACAGAACGCTTCATCAGAGTGGCCTTCATTGTTGAAGACACGCTGTCTGTTTACATCTGGCGTGTCTTCAAAGAAGTTGTAAGCGTATTGTCATATCGCTGGCTTAGTTGTGGAGTATCTTTGCGGGCAGCTGCGTCTGTAGATAGTCGAGCGCGGGACACGGAACTGTTATATTATGTAGTGTGTAGCTCTGCATGAGAGAGGCATTGTTAGTATGGAAGTTTATGTGTTGCTTCAAGTGCTATTATAGTAAAGTGTATGAAATATGGAAATGGTTCAGAGGAAAGTGCGTCAAGAAGTAATTTAAAAATAAGCAGGGCTGCGGATAACGTATTTGTGTACCCTCTCGATGCGTGTCGTACAGAGCTGTATCAATCATCCGCGCCGTGTTCAGTCTCCCAGAATGAACTAATGTGAATCAGTTATACTTTTTTCTTTACAGAAGAGAGCATTTAAGTGCCAGTGTCTTGTAGCGAGCCTGAGAACGTGCTTTCGATCATCGCGTTCCGCATCACCAACAATCAGCAGCGACGGTTACGCGCTCGATCGTACTACTGAAGAATTGTGAACTGTACGTTTAACCTTGTGAACAGTGATAAAATTTATTACTAGGACTGGTACCAAATATCTGTGTATGCGTGACGAGCATAAGAACTTTCATGCGACCATTCGGCATCCGCATCATCAACAATCATCTGCGCCGTGTTCGTTACACGTACGCTCGTCAAAGTGGACTGTCATTTGGGATAAACATTTCCAACTTATATTGTAAGCTGTGATTTCCATATCGTCTTAGAATATAGATGTTCATACCAGACGTAGAACAGTGTTGTGCTCAACGTTGAGGGCTCCCCTTATTCGCTTGCGTAATTCGATGAATAATTTCAGGCAAGCCAGCAGCAGTGTGGAGGAGAACAGTATGAACGCCGCGGGGTTATCAGGTACGTGGTGTGGACAGGGCGCACGCCCCACACACACACACACATTAGTACTCTCGGGCGTGTTTCAAGTCAACGTGTATTCAGGACTCGCAATTTCGGATAAGAAGTACCATGTATAATTAATTTGGAGAGTGAAATATTTCTGTATAACTGTTAGTTTGGATTGTTGAGTAACGTCACGCTAGCTGTGGGATGTGTACGTCAAAGAACTTGTGACACAGTGTATGTACTCGTCCGATCCGTGACAGTGCAAAGAGCTAGTGTTAAGAAGTAAACATACCCCACGGTGGTGCGCTTTTGGCGAAGCTAGCCGCATCTATGTGCGAAAGGGAACGGTTATTTGGCAGCCATTACGGAAGACGACGCTAGGGGCACCTATGGGCAAAAGTGAAAACCTTTAGGCAGACACCACCGTATACGACGTGTGCGGCGCCTAGGAGCGACGCAGGAAGTATTACCACGCTTTGCAGAGAAGGTGCAGTGCTGACAGCCGGACGGCGTCAGCTGAGTTGGCGCTACGCAACAGCCGCGACTACGGAGCCAGAAGACAACGCAACCGTGTGGGCTGCAGATTCCTCGACTTGAGCAATAGGGTGGTTGGGTTTCGGGTTCCGCTGGATAGGTCAGGAGTTCACTACACGCAGCAGGCGGCTACACGGGTAACAGGGGTTGTGTGGCGTGGACTGGGCGGTTTTTGAGTTTAGATGGCCTCGGGCAAGTACAAAAACAGCAACACCCTCAAAGAGTGCGGGGCAAAGTCAGGACATTCGGGGACAAAGCAGCAATCGGTATTGTAATTGTAAACTGTCGAATCTGCGTTGGTAATGTACCGGAACTTCAAACGCTGATAGAAAGCACCGAAGCTGAAATCGTTATAGGTACGGAAAGCTGGCTAAAGCCAGAGATAAATTCTGCCGAAATTTTTACAAAGGCACAGACTGGGTTTAGAAAGGATAGATTGCATGCAACCGGTGGTGGCGTGTTTGTCGCTGTTAGTAGTAGTTTATCCTGTACTGAAGTAGAAGTGGATAGTTCCTGTGAATTATTATGGGTGGAGGTTACACTCAACAACCGAGCTAGGTTAATAATTTGCTCCTTTTACCGACCTCCCGACTCAGCAGCACTAGTGGTAGAACAACTGAGAGAAAATCTGGAATACATTTCATATAAATTTTCTCGGCATGTTATAGTCTTAGGTAGAGATTTCAATTTACCAGATGTAGACTGGGACACTGAGATGTTTACGATGGGTGGTAGGGACAGAGCATCGAGTGACATTATACTGAGTGCACTATCCGAAAATTACCTCGAGCAATTAAACATAGAACCGACTCGTGGAGATAACATATTGGACCTACTGATAACAAACGGACCCGAACTTTTCGACTCTGTAAGCGCAGGACGGGGAATCAGTGATCATAAGGCCGTTGCAGCATCCCTGAATATGGAAGTAAATAGGAATATAAAATAAGGGAGGAAGGTTTATCTGTTTAGCAAGATTAATAGAAGGCAGATTTCAGGCTACCTAACAGATCAAAACAAAATTCCTGTTCCGACACTGACAATGTTAAGTGTTTATGGAAAAAGGTCAAGGCAATCGTAAAATGCGTTTTAGACAGGTACGTGCCGAGTAAAACTGTGAGGGACGGGAAAAACCCACCGTGGTTCAACAACAAAGTTAGGAAACTACTGCGAAAGCAAATAGAGCTTCACTGCAAGTTTAAACGCAGTGAGAGCCTCTCAGAGAAACAGAAGGTAATGATGTCAAAGTTAGCGTAAGGAGGGCTATGCGTGAAGCGTTCAGTAAATTCGAAAGTAAAATTCTATGTACCGACTTGACACAAAATCCTAGGAAGTTCTGGTCCTACGTTAAATCAGTAAGTGGATCGAAACTGCATATCCAGACACTCCGGGATGATGATGGCATTGAAACAGAGGATGACACGCGTAAAGCTGAAATACTAAACAACTTTTTCCAAAGCTGTTTCACAGAGGATGACCGCACTGCAGTTCCTTCCCTAAATCCTCACACATACCAAAAAATGGCTGACATCAAAATCAGTGTCCAAGGAACAGAAAAGCAACTGGAATCACTCAACAGAGGAAAGTCCACTGGACCTGACGGGATACCAATTCGATTCTACACAGAGTACGCGAAAGAACTTGCCCCTTGCCGTGTACCTCAAGTCTCTAGAGGAACGGAAGGTTCCAAATGATTGGAAAAGAGCACAGGTAATTCCAGTTTTCAAGAAGGGTCGTCGAGCAAATGCGCAAAACTATACACCTATATCTCTGACGTCGATCTGTTGTAGAATTTTAGAACATGTTTTTTGCTCGAGTATCATGTCGTTTCTGGAAGCCCAGAATCTACTCTGTAGGAATCAACATGGATTCCGGAAACAGCGATCGTGTGACACCTAACTCGCTTTATTTGTTCATGAGACCCAGAAAATATTAGATACAGGCTCCCAGGTGGATGTTATTTTCCTTGACATCCGGAAGGCGTTCGATACAGTTCCGCACTGTCGCCTGATAAACAAAGTAAGAGCCTACGGAATATCAGACCAGCTGTGTGGCTGGATTGAAGAGTTTTTAGCAAACAGAACATAGCATGTTCTGCTCAATGGAGAGACGTCTACAGACGTTAAAGTAACCTCTGGCGTGCCACAGGGAAGTGTTATGGGGCCATTGCTTTTCACAATATGTATAAATGACCTAGTAGATAGTGTCGGAAGTTCCATGCGGCTTTTCGCGGATGATGCTGTAATATACAGAGAAGTTGCAGCATTAGAAGATTGTAGCGAAATGCTGGAAGATTTGCAGCAGATAGGCACTTGGTGCAGGGAGTGGCAACTGACCCTTAACATAGACAAATGTAATGTATTGCGAATACATAGAAAGAAGGATCCTTTATTGTATGATTATACGATAGCGGAACAAACACTGTAAGAGGTATGCGATGCCTGAGATATGCAAGGTATAAGAGAATCGCTGACCAGAGAGCAGTGTTGACTGAGTAGGAACTGTGTAGCTGTAGCAGTAAGTTGTTGCTAGTCTGCGCTTATCTGCAGTCTGCTCTGGTCGAGTCTCGTGTATCGTGTTGGCTTGGCCGGTCGTGGTGCAGCGATGGTGGAGCCTGAGCGTTATAGTATAAGGTAAATGCAGCCTCGCGCATATCTAGTAATGTTATGTTAACTCCCATGTAAATCTTTTAAAAATGTCCTAATAATAATCATTGTCACATAAAGCAATTTCTAACAACCATTCATTTCAATTTAAAGAATTTACTAATTTTTCCAATCCATGATCATTCCGATTGATGCAAAAGAAAAATCAGTTGCTTCCTTTCATAAATGACAAATGTATAGGCCATCATTGCACAGAGCTGTGCCGGAAAAAGCTATTGTAAGAGCAGATAGTTGCTGACTTTATCGAGGTACACTGGTAGCAGTTACTTCTGTAAAATATCTGGGAATATGCGTGCGGAACGATTTGAAGTGGAATCCTCATATAAAATTAATTGTTGGTAAGGCGGGTACCAGGTTGAGATACATTGGGAGAGTCCTTAGAAAGTATTGTCCAGAAACAAAGGAGGTGGCTTACAAAACACTCGTTCGACCTATACTTGAGTATTGCTCATCAGTGTGGGATCCGTACCAGGTCGGGTTGACGGAGGAGATAGATAAGATACAAAGAAGAGCGGCGCATTTCGTCTTAGGGTTATTTGGTAAGAGTGATAGCGTTACGGAGATGTTTAGCAAACTTTGGAAGAGAGGCGCTCTGCATCGCGGTGTAGCTTGCTGTCCAGGTTTAGAGAGGGTGCGTTTCTGGATGAGGTATCGAATATACTGCTTCCCCCTACTTATACCTCCCGAGGAGATCACGAATGTAAAATTAAAGAGGTTATTTACTTTTTTTTCTTTTTTTCTTTAATGTGATTCTGTATGTTATGTGTGTTTCTGAGCATGAATTGCAGCGTTGAATACGTACGGCGTTGTAGTCTGGTTGTGGTTATCGGCATCCATTCTGTGCTACGAGTGTTGTTGTGATTCGTTTATTGCTCGCTTGAGTGACTTATCTGTGGTTCAATATGGCAAGTAATGAGCTTGGTGCAACTGCAGTAGACAGGGATGTAAAAGCAGTCTCTTTAGGTGAAAGTAATCAGGTGGAGGCAAAAACAGAAGCAAGTAGTAGTGAATTGTCGAAGGATTCCGGTATAGGTGACAGTAGATTATTAACAGAGATGGGAAGTCCTAATGCAGTGTCATCACCAATCATGGAGACGCCCAAACGAGATGACTGTATACTTAGGCCTGACCTGTCTATCGTTGACATGCTCAAAACATTATTGATTTGTAAAAAAACGAATAGAGGGTGACATTAAGCGCCAGAGGGAAGATATTAGCAATCGGTAAAGTAGATAAACGAACAGCTCAGTAAAAAAATTGACGAGACTAATGAGGCTCTGAGGAAGCTGGCTGAGTCAAGTCATCAAAGAATAGATCAACTTATAGTTCGGTTTGAGGAGAACGTTGCAGGCAATACTAAACATTTTGAAAAGGTAGAATCGGATGTCAAAGAAGTGAAGGAAGAACTATCTAAGAAGGTTGATGTTTACAACGGGGAATTCGAACAACTGGATGAGGAAGTGAAACACTGTAAACACAGGATATCAGCTGTTGCGCGAAACCAGGATGTGTACGCATGGCGAGTAGAAGAGGCGTACAGTGAGGTAGGAAAGACTAAAGAACAGGTCGGTCAGCAGCAGCAGATGAAGAGTGAGATGAAATCACAATTACGTGATGGAAGCATTGCTGGAGGTAGCTTAATTGGTATAAAAAATGATGAGGTCTTCCTTGGCTAAGGGAATATTAAGAACTTCGAACCAAATGGAAGGTGGCATCCTAAAGATTTCTTAGATCAGTTTAATGGCGTGTTACCTGAATTATGGGACGAGCAAAGAAAGGTACGCTTCGTTGCAGCAAGATTGGAAGGTGAAGCTGGTACCTCGGGTATGAGAATAGGACATAAGTATACAACCTTTGCTGAATTTGAAAAGGAATTGTCGCAACAATATTGGTCGAGACGGGAGCAAAATGAAGTACGTAACAGTCCATACCAAGGTAGAAGGTTTGTGAGAGGGCGTGACCAGAACGTAAAAATGTTTTTCCAAGATTATTATGATAGGATTACGGTATATTGATAACTGAGGAAGACAGGACTACAAAAGGTGAAGATGTCACTATTATGATAGGAACTTGTATTTAGATGAACCGCTGGCGACAGAAGCAATAGTGCCCTGATCATAAGTAAAGAACCAACTGGAGTTCAATATAAGTTGCTAGCAATCCCTAGAGATGACGTAGAGGCTATGAAGTCAGCCTTAGGACAATTAGACACGTTGTATGATTCACGAATTACAGGAGGAGTAGAAGGTGATAGTAGAGTATCAGGGAACAATGAACCGAATACGGATATCCATTCAAACCATGACAGATAAATAATAATGACAGGAGACATTACGGTGGTTTCTGTGGCCATGGTGGTCACAGAGGCGACCATGGCGGCTACAGATATCAGAACTCAAGGCATGATGCATCGGATGACCAGGTGCGAAACTGGAAACATAGCAAGTGGAAAGCGTATATAACCCATTATGAAGGTGAAATCAACAGCACACCTCATGACACGAGGGCAAACACCATGTGGAAAACATTAAACCATACCATTGTGAGCAATATTAATGACTGTTTGTTCTATGTGACATGTGGGAACTCTACACACGACAGCTGCTATTGTCCTTAAGTACATACATTAATTTCTGATTATTATGAGTTTTCATGAGGACACTCTAATCGAATGACATTTAACTAGGATGTGTTACTGCCATACCACATGCAATATCATTTTTTTTTCTTTTCATTTCCTATCTGTTGAATCTAGATTAAATGTATTACATTTCTTCTTGCCCACACAGTGTTATAGTTTGAGTGATTACTAGTGTCTAGTGTTTATACACTCCTGGAAATTGAAATAAGAACACCGTGAATTCATTGTCCCAGGAAGGGGAAACTTTATTGACACATTCCTGGGGTCAGATACATCACATGATCACACTGACAGAACCACAGGCACATAGACACAGGCAACAGAGCATGCACAATGTCGGCACTAGTACAGTGTATATCCACCTTTCGCAGCAATGCAGGCTGCTATTCTCCCATGGAGACGGTCGTAGAGATGCTGGATGTAGTCCTGTGGAACGGCTTGCCATGCCATTTCCACCTGGCGCCTCAGTTGGACCAGCGTTCGTGCTGGACGTGCAGACCGCGTGAGACGACGCTTCATCCAGTCCCAAACATGCTCCATGGGGGACATATCCGGAGATCTTGCTGGCCAGGGTAGTTGACTTACACCTTCTAGAGCACGTTGGGTGGCACAGGATACATGCGGACGTGCATTGTCCTGTTGGAACAGCAAGTTCCCTTGCCGGTCTAGGAATGGTAGAACGATGGGTTCGATGACGGTTTGGATGTACCGTGCACTATTCAGTGTCCCCTCGACGATCACCAGTGGTGTACGGCCAGTGTAGGAGATCGCTCCCCACACCATGATGCCGGGTGTTGGCCCTGTGTGCCTCGGTCGTATGCAGTCCTGATTGTGGCGCTCACCTGCACGGCGCCAAACACGCATACGACCATCATTGGCACCAAGGCAGAAGCGACTCTCATCGCTGAAGACGACACGTCTCCATTCGTCCCTCCATTCACGCCTGTCGCGACACCACTGGAGGCGGGCTGCACGATGTTGGGGCGTGAGCGGAAGACGGCCTAACGGTGTGCGGGACCGTAGCCCAGCTTCATGGAGACGGTTGCGAATGGTCCTCGCCGATACCCCAGGAGCAACAGTGTCCGTAATTTGCTGGGAAGTGGCGGTGCGGTCCCCTACGGCACTGCGTAGGATCCTACGGTCTTGACGTGCATCCGTGCGTCGCTGCGGTCCGGTCCCAGGTCGACGGACACGTGCACCTTCCGCCGACCACTGGCGACAACATCGATGTACTGTGGAGACCTCACGCCCCACGTGTTGAGCAATTCGGCGGTACGTCCACCCGGCCTCCCGCATGCCCACTATACGCCCTCGCTCAAAGTCCGTCAACTGCACATACGGTTCACGTCCACGCTGTCGCGGCATGCTACCAGTGTTAAAGACTGCGATGGAGCTCCGTATGCCACGGCAAACTGGCTGACACTGACGGCGGCGGTGCACAAATGCTGCGCAGCTAGCGCCATTCGACGGCCAACACCGCGGTTCCTGGTGTGTCCGCTGTGCCGTGCGTGTGATCATTGCTTGTACAGCCCTCTCGCAGTGTCCGGAGCAAGTATGGTGGGTCTGACACACCGGTGTCAATGTGTTCTTTTTTCCATTTCCAGGAGTGTAGGTTGTGCTATCCAAAAGATTTTCATTTGAACGTTTCCTACTACTCCTGCTTACTGATTGCTATTATTATTGTATCATTCACTTAACAACTAAATTTAACTTAGTGGAGATCCATATAGCTTATATTTTTTATATACTTTGTCATATAGAACATTGGAATGTTTACTCTAATAGTAACGGACTATAAGTAAGTTGGATAGGCATTGCTAGGACAACACTGAGAGCGTCATTATCCTGTTTCATGTACGCCAATGGACGGATTACCGCGAGGGTAGAGTGGCGAGCTGACGGCTATACTGCACATCTGCCGGTCGGCGCAGCATCGACACTACAGTCACTCCCCACCCCTTTCAATGCAAAGAACGCTCCCTTGTGATGCAGTGTTGTGAGTAGTGAAACAATTTGTTTCCTGGATTTTGACGGCCTAGTTCTGATGGAGGTTCTTTAGTTTTTGCCTAATAGTGATATTGTACAGCCCGCATTTCGTGGTCGTGCGGTAGCGTTCTCGCTTCCCACGCCCGGGTTCCCGGGTTCGATTCCCTGCGGGGTCAGGGATTTTCTCTGCCTCGTGATGGCTGGGTGTTGTGTGCTGTCCTTAGGTTAGTTAGGTTTAAGTAGTTCTAAGTTCTAAGGGACTGATGACCATAGCAGTTAAGTCCCATAGTGCTCAGAGCCATTTGATATTGTACACTTGGTGTAGCAGCGAACGCGAGTGCTGTTCTACAATTTTTTTATCTCCTTTCAGGCAGCTGTCTATAGTGTCTAATCTTTTTAAACTTTTCTATTTCAGGGACATAATAAATTGTGTCTTATTGTATTAGCTCCTTGTTTATGCAGAATGAGATTTTCACTCTGCAGCTCATTCTGGAAACATCCCCCAGGCTGTGGCTAAGCCATGTCTCCGCAATATCCTTTCTTTCAGGAGTGCTAGTTCTGCAAGGTTCGCAGGAGAGCTTCTGTAAAGTTTGGAAGGTAGGAGGCGAGGTACTGGCAGAAGTAAAGCTGTGAGTACCGGGCGTGAGTCGTGCTTCGGTAGCTCAGTTGGTAGAGCACTTGCCCGCGAAAGGCAAAGGTCCCGACTTCGAGTCTCGGTCGGGCTCACAGTTTTAATCTGCCAGGAAGTTTCATATCAGCGCACACTCCGCTGCAGAGTGAAAATCTCATTCTGGAAACATCCCCCAGGCTGTGGCTAAGCCATGTCTCCGCAATATCCTTTCTTTCAGGAGTGCTAGTTCTGCAAGGTTCGCAGGAGAGCTTCTGTAAAGTTTGGAAGGTAGGAGACGAGGTACTGGCAGAAGTAAAGCTGTGAGTACCGGGCGTGAGTCGTGCTTCGGTAGCTCTGTTGGTAGAGCACTTGCCCGCGAAAGGCAAAAGTCCCGAGTTCGAGTCTCGGTCGGGCACACAGTTTTAATCTGCCAGGAAGTTTCATAGATTTAGATATTCTCTTCGACAATTTTAAAACCTTTCCTTGCGGGAATCTAAGCGTATTGTCATGTCGCTGGCTTAGTTGTGGAGTATCTTTGCGGGCAGCCGAGTCTGTAGAGAGTCGAGCGCGGGACACGGAACTGTTACGTTGTGTATGAGAGAGGCATTGTTAGTATGGAAGTTGAAGTGTTGCTACAAGGGCTATTATAGTAAAGTGATGAAATATGGAAATGGTTCAGAGGAAAGTGCGTCAAGATGTAATTTAAAAATAAGCAGGGCTGCGGATAACGTATTTGTGTACCCTCTCGATGCGTGTCGTACTGTGCTGTATCAATCATCCGCGCCGTGTTCAGTCTCCCAGAATGAACTAATGTGACTCAGTTACACTTTTACATTTTTTTTTTTTTTTTTTTTACAGAAGAGAGCATTTAAGTGCCAGTGTCTTGTAGCGAACCTGAGAACGTGCGTTCGATCATCGTGTTCCGCATCACCAACAATCAGCCGCGCCGCGACGGTTACGCGCTCGCTCGTACAACTGAAGAACTGTGAACTGTAAATTTAACCTTGTGAACAGTGATAAAATTTATTACTAGGACTGGTACCAAATATCTGTGTATGCGTGACGTGCATAAGAACTTTCATGCGACCATTCGGCATCCGCATCATCAACAACCATCCGCGCCGTGTTCGGTACGCGTAGGCTCGTCCAAATGGACAGATAATCATCAAGACCGTCAGTTGCGATAAACATTTACGACCTATAGTGTAAACGATGCAACCTGTGATTTCCATATCGTCTCAGAATATAGATGTTCATACCAGACGTAGAACAATGTTGTGCTTAACGTAGAGTGGCAAGCCAGCAGCAGTGTGAAGCAGAAGAGTACGACCGCACCGCGATTACAAGGTACGTGGTGTGGACAGGGCGCACGGTCAAGAAAAGCAAAAACGACAACCAGTTTAATGTACCACCCCACCCAATTGTACTCCCGGCCGTGTTACAAAGTGAACGCCTAGAATTGATCCGTCAGCACGCCACTTGGACGATGGGCCAATGTTCATTTCACAGATGAGTTCCGATTTCGTCTGGAGAATGATTTTAGGGGGATTCGAATCTGGAGGACACGTTGAACACGATTTTGGGACCCAAAATTGTCGAAAGAGATCGATATCGAAGAGGATCCCTAATGATGTGACCAGGGATTATGTTGACCAATCGGACACCTCTTCAGTAAATTCTATTCGTGAATCAGCAAGATTTAACTCCTGTCAGGTACCGTAAGGAGATTTTGTGACCTCGTGCGCCGTTGTTGCGATTGCTGCGGGCCCAGACTTCGTATTGATGAACCTCAAAGAGCACAGGTGATTGACGTTTTTTTCGTAAGTGGAAGATACTGTGTGCGTGTCGTGGCCTGCTCTCTCTCCCTATTTGAATCCAAAAGAGCATGTCTGGAATGCACTAGGGAGACGGGTTGCATTACGTCAGTATCCACCAACACTCTCCAAGACGTATGAGCAGCTCTGCAGGAAGAAAGGGCTTTATTGCTTCAACATGAGATTGATGACATCATTCACAGCATGTCCGCCGTTGTCAGGCCTGTATTCGTGCCAGAGGGGGTTGTCAGAATGTGTGTGCAAGTCCGTTAAGTTGGAGAAAAACGAAATACTTTATTTTCTACCGTTATGCATCTTGAAGTTTATTACGTTCGGTATTGTTTACATTGTTTCTACCTTACTATCACCTGTTTATACAGTTTTGTGGCAAAATAAAAGCTAAGTTGTAAAATTTTCTTTTGTTGCTTCAATTTTCGTCGCCAGTGTAGTTTTAGGCTGTTGTGGGCTTTTTGTTCAAAATGGCTCTGAGCACTATGGGACTTAACTTCTGAGGTCATCAGTCCCCTAGAACTTAGAACTACTTAAACCTATCCTACCTAAGGACGTCAGACACACCCATGTCCGAGGCAGGATTCGAACCTGCGACCGTAGCGATCGCGCGGTTCCAGACTGTAGCGCCTAGAACCGCTCGGCCATCCCGGCCGGCGGGCTTTTTGTCAAATGGTCAGTAGGTGGGGGTTCCACGTTAGTTGTCAGTCGACGGCTAATATTGAGGACCTGATCTTTTCTTTTTTCTTTATTGTTATGTCATACCCCTGTCCCATGTGGGCAGGAGTTTGCTGGCAGCGGCACCATCCGCCTCAGTTTAGCCCATAGACTAGACAAAACAACACAGGAGGACAGTACATACATAAAATACGAGGATAAAAAATGAAGTTTACACAAGGGAAGGGGAAATAATGGGCGTTAAAATACACAAAAAGGAGCAGTTTCATGAGGCACGTTTATATATAATCCACAGTGAATTAAAACGACACTCGATGAAGACGGAGCATATAAACACTGGCGGCACGATAAGCGCAATTAAAAATGGCTATTACAGTAATGAGAGCCATACGGGACGACGACATTGAACACACACTGCACTAATGTTATATACGCGGCGAGTACCAAAACACGACAACGTAACTGTTCCTCGTCCCTGCGCTTGGAGCTTTATAACGCGGCCGCCGTCGCTGATAGCCTGTTGCACGGGGCGTGGCTCGCGTCTAGGGTTGAGGGGGCGACAGCAGTGCTAGCAAATATTAGGAGAGCCGCCTAGAGGCTGTCCTCTAGATCCATGTGTTCTGGCGGGCTCTCGAACTTATCGGTCAAGGATACTAGACAATCAAAATTATACTCCCCCCTATGAACTTGGGGTTTCTTGAGCACTCAACATAATTGCCAGCTCTTTGCTTCCAAAATTGCGCTCAGAATACGTTGACGAAACGTTAGAGAATAGTTTCAACCATAGCTTCATAGCATGTAAGTTTCAAAATACGATTTACATAGTTCACCTATTAACGCTATATGGCAAAAATGTTTCTTGGTTACAAGACTCTGCTTTCAGCCTTGGGTAGGTGTTGAATATTTTCTCTCCTCAGTATTTTAGTTCGTACAGGCCAAAGGGGCCCCACTTACCTTGAAGAAAGTGAAAGCATGGTGTAATCTCAATGATTTCTGTAAGTATTCATAAAATTACTTTTCCTGATAACGTTTTCTTAGTTTCTCTCTCTATCTCTCTCTCCATTCTTTTAGTCGGTTCCGACTCTTCGTGACCCCATGAACCAAATCACGCCACTTTTTCCTGTCTTGCACTTTCTCCCGTAGACCTTCCAGGTTGGAACACATTGCTTCTGTGATGCCATCGATCCATCTCATCCTCTGACGTCCTCTTCTTCTAGTTCCTTCAATCTTCCCCAGCATTAATGTTTTTTCCAGCGAGGCATGCCTTCGCATTGTGTGTCCAAAGTAGGTCAGCTTTTGTTTTAAGATTAGACCTTCCAGGGAGAAATCTGGTTTGATTTGCTCCAATATTGATCTGTTGGTTCTCTTTGCCGTCCATGGAACTCTAAGAAGTTTCCTCCAACACCACAATTCGAAGGAGTCAATTCTTCGCCGTTCAGCCTTTCTAATGGTCCAGGTCTCACATCCATACATCACAACTAGCCCTCACAATACGGATCTTTGTTGCTAGTGTTATATCTCTGGACCTTATAACCTTGTCGAGGTTTGACATCGCCTGTCTACCGAGCAACAGGCGTCTCCGGATTTCATGGCTGCAGTCACCGTCAGCAGAGATCTGGGAACCGAGATAACTGAATGTGGTCACTACCTCCATGGTTTCTCCTGCTATATCCCATGAATTGGTAGGTGTAGTTGCCATAATTTTCGTTTTCTTCACATTCAGCATAAGACCAGCCTTTTCACTTTCGTCTTTCACCTTCAGTAAGAGTGTTCTCAATTCTTCTTCACTTTCTGCCAACAGGATCGTATCATCCGCGTACCTGAGGTTGTTTACATTTATTCCAGCTATTTTAATTCCTGTTTCTCCTTCATCTAGCCTCGCATTCCTCATGACATGTTCTGCATACAGATTAAATAAGTACGGTGACAGTATGCAGCCTTGCCGGACCCCTTTCTGAATCTTTATCCATTTCGTTGCTCCATACATAGTTCTCACCGTGGCTTCTTGGTCAAGGTATAAACTCCGTATCAGATGAATGAGGTGATCTGGTACACCCATGTTTTTCAGTACGTTCCATAATTTGTTGTGATCGACGCAGTCAAAGGCTTTGGCGTAGTCAATAAAGCAGAGGTACACATATTTCTGGAATTCTCTCGCTTTTTCCATAATCCGCCGAATGTTAGCAATTTGATCTCTAGTTCCTCTTCCTTTCCTAAATCCAGCTTGTTCTTCTGGCAGCTCTCGATCTAGATATTGGCGAAGTCTATTTTGTAAGATTTTCAACATAACTTTGCTAGCATGTGAAATAAGTGCGATTGTTCGGTAATCTGAGCATTCTTTAGAACTTTTCTTCTTTGGAATGGGGATGAATACTGATCTTTTCCAGTCTTCTGGCCACTGCTGCGTGATCCATATTTTTTGACATATTGAGTGCAGCACTTTCACAGCATCCTTTCCAGTGACTTTAAACAATTCTGCTGGTATTTCATCATGTCCACTAGTTTTGTTATCAGCCATATTTTCGAGGGCCCACTGGATTTCGCTCTCCAAAATATCTGGCTCTAGTTCAAAATTAACATTAACATCAGCAGTAGGAGCCCTGTCATGACGCAGTTCTTTCTTGTATAGGTCTTCTACATATTCTGCCCATCTTTCCTTAACATCCTCTGCTTCACTCAGATCTTTCCCGTTTCTATCTTTTATCATTCCAATTTTTGCCTGGAATTTTCCTTTAATTTCTCTAATTTTCTTATAAAGATCTCTTGTCTTCCCCATTACGTTACTATCTTCAACTTCCTTGCACTGTTCATTAAAGAATATATTTTTATCTCTTCTAGCTAATTTCTGAAAATCTTTATTTAATTCAAACATAGCTGATCTATCTCCCTTGATTTTTGCTTTCCTTCGTTCTTCTGCAACTTGCAGTGCCTCAACTGATAGCCATCTAGCCTTCTTACTGTTCCTTTTCTTGGGAATGTGTTTCTCTGCGGCCTCCTTGACAGTATTAGCTACTTCTGTCCACATCTCTTGCGAGCTTTTGTCCTCCAGCTGTAATACATTAAATCTGTTTTGTACCTCTACAGCATAGTCGGAGGGTATTGAGTTAAGGTCGTATCTGCAAGTTGGGATACTTTTTGCTACATTCTGAAGTTTCAGCCGAAATTTCGCAATCAGGAGCTCATGATCTGATCCGCAGTCAGCCCCAGGTCTTGTTGTAGCTGACTGAACCGCGCTCTTCCACCTCTGATTACAAAGTATGTAATCAATTTGGTTCCGGTGTTGGCCATCTGGCGAGGTCCAGGTATATAGGCGTCGTTTTGGTAGTTGAAACAGTGTATTAGTAATTATCAATGAATTTTCTTGGCAGAATTCTAGGAGTCTCTGTCCAGCTTCATTTGTTGTACCAAGACCATATTTCCCTGTTATACCTTCTACAGCTTCATTTCCCACTTTTGCATTCCAATCTCCAACTATGAAGACGATATCCTTTTTTGGTGTTGACAGTAGTAATTCTTGTAAATCTCCATAGAACTGGTCAATAATTTCCTTTTCAGCATCGGTTGTTGGTGCATAAACTTGAATTACTGTGATGTTGAGGGGCTGACCTTGGAGTCTGATGGACGTCATTCTATCATTTTTATATTTGCATCCCATCACAGCTTTTCTCACTTTATCACTAACTATGAATGCTACTCCATTACTTCTGTAGTTATCGTGCCCAGAATAATACACCATATGGCCATCCGAAGCAAATTCTCCCATGCCAGTCCACCTCATTTCACTTATTCCCAATATGTCGATATTAATTTTCTCCATTTCTCTTTTCACTATGTCTAGTTTTCCTTGATACATGGATCTTACATTCCATGTTCCTATGCAGTGCTTCTCTTTGCACCATTTTACTCTTCGTGAAGCTCCTCTCAACCTGGTTCCCCCCGGAGATCCGATCGGGGAACTTGAAACTCCGGAACATTTTGAGCTGAGCGAAGCCATGGGGTTTTCTTGGGATAGTTCAGTGGTGGTTTCCCGTTGCCTTCCACTGTCCTCCAACTCCTATCTGCTCACCGACTCAGTTTCCCGCTGGGGTTGGCTACCCAACCTTCCGCTGAGTTGCTCGGCTTAACAGGGGCACCACGTGTAGGTAGGAAGTTGGAGAATTGAGGTGAAAGAGGCTGTGAGAACTCTCTTGCTGAGTTCTTGTAATCGCGTATCACCCCCATTTTATGCCAGAGTCTCATGATGTCTGCAGAGACCCCCCCAGGTCATTTCCTGGGCCCTTTCTTAGTTTTTACGTTATGTTAACTGACCCAATAACCAACATTTTATCTGCACTGGCTCTGCATGATTGCGAGAAGTTACCTTATTTATCATCCTTTCACACCTATGTTTATGCTGCCTGTGGTGTCACTGCCAGACCCCACACTTGCTAGGTGATAGCCTTTAAATCGGCCGCGGTCCGTTAGTATACGTCGGACCCGTGTTTCGCCACTATCAGTGATTGCAGACCGATTGCCGCCACATGGCAGGTCAAGTCTAGAGAGACTGCCTAGCACTCGCCCCCGTTGTACAGCCGACTTTGCTAGCGATGGTTCACTGACTACATACGCTCTCATTTGCAGAGACGACAGTTTAGCACAGCCTTCAGCTACGTCATTTGCTACGACCTAGAAAGGCGCCTTATTCAGTTACTATGTCTTCTGAAAAGATAATATTGTGAATTATGTACCGTCAAGAGCGAGGTTCATCATTAATGGATTAAAGTTAGGTATCAAACTAATTACGTCCGCTTTCTGAATTCTAATTCCTTGTCATGTTCCAGACCTCACGTCAGTAAAGTTCTTCCCTCCTCAAGCCAGCCTGCGTGAGCTAAAACGCGTGCATTTCGGCCTCCTCTAGTAACACGGTGTTTGTTCTTCTGCCAGGACAACACCGGCTACAATATTTAGAAATGAAAAAAAAAAATCATTTTTATTTGAAATACGTTGTGTTGCGACACCAACTGTCCTTGCAGCAGTCCTCAAGTTTCTCGATATTGATGATATGTCGCTGAGCGGGTAGTCATTTTTGTCAGTAAAAGAGTGCTCGATTACATGGAATTGGTTATGTAGTGGAATTCAGGAAGCAGTGGTTACTGTGTCGTCCTAGTGGAGTATTCTGCCCCGCAGTGCTGTGGATGTAATGACTGACTGTGCGAAATCTTATTCACTTCTCGTAAAGCAGAAAGCTGCCCCCTCGAAATGGCGTATTGCCCATCCACTGATGTTCACGTCGTTCCAATAAATGCGTAGTAGCACTTAAATTCTGGATGAAATACTGGCCATTATATCGGCATCAAATGTAACCACATTCACTACATAAATTGTAGCGTGAGTTTCACGGTATTCCCTTGTTCGTCAGAAGAGAACTGGTAAGCTATCCCGTAAGTTATGAATCGAGTTCTACGAACTAACAATACCGTCCGATATTGATGAAAAACGAGAAGGAGGTGAAAACCTCTACGTCCTGCAGAGAATGCTCAAAGCGCATCTCGATACGGAAATAAATTCATCCAGCAGGTATGATATGAGGAGTACAAAGTACTTTTCATTGAACGCAAAGTGTTTTTCTGAGACTAATCTTTTAAGATGTAGGCATCGGTGGAAAATACAGCAAAACGACTCAAAATATTTTTCAGAGATGGATGTCTACAAACTAGTAATATCTAATGTCAGATTCTCACTAATGGTAGCCTAGTCAGGACGAGCGCATGTGAACAGTAGTGATATAATAATGTCGTGTGGCTAGGGCCTCCCGTCGGGTAGACTATTCGTGTTGTGCAAGTCTTTCGAGTTGACGCCACTTCGGCGACTTGCGTGTCGATGGGGATGAAATGATGGTGATAAGGACAACACAACACCCAGTCCCTGATCGGAGAAAATCTCCGACACAGCAGGGAATCGAACTCGGGCCGTTAGGTATGACATTACGTCGCGCTGACCACTCAACTACCAGGGGCGGACAACAGTGATGATGATGAGGTCCCATACTCCGAGGAGCGTAGGGAACGATGAGGGAGAACCGCACCGCCGACTAGGCAAGGCCCTAGCGGAGGTGGTTTCCCATTGCCTTCCACCGACCGTAATGGGGATGAATGATGACGATGAAGAGGACACAACACCCAGTCATCTCGAGGCAGGGAAAATCCCTGACCCCGTTGGGAATCGAAACCGGGACCACGTGCGCGGGAAGCGAGAACGCTGCCGCAAGACCCCGAGGTGCGGACTGTGAACAGTGGTAAGGGCCAAAAACACGGCTGCCTATAATAGTGACGTATACTGTGTTACTTCCAGGAAAATGCTTTTCAGGGCCGTTTGTAAAAATCCGAGGATGATGTGCCGAACTATGATTTGGATAAGTTCCCAAGTCAGTTTGTCAGTTCAAATGAACTTCAAAAATTGTTGCCAATCACATAAATGTCAATAATTATTTAAAGAAGTAAGCAATGTCAAGCCGTGTCCCTTACCACAGCTTATGTGAAATTACCTGAAAATATGAAGGCAGAAATATAGGGGCAATCCTTAACATACCAGGGGCATTCAATAAGTAATGCAGCACTCTTCTCCCGACAAATTTAGGTTGGAGCAGTGAGTATTTTGTTGTGGGTGTTGTAGGACATTGTGGATTACTCCATCTTCAGCCCCTATGGCTTCATGAAGTTCCGATTGGTTGCAAAGCTGCACGTAGCACTCAAAGTGTCATCTGTAACGGAAGTGAGGACCAAGCAGAGAGCTGTCATTGAGTCTTCTTGGCAGCAAACCAGAGCATAGGCACCTGCAGAGTGTCTGTGGAGACCTGGCAATGAACAAAAGCACGGTGAGTCGTTGGGCGAGGGCATTATCATCATCGCAACAAGTCGGGTAAACCGGTCCGATCTCCCGCGTGCCGGTCGGCCGCACACAGCTGTGACTCCCGCAATTCCGGAACGTGTGAATACTCTCATTCGAGGTGATCGACGGATCACAATCACAAAAAAATGGTTCAAATGGCTCTGAGCACTATGGGACTCAACATCTGAGGTCATAAGTCCCCTAGAACTTAGAACTACTTAAACCTAACTAACCTAAGGACATCACACACACCCATGCCCGAGGCAGGATTCGAACCTGCGACCGCAGCAGTCCCGCGGTTCCGGACTGCAGCGCCAGAACCGCTAGACCACCGCGGCCGGCGATCACAATCACACATCTCGCTGCTGAACTAGATGTCTCTGCTGGTAGTGCTGGCACAGTCGTCCACGGGTTGGGGTACTCAAAGGTGTGTTTCCGCTGGGTTCCTCCTCGCCTAACAGAAGACCATAAAGAGCACTGAACTACCCTCTGTGAGGAGTTTGTTACACGTTACGAGACTGATCGTGATAATTTTTTGTCAAACATTGTCACTAGCGATGAAACACGGGTTCATCACTTCGAACCAGGAAAAAACAATAGTCCATAGAGTGGCGCCACACCAACTCTCCTCCATTTTCTATTTTTTTTTTTTACTGGAGGAGTATAATATTTTAGATTTCAAAGATATGTCATTACTCAAGAAATGTTTATGAACAATCACTCACCTAAATAAAAAAATCTCAATGGATCTTGTTTATGAGATTTTATTAAAACATAACTGCACAATTTTTCCAAATAATCAAGTTGCCCTTACCATTGTTTACCGCCGAAGTCATCAAATGTCACAGAATGTAGAATACTGAAAATAGCATTAAAGCAGGTAGATATTTGGCTGTTACTTGATTGCGAGTAGATCCTTGGTCTTCTTGATCATGTACGTTTATAGCAAACAGAACACAAACTGCCTATTGGCTTCTGTCTCGGGTTCTTCGGCCGACGTTCATCTAATGATTTTTCTGACGTTTCGCCAGCACGAGTGGCTGGCATTGTCAAAGCTTCACCCTCCATTGGCAATGGAGGGTGAAGCTTTGACAATGCCAGCCACTCGTGCTGGCGAAACGTCAGAAAAATCATTAGATGAACGTCGGCCAAAGAACCCGAGACAGAAGCCAATAGGCAGTTTGTCAACAAGTGGCCACGAAAGCCTCAACAATTTTGTAAACAGAATACAGCAAGTCAGCCTCAACAGAGAAGAAAAATTCAAAATGCTTCAAATGGTTCAATTGGCTCTGAGCACTATGGGACTTAACATCTGAGGTCATCAGTAGCCCAAAACTTAGAACTACTTAAACCTAACTAACCTAAGGATATCACACACATCCATGCCCGAGGCAGGATTCGAACCTGCGACCGTAGCAGTCGAGCGGTTCCGGACTGAAGCGCCTAGAACCGCTAGGCCACCGCGGCCGGCAGAGAAATCTTCGGATGCTATAGTAACTTAGGGGATTCGTCAAGGGAGTGTTAAACACCTTGAAACGCGTACGTTTCATATGTATTCATTACCAGCGATGGCGAGGCATGACAGAATCTCTGACCAGAGAGTTATTTATCGTTGCTAGTCTGCGCTTGACCGCGCGAGCGTGCAGTTGCGAGTTGTACTCTGTCTGTAGTAGAAGTCGACAGTGGTTGTAGCGAGTGGACAGTTGTACTGAGCGGGCGTCGCCATGCGTCGACGGCGTGCTGTTCTTCCGAATCTGGTCAGGATTGTGGTGGACGATGTGTAATTATTGTAGAAGGTAATGAAGCAGCATTGCGCTCAGCTAATAACGTATGTTAATTGTAATTAATTTGTTCAAGAAATGCCCCAATAATAATTTTTTTTATAAAGTAAATCTTTTAAAGAAATGTAATCATTTCAATTTAAAGAATTTTTCCACTCTTTTGAAGAAAAAGCATTCATTTCACTTTAAAGAATATTTTCCTATGCAATCCCTCCAAGAATCAAAATTAAATACAGGCAAGCATTGCACGGAGCTGCGCCGAAAAGTAAGAGCAGATATGGATGCATTTTTTTACTGAGACAAGAATTTTGGTTTATCTATTCAGGTTTAATTATTTCACAGGGCCGTAGGTCAGCGCTGCTGTCCTTATAAAATATGTCAGGTTTAATTATTGCTGTTGAGTTGTTACATTCAGTTCATGGTTCATTATTTAATTAATGTTATTGTGGGTTTGTGATCAATCTTCATCCCTTAACGATATTTTGTGGCGAGTTTACATTTGGGCCATTGTTATTCTTTAATTTTGCAAGGAGGTTACGCTTGAGTCATTTTTATAATTCACTTTTGTGGGAAGACAACATTTCACTTAACATTGTTTCTCATATTATTGCTGGGAGGTTACAGTTTCACTAATATTGGCTTTTAAAATTATTGCAGGGAGGTTACACTTGGCGACCCTGCCGGGATTGTATTTCTTTGTGAATCTTCTGAGAAGTAGTCAGATATTTGCTCTTATTAACTTAAATATAATTAGCACTTGGCGCAATGCATTTACTAATTTTGTCACTTTCTTTCACATATCATCGGCAATTCGTTGCTCTTTGTTGTATTTGTGTTTGTTGCATTTTGTATTGTCTTTGTTTCATTTGTGAATAATTGTGATTAGCGTAAAAATGCCGCGAAAAACTGTTAATAGTACATCGCGATGTATAATGAGTGAAATAACCGACTTAAACAACTTGACCGATAGTACTTGTGACACACAGTGTAATGATGACAATCCTCCATTTACGGACAATCAGTGTGTACAGACCATTAATGTTGATTTTGATCCTAGTGATGAACAGACAAGTTCTATTGTGTCGTCTGTTAATCTAACGACAATTGATGACGCGGGACGCTCTGTTGCAATGAGCGCTGCACAGCTCAACACAACCGGTTTCTAATGAAAATGTACAGTATAATCAGAGTACGACAGATTTATTTAATTCCGAGGTAGTGACCGATAGTGCACATACGATCAGCAAACATTTTCTAGAATCACAGAATAACCAAGTGGTTACTGAAAACGTGACAAATGCAAATACACCAACACACAGTACTGAGAATAGAGCCGGTAATATTGACTTGGAACAAATTATGGCAAGATTGCTACAACAACAATTTAATGAAAATTTCAAACAATTTAGTGAACAGAACAAACAACAACTTAATGAAAATAACGAAAATCTCAAACAACAACTTAATGAAAAATTAGACAACAATTCGAGACAGCTTAGTGAGCAGATTAGAGCCGTTGCCGCGCAGTGTTATGATACTAAAGAACAATTACGTGAGGAAATTGAGGCTTGTGCTAGGAAAAGTAGCGAAGAAATTAGATCTGTTGCTCAAGAATTAAGGGATATGCAAACAACTACAACAGAAGCACTTAGAGGCGAAATTAGTGCAGTCGGTAAACAATGCTCTGAAAAAGTAACACAGTTACGGGACGAGTTTAAATTGATGACAGCAGAAATTTCGCGCACATTGGATACAGAAATAGACGCAAAGTTCGACCAACAGAACAGCCAAATTGACGAACGCTTTAATCACCACTTACAAAACAGTGAAACGCGTTTCCGTAAATTTATACAGGAACAAAATAAAGTAAAGCGACAAGTCATGGAAACAATTACTGCACAGAGACAAGAAGACTAACGTAATTTTTTTGCAAAAGCAAAAACATACGTAGACAACAATATTACTACAGTATCGGACAAAATTAATACCATCGAACAATTGAACACCTTATTGCGTGGTGAAATTTCCGATCTTAAATCAAAAACAGATACACACACAGTAGATTTTCAAACAGTGACCGACAGACTCGAACAATTAGAGCTAACACAGGATTCCGATGTCATCAAAGCCGACGTTAAAAAATTGAACGAAAACACACGTAAATTACAAAAACAGATTAATGCTTCTGACACTAAAAACAATGATCATGTAAACATATTGACTGAAAAATATAATGAATTGGCCAGTCGTATTGACGTTATTGAAAATAATAATGACAGCAAATCAGACGATACTGCACCGATTTTGTTTAACCAAACATCTGAATTTCAAAATCTACAGCAGACAATCAATGAGATAGATTCGTCTACTAACACATTACGTAGAAAATTGTCAAGTTTACAGCAAGAGGTAACAGAGATAAAAAAATATTTCAGTTAATAACACGTCACAGCATACGGCGAATTCCGAACATTTCTCACACTCACACAGCCAGTATATTTTAGGTAATCTACAAAGAGTATGCGACTTAGATTCCTAACAGTTACAGACAAATAGATTCTTATGTAATGCAGAACCTGTTCACAAAGTCAGAGACGATAATATTGATTATAAGCAATTTGTCTCTGTAAAAAAATCTAAGGTATTTGTAAATGACGGAGCACAGGTACATGCTTTGAACAGTATTCGACAATTTATTTTTGCACTTTCACCAGCTTGGTCTGCAACGCAGAAACTAGCTTTGAACTGGATACGACAATTTGCCCTTGAATTTTTACCAACATTTCGTGTAATGCAGAAACTACCATTAGCATGGATACAGCAATTTATTTTTGAATTTTCACTGGCATTGCCTGTAACGCCAAAGATAAAATGTAGTTGCAGCGCATAAAACCTCAGGGGATTCATTACGCTTTATTGAATATGTGCCGTAGCGTGCATAGGGCCCCGAGCCGTAGTAGTGCTGTTTCATCTTTAGTTTTCTGCACTGCTGCCTTCTCTTCTACTATCCTTTATATCTATCAAAAGAGCTCTTTAACTATTGCTCTACCTAGTATTAAGAAAAGTGTAAAGAAAACCTGATACGACAAGCTATACCGAAAGTGACAATTTTTCATTAGACGCTCCAGAAATGGCAAACACGAGAACTTTAATAACAGACACAATTTTAATTATCAATATCGTCAAAATTATCAGCAACAGGAACCCCATTTTGGTAACAATAGACGTTTTTCACCGCAACAGCATGAAAGCCAGCCGGTTAGCATATCTAACCAACAATGCAGTCTACAAGGTCAACCAAGCTTTAATGTTTCGCCGCGTGCACGTATAGTCTCAGCTCCAACAAATAGTAACGCACGGCAGCAAGGAAATAACTACGTACAGAGAACACAGTATTTCAATTCCTATCGCAATGCGCCGTATTGAAATGACTATCACGACAGACGTAAAAACAATGAGCACAATTTTCAGCATACATCTAATAACAGTCGGTCTTACCAACAGTAAAATGATCAGCAACAACATATTCTCATGAATGAACCAGACAGTAGGTATCATCCAGAGCGTAATACGTCTGAAAGAAATAACAGAACAGTTCAAATAGTCGAAATGCCACAGAATTCTCCTGATAATAATAATACGTCAGATAGAATTTCACTAGATACTGTACAAGTCGCATCTTCCAGTAACGCAAGCAATACTTTAGACACGCAGAATGTTGTTCACGAAAATGTAATTACCCTTGACGACATCAGAGACACTCTTTTGCAGGAAAGACCAATTGTTCAAAAAAACATTTCACACCCTGTCATCGAAATTAAAATGGTTTCATCGAAATTTTCAGCAGTAATCGATTCCGGATCACCTATGTCAGTAATAAATGAAGAAACTTTCAACGAGTGTAACAAAGAGAATACCTATCCTACATTACCATTAGGCAAAACTAAAGTAAAAGGAGCAGTATCTAGTAAAGGAGTAGATGTTAAATTACAGACGCATTTATCATTTTTTATTGCGGGTCACACATTTCACTCAAATTTTTGGATTGTTCCTTTATTGACAACAGACGTTATTTTAGGTACTAATTTTCTGGTACAACACGACGCAGTTATTGATTTTCAAAATTCCTATTTAATATTGAAGGATGAAAATGTACAATTGGCTTTAGAATTTCAGCACTCATCATCTGCAGAACAAACAATTAATCGGACAGAGGTCATTTCCGTATCACTTAGCATAGGCTGTAATTCCACACTGTTCACAGATATGTACGTACATAAGTATAATACTCCAGACGAAGCTGACTATGACGTAATACAGATGATTTATGATAAAGTTAAACAAAGCAGTGCAAATACAGACGACGAACGCATTCAACTACACAAAATTCTTTTACAGCAAGCTCCAGTTTTTGACAATGTTCCTGGTACGATGTCCGGTTTTATGTATGAATTTCAAGTCAAACAGCACGGCACATTTAAAGCAAAGCATTATCCCATTCCATACATCCATAGAGAACAAGTTAAGAAAGAATTGCAAGCTATGCTTGACCAAGGAATTATTGAACCGGCAGTTAGTCCGTACATAAACCCACTCCATATTGTTAAGAAAGAAGATGGTTCACTTCGCCTCGTACTTGATTCGCGTCACATCAATGACATTATTATTAATGAAATAGATCGCCCACAGACACTAGAAGAGCTTCTACAGAAATTTCACGGTACTGCTATTTATTCTACATTAGATCTGAAATCGGGATTTTGGCAAATTCAGCTCCATCCGAACTGCAGAAAGTACACAGCATTTCTCTGTTTTGGTGACTGTTATCAATTTTGTAAATTACCATTCGGTTTAACTATTTCTTCTGCAGCTTTTATTCGCGGTTTGAACACAATACTTCCGACAGAACTTTAAGACAGAATTACAACGTACGTAGACGACATTCTTATTGCAGAAGCTAACTGGTCTGAACACAATCTGATTCTTGAACGACTGTTGCAAACTTTTCGTGCACAAGGACTTACAGTTAATCTCAATAAATCGCACTTTGGCAAAACTTCTGTAAAATTTCTTGGACATGTAATTTCAGCAGAAGGCATTGCGCCTGATCCGGAAAAACTTCAAGCTTTACGTGACATTACTGTTCTTACGACGAAGAAACAACTACGCAGCTTTTTGGAAATGAGACACTTAAAGTAGTAAAGGAGTTTTGCTATTTAGGGAGTAAAATAACTGATGATGGTCGAAGTAGAGAGGATATAAAATGTAGACTGGCAATGACAAGGAAATCGTTTCTCAAGAAGAGAAATTTGTTAACATCGAGTATAGATTTAAGTGTGAGGAAGCCGTTTCTGAAAGTATTTGTATGGAGTGTAGCCATGTATGGAAGTGAAACATGGACGATAACCAGTTTGGACAAGAAGAGAATAGATGCTTTCGAAATGTGGTGCTACAGAAGAATGCTGAAGTTAATGTGGGTAGATCACGTAACTAATGAGGAGGTATTGAATAGGATTGGGGAGAAGAGAAGTTTGTGGCACAACTTGACTAGAAGAAGGGATCGGTTGGTAGGACATGTTTGAGGCATCAAGGGATCACAAATTTAGCATTGGAGGGCAGCGTGGAGGGTAAAATTCGTAGAGGGAGACCATGAGATCAATACACTAAGCAGATTCAGAAGGATGTGGGTTGCAGTAGGTACTGGGAGATGAGGAAGCTTGCACAGGATAGAGTAGCATGGAGAGCTGCATCAAATCAGTCTCAGGACTGAAGACCACAACAACAACAACATTCAATACTCTGCTTTAGACACCCCTAGATTATGCAAATTGACAGGGAAATACACTATTTGGTCCTGGGATAAGCAAGCACATTCTGAATTTGTGAACCTGAAAGAAGCTTTGTTGAATGCACCACTCTTATCACACCCAGATCTTACCAGAAATTTTTACATTGCTACCGACAGTTCTAACACCGCTTTAGGCGTACATATTTTTCAGGAGATTGAAGAAGATGGCTCTACAGTAATTAAAAACATCGCATTTGCAAGTCGCATTCTGTCACCCGCTGAACGAAATTATTCTGTTACTGAACTTGAAACATTATGTGTTGTATGGGCTTTTACGAGATTTCGGCATTTTCTTTATGGAAGACATACCACAGAGCAATACAATTTTTACTTTCGGCTAAATTCACACACGAGAGATTAAGCAGATGGAAACTTTACTTGCAGGAATTTAACTTCACAATTGTTCACATTCCCGGCACACAAAATGTTGTAGCAGACGCACTATCTCGTTCTCTTAGCAACAATCAGCAAGACATCGCAACCAACTTTTGCTAAGCAAATTTCAGCGTCATGTACATTCAACAAGTTGCATTTTAAAATTTCATTTCGTCGTCATTACAGGACATAGCACAAGAGCAAAGTAAAGACAATGTGTGGAAAGAGATTAAACACCTCTGGCAAGATAGGAAAAATGTTACGATTAGAAATCATTACACTGTACGCAATAATATTCTGCTTCGCCGCTCTCATCCTGACAGCAACAATTGGTTATTATGCATTACTGACGAGCTTGTTAACAAATTAATCTGGTATACTCATTTAAGTTACGCACATTACGGAGCCAGAAAATGTTTTCTTATACTGAGACAAAAAATGGTTCAAATGGCTCTGAGCACTATGGGACTCAACTGCTGTGGTCATAAGTCCCCTAGAACTTAGAACTACTTAAACCTAACTAACCTAAGGACAGCACACAACACCCAGCCACCACGAGGCAGTGAAAATCCCTGACCCCGCCGGGAATCGAACCCGGGAACCCGTGCGTGGGAAGCGAGAACGCTACCGCACGACCACGAGATGCGGGCTATACTGAGACAGAACTGTTATTTTTCCAACATGAAGAAACGTATACGACGAGTTTTAGCGTCATGTAAAATCTGTCAGAAAGATATATCACACACAACTTCACATATTCCTCCATTACATCCCATTATACCTGTTAAATTGAGACATATGGCCGCTGTAGACATTTTTGGTCCGATTCCCAGAACTAATAGAGGTTTTTGCTACATCTTTGTCGCTGTTGAACTCACTTCAAAATTTGTTACCTTCACTCCGTTACGCAAAGCTACTGCTAAAACTGTTTCGAAGGCATTTGTACAACATTTTCTATTTCATGTAGGGCATGTGTTGAAAGTAATTTCCGACAATGGATCACAGTTTCCATCTGCTATATGGACACGTATGTTACGAGCTAGAAACATTTCTCCGATCTATATATCCAGGTACCATGCTTCTTCGAACCCTTGTGAACGAATAATGAAAGAAATTGGTAAACTGTGTAGAATTTACTGCCATAAAAAACATATTGATTGGGACAAACACATACTCTCATTCCAAGATGTAATTAATTCCATAGCAAATGAATCCACTAAGCTATCTCCGTGTGTTATACTGAAAAATGTTGAACCACATAACAAAATTAAAGAATTAGTAAACTTTCCTACATCTCGTCGACTACGACACCATGAAATAATTGACATTGCGCTGAACAACATCAAACGTGCCGCAGAGCGCCGGAGAAGACAACAAAAACAGGTTTGTATACGCCGTGACTTTCACGTTGGACAGAAGATATCAGTACGTACACTCTATTTATCCAACAAAGTAAAAGGTAGGTGCAGTAAATTTGAACTTCTATACGCAGGTCCATATCGGATTCGCAGCGTTCCTCACCCCAATGTTGTACACGTCGAAACTTTGAGAACCAGAAAATCGAAAGGAAACCACCACGTGTCGAACGTCAAACCTTTTATTGAATGAAAATACTTTATGATTTATCACACTGTAATGCCATTTCCTAACTTTTTTTTATGACCACTTATGCAGTTATATTCACATGAACACTTACTGATGATTATCGTATTTTCTTTTGGCAAGTGCCCGGCAAGGTAAGGTTAGCAGGTCGCTTTTCTTGTCGTTACACATCAGACCGTGCACATTTTCCATTTTTTTATGTATGTATGTTTGTTTTCCTGTTTGTTTGTATGCATTATGAGATAGTTAAGATATAGCAAACACCAGTTGACTTTGACATTTTTGCCCTATGATATCTCAACATCGTGACTATTTTTACATTTTTCGCTGCTGCATTATGATATTCTGTGCACATTTTTGCATCTGAACACTGTCTATATTTTTTGACATATTACGTTTTCTGTCATGCTATACTGTATGCTTAATTATCTCACTATAAACCAGTTTTTATCTAGTGGGTATATGAATTAAATGCGAGACATTAATCTTTGTTCATCATTTTCAGAAAGAAGTAACGTGTAAAGGAAATAAATTGAACAGAAATGGGAATGTCACCTACGGAATAAACGAAAGAAGATGCAAAAACCTTATGAGGAAGAGTAAATGGATCAGAATTAACAAGCATTAACAAGAATATTCTATACACATCGTGGAATAGCGGTCTTAACTAATTTTTTTCTTTCAGAATACGAAGCGATTGATGCAGGCTGTCAGAAAGAACTTCACATCTTAGTTTTAGTGAGGAAATATGCTAGAAATAAGGAATAGTTGTGTAATGAATGATGAAGTGATTTTTTTTTTTTTTGCAGATGATAATGAATGGTGATGAATAATGATGAAGAATATGCAGCTATGAATAATGAAGTTTTTCTTTACAGGTGATGATAATAATGGAGTTATGATAATGAAGTGATGGATAATGAAGTTTTTTCTTTACAGATGAGGCTGATGTTGAAGTTTATGTATTTATGCTCTGTAGTTATTTAAGTATTTGTTGCAGTTCGTTTTGACAGTATGTGTTGTATTGCATAGTATGATGACTGAAGGTTTTGGAAAGGACAGCTAGGGAACACATTTTATACACATTTCACTACCTGTTAATTCGAAGTTCACTATTTTTCAGCATAAAATGCGTTTCTTCTTTCAGTCTAATAATCCAATTTTGTATATGTTGCAGGAGAAATTATTCATGAAATTAATGTACTATAAGCAGTTGTTCATTAAACCCATGTCATTTATGAATGTGATTACATATACTCTACTTGTTTCATAATCTTGATACAGCTGACTCATGACGAATGACGTTACACATCTTCATTTGCAGCAATAACTCAAAAGCAAATATTGTTATTAATTATCGAACCCAACGCAATGCATTGCTAGCACAAAAAAAAATGCTTTGTAACTGGCAAATGAATGCCACTAATTAATGTATTAAGATGAACTATGAGGACAATGTTTGCTATAATTAGATTAATTATGCCATTTATTAACTCATTTTCAATGATGAATTCTGATGGTTTGTAATTAGGCAATGAATGCCAATGTTCTCTGTAAATGATTTCTGATGGTAATCAGGCAATGAACGCCAATGTTCTCTGTAAATGACTTCTGATGGTTTGTAATTAGGCAATGAGTGCCAATGTTCTCTATAAATGATTTCTGATGGTTTGTAATTAGGCAATGAGTGCCAATGTTCTCTGTAAATGACTTGTGATGGTTTGTAATTAGTCAATGTGTGCCAATGTTCTCTGTAAATGATTTCTGATGGTTTATAATTAGTCAATGAGTGCCAATGTTCTCTGTAAATGACCTCTGATGGTTTGTAATTAGGCAATGAATGCCAATGTTCTCTGTAAATGATTTCTGATGGTAACTAGGCAATGAATGCCAATGCTCTCTGTAAATGACTTCTGATGGTTTGTAATTAGGCAATGAGTGCCAATGTTCCCTATAAATGATTTCTGATGGTTTGTAATTAGGCAGTGAGTGCCAATGTTCACTGTAAATGACTTGTGATGGTTTGTAATTAGGCAATGAGTGCCATTGTTCTCTGTAAATGATTTCTGATGGTTTGTAATTAGACAATGAGTGGCAATGTTCTCTGTAAATGATTTCTGATGGTTTGTAATTAGGCAATGAATGCCAATGTTCTCTGTAAATGATTTCTGATGGTTTGTAATTAGGCAATGAATGCCAATGTTCTCTGTAAATGACTTTTGATGATTTTTAATTAGTCAATGAGTGCCAATGTTCTCTGTAAATCATTTCTGATGGTTTGTAGTTAGGCAATGAGTGCCAATGATCTCTGCAAATGACTTCTGATGGTTTGTAATTAGGCAATGAGTGCCAATGTTCTCTGTAAAGTTACTCATGAACATTATTCAGTAATACTACATACATGGTACAGAAATGTTCAATGACTGGGCAATGAGTGCCACGCATTACTAGTGTAATTCTCAATGAGGACTAGTATGTGACTTAATGTCCTTCACCTTTTAACCTAATTACCTGGAATTACTGCAATATCCATTTGTCCTGAGTATCCTCATGATCATGTAGCACTATATTTGGTTTTTGCACTAATTCTACGTTCTTGTAACAGACACGGACGTGGTGTTGACTCGACATGCTGTCCACCACCATGAGCGGTGAAGATGATATTATGGTCCCACTGTTTGGTGTACCTAATGTACTACCAAAAGGATAACATGGAATATTACTACTGCATTTCAGTGTCATGGCTACGCTGATTAATACTTCTGGGAAAAGAACTGCAGATTGCCTCACTTGGTGCTGTGCTTCTGTAGAAAGATATGGACTTTTAGTGCAGCTGCGTGCAACCTAAAGTGCTACAACCATGACGCAATCCTTCCCTTTCCTATCCTATTTCTTGCGACATAGTGAAAAAATCATTTTGTTATCAAGATTTGTATTTTTGGCCTAAACATTTTTGTGATTTTGCAAACATGTTCTGAACTACAGCGCATGTGCACTTTTGTCATTTTGTTAACATGTTTTCTACTCATTGTATATACATTTTTGTCATTTGCTGATATGTTCTGTACTACTGTACGTGTGTACTTTTGCCATTTGTGAATATGTTTTGTACTCATTGTATATGTATTTTGTCATTACCTGATATGTTCTGTACTCAGTGCATGCACAATATATTTACTTCATGTTCTACAGCTATATATCTGTGTATTCTGAGATTGTAAAGATAGTTAGTTAAGAAAAAATTTGTTGCTCATGGCAAGTCCAAATTACTCACCATCGCTGCCAAATTTTTGCCCCCTCAGTGGAGGGTTATGAAACGCGTACGTTTCATATTTATTCATTACCAGCGATGGCGAGGCATGACAGAATCTCTGACCAGAGAGTTATTTACCGTTGCTAGTCTGCGCTTGACCGCGCGAGCGTGCAGTTGCGAGTTGTACTCTGTCTGTAGTAGAAGTCGGCAGTAGTTGTAGCGAGTGGACGGTTGTACTGAGCGGGCGTCGCCATGCGTCGACGGCGTGCTGTTCTTCCGAATCCGGTCAGGATTGTGGTGGACGATGTGTAATTATTGTAGAAGGTAATGAAGCAGCATTGCGCTCAGCTAATAACGTATGTTAATTGTAATTAATTTGTTCAAGAAATGCCCCAATAATAATTTTTTTATAAAGTAAATTTTTAAAGAAAAGTAATCATTTCAATTTAAAGAATTTCTCCACTCTTTTGAAGAAAAAGCATTCATTTCACTTTAAAGAATATTTTCCTATGCAATCCCTCTAAGAATCAAAATTAAATACAGGCAAGCATTGCACGGAGCTGCGCCGAAAAATAAGAGCAGATATGGATGCATTTTTTTACTGAGGTAAGAATTTTGGTTTTTCTATTCAGGTTTAATTATTTCACAGGGCCGTAGGTCAGCGCTGCTGTCCTTATAAAATTTGTCAGGTTTAATTTTTGCTGTTGAGTTGTTACATTCAGTTCATGGTTCATTATTTAATTAATGTTATTGTGGGTTTGTGATCAATCTTCATCCCTTAACGATATTTTGTGGCGATTTTACATTTGGGCCATTGTTATTCTTTAATTTTGCAAGGAGGTTACGCTTGACTCATTTTTATAATTCACTTTTGTGGGAAGACAACATTTCACTTACCATTGACTCTCATATTCTTGCTGGGAGGTTACAGTTTCACTAACATTGACTTTTAAAATTATTGCGGGGAGGTTACAACCTTCATTATTTGTCACACTGTGTGAAGTGAGTTAGTGAATAACTTCGGAACTTCCATGAGGCTTTTCTCGGATGTTGCCGTTGTATAAAGAAAAGTCGTAACGCTTGAAACTTATACGGAAATTCAGGGAGACCTGCTGAGGAACGTCGATCAACGCTAGACGCCAGGATTCTCAGCTGCCCTTCAACATAAGCAAATGTAACCTATTGTGCAATAAATATGCAGAAATACTCAGTATGGGATGATTACACGATTTCAGAACAATTAGTGGAAGCAGTCACATTCATAAGATATCTTATCAGTGTGTGGCAACGGCCTTGCCGCAGTGGTAACACCGGTTCCCGTCAGGTCTCCTAAGTTAAGCGATGTCGGGCTGGGCTAGCACTTGGATGGGTGACCATCTGGTCTGTCGAACGCCGTTGGGAAGCGGAGTGCACTCAGCCCTTGTGAGGCAAACTAAGGAGCTACTTGATTGAGAAATACTGGCTCCGGTCTCGTAAACTGACATACGGCCGGGAGAGCGGTGTGTTGACCACATGCCCTTCCATTTCAGCATCCAGTAACGCCTGTGGTCTGAGGATGCCACGCCGGCCGGTCGGTACCGTTGGGCCTTGCAACGCCTGGTCGGACGGAGTTCAGTCGTAGTTCTATTAGTGTGTGCGTGTATAAAGCGATTTAAACGAAAAGACTACATAAAACTAATCGTAGTTAAGGATGTATCAGACTGAGAGTCATCTTCAGGAAGTGTGGTCTACCCTCAAAGGAGATTGTTTACAAAACAATCGTTCAATCAATACTCGAATAATGTTCGATCTGTACAAGAAGGGAGGGACTGATGGAGATATGTTGTAGCTTATTTCAAACGAAGAGTAGTGCGTTTCGTTACAGGTTTGTTCAGTAAGCGCTAAAATTCCATTGAGTTACTCAGCGAACTCCAACGTCAGACGCTGAAGGAGACGTGTTGTGTCTCCAAGTGTGGACTACTGTTACATTCGGAGTACATACGTTCTTAGGAGGGTCTTCCTAAGAAAACCTCTCGAAAAGACGACGAAAGTAAAATTAGAGAGACTAGACTGTTTTCGAAAACATTACTGGATAACACCGATCACAACGTGAAATTTGAAATTAATTATAAAACAGTCTTCTTGGCAAGACTACAGACATTTTAGCTTACACAGAGGGTTACCGCCAATCGTTCTTCCCCATAAATACTCATGTCGGGAACGGAAAAGGAGGGTGGTGACAATGGTACGTAGAGTACGCTCCACCGCACACCTTAAGGTGGTTTTCAGTTTATAGATGTAGATGTAGTGAAGCCTCGTCCTATTGGTCATCGATTAGGTGTGCTTCCTATGTCACAACGCTGCAAAACGTGCACTATATTAATCTGACATACGTCAGTTCCGATGCCAGGCGATATGCATTGCTGCAATGTGAGTGATTTCAATGAACGCCGTATTAACGTGCTGCACCACGGACGTCAGTGTTCGGAAAGAAAATTCCTTTGCCACAAGAAACAACTAGCTAATAGTAGATTAACACCGTCCTACGAGAAATGAGGGAGAATAGTCTGCTCGTAAAGTCTACATCGGAGATGTGAGATCTTTGGCCCCTACCATTGGACACAGTGTACCATCGACCGTTGAATTCAATAGGAATTCACCTTCAGATATTATTTGAAAACTCAGGATGTTCACTGTGATAATTTTCTGACAAATTACTTCGACACAATCAATGCAAATTTCAGTAAGTTTTCGAAAACAGCCACAAGTCGCACTTTTTATTTTTCGTTGATCGGTTTCGCTCTTCAGATTAACAAGAGCATCTTGGGAATACACACTGCAAAAGATACAAATTGAGATAATACGGAAAACTTACATTGAAATCACGTGAAGTACATGTTATGCTTCCAGTATGGTGACTTACGTTTAAAGTTGGCTGACACCATTAAAGATTTAAACGTAAGTCTCCATAATGGACGTAGAGTATGAACTTCACGTAATGTCAGTTTAAGATTTTCTTACTGTCGCAATTTGTGTTTTTTACAGCGTATATTCTGATAATGCTCTTGTTCACCTGAAGAGCAAAACTGGTCATTAATGATGCAAAGAGCGACTTGTGGCTGTTTGCGAAAACTTAGTTTTAACAGTCGCTCCCCCTGCTGGCAACGCCTGCCCTTGGTAGACAAGTTTCAGTGCTTATGATACCTTTATTAGCAGCACTCTCTTTCAAGTGTTTGTTTATAAATAATGTTCCCCCTGTCAGTAACGATTTTGTATTATTTATATTTTACACGATGCATTTAACGTATGTTTTCTCTTTGTACTATACATTTTTACGTAATGTTCCTATGTGTGAGATTCTGCTTCTTTTTTTGTTGACTTTACTACACATGTAAAAAGAAAGCGAAATTTTTAGTTAGTTATAGACTTTTACACGTAGATAGCATCGAAATTTGGTACAACTTGTACTTACAGGGTTCTTATGGTCCATTTGTGCAAACTCTCACATACGTTAGACATCACACAGAACTTTCAGTGCATAGTATACACTGAGAATAACTTATGTAATGAAAGTTACAAAGATGTTTTTAGATATAGTTGACAGAGATAATGTTGGTGATCTTTCACAGAGTATCTCGGTCAACTACATCTAAAAACATCTTTGCAACAGAAATAGTCTTCTGGGTCTGCCACCGGATCATGTTGTGCAAATTTCAAAATTGTGCGGAATTTGCACAATGTGATCCGGCGGCAAACCCGTAAAGACTATTTACAACATATCCGCCGGGAAAGCTTCAAGAATCACATCTTTGCAACTGTTTGTTTATGTACGTTATTCTCAAAGTATACTGTACACTGAAAGTTGTATGTGATGTTTAACAAGCGTGAGACCCTGCACAAATGGAGCGCAAGAGAACTGTAAGTAAAATTTCGCCACTAAATACATATAAAAAACGATAACTGACAATTTTGCCTTTTTTATATATTGCAGTGAAGTCAATAAAACAAAGCAGAACTTCATGCATCAAAAACATTACGTAAAAATGGCATAGTACAAAGAGAAAACACACTTTAGAATGGGAATCGTTTCCCGAAACTTGTCGTGTAAAATATGAATGAAATAAAATCGTGACTGGTAGCAGGAAAGTTATTTATAATCAAATCCAGTGTTTTCACAGTCACAAGCTTTCGAAAAGCCATTTGTAATCGACAAAATCGGGCTCTTCACCGTATATTCACAGGTCTAGAGATCAAGAGACTTTAGAAGTAATAGTGATTCTAGAGCTTCTCTGACTTGTTCACCATGCGGGGCTCCAGAACCTGCTGATAGTAGCGAACTCGAAAACCATAATGGAAACTACTGAAAATCGAAAGTTAAATACCAAAAATCGCATTCAAACATTTGAAATTACACGAGGATCGCCGCACATGTAGGACGTTTTAGCAGCAGCAAATCTGTAAAAAAAAGTTACAGTTTCTGACCCTGAAACGAACGTCAGTCCACAATCCTCTGATTTCACGTTATGGATACGGAAACAAACCGGGGAAGAATAGTCAGACGATTAGCGTTCTTCGCTCTGCACTAACGATCAATACTTCCCTGACATCCAACCAGTAATCAGAAATTCCCTCTGGTTTCAAAAATTTCAAGCAAGCAGGCAGCTGGTAAGTACCATGGTACGAACTTCTGCCAACCGTAGTTCAACTCCTTCCCACTTAATTTGGTCAGGCATGAAGAATAACCCTCCCTGCGATTGTTAGGAGAAATATGGTGACATAAACCACCTGCTGCTTCACTTCTTTTTTCTCATAGCACTGCGAAACCGCTTAATGTAAAATCTTGTGACATTAAGGCTGCTCCTACAAACAAGTGCTGCTGTTTTATCGAGTAACAGAAATAATACACAACGCGTCTGTTTCATTTCATGGGAGAAAATAGCATGAGTATATAAAATGTCGTGTACTACCTGTAGTTGCATAAACACTCAAAACAAGGTGTATGGTCCCTAATCTCCGTTCTTTATTACATATATTTGTATATATAGGATATTACAGAATTCCTGTAACTGGCCTGAAGGTGTTAATGACGGGATTTACTAGATAAAGTTTTGATAAGGAACCTATGACCGAAAATGGGTCGTTTGGATATAACGTAAGTTTTAAAATCGTGTTACTTTCAAATATCCCATTTCACGGTATGATATGTAATGGCAGAGCTGCACAATGCGTGTTTCAAGAACGTTTCCGGATTGTCTCAGTCCTTAAACTAAAATTTTTGTTCGACTGGAGCAACGGCTGCGTAGAACTGGTACGTTACAGCATAGACGCACACTAGGGTTTGTGTGTCATGTTAATAAAAAATGTCGTGTGACTAGGGCCTCCCGTCTGGTAGACCCGTCGCCTGGTGCAAGTCTTTCGATTTGACGCCACTTCGGCGACTTGCGCGTCGACGGGGATGAAATGATGATGATGAGGAAAACACACCACCCTGTCCCTGAGCGGAGAAAATCACCGACCCAGCCGGGAATCCAACCCGGGCCCTCAGGATTAACATTTTGTTACGCTGACCACTAGCTACAGGGGGTGGATACCATGTTAATGAAAGCGTGCGTCATACATAACACCTACGCATGAAGAACAGCAGCTCCTGTAGAGCACATAGGTCACAGCTCATTTTCTCCGCTGTGTGCGTACCGAGAAGTGGGATCTTCAAATGCAGGTTACTGCCAAACGATGTATTTCCGGACATGTCTTGATCACCTAAGACTCTCTGCAATCTCTAGAAGCCAGTAGTAGGAATTATATACCATGATGTAGTTGATATGTCAAGATACTTTTGCTGTAAGTATTGTGCAAATACGTACACAGTAAAATAAATAATATTCGTTGTATCTACTATTTATTTATTTTTGTGTCGAGCTGCTAGCAGTAAGCAAGGCAACATGGCACGACAGGGGACAACAGACGCGGTGCTGTGGCACACACTGAAACCAAATTCCATGGCTGCGCTGACAGCGGCTGACAGGTGAGCGTGAAAACGCTGGGTGGAAATCCCAATATACATCGGTCGGCTACGTAGGACGCAAAGGGGACTGCAGCTGAGGCCGAAAAAACGACGACTCTTCATTTTGTATCCATATGAAGAATCAGAGGAAAGAATCAGGTAAGTCAATTTTTGTGAAACTTGAGAAAAGCGATTTTAATGTTTGAACTCTAATTAAAATATTTCATAAGATTCATAAGGACAACTAGTAAGTTTTGTTTCATGAATTAAATATCTTGGGTGCACTGAATGTGTTATTGACATCTGGAGTGTTGCTAGAATGAAGTAATTGCAGTGGTTCAAATGGTTCAAATGGCTCTGAGCACTATGGATGGGACTTAACATCTGAGATCATCAGCCCCTAGAACTTAGAACTACTGAAACCTAACTAACCTAAAGACATCACACACATCCATGCCCGAGGCAGGATTCGAACCTGCGACCGTAGCGGTCACGCGGCTCCAGACTGAAGAACCTAGAACCGCTCGGCCACTCCGGCCGGCTGACGGAAGTCCATCGTTTTATATAAATAATTGTAATTTATTCGCATGCAGATTCTTAGTTATTAGCCGAACACTGCCTTTTAAGGCAATAACGGAGTATTCATTATCAATGTCCACATTATTTCTATTATTTTGTCAATGCAAAAATTGTATTTCTCTAACTCTTCGTTTTTCAGTCTGGCCTGTTATTGTTCTTCTTCGAGGCATAGCCTAAAATATAATAACGGAAGCTGTAGCTATCCAAAAGGAGGAAACTGAAAGTTAGGAGCTTACTTCCGTTTATAGTGTAACGGCGGCGAATGGGGAGAAAGTTAGTTCCGTTTGCATGGAACGCACTGCTTTCCGGGAGGGAAGGCGTACCGGTCCCCGGCACGAATCCGCCCAGCGGACTGATGTCGATGTCCGGTGTACCGGCCAGTCTGTGGATGGTTTTTAAGGCGGTTTTCCATCTGCCTAGGTGAATTCGGGCTGGTTCCACTTTTCCGGCTCAGTTACACTATGTCGGCGATTGCTGCGCAAACACTTTCTCCACGTACGCGTACACCATCATTACTCTACCATGCAAACATTGGGGTAACACTCACCTGGTGTGAGACGTTCCCAGGGGGGGTCCTCTGGGGGCCGAACGGCCCAATAATCCTGGGTTAGGTGTGGGGTGGCGGTGGGGGTGAGTGGACTGCTGAAGCCTGTTGCGGGGTTGTCTACCACTGCGGGCTACGGAGGGGACGAAGCCGCTCTATCGTTTCTATGTCTCCAGTTCCATACAATACTATACAATAGTTCCGTTTACACTTACACATAAGTAAGTGAAAAACCACGCCTATAGACTGGATTTTCACAGCCTGCGTTGTTTTCCAAGAATTAAGTTGCAAAGAAGTCATTATACTCAGGGATGACTATCTTATTTGTTTTGAACGGCCAACGGATCGCTGGTCGTACATTTGTGAACATAAAGTGATTGTGTCAATAAACTGATTTTTGGGTGTAATCAAAATAATCACAGTGAAAGTGCCCCAAGCCAGAACACTTACAACAGTACTTGTCAAAACATGTGGAACTTACTGTGACCTGGTCTCGCAGGACAGAGCGGATCAGGTTATGGTTGTGGAAAGGGGAAAAGGTAAGTTACTGTTGGTTGAACAAAACACACAAACTTTATTTCCTAAAAACACTTCATCACTCATACCCTTAAAAGGATTTTAAAAAATAAGCTGAAGGCCTGAACACAAGTTATTAAAATTCTTTTAATGAGTACACACGGCTGAAGCCCTTATCCCAAAAATATTTGACATAAAAGCTCGGCTGAAGGCCACATACTGAACATAGAACAACTCAAGGCTTAAGGTCTGGATAACAAGGATTTACAATACAGCAAGTTCTCCTTATTTTCTTTTTAACCAAAAGTTCAAACAAGAATCTTCAAAGTTTTAACTTAAGACGGCTGAAGGCCTTATTTTAAAATTAAAACAAACTAAATTAATAGGCTCCTGAAGGCCTCACACAGTACTTGAGACAAAATGACAATGAAAAAACAACAGAACAGTGGTGCTCAGAAGTGTTCCAAGGGTCGGCCTGAGGTTAGGTAAGATAGGCAGCCAAGAATATGATTAAGTGATCAGATGGCAGCCCGATCCAGGGACTGCTGAACGACCGACCAACAACCTAATCAATTGCCTTCCGCCGACCAACGGCACAAGAACGGAAAATATCAACCGAGGACGAAGATACCAGCAGCACTACGTCTTCAAAAGTGGCGTGTAAAAACAGCCAAGGCACAATAACCACTGAAAAATATGAACAACACCAAAGGCTATCGAACTACACGCGGTACCGGACAGCATCAACACTGCGGAACAATACGCTAATGACCTTGCCGCGGAGACTTCCTCGGCTGCTCTGTCCCAACCGACAGACTGCCTACTCCAGTACGCAGACAGCATCAAGTAACTGCTCAGTCGAAGTCACACAAGCTAGACACAGTTCGACGAAACACTTCCACAAAGAACTCGGACAATCGTAAAAGCAATCACTGTGGAACACAAGGGCGAATCACAAGTCGACACACACAGAGAACCCATAAGCGGTCGATGACCAAATACACGCCGTCAGATGAGACAACCGACCGAACGACCAACGTCGACTCCACTCAAGTCACGCGCGTCGGCAGCCGTAGGGCGAGTCTTGGCTGTCCGGACCTCTCTGCAGCTCCATCCCGCCTCCTTGATGTCCGTTCTGAACTCGGAGACTCGAAGACCCGGGCACACTCGCTTTGACTCCACCATGCAGAGGGAACACTTGCCCATTGGCCACCGACATCTCTACACAGGGAAGGAACCGACCCACGTCCGGCACGATGACCAACTGACGAGGCCCAGAAACGGTTAAAAGACCAAATACACGTCGCCCGATTAGAAGACCGAAAGGACGACCAACCAACGGTCGTTCCCGCTGCAGTCTCCTTCCGTCGGACAGTGCATGTGTGTCGCCAGAGGTCGGTGAATACTGGCTGTCCGGAGCTCACTGGCGCTCTGTCCTGACTGAACTCCTGACAGACCACGACCCGGAAATACTAGCGGTCGCTCCAGAGATAGTACGACAGTGCACTTATCGATAAGCGCTGCCGCTGCCACTCACGGGCAAGCAAACCGGCAACTTAATGACGCCAGTAAATCTAATAAGAGACGAGACGCCGGCACCGCAATGACAAGCTGTGACGCAATAAACAGCACTAACGCGAGCCGCGCAGGGCTCCCTTAACACTGATAAGCCAAAACTTTATGACAACAACCAACGGTGACGTCAAGTGCCGCCTGGTGGCGTTAAGAGCACGTGACGCGGTAACAGATGCATATAAGCGGAGCAGACACGAACGGGGATCACCCTAGTGAAAATATTGGCTGCAAATGGAGAAATCCACTGAGATAAGCGACTCTGACAAAGAGATAGAAGGACAGTGAAACTACCACTAGGCGCTAAATGACTGGACTTCCACGACTCTTCACACAACGTGGGGTTTCAGGCTTCTCTGCTCAGTAAATTAGAGCAGATGGTGATCTGTGGAATCTCTACCGAAAGAGCATAATGCTGTGCACGCACAAGTGTTTCAGAACACACCGTCCAACGTATATTGTTGAACATGGAGTTCCGCAGCAGACCATCACTACGTGTTCACATGTTGACAAAAAGACATCGTCAGTTTGATTGCAGTGTACACGGGACTATCAAAATTTGACCGTCGACCAATGCGAAAGTGTCAGCTCTTCTGGTGAATCACATTTTTGCTACACTAGGTCGATGGTCGCTCCACAAACGCCGATATCGAGGTGAACGGCGGCTGGAAACGCGCAGCGCGCCACGGACGCAGGCTGGTGGGAGCAGTATTATGCTATGGGAGAGATTCTCCTGCAATTGAATGGGGCCTGTCGTAGTAGTCTCAGGCACGCTGACAGCTCCGAACCACCTGCTGCCCTTCAATCTTGATGCCTTCCCCGACGGCGATGTCACCTTTCAGCAGTGTAAGTGTCCGTGTCTCGGAGTCAGAACCGTGCTTCAGTGGTTTAAGGAGCATTACACTGAACAGTGAACTCACGCTGATATCTCGGTGACCATATTTTCCTTATGTAAATCTTATGGAAGGTATCAGGGTCGCTACCGAGCGCCATCGCCGCGTGCGTAAATCAGCGGCCCGTTATTTATGCGAATACCTGTCCTTCGTGGAGACATTTAATGCCACATACCTTCATAAATATACAAAAAAACTGCTGGATCGCTGGTAATCAGAATCAATGATGTATTTGGTTCCAAAGACAGCAAACAATCTATTTAACAGTTGATCATAATGTCTTAGCTAATAAGTGCATTAGTAAATCAAACATGAATATATGTATTGTGACACAGAATCAATTCCTGAAATCAGAAACTCACTGATTCGACGGTGCAGAACCAGAAAAATTAAGGCCCTAAACTGGAAATGACGCGAATCGATGAAGTAATTGTGAAGAAACAAGCAGTTTGTTGTGTTAAAAGTTTTTATAGCTTTCCAATGATGCGTTTCAGCTTCATTCGGACATCTTCGGATTGTCTGATATTTGGTAGCGATGGGTACATGAGATACTGCTCATAACAACAACCGCAGCAGATAACTATCCTTTGTGAAATCTTCAAAAACAGTACGTGGAGTCTCTATTACGGCATGTGGCGCAGCCCATTGCTAACAAAACGGGATCAGGCCAACAGGAAGTTTTTACGTCAGAAATATGCCAGGGGTGTAGTGCAAATTCTTGCTACAGACATAAGTCTGCATTGGCACTGGACTGCGTCCATGCCGAAATAAGACACCCGCAGTGTTTATAGGCTTTGATAAGGGACAGTTACCGGATATGATATTTTTATGCGCGGTGTCCCATGTGCCCATTGATACCAAATAAAAGCCAATCCGAAGATGCCAAAATAATGATGAACGGCGTCATTGGAAAGTAACAGAAAATTAACGCTGCAATCAATACTGCTTGTTTCTTCGTATCACACATACTGGTTGTTGTAACAGCCCGCGAGTGAGATGAAAAAAGTTTTATGAAATAATTGGTATGTAAGAGTTTGTTAATGGTCTCGACTGTAACGCATCATGTTTTCGTTATTTTATACGCATTGTAATTGTTTTCTGAGAAAATTAAAACCCATATTGGGGTAAATATATTGCTCCAGTTTGAGGCAAACCTTTACGTAAGTTCCCAACAATTACTATTATTTTAGTGATGGAAACCTTATCATGCAAGAGCATTTTAACTGACATTAAAGAAGATCTCTTACAGCCCTACGTATTATTCTGATGATTAAAATAAATTCAAATGAAATAAACAGCTTACAACTTGTTACCGTTTTTACATAGCAATGTCAATTATTAAACGCGGATCTAGAAATGTAAGAAAAACCACAGAGTGAATGTACCATAATTTTCGTGAAGAAACTATGATTGAAACGTTATGACATTCATCTATCCCGTTGTTCTGTAGAGACAGCGTCATTACCTATACCACGAATCATAATATAGAGACGCTGATTCCGCAAGCACCCATTGTAAGTACAACTTTTCAAAGATTCTTGTCAGCTACCGATGTCGGCCATCCAAATGAAACAATTTTCAACAGTTGCTACCACTTAATTACTACAATATACAGGGGGAGCCACTAACTACTGCCACCAGGAAAAACTCCCAAAGTATAAGAGCTGAAAAGTTTGGGACGAAAGTTGCATGGAACAACGGGGAACATAATATGACGTTGGTTTTTTGTTCCTGGGAGGGGTCACTTCAGAGATAAGGTCAATTTTGTGTTTTTTTTAAATGGGGTTTTATAGTTTGGTACTCATTTTCCTGACAGCTGATATTCAGACGAATCCAATTATGTGTAACAGTTAGGTCTTTGATGGTCAATGGACGTCAGTAATGTGGCATGAACGTCCATTTACAGAAGGTGTTCGAAGTGATGACCACTGGTATCAATACAATGCTGCAATCTTCTCATCGTGGATTGAGTGGTATTGCTTATCACATCGGTACTTATCGAAGAACATGCCTGACAAATCTCTCTCGCCTATCTTCAGGTGTAATTGGAACCTCTTTATAAACAATGCCTTTTACGAATCTCCACAAGAAAACATCCAGAGGCGTCAAATCTGGCGAACGAGCCGGCCGCGACACATCTCCTCCGCGTCTAATGCAACGATTTGGGAATTCATTTCATTTCAGCCATCAGCGAAAAATGTGCCTGATATCCATCTTGTTGATATTACATTCTGTTCCTTGTTTCTAAAGGTATTACTTCCAATAACAGACTTAATGTTTCTTGCAGGAATGTGGCGTACTTCCTACCATTAAGATGAGATAGGGGCATATAATTCTGTCCTCGAGTATCACACTCCATGCATTCACCGACCATGGTTTCTGGTGTGCAAATTGCCGCAGCCAACATGGATTTTCGGTTTCCCAACGATACATGTCATTCCAATTAAAATTTCCATGGTTCGTGAATGTAGCCTCATCAGTAAATAAAATCAAGTTAATAAATTTGTCATCCCTCTGAATCTGAAGTTGAGCCCATTGACAGAATTCAATGCGACGCATAAAATCCGTACCAGTTAATTCTTGGTGGAGACTAATGTGGTAAGGATGATATTTATGGCAATGCGAACACGAACGACACTACTCTGGCTCATGCCAGATTCCCTTGCGATCTGTCGCGAACTAACCCAAGGATCTCGAACCACAGTGACATGAGTAACAATTTCCGTTTCCTCGTTCGTAACTTTCCTTTTCCGGATATGTTTCCGAGCGTGAAAGATCCAGTTGTTCTCAATTTGTCATACACATATTTAAATGTACGACGTGTAGGGTGAGCCCTTAGCTCTCACTGAATTTCGTTGGCATTCTCCGTAAATGAGAAGCATATCGACTTGTCCTTCGAAGGAATACATCGCTCACATTCGTTTGATTCGACGATACTAGTCGTACCGTTCCTATTGGTATTGTATTGCGAAACCGTCGAATGGTGTTTACATGTCGATGTCAAGTTAGATGGATACGCCGTATTCGGCGAATATTTACTATTTGCACGATATACGAGAGAAAATTGTCAGAGCATGTGGTTCTATAAGTGCCGAAGTAATAAGCAATACCACTCAATCCATGATAAGAAGACTGCAGCACTCAATTGATACCAATGGTCATCACTCCGAACACATTCTGTAAATGAACGTTCATGCCACCTTTTTGACCTTCGGTGACATTCAAAAACCCTACTATTACACATCATTGGATTCGTCTCGATATCCACTATCAGAAACTTAGTACCAAACTACAGTATCCCATTACAAAAAAAAGTTGACCTTTATATCTCTAACGCGACCTCACCTAGCAACAAAGAACCAACGTCATATTATGGCCACGTTGTCCCATGCCACATTTGTCCCTCTAACTTTTCAGCTGCTATCATACTTTCGGAGTTATTCTAGGTGGCAGTGGTCAGTGACTCACCCTGTGAAGTGCTACAATTGTGACAGCTCCTTATGTCTTATGGAAAACAGGAATAAAAGTCATGGAAAAGGTGCCAGAGGAGAAATTCACAGTGTTCTTAGTATTGTAATGAAGAGAAACCAGATAGTAGCACAACTTCCCAATTCCTCTTTACACAATAAAAGCACCTGATAATGACACGTAGGATGAAAAGTTCGTAACTTGGAGAGGGATAAGGTTAAAATACAAAGACAGAGGCTAGGTATATGCAGCATGTACGTCATTCGCAATCGACCTACTCAAACATGAAGAAGCATACAAGTGAGATTCTATAAAATGAGAGCAACTATAGACCAATATTGTTCCTTTCTGCTTGATGGCTTCACTTGACAAACTATCAGACGAAAAAAGGAGCGAAAGCTGGAACGATAGTGTTGTGCTGTGCTCTGTAGTTTCTGTCATAGAAATCTGGATCTGCATTAACCAAATTTTGGTTTCTCTTACTTATTTCTGAATTTGTTGTTCAAGATATACTGAATTACATTGAAGCGACAAGTCATGGGATGGCTATACGCACATATAAAGATGGCAGTAGTGTCACGTACACACGGTATAAAACAGCAGTGCATTGCCCGAGCTGTCACAAGTACCAAAGTATTTCATGTGAAAAGATTCCCCACGTTATTACGGACGCACGACGCGAATTAACAGTCTTTGAACGTGGAATAGTAGTTGGAGCTAGCCGCATGGGACATTCCATTTCGGAAATCGTTAGGGTATTCAATATTTGGAGACCAACAGAGTTAACAGTGTACGGAGGGTACCAAATTTCAGGCATTATCTCTCACCATGGACTATAAAGTGGCCGACGGCTTTCACTTAGCCACCGACAGCAACGGCGTTGGCTTAGAGTTGTCAATGCTAAGAGGCAAGCAACATGGCGTGAAGTAACAGCAGAAATCCATGAAGGCAGTAAGACGATAGTATACGTTAGGAAAGCGCGGCGAAAACGTGTTAATGGCCTATGGAAGCATACGACCAGCGCAAGGCCTTTGCCAACAGCACGACATTACCTGCAGCGCCTCTCTTGGGCTCGGGACCGTACTTGTTGGATCATAGATGGCTGTAACTGTCGCCTGGTCACTTTTCTCCCTATTTCAGTTGTCAAGAACTAATGGTAGGGTTCAAAGATGGTGCAGACCCCACGAAGCCAAGGACCCAAATCGTCAATAAGGCGCTGTGCAAGCTGATGGGGACTCCATAATAGTGTGGGCTATGTTTACATGGCATGGGCTGGATCCTCTGATCCTACTAACCGTTAAGTGATGGGAAATGGTTATGTTCGGCTACTTGGATACCACTTTTGTGGACGACAATGCATCATTTCATAGGGCTACAACTGTTCGCGATTGCTTTGAAGAACACTTTTGACAATTCGAACGAATGATTTGCTCACCCATCGAACATTTATGGGACATAACTGAGAAGTCAATTCGTGCACAAGATCCTGCACCGGTAACAATTTCGCAATAGTTGACGGACATAGACGAAGTATGGCTCGATATTTCTGCGGTTTCCCTAAGTTACAAATATATTGTATCGAATCGTTTTACATATGTTTTTTTTAATGTTACTATATTTTTTCTTCTTTGGCACTGGAAGAACGTAACTTGTGTGGAAATTCATAAAATCCGAACTAGATAACAGCGGGGAAACCCTTAGTCCCGCCATGAGGAGAAGATATCCTACAAACCTCCTCATGCTGTTCCAGATCTAAGCAAACAAGTGAATTGGTATCCGGACGTTCGCTTATGCACTTGATGCTCATTAATCCAAAAGAAAATGTTCCAATGCGTGTGAAATCTTATGGGACTTAACTGCTAAGGTCATCAGTCCCTAAGCTTACACAGTACTTAACCTAAATTATCCTAAGAACAAACACACACACCCATGCCCGAAGGAGGACTCGAACCTCCGCCGGGACTAGCTGCACAGTCCGTGACTGCAGCCCCATAGACCGCTCGGCTAATCCCTCACGGCCGCTCATTAATCACGCTCTGCCGTTGTAGCCATCAGATATCCTGCTCTTGAAACTATTCTGACATTCAGGCTGTATACGACAGTCGCAAAATAGGATACGATCTCAGTTTATGGCGAATATTGCCATACGTAAGAATTAGGGTGCGGTTGCGTTCTGAAAGCTATCATGATCGTGACGAGGTCTGACGACGTCCCTATTCAAACATTCTTCAAAATATTCTAAAACTGGAACTATGTCTAATTCTTCTTCTTCTTTTCCTGGGGCTTTGTCCCACATGGGCGCAGGGTCCGCATGGTTTAACGTATTTGTCATTGTTAATTTAAGAGGTGGCCGGATGCGCTTCCTCTTGCCGTACCGTTACCCCACCCTCCGCCAACGGAATATGTGCACGTTTGCAGTCTGCGTCTGGTGCTTTTCATTCGGGCCCGGCTGGGTATTCAGCTAGTGGGATGTTGGAACCCGCCTAAAAACCACATCCATTCACACCGAACTTCGTCGTTCGTCAGTTGGGCAGATTAGATCCGGCGCCAGAACACCTGTATGTCTCGGAAGCGACTCTCTAAGATGCACGGCTACTTGGGCAAATGTGAAGAATAAAATGCACCATCGAAAAAGAAGTGCAACTGATTAGAAAAATGCAATTAATATCCTAGTAGCGGTAATATGTAATCCATATGTCACTGTGAGGCATCTTCAATCTGTCAATGGTATCAGCTAAAAACATTATCTGCAAAAATTTCTTTCAAGCATGTTGGGTTCGGCATTAAAATTGCAACATCATGAAGATGGTACCCCTGTCCCGTACGTCAACCTCGCACGAGAGTTAGTCTCAGTTAAAAAAGAAATATACATAAAGAAGTTTAACTTCTGTGAAGTTTGGAAGGTGGGAGACAAGATTCTGCCAGTATAAAAACTGTGAGGGCGGGTCGTGAATCGTGCTTGGGTTGCTAAGATGGTAGAGCACTTACCCGCGAAAAGCAAAGGTTCTGAGTTCGAGTCTCGGTCCAGCACAAAGTTTTAATCTGCCAGGAAGTTTCATTTCAGCGCACACTCCCATGCAGAGTGAAACTCTCACTCTGGAAGTTTAAAATATAATTTAAGTCATTTGTCGTGTAGCGTCTTTGCACGGACACAATTTGAAACTTGACAACAATTCTATCTTTGCTTGCGTTGTTACGTCGCAGATGAAGCTGGGAGCATAGAATTCTAGGGAGAAACGGCGAAAAAGAAATATTCTTTACTAATTGTGTTTCTGTCTCAGCAGCTGAATTACCGGCATCTCAGACATGCACATTATTATATAAGTGTGACTTTGAACCCTTTTTCCGCAGTGTAACTCAGATAATTTCGCCTTTTGTCATAACAGATAATCATATCTGACAGAGCTCGACAGAAAAATACGTACTGCAAAGAGCCGATGAAAGACAACTAAGATCTTTGCCATTGTCTTCGTCTCCGCTGAGAGGAAGACAACTGAACGCCCAAAAAATAATGAAGGTAAAAAAAGAAGGGAGTTGTAATTACGTCGACATCTTAAATAGCCCAAAACATTTTGTTCATCTCATTTATACCTCCACGGTTCACCGCAATGTTACTTTCCCCTGACGTCACTCTGAAGTGCCCGTGCCCGTTTCGACTAATGGGTATATCAATCGCCTTCGTAGTAGTATCCCAAATAGCATCCGCTGCTTTGATTGTGTGGAAACGATTTTGTTTCACCAAAAATGCCACCTTGTGTCATTTACGGGTGTACTAATCTATCCCATCGTAATCTGAAATTTAATGGAATCAAGTTTCATTTGTAAATGGAACCGTTCAAGCGAAAGTTTGCTTTTATTTACATATATTGTGGCTGAACTGTTTGCTTTTATTGTAGCATTTTTTCTAACCTGTAAATTTATATTACTGGCCACACACTGAATGACGCACCACAGGTAAGATTTTAGTGTGGGAAGATGTATAAGCTACAGTGAAATTAATGAACTGACACTCTGATAAAACAAGAATGTTTTTCTGCCTAGAAGTTTACATCTGTGTACTGTTTCTTTGGTATTTCAATAATCATTCACTTTGTTAACATGCGCTAGCTACAATAGCATACCTTGCTTTTTTCCTCACTGTACATGTTTAGGGCTAATAGAGAAGATGTAGGTAAATATTTAGCAAACTTATTACTTAAAAATGTTGAGCGTACGAGTTGAAAGCTGAAAATGTAACGAAGAAGAAGCAGTACCGTAAGCAAACAAGCATTTTTTCTGGAGTACCAGCTTAGTTTTCTGCAAAATTCAAATTAAATGGCTTAAGAAAGCATCATTTTCACATAAAATCCTTCTCTTCTTGGTAATTCGAGGTATATCTGCAAAAATAAGTTACTTTAACGTGGCCAAATATGTCGTATTACTAGAGCAAGTACGCGTTTAAGAGCAGAAAAATGTTCGAAATGCTCTTCTTAACACAGCTTTATTCATGCAAGCACTGTAATTTTCTGCATTGAAAACTGTTGTTGGGTGCACACGACAGATATAATGAACAAAAAGCAATAGTAAATAGTAGCCTGCTAACGTTTTGGGCTATATAAGATGGCGGCAGGCCTCGTCAATTGTCGCTTCCAAACAACGAACAGATTAAGTCTTTAGTGTGATCTCGCTTCTTGTTTTATCTCCTTGCAAAAAAAAAAAAAAAAAAAAAAAAAGGTGCCTAGGCGTTATCAGCGCACAGTTTCATAGTACCAACGCATGTTCTAGTACATCAGTCCCCTGTCGTTCGGGATTCAGCCACATTTCTTTCAAGACTCAAGCCATTTGAAAGAAAATAAAAAAATATCATTCTTTTGGAATGATAGGCAGGAAACAAAATCTTTAAATTATAGGCTAGGAAAGTGAACTTTCTACACTGGAGGCGAAAAAAGTGAAACTGACATACTACAACGTGTATTACATAATTGGATGTGTGAACGGCACCAATTGGGTAAAAATAAGGCCATAGTTAAGATATTTCTTGTTTGTGATTTGATCGTTCTGTGCCTCGTGTAACGAGAAACATCTGCGACAACGTCTCAGAATTCATCACCAGCAGCATCCTGACCTAAGGAGACTGCGATTTATTGTTACCTGATCTAGTTGCCGACTTTCGTCGGAATCACTCGACTGTCATGCGAATATGGAATCGAAGTGTTCATGAGAGTTATAATCGACGCCATTTAGGAGATCAGCGAACGCGCATGATTAGCGCCCTAGAAGAAGAAATATTGTTCTAGCAGCCAAATAGTGTCACATAGCAACTGTGGTGTCACCGCCAGACACCACACTTGCTAGGTGGTAGCCTTTAAATCGGCAGCGGTCCGTTAGTATACGTCGGACCCGCGTGTCGCCATTATCAGTGATTGCAGACCGAGCGCCGCCACACGGCAGGTCTAGAGAGACTTCCTAGCACTCGCCCCAGTTGTACAGCCGACTTTACTAGCGATGGTTCACTGTCTACATACGCTCTCATTTGCAGAGACGACAGTTTAGCATAGCCTTCAGCTACGTCATTTGCTCCATATTCAGTTACTATTGAGATTGATATTGTGAACATGTACCGTCAAGAGCTACGTTCATCATTAATTGATGAAAGTTAAAATCAAACTAGCTACTTCCGCTTTCTGAATTCTAATTCCTTGTCATGTTCCAGACCTCACGTCAGTATAGTTCTTCCCTCCTCACGCCAGCCTGCGTGAGCTAAAACGCGTGCATTTCGGCCTCCATTAGTAACACGGTGTTGGCTCTTCAGCCAGCACAACAGCAACGTCACTTAATTTCAGCCAGAAACTGCCATTGTTAGCACCGAGGCAACTATCAATTCGGACAGTGCATCTACGTATACAGCATTAGAATCTGCCGAGAGACAACTACTATTTTGGTGGAAAACAGGTAAGGCAGTCATGTCATTTCGATTTTTGCATGACGTCTATGTGGAGGTAAAGAAGAGAGAAAATTACGTTACTGTTTAACAATCTTTGATCTTGTTGCAATTCTTTGCCTCTGCTCAGTCTGATACATTCTTACTTGAGGCGTGGTACATGATGGACGTATTTAGTAGTGTGGACTTAAGCTTGTGTCTGTTAGATGGAGAAAGGACGGCAAGGATAAATATGGTAGGTAAAATGAAAAATGATAGGAAAACATGTTTTGAGTAATGTCATTATTTTTTAAGAGAAGAAGTCTTAGGTAAGACCGCAACACTGCGCAGTTAGTAATGATTATTGTCACCTATATAACTTGCTCCTAGCTGAGAGAAAGACCATCCCACTGCCAGAGTCATGAATTTTCATAGTAATTGATTAAGCCGTTTGATCTCTACAGAAATTCTCTGTTAACTTTGTGCCTTTTTCTAAAATCATCGTTCACTTTAACCGTAGTATTATTCAGACTCATGTTATGTTCGAAGATCACGCCAAGTTTCATTCTGCTGTTTTGAATAACTTTTTCATTCTAAAACCGTTTTCTTGGAATATCATAACACAGGAGTATTTACTCTCCCCACTCTACTGTTTATCATTATGCTTTACCACATGCAACAGTTTGAATATGTATTTAAATACAGAAATGTAGCTTAGCCGTTGCCAGCTTGCTGTTTGCTGTTGTGCTTTCGAGAAATCTGCAACGTTGTTGTCAAGACGCGAGGTAAGTGGAAATTTTAATTAGGGCCAGATACTGGCTATATTTCCGTTGCACATTTAACACAAAGCCAATCTGCATTCTGATCATTTACAGTTCAGTTCATATTAGGTTCTGTAAGTTGGACTAAATTTCAGATGGAAACTAATATAGAGTGCAACTTCTGTCAGAACTGTTCGCTGGTTCTTTTGGTGATAGGTAGTCAGATAGTGTTGGATTTGTCGAAATTAAAAATACCGCTGCGCTAAATTTTACTAACGTACTTCTTTCACAGGTAATCCATACAAAATTTTGTGTTCAGTTTGTGAAATTCTGCGTCGTGTGACGATTATCGATTAGTTTGTTGCGTAAGTCTTTGGCATAATAGTACAGGTGCTGTGTGTATTTCTTTCGTTCTTGAGTATTGGCATGCACAATAGCAAAGTTTTGTTTCTGTTGGTTTTGTCATTGTAGCAATATTGTTTCTGCAATAAATAGTGTTTCATCTTGTATAATACAACTGAGAAGAATATGGAAGTCCGTTGCGCGCAAGACAACACAGGGTGTTGCAAAATAACGAGTCCGCACAGGATGAAATAAACCATCTTGATCAATTAGCAAATACCAGTAGATTGCAGGAAATTGCTTGGATTCACAACTGTTAACCAGTTTAGCGAACAGTAATGAAACAGAACAAAGGATGAATAATGAACACGTAAATAGCCAGTCTAGCGAAAGCGTACAAATGTCGCCACAGTCATGCGAAACTTTATAACTGGTAACAGACACATCAGAATCAGGTTTTGCGTCAGTGTCTTTTGAACGAAAACAACATACATCACCTTTAGTGAACAGTAATGTAGAACCACACCGTGCGCCGCGCGGCGTAGCCGTGGAGTATAAGCTTAGGGACAGATAAACTCAGCACTTTGGTCCCATAACACCTTACCACAAATTTCCAAATTTCTGCACTGTGTGAATCCGACAGATTTCCTAGAATCAGTTCGTCAGATGTTGTAAAGAAACACAATACGAAAATACAAAATCACAGGAAGAAGTGGAATTGAAAATACAAAATTTATCAATTGCCATTGTTTGAAATCTTGGAATAACTTTTAAATGCTATTGTGGGTATGGTGTGCTTTTATCGTTACGGATTCTCGATGTGAATATTTAATTGTCAATATGGTCGTACTTGCGTGATGTGTGTCGACAGAGAGACTTGATTCTGGTACTGACGGAGCAAATATAGAACATTCAAAGTGATTCTATTAGTAAGGTCATACTGAAAGTCCTTCACCACATTGATCTGAACAAGCTTTCTCTGGATGGAATCATATGGTATTAGTGTGTATTAAAGATCCCGGTTACGAATGTTCGTTGCACGGTCAAAACCAAATCGGCAACTTTTATCACAGTATTAAAGAATGCAACTTACTGTTGCAAATTTACGGTGTTCCCCAGTAACGCATGATAACTCCTCGATTTGCAGACCATAATGAACCATCACGCTATTTTAATGACAGAGACAATAATTTGACGGGTTGCTGGTAAATGTACGTACTAAGGCCGTAGAAAAATGTAATTTCAACTTTAATGAATGAAATAAAAACGCGGACCGCCAAACACAAAGTGAAACAAAATAGTGCTATGTATGCAACTATTATCTCCACGTTCATCCTCATGCATTGGCGCTGTGATGACGTAAGCAGCCGCGTTACGTCGCTTTATTTTGCCAATAATCAGTTAACGCATCGGCCGTCAGGTGTGTAATCAAATCGAAAGCTGTAAGAACACAATTTACGTATGTGGAGAATGGTAGGGAGCATTCCAATACATGCTTTTCGCAATACACGAACGATAGCTTCGATGATAAATGTGGCGGGCTGGTGGCATCTCATAATGTTAGGTTAGTCAAAGCAGCTCTTCGGCAACATATCACGTCGAAAATCGATATAAATAATAAATAAAAATGTACCTATTAATTGATTCTTTCCTTGATGCTTCGTAAAAATGTCAAATTAATAAACTCAGAGTCCAAAATTTTGGTTGTTTTACAGAGTATTTTGTAATACTTACGTATACAAGTCACTCTGTGTCTATAGTATTTAAAAGTTAAAACGTATATTCAGGTGGATTATGATTTATTTTTCCTCATATTGTCTTCAACTTACGCCTCAACTTCACGCCCATTCATTGGGTTATACTGCTATTCGCAATTAACATTTATTTGCAATATCCATTTCCACTTTCAGTACAATTGCGCAGTGAAATAAAACTTTTTTTTTTCCTTACTCACCAAGTGTATTATACGTCAGCAACGTTTCTTGTCGGTATTGTAAACGGTTAATAGTAAGTTATCGTTTGATGATGTCCTTGTAAGCCAAAATCCGGTTAAACAAATATATACTGTAGAACTATCAAATTTATTTCAGTCAATTCTGACAATATTGCGTAGAAGCTATAGCGGTTTTGACGGTCTAGTCATTATCAATAGCTCCACAAAAAGAAGAATCCGAATACGAGTGAATAAATGCTTTTACATCGCAAAACAAAAAAATTATCTAACGATAGTATAAGAGATTTGAAAGCGGTACCATGAATATTGCTGTACTAATGGCTGCGTTAGCAATTACTAGGAATCAACATTTTATTGTGGCTCCTACTAGACGAATCTACATGGAATGTATCAAATTTTATTTAAGGTTTTTAGAATTTTTTAGTTTCTCAATTTAATGTCGCCATATATGTACATGTGTAGTGTTTCTCACTACAGGACGCCGGTGTAGTCATTAAATATTTAGTGAAAACTGACTGAGGGGAATTTTATAGTAAATGGCAACCTGTCCCTTCGTCACTGTGGATCATTAAGTAATTACAACAGGACGATCAATATGGCACAGCGATAGTAAGAGCTGGTTGCTTTTTACAGGATATTAGTTTTCAATAGAAATTCGTCCATAGAACGAAGGAGCTGTCCTGGAGAGATTTAAGATCGACTTTGCTCCCTGCTGTTTACTATGTTATTGGGCAAATGATCAAAAATTTTTCTTGCTGCAGGATGAACTCCCTGGTTCAAATGGCTCTGGGCACTATGGGACTTAACTTCTGAGGTCATCAGTCCTCTAGAACTTAGAACTACTTAAACCTAACTAACCTAAGGACATCACACACATCCATGCCCGAGGCAGGATTCGAACCTGCGACCGTAGCGGTCGCGCGGTTCCAGACGGTAGCGCCTAGAACCGCTCGGCCACACAGCCCGGCTGAACTCCTTTCTGAACCACTGAGAGCTTCAATATGGGGTTATAAGGGTCACCCGAATTTGAGGCTTTTGGGACTCCCTTTGTGATTTCTCCCTAGTTACTAACCCCCCTCTCCCCTTTTGACATTGTTGGCATAATTCAGCACATATTTATGTAGTGTATTCGGTAATAATGATTCAGACAAGCAGTTTGTATGGCCAACTGTTCCATAACACAATGTTTTTATAAAAGAGTAACATGACCCACACAAACAAAGACCTTAAGCAAAAAGAAATTACCAACTGGCGATTTTTTTTTATTTAAGGGTTTTAATACCTGGTGGGTCAGTGAATGTATAAATAATAGTACCAATCGATATACATTCTGGAATTCAAACGATGTTATGAAAATAAACTATTTCTACTTATTTGTGAAACTGCTCTCGAGTACTGTACATTACTGTTTCCAATATTTTGAAAAAAGACGTCAGTACTGAAATCGGACGATAATTATATAACTTTTTCCTCTCATCTTTCTTACAAAGAACTTGCACAGTTGCAAACGTTAATATCTGTGGTCAAAATCTAGCATTAAGTAAGGACTTTAGCCTAGTTATTTACTTAGAACAACTTTTCAGAATTCCGTTTATTAATTTCAGTGGAGGATGTTGGCGTAACTTCTAGCTGCTTAAGGTTCTGAAAGGTTTTCTTGAATTTTCAACGGAACCAATTAATCCTACTTAATATTCATAGCGTTCATCTCCCATCCACTTCCCTGTTACTGTAGACTGGAACTGAAGCGTAATGTTCGAGGTTATTGCGAAGGATGGCTGGGTTCTCATTGAGAATTTTACTAGAACTGTGTTACAGAGATAAATGTGGCCGGAAAGACAGACAAACGAATCACAGTGGCTGAGATGGTAATCGTACCCACCATTCATGTGTATCTGGGAGAATGATAATGAAATCACCCAGCACATCAGACGCTTTAGTGACTGGTACCTCATCACAGACACTACCACCTACAGTGACACATGCATTTGTACACAACACAAAACACGCAAATTAGATACACAAAATTTTGATTTTCAAGTTAAAATAGTTTCCATACCATACTTAATAGCTAGTTAGTTACATGGATCTGAAGTCATTTTAACGATTCTCTTTTCGAAAGGATGTGGAACAAATCAATTTACAAGATATGTGTGCATCATTAGCGTTAACATTAATGAAGAACTAATCCTTTAGTTCTACTCATGCAACTACACTTAAAAGAGGTTTATTTTGTATTTGTTTTGTTTTTCTTAGAGGATATGTGTAATTCATTACAGGATACTTATGCATCGTTAGTGTTAACATTAATAAAGACGTTATTTATTAGTTCTAGTCATGCAACTGTACTTAAATATTTTGTCACAGGCTACCAGTTTTTAAATAGAAACTCGTCCACGAAATAGAGGAATTGTACAGAAGAAATGATTTTAGATTAGGTTTAAAACTTCTGCTTGTCAGACATTATATGTTATTGGAAAATTATCAAAAACTTTTGTTGCTACATATTGAACTCCTTTCTGAGCTTTCTTAATGAGTAATAAAGGTCACTTTTTCCTCCAGTGCTTAAGGATTCACTATGTTTCTAAAATTGTGGCAGGCTTCTTATAACGAAATTCGTGAGGGAATATATGTATTGTAATGGTGAAGTTAAAATGCCTAACTCCTTGATCTGCGTGCCTTACATGAAGACCGCAGGTGTACAGCACGTATTATACTTACAGCTTGTTTTGGGTAATTAGTTGTTTCAATGTGTGAAGTTACACCTGAAAATTACTCCGTAGCACATTATTTTGTTTATGCAGAATGTGTCGAGAATTTCATTTGTTTGTTTCCAAGATTAACAACTATACAAAGAGCAAGAGCAGCTGAACTGTTTTAAAAGCTCTATAATATGCTTCTTCCTGTTCAAGCTTTCATCAGTATGTACACCCAAACATTTGAAGCATTCTACCCTCTTTGCTCATTCCATGTCCAACATCAGTTGTTATTATGACTCCATTTGTTGCACAGAATTGAATATAGTGTTTTATCTTTTCAGAATTCAGGGAGCGCCCATTTTCAGCTAATAATTCTTTCACAAACATCATTTACAATCATTTCTGTTGCTTTGTCTCTAAGGGTATATATTGTAACACAGGAATCATCTGCAAAAAAAGATCGATTCTGGATCTTGAATGTTAAATAGGTCAGTCGCACTGTATAAATAATTAGGTTGGGACTCAAAACTGAACCTGTAGGGCGCCCTTTGTGTTTAGTCTACCGTCCCTAAAACTGTTCACTTTTACAGCAGTGTCTGAATTATTAGCACAAAGCTTTACATTCTGTTTCTTAAGTGTGATTCAAACTAGCCATTAGTTCCACAATACTTAAGTATTTGTAATAGTGTAACATGACCCACGCAATCAAACGCCTTCTAAAGTCGCAAAAATACCAGTTAGGGCTACTTTATTATCTAAAGCTTGTGATAATAGTCGACCATAGTTCTTCAGAAGTCTCCCTTGGTTGTCAGCTAAATGCCTGTTCTGGTAACCCCCTTCCATCTTTTGTACATTGAAACCACTTTACCAGTTTGCCTGGGCAGGATCTAAAGCAGCCCAGTCTATTCCTTGGAGCTTTGAAAGCAAAGATAAAAGTGCTTCATAAATGGTTCCAGTTTCCTCTAGAGATTAATTCTTGGAGAGTGCTACCTGGAATGAACAGCAGGCCAAATTTATATCACTATCGCTGAAAAAATTTGTGTGGTGGTTCATCGTTGACGAACCAGTTCCTCAAAGGACACACTAATTTCCCCTCTATTGTAAACGTGCTGTAGCATCCTAACTGTTGAATGGCAAACTACGAACAGTTTTACATTCTCTGTTACGATATAGGTAATTGACTTCCTTCCATGGACCATTAAAGATTGGATAAAGGAAGACTATGGGCACAAATACTACAGGAAACTTTTGTACATATCAACAGGTACTGCCATAAAACTTAAATTCCATGTAGCATATTTTTATTTTTCTGTAACTGTCTGACAGACTTTGAAGCACAAAGTTATATATACCACGTAACAATTATTGCAAAGTGTGTTAACCACATATTCAGTAAAAATGGAAGAATGGGAGCCTGGTGTGTGTGTGTGTGTGTCTCTGCATCATCCAGCTGGATGTGACTTCTCTGTTTTTAGAGCTGTGGAGCACATCCTAAAGAAGAGTTTAAAAATACAAAACAAATCCTTCCACATGCTGAATAATTTACGCAGTGCGGCGTTATCCCGAGTAGCTACCAACTGCATAGAACATTACGGAACGTGAATATAAAGGTACTGTATTTCATTAAGTCAGAAATGCAATAAGCATTGAGACTGTAATTTCTTTTCAACTAGACAGACAAGGATTTTTTTCTCCTACTCCACTTTTGACATACTTTTGTTATGATCGATGACGCATCTAACTTTAGAAACGAAACTTTCTGTCACATTAAAACTAGGTGCTGGACCGAGACGCAAGCTCGGAAACTTTGCTTCTCGCAGGCAAATGCTGTACCTACTGCTCTACCTACTGAGCTACCCAAGCACAACTTTCGGCCTCTGCTCACAGCTTTACTTCTGCCAGTAGATCGTCTACTATCTTCCAAATTGCACGAAGTTCATCTGCGGAACTTGCAAGATTGTCACTCCTGGAAGAAAGGATATTGCGGAGACACAGCTGAGCCAAAGCTTGGTGGATGTATCCCGAATGAAATTCTCATTCTACCGCGGAGTGTGCGCTGATACGAAACATTGTGGCGGTTTAAAACTGTGTGGAAGGCCGACTTGTTGGAAATTAGTGGCAGAAGTAAAGCAGAGAGACGGGCCGTGAGTCGTGCTTAGGTAGCTCAGAAATGCGCCCTACAAGTCACCCTCACGACCGTTCGGCATATCGCGTCTGTTGCTTTGATGCTTTGCAATGTGTGGAATACCTGAACGTGCATGTCGTTTCTGAGCTGGTGCACATGGCACAGATCCTTCCGACGTCGCCGCAATTTATCGCAGCCTGCAGGCCGCCTTGGGCTAATTCTTGACGGCTAGTAACAGTTTTAAGGTCAAATATGATGCACTCACCACCTCCCGGAAAGCTGGGGGACTGACTCACCAACGTCCGGTGTCGTGCGGCGGCCTTATATCTTAACTCCATAAACAGTGTTCGGGTACAGGGATTTCAATTACGCGACAACTCTTTAGCATTTACACACCGGTTTAAGTAGGACATGTTGCGCCTCTATTTGCGCATCTGTCCATATTTTTTGTGGAAATTAGTTATATCCTCGCCGGCCTCCATGCTCACGGCCCCCACACCCAAATGATTTCTACATTCAGTTTTTGCGTGCCGTGCCTTGCACAAGCATCCATTAACAAGGTGGACGGCGGTGCGGCGCAACTTTCATCAGCCTTACCTCCCAAAATGACTCCGAACAACATGGTATCATGTCACCTGTGGAAAATTCACCACTAGCCAGCGTTTACATGCTATGGTTTCAGTGGACCGTTCTTTATGCTCCAGGTGTCACTTGGTGGACGATGACGCCCATAGTTAAGTCTGGACACTGCGGCAGCAAATGCTCGCCTGTTGCCTCCATGCCCCTCCATCTCTTGTCGAACCGTACGCATTCATCCGTCCGGAGGACTGTGTTTCCCCGCAGCAAATACTCATGCGATAGTCTGAGTCAAAGGTTGGACAGTCGCCTACCTTCATGAAGTTGGGGACAAATCGCGACACGATCTTTGAACTCTCCTACAGAATGAGCACATGGCGACTGAAGGACGTCCACTCTCCCGCGCTTATTTCGCAGGTACCTCTGTGAGTTTTGCGCGACGCCCCGATCCGCTGGAATGCACCTGGAATGGCAGGCTCCACTACTGTCGCGGTGCAATACCAGTACATCCCTCACGTAGTTTCAAGCCTCTGACGGGCGTAGCGCCCGATGCCGCACTGTCCTTGTTTCCCATTCCCGTCTCCCCTACCTACCACTGGTGTGTCATACGATGAAATTTCATGGTTAATTATCTCCTTCTTATCGTCTTCCGGTTGGTTGGTGGTATTAGGGGCGCCGTGTCCAGGCCTCATGTGGTTAACCATGCCCCCCCCCCCCCCCTCACTGCAATCGAATCGGAGGCGACCTACACTTACTCATATTCCATCATCCCTACCTTGCTTAGGAGAAACAGTGGTTTCTCCCACTGTATTTTCTGACGTTATGCCGATTGGTGTATTGTCTAAATAAAGTTCATGTTACCTTCACATGTTCCAAAGAAAATAAAATTAAAAACTAAGAAAAGTTTCCAGAGTGGTAGACGGTCGAATGAATAAGAAAATGACTGAGTGGACAGGCTGACGGTAAAAACAAAATTGCGTATGAATGTGGATAAAGAGGTCACGTGTTCGAATCCTGGTGAGGTCACAAATTTTTAAACGTTTTACACGAAATACGGAAGTAAAAGAAAGAGCGCTTGCCTATGAGAGGCAAGTTCGAATCCAGCTTATTGTTTTAATCTGCGTGGAAATTTCGTATCAGCGCGCACTCCACTCCGGAATTTCGGTCTGTGGCTAAAGCACGTCTCCGCAGTATCCTCCCTTCCAGGAGTGCTAGTCCTGCACGTTTCTCAGTTTAACTTTATGGACATTATGGTGTTAAAAATGTAGGAAACGACCTACTGATAGAGGCAAGGTTTTGAGGTCGGCTCGTGGGTTGTGTCTTGGTGGCTCAAGGGGCTGGCAACCCTCTATCCTAATAATAGAAACTAACTGAGTGTGCAACGAGGAACCTGAAAAGATGTTTTGTGACGTCCACCCAGACCAATTGCCTCAAGCAACGACGAACAAAATGAGAAAAAAGAAAAAAAAAATGTCTGTAGAACACTTGTCAACTGTTCAAATGTGTGTGAAATCTTATGGACCTTAACTGCTAAGGTCATCAGTCCCTAAGCTTACACACTACTTAACCTAAATTATCCTAAGGACAAACAAACACAGCCATGCCCGAGGGAGGACTCGAACCTCCGCCGGGACCAGCCGCACAGTCCATGACTGCAGCGCCTCAGACCGCTCGGCTAATCGCGCGTGGCAGAACACTTGTCAGCTAAAGGCAAAGTTCCTGAATACGAGTCTCAGTCTGGCACACAGTTTTAATCTGCCAGGAAGTTTCATATCAGCGCACACTCCGCTGTAGAGTGAAAATTTCATTCTAGTAAGTTAGCTGTCAGGAGTAATAGCAGAAGGTTTCTTCGAACGAGACTACATTGCCATTAGCGTTCCGCTCACTATAAAAATTTGGTCACTGTTTCATACGCATGATCCTGGCAGCAAATGGAGGTTAGCTGAACAGATGTTTGAGAATAAACAGATATAGCATATGTCGCTGATGTCGGTTTATTCACTCCGGAAGATGCCATAACATTTAACGACATCGCGAACAGTGTCTTTGTTGTACGGATTAAGACTGCACCATATAAAAGCTTCCTGTCATACGGCACAACACAACGATTTACCCTTTTGTTTTCTTTTTATTTTCAATTTTCCTGTTCGTCGTTTTCCGTTCGCCGTTGCCTGTAACCTCAAAATAAAGCTGCTAACCACGCTTTTTCGCTGAAACCGTAAATGCAGTGTCCACAGTGGTTGATGAAATTATCAATTATGTAATTCGCCACGCCGTGAAAATGCCAGCCTGCTGTGCGAGGGAAATAAAGTAGCATCGACGTAAAATTGCCTCGTCAGCCACAGAGCGCCGTTCCCTGGGCTGTCGATGATGAGAAAAGCTCGCGAGCTTACTTTGCAAAAGCCGAATTGCAAAAAAACTCCGAACATTTTTGTCAGTATCCATATATTAATGATGTAGACTGCCGCTTTCAGTCGTATTGTACATAGAATGTCTAGCCATCTAACTTACTGAATGAGACCACGTGTAGACTATGGACTTTGCTGGATCTGTAACGCCTCAACAAGTACTTTTTGCAATTAAAGCCATAAACTGATCTCAATTCAGAGTAAAATGCTTCACTCTTGATTTCTACACAAGAAGCAAAACACACTAGACTGTGTTTGGGATAAAACAGTTATTAACCTGAATGAGATTTTCACTCTACAGCGGAGTGTGCGCCGTTATGAAACTTCCTAGCAGATTAAAACTGAGTGCCGGACCGAGACTCGAACTCGGGAACTTTGCCTTTCGCGGGAAAGTGCTCTACAAACTGAGCTACCCAAGCACGACTCCCGCACCGAGACTCGAACTCGGGACCTTTGCCTTTCGCGGGCAAGTGCCCTACCAAGTTCTCTAATTTGCCCGTGAAAGGCAAAGGTCCCGAGTTCGAGTCGTGGTCCGGCAAACAGTTTTAATCTTCCAGGAACTTTGTTATTAACCTTTTCTTTGTTAAATGCAGTAAGGTTCTTGGTAATAACAGACATGCAGGTCGGTGCGTTAAAACATGCATCAGAGGGAAAAGATACTGTTTACGGCAAAAACAGCATATTTTCCGACGAATTGGAAGTGTTCCTCGTGTAGTAACAGGTTGGTTGTCGGAATAGGTAGGTCTCAACACTTGGCCAAATGGCTCTGAGCACTATGGGACTTAACATGTGAGGTCATCAGTCCCCTAGAATTTAGATTTACAACCTAACTAACCTAAGGACATATCATACATCCATGCCCGAGGCAAGATTCGAACCTGCGACCGTAGCGGTCGCGCGGTTCCAGTTTGAAGCGCCTAGAACCGCTCGGCCTCACCGGCCGGAGGTCTCAATACTTCCTGCTGTATTAAAACTGTATGTTGGATCGCTACAAATTTTTTTCCAGAAATGACAGTCCAGTTAGTTACGCAGGGCAAGAGCAAGGATAAGTAGAAGTAACGTACCGATTGAGGTGGCGCAGTGGTTAGGACACTGGAATCGCATTCGGGAGGACAACGGCTAAAGCCCGCGACCGGCCATCCAGATTTAGGTTGCCCGTGATTTACCTAAATCGCTCCAGATAAATGCCGAAAATAGTTTACTCATACTGAGTATTAAGATGCGATATGTATTTACTTTCTTAGGAGAAGAAAAACGTCTTAGCCAAGGTCACAGTAAACACTGCATTGTGGATGACTGGTTTTAGTAAAACTATGTTACCGACATAACCTGTACGAAGATCTGATGGTGGTAACATAGTTTACCGAAACCCGTCATCTTGAAAACAGTGTTCATTGCGATATTGGTTAAGACGTTTTTTTTCTCCTAAGAAATTCGGGGACGATTCCTTTCAAAGGACAAGCCCGATTTGCTTCCCCATCCCTGACAAAATCCGAGTTTGTGCTCCGTCTCTTATGACATCGATGTCAACGTCACGTTAAACCTTAAACCCAATATTAATTTTCAGAATTAATGAAAAGTATATGTAATAGTACAGGCTAGAGGAGAAGCAGTGGAAAGAGAGTATGGGATGTGGATTATAAGTTCTTATCAGCTCTTCCTGTCTAACACTTTAACATCCTCGTTGGCTCTTCGTATTTGTTTTTGTATACGTCTAAGAAAGTACTGCTCAGTGTCTTTAGCATAATTTGAGGCCTTATTCTCCCCCAGGCATCCTTTCCATACTGTAATATATCGGCTTATTATAATCAGTTGTTATGATATCGCGAGCTTCCCTATGCAGAATGACACGGGTGTAAATGATTTATAAGCTTGGCATCTCAGATATTAGAGTGCACACCAAAATAATGAATATGAAAACTTATGGCAACTAAACAAGACGCGAACCACAATTTCTTTCATTTAGTCCGATGAAATTCTTCACAAACCAGTAACAAACGTAGCAATATTAATATGATGCTGCCCTCGACTATCTGACTTAGGGATCGGGGGAAATATACTAACAACTACGCAAGAGAATTGCAATCGGGCTGTGTCTAGTGACTATCGTGATGTTAAAACAGTTAGTACTACAAAAATCACACCTGCGGTTGGTGTTGGAGGCAGACTTTTCATTGATTCAAAAACAAGTCTTTAATGTGAAGCGTCAAGTAATCGAAATGTTAGAAAATGACTTTCGTTTCCACATCCTCCTTCATCCTCTCTGTACATCGACTCCTCTTTTCGTTTCCTATCCTCATTTCTTTTTCTGTTAATCTCTTCCTCTTCCCTCTCAATGTCTATTTCCTCATCCCACCCTGCCACTGTCCGGCTCCGCGGTCTCTCCCCCCCTCCCCCATATCTCTCTCTCTCTCCCTATCTAGGCTCTCCTCCACTCCCCTTCCCTCTCATCCTTGTTATTCTCGACCTGACTAGAGGTTGCCGATGGTTCTTACCCCTCCAGCAATTCTTTCCAGGTAATGAGTAATATTTGAGTTGAAATCGATCTAGGGGCTTAGGAAGAGGTTTCCACCCATTGCTTTGCATTCGTATGTACATGGCTTCATGCCCCCAGCCCCCCTCCTATGAACCATGCACCTCGCCGTTGATGGGGTGGCTTGCGGGCTTCAGCAATACAAATATACTGCAGTTGCGACCACAATGAAGAGGTATTTGTTGAGAGGCTAGAAAAGCGTGTCGTTCCTCAAAAGGAGCAGCAAACATTTCAGTAGTTACAGAGACTACAGTCTGGACGATTGAGTGATCTGGTCTTGTAACATCAACAAATATGGCATTGCAGTGCTGGTACTACGAACGGCTGAAAGCAAGGGGGAACTACAGTGGTACTTTTTCTCGAGGGCATGGAGTTCTACTATGTGGTTAAATAATGATGGCACCCTCTTAAGTAAAATACTCCGGGTTTAAAATAGTTTCCCATTCAGATGTCTGGGCGGGAACAATTCAAGTGGATGGCATCATCAGGAGAAACAAAACTAGGGTAATACGGGAGGTAACGGGGAATATTAGATTCCTTAATGGGGCTGGTAGGTCAGAACGTAGAAAGGGAAATGGATAGGTTGAAGCTCGATATAGTGGGAGTTAGTGAAGTTCGGTGGCAGGAGGATCACGACTTCAGCTTATGTGAATACGGGGATACGCACTGAAGTGACGGAAGTCGTGGGATACCAATATGCCTGTTTACAGATAGCGTTAGTACCACGTACACGCCCGGCCGGTGTGGCTGAGCGGTTCTAGGCGCTTTAGTCTGGAACCGCGCGACTGCTACGGTCGCGGGTTCGAATCCTGCCTCGGGCATGGATGTGTGCGATGTCCTTAGGTTAGTTAGGTTGAAGTTGTTCTAAGTTCTATGGGACTGATGACCTCAGATGTTAAGTCCCATAGTGCTCAGAGCCATTTGAATAATTTTTGAACCACGTTTACAATGTATAAAAGGGCAGTGCGCAGAAGGAATTGTCATTTGTACTCAGGTTATTCATATGAAAATGTTTCCGACGTGATTACGTGAATTAACAGACTTTGAAGGCGGAATGGTCGTTTGAGCTAGACGTATGGGAATCCAATATTATGTTATCAACAGTGTCTAGAGACTGCCGAGAATACCACATTTCAGGCGTTTCCTCTCACCACGGATAACGCAGTGATCGACGACCTTCACTTAACGACCGAGAGCAGCGGCGTATGCATAGTGTTATCAGTGTTAATGGGCAAGCAACGCTGCTTGAAGGAACAGCAGAAATCAATGTGGAACGCATCACTAACGTATATGTTAGGGCAGTGCGCCGAAATTTGGCGGTAATGGGCTATGGCTGCGAGTGCCTTTGTTTAACAGCACAGCATCGTCTGCAGCAACTCTCCTGGACTCGTGACCATATCGGTATAATCCTAACCGAATGCAAAACCGCGGCCTGGTTATATGACGCCCAATTTCATTTGGCAGCAGCTGATGGTAGGGTTAGAGCATGGTGGAAACCGCACGAAGTCATGGACACAGTTGACAACAAGACCGAGTGCTTGCTAATGGTGACTCCATAATTGTGTGGCTCTGGAATGGACTAGGTCCTCTGGTCCAACTGAACGGATCACTAACAGGAAATGGTTATGTTCGGCTACTTGGTGGGATGTGAAATTTACAATCCTTAAACCAGACACAAAGGGCAATCACCAGAAAACGCAAAAACAGACTTGTAGGTCACAAAGATTTATTACTACACAAACCACAAAAATATTTTTACGAAATCTTTCCCAAAACCGGCCTTACATATCCACCAATAACAAATATATTTAAAAACATTATACAGGCTTTAGAAGAGTATGTGGAATGAAACAAGTTAAGTAAAGATCCTTCCGCCGGCCGAAGTGGCCGTGCGGTTAAAGGCGCTGCCGTCTGGAACCGCAAGACCGCTACGGTAGCAGGTTCGAATCCTGCCTCGGGCATGGATGTTTGTGATGTCCTTAGGTTAGTTAGGTTTAACTAGTTCTAAGTTCTAGGGGACTAATGACCTCAGCAGTTGAGTCCCATAGTGCTCAGAGCCATAAAGATCCTTCCTTTTTACCAAATAACAAATAGCTCCAGAAAAATATAAAGGACAAGCATATTTTCCCACAAATTTAACAGGAATTTACCGGAGCTAAATCCCCATTGGTAAAACAAGCAACAGTACAGAATATTAAAAAACAAATTTTAAGTAAAGGAGTAAATTCCCCAATGGGAACCTTATACCAGTACACAGAACATAGAAGAATGGAATTCCACCAATTATATACTGACTTATTCCACTGAACTCACTCGTGCAATCCTTTTAGAGTACAACAACAATATTTAGGCAGAAAAGACAGTTATCTTAATAGTCAGTTTAAGTTCCACGCAATAGCGGGCACACCCCAACGGATGACCCACTGTATTACAAGAGTGACCAAACTACTAGAAACAGGGGACGCACCTTGGCGCAGCTCGAACACATTAACAAGAGGTATCTCCTAATAATTACAAGAGTGAATGCTAAATTTCTGTCAACAACAGGGGCGAGCAGAAACTCTGACAGCATACAGCTAAGTAGCGCCGAGCGTCCGCAAATCGTAGCTGGCCGAGCTATCGACGTCCGAACATATATCAGTCAAGGCACCACCAACTGTATTGGTCAATCCGGAACTGATTGTGCCCGTCGCTCGTAGTACACTGTAACATAAATAAAAGCAACGGACAGACAACCAACCAGAATTATGGCCCCCTTTAAATTTAATATTTTTAACACAAACAAGACCTCAAACAAATACCATGGAAAATAACTCTTTACTCTTACAGGCAGACCCCAATAACAAGTCTGGAAAAGTTAACGGCGTGCCGAATCAAAAGCATAAAAACCCATAGTACAAGACACCAAAGTCACGGCCCCTTTAAACGGAGACCACAGAATAGATCATAAGAGACTCAAATAACACTACAAGCGCACTGTCGTAACACTAAACATGGCCTGGGCACTATCCTAGAGTGACTCATGCAGCATTTACACTACTATCGCTGAGTGCTCCCGTCAGTGAGCAGTGTTTTATACTCTTAACACCACTAGTCAACATATGCCGGAACGAAGAGTGAATTCCTTATTCAAGCCACGGCGGGGATAATAACATACAAATCACTGTTTCCGGCTGTGAACACAAATTACGATCAGACTGATCAAAAAAAGAACTTCAAAGAAATAGCAGATGCCCACCGTTAGTAGCAACAAACGACGGGATTACACATAGGTATCAAGCATCAGGTAATACAATATACACACTTCCTAGTGCATTGGAAGCCATCACCACCAGCCCGCTGCCGCCACACTCCTCAAGTCATAACACAGCGCCGCGAGCAACCAACGCTCCTCCGTAACGGCCACTCCAAAACTCGCCAACAACATATGGCATATGCAAAGGGCAAGAACGACCTGTAGGGCCCCGGAACGAAAAACCAAGACAACCATAGCCGGAAGCGCCGCGCTTAAATAGCGGCCAGAAGAAGAAAACCGAAGAGATAACGCGTATGCCAGAAGGAACGGGGTTACTGCCTCACTAGATAAGAGAATCACTGGCGCCAGCGACTTACCCACGGCTCACTTCGAGAACATTTGCAGCCATTAATGGACTTCATACTCCCAAACTAAGATGAAATTTTTATCAATGACAAAGCGTCATGTCACCGAGCCACAATTATTCGCGATTGGTTTATAGAACATTCTGGATTCTTCGGCGAATGACTTCGCCGCAGAGATCGCCCGTCATGAATCCCACTGAACATTCATAGGAAATAATCGAGAGCACTTCATATATAAAATCCTGCACTGGCAACACTTTCGGTGTTATGGATGGCTATATAGTCAGCGTGGCTCAATATTTCTGCAAGGGACTTACAACGACTTTGAAAGTTAACACATTTCGGGGATGTATAAGAAATGATTGAGAATGTATGCCAAATCTAGTTTACTGATAACATTTATATTCCCAAAAACCAAGACATAATATATGCTAAACATGTTATGACAGAATATCGTAAACAACTAAGAGGTGGTTTAAGACCACAGTAGACAAGGATCCTGAGTGGCAGAAGTGAGTCAAGTGCTCTGGCCATAAAAATGTGGATAATGCAATCTGAATGTATCTGACGCTGAGCAGCTTTCACTGTTCAAACCTACAGAAGTTTACATTGGTGCGGCTGAGAGCAACTGGCGATTGAGACCTGTACGCCCTGACAAGGCCGGAGCAGAAGTACGTTACCCTGTTTGCTTTGTGCGGCGATGTGACTTGCAGCTGGCAGCAGAGGAAGAGGCGAGGCGTAAGGCGGCACCTGTGAATCGATCGTGGCTACTAAAGAAACGCAAAATATCATGGTCTAGCGATCAGGCAGACAGATTGCAATTTACTCTCTACCAGAGCCCTGAAATCACGGTAGATTTCAGTGTGTGACACACCTGTTTGCTGGTCGCACCAAGGACCAATTTGATTCATTTATACGACAGAGCACACAAGGATACCAAATATCAAGATTGGTAAACCAAAAACGAATAAGTATGCCCTCAGCAAACGAGTAGTACCAGACGTTTGAAGTCACACTGTCGGTATAGTAAGAACTTCACCACAGGCTCTCCAGTCTAGCTACTTGCTAGTGAAGCCAGTCTCTGGACAGGTACCAAGCACCAACCACACATGCCAGAGCTTCGGCCGGAAGACACTTTCAGGCCAAAGTCCAGAACTCAAGTGCCTTGCACCTCTCCAGATAAAATCAATTCTGTTTTCCCATAAAGTGCATGATCGACACTGCCTTCACCCCTTCTTGAACCAATCATGGGGCTTTAGAGGGGCTAAATCTCCCCTCCTACACGACAGCACAATCTCATGTCAAACCAGTGCAAGAGTTAAGAAACCTGTGCTTCTGGAAAAAAAAAATAGAAACCGCCAGTTACTGGCCTTTTTAAGAGTTTGCGGAGGGAGAAGAAGTTTTTCTCGGAAGTGGCTTTGCTTCCTGAAGCAGCAAGTGAACAGATACAATCTTACAGATGTTAATCTAAATCGACTGTGCCTTGGAGCATGCTAGTCCTAGCTATGAATTGTCAAAGATTCTATGTGTAATCGTTTCTCAGACGCCAGAGTTTCTTATACGACCGAGGTGGCCGATGGAAGTGGGTCGCGTGCCTATTTGCAGTATCGGCGAACACGAAAATTTGTGAATTTTTATTATGCGTGGCTTTGCACACAATGCCTGGTTTATGACTCCACTGTATAGATGCATCCCTGTTTCCCCTGCCCAGCCTTTGGCTGACACCAATGCAGGTATGGTGGCGTTGTCCTGCTGGGGACCTGTCTCGACTAGGGGAAGCTCTATCTGGCCTGTACGCTTGTGGGCCTGTACGGCAACATTTACTGAGGGATGGGCTCGGCGCCAATGGCTTTCAACTTCCAACGTGCCATTTCTATAAATTAAGAGCTATCAAAATGCCTCATGCTTTTATTGTTCTACCATGCTCCATCAATGTCTGCTGAGGCCGTTAACTTTCCTGAGTCTCACTCAAGGTGCATCAAGTTGTAAATCATTAACTTTCCATATACGAAAAATAGGGGAGAGAGTAACTTGTCCCCTCTCACTGACCTCTACCTGCCGTTGATTTCTGCTGGGTGGTGACTCACTTCATTATTGGTTAGTGTGACAGGAACCAGAGGAAATCATTGAAAGTATTAGGAGAATCTCATTCTTGTAACGGTTTTTTATGTGTGAAAAAAGGTAACTTGGCCAATCAGGATTGCCCATGGCTGAAACACATCCTAGCTTGACCTCATTCTTCCCAGGGGTCATTGACTCATATGAAGCAGTACGCCACCAAGAGTACATTAAAAGTTTGCTGTGAGTAGTATGAATTATGCTAGACCCAGGGGTAATTGCTACATCGCTGACTTCTGATAAACTTAGATTGTTTGTTGAAAGGCCTTGTAGCAAAGGAATATACCGATTCTCACCATATCCTGAGGTAAGAGATGTCTAATTTTTCTAATCATTTACAATGACCTTTAGTATGAACTGTTACCTGCTCATTGATTTAACCCTGCTCTATCACGCATTTGGTAGCATTCATCAAACATATACATTCTCACATTCTCAATGAACTCGGAAATCACATGTGAAATCTGTTTGTCTTATTACATAAGTTGTGTAATTTGTCTGTTATCTTCTATGACATGAAAAAAATGCAGATTGGAAATGTGGGACTTAGGGAAAGCAGGAAAGGTGTGGATGGGGCCTAATCAGTTAAGGTTGGTTGCGCTGAGTGACAGCATTGCTTTTGATGTGCAACCTGCCCCCTGGCATAGAATTCCATTCAGCATTAGCGGGATGTGGGGCAGCCCTGCTGTTCCATTTCACCTCAGCTTTGGAAGGCACCTGCTGGCTCGGGGACGTCAGTTTATCTCGCCTTTTGCCGATGGGAAACGTCCCTCTCGGAAGCCTCCTGAGTCAGTTAGGCACGGCGCGGGCATCGACTGTGGTGCAAACACGGGTCGCTTGTCCCTCGAATAGCAGTATGGCAGGTCGTCGGCTGCTAGGGGGTGGCTGCCAGCTGCATGACAGAGGCGCGTCAACTGGCCGCGGCCTGGTTCTATCGCAGCAGGGGGTCACACACACCTGGGCTGCCACAGTTGAGAGTCATTTCTGTGTCCGCTCCCAGTCTGATGTGTGGTTCGGAGTCTGCACAACCCTTAAGAGTGGTCAAGTGCCATATTCTCATGCAAATGAAATTACATTGATATAATCCATATACATAAAAAGAACATAATGACGATTACCAGATTTTTTATGTACTTAAAGTATTTATTTATTTACTCATTTTATTACTAAGGCCCAAATCCGGAAGTAAATTTAATGTTTGCAGGGCCCTGTTAACGTTGTCAGGACGTAAATTATGTGGTGTGCACGTGTTTGTGTTAGTTTTTGGATAGTTCTACACCTGTTATGCGCACTAATTCTTTTTACGATGGCGTTACATCTTTACCTCCACCAAATGTGCAGTCTACTCCCAATACTAAGTACTAACTTATTGTGCTACCCCATGCCTCTGCTAATACTACTTAAGCAAATTTTCATGCATTTTATTCCTTTTATACTCCTCTTTTATTTTTAGATGTCGGGTGGTGTTGTGACCAGGAAGTGCGTCTACTCACTCAGATGCTGGTGATTTGCCTGAAACCACTGAAGTGGCATTTTATGGTAGTGTACACGTAATTGTACGTAATACAGGTATGCTTCCTGTCTCCTCTGTCAGGATCACTTCTGCTAAAATGAAACAGAAGCATCTGCATTATTTATATATAAACAAATTTCAAATTCAAGTCACATCCATGGTCCATCATTTCATTTCTACTTCCTATTTACGTGTCTGGGTTTGCCACTCTACCATGACTTGCACTTTTTTTGCTAATTCCACATACACAGTATTTCGCCGACGACGGTCACATGGCGCTGACAAAATTCCCCAACGAGACAGGTTCAATCGCACGTCATTCGATGGCTCGTATGACACTGAGTCTTAGCGTCGACATGCGCCTAAAGCATGGACTGATAACACCATACGAAACACATCCGAAAATCGAAACGCACATGCTCTATCGCACGATTTACCGCCTGGACACCACGAGAAACTTAAAGTGACGTACATCCTTCCCTTGGACAATGTACAAGAAACCACGGAAAGTAAACAGAAAAAAATTCATTGGCCATGGTGATAATTGTGAAGGCATTTCCACTAGAGTACTATGACAGAGTACGACGCTCAATTGCGGAAATCGGACAACAGTTGCGAGGCCGAAAGAAATAATAGCAGTATTCAGTGGTTTGGAGTACTCAGTATTGATTTGCTACAAAAAGTGTCATCTGGTGATTAAATATAACTGGCAACGGAATTTTAATTCAATTTGACACCTTCCAGTAAATTTTGGCATGAAGATGTCACGAATATGCAGCTCATTTGACTACGTTCAATAATGACTCATGCTGAAAACTAACAGAAATAGAGGCGGAGCGGTGTTAAAAAGTTCGCTAGCACTGAGTGAAGCAAGCTGCAAATTAATGTACACCTACCTGAGTACAGCATCCGCTCTCCATCCGCTGCTCTGTATTCGTAGGTACTATGTAGACGACGTTAAAAGCAGCGTTAAAGAAAACCATCGTCCATACCTACGATTGCATAGTCCGCGTAACTCCGGTAGCAAAATAAACCTGCAACTCTCTAGTAATAACGGGCAAAAATTGATGCATCCTTCCTTCATTGAAAATGTCCGCTTCCCGATACTAATGTATCTTATTCTACTTATGGTGTCAGCAAACCCACATTTACGTCGATAGCACATCTACTACTAGTTCATTCAGCTTATATCACACACAAGACAGCCAGAAAGGTACTACGTTCAAGCCGAAATATTACTAGATAAATACAGTCAATACTCTGCTACGAAATCAGTTTCACACTTCGTTCTTTTCAGTGGACTCTTCAAAGGAAGATGCTCGCCAAAAAATGTTCTGTAAATGCACACTGAACACGCCACGTAGAATTCTTCATAAAGGCCGAGAGTTTCACTTGCGGTTTTCTCTAGAACAAACACTCCAAAATCTCCCAAACTTCACAGAACTGTCCGTAAATGCATCTGCTTGCTCGGCGATATAAACCTACCGCGAAATAATAGTCATTTCTTCATTTTACAAATAACTTTTTCGGAGACGTCTAATTTGACCTTCTCGTCTGGCAGCTAGTCCACGACTGTCTTGAATGCCGTTGCTTACAGAGCATATAACCCATTCCAATGCGCGGGAAAGACTTTACTTGATTGGTTGATCAAACCGAACAGCCAATCAGATAAAATCTTTCAAAATCATATTCGCGCTTAAAGTGTTTTGCTCCACTCAACATTCGCAGATGCGTTTACGTCATTTCATGCTGCAAATATTAACAAAATGTTCCACCAAACCAAACCAAACGAAAACTAAGAGAAAAACTATGTTTGAAATATACAACTGATTATCCTCTTATTACTTTTCTGGGTGCCTCATTAGAAAAGCAAACACTCGTAGGCATACGTCATCCGCCAGTAACGGGATTTACAGTTTTCATGACACCCTGGTGGTGTAACACTTGCTAGTTACGTAAGGTGTAACACAATAAAGAATTGAAGTTTGACGTATCTCCCACATACACACTGACATTCACACTCATTTAGTCTCACCCTAACACAAAATATAAATATTAACTTTCAAACTGTTATTTTCATTACGAAAGAAAAATTATCGAAAGTTTAGACTGAAAATCTTTATAAAATAAATCATCACAATGAGAGTGGTATTAGTGTTTTCAAATAGCAAAAGAAATATAAACTGTTATTGTTCCTATCTGAATTTACTTTCTTAAGTGTCGGTTGTATACTTTTTAATGGGTTTTTATATCTCCAAAACTATTATAGGTAGCGGTATCAAATTTTGACACCAAGTCCGTCTGAATAACAAAAAGTCATGCACCAAATTTGGAATAAAACAGATAATGCTTAACATAGTTATTTAGTTTCTTAGATGAGTTGAATAAGTGATTTTAGTACGCGCCACAATGAGCATTTTCACGGTCCGCTTTAGCTACAGGTGCGGCGGTGACGCATACGGCAGGCCACAAGTCGGCCACCGCTGAATGCTACTATACTGTAGGCTGCCAAAACAGCTTGCCATAACGTAACAAAACTTACTGCAAAATTCTGCAATCGCGTAATAGCTGCGACGCTACGAAATGACAAACAAACAAAATAACACCAAAATACAGCAAATGGAAAAGTACGCTAAGCAACACAATATCAACATTAAATTACGTTAAACTGTTCATCCATGGAGACTATTTACATAATGCACCTTTTATGATCTATAAATCTACTATCTACACTTATTCTATGAGTGGTATCAATTCCTGTTTGAATTTTCTCTGCGTTATCCCTGGTATGGGTTAGATGGCCTCAATTCCACATGCTCGCTAAGTTCGTCACTCCACTGACCTTGACCGTTGTGGGTCCTGCTATTGCTTTGCTGTTGGTCCATAGATACCTGTTGGCCCTGGTTCGGGTTCTGTTGCTCTCTCCAGTTTCCGTTTCTGCGGTAGTAGTAGTAGTAGTAGTAGTTATTATGACTATTATTTCCTCGTCTTCTTCTATTTTCCCATGATGGCAGGTTATTTCAACTGAAATTTGAATTTTGCTTTCGATTCGATCGCTGTTTTCCCCCATTTCGTCCATCGTCATTCTTCTCTGGCAAATGTTGACGGCTACGATAATTATTTCTACTTCTTTGCCGCGAGCTGTGGATTTCATTCACGTACTGGAGGTCGAACAACTCTGGAAAGCTTCGTTTTAATCGCTGTTGCTGGTAACGCAATGGTAATTTAACGTTGCAGTGCCGGTATTTTCTTTGGGACTCTACGGTTGATCGAAGAATCGGAACTTTTTGACCAGGAATTCGAAGAATTTGACAAAACTGTGCAATCCAGACGCTTCTAAGTCCTTTCCTAACATGATCTCCTGTTTTATCCTCTCCTGTGTGTCCTGCGACCAATATGTGCTAAGGAATATGTACCTAAATTATTGGTAGGAGCTGCAACTCTCCGCAACTCCGCACATATGGTCTGCAATCGACCCTCCTAAGAAACCACAGATAAACTGGAGCTTGTACTTCAGTGGTCAAGATTCTGGTAGCACGTGACGTACTGTGCCATACAGGTCTTTGCATGTAATGCGTTGTTTGCCTCCTTTGTGGTCGAAAGATTCGACGTATCCGCTGTATGAATATTCCCTCTCGTCTACAGGGCTTGATTCCATGTATCCGTGCCCCAATTATCCTCGTGCTCTGTTATGGTATCCCCTCGTGTTGTCAGTTTCTAGTAATAACGTTTTGAGCTCCTTAGACGTGTACAGTTGTTTTCGGGCTCGGTCTCAGACATTCTGCGTGTAACCAACGGAGCATTTCCTATTACGCGTTCCGCAGCGGCAGGAGGATATTCTTGCTGCATTCACCCATGTGCAGGGTTCGGATAGTCGCAAAACATTTTCTTCACTTCTTTCATGCTCTCGATGGTGCCCAACCAGGCGAGATTGTGTTTGTAATTGCGCGACCCGCTCATGTTCCTGCCGAACGTCCTTAGCCAACTCGTTTTGATGCGCGGCGAATCGGGTCTGCTGATCTTTATCTTCAGAGATTTCCTCCTGTTTGATTTCTATTTGTTCGATTCACTTCGCAGCCGCACTCATTTTTTCTTGCGTTTCTTGAACTATTTTTTGCCTTGATTTTGAAGAGCTGCAAGTGCCTCTTTTCCTCTTTTGTCTTACAAGCCTCATTTCTTGCCAGTTTAACTTGTTCTTGTGGTGTCACCGCCAGACACCACACTTGCTAGGTGGTAGCCTTTAAACCGGCCGCGGTCCATTAGTATACGTCGGACCCGCGTGTCGCCACTGTCAGTGATTGAAGACCGAGCGCCGCCACACGGCAGGTCTAGAGAGACGTCCTAGCACTCGCCCCAGTTGTACAGCAGACTTTTCTAGCGATGATATACTGACAAATACGCTCTCATTTGCCGAGACGATAGTTAGCATAGCCTTCAGCTACGTCATTTGCTACGACCTAGCAAGGCGCCATTACCAGTTTATATTGAGATTATAATTCATCTATCAACAAGAGCGATGTTCTCCAATTGTGGATTAAAGTTAAGTATTCCAGAAGCTATGTACTATTTTTGGCTACTATAATTACTTTACCTTGTTCCAGACCTCACGCCAGTCTGCGTGAGCTTAAACGCGTGCATTTCGACCTCCTCTAGCAACACGGTGTTGGCTCTTCTGCCAACACATCAGTTCTTTGTCCATTGATGTGTCCTTTCGTGATACCTGCGCTACCAATCGCACCGTTTTAGCATTGCACTTCGCTTGGTCGGTGACCTCACGCGTTTCTGCTATCGTTTTCATGACATTCTTTAGCTCTTCTGGGATTCCTTCGTTCTCTTTTTTGAATCCATCTATTCCGTCTTTGACAGTTCTTACGACTAATTTGTGTCTTTCCTGTTCTTCCTCCCGTCTCTTTTTCTCTGTCTGTTGCATGAATTGCATGATAGCCTCAAACCGAGATCCACCGCTAAAGCCTCCAGGACTAGATGAACGAGATTCCGTCATCCTGTGACATTTAGTTCGAGATTCTGGTCTGCCAGTGTCACTGGTGGTGCGTCTCATACCAGCAGCGCTTACATTTCGTTCTGCTGCGGTCTCCTGTTCACTTTCATCAGCTGACTGAAACATGTCGTCATACTCTGCAGGTTCTGCGTTCGACATTTTTACCCGGTCTGCAACTGCATTCACCTGAGAATCTCGTCTCCTATCTGCTTTGTCATCGCTAATAATGTAACGTGGATCCTTGCTTAAAAAACACAATTACTTCCGCTAATCTGTAGCAAACGTGCCTTGCTTCTTGTATGCGTTCACTCTAACCCAAACGTACTTAAACACTTCACATTCCTATGCCACTCACATTCAACCCTAAATTACGCTCCCGTGATGTATAGATTCCCAATTACTGACAAAGAATTCAAATAACATCACGCTTGTCTAAGCTAACAAACAAGATCTCAATCTATCCCAACAAATCAGAACAACGCTGTCAGAGAGAATCAAGTGATCCGGATATCACAAACAAAACTTGAAAATACATAATGCAATAATTAAATACTAGTACTATGTCTAGGCGCCAGCATCGCGAATCTATTCTACCCAGTGAACCTCATTAAACATGGAGAACTGAAACTTCACTATGCAACATTACTTACGATCTGACGATCACAGAAGGTGCCATCGATTCAAATTTCTGCGGACGGAACGTCAAATTGAGTGACTACGCTAATTAAAGCTATCTGACGGTCACAGAAGGTGCCACCAATCCTAGATCTCGGCCGTGGACGCCACAGTGAAAGTTAACACTTTTGGGGACGATATAAAGAATGACTGAGAATGTTTGCTAAATCTAAAAATAATTTATACTAAACACTTTATGATAGAATATCGTAAACAACTAACAGGTGGTTTAAGACCACAATGGACAGGGATCCTGGGTGGCAGATGTGATCCAAATACTCTGGCCATAAAAATGTGGATAACGCAATCCGAATTGATCTGACGCTGAACTGACTTGGACTGTTCAAATCTACAGAAGTTTATATTTGTGAAGCTAAAAGAGCAAATGACGATTGAGATGTGTCCGCCCTGACACGGCCGGAACAGCAGTTTATTACCCTGTTTGCTTTGTGCAGAGATGTAACTTGCACCTGGCGAGATGTGTGGGGCAGAGGCGAGCAGTAAGGTGAATCGATCGCGGCCACGAAAGAAATGCAAAATCTCGTGGTCTAGCGATCTGCCTGATCGCAATTTACTCTCTACCAGAGCCCTGAAATCAAGGTAGATTTCTTTGTGTGCCACACCCGTTTGCTGGTCATACCGAGGACCAATTTGGCTCAGTAATACGACAGAGCAAACAAGGATACCACATGTCGAGACTGGTAAACCAAAAATGAATAAATGTGCCCTCAGCAAACGAGTAGTCCGACACGTTTGAAGTCACACTGCCGGTACAGTAAAAACTTCACCACAGGCTCTCCAGTCTAACTACTTGCAAGTGAAGTCCGTATCAGCACAGGTCCCAAGCACCAACCACACATGCTAGAGCATCGGCCAGAAGACACTTTCAGACTGAAGTACAGAACTCGAGTACCTTGCACCTCTCCAGATAAGAACAATACCGTTTACTCGCTAAGTGCACGAACGACACCGCCTTCACCCCATCTTGAGCCAATCACAGGGCTTTAGAGGTGCTAAACATTCCCTCCGACATGACAGCACAAACTCATGTCGGACCAGTGCAAGAGTTTGGAAACCTGCGTCTCTGAAAAAAAAAAAAAAAAAAAAAAAAAGAAACCGCCAATTACTGGCGGAGGAAGAACTTTTCTCTCAAGTTGCATCACTTTCTGCAGCAACAAGTGAACAGATACAATCTTAAAGATCTTAATCTAATTCGCCTGAGCCTCAGAGCATGAAGTGTCAAAGATTCTATCTCTGAACGTTTCTCAGGCACCAGAGTTTCATATACGACTGAGGCAGCGGATGGAAGTGGGTCACAGGCCTATTTGCAGAATCGGCGAACACGAAAATTTGTGAATTTTTATTATGCGTAGCTCTGCACACAATGCCTGATTTATGACTCCATTGTGTAGATGCATCCCTTCGGACCGTTGCCCCCGGCCCAGCCATCGACTGGCGCCAATGCAAGTGTGGTGACATTGTCCTGCTGCAGACCTGTCACGACTTGGGGGTGCTCAAAATCGGTTCTGAGCACTTTGGGACTTAACCTAACCCACCTACCTAACCTAAGGACATCACACACATCCATGCCCGAGGCAGGATTCGAACCTGCGACCGTAGCGGTCGCGCGGTTCCTGATTGAAGTGCCTAGAACCGCTCAGCCACTCCGGCCAGCTAAGCCTAGGGGGTGCTCTGATTGCCCTGTACACTTGTGGGCCTGTCTGGCAAGATTTGCTGAGAGATGGGCTCACCACCAATTGCTTTCAACTTCCAACATGCCATTTATACAACCTAAGAACCATTAAAATGCCTCATTTCTAGAGTCTCGCTGAAGGTGTGTAAAATCCTAACAAAAGCTTTTATTTTCCGCATATGAAAAATAGTTGAGAGATTAACTTGTCCTCTCTTAACTTGTCCTCTCTTAACTTGTTTAGTCCACGTCACATCGTCCTGCTGCACTACACCGGTTGAAAGGAGGTCCGACAATTTTTTAGGAGACATTCCATAACTTTTGGCACCTCGTAGACCCAGAATCAAATACGAATAAAGAAATAGTAAGTTTAATAATATTTCTTAGTGCAGAAGTGGACTCTGACCACCATTTATTGGTTGCGAATTGTAGATTAAAACTGAAGAAATTGCAGAAGTATAGGTAATTAAGGAGAACGGTGCTGTATAATTTAAAAGAACCAGAGATTTTTCAGAGGTTCAGAGTGATCATTAGACAACGACTGACTAGAAATAGGGGAGGTACAAGGCAATCAAATAGGCGAAAGGATATACTGCATTTAATTGATGAAAGAGAAAACGTAGAAGTCCAGCAAACGAGACTGGCAAAATTAATATAAATTCCTGAAAAATGACATTGACAGGAAGTGCAAAATAGCTGGAGAAAGGGTATAGGATTCAGAATCGTATTTTAATTGGGGTAAGATAGATACTGCTTACAGTAAAATTAAAGACGCCTTTGGAGAAAAGAGAGGCAGCTATATGAATATCAAGAGCTTAGATGGAAAACCAGATCGAAGCAATGAAAGGAAAACTGATAGTTCGAAGAAGTACATAGTGGGTCTCCGCAAAAGAGATGAACTTGAAGGCAATATTATAGAAAGAGACATAGATGATGACGAGAACAGGGTTATAATAATGCGGGTAGAATTTGTCGGGGCAACTCAAAGACCTATGCCGAAACAAGGCCACTGGAGTAGACAACGTTTCATCAGAGGTATTGACAGCCATGATCAAACTGTTCCATTTGGTATGCAAGATGTATGAGGTACGAGAAATACCTTCAGACTTCAAGAATAATGTAATAATCCCAATTTCAAAGAAATCAGGTGCTGGCAGTTGTGAGTACAGCCGAACTTATTTTTTTTTTGGTCATCAGTCAACTGACTGTGAAACGTCCCATTTGAACAATTATACAAGACTGTACTTAAACTGACACACAATATTCTTTAGCGCAACGCAGTCTGACTTTCAATAATCCCTACAAAAGAATGGCCCTGACTAACATTAACCTATACCTTTCACAAATCACTTACCTCACAAAAATCTTCGTTACTCGAACTACTGCAATACAGCGAGCGCCACTACTGCCAGCTAAATAAAAGATTCAAACTACAGAAGGCACTAACTACTGATAGGCATAGTTAGCAAATGAAAGATTTTAATAGAGAACAAACAATGTATTTACCTTAATGGTCATAATATATATAGCAGTTCATGACATCCAGTCTTACAAATTTCAAAACTCCGCCATCTCTCTCCCCACATCCACCACTGCTGGCGGCTCACCTCCAACTGCGCAACGCTATGCGCTGTTCACATCCAGCTGCCCCTGCCAAACACTACAATGGCAGACCACAATGCAAACTAGCCACAGACTGCACACAGTACAGCCAGTGATTTTCATACAGAGCGCTACGTAACGTTGCCAATAAGAAAACAAACAGCCTACTTACATAGCCCCCATGCTCCCCACAGCAAATTTTACAAATTGTTTTAGGCACTGGCCAATACAGATTTGAAAAAATTGTTCATAATTACACTAAGAAAGATATCAAATGCACACCCTTATTAATACAATGTTGGTCAAAAGCTAAAATTTTCTCACAGTCCATAAAGACAGTCCTGATCATTCATCACAGTAAAACTGCCGTTTCTTTTCTCAAAGTCTGAGCAGTAAAAGACAATGCACACGGAAGTAGTGGATATCCATGCAGTCTTGAAGAAGTAGTGTTGTCCTTCCAACGGAAAGACAGTGCTGACTCTTGACATGCTGACAGGTAATGGGCCACAACAGAGCAAACCCACAGCAGTCATTCGACGTTTTGAAGAATATTGGTAGGTAGGTCATCACAGAGCAGACCCACTGTAGTCCAGGTAGACATTACGGTGTTGGTGGACCACCAGAGGTGCAGACCCACTGCAGTCCTTGTAGAAATAATGGTATTGGTGGGTCATCAAAGATGCAGACCCACTGTAGTCCTTATAGAGATGGCCAGCAGCCATCTGTTGTGACTGTGCAGGTGCACAATCACCATTGAAGAGTCTTGCGGATAATATAGCAAGTCCATAACTACCACTTGTGCACTCACAAAGTTTTTGGAATTGTCCTCAGAACCAGCAATGCTGTTATCCAGTCCCTTGCTGAATTATTAACACACGTGCAAACACTAACAGTCCCTACTTCTCACATATTGTCCATATACTATGACCAACAGAAACGTGTGCAGTGAAATGGAACTTACAAGTTACTTAATTTGATGAAATGGTGTCAATTACAATTTTATAACGTAAGAATACAATTAGAAAGGTACAAAATACATCATTAAAGAACATAACAATACAGATAACATTTGTAGTACAGGCTTTACAAAAGAATCGAAATAACATATCCATCAGTGTTACAGGAATTATGACATAAGTTCATACATAAAAGATCAGAATAACTTTTGAAACATCAACTTCACACATGAGCATTAAAACAAAACAGAATAAATAATGTCTAAATATCTTTACAAAGAATATAACATATTATTAGAAAAATTCCACAACATAACTCATATCAGCTAAACACATAAAGACAGGAAAAACACAAATATACAAGAGTACACAAACACATAGCAGAATAACACAAGAGGAAAGGGCAGGGTTTGTTTTCAGTGTAACATTTGGTATTGCAGTCCAACCTAAAACTTCATTCCATAGATCTTTCGTCTTATTTAAACATTTGTTTCCACCAAAAAAATCCTATCGAAGCATGCTTTCTGTATTTATATGTTCACATATTTCTTACCTCATTATTTATTTTCCATTATCTTACCTCATCATTTATTGCCAAGAAAATTCTACCTAAACCTGTTGTCCCTAAATCCTACTTTTTTGGTTCATATCCTCTTACAAAATACTTTTTTGGCCAAACCATTTTCTTATAGCTTCTCAATGCAAAAATGGTTCAAATGGCTCTGAGCACTATGGGACTCAACATCTTAGGTCATAAGTACCCTTGAACGTAGAACTACTTAAACCTAACTAACCTAAGGACATCACACACACCCATGCCCGAGGCAGGATTCGAACCTGCGACCGTAGCAGTCCCGCGGTTCTGGACTGCAGCGCCAGAACCGCACGGCCACCGCGGCCGGCTTCTTAATACATTACTTCCACTTCATCAGAATTTGTTCTCTTATATGGCCTACCCCATCTTAAGCTATCTTAAATCTACTGAGCTCAGATGCTAAACTAAGGGACGAGGCAATGCAGCAGCACAAAACAATTAATACAAACAGCAATGATAAAAAATACAAAAGGCAAAGCAAGCAGCATAAATTAGCAAAGCAAATGCAATATTACAACTAATATAAGGCAATGCGCAGCAAACAAGAAAAATAAATCAGTAGTAAACTGGCTTAACAGAGTAATACAAAGTGAAATTTAGTAGCACTAAGCCTGGCAAACAGCAGCAGCAAATGCAATAACTTATATCTAAACATGACAAAGCTCAAGCAGAAAAAAATATTACACTAAAGACAACAATGCAGACAAGGGAAATGTATATTTACATTGTAATGTCTATGTAATTAAAGTGGTGCACCACAAAAACTAATTCTACAAAAAATTACCAAGTACTTGAAAAGAAAATTATATAAGCAGTTACTGTTATTAGTCCCTTCTTATTGTTCTTTCCATTCCAAGAGCTCCTTTTTCGAAGAATGTGGATCATAAAATAATTATTTAATAGATCTGTTGACAGAAAGTGTTCACATTAGCAAATGCATTTAATTTTATTTTATGAAACCAATGCTGCAAGACAGCTGGAAACCAGATATCAAATGAAATAAGCAACAATGTACAAAGTAACGCATTCAGTAGTCATGAGGCATTTCATAAGTTAGTAGAAATTCTCTCAATTCTCGTAGATAGACAATTGTCCTAATCAGGTGTGCAGATGTAAGAATGTTTCCAAGTTATGAGCGTGTCATATTTGTGGTGCTTTCTACAAAGGAATGTCAATAGCGAGGATAATGGCCTCTTTTTTTTCTCCACCTGTGCCTCTGAAAGGCACACACTAATGGCTTTTTTCCGGGCAACTGTCGTGCGGCTGGGTGCTTACAGTGACCTACCTTCCTTACCGAAATATTTAAGATGTCAGTTTCCACTACTGTGACAGTCTGATAGAAATAAGATTTCACAGGTCGAAATATTTGCGTTCCAAATCTGTAGAAACAAAATCCTATAAATATAACAGTGCCCAAAAAATTTTCGCCGGGATTCTGATACATTCACGCAGTTACACACATTTCATAACTCTTAAAGTACGATTCTTGGTTTCCAACATCCTTTTTCCCAAGTCAGAGTCCCTAACTACTACACATTATTCCTTACCTTATTACACATATACATATTCATCAACACCTCTTCAATATTTCATCATAATAAATACATAGCATAATCAGATTCCTCATATAGCATCATCTCATTGATAATAAACATACCTCAACAACATAATACACATCGTCATCATAATAATAACATCATAAAACCTCAGTCAAATCTCAAAAACGTCATAGCTTTCTGCAATAATGTCAAAACCTAAAAAAAATTCTCTGCTCATTTAAATAGTGTCATCTACCTCAAACGTACTTTAAAAATCATGACCCCATACCAGACACATCATTCAAAGCTCACATAGTATTACAATGGTTCCGAAAAAATATGAAGAGTTCCCAAAGTACAGACAAAATACAATTTCGTAAGTGTGAAGTTACCCAACTGTGTAATTGCGTAAACATGTGTCACTGATGTCGTAAAAAAAATGTTTATCTCTCAGTTAAATGATCAGATAGCTGTGTAATTTGTGTGTTAGAGAAATATGGTACCAATGTGTAAAATTGTATAAGCAAATACCATATTAGCTAGGGCTCCTTGTGCTTGCCAAACACATGGTACACAAAGTAAGCGTGTACCCCCCTGAGGATTAATGTAATTATACCCTCAGGTGTTACAGATTACAGCAATGGAATGAAATGTATCACGGAAAACTTTCTGTGTAATTCAAAAATCTTTAAAAATAAATGTTTTAAGTACAAAATTAATCACTGAAATTCGTGTCCTGTAGCGCTAAATGAGCGTCTTGTTGTAACATAATCTCTGTGGAAGTGTCGTAGTTATCGTCCTCCGAAAGCTAAGTTCTGCAGAAGCCAATGTACTTACCTCATGATAAACAAAAGTGAAATGCTTTGCGTATAGATATCTTAGTTATTACGCTTATTGCCATGATGAAGAAAGTACTGTGCTGTAACGTATTGTTGGGCTACGCAAAAGGCAGTCTCTTTGTAGCTATACCACAAAAGTTACTACTAAAACATGTTTTACTTTCCAGAATAATACAGAAAAACTGAGCAGATATAAAGCATATAAAGCACAATAGCAACAATGTAAATTGTCACTCATTAGTAGCGTCGTGATAAAATCATGTAGCTGTCACATAAACTAACCACTGTGTCGTCTGGTATCTCACTGAAAGTACTTTAAATCCAGAATGTATTTTCAAGTAAACCAAAATGTTGCATTAAAATCTCATTAGCAGTACTGGTAAATATTCTAAGTATGTAAACCATATAGTCGTTACGTAATCGTGCAACTAACAAGCAAGAATGTACACACACAATAACACTGTGTCGTCTGTTCACAATAACAATGCATTCGTAATTTCTGTTTAAATAAGTTGTCTTGGTTCTTGACTGGATATTTAACTTCAAACATTGTTCCTTATTAACAGATTCTAAGTCTGACAAAGCATACTAGTAATGTAAAGTGAAAAATTTTATGGCAAAGACTAAGTTAGAAAGCAGATTATCTTTCAATAAACGGTTTTACATGTGATATGTGGTGTAAACCTTTACTCTTCCTAGTACGCAGAGTTTCAACTTCAACGCAATTATCATGTGGTATACGTCGGATTCTGTAAGGTCCATCGTAAACTAGAAAGAATTTGTGACTCAAGTGTTTCTTCTTATGTGACAATGAATGAGCTTTAATGAGAACTTTCTGACCAATATATAATTTCTTTGCATTTGCTTTACCGTGTAGTTTTCTCCTTTTGTCTGCTGCAGATTTAATATTTATAATAGCCAAATCAATTATGTCTTTGTGTCGAAGTTTACGTGTATTCGGGAAAGGTACAAGCTCTCTGATTCTGTTCGTTGGTTCTTCATTCTTCAGTACAAGAGTAGGTGGTAAAGCAGTGGAGTCATGAGGCATTTCATTCAGCACGTTTTGAAATAAGTGTAAATATCTATCCCAATGCTGATGCTTTCTGTGACAATAAAGTCTGCAAAGCTTATTGATTTCTTTCGTTATCCGTTAGGAGGGGTTACAATGTGGTGAGTACAATGAAATAAAAACAGGTTTGATTTTATGATTCCGAAGCATGCGTGACCAAACAGCAGATCTGAATTGCGGTCCGTTATCTGAAATGACTTTACTAACGTGTCGAACTTCACATAAGAAATTTTTAACAAAGGCGTTGGATACAGACCATCCAGTGGCTTTACGTAACGGTGTGAAAGAAACAAATTTTGAAGTAAGTTCAACAGCGACTAGAACGTACGAAAATCCATTAGATGTTCTAACAAGCGGTCCCGAGAGATCAACAGCAACAAATTCTTTTAATTTAGAAGGAATAATAGGAAACAACGGAGCACGATGTGAGATAGTAGATGGTTTCGCCTTTTGACAAAGTTTACAAACAGACAAGACTCTTCGAATTCTCTTTTCCATATTGTTAAAATAACAAGTCGTTCGAAGAATATGATAACATTTTCGTGGACCAAAATGTGCGTAGCTGAAATGAATGTACAAAATGAGCTTATTAACAAAATCGTCTGGAATGCAAAGTACCCATAGCTTGTCATCAACAGTGCAGCGTTTGAAGAGTATGTTGTTTCTAACCAGGTAATAATGCCAAATCTGAGTGTGTCTCTTTTCATGCCATTTGCTTTTGATGTCTTTCCAAATCGGATCTTTATCTTTTCATGAGCAATGTCCTTTAAAGATGTGGTGATGAAGTTTTCAAAGGCGACTTTCAGAATGTAAAGAATACTGAAATTTTTTTCGAGGTTGCCTTCTGTGTTACTCTTCTCAAGCCCAGCCGGCGCATGTGGCTGCCTGCCGGTGCAAGTCATTGTCTGTCTCTTTGTTGGCGTGCGTCGTTATTGGGATTAGGAGACCTAACTTCTACAAATTCACCTTGTCGAGAGTGCCCTGCTCTGTTTGAATCCCGCCAGTTCTGATGGAATTCAGGTCTGTCGTTTTGTCGGTAGTTTTCATAGCTTCTTGTTTGTCAGTCAAGTGGTGGAGAATTTCTCCCGGAATCGTAAATGCGCGCTGAACTGTTGCGTCTGAAGTTATTCTGTCTCCCTTGATAATAATTGTTTTTGTTCCCATATTGTCTGTTTCTATGGTAATCTCTGTCATATTCATTACTACGGAAATGCGATCTTTCTCTGTAACTATTATTACACTGCCAGTGATTGTCATATGGGTGGTGTCTGTTTTGGTCACGATTTGCGTTGTAAGAATAGAGTTTTCATGTCCACTTATTGTTTCTGTCGTCACGGAATTATGACGGATGTGACCTGTAGTGATTGTTTTCCTGTTTTCGCATCCCGCGACTGTCTGTGTCAATTTCTAATTCTTGTAACAGTCCTTGAAAAGCTTCAATGTCGTCTTTGCAACGTCCTGCTAAAATAATACGTCGTAAATGTTCAGGCAGTTTGATTAAGCAAATGCGGATGAGTTCTGAGGGGCTGTATGGGTTTGAAAGATACTGATTCTTATGCAACATGTCTTCAAAATATTTGATAAGACTGGAAAATTCAGATTGTTCGAAACGTTTCATCATTATGATGCTATGTTTTACTCGGTCTTGTGTAGCTTGAGACCAATATGCTAAGAGGAAGGCATGATAAAATTCTCCTTCACTGTGACCATCGTGAATGACCGATCGCATTCTTACAGTTGGTTCATTATCTAAGTAGCCACACATAAATTCTAATCTGTGTTCTAACGACCAGTTGGGAGGAAAACAATGAGAGAACTGATGGAGCCATGCTTGTGGATGAATGTCGTTGTCAGAATTCTTAAATGTTTTGAATTTACGTGTAGTAATGAACAGCTTATAGTCAAAATCATCGTGTCGGCAAGTCGCACATAGCTCATTGTTACCTCGTTTCGAAGGTTCCATCTCAAAATTCAATGCGCCTTGCCAATTTCTTTCATATTTTCCGAAGTTTCCTGTGTTATTATTTTGTGGTTGCTCCGTATTTCTATGTCCCTCTTCCCGTACTGGAGCGCGAGTGTCCTCTGAGATATGTAATATTTGTATTACTTGCGCCAACTGATCTTGTACTTCCCGGATTTCTCTTTTGTACTGTGTATTGATTTGATTTTGATTTTGTTTGAATTTTCTAATTTTTTCATACTCTTCAGTGTCAGTGAAGGCTACAGGTCTTGTGTCATTCAGATCATCATCTACCTTTGTAGATAAGTTAGTGAACTGATCTGAAAGTTCGGCTACTTTATCCGATAGTGAAATTATTTCCTCTGTGTGTTTTTCTGAACCAAGTTTCAGAGTGTCTATTTGTGTTGAAATCGTATCTACTGTGTCTTTTAAGTTTTCCTGAGTTTTTTCAAGTTGCGTAACCGAATCGGTAGATGCAACTGAGTCAATTTTAGCTTGCAAGGTGTCACGATTTTTATGAACAATAGTTTGCAGTTCTTTTATGGCTGCTTCGTGATTCTGTAATGCACTTTCACGACGCGAAAAAATAGGTTGGAAATGCTCACAAATTTGTGTTTTTAAGTCGTTACAGACTTTTTGACATTTCGATTCGATTTTATGTAACTCAGTAGTTAAATCTTCACGTGTTTGTTCAAGAGTTTGTTCCAATGAGTCTAACTTTTGAAGCTGTTGCTGTGTTGGTCTCTGGTGTTGTTCCATTGTGTCTAACGTTTGAAGATTTTGTTCCATTGTGTCTAACTGTTGCTGTGTTTGTCTCTGATTTTGTTTCATTTCCTGCATTAATTGCAATAATAATGTATTAATGTCTGGAATGTGTTTCTCTATGCTTTTTGGCAATGCATTTTCACCGGCAACATTCACGTTTTGACAAGCAGAAAATGTGTCTTGACTCATTTGAGAAAACGGTGAGGACCCAAAACCTGAGCCTACAGTATTTGCAATATTGTGTTCGGTCATTTCGGGTTCCTGAGGCGAGCTGTTGCCGACCGATCGATCGATAATGCTTCCCTGTTCACTACTTGTTTCACTGTCTACACCATTCTTTCCCGCCCGCTCCATTTCCCTATGCACTATTACCAAATTACTACTTTGAATGTCTGTTACTTCATTACATAGTGGTGCTGATAAGCTACGCTCGTCGTCACTATTATTTCTCAGTTTACTTTTGAGCCTAGTGTTACGTTTTTCACACGCCATTATTGTCACAATATATCACACGACAACACTGAAAAGCACAATTTGAAGAGCAAAATAAGAAAACACATTAACATAGCATTGAAAATAATATCTAGTTAATTGCAAGCGTAGCTGGGAAATACTTGGTGCAAATCTACATGCATGAAACAACTGTGTACAACAATGAAAAACTACAACTACAAAGGACATTCTCTCTATAATTACTCGCTAGCAATAAACAAAAGCTACACTAATTACACAAACTACAAGAAAAATCAGATGATTCCAGTGAGGTATCCTCGGCTAAGGGTCGACATATGAAACGTCCCCTTTGAACAATTATAGAAGACTGTGCTCAAACTGACACACAATATTCTTTAGCGCAACGCAATCTGACTTTCAATAATCCCTACAAAAGAATGGCCCTGACTAACATTAACCTATACCTTTCACAAATCACTTACCTCACAAAAATCTTCGTTACTCGAACTACTGCAATACAGCGAGCGCCACTACTGCCAGCTAAAAAAAGATTCAAACTACGGAAGGCACTAACTACTGATAGGCATAGTTAGCAAATGAAAGATTTTAATAGAGAACAAACAATGTATTTACCTTAATGGTCATAATATATATAGCAGTTCAAGACATCCAGTCTTACAAATTCAAAACTCCGCCATCTCTCTCCCCACATCCACCACTGCTGGCGGTTCACCTCCAACTGCGCAACGCTACGCGCTGTTCACATCCAACTGCCACTGCCCAACACTACAATGGCAGACAACAATGCAAACTAGCCACAGACTGCACACAGCACAGCCAGTGATTTTCATACAGAGCGCTACGTAACATTGCCAATAAGAAAACAAACAGCCTACTTACAACTGTTTAGATGCGGCCCGCCCCGAATTCCTTTCCTGTGCTAACGTCTTCATCTCAGAGTAGCACTTGCAACCTACGTCCTCAATTATTTGCTTGACGTATTCCAATCTCTGTCTTCCTCTACAGTTTTTGCCCTCTACAGCTCCCTCTAGTACCATGGAAGTCATTCCCTCATGTCTTAGCAGATGTCCTAACAACCTATCCCTTCTCCTTATCAGTGTTTTCCACATATTCCTTTCCTCTCAGATTCTGCGTAGAACCTCCTCATTCCTTACCTTATCAGTCCATGTAATTTTCAACATTCGTCCATAGCACCATATCTCAAATGCTTCGATTCTCTTCTGTTCCGGTTTTCCCACAGTTCATGTTTCATTACCATACAATGCTGTACTCCAGACGTACATCCCCAGAAATTTCTTGCTCAAATTAAGGCCGGTATTTGATATTAGTAGACTTCTCTTGGCCAGAAGTGCCTTTTGTGCCATAGCGAGTCTGCTTTTGATGTCCTCCTTGCTCTGTCCGTCATTGGTTATTTTACTGCCTAGGTAGCAGAATTCCTTAACTTGATTGACTTCGTGACCATCAATCCTGATGTTAAGTTTCTCGCTGTTCTCATTTCTACTATATCTCATTACTTTCGTCTTTCTCCGATTTAATCTCAAACCATACTGTGTACTCATTAGACTGTTCATTCCATTCAGCAGATCATTTAATTCTTCTTCACTTTCACTCAGGATAGCAATGTCATCAGCGAATCGTATCATTGATATCCTTTCACCTTGTATTTTAATTCCACTCCTGAACCTTTTATTTATTTCCATCATTGCTTCCTCGATGTACCGATTGAAGAGTAGGGGCGAAAGGCTACAGCCTTGTCTTACACCCTTCTTAATACGAGCACATCGTTCTTGAACGTCCACTCTTATTATTCCCTCTTGGTTGTTGTACATATTGTATATAACCCGTCTCTCCCTATAGCTTACCCCCACTTTTTTCAGAATCTCGAACAGCTTGCACCATTTTATATTGTCGAACGCTTTTTTCTGGTCTACAAATCCCATGAACGTGTCTTGATTTTTCTTTAGCCTTGCTTCCATTATTAGCCGTAACGTCAGAATTGCCTCTCTCGTCCCTTTACTTTTCCTAAAGCCAAACTGATCGTCACCTAGCGCATTCTCAATTTACTTTTCCATTCTTCTGTATATTATTCTTGTAAGCAGCTTCGATGCATGAGCTGTTAAGCTGATTGTGCGATAATTCTTGCACTTGTCAGCACTTGCCGTCTTCGTAATTGTGCTGATGATACTTTTCCGAAAGTCAGATGGTATGTCGCTAGACTCATACATTCTACACACCAACGTGAATAGTCGTTTTGTTGCCACTTACCCCAAATCATTTTAGAAATTCTGATGGAATGTGATCCATCCCTTCTGCCTTATTTGACCGTAAGTCCTCCAAAGCTCTTTTAAATTCCGATTCTAATACTGGATCCCCTATCTCTTCTAAATCGACTCCTGTTTCTTCTTCTATCACGTCAGACAAATCTTCACCCTCATAGAGGCTTTCAATATATTCTTTCCACCTATCTGCTCTCTCCTCTGCATTTAACAGTGGAATTCCTGTTGCACTCTTAATGTTACCACCGTTGCTTTTAATGTCACCAAAGGTTGTTTTGACTTTCCTGTATGCTGAGTCTGTCAAACCGACAATCATATCTTTTTCGGTGTCTTCACATTTTTCCTGCAGCCATTTCGTCTTAGCTTCCCTGAGCCGGCCGCGGTGGTCTAGCAGTTCTAGGCGCGCAGTCCGGAACCGCGCGACTGCTACGGTCGCAGTTTCGAATCCTGCCTCGGGCATGGATGTGTGTGATGTCCTTAGGTTAGTTAGGTTTAAGTAGTTCTAAGTTCTAGGGGACTGATGACCACAGATGTTAAGTCCCATAGTGCTCAGAGCCATTTGAACCATATTTAGCTTCCCTGCACTTCCTATTTATTTCATTCCTCAGCGACTTGTATTTGTGTATTCCTGATTTTCCCGGAACGTGTTTGTACTTCCTCCTTTGATCAATCAACTGAATTATTTCTTCTGTTACCCATGGTTTTTTCGCAGCTACCTTCTTTGTACCTATGTTTTCCTTCCCAACTTCTGTGATGGCCCTTTTTAGAGATGTCCATTCCTCTTCAACTGTACTACCTACTGCGCTATTCCTTATTGCTGTATCTATAGCGTTAGAGAACTTCAAACGTATATCGTCATTCCTTAGTACTACCGTATCCCACTTCTTTGCGTATTGATTCTTCCTGACTAATATCTTGAACTTCAGCCTATTCTTCATCATTACTATATTGTGATCTGAGTCTATATTTGCTCCTGGGTACTCCTTACAATCCAGTATCTGATTTCGGAATCTCTGTCTGACCATGATGTAATCTAATTGAAATCTTCCCCTATCTCCCGGCCTTTTCCAAGTATACCTCCTCCTCTTGTGATTCTTTAACATGGTATTCGCTATTACTAGCTGAAACTTGTTACAGAACTCAATTAGTCTTTCTCCTCTTTCATTCCTTGTCCCAAGCCCATATTCTCCTATAACCTTTTCTTCTACTCCTTCCCCTACAACTGCATTCCAGTCGCCCATGACTATTAGATATTCGTCCCCCTTTACATACTGAATTACCCTTTCAATATCCTCATAGACTTTCTCTATCTGTTCATCTTCAGCTTGCGACGTCGGCACGTATACCTGAACTATCGTTGTCGGTGTTGGTCTGCTGTCGATTCTGATTAGAACAACCCGGTCACTGAACTGTTCACAGTCACACACCCACTGCCCTACCTTCCTATTCATAACGAATCCTACAGTTGTTATACCATTTTCTGCTGCTGTTGATATTGCCCGATACTCATCTGACCAGAAATCCTTGTCTTCCTTCCACTTCACTTCACTGACCCCTACTATATCTAGATTGAGCCTTTGCATTTCCCTTTTCAGATTTTCTAGTTTCCCTACCACGTTCAAGCTTCTGACATTCCATGCCCCGACTCGTAGAACGTTATCCTTTCGTTGATTATTCAATCTTTTTCTCATGGTAACCTCCCCCTTGGCAGTCCCCTCCCGGAGATCCGAATGGGGGACTGTTCCGGAATCTTTTGCCAATGGAGAGATCATCATGACACTTCTTCAGTTACAGGCCACATGTCCTGTGGATACATGTTACGTGTCTTTAGGGCAGTGGTTTCCATTGCCTTCTGCATCCTGATGTCGTTGATCATTGCTGATTCTTCCGCCTTTAGGGGCAATTTCCCACCCCTAGTGTGGTGTCACCGCCAGACACCACACTTGCTAGGTGGTAGCCTTTAAATCGGCCGCGGTCCGTTAGTATACGTCGGACCCGCGTGTCGCCACTGTCAGTGATTGCAGACCGAGCGCCGCCACACCGCAGGTCTAGAGAGACCTCCTAGCACTCGCCCCAGTTGTACAGCCGACTTTGCTAGCGATGGTTCACTGACAAATTACGCTCTCATTTGCCGAGACGATAGTTAGCATAGCCTTCAGCTACGTCATATGCTACGACCTAGTAAGGCGCCATTATCATTTGCTAATTATCTTGTGATGCATGTACCGTCAGACCGATGTTTACCAATTATGGATTAAAGTTAAGTATTCCAGAACCTACGTACTTTTTTTACTAGACTCAACTCCTTACTGTTCCAGACCTCACGCCAACCTGCGTGAGCTTAAATGCGTGCTTTTCAGCTATCTCATAGTGGCTTGGCTGTCTTGCAAAAGTCACAACAGTTTGACGACGAGGATTTTGCGTTCGTATTGATACCCTGATTTACTTGTGTAATAGATTTCGCCACCATCTTCAGATGTACTGTCCGAATTTTATCGCTTACAGAACCAGCAGACTCAGGCCTTACTGGATGCCCTTGGACAGCTCGTCCAGAGTCAACGTGCAATGCACAACGATGCGGCATCTGCTGCTCCACCTTCCCGCAGCCACAACATGCAGTTGCACCACCTTTTCGTCCTTTTTGATGCTGCACTGGAAAGCTGGACGGAGTGGTCACGCCAATTTGGATTCCATCTCGCCGCCTACAGAATTCAAGGTAATGAGCGTCAGCCTTTTTTGTTAGCATCCGTAAGCGGACAGGCGTACCGTGTGATAGTGAAATTATTTCCCCAATGTAACGTAGCAACTCTGTCCTACGACGAAATTTTGTCTGTATTAGATGCATATTTCAAAGAATCAGTCAATGTAGTTGCCAAGCGGTATACCTTCTTTTGTACTAAACGTATGGCCGGTCAGATTAATCGGGAGTGGGTTGCAACCTTGCAAGGCCTTACTAGGGACTGTGCTTTTGAGTGTGAATGTGGTCTCCCTTATTCAGATACTATGGTACGTGATGCAACTGCACAGAACGTTTCTGATGTTCGTATACGGGAACAGATTTTAAAACTGGTCAATCCCTCCCTTCAACAAGTGATGGACATATTGGATCGGCAGGACACACTTGACTTTGCTCAGGAATCTTTTGAAACTTCGCCACCCGTGTGTCAGGTTAACTGGCCCGCCGGGCGAGCTGCACGGAACAGTAAACAGTCCTCGCGCCCGGCCTCGCCAAAGCCGCCTCGCTCTCCGCCACGTGTACCACACCAGCACGCAAATGCGGTGAAATCATGCCAGTGGTGTGCTACTTGACACATGCATGAAAATTGCCCGTCACGCCACGCTATTTGCTTTTTCTGTAATAAAAAAGGACATGTTCAAAATGTTTGCCAGAAAAAGCTCAGATCGGACACTCACAACCATTCCAGGCCCTTTGCTTTGCGCCGGAATCGGAATCGAACCAAGAATACTCAGGCTTGTGAACCTTCACCCATGGAAATTCATGTAGTTCATTCCACTCCGCCCAGTGCCACTCTCTCTTACAGTGACTGTGTTCGTCCCACAAATAGTGTGCGTCGACATTGCCGGAAATCCCGTCAAGTCGCAAGTGATTCTGTACCAGTGTCAGTTCACGTTGTACGAGATTGTCGCTCTTGTCGTCAACAGGACAATAAACTTTTTGTAGACTTGGACATTAACGGCAAAGTGATACCATTCCAGCTCGATACTGGAGCTGCAGTTTCACTGATCATTCGCGACACGTACAAACAGCTGGGCACACCTCCGTTGCGTGCCGAAAATGTTAAGCTAACTACATATTCAGGTCACGGGCTCCCTGTGTTAGGACAGTGCAGCCTTCTTGCAACATTCAAGGGACAAACAAAACTTGTGTCGTTTTACGTCCTTCGTTCTTCTTCTGCTGTGAACTTGTTTGGTTTCGATTTGTTTCAGTTGTTTAACTTGTCTATAGTAAATCAGGTCCTATCAGTGACCCAGACTGTGCCTTCAGCCAGTGTTTCTCGTCTATGTGAAGAATTTGCAGACATTTTTGCACCGGACTTGGTTGCGCTAAGAACTATAAAGCACATTTGGAACTGAAAGTAAACGCGCAACCGAAATTTTTCGGAGCGCGCAATGTTCCCCACGCATTGCGTGATGAGGTCGCAAGAACATTAAACGATTTGGAATCACAAGGTGTGATTGAACGTGTGCAGGCTTCTCTCTGGGCATCACCATTAGTAATTTTGCAAAAGCCTTCCAGAAAATTGAGACTTTGCGTGGACTTCAAGGCAACAGTGAATCCCCAACTAGTGACTGCAACTTTTCCTTTACCCCACCCGGAAGATCTTTTTGACAAACTGTGCCAAGGTAAATATTTTTCGAAGTTGGACCCAGCAGATGCGTACTTGCAAATACCGGTGGACGAAGAATCTCAGCGCGTTTTGGTGGTTAATACGCATCTTGGTTTGTATCGCTTCAAACGACTGCCATTCGGGTGTGCATCCGCCCCTGCATTGTTTCTGCAATATCTACAAACTGTTTGTGCGTCGGTCCCTACTGCAGCAAACTATCTGGACGATATTGTGATCTCCGGAAAGACGGAAGAAGAACATTTAGCCAATCTCAGAACATTATTTCAGGTTTTGCGACAAAATGGTCTTCGCTTGCGGAAGGGCAAATGTGTGTTTTTTGCTCGTGACTTACCCTATCTGGGCCATGTACTCAATGCCCAAGGCATACATCCCAGTCCAGAGCACCTCCGTGCCATACAAGACTTGCCTTCGCCACAGAATTTGAAGCAGCTACAGAGTGTGCTGGGAAAAATTAATTATTACCATAAATATGTGCGCCACGCCTCTTCCATTTCAGCTCCGCTTCATTGCTTACGCCGTAAAGGTGTTCCGTTCGTCTGGACGACGGAATGCGAACGCGCCTTTCGCCAGTTGAAATCGGCGTTGCTTTCCAATACTTGCCTTACGCCATTCGATCACTGGAAGCCCCTTTTGTTGATGGTGGAAGCCACGGATTTCAGAATCGATGCTGCGATTACGCATATGTGCTCTTCTTGCATGGCGTGTGCCGAACAACAATCCGCACCACCGCGGAAATTCTTTGCATGGCCAAAAGCCACTTCCCCTTGGCAACGCTTACACATCGATTTTGCTGGTCTGTTCTGGAATGCGCGATGGTTGGTTCTACATCTAAATCTACATCTACATTTATAATCCGCAAGCCACCCAACGGTGTGTGGCGGAGAGCACTTTACGTGCCACTGTCATTACCTCCCTTTCCTTTTCCAGTCGCGTATGGTTCGCGGGAAGAACGACTGTCTGAAAGCCTCCGTGTGCGCTCTAATCTCTCTAATTTTACATTCGTGATCTCCTCGGGAGGTATAAGTAGGGGGAAGCAATATATTCGATACCTCATCCAGAAACGCACCCTTTCGAAACCTGGCGAGCAAGCTACACCGCGATGCAGAGCGCCTCTCTTGCAGAGTCTGCCACTTGAGTTTATTAAACATCTCCGTAACGCTATCACGGTTACCAAATAACCCTGTGATGAAACGCGCCGCTCTTCTTTGGACACCTTCTTTGTTGACACCTTCAGTAATTTTCCTTTTGTGGTCTGGATGTCTTCCACGACGTCATCTGCCACCATCCAAGCGTTATCCGCTATCTTTTGCATTGAAGGTCTTCCACAGACTATTGTTTCCGACAATGGCCGGCAATTCATGTCCGCAGAATTTCAGTCATTCTGCAAGTCCAATGGTATTCAACATCTAACGTCCGCACCGTTTTAGCCACAGTCAAACGGTGCCTCTGAACGATTGATCAGGACTTTCAAGTCACAGATGTTGAAGGTGAAAGAGTCGCATTCTCGGGAGGACGCGTTATTGCTCTTTTTGTCCTCGTATCGCTGTCAGCCTCGAGATGGTCGCACGCCGGCTGAGTTGCTTCACGGTCGCCCTCATCGAACCTTGATGTCTTTGCTACGTCCGCCGCATCAGGTTCCTGTGCAGCCGCAGACACCTGCTTTTGCTCCAGGCGACGTTGTCTATTATCGCAACTATCGAGGTTCACGGCGTTGGCTCGCAGGGCGCATTCTTCGCTGCCTCGGCCGCGCTATGTATCTGGTTTTGGGGGCCTCTGGTGAGGTGCGTCGGCATCTCAATCAGCTGCGCCTCTGTCGTCGCACGGGATCTGCCGCTCCCCGTCTGCCTTCAGCGACGGTGCCGTCCGGTCAGCGCCCTGGGGACCCATCTACTGGCTCGCCTCAGCCCCAGGTGTTACCGACGCTGCCTTCCATTTTGCCCCATGGCGACGCGCCGCCGCCGCCGCCTGTTCTCCCTCCGGCGACGCCCGCAGTGGACGCATCGCTGCAACCGCCGGGCGCCTCCTTGGGTCACGCGCCGGCGATCGTTTCCCGTGACCAGTTGTCCTCTGCCATGGAATTCTTGCCCGCTCCAGACCATATGTCGTCTTCGCCCGTGGGTTGCCCCGGCTCGATGGAGGTCGACCCTTCGGCCCCTCCTGTATCTCTAATGGGAGCATACACCACATGTTGGCGTGCACCCTGGACTAGGTTTTCAGGGTGCGGGTGGCACAGCCTCGCCTGTTGTTAGGCTCCCCACCACGTCGCATACGTCAACATGGGGTCCTCTCCACGGCGGGCGGAAGCCTTATGCCACAACCCTCCGCCGATTTGCGGGGGGGGAATGTGGTGCCACCGCCAGACACCACACTTGCTAGGTGGTAGCCTTTAAATCGGCCGCGGTCCGTTAGTATACGTCGGACCCGCGTGTCGCCACTGTCAGTGATTGCAGACCGAGCGCCGCCACACCGCAGGTCTAGAGAGACTTCCTAGCACTCGCTCCAGTTGTACAGCCGACTTTGCTAGCGATGGTTCACTGACAAATTACGCTCTCATTTGCCGAGACGATAGTTAGCATAGCCTTCAGCTACGTCGTTTGCTACGACCTAGCAAGGCGCCATTATCATTTGCTAATTATCTTGTGATGCACGTACCGTCAGACCGATGTTCACCAATTATGGATTAAAGTTAAGAATTACAGAAGCTACGTACTTTTTTCACTAGACTCAACTCCTTACTGTTCCAGACCTCACGCCAGCCTGCGTGAGCTTAAACGCGTGCCTTTCGGCTATCTCATAGTGGCTTGGCTGTCTTCCCAAGTCACAACACCTAGGACAAGAGAGTGCCCCGAACCTCTATCCGCTCCTCCGCCTTCTTTGACAAGGCCGTTGGCAGAATGAGGTTGACTTCTGAAGTCGGAAGTCTTCGGCCACCAATGCTGATTATGTACCAAAATTCAGGCAGTGGCAGGGATCGAACCCGGGACGGAAGACGTTTTGATTATGAATCAAAGACGCTACCCCTAGACCACGGGTACAACAGGCGAACTATCAGTTTAATAAGCCATGGTTGCAAAATACTAACACGAATTCTGTACAGAATAGTGAAAAAACGGGTAGATGTCGACGTAGCAGACAGGATTCCAAGGAAATATAGCAACACACGAGTCAGTACTGAACCTACAGCTTCTCTTAGAAGATAGGCTAAGGGAAGGTAAACTTATGTTTTTAGCATTTGTGGACTTAGAGAAGGCTTTTGACAATGCTGACTGGAATACTCTCCTCGAAGTATACTACGTGATCAAAAGTATCCGGACACCCTCAAAAACATACGTTTTCCATATTAGGTTCATTGTGCTGCCACCTACTGCCAGGTACTCCATATCAGCAACCTGAGTAGTCATTAGACATCGTGAGAGAGCAGAATGGGGCGTTCCGCGGAACTCACGGACTTCGAAAGTGGTCAGGTGATTGTGTGTCACTTGCGTGAAACGTCTGTATGCGAGATTTCCACACTCCTAAACTCCCTAGTTCAATTGTTTCCGATGTGATAGTAAAGTGGAAACGTGAAGGGACACGTACAGCACTTAGGCGTACAGGCCGACCTCGTCTGCTGACTGACGGAGACTGCAGACAGTTGAAGAGGGTCATAACGTGCAATAGGCAGACATCTACCCAGACCATCACACAGGAATTCCAAACTGCATGAGGATCCACTGCAAGTACTATGACAGTTGGACGGGAGGTGAGAAAACTAGGATTTCATGGTCGAGCGGCTGTTCATAAGCCACACATCACGCCGGTAAATGTCAAATAACACCTCGCTTGGCGTAAGGAGCGTAGAGATTGGACGATTTCGCAGTGGAAATACGTTGCGTGGGGTGACGAATCGCGGTACATTATGATAATGTATGTTGAATATTAATAATATATAGTCTTGAACCTTCAATCCATCACCCAAGTCGTGGCCGCATTACGGAAATGCAAGGATGTTAAGTTAATGGCTCAAAATGGCTCAAATGGCTCTGAGCACTATGGGACTCAACTGCCGAGGTCATTAGTCCCCTAGAACTTAGAACTAGTTAAACCTAACTAACCTAAGGACATCACAAACATCCATGCCCGAGGCAGGATTCGAACCTGCGACCGTAGCGGTCTTGCGGTTCCAGACTGCAGCGCCTTTAACCGCACGGCCACTTCGGCCGGCTGTTAAGTTAATGAGTTGTTATTCCGTCGTCAAGACTTTTCAGCCGGCCGAAGTGGCCGTGCGGTTAAAGGCGCTGCAGCCTGGAACCGCGAGACCGCTACGGTCGCAGGTTCGAATCCTGCCTCGGGCATGGATGTTTGTGATGTCATTAGGTTAGTTAGGTTTAACTAGTTCTAAGTTCTAGGGGACTAATGACCTCAGCATTTGAGTCCCATAGTGCTCAGAACCATTTGAACCATTTGAACCATTTGAACCAAGACTTTTCAATTTTGTGTGTTCAATAATTACACGACATAATTCCACAGATAACATATACTTAAGCAATGTCCAGAATGCATCGCAATCTTGGGATAAATCGATAACTGTTCGCTGTTGGCCGGCCGGTGTGGCCGAGCGGCTCTAGGCGCTTCAATCTGGAACCGCGCGACCGCTACGGTCGCAGGTTCGAATACTGCCTCGGGCATGGATGTATGTGATGTCCTTAGGTTAGTTAGGTTTAAGTAGTTCTAAGTTCTAGGGGACTGATGACCTCAGATGTTAAGTCCCATAGTGCTCACAGCCATTTGAACCATTTTTGTTCGCTGTTAATCTTGAATTCACTTTCCACTTCATAATATTCTAATAGTCAATTAATCGTCACTAATACACATGGTAATGTCTGTTCTATTATGTAGGCGAAGCGAAGAATTAAAGTTTGAATCCAATTTTATTGTTCCTTGTAAATAATTGTCCCTACGCTGAGCACGCACATCGATTTCTCACTCAGAGAATTGCTTCTGTTTGCATCAGTAATCCTGTCGTTGACGACAAATTCTGACAACTCGGCGCAATTGTACGTTCTTCGTGTTTCCGTTTGTCTGTTACCTACTCGAGACTAATAACTGTTTTTCTGTCTGCGATCTTTCGTTTTCAGTGTCCTTGAATGTTCGTGCTTATTCAGTACCACGAAGGCTAAGTCCCATCACAAATCTCATACGATTTAACTTCGTCGCGAATCACCGTATCCCGTTATCTTGCTAACGGTAAAGACGACTATGATTTAGTATGACATCTGAATAATACTTCAGACTATATCGCAAAACTTTCACACTTCCGATTAGCTTAAAACAATGTAGTAGGGCTTACTTGCATGCTACGATCATAATAGTACTAGGGAGCGACTAGATAGCTACTGAAGCTAACGTTTCCATTTCCAAGTTACATTGGAGTCACATCGACCTTCCTCTTCGATGCAGCTACTACTCTCTTCTATGATAAATGTTATCTTTGGCCAATTTACCAACGGGGCTTTAACCTTAGTTATTATTTATTTTGCAATTCTTTCTTTGATGTTTTGTTGCGTATCCTATCATATTCTTTCATTCAGTCTGTATTTCATGATAAATATTATTATTCACACGACATTACTGTTGATCAAATTATCACAAGCGTAAATTTTGTCTTCAGTAGCTGCCGTCACTGTCAGGATGTCTACTTTTCCTACTTATTTTACAACAAAGGGTTGTTCATTAGGGTTTCTGTAATTGGGGTGTTACAGCACATTTTGTACAGAAACTAGACGGCGGTTACAAGAGTCGAGGGGCATGAAAGGGAAGCAGTGGTTGAGAAGGGAGTGAGACAAGGCTGTAGCCTATCCCCGATTTATTCGATCTGTGCACTAAACAAACAGTAAAGGAAACAAAAGAAAAATCTGGAGTATTAATTAAAGTTCAGGGAGAAGAAATAAAAACTTTAAGGTTTGCCAGTGAGATTGTAATTCTGTCAGAGACCGGAAAGGACTTAGAACAGCAGTTGAACGGAATGGATAGTGTCTTGAAAGGAGGATTTAAGATGAATATCAACCACATCAAGACAAGCACAACTGAATGTAGTCGAATTAAATTGTGTGATGAATAGGGAACTAGATTGGGAAACTATTTAGTTCCGATTATAGGGAGCAAAATAACTGATGATGACCGAAATTGAGAAGATAAGCAAGGAGTTTCCGACGAAGAGAAATTCATTGACATCGAACGTAGATTTAAGTGTTACGAAGTATTTTCTGACGGTGTTTGCCTGGAGTGCTGCTATGTATAGTAGTAAATATGGACGATAAACGGTTTATACAAGAAGAGAGCAGAAATTTTTGAAATGTGACACTGCGAAGAATGCGGAAGATTAGATAGGTAAATCACCTGACTAATGAGGAATTATTGGTAGAGCTGTGGAGACAAGAAATTGGTGGCACAACTTGACGTAATGAGGGGACTGATTGAATGGACAGTTTCTGAGACAAAAAGGTATCACCAGTTTAGTGCTTGAAAGACGTTTGGGGGGGGGGGGGGAGGGACGGAGGTTAAAACGTAGAGGGAGATCAAAAGTTTAATACAGTATGCTGGTTCAGAAGGATGTAGGTTGCAGTAGTGATTCGGAGAATCCTTGCAGAGGATAAAGTAGCGTGGTGTGCTGTATTAAACAAGTCTTCGTACTGAAGACCATAACAACAACGACAACAACAAAATGCACTGTCACAAATATTTACGTGTTTCACACATTTTCGTACCCATATTCAGCTATATCTCTATCTCTGCATTTTCGATTCACACAGCTAAAGGTATATGACGTCACATGTCCAGCAATATGAGTCGTACAGTGATATAACTTTACAGGTAGATCCAGTGATCCATGCTAATACTATCTGCAAAATGTGTTACAAATAGTTGGTAGTCGAGAAGTAATAAATTAAATGTCATACGGCAGTTTTTCATGCAGCTCAGTGTTTACGACATCATATCTTCTGAACAACGTATGACATAGGTACATTCGGTGTTATATGTGAAAACTGACGGCAAAACCGGATTAGTAGGAAAGTAGTAATAAATAAAAAGGTCAATCCTGATGCGGCAGCTTTACTGCATAAACAGTGGAAAAGATTAAGCCTTAATTTGTTTTCCTTTCGTCAGTTTGTGGTGGTAGTCAGCAAGGAAAAGTATCGTAAAGGATTGAAATTACATGTAAGGTTGGATCCAAGTAACTAAGTGCTCTCATACGTAAATACTGGTTAAGTATCGAGTATCGACTGGCTATTTACGGCTCGTTGGCTACGCTTCTTCTCCACCACTTCCATTTTGGGAGTTAGTTGGTTCTTACTGCAACAGTAGTTCTTTCCAAACTGTAAGTGATATGTGTATCAAGTTTGGTTAAATTCGACCCATTGGTTTAGAAGGCGATGTCGAACTTACATACATCCACTTTTACAACATGTGTGGATTAAAATAAGAACCTGTTCGCAGGATCTCGCTTTCCGACATGCTACTCTTAGTTTTTTGAGTACAAATTGCCCATAATTCCCCCTTAAGTTTCAATGAAATTATAATTAAGTCAATACAACTAAATGCATACCTTTAGCTGCAGACAGGCTTTGATGTACGGGGACAGTTGAAAACGTGAGCCCCGACCTGTATCTCCTGCTTATATGGCAGACGCTCTATCCATCTGAGCCACCGAGGGCACAGAGGAGACTGCGACTGCAGCGACTTATCCCTTGCACGCTCCCCGTGAGACCCACATTCCCGCACTATATTCGTAGTGCCCCTGCCAATTACACTCATTATTCGCTGCTTTACCGATTCCCGTAAGAGTTCGGGCACTGTTTGTGCATTCGCACAGAAGATGGTCAAATGGCCGGTGAATCTTAACTATATATATCAACATTGTAACTGTTCTTTCGGACATGTCCGAATACAGGTTCGAATCCTACCTCGGGCATGGATGTATGTGACGTCCTGAGGTTAGTTAGGTTTAAGTAGTTCTAAGTTCTAGAGGACTGATGACCTCAGATGTTAAGTCCCATAGTGCTCAGAGCCATTTGAACCATTTGAACCAATGGCAAATTCTACTAACTGTTAAATACGAAACTTTTAAAACCAAGTTACATGAATGTAACAGTTCCTTTCACCCTAATTTTTCAGCTTCTGAGGCACAGCTTACAATCCTTTGAAGGGTTTAAAGGGCAGTGGAACTACTTGGAGGCAACCTTAGTACAGTTCGCTAGGCTGATCTACGTTTTTAAGTTAGAAATTCGAAAATGTTTTATCCCAAATGGTATACACTAACGCTGTCTAAATAATTCGATTATTGTACCACATATTCTTAACTGTCTTCATTTACGTCTACTTTGCTGAATTGAAGTACTGTAAAGGCTGACTTTTCACTACAAACCCTCCATGAATTTTCGAGTTAAAGAACTATGCTATTATTTTTATACAGTACCCTAAAAGAGGATGTTATAGGACATTGCCTTGAGCAGAAAGAAGAGGGGGCGGGTGGAGGGAGCAGCTTCAATTCTCCCACACAGTAACCGGCTTGACGCCTTCAGGAAAACAGGTCTTCGCAAACCGATATAGCATGATGCTCGCCAAAGAGAAAAATATATCAATTTAGTAGCAACTGAACTCGGAACAGTCTGTCTAAACTATTTATCACTTCAGCAAGTAACTAATGTGAGTGGTCTCCTCCACACCTCTTCTCCTTTTCACCCTCCTGCCCTCTCGCATCCGTGATACGTCCTTCTTACTGGGCACTGTACTTCCAGTACTCGATATTGATGTATTTTAAATCCGTATAGCATTCCTCAATTAGATATAAAAAGGACTGGTGGACAGGTAAAAATGAACAGGTTTCAAAAAGGGCTGGTCACCAGTGAACTAGTTACCGAAAATGAACGAATTTTCCCGTACCTACAGCTTATACAGGGTGAAAAGTATTTTAACCGACAAATTCTGGGAGGTTGTAGGGGACATCAAAACAAATACATTTTTCCCTAATGTCATTTTTTTCCTATGAGGAATATTTAAACCGGAGAGGAAGATTTATCTGGCCGGATATTAATTAAACCAACAACCACTTTTCCATTTTTATGACCAAGGATCGAGTAGGCCATGGTACAGGACCACCTCTACCAATCCAAGTATCTGGGAAAAGTCTGTCCAGGAATCGACGCACACGAAGACTGAAATGTGCCGACGCCCCGTCATGTTGGAACCACATGTGTTGTCTTGTAGGGAGCGGGATGTCTTCCAGCAATTCTGGTAATGCTCTGGCGAGAAAATTGTAATAGTGCCTGCCATTTAATGGCATAGGTAGCAGATACGGCCCAATTAAACAGTACCCAACATCACTGATCCACACATTAACGAAGAACCGCACTTGATGAGCGCTACTAACTGTGGCATGTGGGTTATCCTCACTTCAAACATGCGAATTGTGCATGTTGAATACTCCGTCACGGCCGAACGTTGCTTCATCGGTAAACAACACAGAGGATGGAAATGTTAGATGCATTTCACACTGTTCCAGGTACCATTGCGACAACTGTACTGTGGATGGATAATCAACTGGTTCCAGGTTGTGAACATGCTATAAGTACAATGGACGTAACAATTGCTCTCGAAGGACTGTTCTTACATTCGTCTGATTCGTCCTCATGTTACGTCCAATTGTACGAGTGCTGATTGTAGGATCCTGCTCCACATAATGTAAGACAACTTCTTCAAATTGCAGCGTTCTTACCGTGCGACGGCGTCCCTGTCCAGGTAATCTGCTAAGTGACCTGGTCTCACGCAGACGTTGGTACACAGCAGCAAAGGTCGTATGATGCGGGATACGGAGATTAGGATATTGATGTTGATAAACCCGCTGTGCAGCTCGTCCGTTGTGGTGCGCTACGCAGTACGCACCAATCATGTCAGTGTACTTACTCCTGGTGTATCGCTCCATTAGTAAACAGAGACAATGCACTAACTACTACACTGGTGAACAGCAGTTGCCTACAACTAAAGAGCGTAATACGCCCTATAACAACTGAAGATCGTAATGCGGCCTCTAAAAACTTAAGAGATACATGTCCTCCCAACCGATCCGTTCTTCTAGTGAAGTTGTACCACAAGCTCCACTTCTCCCCAATTCTATTCAATATCTCCTCATTAGTTATGTGATCTACCCACCAAATCTTCAGCATTCTTCTGTAGCACCACATTTCGAAAACTTCTATTCTCTTCTTGTCTAAACTATTTATCGTCCACGTTTCACTTCCACACATGGCTACACTCCATACAAACACTTTCAGAAACGGCTTCCTGACACTTAAATCTATACTCGAAGTTAACAAATTTTTCTTCTTCAGAAACGCTTTCCTTGCCGTCGCCAGTCTACATGTTATATCCTCTCTACTTCGACCATCATCAGTTATTTTCCTCCCCAAATAGCAAAACTCCTTTACTACTTTAAGTGCCTCATTTACTAATCTAATTCCGTCAGCATCACCCGATTTAATTCGACTACATTCCATTATCCTCGTTTTGGTTTTGTTGAGGTTCATCTTATACCCTCCTTTCAAGACACTGTCCATTCCGTTCAACTGCTCTTCCAAGTCCGTTGCTGTCTGTGACAGAATTACAATGTCATCAGCAAACCTGAAAGTTTTTATTTCTTCTCCATGGGTTTTAATACTTACTCCGAAGTTTTCTTCTATTTCCTTTACTGCTTGCTCAATATACAGATTGAATAACATCGGGGAGAGGCTACAACCCTGTCTTACTCCCTTCCCAACCACTGCTTTCCTTTCATGTCCCTCGACTCTTATAACTGCCATCTGCTTTCTGTACAAATTGTAAATAGCCTTTCGCTCCCTGTATTTTACTCCTGCCACCTTCAGAATTTGAAAGACTATATTCCAATCAACATTGTCAAGAGCTTTCTCTAAGTCTACAAATGCTCGAAACGTAGGTTTGCCTTTCCTTAATCATTCTAGGGTCAGTATTGCCTCACGTGTTCCAAAGTAATGAATGAAAATCTTTACTTTCATCGCCAATAGGACACCGAAAACCAAATCTTTGCGCTACAAGTTAGTCACGGCCATATCTCTGTATTTCTGGTCACGAGAAGGTATTTACGTCAGTAGCAGTATGACTAGAAAATTAGCCGCTCTTGGACAGCCGCTATGTTCTTTCCAGGAGCGGTGCGGATTGTCCAATGATACCGCGGCGGCGGTATTTTGTGTGGGACGATTGGCGCAGTAAAGCGAATTACCCGTAGCCTGGAAAAGGCCGCCGGCTCCGTGGAGAGGTAGCTCCAGCCAGCAGCGGCCCGCAGGCTTCCGGCGCTCCAAGTTTTCTGGAGACTCGGCTCGCGTGCCGCTCTCCCTGGCCTCCTGATGCATTTCCTGCGCCGCTCCGGGCGGCCTGCTCGCTTCCTGCCCTGCGCGTCTCTGTAGCCGCCATTATTTACCCCCACCCTCTGCCAGCCGCCTCCTTCCTCCCCTCCAGCCACCCGGCCGGCCCCTCACCCACTGCCACTCCGCCGCCATACGTCGCGCGGCCACCGACCGCCCCACACAGCCAGTTGCCGGCGTGTTTGTTGGCAAGTCGCGAGCGGACCTACCTAGCTGCAACGCAAAAGTTTTACTCGTCTGCTGGCGCAAATGTAAATAAATAAAAGATGAACCTGTAAATGGCAGAGCCGCCCGCCTCAAAAGGGAAACCTCTGCTCCTCTCTCTCTCTCTCTCTCTCTCTCTCTCTCTCTCTCTCTTCCCATTCTCCACTCCTTTTTTCTTTCTCACTCTCCGTAGCTCTGCGGAAGGGACAGGCGGCTTGCAAGGTGTTAATCACGACCGTCGTGATGGAGTACGTTTATTAGCGAAGGATAAACACGGGCAGAGGTACCAGCGTCCAGTAATACAAGGTTAAATGGTCACCCCGCCGTAGCTGGCCACAACCGACTACTCTTTTTCTCGCCCCGGCAAAGAATTCCCGTCTATTGCGCAGTCTCTCTTTACTCTTCTCTCTCTCTAGAGCTCCTCTTCCACTCTCACGCTCTCGTTAAAAAAACTTCTCGTTCTTACAGTGCACCAAAGACGAGGAAATCATAATGATGTTCTTTTTTCTTTTTTTCGTAAAGAGAGCTGCGATCCTCGATAATGGTTCGTAGAAATGCAAGTTTTTATCCAAAAAGCGCTCAGGGATAACGGGGCAAAAGTTCCAGGCATCGCCTATCCGCTCCTTCCTGCAGATCATTTCTGTGATTAATGTACTACTTACGAAATCTGACCGCATGCTAAATACCGTTGAGGTTAACGACGATAAAGTGTGACGACTATTTGAGAGGGTATTTTTTTTACCGGGCTTGTTCCTTAGCTCTGTTGTTTTCAGTAAAATATGCATGGGATGACAGCTGTGACACATTTGAGGCAAGGATAAAGCAAAAGATGCAGAGCCGGCCAGTGTGGCCGAGCGGTTCTAAGCGCTTCAGTCTGGAACTGCGCGATCGCTACGGTCGCAGGTTCGAATCCTGCCTAGGGCATGGATGTGTATGATGTCGTTAGGTTAGTTAGGTTTAAGTAGTTCTAAGTTCTAGGGGACTTATGACCATATATGTTAAGTCCCATAGTGCTCAGAGCCTAGTCCATATTTTATCAAAAAAAAAAAAAGGTTCAAATGGCTCTGAGCACTATGGGACTCAACTGCTGTGGTCATAAGTCCCCTAGAACTTAGAACTACTTAAACCTAACTAACCTAAGGACATCACACACATCCATGCCCGAGGCAGGATTCGAACCTGCGACCGTAGCAGTCGCACGGTTCCGGACTGCGCGCCTAGAACCGCGAGACCACCGCGGCCGGCATATTTTATCACAAATAGACACAACACTATATGATTTCTATGCATAAGATAATCGTTTCAGTTTTTCCTGTTGGTAAAAATATCGCTTTCATTAGTCTTAAATGAATCGCTCGTTTGTGAAAGGACGGAAGTCATTTTTTGGCGAAATTCCGTTATTTGTGGAAATAGTTTCTTGGATTGTAAGTTCTGGTTGGTAATGAAAGAACCTAGGTCCGATGGCTTAGAATGATACGAACAAGCCTGTACTTTTTAAAAATTTATTTATTTAACATCTCCTGTCAACTGAGTTACGCGCTTTATAAATAAACAAAAAACTTCATCTTTCATGTTCCATGTAATGAACACCTGGAAATGTACAAAAATGCGTTTCTTCAGTTGTACGCTGTAAATGAAGAGTCTGAGGAGACCTCAGACTTTATTAATCGCGGGATAATCGCCAACGGACAGATGGACCAAATAAGGAAACAGAGAATATTCCAAACAGAAGCTGTGCAACAAATTAAGAACGCATACGCTTCTTCCCGCTAGCCCTAGTCACGATGATTCAAGTGAAATTAAATATCTTCATGAAGGTCTGGATATTACAAAGACGTATTGTATTTTTAAGGAAAAGCTTTCGATTTCAGAGGTGAGGTATTCATTCTGTTTCAGAATGTTCAAAGATGCTTTGGTTTGTGATTTGAAAAGCACAAGTTTATACTTATGATGTTTATGAACAGCTGAAAGTTAAGTTAAAGAGTTTTGCCTTTGAAGACACTACAAAACATGTGCCAGACACTGAATCAACAGTACATAAGGGAAAAGCAGAAAAGATTTACAGTAGGGTACGAAACATTGAACAGTTATGTAAAAACAATGACCGAGTTATGAGTTTCACGTTTTGGAGCATGCAGAATTTATATGTACCACACATTCCTGTTCAGGAGATGTATTACCGAAAACGGATTTCTCTTTTCCCATTTGCAGTACATGGTATAAGACTGGAAGTGCTGATTTCTTCTTGTAGTATGAAGGCCAAGGCAAAAAAGGCACAAATGAAACAAGTTCTTTCCGTTTTAGGTATATGAATTAGCATGTCTCAGCAGAAGATCAGAGAACTTCTTTTTAACGATTCTTGTGGCGTGCAAATCAAGAACCACTGCATGGTAAGAGTCTTACCAGCCTTCACAGTGAGAAATGTAACAAAATCGTTTATCGCATTCCATTCCACCGTCACTCATTGTTTACCGTGTGACGGTAATTTTGGTCTTGTAAAGCGAATACTCAGAAAGATAGGTAGACATTTGAGACGCCGTGCTAAACCCGCAGTACAGGACAGGTAGTTTAAATTGTGGAAAGGGGCCCAAATAAGCGGCTGTCACTTAGACTTGAACATACAACTTCATTTACTTGACCAAACATTACAAGAGGCAAGAAAAGTTTTTTAAAAAACGCAGCATAAATTTTTTTGGAACTTAATTACCAGCTGAATGCGCCATACAATCTCATGCCTCAAGGGCAATACCACTTTCATTTAAAATCGGCTAAAAGCCAATAACTTAAGACTCAAACCAAAATCAGAAATGTAAAAGGCAGAAGGCCTTATCTTAAATCAGTTCTTTCAATTAGGCTGAAGGCCCAAACAATCTAACACCTTAAGAGCAAAACAACTTTAATTTAAATATCGGCTGAAGAACCATCACTTAATGCTCAAACCAAAATAAATTTTTGAAAAGCTAGAAGGTCTTATCTTAAAACATTTCTTTACTTAGGCTGAAGGCCCAAACAATCTGACACCTTAAGAGCAAAACAATCTTAATTTAAAATTCGGCTAGAAGCCATACTAATACAAACAACAAGAACAAATAAGAAAAGGAAGTAAACCCAACGGCGCTCAGAAGTTCCGAGTGTCGGCCTGGAATTTAAACACTAACGCTCGCTGAGACAGGCAGTCGGCCCAGCCATTCTCAATCCGACGACAACCCAACCGACAGACAGTCAACGGACCCACCGACAAGATAACTTCCACTCCACCCGACCAGCACACAACAGAGAGTTCAATGGAACAACATAGAAGGTATTGGCTCGCAGAACCAATTATACATTGAGCTGTCAAACTACACACCGTGCTGGACAGCGATAACACGATAAGGAAAATACACTGCCTGAATTTACGTCAACGGCCAGGGGAAGTAACCGGAACGTTAACGGCCACAAGGCAGAAGATTCCGCTGGTGTACTTCAATTCAAAATAACCAAGTACAGTTAAACTCCACCGGAGAGTGGCAATCGCACACAGCACAGCCGGAAACTATAAGCGCCAGGCGAATGATAGTACAATGTGCGAATATCGATACACACCGCTGCTGCCACCCGTGGAGAGAGAGTATAACAGCATAATCGCGATAACTGCGGGAGACTAAACACAGACCAGCAATCAAGGTTAAACCAAAGCATAACATGAGCCAGCCACAGCTCAACATTATGCTGTTATAAACTGGTGAAATAATCTGATGCTGGTAAATTTAATGTTCAAATGGTTACATGAGAGGTAACAGTAAATTTCAAAAGCTGGTGGCCAAAACTGTACAAGCAAACAAGCTTATAAGAAGTATCTAAATCCAATTTAGTTCCACGTTAAAACAATAATAAAAAAGCTATCACCATTGCTAATTCCATATGTCTCATGTGTAAAGCCAAGAAAGAGCATATGACGATGAAAAATACCTATAAATCGTCATAAGCCTGAAAAATTATCTAAAGCGATTAAATACATACCAGACGAACATCAAGACTTTTACAGTTCTCTCCTCCACACAAATTATACTCGGTAATTACCTTTTATAGCTTACTGGAATTCATTAAATGATATTATGTATACGTTATGCCATTTATTTATTCTAGAAGAAATGAAAATAAAGCGTTATTACAGGGTCTCTTACACTATTCAATACTTTTTTCTAAATTTTTGCGTTGATTTATGTAGAGGCGTAAGTCAAGAAAAATTTCAAAACTTTATTTTCTTTTTTTTAATTTCGCTACATTGTTCATGCACGAAAGCTAACCATTAAACTATTCTATAATTATGGACAAATAAACTAACGAAAAATTAAGGTTTTTTTCATTGACCAAAACTTTGCTTTTCTGACTTACGTCCTTTCACAAATAAGCTATTTTGTTATTTGTATAAAGTATTTCATATTAGAAAACTGTTCTTTTTGAAAAATTAAATTATCATTATATTTTTCTACTGGTACCACGTTCAGATGAGGTAGATCAGACTTGCATTAGTGGCTTATAATTAATCTCAGGGAGACAGGTGTGGGACGCACATACGTCCGGGGACGTTGGAAAGGCGCGGCATGGAGGAAGGACAAGAAGAAGAAGAAGTCACATGTGCATGGCGCTCCCAAGTTCAGCGAATCTTTTTATGATGAAACTAAAGGAACAAATCATTATCTCAGTTCAGCGATGCGCAAAACTTGGAACGATATATCCACTATAAAATTTCGTGGACGTTGCCAACCGTACCCGACTACAACACACAAAAGTGATTTGTATCTGTATTTTTTAAAATAAGAGATGAGTTACCTAAGTAATGCAAAAATTTCTTTTCGCGGCCAGTTTCGGTTGAAAGAAAGCGGAATTTGTTGTGGATCATCGTGGAACATTCCCGGTTCAGCCCCTATAGTTTCATGATGTTCCAACTACACGTAGTCTTCTAAGTGATGTCTGCTACAGAGGTACGTTCCAAGCAGAGAGCTACCAATTTTTCCTTTTGTCAGAAGACCAGGGAATCGCATTTATTCACAGGCCATTGCAGAATGTCTCCTGAGACAAAGCAGGCACAAAAGAACGGTGAGTCATTGGGCGGGGCGCCTGTATCATCGCAACAAGATCGCAGGTTTCGCAAACCTGTCCTATCTACCGCGCGCCGGTCTGCCGCACACAGCTGTTGACTCCTGCAATGTTGTAAGGTGCAGACACTAACATCCGAGTTGATCGAAGGATCACATTCAAACACTTTGCAGCACAACTGACGACTCTCTTGGTAGTGGCGACGTACTCGTTCACCAGGTGAGTTACTTAAAGGTGTATGCCCTCTGGTTTTCTCGCCGCCTAACAGAAGACAATAAATAACAACGAGGGACCATCTCTGCGGAATTGCTTGCTGATAGTGACAATATTCTATCGAACATAGTCGCAAGCATTGAAACCTGGGTTTATGTTTTCAAACTGGAAACAAAACGTTGATCTATGAAGTGGGACCGCACCACCTCTCCCCCGAAGAAAAGGTTCAAAACCGCACCCTGTGGCGATAGAGTCATGACGTCAGTATTCTGGGAGTATGAAGGGTTTATTCTATTTAATGTACTCCGTCCTGGCGGAACGGTCAACACGGAAGTGTGTTGTACTACCCTCAGGAAACTGAAGAAATGATTTCAGCATATTCGACGCCACAAAATTGCAGACGAACCTCTTCTTCTCCATGACAATGCAACGCCTCACACAAGTCAGCGTATCCGAGAGAAGCTCACCAAATTCATTGAACTGTTCTTCCTCATCCACTCTACACCCCACATCTCACACGTTCCGACTTTCATCTGCTTGGCCCAAGGAAGGATGAATTCGGCGGGAAGCGGTACGTGGATGATGCTAAGGATACTGCTGCGGCCAGAAGTTGGCTCCGACGTCGAGCATTAGGTGGTACCATGCAGGAATATAGGCCTTCCCAGTAAGGCAGCGTAAGGATGTCACATTCAACGGAGATTAGGTTGTAAGCGGGGGTTTTGTAACAAAAGGAGTGGGGAATAATGTGGTGCATTGGAATCCTGAATAAAACCAGCATACTGGCAGAAAAAAATTGTGTAGCATTACTTATTGAACAGTATTCGTAGTATCCACAACCACGGAGCTCAAAAAACAGTAAAGTAAAAAATAATTGTGAAACTGCAGCTGAGAGCCGACGGAAACTTAAACTTCCTGCCGCACATCATCGCAGCCATCCATAATAAAGTATTACCAGCTACATAAAAGTACAGGACGAATGAACGTTAATCGGGGTTGATATACTAATTGACTGTGTATCTGTAGATTCATTCCTAACCTGTATCATACGATCAACATGAGGTCTCTTATTTGGTTCGTAAATGAGTTGCAAGTCAGTGATACATATATTTCCGGCGATATATATTCCAAACAATTTGGAAATAGTTGTCATGCTCTTCCGTAATCCAGTCACTGTGTAACTAGGCTGTTTAGGTTTTTATGTTAGTAACGTCACGTAGGCTCTGTATGAAAATCACTGACTGTGCTGTGTGCAGTCTGTGGCTGGTTTGCATTGTTGGAATTTGCTATTCTAGTGTTGGGCAGTTGGCTGTTAACAGCGCGTAGCGTTGCGCAGTTGGAGGTGAGCCGCCAGCAGTGGTGGATGTGGGCAGAGAGTTGGCGGAGTTTTGAGAGCGGATGATCTGGACGTGTGTCCATCAGAGACAGTAAACTGATATATACACACACAGGGTGAGTCACCTAACATTACCGCTGGATATATTTCGTAAACCACATCAAATACTGACGAATCGATTCCACAGACCGAACATGAGGAGAGGGGCTAGTGTAATTGTTTAATACATACCATAAAAAAATGCACGGAAGTATGTTTTTTAACGCAAACCTACGTTTTTTTTAAATGGAAACCCGTTAGTTTTGTTAGCAGATGTGAACATATAAACAAATACGTAATCAGTGCCGTTTGTTGCATTGTAAAATGTTACTTACATCCGGAGATATTGTGACCTAAAGTTGACGCTTGAGTACCACTCCTCCGCTGTTCGATCGTGTGTATCGGAGAGCACCGAATTACGTAGAGATCCAAAGGGAACGGTGATGGACCCTAGGTACAGAAGAGACTGGAACAGTACATTACGTCCATATGCTAACACCTCTTTATTTGTCTTTTTCACTGACGCACATGTACATTACCATGAGGGGTGAGGTACACGTACACACGTGGTTTCCGTTTTCAATTACGGAGTGGAATAGAGTGTGTCCCGACATGTCAGGCCAATAGGTGTTCAATGTGGTGGCCATCATTTGCTGTACACAATTGCAATCTCTGGTGTAATGAATGCTGTACACGCCGCCGTACATCTGGTGTAATGTCGCCGCAGGCTGCCACAATAAGTTGTTTCATATCCTCCGGGGCTGTAGACACATCACGGTACACATTCTCCTTTAACGTACCCCACAGAAAGAAGTCCAGAGGTCTAAGATCAGGAGAACGGGCTGGCCAATTTATGCGTCCTCCACGTCCTATGAAACGCCCGTCGAACATTCTGTCTAGCGTCAACTTTAGGTTACAATATCTCCGGATGTAATTAACATTTTACAATGCAACAAACGGCACTGATTACGTATTTGTTTATATGTTCAGATGTGCTAACAAAACTAACGTGGTTCCATTTAAAAAAAACGTAGGTTTGTGTTAAAAAACATACTTCCGTGCATTTTTTTATGGTTTGTATTAAACAATTACACTAGCCCCTCTCCTCACGTTCGGTCTGTGGAATCTATTCGTCAGTATTTGATGTGGTTTACGAAATATATCTAGCGGTAACGTTAGGTGACTCACCCTGTATATACGTATCAGTAGTTGGTGCCTTCAGTAGTTAGAATCTTTTATTCAGCTGGCAGTATTGGCGCACGCTGTATTGCAGTGGTTTGAGTAACGAAGATTTTTGTGAGTTAAGTGATTCATAAAAGGTATAGGTTATTGTTGGTCGGGCCATTCTTTTGTAGGGATTTTAGGAAGTCAGATTGCGTTGCGCCAAAAATATTGTGTGTCGGTTTAAGCACAGTCATTTATAATTTTTCTAAGGGGACGTTTCAACTGTAAATAAAATTTAAGTGTCTCACGAACTGATACGTGGAGAATGTAAGTATGGATGTTTGTCACGTTTTCAAGTTCTAGAGTGAAACGGAAATGTTTTTGTTTTTCTTGATATTAGTAGCACTGAATAAATATAGTAGCAGCGTAATGTGTTCCATATTGAAGGATCTGCAAGCTATTTGCAAAAAATACACACATCAAAAAAAGTTTTGCAAAACGCAGTTCCCAGAACTCCTGAAGATAGACGTTGACTGTCGATATTGTATCACAGACACAGTCCCTTTTTCTGTTCAGAGGTGTCACTAAACATGCCCAAAGGTGTAAACAACTATGCATGAGCAGCGCATTTTAGACGGAGGGGTCCAACAGCCGATCAGTTCTAGCCATTCCGCCATGAAGGAGATACATGAGTCGTCTTTTCTGTAGTTCAACCATGCCTAGAAGGTAAATACCCTGGTTTGGTGGCGTCCGCATTGTTACTTTGTGCCAGGAAGGGCTCTCAACAAGGGAAGTGTTCAGGCGTCTCGGAGTGAACAAGCGATGTTTGTCGGACATGGAGGAGGTACAGAGAGACAGGAACTGTCGATGACATGCCTCGCTCAGGCCGCCCAAGGGCTACTAAAGCAGTGGATGACCGCTACATACGGATTATGGCTCCGAGGAAACCTGACAGCAACGCCACCATGTTGAATAATGCCTTCGTGCAGCCTCAGGACGTCGTGTTACAAAATTGTAAGGAATAGGCTGCGTGATACTCAACTCCACTCGGGACGTCCGTGGCGGGGCCCATCTTTGCAATCACTCCATGCAGCGTGGTACAAATAGACCCAACAACATGCCTAATGGACCGCTCAGGATTGACATCACGTTCTCTTCACCAATGAGTGTCGCTTATGCCTTCAACCAGACAATCGTCGGAAACGTGTTTGGAGGCAGCCCGATTGGACTGAACGCCTTAGACACACATTCCAGCGAGTGCAGCAACGTGGAGGTCTTTGATGCTTTGGAGTGGCATTATGTGGGGCCGACGTACGCCGCTGGTGGTCATGGAAGGCACCGAACGGCTATACGATACGTGACTGCAATCCTCCGACCAATAGTGCAACCGTATCGGCAGCATATTGGTGAGGCATTCGTCTTCATGGACGACAATTAGCGCCCCCATCATGCACATCTTGTCACTGACTTCCTTCAGGATAATATCGCTCGACCAGAGTGGCCAGCATGTTCTCCAGACATGAACCCTATCGAACAAGCCTGGGATGGATTGAAAAGTGCTGTTTACGGACGACGTGACCCACGAACCACTCTGAGGGATCTATGCTGAATGGCAGTTGAGGAGTGGGGCAACCTGGACCAATAGTGCCTTGAGTAACTTGTGGATAGTACGCCACGATGAAGGCACTACTAATATCAACAAAAACAAAAACATTTCCGTTTCACTCTAGAACTTGAAAACGTGACAAACATCCATACTTACATTCTGCACGTATCAGTTTGTGAGGCACTTAAATTTTTAATTTACAGTTGAAACGTCCCCTTAGAAAAATTATAAATGACTGTGCTTAAACTGACACAATATTTTTGGCGCAACGCAATCTGACTTCCTAAAATCCCTACAAAAGAATGGCCCTGACTAACAATAACCTATACCTTTTATGAATCACTTACCTCACAAAAATCTTCGTTACTCAAACCACTGCAATACAGCGTGCGCCAATACTGCCAGCTGAATAAAAGATTCTAACTACTGAAGGCATCAAAGCAAGAGGATGTGCTGCTGGGTATTAGAGGTACCGGTGTGTAAAGGAATCTGGGCCACCACATCCGGAGGTCTCGCTGTATGCTGTTACTACATGTAATGTGTCGTTTTCACGAGTAACAAAAATTATGTTTATGTTGATCTCTATTCCAGTTTTCTGTACAGGTTCCGGAACTCTCGGAACCGACGTGATGCAAAATTGTTTTTGATGTGTGTACGTCACGAGGAGCCAGAAGCTGTGAAATTAAAATCACCGAAAGAATCGTAATGACACTGCGTGCGAAAGAAGGTGCGGTCCCTATGAAAACGCTGAGATCCGAAATTTTCCGCCACGGGGGAACATCCACATGAAGGCAGAGCGAGCGTCGACCGTCCTCTGCACTCAGTCATGTTTAAGGCAGTGAAATAGGGCTTTCAGAATAAGAGCAAATAGCTGTAACGAATCTCCTGATAGCAGAAGAAGTGCTGGGAACGAAAATTCATCGAAGAGTGTCACTAGTGTATCGTAAGCACTGCATTCTCTTTACGAGGATCAAGGCACGGTACAAGTGATTCGTACAAGGACGGGTGTCCGTGGTCGATAATACGCACTTCGGAACGCCATACCTTCTTATTGATGCCACTGTCCAGCGGATTGATTCCTTCATTATTCAAGACTGGCGAGGTACGGTAGCAGCCAGTGGACTGAGCATCGAAAATGTTCACGCCATCATTAAAGCCATACAGAAATTCCACTAAGTGCGTGCGCAATGAGTGTCTGAGACTCTGTATCCAGCACAGGAAGCCTGTCGGGTGAGACTCTTAAACATCTGCAACACTTTGCTAGGTAAGGGAATGAGTTTCTATCACAAGTGATTGCTGCAGGAGAAACGTGATGTCATTACTTCGAACTCGACTCCAAACGCTAAAGTCTCCAGTGAAAGTGTGCAGCGTCACTGCCACCAAAAAATATCGGCCACCCAAGTGCGGGAAAGTTTCTCCTTACCATCTTCTTTGACCAAAACGGCCCCCTCCTTACCGAATTTTTGCATCACGGAACAACAATGAATATGCTGCGATACAAACTTTACCACCCGTCGCAAAACTATTAGTTCGAAACGACGAGGGCAGCACGCCAGCATCGAGCGAGGTGGCGCAGTGGTTAGCACACTGGACTCGCATTCGGGAGGACGACGGTTCAGTCCCGCGTCCGGCCATCCTGATTTAGGTTTTCCGTGATTTCCCTAAATCGCTCCAGGAAAATGACGGGATGGTTCCTTCGAAAGGTCACGGCCGACTTCCTTCCCCGTCCTTCCCTGATCCGACGACCGATGACCTCGCAGTTTGGTCTCTTCCCACAACAAACCCAACCCAACCCAACCCAGCTCACCTGTGGAGTCATCATACTCCACCCCGACGAAAGACCCTATGCAACAAGCACTATCAAGGACCTCTTGCGAACATTCAACTGGGTGGTGTTGAAGCAGCCTTCATACAGTTTTGGTCTATCTCCCTGAAATTATGCTACTTTTGCTGGACTTAGGAAGAATGTGAGAGGCAAACAATTCACCTCAGACAAGGATGTCAAGCATTACTTTCCGTACAGGTTCTCAACGCAGCCCCAGGAATTGTACCAGACAGCCATTCATCGCCCTGTGTCGCAGTGCGACAAGTGGCTCAACTGTGCTGGGCAATATTTTTGTAATAAAGGTACAGGTTTTTATTTACAGAATTCAGAATTTCTTTTTCTTTCTACTTTTTAAAAATTCTCCTCAGAGGCCTTTGTCCCATAAAACGCAACGCAAAAATCTGTCGAACAGATGTTTTGTAAACCACTTCTTTCATGGATGACTTATATTTCCTTATGATTTTTCCACTGTTTTATGTTCAGCTTGTGGACGTCCATCGTCCTCGTGGACATGGAACAGCGGCTGATGATTAAGTAATGAAAACGAACCACCACAGCCGTATCATCAAAGAAGTTTTATCGAAGATGTTTGGGCGCAACTCTTACGCCATCTTCAGGTCCACTATAAACCAAAAGAGTTCTTTCACTCGTTGTCCTAATCATCGTTGAACCCTAGTAATACCAGTTCTCTTGAACTGCATACATTAATAGTGCACACTCTACAACGAGTCTCCAGTGCACACCATTCATGCTCACAGCGGTGACAAAACGTTGACTTCTGAAGTAGGCATTTGACGTTAGATGTTACTTGTCGGTAATGTGTAATAGTACAGTACCTAATTGTGTAATTGTGCAGTACAGTTGACTTCTTAGCCTATTTATGCGCGGCCGGCAGCTGTGTGGGAGCGGTTCTAGGCGCTTCAGTCCGGACCCGCGCGACTGCTACGGTCGCAGGTTCGAATCCTGCCTCGGGCATGGATGTGTGTGATGTCTTTAGGTTAGTTAGGTTTAAGTAGTTCTAAGTTCTACGGGACTGATGACCTCAGATGTTAAGCCCCATTGCTCTCAGAGCCATTTGAAGCTATTTATGAGAAATATCTTGCATTTATTTACTTACAGGGTCATTGCCAATCCCTGTATGATTCATATATCCTCTGCAGACCTTCTTCCATTTCACTTCAGTCGTTGCAGCCATTCTACAGGCAGCAGCGTCGTTCGGGAACACTTCACGCAGCCTCCAAATTTATCCACTACATCGTTACTATACACTGTAAAAATAACGGCCCTATAACATTCCTATGGGATACTCCCGAAATTACCTTTACATTTTTCCGTTTTGTTTCACCGTGAACGTCTTGTTGCATTGTATCTGGAAGGACATCCTCATTCAATCAAAAATATGGACAGATATTCGGTAATCTCGTATTTCGATCACTAAGCGAGAGTACGTGAGTATATGGAACGCCTTCCTGAGCTCAAGGGACACGGCATCAATTTGAGTGCTGACGTGTACGGTACTCCGGATCTCATTGACGAACGGTGCGAGGTGAGTTTCGCAAGTTTTATGTTTTCGGAATTCCAGCCAATTTTTTCACAGGAACAATTCGTTCTCCAAAAACGTAATTGAGCAAAAGACTTGTTCCATAATTCTAAAACAGATTGACGTCAGCGACGTAGGCCTACAGCTATATGCGTCTGTCTGACGACCCTACTTTGAATCGTGACTAACTTGCCCATCTATCCAGTGCTTACGTTTTTCCGTTGCTTCAGCAACCTACGAAAAACCACTGTCACAAGAGGAGCAAATTTCTTCAGATAGTCTCCGGAAATTACTTCTACAAGTAAATCTACTCCAATTCGCACGTAAATGCCTGGGAGAGGGTTCGTCGAACCACTTTTATTCTATTTCTTAAAAAAATGGTTCAAATGGCTCTGAGCACTATGGGACTTAACTTCTAAGCTCATAATTCCCCTAGAACTTAGAACTACTTAAACCTAACTAACCTAAGGACATCACACACATCCATGCCCGAGGCAGGATTCGAACCTGCGACCGTAGCGGTCGCGCGGTTCCAGACTGTAGCGCCTATAACCGCTCGGCCACTCCGGCCGGCTGTATTTCTTCACCGCTACAATTTCGCGAGGAACATGAGCACTTAAATCTTTACGTGCAAGCTCTGATTTCTCTTAATTTATTAAAATGATCCCATCTCTGTATGCAGCAGAGGTGTCACAAAAAAAATTCGCATACGGTGGAGAACGTTGGGGGTTGAAATTTCATGAAAAGGTCTCTCCGCAATGATAAACTCCTATATTTTAACGACTGACACCCCGACTCGCGTATCGTATCCGTGACACTCTCTCCCCTGTTTCGCGCTCAGGCCAAACTAGCTGCCGTTTTTTGAACTTTTTCGAATTCCTCCGTCAATACTATCTGGTAATGATCTAATACCGCACAGCAATACTCTAGGAAAGGACGGACAAGCGTATTTAGGCAGTCTCTTTAGTAAACCAACTGAACGTTCTGCCAATAACACGCATTCTTTGGTTTGCCATTCCGTTATCATTATCTATGGATCGTTCCAATTTAAGCTGTTCGTAATTATAGTTCCTAAGTATTTCGTTGAATTGACAATCTTTATATTTGGGTTATTTATTGTATAACTGAAGTTTATCCGATTCCTTTTAGCACTCATGTGGATTATGACACTTCCTGTTCTTTGATGTCAATTGTCACCTTTCGCACCATTCAGATAATTTGCCTAAATCATTTCGCAGTTGGTTTTGATCTTCTGACAATTTTATCAGGTGGTAAACGACAGGAACATCTGCAAATCATCTAAGATGTCTACTTACGATGTTAATGTAGACTAAAAACAGCAGGGGGCCCATAACACTTCCTTGGGGAACGCTAGATATCACTTATTTTTTACTCAATATCTTTCCGTTAATTACTACGAACTATGGCCTTACCGACAGGAAATCACGAATCCAGTCACACAAATAAGACTATACTTTATACGCACACAATTTGATTAGAAGCCGCTTGTGAGGAACGGTATTAAAAGCCTTTCGGAAACGTAGAAATATGGAACCAATTTGAGATACCCTGTCGATAGCACTCTTTACTTCCTGAGAGTAAAGTGTGATCTGTGTTTCACAAAACGATATTTTCAGCATCCGTATTGACTGTGTGTCAACAGATCGTTTTCCGCGAGATAATTCGTAATTTTCGAGCACAGTATATGTTCCAAAATTATTGCAAATCGACGTTAGCGATATGGATCTCTTAGTTGCCCGATTATTCCTACATCCTTTCTTGAGTATTGGGCTGACCTGTGCATCTTTCTAGTCTTTAGGTACGATCTTTGGTCGGAAGAGAATTTCTAGGTGATTGTTAGGTACGGAGCTTTTGCATCAGCATGCTCTGAATGGAATCAAATTTGTATACAATCTGGATAAGAGGACTTGCCGGCCGGTGTGGCCGTGCGGTTCTAGGCGCTTCAGTCTGGGACCGCGCGGCTGCTACGGTCGCAGGTTCGAACCCTGCCTGGGGCATGGATGTGTGTGATGTCCTTAGGTTAGTTAGGTTTAAGCAGTTCTAAGTTCTAGGGGACTGATGACCTCAGATGTTAAGTCCCATAGTGCTCAGAGCCATTTGAAGAGGACTTGCGTTTATTACACACTGAGAATATCTATTTCCAAGTTACTCACGTTGGCAACAGTTCTTGACTCGAATCCTGGAATATTTACTAAGCCTTCTTTGGTGAAAGAGTTTTGGAAAATAGTATTTGCTGACTGCCTTAGTGGCACTGTCATCGGTGACATAACCATCGCCATAGCATAGTGAAGGTATTGATGCTCTCTTACTTACTTACTACCAGAATCTCTTGATTTCCAGACAGATTTCACGACAGAGTTTCGTTGTGTAAGCTGTCAAAAGCATCTCGCACGAAGTTCGCACTTAATTTCATGCTTCGATAGAACTTTGCCAATCTTGGAAATTTTACGTTATTTTAAATTTGGCTTACTTTTACCTCTTACGTATGGAATCCAGTCTAGTGAAATTTCGAGTGTTCAGCACTTTTGGTTTATTTTCTATTCCGTTCCCGCTTATTCAGTGTCTACCAAAAATGGTTCAAATGGCTCTGAGCACTATGGGACTTAACTTCTAAGGTCATCATTCCCCTAGAACTTAGAACTACTTAAACCTAACTAACCTAAGGACATCACACACATCCATGCCCGAGACAGGATTCGAACCTGCACCGTAGCGGTCGCGCGGTTCCAGACTGTAGCGCCTATAACCGCTCGGCCCCTCCGGCCGGCTGTATTTCTACACCGCTACACTTTCACGAGAAACATGAGCGCTTAAATTTTGACCTGCAAGCTCTTATTTCACTTAATTTATTAAAATGATCCCATCTCCGTATGCAGCAGAGGTGTCACAAAAAAAAAATTCGCATTCGGTGGAGAACGTTGGGGGTTGAAATTTAATGAAAAGGTCTCTCCGCAATGATAAACTCCTATATTTTACGAATGACACCCCGACTCGCGTATCGTATCCGTGACACTCTCTCCCCTGTTTCGCGCTCAGGCCAAACTAGCTGCCGTTTTTTGAACTTTTTCGAATTCCTCCGTCAATACTATCTGGTAATGATCTAATACCGCACAGCAATACTCTAGGAAAGGACGGACAAGCGTATTTAGGCAGTCTCTTTAGTAAACCTACTGAACGTTCTGCCAATAACACGCATTCTTTGGTTTGCCATTCCGTTATCATTATCTATGGATCGTTCCAATTTAAGCTGTTCGTAATTATAGTTCCTAAGTATTTCGTTGAATTGACAATCTTTATATTTGGGTTATTTATTGTATAACTGAAGTTTATCCGATTCCTTTTAGCACTCATGTGGATTATGACACTTCTTGTTCTTTGATGTCAATTGTCACCTTACGTACCATTCAGATAATTTGCCTAAATCATTTCGCAGTTGGTTTTGATCTTCTGACAATTTTATCAGGTGGTAAACGACAGGGACATCTGCAAATCATCTAAGATGTCTACTTACGATGTTAATGTAGACTAGAAACAGCAGGGGGCCCATAACACTTCCTAGGGGAACGCTAGATATCACTTATTTTTTACTCAATATCTTTCCGTTAATTACTACGAACTATGGCCTTACCGACAGGAAATCACGAATCCAGTCACACAAATAAGACTATACTTTATACGCCCACAATTTGATTAGAAGCCGCTTGTGAGGAACGGTATTAAAAGCCTTTCGGAAACGTAGAAATATGGAACCAATTTGAGATACCCTGTCGATAGCACTCTTTACTTCCTGAGAGTAAAGTGTGATCTGTGTTTCACAAAACGATATTTTCAGCATCCGTATTGACTGTGTGTCAACAGATCGTTTTCCGCGAGATAATTCGTAATTTTCGAGCACAGTATATGTTCCAAAATTATTGCAAATCGACGTTAGCGATATGAATCTCTTATTTGCCCGATTATTCCTACATCCTTTCTTGAGTATTGGGCTGACTTGTGCATCTTTCTAGTCTTTAGGTACGATCTTTGGTCGGAAGAGAATTTCTAGGTGATTGTTAGGTACGGAGCTTTTGCATCAGCATGCTCTGAATGGAATCAAATTTGTATACAATCTGGATAAGAGGACTTGCCGGCCGGTGTGGCCGTGCGGTTCTAGGCGCTTCAGTCTGGGACCGTGCGGCCGCTACGGTCGCAGGTTCGAACCCTGCCTGGGGCATGGATGTGTGTGATGTTCTTAGGTTAGTTAGGTTTAAGCAGTTCTAAGTTCTAGGGGACTGATGACCTCAGATGTTAAGTCCCATAGTGCTCAGAGCCATTTGAAGAGGACTTGCGTTTATTACACACTGAGGATATCTATTTCCAAGTTACTCACGTTGGCAACAGTTCTTGACTCGAATCCTGGAATATTTACTAAGCCTTCTTTGGTGAAAGAGTTTTGGAAAATAGTATTTGCTGACTGCCTTAGTGGCACTGTCATCGGTGACATAACCATCGCCATAGCATAGTGAAGGTATTGATGCTCTCTTACTTACTTACTACCAGAATCTCTTGATTTCCAGACAGATTTCACGACAGAGTTTCGTTGTGTAAGCTGTCAAAAGCATCTCGCACGAAGTTCGCACTAAATTTCAAGCTTCGATAGAACTTTGCCAATCTTGGAAATTTTACGTTATTTTAAATTTGGCTTACTTTTACCTCTTACGTATGGAATCCAGTCTAGTGAAATTTCGAGTGTTCAGCACTTTTGGTTTATTTTCTATTCCGTTCCCGCTTATTCAGTGTCTACCAAAAATGGTTCAAATGGCTCTGAGCACTATGGGACTTAACTTCTAAGGTCATCATTCCCCTAGAACTTAGAACTACTTAAACCTAACTAACCTAAGGACATCACACACATCCATGCCCGAGACAGGATTCGAACCTGCACCGTAGCGGTCGCGCGGTTCCAGACTGTAGCGCCTATAACCGCTCGGCCCCTCCGGCCGGCTGTATTTCTACACCGCTACACTTTCACGAGAAACATGAGCGCTTAAATTTTGACCTGCAAGCTCTTATTTCACTTAATTTATTAAAATGATCCCATCTCCGTATGCAGCAGAGGTGTCACAAAAAAAAAATTCGCATTCGGTGGAGAACGTTGGGGGTTGAAATTTAATGAAAAGGTCTCTCCGCAATGATAAACTCCTATATTTTACGAATGACACCCCGACTCGCGTATCGTATCCGTGACACTCTCTCCCCTGTTTCGCGCTCAGGCCAAACTAGCTGCCGTTTTTTGAACTTTTTCGAATTCCTCCGTCAATACTATCTGGTAATGATCTAATACCGCACAGCAATACTCTAGGAAAGGACGGACAAGCGTATTTAGGCAGTCTCTTTAGTAAACCTACTGAACGTTCTGCCAATAACACGCATTCTTTGGTTTGCCATTCCGTTATCATTATCTATGGATCGTTCCAATTTAAGCTGTTCGTAATTATAGTTCCTAAGTATTTCGTTGAATTGACAATCTTTATATTTGGGTTATTTATTGTATAACTGAAGTTTATCCGATTCCTTTTAGCACTCATGTGGATTATGACACTTCTTGTTCTTTGATGTCAATTGTCACCTTACGTACCATTCAGATAATTTGCCTAAATCATTTCGCAGTTGGTTTTGATCTTCTGACAATTTTATCAGGTGGTAAACGACAGGGACATCTGCAAATCATCTAAGATGTCTACTTACGATGTTAATGTAGACTAGAAACAGCAGGGGGCCCATAACACTTCCTAGGGGAACGCTAGATATCACTTATTTTTTACTCAATATCTTTCCGTTAATTACTACGAACTATGGCCTTACCGACAGGAAATCACGAATCCAGTCACACAAATAAGACTATACTTTATACGCCCACAATTTGATTAGAAGCCGCTTGTGAGGAACGGTATTAAAAGCCTTTCGGAAACGTAGAAATATGGAACCAATTTGAGATACCCTGTCGATAGCACTCTTTACTTCCTGAGAGTAAAGTGTGATCTGTGTTTCACAAAACGATATTTTCAGCATCCGTATTGACTGTGTGTCAACAGATCGTTTTCCGCGAGATAATTCGTAATTTTCGAGCACAGTATATGTTCCAAAATTATTGCAAATCGACGTTAGCGATATGAATCTCTTATTTGCCCGATTATTCCTACATCCTTTCTTGAGTATTGGGCTGACTTGTGCATCTTTCTAGTCTTTAGGTACGATCTTTGGTCGGAAGAGAATTTCTAGGTGATTGTTAGGTACGGAGCTTTTGCATCAGCATGCTCTGAATGGAATCAAATTTGTATACAATCTGGATAAGAGGACTTGCCGGCCGGTGTGGCCGTGCGGTTCTAGGCGCTTCAGTCTGGGACCGTGCGGCCGCTACGGTCGCAGGTTCGAACCCTGCCTGGGGCATGGATGTGTGTGATGTTCTTAGGTTAGTTAGGTTTAAGCAGTTCTAAGTTCTAGGGGACTGATGACCTCAGATGTTAAGTCCCATAGTGCTCAGAGCCATTTGAAGAGGACTTGCGTTTATTACACACTGAGGATATCTATTTCCAAGTTACTCACGTTGGCAACAGTTCTTGACTCGAATCCTGGAATATTTACTAAGCCTTCTTTGGTGAAAGAGTTTTGGAAAATAGTATTTGCTGACTGCCTTAGTGGCACTGTCATCGGTGACATAACCATCGCCATAGCATAGTGAAGGTATTGATGCTCTCTTACTTACTTACTACCAGAATCTCTTGATTTCCAGACAGATTTCACGACAGAGTTTCGTTGTGTAAGCTGTCAAAAGCATCTCGCACGAAGTTCGCACTAAATTTCAAGCTTCGATAGAACTTTGCCAATCTTGGAAATTTTACGTTATTTTAAATTTGGCTTACTTTTACCTCTTACGTATGGAATCCAGTCTAGTGAAATTTCGAGTGGTCAGCACTTTTGGTTTATTTTCTATTCCGTTCCCGCTTATTCAGTGTCTACCAAAAATGGTTCAAATGACTCTGAGCACTATGGGACATAACTTCTGAGGTCATCAGAACTTAGAACTACTGAAACCTAACTAATAAGGACATCACACACATCCATGCCCAAGGCAGGATTCAAACCTGCGACCGTAGCGGTCGCGCGGTTCCAGACTGATGCGCCTTTAACCGCTTGGCCACCCCGGCCGGCCAGTGTCTACCAGTGTGTGCGATGACTGCAGGGATGTATTAATTGTATTACGATCTTTCGTGGTGAAACAAATATTTAGAAAGTATGTATAGCTGCCATGAAATCACAAAGTGTAAGTATCTTTCCAAACAGACGTATAGGGAAAAGGCAAGTCCGACACAACCAGAACCCAGACTGTTTTCGACAATTACAGTTTCCTAAATGAGCGTGGTCATCAAACGGAGATACGCTTAACTTGACAGTCTTGTCTGTAGTTGTAGGTAATCAGCAACTGGCGTCTTAGAATTCTCTGTGTGCGTGGATGTGTTTGGCGCAAGCGTTTTCATAAAAGCATAAATAAAACTGGGCTGAAAATTGTTCTCTCCATTTTGTGAGAGCGTAATTTTCGTGATAATCTAGTTATCTGAATGACAATTACCTCTCTCACTGGCGGTCGCTAGTTAATTAAAATATCCTTATATTTGGGAATCTCCTTCATTGCACAGTCTCGTCTGTATAGCCGTATTCAACTGAGTCTGAAATATGTCACAGGTGTGACATTGTTAAAATAGCAATATGAAACAATTACTGGTAGTTTAGTCGAAAGATTGGAAGGAAATAGTGTATTTACACAGCAAAACCCCGCAGCTTGACAACTTAGCATTACATTCATAGACCTCACCTAGTCATAAACTGTAAAAAGTATGTTGGATGACCTATTATGCAAGAAAATTAAGCACAGGTAAAACTAAATAGTGAAATGCACGCAATAAAGGAAAACATAATGTACCAAAAAAGGCATTTCAGCTGATCAGTGGACTTCAAAACTAAGAACATGTTGTTCGTGTAGATACAGTACGGCTAACAATTTTGTGACCAATAACGCCTGTGTTTATTTAAAATGAATTGCCTCACAGAGTAACAATTATATTGACTTTACTAAGCCTGAGATTCAAAACTTCGTATGACAATAGAAATAACTTGATGTTATTGGATATGCACGTTCAGATTTAGGAAATTACAGAACATCGCCAACACCACTGTAGATTCATAAAACTGATAGACTTTCCAAAAATGTTTGAAAGTTCTTCTGGATCTGTAAGGCACAAGTAAAATTTTCATTGAGTGGCATCACAAAAGTAAAAACATACAAGATATAATCAAGTTGTATTCGAAGTTCTCAAGTACCCCTCAGCAATGGATTAACTACTCATTTCACTACAAAACTACTGATAGTTGTCTGATAAATCTGCTTTTCCTATTGACCGAAGCATATTTGTTGCACATCGTTGGATGTCTGTCTAATGGTGTTGCAGACAAGTGTGACTAGTAGCAGCAAAGTCCCTCTTCCTTCATAAACTTTGGTTTGTATCACAGTGCATCCGGGTGCTGGACAGGGCTGACACGCGATTACTTTGATGTGGGTTATTACCTGGTTCCTCAGCAATGCCGTGGTTCAGTTATTTGGAAGCTTCGATTTATATACGCTACAAGTTGGGACCACGTACGAGTGATGTATTTCTTATGAGTGTAGATTTTGCAGAAACATATCAGCAAAGAAGCACAAGGTGATGCATTTTAGTAGCATAATATACTTTAGTAGGCTACTCCAATTTCAGTCTCGCGCCAGGCCGTTGTTGAATGTGATGTTAAATCAGGAGAAAGGAGGGTCAGTTTAATTACCAAGTAACACAGTCCGCCGACTGGGGCGCCAAGGTGAGAGAGACTTCGGAGTCGCCCAACTTACGATTTCTACACAGGACATATAAAAATTTGTTGCAGCGACTTGGGGCGTATAGCTGAGAGGGACGCTAGGAATGCCCAGGTACAAGATTTGTATAGAATGAGTATCGCAATTAGTAGAGAACAATGACTTGTGTGAACGTGTGAGAGGGAAAAGAGGGGGGAGGTGAGGGGGCATCGAATGAAAAGACGCTTGTATACAAAAGAGTTCTTGAACCGGACATGGGACCGAACTAAAGTAACCAAAGGGAAACAATAATAAACGTAGGACGTTTTAGGAGCCTAGCATCGATCTCATTTAAAGCGTTCTGAAACTACCCTCACCAACTACCCTCCCTTAATTCATTATAAAGTATCTTACAGGATCTGTTTTTATAAGTTTATTAGACTTAGAAAGTTTCACTACCTAATTATTAACAGGATGACTCAATAGAACTGTGGAGTGGAACGAGCAACGCAGTCTCTTGCCACATAAACGGAGCTTCTGCTATCTAGAGACTGAAGAAGCAGAGAAATATGGCTCAGCGTCGCACCGCAGTACTTTGATGTTTCCTCGAAGGCAGCTTGGCGAATACGGTTTGGAGGGTTAATGGAGCGATGGTCTTTTGCGGCGGTCTGAGCCGAGCGTCCGTGTCCTCGCAACTGAGGTGGCCCTAAAGGCAACCGTCCATTACAGGTGACCTCTCGTATTTGTGAAGGAGAGCTGCCCGTCGCTACGTATTTTCCTTCTTTATTGATCACTTCATTGCTCCCTCCCCGTGCGGTGGTCGAACTCCCAGCAATTATGTTGCTGCTCTCAAGCTTACCAATGTAAAAATACACAGCACAAAAGAATTAAAGCGTCACTTTTTTGAAACCCCGTTATTTTATCCATTGCTAAGCGAAGTTTGAAATTTGACTCAAAGGTGCCTACAATGTTCCTCTGTGATGATGCAAAAACGTGGCGTCCTGCGACGTCCCTCAGGTTCTGCGACGCTTCAAACAGCAAGGTGTCACAGCGTGCAAAGTAATGGCGAGAACTCAGAATTTCGTGTCAGGTGTAGGTAGGGTTACTGAGGTCTCATTCACACCAAGTTATCACAATTCTGCCCAACGCGACTGGGACACGATGATAACGCCTTCACTGCCCTCCATACCCACATCTCATTCCTTCTCTTGACGCCTCTGCTATGAAGATCAGAATCGTAACGCCAAGGGTTGAATACACTCAATTTTCTCACGAGTGGCAGAGGAAAACATTTCAGACACGCCATCGATCAGAACCGACACGAAAACGCCTGTGGATGTGAGGTATCAATGGAACCACTTCTTACGTTCATTTACTTACATTAAGCAGAACGACGTTCTTGACAGGCTGTGACATTAAGGACACCTGCCAGATCATTTATTTCCTCTCCAAGGACATTGTGGAGCTGCGAGCCCATTGAACGACACATGACCTCTTTAGAGTGTAGCGTGACCGCTAATTTTGCTCTAGTACACAGAGTGGAACCACTAGGGACCCTTTAAAACCATTTGACGAAATTTGAATATTATCCGAATCAGCAGAGGGAGTTTACGTTTTTTCAGCCCTCCTGCCTCACATACTCCAGTGACTTCATCACAGGGGGTGCGACATTGACACATGCATGAATAAAACTGCAAAGAGCCATCAGCGCGGCTTTGCTGAGCACTTTAACCCTTTCAGAACTGAATTTTTTCTGGAAGAAGAAAAATTTTTCTTTATGTGGCAATGCTCTTAGGTGATTTTTAATGATCTTAGATGCAAGATTTGAACAAAAATATGTACTAATTTTCAAAACATACTTTGTAAAATTGGGTTCATTTACCGTACCACAACAACTAATTACGAAATATTCCCTGTTGTAATATATAGTAAATGATCATTCAATAATTACCATGCAAAATAATAATAACAGTATTCAATTGTACAGTGGAATATAAGGAAACGACCACGTCCTTGTATTCTGGTCGTCGCGAGCTTCTGCCCACTGATATGCTCACTTGCTGATATTTTCATAGCAATGTACAATAGTCGACAGAACTCACGCATGAAGAAAAGGCTGAACATTCACAAATGTGTACTTCAGGTTTCTATTGCGAAAAATAACTTCTGTTGCGGCTAAGACACAGCAAAAGTTAATATACACATTCGTAACCAGAGAGTCCGAAAGGGTTAAAAATGTAACTATACAGAGACAACCACTGGCCTATTCCCAGCAGCCTGTAGGCGGGCAACAGCTTCAATGCCGTACAGGTGAGGGGCGCTAAATTACGTCTCTATTGCCTCCTTCCGTGCATGCTGAATCTGAGAAGTGTTAAAGGTGATGATGGGTTGGGAAAATTAATGTAGGAGTAGAGGGTTATGGTTTGTCAGAATACAACGGCTTTTATTCCTAAACCGTTTATGTTATAGTGTGATTTTATGTAATATACCATCAGAAGCCTTTCGTGAACTCCAGTGACCAGTGTTTTATGAGCACCCTTTACTAAAGTATTTTTGCATGTTTTTGTGTGAGTTCATGATATTCCTTTTTCGCTTAACCTTCCTACGGTGCTAGCGTCATTTTCTAATTTGAACTGAGTTTTAGAAAACTTTGGTTTCTGCTAATTTGTATTGTGACTTTTTCAGTCATTAGAGCAAATAAATATCTGATAGTAGCCGCCTTGACTTAGACTGCAAGATATTTGTTTATGCACTTTTACAATCGATTTAAAATGAGTTAGGAGATGATGTTACCGCATTATTTTTATCTATGTTAGTTGATGATGAATCCAAAAGATGGCCATTATATTCTGTTACAAACGCATTTTTTACTCACAGGGCCTATTCACTACTTTTCGGTAAATCGCTGCTTTGATAACATTATATCAAGCCACAAGTAAAACAGATGACTTTTGTTAGCCCCTAGAAAGTCTGAGTCGTAATTGAGTCAAACGTGCCATAGTTAAATAAATATCATTTGATAGCAAGTTGATTCCTTACATGAATCAACATTAACGCAGGTGATATATGTTACTGTATAAAGCTGATTTATTAATTAGGAAACATGTAAATTGGTGCAAATCGTCTGCCTTACCTAATGACGATGGTCTATCTATTTTCAGTGAATCAGAGATTTTTGTGAGTCGAGCGTAAGAAGTAAATATGTTCATGAGCCAACCCACAGATAGATTATTACTTCGGGAACTGATACAATATAAGTCATGCTTTCCTGACGACAACACGCTGTTGCATATAAATGAGTCCAGTATTACACTCTTTTTTAAATTATGTAGATAATACTGTATTTACTTCAGTTTCAATTAACAGGCTAAGAAATACAGGACGCGTTCATTAATGTAAATGGTTGTGTTTTAATACTCCGATTTATCTACACCTTCCTGCCCTTGGCGAAAAATGTTAGTGTTGTAATTACGTTTCCTGCTAAAACATCGAAGTGATATGGCTGCCTCATAAGCTTTTTAGTCCCCTTCTACTGAGCGATTTACCTCCGTAGAGCGCTGTCTGCGCGTGATAACTGGTTTGCGACATTCTGATGAAGCGACAATAATGATATTTCACGTTGCAAGCATTTTATCCCGTGATGATACGAAAATTGCGAAGTGTCCCATCGGAGACTACGCTGTAATTCAAACAATGAAAACAAGCCGTGTGACATTCATTTACCTGTATTAATTCATTAAAATACTGTAACTTTAAAGTAATTAAATTTTCCACTTTCCAATACAGCCACTTAATTAGATAAAAAGTATTAGTCTTCGGTTTTATTAGTTGTCTGTTTGCGGTCTGCGGTCCGATCTATCAGGCGGAGCACCATTGCTGTTAATTTGGGATAATTCGGTGACACTACCTGTACTTTCGGCCCTTCATTAGAGGGGTATCGGAACAGCATACAGGTCATATTTAAAGAGGCACTGTACTTTTAGATGACTTTTCTCTTTCTTTTCAGATGCAGATGAGAATCTGGCACGTGAAACTTGCATAGGTAGTGCGATAAGAAGTTCACTGTTCTCAAACTGCAGAACTCTTTCTTCGTTTCTAGGTCCAGCGTTTAATACAGATTTGTCACAAAGCATTTATCGCTGTGTCTACTTCAGTAAAGAAAGAAAAGTATGTCGTTTCATTTCCTTCGGTATTTTAGGCAAGCTCCTGTTTATTTGTCAAATTTTTAAATTAATACTCATATGACAAATCGAATACTCATTTGAGAAATGAAAATACATAACCGTCAGTGCAGTAATTTTGGGAGTGTTCTGATGACAGTAAGTCAACAATTGGTGTTGCAGTCTGTTTCTGAAGCAACCTACGTAACCAGAGCATTAGAGATCTCTGTCTTGATATCGTTGACATAATAAGCCATTCGTAAAAATCAACGTTCGACCAATTTTTGAGGACTGTTCTCCAGTCTGGGGCATTTGACACGTTCTATTAATCGATGAGGTAGACAGAAACGGAAAGAATAGCTGCACGAAGCTATAGGGTATAATGTCATGTTTGTGTTATAAGTGAAGTTCTTAGAGTAGCTCTTGCACTCAACGCGCTCAAGTATTTGTTGAATATGTTAAGATCTTTTCCTTTCCCTTTAGTTTTTTCGTATAGATATTTATATGTCATCTTTGTTTTAGATATAAGAGTGGCACACTCTGGGCTCTTCTAGCAGTTCATTGTCAAAATCAACAAGATTATGAACCTTGCTGGTAATGCAGAATGATGGTACTGACTGCTAACTATGTACTGGAAGCTATTACCACTGATCCATCAACCAATCTGTGAGTACAGCCATTAACTCACTCTTAGGGAAGAACGCAGACAGCACAACAACTGTGTATTCAAGATATCTGCTCACCCCAGATGCTCTAGATAATCTAGAAATGATTATCCCCAAATGTGTTACGAGTCTTCAGCTGGAGAATTATGGTTTCGACGAAAAGGAAATTTTTACTACTTTGTTACATGTACAAACGGGTGGATCAAGAAATGCATGTATAGTATTTTTTGACATTCGTAGGAAACTTACTGAGAGACATCAGTGTTTGAGTGTGGTGTACTATCATTTGCTTCATACATAACATACATCAGTGTTCGTGATATTTCACACATATTTAAAAGGTTCAAGTGTTTCTGTGGACCCTGCTATGAAGTTTGTGATGTGAATGCAGAATGCCAGAATGACATATCTTCTCCTATCAAACTTTACTGTGTTGGTTGTAAAAAGGATGATGAACGAAGTAAATGAGTTTCTTCTCTATGTACATTTACACTTTAAGAAATAATTACATGTGCAGGCACTACAACTTAAACAGTGTGTTGGATTATAGTAATGCGACTCTATTTACAAATGAAACACGGTATTCACGCAGCCAAAGTGACTATATCTTTCCATAAACGCTTGATGCACAGTTGAATATTGATAACCGCTGTCGGAGATGGAGGTGGAACTACTGCAGATGGACCGTTACGAAGGTATGCATAAAGTAACAGCTTCTGGTGCTGAGGCTTTCAACATACTCAAGCTGATATCTGTCTATATCGTCGTCAGACACTGTTGCACAGACGTCAGCTAGTATAGAGGCAGCATTGGAGGCGGTGGGACGTGGCTGGAGGCGGTAGTGGCGGCCAGTGCTTTCATGCGCTAAATAATGGTAAGTAGAAATAATATTTTTTTGTTTTTTTTTGCAATAATATAGATAGGTCTCTTTCTCGAAAGCTAAGGGAGGAGATCAACAGGTGATTCTTTATTTAAAAAAAAGAAATTTTTTGTTTCATTTACAAACATTAATTTTTTAAGCAATCGCTTTGCACGATACTGTGCACACATTTGTCTCCCATATGCTTTAAAATCGGCCTGAACAGCATGCGGTCCAACAGGCATACAACGGAGGCTAAAATACTGCCAATGATTTCCCCCTCTATAGACATTACACTGAGGTGACGAAAATCATAGGGTACCTCCCAATATCGGTCGGACCACATTTTGATCGCCGTAGTCCATTGGGGAAATACTGAGCCATACTGCCTATATAGCCGTGCTTATTTTCGGTGTAGGACCTTCTACATGAACTGAACTCTCGATTATGTCCCATAAATGTTCGACGGTATTCAAGTCGGCGATATGGGTGGTCTTACCATTCGCTTGAATTGCCCAAAATATTCTTCAAACCATTCGCGAATGACTGGCGCGGTGACATGGTGCATATTCATCTATAGAAATTCCGTTGTTGCTTGGGAACATAAAATCCATGAATGGCTGCAAATGGTCACCAATTGGTTCAGATGGACCAGAGGATCCTGTGCATTCCTTGCACTCACAGCTCACATTATTATGGAACCACAACCAGCTTAAACAGTGCCTTGTTGACAACCTGAGTCCATGCTTTCGTGGGGTCTGTCCTACACTGGAACCCTACCATCAGCTGTTACCAACCGAAATGGGGACTCATCTGATGTGGCCACGGTTTTCCAGCCGTCTAACGTCCAAACGATACGGTCACGAGCCAGGAGAGGTGCTGCCTCCGATGTCGTGCCGCCAGCAAAGGCTTTCCCGTCAGTGGTCTGCTGCCGTAGCCCATTAACACCAAATTTCGCCGCACTGTCCTAGCGGGTACGTTAGTCGTACGATCCATATTGATTTCTGCTGTTACTTCACACAGTGTTGCTCGTCTGTTAGCACTGACAACTCCACGCAAACGCCGCTGCTGTTGCTCTTTAAGTGAAGGCCGTCGGCGACTTCGTTCTCGGTGATAAGAGGTAATGGTATTCCCGGCACACTCTTGACAGTGGATCTCAGAATATTGAATTTCTTAACGATTTCTAAATGGAATGTACCATTCCGCGTTTAAAGTCTGTGGATTCCCGTTGTGTGGCCATAATCGTGTCGGAAACCTTTTCACATGACTCGCCTGAGTACAAATCAGAGCTCTGGCAAGACACTGCCTTTTATACCTTGTGTTCGGGATACTTCCGCTACCTGTATGTGTGCATATCGTATTCCACGACTTTTGGCAACTCAGCGTATACGATCTGCACTTATCTGCTCAGACATTTCTACACATCTATATTTGCTTGAGATTCACACTATTGTTTTCCAAATACTCAACAAGCACAATGTTTCATACGACAACTACACATACAAACACTCCGTGCTTCCATATAGACACAACGTCCATGTATCAGTAGTTTACTGCTGTGTACAGAGTGGGGAGGGGTGGGGGGTGGGGGGTGTGTTCAAAATTGGTTCAAATGGCTCTGAGCACTATGGGACGGTCACATCTGAGGTCATCAGTCCCCTAGAACTTAGAACTACTTAAACCTAACTTACCTAAGGACATCACACACATCCATGCCCGAGGCAGGATTCGAACCTGTGACAGTAGAGGTCACATGGTTCCAGACTGAAGCGCCTGGAACCGCTCGGCCACATCGGCCGGCGTGGGGGGAGGAAAGGGTGCTGATGATAGTGTGTTGCTTTATGCCCATCCTGCAAAATGTTAAAAACAATCGTTACTAACTGTTTACGTACATTAACTACATACATTTTAAAGAGCTACTGATGTGTAAGATGGGTCAACAACCTGAAAATACCTTTCAGCACACTTTTAAGAATATTTATGCATTTTCAACAGTTTGTACATGATCCTTCATGACATTAAAAAATGCAAATTAAGTTAATTGTTGTTGACTCTTACTCACAACGTTTTAAAGAGATACTGATGCGTAAGTAATTTCCTGAACCTGAAAATATAGATTCTGGCATTTATTGTGGAAAGGGACATCTACTGGAAAGACTTATATGTTTGGATTGGGTTTAACTGAAAATTTAAAACTTTTATTGAGTATGGTAGATGATTTTTCGAAATACTAAAATATTAAGCAACTTACTAGATTACGATATTTTCAAAAGGTGGGCGTAAATAACACCCCCCTCCCACTTCCTTGGTATTGCGAGGATAACCCTTGGTGCATGAGTGTCTGGCCTCACAAAACTGCATGGTTATGTAAGACCCTCCGCGAAGACATTATAGAATGTTGGCATTAAAAGATATTATATAATTATGAAAAAAATTTATGACGCTATTGTGAACCTTATTTCAGTATAATGTGAAATGTAATATTATAAATTACGTTATAATTTTCCTGAGACTGAGTAACTGTCTCTCAGTTTTACCAATCCGCAACAGAAGAACTGTTCATAAAAAATAACGTCATTCACAAACAATTTCACTAAGATTTTTGCATATATTTTTTGTTCTTTCGCAGAAAGACAGGCTATTTTTCTGTCTAATCGATTTAGGAACATGAAGAACCTTCCTTTTGATGATCTTCGAGGTTTCATAGTCTTAGTCTGTTACGGACCTGTGCCTTCGCTTACAAAACCTTCTCTTCTCCATAAGAAAACATTTTATCTTTCGTCACATCTACCTTACTGGTAGTTGGAAATCTGTTGTAAAAATATGCACAAGACATTTATTGCTACTGCATCTAATCTGTTTGCCAATAAAACAACAGTGTTCTCTAATCCTTCTATCAAGCACACGTACCTGCATTCTGATCAAGAGAATCAACTTGTGGTTTACGGTCGTTATAAAATAAAACATTCTCTCACTTGTTTTTACGTCTTTCATCTACCGTGATGCCGTTGGGCACGAGAATTAGCAGTAGCAAATTTTGTTCTTTTTGTCCACATAAAGTATGATCGTCGAACTGTCCTTCAGATCAAAATGGTGACGGTATAACTTTCCTAAAAGTTGAAGCTTTCATTCCTAATGCAGTTCCCTTTTTGTTTCGTTACACTATCTCTTAATGGACCAGGAGGAATTTCCATGATATTATCTATCCGTATGCTGCTCGCTGGTGGCAGTGAATCGCTCTAATGAGTCCAGTGATGACCCATAATTCTTCATCGTTTGCTTCACTTGACGCGCTAGAAGACGTGGATCGACAATCCTGAGGACAATCGCTGTCTGGATGTCTTCTATCTTCCTGAACAACGAGATATTAGATCACTTGTATTGACTTCAGATGATGTTCTTTTGTGTCTTACAAATAGAGTGAAATCCCTCATCTAACTAAAGAATAAAGGTCTCTTAGATAATTATCTGATAAAGAAATGAAGCTTAATTTCATATTAAAGTATTTTGACGACGAGAAATACACTTACATTCAAAAGAGCACTTTTTCAGTATTTTTGAGCCCTCAACAACGATTATAACTGCGCAGAACTGATAAATGTTGTCAGTAACTTGCTACTTTATTGCGCCAATGAGATCAATGATAAACTATTGGAAAGAAAGCTTGTTTGCGAAGTAGTCTGGAAGACCACTGTTATGCGTTACTGATACACGATGAGAAAATCTGTAAAATATAATAAGTGACTTGAGTCACTACAAACAATATTTTTGCGAAGAAAGTGAAGTGTATTTTCCAGAATGACACCGAACATCAACTTAAACAAATAAATTTTAAAACAATTTATTGAGAAAATGAAAGGTTTCTAGGTGTTAAAAGACCCCTTTAAGCATCCAAGGCTTATAGATCACGCGGCACGCACTAGTGACAAAAAAAGCTTCTAATAAGATAAAAGTTACATAGTTCTGTGAATCACGCCAGAGACCATCGACACATTTCAGGCTCTTCCTTTGCTCTCCCCTCCATCCCCCCCCCCCCCTCTCCAACCACAAATACTATAACGGTTTCTTATCAGCGAAACATTGCGATTTAACAACAACTGTCCTTCTCGCACATAAACGACGTTAATATAAAAAAGATTCAGGGCGCCGGCTGCAAATCGTTTCGTCACGCCTGAGTGAATAGATTTAGTCTACAGCAGTTTGCAGAAGTCCTTAAATCCCTTTATATATGAGAAGCGCTACGTCGTGCAGTACGGCAACAGGTGGTTCTGGGTCTGTGCAGTACCAGCCGGTGAGTGCAGTTCAGGTTTCTAGGTAACAGTTGAGAAGAGATGGAGTAAAGCAAGAGATTTTCTTGAACAAGAAAAACAGTCAGTCAGAAACTTCGGTACACGTCCTAACGATCTTAACATGTGACTGTTGCGTGTGAGGCATTAGCAGGGCTATGTTGAGGATAGTAAGTACATCTCTGATTATGAATGAAAAATTCAATAGCGTATATAGTGTACAACATTAATTATTTTGATCACAGGTTTTCGGTTTACGAGGGCTTATTCTTTGATTCAGTAAAACTATTTAATTTTATGGATCACGCATTACTTTTACACAAGACGGAATGTTATGACTGCAGCTACTATGACTTAACGTCGTAGCCCGATATGAGTAGCAAGGCAGTCCGAGTAAAGACAGCACCATGTCTGGCTGTGGCTACCTCGGCCGATGCAATGAAGAGAATAACAACACTAGCCACAACATGCCGCGATGACATACCGGGTCGCCAGACATGCTGACTTCGATACGTCTGATAGAAGGTGAACCATCACGACGTGCAGGCGAGTCTCACTTTCGGCTACCATCATGCTCCCGTAGCCGCAAACACTACTCCAGCCTTATTAATTAGAACGGAATTTACGTTTGTTCCGCTGGAGGCGTTGGTAATCACCCTATTGAAGTAGTTGGCTACGAAAGTCTTAGTTCATATTTACGCTACTGGCCATTAAAATTTCTACACCAAGAAAAATGCAGATGATAAACGGGTATTCATTGGACAAATATATTATAATAGAACTGACATGTGATTACATTTTCAAGCAATTTGGGTGCATAGATCCTGAGAAATCAGTACCCAGAACAACCACCTCTGCCCGTAATAACGGTCTTGATACGCCTGGGCATTGAATCAAACAGAGATTGGATGGTGTATACAGGTAGAGCTGTCCATGCAGATTCAACAAGATACCACAGTTGATCAAGAGTAGTGACTGGCGTATTGTGACGAGCCAGTTGCTCGGCGATCATTGACCAGACGTTTTCAGTTGGTGAGAGATCTGGAGAATGTGCTGACCAGGGCAGCAGTCGAACATTTTCTGTATGCAGAAAGACCCTACAGGACTTGCAACATGCGGTCTTGCATTATCCTGCCGAAATATAGGGTTTCGTAGGGATCGGATGAAGGGTAGAGCCACGGGTCGTAACATATCTGAAATGTAACGTCCACTGTTCAAAGTGCCGTCAATGCGAACAACAGGTGACCGAGACGTGTAACCAATGGCACACCATACCATCACGCCGGGTGATAACCACGCTTTCAATGTGCGTTCACCGCGTTGTCGCCCAACACGGATGCGACCATCATGATGCTGTAAACAGAACCTGGATTCATCCTAAAAATGACGTTTTGCCATTCGTGCACCCAGTTTCGATGTTGAGTACACCATCACAGGCGCTCCTGTCTGTGATGCAGCGTCAAGAGTAACCGCAGCCATGGTCTCCGAGCTGGTAGTCCATGCTGTTGACTCAGGGATCGAGACGTGGCTGCACGATCCGTTACAGCCATGCAGATAAGATGCCTGTCATCTCGTCTGCTTGTGATACGAGGCCATTGAGATCCAGCACGGCGTTCCGTATTACCCTCCTGAACCCACCGATTCCATATTCTGCTAACAGTCATTGGATCTCGACCAACGCGAGCAGCAATGTCGCGATACGATAAACCGCAATCGCGATAGGCTACAATCCGACCTTTATCAAAGTCGGAAACGTGTTGGTACGCATTTCTCCTCCTTACAAGAGGCATAACAACGACGTTTCATCAGGAAACGCCGGTCAACTGCTGTTTGTGTACGAGAAATCGGTTGGAAACTTTTTCATGTCAGCACGTTGTATGTGTCGCCACCGGCGCCAACCTTGTGTGAATGCTCTGAAAAGCTAATCATTTGCACATCACAGCATATTCTTCCTGTCGGTTAAATTTCACGTCTGTAGTACGTCATTTTCGTGGTGTAGCAATTTTAATGGCCAGTAGTGTAGTTGTACCGTGAAGGTCACGCGCCTCGTCATGCCATATTACCCAGCGTATCTTGCGTGCATTCCAGACCTACGCCATCTTACAGGCGGACGTTCCAGGTAAGAGCAAATACTTGCCCGCCACACAGGCTGATATTCCTGACGTCGCACTATTTTGTCCATCTGCCTCACAGGCGGATATATCATGTTATTATTTAGGTCCTTAGGCGTTCCGTTTTTCGTCCCTTGAGTACGTTAAATGTTTAAGGGAGTTTTTTCGACTATATGGGGGAATTATTTTGCTCACAAAAACATGACTGTCAAATTAATCAGTTTGAAATGCAGTTGTAAATTATTCTAGTGTGTTTCTTTTCTTTATGTAGAATCGCAATTGTTACCTTTAGAAATAATTTCTGAACTACTTAGCCACTTTCCAAAGTCATTTTTTATGATATTATTCAGTTTTATGTTTATTCTCGATTTTTATTTCATTTTATGAAGACAGATAGGTAGATCTATGTGTTTACAACTGTCATTACATTCAGTAAGAACGTTTTAGCGTGAATTTTTTCTTTTTTGTTTTAGAGAGTGCAATGGATGGGAAAATACCAACTAATGTGTCAAACAGAAGTAGAAGTATTACATGACGGAGGCGATGTTTTCTGAAGCTAACTCCGGTGACTCCTATGTTACTGACGAAAGCGATGAACAAGACACGGCTTCAGAAATACCTGAAAACGAACTGGATCAAGATATTTATCAAGAAGAGAATGTGGGCAATCCAAGTGAAATTGATCAGCAACATTCGACAATGACTATGAGCAATCTCAGTTCTCACGATAATGTGCCACGTACAAAATGCACACATCGTGGCACTTCAGAGTCATCTTTGGCTCACAACTCTTCCACTGGTTCATATCAGGCCTACCAGAGTCACTCTGTTCCTTATTTCCAAGGTAAAACAAACTGTTTTACTTAAAGGTCTATGCCCTAGTGAGCTTATAACTCTAGATCAGCCGACAACATAATAATTCGACGTTCTAAACCCATTGGTCCAGCTCTCACTTTAGGGGAAAACCCAGTCCCCATTGAAATATGGCACCTCTTTTTTTACTGATGACGTCATACAAGAAATTGTTCTCAGAACTAATGAGAAACTGGAATCAATATGTTTGCACCTGAAAAATCAAGCAGATCTTTCTCATAAAAATACAAACTTCACAGAACTGAACGCACTCCTGGGAATTCTGCTGTTTTCTGCATCTTCAGATCATCTCGAGAATCACTCACATCGCTCTTTTCTACGACACCCACTGGACGACCCACATTTAGATGCATAATGTCCGAAAATCTTGCGACAAAATATAGAGCTGATGTATTAGATATGAAATGCAGCAATTACTATGACAATCGAGGAATTCGTCGATGGCCATTACCATTTAATAGCCGTAGGTGGTTCCAAAGAATACGTAATTTATTCACATTTCAAAAAGGAATACACATCAAGGTTTGATTTCTTGCATCAGCTTGGACTTCCTTTCTTCAAGAACATCTGAAAATATCCAATATTACCAAAGAACTGAGAAATCTGATCAGTACAGATAACGCAGAAGAAAATTCTTCGAAAACGGGGTGTTCTACCGATGCATGTACGACCTCGTCACTAACTGCAACTACAATGAAGACTGATAAGCTTCAAGGACGAAAAAGTTGCCGTTATTGTCCTCACCAGAAAAACAGGATGACGACTTACAAGTGGGTCAACTGCCACACCTCAAACTACTTGCAGTGTTCCAAGAAATTGTGTAATGTTTGCGTTATGAGACTGTGCACAACAGATACAATGAAGTAGATTTATTATTTTTCGTTATTGAGAATGTGGCAGAACAACTATATCTGTGATAACAAGCTTCGATACCTTCTTTACTTATCAACAATGTATTTGTAATATGCTTGTAGACGGTTGATCTGTTTTCATTTATTGCAAATTCTTTACGTTTTCAAGTTTCTAATAAGTTATTTCACAATATTTCATTCTTTATAGTACTGATCTAAGTGATTTTAGGTTAACTAAGTTCCTAAACAACGTTTAAACTTAAAAGATAGTACAAGACTGAAAAAAGTGTGTTTTAGATTAATGTATTTTCTTCTTTAAATGTCTGAAATGTCCTTAAATGTCTAAATTTCTAGTATTTATTCACTGTCAATTATTAGATCAATGAATGCAAAAACAAGGTACAATACAATTAGTAAAACTTCTATAGATCTGTGCCTCACAGGCGTATGTGGCAACTAACGAACCCCCTATAAGGCGGACGTTCACCAGAACGCCCTGCAAAACCATGTTCCTAGTTAAGTATTGAACCAGCACGGAGGCCGCCACGGTTTAGTGTTAACTGGGACTTCCTGTTAACATTGTCTGGCTAGCAAATCAGTGACTGAGCTGTGGTCTGGAAGCTTGGCACTTTTCACAATCACTTGGCTTCTTGGGTAGCATTTTCTTGATGTCAAGAAAGTTTAAAAATCCATACTCACATAGCAGTTCATGACCACTGCTGGCGGCTCACCTCCAACTGCCCAACGCTATGCGCTGTTCGCATTCAGCTGCCCAATACTACAATGGCAGACAACAATGCAAACTAGCCACAGACTGCACACAGCACAGCCAGTGATTTTCATACAGAGCGCTACGTAACGTTGCCAATAAGAAAACATAAACAGCCTACTTACATAGCCCCCATGCTCCCCACAAAAAAATTTTACAAATTGTTTTGGGCAGTGGCCAATAATGATTTGATAAAAATTTTCATAATTACAATAACAAAGAAATCAAATGCACACAATTATTGGTACAATGTTGGTCAAAAGCTAAAATTTTCTCACAGTCCATAAAGACAGTCCTGATCGTTCACCACAGTAAAATAGCAGTGTTTTCCTCAAAGTCTGAGCAGTAGAAGAAAATGCACACGGAAGTAGTGGATTTCCATGCAGTCTTGAAGAAGTAGTGTTGTCCTTCCAACGGAAAGACAGTGCTGACTCTTGACATGCTGACAGGTAATGGGCCACAACAGAGCAAACCCACCGCAGAGTCAGTCGAAGTTTTGAAGAATATTGGTACGTAGGTCATCGCAGAGTAGACCCACTGTAGTCCTGGTAGATATTACGGTATTGGTGGGCCACCAGAAGTGCAGACCCACTGCAGTCCTTGTAGAAATAATGGTAATGGTGGGCAATCAAAGATGCAGACCCACTGTAGTCCTTGTAGAAATAATGGTACTGGTGGGCCATCAATGATGCAGACCCACTGTAGTTCTTGTAGAGATGGCCAGCAGCCATCTGTTGCGACTGTGCAGGTGCACAATCACCATCGAAGAGTCTTGCGAAGAATATAGCAAGTCCATAGACCACCACTTGTCCACTCACAAAAAATTAGTTTGAAATGTCCTTAGAACCAGCAATGCTGTTATCCAGTCCCTTGCTGAATTATTAACACACGTGCAAACACTAACAGTCCGTACTTCTCACATATTGTCCATGTACTATGACCAACAGAAACGTGTGCAGTGAAATGGAACTTACAAATTACTTAATTTGATGAACTGGTGTCAATTACAATTTTATAACATAAGAATACAATAACAAAGGTACAGAAAACATCATTAAAAACATAATAATACAGATAACCTTTGTAGTAATACAGGCATTACAAAAGAATAGATATAAACATATACATCAGTGTTACAGGAATTATGACATAAGTAAATACATAAAAGATCAGAATAACTTTCGAAACATCAACTTCACACATGAGCATTAAAACAGAACAGAATAAATAATGTCTATATCTTTACAAAGAAAATAACATATTATCAGAAAAATTCTACAACATAACTCTTATTAGCTAAACACATAATGACAGGAAAAACACAAATATACAAGAGTACACAAACACATAGCAGAATAACACAAGAGGGAAGGGCAGGGTTTGTTTTCAGTGCAACATTTGGTACTGCAGTCCAACCTAAAACTTCATTCCATTGATCTTTCGTCTTACTTCAACATTTGTTTCCACCAAAAAAATCCTATCCAAGCATGCTTTCTGTATTTATATGTTCACATATTTCTTACCTAATTATTTATTTTCCATTATCTTACCTCATCATTTATTTCGAAGATAATCGTACCTAAACCTGTTGTCCCTAAACCCAACTTTTTTGTTCATATCCTCTTTCAAAATACTTTTTCTCCACTGTACACTCCTTTTTTGCCAAACCATTTCCTTATAGCTTCTCAATGCATTTCTTCCATTTCATCACAACTCATTCTCTTATATAGTCTACCCCCTCTTAAGCTAACTTAAATCTACTGAGCTCAGATGCTAAACTAAGGAACAAGACAATGCAGCAGCACAGAACAATTAACACAAACAGCAATGATAAAAAATACAAATGGCAAAGCAAGCAGCATAAATTAGCAAAGCAAATGCAATATTACAACTAATATAAGGCAATGTGCAGAAAACAAGAAAAGTAAATCCATAGTAAACTGGCTTAGCAGAGTAACACAAATTAAAATTCAGTAGCACTATGCCTGGCAAACAGCAGCAGCAAATGCAATAACTTATATCTAAACATGACAAAGTTCAAGCGGAAAAAATAGTACACTAAAGACAACAACGCAGATAAGGGAAATGTCTGTTCACATCTTAATATCTATGTCATTAAAGTGGTGCACCACAAAAAACTAATTCTACAAAAAATTACCAAGAACTTGAAAAGAAAATTATATATGCAGTTACTGTTATTAGTCCCTTCTTATTGTTCTTTCCATTCCAAGTGCAGATCTGTTGGCACTTAATTTTATTTTAGAAAGCCAAAGCTGCAACACAGCTGGAGACCAGATATTAAACAAAATGAGCAATCTCTCCACTAGAAAGACAATAGATGGAAAATGTTTCTCATTTCATTAGGCATTTTAGTAAATGATAAATGATAAATTAAGAGCTCCACAGTGTAATCATATGTTTTCAAGTTTGAGCGTGGTGTATTTGCGATGCTTTCTACAAAGGAAAGTCAATAGCGAGGATAATGGCCTCTTTTTTTTTCTACCTGTGCCTCTGAAAAGGCACACACTAATGGCTTTTTCTCCAGGCATCTGACACAGCTGGCCGCTCACGACTCATTATGTGAAGGTGGTCACTTAGCTTTCTCACCGAAACATTTACGACACCAGTTTGCACTACAGTGACAGTCTCATATAAAAAATTTCACAGGTCGAGAATTTGTGTTGCAAATGTGTAGAAACAAAATCCTATGAATATAACAGTGTTCAAAAAGTTTTCGTCGGCATTGTGATACATTCACGCATTTACAGACATTTCATAACTCTTAAAGTACGATTCTTGGTTTCCAACATCCTTTTCCACAAATCAGAGTCCCTAACCACTACTCATTATTCATATACATATTCGTCAACACTTCTTCAATATTTCATCATAATAAATACGTAGCATAATCAAGTTCCTCATATAGCATCAGCTTATTGATCATAAACATACCTCAACAGCATAATACACATCGTCGTCGTAATAATATCATAACACCTCAGTCAAATCTCAAAAACGTCGTAGCTTTCTGCAATAATGTCAAAACCTAAAAAAAATCTCTCCTCATTTCAATAGTGTCATGTACCTCAAACGTACTTTGCAATCATGCTCCCTTACCAAATACATCATTCAAAGTTTTCATAGTACCACAGTGGTTCCGAAAAAATATGAACAGTTCACAAAGTACAGACAAAATACAATTTCATAAGTGCGAAGTTACCCAATTGTGTAATTGTGTAAACATGTGTCACTGATGTAGTAAAAAAAAATGTTTATCTCTCGGTTAAATGATCAGATAGCTGTGTAATTTGTGTGTTAGAGAAATATGGTACCGATGTGTAAAGTTGTATAAGCAAATACCATATTACCTAGGGCTCCTTCTGCTTGCCAAACACATGGTACACAAAGTAAGCGTGTACCCCCCTGAGGATTAATGTAATTATACCCTCAGGTGTTACAGATTACAGCAATGGAATGAAATGTATCTTGGAAAACTTGCTTTGTATTTCAAAAATCTTAAAAAAATAAATGTTTTAAGTACAAAATTAATCACTCAAATTGGTGTACTGTAGCGCTAAACTGTGCGTCTTGTTGTAACAAAATCTCTGTGGAAGTGTAGTAGTTATCGTCCTCTGTAAGCAAAGTTCTGCTGAAATCAACGTACTTACCTCCTCATAAACGAAAGTGAAATGCTTTGCGTATAGAAATCGTAGTTATTCCGCTTATTGCCGTGATAAAGAAAGTACTGTGCTGTAACGTATTGTTGTGCTATGGAAAAGGCTGTCTCATTGTAGCTATACCACAAAAGTTACTACTAAAACATGTTTTACTTTCCAGAAGAATTCAGAAAAACTGTGCAGATATAAAACAGATACACCGCAAAAGCAATAATATAAATTATATCACTCATTAGTAGCGTCGTAATATAATCGTGTAGCTGTCAAATAAACTAACCACTGTGTCGTCTGGTATCTCTCAGAAAGTACTTTAAATCCAGAATGTATTTTCAAGTAAACCAAAATGTTGCATTAATATCTCATTAGCAGTACCGGTATATGTTCTAAGTATGTGAGCCTTATAGTCGTTACATAATCGTGCACTAACAAGCAAGAATGTACACACACAATAACACTGTGTCGTCTGTTCACTATAACAATGCACTCGTAAATACTGTCTAAATATGTTCCCTAGCTTCTAGACTGGATAGTTAAATTCAAAACATTGTTACATATTAACAGTTTCTCAGTGTGACAAATTGTACTGGTAGCGTGAAGTGAAAAATTTTTATGGCAAAGACAAAGTTAAAAAGTAGATTATCTTTCAATACACGGTTTTACATGTGAAATGTGGTGTAAACCTTCACTCTTCCTAGTACACAGAGTTTCAACTTCAAAGCAATTATCATGTGGTACGTCGGTAAGGAATGCTAAAATTTTTCTCAAGGTTAGCGTCTATGTTATTTTTTCCTGAGCCAGCCGGCGCACGAGGCTGCCTGAGGTGCGAGTCATTGTCTGTCTCGTTGTTGGCGTGCGTCGTTATTGGGATTAGGAGACCTTCCTTCTACAAATTCACCTTGACGAGAAGGCCCTGCCCTGTTTGAATCCCGCCAGTTCTGATGCAATTCAGGTCTGTCATTATGATCATATCGTCTGTCGTCATGTCGGTAGATGCCATAGTTTCTTTCTTGTCGGTCACGTGGTGGAGAATTTCTCCCTGAATCGTAACTGCGCGATGGACCGTTGCGTCTAAAGTTATTCTGTCTCCCTTGATAATTATTTTGGTTCCCAAATTGTCTGTTTCTCTGATTGTCTCTGTGATAGTTACTACCGCGGTGAGGTGATCTTTCCCTATAATTATTACTAGTCTGCCAACGGTTGTCATACGGGTGGTGTCTGTTTTGGTCACATTTACGTTGTAAGAATAGCCTTGTCGTGTATTATTTCTGTCATCGCGGAATTGCGACAGATGTGACCTGTAAATGTTGTGTTCCTGTTTTCGCGTTCCGCGATTGTCAGTGTCAATTTCCAGTTCTTGTAACAGTCCTTGAAAAGCTTCAATGTCGTCTTTGCAACGTCCTGCTAAAATAATATATCGTAAATGTTCAGGCAATTTGATTAAGCAAATACGGATGAGTTCTGAGGGGATGTATAGGTTTGAAAGATACTGATTCTTGTGCAACGTGTATTCAAAATATTTGACAAGACTGGATAATTCACATTGTTCAAAGTGTTTCATCATCATGATGCTATGTTTTACTCGGTCTTGTGTAGCTTGAGACCAATATGCTGAGAGGAAGGCATGATAAAATTCTCCTTCACTGTGACAATCGTGAATGACCGATTGCATTCTTACAGCTGGTTCATTCTCCAAGTAGCCACACATAAATTCTAACCTGTGCTCCAGTGACCAGTTGGGAGGAAAACAATGAGAGAATTGATGAAGCTATGCTTGTGGATGAATGTCGTTGCCGGAATTCTTAAATGTTTTGAATTTACGTGTAGTAATAAACAGCTTATAGTCAAAATCGTCAAGTCGCCGAGTCGCATGTCGGTCATTGTTACGTCGTATCGGCGGTTCCATTTCAAAATTCGGTGCACCTTGCCAATTTCTTTCATAATTTCCGAAATGTCCTGTGTTATTATTTTGTGGTTGTTCCGTATTTCTATGTCCCTCTTCTCGTACTGGAGCGAGAGTGTCCTGTGAAATATGTAAATCTTGTATTACTTGTACCAACTGACCTTGTACTTCCCGGATTTCTCTTTTGTACTGCGTATTGATTTGATTTTGATTTTGTTTGAATTTTCTAATTTGTTCATACTCTTCAGTGTCCGTGAAGGCTACAGGTCTTGTGTCATTCAGATCATCATCTACCTTTGTAGATAAGTTAGTGAACTGATCTGAAAGTTCGGCTACATTATCCGATAGCGAAATTATTTCCTCTGTGTGTTTTTCTGAACCAAGTTTCAGAGTGTCCATTTGTGTTGAAATCGTATCTACTGCGTCCTTTAAGTTTTCCTGAGTTTTTGCAAGTTGCGCAACCGAATCGGTAGATGCAACTGAGTCAATTTTAGCTTGCAAGGTGTCGTGATTTTCATGAACAATAGTTTGCAGTTCTTTTATGGCTGCTTCGTGATTCTGTAATGCATTTTCATGACGCGAAAAAATAGGTTGGAAATGCTCACAAATTTGTGTTTTCACGTCATTACAGACTTTTTGACATTTCGATTCGATTTTAAATAACTCAGCTTTTAAACCTTCACGTGTTTGTTCAAGTGTGGTATCTAACTTTCGAAGATTTTCTTCCATCGAGTCTAACTTTTGAAGATTTTGTTCCATTGTGTCTAACTTTTGAAGATTATGTTCCATTGTGTCTAACTGTTGCTGTGTTTGTCTCTGATTTTGTTTCATTTGTTGCATTAATTGCAATAATAATGTATTTGTGTCTGGAATCTGTTCCTCGATGCTTTTCGGCAGTGAATGTGCACCGGCAACTTTCACATTTTGGCAAGCGGAAAATGTGTCTTGACTCATTTGAGAAAACGGTGAGAATCCAAAACCTGAGTCTACAGTATTTGCAATATTGTGTCATTCCCGATTCCTGAGGCGAGCTGTTGCCGACCGATCGATCGATAATGCTTCCCTGTTCACTACCTGTTTCACTGTCTACACCATTATTTGACGCCCGCTCCATTTCCCTATGCACAGTTACCAAATTACTACTTTAAATGTCTGTTAATTCATTACACAGTGGTGCTGGTAAGCTACGCTCGTCGTCACTATTATTTCTCAAGTTACTTTGGAGCCTTGTGTTACGTTTTTCACACGCCATTATTGTCACAATATTTCACACGACAACACAGAGAAGCACAATTTGAAGAGCAAAATAAGAAAACACATTAACATGGCATTGAAAATAATATCTAGTTAATTGCAAGCGTAGCTGTGAAATAATTGGTGCAAATTTACATGCGTGCCACACCTGTTTTACTGTATAACAATGAAAGACTGCAACTACAAAGGAGATACTCTCTACAATTACGCGCTAGCAATAAACAAAATCTACACTAATTACACAAACTACAAGAAAAAATCAGAAGAATCCAGTGAGGTATCCTCGGCTAAGGGTCGACATATGAAACGTCCCCATAGAAAAATTAATTAAGACTGTGCTTAAACTGACACACAATATTTTTAGCGCAACGCAATGTGACTTTCAAAAATCCCTACAAAATAATGTCCCTGACTAACATTAACCTATACCTTTCACAAATCACTTACCTCACAAAAATCTTCGTTACTCGAACTACTGCAATACAGCGAGCGCCACTACTGCCAGCTAAATAAAAGATTCAAACTATGGAAGGCACTAACTACTGATAGGCATAGTTAGCAAATGAAAGATTTTAATAGAGAACAAACAATGTATTTACCTTAATAGTGTTGCAAAATCATAATATACTTAGCAGTTCATGGCATCCGGTCTTACAAATTTCAAAACCCCGCCTTTTCTCTCCCCACATCCACCACTGCTGGCGGCTCACCTCCAACTGCGCAACGCTACTCGCTGTTCGCATCCAGCTGCCCAACACTACAATGGCAGACAACAATGCAAACTAGCCACAGACTGCACACAGCACAGCCAGTGATTTTCATACAGAGCGCTACGTAACGTTGCCAATAAGAAAACATAAACAGCCTACTTACTCATTAAAGGAGAATAGTCTTCACTGGCCTAACACTACAACAGACGATTCAGGATTTCATTGGATTACATTAAAATGTAAAACAAGCAAACTAAAGCTTATTTGATGTGTGTTCTGGGTTGATGAGCATACACACATGCAAGACCAAACGCATAACTACGAAAAATAAACAGCTGAAAGCCTTATTGGAACCGCTGTTACAGCATAGTATAGTATCACAACTTCACAATAATGAAGGAAGGTCTTCTGAACAAAGCAGACATCGATTTATGCAGGATGAATCAGAAGTCATGCGCTTCACAGTTCCAGTACGCAGTGTGCCAGTGACTGAATTGAGGAGAGGATCAGAAATGTTCTGGGTAGTGCAGTAGATTGCTAAGCTAGGAAAGAACGTAACATTAGAGTGCAGATATCGTGAAGTTTGCCCTATAAGCACCTAGGAGAGACATTATATTTCTATTGTGGGAAAAGGGAGGTTTTGCGAAAGAAGCTGACACGCAGATGTTTATTTAAATACATTTTGGTTCAGAATATGGCGGTTTTAAAAATTGGCTGCTATTTAATATGCATTTCATAGAAATAAAATCTCAGATTGTTATATCTACATTCGAAATACCAGTGCATCAAGAACTTATTTCTCTAAGGAGATGCACAAGACACACCTCTAAATTTTTTTTCTCTTGTGATTTTCTCTCTGGGTTTTAAAACCGTTCAAATGAAACGTCGTACACGCATTTAAGATATGAAGCAAAATTATGCGGAACAATTATTTCCTGAAATTGTTTTAAACCAGATTATGTATGTGACATGAGTACATTTGAGTAAATTATTTTGAAGGAACTTGATTCCAAAATAAAAAGACCCGTCAAAATAACATCAATGGTGATTACATTTTGACTTTTCTCTTTGTAAAACTTGATCAAATTGTCGTTCAAACAGTTTCAGTCATCCACCAATATCTACTTGGTCGATTTTTGGATATTTTTGGATATGTCCACCCCCCCCCCCCCTCCAACCACCAAGGGTCCATCTACTTAATTACCTTGACCACTACAATAGTTGCAAAAACAAAATTGCACAGCAATACACTTTGTTTTGTTTCAGATTTCTTCTGGCTTTTTCAGTAGTCACGTTTAGCGTACTTCATTTTGGAGAGTTGGCAAAAATGCTACACCCAGCACATCTCGCTTCGCTGCGCTAAACTGTTACCTACGGCAACGACTGAGAGTTACGCCCATGGTCCGAATTCAGGACTAGCATTTTGTTACATTCTATCTTTGAATGTCTACCCTTGCCTGGATTAACTGGACACTGTTTATCGGAACGGTCTTTGGCTTGTGAAGTGGCCTTGTAGTGTTTTTGTAGTGTGTGCGGTAAATGTATGGCAGCAGTTGAGTGTGTGTTCCTGAAGTTATAACACAGAATGTGGTGCAGCCAAATGAATATTCGACTCAGGCAGACGATGACAGCGCAGCAAAAGGAACCGATGGAAACGTAAGCGCAGACCAACAAAGCGATCGTAGCTGCAATGTAAACTATGATGATGACATCCCAGCCATTGCAGAGTGGAATTCATATGAAAAACGTATTTGCCAGCCCTTCGCAGTCTTTTAGGTAGCATAACCTGACACGATCAGATAATTTTTCCTCTCGTGTTGCTAGCCTCAAATGTACACTGAAGAGCCAAAGAAACTGGTACACCGGCCTATTATCGTGTAGGGCTCCCCGCGAGCACACAGAGGTGCCGCAACACGACGTGGCATATACTCGACCAATGTCTAAAGTAGTGCTTGGAGGGACCTGATGCCATGAATCCTTCAGGGCTCTGAATAAATCCGCAAGAGTACCAGATGGTGGAGATCCCTTCTGAACAGCACGTTGCAAGGCATCCCAGATATTCTCAATAATGTTCATGTCTGGGGAAGGACGTGTGTGGTATCGCATTGTCATTCTGGAAATTGCCCAAGGCCGTCGGAATGCACAATGGACATGAATGGATGCAGATGACCAGACAGAATGCTTACGTACGTGTCACCAGTAAGAGGCATATCTAGACGTATCAGGTGTTCCACATCACTCCAACTGCACGCGCCCCAGACCATTACAGCTTGAAGAGTTCCCTGTTGACGTGCAAGGTCCATGGATTCATGAGGTTGTCTCCATATGCGTACTCGTCCATCCAATCGATACAAATTGATTCAAATGGCTCTGAGCACTATGTGACTTAACTTCTAAGGTCATCAGTCCCCTAGAACTTAGAACTACTTAAACCTAACTAACCTAAGGACATCATACACATCCATGCCCGAGGCAGGATTCGAACCTACGACCGTAGCGGTCGCACGGTTCCAGACTTTAGCGCCTAGAACCACTCGGCCACCCCGGCCGGCCACTCGATACAATTTGAAACGAGATTAGTCCGACCAGGCAACAGGTTTCCAGTCATCAACAGTCCAATGTCGGTGTTGACGAGCCCAGGCGACTGCGTCGTGCAGCCATCAAGGGTACACGAGTGGGCCTTTGGATGGAAAGTCCATATCGATGACGTTTCGTTGAATGGTTCGCACGCTGACGCTGGTTGATCGCTCAGCACTGAATCTGCAGAAACTTGTGGAAGGGTTGTACTTCTGTCACGTCAAACGATTCTCTTCAGTCACCAATGGTTCCGTTCTAGCAAGACGTTGCTAGAATATTTTTCCGGCCACAGCGAAGTCGGAGATTTGACGTTTTACCTGATTCCTGAAGTTCACGGTACACTCTTGAAATGGTCGTACGAAAAAATCTCTACTTCATCGCTACCTCGAAGATGCTGTGTCCTAACTCTCGTGCGCCGACTATAACACCACATTCAAACTCCCTTAAATCTTGATAAACTGCCACTGTAGCAGCAGTAAGCGATCTAAGAACAGCGCCAAACATTTGCTGTCTTGTATATGGTTTAGCAAACGCAGCGCCGTATTCTGCCTGTTTACATATCTCTGTATTTAAATACGCTTGCCTATACCAGTTTCTCTGGCCCTTCGGGATATAAACTAGTGGGTAAATCTGCACCGTTCGCAGAGCGGAGTCTTAACTTTTAATGAAGTGTGTGCGTTTGTGAGTGCAAATTATCAGCAAGACTGTCACGTTGATTCGACACGGATAGAATTTTATCACTGCAGAAAGCTTCCTAATCGAGGACGGCCAAACTTCACGAGCTTAGTAGAACACGAACGTCTTCATTTAGCGAACCCCACGTTATAACGGGTGCTCGTGCTCGCCCAATCTAATGAGTTTCGAATGCAGCCTGGAAATATTTTAAACATGGGTGGATTTAGTACCAGTCAACCACGACCTAGAAAAACCGTTTACGCGTGACCAAGGTGACGGAGTAGAAGCGATTCAGTCTCCCCAGTAACGGGAGGAAGCAGAAACATTGAAAGGGCGATGAACTTCCCAAACAAAGTCCAGAAATCTCGGCTCACATACCTAATGCCTTGATCCCTTTAATAAACGTCGTCTGGCTGATAACCCAGACTGATGGAACTTCCATGATTTTTGAGACCGACAGGGGCACATAGCGTCTATCTACAGAGTGAAAGCGCACCACCCCATTTCCCAGCAAAGCACACCCATGAACGTTAATAAGATTTCGGAAAGTATTCCATCACTGACTAAGCCTTTTGTCGACCTTATAACTGAGGATAGGACAATCCAGCTACAAGTGGACGCTGGTTCTGCGGTCAGTTTGATCAGTTAGACGACGTACGTCCAGGTATCACCAAAAATAACCCTAATGCGACGGCACATCGACAGCTACAACAAACAGCGAATACCGTTAAAGACCTAAATCACTGTCTCGGCTTCGTACAGAAACTTAGCCTGGCAAATAACTTATTTGTTGGCGAATAATGGTTCAAATGGCTCTGAGCACTATGCGATTTAACTTCTGAGGTCATTAGTCACCTAGAACTTAGAACTAATTAAACCTAACTAACCTAAGGACATCACACACATCCATGCCCGAGGCAGGATTCGAACCTGCGACGGTAGCGGGCACGCGGTTCCAGACTGAAGCGCCTAGAATCGCACGGCCACACCGGCCGGCTGTTGGTGAATAGCAACATCACTGAAAATTTATTTGACCTAGGCGTCTTCCGAAGTTTCGGCTTCTCAATGCAAGATTGTGTAAACCTGGTGTCGGACGACGTCCCATTAAAAGAAATACACACAACGCTGGAGGCCTACCATCAAACTATCGCTCACGGATTGGGAAAAGACAAGTTGTTAGAAGCTCACATAAAGTTCAATCATACAGCGAGGCTGCGCTTTTCTTATTGCTCACGAGGTTCCAGTGTCCCTTCGGTCACAAGTAAAGGACGAGCTAGACTGTTAGGTCCGGTTTTACAGTATTCAACCAGTCGCATCCAGTGTGTGGGCCACGCCGCTGGATGTAGTGAGAAAGCCCTCCGGATAGCTACGGCTCTGTGGTGACTTAAGAGGTGGCTGCCAAATGTCAGGCAGAGTGACACGTATGGCATTTCACGGCAGGAGGAACGCCAAGAAAAATTGAGTAGGGGCAAGTGCTTCTCCAAAATCGACCAGGGTTCCCCTAGACCAGGTCTCTAAAAAAACCCAAGTGATAAATAACACCATGGCCTCTTTAAATTTAAGAGATAGGTCTTTGGCATCGCCTGCGCACCGACCGTCTTACAGCAGTTTTCCAGCTCTAGGTCCAGAATATGCCATCAGGCATAAACTATTTGGAATACATCTTAGTGACTGGATCCACACCGGAGGAACATTTAACGACCTTGAAACTCAGATCCGAGTCCTGCAGGAACCGGGGCTAAACCTCAACTTCTGCGAACCTCAAATCAAATATTTGGGCCACATAATTTTCGCTGCAGAGATAGAAGGTATAGCCGTGTTCCAAGGACCAAAAAAGATAAAGAATTTTTAGGGAAAGTGTCAGACTACCAGAAGTTCATGTAAGTTGTGGCGGACAATTCGCGGCAACTGCATAAGCTGTGTGAAACAGGCACTCTGTTCCAGTAGACCGACCAGTGTAAACATGCATTCCAAACGGTAAAACTGCAGTTACAGTACGCACCCTGTTTGGCATGTTATCAACAGGGAAAACTGCTCATAGTTGGAGCCGACGCCTCAGGCAACGGCGTGGTGGCAGTACTCGCCCATAAAAATCCTGGCGGCTCAGAGCAGCCAATGCTTTTGAGTCCAGGTTACTGAATGCCGCACAGCACGGGTATTCGGAAATAGAAAATGGAGCACTGACGATCGTGTTTACACTTAAAGAGTTTCATGTCTACTGCTATGGAAGTACCCTTCAACTCATCACTGATCACAAGCCATTGGTCACAGTGTTCAGTTCGGCCGTCTAGATTCGTGACTTCGATTTCAGTCAATATGAGCTCCTGGTTTTTCATCTACACAACGACTTCCAGACAACCGTAGACGAATTTTCACTAGCCAGCGAATTAACCCCGAATGAAACTGGAACATAGCCCCTATTTCTAGTATTGCATAAGCACATAATAAAAGTTGACTGTAGTCGATACTGCGATGAGGCAACGAACAAGAGCGTCATTATTTCTTGTTACACCATCGACTCTTGTTGGTGACCGGAGTATACTATTGAATACTGAGAATTATTGAACATGTATCGTAGTTCCTCCAAGGCTTCGCCAGTGCATTCTGCAGTTGCTGCATCAACGACACTGAGGAACTCCCAGAAAGAAAGCCTTAGCCTCAACCCAAATACGCGCCCTAGGTGCAGGGGTATAGGATCACAGTTGGGTGCAGAACATCGGAAACCAATGTCAGCCCTGCAATCGTAAATACAGACGTTTCTTGTCTTTCCAAACCTTAAGTCAGAAGAACGTATATAAAAGTGTTGTCCCTGTTTAGTGTTGTTACCATGCCTGGTACGGTATGTATTAAGGGACATGAACAGTGTCAGACGCTGAGTGATCACTTCGAAGAACACGGAGATGTAGTGTACTCGTGAACTCATGTGTTATCAGCACATGGCGGTTGGAAAGCGGCTCTTCAAGGGGCTCCATTTGGGTGCCTGTCGAATAGTGGAGTATCCAGATTTGTGGGGCATTCAGATGTGACAGTTGCCCGACATTAGACTGCTTGGGAACAATAGGGAAAGCATTCCCCTCATAAGCGTTTTTATTGACCACGTCTGACAATCACAAGGGAGGATCGCCCTACTGGGCACCAAGCACATCGTGGCCCCATCACAGCTGCGCATGACATCCGAGAACATGTAATGGATTCCTTGCAACTCTGTTTGTATCGTATACCTTGGGTTCAACAGCAGCAGCAGCATCAGCAGCCAGACCAGGGGCTTACCATCTTGTGTGTGTGCTGCCGTTAACACCACACCACAAAAGACTGCATTTGGAGACGTGGCCGACCGCCGTGGCCGAGCGGTTCTAGGCAATTCAGTCCGCAACCGTGCTGCTGCTACTGTCGCAGGTCGAATCCTGCCTCGGGCATGGATGTGTGTGATGTCCTTAGGTTAGTTAGGTTTACGTAGTTCTAAGTCTAGGGGACTGATGACCTCATACGTTAAGTCCCATAGTGCTCAAAGCCATTTGAACCATTTTTGAACCCTCCTTAAGTGTCCATGATGTGTTCAGCAGCCGGCCGTTGTGGCCGAGCGGTTCTATGCGCTTCAGCCTGGAACCGCGCGACCGCTATGGTCGCAGGTTCGATTCCTGCCACCGGCATGGACGTGTGTGATGTACTTAGGTTACTCAGGTATAAGCAGTTCTAAGTTCTAGGGGACTGATGACCTGAGGTGTCAAGTTCCATAGTGCTCAGAGACATTTGAACCATTTTGAGCCATGATTGAGGAAATGGTGATCAACCTGTAAACTAATAACAAATCTCCGTTGACCTTTTTTTTCCGTGACCGGGAAGCATTGAATCTTGACGAACTATGTCACATTACGACATTACGTTCCGTGACGAACTGCGTTTCTACACTAACCCAGATCACCATCGTCGGATAGTACGACCGCGTCTTGTGGAACTGTCTCAGTCTTTCATATTTGTGGATGCTCAGCCATGTTAACACTGCCGTCATAGTGCGGGGAGCCATTGGATATAGCTTCAGGACACGTCGGGTAGTTAATTAGAGAGCTCGTACGGCACAGTGGAACGTCACGGACATACTGAATTCTCAAGTGTTCCTCTCATGCGGCAGTTCTGTGGTCCCATATTTATACAGGACAATGCTCATATCACGGGTTATTATGAATTATCTGAGTCGTTTTTAAGTCCTCCCGTGGCCAGAAAGATCCCCAGCTCTCTTCCTGATGGTACATGTGCGGGAACATTTTGGACAAATTATCAGGGGTCAATTACAACCATTATGGGCCAGATTGCTTCAGGATGGGATACAATGGCTTTATGACATCCTTCTCAGCCGAACCAGTGCATACATCCATACCAGAGGGAGTGCACCGTCGTAGTTATGTTATTTCATTCTGTTAAGGTGTTTGTAAATTTGACCTGATACAGTGATCACTAAAATAACGTTACATACTCTTTCAATGCGTGAAGTTTCATTTCGTTTCTCCGTCCTTTGCATGATTCATAGTGTTCCGTTCGTCGGCTTAAATTATAAAGCTTATAGGCTAGTCAGTAACATATGTAGCTTTAAGCGAAAAGTTTATGTTTAACAGCAGCAACACGAAGTGTTTAGAAATTCCTAAACGGAGCTCCCTGATGATGTTCGATTTGTGGGGTGCTCAACTGAGCGGTCATCAGCGTCCGTACAGGGTCCCAAATTTTACGCAATCCAAGTTTTTCACAGTCCAATCTAGCCTCTATCACGAATGACGATGATGAGATGATGATGAAATGACGAGGACAACATAAACACTCAGTCCCCAGGCAGAGAAAATCCCCAATCCTGCCGGGAATCGAACCCGGGAGCTCCCTGAAATGCGAAAAAGGTGGTCAATAAGTCAGTGAAGTCGACGATTTTAAATTTTTAGGGCTGACGATAGACTGAAGCTTTTCTTGGGAACATCGAGTTCAACATTTCGGACAGAGACAGAATACAGCTGTATTCACTATAAAGGTTCACTTTCTCTGACACTGAAAAACAAAAGTCTGTTTATTTTCATTACTTTCACTCTATTACATGGTATAGCGCTATATTTTGGGACAACTTCATACACTTATTAGAGTAAAGAGCAGTCAAATTGATCTGCAATGTTAATTCGCTATATTCGTGCAGGACATTATTCAGAAGTCTCTGAACTCTAGCTCTGCCGAATTCCACCATAAGATTTGTTCTTGACAGTAGTGGCTTATTTGGAAGAAACTGCTGAATTTATTCAGTGTGAACATTAGATGGAAAAACAATAGGCACTTGGATACCATTCCCTTAAGCAAAGTATAGAAAGGTGTGCACTATTAAGCGGATATCCAGCAATACTGAAAAGACCGAGTGATTCACACCATGGATTAAAAATTGATACGTTTGCTTATAGCACACTCCTTCTGTTATGAACTGGATTTCCTCACAGTTGAGAGCCTTTTAGTTTAAACTATCACTAAATCATCCACAATTATTTGTGTTTTACTGTTTTCGTTAATAAATTTTCTGATCAGCATTCAATAAACTAAGTTCTGCTTCGTTCGACCGAAACCATTGTTTGGCTCTTATAATCCCATGGAACCTAGTAAATAAACAAATAATGCCTGGAACTGTTTTGCAAGAAATGTATTTGTGTTTACGATCTATATATTTTTACTTCTTTCAAAATGGCTGTTTTATGTTTACAGAAAATATATCGGACATGGATCACAGGCGACTTTTATGAAGACTAAAAATTGGAACTAGTGATCTGCTGTGGTTTGTTTGAAAATAATGGTGTGTTCTGCTAACCTGAAAGGAGGTGTTTGTCCGTAGTGCAACGTTACTTATAGGTTATGCTGCTGAGTTGTTTCGTTAACCAATATCCCATACGATCACACCAACTGCAAATTTACCTGGTATTATTCGTACCTTAGGTAACTGGGCAGTGTGCAGCATTGTTAAAAAAAAATTAAAAACGCAGCTCGATAATGTCCTTCGGTCGAGTCTCACACAGCACACATCCACCACCAAGCCCAGCAGCTAACTTGCTGCAAATAATAGACTGCAGCTGTGATCCTGCAGTAAAATTGTCTATGAATTGGCTAGAACTGCGAATTAACGAAACGAAAGATAACTAAATAATAATTAAAAAAGTTCTGTAACTGATGTGTGCGGCACCAGAGAATTCTGTTAAATAATTTTTATCCAAGAAAGTATTCTCAAACAAACGGAAAACGCTGCTGCGATAGCCAGTTGTAATAGAGACAGAAAATTAAATTGTTGTGAAATTCTGTTGAGAGTGTTAGAAAAACGGTAATAGAATCCCCAAGTCAAACAGTCATCCAAGACGTGCGAAAAATTACGTCCATTTCGTGATCAAAATACACGAAATATTCGCCATATCAAAATACATCAGAGTTCAGCATTAAGATTTACACAATCACACACAAGAGATAACAAGTACAAACACATATTCTGTATTTTCACAACTCCGTAATGCAAGCCGAAACTTAAATTTCGGCCCTAGACCACTTCGTACCATGCGAACATTACAGTCCCTTCAAAAGCAAAAGTATTGAAGCGACCGTACACAGCGCAGAAACAATCACTTACTTGACCGAATAACCCATGTCTGCCTTCCACCAGATCTCAACGTTAAGTGTTCAGAATATCTCCCTTGACTTACCCACCAGAAAAATGTCTGTCTCCATTTATCATGTCCATCAGTGTTCCGCCATTGGCTTCTTCTCTATTGGCTAAAGGCCAGCTCCACCAAAAACACACAGATCTTATGTTTTATAGTCATAATTGTGTCTCGCCTAGATAAGCGTAATGTTACGGTAACCTTTAGATGATACATAACTCGCACTACCGGAAGGTAATGTATTTGCACATTGAGTATTCCACGGTTTAATGACTGAGTGTGTCGCAGGACACTGTCTTACGTCATCAATCCTCTCAGTGTTTGGTTGCGGCCTGCAGTAGCTTCCTCCCCTGCGTGAACCCATTAAAGCCATCAGCTTCAGGTATTTGTAGAATACTCCGTTTATTTGAGATTACTCCCCCTATGGATTTGTCCGTCTGCAGCACCCTCTAGCCACACGGAAATTACTGACGTCTCTGACGTCTTAGTACTCGTCCTATCACCCTGCCCTTCTCCTTGTCAGTGCATTCCACGTATTTCTTTCCTCTACTATTTTGCAGAGAACCTCCCATTTCGTATGTAACAAATTGTAGCACCATACCTGAAACACGTGCAGTCTCCTCTTTCCTGGTTTTCCTGAAGTTACTAACTCACTTTCATACCACGTTGTATTCCAAACGTACTCTATCAGGAATTCATTCCTCAAATTAAGGGCTGTGTTTGATGCTAGGAGATTTAGTTCTGCCAGGAATTTCCTCTTCGTCTGTGATGTTTGACTTTTACCTTCCTTTTGCATTGTCCGTCGTGCGTTCTTTTCTTCAGGAAGTACCTACTCTTTTCCCCAGTTTTGAAGTAAGGGCCTTAGAAATTTATAATAGCATACTTGACTTAACATCAAAGGTTTGTAGAAGGCAACGATACTGATGCATGCTGTTATGTGCAGGCTGTCCCGGGAGAAATATTCAGTGTTCAGAAATATAACAGGAACAATCATTCGAAGTGAAAAATTCTATTAAACACATGCTCTAAAATCCATACCGTAAGAGATATGAGCACTCTCTGGGTAGAAGAGCTGTGTTCCACAGTATCGAAGATGTACTGCTCATAACTCTTAAGGTACATATTTTAGATCTCATTTTTTTGGTTCGAATGATCGTTCCTGTCATATCTCTAACTTTTGACCTTTGCTCTGTTCCTCTGCGTATTATTATCTTGGACCTTAACAAAAATGGAGGCACCAACTTTTCGGTTCTTAATCTTATATCCTTACTTCTTATAGCGTTAAAAATAGTGAACGACAACATATACATACTGCATGACCAATAAATGATACAGACGTTATTAGTAGAAGCGGAAGACGGTGTGGCATTTCTGTTCGAGAGAATTCTCGCAACAAAGCTCAAATTCCGACCACCAGGAATTTTCTGTTTCACCCCAAAAAGCCGTCATCTGTCATTTAGTCACAAAAGCGAAGTTACAAAGTGCGCAGTGGTCATGAAATCATTCCTGCATCGTATTCGGCCTACAATTTGGCAGTACACTCGCTCATAATGAAATAGACGTCAGCAGAGTATACATTAAACAGAGAAGTAATTGCAGTGCGTCCAGCTGTAAAATACGAAACGACGTTAGCTGGACTCCATGTGCGCAATTGTGGCCGCTATGGTTACTGGGCCCTACAATGGCCTCATAATGCACCATCTCACCTTGCCAAAACGCAGTTCACTCCGCACTGCAAATGCAGTGTGTTAACTATCGTACGTGACGTCACTGTAAAGCTGAACAGAGGACGATAGACTACGGTGTTCAGAGCTACCGGCATTGAACATGACATACCAATTCATAGAAAAATTTTAGTAAATTAATGATTTCGATTCTGAAACAATTTAATTTTTTTTTCACGGAAGCGTTTGTCCTCTGTTCATTAAGGCATCGTCAGAGGCCTGATTAAACGTACATATTTTCGTTTGTATGCAAGACGTTCAACTGAAATATTATGCCGCTCTATATCTTAAGTTAAAGTCTGTTGTGACCTTTCGATCAAAATATGTTTCATTACTTTGTATGTGTGTCATTATTCGTGGACAAAAAATGGTTCAAATGGCTCTGAGCACTATGGGACTCAACATCTTAGGTCATAAGTCCCCTAGAACTTAGAACTACTTGAACCTAACTAACCTAAGGACATCACACACACCCATGCCCGAGGCAGGATTCGAACCTGCGACCGTAGCAGTCCCGCGGTTCCGGACTGCAGCGCCAGAACCGCACGGCCACCGCGGCCGGCTATTCGTGGACATGTGCTCTTACTATACCGGTACTGCTGGTGAAGCTGTAATTCTGCCAACAGCACTAAAACGATTTTCAGCACGAAATACAAATCTCACGCATATTTTTCCGCTAAGTTAACCTGTTTATTGTAATGTAGTGTTGCCAGCTGCTTCGCCAGCGGTACAGCAAAGAACCTGTAGAGCAATACACAGGAAATAATTACAGCAAATAACAAAGCATATTTCGAACAAAAGGTGACTAGGCCGGAACTGTTTGTAGGTTATATGCTTAATAGTGGAATATGAATGTTGTAGGTGCTGCATAGAAATGAAAAGTTGCATGTCTTTTAGGCCACTGATGATGTCTTAGTCAACTGAAGCTAAACGCATTTGACAAAACGAATATTCCCTATATTCATCTGTGTACAGACAGTCCTGAACTGAAACAATAATAATAATACATCTGAGGATTCGCAGATCAACCACATTAAAAATCGTCACACAACAATCCCCTCTCTTCTTCGGAACGTCAGTTATTACCCACTAAATTTTCAGTTTTTAACTACGTAGTGTTTCATTTGGACTCTTTTTGTTAATTGTTATATTCGCTACATTGTTCCTTTTGAGTGCTGCTGGAAATTAGCGGTCTAATATTCTTCTCCTCGGCAAAGAAAACGTAAATGTTGAAAGCTGATGCAAAATATTTGAGGAAGATACGATATTAAAATTGGTTTAAAAATTATTGTTTACGCAGATGATATTATTGTGCTATTAATTTGTATCCTTGTTTACGCAGATGGGTAAACTCATCGTTTCCATCAGGCCAGCCAGACTCGCTATGAATGACATTGTATGTGCTCATACTTTTATTAGGCATTTAAAGACAGGAAAGTAAGGTATAGATTCCAAAAACTCGAATATCATAAGCGTCGTTCTGTTAACCGAAATCTTCCATGACTCGTGGTGGTCGTGAGGCAGACGGTAGAAACCAACCGGAAACAGATAAACTACACAACCTTAGCTAAGCATGAGAGCGTCTGCGCTACGCTTACGTATTGATTTTATCATAATATTTCTGAACCGCCCACTACAGCTGACAATTAGAGTTTGTAAAAATCTGTACAGGCGATTTCTCTTGATTAACGTTTACAAATAAATGAACCACACACTACACAAGCCACCAGAGTTCTTTCTAGCAAGATATTAGTCAAATATCCCTGAACAACCTCAAAAATATTTTTTGTAAAGTAATATTTACTTCTTCAGTCCTTTTTATTACATTACTGTCACACGTACATTAATCAGAAGTGTTATGATTATTAGCTGGCTGCGCCAACGGTGTTAGAAACTGAGAGTTAATCCTTTTTTCCTGGAAATTTGTATATCTGGCACACAGAGAACAAAAGTAAACGCCTCGACACCACTTGTCACTATCAGATTAAGATATTTATATTTAATAAATTATAGATATAACTTTAATACACCTGATGAGGGCATCATGATGCCAAAACGTGTCGTGCTGATATATATATATATATATATATATATATATATATATATATATATATATATATATATATATATCAGCTCAGAAATATTGTCGTATTTCGGTTTCGCCGTGTATAACCTACTTTCTGGTCTCCATAAATGTTAAGCACCGTATCTGTAAGAGCACTGACTTAGAATAGCAACAGCCAGTGGTTCGAGTCCCATGCAGGTACACAGTTTTAGTCAGTTACGAAACGCAGTAGTCCTATTTTTCGGTGAGACCGTCACCTTTGGAATGCTGCCCATTTCAACAACATTGTGTGCCGATGAAGATAATCACTGTGTGCTGAATAATGCAACACTTGATACTAAGGGGAATGAAACATTATTATAAGCTGTGTGTGTATGTGAGTGTGTGTTATTATTATTAGCTATAGTGCCTATACTACAAAAATGAGAAACAAGCGTAGTGAAATGTCTGAAAACATTAAGAAGAGGTAAAATACATTTTTGCTGTTAGTATAGTAGGCCACGCGGCCATGGCGTACCTCAGTTCGGACGTACAGCTTAAATATAATCCTTTTCACTCGTCTTCATATGGGACAAAGCCCTGTAACGATGGTATGTTGCTCCAGAGGGGCGACCCTTCGAACGTCGTGTTTGCATCGCACAGGTCGAAGTGCGCCACTATTTGGATGAAGATGTTAGAGATTTAGACAAGAGGACACCAGGTAGTTTACCTAAAAATATGCCATCTATTCGAGCTGTCTCTGAGACGAATGTGATACAGTTCTTAAGAGTCTGCGAAATGTCCGACTTATTCCCCAAAAATTAGGCAAAAGTTATTGTGTTGTTAGAGTGGATGACTCAATCATTTTTTTTCTCTTCTGCAAGTCATAATACAGCCATGTTTCCTGGTGCCATTATATTAAACTCCTACTTATGTTGCTTACCTTTTCACAGAATATTTGAACACTTAGCCGAATTTACGGTATCTTGAAATTTAAGGCGAAAGACTGGGAGAGAGTGAGTATTATAATGTACACCAATCCAAAGTTGCTTCTCTGCTATGGCATTTATATATAATTATGTGATTGTGTGAATGATGTGATGCGATCATCAAAGAAAAAACAGTAACGGAACAGCTGATGTGTATCAGATTCGAGTTAAAATTCTTCTTCTAAAGCAAATTCGTTAAAAATTACTGTTTAAGTGAACTAGTGCCTACTAGAGGGGCCATACATCTTAAAACATCTCCTCAACGTTCTTACTCTGTCTACAGAAAAGTGAACACTTTCAAAGAAAAGCATAATTGCAGCGGAATAACACATAGGGAAGGCTGTGCGTACCTCCGTAACTTCATACAGCATGAGTAACGATTTTCGCCTGGAATTCGTTGCTTTGACGCAGTTTATGACCTGCTACTTTATATCCGTTTTTTCGGACGTGATGATTAAATGCAACGTCGTACAGGAAACACAGAGAGCAACTCATCTCGCAAACGAACCCAGCGCTGCGAATGACGCACCAGTAACAACACTCGCATCGCTGCGCAGTGGCGGAAACCGCCAAAAAGCCTTTCACAAGAACGAGGCGGAAAAGTGTGACGAAAATTTCAAGTGAAGGGCTATTTGTCAGGCAGTGGGCGGCGGCTGGCGCAGCCTCTGCGGCAGCAGCGGGGCTGTTGTTTGTCGCTGGTCGGCCGCAGTGGGGCTGCAGCGGTCGACGTTTTATCACCGGCCCGTTAGGAATCTGGCCGTGTAAATGTGCTCCGCGGTGTGCATGAGGAATTTTTTAATTTGTGTGTCGCGCCGCCCACCGCCCCCGGAGGCTGTGTATCTTCCGCTGCCGCCTGCGCCCCGCGCCCCCGCCAGTTGGCTGGCTGTTCCCTCCCGCCCGCTGTCCGTTCCCCGTGCCGCCAGCCGCCTACCGCCTCCAACCACCGACCGACCACCCGCCGCCACCCCCACTGTGCGTTTCTTCAGATATCACGGCCCCCGCAGGGCATAAACCTTGCGCCCCTGCTCGGCCACTCTGCCCGTGTCTCTCCCCTCCGTTGTTTGTTTTAAGCGGTAGGGTCGGAGCGAGGGTGAAACTCTTTGCCGGTGAGTTAAGATAGGCCGAGATAAGAATTTAAATTCACTGCACTAGGCCTGTTTCGTCGTTTAAGCTTCGTTGCTATCGTCTCTTACGGAGAAGAAAATGCCGTGCAACTTAGATTCAAGTTCTAGCTGTCCACGAGTGTGATTAACAGAAGATGAAGGACTTAGCCTGAAAGATCAACGGCTGTCTTCAAACGCCACCACAGGTTTCTTTTGCCATTCAGCTTGATGCCTCCGTTCTTTGCCAGTCCATTCATTAACGCTAGAGCAATTTAGAGATATTGCGTTTCTTGCATATTAACGAAAAAAGCCTTCTTGCAATAGACGTGTAACTGAAAGCATAGGCCGACAGCTTTCTCCTAAATAAAATAAAAATAAAAAATTTTAAGATGTTTAAATAATAAGAGTTTGACCACTTTCACGTTATGAATACAGTAATAATAATATCCATTACATAATAAACGTTAAATTCTTTCACATATGCCAGTACAATTTCCTTCTTATTTTTGAATGTCACGGCCAGTAGCCTTGCACCATTCTGCTATCTGATAAATAAATAAAGAACAAAAATAACTATTATGCATTAAACTTAATAAGAAATATTCTATTACCTAATGATTAAATAACGTGTCATGCTCCCTTTGTTCAATGTGTTTTGTGTGGAGGAAATGAAGGTCTGACGCTTAACTGAACGTACTGGTAATTTAAATTTATTATATCTTTTAAACAAAAAAAGTTACAGAGTGGATATTTACAAAATTTGTCATTTTAATTATGCGCTTCTACATGAAATACCGATCGTTAAGATCGACCAAAGCGTTCAGATTTTATCAAACAGGCCTTTGTTACAAAACTTGTTAATTTCACTTTAGCAGTTAATCCTAAACTATTATAGATATGTTCAATATTCAGGTTTTATTGGGATCACCATGAAAATTTATGGCCTAGTTCCCTGCACTACTTCAGAATTAAATAGTTTTCCTAAATGTTTCCCTATATGGGCAATCTTAGGCCCGCCATATTTAGTACTGCTACGTCTACTTGGCGACAAAAGCCTTCTACTCGGTTTCCCTATGACGTAGGTTCTCGTCTGTCTCACTCGCACACTACAGCGCTTAGGCCTCAATAGACAATAGAAGCCTGTGATTTTCCCCATCTCGTGGTGAATCTGCGCCCTTTATGGCATTCGGTCCTAGACAACAGGATTCGATTCACATTTCCTGAAGGCTGACTCTTTTGGCGATATCCTTAAATGTGAGCGAAATCCTCGTTAACTCACAAGTTTATCAAATAATTGATTCTTTCAAATGCTAACTCATTTATATATTTAAAGTTTATTCAGTACCATGTCCTTCCACTTTTATTTTAAATTCTCTCATAATTTTGTTCGAATTTCGTAAAACTAACTTAAGAATAACCATCAAACTTTACTTAAGAACGCTTCTGCGAATATATAAATCATTGTATTTCAACTGTAGTAATGTTTTTGATGTGTACTGTTTCTGCTGAATGCGATGACGAGAGTAAATAAATACTAAATTCAAACATAATACTCCCACAGAGAGAGGTTAAAATGTCGTACTGCTTGTGACAGGCCAGTAAGTGTTCAGAGCACTTTAAAATTTACGCTCCCTCAAACTAACTATGCTTGAAATCGATGATTAAAATTGTACATGGTTACATAGAGAAACGGAAATTTCAGGGATTTTTCATGGCCTATAGTACAGTTTTATAAGCTGCCCTAAGTGTCAGAATAGCCCACAGATTAGTATCCTGTGCTGATAAATCCTTAATCGATTTAGGTGTTCGGAATGTTATTTTAACAAGGAGTTGCCATGATGACCACACAGAAGTAGTAGTTATAATACTGCAACAGTGAGTTATATTTTTTTTTTTTTTGTCATATCAGTCTACTGACTGGTTTAATGCGGCCCGCCACGAATTCCTTTCCTGTGCTAACCTCTTCATCTCAGAGTAGCACTTGCAACCTACGTCCTCAATTATTTGCTTGACGTATTCCAATCTCTGTCTTCCTCTACAGTTTTTGCCCTCTACAGCTCCCTCTAGTACCATGGAGTTATAAGTAGCCATAAATTGTCTCAAGTTGAAAATAGTCGCGTACTCAAAAGGCAACAAATATACTTTTGTATGCATTCGTGTGTGTGTGTGTGTGTGTGTGTAAGTATGTAGGTGTGTGTGTGTGTGTGTGTGTGTGTGTGTGTGTGTGTGTGTGTGTGTTTGTGTGTCAGTGTAAGGTGTGTATGGTACTCATGAAATTGTGTCAAGTCTCAAAATACCATCCTGGTGTACCAGGGCGGCATTTTCGTCATTCCGCTAATGTCGAATTTTATCATCTTGGAGAGCTTTTCAGAAGCATGATCTGCTATGAAGCGACGTATAGTAACACATTTCTGACACAAACTTTGAAAAACTAGTTGCACTACACATGCCAACAGAGTGCATGGAATTACACTGATAAGCCTAAAGATTATGACTAGCATCCATAGCGCAGTTCGATGGCGCCTGGTGGCATTGCGGGCACATGACGCGGTAACAAAAGTATGTAAGGAGAGCAGAAACGGACGGGGGACCACCCAAACCAAGATATGGGCTGCAAATGGCGAAATCCATTGAGAAAAGCGACTCTGACAATGTGCAGATTATTATTACGCAAAGTCTGCTGACTAAGATATAGAAAACGGCGAGGCTGATCGAATGCTCACGTGCTACTACCGTAAGCGTCTAATGAGGAGTTAGAAGGACAATTAAACTACCACTAGGCACTAAATAGTTGGAAGTCCGTTGCTCTTCACAGGATGTGGGGCTGAAGGCTTGTCTGCTCTGTAAAGCGGGGAAGATGGCGGTCGGTGGGATCTCTGCCGAAAGAGCACAATGCAGATGCACGAACAAGTGTTTTGGAGCACACTGTATATCGTACTTGTTAAACATGGAATACGCAGCAGACTATCCCTCCGTGTACACATTTTGAACAGACGACATCGTCAATTACGATTGCAGTGGGCACGGTACCATCAGGATTCGACCGTCAATCAATTGAAACGTGTCGGTCCTTCGAGTGAATCACATTTTTTGCTAGACTAAGGCAATGGTCGTCTCCGAGGAGAACGGCGGCTCGAAACGTGCAGCGCGCCACGGTCGCAGGCTGGTGGGGGCAGTATTTTGCTATGTGACACATTGTATAACGCACGGCTTTCCGGATTGGGAAGGAGCACCTGGTCCCCCACACGAAGCCGCCCGGCGGACTTGTATCGAGGTCCGGTGAGCCGGCCACTCTGTGGATGGTTTTTAGGCGGTTTTCCATCTGCCTCGGTGAATGCGGGTTAGTTCCCCTTATCCCAACTCAGATACACCACGTCGGTGGTTTCTGCGCAAACAAGTTCTCCACGTACGCGTACACCACCATTAATTTACCACGCAAACATAGGGGCTCCACTCGTCTGTTGTGAGTCGTTCCCTGGGGGGTTCACCGGGGGCCGAACCGCACCATAACCCTGAAAGAATTGTTCGATTAGGGCCGCGGAGGGGTAACGTAGACTGCGGTGGTCGCTGTGGGGTTGTGGACCGACTGCGGCGGGGACGGAGCCTCCCCGTCGTTTCTAGGCCCTCGGTTAACATATATACGATACATAGTAAACATTCTCGTGCGCTTGCATGGGACGTATGACAGTAATCGAAGACACGTTGACAGCGGTGAACCACCAACATCCCTTCGTGCCTGATGTCTTCCCCGACGTTGATGTCATCTTTCAGCAATGTAATTGTCCCTGTGTCACATGTGAGTTACAATGATTTGAGGAACATTATAGTGAACTCACGATGATGTCTCGGTATCCAAATTCGCTGGATGTTAATCCAATGGAACCTACGTGAGTCGCTATCGGGTGCCGTCACCACGTACGCAGATCATCTCTCCGTTATTTACGCGAATTACATGAGCTGTGCGTAGACATCTGATGCTACATATCTCCACAAACCTACCAACGTATCGTCGTATACCTGATATAAGCACTGAGTGATGTATTTCGTTCCAAAGGCGGACAAAGAAGCTATTAAGCCGGTGGGCATAATGTTTTGGCTCATCAGTGTAATTGTTCCGTCATCTACATCTGAAGCTACGTAGATACTCCACAAGCCACCGTAACGTGCGTGGCACTACTTGTCATTTCCCCTCCTGTTCCACTCGCAAACAGAGCGAAGAAAAACGAATGTCTGTACGCCTCCGTTCGAGCCCTAATTTCTCGTATCTTATCTTCGTGGTCCTTACGCGCGATGTATGTTGGCGGGAGGAGAATCTTTCTGCAGTCAGCTTGAAATTCCGGTTTTCTAAATTTTCTTGATAGTGTTTCCCGAAAAGAACGCCGCCTTCCCTCCACGGATTCCAGTTTGAGTTCCCTAAGTATCACCGTGAGAACCTACCGGTAACAAATCTAGCAAAACTCCTCTGAATTGCTTCGATGTCTGCCTTCAATCAGACGTGCTACTGATCCCAAATACTCGAGAAGTACTCAAGAACAGGTCCCACCATCATCCTGTATGCGGTCTCCTTTACAAGTGAACCACTGTTTCCTAAAATTCTCCCAATAAGTCGACAATTTACCTACCCTACCCCAGTTTTCACATCCTCGTTCCACTTCATATCGCCTTGCAACGTTACGCCCAAATATTTAAACGACATGACTTTGCCAAGCTGGACTCTAGTAATACTGTATCCGAACATTACTGGTTTGTTCTTCCTACTCATCCGCATTAACTTACAGTTGTCCATATTTAGAGCTAACTGCCATTCATCACACCAACTGGAAATGCTCTCTAAGTCGTCTTGTATTTTCCCACCGTCATTCAACTTCGGCACCTCACCATACACCACAGCATCATCAGCAAACAAGCGCAGACTGCTGCCCACCCTGTCCGCCAAATCATTTATGTATGTAGAGAACAACAGTGCTATCACACTTCTCTGGGGCACTTGTGACGACTCTTGTCTCTGATGAACATTCGCTGTCGAGGACAACTTACTGGGTTCTCTTGTTTAAGAAGTCTTCGAGCCTCTCGCATACCTGTGAACTTATTCTATACGCTTATACATTCGTTAACACCCGCAATGAGGTACCTTGTCAAATGCTTTCCGAAAATCTAGCAATTTCATTTTATTAGTTTTAGATATATCTACTAAATAAAGAAAAGTTCTTGAATGAAGCTCTTTTCTGTGTTACCACTCTGGGTCTACAAAGATTGCTACCGACGTTGCCGTAGCACACGACTCCAAAAATGAAAGTACGGTAGTAACCACAGTTTGTACCAGTTCTTCCAGACTTACGGCACGCACTCTCTCTCACTAGAAGCCAGCTATGAACTTACGACCTGTTTTTCACAGGAAGAAACTTTTTGTCAGTTAATAGTTAATTTGTTAATTCATGCTGTGTTTAATGGCTTATAATGCTCCCCCAATACTACGCTCCTCGTCACATCCTAGGACAAAATGATCGCAGCTGTGACAGTTCAACATGCAAAACGGAATTCATACCCTTAGGAACAAAGTCTCCATTGACAATAAAAATACTCTAAGTATCATCCATGACTAGTCACAAATCTTTACAAATTGAACTGATTCTCCGTAGAACAAATTTCTCAAATTCTTCAGAATAATGATAAGAGCTTCGTGCTAAATTATCTCATATCAGCGGGCCACTGACTCGCAGAGACGAACGGATGAATTCCTCTCTGTCTACCAAATGGTTTGAACGATCTCTCCTCTGACTGACAGAATAAAATGGTAGTCAGGCAGCTTTCTGTTTCAGTTTATGCAACCTGACAGTCTCCGACTTTCATCCAATCTCAGTTCGGAAATCAGTTTTAGTACAAATCCAGATTAATATATTCCTAAACAAATAAAATAAAAATAAACCCATCTTTACTCGTCTAAAAGACCAAAGTAAGGACCACTTCACTAAAATACTGGAAACTAGCCACTATACAATCATCACATTCTACTTATGGATGTGACTTACACCAAGGTCGCACGAACTGATTCCCAAACTCAATGCACACTTAGTTGTCAACAATTGCAAAGATTCATACATCATATTCTTGCTAAATTAATCCCTTAATTCACTCAGAGAGTACAACAAATTAAAATAATGGCATCCAACAAATGAAATAGCAGACACTGTCTGGAATTGAAAGAATTACGTAATTTTAGCTTTGTAACCATAGTGCTGTTTACTTGGTTGTTTAACGATGTTTAGTTGAAGTTATTCACTGACGAAGTGGAGTAGCATATCATCAAATTAACTGTCATGGAAAGTCGTTTGTATTTCAGACACTGCCTTAGATATTACATTAAATTTCGTTAACTATTACCACTGCAGAAAGTGATACAAAATTTCATTGCAATTGGTTTGCCAGATCTCTCATCGTGCACTGTGGGTTGAGTGACTGAGTTTGACAGGAAATATTCAGATTCCTTTCTGTGTTATCGCTACGCTAACCGGAAGAAGATGTTCATACACAGATTGTAAGACGTAAATTATATAAAATTCCATAGACATATTTTGTAAGAAACTATAATATGGAAATATTCATGGCCTCCAACTGCATCACAGGTTGAATGATCTTGCGCTCGAATTGCGCCAAATGTAGTTTCGTAACGTTCAGATTAGTTAACTTACATAAATATATGTAAAAGAGGATATTTTTGTCAATGAACAATGTGATAGAATACTTTATAACGTACACACCACGTAAGAAAGAAAGGACATCAGTAGAACACAAAATAGGACTATGAGATTCCAGAATATATCTTACTTATTATACATGGATGACCGAGGCTATGCAGAAAAAGTGAAACTAAAATCCAGTCTCTGACGAGTACAGCCCTAATCTTCAACAATTATAGAAGCATGAAAGGCGGCTTAGACAAATGAGCCAAACTGGCGCTAAATAAGGCCAAAATCCTCAGAAGTGAAGGCACTGAAATGCCAGTGGACATTCCATCAACTGATCCAAGTCAGATGACTTCAAACGATTAGATATTTTTCGGATGAACAACATAATTTATGGGAATGCGAGAAGGGGGATTAGCAAAAATGTTTTGAATGCAATCTGAATGGCTGAAGCACCAACAAGGGAAACAATACTTTGGCCTCATCCTCGCGGAAACGTGAAAAAATCAAAAAAGTCTTCATTTTAACTGTAGCTGCATGAGTAGGAATAAAATTCTTATGTGTTCATTAATGTAACACTAATCATGTGTACATATCCTGTAAACTGACTCTTTCAACATCATTTCGACAAAAGAATCGTTCAAATTAGCTATGGAATATGCAACTAACTGAAGAATTGTACTTAGCAAGGGAAACTGGTAGTGGAGAAGTCTTTCAAGTGAAGCAGATAGTGGAAGAAGAGACGTAAGCATATGAAGGATAGCCAAAACATCTGCTGTGACTGAGAAGCTTTGTGTTGTTGACTTCAGTCAGAGTAAAGCTTCTCAAAGTACAGCAAACCAGGAATCAATAACGGAAAGTGCAACCGAACGCCTGGAGAAGCCATCTGCAGCAGTGATTTTTGCTGCATGGGAACAACACATCAGTACTAACGCTATCAAATCAGAATCGAGAAATCAACAGAAGGTCGAAAGAGTGCACTCTACGAAGAAATTGGAGAAATAATCGATCACATCTTTAGCTGCTGGAAAACTATAGCCGGCCGCGGTGGTCTAGCGGTTCTAGGCGCTCAGTCAGGAACCGCGCGACTGCTACGGTCGCAGGTTCGAATCCTGCCTCGGGCATGGATGTGTGTGATGTCCTTAGGTTAGTTAGGTTTAAGTAGTTCTAAGTTCTAGGGGACTTATGACCACAGATGTTGAGTCCCATAGTGCTCAGAGCCATTTGAAAACTATAGCTCGGTCTTGTACAGGGCGAGGCATAACGCTGTGGCACAAAAAGGATCCACTGGAATTTCCGCTAAAATTACTACGTGCTGGCGACAAAGAACTGGTAGGACTACAAGTAAAAAATGTCAAAAATAAATTAATGCGGAGCCTCTGAGTTCAGGAAGATAGATTCCTGGAAAAAATTGCTAACAGAGCTAGAAGAACTTAGTGGTGCACTTGAAAACCACTGGCTTTGATAAAATATACATCTGCCCGGTGCAAGAAGCCACTTTGCTGGGATCTGCAGGAATTATCCATCGATACATTACAAAGTCGTAAACGCTTGGGGGTCGCCGAAGTTCTTATATGAGTACAAGACAATATTCCTCTCTAAACGTCGTTAAATAATTTCTACAATTTCGTTTTTCCTTTCCGTTGTTATGCCAACAGTATTTAGCAATGTTTTTGACTGACTTTATAACTGATACAAATAACGCGATAACGTGGAACTAATAGTCACATCAATAGCTTCTCGTTGAACTTGTAAGTGTGACGTTATCGGTTCATGATTTTCTCTTTTTTTCACTCTGGATACCACTCTTTACACAGAGAGAAAAATAGATGACTCTCACTGATATAAATGTGAAACTTTAACTGTGTACAATAATTCATTCGGGAGATACCATCACGAGCACGGCAGATACTGTTATTACCTTGTCAGATATTCAGAGGACGCTCTGAACACTATGAGGGAATCACTGTGTTTTTAGGAAATGTAATGAAGCCACTAGAAACGTTCCGACTGTTTTGTTGTCTTGGATCTCAGCTTCCACCGAGCATGCGAGACTTGCCGTCTTCATTAATGTAGCCAGTCGCCCGCAGGAATAGAGGATAGTCTCTGAGTAATCAGCTTTACATATTTTTAATCTTAGGAGAAATAGATAACATTCATTAAAATTTATGAAATCATTTGCGAGGCGTGGCAACCAAGCGACTATTCAGGTTGGTGTGCAGAACATCTGAATACGGAACATACCATCAGGTTTTCGTAAAACTGTCTCTCTCTCTCTCTCTCTCTCTCTCTCTCTCTCTCTCTCACACACACACACACACACGACTGAAACTTCAAGGGCAAATAAGTGCGAGAATTTTCGCATAATCATCATGAATCCAAGATTGTGACACGAATAATACACAGAAAAATTAAGAATGGAAAATTAAGTGTAAGACCTATTATATGACGACCAGTTTGGGTTTCAGAAAGCTAATGACGTCAGAGATGCTGTTCTGCAATTCCGACTGATAGTGGGAGGACGACATATGATATATAGTGACACATTCACAGAATTTGTCGAACATGTTAAGCTGACAATATAAAATTTTTGAAAAAATGCAAGTAAGCAACAGAAGAAGAAGGATAATGTACATATCTACAAGAACAAAGAGGGAACACTAATGGAAGATCAAGAACGAAGTGCTCGGATTGAAAAGGGTGTAAAACAGGGATGTAATTTTTTGACACCACTGTTCAGTCTATCCATTGAAAAAGCACTGACAGGTGTAAAAGAAACGTTAAAGAGTAGGATTAAAGTCACGGTGCATGGATATCAATGATTAGATCCGTTGATGACACTGCAACCTTCATTAAAAGTGAAGAAGGATTACAGTACGTGTAAAACCGAAAGCACAGTCTAATGAATACAGATATGGTGCGAGAGTAAACCGAAGGAAGGTAAATATAATCAGGAGCCACAAGAATGAGATTAGAGGTAATCGTAAATCAAATTTGGAGACCAGGAAATAGACGAAGCTAGGGAATGCTGCTACTTTGGAAGCAAAATAACACATGATAGACGAAGCACGGTGGAGATAAAAAGATTGTCGTAGGGATAGGGGGCATTCTTGATTAAAAGGATTCTGCTAGTATCAGACATCGGACTTCATCCGAGGGAGAAATATCTAAGAATGTACGTTTGCACCACAGCTTTTTATGGTAGTGTAAACCGAAAAAGAGGATAATCGAAGCGTCCATGTGGTGTTACAGAAGGATGTTGAAAATTAGTGGAAACTGAAAAGTAGGGAATGAGTAAGTCTTCTGCAGTATCGGCGAAAACACGAATATTCGAAAAACAACTGACAAGACGAAGTAACAGAACGCTAGGGCATGTAAAACATAAGGAGCTATAGAGGTTAGAAACTGTAGACGAATTCAGAGATTTGAATACGTTCAATAAACAACTGAGGATGCGGCATGTGAGACATCTGAGAACAGCTCCCATGAAACGAGAGGAAACTGGTGAGGTTAAAACTGCAGATGAAGACAGAGATTAGAATGTGTGCAACAAATAAATGAGGAAGCAGGGTGAGAACGCTATTCTGAGATGATGAAGATGCCACGAGGGATGAGTTTGTGGAGGGCTGCAGTGAACAGTCGGAAGAGTATTGACTTCAGAAGACTGATGACGTCAAAACAAAGGTCTCTGTTCCAGCGCTAAATTTTCAGTTGGTGATAATAGAATCATACGTAACACTGTCCTTTCTATGCTACTTACAAGATTTTCCCATGAATTCCTTTTCTCACCAATACTATTATTTTCGTATATAAAATTTTAATTTTAATTGCTCTTTGGGGCTACTCTCCCAGTGTTCTCAATTCATTCAACAGAGCTCTCGTGTCGTATCGTTTCAGGAATGCTCGGGCCACGCAAATCTCCGACAGATTCTGCAAAATTTGGAGCTCGCGGCTGTGTGGTAGCAGTGGCACGATCTACAGTTCTCGGAAATAATGATGACGCCACATGAGCTGGGAGCGCTCGTGCAGATTTCTGTAACGAGCTAGATGATCCATGAGTTTCACTCTGATTTCAGGTGACTCTAAGTTTCATTTATTACCACTGTGTATAAAGTAGTGGAACAATGGCCATTTCGTAAGACTTATACAATGATACAACGAATAACACTGAGGTGTGGACAGCTTTAAGCATTATCACCGGGGTTCCTGTTACTTCACAGATTACACAAAATTGAATTAAAAAACTAATTTTAACTAATCTCCGTCCGAACAGTCCTCGGAAGGCTCAATGGTTCCGACCGACCGCCGTGTCATCCTCATCCCATAGACGTCACTGGATGCGAAAATGGAGGGGCATGTGATCAGCACACCTTTCTCACGGCTACTGTCAGTTTTCGTGACCGGAGTCACTATTTATCACTCAAGTAGCTCCTCGCTATGCCTCACCAGGGCTGAGTGCACCCGCTTGCCAACTGCGCTCGGCAGACCAGATGGTCACCCATCCAACTGCCAACCAAACCCGATAGCGCTTAACTTCGATCTAACGGGGACCGGTGTGACTAAGACTGCAAGATTGGATGTGTCGCAAATTCGGGAGGGAGTGCTGAACCAAAGACATTTATGGTACAGCCTGAGTAAATGGTTCAAATGGCTCTGAGCACTGTGGGACTTAACATCTGTGGTCATCAGTCCCCTAGAACTTAGAACTACTTAAACCTAACTAACCTAAGGACATCACACACATCCATGCCCGAGGCAGGATTCGAACCTGCGACCGTAGCAGTCGCGCGGTACCGGCTTGAGTAAAAGTAAGGACGACATTTAAGCGCTAAATGCATGATATGTTAGATTTAATCACTTTAAGTTGTACAATATGCAACTCCGAGCGGCAATAATTAGTGTAAATGCGAGCAATATGCAAATAACTGAACTCTATAATCTGGTGAGTCGAATTTATACACAATGTTGGAAAAAAAGTGGAACGGAATGGGAGGAGGGAACGAGATGAATATTGATATGTTGAGAGCGTATGTAATTTTATTTCAGTGATTGTAGCGTCTAGAAAATTCACAAAGAATTTGGCAGTTCAAATGGTTCAAATGGCTCAAATGGCTCTGAGCACTATGGGACTCAACTGCTGAGGTCATTAGTCCCCTAGAACTTAGAACTAGTTAAACCTAACTAACCTAAGGACATCACAAACATCCATGCCCGAGGCAGGATTCGAACCTCCGACCGCAGCGGTCTTGCGGTTCCAGACTGCAGCGCCTTTAACCGCACGGCCACTTCGGCCGGCCAATTTGGCAGTACGAGCCAGCTTGTCACTAGGACATTGCTCCCTCTCTAGTCGGGATGTATTTGCTGATTCGCTTGGGAACGGTCTCGAAAGGGCGTTGTACATTCCTCTGAGAGAAGATGGTCCACATCTATTGCGACTGGTCCTTGTTGTTCTGAATTCAGATGCTAGTCTTCGACTGTTAGTGGAGAATGAAACAGAATGCAGCCGGGAGTCAGTTACTTCTTCCCGGGTGGCAGGCGCTGATATGAAGGGATTATGATTTACTTGTGCACGATAAAGCTATCCTAACTTGCTCTTGTGATACGTTGTCGGTCAGAATCTTGACGACGAATACGACTGCACTCACTTCCCTATGCAGTGCATCATCCGGCCACTGTCACATCTACATGCCACGCAAATCTGGATACTGCTCGTTCGAACAGCCTGCAAAAGCAAGACTCACAATGAAATCTCTTTGAAACTCAGTTAGGTGCTGTTACGAGTGAGTGGCATCTCTGCGTCCTTCAGAGTGATCACTCAGTACTTGCCCCAGTCGACATCCTTCATGCCCGCCGGTGTGGCCTAGCGGTTCTAGGCGCTTCAGTCTGGACCCGCGCGACCGCTACGGTCGCAGGTTCGAATCCTGCCTCGGGCATGGATGTGTGTGATGTCCTTAGGTTAATTAAGTTCAAGTAGTTCTAAGTTCCAGGGGACTGATGATTTCAGATGTTAAGTCCCATCGTGCTCAGAGCCATTTGAACAATTTTTTTACGTCCCTCATATACCCTAGCAAGTATAACGTATCTTTTCTTTCCGAAGGTAGAAGTGAGTGAAATATTTCGATTTTTATAAAAATATTACAATGCATGAATAAACGTTTATCTCGCAAAAAGACGGCACAGATGAGATGGAACGATGAATGTTTTAATAGTATAGCATATATTGAGATTCAATCAAATTTTCTACTGTCCTGAATCATCGTCAATCGAATATCTAGGCCGTCACGTATCATGACCTTTTGATGCGTCAGCCTTCGTGGCTATTGAACATCATCACTATTTGTAGGCTCTTTGAGCGTAAAAATACTATTTTGATCTCCACGTCAGTTGTTGTTGTGGTGGTCCTCAGTCCTGAGACTGGTTTGACGCAGCTCTCCATGCTACCCTATCCTGTGCCAGCTTCTTCATCTCCCAGTACTTACTGCAAATCACATCCTTCTGAATCAGCTTAGTGTATTCATCTCTTGGTCTCCCTCTACGGTTTTTACCCTCCACGCTGCCCTCCAATGCTAAATTTGTGATCCCTTTATGCCTCAGAACATGTCCTACTAACCGGTCCCTTCTTTTTGTCAAGTTGTGCCACATACCCCTCTTCTCCCCAATTCTATTCAGTACCTCCTCATTAGTTATTTGATCTACCCATCTAATCTTCAGCATTCTTCTGTAGCACCACATTTCGAAAGCTTCTATTCTCTTCTTGTCCAAACTATTTACCGTCCATGTTTCACTTCCATACATACAAATACTTTCAGAAACGACTTCCTAACACTCAAATCTATACTCGATGTTAACAAATTTCTCTTCTTCAGAAACGCTTTCCTTGCCATTGCCAGTCTACATTTTATGTCTTCTCTACTTCGACCATCATCAGTTATTTTGCTCCCCAAATAACAAAACTCCTTTATTACTCTGTGTCTCATTTCCTAATCTAATTCCCTCAGCACCATCCGACTTAATTCGACTACATTGCATTATCCTCGTTTTGCTTTTGATGATGTTCATCTTATATCCTCCTTTCAAGACACTGTCCATTCCGTTCAACTGCTCTTCCAAGTCCTTTGCTGTCTCTGACAGAATTACAATGTCATCGGCGAACCTCAACGTTTTTATTTCTTCTCCATGGATTTAAATCCCTACTCGGAATTTTTCTTTTGTTTCCTTTACTGCTTGCTCAATATACAGATTGAATAACATCGGGGAGAGGCTAGAACCCTGTCTCACTCCCTTCCCAACCACTGCGCCTCTTTCATGCCCCTCGACTCTTATAACTGCCATCTGGTTTCTGTTTCTGTACACGTCAGCAGTAGTAACAAATAGTGATTTGTAATTCTCCACTGTGGAGAGGTATCCATATCAGTCGGTGAGGCCTGACACGAAGTCGGCGTTCCAAAAACATCCTAAGGGTGTTATGTAGGGTTCAGGTCAGGACTCTGTGCACGCCAGTCATTGAAGGGATGCTTAAAACATCAATGTAGGCCTGTGCTGTGACAGTGCTACGTAAAACAACAAGGGGTGTAAGCCGCCTCCATGAAAAACACGACCATACCATAACACCACCACCTCCGAATTTTACTGTTGGCACTACATTCGCTGGCAGATGACGTTCAGCGGGCATTCGCATTACCCACACCCTACCATCGGATCGTCACATTGTGTACCGTGATTTGTCACTCCACACAACGTTTTTCCATTGCTCAATCGTACATTCTGTACGGTCGTAACACAAAGCGAGGCATCGTTTAGCGTTTACCGGCGTGATGTATGGCTTACGAGCAGCCGCTCGACCATGAAATCCAAGTTTTATCACCTTCCGTCTAACTGACATAGTACTTGCAGTGGATCCTGATGCACTTTAGAATTCCTGTGTCATGGTCTGGATAGGTATCTGCCTATTACACATTACGACCCTCGTCAACTGTCGGCGGTCTCTGTCAGTCAACAGACGAGGTCGGCCCGTACGATTTTGTGCCGTACATATCCCTTCACGTTTCGACTTCACTATCCCATCGAAAACAATGGACCTAGGGACGTTTAGGGGTGTGGAAATCTCGGGTATGAATATATGACACAAGTGACACCCAATCACTTGACCACTTTCGAAGTCCGCGAGTTCCGCGTAGCGCCCCATTCTGCTCTGTCACGATGTCTAATGACTACGGAGGTCCCTGATAGGGAGTACCGGTGGTAGCAAAATGCACCTAATATGAAAAACGTTTATTTTTGGGGTTGTCCGTATACTTTTGATCACATAGTGTACCTCTTACTACATCGAGATCTGAAACATAATCAGGTATCCAGAAGAGGAAGTCTCAGCTTCTTCATACATTGTTTCTCAAAAAACATGAATGTAATGTAGAGGATACTTATTTTGCGTTATTCATACTGTTTTACTACCACTGATATCACATATGCATATTGTGATGTAGGAGTTTCTTACAGTTCGATGGTTTCTTCGTTAAAGTAATAAAAACTGAAGCATATTGTAATATGATACTTTTCACAAGCCTTGTATCAACACTAAACACAAATTTTGCCATCTGGTGGCTATTCTACCTATCACAGAGAAGTGCAACTCTTAATCATGTACATCACCACCAATTGTGTTCTCGTGTACGAAACTACAATGATATTCGACCATGTCTTCTGGGTGCTTCACTCTTTTTTGTCAGGCAGTGTAGGTATTTACGGGGTAGACACTTTGCAGAACGATGTGGAGAAAGCGAACAAATAAAGCCCTCAGCTGTCAGTTACACGGAGAGGGAGTGTAGTGTTGACTTTGAGGTGAAGCAGGTCGTCGGAGGAAGCCGCGTACTGACAGTAAAGACTTCTCGGCACCTCCTGTTCAGATGGCGCTGACATATCGAACGCGCCCGGATCCTGTAAGTACGCAACGGTGTTGCCGCGGTGCCGTTTGATGGCCAGTGCAGTGGACGGGCCCGCCTCTCTGAACGCACTCTACAAGCTGTGGCCACCCTAATTAGCAAACCGCGTAACCCAGTGCTTTGTATGGTGTACTTTCAGATGTCTGCATTCATTCCGAAGCCCGCTTTCACGTCCGTCATGCGTGGGCAATTTGGTGGTAGAGGCACTAGCTCTCAAGGCCTTGACGAAACACGAATTTAATTTTAGCTACAAACGCACACACATGACTTCAGCTACACGAATATCTCGAAAGTTACACATAGATGAAAACCAATCCTTACATATTATAAACTGAAGTCCGCCGCCACATTTTTTGTCTGTATATATGAAGGTTAATTTCAGGAAATACAGTAGGTATTTTGATACTGTTTTTATGCTGTTACCTCTAATAGATAGATCGATTAAAGATGAATGTTTGTGCATACAATTGTATATTACAAGTAAGTCGGTGGGCCATGCGAAGACTGAGCGGGTCGCTAGTTACAGAATAAACAAGTACAGATCAATTCCGCAATTGCTTACTTCCTTGCACATTTCTGAGACGTGTTCTTCCTATTAAATAGCGATTATTACACTCCGCAAAAACTGACCATTGTGACTATGCAGAGCTGCATTTCAGAAATTTCGTTTAGTGAACAGACGAAACGAAATTTCAGTAATACTGTATTTACTGTAACAAACTAGCTAAGCGCACGCTGCTTCGCTCGTGTAGACTATGGGCTGTACAGACTCTATTCTGTTTTTCTTTAATCGAATTTTTATGTTCGTCACAAACTGCTAAACCTTCTGAACTTTTCGTGCCAATTAAGACCACATAAGCAAGGTCTTTTCCGAATGTATTTCTGACCAAAATGTGATTCTCGTAACTGGAGACGTAAAGAATTTCACTAATCATTCCTTTTGCGTCCTTGTGCTGTGATAAACCTTCATTCTCTAAAACGTACTTCGCTCTTGCCTAACCGACATGTGAACCATAAGTTTTCGTACATTTAGCTTAATTTTTTTTTAATGTAACGAAATATTTGCTTAAAAATAATCATCCCCTATTTCACATACTTAAGGATGAATTTGCAGAAACACTGAAACACATTTTTGTATTTAATTTCCACCAAAGAAGCCAAAGGCAGATTTTCATAGATTTAGCTTTGAAATTCTTTCGCCACGAAATAATTTCATAAAACTTTGCATCCCCAATTTCATTCTCTTAGTGGGCTGAATTTCCAGAAATACTGAAACTCGTATTTTATTTTTATTTCTGTCTCAGAAGTCGGCTTAAGAACTATTTAGTAGTTCTTTAATAGCGATTTATTTAAAAAAACCTTCATCCACTATTGTACCCCCTTTAGTGGTCGATTCTGCACAAATGTTGAAACAAATAATTTTTTTTCTGATTGAAAAATCAAGTATCAGTTTTGGTTGTTATAACTTCAAAATTGACTTAATAGCGAAATATTTTTATAAGCCTCTCATCCCCTATTTCATCTCGTTAAAAGTGGAATTTCAAACAATCCCATCAGAAGTTTCATTTCCAAAAGCAGTGAAACATGCATCTTTTCATTTATAGCGGAGAACCCAAATATCAACATTCAATGATTTAGTTTTGAAATGTTTTCACAATGAAATAATTTGTAATACATTTTGTAACATTACTCACCATTACCAAATTGGCAATCCCCGATAATGTTAAACTTCTGGTAAGTGTTTAGCCTGACTGTGACTGTACATAATGAAAAAGTGCTACATGCATTGTTATGGTTGTAATATTGCCATCTTTGTACACATATCTCCATGTGATGAATATTCTTATTGTGTGAGGTGTGCTTTACATTATGTGCATACATATAGATATAAAAAAGTGCTTCATACTGTTTTCGCTGCTACAAGATCATAAGCAGTCTGCACTGGAAGATAATGGTGAGAAATTGTCACCGGCACCACCACCCCAAGGAAAAATGTGAACTAGCCTTCTGAAGATGAACCTGTCGGTTCGAAACCGGTAACGGCACTGTTTACATAAATAAATAGCACTCTAAAAAGGGGCTGGTTGCTGTTATCTGTTGCTGTTATCTTCTGTCTGAGAGTCAACATAAATAAAAACCTTTCACATTGAATTATTATGTAATTAATTTTGTAACACTACCAACGCTATACATAATCATATCAAAAGTATCCGGACACCCCCAAAAACATACTTCTTTCATATTAGGTGAATTGCGATTGCGATGCCATCTACTGCCAGGTAGTCCCTATCAGCGACCTTCGTAATCATTAGACATCATGAGTGAGCAGAATGGGGCGTTCCGCGTGATTCACCGACATCGAACGTGGTCACGTGTTTGGGTGTCACTTGTGTCATATGTCTGTACGCGAGATTTCCACACCCCTAAACATCCCTAGGTCCACTGTTTTCGATGTGATAGTGATGTGGAAACGTGAAGGGACACGTACAGCACAAAAGTGAACAGGCCGACCTCGTCTATTGACTGACAGAGACCGCCGACAGTTGAAGAGGGTCGTAATATGTAATATGCAGACATCTAGGCTGACCATCACTCAAGAACTCCAAACTGCATCATAATCCACCGCAAGTACTATGGCAGTTAGACGAGAGATGTGAAAAGTTGGATTTCATAGTCGAGCGGTAAACGCCAAACGACGCCTCACTTGGTGTGAGGTGCTTTAAGATTGGACGATTGAACAGTGGGAAAACGTTGTGTGGAGTGAGGAATCACGGTCCACAATGTGGTGATCCTTCTGGTTTTCCGCTGTTGAAGAGCAGTTCGGGAATGGCTCCTGCATCTGTCAACATGAGCGATCACCTGTTCGTAACGCACGGCCTGTGGCGGAGTGGTAACATGATATTAACACCCCTTTAATGGACTGACCTGCACAGGTGACCTGAATCCTACAGAACACCTTTGGGATGTTTTGGAACGGCCACTTCGTGCCGGCCTCACCGACCGATATCGATACCTCTCCTCAGTGCAGCACTCCGTGAAGAATGGGCTGCCATTCCCCAAGAAACCTTCCAGCACCTGACTGAACGTATGCCTTGCGAGAGTGGAAGCAGTCATCAAGGCTGAGTATAGGCCAACACCATACTGAATTCCAACATTATCGATGGAGGGTGCCACGAACTAGTAAGTCATTTTCGGCCAGGTGTTCGGATACCTTTGACCACTTAGTGTATATATACACTTGCGGTCGCCAGCCTGATTAGCCAATACTGTATCTAGTTCTATGGCAAAGTGGAAATAAACTTCACCTAAGAAAACTAACCTCTCTTGATACCCTAACTAACCTCTTCTAAAATCTTTGCTCTAGCAAACAACACAACATCTGTCGCTTATGCAGAACACAGAATCGCCAGTAAATTCAGGAATACAAACTGCCTCACAATAATTCTTGCTACTGGTAAAAACTACTATACAGTATAATTAACAAATGCTAAACGACTTATGAACCTACTAACAAAGTCTGACTGGAAATAGCATGAACTACTATTATTTTAATTAATTATCACAAAAGAGATCATTAATTTTAAATAGTACAATTACTAAGGACGTCAGACATTTCCACATGAAGTTATTCTATACAAAAGGACAGTAGAGATATTATTTATAAGAAACGTTTTGGTGTAGTATAAATTATTGTATTGGTTACTGTACTTACTGAGAAGGAGCTTTTACTTTCATTAATCACGTAAGTTAAGTAGCTTACGTAGTCCCTTAAGCTGTATGGTTTAAGAACCATCGTTAATTGTAAACGGTAACGCAGAAAATTAAAAAATGGCAAACACCTTTAGTAACAAGGTCAAGTGCAATGAATAATGCAAAATTAGTTAGCAGCTAACAAGGACACCTACCAACTGGTCTCTCTTTGGACACAAACTTAAACTGGCTTTTTAAACGACTGCACAACTTGAAAAACAACTTTAAAACAGCATATACAAAGAAAGAAATATTTATAAGTTTACAAATCTGTTCAAACCGAAATAACATTGCTGTCTCTTTTATAACTTTTAGTTATAGACAGCTATAAGCACTTTGTATTTTTATAATTGATTATTTTAATGGTAGCTTCTTATTTAAAGACAAGCTTCCTTCATGAACACACTTTAGGAAATTTTAAGATGAAAAATTATGTAGAGTAAATCATTTACTACTGTACAGAGAACTAACCAAACTTAAAACTCCACATATTTAATGAAACTGCAAAACGTTTTACTGCCAAAGTCAGTTTGATAATAACAGGTTACTAGGAATTAACTCACTTGGAAAGAACCCTATCTATCAATGTGACTGGGGATAATAACGGGGGTGCACACGTGAGTTATAAGGTCCACAAAGAAATAATTATTAGTAATACTGGTTCCATTGGATGTACATATTTAGATAACAGTTCTGCTGGAGGTGGTGGCACTTGTGGCAAAAATAACAGTGGCTATAAAACTGGCAGTAAAGTAACGATGGTATTTCATTTTAAACACGCCCTGATATAACTTTTCTTGGAGTCGTAAATTTAACAAAAGAGGGCCAGTAATAACGCTATGGTCGATAGGCCACTTTACATTTCATCCGAAACTAATTTGCAGCCTCGCAAGCTCTTCTTGAATCAAGTTATACATCCAAATTAACCACAACTGCTGACCAAGACTGCCGCTGACCACTCAATATCACAGTCAGAACTCGAATATGCCACTCGACACAGAGAACCAAGCACCCCGCTCGCCAAGTCCACCTTATGCATTCCCGCCAAACTACTTCCGTTGCGGTGGAGCTTTACTACAGGTTTTACATATAGTTTTCCCAATTTTCGGACCAGCAGAATATACAGACTTTTTACAAACTTTTACGTTCACAGAGTATTAATATAAAACGAAGGTGTAGTTACAATATCATTTCTTGAAACGACACATAATTACACTACTGGCCATTAAAATTGCTACACCAAGAAGAAATGCAGATGATAAACGGGTATTCATTGGACAAATATATTATACTAGAACTGACATGTGAAACATTTCCACGCAATTTGGGTGCATAGATCCTGAGAAATCAGTACTCAGAACAACCACCTCTGATCGTAATAACGGCCTTGATACGCCTGGGCATTGAGTCCAACAGAGCTTGGATGGCGTGTACAGGTACAGTTGCCCATGCAGCTTCAACACGATACCACAGTTCATCAAGAGTAGTGACTGGCGTACTGCGACGAGCCAGTTGCCCGGCCACCATTGACCAGACGTTTTCAATTGGTGTGAGATCTGGAGAACGTGCTGTCCATGGCAGCAGTCGAACATTTTCTGTAACCAGACAGGATCGTACAAGACCAGGAACTTGCGGTCGTGCATTCTCACGCTGAAATGAAAGGTTTCGCAGGAATCGAATAAAGAGTAGAGCCACGGGTCGTAACACATTTAAAATGTGACGTCCACTGTTCAAAGTGCCGTCAGTGCGAACAAGAGGTGACAGAGACGTCTAACCAATGGTGGTTCAAATGGTTCAAATGGCTCTGAGCACTATGGGACTCAACTGCTGTGGTCATCAGTCCCCTAGAACTTAGAACTACTTAAACCTAACTAACCTAAGGACATCACACACATCCATGCCCGAGGCAGGATTCGAACCTGCGACCGTAGCAGTCGCACGGTTCCTGACTGCGCGCCTAGAACCGCGAGACCACCGCGGCCGGCTAACCAATGGTACCCCATAACATCACGCCGGGTGATATGCCAGTATGGCGATGACGAATACACGCTTCCAATGTGCGTTCATCGCGATGTCGCCAAACACGGATGCGACCATCATGATGCAGTAAACAGAACCTGGACTCATCCGAAAAAATGAAGTTTTGCCACTCGTGCACCCAGGTTCGTCGTTCAGTATATCATCGCAGGAGCTCCTGTCTGTGATGCAGCGTGAAGGGTAATCGCAGCCATGGTCTCCGAGCTGATAGTCCATGCTGCTGCAAACGTCGTCGTACTGTTTCTGCAGTGGTTTTTGTCTTGCAAACGTCCCCATATGATGATCCCGGGATCGAGACGTGGCTGCACGATCCGTTACAGCCATGCGGATAAGATGTCTGTCATCTCGACTGCTAGTGATACGAGGCCACTGGGATCCAGCACGGCGTTCCGTATTACCCTCTCGGACCCACCGATTCCATATTCTGCAAACAGTCATTGGATCTCGACCAACGCGAGCAGCAATATCGCGATACGATAAACCGCAATTGCGATAGGCTACAATCCGACCTTTATCAAAGTCGGAAACGTGATGGTACGCATTTCTCCTCCTTACACGAGGCATCACAACAACGTTTCACCAGGCAACGCCGGTCGACTGCTATTTGTGTATGAGAAATCGGTTGCAAACTTTCCTCATGTCAGCAGGTTGTAGGTGTCGTCACCGGTGCCAACCTTGTGTGAATGCTCTGAAAAACTAATCATTGGCATATCACAGTATCTTCTTCCTGTCGGTTAAATTTCGCGTCTGTAGCACGTCATCTTCGTGGTGTAGCAATTTTAATGGTCTGTAGTGTAACTTAATTTTTACGTATTTATAGAAACAAAGATCCTGACTATGCAGCCGGCCTGTGTGGGCGAGCGGTTCTAGGCGCTTCAGTCTGGAACCGCGCGACCGCTACGGTCGCAGGTTCGAATCCTGCTTCGGGCATGGATGTGTGTGATGTCCTTAGGTTGGTTAGGTTTAAGTAGTTCTAAGTTCTAGGAGACTGATGACCTCAGATATTAAGTCCCATAGTGCTCAGACCCATTTGAACCATCTGAATCTGACTATGCAGATACACTAGAGTACAATTTCATCAGAGTACTTATACAGAATATACATAAATCTACCGATAATTGGTGTTAAAGCTTCACAACTTATTTCACCCCATTAGGCGTTGAATTTCCAAAAGCTGTGCTGCATGTATTTCTTCATTTGTAACAAAGAAGTCAGATACTAATTCTCATAAATTTTCAGGAAATCTTTTATGCCATATTTCACCCCCCATAGGGGCTAAACTTTCAAAAACATTGAAACATTTACTTTTTGATGTATAGACGAGAAGCGAAATTCAGATTTTCATAGCTTTATCTTTAAAAATGATTTCAAAATGGAATGACTTCACGAAACGTTCCATCCCCAATTTCAAACCCTGATGACTTCAATTCCCAGACCAATGAAACATTTTTAATTTAATAATTGAGAAGTCATATTCCTGTTTTCATAAACGGAGCTTTAAAATTATTTTATTTATTCTTTAAGGATTATTTAGCTTCAAAAATTCTTTCATCCCATCTTTCACCCTGATAGGGATTGAACTTCCAAAAATGATGAAAGCGTATATTATTATTGCCGACTGAGAAACCAAATGCCAATATTCTTAGGTCTAGCTTCAAAATTGCCTTAAAAGCAACGTATTTTTAAAAATCCTTTCGTCCCCAATTTCACCCCCTTAGAGGAAGAATCCCCTCTGAGTCCTCTGCCAATTTTAAGATTATGTCTTTAGTATTTTGGCTGAGGGTGATACGTCAGTGAGTGAATCAGTCAGTCCGACATTGACTGTTATATAAAAAAAATGAGGCCTCATAATAATGTAAGGCGAAGAAATGTGAGAGCCACCGGTAAATATATTTTTATTGTAAAGTAGTAATTGACAGACAAAAATTAAAAAAATGAAAGATCAATTCAAAGTTTCCTAAATTCTTTAATAATCAGAAATGTGTTACTCATCCAACAGATATGAAGCTACCATAACTGATTCATAATAAAAAGTCTTCAATCTCTTTAAGTAAACAACATTAATTTAGCTTCTTGGTTCTAATTAGTGCTATTTAGCTGCTACATTAAAGAAAAATATGAGGGAATTGACTAAACTCTAGATAGTAGTGTATTTCTAATCCTTTAAAATTAACATTTGAATTAAACTTAGTGTCACAGCAATACGTGTAATATGCAGAGCCATAGTATCGTCCGCCGGGCTCTAATGCAAGTACTGTTGCAGATACTCGTCACTGAAGTTGAAAATTTATTCCTTATTATTACACTGAAGGTAACCAAAATATTGTTTATTACGAAATAAAACGTAATAGATCTACAGTCACATGCTTTAAAACTTCTCATTCATGAGTCGAGAGACAAGCAGCTCCTCCACACTAAGTTCTAAATTGTCCTATGCTTCTCTTTCCTAGGCTAAGGTCTAACTTAGAAAACTATTGAGCACACGTAATGTTTCAGACAAAGACGTATGTATCACCATTGCTATGCTCTTCTGACTTGGATCTTCGAATATCAGTAATATGATCTTTCACTTTATTTATAAGTAGGAATATTATGAAGTTACGTCTGTGATGTCAAGTGAGCAGTCAGCGTCCTAACCGTTACGTCACAAGCAAAACGGCTCCGTCTTTTACCTCTAAGTATCAGTAACATGAATTTTCGCTTTATTTGTAAGTAGGTGGGGCATAGAACAATTCCTTTACGTTTGTGACGTCACGTAAGCCAGTCAGTGACGTACTCAGGAGGTCAAAAAGCGCACCACTTATCAATAACGTCTTCACTGAGATATCACAGTCCACATCTCTTTCTCAATGACGTCACCAATATGGCGGACTGCGGTAAAGTTATAAATTAAGAAAGGTGGATGGTGAAACATTTTAAACATTAAAGATGTGGGATGGTGAGAAAGTAAAGAAAATTAAAGAATGCATAAGACGATAAATTAAAAAAGTTAAAGATGGCAAATGCCAAGACTTTTAAAAATTTAAAAAGGCAGATGGCGGGAAATTAAATTTTAAAGAAGGCAGATGGCGAAATTTCAAAGATTAATGACTGTAGATTGTGGAAAACCTAAAAACTAAAGAAAGAAGATTGTGGGAAATTAAAAAATAAAATATGGTAAAGTCGGTAAATATGTTTGACCAAAATCTGCTATGTTCAAAAATATCCACAGTACTGTATTTTCACATCTGTTTCATTGACCAAACATACTTAAGGATTTTAAAGTCAGCCTCATCAGTAAATTTATTGCTGTTATCTGTTTTATATACCACTAACCAAATTTTTATGCCATTTACTTTTAGTGCATCTTCAATAGATTTTATGTCTCAGTATAATATTTCACTTAAAATTTTAATGATATGTTTGATTATTCTATCTCTGTAACGGTTATTTCAATGATGAACCAATATTATGGGAAAGATAGTGACTAGAGGGATAAAATCCAAACAAAAATACTCTAGATATGAAGTTTATTTAATTTTACACAATAAATAAAAATTTCTCGAACAGACTAAAACCACAGTTAACTTGTTGGCACACCGTTTCAGTTGGAGTGTAGATAAATTTTTGTCTTAAAGACATTGATCATCAAAAAAACTCAGGCCGATCTTGGACGTCATCTGCAAAATCTCGCATATGACAGTCACGCCAGCTCTATTTCAACAATTTCATATCTAACTGATTTGTGTCTGTAAAAAACATATTCCATTAAAGGGCAGGAAGTGGAGGCAGTCCTGGTCCTCAATACTCCCCAAGTCTTATCCTGCCAACAAGTCTTCAATCCACTTCAATTTCACCAACGTTTCCAGGAGTGTTATAGTAATTCACAAATACAAAGAAACTTAACGACAATTATAGCTCGACTGAAATTTAATCACTGGAAGTTCAAAAAACGCTTCTATCGGCTCAATCTAAGCGCTGCCCCTCAGTGAGTTAGCGGAGGGGAAAAAGATCCAAACCAATTATTTCCACGACCTCCTCGGAACGCGTATCACATCCTCCTGGTACTGTGAACGCCACCGGAAAAACCAAAAGCTCAGCTCACTGACTAATATCCCCATGGGCTACTCTGCAGAATAAGAAGCGCTCAGCCGTTAAATATACGTCAATATATACCTCCTATTGAGGGCGTTTCCGTAAGAGTGTGCAAAAGTGTAGCAGTACATAGAGAACTCTCCACTGAACAATTTGAGTTAGTAAACTGGGGTCGGTGAAGCCAGCTTAAGGGGATGTGGAAGTAAACTTGTCTACTTGCTGAACAGCAGGAATAAACCTGTGATTACTGAGAAGAACCCTCACGCTAGTCACGCCATCAAGTACGTTTTGCTGTGAATATCTGGGCCGGCATTTTAAGCGACAATCTCATTGAGCTACATCTTCCACCGGGCCGTCTGAATGGGCATCTGTACTTGAGATCCGTGCAAAGAGTTCTGCAGGGTGTTTCAAAAATGACCGGTATATTTGAAACGGCAATAAAAACTAAACGAGCAGCGATAGGAATACACCGTTTGTTGCAATATGCTTGGGACAACAGTACATTTTCAGGCAGACAAACTTTCGAAATTACAGTAGTTACAATTTTCAACAACAGATGGCGCTGCGGTCTGGGAAACTCTATAGTACGATATTTTCCACATATCCACCATGCGTAGCAATAATATGGCGTAGTCTCTGAATGAAATTACCCGAAACCTTTGACAACGTGTCTGGCGGAATGGCTTCACATGCAGATGAGATGTACTGCTTCAGCTGTTCAATTGTTTCTGGATTCTGGCGGTACACCTGGTCTTTCAAGTGTCCCCACAGAAAGAAGTCACAGGGGTTCATGTCTGGCGAATAGGGGGGCCAATCCATGCCGCCTCCTGTATGTTTCGGATAGCCCAAAGCAATCACACGATCATCGAAATATTCATTCAGGAAATTAAAGACGTCGGCCGTGCGATGTGGCCGGGCACCATCTTGCATAAACCACGAGGTGTTCGCAGTGTCGTCTAAGGCAGTTTGTACCGCCACAAATTCACGAAGAATGTCCAGATAGCGTGATGCAGTAATCGTTTCGGATCTGAAAAATGGTCCAATGATTCCTTTGGAAGAAATGGCGGGCCAGACCAGTACTTTTTGAGGATGCAGGGACGATGGGACAGCAACATGGAGCTTTTCGGTTCCCCATATGCGCCAGTTCTGTTTATTGACGAAGCCGTCCAGGTAAAAATAAGCTTCGTCAGTAAACCAAATGCTGCCCACATGCATATCGCCGTCATCAATCCTGTGCACTATATCGTTAGCGAATGTCTCTCGTGCAGCAATGGTAGTGGCGCTGAGGGGTTGCCGCGTTTGAATTTTGTATGGATAGAGGTGTAAACTCTGGCGCATGAGACGATACGTGGACGTTGGCGTCATTTGGACCGCAGCTGCAACACGGCGAACGGAAACCCGAGGCCGCTGTTGGATCACCTGCTGCACTAGCTGCGCGTTGCTCTCTGTGGTTGCCGTACGCGGTCGCCCTACCTTTCCAGCACGTTCATCCGTCACGTTCCCAGTCTGTTGAAATTTTTCAAACAGATCCTTTATTGTATCGCTTTTCGGTCCTTTGGTTACATTAAACCTCCGTTGAAAACTTCGTCTTGTTGCAACAACACTGTGTTCTAGGCGGTGGAATTCCAACACCAGAAAAATCCTCTGTTCTAAGGAATAAACCATGTTGTCTACAGCACACTTGCACGTTGTGAACAGCACACGCTTACAGCAGAAAGACGACGTACAGAATGGCGCACCCACGGACTGCGTTGTCTTCTATATCTTTCACATCACTTGCAGCGCCATCTGTTGTTGAAAATTGTAACTACTGTAATTTCGAAAGTTTGTCCGCCTGAAAATGTACTGTTGTCCCAAGCATATTGCAACAAACAGTGTATTTCTATCGCTGCTCGTTTAGTTTTTATTGCCGTTTCAAATATACCGGTCATTTTTGAAACACCCTGTACCTGAGTTGTTTGAGAATGAAACTTTTGCTGTACGTGAAAGGATGTTGATGAAACATAACGATGCATCGCCTGACTTCAGTGTGAATGTCCGCAACCATCTGAATGCTGCATTTCCAAGTCGCTGGATTGGAAGGGTAGGTCCTATTCCATGACCTGCGAGGTCACCTGACCTAGATCCCTTTATTATTTCCTATGGGGATATCTAAAGTCATTTGTGTATCACACGCCAGTGGCTACGGAGATGAAGTTAGGTGCCAGAATTACAGCTGACTTTGATGTGATTCGAAACAGACCAGGTATATTTGTCAGGATGCGTCAGAATCTTGTTCCCCGCTGTAACGCTTGGACTGAAGTTTCTGGGCGTCAGTTTCAGCACATTTTGTAAGATACAGTACAGATGGTACATTAATTGTGTCAATGATGGTATTTGAAGTTAAGTCCAACTAACATAAATTTAAAAATGAAATTGTTTTTGTGGGAATCCACAGCCTCCAAAAGCTTAATAAACTTAAACATGGTCCGTAGTAAGCTGTAATACAATTTTAATTTAATCGTGCGGTTAGCTAATTTCGACTACTCTTCATCGTCAAGCACATTTGTAATATGTGTACTTCATGCTAGACAATGACGCTAGTCGAAATTGGCTAACCGCACGATTGAATCAAAACTGCATTAGAGCCTACTAAGCACCATGTTTACGTTCATTAAGTAAATAAAAAAGTACATGGTAGTGTGATTTTATTCCTATAATCTCATTATGCTGGATTCTCTGACCCCAGGTTCACTAGCTCAAATTACTCGTATTTAGTGTAGCATCCTCTGTGTCCTCTTAAAAGTGGAGCATCTATACATGTGACTATAATACACAACTCTGGGTGTTGTAAACTGTTCTCCTGTTCTCTCTAGATGGTACTTATACACCTACACATACATTAGATTCTCCGTCTTCACTTTTAAAACATTTCTCAGAGGACACACAGAGAAAATGTAATTGTTAATTCGGGTATATATTCATTAATATGGATTGAATTAGTAGGATCCCAAATGCGAACCAACGGTGAGTTATCATTTCTTATTGTGTTAGAAGTAAGAGTTTTAGTAGTATTCTACCACTGTGTATCCTCTGTTACATTTTCGTCTTTTTCACTCATTTTTGTATCCTCTGCCTATAAATCTTGTTTCACGTCGAATCAGTCATTTGTTGATTCTATGTAAAACACCTCGAGGATATCAGTTGAAATGTCTGCCATCAATCGTCAAAACAATCTGTAGTATAAGATTCCCTCGGTTGAGACGGCTGTGTGGGCATATTCCGAAAGCCAGCAAATTAAAATAAGAAAAAAATTGTCTAAACCCTTCATAAAAACACGCGACTGAGGCAGAGTAGCTGAGCGTATGCTATTAAGTGACGTCTTCAATGACACCCAGCTGAGTCGAAAATGTGACGGTGGTGATTGTCTGTTAACCAGTTCGCAGAAGCTGTATCCATGTTATAGTAGGCGTTGTTTGCTCTAGAACGAAAATGCCAGAAGCAAGTACTTTACTTCGAGCACCATTCAAATTCCGAAATGGAAATTCCTCTGGAACAAATCGATTGTCTGTAATGTAGAGTCTCTGGCAATCAAAGACGAACTTGTATATGAAACTTCCTGGGAGATTGAAACTGTGAGCCGGACCGAGACTCGAACTCGGGACCTTTGCCTTTCGCGGGCAAGTGCTCTAGAGCTCTAGAGTCACGGTCCGGGGCACTGTTTTAATTTGCCAGGAAGTTCAGACCAGCGCACACTCAACTGAAGAGTGAAAATCTCATCGCGAAGTTGTATATGTTTCCGAAAAAGAAAAACAGATCAGCGAATAGTCGCATACGTAACACGCAACAAAAACGGATGCTTTATCGCATTATACCAGGCAACTGACAAGCAAACATAAATTGCATTTGTAGTGGTGCGTATTAGAGACCACTATTTTATAATTCTGATAATTCTTTGACGCATGCACAGAGGACAGAAGCAGCAGCAACATCAGTGACTTACTTCCTAGTAGTACACAATTTCCTGCTGATATTGCAATTGCCGAAAAGTTTCGACAACCGATAGTTCTAAGAGGGTCAACACTTTCGCAGTCATCAAGCGAATCATATAATGCCGACTCGACCAAAATGCGTTTGTGTTTTCCTTGGATAAGTTGAGGATTCCAAATGTATAGCGAGTAAGTTCAGGCTAACCGATGCCTAATCGGCATGTATGTGTCATGTTACGTCATGCTGAGAGTTAAATGCATTGGCAACAGCAGTGAGTCCCCCAGTACTTTTCAAAATGTTTTGTATAGCTACAAGCATTATTTCTATGAGTATTAATTATATAATTAACTGACGTCCATAATATGAACGTTGATTACGATATAGCGTTATTAAAACATCCAAGCGACCGTTCGAAAATGTTTTGAATATAACAATAATTTACGCAACGTCCACATTTTTTGGATGCAAAATTTTAACATGATGAACAATCCAAATACTTCTGCACATGACAGGCTACTGACAGCTTCCTGCGGCGCAATACTGCGCCTCTGCGTGTGGCGCGCGTACCTCTTATAATCGGAGATGCGCGTTCCTCGCCAGCTCCATAGACTGAAAGCTGCCAGCGGGAGCACGCTTATTACGCGATCTTAGTTCAGTGACGGCTTCCTACAAACCGTTTGTTTACACCTTGTATGTGCATCAGATGATAGATCTTTTTAAAAACTTCGCAACCCACATACTACACTGTAATATGCAAACTGCCGTCTCTGACCACGATATCAACATAGTGCACCTCAACAAAAATCTGTTGATCTTGTGATTGGCCAGCATATTCATGTCACATCATTTCAAAAACGTAGCGGATTCATTATTCGAAAAATACGTTCTGCATTTGTGCCTTACAATGTATATAGCATTAGCTACGACATATATCCGTTTTACACTTTCAACGCATGTGTTCCTTCTGATCGCTTACGATCCTTAAAGACGAAAAGTTACACACATCAAAAAAACTTTTGCATCACCTCGGTTACGAGAGTTCCGGAACCTGTACAGAGAATTGGAATAGAGATCAACATATACATTATTTCCGGCCTTATTATTGCTCATGAAAAACACAAATTCATTTTGTACCACCCTCAGAGGTTGTGGTTCAGATTGCTGTACACACCGGTACCTCTAATACCCAGTAGCACGTACTCTTGCACTGATGCATGCCTGTATTCCACGTGTCTTACTATCCACAAGTTCATCAAGGCACTGTTGGTCCAGTTTGTCCCACTCCTCTATGGCGGTTCGGCGTAGATCCCTCACATTGGTTGGTGGGTCACGTCGTCCATAAACAGCCGTTTTCAATCTATTCCAGGCATGTTTGATAGTGTTCATGTCTGGAGAACATAGCTGGACACTCTACTCAAGCGATGTCGTTATCCTGAAGGAAGTCATTCACAAGAAGTGCACGACGGTGGCTTCAATGAAGACATATGCCTCACCAAATACTGCCGATATGGTTGCACCATCGGTCAGAGGATGACATTCACGTATCGTACCGCCGTTGTTACGGCGCCTTCCATGACCACCAGCGTGCGTAGGCCCCACATAATGTCCCCCAAAAACAGCAGGGAACCTCCACCTTGCTGCAGTAGCTGGACAGTGTGTCAAAGGCGTTCAGCCTGGCCGGGTTGCCTCCAAAAACGTCTCCGACGATTGTCTGGTCGAAGACTTACGTGACACTCATCGGTGAAGAGAACATAATGCGAATCTTGAGCGGTCCATTTGACATGTTGTGGGCCCATCTGTACAACGCTGCATGGTGTCATGGATGCAAAGATGGACTTTGCCCTGGACGTCGGGAGTGAAATTGCGCATCATGCAGCATATTGCGCACAGTTGGAGTTGTAACACGACAACCGGTGACTACACGAAAAGCTTTACTCAACATGGTGGCGCCGGCCGGTGTGGCCGAGCGGTTCTAGGCGCGTCAGTCTGGAACCGCGCGACCGCTACGGTCGCAGGTTCGAATCCTGCCTCGGGCATGGATGTGTGTAATGTCCTTAGTTAGGTTTAAGTAGTTCTAAGTTCTAGGGGACTGATGACCTCAGATGTTAAGTCCCATAGTGCTCAGAGCCATTTTAGCCAACATGGTGGCGTTGCTATCCGGGTTCCTCCAAGCCATAGTCCGTAGGTAGCGGTCATCCGCTGCAGTAGCAGTCCTTGGGCGGCTTGAGCAAGGCATGTTATCTACAGCTCCTGTCTCTCTGTATGTCCTCTATGTCCGAACAACATTGGTTTGGTTCACTCCGAGACGCCTGGAAACTTCCCTTGTTGCGAGCCCTTCCTGTCACAACGTGACAATGTGGACACGATCGAACCGCCATATTGACCGTCTAGGCATGGCTGAACTACAGACAGCATGAGCCATGTACCTCCTTCCTTGTGGAATGACTGGAATTGATCGGCTGGCGGACCCTCTCTGTCCAGTAGGCGCTGCTCATACATGGTTGTTTACGTCTTTGGGCGGGTTTAGTGTCACCTCTGCGCAGTAAAGGGACTGTGTCCGTGATACAATATCCGCAATCAATGTTTACCTTCAGGAGTTCTGGGAACTGGGGTGATGCAAACCTTTCTTTGATGTGTGTGCAGTGTGTCCCAAAAAGAATGACCCGATTTTAACTTCTAATAATATTGAGACAAATGTCATTAGGTAACTGAAACAGCGCTAGATGTAATCGGTATGGTCTAGAGTTTCAGAAAAAAACCGCTAGATGTCACGACAAGCGCTGACCTGGAGCGTGCAGCCAGTCTCGCGCAATATGGCGTCCGCGCAACAGAAGGTGTATTGTGTTATTGAATTTAGTCGTACTTAATCAGTGATCGCGGTTCTGCTGGCGTTTTATATTCGATTTCGTGCTAAACCACCATCACCAAAGAACATTAGACAGTGTTAAAAACAGTTTGAAGAAAAACCAGAATATCAGCTGCTGTAGCTACAGTGACAGCTACACACCTTATGCTCAGTTTGGGATGAATTCCGCTATAGGCTAGATGTCGTCCGTGCAGCCAATGGAGGACATGGTGAACATTTATGGTGCATTTTTATAAGCTTTTCTCTTTTGTGAGTAATTTAGTATGCAATTGGTTGGTTTTAAGGCATTCTTCCTAATAAATAAGTCTATTTAAAATCGAGTCACTCTTTTTGGTACACCCTGTATAATGCACACATAAATAAAATACGTCTCACATACTTAGTACACAGGATCCCGCGCTTTCTCTGCAAAACTGTGTAGGTTACTGCTAAGAATTTTCTGCACCAATAGTAAATAATTTGCTGTAGTTAGTGAAGCCTGTTTAATCAAAGTAGAGATTGTTTCAGTAAATTCATCCCTTATTTTCTTGGTTTGCATTTGTGCAATATCTCAAAACGTATGCACTTTCTGACATGATGCCACAAATTTATAATTTACACTTTCACACGTAAGTGACTTACGAGAAAATGGAAGAGGTGTGATCTGTTGTTAGAGTTCGGTCGACAGCAGCTATTCAAGCAGCAAGGAAGGTATGTAATGTGTTCAAGAACTGAACTGTTTTATGTAAATGTTGTCAGACTGTGTCATAGAGTGAATGTGGAATAATTTTCTTTAGGGGGTCACGAAATACTGGACTCTCTGGACACGAGAGAGAGAGTTGCTGGCTATGGGTTTTTTAACTCTTGGTCAGACCTATTAATTTTGAACTGAGGAGTTACTAAAAGAATGTGGTACTAAACTGTAGACAACAACTGTTATGTGTACTTTCGTTGATAAACATCTGTGTGGAACTGCTATTCCCTCAGATGTTTAATTAAAATGTTCACATCTGATTCAAGTACCATATAGTATTTCAAATTAATGAAACTTACTCATAGACGACGAAAAGCTGCCACTGTAATCGAGAAAGTCTACATTTTAAATGGTATGGCTGATACAGATCGTCAGCGACATAGGGCCTGCCATATTACAGGGAAAAATAAGTTATCTTCTCTATTAGCAGAAACGGTAAGAGGGTCCACAGTCACACAAGGGGTGATCCCTGTGGTTAATGGGTCCAGGCAGACAGGTTTCTTAGGTTAAAGCCAAAGTCCAGAGCGATGACAATCAAGATAAATAGAATAAAAGAAACTTAATGTAGATTAAATAGGGGTAAAGCTAAGGCAGTATCAACTTACTTCATCAAAATATCAGGGGAATAAAAAATAAAGTAGATGAGCTATTAGTGTGTTTAGATGATCTCAAAACAAGAATGAGATTGATATACTCTGTCTGTCTGAACACCATATAACTGTGGGCATGGATAGTTTCAGTATATGTGGGTATAATATAGCATCTTTCACTTGTAGATCTGGGATGGGTAGAGAGGGAGTTGCCATTTTCATAAAACAAGGGTATAAATGCAAAACTGTAGAAGTAAGCAAATTTGGTGTTCATCAGCACTTTGAGATTGGTGCATGTGAACTTCAGCTAGATAATGTAGTATTGATATTAGTAACAGAGTAGAAGTCCCTATTAGGATATTGGGAGCTATTCATAAAAATGTTTGACTCCCTATTACGCTGTCTGTCAGACAAGAAGAAGAAGTTAAAAATCTGTGGTGATTTCAATGTAAACTTTATAAATAATTCTGAGAGAAAATGTGAAATAGAAGAGTTAATGTATTAGTACAGAAAGAGGATGTAAAACAAACACATGATTTCTCTGTGGTAAATGGATTGCCAGACCATGATGCACAACTGATTAACTTACAAAACCTAGCAGGGTGTACAGTTTGGAAAACATTAAGTAAAAGTGTGAGGTCGCTGAACACTTTATCTATAGAGCACTTCAAAGAAAGCTTAAGAAATGTTAATTGGGAAGATGTATATAATGCGCCAATGCTAGTGGTAAATGCATCATATTTCTTGATAAATTTATATCCCTTTTCGATCACTGTTTCCTAAAGAAAAATACTAAAAGTAACATCACACACTTTTCAAAGAAACCTTGGATTACTACAAGTATTACATTGTCTTCAGAAAGAAAAAGAAAACTTTATGAGACAGCAAGAACTAGTAAAGATCCAGAAGTAGTTCTACACTATAAAAATAATTGTAACATACTGAGAAACATTGTAAGGAAATCAAGAAATATGTATATTACAGAAGAAATTGACAACTCCGGCAGTAAAATAAAATCAATATGGAATGTTGTTAGAAGGGAGACAGGAAAAGTAACCTTTGAGGTAGGTAGTATTACTATTAAGGAGAATGAGACCATCCAACCAACAGCACACAAGTACCTAATGTATTTAACAACCATTTCTTAAGTGTAGGAAAAAAATTGTTGAGAACAGTTCAAAAAGCCAGGCAGAACATGGAAGAGTCTGTTTTGAAAAAATTTAGTCAGATTAAGTTTAACCTAACAACCTCTTATGAAATAAGTAAAATTTTTAAATCTTTGAAACATAAATCTTCTGTTGGAGTAGATGACATCTCTAGTAAGATATTAAAACAATGTGAAGCAATTACCGCTGATGTTCTGAGTCATATATATAATGCATCACAAACTCAAGGTATTTTCCCTGTCAGGTTAAAATATGCTATGTCAGGCCTCTCTACAAAAATTGGGACACGACAGATGTCAATAATTATGTCAGATTTCCAAAATGCTGTTCGACTGAGACAGCAATTTACAATTTCACTCTTCACAAAACAGAGTCTTTAAATAGTAAAACGTCACCAATAGTAATTTTCTGTGACTTGTCCAAAGAATTTGATTGTGTCAACCATGACATTATGTTACAGAAATTACAGTTCTATGGTATAAATGGAATAGCATATGAGTGGTTTAAGTCGTACCTACAGAATAGGAAGCAAAAAGTTTCCTTATGTGGGTCAAGTGATTTAAATAAGTTTGCCACTTCATCTAACTGGGATGAAAATACATTACGTGTTCCACAGGGTTCAATCATGGGTCCCCTTCTGTTCTTGATACGCGTGAATGACCTCCCTCCCTATCTGAAACAGAAGCTGAACTGAGACTGTTTGCTGATGATACAAGCATCATTATTAATCCAGTAAAAGAATCTCCAATTGAAAATGATACAAATAGGGTCTTTGGAAAAGTCTTTAATTGGTTTTCAGCAAATGGGTTTGCTCTAAACTTTGAAAAAGAAAACAGTACATCCAATTTTCTGCTGCAAAAAGTACAGTTCCTTCAATAAATATAACATGTCAACAAAAGTCAGTAGACAGTGTTGAGCATACTAAGTTTTTGGGTGTATACATACATGAGAATCTTACACAGGTAGAAGATCAACTAATTATTTTTCCTAGATTAGAAATTGGCGTATTAAAAGGCAAGCAAACATCAATGTCGCTGGGACTACCTTTGAGGCCTGTAGCTTCGCCGAGTTAAAGGCAAAGTCAATCCACTGTAAGGACGCATCTCATTTGGCTTGAGCCTGTGCATAGTAAATTATTATAGCGGCCTTTAAGTTCCTATTAACATGTTCATAAAAGGAAAGCTAAGGCCATTTTGGGTAGTGGTAACATGTTGGACGGCATTATTAAAACAGAAACGGGATGAGATTTTCACTCTGCAGCGGACTGTGCGCTGATATGAAACTTTCCTGGCAAATTAAAACTGTGTGCCCGACCGAGACTCGACCTCGGGACCTATGCCTTCCGCGGGCAAGTGCTCTACCAACTGAGCTACCGAAGCACGACTCACGCCCGGTACTCACAGCTTTACTTCTGCCAGTACCTCGTCTCCTACCTTCCAAACTTTACAGAAGCTCTCCTGCGAAACTTGCAGAACTAGCACTCCTGAAAGAAAGGATATTGCGGAGACATGGCTTAGCCACAGCCTGGGGGATGTTTCCAGAGTGAGATGGCTAAGCCATGTCTCCGCAATATCCTTTCTTTCAGGAGTGCTAGTTCTGAAAGTTTCGCAGGAGAGCTTCTGTAAAGTTTGGAAGGTAGGAGACGAGGTACTGGCAGAAGTAAAGCTGTGAGTACCGGGCGTGAGTCGTGCTTCGGTAGCTCAGTTGGTAGAGCACTTGCCCGCGAAAGGCAAAGATCCCGAGTTCGAGTCTCGGTCGGGCACACAGTTTTAATTTGTCAGGAAAGTTTAAAACAGAAACCCTTAAACTCACTAGAAAGGAATGTTGGAGCATTACCTCTCACAAGGGCGTTAGGGGCTCCAGACCAAGAAAATATACCAGATAAATTGCGTGTAGTAAGGGAGGCAGTCACTCCACTACTAGGAATCAAGCGAACGAAACGAGGGAGAACAAAAACATCGGCAACCACTAGAACTTAACGGGTCCCAGCCTTAGTACGGGGAAGAGGAATCACATAAGCAGTAAATAATTCATCCATGGGAGCCGGCTCCCTTTCGGACTGTAGCAGTCCCTTAAGAGAATCGAAATCTGTTTTACCAATATTGTAAAGCTTACAATCATTAACCCAATGGTGAACATGCTTATACAATGTTAGCCAGGTGAAATATTTTCGAATTTTAGTCAATGTCTTGCAGATAATCAGGTGTCCACCCACCAAGGGATTATGAAAATAATGACAGATGGATGGAACGAGTTCAACGGGAAAACACATTTCAGGCTCAGCACTCTTACCGACTTTATAACACAATATTCCCTTACGTAAGACATAACCGGGAATCAGTTCGCAAGCTAAGAGTCGCTTCCTAACTGGGCGGAAATGGTGATTTTGATCCTGCTTAAAACTGAGGTCGGTGAAGAGCTGGTATACCTCAATCAAAACACTACATAGAGGCAGACTGCCTGACAAGTGATCCACCGCCATTTCCTAGTCCCCCTCATCAAAAAACGCGAGTAACCGTGTGAGCCAGCCATAGTGGCCGAGCGGTTCTAGGTGCTACAGTCTGGAACCGCGCGACCGTTACGGTCGCAGGTTCGAATCCTGCCCCGGGCGTGGATGTGTGTGATGTCCTTAGGTTAGTTAGGTTTAAGTAGTTGAAAGTTCTAGGGGACTGATGACCTCAGAAGTTAAATCCCATAGTGCTCAGAGCCATCTGAACCATCTGTCCGTGTGAACCAACAGATTGTCGGTGCCTCTAATATGACGAACTTTATACCAGAACGCGGATATGTCATTATCCCACCTGGCTATCCTGCCCGTTTTCCTAGAGCGTGACAAAACCCATCTCAATGCCTGAGTGCCAAATTCAGATTCTCTGTGCTCGAGATATGATTTGAATTTATTGAGAACAAACAAGACAGCCAAGGCCTCACACTCTTAAACGTAATACTCCAATCTCTTGGATGCAAAGGCTAAGAGGCGCCTCTCACCTGAATATTTCTGGGAAAGAAAAGCAACAATGCCAGCATTTTACGCATCGGTTTAAACAATAAACTTCTTCTGGAAATCCGGAACTACCATTACAGGAAGTTCAACGAGAGCAGTCTTTATGGCTTCAAAAGCGGATTGCTGACTATGGCCCAAGACAAAAGATTCCCCTTTCTGACAAAGATTGTTGAGAGGAGCAGAAAGCTAGCGAAGTGGGGAGCGAATTTTCTAAAACAAATGGCCATGCCAATAACCCTGGCAACCTCCTTTTTATTCCTAGGACTGACAAATTTTCTCAATACAGAGGTGCGCTTTTGATCTGTCTGAATACCGTCCCTGGAAACCAGAGGAGCTAAGAACCAAATCTGCTCGCAGGTAAGGGTGACCTTGGAAGATTTAACAATCAAACCGGCTGAACGATGACGTATAGATATGAAAAAGGTGGTCCTCAAAGCAACGACTACAATTGACGACATTATCTAAATAAATGCAAACACACCACCGCCATAGTTGCTAAGAAAGCTCTACCACTGATGTCATAGAGGCTTGCCCATGAATAGTTACTACATAAGACAGCTCCTCCTTATGCAGACACACTACGCTCCAAATGTTAGTGGCAACCATACTTGCAACAGCACACAGGAAAACAATACCAAATTTCTAGTTATAATCTAATACTACAGTCAGGTGGGCATCATGTCAGCACAGTGCACAACAGCACACTGCTACAAATTTTAGCATAGTATTTAGATGGGGTGGAGTTCAGGCTAGAGGTTGTGCAGGTGTGGCTTACTTTTCAAACATTTTTTATAAAACGAAAAAATTCTTACTAGACAAGTAAGAAACTGAACGTAATATGCGGTCTGGTTGTAGATCCTATGACCCAGGGTTTAGATCAACACGATAAATTAATTACAAGTTGTTCAGCACAATGATTAAAAAGTTGAAATGTACAGCACACCATTACAACTAAAATTTGGGGCAACAACAAGAGCACAGACTGTTCACAACATAGAGTCTAAGGCAAAGAAAGAAATACAACAATCATGAAATGAAAATAGCTTTCACACAGAAACGCTGCATACAACAACAATCAGATAGCATCCCTCTGACTCAATTGTACATACTAGATGTACTAACCACAACTTTCACACAGTTATTCATTATTACTACAAACCCACTATGTATTAACTCGGAGAATTAGCAGTTATAGTTCTTTGTACAGAAGGATATAAAGCTCCGCTTACATTCACAGAGCGATAATAACAGCCGAAAGTAACATAGGTCTCACTTGAAGGAAATGGCCCGTCCCTTGTGTGTGATCAAACACAGTAACATCAACATGCCACAACGTGTACACGGTCATTCCGTGTAGAATACGACCAACAAATAACTGCACAGGGCACAGCGCTTGGGTCCTTCACAGCTTTAATCAACTTAGCCTAATAGGGAAGAGGCGGGGTTGTTTAATACGATTTACCTGTGTTTGCAAAACGGGTTGCCAACGGGTGCCATACTCTCTAAATTGGGATGTTAATTAATGTATCTTTTATCGGCTGGTCCCGGCGGAGGTTCGAGTCCTCCCTCAGGCATGGGTGTGTGTGTTTGTCCTTAGGATAATTTAAGTAGTGTTAAGCTTGGGGACTGATGACCTTAGCAGTTAAGTCCGATAAGATTTCACACATATTGGAACATTTTGTATCTTTTATCTTCTCTCCAGGGTACCTGTGTATCAGTTAGCTAGCGTGAGACTCCTCTTTCTCCTTTTTCTGGCCTACATCATTTGCCATCACGTGCTGCTATGCGCATGCCTACTTATGCGTTATATTAATTTGCTGTTTTAATTTTTTTTAACTTACAATGTGTAATCCCTCACACTAATAGGTTTTAGTCCTGATCTTCCTCCTATTTGTGCACAAGTGGGCAGGCAACATAACTAATCCCTGATTTGTTACTATTTTTCAGTCATGAGATGCGTAACTGCCGGCACTGGTAGATCAGTGCAACATTCACAGCAACACCACATCTACCCACATACAGAACAAACTAATTACATCTGCTAGTCATAGTACTCGACTAATTTATAACACATAGTAAGGATAAGGTCTGCGTATCAATACACTACGTAAGTTGTAATTTCTAACTTACTTTGTAATGTTTTAAGCAAAGTCTGCAGTGATATGCTATTACAACAAATTGAAGAATTAATCGCAGATGTTCATAGTCGCCAGAAAACTGGAAAAATATAACTCAATCTGTGAGCACCTCGAGCTACTATGCGGGCTCTTAAGTATCGAAGCTTGTAGCTCGTTGTGGAAGCTAGAATCATGCATAAACAATGGACAGTAGTCTCGGTCGCAGCTTTTAAGCACCTTACCACTGCGTTTCTATGTACTTCAGTCTCCCCACTGAAATGCCAAAGAAACTGGTATAGGCTTACGTATTCAAAAACTGAGAAACGAAAACTAGCAGAATACGGCGCTGCGGTCGGTAGCGCCTGTATAAGACAAGCGTCTGCTACAATGGCAGGTTATCAAGATTTAAGTGAGTTTGTACGCGGTGTTATAGTCGGTACACGAGTGATGGGACACAGCATCTCCGAGGTAGAGATGAAGTGGGAATTTTTTCGTACGACCTTTCCACAAGTGTACCGCGAATATCAGGAATCCAGTAAAATATCAAACCTCTGATATAGCTGAGGCCGGAAAAAGATCCTGCGAGAGCGGGACTAAGGACGACAGAAGAGAATCGTTCAGCGCGACAGAAGTGCAACCCTTCCTCAAATTTCTGCATATTTCAATGCTAGGCCATCAACCGGAGCGTCAGCGTGCGAACCATTCAACGAAATATCATCGATGTGGGCTTTCGGAGCTGAAAGCCCACTCGTGTACCCTTGATGACTGCACGACACAAAGCTTTGTGCCTCCCCTGGGAACGTCATCACCTACATTGGACTGTTGATGACTGGAAACACGAGGCCTGGTCAGACGAGTCTCGTTCCTAATTGTATGAGTGGATGGACGTTTACTGCTATCGAGACAACCTCATGAATCCATGGACCCTGCATCTCACCAGGGGACTTTTTAAGCTGTTGGAGGCTCTTAATCTTGTGGAGCACGTGCAGTTGGAGTGATATGGGACCCCTGATATGTCTAGCTGCGACTCTGACAAGTGACACGTATGTAAGAATCCTGTCTGATCACCTGCATCCATTCATGTCCACTGTGCATTCCGACGGACTGGAGCAGTTCCAACAAGACAATGCGACACCCCCCCCCCCCCCAAGTCCAGAATTGCTACAGAGTGCTCCAGGAACACTCTTCTGAGTTTAGACACTTCCGCTGGCCACCAAACTCCCCAAATGTCAACATTACTGAGCATATCTGGGTGCCTTGCAATGTGCTGTTCAGAAGAGACCTCCATCTTCTCTTCCTCTTAAGGATTTATGAACAGGCCAGCAGGATTCATGGTGTCAGTTCCCTGCAGCACCACTTTAGACATTAGTCGAGTCCGTGTCACGTCGTCTTGCTCCACTTCTGCGTGCTCGCGGATATCATGTACGATAGCAGGCCGGTGTACCAGTTCCTTAGGCTCTTCAGTGTGTAAGAAGAATGGAATAAAAAGTCAGAGAATTCAAGTTGCCTCGCCTTCGGTTTCGTGAACCCGGCTTTTATTCTAATCTTCTCGATATTTCAAACTGGTTGTTACAGCACATAACAGAGGCAGATAATAATACTTATCGATAATTAACAATTCATTAATCATCTATCACTACTAGATCATCAACTGTTTAATGTCTTAACTCCATCCAAAATCACAGTCGGAGTAGTACTTGTCTAAAAAGTTAATAATACTTAGCCCTTACGACACCACAGATGAAACGGGAAGGTCCAATACGCACGAAAGTGTCACGTGACCCTGGATCCAATCAAGGATTGGAGACCACTGCAAGGAAAGGGGGTCATGGTGGTCGTTCTTTCCCTATACAGAGTTACAGCATGCTCCACTATTGCTTTTAGAACAAGAATGATACTATTAGTATAAAATCCTAAATCCTTTCAACATTTTATTCTTCTTATTAGTAATTTTTAAGCACCTATGAATGCGCAGATGTAATTAGTTAATGTCCAAGTAGCTTTTAATAATTTATTCACGTTCAAAACATAGAACACAGTGCCTGTAATTGTTAACAGAGAGAAAACATTACAGAACTCACTACATGAATTATCGTGGTGATTACACTGGTGTTGCTACCCATTAGCAGCACAAAAAACGACAAATACTACAGTCGAAACTAAAGCGTATAAAATAGTAACAGCTCAGCACTGGCTGTGGCCATCCGAAATTAAGCAGGAAATTCCCGACTTGTGTTTTTCCGCGCTGCCATATTCTGGGCCCCGTATCTGGGTCGGCGGCGACCCGACAGCGGGACAAAGCGGACACGAAGAAACATTATTATCACGACATTAACGCAACGCGGTCAGAGAGCTTTATGCCGGCGCGTAATAAATTCCGGCCGGACGTGTACGTTAGCGGCTTTTACCGCAGCATTACGCCACGGTACAGGAGGGACCTGCGGCCGAGCAGATAACGCGGCCAGCAGCGGGCAGAGTGCTTCGTACCCGCACAGTGGCGCCGGGAGGGCACAGGACACGCGCCTCAAACGCGATATCCTCCCTTCCATCGCCCCCTCCCCTCCCCCCATGCATTCTTTATGCACGGCGCATCGAAATTTTCAGATGTATTATTCATCAAAACGCAATATGCGCCCAAGAAATGGAGTACTCACCGGCAGACGTATTGGAAATGAAAATGTTTCGATAAAATGAGACTACATTTGTGACAGGAGCCTCTCTTTTATTATTATTATTATTTTTGTTGAGAGTGCGTTAATACTGTGCGGTGACGTACGCACCCGTATCGATAGGACGGGCTGTATTTCGCTCGTAAATTATTTTTCGACAGGTATTATTACCCACGTAGAAATTTGCAAAGGTATTTACGTGACTGTATGGGATCCCACGTGATACACTAAACTGGTCACAGAAATATTAAAATGAATTATTTGTTCATAATATTATTTTGTTAGAAGCTGTGTATTTTTTTCTGAAGGAGCATTATATGTCAGCCAATAAACTTCATCTACATTTTCATCTGCATACAATCCCTGCAAGCTTGCCAGAGGACAGCTTGTACCATCACTACTCATTTCCTTTCATGTTCCAGAAGAATCTGGAAGTAATGAAGAATACTGTGAGGCCCAAAATTTATCCAAGTAGCTCGCTAACCAAAAAGAGCCTGTTGCCACTAATGCATCTCATAATAAGCACAACTTCGCACGACAAACAACGTATCGCAAAGTAAGATCCAGCGAGAGTTTTGCAGTTGCGTAGTACTCATACCAGTGTCTTGGTTTTGGCGCATTATGATGTGTTTAGTCAAAGAACAAACTTGTCCATAATCATCGCCAGAGTCCTATCCTTTCAGCTTAAATTCCGAAAAAGTTACAATTGAAATAAATAGACAAAAGAAGCCAAAGCTAGCAAAATCTGCAGTTAATTTTCAGTCGAGTGATTATTGTAAATAAATGCAGTTGTAACTATAGTTGCTCACATAGTATTTCTTTACTACTGCAGACAATCAGTTACAATTATGTGATTTAAAGTGAAATTCATATTCAATGGCGAAATAATTCTTGCATTCATAAGGTCAAAGTAGTTTTACAATTTTGTTTTGTATTTTGTAAATCATATCATGTGTGTACGTCTACGTAACTTTAGTACCGAAACATAGTTTTTGCCATCAGTGAGAGTTATTACGGCATTAATATGAGAGGCAATCTTTTGCAAAGTAATAAGTAGAGAGTGATAAACAGTTTTTGCCACGGTTAAGAACATTTTCAAACGGACAGCATTATCGTGAGTTATGTAACTCAGTTCAGTTTCCTTTAAGTATTGATTGTCATTGCTTATCATTGGTGATCGTTATGGTGATTACTGTCATTGCATTCTAAGTTAATCTCAAAATTAAGGCTAACTGCAGTGAAATTTAATCCATTACCATCTTATACATTTCAGTCGTTCTACGCAGTAACAAATACTCCTGCGGTAGCGATCTGATTCTATCTACATTCTGTCGATAAGCATTGGTTTTCGGCTATATGTTTCATTCTCACAAATAGCGGAACATTAGGTACACGTGTCACAATAAAACCTTACGTATAACATGGAGTATAGGTACGTTATACTATAAGAGAAATCTTCCAGTCGGACGGGAAGTATCCTAGCAGGAGGAAAGTGTTAAAAATGCGGGTTATCAACACCAGTGGTTTCTGGGACAACAGTTCCGGGGGCTGAGTGGTTGCCGGGTCGTCGTACAATCAGAGAACTTCCACCGGAGTGGTTAGTAGTGGTTCCGTCTGTGGTGCCATCCGTCGGGTGTCTTCTGCCTGGCGTCGTATTCTTATCCCCCCTTCTTCGGCGGTGTCCTTATGTGCCAAGACATTTTTTATCACAAATTTCGTGGAATGCCGGCCGGTGTGGCCGCGCGACTGCTACTGTCGCCGGTTCGAATCCTGCCTCGGTCAACGCTGTGTGTGATGTCGCTAGGTTTAATTAGTTCTAAGTTCTAGGGCACTGATGACCTCAGATGTTAAGTCCCATAGTGCTCAGAGCCATCTGAACCTTTTTTTTTTGTCATGGAAAAAAGTTATGCCTTGCTCAACGGGTCAAATCAACAAGGTGAGAACAGCCATCATATCTTCCCACTTTTCTTGGAGGAATTAAACGGCTGTGTAGTGTAACTCCCTAGAGATATGTTTTTTTTGTCCTTTTTTTAAGGTTCATCAAGGCAAGGAGCGGTGCTGCTAATTCTTTACTATAGAATGCACACCGCTCAGTTGTGGCCGTAGCCTGACAGTAGGCCCTTCGCATCTTCCCAGCCAATGCGGAGACTGCCTCGTCAATGAGGACAGTTGTCTATACGTCTGTTGTGGGACCAACGTTGTTGTTAAGGAACGTCCCGGTGCGTCGTCTCCTGTAGCGGAGGGCGTAGATGTTCTAGCGTGAGTGTGATGATTCCGACAACCACATTGTGATCGGACGTAAGTGAGCCGTGGTAAAATTTGCTGTTTTGAAAAGCGCGCCGCAACGCGTAGTGTGAAGCAGTCGCCCTCTGTTTCTGGCGGTGGCGCCGCTATGGCAATCGCAGCTTTGGTGTCTCCCTCTGGTGGAAAAGGGGAAAGGTTGCCTGCTGACGTGCACTTAAGGGGTGCTATATGCTCGACAGGGGCAGTTGGTCAGTCGGAGTGAGGCTGGGTAGTATGTCTGTCGTTTGGATCAAACTTTAAAGCCAGAAAATTAGAGTCTTGCCACTCCGCCAGTAACAGGACTCAGCTAGTGGTCGCCCGGTCGGGACTGAGTTCCTGCATCTGAGTCTGCGCGTTAGGCCGCCAGTCTGGTCGAGTTGCTCGGGCAACGCTCATTGGCGGTTGGATCGGTCGGTTGGTCGGTCGCGCACTGAGACACGAGATGACTTGTCCGCCTTGAGTGTCGGTGCATGTGAGGTCCCCACGTGAGTCCAGCGGGCCGTGCCGTATAGAAAGGGGTAGTGCCTTCTCGGTCGACACGAGAGCAACAGGAGTCAAACCACGACATCGGGCTGGCCGGTGCGAGCTGCGACGCCGTGAGACGGGACATCGGCGCGCCTTCCTGAGTCCGTTGAAGTGGCTGGCAGCGGACGGTTCGGGAGAGCGTTCGGGGCGCTGCGCCAGGTCTTCGCCAGAAATCGCAGTTTATTAGAAGTTAAGTGATTGGAGATATGTTGTGTCATTTACTTGTTAAATTCTACTTCTTTTCTTGGTGAGGTCACCAGCCGCTTTGTTTTGGGGTCGTCCCACCATTCTTCTCCCTTTGCCCACCTGCAGAAAGGTGGTTACTTATGAATTGGGTGTTCTGCTTTTCCCATGTGCAGTAGGGGCCGGTTAGTCAATCTCCGGCTCGGGTTGTTCAGAAATCCCCCTGTCAATCTGCCATACGTTAATAGCTGCCTCTGTCATGTTTGGCCGCGTGGGATTAGCCGAGTTGTCTAGGGCATTCTAGTCATGGACTGTGCGGCTGATCCCGGCGGAGGTTCGAGTCCTCCCTCGGGCATGGGTGTGTGTGTTTGACCTTAGGATAATTTAGGTTAAGTAGTGAGTAAGCTTAGGGACTGATGACCTTAGCAGTTAAGTCCCATAAGATTTCACACACATTTGAACATTTTTTGTCATGTTTGCCGGATCCGGTGTTAACGAATTTATTGCTTAAGACGTAAAGGCCGAATTCCTGAAATATGTTTTTATCTTGCCTATCATCTTGAGAGGCGGTATATGTGTAATGTAGAGCATGTTTGTACATTTTATGTAAGACTGCATTTCATGGGTTTTTATTTAAATGGTTATTTTAGTATATAAAGTTGCCACCCTTCCACCATAGGAGTTTTCTTTTAAAAATAAGTTGCTCTTTCGGTGGCAAGTAATTTTTTTAATGTGAGTGTTTTGTACCATTTCCATCCCTCCTACGAGGTGCATAGTTTATGTGTTTGTGTGAGTTCTTAAAATTTTTAGTTTTAAGTGATCTGGTGTGTTGCAGATTTGCACCAGTGTGGTTTTAGAGGGTGCTTTCTGATTATAATTTTCAAATATGTTTTTTTTTAAAAAAAGAGAAGGGTTTTAGTAATATAATTTCCATTTGTTGAAAGCATTTGTGTTCATCAGTTACCCACTGGCAACTACTTCCACGCTCACGTAGTGTGATTAAATGTGTTAATGTTCTTGATGAATCGCTAGTAAATAAAGTAAATTCTTTAAGAAAAGATTTTGAAAGTAAATACACTGTTCAGTAAGATCATAAGTGCTGTAAAGGCGCAAATCGACCCTTAGACTTTTCCCAATAGCTATGTCTATCACGTCGGTTCTGCGGGCTAGATTGTTTGGAATGTGACCTGGATCAACGGGACCGCATGTGCTGGCTTCCAGTACAGCTGTACACTTGGTTCCCTCGTGAGTTGTAGTTGATTTGTCGGTCGTCGACGCCGCTCCAGCAGCGCCTTGAGTCCGCTGACCCGGCTACCCTGCGTGGCACCGGTCCGCTAAGTAATCTGCAGTGACCTCAGCGACAGCGTCCAGAGACTGCTGAGCGTCCAGGTCAGCCCGTTTCACTCTGCGTGCTGTGTCAGCAGCCTTCCCCCTTGCTGCCACCCACGGAGAAGGCAACAGATTGTAAGCTAAATGCAATAAACATCTAATTCCCTAACGCTGTCTTATTAGTGCCCGTGGTGCCCGACAGGCCCTCACCGCCATGATCCACTCTTCGTCATCTTGCATCCTCAAGGATCACAGCCCATTGACCCATATGGTATTATGAACTTTTGTAGAATACCACTCAAGTAAGAATTAAGGATTTAATATGAAAAAATACTAACGTTAAGCTGCATCCGTTAGTTTTCTGCAATTCATCGCATATCAAGCAAACACGTTCACTATACGAAAAAAAAAAAAGAACACTAGAAACACACGAGAAGTGAGCACTCCAGCAGATATGACCAAGGAAAGACACAATGGGAGGCTAGTAGTGTCGCATGTATGTCCAGTCTGTATTTAAGTTCCAGGAATCTGATTTCTGCTTCTGACGTGTTTTCCTCGCTTGCGTGTACAGGTTCATCAATCCATCCCTTACAGAAAAAGCTTCAGTTTATATCACAAGTAGGTGCACAGATACTGACAAAAAAAGAACTTTTAAAAAGCAAATTGTGGTGTCACCGCCAGTCCCCACACTTGCTAGGTGGTAGCCTTTAAATCGGCCGCGGTCCGCTAGTATACGTCGGACCCGCGTGTCGGCACTGTCAGTGATTGCAGACCGAGCGCCGCCACACGGCAGGTCTAGAGAGACGTCCTAGCACTCGCCCCAGTTGTTCAGCCGACTTTGCTAGCAATGCATCAATGACAAATACGCTCTCATTTGCCGAGACGATAGTCAGCATAGCCTTCTGTACGTCATTTGCTACGACCTAGCAAGGCACCATTACCAGTTTATATTGAGATTATAATTCATGTATCAACAAGAGCGATGTTCTCCAATTATGGATTAAAGTTAAGTATTCCAAGAGCTTCGTACTTTATTTATTAGACTCAACTCCTTTAATTGTTCCAGACCTCACGCCAGTCTGCGTGAGCTTAAACGCGTGCATTTCGGCCTCCTCTAGCAACACGGTGTTGGCTCTTCTGCCAACACATCATATGGCGACGAGTGTAAAAACGGTCTTCTTCTTTATACTTGCTTAAATTACTTGTGTCATGGCTTCGCCACAATCTCCAGATGTACTGTCCGAATTTTATCGCTTGCAGAATCAGCAGACGCAGGCCTTATTGGATGCCCTTGGACAGCTCGTCCAGGGTCAACGTGCAATGCAAAACGATGCAGCAGCCGCCGCTCCACCGCTACCGCAGCCATACAGCGTTGTTGCACCACCTTTTCGTCCTTTTGATGTGGCACTGGAAAGCTGGACGGAGTGGTCACGCCAATTTGGATTCCATCTCGCCGCCTACAGAATTCAAGGTACTGAGTGGCAGCCTTTTTTGCTTTCTTTTGTAGGAGTGTCCACCTACCGTGTGATAATGAAATTGTTTCCCCGATGCGACGTAGCAACTCTGTCCTACGACGAAATTTTTTCTGCATTAGATGCATATTTCAAAGAATCAGTCAATGTCGTTGCAAAAAGGTATACGTTCTTTCGTACAAAACGTACGGCCGGTCAAACTAATCAGGAGTGGGTTGCAACTTTGCAAGGCCTTACTCGGGATTGTGCTTTTGAGTGTGAATGTGGACTCCCTTATTCAGATACTATGGTGCATGATGCGATTGCACAGAACGTTTCTGATGTTCGTATAAGGGAACAGATTTTGAAACTAGTCAATCCCTCCCTTCAACAAGTGATAGACATATTGGATCGGCAAGACACACTTGACTTTGCTCAGGAATCACTTGCAACTTCGCCAGTCGTGTGTCACATTATCCGGCCCGCCGGGCGAGCTGCACGGAACAGTAAACAGCCCTCACGCCCGTCCGCGCAGATGCCGCCAAGCTCTCCGCTACGTGTGCCGCGCAAGCAAGCAAATGCAGTGCTAAAATCATGCCCGCGGTGTGCTACTAGACATTTGCGTGAGAATTGCCCGTCACGCCAAGCTATTTGCTTTTTCTGTAGTAAAAAAGGACATGTTCAGAGCGTTTGCGAGAAAAAGCTTAGATCGGCCACTCACAACCGTTCCAGGCCCTTTGCTTCGCGCCGGAATCGTACCAAGAATACTTAGGCTCGTGAAACGTCGCCCATGGACATTCATGTAGTTCATTCCACTCCGCCCAGTGCCACTCTTTCTAACAGTGACTGTGTTTGTCCCACAAATAGTGTGCGTCAACATCGCCGGAATTCGCGTCAAGTCTCAAGTGCTTCTGTACCAGTGTCTGTTCACGTTGCACGAGACAGTCGCTCTTGTCGTCAGCAGGACAATAAACTTTTTGTAGATTTGGTCATTAATGGCAACGTGATCCCATTCCAGCTCGATACCGGAGCTGCAGTTTCACTGATCAATAAGGACACGTGCAAACAACTGGGCAAATGTTAAGTTAAATAGTTGTTCAGGACAAGTTATCCCTGTGTTAGGACAGCGCAGCCTTCTTCCAACATACAAGAGACAAACAAAACTTTTGTCATTTTACGTACTTCGTTCTTCTTCTGCAGTGAACTTGTTTGGTTTCGATTTATTTCAGTTGTTTAACTTGTCTATAGTAAATCAGGTCCTATCAGTGAACCACACTGTGCCTTCAGCCAGTGTTTCTCGTCTATGTGAAGAGTTTGCAGACATTTTTGCACCGGGCCTTGGTTGCGCTAAGAACTATAAAGCACATTTGGAACTGAAAGTCAACGCGCAACCGAAATTTTTCAGAGCGTGCAATGTTCCCCACGCATTGCGTGATGAGGTCGCAAGAACATTACACGATTTGGAATCACAAGGTGTGATTGAACGTGTGCAGGCTTCTCTCTGGGCATCACCCTTAGTAATATTGCAAAAACCTTCCAGAAAATTGAGACTTTGTGTGGACTTCAAGGCAACAGTGAATCCACAACTAGTGATTGCAACTTTTCCTTTACCCCACCCGGAAGATCTTTTTGACAAACTGTGCACGGGAAAATGTTTTTCGAAGTTGGACCTAGCAGATGCGTACTTGCAAATACCGGTGGACGAAGAATCCCAGCACGTTTTGGTGGTTAACACGCATCTTGGTTTGTACCGATTCAAACGACTGCCATTCGGGTGTGCATCCACCCCTGCATTGTTTCACCAATATCTACAAACTGTTTGTGCGTCGGTCCCTACTGCAGAAAACTATCTGGACGATATTGTGATATCCGGAAAGACGGAAGAAGAACATTTAGCCAATCTCAGAACATTATTTCAGGTTTTGCGACAAAATGGTCTTCGCTTGCGGAAGGGCAAATGTGTGTTTTTTGCTCGTGACTTATCCTATCTGGGCCATGTACTCAATGCCCAAGGCATACATCCCAGTCCAGAGCACCTCCGTGCCATACGAGACTTGCCTTCGCCGCAGAATTTGAAGCAGCTACAGAGTGTGCTGGGAAAAATCAATTACTACCACAAATATGTGCGCTACGCCTCTTCCATTTCAGCTCCGCTTCATCGCTTACGCCGTAGAGGTGTTCCGTTCGTCTGGACGACGGAATGCGAACGCGCCTTTCGCCATTTGAAATCGGCGTTGCTTTCCAATATTTGCCTTACGTCATTCGATCCCCAGAAACCCCTTTTCTTGATGGTAGATGCATCGGATTTCGGGATCGGCGCTGTGCTAGCGCACAATGATGGATCGCATGATCGCCCTATTGCCTTTGCGTCCAAATTGCTCTCGTCTGCGCAAAGAAATTATTCACAGATAGAGAAAGAAGCTTTGGCTCTCGTATTTGGTGTTACTAAGTTTCATGATTTCTTGTATGGTCGTCGCCGGCCGTGGTGACCGAGCGGTTCTAGGCCTTCAGTCCGGAACCGCGCGACTGCTACGGTCGCAGGTTCGAATCCTGCCTCGGGCAGGGATGTGTGTGATGTCCTTAGGTTTAAGTAGTTCTAAGTCTAGGGGACTGATGACCTCAGATGTTAAGTCCCACAGTGCTCAGAACCATTTGAACCATTTGTATAGTCGTCACTTTACCATCACCACAGACCACAAACCTTTGACGTCGCTTTTTCATCCGAACAAGCCTGTACCTCCACGTACAGCGCAGAAATTCATTCGCTGGTCTATCTTTCTCTCGCAGTACCGCTACGATATCTTGTATCGGTCCACTGCTATGCACGGAAACGCCGATGCGTTGTCCCGTTTGCCTGTTGCTGAGGATAGAGCATTCGATTCCTCCGAACTTGCTTGCATGTTCATTGATGCGGAAACCGATGACGTGGTCGAATCGTTTCCGATCGATTTTCGTCGTGTGGCTACAGCCACGGCTGCTGACCCTGTCCTTGCAACCGTTTTGCGTTTTGTTGCTAGTCAATGGCCCTTGTCACAGTCACGGATCGAGGATTCCTTTGGTTCGCCGATTTTTTGCTCACAAGGAGAGACTTTTTGTGCGACGTGGTGTTTTGCTGTTGCGTTATGATAATGATCAGTCCAGGGTCGTGGTCCCACGTCCTTTGTCTTACGGCTTCTCCACCAAGGACATTGGGGTATAGTGCGAACGAAACAACTTGCTCGTCAGCACTGTACTTGGTTCGGAATCGATGCTGCGATTACGAATATGTGCTCTTCTTGCATGGCGTGTGCCGAACAACAATCCGCCCCACTGCGGAAATTCTTTGCATGGCCGAAAGCCACTTCGCCTTGGCAACGCTTACACATCGATTTTGCTGGTCCATTCTGGAATGCTCGATGGTTGGTTGTGGCAGATTCATTCAGTAATTTTCCTTTTGTTTTCCGGATGTCTTCCACGACGTCTTCTGCCACCATCCAAGCGTTATCCGCTATCTTTTGCATTGAAGGTCTTCCACAGACAATTGTTTCCGATAATGGCCCACAATTCATGTCCGCAGAATTTCAGTCATTCTGCAAGGCCAATGGTATTCAGCATCTGACATCCGCGCCGTTTTCGCCTCAGTCAAACGGTGCCGCTGAACGATTGGTTCGGACTCTCAAGTCACTGATGTTGAAGTTGAAAGAGTCGCATTCTCGGGAGGACGCGTTATTGCTCATTTTATCCTCGTATCGCTCTCAGCCCCGAGATGGTCGCTCGCCGGCTGAGTTGCTCCACGGTCGTCCTCATCAAACCTTGATATCTTTGCTCCATCCGCCGCATCAGGTTCCTGTGCAGCGGCAGACACCTGCTTTTGTTCCAGGCGACGTTGTATACTATCGCAACTATCGAGGTTCACGGCGTTGGCTCGCAGGGCGCATTCTTCGCTGCCTCGGCCACGCTATGTATCTGGTTTTGGGGGCCTCTGGTGAGGTGCGTCGGCATCTCAATCAGCTGCGCCTCTGTCGTCGCCTGGGTTCTTTCGCTCCCCGTCTGCTCTCAGTGACGGTGCCGTCCGGTCAGCGCCCTGGGGACCCATCTACTGGCTCGCCTCATCCCCAGGTGTTACCGACGCTGCCTTCCATTTTGCCCCATGGCGACGCGCCGCCGCCGCCGCCTGTTCTCCCGCCGGCGACGCCCGACGTGGACGCGTCGCTGCAACCGTCGGGTGCCTCCCTGGGTCACGCACCGCCGATCGCTTCCCGTGACCAGCTGTCCTCCGACATGGAACTCTTGCCCGCTCCGGACCAGATGTCGTCTTCGCCCGTCGGGTGCCCTGACCCGATGGAGGTCGACTCTTCGGCCCCTCCAGTCTCTCTAAGGGCGCATACACCGCATGTTGGCGTGCACCCTGGACTAGGTTTTCAGGCGTTTCCTAGCTCCCCTCGGACCGAATGGCAGGGTGCGGGTGGCACAGACTCGCCTGTTGTTACGCTCCCCACCTCTTCGCATACGTCAACATGGGGTCCTCCCCACGGCGGGCGGAAGCCTTATAACACAACCGTCCGCCGATTTGCGGCGGAGGAATGTGGTGTCACCGCCAGACACCACACTTGCTAGGTGGTAGCCTTTAAGTCGGGCGCGGTCCGCTAGTATACGTCGGACCCGCGTGTCGCCACTGTCAGTGATTGCAGACCGAGCACCGCCACACGGCAGGTCTAGAGAGACGTCCTAGCACTCGCCCCAGTTGTAGAGCCGACTTTGCTAGCAATGGATCAATGACAAATACGCTCTCATTTGCCGAGACGATAGTTAGCATAGCCTTCTGCTACGTCATTTGCTACGACCTAGCAAGGCGCCATTACCAGTTTATATTGAGATTATAATTCATGTATCAACAAGGGCGATGTTATCCAATTATGGATTAAAGTTAAGTATTCCAAGAGCTTCGTACTTTATTTATTAGACTCAACTCCTTTAATTGTTCCAGACCTCACGCCAGTCTGCGTGAGCTTAAACGCGTGCATTTCAGCCTCCTTTAGCAACACGGTGTTGTCTCTTCTGCCAACACATCACAAATTGAAACCGATCGCTTCTTCTCATTTCTAACATGAGAAAACTGAAACACATCACTGCAAGATGTACTCAATACCAATAGATTAAGATGTTCAGTACTTACTGGAAACGTATTAACAGGTGTACGCGCTCCTGACGGGGATCCGTCGTAGACGTGAGATTTATAACACGGTCCGGGACTGCGGAAGATTATCGTAAACCAAGAAACAATTTTCAAAAGATATCATGTCTCATCCTTTAACGTCTTGAGGACTCGATAGTAATTTTATGTTACGGGTGGAAGTAAATAATTATGTGTATGACACTCAATGAAGGCAGACCACAGGTCAGAGCGATGATATGAAAATAACTACAAAAAATTATGACTCTTCCCTTTCTGCCAACTCTGCTGAAATGTACATGTCCTTCTTTTGCTGCTGTTTGGAACGTCGACTCGTTCTTGTGGTTCTCACTACCTAAATGAGAACAGCAATCTCAGAGGATACTGATTTGTGCATTTTCCATTGAGACAAACATGGACGGAGTGCTGCCACCTCCCTCACATGGAACATAGACGGTGGTCACAGTAATTTGCTTACACCGTATGTATTCATATTTAGTTTTGAGTCTCACTGCAGCTAAGTATTTATAAGAATAAGCTAAGCTGAAATTAAGTGCTTACACACGAATCAACAACTAGTTTCTTAAAGAAATTAAAATTATGAGAAATATTATATAAACGATCCAGTCAAATTAATGTGACCACCACCTACGTTTGACGTCAACATGAAACCATCACTCACAGACGATAGGTGGCAGCACTAGCAGTGGAATGTTTACAAATCGTTCCGGAGGGACACGAAAAACTGTTCGTATTAACGAAACGGAGCGATATATCTGACATCCAAGGAGGGCAATTCCCAAGAATGATTGCCTATCAAACGTAAATCGTAAATCGATCATACGACCGTGGCGGCAGGCGTTATGATCAACTATCAGTGATCTAAAGTAAAGTAAAAAACTCCAAGAAATTGTTTGTCAGTTGCTAGGGAAATCCAAGGTAGACCCGTGGTCTAGGGGTAGCGTCTTTGATTCATAACCAAAACGTCTTCGGTCCCGGGTTCGATCCCCGCCACTGCCTAAATTTTGATAAGTAATCAGCACTGGCGGCCGAAGACTTCCGGCATAAGAAGTCAGCCTCATTCTGCCAACGGCCTTGTCAAAGAGGGCGGAGGAGCGGATAGATGTTCAGGGCACTCTCTTGTCCTAGGGGTGGGAAACTGCCCCTAAAGGCGGAAGAATCAGCAATGATCAACGACATCAGGATGCAGAAGGCAATGGAAACCACTGCGGTAAAGACACGTAACGTGTATCCACAGGGCATGTGGCCTGTAATTGAAGAAGTGTCATGATGATCTCTCCATTGGCAAAAGATTCCGGAACAGTCCCCCATTCGGATCTCCGGGAGGGGACTGCCAAGGGGGAGGTTACCATGAGAAAAAGATTGAATAATCAACGAAAGGATAACGTTCTACGAGTCGGGGCGTGGAATGTCAGAAGCTTGAACGTGGTAGGGAAACTAGAAAATCTGAAAAGGGAAATGCAAAGGCTCAATCTAGATATAGTAGGGGTCAGTGAAGTGAAGTGGAAGGAAGACAAGGATTTCTGGTCAGATGAGTATCGGGTAATATCAACAGCAGCAGAAAATGGTGTAACAGGTGTAGGATTCGTTATGAATAGGAAGGTAGGGCAGAGGGTGTGTTACTGTGAACAGTTCAGTGACCGGGTTGTTCTAATCAGAATCAACAGCAGACCAACACCGACAACGATAGCTCAGGTATACATGCCGACGTCGCAAGCTGAAGATGAATAGATAGAGAAAGTGTATGAGGATATTGAAAGGATAATGCAGTATGTAAAGAGGGACGAAAATCTAATAGTCATGGGCGACTGGAATGCAGTTGTAGGGGAAGGAGTAGAAGAAAAGGTTACAGGAGAATATGGGCTTGGGACAAGGAATGAAAGAGGAGAAAGACTTATTGAGTTCTGTAACAAGTTTCAGCTATTAATAGCGAATACCCTGTTCGAGAATCACAAGAGGAGGAGCTATACTTGGAAAAGGCCGGGAGATACGGGAAGATTTCAATTAGATTACATCATGGCCAGACAGAGATTCCGAAATCAGATACTGGATTGTAAGGAGTACCCAGGAGCAAATATAGACTCAGATCACAATATAGTAGTGATGAAGAGTAGGCTGAAGTTCAAGACATTAGTCAGGAAGAATCAATACGCAAAGAAGTGGGATACGGTAGTACTAAGCAATGACGAGATACGTTTGAAGTTCTCTAACGCTATAGATACAGCAATAAGGAATAGCGCAGTAGGCAGTACAGTTGAAGAGGAATGGACATATCTAAAGAGGGCCATCACAGAAGTTGGGAAGGAAAACATAGGTACAAAGGAGGTAGCTGCGAAGAAACCATGGGTAACATGAGGAAATACTTCAGCTGATTGATGAAAGGAGGAAGTACAAACATGTTCCGGGAAAATCAGGAATACAGAAATACAAGTCGCTGAGGAATGAAATAAATAGGAACTGCAGGGAAGCTAAGACGAAATGGCTGCAGGAAAAATGTGAAGACATCTAAAAAGATATGATTGTCGGAAGGACAGACTCAGCATACAGGAAAGTCAAAACAACCTTTGGTGACATTAAAAGCAACGGTGGTAACATTAAGAGTGCAACGGTAATTCCACTGTTAAATGCAGAGGAGAGAGCAGATAGGTGGAAAGAATACATTGAAAGCCTCTATGTGGGTGAAGATTTGTCTGATGTGATAGAAGAAGAAACAGGAGTCGATTTAGAAGAGATAGGGGATCCAGTATTCGAATCGGAATTTAAAAGAGCTTTGGAGGACTTACGGTCAAATAAGGCAGAAGGGATAGATAACATTCCATCAGAATCTCTAAAATCATTGGGGGAAGTGGCAACAAAACGACTATTCACGTTGGTGTGTAGAATATACGAGTCTGGCGACATACCATCTGACTTTCGGAAAACCATCATCCACACAATTCCGAAGACGGCAAGAGCTGACAAGTGCGAGAATTATCGCACAATCAGCTTAACAGCTCATGCACCGAAGCTGCTTACAAGAATAATATACAGCAGAATGGAAAAGAAAACTGAGAATGCGCTAGGTGACGATCAGTTTGGCTTTAGGAGAAGTAAAGGGACGAGAGAGGCAATTCTGACGTCACGGCTAATATTGGAGGCAAGGCTAAAGAAAAATCAAGACACTTTCATAGGATTTGTCGACCTGGAAAAAGCGTTCGACAATATAAAATGGTGCAAGCTGTTCGAGATTCTGAAAAAAGTAGGGGTAAGCTATAGGGTGAGACGGGTCATATACAATATGTACAATAACCAAGAGGGAATAATAAGAGTGGACGATCAAGAACGAAGTGCTCGTATTAAAAAGGGTGTAAGATAAGGCTGTAGCCTTTCGCCCCTACTCTTCAATCTGTACATCGAGGAAGCAATGATGGAAATATAAGAAAGGTTCAGGAGTGGAATTAAAATACATGGTGAAAGGATATCAATGATACGATTCGCTGATGACATTGCTATCCTGAGTGAAAGTGAAAAAGAATTAAATGATCTGCTGAACGGAATGAACAGTCTAATGAGTACACAGTATGGTTTGAGAGTAAATCGGAGAAAGACGAAGGTTATGAGAAGTAGTAGAAATGAGAACAGCGAGAAACTTAACATCAGGACTGATAGTCACGAAGTCAATGAAGTTAAGGAATTCTGCTACCTAGGCAGTAAAATAACCAATGTCGGACGGAGCAAGGAGGACATCAAAAGCAGACTCGCTATGGCAAAAAAGCCATTTCTGGCCAAGAGAAGTCTACTAATATTAAATACCGGCCTTAATTTGAGGAAGAAATTTCCGAGGATGTACGTCTGGAGTACAGCATTGTATGGTAGTGAAACATGGACTGTGGGAAAACCGGAACAGAAAAGAATCGAAGCATTTGAGATGTGGTGCTATAGACGAATGTTGAAAATGAGGTGGACTGATAAGGTAAGGAATGAGGAGGTTCTGCGCAGAATCGGAGAAGAAAGGAATATGTGGAAAACACTGATAAGAAGAAGTGACAGGATGATAGGACATTTGCTAAGACATGAGGGAATGACTTCCATGGTACGAGAGGGAGCTGTAGAGGGCAAAAAGTGTAGAGGAAGACAGAGTTGGAATACGTCAAGCAAATAATTGAGGACGTAGGTTGCAAGTGCTACTCTGAGATGAAGAGGTTAGCACAGGAAAGGAATTCGTGGCGGTCTTCATCAAACCAGTCAGTAGACTGATGACCAAAAAAAAATCCAGACGATTTATGTCGGTAATGAGTGGAGTGTCTGGTGTTCTTGATGTTTCTTTGGCGGATTCTCTCACATGGAAAAAATCTAATTCCATGCTTATCCTCCACAGAAAATTGTTCAACTTTTTGTCGCAAATATGGAGTACTACCGGACGACGAAAGGAGGGACTGTGTAGATTGTGGTGGTGCGAGGTGTGTAAAATGTCGTAAGAGTAGTTTCGATGCTGAAATACCGTTACAATTTCTTTGCGGACAGTGCGGGAAACGAACGAGTATCAGAAAGATTACATGGTTCGACTATTCCAAATTATCCATCCAGACCAGCGTAATGGCCTTTCACATGACGACAAAACCAGCGACAAGTAAGGTAAGTTGTCACCTCTGTAATTACAAGTATTTTTGTAACGCTCTTATTTTGTCGTTGCGGTACTGACCAGCGTAAAGATACTCACAACGCCCGCCACTAGAGTCGCATGATCGATTTAGAATCGCACGTTCGATACGTATCGTTTGGGGTCCGCGACTTCGATAGGCGATCATTCTTGGAAATTACCCAAACGAGCGTCAACATTCGAATTCGGTAGAAGGGTAGAAGCATCTCTGAAACGGCTAATTTTGTAAATTGTTCTCATGACACCGTGCTTAAAGTATACCGTGCGTAGCAAAAGAGCGCTATGCAAACCCGGCGCTAAGACAACTGTGCTGCGCCACCGGCCATAGATAACAGGGGTGAATGACGGCTGCGGAGATGTGACCGGTCGAATATACGTGCAATTCTGGTCAACTAACTACCCACATAAACCAAGGGGCTACCAGCAGAGTCTTCCCAAGCGCCGTTCAGCGAGCATTGCAAGTATAGGCCTCCGCGGGAGGAGCCTGGCTCACGGACCCATTCTGACTGCTCTTCATCGGCGATGAAGACTGGAATTTGCATGAAATCGCATCTGTACGTCCACTGAGTGGCGGCAGGTGGCCTTTTCAGATGAATCACGATTTGTGCTGCAGTGAACTGAAAACAGTCGTCGGAGGCGTCCTGGCCGGAGGGCGGAGCGTTATGGTTTGGGGACTGTTTTCGTGACATTCCCTGGTTGTTCTCTTCACTCTGGAGTCCATAGTGGACGAGCACAAGTACGCATCTCTCCTCCGGGATCGTGTCCATCCCCACTTGCAGTTTGTTTTTCCTCGGCACGTTGACATCTACTGGCAGGACAATGCAACGTCTCAAACACCTCGTTTGCTTGAATCGAAGGGCACCAGGATGAGTTTACCGTACTCCCCTGGTCACCAAAATTCTCGGATTTAAAGCCAATCGCGAATCTGAGGGATCACCTCGATCTGGCCTTTCGCGCCATAGATGCCCAACGGGGAAATGTAGCGCAGCTGCTTACGGCACTAGAGTCGGCGTGGCTCCACATCCCCGTCGGTGCATTCCAGAACGTCACTAACTGTCTTTCCGCATGTCTCGTCTCAGTCCGCGCTGCAATACTTGGTTATTAAGGCTTCTGACAGGTGCTCACATTAGTGTAATGTTTAAAATGAAATGTAAAAATTTTTTCTGGAAATTTGTGGTAGAGTCTTATGGGACCAAACTACTTAGGTCATCGGTCCCTAAGCCTACACACTACTTAATGTCACTGAAAGTAACTTACCCTATGGACAACACACACACCCTTGCCCAAGGGAGGACTCGAACCTCCAACGGGGGGAACCGCACGGACCGTGACGAAGCGCCCTAGACCGTGCGGTTAGGTGTTTCTCCATTTCTTCGTTTCATCGTTAAGTAATGCACGTCTTCTTAAACTGTACTTACTGTACACTTGTGTTGATGGCGTAGGTATTGAAGAAACATTTCATACACAATAATTTCGTCCAACAGGCAACTCGTCACCATTCTACAGTTTCTAAGATTAATGCAACATTTGCGAAAAAGCGCTAAAAGTTCAGAACACACCCAATAACAATTGTCGTGACCTGATAATAGGTAAGGGTAGTTATGTTTATATTTTGTATAGATATCTGGCACAGAACTAAAAATGCATCTTATTTACTCAATAAATTTTGGCTTTAATGGGATTTTTTATTAAAAATGCTCTTGTCGTGCGAGGATGTCGATATTTGGAGGCCCCTGACAACCAGAAGTCCTGGGCGAGTTTCCTGCTCTGTCCCCCTCCCTTTTTTAACCCTCCCCCCCCCCCCCGTTAGTCTGTCGCTGTGCCTAGTCCTTCACTATACTGAGTGTTTTTTTTCCCCCTAAAATATGAATGTTACATTTAGGATCTTTATTGAGCGTATCAGTATATACTGTCTGCACAAACTACTCGTAAGTTGATACGTCGCGCAGTGGCTGACGAGAGGGACCGTATAGGCATTTTTCCCTTTTACAATCACTTCCATCATCCAGCGCCCAGTGTTACAGCTTAATTTGTAAAGAGAGTAAGACAGTTTCAGTTTTAATCACGGGGAACGTTGAAGCGAATTGTACATGCATGTGTGACTGCTTTTGCAGAAGCCTGAAACATACGTTTGGGTCCCTGCTGCTAGTATGACGTCAGCGTCTCCTTAGAGTTGACACGACTCGGTGCTGATGGTTGTCCCAGTCGGTATGGCGTGGAACGGCGTCTGTCGTTCACGACAACGCCACTCTGTAACTAGTAGAAAAACGCAAACTACTGGTGTGGTTTAGTCATATTTCAGATACCGTCTTTCGTGGTTAATGCCAATATTTCGATAGAGCAGCACGTCAGAATGTGCAAGAAGCTATTGCGCCTTCACTAATAAACGCAGCAATTCCAACCCTCGATGACGCGATGACTCCCTTGACCTGAAATGAGGACCACCAGTTTTCTATTGTTGTGAGTCCACGACAGACTTTTCAGCTTGTGCGAACTGCCTAACTATAGTTCTTCTTTTTATTATGCCCGGTTAGATAATGGATGTTGAATATTACTAATATAAAGTCATGAATCTTCAATCCATAACCCAAATCATGGCCACACTATGGAATTGCGAGGATGTTAAGTTAATAAATTGTTATTCCGTCGTCAAGACGTCGCTACGTCGCGTGTTCAATAACTACATGACGTAATACCAGAGATAACATACACTTAAGCGATGTTCAGAATGTGTCGTAATCTTGGGACAAATCGATGACTGTTCACTGTCAAATAATCGTGAATTCACTTTCACTTCATAATATTCTAATAGTCAATTTTCACTACATGATTGATAATGTCTATTCAGTTATGTAGGCCACACGGATAATTAAAGTTTGAATCCAATTTTATTGTTCCTTCTAATGAATTGTCCCTACGCTGAGCACGCACACCGATTTCTCACTCAGGGAATTGCTTCCGTTTGCATCAGTAATCCTGTCGTTGACGACGACTTCTGACATCTCGGTGCAATTGTAAGTTCTTCGTGTTTGCGTTTGTCTGTTCCATACTCGAGACTAATAATTGTTTTTCTGTCGGCGATCTTTCCTTTTCAATGTTCTTGAATGTTCGTGCTTATTCCGTGTCACGAAGGCTAAGTCTCATCACAAATCTCACACGATTTAATTCGTCACGAATCTCCGTATCACGTTATCTTGCTAAGGGTAAAGATGACTTTGCTTTAGTATGACTTCTGAATAATACTTCAGTCTATATCGCAGAACTTTCAAACTTCCGATTATCTTGAAACAATTTAGTAGCGCTTACATGCATGCTACGATCGCAATAGTACTAGAGAGGGACTAGATAGCAACTGAAGCTAACATTTCCATTTCCGAGTTACATTGTAGTCACATCGAACTTCCTTTTCGATGCGGCTACAACTACCTTCTATGGTAAATGTTATCTCTGGCCAATTCAACATCTGGGCTTTAACCTTCGTTAGTAGGTGGTCGCTCATGTCGGCACCAATGATGTGTGTCGCTATGGATCGGAGGAAATACTCTCTGGCTTCCGGTGGCTATCTGATTTGGTGAAGACTGCCAGTCTCGCTAGCGGGATGAAAGCAGAGCTCATCATCTGCAGCATCGTCGACAGGACTGACTGCGGGGAAAAGTCAGGACATGCGGGGAACAAGCAGTAATCGGTATTGTAATTGTAAACTGTCGAAGCTGCGTTGGTAAAGTACCGACACTTCAAGCGCTGATAGAAGGCACCGAAGCTGAAATCGTTATAGGTACGGAAAGCTAGCTGAAGCCAGAGATAATTTCTGCCGAAATTTTTTCAAAGGCACAGACGGTGTTTAGAAAGGATGGATTGCATGCAACCGGCGGTGGCGTGTTTATCGCTATTAGTAGTAGTTTATCCTGTAGTGAAATAGAACTGGATAATTCCTGTGAATTATTATGGGTGGAGGTTACACTCAACAACCGAGCTAGGTTAATAATTGGCTCCTTTTACCGACCTCCCTACTCAGCAGCATTAGTGGCAGAACAACTGAGAGAAAATCTGGAATGCATTTCACATAAATTTCCTCATCATGTTATAGTCTTAGGTGGAGATTTCAATTTACCAGATATAGACTGCGACACTCAGATGTTTAGGCCGGGTGGTAGGGACAGAGCATCGAGTGACATTATACTGAGTGCACAATCCGAAAATTACCTCGAGCAATTAAACAGAGAACCGATTCTTGGAGATAACATCTTGGACCTACTGATAACAAACAGACCCGAACTATTTTACTCTGTATGTGCAGAACAGGGAATCAGTGATCACAAGTCCGTTGCAGCATCCCTGTATATGGAAGTAGGCTATATAGGAATATAGAAAAAGGGAGGTAGGTTTATCTGTTTAGCAAGAGTAATAGGAGGCAGATTTCAGACTACCTGACAGATCAAAACGAAAATTTCTGTTCCGACACTGACAAATTCAAGGCAATCGTAAAATGCATTTTAGACAGGTACGTGCCGAGTAAAACTGTGTGGTACGGAAAAAACCCACTGTGGTTCAACAACAAAGTTAGGAAACTACTGCGAAAGCAAAGAGACCTTCACACCAAATTTAAATGCAGACAAACAGAAGCTAAACGATGTCAAAGTTAGAGTAAGGAGGGCTATGCGTGAAGTGTTCAGTGAATTCGAAAGTAAAATTCTACGTACCGACTTGACAGAAAATCCTAGGAAGTTCTGGTCTTACATTAAATCAGTAACTGGAAAGAAACAGCATATCCAGACACTTTGTGATGATAATGGCATTAAAACAGAGGATGACATGCATAAAGCTGAAATACTAAACACCTTTTTCCAAAGCTGTTTCACAGAGGAAGACCGAACTGTAGTTCCTTCTCTTTAATTCCTCGCAGGAACGAAAAAAGGCTGACATCGAAATAAGTCTCCAAGGAATAGAAAAGCAACTGAAATCACTCAACAGAGGAAAGCCCACTGGACCTGTCAGGATACCAATTCGAATCTACACAGTTTACGCGAAAGAACTTGCCCCCTTCTAACAGCCGTGTACCGCAAGTCTCTAGAGGAACGGAAGGTTCCAAATGATTAGAAAAGAGCACAGGTAGTTCCAGTTTTCAAGAACGGTTATCGAGCAGATGCACAAAACGATAGGCCTATATCTCTGACATCGATCTGTTGTAGAATTTTAGAACATGTTTTTTGCTCGCGTATCATGTCATATCTGGAAACCCAAAATCTACTCTGTAGGAATCAACATGGATTCCGGAAACAGCGATCGTGTGAGACCAAACATGCTTTATTTGTTCACGAGACCCAAAATATCAGATACAGGCTCCCAGGTAGATGCCATTTTCCTTGACTTCCGGAAGGCGTTCGATACAGTTCCGCACTGTCGCCTGATAAACAAAGAAAGAGCCTACGGAATATCAGACCAGCTATGTGGCTGGATTGAAGAGTTTTTAGAACACAGAACACAGAATGTTGTTCTCAATGGAGAGACGTCTACAGACGTTAAAGTAACCTCTGGTGTGTCACAGGGGAGTGTTATGGGACCATTGCTTTTCACCATATAAATAAATGTCCTAGTAGATAGTGTCGGAAGTTTCATGCGGCTTTTCGCGGATGATGCTGTCGTATACAGAGAAGTTGCAGCATTAGAAAACTGCAGTGAAATGCAGAAAGATCTGCAGAGGATAGGCATTTGGTGCAGGGAGTGGCAATTTGCCCCCAACATAGACAAATGTAATGTTTTGCGAATACATAGAAAGAAGGATCCTTTATTGTATGATAATATGATAGCGAAACAAACTCTGGTAGCAGTTACTTCTGTAAAACATATGGCAGTATGCGTACGGAACGATTTGAAGTGGAATGATCATATAAAATTAAGTGTTGGTAAGGCGGGTGCCAGGTGAGATTCTTTGGGAGAGTCCTTAGAAAATTCAGTCCATCAACAAAGGAGGTGGCTTACAAAACACTCGTTCGACCTATACTTGAGTATTGCTTATCAGTGTGGGATCCGTAACACATCGTGTTGACAGCGGAGATAGAGAAGATCCAAAGAAGAGCAGCGCGTTTCGTCAGAGGGTTATTTGGTAAGCGTGATAGGTACGGAGATGTTAAGCAAACTCAAGTGGCAGACTCTGCAAGAGAGGCGCTCTGCATCGTGGTGTAGATAGTGCTGTCCAGGTTTCGAGAGGGTGCGTTTCTGGATGAGGTGTCGAATATATAGCTTCCCCCTACTTGACTGTAAAATTAGAGAGATTCGAGCGCGCACGGAGGTTTTCCGGCAGCCGTTCTTCCCGCGAGCCATACGCGACTGGAACCGGAAAGGGAGGTAATGCAGTGGCACGTAAAGTGCCCTCCGCCACACACCGTGGGTGGTTTGCGGAGTATAAATGTAGATGTAGTAATTATTTTGCAATTGTTTATTTGATTTTTTCGTTGCGTATCCTATCATATTCTTTCATTCAGTCTCTACTTCATGATAAATATTATTAATCACATGATATTCCTGTTGATAAAATTATCACAAGTGTAAATTTTGTCGTCAGTAGCTGCCGGCGCTGTCAGGATGACTAATTTTCCCACTTCTTTTACAACAGAGGGTTGTTTATTAGGGTTTCTGTAATTGATGTGTTATACTAGGTAGATCCCTCCCCCCCCCCCCCCCCCCATCACACACATAGTTCCTCACCAATCAATAACGGATCTGAGTTCACTTCATCCAGTTCAGCTAAACCCTCTGGAAGCTATCCAACCATGGTTAACACGAAGTACGAAAACTTATAACTATAACAAACCTAACATTAACCAAAATAATTGATAACTTAAATTTTTCTGTGTTACTTTACAGTATCGGTAAGATGAGATTGAGGCACATACTATAGACATGACAACAAATCAATAATCAGTTAAAATTAATTCCTCTTCCTTTGTTTAGCTACACAGTTAGCACTCGATGTGATTGAGAAGTGTTCACTGCCTTGGAGGGTACTCACAATTCAATCAGTTTCTATTTTCCTTGCAACAGGCTCAACGTGTCTCATACAAATGCAGTCGAAAAAAAATCCGAAACAAACTCACGGAGACATAAATTTTGTCGCAGTACGGAAATACTGTATGTTCGTTCTTTGTACAACCCTCACCCAGAGCAGAATTGTGCGCGTCATGTCTCACTTCGCATTACTCCAAACTGTTCTCTAAAATCCTGTATTCTGCGAGTTAATATACCGCACCTCTTCACTTCATTCACACCTCGTACGACAGGAAATTATCTACTTCGACTTAGGTGATAGACGCTTTCATTACTTTCTTGATACTCAGACGTGATTTGTCGCTGCAGCAGTGAAAAAAATACATCTAAGGATCCCTTAAAATCTTTCAAAGCTATGAAATAAATATCTCTGCTAGTATAACATGTTAAGTCTGCTTTAAGTCTCTTCCTTCTAGTGAAAATATAAAAAAGTAATCATTCTCATTTGAGGCTGAAACAAGAAATATTTTGGAACAGACGTCAGAAATTTGGTTTTCACACGCTGCGAACGAGAGCAACCCACTGTAGGCCTGTCTTACGTCAAGTGAAATATCAATCGCAATTTCAGATACAAAGACATGTATCTAAGCAAATGAAGGAAGAGTTGTCTCAATACTCTCAGGAAATTAAGTCGTTCTACGTTAAGGTACAGTCTCTAGGGTCAACTCTTTGATTTGCACGTGTTTAATTTTCTTACTGAAATACCATGGAATGTTGTAACAGATGTTGTATGTGCGAAGGTACTCTAGTAAGTATTTTGTCGGGTATATATAACATGTATTATGATGAGTCTGCTAGTGTGAGCTGCAGTGTAACGCAGCAAGTTTATAAAGAGAGAGTTTAAAGTCAGGTTCTGCGAGAACGTTCAAATAGGTAGGCGGTCGGAAGGGGTTACAAACGGCTTCCGGGCTAGCGGGGATGGGAGCACACAATAATCCTTTGTAAAAAAACGAAAAGCAGGCGACTTGCTAGCGATGAGAATGGACAGAGACATCCTGGCCACAGAGTTTGAGAACTACGTCAGTATGCATACTGTCTCCATTTGCGACCCAAAGCGCTGTTTGGTGCCTACGTACAAAACTCTCAAATCACGACCCGGCATTTGAACTGTATATGATCTTTTGTTATGAAGAATAAATAATGTATGTCAAACAGGCGAAGAGGGTCTACGTTGTATCACGTCATTACTCTTTTCAATATTACAGGTAATATTGAAACTCTCTTAAAGACTAGTGTAACGTGGAGGGAGGAGCCAGCTTCTAATTGGCTACAGAAACTTTGGCTGTGCGAGCCACCACCTAACAAAAAATAATAAATAACATCGTAAGGACGGCTGTAAGAGTTCCATTTTTTTATATGAAAAGAGAAAGCGTGTGAAATGATACGTCACGTCATGGCAGTTCACTGGTCTCAGAGCATTCCGTTCGATAAAGTGCCCTGGAAGTGAAAAATTCATGATGAAATCGATATGAACTCCCTGATAACTTATGGAACGGCAACAATTCCTTTTTGAAATGACATAAGAATTTTACTTGTAACTTATTCGTGAGTACTTCTGAATGATTTCCAAATAAAATTTGTGTGGAGATTTTCCACAGCAGATTTTATATATCAGTTACTATAGTTTACTTCCCGTCTTAACCTTACTGCCGTTTAAGAGTATCTTTCCACCATACGCGTTTCACTCTTATTTACAGATTTATACTCAATCTTTTTTTCCACCATAAGTTTACTGCAATTTAAAAGAAGTTTTTCACTTGATTCGTACACAGCATTTGCTGCAGTCATAGGTCTCTTCTTCTTGTTTGTGTATTTTAAAGCCCACTGCTTATCCCTTTGTTTTTAGCGGAAGCTGGATTCGGAGAAAAACATGACTGAACAAGTGCTGATTGTGCAACAGGTAAAACTGCAGTTCAATTCCTAGGAACACAATTTTTGTGAAATTCACAGAAGTGAAGTGCAAAAAAAGTGCCAATGCCACAAAACAAAAGAGAGTTAGTCAACTCCATTAGCAAGGCAGGAAAAATCGTTAGACTTCAAAACATGAAAACAAGAGGAAAGAAAGTCAGTGAACATAGAAGATGCTTCGTAAATACAAGCGAAACGCGCCTGGTGAAAACCTTCATTTTAAATGCAGTAACGTTAAGACGGGGAAATCTGTGACAAATGCAAATGATTAAGTTATTTTTCTTCACAGTTCGTTCAGCCTTCACCACAGAACACCTCTCCATTCAAATGTCCCTCTTGTTCAAGATGAGTAAGTCCGTTGTTCCAAGACAGTTATGACTGACTATAAATTGCCTGCAGCTCGTGGTCTAGTGGCGAGCGCTTCTGCCTCTGGATCACGGGTCCAGGGTTCAACTCGACCGGGTTGGGGATTTTCTCTGCCCGGGGCTGGGTGTTTGTATTGTCCTCATTATTTCATCAGCATAATCATCATTCGTGACAGTTGATAGATTGGATTGGGTAAAAAGAATGGGCTGTGTAAAAATTGGGACATTGTACTGGCGCTGATGACCACGCAGTCGAGCACCCCACAAACCAAACATCATCGTCTACTTTATAAATTTAGTCCAATTCACTTTCGTCTGTGAGAAAACTGTAGTTCTGTCATTATCTTTAAATGTTATCACACATGATGCAGTCTTCCACGACTTAATCTCCTGTATCTCAAAGTAGTGCTCACACCGAATGTCCTCAGTTCTTTATTCGGTGTATGCCAGTGACATCTGGTATGCTTTTCACCCTCTACACCATAATTGAATACCATGATGTCTTCTGCCAAGACACTCATTTCTTATCAGTATGTTCAGCCCTCAGCATCGGTCTACTGCACCACGCCTCAAAAGTTTCGATTCGCTTATATTCCAGTTTCCCGTCAGTCCGTTATTCACTCCCATACAGTTCTGTATTCCAACAGCACATTCTTTCTATAGTTAAGCTTTCATTTAAAATTAATACACTTCTTTTAACAATTCACGTTCTCTTTCACTGTGCTAGTCTGCACTTCGTATAGTTTTCGTTAAGTAACCTACCAACTGTCAAATTTCGGTAAATGGACAGCCCGAAATTGCAAGCGTTCGCTTTTGCAATATTCAACGGAAGAAAGTGATTAACTATCACGGGTGGCAACTTCAAAGTTGTTATTATAATCTACAACCTGAATTGCCTGAATAAGCATTGACAGACATATTTCAGATTTTAAGAGAATATGTATTACATTGCTGTTACTTACCTTTCATCCTCCCTGACACAATACTGGCTCCCATAATGAAAACCATGGATTATCAACTTGTTATCTCCTCTGTAATACGTATGTCTGAGATTCCAGACACAGTTTTTGTTTTTGTGAAACTATAAATCAACTTATTGATACTAACAGTTGTCAGGCATTTATTTTGTTTTATAGTGTGGAAAATCAGATAGACTGCTTCGGCTAAGCGGACTGAAACTTTACCATCACAAACAAAATCATAAGAACTGCTAAGGATATTAAGGGGAGGGTAATAGCGATGTATCTTCCCTGCAGCTTGCGATGTGGTACGTGACCTAGTACAACAGAAGAATGTGTTGGAAAACTTATTTGGCACAAATATTAATTTCTTCACGGTATATTTAGTTCAAAAATAAAATTAGATTTTTCAGCGAGGTGCTGGACGCGTAAACCCGATGTCCCAACTTTAGAAATGTGTGGCTTCGTGTCACCAACATAAAATAGTGGGGACAGAAATATACACTACAATCATGGCCACAGCGTATAGTATCAGTGTATTTCACTGCTATGATGTCTGAATGTCAAATGCTGTGCCGGACAAAACACATGAACGTAACATGCATATCGCCTACTTAACTGCGAATGTTAAGTAGCATCGTGTTTCGTGGTATTAGTTCACAAGTTGTGGATGGACACTGTGTTGTAGATTCAAGCCAAAAGCCGAGACTTTTCTTAGCTAATAAGGGTATTCTCAAAATAAATATCTAATAATTCTCGACGCTCTATGTACCATCGAGAGGCAACACAATTACGGTGCAAGTTAAAAAAATTTAGGAAAAAATGTCTCAACGTAATTTAGACTTTAAATATAAATATTCCAGCTTCTCTATGTCACTTGTTTCATGAATACAGGAGCGTTCGTCGCCGGGTGTAGTTCGTTACACTCATTGTCAGTACAATTCCGATTCACTTTCTAAGGTTTTCCTTGAATTTAGCCCACAAAGTTATAACTTCCATGCTCTTTAGCCTCTGGCATTGTTCTGTGTCTGTTTCACTGTATAGCGACATTTTTCTCATTACTTATCGTAGGTCACAATTTAAAAATGTCATTAGTTACCTCTCTAAAATATTCGCTACCTCATCTGACCTGAGCGACAATAATTTTAGTTTCTTGAAGCTACTTCTATAGATGGTCAATCAAAATATACTAAATAGAGTGTAGTTTCAAATTCTCTGCACCGTATAAGATCAGCAGAAACTCACATCCGAAGCTAGTTTCACGAAAGTTACTAAAATACAGCTAATCGAATGTTCCTTTCTCTTACTGTTGCCTCTATTTTTAGCGCTGCGTAAAGCCATAGTTCTTGTTTTGCGATCAAGATTAGCCGATCAGTATCGTTATTTACCTTGCAATGTAATACATACCTTTTCAAATCTTGGTTTGATCACCAGGTAAGTTACCTTAGCCTTCAATAAAATTTGTGTAGCGAACACGCAAAAGGTATAAATAAACCTTGGACATTAATAAGTTTTTCGTTGAATGCTTGCTGTACAGAGATCCTCATGAAAACAGGACTATGACTGGACTAACTACAGTCCTTACAAAGGTTGCACAATCACGAAGATGTCCACCCAGCAGCAGTGGCAGAAGCTACAAGAGTCGTGGTGCGCACCACCATACGGTTTGATGATAAATTCTTATGTAACACCTGCCACAGTACATTTCGCAGTAAAAGAACGTGAAGGCCAAGTCAGAGAGATGCGATCTTGGACTGTTGCTTACCAACGACAGTTCTTCCTGCTAACCACTTACGACTGAACAGGAATATAGGGAAGTGCCGCGGTATAGAAAGTACCCTCCGCTGCACACCACAAGATGGCTTTTCGAGTAGAGATATAAATTCAGATGTAGCTTTAAGCAGTCATTTTTCTCCTCGCTCTATACATGAATACTTGATACAGGAGGAGCTACATTCTGCTTTACACTTTACTGTGGTTTGGAAAGTATGGATTTAAATATGGATGAATAACGAAAAAGTTCCGAAATAGTACATTTAACTTCAGTAAGCAGGGCAGTACTGAAGGAATGAAACTCACTTTTTCAAACAACTCAGCGTCATCTTCAAAGTCCCTCGACACAGGTTCATGGTGTTTTTACGATCTTACTTCCCTCACGAGAGAATACTCGCAGCTAACGAGGTCTTTTACAGGGGCAATGCATTTTAATAGGCACCTTGGCGTCGCAGAGCGGGTATAACTCTGTCTAGCGTCCAGCGTCCAGTTACAAAGATCAACGTCGAAAGGCCGCCCAGAGCGGACGTTTAATTGAACTTCGCGCAGTTACACGCTTTGCGCCAGAACACGGGCCCCTGCCTACTACATTCATTTACGAGGACGGTGCTGTCTAAATTCCAACAACGCCTAACGGCTGGATTTAATCTGGGGAATGTGTTCATCACACAACTAGGTGCAATTTGCATGTGGAATCACCCTGCCTGCCTGTTAGGTGGCGAGGAAGCAGGGGTGGGATTGTGGGATGGGGGGTGGGGGAGAAAGCGAAACGCCGTACACCATGCGTAGAGAGGGTACAGGGTGGGCCGCACGCGCTCTCGCGTGTTTCACTCAAAACACGGCGTCCAACATTTCCGCAGAGATGCTGCGGCCCCGATTAGACGCCAGGAGATGTAGTGCTTGGCTACACTGACGGCGGGGAACCCCCCGGAGGGACGCCGGTGGCGCTTGCTGGGGATTTATGGTGGGCGGCGCGCGGCAGCGTGGTGCTGGCGCTCCGTGACACACGACTAAACATTTTAATTAGCCTCATTTCCTGGGCTTTAAATTTAATTAGCGGCACGGGCACACTTCCTAGCCGTCCTCTTCAATTTTCCGCCTTCCTCGCCCGCGGCAGTGTCAGACGCCGCAGTGCGGTCACGGTGCTCAGCGGTCGTGGTCCCTCTCTGAAGGATCAGCTTGCTTGAGATTACAAGTCGAGCAGAGAAAACCTCGAGGACGAAGCTAGTCCACGTATTAATGCATACCATATAAGATACAGAGACCTTCAACTTTGCCGTAGAGTTCATGGCACTGCATATTCGTTAAATATGGAAGCAAGGACTATTGTTGTTATTTTGGTCTGCAGTCTAATGCCTGGTTTCATGCAACACTCAGTCCTGCTCCGTCAAGAGTAAGCCTTTTAATGAAAGTCGCATCAAAATCCTTACAGTAGTTCCTGAGATTAAGACAGAGAAACGTGGCGGGGGATTTCAGTTTATATTGTATTATGTATAGACGTGGCAACGGATAGGGTAGGGTTCAGTCGGTTTTTCATGCTTCAACGTAATTAATAAGTTCCCTTCAGTTACTAGAATGCAGTGAAGCTTGACATGGTCGGGGAGAGAGACGGCGGTTTTAATGTGATTTAGTAAATAGAAGTTTTAAAAAGTAAATGCTTGTAGAGCCTAGACTGCAAATTTTCGTATCACAATCAAAGTTCGGTAATTAGTTTCGGCTGCAATCTGCAACCATCTTCAGGTCGTTCAGAATCTTAAAATGTGCTTAATAAGTATTGGAAAGCATCGTTAGCTGTAGTTATGCAACAATATGCATTCGTAAGTACCAAAACAATAATAGTACGCAGTTGAAAACGTCACCGTGTTCTAGCTAAGTTGTAGATGGTAATATCGCTTGTTCACAGTCATATATTGTGGTTTAGGTATTAAAAGATTTTACTTTTCAAAGATTAATTATTTGATGAATGCACTTATTTGACATTGAAGGTAGCGTTCAAATAAGCTTCTTCTCCTTCTTCTTCCCTTCACTCCTCCCCGTTCCCCCATCCCCCCCCCCCTTTGCACCCCGCCCCCAAACACACATGTGCTGTAAGTCTATAGCAAGTAATATTAGTGTTTAGATAAGCTTCGAATGCGACTTTTCATCCGTTTTAAATTATTGCTTGCTTTCAATTTTTACGGTGTGCAACGTAATGGGCGATCGATTTTCTTTTTGTTTGTTTGTTTGTCTTAGGCCTATATGTCTATCTGTATAGATATGATCGAACTGTACCTCGGCGCAAAGTAATTCCAATGCAACATGTGGTTTATAAACTGCTCTACAGAGCGTCAACTGCATAACATTGTAATTGAATGGGTTTAGAATGATTATTATGCAAGAACTAAAGATTACGTTTCAAGTAGACTTGTTTATTATTGAAACAAGTATTTGGCAGCGTGTAATAATTAGCTTTTGCTACCGGTAGTTGGAAGGAGTACTTATCTCTCAATTACCTCCCTGTTGCAACTCGTAGAAACCATTTATGGTTCGTTAGCTGATTCACAGTCTATGAGAAAAGTAGTTAAATTTTATGGCTCGTAAGCTGCTTCACAGTCTATGACAAAAGTAGTTAAATTTCAATTCCTAACTCTGTTTCATTCACGGAACTTGAGGGCTAAATCTGCATCTACTACTTCATACAATCACCGCTAGCCACTGCACGGTGCCCGCCTGAGAGTACACACTACCACTGCTACTGATTTCCTTTCCAGTTCCACTAACAAGTAAGGCTCCGCATGAGACCTAATTTCTCGTATCTTTTCTTCTTGCTCCTTACGCAAAATACATGTTGGCCGTAGCAGCATCATTCTTCAGTTAGCTTCAAATGCCGATTCTCTGAATTTTTTCAACGATGCTCCTCGAAAAGACCGTCACTTTCCCTCCATGGGTTCCCATTTGAGCTCCCGAAGCATATGCGTAACACTTGAATGTTGTTCGAAACTACCGGTAACAAATCTACCCGTCTGCTCAAAATTTCTTCGACGTTATGCTTTATTCGGCCTGGAACGGATACCAAGCACTCGCACAACTGTCGTATTTTAAAAGTCTACCTTACAGATGAACCTATGTGGACGATTCGACTTCCCTACCACAGTCCTCACATACGCGTCCCATTTCATATTGTTTTGCAACATACGCCCAGATATTTAAACGACAAGACTGTGCCAAGCGGCCCACTACTAATGCTAAGCTGAAGAGCCAAAGAAACTGGTACTCCCGCCTAATATCGAGTAGGGCCCCCGCGAGCACTCAGAAGTGTCGCAACACGACGTGGCATGGACTCGACTAGTGTCTGAAGTAGTGCTGGAGGGATCTGACACCATGAGTCCTCCAGAGCTGTCCATAAATCCGTGAGAGTACATGGGGCTGAAGATCTCTTCTGAACAGCACGTTGCTAAGCATTCCAGATATTCATGTCCGGGGAATTCAGTGGCTAGCGGCAGTGTTTAAACTCTGACGAGTATTTCTCGAGCCACTCTGCAGCTTATTTAGACCTGTGGGGTGTCGCATTGTCCTGCTGAAATTGCCCATGTCCGTCGGAATGCACAATGGACATGAATGGATGCAGGTGATAAGAGAGAATGCTTTCGTACGTCTCACCTGTCAGAGTCGTATCTAGACGTATCAGGGGTCCCATATCACTCATACTGCACACGATTCATGCCATTATAGAGCCTCCACCAACAATCCCCTGCTGACATACAGCGTCTACGGATTCATGAGGTTGTCTCCACACCCGTACGCGTCCAACCGCTCCATACAATTTGAAACGAGAATCGTCCGACCAGGAAACATGTTTCCAATCATCGACAGTCCAATGCCGGTGTTGACGGGCCCATGCAAGGCGTAAAGTTTTGTGTCATGCAGTTATCGAGAGTACACGAGTGGGACGTCGGTTCCGAAAGCCCATATCGATGATGTTTCGTTGAATAGCAAAGCAAATTTCAGCGTCATGTACATTCAACAAGTTGCATTTGAAAATTTCGTTTCGCCGTCATTACAAGACATAGCACAAGAGCAGAGTAAAGAAACCGTGTAGAAAGAAATTAAACACCTTTGGCAAGGTAGGAATAATGTTACCATTAGAAACCATTACACTCTATGCAATAATATTCTGTTTCGCCGCTCTCATCCTGACAGCAACAATTGGTTATTATGCATTCCTGACGAACTTGTTAACAAATTAATCTGGTACACTCATTTAAGTTACGCACATTACGGAGCCAGAAAATGTTTTCTTATACTGAGACAGAACTGTTATTTTACCAACATGGAGAAACGTATTCGACGAGTTTTAGCGTCATGTAAAACTTGCCAGAAAGCTAAATCAGACACGACTTCACATATTCCTCAATTACATCCCATTGTACCTGCTAAATTGAGACATATGGCCGATGTAGACATTTTTGGTCCGATTCCCAGAACTAATAGAGGTTTTTGCTACATCTTTGTCGCTGTTGAACTCATTTCAAAATTTGTTACCTTCACCCCATTACGCAAAGCTACTGCTAAAACTGTTTCGAAAGCATTTGTAAAACATTTTTTATTTCATGTAGGGCATGTGTTGAATGTAATTTCCGACAATGGATCACAGTTTCGATCTGCTATATGGACACGTATGTTAAGAGCTAGAAACATTTCTCCGATCTATATATCTATGCACCATGCTTCTTCGAACCCTTTGTTGTTGTTGTTGTGGTCTTCAGTCCTGAGACTGGTTTGATGCAGCTCTCCATGCTACTCTATCCTGTGCAAGCTTCTTCATCTCCCAGTACACACTGCAACCTACATCCTTCTGAATCTGCTTAGTGTATTGATCTCTTGGTCTCCCTCTACGATTTTTACCCTCCACGCTGCCCTCCAATGCTAAATTTGTGATCCCTTGATGCGTCAAAACATGTCCTACCAACCGATCCCTTCTTCTAGTCAAGTTGTGCCACAAACTTCTCTTCTCCCCAATCCTATTAAATACCTCCTCATTAATTAAGTGATCTACCCACCTTATCTTCAGCATTCTTCTGTAGCACCACATTTCGAAAGCTTCTATTCTCTTCCTGTCCAAACTGGTTATCGTCCATGTTTCACTTCCATACATGGCTACACTGCATACAAATACTTTCAGAAACGACTTTCTGACACTTAAATCTATACTCGATGTTAACAAATTTCTCTTCTTCAGAAACGATTTCCTTGCCATTGCCAGTCTACATTTTATACTCAGGTCGCTCTTCTTGTCGTTACACATCAGTCCGTGCACATTTTTCCAGATGAACTTACACATTTTATGACCACTTAAGCAATTGTATTTATGTGATTACTTACTGATGATTATCGTATTTTTTCTTGGGAAGTGCCCGGCAAGGTAAGGTTAGCAGGTCGCTCTTCATGTCATTACACATCAGACCGTGCACATTTTTCCAGATAAACCTACGTATCTTATGAATAATTATGCAGTTCTAGCTAGTGACATATTAATTTTATTAGATTCTCTCTATTAAAGTCTACAATTCTCACCTCTATTAACTACACAACATACAAGCTGAACACAAAGAAGGTCACATTTCGTGTCGTTATATATAAGACCGTGCATATTTTCCATTTGTCATGTATGTATGATTGTTTTCCTGTTTTGTTTGTATGCACTATGAAATATTTAAGATATAGCAAATACCTGTTGACTTTGACATTTTGCCTTATGATATCTCAACATCGCGACTATTTCACATTTTTTTTTTTTTTTTTTGCTGCTACATTGTGATACTCTGTGCATATTTTTGCACCTGCACACTTGTCTATGTTTGTGACATATTACGTTTTCTGTCATGCTATGCTGTATGCTCAATTATGTTACTATAAACCAGTTTTTCTTTAGTATGTATATGATTTAAATGCAAGACATTAATCTTTGTTCATCATTTTCAGAAAGCAATAACGCGTAAAAGAAATAAATTAAACAGAAATGGGAATTTCACTTTCGGAATGAACGAAAGTAGATGCAATACCTAGTGACGAAGAGTAAATGGATCACAATTAACAAGCATTAACAAGAATATACTATACACATCGTAGAATAGCAGTCTTAACTAATTTTTTCTTTCAGAATATGAGGCGAATGATGCAGGCTGTCAGACAGAACTACACATCTTAGTTTTAGTGATGAAATATGCTAGAAATAAGGAATAGTTGTATAATGAATAATGAAGTGACTTTTTTGCAGATGATAATGAATGGTGATGAATAATGATGAAGAATATGCTACTATGGATAATGAAGTTCTTCTTTACAGGTGATGATAATAATGGAGTTATGGTGATATGGATAATGAAGCATTTCTTTGCAGATGAAAATAATGATGAAATTTATATATTTGCTGTTAGTTAAGAGATGCTATGTAGTTATTTAAGTATTTGTTGCAGTTCGTTTTGACAGTATGTCTTATATCGCATGGTATGATGACTGAAGGTTTTGGAAAGGACAGCTAGAGAACATATATATTTTATACACATTTCACTACCTGTTAATTCAAAGTTCACTACTTTTCAGCATAATATGCGTTTCTTCTTTCAGTTTAATAATCCATTTTGTATATTTTGCAGGAGAAATTATTCATGAAATTAATGTGCTATAAGCAGTTGGTCATTAACCCTGTGCCATTTATGAATGTGATCACATATACTCTACTTGTTTCATCGCCTTGCTACAGCTGACTCATGACGAATGACGTTACACATCTTCATTTGCAGCAATAACTCAAAAGCATATATTGTTATGCCCCAGTAATTAATTATCGATCTCAACGCAATGCATTGCTAGCACAAAAAAAGGGAGTTCTAAGTAATTCTGAGTAATGTTTCTAGTCACAGACGTTGAATAATAGTTACAGTATGTTATATTTTCAATTTGTCCTATGTCACTGGAATGATCAGTTCTGAGTAATATGTTTTGAATGATGACTTCTGATGGTTTGTAACTGGCCAATGAGTGCCAATAATTATTTTAAATATGTCGTATGTCACTTGAATGATGAAAAATGTTTTGTACTATTCAGTACTTGCTACATGTTTTGTAACTGGACAATGAGTGCCAATGATTACTATAACTAAGTGAATTACGTTAATACTATGCCATTCATTAGCTCCTGTTTTGAATGATGACTTCTGATGGTTTGTAACTGGCCAATGAGTGCCAATAATTATTTTAAATATGTCGTATGTCACTTGAATGATGAAAAATGTTTTGTACTATTCAATACTTGCTACATGTTTTGTAACTGGACAATGAGTGACAAGGATTACTATAACTAAGTAAATTCCCCCCAGGGGATCCACAACTCTTTTGTGGATACGTGCGTAGCGAGCACGGGACCCCGAGCTGATGTGGCCTTCCTTCCTTTCCGGGCTGCATACCTTCCCTTTCCGCATCCTTCCCCATCCCCCATCTTTGCCCCCCCCCCCCCTCACCTCTGGCTCTTTCCTTCCTTTTCTCCCCCTCTGGGGGAATGGTTTGTGCCTACGTCCGGAGACGGACGCTTGTAAATGTACCACATTCTTCGCCTTCCTTACTTGTAAGTCTTCGTCCTTCCTTTGTCCTTCTCTTTTCCTTACCTCTTCTCTCTACCCTTTTCTCCGCTGCGGCGTTTGAGACCTCTTCTTTCCTTTCCCTTTCTCTTTCTTCCTCCCTGTGCGTGTCTGAAGGCCGACCCACGCACTTCCATGCGTAGCCGGTGACGGGGTAACGCGTAATTCCCCGCCCCGGGTAGACAGGTAGGACACGTACGTACCCCCTGGTAACGGCCAGGCCCAGGGAGGGGTGATTACCCGAGCTGATACCTTCCGAAAGTGCCGATTGGTCCCTCCGTCCGTTTGTCGGGAGGTGTGACCTGAGGTGTGAACAATCACCTAAGGCGGGAGTGCCCTCAGAGAGGGCCCCCACAAGGGAGGAGCGCGCCATCGGAGACGCCGGTAATCATGGGGGATTCTTCCGCAATGGTTTCCTCACCTTCCACTATGTCTGCTCACAAACGTAAGTTCACTGAGTCTCAACCACAGTCGGTTCTTCCATCGTTGCCACAGTTCCTTGTTGTTTCTCGGTCTGACGAAGGTCACGACTTCTCCACAGTCAACCCTTTCATTATTCAGAAAGGTGTCGACGCAATTGCAGGTCCTGTAAAGTCTTGTTCCAGATTACGGAATGGCACCCTGTTGTTAGAAACACACAGTGCCCTCCAGGCACAAAAATTGCTGCGTACCTCACTACTACACACTTTCCCTGTCCGGGTGGAACCGCACCGTACCTTAAATTCCTCGCGTGGAGTCGTTTATACACGCTCCCTCGATGGACTGTCTGACGAAGAAATTCAGCACTACCTGTCGTACCAGGGCGTAACGGCTGTTCATAGGGTTATGAAAAGGGTTGACACGAAGATCATTCCAACCCGCACTGTCTTTTTGACATTTGACAAAGTGCAACTCCCATCGAAAATCAAAGCAGGCTATGAGATAATTTCCGTTCGTCCTTACGTCCCAAACCCTACGCGTTGCTATCGGTGCCAGCGCTTCAATCACACCAGCCAGTCCTGTTCTAATCCGGCCAAATGTGTTACGTGTGGCAGGGATGCCCATGAGGGTGCTTGTCCACCTCCATCCCCTCGCTGCATCAACTGTATGGGTGACCACGCTGCTTCCTCTCGAGATTGCCCCGTTTTTAAGGACGAAAAGCTCATCCAGGAAATAAGAGTGAAGGAAAAGGTGTCGACCTTTGCTGCTCGGAAATTATTCGCCAGTCGACAACCCACCGTGCCTCAGACAGGAAAATACAGCACTGTCCTTGCTTCTCCTCGGCCAACAAAGGAGGCGGCCACGCAGACTTGCGACCTCACCTTTAGTGCCACGGTCGTCCGATCGGCCAGCGCAAAGATCGCCCGTTCAACTTCACCACTTTCGCCTGCCCACTCTTTGGCTCACCCTTCGTCGGGTTCTGCTAAATCTCGAGCCCACAAGTCAGACACCAAGTCTTCGAAGAAAGAGCATACTCGTGAAGAGTTTTTACGTACGGCAACTTCACCACCATCGGTTCCTCCTTCCTCTAAACCTCATACTTCCAAGAAGGCTACAAAGAAACCCAGTTCCTCTCCTTCTCCGACAAGGCGTGTCCCATCCACAGCGCCACCTGGCGGAAATCGCCCTCGGCCGTCTTCTGTGTCGCCGAGGCGCACTGCTGGTGGCCGGTCAACCGGCCGATCGCTGGTGGCAGGAGCTGCTCCTGACCAACCTATGGATCAGGATCTTCTGCCTTCGGCTGAATGCCATTCCATGCTGTCGGTCGCAAGCTCTGAGCAGTCGTTGAGTTGACAGCACCCTTGGTCACATTCCTCCATTTTCTGTTCACCCTATGTCCATTATCCACTGGAATATCCGCGGCATTCGAGCCAATCGGGATGAATTGTCGATCCTCTTACGATCCTACTCGCCAGTCATCTTCTGTCTTCAGGAAACAAAGCTGCGTCCTAATGACCGCTTTGTTCTCCCTCAATTTCAGTCCGTCCAATATGACCTCCCCTCTGTGGAAGGCACTCCAGCCCATGGGGGACTCATGATACTTCTCCATGATACTCTCCATTATCATCCAATCCCCTTAGACAGTTCCTTCCAAGCTGTCGCCGTCCGTCTTTCCCTTTCTGGATACACGTTCTCTCTTTGTACTGTATACATTCCATTGTCCACACCAATGGCGCGAGCTGATCTCCTTCATCTTCTTGGTCAGCTTCCACCCCCCTATTTGCTGGTTGGGGACTTCAATGCCCACCACCCGCTTTGGGGATCTCCACATCCTTGTCCACGTGGCTCCCTATTGCTAGACGTCTTCCACCAAGCGGATCTAGTTTGCCTCAACACTGGGGTCCCCACGTTTTTGTCTGCCTCCACGACAAATTTATCTCATTTGGACCTTGCGATCGGTACTGTTCCGCTAGCTCGGCGCTTCGAATGGTTCGCCCTTGATGATACACACTCGAGTGACCACTTTCCATGTGTCCTTAGGCTGCAGCCTCAACTGCCATATTTGCGCCCGCGACGCTGGAAGTTTGCCCAAGCCGATTGGACACTTTTTTCGTCTCTAGCGACATTCGATGACCGTCGCTTTCCCAGCGTCGACGATGAGGTCACACATATTACCGACGTTATTCTTACAGCTGCGGAACGTTCAATACCACGCACCTCCGAATTGCCCCGGCGCCCCCCAGTTCCTTGGTGGAACGAGGCATGCCGTGACGCAATACGTGAGCGGCGACGTGCTCTTCGCATTTTCCGTCACCATCCTACTTTGGCAAACTGTATCCGCTATAAGCAGCTCCGTGCGCGATGCCGTCGCGTCATCCGCGATAGCAAGAAGGCAAGCTGGCAATTCTTTATTAGCTCCTTTAACACCTTCACTCCCTCCTCGGAAGTTTGGAGTCGGCTTCGACGGTTCTCAGGCGCGCCTAGTTTCTCCCCGGTCTCTGGGCTCACTGTCGCGCATGATACCTTAGTGGACCCCGTCGCAATTTCTAACTCATTGGGTCAGCACTTTGCTGAGGTCTCGAGCTCTTCAAATTACCCGCCAGCGTTTCTCCCGAAGAAACGTGCAGCGGAAGTGCGACATCTTGCTTTCTCCTCTCAAAATCACGAAAGCTACAATGCTGTTTTCTCCATGCGGGAACTCCAACATGCCCTTTCTTCTTCTCGCTCCTCCGCCCCAGGATCGGATGGTATCCATGTCCAAATGTTGCGGCATTTATCAACCCATAGTCTGCGTTACCTCCTTCGCCTTTATAATCGAATTTGGACCGACAGTACTTTTCCCAGACGATGGCGGGAAGCTATCGTCGTTCCCATTCCGAAACCTGGAAAGGACAAACATCTCCCCTCTAGCTATCGCCCCATTTCTCTTACGAGTAGTGTCTGTAAGATTTTGGAGCGTATGGTGAATTACCGTTTAGCTTGGTGGCTGGAATCACGCGATCTTTTAACACCTGCCCAATGCGGATTCCGAAAGCATCGCTCTGCAGTTGACCATCTTGTTGCTCTCTCCACTTATATCATGAACAATTTTCTCCGGAAACGCCAAACGGTAGCAATATTTTTTGATCTGGAGAGAGCATACGATACCTGTTGGAGGACAGGCATCCTCCGCACACTGTTCTCTTGGGGCTTTCGAGGCCGGCTGCCCCTTTTTCTTCGCGAATTTATGGCAGAGCGAACATTTAGGGTGCGGGTGAACACTACTCTCTCCCGTACTTTCTCTCAAGAAAACGGGGTACCCCAGGGCTCCGTGCTGAGTGTTGTCCTGTTTGCCATCGCTATAAATCCAATTATGGATTGTCTCCTTCCTGACGTCTCGGGCTCCCTCTTTGTGGACGATTTTGCGATCTACTACAGCTCTCAACGGACCAGCCTTCTTGAACGACGTCTTCAAGGATGTCTCGATCGCCTCCACTCTTGGAGCCTCGAAACCGGCTTCCGTTTTTCTCCCAGTAAGACCGTTTGTATTAATTTTTGGCGACGTAAGGAGTTTCTTCCGCCCTCCTTACATCTAGGTCCTGTCAACCTTCCGTTTTCAGACGTCGCTAAATTCTTGGGTCTTATGTTTGACAGAAAACTGTGCTGGTCCTCCCACGTTTCCTATCTTTCGGCTCGCTGTCTGCGAACGCTCAACACCCTCCGTGTCCTGAATGGTACCTCCTGGGGAGCGGACCGAGTGGTCCTTCTCCGCCTCTATCGCGCCTTAGTGCGCTCGAAATTGGACTATGGAAGCATAGTCTACTCCTCTGCTCGGCCGTCTATTCTTCGGCGTCTCGACTCTATCCACCACCGTGGATTACGCTTAGCGTCTGGAGCTTGTTACACTAGCCCTGTGGAAAGCCTTTATGCTGAGACTGCTGAACCTCCGCTGTCCAATCGGCGAGCGGTCCTTCTGAGCCTTTATGCTAGCCATCTGTCTTCCATGCCTGCTAATCCAGCCCATGACCCTTTTTTCGACGCCTCCTTTGATGTAGGGTATGCAGGCCGCTCCTCCTCCCTACTACCCCCGGGAGTCCGCTTCCGTCAACTGCTCCATTCTCTTTCCTTCCGCTTTCCTAAAACCTTCTTGACAACTTGGGGTACAGCACCGCCTTGGCTCCGTCCCCGGATCTGTCTGCTCCGTGATCTTTGTCAATTTCCCAAGGATGGTACACCTTCACTTGTTTATCGTCGGGCATTTGCTGCTCTATGTGCACAAATGACGGACGCCACCTTTATTTACACCGACGGCTCGAAAACATCGTTAGGTGTAGGGAGTGCCTATATTGTTGGCGACGCCCCAAATCACTTTCGGCTTCCCGACCAGTGTTCGGTTTATACTGCGGAGCTTTTCGCTGTTCTCCAGGCTGTCCACTACATCCGCCGCCATCAGCGGATACAGTACGTAATCTGCTCAGATTCTCTCAGCTCTCTCCTCAGTCTCAAAGCTCTTTACCCTGTGCACCCTCTGGTCCACCGGATTCAGGACTGTCTGCGTTTGCTCCACCTGGGGGGCGTCTCGGTGGCGTTCCTCTGGCTCCCGGGACACGCTGGTATCTGTGGGAATGAGGCGGCTGATATAGCAGCCAAGGCTGCAGTTTCTCTTCCTCGGCCAGCTATTCAGTCGCTTCCCTTCACCGATCTACGGAGCGGTTTATGTCGCAAAGTTGCTCATTTATGGCATGCGCATTGGTCAACACTTCCCCGCAATAAATTGCGGGAAGTGAAAGCCCTTCCTTGCGCTTGGACCTCTTCCTCCCGAACGCGTCGTCGGGAGGAGGTAATTTTAGCTAGACTCCGGATAGGGCACTGTCTTTTTAGCCATCGACATCTTTTAAGCGGCGATCCTCCCCCACTCTGTCCCCACTGCTCTCAGCTGTGGACGGTAAGACACCTTTTAATTGAATGCCCCTATTTTAATCCGTTACGCTCCCGTCTACAGCTATCGCCTGATCTATCGTTGATTTTAGCAGATGACACGCGCTCAGCCGACCGCGTTCTCCAGTTTATTAGTGACAGTGAAATGACGTCAGTCATTTGAAGTTTTATCGGGGGACCATCAAGCCCTCTCTGTAGTGAACTTTTAAGCCTTGTTTCTGCTTTTAGTGTCTCCAATTCTTTGAGTTTCGTTCCCATTTTTGCTGTTTTCCATTTTCGGTTTTTATTATTTCCTCAGTCACGGACCGGGCGCTAATGACCATAGCAGTTTTGCGCCCTAAAACCACAAAAAAACAAAAAAAACTAAGTGAATTATGTTAATACTATGCCATTCATTAGCTCCTGTTTTGAATGATGACTTCTGATGGTTTGTAACTGGCCAATTAGTGCCAATGTTCTCTGTAAACAGATCATTTATGAGCATTATTCTGTAATACTTCATACATGGTACAGAAATGTTCAGTAAGTGGGCGATGAGTGCCACCAATTACTCAAATCCGTTGTTAGACTAGTGTAATTCTCAATAAAGACTAGTATGTGACTTAATGTCCTTCATCTTCTGACCAAATTACCAGAAATTACTGCAATATCCGTTTGTCCTGTCTATCCTCTTGATCATGGAGCACTATATTTGGTTTTTGCACTAATTCTACGTTGGTGTACTTAACAAGAACGTGGTGTTGACACGACATGCTGTCCACCACCTTGAGCGATGGAGATGTTATTATGGTCCCACTGTTTGGTGTGCCTAGTGTACTACCAAAATGATAACATGGAATATTACTACGACATTTCAGTGTCTTGGTTACACTGATTAATACTTCAAGGAAAAGAACTTCAGATTGTCTCACTTGGTGTTGTGCGTCTGTAGAAAGATATGGACTTTCAGTGCAGCTGCGTGCAACCTAAAGTGCTACAGCCATGACGCAATCCTTCCCATTCCTTTCCCTGTTCTTGTAAAATGGTAAACACTTATACAATGCGTTTAAACTCTTGTAAAATGATAAAGACATATACAGTGCGTGTGCACTTCATTTCATTTGTTAACAAGACCAGTTGTCCTAAATATGCTAAAGACTTATACAGTGCGTGTGCACTTTATTTCACTCCATGATATGTTATGTAAAAATGCTAAAGACTTATACAGTGCGTGTGCACTTTATTTCTCTCTATGATATGTTATTTAAAAAATGCTAAAGAGTTTTACAGTGCGTGTGCACTTTATACCATTTGTTAATATGATTTGTACTCATTACGGATACATTTTGTGATTTCCTGATATGTTCTGAACTACAGTGCGTGTGCACTTTTGTCATTTGTCAACATGATTTGTACTCATTGCCTATACATTTGTGATTTCCTGATTTGTTCACTACTACAGTGCGTGTGCACTTTTGCCATTTGTTAATATGTTTTGTACTCATTGTCTATACATTTTGTCATTGCTTGATGTGTTCCGTACTTAGTGCACGTGCACTATATTTTATTTCATGTTCTGCACATATATATATATATATATATATATATATATATATATATATATATATATATATATTCTGTGATTGTAAACTTAGTTAATTAAGAAAAATTTGTTGCTCATGGCAAGTCCAATTGACTCACCATCGCTGCCAAAGTTTTGCCCCCCCCCCCCCCCCCCCCCCCAGTGGAGGGTTATGTAAGACGTATGGGTTGCCGGCGATGGGCGAGGCATGACAGAGTCACTGACCAGAGAGTAGTCGGTAGTCTTTAGTAGCGAGTCGACAGTAGTCTTGTGTAGTCTGCGTGAGTCGGTGGGAGTCGGCGCGTGTCGGGACTCTGGTCAGGACTCCGCAGGTGGGTATTGTTGTAGAAGGTAAAGAAGCAGGCTTGCGCATATCTAATAGTGTATATTAATTGTCATTTAATTTGTTCCAAAAAAATGCCCCAATAATAATTTTTATAATATAAAGTAACTTTTTTAAAGAAAAGCATTCATTTCCATTTAAAGAATATTTCCTATGCATTCCTTCCAAGAATCAAAAAAAAAAAAAAAATATGCCAGCATTGCAGGAAGCTGTGTCAAAAAATTTCTGCATAAGAGCAGATAAATTTGCAGTTTCTTTTTTTGAGGTAAGAATTTTTGGTTTTTTATTCAGAATACAGGGCCGAAGGGCAGCGCTGCTGTCCTTATAAAATTTACCAGGTTACTTATTTTTTTATTAATATTTCCGGATTTACGAATTGAATTTTGAGGTTACATTAAATGTGAATGCATTTCTTCACACAGATTATAAATGGGAGCCAATTTTGTTCAGTGGTTACATTAAGACCAATTTTGTTCAGAGGTTACAATATTATAGAAAAATTCATTTAATTATTAATTTTGTGGGGAGTTTACGTTTGGTTCATGGTCCATTATTTTCAGTTATTATTTTTCTGTTGGGAGGTTACACTTGGTCCATTTTCATTAATTAATTTTCTGTGGGGAGGTTACATGTTCTAATTCCCATTTACTGCATTGAAGACGGCAACACAGTGGCCGAAATGTAGATATGCAACAAACATTGTTGTCTATTAAATGCCCCACCGTTTACTATGTACTGAGTGCTGGTCACTCCGAGGTCATAAAACAGCGAGACGCAGCCATCTCAGCTCCATCCTGCTTGTTCCGACGTCAGCGGCTGCAGGTTCGGAAGACGCCAAAAACTCTCCCAAGCTGTTACTACAGTTTTTCCCATCATTACCTTGGTCACAGACGCGTAATGTCACCTGCGATGATGGAGCACCGTTTTAACGCAGTGTAATCAACTGTTTTGAGCAGGAGCGTTGTAGTTGTTGGCTGGATGCTCCACGCCAGCTGATACATGTCTCATGCCTCTTTATCCAGTGCAGCGTACGGCACTGAGCGCATCCCAGAGTGCCCCAGGGAGTTAAACCACCAAGAAGAATCACTTCTCGGCTTCTGACAAGATCAATGTGTAGTATTTTTTGTAATAACAACTTTATTTGTGATAATGTTCTGTATAATGTATGATATACTGTAATTAACATAAACAAAAGTAAAACGAGGATAACGGAAAGTAGCTGAATTAAATAAGTTGATGCTGAGGGAATTAGAATAGGAAACGAGAAGCCTTAGGTAGTAGACGATTTTTGCTAGTTGGGCAGCAAAATAACTGATGATGGTCGAAGTAGAGAGGATATACAATGTAGATTAACAATGGCAAGAAAAGCATATCTGAAGAAGAGAAATTTGCTAACTTTGAATATAGAGTTAAAGGCCATGAAGTCTTTTCTGAAAGTATTTGTATGGAGTGTAGCCATGTATGGAAGTGAAACATGGACGATAAAGAGTTTAGGCAAGAATGGAACAGAGGCTTTTGAAATGTGGTGTTACAGAGTAATGCTGCAGATTAGATGGGTAGATCATGTAACTAATGAGGAAATACGGAACAGAATTGAGAAAGAAAGGAGGAAACTACTTGGTCAGTAGAAGAGATCGGTTGGAAGTATACATCCTGAGGCATGAAGGGATCACCAATTTACTACTGGACGGAAGCGTGATGGGCAAAAATCGTAGAGGGAAACCAAGAGGTGAATACACTAAGGAGATTCATAAAGATGTAGGTTGCAGTAGTTATTCGGAGATGAAGAGGGTTGCACACGATAGTGTTGCATAGAGAGCGGCGACAAACCATTCCTCCGACTGAAAACCACAACAACACCTATACAGTCACTAGTCATTTTAACACATTCACATGCACCTTTAACTTTAACCCAAACATGAACACTTTCGTCAGAGTTTATTTTACGTTTATTACGAATATGCAAACAAAATTCCGAGGTCTTTAGAAAATCCTTATTAGCTTGCTCCGCAACATGATAAGTGCGATAAACTATAACATCGCGTTCAGAAAACCTCTGATGGCCAGAAACATTAATTACACCACTATGTCTCCTAACAACAGCTGCTGTAAATTAACCATTACCATGAGAAAACGTATTATTAACATCCAAACTAAAACTCAGACTACATCCTACAAAAATAGATGGACCATCAAGTGTAGCATGAGCAGCCCCTAGTCTCTTTGTCACCGTGAACGAACCATTATGGGTGCAAAGGTCACTCTCTTATATAGAAAGCTTCTCCATAAAAGTATCTGCAGTCTGGAGGTTATATGTAGTTGCTACCGTAGCGAAATTATAACCATCACTCGGTAAATATACTTGTTTAGTAATTTGTTAGTAATACCTGTTCCCTTTTAAGTACTTTGCTAACAATTGTCTGAAGTGAACTTTTGGCTCCATCCGTACTTTTTTCGTTAAAATTTTGTGCATAATCTTGATGCAGTTCTCATTAAAATCAACTGTTCTTATAGTGTTTAGTAAAAATTTGTGACTGGTTTTATCGTACTCCTTGTCGAGGCCAAGAAAAGTTAGTGGTTCTCGCAAACGTGAAAATTCCTTATTTTCAAATATTAATATTATAACGGTAATAAATTAGCTTGTGTTGTGTAACTCCACTCCACCTATTCAGTTTCTTAGTTAAACGTTTTCGGACCCTCTAAATGTAGAGAAGATTTCGAATACGTTAAAAGATCAAGACTGAGACTGAAAAAATATTTCTCATAAGAGACACTAACTCTCCTCTTTAAACAGGTTGGCTCCCTGTCCAGCCCAGCTATAACCAGCAAGTATATAATTAAATTGCCTCGCGTGCTGTGAGGTAGGACAGAGTGTTGTACCTACAGGGTAGGCCTACCTAGGAACACAGGTACTTTTAGAATCGCGTGAACGAATGTGCACTAGAGACGACCGTCAGCAGTTTGGGTCATTTTCTAGACCTTTTGTTGTTGCTGGACACAAAGTTGTGTTTCGTGCAGTATTTGTATATGCATTCTAAGACAATAAAAAGATAGTACCACGAAGGAATTTTCTGAATGGGACATACATTGCTAGATACGATATACATGTAAGTACTAACTATTGCTTACAACTTCAGAAGAAATTCGGTGATTTTTTTAAAAGAAGGCGTTTCACTTTTTGAGTAAGTCAATAAGCCATTGCTCCCTCTCTGGCTCTTATAAAAGCAGCTATTCCTGTTGGCACTGATTGGCAGAGTTGTTGGATGTCCTCATGAGGATTATAATGGCATATTCTGTCCCGCTGGCGCATTAGATCATCAAAATCTCGAGATGGTTGGAGGGTTTTGCCCATAACGCTCCAGAAGTTCTAAACTGGGGGAAAATACGGCGACCTTGCTGGCCAAGACAGTCTTTGGCAAGCACAAAGACAAGCAGCAGAAATACTCGTTGTGTGCTGGCAGACATGTAAAACCAGGATGAATTGTCATGAAGTAGAGAGGATATGAAATGTAGACTGGCAATGGCAAGGAAAGCGTTTCTGAAGAAGAAGATTTTGTTAACATCGAGTATAGGTTTAAGTGTCAGGAAGTCGTTTCTGAAAGTATTTGTATGCAGTGTAGCCATGTATGGAAGTGAAACATGGACGATAACCAGTTTGGACAAGAAGAGAATAGAAGCTTTCGAAATGTGGTGCTACAGAATAATGCTGAAGATTAGGTGGGTAGATCACATAACTTATGAGGAGGTATTGAATAGAATTGGGGAGAAGAGGAGTTTGTGGCACAACTTGACAAGAAGAGAGGACCGGTTGATAGGACATGTTCTGAGGCATCAAGGGATGACAAATTTGGCATTGGATGGCAGCGTGGAGGGTAAAAATCGTAGAGGGAGACCAAGAGATGAATACACTATGCAGATTCAGAAGGATGTAGGATGCAGTAAGTACTGGGAGATGAAGAAACTTGCACAGGATAGGGTAGCATGGAGAGCTGCATGAAACCAGTCTCAGGACTGGAGCCCACAACAACAACTAATAGCAAATACACTGTTCAAGAATCAGAAGACGAGGAGGGGTATTTGGAAAAAAGCCAGGAAGATACGAGAAATATCAGTTAGGTCACATCATTATCAGACAGAATTCCGAAATAAGATTCTGGATTGTAAGACATACCCAGTGACTCGGATAACAATGTAGCACTGATGAAGAGTAGACTGAAGTTTAATAGAGTATGTAGGTACAATTAATGCACAATGAAGTGGGATACAAAAGTACTAAGGATTGAAGACATACGCTTGAAGTTCTCTGAGGCTGCAGATACGGCGATATGGAATAGCTCAGTAGGCATTACAGTTGAAGAGGAATGGACATATCTAATATGGGAATCAATGAAGTTGGGAAGAAAAACATGGGTACTTGGAAGACAACTGTGAAGAAACAAAGTATAACATAAGTATACCTCAGTTCGTAGGTGAAAGAAGGAAGTGTAAAAATGTAAGGCGAATTCTAGAATTCAGAAATACAAGTCACTCAGGAATGTAATAAATAAGAAGTGCAGGAAAGCTAGGGCGAAACGGCTCAATTAAAAATGTGAAGAAATCAGAATAGTAACGCGTGCCGGAAGGACTGTCTAAGCATACATAAAAGTCGAAACAACCCTCGTCGATATTAAAAGCATTAACACTGCAATTATAATTCCGCTTTTAAATGCAAATGAGAGAGCAGATAGATGGAAAGAGTGCATTGAAGATCTTTGTGACAGGGAAAACTGGTGATGTGATAGAAGAAGAAACAGGAGTCGAAATGGAAGACGTAGGGTATTAGAACCAGTATTGGAGCCAGAAATTAAAAGAGCTTTGGAAGACATAAGATAGAACAAGCAGGAGAGATAGATAACATTCCAACATAATTTCTAAAATCATTGATGGAAGTCGCAACAAAACGACTATTTACATTGGTTCAAAAAAATGGCTCTGAGGAGTATGGGACTTAACAGCTGAGGTCATCAGTCCCCTAGAACTTAGAACTACTTAAACCTAACTAACCTAAGGACATCACACACATCCATGCCCGAGGCAGAATTCGAACCTACGACCGTAGCGGTCGCGCGGTTCCAGACTGGAGCGCCTAGAACCGCTCGGCCTCCCCGGCCGGCTTTTCACATTGGTGTGTAGAACGTATTAGCCTGGCGATGTACCATCTGGCTTTCGGAAAAACATCATCATCACAATTCGGAAGATTGCAAGAACCGTCAAGTGCGAGTACTATCGCACTATCAGCTCACAAGAATAATATACAAAAGACGGGGGAAGACGATTGAAGATACGTTGGATGACGATCAGTTTGACCGTATGTTAGGTAATACTGATGTTGCGTTTGCGTCTGATAATGGAAGCAAGACTAAAGAAAAATAAAAGACGTTTACAGGAGTTTTCGACCTGGAAATGCGTCCGACAATGTCAAATGGCGCAAGATGTTTGAAAATCTTTTACCCAGGAGGCAAAATAACCCATGACCGATGGAGCAAGGAGAACTTAAAAAGCAGTCAAGCACTGGCAAAAAGGGCTTCCCTGGCCAAGTGAAATCTACGAATATCAAATATAGGTCTCAATCTGAGGAAGAAATATCTGAAAATGTACGTTTAGAGCATATCATTGTATGGCAATGAGAGAATGCCTGTGGGAAGACCGGAAAAGGAGAGAATCGAATCATTTGAGACGTAGTGCTATAGAAGAACGTTGAAAGTAAGGTGAACTAATAAGGTAAGGAATGAAGAGGTTTTCCGGAGAGTTGGCGAAGGAAGGAATATATGGAAAACACTGACAAGAAGAAGGGACTGGATAGTATGACATGTGTTGAGAGGTCAGGAAGTAACTTCCATGGTACTAGAAGGAGCTGCAGAGGGTAAAAGCTGTAGAGGAAAACAGAGATTAGAAGACATATAGAAAATAACAGAGAAATTAGATTGCAAGCGCTGCTCTGAGATGAAGAGGAAATCATGTTGGGCCGCATCAAACGAGTCAGAAGACTGACGACTCAAAAAAAAATCTCTTTAATAAATCATCCAATTTGATTGAAACTGTTATCATTTGTTTGTCTGAATATGTTCATCACATTTATGAATTTCCGTCCCATTCGGATAATTTTCTCATGGTGCTTCCTTTTTTGTCTTAGAGTGTATTTTGAGTTCTATACATCCAAATTGCGTATTAGAAGATGAGTCTGTTTGGAATGTATTGTTAAAATTCTTCACGTACAGAAATTTCGGGTGAGTAAAAGCTATATATTTTGAAAACTATTTGTGTAACATACGGGTGATTAAACCATATCTCGCTGGTCGTGCACACTCTTGTACCTTGAAGCAGAAGAAGAAATTTTACAATGGACCAAGTGATACTTCCAGATAAACTGAGTTTTTGATGTCTTAACAGTTTTCTGTGCATTTAAAAGTGGAAGTATATATTGGCTTCCAGTAGGTTCAGTTTCAAAATGTATTTAACTTTTAATTGGATTATGGTAATGCTTCTGCTTAATGTGATTTGATTCACTCATTATTCGTGTGTAGTAGAGTAATAATATAACAGATAGGCGACTGTGTACAGTATCGTTAAGATTTTCTTTATTGCAACGCTTTTCTGTTTCAGTAGTATTTTTTCCCATGTACATGATTATGTTGTGCCTTAGAAATGATTGCAGGACGTAGAAAGTGAATGCCATAATTTAAAACTGAAATAAGAAAATATTAGGAGCGGTCAAAATGTTGCCGGAATTTAGTTGTAACTATTTATTAGTCTGTTCATTCAGCACACACACACTTGCTCCACCGCTCCTGTCATTGCTGGAAACGGTGATGAGAGTTGTATTTTGGTATCTTCTGAAGTTCATCTGTCACGTTGGTGGTTTTCGTGGCCTCTACGGCAGCAAAACAGTGATCTCTGCAGCCCTTTTTGATCCTGGGGAGTGCGGCTGGTCACGGCTGATGTTCGAGTCCTCCCTCGAGCATGGGTGTGTGTGTTTGTCCTTAGGATAATTTAGGTTAAGTAGTGTGTAAGCTTAGGAACTGTTGACCTTAGCAGATAAGTCCCATAAGATTTCAGACACATTTTAACTTTTTTTTTTTTTTTTTTTTTTTTTTTTTTTTTTTTTTTTTTACCTTGGGGAAGAGCCATAAATCCGCGGGTGCTGTAGTCCGTGAGTAGGGAGGTTGATAGATGAGTAGAATGTTCGTTGCTGCGAGCCATGACCTTACAACTAGTGATATGTGGGAGGAAGTGGTGTCGTGATGCAAACATGCCATTTCGCGGGTATTATTCTTCGGACTGCCTCCCTCAATTGTTTCAAAACCTGCACGTAAAAAGGACCGTTAACAGTTTGACCAGCTGACAGAACTTTTGTTTCGAATTTGATGTGAAGTGTTTCTTTGGTCGAGTATGAGACGTTTTGTGTCATTATGATGATTGCCTTTTTTGCTCCTAGTCGTACGTCTACACCCACATATAACTAATGTCTCAAGATACATCGGGTCCTCTGTGTTTTTTTCGGAACATTCGACTGCAGCCAACAACCGAGCTTCTATTTAATCGGGAGTCAGTCCGCATCTCGTGGTCGTGCGGTAGCGTTCTCGCTTCCGACGTCCGGGTTCCCGGGTTCGATTCCCGGCGGGGTCAGGGATTTTCTCTGCCTCGTGATGACTGGGTGTTGTGTGCTGTCCTTAGTTAGGTTTAAGTAGTTCTGAGTTCTAGCGGACTGATGACCATAGATGTTAAGTCCCATAGTGCTCAGAGCCATTTTTTTAATCGGGAGTCAGAATCCACGGGAGAAACTTTGCACTGACACGTTTCATCTTCAAATCATACGACAAAATTGCATAAATGGATCCCTGAGAGATCGGGAATTCTCGTGCCAGCTAGGTCTGATCTGATTTAGTGGTTTTACTAGATCTAGGGCTTCTTCGTTTCTGGAGGTAGAGGGTCTCCCACTCTTGCCCTCTCTTAGAGCGATTCCTATCCATCTCGACATCTTGAACATCACTAGTAAACGGATGCTTTCTTTAAAGCAGTGTCTCAGTAAACTATTTTTAAGAATAACAAAGTCTCTACAGCAGCTCTCCCTATTCAGCATATTAATTTAATGTTCGTCCTTCGCTTGAATTGCGATACAGCGCCAAGTGATCAACACACACTCTTCCATGTAAATAAGCAAAAAAAAAAAAAACATTATGCAAATCATTGCAGAGTAATCAATAATAATTATTTAAATGAGAATAATTAATTGAGACTAATATGAGTGGTAGCAAAATACACTGTTGCAAAAATGTGTACCCATTTAAAAGTTCCAGTTCACTCAACGTTTATTATTGCAGCCGTGCGTATCGTGTATATAAAATTATTACATTTACGGATCAATAGCACAAGCGGTTCTGAGGTACCATGTACTGGCCCATGCTGCAACGCCCTAATTAGTACGTGGTGTAGCATCCACGGGATTCAATGTAGGCGCTGCCTCTGGCAGCTAGTGCACCGTACAGATGGCTAATACTGTCCTGGATACGTTATCCCAGGTTGCGAGACCTGTTCGCGTAGTTCTATAAAAGTCACTTCTCGTCTCGTCATATCCCACACGTGCTCGATTAGAGGCAAGTGCGGAGATCCTGCTGGCCAGTGCGGGCTTTCCAATAGAAAATGAAATGGGTGGCCCTCAACTGCGCACCATCAGACTCAACGTTGAAATATCAAACGTTTCGGCTGGGATACGTAGTTGCCGCATTACAAGCCAAATACTGCTCAGTATACAGTATACAATATGAATATGCACATGAATCGAATGGTCGAAGGTTCTTATCACTCAGCAACTGCGAATTTAGAAAGTAACAAAGACGTTTAAAAATGAAAGACTGCAATTAAATCAAATGTGCAGGTACTATCTCAACGACTTTAAATGATGAGTACGATAGTAGAAGTACTTTTGAGAATGCGTTGTATTTCTGCAAAACCCTTATTGGTGTCGATGGTCCAGCAATTAAATAAAATACAAGTAACAGGGAGACAATAGCACGTAATTAGTTATGAACAACAACACTGCTCGCGAGGTATTCACTTCTAAACACACACTATGTCTCCACTATAGAAGCCACGGAAAACTCACAAGTGCACAAGTCGGCACTCCATAATATTTCTAACATCCTCGACCACACGCTAACTGCTCCGTTGTCCAAGTCTTTCCCTCAATGTACGTCACGCCTTCACGTCCAGCACTTTCCGTACTGTGCCACACTGTCCAGCACTCCTGAACTCGCTTCCATACAGTCTCCCAATTCAAGATCGCTGTGATCGGCTAGAGCGCTCGCGCCATGTCTTCAATAATGAAGCCCGCATCTCGTGGTCGTGCGGTAGCGTTCTCGCTTCCCACGCCCGGGTTCCCGGGTTCGATTCCCGGCAGGGTCAGGGATTTTCTCTGCCTCGTGATGGCTGGGTGTTGTGTGATGTCCTTAGGTTAGTTAGGTTTAAGTAGTTCTAAGTTCTAGGGGACTGATGACCATAGATGTTAAGTCCCATAGTGCTCATAGCCATTTTTTTTTCAATAATGAAACACATTCGAAATACTGTATTTACATTGAAATACTTGAAATTAAATAAATATTCCTACGGCTGGACCATAAACACGCTCTAAGATTCATTATTAAATACATAAACAAATCAAATAAACATATATTAAAGAAATAGCAACAAAAGGTAAGCCAGTAGCCTAATGTCTCTGTGCTTTCTAAAACACAGTAAATATTTAACCAATTTCTTCATGAATAGTATATATCGGATATAAACAGACACACAGATGAATAAATATATTTATAAGCATGCTGCTACCGTTTCTTCGTGTAACTGTGGAGTACTTATGGCCTGACGCAATCGATAGTAATCGGCCCCTTTGACCTCCAATAACTCACGTATTATTCAAGTTACATGCCTGTAATTCATACCAATTTAGGTGTACACTAATAACTTTCTAAAGACACGGCGATCGACAAAATCGGATGAAGCGTTTATATTTTGGAAATTCGTTGCTGGGTGTTACTTGTCTACTTTACCGTCCGATACTAAACTTTAAACTAATAAAGACACTGAAAATTGATTACACCATCAGAATCGTCGTGCAAATAATAGTACTGTACTTGTTTCTTTTTGAGGTATCATGATTCATCTGGCTACTATTAATTTCTATACGAACTGTGAAATGTCTGCATTAAGATTTCACAAAGTCCGCCATCTTTGGCTCTCCCGGCGCACAGCGTCACCAAGGATTTCCCATCCACATGCGCGATGGACCACGCGCTGGGGCTACCTCTCTCGTCAGGCTAACGTTCCACACCACGTGTTCGCTGCCGGGACCCGGCTGGCCGAGCGGCCCGTGCGGCCACTGCTTCCTCCGAACTTATATTTTCAGGGCGCGACGACTCGCCCGTTACCTCACACTCTGTTGCCGCACGTCTTTCACAGCACGTTGAGTTTCACAGGCAGTGTGTGGGTGAGCATTATACTGGTGGAACAACACGTCAACTTCCCGTCGCAAGTACGGGAAAAGACCGGATCTAACAAGATTCTGCACGTAGCGAGAGCTGCTTAGTGTCCCCTCCAGAAACATCGAAAATGAACTAGGGTTGTAACTTATCGCATCCCGGACCATAAGCCTGTCGTGGGGCCAGGGTTCCTTGTGCGAATCTTCTCTACGAGACAGCGCTCACTAGGTCATTTCACAAGCACAACAACCATTACTTGAGTGCAGCAAAATCTGCTTTCATCGATGTAGGCCTCGGCCATTTCAAGTGATCATCCGACGCCACCAGTCGAGCCGTGCACGTCGATGCTGTGGCGGAAGTGGAAGAAGGGCTTAAGGTGTGTGTGTGCCCGTAGTCCCAATTTTAACAACCGCTTCGCAACAGTTTGTGTTGTTACGTCTGGGCTCTCAAGCCTTCACGTCTGTGCTGTGGTAGGTTCCAGGTCTGCTGCTGCTGCCCTTACAATACGGCGATCCTAGCGATTGTCTGTTCTGCATGGGTGTCCAGAACTGCGTCTACTGGTGTGGAAATGTTTATGTGACCACTGACATCAGGAGCGTTGCACAACTGAAGCAGCAGACGCAACTTGTACGTAAATTCCCCGAAAGGACCATCCCGCGGCTCAGAAGCTCACAATCTGACCAGTTGCAAATTCGCTCACTTGGGTGTTGGAACCACGAATGCCAGCCCGGGGCACAGTGGCCTGCTTTCTTCTGGTAGCTGTGCCCCTACGCTACCTGTTGGCGGACGACGCTGAAACCAGTAACATTACATCACTACATCTATTATCCCTCAGTTGGCAAACCCCGTCATCGCGCCAAAGTTGTCTTCTTTTCAGATGTACTATTTATTCCCAGTAGTGTAGTTAGAGCTAAACCCCGGGAACTTTTTTACTCCTCCTCGTATAGAAAACTTCTGTTATAGAGCTGGATAGAGACGATATTGAATGAATGCGCTCCGTCTTCAGGCCGCAAGTGGCCCATCGGAACCATCCGACCACCGTGTCATCCTCAGCTGAGGAAGCGGATAGGAGGGGCGTGTGGTCAGCACACCGCTCTCCCGGTCGTTATGATTGTTTTCTTTGACCGGAGCCGCTACTATTCGGTCGAGTATGTCCTCAATTGGCATCACGAGGCTGAGTGCGCCCCGATAAATGGCAGCAGCACATGGCGGCCCGGATGGTCACCCATCCAAGTGCCGGCCACGCCCGACAGCGCTTAACTTCGGTGATCTGACGGGAACCGGTGTATCCACTGCGGCAAAGCCATTGCCATAGAGGTGAAAGTCTGAAGAGAATTCCAAGAAGAAATTCTCTCCCCGTGCTCTATATTTGTTTATATTTCCATATAACTTTTATCAACATGGTTGTCGTTAACAAGCGGTTACATCGAGAATGTTGAGAGTGGATACTTTTACAAAGTTAATTAATACCTCACTCTGAAGTATTTAAACCACCAAGCAACATGGTATACAGTATGCTGCAGTACGGACAGAGTACCATAATGAAAGGGAAATTCAGGACAGAGAAATTTGAGGTGCTAGAATTACCATCTTGAAGGCATGTGGCTGTACGCACTGCCACTTACAAAACTCTCCACGCACTACCGAATTGTGACAAGACTGAGATAACGTTGAAGCAGAGTTTCATGCCCTCGCTGGCAGACACCGAAACATAAGGTCACCTGATTGCTGATAGACCCACAAGGCAGGTTCGAGGCTGCTGTGCTGGACACCCCAGCGTGCTCTGGACAATCGTCATCATCAGCTTGCAATTCGCACACTGAGGACAGGCGTTCGGGTCGCCGTACAGCACCGCCTCCAACTCGCATCACCAGCTGTGCGAAGGTGGCCTGCAGGAATGTGGCGCTAGCCTCAGATGTTTGTTGGTGCCCCTTAGCGCTTCTCCAATGCAGGATCCAAGCAGCGTGCTTACGCTTCAGGAGTGTCCATAGCCTCCACTGTACCAATACGAAGACATCGCGGATTGACGCCAGGCTGCGCCACTGGCCAAAGGCGCACGCCTGTATCTGTCCTAGCTTGCTGTAATGATAAAGAGTTTTCATGAGCGCAGTCTGCCCTGTTACAGCCACTGACACTTCCGAAGGATTGGGTAGTCCTCCGGACGAACCTACAACGACTACAACCGGACACAGTATTAACAAATCCCCCCCCACCCCCCCCCCCGGATACCTCTATAAGTAATAAAAGTAATATATCCTTTCCAATAACGATAAACTTAAGATATTCGTAGTGTTACATGTATTTAGTGCGTTTTGTTAACAGACAGAGAGAACTTGGTGTATGAGGTGTGGCTGTAAAGTAACTGGACTGAAGGAAAAAAGTAAGTGCGCGTGCACCAAAGATAAGAGACGAAGAGATGGGAAACGTGAAGCATTCTCGGTCGAATGAGTCCTGTGTGGTTGCGAGGTGCCGGGGCTAGCAGTGTATTTAACACTAAATTCTTCTAGAATCTTCATATATAAAGTATGCCCTAAGCCCCCCCCCCCTTATTCCAACTCCGACTTTTGCTGTTGCACATGGATTAAAAAAAGAAACGCGAACTGACTGTAATCGACCCTGCAAGTGGAGTAGAAAAGAGTTTGGCACCTGCAATAATTTAATTGGATAAATAAGTTAAATAAAGGAAAGTTTCGTTAACGTTGTGAGAAATGAAAGGGTTGCTCTACCGATTAACAGAATGAAAGTTCTGTCCAAAATAACAACATGATTTATTATGACTAAAATCAAAATAATAAACAAAATACACGAAACATTTTACAATACATCAAATTGGCTCAAATTGGATACTCAAATAAATGCTGTGAAGGTGAAGTTGTCCCTAAACTAGATTGTGACATTTATGACGAAGTGGTATGTGGAGCCAATTCCTTGCAACTCAAATCTTAAGAGAAACACACAGCCAACCCAACATTAATTGCTGCAACAGTAGTGAGAATTCAGACAATGAACACCCATGACAGAACAAAGTTAGAAAAAGACGAACAGGCGCGCTCTGCTTAGCTCTGATTGTCACCAAGGAAAATCCCTATCTGCCGGTGCTGTGGACATTCATTACCAAACTGTCTTCTTAACTGCAAGAACACGATCTGGCATACCGGAGGCAATGGCTGGTTGCTTCGATGTCCCGTTGTGGTGATGATAATGTCGCAAGTATAGCCCGAAACTAATTATCCTGGTCTGGTTGCTCCAGACTAAAGACTTGCTAGCAATACAAATGCGCCTCTGAGGGAGACGAAGAAGGCTCGCCACACAATCACTGACGGTACAGTGATTGATTTTAACAAGCGAAGTCACACTGTAACTCCGATACAGTCATCTTTAGCCAAAACTGCTCAAGACAGACAACATAGGCCGTTTGTACGCAGAACGCTCAATTGCCAACTGTACTCGGAAAGTTACGTTGAAGTCGAAACTTCAGCAACTTCGTCAAAAAGTTACAATTAAATAAAAAAATATTAGACCGCCAACGGAAGGCAGGCTGTCCAGAGCAGCGAGAGCTCAGTCTTGTAACCTACCCTGACTGAAAGGCGACAGCCGACTCCTCTGGAGCACCCGTACAGGCTGAACACAGAACATTCCCGCCCCCACGAAAGTGGCCGTGGTTAAACGTTCCAATCAGCAACTCGAAAATCGGCGGAAAATTCCATTCTATTGCCGGAGCACTACCATTCTATCAATGGAGATTGTTGGCGCCAATTTCTGCGCTGAGTTTGCTACGTCATGGAGCTATGCCCTGATCAAGCCAATCACAGTTACAATTTTGCAGAAAGCGCGGGAATTTTCCCGCCACAACTGCCTGGGTACACAAGTCATTCCTACGCCTCGCTGGTAGCCCGCCAGAAAGTGTTTTCGCTAAGTTTCTGCGAAGTAACGGAACCTCTAGTCCAGCCGCTACTTCAGGCCCCTGCGGGCGTGTCTTTTGACAATGTCGGCGTCTGGAAAGCATTCACTCGACTCCCTCACACCCGTCGGCTTAACCCTTTCAAGATCAGCAGAGACCGCCTGTCACCGGACCACCCGGGTGACGAGAGACGCTGCGTGGGAAGTCCGCGTGTGAAGGAATAGCGACTTTTCACCGCATGCAATTAGAGAGGAAAATCGTAAGATAGAAATATGAGAGGGGGCTCATGCCACCTCTCATGGTGTCTGTAAACAAACTAGTGTGGCCGTGGCCCTCGTTTCTATAAGAGCTATGGTTTTGTTTTGCCATAAAAACGATGAGTGCAATAACAGAGCAACGAATTGGCGTGAAATTTCGCATGAAACTAAGAAAAATTGCTACTAAAAGCCATCTTTCATATAAACAAATGTAAGGCGAGGTTTTTGTGTGGTTTATGTGTGTCAAAGACGGTGCAGAAAACTTTGAAAATGACTTGCGCCTAGGATGCCCTATAAATAAATAACGGATGAACTATTAAAAAAGTAGATAATCTGATTCTACTTGGCCGTCGTTTAGGCACTCAGTCTCTGATACTGTAGGAATTGACTAACAATGCGTAAGGCAAAATTTATATAGCAGATTTAACATGTGAAAAGTGGATGGGGCACTAGTGCCAAAAATTCTCACCCTTGAACAAAATGAAGCTCGTGACACTTTTAAAACCACTAGTTAAGAATGATAATATGTGACATATCTTGGCTTTGCATTTATGATCCGCCGGCCGAAGTGGCCGTGCGGTTAAAGGCGCTGCAGTCTGGAACCGCAGAACCGCTACGGTCGCAGGTTCGAATCCTGCCTCGGGCATGGATGTTTGTGATGTCCTTATGCTAGGTTTAACTAGTTCTAAGTTCTAGGGGACTAATGACCTCAGAAGTTGAGTCCCATAGTGCTCAGAGCCATTTGAACCATTTATGATCCAGGAAAAAAGGGCCAACCAATGCACTGTAAGGGCCCAAGTTCATCTAGAGCGAAAACAGCTCGAATGAGAAAATCAAGATCCAAACCGATATTAATGGAACTGTGGAAAAATAAGTTACGGGTTCCATATCAAGACAATGCACCAGTTCTTACCGCATTGTCTTTTAAGAGCTTTCTAGCGTAGTGTAGCTTGCCAGTATTAGACCACCCTCCTTATCCGCCTGACCTAGTATCATGTGACTTTATTTACCCCAGGCTCAATTCTGCATTAAGAGAAACGAGATTCCAGTTCACTGAAGCAAGCGACACGTGTCATCAGGAGGTCACAGAGGAAGAATTCCAGCAGTATTTTCATCAATGGAAATTTCGTATAGAGCGTTGTGGGGAGAGAGGAGGGGACTATATCAACGGTGACAGTAACTAAGTATGTAAGTTTTTCAAATAATTTTTTTTTACTGTAATGGTTCTGCTATTTTGTAGCCACACCTCCTACTAACGTCAAGTGTCTCGCGACATGCACATTGTTATCATAAGACAGCATGCAGCTGCTGTTGAAAGAGTTGTTGTTGCACAAGAACGACTGCACTAGGCAATAACCGGAAATGACACACTGTTCGTCATCGCTAATGCTCACGACCAATAACTTGTACTATCATCCAGGAAACTTTAAAGTGTTGTGTATCAGATTTAATAGAGAAAATTCTCTCCGATAAATTAACACGATATCTCTTCTCTCCCCTGCGAAGTGCATTATGTAATGTAGCAAATAACGATTATTTGTAAGTAAGGATGTTCTCTATTTCATTCTCCAAGTTACTCGTTTGTAGATCCTCTGAGTGCTGCTAAATGCCTCGTGAAAATGAAAGACGCGCACTTGGTAGCGTACCGATTTTCTTAAATGTATCCAACGATTTAAATTTAATAGGGTGGGAAGGGTGTTTTCCTGAACCAACAGAAGCATAATCCTTCGCAAAGTAGTAAATGTGTTAGTGAAAGTGTATACCATTTTAGGTACCACTTCTATAATGAATTAGCTACCTGGTGACCTATAAAGTCGGTACACAAAACACTTAACTGCCATTTCAAGTGTGAGGCTGCCTGCAGTAAAGCCAGATGGGGCAAGCTTCATTGCCGGTAACAGAGTGGTAACATGCGTTAGTAAACAAACTATAATGCGTCGTTACAGTTACGTAGCTCTCTAGTAGCGTCGTGACTGGTTGACGGAACTTTTCGCATCCATCTCGAGCAAGATGTTTCCTTTTTTATATTTTTAGTAATTTACAAACGTACCTCATTTAATCGAATGTGTGAGAAATTACTTCCTTAACGGAGCGTTTGGATATCGTTCGATCGGTTATTTGGGGAACACAAAACGACCAGCACGCTCACCAGACGGAATCTCCTTTATCTATCAAGGGGAGATGCATCAAAAGGAATAATAAGCCAAAGATAAATGATAGCAAGGGTGTATTGCTACCAAAGTACAATTTATTAAAAAAGGCAAAATTATTCTCAATAAAAATATAACACAACTTCTCAGACACTAACAGGCATACGCCTGGAAGGCACAACGAATAAACGCAGGACGTGAAGACGATAATACCGATAATCCCTAACTACGGTGATTGAGCGTTCGGCGTAGTTGCCTGACAGGGATATCGCTGGAAAGAGGTAGCTCCCGTTGCATTGGCTTCCGTCCGAGTTCTGCCTGATGGGCTGCTAAGACCGGCGCATCAATTGGCCCAGAGCTTCGGTGGAGCTCCTATAGAGCAGGGCCGCGGAGGAATTCGTGCCGATACAGTTTCGCACGTCACAGGCTGGAGGAAATAGGCCCCTAGCGGGAAGGACCCCTGGTGGCGCGTCTCCTGCCGTCTGTTGCGATCGACGCAGTCCTGGGAGACAACGCCTAGTTCTTATGCAACCCAATGATGCTGCAGTGTCTGAGGGATTGCCCATCCTTTTAGGCGAACCTCGGGTAAATTGCAGAATCTCCGGGGCAAATTTAAAACAAAGTGTGTACGAAAAAATACCGATGACTCCAGCAGGTATGAAATGCCGTATTTCACTGGAATGTGTTGTGAAGAGCCCAGATGAAATTCAGAGAGCGGCATTGTTTGCTCAGAATGTCTTTCTACTTGGTGTAAATGATCAACGTTTTTACTACTCATTATATCAGTAACAGCAGTCAAATTCATCACTCGCATCTTAGTTACGTATTGCGTAAGTGTGGTGCAGCAGACCTGACTTTCGTAAGACCTCTTTCGCTAGCTGCGTCACACTGTCTCTGTTACCGTCTTAGTAAACGAAAAAGTTCCAAATATCAAATTCCTTTTCACAGCCTCTTTCACCTTTCACATATAAATGTATACACTTCGAAAGTAATATACTTTTGCTGAGGAACTGGAAACTGCGTGTGTGAATACCTCTCGCTAGTAATCTGAAAGAAGTGTTCTAAAATTCAAATTACTGATTTTGATCTAGAATCGCCTTATGGTACTTCATCTTTAAACACGAACTTAACTGTGCAAATTACGGTTCCGTGCATGACTTTAATTAAGGGGAAGCCCATCGGACTGTCCGTAAATAGAACTGAAAATAAAGAGTGGTTTTTGGTAATACTCAGAATGACTTTGACTTGACATACGTGCACACAATGATTAACTGGTACGTAATTAAAACTGAGCCATGTTTGGAAACGCATCTAATGAATTCTTATGAAAGTTTGTAAACAAAAATTCTCTTTCAAAATGCTCATTTAGGCACTGAAATTGTTTCTTACCTCGCAACGAATAACTCGGCTTTGTTGCGTCTACACTGTAACGTGATGAGTTAATGATGAACTGTAATAAGCCACTGCGCTGCAGTTTACAATGTTATATTATTTATTATCAGGCTGCATGAGCAAATTAAAGTTCTGTTTGTCTTTTGAGAATATGATTCACTGTCCACACAACAGAACAAGATATGACACGGTAGATTTCACCAAATTACTTTTCATCTGTGAACAGGGATTAGCTTCATAAAATATTTGTAAACTTGTAGTAGAGCATTCTAAAATTATATAGAACTCTTTTAAAATTATGACTTCTCCTTAGCATTTCACAGATCATAAAATTTAACTTTGGAATTGACCGTCAAATTACATCAGATCCACTCTTTGCCTTTCTAATGAAATACTTTAGCTAACTGTGGAGGGAGGAAAATAATTGAAATGCTGAAGAGAAAACTGATAATATTAACTTTCCGTGGATACCAAAAAGTATATATTAACGAACACAGAGAAAATTTTACATTACTGTTCATTCTTTGCCTTCCTAATGAAATGTTTTAACTAACAATAGAGTGAGAAAGATAATTGTAATAATGGACACATGACTGATGCACGTAGATATTGCTAAACGTAATGATATTTTTAAACTACAATACATACTAAACTAGCGCTTCCAGAAAAATACTCGCTGATATTACATTTTTCGAAATGAACCGTCTTCTATAAAATCCTTTCTAAGAAATCGTCCTTTAACTTTACTCCTGACAAACATCATTTCAAATAACTAATTCATTTTTTGTGGGGCACACCCGTCACCCATGGTCCTCACTCTGTCACGATACAACACTCTAGCTCTCTGGCTGACGACTGGTAACAACTGCAGCTCGAATGTTACTTCTTACAATCGCCCGAGCTCTATTCAATAATACACCCTCTGGTAGCCAAAGAATGTCTAGCTCACGTGCTCAGGCATTGAAAGGTGCTAGTAGTGGCAAACATTCCAAACAACTGTGATTTCTCATCATATTTACATTCTACAGCTATTTCTCGTATTGTGTATAGCTTTTTCCTTTAATAAATGTGAGTGTCATAATTTGCTGTCGCACAACAGGATATTCACAATGTTGCCCACTACAATTTAGTAGATACTGTGTCTACATATTTCCTCCCTATGGATATATTTTGTCATTATGGTAAGGTAGGGCTAGATGAATCATTTCAAATTTTAAACTCCACAGGGGTACCGTATAAATATTTTATTACTTACATTAAAGGTGAATAGGTCGTAGGTATAAGTTTTGTGTAATGAACGTACATTGCTTGAAGGTCTATTCTTCATCTCTGTAAATAACAAAATTTAAAATGTTAAAGAATGGAAAAATTAAAAATTTGTGGGGATATTTGAACCCTAAATGAGGCTCTGAGACTCACTGGAAACTGTCACACAATTACAGACAATATAAGACATAACTCTTTTTACTTCCAGTCGTTGTTACATGCATTTCTCAAAGAGGAATTGGTTAAGACCAGCAACCCCACACAAAGTTCAGGAAACCACCGTATTCCATTTCCATTTACTCACAGATGTAAGGTCATAGTTTTCAGTTCATCTTCAGATGATGATGATGCATCTTCGTCTGGATTTGAGGGTATCTCTTGAGTATCCAGTGGATTTATGCAACCCCGACATTCTCTCTTCGGGAGTTTTCAAAACGAGATTTTCTCTTCCCTCTTGTATGAATGAGATAAACTGATAAAGTCAGAAGGCAAGATGAATTTTTAACTCTCCTCGCACGAGTGGTACCGGTGGTTTTCGTTGGGGTCGACAAAACAGAATTAAACGATGATGAAGATGTTTTGCTGAGCTACGACTTCCTAAATTTCTTGGAGGACTGGAAGGAGCTGCAAGGCCTGGGCTTACTTCTAATTCTGTGGTAACAGAGTGAGACACATAATTCATAAAAGTGGACTAACGAAGGAATTTGAGTGATGGTATTTAGTTGGGGCTGAAGAGTAATATTCCCGTGCACTCAAATTCCATCACATCATTCCTTACATCTTCTCCACGCCTCCAGAAGACGTTAAAAATTGTACCAAAACCATAACTTGTAATAGAGCCTGAGGGATCATTGTGTGTAAATAAGCTACAGTAAAGAATAAGTAATCTACTACATTAAATTCCAATTCAGGAAACCCCAAGAGGACTGATTTACAAAACCCAATTCTCTTACTGTTTTTAAATGTAAGCAACTTTTCAAATTTATTACTGATGTAGCTAGTTGTTCTGTCGCCCGACATGGAGGATTATGAACAACTGCCAGATGAAAGATTTATAATTAGCATTAACGTTTCTCAACAATAGACGTTATTTGGAACAGACTTAATATTGGATAGCGGATTGGTATAAGCAATACTGTTTTAACTCTTCTATTTCCGTCTGGATGATTGCTATCTGGATTGAATATCTTTGGGAAAAGCTCCTTGCCGCTTGTGCACGACTTGTCCTGCAACGGTCCTGTAACATAATGGTATGTGAGCTCATTACCTAGGCTCAACAGTAGAAAGTTATTTTGTTCTATCCAAGTAGCCTCGTGATTCAGAAAGCTCCCCACCTACCCTACTGTCTTAGCAGCCTCACCACATGATATAAGGGTATCAATTGTACCATTACTATGAACGAGTAGGCAGTTTCACTCCTGAAACTTAAAGGGTGACAATTATTTAGCTGTATGAACTAAATTCGTCTTCACTTCTCAACGGTTTGCGTTAGGGGGTTCAAACAGTACGGTCGGCCGCGGAGCATGGTGGGAATTAGTATGAGCATTGTTGTTTGGCTTAGCGACGAAGCCTCTTTTATTTGGATGGGTGCATCGAGAAGCAACACTGGTGCATTTGGGAGACTGACAACCAACATTTCGAGATCGAAAAATCTCTTCACCTTCAGTGGGTGACTTGCGAGGTGTTCAATGTCCAGTCACGGAATAATCGCTGCGATATTCGTTGATGGCACGGTGACAAGCGAACGGTGTGTAAACATTTTAGAAGATGATTTCATCCCCTTTATCCAAAGTGACAATGATTTCAGCAAGATTTCGTTCATGCTAAACAGAGCGCGACCCTGTGTTTGATGTCGAGGTGGAGCACTTTGGGGACGAGGCCACTGGAATGGGCCTCGATTGACCGGAATATTCTCCGTATCTGAACACATGCGACACCAATTTGTTTGGCCATATTGAAGACAAGGTGTACAGCAGTAACCCCAAAACCATTACCGAGCTGAAAACAGCTATTAGGAGGTCATCGACATCATCGAAGTTCCGACACCTCAGCGGGTCATGCATAATTTCGCTATTCCTCTACACCACATCAACGCCAATTATTGCAGTCATATCCAACATGTCGTAACTTGAATGCGAATATCTGTAGTGACGTTTACATCTTGAAAGAATTATATGCACACAGCAGTTTTTTTTCATATAGTTCAATAATTGTCACACTGTGCAATGTCATTTTAGCTGATAGTGTTGATGACTAAAATGATCGTAGAGTTCTACAAGATGAAGTCTCTGAGGCGACCTCCTTTTTTCTTCGCGTCTGTTGGACTAGCTCATAAATTAAGGCTCAGACCGGTGTTGAGTCTGGGGTGGCGTTGGCAGGGGTGAGACCGACACCTTGTCAGCGCAAACACCGCCTCACCAGCCCGCACCCCACTCCACGGCCCCATTCATCAGGCTGCGGTACCGGCGGCACCAAGTCACCGCAGGTACACACATCCGTCTCTGTCAACTGCGGCCGCCGACTGTTGCCTGCTCTCCACCCCCACCACAGCAAGGAAGCGGATGCCACTGCCGCACTTGACGCTCATTTCGGTGACAGTAATTCTTTCCTCCAGGAGCACGGCGTAATCTCAAACCCTTGTTATCTTATTCATAACGACATTACCGCAAACGCTATGTTTAATGATACATTACCGATCACTTTTCAGTATTAACTCACATTAGCTGCGGATCACGTTTTGACGTAGTTTTTGAACTCTACCTCCACCCACAATATTTTGGAAATTGTTCAGCATTTTCATAAGAGAGAATCGTGGTCTGTGGCGCTACTTCATTGTTGTGGTCTACAGTCGAAAAACTGTTTTTTTAAAGCCGCTCTCCACTCTTATCAGTCCCGTACAAGTCTCTTGATCTGTGAATAACCATTGCTGAAACTAAACTAAACTTCGTCCGAATAGGCCTCAGAAGGCACAAGGGTACCGACCGATTGCCGTCCCATCCTTGGCCCATAGGGGTCACTGGATGCGGTGGAGCGGGAAGCTGCATCTCTAATTTGTTGACACCGACCTACACAGGGAGATCACCACGATAAAATGAGGGAAATCAGATCTCTTACGAAAAGATATAGGTGTTCGTTCTTTCCGCGCGCTATAGATTGGAATAACAGAGGATTGTGAAGGTGGTTCGATGAGGCACTTAAATGTGATTTGCAGAGTATCCATGTACATGTACATGTAATGGGGTCGCTAGGGTGGAGACGTGAACGCTCGCTCGTCCGATGTCTTTTTAGGGTTTTGGAGGTTCCTGCTGGCCGCTATGAAGTCCGTGTCGCTCCGTGTGGAATCCCGGGCGGTTATAACGACAGGTAATTTCCGAGAATCCTCATTATACTGTAGGAAAAACTGGCTACAGGATAAGACTTTGCGTGTATACTAAAACATGGTGACGCTATGAATGGTGCAACAAATCAAATAAAATTTTTAAAGTGATCTGTAATTTACGAATTGGACACAGTCCATCCAATGCCCTCAGAACGTAACCAGTAGTAGCAACACAGAAAAGTACAGCAGCTGAAGTGGATATTAAGAAGTTCAGTTTGTACTAGCTGACAAAAAATGGCACTGCCCAAGTAATCATTTTGTCGATTTTCTATTAGAAACGAAAACGAAAAACAACTGTGAAGTGTAATGTCGAAAAAATTTAATTTCCAAACATTCGTGGAAATACTTTTGAAACTATGAAAATATGAGAACGACGGGACTGTTGTATAAAACAGAACGACGGGACTGTTGTATAAAACATTCTCAGACTTCTGGCTAGGTCAGTTTATGAAAAAACCTCGAGATTTCGACTATTTACACCATGGTCTTCGTCAGCAGCAAGACTGACAAAACTGCTGCTGAGGTGGCCTTAAATAGCCCAAAGACGGGTACTGATTGGTCGGTAGTTACGTCATGCTACCGCAGATGGTGTCAACGTCTGTTCTGGTGGCGCCATGCTTCCGCCGTTGCGTAAACATTGTGGCGAATATCTCCAGCTCTTCTCTGCATCGAGCATGCAGAGCTAAGATTATATCCGCCGTCAAGGTTTCAAGTTTTCTCACACATTCTTATTCGTACAGCCTCCTTTATTACAGAGTTCCAGAGCTTGGCACAACACTTTTGCTTCGTCAAATAGTATTTTCAGTTTATTTGAATGGCTGTGCTCAGCAACTTCATATTTATTAAGTTCTCGATTTTCAATACGCCATTGATGTTCTGCACAGCGGTCGGAAATTGTGATGCTTTCATCATCCAGTTCAGAAGAGAGCATTCTTAAATATACTGGTACATGGAGCGGGAACCGTTTCTGACAATGACCACTTGGATTCGGAAACCAGTCATCTGAAATATGAGTTCAGAAAGAATAGCGATGGGTCATGCGATATGAAGTCAGTGTTCTCCGAGAGCAGGAAACTTGAAAATGGTGAACATTCACTTAATGAGCCAGCGATTGCATTCCTTCCCTTCTACATCACTGCATCCACCAAAATAGGCAAAATCTTGGAAAGACAAGGTACCAGATCTATCTTACGACCTACTAGTAGGTAAAGCGGATGTTACTCCCTGTTAAGGACAGTCTCAGTCTCAGGATTCCTGGGATATACAGCGTCCCATTTGAATGTGTAAGCAATCACATCGGTGAGTCCAGCCACAATGTAGAATAATAAATTGGTCAACTTAATCAATTTGCATATCAATTTAACATCCTCGTTCCACCATTCCTTAAGTTTACATATACTTCTAACCAGCGATCCATAAACTAACTTCAGGTGTACCTTATTGAGATAAGCAGTCACCAATTACAGTGTGTACACCTTAACGTTTCGCAACAACTATCAAACAACTGATACTGCTATTTTACCTTTTTCATAAGCAATCTCGGAGCTGGTGAACGAGTTGGCGACACTGCAGCTGCTCGTTCCTCGATAAGGCTGCCCCGAGAGTTAAAAGTCACAGGAAGCTCACAGCTGAGCCAGTCACGTGCTGGTGAGAGGCAGATGTAAACATTCCATCAGAAGGCGACGGGGCGCCTATCGCACCTCAGCGCCATGCCCACGGCGACTCTATATAACACTGTATATATTCACATCGTCTAAACTCTCCAGCTTGACATCTACAATAGTCGATAGTCAAGACAACATCAAAACTTTGTAAATCCGTAACACAAGAACAACGATTCTACATAATATTGTATAAAATCAAAACCATCAAAAGCTACAGAAATCAACAAAAAAAGACTATAATAAAACAAAAAGAATCTATGAAAGATATTAGTATATGTAAAACCCATAGTATTCACCTATATATATCTTACGTACTCTGATTTACTGTAACCCGATTTGTATAAGTAACGTAATGTTTTATTTACCTATTGATGCACATATGTAAATACTTTTTAACTAACAATTGTGTGATAGTATTGGAACAATAATTAATGTGTAGCAAAATTTTAATTTGAAACTTCCTGGCTGATTAAAACTGTGCGCTGGACCGAGACTCGAACGCGAAACCTTTGTCGTTCGTTGGCAAGTTCTCTACCAAATGAGCAACCCAAGCACGACTCACGACCGGTCCTTAAAATTTCACTTCCGTCAGTACCGTGTCTCTTACCTTCCAAACTTCATAGAAGTTCTCCTGTGAAACTTACAAGACTAGCGCTACTGGAAGAAAGGATATTGCGGAGATATAGCTTACCCACAGCCTGTAGAAGTTTCCAGAATGAAATTCTCACTCTGCAGCGAAGTGTGCGCTGATTTGAAACATCCTGGCAGATTAAAACATGTGCCGGACCGAGATTAGAAATTGGGACCTTTGCCTTTCGGGAGCAAGTGCTCTACCAACTGAGCTACCGAAGTATGACTCACGACCCGTTCTCACAATTTCACTTCCACCAGCACCTCGTCTCCTACCTTTCTTCCAGTAATGCTAGTCCTGCAAGTTTCGCATGAGAACTTCTGTGAAGTTTGCAACTAGCTAGAGCGTCCCTGAGACTAATCCACTAAGCGTTTTACAAACTTGAATGCAAGCGCGGAACCTGAAATGATCTGGCCACAGTCTCTAAGCTATGATTCCATTTCGCCCGTAAATATCAGACTCTGGCCCCGAGAAACTGATGGTGGTATTAAAAGATGTACTCTTTTCCAAAATTTATGGAATTTTTCTAGAAGTCAATTTTGCTGCTAACCAAGACGTATCCACCATTAACAATGACCGTCTGCTCCTGTTAATTTTAACAGTTTGCTTTCTAGTGGTTAATTTCAGTTTCTGTTTGAAGTCAAATTTTCATATTAGTAATCTGGTGTGAGCAAACGCGTTAGCGCCAAAATAAAGGAAATGGACCGTTTTCAAAGTCCTAGAGTGAAACAGACCTAGGAAAATGTCGAAATTCACTAAAATTCCGTTATTACTTTTTCAGCAAACTACTTTTCATTTAATTACTCACTTTTCTTTATAAAGGAAGATTCTTTTGTTTTAATATGTTTGTATTGACGATCATCTGTAATGGCTCATCAGTCCCTTGACTTTCTGCATAATAATGACAGAAGTTATAACGAAAAGTTTTGACGTTACAAAAGAGGTAAGTCTAATAAAACTACTATTTGTAATACTGTCAAAATTGCAATGATAAATACTCTTTATTTGCGTTTTCTAGTTTCGGTCACGACGTCCGTTGTCAAATAATCGCCTTCATCATAAGCACTGTATCATAATACAACCAGTACATTTGACAATAGCGACAATCCTCAATAATGAGTGACACGCACAAAATCATCTACAACGTATCAGTGCTTCTTGCACACAGCACAAGGCCAACTAGTCACCGCATATAGAGGATATTTGTAATTCCAATTTCGACGAGGACTGGCTTTAATGAAAATGAGTTACTGACCCACATTCCTGGATCATTCTGGAGATTCGTGAAAGATTAGTCTCTCCATATCGATTACAAAATAACGGAAACAGAGATGTTTCTCATTATGTCATTTACAAAATAAGTGTTTGTTTAGATATGTACAGAAACTAAATACAGCGAGGCAAGGCACAGAATTCAGGCGGGGATAGCAATGTTGTCCCGGTTACCTCTTCGTCATATCATAGTTGTGAACCTGGATTAGTGAAGGTGTCCAGAACGAGCCTTATAGAAGTAAATCGGAAAGAGTTGTTTTCCGTCTTTATGCTGCCGCGAACCTCGAAAATACATATAGAGATTTTTCCATCGTCAATGCGCCGAATGAAATACGTTTTGTGAATGAATACAGTGTTCTTCCGTAACACATGACGAGTACTGTATGTAGTCTGTAGTAATTAGCTCGTCTGTTTATGTTGTAGAAACTAGTTATTGTTTGTTGTGTCATACATTTCAGGTGCGTAATCGGAATGATGGAGGACGTACAACCTTCGACTAGCGCTGTAATATATAGTTGGGAGCCTGTCATAGACGATGGCAAGCGGAAAGTTACCGACACTGTCTTTTGGTTTGTAAAGGTGTTGGAAGACAGATGCATTATCAATGCGCTACCGGAAGCAAGCAGTTCTGTTTCTGGGCGTTCCAGATTCATAGGAGCGGCTATCGTCGAGCGACTTTTGGAGCTGACGAACGAAATGTCTTTTGTTGATACTGAAGTACTATACCATAAAGACGAAGCAGAAGGTGATTCAGTGGAAGATATCCCGACTAGTCAATCGCAAAATAGTCATAACACTTTGGAAATCTCCACGTCACTGGGAAAATTTGCTTCGTTTGTTCCAGATGAGTATTACGAACCGGTTACTAAACGATTGAACTACGGCGCTATATCCCTTGAAGTAAAAGAAAAGGCGGTAGCGCTAGCCAGGAATCATCCAAATTGGAACTTACAAACACTGCAAAAGAATGGAGCAACAACAGCCCTGAAAAGGAAGAAGGACTTGAAACTGTGGGAAAGTGATATCGTTAAAGGATAAGGGAGAAAAACGAATCCTTGTCGCAGTTGGTAGTAAAAACAAACTAACACATTCGTACACGGCGCAGTATGCCATCACAGCCTCTGGAAAAGTGTTGTCTGAGGTTTTCCTGTGTGCACAAGAAACGAATGTTACATTTGGTCCTCGGGTTATAGAAGAGGTCAATCGTTTAACCGATTCGTTGAAAAATGTTTACAGTACCTGCTCCAAATCCGGGATACTGACGAATGCGATTTGCAGAACATTTCTTGAGAATGTTTTAAAACCATATGTTTCTGATAACAAGTTTTGTCTAATATTGGATTCCTGGAGTGGACAAATTAATATTACAATATATGACACAATGTTTATAGATGGCGAGGGTAGCCGACGTGCACAGTAAAACTAATACCACCAAACCGTACACCTGTGTGCCAGACATGTGATATTTATTTCCATCGCCAGGTTAAAAACTTTATTTCCAGGCGTCAGAATTGCAGTGTGCTTCTGGAAACCCAGCGGGAATTGCACAACCGCACGGATGCATAATTCATAACCAAGTTTCAGCACCGATTTTTCAAGCAATGATATCGTATGCGTGGTACACATCAAAATTAATTCCTGAAAAAGACATATTTCTAAATGTAAACCGAGTTTGTTTTCCGCCGACTCTTAGGAAGGAACAGTGGGGGCAGGAAAAGTGTAGCTGTCGAAAGATTGCATTGATTAGATGTTCTTAGTGCCGTGAGTATATTTGTTTCGAATGTTTATATGACAAGTACCATCCATCTAGTTGTTCGAAGAAAAGTGAGGACACGTAACAGTGACTGGAATAGCCATTCCAAGGTGACCTGGAGTAACATTTTAGTTCTTTGATAAATTTATTTACCTACCTTACTATTATCATTTCTTATTGATTTACTTACCTATCCCCATCAATTGGAATATGGAAAAATACAAAAGAAAAGAAAAACATCCGCAAGGTTTCTTCGAGATTCGAATCCGGCTTCTCCGATTACCTTGGCCGTTGCGCTTATCGGTGCTTTCGGTGAAAAGCGTTTAGCATGAGGGTAAAGAAGCGGCAGTTGTAAAACTTTATTTCCTCGACTTTTGAAAAGTTTGCGTTTGTGGACCCCATACCTGATGATGAAAAATGCTCTATTTACAATTATCTATCGATCCCTCCAATTTTTAGTCGATTGCTCGTCGTAACCTTTATGGGTGATTTTCTCAAAAACGTGGGGGTGTTGACCCAAAATATCATAGAGTAGTTCGTTTTAGGTTGTACACAAGCGATCTGCCAAATTTGAGCCGAATCGGTTGGCCTTGTCTGAGGCCTTCCCCCTGTGAGACGGTTTTGCTGCAAACATATTTCTCACCCTTTTGATCTAGGGGTGTTATTTTGCGTTCTAGGTTTAGTATTCCCGCATGCTCGTACGACACAGTTAGAATGACCTTTAGCGAGAATCGCCCTTCAAAAAGTGGAATGTCTTTTTTCTGCCTCTTTCCTGGCACACTATTATTCCCTGTCTTCCTTTAAAGAGCTACCAGTACAAGAGTTAGTGCAACCGTGAAGTGATATCCTCTGAATGCGGGTCCTAACGCGATTTGCACGTAAATGCGGCCCCCAGTCACGGTTGCACCGCCGCCGACGCCGCCAATCCGCCGAAACAAGCGCGTGTCATATCATGCAAATTCTCGGCGCCCTCCTCACAGTATTAAGAGATTAGCGCTAACCGAATGCGCACGTGAAATCGAGCTCATCAGGCCCAGATTGGGAGCAGGCAAGTCCAGAGAAATGCTGCGCTGTGGCTGTCATTCATCACGAGGGCCTAATTCATTCAACCGTTCAAATCACCATTGGATGACGTTATGATTCTCGAGTTGTGGCATGTTCGTTTGTCATCGAAACGTTTTACATCTGTATTAGGATCATGCACAAAAAATAAGCAATTACAGCGACGAATGTCATAGGCAATAAGATGTTCAACGAATTGTATGGCTTATGTTTCTGTATCTCTGTACATTATTTATACCCTTGTAATTTACAGGTAAGACTACAATGTACGGAATATGTGTTGGATTAATAATAACGCTAGACTACGAAAAACGAGATCCACTCGGTAGAGTATTCTGACAACAAACTACAAAACTGTGACAGGGTACTCAATGTAGAAATACATAAGTAACAAATGCCTAGTTAAAATTTGCTTCTTCTAATTTGCAGTGACATGCCAAGCGGCATACAACGTCTACGTTGTAGCAGCCCTTCAGACAGCCACATCAGACATGTGGGAATTTTCTGGTCTTAGTATGGAAGTCTGCGTTAGTAGATCATTCGAAATACTGGCTCCCACTAAACCGTGCGTGTTGATTTGGCCGTGGAATCTGTGTTGGTTTGCTACGAGTAGTGTATTTAGTTTAGTATTTCAAAACGATTATTAACAAATCACGAATTACATATTGTGTTCCTTTGATTATTCCAAATGAAACAAGCCACAAAAGGCCCCATCCTGCACTTTTACCAGGAACAAAGTTAACGCCAATCACCGATAAATAACATTTCGTGATCCCTAACCGCGATGAGAAGCAAAGTCTTTGTTGTGTTGGCAGAAGAGCCAACACTGTGTTATGAGGGGAGGCCGAAATGCACACATTTTAGCTCACGCAGGCTGGCGTGAAGAGGGAAGACTATAATGACGTGAGGTCTGGAACATGACAAGGAATGAGAATTCAGAGAGCGGGCGTAATTACTTTGATACTTAACTTTAATCCATTAATGATGAACGTCGCTCTTGACGGTACATGATTCACAATATTATCTGTTCAGAATACATTCTTGAAGAATATGGCGCCTTACTAGGTCGTAGCAAATGACGTAGCTGAAGGCTATGCTAACCTGTCGTCTCTGCAAATGAGAGCGTATGTAGCCAGTGAACCATCGTTCACAAAGTCGGCTGTACAACTGGGGCGAGTGCTAGGGAGACTCTCTACTGGACCTGCCGTGTGGCGGCTCTCGGTCTGCAATCACTGATAGTGGCGACACGCGGGTCCGACGTATATTAACGGACCGCGGCCGATTTAAAGGCTACCACCTAGCAAGTGTGGTGTCTGGCAGTGACACCACAGTCTTAATCCACAAAACTTTTAACAAAATCTAAGACACATATTTGTGTATGTCTCTATACAGTACTTATACCCTGTAGTTTGCTGTTAACATGGCATCATACAGGATCATGATTAGATTCATGGCAAAGCTGAGCTGCACAATGGTAGACGGGACAAGCTCCGATGAGTTTACTGAAAACAACTTATAAGACCACGACAACGCAACGTACGTACTTTTATATAAGTAGAAAGTGGTTAATAAGTGGTGCGGATAACACGGCTATTTCGTGGAATTTGATCGACACAGGAAAGGATGTGTCACACCACAGCTTAAAATAGACCTCCAAACAGTCACATTACTGTGTGAGTGAATTATCTGCTTGTAGCGTGAAAATCTGTATTAGCAGGTCATTTGTATGACTGATTCACTCCGTATATGTATGTTAATTTGGTCGCCGAATCTGCTTCAGTTCGCTAAATGTAATTAATTGGAATCAGTTTTTGGCAAACCTTATTAATAGATCTATGCCAAATACCTTGTAAACAAAATGCTCCGCACCCGATCCCATTACACACTGTTGACTGGTTGCCAGCAACCAAATCGACAGCAGCTCGTAACATTAACATATAGGCGGTTACGCACTTGATCGCCACAACAAGTGAGTCGCTTGAGACGAAGAGTACAGTTGCGTCCAGCCCTGGCAGGAAACAAGTGCAGCAACTAGTTACGTGGCTTGCACGAGCTATGCGTGCACACTCGGTTTAACTACCAAACGGTGACCAGTGTGTATATGAGACGTTTGCAGAACACTTTGAGGCGTGGCACCTTACACCGCTCGTGTCTAGAGCCTGTGTATCGGGAGAATGACTCATGCGTGCACAGTGACGGATGGTCTGGAACGGGTTCGGCCGAGTACGTAGTTTTAATTTTCATCTGCTAGAGGTTAGTACGAAGAGACTGTAACGCCGGAAATGCGTATCCTCCTATTTCCATCTATTGTACTGTAAATTTTTTTCCTTATTTTTGTTACCTGTATATATGACATTTCTGTGCCTTTATATATTGTAATTGTTTTACTATATATATATATATATATATATATATATATATATATATATATATATGTCGATGTATTTGTTTCGTAAATATTATTTGTATTTTTACGCTGGGTCTTGCCTAGGGAAAACTGCTATCGAACGATTACATCGATAGGTCGTGTGAAGAATCAAAGTGTGTAGGATCTTTGGTAGTGTGAACTCTGCCGCGTGGAGCGCGGGCAGAGGGGGAGTCTGGCTGGAGTAGCGAGTGGAGCAGGTGTGTTGTGTGACGCTCCCGCGAGTTGCCGCGCTTTCGGGGTTTAGCAGCATGCAATTGCGCTCGACTTGCGATGATAGTTTCTGACATGGTGTCGCGGACGGGAAGCATTAGCTGGCGCACATGAAGAGCCCGTTTCGCCTGGTGACCGTGTCGAGAAGAAGGCGCGCCAGCATCCAGCTTCTGCAACAGCGACGGCCGACAATGAGTGACTGTCGCCACCTCCTCGATCGACGGCTTCAAACCTTCGATCAACCAACAAGGAAGACTAAAAGCACGTAAAGTTTCAGAACTGTATGGCAGACCTCAGCTCTTCAAATTGTTACATTTGCCTCGCAAAATTACAGCAACTTAGCATGAACCTTTGTTGCTCATTGTCCCAATTGCATTGCCAAGCAGGGTCCCTTCCTTTTCCGAAATGAACCCGAGTGTCGTTGAAATTCAAACGCCAGCATTAAAATAATATAATTAGATTTCACTGCTTTAATTTCAAAGTTCAGTTAAAGTATTCATAGCTGGCTACAATATTTAGATTACACGAGCACAAATTAAGAGTGCGAGTTTTGTTACCGTATTTTAGCTTACCTGTGACTGCAGCTCAGCTTGGTACGTACTAAATTTTACTATTGTTAATTGTTCAGAATCATTTAATTCAGGTTCATAGTTAAATCTCTTGTTTATAAATTGCGTAGAGTCAAGTTGCTTTTGAAATGATTGTTGAGGTAGTCCAAGACTAACCGTATTTTACTGGATCTCGATGTGCTTCAGAAAGAAAGCTCACTATTAACTTCAGTCACTAAATTAACTTTCGATTTTCCGGTTTTATTAATTCTTTTGCTAAATTAAGTCAGAGTGTAGCGAAATTTATTACTTCTGACAAACTTTCAGTTTTCACACTACACGTGTCAACCTTCAGTTACCACGCTTCTAGTGCTAATTATATGTGTAATAACCTTTCTTTTTCAGTTACTATAGTAATTGTCCTTAGGACAGGCGACCGTGATTTCCCCCAAATCTCAAATATCTAATTACCGCTAGTTAATTGTTGACGTAACGGCCGCACATTTACTTTCTTTATTAACTTTACCCCTTTTCAAAATTAATTTCCACCAGTTTCATTTGCATTTTTCCTTTCATTTAGATGTAACCCTTTCCTCCCTCTTTACCGACAGATTGACTTCGGTGACGATTGCTTTTCCAAAATTCCCATTAGGTACACGCGGTTTAATTTTTCACTGTCATTAAGGTCGATAAGTGAGGGGGAGGTTACAAGACATTGAAGGAACAGGTCATGAGAATGTTTTTGAAAATTGTTCTGTTATTTCTTGAAAGCTTTTTTCTTTATTTATTTTTGTACATTTTTTATATGCTTTTAGCAGTGTGAATGATGCGTGATTGTGGTCTAAAGTAAATTTGTGGATCATTGTCCCACTGATAAACGCTGTACGAACTAGCGTAAGAAATTTTTAAGACAGTGTGAATGCAGACGACGGGGAATTTTGTATCTTAATATGTTAAGTAAGTCGATGGTAAAAGGAAAGCTAACTCGAGTGCAAATGAAAATGTTTCATAATGTAAAGTATAAACAAAAATCAGAATGTTAAATATTTATTTCGGGAAAAAGTACAGTTTGAAAGCGTGTTATTTGTTGATTGATTAGTCATGAATCAGATCGGAGTATTCTTCGAGCGTCTTTTCTCTTGGAATTATAGAATGCTTACAGCAGTCTAATGGAGTCGGAGCCCAGCCTTTCAGTGGTACGGTCGTATGTAGTATGAGCTCTGAAGGAAATTATAATTTGCCAGTTTTAGTTGTGCTACATGCCTCAAAAGTGCTTTAAAGTGATGACATATTTATCCCGGTGTGCTTTTTTGAAAATACAGATTTTTTAAGTAATTTTGTGTTTGAGAAAAGACAGTAATTCCACTTGGCCTATTGAGCAGATCGGTGACTAAAAACCTGAGTGCATTAGAGACCGATAAACTTAACATTGTGGTGAGCATTGTCATTTAAGAACAATCTGTGCTTAGTAGCTATTCAGATATCGGGAAATACGTTACCATAAACTTACTAACTTGAATGAAAGAGTTTGTGCATGACTGTGTTAGGATTAGCACGGGCTTGGCAGTGAACGTGTAACTCTCGATTTCAGAATATACGGAAGTTGCTATTATTTCCACATTTCATTCAAAAGTAAGACCTTTTCCCGATTCTTGGAGTAGTACGTTGTATGCAACCTGGTACGAGTTGCAATACTGTGTTAGGATTAGCACAGGCTTGGCGGTGAATGTGTATTCTCGACTTCAGACTGTACCGAAGTTGCTAGTATGTTTCTGAACGGCTTTCCTCCCGGCGATCTGCTGCAACAGGTTCACAAGCATATGCAGGTAAAGGACGAAAGGAACCGCGCCGACCCAGCGTGGTTAATACAAAGCGTTTTATCACCGAATTCGAAGGCCGTGGGATAGGCTATGTGTTTCATGGAGTATTCAAATAAGGAGGTAAAAAAAGCTACAGGAAATAGTTGATATCCTTGCAGTTGAATGACCGGATGATAAAAGAGTAATAGAACTAAGAAAGCAACGATTTTCTACATCTACATATATGTTCACATCACTGCTCTCCAACTCACATCCAGGTGCTAGGCGGAAGTTTACAGAGCCACTTACAGACCCTTTCTCGTTCGTTACAGTCTTGGATACCACGCTGCAGAAATGAACAACTAAATCTTTCCATGCGAGCTCTGATTTCTCCCATTTTTTTAGCACTCATCTAGCAGAGGACGAACAAGCGTAATGTAGGCTGTCTCTTTAGCAAATCTGTTACATCTACTACGCTTTTCTGACAATCTTTGGTTAGCCGTATCCACAACATTTATCATGTGATGGATCCAATTTTAGTTGAATGCAGGCCGCAGATCGAGCTACATTGCACTATTACCGGAAACTTAAGGTCATAGGTCCACATATTTAGACTAAATTTAAGCTGTTCTTCATATGCGGAGGTATGTATCATATGTGATGTGACTGCATTCTTTCTTACCTCGATGATGGTTCAAATGGCTCTGAGCACTATGGGACTTAACTACCGTGGTCATCGGTCCCCTAATTTAACCTAAGGACATCACACACATCCATGCCCGAGGTAGGATTCGAACTTGCGACCGTAGCAGTCGCGCGGTTCCGGACTGAGCGTCTAGAACCGCTCGGCCACCGCGGCCGGCCCTCGATGATGGTTTATGAGTTATACCGGTAGTAATAAATGTCACACGACGGTACTGTGTCCTGTTAACTATCGCCTGAAGAAAAGCTTTAAATTTGTATTATTTACCGTGTAAGCAAAATTTAACAGATTCCTTTTAGTACTCACGAGGATATAAGCACATTTTTTTTTTCAATGTCGGTGCAGCTTTTCCCCTCATACTTATTTTATCTAAATCATTTTGTACATCGTATTATCTGGTGGCTTTATTACATTACCAGACAGTAAACGACAGAATCGTCTGCAAACAATTTACGATGGCTGTTGGCACTGTCTCCCAAACCATTTATATAGACTAGAAACATCTGAGTGCCTATATATGTACCTTAGGGAACAGTAGATATGACCTCTGTTTCGCTCGATGACTGCCCCTCAATTACGAGGAACTGATGTCCATCTGACAGTAAGGCACATATTCAGTCGCTTAACTACTATAATACTCAATAGGCAAGCAATTTGATAAGAAGCCCCTTTACAAACGTTGTCGAAAACCTATTGAAAGTCTATAAATATAGATTCGACTTGAGATCCCCTGTGGATAGCACTCATTTTATTTTACTATCAATTTTTATTCACTAGGCGTACCTAAATTGTGTATAGCAACTCCAAATGTATATCTGTTCTTATACTTTAATCTCTTATCAAGATTTCTTCGTAGTTGTGTAACAGGCAAATTTTTGATATAATCTTCAATGTGTCACTTCCTTGCATTACCCTCGTTGCTTGATTCGCGAAGGGTACCAAACAACGAGGTCATCTGTCGCATCGGATTAGGGAAGGATGGGGGAGGGGGGGGGGAGGAAGTCGGTCGCTGGAAGTCAATGAACGTGTAGAACTGTGCCACATTTTGAGTTTTTATGAAGTGCATTGCTACATAAGTCAGCAGACAAGCTCCCTGTTTGTCGTAGCAGTACAAGTATTGGTTTCCACACTACAATTATGCAATACTCGCTGAGTCTCATCTACGTACTAGGCGAAGGTTACTACACTTTTCGTTATCTTCATATCCAATATGCTTGTATGTAGATTATCGAAATTCTTAGGATTTTTTTAACAGACTGGTGATTAGGACTGGCAAATACCCTCGTATAAAAACCCAACTACGCAATATGACTATATACATAAGGAAAACAGTAGAAAAAATATGAAAAATGACTTAAAAACGGTAAAAATCGAGGAAACCATTGTATAATTACGACAAATTGATGGGCAATACGTAAAACTGACGGAAATACGACGAAATACGTAAAATACCGAAAAAAGCTGGCAAAATTACGTAAACCGACAGAGAATACATAAAATTAGAGAAAAAGTACCGCGAAATGAGGAAATTCAGGAGGGTTGGGGGTATAGAGACCCTCAAGACCGAAAAAAGTTTAAAAATTATGCTCTGTCTGCATTCAGTTTTTACCCTCTCTCTCCCCCTGTAAACTACGTAAGGTTTCGTAATGAGGTGACATATGTATTACACAGAGGCGCTATATTAAAGTAGACGAAATATATGTACCCCAATCTGAGCCGTGCGCGGCTCGTGTTCATGCTGTTTATTTTCAGCCGGCCGGGGTGGTCGAACGGTTCTAGGCGCTTCAGTCTGGAACCGCGCGACCGCTACAGTCGCAGGTTCGAATCCTGCCTCGGGCATGGATGTGTGTGATGTCCTTAGGTTAGTTAGGTTTAAGTAGTTCTAAGGCTAGGAGACTGATGACCTCAGATGTTAAGTGCCATAGTGTTCAGTGCCATTTGAACCACTTTGATTGTTTCTTGTCTTTACGGTTCTGTCTCCTCGTTCCTGTTGGTTAGCCGTTCGGCCGGTCGTCTCATCGGGCGACGTGTATTTGGTCTTCCGACCGCTTCTGGGACCCTTCAATTGGTCATCTTGCGGAACGTGGGTGGTTCCTTCCTTGTGCAGAGATGTCGGGCGACCAATGGGCAAGTGTTCCCTCTGCATGTTTGAGTCAGAGCCAGTGTCTCTGGGTCGTCGTGTGTCCGAGTCGCGAGCCAGTGTCTCCGGGTCGTCGTTTGTTCGAGTCGCGGACGGACATCAAGGGAGTCGGGACAGAGCGGCAGTGAAGTCCAGGCAGCCATGACTGGCCCGACCGTTGCCGACACACATGACTTGAGTGGGGACGACCTTGGTTGGTCGTTCGGTCGGTTGTCTCGTCGGACTACATGTATTTGGTCGCCGACAGCTTCTGGGTTCACCATGTGTGTCGACATGTGATTCGTCCTTGTTGTTCCACAGTCACTGGTTTTAGTATTGATCGAGTAGTTTGTGGAAGTGTTTCATGGAACCATGAGTAGCTTGTGTGGTTTTGACTGAGCAGCTATTTTAATGCTGTCTGCGTGCTTCATGCAGTGAGACGGTTGGGACGGAGCGGCAAGAAAGTCTACGGCGCGCTACCAGGCCGGGGCCGCAGGCGTTGTGTACACACTGTCGGATCGTGAGGCGCTAGCTGCGAGAGCGACAAGTTCGTTGCGCACCGAACCTGGACGCTGAAGTTGACTGAACAGTTAATCTGTTATGTAACCTCAACTATTGTGACATAGCTTCGTTGATTTGTGGATTGTTGCCCTCTTGGCCGTTCGGGCTAGCAGCATCGTATGATGCGTTGGAGTTGGCGAAATCTTGGAGCCGTCTTCCTATGTCGTGGTTAATTATTAAATTGTCTGTTACTTATCAGTTAAGTGCATGAGCGGTATTTTCTGCCCTGTGGCCGTTAACGCTCCAGTTACATGTCGCGGTAGTTAGCGTAGTTTGTAGGCACTGTGCCTTTTTCTCGTCGTGTTGTCGCTGTCCAGCACGGCGTGTAGTTCGACAGCCCTTTAAGTTGTTTGGTTCACATTTGCTTCGAGTGGTTATTGTTCCCCTGACTGTTTTTAGATGCCAATTTCTGGAGGCGTAGTGCTGTTTGTATTCTCGTCGTCGGCTGATATTTTCCATCACTGTGCCGTTCTTCAAACAGAAGGGAATTGGTTATGTAGTGTTGGCAGAAGAGCCAACACCGTGTTGCTAGAGGAGGCCGAAATGCACGCGTTTAATTACACGCAGACTGGCGTGAGGTCTGGAACAGGACAATGTCTTGAGAATTACAAATGAAGTACGTAGATGATGTAATACTTAACTTTAATCCATAATTGGTGTACATTGCTCTTGACGGTACAGGTTTTATAATAAGCTCAATATAACTGGTAATGGCGCCTTGCTAGGTCGTAGCAAATGACGAAGCTGAAGGCTATGCTAACTATCGTCTCGGCAAATGAGAGCGTATTGGTCAGTGTAGCTTCGCTAGCAAAGTCGGCTGTACAACTGGGGCGAGTGCTAGTAAGTCTCTCTAGACCTGCCGTGTGGCGGCGCTCGGTCTGCGATCACTGACAGTGGCGACAGTGGCGGGTCCGACGTATACTAATGGACCGCGGCCGATTTAAAGGCTACCACCTAGCAAGTGTGGTGTCTGGCGGTGACACCACAGGTTAAATTGTAGGTTGGTCCTTGGGCCGTCCCCAGTTTGGGTTGCCATCCGATTACCTGACTTCAACTCTTGGTTGCCTGTCTCGCCTCACCTTACGTTTGAGCTACCTTCCCAGGCCGACCCTTGGAACACTTCTGAGCACCACTTATTCTGTTTGTTTAAAATTGTAATTTTCATTTTCGAAGTATGGTGCGATACCTTTGGCCGTGTATTAATTTAGTTGTTATTAAATTTGAAGCATGGATATTTTAGAATAAATTTTCATTCTTAGAAATTGTTCCATTCGGAATTGTTTGTAATCCAGACCCCAAGCCGTTAGTTGTTCCATGTTTTATGTGTTGCCTTCAGCCGAGAATTTGTGTGAACCCCTTAATAAGGCCTTCAGCTATGTGTATTCTCTAAAGGCATTTTTTTTATAAGAAGCAATGCGTTTATTCTAAATTATTAATCTGACTTGTTGTTCAGGCCTTCAGCCGTTGTTTTAAATTTGTTTGTGGCCTTCAGCTGTGCAATAAGTTAACCAGGTTTCGGCCGATCTGTTGTAGTTTAAAAGGAAATTTTCCTGCCAAAAAAATTTTTTATTAATGTGCCTTAATAATAGTTGTCCTACAGACGTGTAGTGTAGGCCTTCATTCGTTAATTGTTTGCATTGCATATTTTTTAAATTTTACCTTCTATTTTTAATTGCTTTATATTTATAAGCCAGCCTCCAGTCGTTCTTCTGTTTGCTGTGTGGTTGAGGGCCTTCAGCCCAGAAAACATAGCAAGTTTCCTTTAACTAGGCCTTCACCGTATTGTTTAATTGTGACCTTTAAGCCAATGTGTAAATAAACGGTTCTTAGAGAAATAAAGTTGTGTGTTTGATTGTGCAACTCACAGTAACTGTTTACGCCCCCATCCACAACCTTAACCTTATCCTGTGTGCTCTCTGACTACCTACCAATCAGGTCTCACAATCCGTAAGTGTGTCCTCACATATGCAGTCGAATACAGACATTACCGAATGACGGTTGGTTCTCACAAGCAGTGTTATTCTTTACGAATTAAGGAGAAGAATCAATACTTTTATCAGACATAAGCCATTCCCCAGAGTGTTCTGTAGGTGAATTGACCGATGCCACATATATCATCTTTAACAGTGTGAGGGATGTGTACCTGAGAGACATTGTGTAAGACGAAATTGTTATATTATCCTGCACATGAGCAAAACTACCTAACATAAGACCTAGGACTTCTTTGTGCAAGAGGAATGTTACCAGAGCTGTGTTGATGCTACTGTTACATCTAAGTTGTTCAAATAGCACTGAGCACTATGGGACTTAACATCTGAGGTCATCAGTCCCCTAGAACTTAGAACTACTTTAACCTAACTAACCTATGGACATCACACACACCCATTCCCGAGGCAGGATTCGAACCTGCGACCGTAGCAGTCGCGCGGTTCCGGACTGAAGCGCCTGGAACCGCTCGGCCACCGCGGCCGACACTGTAACATATCCTTAGGCTTCTGATCATGGTGCTTACTCGCTGCTAAGAGATTTCTGCTTCTTTGTGTGCATTTTGATGCAGCAGAGTGTGGGTGGTAACACAGTCTATCAACTAATGTAAATATCTGTGTCGTTCATTTTCGCTCTATTTCCTAGTGAGACATAGCCGAATCCATTAAAATAAATAATACAGGGTATCTGTAAATGAATATTGCGGTTTTAACGCTTGATAATATTTATTACATTAAACTTACAGTTTTAAATGATATGTCAAAGGAAAGAGCAACTCAAACAGTTTTACCAAGAACCTTATAAATGTTCAATGTGAGCACCATTTGTCACACGGGGTACATAAAGTCCATAGCCCCAGCGCTAGGTAGGCCGCAAGATGCCCAATGACAGGGCTTGCTTTGAATAGCCTCCAAGCTCGCACGACCTAACTCCATGCGATTTTTTTCGTTTGGGGCATCATCAAGGATCGTGTGTACGTGCCTCCGCTACCAGCAGACCTCCCTGAATTAAGAAACCTGATCGATGAAGCCGTTGCTACAATCACTGAAGACGCACTTATCAACGTTTGGGAAGAACTCGGCTATTGACTTGATGTGTGCCGTGTGACAAATGGTAATCACATTGAACATTTATAAGGTTCTTGGTAAAACTGTTTGAGTTGCTCTTTCCTTTGACATATCATTTATAACTGTAACATTAATTTAATAAATATTATAAAGCGTTAAAACCCCGATATTCATTTATAAACACCACGTACTTCTAAAAATAATCACGACTGACGTGGGAAGTGTGACTGAGGGTATATACGTTTCCGACTTCAAAAGATGTATAGAAACCATTAATTTACTACGAGGCAGAACAGCAGTCTCCTGACTTTGTTCTTGAGCCGTGTGGCTCAATCAGCAATATTCCCGCCGCCGTTATGTGTCATCTTTCCGGCGATGTGCGCAGAGCGCGCGCTGGCGCCACCTACCGGGCCGATCGGGAGAGAAGAAAAGCTGAGGAAGAGGGGGTGATTTTGCTTTGGGACGCCGAGCAGAATCGGCGTTTTGGGAACTGTGGCGGACAGCTAAGGTCAGCAAGTAAGAAGGGCACGTCTAAAAGGGGCTGTTTACCCGAGTGACGCCGCAGGGGCAAATATCGCCTTCGTGAAAAGAGACGTTACTGGGAAGCCGTTGTTGTTTTTTCCGCTTGCTTCATCTCTCCTGGCATCGGGATAGGCTGCGGCTGGTTTCGTAGAACAAGCAAGAGGGTAAGGACCTTGCTTGTCCTGTAAATTGTGGGCGGAATCCACTACTGGGATCTGTGCGGTTGTCTATATTGCCTTGGGCGGCCGTCGCTATTCCTACTGTGTTGATTTTAATTGGTTTAATACGTAGTGTTTTAAGGTGTATGTGGTGTGATCATTAACACATATGAGAGTCTGGAGTGCTGAGACATTTCGTTGTAGATCCCTACCGTCAAAGCTTAACCGCCATTGAAAGCAGCTTGCTGGTCCTTGTTTAAGTACGCCTGGTTGTTGTATTTATATCACACCACAGAGTTAAGATGGCTAGTCGCTATTGATTATATACATAATTTCCCTGGATATATTTATCTATAAATTGTAATAACAATACTGTTACGTTTCTGTTTGAACTAATGTGTCTGAGAGACACGTCTATTATTTTGCAATCAGTAATTTCCTGAATTCTTACCAGTTACTGAGAGGCCAGTTGTTATTGTGTGTTTAATAGCCGGAAACGGATTCTATTGGTGGTGGTATTAGAATTCCTTCAATGACAGCAGATCGATATTGTAATTAATTACATGTATTAATTTTGCTGATGTGTTGTAAAGAGTTATTGTGTTTCTAGTTATTTAAGACAGATGTCAGTCTGTTGCAGATACCCACTAGTTCTGGGATTTTCTCGTGCCGATTCGTGACCGTCGCTGCTCCCATCTGGGGGTATATGTCGAGCCTGTATTGGAAATAGCTGAGCGGGCGGGCGTCCGTTTTCTGAGCATAGTTGTTGGATCTCACGAATTTGTTTGCTCACAATAAATCTTATATTTTATATGCTAAATTATGTGGTGCCCACTATTTAAGTAACCTGTTGTGTGCCATGGTATCAGATTGTTGCCTGAACTCGGAATTACTTTGGTAGTAACAGTGAATGTCGTAATGAAAGAGTACATTAGTTAAATTTAGTAAATTGTTCTTCAACTTGATTACAATTTAGAGTGTATAAAATGAAACTCATTTCATTAAATGTGTAATAGGCCATAAGTGCCGCGTTTTTATGAACGTTTAAAACTGACGTAATTTATTTTCACCTGAATGGTAATCTCAAAGATGTGTGGTAGTTATAAACATGTGATGGTTTCTTTGTCAAGTTCTCTTGTTTAAAGGCACCAAATAAAATGTTCGGTGCAACTGTCGATGGTGATTGCCTGATGCGTTACTTTGGTTCTGTCCTACCACGCTACAGCTTATTGTGCTGAGTTCCTGTCATTGCGTAAAAGGTGGAATTACATGTTGTCTCGACACTGTAATTTTAGTTGGTTTATAAGCAGCTCGAGGGACGGATATGTACTGACGATGTCTTCCTAGGACATCAGAACAGTGCAGAAGGTAGTAGTTCTATTCTTTTAAAGTTTGTCACCATAGTGATTGGGATAGGAAACTTGAAGGGTGGTTGTATGTCTGACATTGGACAAATCTATCCTGTATTCGTGCATTAAGAGAGTTGCATTCGGCACTAGTAATGCTTTGGAAATCATATGACTCTAACAGTACAGAACCTTAAGTGCAGAACCGTGTATGAATAGGAGTGTGTGTTTATGTTCTATGATCATTTCTCTTATGCCAGTACCTTCATGGTACTGACTCCAGACAGTGAAACTATACTGTAGGATTGTTAGCATAATTGATTTACATGAAATGTTTCATTCATCTGGGGCTCCATCCACATATAAACCACATGTTTCTTCTTAACCATCTGTCATATCACTGCAACACTCTCATGTCTAATGTACACTGATAAGAGGTGCTACCCTTCTGGACATGCATACATCTGGAGAGATCTTGTGCATTTGGATGTGTGCCATGGTTAAGACTGGTGCAAAACAGTGTTCTTTGAAGAACAGTTATGAACACAGCTCTCCCTGTTCCTTCACAAGGTGTGGAATGTAGCGGTCCTAGGACAGTCATACTTCTGGTCAGCCGGTTGTTGTGGCCGTGCGGTTCTAGGCGCTTCAGTCTGGAACCGCCCGATCGCTACGGTCGCAGATTCGAATCCTGCCTCGGGCAAGGATGTGTGTGATGTCCTTAGGTTAGTTAGGTTGAAGTAGTTCTAAGTTCTAGGTGACTGATGACCTCAGATGTTAAATCCCATAGTGCTCAGAGCCATTTGAACCATTTTGAACTTCTGGTCAGTTGCAGATTAAATTGGCAACCGTGTTATAGGGTGGCTGGTCAACGACAATGTGATAGGGATCTATCAATCTCCAACTTCATCCTACGAATGAGAGATTACTCCATGATGCCCATCCACATATGTAAAAATGGCCAGTCGTAATCGTAAATTCTGCACTATGACTGATGTGCTGGAAATACGTAAATAACCTGATTGCATCGGTATAAGACGCTGTCTGGTACACTTTGGTGTATATGACCGAATGGATGTACTGCAGTCATGTGCATTCACAATCGATTTCCTCTAGTACAATCGACAAAACTTTACACATGTGTGTGCAAGTCACTCTCACCACTGGGCACCTGCTCAAATGGAGTGATATGTACATATGTAATATGTTCGATGTCAACACGTGGCCGGTATTTATTTTTCAATATGTCAGCAGAGAGGCATGCTAAAGTTTTATAGGAGGTTCTGTTCCAAGGAGTGGTATAAATGGTTAAAGTTTGGATGCATATAGGTCTCTCAAAACTACACCGATTTTGCTGATAAAAGTAATAATAATGAGCTGTATATATTCTTGTGGAATCATGACTGTTTTCGTATTATTTCCACGATTAGCATGTTTTAAACTAGGTGTTACCAGAAGTCACATGTTATTTCATACTTCATAATCTCTAATTATAAAGTATAGAACACTTGAATTACACCTTGTTGACGAATCTAGAAATGATTTTTTGACATGTGAGTAGATTGCATGAAACAGGTTGTGTTGGTCAAACTGCTTACAAAACTAGAAAGCAAGAATCTGTTGATATTGCGAACGATTTTACAGACAGGTCAGTAGAGAGAATTTATGGAGCAAAGTTGTGAAATGTAAGGACGCAGTCGGCATTTGGTTGCAATGTATCAGAAGAGAGAGTCATGGTAAAATCTTATAGGAGGTTCTATTATAAGACAGGCTCTCACGATTTGTTTCAGAAACGACAGTGTGATATATAGCATCACATTGGTAAAACTGGACCTGGCACATTGTAGATAACATCAATGTCCTCTTGAATTATAGCTTGTTGTCGAATGCAAAATGATTTTTTTTTTTCAGGATGTGAGCAAATGGCTTCAGGTCATGTTACTTCATGTGTCTGAAATGTTTGTAATACACATGTGCACAACAGTATATATACAGACATTGATTTGAACATGAGAGACGCTATCAGGTCATTTAATTTGTTCATCAAGCTAAAAGAAATTGCTGAACATAGATGTATTTTCGTCAGAGTTTAAATTCTCGCTTTTGCTTTACTCTGATGACGGTTTCGAAATAACTACGATATTATGCAGTGACTGGTACGTTTTTCAGCAAAATAGTGGAAGTTTTTCCCTCAATTTAATGCAGGGTGGACACGTATAGTAGATGTGAGATATCTTAATACATCTGACAGGTGTATACGAGAGACCTCAGCATTCTGGTAATCTTTAATCGGTAGCATGATGTGATTTTCTTCTTCGCTTTGTTGGATATCGTGAAATAGAGATGTAAATTGTATTACACAGTCGAACAAAAAAACTATACCAATTTTGCTCACAAAACTAAAAGAAAAAAAGGCTGCAACCATTTTTGTGGAATGAGGACGTTTATTATCATTACTATGCACTGACATTAAATAAGTGGTTGTTTCAAATGGCTCTGAGCAATATGGGACTTAACTTCTGGTCATTAGTCCCCTAGAACTTAGAACTACTTAAACCTAACTAACCTATGGACATCACACATCCATGCCTGAGGCAGGATTCGAACCTGCGACCGTAGCGGTCGCGTGGTTCCAGAGTGTAGGGCCTAGAACCTCTCGGCTACAGCGCCCGGCTTAAATGTCTTACTCGCAGAACAGCTGGTGTTCAGGGCATGCCTACTCCGTGTGCTCGCTGATGCAGTTGTGCCCTGATCAGGGGCTTCGTTTGGGGCGGTGTCGGGGGTGGTGTGGTGCCGTTACGTTTTGGACTAACAATCAAGGTGCACATTTGGTGGCCATCATTAGTCTTGTATTGCTTGGTTGGCTATACATCCTTTCGTGTTGGCGAAGGGCTGATGCCTGGACCGTCGCCTTAAGGCACACCAGGTGCTGCTAGTCTCCTGACAGGTGGGGGCTATACTGCAGAGAAACTACATGTTAGTAGCTGCCTGTTCTCCAATAAGTGGACTCTTGAAAAAGCGATCTAGGATGTTTTTCAGAATTTCGTTGTTCAGAGTGGTGCAGTATTCCCGAGAAATACGTTTAACAGTTTGCATGAAGCGTCCTGGTTTTGTCTTTTGTCTATCTGTGCCTGATTTCCACAGACTAGAGACAGTATGTCATGCCACCAGAAGGATCTCGTCGTTGACCATAAGCGGGAAGGTAGGTCTCTATCCCTACATACAGTGAGGCGAGGGAGGCATGAAGGATGGTAGGAGGTGGAGGGTAAGACTACCTGTAAGATGGTTAAGGAGGACACAGCTGCAACTGCCACCCTTCTGCAATCTTCTGGAGTCAGTTTTTGCGATAGTTGCGTTATTACGATGATTTTTCCGAATCCCCAGTACATGCGTTGCATTATGACTCATTGACTACAAGAGTCTTTGTTCCACGACAATTTCTGTGTGTAATTTTTCATCATTTGTGGTAGGGTGGCCTTGGTTATCTGGGCTCCTGGGTGATTGTCAAGCAATGCATGAGAGGCGTCTGTGGCGAACTATGACATTAAACAGCGATAGACACAGTCATCAGCTGTGCGGTTACAGATAATACACTTCTTAAACACCTCTTTGTCCAACACCAGCATCTTGTCAGTTGAACATCATTTCCACAAGAAAATAAAGATTGTACCTTCCATTCCAGCCTTTTCTTCCTGCCAGCTTGTAGCTGAATGGTAGAATTTGAGAACTTCTGCCACTAGTTTTTAGTGGTATTGTGAAATTTCTTTCTAGCAGGATAACACCTATTGTATGGCATTTTCAATGTTTTGAGCTTTATTGAGACTTTTTCACTCCTTTTGTAGTACTATGCATATAATTGTGTAATAAGAACCGATCTTCATGATTACTTACATAAGTAGAACCAATCTTTACTTCAGTTTCCCAACCAAAATAAATAGAGTACATTAATGCAACCTTCCTCTCCTGCATCTGGACAGCTTCCATGTGTTGGTTGGTGCACTTGTTCTCTTTGTCCAGAGGAGCCAGATTTCGAGTCTCAGAAAGGGCACTGCCATTTTTAATTTCCTGCGAAATTCCTGGAATGGGGTGGGGTGGGGCGTCAGCACAGCCCTGAGTTAAAGAAATTCCCACCAAAAATCGAAATTTCTGCCAACAGGGTATGTGGGAGAGGGGAGGAGATGGGAACCCACATGTCGGCTGAGGAAAACATATGGTATCATCTGGGGGTGGGGGTAGTAGTAGAGGGTAATTAATCGATCAGTTTAATTATCATATCAGTTTGATATCAAAACTGTTCTCATGCTGCCACTTCCATTGTAACCTCAACTATTTGTATTAGTTGGTTATTTTATGTGATATGCTACTGGTCTTGCCAGCTGGGAGGTGGATATGTAAATTAGCCAGCGGCGGCCCCTGCAAATTAGGCTGCTGCCGACCACGGTTTCGTTTTGCTTCCAATATTCCTGATTTTGCGAGTGCCTGATACGAAGGGCGATGTTTGATTAATATTTTTATTTCGACATAATATGAGGAACTGCTTTGGTTTTGTGGGTGACCACTGTCTTTCCTGTGCTCGCCAAAAGGTGTGGGACAGTTGCAGTCTCCAGCGTGATTCCTACCATTGCTGGTTCGGTTCGCATTATGTTGTGGGCCGTCAGTGTGGTTGACGTTCATACTTTTCACTTCTTCTTGAAGTTAATCAGGTGAATCCGCCACAAATAAGAAGTTTTGTGATATGTCTTCAGGCATATGTATTAGCTTTTCCCGAATATTGACTGGCGATTTGCCTTTTAAAATTGCTGCCACATCTTTGTCTGATATAGCATTGTCCCTATACTGCGTCTTTCCAACGTACTCTTCAAAACACTTTCGAAGACTTCCTCGCTTGGCATTGTAGGTCACCGGGTTGAATACTTCACGTCTTAGTCGAGCTTGAATATGTGGTGGCCAATATTTGTTTAAGAATGACTTCAAACTGTTCATAAGCTGAACAGGTTTCTGCCGTTGTCGCGGCCCGTAACTCGAATTCATCTGCATGTATGAAGCGGCAAGCTGAATTTTCCATCATTTGTTCCTCGTGTTTACCAATATGCCCTTAGAACTGCATATAAATAGAACCGGATGTGTAAATACTAATCTGGAATAAACACCTGGAACTGCCTGTGCTTAAGAAGGCCTTCATCCGAAAGCACGGCTGCTAATGTCAGTGTTACGCCCGCAGAATCGTAACTTCATCCTGCACATGTACCATAAGATTCTCTTTCATTTTGTACTTGCAGGTTATAGGTCGGTACATTCCCGTACGTTTACGGTAGTTACTATGACTGAATTTCACGAATGACAAAGATTTCAACCATATTAACAAAAGAAAAGTGTATGAATGGATCAAGTATGGCATATCAGCAGTACCACGACATTCAGTAGGGAAACACCAAGAATGTGTTGGGTGGGTGGAAACGTTCGATTAGTAACATTGGAAGTTTCTCCACCAAAATTATTTCATTATGTGACTGCACAAACCATGCGATCAAAAGATTTTTTTACAAAATAAGAGATCGTGCCACTCTTGCTTTAAAATAAAATCATTTGATGTTACCTTCACGAGTAATGAAGAACACCAATTCTTTTTTGCGTTCTCGATTAAAGGACAAGTCTACCATAGAGTTTTGCCATTTGTACCATTGCCAAATTAATTTTATACATTTTTATTAGCGTATTTTATTGCAAACACAATTAACGGAACGAAGTGCTAACGTAGATAGATTGAGATGGGAAGTCACCGAAAAATTTCGAGGAGTTATCATAAGAACAATCAACTGGTTCACGTATTCAGTACAGCATTGGAACAAACGACGTACGATGAATACTATGTAGTCATTGGTACCGACAAAGGATCAGTAGGAGAAAGGTGCAATAAAACTAGTGCTGTAATTGTGAACATTGAGTTGTGAGGTAAGGGGCAAATTGTGGCGCCCTGAAAATATTCTAAGTAGGCGTGGCCGCAGGGACCGCTCGTCCAGCTGGAGCTCGTCAGCAAAGACGTGGTGCCATACGTTAGCCGGACGAGAGGGGTACAGCCTCAGCGCATGGTCCAGCTGCGTGGCTGGGAATTCCGCTGTGACGAGGACGGTGCTTTGTGTCGATGAAGGAGATGTCTATGCCGGGAGTGCCAAAGATTGCGGAGTTTGTGAAACCTTAATGACAAGACATTTCACCGTTCGTGTAGAAATTAATAGTAGCCAGATGAATCATGATACCTCAAAAAGAACCATGTACATTACTATTATTTGCACGACGATTCTAATGGTGTAATCAGATTTTCAATATATTTATTAGTTTAAAGTTTAGTATCCGACGACAAATTATACAAGTAACACCCAGCAACGAATTCCTAAAATATAGATGCTTCATCCGATTTTGTTGATCGCCGTGTCTTTACCAAGCTGTTAGTGTAAACCTAAATTGGTATGAATTACGGCCATGTATCTTAAATAGTACATGAGTTACTGGAGGTGAAAGTAGCCGATTACTAACGATCGCGTCAGGCCGTAAGTACTCCGCAGTTACACAAAAAAAACGGTAGCAGCATGCTTATAAATATATTTATTCATCTGTGCCTTTGTTTATATCCAATATATATTTTTCGTGAAGAAATTGATTAAATATTTAGTGGGTTTTAGGAAGCACAGAGACATTAGGCTACTGGCCTACCTTTTGTTTCTTTTCTTTTGATATATGTTTATTTAATTTGTGTATGTGTTTAATAATGTGTGTTAGAGCGTGTTTATGGTCCAGCCGTAGGAATATTTATTTAATTTCAAGATATTTAAATGTAAGTCCAGTATTTCGAGTATGTTTCATAATGTTTGTGAGTGTTCGTTGGCGTGGAGACACGGAGGGAGTGCTGTAGCCAATCACAGCGCTCGTTACTGAGAGAGACGTGTGGAGGTTGGGGAGGAGCATGGTATCCGGGGAGGACACGTGGATTTCTGGCAGGGAGGGTTCTGGACTGTAGGGCACCGGACACGGGTGTGAGTGCTGGACGCGGACAGTACAGCGCGACGGACGCACAGTCGGCGGAAAGGCTTGGACAGTGGAGCAGTTTGCGCGTGGTCGCAGAGGATATAAATATCTCGGAGTGCCGACTTGTGCACTTATGAAGTTTCCGTGGCTGCTACAATGAAGACGTAGTGTGCGTTTAGAAGTGAATATCTCGCGAGCTATGTTGTCGTTCATAACTAATTACGTGCAGTAGGAATCTATTGTTTCCCTGTTATTCAATTTCTAATTTACTTAATTGCTGGACCATCGACACCAATAAGCGTTTTGCAGAAATATACCGCATTCTCAAAAGTACTTCTACTATCGTACCAATCATTTAAAGTCGTTAAAATAGTACCTGCAGATTTTATTTAATTGCAATCATTCATTCAGGAATTTCTATATTAATTCGCAAATTGCCGACTGATAAGAACCTTCAATCATTCGATTCATGTATGTATTCATATTGTATATTGTAGTCTCAGCAGTATTTGGATTGTAATGCGGCAACTACGTAGTCCAGCCCCTAGACAACGAAACCAGCCAAAACTTCTAATACACTTCTGGAAATGGAAAAAAGAACACATTGACACCGGTGTGTCAGACCCACCATACTTGCTCCGGACACTGCGAGAGGGCTGTACAAGCAATGATCACACGCACGGCGCAGCGGACACACCAGGAACCGCGGTGTTGGCCGTCGAATGGCGCTAGCTGCGCAGCATTTGTGCACCGCCGCCGTCAGTGTCAGCCAGTTTGCCGTGGCATACGGAGCTCCATCGCAGTCTTTAACACTGGTAGCATGCCGCGACAGCGTGGACGTGAACCGTATGTGCAGTTGACGGACTTTGAGCGAGGGCGTATAGTGGGCATGCGGGAGGCCGGGTGGACGTACCGCCGAATTGCTCAACACGTGGGGCGTGAGGTCTCCACAGTACATCGATGTTGTCGCCAGTGGTCGGCGGAAGGTGCACGTGCCCGTCGACCTGGGACCGGACCGCAGCGACGCACGGATGCACGCCAAGACCGTAGGATCCTACGCAGTGCCGTAGGGGACCGCACCGACACTTCCCAGCAAATTAGGGACACTGTTGCTCCTGGGGTATCGGCGAGGACCATTCGCAACCGTCTCCATGAAGCTGGGCTACGGTCCCGCACACCGTTAGGCCGTCTTCCGCTCACGCCCCAACATCGTGCAGCCCGCCTCCAGTGGTGTCGCGACAGGCGTGAATGGAGGGACGAATGGAGACGTGTCGTCTTCAGCGATGAGAGTCGCTTCTGCCAATGATGGTCGTATGCGTGTTTGGCGCCGTGCAGGTGAGCGCCACAATCAGGACTGCATACGACCGAGGCACACAGGGCCAACACCCGGCATCATGGTGTGGGGAGCGATCTCCTACACTGGCCGTACACCACTGGTGATCGTCGAGGGGACACTGAATAGTGCACGGTACATCCAAACCGTCATCGAACCCATCGTTCTACCATTCCTAGACCGGCAAGGGAACTTGCTGTTCCAACAGGACAATGCACGTCCGCATGTATCCCGTGCCACCCAACGTGCTCTAGAAGGTGTAAGTCAACTACCCTGGCCAGCAAGATCTCCGGATCTGTCCCCCATTGAGCATGTTTGGGACTGGATGAAGCGTCGTCTCACGCGGTCTGCACGTCCAGCACGAACGCTGGTCCAACTGAGGCGCCAGGTGGAAATGGCATGGCAAGCCGTTCCACAGGACTACATCCAGCATCTCTACGATCGTCTCCATGGGAGAATAGCAGCCTGCATTGCTGCGAAAGGTGGATATACACTGTACTAGTGCCGACATTGTGCATGCTCTGTTGGTTGTGTCTATGTGCCTGTGGTTCTGTCAGTGTGATCATGTGATGTATCTGACCCCAGGAATGTGTCAATAAAGTTTCCCCTTCCTGGGACAATGAATTCACGGTGTTCTTATTTCAATTTCCAGGAGTGTATTTCAACTCTTAGTCGGAGGGTGCGTAGTTATTTGAGAGCCCGCAGCGTACAGAGGTCACGATGTGATTTTTCATGAAAGAAAATTGCATCATACATTGAAGGAAAAAATCGCAAAAACAAAAAGTAATTGCACCAAGAAGTAATTGTGCGACATAAACGAAAGTCTTTAGACATGTTTCTACATCTGAAATATGATGTCTACTCAAATTCACGTTAGTCCCATAAGAATGGCGCCAGTAACGCGACTACCAGAATGCAAGTCAGGTTTGTTTAAATACACGCTGTAAGGGTTGTGAGCGTTAGTTACCTTTTAGACTGAATGTGGTGGGTTGACGTTACTTAAGAATCTCTTTAAGACGACAAGGTCACCATTATCAACAGCTCAGCAAAAAAGAGTTTTAACGAAGTTGTGTAATAGGGCTACAAGAAGCTGGACGTTCCTTCTGCGATGTTGCAGAAACACTTGTCAGGAATGTAGCTATTGAATGTGTTTTCTGGCAGCGGTGGTTACGAGAACGTACAGTCGCAAGAAAGCTAGGCTCGGTACGAGCACGTGGCACTACCGACAGGGGAGACCAAAGTGGTTGGCGAATGGCTCTGGTGCTTCGTACTGCATGCAGAGCAGTAATTTGAACAGCGTTTGGCACCACAGTGGCGCAACAAACTGTCACAATTTGTTCCTTAAAGAACAGCTCTGAACCAGAATTCCTGAACCCAAACCACCGTCATTTTGCGACTTCCGTGGTGTCAAGCGGGGGCTCACTGGAGGGCGGGGAGGAGATCTGTTGCGTTTTCCAATTAAAGCTGGTTGTGCCTCCGTGTCAGTGATGGCCGTGTGTTGGTTATAACAACCTACTTGTCTGCGTACTTCACACACTACACTTGGAGTGACGGTCTGGGGTGCAATTATGTGTGACACCAGGCGCACTATCGTGGTTATCCCAGAGACACTGACAGCAAATTTACGCGTCTGGTGATTCGACTTTTTGTGCTGCCATTCATGAAAAGCATTCCAGGTGTGTTTTCAAACAGGAAAAGGCTCTCCAACATACCGCTATTGTCACCGCGCATGCTGTACAGTGTGTCGACACGTTGCCTTTGTCTCCTCGATCACCAGATTATATATGGGGCATCATCCGACGACAACTCCGCCGTCATCCACGTGCTGCATTACACGTACTTGTACTGACCGACCAAGTGCAACAGGCATGGAACTCTAGCCCACAAACTGACATCTGGCACCAGTACAACAAAATGCGTATGTGTTTGTATGCTTGCATTCAACTTTCTGGGGGTTACACCGGTTGCTCATTTACTAGCATTTTATATTTGCAATGGCTTACTCCATTCCTACATTAACCTGTGACCTTACACCATTAATCATTTAATCCGTTTTGTTACTGTACATTAATTACTCTTTGGAGTTGCAATTTTTTTCCCACTGTGTATTTCAGAAACACACCGTCCTCACAGGCAGTCTGTGAAGTTCTTTAGGAAGGGAGAAGGTTCCCTGCGAGTTGGGCAGTTTTGGTGGATGTAAGGTTGTGGCTTGCTTCGTGCTTTTGTCAGCAGAGCTTGTGCATCTCCTAGCCCAGAACCTAAGACAGCATACTGCCAGAGAGTAACGAGTACGACATTTCTGCCGCTTCTGCTTGCTCAGCAAAGGACGAGATACCGAGACGCCGACCGACCTGCGTAGGAGGAGGTCCATTGCTGTCACTCCAAAATCTGGTAAATCCAATCTATTTAACACGCCTCACCACCATCTCCGCGTGAAGATGTCGACCAATCGCTGGGACGCAGCTCCATCCCAGTACCAACCTCTTACTTGTTAAGTCGGTTTTGTACGCTCAGGGTGGGAAATTTCGACAGCGTTCCTCCGTTTTCTTTTAACATAAAGGATATTGTTGCCCATCGTATTGGCAACAGCACTAAATGGCTCCATCATACAGAGTTTTTTGAAACTAGAGAATTGTGCAGCGAGATATCTGTTTCGTGCAAATGGATGCCGGTTTGCTGATTTTATTCAATCGTAAATGTCGTAATTACGGTAGCTTGATTCATATTCTGAGTAGCTCTTTACTTTTCCATGTCAGTTGTGTTGCTTAATCTGACAATTTGCCGCATCTTGTAGAATCTTTATCTTTGATTTCGTGAGCCGCCCAGAGGAGCTTGTGCTGTAATTTTGCCACATTGTCTTCCACTCTTTTTGTTATATCGTTAGCGTCATTTTGCCATTTGATTTGAGTTTTAGAGAACTTCGTTCTCTTTTTATTTTCATTTTGGTTTTGTCAGTCGTTAGAGCAAATAAACATCCGTTAATCTCAGTCTCGAATGAGATTCAAAGATCGTCTACTTTGTCTCACAACCGTTCCATAATTAGGCGACCCACTAATAATATTATACATAATTTGATTCACACCTAAGAATGTCACTGTGACGGTGTTATCAGTATGCACTGGTGCGAAACTCAATTACTAGTTATATTAAGAATTCAGAGAAAAGAACAAACATTGGCCTCACTCGTCTCGTATTATCAAAGATATCGAGTATTGCAACTACACTCCTCGACTCTGGTCCAGAAGTGCGATGCAAATTCACAGCTTTTCGTCCATTTCTACAGAAGCTTGTAATCCATTTAAATTTATAACTGACGTTAGCAAATTTCACTTTATCAATAACACTTTTGTTGCTCTCCCATAAAGTAGCAATGTTGCCCATTCCGAATATGGTCGGACATAGAGGCCTGGATGCAATGTCTGTCCGTACAGTGTATTCAGTATAACTTTTAGTGTCAATGGTGCACCAAACTATTAAGGAGGACTTAAGAATACAGGAACCCACTGCAAGGCAGTTCTCCACAAAAGGGCGAACAACGCCATAAATGGCACGAACGATGGCGTAGCTAAACATCTTTAAGAAACTCGCAGCTTAGAAATCGAACAATCGCTGCCTTGAGACGTCACTAAAAATCTGCAGTTGAGTACGTAGCCATGTACTGCCGTCCTCGTCGTTCTTATACGTCACTTCGCTTCGACTCCGTACACTGTACCCATTAGCAATCAAGTCTCCTTATATAGATTGGCGCGGTATGACGCCACTAATTCCACTGAGTGATAAACAGTTTCACATGGAAATGTGTTATGAAGCACTCAGAAGTACAATGCCTATGCGTGAGTAGTTGAAACGAGCAAACTTAGCTCAGAGCCCGTTCTCAGCCATTGTCAAATCCCGATATGATAGAGTACTCATTCCGTCGAAACCAAAGCGTCAGTTACAACTGAACATTAAACTATCAGCATCATCGCTGTGATGGGTCTTGAAATTGTCACGATACCAGACTTGTTAGCCAGTTTGAGAATTATTCCCGCCCGCCAAACATAACAGTTATAGTCGTGTACTACGGCCTACAGACCCTCGACGCCGCATCGCTCAACTTGAATATCTTCTTGGCATCTAATGGCGTGCCTGTGTATCACATACATGGTTGACTTTCATAATTTCATTCACAAAATAATGCCCACACTTTAACCAATGAACATTTACACCTACTATTCCGATCCCCTTCTGCAAACCCAATATCCTTGCCACCTACTGCGTAACACAAAGTATATGTTTTACATTCTTATCACCAAATTTATTTCATTAAGTTTTAGATCCGATAGACAGGCCGTTCACTGTATCAGAAGGCGTGCAACGCACATTTATGAATTCAGCTTATTAAATTACACGAGTGGCTTTTGGTCCTTTTATTTCAGGTATTCCAGATGACACTGACTACATCTTAGCTCGAAACTGGCGATACCAAGTTCTCTTCTGTTTCTGTAGCTTATCTACACCTATACCCTAACAGGTACCTTATGGTCTGTGGTGGGGAGTACATCTCATACCCTCATCACTTCCTCCTATGTATGATCTGTTCGTGAATGATGCGTGGGAGAGCGACTTCAGTGTGAGCCGTAATGCCTTTGACCGTCTCGTCTTAGAAATTTTGCGAAATGTTTGTGGGAGAAGGCAATACCCTACACGAAAACGCTTGGAAACTACGCTTCCTAAATTTCAGCTGTAAACCTCTCGGAGCGCACAGTTTCCTCTCCTAACTTATGTTAGCAGTGCAAAAGAAACATATCGCAACATGGAAAACATGCTGATAAGAGAGGAGTATGTTGGATAGTAGTGGAAAATTTTCCATGATTTTGAAGTTATTATCACACTGTGACTGCAACTCTGCATCTCCACGTACAATGATATCATGTACCAGGATGGATAGCAGTGCTAGGAATTAATACTATTTTAGAAAAGTAGATTGAAGACTTATAAACTCCTTAAATTAAAAATGTTAATGAAGTTTGGTAGAAACACGGTACGTAACTGCTACTAAGTTGATGGTGTCAAGAGCATGACCCCTACTGTGGCTAGAGAATTCGGCTTCTAGTAAGTCAGGATGTAGACCAATTTCCCAGCTGGGGCGTGTTTGCAGTGGTGGTGGTTGCAGGTGTCAAAAGGTGGCCTGTCAGATAAACATTTCTGGTTGAGCAAATGTTTACGGCCCTGTGACAGAACTGCGACTGGAGAGTTGGTCTTGCGCCTCCATGAAGTAGGCCACCTTTTTTTTTTATTAAGGATGGGGCCCCTCCACGCCCGCACCAACGTGGTGACTAAACCAAAAGTTCTACTGTCACCTCCGTAAACATGTTAGTTTTTGAATCAGGCGTCACAGGATGCAGGCTGTGATGTTATCCAAGCGTCTGGGTAAGATTACTCATTAACATGGTCCATCAGGAGATAGAAGTGGTCGAAAACGATTGAAGGGTAGCGGTTGTAAGGGCAGAGGAAAAAAAATGCCAAGGCCAGCGCCAAGGGAAAAAACCCTCTGCGACAGTAGGACGGGTAGTAAGGGCAGTAGCGGCTTGCTAGCTGCGACAGAGCATGCAAGGTGAGGGAAGGTTAGCGTGAGGTATCGTGCATCGTTACCTATGTGCTGCGTGGTCGTTAGCTGGGTCAGTCCGGGTGCTGCGGCTGGGCTCGCTTGTAGTCTCCTGGGCCGGCCGCAGTGGCTTCTTCCCTGTAACACAAGAGTCCGGCGCGGCAACGCATGCGTTGCTGTTTGGCCCTCTGCTGCTCCTTGTCGTCAGTGACTTGGTGCAGCTTCATCAGGCTGGTGCAGAACGGCGGCGATCGGCTACCGTTCAGCGTCCTCCTCTACTGCACGGCGCAGGACTTCTGCACTGCAGCTTCGAGCAGCTCCGCTTGTTCAGTGAGCTGCGCCGCTTCAGCGTCGGAGAAATGTATGCCGTTCGCTCTCGCTGTCGCGATGATGGTCGCTCCCGCAGTCGTCGGCGTCGCCACCGGTTCCGCTGGGGCAGCGGTTGTCTTCTTTGCGCCTCTTGCGGTGCTGCTGGGACAACAGCTGGAATAGGCGCGCGAACGTCCTTCTGCGAGGTCGCAGGAGTGTTCGCAGGTACGACTGCTGTGAGGCCTTGGGCGAAGACTGCACGCAGTTGCCTCAAGGCCTCTTCCTTCTCTGCAGCCACGGCGGCTGCGAAGGCAGCCCTCTCCGCCGCCATGACGGCTTTGATGGCTGCTGTGGCCTCCTTCACGGCGGTGCCGAGTTCGAGGTCACATCTCTTCACGGGAGAGCGAGCTGCGTCCTGGCTGCCTGTTTCCGAGCGGCCGTCTCCGCCCCTGGCAGGTGGATCTGCTGCTGCGCCGTCCCTCAGCTGCGCCGGGCTGTTCTGCGCCCTACTACGACGTCGTCTTCTCTTCTGCTGCTGCGTCGGTGCGGCCGCGGCCACTTCGTCGCCCCCGGCACGGTTGCGGCTTGAGAAAGCTGCGCAACCGCGCCAACTGGCGACGTGCGGGCCGCCACACCGGACACAAGTCAGCAGAGCGTTGCTGCCGCGGTCCCAGGCGCGGCTGTCGTGCTCACCTGAGCACTTGACGCACCGCGCCGCGTTGCGGCAATACTTCGCAACATGGCCCTCGCCCTGGCACCTGAAGCACTGGGGCTGAGGTTCCATGGCGGTCGGGAGAGCCTCTGTCGTAACCGGGAAGCCCAGCAACCTCCGCAAGTCGAAGATGTCGCTCCCGCCGTCGACCGTTTGCACGGTCATGGCATAGAGCGGCGCCCTCTTCCTGTTGGTCCGGTTGTGCAACCTTGCGGCTGCATTACCAAACCCGGCTCGCAGCAGCCCTTCCCGGACCGCTGCCTCATCACAGCACCAAGGTAACCCCCTGAGGAGTGCCTTGGTCGTCTTCATCCTTCCTACGGATGGTGCCTTCTCACGCGCCGGCGGCGCGTCGACGATGTGGTCGGCCACTGCGACCTTGATCGCCCCGTGGTCGGCCACGTTTACGGGTCGAACGCAGATCAGCGAGTCTGTATCGACAGACTCGTAGACCACCTCGTTCCGAGCGCAATTCGTCATTGTGTCGAACAGCGCTGTCCACCCGCCTTTGCACTTGACGTACAAAGGGGGGACAGGCCGCGACTCGTCTTCTCGGGAGTTCCTTGCACGGTCGGCAGACTCGGTGAGTTTCACAACCGAAGGACCCTTCGTAGCGGCAGGTTTCCTCTGCGCACCCTTCTTCCCCATGCTGCGAGGCGCGGGAGACGACAATTTGCACGCGTTGTAAAAACAACGCACGACAATTTGCTCTCCGCGGCGCCCAAGGCACAGAAAACCTCTTCACGAGCTCTCAACGGCCGAGTAAGCGAAGCGCGCAACGGCAGCGATGCGCTCGCCTCGCCAGCTGGTGAAGTAGGCCACCACGGCTGCTGAAACGTGTTAGTGGTAGCAGTTGTCCTCCAGGCGACCGGCGGAACGGCGTCTGGCTGTGTCTGGTGCGATCATCACAGCAGCTGAGTACTGTTGCCAAGCAGCGGCGTCTTCTGGAGACGGACAGCAGGAAGCAGTCTCGGCTGCTGGCTGTTATTGTAACTCGGTCAAAACACACCGGATCAGCTGGGGCTAAACCAAGGCCTACGGTTCGCACTCTGGGTGATGACCAGCAACAACATGTATCCATACGGGACGTCAGACGGCTCAGACTCGAATCTGCAGGCAACTGGGTAGTCACCCAGCACCTGACGTGGATTTAGTGACTGGTATAGTGCCCACACGTGGACACTAATGAGGCTGTGGGGCAAAATTAGGTGGCATATGTATGAGCCAGACAGCAAACACTCCTGGCATATAAATCGCAACATGCTGGATTTCCACCCCATTTAACTCCTCCAGAAGATCACTCAGAGCAGTTCAGATTCTGGCTGGTGTCTTTGGCAATCTCAGTATACTGGATACATGTTATCCCTACTGAATAAGCGCGCTCCTGTGCCATCGTACATAGCTATGAAGCTGATGTGCACCCCCCTTCTCAAAATCGCTATCCTGAAGCCAGGATGGACAGTGTGCTGTGACATGTAGGCATGGGGTTGTTGGAGCGAACAGCTACAGGATACCGAGGCCCCTATCCTGGACAAGCAACGAAGCGTTGTATGTCAGAAAAGAGATGGATGTGACGGAGGAAGACGATTCCCACTACTGCGACATCTCTGGTATAAAACGTCCATGTTTGCAGAGCTCACCATTTGCGCCATAGTCGACAGAACCTGTTGTAGGCTTCTGGTACAGAGCCGAGTGGAGAGTCTGAATCAGAGGCTCAGACTATCCTGCGTCTGTGTAGGCTGCAGATTCCTCGACTTGCTCCATAGTGTGGTTGGGCTTCGGGTTCCGCTGTATAGATCAGGAGTCCACTACACGTAGTAGGGCCTTACACGGGTAGGCGGGGCTGTGTGTCCTGGACTGGTTAGAGGATCTACGGAAACACAAAATGGCGTCAGTCACAAAGGTGCAGGGCAAACACAAGTAGAATGTAGGTACAGGAATCATCGGTATAACAGTTCTAATGCGCGTAGCTGTGTTCGGAAATTACCAGAGATCCAAGCGCTAAAAGAAAGCACTGATGCGCAAATAGTTGTAGGCACTGAAAGCTGCCTGAAGCCGGAGTTACGTTCAGACGGAACTTTTGCGAAGAACCTAACGGTGTTCCAAAAGGACAGGCTAAACACAGTTGGCGATGGCCTTTTTGTTGCTGTTAGAAGTAGTTTAGCTTGTCGCGAAATTGAAGTAGGTAGTTCCTGTGAATTAGTATGGGCAGAGCTCATTCTAGGAAACCAGAATAAAATAACAATTTGATCCTTTTACCGGCCTCCCAATTCAGACGGTACAGTTGCTGAAAGTTTCAAAGGAACTTGAGTTTGATTTCAAACACGTACCCGACTCATCCACTTATAGTTGGTGGTGACTTTAATTTACCCTCGATATGTTGGCGAAAATAAGTGTTTGATTCCGGAGGTACGCATAAAGCGTCATCCGAAGTTGTGCTAAACGCATTCTCTGAAAATTATTTCGAGCAGTTAGTTCACGAACCCACGCGAATAATAAGCGGTGGTGAAAACACATTTAACCTCTTAGCAACAAATAATCCTGATCTAATAACTAACATCAAAACTGATACAGAGATTAGTGAACACAGGGTTGTCGTAGCGAGATTAAATATTGTATCTTCCAAATCCTTCAAAAATAAAAGAAAGATGCCCGTTCAAAAAAGGAGATAAAAATTTACTGGGCGCCTTCGTGAGAGACAATCTCCACTCCTTCCAAATTAACAATATAAGTGTAGACCATATGTGGCTTGAATTCAAAGAAATACTTTCAGCAGCAATTGAGAGATTTATACCAGATAAATTAACAAACGATGGAGCTGATCCCTCTTGGTACACAAAACGGATCAGAATAGTGTTGCAAAAACCAAATGCAAAATTTAAATGGACGCAATATCTCCAAGATTGGCGATTTTCTACAGAAACTCGAAAATTAGCGCGAACTTAAATGCGAGACGCTTGTAACAGTTTCCACAACGAAACTTTGTCTCGAAATCTGACCGAAAGCTCAAAGAGATTCTGGTCGTATGTGAAGTATGCTAATTGCAAGACACAGTCAGTGCCTTCTCTGGGCGATAACAATGAAAATACTATAGATGACAGTGGTGCCAAAGCAGAGTTACTAAACACAGCCTCCCGAAATTCCTTCACCAAAGAACACGAAGTAAATATTCCAGAATTCGAAACAGGAACAGCTGCCAACATGAGTAACGTAGAAGTAGATATCTTCGGAGTAGTGAAGAAATTAAATCGCTCACCAAAACCAAGTCTTCCGCACCAGACTATATGTCGGTTAGGTTCCTTTCAGATGATGCTGATACAATAGCTCCATACTTAACAACCATATACAACCGTTAGCTCGACGAAACATCCGTACCCAAAGACTGGGAAGTTGCACAGGTCACACCAATATTCAAGAAACGTGGGAGTAATCCACTAAATTACAGGACTATATCATAGAGGCTCATATCATTAACGTCGATGTGCAGCAGGATTTTGGAACATATATTGTGTTCAAACATTATGAATTACCACAAAGCGAATGGTTTACTGACACACTGTCAACACGGACTTAGAAAGCTCTCTACTCAAACGAAGCGTTAATTATTACTGACAAGGGATTTCAAAATGATTCCATATTTCTGGATTTCCAGAATGCTTTTGGACTGTACCACATAAACACTGGACTCGCATTCGGGAGGACGACGGTTCAATCCCGTCTCCAGCCATCCTGATTTAGGTTTTCCGTGATTTCCCTAAATCGTTTCAGGCAAATGCCTGGATGGTTCCTTTGAAAGGGCACGGCCGATTTCCTTCCCCGTCCTTCCCTAACACGAGCTTGCGATCCGTCTCTCATGACCTCGTTGTCGACGGGACGTTAAAACAACACTAACCTAACCTGTACCACATAAACGGCTTGTTGTGAAATTGCGTACTTATGGAATATCGCCTTTGTTATATGAATAGATTCGTGATTACCTGTCAGAGAGGTCACAGTTCCTAGTCAAATGAGCGTACGGCATCGTTGGCCGGGAGGTCCCTTCCGGGGAAGTTCGACCGCCAAGTACATTGGGCGACTTGCGAGCCGGTGATGACGACGAAATGATGATAACACCATACCCAGTCCCCTGCGGAAAAAATCTCCAACCCGGCCGGGAGTTGAACCCGGGCCCGTTTGCGTGGGGGGCGTGCTTGTTACCACCCAGCTAAGCAGGCGGACGCAGTTCGTAGGAACTGACGGAAATTCATTGAGTAAGACACCCCTTTGCTGTTTTCGTCATCTACATAAAGATTTAGGAGGCAATCTGAGCAACTGACTAAGGTTGTTTGCAGGTGATGCTGTCGTTTACCTTCTAGAAAAGTCGTCAGAAGATCATAACAAATGGCAGAACAATGTAGAAAAAATACATGGATGGTGCAATAATTGTCAATAGACCCTAAATAATGAAAAGTGTGAGGTCATCCACATGAATGCTAAATGGAATCCATTAAACTTCGGTTGCACTATAAATCAGTCAGATTTAAATACCTAGGAACTATAATTAAGAACAACTTAAATTGGGCCGCGCGGGATTAGCCGAGCGGTCTAGGGGCGTTGCAGTCATGGACTGTGCGGCTGGTCCCGGCGGAGGTTCGAGTCCTCCCTCAGGCATGTGTGTGTGTGTGTGTGTGTGTGTGTGTGTGTGTGTGTGTGTGTGTGTGTGTGTTTTTGTCCTTAGGATAATTTAGTTTAAGTAGTGTGTAAGCTTAGGGACTGACGAACTTAGCAGTTAAGTCCCATAAGATTTCACACACATTTGAACATTTTTGAACGTGCATTGGAAGGAACACATTGAAAATGTTGTGGGGGAAGGCTAACCAAAGACTGCATTTCGTTGACAGGACACTTAGAAACTGTAACAGATCTACTAAGGAGACTGTCTACACTACGCTTGTCCGTCCTCTTTTAGATTACTGCTGCGCGATGCGAAATCATTACGAGATAGGATTGACGGACTACATCGAGAAAGTTCAGAGAAGGGAGGCACGTTTTGTGTTATCGGGAAGTTGGAGAGAGAATGTCACTGAAATGATACAGGATTTGGGGTGGACATAGTTAAAACAAAGGTGCTTTTTGTTGCGGCGGAATATTCTCACGAAATTTCAATTACCAGTTCTCTCCTCCGAATGCGAAAATATTTTACTGACGCCGACCTACGTAGGGAGAAACTATCACCACAATAAAAAAAAAGGGAAATCAAAACCCGCAACGAAAGGTAAAGACGTTAAATTTTTCTAAGCGCTGTACGGGACTGGGATAGCAGAGAATTATTGTGAAGGTGCTACGATGAACCCACTGCCAGGTACTTAAATGTGATTTGCAGAGTATCCATGTACATGTAGATGCATGGTGTGTGTTGTAGATCTGTAAACTGTGATCTTTGAATTACTATCCGCATGAAGCTGTAGAGCTGACAGTTCGCCGGCAGTCAATGTTCTCCAGCGGTACTGAGCTAATGTCGGATACAGTGTCCACCAAAATATGCTTATTTGAATGGGTAGGCAGTCGACTGCGTATGTGCTTGAGTCACCCCTTGTGACTGTCAGCAACCGGATGTCTTCTTAGCCTATGACGGCCTCAGTTTGAAACATTCCCTATGACAGCTTATAACACTAGCCTGTCGTGACACAAGCTAATGTTACTCCCTGAGAGGATTTTTAAATTTTGACAGCGCGTCTGTCTCTTGGATGAAACTATCGGACTACAAATTTTAATGTGGTGCGATTAACAGAAAAACTAAACAGACTTTAACTTTGGGGGTTAATTAAAATAGTAAAATGAAAAAAATGAACGGTCGCGAGCCCAATTAGGCTCATTGATTTGGAAATTTATGATTAAGAAACTTGAATATTAGCTGTTGACGTGACTATTATTAAGATTTGCCTTTGAATAGCCTATAGAATACAAACAGACACAGGGCACTCTGAGCTGTGTGTAGCAGCAGTCACCAACAATGCACATACTAGTAATCATAAAAAGCAAAATTGGACCAAAGTCACACTAATAAGAGCTACACGCAAACCCATTACTTGAATCAATTCTGAAATGTTACTGCGAGAAGTGCAGAACTAAAATTAGACAGGAGGGGCTTCTGACTTAAGTGACATGTAACAACCACTAATAAAAACAATTAACATCTCAGTTACACTGTTTACACTCCCATTCATAGAAATATATCAGATTTCCTTAGTAGCAATATTAAACCCATTGTTATTCCTAATATTTCTAGAATATGATGGGGACCCATAAACTAGTATAGGGTCTCTAGTCAAGTTGTATGATTGTTACAGTAGCAAAGACTAATTCAACCAATGTTAATTCTTACTTCACTTGGAAAGGTTTATATTTTACTTTTCAAGTCGAATTAGTCAGCACTGAGGTCAATTAACTTCAAAAAACCTTTCATGATAGTGATCAAGACTACATTATATTTCCAATGAGCTTAACTTACTTACCCTTTCATCACCTGTGAAGCAGGTATTTTAGACTGTAACATTTACACTATATTTTTGCAAAACGATACTTTGTAATAAACTGAGAGTACTGTAGCAAAATTCTTACTAACTTCACTTTTGAGCTTTTAACTTCAACTTTTGCTAATCCTTGCACGTCTGACAAACATAAATAATCAATAATAGTTTACCTGGAACATGATGCTCAGTTATGGTAACAGGAGAAGGCCCTGGATAGGTTCGTGATCAGGATAGAAGACACGGTTCCAAACACTGATTTATAATAGTGGGATTATTATTAAAATCACTTACACAAATTAGCTGGTCCATGCTCTGATACATATGTATGCAGTTAGTGGAGCAGTCGCGAAGTTGTGGTGGCAAGCGTCATGGCGGCTAACTGTACTCACGGCTCTTGGTGTTTGAATTCTCTTTAAAATTTCTTCTTGGTTACGGATTTTTAATGTATTACAGACATTCCTTATTGATGAGAATACCAAGCAACAGCCAAATCCACATCCGAGGCAAAATTCCTTGCAAAGCGGCTTTCAATTGCCTCCCTTGGCACCGTCGATGTGTACCGTGCTACTGCTAGCCACTGACTGCGTACCGTTCACACCAAGGAGCCGCCCAATTCGACCGCCAAAACCACCTTTTACGTCGCGCCATGCCACTTCCGTTGTGGAGAGACTTACCTACATCATTTACGTTTTACAATACAAGTGCCCTAAGCTTCCAGTACGTATTGCTTTTCTTATAAATATACGCATATTGTGGTGTCACAGCCAGACACCACACTTGCTAGGTGGTAGCCTTTAAATCGGCCGCGGTCCATTAGTATACGTCGGACCCGCGTGTCGCCACTGTCAGTGTTCGCAGACCGAGCGCCGCCACACGGCAGGTCTAGAGAGACGTCCTTGCACTCGCCCCAGTTGTACAGCCGACGTTCATAGGAATGGTTCACTGACAATCAAGCTCTCATTTGCCGAGACGATAGTTAGCATAGCCTTCAGCTACGTCATTTGCTACGACCTAGCAAGGCGCCGTATTCAATAGATATATAACTTGTGATGCCTGTACCGTCAGACCGATGTACACCACTTCTGGAGTAGAGTTAAGTATTCTACCAGTTACCTCCTGTTTTGCTAGTCTTATTTCTCTGACCTTGTTCCAGACCTCACGCCAGTCTCCGTGTAATTAAACGCGTGCATTTCGGCCTCCTCTAGCAACACGGTGTTGGCTCTTCTGCCAACACTTCACATATTATAAAAATTCATTGTTTTAAAATATCATTTAGCTTCTTCCATATACAGGGTGGTCCATAGATCGTGACCAGACCCAATATCTCCCGAAATAAGCGTCAAACGAAAAAACTACCAAGAACGTAACTCGTCTAGCTAGAATGGGGAAACCAGATGGTGCTATGGTTGGCCCGTTAGATGGCGCTGCCATAGGTCAGACGGATATCAACTGCGTTTTTTAAAATAGGAACCCCCATTTTTATTACATATTCGTGTAGTACGTAAAGGAATATGAATGTTTTAGTTGGACCACTTTTTTCGCTTTGTGATAGGTGGCGCTGTAATAATCACAAACATATGGCTCACAATTTTAGACAAATAGTTGGCAACAGGTAGGTTTTTTTTAAGTTAAAATACCGAATGTAGGTACGTTTGAACATTTTATTTTGGTTGTTCCAATGTGATACGTGTAGCTTTCTAAACTTATCATTTCTGAGAACGCATGCTGTTACGGCGTGATTACCTGTAAATACCACATTGATGCACTAAATGCTCAAAATGATGTCCGTCAACCTCAATGCATTTGGCAATACGTGTAACGACATTCCTCTCAACAGCGAGTAGTTCGCCTTCCGTAATATTCGCAAATGCATTGACAATGCGCTGACGCATGTTGTCAGGCGTTGTCGGTGGATCACGATAGCAAATATCCTTCAACTTTCCCCACAGAAAGAAATCCAGAGACGTCAGATCCGGTGAAGGTGCGGGCCATGGTATGGTGCTTCAACGACCACTCCACCTGTCATGAAATATGCTATTCAATATCGCTTCAACCGCACGCGAGCTATGTGCCGGACATCTATCATGTTGGAAGTACATCGTCATTCTGTCATGCAGTGAAACACCTTGTAGTAACATCGGTAGAGCATTACGCAGGAAATCAGCATACATTGCTCCATTTAGATTGCCATCGATAAAATGGGGGCCAATTATCCTCATCGGCCCGTAATTTCTCTTGTGCCCAGTGGCAGAACTGTACACGGCGTTCAAAGTCGTCGACATGAAATTCCTGGTGCATAGAAATATGGTACGGGTGCAATCGATGTGATGTAGCATTCTCAACACCGACGTTTATGGGGTTACCGATTCTCGCGCAGTTTGTCTGCTATTGATGTGCGGATTAGCCGGGACAGCAGCTAAAACGCCTACTAGGGCATCCTCATTTGATGCAGCTCGTGGTTGACGTTTCACATGTGGCTGAACACTTTCTGTTTCCTTAAATAACGTAACTATCCGGCGAACGGTCCGGACACTTGGATGATGTCATCCAGGATACCGAGCAGCATACATAGCACACGCCCGTTGGGCATTTTGATCACAACAGCCATACATCAACACGATATCGACCTTTTCCACAATCGGTAATCGGTCCATTTTAACACGGATAATGTGTCACGAAGCAAATACCGTCCGCACTGGCGGAATGTTATGCGATACCACGTACTTCTACGTTTGTGACTATTACAGTGCCATCTATCAAAAAGCGAAAAAAGTGGTGCAACTGAAACATCCATATTACGTACTACACGGACATGTAATAAAAATGGTGGTTCCAATTTAAAAAAAAACGCAGTTGATATCCGTTTGGCCTATGGCAGCGCCATCTAGCGGGCCAACCATAGCGCCATCTGGTTTCCCCCTTCAAGCTAGACGAGTTTTGTTCTTTGTAGTTTATTCGCTTGATGCTTATTTCGTGAGATATTTGGCCCGATCACTATCAAAGGAACACCCTGTATATATTACAGAACTCTGGATTTCCTATCACAAATCAATGACCTTAACTAACAAGGAATGAACTCTTCTTAATTACAGATACACAGTTACATAATATAAACCTGCTTCTAATGGATATAAATGGTGCAAGCCTCCGTTTGAAATTTTGGAACTCATAGCGAGGACGTCAGTCGTTTGCGGCGACACCGAATTAGTTGTGGTATCATCAGAGTTGTGCCCTGTATGCAATAGTAGTGACTGGTACAGTGTTGTCCGCTGTGGGAATGATGTCTGATGGTCGATGCCCGTGACGTCACTATCACCCTTTCTCATTTGTGCTTGGGGCAGTCCAGAATAGGGGGCAGATAGCCTAGTGGGAACCTGCTGCGATGCCACTGTGTCTCTATAATTCATACGAATTTATGAGACGATACGTTGCCTAAGTCGTAGTAGCCTGAACATGCTGTCTGCTAGAGCCAACCATTTTTCCACGGTTTTAGTTTTGTGTGATTTCATTGCTAGCTGTAGTTGTGGCGTAAGTTTAAAGATCCTGAGAGTCCCTGGGTTGACATCTGGCATCCAAAGTAGATCTGAGTCATCGCCAAAGTTGGTTCGGCGCTCTGTCGTTCAAATACCCGTAGCAGGCAGTTTGTGTTAATGGTTGCTCGGGTGTCTGAGAAAGCCGTTGCAGCAGTTCAGATATTCCTGCGTCATACTTCATGTCGGCAGGTAGACCTACATTGAAGTCACTGATCAGTTTGACGTGTTTTGCCAGAGGAGTTACTAATGAATCGTGTGTCATCGTCTAAAATGCTTAATGGGTCAAATATACATTCCGGATTTTTCAGGTTCGGATGGTGGTAATTTACGTTGTAATACGGTGCGGATATTGTCGGCCAAACCGGTATGATGAGGAACGGAATTCACTGATATCGCGGCGTGATGGGAACTGTTGCCCCTGGTACGTTGTAGTAGGGCTGTATCGGTATAGGTAGGTGCGAAATAGATGGCTGTCTGGTCGTATTACGTGGTGTAGGCGTCGCGGTTGATTTATCTGCTGTATCGCAGTTTGAAATAAGTTCCACTTGCTGATGAGAATATGAGAAACATAGAAGTAGATATCTTCGGTGTAGCAAAGCAGCTTAAATCATTCAATAAAGGCAAGGCTTCCGGTCCAGTTGGTATATCAGTCAGATTCCTTTCAGAGAATGCAGATGCAATAGCTCCATATTTAGGAACTACACTCCTGGAAATGGAAAAAAGAACACATTGACACCGGTGTGTCAGACCCACCATACTTGCTCCGGACACCGCGAGAGGGCTGTACAAGCAATGATCACACGCACGGCACAGCGGACACACCAGGAACCGCGGTGTTGGCCGTCGAATGGCGCTAGCTGCGCAGCATTTGTGCACCGCCGCCGTCAGTGTCAGCCAGTTTGCCGTGGCATACGGAGCTCCATCGCAGTCTTTAACACTGGTAGCATGCCGCGACAGCGTGGACGTGAACCGTATGTGCAGTTGACGGACTTTGAGCGAGGGCGTATAGTGGGCATGCGGGAGGCCGGGTGGACGTACCGCCGAATTGCTCAACACGTGGGGCGTGAGGTCTCCACAGTACATCGATGTTGTCGCCAGTGGTCGGCAGAAGGTGCACGTGCCCGTCGACCTGGGACCGGACCGCAGCGACGCACGGATGCACGCCAAGGCCGTAGGATCCTACGCAGTGCCGTAGGGGACCGCACCGCCACTTCCCAGCAAATTAGGGACACTGTTGCTCCTGGGGTATCGGCGAGGACCATTCGCTACCATCTCCATGAAGCTGCGCTACGGTCCCGCACACCGTTAGGCCGTCTTCCGCTCACGCCCCAACATCGTGCAGCCCGCCTCCAGTGGTGTCGCGACAGGCGTGAATGGAGGGACGAATGGAGACGTGTCGTCTTCAGCGATGAGAGTCGCTTCTGCCTTGGTGCCAATGATGGTCGTATGCGTGTTTGGCGCCGTGCAGGTGAGCGCCACAATCAGGACTGCATACGACCGAGGCACACAGGGCCAACACCCGGCATCATGGTGTGGGGAGCGATCTCCTACACTGGCCGTACACCACTGGTGATCGTCGAGGGGACACTGAATAGTGCACGGTACATTCTACCATTCCTAGACCGGCAAGCGAACTTGCTGTTCCAACAGGACAATGCACGTCCGCATGTATCCCGTGCCACCCAACGTGCTCTAGAAGGTGTAAGTCAACTACCCTGGCCAGCAAGATCTCCGGATCTGTCCCCCATTGAGCATGTTTGTGACTGCATGAAGCGTCGTCTCACGCGGTCTGCACGTCCAGCACGAACGCTGGTCCAACTGAGGCGCCAGGTGGAAATGGCATGGCAAGCCGTTCCACAGGACTACATCCAGCATCTCTACGATCGTCTCCATGGGAGAATAGCAGCCTGCATTGCTGCGAAAGGTGGATATACACTGTACTAGTGCCGACATTGTGCATGCTCTGTTGCCTGTGTCTATGTGCCTGTGGTTCTGTCAGTGTGATCATGTGATGTATCTGACCCCAGGAATGTGTCAATAAAGTTTCCCCTTCCTGGGACAATGAATTCACGGTGTTCTTATTTCAATTTCCAGGAGTGTATATACAACCGCTCGCTGAGAGAAATTTCCGTACCTAAAGACGGGAAAGTTGCTCGAGTCACACCAATACCCAAAAATGGGAAATAGGAGTAATCCTCTGAATTACAGGCCCATATCACTATCGTCGATTTACAGTGCGGTTTTGGAACATAAACTGTATTCGTACATTATTATCTCGAAGAAAACGATTTCTTGACACATAGTCAGCACTAATTGAGAAAATATCGTTCTTGTGGAACACAACTGACTCTTTATACTCACGAAGTAATGAATGCTATCGACAGGGGATGTCAAATTTAGCCCATATTTTTAGATTTTCAAAAGGCTTTCGACACCGTTCCTCACAAGCGTCTTCTAACCAAACTGTGGGCCTATGGAATATCGCCTCAGTTTGCGATTAGATTCGTGATTTCCTGTCAGAAAGGTCACAGGTCGCAGTAATAGACGGAAAGTCATCGAGTAAAACAGAAGTGATATCCGGTGTTCCCCAAGGAAGTGTTATAGGCCCTCTATTGTTCCTGATCTATATTAAAGACATAGGAGACAATCTGAGTAGGCCTCTTAGATTATTTGCAGATGATGCTGTCATTTACCGTCTTGTAAAGTCATCAGATGACGAAAATGAATTGCAAATGGTTTAGATAAGATATATGTGTGGTGCGAAAAGTGGCAATTAACCCTGAATAAAGAAAAGTGTGAAGTTATTCACATGAGTACTAAAAGAAATCCGCTACATTTCGATTAAGTGATAAGTCACACAAATCTGAAGGCTGTAAATTCAACTAAATACATAGGGATTACAATTACAAATAACCTAAGTTGCAAATATCACTTAGATAATGTTGTAGGTAGAGCAGACTGTGGGGCGGCGGATAGAATTAGTTGTTCTTAAAATGTTTGAATGTAAAATCCAGTTCCTATTATTTAGAATGTTATTTATGCTGTCTTTCGCCGTTCTCAACACTGGCTCTCTAATTCCTTTTTAGCAACCAGAAAGTGATTTAACAAAACGTGAAGCCTGTAATTAGAATTCCTAGTGCCCACTTCATCTGAGAATACAATTATAGCTGCAGCTTATAGCTCTGAGGAATTAGGAGATTGTCCAGGATTTATAATCAAAAACGATATTCCAAAATAGTTGAGTATATTCTGAAAGTCACTGATAAGAAACACTAGTATCCCTACAACCTAACTAACAGAGCAGTTCAGAGTCTAATGCGCTGATGCAACTATAAATGTCCGAATTAAATGTTAAAGAGAATGCTCGCCATAATTTGATTAGAATATTTCATCAAACGCCACGCTAAATAATTGGTAGAATGTCTGTCCCGCGACGGCACGTGAAAATACGACAATACGCAAACTGAAACTAGATAATGAAAATCATCCCAGAATTAACACTTCACTTGAAATGATTTCATGGTTACGCGTATCTCTAGTAACTTAATACGGCACCCGAGGCTGTTTGTAGCAGTGATACCGATGCGACGCGACTCCCGACACAGATGGCGTGTTATTCAGCGTCTGGAAAGAACTGGGGCCTTGCTTCCTCTCGCAGCGTTCTTATATATAAAGCCGCGGTGCGGACGGCTAAGGGAACGCCTGATCAAATCGGCTCTCCCGACTAGCCGCTGGGCTAGTAACGCACCATTTCAAGTTACATAATAAATTATAGCTTCTTTTGCTGATGGCCGATGAAGCTCTTAATTTAAATGTGCATTCAGCACGCAGGTAGGTATTGATAATAAATTTTTGACGTGGCTAAGTTAAATATTTTGTGCGAGAGAATTAATTGGTTCAAATGGCTCTGAGCACTATGGGACCCAACTGCTGAGGTCATTAGTCCCCTAGAACTTAGAACTAGTTAAACCTAACTAACCTAAGGACATCACAAACATCCATGCCCGAGGCAGGATTCGAACCTGGGACCGTAGCGGTCTTGTGGTTCCAGACTGCAGCGCCTTTAACCGCACGGCCACTTCGGCCGGCAGAGAATTAATTAAATTACACTGCACGCAATAGATGAGCTCTGAACTGGCCCTTTTGAGATCCGCTATCGCTATAATTTTATAGGTATTCAAAAGAAACTTTTCACATCTTCATAGTCATAGCGGACCTCCAACCTATTTAAATCTAAACATCCTAGCCTTATTTATTAGCCTACTTAATCTATCTTGCTTCCTTCAGTTTTGAGACAAAAACCACAAAATCATGAATTTCCACTAGAATCTTAATTTGTTAAATCCAAAGTACTGTTTTTATTAAATCATTATGAAAGATGAATCTAAATATAAATTTTGAAGTCTCTAGCTCTTTTCTGTTGCGCCAATGATTTTTTCAGAAAAACATCCAAATTTCGAAAATGGCTTAAGTTATCGAACTGATATTCAACACACATTAATTTAGTATTATTTCTGACATGCTAGAAATGTTTTAGGTTATTTGCTTGATTTTCAAAGTATTGCGCAACATTTATGACGTCAGAGCTAGTTACAGCGGACTGGCTGGCACACAATGGAAAGACTGATGTGAATTTACTACGGCGTGAGTAGGCTGCTTCCCTACAAGACCAAGGACTGATATTCATTGGCAGAACACTTAGAAGATGCAACAGATCTCCTAAAGAGACTGCTTACACATGTTCACCCTATTCTGGAGTATTGCTGTGTGGTGTTGGATCCCTATCAGGTGGGACTGACGGATGATACAGAAAAACTTCAAAGAAGGGCGGCTCGTTTTGTCTTATCGCGAAATAGGGGAGATAGTGCCACAGACATGATACGTGAATTGGAGTGGCAATCATTAAAACAAAGTCGTTTTTCCTTGCGACGGGATCTTCCCATGAAATTTCAATCACCAGTTTCCTCCTCCGACTGCGAAAACATTCTGTTGGTACCAATCTACATAGGGAGAAATGATCATCACGATAAAATAAGAGCCGGCCGCGGTGGTCTCGCGGTTCTAGGCGCGCAGTCCGGAGCCGTGCGACTGCTACGGTCGCAGGTTCGAATCCTGCCTCGGGCATGGATGTGTGTGATGTCCTTCGGTTGGTTAGGTTTAAGTAGTTCTAAGTTCTAGGGGACTGATAACCACAGCAGTTGAGTCCCATAGTGCTCAGAGCCATTTGAACCATTTGATAAAATAAGAGAGATCCGGGCTCGCACAGAAATATTTAAGTGCTCATTTGTCTCGCGCGCTGTTCGAGAGTGGAACAGTAGAGAGATAGCTCGAAGGTGGTTCATTGAACCCTATGCCAGAGTAATCACGTAGATGTAGGTGTAGATACTTTGACCATTGTGGTTAGTCTGCGGTAGATTCGCGTTCGAAGGCCAAAAAATAGTTGTCTGTTGCCTCCAATTGTTGCAGCTTAGTAGGAGTTTCGGTCGGTAACACATCACTCATAGCCGGGGTACACTCGTGTTTTATAACAGGTCGACGATCCACAGAATGGTTGTACTGTCCGTAATCCCAGATGCGATGTTTCACGGACCTGGTAGAGCTGTATTCACAAGAAAAGACGGCCACATCCTCAGTGCATAAAACGACAGTTCTTACGAAACTTGCATGACGCGTTTCGCAGTTGACGCAGAATCATCACTACGGAAGTGTTCCATACCGGCTGATCGGGAGGGTCTCAATAATGGAGTCGAAGCGGTTAACTGCACATATACTTTATTCACGAAGCGCGATACAATATCATCTGCACAATGCACGCAATGAAGTCTTTGGTTCGGCTACGGTTGTTCCTCTTCTCTCACTCGTCAGCGATGCGTATCACAGTCGATATCTCCACAATATCTCGCGTTTCAGAAGACGCTGAAGATATCGAAATTCTGTCTACGGGTAAACTGTACGACAGTCCACGCCGGAGTAGATGTGATGTAGTCATAGTGAAGTTACTGAGATTATGGTATTAATTTTAACTGTAGTAATTCACGGTCTTATGACAGTATATCTGAAAAGGACTAATGCAACGAATGTAACTCACTCAAGTCGGAAGAAAATTTAGTACTCAAAGGAGTTATGGTGATTAGAGAAACTCGCTGAATTAGAAACTTTATACACTATCCCTGACCTATAACAGATAGTGACCCTACCTTGGGACATAGGATGAATTGGAAACGGGTTCTGGCGTCCTAATTCATGTAAAAAAGCTAAATCTCGTGGTCCACAAATTAAAAATGTTGCCTTTGCAACGGATGATCTGTTCTGCTCTGCAACAGCGCCTAAAATGAAATAGTCTCCATTTGCAACTGAAATTAATCATCAGTTTACCTTCCATTAGGGAATTGGGTGCCCTCAGCGACTATTATGTAACTTATAAATGATAGAGCGCAGCAATCAGTCGTCCTTTTATTTCATTTTTTTTTAAAGCTCGATGCATGTTAGTTCCCTGTTGTTCGGGCGTCAGTCACAGTTTTGTGAATTACTGTGACTGACGCTCGAACAACAGGGAACTAATATGCATCGAGTTTAAAAAATAGGGCATTGATAATTGCTAGGCACTAGCCGAAATCTCGATTTGCGTAATGAAATCTGCAAAAAAGGAGAACTGACTGCTGCGCTCTATCTTTTATAAAATGAAATTAATCATGCTGAAGGGCACTGCAAATGCGGTAGACTGTACAATTCCAGTAGTAAAAGGGGAGTACGGAGCCACAATTAGCATCAATCAAAAATTTATAAATTGGTGCTGGGAAACCTATACATGATTAAAACGCTCCACTTACATTTCAGTTTCCAAGGATATGCCTCGTTGCTCATGACTACATCGAGACGACAATGGAACACAGAAATTAGACTAATACCTGGTGGTTATAATTAAAGTGGAGCTTCACACGTGGACTGCGATTACCGTATGGCAGCGAAACTGGTTAGATACACTAATGCGTTTAAAGCGATACCGATTTACGATGGGCAAATGTTTGTTTCAATTTTGGACTCCCAATTCAAAACTGGTGCTGTACAGCATCTCGTAGACGTCTCTTGTGCTCATATTGCACGAATTGTGTAATCGGCAGTTAGCAATAAAATCAACATTACGCTTTTCTCACTTGTTTGATCTTTAATGCCCAAATGCCATTCCCAGTGCATAACGTATGGCCACGTTTCTATAAGTGTTTCTTGTATTCAATGCTCGAAATTAGCGTCTGATGGCCAAAATTGGAACTATTTTTCTCCAGCATGAATCAGTTCCGCATCAACGCGTTAGAATATCTACCAAGTTTCACTGCCCTTCTTTAATTACTGCCCACACTGGACATTTGTGAGTAGCTGCACTTTAATTATTTCTGACCTATTTCTGAAAAGATGGCTGCCTGAATAGGTTTACATTATCAGAAGACAACACATACCTAAACAAACGACTCGCGAGATCTCACTGGTAGTCCGTTGACTTATATTGCGTTAATTCCACAGCATGCAGGTACTATTTGAACACAGCGAATCACGTCAGTGGATGCTTATAATGAAACTCTCACTCCACACCAACAATTACCATTATAGGCTCACGTTCAGATCGAACTACAGGCCCAAATACAGGGTGGCGCACGAAATGTGTTACCATTTTGTTTTTGAATATAAAATTTATTGTCAATACAATCTGAGAGGAACATAAACTACAATGAAGAACCGTCCATGGAGATTTTTTCTAACTCAGCACATGCTCAATATGTCCAAAATTTCGTTTCCTCTTCCTTCAAACGAACACTGAAGTTGGTGATTACCCTACGGCACATGTCTTCCGTAACTGCACTGCAAGCATGAAGAATAAGTCTTCTGAGCTGCATTAAATTACGTGGATGTTTCGGGAAAAATTTTTCCTTTAGGTATCCCCAAAGAAAAAAGTCACATGGATTGAGGTCTGGACTATTGGGGGGCCAATTTTGTCCGTCATTGAAGTGACCTGGAAACCTGAGTGAAATGATCCGCATGGCGAAATGATCGTGTAAAAATTCCAAAATAGTGTTTGCAGTATGTGACCATGCTCCATCTTGCATGAGTCACTGCGTGTTGAAGGGCAAGGCAGTAGCAAGAAGCTCTGGAATGAAGCTATTGCGAAGCATGCTCAAATAACGCTCGCTGTTCACAGTTTCCTCAAAGAAAAAGGGTCCAGTAAGTCTGTGACTGGAAATTGCTGCCCACGCTGTAGTCCTCGGAGCATAATGTTGTCGTTCATGAAGCACTTGTGGATTTTCAGAGGCCCAAAAGCGTACATTTTGTTTGTTAACCACACCGCCTAAATGAAAATGTGCCTCGTCTGAAAATCAAACGTTGTTGAGATTTTGTTCCCTATCCTCCGCCCACTGAGTAAACAGTTGTCTCTGCTGCATGTGTTCTTCAGTGAGCTTCTGTGCACGGGTCATCTTGTATGGGTACGTTCGGAGGTCACTTTTAAGAATGGATTGAACGGAGCGTCTGGATATTCCCAGTTGCACTGCTGCCTTTCTACACGATTTCCCAGGAGTTCTCTGTACAGCAACTCGTACAGCTTCAATATTCTCCGGCGAACCAACAGGCTTACGCCGAAGTCGCTTCGCTTCCAATACTGTTCCTTCCTGTACAAATTTATCGTACAACCTGTGGATGGTCTTCTTGCCAGGGACCCACCGTGTGTTAAACTGTTGTCGAAAACGCTTCTGAGTTACAACGAGGCTTTTCGTTTCGTGAAAAAGTAACACAATTGCCGATCGTTGCTGTGTCGTCAGTTTTCCATTGTCAGCCATTGCTGCTTACTAGTCTCCTAGCGGCAGTATCGTGAATTACACGTCATTTCGTAACTCATTTGTTTTTCCAAGCTCTGCTGGTACTGCTGTAGAGATCCCAGCGGGATATCTAATGTGCGTCGTAAAAATTGTGAAAGAAACAATTGGTAACACATTTCGTGCGCCCTCCTGTAGACTTGTCAGACTTAATGCTAAGGTCCACGTGGCTATTCTCAAGCAGCTACGAAGCTAATTTCCTAATCATGAATCTGATATCAAAAGAATTCTCCCGAAAATTATTATTCTGCCATGATTACACTACAAAATATTAGAGATCGCGGTGCACGTAAAAGCGTCCGTGCACTTCGTCGCATTCAGCAGTCAGGGGAACCGGCATTGCTGCAGCATTCAGCCTTCTCCAAGCGGCGTCCAGAAGGAAGTGTATGCGCCCTCCAAACTCTGCCTGCCTGTCAACTTGATCGGAAAACCTCTGGCGTCAGCCTTTACCGACCGCTCCCAGCCTACCACAGAGGTGTGTGTGTCCTAATACTAAGCTCTTTGGCTGACGATAGCTAATTCCGTAGTGACGAAGATGCGTTTGCAAACAACTTAGTAACTTGTCACTGTTACAATATGTAGAATACCTCACCTTTGAACACAGAAATTATTACTGTCTTATGCATAACACAAAACTCCCACTTCTTTCTGTCCCTTTCCTATCAATATAGCTATAATGAAATCTTACATATATTCCCTATCCGAAGCGACATACTTTGCCATGAAATAACAAGTTTCCATCTATTAAAACTGTAGGTTTGATATCGAAAAAAGTTGCATCACTAGTTTTAAATCAGAGATTGAAATGTCATAGTATTTTCTCTTTCAAGTATAAACCAAAGAATTATATTTTCGTTTGAAAGCAATAAAGGTTTCAACGACAGAAAATATGATGTTCAGCTTGTAGTTTCTGACAGATACCCTGTGTAAAAGCAGAACATCGATAACTTAAAAGTAACATATTGTGATGTAACGAAACAGTCGGTGACACTCCATTGCCTGAAATCTCCGACGCAATGTATGTACAAGATATTAAGTCAGTTTTATTAGATGTTAAAATTTAGGTTTCTGATATGACTACAAAAACCTAACTTTTCTCTTTTCGTGCAATCACTGTCTATGCGGAGAATGTGTGACACCTTTGAAGACTGGCCTCCTTGTTGCATATATGGTCACAAGTCGTAACGCACCGAAAGCAATCGTCCCTGAAAGCAACTACACATGCGAGTATTGTCTCTGTTTTCTCCGTGAGGTTTTTTGTTTGTTTTTGTGAAAAAAATGTATATGAAAGGGTTTCTAGTTGAGCTCAGTTTTCGCGAGATTTCCTTGTTCATTGTAATGTATCAAGCTTATCACATCAATTAATATGTACTGAGGATTAAAAGAAAGAGAAATAATTACTCTGGAGCTTCGAATATTGAATTTTATGGAAGAGACGAACAATAATTTTACCCAAAAATATGTTGTAAGTTTATAATATGCGATGGATTCTGGAAAGAGGCTCTTGTTTCGTACCAGGTTTAAACTCAGTCGTCATCCATGACCTCCGTACGATAATGTCTTTTCCTGTAGTTAGCGGAACCTGTAAACGGGAAGAAATTAACATCAGTCAACTACGACAAAGCAACAACACAACAGTATGTAGAAATAGTTCAGATTAACAGCATTGGTCAGGTACTTCATATAGCTGGATTTACTTGATCCTAGTATTCTCCATTGAATATAGCTGTGATAGGTACTATACTAAAAATTGTAATCTACCGCCAGCAACTCACGAAGGAAGGGCAGCTGGAAGCGTTAATCCCTCACTGATGTGAGGCTTCCGGACTAAAAATTTAGTAACAGTTGTTTGTCGTTGGCCAGGCGAGAGATAAACGCTCCTATGTTTCGTGGTCACTGCTAACAAATTAATGTAATCCTTGCCAACAAGAATAGGTAGAATTGCGCTGTGACAGGTAATATTAGTGTTGTGTACGTAGTTCCGCGTAGTCAGCGCGTACACATCTTTCCCACTAGAGCGCGTCCCGCTAAGCACACCAGCGCAGGCGCAGCGCTCGTCCGTCTCCGCACTACGAGACGGCGCTGTCATAGAGACGGATCAAATTCTCCTTCCGCCGATCCGCGTATTAATAAGTAACGCAGCCAATGAGATTGCTGCTAAAGTAGAACCTTTTCTCCTCGCGGATCACACTCGCGCAGTGATACCTGAACGCGCGAGGTATTATAACGAGTGTGCAGACCTCCGATTAGTCAGTCTGCATTAGTCTTAACCAGTCTGCATCTGTCTGCGTTAGTCTGCATTAGTCTATAGTCAAGTTTCAGTCTGTGCCTAATAAGATTATCACATTCCTGTACATAGCCATGAAGATAAATGTATCGACACTTTGTCAAGTATCAGAGATGTGAGAATAAGATTAACGTACCAAGACCCAAAGGAACTTCATATTGTCAATTGTAAATAGCATCCAGAACCAAGTTAAGTAATTTTATGCTGGTTATTATTTTAATAAAGGTGTGTGAAAATTAATCAAGTTCTGTTTAAAGTTAGTCACCGTCAATCTGCTACTCTAAGCGTGCAAGTGGCGTTTCTACCGTCTGACCTAACGGCAGAAGATAAACACGCCACGATAAGACCACGAGACATATTGCTGACACTCGCCTACTTCGCTAGAGCGAAAAGTCAAATAATCTGATGGTGTGTGTTGTGTTTGGCAAGACAGCCAATCCACTAGGAGGAAGCCGAAAAGCACGCGTTTAAGCTCACGCAGGCTGGCGTGAGGTCTGGAACAGGACACGGAAATGAGAATAGCCAAAAAACGTACGTAGCTTGTGGAATACTTAACTTTAATCCATAATTGGTGAACATCGCTCTTGACGGTACGTGTTTTACAGAATCAATAGTAATTAGTAATGGCGCCTTGCTAGGTCGTAGGCCGTGCGGTTAAAGGCGCTGCAGTCTGGAACCGCAAGACCGCTGCGGTCGCAGGTTCGAATCCTGCCTCGGGCATGGATGTTTGTGATGTCCTTAGGTTAGTTAGGTTTAACTAGTTCTAAGTTCTAGGGGACTAATAACCTCAGCAGTTGAGTCCCATAGTGCTCAGAGCCATTTGAACCATTTTTGCTAGGTCGTAGCAAATGCGTAGCTGAAGGCTATGCTAACTATCGTCTCGGCAAATGAGAGCGTAATTTGTCAGTGAACCATCGCTAGCAAAGTCGGCTGTACAACTGGGGCGAGTGCTAGGAAGTCTCTCTAGACCTGCCGTGTGGCGGCGCTTGGTCTGCGATCACTGATAGTGGCGACACGCGGGTCCGACGTATACTAACGGACCGCGGCCGATTTAAAGGCTACCACCTAGCAAGTGTGGTGTCTGGCGGTGACACCACATTCCTCCCCCGCAAATCGGCGGACGGTTGTCGCATAAGGCTTCCGCCCGCCGTGGGGAGGACCCCATGTCGACGTATGCGACGAGGTGGGGAGCCTAACAACAGGCGAGTCTGTGCCACCCGCACCCTACCATTCGGACCGAGGGGAGCTAGGAAACCCCTGAAAACCAGCTCCAGGGTGCACGCCAACATTCGGTATATGCGCCCGTAGAGAGACAGGAGGGGCCGAAGGGTCGACCTCCATCGGGCCTGGGCACTCGACGGGGGAAGACGACATATGGTCCGGAACGGGCAAGGGTTCCATGGCGGAGGACAAGTGGTCACGGGAAGCTATCGGCGGCGCGTGACCCAGGGAGGCGCCCGGTGGTTGCAGCGACGCGTCCACTGCGGGCGGCGCCGACAGGAGAACAGGCGGCGGCGGCGGCGGCGGCGGCGGCGGCGGCGCGTCGCCATGGGGCAAAATGAAAGGCATCGTCGGTAACACCTTGGGCTGAGGTGAGCTAGTAGATGGGTCCCCAGGGCGCTGACCGGACGGCACCGTCGCTGAAAGCAGACGGGGAGCGGCAGATCCCGTGCGACGACAGAGGCGCAGCTGATTGAGATGCCGACGCACCTCACCAGAGGCCCCCAAAACCAGATACATAGCGCGGCCGAGGCAGCGAAGAATGCGCCCTGCGAGCCAACGCCGTGAACCTCGATAGTTGAGATAGTAGACAACGTCGCCTGGAGCAAAAGCAGGTGTCTGCCGCTGCACAGGAACCTGATGCGGCGGATGTAGCAAAGACATCAAGGTTCCATGAGGGCGACCGTTGAGCAACTCAGCCGGCGAGCGACCATCTCGGGGCTGAGAGCGATTCGAGGACAAAAAGAGCAGTAACGTGTCCTCCCGAGAATGCGACACTTTCAACTTCAACATCTGTGACTACAAAGTCCTGACCAATCGTTCAGCGGCACCGTTTGACTGTGGCGAAAACGGCGCGGACGTCAGATGTTGAATACCATTGGCCTTGCAGAATGACTGAAATTCTGCGGACATGAATTGTGGGCCATTATCGGAAACAATAGTCTGCGGAAGACCTTCAATGCAAAAGATAGCAGATAACGCGTGGATGGTGGCAGATGACGTCGTGGAAGACATCCGGACAACAAACGGAAAATTAGTGATTGAATCTGCCACAACCAACCATCGAGCATTCCAGAATGGACCAGCAAAATCGATGTGTAAGCGTTGCCAAGGGGAAGTGGCTTTTGGCCATGCAAAGAATTTCCGCGGTGGTGCGGATTGTTGTTCGGCACACGCCATGCAAGCAGAGCACATATTCGTAATCGCAGCATCGATCCCGAACCAAGTACAGTACTGACGAGCAAGTTGTTTCGTTCTCACTATACCCCAATGTCCTTGGTGGAGAAGCTGTAAGACAGAGGACTGTAACGAACGTGGAACCACGACCCTGGACTGATCGTTATCAGAACGCAACAGCAAAACACCACGTCGCACAAAAAGTCTCTCCTTGTGAGCAAAAAATCGGCGAACCAAAGGAATCATCGATCCGTGACTGTGACAAGGGTCATTGCGTAGCAACAAATCGCAGAACGGTAGCAAGGACACGGTCAGTAGCTGTGACTGTAGCTACACGACGAAATTCAATCGGAAATGATTCGACCACGTCATCGGTTTCCGCATCAATGAACATGCAAGCAAGTTCGGAAGAATCAAATGCTCTATCCTCAGTAACAGGCAAACGGGCCAACGCATCGGCGTTTCCGTGCTTAGCAGTGGACCGATACAAGATATCGTAGCGGTACTGCGAGAGGAAAATAGACTAGCGAATGAATTTCTGCGCTGTACGTGGAGGCACAGGCTTGTTCGGATGAAAAAGCGACGTCAAAGGTTTGTGGTCTGTGATGATGGTAAAGTGACGACCATACAAGAAATCATGAAAGTAACACCAAATACGAGAGCCAATGCTTCTTTCTCGATTTGTGAATAATTTCTTTGTGCAGACGAGAGCAATTTGGACGCAAAGGCAATAGGGCGATCATGCGATCCATCTTTGTGCGCAAGCACCGCACCGATCCCGAAATCCGATGCATCCACCATCAACAAAAGGGGCTTCCGGGGATCGAATGGCGTAAGGCAAGTATTGGAAAGCAACGCCGATTTCAACTGGCGAAAGGCGCGTTCGCATTCCGTCGTCCAGACGAACGGAACACGTTTACGGCGTAAGCGATGAAGAGGAGCTGAAATGGAAGAGGTGTGGCGCACATAGCGATGATAATAATTAATTTTTCCCAGCACACTCTGTAGCTGTTTCAAATTCTGCGGCGAAGGCAAGTCTTGTATGGCACGGAGATGCTCGGGACTGGGATGTATGCCTTGGGCATTGAGTACATGTCCCAGGTAGGTAAGTCACGAGAAAAAAACACACATTTGTCCTTCCGCAAGTGAAGACCATTTTGTCGCAAGACCTGAAATAATGTTCTGAGATTGGCTAAATGTTCTTCTTCCGTCTTTCCGGAGATCACAATATCGTCCAGATAGTTTGCTGCAGTAGGGACCGACGCACAAACACTTTGCAGATATTGCTGAAACAATGCAGGGGCAGATGCACACCCAAATGGCAGTCGTTTGAATCGATACAAACCAAGATGCGTGTTAACCACCAAAACGCGCTGGGATTCTTAGTCCACCGGTATTTGCAAGAACGCATCTGCTAGGGCCAACTTCGAAATATATTTACCCGGGCACAGTTTGTCAAAAAGATCTTCTGGGCAGGGTAAAGGAAAAGTTGCAATCACTAGTTGTGGATTCACTGTTGCCCTAAAGTCCACACAAAGTCTCAATTTTCCGGAAGGTTTTTGCTAAATTACTATGGGTAATGCCCAGAGAGAAGACTGCACACGTTCAATCACACCTTGTGATTCCAAATCGTGTAATGTTTTTGCGACCTCATTACGCAATGCGTGGGGAACATTGCGCGCTCTGAAAAACTTCGGTTGCGCATTTACTTTCAGTTCCAAATGTGCTTTATAGTTCTTAGCGCAACCGAGGCCCGGTCCAAAAATGTCGGCGAATTCTTCACAGAGACGAGAAACACTGTCTGAAGGCACACTCTGGTTCACTGATAGGACCTGATTTACTATAGACAAGTTAAACAACTGAAATAAATCGAAACCAAACAAGTTCACTGCAGAAGAAGAACGAAGGACGTAAAATGATACAAGTTTTGATTGTCCTTTGTGTGTTGCAAGAAGGCTGCACTGTCCTAACACAGGGATCGCTTGTCCTGAATAACTACTTAACATTTGCGGCATGCAATGGAGGTGTGCCCAGCTGTTTGTACGTGTCGCGATTGATCAGTGAAACTGCAGCTCCGGTATCGAGCTGGAATGGTATCGCTTTGCCATTAATGTCGAAGTCTACAAAAAGTTTATTGTCCTGCTGATGACAAGAGCGACTGTCTCGTGCAACGTGAACTGACACTAATACATAACAACTTGGGACTTGACGGGATTTCCGGCGATGTCGACGCACACTATATGTGGGACGAACACAGTCACTGTTAGAGAGAGTGGCACTGGGCGGAGTGAAATTAACTACATGAATTGCCATGGGCGAAGTTTCACGAGCCTGAGTATCCTTGGTTCGAATTCGGCGTGAAGCATAGGGCCTGGAATGGTTGTGAGTGTCCGATCTGAGCTTTTTCTGGCAAGCACTCCAAACATGTCCTTTTTTATTACAGAAAAAGCAAATAGTCTGGCGTGACGGGCAATTCTCACGCGAATGTCTAGTAGCACACCGCGGGCATGATTTTAGCACTGCATTTGCTTGCCTGCACGGCACACGGGGCTGAGAGCCTGGCGGCAGCGGCGCGGCCGGGCGCGAGGGCTGTTTACTGTTCCATGCAGCTCGCCCGTCGGGCCGGTTAACGTGACACACGGGTGGCAAAGTTTCAAATGATTCCTGAGCAAAGTAGTGTCCTGCCGATCCAATATGTCCATCACTTGTTGAAGGGAGGGATTGACTAGTTTCAAAATCTGTTCCCGTATACGAACATCAGAAACGTTCTGTGCAATTGCATCATGTACCATAGTACCTGAATAAGGGAGTCCACATTCACACTCAAAAGCACAGTCCCTAGTAAGGCCCTGCAAGGTTGCAACCCACTCCCGATTAGTCTGACATGCCGTACGTTTTGTACGAAAGAACGTATACCGTTTGGCAACTACAATGACTTATTCTTTGAAATATGCATCTAATGCAGACAAAATTTCATGGTAGGACAGAGTTGCTACGTCGCGTCGGGGAAATATTTTGACTATCACACGGTACGTGTAGACGCCGACAGACTAAAGGAGATAATGCTTTCGCTCATTACCTTGAATTCTGTAGGCGGCGAGATGGAATCCAAATTGGCGTGACCACTCCGTCCAGCTTTCCAGTGCCGCATCAAAAGAACGAAATGGTGGTGCAACTGCGTGTTGTGGCTGCGTTAGCAGTGGAGCGGCGGCTAGCGCATCGTTTTGCATTGCACGTTGACCCTGGACGAGCTGTCCAAGGGCATCCAGTAAGGCCTGCGTCTGCTCATTCTGTAAGCGATAAAATTCGGACAGTACATCTGGAGATTGTGGCGAAGCCATTACACAAGTCAATCAGGGCAGTATAGTTACGAACGCGGTGTGGCCTCGTCGCCACTTTTTGTGGTTTGGCAAGACAGCCAATCCACTAGGAGGAAGCCGAAAGGCACGTGTTTAAGCTCACGCAGGCTGGCGTGAGGTCTGGAACAGGACACAGAAATGAGAATAGTAAAAAAACGTACGTAGCTTGTGGAATACTTAACTTTAATCCATAATTGGTGAACATCGCTCTTGATGGTACATGTTTTACAGCATCAATAGTAATTAGTAATGGCGCCTTGCTAGGTCGTAGCAAATGACGTAGCTGAAGGCTATGCTAACTATCGTCTCGGCAAATGAGAGCGTAATTTGTCAGTGAACCATCGCTAGCAAAGTCGGCTCTACAACTGGGGCGTGTGCTAGGAAGTCTCTCTAGACCTGCCGTGTGGCGGCGCTCGGTCTGCGATCTCTGATAGTGGCGACACGCAGATCCGACGTATACTTACGGACCGCGGCTGATTTAAAGGCTACCACCTAGCAAGTGTGGTGTCTGGCGGTGACACCACAGTGTGCATACCGAAGGTCTTACTGTACGCACACCACAATAAGTGACGACATACTCGTAAATAAGGAGGCGGAAACTGCGAATAGACAATTATCTAGTTTTGGTTGGTTGGTTGGTTGTTTTGGGGAAGGAGACCAGACAGCGAGGTCATCGGTCACATCGGATTAGGGAAGGACAGGGAGGGAAGTCGGCCGTGCCCTTTGAAAGGAACCATCCCGGCATTTGCCTGAAGCGATTTAGGGAAATCACGGAAAACCTAAATCAGGATGGCCGGACGCGGGATTGAACCGTCGTCCTCCCGAATGCGAGTCCAGTGTCTAACCACTGCGCCACCTCGCTCGGTTATCTAGTTTTCAGGAGACGGTATACACAGTGTAGTATATATGCGTATACTGGTATGTCAAAGGCAGGAATTATATAGACATATGGTTGGAAATTTAAAAATATGCCCAGTACCCTCCTTCAAATCAAAACAAAGAATATTTCTGGACCGTCTTCTGCAATAATGTTAGCTAAATTCTTATTTCTGGATTTCACGCATCACTGCTACGTTTCACATATAATCTGCTAATAGTTTTAATACTAATATCGGAACAGATGGAAATTTCTTGAGAAAGAGAGCAGTAACAATAATTTACAGAATGTGAAGCCGGCCCTAAATTTACTTTAGGAGTGACATCCAATAAAACTCTTGTGAATAGCTGAATTAGTAATTTACATAGCTAAACTTATACAGGTTTATTTAAAAATGTGTAGACATAACACATAGGCGTAACATTATAAACAGTGCAATATTAAGAAGTAATCGTAAAGACAGAGGTGAAATATATATTTTAATCACATAACTACTACTAACACCGTTGACTACGAAGAAAGGTAATTAATAGTTTAAGATCGAGAAAAATTTCTGACTGCATTGATTCATAACACTGGGTTCTATTGCATGGCTCAGGAAAAATTGCTACCAAATGCTGACTTAAATATGGAGGGAAAGAAAAATAAATAACTGCCGATAAGAAATTGTAAAGTGACTTATATCTGGACGCTTTTGCTGTGGTTACGTGCAGAAAAACCCTTTATCAAAGGGTAAATGTTACATGATACGCGATAAATCCATTTCTTGTGTGGCTAAGTTGAAGGAAAGTATTCTGAACAAGATAAAGCTTTTGTTTCACAATAATTCATTACATGATACGGTCCTGTGAGAATAACTGTTAATAATTAGAAGAACAGTAAACCGAAATGTAACTATATTGAAGGGTTTAATCAGGTACGTCATTCTTGTAACACATAGCAATCTACATCACAGTTTAGCTGACTTGAAGGCGTCGTCCAGGTGTACATTGTTTACGATAAGTTGACTTATTATATCTGGCGAAATTATTAGGTATCTAAAGTGTAAAATATCTTACTTCTATCAATATTATCAAAATTAATATCGCTGATTCTTCTTAATAGACGACAATGGATTTCAAATTTATAATACTTGCAATTTTTGTTTTGTTTGTTTGCTTAGTGAAAGGGTTCGTGTTAATGAAGTTTGCCACACCAATTTCATCTCTTCATTAATGTTAGTAGATTAGATTAGATGCACTTTTGTTCCAATATACTCCTCTGATGTAGAGAACACTTCAGATAACAAGAATACATGTTAACTATTAACAAAGAAAAATAAATATGCTAATGTACTTTCCACAGACCCCAAGTGAAATAGTCCTCACGAATGTGGAAAAAGGAGAAAAAGTCTTAAACACACTTACATTTCACTGGCGAGAGCAAATCTGTCACAGAACATGTTAAATATCTTCAGATGCCAATGACGTTTAATAGGCTATTGTAGGCATCTATATTCAAAGAGAGAAATTATATAACTTCACTTAGCTACAATGATCGCATTACTAGTCTGTATTTGTAAACTAAACAGCTTGTATGTAATATTCGTATTATTTGATCTTATTGATGACATACACACATCAGTTGGTTCTGCTAAGAAATTCATCGGTGGATTAGGAGAACTTGCTCAACAATAAATTCTTTAGGCTCCTCCTAAAATTAACATCATTATTAGCTAATAATTTTATTGCTGCTGGCAAGTTAAACGTTTGTTAGTGATTAGTACACACCTTTCTGGATCGAAGTGTCTTTAAGTCGATGTGAAGATTATTCTTCTTCCTAGCACTGATTCCATGAACTGAGCTGTTGGTTTGAAAAGAGACATATTATGACAAGTTCGATTAAGGAATAAATATGTTGGCCAGCATTAGTATCACAAATTCCTTAATGAGGCCGTTACGGGATTTCATCGAGTTCACAACACGAATAATTCTTACTACACGTTTTTGGAAGGCGTTTGATGAGCTACCAAAAAAAAAAAAAACAATCCGGTATGACATTATGGAATAAAAGTAACAAAGTATGTTGACTTCTGTATTTTTGTATTGCCTATGTCTCAAAAAATTCGCATTGCAAATAGCGATTTCTTCTGGTGATTCAGCAGTTATGTGATATTCTCCTCGGAGTTGAATTTATTATGAAGCTGTAATCCCAATAATTTCCGTCTGGCAACTTCCTCTATCTGTTTGTCATCTTTTAGGCATGTACTACCAGGAAAACTGATACAATTCCTGCACTGCGTAAAGCGTGTTTTTCCGAAGTTTAATGACGAAAAGCTGACTAGGAACTATTTCTAATGTCAAAGACAATGTCATTAAATGATATTTCTTTGATTATGCTTGATTTTCTATTTATTGGAATTTTTGTAATTTTAAACATGGCTGCGAGGCAGCAACCATACTAAAATATGGTAGGTAATAAACAGCCAACCGGTTGAAAAAAGATCTACTTTGACCACGCTTCGACACTGACAGTGGATGTCTTCACCAGAAAACCCACAATCACCTAAAAATTGTAAATTGACTTTGACATAAGAAAAAATAAGGAATAACCAGTTTTTGTTCCGAACAAACTTGTAAGAAGACTGTACCCAGATGTAGTAATTGACGAAATAACTTAGGAGTAATAATGCTCTCCACATATAAAATATTTTATTTCAATATTAAAACTACCTAAAACTGGGGAAGCTCGTAACTGACTGGGGAAGCTGGTAACCACCAGTAAAATTATAGCTACGTGACATAGCAATGGTACGCCCTGCTAATGGCTGTATGAGGTAACAATCTCTGGAGAGGGCATCAGCCTTCGCTAACATGTAGAAGTTGTCACCACATGGACTCGAAACAAGTTGGGTTACCTAGTAACAATCGAAGAACCAGCTGGTTATTTATGAAAAAACTTTTTATGTGGCTCGTATTCCTCTTACACGTGAATTTCTAGCATTATACAGATTGAAAAATTATACAGGAAAGTGCAACAGCAAATATTATGTACATTTTGTACCAACAATTCCAATTAAGTAATATAAATTTTTTGTGGTAAAATGCCCTTACTGGGAAATACCTAAAGCTGAAACTTCTTTTTCTTCAGAGCAGATACCACAATATCGTTGAGAATGAGGGTATGTTGAGCAGGCTGGCACTATTTGATCAGTATAGGTTTCTTTCCGAAAAATGTTGAAATAATATTTCCTATCAACGATTTTTAAGGTAAAGCAAAATAATTTAACAGATGGAATTCGTTTAAGTAATTTTTTCTGAAGCTCCTTGAATTTTTTGAACAGGTAATCAAATGCCTTTATTGTGCACTCTGTAAGTAATAAAGGAGTGATCTATACATCTGGAGTATGAAGGAACACCTAGAGTGACAGCTGAAAACTTTTTTAACATTTTTTCTTCTGAGGGATTTATGAATACGTCAACAAGGACACCAGCGACTGGATTACCAATCACAAGATCGTCGGATTGCTGATACAGCTGTCCATTGGAATCGAAATGTGCAGTTGTCTCCTGTAAAAAGTTTAGTAGTGATGGTTCACCGTTTGGCTGTCCCTTCTTTGACTATCAGTATTTAGTAAATTACAAGAACAGGTGACAATTGTGCAACTGAGAGCGTAGTGGTGGATACTGGGTAAAAGTTTCAGAAGACAGTGTTCATTGTAAGATTTAGATAAAAAGCTTCATATGATAAAAAAAATGGCTCTGAGCACTATGGGACTTAACTTCAGAGGTCATCAGTCCCCTAGAACTTAGAACTACTTAAACCTAACTAACCTAAGGACATCACAAACATCCATGCCCGAGGCAGGATTCGAACCTGCGACAGTAGCGGTCGCGCGGTTCCAGACTGTAGCGCCTACAACCGCTCGGCCACTTCGGCTGGCTCATATGATACATACTTATGTATCTTGAGCCTAGCCTATTATGCGTTAAGAATGAATTTAGAAGTTAAAGGCGACTATTGCGCCATAAGACGATGTGCAAGAGTTGCTTGCTAGAAAGATTTTTATTGCATCATACGGGTTGTCATGTTGTGATGTGTTACAGATAAACACTTGTTCTGCACACGGCAGCTACAGATGTTCCAAAGTGAGTCAAATATCTCGTAGTGAGGCTCTGTGCCTATGGTTCTTATCGATGTATAAAGAATGTATAGGAGTAGTAGTAGTGTAGTATTACGTTTCTTCCCAGGTTCTGTCTTCACTCTTCTCGGCAGGTACGTTGTCCATGATACCAGGCCTCAACTGCCGTACAGTGGGTAAAGGTTTGGAAGGACTGACGGAAGACGAAATGTATTTTCTACATATCTCTCTTGTTATATGCTGCACAAGATCCTTTTGAACAATAGTGGAAAAATGGTCAGTCGTGTATTTCGACATAGTTCCTTCGCAGTATCAGCGCTGAACTTTAACCTTTGGGTCACCAACGCGTCTCGGTATAGCGTGGAACTTTATGAAATATAGTGTTGTGAATTCCAAACATACCATAGCGCATTCGTACTGAACACAATAATAACAGAGTCATTTAAATTAAACTTGCTACGTGCATAAAATGAGTGTAAGGTTTGTACTTTCGGTTTTCTACATCTCCTGTCGTCAGTAAGATCTATAGAAAGAATATGTCCGAATTACTGCCATTTTGGATGTCAAATGTATATCAGAATTACGTTCGTGACGAATATGTTATGCCAAATATGAATATGTGTTGCGAGGGTCATTGACATAATATTATCCGCATTTCTCACCCAATGAATATTCTATTATTCTATGGATTTAATATCAGACCTGACTTTTGCCCCTTCATTGTTCTAATACATATCTGATTGTGGTCCTTGTAGTGTAACGACGTAAGTTTCTTATAAACGATTTTCTTTCGACATATGACCATGTGTAGGCTTCGTCACCTACGTCAGTTACAACCCACTTCAAAATTATTTATATTCTTTTTAAATTGTCTCAGAATGGTTCTTGAACGAAACTGTAAAACATCATTTGATTCGTATGCGCAGAATTACGTCACTCGGGCCAATTGGTTTGCGTAAACTTTTTCAACTTAGATGTCGTTTGTTTCTCGTCAGAAATCATATTGATACACGTTATCTGATTTAATCGATATTAGAACCACATTGAATAAAGTTTTGAGATTCAAAGTAGCGATGAACGCTGTCAAAATTCAATAATCTTGTAAAATATATTATTAATTCATTCACGTAATTCTTCATAAATAAATCCTCGGAATACGTATTTCAACTTTAGTAGCATCCACTAGTTTATTATCTTCCTACATACAGACGTGAACCTGATCCTTGACGAGACAAAACTAACATTTTCAATAAGATTAAACTTCCTATGATATCATTGTTGTACAAAACATTACAAATTCTCATTTATTTGATTTTTAGAAGCACGACGCAACAACTCGGTTTCAGGATCTTCTGTTGCTCTTTGGCTGTCGACCCGCGACGTATAGTGGCCAGCAATTTTCTCTCTGGTCCCGGCAGCGAAGATGCTGTCTCCGTTCGTTGCGCCGCCCTCTCCGTACATGAAACATAAAAAAAAATACAAAAACTTTAGACAATTCACAACCATTACAAATATTACAAAAAATACATAAACAAAACTAAATTAAACTTATATTCACCTGCAAACTGGGCTGACACTGGTGGATGGGTGACGCTTCAATTTCGTCCCACTACATCCTCTAGGGGCCACTAATCCTTAATCATCCCACCCATTACAGCTGACTGCTATAATGAATGTTTATATGTCTGGACGTAATCTGCATACGAGGCAAACACAATCGTTCATAGTACTTGACTGACAGCCACTCAAGACCTAAATGTAACAACTTGACCGAAATATATGATGCATGCTTCTGTCAGCATTGTTCTGTTAGGGAAAAACAGGATGAGCTAGGTAAAAAAAGTCATCCCAAATAGGCCTATAGCAAGACAGAATAACTTTATCGAGTTACGGATTTCGCTAAGATGTAGCGCACAATAAGGTACATTATATGACGTACAGTTCATCATCTTTGTTTCAAAATTTATTATGGAACTGTAAATTTCCATCTCTGTAAATGGAAATGGTCTTAAGAAAGAGTTAAACACCATAACAGATGCGGAACGTAATCAGATAACACAGCTACAAACCACTTTCCCGCTCTCAGGAGGAGAGCTCCACAAACGTCTCCCTTCCGCACTAAATGCATGCAAACGTAAAACCGTCTATGTTTAACTGAGCCGATGACACTGTACACGGCCTACAGTACGCTGTATATTAAAGATAGTGTCGTAAGTAAGCAGCTGTATACGTTAAAAATTGCTTGCGTACGACAGAGAAGTCGCTAGAGTGCTCTAATTTGAACAAAACTACACTTCAACAAATTCGCTGTTTAACGTGTCTAGATGAAGCGCAATCGCTAATATTACTGTATTCACAGAGGTACTCCACTGGGTTCTCTAAATCTACATTTATACACCGAAAGCTATCCTATGCTGAGTGGTGGAGGGGCTTCAAGTACCTCTGTCGCCTTCTTAGCCCCAGTGCACGTTGTGAAAGGTACGCTGCAAGAACCAGTAAGACTCTAAGACCTTCAGGGTCTCTTCGTCTGATATTTGTAGGTGAAAGCAAACCACTGGTTGACTGTTCTAATAACGTACACTTTCAGAGCTGTAACAGCAAACAGCAGGGTGAGGCAAGACGCCTCCCACTTAGTGTCTGTCACAGAAATTTGATGAGGATGTCTTCGACGCTTCCGCGATAAAACTAACGCTAGTTTCGTGTTAATAAAAAAATCCTTTCGTACATAATTTTTACCTGTGACTATGGATCATTTTCGTAGAGTTTAGTCGACTTTATCTTATATCTGTTTATCATATAGTTTGGAAGTGCAATCGCATCTTGTTTCAGTAGTCGATGTAGACTAGGTTTTTAATGATGCGGTATCTCCTCTTATATCAATATGAAACTAATAGTTTCGTTTACTATTTCTGTTACGAATATTGGCCTGTAGCCTCCTATATACTTATAGATATGTAGATGGCTATTTAATTGGTCGAAATAAATAATCTATGTATCATTCCTTACAATCTTCGCAAATAAATAGTTTTCCTAAACAATTCTACGAGACGTATTTGAAGATCGCTTCCTGCAAGACCGAAAATGTCAGGTAACGGCCGTTACACTATTTAGTAGCAGAAATAAACTAGCATAAAAATCATTCCCAGAAGCTGCGCCTCACGTTTTCTAAAATCAACACAGTGATTGCCTCCAAGACAATCTAAAGTCAGGCACAACGCAAGTTTAAATAAAATAACAAACACCGCGGTTGATCCCAGCTATCAGAATTTAATAACACAGCTTTACTGATTAGATGAAACCGTCCCAATTTTTAAAACTTGCACTAAATTTCTCTTTGGCGCCAATGCGAAAAACAGTGAACCGCAATTTAACCTCGCAACCTGATCAATCAATGTACAACCCAGCTAACTCAAAGCCTGGGATCAGGATGTGAAGAAACATAAAACTTCTGAATGTTCTGTGTTGGCATGTGGCAGTTGCATGAGGACTACTATCGACGTGGCCATGTAGGAGGCCCCACCACGCTCGGTAAGACTTCGGTCGCCCGAAGCATGGCCGTTTCTCTCTCCAGCTGCAATCACTGGGATGGCTGCCGTTATTATGTTTACCGTCTCAGTTCGGTCTTGTCCGTCATACTGCCTCTGCGGGTTCCTGCTGCTTAAGTGCGTGCAATTCGTGTGTACCCTCTACCACTTGTCATGTGCGCGACGCAACTGTCAACGTAATTCAACACCGCCCAGACAGCACGGTTGGAACGGTACCGTATTTACCACGGCTCGTTCACCCAAGACAGAAAGATGTCCGAGGATAGGTATTTGCTGGTGAAGGGTACTCAGACGCACAACACTAGTTACGACACTCAACAGCAAAATTACCGCTTCGGCAAACTGCTCGAATAACTGCTCTGACAGACCTCTGTCTTCATTTATCTTAGCCATAATCTCACGTCACATAAGGATTGAGGCCGAAGTCTTTTAAATATGAAACACAGCACACATCGAGGCAGTCAACTGAGTGCATAACTACCAAGCCCACTTTAAGAATATGTAGTTTAATCACATTGAAATTAAACATCCAATGTTCATAAGTAGATCTGCATAATTATGTCACAAAAAATATTTTCCTTGCGTGGGCTTAAAGTCAGTATAAATCACACCTTACACATCTTGTCACTAGCAAAACAAATGTCAGTCAGGGGAACATGTAAAATATTCATGTCTTTGGGTTACTGACCAGTAAGGTGTCTGGAGTCACAAATCTGAGAATCTGCACGGGGTACTGAAACCTGGACAGCACATCACCCTTTACTTCCTCATACTCACTACCTACAACTTCTGAAGCCACACCTTTTTACCCAGCTTTACATCTACTGGACGTCCCCTTTGTTATATCTTTGATTTTCTGTTTCATGCCATTCATGACTATAATTCAGATTAGCCCCCTCAACCGCTTCGAACTGTTGCGAAATTGTGCAGCATCAGCTCTTTTTTTTCCAGGCAGTTCTGGTTTGATCGACAGCAAAATCGATAGCAGCAGGTTGAGGATATATGCAAACATAATGCTTTGTGGAGTGTGCTTGTGAGGTTAATGCCCTACAGTATTGAAGGCAAAAGCCAAACAATGAAGCGACTAGTCCCACCTGAAATTATCTTGATGTCGGTAGGTTATTTTAGTAAACCCTATCAGCGAATGAAGGATCGTGATAACAGGGCGTTGCCCGAAGATGCAGAGACCACAAAAAGTTAGTGGTGCTTTACGTGATAGCATTACACATTGGAAACAACCAACAAAAGAGGGTGAAGGTATCAAAAACCAGTACAAACCTGTCTCAGGCTCGCGCCCGCGGAAGGGAACCTAAATATTCTATGTACAGCCTCTCCACGTGTAATGTAACGCCTTCAGAAGCTATAATATCTGCCCGTTGCTCGCCCTTTATATAATTATTGCACAGACTTTACAAGTCTGGACCCAATCCTTGATTTCTTTGGCCATACAGTTCCAGATAAAATTCTCCCGAAACCATACCTTTGTTTAAACATCGCTAAGTGATCTCCAATGGGTCACTCATGGAAATACATAGGTGTGAATGGTACTAATAGGTTGGTGCAGACGTTCACAGCGTTTTGGTTTCGAATCTTTGTGTTCTAGTTGCTATGGGTTTATTTATGTACTATCATGCTCTGATCCCAAATGACAAAAAATAAGAGGGGTGGTAATACGTGCATCTTTGATTGCACGTAGTCAACGCGAACCTTTGCTATCCTATATCGTTACTGGTGATGGGCTATTGTCTTTACGCTAACATAAAGAAAAGAAAGAAATGCTTGAACTCAAACAGAGCAGCAACTCCCCGTACAAATAGCTGCGCGCATCCACCAAAGGTAACGTTATACAGCTTGTGGAACAGTGACGGCGTGCTGTGCTACGAATGGCTTCCTCGATGTGCATCCATCACTACTGACATTTATTGTCAACAACTGAGACTTTTTGTAAACGTACTCTAAGAATAACTACCGCGATGACTAAGTGAAGTGATGCTACCCCATAACGTCCGCCCGCATTCTGCTGGACGGATAAAAACTCTACACAGGATTTGGGCTTGGAAGTCATTCAGCACCCACCTTATTCACCCGATCACGCGCCGTCAGGTTTTCGACTTTTCAGCTCTCTATCAAACAGCCTTCAAGGAACTTCCTTTCAGGACTAAAATGCGCTCTGAACATGGCTCGATGAGTTTTCCGCCTCAAAACCAATTGGTTTCTACAGCTGCGGAATTGAATAATTACCGTAGCGTTGACAGATTGTTGTAAATAACGAAGGAGAATAGATGATTGATGACTAAAGTCTCAGTTGTGTGTATCTGTTATGTTTGTTAAGCTTATGTAAAAACGTTAGAAACTTATGCACCAACTCATTAGTTCAGAAAGTAAAACTATTTTGGCCCATTTACCTCCTCTGACCAGTCAATGCAGAATTCACTCTTAAATGATAGGTCTTTAGTCTTTCTCCTGCAATTATGTTCTCCTTGCTTTTCCTTAGCCCAACACTGGAATCCTTATGTTCCAGAATGCCCTTTAACGACACAAGATATGAGCGAGCACCGCACTAATGATCTCTTGTTTCCCGTTGTTAGCTTCCTTGAAATGTCTGCCCTTTAGAGTGTCCATTATCTTCTTCCCCACCCATACGACTGAGGCCACCAGCAATAACAATATCCTTTCTGTGTACGTGATGCACCCTAATCTTGGAGGTGGAAATACAGCTCACCCGTCTGGAAATGTGCACTATCTGCCTCAGTCTTTTTAATATCCAATAAGATCTTGTTAACCCATTTCAAGAGTTAAAGGATGATGCCCCAGTTGTGCACACAATTTCTCAAGGGTGAACAGCACTGCCGATGTTTCCAGTTTGTAACCGGAATACTTAACTTCTAATCTTGATAAACTGCTATAGGCATACCGCGTCACGCGTCTGTCAGATGGCTGTTCCTGTAAAAGAAATGTGGACATACCAAACATAGGTGTATCAGTTTTAACTATAAAGGATTAGCCAATACCTAGGTTGTTGCTACTACTCTCAAAGGTGGTTTGTTGGGAAGGACGGCATTCAAGTTTGCTACCTTTCTTTCACAATTCATCCAATGCACCTGAAGTTTAGACGAAATGCAGAAAAAATTATCATATCAAAAAACCTTGTCCTTGCGTTGGGACTCTAACGGGGTTCATAAATTTGAACAGCCTCAGTACAACTTTGATAATCAGTAATACCTAGGCTTGAAAATATATATCTCAGACATAACATTTGTGACTGAGCGTATTTTTCCTGAAAAGGCTTAATAACGAGTCCTGCCCTCCCTGACTGGCACAAAATATCCAAAACATGCTGAACATGCTCAAAGAAATTCTCACTGAATGTAAAAAAGTAATAGATATCTCAAAAATTGTACCATCCCTACATGATGTGGCAGTACCATCACTCCGGATGAGAGCCCAAATGGAGCACGATTAAATTCATTCCGATTCGAATCGGTTGCAAAGGCTGTGATCAGTGTGGAACATACAGAGAGTGGAATCTGATAATAGAAGTGACTGGGATCCGAAGTGGTGTATAAATTAGCCTTACAGAATCAGGAGAAACAGGAATGTAGATCATACAACAGAATGGACTGTGCAATTTTGTTTCAGTGCGCAGTAATCTACAGCAGAATGAATTCATCCATCTTCTTTTGGAACCAAAAATGGGCGAAGAACATGGAGACCAGACAGGGTCCAATAATTGGAGTCGTGCACAGCTTATATCAATACCTATGCTTGGGGAACCTCTGTGGTTTCGTTGCTTAGCTAGGGTTTCACCTGTGCAGCTCGCACTGAGGATGTCTGCAGTAACCGCAGTAACCCAGAAAGAGCCTTGCTGGATAGCGACCTGGGCTCGCTAGCCGTGGACGTCCGCTCGCTGCATTGGCTTGGTGCATGCTTACTTTGGGTAACGTGCGTATACTGTAGAGTCACCGCTCCCCTATCTGTGCGGGGTCGCACCATACTCTGGAATTCGATTAGCCCTGCTTCATGCTGCCTTGGGTGATGGACATGGCAACGTAAATGGTCCTTTATTCTGCCGGGCCCGAAGCAGGAACAACTGCGAGTACTATGCAGTGAAATGTCGACAGGGTTCGTGGAAACTCCATTGCCTTGCTACTGAATTTCATTTGATGTCGTAAGTTCATTGGCTTGGGTTGCGGACCCTTGTTTGGGCGAAGCCTTTAACATGGATCAACATCCAGGTAACAAGGAGGTGGCTGAGTTAAGTATTTACTCTACTGTGAGAGAACTTGGATTTTTAAGTGTTCTGTTAGCAAAATAGTTGATTATTGCCGGCATTGTGGGTGATATGGATGATGATATGTATAATTTTTAAATCTTGAAATTTACCCGCAACAATAGTGCGTGCCTTTTACGGGTTTAAGTTTTTCTTAATCTTTTTCATCTCAAGTTGATGATAAAAAGCCGATACCTGTGTTATAAATTACGTTGCCACGTAAAGACTGATCTGTTAAGAAGTACTTACGGGATAAGCAGATTCAGTTGTCGGCCCTCATTTCCTCTGTCTTGTTGGGGCCCGTGTACTATTTGCAATTTACATGAATGGAAGAATGTTTTAGAATGTTCTGAATTGAGCAACTGTCAGATGCGTCAGCTGAGCAAGTGCCTGATGTTGTATTTTGCCTATTTCTTATGTTTCAGCGCCTTTCTTGCCTTGTATTTTGATGCTTCTGTAAGTAATTCGTAATGCCTGATGATTTGTCAGTGCTCCCTTTCGTAATTTTAGCTATCACATACTCTACTATCTTGAGTCTTTCACGTTTCTTTCACAATATATTAATTTTTATTTCAAATAAATGCCACTGGCTTGATTATATAATGTTTATAAAGTTCAAAAATGTACTTGGGATTGTTTGAAAAATGATTTATTCTCTGTAATAGAAACCGTTGTATAATATAAACCCTTATTTAAAATTTTGCTAGCTTATCTGAGGCACTCTCCTGAGCTCGATGGTTCATACCTATTGTCTTTAACTACTTAGCCTCTGTGGCAAATAAGCACTTCTTGTCTTTGCAATTTGAAAATTGGCCTCTGTGGTAGATAAATATGTTAAAAGACAATGTTCTTCATGCTCAACTGTTACCATTCCCAGAAACTTGCTGCCTATCATTTCATAATTCTGTACTTGATCATTTCATCGATAACCAGCTTCAGTTGCCAGATCCTCGGAGGAGGAAGCTTGTATGGCGATTACATGACCGAATTGTTGTAAATAAACTCAATCTGGTACTCGCTTAATTTACTAAACCCCAGAGCGATGGCAACCACTTTCAGCTATGACTGACATACACGTCGCAACTGCGCGGCCTGCGCGATAGGTAGATGGCTAAAACTAGCCGACTCTTGTTTAACTATTTTTCTGACTCCGGAAACCAACACTCGTGCCTCACGAGCATATCTACAAAGTTTCCGAGGCCACTCCCTACCGAACGGAATGGAAAATGCACGTTCCCTCTAATTAAGCCTGCCGCTGTGACCGAGCTGTTGTAGGCGCTTCAGTCCAGAACCGCGCTGTTTCTACAGTCGCAGGTTCGAATCCTGCCTCGGGCATGAATGTGTGTGATGTCCTTAGGTTAGTTAGGTTTAAGTAGTTCTACGTCTAGGGGACTGATGACCTCAGATGTTAAGTCCCATAGTGCTTAGAGCCATTTGAACCATACTGAACTTCTAATTAACAATGAGACCAGTTTTTTGGGTAAAGTCAGAACCAAGAATCACAAAAAACCACGAATTAACACGACAGCTTCACCATAAATTTCAAAGTGAAGCCCCGGATCCTCAACTTAAAGGTGAATTCCGCAAAATTTGTACAGCTCACCCAAGCTGGTGGACATCCCGCATCTGGCGAGTCCACTACTCGGGGAGGGGGGAGCAACGACACGTTGGTGGTACTGTTATTCACTAATTAGTGATTATCAGTTTCCTGCGTCAGGTACCGCACAAACCAGGACCTTCACTCACACAAAGATTAATAAATGGAACGGGAGTAATTTACAAAGCCACTACGCTATAACACACTGTGGATCTATTCACCTTAACATTGTCCCTATTCCTCGCGTCTATTGAGTCCGAATTTTCCCTATTCTTTCACTGAATGCCTGGAATATCTCATTTAAAATGTTAAGGATCCCACATGTAAAACATCTACACAGAATCCGGCCTCATCCATTAATTGCTCCGCGACTCTCCTATGTCACCGTGCGTAGATTGACAAAGCATCACCGACGTCAGAGGAATGTGCAGCTGAAGTTCGACCACGCTCTAAGACAGACGGTACGTGAATCAGGGAAATCGGCATGTTTAGTAACCAGTGGAGCGACGTTTTTTGCCATGTGACTGTGTTCGCGAACATAACTAAAGTGTCCTACTGTTCTGTTCAATTCAGGTAGAATCTAACTGTCGAAGAAGTAGGTCCCTCACTCTACTGTAGCTGATGATTGGTAATTTAATACACTATATTTAGCTTTGCTGTCTTGGTCATTTAAAGTTAGAGGGAAAGAGTAACGTCCGAAGATTTGAGAAACAGACAAGAAATAAATTAGTTTTCATTACTAGGTTGAAGTTAAGTGTTGAGTGTATATTTATTTTTTTTAATGTATATATACGCTTGCTAATGACAAGAAAAACTTTACAGATTTTTCTGCCTTGTTGTAAAACGAGTTTGTATTGTGCGTAGTTGTTCAAAGCTCAGTGTGGTTTGTAAAAGGCTAGTAATATTGTTAGCAGCTTACAGATTTCTTATTTTATGAAGCTATAGTTCTTGTTACCTGGTGTTCTACACTAAACTAGAAAGAAAATTTCTTGTGTAGACAATATTTCGTAAAACCACCATGCTGTAGTGGTAACACTGACACCCGTCAGGTTACGGGAGATAGCGCTGTCGGGCTTGGCTAGCAATTGGATGGGTCGCCGTCCGGATCGGTAGAGCGCTGATGGCGTGAGGGGTGTACCTAATCCTTGTGACACAAATTGTGGACCTACTTGACTCAAAAGTAGCGACTCCAGTTTTATAAACCAACAACGAGCGGGAGAGCAATGTGTGGACCACATGCCCCTCCATATCCACATCCAGAGAAGGCTAAACGCTGAGGATGACCAGGCGATCGGTTAGTACCTTTGGGCCTTCCTAGGCCAGTTCCGACGTATTTTAGCTTAGACAATATTTGGAGAATTAATCTTTTTGCCAACAACTGAGTAATACAATAGAACATAGTCCAACTGTGGAGCAATGTATGATTCTTGTTTGAGCTACTGATGCCATATTTCTCTTGACATACTGTAAACTTCCAGTCAGTTCGACTTCCCTAAACCCGCATCCTGTCAGTAGTAGTAGTAGTAGTAGTAGTAGTAGTAGTAGTACCAACAGGAAGATATGCGGCCAAGCAAGTGCAAGATGAAACCTTTGAGTCAGGTTGTGAAGTTCGTACAGATGTCATCATGATGCGGTCGCAGAGTGCAACCCCACAGTCAGAACGCAGAAACACGATTCTTCAGTCACCTTCTTCGTTTGATTTGGTAAACGCCTTTCTCAAAATCTGTATGAATCATACGAGAAATAAGATGTTCGTTCAGGTGAGGGTCATGACCCCTAAGAGTCTTCCATCATCCCTTTGGATGTGCTGGTGCATGTGAAGAAAGTTTAGGAATCTGGAGACTAGGATACGGTATGGATGGAGTATACCAGCAGGAGAGACAGCTGCAGTAGTACGAAATAACAGTTTAAGGAACATTGCATCGTACTTCGATTTTGTATATATTATCCAATAACGGGCCCTCGTCTCTTAATAAATAAGCCCTTATTGGACGGGAGTGTACGTAATGTACGAGAGCAGGATGTTACACATGGACGACAACATACGGAAATCTGGATCTGACTGTGATTCGTGCTCGTATAGCCGAAGCGGTTAAGGCAACCGCTCGCATACAGCGGGAAACGCGGGTTCGGGTCACAGTCTGGCACGTTTCATTGCCGTCATTCAAGTACAAAGACGTAGTTGGTTCATATTCGCAAAGTTATTGCCGCAGGGGTACGTTATTATCAAGCACGCACCGCGGCTCGGTAACTGAAGGTGACGAGCTAGCACGGAGAGGTTCGACGTGCAACAGGGGCGCTGACAGAGCGGCGTGACTGGCGCCGCGACGGCTAATTTCGCTGGCGGGCCTGCTAGGCGCGTGTTGGCGGGTTAGCGCGTGGCGCGCCGTGGCCGGCTGGCGTGACCCGGCGGTGGCGCCAGCGGAACCGCGACAGCGCCCCCCGGCTATCGATCTGCGCCGCCGTCGCCGCCGCCGCCGCCAGCAGCAGCGACTACGACGCAAACACTTTGCGCTGCCCAGGCCGGCACGCGGCACCGCCCAGCAGCCGACGGCGTCCATTAGCGCGCTGCCGGCCGGCGCCGTTTGCTGCGCTCGAATTAATCCTATTAGCGCGTGCTTCATTAGCAGCTCTAGGTGCAATCCCAGACGACGCTAATGTGGACGTGACCCGAGAGTTAAATCAGCGAGCGTGCATCTCTTTGTGGCTTTGTTTACATCGCAGGGACAAAGGTGCCGGAGGTGAGGAGTCGTGAACGTGCATTAACATACACTTACACACTTCCTAATTTTATACAAGTATTCTGAAACATATAAAAATATACAATGTTGTCAAAAATTAAAGCAACAAACGGTTATTTCCTCGTCCTGTGTCTAACTCACGATATAATCATACAAACTGTCAACCAGATGTCCATACGACCGTATTTTGTGTTCGTCAGGATAGAGGTCAGGAGCGGAGGGCGTTGTAAAATGAAAAGTAATGAAGTGGAATGGACCCAGTTTATTCCTGTAATGATGATACACTGGTGCCTACGTAGGGCCGAGCAGCCCCAAGAGGGGTTGCCGTCTGCTCATCAGAGAGGCAGAGGCTAGAGGAGCGACTACTCGGGGCCGAGGTCTGAAGCTAAGAGAGGGCGGAGCTGTTTCCAAGCCGCCCTCGCCGCTCCCGGCCGCGTCCCCACGTGATCACACGATTATTCTCTGATTGGAGGATTGATTCCGCCAACGCGCCTTGCTAGTAGCGTACCCCCGTCAGCGCAACCAACCCGTGGGACTTAAGTCTGACCGAGGAGCACGTTGCAGGAATGTGCCGACCATGGTCTTCCGGCCAGCACCTTCCACCACAGTATGCCCAAGCCGGCTACGGCCGAACATTATGCATGGAAAATTTTATTTAATAACATTTTGTCGGCAATGATCCCTCTTGGGGGGTCCCCTCCCTGCACATCCTTTCCCCTTCTGAAGAAGGCTCTCTGGATGAAAATGAATGAGCTTATTCTAATTGATTATTCCATTTACAAAAATATATGATCATTATGAAGGGTCCCAGAAATTAACATCCATAACATAGCATAAATATCAATATGTGAAAAAGTTACAAAGTGGCCTGAAGGGCCTGAAGGAAGGCTCTAGAATAACAAACTTGTGAAGTTGGTGCGACGGCAGTGGGGCGGCGCCATGCTGTGAGTGTGTGTCGGCGGTATCAGTGGTGGTGGGTACCCAGGCGATGATGAGGGGCACCGGAGCACAGCAAACTGAAACACTCCACCCTCGTGGGGGTGAGAGAATGCTCCCAGGCCTGTCACAAGGGGGTTTTTCCCCGTATTATTACTTTGAGTTCTTAAATCTTGGATTATGGTAATTGCCCAAGTGGGTGAATGAGAACATTACACAATGACAAAAATTTAAAGAGAAAACAAAATTACTTACATGAGGGTTAAGACTCGACAGTTAAATTGTGATTCCATAGACTTTACATAGAAATACAAATCCATTACAAAATTAGTTCATTGACCTGACACCTAGACTACAACTTAATTCTAAGGGGGGGGGGGGGGGGTCATGCCTGATCGCATGCACCAAGGTTGGCAGGTGTGATATTCACCTTCAGGTTGTGGGGGTGGTACTACTTCTCGGAAGGAAGTGAAACATTTGCAAAACCCTGTTTTACAGAGTATCCAGGATACTATAATCAAAATCATTACAATGATGATTACCGAACCGGCGCTGGGTAATACAACGGTGGTTAATCGCTTGGTTTGGTGCCAATCAGCAATATGTGAGGCCACTCGGTCAAGAGCAACTTGGTTGTGTTCCTGGGTAAGGAGACGATTGATCGATTGGAGTAGATCTGAATCATTGGTATTCGGTAAATTCTTTAGCTTCTCATAGTGATGGAGTTTAAAAGAGAGTTCAGGGAGGTATAAGGTAAATGTGGGAATGGTGACATGGAAGGTGGAGTGCAATTGAGCTGATATCCTCATAGAAGCAGCGTATACGTCACATCTTGAACTATTATACACTAGGCCACTATTATTCAGTGTTACCCGGTACGATTCAGTCTCTGACATTGAACGGTGGCACACCAGGGTGGCGGTGACAGTCTGTGGAGCAGCGAACAGAAAACTGTTGCCAGCAGGCTGAATTATTGGTTGACGAAGTGAGACTAAAACACGAGGACATGGAGGTGTAGTAGTTTCAGCTAAAAACAGTGACATCTCGGACTCAGTAGTGTTAGTGTGTAAAATTAGCGTGGAGCATAAGTAATGTGTTGTATGGAAGCAACTGGATAGTTCAGCGTGAGAGAGAGTGGCGTGTGTTTGTCGATCCCGACTAACTATTAAAAATTCTTGAGTCTGCCAAACAACATGGTGGTGAAGGGTAGCCCAAGAGTCTGGAAAAGTTTATATTTGATAGCACTCGTATTCGCAATTTGCGCACGTGATTGGCAACCTCATTCGCATCCGTATACCGTCCGAATTACGGGTAAGTCGGACCTCCAACGCAGCATAGTAAAAGGGGAGGTTGCTTTCAGCTTCCATTGTTGATAACGGTCGACTGCGAGAGAAAGTATTAGTGACCCAACAAGTAAAAATTTCCTGGCTTACTTGATGAGTAATTCAGAGATGACAGAGGGGGTACAACGTTGTAGCAATAATTACCTGGCAAGTAGCGACGATGGACCAATCCAGTCACGCTTACTAATGAAGAAGGCCACGAAGTAGAATCACGGCAGGCAACCAACAGTTTGGCAGCCGTGGGGGTAGCAAGGCGGCAAGACAATGGTGTAATTCAACACTGAGTATCCGCTGATCAATCACGCGTCAGCAAAAGAGACGCTGAACGCGGAGGCAGTACAACGCAGCGCAGACTAAGCGTAACTCGCTGGAAAAAAATTTTTCAACCTGCTATGGGACGAAGACCAAGTGTCGTTAGTTAATTTGAGATTTTGTACGAAGAAAGTTTTTTTTAATGAATAAAATGAGAAGGAATCCTGTGATCGCGGTGTAAACCTGCACAGCCTAGGCACCTCCCATGCATTGGCCACTACGCAGGGGCACCCACCCCGCTAAGGCTCGACACGGCGAGACAGGTGAAGTACTTCATAAATTTCAGAAATAATATTGAGTGGTTTTTTTAGCTGTAGAAAACCCGAATGATGGTAGGACAGCTCAAGTTAACTCAATAATCATAGGATCTTTACTTGCAGAAGTGGTCAATAGAGAGATTAACTGTACTGAAGTCGGAAATGAATGCTAGCGAGAGCGAGTCTGTTGCTCGTGAATACAGAGGCTGGGCGTGAAGCAGCGGAGGCGGCGCAGCGCAGCTTTATCAGTGCTGAGCCGGCAGAGTGCTGAGCTCAGATAACAGCGTCGGAGAGCGCTAGTCGCTCTGCGTCCGAGACTAAGACATTGTAAGTGTTACTTAAAAGTAACAGTTTATTGCAAAGCAATAATAAACGAATAGCTGATGTCACAAAGACTTTTGATTCCATTTTAACAGAACAACTTAAGTGTTCAACAGGTAAATTGATTACGTTGTTGAGTAAAAGAAACTGCTACTGAACATAACGTACATACGTACGTACTTCCCTTTCCCCTTCAGAAGAGCGGAGGGCATAAACGACAAAAGCCTTGTTCATGTACTTAGTATATGACAATAGAGGTCTGGTAACATCAACAAGTTACACCAAGGTAGTGTGGATATGAACAGTGCGAGTGTGTTGTAAGTTGTTATTGGGCGTATGAAGTGTTGTGTAAGTGTGTGACTAATGGTAGCTGATGGCGGATACGAATTGAAGGCCAATAGCTGCTATCAGAGATACTTCCAGTCGAGAAACAATGAAAATTAAAAGGGAATACCGAATATGACACAAAGATAACGTATAACCATAAAGTGTACTAACATTAATCAAAACTATAAATTGATAACAATAAGACATGACATTGAAGTAATAATAATTGACAAGAAATAAAATAAAGGGAATATTTCCCGAACATAAACTTCCGAAACGCATACGAAATCCGTCAGGGGATGTTGTTTTTTAGTCGGTTGGCGAAGTGCATAAGGGACTACGTCAGTAGAATCCGACAGTTTGTGTATATAACAACATTGTTCTTAAAAGTGCAGTTTGCACTGTCAGATGGTGAAAAGCAACGAATCCGTTCAGCAACGGAAAAGGCTGCCATTTGGGGAACGGTATCTGAATCTTTGGCAGAATCCGATGATTTTGCAATGGAATTGCCATGTAGAAGAAAATGGCGTTGTATAAAATGTAATAAAAGAGCGTCTTGGCCTCAGTTCATTTGTGGTTGAGTGCCAGAGGCGTGGTGTGAGCGCAAATTGTCTCACGGTAATTGATGTATGAATTGTTTTGTGGTCAACCGAGGAGCCTAGGATTCGGTGACGTGTAAGTACAAGTTCGCGGTGCGAATGAGCTACCTGCGACTGACTCGACTAATAAGTTCAGCAGTGCATTAGTGCAATCTGCAGACTTGGATTGATGATTATATAATTTGCAGGTCAATGGAGCAACCTGCAGACAGTGCTAAGGCAATCTGTCTAATAATTGAGGGGTAGGCAGTGCATTGGAGCTATCTGCGATACCGTGGTTCAGCGGGCCTAAGGGTGTCCGTCTGACTTAATAAGAATTAGTGTAGAGACATGGGTTTCCTGCGATACATGGAATAAAAGTATCAGCGGCGTTATTAGCGACCTGCTGTACTAGGAAAATGTCGACTGTTCAAACAATAAAAATAGCTCTGAAGCTAGAATAGCATACATGCATAAATAGCGTCACTTTTTGTGCGCGCAGTACATAGCACTATATAAAATGAAAATCATGAACTATAAATCACTAGCGCTAGCATAATGACATAATTAAACACAATGACATATATTGACAGGAAAATAAAAACACAATGATGTATAATAATAACGCTGTAAGTAGTCGGAACGCTCAACGTTAACATGTAACACTGGCCACCTGGGGCTGGCTGCTAGGCTGCGTGTGTGTTAGTTTTAAAACTGACGATAATAAATTGAACTGAAAGGACAACTAGGCACAGTTCCCGTAGCGCTTACATCACCGGCTAATTAGAGGCAAAGTACGTATCTCACAATGGATCATCGGCCGATATTTTGGGGCAAGACTGCAACAAGGGAGAGCAATATCTCGGTGTAAATAGGTGGCAAGATTAAAAGACCGGTACTGTCGGAAGAGGGTACCTAACATGTTGTAGGGGCCTCCTCATCGACAGAAGAAGGAAAACAGGATAGAACAATGACCACGGCGGTAGAGTAAAATAAATGGGGAGGGCCAAAATAACTGCGTAGCAACCAAGGAACAATCGCCCACCGATATACGGCAGCCCGGACGATTGGTCGTTTGTGCCTCGTCAGTAGCGTGAAAAACCCGTGGCATTGCATTGGTTTGCCCATATCGGGCCTTGTCCAAGGAAGATTACGTTAAATGTCCTCATAGGTCGATGTGTAAGAGGGTTAGGGCTGTAGTTTGTAGCTTATACAATGAATCAAAGCAGTAGTGAAACTTCACTTATAGGATTGGCAGACTAAGGTATGCAGAATAATGTAAATCGTTAAGAACTTCGTGTGATTTATCCAGGTAATGTGAAACAAAACAAGGAAAAGAATTTAAACAATGAATCACATCTACTTAATATTTATGTTAAGATTTATTGGGATGTTTGAATGAATTTTGTTTGCCGTGTCTTCCGGCTGCATGAAAGAAACCAGCTTGAAGCTGTAAGCGAGCGCGCAGCGCACGCGTAGGTGCGGAGTAGGCACCGGCACGTCAGCGGTTATTTGAGACGGCGTGTAGCCGCCAGAGGCCGGCCGCTACTGCAGCGACAAATATCACGCGCTTAGCGTGTACAAGAAATAACGATGAATTAGAAATTGCTAATTATCTATAATAAGAGTTTTTTAAAAAGGCTGTTAGTTATATAAAATGATGGTAATTGCATTGTAGTCTGTCATACACGGAGGATAGGGCAGTAATTTGCGGTTTGTTTTTGTAACTACTCGGACGCGCCGCGTATTGAGACGCTGGAGGCGGCAGCGCACGTGGTGATAAGATACGTCATCGCGCGGAGCGCTGTTACTGGCTGAGAAAAAATGATGGCCGCTGGCCAGTTCTTGGCGAGGAGAAGGGACAGCGCTGAAGAGAGGAGGGGAGGCGACAGCTGATGTGTTGCCCCGCCAACAGCTGGTCCCGTAAACAAAGCGTACGAGGCGTGTGCATTTCAAGTCCTGGCTTTATCTGTTCCGATTACTTACGATTAGCTGCAGCAAATATATAACTACGGCATATAGTACAATACACTAGACGTCAACGTAACAAGTATTAAGAAAAGCTCGAAGTAAAAATACTCCACATGTACTGGTTTGCCAAATAGATGGCAATAGAGGACATTGAAGAATATTATTCGGAGTTAGCAGCCGCGGTACTGCCAACACCAACTGTAATGGTTGCATTTGAAGCAAGTCAGTTGCGTGACGTCTAATGCGTGGCATTGCTTGCAAGACATAAAAAATAATCATACATATGAAAATGAGCAAAAATACATGACAGGACTGGAAATTGACAATTGAGAATGGCTGGGAACTCCGTGGTGGCCAGGCACGTCTTGCTTCCAAGTCCCTGGAGAAAATGACTTAAACTAAGCTGCAATAAAACATAACATAAAACTCTAATTAGGCGTGATTAATCACGCGACCTCAACCCACAAGGGTGTCGATTCCGCAAAGGGTATCTACAAACCTGTGGAGGTAATCTCCTCCGTTTTTTCTTTCGTCTTTGTTCCACTTGAGGTGGAGGTGACACAGGAGGATCGGGGGCTGCGACCTGTTGTGGTGACACAGCCCTACCGTGGTAAGGTTGCAGGCGGTCAAAGTGCACTATCACCGTACGATCGGGTAATTGCAGTTCTGCATTGACTGGTGAGGTCAACCGTACAATCCGATACGGGCCTTCAAAGCGGGGAGAGAACTTTTTAGTTCTTCCCTTTCTGACTGCCGGGTTTCGTAGTAACACTAAATCACCTGTTTGATAAGTCGGTAAAACAGCTTTTTTGTTCTGCCTGTGCAACTGTTTATTAGTAGCTTTGATATTATTCCTCTTTACCTTATACCAGATCGCTTTTAGCCGGCGGGCTAAATCTTTTACTTCCTTTATTTCTACACCTTGAGGTAGTTTGTCTATTTCGAACGGCGAATTCATCGGCCGTCCAAACACAGCTTCGTAAGGGGTATACCCCGTGGATTCATGTATTCTGGTGTTGTATGCCGAAGAAATATACGGTACATTTATGTCCCAATCAGCGTGCGGTTTTGCAACATAATAGGATAACATTTTACAAATTGTACGGTGTACGCGTTCAACGCGACCGTTGGCTTTAGGATGGAAGGGACTTGTACGCCATTTTTTGATTCTTAGCAATTTACAAACTTGTACAAATAAAGCAGACATGAAATTGGTTCCTTGATCCGTTAAAATAGCATCAGGACTTCCAAAAGGTAGTATCACACGATTTACAAACTCTCTCGCCACAGTTTCAGCTGTCATGTCGGGGAGGGGAACCAAAATTAGATAACGTGAAAAGTGATCAATAACAGATAAAATATATTTGTTACCTTGTTGCAACTGTGGAAAAGGACCTTGGAAATCTAAAGCAAGAATTTCGAAGGGTGAAGATGCCTTAGGAAGTATTTGCAGCGGCACTCGCGGATGCCTATTTTGTGCTCGTTGTGCACACGGCAGGCAAGATCTTACATACCTGTCCACGTCACGTTGTCGGTATTGCCACCAATAACGTGTCGCAATTCTAGCGTTCGTAGCGCGTTTTCCGCTGTCACATGCTTGAATTGTATCATGGCATTGCCGTATTATACGTTGCTGCAAGCATTCCGGTATTACCAAACGATTTCCATGGGGAGTTCTTCGATACAAAAGGTCGTCTATTACTTCAAATTCTGGCAAGGTGGCGTATCTTTGACATTGAACGTCCACCTGCTGTGCTTCTTTTAACTCTTCAATTGATACCTCATCTGATTGAATGACACGCACTTTTCTACTTAACGCATCAGCATTTTGATGCAACCGACCAGGCTTGTGCAGAACTTCAGAATCATATTCTGACAGTTTCATGGCCCAGCGCATAAGTTTGCTGCTAGGGTCTTTAAGATTCAATAACCACTGCAGAGCAGAGTGATCGGTAAGAACTGTAAACTTGCGACCATAAAGGTAACATCTAAAATAATTAATTCCAAAAAGAAGGGCAAGCAATTCCTTTTCTATAGTACTGTAAATAGTTTCTGCTTTATTCAGTTGACGAGAGGCATACCCAACGGGTTTTTCCTCACCATCTTGCACTTGGCTTAGGACACATCCTACAGCAAAATCAGATGCGTCACATGATAAAATAAAAGGTTCAGCGAAGTCTGGGTAAACAAGTAGAGGTGAACTAGTTAAAATAGTTTTCACTGTTTGAAAGGCGGTCGAACATTCATCCGTCCAAACAAAAGGAGTATCCTTTTTCAACAATTTAGTAAGTGGTTTGGTAATAGTAGCATAATCTTTAACAAAACGGCGGTAATAATTTGCTAGGCCAAGGAAGGATTGTAATTCCTTTGAATTTGTTGGAATAGGAAAAGTGTCTACTGCTTCAGTTAATCGTGGATCTGGCTTGACTCCGCTGGAACTTATGACATGACCTAGATACTGCACTTGTGATTGATCAAAAGAACATTATTCCAATTTTAAGCTTAAATTAGCATTTTGCAAGCGCAACAGTACACTGCGTAGATGTTCAGCATGTTCAGCAATGGATTTTGGAAATATAATTATATCATCAAGATACACAAGGCACATAGTAGGTTTCAACCCACGTAATAGCAGATCTGCAAATCGCTGAAAGGTTGCTGGCGCGTTGTGAAGCCCGAAAGGCATCCTCAAGAATTCATATAAGCCACCAGGAACTACAAAAGCTGTCTTGGCTCGATCTTGAGGAGCAATTGGAATTTGATGATACCCACTGCGCATGTCTAATGTTGTGAAGTACCGGCAATTGCCTAGACGATCGAGTGTTTCATCGATCCGGGGTAATGGATAATGATCTGGAGTAGTAACTTTGTTTACTGCTCGCATGTCTACACAGAGGCGATAGGATTTTTCTCCGTCTATAGACTTCTTTGGAACGACTACAATTGGGCTAGACCACGCACTAGAAGAGGGTTGTATTATCCCTGCTTCTAGTTGCTGTTGTATAGTTTCCTCTACCACTGACTGAAGATGGTAGGGAATTCGGTACCCTTTTTGAGCTATTGGCCTAGCATTTCCGGTTGGAATCTCATGTTGGATTAGATCTGTTGCTGGTAAATATTTCCTGTCTTCAAACAACCATGAATAATCATTCAATACTTCATTTATTAGCTTTTGTTCATGCAATGGGAGGTGACTAAGGTTAGCTTTAAACTTATCTGTCAGATGTGACGTGATTGTCAAAAGGTGTTGAGAGGCGTCAGCAGTCTTTTTGTTTTTCAGAGAAGGGGTTCTCATTGGCAACTCATCTTCTGTGATAACCTGTAAGCTGGCTATTACTGTACCACGCGGTATTAAAGCTTGCTTGTGACTAAAATTGTCTAAACACACGGGTACGCAATTTTCTTTCTGTATTTGCTGCGCTTTGCACAGGCTACGTTTTACGTGGACCTGCATCTGGTCAAGAGTTTCATTCTGGCAGAGTGGATCTACCAAGAAATGAACCTCTTCGGATTCACGTATCCCGACAGGCACCCAAAGGATCTTTCCTGTGCTTTCTGGTATCTCCACGGGATTATCGGCTTTTAGCATCGTTACGGGAGACTCCGAAACTTGGGAAACGGATCCTTTTTTCCCAGCTCCGCTCGCCCGCAACGTGCAGTCACGTCCAAAACGGTGCATGTTGTCGCCGAATTGGACGGTATTTAACCTATAGTCAATAACCCCCTGGAAATGACGCAGAAAGTCACTTCCCAGGATGATGTCGTAATCCGTGCGCCTGTTCCGTACAACCTCCATCGTAAAAGCATATTCTGTGGAGTCCAACATGAACTCAACGCAACAGCTGCCATCCGGTTTCACTATGCCGGGACCAATACCACTGATATGGTACTATGGCGGTTGCAATGTTCTTTTATCTCCCTTCGATAAAAATGCCAAGCTGATCTGTGCGCCTGTGTCAATTAGCACGCGTATTAGTTTGCGGCCTCTAACACCAACGTCAACCACGGCCACCTGCGTGATTCCCTTATAAGCTAGGGGGGTCACTATTTTTAACGGGGGCTGGGAGGGGTGGCACTCCCTGCCCCGCGGCTGTTTCCCGAATTCTGTGGTTGGTTTGCATTTCGCCTGGAATTTGCAGGCGGTTGTGGCCTACTATTTGGACAATGCACGCTTTGGTGACCCATGTTCCTGCACTGATGACAATATGGCACGCGACATTGCTCTGCCACATGTCCTTGTCTATTACAGCGGTCACACTTAGTATCGTTCGGAAAGACACGTCGGGGCTGGCTTTGCCGCGCGGAGACGGCCACAAATCGGCTCGCCTCCTCTCTCAAGAGTGCTAATCGCACGGCTTCGTGTATGGTGCGGGGGGAAGCTACCTTGATTTCGACCCCTCTTTGAGGGTTTATGCCACGAATAAACACGTCTATCGCATGACATTCTGATTCTACCAACAGAACCTCGTTACGAGCAGAACTGGCACTTAGTGCGTACGTGTGGCATGCGACGTTTCTAATCCTGTCCGCGAATGCTTCTAAATCTTGACCCGTTTTTTGCTTAAGGGTGGAAAGCAAGTCACGATAGTAACTAGTATCACGTTTGTCTGTATAGCTTTCAATCAACCCCGTTGCAAGGGACTGGAAGGTAGGGTCATTTTTCAAGCTCTCGACCGACTGCACGTAGATCCGCGCTTCGCCGGTGAGTTTCATTTTCATCACGTTTAAGAGAAATTCATCTGGCCAACCGCAAAGCTTTCCGATGTCCTGGATATTCTGGACCAGCGTTTGAATCTCCTCGTGCGGCTTTCCAGCGAACGCCGGAATAAACGCTACTGCTGGAAAGCTCTGCACCAAAGTAGAGGTGGCTACTGCCACAGGTGATTCTGCACTAGTGAGTGGTGGAGTCACCTGCTTCGGCTGTTCTTCCTCTAGCACTTGCTTAGCAACATTAGATTGCGGAGAAGCCATTTTAAGATCATCTATTTGTTGCTTAAGCTCCGCGTTAGTCAAAATTAATTGATTTAACTGGGACTGCAGCGCCAAGAGGGGATTTTCATCCTCTCCGGCTGCTCCTGCCTCCGATTGCTGCCTGGTGATCGGCATGTTACAATAGTGTGGGCATCTACACCACCGTAGCGTCGCTAGCGACTTACATTATTTGGTGGCGTGCAGACGACGGACGGCGGCGGTGTCGACGAGCGGTGGCAGGCGCTTTGATAACGCGCGGGCGCAGCAGGCGGCGGGCGACAGCACGGACAGCTGCGACGGCGGGGCGGAGCGAGGGCCGCACCCCGGACCCTGGCGCAGGCGGTAGTGACCCGTGGCAGCTACGGACAGCAGCGGCGGCGGCGGCGTCGGCGAGCGTGACTGCAACGCGGACCCTCCTCGGCTCGCGTCCGGCGGCGAACTGCGTCACGCTTGAGGCAATAACATCCATTCTTCCTGCAGAGCTGCTCGCTGCCTTGGAGATTGCAAGCCGTCTCCCTAGTGCATCCCAGACATGCCCTGGATTCAAATAGGGAGAGCGATCAGACCACGCCATGTGCGCAGTATCTTCCGTTTTGAAGTAAACATAAACTACCCGTACTCTTTGAGGTCGAGCATTATCGTCCGTCAGTTACGAAGTCTGGGCCCACAGCACCTCTCAACAACATCAGATGAGGTCCCAAGATCTCGACACGATACCTGACAGCAGTTAAATCTTCCAAATTCGCTCGTACAATTTCATGAAGAGGGGTTCGAGTGGTCAACGTAATCCCTGCCCACACCATCATAGATCTTTCTGGACATCGGTCTCTTTCCACAATATTTGGGTCCTTAAATCGTGTTCCACGTTGTTCCCAGATGCTGCATGGCGCGCTGCAGCCTCGCCACGTTCGGTCTAGTTCCCTTTACTTGCTCAGCCTCGGCCCCTTTGTAGTACTCATACTCAACTGATGAGTTGATTTTACAACCGTAAGGTGGGTCGCATCCCACTCCTGACACCACTTGTTCGTCAGGATGGAGGTCAGGAGCGGAGGGCGTTGTAAAATGAAAAGTAATGAAGTGGAATGGACCCAGTTTACTCCTGTAATGATGATACATTGGTGCCTACGTAGGGCCGAGCAGCCCCAAGAGGGGTTGCCGTCTGCTCATCAGAGAGGCAGAGGCTAGAGGGGCGACTACTCGGGGCCGAGGTCTGAAGCTAAAAGAGGGCGGAGCTGTTTCCAAGCCACCCTCGCTGCTCCCGGCCGCGTCCCCACGTGATAACACGATTAGTCTCTGATTGGAGGATTGATTCCGCTAACGCGCCTTGCTAATAGCGTACCCCCGTCAGCGCAACCAACCCGTGGGACTTGGGTCTGAACGAGGAGCACGTGGCAGGAACGTGCCCACCATGGTCCTCCGGCCAGCACCTTCCACCACAGTACGTCCGAGCCAGCTGCGGCCGAACATTATGCATGGAAAATTTTATTTAATAACATTTTGTCGGCAATGATCCCTCTTGGGGGGTCTCCTTCCTGCACATTTGCACAAAAGATGGCATTCTGGTCAACGGGCAACCATGCCAACTATGACATCAGGGCCCCTGTGAAATGAGGCAGAATTTGCTATTTAGCTCCACATCCATAATCACTGTGTATGGCACAGAGAAGATGCCTACCAGACTCCCTGCGGTGGACGGCCAGAGAAAGAAAGAAAGCAGGGCAGTTGTGGCTCAGTGGCTTAGTGTGAATCGATCTGTGGTTTCCAGGACGTGGCGATACTGTTTACAGACCGAAACTGTATCCCGAAGACCAGGGAAAAGCCGACCACTTGTGACTTCAGAAGAGAGCAGAGGCACGACATTACCGCCTTAGTACTGCACGGCATCCACTGGACGTGTTTTACGAGGCAAACGGTGTGCAGAAGGTTTCCGCAGAGTGGACTGTATTCTAGGAGACCTGCTGTATGTCTACCTCTGGTACGTCTTCACAGAAGGGAACGTCTAGAGTTGGGAACGTCTAGAGTGGAGTCATCGACATGTCACCTGGGTGGTCAAACAGTGAGATGATGTTGTTTCCACAGATAAGATCTGATTTACTCTGGACAGTGATTCTCAATGGATTCGCATCTGGGAACAACGTGGAACACGATTTAAGGACCCAAATATTGTGGAAAGAGGCCGATGTCCAGAAAGATCTATGATGGTGTGGGCAGGGATTACGTTGACCACTCGAACCCCTCTTCATGAAATTGTACGAGCGAATTTGGAAGATTTAACTGCTGTCAGGTATCGTGTCGAGATCTTGGGACCTCATCTGATGTTGTTGAGAGGTGCTGTGGGCCCAGACTTCGTAACTGACGGACGATAATGCTCGACCTCAAAGAGTACGGGTAGTTTATGTTTACTTCAAAACGGAAGATACTGCGCACATGGCGTGGTCTGATCGCTCTCCCTATTTGAATCCAGGGCATGTCTGGGATGCACTAGGGAGACGGCTTGCAATCTCCAAGGCAGCGAGCAGCTCTGCAGGAAGAATGGATGTTATTGCCTCAACATGAGACTGAGAACATAATCTACAGCATGCCATGTCGTTGTCAAGCCTATATTGCTGTCAGAGGTGATTGAACCACCAGCTAAATCACGCAGGGCTCAAAAAAATGGTTCAAATGGCTCTGAGCACTATGGGACTTAACATCTATGGTCATCAGTCCCCTAGAACTTAGAACTACTTAAACCTAACTAACCTAAGGACATCACACAACACCCAGCCATCACAAGGCACAGAAAATCCCTGACCCCGCCGGGAATCGAACCCGGGAACCCGGGCGTGGGAAGCGAGAACGCTACCGCACGACCACGAGCTGCAGGCACGCAGGGCTAACAGGTGATTAGGATTGTGGAAAGGGCCAAGGAAGTTGCAGTCGGATTCATATCACAATTGTAATTTATTATCATTTAGTTCACAAATACACTTTTGAAAGAATTAAATTTGCTTCGCGGCTGAAGGCCTCCAAACAGATGCTTTAGAATAAGTTCAATTTTGAAAAGACATGATACGCAGTTAAATATACGAATAAGATAAATGGTATACATAGATGAGATCAGCAAGTGGAGTGGCTGAAGGCCGCCGAACTAAATCCTCAAAATTCCAAATATACTATGACGATTACTGAAGGCAGAAGGCCACAATGTTTTAAGATGCTAACAGTGCTGCTGGTCCACAAGGTGCACAGAAAGAGATAAACAAAGGCAATAAGATGGCTGAAGGCTGCAAAGTTAAATTCTACAAATTAAGGAAATATATACTGCAACAATCGGTAGAACAATACATTAAGTTAAAAAATTTCCTTTCTCCAACAACAAGCCGGCTGGAGTGGCCGAGCGGTTCTAGGGGCTACAGTCTGTAACTTCGCGACCGCTACGGTCGCAGGTTCGAATCCTGCTTCGGGCATGGACGTGTGTGACGTCCCTAGGTTAGTTAGGTTTAAGTATTTCTAAGTTCAAGGGGACTGATGACCTCAGAAGTTAAGTCCCATATAGCTCAGAGCCATTTGCACCATTTTTTGCAACACCAACGGCAGAAGGCCCATAATAAGTTGTAAAATCTTTCTGAGGAAATTACAATAACCTTTCAAGAGCAGAAGGCGATAATTTTTGAACTTGAAGGAAACTCAGATAACATTTTTCGTGGACTGAAGACCTACAACTAACCTTGCCAAATTAAAAATATAAAATACAGTTAAATTACATCAAAGTGAACACTGCCAAAAGGATAATTAAGAGTACGGCACTCCGGAGTCTCCAGTGGATCGGTCTGCCTTCGTTCAGTTAGGTGAGACAGGTGGTGAGTCCAACCACACTTTATTCGTGCGAACCCAACCAAGGGACAGTCACGGACCGACCGACCAACCGTTTGCTAGCAACGTCAGAGCACACGAAAATTCAAGTGTCACTATCCCCAAAGAAAATTCTATGTGAACTGAGCTGCCAAAACTACACACCATGTTGAGCAGCAGCAACTGGTGAGGAAAAGACACTGCCTAAAAGCTACATTAGCGGCCAGGGCAGGTAACCAGAACACTAACGGCCAGAAGGCAGAAAATTCCACTGGTTCACTTAACTACGAAACAAGATAATACGGTTAACTTCACAAAAAAGGACCACTGCCTCAATTTGCGTTAGCGGCCAGGCAGGTAACCAGAACACGAACGGCCACAAGGCAGAAAATTCCGCGGGTTTACTTGACTATGGATAAATTAATTTGATCAATTCCATCTGACAGCGGCTATCTCAAACACTTCACTCGTTGTTGCTCACAGGAATACCTCCACAACAGCAACTCTGCAACCAACAACGTAATGCTCAAAACCACTCAACCTTCACGTCCGGTGTCGGCGAGCGACGAAGCTCGTACCGATCGGACAGCTGCAGGCAGACTCCGACACTGTCCAGAGACCGCCAATGGACCCAGTCGACTACGCCGCATGGACCAACCAAAAGTCAGGGTGCCTATTCTGTATCTTTCCGCCATTGTGCCGATAGTTTCGGTACTCAAGATCACCGAACAGTCTAGTAATCGAATTAGAGTCCCATCTTTATTCAGTATGTATTTCGGTAGCGATACCGTTGGGGTCTAGAGAACCTAAGCGCTGTTGTTGATTCGCGTCGCGCAAGCCAATCAAAAGCAAGCGGCCGCACATCCGCGCATGCGCACTGTAGCGCGCACAGCGCCACGAACACAAAGTGGCTAGCAGACGACACAGGCGTGCTATTCTTCGCAGTACGAAGTGTTGGTGAAACACCAGCGGAAATGTAGGATGAAAATGAGGTTAGCAGGTTCACAGTTCAGTGACACTGAAAGAGCGTTTTGGATTGCTATTGTGATTGTCGTTTATGGGTATTTTATTTGAAACAAACACAGCAACCCTGGGTATGGAGAGGCACTTATTATTAAACAGTCTAAAAATATTACGGCGGAGATCTTTGATCTCTGTCTACTGTTGTTGAGGATGCGATCGCAGATAAAGACTTGTGACAAGCAAGATTATGAAGATGACTGCTGCTAGTTACATTCCCAGTAATTTAAGTTGTGCTCTTAGATTCCTGTCTAACCGCATACTCGGAAATCGCTACATATTCGGAAAAAATATAAAGGTCACTGTCGGTTGTTTCACTCACAGCAATTTCATCTCCAACAATCTCATATTTCGTATTTTGTACACACAGAAATCACGAAATCATTACTGAGAAAATGCGCCCTTACATGTAAGTAATATTGCAGAAAAATGTTAACTTACACGAATAACAATGTCTCAGAACGTGTTGCATACATGAGGAGGAAAAAAAAATTTTCACCTATCCGTGAGTGAATCCGTGTCCTTATATGTGTAGCAATCCCGCGCACTAAGCACTTTTTAACCATTTTTTATTCCATAAAAACAGTAACAAAAATGGCTACAATGGAATGACATAAATAAGGTGACAGATAATTGCAGTCATAAATTACAGTATTCAAAGAATGAGGAATCATATTCTGTCTTTAGAAGTAGCACAATTTAGCACCTTCACTGTTACCAATTCAGCATGCACATTTTCTTCTTCTGCAGCCTCAGGTTCCTCATCATCATTTCCCAGACCCAAATTAGTCATTAGTCACATCCTTGATGTGTGTTCCTTCCAGGGTAAATTACGTGGACAGAAGAGCAGTTCTGTACAGCGACATCACAAAGTCAGCCTTCTAAACGCATCCATAGGGAGTTCAAGATCTTCCTTTATATCAGACACCAGATGTTTGCCGTCATATTCTTGTATCTGCTGTACTACTGATTTATTTTTCATGTGTGACTTGCAGGTGAGGTTAGGGTCGGAACGTGACCTAACCCATTCGCTCTCTACTAGGAATCCAGTTCCTAACCTATACCCATTCTGTTGAAGACAATTCGGAGCATGTTACCATATTTCTTATTGTGATTCTGAAGTTTAAGTATTTTCTCGAATTCATTTTCCATATACTTCTTGTGTTTAATATGTTCATCGCTCCGAATATTGTTAAAAACATAACTTGTATATTTGCCCATTAGCCAAATCACTGCGTTATTTTTTGCCTGAGGGTAGTAACTTTCTTCTGGTCTGAAGAAAATGTTTGTCGGTACATTTTTTGCTGAAGTTCTTGTAATTTCAGCAATTTTCTCCCTGGTCCACCTCCAGTTGATAATCCAATCTCCACATGTGTAACGATGAGGCACACTATCAACGAGGTTGCATTTGCTGCAGAGGTTAGTGTCACTTAAACCGATGGCAAAGAGACGCTCATTAGTGCTGATAATGTTATTGACTACTTTGTACCACGCTGTTCTCACGTCAGATGAAAGAACAACACTATGTTTTTTCCAGTCCACATTCCATACCATTCCAGCATATTTAGTTTCTATGTTATTATTCCTTTCATGTTTCCGTCTTTCAGCTAAAATCGCCTTTGCTGTAACGTTTTTGGAGTTTAAAAGCTTTTTGCTGAGATAACTTAGTTCAAGATAACACTGCCTAGTATGTTTTAGCTTAAAACTTATTTTATGTATAATTATCCCGCGGCCCTACACTTTCTGGCCTGACAATATCGTACAGTTTTGCTGTAATGCACCCTGGATCGTTACACATTATGGTACACGTTCGTTTGACATTCAATGCCATCGCTTTTGACTTGATGTCTGTTAGACCCATTCCTCCATTGCTTGGATCCAAAACTGCTGTCTTCACCGGCACTCGAAACAATTCCCCTTTCCACAAGAACTTTGCTAAGGTGGACATGATCGTCTTCGCCACCATTGATGGAATGGTGAGAACCTGTGCTATGTAGTAGGCTTTAGATAAAATATACGTGTTGATAAACAGTATTCTTTGGGACTGGTCTATGCTACGTTGAAAGTTTCAATCAAAGCTCCAGTTGGCTATGCCAAACAACAGAAACACGTGGCTGAATTCTTGTACTATTGCGGAGGAACGTAGGCTGACTTCGTTGACAAACGATGCTGCGTAATAGTTTGGAATGTTTCTAATATCAGGCATCACATAATTGCTGTCCATTGTTACTTGAAAGTTGTAAACACGTTTCGATAATTACTAACTAAACCGTTTGTGGGAAAAAGTACACAAAGTCACTAGTAACGTCAGTTCACACTCATGTAATATACGTAAGTAGAGTCGATGTCTTGCTATTTAATGATCTTTAAGCTCTTATTTGCATTAAAATAACATGTATTGTAGACAATATTAACCGAAAACGTTTTCTTTTTGGATGTAATCATCACAGTTACAACCTAACCGAACCATATTTCTAACAAAGGAAAATAGCCTATTATGAATTCACATTCCAACCGGATGCGTCCTCTGTGATTCTTACAAGGGAACCTCCTCATCGCACCCCCCTCAGATTTAGTTATAAGTTGGCACAGTGGATAGGCCTTAATAAACTGAACACAGATCAACTGAGAAAACAGGAAGAAGTTGTGTGGAACTTTGAAAAAATAAGCATGGGCCACATAAGCAACATAATGGACAAAGTGAGATTAGGAGCGCCGTGGTCCCGTGGTAGCGTGAGCAGCTGCTGAATGACAGGTCCTTGGTTCAAGTCTTCCCTCGACTGAAAATTTTACTTTCTTTATTTTTGCATAGTTATTATCTGTCCGTTCGTTCATTGACATCTCTGTTCACTGTAATAAGTTTAGTGTCTGTGTTTTGCGACAGCATCGCAAAACCGTGCGATTAGTAGACGAAAGGACGTGCCTCTCCAATGGGAACAGAAAACATTTGATCGCAAGGTCATAGGTCAACCGATTCCTCCACGGGAAAACACATCTGATATATTCTATACGACACTGGTGACGGCATGTGCGTCACATGACAGGAATATGTTGTCGACCCACCTAACTTGTACACTTGGCGAATGGATAAAAAGATTCTTCTACCTTGCCCGATTTAGGTTTTCTTGTGGATGTGATAATCATTCCCAAAAAAGTGATGAAAACATAAGAGTTTGTCACATAAACTGAAAATAAAAAATTAAACTTTTCACTTGATGGAAGATTTGAACCAAGGACCTTTCATTCCGCAGCTGCTCACGTTCCCATCGTCCTTAATGTTGCTTATCTTCCTTTGAACTACTCAGTTTGTACATTTTGCTTATTTTTTCACAGTTCCACACAACTTCTTCCTGTTTTCTCAATTGATCTGTGTTCAGTTTTTCAAGGCCTATCCACTATGCCAACTTATAACTAAATCTGAGGGGGGTGCGATGGGGAGGTTCCCTTCTTAGTAACACAATCACTAAATCCAAAGCTAAAACCGCTAAATATGTTTAAAATAACAAATTATAGGTGTACATAAACCACAGCTCACCGATCGACAGGGCCACACCTAAATCCAAAACCTCTCGGTATAATTGTCGTACAATCGGTGGCAGGACCGTTCGGTAACCGGTCTCAGAAGATTACTGAATAGGATATTTCGATAAAGAACCGAAAATGACGTCACTACCGAAACGAACCAACTAAACCGATCGATATGAACGATACAGAATAGGGCCCCTGGCATGGCTTAAGTGATGCGTGGCGGCAATGGTCGGGCGGGCGATGTCCACGCAGGGCTCACTGCTGCTGCAAGTCGGCAGCTCGCTGGCCCAGGCTGCGCTCCAGACGCTTTGCAACTGACTGCCAGGGCCCATCTCACGACCCGAACTGCCGCCGTGAACTCTCCTCCTCGCACGTTCCGACTGACTCGACGACGGATGACAACCGGGAAGTAATAGCAGCCGAGCAAAGATCCTGTCAGAGGGGATATATCGATACGCGCTGATAGTGCCGATGATGGTCAGGCAAAACAGAACTCAGTAACGGCAGTAATTTATATCAACGTGGTGAGACGGAAATACGTTAAAACAGGGAGTAAAATACCAAATGGTGGGACGGCGAGCCGTGCACGGCTCAGTGATCAAATCCCGAACTGAGCACATTAACCAGTTGTCGAAATATGTGGGAAAACCCATTAAGTTGGAAGAAAAGAAGGACATTATTGTCAACCACTTTGCATGTTGCACTTCTTTACGTTCTGTATTACTTACATTGTTTCTACTTTACTACACCTGTTTTGAGGGAAAATAACTAGCAAAACTTCCGTTTGTTGCATTAATTTTGGACACCAGTATAGACTAAAATGAAAAATCAACTCGTAGAATTATACTATCGCATGAATGCAAATACAGAATGTTTCAAAAAGGTTCATCCGATTTCAGAAGGCCACCAGGGATGCAAAATCTGCAAGATGTGGGACGCATGTGGCCTTCCATTCATCTGATGGCATCCTTCCCTCACTGTTCTTACGTCTAATTTGTTTTGAACAGTTAATTTCATTCATTTCTAGATTTCCCTATCATTTTCTCTACTACTTCATTGAAGTTGCAGTATCAATGTTGCCTCGCATATTCCTACATTCCTCCGGAATCCCAGCTGACCTTCTCCAACGATGGCTTTTATCAGTCTTACCCACACGTAATTAAATAATTTTTGTTAGTAGAGGTTTTATCCGTGAGTAATTAAACAGATTGTTTAATAATGTTCGCAACTCTCAACACAATCGCCTTGTCAATGCCTTCCTGAGAAGAAATAATATGCTGGTGTTGTGTACTACTTCGTACACAAAGCTAATGAGAGGTGGGGTTGAGAATGTTATAGCAGCTGTCATTGTAGGGAAGCAGAACAGGAACTGATATGATTAGTGGACAGGTGAATACAATAAACGGAAGTTTTACTTAGTTAGTAGCTTTTTCCAAGTGTTGTGAAGAAACTTTACGAAAGATCAAACGGCGATAAAGTCCAATTATTACAAGAAGCAAATTACAGAGTGTCGTGCAGACTGAAACTCCCGCTACTAACTCATGAGTATGCTGTTCAATGCTGACTAAGACTGAAAGCTGTCGAGGATTGCGACAGAAATAGGTCTGGGTGGCTGCTGGGGGCCATCCTATGTTGCAGAGCTGCCGAAACCATGGCCAGTGGGCACACATCATTGGTTCCACTGGGTCTCTATACAACTGCTGTCGGCGTCAGTGGGAACGTCAGTTTCTGTTTCCAGCTGTGAGATACCGATGAGGGTGATATCAATTCAATGATAACACAGTTGGCAACAATCTAGGTCAAGGAATTATGTCCATATTCCTAATAACATGAAAATTTTAAAGAAGTGAAAGTCAACTTTAAGAGTATGTACAATGAAGAAGTTGGTAACTTTACGCTTCACTGATTTTCGCAAGATAAGGCCATTGACAGATTTGTTTAGGCATCCCTTTTCCACTTTGCCTGAAAACGCAATAGAACTGGTGCCACTGTGGCTCATCAGTATACGAAACGATGAGACACCGATTTAAATTCTATGACGAAAATCTGTTGCATATCTATCGTTGGGTTGATAGAAATAAGTTATTGGTAGATAAATCATTAAAATGCGCTAGCATCTTTGCAGCAGCTTAGGTATAAAAACACCAACAAAGTTTTTCCATGTTGTTGTTGTTTTCTTAAGTCTGAAGACTGGTTTGACTCAGCTGTCTTATTTTACTCTATCCAGCGCGAGCGTCTTCATCTCCGACTAACTACTGCAACCTACATACTTCTGAATCTGCTTACTGTATTCATCTCTGGGTCTACCTCCAGTACTAAATTGGTAATATCGTGATATCTCAGAATGTGCCCTATCAAACGATCCCTTGTTTAATCAATTTTTACCACAAATTTCTGGTCTCCCCAGTTCTCTTCAGTACCCCACATTAGCGGCGTGATCCATCCATTTAATCTTCAAGGTTCTTCTGTAGCAACACATTTCGAAAGCTCCTATCCCCTTTTTTCTGACCTGTTTATTGCTCATGTTTCACTTCCATACATGGCTACACTCCAAAACCCTTCCAGAACAGACATAGTAACTTTTAAACCTATGGACGAAGTTAAACATTTTTCCTTCTTCAGAAACGCTTTTCTCGCCATTGAGAGACCATGCTTTGTATCCTCTCTGTTTCGCCCTTCATCACGTATTTTGCTGCCCAAACAACAAAACTCACCTGCTACTTCAAGTGTCTCGTTTCCTAATCTAATTCACTCAGAATCACCTGATTTAATTCGACTACATTCCGCTATAGTTGTTTTGCTTTTGCTGATGTTCGTCTTATATCCTCCTTTCAAGGTATTGTCCATTCCGTTTAATTGATTTTGCTCTTTCTGACAGAGTTTAATGTCATTAGCAAATTTTAAAGTTTTTATTTCTTCTCCCGGGACTTTTATTCCTCTTCCAGATTTTTCTTTGGTTTCCTTTCCTGCTTGCTCATTGTACAGATTGAGTAACATCCGGAATAGGCTACAACCCTGTCTCACTTTCTTCTCAACCACTGCTTCCCTTCCATACCCATCGACAATTATAACGGCCGTCTAATTTCTGTACAAGTTGCAAATAGCCTTTCGGTCCCTGCATTTTACCTCTTATCTTCAGAATTTCAAAAAGAGCATTGTAGCCAAAGACGTCAAAAGCTTTCTCGAAGTCTACAAATGCCGTAAACGAACGTTTCTCTTTCCTTATCATATCTTCTGAGATAAGTCGTAAGGTCAATATTGTCCCGCGTGTTCCTAAATTTCTCGAGAATCCAAAATGATATTCTCCAAGGTCGACTTCTACCAGTTTATCCATTCTTCTTTAAAGAATTCGTGATTGTGTTTTGCAACCAAGCCTGATAATCTTCACACATGTTTTCACATCTGTCATGTCAGTAACTGTTTTCTTTGGAACTGGAATTACTAAATTGTTCTTTAAGCCTGAGGGTACTTTACCTGCCTCATACATCTTGCACACTAGATGGAAAAGTTTTGTCATGGCTGGCTCTCTCAAGGCTATCAGTAGTCCCGACGGAATATCGTGTGCCACCGAGGCCTTGTTTAGACTTACATCTTTTCATAGCTCTGTCAAATTATTCTCACAGTATCATAAGTCCCATTTCATCTCCATCTACGTCGACTTCTCTTTGTATAATATTGTCTTTTAGTTCATCTCCCTTGTATAGAGTTCTATCTTTCAGTTTTCCGTTTATGGTTCTGCATCTGAGCTCTTTATATTCACACAACAACTTCTCTTTTCCCCAAATGCCTGTATTTTGCTGCCGACGGTATCTATCTTTGCTCTAGTGAAATATGCTTCTAAATCCTTACATTGTCCCGCTTAGCCAGCTTGCACTTGCTGTCAATTTCATTTTTTAAACATTTGTATTCCCTTTCAACTGCTCCACTTGCTGCATTTTTTAACTCTTTTCTTATCTTCAGTTAAATTCAGTATCTCTGTATGTCAAAGTATTTCTACTAGGTGTTGTCTTCTTACCTGTTTGTCCTCTGCTGCCTTCACTATCTGATCTCTTAAAGTTACCCATTGGTCATCCATTGTATCCCTTTCCCCTTTTCTAGTCAACTGTTGCCTAATGTTCATCTGAAACTCTCAACAACCTCTAGTTCTTTCAACTTATCCAGATTCTTTCTACTTTATTTTCTACCTTTTTCCAAGTTCTTCTGTTTTAATCTACAGTTCATAGCCACTAAATTGTGGTCAGAGTCCACATCCGCCCCTCTAAATATTTTGCAATTTGAACTCTGATTACTGAATCTCTGTCTAACCATTACATAATCAATCTGAAACCTTCCGGTGTCTCCAGGTCTCTACCATGTACACAGCCTTCTTTTATGATTCTTAAGCCAAGTGTTGGCGATGATTGAATTATGCTCTGTGCAAAATTATACCAGGTGGTTTCCTGTTTCATCCCTTCCCCTCAAATCCATATTCAGCTATTCCACTTCAATTTTTCCATCTCTTCCTTTTCCTACTATTGAATTCCAGTCCCTCATCACAATTAAATTTTCGTTTCCCTTAACCACCCGTATAATTTATTTTACTCGATACATTTTCTTCAATTCATTATATGCGGAGGTTGTTGTCACATAATCTTGTACTACTGTGGGCTTCGTGTCTGTCTCGGCCACGATAATGCGTTCGCTATGGTGTTCACAGTAGCTTACCCCTTACCGGCGTTTCTATTTCCTTATTCATTATTAAACCCACTCCTGCATTACCCCTACCTGACTCCGCATGTACAACACTGTATTCAAGCGACCAGAGTCCTGTTCCTCCGGCCTCAGAATTTCACTACTTGATGGTACGAATAGACATGACACTTTTATTCAAAGGCAACAATTAAAATGAAGTCATCGCCATTCCTGATGGTCACCTGGACATTAGAAAAAGCTGTACATGATTCTTAACCGAATGTGCGCTCATCATGGACGGCAATGCATGATTTGCAGTGAGCTCCCATGCAGACCACAAGGTTGGTAACAAGTTCTTATGATACGGCGCTACATTCTTGCATTAGCGTGGTTGACAATTATTGGTCGATCGTTGCTGAATGTGCATCTGCCTGCAGTAGGTCTCCTCAACGAATCCCATAAAGTGCCCGATGGGATTTAAGTCGAGGGCGTCCAGGTGCTGGATGAGATCTAAGTTGGGGTGTGCATTTTAAAGGAAGGAAGGAAGGTTGGGTGTAACGTCCCGTCAGCATCGATATCATTTGAGACGGAGCGCAAGCTCGGATTATGTCAGGGATAGACAAGAAAATTGGCCGTGCCGTTTCAAAAAAAACATCCCGCCATTTGCCTGGAGCGATTTAGGAAAATCAAGGAAAACCAAAAGGTGGATGGCAGGACACTCATCTGAACCGTCGTTCTCCAGAATGAGAGTCCATTGTGCTAACCAATACGCCACCTCGCTTGGTGTTTGCATTTTTTTTTTTTTAAATCACGCATTAACTTAATACGAATCGTCCGATTTTACAAAACGCTATCTTTTATAAGTCTGCGCATCCTAATTCACAATTGTGTTTAAGACCGATGTTTTAATTTACTGTTCACAAATATTCAACGGACTCTTCACTGGACGCACGACGAACATCCAAAGGAAAGTCAAGCCAGTCGCTTGCTTTAGCGAGCATATGTGGAGTTACTACAAACACTGCTGTTGCTATGCGGAGTCGTAATCGACCCAAAGTCGTTGTAAGGAGATGGACAAAGGCGTAGAGTTTCACAAGCTCCAACAAAAATATCATAACATGAGATGAGACGACGGCAAAGGCCAGTAGTGCAATGCGACCTACGTAAGCCTCTGACGGCAGATGCATCGTTGGGCTAGCTAATTTTTATAATACAAGGCCTATCCAGAAAGTAGGGAGCGTTTTGGCATTAAAAAAGACTAAGTACACGAAATACATTTTATTATATACAGCTGAAAGAGCGGCTGACATACTACTTTTCCACATAGTAACCAAACACAATGAGGCACTTATCATAGCGGTGGAAAAGTTTGAAAGACTTTCGTAGTAAAATTCTGCCGCCTGAGTCTTCAGTCAGTCAGTCACGCCCACCTGGATTTCCATGTCGACATCAAAGCACTGCATTGCAAGCCAGTTCTTCATCTTGGGAAACAGGTGAAAGTCGCTTCGCGCAAGATCAGGGCTGTAGAGCGGATGACGGAAAATTTCCCATCTGAATGAATTAAGGTGTTCCTTAGTGCGGTTTGCCGTGTGTGGTTGGGCATTGTCGTGCAAACTTTGGACGTCAGCTTTCCTCGGTGTTTGTTTTGAACTGATCTTCTAAAACTGCAAAGTTTGAAAATACCGGGCAGAATTTATAGTTGCTCCACGTTCGAGAAGAAGCATGCCTTACCTGTCGTAAAACACTTGTCGCCATCAACTTCCTTGCTCACAAGGTTTGCAAAAATTTTCTTGTTTTTTGGGGAGACCTTGTATACCCCCACTCCACGGACTGTAATTTTATCTCGCAATCGACGTGTTTCACCCAAGTCTCGTCACCGGTTACGGTTCGATGCAGTAATGAATCACCGAGTTTGTGGTAGGCCTCCAGAAATGTCAGCGTTGCCGCCATTCGCTGCTCTTTATGGTGCTCTGTAAGCATTTTGGGCACCCATCGTGCACAAATTTTGTGGTAGCCTAGCTTTTGAGTGACAATTTCTAACAATAAAGTCTGTGAAACTTGTGTGAAAGCAAGTTCCGTTTTTGTGAAGCGACGGTTTTGACGAATCGGTTCATCAACTTTAGCGACAAGATCGGCAGTCGCAATGCTCGGTCGTCCACTCTTCTTTTCCTCTTGAACATGGTTCGGCCATTTTTAAACCTAATTTCCGGCCGGAAAATTCACTCATTACGTTGTTTCCGTACACTTCGCACATTCACTATAAATTTCTAAAGGTTTTAAGTTTTTTGCCCACAAAAACCGTATTACCGACCGCACCTCGCAACTGGCGGGATTTTCGATTGCAGCGCACATTTCAGATTCGAATATCGAAAAAACCAGACGTGCAGAGACGTTCCCGCTGTCGCGGATGGATGCCGACTGAGCTTCCGGGCACGCACTTACCAAAATATATGCGATCGGAGCAGGCCTAGCGGCGTCAGACGGAAACGTTCCGTACTTTCTGAATAGTCCTCGTAAAATGTAATTATTATCTTACCAACATACGTATTTGATTCAACACTGTAAACAGGAAATTGTTTAACACTTCATTGCGGCCAGGTGTTGCTAGGAGGCCGATTCTGCATAAAGGGATGCCTAGTTCGTCGAGCTGTTGCTGCGTCCTGATGTTGACAACAGCTCACCGATCTGTCGTTCCTAAAAGTAGTTTGTTGACCAGTTTGGTTACCAATATTAACAAGAATTTATTTGAAAGCTGTGTCTAACGCTATGATTAAAAAATCCATTAAAATTTCTTCATGTTTAGATGTTTTCATTGTCTTCTCCTGTTGGTCCCATATTTAAATTAGAAACTGAAACTTCTCACTGTGTTGCAAGTAACAGAAGGAGTGTTCTGTGTGGGAGACTATCCCTGTGGTGGAAGATCTCTTGCAGGCTTAACGTCTGGTACCGTGATAGCTGTGGGGCCGAAATGGTTTGGCGTAGTTCTGTTTACTACGCTGAATATTAGTTAACTATTTTTTCAAACGTCCGCGACCGTTAAACACAGATTCATGTGCTCCAGAGTGCCTGGTCCACTGAAAATGCCGCAGGTGTCCGTCCTCATCGGATGTAGGCCTGATAGTTTTTATTGGTCGCTATCCTCCCATTAACAAGAATGTACCACGTGCTACGGACTTCTGGTGATAAGAAAACGCGTTGAGACATTTTCCCATACGTTGTTCCACCGGTGTTGCACAACCTTTGTATCAGTGGTAGGGTTGAGTGGATTGCCTCTGACTGCGTCATATATTGTCTTTGTTGTCGCTTTTCTTGGTTAAGGGCGTTTCCTATTATGTAACTCATCTACATGTAGTATTCTCTCATGTAGCCGGCTGAAAACTGAAATTTTGTGTTGTCCAAGTGTGGTTGTTGACCTCTAATCAGTATTTCTACCTGGCCGGGTTGTTTTCTATGAGTCTAAACGTCCCGTGAGACTGTTGAGCAGCAAACTTTGACATGGAAGCCATTAGGCTAAGGCATCTTTCTTCTGTTTTTAGAGTGCACGTGGTGTATGAAAAATTAAAAATTTCTCCACGGTACAGCAGCCAGGAGACCGCCATTGTTTTACTGAGCATTTGACATGAAAAGTATCTGTTGTTTCTTCATTGAAGATCACTCGACAATTCGGAATTTGCCAGCAGATTCAAGACTGCAGCCCTAAATTCATGTTCAGATCCTAGAGCGCTTACGACATCCGAGAGATATTCATGGCACACACTGTCTAATGCCTTATGCAGTCTGTTGCTGTTATTGTTGTGGGAGTGTAGCTGGCTGTTGTGTGTCAAATGCAGTCGCGGTACGTCAAAACCGTGCTGAATTTTTATATCTCTAGTACGGCGCAAGTTTGGCTTGCAAAAATAATTTTGTTTGTGACCGTCTTTAGTCGTTCGGCAAGGCATCGGTCAAGGATTTTACAGTCACAGTTTAGAAATGTGATGGGAAAATGAATCTCGATTCCGTTCTGATTTAACTTTTTCGGATTAGGACAATTCGACTTTCGAGGAACTGTCCTGGGACATATTTTCCACTTGTACCTTTGTTTATGGGTCACATGGCTCTGAGCACTAAGGGACTTACTTCTGAGGTCATCAGTCCCCTAGAACTCAGAACTACTTAAACCTAACTAACCTAAGGATATCACACACATCCATGCCCGAGGCAGAATTCGAACCTGCGACCGTAGCGGTCGCGCGGTTCCAGAGTGTAGCGCCTAGAACCACTCGGTTTATGATTTACAGAAAGATATCATAAAATTAACAGAGTTTTAGGTAGAATTCCCTAGTAGGCCATCAGTTCCGGGTGACTTTCGTTCGGACTCGCCTTCAGTACCTCGCGAAGGTCGTCGCCAATGAAACATTCGTTGAGCTGTAATCTGTCCGTGTTCGTACGGATTCGTGGCACGTCGTACGAGAGACAAGTGCTCGTACTTTTTCACAGATTCTGTAAAATATTGCTGTATTTTACATTAATGCCGTATAGTGTTTCAATGCCTCCCCCATTTGGTTTTCGTAGTTAGGTGATTTTCTTTCGTCATTGTTTGGTTCTCTCGCGATGTAAGTGGTATATCGATTCGTCTTTTACGTGAAAAGAGCTTTTTGCAATCCCCTGTGTTTCTTATTTTCTGAGATGTAATGGTTTAGTATCGAGCATCTTTATTTGTCAACATAATTGTGTTTTCTGAAGTCTCTGTTCCCACAATCGGAAACACATATTACGGAGATTAACATCATTGAGATTTTGGATGCTTAGTTTCCAGACTTCATGGTGGCCGTATTTAACCATTTTTGGAAGGTGTGTGCGGCAAATATATGGGCAGTGGTCTCTAAAACTTGTTAGTAACACTTGGCAACCGACTATTAGGTGGGAACTGCAAGAATATATGTAAAGACGGTCAATTCTGCTTGATATTTGGGGAAGGGGAAGGAATACGTGAGTGAATCAACTGCTACGTGACTATTAGGTCCAATTTATCCACCAGACTCTGCACCTAGAGACATGTGTTCGCTATGGGGATCTGGTACACACTCCTTCCTCCAGTAGTTAAAGAAGTTACACGTGCGACTTCCATTTCTGGCTTCACGAAGATCGCGATTCCTCATTTAGACTCGAGTCTTTATTTGAGCCACCATCCCGGCGGCTTTTCTATACTGTTATGTATCGCTTCTGTAACAATATTAATGCCTCTGTTATTGATGTACAGTCTGCTTGTCCCAACGTTTCGGTCAACTGAAGAATAGGATACAACCCATCAGCTTTGACAAATGACGTCATAATTTCCTCATAAATAGTCTTTTTTTTCGAGCCATAGATAATAAATCTGTCATCTTCTGTGGCGAGGCGTCATCATAGTAAATTGAAATAAATGAATCCGTTTTTGAAAGACAGGGCTAGAAATTGTGTACTATTTTTGTCGCTTATATTAATTTAAATCATTTGATCTTTGCAATTAATTCGGTGCTTATTTTCATTCTCAATGGGTCTGAGATATTTTGGAAGAATTGTTTTTCTTTCTTGATAATTTTTGCTTTATCGTTTTCGTTTGTAGATATGGATTTATCTATTCCTATGAATATGGAGGACTTGATGTAGGGTACGTCAGAAGCAGTACGGAATACAAATTTTAAGGTTGTCTCTTACCTTTCTCTAGCGGTAGTATTCCAAGCTGCTACTCCAGGCAGGTGTAAAATGAATGTGCGCAACGGACGGTACTGAACGCGAAAATCAAGATTTGGCCCTGTCTGACTACCCCCTGAAGCAGGTCTTAGGATCTCTCAATTGTGATGTTATTTCCTCCTTCTTGCTCTGTATCATATAAACTAGAACCTAAACATAAATGAATGATTATAGGAACAAGTAGCTACTAAATGATAAATGTTGTTTCTGCTTATACGTTTATTGTATATTAAAAACCCTTTTATATTATAGATGTTTGTATTTCCTAACCAATATTACTGATCAATTGCCCGAATCTGCCCCTTTTTATGGCTACACGATCTAATATAAATAACGTGAGATGACTGCCATCATCTACTTACCAAACACTAGAAGACACTACTTTCAAAGATGATCTATAGTGGTGTGCAACCACAGTGGAAATAAAACTTACGTGATCACAGCTGTTGAGCCTTATAGCCTAATAAGCCTAAGTAATTAGCAATATCACCGTATGTACCGCGTCCGGTGCATCGGAGTGGTGGTCCTCGTACACGTCTGGGACGATGGAAGAACTCCAGCCACAAAATAAACTCTTTCAAACACTAGGACGGCAGAAGGCTGTCCTCTGACTAGTATAATCTAATACTGTCTTCTCCTTTGTGTGTTCTACAGACAAGAAACGCGAACTCCAAGCCACACGGTCGGTATTCAGACAACGCCTCTACTTAAGTATAGACAAAATAAGTGTTCTCAATCACTGGACGCTGCGTACTCGAAGACGACTCCCTGCCCGAAGGCAAAGTCCAGACTCATGTAAGTTCGCAACGGTACAGTGCTTAACCGTTCTAACTATAAAATCTCCTCAGAGCAAAGACAGGAAGTCCGTCTGTACGAACATAAGTTGATACTGAGCGACCGCCAAACAGAGGAGCTCAAAACGGAAGACCGCTTTCTCCACCGCTGGCTTCCCAGCAAAGCCTGGCTCCCCTCCCTCTTAACTGCAGAAGGAGAATCATCTTCTCGAAATCACGGTATATTCTCCCTCTCTATAGATTCTTCAGAACGCCGACCAACCATATATTAGTCTTTTGTCGTCCAGCGTGGAACGTTTGGGAGGAAATACCTCGCCTCGTTAATTAGGAATTAGGAATCGTACGCTTCTCAGAGTAAATATCCTCGGAAATAAACCAGCCTGCGTTATTTCCGAGGGAACACTTCCTCGTTCCTCTCTGCTGCGTCCAAGATTTTCATGGTTTCCGAAGTATTATCCGGCTATCCTTCCGGTCCCGCGACAAATCTGGCCAGCCGCCACTATATTGTGCTTCAGCGCTCAGGTGCCCCGACCGTCCGTCTTGGCTACTTCCTGTGTCAAGCAGGACCAACATATCTGTGAGGGCTTTTCCACCCAGGGCTCGAGTTACGCCTGCTGCTTCAATTCCACTGGAGTTCCAAACTCAACTAGTACAGGCAATCATTCATTACGCTGTTTTGATAATAAAGACAGTCCATCACCTTTCATGCACTAAGCGTTAGCAACTATTTACAAGGTGTACGTTACTATGTCAGCCTTCTTGAAATATTGATATATACGATGTACAACCTAATTCCGTTTTTAAATCACGGCAAAGTATGTAGATGAGTGCTTGCAAAAGTGCGAAATTATAGCGACCGTACAGTGTTACCACGATATTTTCCAGTTGATACTAGAATTATCGAAGGTGAAAAGACCACATACGATAAATCTGTAACCCGCACTTCAGTTGACATACACTCCTGGAAATGGAAAAAAGAACACATTGACACCGGTGTGTCAGACCCACCATACTTGCTCCTGACACTGCGAGAGGGCTGTACCAGCAATGATCACACGCACGGCACAGCAGACACACCAGGAACCGCGGTGTTGGCCGTCGAATGGCGCTAGCTGCGCAGCATTTGTGCACCGCCGCCGTCAGTGTCAGCCAGTTTGCCGTGGCATACGGAGCTCCATCGCAGTCTTTAACACTGGTAGCATGCCGCGACAGCGTGGACGTGAACCGTATGTGCAGTTGACGGACTTTGAGCGAGGGCGTATAGTGGGCATGCGGGAGGCCGGGTGGACGTACCGCCGAATTGCTCAACACGTGGGGCGTGAGGTCTCCACAGTACATCGATGTTGTCGCCAGTGGTCGGCGGAAGGTGCACGTGCCCGTCGACCTGGGACCGGACCGCAGCGACGCACGGATGCACGCCAAGACCGTAGGATCCTACGCAGTGCCGTAGGGGACCGCACCGCCACTTCCCAGCAAATTAGGGACACTGTTGCTCCTGGGGTATCGGCGAGGACCATTCGCAACCGTCTCCATGAAGCTGGGCTACGGTCCCGCACACCGTTAGGCCGTCTTCCGCTCACGCCCCAACATCGTGCATCCTGCCTCCAGTGGTGTCGCGACAGGCGTGAATGGAGGGACGAATGGAGACGTGTCGTCTTCAGCGACGAGAGTCGCTTCTGCCTTGGTGCCAATGATGATCGTATGCGTGTTTGGCGCCGTGCAGGTGAGCGCCACAATCAGGACTGCATACGACCGAGGCACACAGGGCCAACACCCGGCATCATGGTGTGGGGAGCGATCTCCTACACTGGCCGTACACCACTGGTGATCGTCGAGGGGACACTGAATAGTGCACGGTACATCCAAACCGTCATCGAACCCATCGTTCTACCATTCCTAGACCGGCAAGGGAACTTGCTGTTCCAACAGGACAATGCACGTCCGCATGTATCCCGTGCCACCCAACGTGCTCTAGAAGGTGTAAGTCAACTACCCTGGCCAGCAAGATCTCCGGATCTGTCCCCCATTGAGCATGTTTGGGGCTGGATGAAGCGTCGTCTCACGCGGTCTGCACGTCCAGCACGAACGCTGGTCCAACTGAGGCGCCAGGTGGAAATGGCATGGCAAGCCGTTCCACAGGACTACATCCAGCATCTCTACGATCGTCTCCATGGGAGAATAGCAGCCTGCATTGCTGCGAAAGGTGGATATACACTGTACTAGTGCCGACATTGTGCATGCTCTGTTGCCTGTGTCTATGTGCCTGTGGTTCTGTCAGTGTGATCATGTGATGTATCTGACCAAAGGAATGTGTCAATAAAGTTTCCCCTTCCTGGGACAATGAATTCACGGTGTTCTTATTTCAATTTCCAGGAGTGTATATAGGTCTTCTGACGAATGGGATAGTAGTGCTAGCAAACACGAAACAAGCGACATACGTAACAGTGGCATTCAGCAGCTCAGTTGGACTACGAAGGCCCTGTTCTTCAGTCGACCTATATAGGTCAACAGAACTACGGGTTACAAATCTTATGTATGTCGCTACTTTCTGCCTTCGCTGGTACTAGTATCCTAGTCTTTAGTTGATAGGTCAACTGAAGTATATGATACAAATTTTATCTATCTCAAGTTTCCGCCTTCGCTAACACTCGTATCCTATTCTTCAGTTGATCTAGATAGATCAGCTGAAGTACGGGATACTAATTTTACTGTTGTAGTTTCTTTTGGCGTCGCTAGTGCTACTATGATAATTTTCTGTCGATGCTATTAGTATCTAAGACGAAACAAAAAATGTGTCCCATACTTCAGTTGGCCTATATAGGTCAAATGAAGTACTGGAAACACATTTTATGCATGTCGCCTTTTTTCACATTCGCATAGCTCAACTGAGGTACAGGATGCCAATGTTACATACGGTGATTTCTTCCTCTTCGCTATCATTAGTATCCTATTCATCAGTTGACCTTTACAGGTAAGCTGAAGTATGGGATACAAATTTTACATATTTCGGTCTTTTCAATTTTGTTTAGTATCAAGTGAAGAATAGGGTGCTAGCAGCAGAGGAGACGAAAAAAAGCTACGCCTGTAAAATTTGTGTCCGTACTTCAGTTGACCACCATAAGTCAGCTGAAAAATAGGATACTATTACTAGAGAAAGCGAAAAAGTCGACATAGGTGAAATTTCTATTTCATACTGCCGTTAACCTATACAGATCAACTGAAGTTCTGGATACAACTCATATATGTCTACTGAGGTACTCCGTGCTAACGTTACTTCTGTTCCTCTTCTTTCTTTCTTCTTTGCACGAGTATCTCATTATTTAGTTGAGCTATATAGGTAGGTGAAGAACAGGATACCCAGACCTAAAGATGAGATATACTTAACAGCATGTCCGAAATATGAACGTACGTCATAGCGTCTATCAACTGTTTACTCAGTCCTTAATTCTTTTTTCTAAGATCTGTGCCACACATTACCTCTGGTAATTTATGATGTCACTGGTCAAGCCAATTATGTCGAATCAGCGCATTTCGCTTGCGGGAGATGCGTTTACTCCGAGAAATATAGTTGCTCCGTGGCGCACTGTCGGCTACAGTAAAAAATATGGGATCGAAAAAAGACGCGCTATAGAGACGTGTGAATGTATCGACCAATGGGACTCAGATGCGGATATTTGTCAATTGTTGGGCACCATTTTGTAAAAAATAAACTGGTACAGAGTTGTATAAAGAAAGAGAGAGTGATCGGAAATCTTATCATTGTAAAGCTAAGTGAGAATATATGGAAGTTCTGTAATAGGTAATTCAATCGGTCTCAGTGATTTTCTGAAGGGAATTTCGAGGAAGTAGATTGTGCTAAGTTTAAATAGGAGCTTCGGACCATTGGTCGATGTTTTTTGTCGGTGGTCTTGCGAGTACGATCAAGGGCGTTTCCTGTTATTAATAGTAATTTGCGAACGGCTACGCATCATGTAACCAAATGTGGACTGACTCATACAGGATCAGTATCCGAGGATCCTATTCTTGAGCACTAACAGTTTAACAGCCGACCTCAGGAACTCGGCAATGGCTTCTGCTCTACAAGAGCAGCGAGATTTTACCGCTACACATTTAATAATCTTTCTAGATTAAAAGCTTATCGCCGGACATACACTACTGGTCATTAAAATTGCTACACCAAGAAGAAATGCAGATGATAAACGGGTATTCATTGGGCAAATATATTATACTAGAACTGACATGTGATTACATTTTCACGCAACTTGGGTGCATAGATCCTGAGAAATCAGTACCCCGAAAAACCACTTCTGGCAGTAATAACCGCCTTGATACACCTGCGCATTGACTCAAACAGAGCTTGGATGGCGTGTACAGGTACAGCTGCCCATGCACCTTCAACACGATACCACAGTTCATCAGGAGTAGTGACTGGCGTATTGTGACGAGCCAGTTGCTCGGCCACCATTGACCAGACGTTTTCAGTTGGTGCGATATCTGGAAAATGTGCTGTCCAGGGCAGCAGTCGAACATTTTCTGTATCCAGAAAGGCCCGTACAGGACCGGCAACATGCGGTCATGCATTATCCTGTTGAAATGTAAGGTTTCGCAGGGATCGAATGAAGGGCAGAGCCACGGGTCGTAACACATCTGAAATGTAACGTCCACTGTTCAAAGTGCAGTCAATGCGAACAAGAGGTAATCGAGACGTGTAACCAGTGGCACCCCATACCATCACGCCGGGTGATACGCCAGCGAGGCGATGACGAATACACGCTTCCAATGTGGGTTCACCGCGATGTCGCCAAACACTGATACCACCAACATGATGCTGTAAACAGAACCTGTATTCATCCGAAAAAATGACGTATTGCCATTCGTGCACCCAGGTTCGTCGTTGAGTACACCATCGCAGGCGCTCCTGTCTGTGGCGCAGCGTCAAGGGTAACCGCAGTCATTGTCTCCGAGCTGATAGTCCATGTTGCTGCAAACATCGTCGAACTGTTCGTGCAGATGGTTGTTGTATTGCAAACGTCCCCATCTGTTGAGTCAGGGATCGAGACTTGGCTGCACGATCCGTTAGAGCCATGCGGATAAGATGCCTGTCATCTCGACTGCTAGTGATACGAGGCCGTTGGGATCCAGCACGTCGTTTCGTATTACTCTCCTGAACCCACCGATTCCATATTCTGCTAACAGTATTTGGATCTCGAGGCCGTTGGGATCCAGCACGTCGTTCCGTATTACTCTCCTGAACCCACCGATTCCATATTCTGCTAACAGTGTTTGGATCTCGACCAACACGCGCAGAAATATCGCGATACGATAAATCGCAAGCGTGATAGGCTACAATCCGACCTTTATCAAAGTCGGAATCACGAGGCATCACAACAACGTTTCACCAGGCAGCGCCGGTCAACTGCTGTTTGTGTATGAGAAATCGGTTGGAAACGTTCCCCATGTCAGTACGTTGTAGGTGTCGCCACCGGCGCCAACCTTGTGAATGCTCTGAAAACCTAATCATTTGCATATCACAGCACCTTCATCCTGTCGGATAAATTTCGCTTCTGTAGCACGTCATCTTCATGGTGTAGCAATTTTAATGGCCAGTAGCGTATTTGGGTGAAGACTGAATGATTCATGCTCATTTTGTTTAAATCTGTGGAGGTACAACAAGGACAGCAATTCGTGGTCTAGTAACAGAGACGTTCAAGCATCAGCAGAAGACGTTCTGCTTATTCACTACACAAGTTTCTCAACGTAGAGCAATATACACAGATTCAGACATTTGCATATCTATAATTACTTCAAGTTGAATTGGTTTCTTTTCACAATGAATTGCGACTTCAGTACAATCCCGCACATATATACAACGATATACACAAATGTAATAGGAGATATACCGTAATGTTTATAGAAAGGATATTACGCCCGTGCATTTCAACTGGAGAATGCATTGGACTGTTGAATTACAACTACAACAGATACTCAGTTCTGATGTCTGAGTTAATATGGACGGTTTATTTGTCCATTGACAGTAGTTACTTCAATTTTTTTATGACGGTTATATCTACCGTGTATTTTATTCAACTTAAGGGTAACTGCTTAAATAATAAACAATATGAAACAATCCACATGTTGACGTATGGAACAATATCTTAACAGCGAATTTTGAAACCGCTTTCAGATTTAAATTTTTTATTAAACTTGTCGATCGTCTGCCATATATACTTCTTCGGAATCTCATTGTCGGCGGTGTCTTTCTCATCCTCTGACTTGCTGTATTTCGTCGGCAAAGGTGTCGACGGGGCCCAGTCAGGTATACGTTCTTCCGACTGCTCAGTGGTATTTATCTGTGCTCGTTTGAGATGCGCCTCCGACATTTTGTGCCTGTGCTCTACCGTCTCTTCTTGCACAGCTAATATTTTGCTCTGGTCCTTTATACGTCTGATGGCTGTGTGAGGTTTTCAGTCGCAGACATATTATATCCGCAACTATTACCTCGGAGACTTCCATAGCATCTTCTTTAACAGCATCTGAAGGTTTCAGACGTTACACGACTGTCTGCGCGTTCGTCTGTTCGTCGTGGTGCTCCCGTTCTGCTGCCTTGTATATTGTCTTGGGCAACGTCATCAGAGCGCTTGGCATGCCTCCCTGTGTTGGCCGGCTGCTTATTTACGATGAATGCCTTTCCTGGGGCGGGTAGCACGCGCCCTTGAGCCACTGCCACACTTTTTTTTTCATTTTCTTATTTTTATTTTATTTTTTTATTTTTATTTATTTATTTATTTATTTATTTATTTTTTTTGCACTGTTACCTGCGTTGTCCCGCGAGGAAACTGTACGCGTTTCCTTTTCGTTCAATTTGCTCGAGCTACATATCGAGCAAGTCTGTGGCGGTCCATTATGCGGAAACCCGATGTCCAGGCACAGTTAGGAACGAGGGAATTCCATACATATGTCTCTGACGCCGTTGCCCTACTTTATACCTAAATGAAGCACCCCCATTTTTGTTGATTAGTGAACAATGCTGTTCCACATTGTCCAAAGTACAGGGTTTACATAAAGTCCGGGAACACTTTCAATTATTTATTGCACAAGAACTAAACATTGTACAGATGTCATACATATTGCATTTTTAAGAGGAACTCTGAAAGCTTTTCTTTACGAATATTCGATATGAGAACTGTGAGTGACCCGGCAGACTTCAATACGCAAATAAAATTCTTGCCATCCCGTCCCAGCATGGGGCGTCGTCGACTGTGGCTCTAAATTGAATGGTTTCTTAGACAGCTTCTGGCGCCGAACTTTTCACACTGACACTGGAGCCATTTCGAGTTCACGGGATGCACGACTCATAGATTTCTTTGAACTCCTTATGAATGTCTCTTGTATGCGCTCCACATTCACTTCACTCAAACCGAGCGAGGTGGCGCAGTGGTTAGTCACTGGACTCGCATTCGGGAGGACGACGGTTCAATCCCGCTTCCGGCCATCCTGATTTAGGTTTTCCGTGATTTCCCTAAATCTCTCCTGGCAAATGCCGGGATGGTTCCTTTCAAAGGGCACGGCCGACTTCCTTCCCCGTCCTTCCCTAATCCGATGAGAGCGATGACCTCGCTGTCTGGTCTCCTTCCCCAAAACAACCAACCAACCAACTTCACTCAAACTGTGACGTCCGCTTCCCTTTGCCAGGCAGAAACAACCCGTTGTAACGGATTTGTTGTGCCATTGGTAAATGGGCTTCCTTGTTGGCGACTTCTTACCCTACTTGGTTCTAAACATCCGTTGGACAGCTGTAGCAAACGTGTTTTTGTCGAAAGACAAAGCTCGCTCCGCACTTGAACTCGCTATGTTGGCGACTACCGCTGACTACCTGCAGATTACCAAACTACGCTGTGGCGGTATACACGAAAAAAAAAAATTTCAGCGTTTGTTTTAAAAATGACATATGTATGATATCTGTACAATATTTGGTTATTGTGCAATAAATAATTGAAAGTGTTCCAGACTTTATGTACACCCTGTATCTAGCAGTTGCCTCATTCGCGGATTCGAACAGGAAGTTGATACCCCTTCAATTTTGAATTCCTTAGGCAGTATAAAGTACTGTTCCGCCACTTAGACAACGGTCAGTATATAAAATATTCCTCTTTCCACCATTGTTTGTGACCAGTCTTTCACAAAAGCCATCTTTGTTGATCTTCACAAAATTGGAATTCTGTATATAATCCAGTGGGAGCCCTACTAGGTTACCCCTGGATCTCTTTAATTCCTGATGTATCTGTTCACGAATTTCGTAGGCGGGCCTCGTTCCTGTCAAATACACTCTGAATAGTCGCTGTTTTGTTCTAAGATTCCACTGTATTTGCAGACTGCCTGCTAACAGAGCTTACGATAACACTCGGAAGCAACAAGCTTCCGCCAGTGAGCGCTGGAAAGTCAACATTCGGCGCAGCGATCGGCGGAGACGGATCTGTACACTGCCAGTGATCGAGCACTTCTCCAAATAACGTAACAAATTCAAGACTCTTAGAGCAGCGAACTCTTTAAAATATTTATGGAGTGTCTCGCAACTGAGACTCGAAGCCATATCTCTAGTATATCGCAGTAGGATAGTCTTGTAGCCGAACGAAGAAGGGGGTGCGTTAGCTGCGTCATGGAAACTCCGGTCAGCAACGTCATAAACTGAAACTGATGTCAAGATAAATTTTAGTTTCAATGCGTTTCAACACACCTCAAGGGGTCTATAGTTATTGGCCTACAAGATATAGCCTTTTGGTGTCTGATGAATCTTTCTGAAACCGGATCAGGTGCAACCCAAAGTCATAAAGAACCAACTTTGTAGCGAATAATTTTAATACAGCATGTTCATAACAAAAAAGAGCTCACTCGGTAAGCAGTAATTTCACCTGTCATTTCTCCTTGTTCACCAGTTCTGATCACGTGACAGGCGCGGATAGTTGTCACAGCTACTGCAGTTGCTTGCTGCTTGAAAGTGGTATCAGTGTCATTTCGTCGAACACTGAATTATTCAAGTGGAGTATGCCATATTCTCGTAATGTACAGTGTGTATAGGTGAAACTTACATTCTTACCTGTTTGTTTAGTAAGCCTCGTGAAATTTGCCATGAGTAATTTCCGAATCTCTGCAAAAAGTATTGTCCAGAAGCTTATTACCTTCCTGACCATGCGAACATTCATACTAATCCCTGATGGCTCCCGGAAAACTCTCATACTATGCATCGAATTCCTCTTCAAGACTAAGTAATTGGTGTTTGCTGCACGGCTTCTTGGAATCGAAGTACTGCTCTTTGAAATGTTTATCGTCAAACTTTTCGAGTAATTCTACACTTTATTAAAGAACGTGAGAGTCAGTAAGATGTGCTTAATTCAGGAAGCCTTCATATAAGAGCGGAGAGTAAGCAAAGATTTATTGATTCCGAGTTCATCGAAACAGTCTGCTTGTGATTGTTATCTGCAGGCATACATCACAGGGAAAATGTACGAGAAGACAGCCCTACAACGAAAGATAAACTGAAGGCAAAGTGCTGATGTGTGCAGATGGGCCCTTAAAATTAAAAGAGGGACTGAGTGTATTTTGATTACCAGTTCAATATGTAGACATTTATTGATAACATAAGTAAATTGCATCATAACAACTTGCTACAACAGGGGATTCACAAATAGAATATATCGAAGACAAATTATTAATAGAGCAATAACTTCTTAATAAAGACATATATTAAATAAAATGTAAACGTTTTCTGCCCCGTAAGTGCAGAAATTTGTTTAGAAACTGGCGAAAATCTACTTTAGAGAAAACGATAGTCTTCTTTCTACAAAGGTTTCTTCTATCGTTATTTGATGTTAGTAAATAGAAAGAAAACGAAAGAAGTGAAATGGAGCCGAACGCTGAAAGTTGCCTGTGATTGTTAAAATGAACTGAGTGGGCCGAAAGTTCCCCACAAAATATTGCCCTCCTTCAAGTGCTCTCTTTCCACATGTATGGTAAAACAATTTTGCACTACTAAAAACCTTGAGGAATAGTTTAACACAGAAAAGGTAACTTAATTCAAGAGGTAATTGGGTATTCGACATAATTTATTACTTATTAGTGCACAAATTCGATCTGACAGAAGCTAACAGGTTATCCACTAAGAATCTCGTACATTATGTCTCACTGATAAAGCAAGTATATGGAGTATGCTGGGCTCTTTCTTGCAATACAGAATACATTTCAACATTAGGGCTATTTACATAAGCTTTCACCACAAATTGCGTGGCATGCCTCACAGCCAATGACGATCCGACGTTCTCCACGAAAACTTACCTCCTGAAATCTGTAATGGATAGAATACACTGTCCACTCTCGTTAATGTGACCTCATTGTCCAAAGCCTGAATAAGCTCCTGTTGCCGTGGCCACCTGAGCTAGATTTCTTGGATGAGGATCCATGGCAAAAACAGTCCGATAATATTTGTCTCACATATTGTCGATTGGTGGCCAGCAGAGTACGAGAAACTCATTCTGGTGCTCTTCGAGCCATGCACGCACACTGTGAGCTGCGTGAAACGTTGCATTGTCCTGCTGGTAGATGTCATAATGTCGAGCTAAAACAAACTGCTTCTACATCTACATCTACATTTATACTCCGTAAGACACCCAACGGTGTGTGGCGGAGGCCACTTTACGTGCCACTGTCATTACCTCCGTTTCCTGTTCCAGTCGCGTATGGTTCGCGGGAAGATCGACTGTCTGAAAGCCTCCGTGCGCGCTCGAATCTCTCTAATTTTACATTCGTGATCTCCTCGGGAGGTATAAGTAGGGGGAAGCAATATATTCGATACCTCATCCAGAAACGCACCCTCTCGAAACCTGGACAGCAAGCTACACCGCGATGCAGAGCGCCTCTCTTGCAAAGTCTGCCACTTGAGTGTATTAAACATCTTCGTAACGCTATCACGGTTACCAAATAACCCTGTGACGAAACGCGCCGCTCTTCTTTGGATCTTCTCTATCTCCTCCGTCACCCCATCTGGTACGGATCCCACACTGACGAGCAATACTCAAGTATAGGTCGAACGAGTGTTTTGTAAGCCACCTCCTTTGTTGATGGACTACATTTTCTAAGGACTCTCCCAATGAATCTCAACCAGGTACCCGCGTTACCAACAATTAATTTTATATGATCATTCCACTTCAAATCGTTCCGCACGCATACTCCCAGATATTTTACAGAAGTAACTGCTACCAGTGTTTGTTCCGCTATCATATAATCATACAATAAAGGATCCTTCTTTCTATGTATTCGAAATACATTACATTTGTCTATGTTAAGGGACAGTTGCCACTCCCTGCACCAAGTGCCTATCCGCTGCAGATCTTCCTGCATTTCGCTACAATTTTCTAACGCTGCAACTTCTCTGTATACTACAGCATCATCCGCGAAAAGCCGCATCGAACTTCCGACACTATCTACTAGGTCATTTATATATATTTATATATCAATGGTCCCATAACACTCCCCTGTGGCACGCCAGAGGTTACTTTAACGTCTGTAGACGTCTCTCCATTGATAACAACATGCTGTGTTCTGCTTGCTAAAAACTCTTCAATCCAGCCACACAGCTGGTCTGATATTCCGTAGGCTCTTACTCTGTTTATCAGGCGACAGTGCGGAACTGTATCGAACGCCTTCCGGAAGTCAAGAAAAATAGCATCTACCTGGGAGCCGGTATCTAATATTTTCTGGGTCTCGTGAACAAATAAAGCGAGTTGGGTCTCACACGATCGCTGTTTACGGAATCTATGTTGATTCCTACAGAGTAGATTCCGGGTTTCCAAAAACGACATGATACTCGAGCGAAAAACATGTTCTAAAATTCTACAACAGATCGACGTCAGAGATATAGGTCTATAGTTTTGCGCATCTACTCGACGACCCTTCTTGAAGACTGGGACTACCTGTGCTCTTTTCCAGTCATTTGGAACCCTCCGTTCCTCTAGAGACTTGCGGTACACGGCTGTTAGAAGGGGGCAAGTTCTTTCGCGTACTCTGTGTAGAGTCGAATTGGTATCCCGTCAGGTCCAGTGGACTTTCCTCTGTTGAATGATCCCAGTTGCTTTTCTATTCCTTGGACACTTATTTCGATGTCAGCCATTTTTTCGTTTGTGCGAGGATTTAGAGAAGGAACTGCAGTGCGGTCTTCCTCTGTGAAACAGCTTTGGAAAAAGGTGTTTAGTATTTCAGCTTTACGCGTGTCATCGTCTGTTTCAATGCCATCATCATCCCGGAGTGTCTGGATATGCTGTTTCGAACCACTTACTGATTTAACGTAAGACCAGAACTTCCTAGGATTTTCTGTCAAGTCGGTACATAGAATTTTACTTTCGAATTCACTGAACGCTTCACACATAGCCCTCCTTACGCTAACTTTGACATCGTTTAGCTTCTGTTTGTCTGAGAGGTTTTGGCTGCGTTTAAACTTGGAGTGAAGCTCTCTTTGCTTTCGCAGTAGTTTCCTAACTTTGTTGTTGTACCACGGTGGGTTTTTCCCGTCCCTCACAGTTTTACTCGGCACATACCTATCTAAAACGCATTTTACGATTGCCTTGAACTTTTTCCATAAACACTCAACATTGTCAGTGTCGGAACAGAAATTTTCGTTTTGATCTGTTAGGTAGCCTGAAATCTGCCTTCTATTACTCTTGCTAAACAGATAAACCTTCCTCCCTTTTTTTGTATTCCTATTAACTTCCATATTCAGGGATGCTGAAACGGCCTTATGATCACTGATTCCCTGTTCTGCACATACAGAGTCGAAAAGTTCGGGTCTGTTTGTTATCAGTAGGTCCAAGATGTTATCTCCACGAGTCGGTTCTCTGTTTAATTGCTCGAGGTAATTTTCGGTTAGTGCACTCAGTATAATGTCACTCGATGCTCTGTCCCTACCACCCGCCCTAAACATCTGAGTGTCCCAGTCTATATCTGGTAAATTGAAATCTCCACCTAAGACTATAACATGCTGAAAAAATTTATGTGAAATGTATTCCAAATTTTCCCTCAGTTGTTCTGCCACTAATGTTGCTGAGTCGGGAGGTCGGTAAAAGGAGCCAATTATGAACCTAGCTCGGTTGTTGAGTGTAACCTCCACCCATAATAATTCACAGGAACTATCCACTTCTACTTCACTACACGATAAACTACTACTAACAGCGACGAACACCCCACCACCGGTTGCATGCAATCTATCCTTTCTAAACACCGTCTGTACCTTTGTAAAAATTACGGTTCCCAAAGAAAGACCCGTACTTGTGTTGATCCATTGTGTCTTCCAGAATGACGAGATAACCCGGAGAACTCCACAGACATCTTCCCAGACCATAGGCTCCCTCTCTGTTTGCCTTCAGAAGTTCCAGACCGAACACACGAATGGTTATCTGACGGATGCAGCGTAGAATGTGATTCATTTGAAAAGTTAACCTGTCGCCACTGAATGGACTTCCAGTTGCGTTACTGGCGTGCCAATCCAGCCTCCGCCTCCTATGAACAGCAGTCAGCAAGAATGCATCAAATAGGCGTCTGCTGCGGAAGGCCATACGCGGAAGTACTCGATAAACGGTGGGTGACTAAAAGCTGTTGTTAGCTTCTTGGTTTACCTCGGCGGTCAGCTGCCCAACAGTTACACGCCCTTATACATGTCCGCAGTCGTCGATCGCTCCTCTCATCTGTGGCCCGTGGTGTACCACAGTAGCCTCGGCGACGGTTTTGGATAGCGCCAATTATCATACACGATGTACTTTAACTACGACGGAACGTGAAGTTTACAGATTTAGTCGTTTGAGAAATGTTTCCACACTTGGCCCGGAAACTACTCTACTGGCCATTAAAATTGCTACACCACGAAGACGACGTGCTACAGACGCGAAATTTAACCGACGGGAAGAGGATGCTGTGATATGCAAATGATTAGCTTTTCAGAACATTCACTCAAGGTTGGCGCCGGTGGCGACACCTACAACGTGCTGACATGAGGAAAGTTGCCAACCGATTTCTCATACACAACCAGCAGTTGACCGGCATTGCCTGTTGAAACGTTGTTGTGATGCCTGGTGTCAGAGGGGAAATGCGTACCATCACGTTTACGACTGTGATAAAGGTCGGATTGTAGCCTATCAAGATTGCGGTTTATCGTATCGCTACTTTGCTGCTGGCGTTGGTCGGGATCCAGTGACTCTTAGCAGAATATGGAATCGGTGGGTTCAGGAGGGTAATAGGGAACACCGTGCTGGATCCCAACGACCTCCTATCACTAGCAGTCGAGATGACAGGAATCTTATTCGCATGGCTGTAACGGATCGTGCAGCCACATCTCGATCACTGAGTGAACAGATGGGGACGTTTGTAAGACAAAAACCATCTGCACGAACAGTTCGACGACGTTTGCAGCAGCATGGACTATCAGCTCGGAGACCATTGCTGCGGTTACCCTTGACGCTGCATCACAGACAGGAGCGCCTGCGATGGTGTACTCAACGACGAACCTGGGTGCACGAATGGCAAAACGTCATTTTTTTCGGATGAATCCAGGTTCTGTTTGCAGCATCATGATGGTCGCATCCGTGTTTGGCGACATCGTGGTGGACGCAAATTGGAAGCGTGTATTCATCATCGCCATATTGGCGTATCACCCGGTGTGATGGTATGGGGTGCCATTGGTTACACGTCTCGGTCACCTCTTTTTCGCACTGACGGCATTTTGAACAGTGGAGGTTACATTTCAGATGTTACGGCCCGTGGCTCTACCCTTCATTAGATACCTGCGAAACCCTACATTTCAGCAGGATAAGGAACGACCGCATGTTGCAGGTCCTGTACAGAACTTTCTGGATACAGAAACTGTTCGACTGCTGCCCTGGCCAGCACATTCTTCAGATCTCTCACCAATTGAAAACGTCTGTTCAATGGTGGGCGAGCAACTGCCTCGTTACAATACGCCAGTCACTACTCTTGATGAACTGTGGTATCGTGTTGAAGCTGCATGGGCAGCTGTGCCTATACACGCCATCCAAGCTCTGTTTGACTCAATGCCCAGGCGTATCAAGGCCGTTATTACGGCCAGAGGTGGTTGTTCTGGGTACTAATTTCTCAGGATCTATGCACCCAAATTGCTTAAAAATGTTATCACATGTCAGTTGTAGTATAATATATCTATCCAATGAATACCCGTTTATCATCTGCATTTCTTCTTGGTGTAGCAATTTTAATAGCCAGTAGTGTAGTGATCATGCCTTTTCGGACGTGTCTGACATCGACTGTACTGGTGTCCCCTGAGACACTTTGTGATGTGTCGGCAGCTGGGCCAACACCTTGTAGATGGAGGTGGCTTAAAAGGCACGCTAGACTAACGCAGACGGGCGTGAAGTACTGGAACAGGATACGTAATTAATGCTATGAAGAAAAGTACGTAGCTGGTATAATACTTATCTTTAATCAATCATTGTGGTACATCGCACAAAGGAGACTTTAATTACAATCACTGTAAGGCTAATGGCGCCTTGCTAGTTCGTAGCCATTAACTTAGCTGAAGGCTATTCTGTCTCTCGGCTAATGAGAGAGAAAGGCTTCGTACGTCTAGTCGCTAGCTCTGTCATCCGTACAACTGGGCTGAGTTCGAGTCAGTCTCTCGAGACCTGCCTTGTGGTGGCGCTAGGTTTGCGATCACACAGTGGCGACACGCGGGTCCGACATGTACTACAGGACCGCGGCCGATTTAAGCTACCACCTAGCACGTGTGGTGTCTGGCTATGACACCACACTTTGCATACTCCCCACTGTAGTGCTGCCACCTGCTGTCTATGAGTCGTTATTGCACGCTGGCTTGGAATATGTGTCAATCAAATTAACGCTTTCGGACCCATCGGCTACGATTGTGTACTCTAAATTAGAGTCTATCAGTTGGAACAAATGTATTTGTCCTCTGTGCAAACCTTATGCACACACTTCTGTATCATCAGTCTTTTTATTAGGAACAAGTGGCGCCAACTGTTGGGCATCACTATAAAAATATCAACGAGTCAATGTAGCTTGTGACCGAAAGAATATACCGACGTGAAACGTTGAACATAGCTGCTAAGGTTCAGTGACCGTGACAGAATTATATTAGAACAAATAAGCCCTCGGTCACAAATATTAAGTCAAAATTGACCAGGTTTCGACGATACTATGAGCGTCGTCTTCAGAATTAAACTAACTGTTCTAAAACATAATAGGTATATAAGACAGTAATAAATTGATGTGTGTACTGACTGAAAAGAGATGCAGTACTTACAGGTCACATCACAAAAAAATAAGCGAGAAAGGCGACGTCATGAAAACTTGTAAATAAGATAAGATGGCCAGCCGCTAAGAGCTGATCGTACATGAGTGAACACAGGTTGCAACAAAACTGAGGTGCCCACGTTAGAAAGTGTGGCAAGTAAACACGGTGTTGCTACGAGCGCCATCTAGTAGCCGCAGAAACAACTATGCAATTGTACATTCAAAATTAGACATATGAAATTGTAATGAAGCTTATTCAGGCATAACGTAAACACTAATAATAATAATATGAAGTTACATATTTATCTGCTTTGAACAGATACATTTGGTAACGTAAAAAACATCAATTATGACATACAAGAAAACAGCAAAGACGTAACAGGAAAAGAAAATTTCGTCAAACTGCATGAGGAAATCTGAATCAAAGAGCAAGCAACTGCTTCATACAGTCGAAAAAGTTTTTATTTCGCAGCTACAGCTGTTCGTTGAGAATGAGTCCATCATGACTGGATAGATGTTTGAAAATCTCCAATTCCTCTAAAACATCTAACCTACGCCCCTTCTTTTCGGTATGCTGAATATTGCTATCGCCAGTGGCTTTTGGCACGTGTCCAGTAATTAAGAGATGATCGTCAAAGGATGAATTTAGGGGACTGTTGCTGCTTTTTTTTTTTTCAAAAGATGTTCTTTATATCTGATGGTGAAAGCACGTCCAGTTTGCCCTATATAATAGGAGGAGTAGGTATCACAGATGATCTTATAAAAGCTAGAACTTTCTGTAAGGGAGCGAATGGATTTCAAATTATGAATTAAGTTTCTCTTAAGATTGTTGTTAGTAGAGAAGGCAACATTGCAGTTGGATTTGTTGCGAAGCATGCGCTGAATCGGATAGGAAATGGGTTCTACGAAAGGAATAGGAAAACGTTTTTTTGGGTTAACTTCAGCGCGTGAGGTGCTGAGCGTAGTAGTTCTTCCAGTTTTCTTTTTGAGGATATCGTACACTATGTTAGGCGTATATTCATTATTGACTGCTATGGTTTTAAGTAAATTAATCTCCTCATTGAACTTTTCTGTTGAAAGTGGTATACAGGTGGCTCGGTGGACGGCAGAGTGAAAAAAGGCCATTTTTTGAGACTGTGGATGAAAAGAGGAAGCAGGCACGATTTGGTCAGTACACGTTTCTTTTCGAAAAATATTTAAAGTGATGTTATTGGCTTCTATTGTAAGCGTCAAGTCTAAGTAATGTAGTTAGCGGTTTTCGTTTTCGAGTTCAATAGTGAAAGAAATTATTTCGTGGAGGTCGTTAAAAAGTTTGAATATATGATCAATGCTATCGGCGGGTCCGTTATAGATGACTAGAATATCATCAACGTATCTTGTGTAAGAAGGGATACCTTGTGAAGCGGCTGAGAAACGGTTAAACAGCTTTTTTTCCAAGGAATTGTTAAAGATGTCGGCAAGGATGCCGGCTGGAGTGTTGCCCATAGCGAGCCCATCAGATTGCTGGTACAGTTGTCCGTTGAATTCAAAGTAGTTGTACTTGACAACAACATTAATGAGATTCATAAAATCGTTAATATGTTCATCTGATAGATCTTTTTTAAATTGATATAAATTTTCTTCCACAATGATGAGCGTCTCATGTACCGGGACATTGGTATAAAGATTTTTAATATCTAAGGAAAAGAGCCTGGTGTCTGAACTGCTTACTAAGATTTAATATTTTGGACCAAATCGTAGCTGTTGGGAACGGAAAAATTATTTTCGAAAACGAAAGATTTTTTCAAAGTTTCGTGTAGAAATCGGGCCAAATCGTGAAATGCGCTATTCATGCTATTGGAAACTGGACGTATTGGATGATTAGATTCATGAGTTTTCAACTGGGACCGAAGTTTAGGGGGCTGGGGGTTCATATTAATGAGTAGTTTCTTTTGGAAAGGTTTTATAAATAAATTTACATTGTTAATGGTTGACCTCACTTCTTTCTGTAATTTAGGAGTCGGAACCTTATGGAGCTCCAATATGTTACTTTCACTGAAGAAATTTTCAGTTTTAGAAGTATGCTCAGAAATATAAGCAATGACTAGACAACAACCTTTATCGGATTTAGTTATTAAAGCATTTGCAGTTTTAAGTTTATTATTAATGGAAGTTACTAAAATTCAGTCGTTATGCGTAGCATTAGGCAAAGTAGTTGTATTTTTCTCTAGCTCCCCTACAGAAAGTTCTGGCGTTTATAACTCATCTGTGATACCTGCACCTCCTATTATACAGGGCAAACTGGACGTGCTTTCACCATCAGATATAAAGAACATCATATGTAAAAAAACGGCACCAGTCCCCTAAATTCATCCTTTGCCGATAATCTCTTAATTACTGGAGACGTGCCTAAATCCATTGGCGATAGCAATATTCTGCATACCGAAAGGAAGGGGCGTAGGTTAGATGTTTTAGAGGAATTGGAGATTTTCACACATCTATCTCGTCATGATGGCCTCATTCTCATCGAAAAGCTGCAGCTGCGAAATAAAAACTTTTTCGGCTGTATAAAGCCGTTGCTTGATCTTTGATTCAGATTTCCTCATGCAGTTTGCCGAAATGTTATTTTCCTATTACGTCTTTGCTGTTTCCTTGCATGTCATAACTGACGTTTCTTTACGTTACAAAATCTATCTCTGTTTAAAGCAGTTAAATATGTAACTTCATCTTATTATTATTAGTGCTTACGTTATGCCTGAATCAGCTTCATTACAATTTCATATGTCTAATTTTGAATGTACAGTAGCCTAGTTGTTTCTGCGGCTACTAGATGTAGCTCGTAGCAACACCATGTTTACTGGCCCACACTTTCTAACGTGGGCACCTCACTTTTGTTGCAACCCGTCTTCACTCAGGTACGATCAGCCCTTAGCGGCTCGCCATCTTATCTTATTTACAACTTTTAATGATGTCGCCTTTCCGGCTTATATTTTTTTTAGAATGTGACTTGTAAGTAACGCATCTCTTTCCAGTCAGTACACAGTTAAGTTTATTAATGTCTTATATACCTATTATGTTTCAGAACAGTTAGTTTAATTCTGAAGACGACGCTCATAGTAGCGTGGAAACCTGGTCAATTTTGACTTAATATTTGTGACCGAGGGCTGATTTGTTCTAATATAATGACGTGGTTGGTTAGTTATATTCCACTGTATGCGTGAATATTATTATTATGATCAGTTTATTTATTACAACAGTGAATTTATTTATTACAACAGTGAATATTTCAAAATTAGTTATTTTAGTCCTACACAGTACATTTTGAAAATGGGTACATAATTTTGTGTGAACCTTTTGTATGAACCTTACATTTTAAATCATGAAAAACTACCTATGGGAATTACTAAAATTAAACTCCGTTCGAACAGGCCTTGGAAGGCCCAACGGTACCGATCCGCCACCTTGTCATCCTCAACCTACAGGTGTCAATGGCTACGGATAGGGAGGGTCATGTGGTCAGCACACCGCTTTCCCGGCTGTACGTCAGTTTACGAGACCGCTAAGGGCACTACAGCATGAGAGTAAAACTTTCTTCCTCCAAAAATAATTCAAGTCTGTAAGGGTTAATGCGACAGGACCGTGTTGAATACTGTGAACAATCTTTCGCTTTTGAGAAATCGATGTTGCAAAGTAATTGTTAATAAAAGAACGATCGTACTGATTAGATGCACTCTGTTCCATCTCTCTTAAACACAAACTTTAGAGAAACGATTTTAGTATTTAATTTTCAGAGGGAAGGACATGTAAATAAATGGCAGAGATATGGTGTTAACGAGTGATTACTGAAAAACAAAAGATGCAACTACTTTCACAGGTAATATCGTAGCTGATAAAGGAAAAGCCGCGTGCTACACGTAGCAACGATTCAACAAACACTTCCACCATAGAATAGTTATGAAATAACCAAAACCCACGAAACTTCTGGTGAATGAAAGACCTGTTTGCTTAACTAGATTGCGTATAAAATCCACTGTGTAAACAGAAAAGAAACGGACCAGCATTAATCGTAACTGCGAGACTCCCTCTGATAACCGTACCACTTGAGCACTCAAAAGAGATTCGTTTTCCATTATGGCTGTCCAAGTTCGTAATTACAGAAAAATATTACCGTGTCCTGCAAAGCAGGAGAATTATTACACGCATTTGTCACTTCACATACACAAACCCTAGGTAGCACTCATACGTAGCTCTCCTTCCTTTCCAATAACAAAATGTACATTACCAACCACCGTCAGAGACTCGAACAGAATTGAGAAAATAAAACTTGGCTTCCTTTGAACCAGCAAGAGGCAAACTGACTTCTCGTTCGCTATTTTTTCCTATAGTCAAAGGCGTCTTCTTCATTTACGAAACTAACTTCCAATAGCACATGTCAGCTTCAGTTTTCTCAAAAAATAAAAAAATTACAGTAAGCATTGGTGATTTCTGTGTACAGTGCCAGCAACAGCTGAGGGTTTAATCTAAATACGGATAAACTATTCGATACAGACAAAGCTGCAACACAACTGAAAACATATTCGTCTACTCACAATGACTCATTATTGATCCGAAATTAAACGTAAATCAACGCAGTTTCAGTAAGTACCACCTAAAGATTGTGTAGTAAACTCGGAAACGTGTTTTGGTTGGCTAACAGAATCGGTGAGTGGCGCAGAAATTCTGTTTCTTTATCCTTTCTTTTCTGTCTCTCTCTCTTTCTAGCATAGTCACAGCCTCAAATACCACAAGAACATTTTTTACAAAACTTACATATTAAAAGTCATTAACACCAGTAGTTAAATGAAAATAATGATGATTTACTAGACAATGTTATAATTTATTTCCATATCATTTTTTACAGTGTTTTTTCGACATTTCATTTCTACTGTGTTTTCGTTGGCATTTCATTTTCACAGTTTTTCCATCGACATTCAGTTCTTGAACTGTTTTCACTTACCTTTAAATAAAGTAAAGTTGGCATATACCCCGTTTGATCAAAAGTATCCGGACACCTGGCTGAAAATGACTTACAAGTTTGAGGTGTCCTCCATCAGTAAAGCTGGATTTCAATATAGAGTAGGCCCACCCTTAGCCCTGATGACAGCTTCCGCTCTCTCAGGCATGCGTTCAGTCAGGTGCTGGAACGTTTCTTGGGGAATGGCAGCCCGTTCTTCACGGAGTGCACCCCTGAGGAGAGGTATCGATGTCGGTCGGTGAGGCCCGGCAAGAAGCCGGCGTTCCAAAACATCCTAAAGGTGTTCTATAGGGCTCAGGTCAGGACTCTGTGCAGGCCAGTCTATTACAGAGACGTTATTGTCGTGTAACCACTCCGCCACAGGTCGTGCCTTATGAATATGTGCTCGATCTTGTTGAAGGGTGGAGTCACCATCCCAGAAATTCTTTTCAACAGTGGGAAGCAAGAAGGTGCTTAAAACGTCAATGTAGGCCTGTGCTGTGATAGCGCCACGCAAAACAACAGACGAGGTCGGCCTGTACGCTTTTGTGCTGTACGTGTCCCTTCACGTTTCTACTGCATTATCACATCGGAAATAGTAGACCTAGGTAAGCGTAGGAGTGTGGAACTCTCGCGTACAAGGGTATGACACAAGTAGCACCCAATCACCTGACCACGTTCGAAGTCCGTGAGTTCCGCGGAGCGCCCCATTCTGCTTTCTCACGGTGTCTAAAGACTACTGAGGCTGCTGATACGGAGCACCTGGCAGTAGTTGGCAGCACAATGCACCTTATATGGAAAACGTATCTTTTTGTGGGTGTCCGCATACTTTTGATCACATAGTGTAGGAGGGCTGGAAGCAGCGGCTCGCCCACTTGCACACCATCTTTCCTGCTTAGTACAGCTACCCTCATCCTATAGTATGTGTGGTGTCACCGCCAGACACCACACTTGCTAGGTGGTAGCTTAAATCGGCCGCGGTCCATTAGTACATGTCGGACCCGCGTGTCGCCACTGTCAGGATCGCAGACCGAGCGCCACCACAAGGCAGGTCTCGAGAGACGTACTAGCACTCGCCCCAGTTGTACGACGACGTTGCTAGCGACTACACTGACGAAGCCGTTCTCTCATTTGCCGAGAGACAGTTAGAATAGCCTTCAGCTAAGTTAATGGCTACGACCTAGCAAGGTGCCATTTGTACCATTGCATGTATCTCAAGATAGTCTCACTTGTATCATCAAGAATGCTGTATACCAAAGGACGATATAAAAGTTAAGTGTTCTAGTAGCTACGTTCTTTTCTTTATCACATTCATTACGAATCCTGTTTCAGACCTCACTCCATCCTTCGTGAGTTAGCGCGTGCATCTTGGCCGCCTCTTTCAATTAGTGTACGTAGTGTTGGCAAGTCTGCCGACACTACAGTATGAACTTGACACAATTTTTTTCTGCAATATTTGTAATGGGTCTTCGTTTGGTTGAAGAAATACAAGTTAAGTAAATCTCCTATTTGTTGTGTTAACTTGTCCGCTAATTCATTTCTGCTCCTGTCCAGCTTTTCCATGACGACAGTTGCTGCAGCATTCTGCAGCCTACCTCTCATTAGCATTGTGTACGGAGTTGTACAGAACAAAGCTGGTGTCGAGGACTGGAGCCTACTTGTGACAGTCATCTTACAGCTTTCTTCTTGTTTTGTCGCTTGTTTGGCTGTTTTCTTAGGTTGATTGCCTTCTGCATTTGCAGTGCTTTACTTGATTGTGCCCTTTATATTCTGGGTGCCGCAGTCACTGCTTTTGTACTCCTGTTCTCTCTCTGTGATATTTTTTACTTTTCCCTTTGTATTTGTGCATTGCTTAGTAGGCTGTGGGTACAACACCGCAATGCTGTCTGCAGTTGATCTAACTCGGATTATTCTGTTTCAGAGTCAACAAATGTCGCTATGCTTGAAGTCATCAAGCGATTCTTGACGGACCAGATGACTTCACACAACATGCCGGACTCAACGTCAGTGCCATGGCCTATGTATGTGACGCCTTTCCGTAAGATCGATGAGATGTGGGAGGACTGGACAGAATACCTCGATCACTTCAATGCCCACAACGCATCACGTACAAGGTGCTGACAAACGCTCCTATTTCTTGGCTACGATAGAACTGCCCCAAAATATTTCCCACGTCCCACCCTGAAGTAGTACCGTACAAGAATCTGTTGTAGGTGCTTACTAAGTATTATGAGAACAGGGTAGAGATGGCGGCTGATCATTACAAATTATTTTGATTAGGTAAGCAACAACAGCGGACACGCGGTCAGTGAGTGACTGAATTGCAAGAGCTTACTAGACAATGTAGATTCAAATGTGACTGTGGCAAATACTACATTGATGCAATGATTCGTGGCGCCATCACGCACAATATCACTGATTCTCGAACTATGGAACATATTCTTAAATACCTGGACCCATCCTTGCAACAGGTTGTGCAGATTCTTGGCTACCAGGATTCATACGAAAGTGCAACAGACAGTTTTGAAGAAGCGCCTGTTTGTTTCTGCAGTTAGGAACGACAAACGGGCCGCGCCACCGGCTAGCAAACAGCGGTGAAGCCGGTGACAGCCGCAGTGCTCCAGTCGACACGTGTCGCGTCCGGAACGTGGTGTGAAATCGTTCAAATGGTTCAAATGGCTCTCAGCACTATGGGACTTAACTTCTGAGGTAATCAGTCCCCTAGAACTTAGAACTACTTAAACGTAACCAACCCAAACAGTTTTTAGAATGTTCCAAACCTCAACGTTGACAATCTCACAGCTGGAATACACGTTCGTTCACTGATGTTGACGCTTCCAGCAAAGTTCGCCTCGTGGTGTCTATGCACTATACTACCGCTCGTTACACAATCCGGGCCTTGTCGTCGATCTTTTGCCTCAAGGGATTGCCTGAACCGGTTGTGACTAACAAGAGATCTCGCTTTATGGCTGCCGAGTTTAAAAAGTTTCGTACTACCTCTGGCATCAACCACATCACGAGTCACCATTCTACCCGAAATCCATCGGTGGAACTGAAAGACTTTGTACGTATATTTAACAAACAGATGAAAAAACATCGTGGCCCCTATACTCGATATCAAGTTGTACTGCCCTTCTCGTCTTCCTACGGTTTTCAACCACGCGATGGAGCATCCCTAATGGAACTGTTAATGGCCAGCAGCACTGCACTTTGCATCAGTTGCCACACCCACGAAGGCGGATGAAGCCCGCTCGGCTCAGAGAGGCCAATTATCGAACCAACGACTCGGTCTTTCACAGACTGTATGAAGGACAGAGGCGCTAGGAGTAAGTTATCATTGTAAGATGTACTGAACATTCTATGTTTCTACTGCAGGGACCGAGACGATAGCTGACATTTCACCAGAATCAAATTCGTGTACGTCAACTGCATGACACTGCCACAGGCTATGTACATTGAAATTCTGTACCTTACTAGGTACAGCAGGCTTCACTGCATCGAGCTTCCAAGAGCCACACGCCGTCTTCGTTGATTCAGGAGCCAATGGAATTCGACGTCCTTTCACAGTCGTCGCCATCTCCACAGCCACTATTGTCTGGGGATGGGCCTCTCTTACGGGCCGCTGTCTCATGTGCCACCTCGGGTCCGTTTGCAGTCATTGAGATGCCTCCATCTTCGACTGCTGCTCTGCCTCTGGATGTGGTGCACTCCCTCTACCCGGTTTTTCAGGGGGTGTTTCCGGGCAGGCTCAGTCTGTATGCTGGCGTGTGGGTGGGAGCTTGGCGCCGGCCTCAGTTTCGGCTCTCGTCTCATCATTGCCACCTGTATCCAACCCTTCTCCCCCCCCCCCCTTATCGTCCTTTGGTCATCTAGTGAATAGCAGTGAGGAGGTTTGAGGGGAGAGATGTGGTATCACTTCTCGATGCCACCCCACTGGCATTCTACAGCTGGCAGTGGAATAGCAAGTCTCCATCTGATGCCGATAGGAGTTGCACGGAATCTGGCGGACCCAATGGTGCATGCCTGCTGAGCCACGCCTCCAGCGGCTCTGTTCTATGAGAACCCTCTTCCTCTACAATACAGGAGGGTCGGTGGCAGCGGCTTGACCACTTGCACTAGGAGTCTCCTCGCTATGGCCCTATCATTTGTGATTTTTACAATGAGCCGAACAGTGCTTGCCATTGTTCGAGCTGGTTTCTAATTCTGGTTGCAATATTTGTAATGAGTCTCCGTTAGCTTGGAGAAATGCATGTTAAGTAAATCTTCTGTTTGTTCACTAATCAATTCTGCTCCGGTCTAGCTTTTCTGCGATGTCAGTTACCACGCCACTGTGTAGCTTATCGTTTTGTATGAATTCGTATAAGACAAGGGGTACTACGCCAATGACACGTGTAACACATGCTGAAGAAACAATAAAAAGGACAGAAACTTTAAGAATCCTTAGGTGGCGATACTGTTTGAGCCGTGGTAAAATTTGCTGTTTTGAAGAGCGATCCGCAGCGCGTAGTGTAAAGCAGTCGCCCTCCGTTTCTGGCGGTGGCGCCGCTGTGGCTATTGCAGGTTTGGTGACTCCCTCTGGTGGGAAAGGGGAAATGTTGTCTGTTCACGTGCATTTAAGGGGCGCTATGAGCTTTCTCTAAAAGAAAGGAAGGGTTTTTAGGAATAAAATTTCCATTTGTTGAAATTTAATTTGTTTTCATCAGTTACCCACTGGAAACTACTTCCACGCTCACATAGTGTGATTAAGGCCGGCCGGGGTGGCCGAGCGGTTCTAGGCGCTACAGTCTGGAACCGCGCGACCGCTACGGTCGCAGGTTTGAATCCTGCCTTGGGCATGGATGTGTGTGATGTCCTTAGGTTCGTTAGGTTTAAGTAGTTCTAAGTTCTAGGGAAGTGATGACCTCAGTAGTTAAGTCCCATAGTGCTCAGAGCCATTTGAACCATAGTGTGATTAAATGTGTTAATGTTCATGATGAATCGTTAGTAAATAAAGTAAATTCTAGAAAAAAAGATTTTGAAAGTAAATTCACGGTTCACTGTTGAGAATTGAAACTGGTTAAAGCTCATATTGCAACTCGTACAGCAACTTAGTTCAGCTATATTTGCACTTAGAGTCACTGCAAATCTTGGGCAGACACGTTGGCAGATTTTGCATATTTTAATTTAACAAATTCATATGTAGTTCTGGGGGATGTAATCTCTAAGAAAGAAAGTCTTCATTGCTTAGAAGCGTGCTGTAGGTGTAATATGAGGTGTTCACTCATAATCAACTTGCAGATATCTGTTTAAGGAGTTATTGTTACTACTACTTCACAATGTGTTAATTTCCTCCTATATTTCGTTGTGAACTATTCATTGCTGCTCAAAAGGAACAACGATGCACATAGTTACAATATCTGAAGGAAACCTGACATTCATTACTCCACACTAAGGTCGCCTTTAACACAAAAAGGAGTGCACGATGTCTTAATTAAATTTTTTATAACTTACCGAGTCACATAAATATCTTACAGACAGCAAAGAAAAGCTTTAGAACAAACTGTAAAATGTTCTCCTTGAAAACTTATTCTATTCCGCAGAAGAGTTTCTATTACTGTTATTTATCAAAGTTGGTGGGTGGGAATTACTAACTCATATATCTACCTAAAAGTAGAAACAAAAATTAAAAATAAAAAAAATTATGAACTTAAAAATGTTCAGCATATAGCCATGTTAACAAATTAATTTTAATGGGAATATAAAACAACTCGTATCATATTATTAGGATTTATTGTGCAGATGATCTACAGGAGATGGAACTAACTTAAGCAGGCCTTCCATTTGCTATGTGTTAAGGCCAGTGGCTGTACCTTATCTTCGCAGTCTCCATGACGCTGTATTCAATAACATAATGCAATACCGAATGTTACCTATGCTCTCTGGGTCTACCTCGATACAGAGGTTGTTAGTGTGTTACCCTGGCCAACTCGTTCTCCAGGTCTTGCACCCACTGGAAATACCCGGTCATAGACTGCTGAGAGACAGGCACTCAGTCACTCGCCAGCCATTATGACTTATGAATACTAGCACAGAGTTGAAGAAGAATTAAATGCCTTACACACATCTGCATTCCATGCTTCCAGAGGTGACGACTCCTGGAACTAAATCTTGAACCCTGTACACTCACAGATCAGCTACGCACTGAGGGAACGTTGCTATAGATGAGCCACCTAAAGAAAATATGGAATAAAGTCGTTAGATATTGTAGTAAATATTTTATTTTCGAGTGACATAAGCATTATCTCCCGCAATTCGCTACGGTAGACACAGAGGCCATAAATATGCAATGGTAATGAAACATTACAAAAATAGAAACGTATGTCATCGGTCCAATCAAGGCAATTGGTTTCCTTCATTGGGCCAGGCATATTCCCTGATTAGCCTACAGCGTAATAGCTGTGAGACACTATAAACATCCAAATAAGTGGCACTACATTTCATATTTTTTATTTTCAGAAATTTTTTGTTGGCGTCTGGAAACGAATAACATGTATCGGAAACCAAGAACGCTGATAGTATAAATGTCGCTTTCGAAGAGGAAAGAAACCATTTTACTGATTATTAAAAAACGTATATAAAATGAAAACTATTACATCAGTTTTGTTCATAGTAGCCTATTTAGACCTAAGATTAGACAAAATTCTGTCATTCAATGCAACTCGCACGGCATCATTAAACAACTAGTCTCCGTGCACAGCACGTAATTTTTTATTGTGAATATGACAAAGTAGTATGAATTGCTCCTACGTTCCAATGATGGCTGCATAAATTTAATCACTATTAAAATATCACTTTGACTTGTAAATAGTTAATACTAGTCGATTGCAAGAACATAGTCGATATGTTACCTTCTTTCTCTAACACTTCGTTTCTTCATAGAACGACTAACCACGAAGACTCTACCATATGGTAACACGGGGTACACTTAATGACCGTTCAGATGTGCCTATTGTCAATATCCACAGAGAAATCTTACCGACCCAACGGTGGAACCTAACCGTCGGATGCGCTGTAACACGTATTCTTCCTTGCATATTGTTCATGCGTAATAAGTAAAATTTCGGGTCTTGATACCTCTTCTGCCGTCGCAGTTTTAGAGGCCAGTAATGTATTCCGAAGCCATTTCGTGTGCTTCAGCCATGAAAACGACCGTTCTATAAACATCCTTGCTGTCTTGAAGCAAGATGATATTTCACATTCTGTCCTGGACCATTCTGCTTTAATTCATTATGAAAATATTGTAGTAAAAATATATAACAGGCAGCAGTGTGTTACCATTTTTAATAATAAGAATCAGTATGATTTCCTGTCAAAGAAGGAAACAGTTTCTATCAAACTTCGCCCTGAATAAAACTATTTGTTTCAGTACGCTTTCATTGTTGATTTACCTCATTTATTGCTCTTTGTATTAGATCACTGTTTGGTTTTTCATATAATGTAATCCTAACTCCTTGGAGTTAAGATTTTCTCAGATTTAGAAACATCCTTTACGCCATTTGGTCCTACCACTTAGAAACGCAGCTCCGACATCTTACGCAGAACTTCAGTCACGATCAAATCCACTGATGAACTAAAGCACCACACTGAGATGACAAAAATCATGGGATACCTCCCATTATCGTGTCTGACATCCTTTTGCCAGTCTTAGTGTGACTACTCGACGTGGCATCGACTAAACGGATAGTTGGATGTCCCCTGCAGGAATATTGAGGCATGATGCATCTGCCGCCCGTAATTGAGAAAGTGTTGCCAGTGCAGGTTTTTGTGCACGAACTGACCTCTGGATTAGATTCCAAAAACGTTCGATGCAGATCATGTCGGGTGATCAGGGTGGCCAAATTATTCTCTTGAATTGCCCAGAACGTTCTTCACCCTAATTGCGAGCAACTGTGGCCCGGAGGCATGGCGCATTGTCATCCATAAAAATTTCATCGCTGAGGGGCAGAAAATTGTCTCCAGATGGCCGGACACATTCATTTCCATTCCACGTAAACAGAGCCCATACCGTTATGGAGCTACCACCAGCTTGCACTGTGCCTTGGTGACAACTTGGGTCCATGACTTCGTGGGGTCTACGCCACACTCGAACACTACCATTAGCTTTTACCGACTGAAATCGGGACTCATCTGACCAAGCCACGGATTTCAGGTCGTCTAAGGTTCAATCAGTAAGGTCACGAGTCCTGCAGGCACTGTCGTTCTGTTCGCACGAGCTCTGGCGTCGATCGTGTGGTGGGACAGCCCATTAACCCCGAACATCACCGTACGGGCCTAACGGATACGTTCGTCGTACATTCCTCGTTGATTTCTGTGGCTATTTCACGCATTTTGCTTGCCCGATAGCACTGAAAACACGACGCAAACGCCGCTGCTCTCATTCGTTAAGAGAAGGCCGTCGGCACTACGTTGACCACAGTGAGAGGTATTGCCGAAATTGAACCTCGCACACGTCTAACTTCTACTACCATTCCACGACAGCTCCGCCAATTGAATGCCCTTCTATGCCTTGTGGACGCGATACTGCCGCTGTGTGTATATGCTCATATCGTTATTCCATTACTTTTGTCACCTCAGTGTATGAACATTGTTCAACGCGGGATCGGATGCTGCGAGGTGGCGGTCACGTGAGGCAGTAAGAGTAGTACATAAGCGGAGCAGAGATGAGTGAGGAGGTGTTCTGTCGACGAAACGGGATCAAATCTGGGAAGTCACTGACGTAATCGGCTTTGTCAAAGGATAGTTTTTTATGGCCCTGCGCCTAGGAGCAAGCATATCAGAAATGGCGAATCTTATTTGCTGATTGCGAGCCACTGCTTTGAGCTTCAATGGAATGTGGATGAAAACTTGTGAAGCCATGACTAGGTGACAATGTGTAGGACATCCACACCTCATCGCACAATTTGAAAGTCGAAGGATTGTCCAATGTGTAAAGCAGTATAGTTGAAAACGTGTGGTAGTACAATGTAGACATCGCCGGAAGTGATTTAGACACCACCGTTCCGTGTACATTTTAGAACATGGGGTACCGCAGCAGAGAACTCCTGCGTGCTCCCTTCTCGACCAAACGAGATCGCCAATTACAATTGTAATAGACGATGGATCATCATTATTGGAGCATGGATCAACGGAAGTTTGAAGCCTGGTGGGATGAATCATGTTTCTTGTTACACTATGTCGATGATCGCGTGAGTCGACTGACCGATATGTGCACAGTACCAAATACTCATGCAGCTGGCGTTTTATGGTATGGAGGCATATAAATGGGCTTCTATGGAACCTGTGGTAGTAATCAAAGACACAATTGTGTCTGTGGACCAAATGCTCATTACTGCGAATAACTTGTTTAATATCTTCCTTGACAGCCACAGTATCTTCCAGCACAACAATTGTCCGTGTCACAAGCCAGAATCGTGCTAGAGTGGTTCGAAGAGTATGGTAGTGAACTCATTTTGAGCTCCCAGCAACAAAGTCACCTGGTCTGAATCTAGTGAAACAGATCAAGAAACAGATCGGGGCCCACAGCGCACCAGTTGGTATTTTAATAGCTGAGTGACCTAAACATGTGGCGTCGTATACCTCCGGCAACATACCAAAGTCATATACACTCCTGGAAATTGAAATAAGAACACCGTGAATTCATTGTCCCAGGAAGGGGAAACTTTATTGACACATTCCTGGGGTCAGATACATCACATGATCACACTGACAGAACCATAGGCACATAGACACAGGCAACAGAGCATGCACAATGTCGGCACTAGTACAGTGTATATCCACCTTTCGCAGCAATGCAGGCTGCTATTCTCCCATGGAGACGATCGTAGAGATCCTGGATGTAGTCCTGTGGAACGGCTTGCCATGCCATTTCCACCTGGCGCCTCAGTTGGACCAGCGTTCGTGCTGGACGTGCAGACCGCGTGGGACGACGCTTCATCCAGTCCCAAACATGCTCAATGGGGGACAGATCCGGAGATCTTGCTGGCCAGGGTAGTTGACTTACACCTTCTAGAGCACGTTGGGTGGCACGGGATACATGCGGACGTGCATTGTCCTGTTGGAACAGCAAGTTCCCTTGCCGGTCTAGGAATGGTAGAACGATGGGTTCGATGACGGTTTGGATGTACCGTGCACTATTCAGTGTCCCCTCGACGATCACCAGTGGTGTACGGCCAGTGTAGGAGATCGCTCCCCACACCATGATGCCGCGTGTTGGCCCTGTGTGCCACGGTCGTATGCAGTCCTGATTGTGGCGCTCACCTGCACGGCGCCAAACACGCATACGACCATCATTGGCAACAAGGCAGAAGCGACTCTCATCGCTGAAGACGACACGTCTCCATTCGTCCCTCCATTCACGCCTGTCGCGACACCACTGGAGGCGGGCTGCACGATGTTGGGGCGTGAGCGGAAGACGGCCTAACGGTGTGCGGGACCGTAGCCCAGCTTCATGGAGACGGTTGCGAATGGTCTTCGCCGATACCCCAGGAGCAACAGTGTCCCTAATTTGCTGGGAAGTGGCGGTGCGGTCCCCTACGGCACTGCGTAGGATCCTACGGTCTTGGCGTGCATCCGTGCGTCGCTGCGATCCGGTCCCAGGTCGACGGGCACGTGCACCTTCCGCCGACCACTGGCGACAACATCGATGTACTGTGGAGACCTCACGCCCCACGTGTTGAGCAATTCGGCGGTACGTCCACCCGGCCTCCCGCATGCCCACTATACGCCCTCGCTCAAAGTCCGTCAACTGCACATACGGTTCACGTCCACGCTGTCGCGGCATGCTACCAGTGTTAAAGACTGCGATGGAGCTCCGTATGCCACGGCAAACTGGCTGACACTGACGGCGGCGGTGCACAAATGCTGCGCAGCTAGCGCCATTCGACGGCCAACACCGCGGTTCCTGGTGTGTCCGCTGTGCCGTGCGTGTGATCATTGCTTGTACAGCCCTCTCGCAGTGTCCGGAGCAAGTATGGTGGGTCTGACACACCGGTGTCAATGTGTTCTTTTTTTCCATTTCCAGGAGTGTATAATGCATGACACACACTGTAATGCGCTTAAGACTCTTTTAAAGGGGTGGTCATACTGGTTTCATTCAGAAGTGAAAATCTGTTCATTTGAGGTGTCAACACTCTCAAAATTATGAGACCTAAAGTAGGACTTAGTCACGATGCTATGAGCACTATGCACCTATGTTTTTGGGGAAACTTGGTCATCCTGCCTGCGTCGGATCCAAAGTGCCATTTGTGACGTACCAGTGTAAAGCCGTCGCTGGGAGGCAGTATTGTTCACCCTGCGGTACATGCAATGGACGTACGAGTGGGAAGAGGTATTGTTCTCATGGTACATGGTTGCTACAGGGCGTGATACTGCCCCAGCGTCCATAGCGTCTCTTAGGGATTAGTCAGACAATTTTCAGACTGGCCCTACTGATAAATCTCGCTGACAATGGTAGTGGTCAATCAGACTGAATGAAAGTGGGCACAGCTGTCCAGTTTTTTTAAAGGTGCTGTATTTAAACATTCTTCGAGTAAGTGAAGGAAGTGGTTATGTCTTACGAAGAAAAAAACGAAAACACTGTATGAAATGTCGCTGCCTCTTCAAGAAACTATGGCGTTTTGTAAAAAATTGCTGAAAAAATTCAAATTTTACACAAAAAGCAGGTGTTGAGAGGAGTGAAGATTATCGCACATGAAGTTTATTAAGTCAGCATTTCAAAATAATGACACTAATTCTTTGCAGAAGAAGGGAGAAACTGGTAGAAGCCGACATTAAGGAAGATCAGTTTCTGTTTGGGAACAATACTGACCATATGTTTACAGCCTCTGTAATTAGAAGAAAGCCTTTCACAAAGTTAGCAGGGATAAGATACAGGAAGCGGTAAGTTATTCATAACATGTAAAAAAAACCTACTGCGGTACTAGAAAGTGGAGCATCAGTTGAGGGGAGAGTCAACATTGTAGCATACTCTCACTGTTATGCAGTAATTACGTTGAGCATTTAATAAAGTGGACGAGGAGAAATTTGGAAAGTGAATTGGAGTTTTGGAGGAAGAAATGAAACGCTGAGATTTGCTGATGGAATTGTATTACTGTCAGAGAAGGTGAGGAATTTAGACGAGTAGTTGTTCGGAATGTTTATGTCTGGAGGGGGAGGAGAATAGTTTTTAACATGCCATCGATAACGAGGTCATTAAAGACGGAGCACAAGATCGGATTAGGGAAGGATGGGGAAGGAAATTAGTTGTGCCCTTTCAGAGGCACCATCCTGGCATCTGCCCGAAGTGAGTTAGGGAAATCGCGGAAAACATGTACCTGGATGGCCAGACGCGGATCTGAACCGTCGTCCTCCCGAATGCGAGTCCGGAATGTTTCGTTAAGTGGCTATAACTTATACGTTTAATACCAACTAAAGTAAAATAAGGGTAATGGAATGTAGTCGATTTAAATCAGGTGATGCTGAGTGACGTAAATTGAGAAATTAGATACTAAAAGCTGCAGATGTGTGGTATTCTTTAGACAACCAAATAATTGATGATGACGAAGGGAATACAAAATGCAGACAACAAGTAGCAAGAATAAAAATAGATATTTGTTGGCATGGAATATAAATTCATGAGTTAGCTACTAATTTTGGAGGTATTTGTCTGGAGTGCAGCCTTGTACGGAAATTAAACATAGTGAACGATAAAAAGTTAAGACAAGAAGGAATTTCTATTTGTAATTGTTTGATTAATGATTACCTTTGCTTTGTTGCCAGCTCCAAATTCTTATAGGATACTGAATAGTGTATCTTGACAGATGGAATCATACAATTTTCTAAAATCAACAAAGGATTTACAAATGTCAAAAACAAAGAAGTACCTGATGGAGCCACACTTGGTTATTTGACATACAAAACCTTTATTCCTCTGTGCCAATCCCACGCTGCAGATAATGCCAACCTATGAAAGCACAAAAAAATATTTTCAACTAACATGGCTGAACTAATGGACCTGCTGAAAGTCACACTTTCACACAACTATTTTAAATCTAACAATAAAATCTACAAACAAACATACAGCCGAGCAATGGGCTCAAACCTTCTGGGTTATTAGCTGAAATACTTATAAGTAATTTAGATGACAAAATCCTGAATTTCAGTCACCACTTCCTCAAAAATATCATCCACTGCTACAGATATGTAGATGATACCATGATTTTAATCAAAGGCACAAAAGATGACATCAATGAGTTGAACCAATTATTCAGCAACTCCCATGAAAACATAAAATTCACAGTTGAGCATGAAGCAGATGAAAGTATAAATTTTTAGACCTTACCATTAGAATAGAGAATAACAGACATCAGTTTGAAATTCATTGTAAGCCTACTACAACACATACTACAATCCACAACTCCTCTTGTCTCCCCACAGCCCACAAAATGGAAGCATTCTGGTACATGATCAATAGAGCTATCCAACTACCTCTCTCTGAAGACAAAAGTTTACTAGAAATTTAGATAATAAAACAAACAGCTATGGGAAATGGTTATAACAGCTCTGTAAAAGACTCCCTAAAACACCCAATAGTGGTAAAGCAATCACATCACAATAAACAAAAATAAAACAACTTATTCCATACAATTCCATTTTCAGGTAACATTTCATATTAGATTCCCAATGTCGTCAAACGAATAGGCATAACCAAATCCTTTACCACAGACAACAAAACTGGACAGAAGTCACCTCACAACATCAACACATGGAATCCACTTCATCACACACTTGTGTACAAAATTGAATGTTTGGACTGTGACTGCTTCAGCATTGGCCAGACAGGCAGATCATTTCAGATTACATTCAAAGAACACATGGCAGCACTAAAAAACAACAAAACTATCACTCAATAGCAATAGCCACTAATCTGTGTGTAACAAAACATCTTGTTAACAACACAAGTATCAGCATCCTACACATCTAACCAAAAGGAAAAAAAAACTAGACATCGTTGACGCACACCAGATATATAAACACCAAACAAAACAGCCTGAATCTATGTCAAATGGCAGTATTTGCAATAGTATCAACTCTGTTTTCAGCAACTGCCTACATTATTAAACTTTGCAAATACATCATCACGACAAATTTCCTGTCAGCTTGAAACTATATGTACATCAAATACTGGCACAAATTGTACATCCGTATGCATATTTTAGAGCATTAACCAATGTATTACCCCAACCTTTAGGCAGTTATTACATGTAACAGATATAATCTTAAGACCCCTGCTTTATAAAGTTTGCTCTCATTCAATCACTCCTTCCCCTCACTCCCTCCCTCTCACTTTCTCTTTCTTTTCCTCTCCTTCCTCTCCAACCAAACTGTGAATCCCAACCAGAACCGTTATTTGTTTGTAATTTTACCACTGTAGCCAACATAATTATTGTACTTAAAGTTTATAACGTGTCTCCTGATTGTATAAACGAGAATGAAGTTTAAGTTATATTAACTTGTGAAAATTCGATTTTTATACCACCTGAAATATTTATTCCAAAGCACGCACTCGACACCTCAAAACAACATCTCCACAATTCTTTAAAAAATTTATTCTGTAATAATGTTCTAGGATGTATATTATTTGTACTTTGTGATAATGTTTTCTCTTCTGCTATATGATCCTTGCACCTAATAGATTCATGACGCCATATTTGCTTACAAAATATGACAGTATACATGTGATATGTTACGACAGTGAAAGGAACCTGTGACCACTGTAGGTACTCTATTTTACTTATTTTATTTTTATCGTTAGACATACTTTAGTTTTTATCAAACGAAACCCAAAACCACGTTCAGAAATAGTGTTCTGTGTCTCCACTAGATAAGGCCACAAGTTCCTCCAAAAAATCGTAACACAACACACATACAGACGTCATACTAACAAACGTAATTTCACCTGATGATGGAGGTTTAAATCTTTGAAACGTGCTGTGGGGATAAATAAACAGTGACGTAACAGTAAAATTGTTGTTTCATTTAATGTCAATAACAGTTACGGTAAAGCCTAACCTAAAATGTTCACATTTAACGCTGTTAAGGTTTATACGGAGAAAGACAATTTTTGATTTAACTTGCTTTTGTGATAAAATCATGCAGATCGACTATTCCTGTTTATGCTGGCCGTACAATGTTGTCTAATGCACTGCCTACCATGCAGCGACGTCCGTGGGCCAATTCCTAACATTTTATGACCACCGGGAGACAAATCCTTCATCTATGAAAGTTAGGAGAGTAAGTCCACACACTAAGCCTGTCGTCTTCAGTTAACGGACGGAGCCGGCCAGTGTGGCAGAGCGGTTCCAGTCACTTCAGTCTGGAACCAGGCGAGCGCTACGGTCGCAGGTTAGAATCCTCCTGCGGGCATGGATGTGTGTGATGTCCTTAGGTTAGTTAGGTTTAAGTAGTTCTAAGTTCTAGGGGACTGATGACCTCAGATGATAAGTCCCATAGTGCTCAGAGCCATTTGAACCATTTGAACACGGACGGAGGTCTCCTCTGAATGGGTGATTCAAGCTGCAGCGAAAACAGGCTCTGAGCACTATGGGACTCAACTGCTGAGGTCATTAGTCCGCGAAAACAGGACTCATGCTCATAAATTAAGGATAATGCTGATACATGGTGAAAAAACGCTCTGGTGGGCAGTTTGAAGGTTTAAATCACCTCGGGGTATGACCATGCGGTGCATTTGACCTGCGGTCGTCGCACGGTGGCGCCGGCAGCAGCCCACATACGCAGATTTGTGTTGGTGCATGTGAGAGTACGATGTAGCAAGTAAGTGTGCGAACATTTACGGGCGTGCTAATGGTGACTCTGTGTTGAAAATGGCTCAAAGAACACATATTGATGACGTTACGAGGGGTAGAATACTAGGGCGACTGAAGGCAAGTCAAACACAGCAGGTCGTAGCACGGGACCTCCGTGTGTCACAAAGTGTGATCTGAAGATTATGGCAACGATTCCAGCAGACAGGAAAGTGTCCAGGCGCTATAGTACGGGACGTCCACAGTGTACAACACCACAAGAAGACCGAAATCTCATCATTAGTGTCCGCAGACGCCCTCAGAGTACTGCAGGTAGCCTTGCTCGGGACCTTACCGCAACCACTGGGACAGTTGTCTCCAGACAAACAGTCTACAGATGACTTAACAGACATTGTTTATTCGACCGGAAACCCGCGAGGTGCATTCCACTGACACCTGGTCACACGAGAGCCCTTAAAGCCTGGTGTCAAGAACACTGTACAGGGTCATAACAGTGGTCCCAGGTTATGTTCAGGTATAGTCTGAACAGTGATTCTCGCCGGGTTTTCATCTGGCGTGAACCAGGAACCAGATACCAACCCCTTAATGTCCTTGAAAGGGACCTGCATAGAGGTCGTGGTTTGATGGTGTGGGGTGGGATTATGATTGGTGCACGTACACCCTTGCATGTCTTTGACAGAGGAACTGTAAAAGGTGAGGTATATCGGTACGTCATTTTGTACCAATATGTCCGCCTTTTCAGGGGTGCAGTGGGTCCCACCTTCCTCCTGATGGATGATAACGCACGGTCCCACCGTGCTGCCATCGTGGAGGAGTACCTTGAAACAGAAGATATGAGGACCTGCCTGTTCTCCAGACCTAAACACCGTCGAGCACGTCTGGGATGCTCTCGGTCGACGTATCGCTGCACGTCTTCAAACCCCTACGACACTTCAGTATCTCCGACAGGAACGGGTGCAAGAATGGGAGGCTATACCCCAGCAGTTGTTTGACCACCTGATCCAGAGTATGCCAAACCGTTGTGCGGCCTGTGTACGTGTGCATGGTGATCATATCCCATACTGATGTCGGGGTACATATGCAAGAAACAGTGGCGTTTTGTAGAAAATGTGTTTCGGGACGGTTTTCTCAACTTATCACCAATACCGTGGACTTACAGATCTGTATCGTGTGTGTTCCATATGTGCCTGTGCTATTAGCACCAGTTTTGTGTAGTGCCACGTTGTGGGGCACCACATTCTGCAATTATCCTTAATTTATGAGCATGAGTGTGTTACTGCCCTCGGAAATTCAGATACGTCAAATGCTTGACGAATCGTAAGATTTCAGTTTGCTTAAGCTTCCTGCCAAATTACGACCTTCAAAATATTCAAAATTTAATTAAAAACATCTTCACATGCCTTACGAACTAAAGTTAGCACATCTCTCCCACGATATAAATACTTGCTCTCTTACAAAAGGTCTGTTATACATTGTATGTGACTATCGTCTGACTGCTGAAAGCCGGCCGCTGGTGGCCGAGCGGTTCTGGCGCTACAGTCTGGAACCGCGCGACCGCTACGGTCGCAGGTTCGAATCCTGCCTCGGGCATGGATGTGTGTGATGTCCTTAGGTTAGTTAGGTTTAAGTAGTTCTACGTTCTAGGGGACTTATGACCTCAGCAGTTGAGTCCCATAGTGCTCAGAGCCATTTGAACCATTTTTGACTGCTGAAAATTGAGCACACGCGCGTACATAGTTACTTACAAATTTAAGATTCATCCTGCACGTGTAGTTGTCGTCTACCACACCAAACGTTTTGATTACTTTACTGATGCACCTATATGATTAACCAAGGACAGATAAAAAAATGAACGTTCTAACGTATTTGTTGTAATAGATTTTTCTGTTACAGGCAGCTCTATAACTATCTGACAGTAAAGTGTTTAGCTCAATCACTTATGTGATAAATATTCTGGCCGTCTCAGTTAACCAGGAAACTGTCCTTGATGTAAGAGTCAAAATATGGACTCGTAAATGTCGGTGAATTTTTGTGCTTCTTTTCCTGAGTGAGTTAAATTGTTCTTTGCCTAAAAACAGAGCAGATTTCTGACACATGGGTAAATGAATACAAGTAGGGAAAGCTAGCGTGATTATGCGTCCGCCCCGCCACAGCGTACAACGTTTAAGCTGTTCCTGTTATCACGCTATATCAAAGCTGTGCTACGGTATCCACCTGCGTAACCCAGGTCAATAAAGCACACCGTTGTGGTGGTTCTCGATTCAGAGGTTTCTGGCTCGAATCTCTCTGATTGAAGTAATTTTCACCAACTGCATCTGACTGGCACGTGTAGGTGAGATGGTGGCGGAATGTTGCTGATCGCCATTCACTGAGTCAATGCAATGGATTAAATTCCAAATCTCTCTGCAGTATCTCATTAACTGAGGGCATGTGGCACTGTTGACGGTAACCCTTTCGTGGATGGAACTTTAAGGCTAGATTCTCATTCAAAGTGATTGAAAATTCAATTTTTTTAATTGCATTTTTTGAAAGATAAACGTGTCTAGAATTAACAGACCGATAGGTTTTTAATCCGTGCGTTACAAAAGTTTCTACAGCCGATTGTTTCAAGCAGTCACGGCCGTCGTTGGACGCTTTCAGGGAGAGACACCCGATTCAGGTGGAAAACTTGTCGTGCCGTGACGCAAGTGCACAAAATAATTAATATCGCAGTATGCATGCAAATATATTCGCTGAAAAAGTCGACAAACACCGTGTGTAGGCTGCCGAACAGCTTACACAGTTAAGCCAGATCATCTTTTCTCGCCAAGAAGGGAATTCCTGTGCAGGAACATTTATAGGAAAGGTTGATATACGGTCATGGAATGGCACCTTAAACGTCAGTAACGAAAACACCTTTTTTGGTGAAATTTTGGCCAAAATTGATGAAAACGTAACTTTTGGTCCACCATATTGAATTAGCCATTTTGAATTTTGAAAATATAATTTTAGATTTGTGTTCAGTGACATAAAAAATATGTAGTAAGACATAGTTCCCATGCAAATTAAACTAATAATCAATATAAAACTTTTCCCTGAACTTTAAACAGGTTTTTCTCGAAAACGATTTTTCAAAACTGCGTGCAGCATAAAATGAAAACGGTTCATCCTGTTAAGTTCTACCTCTGACTCCCTAAACGTAAACACTTTCCTTGGGATCTTGTACCTATAATATCTGAAATTTGTTAATATTAACTAATTTTTGAAAAGTCGTAAAGAGTGAAACAACCCCCCAAAATTCCAGTTAGCACCATATCGTTAAATTTAGGGTTATTTCGTTGTGGTTAGGTATAAGCTGCCATAAATTTAATGTAGTATCGACTGATGTTATCCATTCGGATTTCAGATGACTCCTGAGGGCCTACATTACATGGAGTCGGCGTGCTTCAAACTCGCAGACCTTTCATCAAACCATTAATACGGGCAAAATAAATTTTTTTTGTATTAAACATCCAGAACACAACAAGTCCCCAAACAGAGCCCTTGTACGTCTTTTGATTGCCTCAAAAAAATTTCCTAACTTTGGCTATTTTTTGCTCCTTTGAAAGCGAGCCTTGCCTTAAACCTCGGTGCTGTTGATGACGAGTAGGATATATGCCTGCACAAGGTGTAGTCCTCTCCTGCCGTCACCATCAAAAACGTAAACAAGACTTCACACGAGACACACACTTAATAGATTCTCTTGATACGCAAATCTCATACACGGCGTTGAAAGGGCAATTGTGCGCGGCGAAAGAAAATGTTTTCTCACTAGGCTGATGGAGCTGCTGTGATACTGTCCAAAGATCACGGTGGCACACAGAGGTTGGTAACACATATCGACACCACAGACGTTAGCAATGTATCCCTGCAATTTGCCAAGACGTACGGGAGGCGCTCCTGAAAACTACGGCTCCCCTCTGAACACAGCAGTGCCCTCACAACGGAGGTCAATGTACAGCCTAGGGAAGAAGCACTCTGCCCCAGTTCGTGAACTCATCTGAAGGAGTCACCATCAAAGTGTAGGACCAATAGCTTTTAAGTTTCAGATGACCTTGTACTGTTGTAAATGCCGAACTTTGTACATCAAGAGTACGAATTGTTACATACTACATGAATTAGTGCTTTCAATGTCAATGTCAGCTGTAAATTACCTAGTACTGCTGTAACAAAGAAATGTGTCAAATTTAAGCAAATCTTTTATTTATTGCCGGCCGTCGTGGCCGAGGGGCTCTAGCCGCTTGAATCTGTCACCACGCGACCGCTACGGTCGCAGGTTCGAATCCTTCCTCGGGCGTGGATGTGTGTGATGTCCTTAGCTTAGTTAGATTTAAGTAGTTCTAAGTTCTATGGGACTGATGACCTCAGATGTTAAGTCCCATAGTGCTCAGAGCCATTTGAACCATTTTTTATTTATTTATTAATGTAATGACTAATATTTCAAGAATTACATTTCCTATGTGCCATCTCACGGACGAAAGTAGTTTCCTGTGATCAAAACACATACCCATCCATGTCTTCCATCCAGCAACGTCTATAAGTGTGAAACTGAAACCTTAGAGCTGATTCTTACACGACATACAGAATTTTTCAGTCAACATTTTGTACGTTAACTGCGATTTGCTTCCGCTCGCTATTTACCTTGTTCCACAAAAGCCAGTTCTTACGTTTGGGCATTCTCATTGCCTATTTCTCATTAACCTGCAACTTTCGCTGTACCTAAAGGACTTTAGGTATGATTGGGTTTCAGTGCGCTACACCTGCAAAACGTGTTCGTGATGCAATGAGAACGAACAACACAGTTACGTAAGCAGGAATGGGGAACATTGCGTAATGACAATAGCACAACGTTTAAGAACGGGAATTTGTTTCCATTGATTTCTTATATAGGCAACTAATATAACTCCCGTAGTAGGTATTACAACTAAGAGGGCAAAAATTCCCCAGTGTAGGATCCGGTATGGTATAAAATCATTATTGAAAGGCATTTCTAAAGCTGTGAAACATTATTTTACTACGTTGATAATGCAGATATTGAATTACTTGAACAGCACGGACAGCCGATTGCCAGTAACATGACAAACCAGGTGGCCTTTACCCGATACATTATCAATGTATGCGTAGGTCCCATCGATACAAGAAAGAAATACATTTAAGTAAGCGGCTATTACTTGGGACCGCATCACATGGCGCAAAAGAGGCAGGGAGATACAAGAAAAATGACAGGATAAACAAAAAATTTTATCATGCGTCAGTTTTATATGTACAAAAAGCACCGTCCTTAATCACGTTTACTAACCACACATCTGTAGCAAGCCCGTAAGGGTGAGTATATTCCTATTATATGTGCACCAACGACTCCACAATGAACACGGTGCGTGTTTTAATCCTGATTGAGCGAATGGGGGAAAATATATATGCATACGGGTATTCGTTCGGCTTCGAAATCCGCTTATTATTCGCCGAATAAACAGGTTTAGTTACTCGTCGGCGAAACAGAAGCACCTCTGTAGGTGATTACGCTAATACAGAAGGTAACTGAGGAATCAAAATTCGCAGCAAAGGTTAATTCGCGTTTTCTTCATTTAGTAGAAGGGAACAGACAACATTTAGTAATCCGACTTAAAAGCAAAACCACACTGACTTTCTAGTTCTCGCGACAGCAGTTCGCATCAGAAAAAACACCTCCACGGAGTTCACAATTTCTGCATTCGTAGACGTAGAAAGACAGAAGAGAGCCACAATAAATTTTTTCCTAAGGCTAAATATTTGAAAGGAAAGTGAGTAGCATTAAGCTTACTCATAACCGAAACATCCTGATACCTTAATCCAGAATCTAAGCGGTGCGAATGCGGAAACGCAATTGCCAATGCTCACCAGTGCAACTGGAGTGAGAAAATACACTGCCGGGCCAGAGTGCTAGGGGATGAGACACCTAGCGGCCTTAGACCAGCACAACAGTCTGAATGTGAAAGCTCTCCCTGAGGTACCCTATCGATGGAGACAAACCTCTGTTCTTTCTTCCATCACTGTCTCATAGTCCTATAACTAACAATCATGTTACTGGTTAGCGCGGGTTCCAGACTAAACCCAGTCACATAGCCATGCTCCTTGTTTTTATGGATTGGAGGGGTACAGGCTCAAATATATGTAGATATACACTATGTGAGCATAAAACCTCATCTCTCTTCCAGAGGCATGTTTCGTTACATACAGGTAACTAGTGACATAACACCTACAGTTAAGGACCGCAATAGTAGCTCTTTTGCTGTGGAACGATTTTAAATGGCAGGTTTAAATTTTTGTTGTGGTGTTCCTTGTTGAATCCTTATGGCCCTCATTAAACTATTACTCCCTCTCCAAAAATGCATAATACGGTGTGACAGAAAGTACTAAATCTCCCTTTTGGCTACAAAAAATTTTAAAAATATTTCCTTCTGAAGCAAGATGTGGCCCAACATGGCACGAATAGTTAAAGATCCAGATGATTTGTACTGTCCATGAATGCCATCGAGAGATGAGCATGAAAAGACCGTTTGTGTCCTCATGTTAGTACTACTTTTACCCAGTTACTGTGGCCGTGATCAGTTAAGACATAATGTTTTCTTAGCCATGAGACGTTGTGAACGCTCTCCTTAAATATCAAACACCTATCACATACTATAACTGGAACAGAATGATGATTGCATTAAAAATAACTCCATGAAACTCCACTTGATATACAGGGCTATTACAAATGATTGAAGCGATTTCAAAAATTCACTGTAGCTCCATTCATTGACATATGGTCACGACACACTACAGATACGTAGAAAAACTCATAAAGTTTTGTTCGGCTGAAGCCGCACTTCAGGTTTCTGCCGCCAGAGCGCTCGAGAGCGCAGTGAGACAAAATGGCGACAGGAGCCGAGAAAGCGTATGTAGTGCTTGAAATGCACTCACATCAGTCAGTCATAACAGTGCAACGACACTTCAGGACGAAATTCAACAAAGATCCACCAACTGCCAACTCCATTCGGCGATGGTATGCGCAGTTTAAAGCTCCTGGATGCCTCTGTAAGGGGAAATCAACGGGTCGGCCTGCAGTGAGGGAAGAAACGGTTGAACGCGTGCGGGCAAGTTTCACGCGTAGCCCGCGGAAGTCGACGAATAAAGCGAGCAGGGAGCTAAACGTACCACAGCCGACGGTTTGGTAAATCTTACGGAAAAGGCTAAAGCAGAAGCCTTTCCTTTTCCAATTCCTTCAAGCCCTGACACCCGATGACAAAGTCAAACGCTTGGAATTTTCGGCGCTCATGCAAGAGGATGCGTTCAGTGCGAAACTTGTTTTCAGTGATGAAGCAACATTTTTTCTTAATGGTGAAGTGAACAGACACAATGTGCGAATCTGGGCGGTAGAGAATCCTCTCGCATTCGTGCAGCAAATTCGCAAATCGCCAAAAGTTAACGTGTTTTGTGCAATCTCACGGTTTAAAGCTTACGGCCCCTTTTTCTTCTGCGAAAAAAACGTTACAGGACACGTGTATCTGGACATGCTGGAAAATTTTCTCATGCCACAACTGGAGACCGACAGCGCCGACTTCATCTTTCAGCAGGATGGTGCTCCACCGCACTTCCATCATGATGTTCGGCATTTCTTAAACAGGAGATTGGAAAACCGATGGATCGGTCGCGGTGGAGATCATGATCAGCAATTCGTGTCATGGCCTCCACGCTCTCCCGACTTAACCCGATGCGATTTCTTTCTGTGGGGTTATGTGAAAGATTAAGTGGTTAACGTGCCAGAACGGCGAGCTCGCATCAACGATGCTTTCGAACTCATTGATGGAGACATGCTGCGCCGAGTGTGGGAGGAACTTGATTATCGGCTTGATGTCTGCCGAATCACTAAAGGGGCACATATCGAACATTTGTGAATGCCTAAAAAAACTTTTTGAGTTTTTGTATGTGTGTGCAAAGCATTGTGAAAATATCTCAAATAATAAAGTTATTGTAGAGCTGTGAAATCGCTTCAATCATTTGTAATAACCCTGTACATATCTGTAAAAATAACTATAAGGTAGCGAAACAGGTTATAACACTTAAGAATGATAAGGCTTCTGGTCCAGACTGCATACCAATTAGGTTCCTTTCAGAGAGGGGTGATACGATGACTCCACGATTAGTAATGATACAACAGCTCTCTTGTAGAAAGATCCGTACACACTGACTGGAAAGTTGCACAAGTCACACTAAAACCCAAGACTGGAAATAAGAAGAATCCGCTGAATTACAGATCCATATTACTAACTTCGATTTGCAGTAGAATTTTGGAATATATGCTGTGTTCAGTTATAATGAATCATCTCAAGGCTTTATTGACCAATAGCCAACACGGATTCAGTCAACATAGTTCTTATGAAACAAAACTAGCTCTCTATTCTCACGAAGTAATGGGTAGTATCGACAGGAGACATGAAAGTGATTCCATGTTTTTAGGTTTGCAGAAGGGCTATGACGCCACTCCTCAGAAGCGACTTCTGATTATTGCGTGCCTGTGGAGTATCGTCTCAGTTGTGCGATTGGATCCGTGATGTCCTGTCATCGAGATCACAGTTCGAAATAACCGACGGAAAGTCATCGAGTAAATCAGAAGTGACATCTGGCGTTCCGATAGGAAGTGTAATAGGTCCACTACTTCTCCTGATCTACATGAACGATTCAGGAGACAATCTGAGCAGTCTTCTTAGATCGTTTTCAGATAATGTTGTCATTTACCGTTATGTAATGTCATCTAATGACCAAAAGGAATAGGAAAATGATTTAGACAAGGTATCTGTATGGTGCAGAGAGTGGAAGTTGACTCTAAATCATGAGAAGTGTGAGGTCATCCACATAAGCAAAAATCCGCTAAATTCGTTACACGATAAATCACTCTAATTTAAAGGTTGTAAACTCAACTAGTTCTACGTGATTATGGAATAGGAGGCAAACTTTTGCAAGCAATTAAAGGTCTCTACATAGATAGTCAGGCAGCAGTTAGAGTTGACGGTAAATTGAGTCCATGGTTCAGAGTAGTTTCAGGGGTAAGACAAGGCTGCAACCTGTCTCCACTGTTGTTCATATTATTTACGGATCATATGTTGAAAACAATAGACTGGCTGGGTTAGATTAAGATAGGTGAACATAAAATAAGCAGTCTCCCATATGCCGATGACTTAGTTGTGATGGCAGATTCGACTGAAAGTTTGCAAAGTAATATTTCAGAGCTAGATCAGAAATGTAAGGACCATGGTATGAAGATTAGCATCTCCAAAACAAAAGTAATGTCAGTGGGAAAGAGATATAAACGGATTGAGTACCAAATAGGAGGAACAAAGTTAGAACAGGTGAACGGTTTCAAGTGCTTAGGATGCATATTCTCACAGGATGGCAACATAGTGAAAGAACTGGAAGCGAAGTGTAGCAAAGCTAATGCAGTGAGCGCTCAGCTACGATCTACTCTCTTCTGCAAGAAGGAAGTCAGTACCAATACTAAGTTATCTGTGCACCGTTCAATCTTTCGACCAACTTTGTTGTATGGGAGCGAAAGCTGGGTGGATTCAGATAACCTTATCAATAAGGTTGAGGTTACGGATATGAAAGTAGCTAGGATGATTGCAGGTACTAGTAGATGGGAACAATGGCAGGAGGGTATGCACAATGAAGAAATCAAAGAAAAACTGGGAAGAACTCTATAGATGTAGCAGTCAGGGCGAACAGGCTTAGATAGTGGGGTCATGTTACACGCATGGGAGAAGCAAGGTTACCCATGAGACTCATGGGTTCAGCAGTAGAGTGTAGGAGGAGTCGGGGTTGACCAAGGAGAAGGTACCTGGATTCGGTTAAGAATGATTTTTAAGTAATAGGCTTAACATCAGAAGAGGTACCAATGTTAGCACTGAATAGGGGATCATGGAGGAATTTTATAAGGGGGACTATGCTCCAGACTGAACGTGAAAGGCATAATCAGTTTTAAATGATGATGATGATGAACTCAACTAAATATTTATGCAGATCGGCCCATTAGCTGAACGTCCAGCGCGTTGGAATGCCACACACGGGGGCCCGGGTTTGATTCCCTGCTGGGCTGGGGGATTTTCTCCCCTCAGGGACTGGGTGTTGTGCTACCCTCATCATCATTTCATCCCCATTGTCGACGAACGAGTCACCCAATGTGGCGTCGCACTCAATAAAACTTGCACTTGGCGGCCGAACTTCCCATCTGGGAACTCCCGGCCACTGCGACCATACGATCATTTCCAATATTTATGCGTTATAGTTACGAATAATTTCAACTGGAACGATCCCATAGATAATATTGTGGGGAAAGAAAACCAAAGACTGCCATTTATTGGCGGAACACTTAGAAAATGTAACGGGTTTACTAAAGAGACTCCCTACGCTACACTAGTCCGCCCTGTTCTGGAGTATTGCTGTGCGGTATGGGATCTGCATCGGCTAGGATTGACGGAGGGCATAGTAAAATTTCAAAGAAAGGCCACATTATGTGTATAGGGGAGATAGTACAATACATATGACACATGATTTGGGGCGGCAGTCCTTAAAACAAAGTCGTTTTTCGTTGCGGCAGGACCTTGTCATGAATTTCAATCACCAACTTTCTCCTCGGAGTCTGAAAATATTTTGTTGGCCCCCACATACATAGAGAAAAATGATCATCATAACAAAATAAGTTAAATCAGAGATCGCACGGAAAGATATAAGTATCCGTTTTTCCCGTGTGCTCTTCAACAGTGGAACGGTAGAGAAGTAGCTTAAAGGTGGTTCGATGAACCCTCTGCCAGGCACTTAATTGTGAATTGCAAAGTAATCATCTAGATGTGGTTATAACCTGTATCTGGTCCTAAATTACACTAAATTCAACGGGATATTAAAGTGTTTCCTATGTTTCGGTACTTTGCTTATCAGTATATCCTATAATGTTTCCTCCTCTTCACAAACTGTACAGTGGATCTGTTCTTCGTAGCTTATATAATTACCTATTTGAATCAGTGTGCGCTGTTAGAGCCGCTATAGCGCTAGCTCTTAGTTATGGAGCGTGGACGTCAGCGTTTGCGGTGCTTCTGGCACTACTCCGAGCCTTGGTTGCACGACCCAAGACGATTGGGTGTAGCGGGATGCTCCGCTTCGAAATTGGTACATCCTCTGGAAGCCGGCGGCGTTACCGCGGTCAGATAGCCTGCAGCGCATTGACTGTCAGAGCGGGGTGTGGCAAGTTGGGGATGGTGGTCGGTACTGGCGGCTCAGGAAGCGGAGTGCCAGTCCAGGGTTGGTGTAAAGGGTGGACAACGTGGTGGTCAGCTGCTGGACGGAGGGGCAGACCCACGAAAAAGGAGCATATAGCAGATACTAACAACAAGTATCAAGATGATAGGACATGTGTTACGACACCGGGAAATAGTCTCTATGATGATAGAAGAAAGACCGAGGTTTGAATATTCCCAACAAATAAGTGAGGAAGTGGGTTGGAAGTGCTATTCTGAAATGAAGATTTAGGTGCAGGAGACTAAATTTTAATGGGCCGCATTAAACCTGTCAGAAGGCCTTGAAGCCCCAACGATACCGACCGGCCGCCCTGTCATCCTCAGCCCTTAGGCGTCACCAGATGCAGACACAGTGAGGAGTGTGGTCAGCACACAGCTCTCCTGGCTGTTACCAGTTTCCGTGACCAGTGCCGCTACTTCTCAATAAAGTAGCTCCTTAACTGTACTCACAAGGGCTGAGTGCACCCCGCTTGCCAACAGCACTAGGCAGACACAGGCGGGGCCCCATTCAAGTGCTACCGAAGCCCAACAACCCCTAACTTCGGTGATCTGACGGGAACTGGTGTTACCATTACTTGCAAGGCCATTGACTGTCCAAAGACTGATGACTCAGAAACAAACATTAGCCAGATGCGAGTAGGTCTCGATGACTGAGGGTTCAGTACAAACTTAATTATATGTATAGACATACAATGAAGGCTTTCACGACCGGATGGTACTGTTGTAGATAATTCTTCCGGATTATGTGGCCGTGGTCCATGGAATACTTCTATTCGTAACGTTTCGTCCAGTACTACCTCTGAGGACGTCCAACGTAGTATTGGACGAAACGTTAGGAATAGAAGTATTCCATGGACCACGGCCATATGTGTATAGACAGCTCATCGATTCTGGAAATCAAGAATCTTGACAATTTGGACCTTTTATCGACATTAATGCTGGCAAGATACTGGTGCCAGGGATTGCAAGATTTTCGAGAATTTTTTAATTTCAGTAATACACGGTCATGCAGGAGGAAAACCACCATTACTATAATAATCAGTAGTTCTCCATTCAGGGCCAACGGCCTTGCCGTAGTGGTAACACCGGTTCCCGTCGGATCACCACTATTAAGCGCTGTCGGGCTGAGCTAGAAATGGGATGGGTGACCATCCGGTCGGCCGAGCGCTGTTGCACTCAGACTTGTGAGGCAAACTGAGGAGCTACTTGACTGAGAAGCATTGGCTCTAGTCTCGTAAACCGACATACGGCCGTGATGGCTGTGCGCTGACCACATGCCCCTTCATATCTGCATCCAGTGGCACCTGTGGGCTGAGGATGACACGGCGGCCTGTCTGTACCGTTGGACCTTCATGGCTTTTTCGGGCGGAGTTCACTTTAGTTCAGTTCTCCATCCAACCGACAGGGCCCCGATGGTAAAAGTCAAACATCAAGGAAGGATTACTTTATTTCTCATGCAATGCGTTTCGAAATTTATTCGTCATCAGATATCCAGGTGAGATTATAAGTCTGCGGAAGTTTGTTTCACATACAACTTGAAACGCCACATATACGTGCAACAATCGCTCCTGCGTATCTGATAATGGACTAATTCCAAAACGCCAGGTATGAACAATGAAGTCATTTCTCGTCTGATCTCTGACTTTTAAGATTGCAACCCATCCAGCCTGAATGCAGACCTACTGACTGTTTTATTTTAAAATTTGACGTTGGGCAACGAAGACAGAAGAAATAATTTCTCGTGTGATATAATTACAAATTTACTAAGATTTTGTTCCTCTGGTTGTACTATGAAACCTTACCCTTTGGCAAATTTAATGATTCTAATCCATCGGGAAGTACCTATAGGTTTTGATGCGTGTGTTTCCAAGAAAATGTTTGACACAAAAAGCCGTGTTTTTTAATTGCATTGAATTCGAAGCTTTCAAATGGTTCAAATGGCTCTGAGCACTAAGGGACTTAACATCTTAGGTCATCAGTCCCCTAGAACTTAGAACTACTTAAACCTAACCAACCTAAGGACATCACACACATCCATGCCCAAGGCAGGATTCGAACCTGTGACCGTAGCAGGCCCACGGTTCCGGACTACAGCGCCTAGAACCGCACGGCTACCGCGGCCGGCTCGAAGCTTTCAATTTCTTACACTGGCAATGGGCCACAGAGCTTATTATGTGACATAAATTTCAACATGGTACGTCTACCCAATCCTGATTAAAAGTGTTTATAACCGTTTGACAGACAAACAAACAGACAACAAAATTATCCCCTAAGTCTTCCGTTTGCCCAGTTAAGGCACGGAAACCTAATTAAAAAAAGTGGTGCCCTGTCAGGCAGCTGACCATATGGAGAGACTGTTAAGGAGCTTACAAGATTTGCTCATGCACTTGAAAAATTGTAGTTATTGCCAGTCTATGTATGTATGCAGCACAGAAATGAGGAAGCAACACTTTCATATGAATTCATTGAATCTGCATGTCTGTTTCCTGTTGCTTGAAAGTAGAAGCTAAATGTTATGGCAGCTGTGATGTAACATGTGCATGTGAGATTGCATTACATATGCACTGATTATGCATATCTTGATGGCACACTTGCCTTCAAGATCATGTTTCTTGAAAATCTGGAATGCGAGGTGCGACAACAAAGTAATGAGACTGATTTTCTTTGCAACTTGTGGCAACCCTAAAGGCTTGCGTAAGCACAATATCTTTGACCTTGGTCTATAAGCTGCTTCTAGACCAAGCGGCACATCGATGCAACTGTTCAGTTGTGAGTTGTGCTGTAATAAGTTAACTCGTTGTAGGGAAGCAGCCTACTCACCCCTTATAAAATTCACATCAGTCTTTCCATTGTGTGCCAGCCAGTCCGCTGTAACTAGCTCCGACGTCATAAACATTGTGCAATACTTTAAAATGAAGTAAATAACCTGAAACGTTTCTAGCATGTCAGGAGTAATACAAAATCAATATGTGTTGGATATCAGTTCAATAACTTTAACCATTTTCGAAATTTGGATGTTTTTCTGTAAAAATCATTGGCGCAATAGAAAAGAGCAAGAAACTTAAAAATTTATATTTAGATTCCTTTTGCATCATAATTTAGTAGAAACAGTATTCTGGATCTCACAAATTAAAATTTTAGTTGAAATTCATGATTTTCTGGTTTTTGTCTTACAAGGGAACCTCCCCATCGCACCCCCCTCAGATTTAGTTATAAGTTGGCACAGTGGATAGGCCTTGAAAAACTGAACACAGATCAACCGAGAAAACAGGAAGAAGTTGAGTGGAACTATGAAAAAATAAGCAAAATATACAAACTGAGTAGTCCATGCAAAGATAGGCAACATCAAGGATATTCTAAGCTCAGGAGCGTCGTGGTCCCGTGGTTAGCGTGAGCAGCTGCGGAGCGAGAGGTCCTTGGTTGAAGTCCTCCCTCGTGTGAAAATTTTGATTTCTTTATTTTCGCAAAGTTATGATCTGTTCATTCGTTCATTGACGTCTCTGTTCACTGTAGTAAGTTCAGTGTCTGCGTTTTGCGACCGCACCGCAAAACCGTGCGATTAGTAGACGAAAGTACGTGCCTCTCCAATGGGAACCGAAAACATTTGATCGCAAGGTCATAGGTCAACCGATTCCTCCACAGGAAAACACGTCTGATATATTCTATACGACACTGGTGACGGCATGTGCGTCACATGACAGGAATATGTTGTCGACCCACCTAACTTGTACACTTGGCGAATGGGTAAAAAGTTTCTTCTACATTGCCCAATTTAGGTTTTCTTGTGGATGTGATAATTACTCCCAAAAAAGAGATGAAAACATAAGAGTTTGTCACATAAACTGCAACAAATGAATCCAACAGTTTCAAAGTCGCACACTTTTCCCTGTGCTCTGTCAAAACATATGTTTCTAACGTTTTCAAATTTTTCCATGTGTAGACCGTCAAATCCTGCATATGTCCAAGCAAATCTGAACATGTCCTGGAATTTTGGAGAGCGAAGTTGATTATGTGTGAGTGCCTGAACTTTGATAATTGACTGAAAATAAAAATTAAACTTTTCGCTCGAAAAAAGACTTGAACCAATGACCTTTCATTCCTATGTGCTCACGCTAACCACGGGACCACGGCGCTCCAGGGTTCAGTCTGCCCTTGATGTTGCCTATCTTGAGCATTTTGCTTACTTTTTCATAGTTCCACACAACTTCTTCCTGTTTTCTCGATTGATCTGTGTTCAGTTTTTCAAGGCCTATCCACTGTGCAACTTATAACTAAATCTGAGGGGGGTGCGATGGGGAGGTTCCCTTGTTAGAAGTTACGGAAGCAAGATACATTAAGTAGGCGAATAAATAAAGCTAGGATATTTAAATTTAAGTAGAAGGGAGATCCGCCATAATCATAAAAATGTTTCAACGGAATAACTATAAAACTATAGCTATAGCGTATCTCCAAAGAGCAAGTTCAGAGCTCATCTACTGCGTGTAGTGTAATTAAATTAATTATCTCGCCCAAAATATTTGACTTAGCCACGTCAGACTTTTATTATGATTACTTACTTGTGTGCTGTTTGCACAATTAAATTGAAAGCTTCATTGGCCATCAGCAAAGGAAGCAATCATTTATTCGATAACTTAAAGTGGTGCATTACTAGCCCAGCGGCTAGTCGGGAGAACAGATTTGATCAGGCGTTCCCTTAGCCGTCCACACCGCGGCTTTATATGTAAGAACTCTGCGCGAGAAGGAGAAGGAAGGCCCCAGTTCTCTCCAGACGCTGATTAGCGCACCACCTGTGCCGGGAGTCGCGTCGCGTAGCGTCGGTATCATTGCTATAAACAGCCTCGGATGCCGTAATAAGTTACTCGGGATACGCGTAACCATGAAATCGTTTTCGAGTGAAGTGTTCATTCTGGGATGACTTTAATGATCGTAAGCGTATGTCGTATTTTCACGTGCCGCCGCAGGACAGACATTCTACCAATATTTAGCGTGGCGTTTGATGGACATTATCATCAAATTATGGCGATCTTTCACTTAAACATTTAATTTGAACAGCTATAGTTTGCATCAGCGCATTAGACTCTGAACTGCTCTGATAGTTGGATTGTGTGAAATCTTTTTGGTCTGTGACTTTCAGAATATAGTGAACATTTTAGAGAGAATGGTTTTTGATTATGAATCCCAGAAAATCTCCTAATTCCTCAGAGCTATAAGCTGTAGCTATAAATGTATTTCTCAGATGAAGTGGGAACTAGGAATTCTAATTACAGGCTTCACGTTTTGCTAATCACTTTCTGGTTGCCAATATTGTAGTTAGAGAGCCAGTGTTGAGAACGGCAAACAGCATATATACAAAACATTTATTTTATTATTCCACCCGCCGCCCCACAATGTGTTTGTGTCTCTCGTCACGGAAATGGAACCGCATGATATTGCGCAACGGTATGCCATTTCCTCTTGCGTTAAATTAGGTGAAAACGCGACGACAACTTACGGTAAGCTTCAGAACGCTTTTGGAGAGGAGATTATGTCAAGAGCTGAAGTTTTTCGTTGGCGGAAAATATTTAATGAAGGCAGAACGAATTTAGAAGATGAAGACAGCAGTGGACGACCATCAACCTCAAAGACAGATGTCAACTTGGCCAGGGTGCGTGAACTCATACGATCTGATCGAAGATTATCCGTAAAGCGATTACAGAAGAACTGAACATCAATCGAGAATCGGTTCGTCTAATAATAACTGAAGATTTTGGTATGAGGAATATTGGATTCTGCATCACGATAATGCGCCATCCCATACTGCTTTGTTAGTGCAGCAATTTTTAACCTCAAAACTAATTTCAATACTACCACGGCCTCCTTATTCACCAGATATCGCTCCATGCGACTTTTTTCTGTTTACATGAGTCAAATGGCGGTCAAGGGACACCATTTTCAAACAACACAAGATGTCCTAAGAGCTGTGACGGGGGTCTAGGAGGATATTACAGAAGTCGAGTTCCAGAAATGTTACCATCAATGGCAGAAACGCTGGAAAAAGTGTGTGCAATCGAAAGGGAACCATTTTGAAGTAGACAACACTAAACTTGACTAAAACGGTAAGTAACTTTTGTTTTCACATCAGTCTCATTACTTTACTGTCGCACCTCGTTGAAATATGATGCCTATGTTGACTAGACAGGACTTGTCACTTTTCTTCTGCCTCTTTGAAAAGGTCGGAACAGGTCTGAAACTTATGGTACCTTGTTGAAAAGTTATTTCACAAGAGATAGGAAATTCGGTGAATGTGCATGTGCAGAGTCGTTCCCACCCCATCACTTGCTAATTCAGCAGAAAGTCTCAGAACCACTCAGAGATATTTTGAAGTATTCGGCTGGCTCGGCAACAAGGTTTCATCACAGAATAGGGTCATCCACTCGACAGAGCTACTGATGTTTCATCGTCATAGTTCTTTGGGTTCCTGAAATATTTTGCCTTGAAGAACACAAGCGGAACCAAAAACTCTAAGACAGACATGCCTATTACTGTTAACTATATTACACCTTTAGCTTGCTCATGTATTGCCGTAGCTCAAGCATGTTTTTCTCTCAGTGAAGCGTGCTGTTCCTGCAGGCAGCTGGAGAAAGAGCAGTGACTGTCGTCTCCTGAGAAAGTGCAGCAGATCGTGACGAAATGCAGAATTTACGGAAGCTCTTTACAAAAAAAAAAAAAAAAAAAAAAAAAAAAAATGGATCCTCTACATATCTAACCTACAGGTTTACCATCAGGAGTAAGTGATTTCCATTCCTCATGAACACGAGTAGTAACTTTGCGTTGACGAGGTTCTTTGAAGACTGGCCTACAGGTGTTCCACAGAGCTTACGAATTGACTGTTTGGAGTCCTCTTTCCTTCAGGGTTGGTACCATAGGAGCCATCGGACATCATTCTTTCGGAAAATTCCAAATGATCAATAATATCTTTTTCTGAAAGCATAGTTTTTATTGGTTGGACATAACCATCCTCCAGGACCGTCTATGAGTAAATTCTTTTACAGTTGAAACTTCCTGGCAGATTAAAACTGTGTGCTCTTTACAGCACGAGACGAGGAGACGAGGTACTGGCAGAAGTAAAGCTGTGAATAGCGTGCGTGAGTCGTGCTTCGGTAGCTCGGTTGGTAGAACACCTGCCCGCGAAAGGCAAAGGTCCCGAGTTCGAGTCTTGGTCGGGCACACAGTTTTAATCTGCCAGGAAGTTTCATATCAGCGCACACTCCGCTGCAGAGTGAAATTCTCATTCTCTTTTACAGTTGTCCTCCAAATGGTCTTCCGTCATACCTCGTGGTCATCTGGGAAACTGAGACGTTTCATAACTGACTGTTCACTGACACCAATTTTATCCTTTACCACAAGATCATTTTCTTTTGTGAGTTTCATTGGTCGACTATATCTGTTGCTTTCATCAACATTACCATCACCTATATCAACATGAACTTCTAACAACCCTACCACAACAAAGGTGAAAATTTAATAATGATTGTGGTGTTGCTTACGCTGCTAAGTTATTATGTGACAGGTGTCATTAGAGCACAGTTAATAAAGTCACTTCATGTAATAATGAATAAACTAGGCACTCATCTTTTCGTGTTACCCACGCTGGTCTCGTTGTAAAATCGTGGCTCAATCGTCGAAAATCTAGGTGGTGATGATTCCAAGCTCGGATGCAAAGAGGCCTAGGTTTTATTCTGCTATATTCAAAAGTTTTGTAGATGTGTTTCAAAAATCATTCTTGAAGATTAAACCTTTAAATGTTAGCACAATGGTGTTTTAAAAAATAATCAGCACTCCGAATTCAAGTTACACTTCTTTTTTATTGCTTTTGTTGCAATGGCACGTAATATAGAAAACATCACTTCACAATATAAAACATACTTGAAAACATCTTTCTCACTGTTAAAGTTCACATTTTGTAAGCTGACTACAATACGCGTCTTTCCAACATGACGCCCAAGACTTGACTTTTTCTAGGTCCGACTCTCTAAGAAACTAAAAATCAGAGTTACTAGTACATCAAATATCATAGTGACAAAAGAAAGAATACACATAAGTATAATATCATTTCAATATAAACATATCGATGTATCAAAAATGAAATCAAATACGAATGTTGTCTCAGAAATATGTTAAGTAGTTAACAGAAACACAGTACAATATTACTGGTATCGAGAGGTTGAGTTGAGGTGCCGTAATGGTACCATTACAAACTCTAACGGTTTGTGGATCAGCAGCCAATTCTGACTAACTCTAGTGTTAGACATCACACTGCCATGCAGGCCTTGAATCTGGGAACGAACGAGTTCATGTTCTGGTAAGATTCTTTGTTGAAATCCATAAAAAGGAGGAAAACACATATACCCACAGAGCAGTATACAAATTTTAAAATTAATTCAAATAAACATTGGATAAATCCATTAAATCTGAGATAATTAAACTGTTTTATCTCCCTAAACAAAAATTAGATATAACATTGAAACTTCCTGGCAGATTAAAACTGTGTGCCCGACCGAGACTCGAACTCGGGACCTTTGCCTTTCGCGGGCAAGTGCTCTACCAACTGAGCTACCGAAGCACGACTCACGCCCGGTACTCACAGCTTTACTTCTGCCAGTACCTCGTCTCCTACCTTCCAAACTTTACAGAAGCTCTCCTGCGAACCATGCAGAACTAGCACTCGTGAAAGAAAGGATATTGCGGAGACATGGCTTAGCCACAGCCTGGGGGATGTTTCCAGAATGAGATTTTCACTCTGCAGCGGAGTGTGCGCTGATATGAAACTTCCTGGCAGATTAAAACTGTGTGCCCGACCGAGACTCGAACTCGGGACCTTTGCCTTTCGCGGGCAAGTGCTCTACCAACTGAGAGAATGGTTTTTGATTATGAATCCCAGACAATCTCCTAATTCCTCTAGGCTATAAGCTGTAGCTATAAATATAGCATGGTTCGCAGGAGAGCTTCTGTAAAGTTTGGAAGGTAGGAGACGAGGTACTGGCAGAAGTAAAGCTGTGAGTACCGGGCGTGAGTCGTGCTTCGGTAGCTCAGTTGGTAGAGCACTTGCCCGCGAAAGGCAAAGGTCCCGAGTTCGAGTCTCGGTCGGGCACACAGTTTTAATCTGCCAGGAAGTTTCATATCAGCGCACACTCCGCTGCAGAGTGAAAATCTCATTCTGGAAACATCCTCCAGGCTGTGGCTAACCCATGACTCCGCAATATCCTTTTTTTCAGGTGTGCTAGTTCTGCATGGTTCGCAGGAGAGCTTCTGTAAAGTTTGGAAGGTAGGAGACGAGGTACTGGCAGAAGTAAAGTTGTGGGTACCGGGCGTGACTCGTGCTTCGGTAGCTCAGTTGGTAGAGCACTTGCCCGCGAAAGGCAAAGGTCCCGGGTTCGAGTCTCGGTCGGGCACACAGTTTTAATCTGCCAGGAAGTTTCATATCAGCGCACACTCCGCTGCAGAGTGAAAATCTCATTCTGGAAACATCCTCCAGGCTGTGGCTAAGCCATGTCTCCGCAATATCCTTTCTTTCACGAGTGCTAGTTCTGCATGGTTCGCAGGAGAGCTTCTGTAAAGTTTGGAAGGTAGGAGACGAGGTACTGGCAGAAGTAAAGCTGTGAGTACCGGGCGTGAGTCGTGCTTCGGTAGCTCAGTTGGTAGAGCACTTGCCCGCGAAAGGCAAAGGTCCCGAGTTCGAGTCTCGGTCGGGCACACAGTTTTAATCTGCCAGGAAGTTTCATATCAGCGCACACTCCGCTGCAGAGTGAAAATCTCATTCTGGAAACATCCCCCAGGCTGTGGCTAAGCCATGTCTCCGCAATATCCTTTCTTTCACGAGTGCTAGTTCTGCATGGTTCGCAGGAGAGCTTCTGTAAAGTTTGGAAGGTAGGAGACGAGGTACTGGCAGAAGTAAAGCTGTGAGTACCGGGCGTGAGTCGTGCTTCGGTAGCTCAGTTGGTAGAGCACTTGCCCGCGAAAGGCAAAGGTCCCTGGTTCGAGTCTCGGTCGGGCACACAGTTTTAATCTGCCAGGAAGTTTCATATCAGCGCACACTCCGCTGCAGAGTGAAAATCTCATTCTGGAAACATCCCCCAGGCTGTGGCTAAGCCATGTCTCCGCAATATCCTTTCTTTCACGAGTGCTAGTTCTGCATGGTTCGCAGGAGAGCTTCTGTAAAGTTTGGAAGGTAGGAGGCGAGGTACTGGCAGAAGTAAAGCTGTGAGTACCGGGCGTGAGTCGTGCTTCGGTAGCTCAGTTTTTAGAACACTTGCCCGCGAAATGCAAAGGTCCCGAGTTCGAGTCTCGGTCGGGCACACAGTTTTAATCTGCCAGGAAGTTTCATATCAGCGCACCCTCCGCTGCAGAGTGAAAATCTCATTCTGGAAACATCCCCCAGGCTGTGGCTAAGCCATGTCTCCGCAATATCCTTTCTTTCACGAGTGCTAGTTCTGCATGGTTCGCAGGAGAGCTTCTGTAAAGTTTGGAAGGTAGGAGACGAGGTACTGGCAGAAGTAAAGCTGTGAGTACCGGACCTGAGTCGTGCTTCGGTAGCTCAGTTGGTAGAGCACTTGCCCACGAAAGGCAAAGGTCCTGAGTTCGAGTCTCGGTCGGGCACACAGTTTTAATCTGCCAGGAAGTTTCATATCAGCGCACATTCCGCTGCAGAGTGAAAATCTCATTCTAGATATAACATTAATTAATTTTTTTTGTTATTTCATTAGATGAAGACATAAGAACTCGTAAAAACACTAAAGAAGAGTAAATTTTCTTTAACTGACAAGGTACAGATTTGGTAATTTATTAAATTGATAAACTTGAATAAAGTGCACCACCATAACAACATTTGGCAGTGGCCGACAAGTAACAATGGAAATGTGTTCGTTACGGTTCATCATGTAATACAAACTACCACAAAGTTCATATAGCCAGCCCCATGACTTGAGGTGAAGTAATAATGTCCCAAACAGCATCAAACATCTGTGATTCTGTTAATAAAAAAGGGCTAACGTTCGGGAGCCCTGTAGATAAACCACAATCCTATTGCCTCTAGTCAGTGGCTTGCGCTGAGTTCGTAGCGCGGGTGACAAATATGGTGTTTAGTCTTACTGTTTTATTGTCGCAAGTGAGACATTGAAAATCGCGTGGAATATCTTTAATTGTCTCCTTTTATGTAACGGCGTCTCTTATCGAAAATGAAAAGGAGAGTTAGATAATTAATCTAACAATGAGCCAACCGGTTACAACTGTTTACCTTATTTCCGTCTCAGCCTCTCGCACAAATGAAATTTCATTTTTTTTTCCTTAGGCGATTTATCAACAAGGCAATTGAACCAAGATGCAGCTTATTGTATAAGAGATGAGAGGCTACTTCGGGAGGAATAAATGAAGAGAAAATCATTAATTTTAGCAGAATAAAGCACGCATGTTCCTACTAAGACTAACGTTCAATCGTAGCAATGTGTGCGATCTGCGGAGTACCTTAAAGCTTATTTTTCGGCCCCTCGCTTCGTGGACTTTTCTGTGACCGAGCGAGGTGGCGCAGTGGTTAGCACACTGGACTAGCATTCGGGAGGACGACGGTTCAATCCCGTCTGCAGCCATCCTGATTTAGGTTTTCCGTGTTTTCCCTAAATCGTTTCAGGCAAATGCCGGGATGGTTCCTTTGAAAGGGCACAGCCGATTTCCTTCCCCATCCTTCCCTAACCCGAGCTTGCGCTCCGTCTCTAATGACCTCGTTGTCGACGGGACGTTAAACAACACTAACCTAACCTAACCTAACTCTTCTGTGAAGCAGGGATATTAAAGGTATCGTTAAAAATGTTATGAAGTAAACTTCAATGTCACTGCGAACATAAATCTGGAGCAGAGGTAAACGCACTTCACTTTATGTAATTCGTAACACTGTACACTCTTTGAATGAAGAAAATACGAAGAAAGTCCTACTTTCACATATTTAACAAACTATGCAATTTATGGACACAAAAGGCCTGATCATTGTGGGATACGAATCTAAGCAACTGTTTTAACAGTCTCTATTACAAATTCGTGAGTAATGGATTTCAGACAATGCTGAGATTTCACTGTCATCGGCTGTCTCATGATTACCTCCACTCGGTGAAGGTCACCTATGCCAAAATTAACTGTCGTGAACATAAAAGAGTGTTTGACCTGAGCCGCCGTCACCTCTCGCGGATTGTAGCAACGGATAATCGAGTCATAGTGTAATAAATCATCCGTCAGTTCAATGAGGGTCCACAACATTTAGTGTAGGAGCTGTCTCATCGAGAATCACTTCCTCTCAGCTGGTTAACAAACCATCGACCGTGTATACTTGGTCACCACATGTCGCAAGATTCAGAAATTACGATGGAAGCAAGAAAAAGGCCATTGGACGCTCGATGCACAGAGAACTTTTGCATGGACAAGTGAGTGTGATACACGTTGATATATGGCACCAGTGTGGATACGTCGGATATCATATTTGGCTGTGTATCTCTCTTGTTTACATAGTGCTTAAGAGGCAGTTGTTGAATGTATTATCTTGCAGGAACTATTTAAGCGGAATGAAACGGATCCCCTCATGCATCTTCCATCGTCTCTCACCATCTATTGATGCAGAAATCCGTTATTCGATCATATACATCCTAATATGTACGACTGCGTTAATGAATCGTTAATTTGGTATGGAGTGGGTGACTACAATAAGATGGTTCTAATGGATGGAGATTGCAGTAGTTGGATAGAAATGAAAAGCATTGTACAGAACAGTGCACCATTAAGTGTATCATCAAAACATTCTCTGCACTGAAGACCATAACAACAACAGAAACAACAACGACACTCCGGAAGAATAATATAGATGTATTAATTGAGTAGTAATAGCCTAAAATGCCACGTGAGACTATTATAATTCGGAATGAATCTCCCACTTTGCTTCAGAGTATGCGCAGCTATGAAAATTCATGGCAGTTGAAAACTTGGTGCCTGGACGAGAAGCCGAAGCCTTGTCGAAGGTTTTCATTGTGAGAAAAATATAAAGCAGAGCAACAACTTCTCTTTCCATTGGCAAGAAATCCGTAATGTTACTTCCAGAAATGTTACTACTGTGTACCTTATCGTTTTTTCGTTTTCAAAAACTCTACAAAGAGATCTTTACAGGAACACATCACAGCTAGCTTAATTTAATTTCTAAATTTCATGTGCTCCCTTTTGAACCTTGGAGAAATGCTCTTGAACAAAGGGAGTTCGGCGTCGCCCAGACGGCAGTAACAGTGAGTAGTTCCCTATGAAACATTATTTTGAATAGTCGTAAGGATTAAACGAAGTGAGGGTAGCCTAGGTTAGAGATACAAGATCCAGTCACAATCTTAACACAGTTTTATTTTACCGAGAATATTCATTCACATAATTCCGCGTGGACAAATATGAATGACAGAATTTAAGGATGGATTTATTTGTTATGGGCAAAGCGATACCTCTAATCTATTGTCCCTCCGGGTGAGAATAAGCGTATGAATACGTATAAGGCTATTACATATGTTCCTTTGCACTCAGGAATGAGGTTTTCCATCCTTCTATATACCTACATCGTTGCGTTTAAATATATCTCAATCTCTTCGTCGTCAAACTTCATCTTGTAGTGATAGCTCTGCACCTCCCCTCAATGTAGTGCAATAGTTGGCCCATGAAGTGCAGTGCTGCCGCACGATTACCTTGTAAATAAGAGTGGCTGTAACTTTTTACTGTCGAATAAGGTATGAGATATAAGTTGCCTCATAACACATGATAGGAGATCGGTGGGTGCGTAAGGAAAGCCATAACAGTTCATCTCTTCTCTTCCTCTGAAAACGTGCGTGCCAGTATTCTGCGGCATAAATATTTATTCTCTGATAAAGGAGGAGAAAACAGTATCCATAGGTAACTGTATCTTTTCAGTTTAGACACGCTACCAAAAAACCTTTCTACTGTATTTCTTAATAAAATTTGTTTTAATGAGCAAAAATGCGTTTCACCTCTATCAGCTGATAATGCAACAGAGGTTTCAAGTGAAACGTCCCCTTTGAAAAAGTACTGACACACAATATTTTTTAGCGCAACGCAATCTGACTTTCAATAATGCCTACAAAAGAATGGCCCTGACTAACATTAACCTATACCTTTCACAAATCACTTACCTCACAAAAATCTTCGTTACTCGAACTACTGCAATACAGCGAGCGCCACTACTGCCAGCTAAATAAAAGATTCAAACTACTGAAGGCACTAACTACTGACAGGCATAGTTAGAAAATGAAAGATTTTAATAGAGAACAAACAATGTATTTACCTTAATAATGTTGAAAACTCATATTATACATAGCAGGTCATGACATCCAGTCTTACAAATTTCGAAACTCCGCCATCTCTCTCCCCACATCCACCACTGCTGGCGGCTCACCTCCAACTGCGCAACGCTACGCGCTGTTAACATCCAGCTGCCGCTGCCCAACACTACAATGGCAGACAACAATGCAAACTAGCCACAGACTGCACACAGCACAGTCAGTGATTTTCATACAGAGCGCTACGTAACGTTGCCAATAAGAAAACATAAACAGCCTACTTACATAGCCCCCATGCTCCCCACAAAAATTTTTACAAATTGTTTTGGGCAGTGGCCAATAATGATTTGATAAAGTTTTTCATAATTACAATAACAAAGAAATCAAAGGCACACACTTATTGATACAATGTTGGTCAAAAGCTAAAATTTTCTTACAGTCCATAAAGACAGTCCTGATCGTTCATCACAGTAAAATAGCAGTGTTTTTCTCAAAGTCTGAGCAGTAGAAGAAAATGCACATGGAAGTAGTGGATTTCCATGCAGTCTTGAAGAAGTAGTGTTGTCCTTCCAACGAAAAGACAGTGCTGACTCTTGACATGCAGACAGGTAATGGGCCACAACAGAGCAAACCCACAGCAGAGTCAGTCGAAGTTTTGAAGAATACCGGTAGGTAGGTCATCACAGAGTAGACCCACTGTAGTCCTGGTAGAGAGTATGGTATTGGTGGGCCACCAGAGGTGCAGATCCGCTGCAGTCCTAGTCGAAATAATGGTATTGGTGGGCCACCAGAGGTGCAGACCCACTGCAGTCCTTGTAGAAATAATGGTATTGGTGGGCCATCAAAGATGCAGACCAAGTGTAGTCCTTGTAGAGACGGCCAGCAGCCATGTGTTGCGACTGTGCTGGTGCACAATCACCATCGAAGAGTCTTGCGGAGAATATAGCAAGTCCATAACCACCACTTGTGCACTCACAAAGTTTTTGAAATTGTCCTTAGAACCAGCAATGCTGTTATCCAGTCCCTTGCTGAATTATTAACACACGTGCAAACACTAACAGTCCCTACTTCTCACATATTGTCCATATACTATGACCAACATAAATGTGTGCAGTGAAATGTAACTTATAAGTTAATAATATGATGAACTGGTGTCAATTACAATTTTATAACATGAGAATACAATAACAAAGGTACAAAATACATCATTAAAGAACATAACAATACAGATAACATTTGTAGTAAAACAGGCTTTACAAAAGAATAGAAATAGACATATACATCAGTTTTACAGGAATTATGACATAAGTAAATATATAAAAGATCAGAATAACTTTTGAAACATCAATTTCACACATGAGCATTAAAACAAAACAGAATAAATAATGTCTAAGCATCTTTACAAGGTAAATAACATAGTATTTGAAAATTCTACAACATAAATCTTATTAGCTAAACACATAAAGACAGGAAAAAGACAAATACACAATGGTACATACAAACATAGCAAAATAATACAAAAGGAAAGACAGGGTTCGTTTTCAGTGTGACATTGGTACTGCAGTCCAACCCAAAACTTCATTCCATAGATCTTTCGTCTTATTTCAACACTTGTTTCCACCAAAAAAATCCTGTCCAAGCATGCTTTCTATATTTATATGTTCACATATTTCTTACCTCATTATTTATTTTCCATTATCTTACATCATTTATTTCCAAGAAAATCCTAGCTAAACTTGTTGTCTCTAAAACCTACTTTTTTGTTCATATCCTCTTTCAAAATACTTTGTTGGGTAAACCATATTCTTACAGCTTCTCAATGCATTTCTCCCAATTCATCACAACTCGTTCTCTTATATAGCCTACCCCATTTTAAGCTAACTTAAATCTACTGAGCTCAGATGCTAAACTAAGGGACGAGGCAATGCAGCAGTACAAAACAATTAACACAAACAGTAATGACAAAATATTCAAATTGGCAAAGCAAGCAGCAATATTACAACTAATATAACGCAATGAGCAGCAAACAAGAAAAATAAATCAGTAGTAAAACTGGCTAAACAGAGTAATATAAAGTGAAATTTAGTAGTACTATGCCTGGCAAACAGCAGAAGCAAATGCAATAAATTATATCTAAACATGACAAAGCTCAAGCAGAAAAGACAACAATGCAGATAAGGGAAATATCTATTCACATCTTAATATCTATGTCATTAAAGTGGTGAACCACAAAAACTAATTCTACAAAAAATTACCAAGTACTTGAAAAGATAGTTATATATGCAGTTACTGTTATTAGTCCCTTCTTATTGTTCTTTCCACTCCAAGGGCTCCTTTTTCGAAGAATGTGGATCAGAAAATAATTATTTAATAGATCTGTTGACAGAAAATGTTCACATTAGCAAATGCATTTAATTTTATTTTATGAAACCAATGCTGCAAGACAGCTGGAAACCAGATATCAAATGAAATAGCAACTACGCAGACCAAAGCATAAAAACATCATATAATAGCTATGTGGCATTTCGTAAGTCAGTAGCTCGCAACCCTTGTAGAAAGACACTTGTCATAATCAGGTTTGCAGATGTAAGAATATTTCCCATCAATTCATAGGCATTTCAGTAAGTAGCACAAAGTACGATATGTTTCCAAATAATGAGCGTGTCGTATTTGCAATGCTTTCTACAATGGAATGTCAATAGCGATCATAATGGCCTCCTTTTTTCTCCACCTGTGCCTCTGAAAGGCACACACTAATGGCTTTTTTCCAGGCGACTGTCGCGCAGCTGCCCACGTAATGCGTCATGCCCATGACGCATTACGTGAAGGTCACTTAACTTTCTTACCGAAATATTTACAACACCAGTTTGCACTACAGTGGCAGTCTCACGGGTCGAGAATTTGCGTTGCAAATGTGTAGAAACAAAATCTTATGAATATAACAGTGTCCAAAAAATTTTCGCCAGCATTGTGATACATTCACGCATTTACACACATTTCATAACTCTTAAAGTACGATTCTAGGTTTCCAACATCCTTTTTCACAAGTCAGAGTCCCTAACCACTATTCATTACTCCTTACCTTATTATACATATACATATTCGTCAACACTTCTTCAATATTTCATCTTAATAAATACATAGCATAATCAAATTCTTCATATAACATCAGCTTATTGATCATAAACATACCTCAACAGCATAATACACATCGTCGTCATAAAAATAACATCAAAACACCTCAGTCAAATCTCAAAATCGTCATAGCTTTCTCCAATAATTTCAATACCTAAAACAAAATTCTCTGCTCATTTCAATAGTGTCATCTACCTCAAACGTACTTTAAAAATCATGATCCCATACCAAATATATCATTCAAAGCCCTCATAGTATCACAATGGTTCTGAAAAAATAAGAACAGGTCACAAAGTACAGACAAAATACAATTTCATAAGTGTGAAGTTATCCAACTGTGTAATTACGTAAACATCTGTCACTGAAGTAGTAAAAAAAATGTTTCTTTCTCTGTTAAATAATCAGATAGCTGTGTAATTCTGTGTTAGAGAAATATGGTACCGAAGTGTAAAGTTGTATAAGCAAATACCGCCGGCCGAAGTGGACGTGCAGTTAAAGGCGCTGCAGTCTGGAACCGCAAGACCACTACGGTCGCAGGTTCGAATCCTGCTTCGGGCATGGATGTTTGTGATGTCCTTAGGTTAGTTAGGTTTAACTAGTTCTAAGTTCTAGGGGACTAATGACCTCAGAAGTTGAGTCCCATAGTACTCAGAGCCATTTGAACCATTTTTTAAGCAAATACCATATTAGCTAGGGATCCTTGTGCTTGCCAAACACATGGTACACAAAGTAAGCGTGTACCCCCCTGAGGATTAATGTAATTATACCCTCAGGTGTTAAAGATTACAGCACTGGAATGAAATGTATCACGGAAAACTTTTGTATCATTGTACTTCAAATATCTTTAAAAATAAATGATTTAAGTACAAAATTAATCACTGAAATGCGTGTCCTGTAGCGCTAAATGTGCGTCTTGCTATAAGATAATTCTGTTGAAGTGTCTTAGTTATCGTCCTCTGTAAGCAAAGTTCTGCTGAAGTCAATGTACTTACCTCATCATAAACAAAAGTGAACAAAAGTGAAATGCTTTGCGTATAGATATCGTAATTATTACGTACCTTACCGTGATCAAGAAAGTACTAAAATGTAACGTATTGTTGTGCTATGGAAAAGGCTGTCTCATTGTAGCTATACCACAAAAGTTACTACTAAAACATGTTTTATTTTCCAGAGTAATACAGAAAAACTGTGCAGATATAAAACAGAAACACAGCAAAAGCAACATTGTAAATTGTCACTCATTAGTAGCGTCGTGATAAAATCGTGTAGCTGTCACATAAACTAACCACTGTGTCATCTGGTATCTCTCAGAAAGTACTTTAAATCTAGAATGTATTTTCAAGTAAACCAAAATGTTGCATTAAAATCCCATTAGCAGTACCAGTATATGTCCTCAGTATGTATGCCTGATAGTCGTTACGTAATCGTGCAACTAACAAGCAAGAATGTACAAATACAATAACACTTTGTCGTCTGTTCACCATAACAATTCATTCGTAATTTCTGTTTAAATATGTTCTCTTGGTTCTTGACTGGATATTTCTATGTAAGTAGGCTCTTTATGTTTTCTTATTGGCATCGTTATGTAGCGCTCTGTATGAAAATCACTGGCTGTGCTGTGTGCAGTCTGTGGCTAGTTTGCATTGTTGTCTGCCATTGTAGTGTTGGGCAGCGGCAGCTGGATGTTAACAGCGCGTAGCGTTGCGCAGTTGGAGGTGAGCCGCCAGCAGTGGTGGATGTGGGGAGAGAGATGGCGGAGTTTTGAAATTTGTAAGACTGGATGTCATGACCTGCTATGTATATTATGAGTTTTCAACACTATTAACGTAAATACATTGTTTGTTCTCTATTAAAATCTTTCATATTCTAACTATGCCTGTCAGTAGTTAGAGCCTTCAGTAGTTTGAATCTTTTATTTAGCTGGCAGTAGTGGCGCTCGCTGTATTGCAGTAGTTCGAGTAACGAAGATTTTTGTGAGGTAAGTGATTTGTGAAAGATATAGGTTAATGTTAGTCAGGGCCTTTCTTTTGTAGGGATTATTGAAAGTCAGATTGCGTTGCGCTAAAAACATTGTGTGTCAGTTTAAGCACAGTCATGTATAATTGTTCTAAGGGGACGTTTCATATGTCGACCCTTAGCCGAGGATACCTCACTTGAATCTTCTGATTTTTCTTGTAGTTTGTGTAATTAGTATAGCTTTTGTTTATTGCTAGCGCGTAATTATAGAGAGAACTTCCTTTGTAGTTGTAGTTTTTCATTGTTGTACAGTAAAACAGTTGTGGCATGCATGTAGATTTGCAGCAAGTATTTCGCAGCTGCGCTTGCAATTAACGAGATATTATTTCCAGTGGTACGTTAATGTATTCTCTTATTTTTGCTCTTCAAATTGTGCTTTTCTGTGTTATCGTGTGAAATATTGTGACAATAATGGCGTGTGAAAAACGGAATACTCGGCTCCAAAGTAAACTGAGAAATGACAGTGAAGACGAAAGCAGTGTGTTAGCGCCACAGAGTAATGAATTAACTAATGTTCAAAGTAGTAATTTGGTAATTGTGCATAGGGAAATGGAGCGGGCTGCAAACAATGGTGTAGACAGTGAAACAATTAGTGAACAGGGAAGCATTATCGATCGATCGGTCGGCAACAGCTTGCCTCAGGAATCCGAAATGACAGGACACAATCTTGCAAATACTGTAGATTCAGGTTTTGCGTCCTCACCGTTTTCTCAAATAAGTCAAGACACATTTTCCGCTTTTCAGTCTGCGAATATTGCCGGTTCAAATGCATTGCCGAATAGCACTGAGGAACATGTTCCAGACACCAGTGCATTGTTATTACAATTAATGCAACAAATGGGACAAAAGCTTCAAAAGTTAGACATAATGGAACAAAATCTTCAAAAGTTAGACATAATGGAACAAAATCAGAGACAAACACAGCAAAAGCTTCAAAAGTTAGACACAATGGAACAAAATCAGAGATAAACACAGCACAGCCAGGGATTTTCATACAGAGCGCTACGTAACGTTGTCAATAAGAAAACATAAACAGCCTACTTACACAAGGGAAGTTCAAAATGGTTCAAAAGGCTCTGAGCACTATGGGACTTAACTGCTTGTCTCATCAGTCCGCTAGAACTCAGAACTACTTAAACCTAACTAACCTAAAGACGTCACACACATCCATGCCCGAGGCTGGATTCGAACCTGCGACCGTAGGGGTCGCGTGGTTCCAGACTGAAGCGCCTAGAACCGCTCGGCCACTGAGGCCAGCTCAAGGGAAGAGTAAATAATTGTGCACAGGAATTCAGGTGAAACAGATTCTTTATCTGTGTCTTCCAACTAAATTTTCGCAGGATCGTACAGCAGAAAATATCAAGAGATATATAGACACTTTAAAACGAAATCTTGTATGCACAGAGGATATAATAGCAATCTTGACAACCTGTCTACTATGTTCAGATACTCACTGCCTTATAAGTGTACTGATGCAAGTGGAAGATAGGGCCTGATGTCAAAATAACTTCGTACATATGCACAACATCGATGGGCATGTAAATGATCGCAGTTTTAATTCTCAGTGGATAGGCAGAATGGCCACAAGAGAGCATTTACGTTGTTCTCATATAGCGTTGTTACGAGGTGTGTTAAGGTATATACAAGCGGGTGATCAGTGTGAGTTGTTGATTGACCACTATAAAGGGCGAGGGGACATCGCGTACTTTAATGATACAGCAATATACAAACGGGTTCTCATTGTGGGTCTCCATTTGGCCGGCTGATCGAATCGTATAATACCTAGGTTTGTGAGGCATTCAGATATGACAGTGGCCCATGTTGGACTTCATGGGAACATGGGGGTAAGTATATTCGTCAAAGTTCTTGTCGACCACATCTTGCAACCAGAAGGGAGGATCGCCGCATTGTGCACCAAGTATTTGGTAATCCCTTCACAAGTCCGCCTACCATTCGAGAACAAGTAGTGGACCCTCTGTTACATTCCGTATCATTTCGCACCATTGGTCAGAGGCTTGCAGTAACCGGAGTAGCGAATTACCGTCTCTTGCCTAGGCTACTTTAGCAGCGCAACACAAATAGCTGTGTTTTGAGTGATGCCGTGAGTGAGTATTGTGGGCTGCTGATGAATGGCGTCGCATTGTATTCAGTTATTAATCACGGTCCAACACTACCCTGTATCATCGTCAGCGTGTGTGGTGGTGACCTGGACAGGCCACATTCTTCTGATCTTTTGGACAACCACAGCGATTTTGGCGTCATGGTGTGGGCTGCCACTGCTTATGACCTCTGGTTATGACTGTTAGTGACAAAGAGAGCTCTGACGAAACAACGGTACTTCACTGACATTATGGTGTTCCAAAATATGTGGTGATTGTCGTCACGATATAAGACGTATTTACGCATAACCTTTCCGTTTACCTTTAATTGAAACCTGGTGGTTGTTGTGTACTTAAGGTTACGTTATATAAATTGTTGTGCAAACATGTGGATAGAAGGAAATGGAAATATGCTATGAGCTGCTGGGCATCGTGTGCTTCTACCCGAGAAGCCATCTGAGCAGCCAGCTGGCCACTAGGGGTTATACGACATCCAATGAGCACAATATGTTAACTGTAGAAAATGGTACTCGCTTCAATAGTTCACAGAATATTTAATATGATTCTAATGTCACAGTTGCTTTGTTCAGAGTGTAAGGAACTTGCTTGCCAGCGGTGATCTGTCGATCAGACCACAGTCATGTTGACGTTACTAGATTGTGTAACTCACAGTGAGAGGTTAGCTACCTTTGAATATTGCACTTTTAAGCTTTAGTTAGATTAATTTCAGAAGTGAGTAATACAGGTTCGTATGGTTATTTGACGAACTGCTCAACCGCAATTCCAGGTTGAACGAAATTCACGGTTTTCATCAGGACGAAATTACTTAAGGGACTGAAATATTAGTTTGGGTACTTAACTAATTATTCGCTGATAGCTGTATGTTAACAAATAATTTTTTGGAGAATGATATTTTGGTTTGCGATTTAATTAGAAATGGCATAAGTTCCATTTTGTTCCAGTTTATTGCACAAGTCGGCCTGTACACGACTGTCTCTAAGGAAGAGAGGTTTGTCTGTGTGTGGAATTGGTTGTTTAACTGCATTGAGTTCTTAGGTACGACTCAAGTGCCACGTATTGAGGTACCAGGCACCACGTAGTCAGTTCTGGGATTTGAGACTTATTATACAGTACTGTTTGCCCTAAAGTTAAAAAAAAAAGGTTCAACTGGCTCTGAGCACTATGGGACTTAACATCTATGGTCATCAGTCCCCTAGAAGTTAGAACTACTTAAACCTAACTAACCTATGGACATCACACAACACCCAGTCATCACGAGGCAGAGAAAATCCCTGACGCCGCCGGAAATCGAACCCGGGAACCCGGGCGCGGGAAGCGAGAACGCTACCGCACGACCACGAGCTGCAGACATTAAAGTTCACAATGTCCTTTATTCCAGATCGTTTATTTACCAAAACGAATCATTAACTTTAACTACGTTCATCGCTATTATTCGGTTGAGGGAAAGCTGTGTCAAGTGCAAAGCACTGATAGTTCGCCGCTAAGCCTGTAGTGCATATTTAAATGGTAGGAGCTGCGATTAGTTATTTTTCTCGCAGGCCAGACTATTTGGTGGCTCGGTTTACACTGGCTCTCGTTCCAAGAAGCGGTTGTGTGTATTAAAACCAAAGTGCATAAAACTCCATTGTTAATAGAAAAATTTTAAATCTTGACTCTTGCTCATTTTGACTAAATTGGATTAATCCAAGCACCAAGAAAAATTCATAAGGGCGTCGAAAGAAAAGGAATACATTTAAAGAAAGAAAAATGTAATATTTTCTTTGTAGTTTTATTACGAAAAATGTTTAAAAGAAAATATTTTAGACACTTTCATAGAAAATAACGTCAGTGAAGAATATTTCAGAGATATAACATGAATTTAATCGTCAACGAATATATTTCTTACGTAGATGTTTGAAAGTACAGACGCGTTCAAATTGTAAGTCTAAAGACATTTTCTTCCATAACTGTACATTTATTATATATTTACATTCACATATAGATTATATTTGTACATTAAATACTTTGTATGCATGCCGTTGTTCTTAATCAACATTTTTATCCTGTTTGGCATGGTGTTTATTAACTTTTTACACGACATTTTAATATCATTGACGTGGTACCAGATTTCCTCTAGTGGTTATTGTAAATATCCTTATACTCTATTTCACAATAGCTCATAAATTTTCAATTGGGTTCATATCAGGGCTATTCCCTGGCTAGGGCAACTCTTTCAGTTGCTTTTCTTCCTAGTATCGGTACTTGGAAACAGTGTTGGTTTTGTGGAAAGGCGCCCCTTCATGCATAAAAATTCCGTACTTATCAATAAACCACTCATTTATTTGAGGGAAAAGTTCATTTTCAAGGATGTCTTTATATTGTTCTGGCCTCATTGTCCCTTCAACAATGTGTACTAAGCCAGGATCTTTCACAGATATTACACTCCAGACCATAATGGAAGTTGGATTCTTTACACATTACTGCACGCACTCAGCTTTGAACTGTTCTCCACGTCTGCAGCGAACGTACTGGCTGCTCTTTACCATCACAGTGAATACAGATTCATCACTGAAGCATACCTCAAGCATGTGTACAAAATTTCGAGTTAGAGAAGTTGGTAATAGTTGCATAGGAGACTTCCACAGTCTTAAAATTCAAATTGTATTTCTTCTGTATCAATAAAACATCACATTCTCAAGTCAAAACTCCTAACTTTAGAGATTAGACCAACTTAAATTACTATATCATTGTACGCACCTTAGCCCACTCCTCACTTGTCCACTCCTGAAGTTGATCATCCCACAGCAGTCTTTTGGTTTTCATGGCAGGTGTGATTTTCTGTATTTTTCTTGGTCGGTATGCCTTTAAACCACATTCAAGCAGCCTCATCCTCACTGTCATAGATGAAACGTCAACACCCAAACCTTTTAGCCGATGTCTCATGTCTGTAGAAGTAGGTTTACAGTTCATTGTTGCCTTGTTTGTAAGCCTTCTTATTGTTCTAGGGCAGATTTTTCTTTTACGTCCTCACTTTCCTTGCTTGTTTGCTTGTATTCGCCACCTGTCTGCACTGAAAGTTTGATTCTGCTGACAGTTGTGATTTTCTAATTCTGTCAGCAATTTCTTTCTGTGTATAACAATTTTCAGCAAGAAGTGCAACCACAGCCGAAACTTTCCGAGGTGAAACATCTTTTGTCTGAAGTACACCACAGAAACATAAAACATTACAGCAAACACAGTTTCAAAGCATGTACAAAGACAACTAACAGCAACATGATTTGGAGGGAAAATGACAAATGTTACCAGCTGTGAGAAATTCAGTAATCTGTGAGTTGCTTGGAAGGAAAACTTCGTGGCATTAATCAAACCATTAAAACAAATCAATTATTAAACTTTTCTCTCCTAGCTTTACACCAGAGAACTTAAGAGTATCAAATATAATCGTTAGTCTAATAATCTGAACACGTCTGTGTGTACACAGGGTAAATTAATTCAAGTTTTGTAAGAAAATATTATATTGAACCAGAGATTGTTAAATGCAGTATCGATTACGTAGTAGCTTCGCTGCTCAACAATGATCGCTGATTCAAGGTGTTATGGGCAATGTGCTAGAGTAACTTTAGATCGAGAGATGTATGGAGGACGCACAAGCGTAACGACGTGTTGTATCTAATGTGTGCTGCACACATACTTACTCGCAATGAGCAATAATGATTTTTTATTTGCAAGATAAAGTGATGTTTGCTTATTGTAAAAGGTAAAGAAAGTTGTTTTGTTACTGATGCAATGAGCGTATTCATAAGTGATGATTCAGACAATGTATAGCACTCACATCCGATGATTTTCTAAAGCTAATTGTTAATGTATAATTAGTTTATTGATTGTGTTAATTGTGAGCGTTACTAATTTTACAAGACTCAAAATACGTGATTTAAAGTTAGTGCCATATTGTTACTTACCCAAAGTTAATACCAGTTTCCAGATCCATCTAATTTTTGATTAACTATTTTTCTCAAGAACGTTATTGTCTGGGTCATATTCAGTTTAATTAAAATGTGTGCTATGCAACAGCCTTGCACAATAGGCGTTTTGCTAACTATACATTTTAAGTACTAACAGAGAGTTGTGCAAAGGGCGTTACCATTGCGCACATAAAGGTAATAAGTTTTGTTATTTGAGGGATAGCATTCATTAAGTACAGGGCCTATTACTTTCAAATTGATCAAGATTTATTACCTGGGTCAGTTTCAAGTAAATAGTTTTGCATCACATTCAGTTTTAGTGTTACGTAAATTAATGCTGTTTTTTTTTAGGTTTTTGACAGCTTACATTCTCGTAGCTAAATTAAATTTACATTCTCGCTGTGAGAGACGTCCAGTACAGGGAAAACCGCATAAACAACGAGATAAAATATACGTTCACATGCCATTCACATTCTAACAGTCGTGTTTCAGACTATTGTCACTTACGTAATTTTAGTCATATTTGAAATGTACATGTTTCAATGTTTTTTAGAATAACGTTAAAGAATGAAAAATATTCGGAAGGATAAAATTTTCTCTATAAAAGGAAATAATTATAAAATAAAGCTGAGTATTTCAGAGAAAGTAATACAAAGCAAAAATATAATTTTCATCTTTAATAATCTGAAATAAGTACAGATTCTCTGGATCCAATTTTGGGAATAAGCAGATCTTTGCTTTCTCGATACAAGAATCGCGAGGCAACAGGCACATAGTGAAGAAAATGTAATCCACGTGTATGCGTGTAAGTAACTAATGAGTAAACTTACGATATCAGGATTTCGTTATATTAACCCCTCCTCATGATAAATTTATAATAGATATTTAATGCTGAGAGATATTTGAATTTAATTAGAAGTAGAGTAGCAGATATAACTACGCTATCGTTTATGAGTCAGCGCCATGAATTTACTTACTGTAATAGGAAATTATACCCATTACAAAGGAAATGTAGCTTTTGTACCTCAGAGCTGGAGCTACGTACTAGAGAATATATATTTCATTTTCCTAATCGGTGGCAAACATGTGCTGCTGCTACGTAAAATTTGCGATCTTATGTTACGTAGCTGTATACAGTCGATAAGTTATCCAGTAATCTTGGGAATCAAATTTCATATTAGTGGTCCTATGTAAGTGAATTTCGTATAGGCACACTTCTAAGATAAAATAATATATTTAGTACTTTTATGTCAGACGTTAGCCCGCTGCTGCTACGGTGGCAGGTTCGAATACTGCCTAGGATTCATGTGTGTGATGTCCTTAGGTTAGTTATGTTTAAGTAGATCTAAGTCTAGAGGACTGATGACCTCAGATGTTAAGTCCCATAGTACTTAGAGCCATTTGAAACATTTGTCAGTCGTTGTTGTGTACAAGATTGCGTGCGCATATAAAAGTAAGAACGTGGCAAGAAAGAACATACTAGTAAGAGTGACAGCCCTTACCTTTCGCACCGGTACAGCACCTTGCATCTCCAAGTGTTTCATGTTACATTATACTGGTGTCCTCTTTTAACAGGAAAATGTACATCTGTGCTATACTGAGCAACTCTTATGAGCAGCAATACTCTCAGATCTCTTCTCAATAGAGAATATGTGGGACCAGCTCCGACGTGAAATCTGTCATAATGCAGGATATCATCGACTAGTTACAACTGTTGTGGACCACCTTTCCTCTTGAGATAATTCATCGTTCCCAACTAAGTCATTGTATACATAGCCGTCAGGAGTGCAACGTCAGACTGATAATTGTGCTGATACAGCTAAGTTCTTTGTAAAATTGACTCGATATAGTAGTCACTGCGATAACGTTATTTACCCTCTCAAACAGTAACGTTTCATTCCCTTCCTTCCTGCCCTTCTTGTGGCTTTACATTTTGTGTATGTTCTCCTACAAATACTCAGCCACATTTGATACAGTATGCACGACACTATCAGCTGAATGAAATTTAGAAATTTATTTCTCAACCTAATTAGAACTTTTTCAGAATGTGATTGTTCCCAAACATGAAACTAACTCTGTGTGTAAACTGATGACAAGGCTTTTCATGAATTCTCTCTTGGATTACCCATACGCCCCGTTTCTGAGGGTATGCCTCGTCGTACTGCTTGGTATGACACATGCAGAACTTTAGTTTGCCATTTTCAGATGACTGTGTTCCAGTTCTCATTTCGACTTAATAATGAAAACAAAAATGAAGAAAATTGGCATACAGTCATGGAGTTCTCAGACCTCAAGATCTCCTTGATAATATAATTTATAATAATGTACTCCAAAACTTCAGACGATTGGAGATAATTTCTAACATGGAAAATAGTCCACCGTATCTAACGTGGAAGTTGTGGGGTCTTGCCCATTCGTCGCTAATGGGGTGCCTACGGGATGCAGCGTTCTCAGAATGCTATACAACAATTTAAAACAAATAACATTAGTAGTTTTATCTCCGGAAATGCAATCTGACAATATTTAACTTTCTTTACAGCAAATGTCGCTAGCGAGAGTTGACGTGAAAACGGAGCAGTTCTTGCTATACACAGAGTCCAAGGAAACACTTGATACTGACAGCGTAGCACGAATCAGGTTGCAGACTCGGGCCGATCATGTTCGGCGGAGGCTAGCAGGAGCTGCGTTTATATGCATCTGTTGCTGATGGCGCGCCTGGCACGGAGCAATCCGATTCCGGGCACCATTGGCTGCCATTTCTTCACTGCCTTCTCTGGTCTTTCGTTTCGCATCCTCGTTCCGGAGTTTGTAGTTACGGCGGAACAGAAGTAATGGAAGTGTATGAATAAGAAACACTGTATCAATGGAAATTTTAAATCAGGTTTGACATTATTCCACTGGTTATTCAGTACAGCGAAGAAAAAGTCAAGAAAATGAAAGAAAATTTCCGAATAGAAAATTGAGATTAATACCTATCATTAATAAGACTGACAGATGATACAGATCATTTGGAGGGAACTAAATGACAGAAATTCCCACGAAAAGTATTTTCAATAGACTGACTGTCTACACCGCACTAAGATTAGTAGTGAAAGAGTAACAAAACTACAACGAAGATAATGATAGTTTTGTGAACAAACTTTGTGATTTGTATAACGTCGAAAGTAGGTAACACTGTGAAAGTAAGTAGCGGAAAGTTATGTTATTAGAAACCAAACCTATACAGGATGCCTGAAACACAGATGAAATCGGAAAAGGATAAGTGCGCACGCTGGAAGATTTCAACGAAAATTATCTGTTGTTATTGAATACTGATATTGAGTCATACAGAAGCTCTTGAAAGCGTACTTTCGTTCGACGAAGAAACAAGAAGCACTTCTAATATGCTCCGATCAAAATAATTTAATTTATTTTGATGAAGTCGCGAAATTCTTTTGTGGTGATTCTAATTCCACTACATCTGTTGTTAAAATACTTCCTCCTCATTATAAGCAAAAGTCTTCGATCATTTTCCTTTGGAGTTTGTTGAACCGTTTTTTAATTGGTCCTGGAGTGTATATCTCACCTCTTAGGACTATGATCTATCTCTCGCTCAAAGCTTGTGATCCATCTTTAATCACTAGTGCCAATTTAATGCAAGACTACAGAGAAATATTCCTCTCATATAACTCACTTGAAAAAATTCGGGATATTGCTCTGAGTAGAATACCCGTCGGCACGCAGTTCGGATGTCGCACAACTATCTTCGCTGAGAGCATCTGTCATGTGTTTCATTTCATTAATATGTTGATAATTTTGGTCTTCGATCGTCACTTATGCTCAGTCACCAGAAAAACCATTAGACCGACCAAGATCTTTTACTCACACTACTGCTATCTCGTTCCATACTGTTTTTCAAAGACTGCTAATTTCTGTTCGATTATAACCACATGAAGTTTAGATCCTAATTCATGGCATTTGATCTTCAGCAATTACACTGCCCGAAATCTAGTCAATGTCAAGTTACTTAAAAGAATAAGGAGTGAAGGAAGAAAGACTTACTTTTTTATGAAACTTCAATCAAATAATTTCCAGTACAGTTATGGCATCCAGTCCCGTTGCTCCTAATCTGTACATTATTTTTTAAATAACCTAACGTAGCTACGAAAGGGCGTTCATAGGTTTAGAGGGTATATACACTCCAGGAAATGGAAAAAAGAACACATTAACACCGGTGTGTCAGACCCACCATACTTGCTCCGGACACTGCGAGAGGGCTGTACAAGCAATGATCACACGCACGGCGCAGCGGACACACCAGGAACCGCGGTGTTGGCCGTCGAATGGCGCTAGCTGCGCAGCATTTGTGCACCGCCGCCGTCAGTGTCAGCCAGTTTGCCGTGGCATACGGAGCTCCATCGCAGTCTTTAACACTGGTAGCATGCCGCGACAGCGTGGACGTGAACCGTATGTGCAGTTGACGGACTTTGAGCGAGGGCGTATAGTGGGCATGCGGGAGGCCGGGTGGACGTACCGCCGAATTGCTCAACACGTGGGGCGTGAGGTCTCCACAGTACATCGATGTTGTCGCCAGTGGTCGGCGGAAGGTGCACGTGCCCGTCGACCTGGGACCGGACCGCAGCGACGCACGGATGCACGCCAAGACCGTAGGATCCTACGCAGTGCCGTAGGGGACCGCACCGCCACTTCCCAGCAAATTAGGGACACTGTTGCTCCTGGGGTATCGGCGAGGACCATTCGCAACCGTCTCCATGAAGCTGGGCTACGGTCCCGCACACCGTTAGGCCGTCTTCCGCTCACGCCCCAACATCGTGCAGCCCGCCTCCAGTGGTGTCGCGACAGGCGTGAATGGAGGGACGAATGGAGACGTGTCGTCTTCAGCGATGAGTCGCTTCTGCCTTGTTGCCAATGATGGTCGTATGCGTGTTCGGCGCCGTGCAGGTGAGCGCCACAATCAGGACTGCATACGTCCGAGGCACACAGGGCCAACACCCGGCATCATGGTGTGGGGAGCGATCTCCTACACTGGCCGTACACCACTGGTGATCGTCGAGGGGACACTGAATAGTGCACGGTACATCCAAACCGTCATCGAACCCATCGTTTTACCATTCCTAGACCGGCAAGTGAACTTGCTGTTCCAACAGGACAATGCACGTCCGCATGTATCCCGTGCCACCCAACGTGCTCTAGAAGGTGTAAGTCAACTACCCTGGCCAGCAAGATCTCCGGATCTGTCCCCCATTGAGCATGTTTGGGACTGGATGAAGCGTCGTCTCACGCGGTCTGCACGTCCAGCACGAACGCTGGTCCAACTGAGGCGCCAGGTGGAAATGGCATGGCAAGCCGTTCCACAGGACTACATCCAGCATCTCTAAGATCGTCTCCATGGGAGAATAGCAGCCTGCATTGCTGCGAAAGGTGGATATACACTGTACTAGTGCCGACATTGTGCATGCTCTGTTGCCTGTGTCTATGTGCCTGTGGTTCTGTCAGTGTGATCATGTGATGTATCTGACCCCAGGAATGTGTCAATAAAGTTTCCCCTTCCTGGGACAATGAATTCACGGTGTTCTTAATTCAATTTCCAGGAGTGTATGATGGACGCTGTAAAACAGTTTTCACTGTTCCGATTCGATTGTCTCTCTGGTAACATCTGCCTTCGACCATGTTCTGGAAAAGTGGGAACCTACCTGAGAACTTACCTTCAAGCGGTCATACCAGACCATCATTTTCCTGCTGGCGTGGTGAAACTAAACAGTCATAATATCTGATACGAATAAACATACATGTATATTAGAGAACAAGAGGGGAGCTCCATGATCAGTAGTTAGATGAGAATCCACTTAGATTCTAGTGAAAGTTATATGAAGAACCTCAAAAATATAAAGAATTAGAGTACAACAAATGTTTAATGATAATAGCACTGAAAAGACTGCATACAAAAATGGTATAAGTAAATACGCTGAAGATGGTAACATTGGTAATACCTTTTTGTAACATACACCATTTTTATTATGTACGTAGCCTCGCTCTCGTTTAATGTTGGCGTTTTCTTAGAGTTAAAAGAAATGGCTCTGAGCACTATGGGACTCAACTGCTGAGGTCATTAGTCCCCTAGAACTTAGAACTAGTTAAATCTAACTAACCTAAGGACAACACAAACATCCATGCCCGAGGCAGGATTCGAACCTGCGACCGTAGCGGTCCTGCGGTTCCAGACTGCAGCGCCTTTAACCGCACGGCCACTTCGGCCGGCTACAGTTAAAAGACTCAGGCATTACGGTCATATGTGTGCATGTCAGAAGATTTTTAAAGTTTCATATGTGCCATGCCACAGTCTTCCGCAGTGTACCACACGATAATGGCGTTAAGGCTGTACTGACGATAAACAGTTTATACAATCGACAGTAATTACCAAGGTTTTTACGAGTTATGATTGACTGTGAACCCCAAAAATGAGAAGTTGATTGATTCATGGATTGTAGAACCACAAGTAGGCCACAAGACGTCGGACGTCCACATCTGATCACACAATGCGCAAGTCGGAAGCTTGCCCATCCTGTAAAGAAGGATTGACTGCGATCTGTACCAGGCCTAACGACAGAGGTAAATAAATATAGCTCTAAGCACAAGTATTTCGGAGCACACCACTCAGCGAACATTTTTGGACGTAGGGCATGATGAATCACGATTGTTGTTGCACAAGTTAGAATATCTCGTCCGGATACACCGTCATCCAGACGAACGCCTGCTCGAGTATGCGCCACGAAAGCAGGCAGTTGGGAACTTTTTCCACATGGCCAGAAGTGTGCTAGAGTTATTTGAGAACCACGATTGTGAAATTACTTTGAATTATTGACCTTCAAGTTCTCCTGATCTGTAATTGATGGAACGCACCTGGGACACTATTTGGTGGCAGATAGGCGCCCTCAAACTATCGGGTGCTAATTTACGGGAGTAACGTGACATTTGGGTGGACATGTGGTGCCAAATACCCCTCCAGTAACCTAACAAGGACTTGTATACTCCAAGAAACACAGAATCGCTCTTGTATTGTTTCCAAAGATATACCAACAGGTCAGTATTCAGGAGATATTAATGTTTTCGCTCATCTGCGTATATGAATAATGGTACCACAGGAATGGAACGATTCCTCGATACCTGAGGGCAGCATGGCTGATTTATAGACGCAGTTGCGATCGTACACTCATGTTTTCATCGTTAAATTAACGAAACATAAATATTCTTGTGGTGCTCCATGTTGATCTATCCATCGGCAAAAGATTCCGGATCCCGTTCGGATATCCGGGAGGGTTACACCAAGGGGGAGGTGACCACTAGAAAGAGATTGAATAATCAATGAAAGGATAACGTTCTACGTGTCGTGGCCTGGAATGTCAAAATTTTGCACATGGTAGGGAAGCTAGATAATCTGAAAAGGGAAGTGCTAAGATTTAATATAGAGTCAGTGTCAATGAAGAGAAATGGAACACAAGGATTTCTAATTAGAAGAGTATAGGGTAGTACCAACAGCAGCTGAAAATATTATAACGGGAGTAGGACTCGTTAATAGGAAAGCAGAACCGAGAGTGAGTTTCTCTGAACAATTCACGGGGGGATACAAAAAGATTTCAGTTAGATTACATCATGGTAAGATAGAAATTCCAAAGTCATATTGGACTGCAGGTCGTGCCCAGGGGCAAATTTAGACTGAGATCACAAATTAGTAATGATGATGTTTATTCTGAAGTTTAAGAGACTAATCAGGAAGAATCAATGCGCAAAGAAGTGGAGTACGAAAGTTCTAAGAAATGAAGAGATACGCTTGAAGTTCTCTCGGGCTGTAGAAATTCCGATAGTGAATAGCTCAGTATGCAGATCGGTTGGAGAAGAATGGACATCTCTTTAAAAGGCAGTCACAAAAGCTGGAGACAAAAATGTGGGTTCAAGGAAGGTATAGGGAAAGAAACCATGAGCAACAAAATTAATACATCAGTCGACCAGCGAAAGAAGAAAGTACAAAAAGTTCACCGAAAGGAGAAAGTACAAAAAAGTTTACGGAATTATGGAAATACAGAAATATATTCACTTAGGAATGAAAGAAACAGGAAGTACGTGGAACCTAAGGCGAAATGGCTACATGAAAAATGTGATGGAATCCAAACTGAAATGACTGTTGGAAGTATTGACGCAGCATATAGAAAATTGGATACAACATTGAATGAAATTAAATGCAAGGGCTGTAACATAACAAGTGCAAAGAGCAAGAGCAGATTTGAGGAAAGAGTACACTGAGTACATCTACGATGGAGTGGTCTTATTTGGTGACGCGATAGACGAATAAATAGGAGTCGATAGGGAAGAATAGGTGATCCAGCATTAGACCCATAATTCATAAGAGCTTTGGAAGACTTAAAATCAAATAAGGGCGAATTGATTGATTATATTTCATCGGAATTTCTAAAATCAGTGGTGCAGTTGGCAACAAAACAATTATTCATATTGGTGTGCAGAAAGCATGAGACTGACAATATGCCATCAGACTTTCGGAAAAAAACGTCATCCACACAATTCCGAAGATAGCAAGAGCCGTCAAGTGCGGGAATTTTTGCACAGTGAGCTAAGAAACTCGTGTATCCAAATTGCTGACAAGAATAACAAACAGAAGAATGGAAAAGAAAATTGTAGATGTGTTAGATAACGATCATTTTTACTTAAGTAGAGGTAAATGCAGCAGAGAGGTAGTTCTAACATTGCGGTTGATAATGGAGGCATGAGTGAAGAAAAAAAGACACGTTCATAAGGTTTGACCACCTGGGAAAAGTGGTCAACAGTGTAATATTGTGCAAGATGTTCGAAATTCTGAGAAAACTGGTTTAAGATACAAGGAAAAACAGGTAATACACAATATTTACAAGAACGAAGAGGGAACAAGAAGAGTGGAAGACCAAGAACGAAGTGCGTGGATATGAGGGTGTAAGACAGGGATGCAAATCTCGCCGCTGCTGCTCAGTCTCTACGTCGGTGAAGGAATAACGGAAACAAAGGGAAGGTTATAAAAAAATGGCTCTGAGCACTATGGGACTTAACATCTATGGTCATCAGTCCCCTAGAACTTAGAACTACTTAAACCTAACTAACCTAAGGACAGCACACAACACCCAGTCATCACGAGGCAGAGAAAATCCCTGACACCGCCGGGAATCGAACCCGGGAACCCGGGCGTGGGAAGCGAGAACGCTACCGCACGACCACGAGCTGCGGACGGAAGGTTATAGAATGAGATTAAAATTAAAGCTGAATGGATATCAGTGATAATATTCGCTAATGACATTGCTATTCTCAGTGAAAGTGAGGAAGAATTAAATGATCCGTTGAGCTGAATGAGGAGTTTAGTGAGTTCAGCATTTTTTTCTGAGAGTCAACCGAAAAAAGAAGAAAGTAATGAGAAGTAGGAGAAAAGAGAACAACCAGAGAGTTAACATCAGAATTGGTGATCACTAAGTAAATGAAGTTAAGGAATTCTGCAACATACGCAGCAAAACAACCGAGGACGCACAGGACAAGAAGGGCACAGAAATCAGACTGGCACTGGCAAGAAAAACATTCGTGGCCACGAGAAATTAATTAGTATCAAACATAGGGCTTAATTTGTGGACGAAATTTCTAAGGAGCACGTTTGGAGCACAGCATTGTTGGTAATGAAACATGGATTGTGGAAAATCGGAACAGAAGAGAATCGAAGCATTTGGAGATGTGGTGCCACAGAAGGATGTTGAAAATTAGGTGGACTGGCAAGGAAAGGAATGAGGAGGTTCTTCGGAGAATCGTTGAGAAAAGGAGTATATGGGAAAGACTGACAAGAAGAAGGGGCAGGATGTTACGACATTTGTTAAGACATCAGGGATTAAGTTTCGTAGTACTAGTCTAACTGTAAAGCGTAAAACTTGTAGACGAAGAAAGAGTTTAGAATACACCCAGCAAATAATTTAGGACGCAGGTTGCAAGCGCTACTCTGAGATGAAGAGGTTGGCACAGGAGAGGAATTCGTGGCGGTCCACACCAAACCAGTCAGAAGACCGATGACCCTAATAGAAAGGAAATTAAAGATTACAAAACGAAATTGATTGGTGATCTCGTTGCTCGAACCATGGACCTTTTCCCGGCTTGGTCATTCGGGTTTGAGATTCCATTTGTTGCCGCAAACTACTTGAGGCAAACTTGTGGATGATGCTTCCTAATGGGGAGCTGCATTTTTCCTCCAACGTACTTCAGCAGGTGAGTGGTTACAGCCGCGTCTTAATTGACACCTGTTTCCACGGGACAAACCTGCGGCCTACCATCCTTGTTCGAATACGTGGCCCACTCCTAGTTCCAGTCTTACCTCTCAAGTATCGAGCTCCCTTGGATATCACCGCTACTTCGCTGGATCTTCCTCAGCTCCACACGACTATGAGTTGCGGGTAGCGGCCGCATCAGCTCCCCTGGCGGACAGGGCTACTGGGAACGTGCCCTGCGGGTGGCGAACTTCAGGCGCAGGGAAGCAATTTGGGGCGCAACTTTATTCTGCCGGAGCTCTCAGAGGGCTTGTTAAGTGAACAGGGTCTTGTGCTGTTAGATGGGTTACTATCAATTATCTTGAATTAATTAGACCACTCACAGATTGCGCCCGAGGTGGTACAGTGAGCCGCAAGAGAAAGTTTCAGAAGGCAATGTGGGGTGAGCCCAAAGAAGATACAGTTTCTCTGCCACAAACTTAGTCGGGTCATCTCAGCACTTACATTCTATAATGAAAACGATCATCGAGGTGCTATGCTTCAGACTATAAACCTGTAGTTCATATAAGGGCAGTAAAATCTCTCTCTAGAGATACAGATGTAGATTTCGTGTTGGTGCCCCAGAACTTTTCAAACGAGTTGAGGAGTACTTCCAATAATGACAAAACCACCAAAGCTACTTTCAATTTATATCTTACCCAAATTTATACACCTTATGTAGCGATCTGAACATACAACTGAAATATTTATTTCTTTTCTGCATGAAAGAGATAATATGGGGTTTGAAGGAGTCTTGCATCCTATTGTTATTCTGGAAAATAACACGTAAATTAGAAAATTTGCTGTCAGTGATCTGGTCTCTAAATATTGTGATAAATAACAACTCTTAAACTGTGAACACAAGAATATTAATATTACTGTAATGTAGTTTCTATTAATAAACAAAACTATGTATTAAACACACATAGTGACCATATTGTGGAACTATATACATTGCAAGAATTTCAACAAAGTAACGAAAGTAGCATTGCGCTTGGAAACGAAACTTATCTGTGTTGGCATTTCATAAACATCGATACAATCTTTTTGGCTACTGGGAGCTGCATGTGCGGTGAATACCCCATAGGGCCCAGTTACATAATGATACATTCATGATAACTGATTTATCCGTCAATTTTAAGCGAAATGGCTTCATAATGGCTATAATAATGCGCAAAATTGAATATTTAATATGGTATTTACTTATTTTGTTCGCCAATTTTCGGCTTACAAGACCTCATCATGCTTTAAATAAATACCGTATCCAAAAAGGATGCTATGCTGGTGAACAACATTGTGAAAGATAATGTACATAGAAAGTTACAAGGAACTACAGAGTAAAACACATCTTCAACAGTACAAAGGTAACGTAATTCAAAATATCGAAGCTCGGCAGCAAATATACCAGTGTATAAAGGAAATAAACCATAAAAACATTAACATAAAACTGGAAAACGGTGTGTGTGTGTGTGTGTGTGTGTGTGTGTGTGTGTGTGTGAGCGCGTGCGCGTGGTTTGCTGTGCGCACGCTTGTGGTTGATGATACAATCTAATTGCCAATATAACAATTTAAAGTAGTTAAACCACCAATGGGAATAATGTTGATACAAGAGACAGAGTTAAAGAGGTATTAAATTCAGAAGGTGACATTGGAACACAATTAAATACAGAAATAAAAATGTTGACTCGAAATAAATTAATTACGCAAGAACCCCTTTCATCGCCGGGAAGACATACATATAACAAAACAATGAAAAATATGGAGTTAATAGATAGTCACAATAAAACAAATGAGTTGACGAAAATGCAGGAAATATATGGAACAGTTAGTATTGGAGGTTTAGTACAAATGCTATGATCATGAGATCCTTTGCGAAGGGAAGTATGTAGCTGTAATAGGTAAAAGAAATTCGTATGGTAATGTTGGCTGTGAGACCGCCAAGGATATGTTCAGCCTCCTAACTAGAAAGATTTGTCTGCCTTTCGAGAAAAATTTCATATTCACTTCGCAATGTGTGGGAATTGTGTATATTTATCAAATGTAGGTGACTTTAACGGGTTTTACACTTCGTTGTTAAGTTCGTATTAGGTAATGAGAGAAGATGAAGTCTGGAGTTGGCACATAGCTTACTCCGTTCGAATAGCACGAAAAGGGCCGCCTAGTTTAACGTCCCCACGCGACGGACGGATCATTATCAATTTGACATGCCCTCACTCCATAAGACATTTTAGAGAGGTTTGGAACTTAATCCGGCATTTGCGCAAGGTCTAGTGTAATAACGCCACACCCTCTTCTCTCCTTTGCCGCAAAGGCAAAGGGAAAGTGCCCACACAGTACGTGGCACATCCAAGCGTCTGCTCATCCAAGTTTTGGCCACACAGGTCTTTGCTTAACTTCAATGTTGTGGTTGGTCATTTAATATTAAACCAGGACTGTGAGCCAGATGTTTACTGAGTTCCAGGACTTACTGAAGATTAACTTTCCAGGCTTTGTTTAGTAAATGCTGCTAGCTGTGGTCCTCACTCAGTAAATGCTCAGAAAGTGTGAAATCAGAATTCTGCAACCTGCAGTAGCATTTACGTTCAGCCAACTTAGTTACCCCGTTTGTACCTCATTGATCAATAGCAAACTTACCACAATAAGGGCAAGTAATTTTATGTGCTCCACTGCCTTATCTTTATTCCTGAAATATACTGGGTTGTGGTATTCCTAATATGATGGGAACCTTTAAAGTGGTAGTGCTGAAGCTGCGCTCTATGTACCTGTAGTGAGCGTGGCTTAGTACAGTTCTTTTGCAAACACTGGAACAGCAGATGGAGGGGTACAACTTTCAATCTTTGTTTCTGGCGTTCTGCGATAAGTGGACTAAGAGGAAGCCTCACTGTTCAGTTATCTAATTGTTTAAACAGAGTCTCCTGGGAGTGGACTTGTTTTATGCTAAGCATAACTGAGTGGGCAGTTTCAAGTCATGCACTTCCACAAGGTTCGATCTGTGTATTAACGATGTCAGATTGTTAGGATACTCTCCTACTGGTATGTTGGAAAACCAATTATAGTCATAAATACACTTCAATGAAAAGTACAACAAAATTACAACGTAGGAATGGTATTTCAAACTCAGTGGACTTTTAATTAAAATGAGAGATTTACCCATCATACACAACGCTAAGTTTTTTTGACCTCGAAACAGTCAAATCAAAGATAAGTTTAGGAGCCGTTCCTTGGCAGGCAGAAACGGAAATAAGCAATAAGAGATCTGTTGAATCCTTAACAACAAGAGAGTAAACAATTCACATAGATATTGTTATAGAACCATTATAAACTCTCTCTGCTATATTGCAGTTTATCATTTGGAATTTCTTTCAGTATTTCAGATTACAAGAAAATTTAGGTCCAAAATGTACATATTTACAGACTACTTCAAATATTGTCCACACTGACTCTTAGCAGATACCGAGGATCGCATCGCTTTCGAGGCTGTTCGATGCGTGTTCACACACCTTTAAGAAGAAATATGAAATCCCATAAAACAGTTAATTTTTGGCAATTTCTGGAGAGATTCATGTACATATGTGAAATAATATAAGAACAAGCAGCATTTTGGAAATGTAAAGCATTGTCTCAGATTTCAGTAGATCGACGTCATCAACTCCTTAGTCGCACATAGTGAAGTACTTTTTCTTTTCGAAAAAAGTATGAATAATAAATCCGCGAACGAATGTAGCAGTAGCAGATAAGAACATTTTAATTTTTTGTTGTTATTTGCCGTAAGCAGAGTGCTCAGTACTTACAGATCAAACTATTCATGGGAGGTGTGTTTTGCACATCGTTAAAATAAGTACCAGAAAATGTAATGCTTGTATGTAATTAAATAATAAAACAAGGAATATGTGAAGGCTGAAACAAACGACATCTATGTTCTTGGTTTTCTTTGACTTCTACTGCCTCTACGATAGTATCAAATGACTTTGGGAGAGAAAGTTACAATTCTCCCCCGTTATTGTGTTCAATATGTTTTGTTCTATTTCCGTGTCTTTTATTCTGCTTCGTAGATATGAAGGTAATTCCTAATGTCCTAATTCTTAATTCGGTCTAACCCACTAAATTCTTCTGTTACCCTAACAAATTTTATTTCTGCTTCCGACATTCCACTCCCTTGTTGACTCACTTCCATAGCGTAAAGTGGAGACATCCAAAGTCCTATAAAATTTCAGTCTTGTCTCTTTCCGTATTTTGATTTCCAGGCACCTATTTACTATACAGCACGTATTTGAAAACTTTTTGCTAGTTTCTTCGCTGTATCTCTCTTAACATTCATATGTAATCTAACAACTTTAATAGTTAGAATAATTGACTTGTTATAAACTTTTTTTTAGAAAACCAAATTGGTTATTTACCCTTAAGGCTCGTTTCAAGTAAGAGAACTGGTTTTTTCTTGTTAACTTTAAGTTATATGCCTTACATATTCTGCCTCTCTGATAAATTTCTTAGTATTGGTCGCCTTTTGATTCATTGTGGCATCATCTTCATATAAGATACACGATAAAATAATGGCTCTACCTGTCGGAACACCTGCACCAGACTTGGGTTTCCTCTGTCGTATTGCATCGTTCAGATAGCTTTTAAAAAGTGTGTGTGAACAATACATCCTAGGCTGAAAATCTGAGATAATGGAGGTATCTCTATACAGGTATCTCCGAATGACTGGCCCATGTAACAGATAACTTTTTTTCCCACAATTTTCCACATGTGTTCTCTATTAACATTATCTAATGCTTTAATAAACATAAAAATTGAAATTTTTTTCAGATATCCGTATTAAGAAAAACACTGCATCATCCCTGGATACTCCCTTTCTAATGCCCATTTGTTCTTAATGTAACAGACATCCCGATATAATTTTCAGAATGTTATTCTAAAAATTTTCAGTAGGCTTATTCCCTGTACATTTTACAGTTATTTCTCTTTTGTTTCTTTTCATATTTAACGGTTTTTGAGAAATATCCTATTCACTTAATGAAATTACTTAGGCTATAGTAACACGAATAGCACAAGTGAGGAAATCAATTTTAAAAGAGTGTTTATGGTAAGCTGCGGTATTTCTCCTACACAGAGATGTGATTCCCTAAGTAATTCACACCCTGGAGAGTATAGTTCTTTAGTGTGAAGCATTTTTCAGTATTCATATCTCTCAGTTGTTATGAATTCATGATCTCATACAATTTGGCAAGCATTTCATTGGTATTACGTATTGTCAGTTTTGCTAAAATGTTCCTTGTTATTAGACATCTTAAATATCTGCCGTGCCCTGCTACAATATATTTTTTCGTAATGTATTTCTCTTGACTCTATTTGTAATTTCAACCATATGTTTTTAAATTTGTCAGTGATTTTTTGGTCTCATCTTTTCTTACGTTATTAAATTTTCATCCACTTCGTCAGTCAACATGTCTTTCGTTTTGCTGAAGTTACACCTAGATCCTAGTGTTTATTGCCTGTACTAACATTCTGGACATACACACTGTGTCCTATTAATAGTGGTAGAACATCTGTATGCCGTCGACAAATTGTAATGAAAAGACTGTATTATTATTTTACCAAATCCCCATAGTTTTAGATTAGTTCTTCCACAATTGTAACGTCTTTTGTTTACGTTGTGTGTAATATATGTGAAATACAATTTACCTGAAGCAATCCTATTGTAATTTGAGATCCGTACGACAAATATTTGTCTGTTTGAATGTGAATTTACTAGTGTAAAATGTTGTAGGCAGTGATTAACTTCACTTTCAGATTCGCCTTCAGTCACAGGACAGGGGAACATTCTAGTCTCTGAGCTAACCAAAGAGCTTCTGCTTCCCCCTTCCGGAGCCGGTGTGGGGTATTCCCAATATAGGAAACAATTAATCACCGCAGACTGGGGAGGGAGCAGCGGCAGGTGCCAAGGCGTGGAAAGGTCACCGGAGATGGAGCAGTACGGCCGTCTATCTCGGAAAGCAGTTACGTTGCCCTATCTCCGCAAGGCGTAGCGAATAAAGAGACACACCTCTGCCAAAGCGATCGACCGCTAAGCAGAAAAATACTTCTCGGTGTGAAAGAGCTTTTCTACTGCTTCGGTACATTTCCTGCCTGTTAGTACTGACACTTAATTTTATTAAATTTGTTGTAAACAGGTATTCCGCCACACTTGATGCAACATTCTGGAAAATAGGATGATGATGATGAAGTCCCATACTCCGTGAAAGAGCGTAGAGGAACGATGCGGGAGACCCGCACCGCCGTACTAGGCAAGGTACTAGTGGAGGTGATTTGCCATTGCCTTCCTCCGTCCGCAAAGGGGATGAATGATGATGATGAAGACGACACAACACCCAATCATCTCGAGGCAGGTGAAAATCCCTGACCCCGCCGGGAATCGAACCCGGGACCCCGTTCTCGGGAAACGACAACGCTACTGCGAGATCACGAGCTACGGACTGGAAAATAAGGAGTTATTCAAAACAATCATGTTCCATTTCGAGGAAGAAGCCTTGGAGTCAGTGCAGCCAAAACCTACCTGTTTCTTCAGATACGTGGACGACACGTTTGTTATTTGGCCACATGGAAGAGACAAGCTGACGGAATTTCTCGCACATCTCAACTCAAGACACGATAATATCAAATTCGCTATGGGGGCAGAATCGGATGGGGTGCTCCCCTTCTTGGATGTTCTCGGCAAAAGACGAGGTGACGGCAGTTTGGGGCACAGTGTGTTTACAAAGAAAACTCACACCGACTTATACCTACACGCGGATAGCTGCCACCACCCTGCCCAGAAGAACGGTGTGCTAAAAACTCTTGATCCCTAGAGCTCGCGCCCTCTCTGACGAGGACAGCCTCCAACAAGAATTGGTCCATCGGAAGTTCGTGTTTCTGAGGAACGGTTATAAGGAAAGGCAAATCCGGGATATTTCGCAACACAACTGGCGAAAATTAATGAAAACCCAGAGGAAAACACGACCATGGCATTCATTCCGTTTTGAAGGGCCTTATCGGGAAGAGTTGGACGTATTTTCCGCAAATATCAAGTAAAAACCGTCTTCTGCCCTCCATCTAAAACCAGAGCACTTCTTGGCAGTGTTATGGACGACCTTGGTTTGCTTAAATCAGGGGTTTACAAAATACCGTGCCAATGTGGTAAGGAATACATAGGTCAGACAATTCATACCATTGAAGACCGATGCCTTGAACACCAACGGCACACGAGATTGCGACAACCTGATAAGTCTACAATTGCCGAGAATTGCCTGTCAGAACTTCACGGCATGGATTATGACAAGACTAAAGTCCTAACACAAACTTCTAAATATTGTAACTGTATCATCAAAGAAACTATAGAGGTCAGAGTAAGAAAGCCTGAACGGAATCGTGAAAGCTGCTATTCCCTTAACCAAGCTTGGAAACCAGCCATTACCCGGATTAAGGAGAAGACAGACACATCCCAGAATGTACTGACTTCGAGGGCAGGGAGAGGAACCTCGAAACGCCGCCGACAAACCTCCTTGGGCGCGGACTTACGAGGGAACACCCAGACGCGGGGCAACAAGCCGGGCTTCGAACACTGGCGCGGACGGCCGAGAGAGCGCCCGCGGTGCGAACAGCGGAGGGAGCGCCCGAAGGAGGGAGAGGGGGAAACTCATATATACCTCATGCCTGCCGTCCCTTGGCAGTACATCAGCACACCTGCTGACGGCGATAAGGTCGATGGCCCAAATATTGTGTCCTCTGTACACTCACACTAGGCTGTTCACCCGAGATTTATTTCTTTAACAGGGAAAGCGTTTGTGTCTTGTAGTATTCATTTAAAGAAAGGGGTGCCACAAGTTTTGTTCCAGGTTCGTTGCATTTCTTGATGTATATCAATGATATGTTACTAAACATGACACATTTTCCTCTTTGCAGGTGGCACAAAAGTTACGTGGAACGTAATATAAATCATGTAGCGGATAGGGTAGACAGTAACATGAGCATGTTTCTTACAGGCAACAGATTAACGCTAAACTGCAACAAAGCTCAATGTACAAAATGTCGGATACGGTGGTCTTACAAAATCGGAATTTTACTGTCCCGAGATGATCAAACGGTCAGTGAAGTCGTTCATGTCAATTTCTTAGTACTGAGGGTAGGTGGAAGGCCTTCTGCGAGACCTTGAGTAGAAACTGAATGCTCCTGTCATCACTGTAATAATGATATCCACGGATTCTGACGCTGAAACGCTAAGGCTTCTTTAGTTTGATTATTTCCCCTCTATTATCTCGTACGACGTTGCATTTTAGCACTACTCTGTGCACTCTCAGAGAACATTCATAGCTTAGAAAAGGGTGGTAAGACTGGTCTGCGGTGTCATTTTGTCTACGCCGTTGTTGAGGTGTCTTGGAATTCATATTTTGCAATTTGAGTACATACAGAGTGATTTCGTGATGATTTTAAAAACTTTTAAGGACTGTGGAGAAAAGCGAATGTAAAATTTTATGTAAGGGATCCTGTTCAGGAAACGACCGTGTCGAAAGTGATAACCAAAAGTCGTTCTGGTATCTCTGGCGGTGGTCCTCTTCTGCTGTAAACTCTTTGCTTTCCGTGTTTTGGTAGGAGATAGTACGGACCAAAACAAGAAAACATGTCCAGTAAGCTTTTGCCCCCGAGCACTTCATCCGTGTTGCTGTGAAACATCATTTCTGCTTAAAAGTGCTCATGACTCTTAAGGTATGCAGTTAAGAGCCGATATTTACCAGACAGTTTTTCTTGCTTAATCCATACTACCTCCTCCAAAAAAATGGAAAGGAAAGACCTTCCAGCGGAAGAGGTCAATCGTTAGAGGTATCAGAACGATTTCTCTCACGACTTTCTATCCGGATGTTTCCAGACCTCAAATTGATAAATTTAGTCTTGTCCACGATCTAGGAAATTTGTAACATAATCACTGAATCACCCTGTACGTACCATCACGGTATTTGTCGATCACAGTATTCCATACTGAGAAAAATATGCAGCATTCTATCAGTGAATACTGGACGGAAAAACTATATGCTCTTCTTCATCATTTTCTTAAGCATTTCGTAGAAAACTGCACCATGCGGGATGTCTCATTTTCAATACGTTCCCAGCATAAAGAAAAAGAGAAAAGAAAGTAATGCACCAAAACATTCAAATCCAAATTGAAACTTTGGGACATTCTTTCTATTCTGTACAGTACATTCTCGCAATAGTTCTTCTGTGTAATGTGTGCTTTATTAATGTATTTCGAGCCCATCATGAGTTACACTACTGTGTCAAACTTTTCATCTCAGAGTAGAGCTTGCAACCTAGGACATCAGTTATTTGCTAGACGTACCCCAGTCTCTGCTTTGCACTACTATAGCTTTTGACCTCTACAGCTCCCTGTATTATATGTAATGGAAGTTATTGCATGTTGTTTTAGCAGATGTCCTGTCATATCTTCCCTTCTTCTTGTCAGCGTTTTCCATATGCGAGGTAGCAGAATTCTTTAACCTCGTCTACTTCGTCGTCAGCAAATCTAACGTTAAGTTTCTCGCTGTTGTCGTCTCTCCTACTTCTGATTACTCTCGTCTTTCTTCGGTTTAGTCTCAATCCAAGTTCTATACTCCTCAGACCTTTCCATTGAACAGAGAATATAATTCCTCTTCACTCCCTAAGGATAACAGTAGCGTCAGCGAAATTTTTCTTACGTCCATTCATCTTGAATATTAATCCGACTCTTAAGCCTTTCTTTAATTTCCGTCATTCTTTCGTCGATGTATAAAATGAACTGTAGTGGCGAAAGACTACCCCCTATCTTAATTTTTTTTTTAGCCCAAACTCTTCGTTTTTGGGCCTCCAGTCTAATTGTCCCTTCTTGGTTCGTGTACATATTGTATATTACCCACCATTTCTTATAGCTTTCCCCTATTTTCCTCAGAATTTCAGTCAATTTGTACCGTTTGTCATTGTAGAACGCTTTTTTCAAGTCGACAGATCCTGTGATCGTGTCATGATTTTCTTCATTCTAGTTTTCATTATGAGCTGCAACATGTAACTGCCTCTCTGGTTCCTTTACCTTACCTAAAGCGAAAGGTATCGTCACCTAACAGATGCTCAGTTCTCTTTTCTATCCTCCTACACACTTTTCTTGTCAGCAGTTCACATGTATGACCTGTGAAGCTGACTGTGCGACAGTTCTCTCATGTCTCACCCTTCACTTTCATCGGTACAGTATCCAACTGTAAGCTACAGCCCTTCCACTCGCGAACAGGGCACAGTAAAAACGAACAATTAAACCTTTCCGTACGAGCTGTGATTTTTCTTATTATATCATGATCATCATTTCTCCGTGTATAGGTGGGCATCAAAGAAACATTTTAACACTGTGAGGAGAAAATTGGTGATTGATATTTCATGAGAAGGTCCTGCCGCAGCGAAACCACGACTTTATTTTAATGACTGCTACACCAGTTTGTGTGTCATATCCAAGGCACTCTCTCCCCTATTTCGCAATAATAGGGAAGGATCTGCCCTTCTTCGAGAGCGGGCAAGTGTAATGTAAGCAGTCTCTTTAGTGTACCTGTTACGTTTTCTAAGTGTTCTGCCAGTAACTTGCAGTCTTTGTTTTTCTTTCCCCACAACATTATCTGTGTGATTGTTCAATGTTAAGTGATTCATAATTGTAACCACTAAGTATGTAGTTTATTCTACAGCATTTATATTCGTGTGATTTCTGATGTAAATTAATTAGCTGATTCCTTTTAGTACTCATGTGGATGGCTTCACGCTGTTCATTATTTAGAGTCAATTACCACTTTTTGCACCTTACAGATATCTTGTCTAAATCACTTTGCGATTCATTTTGATCATCTGATGACATTACACGTTGGTAAATAATAGCGTCATCTGCAAACATACCAAAAGGACTCCTCAGATTGTCTCCAAAATCGTTTATGCAGATTAGGGACAACAGAGGGATCTACAACACTTCCTTGGGGAACGCCAGAGATTACTTTTGTTTTAATCGATGACTATCAGTCAGTTATTACGAACTATGACCTTTCTGACAGGAAATCACTAATCCTGTAACACAACTCAGACGAAACTCCATAGACATGCTTGTGACGAACGGTGTCGAAAGCCTTCTGGAAGTCTAAAGTATGATATCAGTCTGACGTCCCCTGTCGATAGCACTCATTACTCAGTGATAATAAAGAGCTAGTTGTGTTTCACAAGAACGAAATGTACTGTCTCGTTCCATGACATAGCGGTTTCAGCTTGCACTGTCCCACGGAAAGTGATAAATAAATGAATATAGTATTTCCAGTTGTGATATTATGATAGTGATATTGTTCATTACCAGACAGTATCTTGATGTGGGCTGAAATAAACCAATTAGCGAATGCCTGAAGAAAAAAATGAACACATATTAAGCGAGGTAGATGCTCAGCATTTCCTCAAGATTCTGGTACACTAAGGTAGCAATACTGAAGTAAACACCGTTCTAATAAGCAGTCCAACAAAGTCCACCTGCATTGTTGGAGACAGAGTGTTCCGGCCTCACGGCAAATGTAATAGTACGGAGAGTCACGTCACTGGATGATGAACATACACTCATTCGACTGCCGCCAGATCGTGAGCAATCGATGTAGCGGACAGTACTTCTACTTCTACGTCTACCTTCTGAAAATCACTAAGAAACGAGTAGCGAAGGTACTTTATTTCACCACACATTACAGTTTTGTCCCGTTCTGTTCAAATGTAGAGCTTGAAAAGGATTACTAATTGTTCGCCTGTGTGGCAGCTGTAAGTTGCCTACTGTAATCTGCGCGATATCCGTGGAATAGATACGCAGGGTTTGATTAATACCAGTGAACTACATGAGGTGACAGGTTCTCAGCTTTACAGTCCATGTACTGGAGATCCGTTAAGGAATTTAGTTTCCTGCTGTTACAAGTTTTTTCTCTACTTTCGTATTCATCCATTGGTTTTCACGACATTGTTTATTTGGGGAATTTCCTACCTGTTATGCGTAGAATGTGCTCCTCAAAGTACGGTCTTCTTTCAGCAACGATGTTGTGCTGGCTATGTCGACCACACCTCAGTAATTCATCAGCTGAAACGTGGTCGCAACTACGGATTTCCTAAGTTCGCCTCAAGTTTCGTTGGTGAGAGATGTTGAGCTTGTGTGTTGATGTCGCTGACATTTTCCGGCCTGACAAGCGTATATGGCAATCGGTAGGATGATAGAGGAGAACAGCCGAAACTTGGCGGACGAATTTATACTCTTATTGCCGTATGGATCGCATTCGTTACATGGAAAGCAGTCACCATCTTGTATACTGTGGTGTCACCGCTAGACACCACACTTGCTAGGTGGTAACTTAAATCGGCCGCGGTCCTGTAGTACATGTCGGACCCGCGTGTCGCCACTGTGTAATCGCAATCCTAGCGCCACCACATGGCAGGTCACAAGACACGGACTAGACCTCGCCCCAGTTGTACGGACGACATAGCTTGCGACCAGACGTACGAAGCCTTCCTCTCATTTGCCGAGAGACAGATTGAATAGCCTTCAGCTTAATCCATAGCTACTACCTAGCAAGGCGCCATTTGTATCAGTGCTTATAGCTAACGAATATTCAAGAGAGATGTATTCCAACAAGAGAATAAAAGTTAAGTAACAAGCACCCACGTACTTTTCTTCTTATTCATTAATAAGTCTCCTGTTCCAGTACTTCAAGCCCGTCTGCGTTAGTTTAGCGTGCACTTTCAGCCACTTCGATCTACAAGGTGTTGGCCCAGCTGCCGACACATCACATGGCGACGAGAGAAAGTGTTTTTTCTGCTTTGGACTGAATTACTTTTTTCCTTGTTGTGCTCTGATTTGCTTGTGTCATGGCTTCGCCACAATCTCCAGAGATACTGTCCGACTTTTTTCGCTTGCAGAATCAGCAGATGCAGGCGTTATTGGAAGCCCTTGGACAGCTCGTCCAGGGTCAACGTGCGCTGCAAACCGATGCGGCAGCCGCCGCTTCTTCGCTACCGCTGCCACAAAACGCTGTTGCACCTCCCTTTCGGCCATACGTGGCGGCCGAAGAGTCGTGGACTGAGTGGTCCCGACAATTTGCCTTTCATCTAGCAGCATACAGGATTCAAGGTAACGAGCGGCAGCCGTTTTTGCTTTCTTGTGTCGGTGTGTCTACCTACCGTGTGATAGTGAAATTGTTTCCCCGACGCGACGTAGCAACTCTGTCCTACGAAGAAATTTTGTCTGCTTTAGATGCCTATTTCAAAGAAACAGTAAATGTAGTTGCAAAACAGTATACGTTCTTTCGTACAAAACGTACGGCCGGTCAGACTAATAGGGAGTGGGTAGCAAATTTGCAAGGACTTCCTAGGGAGTGTGCCTTTGAATGTGACTGTGGCCTCCCTTATTCAGACACTATGGTGCGTGATGCAATAGCACAGAACGTTTCTGATGTTCGCATACGGGAACAGATTTTGAAACTCGTAAATCCCTCCCTTCAACAAGTGATAGACATATTGGATAGGCAAGACACACTTGACTTTGCTCAGGCATCATTTGAAACTTCGCCAGCAGTGTGTCACATTAACAGGCCCGCCGGGCCCGCTGCACGGGACGCTAGGCGGCCCTCGCGCCCGTCGCAGCAGCGGCAGCCTCCCTTGCAAACACGTGCGCCGCGTACGCAAGCAACTGTAGTGAAATCATGCCCGCGGTGTGCAACTAGACATTCGCGTGAAAATTGCCCGTCACGCCAAGCTATTTGCTTTTACTGTCACAAGAAGGGACATGTTCAAAGTGTTTGCCAGAAAAAGCTTAGATCAGACAATCACACACATTCCAGGCCTTTTGCTTCGCGCCGGAATCAAACCCAGGACAATCAGGCTCGTGGACCTTCACCCATGGACATTCACGTAGTTCATTCCCACCCGTCCAGTGACACTTTAGCTAACAGTGACTGTGTTCGTCCCACCGAAAGTGTGCGTCGACGTCGCCGGAAATCCCGTAAAGTCGCAAGTGCTTCTGTACCTGTGTCCGTTCAAATTGCACGTGACAGTCGCTCTTGTCGTCAGCAGGACAATAAACTTTTTGTGGACTTAGACTTTGAAGGCAAAGTGATACCATTCCAGCTCGATACCGGAGCTGCAGTTTCATTGATCAATCACGACACGTACAAACAACTGGGCCAACCGCCATTGCGTGCCGCAAATGTTAAGTTAACTAGTTACTCAGGACAGCATATACCTGTGTTAGGACAGTGCAGCCTTCTTGCCACATACAAGGGACAAACAAAACTTGTGTCTTTTTACGTTCTTCGTTCTTCTACGGCAGTGAACTTGTTTGGTTTAGATTTGTTTCAATTGTTTAATTTGTCTATAGTAAATCAGGTCCTATCAGTGAATCAGACTGTGCCTTCCGCCAGTGTTTCTAGTCTTTGTGCAGAATTTGCAGACATTTTTGCACCGGGCCTTGGTTGCGCTAAGAACTATGCAGCACATTTGGAACTGAAAGACAACGCGCAACCGAAATTTTTCAGAGCACGCAATGTTCCCCACGCCTTGCGTGATGAGGTCGCCAGAACATTACATGATTTAGAATCTCAAGGTGTAATTGAACGTGTGCAGGCTTCTCTCTGGGCCTCACCCTTAGTAATTTTGCCAAAACCTTCCGGTAAACTGCGACTTTGTGTGGACTTCAAGGCAACTGTGAATCCTCAACTTGTGACTGCTACTTTTCCTTTGCCCCGCCCGGAAGATCTTTTTGACAAACTGTGCCCGGGAAAATATTTTTCCAAATTGGACCTAGCAGATGCGTACTTGCAAATACCTGTGGACGAAGAATCCCAGCGCGTCTTAGTGGTTAACACGCATCTTGGCTTTTATCGCTTCAAAAGACTGCCATTCGGGTGTGCATCCGCCCCTGCTTTGTTTCAGCAATATTTACAAACTGTGTGTGCGTCGGTCCCTACTGCTGTGAACTATCTGGACGATATTGTGATCTCAGGAAAGACAGAAGCCGAACATTTGCAAAATCTCCGAACATTATTTCAGGTCTTGCGTCAAAATGGTCTTCGCTTGAGGAAGGACAAATGTGTGTTTTTTGCTCGTGACTTACCCTACCTGGGGCATGTCATAAATGCCCAAGGTATACATCCGAGTCCAGAGCACCTCCGTGCCATACAGGACTTACCTGCTCCGCAGAATTTGAAACAGCTACAGAGTGTGCTGGGTAAAATTAATTATTATAACAAATTTCTGCGAAATGCTTCTTCCATTTCAGCTCCGCTTCATCGCTTACGCCGTAAAGGTGTTCCGTTCGTCTGGACGACGGAATGCGAACGCGCCTTTCGCCAGCTGAAATCGGCGTTACTTTCAAATACTTGCCTTACGCCATTCGATCCCCGAAAACCTCTTTTGTTGATGGTAGATGCATCGGATTTCGGGATCGGTGCTGTGCTTGCGCACAAAGATGGCTCGCATGATCGCCCTATTGCCTTTGCGTCAAAATTGCTCTCATCTGCGCAAAGAAATTATTCACAAATAGAGAAAGAAGCTTTAGCTCTCGTGTTGGGTGTTACCAAGTTCCATGACTTCTTGTATGGTCGTCACTTTACAATCATCACGGACCACAAACCTTTGACATCGCTTTTTCATCCGAACAAGCCTGTACCTCCACGTACAGCGCAGAAATTCATTCGCTGGTCACTTTTTCTCTCGCAGTACCGCTACGATATCTTGTATCGGTCCACTGCAAAGCACAGAAACGCCGATGCGTTGTCCGGTTTGCCTGTTACTGAGAATAGAGCATTCGATTCCTCCGAACTTGCTTGCATGTTCATTGATTCGGAAGCCGATGACGTGGTCGCATCGTTTCCGATTGATTTTCGTCGTGTAGCTACAGCCACAGCTGCTGACCCTGTCCTTGCTACTGTTTTGCGTTTTGTTGCTACGCAATGGCCCTTGTCAAAGTCACGGATAGAGGATCCTTTGGTTCGCCGTTTTTTTGCTCACAAGGAGACTTTTTGTGCGACGTGGTGTTTTGTTGTTGCGTTCCGATAATGATCAGTCCAGAGTCGTGGTCCCACGTTCGTTACAGTCCTCTGTCTTAAAGCTTCTTCACCAAGGACATTGGGGTATAGTGCGTACGAAACAACTTGCTCGTCAGCACTGTACTTGGTTCGGAATCGATGCTGCGATTACGAATATGTGCTCCTCTTGCGTGGCGTGTGCCGAACACCAATCCGCACCGCCGCGGAAATTCTTTGCATGGCCGAAAGCCACATCCCCTTGGCAACGCTTGCACATCGATTTTGCTGGTCCATTCTGGAATGCTCGATGGTTGGTTGTGGTCGATGCTTTCAGTAATTTTCCTTTTGTTGTCCGGATGTCTTCCACGAAGTCTTCTGCCACAATCCAAGCCTTGTCTGCTATCTTTTGCATTGAAGGTCTTCCGCAGACTATTGTTTCCGACAATGGTCCACAATTCATGTCCGCAGAATTTCAGTCATTCTGCAAGGCCAATGGTATTCAACATCTGACGTCCGCGCCGTTTTCGCCTCAGTCAAACGGTGCCGCTGAACGATTGGTCCGGACTTTCAAGTCACAGATGTTGAAATTGAAAGAATCGCATTCTCGGGAGGACGCTTTGTTACTCTTTTTGTCATCGTATCGCTCTCAGCCCCGCGATGGTCGCTCGCCGGCTGAATTGCTCCACGGTCGATCTCATCGCACCCTGATGTCTTTGCTGCATCCGCCGCATCAGGTTCCTGTGCAGCGGCAGACTCCGGTTTTTGCTCCTGGCGACGTTGTCTATTATCGCACCTATCGCGGTTCACAGCGTTGGCTCGCAGGGCGCATTCTTCGCTGCCTCGGCCGCGCGATGTATTTGGTCTTGGGGGCCTCTGGTGAGCTGCGTCGGCATCTCAATCAGCTGCGCCTCTGTCGTCGCCTGGGTTCTGCCGCTCCCCGTCTGCTTTCAGCGACGGAGCCGTCGGGTCAGCGCCCTGGGGACCCATCTACTGGCTCGCCTCATCCCCAGGTGTTACCGACGCTGCCTTCCATTTTGCCCCATGGCGTCGCGCCGCCGCCGCAGCAGCCGCCGCAGCCGCCGCCGGCGCCGCCCGCAGTGGACGCGTCGCTGCAACCGCCTGGCGCCTCCCTGGGTCACGCGCCGCCGCTCGCTTCCCGTGACCAGCCGTCCTCCGCCATGGACCTCTTGCCCGCTCCGGACCAGATGTCGTCTTCGCCCGTCGGGTGCTCCGACCACATGGAGGTCGACCCTTCGGCCCCTCTTGTTTCATTACGTGCGCATACACCTCATGTTGACGTGCACCCTGGACTAGGTTTGCAGGCGTTTCCTAGCTCCCCTCGGACCGAATGGCCGGGTGCGGGTGGCACAGCCTCGCCTGTTGTTAGGCTCCCCACCTCATCGCATACGTAAACATGGGGTCCTCCCCACGGCGGGCGGAAGCCTTATCTCACGACCGTTCGCCGATTTGCGGGGGAGGAATGTGGTGTCACCGCTAGACACCACACTTGCTAGGTGGTAACTTAAATCGGCCGCGGTCCTGTAGTACATGTCGGACCCGCGTGTCGCCACTGTGTAATCGCAATCCTAGCGCCACCACATGGCAGGTCACAAGACACGGACTAGACCTCGCCCCAGTTGTACGGACGACATAGCTTGCGACCAGACGTACGAAGCCTTCCTCTCATTTGCCGAGAGACAGATTGAATAGCCTTCAGCTTAATCCATAGCTACTACCTAGCAAGGCGCCATTTGTATCAGTGCTTATAGCTAACGAATATTCAAGAGAGATGTATTCCAACAAGAGAATAAAAGTTAAGTAACAAGCACCCACGTACTTTTCTTCTTATTCATTAATAAGTCTCCTGTTCCAGTACTTCAAGCCCGTCTGCGTTAGTTTAGCGTGCACTTTCAGCCACTTTGATCTACAAGGTGTTGGCCCAGCTGCCGACACATCATATACTACAGTGAGATTCAATTTTATGGGTTGCGCCGAAGTTTCATGGAAGTACACTAACTCTGGATCTCTCTGGGAATTATCTCATTCACGTCAACAATCATGAAAAAGCTACTCGATTCCAATATACAGGGTGTTTCAAAAATGACCGGTATATTTGAAACGGCAATAAAAACTAAACGAGCAGCGATAGCAATACACCGTTTGTTGCAATATGCTTGGGACAACAGTACATTTTCAGGCAGACAAACTTTCGAAATTACAGTAGTTACAATTTTCAACAACAGATGGCGCTGCGGTCTGGGAAACTCTATAGTACGATATTTTCCACATATCCACCATGCGTAGCAATAATATGGCGTAGTCTCTGAATGAAATTACCCGAAACCTTTGACAACGTGTCTGGCGGAATGGCTTCACATGCAGATGAGATGTACTGCTTCAGCTGTTCAATTGTTTCTGGATTCTGGCGTTACACCTGGTCTTTCAAGTGTCCCCACAGAAAGAAGTCACAGGGGTTCATGTCTGGCGAATAGGGAGGCCAATCCACGCCGCCCCCTGTATGTTTCGGATAGCCCAAAGCAATCACACGATCATCGAAATATTCATTCAGGAAATTAAAGACGTCGGCCGTGCGATGTGGCCGGGCACCATCTTGCATAAACCACGAGGTGTTCGCAGTGTCGTCTAAGGCAGTTTGTACCGCCACAAATTCACGAAGAATGTCCAGATAGCGTGATGCAGTAATCGTTTCGGATCTGAAAAATGGGCCAATGATTCCTTTGGAAGAAATGGCGGCCCAGACCAGTACTTTATGAGGATGCAGGGACGATGGGACTGCAACATGGGGCTTTTCGGTTCCCCATATGCGCCAGTTCTGTTTATTGACGAAGCCGTCCAGGTAAAAATAAGCTTCGTCAGTAAACCAAATGCTGCCCACATGCATATCGCCGTCATCAATCCTGTGCACTATATCGTTAGCGAATGTCTCTCGTGCAGCAATGGTAGCGGCGCTGAGGGGTTGCCGCGTTTGAATTTTGTATGGATAGAGGTGTAAACTCTGGCGCATGAGACGATACGTGGACGTTGGCGTCATTTGGACCGCAGATGCAACACGGCGAACGGAAACCCGAGGCCGCTGTTGGATCACCTGCTGCACTAGCTGCGCGTTGCCCTCTGTGGTTGCCGTACGCGGTCGCCCTACCTTTCCAGCACGTTCATCCGTCATGTTCCCAGTCCGTTGAAATTTTTCAAACAGATCCTTTATTGTATCGCTTTTCGGTCCTTTGGTTACATTAAACCTCCGTTGAAAACTTCGTCGTGTTGCAACAACACTGTGTTCTAGGCGGTGGAATTCCAACACCAGAAAAATCCTCTGTTCTAAGGAATAAACCATGTTGTCTACAGCACACTTGCACGTTGTGAACAGCAGAGGCTTACAGCAGAAAGACGACGTACAGAATGGCGCACCCACAGACTGCGTTGTCTTCTATATCTTTCACATCACTTGCAGCGCCATCTGTTGTTGAAAATTGTAACTACTGTAATTTCGAAAGTTTGGCCGCCCGAAAATGTACTGATGCCAAGCATATTGCAACAAACGGTGTATTACTATCGCTGCTCGTTTAGTTTTTATTGCCGTTTCAAATATACCGGTCATTTTTGAAACACCCTGTAGATGACGCATTTCAACATGAGATGCCGCACATTAGCACAACGTAATGAAAGAGATGGATCCAAAGAGTTGTTGTTGTTGTTGTTGTGGTCTTCAGTCCTGAGACTGGTTTGATGCAGCTCTACATGCTACTCTATCCTGCGCAAGCTTCTTCATCTCCCAGAACCTACTGAAACCTACATCCTTCTGAATCTGCTTAGTGTATTCATCTCTTGGTCTCCCCCTACGATTTTTACCCTCCACGCTGCCCTCCAATACTAAATTGGTGATCCCTTGATGGCTCAGAATATGTCCTACCAACTGACCCCTTCTTCTGGTCAAGTTGTGCCACAAACTCCTCTTCTCCCCAATCCTACTCAGTACCTCCTCATTAGTTATGTGATCTACCCACCTTATCTTCAGCATTCTTCTGGAGCACCACATTTCGAAAGCTTGTATTCTCTTCTTGTCCAAACTATTTACCGTCCATGTTTCACTTCCATACATGGCTACACTCCATACAAATACTTTCAGAAATGACTTCCTGACACTTAAATCTATACACGATGTTAACAAATTTCTCTTCTTCAGAAACGCTTTCCTTGCCATTGACAGTCTACATTTTATATCCTCTCTACTTCGACCATCATCAGTTATTTTGCTCCCCAAATAGCAAAACTCCTTTACTACTTTAAGTGTCTCATTTCCTAATCTAATACCCTCAACATCACCCGACTTAATTCGACTACATTCCATTATCCTCGTTTTGCTTTTGTTGATGTTCATCTTATATCCTCCTTTTAAGACACCATCCATTCCGTTCAACTGCTCTTCCAAGTCCTTTGCTGTCTCTGACAGAATTACAATGTCATCGGTGAACCTTAAAGTTTTTATTTCTTCTCCATGGATTTAAATACCTACTCCGAATTTTTCTTTTGTTTCCTTTACTGCTTGCTCAATATACAGATTGAATAACATCGGGGAGAGGCTACAACCCTGTCTTACTCCCTTCCCAACCACTGCTTCCCTTTCATGCCCCTCGACTCTTATAACTGCCATCTGGTTTCTGTACAAATTGTAAACAGCCTTTCGCTCCCTCTATTTTACCCCTGCCACCTTCAGAGTTTGAAAGAGAGTATTCCAGTCAACATTGTCAAAAGCTTTCTCTAAGTCTACAAATGCTAGAAACGTAGTTTTGCCTTTTCTTAATCTTTCTTCTAAGATAAGTCGTAAGGTCAGTATTGCCTCACGTGTTCCAGTAGTTCTACGGAATCCAACCTGATCGTCCCCGAGGTCGGCTTCTACTAGTTTTTCCATTCGTCTGTAAAGAATTCGCGTTAGTATTTTGCAGCTGTGACTTATTAAACTGATTGTTCGGTAATTCTCACATCTGTCAACACCTACTTTCTTTGGGATTGGAATTATTATATTCTTCTTGAAGTCTGAGGGTATTTCGCCTGTTTCATACATCTTGCTCACCAGATGGTAGAGTTTTGTCAGGACCGGCTCTCCCAAGGCTGTCAGTAGTTCCGATGGAATGTTGTCTACTCCGGGGGCCTTGTTTCGACTCAGGTCTTTCAGTGCTCTGTCAAACTCTTCACGCAATATCTTATCTCCCATTTCATCTTCATCTACATCCTCTTCCATTTCCATAATATTGTCCTCAAGTACATCGCCCTTGTATAAACCCTCTATATACTCCTTCCACCATTCTGCCTTCCCTTCTTTGCTTAGAACTGGGTTGCCATCTGTGCTCTTGATATTCATACAAGTGGTTCTCTATTCTCCAAAGGTCTCTTTAATTTTCCTGTAGGCAGTATCTATCTTACCCCTAGTGAGACAAGCCTCTACATCCTTACATTTGTCCTCTAGCCATCCCTGCTTAGCCATTTTGCACTTCCTGTCGATCTCATTTTTGAGACGTTTGTATTCCTTTTTGCCTGCTTCATTTACTGCATTTTTATATTTTCTCCTTTCATCAATTAAATTCAATATTTCTTCTGTTACCCAAGGATTTCTACTAGCCCTCATCTTTTTACCTACTTTATCCTCTGCTGCCTTCACTACTTCATCCCTCAAAGCTAACCATTCTTCTTCTACTGTATTTCTTTCCCCCATTCCTGTCACGTGTTCCCTTATGCTCTCCCTGAAACTCTCTACAACCTCTCGTTATTTCAGTTTATGCAGGTCCCATTTCCTTAAATTCCCACCTTTTTGCAGTTTCTTCAGTTTTAATCTACAGGTCATAACCAATAGATTGTGGTCAGAGTCCACATCTGCCCTTGGAAATGTCTTACACTTTAAATCCTGGTTCCTATATCTCTGTCTTACCATTATATAATCTATCTGATACCTTTTAGTATCTCCAGGGTTCTTCCATGTATACAACCTTCTATCATGATTCTTAAACCAACTGTTAGCTATGATTAAGTTGTGCTCTGTGCAAAATTCTACCAGGCGGCTTCCTCTTTCATTTCTTCCCCCCCAATCCATATTCACCTACTATGTTTCCTTCTTTCCCTTTTCCTACACTCGAATTCCAGTCACCCATGACTATTAAATTTTCGTCTCCCTTCACTATCTGAATAATTTCTTTTATTTCATCATACATTTCTTCAATTTCTTCGTCATCTGCAGAGCTAGTTGGCATATAAACCTGTACTACTGTAGTAGGTGTGGGCTTCGTATCTATCTTGGCCACAATAATGCGTTCACTATGCTGTTTGTAGTAGCTTACCCGCATTCCTATTTACCTATTCATTATTAAACCTACTCCTGCATTACCCCTATTTGACTTTGTGTTTATAACCCTGTAGTCACCTGACCAGAAGTCTTGTTCCTCCTGCCACCGAACTTCACTAAATCCCACTATATCTAACTTTAACCTACCCATTTCCCTTTTTAAATTTTCTAACCTACCTGCCCGATTAAGGGATCTGACATTCCACGCTCCGATCCGTAGAACGCCAGTTTTCTTTCTCCTGATAACGACATCCTCTTGAGTACTCCCCGCCCGGAGATCCGAATGGGGGACTATTTTACCTCCGGAATATTTTACCCAAGAGGACGCCATCATCATTTAATCATACAGTAATGCTGCATGTCCTCGGGAAAAATTACGGCTGTAGTTTCCCCTTGCTTTCAGCCGTTCGCAGTACCAGCACAGCAAGGCCGTTTTGGTTAATGTTACAAGGCCAGATCAGTCAATCATCCAGACTGTTGCCCCTGCAACTACTGAAAAGGCTCCTGATCCTCTTCAGGAACCACACGTTTGTCTAGCCTCTCAACAGGTAACCCACCGTTGTGGTTGTACCTACGGTACGGCTATCTGTATCGCTGAGGCACGCAAGCCTCCCCACCAACGGCAAGGTCCATGGTTCATGGGGGTTGGGTCCAAAGAGTATGAAGGTAGAAGTAACAGGCCATGATTCAACATTTATAGTCAGCGCGAATCCAAAGAACAGGTTGTAGATCGTAAGTTTTGTACGGCGAAAAATCCAGTAACTGCAAGTTTTACATTTGACCGAAATTTCCAGGCAAAACTCATCCACGGGACAGATACATATAGTCGCTCGTCAAAAAATCTATCGTCTACATACTGACTTTCAGATACTATTCCCGCGTGTTCAGTTAGCAAAGAAGAAGGAATTTACTGATTCGTTTCAAAGTAAACTGAAACTTCGCATCTTGCAATCCAAATTGCCGACGGAAATGGCCCTGCCAGATACCTCATAGAAACTCAAGTCTCAGACTGAGAGCACAGATGATTATAAACGTGCTTGACAAAAGTGAGAGATCGGAGAAATTCATCACGAAGTGTGTAATGAAAGTACTTAGCTTTGCAATAATAATGATAATAGCCTACAGTTCTGTTAATCGGTCTGTTATACGACAGAACTGTCTTTTTCATTTTATGTGCACCTTTGTCCTAATTTTACGTTGTTATTTGACAGTCAGATAAGGTGTCAGGCGACCTGTTATGTTAAAATGTGTAGGTGAAAATCCTAAGTCAAGAGCGCAAAAATTCTTTTATAGATAAATAGTTTCAGTTCATTTAAGAGACATCTTCAGATTAATAAAAGTTATTGCTTAATTTGGTGTGCATCAGCTACGAGACATTACATGATATAGTCATAATCTATTGGCCTCACTCGTTCTACGACCTGCGTAAGTATGTACATGACGACAAGAACGATTCAGTTCAACAGATTATGACGATGTGTAACGCCTGGTTGCTGATACGTACTGATGGTTTGCCGACGAGCTGAAACTATCAACAACTGAATTTCTACGGTCTGGACTTAGGATTTCCATCCACACATTTAATCCTAAATTTAATCTGAATGGAATTAATTTTTGGATAAAAATAAAACACATTGGATATGAAAATTCCTAGGTTGCCGTAAAAATTTTTTTACATTGAATATTATCGATCTCGCACTTATAATTTTTGTTGGCTTACAGATTAAGCAGGTCTTTTCACCTTAAAACCAGTTCGCCTTACTAATTTCGGCTGCCTTGTTAATAGTGTTATGACCAAAGAGGTTCTCCTACAGTTGTCAATACCATTATACTTAAATATCCCACCTGATGTATATCAAATGCTTATACTCTAGATAGAGTCGCAGTAGTCTATTGTTATCCATATACTGCATTATTTCCCACATCTAGTTAAACTGCATATTTATCTACAACACAATATGGATGCTACGATAGTTTCGTCCATCCTACCTATTAGTGTGCATATATATATATATATATATATATATATATATATATATATATATATATATATATTTTACGGTTACCCTGTTAGCATCGTTACAGCTTGTAGCTCGTATAAATCAGTCGTCTCTATGCTGTTTTATTCACATTCTTTTGCCATTATTCCTGAAACCTCGTTCTTGCAATGGAACATGACTATCTGCATAATTTATTATGACGCAGGATGATATTACATGCATTAATTTATTAGAGAATAATTTCATGGTACTTGAGGGAGTTACTGAAGGTAGAAACTATAGAGTAAGACAGAAAATGGAATCCATCCAGCAAACAATTGAGGACTTTGGGTGCAAGTCTACTATGAGAATAAGATGATGAAACCAGACAGAAATTTGGTCACATCGAATCATTCAGAAAATTGACTAAAATGTGTTACTGCTCGTTTTGAAACCTGGTACCTACACTGGGACAATACGTTTATCAAAAATGTTTGAACATAACTTTTCATTTCCATTCACATACGTCTGATCATAGTTACTGTATAGTATAGTATCACACCACTCTGGTTTTAGTAAATGAAATGAGAAGTGATTGCAAAAAAAAAAAAAAAAAAAAAAAAAAAAACTCCACCTTAAACTAAAAGTTTAAAAGAATGAATAGGAAATTCTGGGAACAAGTCATGCTACAAAGAAAGATGTAAGCTTTAATTTAGTTATTTACATTTTCCGTGGACAACATTGGACACAACTCGGTGTGAGGTGGAAAGAGTGAATTGGTTTTCCAATAAAACTCATTTCCTTGTTGAAAACATGGCTGCACTTTATTTATTTACATAACTAAACGAGTATTTTAAAAATCATGTTGTACATCAAAATTTCATAAATGAAACTCAGACATATTCATCAACGAATTCAAATTGAAGGAGATGATGTTCTCAAGCAGAAAAAAACTTTCATCTTCCAGGACCTTTATTCATACTGGACGTGTCCACATGCTTTCCTGGGAGTAAACCTCGCTTCTTTCTGTGCGAAACTAAAGCTCATTTGTGGATAGTGGAGGCGGTATGACATTCCTTATGTTACATTTTTTACTGTGACTATTATTTTAAAATTTTATATGATACAAAGTAGTTAAATTCAAAAGAGAGTAAATGTCTTGTATCGTTGTTGCTGGTATCCCTTTATCTTTTAAGTTAAGTTCATGCATGGACACCAGATGTTGCACTTACATCAGTTTTCATTGCCGTTAACAGTTCATTACAGCACGTTTCTTTGCAACTAATACTTTGTGGCCAAATGTGATACTGCTCAGGAAAGCTATTCAACATTAGTGATTGGAATCATGCAGAGTAGGCTAATTTAGTAATGCTTCCATTCTGAAATTCTGCACATAGAGCATAAGCTGCTGAACACAAGCGTTTGAAATGATCTTTAATGTTTTATTTTCAGTTCAAGTGCTTTTAAATATGCTAATGAAGAAATAATCAGTTCTACAAATTTCCTTTCTTCCGAGCTGTGCTGTTATTTATGATGATACATCTCGATTAATAGAGAACTGATACATTCGTGCTTTGTGACAAATCATTTAAAGTCTACATCTACATCTACATACATACTCCGCAATCCACCATACGGTGCGTGGCGGAGGGTACCTCGTACCACAACTAGCATCTTCTCTCCCTGTTACACTCCCAAACTGAACGAGGAAAAAATGACTGCCTATATGCCTCTGTACGAGCCCTAATCTCTCTTATCTTATCTTTGCGATCTTTCCGCGAAATGTAAGTTGGCGGCAGTAAAATTGTACTGCAGTCAGCCTCAAAGGCTTGTTCTCTAAATTTCCTCAGTAGCGATTCAAGAAAAGAACGCCTCATTTCCTCTAGAGACTCCCACCCGAGTTCCTGAAGCATTTCCGTAACACTCGTGTGATGTCATACCTACCAGTAACAAATCTAGCAGCCCGCCTCTGAATTGCTTCTATGTCCTCCCACAATCCGACCTGATAGGGATCCCAAACGCTCGAAAAGTACTCAAGAATATGTCGTATTAGTGTTTTATAAGCGGTCTCCTTTACAGATGAACCACATCTTCCCAAAATTATTCCAATGAACCGAAGACGACTATCCGCCTTCCCCACAATTGCCATTACATGCTTGTCCCACTTCATATCGCTCTGCAATGCTACGCCCAAATATTTAATCGACGTGACTGTGTCAAGCGCTATACTACTAATGGCATTACGAGTTACATTACGAGTGAACCAATCAATAATGCATTTTTAGTATTTTTTAGTGCTCCTTCCCATAACCCTTTTTGCTTCCTATAAGTTAAATATTGAACAAAACACCTGGTCATTATAACTCGAAAGCCACAATCTCGAAGTTTCTCATAAATAATTTTGTGATTTGCACAGTCAGGAAGCCAGAAGCAATCCTGAAAGGTGATATCATTCAGAGGTTTTGATATATGGGCATTTAAATGGTAGATGACTTGTTCGGTGGAGGGGAGAGATTGGGTTATCGTTCCACATACGACGTTATTAAAGGTGGAGTACAGGCTCCAGCTACGGAAGAAGGGGAAAGGAAATAGTCTGTCTTCTATAAACAAAACATACCTGTATTTGTCGCGAGTGGTTTTCGGGAAGCTTTGGATAATCTAAATCTGCCTGGCAAAACGGGCATTTCAACGTCCGTCCTTTCGTATGCCTGTCTTTCCTTAGCGCCATCTCGCTCGTTTATGATTTACGTAAGTAAGGTCCATCCAACACCTGAGGATTATTGCTGCAAATTCAAGTACAATCGCAGGTGTGCTCTTTCAACTGCGGAGACAGTACTGACATTACGATTTAGTCTACAAAGTTGACGTATCCGAGGAACGTGCCTCCTGATTCATTGGGCGGTGTCTTTTTGTTTTGATTCTCCCAATTTGATGGCACTATCGAGGCCGTTCCTGCAAATTAACGAGCCGGTATTCAGGGAGACACTCTTTCATTCCGCTCCTCGCCGGCGCGCAGTTGTTAAGTGGAATTGGCCGTTTCCAGGGCTGACGAGACGCGAAGTGAATAAAGGCGGCCCCGTCCCCGGCAGTTCGGCAGCCATCCGACGCAGTTCGCAGCCGCAGAAGTGGCGGTGTGCCCTGCATTTTAATGGCAACGCCCGGCCAAGTTTTGCGGTTAACCACGACAGTTATACCGCCGCGCAGCTGCTCAGAATCAGGTTCCGCCGATATTACGTCTGGGTCAAACTGAAACGAAGCCCCTGGCGAGGACGGTCACGACCGCCTCTAATGACTTCACCCATCTCTCAACTGACAGACCTCGGCTGAAGCGTGCATCAGCCATCACGAGGTTCACACCGAGCATGAAAAACTGTTTTGTATGGACCCGAAGTCAACCGAAAAAATTTCACTTTTAAGAGGTTTTCCTGAGTAATTTTGCATCAAGGTTTCATAGTCACCAATGACTCGTTACAGATTACTAATAATATTGATAATTTTGTGCCTCCACAGCTGAATAATGTAATCTATACGTATTATAAAAGTGAATTTATGTATATGTCTACAGGCTTTTGTGGCTGTTGTCACTGAGCTAAACTCTTCTGGGTTATTAGGCCGCGTCGTATATCTTCTGTACGATCGACGTTTCTTCAGGACCTTGTGGTGTCCACCATTGACTGAACACTCGACATGTAATTCTTCGATTTATTTATGTATGTATGTACGTAAGTTCCACATCTCCTCCTAAAGCAAAGGATCGATTTCAACCCATCTTGGTACGCATAATACTTATTGTCTCGAAAGAACCACTGTGAAGGTAGGAAACAGCTACCTTTCAGAGGGGCGGATTTGGGGTGAAAAAGGAAAGTAGATACTGTAACTGCGCATAAAGAGTGAGAGTATTTTTATCTAGTAATTAGGAATGAGAGGTCTTAGTGTTTACAACCAACTTTAGATATTCTTGTAATTTGATATCTTTCCGAGACTTTTTCTCGCAGACACTCTCCAACAAAACGACGAAAGCAGAATAGTTTTTTGCTTAGTACATTCGCCGCCCATGCAGTACAGTTGCCACATCAAGCTCGACCTTTTAATTTTTACTTCTTAATTAGTAACTCTAATAGCTAGACACAAGAATAGACTGTATGTTGCACATGAATTGACTTGAATATAGCACATATAATTTTAACGTAATTTCAGTTGTGGTGGTGTAACTAAACATTATCGTGTTTAGGAGCTCGCAAATCTAGATCAAAAGAATCATAATAATCTTTAAAAGAAAGAAGGAAAAGAGTTCTACTTACTACGCTTCCGCCATCTGGTCCACTGATGAATGTTCATTCGGAATCCAGAAGCCACATGCTATTGCTGTACTGTACTGTGCTGCGAGAACCTCCAATTTGGTAATTTATTATGTGAAATAGCATGCTGCTAACTCAGAGCACTACCCAACTTCATTCTCACTGCTGGAAAGGCCTGCGTATGAAGTCCTCCACATCCAAGTAAGAAAAAAAGATATTCTAATAGGCGTCTGAGGGCTGGTTCTTTATGTTACTCTCGCTGGGGCTGTAGAGTTGGTAGTATGTCTGTTCTTCGTAACGTAATCTGTTTTACGTCCTAATTGCTTTGGATAGGCTAGATTGCGGATGAAGAAGGAAATCAACGATTTTACCTTGAGTTTATTAATCAATGATTTCTTTGGTGAAATCGAGTTCTGCTTACTACAAAATCTGCGCATAATGCGTGAAACGCCGATCGCTATTCTTGCTTATTCCGAGTCATTGAATGTGCCATCAGTACGGTCGTTTTGGTTTAATGCATGCGACTTCCTGGAATACTGATTTGTTGTAGCGTTTAGTTTAAATGAGTGAATTACATCAGATGTAACGGATTTTATAGTTCATGTGTGATAGGTCCTTTTACTGGTTACTAATAGTGTAAATTTCAATAATCACGCTATCATTTAGTCAGCTTCAGCAATCTTTCTGCATATACTCAATCGGGTTTCCCGTTGGTTTACCCTATTTTTAATAGTACACGTCCATTAGCTCGAACTTCCCCTTTGCGTAATACCAGATAACCACCTTTTTACTAAAATGTGATTTGTGTCTAGGCATTTTTACCATTCGAAAGAGCTCAGTCTACCGAATAAAACGAACCTCTATACCTTTGGTAACAGTTTCACGTAATGCATTTTACACGAATTACTGTAATTTTATGGGATGGCCCTCATCCTGTTTTTGTCACCAATCATCTTTTGTAATCACATGATGCTGATCATACTGAGTGGATTGAACTCTAGTAGGTATGGCAATATTTCAGTATGTCGAGCTATATGAGGTTAACTGAGAACAACGAACTTTTTTTAACGTCTATGATCGTAGTTACATCCACAGTAATAATTTTCAATCTATCTCATGCAAGTGTCATCACGTTCGTTGACATTGTACGGTACTTTCGAAGGTATACGTGACCTACTGACGCTATGACACACGTTCGTATCGATAGGGGAGATCAAGTTGATTCGATACTTCTACCCTTCCATGAGATTTTTGACATCGATTCTCACAAGAATCTTCTAAGCAAAACGCGTGCTTACGGAATATTGTCTCAGTTGTGCTATCGGATTCGTGGCTTCGTATTACAAAATATATAGTTCATAGTCAGTAAGTCTTCGAGTGAAACAAAAGTGATATCTGGAGTTCCACAAAAAACTGTTATAGACCCTCTGCTGTTTCTGATCCGTAATAACGATTTTGTAGATAGCTGTTTACACTATCTTAGAGTGTTTCCACATGACTCTTTCGTTTACCGTCTAGCAAAGTCATCAGAAGACCTATATAAATTTCAAAATGATTTCGACAAGATATCTGTAGCGTGCGAAAAATGTCAATTGACCCCGAACAATGTAATGTGTGAGCTCCTTTACGTGACAGCTCAAAAGAATCAGTTAAATCTCGGGTACACAATAAATGAACTTAAAGGTAGAAGATTCAACTAAATACCGATGGATTACAATTATAAACTATTTAAACTGGAATCATCACGTGGACTATTTGGTTAGAAAGGCAGAACACTTAGAACAGTCATCTACTAAAGAGACTGGCTACATTGCCTTTGTCCGGACTCTGCTAGAAAGTAGCCGTGCAGTGTGGGATCCTTTCTATTCAGGATTGACGGAGAACGTTGAAAAAGTTCAAAGCCGGTAACACGTTTTGAATTATAGCGAAACAGTGGAGAGAACACCACGGATAGGTATTTGAGGTGGGATGAAAATCGTTAAAATAAAGGCGTTTTTCATGGCTACGAGATATTTTCATGGAAATTCAGCGAGTAACGCTCTTCTCCGAATGCGAAAATGTTGTACGTGTTGACTTGTTTTTTGTTTTTTTTGTTTTTTTTTTCGACCTACTTTCCTGCAGTCGAAGCTATATAATCTCTATGTATAAAAGGCCATGACCAGACTGACTAGCTCATTCTCTGACTAGCCCAGCCCAAACCACTAAGGATAGAAACTTGGAATTTGGAGAGAGCGTCGAACTTATACTGTAGGCGTCATATAAAAATTCTGTATCGAAATTCCATCCCTATGGGGAAAGGTTTTTTTTTTTTGTTTTGAAAATATTTCTCTATTGAGGCACTTTTGAAGGCAGGCATACGAAAAATGGCATTTGGTCTCTCGGTCAGAAACAGAGAAATACGTCTTTCAGTATTTACGAAATGTTACACCTATCCGGGTCAGACAGTGGGAGATTTTTTTACGTAAATCATTATTAAAAGACGACTGAAGTATTTTAATGCTACATCTATGGAAAATGGTGTCTGACATCTCGGTTACAAATAAAAAAACGTGTTTCAGTGTTTTTGGAAGTTGAACTGCCTGATTCGGCGAAATAGGGGATGAAATATTCAAAGAAAATATTTCACTGTGTAAGGATTTTTAATGCTAAATCTGTGAAAATTTGAATTTGCTTCTCGATTAGGACTAAGGAGTACGTGTTTCACTTTTTCGTTTTCTTTTTTTTTTTTTTTTTTTAATTCAGCTCCTAAGTTTGTGAAAGAGGAAGTGAAGTGTGTTAAGAATATATTTCATTGTATAAGCGTTTTTAAAGGTAAATCTTTGAAAACTGATATTTGACTTCTCGGTTCGAAATTAAAATATACGTGTTTCACTGTTTATGGAAATTTCAGTAGCTAAGAGTCTGAAATAGGACCATACTTACTCACTGACTCATGATCGCCCAACCCAAAGCGCTAAGGACAGAAAATTAAAATTTGGTAGAGTTGTAGACCTTATAGCGTAGGCACTGTTTAAGAAGGGATTGTTCGAAATTCAGCCATTAAGGGGGCGAAATAGGGGATAAATATTTCTTTTCAATATTAAATTATGCAAGAAAATTGGAAGCTTAGGTATGAAAATTTGCATATCTGTTTCACTGCTTTAGGAAATTCAGCCCTAGGTCATTGAAATAGGGGATGAAAATTTGTAAGAAAATGTTTTGTTATAGTATAAAATCTTGAAAGCTTAATCTATGATAGTTCGTCTTTCATTTCTGGGCCGGATGCAAAGAAAAATGTGTTAGGGTTGAATGTTTGTGTGAAAATATCATTGCAAGAAAGTAAAAAGCATTATTAACCAAAATCTTGAACTTTTGCTGAGAAAGACGATGCGTCTGTGGCTTTAATTAGCGTGAAAAGTTTAGAATGTGTTGGAATTTGTAAAAATACAAAAATTCGATTCGTGAGCGAAGCATTGAGTGCTAAGCTAGTTCATAAATTATATACAGTCAAACGAAAACGAGACACGTGGAAATAAGTAAGTGAACTGTTTATCATTTCAAAAGGAATCGCCGTAACTGTTAATAAATTTTTTCTACTTTGAGCCAAGACATTCAGTGCCTCCATGGGAAAAGGTTTGCGGTTGCCTACGGAGCTATGATTGTGCCTAGGCGTACACCTGTTCGTCTAAAGCAAACCGACAGCTACGAATCACTTTCTTCGGTGCTACAAAAATATGCAGATGGCAAGTGGAAAGATCGGGAAAGTATTGAGGGCTTCCCAGCGGAATTTCTTACCACAGAGTATAAGTAAATGCCATCATGAAACAGTTGAATGATGGTGTTGGTCTGTGAACGGATAAACAATGACAGTTTTGTATAATCTGTTTAACGATAAGTAACTAGGTGGAATATAATTAAAAAATATGACATGCTTGTACGCATATTATGTCTTCGCAATCTGCGACATTACTTCTGTTATCCACTGGAAATTGAAAGTTTGTGATAAGTTCCTATGGGACGAATCTGCTGTCGCCATTGGTCCCTAGGCTTACACGCTACTTAATTTAACTTAAACTAACTTACGCTAAGGACAACACACACACACCCACGCCCGAGGGAGGACTCGAACCTCCGACGGGAGGAGCCGCGCGAACCAGGGCAAGGTGCCCTAGACCGCAGGCTACCCTGTGCGGCCCATTATCCACTGCGTGTTACTTAGGAAAGATGTAGGTGATCTATGGGGTACTTGAACGCCAGATACTAAGGACTAAAAGTTGAAACCTCCCCTTTAAAAATTAATAATGACTGCAGTTGCAAACTCCTACGCCATTTGATTTTTAAAACAGCTGAGCAAAACTCAACGTACTCAAACAGTTTTCTCTTTACTTATTCTGATCATCACTAAACTGACACACAATATAGGGAAACGCAATCTGACTTTAATTTTTTTTTTTTTTTTTTTTTTGTCTACTGACAGGTTTGATGCGGCCCGCCACGAATTCCTTTCCTGTGCTAACCTCTTCATCTCAGAGTAGCACTTGCAACCTACGTCCTCAATTATTTGCTTGACGTATTCCAATCTCTGTCTTCCTCTACAGCTTTTGCCCTCTACAGCTACCTCTAGTACCATGGAAGTCATTCCCTCATGTCCTAGCAGATGTCCTATCATCCTGTCCCTTCTCATTATCAGTGTTTTCCACATATTCCTTTCCTCTCCGATTCTGCGTAGAACCTCCTCATTCCTTACCTTATCAGTCCACCTAATTTTCAACATTCGTCTACAGCACCACATCTCAAATGCTTCGATTCTCTACTGTTCCGGTTTTCCCACAGTCCATGTTTCGCTACCATACAATGCTGTACTCCAGAAGTACATCCTCAGAAATTTCTTCCTCAAATTAAGGCCGGTATTTGATATTAGTAGACTTCTCTTGGCCAGAAATGCCTTTTTTGCCATAGCGAGTCTGCTTTTGATGTCCTCCTTGCTCCGTCCGTCATTAGTTATTTTACTGCCTACGTAGCAGAATTCCTTAACTTCATTGACATCGTGACCATCAATCCTGATGTGAAGTTTCTCGCTGTTCTCATTTCTACTACTTCTCATTACCTTCGTCTTTCTCCGATTTACTCTCAAACCATACTGTGTACTCATTAGACTGTTCATTCCGTTCAGCAGATCATTTAATTCTTCTTCACTTTCACTCAGGATAGCAATGTCATCAGCGAATCGTATCATTGATATCCTTTCACCTTGTATTTTAATTCCACACCTGAACCTTTCTTTTATTTCCATCATTGCTTCCTCGATGTACAGATTGAAGAGTAGGGACGAAAGGCTACAGCCTTGTCTTACACCCTTCTTAATACGAGCACTTCGTTCTTGATCGTCCACTCTTATTATTCCCTCTTGGTTGTTTTACGTATTGTATATGACCCGTCTCTCCCTATAGCTTACCCCTACTTTTTCAGAATCTCGAACAGCTTGCACCATTTTATTTTGTCGAACGCCTTTTCCAGGTCGACAAATCCTATGAAAGTGTCTTGATTTTTCTTTAGCCTTGCTTCCATTATTAGCCATAACGTCAGAATTGCCTCTCTCGTCCCTTTACTTTTCATAAAGCCAAACTGATCGTCACCTAGCGCATTCTCAATTTTCTTTTCCATTCTTCTGTATATTATTCTTGTAAGCAGCTTCGATGCACGAGCTGTTAAGCTGATTGTGCGATAATTCTCGCACTTGTCAGCTCTTGCCGTCTTCGGAATTGTGTGGATGATGCTTTTCCGAAAGTCAGATGGTATGTCGCCAGACTCATATATTCTACACACCAACGTGAATAGTCGTTTTGTTGCCACTTCCCCCAATGATTTTAGAAATTGTGATGGAATGTTCTCTATCCCTTCTGCCTCATTTGACCGTAAGTCCTCCAAAGCTCTTTTAAATTCCGATTCGAATACTGGATCCCCTATCTCTTCTAAATCGACTCCTGTTTCTTCTTCTATCACATCAGACAAATCTTCACCCTCATAGAGGCTTTCAATGTATTCTTTCCACCTATCTGATCTCTCCTCTGCATTTAACAGTGGAATTCCCTTTGCGCTCTTAATGTTACCACCGTTGCTTTTAATGTCACCAAAGGTTGTGTTGACTTTCCTGTATGCTGAGTCTGTCCTTCCGACAATCATATCTTTTTCGATGTCTTCACATTTTTCCTGCAGCCATTTCGTCTTAGCTTCCCTGCACTTCCTATTTATTTCATTCCCCAGTGGCTTGTATTTCTGTATTCCTGATTTTCCCGGAACATGTTTGTACTTCCTCCTTTCATCAATCAACTGAAGTATTTCTTCTGTTACCCATGGTTTCTTCGCAGCTACATTCTTTGTACCTATGTTTTCCTTCCCAACTTCTGTGATGGCGCTTTTTAGAGATGTCCATTCCTCTTCAACTGTACTGCCTACTGCGCTATTCCTTATTGCTGTATCTATAGCGTTAGAGAACTTCAAACGTATCTCGTCATTCCTTAGTACTTCCGTATCCCACTTCTTTGCGTATTGATTCTTCCTGACTAATGTCTTGAACTTCAGCCTACTCTTCATCACTACTATATGGTGATCTGAGTCTATATCTGCTCCTGGGTACGCCTTTTCTGAATCTCTGTCTGACCATGATGAAATCTGATTGAAATCTTCCTGTATCTCCCGGCCTTTTTCAAGTATACCTCCTCCTCTTGTGATTCTTGAACAGGGTATTCGCTATTACTAGCTGAAACGTGTTACAGAACTCAATTAGTCTTTCTCCTCTTTCATTCCTCGTCCCAAGCCCATATTCTCCTTTAACCTTTTCTTCTACTCCTTCCCCTACAACTTCATTCCAGTCGCCCATGACTATTAGATTTTCGTCCCCCTTTACATACTGCATTACCCTTTCAATATCCTCATACACTTTTTCTATCCGTTCATCTTCAGCTTCCGACGTCGGCATGTATACCTGAACTATCGTTGTCGGTGTTGGTCTGCTGTCGATTCTGATTAGAACAACCCGGTCACTGAACTGTTCACAGTAACACACCCTCTGCCCTACCTTCCTATTCATAACGAATCCTACATCTGTTATACCATTTTCTGCTGCTGTTGATATTACCCGATACTCATCTGACAAGAAATCCTTGTCTTCCTTCCACTTCACTTCACTGACCCCTACTATATCTAGATTGAGCCTTTGCATTTCCCTTTTCAGATTTTCTAGTCTCCCTACCACGTTCAAGCTTCTGACATTCCACGCCCCGACTCGTAGAACGTTATCCTTTCTTTGATTGTTCAATCTTTTTCTCATGGTAACCTCCCCTTGGCAGTCCCCTCCCGGAGATCCGAATGGGGGACTATTCCGGAATCTTTTGCCAATGGAGAGATCATCATGACACTTCTTCATTTACAGGCTACATGTCCTGTGGATACACGTTACGTGTCTTTAATGCAGTGGTTTCCATTGCCTTCTGCATCCTCATGTCGTTGATCATTGCTGATTCTTCCGCCTTTAGGGGCAATTTCCCACCCTTAGGACAAGAGAGTGCCCTGAACCTCTATCCGCTCCTCCGCCCTCTTTGACAAGGCCGTTGGCAGAATGAGGCTGACTTCTTATGCCGGAAGTCTTCGGCCGCCAATGCTGATTATTTATCAAAATTTAGGCAGTGGCGGGGATCGAACCCGGGACCGAGTACGTTTTGATTATTAATCAAAGACGCTACCCCTAGACCATGGGTCAGTATCTGACTTTCAATAGTCCCTACAAAAGAATGGCCCTCACCAACAATAACCAATACCTTTCATATATCACTTACCTCACAAAAATCTTCGTTACGCGAACTACTGCAATACAGCGAGCGCCAGTAGTGCCAGCTAAATAAAAGATTCTAACTACTGAAGGCACTAACTACTGATAGGCATAGTCAGCAATTGAAGGATTTTGATACAGAACAAACAATGTATTTACCTTAATAATGTTCAAAAGTCATAATATATATATCAGTTCATGACATTCAATCTTACAAATTTCTTCCGTTCTCAAAACTCTGGAATCTGTCTCCCCACATCCACCACTGCTGGCGGCTCACCTGCTACTGCCCAACACTAGACGTTGTTCACATCCAACTGCCCAACACTACAATAGCGAATATTCCAACAATGCCAACCAGCCACAGACTGCACACAGTGCAGTCAGTGATTTTCATACAGAGCGCTACGTGGCGTCACCAACATAAAAACCAAACAGGCTACTTACAAAGTCCGTGAAGTTTCACAAATACTTACTCATTGCCTTTTGATACCTCCCTTAAATCCTTTTCCACGTATTAACGTCCCTTCTCAGCTGATACACAGGTTCAGTGTTAAAATGACCTGTCCTTATTAACTAGGTCGAAACACTGTGGTTAAGACCTTCCAAGTGAATGTGAAATAAATTTTGGACGCTAAGTGTTGCATAAAGCATATATATTTGAATTTCAGATATTTATTAACAGCAAAATAACGGGGGATTTTTTATTTCATCTGAAAAACGTTGTGCATAAAAATAAACTTCAAACAAATAAACTTAAGGCATTTCTGATATAGGAATTCTAGTATTTTTAAATGCATTGTTTTCACAAAAAGTGAAATGTGTGCTAAATACTGCGTTACAAACGAAATGCAGAAGACGGGTTTATGCTTATTAAACACCACCATTATGCATGTCGTTAAGACTCTCATAAGGGCATTTGAGGAAACATAACAAGATAGTCAATTTGCTAGTCTGTGATATGTTGTTTTCCACTAATGTTTGCTTAATGTGCTTCCCCTATTGTCATTTTAACACTAGCTAATATCCCACTTCGTGTCGCAAAAATAACCGTTCATTGTTAGACCTGAAGGCTTTCAGTTTACGGTGGTGGGCTGTAAAAAGTGGAGTACCCTTTTCAACGAGTAAATTGCCATCTCTTTTGAAGTGTCGGTTTCTCAGGAACAGAAACAAACGGCACAAATGTGTAGCGGACAGATACAGATGGAGAGGCAGGTTAGGAGAACAACAACAACACTTCTTTAAGTGTCCTCCGTTTTCTGCCGCTCTCTTTGTTTTGTATCACTCCTCTGAGTCCAGCAGTATATTTCATTTTTATTGCACCTAACGTTTCACGATGTATCCAAGATATTTCTCCTTTATCGGCATCTCAGTCGGTGGGGCTGAGCATTCCTCGCGGAGTGACAGGAATATTTCAACCAAAAATCCTTGAACGACGGAAGTACTTAAGAAAAAAAATGAGAATGACATATTTTGTGTAACTATTGTATTCTCGTAAATTTAGTGAAGATTTGGTCAGCTGCATGATGTATTAGATAATGTTAGATTTTTTCACAACATACATGCATAGATCAAATTATTTTCGTATTGTGGATACTGTATGTTGAAGAGTGGCATACTTAATTGTTGAATTATTTCTAGCATTTACTATTTCCAATATTGTACTTTTTCGTAATGTACTTTTTAAGTGATTCGTGCAGAGGTAAAATCGATATACAGGACGAGTCAGGGTGAGTTAGGGGGAAAGGTGTATGCTGTGTGTGTGTGTGGAGTGGGGGGGGGAGTGTCTCATTAACTTATGTCCTGTTCTAAATAGTTTTTCAGGAAACTAATGAAAACGATGGGGAGCAAGACAAATGCAAGTTATAGTAAACGAAACAATGTTATTTAGTGTTTTGTTTAGTTGTGTACATTTTGTCACAATACATATTCAAAAAGTCCACCGTCAACTGCAACGCATTTTGCGGCTCTTGTAGACGGCTGCTATATTGATGTTCTGAGTTTGTTGGTACGATCAAGCGGTTGAGCACAAGCATGCAAGACTCGTAGCCCTATCAAGCGCTAGCGAAGTGCCCATTGAAATGGTTAGTAAGGACGTAAGCAGCCTAATATCGCTTTGGTTGTATTCGAATAGGTGTGCTGGTGACAAGGACGTGCGACAGACGCCAGTGATCAGTACGTTGGTTACGGTTAAGAAAAGGGCGTGTGTTCATTTGAAGTTTTTTGTGCCGAATAACCAATACTTTCACCCTTGAAAGCATGTAGCTTTCGCCCTGAGTCAACCTAATTTCGCTCCATACATTTCTGAATCCGAAAGTAATGCCAACCAAGTGTCGACAGTGGTTGATCGAAAGATAATATTAAATTAATTGAAGTTTTGAAGGACGTAAAAACGTCAAAATGAAAAATTAATATTGTTGATCAGAAAAATCTTGGAGAAGGATCAAACTATTTTCGAGGTGTGAACACTATAGGTTGAAGAAAGGTATAATTAATTATTGAATTGGTTCTAGCATTCTAGTCAAATGATCGAAGTTTCTTGTAATATCAGGTCGATGGTCGAGTCCGGAGACGCCTTTCTCCAAGCGAACGGATGCTCGAAACATTCTCCGATCTCCGTGCATAGTCTGTGGAGTCAGTATTTTGTCATGGAGTTATTTATCTGGGGTTCCATAAGATCTGTCGTAGTAATCGAAGGTACTAGGGAGCAGTGAGCCAGATGAATATGATTGAGGATGAACTGCATCCGTTCTTTCTTCTTGATGTTCACCCCATCAGCGATGGCATCTTCCAGCCCGATAACCGTCCGTGACACACGTATATTATAGTACCAGTGTGGTCTGAGGAAGATGACAGTCAACGCAGATTTATCTCTTGGTCATCAAATGGTTCAAATGGCTCTGAGCACTATGGGACTTAACATCGGACGTCATCAGTCCCCTAGAACTTAGAACTACTTAAACCTAACTAACCTAAGGACATCACACACATCCATGCCCGAGGCAGCATTCGAACTTGCGACCATAGTGGTCGCGCGGTTCCAGACTGAAGCGCCTAGTACCGCTCGGTCACAGCGGCCGGCGCCTTGATCATCAACTTTGCCTGATCTTAACTCGATGGCACACAAATGGGACGCTATCGAGCGCCAACAAACCATCGGCCGTGGTTTATGGCAATTGACAATTCTGAGAGAAGTACGTCTGGTACTATATACCTCCAGAAACGTAACAGGTGCTTGTCATATCTATATTATGCTGAATAGCTGTGTTCCAAACGTGGACGAACACGCTATTATACACGTGATAGTAATATCTTGGCTCCTCAATGTGTGAAGTAACTGTGAAAGACATTAGTTTGTAAGGGAAACGAGAATTTTGCTGTAACACATCAGGGTTAACAAAGAATGAAAACATAGCGTTTCGTCATAAAAATGAATGAACCACAGAATAACACTTCAAAGAATTACCCACACGAACCGTGATTATAGGGCTCTCTCTTACATCCAACCAACAACAATGAACCGCGAGTATTTACACAGAAAAATGAGTGCGAGCTGCGTCAGTGTCTTAAACACTGTATACTACCTTAGTATGTAATTCATTTCGTAACAACCTGATACATTCCATTATCGCGGAAAATTTTAAAATAACACTGCACCTAATATACAGTTTTAGCTAATGAAATCAACAATTACAAGCAGATTGAGGAAGCTGTGTCCAAATCGGTCATGATCATGAATGTCTGAAATGGGTCAAAGCAAAACAGATGATTAACAAGCAGCTACATTAAGTAATCGCTGTTTCGAGTAATCAAGATGAATTAGAATTTTGGAATAGCGCTGGCTATATACGAGCAGGTCTTACTGTTGAAATAAAAATGTCATAAACCCAGGTGCCGTAATGCGGTAAAACATGAGAATAAAGTGTAATAGTAAAATAAGTATTGGAATGACATGTTTACACATTATAATGTAACATTTAAGATAAGTCAGTTTATTGCAGTTATATAAGTCAGTTGAGTAGAAAACATAGCCTTATACAGTAAATAAATTTAGGAATAACAGCAATATATGGTGGCCCGGAAATAATAAAATGACACAGTTCATGGTCAGCAGAAAACTCGACTTACCAAAAATAAGCAACATTGCACGTCTGTGGTAAGTTCGTCGGCTTCCTACAACAGTGTCTTTAGCATTTATCACATGCAGACTACACATATACATACGAACTTGCAGAGATAATGAAACCAGATATCTTAGGAACAATGGCCCGGGAAATTACGTAGCACTATGTGGCAAATGCTGATATCAAGAAATATAATTTGAAATAAATCTTCTGCCGAGGCCTATTAACGTGAAATACATTATTCTTCAGCACTGTTTATGGAAGGAACTGGACAGTAAGGCTACAAGGCGTTGCCCAACTAATGAGGTCTACTGACCAATTTCAGTTACGATCTAGAGGGAAGAGAATAAAATGGCAGCCGCTCAGGGCCGGCCGTGGTGGCCAAGCGGTTAAAGGCGCTACAGTCTGGAACCGCGCGGCCGCTACGGTCGCAGGTTCGAATCCTGCCTCGGGCATGGATGTGTGTGATGTCCTTAGGTTAGTTAGGTTTCAGTAGTTCTAAGTTCTAGGGGACTGATGACCTTAGAAGTTAAGTCCCATAGTGCTCAGAGCCAGCCGCTCAGGGTAAAGGCGTCTTTACAAGATAATCGGAACCATGGAGATAATGAGTCGGACAAAAATCTTCTGATTTGACACAAGATTCGTATTTGACTCACTCAGAACTTGGATCAACTACGTACTTGAGATGTTCGTCAGAATAGAATCACGGAACAGTCACACACATTAATAAACGGATGTTACATTCCAATAATCATGGTTCCTGAGAATGTCATGGAAATGGAAAAGCTAACACCAGTTAACTGCACAAGAACACAATGAGTGTACAGAATGTAAAATTACAACTACACGATAACTCTGCTGTTTGCAATTAAATGTTTGGCAGAGAGTTCATAGAACTACTTTTAGTTTGTCTCTATTTCATTCTCAAATAGTACCTTGAAAGAAATTATAGCTAATCTTTTCAAGTGGGCTCTGATTTCTCCTCTTTTAGTACGATGGTCGTTTCTCTCTACGTGGGGGGGGGGGGGTCATCCTAATATTTTGGCATCTGGAGGAGAAATTTCCTGAAAGGCTCTGGCCAAAAACGAAAAACACCATTGCTGAAAGAACTGTCACCCCATCTCATTTATCATATCCGTGTCACTTTCTCTCCCCATTTCAACAACAATACAAAACGAACTTTGGACAATATGGTTTTGGAGATGAAACAGCGAGTAGTATGATTAATCAGTTATTGAAAAACAGTCTTAATCGCATTTATTATTATTATACCGCCAACCGGTTTCAATCCGACGTAGGGGTCATCTTCTGAGCGTTTACATTGTGTAATTATAGATATCCTTCAGAAAGATTCCATTATACAACAGCTAAAATTACCTAAATTTAAAATATATTACCCATTGGTCGACTACTGGTGGTGTCACTCCTGTCTACATAACGGCAGGAAACTATGCTAGACTAACCCTTCGTATGGGCTTAAATAGCATGCTGAGATCACGTGAATAGGCGGCAACACCCACAGCGGCGATCAACGGCATTTAATACAGTTTATTACACGCAATTACTTCTCACCTTGGTTTAACATAAATTTAAGTTACAGTAAATAACAGAAAACGGAACCATTCCATTTCAAAAGAGTTACAGTTACAGTGTTAATTATAAAATAATAATAAATGTTCCGTAGTCCACTCGTAAAATTCGTAAAAGTATATTACTTAATGTGCCATAATATAAAGTAAAACAATTTGTGACATACAAAAACTGGTGTCGTCTTGTATCATAATATATCTATTCTTGCATTTACGTAGAAAACATTTGAGTCAATTTACTAAAACGGCTAATATGGAAGGACTACAAAGCCCTCTACTCCTTGTGGTGAGGACACCGTTGCCATGGATTACAAAGCGTATATCAGGCGCCCTCTAGTCTGTGTAGCGAGGACGCCGTCGTCGTGGTAGCAGCTGATGTGTTCGTCTGGTGTTATCTTTGCCCTGGCCTGGCGGTATAATAATAATAAATGCGATTAAGACTGTTTTTCAATAATTGACAAAACGAACTGCCATTCTTTGAACTTTCTCACTCTCCTCCGTCAGTTATTTATGTCTATTATCCCATTCCACGAAGAGCTACTCCAGACTAGAACGGACAACCGGAATTAAATAGAACTATTGCGTCTACAAAGTGTCCTGCAATTGAGTCAAAATCTTCCTTTTTCCTTCGCCACAACATTTTCTATGTCGTGTTTCCAAATCCAGTTTGATGTAATTTTAATCCCCTGGATCGACGAACTCGAAATCTGTGTGATTAATCATGTAGCAGATGCTTAACGAAATATTTTTAGTGGTTAGTGGAGGATCACACTCTTCACATTGCTCAGGGCCATTGCTGCTTTTCACGCCTTGCATATGTGTTGCCTGACTCATTTTGTAATCCGTTTCAATCTTGTGACAACTTTACTAGACGTTAACTAGCGGAATTAGCTGCAAACAATGTAAGATGCCTGTCCAAATGACCTCCTAAATCGTTAATACACTTTAAGACTACATAACGTCTGTAACACTTCCTGGGAGAACCCTACAAATACCTTCAGTTTCAATAATTAGCTACCCGTCAGTTACTGCTGACAAGAGATCAAGTATCCAGTCGCACAACTGAGACGATATTGAGCAGGTATGCAATTTGGTTAGAAAAAGCTTGTGAGGATTAGTGCCAAGATCTTTTTTGGACATCTACGTATAAATATTGCATCATGCAACTAAACTCTTGATGCATCCTAAAGACACATGTAGCAGCATTTCCGTCCTACTGATGTCAACGACCCGTCGCGACCTAGACTCAAAATACACAGTAGGTTTTAGTTGCAGTGCCGTCCACAGCCAAAAACAATGTTTCGAATGGCACTAATCTGTCGCGCTCACTACCTTAAATTGGATTAAAATACTCTTTTATTTTGAGTTATCCATTAATCGATCATTTAGGATGTATATTTTATTTGTTGGCTACTTTAGAGTCCTAGTACAACTACATACTAAAGGCCTCACAATCGTCATTGTGTATCGTTGAGTACGCTCACTAGAATATAATCTGCCCTAGGTCCACCTCTGTAGCTCAGTGGTCAGCGTCTATGTCTAAAGGATACTCGGTACCGCACACTTTTATTCCTTTGTGGGAGGACTGGTACGAGGTGCACTCAACCTCGTGAGGCCAACTGAAGTGCTACTGGACTGTTGTAATTAAAGTACAGCTGCTCACAGAGGTAATGTGTGGGCTGTAATTATCGTACGGTAGCGAAACTTGGTAGATATTCTAATGTTTATTGCGGAACCGATTTGCGTTGGAAAAATGTTAGTTCCAGTATGGGTCACCAGATGCAAATCGGGCGCTGTGAATGAAAGAAAGATGTGTAGAAATGTTTCCATATTTAACAGATTAGGAACAGGACGTGGGCGTAGTATGAAAAACGAGAAAAGTATAATGTTGAATTAATTAATAATTGCCGCTTACACTATTTGTTCAGTACGGGCAACAAAGACGTCGACGAGATGCTGCATCCATATAAAGGACGTGATCAGTAGTTGGTCGCAGCAGTTGTGGTGGAATCTGAACAACGGGTTCCTGCATAATGGCCTTCAAATCAGGTGGAGGCTGGACGTTTCCCCGGTAAACACTTTTCTTTAGATATCCCCAGGGCCAAAAGTCACATGGATTCAGATCAGGTGATCTCGCAGTCATGCATCTGGAAAACGTATGCAGATAACACTTTCGTGGAAGGTTGGATTAAGCAGGTCTTTCACTGGGCTAGCGACATGTTGTTTTGCCCCATCTTACATGAAAACAGAGCTTTCCACACTGCTGCTCTCTTCCAAAGCAAGAATCACATGCTGTAGTCTTCAAGGAGATCTCGATAACGTGCTGATGTCACACTTGACATGCCTTCTGGGTGTATTCTCTTCAAAGATCTCTTCAGGGCCTCCACAAGTGGCTGCACTTTTGTTATAACTACCGGGTACTTGAGCCAGAAGTATCGGCTCCAAGGTTAATAGTCGACAGAGGCCGCTGGAGAGATGTGCTGGCTCCATGCACCTTTTTACCTCATACAACGGCACCCTTGGAATAGGATGATACGGCAGTCAGTCGGTCCCTGTACGCCAACCGAGGCAAGAATGGGGAGCTTTGCTTTGCTTGTTCTTCTTAATCTGGATCAGAATATCCTTACATTTTGTATTTTTCATTACTGGAATATGTCGTCTTCATAGCCACTTCCAAGTATCTGAAATACATACTAGGTGTAACATAGATGTAGTTCAAATATAAAACAGATATTGCTTGCGTAGGCGACAGACTAAAAATGTAAATAAAATAGTAGGATAACATGGGAAAGGGGAAAAGGAATTGAAGATATATTGCCTGGTAGAACTTCCCACAGAGCATAATCAAATTATGACTCCCGCATGGTTTGAGAATCATGAAAGAAGGTTGTATACATGTCTTGCAACTCGTTCCAGGTGCACCGATTTAAAAGAACAAAACTTGCAAACTGGTGGCATTCACAACCCTCTGCAGGGGCCGTGCCAAATTGACAGTAGGAAGTATTCTAACGCCAAAAGGTCACGTACGCAAGCCAGACACATCAACAGCAGTTTTTTTTCGTTTTGGCAGTAACCTCTCCTGAAATTTCGGTCGCAACTTTCTAACCAAAATGTGACAATATTTGGTTGGCGCCCACCTACATAGGGAGAGATGGTAATAATAATAAAATAAGAGAAATCAGAGCTTGCCGGAAGGACTGGACTGTTCGATTTCCCGTGAGCTTTCCGAGAATGGAACGGTGGAGAAATAACTTGAAGGAGATTCGATAAACCATCTGCCAGGCACTTCGCTGTCAATTGCAGACCAATGGTTTAGATGTAATATATATATATATATATATATATATATATATATATATATATTCCCAGAAACCAGCTGCCTGTCTATGTGTCGCAGAATAGTAGCAAGTCTGGCTTCTAAACTAGCGAACACACAAGTGAAATGAATCTTCTGCCACCTTGCCTAGTCACCTCGGCCACAAGCGGCGTTTTACAACGCACACGACGCAGGCATGCTCTGTCGCAGCCACTGTGATCGTCCGTTACTGCTACCATTATCGGTTCCGCGTCCTTCGTTGCTATAGCATAATCGGCAGGTGCCGATGAAAATTCTCTCCTCTCTTTAAAGGACTCGTAAAGATGGTAGTGCCCAGACCCCTACACTCTACGTTGCTCTCCCAACATAAACGCTACCGTGAACATAAGTAATAATCATGATGCGATTTGGCGACCCTGTTACCTTATAACTGAACTCAAACACTGACGTCGCTCGTACAGCTTGCAGGTATTGGACTCTTTAGTTGGCAACTGACTCTGGTCATGTCGTGGACGCAATTCGTTCCCAGTCGCAAACACCTATTGTCTCCGATCGCTATCTCAAAATGTTGCCGAAGTTTGTGGTGAACTGTCGCCATCGCGTTCGAATCCCTTACATGTGGAACAAAACGAATATACCATTCCGGAAATGGCGTATAAAACATGACTGCCAGGGGAGGAAGGTAGGGTTCAAGACATCTAACAACGTACTGGGCGATCGTTCATGCAGAAATTCCATCGGAATACGCCCATTTAACGGCGTGGTTCTATACGTGGCCAAGAACTGCAAAAGGGCATAACGTACCAGCATGTTTGCGCAACCTTCCTCATTTGGGTCTTAAATATCCTGCCTCTGAATTGAATGCTGGATGAAAAGGAGCAGTGGTCAATGGCTGTATACGACAGCAGCGCCACAAAAGAAGTCAGATCACTGTTGCAGAAGCAAAGCAAAACGCATGTCAAATTCAAGAGAACCCAAAAATATGGAAGTTTTGGCGATATTTTACTGAAGTTCGAAATGTACTGCCGATTTCAATCCGAAAAGTTTTTAATATCTCTCACAAAGAATTCCCTCTCAATACCTGACAGAAAAATCCAAAGAAATTCCGATGGTAGGCCAAGTACACCAGCGGCAAGAAACAATCACCTCCTTCACTACAGGATACCACTGATAATATTACGAATGTCAGCGCTACTAAAGCGGAAGTACTAAACACAGTCTTCCAAAATTCCTCCACCACAGAAGACGAAGTCAGTTTTCCAGAATTCGAACCAAGATCAACTGCGAACACGAGTAACTTGAAGTAGATAACCTCAGCGTTGCGAAGGAGTTTTAAGCACGTACTAAAGGCCAGTCTTCCCGTACAGATAGTAGGCTAATTAGGTTCCTTTCAGAGTGTGCTGATACAGTCATATATAATCATATACAACAGGTTGCTCGACGAAATATCCGTGCAAAAGACGGTAAAGTTGCACAGGTCACACCAATTCTCAAGATAGGAAATAGAAATAACTTGCGGAATTACAGACCCATATCACTGTTCTTGATTTGCAATAGGATTTGGAAAGGTATACTGTGTTCCAACCTTATTAATTACCTCGAGCACAATGACCTATTGACAGACAGTCAGCATGGATTCAGAAAATATTGTTCTTGTGAAATACAACTGGCTCTTTTTTCGAATGAGGTAATGAGTGCTGTCGACAGCGAATCTCAGATTGATCCGATATTCATAGATTTCCAGAAGGATTATGACACCGTTCCTCACAAGAGGTTTCTAATCAATTTCGTGCTAATAAAGTAACAAGATTGTCCGTAAGAAAGATGACATTACGTAGTAATCGACGAAATTTCGCAGAGTAAAACAGCGTTCCAAAACGGAGCGTTATAGACCCTCTGCTGCTCCTAATCAGTATAAATGATGAAGGAGTTCATCTGAAAACGTCTCTTAGTCTGCGGATGACGCTGTCGTGAATCATCTTGTGAAGTCGTCAGATGATCAAAACCAAACGCAAAATATTTTTGAGAAGGTATCTGTATGGTGCGATATGTGACGTTGACTCTAAATAATGAAAAGTGTGATGTTATCTACATGAGTACTACAAGGAATATGCTAAGCTTCAGTTACACAAAAATTACAGAAATCTAAAGTCTCTAAATACAACTTAGAGTAAGCAGTTACGGATACGAATGAATTGGAACGATCACAAAGTTAATGTTCTGGGAAAACCAAACCAAAGAATGAGATTTATTTGCAGAACATTTAGAAAATGCAACAGACTGCTTACACAACGTTTGTCCCTCGTCTTCAGGAAAAGTGCAGTGTGGAATCCGCATGAGATAGGACTGACGGAGGCCATCGGTAAAGTTCAAAGAAGGGCAGCTCAGGTTAGTACTATCGCGACGTATGGGAAAGACTGCAACGTACACTATGTCCATTATAATTATCCGGGCTGTTATGCCGTGGTCGGTTGATGAATTCCGTATTGTTTCCCAACGTTTCGTCTCCGACTGCGGGAGACATCTTCAAGGGGGTCCGTAGCTTGATGGAAGGTCCAACACAGACACTGGCTCGCTACAGACTGCTGCTAAATTCCGTGTCCGCGCGCCCCCGCGCCGCGGCGTGACGTCACGTGTTTTGAAAACGTCAGTGCAATTGGCTGCTGTCCGTCGCCGTCGATCGCCGTTGCCATCACCCAGTAGTGGACGAGTGGTACACATCTTCTTTAACACCGGCATCCATATACCAGTGTGTGTGTTGGACCTTCCATCAAGCTACGGACCCCCTTGAAGCTGTCTCCCGCAGTCGGAGACGAAACGTTGGGAAACAATACGGAATTCATCAACCGACCACGGCATAACAGCCCGGATAATTATAATGGACATGATATTTCCGGCCGTGAAAGTTTACATTTTAGTAACGTACACTATGTGATGAAAAGTATCAGGACACGCCCCAAATCATACATTTTTCATAGTAGTTGCATTGTGCTGCCACCTACTGCCAGGTACTCCATATTAGTGACCTCAGTAGCCATTAGACATCGTGGGAGAACAGAACGGTGAGCTCGGCGGAACTCACGGACTTCGAACGCCGTCAGGGGATTGGGTTTAATTTGTGTCATTCGTCTGTACGCGAGATTTCCACGCTCGTAAACATCCCTAGATCCACTGTTTCCGATGTGATAGTGAAGCGGAAACATGAAGGGACACGTACAGCACGAAAGCGCACAGGCCGACCTCGTCTGTTAATTGACAGAGACCTCCGACAGTTCTAGAGAGTCGTAATGTGTAATAGGCAAACGTCTATCCAGACCATCACACAGGAATTGCAAACAGCATCAGGATCCAACGCAAGTACTATGAAAGTTAGGCGGGAGGTGAGAAAACTTGGATTTCATGGTTGAGCGGCTGCTCATAAGCCACACATCTCGCCGGTAAATGCCAAACAACACCTCGCTTGGTGTAAGGAGCGTAACCATTGGACGATGGAACAGTGGAAAAACGTTGAGTGACTAATCAGGTAAACAATGTGGCTATCCGATGACAGGGTGTCGGTATGGCGAATGCCCGGCGAACTATATCTGCCAGCGTGTGTAGTGCCAACAGTAAAATTCGGAGGCGGTGGTATTATGGTGTAGTCGTGTTTTTCATGGAGGAAGTTTGCACCCCTTGTTGTTTTGCGTAGCACTATCACAGCACAGGCCTACATTCATGTGTTAAGCACCTTCTTGCTTCACACTGTTGAAGAGCAATTTGGGGATGGCGATTGCATCTTTAAATACGATCGAGCACCTGTTCATAATGCACGGGCTATGGCGGAGTGGTTACATGACAATAACATCCTTGTAATGGACTGGACTTCACAGAGTCCTGACCTGAATCCTATAGAACACCTATGGGATGTTTAGGAACACCGACTTCGTGCCAGGTCTCACCGACCGACATCGATAGTTCTCAGTGCAGAACTCCGTGAAGCGTGGGCTGCCATTCCCCAACATACCTTGCAGCACCTGGCTGAACGTGTGCCTGCGAGAGTGGAAGCTGTCATCATGGCTAAGGATGGGCCAACACCATATTGAATTCCAGCATTACCGATGGAGGGCGCCACGAACTTGTAAGTCATTTTCAGGAAGGTGTCCGGATACTTTTGATTATACACTGTATATGATACACGTATTGGCTTGGCAATCACTAAAACAAAAGGGTTTTCGTTGCTGTATGATACTCTCACGAAATTTCTCGTACCAGTCGTCTCCTCAAAATGTGAAAATGTTTTGTTTGTGCACTTCCACATAGGAAGAAAAAATAATAATAATAAAATAAGAACACGTGGAAAGATGTAAGTGTTCAATCTTCGGCATGCTGTTCGAAAGTGGGACTGTAGGAAAATACTTACGAATGAGGAAACGGTCGCGATCGCAAAATATCATTTATGAAAAATGGTCGGTTTTGGTACAGACAGTGAGCCATCTTCAGACTGATTGCTTGATCTGTTATCGGCCTGACAACAAACAGCTGCTGCTCATCACGTCGCCAGCGCCGGCAATTGGTGCAACCAATGTGAAGGTGGCCTACTGTATGTGGCGAAATCGGTCATTTTACATAAATAATATTTTGCGATCGTGGGAGTTTCTTCACAGCTAATTATCACAAGTAAGACTGCCGAGACTCCAATCATACTGGTTAAAATCATGAAACGTAGGGAAATAGACTGGCAAAAATAATAATTGTAACACCAAAAGATAACTTTATAGTGTAACGAAATTTTGGGAATACCTCTGTCTAGGTGACACATTTAAGTGAATTACACAACAAGACGACAGGTTAATGTAAGCGTGAGATAAGTTACCACAAATGTGGTTTGCTGGTACATTAATAACCAGTGTAACCACCACAATGTTGACTGTAAGTACGCAGTGTTTCCTGTCTGAAAATACCCAATGCAACTCTGTTCATGAGTTGCGCCAAAACAGGTAGAATCACCGAACTGGTGTACAAATTCGCAGTCACAGAGTGTTGGATAACCGCGGGGGAGTTCCCGCTGACATACAAAATCCCATCCGGGACCCTAACTCCAAGTATAGTTCCAGTTTGTCTAGCACTCAGGCAGGTTGGTTGCAGGCCCTTAACTGACCTCTTCCTAACCAGCACATAACCATCACTGGCACCGAGTGAGAACCAGCCTTCATCAGAAAACGTATCACACCTCCACACCTATCCCGCCAATGAGCTCTCGCTTGACACCACCGAAGTCATAAATGGCGGTGGTTTGTTGTAAGTGGAATGCATGATAAAGAGTGTCTGGGAAGGGCCATCCTTGAAGTGTATCTAAGTCGAACCTGATTTGCATCCTCATACTGGCACTGCTAGTGCCAGTCTCATGCGTCTTGCTTGAAATCTGAATTGACGTCAATTTCATGATGTAGAAACACGCCTGAAAACTTCTGTTTATGACAAACTGCCTATTGGCCTCTGTCTCGGGTTCTTCGGCCGACGTTCATCTAATGATTTTTCTGACGCTTCGCCAGCACGAGTGGCTGGCATTGTCAAAGCTTCACCCTCCATTGCCGGTGGTGAACTGAGGGCGAGCTCGCGGCCGCAGACTATATGTACCTGGCGCGCCAACGTCCGAGGACTTCTCTGCGGTCATTTCCGGTGCGGTTCTCCTCTTTCTACCTGCGACGGTCGTTCGCTGCAGTACGGGAAGCCAGGATCCGTTTACCTTAAGGCTTTCCTCTTTTTCTTGTTCAAACAGTTCGCGTGTTTTTGTATTTCTATAGCTTCTCTGAACATGCGCGTGTGATAGTGCTTCTCTACAGCCAGAAATTCCGTGTCGGCGAATTTTATTACGTGGTCGGTCTCATTCAGTGCGTGTCTGCCACGGCCGATTTCTCCACCTGCCCCAACCTGCAATGTCGCTTATGCTCTTTGATCCTGGTGTTGATGGATCGTCCAGTCATTCCGACATAAACTTTTCCGCATGTACATGGTATACGGTATATTCCCGACATTGCAAGTGGGTCTCTTTTCTCCTTCGCCGATCTAAGACACTCTTTGATCTTCCTTGTCGGTTTGAAAATCGTCTTTACGCCATGTTTGTGCAATATACGGCCGATTCTGTCCGTCACTCTGGGAATGTATGGCAGAAAGGCCGTACCCGACATTTCTCTTTCTGGTTCCTTACTTCGCCGAGTGTTTGGTTCTGTTACACTTCTTATATAATTTGTGGAGTACCCATTGCTCCTCAGGACAGTTTCCAGAACCCGAGACAGAAGCCAAATAGGCAGTTTGTCAACAAGTGGCCACGAAAGCCATAATTTTGTATTACGCCTCTACGGGGAGTAGATTTGCAGATTGTACCGACGCCTTGACCAACGACGGAAGAAGAAGGCGCGACTGATGTCCTCTCTCGCCTTTCTGCCACGGTGCCGAGATGAATGTGCTACACCGAAGTTCTTGAGATGTAAGCGCCTATTCACCACCGCCCAAGCACATCGTATCTACGACAGAATGGAACGAGCTTTTCTTCGTGAGCGAATACATACAACACGGAGAGACTTGGCAAGAACGGATCAGGAACTTCTGGACATTTTCTATCAACTAAGTAGCAGAATGCATCGATACGACTGGGACAAGATCGACAGCATCACTCACAGCAGCATGCAGAACGAACTCGAGTGCTGCACCGAGCGACAGAAGAAAAAGTTTGAAAGATGCCGGAAGCAGACCGACAAGGCGATTCCCGACATGTCACACACAGTGGTCAACCTCACTGAACGACAATTGACCGAAGAGGATGTGTCTGTTCTTCAAAAAGGAGGGAATTTCACTATCATCCCGAGATCTATACCTATGGAGGATATCATTGCCAACACCGAAGCAGCCATTCGGACCCTTCCTTGTGAAAGGGCAGAGGAAATACGCATGGAAACAGCTAGGATACCGCGCCGAACAAAACCACCAGCTTGCAACCTGAAGAAAGAAGAGGTACAAGCCATTAAGAATCTCAACGCCGACAAGAGTATATTGGTACTACCTGCCGATAAGGGGAATGCGACCGTCGTAATGAAGACCGAAGATTATGAGCAAAAGATCCGAGACCTATTAGATCCGATGACGTACCGAAAACTAAGCGCAGATCCGACGCAGCGTATCACACGGAATACGAATCGATTAATCAAGGCGTCTTCTCTGCCGGCGGACATACAGAGAAACCTGCGCACCACAGAAGCCCTACCACCTCGGCTGTATGGATTACCCAAGATCCATAAGAACAACGTTCCACTGAGACCGATCGTTAGCGCTCCTGGATCACCGACATATAAACTGGCAAAACACTTGGCCTCTCTGCTCCAGCCACACGTGGGAAAGACCGACACATACATTAAGGACTCAGGACATTTCATTGAGAAGCTGAAGAAACTGAAACTTGCACCAAACGACATCTTGGTCAGCTTTGATGTTGTTTCGTTATTTACGAAAGTGCCACTCAGTGACGCTCTGGAGCACATCGGTTCCATTTTCCCGCTAGACATCAGAAAGCTCTTCCATGCATGTCTCACCACGAACTATTTCACGTGGAATGGCGACTTCTACGAACAGCTGGAAGGCGTCGCCATGGGTAGTCCTCTCAGTCCAGTGGTGACCAACTTCTTCATGGAACAATTCGAAGCACAGGCACTGGACTCGGCGACTTGAAAACCTAAGGTGTGGTACAGGTACGTTGATAATACTTTCGTGGTGTGGAGCCACGGTGAAGAACAGCTCGGTGACTTCCTAAGACACTTGAACAGCATCCATGCCAACATAACATTTACCATGAAAGTAGAAAAGGACAAGAAACTGCCATTTCCAGATGTGCTGGTCACAAGGGACGGCTAAAACCTGGGACACAGCGTGTATCGAAAACGACACACACGGACCGATACCTGCACAAACTGTCAAACCACCACCCGAGCCAGAAAAGAGGCATGATTAGTACGCTCGTAACGAGAGCAGGACGAATATGTGAGCCGCAACACCTCAAACGAGAAATGCAACACCTGGAAACTGTCCTGAGGAGCAATGGGTACTCCACATTATGTTAGAAGTGTAACAGAGCCAAACACTCGGCGAAGTAAGGAACCAGAAAAAGAAATGTCGGGTACGGCCTTTCTGCCATACATTCCCAGAGTGACGGACAGAATCGGCCGTATATTGCGCAAACATGGCGTAAAGACGATTTTCAAACCGACAAGGAAGATCAAAGAGTGTCTTAGATCGGCGAAGGAGAAAAGAGACCCACTTGCAATGTCGGGAATATATCGTATACCATGTACATGCGGAAAAGTTTATGTCGGAATGACTGGACGATCCATCAACACCAGGATCAAAGAGTATAAGCGACATTGCAGGTTGGGGCAGGTGGAGAAATCGGCCGTGGCAGACACGCACTGAATGAGACCGACCACGTAATAAAATTAGCCGACACGGAAGTTCTGGCTGTAGAGAAGCACTATCACACGCGCTTGTTCAGAGAAGCTGTAGAAATACAAAAACACGCGAACAGTTTGAACAAGAAAGAGGAAAGCCTTAAGGTAAACAGATCCTGGCTTCCCGTACTGCAGCGAACGACCGTCGCAGGTAGAAAGAGGAGAACCGCACCGGAAATGACCGCAGAGAAGCCCTCGGACGTTGGCGCGCCAGGTACATATAGTCTGCGGCCGCGAGCTCGGCTCCAGTTCACCACCGGCAATGGAGGGTGAAGCTTTGACAATGCCAGCCACTCGTGCTGGCGAAACGTCAGAAAAATCATTAGATGAACGTCGGCCGAAGAACCCGAGACAGAAGCCAATAGGCAGTTTGTCAACAAGTGGCCATGAAAGCCTTAACAAATTTGTACTTCTGTTTATGTCGCACAACTCCATCTCGATATTGCGATTCGTTTCCCGTCAGTGTAGCTACAAAGTGGTTTGATGAAACCTCTGCCAGGCATTTAATTGTGAATTGCAGAGTAATATGTAGACGTATATCACGGTAATGTGTGGTATCACGCCGCACGATATTTAACAAGCAGCATTTATCGAAAGAGCGCCAATCGACTTACCTTGTTTGCACCTGAATCCTAACAGTATTCAAAGACAAGACCGTTATTACTAATTTTTCGTGATTGCAACTCAATATGTGGTTTTCAGAACGCCATATAAATAATGGCAGAACTTCTTGAAAGACCAAACTATAGCTAATACTTCCAGCTCGGCCGTGGTATATAACCTTTTACAATTTGACAATATTTTACTTGCAAAAGCTATCAGGCAGAACGTGCGTTGCCCATTAATTGTCTTAATTTGGAAAAGACAATGTCCTAATCCAACATTTGAAGAATCTGTCACTAAGAAAAATCGAAGTCCATATCTGGAGGATGCAACAGCTTCGCATTTACCAGAGCGTATTTGATTTTCTCAAATGCATACTGACAGTCATTTGTCCATCACCCAGAAACATTCTTTCTTAACAGATTTACTAATGGCTTTGAATTCATGACTTAGTCCTCTCTGACCCGTCGCAATAATGAGGCTAAACCCAAAAATGCCTTTAGATGTTTCTTATCGGACCTTGCCGTTGGTGGGGAGACTTGCGTGCGTTAGCGGTACAGATGGCCGTACCGTAGGTGCAATCACAACGGAGGGTATCTGTTGAGAGGCCAGACAAACATGTGGTTCCTGAAGAGGGGCAGCAGCCTTTTCAGTAGTTGCAGGGGCAACAGTCTGGATGATTGACTGATCTGGCCTTGTAACATTAACCAAAACGGCCTTGCTGTGCTGGTACTGCGAACGGCTGCAAGCAAGGGGAAACTGCAGCCGTAATATTTCCCGAGGACATGCAGGCTTTACTGTATGATTAAATGATGATGGCGTCCTCTTGGGTAAAATATTCCGGAGGTAAAATAGTCCCCCATTCGGATCTCCGGGCGGGGACTACTCAAGAGGACGTCGTTATCAGGAGAAAGGAAACTGGCGTTCTACGGATCGGAGCGTGGAATCTCAGATCCCTTAATCGGGCAGGTAGGTTAGAAAATTTAAAAAGGGAAATGGATAGGTTAAAGTTAGATATAGTGGGAATTAGTGAAGTTTGGTGGCAGGAGGAACAAGACTTTTGGTCAGGTGATTTCAGGGTTGTAAATACAAAATCAAATAGGGGTAATGCAGGAGTAGGTTTAATAATGAATAAAAAAATAGGAGTGCGGGTTAGCTACTACAAACAGCATAGTGAACGCATTATTGCGGCCAAGATAGACACAAAGCGCATGCCTACTATAGTAGTACAAGTTTATATGCCAACTAGCTCTGCAGATGATGAAGAAATTGATGAAATGTATGACGAGATAAAAGAAATTATTCAGGTAGTGAAGGGAGACGAAAATTTAATAGTCATGGGTGACTGGAATTCGTCAGTAGGAAAAGGGAGAGAAGGAAACATAGTGGGTGAATATGGATTGGGGGAAAGAAATGAAAGAGGAAGCCGCCTTGTAGAATGTTGCACAGAGCATAACCTAATCATAGCTAACACTTGGTTCAAGAATCATAAAAGAAGGTTGTATACCTGGAAGAATCCTCGAGATACTAAAAGGTATCAGATAGATTATATAATGGTAAGACAGAGATTTAGGAACCAGGTTTTAAATTGTAAGACATTTCCCGGGGCAGATGTGGATTCTGACCACAATCTGTTGGTTATGATCTGCAGATTGAAACTGAAGAAACTGCAAAAAGGTGGGAATTTAAGGATATGGGACCTGGATAAACTGAAATAACGAGAGGTTGTAGAGAGTTTCAGGGAGAGCATAAGGAAACAATTGACAGGAATGGGGGAAAGAAATACAGCAGAAGAAGAATGGGTAGCTCTGAGGGATGAAGTAGTGAAGGCAGCAGAGGATCAAGTAGGTAAAAAGACGAGGGCTAATAGAAATCTTTGGGTAACAGAAGAAATATTGAATTTAATTGATGAAAGGAGAAAATATAAAAATGCAGTAAATGAAGCAGGCAATAAGGAATACAAACGTCTCAAAAATGAAATCGATAGGAAGTGCAAAATGGCTAAGCAGGGATGGCTAGAGGACAAATGTAAGGATGTAGAGGCTTGTCTCACTAGGGGTAAGGTAGATACTGCCTACAGGAAAATTAAAGAGACCTTTGGAGAGAAGAGAACCACTTGTATAAATATCAAGAGCTCAGATGGCAACCCAGTTCTAAGCAAAGAAAGGAAGGCAGAAAAGTGGAAGGAATATATAGAGGGTTTATACAAGGGCGATGTACATGAGGACAATATTATGGAAATGGAAGAGGATGTAGATGAAGACGAAATAGGAGATAAGATACTGCGTGAAGAGTTTGACAGAGCACTGAAAGACCTGAGTCGAAACAAGGCCCCAGGAGTAGACAACATTCCATTAGAACTACTGATGGCCTTGGGAGAGCCAGTCATGACAAAACTCTACCATCTGGTGAGCAAGATGTATGAGACAGGCGAAATACCCTCAGACTTCAAGAAGAATATAATAATTCCAATCCCAAAGAAAGCAGGTGTTGACAGATGTGAAAATTACCGAACTATCAGTTTAATAAGTCACAGCTGCAAAATACTAACGCGAATTCTTTACAGACGAATGGAAAACTGGTAGAAGTGGACCTCGGGGAAGATCAGTTAGGATTCCGTAGAAATGTTGGAACACGTGAGGCAATACTAACCTTACGACTTATCTTAGAATAAAGATTAAGAAAAGGCAAACCTACGTTTCTAGCATTTGTAGACTTAGAGAAAGCTTTTGACAATGTTAACTGGAACACTCTCTTTCAAATTCTGAAGGTGGCAGGGGTAAAATACAGGGAGCGAAAGGCTATTTACAATTTGTACAGAAACGAGATGGCAGTTGTAAGAGGCGAGGGGCATGAAATGGAAGCAGTGGTTGGGAAAGGAGTGAGACAGGGTTGTAGCCTCTCCCCGATGTTATTCAATCTGTATATTGAGCAAGCAGTAAAGGAAACAAAAGAAAAATTCGGAGTAGGCATTAAAATACATGGAGAAGAAGTAATAACTTGGAGGTTCGCCGATGACATTGTAATTCTGTCAGAGACTGCAAAAGACTTGGAAGAGCAGTTGAACGGAATGGACAGTGTCTTGAAAGGAGGATATAAGATGAACATCAACAAAAGCAAAACGAGGATAATGGAATGTAGTCAAATTAAATAGGGTTATGCTGAGGGTATTAGATTAGGAAATGAGACACTTAAAGTAGTAAAGGAGTTTTGCTATTTAGGGAGTAAAATAACTGATGATGGTCGAAGTAGAGAGGATATAAAATGTAGACTGGCAATGGGAAGGAAATCGTTTCTGAAGAAGAGAAATTTGTTAACATCGAGTATAGATGTAAGTGTCAGGAAGTCGTTTCTGAAAGTATTTGTATGGAGTGTAGCCATGTATGGGAGTGAAACATGGACGATAACTAGTGTGGACAAGAAGAGAATAGAAGCTTTCGATATGTGGTGCTACAGAAGAATGCTGAAGATAAGGTGGGTAGTACACGTAACTAATGAGGAGGTATTGAATAGGATTGGCGAGAAGAGAAGTTTGTGGCACAACTTGACTAGAAGAAAGGATCGGTTGGTAGGACATGTTTTGAGGCATCAAGGGATCACAAATTTAGCATTGGAGGGCAGCGTGGAGGGTAAAAATCGTAGAGGGAGACCAAGAGATGAATACACTAAGCAGATTCAGAAGGATATAGGTTGCAGTAGATACTGGGAGATGAAGAAGCTTGCACAGGATAGAGTAGCATGGAGAGCTGCATGAAACCAGTCTCAGGACTGAAGACCACATCAACAACAACATCGCTAAGAGTAGGAAAATTCTTAATAGCACTTATGTTGGCACCGTCTGGCAAAATTCCTTTGTCATCAATTAAATGACCGAAAAAGTTTATCTTATTCATCCCAAAGTGAGACTTTTGCAGGTTTGTGGTTATTCAGAATCTCCTAAAAGCTTCCAACAATCTCTCTAATAATCAGATCTGCTGTTCCCATGTTGCAGTAGCAATTAAGATGTCATGGACGAACCGGGTGATCCGACTTCTTAGTTCTGGTCCTACCGCTGCATCTAATGCCATTATAAAACTCCTGTTTCACATTCAAACCGTAAGGCGATAACTTAAACTGATAACTTCTTCCGGTATATATGAAGGCTGTACATTGTTCTGATTGTTCATCCAATTTGATCTGCCATTAGGAATCCCATAGGTCAATAATGGTAAAGTACTTGGCTCCATGAAATCTCTGAGTGAGTTCATCTACATATTCTGGATGACTTCTCACCGCTACAACAATTTTATAGGTGACTCTTGCATCCAACACCAATCTTACTTTTCCTCCTGGTTTAGGTACTACTAACAGCAGACTAAAATACAGATTGACCGATGCTTCTATCAGGTCCCAGTTTATCATCCTGTTTATTTCTTCACTTACTGATTTTCTCAGTCTCCACAGAATTGGATATGATTTATTACAATACTTCTCATGAGGAAACACATCCAAATGGCACAAAAATCCCTTAATAATTACTGTCCTTTCTTCAGAAACCTGGACATATTTCTGCAAGAGATCTACTAATTGATTATCTGTTCGTTTTTCCAATCCATCATCTTCCCTTACCTTTTCTTCTACTTGTTCTGCTATCCAGAGATTCTTGCTTTCCTATACCTCTTCTGTATGTTTATATCTCCTTTTCTCTCAAATGAGCTTAACAGCATGCTCAGGACAATACTTTCCAAGGCTCCTATCTTCCATGATCAGATCAACTTGTGCCATTTCCCCATTATCACAAAAACCGACTTTATTTTTAAGTCCTTCTCCCTCATAGTCTCTAATCCGATGATACAAACTTCTATTAATTTTTGAATTACTAGGAACAAGCATCTTGTCACTGTATTTCCTTATCTTACATCTAGCAAAGTTTGTATCCTGACTGGTTGCGAGTGTGTATCTAAGACTCCAGTGATCTTACAGTTCTGTATCGCCAATGTAGGTAACTCAGTCTTCTGGGATAGCTGTTTAAATTAATTGTTGGAGATCGCATTTATTGAGGCTCCGGTTTCCAAGATTGCTCTGATTGGTATGTCTAATATTTCGGCTTGATTCGCTGATATTGGTACTTTATTAGAAACTTGTTACCCAGGATTTATGTCTTCTGTTAACTCCTCAATGATCCTAATTCCATCGTTGTCAAACAGTTTACAGGTGATTGTTTGCCCCCATTACTCTCTTATCGACCTAAACTCTGGGGCGTAATGTGGTAGTATTGAGTTTAAATTTCTCTTTCTAGCCGGTTCATTGTTGCCATCGGTTGCGTCGACTATGACCGGTGGCTGTTCTCGCCAGGCTTGAATATTTGGCGGCCTTGGCTTCGCCTCGTATATGGTTTGATTACTTTGTCTTTGATTTCTACAGTCATTATATACAGGATTGTACCTCTTTTCAAATCGCCTCTGACTGTTTCTATTCGGCTCATAATTTCTTCTGTTATTCTGCTGTTCCATACAATTTGCTCCATTGTTGTAACCATTATTCCTATTGGTTTGATGAAAATTTTCCATTTGGCTTCCATTCATTCATCCGTTATTGCTGTTGTAACCTGTCTACCTATTTTCCGTTTCATAGGATTTACTGTAATTATTTCTTCTTCTATGTTCCTCTTGTAGCAAATCGATTAAATCTTCTGCAGACATGAATTCTTCCGGATTATCTTCTGAAACACGCAGCAATTTTTCCCTGATCTCCAGCGGAAGCTGAGTTTTGATGATCATTAGCATACTTTTGTGATCTATTGGTTGATCCCAATATCTTGCTTTATTGGAATATTTATCTAAGTATCTCCTTAAGTTCCCATTTCGGTAAGAAAAGGGTTCAGGTTTTTTCACTTCCTCCCTCAATCTATCCTGAACATCTTTAGACTAGCAGTTCCCAATAGGTAGTCCGCAGACCCCCAGGGCTCCGCGAGCTATGCCTGAGGGGTCCGCAAGATTCTATAAGAATAAAAAAAAATATTAAATATATTTCGTATGATAACATATTTTTTTTGTTTTGTCCGCTTTCTGCATGAGAAGAGCTTTAGCGAAAGCTAACATCTACGTCTTGCGTCTTCCTAGAGCCAACTGACACTAGCACACTCTAGCGCAAAACTAGAATTAGATAGAGGCAAATAGTTCTGCTGTATGCCGTTAGACTGCGCGGGCTGCCTCTTTGCCTGTCATTTTCACTTTATACTCAATTTTTATTTTTTTAAGGAGTTTTTTACACTTAACACCCAGATTTGAAGACAAATATTTTGAGCAACAATCAAACATTTAACAGTAACAATGATGGCTAAATTGAAAAAGTTTCAATCTCAATATCTTTTCAATAATGAATATTTCAATGCTTTCTCTAAATACCAAAAATGTAAAACGTATAAAAAGACTCTTAATTTGACTTTTTTAAGTACTTGATACTGTGATATGACAAGATACCAATCACGCTCGATGAGGGGGTCCTCGAGAAAATTTTGTTGGGAACCCCAGCCCTAGACCAATATCTATGGAGGAATACTTTCTCAAATTCTTCGTAGGTGTCTACTTGTCTATTACATCAGTCATCCACAGACTACCAACGCCTTGGATGTAACCTGATATGTATTCGATTTTCTGACGATCAGACCAAGCTCGTGGTAACACTTCTCTGTATTGTCTGATAAAGACGACTGGATTTAATGTCTTCTTTCCCGGAATAATACATTTGGAATTTCCTATGCCTAACATTTTCTCTTCCATGATAGATCTGGTATAGTCACTCATAGGTGACGTACTGTTCGTTTGGGTTTGTATCTGGGTACTGTTCATCACCCCCATAATTATACATCGAGCCCTGATATCTTCATTTTCTACATGTAGATCTCCACTCTCGGCTGGCTTCCTTTATTTCTTTAATAGCCGCCCCCCGCAGTTCTTCTATCCTTTGAGTGCACGTTTGCAAATTCTGTGTAACTTCTGCTTTCCATCTTTGGAACTCGGTTCCTATCTGCACGCGAGCAGCCTTCAACTCTTGATCTATTTGGCTAGGTAACGATAGGGCTCCACTCATTATATTCTATTCCGCATTCTTGATACCTATATTAACAGACAATGTCACTTACTGTTCCTTATCCACTACCCACTCGTCTAATTGTTGCTTAAACTGCTGGACTTTGTCTTGGAACTTTTGTTCCATTCGCCCTTCATATCCGGACGCTGTTTCCTTTACTGTTGAGATCTGGCTTTGTACCTCAACTTCTACCGTTTGTTGTCTCCCCCGCACTGTTTCAATTTCACTGTTTACTGCATTTATTTCGATCGAAAATTGTTCGTGGGTTTGCTTCATACTGTTTATTTCTTTCCTGATTTCTGTCTTTTCATTTGTCAAAATACTCACATCAGCTAATACTTTAACAAAATCTTCCCTTCTGCGCAGTTCGTTCACTTTATTGCTTATACCCTTTACTTTCTCGGCTACCTCTGCCTGTTCTGTAACTAGGTTGCTCACAGTGGTGGTCAGATTAGTTACTTTAGCCACTATATTTGCCTGTTCCATAGCTATGGCTTCTACATTTGCAGAAATAGTCGCCTGCGCAGGTTACATATCCGCTTGAGCAGCAGACATCCTCGCTTGCTCAACTACCAGTTTCGTCTGAGTTGCAGACATTTTGGACTGTTCCGAAGCTAAATTCTCAATTGTTGTTAAAATATTCCCTTGCGTAGCAGACATAGTCATCTGAATAGCAAACATGTGAGACTAGTCTGAAGCTAAACCCGCTACGGTTTCATCAAAAGTTTCATCTGATTTAAGAGCTCAGCTATAGGGTCTTTGGTTTCTCCTTGGCTAGCATCCACCGATAGCCCTGGCTTTTGTTCATCACCACTGGGCTGCACATTCGCTTCCTGTTCCCTCTGCATTTTAAACGTGATCTGGTTTTAACCATAATAATTCAGTTGTTCACTGTTCTTGTAATTACTTTACTCTGGACACAATTCAGCTTTACCCCACGAATATACTGGGTGAAAAGTATTTCACCCGACAAACTCTGGGAGGTTTTAGGGGACATCAAAACAAATATTTTTCCCTAATGTCATTTTTCCCTATGAGGATTATTTAAACCGGTGGAGGGCGTATTACGCTCTTCAGTTGTTAGAGGCCGTATTACGATCTTCAGTTGTTAGAAGGCGTATTACGCTCTTCAGTTGTAGGTAACTGCTGTCCACTAATGTAGCAGTGGATTGTCTCTTTTTACTAATGGAGCGATACACTTGGAGTGAGTACACTGATATGGTTGGTGCGTACTGCGTAGCGCACCACAACGGACGAGCTGCACAGCGGGTTTATCAACAACAACATCCTAATCGCCGTATCCCGGATCATACGACCTTTCCTGCTGTGTACCAACGTCTGCGTGAGACCGGGTCATTTAACAGATTACCTGGACAGGAACACCGTTGCACGGTAAGAACGCTGCAATTTGAGGAAGCTGTCTTGCAGCATGTGGAGAGGGGTCCTTCAATCAGCACTCGTGCAATTGCACGTAACATGGTGACGAATCAGACGAATGTAAGAACAATTCCTTTGAGAGCAATAGTTACGTCCATTTCACTTACAGTGTCTCCACAACCTGGTACCAGTTGATCATCCACCCAGAGCACAGTTCCTCTACCGGTTTAAATACTCACCATAGGAAAAAATGACATTAGGGAAAAATATTTGTTTTGATGTCCCCTAAAACCTCCCAGAGTTTGTCGGTTTAAGTACTTTTTACCCTGTACACATCATATTCTATACCCCAGAACATCTCTCCACAATTGTGAACATATAAATAAATCACTCTGCATATACTAAAACATATAATAACTAAATCTACAAATATTCATACCCCAGTCGTTACCTACAAAGTCAAGACTAATGTCTGCAATGAGTTAGCATGTCGTTCTTATGCTTGCCTTTACTGCAGAGTAGAACTGCATGAAGTTCTTATGTGATGGACCCACTTTGTCATGGCTCTCAGATGTCGGATGCAGATCAATAGAATAATTCCATCAGTCGTACAGGAAATGATACAAAGTACTACATTGAAAAACATGAAACGATCGTATGCCATCGTCGGCCGGGAGGACCCATTCGGGTTCTGCCGCCAATTGCCAGTCTTATTTCAATTGGCGCCACATTAGGTGACTTGCGGTCGATGATGAGAATGAAATAATGATGAGAACACAACACCCAGTCGACGAGAGGAGAAAATCTCGAATCCGGCCGGGAATCGAACCCAAGCCCAGAGCATAACAGGCAAGCACGTTACCACCAAGCTAATCAGGCGGACAGGACAACATTAGTATATATACATAACATAATGTACACATTTATCATAACAAATCACAATGTATACAGAGAGTACATATAACTGAATGATCGTGTATTAATTTGTTTTTGTTCTTGAAATACCTGACATTGTCTATGTTTCACTCCTTGTAGGTCCTCTCAAGTCTCAGCCATTGTTATAATATTGTGATTCAAAAGCAGAAAGTAACGTTTCTAAACTATTAGTATTAAACTCGTTGCTATTGAACTTGTGTGTGTAGCGTCTCTGTCTGTATGTCTGTGAAGGACAATATCAAGTTCCAGAGCGGCTTCGACTAATCCCACAGCGTACGTAATTTCGTACACGTAGACAATTTACCCTCGTGATTTAGAAGCAACTGCTGACCCCGACGGTCGTGTGTAAAATTCTTGAATTGTAAAAAAAAGAAGACTTCTATAGGATCTTCTCAAATTGGGATACTGCCATTCGTATTTGGTCAAACGATGACTGTCTGCGAGTGAAATGAGTTCGTTTTAGAAGGTAAAACTTCCTCTGTGCTTTTAAAAGTGTTATTGAAGCAGGTTCTACAGCAAACTTCGACCGGCAAATGTTCGAAGTCCTATACAAGCTTGTCGTACATTACACTTCATCACAGAATCTTTTAATCAAACATAAATACGCGAAATTACCTTTGCAATGCACCAGACTGTATTTTGGCTGTTACTAAACTCCATATTAACTTTATATACCGCTTGTGAATCTCAAAAGCCACAAATTATACGATATGGCAGCTAACATTGACTATTTCATTGCACACACTTCAAACACGTCCTCTCATTATCCTGCCTCCCAACAAAACATCAGGTCACATACCAATTATTTTCCATTTGTTCGTTCGCCGCCGGCCGTTGTGGCCGAGCGGTTCTAGGCGCTTCAGCCCGGTTCAAATGATTCAAATTGCTCAGAGCACTATGGGACTTAACATCTGAGGCCATCAGTCTCCTAGACTTAGAACTACTTAAACCTAACTAACGTAGGCCAGTGTGGCCGAGTGGTTCTAGGCGCTTCAGTCTGGAACCGCGCGATCACTACGGTCGCAGGTTCGAATGCTGCCTCCGGCATGGGTGTGTGTGATGTCCTTAGGTTAGTTAGGTTTAAGTAGTTCTAAGTTGTAGGGGACTGATGACCTCAGGTGTTAAGTCCCATAGTGCTCAGAGCCATTTGAACCTAACTAACCTAAGGACATCACACACATCCATGCCCGAGGCAGGATTCGAACCTGCGACCATAGCAGCCACGCGGTTCGGGACTGAAGCGCCTACAACCGCTCGGCCACAGAGACCGGCGGATCTGTTCTCAATAAGGGACAGTATAAGATGATGGTTTAAAGAATATTCTAGATCAATCGAAGGAGTTATTTGGATACCCATATCGTCCGACATCAATTAGGGACGGCTACAGAGGCATCAGATACTGAGTATTTCTGCAAGCGACAGTACTGCAATACGCCGAGAGAAAGGAGGCCCGATATGATATTAAGAGGTATCTCATGACTTTTTCACCACGGTGTTCGGCGAACATGCAGCAAAGTTTCTCCGTGTTTTGAAAGGCGTATGTACTCGTTGGCAGCGATGATGAGGCATTGTAGAATCTCTGACCAGAGTTGTTGCGCTCGAGGCGCAGTGCAGTACAGTAGTCTGTTGGGAGCAGTAGCCGAGTTATGTAGCGGAGAGCAGTCTGTCTGTAGTGGTAGCGCAGAGCAGTCGGCGGGCGTCGGCACCGCAATGGTCGAGATTCAGGACAAGGTATATTATTAAGCAGCTTTGCGATCAGCTAATAATGTTAATTAAGTGTAATTTCTGTAAGAATCGCCCCCAATAATAATTTTGATTTAAAAGCAATTTTTTAACAAAGAATCATTTGATTTCCTTCCATTTCCTTTAAACAAAAAAATTTTTCAATTAACTTCAAAAAGAATTAGTTATTGCGATGCATCTGCTGCAAGCTGTGGCGCAGAATAAGAGCAGAATTTTGACATGCAGTTTTACTAAGGTAAGAAAATAATTCTGATTTTTGCACAGGGCCAAAGACCGACATTTCGGTTTAATTGAGTGTTGATTAACACTGTACTTTCATTGTCATGGGATTATCTTTCATTATTTAATGCGAGCTTATACTTGCGTCAGATTGCTAATTTTTGTTTAATTGTCTTTGTCATTAATATTTTTGTGGGAAGGTTACACTTGGCTCCATTTCTATTAAGTAAAATCATTTGAAATTTCTGTGGGGAGGTTACACATGGCGACACCCAGTCCAGGATCGTATTTCGTGAGAATCTTTTGAAAAACAGTCAGATATCTGCTCTTATTTGCTTAAATATAATTATAATTTGGCGCAACGCTTTTACTAATTTGTGACTTTCTTTCCTCAGATCATCGGCAATTCGTTGCTCTGTTGTATTTGAGTGTTGCTTTCTGCATTGTGTTTATTTGTTTTGTGAATAATTGTGACTATAGTAAAAATGCCGCGAAAGACTGTGAATATTGTATCGCGAGGTATTATGAACGAAATTACCGACTTAAACAATGTGACTGATAGTAATTGTGATACGCAGTGTAATGATAACAATCCTGCGTTCACTGACAGTCAGTGCGTTCCAACCACTAATGATGACTTTTGCCTTAATGATGAACAAGCGAACTCAATTGTCTCCACTGTTAATTTGACGACAATTGATGACGCGGGGGGCTCTATTGTAATGAGCGCTGCCCAGTTTAATACACCCGGTTAAAATGTACAGACAAATTTCTCTAATGAAAATGAGCAGGATACACAAAGTACGCCGGATTTATTTAATTCCGAAATAGTGTCTGACAGTGTACATCCGACTGATAAACCTTTTTGTAAATCTCAGAATAACCAATTGGTTACAGAAAGCGAGACAATTCCAGATCGACCATTAAACAGCACAAAGAATAGAAATGTTAATTTTGGCTCGGATCAAATTATGGCACTATTGCTGCAACAAGTTAACCAAATTATTGAAAACCAAGACGACCTTAAAGAAGATTTCAAACAACAACTTAGTGATCAGAACAGACAACAGAATGAAAAACAAGACAGTCTTAAAGAAGATCTCAAACAACAACTTAGTGAACAGAACGAACAGTTAAATGAAAAATTAGATAACAATTCTAGACAGTTAAATGAAAAATTGGATAACAATTCCAGACAGTTAAGTGAACAAATTAGAGCCGTTGCCGCGCAGTGCCATGAGACTAAGGAACAGTTACGCGAGGAAATCGAGGCTTGTTCGCGAAAAAGTAGCGAAGAAATTAAGTCTGTTGCTCAAGAATTAAGGGAATTGCAAACAGCTGCAACAGAAACACTCAGAGATGAAATTAGCGGAGTCGCTAAACAATGCTCTGAAAAAGCTGCACAATTACGCGACGAGTTTAAAGCAATGACGGTAGAACTTTCGCGCACAATGGATGAAAAGATTGATGCGAAATTCGAACAACAGAATACACAGATTAACGAACGTCTTAGTCTTCACATACAGAACAGTGATACGCGTTTCCGCAAATTTATTGATGATCAAAATAAAGTAAAACGTCAAGTAATGGAAACAATCACTGCTCAGAGACAAGAAGACAAACGTAAGATGTTTGCGAAAGCAAAAACATACGTAGACAACAATATTGCTACAATGTCCGACAAAATTAATACCATCGAACAGTTGAACGCGGAATTACGCGATGAAATTTCTGATCTTAGATCAAAAACAGATACACATACAGCAGATATTCAGACAGTGACAGACAGATTTGAAGAATTAGAAATAACACAGGATTCCGATGTCGTCAAAGCTGATGTTAATAAACTGAACGAAACAACACGTAAATTGCAAAACCAGATTAATGCCACTGACACTAAAACCGATGATCAGGCAAAAATACTGACTGAAAAATATGATGAATTGGCCAGTCGTATTGATGCTATCGAAAGTAATAGTGACAGCAAATCAGACGATACTTCACCGGTTTCATTTAAACAAACACCTGAATTTCAAAATTTACAACAGACAATTAATGAGATTGATTCATCTAATAACACGTTGCGTAGAAAATTGTCAAGTTTACAGCAGGAGGTAACAGAGATGAAAAATATTTCAGTTAATAACACATCACAGCAGACGCCACCTTGCGAACATTTGTCAGACTCGCGCAACGCGTATCATTTGGGTAATCTACAGAGAGTACGGGACTTGGATTCCGAACAACCACAGTTCAACAGATTCTCTTACAATCCTGATCCTGTTCCATCATACAGAGACGATAATTTCGATTACAAACATTTTCTGTCAGTAAGAAAATTTAAAGTGTTTAAAAACGACAGAACACAGATTCACCCGCTAGATTGGATTCAACAATTTAGCTTTGCTTTTCCACCGACTTGGCCTGTAACGCACAAACTGGAATTTATTTGTAGCTTTTTGGAAGGCGAACCGGCAACTCGTATGAGACCGATCGCGAGACAATGTTATTCAGTAGAAGAGTTTCAGAATGCTTTTCTATCTGCGTATTGGTCAAAGACGACACAGCGCGGAATTAAAGATCAGTTAATTAGTTTACCGAATTATGAGAACTCAAATTTTCCGAGTGTGACGCACTTCTTTGAGCACATGGTGCAACAAAATCAGTATTTGAGTGAACCCTATAGTGAATCTGCACTTATACAATTATGCATTTCTAAACTGCCACGATCATTAAGAGTGTCACTCCTAACGGGTCAGCAAAAAGAAAATATTTCGGCTTTCAGGGATCTGTTGCAGCTTTTAGAAGTGCAGCAATCTGATTATTCCTTTGTAAACAAAAATTTTTCGTATAACAACCAAGGCCAACAAACGTACAGCAATTATGATCAGACACGTAATCTCAACGGTAGAAGTGATAGACGCTTTAGGACTGACAACCACCAGAACTTTGGTAACAGACAAAATTCTAATTATCGGTATCGTCAAAATTATGAGCAACAGGAACCACATTTTAGTAACAATAGACGTTTTCCGCCACGACAACATGAAAGTTTGCCGGTTAACATACCTAACCAACAATGGAATGCACAAGGTCAACCAGGCTTTAATGTTTCGCCGCGTGCACGTATAGTCCCTGATACAACAAATGGTAACGCACGGCAGCAAAGGAACAACTACGTACAGAAAACACAGTATTTCAATTCCTATCGCAATGCACCGTATAGGAACGACTATTACGACAGACGTAAAAATAATTACGACAATTTTCAGCGTACATCCAACAACAGTCGGTCATACCTACAGCAAAATCATCCGCAAGAACATATTCTCGTGAATGAACCCGACAGTAGGTATCACCCAGAGCGTAATACGTATGGAAGAAATAATAGAACTGTTCAAATTGTAGAAATGCCACGACATCCTCCTGATAATAGTAACACGCCAGATAGAATCTGACTAGATACTGTACAGGACGCATCTTCCAATAACACAAGCACTAGTTTTGACACGCAAAATGTTGTTCACGAAAATGTTATTACTTTCGACGACATCCGAGACACTCTTTTACAGGAAAGACCAGTTGTTCAGAAAACCATTTCACATCCTGTCATCGAAATTAAAATAGGTTCATCGAAATTTTCAGCAGTAATTGATTCTGGCTCACCTATGTCAGTCATTAATGAGGAAACTTTTAACGAGTGCAACAAAGAGAATACCTATCCCACATTACCTTTAGGCAAAACGAAAGTGAAAGGAGCAGTATCGAGTAAAGGAGTGGATGTAAAATTACAGACGCATTTATCATTTTGTATAGGAGGTCATACTTTTCATTCAAATTTTTGGATTGTTCCTTTATTGACAACAGACGTAATTTTAGGTACTAATTTTCTCGTACAACACGACGCAGTGGTTGATTTTCAAAATTCCTATTTAATGTTGAAGGACGAAAATGTGCAATTGGCTTTAGAATTTCAGCATTCCTTATCTGCAGAAGAACAAACAATTAACCGCACAGAGGTCATTTCCGCAACACGTAACATAGACTGTAGTTCCACATTGTTTACGGATACGTACGTACATAACTATAACACTCCAGACGAAGCTGACTACGACGTAATGCAAATGATTTCCGATAAAGTTAAACAAAGCAGTGCAAATACAGATGACGAACGAACGCAATTACACAAAATTCTTTTTCAGCAAGCTCCAGTTTTCGATAACATTCCTGGTACTATGTCCGGTTTTATGTATGAATTTCAAGTCAAACAGCACGATACATTTAAAGCAAAGCATTATCCCATTCCGTATATTCATAGAGAACAAGTTAAAAAAGAGTTGCAGGATATGCTCGATCAAGGAATTATAGAACCGGCAGTTAGTCCGTACATAAACCCGCTGCATATTGTTAAAAAAAAAAGATGGCTCACTTCGCCTTGTACTTGATTCACGTCACATTAATGACATTATTATTAATGAAACAGATCGACCACAGACTTTAGAAGAACTGCTACAGAAATTTCACGGTACAGCTATTTATTCCACATTAGATTTGAAATCGGGATTTTGGCACATTCAACTTCATCCGAATTGCAGAAAATTACAGCTTTTCTCTGTTTTGGTGACTGTTATCAATTTTGCAAATTACCATTCGGCTTAACTATTTCCTCTGCAGCTTTTATTCGCGGTTTGAACACAATACTTCCGATAGAACTTAAAGACAGAATTACGACGTACGTAGATGACATTCTTATCGCAGAAGCTAACTGGTCTGAACACAATCTGATTTTAGAAAAATTATTGCAAACTTTTCATGCACAAGGACTTACAGTTAACCTTAGTAAATCGCATTTTTGTAAAACTTCTATAAAATTTCTTGGACACGTAATTTCAGCAGAAGGCATTGCGCCTGATCCAGAAAAACTTCAAGCTCTACGTGACATTACTGTTCCTACGACTAAGAAACAATTACGCAGTTTTTTGGGTTTAATTAACTTTTTTCGCAAATTTATTCATCACTCTGCTTTAGACACACCTAGATTATGCCAATTAACAGGTAAAAACACTATTTGGTCATGGGATAAGCAAGCACATTCTGAATTCGTGAACACGAAACATGCTTTGTTGAATGCTCCACTTTTATCGCACCCAGATCTTACTAGAAATTTTTCCATTGCCACCGACAGTTCCAACACCGCTTTAGGCGTACATATTTTTCAGGAAATTGAAGAAAATGGCTCTACAGTAATTAAAAACATCGCATTTGCAAGTCGCATTTTGTCACCTGCTGAACGAAATTATTCCGTTACTGAACTAGAAACATTATGTGTTGTATGGGCTTTTACGAGATTTCGGCACTTTCTTTATGGAAGACACACGACCGTTTACACAGATCACAGAGCTATACAATTTCTACTTTCGGCTAAATTCACTCACGACAGGTTAAGTAGATGGAAACTCTATTTACAGGAATTTGATTTTACAATTGTTCACATTCCCGGCACACAAAATGTAATAGCAGACGCATTATCGCGTTCTCTCAGCAACAATCAGCAAGACGTCGCAACCAACTTTTGCAAAACAAATTTCAGCGTTATGTACATTCAGCAAGTACCATTTGAAAATTTTATTTCATCATCATTACAGGATATAGCAAAAGAGCAAAGTAAAGACAATGTGTGGAAAGAAATTAAACACCTTTGACAAGATAAGAATAATGTTACGATTAGGAACCACTACACTGTACGCAATGACATTCTGTTTCGCCGCTCTCATCCAGACAGCAACAATTGGTTATTATGCATTCCTGACGAACTGGTTAACAAATTAATCTGGTACACTCATTTAAGTTATGCACATTACGGAGCCAGAAAATGTTTTCTTATACTGAGACAGAACTGTTATTTTACAAATATGGAAAAACGTATACGACGAGTTTTAGCGTCATGCAAAATTTGCCAGAAAGCTAAATCTGACACCACTTCACACATTCCTCCATTATATCCCATTGTACCTGTTAAATTAAGACATATGGCCGCAGTAGACATTTTTGGTCCAATTCCGAGAACTAATAGAGGTTTTTGCTACATCTTTGTCGCTGTTGAACTCGCTTCAAAATTTGTTACTTTCATTCCGTTACGCAAAGCTACTGCTAAAACTGTTTCGAAAGCATTTGTAAAACATTTTCTATTTCATGTAGGGCATGTGATGAAAGTAATTTCTGACAATGGACCACAATTTCGATCTGCTATATGGACACGCATGTTACGAGCTAGAAACATTTCTCCGATCTATATATCCAAGTACCATGCTTCTTCGAACCCCTGTGAACGAATAATGAAAGACATTGGTAAACTGTGTAGAATATACTGCCACAAAAGACATGTTAATTGTGACACACACATACACTCATTCCAAGATGTAATTAATTCCATTCCAAATGAATCCACTATGATATCTCCGCCTGTAATACTGAAAAACGTTGAACCACCAAACAAAATCAAAGAATTAGTGACATTTCCTACATCTCGTCGACTAAGACACCACGAAATAATTGACATTGCGCTGAACAACATCAAACGTGCCGCAGAGCGCCGGAGAAGACAGCAAAAACAGGTTTGTAGACGCCGAGATTTTCCCGTTGGACAGAAGATATTAGTACGTACACACTATTTATCCAGCAAATTAAAAGGTAAGTGCAGTAAATTTGAACTTATGTACGGAGGTCCATATCGGATTCGCAGCATTCCTCACCCTAATGTTGTACACGTCGAAACTCTGAGAACCAGGAAATCGAAAGGCAACCACCATTGGTCAAACATAAAACTCTTTATTGAGTGAACATACTTTATGATTTATCACGCCGTAATGCTATTTGCTAATTTTTATGAATATTCTGCAATTATATTTATATGACTACTTATTGATGATTATCGTATTTTTTCTTGGCAAGTGCACGGCAAGGTAAGGTTAGCAGGTCGCTCTTCTTGTCGTTACACACAAGACCGTGCATATTTTCCAGATGAACTTACGCATTTTATGAATAATTATGCAATTCTCTGTAGTGACGCATTAATTTTATCAAATTCTCTCTCCATTAAAGTCTTTAATTATCGCCTCTATTAACTACACTACATACAAGCTGAACACAACGAATGTCACATTTTGTCTTTCTTATGTATGTACGATTGTTTTCATGTTTTGTTTGTATGCACTGTGAACTAGTTAAGGTATAACACACACCAGTTGACTTTGACATTTTGCCCTATGATATCTCAACATCGTGACTGTTTTACATTTTCCTTTTTTTTTTTGCTGCTGCATTGTGATATTCTCTGTACATTTTTGCCTTTGAACACTGTCTATGCTTTTGACATATTACGTTTGCTGTCATGTTATGCTGTAGGCTTAATTGTGTCACCATTAACCAATCATTATCTAATGGGTATATGATTTAAATGCAAGACATTAATCTTTGTTCATCAGTTTCAGAAAGAAATGATGCGTAAAGGAAATAAATTAAACAGAAATGGGAATTTCACCTACGGAATAGATGAGAGAAGATACAAAACCTTATGAGGACGAGTAAATGGATCAGAATTAACAAGCATTAACAAGATTATACTATACACATTGCAGAATAGCAGTCTTAACTAATTTTTTCTTTCAGAATACGAAGCGATTGATGCAAGCTGTCAGACAGAACAACACATCTTAGTTTTAAGTGATATAATATGCTACGGATAAGGAATAGTTATGTGATGAATAATGAAGTGATTTTTTTGCAGATGATAATGAATGCTGATGATGAATAATGATGAAGAATATAATAATATGGATAATGAAGTTTTTCTTTACAGGTGATGATAATAATGAGGTTATGATAATATGAATAATGAAGTGATGGATAATGAAGTTTTTCTTTACAGATGAGGATAATGTTGAAGTTATATATTTATGCTATGTAGTTATTTAAGTATTTGTTGCAGTTTGCTTTGACAGCAGGTGTTATATTGCATAGTAGGATGACTGAAGATTTTGGAAAGGACAGCTATGGAACACATTTTTTATACACATTTCACTACCTGTTAATTCGAAGTTCACTACTTTTCAGCATAGTCTGCGTTTCTTCTTTCAGCTCAATAATCCATTTTGTATTTTTTTCAGGAGAAGTTTTTTATGACACTTACTAAACTTGTTACCTATTATACCTGTTCTAGTACTTATTTTTTTTTTACCCATTTGTGTCTATCATTTATAAAGTGATAACCTTGCTACAGCTGACTTATGACGGATGACGTTACACATTTTTTTTTCATTTATAGGATGGATCACAATTTCGTTCTGCTATATGGACACGCATGTTACGAGCTAGAAACATTTCTCCGATTTATATATCCAAGTACCACGCTTCTTCGAACCCTTGTGAACGAATAATGAAAGAAATTGGTAAACTGTGTAGAATATACTGCCACAAAAGACATGTTAATTGGGACACACACATACACTCATTCCAAGATGTAATTAATTCCATTCCAAATGAATCCACTATGCTATCTCCGTCTGTAATACTGAAAAATGTTGAACCACCAAACAAAATTAAAGAATTAGTAACATTTCCTACATCTCGTCGATTACGACACCACGAAATAATTGACATTGCGCTGAACAACATCAAACGTGCCGCAGAGCGCCGGAGAAGACAGCAAAAACAGGTTTGTAGACGCCGAGAGTTTCACGTTGGACAGAAGATATTAGTACGTACACACTATTTATCCAGCAAATTAAAAGGTAAGTGCAGTAAATTTGAACTTCTGTACGCAGGTCCATATCGGGTTCGCAGTATTCCTCACCCCAATGTTGTACACGTCGAAACTTTGAGAACCAGAAAATCGAAAGGCAATCACCATATCTCCAATGTTAAACCGTTTATTGAATGAACATACTTTATGATTTATCACACTGTAATACATTTTCCAGATATTTATGTGAACAATTATTGATGATTATCGTATTTTTTCTTGGCAAGTGCCCGGCAAGGTAAGGTTAGCAGGTCGCTCTTCTTGTCGTTACACATCAGACCGTGCATATTTTCCAGATGAACTTACACTTTTTTATGACCACTTATGCAATTATAATTATATGACTAATTACTGATGATGACTATCGTATTTTTTCTTGGCAAGTGCCCGGCAAGGTAAGGTTAACAGGTCGCTTTTCTTGTCGTTACACATCAGACTGTGGACATTTTTCATTTTTTTTGTGTGTATAATTGTTTTCCCGTTTTGTTTGTATACATTATGAAATAGCTAAGGTATAACACACACCAATTGACTTTGACTTTTTTTTCTGCCCTATGATATCTCAACATCGTGACTATTTTTCTTTTTTTTTACTGCTGCATTGTGATATTCTCTGTACACTTTTTGCCTTTGAATACTGTCTATGCTTTTGACATATTACGTTTTCTGTCATGTTATGCTGTATGCTTAATTGTGTCACCATTAACCAATCATTATCTAATGGGTATATGATTTAAATACAAGACATTAATCTTTGTTCATCAATTTCAGAAAGAAATGATGCGTAAAGGAAATAAATTGAACAGAAATGGGAATTTCACCTACGGAATAAACGAAAGAAGATGCAATAACCTTATGAGGAGGAGTAAATGGATTAGGATTAACAAGCATTAACAAGAATATACTATACACATCGCAGAATAGTAGTCTTAACTAATTTTTTCTTTCAGAATACGAAGCGATTGATGCAAGCTGTCAGACAGAACTACACATCTTAGTTTTAAGTGATGAAATATGCTAGAGATAAGGAATAGTTGTGTGATGAATAATGAAGTGATTTTTGCAGATGATAATTAATGCTGATGAAGAGTAATGATGAAGAATATGCTACTATGAATAATGAAGTTTTTTCTTTACAGGTGATGATGATAATGAAGTTATGATAATATGGATAATGAAGTTTTTTTCTTTACAGATGAGGATAATGTTGAAGTTATGTATTTATGCTATGTAGTTATTTAAGTATTTGTTGCAGTTTGCTTGACAGCAGGTGTTATATTGCATAGTAGGATGACTGAAGGTTTTGGAAAGGACAGCTATGGAACACATTTTTATACACATTTCACTACCTGTTAATTCGAAGTTCACTACTTTTCAGCATAGTCTGCGTTTCTTCTTTCAGCTCAATAATCCATTTTGTATTTTTTCCAGGAGAATCTTTTCATGATATTTACTAAACTTGTTACTTACTATACCTGTTCTAGTACTTGCATTTTATTTTTTTTCCCATTTGTGTCTATCATTTACACATGTGATCACATATACTACCTTGTGTCACATCCTTGCTACAGCTGACTCATGACGAATGACGTTACACATTTTTCATTTATAGGAACAACCTAGAAGCAATTTTTTCTCTTATTTCTTCTTGCTTTCCCTTATAATTACCCAAAGCAATGCATTGCTAGCACAAAAAAAAAAACTGTATTACCAGTCTCATATAATGTCACTAGTTTATGATAATTCTGAATAATACTGATCAGCTCTGAAGCGCAGTGCAGTACAGTAGTCTGTTGGAAGTAGTAGCCGAGTGAGGTAGCGAGCGGGAGTCTGTCAGTAGTGGTAGCGCAGATACCTTGTCCTGAATCTCGCCATTGCGGTGCCGACGCCCGCCGACTGCTCTGCGCTACCACTACTGACAGACTCCCGCTCGCTACCTCACTCGGCTACTACTTCCAACAGACTATTGTACTGTACTGCACTGCGCTTCGAGCGCAACTGCTCTGGTCAGAGATTCTACAATACCTCATCATCGCTGCCAACGAGTACATACGCCTTTCATAACCCTCCACTGGGGGGCAAAAAATTTGGCAGCGATGGTGAGTCATTTGGACTTGCCATCGTAACAAATTTTTCTTTTAATTAATTAACATTTACAAAATATTTGGATGTAATACATGAATTAAATGTTGTGCGCATGCACCGATTACAAAACATTACAGACAAGACAAAATATAAGTACAATGAGTAGAGAGCGTATCAGCAAATCAGAAAAATGTATATACAAATTATTTGACAGATAACAAAGTGCACACGCACTGTAAGATTCTGTAGCATTTTTTTTGAACAAAATCATGTTGATAAACGACATGAGTGCACATGCACTGCAGTGGAGAATATATCAGCAAAAGACGAAATGTATATACAATGAGGAACAAATGACATAAATCATAAAAGGTATGCAGAATGAACACAAATCATATTGAAAATTGAGAAGAGTGCACAGGCACTGGAGTTCAGTAGACAACATATTCACAAAAGTGCACATGCACTGAAAACTTTTGAACAGTTTTATAACAAATAAACGCAAGGGTAGAAAAATCATCAAATCACAAAAAGTATATACAATATAGATGACAAGAGTGCACACATACTGCACTTCAGAACAAATCGAAAAATGTCTTTAGTATTTTCACAATAAATAAACAATGGCAGAAAATCATGTCGACAAGTGACACAAGTGTACTCGCACTGGAGTTCAACAAATCGAAAAGAAATGTATAGGTCATGAACATAAATGATGTTAGCTAAAATGATTTTCACTATTAGGATAGGAAAGGAAAGGATTGCATCATGGTTGTAGCACTTTAGTTTGCACACAGCTGCACTGAAAGTCCATATCTTTCCACAGAATCACAACACTAAGTGATACAATCTGCAGTTCCGTTCCCAGAAGTATTTATCAGCGTATCAAGACACTGAAACGTCGTAGTAATATTCCATGCTATCATTTGGCAGTACACCAGGTACACCAAACAGTGGGACCATAATAACGTCTTCATCGCTTATGGTGGTGGACAGCATGTCGTGTCAACACCACGCTCTTAAGAGGCGGCACACCAACGTAGAATTAGTGCAAAAACCAAATATAGTGCTCCATGATAATGAGGATGGACAAGACAAATGGATGTTACAATAATTTCAGGTAGTTAGGTCAGAAGGTGAAGGACATTACACAAGTCTTGATTAGTGATTACATAATTAGTTTGTGGCATCCATACTCTAGTCATTGAACATTTCTGTACCATGTATTCTAGTATTACAGAATAATGTTCATAAAATTAAATTATTGCCATCATGGGTAGTCGTATTACAATAGACAGCGGCAATCTTTGTTCAGTTACACAATTACAATCATAGCATTAATAATCATGGGCATAATAAGTAGTCTCATTACAATAGACAGTGGCAATTTTTAGCCAGTTACACAATTACAGTCATAGCATTAATAATCATGGGCATAATAAGTAGTCTCATTACAATAGCCAGTGGCAATTACTAGCCAGTTATAAAATTACAATCATAGCATTAATAATCATGGGCATAATAAGTAATCTCATTACAATAGACAGTGGCAATTACTAGCCAGTTATAAAATTACAATCATAGCATTAATAATCATGGGCATAATAAGTAGTCTCATTACAATAGACAGTGGCAATTTTTAGCCAGTTACACAATTACAAGCATTAATAATCATGAGCATTATAAGTAGTCTCATTACAATAGATAGTGGCACTTATTAGCCAGTTACAAAAATATTTTTTATATATATATATTTTTTTGTATCATTAAGAAGACATACTATTCAGAGCTGATCAGTATTATTCAGAATTATCATAAACTAGTGACATTATATGAGACTGGTAATACATTTTGTTTTTGTGCTAGCAATGCATTGCTTTGGGTAATTATAATGGAAAGCAAGAAGAAAAAAGGAGAAAAAATTGCTTCTAGGTTGTTCCTATAAATGAAAAATGTGTAACGTCATTCGTCAAGAGTCAGCTGTACCAAGGTTGTGACACAAGGTAGTATATGTGATCACATTTATAAATGATAGACACAAATGGGTAAAAAAAAATGCAAGTACTAGAACAGGTATAATAAGTAACAAGTTTAGTAAGTATCATGCAAAGCTTCTCCTGGAAAAAATACAAAATGGATTATTGAGCTGAAAGAAGAAACGCAGACTATGCTGAAAAGTAGTGAACTTCGAATTAACAGGTAGTGAAATGTGTATAAAAAATGTGTTCCATAGCTGTCCTTTCCAAAACTTTCAGTCATCCTACTATGCAATATAACACCTGCTGTCAAAGCAAACTGCAACAAATACTTAAATAACTACATAGCATAAATACATAAACTTCAACATCATCCTCATCTGTAAAGAAAAAAACTTCATTATCCATATTATCATAACTTCATTATCGTCATCACCTGTAAAGAAAAACTTCATTATTCATAGTACCATATTCTTCATCATTATTCTTCAGCATTCATTATCATCTGTAAAAAACCACTTCATTACTCATTACACAACTATTCCTTATCTCTAGCATATTTCATCACTTAAAACTAAGATGTGTAGTTCTGTATGACAGCTTGCATCAATCGCCTGGTATTCTGAAAGAAAAGATTAGTTAAGACTGCTATTCTGCGATGAGTATAGTATATTCTTGTTAATGCTTGTTAATCCTAATCCATTTACTCTTCCTCATAAGGTTATTGCATCTTCTTTCGTTTATCCCGTAGGAGAAATTCTCATTTCTGTTCAATTTATTTCCTTTACGCATCATTTCTTTCTGAAATTGATGAACAAGGATTAATGTCTTGCATTTAAATCATATACCCATTAGATAATGATTGGTTAAAGGTGACACAATTAAGCATACAGCATAACATGACAGAAAACGTAATATGTCAAAAGCATAGACAGTGTTCAAAGGCAAAAAGTGTACAGAAAATATCATAATGCAGCAGCAAAAAAGGAAAATGTAAAACAGTCACGATGTTGAGATATCATAGGGCAAAATGTCAAAGTCAAATGGTGTGTGTTACACCTTAACTAGTTCACAGTGCATACCAACAAAACATGAAAACAATCGTACATACATAAGAAAGACAAAATGTGACATTCGTTGTGCTCAGCTTGTATATGGTGTAGTTAATAGAAGCGATAATTAAAGACTTCAATGGAGAGAGAATTAGATAAAATTAATGCGTCATTACATAGAATTGCATAATTATTCATAAAATGTGTAAGTTCATCCGGAAAATATGCACGGTCTAGTGTGTAACGACAAGAAGAGCGACCTGCTAACCTTACCTTGCCGGGCACTAGCCAAGAAAAATATACGATAGTCATCAATAAGTAGTCATATAAATATAATTGCATAAGTGGTCATAAAAATGTGTAAGTTCATCTGGAAAATATGCACGGTCTGATGTGTAACGACAAGAAGAGCGACCTACTAACCTTACCTTGCCGGGCACTAGCCCAGAAAAAATACGATAATCATCAATAAGTAGTCATGTGAATATAATTGCAGAAATGTTCATCAAAATTAGCAAATAGCATTACGGCGTGATAAATCATAAAGTATGTTCACTCAATAAAGGGTTTTATGTTTGACCAATGGTGGTTGCCTTTCGATTTCCTGGTTCTCAGAGTTTCGACGTGTACAACATTGGGGTGAGGAATGCTGCGAATCCGATATGGACCTGCGTACAGAAGTTCAAATTTACTGCACTTACCTTTTAATTTGCTGGATAAATAGTGTGTACGTACTAATATCTTCTGTCCAACGTGAAACTCTCGGCGTCTACAAACCTGTTTTTGCTGTCTTCTCCGGCGCTCTGCGGCACGTTTGATGTTGTTCAGCGCAATGTCAATTATTTCGTGGTGTCGTAATCGACGAGATGTAGGAAATGTTACTAATTCTTTAATTTTGTTTGGTGGTTCAACATTTTTCAGTATTACAGACGGAGATAGCATAGTGGATTCATTTGGAATGGAATTAATTACATCTTGGAATGAGTGTATGTGTGTGTCCCAATTAACATGTCTTTTGTGGCAGTATATTCTACACAGTTTACCAATTTCTTTCATTATTCGTTCACAAGGGTTCGAAGAAGCGTGGTACTTGGATATATAAATCGGAGAAATGTTTCTAGCTCGTAACATGCGTGTCCATATAGCAGAACGAAATTGTGGTCCATTGTCAGAAATTACTTTCATCACATGCCCTACATGAAATAAAAAATGCTTTACAAATGCTTTCGAAACAGTTTTAGCAGTAGCTTTGCGTAACGGAGTGAAAGTAACAAATTTTGAAGTGAGTTCAACAGCGACAAATATGTAGCAAAAACCTCTATTAGTTCTCGGAATTGGACCGAAAATGTCTACTGCGGCCATATGTCTTAATTTAACAGGTATAATGGGATATAATGGAGGAATGTGTGAAGTTGTGTCTGACTTAGCTTTCTGGCAAATTTTACATGATGCTAAAACTCGTCGTATACGTTTTTCCATGTTCGAAAAATAACAGTTCTGTCTCAGTATAAGAAAACATTTTCTGGCTCCGTAATGTGCATAACTTAAATGAGTGTACCAGATTAATTTGTTAACCAGTTCGTCAGGAATGCATAATAACCAATTGTTGCTGTCTGAATGAGAGCGGCGAAACAGAATGTCATTGCGTACAGTGTAGTGGTTCCTAATCGTAACATTATTCTTATCTTGCCAAAGGTGTTTAATTTCTTTCCACACATTGTCTTTGCTTTGCTCTCGTGCTATGTCTTGTAATGACGATGAAATAAAATTTTGAAATGCTACTTGCTGAATGTACATAACGCTGAAATTTGCTTTGCAGAAGTTGGTTGCGACGTCTTGCTGATTGTTGCTGAGAGAACGCGATAATGCGTCTGCTATAACATTTTGTGTGCCGGGAATGTGAACTATTGTCAAATTAAATTCCTGCAAATAAAGTTTCCATCTGCTTAACCTGTCGTGAGTGAATTTAGCCGAAAGTAAGAATTGAATAGCTCTGTGATCTGTGTAAACGGTCGTGTGTCTGCCATAAAGAAAGTGCCGAAATCTCGTAAAAGCCCATACAACACATAATGTTTCTAGTTCAGTAACGGAATAATTTCGTTCAGCAGGTGACAAAATGCGGCTTGCAAATGCGATGTTTTTAATTACTGTTGAGCCATCTTCTTCAATTTCCTGAAAAATGTGTACGCCTAAAGCTGTGTTAGAACTGTCGGTGGCAATAGAAAAATTTCGAGTAAGATCTGGGTGCGATAAAAGTGGAGCATTCAACAAAGCATGTTTCAGGTTCATAAATTCAGAATGTGCTTGCTTATCCCAAGACCAAATAGTATTTTTACCTGTTAATTGGCATAATCTAGGCGTGTCTAAAGCAGAGTGATGAATAAATTTGCGAAAAAAGTTAATTAAACCCAAAAAACTGCGTAATTGTTTCTTCGTTGTGGGAACAGTAATGTCACGTAGAGCTTGAAGTTTTTCTGGATCAGGCGCAATGCCTTCTGCTGAAATTACGTGTCCAAGAAATTTTATAGAAGTTTTGCCAAAATGCGATTTACTGAGGTTAACTGTAAGTCCTTGTTCATGAAAAGTTTGCAACAGTCGTTCTAAAATCATATTGTGTTCAGACCAGTTAGCTTCTGCGATAAGAATGTCATCTACGTACGTCGTAATTCTGTCTTTAAGTTCTGTCGGAAGTATTGTGTTCAAACCGCGAATAAAAGCTGCAGAGGAAATAGTTAAGCCGAACGGTAATTTACAAAATTGATAACAGTCGCCAAAACAGAGAAAAGCTGTATATTTTCTGCAATTCGGATGAAGTTGAATTTGCCAAAATCCTGATTTCAAATCTAGTGTAGAATAAATAGCTGTACCGTGAAATTTCTGTAGCAGTTCTTCTAAAGTCTGTGGCCGATCTGTTTCATTAATAATAATGTCATTAATGTGACGTGAATCAAGTACAAGGCGAAGTGAGCCATCTTTTTTCTTAACAATATGTAGCGGGTTTATGTACGGACTAACGGCCGGTTCTATAATTCCTTGGTCGAGCATATCCTGCAATTCTATTTTAACTTGTTCTCTATGGTACAACATTGGGGTGAGGAATGCTGCGAATCCGATATGGACCTGCGTATAGAAGTTCAAATTTACTGCACTTACCTTTTAATTTGCTGGATAAATAGTGTGTACGTACTAATATCTTCTGTCCAACGTGAAAGTCTCGGCGTCTACAAACCTGTTTTTGCTGTCTTCTCCGGCGCTCTGCGGCACGTTTGATGTTGTTCAGCGCAATGTCAATTATTTCGTGGTGTCGTAATCGACGAATCGCTGCCAACGAGTACATACGCCTTTCGACGTGAGAGACCTGGTTAAGTGCTGGCCAGGGCAGCAGTCGAACATTTTCTGTATCCAGAAAGAGCCGTACAGGACCTACAACATGTGGTCCTGCATTATCATGCTGAAATGTAGGACATCGCAGGGATGGAATGAAGGGTAGGGCCACGGGTCGTAACACATCTGAAATGTAACGTCCACTGTTCGAAGCGCCGTCAATGCGAACAACAGGTGACCGAGACGTGTAACCAATGCCACCCCATACCATGACGCCGGGTGATACGCCAGTATGGTGATTACGAATACACGCTTCCAATGTGCGTTGACCGCGATGTCGCCAAACACGGATGCGACCATCATGATGCTGTAAACAGGACCTTGATTCGTCCGAGAAAATTATGTTTTGCCATTCATGCACTCAGGTTCGTCGTTGAGTACACCATGGCCGGCGCTCCTGTCTGTGATGCAGCGTCAAGGGTAACCGCAGCCATGGTCTCCGAGCTGATAGTCCATGCTGCTGCAAACGTCGTCGAACTGTTCGTGCAGATGGTTGTTGTCTTGCAAACGTCCCCATCTGATGACTCAGGGATCGAGACGTGGCTGCACTATCCGGTACAGCCACGCGGATGAGATGCCTGTCATCTCGACTGCTAGTGATAAGAGGCCGTTGGGATCCAGTACGGCGTTCCGTATTACCCTCCTGAATCCACCGATTCCATATTCTGCTAACAGTCATTGGATTTCGACCAACGCGAGCAGCAATGTCGCGATACGATAAACCGCAATCGCGGCAGGCTACAATCCGGCCTTTATCAAAGTCGGAAACGTGATGGTACGCATTTCTCCTCCTTACACGATGCATCACAACAACGTTTCACCCGGCAACGCCGATCAACTGCCGTTTGTGTATGAGAAATCGGTTGGAAATTTTCCCCATGGCAGCACGTTGTGGGTGTCGCCACCGGTGCCAACCTTGTGTGAATGCTCTGAAAAGCTAATTATTTGCGTATCACAGCATCTTCTTCCTGTCAGTTAAATTTCGCGTTTGTAGCACATCAACTTCGTGGTGTAGCAATTTTAATGTCCAGTAGTGTATGTTGGAAAGAACTGAATGTGCCAAATGAACAGGAGGTGCTAACGAAGTAGTCCAACAATTTCATTGCATACATAGTTTAACGACATGATCGCCCGGACGGCGGAGGAAATGCACAGCCGCATCATTTGAGGACACGCAGGAAAATTTTAAGCTTCTGAGCAAACTCATGTTGCTTCAATTATCTCAGGAACTCTCAGTGGCTTGGAGCGTTTCGCGCGCAAGAATGTCGCTCTGCAGCAGCAGCTGCAGCACCCGCACTGCCCCAGGGAAGGAGAGCAGAATTTTCCTGACCCCCACGCCGCGCGCCTTTGCGGCTGGCGACGCTGGTAAGGCTTTTTGTGGAGGGGGGATGGACGGTGGTGGGGAGGGGTGGATGGCGGGGTTTCGTGTGGTGAGGTGCAGGTGGCGGCAGCAGCAGAGAACTCAGAACATGGGAGGAGTACCACACCACACTGGCTTCACGAGTTTCTTTATTGTGGTGTATGGTCGCTTCCCTCTGCATAATTCGTTTCCTAGCACGCTGCCAGAGAACTAGAAATTTACTCTTGTGACTGCTGTCCTACGAGAGAATATTAATGAAGACATTCAGCAAAACTACGTTATTAAATAAGTTTTTGTTCATCTACAAGTTTTTGGGCGTTTTTTCTCCAATTCCCAATTATTCCGCTTAGATACATACGCCTTGTAACGCAGGAGGACTTATGGATATGGTTCGTGTACTTCCATAAGTTAAGTATTTCACCATTTGTTCGACTACCGGCTATTGTAGGTAGTGAATCTCTTTTGTAGGTAGTGAATCTCTTCACTTTGCAGCAAACTGGAAAGTAAACAGGTTTGTGAACGTTTCTGTGAAGGAGGGTACGTAACATACCAATGCCACAGTATTCTTCCTGGAACTTAAGTGTACCGAACCACATATTCAGTGAATTGAGCTCACTCCTGACGATCCAGTCATGTTGTTGTTGTTGTGGTCTTCAGTCCTGAGACTGGTTTGATGCAGCTCTCCATGCTACCCTATCCTGTGCAAGTTTCTTCATCTCCCAGTACCCACTGCAACCTACATCCTTCTGAATCTGCTTAGTGTATTCATCTCTTGGTCTCCCTCTACGATTTTTACCCTCCACGCTGCCCTCCAATACTAAATTGGTGATCCCTTGATGCCTCAGAACATGTCCTACAAACCGATTCCTTCTTCTAATCAAGTTGTGCCACAAACTTCTCTTCTCCCCAGTCCTATTCAGTAGTTCCTCATTAGTTATGTGATCTACCCATCTAATCTTAAGCATTCTTCTGTAGCACCACATTTCGAAAGCTTCTATTCTCTTCTTGTCCAAACTATTTATCGTCCATGTTTCACTTCCATACATGGCTACACTCCATACAAATACTTTCAGAAACGAATTCCTGACACTTAAATCTATACTCTATGTTAACAAATTTCTGTTCTTCAGAAACGGTTTCCTTGTCATTGCCAGCCTACATTTTATATCTTCTCTACTTCGACTATCATCAGTTATTTTGCTCCCCAAATAGCAAAACTCCTTTACTACTTTAAGTGTCTCATTTCCTAATCTAATTCCCTCAGCATCACCCGACTTAACTCGACTACATTCCATTATCCTCGTTTATCTTTTATTGATGTTCATCTTATATAAAGATGCATGCCCTCGGGAAACATTACGGATGTAGTTTCCCCTTGCTCTCAGCCGTTCGCAGTACCAGCACAGCAAGGCCGTTTTGGTTATTGTTGCAAGGCCAGATCAGTCAATCATCCAGACTGTTGCCCCTGCAACTACTGAAAAGGCTGCTGCCTCTCTTCAGGAACCACACGTTTGTCTGTCATAACACTTGCATATTAATGAAATTCTAGTGTTTCCAACAAACTTCCTCGTTATTAGCAAGTCGGAGACTTGCTGAAAATCGGTGTTTCGTGAACCACCCGCAAACATAATAATGTGCAATAAAAAATTTATGAATATTAAATGAGTTAAACTGTGTTAATTTTTGCCACGGAATTCCGAACTGACATTAAAAATTCGAATCAAATATAGTTTCCATAACGCAGTTAGTTACGCTTTTAATATTAAATATACAAGCAGTTAGTAACATTACTTGAGTAAGTTGTAATTCTTACAGCTAGCTATCATCACGGATATGGTGCATGCTCTGGTCTGCATCAAGTATGCAGTGTAGCGATGTGGCCATATGAGTGTCTTCTGTTTTTTAAGAATTGTTATAATCAAGTGTTCTCCTTTTCACCCATCTCGATTTGCTTTCAGAGGAACTGTGTTGTGATAATCTTTCAGCTGGTAAACTGCTGTTAATGGACGAAACACCGCCACGTGATTACGTTAATAATGTCCAGAGCTTCTGATGAATTATTGTTAACATAATATTTGTCAATATGAAATAAGCTACAGTTTTTTGCAGCTGTAGCGGATTTCATCACTGAATAACAGTTATGGACGTCCCGTGAAGAGAAAAGTATGTCAAAGTAGTTTCTACTTGTTGATGTCCATCAAAAAACGTATTTCGGTTGCAGGATGATGGACCAGGACAAAAAATATTCGCTACAGATGTACGAGTATGTAAGTTCGCGACTTAGTACGCTCTGATCGTAGACTCACAATCAGGGAGATGGCTGATGAACTTATTTACGTTCCTATGCAGTTCAGTCACTTTTAGCCGAAGACCTGAACATGCGTCGAGTGTCCGCAAAATTCATTCCAAAAGTGTTGTCAAGTGACCAGAGACAATTCCGACTTGAAGTGTGCCAAAAACTGATTAATCGGACTAAAAATGACCCATATTTGTTAAATATTGAAATTACATGTGACGAATCGTGGGTCTATGGATATGATCCTGTAATTAAACTGCAGTCTTCGCAGTGGAAGACTCCAGGTTCACCAGTAGCGACAAATCGCGCCAAGCCGGTCGAAGCAATGTTGCTGATTTTTTTCGATTGTACCGGTATTGTGCATCATGAATTTACCCCCGTAGGACAGACAGTTAACCAGGAATACTGCAAATGTTTCCTTGAGCGTTTCGCGAAAACGTGCAGAAGAAGAGGCCTGCATTGTGGAAAGACAGGAGTTGGGTGCTACACCGTGGCAATGCTCTGGCTCACCGTGCCATCTCCATCGTTGAATTTTTGAGCAAATTTCAAATTCCTGTGCTTCCACAAACACCATATTCCCCCGATTTGGCCCCTGCGGACTTCTACCTGTCTCCTAAACTAAAATTTTCACCAAAAGGGAAGCGATTTGATTCGATTGAAGACATCAGGGCAAATACGAAGCGCGTTCTCAACACACTTCAGGAAAAAAATTTCCAGGAATGTTTCCAAAAGTGGAAACACCGTTGCAGTCGGTGTGTTCAGTCAGAGATGCATCACAGTACCACCCTTGTACAATTACAAGACCATTCTTAAAACTTTCCAATCACGCCTCGAATTCGTCAGCCAGTCAACATATAATTGTATAAGAAAGGACAGGCCCACCAAACAGCTACAACCTTTCTGAGTCTGACGCTTTTTACCGAAAAAGGGAAAACAAGTTTATTTATCGAACCATAGATCATAAAATATTTGGAAGACAACGCTTAAAGCCGAAGAGGAAACGAAAGAATCCCATTCCAAAAGTTCCAAGTAGGTTTAAGAAAAATTTCCCCACAGGATACTTCATTCAAGTTGTGGATCATATGATACGTTAATATGATCATGTGGAACGTGAAAGTTTACTTAAATGAGTCTGACAGACTGTGGAGCGCCGCGCGGGGTAGCTGTACGGTCAGAGGCGCCTTGCCATGCTCCCCCCGCCCCCCCCCCCCCGCCCCCCCCCCCAAATCCGTCGGCCGTCGGAGATTCGAGTCCTCCCTCGGGAACTGGCGTATGTTTTCCTTAGCGTAAGTTAGTTTAAGCTAGCTTAATTAGTGTGTAAGCCTAGGGACCGATGACCTCAGCAGTTTCGTCCGATAGGAACTTGCCACATATTTCCAAATTTACTGTGGTGGCGTGAGCGAGGGTGAACAATCATATTTGACTGATAGGGCTAAAGTACAAAAGCAAAAGTAATGCTAACATATAATGTGGTTATTTCTGGATGGTCAAGCACCATCTTGCTGAACAAATTCACTTTGTATGTCTACTCTTGACAGTGATCTTAGGGGCCGATACCTGCCGTGTATATAATAAACTGCATACGGTGCGGAACTTCTATTTAAATCATTCTTTACAGTTGCGGCTGCGCTGCGTCTTCATACCGACCACGCCAGTAACGCTGGGTAAGGAACTAAAACACATTATCTCCAAAACGAGTGCTATTCAATAAATTGGAGACCCATTATCGGGTCCAGTGACCGAAATAACGAATACAAATTTTATGCTTTGTAGCACAGCATTTAATTTTTCAAAATTTGTAGGACAGATGTTACGATACAATCTGACCGTGCAGCTAATGAAAAAAAATTTAAGGATGCTAGGGACTAGTGTTACGTGCGCTGGGTTCTTTGCAAGCTGGGAAGAGGGGGTCCTGCGATGGTTGTTACAGCTTAAAGAACAAAGATTCGAAAGTTTTTCGGCAGCTGACAATCCGAGAGGACGGGACATAGACTCAGAGGGCTAGCACAAAAAGCGCAATTCTTTGCCCGCGGAAAGTGGCTAGCGCAGAACGCGAATCAAGTACTGTCTCAGAAAATCAGAAACAAAGAGAGTCGTACGGCCACATGTACCAAATTAAAGTTTATAACAGAAAACTTTGGGCTTAAATTAGAAACTTCATGTAACCAAACACTGAATTATAATATCTAAAGCACTCAGATAGGGCGGTGACCGCACTGTGATTGACTGGCTCTACTTAAAAAGTGCGTATCCAGGAAAACCTGCCAGCGTCACATCATTCGCTCTCACTTCTAGCGGAGGCTCGGTTCCGTACACTTCTAGCGAAGGCTTGGCGGCATGCGCGTCTAGTGGAGACTTGGTGGCAAACACGTCCAAGAAAAGTGTGGTAAGATTCACTTCTCATGTGGACTTTCCAGTGCTGTCATCTTTTGTCGAGTTGGTGGATTGTAGACCGAGATCAATAAGCGGATGCTATGAGGTCTTGATGAACGCTACCGGTATTGGACCTCGTTCCTTCCTATAATGCGTAAAACCTGTTTGTAATTTGGCTACAGATGTGTGATGTTTGTGCATAAATTTATAGTGAGATAAATGTCCTGTTACCTGAACCGTATTAAAGGTGCTGAACTTATTTAAGAACTGACATGTTATAAAATTGAAGCACGAAACAAGCAACCTTATAAATGTTCATTACATATTTATTACGTCGAGATGGTCTAATTACTACAAATATTCACTTTACAGTCCTTATCGTATTATCTTCCTCTTCAGATGCTGTAATGAATCCGAATATAGACGAAAACTATGCACTTGAGAATAATATGATATTATTGACACGTGTTTCATGATACTCAGTACGTATGTAACTATATATAACATGACGAAATGTTCGTGGATTATAGTTATCACATCTGGAGATGGAAATAATATGCCGTAACGGGTGATGTGAATAACTGTAGTAATTAGGCGATATTAATGTAATAAATAAATGGGAATTAAAACACATACAACAAAAAAGCCTATCCGTAGATGCCAAAATCTCCCTAGCCACGACTCGTGCAACGTCTAGTTGCTTTTATCGTTAAGTCGTCGATACGTTCGTTATCTGGTCTCATGGACGTGAAAAAGCTGGCAGAATTCTTCGACCACATCAGTAATATCCATGACAACCTAAGTTCGCGATGGAGGTAGAGACAGATTGTGCCTTGCCGTTACTTGACGTCCTCGTCCGCCGTAAGCCAATGGCAGTCTCAGCCACAATGCTTACCGAAAATCCACCACAACGAACTGATACCTGCATCTCTAAATACATCGTGCATTGAAGTAAAATCATTATGGTGACTGAAGCTAGTCGTTCTTGATTTTACGAAAGTAACACAGTCAACGAAATAACACTGACAGCCATGGATAAAATTAAGTAAGATACATTTGTTATTTGGCAGTACGATAACTTCACTCTATTACCAAACGTATTAAAATTCGCACATAGCGTTGTGCGTCGTTCCAATCAAAACACAGTTCAGTCTTCTAACGTAAGATTTACCATCGAAGAGCAGAAGAATCTTAATGTCGGGCTGATTAACGAATAAAATTATACCGTTTCAAATCTTTTTTTACAATATTTGGCTATCCCCTACAGTCTTGTATTTACATTTATGACTTATCTGAAACCAAATCAGAATTTCTTCAGCACATCAAAGAATACCGAGTTCCTCAGCTCAGTTTCAAATTGTATAAAAATATCTTTTATTTCGTTTAAAGTCTTCAGCTTCCTTAAGTGATCAACACGTGTTTTAAAATTGTTATTTCGGTAGTCAAGTTGAAGAAACTATAGCAACCAAATTTATTTATAGAAGAAAACGGTATACACAGATAATATGAACTACTGTCTTTGGAACTTAGCATTGATTTACACATTAATTTCAACCCGCCTTGTATATGCGACCTCATAAATGAGTTTGTACTCATCATTGATTATATGTTTACATAGTCGCTGAAGCTAATAAACTCCTCGAAGGTGTTGAACATACTTTGTCGTTTACACTACGTTTATTTACAAATACCTTAGAGCTGTTGGACTCACTGTTCCAAGGATACTACGAATGAGACATTTCACAATAGAACATCTTTTTTTTGTAGTAAAACTTGAAGGCATGCTATATAGTCGTTCCACAAGTCTTTATGCACAGAAACATAGCACAAAATGATTGCTAGCCGCCTTCCAATGCAAAAATAGCGTTTACTACCGGGAGTCCCCGAAGAGATGTTCGGATCGCCAACAATGCAGATCTTTTCATTTAAGCAGAGAGGCTGCATGTTTCAGGAAAGAAAGAAATTCGGAAGGAATTAGCTGTAGTCTACGGGAAGGAAGCAACCCCTGCACTTGCTAAAATTGAAAACTGAGAACCACAGAAAACCATATTTACGGCTGCCGGCTTATGAATTCAAAACACGTCGCCTTCCTAATCCAGGGATTGTTAGCTCAACACCTCAAGGCCCAGATCTACCCCGTCGTTGGGGGATGTGAAAAATACTCGTTGTAGTACATTGTTTAAAATAAAATAAAATGCATCATTCTGTATCGGAACCGGTTTTCACCAGAGTACCACCCACATGACCAGATTAGAGTTAATAATGATACAATTTTCAGTAAACCGTCAACTAAGATTGTTGGAGACACAACATCGCGGTTACAGGTAGTCTGTGAAAATGAGTTATAGATGTTGGCCACTGCTGTATCATGTGTACGTATGATGTTAACCCGAGAGGCATCTGCTAAAGCCTGAAGTGGGAGAACTGATGCACCGTAACTGGTAGCCATACAATAAACGACATCATGAAGACGACTGCAGGTGTTTCATTTTATTATATGTGTGAATGTTGGAAGTCCCCCAGACCTCCAATTACAAGGATAGACATATAAAAACGCGATTTTTGGACAACATAGGCAAATCGAGGTTTTTTATATGCAGTGATTTTAGTTTAATGTAATTTGCAATGATATTTACCGCTCCGATGCCTTGTGGAGTACTGAAATACTTGAAGCCGTAAGTTCTACAAGTCTCCAAATAACGACTCCAGTCTTAAATTAAACTGCTACAGATGGGTAATTAGACTATTGTAGTAGCGCATACATATTTTTAGTTTATCATAACGCTAGTGGACAAACCAAAATCAGTTTTTCTTCTTTCTTGTTACAAACATATCTGTAATTAGAAACTATCAGCGAAGCTCACAGCACAAAAATAATAAACGCTATTACTTACATTATGCTAAACTGCAACTAAGAACTGAAATGTTTAACATAACAAAAATTTAACTCAAGTAAGAAAAAAAAGTACAATAGCTGGTCTTGGCTGAAGCAGTGGACAGGCGGAAGCCTACAGCGCTATCGATATATCTATCGTTTAACTATATTGATGGCCTTGCTGCTCATCGGTGGTGCTGATCCGTCTCTCATAGTATGAAAATCAAAATATAAGGGGTGATCAAAAGTTTGCTTTCGAAGGCCGTAGTCCAAAATCGGTACGCCACTCAGGCAAAATCGCTATGAGTATTGAGGTTCTCATGCCACCGACACACCATTTTGAAGATATCCATTTGGTAAAAGAACCGTGTCGTGCTGCGTGAAGGAGTCCGTGGCTCCCCGCCGCGCATCCTAATCCGATAGGAATCGTAGCCTCTTCAAGGCCTTTCTTAAGGCACCGAAGGCGTGATAATCGCATGAGAAGAGATGAGGACAATAGGGAGGGTGCTCGAGAGGCTCCCACTTGGGTTGGAGTAACTTATTCTGTAAATCTTTTACGATATCAAAAATCAAGAGCACCACAGCATCGGTCCACAACTATGCTTTTCGACAGCCATGTTGCGGCATACACATTATTCATTCTACATGGGTGTCTATCAGTATGTGTCCCTCAGCAGCCTAAAAAAGAATAACAGGACGTTGGTGGTGTTCGGACGCATTTGGTAATAACGTCAGCATAGCTCATGTTACCACAAGTACCGCACGCACGGAGGTGGTGCAGTGTTTAGCACACTGGACTCGCATTCGGGAGGACGACGGTTCAATCTCGCGTCCGACTATCCTGATTTAGGTTTTCCGTGATTTCCCTAAATTGTTCCAGGCTAATTCTGAGATGGTTCCTTTGAAAGGGCACTGCCGACTTCCTTCCCCGTCCTTCCGTAATCCGATGAGATCGATGACCTCGCTGTTTGGTCTCCTCCCCCAAAAACAACCCAACCCAACCGCACTCACGTCGAATACTAATCTATTGCCCACATTTCGGTACTTAATTACCGTGTTACATTGATTATATGCCACAGGAACGCCTTAAAATGAAAGTTTTTTTCATCGCTCCTTGTACCTTTAATTTTCATTAAGCGGGAAATAAGTCGTGTGTAATTTTCTGCACCTCCCATTCAGCTATGTTCTTGCAGCCAGCGATGACTAGAAGACATGTCGTCGCATCAATAAGCGGGAAAGTTCATGGAAGAATATTTATTTACGCTATAACAACATGGAAAGACAGTAGTAAACACCTTGTCCATATCGTTTGTTTCTCCAGAGCGTTTTCAGGGGAAGTTATTGAGTATTTGAGTAAATATTTAAAATTTCGTATTTGAAATGGTCTACGTCTCCTGCCCACTAACTCGACCCACCCGAGCATTCGTTTTACGATGGAGGTGGAAGAGGATGGTTGCCTTCCATTTCTTGACGTGTTGGTTAGGAGAAATGGTGGTGGATTATTGGACATGCAGTCTACAGGAAACGTACTCACACCGACTTGTACTTACAGGCTATTAGTTGTCACCATCCTGCTCAGCGTGAAGGGGTACCTCGTACCTGCATATGTCGTTTCCGGCGCTGAGACTTTGTCAGCTGATCTGTTACATTTTCAAGTTACGTTTCGTCAAAATGGTTATCGTGATAGACAGATTGAACGTTCGTTGCGCTATCGACCAACTGTACATCGGGTGATTGATGATAATTCTGAGTCGACACCTGAGTCTGCTGCCATTTTGCCTATCGTAGGAAACACTTCCTACAAGATCGGTCTTATTTTACTGAAATACGATGTGAAATGTGTTTTTCGACCTCCATCTAAAATTAGGGTGCTTTTGAGTTTTCTTAAGGATTATCTTGGTCTGCGTAAGGCGGGTTATATCGCAGTCCTTGTAGCTGCGTCATGGCATATATTAGTCAAACTATCAGGACCGTGGAGGACCGATCTACTGAGCATTAACGGCACACACGATTGCAGCAGCCGAGCATATCTGCTATTGCCGAACATTGCTTGGATACTGGTCACCCCATGTTATATAATAACACCGAGATGTTGGCATTCGCGTCCAGTTATTGGGACAGTGTTATTAAGGAGGCATTGAGATTAAATTAGCAAGCAGCCTCGTTAACAGGGATGGAGGTTTTTGTTTAAACTCTGTTTGGAATCCGGCTCTCTCCCTTGTCAAACAAAACAGAGGGACAGAGTCAATAATACCTCACCTGTGAATTCGTAGTTCAAAATGGTTCAAATGGCTCTGAGCACTATGGGACTTAACATCTGAGGTCATCAGCCCATAGAACTTAGAAATACTTAAACCTAACTAACCTAAGGAGATCACACACGTCCATGCACGAAGCAGGTTTCGAACCTGCGACCGTAGCGGTCGCGCGGTTCCAGACTGAAGCGCCTAGAACCGCTCCGCCAGAATTCGTAGTCTCACTATCGATAGCTCTGACTTTGGTCATCTTTGGTGGCACTAGGATTCAGTGTGTATTTGTGTGTGTTATCTTTCCTGCATCAGTCCGAGAACCGTGGTTTTAAATTTGCATGTACGTCGCCTGTCCATTGCAAAAAAATGGCTCTGAGCAATATGGGACTGAACATCTGTGGTCATAAGTCCCCTAGAACTTAGAACTACTTAAACCTAACTAACCTAAGGACATTACACGCATCCATGCCTGAGGCAGGATTCGAACCTGCGACCGTAGCGGTCGCGCGGTTCCGGACTGAGCGCCTAGAACCGCTAGACCACCGCGGCCGGCTGTCCATTGCAGTTGCCTTAAAAATGACGGGGAGTTCTCACGCAGAAATGTCGGCGGTCGCTGAAAGTGTTACCTTTCTAAATTACCGGCAGTTATTTGAATATTCAACAATGTATAATGGACAGTATTCTCCGATACACTTGTTCGTGCACCAGCATTGTGCTCTATCGACAGAGATGCCACAGATCACCGTCTATGCTACTTCACAGAGCCGACAAGCCTCAGAACCGCACGTTCTGTGCAGTGTCGAGTACATCCAACCATTTAGCACCTAATTGTAGTTTCACTGCCCTACCTCTTTGCGTAGATACTGACAACAGTAGTACGTGAACATTCGACCAGCTTCTCTGTTTTCGACATACTCGTTCACAGGTCTTGCGTAACAAGAATCTGCGCTTTGTCAGAGTCGCTAATCTTAATGGTTTCCCCCATTCGCAGCCCATATCTTCGCCAGGGTGATGTGCTCCTCTTCCATCCTTTTGTTACCACGTCACGTGCCCGCAACGCCACCAGGCTACATCAAACGTAGTGGTGGGCAGTGGTCATAATGTTTTTGCTGATCAATGTAGTTTTCAAATGTCTAACATCCTCATCTGAATGTTCGTTTGATTCACTGCCTTTAGAAATAATAGTAGCCTATCACTCTCTCCATCACTATGCAACGTTAATTTTATTCTTGATTAAAAATTATTCGCATTTCAGAGGTACTCGAACGTTTCCTATTCGTAATGCATTTTTACGATGCACTGCGACAGAGTACTAACAACTACTGAAAGGGTTCAAATGGCTTTAATCACTAAGGGACTTAACATCTGATGTCATCAGTCCCCCAAACTTAGAACTACTTATACCTAACTAACCTAAGAACATTACACACATCCATGCCCGAGGCAGGATTTGAACCTGCGACAGTAGCAGTAGGACGGTTCCAGACTGAAGCGCCTAAAACCGCTGGACCACAGCGGCCGGCTAACAGCTAGTGAAGCATAAGAAAAACTAGAAAGGAGAAACCCTAACAACTGATACAGAATAAGTTTTGAATCCTATTTTATAACTATCGACGTTTCGCATGACAGGTATTCCACATAACAGTCATAAATATATATTTTATAATGTTACATTCAAGAAATAAAAAAATTATTTTTGACATATTAACCCCAGTAGTACTCACTGCAAAAGCCGTGAATAAATATTAAAATATTATAAATGCAAAACTGAACAAAACGTCAGTGCACACAATTGACTATGAGGGGGAAAGTTAACTACTTTGAAAATATAAGTTTTAGAAGACGGGAGATACATATTTAAAACATGCTTGTGGAGTCATATTGACTCTATTGGTACTGGAACGTGGTATTTGCGTCTAGTAGTACGACAGGAAGCAGCAGGGCCAAACATAACACAGCTTGTGTTAAAAATGTTTATTACCTTGCTCAATTTAAATACAATAAAACAGATAAATTTAATCTCACGGGAGCACAATAGAAGTTTTCATAGGCCCCCTTAACATAGACAAATGTAATGTATTGCGAATACATAGAAAGAAGGATCCTTTATTGTATGATTATATGATAGCGGAACAAACACTGGTAGCAGTTACTTCTGTAAAATATCTGGGAGTGTGCGTGCGGAACGATTTGAAGTGGAATGATCATATAAAATTAATTGTTGGTAAGGCGGGTACAAGGTTGAGATTCATTGGGAGAGTGCTTAGAAAATGTAGTCCATCAACAAAGGAGGTGGCTTACAAAACACTCGTTCCACCTATACTTGAGTATTGCTCATCAGTGTGGGATCCGTACCAGACCGGGTTGACGGAGGAGGTAGAGAAGATCCAAAGAAGAGCGGCACGTTTCGTCACAGGGTTATTTGGTAATCGTGATAGCGTTACGGAGATGTTTAATAAACTCAAGTGGCAGACTCTGCAAGGGAGGCGCTCTGCATCGCGGTGTAGCTTGCTCGCCAGGTTTCGAGAGGGTGCGTTTCTGGATGAGGTATCCCCCTACTTATACCTCCCGAGGAGATCACGAATGTAAAATTAGAGAGATTAGAGCGCGCACGGAGGCTTTCAGACAGTCGTTCTTCCCGCGAACCATACGCAACTGGAACAGGAAAGGGAGGTAATGACAGTGGCACGTAAAGTGCCCTCCGCCACACAGCGTTGGGTGGCTTGCGGAGTATAAATGTAGATGTAGATGTATTTAAATCTGCATAAAAATGTGTAAAACATAAAATGTGTAAAACATACTTAATAAAATCAAAACTTGCCAAACTCTGAACCCACAAGACTATCGTGCGCATTGACTTTTTCTTTGCAATATAAATTCGTACCATGGTATAACATTAAGGCATAACATAAGGCACACAAGTAATAATAAAAGCAACTTCTAAAAGTTCGCCCGCATCTCGTGGTCGTGCGGTAGCGTTCTCGCTTCCCACGCCCGGGTTCCCGGGTTCGATTCCCGGCGGGGTCAGGGATTTTCTCTGCCTCGTGATGGCTGGGTGTTGTGTGCTGTCCTTAGGTTAGTTAGGTTTAAGTAGTTCTAAGTTCTAGGGGACTTATAACCACAGCAGTTGAGTCCCATAGTGCTCAGAGCCATTTGAACCATCTAAAAGTTCATCGCTCGATAATGAAGACACCGGCCACATTAACTTCTGTCTAATGAATAGTCCAGTTGATGTCAGTACAGAGAGGCATTAATTAAAATAACCAAACAATTAATAAAAAGCAGCGCCTCAGCATCTAAGCATTCCCTGAGAACATATGGACATGAAACTCTCCTTTGTACAAATTTAAGTTCATAGTCTGCACACAAGGTACAAATGTAACAAACAAATGGCTGAAAAGGGAATACAGAATTAATGAGGCGGAGTCTCCAGCAATTTGACCTGGCACTAACTACAAAGTGAAACCCAGTTTTGCAAGTTTAAGTTCATATTTCGAGCGAAATGTGCATTCGCAAAAGTGGCGGAGGTACGGGCTAGAAAGCTTACCGACCTAACAGAGCCAGGAACAAGGAGAACAACAATATTCAACTTAAGAACGAGATAGAGACAGGTTAGCAACAAGGAGCCCGGTCTAACGAATCACAGTTCACTGGCAACGGTCAAGTTGCCAAGCCCCGACGCCACGGCCCATCGTACCGGACGAAATACTCTGCGCTCCGTCGAACTGAAACATAAATCAACTACAACACCACGCTTGCAATTGCGCGTTCGTTTTACATAACAGAATAAAACACGATATTACAACAGGAAAGATGGCCAAGAATTTTTTTTTAAACTTAACACTGAAGAATTCATTCAAACACTACATGGTATTTCGTTACTCGTAAACTGAGGTGCAAATTTTGGTAGTTAATCGCCAAGGTTACAATAACATTAGACACACAATAACTCAATAATGAGCAGTTCACCGGGCTTCCTCACATACAGCTACAGTTCCTTCATCAAGTGGTAGGAAACTAAGATGGAAAGCCCAAGCCCCGTTATAATGCCACGTGTGACATAACTTTGACATATGAGACTCGTCACCAGATTCACACTGAAGACAACATTAGTTGACCATTAACAAATATAGGTAAGCACACAAATGCACCCGTTTATATAAAAAACACACACTATACCCAGGCGAACGGCTAATGCTAGGTGACGCTCCGGCAAACCCGCTACGGTAGCAGGTTCGAATCCTGCCTCGGGCATGGATGTGTGTGATGTCCTTAGGTTAGTTAGGTTTGAGTAGTTCTAAGTTCTAGGGGACTGATGGCTTCAGATGTTAAGTCCATAGTGCTCAGAGGCATTTGAATCACTCCGGCAAGCTCTTCTTCTGAACGTGCACTGCTTGGCAAGAAATACAAATATCAGCTTCGTGGCAGAAAACACGCATTTTTTTTTCAGAACCGAGAAGTAGATACGGCTGAACTTGTCGACTTCTTCCTATCAATTAACCGCATCAGTGTGCTCAACTGTCTCCACTGCTGCTCTGTACAGTCTGTCGGGGTAACCAAGTATGGCTAGCAGGACTTGAAATTTCCCAAACAAAATATTGCACCACTCTGGGTGCAAAACGTGTGTAGGAACAAGAGAATAATTTGTTTCTCCACTCCAATTGCTTCCCTGCTAATGTACGAGGGACTTTCAATAAGGAATGCTACACCTCTTTTTCTCGCCCAGTTTCGGTGGAAAAATTTCGGAGTTTGTTGTGGAACGTTGTGAAATATTCTCACTTCAGTCACTATAGTTTCATGAGTTTCCGATAGGTTTCGGCGCTATACACGGTCTTCATAATGGCGTCTTTAACGGAGGTGCGTTCCAAGCAGAGAGCTGTCACTGAATTTCTTCATCCAAAAAACCAAAGCATCCTAGATAGTCATAAGCGTTTGCAGAATGTCTACGGAGAATCGAAAGTGAACAGAGGCGCGACGAGTCGTTGGGCGAGATGTCTGTCATCAACGCAATGAGGTCGCACAACATGTTCCATCTTCCGTGTGTCGACCGGCCGCACACAGTTGTGACTGCTGCAGTGTTGGTATTCTCAATTACGATGAAAAGTTCTGAGCCGTGCTGCGACTAGAGGTGGTGCCGTTTGTGGATTTCTGAGAGACTGTATCGTTTAATTGGCATGGTTGCGTTGTCTTCTTCTAGTGTTCACTGGCGCCACTCGGTTTCGTAAGCTTTGCCTATCTGCTAGTGGAAGCTGCGACGCTTATCGGTATGTCGTTCAGCTGCCCTATCTTTGGGGTGACCTCGTGCTTCTTCCGTGTGGTGGGAGTGTGCAGTGCAGTTGGGGACGCAGGGGCAGCGAGGTCCGCGCTGAGCGACATCACGCCCGGATCGCTGGCGGCGTGTATGGACTGCCGGATCGAAGGGCAGTGGTCACGAGGGTGCCCGATCTTGTCGAAACCGGATCCTGCATGTTTGAGCGCATTGCAATTCGCATAGAGAAACTTCCACCATTCTAAAAACTCGCGATTCTCCTGTGACTTGGGTTCGTGTTGCTGCTCGTAGTGTCGCCGAGGCGAAAAGCAGCGAGTGGACTACCTGGGGAAGACGGATCTGATTAGCCTTCCTGAGCTTCTAATTACTGCTTACCATTTTCAGCTTCTTACATTGTTAACTTCAACCAGCAGTATTTTTCTGTCTTGTGACCGCTAACACCCCAGTTACCTACCCTTGGGGTTAGTATATGTAACGGCAGTGTACATTTCCTTGCCTTGCCGCCACTGACCAGTGAGACGTGTAAGTTTGACAGCTTCTTGACTGTAGGTTGGTTGGCGTTCTTCTACCTTAGAGGTAGTCATTCCTTCTTATTCCGGGTGCTCTAAGCACAATATTCAGCTGGCGGAGCCCAGACCGCCAGTTTCGGCTTTGGCGTAAATTTAAATCTTGCTTTTGTTCTGTTGGATGTCAGGTAGCCTCACCAAACTTATCATTAGTCGCTCGTTAAACTGCCACCAGTCCGAGTTACCAATTCGTGATCTGAGTGCAACTCTTGGCTGCCTATCTTTTCGCTCGCGAAACTGCTTTTGGTGTGACCTACTCAGAGTTCGATTCCTGGAGCAACGTCTGACACTGGCCCCTGTGTTTTATTATTGTGTTACTATTTTATTATTGTATTATTAAGTTACCATCATTTGTTTCACCTGTTTGGTGATATGTTGTTTCCTTTTTAAATTAAAGTTTGCTATGCCATGCGCCGTTTGACAGTATATTTGTTAAATTTGTTGATAACTGCCATTTTGGGCGTTAAAGGTCTTCAGCCGTGATTGTGGTTACTTGCCTTAAAATTCTGATTGCGACCACATTGGCTTGTCTTCAAAATTATTTGCTGTCTGTATTCTATGTGTTTCTTAATTTTTTTTTTTTATAATTGCCATTTGGGTGTTAAAGGCCTTCGGCCATGATTGTGGCTACTTGCTTTAAAATTCTGCTTGGGACCACATTGGCTTGTTTTCCAAAATTATTTTCTGTCTGTATTTTATGTATATATGTTTAATTTTTTATAATTCCCATCCTGAAGTTAAAGGCCATGAGCAGTGATTGTAGTTACTTGCCTTAAAATTCTGATTGCGACCACATTGGCTTGTCTTCAAAATTATTGGCTGTCTGTCTTTTATGTATTTGTTAAATTTCAAATAATTGCCATTTTACGCGTTAAAGGCCATCAGTCATGATTGTGATTCAAATGGCTCTGAGCATTATGGGACTTAACTTCTGAGATCATCAGTGCCCTAGGACTTAGAACTACTTAAACCTAACTAACCTAAGGATATCACACACACCTATGCCCGAGGCAGGATTCGAACCTGCGACCGTAGCAGTCGCGCGGTTCCAGACTGTAGCACCTAGAACCGCTAGGCCACCAAGGCCGGCAGCCATGATTGTGGTTACGTGCCTTAAAAGTCCGTTTGCGACCTCATTGGCTTGTTTTCAAAAATTGTTTATTAAAATAAGTGAATGAAATTGCAAACCAAACCAATAGTAATTTGTTCGGGCCCCATTCACAATCCTAACCCAATCCTGTCTTCCTTAATTACCATGTTTCAAGTTCCTTTGGATATGCATGCATGCCTGGATGACGACATTTCGAAGATTGCGTCCGGCCGTGACTCGTGCACGAATAGCCAAATGGTAAGTGACCGCTCGCGACAAGCGGGAAATCCGGGTTCGAGTTCCGATCCGGCACAAATATTAACTGTCATCACTCCATTCTACTGGTGATTGTCGTCCATATTCGCAATAGCGAATACAGTTAATGTACTCTCATTCGAGGTGATCGACAGATCACAATCAAACAACTCGTTGGTCAACTGTACGCGCCTGTTTGACATACTCGTCCACCAGTTTGGTTACTCCAAGGTCTGTGCCCTCTGGGTTCCTCGCCGTGTAACAGAACACAGTAAAGAGCAACGAAGGATCATCTGTGCGGATGGAGGCGGAGGTTATTGATGCAGAAATACTTTGTTTCCGACGTCGACCAATACAGTGGTACCGTGCACTCATACAGACCCTCCCAGTAATGTGGCGTAAGGCCTTTTGCATTGAAGGGGATTGTGTGAAAAAATACGGTTTTGTAGCCAAAAGAGTGAGGAAAATATGGTGTACTGGAATCCAGAATCAGATCAACCTGTTTTCAGAAAATAAAGTGTCGCACTACTTATTGGGGGCCCCTGGAACTCTTGTGTTCCACCGTTAGCGTCGTGGTGTCCACGTATATACCAGCTCACATATGCAAGGTACTCCGTAGGCTTTTTCTTTCTCTAGAGATCGATGAGCATCCTTCCCTGGAGTTAGTGACGAGCGTTCTTCGCATATTTAAGTATATCGGTAATGATGCCACAACAGTTATTTTCAGGCTTTGCCATTTAAACATATACTGGTTGATTCTAGCTATCTGCCCCCGTTGCTTGTTGAGCTGCTTAAATTTACACAGAACACCAGATTTTTGAATTCAAAGTGTAGGTAATAATTTACGTATTTCATGCTGTACCATATCTCTCCTATTATGTGATGTTGACAGCGGTTGTGTGTGCTGACGTTAAGTACAGCCTGTTGATTTGTGTATTATCCAGCTCTGTGTGTGTATTGTTTTTGCTGTCTATTTTATTTTCAGTTTCGTAATATACGATGCATGTAATTTTGCGGTCATACACATCCATCAATATTATACACTGTGTAATCAAAAGCGTTCCGCCACTACTATGTAATGCAGAATTGAGTACGACATTTCACCCCGGTATAATGGCGGTGAGTTTCTTGCTGTTAATAGGAAATTAGCTAACAGTATAACAACTGATCGGCCACCAGAGCTCACTGACTTCGAAAGTGGGTTAGTCGTTGGATGTCATCCGAGTAAGAAATCGATGAGGGATTTTTTAACCCTTCCATCGCTGCCTACGTTGACGGTTGGCGATATGACTGTGAAGTGGAAACTGGAAGGAAGAGCCACAGATAAACCAAGACCAGGCATCCTGAAGGTAGGGTACCGTCGAGCATTGCGAAGGGAGGTTATACAACATCGCATTACATCGGTGGAAAGAATCACTCCTGAGTGCCAAAGTGCAGCCAGCAATTCAAGTAGCACAACTACACAGCGTAGGAAGCTAAAAAAAGTGTGTGTGAGGAGCTCCTGATAAGCCACACATTTCTGCACGCGGTGATACGTGACACTCGAGGAGGTGTAAGGAGCTGCACAAGAGTGTCACATAATCCGTTAGTCACTTTTTTTTCAAGAAAGGTGATACGTGACACTCGATTAGGTGTAAGAAACGGCGCAAGAGTGTCGCATATTCCGTTATTCACCCTTTTTCAAGAAAAACTACCAAAAAAATGGCTCTGAGCACTATGGGACTAAACATCTATGGTCATCAGTCCCCTAGAACTTAGAACTACTTAAACCTAACTAACCTAAGGACATCACACAACACCCAGCCATCACGAGGCAGAGAAAATCCCTGACCCCGCCGGGAATCGAACCCGGGAACCCGAGCGTGGGAAGCGAGAACGCTACCGCACGACCACGAGATGCGGGCGAAAAACTACCACTTTTCCTTTGTTTAGCGTCGGTTTTATGTATCCTTCTGCCTTATCTATTAACGAGTGAGGCTCTTATAGTTTCTAGATTGATGAAATTGTACGATGTGAGGTTTTTTTCTCTTATTTACAGTGTTTCCTTAATTAGAATAGATATGTGTATGTTTTCTGTTCAAATGATCTGTATGTGGTATATCTATTCTGTACCAGATCTAGTAAGTCATTAATGTAAAGTAATTTACTATAATGTCATGGTGTTTCTTCAACTATTTTTTAGTGTATCTCAATATATTTCACTTGCTGTATGTCGGTTCGTGGTACTTGTTAATTTTTAGTTTGCTATGGAATACAGGTACACATGTTGAATCTAACTTTAATGTCATTTTGCTTTTAATATTGACATATTCTCTCGTGGTTATGGCGCGTATTTTCTTGTTCATGAGGACTATAGTGTTCCATAGGATGGATTTGTATTACGATAATGTTACTGGATTCTCTCACTCTTTTGAGTTTATTCGTAGTGACTGCCTCTGTATGGCTTTTATATTTCAGCTTCTGCATATGAAATCCAAATTCTGTACCCTAAATTTCAAAGAAATACCACCCTGAAACAGAAGTCAAAATAAGTCTTATCTCCAGGTGAGTCAAACAAGGTTTTGAAGGCTTCGTAGAAATACTCTTCCACATGAAAACCCTCTCCACGAATTGAAAAGTAACTGACGAACATCAACTCAAGTTGCAGGGTTTGCCATCTTTAGTATACTTTGTAAACAAAACTAACCCCTAGCCATGCATTATACATCTCTCAATTAAAAAAAGCAAAAGCAAAAATGGATACATTTCTCAAAACGTGAGTATTTACTTTGTTGGTATCGTCAATTAAAAACAGCAGTAACTTAACAAATTTTATTATAACATATATATTGTGATATAATATACCGAAATTATGTTCATTAGCAATAGATGCAATTAACAGCGAACATATTTTTATCGACAAACTTTTTAATGATAACTCTCTGAAACATCCCTGTAGTAAACAAAGAAAAGAAAATCAGTTATCTTCATTACATAGATGTGTATGGAGCATGCTCCTTATTGATAAACTATTTTTGCCTTCAACTTATACTACAAATATTTTATAAAGAAGGAAATACGTCAAGGAACAAGCAACAACAGAAAACAGCTTATGCACTATTTGCTCTGAAATTGGTGGGAATTGGGTAAAGCTGTTTGCACGATACTAGCAAATTTGTAAGACTAGTTAAGGAGCTTTGTCAGAAGGTAATCCTCTTAGCGTCGTTCTCCTCCGGGAGAGAAGTTACTGAAGCATCGTAGCTCCACCTCCAATACGAGTACGTACAAGTTATTAATAGTCTATGAGTAGCGACGCAGACGAGAACTACAAGTTCAAATCATCAAAACGACGACAGACTATTTTGTCCTAGAGGCTCATAAAAGTTTCCTTTTACCATTTACGTAGTAACTGAAACAAATTCCGTTCACTTAAAACACACGTGATTGCAGCAATTGTAGCTACGATACCGTCACTGTGTATCTTTAAGCGGTTCATGCTGCTTAATCGTCTCTAGGTTAATTGAATAATACCGTAAAAATACTTCACCTCTGACAAAAATCCTTCCCCTTTCTTAAAAACTTGCTGCCGGCTAATATAAATTGTGCCAGGTGAAAAACGAACGGTATAAAAATATTTATGAAGTTAAATTGTGACAGCATTTCTCGTATGTGAAAATGTAGGGTGTATTTACTAAGAACAGTTCGAGTAGCTGATCAATTTATAGCACTTCCAATGTATTGGTTTGTACTACGCTCCGGGAAGTAAAGATAGATTCGTATCAAATAAAACTGTGAGAAGCGCCGTAGAAAGCAGCACCCGTCGTGCTTGATGTGCATTGTTACCGAAGTAATACCATGTAATGAAACTGTCACACAAATTCCAGGTCGTACTGAGGACAGTGTGCGGCTTCTGAGCATTATGCGCTGCCCCCTCTGTTCTAAAATTAGTAGGTATTAACTTTTGTTTTCTAATTTCCTTTTCCTTATCTGTTAATTATAAGCAACGTCAGATACTATATGGAAAGGTCATCGTACGTTTCACAAGCACTTTACATCATTCCTTCAAGACCAGTTACTAGTGAAAAGATATTTCAGTAGCAGAGGAAGACACAAGTTATGTAAGACAAGCTATTCAAAATATTGAAGATATTCTTCAGTAGCAGACATAGCTTCCTAAGCATTCAAATTATTGTACGTTGTTAAGCAAAGACACAGAACGTTGAAGTGCTATTAAATACACTCTAAGAAACAAACACTCACCACTGTGGAATTATCCGAATGAGACTAAATCGGTAGGTGTGATATACATGTGCAGATAACTAAATTATTATATTTGAGAAATATTATATTTCGGAAAAATTAAATGATTTATTAACCAGAAACATCTTGACCGCAAGTCAGTAACGCTTTGGGCCATCTCCGGCTCCTGCACTAAAAGTTATTCATCTTGGCACTTTATGGTTTTTGGATATCAGTCTGAAGGATATCGTACCAAATTCTGTCCAATTGGCGCGTTAGATCGTGAGTGTCCCGATTTGGTTGTAGGACCCCGTCCATAACGCTCCAAACGTTGTCAACTGGGTAGAGATGCGGCGACACTGCTGGCAAGTAGGATTTGACATGCATGACGAAGAGCAGTAGAAACTGTCACCATATGCGGGTGGCTTCTCATTAAGGGCAACATAACTGAGCGTAGAATGTCATTCACGTATCGCTGTGCTGTAAGTGCGCCATGGATGATAACGAAAGAGATTCTGTTATGAAATGAAATGGCACCGCAGACCATCAATTTTGGCTGGCAGCCCGTACGACGAGCATCAGGTGGGTTGGAATCCCACCGCAGCTCAGAGCCTCTCGAGACACGTTCCAGTTGCTCTTCGGAGCTCAGTTAGAAGCGAGACTCATCAGTAAAGACAATTCTACTTCTGTCAATGAAATTTCAGCCCGAATGTGCTACCTTTCATTGCAAATGGGCTTACTGTTGTACAGAGGTCAACGGTAAGTCAGCGCAAGAGGTGCCTTGAGCTCAGCTCCTTTTCTGTGATCCTTGTGGTCGCTGCAGTTACACGTCGGATCCATGGTGATGATAAATATGGGACACTAATCGTGTCTCTGACGACTGCTCGGCTCTCACCTTCTGTTGTCTCTCTAGGCAGGGCACTTCCTTCTTGTCCCCTTGATTAGCTGAGCGCTAGTGTGGTTGCCTTCCATGCAGCGACCCTGAGTTCGATTCCCGGGGTGTCACGTCATCCTCATCATCATTATCACCGACACGCTATTCGCCCAATGCTGCATAACCTGAAACAAGACCGGTCGATTGGGTACTCCGGGATGGGGACTTCCGGCCAAGAATGCCACACGATCGTTTATTTATTTTTTCTTCCTTCTTATAGGTGGCGCTATGTTCGGCCATGGTTCAGCCTTGGAGCTATTCGCCGACTACTTCAACCGGTGTCTTTGAGCTATCTACACGTCCCCTCTGAGATGTTGACATCTGTGTATATATTTCAAGCGCCAGGTGGTTGTGACGGATAGCAATTGTCCAGTTGAGTACAGACAGATGTTTACAACGAGTTTGTACCCTGGTATCGACATATCCCCTGTTTACCATCTTTGCCTGCTTCAGAGTTAAGTTGCGCTGCAGCACCACACATTAATCGATTTGTCGCCAAAGTTTATACAGTTTAGCGTTTTCCATCGATACCTGTATGAACATCAATTTACAACCAATTTGCCTAAATCCTTCGTGGTGTGTCGTACTTTTTTGTTTTAAAATGTATAAGCAAGTTATATTCTTCGCACAGATTTCATATATAAGTACTTAAATACGTTGTGAAATTTCTGCAAAGATATAAATAGCGAAGTCTCCCATTTTAAGGTCAAAGAACTGGCTTAGAAGAGGAGAGACCGCTTTTGAGGGCATAATAAGTACAAAACACGAACCGAGTACCATGTTATCTATGGAGTTCAAGACGATGATTTCAGCAAACTAAGTCCACATTCCACGTTTCGGATCAACTAGTACTCTTTTATTGTAAACTGTAATAGGTGCAACTCACAACCAGTAGTTTTACCATGCAGAAAGCTAACATCAACAGTTTGCAAAGGGCGAAGTGCAACGTTATTTGGGAGAAAGATGCCGAATGAATGTTACCCATCTTTTATTCAGCTGTACAATGCAGCTGATACCTCTCACTCTCTGCATTTCTCGCATATACTGTCTTCACTATATCTAAGCCATACATACACATCAGATAACACAGCTGCCAGTGTTCATTCTCACTCTCTCTAGGATTTCCTTCACATAATAATGCTCAGTACTGACCGTCATTCATGAGCCGTAGCGCCCTCTGTGTATCTTTTGCACTCGTCGTGTGTGGGCTCTTCTTTTGGATTCCCTTGCTGAGGCATGACTGACTGCGTAAAGCTTTAATGGAGCTGACTAGGACAGAGATGGGTCTGTCAGTATTCGACAAGGCTTGAGGGGAAATCAGGGGGATGAGTGAGGATGGTGGGGGGGGGGGGGCAGTACACCCGTGTACCGATAGTGGTGAGGCTATTGTGGTCGGGACTGGCAGCCTGGACTGATGCAGTGCCGGCCGCTGTTTGCTTGGCGCTATCCAGAGGGGCGACAGAGCTGGGTGGGACTGCACAGCACGAGGCCTCCTTGGCGTAGCACAAATGGGGTTGGCGGAGTCCGCACCGGAAGCCGTTGCTGTCTGTGGGCTGTATACTCCTGAGTATGACTGTGACCTGTCATGTGGCTCAATGCGGTGTCTTCAGCCTTCCCACTGCAGCTGCCAACTGCACCCTTCCCTCAGGGTCAGCTGTTTGCTTCTATAAGAATTGTGCTCCGAACTATTTTGTTGTTGGCCCATTTCCTGTTAGAAACCACACTGCATTGTTTGTTGGGATTGAAGAGCAGATGTTGGCAAAAATTTTGGAAGGTATGAGAGCAGAGGACAGATCCAGGATTTTGTTTAGTTAAAAACGGGTGTATCTTGCCAATTCAGACAAGCTTTCAGTTTGAATCGAAAACATTCGCTATATTGACTGTAAACGGGAGGAACTGAGTCTGAGCAGTGATGTGGGCATGGTAAATAACATTTCTGAAGACAGAGCTGGCCAGTCACGCCCTGTTACTAGGGCTGCTTGCTACTGTTATGGGAAGCCTGGATATTGGTGACGGTATCCGATGCCTAAAGGAAGGCGAATGAAGAGCTCACGCCAGAAGCAAGCGACACGTTCTGCAGGCTTCCGCCAGGTTGGCATGGGGCGTGTGCCGTAAATGGTGGGCAGTTGCCCTCTGTGTCCGTAGAGTTAGGAAATGAACAACCTGTACGTGCACTGCAGAACTGCGGAATTAACGTCTCCCTCTCGTACTTTCTTCTTCATCTTCCCTTTTTTTAATTTTTTTTTTAAGTCGTCAGTCTTCTGACTGGTTCGATGAGGCCAGCCACGAATTTCTCTACTGTGCCAATCTCTTTACCCCAGAGTAGAATTTGCAACAAACGACCTCAATTATTTGCTGGATAAATTGAATCTCTATCATCCTCTACAGCTTTTACCTTCTACAGCTACCTCTAGTTATTCCCTGATGTCTTAACAGACGTCCTATCATCCTGTACCTTCTTCTTGTCAGAGATTACCATATATTCCTTTCCTCTCTGATTCTGCACAGAGCCTTCTCCTTCCTTATTAGTCCACCTAACTTTCAACATTCATTTGTAGCTCCGCTTCTCAAATGCTTTCATTCTCTGGTGTTCCAGTTCTCCCACAGTCCAAGTTCCACTACTATACAATGCTGCGCTCCAAACATACAAACTCAGAAATTTCTTCCTCAAATTAAGGTCTATATTTGGTAACAGAAGATTTATCTTGGCCAGAAATACTATTTTTGCCAGTTTTAGTCTCTTTTTGATGTCGTCTTTGCCCCGTCCGTCAAGGGCTATTTTTCTGTCTATGTAGCAGATTTCCTTTACTTCATCTACTTCCTCATCACCAACACCGATATTAAGTTTCTCACTTTTCTCACTTTTGCTCCTTCTGATTGCTTTCGTCTTTTCTCGGTTTACTCTCAGTCAATATTCTGCACTAGTTAGACTGTTCACTCCATTCATCAGGTCCTGTAATTCTTCTTCACTTTGTCTAAGAATAAAAATGTCATTAGCGAGTCATATCATTCATATTCTTTCACCTTGAATTTTAACTCGAAACATTCTTACATTTCCAAAATAGATTTTTCGATGTGTCGATTGTTCAGTAGGGGCGAAAGGTTACATACATATCTCACACCCCTTTTAGTCCGAGCATTTCATTCTTGGTCTTCTACTCTTATTATTCTCTCCGGTCTCTAATTCACGTTGTACATTACCTGTCTCTCCCTACAGCCTACCCCTCTCTTCCTCGGAATTTTACATTGTCGAACGGTTTTCTCAGGCCAACAGATTCTATGAATGTGTCTTGATTTTTCTTTAGTCTTGCTCCGACATCAGCCGCAACGCTAGAATTGCCTCTTAGATGCCTTTACCTTTCCTAAACCCAAACAGATCGTTATCTAACAGATCCTCAATTTTACTTTCCATTATCCTGTGTATTATTCTTGCCAGTAACTAGGATGCATGAGCTGTTACGCTGATTGTGCAATAATTCACGCAAACGTCAGGTCTTGCAATCTTCGAAATTGTCTGGATGTTGTTTCTCCGAAAGTCAGATGGTCCATCGCCAGACTAGTACATTCTACACGCCAACGTGAATAGTCGTTTTGTTGCCACTTATCCCCCATGATTTAGAGATTCTGTTGGAATATTATGGAACACTTCTGCCTTATACGTCCTTAAGTCTTCCAAAGCTACATTAAATTCTGATTTTAATACTGTATCTCCAACTCATCCCTATCGACTCCTATTTCTTCGTCAATCACATCAAACTAGTCTTCCCCCTCATAGAGGTCTTCAACGTACTCTGCATTTAATAGTGGAATTCCCATTGCACTCTTAATGCCACAACCGTTGCTTTTATTTTCACCTAACTTTGTTTTTACTTTTCTATAAGCTGAATCCTTTCGAACTTCTGTGATTACCATTTTTAAAGACGTCCATTCCTTTTAAACTGAACGGTCTACTGAGCTATTTCTTACCTCAGTATCTATCTCCTTAGAAAACTTCATTCGTTGGTACTTCTGCATCCTAATTCTTTGCGTATTGATTCTTCTTGACTAATTTCTAATTTCATAAACTTCAGCATGCTCTTCATCAAAACTACATTGTGATCTGAATTTATATCTGCCCTTCGTACGCCTTACAATTCGTTATCTGATTTCGGAATCTCTGCCTGACTATGACGTAATCTAACAAATCTTCCTACATCTCCCGGTCCTTTCTTCTACACCTTTCCTACAATCACCTTCCAGTCCCCCTTGACTACTACACTTCGGTCACCCTTTAGGTACTGAGTTACCAGTTGAATATCCTCATATTTTTTGGTTGTATCTTCATTTTCAGCTTGTGACGTCTGCATGTATACCTGAACAATTATTATCCGTGTTGGTTCAAATGGTTCAAATGGCTCTGAGCACTATGGGACTCAACTGCTGTGGTCATCAGTTCCCTGGAACTTCGAACTACTTAAACCTAACTAACCTAAGGACATCACACACATCCATGCCCGAGGCAGGATTCGACCCTGCAACCGTAGTAGTCTCGCGGTTCCAGACTGTAGCGCCTAGAACCGCACGGCCACTCCGGCCGGCTTATCAGTGTTGGTTTTCTGTCGATTCTGATGAGATCAACCCTATCACTGAACAGTTCTCAGTAACACTCTCACTGCCTTACCTTCCTATTAATAAAGAATCCTACTCCCGTTGTGCCATTTTCTTTTGCAGCTGATATTACGCAGTACTCATCCGACCAGAAGTCCCTGTCATCTTTCCATTTCACTTCACCGACGTCCGCTATATCTAGATGGATCCTTCAAATTTCCCTTTTAGATTTTCTGGCTCCCTTATACCGTTCAGACTTCTGACGTTCCACACCCCGACTCGTAGAAATTTATCCTTTCTTTGGTTATTCATCCTCTTTCTCATCGTAACCTCCCTCTTGGCAGTCCCCTCCCGGAGATCCGAACAGGAACTGTTTCAGAATCTTTTGCCAATAGGAAACTCATCACGACTCTTTTTCAATTGGAGGCCACATTGTGTATTTCTAAAGCAGTTGTTCCCATTGTATTCTGCATCCTCGTGCTGTTGCTTATCGCTAATTCTTCCGCCTTTAGGGGCAGTTTCTACCGCAAGGGCAAGAGAGTAACCAGAATCTCTGTCCACTCCACCGTCCTCATTTACAAGGAATCTGGCATGCCGGAATTTTTCGGCAGCCATTGCTAATCATGAAGCACATAAGACTACCCCTTCCAGGTTAACGTTCTCCTTTTCATTACATTCTCCACTGGCCAATTTATGGTCGCTCAACGATCTGCAACCAGAGCGAGCGGATCCATAAGAGATCAAGAGAAAGTGGGAGGCAGCCAGAAATAACATCAGAATAGTCGTTTCAGTCGAATTAGGAGACGAAGACTTCCTGAAAAATTTTTTGGGGTCAAAACCAAGGCAGTCCAGGAATCACCAGGAAATTGTCACCTCGGATTGTTGGACCCCATGGTCTTGGGGCAGCGTTCTTGATCAGTAATCAAACCGTAGTCGGTCCAGAGATCGAAACTCGCCACGGCTTAAATACTGATTAATTATCAGCATTGGCGGACAAAAGAGTTGTGACATAAGATCTCACCCTCAACCCGCCAAGGGCCACGTCAAAGAGGGCAAAGCAACAGAGAGATGTGCAGGGCACACTCTCTTCCTTGGGTTCGGAGACTGCCCCTAAAGGCGGAAGAAGCAGTATTGATCAAAGGCGTGAGGATGACCATGGGAAACAGACTGAATAACCGACGAAAGAAAATGTTCTACGGGTCGGGGCGTGGAATGTCAGAAACTTGAACGTGGTAGGGAGACTAGAAAATATGAAAAAGAAAGTTGCAAAAGCTCAGTCTAGATATAATAAGGTTCAATGAAGTGAATTGGAAAGAAGACAAGGGTTTCTGATGAGGTAAGTATAGGGTAATACCAACAGCAGAAAATAGTGTAGCGGGAGTAGGATTCGTTATGAACAGGAACGTAGGGCACAGAATATTTTATTGTGAACACTTCAGTGCTAGGGGTTTTCTTATCAGAATCGACAGCAAACCAACACTGGCGACAATAGTTCAGGTACACATACCAACGTCACAAACTGAAGATGGAGAGATAGAGAAAGTATTCGAAGATATTGATAGGGGAATACAGGAATATGAAAATCTAATACTCATGGGGGACTGGAATGCAGTTGTAGGAGAATGATTAGAAGAAAAGGTAACAGCAGAATATGTGCTCGAGGCATGGAATGAGATAGGAGAAAGACTGGGTTCAGTAATAAATTTCAGCTAGGAATAGCAAATACTCCGATCAAGAATCACAGGAGGAGGAGGTATACTTGTAAATGGCCGGGTGATACGGGAAGATTTCATTTAGATTACATCATGGTCAGACGGAGTATCCGAATTCAGATACTGGGTTGTAAGCAGTACCCAGGAGCAGATATGGACTCAAATAACAATGTACTTATAGTAGTGATGAAGAGCAGGCTGAAAATTAGGACAATATTCTCGAAAATCAATAAGCAAAGAAATGGGATTCGGAAGTACCAAGGATTGACGAAATACGCTTGAAGTTCTCAGGACACAGCAATCAGGAAGAGCTCAGTAGGCAGTGCAGTTGAAGAGGGATGGACAACTCTAAAAAGGCAATCGCACAAGTTGGAAAAAAAACATAGGTACAAAGAAGGTAACTGCAAAGAAACCATGGATAACAGAAGAAACATTTAAGCTCATGGATGAGAAAGGAAAGTACAAACATTTTCAGGGAAATACAGGAATATATAGAAGTAAGGCACTGTGGAATGAAATAAACAGGAAGAGCAGGGAAGCTAAGACGAAATAGCTGCATGAAAATTGTGAAGAAATCGAAGAAGCAATGATTGTCGGAAGGACAAACTCAGCATATTGGAAAGCCAAAACAACCTTCGGTGATATTAAAAGGAAGGGTAGTAACATTTAAGAGTGAAACGGGAATTCTACTGTTAAATGCAGAGGAGAGAGCGGATAGGTGGAAAGAGTACATAGAAGGCCTCTATGAAGGGAGAGATTTGTCTGATATGATAGAAGAACAAACAGGAGTCTAATTAGAAGAGATAGGACATCCAGTATTAGAATTTAAGAGAGCTTTGGATTACTTAAGATAAAATAAGTCAGAAGGGATAACATTCCAGCAGAATTTCTACAATCATTGAGGGAACTGGCAAAAAAACTACTATTCAGGTTGGGGTGTACAATGTGCGAGTCTGGCGACATACGATCTGACTTTCGGAAAAACATCGTCCACACAATTCGGAAGACTGCAAGAGCTGACAAGTGCGGGAATTATCGTGTAATCAGCTTAACAGGCCATGCATCCAAGTCGCTTACAAGAATAATAGAAAGCAGAATGGAAAAGGAAATTGAGGATCTATTAGATAACTATCAGTTTAGCTTTAGGAAAAGTAAAGGTACAAGAGAGGCAATTCTGACTTAGCGGTTGATAATGCAAGCAAGACTGAATAAAGAACAAGGAACATCGTAGGATTTGATTATCTAGAAAAAACGTTCGACAATGTAAACTGGTGCAAGATTTTCGAAATTCTGAGCATATAGGAGTAAGTTATAGGGAGAGACGGGTAATATTCAACTTTTATGGGAGCCAAGAGTGGACGACCAACAACGAAGTGCATGGATTATAAAGAGTATAAGACTGGGATGAAGTCCTCCGCTCTATTGTTCAACCTGTACATAGAAAAAACAATGAGGGAAATAAAAGAAAGGTTCAGGAGTGTAACTAGAATTCATGGTAAAACGATATCAAAGATGCGATTCGCTGATGCCATTGCTATCCTGAGTGAAAGTGAAGAAGAATTAAATGATCTGCTGAATGCTATGGATAGTCTAATGAGTACAGAATATGGATTGAGAGTAAATCGAAGAAGGACTAAAGTAAGAGAAATACGAGAAATCAGAATTGATTGTCACGAAGCAGATGAAATTAAGGAATTCTGCTACTTAGGCAGCAAAATAATCAATGACGGCCGGAGCAAGGAAGACATCGAAAACAGACTAAAACTGGCAAAATGAGCACTCCTGGAGAAGTCTACTACCGTCAAACACAGGCCGTAATTTGAGGAAGACATTTCTGAGGAATGTACGTTTGGTGCACAGCATTTTATGGTAGTGAATCGCTGACTGTGGGAAAACCTGAACAGAAGAGAATATAAGTATTTGAGGTTGGTACTACATACGAATGTTAGAAATTAGGTGGACTGATGTGGTAAGGAACGAGGAGGCTCTACGCAGAATAGGAGAGGAAAGTGGAAGACACTGACAAGGAGAAGGGACAGAATGATAGCACATCTGTTAAGACATAAGGAAATGACTTCCTTGGTATTAGAGGAAGCTCTAGAGAGCAAAAACTGCAGAGGAAGACAGAGATTGTAATACATCCAGCAAATATTGGTGACGTAGTTCACAAGTGCTACTGCGCCACATCGAACAAGTCAGAGGACAGGTTACTCATAAAAGTGAACTTCCTGCTGAGGGATGTTAAAATGGGGCGAAGAACTAGTGAGCACATCTCAGCTACATAAACGGGGCAAGCCACAGACAGCAACCCCAAGTCTTCAGGGGAAGGAAATTCTTGTCGCCCGCCCCCAGTCCCGCCCTAACGGTGGCGGCCGGTTGAGCCGCACTGCCTTTTCTTTGTGTTGGCACGGGCCGTGTGTCGGATTTTCTGTTTGGCTTGCCTTTGGTGTAGCGTGATTGGCTGTGTGAAGCTTTAACGGAGCGAGCTAGGACGGTGATGGGTTAGGACGTTTCCAGTCACGCTTGAGAGGGAGTTAAGGGGATGACTGGGTGGGGGCCGTACGCATTTGAGCAGATAGTGGTGAAGCTATTGTGGTCGGGGCTCGCAGCCAGAACTGATGGCACTACCGGGCGCTGTTTGCTTGGCGCTTCGCAGAGGTGAAGCACAGCTGAGTGGGACTGCATGGCACGAGGCCTCCTGGGCGTAGCGAAGATGGGGTTGGCGGGGACCACAGTGGAAGCAGTTTCTGTCCGTGGGCGGTTTAAGTCTGGGCACGGCCATGTCCTGTTCTGTCTCATCGGGTGGTATCTTCAGCCTTCTCACTGCTGCTACCAACTACACTCTTCCCTGAGTGTGAGCTGTTTGCTGCTATAAATACTGTGCTCTAAGCTTTTGCCGTCGTCCCGTTTCCTCTTAGAAACCGCTCCGTGCTGTTACTGCACTGTCTTAATGTTCTGGTTCAGTAGTGTCCGAGTTCTGTCCTTTCCTCACAAACTTACTGGTTGGGCCTGTTGATAAGGTCATTGTTAACGGTTGTGCATTTGAAGTGGTTTGGCAAACATCTTGGAAGGCACCTAATATTTTGTGCAAAATCCATAGAATTTCTATCTACTAGTTACTCAGGGGATTATTTTTAAACCGCGTTTATACATGAAGTTCCATAATAATCACTGTGAGATTTCAAAGCTGTCTGCTTCGCCTTGTAGCAAGCTGGTGTTTCTTAGGGTAGATTGTTTCTTAACTGCCTAGTGCTTCGGCCAATTTGTTATTATTTACTTTGGTTCTGATATGCTGACTACTTTGGTTGTGATCATGGAAGAAAGCCGGAGTAGTTTTTTCACTAATTTTCACATTTTTGTGTGGAACTTATAAGGTAGAATTAAAGGTCATATGAATAGCAAGCTGCCATTGTTGAGATTTATATATATATATATATATATATATAAAAGGGTTCGATGCTTTTACTGGTTGATTAATTGGAAGTTATCTTATATAGATGGTTCATAGAGGTTGGTGGCTTGAAAGTACTGTCACACTTGGCCGTAAATTTATTGTTCTTTCATATGCCGTAGAGAAATGGCTTATTTGCCCTTCCGGTTAGCTGTGCGGTCTAACGAACTGGTTTCCGGGCACGGAGGCATGCCGGTCCCGGCACGAATCCTCCCGGCAGACTAGTGTCGGGCCGGCCGGTGTGGCCGAGCGGTTCTAGGCGCTTCAGTCTGCAACCGTGCGACCGCTACGGTAGCAGGTTCGAATCCTGCCTCGGGCATGGATGTGTGTGATGTCTTTAGGTTAGTTAGGTTTAAGTAGTTCTAAGTTCTAGGGGACTGATGACCTCAGATCTTCAGTTCCATAGTGCTCAGAGCCATTTGCACCATTTGACTAGTGTCGAGGTCCGGTGTACCGGCAAGTCTGTGGATGGTTTTTAATGCTGTTTACCATCTGCCTCGGTGAATGCGGGCTGGTTCCACTTATTCTGCCTCAGTTGCACTATGTCGGTGATTGCTGCGCAAACACTTTCTCCAAGTACGCGTACACCATAATTACTCTATCAACATTGGGGTTACACCAGTCTCGTGTGAGCCGTCCCCTGGGGGGGAGGGGGGGTGGGAATCCACTGGGGGCCGAACCGCACAATAACCCTGGGTTCGGTGTGGGGCGGTCATGGGGTGAGTGGATTGCTGTAGCCTGTAGTGGGGTTGTGAATCACTGAGGGCTATGGCGGGGACGAAGACTCTGCGTCGTTTCTAGGTCCCCAGTTACATACCATACCATACCATACCATAGCTTATTTTGTTTGTGTCGTCTAGATAATGCCTCAGACGTTGTCGCAGTCCAGTACAGTAACGGGCTTGTTGTTCCCATTTATCTGAAATAACTAAATTTTTTATACGTCTAGAGCTAACTGACATCCACCACAACAAAAAACGTTTTTGTAAGTCATCTTGCCTGAATAAATAGCTTGTTAGTTTCTATGCTTAGAGCAACTAAGAACCACAAGCGAATCGAAACTTAAGGGAATAAACGAAAGCCTAAAAGTAACTAGAAGTTCAGAATCTCTGTAAATCCACGCAGTATGTGTATAATCTGTTCATAATAGCAATGATAACTTACCAAATTGTAACATGGACCTTAAACATTGAAATTCTGAGGCGTGCACTGTGTGCAATGGACATGAAACAAAGGATAGGAAAATAAAAATTGATAAATACGTTCAGGACGTGATAGCAATTGATAGGAAACAGAAGTTGAGATGATGTATATATGCAGGCTGATGCAACGAAATACAAAACTGCACCAATGCCGGAATTCGGACCCTGGCCTCCATCTCACTAGACACATGCGCTCTGCATTACTCCACCCTGGCACTCTGGCTCTCCGCAACCACCGAGCGACCATAGCACCCCTTCTGTTCGAATCTCAGCCTTGGTACAAATTTTCATACGTCGCTTCAGACTACATATACAGGGTGGTCCTTTGATAGTGATCGGACCAAATATCTCACGAAATAAGCGGCAAACGAAAAAACTACAAAGAACGAAACTCGTCTAACTTGAAGGGGGAAACCAGATGGCGCTATGGATGGCCCGCTGGATTGCACTACAATAGGTCAAACGGATATCCACTGCGCTTTTTGAAAGAGGAACCCCCATTTTTATTACATTTTCGTGTAGTACGTAAAGAAATAGGAATGTTTTAGTTGGACCACTTTTTCGCTTTGTGATAGATGGTGCTGTAATAGTCACAAACGTATAAGTACGTGATATCACGTAACATTCCGCCAGTGTGGACGGTATTTGCTTCGTGATACGTTACCCGTGTTAAAATGGATTGTTTACCAATTGCGGAAAAGGTCGATATCGTGTTGATGTACGGCTATTGTGATCAAAATGCCCAACGGGCGTGTGCTGTGTATGCTGCTCGGTATCCTGGACGACATCGTCCAAGTGTCCGGACCGTTCGCCGGATAGTTACGTTATTTAAGGAAACAGGTATGTGTTTAGCCACATGTGAAACGTCAACCACGACCTGCAACAAATGATGATGCCCAAGCAGGTGTTTTACCTGCTGCCGCGGCGAATCCACACATCAATAGCAGAAAAATTGCGCGAGAATCTGGAATCTCAAAAACGTTGGTGTTGAGACTGCTACATCAACATCGGTTGCACTCGTACCATATTTCTATGCACCAGGAATTGCATGGCGACGACTTTGAACGTCGTGAACAGTTCTGCCACTGGACGCAAGAGAAATTACGGGACGATGACATATTTTTGTACGTGTTCTATTTAGCGACAAAGCGTCCATTACCAACAGCGGTAACGTAACCCGGCATAATTTTCACTATTGGGCAACGGAAAAACCACGATGGCTGCGACAAGTGGAACATCACCGAACTAGCGGGTTAATGTATGGTGCGGCAGTATGGGAGGAAGGATAATTGCCCCCTATGTTTCACTGCGTGACAGAATGGCGATGTACTTCCAACATAATGGATGTCCGGCACATAGCTCGCGTGCGGTCGAAGCGGTATTGAATAGCGTATTTCATGGCAGGTGGATTGGTCGTCGAAGCACTATACCATGGCCCGCACGTTCACCGGATCTGACGTCCCCGGATTTCTTTCAGTGGGGAAAGTTGAAGGATATTTGCTATCGTGATCCACCGACAACGCCTGACAACATGCGTCAGAACAGTGTCAATGCATGTGCGAACATTACGAGGGCGAACTACTCGCTGTTGAGAAGAATGTCGTTACACGTATTGCCACATGCATTGAGGTTGACGGACATCATTCTGAGCATTTATTGCATTAATGCGGTATTTACAGGTAATCACGCTGTAACAGCAAGCGTTCTCAGAAATGATAAATTCACTAAGGTACATGTATCACATTGGAACAACAGAAGTAAAATGTTAAAACGTACCTACGTTCTGTATTTAAATGTAAAAAACCTACCTCTTACCAACTTTTTGTCTAAAATTGTGAGCCATATGTTTGTGACTATTACAGCGCCGTCTATCACAAAGCGAAAAAAGTGGTCATATTTCTTTACGTACTACACGAATATGTAATAAAAATTGGGGTTCCTATTTATAAAAACGAAGTTGATATCCGTTTGACCTATGGTAGCGCCATCTAGCGGGCCAACCCTAGCGCCATCTGGTTTTCCCCTTCAAGCTAGACAAGTTTCGTTCTTTGTAGTTTTTTCGTTTGACGCTTATTTCGTGAGATATTTGGGCAGGTCACGATCAATGGACCACCCTGTATACATCACAGATGTCTGAGACTTGAGAATGTCTGTGGAAGCCGGTCGGTGTGGCCGAGCGGTTCTAGGCGTTTCGGTCTGGAACCACGTGACCGCTACGGTCGCAGGTTCGACTCCTGCCTCGGGCATTAATGTGTGTGATATCCTTTGGTTGGTTAGGTTTAAGCAGTTCTAAGTTCTGTGGGACTGATGACCTCAGATGTTAAGTCCCTTAGTGCTCAGAGGCATTTTTTTTTGTCTGTGGAAGCCTATACCTTAATTTGAGAAATGGAAATGGGCTAGACACGCTGCGAGACGACATTGTGAGAAATTAACACAGTTGTGTGTTGAATTTTTTTCGAAAAAAATATGTAAGGCCAAATGTTAAATGAACTGACATTAAGGATAGACGTGAATGGCAAAATCAGGAAATTGTAATTTACGGAGCTGTCTCGAGTAGCCCAGTATGCGGCAGTGAATGTTAAATGACTAATATCAAATACTACTGACAGATACTAATTTATTTGCTACCTTCTTTCAATCTTTGTTTACAGACAACGCCAAGATATGAAAATTCCTGGCAGCTGTATGCCAGACAGGGGCTCGAACCTGGGAACAACGGCTTTCGCGGCCAAGTGCTCTACCGACTGAGCTCTGCAAGCCCAACTCACAACACGTCCCGCCTCTCACAGCTTTACTTTTGCCAGGAGTTGACTCCCAAATTTCCTTAATTCTGCAAAAAAATGCTATAGGCTGTGGCTAAGTCGTGTCTCCGAAATATTCTTTCTTCTAGGAATGCTAGTTCCGCATGTTACGCAGAACTACAGTGTAGTTTGGAAGGTACGTGGTAAGGTATCGGTGAAAGTAAAACTGAGAGCCATGTGGGAGTCGTACTTGAGTAGCTCAATCGGTAGGGCACTTGCCGCGAAAGGTGAAGATCCCATGTTCGACACCTGATGTGACACGCAGTTTTTATCTGCCAGGAAGTTTCAACCAGCGCACCTTCCGCTGAGTAAAAATTAATTCTGTAACAGTCTAGGTAGTTTTTGACTAACATACATAAAACTTCATTTATTGTCCTCTATGAAATATCATTTATTAGTGTCATTAACGTTGAGCAATACGTTACAAAAAATGAAAAGTTATTTACCACAGGTCAAAAGATACTGGAAGTACCTAGTAAGTAAGCAGTCAAAAGTCCAACCGTTAACAGAAATGAAAAAAAAAAGGCACGTTATTCAGCCTTAATGATGCAAACGTCACAAAAACGTATGAAATGAATCACAAAATTTTTCTCTCCGAGAGCCAGAGCAACGGTACATCACTGAAAAATTCAACTGAACAGATAAACTATCTACCTGTAAAATAGAGACAGGGAGATAGAATGCAGCCCAGTGTCATCTATACTTCTTGATGTGATTCACACTTATACTTAATGGTTTGTTTGCACTTATCAGTGTAATAGATTACTGCTCAGAATATTTTATGTACCCATGTTTTCACCTTAGATTATTTGTTGGCGAAACTATTATTTCCATTAACGCCGTTTCGTTATGAAGTACACTGCCCCCATTAAATTAACAACAAATTCCAATAACCTGTTGATGTCTTTCTTGGTAATGAAGTCGAAATCGGTATTGATATGCCACTTGTGTCACCTATATTGTTAAGAAATTCCAGAGATACGCTGCCGCAGGCACTGGAAGACATCTCATGTGGTACAAACACGATATGTATCCCGTATATTCCTCACAGAACATTGTGAGGTCGTTTGTATAGCTCGTTCGGGAAACGCAAAATGGCCTGCATGCTCAACTGCATGTTCTCTGGATGTTCGGCTGAGGGAAAGTTTAAAACAAGATTCCAGAATATTGGAAGTGTTTTATAAAATTGTTCCTCAAGGGCAGGCTGATGCAACGAAATAAAAAATTGTACCAATGCCGAAATTCGGACCCTGGCCTCCTACTCACTAGACACATGCGCTCTCCATTACTCCACCCTGGCGCTCTGGCTCTCCGCAAACCCCTTCTGTTCGAATCCCAGCCTTGGTACAAATTTTCATACGTCGCTTCAGACTACATATATACATCACAGATGTCTGAGACTTGAGAATGTCTGTGGAAGGCGGCCGGTGTGGCCGAGCGGTTCTAGGCGCTTCAGTCTGCAACCGCGCGACTGCTATGGTCGCTGGTTCTGCTGTGTAGGCTGAAGAGCCAACACCGTGTTACTAGAGAAGGCCGAAATTCACACGTTTTAGCTCACGCAGGCTGGCGTGAGGAGGGAAGAACTTTACTGACTTGAGGTCTGGAACATGACAAGGAATGAGAATTCAGAAAGCGGACGTAATTAGTTTGATACTTAACTTTAATCCATTAATGATGAACGTCGCTCTTGACGGTACATAATTCACAATATTATCAGTTCAGATTATAGTAACAATATGGTGCCTTACTAGGTCGTAGCAAATGACGTAGCTGAAGCCTATGCTAAACTGTCGTCTCGGCAAATGAGAGCGTATGTAGACAGTGAACTATCGCTAGCAAAGTCTGCTGTCCAACTGAGGCGCGTGCTAGGGAGTCTCTCTAGACTGGACCTGCCGTGTGGCGGCGCTCGGTCTGCAATCACTGATAGTGGCGACACGCGGGTCCGACGAATACTAACGGACCGCGGCCGATTTAAAGGCTACCACCTAGGAAGTGTGTCTGGCGGTGACACCACAGGTTCGAATCCTGCCTCGAGCATGGATGTGTGTGCTGTCCTTAGGTTAGTTAGGTTTAAGCAGTTCTAAGTCTAGGGGACTGCTGACCTCAGATGTTAAGTCCCATAGTGCTCAGAGCCATTTGAACCATTGTTGAGAGACGAGAGCCTCACCTAAAATTAAGTTAATAGGCGTACACAATTACGGTCGCATTTTCGCATTAAAACCGATTAGTGAGGGGGGAATTACAACTGGATGTTGTGACAGTTATGAACAGATGACTAGGCCTCCACAAGACGGAAAAAAACACGGAAAGCTGGATGATTCCTGTTTTCAGATGGAATACCACAGCAGAAACAACAGTACATTCCTCCAGCTACTTTATGAGGAGTGTCCAAGTAGGAGTTGAGCACAACTTGGAATGAATACGTGAAAGTAGCTGCAAATGTATTTCACTTTTGGGCACTGATACTACCGGACGATGAACATAAAGCGCAAATTGAGATCCTTATCGTTGCGCTGGCCCAACACAGCTAAATTAAGAAACTTTTTAGAAAAACCGAGGGCACCTAAAATTGTAATTAAGCCAGCAGAAGACCACTGGTAACTAGAATGAGTGGAGTAATTGGGACTGTTGAGGACACTGGAACTGTTTTGATATTTTCTGCCGACGCAGGGAGAGCGCGGCTAAGTGAGAGAGGGTGCGGTGCGGCAGCTGCGACGCGGCGCGCTGCACCCACCCACGCTGTATCAGGCATCAGATCATGGACAAAGCAGGGACGCCGCCGTTACCGGACTGTTATGGCCGGCGCGGCCGCTCGCCGTTTTATAACGCCGATGGCAGGCGGGCAGGCGCGGCGCAGGTTTACGACCTGTTCCACCTCGCAACATTTAACGGCGCATCTTTCACACACGCTGCATTTATGCCGGCGTATAAAACGCCCGTGCAAGGTCGCCACGCCTGACGGTCGTTTAGACCGTTGATTTCTCCCACTAACCGCCAGACCGTACAAATGGTCCGGCGAAACACTCCGTGTTTGTTTCAGAACTCTGGTCGACCAGTCCATATATATTACACAGTTGGATATAGTATCCGTTGTTTCCTTTTTTGCCACTTTTCATACCTGTTCTAGCGATGGGTAACCTATCAAAGGACACATCCTACCAAAATTACTGCCACAGCATCAAAAACACACTTGTCGACGGTCGATGTACCGGGTGGCTACAGTTAAAGTTTCCCTATTAAACACGTTGTAACACGGAAACTAATACCGTAAGAGTTCTGAATTTGGCAGCATTAATGTCCAGAGTTTGGAGTGCATGATCTCCATGCGTCACGGAACCATCCTCCAGATCCAAGTATGGCCGCCAGATGCCGTTCAAAAATGGTTCAAAAGGTTCTGAGCACTATGGGACTTCACTTCTGAGGTCATCAGTCACTTAGAACTTAGAACTACTTAAACCTAACTAACCTAAGGACATCACACACATCCATGCCCGAGGCAGGATTCGAACCTGCGACCGTAGCGGTCGCGCGGCTCCAGACTGTAGCGCCTAGAACCGCTCGGCCAACCCGGCCGGCCCAGATGCCGTCATCAGTCATTGTGATTCACAGTCTCACACAACTGACCAGTCTCAGTGCGCTTGTTGACGTTTTGTAAGTAGGCTGTTTAGGTTTTTATGTTGGTAACGCCACGTAGCATTCTGTAAGAAAAGCACTGATTCTGCAGGTAAACCTCTTACATTATTTGATTTACAGACAGCTGAGCAAAACTCAACGTACTCAGACAGTTTTCTCTTTACTTATTCTGATCATCACTAAGCTGACACACAATATTTTAGCGCAACGCAAACTGACTTTCAATAATACCTACAAAAGAATGCCCTTGACTAACAACAACCTTTACCTTTCATGAATCACTTACCCCAGATAAATCTTCGTTACTCGAACTACTGCAATACAGCGAGTGCCAATACTGCCAGCTAAATAAAAGATTCTAATTACTGAAGACATTAACTACTGATATGCATAGTTAGCAAATGAAAGATTTTGATAGAGAACAAGCAATGTATTTACCTTAATAGTGTTCAGAAGTCATAATATATGTCTGCATGTCAAGAGTCAGCACTATCTTTCCGTTGGAAGGACAATACTACTTCTTCAAGACTGCATGTAAATCCACTACTTCCGTGCGCATTTTCTTTTACTGCTCACACTTTGAAGAAAAAAAACCTGCAATTACTACTGTGATGAATGATCAGTACTGTCTTTATGAGAACAATTTTTGCTTTTGACCAACGTTGTATCAATAAGTGTGTGCCTTTGATATCTTTGTTATTTTATTACGAAAACTTTTTTCAAATCAGTATTGGGCTCTGCCCAAAGCAATTTCTATAATTTTTTGTGGGGAGAATGGGGTCTATGTAAGTAGGCTGTTTAAGTTTTTATGTTGGTAACGCCACGAACCACTCTGTATGAAAATCAGTGACTGTCCTGTGTGCCGTCGGTGGCTGGTTGCACTCAGTGTTGGAATATTCGCTTGTGTAGTGCTGGGCTGTTGGATGTGAACAGCACGTAGCGTTGTGCAGTTGGAGGTGAGCCGTCAGCAGTGGTGGATGTGAGGAGAGAGGTGGCAGAATTTTGAGAGCGGACGATCTGGACGTGTGTCCGTCAGAAAAAGGAAATTTGTAAGACTCGGTGTCATGAGCTGATTTAAATATTATGACTTCTGAACACTATTAAGGTAAATACATTGCTTGCTCTCTATAAAAATCATTTGCTAACTATGCCTATCAGTAGTTAGTGTCTTCAGTAATTAGAATCTTTTATTTACCTGGCAGTATTGGCGCTTCCTGTATTGCAGTAGTTCGAGCAACGATTTTTGTGAGGTAAGTGATTCATGAAAGGTAAAGGTTATTGTTAGTCAGAGCCATTCTTTTTTAGGGATTATTGAAAGTCAGATTGCGTTGCGCTAAAATATTGTGTGTCAGTTTAGTGATGATCAGAATAAGTAAAGATAAAACTGTCTGTGTACGTTGAGTTTTGCTCGGCTGTTTGTAAATCAGATAACGTAAGAGGTTTACCAGCACAGTCATTTTTAAAGATTTCTAAGGGGACGTTTCAGTGTCAACATGAGCTTGGACAAGAAAGAGCAGGGCGTTATTGGTGAAGCTCTGTTGTCAAAACAACAGTAATGCTGCAGCTGCACTTCGAGAATATCGCCGGCTGAGGTGATAACGGAAGGGTCCTCTTTCTCCACCTGCCGTGCGGAGCATGACGAAGAAGCTCCAGTCAACTGGAGAACTGGGCGTCGCTCCAGGAACAAACCGACGAGCGGCTGCACCACAGGTGTTCGATGAAATCGCTGTTGCTACGGCAGACAACGCTGGGCGCAATCCCCGGTCATCAGGCAGTTGAAAATCCTGTGGTCCACTGTACGGAAGGTGCTTGTACCATTCTCAAATGGTATCCGTACAAGATCCATATAGCCCAGCCCCAGGGTCTTAGGGCGCCTTGCCACGGTTTATGCGGCTCCTCCCGTCAGAGGTTCGAGTCCTCCCTCGGGTATGGGCGTGTGTGTTGTTCTTAGCGTAAGTTAGTTTAAGTTAGATGAAATAGTTTGTAACCCTAGGGACCGATGATTCAAGTGGTTCAAATGGCTCTGAGCACTATGCGACTAAACTTCTGAGATCATCAGTCGCCTAGAACTTAGAACTAATTAAACCTAACTAACCTAAGGACATCACACACATCCATGCCCGAGGCAGGATTCTTACCTGCCACCGTAGCGGTCACGCGGTTCCAGACTGTAGTGCCTAGAACCGCTCGGCCACTCCGGTCGGCTGGGGACCGATGACCTCAGCAGTTTGTTCCCATAGGAACTTACCACCACCGTATCGTACATTATCCTAAACCTCAGGACGCACAACGACGAACTGATTTCGCTCTCCATCTTCTCGAAAGGACTGAAGTTGACGAGAGCTTGGCCTGCACCATTCTACGGACAGACGAAGCTCATTTTTCTCTGACGGGTGAGATGAACACAGAATTGCCGAATGTGGGGATCTTCATCTCCAATCACTGTGCCAGAAGCTCTTTTATATGGTGAACGCGTCAGAGTGTGATTTGACTTCACGGCTGCGTTCATCATTGTCCCATTCTATTTCGGACAGGTTGGCTCTCAAGGACCAAAGACTTGCCGTGTGACTGGCCAGAGTTACTGTGATATGCTTCGCCAACATGTTAAACCCGCCTTACAGGAGAGAGACGCATTGAACGTAACTGTTTTCGGTCAAGATGGGATTCCACCACACATCGCGCGTGAGGTTTACCAGTTTTTACGAAACACATTTGCTAACGATCGAATTATCAGCCGATCGTTTACATATGACTGGCCGGCACGATCACCTGTTCTCGCTCCCTGTGATTTCTTGCAAGAGAAGTACCGACTGGCTTCGCTCTGCTGTGTAGAATGCAATCCTGCGTTTTCAGTCTCTTCTGCACACTGATGGGCGCCATATTGAGCCTCTTTTGTAGCAGTAATGGTACCGGTACGTAATGGTATGATGTACTGTAGCAGCACATTAAACGTGTTTCAGTCGAATTGCTTCTGCACTATTTCTCTTGCACTGGTCCTTGACACAAATTCTACCAAGTTTGGTACCGTAAGCTATTTAGTTTATGTGTTGTAACGCGTTAAACAGGATAAGTTTAAGTATAAAAAGCCGGTATAATACTCTGGGAGACATCTTCAGAGATAAGCAGCGAACTGCAACCAGAACTCGAGGGAGCACCGAATGTATAGGCTGTGAAGAAGGTCACATAGTCCACCATATGATATCGGCTGCGAGATTCTCTCTGGTCATGCCAAAGTTCTCGACTGAATGTAATCGATTCTTGGTCTTACAGTGCAACGTTGACATCCAAATTTGATGTAATGTAACACCCTCCTCTTTTCCTGCTAAAATTATCAAGGTGTTTGTAATTATAATAATTCTGTGCTTTCGATATGCCACCTAGGACATACGGATAAATCGGTCGTAACGGAACATGTTTACCAAGAGGGTGATCATGAAATGAAATTCAGTGAGACGAGCGTCATATCGAAAACATTGCTGTATCTTACGTGTATGTATAGAGAGGCTATCGAGATTGATAAACAGCGTCATAATTTAACAGAAAAGAGGAAAATGTTAAATTACATAAAATTTTTATATCAACCTTGCACCGCAAGAATGACGACCGATTAGTTTCAGTCGAGAATGTTGTTATTTCCAGAGACAGTCTCGTAGCCGAGGTTATGGGATGGACTGTGGTGCCTGCTACACTGCCTATATATTAGGCGTCCCGTCGAATTCTGTTGCAGTTCGCCACTTTACCTCTGAAGATGTCTCGGGTCGTGGGATATGAAACTTTAGGAGAAATTTTTATATCTCGACCACGGCCTTTCAACCCGGAAGTTTCAACCTAAGTCAGTACAGGCCATGAAAGTGTACCTTGAATCATCAAACACAGGTATTTTTTACAGAATGTACAGTTCTGTTAGGGACTTCATTACACAAATGGTAGATCAGTCTTGAAAGTCGTCTGCTGTAGATGCCTTGTGACGTTACTTATTCATTCGCATACCAGTAAGTGTATATGACTCAAAGGCGTCATAGGCGCTTTCCCGTCTCCTACATTACCTCTGTCTTTGATCAGGAACTGCTAAGGCGTACGTTGAGCAGGTCGCTCAAACTCTGTGGTTAGCAGACCAATTGTACTGCTTGGTGCAAAGAACCAAATAACAAGGCCTGAATGACTTGCGGACAAGGACATACTTTTTCTTTCCTGCCCGCTGCTTTTTGTATGTGCCGACTAATTTAGTTTATACACTGTCTTGTGATAAATGATTGTGACGTAATGGTCTGATGTTTCCTTGCTGATGCTACCTTTGCGTATTTGTCACGTGAAATATTACATGTATTTACGAGAGATATTTTGCTGCTGTATTTCATGTGGACAATGTTGGTTCTTTGTTCTATGTCACATTTTCATTAGAAACGTGCGTAAAACAATATGTTCAGCCATTTCTGTCTGCATGTAGCATAACTCCTTGCTTTACCACACATTAAACAATACTGAGAGCAAATTAAAAACTTGAATTTCACGGTATTAATATTACACAATAATATTTATTTAACAGTTCGTTATGAACCGACTTTCGGCTACTTAGGCTCTCGTCAGATAACGTAACACTAAAGAGAGTCCACAACGCTTTAGCAAGAGTCCATAAATATGCAAAGATTGTAGAATGATGGTTGACATTTTATGACTATATCAATAAAATACGCAAACATAATGTAAAATCCAAAGAGACTCTTGGTTCAGAGACTCTTAACAGCTGGTCACGCCATTTCGATTTTGTTGTTCTTGCTCGAGTATTTCCTCGGTTCTTATGTTCTTCCTCTTCTGCAGTTTAGATTTCGTTCCTGTCTCCACCTTCGGCATGATACTTTTAATCTCTTTCGCTAAATGTATTTCAGTGAATCACATATAGATTTTTTTAGTGTACTTGTGTAAGTAGGCTGTTTATGTTTTTATGTTGGTAACGCCACGTAGCGCTCTGTATGAAAATCACTGACTGTGCTGTGTGCAGTCTGTGGCTGGTGGTTTGCATTGTTGGAATATTTGCTATTGTAGTGTTGGGCAGTTGGATATAATGACTTTTGAACATTATTAAAGTGAAAACATAGTTTGTTCTCTATCAAATTCTTTCATTTGCTGACTATGCCTATCAGTAGTTAGTGCCTTCCATAGTTAGAATCTTTTATATAGCTGGCAGAATTGGAGCTCGCTGTATTGCAGTAGTTCGAGTAACTAAGATTTCTGTGAGGTAAGCGATTCATGAAAGGTACAGGTTATTGTCAGTCAGGGCCATTCTTTTGTGGGGATTACTGAAAGTCGGATTGCTTTAAGCTAAAAATATTGTGTGTCAGTTCATTGATGATCAGAATAATTAAAGAGAGAATTGTCTGAGCACGTTCAGTTTTGCTCAGCTGTTTGAAAATCAAATAATGTAGAAGTTTACCACCACAGTCATTCATAAATTTTTCTATGGGGACGTTTCACTTGTAACTGCCTAACGATCTGGTCACTTTGTTATACTCCACACTTGAAGTTATTTTAACGGTTATGTACTGATCACACTGCCCCACTTGAGAATCTACATTATACACTCCAGAAAATGGAAAAAAGAACACATTGACACCGGTGTGTCAGACCCACCATACTTGCTCCGGACACTGCGAGAGGGCTGTACAAGCAATGATCACACGCACGGCAAAGCGGACACACCAGGAACCGCGGTGTTGGCCGTCGAATGGCGCTAGCTGCGCAGCATTTGTGCACCACCGCCGTCAGTGTCAGCCAGTTTGCCGTGGCATACGGAGCTCCATCGCAGTCTTTAACACTGGTAGCATGCCGCGACAGCGTGGACGTGAACCGTATGTGCAGTTGACGGACTTTGAGCGAGGGCGTATAGTGGGCATGCGGGAGGCCGGGTGAACGTACCGCCGAATTGCTCAACACGTGGAGCGTGAGGTCTCCACAGTACATCGATGTTGTCGCCAGTGGTCGGCGGAAGGTGCACGTGCCCGTCGACCTGGGACCGGACCGCAGCGACGCACGGATGCACGCCAAGACCGTAGGATCCTACGCAGTGCCGTAGGGGACCGCACCGCCACTTCCCAGCAAATTAGGGACACTGTTGCTCCTGGGGTATCGGCGAGGACCATTCGCAACTGTCTCCATGAAGCTGGGCTACGGTCCCGCACACCGTTAGGCCGTCTTCCGCTCACGCCCCAACATCGTGCAGCCCGCCTCCAGTGGTGTCGCGACAGGCGTGAATGGAGGGACGAATGGAGACGTGTCGTCTTCAGCGATGAGAGTCGCTTCTGCCTTGGTGCCAATGATGGTCGTATGCGTGTTTGGCGCCGTGCAGGTGAGCGCCACAATCAGGATTGCATACGACCGAGGCACACAGGGCCAACACCCGGCATCATGGTGTGGGGAGCGAACTCCTACACTGGCCGTACACCACTGCTGATCGTCGAGGGGACACTGAATAGTGCACGGTGCATCCAAACCGTCATCGAACCCATCGTTCTACCATTCCTAGACCGGCAAGGGAACTTGCTGTCCCAACAGGACAATGCACGTCCGCATGTATCCCGTGCCACCCAACGTGCTCTAGAAGGTGTAAGTCAACTACCCTGGCCAGCAAGATCTCCGGATCTGTCCCCCATTGAGCATGTTTGGGACTGGATGAAGCGTCGTCTCACGCGGTCTGCACGTCCCGCACGAACGCTGGTCCAACTGAGGCGCCAGGTGGAAATGGCATGGCAAGCCGTTCCACAGGACTACATCCAGCATCTCTACGATCGTCTCCATGGGAGAATAGCAGCCTGCATTGCTGCGAAAGGTGGATATACACTGTACTAGTGCCGACATTGTGCATGCTCTGTTGCCTGTGTCTATGTGCCTGTGGTTCTGTCAGTGTGATCATGTGATGTATCTGACCCCAGGAATGTGTCAATAAAGTTTCCCCTTCCTGGGACACTGAATTCACGGTGTTCTTATTTCAATTTCCAGGAGTGTATTACTTTCAGTTATTAAATTATGACCTAATTCATATAAAGCGGCGCCAGGTGGACTATGACTTGACTGCAAATAGACCTACACTTTATAAAATGAAAAGTGACGTAATTAGAATCTTCGCATCACATTCTCTTGTTAAGAAAACAACAGATACAAAACGTTAATATTTATACTAAGGTCTCTTTTCCAGTGTTCAGTTGCGACTATGAAACGGGTTAGATACTTGGGAGAGTCCTCTAGCCCACACTTCTACCCCACAGTGATGAGACTGGGCGATGCTGAGCAGCTAAAACTGCCCACTCAAGATGGCAGCAACCTCAGGTGGTGAGTATTGCGTGGCTCACGTAAACACAGGTGACCTGCTGGAACTGGCAGCTGGGTTGAACTTAACAGGCTTCCACTGCCAGTGACTCCGATAGTTAGTAATTAAACTTGAGACTTAAGGTGCCTTCGATCAGCAGTAGGAGAGTTCCAAAATGAGGAGCTTTACTCCACTAGCATCATGCTAATTTTGTTCTGGGCATATTGTTACACGTGATTGACAAGCTCGGATTCTTGTATACCATCAAATTATTTCTTAGCAGTTCTCATTTCTGTAATTTACTCTTTTCCTATGCTGAAAAGAAGTGACCGGTTAGCATTACTGTTCAGGATACCGCGACTTTGCGATGAAGATAAGATGAATTGTTTGGAATAGACATCCAGTCCCCGATAGAAGAAAATTGCAGTCGGGAATCGAACGCAGGACGCAGCGTCGGTAACCAATTGATCACTAGGTGCAGACTTTTCTAAGCTAAAAGAAACAAACGTCGGTTTAGAATATCCCATTCTAGAAGCATTTTAGTGTAATATTATGTGAACTGTTAAATTTCTCCAAGAGTCTTGTCCACGTTTCCCGTCTGGACCCTCTAACGAAAACACATGCACGATACCCATTTCGTCCGTCAGTTCGTACAATGGCTCTTCAAGACCTTTATTCGATGTCCACGTTCTCAGTGTTCCTGTCTGTGGCTCCAGGCCACAACCGGACATAGGTAATTTTACAGTGTCCACAACCAGCGATCTACTATTAATCAAACGAATATCGAAAACAGCACAATCGAGAAATGGTCGTCATTAAAAGGACTTCACAAACTAATGGAGTCATATCCTTATACATGGAGCTATCGCTGTTCGTTGACACTTGTTAAAAGAACACCACTTTAGAGGAAGAAGTGCACACATATCCCACTCCAAAGTAATATCTGTGGAGTACAAAGGTATGTACATTAACATTTACATAGTTTTCAGTATTCATATGTTGTTAGACTTAGGTTGCCATCTTACCTATCTTCAAAGTTATGTGGTGACTGAAGAAATGTAAATAGGGAAGACTGGGAATTAATATCAGAACGATAGTGATTTCATTGGAAAAGTCTGCGTAGCGGTAGGGTCCTTTTCAAAGGAATAGTGCCGGTATTCGCCTTAATCGGTTCCGGGGAACCACAGAAACTTACAAGGTAACTGGAATCTCGCTCCTACACGACTCCTGTATCTAACATACTTCTAAGCCACCTCACTGTCCCCCACTGTTAGCTGAGTGGATGCCGGCACAGTAGCTCAGCGTGTTCGGTCAGAGGGTTAGCTGCCCTCTGTAATAAAAAAACTAAGTTCATCGATCAACAACGAACTTAAACGGATGTCTGACGACGTCCGCCTCGAGCAGACGCAACGAACGAAACAGAACAAAATGAGATAAAAAAAAGTGGTTGGCGCGACAGAATGTCAATCGTAAGGGCCTGGGTTCGATTCCCGGCTGGGTAGTAGATTTTTTCCGCTCGGGGACTGGAGGTTGTGTTGTCCTAATCATCATCATTTCATCCACATCGACACGCAAGTCGCCGAAGTGGCGTCAAATCGAAAGACTTGCACCCGGCGAACGGTCTGCCCGACGGAAGGCCCTAGTCGGACGACATTTACATTTAACCACCTCATTCGCTTCGAGAAAAAATATCAAGAGACTGAAAATCCGTTGTCGTGCCTCCTCATATAGGTTCTGTAACATGCGGAATACAGAGGAGGGAGAACTACTTTGTTCTGCTGAAGCAATATTGATCCCACATGTACCTTTTCCCCTGTGACCTGTCCCACAACGGATACACCCAACCCCCCAAACACTCCATGCAGAAAGTCACTGTAGGGATCAATGAACACAAAAAGGTTGCCACAGGGTTAAATCCAGAATAAACAAAGCTAAGTCGGGATAACACTGTTAATTATTACAGCTGTGATATCCATCAAAAATGCATTTTTACTTGCTTTTCGGAAGCTCTTGTTATCATCATCATCTTCTTCTTCTTGCGTGTTATCTAAGGCTGGCACCGCTTCTCCTCTCTTGTTCCCATCTCACTCGGTCTTGACTTTCCTCAACATTCATATTCCTTGATTCCATGCCTCCTCTACATCATTTCTTCCAGTTGCGTCGTGGGTGACCCCTTTTCTTTCGCTAGGATGGTACCGATCGTAATATCCTATATGGCATCCTGTCTTCATTCGCCCTATCCACATGGCCAAACCATATCAGTTGTTTTTGTTGGACGTTTTCGTAGAAATCCTGATCCATTTTCAACCTTTGCCGCATTACGTCTTTTCTTATCGTATTCATCCTAGTACAGATTCGTCTTAAGTAAAGGATTTCCATGGAAAGTTTTTTTCCTAACGTCCCAGGCTTCTATTCCGTAGAAAACTACACTCTGAACTATAGACAGTCTTATACATTCTCTCTCTCTCACTCAATTTCTTTTTTTTTTGTTCCACTCAAGAGGGTCCATTGCTCAAAAATGGTTCAAATGGCTCTAAGCACTATGGGACTGAACATCCGAAGTCATCAGTCCCATTGATCTACTTAAAACTAACTAACCTAAGGACATCACACACATCCATGCCCGAGGCATGATTCGAACCAGCGACCGTAGCAGCAGCACGGTTCCCGACTGAAGCGCCTAGAACCTCTCGTCCACAGCGGCCAGCTAGGTCCATTGCACTTATTACATTTCGTCCTTTATTAACCTTACTAGCGCTTTCATTATTGTTTGCGCCCTGTTTATTAAATAATGATATCCCAAGATATTTTGCCTATTCCACATTTACAGTTACTTCTCCACACAAATATTTTAGATTTTTCGTTCCAACAGCCAGGTACTTACACTTCTTCATATTCAGGCCAGTTCATCTGCAAAATAAGTGCTAAAGAAACTGGTGTCTTCTACAGAGACTCTCATAACCTGGCATTTTCTATACTAAGTCTGCTGGATTGCTCCTAGATACAGCTTAAAGATGGTCGGTAATGGCCCACATCCTTGTCCCAAGCTCTTACTCACCTGAATTGCATCCATATTCGAGGACGAAACACAGAACACCTCTTTGTCTTAATAAGTAGTTTCGAGGCATGGTTGCCTTTCTTCCCAACCAGCCATCCGTGCAAGCACTGCCCTGGTGCTGAGAGATATACCAGAGAGCGCGTTGGTCGCATTCGAGACGCAGCAGCGCCGCTCAGAGCTTAGTTAGAACGGTGTGATAGGAAAGACATGAGTCAGCTGCGCTTGAATGCCAGCGCCGTCCCCCATAATGGAAGTGGTAGACAAGACTGCGATGAGTAGCACGTTGCCGGGCTATGCCTGGATGTGTCTGTCAACTGGTCTGGGAAGATGAGGCGACCACAACTTCAAGTACAGCCAGAAGCTGCATTGGCCAGCGGTGGACGAATCGTGGGCGCCGTCCGAACTTGTTTCGGTTGTGCTGTGGCAACCCCATTTCACTGAAGCGGGACAGAGATACGTTGGTGGTTAGCAGCCGAGACGAAATTTCCAGTCTGCAACGTGGGTAGCCACAGAGCTTGGCAGCGTGTCAGTCGCAACGGTCAACTTGGGGTGTAGCCAAAATCTTATGGACATAGCCTACCTGGAAAGCAGGCCCGTGATGAGAGTAGTAACAGACAGAGGCAAGGAACGGAGAAGGATGGTTAATATACAATAAGTACAAAAACCCAGCAGACGAAGTGCTCGGATTGAAAATGGTGTAAGGCAGGGATGTAGTCTTCTTCACCTACTGTTCCATCTATACCATGAAGAAGCATTAAGGGAAATAAATTTATGTTTCAAAACTGCATTGCCCAGAGACCCGTAGCCTTTAGGTATCATCTTCGTCTAGTAAAACATCATACTTCCCTGCTTGAAATCCCACCAATGATTTAATTTTGAAGCAAAATCATCAGTAATTGCGGCCGAAGACTTGCGGTAAAAGAAGTCACCCTCGTTTTGATAACAGCCGTGTCAAAGTGTGCGGAGGACTGGACAGAGGTTCAGAGCTGAAGCCGGAAGAATCAGCAGTGGTCAGTTACTTGAGGACTCAGAAGGCAATGTAAACCACTGCATTAAAGACACATAATGTGTATCCACAGGACATGTCACCTGTGACAGAAAAAATGTTATGGAGATATCTGCCGGACACTGAGGCCGAGCTGTTCTAGGCGCTTCAGTCTGGAACCACGCTGCTGCAACGGTCGCGGGTTCGAATCCTGCCCCGGACATGGATGTGTGTAATGTCTTTAGGTTAGTTAGGTTTAAGTAGTTCTAAGTCTAGGGGACTGATGACCACCGATGTTAAGTCCCATAGTGCTCAGAGCCATTTGAACCATTTGAAGATATCTACTCTGGAAAAGATTTCCGATTCTTTCTGTGGCGCTGTTCTCTGTCGGCTCGATGGTATTGGGTATCCCAGTCTAGATGACGTGGAACGGCGTCCGTCGATCACGACAACGCCAGTCTGCAACTATTGAAGAACGACTAATTCCTCGTGTGGTTTTGTTACTTTCAGGGACTGTATCTCGAAAATGATATCACTGTCTTGATGGAGCAGCAAGCCCTTGCTTGTAATGAAAGCAACTGTGTTCGTTGTCCGTCGATCTTCTTCACTTATAAATTTAGCGACTGCGCCACTCGATAACGCTATGCCTCCATTGACGTGAAATAACTAAAAGTCCCTTGCGTGTTCGCGACAGACCCTTCAGTTACCGTGAACTTGCTGACTATAGTTCTTATGACCGGTTTGAGAATGGTTATTCAAACGTTAAAAAATAGTGTCTTAAATCATCATTCCATCACAAAATCCGAATCCACGTTATGAATTTTTCGAGAATATTTAGTTGTTAATTATTATTCCATCGTCAAGGAGTCGCTACGTCGCGTATTCAACAACTGCATGACGTAATTCCAGAGATAACATACCCTAGAGCAATACGCAGAATGCGTCGTAATTCTGGTGCCAAGTTATTGCTGTTCACATTTAAATTATCACTAATTCACTTGGCACTTTTATATTATCAGAATAATCAGTTAATTTCACGAATACCCTTTAAAGGTCCATTGAATGATTTAGGCGACACGAAGAAATAAAGTTGAATTAAAGTTTATTGTTCTTCGTAATTATTGTCTGTCCCTACACTGAGCACACACACCGATATGCCATTTAGGGAATTATGTCCGTTAACATCAGTAATCCTTACCTTGACTATAACTTCTGACAATACGGCGAAAGACTGATGACCTCAGAAGTTAAGTCTCATAGCGCTCAGAGCCAATACGGCGAAATTGTAATCTCTTCGTGACTCAAGTCTAATAACCGAGTTTATGTCGGTGATGAGTCTCTTTCTGTGTCCTTTGATGTTCGTGACTATTAAGTATCATGAAGGCTAAGTCCCATCACAAATCAGTAATCAAAAGATTCACTTTTCTGTCACATACATCAAAATACCGTTGTTTGTCTAACGGTAAAGATGCTGCTGCTTTAGTCCGACTTCTGACTAACATTTCCAGGCTATATCGTAAAGCTTCAAACTTCAAGTCTGTTTTAAAACGATATAGCAGCATTTAACATGCGTACTACTGTTGCAGAATACAAGAGAGAAGTGAAGTTAACATCTCCATTGCCGAGTTACATTGTAGTCACAGCGAACTTACAGTCCGATGCGGCTACAACTCTCTTCTAGGATAAATGTTATCTGTGGTCGATTTATGATCTTGGCTTTAACCTTTGTAAATAATAATTTTTGAATTCTTTCTTTAAAGTTTCTGTTTTGTATCACATCGTATTCTTTCACTCAGTCCTTTCTTTATGATAATCTTTAGTATTTATGTAACATCCCTGTTAATCAAACTGACAATAGTGTAAATTTTGCTGTCAGTAGCTGCCGTCACTGTCACGATGAGTAATTTTGCTATTTCTTTTGCAACAAAAGAGTGATCATTATGGGTTCTATATTTGGGGTGTTACAGTTCCCCCTTCCGATCTCTGAGAAAGTCAGTGGGGAGGTGACCGCGAGATAAAAATATTATAATAACCAACTACTGGATAACATTCTACAGCTCGGAGTATGGAGTGACAGAAGTTCGAAGATGATAGGAAACCTAGAAACTGCGAAAAGAGATATAGAAAAGCTAAGTCTGGTTATAGTAGGAGTCAGTGAAGTGAAATGTTCAGACGAGCGTAGGATAACATCAACAGTACAAGAAACTGGTATAACACGAGTAACAATTGTGAAAAGGGCAGAGAATGAACGTTTGTGAGCAGTTCAGGTCCCGTCAGTTTCGACAAGAAACCAACGCTAACAACGATATTTCAGGTATACATGCCGATACTGTGAACAGATAAGAAGAGACAGGGAATATTAATGCGGCTACTCAACGTGTTGAATTACATACTGAATTGTTTGTAAAGGGAGATCTATTAATCGTGGGAGATTGGAACGCGATTGTTGGGGACGGAACAGAAGAATGGGATACGGGAGAATATGGACTTGCCAATAAGAATGAAAATGGAGAAAGACTTCATATGGTTACAGCGAATACTCTATTCAAGAACTGCGAGGAGTTATATTTAGAATAGGCCTGTAGACACAGGAAGATTTCAGCTGAAATACATTACGGTCATACAGAGATTCCGAAACCAGATATTGGACTGTAATGCATACCCAGGTGCTGATATAAATTCAAATCGTAATGTATTAGTGATGAAGAATAGACTGTCTGGAAGAATCATTGTGAAAGGAAGTGGAATACCAGTACTGAGGACTGATGACAGGCATTTGAAATTCGCTAATTATTTGGATACTGCGGTAAGGAATAACGAAGCAGACACGTCAGTTGAAGAGGAATAGACATTTTAGAGAAGATCAGTTACAGATGTTGGAAAAACATGGTTACAAAGAAGCTACTGCGAAGAAACCATGAGTAGCAGAACAAATATTTTAACTGATCGACGAAAGAAGGGAAAATAAAAGTGTTCATAAAAAGAGCGTAATGTTTTATTTGTTGTTGTGGTCTTCAGTCCGGAGACTGGTTTTACGCACCTCTCCACGCTACTCTTTCCTGTGCAAGTCTCCCCAAATCCAAATAACTGCTGCAATCTTTCTAAATAATCTTCTGGTCTTCCTCTACGATTTTTGCTCCCCACACTTCCCTCTTATACTGAAACGGTGATCCCCTGATCGCTCAGAATGTGTCCTACCAGCCGACCCCTTCTTCTAATCAGGTTGTGCTACAAATTTCATTTCTCTCCAATTCGTCTCAGTAGCTCCTCATTAGTTACGTAATTTGGGTATCTAGTCTTCGTCTTCAGCATTTTCTATAGCACCACATTTCAAAAGCTTCTGTTCTCTTCTTGTCTAAAATGTTTATCATCCATGTTTCACACCCATACACGGATACACTCCATACAAATACTTTCAGAAAAGACCTCCTGACACTTAAATCTATACTCGATGTTAACAAATTTCTCTTCTTCAGAAACGCTTTTCCTGCCATTGCCAGTCTACATTTTACACCATCTGTACTTCGACCATCATCAGTTACTTCACTGCCCAAATGGTAAAACTCAATCTACTACTTCAAGTGTCTCGTTTCCTAATCTAATTCCCTCAGCATCACCTTCGTTAATTCGACAACATTCCGTTCTCCTTGTTTTACTTTTGCTGATGTTTATCTCATACTCTCCTGTAAAGAACCTGTTCATTCCACTGAACTGCTGTTTCAAGTCCTTTGCTGTCACTGAGAGAATTACAATGTCGTCGGCAAACTTCAAAGTTTTTATTTCTTCTCCCAGAACTTTAATTCCTATTGTTTCCTTAACCGCTAGCTCAGTGTGCAGTTTGAATCACATCGGGAATGGGTTACAGCCCTCCCTCACTCCGTTGTCAATCACCGCTCGCTTTTCATGCCACTGGGCTCTTGTAACCGCAGTCTGGTTTCTGTACAAGTTCTAAGTAGCCTTTTACTTACTGTATTTTACTCCTGCTTGAAAGAGTGTGTTCCAGACCACACCGTCAAAAGTTTTCTCTAAGTCTGCAAGTGCTATAAACATCGGTATGCTTTTCCTTAATCTATTTGCTAAGGTGGGTCTTAGAGTCAGCGTTGCCGCGTTTGTTCCTACTTTCCTCCGAAATCCACACTTCTCCTTTCCGAGGTCGGCTTCTACCAGTTTTTTCCCTTCTTCTGTAAATACCTTAGGGACGAAACAGATGTGAAGCACTGGATAGCCAAGACGAAAGGGCTACAGAAAAGTTGTGAGGAGATAGAAAAAGAAACTAATGTCGGGAGGACTGTCTCACCGTACAGAAAAGTCAAAACGACTTTCGCTAAAATTGAAAGCAAGAATGGTAACATTAAGATTGCAAAGGGAAATGCACAATTGCATGCAGAGGAGACAGTGGCTTGGTAAAAATAGAACATAGATAGGGAAGAGATAGGGGACCCAATATTAGTCCGAATTTAAAAGAGTCTTGGAAGACTTAAGATCAAATAAGGAAGAAGGGATAGATAAATTTCCATTGCAATTTCCCAAATCATTGAAAGAATTGCCATGGTAATGTCTATTGAAGATGATGTGTAAAATCTACGCGACTGGTGAAATACAATAAAACGTTCGAAAAATATCATCTATAAAATCCGGTGATAGCTAAGGCAGGTAAGCGTGAGAATTGTTGGTCAATAAGGTTAACAGTTCATTCATCCAAGCTGTTGACAAGATTAACAAACAGAAGAATGCAAAGTTAACTGGAGGACCTGTTAGATTATATTTAGTTTGGCTTTAGCAATGATAAAGGCACCAGAGAGACAGTACTGACGTTGTTCTTGGTAATGAAAAAAGACTGCATAAAAATAAAGGCACATTCATGGGATTCATCGACCTAGAAAGATTGTTTTCATTTGGTGCAAGATCATCAAATGTCTGAGAAAGAGAGCACTAAGCTAAAGGCAAGGATGAGTAATATACAAATACTCAAAATCCCAGAGGACGAAGAACGAAGTGCTCGGATTGAAACGGATGTAAGACGCGTGTTGTCTTACATAGGAGTTGCCTAGTGCAGCGTCGAATTCTGCCTGTTTACATATCTGTGTATTTTAAATTGCATACCTAGACCAGTTTCTTTGACGCTTCATTGCATGTGTAGTTAAATAACATCTACGTCTACATCTATATTCCGCAATCCACCTGACGGTGTGTGGCGGAGGGTTCTTTGAGTATCCCTATCGGTTCTCCCTTCTATTCCAGTCTCGTATTGTTCGTGGAAAGAAGGATAGTCGGTATGCCTCTGTGTGGGCTCTAATCTCTCTGATTTTATCCGCACGGTCTCTTCGCGAGATATACGTAGGAGGGAGCAATATACTGCTTGACTCCTCGGTAAAGGTATGTTCTCGATACTTCAACAAAAGCCCGTACCGAGCTACTGAGCGTCTCTCCTGCAGAGTCTTCCACTAGAGTTTATCGATTATCTCCGTAACACTTTCGCGATTACTAAATGATCCTGTTACGAAGCGCGCTGCTCTCCGTTGGATCTCCTCTATCTCTTCTATCAACTCCATATGGTACGGATCCCACACTGGATCCCACAGTGGGCGAACAGGTGTACTGTAACCTACTTCCTTTGTTTTCGGATTGCATTTCCTTAGGATTCTTCCAATGAATCTCAGTCTGACATCGGCTTTACCGGCGATAAACTTTATATGATCATTCCATTTTAAATCACTCCTAATGCCTGCTCCCAGATAATTCACGGAATTAACTGCTTCCAGTTGCTGACCTGCTATATTGTAGCTAAATGATAAAGGATCTTTCTTTCTATGTATTCACAGCACTTTACACTTGTCTGCATTGAGATTCAATTGCCATTCCCTGCACCATGCGTCAATTCGTTGCAGATCCTCCTGCCTTTCAGTACAATTTTCCATTGTTACATCCTCTCAATGTACCACAGCATCATCCTCAAAAAGCCTCAGTGGACTTCCGATGTTATTCACAATGTCATTTATGTATATTGTGAAAAGCAACAGTTCTACGACACCCCCCTGCGGCACACCTGAAATCACTCTTACTTCGGAAGACTTCTCTCCATTGATAATGACGTGCTGCGTTCCGTTATCTAGGAATTCTTCAATCCAGTCACACAATTGCTCTGGTAGTCCATATGCTCTTACTTTGTTCATTAAACGACTGTGGGGAAATGTATCGAACACCTTGCGGAAGTCAATAAACACGGCATCTACCTGGGAACCCGTGTCTATGGCCCTCTGAGTCTCGTGGACGAATTGAACGAGCTGGATTTCACACGATCGTCTTTTTCGAAACCCTTGCTGATTCCTACAGAGTAGATTTCTAGTCTCCAGAAAAGTCATTATACTTGAACATAATACGTGTTCCAAAATTCTACAACTGATCGACGTTAGAGATATAGGTCTATAGTTCTGCACATGTGTTCGACGTCCCTTCTTGAAAACCGGGATGACCTGTGCCCTTTTCCATCCCTTCGAACGCTACTCTCCTCTAGAGACCTACGGTACACCGCTGCAAGAAGGGGGGCAAGTTCCTTCGCGTACTCTGTGTAAAATCGAACTGGTATCCCATCAGGTCCAGTGGCCTTTCCTGTTTTGAGCGATTTTAATTGTTTCTCTATCCCTCTGTCGTCTATTTCGATATCTACCATTTTTTCATATGTGCGACAATCTAGAGAAGGATCTACAGTGCAGTCTTCCTCTGTGAAACAGCTTTGGAGAAAGACATTTAGTATTTCAGCCTTTAGTCTGTCATCCTTTGTTTCAGTACCATTTTGGTACCAGAGTGTCTGGACATTTTGTTTTGATCCACCTACCGCTTTGACTTAAGACCAAAATTTCTTAGGATTTTCTGCCAAGTCAGTACATAGAACTTTACTTTCGAATTCATTGAACGCCTCTCGCATAGCCCTCCTCACACTACTTTTCACTTCGCGTAATTTTTGTTTGTCTGCAAGCCTTTGGCTATGTTTATGTTTTCTGTGAAGTTCCCTTTGCTTCCGCAGCAGTTTTCTAACTCGGTTTTTGTACCACGGTGGCTCTTTTCCATCTCTTACAATCTTGCGTAGCACATTCTCATCTGATGCATATTGTACGATGGTTTTGAACTTTGTTCACTTATCCTCAACACCAACTGTACTTGAGATAAAACTTTTGTGTTGAGCCGTCAAGTACTCTGAAATCTTCTTTTTGTCACTTTTTCTAAACAGAAAAATCTTCCTGCCTTTTTTAATATTTCTATTTACGGCTGAAATCATCGATGCAGTAACCGCTTTATGATCGCTGATTCTCTGTTCTGAGTTAACTGTTTCAAATGGTTCGGGTCTGTTTGTCACCAGAAGGTCTAATATATTATCGCTTCGAGTCGGTTCTATGTTTAATTGCTCAAGGTAGTTTTCAGATAATGCACTTAACAAATTTCACTGGATTCTTTGTCCCTGCCACCCGTTATAAACGTTTGAGTCTCCCAGTGTATATCCGGCAAATTAAAATCTCCACCCAGAACTATAACATGGTCGGGAAATCTACTCGAAATATTTTCCAAATTTTTGCTTCAGGTGCTCTGCAACAACAGCTGCTGAGCCAGGGGGCCTATAGAGACATCCAATAACCATGCTTGAGCCTGCTGTAACCGTGACCTTCACCCAAATTATTTCACATTTCGGATCTCCGTCAATTTCCTTCGATACTATTGCACTTTTTATCGCTATAAACACGCCTCCTCCTTCACTGTCCAGCCTGTCTCTGCTCTGTACATTCCAATCTGAGTTTACAATTTCATTACTGTTTACATCTGGTTTCAGCCAACTTTCCGTCCCTAGTACTATGTGGGCATTGTGACCGTTTATTAATGAGAGCTCCGCCCGAAGAGGCCTCGGAAGGCTAAACTGTGCGAACCGACCACCATGCCAAACCTCCCTTCCCCCCTTCCACCCTCCACCACCCGATATCCGTCACCGGATGCAGAGATATGTGGTCAGCACACCACTCACCCGGCTGTTGTCAGCTTTCATAGCGGAAGCCACCATTCCTCAGTCAACCAGCTCCTCAGTTATCATCACAAGGACTGATTGCACTCCACCTGCCAACAGCGTTCGACAGACCCGGACGGTCACCGATTCACGTGCTAGTCCAGCACGACAATGCTTCACTCCCTTCATCTGACGGGGACCTGTGTTACAACTACGGCAAGTCAAATGGCTCTGAGCACTATCGGACTTAACTGCTGAGGTCATCAGTCCCCTAGAACTTACGACTACTTAAACCTTCTAACCTAGGGACATCACACACATCCATGCCCGAGTCAGGATTCGAACCTGCAACCGTAGCGGTCGCGCGGTTCCAGACTGTAGCGCCTAGAACCGCTCGGCCAACCCGGCCGGCTACGGCAAGTCCGCTGGGGTTGTTTATGAAATGACATTGTAAAAGACACCCCACTTGGAAAAGACTCCAGCCCAGTTTTTACTAACTAGGACTGTGTTTCAAATTGAGGTCATTGGAAACTCGCAACCACCGACACGCATCTGTCTCGCAAATGGCTCGTTTATGGTTCCATGTGCAATGCAACTATTTTGCTTTTGTTATCGTGTAGTTTTTGTGCCGTGATAGTTTTCACTATCGTTTCTGTTTATTATTATTATTATTATTTATGAATTCTCCCAATAACGGAAGACATTAAGCAAATGACATTAAGCAAATGACAATCAACTTTTTTTCTGGTTCTTCTTGTTGCTCCAATAGATCTTCATTCTTTTTGAGAAGGCTTGCTTTCGCTCTTCTGACCACTTCGGTCTGTACTGTTTTTGTTTTGGTTGCTCTGGTAAAACTTTCCACTTCTCTACTTTGTGCTTAAAAGTATCTCTGTCTGAAATATCGGTTGCTGTTATATCCGCGTTGGTGAGGTCTTTTCTAACTTCGATCATCCAAGGTGTTGAAGCTTTAAGTGAGGTTACGTAATTTATTAGCTTTCTGGTCAAACGGTTTTCTGGTAATCTGCTAAGATGACCAAAGAATTTCAGTCGCCTTTTCTTAAAATCAATTTCTATGTTTGAAAACTTTTCTGTTGTTTTGATTGTTTGCAGTCTGTAGCCATCTTTAGTCTGTCTCGCTCCTAAAATTTTCCTAATGATTTTTCTCTCTTCTTTTTTGATGTCTTCGAGTTCTCGCTTTCTGTTCAGTACTAGTGTTTCACTTGCATAGAGGACTGTTGGTTTTATGACGGTATTGTAATGCCGAATTTTAGTTTGTCTTGACAAGGATTTCTTGTTGTAGAGGTTGTGGACTAACCAGAATGCTTTTTTGACTTTTTGTAAACGATTTTGCTGTGATACTATTTCTTGGCCTGTTGGTTCAATGTATTCTCCGAGGTACTTAAAATACGGGATTCTATTGATTTTGCCATATTTTGTTTTTAAGCTTGCAATTTCTACTTTTGAACATAGGAATTCAGTTTTTTCAAATGAGATTTGTAGCCCAACTTTCTCAGCACATTCTTTGAGTGTGTCAATCTGTTTAATGGCGGTCTGCTCATCCTCCGCTAGTATTGCTAGATCATCTGCAAAAGCGAGGTATGGAATGTAAAGATTGTTTTTGGAAAAGCCAAGTGAAATTGGTTTCCAACACTCATTTTTCCGTAGTTGTTTCTCCCATTCCTCCATAACTTTGTCAAGAACGATGTTGAACAAAAGAGGAGAGAGTCCATCGCCTTGTCTCACACCTGTCTGAATGCCGAAGGGCTCCGAAATTTCTCCCATGAATTTTATTTTAGACTTCGTGTCAGTTAGTGTTTGTTTTATTAGTTCTCGTGTCTTGTAATCTAATCCCCTTTCTTCTAAAATTTGAAATAATGAGGGTCTATCTATTGAATCGTATGCTTTCTTAAAGTCTAAAAATGTGCATACTAATGGCTTTTGTCTGAGAGCTCGCATTTTGACTATGGTTTTGAGGTTAAAAATTTGTTCTGGGCATGACCTGTTTGTTCTAAATCCTGCTTGGTATTCAGATAATTTTGATTCTAGTTGTTCTTGTGTTCTCTTCAGGAGACAGGCTGACAAAATTTTATAGGTGACTGGTAAAAGCGAGATCCCTCTATAGTTGTTCACATCTGATTTGTCACCCTTTTTGTGTAGTGGGTGAATTAGTGCGATCTTCCAGTCATCTGGGATTTTTTCGGTTTGCCAAATATTTTGGATAATGTGTGTGATTTCTCTGAGTGAATTTGGACCTAAATTTTTCAGGAGTTCAGCTACAATTCCATCTTCACCTGATGCTTTGTTATTTTTAAGCTTCTGGATATGTGAATAAATTTCTTCTTTTGTTGGTGGTGCTGAGTTTTCTGATACGGTTTCTGGTTGTATTTTCGGAAACCTCTCCTTAGGTTCTGGACAGTTTAAAAGCTTTGAAAAATATTTCGCTAGTTCTTCACAATTTTCCTTATTTGTTAAGGCCAGTTTACCATTTGATTTTCGGAAGCAGAGGTTCTGTGGACAGTACCCTTTAATGTGGTTTGCAAAGGTTTTATAGAAATCGTGTGTGTTGTAATTTTTAAAGTTGTCTTCTATCGATTTTAGTTGGTCATTTACATATTTCCGTTTGTTTTGCCGTAAACTCTTGGATGCTTGTTTGCGGACTTCAAGGAATTTCTTGTGGGTTTCTTCTGATTTGTTGCAATTGTAATTTTGAAACGCTTTTTTTCTCTCTTCTAGAGCGTCTTCACATTCCTGGTTCCACCATGGGTGTTTTGGTTTTTTACGTAGTGGGATTAGTTCTTTCGCTGTTTTGAGGATTTTAGTTCGAAATTTTGGCCACTCTTCTGCAGGTTGGTCTTCCCATTTTTCTGTGATCCTCGAATCTTTAATTCTGTGTAGGTCGAACTTCGGGATCACGGGTGTTCTCCTGTTACATTTCCTTTTAGGTGTGAATTTAATTTTAATTCTAGTTAAGTAATGGTCTGAATCAACATTTGCGCCTCTGCGCACTTGTACATCATGAATTTCTTTTTGGTACTCATATGATATTGCAATGTGGTCAATCTGGAATTCTCCTAGATGATGGATGGGTGATCGCCATGTTTTTTGTTTTTTGGGTTTTTTTCGTAATGAGGTTGACATAATTTTGAGATTGTTTTGTTGGCATAACTCCACAAATCGTACACCATTTTTATTTGTAAATTTGTGCGCGGGGTAGTCCCCTACTGTCTTCTTATATTATTATTATTATTATTCACGAATCAGAAACATACAAATTTACAGTAGCTATACACATCAATAAATATGTACATATATATACACAAATTGTATTTATATTACATGTGCCCAGTACTTTGCAACCTCCAAGGTGCTTGGAGTGGCTTGCAGGAGATCAATCTTCGTGCAGGATGTAGGGCACAAAAGGCACTGGAGCACGTGGCTTGTGGTTTGTTTTTGTCCACAATCGCAGGACGTATCTTCTGTTATGAAGCCCCATATCTTCAGGTTGTCTCTGGATCGTCCAACTCCTGATCGTAATCTTTTTAAAGATTTCCACACCATCCAGCTCTCGTTGTGTCCAAGTGGTAGTTCTTCAGCTTCTGGTGTCTGCAGGTGAGGCGTCGACATCTTCCATAACTCCAGCTTTGCCTTCTCTGGTGAAATGGTGAGCTTCTCAGATGTTCTCAGGAAGCTCTTTCGTGATCTCAGCCGTTGCTGTGGTGGATTATGTCCGTGCAGTGGATGGGCACTGTCCTGTTCCACTTTCAGTCTCTCCTTGTTGGTAGCCACTGTTCTGCGAATCCATGGTGGCGCTATTCCAGCCAGGCTGTAGAGATCAGTTGGGGTATGTCTTAAGCAACCTGTGATCATCCTACAGGTTTTTTTGAGAGCAATGTCTACTTGTCTCGCATAAGATGACCTGTACCAGACTGGAGAAGCATATTCAGCAGTAGAACTTCACAGTGCCATTGCAGAACAGCGAATAGTTTGTGGATGTGATCCCCACTGTGTCCCCGCTAGTTTGCGAATTAGCTTGTTTCGAGAGGAGATTTTCATTTTAGTGTTCATGAAAGGAGCCTCCACGAAGATTGCAATGATTTCCGACCAAGATAAGACTGGCAATCGGGCGTACCTGGGCGTCAGGTTTCTCTGGCGGCTGATCCTTTCACACCAGAAACATCATCTTGGTCCTTTTCAGGGCCACAGTTGACCATCATATCGATGAATATAGAAGGTATATCATCACCAAAATAAGAACTGTTCATGTTTATTGCAAATGAATGAAGACGTTGTTCTGTATATTGCCATGTTTCAACTGAAAGGCGGAGAGCAATTACTGTGTATACGTACTTTCCTTCGTCGCGATGGTCGAAAAAGTATCGGTGCTTTGGGAAGACCCTCGCCTGGAAGGAAAAGGGAAGAGTTGTCACAGAGGATGCATAAGCAACCGGTTGGACGAGACGGCTGGTAACTTCCTCCGAAAGCCCCAGAGGGCGCGGCACGGCGGGCAAAGCCGCGGAATCGGAAGTGAGACACGGCCGTCTTGTTCTGTTCGGCGGCGGGCTGGGCGACGGCCTCCGCGGATCGGCGCCTCGGCCCCCTCATAAATATGGAGAACGGCCGCAAAACGACCTGGGCGCTCGGGCTCTGCCGGCGAGTTGCCGCGCATGCGCAGAATAAACAACGGCGCAAAGTGGCGCGGGCAAGGCGCCGGCGACAAACCCGACCCCGCAAGCAGCTGCGACCGCTGCCAGTGTTTGCGGGACAGCGACGGTGAAGGCGGCGCAAAGTAGTCACACTTTTTCACACTTCTATCTTTCGGACGAAAGAAATAAGGAGCAGCATAAATTAAATGTAACAATACCGGGGGCTACGTAGTAGATAAAGTAAACGGAGTCTGTTACCTTCGCAGCAAAATAACTTATGACGGACGAGGCAAGCACAATACAGGATCACACAACTGCAGGTTCTGTGTTCAAATAGGCCTACTACATACATAAATCTTGTTGTTGTTGTTGTGGTCTTCAGTCCTGAGACTGGTTTGATGCAGCTCTCCATGCTACTCTATCCTGTGCAAGCTTCATCTCCCAGTACCTACTGCAAAATGGCTTGGTTCAAATGGCTCTGAGCACTATGGGACTTAACATCTGTGGTCATCAGTCCCCTAGAACTTAGAACTACTTAAACCTAACTAACCTAAGGACATCACACACATCCATGCCCGAGGCAGGATTCGAACCTGCGACCGTAGCGGTCGCGCGGCTCCGGACTGAGCGCCTAGAACCGCGAGACCACCGCGGCCGGCTACCTACTGCAACCTACATCCTTCTGAATCTGCTTCGTGTATTCATTTCTTGGTCTCCCTCTACGATTTTTATCCTACACGCTGCCCTCCAATACTAAATTGGTGATCCCTTGATGCCTCAGGACGTCCTACCAAACGATCCCTTCTTCTAGTCAAGCTGTGCCACAAACGTCTCTTCTCCCCAATCCTATTCAATACTTCACCATTAGTTACGTGATCTACCCATCTAATCTTCAGCATTCTTCTGTAGCACCACATTTCGAAAACTTCTATTCTCTTCTTGTCCAAACTATTTATCGTCCATGTTTCACTTCCATATATGGCTACACTCCATACAAATACTTTCAGAAACGACTTCCTGACCCTTAAATCTATACTCGATGTTAACAAATTTCTCTTCATCAGAAATGCTTTCCTTACCGTTCCCAGTCTACATTTTATATCCTCTCTACTTGGACCATCATCAGTTATTTTGCTCTCCAAATAGCAAAACTCCTTTACTAATTTATGTGTCTCATTTCCTAATCTAATTCCCTCAGCATCACCCGAGTTAACTCGACTACATTCCATTAGCCTCGTTTTGCTTTTGTTGATGTTCATCTTATATCCTCCTGCAAGACCCTGTCCATTCCGTTCAACTGTTCTTCCAAGTCCTTTGCTGTCTCTGACAGAATTACAATGTAATCGGCGAACCTCGAAGTTTTTATTTCTTCTCCATGGATTTTAATACCCACTCTGAATTTTTCCGTTGTTTCCTTCATTGCTTGCTCTATATAGAGATTGAATAACATCGGGGAGAGGCTACAGCCCTGTCTCACTCCCTTCCCAACCACTGCTTCCCTTTGATGTCCCTCGACTCTTATAACTGCCATCTGCTTTCTGTACAAATTGTAAATAGCTTTTCGCTACCTGTATTTTACCCCTACCACCTTCAGAATTTGAAAGAGACTATTCCAGTCAAACATAAACCTTATACACTCCTGGAAATGGAAAAAAGAACACATTGACACCGGTGTGTCAGACCCACCATACTTGCTCCGGACACTGCGAGAGGGCTGTACAAGCAATGATCACACGCACGGCACAGCGGACACACCAGGAACCGCGGTGTTGGCCGTCGAATGGCGCTAGCTGCGCAGCATTTGTGCACCGCCGCCGTCAGTGTCAGCCAGTTTGCCGTGGCATACGGAGCTCCATCGCAGTCTTTAACACTGGTAGCATGCCGCGACAGCGTGGACGTGAACCGTATGTGCAGTTGACGGACTTTGAGCGAGGGCGTATAGTGGGCATGCGGGAGGCCGGGTGGACGTACCGCCGAATTGCTCAACACGTGGGGCGTGAGGTCTCCACAGTACATCGATGTTGTCGCCAGTGGTCGGCGGAAGGTGCACGTGCCCGTCGACCTGGGACCGGACCGCAGCGGCGCACGGATGCACGCCAAGACCGTAGGATCCTACGCATTGCCGTAGGGGACCGCACCGCCACTTCCCAGCAAATCAGGGACACTGTTGCTCCTGGGGTATCGGCGAGGACCATTCGCAACCGTCTCCATGAAGCTGGGCTACGGTCCCGCACACCGTTAGGCCGTCTTCCGCTCGCGCCCCAACATCGTGCAGCCCGCCTCCAGTGGTGTCGCGACAGGCGTGAATGGAGGGACGAATGGAGACGTGTCGTCTTCAGCGATGAGAGTCGCTTCTGCCTTGGTGCCAATGATGGTCGTATGCGTGTTTGGCGCCGTGCAGGTGAGCGCCACAATCAGGACTGCATACGACCGAGGCACACAGGGCCAACACCCGGCATCATGATGTGGGGAGCGATCTCCTACACTGGCCGTACACCACTGGTGATCGTCGAGGGGACACTGAATAGTGCACGATACATCCAAACCGTCATCGAACCCATCGTTCTACCATTCCTAGACCGGCAAGGGAACTTGCTGTTCCAACAGGACAATGCACGTCCGCATGTATCCCGTGCCACCCAACGTGCTCTAGAAGGTGTAAGTCAACTACCCTGGCCAGCAAGATCTCCGGATCTGTCCCCCATTGAGCATGTTTGGGACTGGATGAAGCGTCGTCTCACGCGGTCTGCACGTCCAGCACGGACGCTGGTCCAACTGAGGCGCCAGGTGGAAATGGCGTGGCAAGCCGTTCCACAGGACTACATCCAGCATCCCTACCATCGTCTCCATGGGAGAATAGCAGCCTGCATTGCTGCGAAAGGTGGATATACACTGTACTAGTGCAGACATTGTGCATGCTCTGTTGCCTGTGTCTATGTGCCTGTGGTTCTGTCAGTGTGATCATGTGATGTATCTGACCCCAGGAATGTGTCAATAAAGTTTCCCCTTCCTGGGACAATGAATTCACGGTGTTCTTATTTCAATTTCCAGGAGTGTATGAGGAAATAATTTCCTCGAACGCATAAGAGCTCAGCATTAGACTGATGTCATGAAAATATTATAACGGAGTCCCCGAGAATAACACACTACACCACACATGTCAATAACTGTACCAGATGCAACCGTTCATGCGGAGGCCGGTTTTAGCACGTTTCCTCACCGATGCTCGTACAAGTTAAAAAATTTGCGCTGTTCCAAATGTAGTCGAAATCACCCACAACGTGACCCTGGAGTTCATCAACAGTATCAACGAGTGACGGAATACACCAAAGCTATTCAACGTGCCCACGCTGGCTGTGGAATTGGCGAGCGACTAGGGAGGACTACACATGTTGTTGAAGCACAACTTATCACTACTTAGGTGATTGGAATAATGATAAAATCATAACGTGTTCAGTTTATTAATTTGTAATTTACGCTTCACTTACCGTGTTCAGGAATGTAGGAGCCGCAGATATTGACAATATTGTTACATTAGTATGGCTGCACTTACGCATACATCGTATCGGGCCAAACATTGGTTTCCAGACCTATTTTTATTAGATTTGCTTATTTCATACTAGCCACTTTTGTTTGCACTCCTAGTCGTCAAACACCCTCGGTATGGACCTATCGTTGCTCCTACGACTTAAGCATATAGAAACGTACCTATTACCAATTCTTACCATCTCCTACCATCTGTCTCTGCGAAGCAGATACATACGAGGGCTGGAACTTAAATAGTGGCAACTGTTTATTCACAACATATACAAAAGTGTTACATGTTTGCACCTGTTATTGTCCTTCAAAGTAGTTCAAATGGTTCAAATGGCTCTGAGCACTATGGGACTTAACAGCTGACGTCATCAGTCCCCTAGAACTTAGAACTACTTTAACCTAACTAACCTAAGGACATGACACACATCCATGCCCGAGGCAGGATTGGAACCTGCGACCGTAGCGGTCGCGCGGTTCCAGACTGAAAGGCCTAGAACCGCTCGGCCACACCAGCCGGCTTTCAAAGTAGTGACCAGCGTTGTGTAGAACCCGTTACCAGCGACGTGGAAGGAGTAGAATAAATGTTAGCAGAGTGTAATATTTCTGGCTTATTCAGCCATCATATTAGGCTCCAGGAAGCTATTCCCAGGGAAGTGGAGATGCAAGAAGCATAGAGATGACGCAATGTGGGATGAGGTACCGGTGACAGATGTTAGATTCGGTACCATTCCCGTGAGAAAGACCGCCTGCATTATGCTGCTGCTGTGTGATTGGCTGCTGTGTTCGGCGGTAGGGCGCCAAAACGTTAAACTTTAGTTGCTATTATTAATTAAACCTGTCAGCCAAATTACTTCATTTTTTTTTAAATAAACACTCTCAACAGCCAGCTATCAATCAGTCATTTCAAAATATTAAAATCAAAGTACAGTAGAGCGTCGATTATCCGAAGTAATTGGGGGACATGGGTGTTCGGAAAACTGGTTTGTTCGGATAATCGAACTGTACATGTTTATTTTCCAAAAAGAAGTACTGTACAGTAAATTTATTCATAAACACAGGTATCTCTTTTAGCATTAGAAAGTAACATACAAAGGCAACTTCAGTAGGCATATATAGTAAGTGGTACAGTTTATTAAACAAAAATATATACATATTACATACGCATTTAGCATGAACAGTACACACAGTATACAAAATTAACGTTTAAAAAATCCTTTATTTTGGTCTGTCTAAGCAAGCCTACACGCTTACGAGCAGCTAAGTTACGCACTTTTTTCATTACAGATATCTGAAACTGGTCACTTTCATCTTGGGATTCAAACCATCTCAAGGCAGTATGTAAACAAGTGAACGCCTCAGAAGCTGTGGCCCAGTGCGGCGGCTACTGTGGGAAACTTGGTTTGAGAGTGAGGGGGATGATGGACGGTAGGGTGGGAGAGTACCATGTGCGAGCGAGTACACAGTTCGGTTAAGCGGTCGTTCGGTTGACCGACGTTCGGATAATCGACGCTCTACTGTATTACTAAAACAAAAGACTGACGATATTACTGCAGATGCACTTCGGTGGCGTTCGGGTCACGCCTTGCTGGCTTGGCGCGCGAAGTGTCTCGGGCAGTCCGGTTGTCCAGTTCTGACCGTTCCAGTAGACAGACATGTTGTCTGTTATAGCAGTATTTGTTTCATGCAATTTTATTTACTACAGTTCCGACCGTCGCTAGGTACAGATATGTTGTCTGTAATAGTAGTATTTGATTCATGTAATTTTATTCTCCAGTTCTGACCGTTCCAGTAGACAGACATGTTGTCTGTGGCAGGATGTATTTCATGTTATTTTAGCCAGATATAATGACAGTGGCAAGATATGTTCAATACGTGGTGATCAAGAATAGTTTCTCGTGTCTATATCAATAAAAACGCGCGTGGCATCCCAAATGAGTTATAGTTTATTCGTAGCATCAGTTCCTTGCGATGCTAATTTCAGTCTCAAGAAAAAGAATCCACGACCTGCGTGCCGTTTTCTGCGCTGGGGACATCATCATCATGAAGACAGCAGGTTAGTGAAGTGAACAAGAACTTACGTATTCCACACAGGGCAGTGGAAACAACTAGGCACCTCACGTGTACTGCATGCACAGTACAAATGTGCTCAGTGACACGTCATCTGCAGTAATGCAGAGGAGGTAAAGAAGGATGAAAGTATTAACACTATCTCTGTTTTATTCCTTTTTCTTGCCGTAAGAGCCTCTTCTGTTGCTGGTGCTAATGGAGCGGTCTACTACCTGTCAAATCTCTGGAACAGTTCTGAAGCGAATGCCACGAAATGGTTCCTTCATCTTCGGAATCAAATCAAAGTCACAAGGACTTAAGTAGTATTACTGTTCGTTTTTGGTTCATCACCTGCTACCAGCTTTGCGAAAGAAGCGGCAACACTTTCTGCGCAGCCCACCCATCATTTTCCACGACAATGGGCGGGCGCATACAGCGCAAGCTGTGGCCGCTCTGTTCGGTCGATGGGACTTGGAGGTACTGTACCATCCACCATACTCCCCGGATATCGTTTCAGAACTGTGCCCGAGATTCGACAGGCAGTAGACCGCTCCATTCACACCATCAACAAAACAGGCTCTGCTAACGGTACACTACGACTTCCACATCGCTGTCAGCGGGTTCTACACAACGCTGGTGACTACTTTGAAGGACAGTAACATGTTAAAACATGTAACTCTTCTGTATCTGTTGTGAATAAGTACGTGCCACTTTTTAAGTTCCAACCCCCGTATTCCAGCTTTGGTCATACTCACTTTCGGTTTTCGCTTTATCCATAAGACAAGTTATTGATGGTATAACACATCTCAGCTGTAATAACTGAGGCAGGGTAGATGCCTTTGTGTACGATACATATCTGATAAAATTTCTGTTATCGTTCTACGTGCCGTTGATTGTCGGGTTGAGGATACGAGAATATAAATATCGAGATTGCTTTTGACATTGTCTTGCAAGAGTGATTCACGTATCACGCCGGTTCTTGGCGAACAATTGGATTGTATCGAAAACTTATTCCGTTTTTTATGGTCATTCTAATTTTCGTACGTCTACCGATACGGCTTGCTCATCATCGTTTACCTGGTCCTATTGCTTTTTGTATGTATTCCGACATCCCTAGATAATTATTGTGCTTTTTTTCAGCAATATTCTGTCTGATTTGATGATAGCCACTGTTCCGGCATAATGTCAAGCACCGGTACGACGATCAAGAACGAAAGAGCAAAGAGGGCTGTAACACGACGTCAGCCAATAGTACGCTCACAGACCCCTCTCTAGGACAACACCGAGACGGGAGCGGAATCTAGGCCAAGAGAATATAAGCGCCGTTCCGCCTGGACGCGCTGAGTTGATGTCGAGCCGACCTGCGAACGCTATAACAGTGACTAGAAACTGTAATGGTTCACTTGTATTACTAATTGAATATACTGAAGATCTTGCTTTCGTTCGTCTGTTGCGCCTTGCTTGCGACACGTCTGTATCTCACAAAGTTACGAATTGTAATCAATTCCTTTTTAATAAACTCCATTAATACGATTTGCTTGAATTGTTGTCTAACTTTCCAAGAAAGCCGCGTTCGTAGGCACCCTGTATTAGACGAGTGGGCAGCAAACAACAATGTCGACGAGGTGTACCACGAACAACAAGCCGAGAGCCATTGCTGCTTCCCTGTTTTGACTTTTCGTGGACTACTGTTTTTCTGGCGCCTTAATTCTCTACTTGTCTTTCCGTTTCAGGGGTGCTTACCTACTTTAACAGTCTCTTGTTGTCTTTTTGCTAATCAGTGTCTTCAGGTGGGCGTTGCAGAAATTTCCTTTGCTTTTGTGCTTATTTTTCTTGCTTGACTTTGAAAGGGTCTTGTAGCCACCTTTCATTAGTCAGGTAGCCCATTTTCACTAGTATTTCTCTTTCCTTCCTTGTTTCTCTTTTCTCATAATTATCATAGTAGTGTGATTCAATAAATGTTGTTGTGTGTCACGTTGCTAGACGGTGGCGTAGTCTGCTGCAGAAAGTCTGCGATATTCGTACAGATTCAGCAGCAGTTGTACAGAATAGCCAACTCTCGTTGTGGTCAAGTAGGCAAAGAGGTTTCCGCTACTTGTGAGAAATCAAAAAAAATGGTTCAAATGGCTCTGAGCACTATGGGACTCAACTGCTGTGGTCATAAGTCCCCTAGAACTTAGAACTACTTAAACCTAACTAACCTAAGGACAGCACACAACACCCAGCCATCACGAGGCAGAGAAAATCCCTGACCCCGCCGGGAATCGAACCCGGGAACCCGGGCGTGGGAAGCGAGAACGCTACCGCACGACCACAAGATGCGGGCTGTGAGAAATCCACCTGCATTAGGTTAGTGGCGGAAATGGCATTTTTGGGTTTTCCGGGCCACGCGGAGCGTGGAAGAGGCGCGAGAAGAAGCGGGAGGCAGTCTGCCGCCGGTACGGGAAGCGTCCACAGCTGAGCTCCAGTCGAAGAAGGGTGAGTTAGACTGAACGCGTGGCGCGTTGTTACTTGGCGATGGGAGAGCTCTTAGCTTTTGGTCTCGCTTTTCAACTCTGAAAGATTGCGTTGCCTTGTCGCAGCGAGGAATGCAAAACTTTTGGCACATTTTTCTTCTAGTGAATTTCTATAGCAGACTTGGGTCCACCGGAAGAGCGCCACACAAAGGTGTCGGTAAGAAGTGAGCACTCGCTTCTATATGAATGTCTGTTTGCCTTCAGCTGTGCCTGTATAAGCTTTCATTTTTCTAAATATTAATAGCTTTGCCTTCTCGTAAATTTTCCTTGCTTGCTTTATGTATCTTTCGTCCGTGGGGCGCCGACCACGTGGTTGAACATTAAGTTTTGTTGGGCTACCGTCATCACTAACTGTCCGGTCTCATGTTTGTTTTAAAGAACGTTAACTGTTCATGATTGTGTGATGTGATATTGTTGCAACTTGGCCACGATACATAGAAATTGCGTCTCCAGAAACCACGTGGGCACGCGGGTGTACTGCGAAACGTGTACCGTTTCACGAGTTATTGCGATCAGTTATCAGGCAACAGCAGTTGTATGAATGATTCACACCAATGATTTTAGTTGTAGATTATAGTGGTGAACGTATCGACGCTTTTCTTTCATGTTTTAGGAACTAATGTTATCAGGAATTGTGTACATGCCTCACATCCTTATCTTAGGAATAAACGATTTTATCTACAATTTTCTCTTGTGTTCCGAGATTACGTTTTTGCACCTAAGCCACTCACCCCGTAGCTTTCCCGTTAGCACATCCAACGCGTTTCCTTACGCACAGGTCCAGTGATTAGTTTCCCCTTTTATTTTAAAACTAGTGCTTTAGATCAAGTCTTATTTTCAGGTATGCTGCTGGGAGCTCATCTATTGCACAGTGTTCATGCATGTGCTATTTTATTTTAAATGGTTGATTCTCATGGACAGTGTACGGGAAATACTATTAATTACATCGCATCCGCTATGAGCGATATCAAGACGTACGTATTTTTATGAGTTTTTGGTCTGTGATCAAATTAATTTATTTTCCGACTCGGCCAAACCTTTGATTAGTTGTATGGTTAGAGTCGGTGGCGACCCTAATCTTCTCATGTTAATTTCACAATCAATAAGCATTTCCATTCGCACTCTTAACGTAATAACCCGTAGAAACAGGTTAGTTACAACTTTTCTGTTTATTGCATTTGTCTCTTCCGACATGCCCACCCCACCTGTCGTACCCCCTGCTAAGGCACCTGAGCTGCAAGCGTTAGATGTATCGCAGCTAATGCAGATGGTTCAGTTCCAGATCAAGCAAATATCTAGACTGCTAAATATGGTGCAGCACCTACTAGCCAACAGACACAGCACCTACCGGAGCTCCAAGTGCTATACCGCCTTTTCGCCAGTTTCATGAACAAGAAGAGGAATAGCTCAAGTGCTTGCACCAGTCTGAAGCCCACGTACTTGCTCACAGCGTACTAGGTACAGTGAAATTGCCTTATTTATTGTCCACGTTAGGAAGCGCGGTGTTGCGCTTCATTTAAAAACTCATTCCCTAACGTCACTCCGAGTGAACTTCCGTATGATCAGGTAGTGCATTCGCTAACTAACTATTATGACCAACACGTGAATGTGGTAGTGGCTAGGTAACAATTCTTTAATTGCAAAAATCGATCAGAACAAACTTATCGTGAATGGGTAAACGAATTGCCGGATATGACGAGAAATGAAACTTAAAATATGATTTTGGTGCTTTATGTTCAGATGTTACGTTGCGTGATGCGATCGTGTACAATGTAACTGATGTCAGACTCGAGAACAGATTTTGAAAGAGTCTGATCCATCATTTCAGCGAGTAGGGCAAATACTAGAACAGTACGATTCAGGTGCCCCATCGTTCGAAAATTTGAGCAGCCAGCAATTTGTCTGCTTGAGTCGTACCTTGCTATCGACCGCCCCACCAAGTAACAGTTTGCGCCTACAACGGGCATTAGCAAAACTAGCAAGCGAGCAGTTTCTTCACTGCTACGCCAGACCAACAAACTTTTTGCCTTTTGGCACTGCTTCCACACCCGCCATTTTCCAACGGTATTTGCAACAGCTGAATGCTCAAGTGCCTAACTGTTCAAACTATTTGGACGATATTGTCGTTGCAGGTCTTGCACCTGATGATCACATTGCAAATTTGCGTGCTTTGTTTCGTGTGCTATCTTATGCTGGACTAAAGTGTAGACTGGCCAAGTGTGACTTATTAAAACCTGAGTTGCAATATCTTGGTCATCTTATAAAAAGTCAAGGTTTACGCCCTCTTCAGGCAAATTTGTTAGCCATACGTGATCTGCCAGTTCCTCACAATGTCACGGAATTGCAGTCAGTCTTAGGAAAAATGAACTATTATATTCGGTTCATACCGAATGCTGCGCAAATAGCGGCTAAATTGCATCGCTTGCGTCGCAAGCATATCCCCTTTGCTTAGACAGATGTGTGCCAAGTAGCATTTCAAAAACTTAAAGACGCATTGTTCAGTGGTCGATATTTTGTTCACTTTGACCCTGACAAACCAGTTGTAATGCTAGTTGACGCTTCCTCTTACGGAGTTCGTATTGTGCTTTCGCACAGAATTGTTGATGAAGACAGATCTATTCCACATCAAAAGTGTTGTCCAAAGTTCAGTGCAACTATTCACAAATTGAGTAAGAGGCATTGGCTATTGTTTATGGTGTCATCAAATTCCGCCACTACTTGTACGGCAGAAAATTTTACTTAGTAACGAATCACATGCCGATGCAGTCCTTGTTTCATCCGACTTAGCCGGTTCCTGAACGAACAGCCCAAAAATTGCAAAGATGGGCTTTGTTGTTGTCTCAATGCCACTATCGTCCGACGGCTAAACATGATAATGTGGACGCACTTTCACATCTTCTGATAGGCCCTGATAGAGGCTTTGACGCTTCTGCTGCATTCTGTTGTCACATCGATCCTCGGGAATCTGAATAGCTTCAATCTTTTCCGCTGAACTATAGGAAAATTGCACAGGCCACGGAAGCTGATTCAGATCTGAATATTTTTCTAACACACACTCGCACATCTTGGCCTCCTTCCTTGCATGTCATAAAGAACTCTGTAGTGCGCCGATAATTTGCACGTGCGGCATAGGCTCGCTATGCAGAAAGCTGTCATTGTTGTTCAAAATGACAGTGGACAGTCATGTGAGTTGATCCCTAAGGCTTTGCAGAAAGAAGTGTTGCAGTTATTTCACCAAGGACACTGGGGGATTGTTTGTACGAAACAGTTAGCGCGTCAACACTATGCTTGACAGGGTATGGACACCCAAATAGAACAGGTGACGTCACAGTGTCATGCATGAGAGGAAACCGAGTTCGCTCCGCCACAAACATTCTCTGGTAGCCCTAAGTCGCAATCAAAATGACAACTTGTGCACATAGACTTTGCGGACTCGTTGGTTGATCGTGGTTGCCTCGTATAGCAAGTTTCCTTCTGCTGTACGAATGAATTCGACAACGTCACGTAGCAGAACTCAGGTGTTGTCCTCTATTTTTTGCCTCATAGGTTTTCCTGAAGTCAGAAAATCGTACAACGGTCATCAGTTTACGTCAAATAAATTTGAAACATCCCGTGAACGCAAAGGCATACAGCATCTAACTAGTGCACTGTTCCATCCATAGTCAAACGGCGAAGCGGAACGTCTTGTCAGAACCTTCAAGAAGCACATGGCCAAACTTCGCTCCGCACATACCAGGGATCAAGCATTGCAACTGTTTCTCGCTTCCTATAGTTCGCTTTTACGAGATGGACCATAGCCGACGGAATTGCTTAATGGCCGCCGCCATCAGACACTGCTCCACTCTCCTCAGCATCCGGCGCCGAAGGAAGGTTGCAGGTATCGCTTCACGCCACATGATATTGTGCTTTACAGGCAAGATCCTTCGTCGACCTGGCGCCTGCGTGTATCTCATTTCAGGTCCCGACGGACTGCAGCGCCGACATTACAATCAATTTCGGCCTGCCATGTGCATGGTGATCCTTCTGTGTCTCTCCCCCCAGATTCACGGATCCCGATGACACCGCAGCTACAGCAGCCGCGGTGTCCTCCGGGACACTGTGGGGCGACCCCATGGAGACGGAGCCTTCGCCTCCTCCGCCTGCTCCTGTCCTATCGATGGAGCTGGACCCGCCCAAGCCGCAGTAGCCGACGCCTTCGACATCTTGCTATTGACCCCAGACGGTGGACGCGTACACTTCTGGTCGTTTACCGGAGGGTGTTTCCACCACGGTGAAGGCCGGATGATGGGGTAGGACCGGAAGCCTGATGTCCCCTGCAGCCACGGTTTCCGTTCCAGAGCAGCATCCACACTCCTGTCTCCCCCGCCGTTGTTGCGTCCCTGTACGGCGACGGTCCGTCGCCTTGGGGAGCCGGTCGCGGTGGCCGAGCGGTTCTAGGCGCTTCAGTCTGGAACCGCGTGACTGCTGCGATCGCAGGTTCGAATCCTGGCCTCGGGCAAGGATGTGTATGATGTCCTTAGGTTAGTTAGGTTTGAGTAGTTCTAAGTTCTAGGGGACTGATGACCTCAGATGTTAAGTCCCATAGTGCTCATAGCCATTTCACCCATTTTCGCTTTGAGGAAGGGAGGGGGGATGGGGAGGAATGTTTCTTCATAACGTCAAGCGCCAGCGTGACGATCAAGAACGGAAGACCAGAGAGGGCTGTGAGACGACGTCACTCAATAGCACACTAACAGACCCCTCTCTAAGACGACACCGAGAGACGAGCGGCAACTGGGCCAAGAGAAAATAAGCACCGCTCCGTCTGGCCGCGCAAAGTTGAAGTCGAGCCGACCTACGAACGCTACAACAGTGACTTAGAAACGCTAATTGTTCGCTTGTATTACGAATTGAGTTTACTAGAGAGCTTGCTTATGTCTGTCTGTTGCGCCTTGCTTGCGAGACGCCTATAACTCACAAAGTTAAGTATTGTAATCATTTCCTTTTGTAATAAACTCCACTAATACGATTTGCTTGAATTGTTGTCTAGCGATCCGACAAAGCAGCTTTACCAGATACCCCATATTAGACGAATGGTCAGAACACAACAGCCACCATTAATTTCTCTTCCGTTCCAACTTCAGAGCAGTTTTTGCATCATATGTCCTTGATTATTTCTTGCACATGTAGCAAACTTCAACTTTGTACCCTCAATTGTTTCATGAGGAACTATGAACGTAATTCCTTGATGTCCTAACACAGATTTCGTCTTCCAGTCCCTTCTTCGTGTCAATGTTCCTACATATTACAGTTCTCGCCTATTCTACGAAGAACCTCATTTCTTATTTTATCTGTGTGCTTGATTTTAATAATCTTCTATGGCATCACATACCAGAAGCTTCGATTTTATTCTTTTACTTTGTTTATGATTCACTTACATGCAATAATGTACTCCAAACGCACAATGTCGAAAAAAAATTAGTACACCCTTTTAGAAGTTTCCAGTTCACTCAACATTTATTGTTGCAAAACTGCGCATACGGAGCACATGAAACGATTACATTTACAGATGCATAGCACAAACGGTTCAACGGTGCCAGGTATCGACTCATTCTGAAACACTCATATTATTAAATAGTGTAGCCTGCATGGACGACAGTGCAGGCGCTGACTCTGGCATTACGTCGATCGTCCAGCTGGCGAATAACATCCTGAGACCCACTATGCCACGCCTGCTCGATATTTTCACGTATTTCTGCAAGAGTTGTTGGTTGACGAATTGCACGAGTCACTTCTCGTAGCATCATATCCCACACGTGCTCGATAGCATACAAGTCCGAAGATCATGTTGGCACGTCTTGCAGAGCACACTGAGTTTCACGGGCATTGTGTGGGCTGGCTTTATCTGCTGGAGCAACACGTCAGCTTCCCCTTGCATGAAAGGCAACAGAGTGGATCTAACAATGTTCTGCATGCACTTGCGCAGGTTGCGTCCCCGCCATAAACAACAAATATGAAGATGGTATCTGTTCTTTCGGACATGTCCGAAAGAACATATACCATCTTCATACAGTTAAGGCTAACCAGCCATCGACCTTCTTCTTCTGTGCTGGTTGCACAAGCATTGCCTGAACTCTTACGGGGCTCGGTAAGATTCTCTGCCGCGAGTAATGAGTGAAATGGGAAGGAGAACTACGAATGTAGTGTGTGGACATTAAGTTGGGAATGTGGGTCTCACATGGAGCGTGCAAGGGATAAATCTCTGCAGTTGCACTATCCTCTGTGGCTCAGATGCATATAGCGTCTGCCATGTGAGCAGGAGATCCCGGGTTCGAGTCCCGGTCGGGGCACACATTTTCAACTGTCCCCGCTGAAGTATATCAACGCCTGTCGGCAGTTTATGGTCTTGATTTAATTATCATTTCATAAACACCAAAGGTAAATGAGAGTTGTAGCTTATCGCACCTCAGACCATAAAGCCTGTGAGAGGCCAGTGGGTCTTGGGTGAGTGCACGCTGCGAGACAGGGCTCACCAGGTGTACGCCGTACACGAACACGACCATCACTGGTGTGCAGGTGGAATGTGCTTTCATCGCAGAAGACCACTGCGAGCCATTCCCTCCAAGTGCTCCGCTGACGGCACCAGCCGAGCCGTGCTCGTCGATGACGTGGCTAGAGTGGAAGACGAGCTACAGGTGTGCGTACTCGTAGCCTCACTGCTAATAACCGGTTAGCAACAGTTCGTGTTGGCACATATGGGCTGATGCCCTCTTATCTGTACTGTGGTAGCTGTGCGATGTACCACCGCTGGTCTTACAATACGACGATCCTGAATGGCATCTACACTGCGTGGATGGTCAGAACCTTATCTACTGTTGTGAGAATGATCGCGTGACTACCGATATCAGCATGGTTGCATAACTGATGCAGCACGACAAATTCGTGTGAAATTCGACGAAAGGACCATCCCGCCACTTGGAGTGCCACAATTTGACCCCTTTCAAACTCGCCCAGTTGATGGTAGAAAGAATGAGTGCGTCTCTGTTGAATAGTTGCTTGCTTGCTCCACACGTTTCCAGCACACTGAGCCTTCTGAATGTGAGCATTCCATAGTAAAGCGTAGACGCAGGCGGCCCTCTGTTGGTTGTACCACTACGCTGTCTGTTGGCGGACGACGTTAACATCATTGTCACTACATCTACTAACCCCGAAATGGTATATGCCATTATCGTATCAGAATCGGTATCGTGTTTCCAGGTGTACTATACTGGTTTTTATGTGTTCCTTGCTTTGGCCATCATAAGGTATTTGGTCTCGAAGACGAAATAAATCATTTACTTCCTCTATTCCGTGGATCCCAGTTCTGATAAGGCTACTGCTAATCTCATTTGTGTTACTCATTCATTCGTCTTACTATTACTCTCAGTCCATAGTGAGTGCTCATTACAATGCACATTCTATTCGCCAGTTCCTGAAATTATTTTCACTGTGGACAGCAAGGACCTCAGCGATATTGACACTGATATTCTGTTAATCTGAATTTTAATCCCAGTTTCGAAAATTTCTTTTATTTCCGTCACTTGTCCTTCGATGTGAAGATAGAACGATATGGCTGAACAACATCCATACCTCATACCCTACCTACTCCGAGCACTTTGTTCTTATTTTCCAGTCTTTTATTTCCTTCTTGGTTCTTGTACGCAGCAGTGCCTAGTACTGGCACTAATTTTGCTTCAGCATCGTGAGGGTGATGTTTTTTTTTGTAATTAAAAGAGTTCCAGCCCTTCTTAGAGGCCTTCCATGTGCTCATCATCTGCTCTCTCCTGTGCCTTTAATAGTGGAATTTCTCTCGCACATTTAATGTTGTCTTCTGTGCTTTAATTTTCAAGCAAGTTTGTTTTGCCCCCCTTAGATACTGGATTTGCCCTTGGACTAACATTCTTTCTGTGATTTACTTTCATTTTTCCTTCACCCTTTGATTTCCCGCAGTTCCTACGTATTGCACCCTGAGTTGCTGATATTGCTGTGTTCTTCACTTTTCCTGAACAGCTTTGTATTTCTTGTTCTACTCAAGGTTCCTTCGCAGGATCTTCTTTGTATTTATATTGGTCGGTTATTGCTCAGTTTAGAGATGTCCATTCCCCTTCAGTTGAACTGTCTATTATGGTTTTCACTATCGCAATTAATACAATCTTAGCAAATTTCAAAAGCAACTCACCATTCCCTAGTACTGCAGTATCTCACACCTTTCCGCGATGAATTATGTATGTGGTTCTGTTAAACTTCAGTCTATGACTGTGATATGTGTCTTTATCCCTTCCCGGATATGCTTTACAGTCCATTATCTGATTTCTGAATATCTACCTGACCATTATGTACTGCAGTTGGAGTATTCCCGCGGCCCAGCTGTTTTCTCTAAGTATACCTCCTCCTCCTGTGATTCAGTGAGTATGCGAGTTAGGTTAACAAAGCAAGTCGCCAGACTTTCTGGATAAAGCGAATAGTATCAGCGCCTTTGACACTCCGCTACAAGAACCTACCTTCGTGGGTAGAAACGACAACAAAATTGTATGGAAAATTTATTACGCACCTTCTCTGTGCTAGCTTCGTCAACTGAGAGTAGCTCATACAACAAACTTCGTCAGTTATTTGGTGGCTATAGTCCATTCACCCTCTTCCTCTAAAGGTTTCGCATTCTTTGGCTTCCTCTGACACCCTTGGATGGGGGGGGGGGAGAGGGGGGGGTAATCCCTGCTGTTTTCGGTATATTCCTTTCCTTACAGATATTGTGGAGATGACCAGTGAAAAATGGGAATCCATCTGTTATACGAGGTACATCTACATCGCTTCGATTCTCATCTTTTTCAGTTTTCCCAGAGTCCATAACTCGCTAAAATACAGTGCCGCGAAGGTGGCGTGTATTAGCAAAAATGTATTTCTCAAAGTAAGGGCTCTGTTTGATACTGGCTGACTTACTTTTGCCAGGAATGTCCTCTTCGCTTGGATAGACTGCTTTTTCTGCCCTCCATGCTCTGTCCATCGCGTTATTTGGTTTCCGGCGTATCAGAATTCCATCACTTCATCTAATTATTGGTCACGATTTTTTATGTTTAATTGTTACCTAATATCATTTCAGCCATTCCTCATTACGTTGTTCCACCTTCAGTTTACACTCAATTCCCTATCTTGTACTCATAGGACTATTCACTCGAACGAAGAGGTCCTGAAATACTTCTACACTTTCATTAGGAAAGCAAAGTTATCAACGAATATTATCAATGATATTCATTCACCTCGAATTTTCATTTGCGACTAATGGATATTTCTTTTATTTCCGTTACTGCTTCTTCTATTGAACAGTAGCAGCGGAAGGATAGATTCGTCTCCTACATCCTTTTCTCACCGAGCAGATCGTTCTCGGTGTTCCATTTTAATCGTTTCTTCTCGATTTTTGTACCTGTTGTGTATTACCCGTCTTTCTCTATGGGCTACAACCATTTTCTAACAATTTAGAACATTTTTCACTATTTGACGTCGTCATATGTATTTTCTATGTCGCAAAATCCTAAGAACCTGTCTTTATTTAAGCTTTGCCTCCAGTATCAATTACAGCGTCAGAGAAGATACTCAATAAATACATAGCAATTGAGACGAGGCAAGCTGAGTATTCAATCTCATCTGCTCTCTTTTTCTGTCTCCAAGGATTTCCCAATTTCTTTCCTAAACTATGACAATGACAATATGATAAGTGTACCTAATACCCAGTGAGGGGATAGTAGTTTCACATTCATTAATGAGCTTAGTCCCATTGAATTTCATTTGCTCATTATAGACTACTTGCTAATATAGATGTTGTCAGTAGCAGGTTCGAATCCTGCCTTGGGCAAGGATGTGTGTGGTGCCTTTAGGTTAGGTTTAAGTAGTTCTAAGTTCTAGGCGACTGATGACTTCAGAAGTTAGGTCCCATAGTACTCAAAGCCATTTGAACCAGCACTCTTGGAAGAAAGGATATTGCGGAGACATGGCTTAACCACAGCCCGGGGGACTTTTCCAGAATGAGATTTTCACTCTGCAGCGGAGTGTGCGCAGTTCTGCAAGGTTCGCAGAAGAGCTTCTGTGAAGTTTGGAAGGTAGGAGACGAGGTACTGGCAGAATTGAATCTGTGGGGGCGGGTCGTGAGTCGTGCTTGGGTAGCTCAGTTGGTAGAGCACTTGCCCATGAAAGGCAAAGGTCTCGAGTTCGAGTCTCGGTCTGGCAAACAGTTTTAATCTGCCAGGAAATTTCATATCAGTGCACACTCCGTTGCAGAGTGAAAATCTCATTCTAGAAATGTTACTGATGTAAAACTTGAGCTAGAATCTAGAATTGACAATGCATCCCAAGATTGAGATGAAAGGATTTAATTGGTAAAGAAGGATGTACTACTAACGCAAAAAGGAGTGCATTAGTCAAAAGAGGGTGAAAGTTGTTGACCAGAAGTGTGGTAGTAGCTCAGTGAAATCCGAGAAATGTTCTGACAATAAGAAAAATCTTGAAAATAAAATTAACCAAATAAAAAAAATTTACAATGTAAAATACACTCCTGGAAATGGAAAAAAGAACACATTGACACCGGTGTGTCAGACCCACCATACTTGCTCCGGACACTGCGAGAGGGCTGTACAAGCAATGATCACACGCACGGCACAGCGGACACACCAGGAACCGCGGTGTTGGCCGTCGAATGGCGCTAGCTGCGCAGCATTTGTGCACCGCCGCCGTCAGTGTCAGCCAGTTTGCTGTGGCATACGGAGCTCCATCGCAGTCTTTAACACTGGTAGCATGCCGCGACAGCGTGGACGTGAACCGTATGTGCAGTTGACGGACTTTGAGCGAGGGCGTATAGTGGGCATGCGGGAGGCCGGGTGGACGTACCGCCGAATTGCTCAACACGTGGGGCGTGAGGTCTCCACAGTACATCGATGTTGTCGCCAGTGGTCGGCGGAAAGTGCACGTGCCCGTCGACCTGGGACCGGACCGCAGCGACGCACGGATGCACGCCAAGACCGTAGGATCCTACACAGTGCCGTAGGGGACCGCACCGCCACTTCCCAGCAAATTAGGGACACTGTTGCTCCTGGGGTATCGGCGAGGACCATTCGCAACCGTCTCCATGAAGCTGGGCTACGGTCCCGCACACCCTTAGGCCGTCTTCCGCTCACGTCCCAACATCGTGCAGCCCGCCTCCAGTGGTGTCGCGACAGGCGTGAATGGAGAGACGAATGGAGACGTGTCGTCTTCAGCGATGAGAGTCGCTTCTGCCTTGGTGCCAATGACGGTCGTATGCGTGTTTGGCGCCGTGCAGGTGAGCGCCACAATCAGGACTGCATACGACCGAGGCACACAGGGCCAACACCCGGCATCATGGTGTGGGGAGCGATCTCCTACACTGGCCGTACACCACTGGTGATCGTCGAGGGGACACTGAATAGTGCACGGTACATCCAAACCGTCATCGAACCCATCGTTCTACCATTCCTAGACCTGCAAGGGAACTTGCTGTTCCATCAGGACAATGCACGTCCGCATGTATCCCGTGCCACCCAACGTGCTCTAGAAGGTGTAAGTCAACTACCCTGGCCAGCAAGATCTCCGGATCTGTCCCCCATTGAGCATGTTTGGGACTGGATGAAGCGTCGTCTCACGCGGTCTGCACGTCCAGCACGAACGCTGGTCCAACTGAGGCGCCAGATGGAAATGGCATGGCAAGCCGTTCCACAGGACTACATCCAGCATCTCTACGATCGTCTCCATGGGAGAATAGCAGCCTGCAATGCTGCGAAAGGCGGATATACACTGTACTAGTGCCGACATTGTGCATGCTCTGTTGCCTGTGTCTATGTGCCTGTGGTTCTGTCAGTGTGATCATGTGATGTATCTGACCCCAGGAATGTGTCAATAAAGTTTCCCCTTCCTGGGACAATGAATTCACGGTGTTCTTATTTCAATTTCCAGGAGTGTAGAAGTAGTGGGCTCAAAAGTCAGAATAAGAGTGTAGCTGTAATTAGTAAGAGAATAGAGAAGGTTCATGAGGAAGTGGATTCTAAATTTGTGGAAATGAGAATAGAACTAAATTAGGTAAGAAGTGTTTCACATGGTGGATTGTGTCTAGCTGAAATGTTACTTGTCTGAATAATTAACAGAATATGCCCCTATTTTGAATTAAGGCTAAAATACATTAACAATTAATTTTTTCTGTGTTAATAAATCCGTAAAGTAAGGAAGAAAAGGCGCGATTTTATGTAAGGAATGTATTTTTTATTGCTGTTCTGCTAACGAATGTTCCAGAGCAATGTTTATCTATCGCATTTATAAAGCAGTTGAAGGCTGTCGCCGTAATTTGTTTTCGGATAATATAAAAGCATGAGCTTTGAGCTCTCTCTCTCTCTCTCTCTCTCTCTCTCTCTTTCTCTTTCTCTCTCTCTCTCTTTCTCTCTCTCTCTCTGGTTTGTTTTCGGTGACTGTCTCACAAATGTAAGTGTCGCTCTGTAACGTTTGGCAAATAATTACGCTAATTTAATTTCAAAAGCCGTGTTTTAATTCAGAATGTACTTTCCTTACCCATTAATTCCACATATCAAATTATTTTGGTACATTTTAGAAATGATCCAGGCTCCAGCGAAGGAGAGTTGCCGAAGAATATTTTGGTGGCCACAGCCGAACGCTACTAGTGTTCAAAGGGCTATTACTTTATCAAACTTTCATTTCGGCGTCCCTGAGATATCTTTTACCGCTGTTTACCATCAGTATCTGGGCAATACTGCGTTATTGTTAGGTCGGCCACTGGCCTCTAAACAATGCAATCGGTCAACATTCTCGTCGGCCTGATGGGAATCTGATGCTGGTTGGCGAAATATATAATTTCAGCACCCACAAGTAAACAAGTCCGAAGAAGAGAAATTTGTTAACATCGAGTATAGATTTAAGTGTCAGGAAGTCTTTTCTGAAAGTATTTGTATGGAGTGTAGCCATGTATGGAAGTGAAACATGGACGATAAATAGATGGGACAAGAAGAGAATAGAAGCTTTCGAAATGTGGTGCTACAGAAGAATGCTGAAGATTAGATGGGTAGATCACATAACTAATGAGGAGGTACTGAATAGGATTGGGGAGAAGAGGATTTCGTGGCACAACTTGACCAGAAGAAGGGATCGGTTGGTAGGACATGTTCTGAGGCATCAAGGGATCACCAATTTAGTATTGGAGCGCAGCGTGGAGGGTAAAAATCGTAGGGGGAGACCAAGAGATGCATACACTAAGCAGATCCAGAAGGATGTAGGTTGCAGTAGGTACTGGGAGACGAAGAAGCTTGCACAGGATAGAGTAGCATGGAGAGCTGCATCAAACCAGTCTCAGGACTGAAGACCACAGCAACAACAACAACAAGTAAACATTTTCTATACACAATTAAATCACTTTAGAATCTTGTCGTAAAAGCAATAAATTGAATCTTACATATTTGTTTAAATACAGTAATATTAAACAGCGTAAATTCTTTTGTGATTTGTAAGAAATTTTATGATTTTGAACCATATGGCACAGTGCACCCTCGTTATTTCATCAGAGAATTTAATAGATTGCCTGACGTATGGAGTGATAAGGAAAAAATTCTTCTTTAAGACGATTTCTAAAAGGAAACACATGTTTGGACAGCATATGTGGCTGAATCCTGTAGTTCATGGAAAGAACTCACGTCATTATTGTTGAAGGAATATTGGTTTAAGGATAAACAACAAACTACACCACGTGGTTTTTCGTCAGGTGGAAGATATGACACTTGGAAAGGCACAATTAAAGAGTTTTGTCAGTACTGAATTAACAAATTAAAATATTTGGATAAGGGATTGGACAGTGAAGCCGTAACTATGACTTTAGAAAATATATTACCACAAAAGGTTAGGGAATTATCAGTGCCCGGCCCTAGAAGCAGTATTAGTGAATTTTTGAATTATGTGGATAAGGTAGAAAGGGTAAAACCCTCCGCTGAAGATGGAAGACATTTTGATGAGAGGAATCAGAATAGGGAGAGTATAATGAAAACAGAATGAAAAGGTCATACCCAGATAGAAGGAATGGGGGCCAAAGAAATGACTGGATAAATAATGGTAATAAAGGACAAGGAGATGATTGTGGCCACTTAAACTACGGTTTGCACCAGTCACAGCTCGAGCCTGGCCAGGACACAGGAGTCTATTTCCAGAAAGTGGACATATGGATAATAGAAATAAGGTAGGTAGACAGTATAAGTCAGGTTGTGTTATAAGTGAAATTCTTCCAAGTGATGAAAGTACTAAGGTAACAAAGGGAGTTTGTATTATGACAGAACCAATACATGAGGAGAGGAGTGCTGTAACCGTTCATCATGTAGAGAACATAGAGCATTTGATTAACAAAGCTTTTGATGGTGGTGACAATGGCAATAGTTCTGGTTCATGTGAGAGTTCAGATAACAGTAAACCTCATAGTGAGTCAAGTAGTAATGAAGATGAAGATGATGACGAGTTGTTCGAGTTTGTGTTTTATGAGGAAAATAACATGATACATAAAGAAAGGATTAAGGAGGTAAGTGGACTAGGTAGGAAGAAAGAAAATGTAGAGGCTAATAGTGAATTACATAATGAAGAAGAACGGGTTGCCTCTCACTTGACTGTAACTGCTAATAGATTTGGAGATCAACATGATAGTTTCTCTAGAGATAAGGTTAATGAAGAATAGAGTGAGGGTTGTGGCTAACGTGCAAAGTATATCTGTCAAGCGTTTGCTGGACAGTAGTACTGAATTGAATGGCCTGTAACAGATATTCTTTGAGTGTATTAAAGCTAAAGAAAGAGTAGTGGTACTGTCTGTATCTGGTATCCGAATTATACTGCAACTGGTAAAATGTCAAAGAGTATTAAGCGCGAGGTATTACTGACCGTAGAACTTGCTGGGCATCAGGTAGAGTGTAAGTTTTTCATGATACCTGATGTCACAATCGACTCCTGTTGGGGACAGAACTTATGTGTAAATGAAATGTTAATATTGATTTGGATAATGGTTAATTTTGTTGCATATCTACTGATAGTGTAATGAAGTACCTTTTTTGGAAAAAAACACTGGTGCAACAGTACACGAGCAGTTAAACTTTCTATTTTAAGTATCTAGCAATTGCAAATGTCTGTACATTCTGAAAAGGAAAGAATAAAAGTATAGATAAGGAAGGAAGTGAAGAAGTTGAAGGAATAATGACTAGTCAGAAATAGGATTTGGAAGAAGTATTGTTGCTGAATAGTAAGATATTTTCAGACAGGACTGGACTAGTAAAAGTCTTTGACTGTAAACTGAAATGAAAAGAAAGAAACCACATGTTACACAGTATGCTAGTAAATAAGCATTAAGAATGGACATTAGAATGATGTTAGAATGGTGGATAGTAGGCAGAGTAATCCCTTGGTAATAGTAACAAAAATGAATTGAGGATTCAGGGTTTTCCTGGATGCCAGGAAACTGTATGAAATTATTTTGAAACGGAGAGACAGAACATCAGTCGCAGAAGAAATTTTACAAATATTCACTGGATGTAGATTTTTTAGCTCTTTTGATGTAACCTGTGGGTACTAGAATATCAGCCTAGCACATGAATGTAGGCCTTATATAGCCTTTCTAAATGAAGGTATGTGCTCTCAATATTGTGAGGAGTAATGACTTTTGGGTTAAATGACCTATTTGTATGTTCATTAGGGTAATTGATAAAGTGCTGGGGAGTTAATTAATTAACAAAAACTCTTTATGTTGATGATATCTTGGTGGCTAATTACGACTGGTCTGAAAATTGCTAAATTTTGGATGAACTCTTGAAAGATTTGTAGAAGGGGGATAAAATTAAAATTAAGTATATCTGAATTTGGTAAAAGAAAATTTCCTTTTTGGGTTACAAAATTGATGAAAAGGATATACACACTGATCCGGTAAAACTTAGTGCTGGTGATGATTTTCTGTGACCATGAAGTAAGAAGAAGCTGAAAGCAATGTTTGGCCTTTCTTGATATTATCGAAAATTTGTGATTGATCAGTCTTTGACCACCCTTGTCTAGAAAATTTACTGAATTTCTCTAGCATGGAATAGGAGTAAGGTGTGTGGGGAGGCTTTCAAAATTTAAAGAAAGAATTCGAAGGCAAATGACTGTATCATCTTTATTTTTCAATACTTTTCTGTATGGGCAGTGACTCAAGTTTTTGTGGTCTGGGGGGGTTAAAATTTATCAATTAGTATCAACTGAACAAGGAACTGAACACATGATTAGTGCATTTGCAAACATAAATTTATATGCACGTGGAAAGAACTACTATATTTCGGAACTAGAAGCTTTGAACATTATCTGCTAGAGCACAGAACTATGGAACATACAGGAGACGAAACCTTGAGTCTTATTGACCAGCGTAGACTGAAACTTCGCAGGTTGACAATGTGGGCCTCATATCTGCAACAGTTTGATTTAGAGCATCAGCATATTGAAGAAAAGACAACATTACAGCTGATGTTCCTTGCAGGATGCCATCAGGTGGGAAAGATAGTGACAAACCTGACGACGCTGGGGATCACATCACGTTGTTTAACATGCTAGGGGTAAAGGAAAAAGAGATATTTAAGAAAATTTGTAAACAAATGGGAAGGGAAAAGAACAACGATCCCAATTTGAGGGTGGTTAAACAGTATTACAACTCCAAGAACAAACCAAAACTAAAATATTAATATATGATGTACAAAGGTATAGTATTTAAAAGGAAAACTTTGGACAAAAAGGAGTCGAAGTTGTGCTTCCCAGAGCAGCATGTAGAAAAGTTGATTGACTGCCTTCATAATATCTATGGACGTTATTAGACGAGGAAGTTTGCAGCTAAGTTTCAGGAGACTAGCTTTTAACAGAGTGTGGAGGAGAATTTAACAGAGATTGGAAGGGTGTGATAAATGTCAAAGGGTAAAGACCACTAGTGCACCATCTAAAGGGTCAACGAACTTAGGGAACTAATCGCTGTGGACCTTCTGCACACACACTCGGTGTTCACAGCGGATTCAGACACACTTTTGAGGTACTAGACACTTTCTCCCAGCATGTAATGTTGTACCCATGCACAAGTGCTACCACCAGAACCATGGTTGAGAAATTAGACACTATTTACTCTCACAATGTGGGGGTATCCAAATCATTATTGCCAGACGATGGGTCACACTGTATCTCAGAAAGATTCGTGCATTGTATTGGTCCATATAAAAATAAACATATCAAAGTTTTCAACGTATTTTACACAACGTCGTATGAGCGGGCCGATGATGAAGGGAATCAATAGAATATGTAGAACCTATTTTAGCAGTTCATTTGGTATGAGATGGCCAAAATGCTGAATATCAGCAGTTTGAAAATATTATCAATAACTTACAGGATGAATGTACAGGGTGAAAAACCTACAAAGATTATGAGAGGTGTAGGGAAGTTGATACTGTACTAATAAATTTAGGACAGGAGGTAAGTGAGAATGTAGAGGGTAGCCTGCTGGGGGTCGATAAACCCAGTAGCTGTGACCACTTGTCACTTGAGAAGGAAACCGACGATAATGGTGAAAGTGGTTTAGCTGTAACTAGTGTTATGCCCGGTCTGGAGGCGCAGAATCGCTCAGACTACAGTAATTTGGGTCATGTTCAGCAAACTAAATGTAATGAAGTCGTGCGGTGTTTCGAATTAAAATTAATAGACCGACTGGAAAAGGCAGCTGAAAATGTAATTCAGGAAACCCGTACACACTTTGACCTAAATGTAATGAAGACAGATGTCGATCACTTTAGTTGGAGACAAATCCAAAAGGAACTATTGGATGAGTTTGAGGAACCACCTGTACAACCTAGAATAAGCCACCCTATAATAATAGTGAATATGTTGGGTATCACTGTACGTTGTCTCTTAGACAGTGGAAGTGAGGTGAGTGCAATATCTCAGTCCTTCTTTGATGCATTACCTGGTAAAGACAAGCTTACAGTAATGAGGGTATCAGGACTAAGAACAATTGGTGCTACTGGCAAGGTGTCAAAAACGGTAAAGCAAGAAACTTTGCTGCCCTTTAACATTAATGGTAATTTAATTGATCATCCATGTTTAATTGTAAACAATCTCAGTATTGAGGTTTTAATTGGCATAGATTTCCTGTCGAAATATCAGAGTGTTGTTGACTTTGAAAGAAGCCAGTTAAAAATGGTCTTGCCGATAACCGGAGTAATTACAGTACCTTTTAGTGATAAACATATAGTAACTAATGATGAAACTTGGGAGCTGCCTATACGAGTTCTGAAAAACAGGAGATATTGGGACGAAGGTGTTAATCTTAGTACAAGTAAGCTAAACACAGAAGAAGAAGAAGCAATTATTTTGGACAAAATAGAAGCAAAATTGCAGGAAATCGATAAAATTTCAGCTAACCAGAAGGAAGAACTGAGACAGGTTCTGAAAGGGCATCATAAGGTATTTTGAGATCGACGTGGCGTGGTCAAAGGTTATAAATGAATGCTGTAGGAGGAGGTTGTTCTATAACCTCTACACAGTGTGGCAGCTGTGCAGTCCCAGCTGTGTGAGATCTTCTTTCCCATTTCAGGTCTCACTCACTCTTCGTCTTTCCTATCCACCTAAAATTTCGACCCTTTCTTTACAACACATTAAATTTTCCATTATAGTTATCAAGCCAATAATAAACTAATGAATGCTGTAGGGAGGAGGTTGTTCTGTAACCTCTATACAGTGTGGCAGCTGTGCAGTCCAAGCTGTCTGAGATCTTCTTTCCATTTCAGGTCTCACTCATTATTCATCTTTCCTATCCATACAAAAATTTCGACCCTTTCGTTCCAATACATTAAATTTTCTGAAACTAATGAATGCTGTAGGGAGGAGGTTGTTCTGTAACTTCTACACAGTGTGGCAGCTGTGTAGTCCCAGCTGTGTGAGACCTTCTTTCCTTTTCAGGTCTCACTCATTCTTCATCTTTCCTGTCCACAAAAATTTCGACCCCTTCTTTCCAATATGAAAATTTTCTGAAACCAATGATGCTGTAGGGAGGAGGTTGTTCTGTAACCTCTACACAATGTGGCAGCTGTGCAATCCCAGCTGTGTGAGATCTTCTTTCCTTTTCAGGTCTCACTCTCTCTTCATCTTTTCTATCCACTTAAAATTTCGACCTCTTCTTTCCAACACATTAAATTTTCCGTTATGGTTATCAGGCCAATAATAAACCAATGAATGCTGTATGGAGGAGGTTGTTCTGTAATCTCTACACAGTGTGGCAGCTGTGCAGTCCCAGCTGTGTGAGATCTTCTTTCCTTTTCAGGTCTCACTCATTCTTCATCTTTCCTGTCCACAAAAATTTCGACCCCTTCTTTCCAATATGAAAATTTTCTGAAACCAATGAATGCTGTAGGGAGGAGGTTGTTCTGTAACCTCTACACAGTGTGGCAGCTGTGCAGTCCCAGCTGTGTGAGATCTTCTTTCCTTTTTAGGTCTCACTCATTCTTCATCTTTCTTATCCACCAAAATTTCGGCGCTTACTCTCTAATACAAAAAATTTTCCTCATGGCTATCAAGCCATGAGTTCTGTAACCATTCTATCCACCGATTAGTGAAGAAAAATACCTAATGTGAGAAATCTAACTATGACGTAAACAATAGAGAAGTATGACGTAATTAAGATACAAATGTATTTGAGTAACAATTATGTATAGAACCCTGGTAATATAATAAGTACAAAGTTGTTGTTTTATTGGAAATGTTCCACCAATAATATTTTAAAATTATGTACAAATTCGTGTTCAAACAGGATCTGAAGTGGCAGTGAAACCTAGTGTACGCATTAGAGCTAACTACTAAATAGTAAAAGAGGTTGCTTTATGAAAAATATGCAGATAAGTTGTAAGAATAAACTCACCTTGTGTAGCAAGGAAAGGCAGTGTAATAGAATTGAGCAGTGTTTGTGGTTGAGACGTGAAGGACACGTCCCTGAAGTATTTATAAGGTTGGAGCTGGCCATTATTTGGTGTAGTGTGTGACAGGACACACCTACATGTATTGAGGTTATTAGTTGGAGGCGTGAATGCGACCAAAGGTACCCTTATGTTAAATGAGACAGAGCAGCTCATGGTGTCCTATAGGTTTAAGGAATTTAGCATTGCGCTCGTCCATAATTACTTGATGCACTTTAGTGGTAGGTCGAGAGAGACTACCTGTGGTTTCAGCGTCCGATCGAGTGGAAATGGATTGCCACGTGAGCAAACTGATCAGCTGCAATACACTATGGATATGAAATAAATGTGCTATCCTGTGCTTTAAATGTTAATGGAGTGAGTATTACTTAAGTTCATACACTAGCAAAGTAAATAAGTAACATAATGACAGACGTGAAACATTATTTATAGCTCAGCATAAATACACTTCAAAGTAAGTAAGTACCTAATTGCAGATGTGGAACTGACACAGCAGCACAGAACCAATAAGTGGATTTTGTAGTCAACTAAACGTAGTGTGTTTTGAACACTCAGAACTGTACTATTACCAAAAGTTACTCACATGTACAAAGAAGCTGAGAAAACAACCACTAATCAAATATACTCATACTATCTCTAAGAAAAAGGTAATCATAGATGAGTCAGCTAAGTGAATAAAATACAGATTTATCAGGAATGTACCGAGCATTGGTTCAGTGTTCCAGCCCAGAAATAATAAATTGAAATTAAATAGGATTCATGATTGTATGCCTTGAGCATAAATTTTCTCTAGTAAGTGACTAACGGCGTTTTGAGCCATTTGTTTACCGATTTTATGACAATTAAGTAACCTTGAGAGTAAAATCGAAAAAGTTCTGTTAACTATGTTCCAGCAACATATTGAAGGATAAAATGTATATATCCCCATTTCATTGTGACCCACCCTTAGATATTAAGTGAACAGAGTCTGAGGCACTCTTTTTGTTTGTTCTACAGGACAAACCAGATAATGGCAGCCTGGTAGCTGCGTGAAAACGTGGAGTGACTTGGACGCAACTCACAGTGACCCCTCCCCTTTCCCCCATGTAATTTAGAGTGAACGTGAAGGACGCACACCATAGCAACTTCCCCTCCTCTGCCCTTGTGAATGGAAGTGTAGAACGCCAGCCAAAGCGGCTACAACCACGTGTGTAAAAATGATTTGTGAAATTTTCTTTCAGGTTTAGAAAAGACTGCTAAGACATAACCATCTGTTTATGTATCATGTTATTTTCTTTGAATTTGTGTATGTAAAAATGTATTTAATGGATTTAAGATTTTCATAATTTTACATATTTTTATGTGTTTGTTTGTCTAAGGCAATATGTATGCCAAAGAGTTTCATTGACTTTGCTTAAATTTTGAGTAATAATGTTGTTTAAGAGGCAGTGAACATGCCCACAATTTAAATAATTAATGTAGGTAATCAGTTTTCTTTTAATGTTTCTACATGCTTATATTTCAATTTTAATTTTTTATAGGAAGTTACGCTGTACTCTTGCTTCCCTTTTTGTAATTAATTTTTTTTCGCTCATTAACATTCATAAACAAAAAAAATTTAAGTAGAGGGTGATGTAGGGAAGCAGCCTACTCACGCCGTAGTAAATTCACATCAGTCTTTCCATGTGTGCCAGCCAGTCCGCTGTAACTAGCTCTGACGTCATAAATGTTGCGCAATACATTAAAAATCAAGAAAATAACCTAAAACATTTCTAACATGTCAGGAGTAATACTAAATTAATGTGTGTTGAATATCAGTTCGATAACTATAGCCATTTTCGAAATTTGGACGTTTTTCTGTAAAAATCATTGGCGCAACAGAAAAGAGCTAGAGAGTTAAAAATATTCATTTTTCATAATTATTTAATAAAAACAGTCTTCTGGATCTCAAAAATTAAGATTTTAGTGGAAATTCATGATTTTCTGGTTTTCGTCTCAAAACTGAAGGAAGCAAGATAGATTAAGTAGGCTAATAAATAAGGCTAGGATGTTTATATTTAAGTAGAATAGAGATCCGCTATAACCATAAAGATGTGAGAAGTTTCATTTGAATATCTATAAAACTATAGCGATAGCGTATCTCCAAAGGGCCAGTTCAGAGCTCGTCTACTGCCTGCATTGTAATTTAATTAATTCTCTCGCCCAAAATATTTAACTTAGCCACGTCAAAATTTTATTATCAATACTTACCTGCGTGCTGAATGCACATTTAAATTAAGAGCTTCATCGGCCATCAGCAAGAGAAGCTATGATTTATTAGGTAACTTAAAGTGGTGCATTACTAGCCCAGCGGCTAGTCGGAAGAGCCGATTTGATCAGGCGTTCCCTTAGCCGTCCGGACCGCGGCTTTATATAGAAGAACGCTGCTCGAGGAAGCAAGGCCCCAGTTCTCTCCAGACGCTGAATAGCACGCCATCTGTGTCGGGAGTCGCGTCGCGTCGGTATCATTGCTATAGACAGCCTCGGATGCTGTATTACGTTACTCGGGATACGCGTAACCATGAAATCATTTTCGAGTGAAGTGTTAATTCTGGGATGATTTTAATTATCTAGCTTCAGTTTGCGTATTGTCGTGTTTTCACGTGCCGCCGCGGGACAGACATTCTACCAATTATTTAGCGTGGCGTTTGATGAACCTAATCATCAAATTATGGCGAGCATTCATTTAAAAATTTAGTTTGGACAGTTATAGTTTCATCAGCGCATTAGACTCTGAACTGCTCTGTTAGTCAGATTGTGTGGATTTTTCTTTTTCTTTTCATCTGTGACTTTCAGAATACAGAGAAATTTTAGAAAATCGTTTTTTGATTATGAATCCCAGTCAATCTCCTAATTTCTCAGATCTATAAGCTGCAGCTATAAGTGTGTTTCTCAGATGAAGTGGGCACTAGGAATTCTAATTACAGGCTTCACGTTTTGCTAATCACTTTCTGGTTGCCAATATTGTAGTTAGAGAGCCAGTGTTGAGAACTGCAAAAGACAGCATAAATAATAGGAACATTTTTAAGAACAATAATTCCACCCGCCGCCGCACATATGGTTAATCGGCTGGGAAATGCAGTGTTTCTACATTCAAACATAAATATATAAACCACCATAACAATTCCTACCAGCCGCCCCACAGAGGGGAAGTGGAATTCCTAGCAATGATTGAAGTAGCCTAGGATAAAAAAGGCTGTCAAGATAGATGAAGAAGAAAAGAGTGTTAGGCACAAAGAGAAGGTTTTACTTGAATGTTTCGCCGACTAGATTCAAGACTGGGGCCTTGGTCCTTGTTAAGACAGAAGAGAAATCGGACAGGGTAAATGACGAAGCCAAGAAGTTTTTGCATGTATATCATGGACCACCTAAAGTAGTAAGAATTTCCCATAATGTGTATATGAGTTAGCTTGCATGAATTCTGACAGAATTTTTGGATTGATTTTAGACCATATATACAGACATTAAGGTGTGTGAATGTGGATTTAGACAAGAGAGAATATTTTTTAGAATTAGGCAACTTGAATTTGGCTGTTAGACTAGAAAACATACTGAAACGTGAATAGGAAACTTAAGTATGTGATCTGCTGACGTTTTGCGATTGGTTCCTTACCCCAGCTGAGTGCTTCTGTTCTTTTTCTTGGGGGACACTAAACTCTACCACCATCCTGTTTGTGCGCTTCTACCTTTTTTTCTTTCCATCTTTGTCTGCCCATGGCTCAGCTACAAAAAAATTGGTGTTACATAGCTACAGTAACAGGAGTACTGCTCCACAACAATTACAGATTTAGCTAGCCAAAAATTAGGGGTTCTGCTACTCAACAGTTGGGGCATTGTCCCCAACAGTTAGCTGTCTTCTGGTATAGTTGCAAAGTCACTTGTTTGGCGAATACCCTGTCGTGCAATTATTTGCAGTTCGTGTTCTAAGAACAGTTGTTGTGATCTTTTTTTTTTCTTATTTCAGTTTGCCTCCATCAAGTAACTGTCAAGCTCTGTTTCCCATTGCTTACCTGGGCTCATTTGTTCAGGACAGATATAATTTTGTGTGGCATACTTCGATATACAGTGGATAGCATATTCGTTACACTTTGATACAATTAGAAAATTTTGGTAGAAAGTTGAGTGATAAGGATTTGCTCCATGCAGCATTGAGAGTGGAGTAAGATTTGGAGTAATCAGTGAGCATATATTATGCGAAGAACTGGTATAGCAACAGTAATTAAAGGAGAGAATAACCTCTAGAGCAGTGGTTAACATCTGGGATAATTACCCCCTGAGGGTTAGAAGGAAATTTTCTGTGGGGTAAAAACAAATGAATTCGATTGTGTTATGGTTACGAAATCAAATTATTTTATAAATATTATTATTATCGCTATTTCTTAAGATTGTAATGCTGATTACAAAGTTACATGTCTCCTTATCCGTTTTTCAAACATGGACCTTAACCCATGACACAATCTCGTTGAGGTTAAAGCTTATGGAACAAATGTATGAACATTTTCTACTCGTATAGTTCACTTTTTACACATGAACTTTTTACTTTGTCCCATGCATCTATGACGGGAAAATTGAGATATATACTTCACATTTGTTTTAACATGTTATCAAAACGCCTTCCATGAGGTGTAGGTAGTTCCCACAATGGACCACAAATTGCTTCATTATTTATTTAGCAACCGATAAACCACGTAACTGACAGCACAACACAACAGTAACTGCGTAATGGCTATTAAATTGCTGCATGACTTTCACATTGTTATTATTATTGGTAGTAGGTGTCAGACATAAATATTTGGCAGCTTAAGGTCTTCCAGTTTATACCAGTTCTTGAGTAAGGAGTCTGGCATTTACGTAATATACAGACAGTAAGTGTAGTGCACCCAGTTTCATTCGGTCGCTTTTAAATGGTGGTGTAGAGTGTGGCTAAATCAAGAGTATCTAGGGAGAGGAGTGGTGCAGAGGATGCATATTTTGGAATGGGTGTCTACCCTCAATATGGACAGCTAGATATCAATTATGAAGAGGAGTTATAGGCAGCACTAGTGGTGCACTGCTAAGTGTTTCATCATACTATAAAGAAAGGTTTTTAGAAATAAGCAGAATAATTAGATCAAGATATAATAAAACACCTAGAGAAACTATCTTTTGTCATTCTAAAAATAATGGCATCAGAATATAATATTTTTGGTCTGAAACTTAGAAGACGTTAGTGGTGGGGGAGTATCTGATTGCATTCAGGGCTAATGGCCTCAGAAAGTACGACAAACACTGATCTAGAATATATTTATAGTATTAAATGACAATTGTATTCTCATGGTAAATGTCTATGAAAGTTATTGTGTGTCAAAATTTGTCATAATAGAGATGTCTTGAGACTTAGTGAATAGAAAAAGAATGTTTGTGAAAGAGTGGTTGCCTATGATAGTGTTTAGGAGGTAGTGAGAGAGATGGAGTTTGTTACATCTTTTAGATCACAATGATGCCTAACGTGTTAGTGTACAGTTAGCTAATGAAGTGGTAAATTATGAGTGTCTGCTCAGTGATGAAGAGTGAAGTTTTTGTGAATAACAATTTTTGTAAGTTACAGCAGAGTGTCATTCTTTTGAGTATTTTGTCAAGAAGAAAGGCAGGTGTTATCTTTCTCAGCTAATGAAGTGAGATATTAATTAAGTAAAGTGAAATATAATGGGGTAATTAAGTAATGAAGTAATAATGAAATGATGAATATGAGATAATGAATTGACAATTAATGAAGTAGCAATGAGGAACAATGGTGACTGTAATAAGAAGAAAATATGTGGAGAGTAACCCCATTTTGATCTAGAATCATTTTAGTGGTTGCTGTCCTGCAGTAAACAATATTTGTAAATAAAGTATATGATTTTAACCGACAAACATGTGAATTTTAAAGGTGACTTGTAAACAGAAATAGAGGATTGTAGGTTAGAAAATCTTGGTGAGCCAGACAACACGCAAGTAAACAATGTAGCATGTGTGGCCCTAGCACTGAAGTAATTTACTGAATTTTGTGGGGAAGTAATAATACCATTTTGCTACCATTGTAAATTTCTTGCTAGGAGTAGTTCTCTGTTGTGCTGGTAATGAATATGAGTGGAGATAAAAATAATTTTTAATTGAAAAATGATAGATTTTTGCTAAGGAAGTGAAAATGACTATAACAATAGCTAAGGACATGAATTCACTAATTGTATTTGACACTAATTTTGAAAAATACTAATTGGGCATTCAAAACGTTGACTGAGGAAATTTGACTTTCAAGTTTAATAAAGTAAGATGAGTAATTAACTTAAAGCATGGATTAATAGTAAACAATTTCCATTCCCTTTGGGTGAATCTACGTAAATATGTAACAATTTCAACAGTACTTAACATATATTTGAAAATGTGAGCAAAAATTGTTTTTTGGTTCAAGACCAGTTTCATATTTTTACTACAGGTGTAAAATTTTTGAACTAGTTGCCATAAATATAATTTGTGTTGCAGTATTCTATGATTATGTACTGGTCAGACATGTGTTACCTTGCACAGTGTAAGGCTATAGGTTACTGAAGTTTTTCTTACAGGTGTAAATGTCATTAATGTCAGTGTACTAAAGGAAGCTTTTGTTAGTTTCTATTTTCCAAGTGTGTTGACTATGAGGACCTGCCTGCAAAGAGTAGGATGGGGATAGACTATGTAACAGCCAGTTGAGCCTGTTAGTGTAAAAGCTACATAGGTTTGAAGTGAGAGAGACAACAGGTATAAGAATGACTGAGTTGTTTTAGATGTAATGGGTTTTTTTCTATATTTTTTAGTAAGTCAATAGTGAGAATTAGGAATTCATATCTGAAAGTGACTGATTAATTTGTAAATATGTCCATGAATTGAACCTGACGTTTTGTACTGTAAGGTATGTTTACATGTGTTCACAATTTTTGTACTTTATGGACTTGTTCGCAATGTTACTGTGTGGCCAGCCAGTGACATTAGGAATTTTGAGTATGGATGTAATTTATATAAAAAAAATTATTATATATTTTGAACATGTTGTTTGATTATCTTTAACTGTTGGTTAATGGACCCTTAGACTATCTGCTGAGGTATTTTCTATATCTCTCAACTCTATCCACTGGTGGGGATGATGGGACGAAGCAACTTGAGTATCCACTTACATCTGCTATGTTTTTCTGCCTCTCAATGTTTTCTAAATTTTTTTCCTAAACTATGATAACGACAGTATCGTGGTATACCTAGTATCAAGTGAGTGTAAAGTTGTTTCAGAATTCTAAATAAACTTTATCCCATTACATTTCATTGCTTATTACATACCACTTGGTAATATAGTTGCAGTAATCTAATTATGAAATAATGTTAGTGGAAAAAGTTAATAAAATACGACCGTACAACTTTAGTTAGCTGTAGGAAACGTATTTTGGCATATTAACGTCTATACATGAAAGTATATATCTACAAAAGTTCCATAATGTACTTAAAATTGTTTTAAACTAATTATCTTCCGAATTAATTAACGTTAAAGCTTTAGATCATTGCTAAATTCTGTTACAGATTACGTCAAAATATTGTTAGATTCTGGACTTTGCCATTATAATTTGTTGATGTATTTCTTTTTGTTCCATTTAGCGTGCAACACTTTTTAATTAACTCACTAATTTGAAACTTTAGTAATTTTGGCGGTGATAAAATGTTTTATTTAAGATGTCTGCCATCAACAATACGTAGCGTAAAACATATTGTTCATAGCCGAAATTATATGTAGATCGAGCATATCTGATGTCAGGCAATCTGCAGCTGAGACTAAGGAAACGATACCTTTGTTGCTCGTCGTGAGCAATGTGTCTTACTACGATGACTACCTTTCTGAAATATTTGCATTTGTTGTGTACAGTTAGTTTTCATTACTCGTGGATTTAATTCATGATTTCTGTGACTAACTACTAATTAACTCGGAGTAAGAACTTACTACAGGAACACAGTGATTATTGCGTCTTATGAACATTGACTGTTTAGCAGGACAATGTTAATGGACTTAATGATTATTTTTGTGCTCTATCTTACTTGTTTCGAGTTCCTTAAATGTGTATGGCGACGGTGATATGGTGAACAAATACGTTAAATTTTCGCCGCATGTAACTCGACTTGAACCACTGGTCTGTGTTGTGTGGTTATTACATTAGATCAATTTAACAATATGTGGACTATTGTAGTAGTTAACTGTCTACTTTCCTTTCATTCGAACTGTCTGTGAGTCCCGAAACTGGCTCCATCAGTCATTCCTTACACCAAAAGTGTACTTAAAGCGTTTTAAATCTAATTCTCTCGGCCAATTTTGGAGGCTCGGCGATACCGAGAACAGAAAAGTCTTATGTAGAAGGAAGCAGGTTTCTTCTACACTGTTTGGTGCTTCCTTTATAAACACCAAAGTTGCATGGTCATTGTACGCTGTCTTGTCCCTGTGTATTTCCTGACTTTTTCCTGAAAGTCTAAGCTCGATATGGTCCGTCAGCGGCATCTGCTCTGGAAGAAAATTTCGTGACTGTAAAGACTTATTTCGTTTCCGTTGTGGTCTGTGGCAGTCAGGAAGGAAATCTAAGGTGAACAGCTTGCTGATGTGTGTTCCGACAAAAGCAATTTTAAAGGCTGAAGTAGCAATATTAAGGGACAAACAAACAATGAGAAATGCGATGTAATGTTATGTACCAATTATAATGTGTTATAACAAAAATGTGTTAAAATGTAGCAGTACCAGGCAACGGAGTAAACTATCACTGTGTACACAACAACTGACGAAATAATAAACTCATTTCTTCACCTAGTTTCATTCTCCAAGACAAAATAGTACTGAAGACAGTATCGTTGAAATGCCACCACCGTCCGGGCCGTTTCCAGACAGGTCTTTGGCTGTGAATCTCCTTAATTGGAGTATAAGTGTCTTCTGTGACGTGTACCACTTCGAAGTGGTATCTGGAGACGCCCTGGACAGGAGTGGGGTCAAACCTGACTGTCGCCCGATATGCGGCCCAGCAATAAGGAGTGATGGTCTGTGTTGCCGTTTCTTTCCATAGCGTGACCTCTTTGGTTGTCATTCACGGCACCCTTACAGCACAGTGATACGTCGACGATATTTTACGCCTCGTTTTGTAGCCCTTCATGGCAAACCATTTTGGGCCTACAGTTCACAAAAATAATGTCCTACAGTTCACAAAAATAATGTACTCCCGCACATGGCAAGGGTCTCTACTGTTTCTCTTCGTGCATACAAAGCACTACTTTGGCCAGCAAGATCGCCGAATTTCTCCACAACTGAGAACGTTCGAAGCGTTATAGATAGGACCCTCAAACCATCTCGAGATTTTTGGCGATCTAAATTGCCCATTGCACAGAATTTGGTACGATATCACTCAGGACATCCAAAGCTCTATTCATTAATGCCACGGAGAATAACAGGTTACATAAGGGCGAGAGGTGGACGAACTAGTTAAGGATTTGCTCAATGTCATAAGCTCTTTCTCTTGAATAAATATTCCATTTGTTTGCCTGTGCAAGTACATCACATATAGAGGTTTCCGTCATTTTCGGATAATTCCTTTTTGGTGTGTCTTTTATTTGTCTCAGAGTGAATTTCGTACAAATATGAGTAGATGATTGAAATCCAGTTTAAGTGTACGCAACGTTACTCATTTACAGCGTCTATCAATAGCGTTCCCAGATTTATTTTATTACAGGACTATAAGCGACGTGAGCATAGTAACTACGGTGGCTGCTTAAGCTAACAAATGTAAACAACGAATGTGTGTTCCTTCAGTCAGCTGTAAGCAAGCCCATGTAAAATAAGGGGCATGCGGCCGATAGTGTGTCACCGTTGTGGTCTCACAAATCGCAATGGAGCAACAAGCGGACATCACCGGGCAAGACACTTTTCAGAATATTCTGAAGAAGAGGTGTGCTGAAAGTTTGTTCCGCACCTCTTGACACCTGAACAAAAACAACGATGGGTGGGCGTCCGGCCCAACGACGAGGCTATGGTAGTTTTGGTGGTGTATGAGGTACCACTTTCCTGTGCCCGTTTGACTTCAGAATGCGCTAGGGGTTTCCGTGAAACTGAGTGATTGGGATCGGACTTGTTTTAAGTGTGTAAGCTTGCATCTGGTGTATTATGTATATGTTATTGGCCGCTAAAGAGGCGTGTAAGCTTAATTTTGGGCGTTTGTGAGAATCTTCTGATGGTTCGTGCCCTAAATTCTGAATGAGAACGTGGGGGCAAATTTTGTGTTGTTTCGGTAAATTTTTTGGCTTTGTCTTGAATAAGTTTGTAAGACTGGAGCGTTGCGATTCAAGTTCACATCGTTGACAGTTCTTCTTTGGAGAAAAACATCACGGCCGGCGTGACAGTGTGATCAATTTAATGGGTGGAATTATGCCCTTATATATTTACGAGCTCATTTGTTCACGAAGGTTTCGTGATTTGATAAGTTGTTTGACGCTGCAGTAACTGCTATTACCGATTTGGATCGCTGCATGATGTGTTAAATGAATATCACAGCCACATATTTTAATTCTTGTACTTCGGTGACGGTTGCTGACTGACAGTGTTTGGATACATTCCTGTTAACTACTTCCTGAGATCTTAAAGCGTTTTCGGAAGTACGGCGGTTCAGAATGCCTTCCAGGCAGCAGGCTTAAATTATCCGTGGTTTCAGCCGCTTAAGAAGAATACAGAATGATTCCCTTGAAAGAAGATTTCATAGTTGTAAGGCATCCGTGATCCCACAGAACGTAGATGTTAGTATTCGACACCCAGATCGATAGCGGACTGGAGTCGATTATCGAGCGCTGCAGGAGGCAGTGAGATTAGTGTCGAGTGAAAGCAGTACTGGGAAGACGGGAAAAAACTAAAAAAATGGCTGTCGAGCTGAATACAGTGTCTATGGCGGATGTGCTGAGTGAGGAGTAAATTGTAAGTTCACCGGAGTGTGACAAATGAGCGTGTCTCCTTATCATCATGTGGTTGACCCTCATCAATACCGATTCGCGAGTGATATAAAACCAAAAGGGGCAAGTGCCGAATTACATGTTTCGCGTCAACCGCGTTGGCCAGCAACAACCATGGATTGCAGTGAGGATTGTTGTGAAAGTTAACCATCATCATTGCGTGTGACGAAGTACTTAAAATCAGCAACAAATAAAACATATAACCGTAATTAAACGTGTAAGGCGAAGGTAGCAACTGCCTCATACTTTGTGTGTTAATAGGAAATACGTATCAGTTTGTATACCGCAACCTTTGTGATCTTTAATAAAAGAAAAACTTCCAATCATTAACTATTACGTCTCAGAACAGCCGCACTCTGTTGAAATACCGCCGAAACCACAGCAGAAAAACCGATGGCTTTTCATCCATTACGCACACGGTCATATAGCCATAATAATTAACTGTTTGGCGGCTTCGGTAATTCACGCAAAACCCAATAAAAGATATAACGGGGATGTGCCACCTTGGCTCCCATGCCAAGAACAGTTTCAATATTCTGGTCCGAACAATGGTTTATTAAGCACCATTTTTGATTACAGTGGAAAGACATTTGCAAGTATTGGACGATTTTAGTGGACTGTGACTAAAATGAGAGTATTTCAACTACAAACTGTGTAATACAACGTATTTATGGTGAAATTAGGAATCGCCTGAACGAAGGACATTATTTTGATGGGTCTGAGCACTACGGGACTTAACTTCTGTGGTCATCAGTCCCCTAGAACTTAGAATACTTACACCTAACTAACCTAATGACATCACTCACATCCATGCCCGAGGCAGGATTTGAACCTGCGACCGTAGCGGTCACGCTGTTCCAGACTGTAGCGCCTAGAACCGCTCGGCCACTCAGGCCGGCAATTATTTAGACAATACAGTGAAAAAGTGACTGAGATACAGTAAACAATTTGTTTGTACAAGTTTAAGTGACAAGAGCAGTGTTAATAAACCATCTATTGAAGTATGGACACGAAAAACCCACGTGAATTACAATAAAATTCATACTCAACGAAAAGGCGCATTTGTGCGTAATCACCAGTGAACCAGCCAAAATTCCATTTGAAGCAGTGAAGCAGTTCCACACGCCGTGAAAGCAAGGATTTGGATAGCGGAGGTGCACCACACTGGACAGTGACCACAGTGGAGTCAAGTGGCTAAATGAGCAACAATGACGACGACGAGTTCGACATTAGTGGCGAACCTCTGAAGCATGTAATGCCTGTGCCACCCACCTGCCGATCAGCGAAATACGTGACAGCAGCTCCATTCCGTCGCCAACTGCCGAACTACGAGTCTGCGTCAGTGCGATTCGACGTGGACTCCGCAGTGCACATTGCACCACATTCAGCTACAGCAACGCATTGCCTGATAGTCAGTGCGACACAGGAGCCTGCGCTAGCACGACTTGAGTGAAGACGATCTGCTGGCAAGATATTAAACAGTATTCCACTATCTTCAGAGTGCGGAAGGAACTTCAGATTATATTTCACAATTGCGGAAATTATGAAAACAATATTTCCTTTTTTTAGCGAATTTGCTCTCAAGCATGGTACGCTTAAGTGCGTGTGTTTTCATGCTGTACAGCACAGAATAGTTCCTCATTTGCATTATTTATTGTAAATTACATGCTTATATGTCTTCTAAGTTGTTGTGTGTATATTACTTCGAGATTTTATGTACAAATGCAGTCATTGATGTTTGATCTGTGTAGGCTTCTGTGAGTGCTTGGGTTACTAGGAGATTATTTTATTTTTCTTGTCTGTGCATAGTGAATAGTTGAGAATGTATCTTGAACTGAAAGGAAAGGTTGTGGACTAGGTAGTTACAAAAATGGAGATTGTCCTCCTGCACTAAGATGAGTCAGGAACTGGTAGTAGTGGAATGTCAGTGGACAGCCCATTGGGTCATTCAACTGGTTAGCATGAGACACTGTTAAAACCAATTAGAAAGGAACTGAGTCTAGAGGATGGAGAAACGCAGTCAATAATATTCAAGATGCTCCAAGGAATCAACAAGCATATAGAAGAGTTGTCCAAAGGAAATGATGAAATCAAGAAAGGTAACGACGAAATCAACAAGCGTATAGGAGAGATATCCAAAGGAAATGATGAAATCAAAAAAGGAAATGAAGGAATCAACAAAGAAAAACAAAGAAATCAAGAAAAGTATAGCAGAGATGTCCCAAGAAAACCCAGAAAACTTAAGGAAAGGATTGCAGAAATTCCAGGAACAGATGAGAATAACTCCTAAGGAGACAGATGACAAGCTGCAGGTTGAGGTACACCAACTCCGAGAAGAGATGAATGATATGAAGGCAGAGATAATTGGAAAAGCTGAGAGAGATGAAAAGGGAGTCAGAACTGAATTGGGTGGGAGAATGCAGAAAAATTAAACACATCAACACCAATAGATTAAAGATGTGGTACAAATACAACAGAAATGTCAAGTTAATATTGGTAAATTTGGAAATAGGCAAGTGAATTTTGAGGAGGCTGTGGGACATATAGTCACAAATGAAATCAAACAGTTACAGGGGGGAGTGCAAGAGCTAGAGACTAAAACCAAACAGATTGATAGGAAGATAAGTAGTGTCAGCTTAACAGTAGGGAGAGCAATGTCGTTACATTAGTGAGCGCTGGTAATAGGTACACCCAGACCCACATGGGGCAAAAATACAAACCCAATGGGGTGTTGCATCCAATGATATTTACTAAGTGCTTACGACGAGTTTTCCCAGCACACTTACGAGATACAGATAAAATTCAGTTCGCAGTAGACAGAATGGAGGGCGAAGCTTTCACCTGGGGAGTTATGAAGAAAGAAGTTACCAGCTACAGTCAATCTGAGGAAGAGGTTTACAAAAATACTGGTCCAAAAGTCACCAGTGTGCAGCATTTGAAGATTTACTGCATCACAAGTCCCTTAATATATGTACAGGTACCTTGAGAGAATTGGATGAGCATCTATTGGAACTGGATGAAACATTAGAGTAAACACTGATTGACGACAGAATGATATCGGAAATTAAAAGAAGGTTAAATCGCAGGATGCAAGAAAACTTATCTGGAAGCCTGACTAAAGATAAAGATACTTTAATGGAAATATTGGAGCAATTAGAAACTATTTATGCACTGGAAAACAGCCAGATGCATGATCAGAACCAAGGAGGAAATAATTACCATTAGAGTCAATTTAATAGCCCACTAAATTACAGAGGTATAAGTGGAAGTAATGGTCATAGGAACCATGTCAATGGTCGACAGTTTTACCAAAATCATAGGAGACGTGATGGTGATGACAGGAATTATGAGAGGGGAAAAGACAGACAAAGGGATGATGAGGTACGGAATGAAGAAATAAGAGACCTGGTAAATTAGACGGCGCTCCAGATGTTGTCCAGTTGGGAGTGAGACCTACTAGGACCAACATTAATCTTATTAGACATGATGAGGTGAGTTGAGAGAAGACTTAATGGAAGAAAGTCAGCAAATTTCTAAAGAACCCTGGTTACCCATGGTTAGGGTCAGAATGTGGATTCCCTAGTAGACACAGGGTGTGAAGCTTGTGCTATATCCCATAAATTATATGAACACATATTAAATGCCAATGTCAGTTCACCCAGTTTTTCAGCGGTGGGTGTGATAATTGTGAATGTGTTGGTGCCAAAAGCAAGCCCATTAAGTAGCAGGTGTTAGCTTTGAAGTAGATGGAGAAGAAAATGAAGCGAAGGTCTTAGTGGTGTCACAGTTGAACCTGCCGATCCTTTTGTGAATAGACTGGTTGAAAAAGGTGGAAACAATAGTCAGGTTTGACGAAGGCATCGTGGAGGTAAAAGGAAAAGGAGGAGACAGGAAGAAGTTGACATTTACATGAAGGTGTGAAGCAGCAGATGAGGAAGAATACAAATGGGTGAGCTTATGTTATGAGGAGGAGCCAGCAGCAGAACGGTGAGATGAGGAGTCAGAAGAAGAAAGTTTGCTGATATTCTATGAGGGATTAGTACAAGAGGATCAACACTGGGGAAGATATGATAGGAAAGAAACTGGAAAAGATAACACACTTGGTAGAAGAGATTCAGAGGAAATTGGCTGCAATACCGCGTAAACATCAGAGAGTCTTCTCTTAACAGCCTGGCATTATGAGAGGGATAGAGTGAAAATTAAAGACAAACCATTCAGTATCAAATAATACCCCATTCCTCAAGCAAGAAGGAGGGCAGTGGAAGAAGAGATTCAGATGATGGTGGACCTTGGCGTCATAGAGAGAGAGAGAATAGTCAATACATTAGTCCCATATTGTGGTATATAAAAAGGATGGGAAGGTAAGAATAGTTTTGGATGTATGCACGGTAAACATGATCATTGAGCCAGAGCGAGACAGACAAACTGGAGACGACAAAGGAGCTAAGCCAAAAATTGGAGGGTCAAAGATACTCAGTAGTATTGACTTGACAGCTGGTTACTGGCAGATACCGTTGGCCCCCGAGTCTTGCCAGTATACAGATTTTACATATGCTGGTTGCAGTTACCAGTTTATGGTTTTGCCCTTCGGGCTTAATGTATCTGTTTCAGAATTTATTCGGGCAATGGATAAAATTTTAGGTGAGGAGCTGCTTAAGAAAGTTACTGTCTATGTAGATGATGTATTGATAGTGAAACATGGGAAGAGCATTTGGAAGGATTAGATGCCATATTAGAAGTATTTGAGGCAGTGAGTGTGACAGCAAAACTAGGTAAGTCAGAGTTTGGCAAATCACAGATAAAATTTTTGGGCCACATAATTTCAGAGAATGGTATCTACCTGGACACAAGCAAATTGGAGGCAAATAGGTAGTTTCCAGTACCAAGTAGTAAGAAACAATTGAGAGAATTTTTCAGAGTCTGCGAATTTTGCAGGAAAATCATAAAGAAGCCAGTACTAAATGCACCAAATTTGAGAATACTGACTAAGGTGAAGATGTGGTGGCATTGGAATGATGAATGTCAAGAGGAGTTTGAGGAGATTAAATAATCCCTATGCAATGCAGAGATACTTTGCCATTCAGACTTTACTAAAGACTTCTGATTGCAGGCAGACAACTTGGAATATGGATTGGTCATACATTTATACCAAGTGGAGAAAAATGGGGAGGACGAGATCATAAGAACTATAGCCCTTAGTAGCAGATGCCAGAATACATGGGAAAGACAATACACTATTACTGAACAGGAAGCACTTACAACAGTTCGAACGATTCCATTACTGCTTAGCAGGAAGACATGTGAAAGTGGTCACAGACCAGAAAGCCCCGACATTTTTAACTACCAGTAAGCTGAGGCATTGTCGCTTAATAAGATGGAACCTTGCCCTGCAAAACTACGACTTTGAAGTAGTGTACAAACCTGGTAAAACCAACACAATACCACATGCACTATTAAGACTGCCACTTGGTTCATGAGGAATAGCCATGAGCAGACAGCAAGGTGAAGAAGTTAGGATTAACTGAATGAATTGAGAGCAACATGAAGAGTTCATAAGGAGGTTCCTGAGTAATGTACGTTGGGAACAGAATGAGGATGACAGTCTGAATCTGATTGAGAGCAAGTACAGATGTGCTGGAGAAAAGATCTGCATGTATTATTATATCCTCAGTGGGATACTGTACAAGAGGAACAATGAGAATCAAGAAAACTGAAAACTTTGTACAATGGAACGTGTGGTGGACAAGTTGATCTGATATGCACATTATAGTAATGCTCATTATGGACCCAAGAAAAGTCTCGAGAAGTTGAAATTAGATTGTGCTTTCATGAACATGGGGAGAGACATACATAAATTCTTAAATACTTGTCACACTTGTCAGAAGTCTGAGACAACCACAGTCCAACGTAAGGATTATATGCGTCCCAATGCACCAACAGCAGTTAAAGATATCGTAGCTGTATATTTATTTGGAATTTGCCTGCAGCATGGGGGAAATATACACAGATTGTAGGTGCTGTAGAATTAGTTTTAAAATTTGTAAAGGTTTATGTGTTGAAGAAAGCCACCAGTAAGGCTATAATTAATAAATTGGAAAAGAACTATTTCGGTAGTGTATGTGTACCGAAACGGATTCTGAGGGACAATAGGTCACAATTTCGATCTAAGGAATGGAAAGAAATGCTAGATTGCATCTCAAGATACAGACTGGTCTCCAACCCGACCGTTTGATCGATGAAGGAATTAAATCGTTTATGTAGGACATACTGTCACAGGAAGTATGGGTCATGGAAGGAGTACCTGGGGGAATTTGAACGTATCAGGAATCATCTCCCACATGACTCCATGGGATTTAAGCTGTGTGACATCTTACTTAACCAAGAACCTGATAGTGTGTTTCGTGAGCTATTGGATTATCCACCTGGAAATGACATAACATGGGAGAAGAAATTAGAGTTAGAGGAACTGAGTATGAAAGAGAAAGTAAAGAGGAGACAGGAGAGAAATGATAAATTGGCAAATCCAATAACTTATCGAGTGGGGGATCTGGTGCTTGTAAAAGTTCACGTCAAATCGAACCAAATAAATTATGAGATACATATATTTAACCATGTTTATAAAGGTCCAAATAGGATCACAAGAATTGATCATCCAAACACAGTTGAACTGGAATATGTGGAAAGAAAAAGATCTCATGGTAAGGAACACCGCGAAAATATAAAAAGATTCTATCCACATGAGGATAAGGGCAACCCAGATAATGGAATAGAGTCAGAGGAGGTTTAGGGAGCCAACATGTGTTTAGCTGGTATACCAAGTGGCGACTGGTATGCTCCCAGCTGGGTGAGACTTTATTTCTTATTTCAAGTTTCACTGCTCTACCATCTTTCTCTTTCCTTAGGATAGGAAAGTTAAGTGTGTAGTAGTTAGAATAGCTAGTGGTCGTCCAAATAATTCAGTCACGAACCATGTAGCAATTTTATAGTTGACTTACAATAAGGGCAAGAGGTTACTGTTGATGCAGAGTGTCAGATTTCGAAGAATCAATAAGTTAAAAATCATTTTAGTGTCAGTACATTACAAAATTAATAGTGCCAGAAGCAAAAAATCAGAACCAGATCTGAAATCCAATGTTTATAAAATGTGGTGGGAAGCTAATTGGTCAAACAAGAGCTTGTGTAATATTATAGAGTTGTTTTGTGAGGCATTAAAAGCTCTAGCAATTGTAAGAGAACTGAAGTAATGTATCAGCTTGTAAATAGGAAGGCATATAAAGAAAGAAATACATGATGAGATACTTGTTTGAATAAATGATATGCAGTTGAAGTTGCTGTTAATTTGAGGGAGTTATGTGTAATGAGGTGTACTAAATATGAAATGTTCGAAGAATGTCATTTTGCACACAAGCAACATCCGTTTGTAGGAATTTGTAAGTGTACATGGTGATCTAAGGTATGCTGATAAAACAGGAAGTGTAACTCATGAGTAATGTGTAATTCATGAATCCAGTTAGCTATCAGAGTTAATTATGGTTATGCTTAGGTCGAGCTTTAGAAGTAGAATTCAGACACTGGGTAATGAATAATAAATACCCGTGCAGCAGATTAGGATTAATGTCAATATAATGGGAAGTATTGTACCTCTCATCTGAGCATTAGTGATAACAGTTCATATATGGAAGTACAGATGGCAAAATGAAATGATCAGTAATTTAAAATTTGTCAGTGGGTGACCACATTAGCTATAGTGATGCAAATAGTTATGTAAGACATTATGTAGTGCAACAATGGAGCATTTAAGATTATTGAATGAATCTGTAGAAGTATGAGGAACTGTAAAAGAAAATTGCATGAGTCAAGGTATAGATGCTATATTTTGTTCTCATATTCAATTTGGCTTGTGTTAAAGACTCAAATGAATAAATTGTGAATTTCTTCCTTAACTTTTGTGTGTGCTGACCAAATGAGTTAGGAGTTAGAGCGATAGCAGTATGGAGAGCAGGAACCCCGCTGAAAGGAGGGCATACCAAAGGGGTAGCTGGCATTCGACTAGTTTTTTCCTTGTCTCTGCTGTAAACAGTAACAAATATCTAGTTAATGGCCCATAAAAACCTTTAAAAGTGAAGATTTTTGGTAATTGAATGTAAGACAAAGTTTGTAAATATATTCACCATGCTGTGTTAATTAAGACAGATTAATGTTGTATGGTGTTTCTGTAGGGGCAGTTTGCTACCAGAGTCAATAAGGTATTATTTGATACGTTGTAACTTTCAGTATGTGAACCAGAATATGGTGTCCCTCATCTTCATTTACATGCAGTGTGATAATCTATTACTATTATCCTTTTTCGCCTGTGTCTACAAAGAAAGTTTTTAGGTCGGGGATGTATGGGATTCGTGATCCCACGAACATAGATGTTAGTATCCGACACCCAGGTCGAGAGCAGACGGGACTCAATTATGTAGCGCTGCAGAAGGCAGTGAGATTAGCCTCGTGTGAAAGCAGTACTGGGAAGACTGGCAAAAATTTAAAAAAATGGCGGTCGAGCTGTGTTCGGTGTCGATGGCGGATGTACTGAGTGAGCAGTAAATTGTAAATTCACCGGAGTGTGACAAATGAGCGCATCCCCATATCGTCGTGGGGTCGACACTCATCAGTACCGATTCGCGAGTGATGTAAAACCAAAAGTGACAAGGCCGAATTACGTGTTTCGCGTCAACCGCGTTGGCCAGCAACAACCAGGGAATGCAGTGAGGATTGTTGTGAGTTAACCATCATCATTGCGTGTGACGAAGTCCTTAAAATCAGCAACACATAAAACATATAACCGTAATTAAACGTGTAAGGCGAAGGTAGCAACTGCCTCAGAATTTGTGTATTAATAGAAAATACATATCAGTTTCTAAATCGCAACCTTTGTGATCTTTAATAATAGACAAACTTTCAATCATTAACTATTTCGTCTCAGAACAGCCGCACTCTGTTGAAATACCCCCGAAACCACAGCAGAAAAACCGATGGCCTTTCATCCATTAAGCACTCTGTCATATATTCATAATAATTAACTGTTTGGCGGCTTCATTAAATCATACAAAACCCAACAAAGGACATAAAATGGGTGTTCCTGAGTTCAGTCCCCATACTTCCACGACACCATCTTGTTCTCCATTCATTACGATCACGTCGTCCAAGGGAGGTTATACGCTAATCTTCCTCCTAACTTAAAGTTTGCTTCGATAATGGATAATTTTGAGTTTTTACCCTTAATGGAAATACTTATTTGTTTAAACTCTCATTAGCACTCGTTTCGGCAGTACAGGCACTATGTGATCAAATACAGCACGATGTAATGCGGGACAAACATTTAATGCGGAACCGACCACTACATGTCATCAGCGGAGGATCCGCCATTATAAAACAGCGATTGCGAACGTGGACTAGTCATAGAATGTCACCTGAGTAACGAATCCACCCAGAAAATTTCAGCCACTCTAAATCTGCCTGTGAACTTTTGGTGATGCGAATCTGAAGTGGAAGGAACAACCGCAGCTAACCAAGTCCAGTCAGACATCGTGTACTGACAGACTGGGATCGTAGAGCGCTTGAAATAAGTAGGAGGAATTACACCTGTCCTCCGTACTTCTATCAACAGGCCAGAGAGCACAGTGACTGAGCGTGGAAAGAACAGGGTACAGTGGCCGAGCAGCTCCTTATGGAAAACTTTTCTTTAGTCAATGCTAAAGGATGCTTAATATGGTTTAAAAGATACGGTAACTGACACCAGATGACCTGGAATGAGAGACTTGGCGAGAATTGTATTTTCTCTTCTGGCATTCTTATGGAAGAGTTTGCGTGTGGCCATTGCCTGGGGAACGTTACCTGCTTTCACGTGTAATGCCAGTACTAAGAAGAGAGCAGATGGTGTTACGGCGTGGAGCGTTTTCCGTGGTTAGATTGTGGTCTCCCTACCACGCATAAGGAAATGCTATATGCGGAAGGGAGTGAACTCGTTTTGAAGCATTGTGTACTATACACGATGGATGAACCTTTGTATCAGCATGTGAAATCACCATGTCATCCAGCAGCATATATGAGGGATTGTTTTGGGGACAATAACATTCCTCTGAAATTGAATGCCCAGCCCAAACTCCCCACCTGAAGACCATGTCGACCGCAGTCCACACTCCGATGCCAACGTTTCTATATTCTCTGGTTTCAGCTCTCGAGGGAGAATGGGATGCCATTCCTTCCCAGACATTCTGACACACCATTGCAAGTTTCCCTAGAAAAGTTATAGCGTTACGTCGTTTCGACTGGTCACTTTTCATTCACCTTGTTTTCCAAATTCATTTAACGTAAATAAAATGATGCAAACCTTTGCAAACACATTTTTCCGATTGAATAAAACTTTACCAATGATTTCAATACTACACTACAACTAACTTAGTGCACACTGTTAAAATAATTTCTTTTAGTGTATTTTCAAGCTGTGGCACCCTACAGTTCATGGGGTAGGACATTCAGAGAGGAAAACATGCGGAACGGAACCGTGCAGATAAGAGACCAGATGTTCTAAGAACTGCCAGTGGCCGATACAGGTAAAGATGGCTGCGGTATTCCTGCATAAAAGCTGACGAGCAGACATAGGCCCGTCAGCACCAACATTGCAGTGCCAATAACTATGGAATGCCAATAACTATGGAACAATACAAGCTAAGCCGCAGATAAAGGCGCTGTCCAACTGAGGACAGTGATTTTTTGACCTGTGCCCTGAAACCATTAGTTCAGAAGCAAAGAATTTTGCGAAGCAGGGGGTGGGAGTCGGGCTTTTGTCAAAGAAACATTATGAGAGGTAAATGTCTCTTGGCCGTCCTAACATACACAGAAACAGGACTCTAAAAAGGAAAAAAATGGCTCGTGGCCAGTAGGCTGTTTCCATTAAATGAAATTACATTTTTCTCTTAATTACTTTCCCATGGCTAGAGCAGCTAAAAAAGGCCATTGATTTGTGGTTGTAGCTGAACGTCAGTATGAAGTGGGGCTTTAGCGAACTTTTTTTAGCGTCGAGTTCAGAAACCGAGCTTACAGGATTTCGTATTTTTCTGGTTTCCGGTGGTAGATTTTTAATAATAAACCAATTATGCCACTGGCTTAGAAAATATAACGTTTTAAGGATTGGTAGACAAAGCTTTGCAGGTGCGAAATACAGACATCATACCAACTTCTAAACAACTGAGATTTGGGTTTCTGACACGAGACGTGAAGGGAATGGCTTCTTAGTCAGTACTAGACGGTTTGCTTCACTCTCATCAGGGACGGCAGACTTCAAAGGCAGTTCTCCTCTGCAGTGGAGACTGATGGAATCCAATGCTCGAGTTCTCAGTGGAGCACTTCCAGGCCCACATCTGATGGCAGCCAGCCTCGCCATCAGCGGTCTGCTCACACTACATCAGTGAGCATAGTGGGAGTAACTTGCAGCACTGGCAGGTTAAGACAAGTGGAACTTAGGAATACATCGTCGTCAGTTAGCCTGTTCGACAGTACTGTCACGGTCATATGGATAACTTCAGTTTCTCTTTCGAGCCACATAATCACTGTTATCAATGCACAGGCATGTTACTGTACTCCTCAACAATTAACTTTGACAACAGCTACTTACATTATCTCAATTTCACCTTAATCATTATATAATTATGGAACAGGTAATTTCATATTATATCTTCTTCATTTCTTATATGTTTAAACTTTCACAAATCATGCTTTTGATATAAATTTTTATGAATAAAAGAACTGTGAGTACCCTAACGTAGCCTGCCTGCCCGCATCTCGTGGTCGTGCGGTGGCGTTCTCGCTTCCCACGCCCGGGTTCCCGGGTTCGATTCCCGGCGGGGTCAGGGATTTTCTCTGCCCTGTGATGGCTGGGTGTTGTGTGCTGTCCTTAGGTTAGTTAGGTTTAAGTAGTTCTAAGTTCTAGGGGACTGATGACCATAGATGCTAAGTCCCATAGTGCTCAGAGCCATTTTTTTCGTAGCCTGCCTGGCTAGCCGCGCGGTCTAACCCGCTGCTTCCTGAGCGCGAAAACGTGCTGGTCCGCGGCACGAATCCACCCAGGGAATTAGTGTCGAGGCACGGTTTGCCGGCTAGCCAGTGGATGGTTGGCGAATGCGGGCTGGTTCCCCTTATTCCGCCTCGGCGATTGCTGCGCAAACACTGTTTCCACGTACGCATACACCATAATTACTCTACCACGCAAATATTTGGGGTTACACTAGTCTGGTATGAGGCGTCCCCGTGGGAGCTGGGGGAAGGTGGCCGGGGTCCACTGGGGGCTGAACGCACAATATCCCCGGATTCGGGGTGGGTGGACTGCTGTAGGCTGTTGTCAGGTCGTGGACCACTGAGAGCTACGGCATGGACGAAGCCTCTCCGTCGTTTCTAGGTCCCCAGTTAGATACACACAAAACAATACACGCTCCAACGTAAATTTAACTGTTAGGGTCGCAGATTTCTAAAGCGTTAATTTACTCTGTTTTGTACATTTAATCCAGCACCGGTTCTTAAGGCTGTACCAGTCTCACAGTTAATTCCGACACAGATTTTCTTTTTAACAACACTGCAGTTCCATAATTTCTAGGCATTATAAAGACCAAGGGTGAGACTCCCTACAATAATGTGTACTAATAAGTGTGTATCCACACACTTATTAGTGTGTACTAAAAGTGGTAGGACAATGCATTCATTTTGGGAGGCCTGCGGTGAAAATTTCCGTTCGACCATCTATAGTTCCCATAATTGCAAATGACAAATACAAGAATGGGTATTTTGAAAGGTTTATCGCCGATTTTATTTCCTCTCCTGCCTCGACTCGAGCTTGCGAAATCTCCAGTGACCTCGTCATCAACGAGGCATTAAAACCTAGTAATTCCTCTTGCTTCCTACCATTATTCCTAACCCATTTTGAAATTACGGTGTAGCAAAATTACCACGGAAAGCGAACTGAAAACGTGGCTACGGCGGGAGCAATATCCAGTTTAATACTGAGAACTGTAGAGGGTACGTCCTAACAAGATCATTCCGGTATTCTTGCAAATGGAACGCTCTCATGATCTTCACATCGATACACTAACGCCCCACGCAGTACATCAATTTTTAACATCGATTGGCACTCTCATATAAATCTGTTAAAACATTTATTCACAGTATAATGTGAGTGACACCACATGTCGTTAAAAAAAAAAAACATTGGACTATTTATTTCTGATACAATTTTTTTTTATCTAATGGAGTATGGTTATTTATAAGTATATCGTCTCGTACGCACATGATGAATTTCTTTTTCTGACACCTTTTAAAACCCTATCTCAATTACAGAATCCTTTCTCTGAGACTTACTTGGCCACAACTGAAGTATAGTTCTCATCGTTGGAAGTTACGTAGTTTTCACAAAGTTGTCACTTCTTTGCGTTACTGATATACAGAAGTAGTTGCTGTTCAGTAATACCTTAATCCAGATCATGAATGGGCTATTGTGTGCGATTTATTTCTTCTTCTTCTCTGGAATATGTTCTTTAACCTCAATGTGCTCGAAATCGTGGCTCTCCTGCCGTAATTTTTATCTCCTCATGGTCAATAACTATAATAACTTTAGCAACACGTAGTCAGACAGAACGTAAAAGCATTTTTCGCATTTTTCCTGCAAGGTAATATCTGCCAGATAACGGTTATGCTGTGAACACCACCTCTTCCTTTCCCGGTGCTCCGTGGGTATAAAGATTAGACCTATGCTGAATCTATCACCAGAGATCGTATTAAATGATAGGTTAGTACCATGAAGCTAATAGGCTACTAGAAAAAAATCATCTGCCGACCACATCTGAAAACTTTAGTTGATAAGTTCTTCAGCACGTCAGTGACGTCCCCTTTTGCTTACGATTGAAGGACCCGGGCGCTTCAGTTGAATAATTTAGTTGATGGTTCGTGGATCATAGAGTTTGATCTGCTAAAATAATATTTATTCAAACAGTGTGTAATAATTACTCACGACACATAAACGCCAAGGTCGTAAAACAATTTGTGAATCAATTGTAATTAAAATAGAATAGTGATAAGAAAATGAAAGGTTGTGAGGATCGCCACCAGCATCATATGGTTGAGATAGTGACCAGACATAAAGAACACCAATTATGCTTTCAGCTGTGACTACAAAGCTTTAAGATTGCACAAAATAAGGTACGAATTCGAACACAACATACAGTAGATCACGCGTTTAATCGTAGGCTTATAAGGCGCTTATTCGCCCTATTCTTGAGTATTGTTAATCTCTCTGGGATCCCTATCAGTTAGGATTGATAGAGGCGTGCTTCGTCACGGGACTGTTTAGCTCGCGAGAGAGCGTTAACGGTTGATGTGCTGCGCCGATATGATGAGACTGCGAACTCGGATCTCATCATGCTACTCATTAGTCATCGCAAATGTGCGTAAATAAGAGTGAAAATCGAAGACTTGGCAGAGAGCCAAAGTCAAGAGAAACACTTACGAAAAAGGATATCTCCTTTGAAGCAAGAATTAGATTGCAGAAAACTTGCATATCAATCTACATCTGTATCTACATCTACATCATACTCCGCATGCCACCTAATGGTGTGTGGCGGAGGGTACTTTCTGTACTACTATCTGATCCCCCCAACCCTGTTACACTCGCGAATAGTGCGTGGGAAGAATGATTGTCGGTAAGCCTCTGCATTGGCTCTAATTTCTCGAATTTTATCCTCGTGGTCAATAGGCGAGATGTATGTGGGGGGAAGTAATATGTTGTCCAATTCCTGAAAAGTACTGTCCCGAAATTTCAATAGTAAATCTCACCATGATGCACAACGCCTCTCTTGTTATGTTTGCCAGTGGAGTTTGTTTAGCATCCCCATAATGCTCTCTCGCCAGCTAAACGGTCCCGTGAGGAAGCAAGCCTCTATCAATCCTACCTGATAGGGATTCCAGGTAGATGAACCGTACTCAAGAATCAGGCGAACAAGCGCCTTATAAGCCTATGAATAAATGCGTGAAACTAGTTACGAAGACTAATAAACAGAAACCAGGAATGAGTTCCTCGACCCTCAATATATCGTGATTTCCAAAGTCAGGGTGCGACGCCCTGCATTTGCAATTCACACTGCCGACTTCGGAAATCACGATATATTGAGGGTCGAGGAACTCATTCCTGGTTTCTATTTCTTAGTCTTCGTAACTAGTTATACGCGTTTATTCATAGGCTTATAAGGCACTTATTCCCCCTATTCTTGAGTATTGTTAATCTATCTGGGATCCCTATGAGGTAGGACTGATGGAGGCGTGTTTCGTCATGGGACCGTTTAGCTCGCGAGAGAGCGTTAATGGTTGATAGGCTGCGAACTCGGATCTCATCATCCTAATCATTACTCACAGCAAATTTGTGTAAGTTAGAGTGAAATTCAAAGACTTGGCAGAGGGCCAAAGTCAAATGAAACACTCACGAACACTGAGTACAGAACAGCACGAAGTAGAAGTTCTAAACAGAATACTCATACCAGCCCAAATACGACAGCAAATTCTTCTCTCAGTTTCTGGCAGCTTTCCTTCAGACCTCAGAAAGGCATCCCACACTTTCTCTTCTATCCAGTCACAGAAAGGGCCAAAGTGCTCATACAATCAGCAATCTGAGAAATCCTTTCTCTGGCTACCAACGTAAAGATGTATCCGCCAATGTTTATCAGGAAATGGTAAAGGAGTGTTGTCCTATTCCCGTACATATTTGTACCTTGGAAATACTGGAAACTTCTTTGGTCTTCGCACAGCGTTCCCACGGTAAGGGCAAAGTTTGGAAATTTGCTGATGCATGAGTAGCTATAATATTTTGCTTAGGGAAATATGTCTGGAGACTACACGCAGCAGGATAGTGACAAGCGGACAGCTGAGGATTCCATACAAAAGTTACTAACAAGCAGAGTTCTGACCACTTTCACCAGTGGTTTCCTGTTCTGCTATAGAGGACATTAGTCTTCCATTCCATCGCACACTGTCTCTGGAGCGTTAGCCAGGAGTACAATCCATGAAATGATTGCCTGGCTGTCTTTGCGGTATGCTAGCGTAGGAGCTGCCTTGTCAATGACCGTCATCTCTTCCAGAGCGTGTGGAATATCCCCCTCTTTTCACTCAAGCAGAAAGGAGTTTCATTGGTCAAGACCAGATGCATATTTGAAAAACTAGTATAAAAATTAAATGTTAATTTAGGTACATACAGGTGGGTAACACTTGTTGCTACAAGCTATACTTAGCCACTCATGTAATCAGTGCGCAGTACCGGTGGAAAGTTGACAAGTAAAAAGTAAATCGGAAAGTAAATGAACCAAGAGTGCCGTATACAAATTCACGGTGCATGAGGATAAAATTTGAGGAGAAATGTCTGAAACAAGCAACCGCCTCACACTACTCCGTAATCCTTCTCCAAATTGTTGCCAACAGAGGTTTCACTGAGGAACGTGGTGAGACCGTTCCCAAAACAGTTTCTCGCAATCTCGGCATAAATGAGGATAAAAAAGAAATGAAAAAAGTTTAAAAAACAATAAAGAAAAGGAAAGAACATAGACGGAGTGTCTGTTGTGTCTCCTCGAAATTTCCCATTCACTCAAATTACAAGATTTACTTGCATGGTAATTTTAAACAAGTATATGTATCTGATCCAAACAAAACATAAAAATGGCTTCAGAATGTCACCCATGCATCCCAAAGTATATGATGTAACTCAAAGTTGTGAGCATTTAAAACAGAAAATTCCTCAACAGGACGATGAACGCACAACAAAAATGAAATATTTAAATGTTAGCTAAATCTTACAACCTACCAACGATATGGTCGTTCAAAAAGATGCGTGTAACTACATGTGTACATTATGTACAACAAAATACGAACTATGAATGTATGATGCATTCAGTCATTGGAGTACATATTAAGACCAAACTAAATTAAGAACCACGATAGGACAACGTACAAAAATGGTGATGCACCTGAACTCAGCACATTTACAGAGAGCAAACATGAACCCCTCATGTGACACAGCTCACTGAATATAATATAGGCTAATGAACAAATATGTAGAAATGGATTAAACCATACCAAAAAATAAAGAAATACTGTCGACAAAGCTATTACATACTTTTGTGTATTGGTACCAAAACATTAACTTAGTATGACGAAAATAAGACATTAAGCAGTAAAAAACATACGGGACGTAACTAGTAAATGATTAAACAAAACACTAGACTGCAATAACTAACAGACAAAAAATATAGCGGTTTGAAAAAAAAAATCGTGTTACAGCGCAGAAACAAATAAAAATGGCAAAACATGTAAAGCCTCGCAGTGAAATCCAAAATATAGCACGTGATTACTTTGAAGAACTTGTCATGCTTCTCTGTGAAGTCGAGGATATAGCGAAGATTACTTTGGAAAACATTGTGAGAGCACGAAAACAATTAACAAGAACAAAAACTCGTAAAGCCTCGCAGTGAGGCTCATTATTAATCTTTAAAAGCTAAACATCTGTGTCTGAAGAGAGATACACCATTTTTTTAAGATTCTGCTCAGAGTTTCTGGTATCGTGTGAGCCGCTCGGGACATCTGACGGGAAACATCTGGCGACTTCAACTGAAACATTCAGAACATCTCATATTCTTTTGTAGATAAGAGTTTGGTAGCTCGGGTGTGCGGACAGTTGTATGGTCTGATAATAGTTTAATAAGGGGGAGAAACACCAGGTCTGATATCAGGCTGTTAACTGTCAACCAAGCCCATGACTGTGCATTACTATGCGTGAATAGCAGTTTGAGATCTCGCTAGGAGACGACACTGTGGGGTGAATTACTGGTGGCTCCTGTGGCGGACCGGACATCAAAGAGCAGTTCTCTTGCGCGGATAACGAACCTATCTTTGTTACGTGCTTCGGCGTTGTGCATGATGAGTACCATGGAATGTGTTTCTCAGTCTGTGAGAAAAGGGATTCTTTTATGGTGTTGCTTGTAACTTCAGTTGATTTATTGAAGCTGTAATTTGATGCCTGTTGTGGAGACGTCAGGAGTACTGGACGACTGCTGTTTTAATGTCCTGCCGACAATTTCTAGAGTCCTTGAGCGACTTGTCCATTCACCCTTGCTGGCCGCATGTGTCGATATCGAATGGGTCGTTCTCACTGTGTCGACATGAGATGCCCCTTGTGTAGGCACGTACCACAGAGCCTGCTACCAGTGTCAGAGCTGGGAGAGCGCTGTCTCTTTGGAAGCCGGCCGTCGACGTCCTGGTGGAGAAAGGCCGATCCTCCACTCGCTAGGCTGCATGCCTCGCCTCGCGTCGTGATACCAACATCGTTCGCGTGTGCCAGTGCTTCTGCTGCCTTCGTCTATCTGTACAATCTTACACAAACTAATTAATCATAGTGCCTCCAACCTCTTAAAAAAAGTAGCCTACAATCTACAGAAAATCATCATTTCAATAAACTTTACAAACAAGAGAATTAATCATATGATCTTTTTAATTAATCTATCATACTATTTAGTTCATAAAAAAGACAAATTAATCAAGAAATTAAGTTTTACAGTGTCTGCGACATATTCTGTATTTTTGCAGAAAAAAAATTGTTAGACAGAAGTTGATTCTACAAGGAAAATCAATCTGCTAACAAAAGAAAATATTTGGTGGCATCATTAATGGAACTGACAAATTCTTTACAGAATACTGCGAGTTAAAGTGAACTTGAGAGTACTTACAAATAAAAAATATGAGCAAAAAATGTTTACGGCATAAACAAAACACATACAAAGAAATGAAAGGAACAAAAGGGAAAACATCTGATCAAGAAATCACTCTCGTCGACTCCTGAGTACATCCATCCTCATTGTCAGCTGTGTTTCGTAGTACTTGTGTAATTAGTCGCGTGCAGTAGTAGTATCGCATTGTTCATGTCCTTAAATCTAACAGCGCCATTCCTGAAAGAAGTATGTAAAAGAATGTCTACCGCTTATCTTAAAGTAAACAAGCTATTGACAACAGTGCTCCCGAGCGTTAACACTAAACATGTACAAAAAAAAAAAATCGTTAAAATTGGTTGGCTAGCTCGATTATTTACTATTCCCTTATCTGAATATGTCGTTGTGAGCAACATAGATCATCAATAACATACATTAATGTTCTCCTCTGCATCTGGAACAGAAACTAAAGCAAGCGCGAAAGCGTACTTGCTTCATGTCTAGAAAAGTAACAACATTGAAGTGATACATTTGTGACACCTATCATCGCCCCTAAAAATGATTCACACTAACACCAATAGGACTAAATGCCTACATCACTGAAGATATAAAAGGAGAGTTATGTGTTTTTGATATCCATCTCTATTGTCTTGTCCTGTTGCCTTGTGAACAGTATGTCCTCGGGCACCATGAAGGCTGACGTCATTCCTTTGCTGGAATCTTTCTTACTATCGCTTAGGATTATCTACAATAATGTGGGACTGCATATCGTCCTATAGTGAAATTCTAAAACATAGCTTTGAAGAAAACATTTTAACAAAAACGCTTAGTTGTGCTGTCAGAAATATTTTCATCGAGCTAATAATATACCTTATTGCTAGGTATTGTGCTTAATGTTTGTGGCAGGTAGTAATAATGGACTCTCATCGTTTCTCCCTTCCAGTAGGATCAGACAGCCGAAGAACGAACACCATATCCCGTAATGGGTCCATGACCTTCTTGACGATTTCTGGCGGTCCCAACGCACTGCGACATTAACGGCACATAACTATCCTCCTCGCTAGAATCTCAATGATCCAGGCGTACTCTAACGCGGATCAAAATCCACCCTAACATCACGTGGTGGTCGTTATCTTTTTTCAACGCGGACACACTAATAAAACCTTCCTTTGCTTCATCTACGACAGTGGGCAATCTACTACTTTCTTCCGCTATTAAACGACTTCATCCATTCCTACTAATCCAGTTTGACAGATACATGTTCTATTTTCTTTTTACTTTAACGTTATTGTGTAGGATGAAAGGTGTGTCGTGCTGCGACATTTGTAAAAATTGTTCAAATGGCTCTGAGCACTATGGGACTTAACATCTGTGGTCATCAGTCCCCTAGAACGTAGAACTACTTAAACCTAACTAACCTAAGGACATCACACACATCCATGCCCGAGGTAGGATTCGAAACAGCGACCGTAGCGGTCACGTGGTTCCAGACTGAACGCCTAGAACCGCACCGCCACACCGGCCGGCGCGACATTTGTAGCGTGGGTGTATTTCATGCGCGTTTTCACCCCAAAATACTTACTCCCTTATTCTTTAATATACGGACATGCGCTCACCTGTGTCCCGTCTGAAATGTCTTCTATCTCTTTAATCAAAAGTCCCGCCATAATCATTCACTAACGTAGCATTCAGAACATTTTAATTTATCCCCCACCCCCTCCTTCCCATATTTGGCTTTATGAACATAGCTACATAAGCAGGCTACGAGACTTGTATGAGGCAAAAAACTCCAATATTACTCGTTATGGTCAACAGAATTCGCTTTTCAAACAACCGAAAGAAAGACACGCCATAAAATAAAGTAACATGAAGCCCTCCAAAGTACGGGATGTTCAAAAAGTCTCTTCGCAATGCCATATGATTGTTGGCCGCGCGTGCCGTATGCCGCAGTGAATATACCGAAATGAAACTCAGTGAAAAATAAGTTATCTATTTATTTAATTTTCATTATTACTTAACAATTTTCACATTATATGATGAAAGTGTCCCCCCCCCCCCCCCTGTTGTTAAATACACAATTCAATACGTCTAATCATGTTTCCAAACACAAGCTGTAAAATTTCTTCTGCAAAAGAAGCAGAGAAAGTGGATTTTCCAGTTTTCAGTTCATCGATGGGTTATGGACGGTTTTTATAGACAGTGGCTTTCGCTGCACCCCAGAAGAAAAATTCAGGTGGTGTTAGGTCAGGCAATCGTGGAGGCCGAAGTCCCTGTGAAATTATGCGATCACCAAAAGCATCAGCAACTAGTGACATTGTAAGGCGAGCTGTATGCCCGGTTGCACCATCTTGTTGAAAATAACCAGTCAGTATTTCACTTAACACAAGTTCTCCTATGAATGGGTGCAGAATATCTCTGCAGTATCGTTGCGCGTTTATTGTTTCGATGAAAAGTATTGGACCCACAATCCGACGTCTAGAAACTGCAATCCAAACTCCTATTTTCACAGAATGAAGTGGTTCCTCATGAATACTCAAAGGATTTGCAGTACTCCACATACGAGAATTTTGCGAGTTCATGTACCCGGATAAATGAAACCACGCCTCATCAGTGAGAAACGTTTCATTAAGAAAATCCCTTCCATTTTGTTGAACGAAATTTTTTAACCATTGACAATAATGCGGTCTCTTGCCATGAGCGGCAATTTTCAGTTCTTGCACGACTGTCACTTTGTATGGGAAAAGTTCTAATTTTTTTCTTACAGCTGTGTGGGCCGTTCCGACAGTAACATCAAATTCCTGGGCGAGTTTTCTTACTGACTTGTTCGGTGTCATAGACATTTTATCTGAAATATCGAGTAGTTTATCCTCAGACCGAACTCTAGGACGATCACTTCTCGGTGCTTCTGTCACTGAGCCCGTACTTCGAAATTTGTTAATCAAATCTCTCTCAGTATCGCGATGTGGGAGTGTTGTCCCCGGGAAAACTGAATTAAATGTTTGACGAACTGAAACTGTGTATTTACGGCAAGCTTTGAACACTTGTTCGACTAAAAACACACGTTCTTCAATGGTTAGCATTTAAACAGTGATAAAAACGAAACAAACGAACAAAGTAACTAAACTTAAACGTTCACGTCAACGCGTAACGACACACGCCAACGGTACTACTGACGCTGGCTGAGATAAACGAAACAGTGGAATGTTGGGAGAGTCCACTTGAAGGGAAGGAACCCAGGCAGGCTAACAATCATTCGGCACTGCGGAGTGACTTTTAGAACACCCCGTATTTCCCTATAAAACGTACTTACTTCCTAGGCACACAAAGTACACCATCTTCTTATACTAAAATTACAACCTACGTACTCTAAACTAACTCCTCCACTTCCTTGAGGTCGTCTCCGCTATGTTTCTACCAGGGTTCGTTTGTCGGCTGTCTACCCATGATCGATTTCAACCAGTGTTGGTGTGTACCGTTTTGCGGCTGATTTAGCTGCGACTTGGGTGTTCTCAGTTCCACAGTCAGGGCACATTGCCACTCTCGACTGCGATCTTCTACTCTTTTATCCTCCACATGATTGGTCCTGGGACGCACTCTCCTTTCGGCATCCTTTTAACGCTTGCGCGCGTGTGGTCTTCTGCTCGCTTCACTAGGTTCCGCTGCGATAACTTCCGTTCCAGCTGCAAGATAGTGCTGTCACGCATCTCATCCGGATGCAGTTTACTGAGCTGCAGGAAAAAGTAATCGTTGAAGACCTCGCCCTCTGGCGAACTCGTAGTCTCGTTGAATGCCAGGAGCAGTTCATGATACGCCCCACTCGGTTTTTGTTATGGCGCGTACGTCTTACAGGTTGGTCACTGACTTTGGTCGCCTCCTACCTTAACTTTAGCTTCAGGTGCTGACGGGATGCAGCACTCGATTGCGCTGGCGCCAACGTCCTTGCCTAACTCGTGAGATTCTTTCACTCGGAGAGTGTTGAGTTCCTCGGAACACATGCCCGTCTTCCATTTGAGGTCCCTGTTGATATTTCCTTGTGACTCCGTAAATTTCACCCGTTCCTGCGCTTCTGCTTGGTCAGAAACCGCTAGAGGGGTTTCCTGTCTGATCCTGTCTCTATATCATGATCCACCTCCTCGACTCTGTGTTCCAATTGGCCCACAATGGAACGTACTGCCGCTTTTAGCACTTCAATACCTTGTACTGATTCTCTAGTTATGTCTTGTTGGTCATCCTGAACCGTTATATTTCAGTAACTTCCCGTTCTACTTGCCGGAATTCTTGTTCCGATACTTTCGATCTTCTTTCTTCTTGGCCATGAGATTTCTTTGAGACTTATTTATTGATTATATCCAGTTTTCATGGTGTTTTTCATGTTCCTTGCTGTCTTTAGTTTTCTGGTTTACCTTTACTCTATCGCCTTCTTAAAAGCTTGCGATTACGCCTCTATCCTCTTAGTAAGTACCTCCTGTGATTTTTCGCGCTTGCTATTCGTTCCTCGTCTCGTTCTTTCTGTAACATCTTATTCTCTTCACCGTCAGCCATGATTTTCCGTAGCATGCTCATTATGTCCTCGCCTCCGCATGCTGCTCCTATCACTGGAGAAATCATAACAGCTGGCTGAGACAATTGTGTTTCCGTGCCCTTGGTGTTTTCTGCGCAGTCGCCTATCTTGTCACTATCAAAAATCAGGGCACCTTCCGGGTCCTTACTTGTACATAGTAGTGTATGTTCCACATTACTAATACCTTCCCCTTGAAATTGCTCCCCGGTGTCCGCATGAACCAACGTGGTCACGGGTTCCATGTTGCCTAAGAGTCACGTCTGACTTCCAGATCTCATTCCCTAAGAGAATCGATGCACCTACCTATTCCTATGATGTCCAATGCGCATAAATACTAACGGAGGTGCCTTGCCCATTAAAAGGCATCGGGAATGGCAGGACCTCCCCTTTCACCACATAAAGTGGATTTTGCTCACAACTGCCCTATCAGTGTGACGTTCCCTTACCTAGAAGGGAAGACTGGGGATGAATTTCATACAGATAACCACATACAAGAATCGTCGGTGCATCAGAAAGGCTTTGGGACTGGCGAAAGGATCGTCTATATGACTGCATAAAAAAGTCTACCACAATCAAACAAAAACTACTCATTGAATTTACAATTAATTTTACCTTCTTAAGAAAAGCATTTTCGACAGGGGCCTTGACATCTCTGTAAATGGGATTAATAATTTTCATTGAAAGCCGGATTAAAAGCACAACAATTTATTATAAATTGAAATTACACTTGTAGAAGCGAAGTATAATTATTGAGTATACCTATTTTGTTACATACGGATGTTAGTACAAGATTGGAGGGGTGGGCGTTGCATCGGGTGATATGGCCTAAATTAAGCAGTCAGTGGACAAGGAAAGGTGAAAGCTGACCAGTCTAATAATTAATGAAAGCCAAGAGACGGGATCCAATATCTAATAGGTAAATATATTGAAAATGCAAGGTATGAACAACTTGTGAGTGCACATTATTAAAGCGGCCTCCCGTTCGTAAAGTAATGAAATTAATAAAACTCATTCTACAATGCACAGATTTACGAATAGGAATGACAAGAAACGAGGGCCATGCTATTTCTTGTTCAATTTAGATACCGTGTGCAGTACTACACGCCACGTGTTCCCACGTGGGCTACAAAGCCGGCCACTGTGGCCGAGCAGTTCAAGGCGCTTCAGTCCTGTACCGCGCTGATGCTAAGGTCGCACGTTCGTATCCTGCCTCGGGCATAGATGTATGTGATGTCCTTAGATTAGTTAACTAGTTCTATGTCTAGGGGACTGATGACCTCAGATGTTTGTGTACAGGATGGCGGGTATGGGCAGGCGGTGGGCGTTGCGGAATAATAGGGTAATTTTTAGACAAAGGCCATTTATTGGCTAAAGCATGATGAAAAGGGGCTACATAGGCCTAGGGAGGTGAGGGTGAGCCAGAGCTTACAATTTGGCGAACATTGTTCGCGAAGCTACCGAAAGTGGTTGTCTGCCAAAACTAAGTCCACAGTGCCGCAGCACCGGGAGAAGCGGGAGATGTTCACTGCTACAGGGCGCGCATCCGACTCACGGGTGAGCAAGAATACAAGAGAGCGGGCCCGGCGACGGGCGGCCGGGTATATTCGACGCACCACGCGGCTTCCTCCACCCTGATTGGTCAGGACCGAGCAAACCGTGCGGGCGGCATGGAACTTTCCAGAGCGTTGCCTGCTAAGCGACGCCTGGGGTGGCGTTACCTCGTAAGCACATGAGAGAGGCGCGTGATCAAGGTGCCCTTCCTCGGTGCTGACTTCCTGTTACTAGACTGTGGGACGAAAGAATTTACAGGCAGCTAACACTGCCGGCCGTGGCTTGGCCGCAATGGAAAAATGAAGTTACCGGTTGGAGGCTCATATAATAAAGTAAAATCCCTTATTGTCTGGCTCATCCTTTACATTCCTCCCCCTTCCGTGGGAGCGGAGAACGTACGTGAATTCGCTCAATGTAATTATTATTTGAATGTAAACAAATTTATCTTGCAAAAGAAAGTGAACATCACTTGATTAACAATGGCCCTCACGGAAGACGGCAGGGGTCTTAATCTACGGGAGGGTGTAGAGACTCTAAAGACCTCCTAAGGGTCGCAAGGGGACTTACACGTGTCAACAATATTGTGTGTATACAAGAATCATCATAAAACATCAAAAAATAGTAAAACATCTGAACATCATAAAATATCATAGAATATCAAAACAAAATTAGGACACAACATAGCAGTGTGAATTAGATAAATATGTCAAGTGTTCTTGTTGCTAAGTTGAAGTAAAAATGTCTCTTTTTTTTCTTTTGTTGGAATAAGTTGAAAATATAAACAAATCACCACTGATGAGTCACGGCGAGGGCGAGTGGCACGAGGCGGCGTGGTGTGTTGTCCTCAGCGGGCAGCGTGCAGGCTGCCGGCGGGTAGGGGGCGTGGCCGTGGCCAGGTCCGTGCACTGGAACTCTGCGCAGGGGGGGGGGGGGGGGTATGAGGGGAGGTCCACATGTTTCAAAACACAGTTGAAAAGGGAGTTATCACTAAGGGAACACTTCACTACACTACACTAGTTTTTCCACATTAATTGATATCTCAGTTTCGCTCTTGAAACTAAGGGAGGGCACATGCCCGATAGGTTTTCGTTTTCTCTTCTTTTTGGGTTTAGTTTGTGGCTGTTTGTCATTCATTCAAGTGTGCCAACAGGCGAACGTAAGAAATTTGTCCTTTTTCATGTTTTAGCAAGTCATCAATTGACGATAGGTGATCATTTGATTTATTAGATAAAGCTGGCAAGTTAGCTGACAGAGGAATCATGAACGGGCTTTCAGGTATAAAAAACATAATTAAAGGGGGCGCGAATACTAAGTGAGTAAGCCGTAGTGGCATGAAACGTCATTAATGGCGTTCAGACAGGAACCGTTTGCTAAAGATCTGCGCGGAGGCTACGTCAGAGTGGCAGCTGACTGCAAGGCCGAATCTCGCGCTAAGACAGAAAGGCGCGCGGCAGATAATTTCCAAGGCCAGCGCGGCGTCAGGGCTGCACGCGGCAGCTGAGAAGCGAAGCCGAGGCGGCTACGTGCGTGGCGCAGGAAGCATGCGTCAGGTGTAAGAGCGAGAGAGAGCGATGAAGCTTACCGACGCTGTTCACTGCGCTGTCTGTATTTTACACTCTCTCCAAAGGGAAATAGATATGCATAATCGATATGGTTTATTCACCGATGACATACAAAATAGAAGTGGGATTACTCGTGATATCACGCTAGATGCGTTGTTACAGCGGGTTCTGTTTAAAATTACATTATGCCATAGTAAATTACTTCATAAGTGACAGATACGTCACAACCCCGTAACATAGGTCCTATGAAATCCATTTTAGCCCAAACATAAGTGTTACAAAAACATGAAAATATAAAAGTAAGGTACACAAGTATCATATTAAATTGTTGTATATACCGTATCACTAAACAAACAAAGTTACATGTAACTGTGGGCTGACCATCTAACTGCAATAACGTTCACATTGTGAGAGGAAGTTTCTCATGCGTCAATATATTTGCAAAACACCATCAAGTGAAACTGAGAAAAAAAAAGTTACACCAGTTTGGTGCAGGTGGGGCGTAGATTGTATCGTTGGATGTCAAGGCTGTTGCTAACAAGAGGAGAAAAATAAAACTCGAAGGGAATCTAGAGATTTCCATAGTGGAGACAGAAAGCGTAAGAAATTGGATTAGAATATAATTTGAGCGTAATTTCTGAAGGACTTTTCCTTTATGAAGGTTTAGCGCATGGCGCATCGTTGACACGACGTTATCGCCTACTTAACTGTGTATATGACAATTCTGCGATTCCAAGATAGCTGCTACCTACTTCTTCCTAAAACTCGACCTCTCTCACATAAAACAAAACTTTACTGTGCGACAAAATTCACCGTCTTTATCCTCTCAACATCTTGCGACTATACTTTGCAACCAAATTCGCCGTCTTCATCCTCTCAACATTTTGCGACTAAACTCGCCGTCTATATAACTCCATGGTGCTGGCCTCATTGCGCCCAGCTTGTTGCTTAAAACTCCCTCCATCATTGGTTATCTCGCAGTGTCCTGGGACACGTCATACAGTTAACTGCTACTACTTCAGTAGTCGTTGTTCCTTCGGAAAATACAACGGGAAACAGTGTCAAAGAAGGCTCAAGGTTTGAACAGCGATTTCCGCTTACTGGTGTTTAGCTGCGGGCTAGACGCGGTTCGCGTCTGATGGTGCCTGATCAGCTGTCGTCAGAGCGCGGAACACTGTTCTCGTGAACTCTTCTTCGACATGGAAGATCAAAGTCTGGGCTGAATAGTTTTGTGTCTGTTGAAATTTGACAGATGAAAGTGGGTAGGATGGACTATGTCGCGAAACGGAAAAGTGAAGGAACGACAGAGACAGTTAAGGGAGCGCGCGGGTGCCAGCCGCGTCACGTAAGATACGTGTCCTCGCGGGTGGTGCATGACTCTTCATGTGTTGTTCTGTTGATAATTGGAAGATGAAAGTGGGTAGAACAGACTATGTCGCGAAACGGAAAAGTGAAGAAACGACACAGACAGCTGAGGGACCGCGCGGGGACCAACCGCGTCACGTCAGGTACGTGCCCTCGCGGGTGGTTCTCTTGTTCATTCAACAGACTATATATATGGCCAAAGCTTGCTCGTTCTGTGGGCGTGATTCGCTCTTTTTATGTTACCTATCACGGCGGCAGGCATGTGGTATATCCCTCCAGATAAACATTCAGATACAAATGAAAATAAAGCATGGTTACATCCTAAATTACTCTTCCATAACAATTTATCACCTAAGACATCATTATTATTAAACAAATAATTGGCAGTACTCGGGAACTTACTCTAGCATACTTGAAATCCTACAAAATGATTATCCTCATCAATATAGTAACACAGCGACACATGGAAACACTAGGTTGATACAAATACTAAATTACTGGTGCTGGCAAAACTTTGCAAAATTCTCTAAATATGTAGTAATAGAACAGTCAAAATGAACAACAATAAGATAATACATGGACTTAAGTAATTGGACACAAGTAATTAGACATAAGTAATTGGCAACTCGTCATAGTGATACAAGACATGGGCCGGCCGAAGTGGCCGTGCGGTTAAAGGCGCTGCAGTCTGGAACCGCAAGACCGCTACGGTCGCAGGTTCGAATCCTGCCTAGGGCATGGATGTTTGTGATGTGCTTAGGTTAGTTAGGTTTAACTAGTTCTAAGTTCTAGGGGGCTAATGACCTCAGCAGTTGAGTCCCATAGTGCTCAGAGCCATTTGAACCATTTGAACAAGACATGGCAAAACCGCAACAAAAGCAAAAGTTCAAAATAATTTTTCCTTCAAACAAAACTTCCTTATCCTCCAGTTACATTTCGTAGCAAAATGAATGTAAGCATCCCGCCCGCATCTCGTGGTCGTGCGGTAGCGTTCTCGCTTCCCACGCCCGGGTTCCCGGGTTCGATTCCCGGCGGGGTCAGGGATTTTCTCTGCCTCGTGATGGCTGGGTGTTGTGTGATGTCCTTAGGTTAGTTACGTTTAAGTAGTTCTAAGTTCTAGGGGATTGATGACCATAGATGTTAAGTCCCATAGTGCTCAGAGCCATTTTTTGTAAGCATCCCTTGGTATCCCTTTATGCTCTCGTTTGTGTCTCCATACCAACTAATAGTCTTTGGTACTTTTACCTAGAAGAAAACTGTCTTTAAGTAATGGCAATGTTGTGTGTAATGCTGTGGAATAGTGTAATGTCACGTTAATACTTCCTTTAACAAGATTCTGATGAAAAGTGGTTTTGTGTCGCCTTCAATGAACAGACCAATAATTATTAAACATGTGATATGCTGTTTGCTGTGTTGATTTGTTTTTGCAAATGTTTGTGATTATCAGTCACCCAGTCAATCGTTCCGGTGTGTATTGGTTGTTCCTTTTGTTCATTCTCTCACTTACCTGCTTCCATATAATCAATATTGGCGGCTCGACGAAGCTGGTTGCATCTCGAAGACGTCGATGTGACTTACCTGTCGGTGCTTTGGTTTTTAATAAAATTACAGTTCATTTGTCATATAAAAAGTGTGTAGGGAGCAAAGTAAGTTCCTGACTATTGAAAATGTGCATAAAGTTATTCATAGGGTTCGTTATATAATGGTTAAGAATTTCTGTGTTGAGATTCAGTGCAGCTTGAGATGCTAAGGTGCGACACGCGTCGCGCTCGTGAGATTGTAAGTTGCTGACAGCACAGCTGACATTACGGCTGCGTCCGATTTCACTGGCTCGGCGGCGTAACTGGCGTTCACGCTGGGTCCGTCCTCTTGCTACGCATGGAGTCTATCTCTCGGTACAGTCACAACATTTCCTTCCAGAGTTATCTTATGTTGTTCACGACAGTTGTGCATGGAGGATGTTCTTTTCTAAGGGACTCTAATAACTTAAATCGCTAGAGGTCACAGAACTATCGGGTTCCAATTATTTTACTTAAACACTCTGTTCTTCTAAAATTTAGGTAACTGGCAGGTGTTAGGCTTCTACATAGACCGTATTTTGCGATGGCATTCCAAACCCAACTCCTTGGCTAACGCGTTTCCCACATAGCGGTCGTTTACAGGACAGATGTAGAGACAAGTGTCGGCTTCCTTGACGCCATATAGATCCGTTTATTAACCGTGGTGGTGATACAACATAGCCGGAGATCGATCTGAAATTCCAACGTTTGCTAAGCCTGATGGTTTAGACAATACGTACCAGGAAAAAGTCCTCTCTCGCGATTTTGTTCCTTACTGAAAACACAGATAGACAACACAAATAGATTCCCGTCTTTAGATAAGACTAATAAAATCTGTAGGGCAATATAAAGCTGGTGAGTTTATTTCATTAACTACCACTTTAGGTTTGCTGTTTAAGCTGCAACGTATGAATGTACGAAGGTGTAGCTTGGCTGACACACGTGGCGTGCAGGGCGTCGGGACGGCGGGGGGAGGGGCGAGGGGAAAGGTGCAGATGCTGCAAGTGCCAAAGATAGAGGCGGGGGGTGGGGGAAGAGGGGACTGTAATGACCGCTCTCTAGGCAGGCCGGCGAGAAGGAAGGGAAGGGGGCCGCCTCGCCAGCTGATAGGGAGGGGTGGGGCTCGGCGCATGTAAACAGCTGTAGACAACAGCGGCGGTATTTACGCGACTCCTTTCGTGGCATTTGATATACAGAAATACGTGGTACCAAAAAACTTACCCTGTTGTCTGTTCAACATCGCATCATGAAAACAATAAAAGAGCACTTGAGGAAGACTCCTTTTACTTTAGAGTAGCCTATTTGTTGTTTAACTTGGACGTATTTATTCTTGTTATTATCGTTGTGTGATCATTTAGCAAAATATACATGTAATAGCGCGTATTTCAAAGGACAGGTAGACGGCAGCATGTAGTCACTGATCTACTGACAGTTACGAAGGCGTGTTACTATCATGTTTTTATGCTAAAGCTTTAATAGCTGTGTTCGTGCACTATTCACTAAATTAACAGGTGAAATGTGAATCCCTTTGAAATATACAAGATTAACTGATTCTTCCTCTACGTGTTCTTTTGACAAGGACAACTTTCCCCTTAATTCCATGATTAAAGAATGTTTGTGTTTTTAATTCTCGACTGCTACGATAACATTACTGGAGACGTTAAATGACAAGACAAAATGATTACATAACTTCAATCACTTCATTAACATGTGACGTCATAAATTCTATTACTAGCTACCAATGGTTGCCAATTCTTATGTCTACTTATAACTAACATGCACAACTTAATTAAAGGTATAGTACCGTCAATTGATTCTCTTGCTACATGCACGACTTTTCTAACTGTTTGCATACCATTTCAGACCTACTTACTGGAACGCAAATCATAGGGGTTTGACCTTAGAGCATATCTACGTTGCTGTCTAGGCGGTTGTATTACCTTCTTTCTTGCTTTTTTAGGTGGAACTACTGGCGTACTAGGCCGAGCTTCTCCGGTCGGGATTTCGTGCTGACCCAAATCCGTAGCCGGTAGAAACTGCCTCTCTTCAAATAACCACGAAAATTCCTCTAATACTGGCTGCAACATCCTTTTCTCCTCACTGTTTAAATAGCCTAACTTCTCTGATAACTGACTCTTTAACGATGACGCGACATATCGCACTTCTCTAACTGAACATTTCTTTCTTCTCCTTCCTTTCTCATCTTTATCTCGCTGCTTCTCACTTCCTCTTATTTCCTCAAAAATTTCCTGTCCACCAGCAACAACAGTACTCTTCGGTATCACAACATCTTTTACACCAAAATTATCTATACTTACTGGTATCGCAAAACCCTTCTGTCTCCTTTCCGGTCGGCAGATACTTCTCTTTGTATGGACTGACTGACGATCTAAAACATCATTGTGGGTGAGCGGGTCAACCAGAATGTCTGTCTTAGGCTTTTCTTGATTTTGACATCTATCCAGAGAATCTTTCCACTTCCGCCTTTTATCCTCACAGGGTCAGTGGTTTTTATCGCCCACATCTGCGGTTTTATGGGAGACTGCGAACGGCGCCTTTCGCAGCTCCCTCGCGTCTGACGGGGGTGCGCACTGCCAAATCGGTGAATTGCTTCGCCGAACTGCACAGTTCGCGTTCGATAATCCACTATCCCCTGATAACGGTGCAGGAAGTCATTCCCTAGTATGATGTCAAATTCATCCTTCTTTAGCCTTACTACCTCCATCCTCTGACTGTATTTACCCTCGTCGATTTGCAGATTCACTACACACGAACCTGCAGGGACAACTACTTCCTCTCCAAGGCCACTGATATGGTACCGGGGTGGCTGTAACACCCTTCGATCATTTTTCTCCACAAACAATACACTAACTTCAGCACCAGTATCAACTAAAATTCTAACTAATTTGTTCCCGAGTACGCCAAATAGACTAACGTGTTCCACCTCTTTACAATTTTCGGTCCTAACCGGGCGTATTATTTTTGTCGGGGGCGCGGGTGGGTGGCGGAACCTGCCCCCCAAGCGTTTCCCTGATTCGACCCCACGTTGCGGCGGTGGTCGCGCATCTGATTTGAAAATGATGACTTTGTGGGGCAAACATTATTAGGATGACCTACTGTCTGGCAAATGGTGCAATACGGCGCGCGACAGCGCATTGCCGTACTGTTGGGCTTCCCACAACGCTGACAAAATACTTCTTTTGCTGGGACCGGTACTGGGTCCGATGGGCGCGGGGCGGCAGCGCAAAAACGCAACACCTCTTCGCGTAGCATTGCCAAACGTACAGCTTCAAACAGAGAAGTGTGGGAGGCTGCTTTGACTTCTCCTCCGATGCGGGGGTCAATACCGCGAACAAATGCATCAATTGCACGCGCTTCCGCTTCTGAGCGCAAAATTCTGTTTTCACTGGCATTTTCACGTAGCTTATAGGTACGACAAGATACTGCTCGTATGCGATCTGCAAAGGCATCAAAATCCTCATTAGGCTTCTGCCTAAGGGTTGATAATTGATCTCTGTAATATGCGGTACCTCTGGTATCGGAATAACGCGTAGTCAATCCGCGGGCCAATACTTCAAAATCGTGCGTGTCACGCAATTCGTCCACCGTTTCTATAAACATTCGGGCTTCCCCTGTCAACTTCAGTCTGGCTACATTGACCAATAGATCATCCGGCCAGGCACACGTGCGACCCACATCACGAATATTTTGTAAGAACATAGCCACATTTTCGTGGGACTTCCCAGAAAACGTGGGGATGAAATCAGCCGCCGGAAAATTGCTTACAGTTGCCATGTTAGCAGAAATTGTGGCGTTTGTATTAGAGACAGGATTAGTGTTAGTTGATTCTGTATGAACATTTGTTACGGGGGCGGAGCTAGCCACAGGTATGGAAGTTCGCGCACTAGCTTCCAGCGTCTGTTTCAAGACGCGGTTTTGCTCAAGTAGCTCCTGATTTTGTGCGAATAGCTGGCGCATTTGTGCATTTATTGCCTCGAGCGGGTCTTTCGAGGCAGGTGCCTCTGCGGGGGTATCCCGTTCCGTCGCTCGTGTCCCTATCGGCATGTTTACAAATGTATGGGACGCTAGTGACCAAAAGAAAGTAATAATTGTTACAAAAAAAGGACGGCCACAAAGATTCTCAATCCAGCGGCGGAAGATCGTCGAAGCTATAGTTGTAAGCAACGCGGCGACTTACATGGCGATGGAGGCGGTGCGACGCATTGGTGGCGGCGATGGCATGGTGCAGTGGCGGCGAGCGGTGGTCGGCGGGCGGCGGCGACGGCGTCCGGACCCTCGGGCGGCGGTAGATGTGTTGGCGGCGGACGGCGCTGGCTCGGCCGGTCGGCGATGGCGGCAGCCCCTGGCGCGTCGTTGACAGCGGCGGGCGGCGGTGGGCGGCGCGGCGGCGGATGGCGCGGCGGCGGATGACGGCGTCCCGGCCGGCCGCGCAGCGCAGCGCAGGCCCCTCGAACTCAGGCAGCGGGCAGCGCGGCGGCGTCCGGCTCACGTGGCTGACTAGCGTGGGCTGCCTCGCTGCAGCGCGCACTGTGCGTGTTTAGTGGAGCAGCCACGGCCCACGTGGAGCAAAGGTGGCGGCCGGTTGGCGCATTCCATGCGCGAAGTTCACGGCGTCTCGCCGGGAAAAATTTTGTGTAGCGACAAAGTCACTACGGGAACGCATCCAAACTTCTGATACCAGTTGTACAGGATGGCGGGAATGGGCAGGCGGTGGGCGTTGCGGAATAATAGGGTAATTTTTAGACAAAGGCCATTTATTGGCTAAAGCATGATGAAAAGGGGCTACATAGGCCTAGGGAGGTGAGGGTGAGCCAGAGCTTACAATTTGGCGAACATTGTTCGCGAAGCTACTGAAAGTGCTTGTCTGCCAAAACTAAGTCCACAGTGCCGCAGCACCGGGAGAAGCGGGAGATGTTCACTGCTACAGGGCGCGCATCCGACTCGCGGGTGAGCAAGAATACAAGAGAGGGGGACCGGCGACGGGCGGCCGCGTATATTCGACGCACCACGCGGCTTCCTCCACCCTGATTGGTCAAGACCGAGCAAACCGTGCGGGCGGCATGGAACTTTCCAGAGCGTTGCCTGCTAAGCGACGCCTGGGGCGGCGTTACCTCGTAAGCACATGAGAGAGGCGCGTGATCAAGGTGCCCTTCCTCGGTGCTGACTTCCTGTTACTAGACCGTGGGACGAAAGAATTTACAGGCAGCTAACACTGCCGGCCGTGGCTTGGCCGCAATGGAAAAATGAAGTTACCGGTTGGAGGCTCATATAATAAAGTAAAATCCCTTATTGTCTGGCTCATCCTTTACATTTGACCTCAGATGTTAAGTCCCATAGTGCTTAGAGCCACCTGATTTGGGCGACACACAAAAGGCCGTTATGAAATGTTCACTAATATCACGGAGTATTGGAAAAGAAAAGACAAACGCAAAAGGCGAAGTGGTTACAAGGGGGTTGAACTATACCGAACGTGGTGACTGAGAGTCCTAAGTATATATTTCATACTGCTACCGACCAAGCTCTGACGCCAAGTCCAAAAACAAAACTGCAAAATGAGGAAGAAATAAAAGCAATGAGGCGCAAATCCTCCCGAAATTAAAGATCACCTAACACTACAATATGTATTCGCGGCTCAATCCAGTGATGAACCTAGCAAGAGCACGCATGCTTACTAGACAGACATAGGGGATATAAAAATAAAAAAGCTGGCATACTATGCTTACTTTCATTCCATAGTGTCATATGGGATTATTTTTTGGGGTAATTCATCAAGCCAAGCTAAAGTTTTCCGGACACAAAAACCTGCAGTAAGAGTTACATGTGGTGTGAACTCAAGAACATCCTGCAGAATCCTGTTTAGTGTACTAGGGATACTAACTACTGCTTCCCAATATATTTATTCCTTAATGAAATTTGTCATTAAAAATATATCACTTCTTCAAACCAACAGCTCAATTCACGGAATCAATACTAGAAGAAAGAACAATATTCACTAGGATTTAAAGTCACTTAGTCTTGTACAAAAAGGTGTGCATTATTCAGGAACACACATTTTCAATAACTTGCCAGCAGCCATAAAAAGCTTAACAACCAATTAAATTCAGTTTAAGAGAAGCCTAAAGGATTTATTGGTGCCCAACTTCTTCTACTCCATTGATGAATTTCTCAGTAAAACCAACTAATATAACTTCTGCACAATTTCAGTGCAGTAATGTGTTCATTGTGAATATATGTGTGTGCGTTTGTGTGTGTGTGTGTGTGTGTGTGTGTGTGTATTTATTTTAAATTCAGTGCATTAGTATTTGTAAAATGACTCTTTCATATAGTATTCACTAAAAAACGACGATCATTCCACTTGGGACCTGTGGAATGGTACATTAGCTTATTTGTTTTAGTTGTAAATATTTCCCATGTATTATCGTTTTTCTGACATGTTCTACAGCCTGGAGCACTTACTCACTATGGATCAATTGGAATGAAAGTAAATCTTATCTAATCTCCTTTGCAACCGTCTTCTTCTGAATCTTGCCACCGACTCTCCGCGATTGCTAACCGCTTACCGCCTATTCTCCAGCGGAGCCGTGACTTTTGGGGGTGGGAAATGCCGCACTTTTTGCTGCCCTATCAGGGGACACGGATCTGCTGCCAAATCAGCAGACATTCCTGACTTGGCAGAATGACCCATGATGGGATAGTCGTCAGGGAGGCGTCTTGACAGAGTCAAACGTGCAGGAGAAACTGAGCTTTAAGCGGTTATTACTACGTATAAGAATAAGAAGAAGGACTACTTTGGCTTCTACAAGTCGTTCAAACTACCGGCCCATGCTGCCAACCTCAAAGGTCTGCGCGGGAAAAGGAAAGCCAACATGGCTAGCTGGTGGACAATACTGAATATGAAAATACAATAAAAGTACCTTTCTCCAATCCTCTCTCCAGTTTCACTATGCTGTTGATACTGAAAAATCAGCAGAATAGCAGGCACGCTATTGCTTTAGTAGTAATGATAAATATATGACCACAATATCGTAAATAGTAAATTTATGAAAGAAGTGCAATGTAGATGCACGTCTTTCAACACTCACACCATTGATTAACGACAAAATAAAGGGAATGGGAGAAGCAAAATATGGACAGCGCCATGAGCTGGTAGGAAAAAAATTTACGGGTTATGGAAAGCGCTGCACTGTTAACTAATATCAATATCATATAAAAAAGCTAACGCATTCATTAAGATTTATGTGCTCTTGTTAGCAACTCTCTTGAGTATTCCACTGAAACATTTATTTAGCTGAGTATGAGGGAAGAACTACACTCCTGGAAATTGAAATAAGAACACCGTGAATTCATTGTCCCAGGAAGGGGAAACTTTATTGACACATTCCTGGGGTCAGATACATCACATGATCACACTGACAGAACCACAGGCACATAGACACAGGCAACAGAGCATGCACAATGTCGGCACTAGTACAGTGTATATCCACCTTTCGCAGCAATGCAGGCTGCTATTCTCCCATGGAGACGATCGTAGAGATGCTGGATGTAGTCCTGTGGAACGGCTTGCCATGCCATTTCCACCTGGCGCCTCAGTTGGACCAGCGTTCGTGCTGGACGTGCAGACCGCGTGAGACGACGCTTCATCCAGTCCCAAACATCCTCAATGGGGGACAGATCCGGAGATCTTGCTGGCCAGGGTAGTTGACTTACACCTTCTAGAGCACGTTGAGTGGCACGGGATACATGCGGACGTGCATTGTCCTGTTGGAACAGCAAGTTCCCTTGCCGGTCTAGGAATGGTAGAACGATGGGTTCGATGACGGTTTGGATGTACCGTGCACTATTCAGTGTCCCCTCGACGATCACCAGTGGTGTACGGCCAGTGTAGGAGATCGCTCCCCACACCATGATGCCGGGTGTTGGCCCTGTGTGCCTCGGTCGTATGCAGTCCTGATTGTGGCGCTCACCTGCACGGCGCCAAACACGCATACGACCATCATTGGCACCAAGGCAGAAGCGACTCTCATCGCTGAAGACGACACGTCTCCATTCGTCCCTCCATTCACGCCTGTCGCGACACCACTGGAGGCGGGCTGCACGATGTTGGGGCGTGAGTGGATGACGGCCTAACGGTGTGCGGGACCGTAGCCCAGCTTCATGGAGACGGTTGCGAATGGTCCTCGCCGATACCCCAGGAGCAACAGTGTCCCTAATTTGCTGGGAAGTGGCGGTGCGGTCCCCTACGGCACTGCGTAGGATCCTACGGTCTTGGCGTGCATCCGTGCGTCGCTGCGGTCCGGTCCCAGGTCGATGGGCGCGTGCACCTTCCGCCGACCACTGGCGACAACATCGATGTACTGTGGAGACCTCACGCCCCACGTGTTGAGCAATTCGGCGGTACGTCCACCCGGCCTCCTGCATGCCCACTATTCGCCCTCGCTCAAAGTCCGTCAACTGCACTTACGGTTCACGTCCACGCTGTCACGGCATGCTACCAGTGTTAAAGACTGCGATGGAGCTCCGTATGCCACGGCAAACTGGCTGACACTGACGGCGGCGGTGCACAAATGCTGCGCAGCTAGCGCCATTCGACGGCCAACACCGCGGTTCCTGGTGTGTCCGCTGTGCCGTGCGTGTGATCATTGCTTGTACAGCCCTCTCGCAGTGTCCGGAGCAAGTATGGTGGGTCTGACACACCGGTGTCAATGTGTTCTTTTTTCCATTTCCAGGAGTGTATGACTATGGGTTATAAGAAAACAAGTGCGTGTCGTGTACGTTGACGGGAAAGGAATGGGAGGAATGCCAATTTATGCCAGAAACCACGTCTGCTGTAAACACACCTCTAGGTTCAAAAATGCTTCAAATGAGTCTGAGCACTATGGGACTTAATATCGGAGGTCATCAGTGCCCTAGAACTTAAACCTAACTAACCGAAGGACATCACACACATCCATGACCGAGGCAGGATACGAACCTGCGACCGTAGTAGTCATGCGGTTCCGGACTGAAGTGCCTAGAACCGCTCGGCCACAGCGGCCGGCACGCCTATTGTTGATAAGGTGCTCCGTGGGTATGCAGATTAGACTGATGCTGAATCTATCACTCCGGATCATACAAAAATAAGAGATTACCTCCTTGAAGCTATTAGGCTACTTGAAAAATCAACTGTTGAGCACGTCGGATAAGCTCCTGAAACTATCAGGGGCGTTGCCTGTTGCTTGTGGTTGCAGGACCCGGCCATTTCATTTCAATAATTTACTGTGGTGGTTGCTGAACGATAGAGTTTGATATGGAAAAATGGTATTTATTCAAACAGTATGGAAAAATTCCTCATGACGCAAAAACATCGAGGTTATAAAAAATTGAGAATGAATTTACATAATTTAAATAGACCAAAGATAAGAAAAACGAATTGTTGTGTGGGTCGCCAGCAGCATCCTGCTGGCCAATTACGGCTTAGTTGGTGCCCAGACAAATGGAGGACATGAATTATGTCTTAAGTTCTGATTACAATACTTTAGAATATCGCAATAAAGGTTCGAATTCGATCAGAACAAACAACAGACTTATGAATTAAAAAGGAGATGAGAAAGAAAATATCATAAGCTGGTGAGCTCCATTGAGAAAAAAACTTGCATACCAATGCGTGAATACAAGGAACAAGTTACGAAGACTAAAAAATAGAAACCACGAATGAACTCCTCTTCCCTCAATATACTGCGATTTCAGACGTCGAGAGTATGCATTGCAAATGTGATCTTATCATGACTGCCACAGAGGTGGTTGCTGACAAGTCTGGGTGCGCCGAACTGCGCCTGTTGCCAACTGTTACTGTGCTGAGCCGATGTGATGCGGCTGTGAATCGCTGATCTCATCATCCTACCGATTACTTGCTGCGCAGGCCGGTGCTTTCAGAGTGGAACTTCGAAGCCTTGGCAGAGGGTCGAATTCAAGAGAAACACACAAGAGCGCAGAGCCCACAGTAGCCTCACTAACTAAAAGTCCGGATCCGAATACCCATACGAATCCCAGAACAACTAATAATGCCTCTCTCAGTTATTGGTAGCCTTCCTTTAGACCTCGGAAAGACATCCTGCGACATATTTCCTAGCCAATCACAGAGGGGGGCAAAGTGCCCTTCCAGCCAGGGATATGGAAGTCCGTTCTCTAGATCCCACCATAAAGTTAAAGATTTTATGAGCATCAGGAAATGGTAAATGAATATCACCTCATTTCCACGGACCGACTTCTATGTCGTAGATCCTGGAAACCTTATTATGCTCCGCACAGCGTTCCCACGGGAAGGGGAATGTTTGGAAATTTACTCATGCTTGAGGAAATATGTCTGGAGACCACACGGCAGAATAATAGCAACTGGACTGTTGAAGACTCCACCCGAAGGTTACTAACAAGCAGAGTTTTCACCCCTTCCGCCAGTGGTTTCCTCTTCTGCTGTTGAGGACACAAGTCTTCTATCCCGCCTCTCACGCTGTGGAGGCTGAGTCAGGAAGATAAACACTGAAGGGCTCGCCTGCCTGCCTGTGGACTCTCCTAGGACAGAGTTGCCTTGTGAGTGACCATCAGCTCCTCCAAAGCGTGTGAAATATCCTCCTGTTTTCACCGAGGACAAGACCTCATCTATTTCAACGGAGAAAAATACTAGAAGAGTGAAATTTTCGTTTACGCACAGGGAGGTTGTTTACCCATGTTGCTACAAGTTACCGCTACCCACTCACGTAATCAGTACGCAATACCTGTGAAACGTCGAAAAGTAAAAACTGAATCTGAAAGTAAATTAAACAAGGGAGTCTCGTATTCAAATACAGTATGCCAGTAGGATAAAATGTGAGTAGTGAAGCCAGTAACCGACACCCTCCTTACACAATGTCTGCCACTTTGAACTGGAATGTGGATCTACCTAGCCACAAGACTAGTACTTCTACAGCTAGGCCTACGATTCGCTTTGTCTCCGACATAGCGCTGATCGTTTTACTGTATTTAAGTTCCGGATATTAAGCGAATAACTTTTTTCTTCTCTTCAGCTCTGTAAAATGTAAGCTTGCTACGTGTAATAATTGTTCTAACGAAATTATGCGTGAATCAGTTTTTTATGTGGTTGGCATCACATAATTTTCTTGTACATTGTTCCGTTATGAAGACTCTCTGTATATTACTATATTATTGGTAGCCTGCCATCATCTATTTTTGTTGTTGCGTGAGATTTATATTAATTAGGTTAATGATTCTGTTAATCAAAGTTGTGTCTGATTGTGATAATAGTTTGGTGCTATTTTCTGATTCTGTTGAGGTTTTAGCTTTGTTTCTTCGGTTTTTCTTGTATCACTTCTAGTACGAGTGCCTTTACTCTATCGGTTATATCCTCGAAGTGAACTGATATTTTGATTTTATTGGCTAATTCTGATATGCTACGTAACGCTCAGTGTCAAGCAACCGTTTTTTCAGGATATAGGTTCTTAATTGCTTGTTTTAGCGATATTATCTTTTTACTTTTTTTGCAGCAGATTTCATGCATTTTGACACAGATTATTACAGTCTGGTTCAAATGGCTCTAAGCACATGGGACTTAAGATCTGAGGTGATCAGTCCCCTAGAACTTGCTAACTAAGCGAAGGACATCACACTCATCCGTTCCCGAGGCAGGATTCGAACCTGCGACCGTAGCAGCAACGCAGTTCCGGGCTGAAGGGCCTAGAACCGCTCGGCCACAGCGTCCGGCATTTTAGTCTGGAATTACATAATGAGCTAGTCAGTTATTGTTAAACTGTATGTTGAGGAGGGTTTTGTGAAGTTTCTTAAGGTTTCACTGTATTTGTAACAGAGTTGCTGGGGAATGCCTGTCGTATACTCCTAGCTCACTCATTTGTTACATAGTTTAATTCCTAATTTCTTTGCGTGTTTTTGGTACTTGCATTGTTTAATTCATAACTTTCGGGCGTATTATAGTATTTGAGAGTTGTAGCATCGCGTTTTAGTACCTGAATAGTGTAAATTCGCGTTGTCGTTTGCCTTTTGTTTTTGTTTTGAACGGCCAGTGTCGGTTGGTCACAGTCAGTGTGCTCCCTGCCGCCGTTGGATAAGCAGCTGCAGCAGCAAGTCGTATACTCGTAGCTCACTCATTTGTTACGTAGTTTAATTCTTAATTTCGGACTACGACTGTGGTTGCCCGGGATACTGCCCGCATTGAGGCTGATCTCTCACCTGTGGTAGAGTGGGAGGTTGTCTCAAGGTGTGGCAGGGGGCGAAAGACATTCCGGAGGGCTGAACGGAAGGCCTCTACCGTTTGTCTGACGAAGCGGTTTCAGGCTCTGTCTCAGGCTGATACTGATCTTCGGCCTGACATGGCTGCTTGTCCTGTTCCAGAGGTTGCCCCTCAGTCTGCAAGATCCGGGCGGTCGCAGAGGGTGGGCTTACTGGTAGTTGGGAGCTCCAACGTCAGGCGCGTGATGGGGCCCCTTAGGGAAATGGCAGCAAGAGAGGGGAAGAAAACCAATGTGCACTCCGTGTGCATACCGGAGGGAGTCATTCCAGATGTGGAAAGGGTCCTTCCGGATGCCATGAAGGGTACAGGGTGCACCCATCTGCAGGTGGTCGCTCATGTCGGCACCAATGATGTGTATCGCTATGGATCAGAGGAAATCCTCTCTGGCTTCCGGCGGCTATCTGATTTGGTGAAGACTGCCAGTCTCGCTAGCGGGATGAAAGCAGAGCTCACCATCTGCAGCATCGTCGACAGGACTGACTGCGGACCTTTGGTACAGAGACGAGTGGAGGGTCTGAATCAGAGGCTGAGACGGTTCTGCGACCATGTGGGCTGCAGATTCCTCGACTTGCGCCATAGGGTGGTGGGGTTTCGGGTTCCGCTGGATAGGTCAGGAGTCCACTACACGCAACAAGCGGCTACACGGGTAGCAGGGGTTGTGAGGCGTGGGCTGGGCGGTTATTTAGGTTAGATGGCCTTGGGCAAGTACAGAAAGGGCAACAGCCTCAACGGGTGCGGGGCAAAGTCAGGACATGCGGGGACCAAGCAGCAATCGGTATTGTAATTGTCAACTGTCGAAGCTGCGTTGGTAAAGTACCGGAACTTCAAGCGCTGATAGAAAGCACCGAAGCTGAAATCGTTATAGGTACAGAAAGCTGGCTGAAGCCAGAGATAAATTCTGCCGAAATTTTTACAAAGGTACAGACGGTGTTTAGAAAGGATAGATTGCATGCAACCGGTGGTGGGGTGTTCGTCGCTGGTAGTAGTAGTTTATCCTGTAGTGAAGTAGAAGTGGATAGTTCCTGTGAATTATTATGGGTGGAGGTTACACTCAACAACCGAGCTAGGTTAATAATTGGCTCCTTTTACCGACCTCCCGACTCAGCAGCATTAGTGGCAGAACAACTGAGAGAAAATTTGGAATACATTTCACATAAATTTTCTCAGCATGTTATAGTCTTAGGTGGAGATTTCAATTTACCAGATATAGACTGGGACACTCAGATGTTTAGGACGGGTGGTAGGGACACAGCATCGAGTGACATTATATTGAGTGCACTATCCGAAAATTACCTCGAGCAATTAAACAGAGAACCGACTCGTGGAGATAACATCTTGGACCTACTGATAACAAACAGACCCGAACTTTTCGACTCTGTATGTGCAGAACAGGGAATCAGTGATCATAAGGCCGTTTCAGCATCCCTGAATATGGAAGTTAATAGGAATACAAAAAAAAGGGGGAAGGTTTATCTGTTTAGCAAGAGTAATAGAAGGCAGATTTCAGACTACCTAACAGATCAAAACGAAAATTTCTGTTCCGACACTGACAATGTTGAGTGTTTATGGAAAAAGTTCAAGGCAATCGTAAAATGCGTTTTAGACAGGTACGTGCCGAGTAAAACTGTGAGGGACGGGAAAAACCCACCGTGGTACAACAACAAAGTTAGGAAACTACTGCGAAAGCAAACAGAGCTTCACTGCAAGTTTAAACGCAGCCAAAACCTCTCAGACAAACAGAAGCTAAACGATGTCAAAGTTAGCGTAAGGAGGGCCATGCGTGAAGCGTTCAGTGAATTCGAAAGTAAAATTCTATGTACCGACTTGACAGAAAATCCTAGGAAGTTCTGGTCTTACGTTAAATCAGTAAGTGGCTCGAAACGGCATATCCAGACACTCCGGGATGATGATGGCATTGAAACAGAGGATGACACGCGTAAAGCTGAAATACTAAACACCTTTTTCCAAAGCTGTTTCACAGAGGAAGACCGCACTGCAGTTCCTTCTCTAAATCCTTGCAAAAACGAAAAAATGGCTGACATCGAAATAAGTGTCCAAGGAATAGAAAAGCAACTGGAATCACTCAACAGAGGAAAGTCCACTGGACCTGACGGGATACCAATTCGACTCTACACAGAGTACGCAAAAGATCTTGCCCCCCTTCTAACAGCCGTGTACCGCAAGTCTCTAGAGGAAAGGAGGGTTCCAAATGATTGGAAAAGAGCACAGGTAGTCCCAGTCTTCAAGAAGGGTCGTCGAGCAGATGCGCAAAACTATAGACCTATATCTCTGACGTCGATCTGTTATAGAATTTTAGAACATGTTTTTTGCTCGAGTATCATGTCGTTTTTGGAAACCCAGAATCTACTCTGTAGGAATCAACATGGATTCCGTAAACAGCGATCGTGTGAGACCCAACTCGCTTTATTTGTTCACGAGACCCAGAAAATTTAGATACCGGCTCCCAGGTAGATGCTATTTTTCTTGACTTCCGGAAGGCGTTCGATACAGTTCCGCACTGTCGCCTGATAAACACAGTAAGAGCCTACGGAATATCAGACCAGCTGTGTGGCTGGATTGAAGAGTTTTTAGCAAACAGAACACAGCATGTTGTTATCAATGGAGAGACGTCTACAGACGTTAAAGTAACCTCTGGCGTGCCACAGGGGAGTGTTATGGGACCATTGCTTTTCACAATATATATAAATGACCTAGTAGATAGTGTCGGAAGTTCGATGCGGCTTTTCGCGGATGATGCTGTAGTATTCAGAGAAGTTGCAGCGTTAGAAAATTGTAGCGAAATGCAGGAAGATCTGCAGCGGATAGGCACTTGGTGCAGGGAGTGGCAACTGTCCCTTAACATAGACAAATGTAATGTATTGCGAATGCATAGAAAGAAGGATCCTTTATTGTATGATTATATGATAGCGGAACAAACACTGGTAGCAGTTACTTCTGTAAAATATCTGGGAGTATGCGTGCGAAACGATTTGAAGTGGAATGATCATATAAAATTAATTGTTGGTAAGGCGTGTGCCAGGTTGAGATTCATTGGGAGAGTGCTTAGAAAATGTAGTCCATCAACAAAGGAGGTGGCTTACAAAACACTCGTTCCACCTATACTTGAGTATTGCTCATCAGTGTGGGATCCGTACCAGATCGGGTTGACGGAGGAGATAGAGAAGATCCAAAGAAGAGCGGCGCGTTTCGTCACAGGTTTATTTGGTAACCGTGATAGCGTTACGGAGATGTTTAGCAAACTCAAGTGGCAGACTCTGCAAGAGAGTCGCTCTGCATCGCGGTGTAGCTTGCTCGCCAGGTTTCGAGAGGGTGCGTTTCTGGATGAGGTATCGAATATATTGCTTCCCCCTACTTATACCTCCCGAGGAGATCACGAATGTAAAATTAGAGAGATTAGAGCGCGCACGGAGGCTTTCAGACAGTCGTTCTTCCCGCGAACCATACGCGACTGGAACAGGAAAGGGAGGTAATGACAGTGGCACGTAAAGTGCCCTCCGCCACACACCGTTGGGTGGCTTGCGGAGTATAAATGTAGATGTAGATGCAGAAACGACTAATTACTCATGATTAGATTTTGAACCTCTGGTGGGAATATGGTTTGCACACAAAATTACTGGACTTCAGTTCCGCCTATAATGAAAACAACTGTGGTATTTATTGTTCAGTTTTGTTAATTGTAGACTGTTCTAACTATAAACTGTTTTGCTGCGCGCCGAGCGAGAAGTTCCGCTGCGTAAACGCTCGGCGCTATCGGCTGACAGCGTGACGTCACGAGCTTTGCCACGTCAGCAGGAAGTGGAGAGCTGTCGAGGAGCGGCTCATCGATATGCGAGTCGACGTCGGCGGCGTCGCACCTGCGAGCCGGCTGCGACGGGCGGGTGGCTGCCTATCTGCAAGTCTAACGCCGGCTCTAATCTCTGACCGCCTTGGAAACCCCCTACCAGGAAGGGCTGTTCTCGTGCTGGAGCCCTACGGCGTGTAAGCGGCAGCCAAGGCGCCTCAAAGTCCGCCAACTTCCGCTCCGGCTGCTTCCAATAACACGGCGGGACCCAGGCCTGGCAGCCCGTTCATATTGCTCTACGTTCCTAAAGAGAAGCTGTGTGTCTTATGAGATACTTTGTACATGTTCCTCACACATCTAAATTTATTTTTTCCATTGTCATTTACTCACCGGTATTAAACGATCGATATCTAGGTCGAAATCGAGGGGCCGACACCACAAATAGACATCAACGTAAAAAATTCAAAATAGAAGAAGATCTTTATTTTAATACTATCATTTGGCTCCATCATAAAACTAAAAGATATATATCACTTCCATGCGCTTATTTGGCTTTAAAGATTACCGTCAAACCTCCTTGCCTAGGGACGTCAAATGAAAGTTGATGTCGTCAAGCGCTGAATGAAAATCGCGCAACGGATAACTGGGGAGGGGAGCTTGAGAGCTCTACCTAGAGAGCGTGCCCTTCCCGTACGATACTGGGCCAGGGGCTGGAGGGCTCACACGCTGATGTGTGGGTCCCTGCATTCTATAGCTTTTATTTTAAATTAATTCCTTTAACTTGACTCCTATGTGATTTTTAGGGTATGTTAAAGATTGATTACAATTGATTACCTATTTATTTTAAACATTATCACTCGACTTTACAGCGATTGCAGCAATTGTACCAGTTTACAGATATTACAGTTTTACAACTTATAGCTCGGGTATATTATATACTAATCTGCACGCACATTTCTACGGGCAAGACGGAATTGCGTTGGCGAAAATGTATACCACCAAAGTCTCCCAATATTTTACATGGGACATCCACTATGTGAGGAGGAAAATGGGCAAACTGGAGACCAGATACATTAACACAGGGGGTCAAATTTCCGGCCGGCCGCGGTGGTCTCGCGGTTCTAGGCGCGCAGTCCGGAACCGTGCGGCTGCTACGGTCGCAGGTTCGAATCCTGCCTCGGGCATGGATGTGTGTGATGTCCTTAGGTTAGTTAGGTTTAAGTAGTTCTAAGTTCTAGGGGACTAATGACCACAGTAGTTGAGTCCCATAGTGCTCAGAGCCATTTGAACCATTTTTTTTCAAATTTCCGAAATTAAACGAGTACATTCATTTCCTCCCACAATCCGAAGCTGGAAACAAAAGAATTACTGAAAATATTCAAATACCTCTCTTCCACGCGCGAACATCGAGACAGACGCACTGAGGACATGTCTGCTCACTTACCCGTCTTCTGTAACACTCCCAGAATATCGCGGGCACCCAGAGGTCGTCCTGGTCCCCGGTGGACGGGATGGTCGAACCACTTGGCCGTGACCAACATCTCCATCCCAAATCTTGCGACACTGGAAAGTCTTTGACTTTTACCCGCCTGTGCTGTCTCTCTGATCCCCTACCCAGGAGTGAGGTTGGCACTACTATACTACAGAACTACTTCCCGACTAAGATAAGGCCATGCTTTATGGAAAGGTGTGAGGAGGATTAGGAAAGTTCAAGTGCAGATTCACATTCACGTACAAGAAATCCATAGTACACGACACATACAAATATGTATTATGAAGCCTGACACACTTCTTTCCACCCCTCCACATGGGTTCTGTTGCACCCGCGGCCGGTCACGTAGTGCAAAAAAATTGGTGGCGGAGCCACCTCCGTTTATATTTCCCAGTACGAGCGAGCAGCGAAACCTGCTGGTTATGGAGCGGAAACTACCGTACCGTTTCAGACTGACTCCTTTAAAGAAGACCCACTTCTTTACGTCATACTAACACAGTCAATCGCGTGGCAATTCAGTTGCTGAAACGCCAACACTTAAAAGAATAGTTAACGAAATTTTAGCAGTTTGAAATGAGATTGGTTTTGCAAGAAGGCGATGTCTTTCACACATTTCATTTCAAAGCAGAACCCATGAATAGGAAAAGATGTTTTAGCAAAATTGAATTCTCTTTAAGAATGTCTCTGTCATTTACCATCGGAAACAGCATGGGAAATAGATCATTTTGGGAATTCTAATTAGTTTTCTTAGAAAAGTAGTCTACTAAGATAGATACTTCAAGTAATCCCTGATTTATTGATGCTCTGCATTGTTTTGTATATATAATCAATTTTGGGCGCAATCTGAATATGAAAATAAGAAAAAGAAATAATCACAGTAGATTACTTTTACAATAAACCGCACAACTGATAACTCTAATAGCTGAAGTTCAAACAGTGTGAAAGTCAGTCGTAAAATCATATCAAACTACAGGTTGTAGAAGTGGTTACCTTATAGCCAAACACAGTCCAACCGGGTGTTTCCCTTGGCTTTTAATCACAATACCTCAATTTTAAAATGGTTCATTACTGTACATACCTTACCAAAGCAGTTAAATACAATGTGGTTCAAAACGCATCATCTGCAAGCACTACTAAGGAATTCTGACGGCATTAATATATTGCTTTGTGCTAGTTATTCTGTACAGATATGAACGTACACACGCTGCAGAAAATCTGCAACAGCAATACTGCATTTACGGAACCAGCGGCGAAACCTATTTCAACACGATAATTATGAATGCAAGAGCACGGATTAGTCGCTATTAATATGTAATAACTGTGTACAAAAAGAGGTATTCCGCTGCTTGCATCATGGGCAGTGACTGACTAGACAAAGGGGACTGCTCACAACAGGTGTGGAGAAGACGGCATCACACAAAGAATACAAGAACGAAAAGTTCTAAACTTGGAAAGCTGAAATGAATAACAGCTAATTTGAATTGATGCTCTGTATTGAATTCACATCAATCAAACAGTGAAAATACGTCATCTGGAATTCATAATGCACGTGAAACGTAAGTCGAAAACTAGCAATCATAGAAGCATAAGTTTTCTGAGCATAACGGGTAGCAATGCATAATCAAAGTGCTGGAGACATTGACAAAACTGAGTACTCTGGATTGAATGACAACTTTGGCGTATTTGAGTGGGGGGCTTCAGGGCTTCAGACCCCCCCCCCTCCCTAAATCTGAAATGTGAAATTATAGACGTGCTTTCTTACACACCTGCATACAATATCATAATACTGTGGGTAGAAAACAAGGGTTAACGGCATCTCTGCTTCAGTATGTGAAGAGGCGGGTTGTATATTGCTGCCCTATGCCAATGACAAATTGCTATCGAACGATGTCCTCACAAAAGAGATTCGTCGATGACTGGCGGGTTGTACGTTATGATTGGTTAATACCCACGAATGAGCGCCATTTCTCTACCTTTATGATAATCAAGACATAACTAAGAAATACAAGTAGCGAGGCACGTCTGAATTGGCTCGCTATGATGACAATTCACGGAGAAGAACGGACTGATATCCAGACTGTGGTAAGTGATATAGTAAAACAGAGAGACCGTGTCTTCCATTTGTGCTTTTAATTTCTAGTAAATTGTTTAATCACTTGTTGCATTTATGTGTATGAAAGTATCACACAAAAGAATATTATATGCACCGTGACGTATATTAACACGTGCCTATACTATAAAACTACGGAAGTAATGTGATCGGTGCAGAAATTCTCCTTAACACTGCGTCATGAAACGTCCTAGTAGTTCAAAACTATGTGCCGGACCGAGTCTCGAACTCACTGCCTTTGTCTTTCGCGGACAAGTGCTCTACCGACTAATCTACCCAAGGGCGACTCAGGACCTGTCCTCACAGTTTTAGTTCCGCCAGTACCCCGACTCCTTCTTTCCAAATTTCAAAGAACCTCTGCTGCGAACATAACTGACCCTAACAATGCACCAACAAGTGATCAGTAACTCTCGTACCTTGCTCGCTCAAGCTGCAATTCTCACCATATGCTGCACTCGGTAGTGAAATGTTGCGGACGCCTTGACATGCTGCAAACTTTCACACATCCCTTGAATAGCTCTTCTCTATTTCTGCGGCCACCATCCTCTCTTCTGAGTCCCAAGGTCAAATCTATCGTTCCATGTCTCCAGCCGAACTGTTCTCAACCAGCACTTATTCCTTTCTCCTCTCTATATACGTTCGTGCAGTTCCCATGTTCCGGTGATAAAGGATCTGCAAATTGCTGCCGAGTGATATTTTTGATAACGAGAAAACAACCCCCCGCCCCCTCGTAGCAGAAGTTTTGCAATGTTAGCCAATCGTTTCACTCTCACGTACGCAGTCCTTAAAGAATTCTAAGCTGCACTCCCACTCTTCATCTTTCTACCTCAGACAATACGTTAACCTCTAAGTCCACATTTCTCTGAGACTGATATCCTGGCTTCGACGTCACTGCTATTTTTTAAGATTAGCCAGTGAGGAGTCTTCTTACAACTATTTCCGCATGAGATTGTGCACCCCGCACAAGAGGCCGCCAAATATTCGTCGTATTGCTGTGCAAGGTGAAAAGAACTTCTGCCAGTAATGTAATCCCGTTACTTCTCAAGGAATGCAAAGATCTGTCTCTGGTATTGACTTCTGCATGCACAGCGTTCACGAAAGGTGATACATCAGCACAAAACAATGTTCCTTTGCAATTTGTTTTGATAGATGGTACTGCCTGTAAAAACTGAGATTCTGTGTAACTGAAGGTTTTCGTTGTACTATTTTATACGATAAAGAAGAAAGAAAGAAAACCAGAAAGGGATACCCAGATGACACCCTGAACTATCCTGGGATTGTTGTGCTTTCCTGCCACTAACAAATTTTTCGACCGATCCCTCCGTCTCTCTCCTCCGAAATCCAAGCTGAAAACTGCCATGAGAGCCTGGATGGACACCAAGTCAATCAAATTAGGCATCCACGTAGAAATAACAGAAAAACTTAAAAAATCGTACAAACTTTGTAAGTGGCGTGAATAAAAGGACGCTATGTGCAAGAAGCATGAAGCGCCCTTTGAATGTATCCTGATAGCTAAAAGAGCCACGCGCACTTTGAATAAGAAAATGCTATTTGACACTGAAATCAATATAAAAGATAGGGTCGCCACCAACTCTAGCCACACGACAAAAAGAGGTAGCACTGAGTCGGAAAATTACTTAATTTATTAATAAGAAAAACTCACAAAAGAACATTCATTGTAAAGTCATTGATAAAGAATGGGATGTAGTTATTAATATGATCCAGGCATTCTTCCCGTGAATCAAATATTGCGTAAAGTAAATAGGACGTGAACACCATGCGTAAGTGCAGCCTGCAGCAAGATTCGTGAAAACACGATCTCTTCCAGAGCGTTTGTTTCAGATAAAAAAAGGGACACTAATCACTACACCTGTGCACATGGAAACGCTATAGGTGGGCCAACAAGGAAAACTACAAGGTAAATGGCGAAGGTAACGGCGACGTAACATCGGTACACAAGATAAGATTGAAGGCAAAATTATTTATTCCTTAAAACATTGATGTAGTGCATCTATAGCCTGCTGTTGCATGCTAACTATATACAATTGCTTGTGAAATACGACACGTTTCATAACAGATTCGCGTGTCCACTCGGTCCGCGGAGACAATTTCTATGGACCGTGGCCAAATTTTAATCACATGAGACAAAGAAAATTCACAAATACACAAAAATTACCAAGATCCGGAAAAGATTAGAAGCATACACACACAATTGTAGGCACATAAACATTCACACTGAACCGAGGGCAATTCAACATATGCAACTCCTTTGTGCTGCGTTCCTCTCACGGATCAAAGTCAAGACTGCATTGGGAATCAAACTGAAAGTTTACAAAAGCCTTGCATTCCCTGCTGCAACCCAGCAAGTAAATCTTTATAAGACGAAATTCGAGACCAAAAGCTAAAAGCTCCCCTCTCTATGTGACAACGCGCCACGCGGTCAGTCCAACTCACCCTTCTGCTACTGGAGCACAGCTGTGTACGCTTCCCATACCGGCGGCAGACTGCCTCCCGTTTCTCCAGCCTCTTCCACGCTCCGCGTGGACCGGAAAACCCCAGGATGCCATTTCCGCCACCAACCTAACGCAGGTGGATTTATCACCAGTAGCGGAAACCTCTTTGTCGACTTGACCACTACGAGAGTTGGCAATGAAAGGTGGCTACAGGACCCTTTCATCACCCCAAACGTCCCGGAGAAGACTGTGCCGCGAATTTTCTCGCCATGCTAGGAGATTCGCCAACAGTCTTCGAAACAAACATACCCTAACGAGTAACAGTTGCAACAGTAAACAGCAGCACAAAAGAGTTGATTAATCTCTTATATCCAAGTGAGCTTTATCTGACCTTAGTCAATAATTGTGACCTCATGCGGTCCGCAAAGCAAACAGAACAAATTAAATTAAGCGTGATATCCTACGCTAACATCATGTCATCTGACCTACTACGACCACAACCATGAGATATTATTTTAAAATTGCCTTAACCAACTATCAAAAGTTAACATAGAGACATAGGTGAACAGGTACATAATATATATAAATATATAAACAAATACAATGATGCAAAATCATTATCACGAACCAAAGCAGTATCATCTGGTGCTGACATATATAAAAACATGCAAGTGAAAGTGCAAAATACAATATTCACAACAAATACAGTGATACAAAATCATTAATGAACCCAATGGTATGACAGCTGGTAAATAATCACCTATGGAAAATAAGACATGAGTACAAAAACACATCCAGAAATCAACTCGTTGACAAGCTGTGATTTTTCAGTTTCGCCACATGGTTGTTTCACTGGGTATTCTCTTTAGGTGCTGGGGTGGGCGTCTCTTCTAAAGGCGACTTGGAGGATAAGCTACTAGGGGACCACAACACTGAACTGGGGAGTTCGCAGCGGCGTTGATTGTAACATCCGTTGTAACCCAGGTTGATCATCCTAGACAGCACCCCGCGACGTTGCCTCGTGCCCGTTTCCACCCTCTGCGTCCATACTGTGGGACGGTTCGGCGTTGCAGATTTGCAGGACATCGCCACTTGTGGGCCCTGCCTCATCATCGAGAAGGCGGCTTGGCGGTCGTCGTCCGTGTGTTGTGGAGGAATGTGTTTTACCGACACACGCCCCCGTCTCCTGTCGTGTCAATGGGGAGACACGCGCTCTTCTGCGTCGCATCGAGGTCGACGTAAACTCGTGCGGGTGTCGGGCTTGAGACCCGCTTATCACCTCTTTGCACCGTCTCAGCTGATGCGTCAGTGGTGGGACCCGTGTCCCTCCGGGCAGTGGGCGTTACCTCACCGCAGCAGCCGTCTGGACTAGCGGCGCTCAGGAATCGGCGGCCTCGCCTGGTGTGCGTCATACTTTCCCTTTCGCTTGTCAGATGACTAGCGCATGGGGTGGAACGCCGGCCATCAGCTGGCGCTGCCGTGTTGACACGCCTGCGGGCTCCGGTGTGAGCCTGCGCCTGGGGAAGACCAGCATCCCCTCCCCTCTGACGGGGAAACAGCTGTGACCGCTCGCCGCATCACTGCTTCGCCGTTGATACCAGGGTTCGGCAACGCCTGCCGGTGGACCAAGCCCTGTGCTTTCTGAGGCGGAGGCTCCCTAGGCGGCCTTGCACCCACTTAAGAACTGCGCTCACAGGGATCGTTACAAAATATCATGTGTACAGATTACCACAAAATCTTCGGAGTTTATCACTCCTGATCAATACATGGAATAGTGCCTAAAATTAACTTGACAAAAAGGGCCTTCTTAACATTACTAATAAAAAGAACAACGAAGAAAATTAAATAACCAATATTCAAACAAACAAAAAATCCTTTTTATAAAATATAGTTCCAGCATTACATCTGCTGTCAATCATTCAGGGTAGATCTTGTACAAGGTTTGGTCAGGATTTGGATAGGATTTGGCGCCGCTGCTAGCTACAGACACAAAACTCTACCTACTCCTAACTACGCTCTCACGCACAATCTACACAGCTCGTACTAGTCACCATCACCATATAGCCCGACTACAATTCCCACATATAAACAAAATATTCCTTTCAACACCAATACCCATATCGTTGTTCATTGACTGCTCCTCCAAGGTTTGCAGAACATGTTTGCTGATCTGTGAAAAATTTCCGACACTTCTTTTCTATGGACATTGCATAATAAAAGTTATGATTAATGAGACACCGAAGGTTCATTCAAGTCACATCTGAAATGGTAAATGTTTCAACATCTATTCATCAGCCTAATGCAAAAGGTCAGTGGGCATAAAAATGGCAATAAAAATCATCCTATCCTATTAGCAAACACATAAACACTTCGTCCTATAAGTAAATACAAAAATACTGTCAAAAGAAATCCATTGTCCAGGGCCATGAGTACCCAACTTACTGCTATCATAAGATACTCATAATGATTACACACTTACTCACCACATGTCCCCAGGGGTCCTCACCTACCGTCATGTTATTTTAGCTTGGAGGTAGTCGCATTGATTCTCTATTAAATATCAAGCTGCTTGAGTTAATAAGCTGTTTCCATTTACGTCTTCTGGGGTTTCACATTCTGGTGTCCTCAACCGTACCTAGTAGTATGTGACGGCAAGTTACACTTTCCAAATATCTTATAAGATGGCAACTCTGAAAATCAAACACTATTAGTCCTTCACCTACAAGTCACCAAGTTGCTTCATTAACATCGCAGTACATTTGAAAAATCTCACTGAATCATGCTCACCTAAGGGGAATAAGAACACTAAAACTGTAATTTATCATCAAGAATTACCTTACGACCATTGACTCGCCACGCCAACACACCCGATACCTTTTTAGTCATCAAAGAACGAAAGCCATCTTACTGTAATAGGAAACGCTTCATATGAGCCTCATAATCATTCACATTCAGATGTTTTGAAAATGCACAACACTACTCCTTTCTGCTGACAAGAAGAAATAACTACACACATATTGGGGGACCCTTTACAATACACAGAAAATATTAATCACACCAGTGTGAATCAAAACATTGGAAAATATGCACTGTAATTTTACTCACAAAAGAATGAGTGCGAAAAAGCATATGGGCAATACGTCATTCCGACCTCCGAGGAGCAAGATCTTCTGCTTCTTATTCAATGTAAGGTTTTACGTTGGAGATGTGGTGCAGGCCCTTCGACTTTCGAGAGCGGAGTGTTTCTACTTCAAGCGCATTCGGATGTGGAATCCGCTTGATTCTGTACGGCCCGTTGAATAAGAAGAAGAACTTCTTTGACAACCCAGCCCGTTTATTAGAGAGCTTGTGCGAGCGTACAAGTACTTTCTGGCCCACGTGAAAAGTTATATTCCGCACCTTCTTTTTGTAGGTTCTTATCCGAGCCTCGGCGGCACTCTTTATATTTTTCAGGGCAAGCTCCACAATCGCAGATCTTCGTAACCTGGGTTCTACTGGCCAGGGAACCACCTCTTTTATTTTACTCGGAGGCTCCTTGTTTTTCAGGACCAGAATCGGTGGCAACGTCGTCGAGGAATTTGGCAACTCATTTAGTATGTTCTGGAAACCGGCTAGTTTCGTGTCCCACGTCCGGTGGTCACGGTGGCAGTATAACCTACACAATTTTCCAATCTCCTTCATCCACCTTTCACAAGGATTTGCTGAAGGGCAGAAAAGGGAGATAAAGATCGGTTTCACTCGCTTTCTCCGAAGCATATGCTCCCAGTGACGTGACCTGAATTGTGGCCCGTTGTCCGAAATCACACGCTTCACAGTGCCAACCTCCCGTAAGAAGTGATTCGCGAACGCGGCAGCTACTGCCTTCCCGGTGGCCCTACGCAGCGGGGTGAGGCAGACGAATTTTGACGTCAGCTCTACTGCCACAAAAATGTACGCAAATCCGTTCCTAGAACGCACTAGCGGACCGAATAGATCTACTGCTGCGAGATCCCTGAGTTTATTGGGAACGATCGGGTGTATTGGTGCGGCAAACGACACAGTGGGCGGCTTGGCTTGCTAACAGGGCTTGCATACCCTAATTACTTTACGTATACGCCGAAGCATATTATTAAAGTAACAGGTTTCCCGCAGCTTCTCCAAGCATTTCCTCGCACCAAAGTGACCGTAGCTCAAATGCACGTACCACACGAGCTTGTTCACCAGTTCCTCCGGAATCGCTAACAGCCACCTGGAGTCATCCAGAGCTCGCCTCTTAAATAGGATGCCATTCCGGATAATATAATACTGCCTGATGGCCGCGTGGGATTTATCATGCCATTTCTCTTTGATGTCACGCAAGACTTCGTCCTTGTCTTGTTCCGCCCCGATATTGCCTAGTGACGTAGTGACATAATTCTCGAATGCCACATTTTGAAGGTATAACACACTGAAATTGTTTTCATCAATAGCGTTATCCTCAGCATGGGTGAGCCCGATAGGCATCCGAGATAGAGCATCAGCAATGATGTTCTTGTGCCCCGGAATGTACTCTATCGTGAAGTGGTATTCCTGGAGGAACACCGTCCACCGTCCGAGTCTACCGTGATTGATTTTGGCGCTCATTAGGAATTGTAGTGCTCGGTGGTCACTGTACACCCTGGTCGTGCGCCCGAACAAATAGTAACGGAATTTCTTGAATGCCCAGACAATCACCAGGGCTTCAAGCTCCGTGACAGAGTAGTTCCGTTCACTCCGCGAGAGCACACGGCTGGCGAACGAGATAGTTTTCCAGGTGGACGGGTCCTTTCCACCATCCGTCTGGAACAACACCGCTCCCAGCCCCGTCAGTGAACTATCTGTCATCAGGCAAAACTCCTGATTCAAATCCGGATGGGCGAGCAATGGAGCGTTAACGAGTGCAATCTTTAATTCGTCAAATTCGCTCTGTGCTTGTTCGTCCCACATCCAAACGGTGTTCTTACCCGTCAGTGCACATAAACGAGGGGTGGACAAAACATTGAGATTTATAAATCTCTTGTAGAAATTGCAAAGCCCCAAATAACCCCTGAGCTGACGCTTTGACGTGGGCGTTGCGCACTCCGCAATTGCTGAAATTTTTTCGGGATCCGGATGAATTCCATCCGCCGACACAATATGACCCAGAAACTTTATGCTTTCACGCCCGAACTGGGATTTGTCCAGATTCACGGTCACCCCCGCTTTCTCGAATACTTCGAGCAATCGATTTAGAACCCGGTTGTGTTCCTCCCATGACTTCTCTGCAATTAGAATGTCGTCCACATACACAGTTACGCGCGCTCTTAGGTCGTCAGGTAGTATGCTATTCAGGCCTCTTATGAAGGCGGCTGAAGAAACATTCAACCCGAAAGGGAGACGTTTAAACTGGTAGCAGCTCCCATAGCAGAGGAAGGCAGTGTATTGCCTGCAAGACGAATCGAGCATAATTTGCCAATAGCTGTTTCGGAGGTCAACGGATGACAAAACTTTCACGCCATGAAACCTTTGCAGCAGTTCCTCCAATCCTTCTGGCCTATCTGTCTCAGACATGATTACCGTATTTATTTGCCGCGAGTCCAACACCAAACGCACGGACTTGTCCCGCTTTGGCACAACGAGTAATGGCGAGTTGTATGAACTCCTAGCTCGCTCTATTATACCCTGCTCCAGCATCCTACTTATTTCGGCTTCCACACTGCTCTTGTGCACCAGTGGGATGGGGTAGGGCTTAACAAAGAAAGGAAGCTGCTCGCGCACCGTAAAGCGGTACAGAAATCCATCAATTGCCCCCGGTGAATCCGAAAATACTCGGGAATGGCTTCTCAGAACGCGACACAGTTCCATACGATTCGCTTCCGAGGCTCCCGCACCAGCAATACACCTTTTCACCGCGCTCGTGAAAACATCGTTCCTACCATACTCATTAGGTTGTGAATCTAGGTCACTAATCAGATTGACCAAAACCTCCTGCCCAGGTCGCGACTCAGTCCTAACGTGAAATTTCAGACAGCTCACCTCAGACTCCTTGCGCAAAACACATTCCTCGAAAATTAGACTGACAGGGTTGCTCCCGGCAATGATAGTCATAACACCGCCAGCCACGTCGATTACGGCGCGGTGGGCATTCATGAAGTCAGTCCCCAATATCATCGCCACGCTCATCAGCGGCATCACAAAAAAATTGAATTCAAACTCATGTCCTTGACAGACGAAGTTTACTCGAGTCTGAACTTTAATTTTAACACTTTTTCCATATATCGCGCCCCTGACTGTAGTTCCTCTCACCTGGAAAGTTGGCCAACTCCCCGTTTCCTCAGACTTCCGAAACGCCGCCTCACTAATCAGCGAAAAGGGGCTGCCAGTATCGAGTACACATCTAAGACTGACTCCCCGAATGTAAACAGACACGACTGGGTTTACCGCGGGCACACCAATACTGTGGTCCTCCCTCAACAAATCTTCCCTAATATCGTCTTCCTCTATCAAATGCACATCAATATCATTGGTCCTCATTAAGTTGTCGCCAACCGAGTCAGCCGCTAGTCATTGATCCCTTTGATTAGGGTCATGTGGCGGATTGTGACGCGGGTTTGCGGGACGAATTTCAACACCCAATGGCGGACCACCCGTACTGTTTACAGCACCCCTGTTGTTGCTTGTTCGATAATTATTCTGTGGTCGGTCACGACTACCGTTCCTAGGTCCGCTATAATTACTCCAGTATCTCTGCTCATTACCATATCTTCTAAACTCCCGGGGGTGTCTTTGATTTACTCTCGGCGAATGATGACGATTGGCATCGTTCGTTCTGCCCGCGTTCCGTGAGGAATCGCGACGCTGCCAACGCTCGCGCGCCCTGTAACTCTGAAGCGACCCGTTACGTCTGGAGTGCCACCTGTCTCTACGGCTGCGGCTTCGCTCGCGCGGCCGCTGCTCGTAGGCGCTCTGACCGTAATTCTGCGTGGTGCCATTCGCATCGCACTCAAGCTCTAAAAGGAAATTGCGAAACCCCTCTACGTCATCCTTACATCGTCCTGCAAGGATAACGTGCCGCAACTGCATTGGAAACTTTCCCAGGCAAATACGAATAATTTCTGCAGGTCCATAAGGATCGTCAAGATGTTCATTCGCCTGCAGCATGTGCTCGAACATCTGCACAGGGCTGGAGAACTTTGACCTGTTTAACTCTGGTAGCATAATGAGTCCGTGTTTTACACGACTTTGCGCTGCCACTGACCAATATATCGACAGGAAGTGTTGACGAAACTCCCCAACAGTGTAGCAATTGCGTGCAATTGACCTCATCCGCGCCGCTGGCTCACCTTCGAGGTAGCCGCACATATACTCTATTTTGTGCGCACTGGGCCACGTAGGAGGGAGGGAGAACTCGAACTGCTGTAACCAGGCCTGCGGGTGAATCCCCGTAGCCGAGTTACGGAAGACTTCAAACTTCCTCACGGACAGAAAATGTTTAAAGTCAAATTCGTGAGTTTCCCCTGGCGAACGTTCCTGAGGGGATCCGCGCCGTTCCCACCTGGTACGAGATCCGAGATCATGACGATGATCAAATTCGCCATCGTTCCCGGAAACATCGTCGGAATAATGGCCCTTTCGTTCATTTCTTTCAACTTCATGGGCCTTTAACCCTTTTAGATGAAGTTCTAAACGGGCCATGCGCTCACATATTCCCTCGGTAACCCCTCTTTGTTGTATTTTTATTTCACACTGTCCACGCGGACATTTCGTTATCGACCGTATTTCGTCTGCATCCGCTGATGATGAGGTAATCGTTTCCCTATTATTGTCAGACTTACGCGCCACTGCGTCTGAGATCCTGGCTATTTCTTCTCGCATCTCTCGGTGGGCCGTGTCTTGTTTTGTTTGCGTAAGCCCTTGCTCTCGCTCGAGAGCTATTATCGCCTGGCTGAGGGTTTCTACCTGCGCGCTAATATGGACCGGGCACTTAGCCGCAGTGTCCTCTATTCGGCACACAAGAGCCGCGTGGTCACTCTGGCATTGTTCTGCTAACGCGCGGAGATCCCTGGCGGAATTTTGTCCTACTCGGGACTCAAGAGCCGCTCGTTCACTCTGGCATTGTTCTGCTAGTATACCTATATTCCCAGCGAACCTTTCTTCTTGCTCCATCACCTGCTTGCTAATGACTTGCTGCCCCTCTTCTAAGGCGGAGATGCGTTGGTCAATGATTGCCAGTTTCTCCCCAACACCCTGTACTATTTCACTAGTCAATCTTTTATTTGCTTCCTCGATATGCCTCCTATTTTCTTCTGCTTGTTTTTTATTCACTTCCTCGCTATGTCTCCTATTTTCTTCTGCTTGTTTTTTATTCACTTCCTCGATATGTCTCCTATTACTGTCTAGTAATTGTCGTAGCATAGCCTGTAATGAATTTGCATCCATCGAATGATTCGAAATCACTACAGCGGGCTCAGGATGGACAACACTTGTACTTGCGTTTTCCGCGTTTCGTTCCTGGTCGGACTCGACGTTTTGACCTCGTCCTTGTTCAGGGTTATTTTCTGGCAGGTTTTTCCGATCGCGGCTCCCTGAACAGCTACGCGTCTCCATCATAAGAATAGTTACTCCGTGCTCCAAAACACAACAAGAATAATGCCAAAGTCTCCTAATGGACTCACAGTCCCCACAAAGCACCCAAGATTTACTATATGACACTGGTACACGCCACAGGACAAGAATCAACCCAAACTTGTAACACAATTGAATACTAAATCACAATATCTATACAGTAATACATATACAAGATAAAACATGTAAGAAAATGCACACCTATATCATAAATTCACGTAAATTCAGTATCACAGAAAGACAATATACCAATTAGCACATCCAACCGAAAATAACTAATCCTCACTGCGCATCAGAAGATCTCTGGTTTACCGAAATCCGTGAGCAGGGTAAGCCATGTGTAAGTGGCGTGAATAAAAGGACGCTATGTGCAAGAAGCATGAAGCGCCCTTTGAATGTATCCTGATAGCTAAAAGAGCCACGCGCACTTTGAATAAGAAAATGCTATTTGACACTGAAATCAATATAAAAGATAGGGTCGCCACCAACTCTAGCCACACGACAAAAAGAGGTAGCACTGAGTCGGAAAATTACTTAATTTATTAATAAGAAAAACTCACAAAAGAACATTCATTGTAAAGTCATTGATAAAGAATGGGATGTAGTTATTAATATGATCCAGGCATTCTTCCCGTGAATCAAATATTGCGTAAAGTAAATAGGACGTGAACACCATGCGTAAGTGCAGCCTGCAGCAAGATTTGTGAAAACACGATCTCTTCCAGAGCGTTTGTTTCAAAATGGTTCAAATGGCTCGGAGCACTATGGGACTCAACTGCTGAGGTCATTAGTCCCCTAGAACTTAGAACTAGTTAAACCTACCTAACCTAAGGACATCACAAACATCCATGCCCGAGGCAGGATTCGAACCTGCGACCGTAGCGGTCTTGCGGTTCCAGACTGCAGCGCCTTTAACCGCACGGCCACTTCGGCCGGCCGTTTGTTTCAGATAAAAAAAGGGACACTAATCACTACACCTGTGCACATGGAAACGCTATAGGTGGGCCAACAAGGAAAACTACAAGGTAAATGGCGAAGGTAACGGCGACGTAACATCGGTACACAAGATAAGATTGAAGGCAAAATTATTTATTCCTTAAAACATTGATGTAGTGCATCTATAGCCTGCTGTTGCATGCTAACTATATACAATTGCTTGTGAAATACGACACGTTTCATAACAGACTCGCGTGTCCACTCGGTCCGCGGAGACAATTTCTATGGACCGTGGCCAAATTTTAATCACATGAGACAAAGAAAATTCACAAATACACAAAAATTACCAAGATCCGGAAAAGATTAGAAGCATACACACACAATTGTAGGCACATAAACATTCACACTGAACCGAGGGCAATTCAACATATGCAACTCCTTTGTGCTGCGTTCCTCTCACGGATCAAAGTCAAGACTGCATTGGGAATCAAACTGAAAGTTTACAAAAGCCTTGCATTCCCTGCTGCAACCCAGCAAGTAAATCTTTATAAGACGAAATTCGAGACCAAAAGCTAAAAGCTCCCCTCTCTATGTGACAACGCGCCACGCGGTCAGTCCAACTCACCCTTCTGCTACTGGAGCACAGCTGTGTACGCTTCCCATACCGGCGGCAGACTGCCTCCCGTTTCTCCAGCCTCTTCCACGCTCCGCGTGGACCGGAAAACCCCAGGATGCCATTTCCGCCACCAACCTAACGCAGGTGGATTTATCACCAGTAGCGGAAACCTCTTTGCCGACTTGACCACTACGAGAGTTGGCAATGAAAGGTGGCTACAGGACCCTTTCAACTTACGTGGATGCACTACGATAAAAGAATTATTTAAAGACAGCCTAAACTCTTGCACTACAATCCAGTTATACAACAAGAAACACTCTACGCATCACAAATAACCACAATAGGAGCATCAGATATCACAGAGGCTGAAAAAAATATAACGTAAAATCATCAGAAAATTTTTTGGAGCAGTACGCAGAGATGGTATATGGATGCGTAGATCAACCACATAATTTTACGAACGCACAGACTGACTCACAGATATGATCAGGAATCGTCGTTCTATGGACACATAACATTAAAAAAAGACGCACAAAGAGGTTATAAGGGTGGCAAACAGTTCAATCAAAGAACGCAATTGGTTTCGAGAAATAGAAGAAGACCTAAAACAAGCAGGGATCAATACTGAAATGATAAATGAAAGAGGGAACTTCAGAAACAAAATAATGAACGCGAAATCTGAAGTAAAAGAATAGAAGAAAACAGGCAATATATAGATGGAGCAAAGGGAACAGGAACACAACCAAAGAATTAAGAGGTACTGGGAAGAGGAAAACCAGAAGGAAACGGGGAAAAAATTAATAATCATGTAATATTCCAGATAACCACTGTCCCGAAGGCAAATATGTGTAACAACAACAATTGGCTATAAAAAGTATACGAGCTTACCAATAGGGTGCATAGACACTTCAGGACAGAGAAAGGAGAAACTTCATTGCGAGACTTCATAGTAGATAGTGCACCTCGAGATGCTGGAGTAGGGGCATTAAATATGGCCTTTATGAGACGCTGCGTCTAAGTCTTGCTGCTCCTGACGTCGGACATCCAGTTCTGGCCGCTGCCCAAAACATACGAGGTGCGACAATAAAGTAATGAGACTGATGTGAAAAAAAATCTTGCCTACCGTTTCAGTCAAGTTTAGTGTTATCTCCATCAAAGTAGTTCCCTTCTGATTGCACACAGTTTTTCCAGCGCCTCTGCCATTGATGGTAACATTTCTGGAACTCATCTTCTGTAATATCGTCCAAGACCCTCGTCATAGCTTAATGGACATCTTATGTTGTTTGAAAATGGTGTCCCTTGACCACAGTTTTGACTCTTGAAAATAGAAAAAAGTCGCACGGAGCGATATATGGTGAATAACGTGACTGTGGTAGTACTGAAATTTGTTTTGAGATTAAAAATTGCTGTACTGACTGAGCAGTATGGGATGGCGCTTTATCGTGATGCAGTAACTTGTTATCAGCAATGTTGGCACGGACACGTAGAACTCTTTCACGAAGCCTTTCTAAAATTTCTTTGTAGTAATATTGGTTAACTGTTTGTCCAGGAGGCACCCACTCTTTATGAACAATTCCCTTGGAATCAAAGAAGCACACAAGCATGCATTTCACTTTTGACTTTGACATGCGAGCATTTTTTGAACTGGGTGATACCTTTGAGCACCATTGCGAACTTTGGCGTTTTGTCTCTGGATTGTACTGAAAAAGACAACTTTCATCACCAGTGATAACACGGCTCAGCAATTCTGGATTGATTTCTATTTGCTCTAACAGATCGTTTGCCATATCTTTCTGTGTTTCTCGCTGTCGTGGTGTGAGATTTTTGGGAACCATTATTGCACAAATCTTTCTCATACCAAAATCTTCAGTTATTATTAGACGAACCGTTTCTTGATTGATGTTCAGTTCTTCTGCAATCATTTTCACGAACACTCTTCGATCAGATCGTACGAGTTCACGGAACCTGGCGAAGTTGACATCCGTCCGTGAGGTTGATGGTCGTCCACTGCTGTCTTCATCTTCAACATTCGTTCTGCCTTCACTAAACATTTTATGCCAAACAAAAACTTGAGCTCTTGACATAACCTCCTCTGCAACAGCCTTCTGAAGCTTACCATACGTTGTCGTCGCGTTTTCACCCAATTTAACGCAAAAAAAGAAATGGCATACCGTTGCGCATTATTATGTGGTTCCATTTCCGTGACGAGAGACAGAAACATGTGTTAAATTATTACAGCACAACTCACGACTGAGCAGTTGCATCGATGTAACACTTGGACTAGAAGCAGCCTATAGACCAAGGTCAAAGATATTGTGCCTACGCAAGCCTGCAGGGTTGCCACATCTTGGAAAGAAAATCGGTCTTATTACTTTATTGTCGCACCTCGTATGCACCTCCCGCCGCGTTCACGCCTCGGCTAAGGTATGTTGCAATTCGACTCCAGCGCGCATTCAGCCACGCCGCCAGCAAGCTAACCACCGGTAAACGACTTCCATCATAGTCTGCCATTGTTTCATGTGTCTCGTAGCGACCACATCAAAACCATGGTAACAAATGAGTACATAGCTATTTTGTCTCCTTGCTAGTAGTGGAAACATGTACTTAGTAATAGTCATTTCTGTGATTTTTGTAGCCGTAGATCAAAACATCTTTGTTTATCAAAATAAATGTTTGTGGCAACATTCACTGACGAATAAAAACCGCAAGACCAAGAAAAAGTTGTGCGTCACAAAGGAAAGTTTCTAGGCGTGTTTCTACATCTCAAAGATGTTGGTTATTCAAATTTCACGCCATTCATGTGAGAGGATGTAAGTAAGGTTTGCTTCAAATAATCGCCGCAACGGTCGCGAGCGTCAGTTGAAATTGGACGGTGTGATTTGATGTTAGTCAAGAACGTCCTTAAGACGACAAGGAAGCTATTATCAACAACTCACTGAATTTGAATAGGTCGCGTAATAGGGCTACAAGGAACTGGATGTTCCTTCTCCGATATGGCAGGAAGATTTGGCAGGAATGTAGCCACCGAACGTGATTGCTGGAGGTGATAGTCACGAGAATGTACGGGCGCAGGGAGATGGGGATCGAGACGCCCACGTGAAGCTACTGAGCTAAAGACCATCGTATTCGGTGTATGGCTCTGGTGCGTCGCCCTGCGTCTGCAGCAGCAGTTTGAGTAGTATTTGGCACCACAGTGGCATGACGAACAGTTAAAAATCGGTTACTTCAAAGAGTGCTCTGAGACAGACGCCCAGTTACGTGCATTCCACTGACCCGAAACCACCGCCATTTGCGACTTCAGTGGTGTCAAGCGAGAGCTCATTGGAGGACAGAGTGGACGACTGATAAAAGCTGGTTCTTCCTCGGTGCCACTGTTGGCCGTGTTTTGGTCAGAAGGAGGCCGGTTGATGTCCTGTAAGTCTGATTGCGTGGTAGACACACTGGACCTACACCTGGAGGTACAGTGTGGGGTGCCATTTCATATGATAGCAAGAAGACTCTTGCAGTTAAAACACATACCATGAATGTAAATTTGTACGTAAGTGTGGTGATTCGACCTCTTGTCCTGTCATTCCTAAACAGCATTCCAGAGGGGTGTTTTCCGACAGGATAACACTCACCCACATCTAGCTGTTGCAACCCAACATCATCTACGGAGTGTCGACACTTTGCCTTGGACGGCTAGATCACTAGATCTGTCTCCAGTCTACCATAGATGGAACACAACAGGAAGACAACTCCAGCCTCATACGCTGGCAGCATTAATCATCACTATATTGACCGACCAAGTGCAACAGACAAGGAACCCCATGCAACAAACTGATATCCTGCGCCTGTAGAACACAATGCATCCACTTTTGGATGCTTGCTGTCAACATTCTGGCGGTTACACCGGTTATTAATATGCCAGCGTTTTCTGTTTGCAGTTGTTTACGTCGGACTTACATTAACAGGATATTACAATGTTAATCGCTTAAAAATGTTACGTAGACAAATGTATTGCCGAATTTACATTTCTCTTCATTGATATTGATTATATTTTGGAGCTGACATTTTTTTTCTTTATTGCATTTCTTGTGGCTGGTGCTAACAATCCCTTTGTCTGTTGTGCATTTGTCGCAGTCAAGTACAAATTGAAATACGATAATACATTTTAAAACAAGACATATTCCAGACACACTTCGCTATACAAGATACGACATCCGTAATCTGACGATTGTTATAGCAGCTGGAATTTTTAGACTATCTTCCGTTATTGGACTCAATCCGTTTAGCATGTTTGTAACTCCCATTAGTGAACTCAAACAATTCATTCTTCTGTATCATTAAGTACTGCAACGAAAGATTGCTAGCAGATAGTGATAATGGTTGGTGGTCCGCGTACCAATGTGCTGCAAATAGAGCTAAAATGACTGTAAAACTAATTCCAAAATCTACTGTTTTTATGAGACAGTGATAATGAAAAAATGAGTGAGTTCAGACAGTTATTACTCGTTTATATCTGTCCGGTCCAAATGCGGCTGGTACAATGCAGCTCTATGGGCTCCGCAATACCACGTACATTGCTTATGGAATGCATACATACATGCCTCAGTTGTGTTTGTTAAGGGTGATACTGTCTGTCTCTCTCTCTCTCTCTCTCTCTCACGTTCGCTTATTCAAGCGAGACCTCCGCATATTAATTTTCCAGTTAAATCGGTCTGACCACACAGCTGTTCACCAAATTTGGACGGAACTCGTTGTAATTTCCCCATTCAGCCCACGGCGTCAATTACGTCCGTTATCATGCAAAGCTGCAGTTGTTGTCTGCAGCCATTTTCGATACAGGAAATCATTAAAAAGCACATATTAAACACGAATTTTACAGACAATTTCAAGCGTTTTATGTACATTGTCCATAACAGCAGTATGCATCCAACGCTTCGTGACATAGTAAACTTGTTCAAACAAAGTAATGAGAACAACAAGTGAAACTTAAAAGTGAGACAGTCTTTATTGCCAAAAAATATACATGTATACGGGACATTGGTTGTTACTAAATGCGTGAAAAAAAGTATCGTCTATTACGCCAGAACCTCGAACATATCTTTTGAATTGGCTGTCTAAATGGAGTGCTTGTGCCACAAATAAATACCGCGCGCTAGCAATTAGGGAAAAATCATTGCCACGCGACTTTCTCTACATATTGCTTCACCTTTCAAAACTGCAAGAGAAGTTTCGAGAAGCATCCTTTAACATCCAAAAGTCAAGTCAGACACACTATTGTTACTTTACGGTTAGATTAAGTACGAGCTGACACCAGCCAAATGGCACCTCATTACCAAATAGTGTCCACTCTGCGAACACGAGGGAAAATTTTCATTCAGTTGCAGCGAATCTCTTCGACCCTGCTGGTCCTCTTTGGAATATCTGTGTGCTATTCCAGTGTGTATAGAAACCGCTCGATCCATTTTTGTCATCATTATCACCAGCCTTTTGACCTCAGACAGGCGTGCTTTGCTGTCTTAAGGTGTATGCTTCCTTGTTGTTCCTATTTGTTTCTTGTCCTTTTACACTGATCTTCAGTTAGGTCTTTGTCTCGGGATTTTCTTGTCTTAGAATCCAGGAAAGAACTTCCTTGGTTTACCTGCTAAGCGCTAGATTTATTTTCCTGTTCACGTCATATGTTGTGCACATAATTCGTGGAACGTAAGACGTACGGACACAAAACGCTGCGTTTATCCTATGCAATATATTTCAAGTTAGCATGGAATGTAATAGACCACATGAGTATAGTACTAAATTTTTCACATTACACATAAAAATCCTGGTTTTGCATGTGCTCAGTTTGCGACCTCATAAAAAATATTCAAATTTAAAGTGCAGAAAATTAAAAAGCTCTCTAAACTTCTGGCTACATCCCGTGCTCAAGAGTTTATTCTTTTTGTTTTAGTCGTCAGTCTTCTGACGCGTTCGACGCGACCCGCCACGTATTCCTCTCCTATGCCAAACTTTTCATCTCAGTGTAACACTTGCAACATACGTCCTCAATTATTTACTGAATGTATTCTTCCTAAGTCTGTCTTCTTCTACTGTTTGTACCATCTGTAGCTCCCTCTAAAATCAAAAAAGATATTCTCTGATGTCTTAACATGTGCCCTATGTTCCTGTCCGTACTTCTTGTCAGAGTTTCCCATCTATTCTTTCCTATCCGATTCCGCGGGGACCCTCCTCATTCCTTACCTTATGAGGCCACCTAATTTTCAACATTCTTCTCTAACACCACATTTCAAATGCTTGTATCATGTTCCGGATTCCCACACTCCATGTTTTACTGTCATACAATGCTGCGTTCCAAATGTACATTCTCAGAAATTACTTTCTCAAATTAAGGCATGTGTTTGAAACTAGTAGACTTCTCTCGGCCAGGACTTCCCTTTCTTCCAGTGTTAGTATGCTTTTTATGTCCTCCTTGCTTCGTCCATCATGGGTTATTTTTCTGCATAGGTGGCAGTATTCCTGAACTTCATCTACTTCGTGATTATCAATTGCAATGTTAAATTTCTCGCTTTTGTCATTTATGCTAATCCTTATGACTTTCGTCTTACGTCTTTCTTCAATTTACTCTCAGTCTATATTCTCCAATCATTAGGCTGCTCATTCCATTCAACAGACCCTGTAATATTTCTTCACTTTCACTGGGGACAGCAATGTTATCAGCGAATCTTGATACTGATATCCATTCACCTTGAATTTTAATACCTATATTGAACATTTCTTTTATTTCCGTTATTGCTTCTTCGATGCACAGATTGGACATCAGGGGCAAAAGATTACATCCCTGTCTTGCACCATTTTTAATACGAGAACTTCGTTCTTGGTCTTCTACTCTTATTGTTCCCTTTTTTGTTCTTGTACATACTGCATATTATCCGTCTTTCTCTATAGCTGACCGGAGCAAATCTTGCACCATTTGACACTGTAGAACGCTTTTTCTAGGTCGACAAATCCTATGAACGTGTTCTGATTTTTCTTCAGACATGCTTCCATTATTAACTGCGACGTCAGAACTGCCTCTTTAGTGTCCTTATCGCTCCTAAACCCAAACTGATCATCACCAAAAACATTCTCAGTTTTCTTTTCCATTCTTCCCTATATCATTAATGTCAACAGCTGGGGTGGGTGAGCTGTTTAGCGGACTGTGCGATAATCCTTGCACTTGTCTGCTCTTGTAATCTTGGGAATTGTGTGAATGAGGTTTTTCCTAAAGTGTAATGGTGTATCGCCAGTCTCAATATACGGTTCAAAATCGATAATTGTTTTATTGCCACTTCCCCCACGATTTTAGAAATTAGTATGGAACGTTATCTATACCTTCAGACTTATTTGATTTTAATTGTTCCAAAAATATGTCCTGATTCGAATACCGGATCCTCTATTTCTTCAATATCGACTCCTGTTTCTTATTCTGTCACGTCATCAGGTAAGTCACTCCACTTACAGATGTCCTCAACTTACTCTTTCCACCTACACGTTCCGTTCTCTGCATTTAACAGTTAGATTAACATTGCTCTCTTAATATTATCGCCCTTGCTTTTACTTTCACCTAATGCTGTTCTGTCTTTTCCATATTCTGAGTCAGTCTTCCCGATAAACATTTCTATTTCGATTACTTCACATTTTTCATGTGGCCGTTTCGTCTTAGCTTCCTTTCTACTTCATTACCCAGCGACTTCTATTTCTATATTCCTGAATGTCTCTGGACGTTTTTGTACTTCCTTTTTTTTTTATGTACCGACTAAAGTATTTCTTCTGCTATCCATGGTTTTTTCCCAGTTACCTTCTTTGTACCTATGTTTTCCTTTCCAACTTCCGTGATGGTCCATTTTAGAGACGCCCATTCATCTTAAACTCCACTGTCTAGTGAGCTATTCCATACTGCAGTATCTACATGCTTAGAGAATTTCAAGCTTATCTCTTCATTACTTGCTACCGTGATGTAATCTAACTGAAATCGTACTGTATCTCCCAGCATTTGGAAGTGTAGTTTGTCTTCTTGTGAATCTAAAACAGAGTATTCGCTATTGCCATCTGACATTTATTGTAGAATAAAGTCTTCCTTCTGTCTCATTCCCCTAGAGTGAGCCTTTGCATTTCCCTTCTCAAATTTTCTAGCTTCCCTACCATCTTCAAACTTCTGGCATTCCACGCCCTGACTCGCAGAACGTTATCCTCTCGTTGGTTATTCAATGTTTCTTTCAAGGTCACACCCCTCGCGGCAGTCCCCTCCCGTTGACCCGAATGGGGTACTTGTCAGAAATCTTTTGCCAGTGGAGAAATCCTAATGATACATTTTCAATAACACGCCACATGTCCAGAGGATACACGTTACGTGTCTTTAGTGCAGTGGTTTTCATTGCCTTCTGCATTGTCATGCCGTTTATCATTGTTGATTCTTACGCCTTTTAGGGGCTAGGGAATGCCCCGAAATTCTGACTTGTTATGTCGGATATCTCCGGCAGCCATTGCTGATGATTTTTATTCAAAATTTAAGCGGTGGCGGAGTTTACACCTGGGACGATGACACCCTTCTCAAAATAACAAATTTACGTACACTGGCGCTCCTATCTAGCTTTATAGAAATATTTAACTTTACATGCAGTTTAATGTCGAATTATAATTGACCTAACACAGAAATTTGTTGGATCTTGTACTAAAATTGTCATGCTGGCTTTATAACACGTTCATATGGAGCAAGCTTTGCTTAGCCACATTCTCTCGTATAACTCAATGAATTTTTCGCTCTATTAATACGTTGGTTATAATAAAATTGACTTGTTTTCTTAATTGCTTTCTACCAGCGGTTTTATGTGGCGTAATATATGTGTTCTTTGTGTGTCTGCTTCAGCTGTTGTGAAATCCATAAACAGTAATAAATGCAAATGTTAATAATTTAATGAGTAACAATTATATGAGCACATTCCAGTTTGAAATAAGCTTGTCCCACCACCACAGTTGAAAAGAAGTATTTATTTTTTCGAACCATGTCTAAGGCATTTCACGTAATTTCGGTAAATAATATTTTACTGGAATGAGATTTTCACTCTGCAGCGGAGTGTGCGCTGATATGTAACTTCCTGGCAGATTAAAACTGTGTGCCAGACCGAGACTCGAACTCGGGACCTAATATTTTTCTGTTACCATATCCTATGTTCCCGGAACAACCAGTACGAACTGAAGCTGGGAAATGTTTTGGCGTAACCACAAGCACCGGAATCAAGAAGTACGCAAGATCAGAGAAGGCGGTGAAATGACGTCGGCCAATGGCGCGCCGAATAGGACCGCACCACGACAGGAGCGTCCTCAAACCGAAGTGAATGAATATAAGCACCGCTCCAGCCAGCCTCGGCCGCTCAGATCAGTTATCAGTGACGTGTGACAACTTGCAGGAACATTGTGCATAGCAAGAACTCGGACTTACGTTATATGTCGCCCATACTTTGCGACGTCTTTGTAAATACAAGTTAAGTATTGTTAACTAGCTTTATAAAAATTACTATTGTTATTTGCTTGAATTGTTGTATAGCATACCGAGAACGCAGCAACCCTTAGGCACCCTATACGAGACGAGTGGGCAAGATCCAACAGGAAATATGTCTGAATTATTATAACCACAGGTGTACTATTTATCTCTACCATCACTAATGGATCGCTGATATAATAAGTGTTACAGTTATTATTTAACCATATTCCTCTTCTTGTAGTTCCCACGCCGCGCTTTCTCCTTTTCTCGCCACCGCTATAAAAGAGTCGTAAGACATTGCTGTAGAATTCTCCACTCCCTTCCCATCACGCCTCACATAGTCCTTCGTGGTTTTGAAATGATTTCACCTGTCATTGACCTGTGCAGTCCACTTACTTCTCCTTCCTACTCTTGCGTTTCGAACTCAATTATCAGGAGTTAATTCCTTATTAATATCAACTTCCATTATTGCATTCTACTTGAGATATCCTTAAGATCTCGGAGTCGTTTCCCATTGCCTTCTCCATCCCATGACGCTCATTGGTTCCTCCGCCTCTAGGGATTACTTTTAACCCAAAGACAAAAGGAGCCCTGACTTCATTCGCTCATACACCGTTAGATTGCGGTGTTGGTGACATTGCGGGGGCCCACTTACAGCGGCAGCCACTTCGCCCCCCTCAAGTCGCCTTTTACGACAGGCAGAAATTACCACTGGTCAAGTGTAACTAGCAACCTGCATGGGTAATGATACTTTCGGTACAGTGCCATGGACTGTGCTGCTAGTCCCGGCGGAGGTTCTAGTCCTCCCACGGGCATGCATGTGTGTGTTTGTCCTTGGGATAATTTAGGTTAAGTAGTGTGTAAGCTTATGGACTGATGACCTTAGCAGTTAAGTCCCGTAAGATTTCACACAAATTAGGTACAGTGCCAGACTACAAATTCAATGGTATCGGTTTCGATGCATGGTCAGTACTGGGATTTTTACCTGTCAGTTATCAGTTCCTTCACCTATTTGAACCTTTGTTGTGAGAAATACCAACTTACCCCATGCTCGAGAATCAGCTTTAAACTGTCCTCTGGTAGGGTACGCCAGTTCAAAGGCCATTTCAAAGGGCAATAATATAACGCCTCCAAAAAGACTACACCTAGAAAAACTCTGTGGCGTTCAAAGCAGTCTTTGGAGTGATTTATGATTATGTGCAAAACTTTGCAAAGACTATTGATTAACATAAACTCACAATGTATGATACATATGTGCCTGATTTACCTGATATGTTAAACGTGCCCCATGGTTTACGCAGATATGCTGCAGGGAAGTGCCACCAAATGCAATAGACCCTGTTTCCTAAACAGCAGTTTGAGCAAGTATTACATTAAAAACGTGGAATAAAGTGCCTTTCAAAATACTTCCAGTAGATCAATGCGCTATATTTTATTTGACTGTAGTATAAGTGTCCCATATAGTACATATTTTTTCTTAATTAATAGTCAATTGATGAAAGTATGGGTAACTTATACATGGAAAAATAGTATCACATTCGGAAATTTTTGTACATTCAAAGTAAAATAAATCACATTCGGCATCATAAAAATTTTCACTAGTGTACGATGCAAAATTGAGCGTAATCAGTAATTTTCGAGTTTAGATCTAAGTAATACATACTGACTTTCTGAAATGCATAGTACGAGGGGCGTTCAGTAAGTACTGCACCACGTTTTAACCTATCTTACACGTCACATGAACTTCTCAGATGTGACCTTTCTCTCGCATGCGTTGACGTCTTGCTGTCTGAAGCGTCGTGGAGCCCGAGGGTGACGTCATAGAGCGTTTTGCACAATCAAAGAGGGACCGTGTACGTATCTTTGAGCCAAATTTCAAACTTAAGCGTCGCAATGAGTGGGAATTACGAGGTTTCGAAGAAGTGATCCTTTAATCCTGTTGAACACTGTATAATAAAGGATACACTTCTTGTGGTATGCTGATATTCGCAACTTCCATTTAATCTTATACACTGCCAGTCGAGCAGCTGCCTCTTAGACATACGATGTACAGTCATATTAACTAGGGCCCACTAGTTTCGGGTCACTTAAAATTATTTGCTGATCGCGGTCTTATTGTCTGCAGTTCCTTTCTACTAAAAAAAGGGAGGAACTGAAAATGTCATTATCAGCAGTCCCATCCTCACCACATTCACAGATTGTTGTTACACTCCATTCGATGTAGATTTCTGAATATGGACCGTGATCCATTAATAGATGCACAATGCTCCTAGCAGGGGCAATGTCACGCACGACATCAGGCAGACTACAGACGCAAGAAACGTAAAACTTCGTGGGTATGGAGGTGAAAGAGTCATCCTCTGCAGGATACTAGAAGGGCTACAGCCAGGTGTGGAGACCATCCGAAAGCGGGCACTAGAATATTTGATCTAAAGGAACTGCAGAAAGAGGAATGCAATGAAATTTGGAAGACGAGGAAGAATATCAAAGAGGGAATATCTTATTTGTGGTGATCAAGATTAGAATTCATTTCCAGCCTTAAATTCATAATAGTAACGGTACAATCAACTGGAAACATATTCTGTCTCCAATAGACTAGCTAGCGACAGTCGCAACAAAAGCCCTTTACGAGATACCGAAGCTACAAAAAAATGGTTCAAATGGCTCTGAGCACTATGGGACTTAACTTCTGAGGTCATCAGTCCCCTAGAACTTAGAACTACGTAAACCTATCTTACCCAAGGACACCATACACATCCATGCCCGAGGCAGGATTCGAACCTGCAACCGTAGCGGTCGTTCGGTTCCAGACTGTAGCGCCTCGAACCGCTCGGCCACCCTGGCCGGCCCCCAAGCTACAAAATGTATCCCTGCCAACTGCTGTTCAAGCTCAACGTTATGTCAGCCGCCATATATGGAATTCAGTTATAATATGGAACAACCTGACGGTGAAAAACCACAAACAAAGTATAGAAAGTAGCATCGAGTTTTTCAAACAGAGCTCCGTCAGTCTCAAAATTTGTAAGAATCTTGTTTCAAAGAAAATATTATTCGGCACATCGATCTTCGAGAGACGCAAGTGTACAGAAGAGCCACGGCAAAGCCAGGGAGGTACCCAAGGAAATTATGGAAGCAAAAGCGATGACTTTGGATGCCTGGACAGAAATGAACTTCCAACTCCGTGACCTGTACACATGTTTCACTACCTATGATTTCCATAGGAAGAAATGTCACTAGGGACCAAATCACGACACGAACGAGGACTGCATCATTAAAGTACGCAACAAACCGTACCATAAATACCATTTAGTAAAGTGTGACAGCAGAACTCAACAACTATGTACATTAAGTGAAAGCATAAATCAAATGTAATATATTCCGTTGTACACTTTTGTTTACTAAAGATACTAAGGGCGCTGAATAAGTGATGCAAAACATTTATTTTCCTGAACGCAGGTTGGTTTCATTCTGGATTCCAATATACCATATTATTTCCCAGTCCTCTGCCTACAATAGCCTGCTTTTCAATATGATCTCCGTTCAATCCAACGGCCTTATTTGACTTTACTGGGAGGCCTGTATCCCCACCTGGCAGCTCTCTACTGATCAACGTCGGAGCCGACGTCTTGCTGCATCATTAACCTCTCCATGAGCTACGTATAGCTTCCCGCGAAATGCATCCTTATTTGGGCCAAACAGATGGAAATCGGCAGGCGCGAGATCCGTGTTGCAGGATGAATACGAAGAATATTTTCTGTGAGCTCCCCTTGGGTGTGCAGACTTGTGTGTAAGGCCATGCGCTTTCATGGAGATTGAGAAATTCATTTGCATTTTGGTGGCGCTGAAGTCGTTTCTTCACTTTCCTGAGGACAGTACAGTACACTTCACAGTTGATCGTTGCATCATAAGGGAGGATATCAGACAGAATAAACCTTTCACAGTCCCAGAAGACCGTAGCCATAACTTTACTGGCTGGGGGTCCGGCTTTCAAGGTTTGCTTCGGAGGAGAGGTGATGTGGGGCCACTGCATGCATTGCCGTTTTGTTTCCGGTTCGAAGTGATGAACCCTTGTTTCATCGTCTGTCACGACAGATGTTCCTTCGTTGCTCTTTATGGTCTTCTATTAGGCAGCTAGAAGCCAAGCGAGCAAACACATTTGTGTGCGCCAACTGGTGGACGAGTGTTTCAGCACTACCTGCAGACGGTCAAGTTGACCAGGAGGCATTTGATTAAGAATGAGAGCATCCACACGTTCCAACATTCCAGAGGTCACAGCTGTAAGCGGAAGTCTGACAGATTCGCGTCACTTTGTTGCGATGATGACTGACGCCTTGCCCAGCGACTCACCACGCTTTTGCTCGCTGTCATGTCTCAGTAGTTCTGCAAGCGCCTATGAATATCTGAGATTCCCTGTGCTCTGGTTTTCCGCCAAAAGAAAATGACAGCTCTCATTGAAACGCACCTGCATTACAGACTCCAGTTTGAGGCTACGTTCAGCACCGTGACCTTTCGGAACTTCTTGGAACTATAGGGGCTGAAGGTTAATATTCCATGATGTCTCACAACAAATTCTCCATTTTTTCCACCGACAGTGACATAGAAAATAAGTGTTACATTTCTTACTAAACTCCCCTCTTATTATTAGACATTCTTCGGTTCATTTATTTCACTGAGCACGGCAACATCACATCTACGTCTACATCTACATGATTACTCTGCAATTCACATTTAAGTGCTTGGCAGAGGGTTCATCGAACCACAATCATACTATCTTTCTACCATTCCACTCCAGATCAGCGCGCGGGAAAAACGAACACCTAAACCTTTCTGTTCGAGCTCTAATTTCTCTTATTTTATTTTGATGATCATTACTACCTATGTAGGTTGGGCTCAACAAAATATTTTCGCGTTCGGAAGAGAAAGTTGGTGACTGAAATTTCGAGAATAGATCTCGCCGCGTCGAAAAACGTCTTTGCTTTAATGACTGCCACACTCTCTCCCCTATTACGTGATAATACAAAACGAGCTGCCTTTTTGCACCCTTTCGATGTCCTCCGTTAATCCCACCTGGTAAGGATCCCACATCGCGCAGCAATATTCTAACAAATGAGTGTAGTCTAAGCTGTCTCTTTAGTGGACTTGTTGAATCTTCTAAGTGTCCTGCCAATGAAACGCAACCTTTGGCTTGCCTTCCCCACAATATTATCTATGTGGTCTTTCCAACTGAAGTTGTTCGTAATTTTAGCACCCAGGTACTTAGTTGAATTGACAGCCTTGAGAATTGTACTATTTATCGAGTAATCGAATTCCAACATTTCTTTTGGAACTCCTGTGGATCACCTCACACTTTCCGTTATTTAGCAGCCACACCATACAGCAATCCTTTCTAAATCGCTTTGCAACTGATACTGGTGTTCGGATGACCTTACTAGACGGTAAATTACAGCATCATCTGCGTACAACCTAAGAGAACTGCTCCGATTGTCACCCAGGTCATTTATATACACTCCTGGAAATTGAAATAAGAACACCGTGAATTCATTGTCCCAGGAAGGGGAAACTTTATTGACACATTCCTGGGGTCAGATACATCACATGATCACACTGGCAGAACCACAGGCACATAGACACAGGCAACAGAGCATGCACAATGTCGGCACTAGTACAGTGTATATCCACCTTTCGCAGCAATGCAGGCTGCTATTCTCCCATGGAGACGATCGTAGAGATGCTGGATGTAGTCCTGTGGAACGGCTTGCCATGCCATTTCCACCTGGCGCCTCAGTTGGACCAGCGTTCGTGCTGGACGTGCAGACCGCGTGAGACGACGCTTCATCCAGTCCCAAACATGCTCAATGGGGGACAGATCCGGAGATCTTGCTGGCCAGGGTAGTTGACTTACACCTTCTAGAGCACGTTGGGTGGCACGGGATACATGCGGACGTGCATTGTCCTGTTGGAACAGCAAGTTCCCTTGCCGGTCTAGGAATGGTAGAACGATGGGTTCGATGACGGTTTGGATGTACCGTGCACTATTCAGTGTCCCCTCGACGATCACCAGTGGTGTACGGCCAGTGTAGGAGATCACTCCCCACACCATGATGCCGGGTGTTGGCCCTGTGTGCCTCGGTCGTATGCAGTCCTGATTGTGGCGCTCACCCGCACGGCGCCAAACACGCATACGACCATCATTGGCACCAAGGCAGAAGCGACTCTCATCGCTGAAGACGACACGTCTCCATTCGTCCCTCCATTCACGCCTGTCGCGACACCACTGGAGGCGGGCTGCACGATGTTGGGGCGTGAGCGGAAGACGGCCTAACGGTGCGCGGGACCGTAGCCCAGCTTCATGGAGACGGTTGCGAATGGTCCTCGCCGATACCCCAGGAGCAACAGTGTCCCTAATTTGCTGGGAAGTGGCGGTGCGGTCCCCTACGGCACTGCGTAGGATCCTACGGTCTTGGCGTGCATCCGTGTGTCGCTGCGGTCCGGTCCCATGTCGACGGGCACGTGCACCTTCCGCCGACCACTGGCGACAACATCGATGTACTGTGGAGACCTCACGCCCCACGTGTTGAGCAATTCGGCGGTACGTCCACCCGGCCTCCCGCATGCCCACTATACGCCCTCGCTCAAAGTCCGTCAACTGCACATACGGTTCACGTCCACGCTGTCGCGGCATGCTACCAGTGTTAAAGACTTGCGATGGAGCTCCGTATGCCACGGCAAACTGGCTGACACTGACGGCGGCGGTGCACAAATGCTGCGCAGCTAGCGCCATTCGACGGCCAACACCGCGGTTCCTGGTGTGTCCGCTGTGCCGTGCGTGTGATCATTGCTTGTACAGCCCTCTCGCAGTGTCCGGAGCAAGTATGGTGGGTCTGACACACCGGTGTGAATGTGTTCTTTTTTCCATTTCCAGGAGTGTAGATCAGGACCAGCATAGGTCCCAGGACGCTTCCCTGGGGAACACCTGATATCACTTCAGTTTTACTCGATGATTTGCCGTCTATTACTACGAACTGCGACCTTCCTGACAGGAAATCACGAATCCAGTCGCACAACTGAGACGATACCCCGTAGGCCCGCAGCTTGATTAGAAGTCGCTTGTGAGGAACGGTGTGAAATAAAAAAATGGCTCTCAGCAATATGGGACTTAACATCTATGGTCATCAGTCCCCTAGAACTTAGAACTACTTAAACCTAACTAACCTAAGGACATCACACACATCCATGGCCGAGGGAGGATTCGAACCTGCGACCGTAGCAGTCGCGCGGCTCCGGACTGAGCGCCTAGAACCGCTAGACCACAGCGGCCGCCACGGTGTCAAAAGCTTTCCGGAAATCTAGAAATACGGAATCAACTTGTGATCCCCTGTCGATAGCGGCCATTATTTCGTGCGAATAAAGAGCTAGCTCCGTTGCACAAGAACGATGTTTTCTGAATCCACGCTGATTACGTATCAATAGATCGCTCCCTTCGAGGTGATTAATAATGTTTAAATACAGTATATGCTCCAAAACCCTACTGCACACAGACGTCAATGATATAGGTCTGTAGTTAGATGGATTACTTCTACTACCCTTCTTAAACACCGGTGCGACCTGCGAAATTTTCCAATCTGTAGGTACAGATCTATCGGTGAGAGATCGGTTGTATATGATCACCAGCTAATCTTATCATTAATATCCTTTCACCCTGAATTTTAATCTCAGTCTTGAACCTTCCTTTTATTTCCGACATAGGTCCTTCAATGTATCGATTGAACAATAGTGGTGAAAGACTGCATTCTTGTATTATAGATGTCGTTATCCAAACACTTCGTTCTTAACCTCCACACTTATTTTTGTTGTTGGTTCTCGTACATCGCGTATTTTATTCCTCTTTCTATATAGTGTACACCTATTTCCCCGAGATTTTAAAACATCTTGCACCATTTATATCATCGAAACGTTATTCTTTATAGACAAATCCAAAGAAAGTGTCTAGATTTTTCTGAGTCTTTCTTCCATTATCAGGCATGGCACCAGTAACATGTCAGGCATCTTTGAGAGGCGTCAGCGTTGTCTGACCTCCTCCTCTGAGTTGTAATTCTGTATTTCAGTAAATGAAATCTAGTTCTTATGAGTTTGACTTATTTGACATCCAGTTAATTTATCAACATATAATGAGTGGCTGCTAGCTTCATACATGCTGAATTCATCAGATGGTTTGAACTCTTTGCTTTCGTCTTGCATTTAGTATAACATCGGTACCTGTGGTCTGTTGGTTCGGTAAGCAGCACGCTACCATCCAACAAATGGCTGTCATCCCACGCTAGTGGTAAGAGAGGAATTTGCGACGAGTTTCCTGTTTGGGAATCTGCCAGGCTGGAAGTGTGGGATGGGAGGCAGTCGACATCAGTCTGGACCACTTACTGGGATGTTGTGGCGCCCAACTGTGTTGGAAAATGGTGTCGCTCAGTCCACAATCTGCAGAGTCGCAAAGGGACGCTTTCTCTTAAGATATGGAAGTGAACAACGCAGAGAAACCATCTCGGTAAGAAAATCGAGCCTTCATTAGTTTTCAAGGGGCTAAAGGAATGCCAAAAAACTTTCTTCTCCAAAAATCATGATACTTATGGAGGAGGCAGCCGAGTGTTTCTGTTTAGAAAACTGTTTTTCCAGAGATCCGTGAAATCATAGGGCACTTTAAGTTACAAGTCTGGTTTTTTGATATGCATTCTTCTGGGGGAATAATTATACACCAGCGTGAGAAGCTGATGGTGTCATTTTGAGAGAGTAAACACCAGCATGAGAAGCTGGTGGGGTCAGTTTGAGCGACTAAACACCTGCATGAAAAGCCGGTGGTGTCAGTTTGAGCGACTAAACACCTGCATGAGAAGTTGGTGGTGTCAGTTTGAGCGACTAAACACCTGCATCAGAAGCTGGTGGTGTCAGTTGGAGCTACTAAACACCTGCATCAGAAGCTGGTGGTACTAGTTCGGGTGCAAATCTGCTTTAGGTGGAAGCTTGTTCGGTTGACTCTTCTGTGCTGACTGCGCTGTTAAATGTTATTGTCCATTCCTTTGACTGATAGCTGCTTCCAGTTGACTGTGTGGGAGCGAAAAGAGCACATTTCTCCAAACTGAGGTGGTGAGTCACGCAGAGCGAATGATTCTGATTCCGTGGTGAGAAGTCATAGTTTACAGTCGGATTTGTAGAGGGTGTTCGGAAGTTTTGATGAGTTGTAGCTTGCCTTGATTCGACACAGAAGCCTCCACCCTGCACTGTCTGGTGCGACAAGTTTCAGTCCCCACCATCGGTGGCCTGCGGAGGCATAGTACTGTCGCAGCCTATTTGTATATGCTACTCGGGAAGCAAGCGAGGGCGTGACTTGTGAAATCTGCGTGCAGTGCGAAGTTTTGATTCAAGAATGAGAGGTAGGTCGCTAGATTTCAAGTTAAGCAACATGGGAGCTAGATTAACAGTAATACATTTTTGTGCGGACCACGGAACTTAGACGTGTCGTTAACGATCTTTGGTCTTTTCTCCATTCATTGTTTGAGTAATCACTTATTTTAACAGTTAGAGGCGACGGGATATGTGTAGCTGAGCCATGAGAAAGAGGAATGTAGTTGGTTCCTGAACAATGACCACCAATAAGTTTCCTTTAATTTACGTCTGTGGTTACAATCATTTTTGTTTAACAGATTACTGGTTTCGCTGGACCATCTGATGATGGTCATTAAAGACCGAAACCTAGGACTTTGTTGTTATGAAACAGATCTGATTATGGTCATTAAAGACCGAAACCGGCAATCTGTTAAACATAAAAGATTGTGAAAATAGACGTAAATTAAATGGTTCAAATGGCTCTGAGCACTATGGGACTTAACATCTATGGTCATCAGTCCCCTAGAACTTAGAACTACTTAAACCTAACTAACCTAAGGACATCACATACATTCATGCCCGAGGCAGGATTCGAACCTGCGGCCGTAGCAGTAGCGCGGTTCCGGACTGAAGCGCCTAGAACCGCACGGCCACAGCGGCCGGCTGAATAATATTGCTGGGTCTTTATTTTCTTTTAGCAGACAGTGTGGCAACTTTAATTGTATTAGAATACTCACCATCGTAATAGTGTTTGCAGCAATTTCCTTTATTATTAAATGTATTTCAAGTAGGGATTTAATAGCGATTCCTCTTGAGCGGCAGTTTTGTAGCTGCTACGTTCGTTGGCGCTCTCTGAAACACTGGGTCCAACATGTCAGGGGACAGTAAGAACTTTGCTTTGTCAGCCCAGAAGGGCCACATATCATCAGTTGTCTTCATTCTTATATGTGTTATTGTTGCCAGCAACTTCGATGCATGGGAGACGTACCTCGTACCGAGATTATTTTCGCAGCAATTATTTAAGGAATGACTCCTACTCACCAAAATGTTTGGAGTCAGTTAAGGCTGTCTTACCTTAGTAGCTTTTAGCAAGCACAATCACTCTGCAACGAGATCAATATTTGCAACTCCAGGAGTAATTTTCTTTCTCTGTTAGTTTATAACTTTGACTTTTAGTGTACTGCAGTCTTTTTCTAAAACCATAAAAATTATTCCTGACAAGTTAGCTTTTTCAAAACGTGAAAAAAAGTTCTAAGGTACAACACGGTCATGCACCTAGGAAAAACAGCTATATTGAAATTTAAAAGAGATGCAGTGGAGAAAATCTTGCCAAACTGCATTTAACTGTTTACCTGTGACGTTATTATACTGCAACGCCCGAATAATCAGTAACTGAAACAAATTGACGTAGAAGTATCATCAAAACATAGTTACAAGTTAAGTACCTTTTGAAATATAAGCTAATGAAACTTACACAAATTTCCATTCAAGAAATTAAAGAAACTAGGTGAATTTGTAAATATCACCATTATAGAACACGTTCCACCGTTCCAAGGTACGATACGATGCACCACCGATAAAGTTTGGTCTAATTGTCCACTCGATATGTCACTAGTTTTAAAACACAAAGAATTTTACACACCATGAAGTTCTATAACTGAGGATTTAACAATATCTTCCAAACAGCTTTAATAAATTATACAGCACTTTGATGCATAAAATTAAATGTACCTACAAATGTTCCGCGAAACACAACCCATCTCTCTCAACAGGAAGAACAGCAGAAAATGGTGAAAGCGGCTTATGACTTTCACTGGTAAGCATTCTACACGTGATATTAAAATCGGTCTGTAAACTGAAACACCGGTCAAGAAACATCAGATGTTCCTACATACATTATCCTCGACGTACAATGCTCTCCCCTGCTCTAAGAGCGAGTTCGTTTACGTTAGCAGTAGCATTGCACGCGTTGATGAGCGTCATTTTCTAGTTCCCCGATGATGAAAGCGGCAGTAAATCCCGTTAACCAAGTGCGGTACTCGACAATGAATGTGCATATCGTATTCGACATTCACTGAGCATGGCGCACTGTATAACAAAATTGCTCTGATATTACAGCATAATTTCACTGAGTAATTGGTCCACTAAAATAATTACACAAGTGTCTGTCAGAATATGTTTATGGAACTTAACAAAGTTGATCACTAACTCGCGTACGCTCGTTCCATCATCAAATAGCCTACACCAGTCTTAACGGCTCTTATTCTGTTTCGGAAGCTAATGGTTTCGATTTTCCTCTGCACTCTATTCACAGATACCAGACGTCTACTCCTCATCAGAAGTACTTACACGTAATTTGTTTTTCATTTCGGTTGTTTACGTTAGCTGAAATAATGAGATACATCTGCAACATGGGCATAAACATATTTAGAAACATACCACATATTTAGAAACATACCAAAATACAGAGAAAACTCATCAGCGCTTTGGGGAGTATCTGAGAAACGGAAAACATTCTCAAAATCGAACATGCACGTATAACTACTGAACTAAGCTAAACCAAAGTAAAATAAACATAATTGGTTAGTTGAAGTATGTAAACAGTTAATACCTTTCAAATTATAAATCATGTATGTTCTGCATTGTCTTCAGGTTCAACAGTTTTGTATCCTTTTTTTGTGTTAGAGACAGTGAACCAGTCGGGTACTCATAACAACGATTGTAGGAAACGCAGTACTAATATGTAACAGTTAAAGGTAGACTGTCCGACTAAGAACGTCTGTCCTGTACGCAAGCATGAGTTGTGTCCGATTTTCTGCCATCGCTTATTTATTGTATTGTGTTTCAAACAGGTAACTCCGAATTCATTAGATTGTATCTTCTACATGAATGAAAATAATAACTAGTGGTAAATTAGAACTTAAGCAATACTACAGAGTTTTTAAAGGTTTTCCATTCCATGACTTGGCGGTACAGCAACCAGTATGCAGAATGAACGAGAAGAAAACAGTCTTGGTTGAGGTGCTTCAACTGCTGTTTATTTATTCATCAACGACGCGCGTTTCACGTAATTCAAAGCATCTTCAGCCCGGCCAATACGTGTTGATACGTGTGTTAGGCGTTACTGTGTTCTGTGCTGTTCGCTATGCCACGTCACAGTTATATCAAAGTAGCTGGAAGAGGAGACACACAGGCGGAGTGTTTCACAAACCTCCTCAAAAGATGCATACCGTGAGACCTATCATTCACGAAGACCAACGGCGCTGTGTGAGATTCCTACGTCCCGGACGGCCGATGCACCGTGAAAGGTGGCTACACTGAGCCACAGCGCCAGAGATCGCGCTAGAGAGTATTGTTCCGCCGCCTCCACTGTCAGTGATTATTGAGATGTCGTAGTGGCAGTGCTTGTCGAGGACTCGTAGTAGTCAGTTCGTGTTGAGATGTGCTAGAGGGCAGTGCTTGTCGAGATGTTGTAATAAGGAGTGCTTGTTCCATGTTTTATGCAGTTGTTTGATGGGAAAGACAGCAGATGGTTCGAATGGAAATACTGTAATGATCAGAGTGCTTTTCGTCAATATATATGAAGGTAAAATATTGCGAGTTTTTTTTCATTATTTCCATGTTTTAAATAATGCGTCATTACAGGTTCAGTCAACAAAGCATCTGGCTTGTGTTCTTGGATTAGAGTGTAATTCTGGTTTTCTTGCGTAATTATGGTATTTCTATTTTCTTTAATTAATTCAGTATAAATGATATTTAAAATTTCTTGTGTTATTGAAGAAGAACCGTGCCAGATGCGTACGTTGAGTCATACTTCCACACACAGAACAGTTATACTTGTGCTTTGGTTTCGTAGGTTTTATAGTTGCTGGGGACTTAATTAATTAATTGTGTTAATGAAAATTTCCATTTCATTCTTTGTTGTTGTTCTATGCAGTCAGATTGCGTAATAATACTAGTCAGGGCCAACCGTTTACGAGACTTCGTAATCGGACAAACAGCTACTAAAACAAAAAATTAAAATTATTTTCATTATATATTAATTAAGCCCCCATGCACGTGGCGACCGCTGCTTCGGATCGTCCCTTGGAATCTTCTGATTGTAAAAATAGTAGACAGTAGGATTGTTGTAGTAATTTGTAGTTACTAATTGTAGTCTATTTTGCATGTGTAGATTTGGTAATTGTCGTTCTTCTGATGGTACTTTTTTTGCAAAATTTCATTTCTGTTGTCTTGTCTACGGGTTTGACAATTAGTGCAATTATTTCAATTGTTCGATTAATCGTGTTTGAGGGAAACATTTCGTGTGAATGGTATTGTTGGAGATAAAGAGTCATTGTGTGTAATTTCCGTACAGTGACGAGTTTTGTATGCTCTGTAAATGATTACGCGATCGATGAAAAAGGCAAAAATGATGGATAGTCAGAATGACGAAATTGTTGACATGGCGAACTCGCCAACACAGGAGAACAGTATAATGAATAATGAAGTGGAAAACAATTTAATAAGTCGGGAAAATAGTCCGGAACCATTTCTAAATTTTTCTCAATCAGGAAATTCACAGAATACGAGATTAACGATAGAAGATTCTGAAATAGTATCGAACACAGATAGCTTTACAGCTATGACGAAAGAAGTTGGTTTCGCGGGAAATGTTAGGGGCGAAAAGAATTTCGAACCGGCTATTATGGAGCAGTTGATGAGTGCTATATTAAATTTGGGATCACAAATGGGAACAATGGAAACACGGCTAGACTCACAAATAGGAACAATCAAAACAGAGATGGGAACTTTGAGATCTGAATTAAAAACAGATAGGGGAACAATGGAGCAGTTTCTATCTGAATTTAAAACAGAGATGGGAACTTTGGAAACACGGTTAGATTCACGAATAGGGACATGTTTCAAAAATATGAAAGATGAGTTAAAGAAAGAAATCAGAGAAGAAGTACAACCGATTTTGAATTCTCACAATAATAGATTAATTGCAGTAGAGATTAGACAAAGGGAACAAGATAGAGAACAGGAAGAAAGAGATCGCGTGATAGTACAAAAATTTTCAGAGTTAAATTTACAACGTGCACATGATAAGGAAGAACTTTGACTATAAACACTTTTTGACTGTTCGGAAATTTAAGATCTTCCGCAATTCTAAGAATGACATACATCCATGTGCATGGTTAGATCAATTTATGTACGCACTCCCACCAAATTGGCCACTAAGTCACAAACTGGAATTTATGTGTGGATATTTAGAAAACGAACCGGCGACGCGGATGCGCGCACTCATTAGAGATTGTAATAATCTGAATGATTTTTATCATGCATTTCTATCGGCATATTGGTCCGAAAACACACAAGACAGAGTCAAACATAGTCTGATTATGCAGCGTAATTTTAAACGGTCTGAATTTCGCACGCCGGCAGAATACTTTGAAGACATGATTCGAAAGAATCAGTTCCTGTCCAACCCTTATAGCCCGACTGAATTAATTCGCATTTGTTTAACTAAGTTGCCACAATCCATAAGACAAACTGCTTTAGCTGGAAGATGTAAAGACGACATTGAGACTTTTAAGACTTTGTTACAAGAACTTGAGTATGACAACGACGACGGGACTTCTTGTAACTTTTTCAGTAACAGTAATTACGATATATTTTCAGAGAAAAGGGATAGTGATCGGAACGGGCGTTATATGGGTAATTTTGAGAATGACAGACGTAACAGACAGGGCAATAGATACCAGCCTTATGACAATAACAGACGTTCTAACAGAAATTACACAGACAATTATAATAACGGTAATTCTTACCGAAATGATCAGTCATACGGAAACAGTAATCGGTATCATCAAGACAGAAATTATCCATACAGTAATAGAAATTCTTACTACAGAAATAACCAGAGTAGTAGGTCTAACAGTAATTTCAGAAGTGACAGTCGAAATTATACAAGAAGTAGTTATGCAGACGGACAGGAAAACAGAAATTTTAATAACAGACACAACCAAGAATTTGCATCTAACAGACAGGAAGGACCTAATTGACATCCTCCGCGTGACAGTAATTCAGAGAGACAAGTGGAAATAGTAGAAATTGATCCGCGAAATGACGGGAATAATCAAAGACGTGACGCAAACAATCGACCATGACTTGCAGCTTCGGCTTCTGGCAGCAATATAGACGGTTCAGAAAGTAATGACACTACAACTTTACACTACGTACGCCTGGAAGATATGAGAGACATCTTGCGAGGCGAAAAGGAAAATAATGTAGACGCATTTTTACATCCTGTTATTGAAGTATGTGTGGGTAAGAATAAGTTCACTGCAGTTTTAGATTCTGGGAGCCCATTGAACGTCATTAGTGAATCAGTTTTTCGTATATGTGAAAGAACTATTGCCTGTCCTGTGTTACCTATTTCTAAAACTACAATTCCAGGAGCGATTTCTGGAAAAGGTGTGGAAGTTAAACAACAGACCAACCTAAATTTCATTTGTCAAGGATACGAATTGTCTGCTAATTTTATTATTGTTCCATTACTCAGTACACAGATTATATTAGGTATGGAGTTTCTTAACACACATAAGGCAATTTTGAACTTTAAAGAAGGAAGTGTGAATTTGACTGTTGCCGGAATGCCGAAATGTTTGAAATTTTTCGAGTGTTTAGCAAGATCTGAATCAGATACAATATGTTTAAGGTTCTTACTTCTGATGTTTTCGTTGAGCATTATGACGACAGTGTGTTTATTCATGACAATGACAATAGATACAGAGACGCGATGGAGGATATAATTAGTAGCGAAGAATTAATTAATGAAAAGGTTAAAAAAGCTGAAGTGCCAGATGACGTTGCAAAAGAAGAGCTGCACCATAGTTTGACTTCACATGCTACAGTGTTTAGTCATCACACAGGAACTATACAAGGCTTACAATATTTATTTAAAGTAAAAGAACACACACCATTTCGCAGAAAAACGTACGCTATTCCTTTGGCTTACAGAGACAAGGTTAAGAATGAACTTCAATACATGTTAGATCAGGGCATTATTGAGCCAGCAGTCAGCCCTTATACCAGCCCATTACACGTTGTTCTTAAAAAGGATGGGTCAATTCGTTTGGTTCTGGATTCCAGACAGATAAATAACATCATCATTCCTGAAACTGACCGTCCACAAAATTTAGATGAACTTCTTCAACATTTCCATGGAATTAAAGTTTTATCCACGGTTGATATGCGCGCAAGTTTTTGGCAAATAGAACTCCACCCTGATTGTAGAAAATATACTGCCTTTTTAGCCTTTGGTAACTGTTACCAGTTTCGGAAATTACCGTTTGGACTTACTGTATCTTCTGCAGCATTCATTCGTAGTTTAAATGAAATTTTACCTGTTTATCTTCGTGACAATATTACTTCATATGTTGACGATATTCTTATTGCTAAACGTTCTTGGAGTGAGCATAACAAAATTTTGGATTCATTATTACGTATTTTTGCACGAGTTGGCATGACAGTGAACTTGGAAAAATCTGAATTTGGTCGTTCTCAGGTGAAATTTCTCGGTCACATTATTTCTACAGAAGGTATTCTTCCTGATCCAGAGAAACTAGACGCTATTCGTAATTATGCTGTTCCTACCACAAAACGTTCGTAGTTTCCTTGGTGTCTGTAATTTTCTTAGACGCTTTGTTAGATTGGACAATTTGGCCACACCTCGTTTATGTGAACTATCTGGAAAAAATTCTAATTGGTGTTGGGATGAGGAAGCTCAGTCAGAATTTGAACAACTTCGTGATGCTTTAGTTGCTGCTCCACTTCTTTCACATCCGGATTTATCTAAAGATTTTTGTTTGGCGACGGACTCATCATACAAAGGCCTAGGTGCACATTTATTTCAAGAGATAGAAGAAAACGGCGTTGTAGTACAGAAGACTATTGCATTTGGAAGTCGTGTTCTCTCTAAATACGAAAAGAATTATTCGATTACGGAACTTGAAGCTTTGGCTGTTGTTTGGGCTTTCACAAAATTTCGCACATTTTTGTTCGGTAGACATACTAAGGTTTACACTGATCATCGAGCTTTGGAATTTCTTATGTCGACAAAATTAACTCATGGCAGATTGTCACGATGGGCGTTGTACCTACAGGAATTTGATTTTAGTATTGTTTACATACAGGTATCTTCAAATATTGTTGCTGATGCTTTATCACGTGCACCTATGGGTTTGAAACAAAGTGCTGAAGAGGACTGCAAAGAAAACCATTATTGTTTGATGTACATTCAAGGTGTTGCGTTTGAGAACTTTATTTCGTCTTCGCTCCAGGACATCGCTAAGGAGCAAAATAAGGATCCAATCTGGAAGGACATTAAGGAGAAGTGGAGGAGAAAGGAAAGTGTAGCGATTAGACGGCATTATTTAGTTCGCAATGACATTCTTTTAAAACGAAAATCGGTCGACAACTCTGTTTGGTTAGTTTGTATTCCTGATGAGTGGGTCAATAAATTGATTTGGTACACACATTTCAGTTATGCGCACTTTGGTCCCAGAAAATGCTTTCATAAATTACGAGAAAATTGCTACTTCAGTAATATGGAAAAACGTATTCGATCTGTTCTTGCCAAATGCAAATTATATCAAAAGGCTAAGCCGCCAACTGTTTCTCACAGAGCACCGTTGTTTCCTATCATTCCAGCGAAATTAAAGGAGATGGCTGCAGTCGATTTGTTCGGTCCAGTGGTTCGTTCTACTAATGGTTTTGCGTACATTTTCGTAGCAGTGGAATTGACATCAAAATATGTGTGTTTTACACCTTTACGCAAAGCAACAGCTCGTTCAGTATCTAACGCTTTCATCAAACATTTTCTTAAAGAAGTTGGTCATGTTGATAAGGTTATATCAGGTAATCGATCACAGTTTCGCTCTAAAATTTGGCTTCGTACTCTACGGCGTCGGAAGATTAAACCTATTTTCATTTCACTTTTTCACCCTCAATCTAATGCTTCAGAGAGATGGATGAAGGAAATCAATAAATTGTGCCGTCTTTATTGTCATCAGAATCACAGAACTTGGGATCAGTATCTTAATATTTTTCAAAACATTCTGAATGAACTTCCTAGTGACTCAACTTCTTTACCGCCTCTATTGATATTAAAAAATAAAGTACCAACAAATCGCATTTCTGAAATCGTTCCTTTTCCGCCTTCACGGAAACTGCGGCATTCTGAAGTTGTCAACCTGGCTCTACGAAATATTGCGTCTGCGGCTGCTAGAAGAGAGAAATCAGCTAAACGTCCTGGTCGTTTAAAAACTTTTTCAGTTGGTCAAAAAGTGTTAATTAAGTCTCATCGTTTGTCTCACAAAGGAAAAGGCTTGTGTCGCAAATTTTTTCTGCTTTATAACGGTCCATATAGAGTTCGCAAAATCATTCATGATAACACTGTTGAAGTAGAAACTCTTAAATCACGACGCTCTAAAGGAATACATCATATATCAAACGTTAAAATTTTTGTGGAATGACATACTTTAGAGAAACTAACAGCTACATGTAAACATGCGGAGAATGCAAGGATACCGCGCCGTGTTCCGGCGGCGGCAGATACTCAAAGCAACAGTGAAGTCTGCGCGCCGCACAAGGCAGTCGTTGACCGCAAACAATCACTTCCCACGTCACGCGCCTACAGCTGATCGAGCGCTCAGTGCGAATGCACTGACAGCCGTAAATAAATACACAATCTAATTTCTCCGATTAAATTCAGTATAAAGCTATAGTGACTGTATAAATTATGTTATTAACGTTCAGTATTTTTCAGGATACGGTTGTATAAAATATTTAAGAACTTCAGGTAAATTCTGTGCGTGTCACCGTTAAGACGACTTGCTATGGAGAAAATTTCAGGAAGAATGTAATTTCGAAGAAAAAAGTAATAAACTAAAAAGGGTAACTATTAATTGAGTTTCTTTTTCAGGTAACATAATTCCACTTAGGTACGTATTTTAGACGTAATTTGCTGCTCGCGATTACGTGATTCATACTTTGTGCTAAATTTCATGTTTTATGAATTTACTTGTGAAGCGATGTGCTTGTGTACATTTACTGATTTTGACAATGTTTTATTAATGAACAGTGTTATTACTTGCGTATATTATGCATCGCTTGGCTGCTATGCCTTTTCACTGATGTCACATTTTTTTATTATGTGCCTGCTATGCTTATTTATTTAAATTGTAATTGTCAACTGATTAATTGTGCTGACTGTGGTTATGTATGTAAGTTATACTTTGTGATTTATCTGCTTGCGCCTTCATGTTTTCTTATTAAGGTTACATATGAACATTTATTTGCTTATGCTGATATGATGATAATGACCTGTTTATTGTGTAAGATATATATTTGCTGCTTTGCGTATGGATTGCATATTTATACACTTCTGTTTTGTTGTCATAACTACTCTTCAATTTAGAATATAGCAATGCTGATATACTGTGTACCTACATGGAGTTTAGGCCACACTATGGTATTAATTATAGATTGTTCGCTTGGCAGAGCCTCGTTATAGGGATTGTGCTGCATCGACTTGTTGACATTCTGTTCTCTACTGGTATATTTACTCGCTATTGCATGTTTTGCTTACGCTCAGTGCCTGATATTTTTAAGATAAGAAAATGAACTGCTATAATTCTACGAACGACATTGGTACAAGAAACTGCATAGAAGTCACATGAGCTGGAGGTTTTATGGAAGCTGTATAAATTTATGCTAATATGAAGGAAGCTAACGACATGACATACCAACACTAGGTTAGACCATTGACAGTTAGTACACTGCATTCTTCGTGAGCAATTGAAATAGGAAGTGACACTTGACACAAAAAATACTCCACATGTTTGTTTCTGCCATGATTCTTGAAGTGGTGTACACACTGTGAAATTTTATGATCATTAACACTTCGTAATCGTACTTACTTACTGAAAGTTATTCGAACTAAGTCTGTTAGAGGTCATGTATGCATTTCTTTTATTTAATGATGGACAAGGAACCAAAATGTATCTTATAATTTATAATGAGTAGAAGATTTGAGTCAGATGGATTATACAGAGGTTGTGTGTGGACACTGTGTCTTCAGATTGTATGGGATGCCGAATTGAAGTTTGCACTAGGATTTTGTCTGTACTTGTTCGAGGAGACTGACTAGAGGGAAGAGTTGTTATGGAAGTGAAATGATATTGGGTCTGAGGTTTATATGTATCAACGTATTGAAGAGGTATTATAGAGGTATTGAGATTATGTGAAGTTGATGATTATTGGAGTTTTCGTGGACAAGAGGTAAGGTAAATGATATTGATGATAAGGTTTATATGTATCGACGTATTGAAGATGTATTATTGAAGTATTGAGATTATGTGATGCTGATGATTATTGGAGTTTTGGTGGATAAGAGGTAATGTAAGTGAGGAGCATATTTTTTTTGTTGGTCTATATGGAACAAGGAGGATGAAGATAGCAGACTAGAACACTAAAGTAGAAGGAAGAATGTCTATACACACACTTTGTTAAATCAATAAGCAGTACATACTTTTTTTTGAGAGAGGAAGGATTTGCATATCTTGGCACACTGACAGTTGTTCAGCAACCGTACATTTTGATCTGGCTTGGCAAACATTGGTCTTGACATGATGACTATGACGTTGACTAACTATTATTGACTGTTATACATTGCTGCCATTACTACTTGATACACATAATGAACATCAAATTTTGACAGAATTGCATTTACACAGTTAACACTATTCAACTACACAGGAGCACTAAATGTGGATGAAAGATGAGTGAAGCCGGCCGAAGTGGCCGTGCGGTTAAAGGCGCTGCAGTCTGGATCCGCAAGACCGCTACGGTCGCAGGTTCGAATCCTGCCTCGGGCATGGATGTTTGTGATGTCCTTAGGTTAGTTAGGTTTAACTAGTTCTAAGTTCTAGGGGACTAATGACCTCAGCAGTTGAGTCCCATAGTGCTCAGAGCCATTTGAACCATTTTTTGAAAGATGAGTGAGTGTGTTTTGTGTGTTTTCCTTTTATAATCCCAGAGAAGTGATCCCAACCTATCTCCTACATATTATTTTACTTGTTTGTTGTGGCTTGCCCTGACACCCATAAATATTATAGGTTTACTGCTATTTGTGTATTGTAATAATTAATGTGACAATTATCTGATATCTGATATCATTTTAGAATTTATATGTTTAGTGTGTAAAACATTTGTATGTGCATTCAAACTATTGTTCATGCCTGAACTGTGTGATTAGTGATAGTGAATATTATGGACTGTTATTTGCACTTTTTCTACATGATTGGTGCCACTAGGACATGTTTAATTTCTGCTCATGAACAGTGTGATTAGTGATAGTGAATTTTATGGACTGCAGTCAGCACCTGGTCAACATTACTGGGTGCCACTGATGGACTGCTTCTACCGAAATGGTGTTACTTGTTGATATCTGCACCTGTTCAACATTGCTGGTGCCACTAATGGAACTGCTTATACTGAAATGGTGTTACTTGTTGGTGTCTGCACCTGCTCAACATTGCTGGGTGCCACTAATGGAACTGCTTCTGTTGAGAAATGTGACTTGTTGCCGTGTGTACCTGCTCAACATTGCTAGGTGCAACTGATGGACTGCTTCTACTGACATAATGTCACTTGTTGCTGTGTGTACCTGCTCAACATTGCTGGGTGCCACTAATGGAACTGCTTCTGTTGAGAAATGTGACTTGTTGCTGTGTGCACCTATTCAACATTGCTGGGTGCCACTGATGGAACTGCTTCTACTGAAAAGATGTCACCTGTTGATATCTGCACCTGTTCAACATTACTGGTGCCACTAATGAAACTGCTTATACTGAAATGATGTTACTTGTTGGTGTCTGCACCTATTCAACATTACTGGGTGCCACTGATGGACTGCTTCTACTGAAATGATGTCACTTGTTGGTGTCTGCACCTGCTCAACATTGCTGGGTGCCACTGATGGACTGCTTCTACCGAAATGATGTTACTTGTTGGTGTCTGCACCTATTCAACATTACTGGGTGCCACTGATGGACTGTTTCTACTGAAAAAATGTCACTTGTTGGTTTTTGCACCTGTTGACCATTGCTGGGTGCTACTGCTGGAACTGTCAACTACTTGTTTCTTGGGCTATGGAAAGCGTTTATGTGAATATTTGTATAAACTGATTTTTTGTGTATTACTGTTTGTGAAAAGTTATGAGACTCTTACCTGCACATATTCGTCATTGCTGACGCTATTGATTGAACTGTTTAACCACATAATACTTGTGTAAACTATTATGTAAAGTCACATGTATGAAAGAATTTGTATTGCTTACTGTATTTTATATATTAGGTTATTGAAAGGTCAGTGCAAAGCCAAAATTTTATCTAGTTATATGATATTTACGTATTAATATTATCTTTTATTTTTGTCTGCATTTTTTGACGAATTTGGTGGTATTTTCACCACCAATGCTGGCAAAAATACCATCAAATTCTAGCCCGTGGAGGAAGGGCATATGAAAGGTGGCTACACTGAGCCACAGCGCCAGAGATCGCGTTAGAGAGTATTGTTCCGCCGCCTCCACTGGCAGTGATTATTGAGATGTCGTAGTGGCAGTGCTTGTCGAGGACTCGTAGTAGTCAGTTCGTGTTGAGATGTGCTAGAGGGCAGTGCTTGTCGAGATGTTGTAATAAGGAGTGCTTGTTCCATGTTTTATGCAGTTGTTTGATGGGAAAGACAGCAGATGGTTCGAATGGAAATACTGTAATGATCAGAGTGCTTTTCGTCAATATATATGAAGGTAAAATATTGCGAGTTTTTTTTCATTATTTCCATGTTTTAAATAATGCGTCATTACAGGTTCAGTTAACAAAGCATCTGGCCTGTGTTCTTGGATTAGAGTGTAATTCTGGTTTTCTTGCGTAATTATGGTATTTCTATTTTCTTTAATTAATTCAGTATAAATGATATTTAAAATTTCTTGTGTTATTGAAGAAGAACCGTGCCAGATGCGTACGTTGAGTCATACTTCCACACACAGAACAGTTATACTTGTGCTTTGGTTTCGTAGGTTTTATAGTTGCTGGGGACTTAATTAATTAATTGTGTTAATGAAAATTTCCACTTCATTCTTTGTTGTTGTTCTATGCAGTCAGATTGCGTAATAATACTAGTCAGGGCCAACCGTTTACGAGACTTCGTAATCGGACAAACAGCTACTAAAACAAAAAATTAAAATTATTTTCCTTATATATTAATTAAGCCCCCATGCACGTGGCGACCGCTGCTTCGGATCGTCCCTTGGAATCTTCTGATTGTAAAAATAGTAGACAGTAGGATTGTTGTAGTAATTTGTAGTTACTAATTGTAGTCTATTTTGCATGTGTAGATTTGGTAATTGTCATTCTTCTGATGGTACTTTTTTTGCAAAATTTCATTTCTGTTGTCTTGTCTACGGGTTTGACAATTAGTGCAATTATTTCAATTGTTCGATTAATCGTGTTTGAGGGAAACATTTCGTGTGAATGGTATTGTTGGAGATAAAGAGTCATTGTGTGTAATTTCCGTACAGTGACGAGTTTTGTATGCTCTGTAAATGATTACGCGATCGATGAAAAAGGCAAAAATGATGGATAGTCAGAATGACGAAATTGTTGACATGGCGAACTCGCCAACACAGGAGAACAGTATAATGAATAATGAAGTGGAAAACAATTTAATAAGTCGGGAAAATAGTCCGGAACCATTTCAAAATTTTTCTCAATCAGGAAATTCACAGAATACGAGATTAACGATAGAAGATTCTGAAATAGTATCGAACACAGATAGCTTTACAGCTATGACGAAAGAAGTTGGTTTCGCGGGAAATGTTAGGGGCGAAAAGAATTTCGAACCGGATATTATGGAGCAGTTGATGAGTGCTATATTAAATTTGGGATCACAAATGGGAACAATGGAAACACGGCTAGACTCACAAATAGGAACAATCAAAACAGAGATGGGAACTTTGAGATCTGAATTAAAAACAGATAGGGGAACAATGGAGCAGTTTCTATCTGAATTTAAAACAGAGATGGGAACTTTGGAAACACGGTTAGATTCACGAATAGGGACATGTTTCAAAAATATGAAAGATGAGTTAAAGAAAGAAATCAGAGAAGAAGTACAACCGATTTTGAATTCTCACAATAATAGATTAATTGCAGTAGAGATTAGACAAAGGGAACAAGATAGAGAACAGGAAGAAAGAGATCGCGTGATAGTACAAAAATTTTCAGAGTTAAATTTACAACGTGCACATGATAAGGAAGAAATATTTGAGAGAATCGAGGAATCCGTACGAAATGACAGAATAAATAATCTAACACAACAATATGGTTAACTACCAAATGTGTCAATACTGAAACCCGAGTCGCGACACTTACGGAAGACGTAAGTAAACAGAAAGAAAAAATAGGTGACTTATCGGAAAGAGTTGAGGAGATTTCAGATAAATTGACAAATCTTAGTTTACATGGGGACAGAGATTCGGATGATACAGCTCCATTACCATTTGCAGAAACCGAAGAGTACCAGAACATATATAAGCATGTTGAAAATCAGGGAAAATTTAATGAACGCGTTAAAAGGGAAGTTGAGGCATTACGAAAGCAAGTCAAACAAATTGAAGGCGAAATCGTAGGAAAAGACAGCAGAAGAAATTTAGAATCACAGATACCAGAGGGGTTTGAAGAAAATAATTTGTTTCATTTACGGGATGCAACAAGAGAGCGCCAGGCGTGCGAACTTGACAATAATCGACATTGGGACTGGGACAGACGCGGTAGGTCTTTGTCGCCACGAGGCGAGAACTTTGACTATAAACACTTTTTGACTGTTCGGAAATTTAAGATCTTCCGCAATTCTAAGAATGACATACATCCATGTGCATGGTTAGATCAATATATGTACGCACTCCCACCAAATTGGCCACTAAGTCACAAACTGGAATTTATGTGTGCATATTTAGAAAACGAACCGGCGACGCGGATGCGCGCACTCATTAGAGATTGTAATAATCTGAATGATTTTTATCATGCATTTCTATCGGCATATTGGTCCGAAAACACACAAGACAGAGTCAAACATAGTCTGATTATGCAGCGTAATTTTAAACGGTCTGAATTTCGCACGCCGGCAGAATACTTTGAAGACATGATTCGAAAGAATCAGTTCCTGTCCAACCCTTATAGCCCGACTGAATTAATTCGCATTTGTTTAACTAAGTTGCCACAATCCATAAGACAAACTGCTTTAGCTGGAAGATGTAAAGACGACATTGAGACTTTTAAGACATTGTTACAAGAACTTGAGTATGACAACGACGACGGGACTTCTTGTAACTTTTTCAGTAACAGTAATTACGATATATTTTCAGAGAAAAGGGATAGTGATCGGAACGGGCGTTATATGGGTAATTTTGAGAATGACAGACGTAACAGACAGGGCAATAGATACCAGCCTTATGACAATAACAGACGTTCTAACAGAAATTACACAGACAATTATAATAACGGTAATTCTTACCGAAATGATCAATCATACGGAAACAGTAATCGGTATCATCAAGACAGAAATTATCCATACAGTAATAGAAATTCTTACTACAGAAATAACCAGGGTAGTAGGTCTAACAGTAATTTCAGAAGTGACAGTCGAAATTATACAAGAAGTAGTTATGCAGACGGACAGGAAAACAGAAATTTTAATAACAGACACAACCAAGAATTTGCATCTAACAGACAGGAAGGACCTAATTGGCATCCTCCGCGTGACAGAAATTCAGAGAGACAAGTGGAAATAGTAGAAATTGATCCGCGAAATGACGGGAATAATCAAAGACGTGACGCAAACAATCGACCATGACTTGCAGCTTCGGCTTCTGGCAGCAATATAGACGGTTCAGAAAGTAATGACACTACAACTTTACACCACGTACGCCTGGAAGATATGAGAGACATCTTGCTAGGCGAAAAGGAAAATAATGTAGACGCATTTTTACATCCTGTTATTGAAGTATGTGTGGGTAAGAATAAGTTCACTGCAGTTTTAGATTCTGGGAGCCCATTGAACGTCATTAGTGAATCAGTTTTTCGTATATGTGAAAGAACTATTGCCTGTCCTGTGTTACCTATTTCTAAAACTACAATTCCAGGAGCGATTTCTGGAAAAGGTGTGGAAGTTAAACAACAGACCAACCTAAATTTCATTTGTCAAGGATACGAATTGTCTGCTAATTTTATTATTGTTCCATTACTCAGTACACAGATTATATTAGGTATGGAGTTTCTTAACACACATAAGGCAATTTTGAACTTTAAAGAAGGAAGTGTGAATTTGACTGTTGCCGGAATGCCGAAATGTTTGAAATTTTTCGAGTGTTTAGCAAGATCTGAATCAGATACAATATGTTTAAGGTTCTTACTTCTGATGTTTTCGTTGAGCATTATGACGACAGTGTGTTTATTCATGACAATGACAATAGATACAGAGACGCGATGGAGGATATAATTAGTAGCGAAGAATTAATTAATGAAAAGGTTAAAAAAGCTGAAGTGCCAGATGACGTTGCAAAAGAAGAGCTGCACCATATTTTGACTTCACATGCTACAGTGTTTAGTCATCACACAGGAACTATACAAGGCTTACAATATTTATTTAAAGTAAAAGAACACACACCATTTCGCAGAAAAACGTACGCTATTCCTTTGGCTTACAGAGACAAGGTTAAGAATGAACTTCAATACATGTTAGATCAGGGCATTATTGAGCCAGCAGTCAGCCCTTATACCAGCCCATTACACGTTGTTCCTAAAAAGGATGGGTCAATTCGTTTGGTTCTGGATTCCAGACAGATAAATAATATCATCATTCCTGAAACTGACCGTCCACAAAATTTAGATGAACTTCGTCAACATTTCCATGGAATTAAAGTTCTATCCACGATTGATATGCGCGCAAGTTTTTGGCAAATAGAACTCCACCCTGATTGTAGAAAATATACTGCCTTTTTAGCCTTTGGTAACTGTTACCAGTTTCGGAAATTACCGTTTGGACTTACTGTATCTTCTGCAGCATTCATTCGTAGTTTAAATGGAATTTTACCTGTTTATCTTCGTGACAATATTACTTCATATGTTGACGATATTCTTATTGCTAAACGTTCTTGGAGTGAGCATAACAAAATTTTGGATTCATGATTACGTATTTTTGCACGAGTTGGCACGACAGTGAACTTGGAAAAATCTGAATTTGGTCGTTCTCAGGTGAAATTTCTCGGTCACATTATTTCTACAGAAGGTATTCTTCCTGATCCAGAGAAACTAGACGCTATTCGTAATTATGCTGTTCCTACCACAAAACGTTCGTAGTTTCCTTGGTGTCTGTAATTTTCTTAGACGCTTTGTTAGATTGGACAATTTGGCCACACCTCGTTTATGTGAACTATCTGGAAAAAAAATTCTAATTGGTGTTGGGATGAGGAAGCTCAGTCAGAATTTGAACAACTTCGTGATGCTTTAGTTGCTGCTCCACTTCTTTCACATCCGGATTTATCTAAAGATTTTTGTTTGGCGACGGACTCATCATACAAAGGCCTAGGTGCACATTTATTTCAAGAGATAGAAGAAAACGGCGTTGTAGTACAGAAGACTATTGCATTTGGAAATCGTGTTCTCTCTAAATACGAAAAGAATTATTCGATTACGGAACTTGAAGCTTTGGCTGTTGTTTGGGCTTTCACAAAATTTCGCACATTTTTGTTCGGTAGACATACTAAGGTTTACACTGATCATCGAGCTTTGGAATTTCTTATGTCGACAAAATTAACTCATGGCAGATTGTCACGATGGGCGTTGTACCTACAGGAATTTGATTTTAGTATTGTTTACATACAGGTATCTTCAAATATTGTTGCTGATGCTTTATCACGTGCACCTATGGGTTTGAAACAAAGTGCTGAAGAGGACTGCAAAGAAAACCATTATTGTTTGATGTACATTCAAGGTGTTGCGTTTGAGAACTTTATTTCGTCTTCGCTCCAGGACATCGCTAAGGAGCAAAATAAGGATCCAATCTGGAAGGACATTAAGGAGAAGTGGAGGAGAAAGGAAAGCGTAGCGATTAGACAGCATTATTTAGTTCGCAATGACATTCTTTTCAAACGAAAATCGGTCGACAACTCTGTTTGGTTAGTTTGTATTCCTGATGAGTGGGTCAATAAATTGATTTGGTACACACATTTCAGTTATGCGCACTTTGGTCCCAGAAAATGCTTTCATAAATTACGAGAAAATTGCTACTTCAGTAATATGGAAAAACGTATTCGATCTGTTCTTGCCAAATGCAAATTATGTCAAAAGGCTAAGCCGCCAACTGTTTCTCACAGAGCACCGTTGTTTCCTATCATTCCAGCGAAATTAAAGGAGATGGCTGCAGTCGATTTGTTCGGTCCAGTGGTTCGTTCTACTAATGGTTTTGCGTACATTTTCGTAGCAGTGGAATTGACATCAAAATATGTGTGTTTTACACCTTTACGCAAAGCAACAGCTCGTTCAGTATCTAACGCTTTCATCAAACATTTTCTTAAAGAAGTTGGTCATGTTGATAAGGTTATATCAGGTAATCGATCACAGTTTCGCTCTAAAATTTGGCTTCGTACTCTACAGCGTCGGAAGATTAAACCTATTTTCATTTCACTTTTTCACCCTCAATCTAATGCTTCAGAGAGATGGATGAAGGAAATCAATAAATTGTGCCGTCTTTATTGTCATCAGAATCACAGAACTTGGGATCAGTATCTTCATATTTTTCAAAACATTCTGAATGAACTTCCTAGTGACTCAACTTCTTTACCGCCTCTATTGATATTAAAAAATAAAGTACCAACAAATCGCATTTCTGAAATCGTTCCTTTTCCGCCTTCACGGAAACTGCGGCATTCTGAAGTTGTCAACCTGGCTCTACGAAATATTGCGTCTGCAGCTGCTAGAAGAGAGTAATCAGCTAAACATCCTGGTCGTTTAAAAACTTTTTCAGTTGGTCAAAAGTGTTAATTAAGTCTCATCATTTGTCTCACAAAGGAAAAGGCTTGTGTCGCAAATTTTTTCTGCTTTATAACAGTCCATATAGAGTTCGCAAAATCATTCATGATAACACTGTTGAAGTAGGAACTCTTAAATCACGACGCTCTAAAGGAATACATCATATATCAAACGTTAAAATTTTTGTGGAATGACATACTTTAGAGAAACTAACAGCTACATGTAAACATGCGGAGAATGCAAGGATACCGCGCCGTGTTCCGGCGGCGGCAGATACTCAAAGCAACAGTGAAGTCTGCGCGCCGCACAAGGCAGTCGTTGACCGCAAACAATCACTTCCCACGTCACGCGCCTACAGCTGATCGAGCGCTCAGTGCGAATGCACTGACAGCCGTAAACAAATACACAATCTAATTTCTCCGATTAAATTCAGTATAAACCTATAGTGACTGTATAAATTATGTTATTAACGTTCAGTATTTTTCAGGATATGGTTGTATAAAATATTTAAGAACTTCAGGTAAATTCTGTGCGTGTCACCGTTAAGACGACTTGCTATGGAGAAAATTTCAGGAAGAATGTAATTTCGAAGAAAAAAGTAATAAACTAAAAAGGGTAACTATTAATTGAGTTTCTTTTTCAGGTAACATAATTCCACTTAGGTACGTATTTTAGACGTAATTTGCTGCTCGCGATTACGTGATTCATACTTTGTGCTAAATGTCATGTTTTATGAATTTACTTGTGAAGCGACGTGCTTGTGTACATTTACTGATTTTGACAATGTTTTATTAATGAACAGTGTTATTACTTGCGTATATTATGCATCGCTTGGCTGCTATGCCTTTTCACTGATGTCACATTTTTTTTATTATGTGCCTGCTATGCTTATTTATTTAAATTGTAATTGTCAACTGATAAATTGTGCTGACTGTGGTTATGTATGTAAGTTATACTTTGTGATTTATCTGCTTGCGCCTTCATGTTTTCTTATTAAGGTTACATATGAACATTTATTTGCTTATGCTGATATGATGATAATGACCTGTTTATTGTGTAAGATATATATTTGCTGCTTTGCGTATGGATTGCATATTTATACACTTCTGTTTTGTTGTCATAACTACTCTTCAATTTAGAATATAGCAATGCTGATATACTGTGTACCTACATGGAGTTTAGGCCACACTATGGTATTAATTATAGATTGTTCGCTTGGCAGAGCCTCGTTATAGGGATTGTGCTGCATCGACTTGTTGACATTCTGTTCTCTACTGGTATATTTACTCGCTATTGCATGTTTTGCTTACGCTCAGTGCCTGATATTTTTAAGATAAGAAAATGAACTGCTATAATTCTACGAACGACATTGGTACAAGAAACTGCATAGAAGTCACATGAGCTGGAGGTTTTATGGAAGCTGTATAAATTTATGCTAATATGAAGGAAGCTAACGACATGACATACCAACACTAGGTTAGACCATTGACAGTTAGTACACTGCATTCTTCGTGAGCAATTGAAATAGGAAGTGACACTTGACACATAAAATACTCCACATATTTGTTTCTGCCATGATTCTTGAAGTGGTGTACACACTGTGAAATATTATGATCATTAACACTTCGTAATCGTACTTACTTACTGAAAGTTATTCGAACTAAGTCTGTTAGAGGTCATGTATGCATTTCTTTTATTTAATGATGGACAAGGAACCAAAATGTATCTTATAATTTATAATGAGTAGAAGATTTGAGTCAGATGGATTATACAGAGGTTGTGTGTGGAAACTGTGTCTTCAGATTGTATGGGATGCCGAATTGAAGTTTGCACTAGGATTTTGTCTGTACTTGTTCGAGGAGACTGACTAGAGGGAAGAGTTGTTATGGAAGTGAACTGATATTGGTGCTGAGGTTTATATGTATCAACGTATTGAAGAGGTATTATAGAGGTATTGAGATTATGTGAAGTTGATGATTATTGGAGTTTTCGTGGACAAGAGGTAAGGTAAATGATATTGATGATAAGGTTTATATGTATCGACGTATTGAAGATGTATTATTGAAGTATTGAGATTATGTGATGCTGATGATTATTGGAGTTTTGGTGGATAAGAGGTAATGTAAGTGAGGAGCATATTTTTTTTTTGTTGGTCTATATGGAACAAGGAGGATGAAGATAGCAGACTAGAACACTAAAGTAGAAGGAAGAAAGTCTATACACACACTTTGTTAAATCAATAAGCAGTACATACTTTTTTTTTGAGAGAGGAAGGATTTGCATATCTTGGCACACTGACAGTTGTTCAGCAACCGTACATTTTGATCTGGCTTGGCAAACATTGGTCTTGACATGATGACTATGACGTTGACTAACTATTATTGACTGTTATACATTGCTGCCACTACTACTTGATACACATAATGAACATCAAATTTTTACAGAATTGCATTTACACAGTTAACACTATTCAACTACACAAGAGCACTAAATGTGGATGAAAGATGAGTGAGTGTGTTTTGTGTGTTTTCCTTTTATAATCCCAGAGAAGTGATCCCAACCTATCTCCTAAATATTATTTTACTTGTTTGTTGTGGCTTGCACTGACACCCATAAATATTATAGGTTTACTGCTATTTGTGTATTGTAATAGTTAATGTGACAATTATCTGATATCTGATATCATTTTAGAATTTATATGTTTAGTGTGTAAAGCATTTGTATGTGCATTCAAACTATTGTTCATGCCTGAACTGTGTGATTAGTGATAGGGAATATTATGGACTGTTATTTGCACTTTTTCTACATGATTGGTGCCACTAGGACATGTATAATTTCTTCTGATGAACAGTGTGATTAGTGATAGTGAATTTTATGGACTGCAGTCAGCACCTGGTCAACATTACTGGGTGCCACTGATGGACTGCTTCTACCGAAATGGTGTTACTTGTTGATATCTGCACCTGTTCAACATTGCTGGTGCCACTAATGGAACTGCTTATACTGAAATGGTGTTACTTGTTGGTGTCTGCACCTGCTCAACATTGCTGGGTGCCACTAATGGAACTGCTTCTGTTGAGAAATGTGACTTGTTGCTGTGTGTACCTGCTCAACATTGCTAGGTGCAACTGATGGACTGCTTCTACTGACATAATGTCACTTGTTGCTGTGTGTACCTGCTCAACATTGCTGGGTGCCACTAATGGAACTGCTTCTGTTGAGAAATGTGACTTGTTGCTGTGTGCACCTATTCAACATTGCTGGGTGCCACTGATGGAACTGCTTCTACTGAAAAGATGTCACCTGTTGATATCTGCACCTGTTCAACATTACTGGTGCCACTAATGGAACTGCTTATACTGAAATGATGTTACTTGTTGGTGTCTGCACCTATTCAACATTACTGGGTGCCACTGATGGACTGCTTCTACTGAAATGATGTCACTTGTTGGTGTCTGCACCTGCTCAACATTGCTGGGTGCCACTGATGGACTGCTTCTACCGAAATGATGTTACTTGTTGGTGTCTGCACCTATTCAACATTACTGGGTGCCACTGATGGACTGTTTCTACTGAAAAAATGTCACTTGTTGGTTTTTGCACCTGTTGACCATTGCTGGGTGCTACTGCTGGAACTGTCAACTACTTGTTTCTTGGGCTATGGAAAGCGTTTATGTGAATATTTGTATAAACTGATTTTTTGTGTATTACTGTTTGTGAAAAGTTATGAGACTCTTACCTGCACATATTCGTCATTGCTGACGCTATTGATTGAACTGTTTAACCACATAATACTTGTGTAAACTATTATGTAAAGTCACATGTATGAAAGAATTTGTATTGCTTACTGTATTTTATATATTAGGTTATTGAAAGGTCAGTGCAAAGCCAAAATTTTATCTAGTTATATGATATTTACGTATTAATATTATCTTTTATTTTTGTCTGTATTTTTTTGACGAATTTGGTGGTATTTTCACCACCAATGCTGGCAAAAATACCATCAAATTCTAGCCCGTGGAGGAAGGGCATATGAAAGGTGGCTACACTGAGCCACAGCGCCAGAGATCGCGCTAGAGAGTATTGTTCCGCCGCCTCCACTGGCAGTGATTATTGAGATGTCGTAGTGGCAGTGTTTGTCGAGGACTCGTAGTAGTCAGTTCGTGTTGAGATGTGCTAGAGGGCAGTGCTTGTCGAGATGTTGTAATAAGGAGTGCCCGCATCTCGTGGTCGTGCGGTAGCGTTCTCGCTTCCCACGCCCGGGTTCCCGGGTTCGATTCCCGGCGGGGTCAGGGATTTTCTCTGCCTCGTGATGGCTGGGTGTTGTGTGCTGTCCTTAGGTTAGTTAGGTTTAAGTAGTTCTAAGTTCTAGGGGACTTATGACCACAGCAGTTGAGTCCCATAGTGCTCAGAGCCATTTTTGTAATAAGGAGTGCTTGTTCCATGTTTTATGCAGTTGTTTGATGGGAAAGACAGCAGATGGTTCGAATGGAAATACTGTAATGATCAGAGTGCTTTTCGTCAATATATATGAAGGTAAAATATTGCGAGTTTTTTTTCATTATTTCCATGTTTTAAATAATGCGTCATTACAGGTTCAGTCAACAAAGCATCTGGCTTGTGTTCTTGGATTAGAGTGTAATTCTGGTTTTCTTGCGTAATTATGGTATTTCTATTTTCTTTAATTAATTCAGTATAAATGATATTTAAAATTTCTTGTGTTATTGAAGAAGTACCGTGCCAGATGCGTACGTTGAGTCATACTTCCACACACAGAACAGTTATACCTGTGCTTTGGTTTCGTAGGTTTTATAGTTGCTGGGGACTTAATTAATTAATTGTGTTAATGAAAATTTCCACTTCATTCTTTGTTGTTGTTCTATGCAGTCAGATTGCGTAATAATACTAGTCAGGGCCAACCGTTTACGAGACTTCGTAATCGGACAAACAGCTACTAAAACAAAAAATTAAAATTATTTTCATTATATATTAATTAAGCCCCCATACAACCGTTGAGGGCGTACTGTCGACGAAAGTCAGGTACACGGTTATTACTGAACTGCAGCCTTTGAAGCGGGGACGCAGAACGACTTCTACTACTGCTTTTTCGCCATTTCAACGTAGTCTGGTAATGAACGAACTAATGACCTAGCTGTATCAGGGAGTCACTTACCAGGAACCACATGAATTGGCAACTTACCAGGCCCGTAACAAGTTTCAGTTTCGATCCGTAAGTTAAAATTATTCAAAGTTCGTCTCTTCGTTTATACAGGAGATTTAGTGTTATGGAACTGGGTCAATCTTCTTGAAACCGCAAGTATTTTATAGTTGAACATTCTACATTTTAGATTACAAAACAAAAGACAGTGTGATAAATTTACGTTTAGCTGCAGGCAGTTTTAACCTTCTGCATACAATGGAAGGAAGTGAAAGACATACGTTATTTTTTTACTCCTTCCATAGCTTTGCCATTCATAGACTTCTCACTGTTCTAGATAAATTATTCTGTAAGGTTCGCATTCATTTTACATTCTAACGCGTAGAGGAGCAGTCATGTAGAACATTTTATCATATTTTTCAGTGTAGCCGTATTTCAGCAGCCTCATGCCTTCTCATGTACCAAGTCCTTAGGCAGCAACTGGCATGAAATGAGAATATGGCGGTGGCGCTCCAAGTCGGTGTAGGTTTCCGTTCCTTTGTCTGCAGGAAGGCTATTTTTTTCAGACTCAGTTAAAAAAGGCACAATGCTTTGGAGACGCGTTTAGTGTGTGGATGCTCTGCTGAAACTTGGATATGTAATTTTAAGAAGAGTTACTAAAAATGGTTCAAATGGCTCAGAGCACTATGGGACTTAACTTCTGAGGTCATCAGTCCCCTAGAACTTAGAACTACTTAAACCCAACTAACCTATGGACATCACACACATCCATGCCCGAGGCAGGATTCGAACTGCGACCGCAGCGGTCGCGCGATTCCAGACTGTAGCGCCTAGAACCACTCGGCCACCCCGGCCGGCCAAGAAGAGTTACATCTTCTGCATTAGAATGCGTATAGCCTTACAGGTATGAGCACTTTGACGCACAGTGAGTGAAACTTGCTCTCATGGATTCAGTATTCGGTAGTGTCTCCTATTCGTCAATTCAAGTCATAGTTCTCCCTTCTAGCATTTCGCTGTCTATCTCATAATCCAAGCTGGTACATGAGAGTAGAATCATCCCTAAGTAAATCATAGTCCCCATGTATTAGAGGCTTTTCAATGCTGATCGTCGTACAGAATGTCTTTATTCTCCCACAGAGTGTAAAAGTACGTCACTATAGCAGTTAACGACTGATGACTGAGAATTACTCGTAAAGTCCTAGTCGCTATCAACTTTTGACAATAAATAAATGGATTCATGAACGACAAACTCTTGGTATTCAAGATTATTCCGAATCCCTTTTCTTTTGTTCAGGAAACATGTTAAATAAGTGGCTTGGAGAGAATACATACAGAAATAAAGAGAATTAATTCGTCACTACTTGGCCGTCATGAATTTTAGCATTTCAGTTGCGTTTACTTTGATTGATCCGATCCACCAAAATCATAGGGCTTAAGTGTTTCGTAGTAATGTCAGAATCTACAGATAAAACAGTTTCTGCGTCAGTCATTTTTTTTTTTTTTTTTTTTTTGCCACTACGCGTTTCAGTTGTTTACACCATAGCTGGTGTTGATGAAGAGTACAGATGTCTTTTGAAAGTAGCAGAATAATGGCAGTGTAGGTTATGTTGTGTCTTTTGCTAGTGATAAGAATTTTTTGTTTAGAAAAGGCCTTTTTCAGGTAAAGAAACATGAAGTCTTATAGTAAATTGTACTTACAGGTACGGGAGAATTTTAACAAGTCTGCATACTACTGCTTGATGTATGTCCTCTCCACTCTACATTACGTCTACACGTGTGGGACGAAATATTCCAGTCAGAACGTGATCTGACCATACAAGTGTTGCCAAAAAACAGTTGACAAAGGGATATGGAATAAACTAGCATACTCTTTACTTTCCTTTGGCAGCAAGTGCCAATTAAAATATAATCCCCTTTAACAGAATGATATTTTCACTCTGCAGCGGAGTGTGCGCTGATATGAAACTCAGAGCCCTACTTCCGCCAGTACCTCGTTTTCTATCTTCCAAACTTTACAGAAGCTCTCCTGCCAAATATGCAGGACTAGCACTCCTGAAAGAAAGGATATTGGGGAGACATGGCTTAGCCACAGCCTGGGGGATGTTTCCAGAAACAGATTTTCACTCTGCAGCGGAGTGTGCGCTGATATGAAACTTCCCGGCAGATTAAAACTGTGTGCCGGACCGAGACTCCAACTCGAGAGCTTTGCCTTTCGCGGGCAAGTGCTCTACCAACTGAGCTACCCAAGCACGACTCAGGCCCTGTCCTCAAAGCTTTACTTCTGCCAGTACCTCGTCTTCTACCTTCCAAATCTTACAGAAGCTCTCCTGCCAAATATGCAGGACTAGCACTCCTGAAAGAAAGGATACTGCGGACACGCGGCTTAGCTACAGCCGAGGGGATGTTTCCAGAATGAGCTTTTCACTCTGCAGCGGAGCGTGCTCTGATATGAAACTCACAGCCCTACTTCCGCCAGTACCTCGTCTCCTACCTTGCAAACTATAGAGAAGCTCTCCTGCCTAACATGCAGGACTAGCACTCCTGAAAGAAAGGATATTGCGGAGACATGGCTTAGCCACATCCTGGAGGATGTTTCCAGAATGAGATTTTCACTCTGCAGCGGAGTGTGCGCTGATATGAAACTTCCCGGCAGATTAAAACTGTGTGCCGGACCGAGACTGGAACTCGGGACCTTTCCCTTTCGCGGGCAAGTGCTCTACCATCTGAGCTACCCAAGCACGACTCACGCCCCGTCCTCACAGCTTTACTTCTGCCAGTACCACGTCTCATACCTTCCAAACTTTACAGAAGCACTCCTGCCAAACATGCAGGACTAGCACTCCTGAAAGAAAGTATATTGCGGACACATGGCTTAGCCACAGCCTAGGGGGTGTTTCCAGAATGAGCTTTTCACTCTGCAGCGGAGTGTGCGCTGATATGAAACTCACAGACCTACTTCCGCAGGAGAGCTTCTGTAAAGTTTGGAAGGTAGGAGACGAGGTACTGGCGGAAGTAGGGCTGTGAGTTTCATAATCCCCTTTAAGGTTGCTCTTCCAGCCGCTATCAGTTAAGTTTAATTCTTGGACCACGTCTCCTTTTGCCCCTAACTACCATTAAATATTAAGTTTAGAGATGAACGTCCCGTCGACAGCGTGGTCATTAAAGACGGAGGACTTCCGAATAGGAGTCCAGTGTGCTGGCCACTTCGCCATTCCGCTAAGTGTTTGGATACTTTCAGAAATAAGTAAGATTAATTTTGTTACGCTACTTCCGTGCTGGGCTGCTAGACTAACATCATCCCAGGGAATAGAAACGAATGATTCTGGCGCCCCACAGACGGGCAGTATTTTTTGAATCGATGCTCCTCTGTTGTCTCCTCTGTTGTCTTCATTTCTCAGGGACCTGCTTCCGAAACACAAGGCGCCGCTTTTTCTGTTGTCTGTGCCGGTAGCGGTGTGCGCTCGGTGGCACCGGGCGCAGCGGTCCGTGCATTACAGACTGCCAGAATTGCTCACGTGAGACAGCACCATTCGTCCGGCGGCTAGGCGTGACGCCTCCATTAGGGAGAAAAACGCGTGTTTTCCCCATCCCTTCTCCCCTCCTCGCCCGTCAGTGTCCTTACAGCTTCCAGAAAGCGCACAATGAGGGGACAAGCTTGGCCGCCAGCTTATCTCTTGCATACAGCGAAGGACGAACAAAGATTCTGCAAGGCTAGCACGCGCAGAACACGAATCTTAGCTGCGTAACCTACTACAAAGTGATGTTTCATAGTGTCAAATGGTTCAAATGGCTCTGAGCACTATGGGACTCAACTTCTGAGGTCATTAGTCCCCTAGAACTTAGAACTAGTTAAACCTAATTAACCTAAGGACAGCACAAACATCCATGCCCGAGGCAGGATTCGAACCTGCGACCGTAGCGGTCTTGCGGTTCCAGACTGCAGCGCCTTTAACCGCACGGCCACTTCGGCCGGCTTCATAGTGTCGATATTGAAAAGATACAGTAGCCGTTCTGTATGCTTCGAGGCATTTTATTTCAGTACTGTAGAGATTTCAGAGGATTACGACTCATAACTAGGAAAAACAAAATGACCAGACACGCTTTGACCAAAACGGTACTGAAACAGAGGATGACAGACTGAAGGCCGAAATACTAAATGTCTTTTTCCAAAGCTGTTTCACAGAGGAAGACTGCACTGTAGTCCCTTCTCTATATTGTCGCACAGATGACAAAATTATAGATAACGAAATAGACAACAGAGTGATAGAGAAGCAATTAAAATCGCTCAAAAGAGGAAACGCCGCTGGACCTGATGGGATACCAGTTCGATTTTACACAGAGTACGCGAAGGGGCTTGCCACCCTTCTTGCAGCGGTGTACCCTAGGTCTCTAGAAGAGCGTAGCGTTCCAAAGGATTGGAAAAGGGCACAGGTCATCCCCGTTTTAAAGAACGGTCGTCGAACAGATGTGCAAAACTATAGACCTATATCTCTAACGTCGATCAGTTGTGGAACTTTGGAACACGTATTATGTTCGAGTATAATAACTTTTCTGAAGACTAGAAATCTACTCTGTAGGAACCAGCTTTGGTTTCGAAAAAGGCGACCGTGTGAAACCCAGCTCGCACTATTCGTCCACGAGACTCAGAGGGCCATAGACACGGGTTCCCAGGTAGATGCCGAGTTTCTTGACTTCCGCAAGGCGTTTGATACAGTTCTCCACAGTCGTTTAATGAAAAAAATAAGAGCATATGGACTATCAGACCAATTATGTGATTGGATTGAAGAGTTCCTAGATAACAGAACGCAGCATGTCATTCTCAGTGGAGAGAAGTCTTACGAAGTAAGAGTGATTTCCGGTATGCCACAGGGGAGTGTCGTAGGACCGTTGCTGTTCACAGTATATATAAGTGACCTTGTGGATAACATCGGAAGTTCACTGAGGCTTTTTGCGGATGATGCTGTAGCATTTCGAGAGGTTGTAACAATGGAAAATTGTACTGAAATGCAGGAGGATCTGCAACGAATTTACGCATGGTGCAGGGAATGGCAATTGAATATCAGTGTAGACAAGTGTAATGTGCTGCAAATACATTGAAAAAAGATCCCATATCATTTAGCTACAATATAGCAGTTAATTCCATAAATAATCTGGGAGTACGCATCAGGAGTGATTTAAAATGGAACGATCATATAAAGTTGATCGTCGGTAAAGCAGATGCCAGACTGAGATTCATTGGAAGAATCCTAAGGAAATGCAACCCGAAAACCAAGGAAGTAGTTTACAGTACACTTGTTCGCTCTCTGCTTGAATACTGCTCACCGGTGTGGGATCCGTACCAGATAGGGTTGATAGAAGAGATAGAAAACATCCAACGGAGAGCATCGCGCTTCGTTACAGGATCATTTAGAAACCGCAAAAGCGTTACGGAGATGATTGATAAACTCCAGTGGAAGACTCTGCAAGAGAGACGCTCAGTAGCTGGTTACCGGCTTTTGTTGAAGTTTCGAGAACATACCTTCACCGAGGAGCCAAGCAGTATATTGCTCCCTTCTACGTATATCTCGCGAACACATCATGAGGATAAAATCTGAGTGATTAGAGCCCATACAGAGGCATACCGAAAATCTTTCTTTCCACGAACAATACGAGACTGGAATAGAAGGGAGAGCCGATAGAGGTACTCAAGGTACCCTCCGCCACACCCCGTCAGGTGGCTCGCGGTGTATGAATGTAGACGTAGAAGCCTGCAAAAAACGACACATTTCAGTGGACAGAGGCGTCGTTAAGTTTCGATACGTAATATAAGCGATGATATGGATGCAGAGCGCGCCGCTATGGGGCACGCATGTCAAAATACTCCAAAACTTAATTTATGTAGGGTAATGAAATTTCGGGAATACATTTATCGAGCTAACGTGTGTAAGTGATTCACATTGCAAGATCACAGGTTAATGTAAGCGCGAAGTAAGCTATTGAAAATGTGAAATGGTTATACATTAACAGTCTGTGTAAAAGCCAGAGTGCTGAATGAAAGCTTGCAAAGTGTAAGCATTGTGTTACATACATGCCGATGTCAGTTTGTGGGATGGGGTTCCACGTCTGTTGCACTTGGTCGGTCAATAGGAATGGTTAATGGTGTTTGTGGATGACGCTGGATTTGTCGGCCGATGATGTCCGATAAGTGTTCGATTTAGACAGATCAGGTGATCTAGCAGGCCAAGGCATTCTGTACAGCATGTTCGGTTGGAGTAGCGGCATGGGGATGAGCGCTGTCCTGTTGGAAAACAACTCCTGGAATGCTGTTCATCAATGGCAGCACAGCAGGCGGAGCCCCCAGACTGACGTCCAAATTTGCAGTCAGGTGTACGGGATGAATATAAGGTTGCTCCTGCTGTCATACGAAATCGTACTCCAGCCCGTATCTCCAGGTGTAGGTCCAGTGTGACTAGATGCAGACAGTTTGTCTGCAGGCCATCACTGGCACCGAGCCAAAACCAGGTTTCATCACAAAAAACAACAGAACTCCACCTTTCCTCCAATGAGCACTCGATTGACACTACTGTTGTCGGAAATGGCGGAGCCTAGAGATCAGTGGTATGCACGCTACAGGGCGTCTGGCTCGAATCTCTCCTTGAAGTGACCGATTTGTAACAGGTCGTTGTGTCACTGTGGTGCTAAATGCTGCTCAAACTGCTGCTGATGAAGCTGTACGATGCACCAGAGCCATGCACCGAAGACAGCGGTCCTCCCACGGCGACGTAACCGTCCAGAGATCGGTCCTCTTGCGACCGTACATTCTCGCGACCACCGGTGATAGCAATAATGCACAGTGGCTACATTCCTAGCAAATGTTTCTGAAGTACGGCACAAGTAACCTCCAGCTTCTCTTAGCCCTATTACAGGACATCACTGAAGCTCAGTGAGGTGTTGTTACTGGCGTCTTTATCACCTTAAAGGCATTTTTGATTAACACCAACTCACCATGTCCGATCTCAAAGGTAACCAACCCTAACGACCGTTACAGCACGTATTTACAGCAAACCTGATTATCATCCTGATAGTGGTACTACTAGTGCAAAATCTGAGTAAATATTCATCATCTTTAGAGGCAGAATTGGACCTACCAACTTTCGTTTATGTCCCTAAAATCCTTCTAGGGTTTGCGACTTTTTCCCGTCAGTGTAATTTATTAAATGCCTCAGGGATCTGAGATGATGATTGCGCAAAAACTACGAGGTGGACAGAAAAATGACACACTTCAGGGGACAGAGACCGTCGCCAAACTTCTAACCAAAATATTCACGCAGGTAAAGTCATCAGAGCTGTCGCATCAAATTTAGATCGCGCTCGCAGGTAGGCATCAGAAGGAACAGCTTTCTAAACTGTGCGTGTAACGATAATAATGGTAACACCGACCACCTTAAAAGGCAAACGATGCTATCGTTATACATCTGCGATAAATTTTTGAGAAGTTGTGGCCGTGAAATAACCTCATGGAAACTGAAGAATCTTATTGGGATTCCAGGAGAGTAAAACTAACAGTAAACAAGTGGGTCAGGGAACATAAATTCTCCCAGCACAAATGCAAGTTGTAAAATTACATATTAATATCGGTCGCCAGCCAAACTAGGCATTCTTGTGTCAAGCAATATAATACAGCAGAAGGCAGTGCTAAGCCTAACCTAACCTTCCTTGACTCACACACTAAACTCTTTCTTTACATCTGTTCATACTAAAATACAGTAATCTAGCACTGCAGATAAATGTACTCTAACTTGGAAGTCAGGCAAACAAATGGCCAATGAGACAGCAAACAGTAACATGTGCCTCTCAACAACACGTACCTTATATGAGCTAGATGCAGCAGCTTATAGAAACAATCACGCACATCAATCTAGTAACAACACTAAACAGGGAAAAGCATAAAATGATTTTGATTTAAATCAGGTGTTCTGTTAATGATCATACTCTATAATTTCATTACTCGGTACAGTGTCTCTATGCCTGTGCATTAACCAACTTGCATTAGAATAGCTAACACAGTAAATATTTCTTTCTTAAACTTGGTTTGAAACAATTAAACAGAATGCAAATCTAACTTCACTGGCTCTGAAGGAGCCTTTGCATTGTTTCATTATCTAAGTAGTCTAGTACATGAGAGCCCTTAAACTTTCATAGTTTGAAGAAGCATGCTAATTAACAAAACTACACCAGTATGTATGAGAAACGGTAAGCATTCTTATGATTAATTTATTAATTAAATAAAGTAGACCGAACTATAGCTCTTTAAATAACAAATTTGCATTGATAACCAGTCTTTCAACCTACTCAGAATAAAATTAGCTGTGCCAATGCCAACACAACATTAAATTCAAGTTCAACCACTTTCTCCTGAAATGAACAATGATAAAACTTCTTACTTTGGATCAAAATGCATAAATGCACCAATTAATAATCTTTTTCATTTTGAATTAACTTTACTATTTTCAGGCAGCTTTTCAAGTAAGGCAAATATTTTAAAGAAATGACTGCAAATTGGTCTAGAAATGCACTGCAATTTGAGTATTTCACAAAGTATAAAACTGAACTTTAAATACTATAACTCCACACATTAGATAGCAATCATAACTATTTTTACAGCTGCCGAATAAGCCTTTCCATCATAAATTAGGACACTCCGAATTAAATTCACTAGGATAGGAGTCCTGTCCAGGTTAGTGGCTTGGGATAATCACGGCTGCAAGTCAGAGCTTTTAGCAACACCAAGATTATTACTAAAATCAACCAAATATCAGAAATACTTGGTCCATTTACAGAGTGCCAAATATCAACAATTTAGTGGAAGGTTGGTGGTACTGGTGGTGCAATTTTCTGTGCCTGTTAACAAGGACTCGATACACTTATGACCGTACTATTGGCTGCGCACTGTTACAGGACTTCTTGGCGTCGGAATTATATTTTTGTAATGCCATAAAACCATGCCATGATAATAGTATCACCAAATACAGCATCCGAGAGTCGTAAATACTTCTCTTACGCTCTTCTGTCCTGAAAATCTTCAATAATATGAACCACAATGATCCACTACTGCTAGCCCAGAATATCTGCCAGTCACAAAGGACGAGTTACCACTTGTGCGCCAACACACCTTTTCCACTTCGTCAGACTGTTTCCATAGTTGCGGTGCTTCCGCATATCCTTTACATTTAACCGTAACCATACGTTCCTTAACTATGCAACATGTCATTCACAGTACATTATACAACAATTATTACAGTGGGTATTTAAATCCACAAGCATATTTTAAACAACATCGCTCATAAGTTCATATAACTAAAATACGTATACATATTCAAAGAATTTCCAAGACAGACACAATGCTTTACCAAACAACACTACTAACTGACATAGAAATATAGATAGAGATACAAAACAGGTCGAAAATAGGTGTCAAATGCTGCTGTCGTTGGGCCTTCCTAGGTAGCAGCCGCTGTGACAACAGCGACTTCTATGAAATTTCAAACAGGGCAACATGATTTCTGGATCACAAACTTAGAGAGAAGCTCTATCAGATGATAGTTAGGGACAAGACCAAAATCGTTTTACTTTACGCCCATAATTTTTTGCCAAATTGAGTTTTAGTTTTTGCCCGAATTTAGTGTCTTTCTTGGTGTAAGAGGGTGTCAATTTTGGTAAATTCAGTACATACCTTGCAGTTATTAGAGATTTTATTTCACATTCACTGATAATTGCCAATTGTTTTTGCGAAATTCATTTTTGACAAAATTTACTCTTTTTTTCTTACTTCATTGATATTTATTTGACAGATTCATTGATATTTTTTGCCAAATATGTTACTTTTTCCAAATGTTGGTGTTGGTTTGGAAGGAAAAGTAAGTGATTTTTCCACATTCTGTGATTTTCTTGCAAAGTTTGGTAATTTTTTTGCCGTATTTGCTATCCTTTTGCCTATTTTGGTGTCATGTTTTTGCTAAATTCGCTGCTATTATTTGTGAAATGACTATTATTTTCCAAATTCGTTGCTTTTTGCCTGCTTTTGGTACTATTTTTTCCAAATTAGGTATTATTTTTTGGCAAATTAAGGGTTATTTTTGGACAGAATTGACGTTTTTTTTTCAAATTCAATACTATTTTTTTACCAATTCTTGTTTTTTATCCTTTCTTTCCAATTTTGAATCCATGTTCACTGTCACATCAAAGTTAGTTACCCTAGAAATCAACTGATGAGCCCGTGGAGAAAACAATTTGTACATTTCTCAGGAGAAGAGATTTAAACATCCACAATTACAAAAAATACATAAAACACTGCAATAAAGTGTGTCCAACATAATTATTGTGGCATATTTAATGGTTGTAGAGAAAATGCATTAGAAAAACGACAAAGCAATTTGGTAACTCTACAACAACTTTGTTTCTTATCAAACCAAAATCTTATCATATTCCTTTTTAGAATGTCCTCTTATTGGAAGTATTATTTTGAAACTATCTAGTCTCTTGATAGTACGAACGAGATTCTGGCGAGATATGAACACTGCATAGTTCTTATTCTCTCCTGAGCTCAAACCACAGAATATTACAAGCACTCTTACTTATGGATCAAGGATTTCACTCACATAAAAGGACAAAAATTATAACTTCAGTTGCTTCTTTATTCTCTAAAAATTCAGTGTAAGTACAAAATCTGCATCATTGTAGAACATTTGATGAGTGTTGAAACAGCAGATCGATTATTCCATGCAAAGCAATAAAGAACTTTTGGGAAACAGGAATTTCACTCGTTGTATTATTTCCGGCGATTCTTACAAAGTATCGTAAAGAGCATCCTCTGACGTAATTGTTATGCGTAGGACTTCTACGAGCTATGAATACCATCGGAATTAAGCTTGTTAAATAGGAAGATTTGTCACTCCAGCCAGCAACAAACTGATAAGCCGCAATTTTTCATGGGTTTTATTTGTTTGAAACACGCAAACAAATAACATTTGCAGTCAGTGTCCACTCTTAATACTTTGTCCTATGTGACCTATGACAAGGATCGGAATTAATTTAAGGAAAATGGGTGGAAGGGTGGCTCAACTTGTTGTGTCATTTATCATTCTTAAACAAAAAATTTTAATGAAATTCTATCATTAGCTAACTAATAGTTACGAAGGCTCTAGCCGAATACATACAAACAGTTGAGGTTTTGAAATTACAGTCAAAATGCATAAGGACATTTTCATTATAAATAAAATTACAAATGCTACTCAAAAAACATGTCAGTTGTGCAATACAACGGCAGCCCGATTACAAACATTTCCCTGATTAAATAAACCAGCGGCGCCAGGCTGTCCGTGCGACTAGCATCACAACTGTGGGCACATCCCATTACAGGACTTCAATATAAGTTCAACAAACGTTACATAAAAGACATTAAAATGCATACACCTTCACCGATTATTCTGCTCTCGTGTGGATAAGATACGGCCAAGCTCGCCAAACACTACTCACGTGTAAAAACCAAAGCAAGCAGTAGTTCTTCACTGACTGGCCACTTGCCTGTTCTAGGCGCGCAGTCCGGAACCGTGCGACTGCTACGGTCGCAGGTTCGAATCCTGCCTCGGGCATGGATGTGTGTGATGTCCTTAGGTTAGTTATGTTTAAGTAGTTCTAAGTTCTAGGGGACTGATAACCACAGCAGTTGAGTCCCATAGTGCTCAGAGCCATTTGAACCAATTTGCCTGTTACACGTAAAACAGGTTAAGAATTTAAACAAACTATCGGGCCCCTAACTCTATTAAAATGGTAATGACAATTAAACCCCTTTTTTAAAAATCAGGACACTCGGTGCTCAGTTTGCCTAAAGGCTTTCATAAGAAGCCCACAACGACCTTACAATAATAGAAACACTGAGTAAATTAGATCCTAATCTGGCGTCACCCCCACCGCAGCACGATACTAAAGGAATCACAATAAACAACTCAATATGTGGTTGGAACTGCAGAACCGCAGAAGTGTGTGTGACCCTCCAACACCTAGGCCTCGTGCGATGACGGGAAGGCCGGCGAAGTGTGGCGTTCACTTTGTTATTCAGTGGTTTGGTATTTAACTAATTTGTAAATGGAAATGATAATCTTATTTTATTACATTGAGTAATTACTAAATAATTTTTCTCCCGGCTAAAGATTTGATCAAGTTGCTAAAGAACTCCAAGTTAACGTCTTGTTGAAGTGTTGTCTGTAAGTTGTGTAAGTGTCACTAAATCACAGTTCATACAATAGATTCTATACAACCATGGATTATGATGGAAAAAGTTATCTTCAGCAAAATGATCATTAAAACCACAGAATATCAGCCGCGCACAACACTGACGTATGTTACCTGAAACAATATTCTTCGCAACTCGTGTGTAATTAATTTCGGCTCCATACATCAGCTAGAAAAGTTCGTTATAACGATCGTGCTGTGAGAACTATTTTTAAAGAATCAATCTGATTCGAATTATTTTCATTAACATGAGTTCGGGACCACCGGTGCACATTTATTTTTACACATTTGTATTACGTTCAGCATTTATGTCTGCAGAGTTGCGTAATTTGAATTTGCCGCTGTGATAATTGTTAAGATGGTGGCAGACAATTGATAAAGACTTTCTATTGTTAGAGCAAATAAGTAAATATTTAAAATTTTTATCAAACGCTATAAACTATACTTTCATATTGTGCAGTTTTTAGACCTCATCAAGGAACATTTGATTTGTTTCTAAGGAAAAGACAGACAAAAAAGCGATACAAATCGCTATCATCAATGGTTGCGCTCGTTGCAGCGGAAAGAAATAATTAACACAGATAATGCTTACTGAGAGAGGAATTAAAGTTACAAATAATTATTCACTCATATTTATAATAATAATGAACTCTATTTTCAAGTAATAATTAACAAATAATTACAATTTCTTAACAGACCTCTGTTTGATATGCGTCCGCAACTTATAAAAGCCAACCAACAAAAGGTAAAAACAAAGGAAGACAAACGCCTATCATAAAAGGGTTTTACAATTATCATTATCTTTGTATGATACGGCAGACAATAGATAGAAACTAAAGGAATGACAATAAACAACTCAATATGTGGTTGGAACTGGAGAACCGCAGAAGTGGGTGTGACCCTCCAACACCTAGGCCTCGTGCGATGACGGGAAGGCAGGCGAAGGAAAAGCAAAACGCCTCCATGCCGCGGATCAGCAGAACAGCAACGTGTCAACCGCCGCCGATACAAACTGTCAATATGTATGAAACAACTAGCAGCACACATGTTTGACAGAAATTAACATACACAGAAATACTTAAAGGGCCAATTGAAGAATATTTTCAAGGAAACCAGTTATTAGAACTTCAGTACAGTTGAGTTCCGCCGATACCCATTCCAATTTAACCTTCCTAGCAATAACAAGAAACAATGTACAAAGTCATTTAAAAATGATTACATAATAAGTCAAATAATATTAAAGTAGTCAAGATGACAGCGCCGCAAACCGCTGTCTCACCTCCCGCGCTGGAGAAATGGTTTCACTAACGCCTGCCCTGTTATACCAAATGTTAGCCAACAAGTGACTTCCGTAAGAATCTTTTGTTTACAACTGCTTTGCTCCTGCAGCTAGGAGAGAACTTGAAAGCGACAGTCGAGAAATTGAATATCGTTTATGATGAATGTCGCCAAAATATTGGAGCATTGTTACGGTTGTATATTAAAGAGTATCCAGATAGTCCCAAGCATTCACGATCCATCTTTGCAAATATTATAACAGAAAGTTCTAGAAACTGGAAGTGGTGAGACTGAAATACGCCAAGGGAAAAGAAGAGCAACTGAAGAAAGATGTAAAACTAACGTTTCAGCAGCAGTACCACACAACGCAAATGTCACTAAGAGGCATCTCGTGAGTACGAGGATGAACCAAGTGACTGTTTTGCGAACACTACATTCCACTGCATTACATCTTCTTCACATTGCGCTTCATCCACAGCTCCAAGGCAATGACTTCTAAAATTTCTTACAGTTCTCCGCATCTCATCTACGAAGTGTGCATAGTGGTGCGTCATATTTCTAAAAAAATCCGTTTAAGGAAGAAGTATCGGTTACAAACTATGTGAATCTTTGAAATACGCACTAATCGTCAGTTGAAAATTCACACTTACGCAAAGATGAGGATATACACAACGTTCTTGGTCTATCAACATTTGGTGCTGTCTTTTTTTTTTTTTTTTTTTTTTTTTTCATTTGCCTCTGTTTTCTTGATGGGAGTCTAAATACACTCAGTTATCTAGACCTCGTGAGATATGGTGTTTACGCAGCTATTGGAAGACATTCAGCAGGGCATAAGGCAATAATTTGGTTCAAATGGCTCTGAGCACTATGGGACTTAACATCTGAGGTCATCAGTCCCCTAGAATGTAGAACTACTTAAACCTAACTAACCTAAGGACATCACACATATCCATGCCCGAGACAGGATTCGAACCTGCCACAGTAGCGGTCGCGCGGTTCAAGACTGAAGCTCCTAGAACCACTCGGCCACACCGGCCGGCTCATCAATTTGGTGAGAGCATGACGGATTTACCTCCCAATCCTCACATGTAATGACAGACCTCATAAGAGAACATTTGGAAAGCATTTGAACGGTTCTTCGGGAGATGCAAAATGTTAACCACACTCACCAAACTTCAATCTTATGTACTTTTATATGTGGCTAAAATTAAAATACTACGTCTGTTATTAAATACCATCGATTCCCGGAAGCATGAAACGCCTTATGACACGGGAATGTGCCGCCGTTAACTCCAAATGAAATTCGGCGTGCAATTTCGTTTCTCCGGAATCACTTTATAACTTTTACCAACGCTCAAGATTAACATTTTGAGAACTTCCCGTACCTGCCTTGACAATAAACACACGAACCGTAAATGAATTACGTGATCGCTCACATTTGGTATCACAGAGCAGATGTTTGTGGAACCTCTTCTCCTGATGGCTGGATATTGTTTCGCTGCCCTGTTGTGTTGATACTATCTTATCAAGTCCAGTGCATGTTATTTTGATGAGGTTCTTATGGAACCTTCTTTATGAAGCCATGGAAGAAGTATATATCACGCCGCACCATCTCCGCATCCAGTGACGCCTATGGTGTGAGGATGACACGGCGGCAGGTCGGTACTGTTAGGTCTTCATGGCCTGTTCGGGAGGAGGAGGTGATTTAATTGGGTTGGTCTGTTTTTCCAGTGTCGGCCCGTATATGTACGAGAAGTGGATCCATAATGTAACTCTGTAAGACTCCCTTCGTGATTTCTCTCGAGTCACCTTTCCAACACTGTTCCAATTATTCAGCAATTTCTGCACTCTGTTTGTTAAACACATTCACGCGAGATGTGTGTAAAGCCATCAGTTCCACCGAACTTAAATCTTTCTAAGAGCGTAACATGATCTACAAAATTAAATGCCTTGGAACAATGACCATCTCATTTCTGCTACCGCTCCTTTCTTCGTCTTTCTTTAGTTTACTCTTAAACTATAACACAGGTCTGCGATATAAAAGTTGTTTCAAATTTATTAAGTGATTTCTTATAGTGTTTTCGGAAAAAAATAGTGAAAAAATTACATCACCTACAGTTATTTTACAAACAGTTTTTCTAGTTTTAACTTTTTTCGATATTTCAGCACTCTAGTGAGTTAGAATTTTGGTTTCTAGGATCCCCATAAACTGTTATTTAGCCGTTTTTATACTAGATATACGTAAAATAAAGAATAATTAGGGAAACCAGCACGATTTTCATGTCAGTGCCTGTCTGGCGAGCTGCCCCTTCCCCCACCATCAACAAACAGTGAGCGTCCGCTATTGTCCTTCAGTTCGCAGTACCTCATCACTTTGTGCTGTTCACGTGTTGTTCTTTCTAGTACTTTAAAGTAGTGACTGTTTCCTTGTGTTGTGAAGCTGTATTATGGACAATGGAAAATGGCTACCAGAGGATGTATAAACTCGCCAGATTGCTTCTGATACATTTGTTGTAACTATACCGTTAAAAAGCAACAAAGAAATATTTCCGATTATGTTGAAAAAGTATATTTCGCCTATTTTGGTATAAAGTTAGGCGATCAAGATAAGCCTTGGGCCCCACACAAAGTTTGTTCAGTGTGTGTTGAAGAACTGAGGCAATGGTTTCAACGTAAAAAGCAGTTTTTACGGTTTGGAATACCAATGATTTGGAGGGAGCCCAAAATTCATAGTGATGACTGATAATTTTGTTCTTGCAACATACGAGGTTTCAATTAGAAAAACGAAAATGATATTTCTTACCCTAACATTCTTTCAACCATGCGCCCTGTTCCTCATGGACCTGAAGTAACAACACCCTCTCCTCCATATTCTTTGGATGATATAGATGATAACGAGCCATTGGCTCAGCAAGGTGATAGTGAAGAAGACAGAGATTGCTACGATCTTGGCACAACCGATCCCATTCCATTCTCACAATCTGAACTGAACTATTTAGTTAGAGACCTAGGCCTTTCTAAAGAATCGGTGGACGTTTTAGGATCTGTATTGAAAGATAAACATATTTTGGCTCTGGGTACATCCTTTTCGTGTTATCGATCGAGGGAAAAGAAGTTTGTATCTTTCTTCTGTCAAGAAGTTCACCTGGTATTTTGGAGTGATGTTCCTGGACTTATGGCACGTTTCAAAATAGAATATGCTCCTGATGAGTGGAGACTTTTTATTGATTCTTCAAAAAGAAGCCTTAAAGCAATACTTCTATACAATTGCAATAAGTATGCTTCTGTACCAGGTGGACACTTGGTTCATTTAAAAGAATGTTACGAAAATCTTGAACTGGTTTTAAGCAAACTCTGCTATTCAGACCACAAATGGACGCTATGAGGTGATTTTAAAGCGATTTCAATGCTACTTGGTCCACTGCTTTCTCTGTGAATGGTACAGTAGTGACACAAACCAAAACTATATAAAAAAACTTGGCCCTTGAGGAAAACCTTACAGGTAGGGGTTAAAAATATTGGGAGGAAAAGCCTTGTTGATCCCAGAATGGTGTTACTTCCACCACTTCACATTAAGTGGCAGCTGATGAAACAATTTGTTGACGCATTGCCAAAAGAAGAGGAGTGTTTCAGATATATTTGTGATCAGTTTCTTGGTTTGTCTGAGGCAAAGCCAAAGGATGGACTCATTGTCGGACCACACATTAGAAAACTAATGACAGATCCTAACTTTGTGGACAAAATGGAAACAAAAGGAAAGGCAGCATGGACATCTTTCAAATCAGTTGTTACGGGTTCCTGGGAACCAAAGGGGATCCATGCTACAAGATAATCGTCGCAGACATGCTCGACAGCTTTAAGAAGCTGGGCTGTAACATGAGCATTGAAGTTCGTTTTCTCCACTCACATCTTGAATACTTCCCTGCAAACCTTGCTGATGTAAGTGAAGAGCAGGGCGAAATATTCCACCAAGACATCAAAGAAATGGAAAGAAAATATCAAGGAAGATGGAATGTCAACAAGATAGCGGACTACTGCTGAATGATAAAATAGATGATCCTCAACGAGTCCACAGCCGGAAAAATAATAAACGAAACTTCGACAGAAAGCGAAAGCATTATTATAAGGGCTTATGAGCTTAAAGAGAAACGGAAGTGTACTGGACAGGCAGTTTAGAACATGATTTATAAATAAAATAAAGTTTTATAACGTTGGAAAAAATTTGATAAATTGCTTAAATTCTGTTATTATACGCAAAAATATTCCCTTTTTTGTGCGAAACCTGAGGTGATAGAAAAAAATGGATTGAATTTTTGAAATCAGCGCTGAAAAGTACATACAAGTAAGATATCAAATTTCAAACAACTTTCAAAAAATACTTTTTTGCAGACCTGTGCAATCTTTGCTCATTATGCTGTTTATTCAACTGAACATGTACTGGAAAGATTGCTAACTTTTCCCGAAGATACCAACCTAATCAGCGAAACTTTTCACTGAAATTCTCTCCTCACAAAACTCTAATCCTACTGATGAGCTTCCTTTTCTGTCATTGCATCTTGTAGGTGTGGACTGAACGACAGGAAAGAAACACTAAATCCTTGTCTTATACCCTTTCTAATCTGAGCACTTCGACCTTGGATTTAATTTTTATTTTTCGTCCTTGAAGATTGTATTTATCTTACATTTTTCTGCATTTAAAGAAACATTTTAAAGCTGTTGGCTGTCCAGCGGAATGTACGTAAAACCTGACACCACATATGGAGTGAGGTGATAAAAAAACAGTAAGGGGGAAAAAAACTGAAAAGCTGGCAACGAAGTGTTCCGAGTCTCAGTAAATGAAAATGTTAATGATCATTTATTTTAAATCGAGTATACTTGGAGGTTATTGACCGATTGCTTTGAAACTTTGACACAACGTTGCGTTCTAATACGAATGTGTCTTTAGGTACCTAAATATTTAATATATGATGTATGTGTATATGTAACGTTTTGAGATTTTTATAACAACGTTTCACTATTATTAAATTTATATAAATTTACATATTACATATATTTAAAGAATTGGCAAATAAAAAAAAAAACGAGTGTATAGGAATGGAACTTTATGTCGAACTTTCAAAGGAATCGATCGAATAATTTCGGAGATCTGCGATTAGGAACATCTGCATTCTCTATATAAGTACTTCAAAATCATAAAGTTCTTCTCGGATTGCTTTGAAATTTTGCGACAACGTTGCAATCTGGTATATATGTAATGCGTATGTAGTAAGAGAGGAAATGATGTAAAGATGTTACTTCTGGTTTCTTCAAAACCGCTAATTTCCGAATGTTCAAGATCGGTTGCTTTGGAATTTCGACTCAATGTTCAATTGGTGGTTTTTTTATCTATGTACTTTTGAAATACATGTAATACACAAATTTATATAAATTTAATATTAGGGCAACGTTATAAAATATACACTAATGAATCTTTGTTAGCAACCACGAAAATTGTATTTATGTCTTATTGCTTTATGAATAGAATACTACTACAGAATCTGAGTTTGAAATAATAATAAACAAGGCTGAAGGTCAGAGAGAGGGGTGGGAAGAAATGATCATAGAAAACTGGAAGGAAGAGATGGTCAAAGTGAGAGAGAGGATAGAAGGAGGCAGACAGAGGGAGGAATAGATGGACATTCAAAGGGTGCGGGAGTAGGGAGTAAAGAGAGAGTAGAGAGAGGTAGCAGGAGGAGATGGAAAGAGAGGGGGAGAGGAGAATATGGAAAGAGAGGGAAAAAGTGATGAACAGAGAGAGGGGAAGGAAGAGGAGCTGGAAAAAGAAAGGGGGATGTGGGGATGGACAGAGACAGGGGAGAGAAGGAGATAAGGATGTTTATTCAATTCCTATACACGGTAGTAACGTGTATTTCCTGTACGTTACAGAAAAGTGTCGCCATGTACAGCTAGTATCACAATAAAAATGAGTGGTATAATTTCACTTTTCGGATGAGGAGATTTGCCAGTGAGAAGCGGATCACTCGCTGAATTTTCCACCACGCCTGCCTTGCAATGCGGCAGCAAATAGCAGCCGTTTACCAGAGCTGGCTGGCCACTGTACGCGTCATTAGGTGCCACTTGCGTGGGCGTGGCCGCTCCGTGCGAGGCCTGGCCTGAGCCCTGGCGGAGATCACCGTTGCCGGCCTTCCTAGGCACGTCGCGGCACTCTGTCCGCGCGCGGTGTCAGCCCTTTTCTACTAGTGTAATGTTTTATTCATCAGGCCGCGCGCTCCTGCAATCCAACGGTGCTCACTCAGTAGGCCGTCCGGTGACGCCCACCATTTGCAGCGCCCGAGGAGGGCGGGCTGCCGGCTGCGGCGCTACGTGAGGCGCCTGGTGGCGCAGGCAGCGCGTGTGGCGCAGTGAAGCCGACACGGCAGGCGCGCACATTCGCGTACACCCTATGTCGACCCTCCGTAAGCTTCTTCCACCGCCTCCATTAAGTAAAAAAGCTAGTATGACGTAAAGAGAAACTGTTGAGTGACAAGATTAAGTCACTAGTGGGAAATAAATCCCATCGGCCACGAGTGGGATGCATAGGGGAGACATATTGCAGCCTGTCCACATGCACCAATCGCCATCCAGTAGGTGTGACACGCGCTGGTGGGGCAATGGAACGCATCACCACAACAATTTCTTACCAAACATGTGGGCAGTGAGGGAGCACGTTGCAGAGCATACGTTGCCCTCCTTGTTGATCACACACCGTATTAAGTACCACGTTCTGCCTCTTGTAATGTTCAGAGGACAGTTGTAAATCGTGGTGACTAGAGTGTAAGCATTGCCTTTCAATAAAATTTACATTTCTTTTCGTATTATTGCGTATTTGTTTCAGTTACATTGTGAACTATATTATAGTAGTTCTACGTATTGTAGTAGTTCTACGTATCGTCTAAGACTCTATGTGCTACTTTCCCTGGCAGTGACACTTCACGTGAAATTTACCTTCGTCCTTAAGTGACGCAAACCAGTGCATTTTGAAGAAAACGATAACTGAATATTTAAAATTAGCTAGGAAATACGTGGCTCATTGCACAGAATATCATTGAAGAATATATTTGAAGTACATTCCTTCTTGTCACGAGATATTTGTTCGATGGTAAGGCAATGTGAAACTGTGATTCTTCAGTTTCCGCCAGCGTATTTCTTGCTCCAACAGTCCACGGTTGTATTGCCGGTCCATAGTGTCCAACGGGCACGGCGATCAGACATGTCGCCATCGTCAGGTGCGCTGACGAACTGAGCTCCCGAGGGCGGGTGGCCATCTTAAATCTCCTGCCACTGCGAGGCGTTCTCTCCGCGGTCCACTCGTCAACGGCTCCTGAGACGCTGGCGTCAGCGTCTATGGTGGTGTCGGTGTAATTGCCTAATCCGCCCTGTTCGCCCGTTCGTTTTCTTTCCTGAGTGTCTTTTTAATTAGACTGAATGCTAGTTCCCATGCCCTGCTGAGGCTTAGCCGCAATCGTGGTTGATAAATCCGTCCCTGATACGAATTTCGATAACCTCTCTAACGACGCTGTCCCATTATTTAGATCTCTGTGCCAAGACCCTGGTATGTTGATAGTCCATTTCGTGATTTTCGGACAAACAGTGCTCTGCGACCGCCGACTTGTTGGGGTACCCAGGTGGAGTGTGCCTCTGATGTTCCCGCTAACGATCTTCGATGATGAGCACTGTCTGTCCAATATGTCTTCCCACACTGACAAGGAATCTGGAATATTCCAGCCTTCAGCAAACCGATATCGTCTTTGACACTTCACAATAGTGATCGTGTTTCATTTAGTGGGCAAATGACATTTCCGACTCGGCGTTTCCTCAATATTCGTCCTATTTTCCCCGATAGTGCGCCAGTATACGGTATATAGGTAGTGGCTGTCTCTTCCTCCGTGACTTCTTACGTCTCCACATGCTGTGCTGTAGAGGTGGGGCAGAGAGCGCGTCTGATCTGCCATTCCGAGTATCCGTTTTTCCGGAATACAGTTTGGAGATGTTCCAGCTCTTGGGCAGACTCTCTACATCAAAGATGGATGCGCCCTGTGCCCCAGCGTTTTCAGCACCCCTTTTCTCTGCGCAGGGTGGTGGCAGCTATCAGCATGCAAATAGAGGTCGGTGTGCGTTTTCTTCCTGCACACCCCATGGACCAGGGTGCCACCCGCTCTTCTTTTGACCGTGACGTCCAGGAATGGTAATCTTCCTTCTGCTTCGGTCTCCATAGTGAATTTCATGTTCAGAAGTATGGAGTTAGGGTGTGTAAGGAAGTCTAGGAGCTTGACCCTTCAATGGGGCCAGATCACGAATGTGTCATCCACATAACGGAGAAAACAAGTAGGTTTCCATTTGGACGACGCCAAAGCTTCCTCCTCGAAGTACTCCAGATAGAAATTCGCGTCTCCTTCTGTTTGTTCATAGTATTCTCCAATAAAGAGAAAAAACGTGGAGGTCAGAACGTGCCTCGAAAGCTGGGCCGTCTTCTCGTCAAATTTCAGTGCAATAGGCTCAACTGACTCCCATAGAGGCACCCTGGTGATTAATGAAACAACGTCAAAACTTACTTCTTCAGCTGCTGCAGGTGGTAGTCGAGCAGCAACCTGTGGATTTCGTAAAACGTCTCGACAACTTCAAGCTGAAAGACTTAGATATCCTGGTGAGTTTTGACGTTGTTTCATTATTCACCAGGGTGTTGAAGGAGACAGAATCTCAGCTTGCCCTGCTTCATCTCTATGAAAGTTAAGTCCTGGTAGGTGTTTTTAAAGTTTTGGAAATCAGGTGGAGTCAAGTCTGCGTGGAGGGTCATCAATGACAGTGAACCAAGGCGTCGGAATGTTGCAGACGTCGCAGCGGTCGTGTGGGCATTTTGATGATGAAGGAGAGGGGGAACCTCGTGTGGACGAACTCCTCGAATTCGGAAGTCGATTTCAGAACGCTGTTTCTCAGGCACTGACATAGTTACGTTACAAACCACCATGTTACATTCTACGGTTGTAACTTGTGGCAGCGAAGCGTAAAAGTCGACCGAGTGGTATGCATCTCATGTAACACTTCAACCCGATGCTGAGGGAAGAATAAAAAATTCGGATGCATTATTTTTCACCACGCTGCGCGTAGTCAAACTGACCGCTCTTGCGCCGACCCTGTCACGTTAAAGAGTCGAGTTCGCTGCTGTTGGGTCGGCGGTGACCGGCAATAACGGTACCTTCCCTGCTACTAATAGTCCTTGCACCCTTGCATGAACTTTCATAGCTGCCGTGCAAACCTGTCGACAACCGCAACATCCGGCCACATTGTCGTTAAGGATTTAAGATGGCCGCCCGCGTAGAGTTCACTAGCTGACGATCGTCATCATACCTAGTTCCTTTGATTGACTTTTGGCCACCCTGACTCTTGTATGCTCAATATTTTGCTTTGTACCTCATGAAATCATGGATCATCATTACAGTCTAACAAAATCTGAATTACAACTCACAAATTGTTACCAGTAAACCCCTTTTTGCAGCTGAAACAGCCTTTTCTCTCGGACTGTACAGTCTATAGATGGACGTCAGAGATTAGGGTATTCGGGACGTTTTGTATTTTCCTCTTGGTACACTGTATTCACAGGAGAAGGTGGTCCCACCCCATTCAAGCAGAACTTTCTCACTACTGTGTACAAGCCAGGAAACGTGCATCAAGCCTATAATTCGCGATGGCACTGCAGAATATTCATTGATTTTTTTGTAAGGCGTCTCTCTGCAAGGGAGTCGGAGATAAATAATGATAAAACTTCCGACGATATCCTATGGCATCTCTTTTCTCCCGATTGAAGGTCTGTGCTCAGGTAACTTACGGTGGTGCTGCCGAGTAACGTTTTCTACAGCCGCCAATATTTCGACAAGTTAACGGTGCGTCATTTTCAGTGCAAAAATGAAGGAGAGACCCTTGGTTGGCGGGGCTTTGCCAGCCACGACACCAAAAGATTCAGAAACTAAGCCCACATTCTGAGTAACTAGAGCCAGACAGTGTTTGTTGTCTTTCTACATACATCGTACCTCAGAATTTTGGTAGCCATTGTTCCGTCCACCGAGGTTTCCAGTTGGCATGCACAGCGATATCTCATTTCACTTGTACCTATAAGAGTCGCAGTGTTCACCCTGTCGAAAAAGCAGTGGTGTTCGATGGTCGCCAGCTACATTCCAGAAACCATCTAATCTTTCGGTACGTCTAGAGAAGCTCAGCTAACAGCTGTCAAGATTGTTTAACATCGGATACATTGCTGACGACATTAACATTACGCTTCACCATAAATGACTAAAACCCACAATAGGAAGCCAGGTTAGGCCTCATCTGCAGGGATATGGGGACTGAACGGTCTCTCTATGCGCCAGTTAAGGTTGTATGGATGTCGAAATACTCACAGTTAAGGATATATTAATAATGCCAACTGGGCTTATCGGGAACGAAGTTCGAACATAGTTGGTTGGTTGGTTGTGTTGGGGAAGGAGACCAGACAGCGAGGTCATCGGTCTCATCGGATTCGGGAAGGACAGGGAAGGAAGTCGGCCGTGCCCTTTGAAAGGAACCATCCCGGCATTTGCCTGGAGCGATTTAGGGAAATCACGGAAAACCTAAATCAGGATGGCCGGACGCGGGATTGAACCGTCGTCCTCCCGAATGCGAGTCCAGTGTCTAACCACTGCGCCACCTCGCTTGGTCGAACGTAGTACTAGAAGAGATGTAGAGGTAACGTGCTGACCATATTTAGGGTTCCTTTTTTTTGTAATAATGTATAATGTAAAAAGGGATTCCTTCCCAGAGTATAATCAAACCAAAGAACATCACATAACATAACGTAGCGATACCTTACGATCCTTGTCATGAAGACACGATTATAGAATCCATATAAACAAAAAAAAGGCAAGAAACCTCGGAGTACGTGGAAAATGTTGCAACGACAGCGATTCCTGCGTCTGCTTTCCCGTAACAACCACTAAAATTATCTCATTGAATATTACAAACGTGGTTCCAATGGGGCTAAAAACCTTCCTTAATATTAAAAAAAATTATTTCCTTCCCTGGAGAATAGTTTCGACCATTCATACTTGTGTCAAGTACTACTGGCATATACGTGGTACCCAGGAAGAATGGTCAATATTCAGAGAGACGACAGGAACGATCATTCGAAGAAAAAACAGTCTGGTAAACCTGGGCTCTAAAATGCATACCTTAAGACCTATGAGCACTTTTTCATCTTCGCTAATGTGACACACATCTCATCTACTGAACAACTGATCCTCGCTCTCGAAGATGCATTTCAGAGTCCATGTTTACTAGACAAATATTTCTTGTATTGGTCCATAGTCCCTCCTCTCCAAATATGAAAGGCATAGAGCTTGCAATGGAAGAGAGTTGTTTCACAGTATCTTAATATATCTTCTAAAATAAGTCGTAGGGGTCAGTTTTGCCTCACGTGTTCTAACATTTCTACGGAACCCAAACTGATATTCCCTGGGGTCGGCTTCTACCAGTCTTTCCATTCGTCTGTAAAGAATTCGCGTTAGTATTTTGACTTCTTAAACTGGTAGTTCAGTAATTTTCACATCTGTCAACACCTGTCACAACCAGCGAGGATCACTTGTTCACTAGATGAGGTGTGTGTCAACTTAGCGAAGATGAAAAAGTGCTCATAGGTCTTAAGGTATGCATTTTAGAGGCCAGGTTTACCAGACTGTTTTTTCTTCGAATGATCGTTCCTGACGTATCTCTGAATATTGACAATTCTTCCTGGGCACCACGTATATGCCAGTAGTACTTGACACAAGTATGAATGGTCGAAACTATTCTCCGGGGAAGGAAATAATTTTTTTTTTTAGTATTAAGGAAGGTTTTTAGCCCCATTGGAACCACGATTGTAATAGTCAATGAGATAATTTTAGTGGACTGCATCTTCGATACTGGTCCTGGCTGTTAGGTTAAGCATTTCACTAGCCTTTCTTCCTTCGAAAGATCGTTCCAGTCATACTTCTGGAATACGACCATCCCTCGTGTAAAACCCTGTATAAAGCTACACACACAATTCTGGAAAGGTCACGTTTTCCTACAGCATACGTAAGCATCGACACACTTACACACACGTATACTGATGACTAAGTACATCAAAATTAAGTTCTACCTTATTAGTTTGGACGATTGTGAACCACCTATGTTATGAAGTAGTTACAAATGAGGTAAATAAGAAGTTCAAAAATCGTTCAAATGGCTCTGAGCACTATGGGACTTAACTTCTGAGATCATCAGTCCCCTAGATCTTAGAACTACTTAAACCTAACTAACCTAAGGACATCACACACATCCATGCCCGAGGCAGGATTCGAACCTGCGACCGTAGCGGTCGCTCGGTTCGAGTCTGTAGCGCCTAGAACCGCTCGGCCACCCCGGCCGGCAAATAAGAGGTGATTTCACAGTTTCAGTTACAAATTCCTAGGGGTAGTTTATTTTCACGATTCAAAAAAAAGGTCTTGCATGCATCTCATTTTCGATTTAATATCTTTCTTCTATGCAGTTTCCTTGTACTGCTAAGCCGTTCTTGTTGCTTACATGATACTGTAAGAATTATGTTTTTCGAATATATTTTACTTCTGTGAGGGACAGCAAAGGATTAGCAGTTGCTTTTAAAAGGGATGGGTAGTGACGTGAAAAAACGATATAAGGTGAACATCACTGAACATAGAGGAAAGGTAATGGGACATAGTCTAATTGAATCAGTATGTTGAGAAAGGGACACCTTTTTTCACATTACATTTACTGGGATGGCTGCCCTTTATGTTTCTAGACATAGTATGGCGTAACAAGGGGTGATGTTCCATCAACACAAGCGCTCGTTTATAGGTATAGCGTTGGAGAAGGGGGGCCACTCCCAGAGACGATCTGTTTTGAAGTTTAAGTCTCTGATACGTTCGTCGACTCAGAAGCAGAATGTAAGAGTCATTAACGTAGAAACGGAAGATATTCTCTACTTCAAGACATGGTGATCTAACCTCTACGAAAGTGGTATTGCAACAGTATGCTCTCGTAGCAGCAAAACAAAAATGAAATTTCAGGTATCTTCGTATAGCCACTTCAGTTTTCGCAGCAATTCTCCTGGAACTGTTGAAAGCAGTAGAATCACTGATTGATTCTGATGTGTTGGCTCAAGAGCCAACACCGTGTTGCTAAAGGAGGCCGAAATGCACGCGTTAAGCTCACGCAGACTGGCGTGAGGTCTGGAACAGTTAAGGGAATTTATAGTAGCAAATAAAGTACGTAGTTGATGTAATACTTAACTTTAATCCATAATTGTAGAACATCGGTCTGACGGTACAGGCATCACAAGTTAAATATCTACTGATAATGGCGCCTTGCTAGGTCGTAGCAAATGACGTAGCTGAAGGCTATGCTATCGTCTCGGCAAATGAGAGCGTATTTGTCAGTGTAGCATCGCTAGCAAAGTCTGCTTTACAACTGGGGCGAGTGCTAGGAAGTCTCTCTAGACCTGCCGTGTGGCGGCGCTCGGTCTGTAATCACTGACAGTGGCGACACGCGGGTCCGACGTATACTAACGGACCGCGGCCGATTTAAAGGCTACCACCTAGCAAGTGTGGTGTCTGGCGGTGACACCACAGACTCACTGCTTTCTAGTTTCCAGTGTTCGAAGGAGGATACAAGGCACATTTTACAAATAAACAAGTGCACTGGCGTCCAAAATTAAAGCAACGAACTGATGTTTCCCCGTCCTGTGTCTGACTCACGATATGATCATACTATCAATAGATGAAAGGTGGAAGGAGTATTTAGAGGGTCTATAAAAGGGCGACGTACTTAAGGGCAATATTATGGAAATGGAAGAGGATGTAGATGAAGATAAAATGGGAAGTAAGATACTGCGTGAAGATTTGACAGAGCACTAAAAGACCTAAGTCGAAACAAGGCCCCGGGAGTATACAACATACCATTAGAATTACTGATAGCCTTTGGAGAGCCAGTCCTGACGAAACTCTAGCATCTGGTGAGCAAGATGTATGAGACAAGCGAAACACCCTCAGACTTCAAGAAGAATATAATAATTCCAATTCCAAAGAAAGCAGATGTTGGCAGATGTGAAAATTACCGATCTACAAGTTTAATAAGTCAAAATACTAACGCGAATTCTTTACAGACGAATGGAAAAACTGGTAGAAGCCGACCTCGGGGAAGATCAGTTTCGATTATGTATAAATGTTAGAACACGTGAGGCCAAACCGACCCCTACCACTTATCTTAGAAGATATATTAAGGAAAGGCAAACCTGCGTTTCTAGCATTTGTAGACTTACAGAAAGTTTTTGACAATGTTGACTGGAATAATCTCTTTCAAATTCTGACGGTGGCAGTGATAAAATACAGGAAGCGAAAGGTTATTTATAATATGTACAGAAACCAGATGGCAGTTATAAGAGTCAAGGGGTATGAAAGGGAAGCAGTGGTTGTGAAGGGAGTGAGACAGGGTTGTAGCCTATCCCTGATGTTATTCAATCTGTATATTGAGCAAGCAGTAAAGGAAAGAAAAGAAAAATTGCGAGTAGGAATTAAAATCAGTGGAGAAGAAATAAAAATTTTGAGGTTCGCCGATGATATTTTAATTCTGTCAGAGACAGCAAAGGACCTGGAAGAGCATTTGAACGGATTGGACGGTTTCTTGAAAGGAGGATATAAGATGATCATCAACAAAAGCAAAACGAGGATAATGGAATGTAGTCGAATTAAATCGGGCGATGCTGAAGGAATTAGAGTAGGAAATGAGGCACTTAAAGTAGTAAATGAGTTTTGCTATTTGGGGAGCAAAATGACTGATGATGGTCGAAGTAGAGAGGATATAAAATGTAGACTGGCAATGGCTAGGAAAGCGATTCTGAAGAAGAGAAATTTGGTAATATCGAGTATAGATTTAAGTGTCAAGAAGCCGTTTTGTAAGTATTTGTATGGAGTGTAACCATGTATGCAAGTGAAACATGGACAATAAATAGTTTAGACAAGAAGAGAATAGAAGCTGTCGAAATGTGGTGCTACAGAAGAATGCTGAAGCTTAGATGGGTAGATAACATAACTAATGAGGAGGCATTGGATAGAATTGGGGAGAAGAGAAATTTATGGCACAACTTGAGTACAAGAAGGGATCGGTTGGTAGGACATATTCTGAGGCATCAAGGGATCACCAATTTAGTATAGGAGGGCAGCGTGGAGGGTAAAGAACGTAGAGGGAGACCAAGAGATGAATACAGTATGCAAGTTCAGAAGGATGTAGGTTGCAGTAGGTACTGGGAGACGAAGAAGCTTGCACAGGAGAAGATGCCTACCAGGCTCTCAGCGATGGATTTCCACAGGAATAATGGAAGCAGGACAGTTGCAAATTGATGCGGCCCGATAGCGTAATGTTAATCGTTCCGTTGTTTCTCGGATGTCGCCACAGTTTATAGAGACCTAAACTACGTATGATATCAGAAAGGGAGGACCGTTATTTGGCTGCAAGGGAACGACGATACCGCCTTAGTACTTCACGCCAGTTGGCATCTGACCTCCCAGCATCCGCTGTACGCGTTGTATCGAGGTAAACGGCGTACAGAAGGCTTCGGCAGAGTGGCCTTTATTGTCGGAGACGTGCTGTATGTGTACCTCTGACGTGTCTTCACAGAAGGGAGCGTCTAGATTGAGTCGTTCACGTGCCACCTGGATGGTCGAACAGTGCGCCAACGTTCTCTTCACAGATGACTCCCGCATTGGTCTGGAGAGTAATTCTCGACGGATTTGCATCTGCAGGGAACGTGGAACACGATTTCTGAACCCAAACATTGTGTAAAGAGGCCTATATCGAGAAAGGTCGCTAATGGCGTAAGCAGGGATTTTGTTGACCACTCGAACACATCGTCATGAAATTTTACGGGTGAATCGGCAAGTTCTAATTGCTGGAAGGTATCGTGGCGAGATCTTAGGACCTCATGTGCGATTACTGCGAGGTGCTGTGGGCCCAGACTTCGTATTAATGAACGATAATGCTCGACCTCTCAGAGCGCAGACGGTTGACGTTTTATTGGATACGAAAGATATTGCACACATGGGTTACCTAGTCCCTCTCCCTCTTTGAATCCCATAGAGCGCACCATGGCATCATCCACCAACCACTCTCCAAAACTTGCGATGAGCTCTGGGGGAAGAATGCACGTTATAGCCTCAAGAGAAGACTGAAGACATCGTTACGAGCATGCTCTATCGTAGTCAGGCCTGTAATGCTCCCAGAGGTGGTGAAACCCCACACTGAGCACATTAGCCAGCTGCGTGAAAATCCGTTAGGTTATAAAAAACGAAGAACACTTTGTCATCCGTTATGTATGTTGCAGATGATTACGTTCTGTACTCTTCATTTTGTTTTTAGTTTACTATCACCTTTTAATATTGTTTTGTGGCAAAATAATCGCAACCTTAAAAAATTTTCGTTTGTGGCTTTAATTTTGGACACCAGTGTATGTTGTGGACATCTTCCAATAAAAAAGAACATGCTGTTCCAGACGATGTGATGAAAATTCTACAGTACATAGTGACGTGCCTGGCTTGGCGTACTTTCACAGAAAGTCACTTGACTGTACTGAAAAATCAACTTATTGAAAAAATCAATTTATGTTCACAAACATGAGTTCAGCTGTCCGATAGGAGTTCAAAACAAATAAGAGAAGTCCTTCCTGAAAATAAAGGAATGATTTCTTTGACAGCTTAAAGTTTCTAGCAAACAACACAACTAAATCTCTGCTTGAAACTATCTCCTGAAAAGTTCTCTTGCAAACGAAACAGAAATCAACAGTAGGTAGAAAATTAAAGTCCCATGTTACGAGTAGTACAAGCAGCTGCAGCTTCCGAGTGCACGGCCGAAGCAGCGGTGGTCTCTGGTGTCCAGCGCGACTTCCGATCCAAGCAGCGACGAGGTGCTGGGGATCTTCTGATTCTTCCGGAGGAGATTCTGCTGGCGGAGACGGAACTGCCTGCTACTCGCCACACGAGGGGAGCTATACCTCGGTGATGGATGACTACCAGATAGTTATTGATCTAGCCATGTGGGCTCCGACTGGCTGAAGAAACTGGCGCGACCGATGCACCAAAAGGTTTGTAGATGTGGCGACTTCCACTGTTCTCGCGCGCGTCTTCTGGACTAGCCTGCTTCCTGCAGATCTGGTTAATTTCAGCTGATTCCGGCCAGTGTGCCTGTGGAGCTGGAGTGATGACCCGCATATCGGTGCTGCGTTGCTGGTTCACGGCGTTGCAGGAGACGCCGGACACAGGCCACATATCCGACGAGCAGAAACCGTTTCGTAAACAAAGAACTTCTAGCATGCTGTATGCCCTATAACTGTTCATTTGCACTTCGTAATACGTATATATTTTTGACATGATTTTTGAATGTTAGGAAATACAATTTTGACTATCTTTTATTCAGAATCATGTACCAAGAGAAGCAAGGAGGAGGCTGTTATTTGGTGGTCGATATCCTCTTTCTACAACACAAACTGTACACATGTACTAACAGGGTTCTTTATTTACCAGAACAGAATGCTTCTTATCTTTCAGCAAGTTGTTGTGGTACAAACTCTTCCATAATAGCCCAAATTAGTCTCACTGTTGGTGACCGTTACAAACACTAGGCTCTCGTAGTCGGTGACGTGTAACTGACAGACGCCAACTAGAATGAGGACTCAGCTAGTAAGTGAGCTGACTACAACTGCGACTGACTCTGTCTGTGACTGGGCTAACTGTCTGTGACTGACTCGGCCCTCTGATCCGCGTCGGCGATCTAAATGCTGGAAATCGAGAGATCATTAGCGGCGTGTTGTTTGCGAGTCCGTCTTTGGCCTCTCTCCTGGTAGGTGCGCTTGATTAAGCGTCTATTATCGATATTCTTGCAACTTCTTTGCACACCTGTCGACAGCTCAACCCATCACAGTTATCATGATTTGAAAATGGGTACCGACTCGAAGTAGGGTAAATAAAGAAAGTGAAAATTACAACTTTGGCTGGTTTTTCGTTGTACTCATTTGATAACAGTATCTACCAATGGACAGTGAAGGATGCACAGATAAAGACAATTGAAACATCCCCACCATTATCTGCTTTGCTGCATTTTGATTGTGCTTGTATTTTGGGTAACCTGTATGCTCATAATACACTTTTCTAGTGCTACAGTAAATATGAATAATACAAACTGCATAACACAACTATTCCATTGCAAAAAGAGCACTAGTATCATCATTCATATCAATAGTTTCAAAAAATGGTTATCTCCGGAATACTCAAACTGGATTACAGACGATGATTACTAAATATGTTGTAGCGATGAATATTGTTTCACCCTGGGGCCAATTATTTCATAAGAACTCCACAACATCATTTTCACACCCATAGTACAGTGAATCACTTTTTGTGTCACTTGGAGAATTTACTTCCTATAACATGATACATTGACCAACTCCCCGATTCAATTAAATTAGACGGTGCTTAGGAAGTTAGATTAGAAAATAAGCCACCAAAAGTAGTAGATGAACATAGCTATCCGACTAATAAAGTAACTGATAATAGCAGAGACGGAGAGGACAAAAATGCAGACTCGCTAGAGCAACAAAAAATCTCTGAATAAAGGTATTTGTTAACGTTTAGTATCAACTTAAATACAAGGAAGTCCTTTCTCACGGTATGTGGGCGACTTTCAGACTTTTAAGAAAATGCAATGCAATGTAACTTCAGACAAGAAGAGACCAGAAACTTTTGACATGTGATGTTACAGAAGGCTGCTGAAAATTAGAAGGATAGATAAGTATAAGGAATAATAAAGTAGTGAATCGAACAGGAGAAAAAAGAAATTTGCACAGCTCAACTATAAGAACGTATCTGTAGACTGAACACTCTTGAGGCATCAAGGTTTCGGCAATTTGGTGATGGAAGAAAGAAAAAATATGTTCAAATCTGTGTGAAATCTTATGGGACTTAACTGCTAAGGTCATCAATCCCTAAGTTTACACACTACTTAACCTAAACTATCCTAAGGACGAACACACACACCCGTGCCCGAGGGAGGACTCAAACCTCCGCCGGGACCAGCCGCACAGTCCATGACTGCAGCGCCACAGACCGCTCGGCTAAGCCCGCGCGGCTGATGGAAGAAAGTATGTCGATAAGAATTGTAGAGTGAGGCGTAGGGATGAATACAGTAAGGAAGTTCAGATGGATACAGATTCCAGTAGTTACTCGAAAATGAAGAGTAGATCAGCGTGGAGAGCCGCATTAAACATCTTCGGACTGAAGACCACAACAACGGTAACACATGTAAATATCGCCTGAAAAAAATGGTTCAAATGGCTCTGAGCACTATGGGACTTAACAGCTATGGTCATCAGTCCCCTACAACTTGGAAATACTTAGACCTAACTAACCTAAGGACAGCACACAACACCCAGTCATCATGAGGTATCGCCTGAAAGCGAACTATCACTGATGCTAGGTTGATTGGACCCCACACAATTTTCCCGAGCGTAATAACCTTAGTACGTTGCGATGATGGCTGGTGGAGTTTCTATTGGAACCTATCAGTGAGCATATCTCTGTCACGTAATGGAGAATACGACACATTCAATTCATGACACGAGGCAGTGGAATAACAATCGTAAATATCTATTTACTGTATTTCCGATAATACAACTCAGTCTAATATTTTTCAGTAACAGACGCAAAAAATTAAATTAACGTAACATTCATTTTTCGGAGAACTTTATTACTTTTGCGGTCAAATTTAGTTAGAAATTGTAATCATATTTGAAATTATTAATGTCATTCAATAACTTATTCCGTATAATAATTTGACAGTATTTGCAAAAGAAGTCTTCTTACAAAAACAATACCGCTTACAGTTGTAAAATTTTAATGGGGCACGACCTGTTTTATGGCCTATAGCCACATCTTAATGTGTGCATCTAAAGAGAAAACAATGAAAACCTAAGTGACAATTCATACTGTCCTGATCCATCGGGATAGGTCATGATATTACGGCCATAAAAGCCTAGTGCTGATAATTACTAAAACATCACGTTACTTTTTTTTCATTAAATCTATTAAAGCAGGACGGAGGAAGGAACCACGCTTTGCTGGTAAATTGGAATTACCCTCCAAACGCAGGCAGTCATTGTAAAAAAAAGAGGCGAATAGTTCGTTCCTCAACCACCATAAAAACGGAGACGAACCTGCAACCAAAATAAAATATGACGAATAGAGGGACCCAGGACACTATCCCGTATCAAACGAAGAGTTTGAATCCTAACATTATTATTTACTTTTGTTCTAGCTTCGTTCAGTTTTTTACGGTGGGTGAGGTACTCTCAATTTCCCCTGTTTTTAAATGACTGTCTGCGACTGGCGGGTAACGCCGGTTTACCAGCAAAGCTTGGATCCTGTGTTGGTGTTTTTAATAACTAAAAGTAACGTGAGTAGTTTTTTTATAATTGTCAGTATAAGTTTTTAAAATTGTAATGACACAACCTGGGTCCGCTAGACAATACGAATTGTCACTTAAGTTTTTATTGTTTCCTCCTTGTATGTTCACTGGAAGATGAGGCTACAGACCATGAAACCGGTCGTGCCCCGTTTAAGAATATTAGGCATCTTTTGGCAAGATGTACTACCACAGGTGCGGATGCCCGGAATGTAAAAGAAGTGTTTAATTAAGTGTGAAATTCCATGAATGTAAAATATCGATTTGTAATAAGATGGTGAACTGTGAGTTAGTGACCGTTAAGAAGCTGTCATGCAGTAGCAGTTGGTCTGTTGCAGCGCAAGCACTAGGTGTTATGGATGTGGTGAGAAAAGTTATTAGGGATGGTAGTAATAGAGTTGTGTTCAAATGACACAACAGAAATCAGTTGTGTTCAGATTTTAAGAGCAAACCCATTCTCTACCAACTCATCAGTTATTGTTTTAGCGAGCCATGTTTCTAAAGAGTCGTATTTTTGGCTGCTGCGAACTAGAATTGATATTCTTAGAAAATACACATGTGAGTAATAACTTGTTTTTAGAATTTCCAGAGAGAGGTTCGTAATAATTTTCGTGGATGATGTGTCACTGAACGCATTGAACATCTGCAGATGATTCATGGCCACGGTACGACATTACATTTGGAAATTCTCGTCCAAGCCATTCCGAGGCAACACAGGTGTACAGGTCACGGCGAAACACATATGTAGGTCACAGGATTTGCTCTTTGGGATTTTTTCTTTCGGTATCTAAGGATAAGCCTGTGAGATAGAAAGATGACCTGACTGTGTCGGTCAAGTGTAGGGCAGAAACATTTGACCGTACCCCGGGTATATTTGACCGAGTTTGAATTACGTCCAAATAGCGAAGAAATCACCCGCGTAACAGTATTTTATTTTTCTTTTTAAGATTCCGTACCTCGATCGGTAAAAGCGGAACCTTTATACAATCGCTTTGTTGTTCGACAGTTTGCCTGCCTGCCTGTCTGTCTGACCCTTTCTCTCAGGAACAAGTAAGCGTATGAAAGTGACTATGTCCCATGCCAACGTCTACGAACCCCCGGCAGTATAAAGCATTTAAGCCTCTAAGTCAGTGCAATCAAAAGATAAGGCAAGTTATGTCAGATATTTTTTTGCAGCAGCCTCACTAGTCAAAGTCTAAAGGGTATTTCCTTTTGACCTAGAATCGTGAAATTCTGCACGAAGCAAGATTTAAGAGTAATAGTTAAGGAAAGAATTCAGTAATTATTAATTTTTAACTATATCACATGAAAAAATCAGTTTTTATCATTTTTTATTCGTCTGTCTCTTTCTTCGTCTGTTCAGAACAATTTTACTGAGGCACGCATAGGGGTATCGAGTTGAGATTTATGTCACATACTAATGTCTATTGGCCCTCGGCGGTGTAGATAGTTCAAGGTGCTAAGTAAATTTAATTTAATGATGTGGACATTATCTCACATGTTTTGATACTCGCAAATTCATACATCGATACCTATAGAGTACTCCCGCTGACATAGAACCATGAAATTTGGCAAGAAGTAACGTTTCACCATATAAGCAAAGAAAAAAATGAGGAATTTCTTAAATTGTAATTATGTCACGTACACATTGTATTTTTTTCAATAGAACTTCATTGATCTCATCATCATCAAAAGCATAAGGAGAATTATTACTGCATGCAAACATTAAAAGTGAACTGAAGTCACGTCTTAGTAAGTAAATAAAAATATTTTATTAAATCTACTGTCTCTGCACATATAAACTGAATCCCCTGCTCGCATGTTTTTGTGTGACCAGGCTAGTCTCAGGAGCTACTGTGGAGATTATGATAGCTTCTTGGAATTCCCGGAACCGGTATCTTGCCATTATCGGTATCAATAACAGGCAAAAATCGTCGAGAAACGTGATTCCCGGGATGCGTGAACTGCCCACATGATCAATTAAGCTTGTACGGAACCCTCAGTGCACGACTCCTACTCGAACTTCGACAATTTTTGTTTCTTACTTTTTTATTTTTCTTTCACCACTCTTCTGACTAGTTTGATCCCGGCTACAACGAATTCCTCCCCTGTGCCAACTGCTTCATCTCTGAGTAGGACTTGCACCCAAAATCCACAATTATTTGTTTGAAACTTTGGATTGCCTTAAAGGTTTTATTGACCCTCTACTGCTCCATCAAGTATCATGAAGGTTATTGCTCAACGTTTTAATACAAATCGTATTACCCTGTCCCTGTTCCTCTCCTTGTCAATTACGAGGAATTCCTCCTTTCTTTCAAACCAGTCCACATTATTTCAAACGAAGTTCTCCATTAACACAATTCGATTGCTTCTGTTCTCTTCTCTTCTGGAATTTCCACTCCCCCAGTCGGAGGTTCGAGTGTGTGTGTGTGTGTGTGTGTGTGTGTGTTGTCCTTAAAGTAAGTTAGTTTAAGTTAGATTAAGTACTGCGTAAGCTTAGGGTCCGATGACCTCAGCAGTTTGGTCCCAAAAGACCTTACCACAAAAAGGAAAAAGAAAGGAATTTCCCCAGTTTAAGATCCACCTTTACACAACACTGAGCTCGAAACGTACATTCTCAGACATTTCTTCATAAAATTAAGCCATTTAAGAAATTCCCTCTTTGCTGTACTAATCTGCTTCTTGTGCCTTCCTTACTTCTTCCGTCATATGTCATTTTCCTTCCAAGACAGCAGAATTCATTCACTTCCTTTACTTCAAGGCCACAGATTTAATGATAAGTTTGTCGCTCAACTCACTTTCCCTACTCCTCATTACTTTCGTCTGACTTCGGTTTACTCCTTAATATGCGCTCATTGGACTGTTCATTCCACTCAACAGCTCCTGTTACTCTACTTCTGTTTCACTGAGAATAGTGAAGTCATAATCGTATCTTATCACCGATATCCTTTCACCATGAATTTTAATATGTGACTGTAGGCTTTCCCGGCGTAAACAGTTGATGAAGGTTTCTCGGGTACTGTGCCGAGAATCTGTCTTCGGGAAAGCGATATCAAAGTATCCATAGAAATGAGGATTCACGACAATCTGGTCAATAGAGATGAGGGATACCAACTCAGCGTAGCAGGGAACCCTGCGATAGGGGCAATCCGTCGGGAGCGCGCCCGTCAACGGACGCAGACAGAATGCTTACACCGAGAACCGAACAGCGGAAGCGGGGAGCGACCGCCAAAGCTTACACCGAGAACCGAACGCGGCCGCCGGGTGTGACCACCATATCCACCACCGCGCCCACGCCGATGGTCCACCGCAGCCACCCGAGGTCTAGTGCAGGGGGGTGACTGAACTTATAAATAGCCCGCCCTCCGCGAATCTCGACACTTCGCCAGAAGATGGATGCAATGACACTTCCCGAAATGTAGCGAGATATAAACGCTTCCAACCTGCTGGAGATTCGAGAAACCTTCATCAACATGAATTTTAATTCCTATCGCGAAATTTTCTTTTATTTCACTCTTTACCTCTTAGAGTCATAGAACGAACAGTACGGCCAAGAGATTTGATCTTGTCTTACAACTTCTATAATCTAATCTCTAAGTTCTTTTTATTCCCTCTTCGTTCTTATACCTGTTTTGTACTATCCACTTTCCCTGTAGCTTACATGTATTTTTCCGAGAATTTCGAACATCTTGCACCATTTTATATGGTCAAACTCTCTTTCTGGCTCGACAGCTCCTATGAGAATGTGTAGAATTTTCTATAGTTAAGCTTCCATTATCACTCGCAAAGTCAGAACTGTATCTCTGTTGCTTTTACTTTTCCTAAAGCCAAACTGAGCGTTATGTGGCACATCTTCAATCGCCTTTACCATATTTTGCCTACTACTCTTATCAGCCGCTTGGATGCATGAGATGTTATGCAGATTGTGCGGTAGTTGTCGCACTTATTTGCCATTGCTGTTTTCGGGATGGTGCTTATTGTATTGTTCTAAATGTCTGACTGTATGTCGATTAACACATAGTTCCTATAGCCCAAAACAACTTGAACGGTCGTTTGATTGCTATATCCCCCAATCATCTGAGAAATAGCGAACGGATATTATCTGCGTCTTCCGTCTTATTTTACTGTAGTCATCCAAAGCTCTGTGGAATACCCCTTTTCTCATATCGATTCCCATTTCTTCTTTAACCACGTTCCTCTTCGACGTACAACTTTTCAGTGTACCGTTTCCTCCTATCCATTACATCCGCTACTTTTAGTAATGAGATTTCTCTTGCTTTTTTGATGTTGTCGCTTTTGCTTCTAATTTCACGTCACTGTTTCGAATATCCTACATGCGTCAGACTTTCAGACAACCATCTCCTGTTACGTTTCTTCGCAACGGTTGTTACTGAATAGCAGCCTATTGCCATTGACTTCCCTCCTAAAAGTCCTATTTATTTCATTCCTAAATGACTTATACTGCTGTATTCCGGTCTCCTTCTGAACATTTTTGTGCTTTCTTCGTCCATCTCCATCTATGACTATCTTCAACGATCTTTTTTTTCTTCTGTTACTCTAGGTTTCTTCGCAGTTATCATTCTAATATCTGTACACGCCTATCCACAAACTGTTTCAGAACATTTTTGTGCTTTCTTCGTTCATCTCCATCTATGACTATCTTCAACAATCTTTTTTTTCTTCTGTTACTCTAGGTTTCTTCGCAGTTATCATTCTAATATCTGTACACGCCTATCCAAAAACTGTTACTGCCTTTTTTCGAGATCTCTATTCCTATTTTAAGAGAACTGCCGATGCAGTTCTGGTAATGAGTGTAAAGAACGTACAAACACTTATTATACGCTGCCTGTAACACAGGACTATGTGAGGCACCGCTGATGTCACCAGACGTCCGCGCAACCGACCAAGAAAAATGTTACTTACAGATGATTGTTGGTTACTGAAAGGAAACCGGAATGAAGATCAACTAATGTTTTAAGCATTGGCAAAAAACAAAACGGACCTGCTGAAATTTGACCCGACAGCTAAACACATACGCGGTCCGCTCACACTAATGTCACAGCCGCATCTTTTCGATGTCAGCGTGCAATAACCACCCAAGAGGGCAGGTGGAAGCATCAACAGTGGAGGATACATAAGGCGTGTCGAGAGTGGGGAAGGAAGGGGCGGTGGGGGGGGGGGGGGGGCGACGCGGTAAAAAGCGCAGTCGTCGTAATGCCGAAACGGAGCGATTTATCTGACGTCCAAATAGCCATGACCATAGCCTTACGGGCCAAGGATAGAATCATTTCCGAAACGGTTATGTTTGTAAACTCTTCACGTGCCGCTGTGGTTGAAGTATACCGTGGATGGCAAAATGGCGCTATCAAAAAGCGGCGCCGACGCAGCTGTGACGCACCACGGACCATATATGACCGACGTCAACGAAGGCTGCGGAGATGTCCATGGGCGAATAAATGTGTAACTGTTGAGCAGCCTCCCAAATGAACCAAGAGGCTACCAAAAGTGTCACCTGAACGACCGTTCAGCGAACGTTGTTGCGAATGGGCCTCCGAAGCAGACCCCTAGTTCATGCACCTGTGCTGACTGGTGTTCTTAGGCGACGAAGGCTGGAACTTGTACGTCCCTGCAGCAGTTGGACGTCCACCGTGTGGCCCGCAGTGGCTGTTTTAGATGAAACACGTTTCGTGCTCCTTCGGAAAGATAGCTTATGGTGTGGTTCAAAATGGTTCAAATGGCTCTGTGCACTATGGGACTTAACTGCTACGGTCATCAGTCCCCTAGAACTTAGAACTACTTAAACCTAACTAACCTAAGGACAGCACACAACACCCAGCCATCACGAGGCAGAGAAAATCCCTGACCCCGCCCGGAATCGAACCCGGGAACCCGGGCGTGGGAAGCGAGAACGCTACCGCACGACCACGAGATGCGGGCGCTTATGGTGTGTACGACGTGAGAAGTCTGAAAGCAAACACAAGTGTCGGAAGGGTCCAGGCCGGAGGAGGGAGAATTATGGTGCTGCAGAATCTTTTTGTGGAATTCCTTGGTTGATCTCATCATTCTGGAAGGCACCTCGGGTCAACACAAGTATGCATCTATCCTTGTGGACTCTGTCCACCCTTACACGCAGTTTGATTTTCCTCGACACGATGCCATCTACGAGCAGGAAAAGGCACTGTGTCACATCACTCACTGTCTACGACCGTTGTTCGTAGGGCACCAGGATGAGCACCAGACTTCCCGGATTTGAGCCCAGCCGAGAATCTCAGGGACTACCTTGATAGCGCTATTCGGGCCCTAAAGCGAGAAACATAGCGCAGCTGGCCAGGCGCACTAAAGTTGACATGGCTCCACATTCCTGTCGATACCTTCCAGATCCTCACTGACTCTCTTCCTGCACTTATTTCAGCATTCCACGATGCAAAAGGTGGTTATTCAGATTGTGACAGGAGGTCACATTAATGTGATTAGACAGTGGATATCGTTGTTTGGTGATGTTTGTGATGCGTTTCCAGGTGCAGAAGTGAGACGAAGGGTGGTCTTATTACACCAATAAAAGGAATGCAAATTTTGGCTAAGCACACCACTTCCTCAAATTGCGAGAGAACGGTTACACGAGACAAAGACAATGTTCTTCTGGAGCAATATTAACATCCAAACGCATGGCTATAAAAGACAATTTAGAAGCAACCACAAATCAAGGGAACCAATCGATTACGGAAATAAAGGTAAGCGAAGTGTTTAGAGTGAATCAGAAAATACAAACTATTCTACAGCATTAACTTTTCCACTAAGAGGTTCAACGAGGAAAAGAAAATTTTGACAGCAACAATGCTTATTATTTGAAATTTATGTTTCATAACAACGTGATACCCAGTTTTCAATCGCAGTCGATGCACTGACCAACTGAGACAGCTGTCTACAATGAACGGTAAGCTGTGCATAGTTGAAACTACTTTTACAATCCTTGGAATAATCAAGCTTACCAATAATGCACGAGCAACAAAAATGTTCCATTATTTTACGCAAATGTAGCGGATCTATCAAACCACTCTCGTGAAGGCTTCGAATACTATACCTTCGCGATGTCACCATTCACATAGCTACCAACAAACCAACAACGATCGTATGCTACGTTTTCGTATAACTGGCATTAGATAACTAATACCTAGAAGCAAATCATCACCGCATACTGCTCAAAACGCATTGAGTTATTTCAATCATCACCGCTTAATGCACGAAACCCAAATGTGAGATATTTCAATTCCAAATTGACAAGTTTTTCTACTTTAGTTATACACTGGCGCAAAATTTCGACTGCGAGAAATATTCAGATTGCGCTGTGGTGTATGTAAGAGACCGTATTAAGCTGTTAACTTTTTGAATAATTATCATTGTTTTCATTTACTTCGCTTTTGAATACGAAACATAGATTTTGGTTGCAGTGACGTTCGAATTGGGGGTTTTCCGGTCATGTCCTCAATCTAACAGCTAATTTATTGAACGTAAAGTCATCTAGACAACAGCACGATAATAAATAAACAGAGCTTAATTAACGGACCAACATAGTTACTAAAAGCTGGGATCAAAAAAGAGAGTAATAATTAAAATGTCTGCAGCACAATGAAACAGAATACAGTGTAACATGACTTAAACCGACTTTGCCCAGCAGGCAGAATAGAGCAACCATCATAGTAATAGCAATATATGGCCCTTAGCTACAGACAAGACCGGACAACAAATGTGGTTTATAGTTTCTTCAGTTAACCACTGACACTAAGACAACTTTCAGACTTAATTAACATCGCTTTCAAAGCACGCAGCTAAACATTGGTCTACAGCTACTCCCTTCAAGAAATAGTTACTACGCCAAGCAATTATCAACTATGTACACGGCTCCACACATACACTGAGGTGACATAAATCATGGGATAGCGATATGCATATATATAGGTGGCGGCAGTTACGCGTACACAAGATATAAAAGGGCAGTGCTTTGGCGGAGCTGTCATTTGTACTCAGCTGATTCATTTGAAAGGTTTCCGACGTGATTATGGCAGCACGTAGAAAATTAACAGATTTAGAACGCGAGCTAAATGCATGGGGCATCCTATTTCGGAAATCTTGGTGAATTCAACATTGCAAGATACGCAGTGTCAAGAGTGTACCGAGAATACCGAACTTCAGGCATTACGTCTCACCACGGACGACGAAGTGGCCGACGGCCTTCACTTAACGATTTGAGAATAGTGGCACTAGCGTATACATGTAAGTGTTAACAGACAAGCAACACTGCGTGAAATAAACACAGAAATCAATGTGCGACATACGACAAACGTATCCGTCAGAACAGTGCAGCGACACTTGGCATTAATGATATATGGGAGTAGACGATCAAAACGAGTGCTCTTACTAACAGCACGACGTCGACCACAGCGGCTATCCTAAGTCCGTGGCCACGTCTGTTTGACGCTAGACAACTGGAAAACCGTTGGCTGGTCCGATGAGTCCCTATTTCAGTTGGTAGGAGCTGATGGTGGGGTTCGAGTGCGGTACAGACCCCACGAAGCCATTGTCCCAAGTTGTGAACAAGGCACTGTTCACGCTGATGGTGTGGTTGTGCATACATGGAATAGACTGGGTCCTCTGGTAAAACTGAACCAATGATTGACAGGAAATGGTTCTGTGCGGCTACTTGGAGACCATTTGGAGCCATTCATGGATTTCAAGTACCCATGACAATGCGCCATGTCACAAAGCCACAACTGCTCGCAATTGCTTTGAAGAAAATTCTGGACTCTTAGAGCGAATGATTTGGCCACCCAGATTCCATGACGGATCCCATAGACCATCTGTGGAACACAATCAAGCTGAGCGAGGTGGTCGCGCAGTTTGAGGAACCACGTCGCGAACTACGCGGTCCTTCCCTCCGGAGGTTCGAGTCCTCCCTCAGGCATGGGTGCGTGTGTCGTTCTTAGCATAAGTTGGTTTAAGTTAGTTTAAGTAGTGTGTAGGTCTAGGGACCGATGACCTCATCAGTTTGGTCCATTAGAAATTCACACAAATTTGAACAGTTTTTTTTTTAAACATAATCAAGAGATCAGTTCGTGCACAAAATCCTGCACCAGCAACACTTTCATAATTATGGACGGCTATGGAAATAGCAGGGCTCAATATTTCTGCAGGGGGCTTCTAACGACATGTTGCGTCCATGAGACGTCGATTTGTGGAACTACGCTGTGAAAAAGAAGGTCCGACACCGTATTGTGAGGTATCCCATGACTTTGTCACCTCAGCGTACATCTCAATACAACTTCTGACACGTAGAGTAAATAAATGAAGTGCTCCCACAGAACAAAGTAACAAGGTAAGCTTCTCTGGACAAAAGGCATAAACCAAACGAGCCACCTTTCTTAAAATAAAACACAGCAATGAGTGACGCTCACGGCGTGTTCCTATCAAAATCAAAATGGCTCTCACCTTTAGACAACACATTCACAAGCCCCGCGTGACACCACACAACAACCATAGCACTCCACACTATAACTTTAGACCCTCCACACGTAATATTACTTATTAACGAACACACTCGGTGCACCGATTGTACTCTGCAGTGTACACTACACTGCATCACTCAGATACTAGGCTGCAACCAAAGATCATACAGAAGGTAGTGCTCCCCTTGCAGCGCACAATACCTCTTCTTCACCTGAGGTCTGTCCTCCGCTTCCAATGCAGCAACGGCGCTGACCTCCAGCAAGATGCCAGTGGCCTACACTGAAATAGTAAGTTGCTCTGTCTCCCGCCCGCATTTGCTAATAAAAGTAAGTTTAAGTTCACACACATACGCTCAAACACCCATACATAAACAGATGAATTTATAAAATTATAGAAATATTAGGTGGAATCGAATGTGCTTCATCTCACGCAAAGCCACTAAGTGTTGATACCATTAGTAGAAATTTTCCTATCTGACGTTATGTGTGTATGACTTGTTGTAATCATACATAAATATACTGTATAACCTGTGAGTTAATGATTGAGATTGAAGTGAAACTGTACTGTGAGGTTCAGTAGTGGAAATGTGTATAAAGGCAGTGTACTTACGAAAGTAATACACAATGTTTGAAGCAAACCTGTGTGGAATGTATTATGAAAGTAGTAAATACATGTAAGACATAAACAATGAAGACGGAATTACGTAGTTTCTTTCATAACACGAGTAACAAAATAAGGCGTTTGCATTTATTAAATGCTAATTAGTACAAAGGTACTGATTGTCCTGTTGCGTTATTGCATCTTTTGTACTTCGTCAAACCTCCATTCTTCCTAATTACGACAAAAATTCTGTTCGGTATTGATTTTGTTATGGTCTGCAGTTCTTGACAGTGAGACTGTCAGCCACTCTTCTCGTATCGCTGTTTTAGCAGCTCATGTACTTACCGCTGCGATAAACGCGCCTTGCAAGCTTTCACCTAAAGTGTTTCACGGGGTCCAAATCAAGGTAACTTGCAGGCCAGGACAAGACTTCGTTGTATTTATCTTCAAGGCACATTTTTTTCTATGCCGAAACCGGCACAAATGCATTATGTTATTGAAACATCAGGCTTTCGTCTTCTAGGTCCTCATCCGTTCTGATCCATTCTGTCTCTAGCATCACAGTCTAGAGATTAGAGTTCATTCTACTGTTCACCCAAGCAATGCGTGATTTACCTTCAGTGCAGAATGCTGCCCAAATCGTAACACTTCCTCCATCAAAATTTCTCTTTCTTACGTGCTGCTCATCTCTCAGAGGATGTCATTCATACTTTATTCCATTCGAACCATTTAAATCAATGTTCTCGTCACTGAAGACCACTTCATCCCATTCTCAAGTCCGTATGTTTTGTATCAAGTGCCAATCTAGCCGCTTTATGTTTGGGTGTTACAGTAATTTCTGCAATCATTTCTTGAATGCAAGACGTTTTCATTTGACAGAATTTGTCGTATACGTCTGGCAGTGACTGACGACTGTAAATTAGCAACAAGCTGAGAAGGCTAACACTTTGTAGCACTCGCTTTGTGCAAAATTAACCTCTTCGATGCCTGCAATTATTTTCTACTTAGCCCATAGTTTCCGTTCTGTCCACATCGTGCTCCCAGTCTGACTAAATTATCGTTCACTATACTTGAACAGCTCATCTTCTTGGCACTTTGACGATTGGAGAGTCGCATTTCCTCTTGCATATTAGACAGTTGACAATGACAGAGACAAGAGCAAAAGTAAAAGTCCTTAGCACAACAAGTGAAAGCTTTGACTTTAGTAAAGGTGTGAAGCAAGGGGATAGTCTCTCCACTGTCCTATTCAACATAGCCCTGCATAGCGCAGTAAATAAAATCAACAAAAGAGGCACCATATTTATGAAAACTAGCCAGATATGTGCATACGCTGATGACATCGCTATAGTAGGAAGAAATACCAATATACTCTTAGAAACATACCGGGCAATGGAAACAGAAGCCTTAAAAATTGGCCTCATAGTAAATGAAAACAAAACAAAATATATGGTAATGTCACAATCTGAGGCCAAAAGAACCCCTAAAAACCTAAACATCAATGGGAAATGCTTCAATGGAGTGTCCTCTTTTAACTACTTGGGAGCTAATAACAGATGATAACAGTATTGGAAAGGCTATAAGGGAAAGAATACAAGCAGGAAACAGAGCTTACTTTGCAAATATGCAGCTTTTCAAAAGTAGCCTTGTTACAAGAAAAACTAAATTGCTAATATATAATTCCTTAGTCCGCCCAGTTATCACATACGGCTCAGAGGTATGGACGTTGACACAACACGATAAAAATGCTCTAAGAAGCATTGAGCGGAAAATACTACGCAAAATCTATGGGCCAATAAGGGAGGAAGAAGGCTGGAGAATACGCTACAAATGCCGAATTACAAGAGTTAATACAAGGCAGGGACATAGTAAAATTTCTGAAATTACAGCGAATACGATGGCTAGGACACTTGGAGAGAATGTCAGAGGATATAATTCCAAAGAAAATGATGAAAGGTAAGATACATTCAGTTAGGCGAAAAGGGAGACCTAGAAGAAGATGGATCGATGAGGTAATAATGGATGTCAGCAATATGGGAGTCCGGGGGTGGAAAAGAGCAGCAAATAACTGAGAAGTGTGGAGGAAGATTGTTGAAGAAGCTATAAAGGCACATTTGCATGCCGTGCGTGAGTTTCTTCGGTAACGCGAAATCTTAATTAAATAATTAATCTGTGACAAATAAATAAAGCCTATGGCACAGAACTGCAGCGCTGTGTCGCTGATAAAACAAAACACAATTACGATACTCTTATTTTTCATTAAGAAGGAGAGGTCTTGCAGAACAACTTGTGCGGGAAGCACGTATATTTTATTAACTGGCACACCGCCATATTTGAAGTTATATAAGAACACTGCGAGTTGCAATCTTACTAGGCACTCGATTCTGTAAAGAATTTATATTTATGAAAGTAAGTAGAATTATTTAACTGTAGGCTTATTCGTTGAATATATCTGATTTAACTAACTGTGTAAACGTTTTTATGTTTAGTAGACAGTCACCTCTGTACGACGTATTGACATGGCTGGCAAATTATTCTAATATTGAGATTTAGATTTTGAGTCCGCACCTACCGCAGCAGTCTTTGGAAACGATTTAAATACGAAGTCCGGTTATTTGAATCACATTTCACGGTCAACTACGAATAACATTTCATTTACGAAAAAGCGATTGTCAAGCGTCTGATACCAAATAATTAAACCTCCACGTTCCAGATAAGCGAATATTAATTACATCCAATCACTATCATACATATACAATAATTAATATTTTATTTTATTTTATTTATTTTATATTGGCGACTGCGTGTCAGACTTGTTTTTTTGTCATTTGTTACATTGTTCTCCTTGTTTCATGTGAAAAATCAACTTTCTGGACCTGGACGTGAATGTATGAGAAATAACAAAAATCTGAAGATATTTTCCAATTCTAAAATTTTGCGGGAAGACGCAATGAAGATTCCAGCAAAATAAGGTAAGACGCAGCATCTTTGCATTGGCAGGCTTGACCAGGCGCATAATTCAGTGTATTAGCTCTTCAGTAGATTCTGTAGTATTTCTTTCGCGCGTAGCAGTTTTCAGTGATAAATTTCATTCTCAGTGCTTTTCCTTAAACAATAACTTCTGCAACAATAACAATACACGAGTGTACAATATGGCCGACTTCTGTACGATACGTTGTAACATGGCCAGCAGCCATTAAGAATAATCCGATATTCAGTTTACATTTTTAAATTAACAAACAGCCATTGTTGCTACGAGCGATTCATGTTCAACTGCATTTTATTTTAAAACCAGTGTCAAACTTTATTTTCTTGAAGCATACCATACGTGTGGCATGGTCATAACTAGAAAACAATACGCAAAGATGGAACAGCAAAGACATACTATTCAGACGCAATCCGACTCGGACGAGAGACAAATGTTTGACCTTTTGCTTACTTACATGCCACAATTTTTAAAACTCGAAATATATTATTTAGAACTGTCCTGTCTCTCTTCACTCGCTTGTTTGCTTATTTTACTTTCAATCCGTACAATATATGCAACTGCTCTAAAACTGAAACATGCACATCGCATTTTTTCTCCACACAAAAATCCATTAAGATGTCTTCTGACACGTCCAAGTAACTTCGGCTTACCCAGTGTGTTGAAATAAGAAAGACATGGATCCAACACTGCACATCAGAAACGAAATAACAACGAAAGTAGTGTACAGAGCCTAGACATCATCGACAAAACAATTTACCACGGATGATGTCTGCCGCAAATGCTTGTGTATATTGGAATGCAAAAGAGATTTCGGATTTTGACTAGCTACCAAAATGTAAAAAGTTGTTGCGAGCACTAAGCATATCTTGTGGGCTCACCGGATGAAAAAACTAGGTAGAAGCCTGGATTTTCTCAGAATAAAATCGTGTTTTGCCATGAAAATGTAATGACCGATAAAGGCTTTTAGGTACCGAGAATGGAGAACGCTTTGATTTCTACCCAGTCTGGATAACAAATTTGTGTCTGATGATAAAGTTTTAGCAGCAGTGAGCTGGTATTCTGTGGACCTCAAAGAAAGGGAGGACAACTAGCATTGAGCTTAAAGGGGCTACACCGAAAAATATTTGCATTTCTTTTATGTAGGAAACGCAACTCACTTTCTAAATTAGGATTCTTAAAATAGCAAGGATGAGTTACTTTTTCAACTGTAAATTATATATATCTCTCCTTCGGCCTACAGTTGATACATCTATCAATTATGAAGATTAGCATCATTCGTAATACACAGCAACCCAGCGTCTTATTCCACTACAATACATTTTCCTAATTGGGTGTGCCGAAGGAGAGCAGTAAGCGGCGAACGTTTCTTATGGTCTAGAATATTCTCTAATGAGAATATTTTAGGTTTTAATTAAGCCGTGTAATCGTCTGCTTGAATCTGAAGTGTTTCCGAAGTAATCCATCTTGATCTGAAATAGCTCAGTGATACAGTTCTTAGAACTACACAGCCCACAGGAAATATTTCTCAGCAAAATTTCTAAGCTGTTGTAATTAGCGTCTTGTCGGTCCTGTTATTGTGGCTCGACTGCATAACAATGGTATCAAAAAATTTTATTTCGAAGTTTATTGGCGGATTAGAACTATATGACATACCAGAACTCTAACCCATTCGCTTGGGATGCTCTTACCGACTGAGCTCTCCCTGCAGGATACATATCCCGCGTTTCAGCCCTGCTCCTACCTGGACATCTCTCCTGCTTTCCTAACTTCACAGTGCAGCTCCCACGAGAGGCCAGATCCCTGGTTCGAGTTGTGAACCCGCAGACAGTTTTAGCATAGCAGAAAGTTTTAGAAACAGCGCACACTCCTCTGCGGAGCGAAACGTTAATTCAGGAAACAGTTCCGCAGGCTCTGACAATGCCACTATCCACGATAACCTTTAACATTCCTTCCAACATTGCTGCTCTCTCTAGGAGAACTTCATTGATGTTTAGTAATGGCAGAGGAAAAGCTGTGAGGGCAGTTCGTGAGTTGTGTGTATAGAAATCTGCCACTAAGGGCAATGCTTGCAAAAGGCGAGGTCTGTGGTTCGAGTCCTGCTAAGTAACACAGTTTTAATCCGCCAACAAATTTGAGAACAAAATTTTTTGGTACCATTGGTATGCAGTCGACCCGCAGTAACAGGACCGACAAGACGCTAATTACTTCATCTTAGAAATTCTGCTGAGTGATGGTTCCTGTGTAATGCATGGTTCTACGTATTATGCCACTGAGCCGTATAAAAAGAGGTCGGATTACTTTGGAAATAGTTCGACTTTAAAATTTTTTTCTATGCTGCTGAGCCACAGTCATACAATATTTTTTGACTGAATAAACGGCCATTTCACTGCGTATTACTGTGTTTGTTTTTGTCCTACCTAGATTTCGGCTTTTGTACTGTCATCAAGTGCAATGCTAAAAGATCTTAGACCATTAAAACGTCATATCTGTTTAGAGCACGTTAATAATGCGTAATCCTAGCATGTAAACCATGTACGTAATCCCATGAAGATGATTCACATTCCAGGATTCTCACAACTAATGAAATTGCACAGTCTCTTATCTACAGGGTGATTCAAAAAGAATACCACAACTTTAGGAATTTAAAACTCTGTAACGACAAAAGGCAGAGCTAAGCACTATCTGTCGGCGAATTAAGGGAGCTATAAAGTTTCATTTAGTTTTACATTTGTTCGCTTGAGGCGCTGTTGACTAGGCGTCAGCGTCAGTTGATGCTAAGATGGCGACCGCTCAACAGAAAGCTTTTTGTGTTATTGAGTACGGCAGAAGTGAATCGACGACAGTTGTTCAGCGTGCATTTCGAACGAACTGTGGTGTTAAACCTCCTGATAGGTGGTGTATTAAACGTTGGTATAAAAAGTTTACAGAGAATGGGTGTTTGTGCAAAGGGAAAAGTTCTGGACGGCCGAGAACGAGTGATGAAAATGTAGCACGCATCCAGCAAGCATTTGTTCGCAGCCCACGAAAATCGATTCGCGGAGCTAGCAGAGAGCTGCAAATTCCACAATCAACTGTATGGAGAGTACTACGAAAAAGGTTAGTTATGAAACCTGAACGTCAACTACCCGAGGCGATGGATCGGCCGCCAGGCAGCTCGTGACAGAGCACTTCATCACTGGCCTCCAAGAAGCCCTGATCTTACCCCCTGCGATTTTTTCTTATGGGGGTACGTTAAGGATATGGTGTTTCGGCCACCTCTACCAGCCACCATTGATGATTTGAAAGGAAAATAACAGCAGCTATCCAAACTGTTACGCCTGATATGCTACAGAGAGTGTGGAACGAGTTGGAGTATCGGGTTGATATTGCTCGTGTGTCTGGAGGGGGCCATATTGAACATCTCTGAACTTGTTTTTGAGTGAAAAAAATCCTTTTTAAATACTCTTTGTAATGATGTATAACAGAAGGTTATATTATGTTTCTTTCATTAAATACACATTTTTAAAGTTGTGGTATTCTTTTTGAATCACCCTGTATATTACAATGCTGCAAGGCCACACTGGGACACGCAAACCCTCCTCTGCTAGCAGTTGTACCAATGGGCTTATTTATAGTGATGTTCAGGTTCGGGAGTTCAGGCTCGGGATGGTGTAGGTGTTGGCTCAATTAGAAGTTTAATTTATTCAACATAAGTCTTCTTGCAAGGGAATAATAAGGATGAAACAGAACTTAATTTGCAGTCCAACATGGCGCTATAAAGCAGGTCACAAACAAGAAATTAATAATGCAAAGTGGTTTGGTGAAACAGAATAAAACTCGAGTAGTCATAAAAACCAATGCGATACAGGGGCAGTACCCAAAAACAGAAAAGAAAATATAGTGAAAAATGGCTGGACCTTTAGGCTCCTTCTCTTGCCCCTATTTTATCTCAGTTATGGCCCGTACACAGATTAGGGCACTCGTATCACATTTAAGAGACACACAGACACCAGCTCAATGAACAGTACGGAGGATTGACATTGATGAGGCTCGGTGCTGGTTGCAATAGAGTTTCGCATACGATATTTCGAGGTGAAGAAATTGTGCTCATGTTTAAAATGCCAATTCCTCATGGCCGGTTAAGGCTGCTATTGACACAGCAGCCGCCGCCGGCACAGATAGCAAAACTGCCTCTTTATGGCAGGCGGTACGGAAAACAAAAAGGGCTAAGCTCAAGTAAGCTGGTCGACAGGCGAAGAGTCTGGGTCATCGGTTCTCCCTGGGGATGGACCGGTGGCTCACGGGCCATATGATTCAGGGGATAGACAGGTGTCTCGCACGGGTACGCACTTACAAGGGGACCATACGTACTTGTCCTCACCAATTTGATTCGTGTTGGCAGGGTGTGTAGAGCATAGCTAGAACCTCAGGTCATGTACAGAGGAAGACATAGTTCTCAACCTTTTCACTTAGGCAGGAGGTGTCTTTCTGCTGTGTACCAGAGCACATCGTTATTGCCGGGAACGGAAGGGGGACCTAACAGCGAAGGAGGCGTCTCGTGATCCTCAGCTATTTCATTGAGCCATCCCCCTGCATGCTATAGCCTCGCCGTTGAAATGTAGAGTCTTGCGTCACTGGGAGGATGAGTGGCTGGAAGTTATAAAAAATAAGCTCCGTCTAATAAAGCCCACAACGAAGCCGTGGGGTACATGCGTCCAGCCACGGCGACGGGAAGAGTGACTCCTTATCCGTCTTCGCAAAGGCCACAGCACTTTGACCCATGGGCTATCGCTCCGGCGAGAGGACCCTCCAATGTATGATGCTTGTGGCGTAAAGATCACAGTGCGCCAAATCTTATTGGATTGGAGTGGGCCACGGGGGATTTGCAACCGAACCTGATCTCTATTTTAAGTAACGTTCGAAACAATGTGGTGCGAATTTTAACGTTTTATGAACTGTTGAAAATATTTCGAAACATTTTACTGATAGGTTTTAATATGTTAACAGGTTAACTTTCTAATCCAAGTTTGTCTCTAAGTGACACATCTCCTTATACCTTTCTCTCAGCTCCTCTCTTGTTGTACTTCTGTTTTAATTTCACGTGTAGCTAGTGTTTTGCTCTTTCTGAGTTGTTTTAGCGTTTGTGAGATAGAGTGATTGTGTGGTCATTTCAAGCGCATGCGTGTGCAAAAGTTTTAGAGATTATCTTCACATTCGTTTATTTCAGTGACTGTAAGGGTGCAGATGACCTCGTCATTAAGTGCCCATAAACTCCAGACACACATACACCTCAACCGTTTTCCAAAATATCGAGTTTGAAAGTCTTAGGCATGCGTTTATATATTATTCTGTGGTCGCTAAGAGGCAAGGAGTCCGTAGCGAAGTAATTATATACTTAGTTTCATAATCACAATGTCTCTGGGGAGAATCTCGTTGCTGGTACCTTTATTTTTATTCCCACCTAACTCTAACAATAGATTTCATATGACGGTCCCAATTAATAGTATTTAATGATTCTTTCTTTATTTGTTAATATTTATGCTGAAAAACAGTAAAACAAAATATTTTTGTAAGGACACTGTAAATATAAAAGATTTTTGACCATTTTGAACCACATCAGTATAGACCTTTTATTAAAATTATTCAATCTACATATGTGACACGTTTGAGGCACTGCATGAATCACGATGATACTGATTCTAGAAATTTATTGTACAGTAATGTTGTCAGTCCGCTGGGCTTTGATGATGTTACCATAACGCTCTTGTATTTGTGTGCGTACTCATTAGCTGCTTTTTGCAGACTCTATCCAAATTAGTCAGTGGATTCCACAAACAAGGGGAGCATGTTGGTCGTAATTTTCCAGATAAATTGACAGCGTATTGTGCATCGTGCAGATGTGTCACCTTGTACATATCCTTTCGTGCACAAGAACCACCTTTGTTCCATGTACAGTGAGCGTTCGGTCCTCAGTTGGTTGATATTGGCTCACTAGAACAAACAGTCACAAATTAGCATCGTATGGTCTATAAAATTGCAATTGGTAACAATGACTCAGCTAATTTTATGTATAATACCTGTTCGAACAGTGTTAATAACAAAATCCTTGCCATATTTTGGCATGAGGGCTCGAGTCTGCATCTGTAAATTTGCTACTGCGTTAAGGACTCGCAGCAGTGAAGCGCCGTTCCTCTCAGATACAAATCTGGTGTTAGATCTCTCATGAATCCAAAGTCTTCGTTAGAAGAACACAATCCACGAGTCATACGTTGAAAATTTAAATCAGAAAACTGGCTAGGAGCAGCAAGATCCCATTGCTATAAGTTTCTCTTCGTCACCTGATGATTACATTCTCATGTAACGATCATAGATTCACGAATCATTTGTTTTAAGTTGTTTATGCCTTGTTTTATATGTTCTCCTCATCTTCTCAAACCTTCCGTGGTTTTGAAGCTTGAAGCTCGCCTTCTTCGAGATGTGACCAAACTCCTTCCTCGATGCTCTCTCGCCAGATTGACGACCATAATCTTGTAATACTGTGCATAATAATCACTGTCCATCTTCCACTGCTTCTCTTCGGCCTCGTAAACGTCTGCTGAAGATGAAGCGACTTCTTCAGTTTCTTCAAACACACCCTCTTCATCGATTCTTTGGAGGGAATCAGTTCGTCTTGTAATACTAGTTGTTTCCTCCGCTAGCTTTGCGAAATTTCGGAGAAATTTTTCTTCTCCAATTTGCATGTGCTCTTGTGTTATTACTGTAGATGGATTGGAAGCGTTTTGGAGAAGGAGCTGTTCACTGAATACAAGTGCCGTGTTTAATGGTACTTTTGAAACTTCACTGTAAAGTGACTCGGCTTCACAATCAAGTTCACGTTCTCTTGCTGTCAAAGTACCTGGCACATTGATAGATTTAGTCTTAAAATCAGACGTCTTGGAGCGTTTTGACGTGAAACTACCTCGGCGGCTAACATACGAATGAAGTATTCTGCGTATCTGTAAACGCTGTTCCCTTTCTCCCTCCACCATACGGATGTTGCTTGTACACATGTAGTTGCTCCTCGTGGTCAGAACTAACTGCAGGATTACAGAGAAAATGGGTTCATACGATGATTCGTACCGTACCTGTAGCTATACCGAGAAAATGGGTCATGGTGGGTGGAAACTTAGCTTCAAGGATAGTCCCAGAGGCTGAAAATACCGCTACAGTTAAAAAGTTTTTTATTCAGAACACTATAGGTTTCGGGCTCTTATACGCCCGTCATTAGGTTTTATTAACTTCGTGCTGTGACTCCTAGTCCCGCGGTGGAGGATTACAGGACTCCGTGCTCTGCGCTCGCTGGTAATGCACCGCGTCCTGTACTCGTCCACCACGACGCTCGGGGTTACAGCACGAAGTTATAATACCTGATGATGGAAGTGTATGAGCCCGAAACCGGCCGTGTTCTAAATAATAGAACCTTACAAATGTAGCGGTATTTTCAACCTCTGCGGATGTTTCTCCGACAGGATTGTTTATGCAAGAATAGCATTATAATCCGAAACTACTTCCAAAAAGTCAGAGAAAAACCCGAATTTTCATGATGAGAAATATGTTAACAATAAATGATTCCAAAATGAGCTTTTCACTCTGCAGCGGAGTGTGCGCTGATGCGAAACTTCCTGGCAGATTAAAACTTTGTGCCGGAGTGAGACTCGAACTCGGGGCCTTTGTCTTTCGCGGGTAAGTACTCTACCATAATTTTTTTTCTCATTTTGTTCGATATAGTTAGTTGCGTTTGGTATGGGCCGACGTCGCAAAACATCCGTTCATGTTGATCGTTGATTCTTTGACTTTTTTTTTTTTTTTTTTTTTCTGAGAGCACCCAGCTCTCTGACCGAACACGCTGAGCTACGGTGCCGGCGTTTAATAGTTCGTTGCGTTTTGTCACACGACATACGTCTTTATCGTTGATTCCTTTACTCAGTTTTTTTTATTTATTTATTTTTTATTACAGAGGGCCACCGCCTCTCTGGCGGAACACGCTGAGCTACCCTGCTGGCCCAAACTTCACAGAAGTTCTCCTGCGAAACTTGCAGAACTAGCACTCCTGGAAGAAAGGATATTGCGGAAACATCACCTAGGCTGTGGCAAAGCCATGAAAGACTACACTCATTCCCGACTCTGTCAGCTGCACAGCAGTACTTTTCGTCTTCTAATTAAGAGTTATTATGTTGGCTAATCGTATTTCACTCTTGCGGTTTTGTGATTTTAATCTGTCCAATCATACCCAACACCTTTAATTAGAGTAGAAATCAGAGTCTACAACCTTCTTAAAGTAATTTACGTGGAAGATAGTTGAAGTAGTGGAGAATCTATTACGTTACATCCACATCAGTTTCACCATTACTGACAATATATTAATTACGTGTAATCAGACCTCTCTTGCACATAGTTTAGAGTGGGGTTGCTGAAGGTTGAATCTGCCACGTAGAGTACTGTCTGACAGATTGAAGCAAGGAGTGGTATCCCACATTAACTAAATAAATTCACGCCATGGACGTTTTCTACACAACTGGCAAACACAGCACCAAGATCTCCTTTCGTGTGGAGCTCTAACTTGTAACATTTTATTTACAATTGGGGCAGGGAGCCAAATTTCTGAATCCTGATGTAACTTTGCATAGAATTGGACAGGGTTCAAGAGTTTCGAGAGATTGAATTCAGAGCTTGGGACTTAGATAATTTTGTTATGCCGTCAAGGTAAATGCTTAGCGTTCTTCATGTGTAACGTTGCTGAGTTATACAGTGTATAATTTTAATAAATGAATTATTGTTTTTATACCTTGTTTTCTATTAAGAAATATATTAATTACTGTTACGTGTATTCTTATTTTCAGTTTGATAAATTAAAAGAATGCAGGTGTTACAGCTGCTAACACGAATGTACTAATCTATATTTTTCTACCCCTTTTTTTAGCTTAATATTTCCAGTGTGTGTCGGTTTGCGGGTTCTGCACCACGTGTTATGTTTTACAGTGGCTCCACCAGAGTCGATCAGTTTTGGAGGGGCTACAATTTTTATGTAGATGTGAGCCATTGTAGTGTACGTTATAATTTTTACTGCCCTTGCCAAAAGTCAGAGGAAACGTGTTTCCGATCATGATGTTGAAGAAGATTATGTGTACGTTCAAAAAACGCAAGGCACAACTAGCTCGCACAGAAGATAAAGTCAGAGAATTTAGTAGTATGAATAATGGAGGATGGACGAGAACAGTGACGACCTGATAACTTTTAATACAGAAGGGCGACATAGTAATGATTCCAGTGTAGGGGAGGTTGCATCAGATTGCGCAGCGCTAATTCCTTAACCAGGACAAGGACTGTCTCCACATTCACTATTGTTTCGTCGAAATAAATCTGAACTAAACAAATGCTTACGCCGATCTGGTAAGTGTTCAGATTTCAGTTAGGAGAAATAGGGTGTTTCAACTCATGCAGAGCACTCAGTACTGATGCGATAAATACAAATTTTCCTACATGAAGTTATGAAAGTTTGAACTGATACAAATTTATGAAAAAGCTTATTGTATAACTTATTAGTTAATAATTCTAACTGAACTGAAGTTATTGAATTCAGATAGTCATGTAGATAAGGCAAAGTCGCAAATGCCATGTGAGGAGGACTTTGTCCCATGTATGCAATGTCATAGAACACAGTATCATATAATCATTCATGTTGTTAGTGCCCACAAAGGACTGAAGATGACGCAAGGGAACGAAGACAGGTCCACTTATTGTAAAACCCTTTGGTTAATAATTGTGGCTGAAGTGTCATGCTATGGGAGGCCTAAGGCAGGGTCGTGTATGCCGCGTGACAGCAACTTCGTGCACTGTCGTAGAGCCTTGTTACCACTCAGATGACACGAATCTCAAACATCTAACCACACATTACGACACAATACTGGTAGGAGAGCACGAGATGGTATCAGCATATACAAATCATCAATAACTGCGATTGCTTTTCTCCTTTACTTATAGCGTGTTATAAAATATTCGACTGCGAGAAGTATTGAGACTTCGTTTGGCGCACGTAAAAGACGGTATTTGCTTTTGTTATTAACTTGGGGAATAATCGTCAGTCAGAGGATTTACTTTGCTGTGGAACGATGGTTGAGCTGATGGTTCTTCACGCATGGGCTCAGCTTGACAACTGATATGATTATACTTCAGATGGCACCCATGGTGCAGGGCTAGCGAATTTGATTAGTAATGAAAACGTTCTCGGCCACGGATCCGAACTCCGCCACCACTGAAGATTTCAGTAATAATGACCACTGGCGGCAGAACACTTCCGGCATATGAAGTCACCACATTCTGTCAACAGCCTTGTCAAAGAAGGCTGAGGAATGGACAGAAACTCATGGCACTCTCTTGCCATTGGGGTGGCAAACGGCTCCTAAAGAGGGAAGAATCAGTAATGGTCAACGGCATGAGGATGCAGGAGGGAACAGAGACCGCTTCATCCACAGGACATATGGCCTGTAATTGGAAAGTGTCATGATGATCTCTCCATTAGTGAAAGATTCCGGAATACACGCCACTCGGATCTTCGGTAGGGGATACCAATGATGCGGGCTTTCAAATAACTACGCACCCTCCATCTCAACGTTGCAATATTAAAATTTTTGGCTGGTTTCGTTGTCTAGGGGCTGGGATACGTAGTTGCCGCATTACAAGCAAAATACTGCTGAGTCTACAGTATACGATATGAATAGACGTATGAATCGAATGTTCGAGGGTTCCTATCACTCGGCAATTGCGAATTATGAATGAAATATATATATATATATATATATATATATATATATATATATATATATATATATATATATATATATATATATTAATAAATGAAAGATTGCAACTAAATAAAATCTGCAAGTACTATCTTAAAAACTTTAAGTGATGAGTACGATAGCAGAAGTACTTTTGAGAATGCTGTATATTTCTGCAAAACACTTATAGGTGTCGATGGTCCAGCAATTAAATAGAATGTAAGTTGAATAACAGGGAAACAATAGAGTCCTACTGCCCGTAATTTGTTATGAGCAACAACATAGCACGCGAGGTATTCACTTCTAAACGCGCACTACGTCTTCACTGTAGAAGCCACGGAAATCTCACAAGTTGGCACCTCGAAGTATTTCTATCTTGTGCGACACGCGCAATCTGCTCCACTGTCCAAGTCTTTCCCGCGACTGTGCGTCCGTCGCGCCGTCCCGTCCGGACACTTGCCGTGTCCTGTGCCGTACCGTCCACAACTACCGCACTGCTAGAACTACCATGTGTCCTCTCTCGAATCATGCTCTCCTCCCACTTCCATCCAGTCTCCCCATTCACGAGCGCTGTGATTGGCTAGAACGTTCCCGCCATATCTTCAAGCGAAAGCACATTCACAAACATAATGAAACACATTCGAAATACTAGATTTACATTTAAATATCTGAAATTAAATAAATATTCCTACGGCTGGACCATACCCCGGCCGGGCTCTACAGTCCGGCTAGGCGCTATAGTCGGGAACCATGCGACAGCTACGGTCGCAGGGTCAAATCCTGCCTCGAGCATGGATGTGCGAGATGTCCTTAGGTTAGTTAGGTTTAAGTGTTTCTAAGTTCTAGGGGACTGAGGACCTACGAAGTTAAGTCCCATAGTGCTCAGAGCCATTTGAACCATTTTTTTTAACGGCTGGACCATAAACACGCTCTGACACACATTATTAAATACATAAACAAATAAACACATATAAAAAGAAAAAAAGCAAAAGGTAGGCCAGGAGCCTAATGTCTCTGTGCTTTCCGAAACACAGTAAATAATTCAACAGTTTATTCATGAATAGCATATATCGGATATTAACAAAGACAGATGAATCAATATATTTATAAGCATGCTGCTACTGATTTTTCGTGTAACTGTGGAGTACTTATGGCCTGACGTGATCGATAGTAATCGGCCACTTTGACCTCCTATAACTCATGTACTATTCAAGTTACATCCCTGTAATTCATACCAATTTAGGTTTACACTAATAGCTTTCTAAAGGCACGGCGATCGACACAATCGGATGAAGAGTCTATATTTTGGAAATTAGTTGCTAGGTGTTACTTGTATAATTTAGTCAGATACTAAATTTTAAACTAATAAATATATTGAAAATCTGATTACACCATCAGAATCGTCGTGTAAATAATGGTAACGTACATGCTTCTTTTTGAGGTATAATGATTCCTCTGACTATTATTAATTTATGAACTGCGAAATGTCTGCCATTAAGGTTTCAAAAAGTCCGCCATCTTTGGCACTCCCGACATAGACATCTCCTTCGTCGACACAAAGCACCGTCCTCGTCACAGCGGAATTCCCAGCCACGCGGCTGGACCATGCTCTGGGGCTACCCCTCTCGTCCGTCTAACGTTTTCCACCGCGTGTTTGCTGCCGGGTCACGGCTTTGACGAGCGTCCTGTGCAGCCGCCCTAATTCCGAACGTATAATATTTCCAAGACCCCACTACTCTCCCGTTACCTCAGAAGGGGGACGTGACCATGAAAAGAGGACTGAACAGTCAACGGAAGGATAACGTTCTACGTGTCGGGGCGTGGATGACAGACGCCTGAACGTGTTAGCGAAGCCAGAAACTCTGAAACGGAAAATGCAAAGGCTCAATCTAGATGTAGTTGAGATCAGTGAAGTGAAATGGAAAGAACGCAGGGATTTCTGGGCAGATCAATATGTTGTTGTTGTTGTTGTGGTCTTCAGTCCTGAGACTGGTTTGATGCAGCTCTCCATGCTACTCTATCCTGTGCAAGCTTCTTCATCTCCCAGTACCTACTGCAACCTACATCCTTCTGAATCTGCTTAGTGTATTCATCTCTTGGTCTCCCCCTACGATTTTTACCCTCCCCGCTGCCCTCCAATGCTAAATTTGTGATCCCTTGATGCCTCAAAACATGTCCTACCAACCGATCCCTTCTTCTAGTCAAGTTGTGCCACAAACATCTCTTCTCCCCAATCCTATTCAACACCTCCTCATTAGTTACGTGATCTACCCACCTTATCTTCAGCATTCTTCTGTAGCACCACATTTCGAAAGCTTCTATTCTCTTCTTGTCCAAACTGGTTATCGTCCATGTTTCACTTCCATACATGGCTACACTCCATACAAATACTTTCAGAAACGACTTCCTGATACTTAAATCTATATTCGATGTTAACAAATTTCTCTTCTTCAGAAACGATTTCCTTGCCATTGCCAGTCTACATTTTATATCCTTACTTCGACCATCATCAGTTATTTTACTCCCTAAATAGCAAAACTCCTTTACTACTTTAAGTGTCTCATTTCCTAATCTAATCCCCTCAGCATCACCCGATTCAATTTGACTACATTCCATTATCCTCGTTTTGCTTTTGTTGATGTTCATCTTATATCCTCCTTTCAAGACACTGTCCATTCCGTTCAACTGCTCTTCCAAGTCCTTTGCTGTCTCTGACAGAATTACAATGTCATCGGCGAACCTCAAAGTTTTTACTTCTTCTCCATGAATTTTAATACCTACTCCGAATTTTTCTTTTGTTTCCTTTAATGCTTGCTCAATATACAGATTGAATAACATCGGGGAGAGGCTACAACCCTGTCTCACTCCTTTCCCAACCACTGCTTCCCTTTCATGCCCCTCGACTCTTATAACTGCCATCTGGTTTCTGTACAAATTGTAAATAGCCTTTCGCTCCCTGTATTTTACCCCTGCCACCTTCAGAATTTGAAAGAGAGTATTCCAGTTAACGTTGTCAAAAGCTTTCTCTAAGTCTACAAATGCTAGAAACGTAGGTTTGCCTTTTCTTAATCTTTCTTCTAAGATAAGTTTTAAGGTTAGTATTGCCTCACGTGTTCCAACATTTCTACGGAATCCAAACTGATCTTCCGCGAGGTCCGCTTCTACCAGATTTTCCATTCGTCTGTAAAGAATTCGCGTTAGTATTTTGCAGCTGTGACTTATTAAACTGATAGTTCGGTAATTTTCACATCTGTCAACACCTGCTTTCTTTGGGATTGGAATTATTGTATTCTTCTTGAAGTCTGTGGGTATTTCGCCTGTCTCATACATCTTGCTCACCAGATGGTAGGGTTTTGTCATGACTGGCTCTCCCAAGGCCATCAGTAGTTCTAATGGAATGTTGGCTACACCCGGGGCCTTGTTTCGACTCAGGTGTTTCAGTGCTCTGTCAAACTCTTCACGCAGTATCTTATCTCCCATTTCATCTTCATCTACATCCTCTTCCATTTCCATAATATTGTCCTCAAGTACATCGCCCTTGTATAAACCCTCTATATACTCCTTCCACCTTTCTGCCTTCCCTTCTTTGCTTAGAACTGGGTTGCCATCTAAGCTCTTGATATTCATACAAGTGGTTCTCTTCTCTCCAAAGGTCTCTTTAATTGTCATGTAGGCAGTAGCTATCTTACCCCTAGTGAGACAAGCCTCTACATCCTTACATTTGTCCTCTAGCCATCCCTGCTTAGCCATTTTGCACTTTCTGTCGATCTCATTTTTGAGACGTTTGTGTTCCCTTTTGCCTGCTTCATTTACTGCATTTTTATATTTTCCCCTTTCATCAATTAAATTCAATATTTCTTCTGTTACCCAAGGATTTCTATTAGCCCTCGTCTTTTTACCTACTTGATCCTCTGCTGCCTTCACTACTTCATCCCTCAGAGCTACCCATTCTTCTTCTACTGTATTTCTTTCCCCCATTCCTGTCAATTGTTCCCTTATGCTCTCCCTGAAACTCTCTACAACCTCTGGATAGAGGAAGTATATGAGTATATTAACTACTGCAGTACATAAATCTAGATGAAACTCTAATGGTCATGGGGGCCTGGAATGCGCATGCACGAGAAGGAGTAAAAGAAAGGGTTAAGGGGGACTATGGGCTTCCTGATAGGAACGAGAGAAGAGAAAGACTGACCTCTGTAACAAGTTTCAATTTCAGGAAGTAGTAGCGAATAATCTATTCAAGAGTGACAAGAGGAAATGGTACACTTGGGAAAGATCGGAAAATACGGTATGATTTCAGTTAAATTACATCATAGTCAGACAGAGAATCCGAAATCAGATACTGAATTGTAAGGTGTACCTAGGAGCAGATCACAATGCGGTAGTGATGAAGAGTATTAGTGATGAAGAGTAGGCTGATGTTTAAGATACTGGTCACGAAAAATCAATGAGCAATGAAGTGGGACACGGAAGTGCTAAGGAATGAAGAGATAAGATTGAAGTTCTATAAGGTTATAGATAATGTAATAAAGAATACTCCAGTAGGCAGTACAGTTCAAGAGGAATGGACATCTCTAAAACAGGGCCTTCACAGAAGCTGGAAATAAACATTGGGAACAAAGAAGGTAACTGCGGAGAAACCATAGGTAAGGTGATCGATGAGAGAAGGAAGTACAGGGAAATTAAGAAATACAGAATTACAGATCGTGAATGAAATGAAAAGGAAGTCAAAAAGAAATGGCTGCATGAAAAATGTGAAGTGATCGAGAAAGAAATGTTTTTCGGAAGGACTGACTAAGCATGTAGGAAAGTCAAAAGAACCTTTGGTGAAATTAAAACCAAGCATGCTAACGTTAAGAATGCAACGGGAATTTCACTGTTAAATGCAGAGAAGAGAGCGAATAGGTGGAAAGACTACATTGAAGTATTAGAATCAGAATTTAAAAGAGCTTTTGAAGACTTAAGATAAATTAGGACTGTACGGATTGATAACATTCCATCAGAATTTTTAAAATCATTGGGGAACAGGGCAACAAAACGGCTACGCGAAGAATGTAAGAATCTGGCGTTTTCCCTTGTGACTTTCGGAGACGTGTCATCTACACAATTCCGAAGACTGCAAGAGCTGACAAGTGCGAGATTTATCGTACAATCAGCTTAACAACTCGTGCTTCCAAAGTGCTGACAACAATGATAAACAGAAGACTGGAAAAAATTAAGGATGTGTTAGATGACGATCAGTTTGGTTTCGAAAAGATAAGGCATCAGAGACGCAATTCTGACGTTGGAGTTGATAATGGAAGCACGACACATTCACAGGATTTGTCGACCCGCAAAAATCGTTCGACACTGTCAAACGGCGCGAGATGTTCGAATAATTTACGGCGTGTACAATAGCCAGGAAGGAATAACAAGAGTCGAATATCGAGAACAAAGTGCTCGGATTAAAACGGTTGTAAGATAGGAATGTAGCCTTTCGCCCGTAATGTTAAATCTACACATCGAAGAATCACTGATGGAAATAAAAGAATGGTTCAAGAGTGGAATTAAAATTCAAGCTGAAAGGATATCAGGGATACATTTCTCTGATGACATTGCTACTTTCAGTGGAAGTGAAGTAGAATTACCTGATCCGATGAACTGAGTAAACAGTCCAATGAACACAGAATATGGGTTGAGAGTACATCTAAGTAAAGCAAAAGTAATGAGAAACAGAAGAAATGAGGACAGCAAGAAACTTAACCTCAGGATTGGTGGTCACGAACTAGATGCAGTTAAGGAATCTACTACCTAGGCAGCGAAACAACCTATTATGGAAGGAAGAAGGATGATATCAAATGCAATCACTGGTAAAAAGGGCATTCCTGGCCAAGAGAAAGCTAATGGCGTAAAACATATGCTTTAATTTTAAGGAAGAAATGTCTGAGAATGTAGGTTTGCAGCACAACATTGTACAGCAGTGAAGCGTGGACTGTGGGAAAAGCATAACAGAAGAGAATCGATGCATTTGAGATGTGGTGCTAGAGACAACTGTTGAAAATTAGGTGGACTGGTAAGGTAAGGAATGAAGACGTTCAGCGCAGCATCGGAGAGGAAAAGAATATGTGGAAAATAGCGACAAGAAGAATGGGCAGGGTGAAAGGACATTGGTTAAGACATCAGGGAACTACTTCCGTGTTACTAGATGGAGTTTTGGAAGGTAAAATCTGTAGAGGAAGACAGGGAAAGGAATATATCCAGAAAATAATTGAGGACCTAGGTTGCAAGTGCTACCCTGAGATAAAGAAATTGGTACAGGAGAGAATTTCGTGGGTGGCCGTATTAAACCAGTCAAACGACTGATGACACAAGAAAAAAAATCGTCTTGGCAAGAGACCGATAACTAACAAACAGAACTTAATTAGCAGACCAACAAAGTTCTAGAAAATTGGGCTGAAATATGAGAGCAGTAATTAAAATGCCTGCAAGTCAATGAAACAAAATTAAATAAAGCTGTATTCAATCTACTTTTCCCTGACAGGCGCCATTGGCCAATCACCATTATAACAACACTACATGAATCTTGGCCACAGATGGGAACACCCATTAAATGGAGCTTTATAGGTTCTCAAATCAACCACAGGAGTCTGACAACTCTCGGACTTAATTAAGATCACCCACATAGCAAGCAACTGGATACTGGTTTACAGCTACTCCCATCTGAAATTATTACTACGACACTCTACTTTCAAATATCTGCAAATATCTAAATATGCTCTACGGTACAATAAAACATATAGATGAAATGCTCTCAGAGACCAAAGTAACACGGTACCTTTTTTTTTTGCACAGATGGCATAAACCAAATAAGCTACCTTCTTTACAATAAAACATACAAATCAATCATACTTACGGCGTGTACCTATCAAAATCAAAATGGCTCTTGCCATTAGAGGACACATGTGCACGCCTCGCGTGCCAACAAACAACAACCATAACACGTCAAACTATAAGCATAGACCATGCATGCGTAATATCACTTATTAAATAAAGCACTCAGTGGACCGCTCGTATTCTGCACTGTACACTATGCTGTATCACTTATACACTAAAATAGAAGGTAAGCACATATGAAGTGAAAATGAACATGAACAGTCACAACGGCAAGAAACTTTTTTTTATGACGATACCGGTTTCGGTCTGTTTTAGACCTTCTTCAGACCTCGCACCATGCTGGTAGACGGCGGGAGCGAGCGTAGCAGGCGCTACAACTGGACGAAAGCTGTTAGGTGAACAGTTAGTATTCGTGCAGTTGTAGCGCATACTCAGTTCACTGCCACCTTCTACCAGAGTGGTATGAAATCTCAAGATGGTCAAACAGGCCTATAGCGATAACCTCACAAAATAGATGTTTTTTGCCGTTGTGACTGTTAATGTTAATTTGTAAGCAACCAAAATACCTCTGTTCTCCAAATAAATTTCTAAGAAATTACATATGTAGTGCCCCTCTTGAAATGCACAAGATCTATTTTTCTCCAGAGGCGTTTCCGCCGCTCCCACTGCAGCAACGGTGCTGCCCTCCAGCAAGATGTAGATTCCCCTTCATACTTCTGACTTTCACTCTCAGACCTGCTCCACCTCGGCCCCGAAGATGCTCACGGCAACCACTTGCTCGAGCAGACCCGCCCCCTCGCGGCGCTTGGCTAGACGCCGCCCAGCATCACCCTCGGACCTTGGGCTAGACAAACGTGAAGTTCAATATGACACAAAGTAATTGAAATACTTCCAGCGGTCTACACCGAACTGGTAAGTAGCTATGTCTCAGCTTCACATTTGCAAATAAAAACGAACCTGAGTTCAAACACATACGCCAAAACATCCATACATAAACAAAAGCAGTTATAAAATCACGAAAATAATTAGCATATTACTAGGTAAAATAAATTGTACTTCAACTCATGCAAAGCCACTGAATGTTGATGCTGTTACCACAAATTTTCGTATGTGAAGTTATGTACGTCTGACTTGTTGTAAGTCTATTAAAAAGAGTTACGAACAATATGTGAGCTAATTATTGTAATTGAAGTGAAACTATACTGTGAGGCAGCTCTAGCGAAGTTGCTTCTGATGTGTACATAGTCATATACGAGATGTTTTACACGACTGAAACAGGAATGCAAATTTTGTGACTGCCAATGATTGTCTATGTTTTACTGTAACTCTTAAATATTCTTCACTGCTGTTAACTGATCACTGTTGTACTAGTTTAGCTCTCGAACAGTTTTTAATTAATTCAGTTGAATATAATTTTTTATACATGATGTTAAAAAAAGTGTCGAATGTTTTGAGAGGTGGCACTACCCACAAGAAGAAAGAAGGTCCAGTAATCATGGGATCTAAGCTTCGTACCTTCAGAACTATATGCACTTCAGTCTCGTCGTTGTGAAACATGTCTCTTCTATTGAAAGTGCTCCTAGCCCTCAACTTATGTATTTTAGTAGCCATATTTACTGGACATTTTTTCTTGTAGCAGTCTGCAGAATCTCGTCCCAAAATATGGAAACTAGAAAGATTGCAAATCAAGAGAGGTGTGTCACAGTATCGAAGATGAGCCATTGGTCATTACCCTTATGGCAAACATTTTAGAACCCATGTTTACTGGACTTTCTTTGTTTTGTTTCGATGTCTACTTGTCTACTTCCACCTCTCAAATTAGTTGACATTCATTTTAATATATATATATATATATATATATATATATATATATATATATATATATATATAGAGAGAGAGAGAGAGAGAGAGAGAGAGAGAGAGAGAGAGAGAGAGAGGGTCTATACAAGGGCGATGTACTTGAGGACAATATTATGGAAATGGAAGAGGATGTAGATGAAGATGAAATGGGAGATACGATACTGCGTGAAGAGTTTGACAGAGCACTGAAAGACCTGAGTCGAAACAAGGCCCCCGGAGTAGACAACATTACATTGAAACTACTGACGGCCTTGGGAGAGCCAGTCGTGACAAAACTCTACCATCTGGTGAGCAAGATGTATGAACCAGGCGAAATACCCTCAGACTTCAAGAAGAATATAATAATTCCAATCCCAAAGAAAGCAGGTGTTGACAGATGTGAGAATTACCGAACAATCAGTTTAATAAGCCGCAGCTGCAAAATACTAACACGAATTCTTTACAGACGAATGGAAAAACTAGTAGAAGCCGACCTCGGGGAAGATAAGTTTGGATTCCGTAGAAATACTGGAACACGTGAGGCAATACTGACCTTACGACTTATCTTAGAAGAAAGACTAAGGAAAGGCAAACCTAAGTTTCTAGCATTTGTAGACTTAGAGAAAGCTTTTGACAATGTTGACTGGAATACTCTCTTTCCAATTCTAAAGGTGGCAGGGGTAAAATACAGGGAGCGAAAGGCTATTTACAATTTGTACAGAAACCAGATGGCAGTTATAAGAGTCGAGGGACATGAAAGGGAAGCAGTGGTTGGGAAGGGAGTAAGACAGGGTTGTAGCCTCTCCCCGATGTTATTCAATCTGTATATTGAGCAAGCAGTAAAGGAAACAAAAGAAAAATTCGGAGTAGGTATTAAAATCCATGGAGAAGCAATAAAAACTTTGAGGTTCGCCGATGACATTGTAATTCTGTCAGAGACAGCAAAGGACTTGGAAGAGTAGTTGAACGGAATGGATGGTGTCTTGAAGGGAGGATATAAGATGAACATCAACAAAAGCAAAACGAGGATAATGGAATGTAGTCGAATTAAGTCGGGTGATGTTGAGGGTATTAGATTAGGAAATGTGACACTTAAAGTAGTAAAGGAGTTTTGCTATTTGGGGAGCAAAATAACTGATGATGGTCGAAGTAGAGAGGATATAAAATGTAGACTGGCAATGGTAAGGAAATCGTTTCTGAAGAAGAGAAATTTGTTAACATCGAGTATAGATTTAAGTGTCAGGAAGTCGTTTCTGAAAGTATTTGTATGCAGTGTAGCCATGTATGGAAGTGAAACATGGACGGTAAATAGTTTGGACAAGAAGAGAATAGAAGCTTTCGAAATGTGGTGCTACAGAAGAATGCTGAAGATTAGATGGGTAGATCACATAACTAATGAGGAGGTACTGAATAGGATTGGGGATAAGAGAAGTTTGTGGCACAACTTGACCAGAAGAAGGGATCGGTTGGTAGGACATGTTCTGAGGCATCAAGGGATCACCAATTTAGTATTGGAGGGCAGCGTGGAGGGTAAAAATCGTAGGGGGAGACCAAGAGATGAATACACTAATCAGATTCAGAAGGATGTAGGTTGCAGTAGGTACTGGGAGATGAAGAAGCTTGCACAGGATAGAGTAGCATGGAGAGCTGCATCAAACCAGTCTCAGGACTGAAGACCACAACAACAACAACATAACTGTAGTGCCTTACGCTAGTGACTTAGCTGTTCGTTCCAGTGGAAACGAACGAAGTTTCTTTCCAGGCACTGCTGATTCTAGACTTTCTCTGCTAACTGCGTAGAAGATTTATGGATGCCCACCCCGCTGATGTTTAGTGCCTACTGTAGATGTGGTGATGAGTCGTCCCGTAAATTCATTAAGTGAAAGTATTTAATTAACTCAAAATATGGTTTTCTCATACCACCTGGCTGCTAAAACTCCGTTAAAACATAACTGCTGATGAGTCCCTTGGCTGTATGGTCGTCGTCGAAGAATCTTTTCAGTTCCTGAAGTTTCTCCCGGAGCTGTGCAGGCCATCTTCAGAGAGTCTCCTGGCGACCGCGCGACCGCTACGGTCGCAGGTTCGAATCCTGCCTCGGGCATGGGTGTGTGTGATGTCCTAAGGTTAGTTAGGTTTAAGTAGTTCTAAGTTCTAGGGGACTGATGACCTCAGAAGATAAGTCCCATAGTGCTCAGAGCATTTGAACCATTTCTCCTGGCGACGCTGAGTCTTTCCGAGTTGCAGCATCGGCAGGAGGACCTCAGACGATGTCCTGCACAGCTCCGGACGAGATGTCAGACAGGAAAAATTCTTCGACAACGGCCATACAACCCGGAAGACTCATCAGCACCTGTTACATCCAGTCGTGGAAGCCTTCATTGTACGATCCCTAAAAACTCATAAAGCTTACTGAAATGCGATATACCAGGTTAATTAATAAACACGCAGTGTTATAATCACTACAATGGACGCCCAAACAATAATTTATATACGTAGCTTGGCGTCAATTTTTTTAAACCTTTCATTTTTATAATCATGTACTTCACTATCATCATAAACTATCTGATAATGGTCAGAACATTCCCAGTTCACTTCTCAAAACGCAAGAGATAAGTAAAAATAACAGTATCTCTTATATCATCCACTGTCGCTATAGTTCACTAACTCTCATCTTTTCGGTCCAAACACAATAAAGTTATGTTCACGCACAGTCATTGCAGCTGTGCTTCATTGACGAAATCCGCTTAACACTATTTCTTTCGATGTACTGAATCCTTCGTTCTTCTGTCTTCTACTATCTCACTCTTCTTGATATATCTCTGGTGTTCAATATACTGCCTTCTTTCTTCCCCCTACTCCTTAATCAGGCTCTGTTCTCGGACGAAAACTTCAAGCCTTAATGTTTCTTCTTAAAATGTAATGGTTAATCGCAACGATGAGGCCATGACACGTCTCACGAAGATTCTTCATTAGACTTCTGCTGAGCTTCGGAGAAGTGACTCAGTCCGACTGCTTCTACAAATCGCCCCTTCTTCTGGCTCTAATGTACTGGTTACTGCCTCTTTCCTTAATTGCAGTTAACTTTTCATTCCATAATTTTTGAACGCGAGAACTCCCACGAACAGGCTCACGACAGATAATTCGTACTTCCTGTACCCTTCTAGTTCCAGCTGTATACTTTGACTCTTTCTCCACACACCTTACCACTCATCAGACCACCGCAGGAATACAACATCCATTCTGTAGAATACAGTTAATTACTCCTCTATAAAACCTCTATACTTTTCTACTTCCTGTTGTCAACTGTCTCTTTCTTCTGGATAAAATTACGAAGATAAAACTTTACCCTACTGGGCCACAGCAATTTCTGCTTACAAATAAAATTACTCAGAATTTCACTTTTGATAGTATATATAATGCAGTAAGTAACCAGGATGGAAGTCGGCGGGGCAGTTATGAAAGGAAGCGTACTCTCATTCAGCCAACTAATTTAGAGACACCATTAGGAATAGAGAGTGAAATTTTAAGCCTCCTCTCACGAATACGAGACCAGTCTCATAACCATCCCTTCACATTGCTCTCTCTCTCTCTCTCTCTCTCTCTTTCTATATATATATATATATATATATATATGTGTGTGTGTGTGTGTGTGTGTGTGTGTGTGTGTGTGTGTGTGTGTGTGATTTTTCAGAAGTGGTGGTCATTCGAAACCAAAGAAACATGGGCTCTAGGACTCTAAAATGCATAACTTAAGACCTATGAACAATTCTTGATCTTCCATACTGTGAAACAAATCTATTTTACTGTACGCTCTTTGCCTCCCATATTTTGGGAAGTCGTAGTATGGGCCAAAATAAAAAAAGTAAAAAAAAAACAGTAAATATGTGCTCTGAAGTGCATACCTTCAGAGCTGTGAGCACTTGCTCATCTTCGCCACTTTGGAACACAGCTAATTTCTCGCCCCGTCCACAATGTATCAAGGGCACTGTTTCATGTGGCACTGTTGACGGCTTTTGATGCTATTATAGTGGAGCAGGCTGTGTGCCACCACCGGTTTTCGTCCTCTCCCTATCCTCGTTATCATAAAATACTGACATACACCCTACAGACATATACATTACATTCACCTATGCTCAGCCAATACTCTGAAGATAATTGCCATGCACTGCATGGAAAGGGGTTATTGTGCCCGTAAAAAGAAATCCTTTCTGATCTGGCGGATGAGTCTATCACTCACGATCTCCTAACCAAAAATGACACAGAATTCATGCTTTCCCTATCCATGTGTTTAGCTCCAGTCCTGCTTTGTCACAGCTGATGTTGCAATTTAGTAGATACTGTGTGTTATTGTAGATATTTGACCAGTGCATCACAATAAATGGGTTTCTCGAATACCAGAACTATCGTAAGGACTGTAGGGCCCTCTTCTCGCCTCTGGATTGATATGTCTAAAACAAATACTTAAAAATTGCTTTGAGTATAGCATTTCATATATATAAGTATTTGTTTTAGACATAGCAATCCAGAGGCGAGAAGAGGGCCCTACAATCCTTACGATAGTTTTCGTATTCGAGAAACCCATTTATTGTGATGCACTGGTCAAATATCTACAATAACACACAGTATCTACTATATATAAATTTATTATGGCTCTCGTATCTTCACTATACATGGTACATGTTCGTATACTCCGAATAATACGTATTACTCGGAACCGTCTCTTTCGTTCCAGAACCGATGTAAATGTTCTTCTAGGTCAAACAGAAAACCGTGCTGAAGTTCTCTTATTTTTTTCCGGAAAACTATGCGTACAGAGTAAATAAAACAAAAAGCATGGGTAGTATAAACGAGTAAGCACTGCTACAGGACGTGAACAATTTTAAGCTTAAGTTATTGCTCCGCAGGGAAATTAGGAACCGACTTCTTTCTCTCGTATGCAGTAACAGAAGCGTATTTCTAAAAACAGTCAACTCTTAATCCAATTGTATGCTGAGCTTCTGCAAAAACAGAGTAAAGATGTTGAATATCTGACAGAATTGTGTCTACATAAGTGTGTTTAGTACCGTCTGGTATGTAGCAATCTACCAACTCAGACTTTATACATTATCGCAATATGGAAGTTAATGAACGTAAATTGAGCAGTTGTTTACGGAAAAGAGTTTATGAATATTCGTAGGTGAGTAATACTGGTCTACGGACAAGGCCAAGAACGAGCCAGCGAATTTGATTCTAAGAATAAAGCACACAGAGAGCACCACATTAACTATCACATGTAGATGGTGGACATCAATATGGAAGCACCGCGACAAATGTATTCTTGCACATAAATGGAGATGCCAGCCAAGCATGCGCGTTCTGCTGTTTTACTTGACCACGACCGGCACTTGGAGATTTCCTCAACACATTTCAAGTGTGATCGGAACGGTGTTCTGTATAGTCGTGAGTACATTATGCCAGAGTTAAGAGTACTTGGACGTGGGCAAATTGTTGGTGCTCGAACGCTGAGTGTTTGGTGTTTTAGGAGGCACCACATCTAACATTTATACCACGTAAAGTGAAAGCGGAAAAACATCATCTGCTAAGTCACAACACGGATGAAAATATGTGTGGAGTGATCGTGACGGACAGTCATTGAAGATGATAGTGACGAAAAATAAAAGGATGATTGCTGCAGGACCAAATGTCGCACTCGTGAAACCGTCAGCACCAAAACAACGCGAAGGGAGCTCCACATGGAGAGAACAGCAGGGAGAGCTGGAACACTAGAACCACTTCTCAGTGACGCAAACGTCCGTAACAGGGAAACGTGGAGTCGAAGCCATAAAGCCTCGACTCTGGAGAAGTGAAATCGATGAGTCTTGTTTCACACTGTCCCCAACATCCTAGCGAGTTTATGTTCCGAGAGTAAAAGATGACGGTCTTCGATGATGGTTTGGGAACCCATATCGTGGTATGCCATGTGCCACAAGGTGCCTGTGCGAGGTCGCTTTACTGTCAAGATTTATGTGACCATTTGGGCTGATCGGGTCTGTCGCTTCGTACGATATTTGTTCCCAAACGGTGAGTTCCCCGATGGCAGGCCCCTGATCGCCCAGTTCACATCATCCATGACTGCTTTTGAACGTGAGGATGAATTATCGCTCTCCCCGGTCCACCATAGCCACCACATCTCAATACTATTGATCCATCTGTGGCCTAGCTTGGAGAGAAGGGTGGGTGATAGCCATCTACTTCCATCATTGTTACCTGAACTTCCATTACTTTGCTGGAAGATTAGTATACGATTTCTCTGAAAATCCAGCATGGCCTCTATCTAACGACTGCGTGACGACTGTAAGCTGTTTTGAATGCCATCGGTTTTCCCTCAGGTAAAGTGTTGTTTTTGTTGCGTGTCCATCCTTTTGTCCACACGCCTATATATTTAATATATAACATTCCCTGAAATGTTTGAAACTAGTTGGAAGATGATGATGTGACAATAATAACGGCTTCACATGCAACCTCATCTACACAATCACGTATGAATATCTACATCTAAATCTACATCTACATCGGCACTCCACAAGCCACTTGACAGAGTGTGGCGGAGGGTACAAGAATTACCACTATCTATTCCCCATTCCCTGTTCAATTTGCGAATGGCTCTTGGGAAAAATGATTGTCCGTAAACTTCTGTATCAGCTCTAATTTCTTGGATATCCCCGTCGTGTTCATTTTGCAAGACGTGTTAGGGAGGAAGCAGTACGACAATTAACTCTTCCCATTATGTACTAAATCGGCAACTCAGTCATAATCCTCTCCGTCATGCACAACGCCTCTCTCTTACGAACCTGCATTGCCCGCTCTTGAGTGTATCTTCTCTCTCTTTCTTGCATTAATTTGTCGTTGTAAGAGTCGTAGTTAGCAAGGATTCGAGACTGATCAAAACTAGTCAGGAATCGGTTGAAGTGCCATTTTCTAAGACATTGTTTTTCCTGAATGAATTATATTTCCTTAGGATTCTTCCCAAAAATCTCAGCCAGGTAGCTCCATTTGCTACAATTGGTTTTATTCGCTCATTCTACTTTATGTAACTCCGAGAAATCTTGCGGTGGTTACTATTTCTAGTGATTTGTCGCCAATAGTTTAATAAAACTGTACTCGATTTCCTTGGTTATTCACTCGCAATATCTTAGACTTATGTAAGATCAGGATCAACTGCCACTCCCTACGCCAGTCAGAGAATATCAGCAGTACGTTTTGCAATTCGCCACAGTCTTTTGGCATTAATATCTTCTTACAGACAACTCATCACGTGCAAACAGGCACAAGGGGCTTTCAACGTTATTCACTGGGTCATTAATATCTACTCTCAACGTAAGGGGAGTATATCACTTCTTTGAGGTACTCCAGAAATTACTGTAACATTGGTCGAGTCTGCTCCGTTAAGAACGATGTACTGAGTTCTCTCTGCAAAGAAGTACCAGAAACTGCCCCTAATCTCGACCGCTACTCAGTAAACTCGATACTTCTGGCGCTCACGGGCGAACACAGAGTGCTGAGTTTCTGAAGGCCTCTGTTTGAGTAATCCATTTTGATTTTTGAAATAGAGATTTAGGGTCTAAACGTCATAATACACACTGAAATGAAAGAAGTTGCTACTCAGTCATCACCAAGCGTTTCTGAATCGTTAAGAACCCCCGTAAATAACTCTCATTCCCATTGACTGCATGACACTACGGTACTGTAAACAGCTTAAGATGGCACTTGAGGCATGGCATACAGCGATCTGAAAAGGGCCAGGGCATAGGACACGAATAAATACATTATCATGTGACTCCCTGAGGAATGAGATAAAGTAAAAATCAGTTTCCTCCATCGGTCTTTAATATCAAGCCGGTTTCGCAGCAGTACGTTTGTTCTACAGTACTAATTATAAACGTAGATTCTCAATTAGAATGACTGACGACTGCAAGAAAAAACACATCGCCTGATTTCTGCAGAAATGGCTCATTCCTTGCGATGACAAGAACTGCTGCACACTACTATTTGTGAGAGTGTAAAACTCCTTCTTTTGAGAAGATTTTTCTCATTCTTGCAGATTGTACTTCAGCGTCGCAACAGCATATTGGACGAAACTGTGCCCTGCGCGGTGATACAGCACGCGAAACGCTGGACTCGTAGTACCTTGGGGTGCTACTCAAATCGCCTTATACCCATCGTTATTTGACTTTATGTGGTTACTTGTACTAGACATGAGCAAATTTATTTCCCGTGATTCGACAGCAGTCAGAAGGAAAGTCCATAAAAATTTGGAGTAGAGGCCAACATTAATACTGTAATTCTTGTAAGCTGGTTACCTGTCTAGTCGTGCATAAATTGTTGACAGATGGGTTATAATGAAAAACATATCGTCAGCAACATCTCTCTAAATCCATATTAGGTGATGAAGTGATCTCCCTTTTAGAACTACACATGGAGTTTCGATTAATCTAGCATAATTTCTCTAAAGAGGGTAAACAGTGGATCGTTTGAAAATGGAGCTCTGACCAACGTAACGGCTTATTTCCTCATAAAAGACTTAATAGTTCCTGTGTACTCTTCGACAATTTCGAGAATTCTTCACCAGTCCTTCGATATTTATTGGCAAAATTTAAGGAAAAACGAGGGAAACACATGTAACAATCAACAGCTTAGCTAATTTTCTGTATAAAACATCATTAACTTAGTCATGCAAGATTCGTAAGCGATACTAAATCTCGCATACTGCGTTTGGACTCGGGCATTAACAGAAACTTCTGTAAGCATCCAAAATAGTGTCGGACGATTCGAAAAGAGGTTATTGAGTCATTTCGTAATATAAACAACAAACATCGAAATTAAGGGTCCCGAAGGAAGAACGAAGAGCAATAAACTATAGTTCTAAACAAGTGGCCAGCATGGGACAAACTAAACAGACGGGAAAGGTAGTACTCGAGGAGTGAGAAACGAAGTGCAGTACAACCTTCCACTGCAAGTTGGACATTTCTCGCTCTCGTGCCAAGCTGGCGTAGACATAACTGATTCTTTATTTACAATTTTGGATCCTGTTGTTCGATAAAGTAAATCACTTTCAGTTTACTCTGCGGAAAATGTTTCCTTATGTTGCATCACTGCAGTGTGTCTTTTTTCGTTCAAGTGAATCATCTGAAGTACTGTACCGACACAAACTTATTTGTTTTGGTCACTCTACAGTTTAAAAATTCATCAAAATTTGTAGAGGTTTCACTATGCAGTTATTATACTTTATTTCAACAGTTAACCGGCTTCATAATTTAAGCGTTGTAGTAGTTCTCATTAAAATAAGGACGCCTAATACATGCAACCACAAATTAAGATATCGATAAAATAGACTCCACAATACATTAGTGTCTCTGGTTAACGGTTCATAAGGTGACTGTGGTCATACAATTTCACATCAGCGATTCACTATGTGAAAACTGAAGTAGATGGGGCACAACAAATATTGAATTCAACCAAACGTTAAGAAAGACTGAAGGACTACGCCGTCATAAAAATTATCATAGGCCAATGACATTTACACTTCGTTGACACATGATAAACACTTGGTTTTACAATGGTATTTTGCAATGAGACGCCTTCTTTCACGCAGTTTTCTGATAATACTGTGTGTTTGCAAAAGATACGTATTACTAAACCGCTAACCTGGAACCAATTTCCAGTTGCAGGTTGCCTATCTAACAGCTTTCAGGAGCAGGAAGCTTGTATTTTCCATATTTCGCATTATTGGTGACCGAATTTAAAAAATTCAAAATGCGGTAGTAATCAACTCATTAAGAGATATAACCTTGTGTTAAAAGTTTAACACAATAAGGTAAGTGTTAGAGTGAGAAACTGTGTTTTTCTTCAGGCTGTTGAACTGAAGTCCGCAAATACCCCAAACATATTCTTCCAATATTGAGAACGAGAGCATTTGGTGACTTCCAACGAGCTTCACACACAATTTCAAACTTTTATGAAACTTTTTGTCGTTGACACCCTCCTCAGATTGAGGAAAGGAAAAACGTTTAAGGGTTACTGCTTTGTTCGCGTTCATGTAGTCAAAATTCAACATTATGCATGACGTTTTAATTTATTGCTTTTTTACTACCAACTATATTTGGAACACACTTTCCAGAAAGCGTCTACATATATAACTAAATGCACCTGCAAAATTTCATCATTGCACGACGTACACTCCTGGAAATGGAAAAAAGAACACATTGACACCGGTGTGTCAGACCCACCATACTTGCTCCGGACACTGCGAGAGGGCTGTACAAGCAATGATCACACACACGGCACAGCGGACACACCAGGAACCGCGGTGTTGGCCGTCGAATGGCGCTAGCTGCGCAGCATTTGTGCACCGCCGCCGTCAGTGTCAGCCAGTTTGCCGTGGCATACGGAGCTCCATCGCAGTCTTTAACACTGGTAGCATGCCGCGACAGCGTGGACGTGAACCGTATGTGCTGACGGACTTTGAGCGAGGGCGTGTAGTGGGCATGCGGAGGTCCGGGTGGACGTACCGCCGAATTGCTCAACACGTGGGGCGTGAGGTCTCCACAGTACATCGATGTTGTCGCCAGTGGTTGGCGGAAGGTGCACGTGCCCGTAGACCTGGGACCGGACCGCAGCGACGCACGGATGCACGCCAAGACCGTAGGATCCTACGCAGTGCCGTAGGGGACCGCACCGCCACTTCCCAGCAAATTAGGGACACTGTTGCTCCTGGGGTATCGGCGAGGACCATTCGCAACCGTCTCCATGAAGCTGGGCTACGGTCCCGCACACCGTTAGGCCGTCTTCCGCTCACGCCCCAACATCGTGCAGCCCGCCTCCAGTGGTGTCGCGACATGCGTGAATGGAGGGACGAATGGAGACGTGTCGTCTTCAGCGATGAGAGTCGCTTCTGCCTTGGTGCCAATGATGGTCGTATGCGTGTTTGGCGCCGTGCAGGTGAGCGCCACAATCAGGACTGCATACGACCGAGGCACACAGGGCCAACACCCGGCATCATGGTGTGGGGAGCGATCTCCTACACTGGCCGTACACCACTGGTGATCGTCGAGGGGACACTGAATAGTGCACGGTACATCCAAACCGTCATCGAACCCATCGTTCTACCATTCCTAGACCGGCAAGGGAACTTGCTGTTCCAACAGGACAATGCACGTCCGCATGTATCCCGTGCCACCCAACGTGCTCTAGAAGGTGTAAGTCAACTACCCTGGCCAGCAAGATCTCCGGATCTGTCCCCCATTGAGCATGTTTGGGACTGGATGAAGCGTCGTCTCACGCGGTCTGCACGTCCAGCACGAACGCTGGTCCAACTGAGGCGCCAGGTGGAAATGGCATGGCAAGCCGTTCCACAGGACTACATCCAGCATCTCTACGATCGTCTCCATGGGAGAATAGCAGCCTGCATTGCTGCGAAAGGTGGATATACACTGTACTAGTGCCGACATTGCGCATGCTCTGTTGCCTGTGTCTATGTGCCTGTGGTTCTGTCAGTGTGATCATGTGATGTATCTGACCCCAGGAATGTGTCAATAAAGTTTCCCCTTCCTGGGACAATGAATTCACGGTGTTCTTATTTCAATTTCCAGGAGTGTATTTTTCGGGACATATGACGCCATAAATAATACGTGGGGAAGTAACTTCTGCTGAAAATGGGACGCAAGTTACCCAGACTATATTAATCCACTGTTTTCTTAATGAAAGCACTTAGCGACATGCAACAAAATTTAAATACAATTTCAAACCATTCTTTACTTTTCTCACGTACATTCTAACAGTCAAATATTCGACTCATTAACAATTTTGCGAAGTAATCAATCTTTTGGAGGTTACGCATGGGAGTCCTTCTCTTTGAAGAACCAAGGGTTTAACGGTTTAATCTATTTGACGATTTTAATTTTCTGCGTGATTGAAGAAAGAGTCATAGGGGTTCAGCATGTGAGGAATTAGTTGTAGTAATCGCTGTGCGCCAGAGATGATGTGGATCGCAAAGTGTGTTGAAGAGTACATTGCGCTTAGAGTTGACTGAGAAGTGTGACTACTCCTTATACCGTGTCTTTCGTTAATAATGAAGAAAAGTGCTTCTATTTTGAAATCTCTGACTAGATTCGATGGGAAATGGTCGTACATGAATGAATTATCAAGTTTATCATGATATGGTCGTTGCTTTAATCTGCTCTGAGACATTAACTACAAGAGAATTAACTGTTGTATCTATTCAACCAGAAAATCGCAGGTGGAAGATTCTTGGAAAAAGCAATTTTCCCAGATTAATTAATTCTCTACGAGATTATACTTAACTCGTGGTTCGGAGAAAACTTTGGTTCCCTGTGAGCCAAGCAGCTCGTGGTCTAGCGGCTAGAGTTGCTGCCTCTGTATCACCGCGTCCCGGGTTCGATTCTCGGCCGGGTTGGGGATTTTCCCTACCCGGGGACTGGGTGTATGTGTTGTCCTCCTCATTTCATTATCATCATCAGTGGCTGGACTGAAGTATGAAAAAAATTTGGACTGTGTCAAATTTGGGACTTTGCACGGACGATTATGACCGTGCAGTTGAGCTCTCCACAAATCCAACATCATCATCACGGTGAGCCAACACAGAACCTGCACTTCGAGCCCGATACCACCATTGCTAACCATTCACCATGAAATTTATCGTGCAGTGTACAGCGTGCAGTTTGTGTCCAGTGGTAATCTCAGTACATTCATATGAAGTCTTGAGCTTGAAATTTATATCAGGAAGCTAACAAAGGGATATCACGATAAGCACGAAACGTATTCCCATAAATCTTACATCCACTATCAAAGCAAAAGGCTTATGACAGTCCACAAGGTCTACACTCGTCATACTGCTTAGTAGATGAATTACAACTTATACATCGAAACTAAAAGTCTCCTTTCGTATTAATTGTAAGTTGCCAGTTCATCTGGTAGCCGATATAGCGTCTCCCTGACGCAGCTGTCTCGTTCTATCTTTGGTCGATTTGCGTCCAGTGAGACGAAGAGAACTACGACATTAAAACCGTGCTGGGTTCTCCGTTTCAAACGGGGTAACTTCGTTTCAGCAGATGCTACAGAGTTACAACTTTTGGCGTGATTTCAGTCGCTATCACGTCACTGCACGTGCTATAGCTCATAGCAGTCGGCAATAGTAGCAGCATTATCAACAACGTTTAAGTACGTTTACGTAAGTTTTGCATGTAAACCACAGAAATCTACTCGTTATGCCTGCAGTGAGTTAACTGTTGCTCGTCTGTCTGTCTGTAAGTCTATGGTGTTTTACCATGAGGTTCAGTGTTTCAAACCAAAACAAAAAATGTTCAAATGGCTCTAAGCACTATGGGACTTAACATCTGAGGTCATCAGTCCCCTAGACTTGGAACTACTTAAACCTAACTAACCTAAGGACATCACACACATCCATGCCCGAGGCAGGATTCGAAACTGCGACCGTAGCAGCAACACGGTTCGGGGCTGAATCGCCTAGAACAGTTTGGCCACAGAGGCCGGCAAACCAAAACACGCTTGATATCCTGCAAGCTCTTCGTGATGGTGAGAGGCAAGAACGTGTAGAGCTTCCTGAATTCCTTCTGGGCGTGAAGTTGGAAGATAACAACTTCTGTAATTTTTTAATAACATTTCTGGTGGAGAACAGCGGTCTGACGAAAAGTACTTTAAAAGCGAACACAAGCAGTATCGTCCGCGAGAAAACATTTAATTTGTGGTAAGCAGTTTCGGGCAGTTTTTGAACGTCTTCAGACCTTCATACCATGATGGTCTGAGGATGGTCAAAAACTAACCAAAAGCGGTTATGGCGAAATAAAGGATTTTTGCGGTCGAGACTGTTCGTGTTCATTTTTATAACAAACACTGTTTATGTTTACTGAACAGTGAGAAGCCTACGTGCGTTGTAAGATGAAAAGTGACCATGAAAGTGTAAGAGTATTGGGAACACAACAGCCACATACCACGGTCGACCACGAGAGAGAGCATCGATAGCTTCATGTGTTTTGGGCTGCTTCCTGCGAAAAATATTAATATCTGTTCTTTATTTGAGTAGAAAACGCTTACAGGAAAGAGTATGTAGGAGATTAGGATTCTAGCATAATTGTAGGAAGTCGCGGGAAATTTAATTTTTCAAAGATCGGATAACTGGGACAGTGTCACGTGAAAGTGAAAGCATTTCTGAACATGAGGTCCCTTTATAATATATCTGCAGTAAGATGAGTACGAATCTCGTTTTCGCCCATTTACCTCCAGGTTCACCTGATTTTAAAAAAAATGTGTTTTTATTTTTTTTTTGGCGGGGGGGGGGGGGGGGGGGGAAGACTTCGTTTATATGCTTCCCCCTACAACTCTGGTTGTACTGCGATGCTGCGTAGTTACAGCAGCAAGTGCGGAAACATCACACATGCACGTATGTGATGAGTCTGATTGTCCGGTGGAGAGCATGTTGAACATTTGTGAAAGATACATGAAATCTTTGAGGGTAGACGTACTGGTGAAAGTAGCGGAAAGCTATCTGCGAGTGTCTCTTATGCAAAGCAAATCTTTGTAGTTTTACTATGGCGGAGGATTTTTTATATATAGTGGTGTTGTCAGCATATGTCTCTTAATCATTTCTTATCTCATTTTATTGTATGCAATACTTTCTATGTCTATAAAGAATTGGGAACACACTACAAAAATTTTGTCCTTTATATTTTTTACATTTATGTACATTTTTGTTATGTTTATATGTAATGTATGATAAATAAAACCGACACCATAAGTAATGTAATGCGACTGCCCAGTTAGGCACAAAAATAACATCCTTAGAATGTTGCTACGGCAGGTGATAAGACATTTTATAACAACAGCATAACGTTTCTGAAATAGTTCGTTGGTTCAAGTGGTGCTGTACAAGTCTACAAAAATTGTATTTTAGGTTTTCTGTAAGAATTCCGGTTTTCGAATGTTGAAACCAGTTAAATTCATCACCATATATTTTCTTACAATGAAGTGGGTATCTGTAACAACTAAAGATCATAAAAAGACAATAGGTTTCATGGAGCACTTACTGACTTGGCTGATTCCAAAATATAGCGCCAAATTAAATAAGGAAGCTATGACGCAACACTGAAAGTCAGTTAAACGACTGTTATTGAAAGTAACATTCACTCAACTGATGCTAGAACAACAATGGATCACGTTTTTCAAAATACGACTCTAACCTAAACCTAATAAATGAATTAATATTAACAAAATATTAATCACAATACGAAACGAACCAGTTTTGGAATCATCACCAATTTTCCTTTAGGGAAAGACATTATACACATAATTCCTTGACTTGCGCCATAGGGTGGTGGGGTTTCGGGATCCGCTGAATAGGTCAGGAGTTCACTACACTCAGCTGGCGGCTACACGGGTAGCGGAGGCTGTGTGGCGTGGACTGGGCGGTTTTTTAGATTAGAAGGCCTCGGGAAAGTACGGGGTGGGCTGCAATCTCAAAGGGTGCATGGCAAATACAGGACGTGATTGGATCAAGGAACAGTCGGAATTGTAGTTGTAAATTGTTGTTGTTGTGCTGGGAAAGTCCCTGAGCTTCAAGCGCTAATAGAAAGACAGAAGCTGAAATCGTTATAGGTACAGAAACCTGGCTAAAGCCTGAAATAATTTCTGCAGAAATTTTTACGAAGTCTCAGGGGGTGTTCAGGAAAGATAGATTAGGCAGAATTAGTGGTGGAGTTTTGTGTCTGTCAGTAGTGGTTTATCTTGTAGTGAAGTCGAAGTAGATACTCCGTGCGAATTGGTATGGGTGGAGGTTATACTTAACAGCCCAACTAAGTTAATAATTGGCTCCTTCTACCGACCCCCAGACTCCGATGATATACACTCCTGGAAATTGAAATAAGAACACCGTGAATTCATTGTCCCAGGAAGGGGAAACTTTATTGACACATTCCTGGGGTCAGATACATCACATGATCACACTGACAGAACCACAGGCACATAGACACAGGCAACAGAGCATGCACAATGTCGACACTAGTACAGTGTATATCCACCATTCGCAGCAATGCAGGCTGCTATTCTCCCATGGAGACGATCGTAGAGATGCTGGATGTAGTCCTGTGGAACGGCTTGCCATGCCATTTCCACCTGGCGCCTCAGTTGGACCAGCGTTCGTGCTGGACGTGCAGACCGCGTGAGACGACGCTTCATCCAGTCCCAAACATGCTCAATGGGGGACAGATCCGGAGATCTTGCTGGCCAGGGTAGTTGACTTACACCTTCTAGAGCACGTTGGGTGGCACGGGATACATGCGGACGTGCATTGTCCTGTTGGAACAGCAAGTTCCCTTGCCGGTCTAGGAATGGTAGAACGATGGGTTCGATGACGGTTTGGATGTACCGTGCACTATTCAGTGTCCCCTCGACGATCACCAGTGGTGTACGGCCAGTGTAGGAGATCGCTCCCCACACCATGATGCCGGGTGTTGGCCCTGTGTGCCTCGGTCGTATGCAGTCCTGATTGTGGCGCTCACCTGCACGGCGCCAAACACGCATACGACCATCATTGGCACCAAGGCAGAAGCGACTCTCATCGCTGAAGACGACACGTCTCCATTCGTCCCTCCATTCACGCCTGTCGCGACACCACTGGAGGCGGGCTGCACGATGTTGGGGCGTGAGCGGAAGACGGCCTAACGGTGTGCGGGACCGTAGCCCAGCTTCATGGAGACGGTTGCGAATGGTCCTCGCCGATACCCCAGGAGCAACAGTGTCCCTAATTTGCTGGGAAGTGGCGGTGCGGTCCCCTACGGCACTGTGTAGGATCCTACGGTCTTGGCGTGCATCCATGCGTCGCTGCGGTCCGGTCCCAGGTCGACGGGCACGTGCACCTTCCGCCGACCACTGGCGACAACATCGATGTACTGTGGAGACCTCACGCCCCACGTGTTGAGCAATTCGGCGGTACGTCCACCCGGCCTCCCGCATGCCCACTATACGCCCTCGCTCAAAGTCCGTCAACTGCACATACGGTTCACGTCCACGCTGTCGCGGCATGCTACCAGTGTTAAAGACTGCGATGGAGCTCCGTATGCCACGGCAAACTGGCTGACACTGACGGCGGTGCACAAATGCTGCACAGCTAGCGCCATTCGACGGCCAACACCGCGGTTCCTGGTGTGTCCGCTGTGCCGTGCGTGTGATCATTGCTTGTACAGCCCTCTCGCAGTGTCCGGAGCAAGTATGGTGGGTCTGACACACCGGTGTCAATGTGTTCTTTTTTCCATTTCCAGGAGTGTAGTTGCGGAACAGTTCAGAGAAAATTTGAGTCTCGTAACAAATAAATACCCCACTCATACGGTTATAGTTGGTGGGGACATCAACCTTCCCTCGATATGTTGGCAAAAATACTTGTTCTAAACCGGTGGTAGGCAGAAAACATCTTCCGAGATTGTCCTAAATGCCTTCTCCGAAAATTATTTCGAGCAGTTAGTCCACGAACCCATGCGAATTGTAAATGGTTGCGAAAACACACTTGACCTCTTAGCCACAAACAATCCAGAGTTGATAGAGAGCATCATGACTGATACAGGGATTAGTGATCACAAGGTCGTTGTAGCTAGGCTCAATACCGTTTCTTCCAAATCCAGCAGAAACAAACGCAAAATAATTTCATTTAAAAAAGCCGATAAAGTGTCACTAGAAGTCTTCCTAAGACACAATCTCCATTCCTTCCGAACTGACTAAGCAAATGTAGACGAGGTGTGGCTCAAATTCAAAGATATAGTAGCAACAGCAATTGAGAGATTCATACCTCATAAATTGGTAAGAGATGGAACTGATGCCCCGTGGTCCACAAAACAGGTCCGAACTCTGTTGCAGAGGCAACGGAAAAAGCATGCGAATTTCAGAAGAACGCGAAATCCCGAAGATTGGCTAAAATTTACAGACGCGCGAAATTTGGCACGGACTTCAATGCGAGATGCCTTTAATAGGCTCCACAACGAAACATTGTCTCGAAATTTGGTAGAAAATCCGAAGAAATTCTGGTCGTATGTAAAGTACACAAGCGGCCAGACGCAGTCAATACCTTCGCTGCGCAGTGCCGATGGTACTGTTACCGACGACTGTGCCGCTAAAGCGCAGTTATTGAACGCAGTTTTCCGAAATTCCTTCACCAGGGAAGATGAATGGAATATTCCAGAATTTGAAACACGAACAGCTGCTAGCATGAGCATCTTAGAAGTAGATACCTTAGGGGTTGCGAAGCAACTCAAATCGCTTGATACGGGCAAGTCTTCAGGTCCAGATTGTATACCGATTAGGTTCCTTTCAGATTACGCTGATACAATAGCTCCCTACTTAGCACTCATATACAACCGCTCGCTCACCGATAGATCTGCACCTACAGATTGTAAAATTGCGCAGGTCGCCCCAGTGTTTAAGAAGGGTAGTAGGAGTAATCCATCTAACTACAGACCTATATCATTGACGTCGGTTTGCAGTAGGGTATTGGAGCATATACTGTAGTCAAACATTATGAATCACCTCGAAGGGAACGATCTGTTGATACGTAATCAGCATAGTTTCAGAAAACATCGTTCTTGTGCAACACAGCTAGCTCTTTATTCGCACGAAGTAATGGCCGCTATCGACAGGGGATCTCAAGTTGATTCCGTATTTCTAGATTTCCGGAAAGCTTTTGACACCGTTCCTCACAAGCGACTTCTAATCAAGCTGCGGGCCTATGGGGTATCGTCTAAGTTGTGCGACTGGATTCGTGATTTCCTGTCAGGAAGGTCGCAGTTCGTAGTAATAGACGGCAAATCATCGAGTAAAACTGAAGTGATATCAGGTGTTCCCCAGGGAAGCGTCCTGGGACCTCTGCTGTTCCTGATCTATATAAATGACCTGGGTGACAATCTTAGGTTGTTCGCAGATGATGCTGTAATTTACCGTCTAGTAAGGTCATCCGAAGACCAGTATCAGTTGCAAAGTGATTTACAAAAGATTGCTGTATGGTGTGGCAGGTGGCAGTTGGCGCTCAATAACGAAAATTGTGAGGTGATCCACATGAGTTCCAAAAGAAATCCGTAGGAAATCGATTACTCGATAAATAGTACAATTCTCAAGGCTGTCAATTCAACTAAGTACCTAGGTGTTAAAATTACGAACAACTTCAGTTGGAAACACCACATATATAATATTGTGGGGAAGGCTAGCCAAAGGTTGCGTTTCATTGGCAGGACACTTAGAAGATTCAACAAGTCCACTAAAGAGACAGCTTACCCTACACTCGTTCGTCCTCTGTTAGAATATTGCTGCGCGGTGTGGGATCCTTACCAGGTGGGATTGACGGAGGACATCGAAAGGGTGCAAAAAAGGGCAGTTCGTTTTGTATTATCACGTAGTAGGGGAGAGAGTGTGGCAGATATGATACGCGAGTTGGGATGGAAGTCGTTAAAGCAAAGACGTTTTTCGTCGCGGCGAGATCTATTTACGAAATTTCAGTCACCAACTTTCTCTTCCGAATGCGAAAATATTTTGTTGAGCCCAACCTACATAGGTAGGAATGATCATCAAAATAAAATAAGAGAAATCAGAGCTCGAACAGATAGGTTTAGGTGTTCGTTTTTCCTGCGCGCAGTTCGGGAGTGGAATGTTAGGGAGATAGTATGATTGTGGTTCGATGAACCCTCTGCCAAGCACTTAAATGTGAATTGCAGAGTAGTCATGTAGATGTCATGTAGATGTAGATTTAATGGTAGTTTTAAATTTGGTAAAAATTAAATTTGTTTTATTTTGCTAAGACGTCAGAATGCGTTTTGTAAGAAAAATCGACACAAATACATTTGCTACCAAATCTGTTTATATTACGATCAATTTAATATATGAAAGTAGCACTCCTTCATGTTAAAGCTAATATAAATTAAAGTAGTACTAGTCATTAGGCGTTAATTCAACTATGAAGCACATATGTATACTTCGTTTCATTGACCCCAAGTTTCTTAAACTGGTGGGGAGGGGCATGATTATATATTGACGTTTGAGAGGTGCCAGAAGGCAGTTATGATTGATTTCATGTTGAGATATGTCGTCAGACGCTCAATACTTATTTTTTGTGAATGCCTACAGAAAATTAGGTTGGCAACAGTGAAGAAAATATGGCCAGGAACACTTGTTATTGTGAACCCCGTGATATGTGTTTATTGATAAACGTCATACCATGAATGAATGTTTTGATTTATTACTTGTTGCGTGAAACACAGCGCCTTAGCGGAAGTGAACCTGGGACCAAAATTCTGGAACTCACCGTAGTCCAGTTTAATTAATTCATAACTGAATGTCGATGAAATCCTAAAGTTGGATTTTTAGCGCTAAATAGAGACTCTGAATTTAATTGTTTATTGAGCTCGAGTTTGGAAAACATGACCGGTTGCCATTGTGGTCGACAGTCTTCTTTATGGTCCAGCACAAGACACAGAGATCAACATTATGACCCAGCCCAAGACACAGAGATTATTGCAGTCAAGGAACTGACTCACAACACAGGATGAGCATGAAGGTATGTCTATACAGGTACACCAAATCTGTGGAGATTCAAGTGAGAACAAACCTAGTGAAACGCAGGAAATACAAAAAGATTTCATATTTCATCCAAGCTTAACACGGAGACCTTTATTGTTACCTTCATAACAGTGACTTTGATCCAAACAGAAAACAGATTCATATACGAACAGTAAATTGCAATATTTTTTGTAATACTGGACTCTAAACCAATGGAGTCTTAACTAAATCTAGTAAATTATTTCATCTTCACCAAGTCATAACATGGAACAGCATTAACACAATTTACCCAAATTGTAGAAATTTTTAGTGGAAAGATTCTTAATTAAATAAGTTAAGTGAAGACTCGCAGGGAATTACTTGCTTCAGACAACGTATGAACATCGCACTTTGTGATGGGCAGGATAATATTAGACAGTGCAATCCTTTCAAATAACTTTAATGTCGCTTCAGTTACATGCATCACCGAAAATTGTTCTGCCTGTAACAAAGCAATTCATATCCACATTATTTAATGTACCTCGTTTCATATTAAGATTGATGTTCTCTGTCTTGCTATGGAAAATTGAGAAGGGGAATGAATGATGTACCACACTTTTTTCCTTTGGTAGTGTGATTGTCTAAAGAGTAGCTACAGGAAAGACTGAAATTTTAGTATAGTTCAAGTGTTAGATCTGCTGAATAAAATTTATGAGAGGAGACTTGTGTCCAAGATCACTTGTGCATTAACGTGGCAACTATCACATTGTCGTTATCTTCAAAAAAAGGCGTTTTTAACTGATACCCCTTCCAGTTCTTGGTGAAAGGAACGCTATTTAAAACAGAGGCAAAGGTCTGGTCACTGTCTACCATTACGTATTTCTACAATTGTAAAAGCAAGCCCATTACCTCGGCAACACAAAATGCTTGTTGTTCTATCTTTATTCTAATAGACGACATAGTCTACTGCAGTCGGATGTACCGATTTCTAACATCCTGTGTAACTTTCTCCTCCTTAATACCGGGAACACAGTTTTAAAAGCTAAATGGTGTACTGAAAGTAATCCCGGCCCTCTTTATTTGTTAGTTCTTTTATTTTATTTTCGATCCATACACTACGTGCAGCTGCGCTGAAAAAATAAAACACACACATCATATTTGTTCTCCACAGAGAAATCCATTAGGTGCTTTCCAAAACACCATGGATTATATTTTGCCATTAGTACCTCGGTTAGATGTTGGAAGGGACGCTAGACGGTCCTCTTAATCGGCATCAAGGTTTTATTGGGCCACTATTTGCATCTTTTTCTGTAATACTTGTGCTTTTAAAGTACGGCAGAAACGAAATAACAATCAGAGAGAGAAAGTTGCGAGTAATAAACACATTGTACACTGTGCTGAGTCTGTTGCAACCTAAGTTTCAATCCTCTTCTATCCTGTCAGTCCTTTTCCGCATCGGACTTTTCTCTTCATCATTCCTGTGTAACCGGGATCTTCCTCTTTTTCAGTGTCGTGGTGTGTCGTGGAGGTCTCCAACGGCATATTTTAGAGTGCTCTCTTTCGTCTAGCGTTCCTCTAAGATGTCCATACCACATTAGTCGTTTACTTTCAGTAGTCCTGCAATATCTTTTGTAACTCCCACCTGTTCTCGTAGCACTTCATTTCTTACTTAACTTCACCACTTTAGCTCTAAAACTCCATCTTCATTGACTTTAATTTCTTCTCGTTGACGCAGGAGATGTCCTACAGTTCAGTACCATACAGAGGAATGCCCTCAGCTATAGACTCGTATATCCTCCTCATCACTTTTGTAACATCGTTTCATTCCCAATAATCGAGTGTAACTACCTAATTGCCGCCATTCCCTTTCCTGTTCTGTGCTTGGTTTCCTAGTTGGTTTATATGTACGGCTACACTTTATTACAGAGCCATTATTCATAACGAGATCCCTTCCGGTACCTCCGACAACCAAGTAGTCAGTCTCTGTAAAGCTAATTTTCATGCCCCACTGCTCATATTCTTCTTCAAGCTTTATTAACATGTAAGTCACATCCTCTCTTTCCTCGGTGAAAATGATCTGATCATCGGTGAAATATAGAGAGAACAGGATATTATGACCTACTCTCATTCACACGTTTTTGTACTTCCTTTCCTAATTTTTCAGTGCTTCGTTCAAAAATATTTTAAAGAGGATAGGCGCTAAACAGCATCCTTGTCTCAGTCCTTGGATTTTGATTTCGTGAGAATGGAAACGTCTTAAGTACTAAGGAAGGAAAACATTTTGATGGACAAATGTAGTAACATATAGTCAATTTATGATCTCTGGTTTACACTTAGCACGGGCTACATGATGGATCTCTAATGATGAGTCCTGGTACGTCATAAACCTTTAATCAGCCAGCAACTCTCATAACTAAATATTTTGCTAGCGTTGTAGTGCAGAGGAACCACAATAACAAGACCGACAAGAGTGCTTACAACACCTTAGGAATTCTTCTGAGAATTATTCACTGTAAAACGTATAGATCTAGGTTTCACGCCACTGAGATGTATCGAATAAGGACAGATTAATTTGGAAACAGTTCAACTGTAGTTGGGGTTTAATCTGCCGGGAAGTGCAAAAACAGCGCACACTCCGCTGCAGAGTGAAAGCTTCATTATCGCTTTCTGCAGTGGCTCGTAACCGTCAATCGCGGTGTGTACTAATATTCAACACTAGATTCCTCCGTTAATCAGAACCCATAATTCGAGTAGACTATTTAGAGACAATCTGCGTATGATATGCCAGTAGGAGCCTCACGTATTGCCACTGGACCACGTCCTGCAGTGCTATTGCTTTGACAGTCGTGAGTGATCACGTGTTTAATCAGGAAACAGGGCTTAATGCGGGTAAACTATCACAGCTTGTGACTAATGGGGCAGCAAAGAGCATTGCCGGTGGACATTGATTCCCAACGTTTCATTTAGTAAATGAGAATGTTCTGCGATGTGCAGGTAAAAAGTATCAACCAATTGTTTGTATAATTTTCGCCACATATTTACCCAAACCAAAAAAGATTAAAATCTATAACGTTTTTCAGGCTTATATGTAACAAAGCGCAGTTTTGGCCACTAGAGCTACTGGTATCATGAAGGCTGATGTTTCTCCGCAGGACGAACTTTTATGCTTTTCGAGATTGGTATTCGCCTTGTAATCGTACTCTCTTCAATTCCTTCTGCGCGATATATGTCGGCATGGTTACAAACAGTTTTGTTACTTGATATAGTAATTTAATAGTATGTTTATTAATTGAGGGTTCCTAACTCATATGCAAATTTATACACATACCATAAGCTGCATATAACACGTAACTACATTTGAGAAGTACCGTTTCAGTTACATACTTGTTGCTCAGATACTGTCACAGAGCTAACGGACAGTATAATTTTTTTTTTGTCGTCTTCAGCTTGCTGACGCTTTCAGTATTTCATTCAAAGATTTCCCAGGTCCGAGTAGGACTCGAACGCTGGGTGTTCCGTAAAAACTTTATTATTTGCGTAAACAGTTCATAAATTCCTGGAATCGAGACTCTCTACAGATTTTGCCTGTTATCGACAATGACACTGGCAAGATATGGGTCCCAGGGATACAAAGATTTCTGAGAATGTTTTAATTTGAATAATCTAAATGTTACATAAAATCATGCAGGAGGCAGGTGAAAATTATTATAATATTCAGCAGCTGTCTATTCAAGCTGACTGGGTCGCAATGATAAAAGTCAAACATCAAGAAAGGAATGTATCCATCATCAGATACACAGGATCGAATATGGCACGCAGATGTGGTTTTCGATACACAATTAGAAACGACATATGTACCAGCAGTAATCACTCCTGGATATCTGATGGTGGGTAAATTACGAAACGCGTCATGTGAGCAATAAAGTCATTCGTTGCCTGATGTTTGACTTTTACGATCCAGACCCAGACCGCCGGAATGCAGAACTACTGATTGCTTTAACTTCAGGTTTCACGTAGGAGAACGAATGGTAAAAGATATTTTTTCCTGAGATGGAATTACAAATTAACTTACAAATTGACAACTTTTAGAAATGTTACCTTTGGCTGTACTTGTTTCTTGCCAAACTGCATGATTCGGGACCATAGGGAAGGAACCTATAGGTTATTATCAGTGAGTGTCAAAATATGTGACCTAAAAGGCCGTATACTTTGGTTGCATAACTTAAAAGCTTACCTCTATTACATTGCCAGGGGCCTACAGACCTTAGTATTTGACATAAATTTCAAATTTGTATGTGTACCCGTTCCTGAGAAAATGGGTCTTAACGAATTGACAAACAGACAACGATTCAGATAAGACATAAAAATCTTTCTTTTGTGTGATGTAGTTACAGATTTACAGTTCTCGTATTTTTTTCCTTCGGTTGTATTGTTAAACCTTAAGTTTTACAAAAATTTCTTGATTCTAGTACAGCGGGAAGTGCCCTGTACATTTTGATGAGCTAGTTCGCTTGTATGAAAATGTGTGACATAAGTGGCGTCTCGTTTGATTGCTTTCAGTTAGAAGCTTCAATGTTTTACAACACCAACGGACCACAGACGTCAGTATGTTACACAAATTTCAACGTGATACCTCTACCCGTTCCTGAAAAAAAGGATTTTTAACAATCGGACAGACACAGATAGTTAGAAAAATTGACAACAAATCTATACCACAAGAGTTCCGTTTTTACTAACTAAGGTACCGGAGCCCTAAAAATAAAGGTAAAAGAAGTTCAACTTATTTACCAACTTAAGAAAGCACGAGCTGCGACTTAGTCGCTGCATAAAAGCAATAACCCCGGCACTTGCAATTGCAGAGTAAGTATAAAATATATTGCTCACCCATTCCATCCCAAAACACCATAGGAAAGTAGCGCTCCACCTTACAAAAAAAAAAAAATGGTTCAAATGGCTCTGAGCACTATGGGACTCAACTGCTGAGGTCATTAGTCCCCTAGAACTTAGAACTAGTTAAACCTAACTAACCTAAGGACATCACAAACATCCATGCCCGAGGCAGGATTCGAACCTGCGACCGTAGCGATCTTGCGGTTCCAGTCTGCAGCGCCTTTAACCGCACGGCCACTTCGGCCGGCCGCTCCACCTTACAGGTCACGAGTTTACATCTACTGGAAGTCACAGAATAGTTAAGGAATCTACAATAAATTATCACGTCAGCACCACACCAGGAAGCTAAACGAATGACGACGAACATAATCCCTAAAATGTATGTGAAATCTTATGGGACTTAACTGCTAATGTCATGAGTCCCTAAACCTACACACTACTTAACCTAAATTATCCTAAGGACAAACACATACACCCATGCTCGAGGGAGGACTCGAACCTCCGCCGGGACCAGCCGCACAGTCCACGACTGCAGCGACTGTGACCGTTCGGCTAAACCCGCGCGGCGAACATAATCCATGAAGGAACGAATCAAAAGCCATGAGAGCAGTATCCATATGTGCTGTGTGGCGATTCTGAATAAGAGACGACGTCTAATGATTATGAAATATTAGTTTCCCCTTATTAGAAGGGCTGATTCCGCAGTTGCGTGTTCAGCTAATGAAAAGCTCCCGCAGTTGTTAATAAGAACTATGTTGAGTCCACGACCTGTTTGATCTTCGTCTCAGGGTATTTTCTATTGGAACGGAAACTGCTATTTGTAATTTATAATAAGATGAATATATAAATGGTTTACACAACACGATATAAAACGAAATCTTACATGTCTACTGTCCGTGTACAGAAATATTATTTAGGTGTGCTGTAGAGAAATAAAGTATAGTGATACAAATAAGTGTAAAAGTCAGTAGTTTTAAAAAGATAATGGCGCGATGGGGAAAAATGGGCGTGTCAGGATTATAAAAAAGCAGTGCGAATCGACATATTAAAATATTAGCATTGTAGTGTAAGATTTGTATGGAGTGGGTTTCGAGCTGAAGGGTGTGCTGAGGGCATGTAATTAACAGAATCAAAGTAGCTCTCGCTTTTAGAAAATACATTCACACGTCCCACATGTCATCACACTGCAGCCATAACATATGGCACTATACCACTGACTTTACCTGTTGACCGACACACTCGATGCATCGCTTGTATTAAGCACTGTACGCTATACTGGAGAACTTAACTACCTCACGGCGCCAGTGTGACAAAGCAACAGGTATGATCCTCTGGTCGCTGGCAAGACAAGCATGCCACTTGACACGGCACAGCCTGTTCTAGCTTAAGGAGAGTTGTATTCTGACATGTTACCTGTTTCACTTCGTTGCTTGACCAATAAAATGCTGCCACTAAGTTACTAGCTTCAATAAAAGTTTAACACAGTTGCTGTGGACATGGCGTCCAAGTCTAGTTAAGATTGAGTAACTTTTTACTCATTCGTTAAATCTAAAATTTACTACTTAGGTACGAAATTTGAGACTAACAGGTCAGAATAAAATACTTCTCAAAGGCAAAGGATGCTAATACTTATAATGCATTGAATTGTACAGTTTTTAAAATCATGACACGCCTATTTTTCATCATACCATCAATGGTCACGTAACTTTTTAAAACCACCTGACTTTTATATTATTTTAACATAAGATGCTGCTTATTCATAGCACCAGGTAAGCTGTGTATCTTTCTGAACTTATACAGTACGTACCTAACCTTGTTTCTCATCTTCCAATATGTACAATATTTTGATATCAGCTTATTATGCTTTAGAAATGGCAGTTTCAGATACACGTGACACTGGTCGTGGGATTCGTAATATTCTTATGAGCAGTTGGAGCAGCTTGCCATTTTTTCTTCATTGGAAAATAAAATAATACAAATCACCCAGAAGGTGGTTTCTGTTTAATAGTGGAACAAATGTGTACAGCATTCATATGGAGAAATGTAAACGTTTATCGAAAAGTACATTCTTTCGTTTGTGTTTGCTAGAAACTCACTTAAAATTATCGGAGATTTTAGGCGTTAGATAGGGAGAAAGCTGATGATATGCACCTGTTAGCGAGGGACGTAACTCACTCCTTCTCTAGGTGCTGTCTTTCAAACAGTCGCTGATATCATTTATCAACTGGGACAATTAAGTCGTCCCTGCACTATTACCATACAGAGAAATTTACTCATTAGCTTCTCAATGACATATGGCTCATCTCACCCATCATATCTTCAGAAATTTTATACCAACTTAATAGGGAACAAAAGACGCGTACGTCACTACCATGGTGCCACTCCCGACCTGTCGATCTCTAGTTTACACATTGCCTTCGGCACTACACACTAGTAGACCAACTGACTGTTAACATCGAGACGTCATCCGGGAACAGGTGCATCCCAATACGAACACGATCCATCAAACCAGTAATACACACAATATAAAGGCATCCCTTAAACCTGAGCGAGGCGGCACTGGACTCGCATTCGGGAGGACGACGGATCAAACTCGCGTCCGACCATCCTGATTTAGGTTTTCCGTGATTTCCCTAAATCGCTTCAGGCAAATAGCGGGATGGTTTCTTTGAAAGAGCACAGCTAATTTGTCCCCTCCACCCCAAATCAACCTCCAACCTTCACTTAAAGTGTCACTATTACTTGTATATCAATAGCAGATAAGTAGATGGTTGTTGTATATAAGATGGTGAGTTGTTGGACATACATGAAACACGTGTAGCTAGGGGTAGTGCTGTGCTGCAATATGTCACGGTGAGTGGTTTAAGAAATTTCTTTTGCCTAAATCGTTCTGGTTTAATTGGTTTGAGACAATGTGTAACCTATCTCAAAGTTATGTAGATGCTATGCTTACTGATAAAAATTTTTCGGTGAATTGTCTGTAGGTAAAATGGCTTTAGCTGACCCACATTTTTTTCGCTTTTTGAATGAGTAATTGTTAAAAGGAAATGGTTCAGTGTGTTATTTCGACGTGACATAAGAGCCTACCTTCAGCCACTTGTAATGGGAACAAAGTCCTATCAGTACCTTTCTGAAGTTAGTAGTACACTAATAGCTATAGGAGGTTTTATTTTTTTGTCTGTCAGCATACTATGGTATTAGCCGGTTAGAACAAAGGAAATCTCCAAGTGCTTCATTCGTAACTTGATTATGCATTCTCTAGTGCCCGTGCGCATGGTGCTTGCCGTTTGGACACTCTGTCTCCCTCTCTCTCTCTCTCTCTCTCTCTCTCTCTCTCTCTCTCTCTCTATGTCCTTTTTTTTTAAAAAAAAAAAGCTGATGCTCCACTAATCTTAACACAACTGATCGTGAGAATTAGCTCCATTCTGCGATAAATAATGTACCGTCATTTCATATATTCACAATGTGAGATTTATGCTACGTCTCTGTCTACATTTTATTACATTTTGTTGTTTTAACGTACAGTACAGAAAGATTTTTGTCACTGCAACATAGAAAACAGTGGATCATTGAGCGTACCGAACCCAGTACACACCAGTTTGTCTTATAGCGTGAGAAGGCTGGTGTGAGAGGAAGCTGCATCGTGTGGGAACGTAGAGTGGCGACGGTTAGGAGTCATCTTTGCAAGAGAAGAGGTAAAAAAGTTCCCTCCAGTTGTGCTAGGAAAAATGAACGTGGATACTACGTTCAGGAACCCACCGTGTTTGCTGGACCTGACACATCTCTTTAGTGGAAAGTTTTACATTCCGGAACCCATTTTGCAGCAAATGACGCTAACATTTTGCATTTGCCATGAAACTGCTAACAGTCTGAAAACTGAATTCCGCAGGTATTATACTTGGCATCTTCTATACCCCGCACACTCCTTAGACATATCATCTTTCTGCGGAGATGCGCCATTAATCTGCCGGACAATATTTTGAGCAAGAGCAACACCCTCCTTATCCGTTACACTTGGCATCACCTGTGTGGGAAAAAAACCGTTAAAAAGGGGTTAATTTTAATATGATGCATTTAACCCTCAATTTTAGTTACAACATGTCTCTTTGTTAAAGGAATGTTCCATTACTTCATGAGAGAAGTGGCTGTAGTCATTACTAACTGTTAATTTTCAGAGACTGATAAAGCATCGCATACGAAACAACGTACCTGCGACTAGGATTTTTTGGCTCCTTGGAATTGTTACAATAAAATGTTTCGGAAATGCTCAGATATCTGATTTATTTTACTTTGGCTTTATTTTCTTATTGCACCCAGACCGCCTCCACGGGAATATTACAGCAGCTTTATTATCCCCGTAAAGTATAGCAATATCTTATTCAAATGAGCTTTACCTGTCGTTTTCTTATTAAGGTAGAACATTGGGCCGTTGTCTGTCGTTACGAACGTCGTTTAATGAGTAAGAACGCCTCCCAATTAGGACGCTACAAAGTTTGAAGCAGAAAATCCGATTGGAAAACTTCAACAGTAAAGCTTGTCAAAGGGCACAAGCTTCCTTCTTTCGGTCGTTAAGTTACTTTCTCTGTATGTCGACTCCAAAAGTGTAATCCGAAGATAACAGCTCGCCGTTACTCGGTCCTAACAGGCAATGTGGAGGTGGACTTCCTCCTGCCGTTACACACGGAGGCCTCCATATTCTTTTGTTTCTTTGCTACCGTTCTCTTTGTTGTTCTGATTCGTCTGCCTCTTTCCCTCTTCCTCCATTCAGGTCACCCATTCACAGTATGCTTCATTGCTTTCAACTTCCTCTAGGTCGCACCAGCTTATCTTGTTCTAACACAGAAGGCCAACACGCTCTCACACACTCTCTCTCTCTCACACACACACGGGCGCACGCGCGTGCATCACGTATGACAGAATGCTTCCTCACACACTCTTCTGATAGCAAATGCGCACTTTTCTACGTTTACTTTGCTTGGAAGGTCCCGCCAGGACCGTCGATATGTTGGAAATAACTAACTCTCATTCCTCAAAGCACAATTCGTATAGTAGCGTGGATGCGCATACAGGATTCAGTGCACATCGTGCACACGATTATCCGAAACCTGCGTCACAACGGGAACCCAGGAGATGGCGGTAAAAATATGCAGGCGTATCACAAAGGTAAGTTTCACTAAATGTGAACTGTCAATCCTAGCTTCAAATAAAATTGTCGTGTTCTCAGAATCTCATTTTTAGGCAATGGATCGCTGGCTCTAACCTGCCTTCCTTTCGCTGCAGGTGTCAAAATGGAATGAAAAAAAAAAAGAAAAGAAAAAGAAAGCACTCTTCGCAAAAGATTGGTACTTTGTATATGGTACATTTGTTCTCGGATGAAAGTAATATTTAGTTTGCTACTTGTGAGCGTTTTTATATGTTTATCAAGTTTTCGTTTATCTTACAAATATGCTTTATAGCAATCTTACGTTAAAGTCTAATAAATGTTACATGATCTCTGTATCAGAGAGTAAATCATTTTATTTTAATGGCTAACTGTTTTTCATTTCTATTAAACATCTCAAAATTTTATCAATCTCAGATATCTGCATCCGCTGTTAACTGATAGTTCCTTCACAGAAGTTATTGAAAATCGTACAAGTCCGTGTGACTGTTGGTTACTACTCCACTAACATCCAGTATCTAATGAAATACATCATTAAATACTGTTTAGTGTGTATGCCGGTTCCATAATTTCATTTAATTTCAATACTGTTAATATATTACCTATTTTGTTGTTCTGTAGAAGAGGTACAACGAAACTATTTCAAATTTTTTTTCATAAAATATCGATAAAACAAACGTGGTAATCATCAATAAATTATTTTTACCTTCGTTATTTCCAATACTGTCAATGCTGTTGTTCCAATTCGATACTGTTACAAACTGTAGAAGTGTTCGTCTGTTATAGAATTCATCGTATCCCTGTCTATACTGAACTACACTGTACTCGTAGATATTTTTCGCCTTAGATCAATGACAATCCCAGTCCCGTCTGCTAGTTATATGACATTCGCTACATACTTTATGTGGCTATATTGACAATAGAACATAGTCTTCGGCCTCTAAAGTGAGAACTGATGAATTTTATAGGATAATTTAACATATTGAAGCTACAGCCACGTCGCGAACCGTGAAAACAACCTTTCAATATTTATTTCCTACCCAATTACGTTTTAAAATTAAAAATATTTAATTAGTCCAACCACCATCCATTTATTGTTTATGGAGATACATTTTATTTAAAACAATTTACATGTTTCTTTCAGCTACGTCGCACTAGGATATTGGTATCATTATCTTTTGGAAAACAAAACTTATTTTCTGAAATAACAAAATAATTTTCAATTCTTCACAGCGACGTCACTACATATATAAAAAGAAATATGCGGAGGGCTGCAGGTAGAAGCCATCACTAACAACTGAGGCAGTTGTGCAAATCACTAAGCGATATGCGTTTGGCCCGGTTACGTACGATGAGCGAATTGAGTAGTTAGAACATCAGATGTGTCAAAGTTTGATCAGATTAAAATGCTATATTAATTTTGATTATAACTTTTTCCCAACATTGCCTTCTATAGTTATCAGAAATTCCCAAAAAAGATGGATTAACAAACAATATTTCAGAAGGGCAATATCCAGTCCCGTGTTCCAAGGAATGCTCAACCTATCTTCGAAGATCGATGGCTGTCAATAACTTCTCGCCTGCAGGTCCTAGTACGAGTGACGTTTCGTCCAGCAAACCTGTAGTGTCTGTAGATTACAGTCATCCACTGTGCATTATCGATGCGCACACTTACAAACTGGCCGAAGGAAGGTATACCGCTCAAAAAAACTTTGCAATACTATCGTCAAAAATAGTCAACGATACTGGAGGTCTCATTGACCTACACATTTCAAGCATTATTTCGTCAGAGCCCATACAATGGACAGCGTTTACTACTGCATGCTTTGTGACCCTTTTCCAGTTATGTAAACTCACCGATGCCGCAGCTGCAAACAATGAGCTGCCCCGTATCAACAATAGCTTCATTCAGTTTGTGTTCAGCACTTCGATAGAGTCACGATAGTGACGTTACTTTCAGCGGGTCATACACAGCAGGATGTTGTCAGTCAAAGAAGTATGTCTAAGGTGTCCTCGTATGAGAATAACAATTCAGGATCGATTTCTGCAACTGTTGGCTCGCAGGCGCCCAATATCAAGTACCTGAAATGTTGGAAATGATATCTCCCGGGCAGCAGGGATTCGTATCTCAGACCAGACAGTGCATAGAAGATTGCATCAGGGTGGTCTTCATTCCAGAAAACCAAAGAGAAGTTTTGCACTGAACCAACTAAACCGACGCAATCGAAGCACCTGGGCCCTTGCACATGAACATTGGACAATTGCAAAATGGAGTAATGTCATGTTAGTTGACGAGAGCAGGACAAGTTTGCCACAAGTCACTAGACCTGTTAGGATTTGAAGAACAGCTAGACGACACCAGGAACGCCGATACGTTCAGGGAGTCCATCCATTTGCAGGTGGAACTGTAATGTTGTGGGCGGCAATAATTATGGGACGGCGTACCTCTCTAATTCGCATTTATGACATTTTGACTGGTCCGTGAAACCTCCACGAGGTAAGGCTCTACAGAAGTGTAGTCGATGACAACTTCATCCTAGTCGTTATCAATGCAAGACCGCAACGTACTCTGGCAGCGCCTTGGTATCTTCAAAGATGCAACGTCAACAGAGTGCATTGGCCAGCACGGTCCCAAAGCTTCCGAATCACCCTACAATCCCCATGACCTCACTGATGCTGCCGCTGAGAATTGTGACCTTATGCCCCGAGACCAACTTTATTGTCTTATTCAGAGAATGCGCCACAGAGTGGAAGAACTCATCGGTCTCATCTCAGCGTAATTTTTTATAATGGGCTATCATTTCCTTCTCTCCCATACTACACACAGACAAGTATACGATACTTTTCTTGTCTGTTGAGCAAGTTCATCACTTTATAAGCGGTAGTTCGTATTCCATGTAAAACGTGCTCTACAGTGCTAATAAAGCAATGCCATAAATATACGCGTGCTTTCCGAGTTTCTCATCATTTATTTTCCCTTTGTATTCATTAGTTTTCATTTGTAGGGTTTTATATATATGTACTAAAAGCTTCTCGTTTCCCTGATTGGTATCGGCATCGTTTGAGTCCAAATAGTAACTCTTTGGCGTTTCCTGTGTTTCTTCTTCCTCAAAGACTCATTAGCTATGTCTGAAACGGATAATGGTAAATTTTTCCATTCTTGTTCCAAGTCTCGTACCATTTCCAAATTTTCTAAAGTTTATACCATTCGGGTTAGGTGGAGATCTCTGATATCTTCTAAAAGGTACATCTTAAAAACTAGTTCTTACATTCGACCTTAGTTGGTTTCCTGTTTTTTTTTCATTTTGCATAGATGTTAATATTATTGACACCAAAAAGAAGTTGTCTGACACAGTATCCACTCCTTGATAAAAACTCGTATATCTAACTTGCCCATTAATTCCATAGTTTGTTATTATGTAATCGACAACACGCCTATATCCTCTCGACGAGCAGGTAACTTGGAGTACTTCATCCTAAAGAAGCTATTGATAGTTTTTAAATGAAAGGTACAAAATCTAGAAGCATTTTGCCACTTTCACAACATATGTTTCCTCCAGATGTGCCTACTATTTTTGGAACTGTTATATATCCAATTCTAGTACAGAAACCTCCCATGAGTAAAATGAGATTCTTATTGTACCTGTTTAGTATCATTTGTAACTGTTTTTAAGGCCTAGAACTTGTCAAATTTTCTTTCTTCTTGGGCATAAGCTGCTATTCTTCTCAGAAACCCTCTTGAATCTCAATGAATCCTCTTGCATCTTTAATTCCTGCTAGTACAATACGTTAATTTGCGTACTCATAGTCCAGTATTTTAGCTTCCCAGTTTCTATGTATGTAGATGGCAGCACGTGTACTGTTTCTGAGTACCGGTTTCACTACGCTCAGTCGCAAGTGAGGCTGCTGATTTGGCTCCCGTCTCTGAACTATATCAGCTACAGCTCGTAACTCAGCTAGGTGAGTACGGTGCGGCATGTCCTCTGTACTCAGCATGGGTTTCGAAAAAGACGGTCGTGTGAAACCCAGCTCGCGCTATTAGTCCACGAGACTCAAAGGGCCATAGACACGGGTTCACAGGTAGATGCCGTGTTTCTTGACTTCCGCAAGGCGTTCCATACAGTTCCCCACAGTCGTTTAATGAACAAAGTAAGAGCATATGGACTAGCAGACCTATTGTGTGATTGGATTGAAGAGTTCCTAGATAACAGAACGCGGCATGTCATTCTCAATGGAGAGAAGTCTTCCGAAGTAAGAGTGATTTCAGGTGTGCCGCAGGGGAGTGTCATAGGACCGTTGCTATTCACAATATACATAAATGACCTTGTGGATGACATCGGAAGTTCACTGAGGCTTTTTGCAGACGATGCTGTGGTGTATCGAGAGGTTGCAACAATGGAAAATTGTACTGAAATGCAGGAGGATCTGCAGCGAATTGACACATGGTGCAGGGAATGGCAACTGAATCTTAATGTAGACAAGTGTAATGTGCTGGGAATACATAGAAAGATAGATCCTTTATCATTTAGCTACAAAATACCAGGTCGGCAACTGGAAGCAGTTAGTTCCACAAATTATCTGGGAGTACGCATTAGGAGTGATTTAAAATGGGATGATCATATAAAGTTGATCGTTGGTAAAGCAGATGCCAGACTGAGATTCATTGGAAGAATCCTAAGGAAATGCAATCCGAAAACAAAGGAAGTAGGTTACAGTACGCTTGTTCTCCCACTGCTTGAATACTGCTCAGCAGTGTGGGATCCGTACCAGATAGGGTTGATAGAAGAGATAGAGAAGATCCAACGGAGAGCAGCGCGCTTCGTTACAGGATCATTTAGTAATCGTGATAGCGTTACGGAGATGATAGATAAACTCCAGTGGAAGACTCTGCAGGAGAGACGCTCAGTAGCTCGGTACGGGCTTTTGTTAAAATTTCGAGAACATACCTTCACCGAGGAGTCAAGCAGTACATTGCTCCCTCCTACGTATATCTCGCGAAGAGACCATGAGGATAAAATCAGAGAGATTAGAGCCCACATAGAAGCAACCGACTATCCTTCTTTCCGCGAACAATACGAGACTGGAATAGAAGGGAGAACCGATAGAGGTACTCAAGGTACCCTCCGCCACACACCGTCAGACGGTTTGCGGAGTGTGGATGTAAATGTAGATGTAGATGTAGATGCTATGGTTATATCGCCAGTATCCGATCGTCAGAGCCTCGTCTGCTCGTCAGGGTACACCACTGGCTGGTGACGTGTCCAGTTCAATGAGATAGGCTGTGTGTTCGCGTAAGAATCCCATTAGACACCTTTACTATTTAAACTGTAAGAAAATGTTTGTCAGTGTGGGAATATGATTGTGTAGCCGTAACATAAGACTTTAGTCCTCCAGACGATTATCGAAGGGGTGAAACAATTTTTGGTGGCTGGGAGGACGGATGCGTTATAATGTGATTTAATCCAAATTAACGTTGGAATTGTAATTGGCGTAGAAAGAATGTACCGGATAACATAATAGAAAGATGATTACCAGTGATGGTGTTCAACCAATCAGAGAAGAGAAATCTTGGGCTCATTCGTAGTGTAAACGAATTCCGCACAGTAGTTGAGAAGAGCCGGTGGTCATCTCTTGTGATGGCAGGTTGTGTAGTCTCGAGCTCCATCCAATTCTGTTGAGTAACAGTGACAGTGATTTTTAGGGGATTTTGAAGTTTCAGAAAACTTTTAAGAAGAAACATAGGTGATGTTAACGGAAATATCGGACTGTTTTTTCCTGAGAACCGAAACTTTCTTCTGGAAAGGAAAAGTGTGATGCACAGTCATTACTGTGAACTTTCTGGGTCCTCATATGATGATTTTCATAGCATTTGAGGTAGCACTCAAAACTGTTAAACAGCACGTGTAATTGCAAAACATTTATCAGCCGATGAAGAGCGGTGTTGTTTCGGTATCAGGTCGGAGTGAAAACTTTAACCTGGCTACTTAAGGGAAAATGTGCTGTATGTGTGACGTGATTGTGCGGCGGCGCGTTGCGTTGCTAAGTGCCACTCACCTAGTGGTGAACATCTTCTCACACGCACGTCTCCTTGAAATTACTCAAATGCAGTTCTCAGCAGAAAAAACTATATATAAAAACAGCCGTACACTTAGTAGCCACAAGTCGCACTAAAATTTGTTTTGCCGGTGGCACGAAGAGATAATGAAAGTATTTATGTGCAAAAAATTTCACTCTATGACGGTAAGCTTGCGTACACCAGTCACTTCCAAGTTTACTCTAAGCTGTACAAAGCATGGAAAGTCCACATGTACACATCACTCATAACCGTAGCCAGTTTATAGTAATTATTAGTGATACTTCTTGGTAGTTTACAAACAGATTGTTTCTTTTTGAATAGCTTGCTCAGCCGTTGCTACAATTAGTCTCACGTAAGTAAATGTTCACGTTCACGAGTAAACACGTGGAATTGAGTTATTTAAAACGTCACCAAACGTTCTGGATTTCGCACCATACATTAAATCGAACTCTCTTCCACAATTTACGACACCTCTCAAACATTTAGCTACTGACGAATCATAATATTAATAATTTACAGCGGAGCACATATCGGTAGGTATGGTCACTAACAGATCCAAACCCCGACTCTCCTCGTCTCGCCACACAAACAAAGTTTCTAGTTCCACAAAAAACGCGCTAATATGCAAATTTATGATTGTCAGAGCCAGGTTAGAGTTAAGAGAGTGAATGAGGTTTGAATGTGAAATAACATTTTATGTAAAGCTTTTATACTATACATCGAAATAACTGGACCCAGAGGAATGTTCGAGAATGACATGTATGTTAGTTATTCGTACCGGGAAATTCGTTATAAACTAGTCGTCAGTTTATGGTACTGGAGAAATGAGATTAAGATTTCAGTAAAGTACTTTTGTTGAGATGAAATTAATTATATATTTGTGGGTTTTCAGAATTTATTTATGGTAATTTAGTGTTTTGATTCAGCTACAAATTTTGATTGGTTCTGTATATATACGCGGGTCGGAAAGGATTTGATGCTACTTTCCCTCTCATAACTAAACACAATCATATTAATAATAAATAAACAATTAGAAAATAAAACAAGCAGAACTGCAAATAAAAGTGACATTATTCTGGCTGCATTTCAGACAGTATGCGTCAGCTAGTGACCTCTACTAGATCACATAGAAACTACATACACACCGGCACCTGACGTCACCTATCCTGCGCGTGACTTATACTGCAGTTCTGTTCACTGCTGTTGCGATCTCAATAGGCACGATGTAAGGTGCTACCCCTCAACTGGTACATACTGGGCTCTTTTGGGTTTTTTCGTTCTGGAACTGCATGCTGGGACCAACCATGTAGCAAATGCTTCTACTGGTAACTGATAGAACAGAACAGACTTTTTTTTCTGCTAGGGCTCCTCGTCATTTAGTAATCACAGTAACTCATTAAGCATCCTGTCGATACTTATGGGACAACTAATTTCTTACAGATTTCTCAGCTGAGGGGCCATATACGTAGCTTCACGGTAGCCCACACGTTTTGGTGACAGCGCCAGAGGTGAATGCTTTCAATGAAAATAACAATCCTCTGAGAGTTTTCTTATTATATGGAGTACAGAATTCTTTGATTGCCGTTAATTTTTCTGGGTCAGGCATTACCCCTTTCTCGGAAATTATGTGTGCTAGAAATTTGACCTCTCGCCTTCCAAATTTGGGTTTTGTTATATTTACTGTGACCCCATGCTCTTTCATGATCTGTAAAAACTGATTTAATGTGTCGTTGTGATGTTCTCAAGAGGGTTCTGCTACAATCACATCATCAACATAACAAGTAATTTTTTGTAAAATTTCAGGACTGAGTGTAGTATTAAATCCCCTAATAAACGCTGCTGATGATATGTTTAAACCAAATGGCAATCGTTTAAACTGGTAACATCTACCGAATACGATAAATGCTGTAAATTTTCTACATTCTGGGGCCAATTCTATTTGCCAGAAACTACTCTGTAAATCAATTGATGAAAATATCTTAGCACCGTGGAAGTTTTGTATCAATTCCTCTAATTTTTCTAGGCGATCTGCCTCAGTGATTATGATTGTGTTGATCTGTCTGGAATCAAGCACTAACCTGATGCTCCCATCTGGTTTTTGTACAATATGGAGCGGGTTGTTATATGTGGAGGTAGCTAGTTCAATAATATCGTCATCTAACATTTTAGATATCTCCTGGAATACTTTATTCCTGTAGCTTAATGGGATTGTATAGGGTGGCACTCTAAATGGTTTGTGCTGTTTTACTTCAAACTAGTACTGAAAGTGTTCAATACTGCCAGCCATAGGTAAAAATACCTCTGCTTTATCTCGCAAAATACCCTCTATTCTCTTTTACTGTGTTATGAAATACCTTCAACTTCTTGCAGTTTTTCGTCGATTTCTTTATGAACTTCTAACATGAGTTGAGGCGATTCCCCCTTTTGTGCATACCATTCTAATTCTTCATACTCTTTATCTCGCGTCATTCTTAATTATTTGTTTATAACTGGTATTTCTTCTAATTTTAGCTTTTGCTCAAAGAGAAGTGTGACATTCCCGAATGTTACGCTACCTTTCCCCATATCTATTATCGCTCGTCTCTCATTTAAAAAATCTGCACCTATAATCAAATCTACAGTTAGTTTAGGTATAATCAAGAAGTTGGCTTCGATCTTTTGACCTTGACACGAAAGAGTTAACTTTGTTTGTCTAGTAACTTCCGCAGCATTGTTTCTAATAGGACCTCTTACTTTAATCTTACGTGTTTTCATAACTGGCAATTCCTCATTGGCATTACACTGCATGAATAAATTTTCTGAGATCGCAGTCAGTTCACTTCCGCTATCAATTACAATATTGACTGGGATATGCTTTACCATGGCCTTCACAACTGGTTGAATTTGAAAGGGTTGGTTCAGTTCTTCTTCTTCTTGCATCAACGAATCCTCCACTGAATCATACTTGAGTCTTTTTAGGAATTTCCCTTGTGAATTCGAACTTTCTGTAGGATAAGCTTCGACTGCTACTTCTCTCTCTTTTATTTCCTCCTCTCTATTTCTTCCTTCATTTACGCTTTCTTCAACATCCTCTACTTTTTCCTCATCCTCGTCTATCTTCTCCTTCTTCGTCGCTACTTCCACATAATCGCATCTAAATGCTCTAATTATCGCTTCATTACTTCCTTCATTATATACGTTGGGTTGTGTGCCCACTCGTAACTTATTTTCAACTTCTGTCGACTGCGCATTATTCTAATTGAATTCGCTTTCCCTGGTTTCCATCTCAAATAGCTCTGCAATACTCATTACTTCGTCCTTTCCTCCTACATTCGGTGTGAATGGCTCTGGTAATTCATCTTCCTCGTCAGTTTTCTCCCAATTAATATCGTCCCAACACGATATTGTTATTTTCTTGTCTTCGTTTTCATCTGGCCCCTGCGGATTTGTTTCTTCCTTCTTCTCTTCTCGTGATAAGATTTTTACTTCTCTGTTCAAGGTGCTGCAATTGTCCTGGGTCGGTACGTCATTCTCTTTGGCATGGGCGCTTAGCTATCAATTCGAACGTTTATCGGGATTTGGTGGTCTTACCTCCACCTCTTCTATCTGTATTCTCTTTTCTTGTTCAGCTTGTTGATAGTGGTTTCTTTGTTGATAATTTGTCGGTCTATTGGTTCTCCAGTACCCGTTCCGGTTGTCGTTATTCCCTCTGTAATATTTGTTGCCGTTCCTGGGTGAATTGTAGTTATTGCCATATTCTCTTCTAAATCCATAACCGGTTCTTTGTTGAAATCTATTTTCGTTTCTTGGTTCGAAGTTATCACATGGTTCGTAATTATTGTTTCTTCGTACTGTATCTTGTGGATTCCACTGATTTTTGCTTTCGTTTTCACGTGCGCTTCGTCCTTTTCTTGCGTCATGTTCCGAAAATATGAACTCTAGTTCCCTTAGAATACCTTTAAATGCTTCGACGTCAATGCCCCCGCGACTTACTAATGATTGCTGGTATTTCAATGGTAGCTTCATCGCGCATAATTTAGTCAACTCTCCGTCACTGTATGGTACATCTAAGCATTGATTTTTCTTTGCCATTAATTCGAAAAATTTCACGAGACTCTTCTCTCCTGAATTTTCAAAATATGGTTTCTGTAATAATTCGTACTTCACTCTGTTCTGTGTTTCGCTGGACCAATATCGTGAGACAAACTTCTCTCTGAAATCTTCGTACGATCGGCATGTCGCTGCAACATTCTGCATGGTTTCTGCGACTGTTCCTGACATGTGTGCACATATCAAGTCTAATATGTGTGCTAGTGACCAGTGTTCTGGTAATCCTACTCGGAATTGATCAATAAAAGTTCGTGGATGTAATGAGTTTCCTTCTGGAAAGTGCTGAAATTTTCTGACTGTGAGGAAATTATCGTTGTCGTACTTCGTCATAGTTCCATACGAAATTCGCGATTCTTCGCCACTTTTGTTTCTGATCATTTCTCCCGTCGTTATTTCCGGTTGTGGTAGATCCATTGGATATTGTCCACTGTAGCTTTCGCCTACCCTTGCGTAGTATCGTTGGAGTGGTACGCAATAATTTTCTTCCATCGGTTGTGAACGTGTAGCGGAATGCATTGCACTGTATTCTTCGCGACCTGGCTTTCCATTGTCAGGTATTGGTTCGGTATATTGTCTGGCTAACCTTGCTGCTTCATTGCACGATCCAAACTGTCTTGAAACATACATTTGTGGTTCCGCATGTGTTCGTGATGACGTTTGTTCAAATGATTCAAATGGCTCTGAGCACTATGGGACTTAACATCTGTGGTCATCAGTCCCCTAGAACTTAGAACTACTTAAACCTAACTAACCTAAGGTCATCACACACATCCATGCCCGAGGCAGGATTCGAACCTGCGACCGTAGCAGTCGCGCATGACGTTTGTTCATCAAGAATTTCCAAACGTGTTTGTTGCTGTGCAGGCTGTCTGATTTCACGTATGTTACTTTCCGCCTGTGTTTGGAATCGCAAATGCGTAATATCTTCGTTAATTGCTTGTTTTTTCCGGTGCTGTTGCAGATACGGATGTGGTTGCAGACTCTGTGCCTGTTCGATCCTGTTCACTACGCTCTTCAATGGTTTGCTGCAACTTGTTCGCAATTTCTGAAATTGTCGCTTCGTTTGCGCTTCTATTTTGACTATGCGGTTATCATATCTTTTCAGCGCTGCTTTTGTGATACGTTTGTGTAACACACTGTTTTCAACAATTTCACGCGCTCTACCTGCTGCTTCTCTAGTAATTACGTTTATTTGTTTCTCTAGTTTCTTGACCTCTCAGTGGGTGTTGTGACGTAATGTTTTGATCTCGTCCTGAGTGTCATTACGCAATGTTTGTACGACCACTTGCACCTTGTCAATGTCTGTTCTCAATTGATTGTAACCTGTTATTAAGTTTCCTATCACTTCTCGAGATTCTTTTGCCTCGTCTTCAATATGACTTAGGTGTAACTGATTTTTTTTGTTTTGTTCTTTAATCGCACGCATTTGTCTCGTGGTTTCTGCATTTTATTTCGTCATTTCTGCATTCTGAATTTTAATTTGGTTCGCAATTTCTTTATTTTGTCTTGTCATGGTTTCCGTCATTAATTGTAATAATTCTGCCAGATGGGTGGGTCCTATTGCGTTTCCTTCCGACGTCCTACGCTCTGTGTTTTCGCCCAATTGTTGGTTTGCAACCGATTCCATTGAACTGTGCTGTGACACGTTTCTGCTCGCATTCCTTGTACTCTGTGGTGAGGGAGTTCTGATTACTTGTGCTATGGGTTCTACGTATTCAAGACGCAAGTTAGAATCCTCATCGACTGTCTCTCTACTTTCCTGCTCCTCTGTCGTATGCTGACTTACGTTTTCTATGCCTTGACGTACATTATCCTCATTATGGTGCGTTATATGTCCTATTTTTTTTATACACTAAGCAGATTCAGAAGGAAGTAAGTTGCAGTAGGTACTGGGAGATGAAGAAGCTTGCACAGGATAGAGTAGCGTGGAGAGCTGCATCAAACCAGTCTCAGGACTGAGGACCACAACAACAACAACATGTCCTATTTCTCGCGATACTGCATCGTCTGTTGTACTGTCCTCTATTCTCCGCCATTTTCATGCTGGGTCTCTACCTCAATTCGGTTAATGTCTCGATCTGCCATTGCTAATCTTTCCGAATCCCTTATTTTCTGCTTTAAAAGCAATTCACGCGCCCTACTTCGAGCCAACATGCGCTCATACAATCTCACGCGTTTCATAAACTTTTTGCACACACGACTTGACAATCAATTCACTTACTTGATGGGTCAGAAACAACTTGTCAACGATGTATCCGCCACCTGTGTGTTTGCATTGGCGAGAACTTAATTCTAACAATATTAAAATTCATAACTTAATTATGCTATTGTTTCTCCTAGAATTCTCACTTTCTATCGCTGCAGCTACTGTTTTCGACTATGTATAACTTTAAGAAAAAATTGTTTACTAGGAAAATTTTCCAGCAGGATATTTTTCTGACCTAGGCATGTGGTCGACCTTCAATCATGGCATTTTACCATCCTGACAGGGTCGCCATTTTCTAACATTCTGCGTGGTGTCTGTTTGTTCTATATCGTGTCTCCCTACCACTTTCGCACAACGACGCTCTCAGCGTGTTTTTTAGGGAAATGACTAGTTTGAACCTGGGACCTGTTGCTGGTAAGGAGAAGCCAGACCACACATGAAGAGTTCAGTGAGACTAGCGATGATATAACCAAATACTTAATGATTTCAGCGTCAGCTTCACTGCACTCCCTGTAAAAGAATCTTAATACTAACTAAATTTAGTGGAAGGGGTTCTAGGCTTTCCTATTTTTAGTTAGCTGGTAAAATAACGTCGAAAAAGCAGTTAAGTTTATCATTGGAAATTTTATTCTACTCACAAAACATTGTTTATCAATTGCACTATTGATAGAAGGATATGTTTTAATACAGGATGGTAAAAACCAACTGTGTTCAACCAAAATGTGAACGAATATTCCCTGAATGCATTTGCAAGTTCTACAATGGATCGAAGTATTACCTATGCCATATCACATCTATAATCTAGGTTTAAATTAAGTTTCACAAAAGAGAAAACTATCAAAATGGTCTACAGTGACCCTCAATTATCTTTAATTACTTATCAAACTTGTTGTAAATTACAGTGGCTGATGTGGCTTCTCAATAACTATATAACAGAAAAATCATCGCGTTTCAGATTTTTACTTCAAGTGGCAAATGTGAACACCATGAGCTTTAATTGACGATCGACACTAGTATTACGCAAAAAGGGGGTGTAACAGATGAGACTTCTGCAGTTCTGAGTGAAGCCTTATGCGCTCAAAAATGCGGCATCGCGTGCGTTCATTACCTTGTCGGTGTTTAGGCAGCGTCAGGGCGGCGGCGGGCAGCACAGCTCCGATCACCTCGCCGTCTCGGAAGCAACTTTCTCCTAACTTCTCCTTACTATAATTTACCGAAGTTGGTTTAAAAAAACTATCTGGCTGTGTTTTCATCTGACCAATCAGGGTCTCAATGTTAACCTTAAGCTCCGCTTACAAAAATTCTGTCTATCCAATGAGAAACGTTATACTTTTCGTTGTGGGGCAATGTTTTTAAAGTTTGCAACGTAACAGAGACACGAAAAAGTCTCACGCTAAAACTTGCAGCTAGTGTGGTCCTTTTAATGTTATCGTAAGATCTATACTGTTCTTCTGGAGGGCTCTAGCTTTTAACATGGGCTGGGGGTGGTCCCGACGTAACAGAGACGTGAAAAAGTCTCACGCTAAGGCTCTAGTTTTTAACTAGGGCTGGGGGATGGTCCTAACGGTGAGCTGGCGACGTGGGTGTCCGTTCCTTATCGTAGGGCCTGCTAACTTAACACGGTTCTGCTCTCGGATTCTGTTCTCGTTTCTCCCCTCGAAACTGCGTCTGTCTTGTGGTGGGAATGTATGACATGCATTTAGGCATTCTTGTGTTAGTCTGTGGTATTCCATTTGCTCACTCGTTACTCGTATTACTTTGGTTAATTTAATGTCACGATTTATTCGGAGCTATGTGATATACTACTGGATTTGCTTATCATGTCAGGCTTTTCATGGAAGGTGTTGGATTTGCCTGACACCTTACATATCACCATCCTTCGAACTTAATTTTTGCACTGAATTTAGGCAATGATTGAATCGTTGTCTAAGTCAGTCAAAAATTATTCCTTTATCTAAATTTTGTTGCCTACTGTTCAGCCACGTTATTCTGGTTCTATGCTAGTTTGTATTACTAATTTATATTTTTATATTCTTCCACATTATTCTCAAAAATGACAATAGAAGAATATTTTTATGCTATTATTAATTTTTAATTATTTTCTTTCATTATTTAAGTGTGAAGTTTGTTTTTTAAGTAGTATGTTATCGAAAATGAGGAGTCTTTCACATCGATTTTCTTAGAAATATATATTTTTTTATAAATGTTGTAATTAAGTAAAATCTATTCCTAACACATTTTCTAAATATCATGTACAAGTAAAATGGTTTTGTTTCTAGGCACTCATTTCAACATTGTTACACTAACAAAAAAGAATTATTTCCAAGAATTGCTTTGACAAAGAAATATACATACACAAGTATTGAGATATTATCCTAACAAATGGTACAAATGTAAAAAAAAAGGAAAACATCCAACAAGATAACTTTTTATTCTTTGTTTTTATAGTAGAAAATAAGTAAAATATAGTTATTCCTTTATTTTTATTAGAAGAAAATAAGTGGCATATAGTTTTAGTGTTTATTATGCCTTACTTTTGTTCTTTATATACTGTCCATTTCAGAACTAATGACTTATTTTTATCGATAGTCTATCTTTTACTTAAGTCCATAGTCAATGACTGTTATTTTGTAGTTCATTAGCGGTCTGGTGTGCTTAACTTATTTAGTTTTTCATACGTTTCTTTTGCACAATTCTTACATCACATAATTTGATTTCACACATTCACACAATCCTATGAATGTTTAAGCATGAGGTTGGCGAATGTTTTTTGCACGAAGGTAATGGACTTGAGCGAGATGGATGTGGGCAAGTATTTGATGTACATCATCGTTCATCGTTCCTTGTTGGCTTTGCAAGTGTGTGTTGCTGTTGTGGAGGTCCCATAATGGAATGGAGCTATGAGTGCAGAATCTCGTGGTTTACTGGCTTTGTATGCGTGAAAGTCATCGTTATGTGTCGCTGAAAGTGGTCATTTTTCCATGTAATACTTCGCAGACGACTAGTTTACAATAGGATAGGGATTTGGGAAGGTATGTCGTCTATTCTTCACCCATCATCTTTCTTGGTCTCAATCTTGCGAATCTCCAACTTCTGTTCTTCCTGCTTTTTCTCTGCTTCTTACTTGCTTCTTGGTTCTTCTCTGGGCAGGATACGGAAATATTTATTGATAACTAGTCGCTTTAAAGTTCTTCTCTTAGTAACAGTTTGATAAATGGTCTGGGCATGTCATTTATACTTTCTGGACGTTTTGTTCAGTTTCGTGCATCAGCGTGCTGTTTAATAGCAGTAGTGTGACTTTTACACATATTTTTTTGCCAGTGGTGGCTTGCCCACGTCGTCTTCTCGTCAGGCCGTTTTTTGCTCACTCCGCCGAGTCGGGGCGCTCGGAGACCCTTTCGGCATTCGGCGTCCCGTCATGTATCTGCAGGGCTCCACCACTGTGCGGCTCCATGTTGCGTCCCAGCAGGGTTCCGCCTAGTGGGCAGATTTATTGCCCACTTTCGATACAAGGGCCTTCTGTTGGTCTCACTGTCCTTTCCTTTCTCTCGACGCTTCTGCCTTGTAGGAATCGTGTCTTGCTAATTACGTCCTTTTCTTTCTTGATACTTCTCTCGTTGCAACTATTTTGTGTGTGGGAGGGGCCCCATCAAATCTGTTGCAGCTATTTGTTTTAATCTTTTAGGGATTATTGGAAATATAGGTGGTTTGGTTTGGAAAGTGACGTGTTTAGCCCTCATACATTTTTTGCATTTGTCTAATACTGTTCTAATTCGTCTTTCAATATTAGGAAAATAGCTTGTTTGTTTTATTTTTAAAAAGCATTTCTTTGGTCCAAAGTGGCCATTACTTAAATGTGTATACCATATGTACTTATTTATTAGTTCATCTGGGATATAAATTAACCATTCATTCGTTGCAACATTTCGTCTAAAAAATAAAACATTGTTTTTTACGAGATAGTGCAGTCGAATGTCTGTAAAATCCTTACTTCTCCCCTTGTGTTTGATTCCTAGGATTTCGGGATCCTTGTCCTGTTCTTTGCCTATGTTTTTCCATGCTGTCGTAATGTAGTTTTCGAAAGGTACTTGTTTCATATACTACATTGTAAACTGGTCATCTGCTGCTTCCGAACCTATGTTATTGGATGCACCCTGTGGACATCGTGATAAAGCATCTGCTAATACATTCGCTGGTCCTGGTATGTGTGTAATAGTGAAGTCAAATTCTTCTCATATTAACATCCATCTGGCTAACCTCCCATGAGTTAGTTTGGCGGATAACAGAAATTCTAATGCTTTGTGGTCAGTGTATACTTTTGTTTTTCTTCCGAATAGGAAGTATCGAAAACGTTGGAAGCCCCATACTATGGCCAATGCTTCCAGCTCCGTGACTGAATAGTTTATCTCGCTTTTTGTGAGTACCCGACTGGCAGATGTATTTTTTCTATATGATCTTACCCCTGCTTGTTCGTATTCTTGGAATAAAACAACTCCTAAACCTGTTTCTGCGCTATCAGTGGCCATACAAAAATAATTTGTTAGATCAGGATGTGCTAAGATCGGTGCTGTTGTTAGTGCGTTTTTCACTTTTAAAAATTCTTCATTGGCTTGTTTATCCCATACTCATGGCGTGTTTTTTCCAGTCAATGCACATATGCGTAGTGTTGCGTGAGAGTCGATCCAAAGAAGACAACAACAAACTGCGCAACAGCATATTGTCTTACCAGCACACGGCCTCACTCGGTATGAAATATGAGGGACATCAGTTTATTTGTGCATTACCGAAGCTAAAACAAGCTATGGTGCTTTTCAAGAAGACCTGTGTCTGGTACGTTGAACTCATTGTCCAAACAAAACGTTATATATTTTTCCAAAGGACTAAATTCGCAACGGAGACATGGTACGTTGATTACCCTACTTCTAGCAGCACATCGTTTTCCCCTTCCACTTTTCCGTTCGCGAATGGTACGTGGGACGAACGAACATCGATAAGCCCCCTATACAGTGTGTTACAAAAAGGTACGGCCAAACGTTCAGGAAACATTCCTCACACACAAATATAGAAAAGATGTTACGTGGACATGTGTCCGTAAATGCTTAATTTCCATGTTAGAGCTCATTTTAGTTTCGTCAGTATGTACTGTACTTCCTCGATTCACCGCCAATTGCCCCAATTGAAGGTAGATAATGCTCACTTAAGATGTACCGTGGTCTAGGGGTAGCGTCTTTGATTCATAATCAAAATGTCTTCGTTCCCGGGTTCGATCCCTGCCACTGCCTAAATTTTAATAAATAATCAGCATTGGCGGACGAAGACTTCTGGCATAAGAAGTCAGCCTCATTCTGCCAACGGCCTTGTCAAAGAAGGCGGAGGAGCGGATAGAGGTTCAGGGCACTCTCTTGGCCTAGGGGTGGGAAATTGCCCCTAAAGGCAGAAGAATCAGCAATGATCAACGACATGAGATGCAGAAGGCAATGGAAACCACTGCATTAAAGACACGTAACGTGTATCCACAGGACATGTGGCCTGTAATTGAAGAAGTGTCATCATGATCTCTCCATTGGCAAAAGTTTCCCGAATAGTCCCCCATTCGGATCTCCGGGAGGGAACTGCCAAGGGAAGGTTACCATGAGAAAAAGATTGAATAACCAACGAAAGGATAACGTTCTACGAGTCGGGGTGTGGAATGTCAGATGCTTGAACGTGGTAGGGAAACTAGAAAATCTGAAAAGGGAAATGAAAAGGCTCAATCTAGATATAGTAGGGGTCAGTGAATTGAAGTGGAAGGAAGACAAGGATTTCTGGTCAGATGAGTATCGGGTAATATCAACAGCAGCAGCAAATGGTATAACAGGTGTAGGATTCGTTATGAAGAGAAAGGTAGGGCAGAGGGTGTGTTACTGTGAACAGTTCAGTGACCGGGTTATTCTAATCAGAATCGACAGCAGACCAACACCGACAACAATAGTTCAGGTATACATGCCGTCGTCGCAAGCTGAGATGAACAGATACAGAAAGTCTATGAGGATATCGAAAGGGTAATGCAGTATGTCAAGGGGGACGAAAATCCAATAGCCATGGGCGACTGGAATGCAGTTGTAGGGGAAGGGGTAGAAGAAAAGGTTCCAGGAGAATTTGGGCTTGGGACAAGGAATGAAGGAGGAGAAAGACTAATTGAGTTCTGTAACAAGTTTCAGCTAGTAATAGCGAATACCCTATTCAACAATCACAAGAGGAGGAGGTATACATGGAAAAGGCCAGGAGATACGGGAAGATCTCTATTAGATTACATCATGGTCAGACAGAGATTCCGAAATCAGATACTGGATTGTAAGGCGTACCCAGGAGCAGATATAGACTCAGATCACAATATAGTAGTGATGAAGAGTAGGCTGAAGTTCAAAACATTAGTCAGGAAGAATCAATACGCAAAGAAGTGGGATACGGAAGTACTAAGGAATGACGAGATACGTTTGAAGTTCTCTAACGCTATAGATATAGCAATAAGGAATAGCGCAGTAGGCAGTACAGTTGAAGAGGAATGGACATCTCTAAAAAGGGCCATCACAGAAGTTGGGAAGGAAAACATAGGTACAAAGAAGGTAGCTGCGAAGAAACCATGGGTAACAGAAGAAATGCTGCAGTTGATTGATGAATGGAGGAAGTACAAACATGTTCCGGGAAAATCAGGAATACAGAAATACAAGTCGCTGAGGAATGAAATAAATAGGAAGTGCAGGGAAGCTAAGACGAAATGGCTGCAGGAAAAATGTGGACATCGAAAAAGATATGATTGTCGGAAGGACAGACTCAGCATATAGGAAAGTCAAAACAACCTTTGGTGACATTAAAAGCAACGGTGGTAACATCAAGAGTGCAACGGGAATTCCACTGTTAAATTCAGAGGAGAGAGCAGATAGGTGGAAAGAATACATTGTAAGCCTCTATGAGGGTGCAGATTTGTCTGATGTGATAGAAGAAGAAACAGGAGTCGAATGAGAAGAGATAGGGGATCCAGTATTAGAATCGGAATTTAAAAGAGCTTTGGAGGACTTACGGTCAAATAAGGCAGAAGGGATAGATAACATTCCATCAGAATTTCTAAAATCATTGGGGGAAGTGGCAACAAAACGACCATTCACGTTGGTGTGTAGAATATATGAGTCTGGCGACATACCATCTGACTTTCGGAAAAGCATCATCCACACAATTCCGAAGACGGCAAGAGCTGACAAGAGCGAGAATTATCGCACAATTAGCTTAACAGCTCATGCATCGAAGCTGCTTACAAGAATAATATACAGAAGAATGGAAAAGAAAATTGAGAATGCGCTAGCCGGCCGCGGTGGCCGTGCGGTTCTGGCGCTGCAGTCCGGAACCGCGGGGCTGCTACGGTCGCCGCTTCGAATCCTGCCTCGGGCATGGGTGTGTGTGATGTCCTTAGGTTAGTTAGGATTAAGTAGTTCTAAGTTCTAGGGGACTTATGACCTAAGATGTTGAGTCCCATAGTGCTCAGAGCCATTTGAACCATTTGAGAATGCGCTAGGTGACGATCAGTTTGGCTTTAAGAAAAGTAAAGGGACGAGAGAGGCAATTCTGACGTTACGGTTAATAATGGAAGCAAGGCTAAAGAAAAATCAAGACACTTTCATAGGATTTGTCGACCTGAAAAAAGCGTTCGACAAAATAAAATTCGACAATATAAAATGGTGCAAGCTGTTCGAGATTCTGAAAAAAGTAGGGGTAAGCTATAGGGAGAGACGGGTCATATACAGTATGTACAACAACCAAGAGGGAATAATAAGAGTGGACGATCAAGAACGAAGTGCTCGTATTAAGAAGGGTGTAAGACAAGGCTGTAGCCTTTCGCCCCTACTCTTCAATCTGTACATCGAAGAAGCAATGATGGAAATAAAAGAAAGATTCAGGAGTGGAATTAAAATACAAGGTGAAAGGATATCAATGATACGATTCGCTGATGACATTGCTATCTTGAGTGAAAGTGAAGGAGAATTAAATGATCTGCTGAACGGAATGCACAGTCTAATGAGTACACAGTATGGTTTGAGAGTAAACCGGAGAAAGACGAAGGTAATGAGAAGTAGTAGAAATGAGAACAGCGAGAAACTTAACATCAGGATTGATGGTCACGAAGTCAATGAAGTTAAGGAATTCTGCTACCTAGGCAGTAAAATAACCAATGACGGACGGAGCAAGGAGGACATCAAAAGCAGACTCGCTATGGCAAAAAGGCATTTCTGGCCAAGAGAAGTCTACTAATATCAAATACCGGCCTTAATTTGAGGAAAAAATTTCTGAGGATGTACATCTGGAGTACAGCATTGTATGGTAATGAAACATGGACTGTGGGAAAACCGGAACAGAAGAGAATCGAAGTATTTGAGATGTGGTGCTATAGATGAATGTTGAAAATTAGGTCGACTGATAAGGTAAGGAATGAGGAGGTTCTACGCAGAATCGGAGAGGAAAGGAATATGTGGAAAACACTGATAAGGAGAAGGGACAGGATGATAGGACATCTGCTAAGACATGAGGGAATGACTTCCATGGTACTAGAGGGAGTTGTAGGGGGCAAAAACTGTAGAGGAAGACAGAGAAAATGTTCACTTTGGTGCTTGTGTTGACATGCGACTCATTGCTCTACAGTACTAGCATCAAGCACATCAGTACGTAGCATCAACAGGTTAGTGTTCATCACTAATGTGGTTTTGATGTCAGTGCAATGTTTACAAATGCGGAGTTGGCAGATGCCAATTTTATGTATGGATTAGCATGGGGCAATAGCTGTGGCGCGGTACTTTTGTATAGAGTCAAATTTCCAGAACGAAGGTGTCCTGACAAGAAGACGTTCGAAGCAATTGATCGGCGTCTTAGGGAGCACGGAAGATTCCAGCCTATGACTCGCGACTGGGGAAGACCTAGTACGACGAGGACACCTGCAATGGACGAAGTAATTCTTCGTGCAGTTGACGATAACCCTAATATCAGCGTCAGAGAAGTTGCTGCTGTACAAGGTAACGTTGACCACGTCACTGTATGGAGAGTGCTACGGGAGAACTAGTTGTTTCCGTACCATGTACAGCGTGTGCTGGCACTATCAGCAGCTGATTGGCCTCCACGGGTACACTTCAGCGAATGGTTCATCCAACAATGTGTCAATCCTCATTTCAGTGCAAACGTTCTCTTTACGGATGAGGCTTCATTCCAACGTGATCAAATTGTAAGTTTTCACAATCAACATGTGTGGGCTGACGAGAATCCGCACGCAATTGTGCAATCACGTAATCAACACAGATTTTCTGTGAACGTTTGGGCAGGCATTGTTGGTGATGTCTTGATTGGGCCTCATGTTCTTCCACCTACGCTCAATGGAGCACGTTATCATGATTTCATACGGGATACTCCACCTGTGCTGCTGGAACATGTGCCTTTACAAGTACGACACAACATGTGGTTCATGCACGATGGACCTCCTGCACATTTCAGTCGAAGTGTTCGTACGCTTCTCAACAACAGAGTCGGAGACCGATGGATTGGTAGAGGTGGACCAATTCCATGGCCTCCACGCTCTCCTGACCTCAACCCTCTTGACTTTCACTTATGGGGACATTTGAAAGCTCTTGTCTACGCAAGCCCGATACCAAATGTAGAGACTCTTCGGGCTCGTATTGTGGACGGCTGTGATACAATAAGCCATTCTCCAGGACTACATCAGCGCATCAGGGATTCCATGCGACGGAGAGTGGATGCATGTATCCTCGCTAACAGAGGACATTTTGAACATTTCCTGTAACAAAGTGTTTGAAGTCACGCTGGTACGTTCTGTTGCTGTGTGTTTTCATTCCATGATTAATGTGATTTGAAGAGAAGTAATAAAATGAGCTCTAACTTGGAAAGTAAACGTTTCCGGACACATGTCCACATAACATATTTTCTTTCTTTGTGTGTGAGGAATGTTTCCTGAAAGTTTGGCAGTACCTTTTTGTAACACCTTGTATAGGCTGTGATTTTCTAGTCGTGGTCATTTCGTGCCCTACGAATTTTAACAGAGAGCCTTGCCGTGATGCTCAATGCCTATCTTGTGGCGTATACCACTGGTGTTTGTAAAACACTTCCATAACGCTCTCACTTTTAGTAAACATACGCTTAACAAAATTCGCACTCTTCATTGCATCTCTTTAACATAGCTGATATTGTCCCCGACCGATTTCTTATATTACTGCAAAATTAAAAACTGTATTTCATTTGATCCAAACAATCAACATAAATCGCCGAAAGTGCTTACGAATAGCTACAAACGAGTTAAATACACAGAAAAAATAGTTATTCTATTTCAGTAGAGTAAACTATTCAAATGTACAAGATAATCTCATGTGGTTTAAAGTTTTTCTTTAAATTCCCCTTAAGTTTTACTATTAATAAGGATTCCGCAGAACTATTTGTCTAAATATTTCCCACTCGCGACAGCAGAAGCCTTTCAGAATGGTGCGCATCTTTGTTACAGTTTAGAAAAAAACTTTATACATATACACTACCGGCCATTAAAATTGCTACACAACGAAGATGACGTGATACAGACACGAAATTTAACCGACAGGAAGATGATGCTGTGATATGCAAATGATTAGCTTTTCAGAGCATTCACACTAGGTTGGCGCCCGTGGCGACACCTACAACGTGCTGACATGAGGAAAGTTTCCAACCGATTTCTCATACACAAACAACAGTTGACAGGCGTTGCCTGGTGAAATGTTGTTGGGATGCCTCGTGTAAGGAGGAGAATTGCGTACCATCACGTTTCCGACTTTGATAAAGGTCGGATTGTAGCCTATCGCGATTGCGGTTTATCGTATCGCGACATTGCTGCTCGCGTTGCTAGAGATCCAATGAGTGTTAGCAGAGTATGGAATCGGTGGGTTCAGGAGGGTAATACGGAACGCCGTGCTGGATCCCAACGGCCTCGTATCACTAACAGGCGAGATGACAGGCATCTTATCCGCGTGGCTGTAACGAATCGTTCAGCCACGTCTCGATCTCAGAGTCAACAGATGGGGACGTTTGCAAGACAACAACCATCTGCACGAACAGTTCGACGCCGTTTGCAGTAGCATGGAGTATCAGCTCGGAGACCAAGTCTGCAGTTACCCTTGACGCTGCATCACTGACAGGAGCGCCTGCTATGTTGTACTCAACGACAAACCTGGGCGCACGAACAGCAAAACGTCATTTTTTCGTATGAATCCAGGTTCTGTTTACAGCATCATGATGGTCGCATCCGAGTTTGGCGACATCGCGGTGAACGCACATTAGAAGCGTGTATTCGTCATCGCTATACTGGCGTATCAACCGGCGTGATGGTATGGGGTGCCATTGGTTACATGTCTCGGTCACCTCTTGTTCGCATTGATGGCACTTTGAACAGTGGACGTTACATTTCAAATGTGTTACGACCCGTGGCTCTACCCTTCATTCGATCCCTGCGAAACCCTACGTTTCAGCAGGATAATGCACGAAAACATGTTGCAAGTCCTGTACGGGTCTTTCTGGATACAGAAAGTGTTCGATTGCTGCCCTGGCCAGCACATTCTTCAGATCTATCACCAACTGAAAACATCTGGTCAATGGTGGCCGAGCAACTGGCTCGTCACAATACTCCAGTCACTATTTTTGATGAACTGTGGTATCGTGTTGAAGCTGCCTGGACAGCTGTACCTGTACACGCCATCCAAGCTCTGTTTGACTCAATGCCCAGGCTTATCAGGGCCGTTATTACGCCTAGAGGTGGTTGTTCTGGGTACTGATATCTCAGGATCTATGCGCCCAAATTGCGTGAGAATGTAATCACTTGTCAGTTCTAGTATAATATATTTGTCCAATGAATACCCGTTTATCATCAGCATTTTTTCTTGGTGTAGCAGTTTTAATGGCCAGTAGTGTACCTCGATCAGAACTTTACTGCGAGAAATTTACTTCTAATATCGTTCTTACTTTATACACATTTTAATACTGGGACACGAAAACCCATATAAAAAACCGAAGCATCTTCTTACAGCCAGTGTTTCATCACTAAAGGGAATGTTCACCCTCTTTTCTATTAATTCAGTTTCGTAATCAATAAAAATTAATTCAGTTTAATGAGTATTGCCAAAGAACATTCACTACAACTTAAATATGAATTCCTGTGCAAGTCATCTTTGCACATTGCGTATCAGCTTTTGTATCGTCACATGTAATGGTAAATAATTGTCGTCAAGTCAAATTCTGTTTCTGGAACACCCCCGGTTTCAAACGCAATTGGAGTTCCGCTGTGTAAAGTTTTGCTGCCCTATGCCATACAACTTGCTTCTTTAAGGAATACGTAAAATCTGAAGTTCTAGTTTTCGTTTTCGGGGAGAGTCGTCGGGACCGGATAGAATCCACCTGGCAGGTCAACGACGAGGGTGGGTGGCTAGCCTGTATTAGAGTTGTAGACTGTTTCCCACATGCGATCAGGCGAATACTTGGCTGCTACCTGCATCCCGCCTCAGTTACACGACTCGCAAATATTTCGAAAACGTTCTCACACTATCTCACGGGTAAAACTAGAGGCAACCAGATGCAGTACAGATTTAATCTCCGTCCCTGGATGGGGAGGGGGGTCGGGAAGAGGAGGAAGAAAAAGGTTTCTTAGAGGAAGCCAGCCTATAGCAGAAAAAAATTGTCTTTTGTTTTCATTTTGTATGGATGATTATCGATAGCCAGTAGATACGATCTTCTTATCAGTTCTCAGTTGAATAATTTTTAGTGCTCCAAGTGCTGAATAAGTATCGTCTATTAAGGAAACGATGCAGAAAGCTACGTCGGCTTGTTTCGATTTTTTGGAAGGACCAAAGCAATAGCCTGTCAACGGCCCAGTAGTCTATACGAAAGAGTGATGAGCATTACTTCACCATAAATCGATCGAGTGTTTAATGATTCACTTACTTCGTTGATGTATTTATTTCCTTTTGTTTTCAGCCTGGCATGTTGTACTTTTATGGCTCGCGATTGATACTCCTGACTGTTTCCGTGATTAGTCGACAGAGAGTTACGTTCAGAGAATTTCAGGAGTACAGAAATACAAGTCGTTGAGAAATAAAACAAATAGGAAGTGCAGGGAAGCTCAGACAAAACGGCTGCATGAAACGTAAAGAAATGGAAACAAAAATGATTGTCGGAAGAACTGACTCAGCATACAGAAAATATAAAACAAACTTCGGTGAAATCAAAAGCAAGGGTGGTAACATTAAGAGTGCAATGGGACGTCCACTGTCAAACGTAGAGGTGAGAGCGGGTAGGTGGGATGAGAACAATGAAGTCCTGTATGAGGGGAAGATTTTTCTGATAGAAGAGGACACAGGAGCCGATATAGAAGAGATAGGGGATTACATTTCAAAAGAACTTTGGAAGACTTAAAATCAAATAAGGCAATAAAGATAGATAATATTCCATCATAATTTCTAAAATCATTGCAGGAATTGGCAACAAAAAGTCTGTTAACGTTGGCGATATATCGTCTAACTTCCTGGAAAAAATAACATACACAATTCCAAAGATTGAGTGAGCTGACAAGTGCGTAAATTATCTCACAGTCATGTTAACAGCTAACGCATCCAAGTTACTGATAAGAGCCGGCTGCTGTGGCCAAGCGGTTGTAGACGCTTCAGTCCGGAATCGCGCGACTGCTACGGTCGCAGGTTCGAATCCTGCCTCGGGCATGAATGTGTGTGATGTCCTTAGGTTAGTTAGGTTTACGTAGTTCTAAGATCTAGGGGACTGATGATCTCAGATGTTAAGTTCCACAGTGCTCTGAGTCATTTGACCCATTTTTTTGCTAATAAGAATAATGTTCAGGAGAACGTAAAATAAAATTGAGGATTTGTTAGATGAGGGTCAGATTGGCTTTAAGAAAGGTAAATACACCAGAGACGCATTTCTAACGTTGCAGCTGGTAATCTAACCAAGAATAAAGAAAAATCAAGACATTCATAGGATTTCTTAACCTAGAAGTTCGAAATGCTGAGGAAAGTATGAACAAGAGCCAAGAGGAAATAATATGAGCGAAAGACCAAGAACGAAGCACTCGGATTAAAAAGGGTGGAAATAAAATTCATGGTGAAAGGATATTAACGATAAGATTCGCTGATGACATTGCTATCCTCAGTGGAAGTGAAGAATAACCAGAGGATCTGCTAAATGTAATGAACAGAGTAATGAGTACATAATATGGATTGTGAGTCAATTGAAGAGAGACGAAAGTAATGAGAAATAGCAGGTATGAGAGTAGTGAATACTTAACATCAGGACTGTTTGATCAAGAAGTAGATGAGGTTAAGGAATCCTATTACTTAGGCAGCAAAATAGCCAGTGACGGACGGAACAATTACGACATCAAAAGCAGACTATCACTTCCAAAAACGGCATTCCTGGAAAAGAAAAGTTTACTAGTTACAAATGTAGGCCTGAATTTGAGGTACAAATTGCTGAGAATGTACGGTTGGAACACAGCATTATATGGTATTGTAACATGGACTGTTGGGAAAGCGGAGAAGGAGAGCAGCGACGAATTTCTAATATCGTGCTACAGAATAATGTTGAAAATTATGACTGATAACGTAAGGAATGAAGACGCTCTGCACAGAATCAGAGAGAAAAGGAACATATGTAAAACACTGACACAAAGGAAAAGATGATAGAACATCTATTAAGGGATCAGGGAATGGCTTCCATGGTACTAGAAAGAGCCGTAGAAGGTGAAATCTTCGGAGAAGACAGAGACTGGAATAGATCCGGCAAATAATTGAGGACCTAGGATACAAGCTCTACTCTGAGATGAAGACGTTGGCACAGGAGACAAATTTGCTGTGGGTAGCATCAAACCATTTGTGTTGTAGTCTGTAACAACGTAACTATCTGTCCCTTCAAAACTTCCACCGTTTCATTCAGAGTCGAGGCTCGTGTGCCTGGAATTTGAGTGAACTCTCTGTGCCTTTCTACCAGGAAAAAAGAGAAGTGGACACATAAGACGACGAAAAGAATGAAATTAAACTACACTTTTCGCCGTGGCATAGCCCATTGAGATTCTATGTACTGCCGTGCTTCATGACCATCCCTTCCACAAGTACTACAGCTAGCTGACACATCTTGAAGGAGGAGGAGGAGATTACTGTTTAACGTCCCGTCGACAACGAGGTCATTAGAGACGGAGCGCAAGCTCGGGTTAGGGAAGGACGGGCAAGGAAATCGGCCGTGCCCCTTGAAAGGAACCATCCCGGCATTTGCCTGAAACGATTTAGGGAAATCACGGAAAACCTAAATCAGGATGACCGGAGACGGGATTGAACCGTCGTCCTCCCGAATGCGAGTCCAGTGTGCTAACCACTGCGCCACCTCGCTCGGTAAACATCTTGAACACACGGGCACTATGCCCTGATAAATTACACTACAGACACCTCACTGGCTGCTAGTAAACTTCCCTAGTTCTCCTACGGAACTCAGGCGTAGGTTCATGTGATCTCGCAGATGACCCGTTTAACGTACTGTGAAGGTTCATACCGCTTTACAAGGCTGTAAGAAAACACAGAGTAAGAAAAGAAACAAATATCAATCACTCACCACACCCCAATGTTACGAACTTCAGTTCGTAGCTACTGACCTCACGTTTTAGCGGCGCAGACGGTCAGTTGCTGTTGTCCAAAACGTATAGGTGTGGCACAAGCTGTAGACGTGTCGGCCACTGGTAACCACTTGCTGACTCCAGATACAGGAATCCAGTCCCAGACTTGTACAGTCGTCTGAACAATGCCGAGCGGGACGCGGTCGTACGGATCTAGCTACACCAAAGAACGCAAACAAAACGTCTTTGACAATAACACATTTATCAGGCAATCTTCTAAAGCGTCACGCCACAGACGAGCCGGCAGAGAAGCGGCCTCGACAGTAGCGGAAGGGCGATATGCACTCAACCTGTAGTTTTGCCAGTGGAGGAAAGCATCTGATGGTGGCTGTTACATCATGGAACGGCCGTTGACCTGTGGACGTCGGTGGCCTCCAGCTCTAAGCATCGATCTACAAAGTACTCTCATTGACCTCAAAGATTTGCAATCAGGAGTGACGCCTCCAGATCCACCTGAAGGACTTGTTGGGTCGCAGAGGTCGGCTCTCAGGCCCCGAGTGGCCCACCCTCTCGATGGCTGATTACGGACAGCATCCAGATCAGGCAGGTCAAGTCTCCAGTAGATCTACAAGATGATAGCGGTCTCCGCACCCTATCAGTATTGCCTCGGAAGTTGGCAGAGCATCCGACAGCAGCAGCGTCCTTCCAACTGGACTCATGGTTCCAGAGACGGTCCAAGACAGCTAGACGTCCCGAGGATCTGCCCCTGTACCCTATCATCTCACTGTATTGCTGGAAACTAATACGAGGGCTGTCACTACGCAATGGGCAGTAAGCAATCATCGCTCTGCAATCAGACATTTGTTAAGAATGGTTGCATAATTAATTAACGCTTTCAGTGCGCTCTGATGCGATGTGTATGCTCATAACACCATGTGTCCTGGTTTTCCGCCATGTCAGCTCTCCTAGTGACTTCAGACTTCAGCAGTTTGATCTTTCAGAGACTCTTTTCTGCTGATTTGGCACCTGCATACTTAGCATTGCTTACGATACTGTGCTTTGTGACTAGTATGACGGTATCTCTCGGCTTCCATAATGTGATTAAGCTTTGCTTGCAGACATGGGCGCTCGGTGGTTTCCCTGTGCTGTGGGAGCTTCCACGTTTGGCGCAACTCGCTCAACATTACCTCCTAGATGGGAATGTGCTGGTCATCAACACAGGCCATACGGCTTCCGGGATCTGGATGCATATTTAGTGTCCGTCGGGGATACTGTCCTGAGGCGTATCTGGTCACCCTGATTCTAGTACAAAGTGTAAAGGAATCGTATTTCACTCGTGTGGACTCCTTCAACTGACATTTTCTACTGTATACATGAATTTTGTTAGCACTGTTTACTTTTATTGTAGTGGTTTAATTTGTGTCATATGATTTCAGGCTTCCTACCAATGCACCCCGAGGAGCTCTCTGGGTGAACGCTATGAGAAAGAAGGCTCCAAAACCTACCTAACGTAGTAAAATAGGTTCTCAACATTTTCGGGAATTGAACATAGACCGAACATCAGTTCTGTCCATCATATATAGGGAAATGTTGGATTGTAAATGCAGCCTCTTCACATTAGATACTTCTCCTCTTCATTATTCGATACGCGTAACAAGAAGAAAGTTGCATTAACGAGGCCAAATGAATTGCATTACTGCACCAAATATGCATTTAAGACAAAAGGAAGGTCTGAAAATGTCTTTCTAACAGGGTGTTATTCCCGAATGTGCTCTAACATTTGACGTACAGCATTAAGTCTGTATCGCCACTCCCCATATTATGCCTTTATGCGAGCGCCAGTTACGACTTCAGAGAAAGAAATTTAGCTTTTCTCGCCATATTCCATTTCAAAAGAGACGAACCTGCAAACCATTAAATATATGAAGTGGTAGCGTACACGTAGCAGCGTACGTAACGACGTTACTTTCGCTACCTGGATAAGTGATTATAGCACTCATTGAAATTAGTAAGCAGTTACGTATGTGTCTACATACACCTTCCAAAAAGTAAACAAAACCAAATAAAAGAAAGTACCAGTGATCATTTTTTCGATAGATTTTGCCTACCAACTTACATTTCTATTACCCCTACCATTGGCGTCGTGACTTTTAAAAGTAGTTATTTTTGCATAATGTCAGATGAGAACACTCATTCACAGTTACGCCGCACATATTTGTACGAGGAGATGCGGCGCATTCGTGACGTGAACCATTTACATACGTAACAGCTTCCACAGCTACACATGCGGCAGCGAATAAAAATACAATTTCCACGATACGGTGGAATATGTTACGGAACAAATTCAGCCTAAATAATAGCCTGCATTAAGTCCCACTTCAGCAGGGAACGTGCTTTATTACGCGGCGGCCAATGGTAACGGCAGAAAGAACGCATTCGCTCCCGCTCATCCCATCGCGCATGCGCAGCAAGCGTTCGGCCCCGCCGGTGTAGTCTGGGCCACCGCGGCGGACAACGCTTTTTTTAAACGCCGCCGGTACACTCCCTTCCCTCCGCCCCTGCTCCTGTTAATGAGGGTTTATCGCTTTTCGTTTAGCCAGCGCCGGCGTCGGGTGTCCTTAACACTCGTTAGGAGCAGCAACCGGGGGAAGCATAGAGTGGCGCGGAGCCCTGTTGCATCCTTTGTGGGGCCCGCAATGCGCGGCTGCTGCCATTACATCGGCTACGCCCACACTTGCCGGCAGCCCCGCGCACCTCTTTCGCTCCGGTTGCCGCCCGCAGGCCGTCTTTGTTGTAACACGTATCCCTCCCATTTGCGATACGGTGCGCGACGAGCTCAGAGAAAGAGGAGACGCGCGATCCGGCTCCTTTTGTCGGCGAACGCAGGGCCGAGCTGGTGCGAGACCACGCGTCCGCTCTCTCTCTCCCTCCCTTACTTCTCCGGCTCTCTCCTTTTCCTACCTTGCTGTTTCTCGCGCTCCCCGCCAATCCCCACTCCCTCTATCCCATTGCTTTTGCTGCAGCAATCCTTTTGTCGTCGTTCACTAATCGTCACCCACACGGGGCGAATTTATGAAGCGCGCGGAACGCAGTGAGGCGAGAGAGAGAGAATGCGACTGAGAGAGAGAGAGAGAGAAAGAGAGAGAGAGAGAGAGAGAGAGAGATAACAAGCTAGTCGGGCTGAGCAGAACTGAACCGAGTGCAGCTGCTTGTGCGCCTCCGACAGATTTCCGTCGGCTGGCGCAGAAATCTCATTCGCAGATTTACCAGGTATTCTGGCGCACTCTCGAGGTGTTTTCGCACGCATGGTCCTGAGTACGGACGTCCCTGCAAGTAATGTCTCGGTGGTGACACGCTTTAGAACGGCGTGTGGCACCGTGGACGTTTCGAGAGGAGGATATCCGTACGTCCGACTGACACTCCATACGACACCGTATTTCTCTCTATATACACTCCTGGAAATGGAAAAAAGAACACATTGACACCGGTGTGTCAGACCCACCATACTTGCTCCGGACACTGCGAGAGGGCTGTACAAGCAATGATCACACGCACGGCACAGCGGACACACCAGGAACCGCGGTGTTGGCCGTCGAATGGCGCTAGCTGCGCAGCATTTGTGCACCGTCGCCGTCAGTGTCAGCCAGTTTGCCGTGGCATACGGAGCTCCATCGCAGTCTTTAAGACTGGTAGCATGCCGCGACAGCGTGGACGTGAACCGTATGTGCAGTTGACGGACTTTGAGCGAGGGCGTATAGTGGGCATGCGGGAGGCCGGGTGGACGTACCGCCGAATTGCTCAACACGTGGGGCGTGAGGTCTCCACAGTACATCGATGTTGTCGCCAGTGGTCGGCGGAAGGTGCACGTGCCCGTCGACCGGGGACCGGACCGCAGCGACGCACGGATGCACGCCAAGACCGTAGGATCCTACGCAGTGCCGTAGGGGACCGCACCGCCACTTCCCAGCAAATTAGGGACACTGTTGCTCCTGGGGTATCGGCGAGGACCATTCGCAACCGTCTCCATGAAGCTGGGCTATGGTCCCGCACACCGTTAGGCCGTCTTCCGCTCACGCCCCAACATCGTGCAGCCCGCCTCCAGTGGTGTCGCGACAGGCGTGAATGGAGGGACGAATGTAGACGTGTCGTCTTCAGCGATGAGAGTCGCTTCTGCCTTGGTGCCAATGATGGTCGTATGCGTGTTTGGCGCCGTGCAGGTGAGCGCCACAATCAGGACTGCATACGACCGAGGCACACAGGGCCAACACCCGGCATCATGGTGTGGGGAGCGATCTCCTACACTGGCCTTACACCACTGGTGATCGTCGAGGGGACACTGAATAGTGCACGGTACATCCAAACCGTCATCGAACCCATCGTTCTACCATTCCTAGACCGGCAAGGGAACTTGCTGTTCCAACAGGACAATGCACGTCCGCATGTATCCCGTGCCACCCAACGTGCTCTAGAAGGTGTAAGTCAACTACCCTGGCCAGCAAGATCTCCGGATCTGTCCCCCATTGAGCATGTTTCGGACTGGATGAAGCGTCGTCTCACGCGGTCTGCACGTCCAGCACGAACGCTGGTCCAACTGAGGCGCCAGGTGGAAATGGCATGGCAAGCCGTTCCACAGGACTACATCCAGCATCTCTACGATCATCTCCATGGGAGAATAGCAGCCTGCATTGCTGCGAAAGGTGGATATACACTGTACTAGTGCCGACATTGTGCATGCTCTGTTGCCTGTGTCTATGTGCCTGTGGTTCTGTTAGTGTGATCATGTGATGTATCTGACCCCAGGAATGTGTCAATAAAGTTTCCCCTTCCTGGGACAATGAATTCACGGTGTTCTTATTTCAATTTCCAGGAGTGTATTATTATCGGCGTACGTTCGGCTTAGAGAACTCCCGGTCTTCTTGTAATTGGGCTCAGGAACACATGAGAAAGATCAATACCGAAGGCAGCAAAAGACTCACTCTTTCGGTCTTCCGGCGGTCGGGATGCATTCCTACTCTTACGGTTTATACCCTTTTGTATACCTCTAGATATCGGAAATTTAATTCGAATATACAGCATTCCCTTTCTTTTGCTTTTGTTGATGTTCATCTCACAATTTCTTTTCTGCTCGGCCGGGGTGGCCGAGTGGTTCTAGGCGCTACAGCCTGGAACCGCGCGACCGCTACGGTCGCAGGTTCGAATCCTGCCTCGGGCATGCATATGTGTGATGTCAATAGGTTAGTTAGGTTTAAGTAGTTCTAAGTTCTAGGGAACTGGTGACCTCAGACGTTAAGTCCCATAGTGTTCAGAGCCATTTGAAATCTCTTTTCTAGACACTTTCCATCCCTTCCAATCGTCGTTTCCAAAATTTTGCCGCATCTGCTAGAAAGAAAATGTCATCAATAAACCTTAAACCCAGCAACACCAACGCATTTTCCATAGAGCGCATTACCGAGTGGGGAGGGAGAGGGGAATACTTTATGCTCACTCATAAAAAAATTAAAAAAACGATATTCCTTAATTTATGTCGACTTACACTAACAACATACTTGCTAAGGAAGTACCGACGCGTTAGAAGGGTCCGTAACCTGAAAATAACTTTCACCACACTGTTAGTAATATCAACACATTTTCAATATAGTGTACTAGCGAGCGTTATAGCCGCCAGAAAGGCAGATACCGTACACTCTTGTCGCCTTTTACTTCAACATATTTTTAAAAGGCAAATTAAGATAAAATTCCGTTAACTTAAACATAATTTTTAACGAGATTTTGATGTGTAAGTAAGGTCCTGAAGCTGTAAATATTGAAAAGTGGGAAGTGACATCTGCTACTGAGACTTAAATAATTGGGATTAGTTTAACTGAAAATTTTAAAATATTTATGGCAACTGCTAAAAGAGTTCATTAAAAACAATATACACGTTTTTCAAAATTTTGAGATGTAAAGTAACTGATTAGATTACCAGAAAGTGGGCATAAAGTATCTCCACGCGTCACTTGGTATTGTGAGGGTTAAGGTTCCTGTTTCTTCTGCATGAACTATGTTTCCCTTTCCTAAGCTAGTCCTTCATTTACTTTACTGATTTGTCACTGTGCAGACTGAATTTCAGACGACAGGATACAACGCTGTCTCACTCTTTTCTTAGTTACGACTGTCTTTCCAAGCCGTTCGACTCTTATAGCTGCAGTCTGGTTCCTGTATGTAAAGCAGTCATCAACCCTAAGGTTCAGTACCACAGTGCTTTACTAGACATGGTCCCCCTGGAGGTGTAATGCCGCTACCTTCCTCCAAGCAGATACACTCCTGGAAATTGAAATAAGAACACCGTGAATTCATTGTCCCAGGAAGGGGAAACTTTATTGACACATTCCTGGGGTCAGACACATCACATGATCACACTGACAGAACCACAGGCACATAGACACAGGCAACAGAGCATGCACAATGTCGGCACTAGTACAGTGTATATCCACCTTTCGCAGCAATGCAGGCTGCTATTCTCCCATGGAGACGATCGTAGAGATGCTGGATGTAGTCCTGTGGAACGGCTTGCCATGCCATTTCCACCTGGCGCCTCAGTTGGACCAGCATTCGTGCTGGACGTGCAGACCGCGTGAGACGACGCTTCATCCAGTCCCAAACATGCTCAATGGGGGACAGATCCGGAGATCTTGCTGGCCAGGGTAGTTGACTTACACCTTCTAGAGCACGTTGGGTGGCACGGGATACATGCGGACGTGCATTGTCCTGTTGGAACAGCAAGTTCCCTTGCCGGTCTAGGAATGGTAGAATGATGGGTTCGATGACGGTTTGGATGTACCGTGCACTATTCAGTGTCCCCTCGACGATCACCAGTGGTGTACGGCCAGTGTAGGAGATCGCTCCCCACACCATGATGCCGGGTGTTGGCCCTGTGTGCCTAGGTCGTATGCAGTCCTGAGTGTGGCGCTCACCTGCACCATTGGCACCAAGGCAGAAGCGACTCTCATCGCCGAAGACGACACGTCTCCATTCGTCCCTCCATTCACGCCTGTCGCGACACCACTGGAGGCGGGCTGCACGATGTTGGGGCGTGAGCGGAAGACGGCCTAACGGTGTGCGGGACCGTAGCCCAGCTTCATGGAGACGGTTGCGAATGGTCCTCGCCGATACCCCAGGAGCAACAGTGTCCCTAATTTGCTGGGAAGTGGCGGTGCGGTCCCCTACGGCACTGCGTAGGATCCTACGGTCTTGGCGTGCATCCGTGCGTCGCTGCGGCCCGGTCCCAGGTCGACGGGCACGTGCACCTTCTGCCGACCACTGGCGACAACATCGATGTACTGTGGAGACCTCACGCCCCACGTGTTGAGCAATTCGGCGGTACGTCCACCCGGCCTCCCGCATGCCCACTATACGCCCTCGCTCAAAGTCCGTCAACTGCACATACGCTTCACGTCCACGCTGTCGCGGCATGCTACCAGTCTTAAAGACTGCGATGGAGCTCCGTATGCCACGGCAAACTGGCTGACACTGACGGCGACGGTGCACAAATGCTGCGCAGCTAGCGCCATTCGACGGCCAACACCGCGGTTCCTGGTGTGTCCGCTGTGCCGTGCGTGTGATCATTGCTTGTACAGCCCTCTCGCAGTGTCCGGAGCAAGTATGGTGGGTCTGACACACCGGTGTCAATGTGTTCTTTTTTCCATTTCCAGGAGTGTATATTTAAATGGAAATGCTGCCAAATGTAACCTCCCCACAAAAAATGTTAATGAAAAATGTAAGCCAAGTGTAGCCTAGCCAAAGGATAATAATTAAATGATTTTTTTCTGTTGTAACCTCTGAACAAAATTGTCTCGCATTTATAGTCTGTGTAGAAATGCATTCACACTTAATATTCCAACAAAATTCTTTTCTCATTTATTGTCAAGTTCGAAACAGAAAAATAACTAAACACCAAAATAATAAAAAAGTTTTGTAACCTGATGAATTTTCTGAGGACAGCAGCGCTGCCCTTCGGCCCTATATTCTGAATTAAAAAAAAAGCAAAAATTCTTACCTCAATAAAACTGCAATTATATCTGCTCTTAATTAGTCATTTTTCGACACAACTTCGTGCATTGCTGGCGTATAATTTTTTTTTTGATTCTTGGATGCAATGGTAATGCATTGGAAATTCTTTAAATTGAAATGAATGCTTTTCTTTAAAAGAGTTGCTTTATATTATAAAAATTATTATTGGGGCATTTTTTTGAACAAATTAAATTACAATTAACATACATTATTAAATATGCGCAAGGCTGCTTCTTTACCTTCTACAACAATACTCATCCTCCAGAGTCCTGACCAGCGTCGCGAGCAGAGCACACAGCCGAGACATGCCGACTCCCGCCGACTCACGCTGACTACACCAGACTACTACTGTCGACTCGCGCAGACAAGCGCAGACTAGCGACAAGCAACAACTAACGATAAACCACTCTCTGGTCAGAGATTCTGTCATGCCTCGTCCATCGCCGGCAAAGCATACGTCTTACATAACCCTCCAGTGGGGGGGGGGGGGCGAAAATTTGGCAGCGATGGTGGGTCATAAGGACTTGCAATGAGCAACAATTTTTCTTAATTAACTAACTTTACAATCACAGAATATATACATACATATAGGTGCAGAACATGAAATAAAATATGGTGCACATGCACTGAGTACAGAACATATCAGGCAACGACAAAATGTATACACAATGAGTACAAAACATATTAACAAATGGCAAAAGTGCACACGCACTGTAAAACTCTTTAGCATTTTTACAACAAATAAACATAATGAGTACAAATCATTGACAAATGACAAAAGTGCACACGCACTGTAGTTCAGAACATATCAGCAAATCACAAAAATGTATATGCAATGAATACAAATCATGTTAACAAATGGTATAAAGTGCACACGCACTGTAGTACAGAACATATCTGGAAATCACAAAATGTATACGTAATGAGTACAAATGGCATAAGGTGCACACGCACTGTAAAACTCTCTAGCATTTTTACAACAAATAAACATATCAAGGAGTGAAATAAAGTGCACACGCACTGTAGAAGTCTTTAGCATTTTTAGGACAACTAATCTTGTTAACAAATGAAATGAAGTGCACACGCACTGTATATGTTGTTGTTGTGGTCTTCAGTCCTGAGACTGGTTTGTTGCAGCTCTACATGCTACTCTATCCTGTGCAAGCTTGTTCATCTCCCAGTATCTACTGCAACCTACATCCTTCTGAATCTGCTTAGTGTATTCATCTCTTGGTCTCCCTCCACGATTTTTACCCTCCACGCTGCCCTCCAATACTAAATTGGTGATCCCTTGATGCCTCAGAACATGTCCTACCAACCGATCCCTTCTTCTGGTCAAGTTGTGCCACAAACTTCTCTTCTCCCCAATCCTATTCAATACTTCCTCATTACTTATGTGATCTACCCAGATATTCTTCAACATTCTTCTGTAGCACCACATTTCGAAAGCTTCTATTCTCTTCTTGTCCAAACTATTTATCGTCCATGTTTCACTTCCATACATGGCTACACTCCATACAAATACTTTCAGAAACGACTTCCCCACACTTAAATCTATACTCGATGTTAACAAATTTCTCTTCTTCAGAAAAGCTTTCCTTGCCATTGCCAGTCTACATGTTATATCCTCTCTACTTCGACCATCATCAGTTATTTTGCTCCCCAAATAGCAAAACTCCTTTACTACTTTAAGTGTCTCATTTCGTAATCTAATTCCCTCAGCATCACCCGACTTAATTCGACTACATTCCATTATCCTCGTTTTGATTTTGTTGATGTTCATCTTATATCCTCCTTTCAAGACACTGTCCATTCCATTCAACTGCTCTTCCAAGTCCTTTGCTGTCTCTGACAGAATTACAATGTCATCGTCGAACCTCAAAGTTCTTATTTCTTCTCCATGGATTTTAATACCTACTCCGAATTTTTCTTTTGTTTCCTTTACTGCTTGCTCAATATACAGATTGAACAACATCGGGGAGAGGCTACAACCCTGTCTTACTCCCTTCCCAACCACTGCTTCCCTTTCATGTCCCTCGACTCTTATAACTGCCATCTGGCTTCTGTACAAATTGTAAATAGCCTTTCGCTCCCTGTATTTTACCCCTGCCACCTTTAGAATTTGAAAGAGAGTATTCCAGTCAGCTTTGTCAAAAGCTTTCTGTATGTCTACAAATGCTAGAAACGTAGGTTTGCCTTTTCTTAATCTTTCTTCGAAGATAAGTCGTAAGGTCAGTATTGCCTCACGTGTTCCAGTGTTTCTACGGAATCCAAACTGATGTTCCCCGAGATTGGCTTCTACTAGTTTTTCCATTCGTCTGTAAAGAATTCGTGTTAATATTTTGCAGCTGTGGCTTATTAAACTGATAGTTCGGTAAGTTTCACATCTGTCAACACCTGCTTTCTTTGGGATTGGAATTATTATATTCTTCATGAAGTCTGAGGGTATTTCGCCTGTTTCATACATCTTGCTCAGCAGATGGTAGAGTTTTGTCAGGACTGGCTCTCCCAGTAGTTCCAATGGAATGTTCGGGGGCCTTGTTTCGACGCAGGTCTTTCAGTGCTCTGTCAAACTCTTCACGCAGTATCGTATCTCCCAGTTCATCTTCATCTACATCCTCTTCCATTTCCATAATATTGTCCTCAAGTACATCGCCCTTGTATAGACCCTCTATATACTCCTTCCATCTTTCTTCTTTCCCTTCTTTGCTTAGAACTGGGTTTCCACCTGAGCTTTTGATATTCATACAAGTCGTTCTCGTATCTCCAAAGGTCTCTTTAATTTTCCTGTAGGCAGTATCTATCTTACGCCTAGTGAGATAAGCCTCTACATCCTTACATTTGTCCTCTAGCCATCCCTGCTTAGCCATTTTGCACTTCCTGTCGATCTCATTTTTGAGACGTTTGTATTCCTTTTTGCCTGCTTCATTTACTGCATTTTTATATTTTCTCCTTTCATCAATTAAATTCAATATTTCTTCTGTTACCCAAGGATTTCTACTAGCCCTCGTCTTTTTACCTACTTGGTCCTCAGCTGCCTTCACTACTTCTTCCCTCAAAGCTACCCATTATTCTTCTACTGTATTTCTTTCCCCCATTCCTGTCAATTGTTCCCTTATGCTCTCCCTGAAACTCTGTACAACCTCTGGCTCTTTCAGTTTATCCAGGTCCCATCTCCTTAAATTCCCACCGTTTTGCAGTTTCTTCAGTTTTAATCTACAGGTCATAACCGATAGATTGTGGTCAGAGTCCACATCTGCCCCTGGCAATGTCTTACAATTTAAAACCTGGTTCCTAAATCTCTGTCTTACCATTATATAATCTATCTGATACCTTTTAGTATCTCCAGGGTTCTTCCACGTATACAACCTTCTTTCATGATGCTTAAACCAAGTGTCAGCTATGATTATGTTGTGCTCTGTGCAAAATTCTACCAGGCGGCGCTCTCTTTCATTTCTTAGCCCCAATCCATATTCACCTACTATGTTTCCTTCCTTCCTTTACCTACACTCGAATTCCAGTCACCCATGACTATTAAATTTTCGTCTCCCTTCACTATCTGAATAATTTCTTTCATTTCATCATACATTTCTTCAATTTCTTCGTCATCTGAAGAGCTAGTTGGCATATAAACTTGTACTACTACTGTAGGTGTGGGCTTCGTATCTATCTTGGCCACAATAATGCGTTCACTATGCTGTTTGTAGTAGCGTACCCGCATTCCTATTTTCCTATTCATTATTAAACCTACTCCTGCATTACCCCTTTTTGATTTTGTGTTTATAACCCTGTAATCACCTGACCAGAAGTCTTGTTCCTCCTGCCACCGAACTTCACTAATTCCCACTGTATCTAACTTCAACCTATCCATTTCCCTTTTTAAATTTTCTAACCTACCTGCCCGATTAAGGGATCTGACATTCCACGCTCCGATCCGTAGAACGCCAGTTTTGTTTCTCCTGATAACGACATCCTCTTGAGTAGTTCCCGTCCGGAGATCCGAATGGGGGACTATTTTACCTCCGGAATATTTTACCCAAGAGGACGCCATCATCATTTAATCATACAGGAAAGCTGCATGCCCTCGGGAAAAATTATGGCTGTAGTTTCCCCTTGCTTTCAGCCGTTCGCAGTACCAGCACACAAGGCAGTTTTGGTTATTGTTACAAGGCCAGATCAGTCAATCATCCAGACTGTTGCCCTTGCAACTACTGAAAAGGCTGCTGCCCCTCTTCAGGAATCACACGATTGTATGGCCTCTCAACAGATACCCCTCCGTTGTGGTTGCACCTACGGTACGGCTATCTGTATCGCTGAGGCACGCAAGCCTCCCCACCAACGGCAAGGTCCATGGTTCATATGTCTTTATCATTTTACAAGAATTAGGAAAGGAATGGGAAGGATTGCGTCATGGTTGTAGCACTTTAAGTTGCACGCAGCTGCTCTGAAAGTTCATATCTTTCTATAGAAGCACAACACCAAGTGAGACCATCTGAAGTTCTTTTCCTTGAAGTATTAATCAGTGTAGCCAAGACACTGAAATGTCGTAATAATATTCCATGCTATCATTTTGGTAGTACACTAGGTACACCAAACAGTCGGACCATAATAACATTTCCATCACTCAAGGTGGTGGACAGCATGTCGTGTCAACACCACGTTCTTGTAAAGTACACCAACGTAGAATTAGTGCAAAAACCAAATATAGTGCTCCATGATCATGAGGACAGACAGGACAAACGGACATTGCAGTAATTTCTGGTAATTAGGTCAGAAGGTGAAGGACATTAAGTCACATAGTAGTCTTCATTGAGAATTACACTAGTCTAACAACTGATTTGAGTAATTGGTGGCACTCATCGCCCAGTTACTGAACATTTCTGTACCATGTATGCAGTATTACAGAATAATGTTCATAAATTATCTGAATATAGTAATTATTGGCACTCATTGGCCAGATACAAAGCATTGTTTTATGCATTATTCAGAAGACATCATTCAAAATGAGTTAATTATTGGCATAGCATTTATACATAATTAATCTAATTATAGTAATCATTGGCATCATAGGTCATCTTATTACAGTAATCAGTGGCATTCATTGGCCAGTTACAAAGCATTATTTTTATGCATTATTCAGAAGTCATCATTCAAAATGTGTTAATTATTGGCATAGCATTTATACATAATTAATGTAATTATAGTAATCATTGGCGTCATCGGTCATCTTATTACAATAATCAGTGGCATTCATTGGCCAGCTACAAATCACTTTTTTTATACATTATTCAGAAGTGATCATTGAAAATGAGTTAATTATTGGCATAGCATTTATACATAATTAATCTAATTATAGTAATCATTGGCATCATAGGTCATCTTATTACAGTAATCAGTGGCATTCATTGGCCAGTTACAAAGCATTTTTTTTTTTTGCTAGCAATGCATTGCGTTGGGATCGATAATTAATTACTAGGGGATAACAATATTTGCTTTTGAGTTATTGCTGCAAATGAAAATGTGTAACGTCATTCGTCATGAGTCAGCTGTAGCAAGGTTATGAAACAAGTAGAGTATATGTGATCACATTCATGAATGACATAGGTTTAATGAACAATTGCTTATAGCACATTATTTTCATGAATAATTTCTCATGCAAAATATACAAAAATGGATTATGAAACTGAGAGAAGAAACGCATATTATGCTGAAAAGTAGTGAACTTCGAATTAACAGGTAGTGAAATGTGTTTAAAAATATATATGTTCACTAGCTGTCCTTTCCAAAACCTTCAGTCATCATACCATGCGAAATAAGACATACTGTCAAATCGAACTGCAACAAATACTTAAATAACTACATAGCATCTCTTAACTAACAGTAAATATATAAACTTCATCATTATTTTCATCTGCAAAGAAAAACTTCATTATCCATATTATCATAACTCCATTATTATCATCACCTGTAAAGAAAAACTTCATTATCCATAGTAGCATATTCTTCATCATTATTCATCACCATTCATTATCATCTGCAAAAAAAGTCACTTCATTATTCATTATACAACTATTCCTTATTTCTAGCATAATTCATCACTAAAACTAAGATGTGTAGTTCTGTCTGACAGCCTGCATCAACCGCTTCGTATGCTGAAAGAAAAAATTAGTTAAGACTACTATCATACAATGTGTATAGTATATTCTTGTTAATGCTTGTTAATTCTGATCCATTTACTCTTCGTCACGAGGTATTGCATCTTCATTCGTTCATTCCGAAGGTGAAATTCCCATTTCTGTTTAATTTATTTCGTTTACACGTTATTTCTTTCTGAAAATGATGAACAAAGATTAATGTCTAGCATTTAATTCATATACCCATTAAATAAAAACTGGTTTATAGTAACATAATTGAGCATACAGCATAGCATGACAGTAAACGTAATATGGCAAAAATATCGACAGTGTTCAGAAGCAAAAATGTACACAGTCTATCACAATGTAGCAGCAAAAAAAAAAGTAAAGTAGTCACGATGTTGAGATATCATATGGCAAAAATGTTAAAGTCAACTGGTGTTTGTTATATCTTAACTATTTCATAGTGCATACAAACAGGAAAACAATCATACATACATAAAAAATGGAAAATATGCACGGTCTGATGTGTAACGACAAGAAAAGCCACCTGCTAATCTTACCTTGCCGGGCACTTGCCAAGAAAAAATACGACAATCATCAGTAAGTAGTCACATAAATACGAGTATAATTATATAAGTGGTCAAATAATGTGTAAGTTCATCTGGAAAAATATGCACGGTGTGATGTGTAACGACAAGAAACGCGACCTGCTAACCTTACCTTGCCGGGCACTTGCCAAGAAAAAATGCGATAATCATCAGTAAGTGTTCATGTGAATATAATTGCATAAGTGGTCATAAAAAATTAGGAAATGGCATTACAGTGTGATAAATCATAAAGTATGTTCATTCAATAAAAGGTTTGATGTTGGATATGTGGTGGTTCCCTTTGGTTTCTCTGGTTCTCAAAGTTTCGACGGGTGATACATTGGGGTGAGGAATGCTGTGAATCCGATATGGACCTGCGTATAGAAGTTCAAATTTACTACACCTACCTTTTCCTCTATTGGATAAATAGTGTGTACGTAATAATATCTTCTGTCCAATGTGAAAGTCACGGCGTGTACAAACCTGTTTTTGCTGTCTTCTCCGGCACTCTGCGGCACGTTTGATGTTGTTCAGCGCAATGTCAATTATTTCATGGTGTCGCAGTCGACGAGATGTGGGAAAGGTTACTAATTCTTTAATTTTGTTAGGTGGTTCAACATTTTTCAGTATAACAGACGGAGATAGCATAGTAGATTCATTTGGTATAGAATTAATTACATCCTGGAATGAGATTATGTGTGTGTCCCAATCAATATGGTTTTCATGGCAGTATATTCTACACAGTTTACTAATTTCTTTCATTAATCGTTCACAAGGGTTCGAAGAAGTATGGTACCTGGATATATAGATCGGAGAAATGTTTCTAGCTTGTAACATATATATCCATATAGCAGATCGAAACTGTGATCCATTGTCGGAAATTACTTTCAACACATGCCCTACATGAAATAGAAAATGTTTTACAAATGCTTTCGAAACAGTTTTAGCAGTAGCTTTGCGTAACGGACTGAAGGTAACAAATTTTGAAGTGAGTTCAACAGCGACAAGGATGTAGCAAAAACCTCTATTAGTTCTGGGAATCGGACCAAAAATGTCTACAGCGGCCATATGTCTCAATTTAACAGGTACAATGCGATGTAATGGAGGAATATGTGAAGTCGTGTCTGATTTATCTTTCTGGCAGATTTTACATGACGCTAAAACTCGTCGTATACGTTTCTCCATGTTGGCAAAATAACAGTTCTGTCTCAGTATAAGAAAACATTTTCTGGCTCCGTAATGTGCGTAACTTAAATGAGTATACCAGATTAATTTGTTAACAAGTTCGTCAGGAATGCATAATAACCAATTGTTGCTCTCAGGATGAGAGCGGCGAAACAGAATGTCATTGCGTACAGTGTAATGGTTTCTAATGGTAACATTATTCCTATCTTGCCAAAGGTGTTTGATTTCTTTCCAAACGTTGTCTTTACTCTGTTCTGTGCTATGTCTTGTAATGACGACGAAATGAAATTTTCAAATGCAACTTGTTGAATGTACATGACGCTGAAATTTGCTTTGCAGAAGTTGGTTGCGATGTCTTGCTGATTATTGTTAAGAGAACGGGATAGTGCGTCTGCTACAATATTTTGTGTGCCGAGAATGTGAACAATTGTAAAATTAAATTCCTGTAAATAAAGTTTCCATCTACTTAATCTGTCGTGTGTAAATTTAGCTGAAAGTAAAAATTGTATCGCTCTGTGGTCTGTGTAAACGGTCGTATGTCTTCCATAAAGAAAATGCCTAAATCTGGTAAAAGCCCATACAACACATAATGTTTCAAGTTCTGTGACAGAATAATTGCGTTCAGAAGGTGACACTGCGACTTGCAAAAGCGATGTTTTTAATTACTGTACAACCATCTTCTTCAATTTCCTGAAAAATATGTACGCCTAAAGCGGTGTTAGAACTGTCGGTGGCAATAGAAAAATTTCTGGTAAGATCTGGGTGCGATAAAAGTGGTGCATTCAACAAAGCATGTTTCAAGTAACATTCTCGTGAACAAGATTCTGCGTGTCAAAATTATTGCTTGCGTTACTGGAACATGCAACCTGTACTGTATCTAGTCAAATTCTATCTGACGTGTTATTATTTTCAGGAGGATGCTGTGACATTTCGACTATTTGTACTGTTCTGTTATTTCTTCCTGACGTCTTACGTTCTGGATGATACCTACTGTCTGTTTCATTCATGATAATATGTTGTTGCTGATGTTCTTGCTGCTCATAAGATCGACTGTTATTAAATGTACGCTGAAAATTGTGTTTATTATTTTTACGTCTGTCATGATAGTCATTTCTATATGGTGCAGTGCGATAGGAATTGATATGGTGTTTTTTCTGTACATACTGATTTCCTTGTTGCTGTGCGTTACTATTTGTTGGGGCCGACGCTATACGCGTACGCTGCGAAACATTAAAGCTTGGTTGACCTTGTGCATTACATTGTTGGTTAGGTATGCTAACCGGTTGGTTTAGTTGCTGTTGCGGAGAAAAACCTCTATTATTACTAAAAATGTGGTTCCTGTTGCTGATAATTTTACACATACTGATGATTACAATTTTGTCTGGTGTTAAAGTTCTCATGGTTGTCACTTCTGGAGCGTCTAATGATAAATTGTCACTTTCGGTAAAACTTGTCTTATCGGGTTTTCTTTACACGTTTCTTAATCCTAGGTAGAGCAACAGTTGAAGAGCTGTTTTAATAGATATAAAGGATAGTAGAAGAGAAGGCAGCAGTGCAGAAAACTAAAGATGAAACAGCACTACTACGGCTCGGGGCCCTGTGCACGCTACGGCACATATTCCTAAAAGCGTAATGAATCCACTGAGGTCAATTACGCGCTGCAAATAAATTTTAGCTTTTGCGTTACAGGCAATGCTGGTGAAAATTCAAAAGTAAATAGTTGTATCCAGTCCAAAGCTGGTTCCTGCATTACAGGTAATGGCGGTGAAAGTACAAAAATAAATCGACGTATCCAGTTCAATGCGTGTACCTGTGCTCTGTCAGTTTCAAATACCTTAGATTTTTTTACAGATACAAATTGCTTATAATCAACGTTATCGTCTCTGAATGTGTGAACAGGTTCACGATTGCATAAGAATCTGTTTGTCTGTGTCTTTTCGGATTTTAAGTCGCGTACTCTCTATAAATTACTTAAGTTATACTGGCTGTACGAGTGTGACAAATTTTCAGAATGAGGCGTATGCTGTGTCGTGTTATTGAGTGAAACATTTTTCATTTCTGTTACTTTAATACGTTCGTCAATTTGGTTGTTCTGCTGTTCACATTTCTTATCGACTTACGTATCCACAGTGTGTGAAAGTTCTGGTGACTTTAAATTAAACTCGTCGCGTAACTGTGTTGCGTTTTTAGGACATTGTTCAGCGACTGCACTAATTTAATCTCTAACTGATTCTGTTGTGGCTGCATGTGTATTATTTAATTCTTGTGCAACAGATGTAATTTCTTCATTACTGTTCCTAGCATGAGCCTTACTTTCTTCACATGATTGTTCTTTCGTGTCGTGACGTTGCACGGTAACAGCTGTAATCTGTTCACTAACTTGTTTGTTCTGTTCGTTAAGGTGTTCTTGTTTTTCGTTCGTCAGTTTGAAACTTTCATTAAATTGTTTGCGCGATTCAGTAGGTTGTTTGAAGTGATTATCTAGTATTTCATTCCGCTGTTTGAGACTTTCATAAATTTGTTTCTTCGACTCATTAAGATTGTCATATTTTTCATTAAGTCGTTTGAAATTGTTCTCTTGTCTTTCATTCTGTTGTAGCGATATTGCCATAATTTGATCCAAGCCAATATTACCTACTCTATTCTCTGTGCTGTTTGATGGCGTACCTGCAATTATCACGTTTTGACTAACCATTTGGTCATTCTGTGATTCTCGAAAAGGTTTTCCAATCGGATGTGCACTGTTAATCACTACCTCGGAATCAAATAAATCTGTCGTATTTTGAGTACACTGTTCATTTTCGTTAAAAATAATTATCTGTTCATTACGTAAATTTTGCAAATCGGGTGTGTCAAGCTGGGCAGCGTTCATTGTAATGGAACGTCCCACGTCATCAATTGTCGTTAAATTAACAGAGGTCACAATTGAATTTGTTTGTTCATCACTAGGATCAAAATCAACATTAGTGGTCGGTACGCACTGATTGTCTGTAAATAGAGCAATGTCATCATTACACTGAGTGTCGCAAGTACTATCGGTCAAATTATTTGAGTCGGCAATTTCGTTCATTACACATCGCGATGTACTGTTAACAGTTTTTCGCGGCATTTTTTCACACACAAATCAAAATTAAGCACAAATGAAACAAAGACAATGCAAAATGCAACAAACACAAATACAACAAAGAGCAACAAATTGCCGATGATCTGTGAAAGAACGAGTGACAAATTAGTAAATGCGTTGCGCCAGATACAAACTACAATTAAGTAAATAAGAGCAGATATATGACTACTTCTCAGAAGATTCACAAGAAAATACGATCCTGGCCGGATGTCGCCAAGTGTAACCTCCCCACAAAAAATATTTTAAATGAAAATGAGCCAAGCGTAGCCTCGCCACAAAAAATTATAATTAAATGAATTTTTTTTATGTTAACTTCTGAACAAAATTGGCTCGCATTTATAGTCTGTGTAGAAATGCATTCACACTTAATATTCCAACAAAATTCTTTTCTCATTTATTGTCAATTTCGAAACAGAAAAATTCCTAAACACCGAAATAATAAAAACGTTTTGTAACCTGATGAATTTTCTGAGGACAGCAGCGCTGCCCTTCGGCCCTGTATTCTGAATTTAAAAAACGCAAAAATTCTTACCTCAATAAAACTGCAATTATATCTGCTCTTAATTAGTCATTTTTCGACACAGCTTCGTGCAATGCTGGCGTATATATTTTTTTATTCTTGGATGCAATGGTAATGCATTGGAAATTCTTTAAATTGAAATGAATGCTTTTCTTTAAAAGAGTTGCTTTATATTATAAAAATTATTATTGGGGCATTTTTTTGAACAAATTAAATTACAATTAACATACATTATTAAATATGCGCAAGGCTGCTTCTTTACCTTCTACAACAATACTCATCCTCCAGAGTCCTGACCAGAGTCGCGAGCAGAGCACACAGCCGAGACATGCCGACTCCTGCCGACTCACGCTGACTACACCAGACTACTACTGTCGACTCGCGCAGACAAGCGCAGACTAGCGACAAGCAACAACTAACGATAAACTACTCTCTGGTCAGAGATTCTGTCATGCCTCGCCCATCGCCGGCAAAGCATACGTCTTACAAGTTTAATGCGGATACCGAACCACGGTGCAGCTAGGCATTTATCACATTAACAAACATTATAGGAGGCGAAAGCAGTGATAGGTGACACATAAAATTTCTAGGATTGATTGGGGATCGCACCTGAGGACATTTTACACTTTTTTATTTATATTTTTTATTTTTATTTATTTACTTATTTATCTTTTACCTCCTATATCCCCTTATAGTCCTTCCTCCCTCTTTCCATTGAGTATATTCGTTGACGAGCTTCTTTGATGTGATATAAAGTGCGTAGAGCACACTTCTTTTAATTGACGGAAACCTGAAAATCTGACGTTGGACGTAAACGATATTCTCCAATGTTCTGAAATAAAATATTATTCTCCACTGCAGAAAGATAAATTAAACTGAATTTTATATTTCCTGTTGAAGGCATTGCACAAACATGTATTGTTTCAGAAGATGTGATAAAGAAGAGCCTGCACTCTCGTGGCAAAAGAAATAAACTGTATATTCATCGGAGTATGGCATCTCCTCCAGGAAGTGAAACAAAATTGTGTTCTAACAAAAACGCAAATTTGAGAGATCGTGAGCGCTTAGAATCTACAAATGCTATAAATGTACTGTAGGTTTGCCTTTCTTCATCCTCCTTTTAGGAAAAGCTGTTGGGTCAGCATTGCCTCACATGTTGCTATACTTCTCCGGAACCAATACTTTATCAATTTTTCTTTATGCTGTAAGTAATTCGTCTCAGTATTTTGCAGCCGTGGCTTACTGAACAGATGGTTCACTAGTATTAACTCCTCACGGCACCTGCCTTAGTTAGAAAGGAATTATTTCCCGTATGTCGTACATCTTTCACAGGAGGTGAAATACTTTTGTCATTGCTGGTTCTCCCAAGGAACTCAATAGTTATGAGGGAAGGTAATCTACTCCAGGGACCTTGTTTCGAATCATCTTTCAGGCAAATCGTTTTCACTGTTTCATATCTCTCATCTCATCTGCATCTACTTCCTCTCCCCTTTCTAAATTACTGTCTTCAACTCTTTCTCGCTTTCATAGACCATCTATTTACTCCTTCCACCTTTCAGCCGTCCCAACTTTTACAGAATCTGTCTGGCCGTCTGTGCTTTTCTCCAAAGCTCACTTTAATATTCCTATTGGCTGATTCTGTTTTTCTCCTAGATGTGCATACGACTACAGCATTAGATTCCTCTTCTACCCATTTTGCGGTTTCTGTCAATCTCGTTTGTTAGACGTCTGTATTACCTTACGCCTGATGAATATATATACGCCTTTCGTCAGTTAAATTCAGTATTTGTTTTCGTATTCACGAATTTCTATTAAGTCTTGTCTTTTTATTTGTGTGATTCTCTGCCGCCTTTCCTATTTCAACTCTCAAAGTTACGCTCTGTATTCTATTGTATTCTATTCCCCCGTTTCAGACGAACGTTGTACCCCTTCAAAAGATTCAACAATACAGGTTCTTGTTGATTATCTAGATCCCATCTCTTGCGTTATTCGTAATTTCTTCACTTTCAATCAGAAGTTCACAACCAATAAGTTATTGTCAGAGACAACATCTGCCCCTAGAAGCGACTTATACGTTAAAACCTGGTTTGCAAATTTGAGTCCTACATTATACAGTCAGTCTTAAGCCTTCCAATATTCCCAGTTTTCTTCCACATACAAGGTCCTCTTTCGCGATTCTTAAGTAATGTGTTAGTGACGATTAAATTACACTCTGCTCCATCTCCACCCAGACGCGTCCCTCTGTCATTCCTTTCGCCCATTTAAATTTCACCTATTGTCTTTACTTTCTTCCCTTTTACTACTACGGTATTCTAGTCAATCATCATAATTGAATTTATTAACCTTTAGCTGTCTTCACCTCCCCATACATTCTTCCAATCTGTTCAACATCTGCAGAGTTAGGTGGCGTATAAACTTCTACTACTGTGGTGGCAGTAGGTTTCGCGTCTACCTTAGCTATGACAATGTGTTCACTATTTTGTTGATAGTCGCCTGCTTGAGAAAGTCCTAAACTGGTAATCATTACAACTGGTCAGAAAAACAACATCAGTTGATTCGAAGAGCTTCGCTAACGAAAAATTTCGGTTATCTTGCCCAGTGGTAACGATTAATTTTAGTTTACTTTTTACCCTGCTCGAGTATGTTCATGGTTCATTTTCTGTAACGAAAGTGAGTATAGATTTTACACTTTCTTGGGCGAATTTTTTGGAGCATTTCCCTGCACCAGTTGGCATTACCTGTTTTTAATCTTCACTCAATTTCTTTCGATAACATGGGGAACAGATCTTTTGTACAGTTAATAATCATGAAAAATCTGATGCACTGAAATTCTCGGTATGCCTAAGAATGCCTCTACCTCTCTGTCACATGCCGATCTGCTTTAATCATGTTGCGTACAGTAATGGCCGGGTTCCCGGGTTAGAATCCCGGCGGGGTCAGGGATTTTCTCTGCCTCGTGATGACTGGGTGTTGTGTGTGATGTCCTTACGTTAGTTAGGTTTAAGTAATTCTAAGTTCTAGGGGACTGATGACCATAGATGTTAAGTCCCATATTGCTCATAGTCATTTGAACCAAGCCAGTAATAACGTTATTCGGGACAACAACTGATTTCAGTCTACATTCACGAAGTTCTTCACTGACGGCAGCACAACCATGACGTAAGTCTGCAAACAATCAGTTATCAGTATTTTCTAAAGGTGACCCGTTGCCAAAGATTGCACAAGACTTGAAGTATAGTTGTTAACTTTCACCATTACGAAAATCGTAAAAAGTTTCCGATGAAAACATGGATGTGAAATTTCATTGCTTCGTCCAAACGTTCACTGTCAAGTAACCTAAGGCCGGATCCTTAACTGAAATTGTTTTTAGAATAACTGATGACAAATTTTAAATAGCAGTGACGTCGCAACTCAGTAGCGCCATCTATCGGTGTAACTTGAAATATGGACCTCGGATCGTTTGGGTTTCGTAATATGCATCGAGCAATAAAATCAAGTGAAAAAAATATTACAGATACTTCGTATTTGACTGAAACGAGTCGTTGGCAGAAGAAGTAGTTACGAACTTCCGATAAATGTTACAAAGAGACCTACACTATGGAAATATACGGTCTACATACCGTGTCTCTTGGTACTAATGCATAAGACGTCAGTTCGACACATCCATGGCAGTGCTTACAGAAACGAGGAGGGACACATCAGACCGACCACGAGGAGACGTTCTGGCTACCTTTTCCCGTCAAGTATCTGAAAATTCCGTCCGTAAGCGCCTTCATGAAGGTGAGTACCAAGATGATATTGTAAGTGTACTAAACATTGACACCCCAAAATAAGTAATGTACCCTTGGCCTTATCATACTTCATTGGGACGAAAAGCACATGGCCAGTAATCTCGATCCCCAGTAGGTCGTATTTGTCTTCTTAGCAGTCGTACAGATCTTAATCTCTATCTCTGATCTGGATGAGTATTGCGCCCTAGCTTTCGTTTCAAATCCAAATATAATTGACTGGGTGATCTGTCCATCCCTGCCGGCTGCAGTGGCCGAGCGGTTCTAGGCGCTACAGTCCGGAACCGCGTGACCGCTACGGTCGCAGGTTCGAATCCTGCCTCGGGCATGGATGTGTGTCATGTCCTTAGGTTAGTTAAGTTTAAGTAGTTCTAAGTTCTAGGGGACAGATGACCTCAGAAGTTAAGTCCCATAGTGCTCAGAACCATTTGAACCATTTTTTTGTCCATCCCTGATAAACGCTATGTTTTTCTTTTGTGAATGTTTACTCTCTGACACTATTGTTATGCTCAGTCCTTTATGACTGTGACACAGATGTGACGTCAAATTGGTCTCTAATGGCAACGAAATTGAGACTGAATGAGTCTTGCTCAAATCACCGATATCTATTTATGAGGCCTATGTACTCATTTCGTTGCCTTATTTTTATTAATGTACCCGACCTGTAGAAGTAGACACAGAAAAAGACACTGGGGGCGCTGAGTAAGTAAGACAATACATTTTTTCTCGCTCAGTTTCGGCTGAAGTATGGAATTTTTTGTGAGACATCGTGGAATATTCCCGCTTCAGCCCCTATAGTTACACGAAGTTCAGACAGGTGACGGTGCTGTACGCAGGCTCCAAAATGGGGTCTGTAACGGAGCCGCTATGCAAACAGAGAGCTGTTATTGAGATTCTTCCGGGGGAAAACCAGAGAATTTCATATATTCTTACAAGGGAACCTCCCCATCGCACCCCCTTCAGATTTAGTTATAAGGTGGCACAGTGGATAGGCCTTGAAAAACTGTACACAGATTAATCGAGAAAACAGGAAGAAATTGTGTGAAACTATGAAAAAAATAAGCAAAATATACAAACTGAGTAGTCCATGTGCAAGATAGGCAATATAAATGTTGATATTGGCTCAGGAACGCCTTGGTCCCGTGGTTAGCGTGAGCAGCTGCGATACGAGAGGTCCTTGGATCAAGTCTTCCCTGAAGGGAAAATTTTAATTTTTTATTTTCAGACAATTATCAAAATTCAGGCACTTACACAAAATCAACTTCGCTCTCCAAAATTCCAGGACATGTTCAGATTTGCTGGGACATATGCAGGTTTGACGGTCTACATGCGGAAAAAATTGAAAACGTTAAAAACATATGTTTTGACAGAGCACAAGGAAAACTGTGCGACTGTGAAACTGTTGCATTCATTTATTGCAGTTTATGTGACAAACTCTTATGTTTTCATCACTTTTTTGGGAGTGATTATCACATTAACAAGAAAACCTAAATCGGGCAAGGTAGAAGAATCTTTCTACCCGTTCGCCAAGTGTACACGTTAGGTGGGTCGACAACATTTTCTTGTCATGTGACGCACATGCCGTCACCAGTGTCGTATAGAATATATCAGACGTGTTTTCCTGTGGAGGAATCGGTTGACCTATGACCTTTTGATCAAATGTTTTCGGTTCCCATTGGAGAGCCACGTTCGTTCGTCTACTCATCGCACGGTTTTGCGGTGCGGTCGCAAAACACAGACACTAAACTTATTACAGTGAACAGAGACGTCAATGAACGAACGGACAGATCATGACTTTGCGAAAATAAAAAAATTAAACTTTTCACTCGAGGGAAGACTTGAACCAAGGACCGCTCGTTCCGCAACTACTCACGCTAACCACGGGACCACGGCGCTCCTGAGCTCACCATCTCCTTAATGTTGCTTATCTTGCATATGGGCTACTCAGTTTGTGTATTTTGCTTATTTTTTTCATAGTTCCACACAACTTCTTCCTGTTTTCTCGATTGATCTGCGTTCAGTTTTTCGAGGCCTATCCACTGTGCCAGCTTATAACTAAATCTGAGGGGGGTGCGATGGGTAGGTTCCCTTGTTAGTGGCTTGCAGAATGTCTACGGAGACCTGGTAGAAATCAAAGCACGTTGATTCGTTGGACGAGGGGTCAGTGATCATCGTAACAAGGTCCCGCAAACCATTCCGATCTCCCGCGTCCAGGCCGGCCTCACACAGCTGTTACACCTGCAATGTTAGAACGTGCGGACACTCTCATTCTAGGCTGTCGACGGATCACAATCGAACACCTCGCTGCACGGGTGGGCGTCTCTGTTGATAGTGATGATACACTCGTCCGATAGTTATGGTACTCAAAGGTTTATGTATCCGCTAGGTGCCTCGCAGCCTAACACAAGACCATAATAAACAACGAAGGACCATCTGTGCAGATCTGCTTGCGCGTTACGAGGCCTATCGTGACAGGTTTTTTGTCGAACATCGTGTCAGGTGACGAAACGAGGGGTTCACCACTTCAAACCGAAAACATAAATGAAACCAATGGAGTGGCACTACACCACCTCTCCTCCGAAGAAAAAGTTCAAAGCCGCACCCTCAATTGGTAAAGTCTTCTGGGAATCTGAGGGGGCTAATCGGTTTGATGTCCTCCCTCGTGGTGGAACGATCTACTTTAAAGTGTATTGTGACTTTGTTCGTCGCCATAAAAATGCGAATGAACTTCTCACTTCTCCGTGACAACATAAGGCCTCACTCAAGAGGAGCTCACTAAACGTCATTGAGTAGTAGGGCCTCATCCACGCTACAGCCCGGATGTCGCAACTTCCATCTGTTTGATCCAATGGAAGGTGCACTGCGCGGGAAGCAATACATGGATGATGGGGAGGTTACTGATGCAACAGGGTGTTGGATCCGACGTCGAACACTAGGGCGGTACCATACTGGCATACAGATCCTCCCAGAAAGATACCGTAAGCTCGTCGAATTGAACGGAGGTTACGTTGAAAAATACGATTATTTAGCCAAGAGGATGGTGAGTAATGTAATGATGGTACTTTTGAGCACAGTATTTTGACTACTTTTCTAATATTTTTCTTCAGGTGCTCCGAAAAGAAGAAGTTTCAATTTTCACTTTCCGTCAATGCGAGGTTACTAGTCATTGAACACCATCTCGGACTGTTGGAACGACGGCGAAATAAACAGGCCGTGCCCTTTTAAGAGGAACCATATCGGCGTTTGCCTTAAGTGGGTTATGAAATTCGCTGACCAGAGGGGAGTTAGAACCCATGTCCCTCCCAATAAGAGTGCAGTACCTTTTCACTGTGTTACATGGGTTGGTAGATGCCCAGAAAAGTGTTCTTATGTGTGCTCAGAATCATTACTTATTGTCATACCGGATAAATTTCAAAAGTCTTAGGCAGTTGTCTCCAACATCGCTTCAGGAGTAAAAGTACTGGCCAACCATGTTCTCTTTAAGCCTGGTTGAAACCGGAGCGAACAAAAGCGAATGAGAATCAGTGAACAAGTATGCTCTCTGGGGTAAACGGCAGCCGAGAGCGAGTGGACACCAATCGGTCAGGTTCGGTCGGCTTTTCAGCGAACCATCAAAGGACGTTAGCGTCTTTTCCGCTTTGGTGGTAACAGCACAGAGAACAGTCATCTGCAGTTTTGAGAGTGAACTTTTGTTGACATGAGTTACGCGAGCAACGGAGTGGTCTGAAGAAAATGTAATATTCCTTATAGCAGAATGCCTATATGAAAGATGCTTGGGAGAGCCATACACTGAACGCCGAAAAAAAAACTGAGTGGTACAAAATTGCCGAAGTACACAAACGTCCAACTTGGAACGTGAGAAACGCCGTAATTTCATTAGATGCTTTCATCACGCGGGAACGGACTGAATACTCACAGACTTTGCATTTACTTATATTGAATATTAATAGCACAATATAATCCCTTGAAGGTATAAACGTATTAGTATATATTTATTATGCTGATTAAAATAAAAGTATACGAAAACCTGATTTTCCCCAATACTTCGATCTAAGTAGCTGTGATTACATCACAGATGCATTTACGTTGTGTTTCTTACGATCGCAGTTGCTGTAATTACATCGAAGAAAAATCAATGTTATCAGCGGTAATAACAGAACATACAAAAACAGTTTCCCCGTTATCACGAAATCTACCCTATAACAAATTTTGTAGCCGATTTTATCAACTGCTTAGGTGACAGTTTGAATATAAATGTCGTTTAATTATTAACACTGAACATTGTCTTCCTTACATGAACTGTTTTGGTGCATAAGCTCGGCGCGTGTTTCAATACATTTAATAAACACAACAGATAAACTTAACAAAGACTTTGGTGATCATTGATATACTCTACTTCCCTATTTACGACAGTCTGCCAATGCTGGGGTAACTTTCTGATTCCGCGACTATAGAAATCATGTGGTTTTGAGGCTAAGAGATCATAGAGTCATATTCGGAGCGCATTTACATTCGGAAAGTGACTTGCTTGAGAGTTATTCGATAGAGAGCGAAAATGGTGAAAATCTGAGGGCGGAACATCAGATCAATAAGATGGGTGCGGAATTACTTTCCAACCTAACTCTTATATAGCGTTTTTGGTCAGCCTAGCAGAAATGGTGCGGGCGTAGCATCACTTCAAGTAGTATACCTGGTCGTTGTTCTTGGAGTGTGTCTACATGAAGCCTCAGCTGTTGACAGTAAGTGTCAGGAGTGATGGTTACAGCTCACGGGAGCTATTTGTAGTGCACCAGACCGTTGCTCCAGCAGATGCATAACATTATCATTTGTGGATGAGCGCAGGTAGTTATGCGGCGTGTTGCTGCTTTGTTTCGGCTTAACTATTCCTTTCTTTTCCTTATGTTAGCATAAAGACACCACATCTAGTCATCATTAATGGTACAGGATACCAATAGTCGGTGTTGTTAAAGAGCCAATTGATGAAGAGGAAGCAGAGATGTACATATGGTGACCCGCTGATTTTTGTCTTTTTGACTAAGAGCTTGCGCTACCGTTACACCCAATATTTGAACTCTGCGCACTGCATGCCAATGTCGCACGATGATGGAGAGATTGCACTTCATCACATCTGCCAGTTCTCGAGTATACTGATGCGGATCATTGTGGCTTAAAGCCTTTAAACGATCTTCATGAAACGTCGAAGGTCTTCCTGAACGTGGAGAGTCGCTGCAACCAAAACCATCCTCCTTAAATCAAGACAATCATTTTTTTGCCGTACTCTGTGCAATAGCATTATCCTCATACACAGCGCACATGTATCAGGCTGCGTCCACTCCTCTCACCCCCCTACTGAACGCAAACAGAAGAATATCTCCGGAATACTACGATTTTTAGACTTGACACTCCATTTTCTAGCATCCAAGGTTCCAATCATTATCTCCAAACTCTAAAATGACGATAGGTAAACTGAAATAGCTAAAGTGAAGTACAAATAAAAATGACAATCGATAAATAAACCCATAGCAACTGGAATACCGACGTGCAACATAAAAATGCTGCGAACTTATGCACGAAGCTAATATTTTAGCAAAAGCCTAGAAGTGCTTCACATACGTCAGTGCAGACAGCAGGAACTATGCAAGATATAGAAACTATTAAAATACGAAACACCTTTAACGTGTTTCATGTCGCTACTAACCAGAGTGTTAATGGTAGTGTTCCCCAAGCTTATGTTGCTTGTCGGTTATCAGTATCTGCTTTCTAATTTCCTTCTCAACTGGTGTGAAAACTAAGCAAAACATTCGGCCCAGATACGTGCAAAGTTACGTAGCTGCGCTGAGAAAAACAGGCGCTGCTACTCGTTGTTAACTGGACTGCTTCCTAGGGTTTCACACTTGCTTACAAATCCCGACAGCTAGACCTGCATGGTCTTTTCCTATTCTATTTTGCTCACTTCGTCAAAATTAATGCGCTCACAGTGCAAGGTAATTCTGTCTGAGTGCCAGTTTTTTCCTTCGTGGATATAACTACTATTGTACCGAGTGAAACTTGTGTGTCGGTCGTTAGCGCCACTAGTCAAATCCCATCACAGACGTATCTGCTGGTTCAGCAATGCCAACCAGTCTGGTTGGAGTCCAGCTGGGCACGCGGACGTTATGGCCACTCGCTGAAGTACCTTAGACAATTTAGGTCGCCGTAGAAATGTTATGAACAAACTGGAACCCTCGAAGAGGCCGATGACGTAGGGACAGTGACCCAAGGCGAAAAAATTGCAGAGATTACTGACCGGCTACATTATACTTTTGCGATGTGTGTGATTTTGGAATGAACAGTGAACTCTTTGCAGAGTTACAGCTGAGGCGAGAGATATTTCGGTGAAAAACACAATACAGGGGTTTGCCTAAGGCAGACCCGACCTGTAAAAATACACTCCTGGAAATGGAAAAAAGAACACATTGACACCGGTGTGTCAGACCCACCATACTTGCTCCTGACACTGCGAGAGGGCTGCACAAGCAATGATCACACGCACGGCACAGCGGACACACCAGGAACCGCGGTGTTGGCCGTCGAATGGCGCTAGCTGCGCAGCATTTGTGCACCGCCGCCGTCAGTGTCAGCCAGTTTGCCGTGGCATACGGAGCTCCATCGCAGTCTTTAAGACTGGTAGCATGCCGCGACAGCGTGGACGTGAAGCGTATGTGCAGTTGACGGACTTTGAGCGAGGGCGTATAGTGGGCATGCGGGAGGCCGGGTGGACGTACCGCCGAATTGCTCAACACGTGGGGCGTGAGGTCTCCACAGTACATCGATGTTGTCGCCAGTGGTCGGCGGAAGGTGCACGTGCCCGTCGATCTGGGACCGGACCGCAGCGACGCACGGATGCACGCCAAGACCGTAGGATCCTACGCAGTGCCGTAGGGGACCGCACCGCCACTTCGCAGCAAATTAGGGACACTGTTGCTCCTGGGCTATCGGCGAGGACCATTCGCAACCGTCTCCATGAAGCTGGGCTACGGTCCCGCACACCGTTAGGCCGTCTTCCGCTCACGCCCCAACATCGTGCAGCCCGCCTCCAGTGGTGTCGCGACAGGCGTGAATGGAGGGACGAATGGAGACGTGTCGTCTTCAGCGATGAGAGTCGCTTCTGCCTTGGTGCCAATGATGGTCGTATGCGTGTTTGGCGCCGTGCAGGTGAGCGCCACAATCAGGACTGCATACGACCGAGGCACACAGGGCCAACACCCGGCATCATGGTGTGGGGAGCGATCTCCTACACTGGCCGTACACCACTGGTGATCGTCGAGGGGACACTGAATATGCACGGTACATCCAAACCGTCATCGAACCCATCGTTCTACCATTCCTAGACCGGCAAGGGAACTTGCTGTTCCAACAGGACAATGCACGTCCGCATGTATCCCGTGCCACCCAACGTGCTCTAGAAGATGTAAGTCAACTACCCTGGCCAGCAAGATCTCCGGATCTGTCCCCCATTGAGCATGTTTGGGACTGGATGAAGCGTCGTCTCACGCGGTCTGCACGTGCAGCACGAACGCTGGTCCAACTGAGGCGCCAGGTGGAAATGGCATGGCAAGCCGTTCCACAGGACTACATCCAGCATCTCTACGATCGTCTCCATGGGAGAATAGCAGCCTGCATTGCTGCGAAAGGTGGATATACACTGTACTAGTGCCGACATTGTGCATGCTCTGTTGCCTGTGTCTATGTGCCTGTGGTTCTGTCAGTGTGATCATGTGATGTATCTGACCCCAGGAATGTGTCAATAAAGTTTCCCCTTCCTGGGACAATGAATTCACGGTGTTCTTATTTCAATTTCCAGGAGTGTATTTGCGTACAAACACCGGAAGGACAGCGAATATCCTACAATTACAGTTACTCAAAAAAACGAATTATCCGAAAGGGACGGAGATTGGTAGATGTGATGTACACGTACAAACAAATGAATGATTACAATTTCAGAGAAATTAGATGATTTATACAAGAGGAACAGCTTCACAAATTGAGCAAGATAATAACGCAGTGGTCCACCTCTGGCCCTTACGCAAGCAGCTATTCCGCTCGGCATTGATTGAGAGCGTTGTGGAGCGCCCTTCTGAGATATATCGTGCCCATTATATCCACTCGGTGCGTTACATCGTCAAAATCCCTAGATGGTTGGAGGACCCATCAGTAATGCTCCAATCTGAAATTACTTGCCATGAAGACCAACAAAACGGGGCGCAGAATATCGTCGGCGTACCGCTGTGCTTTAAGGCTGCCGCGGATGACGTCTAAAACGCCCTACTGCGCAAAGAAATGGCACCCCAGACCATCATTCCTGGCTGTCGGGCTATAGGGCGGGCGAGAGTCTGGTTGGGATCGCATCACTGTCTGGGGCGTCTCCAGATATGTCTGTGCTGGTCGTAGGGTCTCAGTTCGAATCAGGACACATCACTGAACACAGTTCTACTCCGGCCAGTAAGATTTCAGGCTGAAGACGGGTTTTGACTATCTAACACGCCAATAGGAAGATATCCAGTGGCTCTATCAATCAATGGTAAGGCGAATAAATGCTTCCACAAGGGCCAGAGGTGGACCAACTTGTTGTTTACTGGCTAATTGGTAAAGCTCTTTCCCTTGAACACATCGTTCTACTTTTTGAAATTGTAATTATTTTCTGCTTATTTACTAATTTTTTGTGCATACATCTACCGATTTCCGTCCCATTTGGTAATTCCTTTGTGGTGCGTGGTCTTCTTGAATATATAAAAACGTGCGTGTTTCACCTTTCATTCCATAACGTCAAATGGAATGATTTTTTTTGCTTAGCTTAAGTTTTACGAGTTGAAAAGCGTGTAATACGAATTATTTGTTGTGTAAACTTACGAGAATCCAGCACAGTGTAGTGTCCCTTTTCAAATATTAAGGACAATATATACGAAATGACTAAAAAAAGAGACTATGAATAATATTAAATGGACAGGAACGTCAAATTTATTATGAAAATTTATGTAATTAATTTCAAGGAAATATTATATCGATCGTAATGTAAAAAAGACATATGTAACCGATGAAATCGTAGTGTATAAGGTATATACGCAATCATTATGATCTTTGTTCTTATATATAAACTGAAAAAAGACACTGAGTTTTTCGTTTGCTGTTAGTCTGCTGTCTTGGAGAGATTACGTATAGCGATAGCATTTGTTCTGTTTGTTCTTTTGCTTAGCAATTAATTATAGTGTATCCTGTGCTTGGTGAAAATATATGTATAAAAGTGAGTGCATTTTGTCATTTAAAAACCCATACAAGTACCTCTTCATGTCAATGGAAAAAGGTTATTTACCATTTTTCAGTTGCTGCGAAGCGAGCAGCGATGAACTTTGAGTGGTAACAATTGCCGCCATTACGCGGCTTATTTAAAATTGCTATTTTGTGCAGTTTACATCAATAGCCAGCGTAGTAAAAATCATTCCAAGTAATTAAGTTATTTAAAGTGGAAAAGTTCAACAATGTTATTTTGGCAAAAACTAAATATTTTCAGAGATGCAATTATTTCTAGGTCAGTGGACTAGGCCGGAATTCCATTACGCTAAGAACAATTGAAATAATTTGTAGGGAGCCTGGCGCTCTAGTAAATCATAATATCACATTTATTTTGGCCATCTACAAATCAATTTTCTCATTACAGCCTCTATTGTTTTTTTACGTAACAGTCAATACTAATAAATCAACATATCAAATAATAAATTACAGTATAGGGACGTAATAATAGGACTACCCATTAATGAAATATATCATAAATAGCGTATATCTTTTGAAAACAACATCGGAGTTAATGGAAGGAGTAATAGAAATTAGTATATATTTATAGATTTAAAACCATTTTAACTACTTGGTAGAAACAAAATAAAAATATTAAATATTCTTAAAGGTCAGTTTAAGAAGATCCTAAGAGATTTATGGGTGGGCAGTTACTTCTTCTCTCGTGAATAATTTTGCAAACCAAATCTGATGTACGTATTATTAATATTATCAAATAAAATGAGTTTTAAGTAAAATATGATGTCAGCATTTCTTCAGTACAATAATGTGATCAGCGTAAATTAATATTGAACACTGCTTCATATTAAATAACATATGTGAACAAGAATTAAGGAATTATCTTATGCACTGCAGTTTTTATTTATTCTTACGTTTTTGTTATTACATCTAAAACTGAATTGGTTTCCCCTTTTTTTAATCTATCCATGCTAAACATTTCACTTACGTTGGAATGAACATCAGCATAAACCCTTTCTTTGTGGATATTTATTATGTTTTCTTGACTCACGGCGTTCTACATCCTTGAGGATCCTCTAAAAAAGCAGTTATGGAACAAAATGGTATATCCAGTTTAAGTTAATCTATGAATGTCTAATTACGTAATTTCTATTCTGGGACCTGGTCCTAGTATGGCAGCAAGTTGTGTAAAGTCCCAGCAACTGCCAGACAGATCAGTGACATAATTCTGATCATCACATGTGAGGAAGATGGATCATTGTTTCCTTAATGAAATACATATTCACTTGCGAGCCCGACATATGTGCTCCACTGAACTAGTTTTCCTGCAAAGTAACGCCCCTCGAACCTTAAGACAGCTTTAATAGAACTGCCTTTGGTGTTCCGCGAATGGATGTAACAGGGTTTTAATGTCCGCTGTAGACTTATTACGGCATTGATGAACAGCCCGGGCGAATTAATTATAGGATGGGAGCTCCTGCGAAGTTACAGCAAGTAGTTAATTAAAACAGAGGTGATGTAGCGCGCGTGGAGAAGATCGACCGACCGTGGTCAGACACAGATGATGCTGTGGCTACCGTCGTTACCTTTATACTCATTTGCGTCGTAGTGGTGTCGTTGTAAGAAAAATTCCAAACACTAACGTACACTATAATTACCTGAAATTGTTGGTTGGAGAGCGATCAGTAAATTCAGTGTTAAGAAAGCTTTAGATATGAAGTTTTCTTTGCCTTTATCGTATGTAGGTATACTGGCTTATTAATATCGACAGAACTAAGTTGCCATCTTCAGATCCACAGTTTAGAGATCATGAAACCATGCTGTGCGATAAACCACACCCTTGTTTCCGTACCATCGTAACAGGTGCATAATAACAAGAGAGTAAAGCAGTAAAAAATAGCTGTGGCAACATGGCAAGACAGTTATACAAGTATGGCACATCAAGAAGTGGCATGTAGTAGCTCCTAGGAAACGTCTTGGTCACTAAGTACGTTATTTATGACGCGTTTCGAATAACTGTCATCAGACAACCATAGCCAAAATTAACACCAAAAACAATATTAGAAAAGCTTGTATAGAAAGCTTTTAAATCTTACAAATACTACGAGACCAATGTAACATCAGGAACGAAAGTACACATTAATATAAGTACTTACACTACGCTTAGGAAAGACCATATAAGAAAAATGTACTTACCTTAAAGATGGATAACTTCATCAGTCAAATCGAAGAACATCACGAAGTGTAGCATTTGTCAGTGTTGGCTGCGGGCTACATTGTGGACCTAACGGCGGCAGCGTTGTGTTGCCGAAACTAGTAATCCAGTGTACATACAAGCAATCAGGGCAATGAAGTCTTGATATTCGCAACTTTCATTAGAAAGATGTTCGCTTCCTGCTTATAAATTCTACTTCTTATCTCAGACAAATCTGACTTTATGAAAGAAAACGCATGTTTCCCATTACACTGGATAACAGAAAATTTCATTTATGTTTATACTCCGCAGATCACTGAGAAACTGGTTGCAGAGGGTTCCATATTTTAAAATAAAACTTTCAGTTTGTGCAACATGTTACTTCTCCTGCCCTGGCACTTAACACTAAAGTAAGCAGTTCGTTTCCTGTTGATTAAATATATTTTCGTTGCCTGTATCTTTTCTGCGAACAATGTAGAGGAGGAATACAATGCTAAGAGTTAAGCTGCTCTGAAAGGGATTCGCGCCACACTCATGATTTGCATGGTTTGTGTGTTTATGTGCATGTGACTCTCTGTGTGTGTGTGTGTGTATGTGTGTGTGTGTGTGTGTGTGTGTGTGTGTTCTACGGAAAGCATATGTCTGAATAAATTAATCGCTACGTAGAGCCACTAGTGAAAGGAGCTGAAGGTAATTCCCAAATGCTCGCGACAGTTCAGTTGACCGCAATTTGCGTCCTATCAAGACTGGAGGTATGGGTCTTATGTCCACTGTTCAGCCTTTCAACCAGCCTCAAAGGGTCTCTTCAAACGTGGGATCATCAGACTCATGATCCCCGTTGCTGGAGGCTCTGGATTCCTATTCAGCTTTACCTCTCGTCTCGTCGATGGTTGATTCTTCGTAGCAGGACATATCAAGAGGTCTTCGTCCTCTGACGGTGCTAAGAATGAAAGAATTAGAAAAATCGTTAAGGAATATGAATCACATAATTCGTCATAAATTATAAAAGCTATTGATACACTACCTGGCTTAAAAAGAGATGGCTCATAACCTATGCAAAATTTAATACAAAGTCCAGCGCAAGCAAAATTCATCAAATCAACTAGAAATTTTGTCTACGTCGTCTTGAATCCTCCTACAGTCACTCAACTTCGACTCTTACCGTACAGTACAGCATCATGAGCAGACAACCGCACACTGCTGCCCACCCTGTCCGCCAGATCATTTGTGATGTTACGATACGGAAGCAAACGCGGGGAGACTTCCAAGATTCATCAAGCCAGAAAAGCCTACGACGTCAGAATTTCTCGTATTTTGGCGCTCGGTTGAAACATAATTGTGACTTTATATCATAATCGAGAAAAAGCCTTTCACACACGAATACGTTCATCGAAACATTACATCTAAAGCCTCATTATGGAGGCGTGGATACTCTTCCCAAAGAAAACAACGTAGACTTTCTAGACATCTTTAACGAAAAGAAATTTATATAAAAATGGGAATTACATTGGAGATCAATCGATTTCACCTGACATGTACAATGGTGCTTTCAGCTGAAGTGGAAAAAATTCTGTAAAACAGGTGTAAGCTTGGAAGTGGGGTCAAATCATTTACGAAACTATCCTCATGATTCTTTCAAGACCACAATGAATTCTTCAGGCCTCTTTTTTTCCTTAACGTTAATGACATTAGGGAGATGGACTATGTATTTTGTCAGAATTTGTCCCTTCAATAATGCAATTATCTATTCAAATGCATCGACAACAACTGAATAATACGTCTTTTACTACCCTGCAGCGTCTACTGCGGGCAGCGTCCAATCAAGTAGACTCAAAATGTGAGGTCTGCAATCCATTCCAAATGTTCTAATTTTCCTTCCTAGTCTCGTTTTTCCTTCATATATTCTACAATAGAGAGTTTTAAACAGAAAATTTGTTCCAGGCGCGCCCTTGATTTAACCAAAGAACTTTAGTGTTATATCTAAAGACTGCACACTCCTAGTTCATTTCCATAGTAAACTGTTGCAACTGACATTGGAATAAAGTGGGCTACTTCAGCACATTTACTATCGTACCGCATTTACGTGCTTCATGACTGCAAATTTGGTGCAAAGGGCTCCGCGGTGTGCAGATCAATGAATACTGTCTGGCTAGCGTTTTAATTGTTTGTTCTTTCATCGCCAGTTTAATTTTGAATTATTTCTACAAGGTGCCGTAACGTCCATATGATATCTGCAGGCGCCGGCCGCTGTGGCCGAGCGTTCTAGGCGCTTCAGTCCGGAATAGCGCTGCTGCTACGGTTGCAGGTTCGAATCCTGCCTAGGGCATGGATGTGTGTGATGTTCTTAGGTTAGTTAGGTTTAAGTAGTTCTAAGTCTAGGGGACTGATGACCTCAGATGTTAAGTCCCATAGTGCTTAGAGACATTTGAACCATTTGATATCTGCGGTACCTTTCGATGTTGCGAGTGAGTATCGCATAATGCATACTAGATATTGAAAATTCTCATTATTCTCTTCTGTCATTACTACTCATCTGTAAAGGCTCGTGGGATAACAGATATTGACAGTTCTTATTGTTCTCTTCTGTCATTACCACTCATCTTAAAAGGCTTGTGGCCGTAGACTGCTAGGCAGCATCTTTTTGTGTAAACAGCCAATGTATATGTGACCTTTTATACCATGAAGAAATAGAGAATGCGCTGACACCAAGATTCCACCTAATGGAAGAAAGCTGTGACGACCGAGAAATTGTGTATCGCAATGCTAAATAAAACGTCGCGCCGTACCGAGTACTTCCGAGTAGTGCTGACCAAAGACGAGAAAGGCCGAGTCTCGGACCACCCGTGCAGTTTCCTACGGATTGGCCGACGCTGCAGTAAACTTTAGTACTTACCCCACCCGTGGCTGAATTTAACACTTCCAGCAACACAGAATGTATTTGCTATGTCCTCGGCAGTGGATTTCACTTTCAGGGTTGAAAGTTGTGTGACTCAAGCGTGCTTATTTTGAACTGACGAAACTCGCTCGGACTCTTATGGAATATACTAGTACATCTGACTGATGTTGAATAGTTGAGACGCATCTGATTGATAATGAAAATTCAAGTAAACGAATAATGAATTAAGCATGCACAGAAACAAATATTGTAATATTTGCACACCTTTTCGATAGTAAATTATGTAAGCATATCTGATTAATAACTTATACTGCATGTACCTAATACTGAATAAGAAAACGCAACAGATTTAATTTACCATTATTTTTAAAAAAAGCACAGGCCACACATCGTTTCCGACTGCACAGACAACACCAATACCATTAGCTCGATTGTTCTGTATCCAGTCAGATCCGAAACAACTTAGTAGCTCTGTGGTGTTAGCTGACGAAATCGCACCTCCCTATAATCTTTTTCGTACCCTACGTCACACTGGAACAATAAGAGGAAAGAAAAGTAATGCTGTGCAGTGCCCTCTACCATGTGACAGTGCAGTGGACAAGCTTTGTCTTGGCCACAGGTTTCATAAGATATTGTATCTCTTCATGCAGATCCTGTCTTGCAAACTCTCCGGAAGGTTAATATACCAGTTTCCCGACTGACGGTCCGTTTTAACAAAATCAAAGCAAATTTGCCGACACAGACTTCATGTGATGAACAAGTGTGAAACCAATTTTAATTGCAGATTAATCAAACACAAGGAAAGGAAAATACGAGTGCAGTATTCACGAGGAAAAAATTTATTCACTGGTTACGTACAGCTGCATACAAACATGTTCACGACATCTCATATATAATTTGCCCCGGGACAAGGCATTCGGGGAAAAACGAAAGCCGCGCGGGATTAGCCAAGCGGTCTGAGGCGCTGCAGTCGTGTACTGTGCGGCTGGTCCCGGCGGAGGTTCGAGTCCTTCCTCGGGCATGGGTCCTTAGGATACTTTAGGTTAGGTAATGTGTAAGCTTAGGGATTGATGACCTTAGCAGTTAAGTCCCATAAGATTTCACACACTATTTTTTTTTTTTTTTTTGACAAACGAAATCTCTATAACCCACTTACAGGGTACATTTCAAAAACAGAACTAATAACAGAGGTTATATTATACGTAATATACTGGTAATACTATAAAACGACCCTTCACATTCGGTGTCGAATTCTACACATGTATCCGCCAAGAAGGCTTCAGTAAAAATCTATCGAAAGTGACTCAAGTAACCCCACTTTCCTACACAGTGTGACGCAGCAATCCTATTCGTAACAACAGAATAGATTCTGGCCACATTAATCACTACCTGATACGACGCAGGGTGACTGTAGAGAAGCAGTATTCTTTTGTGAATTATTTTGTGTTGACAGTTAAAAAGTTCTAATCTAACATCACATATCCTTTTATGATAAGAAGAGACTTGCGTAATGTGTAAGCTTAAAATAATAACTCTGGAAAAACCTCTGTAAATTATTTTCTTCTTTTCTCTTGCTACCCTCTCCTGTATCTTCCCTCATTATCTGGTTTCCATCCACCCCTATTAGTTCAGACGGTTATAGGTACCTAATTTAATTTAATTTAATTTGGATGATAATATTCACCATGAAACAAATTTTTTGCATTGTATCCGTTCATTTTCCTGTCATTAATTGTATATACGTGTTTTTAATAGTCCATTCTTTGAAAGTGACGGTGAGTTTGTTCCATGATAAGAGGTAGCTGGCTTGAACGCGTCTGTTTAGCCTCCATTACAGCTATCTCGTTCGGAGAACTAGAGAACTACTAATTGTTCACATATCAGTTTTCCATCACCCCGGCTCCCAGAATTCCTGAAGATAGACGCTGACTGTGGATATTGTATCACAGACACGGTCCATTTGACTGTTCAGAGATGTAACTAAACCTACCTAAAGATGTAAACTACCATGCATGAGCAGCGGCAATTAGATGGAGGGGGTCCGACTGTAACCTCCCCACAATAAAAAAAAATATTACGAATATTTATTCACATTTGGTGTAACCTCAAAACACAAAAATTCCTAAACCTCTCAACAGTAAAAAATATAATTATGTCGTTCACATTCAGTGTAACGTCCCAACAAAATAATTTCCGTAACCTGGTAATAATACAATGAGGCTAACCTCTCAATTAAATTGTCGCTCACTTATAACCTTTCAATGATTGACTGTCAATTTAACCGGGTAAATTTTGGACGTCAGCAGTGCTGTTTCATGGCCCTGAAAGATCATACTGAATAAATTGAAAATTCTTACCTCAGTCTAGTCGCCGGATAACGCATATATATCTGCTCCTGTAAGAAATTATTCTGGCACAGCCGAGTGCAATGCTGGCCGATAGATTTCTTATGTATAAAAAAGGAAGAACTGATTTTTCTTTGCAATAATCGGGATGATCATGGATTGGAGAAATTAGTAAATTCTTTAAATTGAAATGAATGATTGTCAAAAGTTACTTTTTATGAGAAAGATTATTATTAAGAGATTTTTTTGAACATTTACTTGGGACTTGATATAACAATACTACATATGCGCGAGGCTGCTTTTACCTTATACTGCAACGCTGAGACTCCGCCATCGCTGCACACGGCCGGCCCAGCCAATACGATACACCAGACTGCTCGCTAGCAACCACTTACTGCTACTACTACACAGTTCCTACTGCAGTCAACACTGCTCTTTGGTCTCAGATTCTCTTATATCTTACATATCGCAGGCAGCGCGTGAGCAATCCATCGAAATTACATCTGCTCGAGTACGCTAGCAACAAATTCTTTAATCATGGACGTCTTACACGACAGCCGATCAGTTGTAGTCATTCCACCAGGAAGAAGGTACACGGCTCTTGTTGTCCGTAGTTCAGCCATGCTTAGACGGTCAAAACCGCGTTGCGATCGCGTCCACATTATTGCTTTATGCCAGGAACGGCTCTCAACAAGGGAAGTGTCCAGCTGTCTCGGAGTGAACCAAAGCGATGGTTTTCGGACGTGGAGGAAACACAGAGAGGCAGGAACTGTCGAAGACATGCTTCGCTCAGTCCGCCGAAGGGCTACTACTGCAGTGGATGACCGCACCTACGGATTATGGTTCGGAAGAAACCTGGCAGCAACAGCACGATGTTCAATAATGTTTCTCATGCAGTCACAGGACGTCGTGTTATGACTCAAACTGTGCGCAATATGCTGCATGATGCCCAACTTCACTCCCGACGTCCGTGGCGAGGTCCACCTTTACAACCATGACGCCATGCAGCGCAGTACAGATGGGCCCACAAAGTGATGAATGGACAGCTCAGGACTGACAACACGTTCTTTTCACCGATGAGTGTCGCATAAGCCTTCAACCTGACAAACGTCGGAGACGTGTATGGAGGCGACCCGGTCAGGCTGAACGCCGTAGACACACTGTCCAGCGAGTGCAGCAGGTGGAGGTTACCTGCTGTTTTGGGGATGCATTATGTGGGGCCGACGCTGGTGGTCATGGAAGGCAGCGGAACGGCTGCACAATACGTGAATACCATCCTCCGATCGATAGTGCAACCATATGGGCAGCATATTAGCGATGCAGTCGTCTTCACGGACGACAATTCGCGCCCCATCGTGCACATCTTGTTAATGACTTCCTTCAGGATAACGACGGTGCTCGATTACAGTGGCCAGCATATTCTCCGGATATAAACCCTATCGAACATGCCTATAATAGATTGCAAAGGGCTATTTATGGTCGACGCTACCCACCTACCACTCTGAAGGATCTAGGCCGAATCGCCGTTGAGGAGTGGGACAATCAGGACTAACACTGCCTTGATGAACTTGTGGATAGTATGCCACGACTAATACAGACATGCATCAGAGCAATAAGACGTGCTGCTAGGTATTAGAGGTACCACTATGTACAGCAGTCTGGACAACCACCTCTGAAGGGCTCGCTGTGTGGATCTACACCATACAATGTGTGGCTTTCATGAGCAATAAAAATGGAAGAAATGATGTTTATGTTGATCTCTATTCCAATTTTCTGTACATGTTCTGGAACTCTCGGAATCAAGGTAGTCCAACTTTTTCTGATGTGTGTATTATTTGTGAAGAACTTGCTTGTATTTTTAATTACGAAGTAAGACTGGCGCACTTGAAATATTTGAAATTCATGCTCGCATAATAGTTAACCAACCCAGCTACTTCTAAAACGCAATATTTCGTGTTTTTGTTTTAACACTTGATCTGGGACGCCAATACATTGTTTGTCTATACTGGCGACAGAGAACAGGACTTTAAAAAAATACTATTATGCTGCATATGTGATGTTATTCAAAAGCATGCGTATTTCATGGCTTTTTTCTTGGAACCATAAGACATGTATGACAATCCAAGTTCAGATTAGTGTGGGTGGATAAAGAAAACTTGTGACAGTAATCAAGGAATAATTTAAAAAAGCAATATAATGCAGAAGAAACCCAAAACTAGTAAAATAGTAAAAAAGCAAGATAACTGCTAAAATTACGATATTCTCGTCAACAATAAAACAAAGTTAGACACTGTTTCGCTCATTTTGTTATAAAAGGTAGTGTCGCCTTCTAATGGTTCAAATGGCTCTAAGCACTATCGGACTTAACATCTGAGGTCATCAGTCCCCTAGACTTAGAACTATTTAAACCTAACTAACCTAAGGACAGCACACACATCCATGCCCGATGCAGATTCGAACCTGCGACTGCAGCACCAGCGCGGTTCCGGACTGAAGCGCCTAGAATCGCTCGGCCACAGCGGCCGTCAGTGTCGCCTTCAGCATCGGCACATTACTTTTATTTGAGTCCTTTTTTACTAACATTTTGTTTTTTCCAAAATGTGTAGTAATTATAGAGTTATTTTACATTTCGTAAGACAGCCACAAGATGGCGAATGTGCAAGGTTAAGCGGGCGCAATTTGCAGTACTGATATGCACTTGTTTTCAATGAAATATTTTTCGTCGATAATGTTGAACTGCTCGCGAATGCCATCTGTGACTTGTTTTTGTGTTCATTGAGATTTGATCAGCAATGGCATCGATAAATTATTCATATCACTACGGCACTGGAAAGCAGTATAAAGGCATGGTATTTGCAACAAAATTAACACTGTCTGTTGGAATAGCTGTTCACAATGTATATTCAATCATATGTAATCTGGTACACCGACAAATGCAGTCCAATGGGATCTCATTCGATCTTAGTAGTACAGTAGATACAAAGACATCAACGATTCAGGTGGCAGAGTGTGGAACAGGGTATAAAGTAATCCCCTATGTACGGCGTTAATGTGTGAGTACATGCCTTTACAGCAGGTAGGAAACCGGCTAAGTTGCAGTTGATATATCTGGTATATTTGTTTTCTATGGCCGAGGGCCATAAACACTGTAAGACAATAGCAAAAAACGTATGCACACATGTACGTGTACAAAACAAAAACAGAGGATTACAATTTCAGAAAAAAATGTATTATTTATTCAAGGAAAAGAACTTCGGAAACTGAACAGCTTAGTAACATCTTGATCCACCTCCAGCATTTATTCGCCTAGGCATTCACTGACGGAGTAGCTTGATGTTCTTCTCAGGGATATCGTGCCTAATTGTGTTCAACTGGAGCGCTGGATCGTCAAATTGCCGAGCTCGGCCCTTTCTGCTTCAAAAATTCCCAATTGGGGTGAGATCCGGTGACCTAGTAGGCCAAAATAGGGTTTGGTAAGCACGAAGTCAAGCGGTAGAAATCCTCGCAGTATATGGGCGGCCATTATGTTGATGAAGTGTAAGGTCTGAAAGGCTTGCCATGAAGGGCAACAGCCGCGCGGGATCAGCCGAGCGGTCACGGTGCTGCAGTCGTGGACTGTGCGGCTGGTCCCGGCGGAGGTTCGAGTCCTCCCTCGGGCATGGGTGTGTGTGTTTGTCCTTAGGATAATTTTGGTTACGTAGTGTGTAAGCTTAGGGACTGATGACCTTAGCAATTAAGTCTTATAAGATTTCACATACATTTGAACATTTTTTGAAGGGCAACAAAATGGGGTGTAGAGTATCGTGAACGTACGGCTGTGCTGTAAGAATGCCGCGGATGCTGTAACGACAACTGTACATATAATAATTTTTTTCTTTATGAATTTCGATAAATTAGTGTGAACAATGTTTGATTTCATTTCTTTCTCTTTTCGTGTCATGTTAAAGAAACTGTGAGCAACTTTTGAAATGAATATTATTATTTATGTTAGATTTCAAATAATGTGATAATCAAAAGGAAGTGTACTTAATGTTAAAACTATTGTAAGATGTGAAAATTGTAATTTATACACTTGGTCCATACGTAGGTAATGCATTAGGATATGTGTAGTAGAAAACCTGTGGTGAATACCCTACCTGTAGGGGAGCGGGAAAAGGTGGAGGCAGGCGAGCGCGGGAAAACGCACACTGGACGCGGTTCGGCACAACGGGCTCAGTATAACAGTCGGAGGCGAGCAACAGTCGGAGTTGGGCATCGTACAGAAGTACACGTACCGTACCGAGGAGGCTACCCAGGAAAAGTGGATTGCATTGAGTCTCGGATGAACCGATTCCGACGACTACTTGGCATGGCTATATTCTGAGGCACAACATTGGAAAGATTAAGACGCTAAGAAGATGGAAAGTGCCGACGTAGTGTGAGCCTTAGCCGTGCTTGCATGTGTGCCGTGTTGCCCGCTATCTCGCTGCCCGCCAACCGCCGCACCGACTTGCACAGGTCAAACATTTATTTCATCTTTAGAAGTGTATCTGTGTGGACCAGTGTCGAAACTGTTTCTAACTGTTAAATAATAACGTGACTTTTACCAGAATTGACCTAGCCATTACTGATCCTGATCACTGACCTAGACAGGGTCCTTACCTCGTATTGTGCAACCCGAGTATCCTGAACTGAAAGTTTAAAAATTAGTGTTAATAAGAATTATCAGCAGACAAACCTATGCTATAAAGAAGTTTAAAGTTCTATGTGTTATTGCAAATGTTGGTAAAGAACAAAAGTATGACTAACTTGAAAGAGAGTTTTTTGAATTGAGTTAGCGATGCTATTTAATTAATTTGAGACAGAACTAATGACAGTTAAATTATTCAGAAGTAAGACAAAAGAGTAGTTATCCATAGATTGATAATTTTGAGTGTTAATTTGCCTTTTAGTACTTAACAGTTTCAGTATAACGACCATAACAGTTTCAGCCCCCCCCCCCCTTCTCTTGTTCATTCTTTCAAACCTTGAAATGTGCTGATCAGATTTGACCAGTAAAGTTAAGTTCTATATTGAACCTAAGGGTATTAGTGTTGTTTTCCAATTTTAATAGTGACATTGTATGTGTGTTTTCAAAACTGCTCGTCCTAGGACAATCTATGCCCGATTTCAGTCTGATCAATATACAAAATGCAGTTCGTAGTAATCATTGCTGTGTGGTGTTGTGTAAATTTAGCTCGTCCAAATTAGTACAAAAAGAGAAAGCTTTAGTTCAGTGGATTTTTCTGGTTCCAAACTTTGCCATATAACGCGTCATTACTACGTGTTACTATGCTTGTACATGCACACACTTGTACAAGGAAAAACTCACTCATTGCCTAAGTAGGCTGGCGACCGAATTATTAATTATAGGTAGCATCTACTGTGTATACTTCTTGTCCATGCGAACGAACAATTATACTTTACATTTGCTTGATGCATCACTGTAGTTATTGACTGAGTACAAGTCCGATCTTGCTTCTATTAGGTACACGCGGTCATCTTATGTACTAAAATCCTTGTTTATAAGGTGAAGCCCGTGAACTTATTACAGTACAGGCTTTATAGAGCTAACGTACGTCCGAGTAGGGCGGTAGCGTTACAATGCTACTCAAAGAGTTCCCGCTACGAAAAGAAATTGTAACACTCTTGTTTTCCGGTCCTTACTGTGGGGAGGAGGCGACAATCAGTAAATTGAAAATTTGTGGTAAGATCCTGTGGAACCAAACTGATGAAGGCATCGGTCCCTGCTTATACACTACTTACAGAAACTTGCGTTAAGGACAACACACACATTCATGCCCGAGGGAGGAATCGAACCTCCGACGGGGGAAGCCGCTCTGCCAGTAACAAGGCGCCTGAGACCACGCCGCTACCCCGCGCAGCGACTATCAGGTTGGTATCCCACCGCTGTCCCGGGCGTCTCAAGACACGCCTCCGGTCAGGAACCGTATTGACTGGAGTAGAATTGTCATCAGTGATAAGTCCCACTTGGAAGTGATCACTGACAAATGGCAAAGATCGGCAGAATTTAATAAGGAGTTAGATTCTTATTCACCATTATTGAAATGGAAGGATGAACTAAAAAGCACAATTCTCCTCTTCAAGATAATCCCCGTTCAGGATGTCACGAGCTGCAGCCATAGGTTAAAATATTATAAAAGGTATCAAAGCGGTACTGAACCGTTGGTATAAAGTTGTTGGAGTAGCTGACGCCTCAGGCATGCCTAAGGAATGTGCAACCACGGTTCACGTAGAGGGTCTACTATGTGCAAGTTGTGTGTGAATTACAAATGAGGATGGGGAAATGGACATTTCTCTGTTGTTATGGCTATGTCGTGGGCCGACAACTGCACGATAAGAGCTTCATCGTTTGGCAGCCTTGCACGTGCTTCATCCACTGGGAAGGTTCCAGACAGCTCTTCTGGGATGCCAAGAGAGATGCTTTTTATCGAGTACCTGACAAAGTGTAGAACTATAACTGGCGGATGCTACGAAATTCTTCGGCATTAGGTGGAGTTATCCAAACGAGAGAAGGGCGTTCGACTGGAACGGAAAATAAGAAGTCATTCAAGTGGCGGCATCAACCAAAGGATGTGCTTTAGCGACGTTGCAACTGAGCGTTTTAAAGTACGGATTATACAAGGGTTAAATGAAAAGTAATACCTCTATCTTCGTTAAATGGTTTTGGATGGAAATATTTTAATAAATCAAACTCAGAAATAATTCTTAGAATGTGATCTTTAATTACCAATATTCACTTTTCCTCATAATGATCAAATTGATACATTTCTGCCATCGATGAACTAGTTTTCTGAAGCCAACACTGAAGAGGTCGACACTTTGTTTCCGCAACCACACTCTCACAGTTCTCTCAACGTTTTCTTCAGAAGCATAATGATGTCTAACATCAACTCAATCACCATAAACAGCTTATATCCTCTGATGAAACTTCTTTGGGGGTGACACCTTCTGCTGTCAAGAATTCAATGACTGCACTTTGCTTAAATCGCATTGACGGACCGTCTGCCTAGGGTTTCATATTTTACACCGTAACAACACAACCGTTCTACGCTAAGGCTTCCCGCCAGCTGGAGCTGTAGAGAAGAGGCTACGGAACCAATCAGTAATTGCCGCATACCAATTATGCCAACTGTTGAAGAGTTACGAAGATGTAGGCATTACTTTTCAGCCTACCCTCGTAGAAACATTAAGGTTTTCCTCCAGATCTGGTCCCTTAGCTTTCTCATGTTCCCACATACAATGAAGATGTAATGCAAACGGAACATGAGTAATTTTCAGAAGTTGTAGAGGCGCATCTAATATTTAAAATGACTGATCATGAAGGACTGGGAAATGTGTTTTGACATCAGTGGAAACTATCGCCCTAAATACTTGCATTTCAAAATATAACCTTTCACTGTCACGACAAGATTTCTTCACCTTGTTTTTATATCTAAGGTTGTAATTATTTTCTCTTGGTACATATACACGAATCTGGTGACATACCATCCGACTTTCGGAAAAATATCATCCACGAAATTCGGAAGACTGCAAGAGCATACAAGCGCGAGAATTATCGCACAATCAGCTTAACAAATCATGCATCCATGTTTCTGGCAAGAATAATATACAGAAGAATGGAAAAGAAAATGGAAGATATACTAGATGCCGATGAGTTTGGCTTTGGGAAATGTAAAGGCACCAGGGAGGCAAGTCTGACGTTGAGGTTGATAATGAAAGCAAGGCTAACGGAAAATGAAGAAACGCTCATAAGATTTGCTGAGGTGGAAAAAGCTTTCGACAATGTTAATTAGTGCAAGATGTTCGAAATTCTGAGAAAAGTGGGGCTAAGCTATAGGGAAAGTCGAGTAATATACGACATGCACAAGAGTCAAGAAAGGTAATAACAGTGGACGACCAAGAACGAAGGGCTCGGATTAAAACGGGTGTAAGAGAGGGATGTACTCTTTAACCCCTACTGTTCAATTTGTACATTGAAGAAGCAATTATGAAAATAAAAAAGAGGTTCAAGAGTGGAACCAAAATTCAAGGCGGAAGGATATCAATGATAAGATTCGATGATGACATTCTGGTCCTGAATGAAAGTAAAGAAGAGTTACATTATCTGCTAAATAGAAAGAATATGGATTGAGAGGGAATCGAAGAAAGACGGAAGTAATGAGATGTAGCAGAAATGAGAACAGCGAGATACGCAAAATTACGATCGATATTCTCGAAGCAAATGAAGTTAAGGAATTATGCTATCTAGGCAGTAAAATTACCAAGGACAGACGGAGCGAGGAGGACATGAAAAGCAGACCAGCACTGCGAAAAATGCCAAGAGAAGTCTACTGGTATCAAACATAGGCCTCAATTTCGGGAAGAAATTTCTGAGAATGTACATATTGCATGGAAGTGAAACATGTACTGTGGGAAAACAGGAACAGAAGAAAATCGACGCATTTGAGATGTGGTGCTATAGACGAATGTTGAAAATTAGGTGGACTGATAAGTTAAGGAATCCACAGAATCGGAGAGGAAAAGAGTATGTGGAAAACACTGGTAAGGAGAAGGGGCAGGATGATAGGACATCATTAAGACACGGCGGATTGCATTCCATGATTCTAGGTGGAGCTGTAGAGGGCAGAAAGTGTAGAGAAAGACGAAGATTGGAATACATCCAGCAAATAGTTCAGGACATAGGTTGCAAGCGTTATTCTGGGATGAAGGGGTTGGCACAAGAAATGAATTAGTAGCGGGCTGCATCGAACAGTCAGAAGACTGATGACTCAAAAAAAAAATCAGGATAAGATAGTAATGTCATAAACTTGAATTTGGAGCAACCAGCTTTCAAACCGTGCTAAGACATTTTTAAACATGTGTAACTTGACTTTGTGTATGTTCATCTTATTAATGGAAGTGTATAACTTTATTTTGGTGTTAGTTTTCTTGTATAGTCCTTGTGACGGTACGTCACATAAATGGACATTTGGAGAAAGGGAAAGGAAGTTTTTGTTGTGAGACGTGTGAATTATAAATTATTTCAAAACTGTGTACGTGTGCGCGATGTATAACTAATAGTAAGTTACTATCACCAAAACACAAATATCAATGTAATTAACAAAACACAGTTTTTTTTCGTATAATCTCTGTGTAACATAGGCCATGAAGATCAGAGACAATGCTTTGATTGAACCAGCTCTCCTGTGTTGTTTCGTCTAGCGGTAGGCCGCCGTTGTAGTGTTGTCTGAAAATTAACATAAGTTTTATCTGTATTTTGAAAAATATAATATAAATTGTCATTAGAATGTGTGTATTGTTGACTTAGTTGTCACCTCTCATGACTGCAACCATTGATTATAATTAACAAAGTTTTTACACAACTTCGCAGTACAGGGAGCTCATCCCCTCTAGATTTAGTCGGCCATTACGCTGACTATTATTTAATTAAAAAATCGTGTCATATATTAAATGTAAATGCGAGAGACTTCTCAATATTTATCTTTCATTAATTTCAAGGTTAAAAAAATAGATTTCGTTCATTAATATTTAGAATACTGAGTGAGTTCAGTATGTTTCATTTTGGCCGCCTAACGGCAAACGAGATTCCCTCCAGTTCTGACTTGCAAATAGATGAACAAAAATATTGAAAAACATTACATTCCGCAATATCTCAGTCAATCTTTGTGTAATTTGGTACATGAATAACCAGTAGCCCCTGAGACCCATATTAATAATTACAGTCTGCGTAATAATACGCATATTTTCTTCTCTAAATAGCAGCGCTCACGCAAACTATTTATTAGAGGTTGGTGAGTCGCGCGTTGTGTTAAAAAAAAAAAAAAAGTACTATATCGTACCTACTTCGGGGCAGCCGATGTCCGTACGAGTGTTATCGCGATATAAGTTAATTAAAAGTCTCATGTTAGCCCACAATAGTTGAAGCCACCCCAACCAAAATAATAAAATACGTAAATATAAAAATAAAAATATACACTTATACCGTGATAAGTGGCGCCCAACAACGTGAGGGCCCGAAATTTTATGTACCACTATTAAGTACACAGAAAATGACTGACATATGGTTGACCGTCTAGAAAACTAAATTTAAAAGAAAAATTTTTATGTACGTAATTATATGTATGGGAAATTAATGCCATATATGTAATCTATTTCCATCTAACACGAAATACAAAACATGTACGAGATCCACACAGTGAAGATATATGGACATGAAGCTGACTAGATGCGTACCATTGTCTCGACTAAGATAAAGACAAGTAACAATAACTAATAAAAGTAAGGGTGTATATACATGCGCTTCTGGGCTTGAAACTAAAGGAAGAAAGGATCCGGGGGCCATGCACTGTGTTTATCTTCTTGAGTTAAAATTTGTCAGAAGTGTTTATTCAATTTGTTTTAACGTCAGCAGATAGTGAAAATTTGGTCATATTCATTTGCTATAACTTAGTACTAGTGAGTAAATCAGTGATAGAATTCTGAGACAGTGATTAGTGTTCTGGATGTAAGGTCACACAATCAGCTGTGTGAATCAAATAAATGCTAGTGCAGTTGATTGCCAAAGTAATCTTTTAACAGAAGTAAAATTTTCCACAATGCAACGGAAATATTATGAGTGCGAAAGTGTAACTGTTAGTTTCAGTAGTAATAGTAGTAGGGAGCTTCTTTGCTTGATTTCAGTGTTTTGTATGTGCTTTGTGTAGTGTAATTTTTGAGGGAAAATAGATTTTGTGTGTAATCGAGTCTCACCAGTCAGGATTAATACTAGTCGATATGGTGAAGACACGCAAGGACAAACGGTTAGAGGGGGAAGATCTGTCAGGCAATGACACAGACGAAAATATACAAGAGTTTCCAGTGATGAACCCACCCACAATGACAGGTTCTCAACTTCGAAAACCGGAAGCTGAGCATCCTGAAACGGACAAAATATTAGGCACTGATCAGGATCAAGCTCAATTGAGCAAAGAAATCCACTCGATTACTGACACAGGAAGGAGGATGCTACTGCATCGACAGCAAATGTTGTAAAAGTACCTGTACCAACGGCCGATTTTCTAACGGAGGTGATGGCACAATTAGACATGAGAGACAAGCAACGGGAGCAGGCATTAATTAACCAAGTTAAGGACATTTTAGCAGAAGAACACCTTGAACGCGAACACAGGGAACAGGAGCGTGATGCTCAGTTCCTGGCCAAAATGAATGAAATGTTTGAACAACGTGACAAGGCGCTAGTGTCGTATGAGATCGATGCAGTAAAACAGCAAGTGCCTGAGTTGGTAGACCAGAACAAAGACATTCCACAAAAGGTCACGCAATTGGACGAACGCGTAGATCAATTAGACAAAGCTCGGTGCGTGTTGGACAAACATATGAAATATATTGTTACAACTGCTGAGAAATTTTCAACTCGCTCGAGCAGCAAGTCGACGACTGCGTAACACAGGCGGCGGCTCGATTAGAGCGGGGCGGGCCAAGCAGTCATTGACGTCCGCGTTACCTAATAGCCAAATACAGTACGGAAATGTGCCGATAAATGTATAACAATGTGGAAAAAGCGGACTGCGAGAAAGTGCAACCGTACCCGCCTGTCAATTGTTCAGGCGTTGTCACCGCGAACGGAGAGGTAGCGGTACCAACTGTAGCGCAAGTAAAGCACGATGAATCACTATTAAAACACAGGCAGTTCCAGACGTTTAATGATGAGAAAAAGAATGTCCATCCGGTAATATTTATAAAAAAGTTTCCGGAATGTACTCCCGGTATCATGGACTGAGCACCAAAAGGTTCAGTTTGTGATCTCTTTCATCACAGGCGACGCGGCGCTGTGGGTGATGGAAATCGCGGAGCAATGTCCGTCGTTGTCTGAATTTGAAAGTAAGTTTCTTGCCAGTTACTGGTCCAGGTCTGTTCAGGAGCGTTTCCGGAAACAAGTGTATACTCCGGAACCATTCAATCCCCTTTCAGGTAACTTGAGAAAATAATTTGAAAGATACCTGAACAAAACCAGATACTGGGACGAACCCATGCCTGCCAGGGACGTTCTAAGAATTTTGAAGGGTAAACTGCCTATAACGATAAGAGAGAAACTCGTTCATGTCCCTGACACGGACTTGGAGTTGTTTATGGCAACCATAAAAAAAAAAAAAAGCTCCGTCTTTAGGCCACAAGTGGCCCTTCCGGGACCGTCCGGCCGCCGTGTCATCTTCCGAGGAGGATGCGGATAAGGAGGGGCGTGTGGTCAGCACACCGCACTCCCGACCGTTAGGACGGTATTCTTTGACCGAAGCCGCTACTAATCGGTCGAGTAGCTCCTCAATTGGCATCACGAGGCTGAGTGCACCCCGAAAAATGGCAACAGCACGTGGCGGCGGGATGGTGACCCATCCAAGCGCCGGCCACGCCCGACAGCGCTTAACTTCGGTGATCTCACGGGAACCGGTGTAGTTATGGCAACCATAGACTCCCTAATTTTAATATGCGATGGTGCCAGGCGGGGAGATCAGGGGAGTACAAACAACGGACAAGCGAACGGTAAAGGAAAAAACCAATCCAATAATAGCCCTCGTAAGAACGGGTATTCAAAGAGTAACGCATATTCGCAATGGGAAAACTTAACTAAGAAAAGAAGCACTATGAATAGTGTGCCCACTGTAGATGGTCACTGGCACAGCACTGGATACAATAAGTACCAGCATGGCCAATCAAACCCGTCTTCACCAAAAAGAGGTGGAGAAAACTGCAATCGAAAAAGACGAGGTGAAGGGGGAGGAAACTCCAACTTCGGCAATAAAAATATGAGAGCTAACAATGAGCAGTGGCAAAGGGCAGGGCCAGCAACCTGGCAGGCACATCAAAACATGCCGTCAGGTCATGTGCCTGTCAATCACATCAATGTCATCCCGATGCCACCGCCTCCACCTCAGCCTCCGAACAATCAGTCACACGTGTACGCACCGCAGTGCACGTCACCAATTGTGACTGATAATGTTCGAATAACCGATGTGTCTGATCACGTGTCGGCAGGGTGCGACAGGCCGTCGAACTCAGGCCGACCTCTGTAGGCCCTTCCCAGACGGTCGGCAGACAGAATGTGGGGGTGAATATGCTCCGCTACAATGACGGATGCGAGATGAAAGATGAACTGACAGTTGATCCGCGACCTGCGGACCAACAAGAAATAGAAAATGTGCAGGCTGCCTTTGTGGCAAAGATAAATGGGGTCGAAGTAATAAAAATATTGAATACAGGGGCAAGTGCTTCTTGTATTTATGGCGTGCGTGGATCGTGTGGTTCAAATGGTCCAAATGGCTCTGAGCACTATGGGACTTACCATCTGAGGTCATCAGTCCCCTAGACTTAGAACTACTTAAACCTAACTAGCCTAAGCACATCACACACATCCGTGCCCGAGGCAGGATTCGAACCTGCGACCATAGCAGTCACGCGGTTCCGGACTGAAGCGCCTAGAACCGCACGGCCGTGGATCGTGTGAAAAAGTTGCCGAGCCTGCCAGTAGAAAATGTTGGATAGTAGGTGCCCTACGGGGCAGGAAGCAGCTAATAAAGAATCAGGTGCAGGCATAGATTGCCCTGGAAAACGAAGCCATACAGTCCTCATTCCTGGTGGTCAAAAATCTCACAGTACCTTGCAATCTGGGCCTTGACGCGCTTGGGGAATTGAAGGCAAAAATTGACCTCTCCCGAGCCAGATGCACCTTAACCTATCTAAACCGACAAATTGATCTGGCATTAATGAGGACTCTGGACGCGCATGTGAACTACTGCCGCAGCGTCCGGGTAACTTTACAGGATCCTGAGGCGTTGAATGACAACAACTGTGTTGTAAATCCAGACAGCAGCGAATCGGAACCCGTTTGGGAACGGGAAAATGCTATTATTAAGCAACGTATTGAATCAAAGGTAGCCGAATCTTCGTACCTGAGCCTGTCACAGCAATCTGATTTGAGTGAAGTGCTGAACCAATTTGTACAAGTGTTTTCAGAAAAACCGGGGATAATAAAAGAGTATGAGTTCGACATGCAAGTAAAACCTCACCAAAGTTTCTGCCGTGCCTCCTATTCAATGCTGTGGTCGAAAAGACAAACCGTGGGGGAGAGAAATACAGAGAATGCTGCGTTGGCAAATAATAAAACCGTTTATATCCAGGGATACTTAAGGGTTTAAGTCTAAAATGTGTAGTGTGTAAAGGTAGACGCCATGTTGTATGCCTAGTTAGTAAGATTTATTTAATGTTTATTTGATTTTATACTTGTGCTTGTTAGATATGGAGTACTTGCTAAGTGTATGTATGAGTGAGTTGTGACAGAAGGAGAATACTGCACTTAAACGAGTGCCGTGACAGAAAAGAGATTAGCAAATGAATCTGCGTAAGGACGCCCTGCAGAGAATGAACCTTGAAAAGGGAAGAAGCATTGTGCATGGTCGTCGGACGCGCATATTAACAGCGAATCGCTGTACAAACGCGAGAATTCGCGTAGTAAAAAATTTCAAACAGAATAATATCTCTCAACTTCCACACTGATTCCAGCTTGAAGGCGCTTGCAGGTACACCCGCGCGTAAGCAAGGCAGCTGCAAACGCAACAATGACAAAAGTTTCTGAATCAGTGTTGAATGAATATAAAGAACATAATTATGTACAAAACCTACTGAACTCACGAGTCCAGAAAGGCCAATTGGTCGACACTTTAAATAAGAGGTGCCAACTAGATCAATCTGTTGTGGCGTAACAAGCTAGTCACGCCACACTGAGGAGGAAGCCGAAAGGCACGTGTACACACACGCCGACTGGCGTCAAGTCTGGAACAGGATACGTATTGAATACTATAAAGAAAATACGTATCTTTGGAATATACTTAACTTTTAATCAATCCTTGTGATACATCTCTCTTGACTATATAAATGAGACTCGTAAGATACATGCACTGTGACAATTGGCGCCTTGCTAAGTCGTAGCCATTAACTTAGCTGAAGGCTATTCTAACTGTCTCTCGGCAAATGAGAGCAAAGGCTTCGTCAGTATAGTCGCTAGCAACGTCGCCGTACAACTGGGGCGAGTTCTCGTACGTCTCTCGAGACCTGCCGTGTGGTGGCGCTCGGTCTGCGATCACACAGTGGCGACACGTGGGTCCGACATGTACTAATGGACCACACTTACCACCTAGCAAGTGCGGTGTCTGGCAGTGACACCACACAATCACTTAGTACAGAGTGATAAGACATATCTAGAAGGAACTCTGATGTGTGTCAAGTATGAAATACGATTGTGTAAAGTGAGAGCCATATTTCTTACACAGCTCAAGTAATAGGTGTTAAAATATGTTACAATTTACAAATGAGACTATCCGGACGCTTAGTTAGTGCAATATGGATAAACTGAATCACTAATTGGAATGTGATGGAAAAAGTGAACAGTAAACTGTGTGATAACACGCTGAGTCTGACTGTATTTAGCAGTCAAAAACTGTTGTTTGAGTACAGTGAACTAAGATAAATAAAATTAACAGTATACATAGTGCTGCCTTCCGCAAGAAACAATTTAATATGCGAAATAATACTGACATCCATAGTGTGTAAAAATGTTTCTCTGAACGGAATACTCCCAGTGGACTGAATGGACGCTAGGGGTAGCGCACAGCGAACTGCGGATTCCGGGGCCGACAAGCGCACGCTAGAAGCGACGCACGCCAAGTATAGTGAAGTGAAAAGTGTCACAGCAAGGTACTCGCATCAACACTCACCACAGTGACAGTGTGTAGTGCTGAGTAGTGATCACTCAGGAAAAAAAAAAAAAAAAAGATTAAATCCGAGTAATGAAATGTGTGAGTTCGAGCCAGAAACTTATTTAAAGAACTGGACCTCGTACGTTCGTATACTATATCAGTGCATTGAAAAACAGTAAACACGAATGACTGTGGAGTGCTTGAAAACTAATAACATTTCTTTCAGCACTTGCGATATGTGTATTTGTCTTGTTTTGCTGATGCACTGATACGCGGTCGGATGTTTTCATGTTAGGCGAGGTGAGCGGCCGGCAGATGTTCCTGACTGCACAGCTGATGCGCCGCGCCTGTCGACTGATCGTCAGCTGTTTGCGCGGACGTCACAGCGGAAGTCAACGGACTGTCGCTAACAGTGGCAGGGTGCCGCACACGCTTCTGTCGTCGCCAAAAGCGATCCGCCGACAGCTCAACAATACACCAGCGTCGACAACTCTTACTACGATGACGTTTCGAAATGTATTTATGGTTGACGAAGTATTAATAAACACCGACTAGAATGTGAATTTGTAACAGACGTAATGTGCAAAGGACACAGAAATTAATTACAGTGACTATATATTTCTTATTATAATGTATATGTGTACGTGAAAGGACAGACAGACAGTTCGCGCAAAGACGACTTAATACACTCCTGGAAATTGAAATAAGAACACCGTGAATTCATTGTCCCAGGAAGGGGAAACTTTATTGACACATTCCTGGGGTCAGATACATCACATGATCACACTGACAGAACCACAGGCACATAGACACAGGCAACAGAGCATGCACAATGTCGGCGCTAGTACAGTGTATATCCAACTTTCGCAGCAATGCAGGCTGCTATTCTCCCATGGAGACGATCGTAGAGATGCTGGATGTAGTCCTGTGGAACGGCTTGCCATGCCATTTCCACCTGGCGCCTCAGTTTGACCAGCGTTCGTGCTGGACGTGCAGACCGCGTGAGACGACGCTTCATCCAGTCCCAAACATGCTCAATGGGGGACAGATCCGGAGATCTTGCTGGCCAGGGTAGTTGACTTACACCTTCTAGAGCACGTTTGGTGGCACGGGATACATGCGGACGTGCATTGTCCTGTTGGAACAGCAAGTTCCCTTGCCGGTCTAGGAATGGTAGAACGATGGGTTCGATGACGGTTTGGATGTACCGTGCACTATTCAGTGTCCCCTCGACGATCACCAGTGGTGTACGGCCAGTGTAGGAGATCGCTCCCCACACCATGATGCCGGGTGTTGGCCCTGTGTGCCTCGGTCGTATGCAGTCCTGATTGTGGCGCTCCCCTGCACGGCTCCAAACACGCATACGACCATCTTTGGCACCAAGGCAGAAGCGACTCTCATCGCTGAAGACGACACGTCTCCATTCGTCCCTCCATTCACGCCTGTCGCGACACCACTGGAGGCGGGCTGCACGATGTTGGGGCGTGAGCGGAAGACGGCCTAACGGTGTGCGGGACCGTAGCCCAGCTTCATGGAGACGGTTGCGAATGGTCCTCGCCGATAGCCCAGGAGCAACAGTGTCCCTAATTTGCTGGGAAGTGGCGGTGCGGTCCCCTACGGCACTGCGTAGGATCCTACGGTCTTGGCGTGCATCCGTGCGTCGCTGCGGTCCGGTCCCAGGTCGACGGGCACGTGCACCTTCCGCCGACCACTGGCGACAACATCGATGTACTGTGGAGACCTCACGCCCCACGTGTTGAGCAATTCGGCGGTACGTCCACCCGGCCTCCCGCATGCCCACTATACGCCCTCGCTCGAAGTCCGTCAACTGCACATACGGTTCACGTCCACGCTGTCGCGGCATGCTACCAGTGTTAAAGTCTGCGATGGAGCTCCGTATGCCACGGCAAACTGGCTAACACTGACGGCGGCGGTGCACAAATGCTGCGCAGCTAGCGCCATTCGACGGCCAACACCGCGGTTCCTGGTGTGTCCACTGTGCCGTGCGTGTGATCATTGCTTGTACAGCCCTCTCGCAGTGTCCGGAGCAAGTATGGTGGGTCTGACACACCGGTGTCAATGTGTTCTTTTTTCCATTTCCAGGAGTGTAGTTCAAGACAAACGTACTGTGTACGTAATTACAATTTAACATCTATTTCTTGTTATATGTATATATAGATATATATCTTTCTTTGTTGATTAATTCATTGGACATAGTATCAGAATAAATAATATAAAGAGGGACTGAATGTCAACAATCCGAAGTCTCCGGGCGAGGTTTTTTGACCCGTTTTTTCCTTACGCCTGTGACCCAAATGGGGGAGCGTAAGAAAATTTGTACTGGGTCTGTAGGATTCCGGATTGTTCACATTCCTGATGAAAAATAGAGTTGGAACTAGTAGAGGAACTCACCTGTAACAATGAGATCGAAACACATCTGAAACATACGAACGATAGAGTACCAATATAATCATTCATTTAACTGTGACTTGAACACAAATGTACCTACCTTAATCATGGAAAAATTAACACTTAAATAATGATGTAACACGGTAGTGAGTCTGTACATAAAGTAGTAAACCACATTAAGTACACCCTCACTAGGGGGCCCATGTGACGGTACGTCACATAAATGGACATTTGGAGAAAGGGAGAGGAAGTTTTTGTTATGAGACGTGTGAATTATAAATTATTTCGAGACTGTGTACGTGTGCGCGATGTATAACAAATAGTAAAGAACGTAAGTTATTATTACCAAAACACAAAATTCAATGTAATTGTAAGTGTAAGTGTAAATGTAAGTTTTTTTCGTATAATCTCTGTGTAGCATAGGCCATGAAGATCAGAGACAATGCTTTGATTGAACCACCTGTCCCGTTTTGTTTCGTCTAGCGGTAGGCCGCCATTGTAGTGCTGTCTGATAATTAACGTAATTTTTATCTGTATTTTGAATAATATAATAGAAATTGTCATTAGAATGTGTGTATTGTTGATTTAGTTGTCACCTCTCATGATTGCAACCATTAATTATAATTAACAAAGTTTTTACAGAACTTCGCAATACAGGGAGCTCACCCCTCTAGATTTAGTCGGCCATTACGCTGACTGTATTATTTAATTAAAACATCATGTTATAATATTAAATGTAAATGCGAGAGACTTCTCAATTTTTATCTTTCATTAATTTCAAAGTTAAAAAGAGTTAAAATAGATTTCGTTCATTAATATTTAGAATAGTGAGTGAGTTCAGTATGTTTCATTTTGGCCGCCTAACGGCAAACGAGATTCTCTCCAGTTTTGACTTGCAAATAAATGAACAAAAATATTGAAAAGCATTACATTCCGCAATATCTCACTCAATCTTTGTGTAATTTGGTACATGAACAACCAGTAGTGAAGTAAAAAGTTTCACAGCAAGGTACTCGCATGAACACTCACCACAGTGACAGTGTGTAGTGCTGAGTAGTAATCACTCAGAAAAAAAAAAGATTAAATCCGAGTAGTGAAATGTGTGAGTTCGAGCCAGAAACTTAATTAAAGAACTGAACCCCGTACGTTCGTATATTATATCAGTAGGGAGTGTATGGCTGCCATAAACAACTCCAAGTCCGTGTCAGGGACGTATAGACGTTTAACTTGACTTTTTGTATGTTCATCTTAATAATGGAAGTGTATAACTTTATTTTGGTGTTATTTTTCTTGTATAGTCCTCATATTCTCACGAGTACGCAATTTCTCTGTTGAAGTCATAGAACTGCTGACACGGTGCTGTGAAAAGGACTCTCTTCTGTCAGAAGTGGATGTAACCAATCGTGACAAGAGAACAGGATAAAAATAAACAATAAATTCTCTTTCCTGTAAGAGGCTGCGCCAACAAACGGTAGTGTTTTAGCCACGTTAAAAATAAACGTTTTGAAGCACTGATTGTAGAAACATCTAGTTTATCCTCCAAATCTGGGATCCTTTTCCTTCCTAATACTCCCACATACAATGGTATTTATAGATGGGGACAAATTGAGGGACATTGTAAGCGGGAGATGAGTAATTTTTAGAGTTGTAGGGACGTGTCAGATGTTTAAAACGACTAATCAGAACAGTCAGGCAAAAGTGCTTTGACCACAGTTGGGACTATAGCGTTCAATATTTGCGTTTTAGAATAAAACTCTCTTTCACTAACACGCCAAGTTTTTTTTCTCCTTTGTCTCGTTTCTAAAATTCTAATTATTTGCGCTTACCATGTATTCATTTCAGCTGCATCGGTTTAGGTGATTTGACGATGCCATCACGTGAATTTAGGGAAACCAGGTTTCGTACCATGCCAGACGGTTTCAGCCAAGACATTCTTATAGCCGTTTAACTTGATTTCGCTAACTGTTCACCACTGAATGCATATTATTTTCTAAAGAATGGTAGAGTAAAACTGTATTTATGTGTTAGTATTCTTGTACAGTCCCCATGTCTTCACGACGACGCACTTCCTTTGTTAAAGCACAGAACTGCTGACACAATGCTGTGAAAAGAACTCTCTTCGTTCGTAAGAACCTAATCTTTCCTGTCTACATTCCATTACTATTCTATGTTGCCGATATATTTCCTTTTTTCCGTTTGGACATGGTGTTATAACTTTTCATTGTGGAAGAAAGGAAATGTGTGCCAAATTATGTTTGTCAGAGAGAGCGTCTCGCGCAGGCTGTGGCGTAGAGTTCACGTAACGTCCTCTCCTGGCTCGTAAGGCACTGCGTTTTGAGCTAGAGGTACGGCTCCCACTTCGCTTCGCTGTTTGACACACAGTTTTAATCTTATTATAGATTGTAACTAATAGCTGAATAAGTCGTAATGCAATTCTTTAGTTTGTGTTTCGGCGCCTGAGTTATGATCGCCGAATGCGCCATTGCAGTTGAAATTATTACGCCATTTCGTGCTAATGTGTTAGCATGGCTGTGTACTTGAATAGATGTATAAACAAAATATTATATTTCTGCTATAAACAAGTAAGTATATTTACGTTATGTTCGTTGATATTAATAATAAGTGATGTTTGACCCGATTACTGTGATCTACTGTGTGAGATACAAAACGCTACTCTTATCATGACGTGTGCTGTAAACATCGCAATATTTGGTGCTGCACTGCAAGTACGAATGTGTACGAAGTGCAAAAAGTGCAACACGATTGTGGAAGCGTGTACGTGGGTGACACATCCTGTTTTCTGCGGTTAATACAACTTCCAGTTTAAGAAACGCTAATTTGAGGGAGGAACCAACGCCGATACTCGATTCCATCTTGGCAACGAAGAGGAAAACTAATTTTAACAAATGTTTAAGAGTGGGACATGATAGTTTAGGTTCATTGTGTTAGGAAATCGTATTTAGAGTTTAAAAGTGAGTAACGGGATTTAGCGAAACATTTTGTTTCTTGTGACTTTTCGCACACTCATTATTAATACACGCGATTAATACCTATACACGCAGGTGGGCTTCAAAGTAAGTAACGGGATTTAGCGAAACATTTTGTTTCAGGTCACTTTTCGCACACTCATTATTAATACACGCGATTAATACCTATACAAGCAGGTGGACTTTAAAAAAACAAAGGATAAGTACCATGAACGGAGTGTTTAAGGCTATGTCATTATTATCAGTGTCATAATGGGGGGGGGGGGGGAAGGACATATTGTCCCCAAGCTAGGAAAAGCTGCAGCAAGTTGAAGGCATTGGCGTGACGATCCAGCCTGAAGAATCAACATTGGGCATTTACTACTAGGGAGTGTCCAGACCCTGAAAACGCTGGAAATCTATTACACTGAATCAGTAAAATGAAATCCAATTTCACGGTGTTGGATGTTTAATTCACTACTTATTTGGATGTCAAAGTTAGAAATTGGTTGGTCAGCAACTATTGTACTGAGCACAGCTCCTTCATATTTAGTACTGAATCAATACCTCGAAAAATGTGCCAGTATTTTCTTTCTTCTGTGCAAACAGCAGTGAGTAGCCATGGTTTTGAAAGGCACATTATCGTAATACAGAGCATTGTAGCAGATTTTCTTAAATTAATTAACCGCGATGCTCTCGTGTAATTTAAGACGTCTTCAATAAATCAGTTCCTCTGCATGGTTCATCCATGTTACGCTGAGGCATCGATACCCCTTCTCGTTGCTGATTGATGGCTTGAACTGTAAAGAAAATCTGAACTCACTGAGCGAAGTAGTTAAAAACACAGATTGTACTTTCCCACAAATACAGTGAAGATTAATAGTCAGTGCTCGTTGCCTGAGCGTTTAAAGAAAATCGATAATCGCTCGGTGAAATACTTAAAACTTAATGTGTACCTACAGAAACACACCGAAGAGTCATGGTCATAATAGCCTTTGTTAATGTCAGTTAGGTGCCTACATGTTTCACTTTATCTGAACGATTTCTTCACTGAAATGAGATAGAACGAGTAAGGTTACAGGATATGTACACACGATTAGTTTTAACATTTATGAGATACTATTTTTCAGTTCTACCCACAGCTAATAATCACAAAGTGTATAAATAAGTGTGTGTTCCCAACATACTGTCAGAACCAATAATACTCTCCTACCAAGTAGGTATGAGGATTTAACAAACCTGCTTGGGAAGCGAGTGTGAGAACTGCGTCCCAGGCGATGGCCTGAGTATGGTACATGTACAAACACCATATAGGGGGAAAATGCGACTTTGCACTAAAATATGATTTTTCATTTTTTAATAAGTGGAGCTCAAATAAAGTCCATTGAATTACTCGATATCTTCCATAGATTTTACGGAAACACTATAAAATTCCTTTACAGTGGGAGCTGATGCCCAGAATGTGTCAAAGATCAATAACCCATGAACAAATTGTACTTCCCCTGTGGGTAACAAACGAAGACTTTCTAAGTCTTGGTCAGCAACAATCACTAGTGAAACGTGTGATAGTCTACGGTATACTCATGGTATAAAGCGGTTGGGTCCAGAATACTCAATAAACGAATCAGCACCCACTCTGTGACTCAGTTACTTGAATTTACTAGCACTGAGAGCACGTAAGCTAAATATGTTTTTACCGCAACTTGACTATGACAATCCACGAAGACAGACGCCAGTTCTGCAGAAAGTGAAGCCCAAAATAGAGCGTTCCTCCTCCCACTTGTTAATTTTTTGTACCTTGCATTCCCTAGGTAGAGCGGCCTCTTGAAGTAATGACCGATTCTAGAGTAAGGGACTTTTTAATCAAAACCAGGAGAGCTGGCAGCGAAGCAGAGGGAGTCGCAATGGAAAATGTAATGAACATACCATTGACAAGAGTTATTAGCAGGAGACTGTTGCAGAATTTATTGGTTTAAGAACCTGGGTGTGCCTCACTTACTTTGAGCTGTATATCTGTTTTCCACAAGGCAACCGTAATTAATCAGTAATATTTAGATATCCGAAGAATGTTTCTCATTTGTGTATGCATCTGAATACACTGAAACATTCGAGCACTAATTACACAAGACTAATAACTTTTTAAAGTTTCTTATCGTAGGAGAAATGGAAGCAGAAGGTGGTTTACTCGTCTAGTACTATCAGCAGGGATCTCGACAAGTGATCTGTGCTTTGCATTACCCTCTTTCTCTCTTTACACTGCTCCATCTCGTTTTCTAGTTGATCAGTTAGTGGTTTCCCGTTCCCAGCGTTTGCAGCCATGGGCGAAAATCCATATTCATCTTTTGCTGCTTTCTTTTTCCCCATAGCGTGGTCGGTGGGGGAGGGGGGGGGTACCTAGGACTCCTCTTATATACGTAACGAGCCGATTGCGTATTTATCGATATTTACCTGTGTAGCAGGATGCCTTTACTGCCGACGCACTTCAGGATATGCCTTTCACGCGAACGACTTGCAAAATTGGCTACTCGTGACAAGTGAAATTATTGCAAAACCCCTGGCGTTTTACATGGTCCAGTCATATAAATGTGATCACCGTCTATGTGCGATAACCACTCACAGACGTTAAGTAGGCAGCAGGGGGTATATAAAGCGTGTCGGAGTGACGTAGCAAATAACTCAGTTGTCGTAATGCGTAAACAGAGCGATTTATCTGACAAGCAAAAAGTATGATCATTGGTTTTTCACCCAAGGTGGAGGCATTTCCAAAACATCTGTTCAGATGCTGACGTGGTTAAAGAATACAATGTATGGCAAAATATTTCATCCGAACAGGCCGCGGAAGGCCCAATGGTACCAACCTACCGGCCTGTCCTCCTCAGCCAACAGGCGTCAGTGGATTCAGATACGGAAGGGCACGTGGTCAGCACACTGTTCCGGCCGTAGGGGTCACGCGGTTCCAGACTGTAGCGCCCAGAACTGCTCGGCCACCCCGGCCGGCAATGACAGGACACCATGGTAAGCAGAACATCCAACGTGTAATTAGCAGTTCGTCTGATATATCAGACATCTGACGATGAAAGAAAGTTCGAAACCGGTAATGGCATACAAAAATAAAATTTGTTGAAAGTAAAGGCCTTTATATTAGTGGCTGATAAATGATTTTTATAACAGAGCTTACAATACATTTCTATCTGGATATATCTTGAGGTCAACTATAAGCCCGTATTAGCAGAGCCACTCATTCTAGGCACCAATGACTTGTCATCAAACACATATTGGAAAGGATAGCGATAACGACACATTCAGTCATTAAAAAATGTTAAATGCTCCGTAATCTTCTGAATAACAGAATACTGCATCGATCCCCAATTTCTTTTAGAAGATGAAAAATCAAACGAAAATAATTATAGCGTTGAGATACATGAATGGCCTTTTCGTTTCCGAACGTCTACCATTCCAGTGTCCTACTTGAAATTTAACGTAAACTCAGATAGAAACGTAAACCTGAGAGCCATCACTTATGTCTACGAAAACTGGTTAGAAACTGTCTGTGTACTATTTACACTAACGCTTCAAGAGTCACGTAGTTAGGTAACGCTTTGCATGCTTTCTTGTGTCCGAAAATTGTCCTGACAGTATGACGATATATCATCATTCTCTTATTATACAGAGGAGGCAGTGACATTTATGAAGGCCGTCAAATATTCTGAGAACGACGAACAGAACTGAATTATTAATGATTTTAAGAAACCACCCTAAGTCCTAAGTGCTTTCTAAGAAATACCAATTTGCTTCGAATGAAATCTCACTCAGGTACTTGTACAATGTAATAGTAAACCAGTTGACCAAAGAGGTTGCTACATCCGGAGCTTAACTTAATAACCAGTTGACATTTACCGACTTGTTGCACGAGGTGTTTGCAGGCAAGACCCCGTGGGAAGAGGAAATACAAACATCAACGATGATAGATTAAAACCCAGTGTACCTGACTCACCTTCCTTTGAAAAAGTAGCATCACATGGCAGAGTTGTATGTACAGGCTCTCGGAATAGATTCAGTTACCGCAGCCTCCCTTCTTATTTGCACCACATACAAATATGAACTTCATGCACTTTTGTTTGCAATAACTGAGACGTTGGAGATATTTATTACTTATTTTCGATTTTTATATAAGTTCCTACAGCAAAAACTGGTCATCGAACTGAGCTTAGAATACCACTCCCTACGAGCATTACTGGTATTTCAGTAAAGGATGATAAAGCAGCATTTGCATGTTTGATAAGATTTATTTTTGGAAGCAATTTTAAAATCTGACCGCTCACTGGAGAATATGAAATTACTGTTTAAAAAGCTCTTTGTATCTCAAAGAGTAGTGATTTAACAAAATCGTTTGTAAACTTTTTGAGGAGACAAATTTAATTATTACTTCTGTATTCAGAAACTAAGAGGTACTCCTTTTTTTTACTAATAGTGAAGAAATATAGTTTAGTTCCTTTAAATCCATATGTTCATTTCCATACAGTAAGAAGGAAAACGTAATTTTTTTGTTAGTTTTGAAGAACAAATAACATGACAAAAGTCTTGGCATACGTATCAATGTCGTGTCGGACCTCTTTTTGCCCAGCATATGCAGCAACTCGGCATACGTAGCATGGACTCAACAAGTCGTCGGAAGTAACTTTCAGAGATATTGAGCCACCCTGCCCCACAGCCGTTCGTAACTGCGAAAGTGTTGGCGGTGCCGGATTTTGTGCAGAAATGATCTCTCGATTACGTCTCATAAATATTCCATGGGATTCTCGTCGGGCGAATTGTCCAGGATGTTTATCAAACTAATCACGAAGAACTGAGCCTTGATGAACTGGCACATTGTCATTCATAAAAATTCCATCATTTGGGAACAAGAAGCTAACGTTCGGCTGAAAATGGTCAATGATCGAATCAGGTGGACCATTCAATGTAAACGCAGCCGAAACCATTATGGAGCCACTAGCAGCTCGCACAGCTAATTGTTGACAACTTGGGTCCATGACGTCATGGGGGTCTGCGCAGAATCGAACCCTACCATCAGCTCTTACAAACTGAAATCGGACTCATCTGACCCGGTTTGGGGTTTTCCAGCGTCAAAGAGCCAACAGATATCACGAGCCCCCGAGAGGTGATGCAGGCGATGTCATGCTGTTATGAAATGCACTTGCGTCGGCCATCTGTTGCCATATCCCGTTAATGCCCAATTTCGCCTTGCTGTACGGATACGTTCATCGTACGTTCCACACTCACTTCTGAAGTAATTTCACGAAGTGTTGCTTGTATATTAGCATTGACTACTCTACGCAAATGACGCTGCTCTCGGTCGTTAAGTGAAGCTAGTCGACCACACCGTTGTCCGTAGTGAGAAGCTATGCCTGAAATATGGTATTCCCAGCATACTCTTGACACTGTCGATCTCGGAATACTGAATTCCCTAGCAATTTCCTAAATGAAATGTCCCATGCCTCCGGCTCCAACTACCAATCCGTTTTCAAAGTCTACCAATTTCCGTCGTGCGGTCTTAATCACGTCAGAAACCTTTCCACGTGAATCAGCTCAGTACAAATGGCAGATACGATAATTCACAGCCCTTTTATACCTTGTGTACGCGATATTAGTGGCATTTGCATGTATGTTGGGTTGGGGTTTTTTGGGGAAGGAGACCAGACAGCGAGGTCATTGGTCTCATCGGGTTAGGGAACGATGGGGAAGTAAGTCGATCGTGCCCTTTCAAAGAAACCATCCTGGCATTTGCCTGGAATGATTTAGGGAAATCATGGAAAACCTAAATCAGGATGGCTGGATGCGGGATTGAACCGTCGTCCTCCCAAATGCGGCTCCAATGTCTAACCACTGCGCCACTTCGCTCGGTTTTGCATGTGTGTTCACTTCGCTATCCCATGACTTTTGTCACCTCAGTCTACTAACGTTGATGCCTGCCCAGTGTTCTCACGCTGCAGGAAAAAAAAAAAAAAAAAAAAACACGTCACCGCTGAATACGTAACAAGACGGACTGCGAGACAACGGTGCCTCTCATGCTGATGGCAAGAGAGTGAATGTCCTCCGAAAATTTTTGGACGCTAACCGAACAAACGTGGCATGAAAAACGAGAAGTCTTTATTCCTTTCCAGTCTTGTAAAAACCAAAAATGGCAACGAGAAATGATATCTGGGACGTCTCATTCAGTGTCCCATCGAGGTTTCAACATGGCTAAGATCGCGTCCTGTGCTGACAAACAACTGAGTGGTTTATTGAGGACTACGGCGCAGTGAGAATGGCTGGCTTGCTCGGAACAGGGGCAGTCGCTAAGTGACCGTAGCCCTAGTTAGAGCGGTGATCGCAAGACCACAAATCACGAGCTACTAATAGCTCGTCGGGACATTTACAGTAGTTCGTGAAAACACTCTGGCTGGCAAACCCGGATCGCTTCACTGAGCCATGGCCGCGCTAACCACTACTTGTACCTTTGTTGCAGCTACCGTTGTCAGTCAATAATACAGCATTATCAGCTTGTAACTGACTGTATAAGCGTGAGATTTAGCAAACTATTTTTTTCGTTTGAATATCAGACATTAGCTAACGCTCGTAGTTTCATCTTGACACTGTTACTACGGTAGGTTTGTTCAAAGGATGGCATGTTCAGGCAGGCAACAAATTTCATTTGGAGTGGGACACACAGATAAGACAAATGAGTTTCTTTTCTGTGTTTCGCATGCGTTAAGTAGAGAAGAAAGGAAACGTAGCACATCACTTGAAAACCGTTCACACAGCGACTGATAATGATTACCCATTGGATTCTGCTCTAAGGAAAGAAACGGCAAGCCACCTAAAGTCCAAAGTCATTATTCAAATTCATCCTTTTTTAAAATGCAAGAAAGGAGCAATGGAGCCACTGAGGCGACATTCCGAGTATGAAAACTTATTCAACAGAACAAGAAACCGTTCGAAAACAGTGAATTAAGGCAGACTCCATTTTTCGATGCTCTTGATTCATTATTTGACAGTTTCAGATGTCTGATATTAAAGCTGTATTCTGCAGATATGGCTATGAGAATTATTGCGGATGTGTGTTCTGACGTTACTTCACAACTTAAAACTGACTGATTCATATTTACTGAAAACTTGTAGGTAATGAACAAATGTAAGATGGCTTTCAAAGTTCTTTTTTCTGTCCTATTCCTTTTGGTAGCTCACAACAGAAATTAGAAACGTTTTGTTTTGTTTCGTTTTAGCGCGCAAAAGCAACTGAGATCATAAGCGCCCATGTCATAATCTTAGAACACTAATACGAGAAAGGATTTAAAAGTGACTACACGATAAGCCCAATCAACGGAAGGAAAGAGAGCTAAAGACAAGGACTTCCTCTTGAAGAAAGTTCCACAAAATACGCCGTAGTGACAACGGAGGCTCCGAACTAAAAATTAAATGTCCTTCGCCATACTGCTACGACGGATAAAATGTAAAATGCGGTCGACAGCACGTGCGTCTTTCGCTAAAACGACCGATAACTACTACGGAAAACACACCCATGAACGTAAGTAGTTAAAAAAAGGGCCTTCGATCAGGAATTGGCGAACCGTCAAAGCTTGACGACAATGAGTACATAGTGGTGGGGGATCACACCTAACAAATAACGATGGCTAAAACGAAAGTACCCAGCGTGCAACCTAGCTAAAACTATTTCCTCGCGGCGAGAGGACCGAGAGGAGGTAGGCCAAGTCACTGGGAGAGTTAAATCCCCTGCACCTTGATCCCATGAAGGGAAGACCAGTGGTGATGCCAAAGTAATTGTAAACGGTATGATTGCTCAGAAGCTCCATACGTTTGGCGACCACTCAGCTAGGTAACGTGGCAGCCGACACTTGTCGCCTGTCTGCATTCGTCCTCCCAGAGTTTTGAAACTTCTACACCCACTCTTATACGAATCAGCGATAAGGCGTGGTGGAAAAAGACGGGAAGAACGATCAGGATTTAAAATCACGCCGGCGATGATCAGTGATGTAATCAGAGACGGAGCACGAGCTTCAACTGGGTAAGGAAATGACCCGTGTATGTTTCCAGTGAAAGACCCTGGCATTTGTTTTAGGCGATTTGGGAAAAACGAGAGAAACTCTACTAGGCCAACTTACAGGTGAGATCAGTAGCATGGAAGGAGAATGGTAGACATACATTGGTTTCCAGGATTATGGGAAACTGCACAGCACGGGTTTGCGAAACCTCATACATGACTTTAATGTATGCTACTCTAGATTACTGCTTCAGTGACAGTATCAGTGTGGTTACCTGAAACCGGCGAAGGAATTTCGAAGATGGCTAATAACTTGAAACTTTCTGGAAGATTAAAACTGTGTGCCGGACCGACACTGGAACGCGGGATCTTTGCCTTTTGCGGGCCACTGCTCCACCGACTGAGCAACCCACTCACGACTCACGAACCGTCCTCACAGCTCTACTTCCCAAGTATCACTACATAGTGAAAAACTCACTCCAGAAACATTCCCCAGGCTATAGTTAAGCCATGTATCCGCAATACCCTTTTTTACAGGGGTGCTATTATTGGAAGGTTCGCAGGAGAGATTCTGTGAAGTCTGAAGTCTGGAAGGTAGGAGACGAGGTACTGTCGGAAGTAAAGCCTGGGAGGGTCGCTCGTGAGCCGTCCTTCGGTAGATCAGTCGGTAGAGCATTTGCCTCCGAAACGCAAGGGTACCGAGTTCGACTCTCGATACGGCACACAGCTATAATCTACCAGAAGTTTCATACAAGGTCACAGTCCTCTGCAGAGTGAAAATTTCATTCTGTAGCTAGTAACATGTCCGTATAGTTCACATAAACAGGAACTGAGATAGCGCTTACACTTTCAGAGAACAAGTTTCTAGAAATCATACGAAGAATTGCGTCTGTATCCTGCATCCATACTTCATAAAGGTCACTAAAAGAAAAAGAGAGATAAAAGAGAACAGCGTACGTTCGGGGTATTACAGTAGTCTTTCTCTAGCTCCATCCACAAACAGGATAGCACAGGATGGAACAAGTGGTGGCTGACATGAATTTGAAGTACCTTCCGTCACCGTGCACTGTTTAGTGATTTGCCGAGTATAGTGCAGTCACTGAATCACTCGTAAATTAATAATACATAGCCCATATTGTAAAAGATTAATCACTACAATACTTTAGGCTGATGCCCAAGTATTTTAAATAGTCGGCTCTGAGGCTGAGATCCTAAATGTGAATTTGATAATAAAAATAAGCTATACTAGAGACAGTACACGAATTTTGAAAGTCATTTACAAACATAACCTGATTATGGTAACGCTAACACAAAATAATTTAATTTTCTGACCGTTCGAAGTTAGTGAAACTAAATCCAAATTTCCATTACCAACTTCTATGTTCCGTGATAAATAGGCTGCATCCTAAAATCCCAACATGTCTGATACCACATTTTCAATCATTACTTGAATCTTAGAAATATTACTTCTAAACTAAAAGTTCTGTACTTATGTATCTGATACATCCAATGACTTCGTCTCATATTCTTGGGTACGTGACGGACGGCTATCCCAGAAGCTTGCATGCAAACACGAAAACAATAGCACATGAGATTTGTTTTCCATCTTGAAATATATTTTAGCTCGCTACCAACTTTTACACTGATTAGCCTATAGAATACTTCTCCTCCTTCTCCTACTAGCGAATTCCATTCCGACATGACTTTTAAATTATCGTCTCCCCTCACTGTCTGAATGATTTATCTCATCATACTTTTTTCGATCTCTCCGTCATCAGCGGAGCTAGTTGGCATATAAATTTTTGCTACTATAGTAGACGTGAGCTTCGTGTCTATCTTGGCTACAATAATGCGTTCACTATGCTGTTCGTATTAGTTTACCCGTCATCCTATTTTTTTATTTATTATTAAACCTACTCCTAGATACTACTGTTAGATTTTGTATTTGTAACTCTGTATTCACCTGACCGAAAGTATTTTTCCTCCTGCCACCGAACTTCACTAATTCCCATTAAATCTAACTTTAATCTACCCGTTTCTCTTTTTAAATTTTCTAACCTACCTACCCGGTTAAGGGTTCTGACATTCCACGCTCCGATCCGTAGAACGCCAGTTTTCTTTCTCCTGATAACGACGTCTCCTGAGTAGTCCCTACCGAGAGATTCGACTGTGGGACTATTATACCTACAGTATATTTTACCCAAGAGGACGCCATCATTATTTAACCATACAGTAAAGCTGCATGTCCTCGGGAAAAATTACGGCTGTAATTTCCCCTTGCTTTCAGCCGTTCGCAATACCAACACAGGAAAGCCGTTCAGGTTAATGTTACAAGGCCAGATCAGTCAATTATCCAGACTGTTGCCCCTGCAACTACTCAAAAGGCTGCTGCTCCTCTTCAGGAACTACACGTTTGTCTGGCCTCTCAACAGATACCTCTCCGTTGTGGTTGCACCTACGGTACGGTTATCCGTATCGCTGAAGCACACAACCCTCCCCACCAACGGTAAGGTCCATGGTTTATGGAGGGGGACCTACTTAACCCTTTCAGTCACGATCAATTTTTTCCAGAGAAAGAAAATCATGGCATTGCTATCCAGTTCTTCATATTAAATTTTGATTTTTCAAATGTGTAAAATATTTCTAGGTGCCCCCAAATGTGGGATAAAACACGTCCCCAAATGAGAACATTGTGCTCAATTGGATGCAGTTGAAGCCTAAAAGTCAAAGTATTTTATTTGATTTTATTTCACCAAAATACATAAATCACACAAAGTTTGCTTAATGATTATGTACATGAACTATGGTTTTACACTTGTGAAGAATGATAATCAAAGAAACAATTTTTTTCTATTCAGACATAAGTGAATGTTACATTTTACACAATAACATGTGATTTTGCTTTTACAACCCTGTGTCTTGCACCTATCAAATCTTTTTTGTCACTGGCCACTGAAAGACGCACAACGTTGTCCAAAAGAACATCAGCTTCTGAATGAACTTCCGCATGGGTTCGCTTTGAAGTTCTAGGAGATGGCGTTGGACTCTCACAAGTGGGACAGTCTCTTTTTCAGGCAGCTGGCCCATCTATTTTTGTCAGTACTTTGGCCACACATGCCCTAAAGTGAAGCAAATCAAGGGTCTTTTATAAGGAACACCTAATTCCGAGGTGCCGAGCGGGGTAGCCGTAAGTGTAGGGCGCCTTGCCACGGTTCACGTGGCTCCTCCCGTCGGAGGTTCGAGTCCTCCCTCGGGCATGAATGTGTGTTTTGTCCTTAGCCTAAGATAGTTTAACTCATATTAAGTAGTGTGAAAGTCTAGGGACCGATGACCTCAGCAGTTAGGTCCCATAGGAACTTTCCACAAATTCTGATGCATTTTTCTTGTGCTCAGTCCATACATTTACACATGCAGTATCAATTGCATGAGGAAACGTGCGAAGCGTCCACTTTCGCGATCTGATGAATTTGCGATAAATTGTGATCAGAAAATCCATCTTGTCGACCCCTCCCATACGTTGAGTGTAAACTTGAATAAATTCTGGCCGGTCGATTTCAACATCTTTCTCCAGACCCTATGATAAAAAATGCTATTACGAAAAGGAGAACTCACAAAAAACGTACATGTGAGTAACCCAAATGAAAAATCCGCTAAATTCATTTTATGTCGTTTTTGAGATGGGCACACGGCAGTATAGAGTTTTTCAGCGCCTAAGTGGTGGAGTATGTTTCAGGTTGCAAAACCGGCTATAAACCGTCGAAAATCGCTGTCGAGAATAGTGTTCGGCTTCAGAAGCAGCTAACTGCTGTCTTCGGGTGCAAAGCTCACGAATAGGCGTGGCTGTCGCCCTGCCTTTTCCAGATGAAAAAGCGTGTGAACAGACATCATACCTATCAATCCGGACATTGAAAGCTACCTTTCAGTCTGTTACGATTAGAATGGTTTTTTTCTTACTCAGATTTAGGTTGGCTGCAGTGTAACAAATCCGTACGCAACAATAACATTCTCGCTGCCAATGCATAGTCGTTTGGATGCGACGAGTGTTTCGTGACTATCGCACTGTCACTTATCATGCAGTTAGCGGGCTTTGCGTCTAGGCTACTCAGCTCACAACATACCGTATGATATAAAACGTCTGACATTACCTCCATCATTGTCTTCTTGTTCAAAATTATTGCCAGGATCATCGGATAGATGAATTAAGGAACTGTATAACTTCTTCTTCTGTAAGTGGCCTTCGTCTATCTTGGACTCGGGGCATTGTGAAATCACCGTAAGATAACTAAAAAGACAGAAAAATAAAGTCCTAAATTTCTATGCTGTTACAACCTTTCAATCACAATGTCCTCATTTGGAGACATGGATAAAGTTATACATATGTCACTTATCTTTCGTTCTGAAAGACACCTTTAGTTTTCACCTTCAAGAATGCACATTTTTACGAACAAATAATTTTTTTACCTAAATTAAGAAGATATTAACTGGCTGATGGGAGGTACAAAGACTACTGAGCAGTGCCCATGTGACTGTGCATATTCAGTTTTGTTTTGTGCAATCACAGATTGACAGGAGATGTCGACACTGTTCTCAAATAAACTCTCTGCTTGTGACAATATGAAGACAACAATCACAAATGGCGAAATTTAACGAATTTTAATATGCTAAGCATTTATTTAGTACGTCCTTATATGAGGACTCCATGAACGAAATGGTTAATAAGCAGTACAAACTGAATGAGCAATGATCTAGAATCGGTTGCTGCTGCATTTTGCATGCAGTTTCGTTTACCGATGCGCTGCATATACCCTGTGCCGTAACAGCAAATATGGGCTCTCCTTTTGCCTTCACTTGAAATTTGTGTGTGTGTGTGTGTGTGTGTGTGTGTGTGTGTGTGTGAGTGTTCGTCCCAGTTAAAATCGCTTCTTCGTACGAACCGCTTGAAACTTAAACTATGTGACATGCTAGTGATTTTCACAACTAATTTTGTAATCGGATAACACAGAGATCTTTCTCTTCTTCTGACGATTACCCGAAACCTAAGACTTGTAAATGAAGAACCATAAACTTTATCGGTATTAACGGCTGTCCTTATCCATCAACAATAGTACTACAATTGTCTGGTGAAGAAGACAACCTATTAGCATTCGTTATGATATCGTCTGACATATAACTAGAGCTACTAAGAATATGCGCCTCACCTAAGATTTTATTGTGTTTTAAGAAGCATAATGCTCTTCTTGACGTATGAAGGCGAAGTTCAGTGTTCTCTAAAGTTCATGTGAAGTGTCAAAATACGCACAGCTTTCAGCTTCAGTGTTCGAACGCTTAGAAGTTTCTACCTCGTGCGTCCACATGCTGAATGTGCTTAAACGGTCAGCAGAAAGTGGACGAAGGTCTACCAGTCGTTAGAAAGTTGGATGGGCACCCACATGTCAGTTAATTATAGGAATGTCTCAGTCTTTGCCTATCTGTAGATTAGATCACACTGCACCGTGTGACACAGCTGAAACAGGTTATCGGAGAAGGACATGGGTTTTGTAGTTTCCTAGCCAGAAGAGTTACCCATTCGGTTACATCAGGTCAATGGCTCTATCGCCAACAATCCTTTCCCTACATATCATCTATCCGAATCACGCATCACAGAAGTCGCAGAGGCCTCTAGATGCCATGCATTTCAGTGCCAGATACTGAACTAAGAAATCATACATCCTGTGATTTTGCTTTTTTTCTCAAGGGACACTTTGGAAGTTGCTTTCAGTACCAGTACTACTAAAGGCAATCATGCCAAGCCCTCCCCCCCTTCCCGTTCCCCCTCTCCCCACCCCATTACCTCCAACGTCTTCTGCCAAGCCTAGTACCTTTCTTTTAAGAATTAGATCTAATGTAATCTCTTCCTAATTGGCCAGATCTGAAAACTACTAAAGCCATAAATATTTTCGTCGTCATCTAATGTCACGTCACACCTAGAACGCCACCTTATTGTAACGAGCAGGTACTTTGAATACGTACTGTGCTATATATTTACGAATTACTTTAGCCTTAGCAATGCCGGATTAATAATGTTCAGCATCTCAGACCATGGTCCAACGCATTGTTAGGACCCTGATCATAATACTGTGCTTGGACAGTCAGTACATAAGAAATTAGGTGTTTGTCGATAGAATACAGGAGGGAAGGAATAAGTGGCAAACACTGAGTAGAAAGTAGGAATAGGATGATGGAGCATACGTTAGGACACCCGACAACAACTTCTATGGCACTTAAGGGATCCGTAGAGTGCAAGAAGAATAGGGAAGAAAGAGACTGCAAAGTCTGCAACGTACAATTTAGGACGTCCTGTGCAAGTGACATGCTGAGACGAAGAATTTGACACAGGACGAGAAGTGGTGATATACCGCATCAAACAAGTCAGAGACTTAATGAGATAAGAAAGGTCAGAGAGAAAGACATCTAGCGACCAGCCGTAATTTCCACAAGGTCGGTCTCAGGCTGCAGGCATTGTACACCTCCTAGAGCTGAATACGTTGGCAACTAGGAAATAAGAGCAAATGTCGCTTCATCCGAACTGAGCTTCAACATTTGAGATTTCTAGACGGAAAAGAGCTGTTTAAGGCATTTGGCTCCTTGTACTCGACGGATCCGTCTGTCTTTGATGTGTCTGAATGGGTAAATAAGAGGTGCACGATTTTGTTAAAACTCTCGTTGCCCGTTTAATTCATCTCAGGAAATAGCGAAATTAGAAAATGGGCGTTCTACGGATCGGAGCGTGGAATGTCAGATCCCTTAACCAGGCAGGTAGGTTAGAAAATTTAAGAAGGGTAATGGATAGTGGGAATTAGTGATGTTCGGTGACAGGAGGAACAAGACTTTTGGTCAGGTGAATACAGGGTTATAAATTCAAAATCAAATAGGGGTAATGGAGGAGTGGGTTTAATAATAAAAAATAGGAGTGCGGGTAAGCTACTACAAACAACATAGTAAATGCATTATTGTGGCCAAGATAGACACGAAGTCCATGCCTACTACAGTAGTACAAGTTTATATGCCATCTACCTCTGCAGATGATGAAGAAATTGACGAAATGTATCATGAGATAAAAGAAATTATTCAGGTAGTGAAGGGAGACGAAAATTTAATAGTCATGGGTGACTGGAATTGCGGAGTAAACAAATGGAAGAATACAGATACGTCAGTTACAGTTATCTTGAGCAACAAAATGAATAGCGTTTCTACCTTCTCTCCTTTAGTATAGGTTCTATTGAAACGAACTTTACATTCCACTAAGACTTGTTCCATAGAGCGGGAATACGACAATTCAGAACGATGTGGAACGTATGAGTTTGTAAACTCCCCTCAAAATAATAATTAAATGAATTTTTCTAATATTGTAACCTCTGAACAAAATTGGCTCCCATTTATTGTCTCTGTGCAGAAACGCATTCACATTTAATGTTACCACAAAATTTTTTCTCATTTAATGTCAAGTTCGAAACAGAAAAATCCCTAAACACTAACATAATAAAAATGTTTTGTAACCTGATGAATTTTATGAGGACAGCAGCGCTGCCCTTCGGCCCTGTATTCTGAATAAAGAAAGCAAAAATTCTTACCTCAATAAAACTGCAATTATATCTGCTCTTAATTAATTTTTCGACACAGCTTCGTGCAATGCTGTCCTATATTTTTTTTATTCTTGAAAGCAATGCTAATGCATTGGAAGTATTCTTTAAATTGAAATGAATGGTTTTCTTTAGAAGAGTTACTTTATATTATGAAAATTATTATTGGGGCACATTTTTTGAACAAATTAAATTACAATTAACATACATTATTAAATATGCGCAAGGCTGCTTCTTTACCTTCTACAACAATACTCATCCTCCAGAGTCCTGACCAGAGTCGCGAGCAGAGCACACAGCCGACGCATGGCGACTGCCGCCGACTCACGCTGACTACCCCAGACTACTACCGTCGACTCGCGCAGACAATCGCAGACTAGCGACAAGCAACAACTAACGATAAACTACTCACTGGTCAGAGATTCTCTCATGCCCCGCCCATCGCCGGCAAACCATACGTCTTGCATAACGCTCCATTGGGGGGGGGGGGGGGGGGGGGGCAAAAATTTGGCAGCGATGGTAGTCAATTGGACTTGCCATGAGCAACAAATTTTTCTTAATTAACTAATTTTACAATCACAGAATATATACATATGTAAAGTGCAGAACATGAAATAAAATATAGTGCACACGCACTGAGTACAGAACATATCAAGCAAAGATAAAATGTATACACAATGAGTACAAATTAAATGTCATAAAGTGCACACGCACTGTAGTTCAGAATATATCAGCAAATCACAAAATGTATATGCAATGAATATAAATCATGTTAACAAAATGACATAAAGTGCACACGCACTGTAGTACAGAACATATCTGGGAATCACAAAATGTATACGTAACGAGTACAAATCATATTAACAAATGGCATTGAGTGCACACGCACTGTAAAAGTCTTTAGCATTTTTACAACAAATAAACGTATCAAGGAGTTAAATAAAGTGCACACGCACTGTAGAAGTCTTTAGCATTCTTACATAACATGTCATGGAATGAAATAAAGTGCACACGCACTGTAGTACAGAACATATCACAAAATGTATACGTAATGAGTACAAATGGCATAAAGTGCACACGCACTGCAAAACTCTCTAGCATTTTTATAACAAATAAACATAATAAGTACAAATCATATTGACAAATGACAAAAGTGCACACGCACTGTATAAGTCTTTAGCATTTTTACATATCATGGAGTAAAATAAAATGCACACGCACTGTAGAAGTCTTTAGCATTCTTACATAACATATAATGGAATGAAATAAAGTGCACATACACTGTAGTAGTCTTTAGCATTTTTAGGACAACTGATCTTGTTAACAAATGAAATGAAGTGCACACGCACTGTGTATGTCTTTATCATTTTACAAGAATTAGGAAAGGAATGGGAAGGATTGCGTCATGGTTGTAGCACTTGAGGTTGCACGCAGCTGCACTGAAAGTCCATATCTTTCTGTAGAAGCACAACACCAAGTGAGACAATCTGAAGTTCTTTTCCTTGAAGTATTAATCAGTGTAGCCAAGACACTGAAATGTCGTAATAAAATTCCATGCTATCATTTTGGTAGTACACTAGGTACGCCAAACAGTCAGACCATAATAACATCTCCATCGCTCAAGGCGGTGGACAGCATGTCTTGTCAACACCATGTTCTTGTAAAGTATACCAACGTAAAATTAGTGCAGAAACCAAATATAGTGCTCCATGATCATGAGGATAGACAGGACAAACGGATATAGCAGTAATTTCTGGTAAATAGGTCAGAAGGTGAAGGACATTAAGTCACATAGTAGTCTTCATTGAGAATTACACTAGTCTAACAACTGATTTGAGTAATTGGTGGCACTCATCGCCCAGTTACTGAACATTTCTGTACCATGTATGTAGTATTACAGAATAATGTTCATAAATTATATGAATATAGTAATTATTGGCACTCATTGGCCAGATACAAAGCATTGTTTTATGCATTATTCAGAAGTCATCATTCAAAATGGGAGCTAATGAATGGCATAGTACTAACATAATTCACTTAGTTATTGTAGTCATTGGCACTCATTGGCCAGTTACAAAGCTTTTTTTTTTTGAATTATTCAGAAGTGATCATTCAAAATGGCATAGCATTTATACATAATTAATCTAATTATAGTAATCATTGGCATCATAGGTCATCTTATTACAGTAATCAGTGGCATTCATTGGCCAGCTACAAAGCATTTTTTTATACATTATTCAGAAGTCATCATTCAAAATGAGTTAATTATTGGCATAGCATTAATACACAGTTAATCTAATTATAGTAATCATTGGCATCATAGGTCATCTTATTACAGTAATTAGTGGCATTCTTTGGCCAGCTACAAAGCATTTTTTTATGCATTATTCAGAAGTCATCATTCAAAATGAGTTAATTATTGGCATAGAATTTATACATAATTAATCTAACTATAGTAATCATTGGCATCATAGGTCATCTTATTACAATAATCAGTGGCATTCATTGGCCAGCTACAAAGCATTTTTTTATGCATTATTCAGAAGTGATAATTGAAAATGAGTTAATTATTGGCATAGCATTTATACATAGTTCATCTAATTATAGTAATCATTGGCATCATAGGTCATCTTATTACAATAATCAGTGGCATTCATTGGCCAGTTACAAAGCAATTTTTTTATGCATTATTCAGAAGTGGTCATTCAAAATAAGAGTTAATTATTGTCATAACATTTATACATAATTCATCTAATTATAGTAATCACTGGCATCATAGGTCATCTTATTACAGTAATCAGTGGCATTCATTGGCCAGTTACAAAGCATTTTTTTTGTGCTAGCAATGCATTGCGTTGGGATCGATAATTAATTACTGGGGCATAACAATATTTGCTTTTGAGTTATTGCTGCAAATGAAGATGTGCAACGTCATTCGTCATGAGTCAGCTGTAGTAAGGTTATAAAACAAGTAGAGTATATGTGATCACATTCATAAACGACATAGGTTTAATGAACAACTGCTTATAGCACATTAATTTCATGAATAATTTCTCCTGCAAAATATACAAAAATGGATTATGAAACTGAAAGAAGAAACACATATTATGCTGAAAAGTAGTGAACTTCGAATTAACAGGTAGTGAAATGTGTATAAAAAATATATATGTTCTCTAGCTGTCCTTTCCAAAACCTTCAGTCATCATACCATGCGATATAAGACATACTGTCAAAACGAACTGCAACAAATACTTAAATAACTACATAGCATCTCTTAACTAACAGTAGACTGATGACCTCAGCAGTTGAGTCCCATAGTGCTCAGAGCCATTTGAGCCATTTTGAACTAACAGTAAATATATAAACTTCATAATTTTCCTCATCTGTAAAGAAAAACTTCATTATCCATATTATCATAACTCCATTATTATCATCACCTGTAAAGAAAAACTTCATTATCCATAGTAGCATATTCTTCATCATTATTCATCACCATTAATTAACATCTGCAAAAAATTCACTTCATTATTCATTATATAACTATTCCTTATTTCTAGCATATTTCATCACTAAAACTAAGATGTGTAGTTCTGTCTGACAGCCTGCATCAATCGCCTCGTATTCTGAAAGAAAAAATTAGTTAAGACTGCTATTCTACGATGTTTATAGTATATTCTAGTTAATGCTTTTTAATTATGATTCATTTACTCTTCGTCACGAAGTATTGCATCTTCTTTCGTTCATTCCGAAGGTGAAATTCCCATTTCGGTTTAATTTATTTCGTTTACACGTTTTTTCTTTCTGAAAATGATGGACTAAGATTAATGTCTTGCATTTAATTCATATACCCATTAAATAAAAACTGGTTTATAGTAACATAATTGAGCATACAGCATAGCATGACAGAAAACGTAATATGTCAAAAACATAGACAGTGTTCAGAGACCAAAATGTACACAGTGTATCACAATGTAGCAGCAAAAAAAGTAAAGTAGTCACGATGTTGAGATATCATAAGGCAAAAATGTTAGTCAACTGGTATTGGTTATATCTTAAATATTTCATAGTGCATACAAACAAAACAGGAAAAAAAATCATATATACATAAAAAATGGAAAAATATGCACGGTCTGACGTGTAACGACAAGAAAAGCGACCTGCTAACCTTACCTTGCCGGGCACTTGCCAAGAAAAAAATACGATAAGCATCAGTAAGTGTTCATGTGGATATAATTGCATAAGTGGTCAGAGAAAATTAGGAAATGGCATTACAGTGTGATAAATCATAAAGTATGTTCATTCAATAAAAGGTTTGATGTTCGAGATGTGGTGGTTCCCTTTGGTTTTTCTGATTCTCAAAGTTTCGACGTGTACTACATTGGGGTGAGGAATGCTGCGAATCCGATGTGGACCTGCGTATAGAAGCTCAAATACACTGCATCTAATCTTTCTTCTGTTGGATAAATAGTGTGTACGTACTAATATCTTCAGTCCAACGTGCAAATCATGGCGTGTACAAACCTGTTTTTGATGTCTTCTCCGGCGCTCTGCGGCACGTTTGATGTTGTTCAGCGCAATGTGAATTATTTCATGGTGTCGTAGTAAACGAGATGTAGGAAAGGTTACTAATTCTTTAATTTTGTTAGGTAGTTCAACATTTTTCAGTATAACAGACGGAGATAGCATAGTAGATTCATTTGGTATGGAATTAATTACATCTTGGAATGAGAGTATGTGTGTGTCCCAATCAATATGTTTTTTATGGCAGTATATTCTACACCAATTTCTTTCATTAATCATTCACAAGGGTACGAAGAAGCATGGTACCTGGATATATAGATCGGAGAAATGTTTCTAGCTCGTAACATACGTGTCCATATAGCAGATCGAAACTGTGATCCATTGTCGGAAATTACTTTCAACACATGCCCTACATGAATAGAAAATGTTTTACAAATGCTTTCGAAACAGTTTTAGCAGTAGCTTTGCGTAACGGAGTGAAGGTAACAAATTTTGAAGTGAGTTCAACAGCGACAAAGATGTAGCAAAAACCTCTATTAGTTCTGGGAATCGGACCAAAAATGTCTACAGAGGCCATATGTCTCAATTTAACAGGTACAATGGGATGTAATGGAGGAATATGTGAAGTCGTGTCTGATTTAGCTTTCTGGCAGATTTTACATGACGCTAAAACTCGTCGTATACGTTTCTCCATGTTGGCAAAATAACAGTTCTGTCTCAGTATAAGAAAACATTTTCTGGCTCCGTAATGTGCCTAACTTAAATGAGTATACCAGATTAATTTGTTAACAAGTTCGTCAGGAATGCATAATAACCAATTGTTGCTCTCAGGATGAGAGCGGCGAAACAGAATGTCATTGCGTACAGTGTAATGGTTTCTAATGGTAACATTATTCCTATCTTGCCAAAGGTGTTTGATTTCTTTCGGTACGTTGTCTTTACTCTGTTCTGTGCTATGTCTTGTAATGACGACGAAATGAAATTTTCAAATGCAACTTGTTGAATGTAAATGACGCAGAAATTTGCTTTGCAGAAGTTGGTTGCGATGTCTTGCTGATTGTTGTTGAGAGAATGGGATAGTGCGTCTGCTACAATATTTTGTGTGCCGGGAATGTGAACAATTGTAAAATTAAATTCCTGCAAATAAAGTTTCCATCTACTTAATCTGTCGTGTGTAAATTTAGCCGAGAGTAAAAATTGTATCGCTCTATGATCTGTGTAAACGGTAGTGTGCCTTCCATAAAGAAAATGCCTAAATCTGGTAAAAGCCCATACAACACATAATGTTTCAAGTTCTGTAACAGAATAATTTCGTTCAGCAGATGACACAATGCGACTTGCAAAAGCGATGTTTTTAATTACTGTACAACCATCTCCTTCAATTTCCTGAAAAATATGTACGCCTAAAGCGGTGTTAGAACTGTCGGTGGCAATTGAAAAATTTCTGGTAAGATATGGGTGCGATAAAAGTGGTGCATTCAACAAAGCATGTTTCAAATAACATTCCCGTGAACAAGATTCTGCGTGTCAAAAGTATTGCTTGCGTTACTGGAATATGCAACCTGTACTGTATCTAGTCAAATTCCATCTGACGTGTCATTATTTTCGGGAGGATGCTGTGGCATTTCCACTATTTTCACTGTTCTGTTATTTCTTCCTGACGTCTTACGTTTTGGATGATACCTACTGTCTGGTTCATTCATGATAATCTGTTGTTGCCGATGATTCTGTTGCTGATAAGACCGACTGTTATTAAACGTACGCTGAAAATTATGCTCATTATCTTTTACATCTGTCATGATAGTCATTTCTATACGGCGCATTGCCATAGGAATTGAAATGGTGTGTTTTGTGTACGTACTGATTCCCTTGTTGCTGTGCGTTACTATTTTTTGAGGTCGACGCTATATGTGTACGTGGCGAAACATTAAAGCTTGGTTGACCTTGTGCATTACATTGTTGGTTAGGTATGCTAACCGGCTGGTTTTGTTGCTGTTGCGGTGAAAAACGTCTGTTGTTACCAAAATGTGTTTGCGACAGCTGAAAATTTTGCACATACTGATGATTAAATTTTTGTCTGTTATTAAAGTTCTTGTGGTTATCATTTCTGGAGCATCTAATGAAAAATTGTCACTTTCGGTAAAACTTGTCATATCAGGTTTTCTTTACACGTTTCTTAATCCTAGGTAGAGCGATAGTTGAAGAGCTATTCAGATAGATATAAAGGATAGTAGAAGAGAAGGCAGCAGTGCAGAAAACTAAAGATAGCACTACTACGGCTCGGGGCCCTGTGCACGCTACGGCACATATTCATTAAATGAATCCCCTGAGGTCAATTACGCGCTGCAAATAAATTTTAGCTTTTGCGTTACAGGCAATGCCGGTGAAAATTCAAAAGTAAATTGTTGTATCCAGTCCAAAGCTAGTTTCTGCATTACAGGCAATGCCGGTGAAAGTACAAAAATAAATTGTCGTATCCAGTTCAAAGCGTGTACCTGTGCTCTGTCATTTTCAAATACCTTAGATTTTTTTACGGATAAAAATTGCTCGTAATCAACGTTATCGTCACTGAATGTGTGAACAGGTTCACGATTACATAAGAATCTGTTTGTCTGTATCTATCCGGATTTTAAGTCCCGTAGTCTCTGTAAATTACCTAAGTTACACTGGCTGTGTGAGTGTGACAAATGATCGGAATGTGCCGTATGCTGTGACGTGTTAGTGACTGAATCATTTTTCATTTCTGTTACTTTAATACGTTCCTCAATTTGGCTGTTCTGCTGTTCACATTTCTTATCGACTTCCGTATCCACAGTGTGTGAAAGTTCTGGTGACTTTAAATTAAACTCGTCGCGTAACTGTGTTTCGTTTTTAGGACATGGTTCAGCGACTGCAATAATTTCATCTCTAACTGATTCTGTTGTGGCTGAATGTGTATTATTTAATTCTTGTGCAACAGATGTAATTTCTTGATTACTGTTCCTAGCATGAGCCTTACTTTCTTCACATGATTGTTCTTTCGTGTCGTGACGTTGCACGGTAACGGCCGTAATCGGTTCACTAAGTTGTTTATTCTGTTTATTAAGGTTGTCGTGTTTTTCATTTGATTGTTTGAAACTTTCAATAATTAGTTTGATCGACCTGTCATATTTTTCATTGAGTTGTTTGCACGATTCATTAAGTTTGTCGTATTTTTCATTAAGTTGTTTGAAATTTTCATTACGTTGCTTGTACGATTCATTAATTTGTAGCAATAATGCCATAATTTGATCCAAGCCAATATTACCGGCTCTATTCTCTGTTCTGTGTGATGGCGTACATGCAATTGTCACGTTTTGTGTGTCCATTTGGATATTCTGTGATTCTTGAAAATGTTTGCTAGTCGGATGTGCACTGTTAGACACTACCTCGGAATCAAATAAATCTGTCCTACTTTGAGTATACTGTTCATTTTCGTTGGAAACAATTATCTGTTCGCTACGTAAATTTTGCAAATCGGGCCTGTCGAACTGGGCAGCGTTCATTGTAACAGAACGTTCCGCGTGATCAATTGTCGTCAAATTAACAGAGGACACAATTGAATTTGTTTGTTCATCACTAGGATCAAAATCGTTACTTGCGGTCGGTACGCACTGATTGTCTGTAAATGGAGGATTGTCATCATTACACTAAGTGTCGCAAATATTAACGGTCAAATTATTTGGGTGGGTTATTTCACTCATTACACATCGCGATGTACTATTAACAGTTTTTCGCGGCAGTTTTACACACAAATCAAAATTACGCACAAATGAAACAAAGACAATGCAAAAATGCAACAAACACAATTACAACAAAGAGCAACAAATTGCCGATGATATGTGAAAGAAAGAGTCACAAATTAGTAAATGCGTTGCGCCAGATGCAAACTACGTTAAGGTAAATAAGAGCAGATATATGACTACTTATCAGAAGATTCACAAAGAAATACGATCCTGGCCGGATGTCGCCAAGTCTAACGTCCCCACAAAATAATAATTAAATGAATTTTTCTAATATTGTAACCTCTGAACAAAATTGGCTCACATATATTGTCTGTGTGCAGAAATGCATTCACATTTAATGTTACCACAAAATTCTTTTCTCATTTAATGTCAAGCTCGAAACAGAAAAATTCCTAAACACCAAAATAATAAAAAAGTTTTGTAACCTGATGAATTTTATGCGGACAGCAGTGCTGCCCTTCGGCCCTGTATTCTGAATAAAAACAGCAACAATTCTTACCTCAATAAAACTGCAATTATATCTGCTCTTAATTGGTCATTTTTCGACACAGCTTCGTGCAATGCTGGCGTATATTTGTTCTTTTTTTTTATTCTTGGAAGCAATGATAATGCATAGGAAGTATTCTTTAAATTGAAATGAATGGTTTTCTTTAGAAGAGTTACTTTATATTATGAAAATTATTATTGGGGCATTTTTTTTGAACAAATTAAATTACAATTAACATACATTATTAAATATGCGCAAGGCTGCTTCTTTACCTTCTACAACAATACTCATCCTCCAGAGTCCTAACAAGAGTCGCGAGCAGAGCACACAGCCGACGCATGGCGACTGCCGCCGACTCACGCTGACTACCCCAGACTACTACCGTCGACTCGCGCAGACAATCGCAGACTAGCGACAAGCAACAACAAACGATAAACTACTCTCTGGTCAGAGATTCTGTCATGCCTCGCCCATCGCCGGCAAAGCATATGTCTTACAAGTTTAACAGAAATTTTCATTTTACAATTTTTTTTCTTTTTTTCTTTTTTGGCCTACTTCCTGTCTAAAACTGCATCTATCGAGCTGAAGGAGTCCTGATTCAGAAATTCTTTTAATTTGTTTTTAAATCTTGGTTAGCTATGTGTCAGACTTCTAATGCAATCTGGCAAATGACAAGAGATTTTTGTGGCAGTATAATTCACTCCTTTATGTGCCAAAGTCATATTTAACTCAGAATAGTGAAGATCAGTGTTTCTTCTAGCGGATTAGACATGCAGTTGGCTACTATTTCTGATATGGGATGGGTTAGTAATAACAAAATTTCATTAAATGAATGTCTGTATTCCGAAGATACTGTGAATATAACGTGTTCCTTAAATAAATGCCTGCAAGGTGATCTTGGCTATGCTCCAGCTCTTATTATGATTACACACTTTTGTGCAATAAATACTTTTACTCTTAATGATGAATTACCCCAAAATATAACGCCACATAAAAGCAGTGAATGTAAATAGGCATAGTAGACTGTTTTATTGTATGTTTATAACCAAAATTTTCAATAATCCTAATAGCATAAGTAGCTGAACCTTGAAGCTTCTTTATGTAAATTTTTCTTCTTATATTGCTGGGTGAAAGTGACTATACTGAACCTACTGCCTCTTTGCCATTTTTTATCATTTCAACACTGACCTGCAGAATTTGCCCTGACAAACACAACTCAAACTTTTCCTGTTCATTAATTACTCAGAATATTCAAGGATAAAGCGATATGACAGCTTTAAAATTTATAACCTCACTTCAAACAATTAATACAAAAGAATGGCCCTGAATTAGTAGAAATCCGAACAATAACTATACATTACATAAGTCACTTACCTCAAAAAAAAATATTCATTAGCCGAAATACTGCAATCCCACAAGCACTAACAATAACTATACATTACATAAGTCACTTACCTCAAAAAAAAATATTAATTAGCCGAACTACTGCAATTCCGCAAGCAGCAATACAGCCACCTAAATAAAAGATTGTAACTACTGTAGGCTCTAATTACTAATAGGCATATGGTTAGCAAAGGAAAGATTTTGTTGAAACGTAGACAATGTATTTTTACCGTAATAATGTGAAAACCAGTTCAAAAATTATGTAATCGAGCATGACATCCAATTCCAAAAATTATATAATCATGAATAATATTCGGTCTCCAGGTCGGACACGTCCAGATCGTCTGCTTTCGCTAACACTTCTAACCTCTAATCTCCATCAATGTTAACTACTCAGTTCCAACCTCCAACACTGCTGGCTGTTCACCTCCATCTTCCATCACCACTGACTGTCAACTTCCCCAACTGCTAGTGTGACCAGCCACAAAGTCTCTTACAGAATGCGCACAGTGCTGCCAGAGTTATTAAGGAAGAGCGATACATAGCTCTGCCAATATACAAACACATAAACAGCCTACTTACATAGCCCCCCTGCTCCTCTCAAAATATTGTCGAAAAAAGGATAGGTAGTGGCCAAGACTAATTTGTTAAAAAAATTTTCATATTAACAATATCAGATAGATCAGATGCACACATTTAGTAATACACTGTTGCTCAATCAATTAAAAAATTCCCCTCACAGCCCCTAAGACAATCCTATTCATTCATCAGAAGAGTAGTCTATGACAGTTTTATGCACAAAGTCTGAGCAGTAAAACAAAATGCACACACAAATTGTGGACTTCCATGCAGTCTAGAAGAAGTAGTGTTGTCCTCCCAACGGAAACACAGTGCTGTCTCCTGACATGAAGACAGGTAATGGGCCACAACATAGCAAACCCACAGCAGAGTCAGTCCAAGTCTTGAAGAATAATGGTAGGATTATCAGGTAACCAGGAGCAGCCACACAGTATTTCTTGTAGAGGTAATGGTAGTAGTGGGCCACCAAAAGTGCAGACCCACTGTATTCCTTGTAGAGATTATCATAGTAGTGGGCCACAAAAGGTGCAGACCCACAGCAGTCCTTGTAGAGATGGCCAGCAGCCATCTGTTGTGACTGTGTGTGTGCACAATTACAATTGAAGAGTGTTACAGATAGTACAGAAAGTCCATGAACCACCACTTGTGCACTCACAAACGTTTTGCAATATCCTCAGAACCAGCAATTCTGTTAACCAGACCCTTGCTCAGTTATTAACACACGTGCAAGCACTGACACAGTCATATAACCTCTGAGATTTTATACATATAGTATATCTTGAAGAACTGGTGTCTATACAATTACAATTTTACAGCATAAGAATACAATTACAAAGGTACAGAAAACATCATTACAATCAAAAACATAATAATACAGATATCATTTTTAGTAATACAGGCTTTAAAAAAAGAATAAAATAAACCTATTCATGAGTATTACAGTAATTATGACATAAGTAAATAAATGAAAAAAGGGAATATCCTTGGAAATATTAAATTGACACATGAGCATTAAAAGAGAACACAACAGAATAAATAATGTCTTAATATCTTTTCAAAGCAAAAAAAAAAACAGATTAGATTTGAGGATATCAGTATTCCTCATCATAGTGAATATAGCTTAGTGTTAGAAGGAAAAAAATTCTACCAAAATTATCTTGACATGTAAACACACAGAGACAGGAAGAACACAGACACACAAGGGTACACAAAAACGCATAGTGGAATGACACAAAAGGAAAGGACAGGCACCCTTTTAGTGTGACATTTAGTACTGCAGTATTTGGGGTACTTCATTTTCAACCAAAACTTCATTTTTTCTTCGAGATCTCCTTTAGTTTAACATTTTTCGCAAAAAAGTTCTATCTAAGCATGCTTTTTTGGAATCATACTTTCACATATTTCTTACCTCCTCATTTGTTTCGAAGAAAAATCCTACCTAAGCCTGTTGTCGCTATTCTCTACTTACAACTGTTCATTTCCTCTTTCAAAATAATTATTCCTCATTATACAATACTCTTTGGCCAAATCTTTTCCTTACAGCTTCTCAATGCATTTCTTCCCAGTTCATCACAATTCATTTTCTTATATAACATATCCCATCTTAAACTAACTTAAATCTACTGAGCTCAGATATTTAAACTAGAGAACGAGGCAATGCAGTAGCACAAAACAATTAACATAAACAATAATGACAAGTGTAATCATATGTTTCCAAGTAATAGTGTGTCGTGTTTGTGGTGCTTTCTGCAAAGAAATATCAATGGTGAGGTCAACAGCCTCTCTTTTCTACAGCTATATGAGTGCTCATGGAAGTACGACAAGCTACGAAGTTGCTGAAGCGGCACGAAGAATGTTTAAAGTCCACATAACAGTAGGTATATTTCAAAGCGTCTAGCGTGCAGCTCAGCGCAGTGTTATGTCAAGGTAACATGTACTCTTTACCGAAATATTTATGACAGCAAATTGAGATACAATGACAGTTTCATACAGAATAAAAAATTTCACAGCTTGAAAATTTACATTAGAAGTGTATAGAAACCAAACCTCAGTGTCCAAAAATTTCCGTCGGTATTGTGGTACTCACATTCACAGATATACTCACCTTTCTCAACTCTTACAGTACGATTCTTGATTTCCAACAAATTTTCCACAAACCAGAGTCCCTAACAAATACTCATTATTCATATACATGTACATCGAGACTGCTTCAATATTTCATCATATTATAATGTAATCATATTATAATGTAATCACATTCCTCATAAAACATCGTCTTACCGATCATAATCATACCTCAACATCATAACACATCGTCGTCGTAATAATATCATAGCACATCAATCACATCTCAGGTCTTCGTACCTTCCTTCAATAATTCATAACCTCTTAAAAAATTCTATGCTCGTTTCAGTAGTGTCATCTACCTCAAACATACTTCAAAAATCATGATTCCATCAATATATGTCTCTCAAAGCTGTCTCACTATCACAATGGTTCCAAAAACATATGAACTGTTACCAAAATGTAGACAGGGTACAATTTCATAAATGTATGGTAATCCAGCACTGTAATTACTCAGATATGTATCAGTGACATAGTAAAAAAAGAAAAAGTTCATTCCTCTATGTTAAATGACCAGACAGTTGTGTAATTCTGTGTTAGAGAAATATGGTACCGATGTGTAAAATTGTAAAAGCATATACCATGTTAGCTATGGCTCCTTGCGCTTGGCATATGCATGGTACACTAAGTAAGCGTACCACCATGAGGGATAATGTAATTATACCCTCAGATGTTACAGATTAACACTGCAGAATGAAATGTATCGCCGAAAACCTTCACTGCATCATAGCAGTTCAAAAATATTTCTAAAAATGTTCCAAGAACAAAAATTAATCACTCAAATACGTGTCCTGTAGCGATAAGTCGTGCGTCTTGCTGTAGGATAACTTCTGTCATTGCTTAACGGTACAAATGTATCAAATGCAACAGTTATCGCCATCCATAAGCAAAGTTCTCCTAAAATCAATGTACTTACCTTGTCCTATAAATGTCATAGTTATTACGTTCGTTGTTGTAACCTTGAAAGTACTGTACTTTTCAGAAGACGTAGAAAAATTTTGCATACATAAAATAGATACAGTGCAAAAGCAATAATGAAGATTATGTCACTCGTTAGTAGGGTAGCTATCAAACAAACCAAACACGGTGTCGACTGTAACCTCTCAGAAAGTACTTTAAATAAAAATGTCTTTCCAAGTAAACCAATATGTTGCAATAAAACCTCATTAGCAGTATATGTTTCAAGAATGTAAACCTTATAGTCGTTACATAATCCTGCGACTAACAAGCAAAAATGTGCACACAATAACACTGTGTCGTCTGTTCCCTATAAAAGTGAACTCGTAAAATTACTGTTTAATAAGCTCCATAGGTTCTTGATTAGATAGTTAACTTCCAAACATCGCTGTATGTTAACCGTTTCTACATGTATCAAAGCGTAATAGTAACGTGAAGTGAAAAATTTAATGGCAAAGACCAAGTCAGAAAGCAAATTGTTTCCCAATAAATGGTTTTACACGAGAAATGTGGCGTAATTTTTTTTCTCTCATAACCAGTGAGGAGGAAAGCAATAAGAAAATTGATGAAGCGAAGCCTGTGGATGTGTATCATTACTAGATTTCTTGAATGTTCTGAATTTACTCGATGTGATGAAAAGCTTATAGTCAATGTCATCATAATGCCGAGTCGCAAATCTGTCACTCTTACATCGTGTCGGCGGTTCCTTCTCAAGGCTCGCTGTACCTTGCCAACTCTTTAGAGATCTCCAAAATAAGACATATTATTGCTTTGTAGCCTTTCCGTGTTTCTAATTAGCTATTCCCGTATCAGAGCGCGAGTATCCTCTGAAATATGTAACTCTAGTATTACGTGTCACAACTTATTTTGCACTTCCCACATTCCTCTGTTGTGTTGCATATTAATTTGGTTCTGAATCTGTTTAAACTTCGTAATTTCCTAGTACTCCTCTGTGTCAGTAAGGGCTACCGTTCGTGTAACACTCAAATCATCATCTTTGTTCGTAGATAAATTTGTTAACTGGTACGAAAGTTCGGCTACTTTTTCCGATAATGATCTAATTTCCTGTGTTTTTCTGAACCAATTTTTAGGCTGTCGATTTGAGTCCAAATTGTATCTACCGTGTCCTTTAAATTTTCCTGATCTTTTGTAGGTTATGTTAACTGTATTGGTAGATGCAACTAAATCAATTGTAGCTTGCAAGGTGTCGCGATTTTCGTGAACAAGAATCTGCAGTTCTTTTGTGTCAGCTTCATGATGCTGTAATGTGTCTTCATGTCGCGAAAAGATTGGCTGAAAATGTTCACAAATTTGCGTTGTTACCACTTCAGAACCTTTTTAACTTTCGATTCGATTTAGGATGCCTCACCTGTTAAATATTCACTTACTTCTTCAACTGGTTATTCAATTGTGTTAAATTTTTGAAGCTTCTGGTTTATTGTGTCTAGCTTTTGGTCTAGTTGATTAAACTTTTGAATGAATCGCAATAACAATGTATGAGTGAGTGAAACATGTTCCTTTCTGTCTTTCATCAGTGCGTTCGCACCGGCAACATTCATATTTTGAGAAGCAGAAAGTATGCGTTGACTTAACTGAGAAAACTGCAATGACGTAAAACCTGAATCTACGATATTTGCAAGATCTTGTTCTGTCATTTCGCATTCCTGAAGCGATCTGTTACTGACCGATCGATCGATAATGCTTCCCTGTTCACAAATTGTTTCGCTGTCTACACCATTATTTACTGCCTGACCTATGTCCCTGTGTACAATTATCAAATTATTGTTTTAAATATTGATTACTTCGTTACAAGGTGATAGTAACACGCTCCTCTAATCTTCACTGTAATTTCTCAGTTTGCTTTCAGTCTATTGTTACGCTTTGTCACACACCACAGTCATCACACTGTTTGACGCTATAACACACAAAAAACACAATTTGAAAAACAAAAATAAGAAGACACACTAAAATAACATTGAAAATAATAAATATCTAATTAATTGCTAAAGCGGCTGCGAAATACTTAGTGCAAATCCACATGCATACCACAACTGGTTTGCTCACTACAATACTGTGCAACAATGAGAAACTACAACTACAAAGGAAATTCTCTATACGCTTACGCGCTAGCAATAACAACAACTAATTTCTAATCGTGCACTAATCATTCAAACTACAAGAAAAAATCACAAGATTCCAGTGAGGTTTCCTCGGCTAAGGGTCGACAAATGAAACTTCAAAATAAAATGATTTTTGCTTGCTTGAACTGAAATAACTGAGGAGGTGAAACTTCTACGTTATTTAATTCTGAAATTGCTGAGTGAAACTGAACGTACAGTCACTTTGCTTGTCTTTATCTTTTCAACACTGATCTACAGAATTTGCCCTGACAAACAGAACTCAAACTTTTCCTATTCATTAATTACTCACAATATTCAAGGATAACGCGATATGACTAATTTAAAATTAATAAGCTGATTTCAAATAATTAATACAAGAGAATGGCCCTGAATTAGTATAACCTATACATTACGTAAATCACTTACAAAAAATCTTCATTAGGCGAACTACTGCAATTCATCAAGCGTTAATATAGCCAGCTAAATAAAAGATTATAACTACTGTAGGCTCTAACTACTAACAGGCATATGGCTAGCAAAGCAAAGATTTTGTTGCAAAGCAATTTTTACCTTAATAATGTGACATCCAGTTCAAAAATTATATAATCGTGCATGACATCCAATTCCAAAAATTATTTGCGAGGTTCGCAGGAGAGCTTCTGTAAAGTTTGGAAGGTAGGAGACGAGATACTGGTAGAAGCAAAGCTGTGAGTACAGGGCGTGAGTCGTGCTTCGGTAGCTCAGATGGTAGAGCACTTGCCCGATAAAGGCAAAGGTCCCGAGTTCGTGTCTCGGTCGGGCACACAGTTTTAATCTGCCAGGAAGTTTCATATCAGCGCACACTCCGCTGCAGAGTGAAAATCTCATTCTGATCTCAGAAGTTCATCAATGTGTTTCTTCCAATTCGATTTCTCATCAGTGCACACATACATTTTGTATATTCTGCCTTAGCAACAGATTTCTGTTAAAAGTCTATAGCTATCAATGATGCAATGCCGTTTACTGTGTAGAATTGTATTTACCGTGTTTTCTCCAAATTTAGTGAGAGTCCATTTGCAGAGAAACACTTAACAATTTCTGAAAGTCATTATTGCGATTAACTCAGTTAATTCTTTTTTGTTGGGTGTGATTACTACACTTGTATGAACAGTAAAAGAACCGGCTTTGCATCTTCATGAATATAGAGCGGCAAGTCATTAATAGATATTATCAACGATACGGGACCGAAGACTCTTCCCTGTGGCATACCGTTCTTCATACCTTCCCAACCAGAGGAGTCTGCTGATTTTTGCAGACTATCTGTATTGTTAATTTCAATCTTCTGCATTCTTCCAGTTAAATATGAATTCAACCATTTCTGCACTGTCCCACTCATACTACAATACTTAAGCTTATCTAGAAGCATTTCGTTATTCACACACTCAAAAGTTTATCTACTAAAGACTGGTGATGTATGACCCCAGTCAGTTTTCCTTGTGCTTTCATTTGTTTAGTGTCAACTCCAACAGGTCGATGAGTTACGTTACCCAGAGTACAATCACTGTGTGCAAGAAGTACACAGAGACAAATTCAAATTCATGTTTACGTGCATGGTTCACTGTGAAACGCTTTTGATCAGGTTATGAAACCAAAAAGTAAAGAGTGGTATTTATTGAGAAACATGCTCTTCTTCATACCTATGTGAAGAACGAAGTTAGGCAGTCACGCCGAAAATGCAAAATCTGGCTTACAGCAAAATCAAATCCCTCCACGTATGAGTCTCAGTGAGACGTAATTGGTCATCACAGTTAATGACGGGCTTGGGTTTATGACGAAACCGCTCAAAGAAGCTTTTGAGGTAATCGGACTTGTTAGTTTCTGATGAGGCTGGGTGTAGCACGGGCCCTAGTACATATATACAAAAAAAAAATGCATCTCCCCGGTTCCCAGAATTCCTAAAGACAGACGCTGAGTGTGGATATTGTATCACAGACACAGTCCTTTTGACTGTTCATCAATAAACCCGCTCAAAGATGTGGACAACCATGCATGACCAGCGCCTATTAGACGGAGGGGGTCCGACAGCCGATCACTCCAGTCATTCCACCAGGAAGGAGGTAAACGGCTCGTGTTGTCTGTAGTTCAACCATGCCTTCAAGGTCAATATCGCGGTTTGATCGCTTCCGCATTGTTACTTTGATACAGGAAGGGCTCTCAACAAGGGAAGTGTCCAGGCGTCTCGGAGAGAACCAAAGCGATGTTTTTCGGACATAGAGGAGATACAGAGAGACAGTAACTGTCAATGACACGCCTCGCTCAGGCTACCCAAGGGCTACTACTGCAGTGGATGACCTCTTCCCTGCAGATTATGGCTCGGAGGAACCCTGACACCAAGGCCACCACTATTCGAGCAGCCACAGTTCGTCGGCTTACGACTCAAACTTTGCGCAATAAGCTGCATGATGCGCAACTTCAGTCCCGACGTTCATGGCAAGATCCATCTTTGCAACCACGACACCATGAAGCGCGGTACAGACGTGTTTGTAGGCAACCTGGTCAGGCTGAACGTCTTAGAGACACTGTTCAGCGAGTGCAGGTGGAGGTTCCCTGCTGTTTTGGGGTGGAATTATGTAGGGGCGAGATACGCCGCTGGTGTGCCATCCTCCGACCGATAGCGCAACCATATTGGCAGCATATTGACACCATATTGGCGAGGCATTCGTCTTCATGAACGACAAATCGCGCCCCCATCGTGCACATCTTGTAAATGACTTCCTTCAGGAAGTCCTCGACTAGAGTGGCCAGCATGTTATCCAGACATAAATCCTACCGATCATGCCTGGGATAGAATGGCCGTTTATGGACGGCGTGACCAACCATCCACTCTGAGTGGTCTACGCCCAATCGCCATTGAGGAGTCTGACATTCTGGATCAACAGTGCCTTGGTGAACTGTAGTGTGCCACGATGAATAGAGGCATGCATCAATCCTAGAGGACATGCTACTGGGTATTAGAGTTGCCGGTGTGCACAGCAATCTGGACCACCACCTCTGAAGGTTTCACTGTATGTTGCTACAACATGCCATGTGTGGATTTCATGAGCGATAAAAAGGGTGGAAATAATATTTGTGTTGATTTCTATTCCAATATTCTGTACTCGTTCCGGAACTCTCGAAACCGAGGTGATGGGAAACTTTTTTTGATATTTCTAGGCCCGTGACGGAGAGATATTACTTGTGGTTGCGCAACTGTATAGTTACTTGAAGGGATCAAAAGAAATGGAACACCCTATACAGTTCTACTAAAATAACACAAAAAGCTGGTGACATAATTCTAAACTTATAAATATTACAAATTAGTTATATACATCAGAAAATAGGCGAAATTTCGTATTACAACTTACAACTTATTGAAAACCTGCGCTCTACATATCTACTCGTACTGGAAATATTTGAGGTGCTCTGTCTAACCCTGTATGATTAGTTTTTAAATCTCTGAAAGGATTTTGGCCCCTGCGGAGTATCAAATTATGTGGCATGTTATAGTGGACGACATGCTATGTAGTAGAAGAAAGAATCGAAAACGTGCCACTACAATATCTTCTCCGTGAGATATCGTGTAAGGGAAACAAGTCTGTCAACCGAAATTAAACTCCTAAATCTGTTTAAATTCGGTCTCCGGCTGGGATCCACAAGGCACTATAGTGTCTCCGAGATATTACACGAGGCGCTGCCGAAAGACGCGCTGTCACGGCGATATAAAAATGTGGGGCTTTGAGCGCTCACTACGCTCGGTGTTTGCTTACGGAGTAGGCGAATACCTCTGAAGCGTGCTGGCTGGCTAGACTTATAAGACGCGCGCTCGGAGCAGCGAACAGACAGCGCCAGCACACGACAGCAGAGGGGCCGTGCATTTATTGCGTGACGCGAAGCGGCGCGGGCCTTCCAAGACAGAGGCGGGGCTGGCTGCTGCGCCGGTTATTGAATCTTTAAGCCCCCCCGAGAGCGGTGCAGCGCTTGAAAGCATCCGAGCCGGGCGACGACGCTGCGCGCGTCTTGTCTTGAGCGGAGGCCACCGCCCTGCGTCGTCTCTGACGGCGCGGTAGGTGGACCAGCCAATACGTGGATCGAAAAACTTGCCGCCGGGTCTCTTGTTTCGGAGAGTCCTCTACCTCCTTCGTCAACATCAACACGATTTCACTGTAAATCGTACGAAATTCATGATTCATGCTTTCGAGGTTGATATTTTCGATCTTGGTGATTTTCGTTTTATGGGCATTAAGCCATAGCTCGAAGCATACTCCTCTGCCCAACGTTTCAAATGGCTCTGGGCAGTTTAGGGCTTAACATCTGAGGTCATCAGTCCCCTATAACTTAGAACTACTTAAACCTACCTAACCTAAGGACATCACACACGTCCATGCCCGAGTCAGGATTCGAACCTGCGACCGTAGCAGTCGCGCGGTTCACCTCCTAACGGTGGAAACATCTTCAGAGGCTATAAATACCCGGATGTTTCAAGCTCAAACTAGTTCGACAAATCGAACTGCTTACACGTACTACCCTGCAACGATAATAGTGTGCCGGCCGGAGTGGCCGTGCGGTTCTAGGAGCCGAGCGACCGCTACGGTCGCAGGTTCGGATCCTGCCTCGGGCATGGATGTGTGTGATGTCCTTAGGGTAGTTAAGTTTAATTAGTTCTAAGTTCTAGGCGACTGATGACCTCAGAAGTTAAGTCGCATAGTGCTCAGGGCCATTTTTGATAACATTGTACTTGGCCTACCGTGGTCGTTATCGGGTAATATCAAGACGATGGTGCTTATACCGTTGTGATTGTCAGCGTGTTCTCTCGCGATAAGCCGACCGAAGCGCCCTCCCTTCCTGCTGCAATAATATTGTAGTCGACAAATATGCACGTAAGGGCCTGGTTGTGGCTTCAGGAGGCGGCTTTCTAAGGTAAATATGGCACCATATCTTAAAAGAACAGGATCATCTAGTTGTGACCCATTATGTTACGAACCCCCTCCCGGTGGAATGCTAATGTGAAGCGCCATCCAGCTATAATCCGTTCATCATAAGAATAAACCTGATGTAAACATTGCACTATGTATTCTTCCGCGGTTGCTGGAAACTCACTGGAGTATCGTTTCACGTGGGACTGCAGCCAAGCTGCCTCAAGTACTGTCAAGTACGGTAATGAGGCTACGTTTTGTGCTGAGCGTTACACGCAGATAGACTTAGCGATAGTACGGGAAGCCGGCCTTTGTGACCGAGCGGTTGCAGGCGCTTCAGTCCGGAACCGCACTGCTGCTACGGTCGTAGGTTCCAATCCTGCCTCGGGGATGGATGCGTGTGATTTCCTTAGGTTAGTTAGGTTTAAAAGTACTAAGTCTATGGGACTGATGATCGCCGCCGGCCGAAGTGGCCGTGCGGTTAAAGGCGCTGCAGTCTGGAACCGCAAGACCGCTACGGTCGCAGGTTCGAATCCTGCCTCGGGCATGGATGTTTGTGATGTCCTTAGGTTAGTTAGGTTTACCTAGTTCTAAGTTCTAGGGAACTAATGACCTCAGCAGTTAAGTCCCATAGTGCTCAGAGCCATTTGAACCATTTTTTTGATGATCGCCGCGCGGGATTAGCCTAGCGGTCTAAGGCGATGCAGTCGTGGTCTGTAAGGCTGGTCCCGGCGGAGTTTCGAGTCCTCCCACGGGCATGGTTGTATGTTTTTGTCCTTTGGATAGTTTAGGTTAAGTAGTGTGTAAGATTAGGGCTCAAAAATGTTCAAATGGCTCTGAGCACTATGGGACTCAACTGCTGTGGTCATTCGTCCCCTAGAACTTAGAACTACTTAAACCTAACTAACCTAAGGACATCACACACACCCATGCCCGAGGCAGGATTCGAACCTGCGACCGTAGCAACAGCGCGGCTCCGGACTGGAGCGCCTAGAACCGCACGGCCACCGCGGCCGGCTGTAAGCTTAGGGACTGATGACCTAGGCAAGTAAGTCCCATAAGATTTCACACACATTTTAAGAATTTTTTTGACTGATGACCTCAGATGAAGTCCAATAGTGCTTAGAGCCATTTGAACCATTTGATAATACGGGACAACAACTTTACCGGCGCATTTAACTTAGCACTGGCCAGTAAGCTGGTACAGCTAGCCTGCGGTGACGTGTCCGGTTGCAATTCACACGTAAAAGAGTCGATCAGAGGAGCAATACAGTTTCGAATGTCATTTAACTTTTAAGCATTATGAAATAATACTCTGCAAATCTTCCACAATACTCTCATTAGACGACTATACAAAAACCGAAACACGTTATCGTTCTTAGCTAACGTACTATTGTACTTAAAAACGATAATAATGAAATATCTGCATAAGCTGTGTGTAACGTAAGAGAGTACTGAAGGATTTCGTAGTAAAATACTGAAGCCACTGAAGGTATTACGTACAGTCATTCGTCTGGCAATCTCTTAGCTCCTTCCTTATCCGAGAAATACATTTCAGTTCTGCAAGTGTCACCTACCACATCGATAACGAGCCTATCAACAAGAGAGTCCACGAAGCCAACCAGGCGCAGCGGATTCTCTTCTTCTTTTATGACGATCCGTCCTATATCCCGCCAGCATCCGACAGTGACGTGTGAAAAAGCTGCGTGCATTAGTTCCAGTACGTCTGGCAGCTTAACAGTCATGCTACTTCTCGGGCCAAATCTCGCAGCTTGGCTCCAGATCAGTTCTGTCGGGTTCATATTCTAACGGTACAGTAGCAAACGTAAAAATGCAGCATTTGTATGATGTGCTCGTTGCTGTGAAAATGATTGTTTTTCATGTTTCTACGATACTCATCTACCTCTGTGGTATAAAACAATGTTTATTCAGTCTTGCCTTAAAAATTAAATTAATATGTTTTCTTAATTTAAACAACTTTTGTGAACAGTCTTTCACAATACATCGATAATTAACAATTTTTATTTGAAGTGTAAACAGGAATTTCGCGCCCTATACGTAATTACAAACAAGACGACGTGCATTATTCATAAAAAAATGATGATGAAATTTATAACTACGAGATGTAGGTATTTCAAATTGAAAGGAAAAAAATCTGAAGAGGCTTTGAAACAACGCAAGAATAACTGCATTTGGTTCCTATCCCATTACGTTACCGCCTGCGCTACACATTCAACGGGAGTTAAGGTGTAACTGCAATATATACAACGCTGGGAAAACTTCGGAAATTTATAAAAAACATTAAGAACAACGAATTTCTCACCACGTTTTAACTGTGTTCCACGCACGTGTTTCAGTACGAAATAGAAAGCTGGCTCAGCCATTTTGATACTGCGCATTAACAGCGCGACAATCAGAGCACAATGCTGCATAGGCTGTGACTGTACACGATTTTTTGAAGTAAAAACTACGTAGATCAAGCGTGATTACGAGAAACGTTGATGGCTGGTAATACATTTGAATAGCTTAAAGATTCATTTAACGTAACTTGGTAACAAGATATCTAGTACATAAGTAGGACCTATTTCCAAGAGTGTAACAACACCAGTGTACGTGTGCTACGGCTTCTGACCAATCAACGCGTTTGTGTTTGTTTACATCAGGTTTATTCTTATGATGAACGGGTTATAACTAAAACGCCTGATCGCCGTCGTTCTGGCCCATTCTGCAAGATCTTCTTGGAAAGACTGGCAGCTGCCGTCCCGCCAATAACAGTGTTTAGTAATGTCGATCATTTGACGATCGCAAGTATTTCACGATTCACTGGCAGAGCAGCATCATCTGTCACGCCCTCCCCTACAAACCGCCTCCCCCTCCTTTTGATGCATAAATCTGGATGTCATGGTTTAGGATGCTCTATCCGGTATGTTACCAGATACGTGTGTCTAGCTTACTTAACTATACGTTCTCAATGTCTTCTTGTGATTGTGTCTTTGTCAGTGGATGCTGCCCCAGGCTCAATACGACATTGGTCTGTTCTGATCTCAGAATACTTCTCAGTCGTTTTATTTTATAAATATTTTATCTAATAGTGCTGCACGTATCGCAATCATACAAATCATTGGGTTCCTGCAAGTAGGGACGCAATCAGTGCCTTTACACTGTCTGATACTACACAGGAAATTAATCTGAAATCGCGACAATGTCTCAATATTTATGTTGCCCGCAAGCTGGAGGAAGTTTCTTTCATTTATGACGCCTGTGTTACGAGCTTTCTGCCACGATGTTTAGGTGTGTTGGCTCATAGTGAAGAAGAGCCAAACAAAGTGAAAGTATATCCCTCTTCAGTAAAACCAGTCGCAGATTTCATCAGCAGAGTACTAAGGAGACACGGTATTGACATCATGGTAAAACCAACAGGACAAGAGCGTAAATGTTTGAACACTGCAAAGTATCTAAACCTGCCACTACCCACAGCAGGAATACATAACATCCGTTGCTCATGCTGTCGAGTGTACATAAAAACTACAAAAAGAAGCTTAAACACCTGGCTTAAGAAACGCAAGAGCAATTATAAATCAGCAGTAGCAACTTATGTATTGGAACAAAAGAACCACCACCTCCGTTTCTGCGATACTATGGTTCAAATGGCTCTGAGCACTATGGGACTCAACTGCTGTGGTCATCAGTCCCCTAGAACTTAGAACTACTTAAACCTAACTAACCTAAGGACATAACACACATCCATGCCCGAGGCAGGATTCGAACCTGCGACTGCTTGAGCACTATGGGACTCAACTGCTGTGGTCATCAGTCCCCTAAAACTTAGAACTACTTAAACCTAACTAACCTAAGGACATTACACACATCCATGCCCGAGGCAGGATTCGAACCTGCGACCGTAGCAGTCGCACGATTCCGGACTGCGCGCCTAGAACCGCAAGACCACTGCGGTCGGATGCGATACTATGGCTTTAACGAGATCCAGTCATTACCATACTAGGATGCACAGAAAGGTCATAGAAATTCAGAAGCACAAAGAAATCTTCAACAGAAAAGAAAAATGATAGAAATTGTAGACTCTGTGAACCTTAGTGCTAAATGAAGCAAACAGGGTCACCTTATCCACACTACACGGCCCGCAACACATGCTGGCGCGAGTTTTCGATCTTTGGCGGTGGTGTGAATACGTCAACCGTTCGTTGTGAGGATGCATGTAATCATTTCGGTTTGCTGAGATTATTCAAATCTAGCTTTCCGACTTTTTATTGCCCTTGATGATTACTCCAGTATTAGAAGACGAAACGATAGTCATAGAATTATGACATAAACCAAAAAGCACCAGAATGAAAATTCCGGTGGTGAAAGATTAGATTCTATGACTTAAGTGTGAACTACAGAGTTACCATGTGTATCTGGACGAATAATGTACAGCTGTCCGAATTACAGAGCCGTCTTGTATATGTAGACGAAGAAGGTACAGCACTCTACGAAATTGTTGTTGTTGTGGTGTCCATTCCGAAGATTGGAGTGATGTAGCTCTCTCTGCTACTCTGTTCTGTGCAAGACTCTTCATCTCGGGGTAACTACAGCTAGTTACCTGCATTCTGAACCTGCTTACTGTATTCATCTCTTGGTTTCCCAGTACGATTTTCATGCCCCCTTCCCCGAAACTTTCTCCAACTGTAAAATGGTAATCCCTTGATGTCTTAAAATGTGTCCTATCAACCAATCTCTTCCTTTATGCCACAAATGTTTGCCACAGACTTCTGTTCCCCATAATACTACCGAGCGAGGTGGCGCAGTGGTTAGCACACTGGACTCGCATTCGGGAGGACGACGGTTCCATCCCGTCTCCGGCCATCCTGATTTAGGTTTTCCGTGATTTCCCTAAATCGCTTCAGGCAAATGCCGGGATGGTTCCTTTGAAAGGGCACGGCCGATTTCCTTCCCCATCCTTCCTTCACCCGAGCTTGCGCTCCGTCTCTAATGACCTCGTTGTCGACGGGACGTTAAACACTAATATCCTCCTCCTCCTCCCATAATACTATTCATTTCCCCCTCATGTGTTACGACAACTACCCATCTAATCTTCAGCATTCTACTGAAGCGGAGTATTTAAAAACTTCATTTATTTTCTTATCTAAACTCTTTATCGTCCATGTCTCACTTCCATACAAGACTAAACTCCTCACAAATGTATTCAGAAAAGGCTTCGTTACTATTAAATCTATATTCGATGTTAGTAAATTTCTCTTCTCCAGAAAGGCCTTTCTTAGCACTGGCAGTGTACATTTCATATCCTCTCTACTTGGCCATCATCAGTTATTTTGCTGTTCAATCAACAAAATTCATCGATTACTTTAAGTGCTTCAGTACCTAATCTAATTGCCTCGACATCACTTGAGTTAATTCTGATACATTCCATTATTCTTGCTTTGCTTTTATTGGTGTTCGTCTTACATCCTCCTTTCAAAGCACCGTCTATTCCGCCGAACTGCTCTTGCAAGTCCTTTGCTGGCTCAGACAGAATTACACCATCGGGAAGACTGAAAATTTTTACTTTTTCTCCTTGAACTGCAATTCATACACCAATTTTGTCATTGTTTTCCTGTACTGCTTGCTCAGTGCACGATTGAATAACATCGGGGATAGGCTACGACACTATGTCACTCCCTTCGCAACCACCGCTCACCTTTCAAGCCACTGGAATCTTACGACTGCCGTCTGGTTTCGGTACAAGGTGTAAATAGCCTCTCGCTCTCTATAATCTAGTCCTGCTTCCTTCAAAACTTCAGACAGTGTATATCAGCCAACACTGTAAAAATATTTACTTAAGTCTGCAAATGCTATAAATGTAGATATTCCTGTCCTTTACCTATAATCTAAGAGAAGCCGTATGGTCGATATTGCCTGGCGTGCTCGTAAAAATTTCCGGAAACCAATGACAAGGTTTTTGATTCACGAGTATGCTGGTAAGCCCAGAACACAGGATTGGTACTACTAAAGCCGGAGTACTTCTCGACAGTTTTCTTCACGAATTTCACGGGGGAAAAATGAAACTTTATATCTGTCCGTGTGAGCTTTGACCTCTCCTACACTGAAGAGCCAAAGAAACTGGTACATCGGCCTAATATCGTGTAGGGCCCCCGCGAACACGCAGAAGTGCCGCAGCACGATGTGGCATGGACTCGACTAATGTCTGAAGTATTGCTTGAGGGAACTGACACCATCAATCCTGCAGGGCTGTCCATCCGTAAGAGTACGAGTGGGTGGAGACCTCTTCTGAACAGCACGTCGCAAGGCATCTCAGATATGCTCAACAATCTTCATGTCTGGGGAGTGCGGTGGCCAGCGAAAGTGCTTGAACTCAGGAAAGTGCTCCTGGAGCCACTCTGCAACAATTCTGGACGTGTGGGGTGTCGCATTGTTGTGCTGGAATTTCCAGAGCGTCGGAATGCACAATGGACGGAAATGGATGCAGGTGATCAGACAGAATGCTTACTTACGTGTCACCTGATAGAATCTAGACGTATCGCGGGTCCTATATCACTCGAGCTGCACATGCCCAACATCATTACAGAGCCTCTACCAGCTCTAACAGTCCCTTCCTGACGTGCAGGAGCCACGGATTCATGAGGTTGTCCCCATACCCGTACACGTCCATCCGCTCGACACAATTTCAAACGAGCCTCGTCCGACCACGCAAGGGCTATTTTGAACATATCTTTCGCAGTGGCTGTTATAAACATGTTTACAGTCATCAAGAGCCCAGTGTCGGTGTTGACGGACCCAGGCGAGGCGTAGAGCTTTGTGTCGTGCAGTCATCAAGAGTACACGAGTGGACCTTCGGCTCCGAAAGCCCGTATCGATGATGTTTCGTTGAATGGTTCACACGCTGACACTTGCTGATAGCCTAGCATTGAAATCTGCAGCAATTTGCGGAATGGTTGCCCTTCTGCCACGTTGAACAATTGTCTTCAGTCGTCGCTGGTCCCGTTCTTGCAGGATCTTTTCCCAGCCACAGTGATGCCGAGGATCTGATGTTTTACCAGATTCCTGATGTTCACGGTACACTTGTGAAATGGTCGTACGGGAAAATCCCCTCTTCATACCTACCTCGAAGACCCTGTGTCCTATCGCTCGTGCGCAGACTATAACTCCGCGTTCAAACTCACTTTAGTCATGATAACCTACCACTGTTGCAGCAGTAACCGATCTAACAACTGCATCAGATACTTTTTGTCTTATATAGGTGTTGACGACCGCAGCGTCTATTCTACTCGTTTACATATCTCTGTATTTCAATACGCATGCCTATACCAGTTCCTTTGGCGTTTTAGTGTACTTTACCTTGACGATAATTACTCCCAATGTAAGTGGAAATCAACAAATTAGTTGGTCATGAGGAGAAGGAAGTTGGAAGGAATACAGTTATGTCGTCGTTCACCCCACCACAGTATTGATAGTCGTCTTTGCCGAGAGCGCAGAGCACTGATGTCGAGGGTCCTCCGCGGTGTATGCCACGTGCCGTGCCAATATTGTGGACATCGAAACCTGTATTGCTACGACGGATGAAATAGTTAAAGTTTTTGCTATGGAAATTGTCTGTCTTGCGTCAGTTACCATTGCTTTAATATCATTGCTTCTTACCCAAAGTTAAAACGCAACAGTCGTGTATGGTGTCAAGAGATGAACCATCAGCGGTATCGCGACGGTTACGGGACCAACAGAGGTCGACTTCATCGTAAATATTATAACGGGCCAGTCACATTAATGTGACCATAGCCTATGATCGACATCAACGTGCAACAACCACTCACAGACGGCATGTGGGAGCACCAGCATTAGATGGGGTATAATGCGTGTCGGTGGTGGGAGGAGGGGGGGAAGGGAATCCTCGGCAAAAGGCAAGACAGTCGTTGGTCGCTGTTGTAGTGCGTAAATGGAGTGATTTATCAGTCTGACGTTCAATAGGGCATGTTCTTTGGCTTTCGTATCAAGGGTAGAAGCATTTCCGAAGTTTGTAAGCTGTTAGCGTGCCGCCTTGGGTTAAGGATACCATGCATGGCAATATAACAATACCCAAAACTGGCACCGATGGGACTGTGGTGCACCAAGGGCCATAGATTACAGGGGTGAATGATGGGCGCGGAGATTTGTTTGGGCAAACATACCTTCAACTGTTGAACAGCTGACATTCCAGATGAACGAAGGGGCTACTGACACTGTTTCCTCAACGACTGTTCAGAGAACGCTGCTGTGTATGCGCCTGCGCAGCAGGCACCTGGTTCATGAACCGATGCTAACTGGTGTTGATCGCCGATGAACGCCGGAATTTGCACGGTAATACCGCAACCGGACCTCCACTGGACGGAAAATGCGACGTTTTCAGATGAATCACATATTATGCTCCAACAGGCGGCAAGCCGTTGGCATGTACGGCGAGAACATCTGAAAAAAAGCACCCTCCAACAATCATCGGAAGGGTCCAGGCCGGAGGAGGGAGCTTTATTGAGGTTTGGGACATGTTTTCGTTGCATTCCCTGAGTGATGTCGCCATGCACGTATGCACAGTGGATCGACACAGGTACGTATCTATCCTTGTGTAAAATGACCACCGCTAAATGCAGTTGGTTTTTCATCGTCTCAGCGACTTCTACTAGCACAGAAATGTGTCACACAGCTCGGAGGGCGAGTGCGTGATTCGAGAAGTACCAGTACGAGGTTACCATACTCCCTTCGCCACCAAACATCGTGGATTAAATACCAAACGAAAATACACTCATGCTCATAAATTAAGGATAATGCTGATACATGCTGAAACAACGCTCTGGTGGGCGGTTTGCGGGTTTAAATCACTTCGGGGTATGACAATGCGGTGCATTTGAACTGCAGTCGTCGCACGGTGGCGCAGGCAGCAGTCCACATACGCAGAGGTGTGTTGGGGCATATCAGAGTACGGTGCAAGCAGTAAGTGTGCGGACGTTTTCAGACTTGGTCATGGTGACTGTCTGTTCAAACTGTCTCAAAGAACACATATTGATGACGTTATGATGGGTAGAATACTAGGGCGACTGGAAGCTGGTCAAAAACAGAAGGTCGTAGTACGGGCCCTCCGTGTGCCACAGAGTATGATATCAAGATTATGGCAACGATTCCAGCAGATAGGAAGCGTGTCCAGGCGATACAGTACGGGACGTCCAAAGTGTACAAAACCACAAGAAGACCAATATTTCACCATCAGTGCCCTCAGACGGCCACGGAGTACTGCAGGTAGCCTTGCTCGGGACCTTACTGCAGCCACTGGAACAGTTGCCTCCAGACACACAGCCTACAGACGACTGAACAGACATGGTTTAGTCGCCTAGAGACCTGCAAGGTGTATTCCACTGACCCCTGGTCACAGGAGAGCCCGTGAAGGCTGCTGTCAAGAACACAGTGTTTGGTCATTGGAACAGTGGTCCCAGATTATGTTCACGGACGTGTCCAGGTATAGTCTGAACAGTAAATCTTGCCGGGTTTTCATCTGGCGTGAACCAGGAACCAGATACCAACCCCTTAATTTCCTTGAAAGGGACCTCTATGGAGGTCGTGGTTTGATGGTGTGGGGTGGGATTACGATTTGTGCACGTACACCCCTGCATGTCTTTGACAGTGGAACTGGGACGTCGTTTTGCACCAGTGTGTCCGGCTTTTCAGGGGTGCAGTGGGTCCCACCTTCCTCCTGATGGATGATAACGCACGGCCCCACCGATCTGGCGTCGTGGAGGAGTACCATGAAACAGAAGATATCAGACGAATGTAGTGGCCCGCCTGTTCTCCAGACCTAAACCCCATCGAGCACGTACGGAATCTCTCGGTCGCCATATCGCTGCAGGTCTTCAAATCCCTACGATACTTCAGGACCTACGACAGGCACTGGTGCAAGAATAGGAGGCTATACCCCAGCAGCTACTCGGCCACCTTATCCAGAGTATTCCAACCCGTTGTACGGCCTGTGGAGGTCTGCATGGTGCTCATTTACCATGTTGATTTCTGGATACATGCGCAGGAGACAGTTTCGATCTGTAGCACATGTGTTTCGGGACGGTTTTCTCAACTTATTATCAATACCGTGGACTTACAGATCTGTGTCTTGTGTGTTCCCTATATGCCTATGCTATTAGCGCCAATTGTGTGGCACCACATTCCGCAATATCCTTAATTTATGAGCATGAATGTGTGTAAGAACACCTCGAGTGGGTTCTTTGCACCATGGATCCTCAACCGAGAACCTTTCGCAGCTGGCCATGGCACTAGAGATGGTATAGCTCCACATTCCAGTCGGTTTCTTCCAGGACCTTACTGACACTGTACCTGCACGTGCCGCAGCGGTCCACAGTGCAGAAGTTGTTACTCAGGCTTTTAACAGTTGGTCGCATAATGTGACTGGACAGTGAATAATTGATGTAGCTATAATTCACTAGTGGAGATGATTTCGTTCAAATAGCGTGTCCATCAGCAGTCAGCTACATCATGAACGGTTATGCGTGCACTCTCACTAGAATAAATCAATGATAATTGCGAGAGCGTTGCCACTTGCGGGGACGGTAGTGCCTGTCAAAACATGGACGAACAATCTGACAGCGTGATCGCGGTGCTAGTAATCAGACCAAGTGATTAAACAGCAGAATAAATTTAATTGAACTCCGAGTAGACCACGTCCCTTAACTGCTACATATTAATTACATCTATAGTATCACCAAATAGTGAACAATGCAGACAAATTTGTTCAACAGATTTAAACATGGTTGTCTCTCAGCAACCACATATAAGTTTCGGGATAGGAATCACACAGCTAACCAGTTGCAAATAACTGTTTGGTACACTGACATACGTTTCGACACCTCCGAGAATGTGTTCATCAGAATGAAATTTTAGGAAACCGCTAAATTAAATTACGAGAAAGCAATGGTCAAAGTTTAGAGCAGATTTCATCAAAACAAAAATTAAAATTAAACAAGTTCAAGTCTGTGGCTCGTAGGCCTTGCTAAGAGCAACAGACTTATCTGACATCCATAGACGCGTCGAAACCTAGGTCATTGTAACAAACAGTTATTTTCAACCGGATGGTTGCGTGATTCCGATTCTCAGATTTACTGTGTTCAACGGGAGGAATGTTCTTGGAAATTTACCAGAAAATTGTGAAACTAATTAATGAAGGTTGTTGTTGTGGTCTTCAGTCCTGAGACTGGTTTGATGCAGCTCTCCATGCTACTCTATCCTGTGCAAGCTTCATCTCCCAGTACCTACTGCAACCTACATCCTTCTGAATCTGCTTAGTGTATTCATCTCTTGGTCTCCCTCTACGATTTTTACCCTCCACGCTGCCCTCCAATACTAAATTGGCGATCCCTTGATGCCTCAGAAAATGTCCTACCAACCGATCGCTTCTTCTAGTCAAGTTGTGCCACAAACTCCTCTTCTCCCCAATTCTATTCAATACCTCCTCATTAGTTATGTGATCTACCCATCTAATCTCCAGCATTCTTCTGTAGCACCACATTTCAAAAGCCTCTATTCTCTTCTTGTCCAAACTATTTATAGTCCATGTTTCACTTGCATACATGGTTACATTCCATACAAATACTTTCAAAAAACGACTTCCTGACACTTAATTCTATACTCGATGTTAACAAATTTCTCTTCTTCAGAAACGCTTTCCTTGCCATTGCCAGTCTACATTTTATATTCTCTCTACTTTGACCATCATCAGTTATTTTGCTCCCCAAATAGCAAAACTCCTTCACTAACTTAAGTGTCTCATTTCCGAATCTAATTCCCTCAGCATCACCCGACTTAATTCGACTACATTCCATTATCAGCGTTTTGCTTTTGTTGATGTTCATCTTATATCCTCCTTTCAAGACACTGTCCATTCCGTTCAACTGCTCTTCCAAGTCCTTTGCTGTCTCTGACAGAATTACAATGACATCGGCGAACCTCCAAGTTTTTATTTCTTCTCCATGGATTTCAATACCTACTCCGAATATTTCTTTTGTCTCCTTTACTGCTTGCTCAATATACAGATTGAATAACATCGGGGAGAGGCTACAACTCTGTCTCACTCCCTTCCCAACCACTGCTTCCCTTTCATGTCCCTCGACTCTTATAACTGCCATCTGGTTTCTGTACAAATTGTAAAAAACCTTTCGCTCTCTGTATTTTACCCCTGACACCTTTAGAATGTGAAAGAGTGTATTCCAGTCAACATTGTCAAAAGCTTTCTCGAAGTCTACAAATGCTAGAAACGTAGGTTTGCCTTTCCTTAATCTTTCTTCTAAGATAAGTCGTAAAGTCAGTATGGCCTCACATGTTCCAATATTTCCACGGAATCCAAACTGATCTTCCCTAAGGTCGTCTTCTACTGGTTTTTCTATTCGTCTGTAAAGAATTCGCGTTAGTATTTTGCAGCTGTGGCTTATTAAACTGAAGGTTACAGTATAAAATTTTAGTTGTTGGTGGCAGCATCAAGAAGAAAAGACCCTCAGCCACCACAAAAGTTGGCGACTAAAACATTGTGAAAAGATCTCGTCCGAAAAGATTACGTCATCTTTATTGTTTGTTAAACCTGTGGACCTTGGAAAATAAAAAAAAAAATACTTTATATGTTATCTTGCCAGATATTGAAAACCAATTGTTCCTTTCAATTAAATGTTTAAAGACAGTAAAGTTTAAAGTTGCAAATGTAGTTTACGTACACTCATTGTTTGTTGTTGTTCATGTGGCCCTCAGTCGAGAGACTAGACTGATGCAGCTCTCCATGCTACTCTATCCTGTACAAGTTACTTCATCTTCAAGTAACTATTTCAACCTACAATTAGAATCTGCTTAGTGTAATCATCCCTTGGTCCCCATCTACGATTTTTACTCTCCATTCATCCCTCCAGTACTAAATTGGTGATCCATTGATGCCTCAGAACGTGTCCTAACAACCGATCCCTTCTTCTAGTAAAGTTGTGCCAGAAATTCCACTTCTGTCCAATTTAATTCAGTACCTCCCCATTAGTTACTTGATCGATCCATCTAATCTTCAGCATTCTTCTGTAGCACCACATTTCGGAAGCTTTTATTCTCTTCTTGTGTAAACTATTTATCGTTCATGTTTCACTTCCATAAACGGCTTCACTCCATGGAAACATTTTTAGAAAACACTTCCCGACGCATATATCTATACTTGACGTTAACGAATTTCTCTTCTTCAGAAACGCTTTCCTACAATTTATATCCACTCTACTTCGACCATCATCAGTTAATATGCTCCCCACATAGAAAAACTCATTTACTACTTTAAGTGTCCCATTTTCTACTTGATTCCCTCACCATCATTTGATTTAATTCGACTACATTCCAATATTCTTCTTTTGAGTTCTTGATATTCATCTTACAGCCTCATTTCAAGACAATGTCCATTCCGTTCAACTGCTCTTCCAGGTCCTTTGCTGTCTGTGACAGAATTACAATGCAGTCGGCAAACCTCAAAGTTTTCATTTCTTCACCATGGATTTTAATTCCTACTCCGAGTTTTTCTTCAGTTTCCTTTACTGCTTGCTCAAAATCCGATTGAATAACATCGGGGATGGGCTACAACCCTGTCTCACTCTCTTTCCAACCACTGCGCCCCTTTCATGCCCTTCGACTCTTATAACTGCGATCTGTTTTCTGTACAAATTGTAAATACCCTTTCGCTCCCTGTATTTTAACCCTGCAACTTCCAGCAATTCAAAGAGAGTATACCAGTCAACATTATGAAAACCTTTCTCGAAGTCTACAAATGCTAGAAATGTAGGTTTGTCTTTCCTTAACCTATCTTCTAAGATAAGTCGTAGGGTCAGTATGGCCTCGCGTGTTCCAACATTTCTACACAATCAAAACTGATCTTCCTCGAGATCTGCTTCCACCAGTTTTTCCATTCATCTATAAAGAATTCGTATTAGTATTTTGCATCCGTGACTTATTAAACTGGTAGTTTAGTAGTTTTCACACGTGTAAACACCTGCTATATTTGGGATTCGAATTGTTATATTCTTCTTGAAGTCAGAGGGTACCCTTCCTGTTGCCACCCTGTACCCCCCCCCCCCCCAGGAAGGAATTAGTGTACCACAACTATCTGCATCTGCGTCTAGTGTAATCAATGGAATAGTGCGAATGTGTTCAGATGTCTGCGAGCCGTGGAATTGAGACGGAACGTGGGGACCAGCCCGGTATTCATCTAGCGGGATTTGGAAAACCGCCTAAAAACCACATCCATTCTGGTCGGCACACCGCCCCTCGTCGTTAATCCGCAAGGCGGATTCGATCCGGCACCTACCTGAGTCCAGGAAGCCTTGCTTTTGCGCTCTCGGCTACCCTGGTGGGTCAGATTGCTACACTACAACTCAAATTATATGTTAATGACGTATGCTCAAGATAACAAAATGTTCAATTATGCGTGAATTGCTGGCCACTGTGGCCGAGCGGTTCTAGGCGCTCCAGTCCGGAACCGCACTGCTGCTACAGTCGCTGGTTCGAATCCTGTCTCGGGCATCGATGTGTGTGACATCCTTAGGTTAGTTAAAATTAATTAGTTCTAAGTCTAGGGGACTGATGACCTCAGATGTTAAGTCTCATAGTGCTTAGCGCCATTTGAATCATTTTTGTGTGAATTCTTAAGGGACCAAAGTACATAGGTAATTGATCCCTATACTTACACACTACTTAAACTAAGTTAAACTAACTTATGCTAAGAATAACATACACACCCAGGCCCGAGGGTCGCCTCGGCAGGAATGAGCGCGCAGCCCATGACAGGACGCCTCAAACCGTGCGGCCACTACACGTGGCGCAACACTCCTATTCCCTCGTGACTAGTTAAACTGAGCCGGGGTGAGCTGATGTTGGCACGTGATGGACAGCCTAGTATCGCGTCACATCAGCTTCTGCTCTGTGTCTAAAAAATCCGCATTCCAAGAATTACCGAAGAGCGCTCCGTCCCCTCCATGTCTAAATACTTACGCTCTCTGCTTCTGCCCTCGGTCCACCAAGACTGCATGTAAGCCAATATAAATAAATACCTCAACCTCTCAGTGTAAACTCTAGTCTAAAAAATGGCGTGTTCACTATGCAAATTACCGAGCGGTGGCGCAGTGGTTAGCACACTGGACTCGCATTCGGGAGGACGACGGTTCAATCCCGTCTCCGGCCATCCTGATTTAGGTTTTCCGTGATTTCCCTAAATCGTTTCAGGCAAATGCCGGGATGGTTCCTTTGAAAGGGCACCGCCGATTTCCTTCCCAATCCTTCCCTAAGCAGAGCTTGCGCTCCGTCTCTAATGATCTTGTTGTCGACGGGACGTTAAACACAAACCACCACCACTATGCAAATTAATTTGACATTTTTAGGGAAGCTTCGAGTTCCGTAGAATGGAAGTCCATGGTTCCCAGGTTTTGCGAATGCTGACCATTTGTAACTCAGCCCAACTTTCGGAACACTAGAAAGGGGGACCAAGGTAAAAGACGGGTTTTAAAAGTAGAGTTTTTCTCTTCTTATGTAAAAAAATGGTAATATTTTTCCAAGGCGCCCGGAATCGCACGGTTTCCATAGCCTGACATCGAGGTGCCTCCAACCACCATATGTGGAGTCACTGGCAGTATGAAGAGCCTGTATAGAAAATAACAAAGCCTCGCACATCCGGCCGCGCAGGATTAGCCTAGCGGTCTTAGGCGCTGCAGTCATGGACTGTGCGGCTAGTCCCAGCGGAGGTTCGAGTCCTCATTCTGGCATGGGTGTGTGTGTTTCTCCTTAGGATAATTTAGGTTAAGTAGTGTGTAAGCTTAGGGACTCATGACCATAGCAGTTAAGTCCCATACGATTTCACACACATTTGAACATTTTTTTTTCGCACATCTGGATGTGCTGGAGATGGCGGGCTGGAACACTAGCAGTAGTGTAACAGTATACTTCAGCACTTACACTGCCTTCTGTATATTTTACTGCACAGCATGTTTACATCTCGATGTAAACTGTACCAGAGTCTCCCAAACCGTGTTCCTTGAAGTATTGGCATTTCACGGGAAGTGAATCAGTGCCAGAGAAAAACTATAATTAATACGGCATTTTTTCGACACTGTCATGATACTACATTTGTTTAAAAATTTTATTATGATTTCTGTGTCATTAATTATGATTTAAGGTTGAAGTAATCACTGAATGCACCAAGCATTTTTTTAAAATTTTCTTAACGTTCAAAATAAACAAGAACTATACGCGCTCACGGTAGTATGGCGGGCTATCAATGTGTGGCTAGGCATCGACTATCGCTTGTTTCAAACAATATTCACGACTGAGAGTTAAATAACCATTTATTTCACATCAGCGTATCTTCAACCGATTGAATTAGAGCTGGTTGAAAACTGACAAAGGATTTTGAGTTGTACAACCTGAGTACTCTCGTTAAGAATAACATCTCCATTTTTTATTTATTATGCTTGAGTTTTACCAGTTTTCCATGATAGCTATTATGTTACTCTTTCCAATTTACGTTAAATGTCTTGGTTGTTTTGATTGTGAAAGGGTGGCGTAGGTCCGTTTGGTGATAATACGAAACGCTTCTCGCGGCTTTGAACTTGATCGATGTCCACTGCCAATCCTCTTTGGTAAGAACAACGTAATGTTACGGCGCAAAGGAAACAAAATTAGAATATATTGTAAAAAAGTCGTCTGTGTCAGCACAGGTAGTACCAAGGAGAGTTAGAGTCTGAAGCGGAAGCGAACCAGTAATGTCGCAAGAGGTTCAGAACTGGACACACATTTCAACAATGAGACCAGCTGCCAAACGCCGAGCACACATTCAGCAGAAAAATGTCGGAGGCAGCAAATCAAAGCAGGGAGAAAAAGACGTGTTAGTGAGCATGTAAGACGTGATGCGAGAAATAATATCTCGTTTGCAAGAACGCTTAACGAGAAGCTGATACGATGGTTAGCAGCCTGTAAGGGGTTCGTAAGTGAGTGCAGCAGATCGAGGATCCCTTACAGTACAGAACAATAAGGACACATTCGATCATTACGAGCAAAACCTCTCGTCATACCCCACTCATTAAGCTTTCTGAATATTTCTGCTTTCCAGCTCTCATTGGTAGTTGCTCACTGGGATCGATGGCCTTCACAGTAACAGCACACGATTCTCTGATTAGAACAATGTAGTGAAGCTATGTCCTACATGCTCCAGCACCTTGCACGAACTAGCTGAAGGTGTTGTCGAGATGCTGACCTACGTTTGATGAGCTTCAGGCTGCTCCTTGCCTACCATGTACTGATGAGACTGTCTTTAGTCGCCACCACCACTCCAAACAGTGATGGTCCCCTAACTTTGTCGCAGAAGCCAGAAGTGAGGACCTCTCCGTGTCGCCGTACGCGCTCATCACTCGGGCGTCTCAGTGTGCTGAGACTTTTTAGCCCAGTAGGGAGACGATCAACCCACCACACGACTATCAATGCCGGGTACGTCGTTGATGGTACATGGAGGGTCACCACAGTGGGATGTAGAAAACTCCAACAAGCAGTGCAAAACCAAATACCCGGCCTGTGGCAACTGCCGCAGCCGCCAGCCAGCAGCCGGTGCGACATCGAGACTGCCAAGATGGCTGCCTTGGCCTACAGAAGCTGAGCTGACCGAACAGACGTCAGCAAGGATCGCACGAGTAGCCGAATGCGACATCAGCCGAGGGTAGAGTGGCAGCCAGCGAGCTGTAAACGTAAGGAATGAAATGAGTGACGCCCCCTCCCCCCCCCCTCCCCTCCGCTTCTTAGGATCCCCTCAGCCATCGTAACAATTACGTGCTATCTCCGCTCGACTTCGTGAAGAAACTAATGGAATTTAGTAGACTCGTTGTGCATGATAGGTGTTCTGTCTTTAAAACTCTGTCTTCGGTTCGCCTCCCTACAACACATTCAGTATGACGGCCGTATTTTAAGTTGTTTGTTAACGTAATCCACAGGTATTTAACTGAACCGATTATTTTTGAATTTGTGTAATTTGCTGTGTGAGTGAAATCAACATGATTTTTTTAGCACTCTTCACAGATCTTACGACTCAGTGTCGACTATTACTTTTCACACAGTATAAATGTCCTCCTTCGCCAAATCATGACGAAATCTACGATGTTCAGTCACAATATTATTTATAAATAGCAGATGCGACTTGTGCCTTGCGTCATTAGGAAAGCTATTACAACTTTTCGTTAAAAAATCATCTGCATTGTCCCAGGCAGCACCAGAAACTCCTCTGCGACACTTTCAAATGCGATGAAAATTCGCGTTTTCAAGTACTGCAGTAGACACTGCGGTTATTGCTAAAACAACCCGTTTCGATTACACCGCTTTTTCCAATTCCGGCTCAACCTGATTGTTAAAACCTCTCAAAATAACTTGTTTCTAAAATAACCAGTTTCTCAAATAACCGATTTTCGGTTTTTTATTTCTTTCATTTCTAGTAATAAATGAAGACTTCAAAATAAGGTTTGAAAATTTCTAGCATTCCTTCAGACTTCATCATTTTATGTTGCAAGATACCTGGAATCAAAATAAATAGAATATTTAAATAAAAGGAAAGATAGTCCACATACTGTTGCTGCTTTTCTAGAATCACCAGTATGCTCCTTCTGATTCTAATTTTTTGAAACTCTATTGAAAAAGTATCTTGTAATCGAGGATGACACAAATATAAGAGTATTACGAATAGACAGTGGTTGAGGAACTCTATTTTTCGTGTTATGTTGTCAGTTTCCAAGGGCTACATACAGATAAAGGCATACATTGTGACAAATGCAGCAGGTCAGCTACTTCAAAATGTTCAAATGTGTGTGAAATCTTATAGGACTCAATTGCTAAGGTCATCAGTCCCTAAGCTTACACACTACTTAACCTAAATTATCCTAAAGACAAACACACACTCACATGCCCGAGGAAGGACTCGAAGCTCCGCCGGGACCAGCCGCACAGTCCATGACTGCAGCGCCTAGACCGCTCGGCTAAAACAGCGCGGCTAGGTCAGCTACTCTCTGCCTTTATCTCAAACAATGAATGGTTAAGTTTTTGATTTACCACTTTAGTTATGTTTTACCAAAAATATAAAAAATCTTTCTTCTTTTACAGCTGAAATTTATTTTTGATTACCAGACGTGTTCCGCCTATTCGTGATAGTCATCTTGTGGTTCTCTAATACGCATACAATTATTTAACTACTTTAACTTTGATGCGAATTTTGTAGTGAACTTTTGGCAGTTTGTTTGGCTCTAGCTATTTCTATTCGCAACTATATGAATAAATTTCAGGTACAAAAAAAGGAAATTTTCTCATCTTTATCATATAAAATAGTAGATATTATTGGCAACTGAGGAAAATGGCGGTAAATACTAACAGTATCTTTAATTTATTACCCTCGCCTTAATTTTCTTTAAGTTTTATTATTTCATAAAAATGGCAGGTAAATAATAATGTTTTGCATAAAATTTTCTAGTGATCCTTTTCTTTGATTATTTCAATTAAAAAGTGTTTCGTAGCCAAATATATTCATTTACTTCTTAACGAAGATTTGAACCCAACTGATCTTGGAGACAAACTAAATATGCTCTTTCAAATAATCAAATTAGCAAAATAGGTGGTAAGAAAAATAGAAACTTCATCAGGAACAATTACTTAACAGTAGTTTAAGTTACAGTAGCGAAGTAATTCACTAGCCAACATTTATTGTCCAATCTGTCCATAAATTCTCTTTCTTTAATGTGTTGATTCGTATGTCCTTTCAATACAAACAATATGATTCAAAGACATTACGAATCCTCGAGAAGCCACAGAACTTTCTATGTAAATATTTTTGGGCTGCAGATGATCAGCCTGGCAAAGCACCTTCCAGTTTACTACCAAAAAATGGAAGAATCATTGGTACATTAATCTCGGAAGTACTGATATGATCCTTATGTCATGTAATTGTTGCTCGGTTCTAACAGTTGGCGTTATTGTTGACATAGCTCCGATTGCATTTTCCATTTTCTACTATGTGTTAGCATCAATTGTCTTTTGAAAAAATAGCACACATTTTATGAGAAATTAGTATACCAGTTGTTTTACCCGATTATTGGTAAAAAAATTAAAAAGTTATTATAATCGTGATCAAACAAATACCAAAAATTCTCGGTTACGTACAATAAAATTCCGGATTTAAAATTGTACAGTTTCTCTCATCCATGTTCTGAAGGTCTGTAACTGTGGCTTGCCACACGTGTTCCTTTACAAAATTCCAGAATAAGAGGTCAGGTGATGGTAAGGGCCACCGAAACAGACTGTTTCGTCCAATCCTCCCACATGGAAATTTCATCGAAAAACTAACGGCCATCTAGGGACCAGTGTGGATGTGCACCATCCTACTGAAGTACGTCAGGCTACAGGTTTTCCCTTGTGACACATAACACTCTTTCTACCTGCCCTGGTAAAAACCACTGTTGATGGTAGATCTGCTGGAAGAGAAATGATCACAAATTGATGAGAACAGTTCATATCGAAATTCATCTGTCAACGGGTAATTCAGAGCTTCTGGAGGGGGGATGCAATTAGACGATACTGGACTACGTGTCTGAGTAGTGACGGAGTAATCCCTTTACCTAGGATGGCATATGTTGTCAAATAGGGAGCCCAGAAAACTGCAGGTTGAGAGAGTGCACAGCCAGCAGCAAATATGAGTAAAAACTTCATTGCATGACCAGTTTCGGTAGATTATGCGAGATCAGATGATTACACTTGCTTCCAGACACTGTACCATGTCGTCTGTCCCTGTCCTTGATAAGAATAATTATGTAGTTAGTACCACTGTAATGGCTGTATATATGACACGTAGATATCTATATTATTAAACTGTTAACCCTGTTTATTGCTCTTGGATCATGGTGCATAGTCCCACTTGCAGGTTGTAAAGGAGCAACAAAAGTATGACTGTCAATATTTCGTATAATTATTGACAGAATTTAATAGATTTAAATGCTTTCATAATCTACGCACTAGGAGGTATGTTCTTGCTTTAAGGGTTTCAGATGGTAAGACAAATGCTGCAGTTAAAGTCTCTTATGTGTCTCTTGCACGTGTCTCGAGGCAGCATACTTCATGGGGAACATATACCTAGACTTCAGTCATCCAATATTTGAGACTAGGTGTACTTAGTGACTTGCAACAAGCTTTATACATAATTTCAAACTTTTTCGAAACTTTTTCTAATTGAAACCCGTCATAAAATAATGAAAGGAAACACGTTTATCGCTCACTACATTTTCGTTCATGCAGTAAAACGTCAATATGAGGCATAACCTTTTAATCTATTGCTTCTTCAGTACTATCTCCACTCATAACACATTTTGCAGGCAGTATCCACATATACCACTGAATGTACCCAGAAAATTGTATCATGTTACGACGGATACATTAGGAGATACAACGTCATAAGCATCGATATACGTGGGAAAACTAGTTTCTCTTAAAGCAGGAACAACCTACGCTTATCACACACAGCATGTGTATGATAATAACATAAGCTGGAGCCTTATCTAAATTTTTTCTCGCTTGTATGCAAATCGTCAAATACTTCACGTAAATCCATTTGTAAAGTAATCAGACATTTAAAACTGTTTTATTCCTTTGAGTTTGGTCCCCTAAATAATCTGAGTGGGGATTGCTGGTGCATATGCGTCCAGTGGAAGTCATACATTGTAATTTATTTCCACACTTGAATGACTCATTCGATAACTTCAGTTATTCGGACAATTTAAACAGTTTAAATGTCGCATATTAAGGCCTACGAGACAGCAATTTCGTGCTCTACTCAGGTAGTCAACTAGAGATGAAAAATCGAATCCATTTTCCTAACATTAATGTGTGAACGTCTTTGCTTTAGACAGCGACTTAGCACTTGTTAGAATCAATTATGTAGACTGTTGAACTTAAGTCAGGAAATGTTACCAACTAAATCTCCTAGTGGTGTAAACAGATGGAAACACACTTCAGGAATGAAAAAATGAGATGAGGAATCTACACATTTCAGGAAATGTAAAAATGAGATGAAGTATCTCCTAAGTACCATATGGATGAGACTAATACTAGTGTACCTAAATAAATAGGGATAATAGTTTTCAATGTTACAATTTTGTTTTCTCAAGATGACCTGTTTAGATCTGATCCAGATGCAACTTTTATACGCTTGCTACGGAAGAGAAAGAACTATATGCAATTATTTCTGCTTTCAGCAAAGAAAGGCAATAAATAAATAATAATAAAGGTAACAGCTGCAACGCGAGATTCATGGTGTTCACATACTGAACTGCGGTAGTCTGGATTTACACCACAAGTGATATATTGATGGATTATACAATGAAGCGACAAAGTTGTGGAATATTTACTAATATCGTGTCGCACCTCCTTTTGCCCGGCGGTAGTGAAGCAGTTCGATGTGGCATGGACCAAACAAGCCGTAGGGAACCCATGCAGAACTACTGAGCCATGCTGCATCAGTAGCTGTTCATAATTGGAAAAATGTTGCGGTGCACATTCTGTGCATGAACTCACCTCTCAATTATGTCCTATAAATATTTGATGGGGTTCATGTCGGGCGATATTGGTAGCCAAATCATTCGCTCGAACTGTCCACAGTCTCGAACGACTATGGCATAATGACATAGAGCATTATCATCCATAAAAATTCCATCGTTGGTTGGGAGCAAGAATTCCATGAATGGCTGCGAATGATTTACAAATACCCTAACACAAACTTTTCGAGTTAACGACCAGTTCAGTTTGACTTGAGGACTCGGTCCATTCCATGCATCCAGTCCACACCATTGTGGAGACACCATCAGCTTGTACGGTGCATTGTTGATAATCTGAGTCCATGGCTTCGTGGGGTCTGCTCTGCACTTGAGCGCTACCATTAGGTCTTAGCAAGTGAAATTGGGACATATCTGAAAAGGCCGCTGTTTTCCTGTCACCTAGGCTGCAACCCATACGGCCACGAGCCCAGGAGAGGCGCTGCAGGCGTTGTCACGCTGTTGACAAAGGCACTCGCGTCGGTTGTCTGCTGTCAGAGCCCACTAACGCCAAATTTCACTGCACTGTCCTAACTGATACTTTCGTTGAACGTCCCACATTGACTTCTGCGATTATTTCACGCAGTGTTGCTTGTCTGTTAGCACTGACCCTGCTGGTCTCGGTCGTTACTTCATTGATTTTTCCGTTTAAATGTTTCAAATGGCTCTAAGCACTATGGGACTTAACATCTGAGGTAATCAGTCCACTAGAACTTAGAACTACTTAAACCTAACTAACCTAAGGACATCACACACATCCATGCCCGAGGCAGGATTCGAACCTGCGATCGTAGCCGTCGCGCGGTTCCACACTGAAGCGCCTACAAGCACTCGGCCACACCGGCCAGCGCTTTGTCCGTGGTGAGAGGTAATGCTTGAAATTTGGTATTTTCGGTACACTTTTGACATTGTCTCAGTATACTGTATTCGCTAACGATTTCCGAAATGAAATATCCCGTGCATCTACCTCCAGCAACCAGTCGGCGTTCTAAGTCTCATAATACCCGTCGGAAACCACTTTACGTGAATCAGCTGAGTACAAATGACAGCTCCGTCAACGCACTGCCTTTCGTACCTTGTGTACGCGATACCACATCCGTCTGTATATGTACTCATCGCTGACCCACGACTTTTGTCACATCAGCGTATAAATCAGGGAAGGGAATAGTTGTTAAATATTTCACGTCTGAAACAATTAGGGCTGAAATACTAACAGAACACTGGTATCGTCTTCAGGAGTTCCGTGATGCAAATACGTTGCATTCTATTCGGATTTATATTAGATTAATGTTTTCTCAAAATCATCTAGTAAAACCAGTGAAACACGAATTTCTGGAAAGACATTCTCTCACAAACTGGAATCTTTGGTTGGAATGTGGCTCAAATGTAATCTCCGATAATTCCAAGCTTTTACGTTTTCAACAGTGCTACTGTCTTGGAACCGGAATCCCTTAGCTGACAGAGGTAATGGTCTCTTAACGCGTGTCTCTTACACTCCGGTTCAAGTTGCATAACGGTTTCCATAAAAGTAAGGCCGTGTAACATTCTTTTTCAAACGGTTTTGCAGTGCACACCATGTTTCAATGTTTCAATCTGTCTTGCATCTTCCTCGGAAGTCTTCTGGTTACACGTTCGGCTGAACACTGTCGATAACTACTCGCAGTGACTTACAAAGGGATGTTTTCTATACTTGTGTTTCTTTATAAATATCTTCGTACTACGATTGGTGGCTCATCGTCACTGGACGAATAATAGCAAGATTAAATATTGTAATCCCCAAGTCCTCGAAAAATTTGCGAAAAATATACCTATTCAAAAAAGCTGATAAAAATTCACTTGACGCCTTCCAAAGAGAGAATCTCCATTCATTCAAAATTAATAATATAATTATAGAGCAAATGTGGCTTTTATTCAAAGCAATAATATCGGCAGCAATTGAAAGATTTGTACTAAATAAATAAAGAAGCGACAGAGTTCCTTGTAACACAAAACGGGTTAGAACACTGTTGCAGAAACAACGAAACAAACATGCCAAATTTAAACACACGCAAAATCCCCAAGACTGGCGATCCTTTACATAAGCTTGAAATTTAGCACGGAATTCAATGCGAAATGCCTATAACAGTTTCCACAACGAAACTTTGTCTCGAAACCTGGCATAAAATCCAAAGAGATTCTGGTCGTATGTGAAGTATGTTAGCGGCAAGAAACAATCAATGCCTTCTCTGCACGATAGGAATGGAGATACTATCGAAGACAGTGCTGCCAAAGCAGAGTTACTAAACACAGCCTTCCGAAATGCCTTCACAAAAGAGGACGAAGTAAATATTCCAGTATTCGATCGAGAACAGCTGCCAACATGAGTAACGTCGAAGTAAATATCCTCGGAGCAGTGAACAAACTTATATCACTTAAGAAAAGCAACTCTTCTGGTCCAGACTGTATACCAATTAGGTTCCTTTCGGAGTATGCCGATGCACTGCCTCCATACTTAACAATCATATACAACCGTTCGCACGACGAAAGATCCATATCCAAAGACTGGAAAGTTGCACAGGTCACAACAATATTCAAGAAAGGTCGTAGGAGTAATCCACTAAATTACAGGCCAATATGGTTAACGTCGATGAGCAGCAGGATTTTAGAACATACATTGTGTTCGAACACTATGAACTACCTCGAGGAAAACTCTATTGACATGCGCTCAACATGGGTTTAGAAAACATCGTTCGTGTGAAACACAACTAGCTCTTTATTCCCATGAAGCGTTGACTGCTATTGACAAGGGATTTCAGATCGATTCCGTATTTCTGGATTTCCGGAAGGCTCTTGACACGGTACCACACAAGCGGCGTAGTGAAATGGCGTGCTTATGGAATACAGTCTCAGTTATGTGACTGGATTTGTGATTTCCTGTCAGAGATGTCACAGTTCGTAGTAATTGACGGAAAGTCATCGAGTAAAACAGCAGTGACTTCTGGCATTCCCCAAGGTAGTGTTATAGACCCTTTGCTGTTCTTACCTATATAAACGATTTTGGAGATAATCTGAGCAGCCGTCTTCGTTTGTTTGCCGATGACGCTGTCGTTTATCGACTAAATAAGTCATCAGAAGATCCAAACAAACTGAAAATCGATTTAAAGAAGATATCTGAATGGTGCGAAAAGTGGCAATTGACCCTAAGTAACGAAAAGTGTGAGGTCATCCACATGAGTGCTAAAAGGAACTCGTTAAACTTCAGTTATACGATAAAACAGTCTAATCTAAAGGTCGTAAACTAAATACCTAGGTATTACAATTACGAATAACTTAAACTGGAAGGAAAACACTGCGAAGCAGTGTGGGATCCTTACCGGATAGGACTGACGGAGTACATAGAAAAAGTTCAAAGAAAGGCAGCACGTTTCGTATAATCGAGAAATATGGGAGAGAGTGTCACAGAAATGATACAGGATTTGGGCTGGAAATCATTAAAAGAAAGGCGTTTTTCATTACGACGGAATCCTCTCACGAAATTCCAATCACCAAATTTCTCCTCAGAAAGCGAAAATATTTTGTCGACACAGACCGACATAGGAAGGAACGATCACCACGATAAAATAAGGGAAATCCGAGCTGGTACGGAAAGATATAGGTGTTCATTCTTTCCGCGCGCTATACGAGATTGGGGTAAGAGAGAATTGTAAAGGTGGTTCGATGAACCATCTACCAGGAACTTGAATGTGATGTAGAACATGCAGATGTAGAGCAGCTCGTAGTGAAAGAGAGGGGGAATGTCTGATGTTGTCCCCAGGTGGGCAAGCGTGACAAAAGCTACAACCGTTTGTTTAGCATTGACTGGAGCACAGTAGCTCCAAATTATGCCTATTGATTTTTAGCAATATACTTTTACGGTTTAACAACTGTTCACACTGACGAAGACACCTATAGTAGGTGTAGAAACCGACGTCTATGTACCTTTCGTTTATGAGCAACCGGTTGACTGTTTCATATTATAGTGAAAGTAATATATGGTTTCTGAATAACAGCCATGTTCAAAACTGTTACCGAATTATTATGATATTCGCCTCACCATGGAAGTTTTCTGATAGATTTTTTTGCATTCCTCGAGGAAAAATCCTGGCTTGTTACTTCCTTGGTGGTGGAAAGTCACGAAGTTGGAAGGCTATACCCGTTATCGTGTAGAATAAAAATTAATTCTTTGTTACCTCTAAAGTTTCTAAGACTTTCGACCAGTCAAACCCTTATACTAGTTCTCACACATCATAAAAAGCTACTAATATATCTTTCTGTAGATCTTATTTTAAACTGCGGGAAACCGCAGCCGAATGTCCACGTTTTAATAAGAAGGCAAAAACACCAATGCGACTGTAGAAAACCAGGGACGGTTTCACGCCCATTGAGGCGTATCCTCATGTGATATAAACAGAGATTACAAAGGTCATATATTTTCTGAACTCGCCTTAAACACCCAAACAGAGCTGAGACATAGGAGTATTTTAGGAAATTTTGACTACTAAACTATATAGCCCATTTTTCTTATTTCCGACAACGTATTTTGCTGCATGTAAAAACATTTTCTGTCTTTGAATTTCAGATTGAGTGGAATAAAGTCCCTTATAAATATTAATTGTCTGTATAATAGGTGATTTACCGTATTAGTTTTTCATCCACACATAATCTATGTTTTACATCATTTGTTAATTTAAATTGTAATTCATTTTCGTGTATAGTTACTCCCTTTCATCCACGCTTCGCCGGGCGGGCACTAGCCAAAATTTCTCTAGCACAAAGTCGCTGGCATTTCGGATACCACGTCATATGTATTTTTTCTCATGGCTGGTTGCAAATTACTCTAGTTTAACAGTGTTATTACTATCGTGCCCGCATCGTCTTCAGCTGATAAGATAGTATGTTTTTATTGATGCTTATATACATTTTCCCCCCATGAACCATGAACCATGAACCATTAACCATGGACCATGAATCATGAACCATGGACCTTGCCGTTGGTGGGGAGGCTTGCGTGCCTCAGCGATATAGATGGCCGTACCGTAGGGGCAACCACAACGGAGGGGTATCTGTTGAGAGGCCAGACAAACATGTGGTTCCTGAAGAGGGGCAGCAGCCTTTTCAGTAGTTGCAGGGGCAACAGTCTGGATGATTGACTGATCAGGCCTTGTAACATTAACCAAATCGGCCTTGCTGTGCTGGTACTGCGAACGGCTGAAAGCAAGGGGAAACTACAGCCGTAGTTTTTCCCGAGGACATGCAGCTTTACTGTATGATTAAATGATGATGGCGTCCTCTTGGGTAAAATATTCCGGAGGTAAAATAGTCCCCCATTCGGATCTCCGGGAAGGAACTACTCAAGAGGACGTCGTTATCAGGAGAAAGAAAACTGGCGTTCTACGGATCGGAGCGTGGAATGTCAGATCCCTTAATCGGGCAGGTAGGTTAGAAAATTTAAAAAGGGAAATGGATAGGTTAAAGTTAGATATAGTGGGAATTAGTGAAGTTCGGTGGCAGGAGGAACAAGAATTTTGGTCAGGTGATTACAGGGTTATAAATACAAAATCAAATGGAGGTAATGCAGGAGTAGGTTTAATAATGAAAAAAAAATAGGAGTCAGGGTTAGCTACTACAAACAGCATTGTGGACGCATTATTGTGGCCAAGTTAGACACAAAGCCCATGCCTACTACAGTAGTACAAGTTTATATGCCAACTAGCTCTGCACATTATGAAGAAATAGATGAAATGTATGACGAGATAAAAGAAATTATTCAGGTAGTAAAGGGAGACGAAAATTAAATAGTCATGGGTGACTGGCATTTGTCAGTAGGAAAAGGGAGAGAAGGAAACATAGTAGGTGAATATGGATTGGGGGGAAGAAATGGAAGAGGAAGCCGCCTTGTAGAATTTTGCACAGAGCATAACTTAATCATAGCTAACACTTGGTTCAAGAATCATAAAAGAAGGTTGTATACCTGGACGAATCCTGGCGATACTAAAAGGTATCAGATAGATTGTATAATGGTAAGACAGAGATTTAGGAACCAGGTTTTAAATTGTAAGACATTGCCAGGGGCAGATGAGGACTCTGACCACAATCTATTGGTTATGACCTATAGATTAAAACTGAAGAAACTGCAAAAAGGTGGGATTTTAAGGAGATGGGACCTGGATAAACTGAAAGAACCAGAGGTTGTACAGAGTTTCAGGGAGAGCATAAGGGAACAATTGACAGGAATGGGGGAAAGAAATACAGTAGAAGAAGAATGGGTAGCTCTGAGGGATGAACTAGTGAAAGCAGCAGACGATCAAGTAGGTAAAAAGACGAGGGCTAATAGAAATCCTTGGGTAACAGAAGAAATATTGAATTTAATTGATGAAAGGAGAAAATATAAAAATGCAGTAAATGAAGCAGGCAAAAGGGAATACAAACGTCTCAAAAATGAGGTCGACAGGAAGTGCAAAATGGCTAAGCAGGGATGGCTAGAGGACAAATGTAAGGATGTAGAGGCTTGTCGCACTAGGTGTAAGATAGATACTGCCCACAGGAAAATTAAACAAACCTTCAGAGAAAAGAGAACCACTTGTATGAATATCAAAAGCTCAGATGGCAACTCAGTTCTAAGCAAAGAAGGGAAGGCAGAAAGGTGGAACGAGTATATGAGGATTTATACAAGGGCGATGTACTTGAGGACAATATTATGGAAATGGAAGAGGATGTAGATGAAGATGAAATGGGAGATACGATACTGCGTGAAGAGTTTGACAGAGCACTGAAAGAACTGAGTCGAAAAAGGCCCCGGGAGTGGACAACATTCCATTAGAACTAATGACGGCCTTGGGAGAGCCAGTCCTGACAAAACTCTACCATCTGGTGAGCAAGATGTATGAGACAGGCGAAATACCCTCAGACTTCAAGAAGAATATAATAATTCCAATCCCAAAGAAAGCAGGTGTTGACAGATGTGAAAATTACCGAACTAATAAGTCACAGCTGCAAAATACTAACGCGAATTCGTTACAGACGAATGGAAAAACTGGTAGAAGCGGTCCTCGAGGAAGATCAGTTTGGATTCCGTAGAAATGTTGGAACACGTGAGGCAATACTAACCTTACGACTTATCTTAGAAGAAAGATTAAGAAAAGGCAAACCTACGTTTCTAGTATTTGTAGACTTAGAGAAAGCTTCTGACAATGTTGACTGGAATACTCTCTTTCACATTCAAAAGGTGGCAGGGGTAAAATACAGGGAGCGAAAGGCTATTTACAATTTGTACAGAAACCAGATGGCAGTTATAAGAGTCGAGGGGCATGAAAGGGAAGCAGTGGTTGGGAAAGGAGTGAGACAGGGTTGTAGCCTCTCCCCGATGTTATTCAATCTGTATATTGAGCAAGCAGTAAAGGAAACAAAGGAAAAATTCGGAGTAGGTATTAAAATTCATGGAGAAGAAGTAAAAACTTTGAGGTTCGCCGATGACATTGTAATTCTGTCAGAGACAGCAAAGGACTTGGAAGAGCAGTTGAACGGAATGGACAGTGTCTTGAAAGGATATAAGATGAACATCAACAAAAGCAAAACGAGGATAATGGAATGTAGTCTAATTAAATCGGGTGATGCTGAGGGAATTAGATTAGGAAATGAGACGCTTAAAGTAGTAAAGGAGTTTTGCTATTTATGGAGTAAAATAACTGATGATGGTCGAAGTAGAGAGGATATAAAATGTAGACTGGCAATGCCAAGGAAAGCGTTTCTGAGGAAGAGAAATTTGTTAACATCGATTTAAGTGTCAGGAAGTCGTTTCTGAAAGTATTTGTATGGAGTGTAGCCATGTATGGAAGTGAAACATGGACGATAACTAGTATGGACAAAAAGAGAATAGAAGGTTTCGAAATGTGGTGCTACAGAAGAATGCTGAAGATAAGGTGGGTAGATCACGTAACTAATGAGGAGGTATTGAATAGGATGGGGGAGAAGAGAAGTTTGTGGCACAACTTGACTAGAAGAAGGGATCGGTTGGTAGGACATGTTTTGAGGCATCAAGGGATCACAAATTTAGCATTTGAGGGCAGCGTGGAGGGTAAAAATCGTAGAGGGAGACCAAGATATGAATACACTAAGCAGATTCAGAAGGATGTAGGTTGCAGTAAGTACTGGGAGATGAAGAAGCTTGCACAGGATAGAGTAGCATGGAGAGCTGCATCAAACCAGTCTCAGGACTGAAGACCACAACAACAACAACATACATTTTCGCTCGAGTGCTTATTTTGTTTACTCCGCCCCTAAAAAGGAGATCCCCGTTTTATATCTATTTGACAAACGCGTCTAACGTGTTTTCATTTATCGGTGACTTGGAGAACGGGGAGAGGCTTCAATACACCTTAAAAAGTTGCTGTAGGCACAATTTATGCAAGTACCTAACACACACGACTTTTCTGCTCCATATAGCAATATTTACTGAGGTAAATAAATATTGTAAAATACTTCCTTTCTAATCATTGTTTAAATTAGCTAAGGGCGCGCCGAAAATCCCATGAAGTGGGTCAAGGATTTAAGAAAAAAAAATTTCTACGGCCAGCACGGTGCTTTGGTCTTCTTCTAATAATGTCCTTGTGTACTGAAAAAAAAAGATCTGAAGAGGAATTTCACGTGTCCTAGCCTTCCATAGTACTATCTGCAGCTATAAAACTAACAAAAAATTGAGTATGCAGTGGTATATATGTTTTCAGGTCACAGATACATTCTCCACGCTTATTGAAACATCCTTTTCTTTTACTGCCAGTTGATAACTTTAGGAACGTACAATAGTTGTCAACAGCTGATCTGCTCTAGGCTTTACACAAGTTTTCGTAAAATTTGCAACATTTTCTACGTCGAAAACCCATATACTGCAGTACGTGAACGTAATGTGCTAATCTTTGTAAAAGAAAATGCACGGAAAAAATAGAACTGTGTCCGCGAATGCCACGCGTGACACACTGCCCTGCATTGCAGCTGTTGCCACGGCAGCAGCAGAGCAAAGCGGGACACGGCTGTCTCCGTTACACCACCGGCGGCTCTTTCTCTCTACGAGTGTTGTCAGGGACCGAGACATCTCATCCTTGTTGGGTGCGGAGTAGAAAGAAAAGCTAACAACGATACTGACAGCTGCTGAATCGATTTTCGGGTCCAGGTTCTGGCCTCCAAGTGGGTTGTTTGCTCGCGCCGTTCTCCATCACACTGTGTTCTAGCTTGTCCTCTCACCATGCACTCTCCGTGCTTTGCACCTTCTCTCAATGTCCAGCATATGCTGCCTGATAGTATTTACATCGAACCACCGCAATATTTCAGTCACTCAGATATCACTGTCTAGGTTACAGCCTACTCCGAACTAAGTCAATAAATGCTAAGGACGTCTCTTTGAATATGTCGTTTAACGTCACGGCTTACTTTTTGGTTGAGAAAAAAGAAATAAATACAGCCGCTTACGTAATGTCTGATGTACCATTTGTGTACAAAAACCTGACTTCTCATTGACATTTTTCACAGACGTGTGGTCCGTAACAGACTGCTTACTAAGGGCCGTGACTGGTTAGTTACAAAAAAATTATTGCTACAGTGATTCAGTCACTTTCTTTAACACCGTGGAGTGTCTATATGGTCATGCTTTCATCATCAGCTGGATAATGGCGTGACCACCGAAACGTTTAGTGGTACTAAAAATAAAAATAAAAGTTGAGTATTGTGCCAACAAGTTGTTTCAAACTTTTTATTACTTACTCGTCTCGACTTTAGTCACTGATACAGCCCCACACAGGGTATTATGACAATTTAAAACAAAATACATGATCTGGAAGGAAATTCAAATATTTTCTCTTTACAGATCACATGCATTACGTGTAGGCCTGTAGGACGATGACAAAACTTTAATCGGTTTCTTCATTTGTACCTGTATTTTACGTTTAATACCGAGGATTTCATTGTAAGAGCAAAAAAAGTCAACCCGAGAGTAATGGCTATGGTTGCGGTTTAAATGATTTGGCTAGTCTAAGTACACTCTTATTTCATCAATTTTTTTTGTTTTTTGAGTTTTAATTTAGTAAAATTTCGTTAATGTACTGTGTGGTCTGCTGTAATTTTACTGATTATGTCATACGGCCATAATAATACCCAGGGGAAAGATACCTAATGCTGCATTATGTCAGTGCATAGCTACTAGTCCTGAGAACGACTCACGGTACGAACAAAAGAACTCTGAAGCACTCAGTCTTGAGAAACTATGTCCAAGCATTACTACAGTTATGCACTAAAACTACTTGTGCCATAAACGAAGTAACGAGAAGATGTCTCGTAGGAGGCGCTGTCTTTAAATATTTAATGTAAACCGTCTGTTTTACACTTGGGCCTACAACACCATTACAAATACTGAAAGAAGCCATTGTTATGAGTAAGGCTGATTATTTGAAACAAATACTTTATTTCATTTGTGATTTCCCATAGTCTTCCCCTTTAGTTTTATCACGTACTAAAAGCACTGACGAAGATATGGGCAGCATCAAACAATCAAGTGGTAATAAAATAGTTCAAAACTAAACATACATAAATATTATGTCACAGGCCTCCATTCGTCAGTTAGTCACGACCGATCGTGCAGTGTGAAAAACAAGAGTAACTGATTACTATTAAAAACAGTCTTGATCACGATTTATTTAACAAGGTGACCGGTTTCAACCACTACTGTGGTCATCTTCAGACCATTGAGTAGGAACCTCTTTCTGTTGACGAATCAGTAGTGATTCTTCAACAGAAAGAGGTGTCTACTCAATGGTCTGAAGATGACCACAGTAGTGGTTGAAACCGGTCACCTTGTTAAATAAATCGTGATCAAGACTGTTTTTAATAGTAATTATTTATAAGACACTGATCACTGCTGTGCCCATAATGTATTCAAAAGTAAGAGTAACTGACATCTCTAACAAGAATGTAAAAAAAAAAAAATTGTAATTGTCAGTAAGGTTCCCTCACGTAATTTAAATTTAAAGCATTTCAACAATACAGCGGCAAGGTGCTCCCTTACCTTCTCAGCATCTTACAAATATTTCGCTGGTGACATGAGTATACTTCACAGAATCGTAAGCTTTCATCCTTCATGTGCCACAGATTGGAATATTCGCTCAATACTTATACTGCGATATACTACAACTCCACTATATTAACAAAAAACACATTAATCCAAGCATTTGTCAACAGATATCTGTAACATGCACTTGTAGGAATGACCTTCTGGGTATGTAGTAGCAGGCATCGGCCATAACTTGAAATAGAAACTTATAAGGACGTACGTTTAGCAGGCAGCGTTGCATGGAAGTGAATCGTGTACTCTGGGAAAACCATAGAGAAAAAGATTAAAAAGCGAATCGTTTGAGATGTGTGACTCTTGAAGGACGTTGAAAATTAGGTGGAAGGATAAGAAAATAGGAGCTAGCTTGTCATCAGAATCAACGAAAGAGATAAAGGTGTAAAAAACTGACAAGAAGGAACAGGTTGATAGAGCATATGTTAAGACATCTGACAATAGCTTCAATTGTACTTGAAGGAGTTTTAAAGGGTAAAAACCGTAACGGATGACAGGAACTGGAAAATATGCACAATTAATTGAGGATTTTGGATAAAAGAGCTACTCTAAAGAAATTAAAGGCTAGAGCAGCAGAGGGATTCATGGTGTATCGTGTCAACCTAGATGATTTTCAAAAGTCTAAAAATATCACAACCACGAAATGTGAGGCATAAAGTTCACGTAACTAATCTACCAAAGTGTGACTGAATAGTCTTTGTAGCTCAATTGTATTCATTTTCTTAGAAGGTGGGTGCTGACGTGCTGTTTGACAATAAAGTAGCTTTACAGGAAACGCCTTGTCGCATTAATTACCTAAAAGGATTTCACGATACTGAAAGGAAACGTAACGGCGGAATGCACGCTCTGATTGACTTATGTAAGCTGTCACACTAAACTATGTTGTGTCGATCTAGCATTGCAACGTATCTCCCACAGTTCAATAGCTGAATTACTGAGGTACTGAATTTTTCCCTCTCGTCATTGCTTACTACCATTCTCCGCACAAGAATTTCCTGTAGGCTGCGTTGTCTCATGGGACATCGAACAGATCGAAGTAAATAACAACTTTCGTTTTAGATTTTCTGTGTATCTTAGGGACTACCCCCCCCCCCCCCCTCCTTATGAACCATGGACCTTGCCGTCGGTGGTGAGGCTTACGTGCCTCAGCGATACACGTAGCCATATCGTCGGTGCAACTACAACGGACGGCGTATCTGTTCAGAGGCCAGACAAGCGTATGGTTCATGAAGAGGGGCAGCAGCCTTTTCAGTAATTCCAGGAACAATAGCCTGGATGGTTATATGATCTTGTCACGTAACGTCAACCCAAACAGCCTTGCTGTGCTGGTACTGCGAACAGCTGAATGAAAGGGGAAACCACAGCTGTAATTCTTTCAGAGGGCAGGCAGCTCTACTGTATGGTTAAACGATCCTTGGGTAAAATAGTCCGGCATGCACCTCTCCGGCAGGGGATAACTTAAGAGGAGCTCCTCACCAGGTGAAGCAAAACTGATATTCTAGGGATCGGAGAGTGGCAAGTTAGAACACGTAATCGGGCAGGCAGGTTAAAAAATTTAAGAAGGCTAGTGGATCAGTTGAAGTTAGATATAGTGCGAATTATTGAAGTTCGGTGGCAAGAGGAACACGACTTCTGGTCAAGTAAATACCAGGTTAAAAATACAGTCAAATAGGAGTAATGCAGTAGTAGGTTTAATAATGAATAAGAAAACAGCAATGTGGTAAGCTCATATGAGTAGCATTGTTAACGCATTATTGTAGCAAAGATACACCCACCACAATAGTACAAGTTGATATACCAACTAACTCCGCGAATGATCAACAGAATAAAGAAATGTTTGACGAGATAAAAAGAAATTATTCATATATACATATATACGGGAGACGAAAATTATTAGTGATGGGGAAAGGGAAGTCGATAACAGGAAAAGTTAGAGAAGGAAAAAGAGCAGGTGAATATGGCCGGGAGGAAAGGAATGAAACAGGAAGACGCCTGGTAGAGTTTGGCACAGAGCATAATTTATTGACCGCTAACACTTGATTCAATAACCGTAAAAGAAGGTTGTATACGTGGGAAAGACATAGACACACTTGACGGTTTCAGATTGATCATATAATGGTAAAATAGAGATTTAGGAACCAGATATTAAACTGTAAGATATTTTCAGGAGCAGATATGGGCTCTCGCAATAATTTATACGTTATGAAATGTAGATTGAAACCGAAAAAAATTAAGGAGATTAGACTTGGATAAGGTGAAAGAGCCAGACGTTTCTGACAGTTTCAGAGGGGGCAATAGGCAACGGTTGACTAGAGTTGGCAAAAGAAATATGGTAGAAGATGAATGGGTAGCTTTAAGAGACGAAGTGGTGAAGGCAGCAGAGGATCAAATAGGTAAAAATACAAGGCCAACCAGAGATCCTTAGGTAACAAAAAAAAAAAAAAATGGCTCTGAGCACTATGGGACTCAACTGCTGAGGTCATAAGTCCCCTAGAACTTAGAACTACTTAAACCTACCTAACCTAAGGACATCACACACATCCATGCCCGAGGCAGGATTCGAACCTGCGACCGTAGCAGTCGCGCGGCTCCGGACTGAGCGCCTAGAACCGCTAGACCACCGCGGCCGGCGATCCTTAGATAACACAAACGATATTTTATTTATCTGATGAAAGGAGAAAATATAAAAATGCAGCAAATGAATCAGGCGTAACGGACTACAAACGTAAACAAAATCAAATTGACAGGATGCGCAAAATGGCTAAGCAGGAACGGTTAGGGGACAAATGTAAGGATTTAGAAGCATATATCACTAGAGGAAAGGTAGACACCACCTAAAGAAAAATTAAAGAGGCCTTTACAGAAAATAGAGGCAGATGTATGAATATCAAGAGCTCAAATGGAAACCCATCCTAAGCAAAAAAGGAAAATCTGGAAGGCGGGAGGACTATACAGAGGATCTACATAAGCTGGATGTACTTCAAGTCAACATTCTGGAAAGAGAAATGGACGTAGGTGAAGTTGGGGGTGAAGATAAAATGGGTAACAGGGTACTGAAAGAACAATCTGACAGACCTCTGAAATATCTAAGTAAAAAAAATACCCTGAGAGTAGACAACATTCCGTCAGAACGACTGACAGCCTTGGGAGAGCCAACCATGACAAAACACTACCGTCTGGTGTGCAAAATAAATGAGACAGGAGGAATAGTTTCAATAAAAAAATGGGTCAAATGGCTCTGAGCACTATGCGACTTAACTTCTGAGGTCATATGTCGCCTAGAACTTAGAGCTAATTAAACCGATCTAACCTAAGGACATCACACACATCCATGCCCGAGGCAGGATTCGAACCTGCGACCGTAGCGGTCGCTCGGCTCCAGACTGTAGCGCCTCCGGCCGGCAATAGCTTCAACCGTAGCGGTCGCTCGGCTCCAGACTGTAGCGCCTCCGGCCGGCAATAGCTTCAATAGGATGGGAAGGTGAGTGATATGTCTGCGTGAGCAGAGGAAACTAACGATCATATTCCGAAAACAATTTATTGAACTGTTTAATTAACCAAAACAAATCCTCCAAGTATAACACCAACACAAAACAGTGATCCGCCTTCGAATCACAACTACATACAAGAATAATATAGAAAACAACTGAAATAATTTCCAACTAGTCTCCGCCAGAGACTTCTCCCATATACCAAGCCTAATCGCGTGATCAGCGAGAAGATCCAAGCCGGGCTGCCAGGGCGGCAACTATCCACATCTACCGGCGGCCGATGAGCTGCCGATATGCGGCCGAGCGCCGGCCTTTATAGCGCTTCGGCGGATGAGTACCTCGGATCTATTTTAAATCACGTGGTTTGACGTGTGAAAATAGTTCTGGGATCTGCAGCGACCTCTTCCTTATGTGTATGGGTGCTGGTAGTGGCCCCTGGTGGCCGCTGGTGTCTTTGCTGTGTTGTTGTTGTTGTTGTTGTTGTTGTGGCTGTTCATCAATATTGCCTGTTAGTTGTGTAGTGCTTCAGTGTGCCTGCGAAGCGCGAAACCCACGGTTGCTGGCTGTCCGTTTGGTTGCCGATACTCTAGGCGTCGTGATGTTTGGTGGAGAAGGCCACAGCAGGCCTCCCCCCTCCCCCACCACCGCCCTGAGTGGGCGGCCAGCCCACGTCGACGTCCGGCCGTAGGTCGGCGGGAGAGATGAACCCTGGCCTGGGCTAAGCATCCACGTCCATTCGTGTAGGGACCGCCTCAGGAGCGACCGCCCGAAGTGATCCAGGAGACAGCAGAGACGGCGGCGGGTGCGGAGACGGAGGCAGCGGAGGCGGCGGAGGTGGCGTCGGCTGCTGTTGGGGCCCTGTGGGGGGAGGAGGGACAACCCCCCGCGTTCTGGCTGCAACCCTTCGGCCAATACGTTGGGCACCGGGTGGAAAGGAGCGATGTGAATCAAGCGGATGCCCAACGTGGTGCAAAAAGCCTTGAATTTGGCCGAGGTAAACTGAGGGCCGTTGTCAGTCACCAGTCTCTGGAAGACCCTAAATTGCAAAAATGCGGGAAAGCGCTTGGATGGTCTAGGCGGATATCTTGGAGGTCATGCGGGAGACATAAGGGAACCCACTACAAGCGTGGACCAGGATAATCCAGGAAAATCCAAGGAAGGGACCAGCGAAATCGAGGTGTAACTGGGACCATGGAGAAGGAGCATCTGGCTACGGGATCAGGCGGGGTGGTGGTACCACTTGCTGCTGCTGGCACAATGGATAGGAAGCCACCATGCACGCAATGTCGGCGTCCTTCCCCGCCAGTAGATATGTTGGCGCACCAGCTGCTTGGTCAAGACGACACCCCAGTGTCCCAGGTGAAGGAGTTCTAAGGCACGTTGGTGGAGAGAGGAAGGCAGGAACACGCTCCAACGATCAGTATCTCCTGATATGAGGAGGACACCATCTCGGGCAGTGAGGTCCTGGCGGCGGTGCCAATAAGCGTGGATCTCCGGTGACCGCAGGTGACGGCTGTCCGTCAGCCACCCCTGTTGGACGTAGTGCAGCACTGTCCAGAGGGTATGGTCCTCGGCCGTGTGATGGGCCACTAGCTTGGCATTCAATGGCAAGGTAACGACGGTGTCAGCTTCAGCAGTATCCAGGTGGAAACAAGCCACAGGGTCGGCGTCGAAAACGTGGTCGGTCCCCACCGGTAGGGGAGATAGAAGGTCAGCATTGGCATGCAGCGATGTGTCCTGGAAGCAGATGTCGAGGAACACAGCTCAGTGCTGGAGACCGTGAGCAGACCAGGTGGGGATGGTGGACGTAGAGCTGAACAATAAGACCAACGGTTTGTGGTCGGTGTACAAGGTGAACCGATGACCATATATAAAATCGTGGAACTTCTTCAATCCAAATATGATCGCCAACGCTTCCTTCTCGATCTGGCTGTAGTTCCGCTCAGCCGGAGAGAGCGTCTTCGAGACGAAAGCCACCAGGCGCTCCACCCCATCGATGATGTGAGACAGCACAGCCCCGATGCCGTAGTCAGACGCGTCTGCAGCCAATGTGAGAGGCAATGTGGGATCATATGGAACCAGACAAGCCGGCGTCAGGAGAGCCGCCTTCAGACAGCGAAACGCCCTATAACAAGCCGGAGACCAGTTCTAGGCAACGTTCTTCTGAAGGAGACAGTGAAGAGGTTCCGCCAAGGCCACGGCATGTGGTATAAAACGGCGGTAGTAGTTAAGCTGGCCAAAGACGGACTTCAGCTGGAGCTGGGAGACGTCCTGCGGAGGCGGCAGCTGCTGGATGGCCTTCATATATTGTGGTGTGGGGCGAACGCCGGAGGCACTGAGGACATGGGCGAGGTAGGACACCTGAGGCACAAAGAAAAGACACTTCTTCTTGTTGCAACGTAAGCCAGCAGCCTCGAGGACACGGAAGAGGTGGCGGAGGTTCTGGGCCAAGTCCGTGACAGAGGTGCCCGTGACTAAGATGTCATCTAGGTAGTTCACCATACCTGGAACTTCCTTCGTCACGGACTCCAGATAGCGCTGAAAAATCGCGGGAGCCCTAGTGACCCCAAAAGGAAGGCAGTTATAGCGGAAAAGCCTGAAAGGAGTGGAGATGACTAAAACAGCTTTTGACGGCTTATCCAAAAGTAACTGGAGGTATGCATCCCTCAGGTCAATTTTGGCAAACACTTTGCCGCCAGCCAATTTCGACAAAATGTCCTCAACGTTTGGGATGGGGTAAGAATCGATAACAGACTGAGCTTTGACAGTGGCCTTAAAACCCCCACAAATGCGCAACGACCCGTTGGGTTCCTCAAGAACGACGATGGGCATAGCCCAATGGCTATGGGAAACGAGGCTGAGGATGCTTTCATCCTTCATGCATTAAAGCTCCTGCCGTAACTTGTCATGGAGGGCGAGACGAACCGAGCGAGCCTTATGGAATTTCGGGACAGCCGAGAGGAGGATTTCGATGTGGTCCTCAAAACCTGAAACCCCTGGAGATGGGGTGGAGAAAACATCAGCGAATTCCTGCAACAGTCGCTGGAGGTGGTCACCCACCGAAAGAGACTGGACCGCTGGCTCCGAATCATGGATCTCCAAGTCCAATAAAGGGAAAAGATCCATACCCAATAGGTTCGTGGCCGTGGGCGTGGATCAACCTGTACCGTCAGAGTGATTGCGCCGCTGAAGGCGGAAAGACGGACTGCACAAAGGAAATCGGCGGTGGAGGGACGGAATCGTCCTCCAGATAGTTTGGAGTGTCGACGGACGTGTGGTCTACGAGCATTGGACAGGACGACAGGCACACCTCCGCCTTGTGGCCCTGTTTTCCGCATGCCGAACAGGTCACACGTCGAAACCGACAATCAGCTCGCCGGTGCGAAATGAAACATTGCCGACAGGACGGTAACCCTTGCCGCTGTTGTGGCTGGGGCGACTGAAGCCGCCGTACGGCGCCTGGTCCGGTTGTAGAGCGGCAGTGCCCCCTGGATCAGAGAATGGGGGAGGGCCCCTTCGGACGGGGGGAACTGCGAGACCCCTGTGAGGCGTACTGGCGCCGCGACGGGTGTGTGACAAAGACCTGCGTAGACAACTTGGTCGCCGGGAGAGTAGACTGCTCATGAGCTCGGACAACATTTAAGCAAGAATCCAACGATGGATCCTCAAGAAGGTCAGTCCGCAAGGAGTCGTCTGGAGCATGTACGAGAGGCATGTCCCAAATGAGCACTGAACCATATGAATGTTTACATGAGGGGTTACCACAAAAAAACCGACAGTCCCGGGAGAGGCCTTGAAGTGTGGCAATCCACTCCGTGTAAGATTGGGAGGGGAGCTTCTGACAACAAAAAAACTTGTGACAGGCAGCCACCACGTGGACCTGAGAATCAAATTACTCGAACAAACTCGAAGTCAACTGCTTGTACTAGAGCGCCTGTGGCTCTATGTCGGGGTGCAACTGCTGCAACAGATAATACATTTCAGGACTGACATACACAAGAAAAAACGCGCGCCTCTGCACGTCGCCAACGACGTCATGCGCCAAAAAATGTTGTTCCAACTGTGCTACATAATTGCCCCAAGGCTCCAAAGACTTGTCAAACTTTGGAAAATCGGGAGGCGTGGCCCACAGCCCCACGAGCAGGGAAGTGGGCGGAGCACTCGGTGCCTGAGAGCCACAGTAGACAGTGGGCACAGCCTGCAAGCCTGAAAATGCTGAATAATAAGTTCACTCATCTGCTGCATACTCGGTTAAAGCTCGAGGACGCGTGCCGAGGCCTCATCGAGTCCCGGAATATCCTCTGCCATGGAGGATAACAAGCAACAAATGCGTGAAAACTACGAACCAACTCGTCGCCAGTGAAATGTCTGCGTAAGCAGAAGAAACTAATGATCAAAGTCTGAAAACAATGTATTGGACTGTTCAATTATCCAAAACAAATTCTCCAAGTATAACACCAACACAAAACAGTGATCTGTCTTCGAATCACAACTACATACAAGAATAATATAGAAAACTACTGAAATAATTTCCTACTAGGCTCCGGCAGAGACTTCTCCAATATACCAAGCCTAATCGCGTGATCAGCGAGAAGATCCAAGCCGGGCTGCCAGGGCGGCAACTATCCACATCTACCGGCGGCCGATGAGCTGCCGATATGCGGCCGAGCGCCGGCCTTTATAGCGCTTCGGCGGATGAGTACCTCGGATCTATTTTAAATCACGTGGTTTGACGTGTGAAAATAGTTCTGGGATCTGCAGCGACCTCTTCCTTATGTGTATGGGGGCTGGTAGTGGCCCCTGGTGGCCGCTGGTGTCTTTGCTGTGTTGTTGTTGTTGTTGTTGTTGTTGTGGCTGTTCATCAATATTGCCTGTTGGCTGTGTAGTGCTTCGGTGTGCCTCTGAAGCGGGCAACCCACGGCTGCAGACTGTCAGTTTGGTTGCTGATACTCTATGTCTGGTGGAGAAGGCCACAGCAGGGAGTCTCGCTGAGCTTTTAGGTGACAGTGTAGTGTGTGGTGGTGCTGGTGGTGGTGGGGTCACTCATGGAAAAATGTCTATAGTAGTTGATGTTAGAGCTGCACCTTTTTTAGATTGAAGTCAGCTGATAGGTATACCTGCTTAAAAGAAGTCCCTCTAATTAAGGGGCTCATCTTCCGAGGATGTAATGTTTCCAAGTAGAGAATGAATTAGCATATTTCATCAAAACATAAGAGGTATTAGAGATAAAGTTAGTGAACTACTTATTGATGTTGACTCTGAAATTATTGGTACATTCAGAGCACCACTTCAATAATTCGACAGTTCAGAGGTTTCCTGTACCAGGATACATAATTAGCTTCCTGTTTCTCGAGGAGTTCCTTGCGGGGTGGGGGAGTGGCTATGTACGTAAAAAACAGTATTCCATTTGAGCCCATACATGTATCACTACACTGCACTGAAAAAGTATTTGAATGTTGCGCAGCGGCAGTTGAATTTAGTGAAACTTAACTTCTAATTGTTGCTGTTTATAGGTCCCCTAACTCCGACTTCAGAGCACTTCTGCTCAAGCTGGAGAGAGTTTCACTTTGTAGGAAGTATTAGAAATTAGTTATATGTGGTGACTTTAATATTAATTTTGTAGATGATGGTGCAAGAAAAAGGAATTTGGTAGATCTCCTAAATGCATATGATCTGATGCAGGCTGTGCTTTTTCCAACTAGGTTGCAGTGGAACGGTAGCACAGCCATAGACAATATTTTTATTCAATGTTACTTACTAGACGGGCATTCTGTCAGTAAAAGCGTGAATGGCCTTTCAGATCATGATGCACAAATCTTAACAGTAAAAGGCAGGATGTTTAAAGTGCCAATAACATAGATGATAAATACAATGCTTTCCTTAACACAATTCTCATGCTGTTTGTGAGTTTCTTTCCATTAGAACGATCTAAATGGGATAGACAGCCCGGATGGCTGACTAGTGGATAAGGATATCTTGTAAAACAAAGCGGGAATTATATGAAAATGTTAGAAGTGGTCACAATCATGCTACAATAGCCCATTACAAACAGTAATGTAAGGCGTTTAAAATTATTACTAGGAAGGCAAAGAGTATGTGGTATGCAAATGGAATTGCTAATTCACAGGATGAAACTAAAACCATATGGTCAGTTGTGAAGGAAGTGTCTGGTCAGCAGCACAAGTTCGACGATATAAAGTCAGTTCGTAGTAAAAATATTTCTGTTACAGACAAATGAGACATATGTACAGTACTCTACAACAATTTTCTGAGAATTACTGGTGAATTAAACACAAATTTAGTTTCTACAGGAAATCATGTAACTTTCTTGGCAAATGCCTTTCCGAGATTGATGTCTGAAATACTCCTCTGTGATACAGACAAAAGGTACATTGAGTCAATAATTAAAACACTGAAGACTATGGACTCTCATGGTTATGATGGAGTGTGTAGCAGAATATTATAGTACTGTGCAGTACATGTTAGCTCAGTATTTGGCCATATTTACAATTTTTCCTTTAGGAATGGTCAGTTTCCTGAGCGATAAAGTACTCAGTAGTAAAGCCGCTTTATAAAAAGGGGGAAAGGTATAATGTAGATAATTTTAAACATGTTTCTATGCCATCAGTGTTTGCAAAAGTTATTGAAAAGGCTGTGTATTTAAGGATAATTGACCATTGCGTATCACATGATTTACTATAAATGTACAGTTCGGATTTAGAAGTCGTTTAACAACTGAAAATGCTATATTCTCTTGCCCCTGGGAGGTACTGGATGGGCTAAACAAAATGTTTCGAACGCTTGGCATATTTTATGATTTAACTAAGGCATTTTATTGCATTGATCACAAAATATTGCTCCACCAGTTGGACCATTACAAAGTAGGGGGAGTAGCTCACAATTGGTTCACCCCATACTTTAGCAACAGGAAGCAAAAGGTCATTATTCACAATTTGATAACAGCTGTGATGTGGGGTCTCAGTGGGGTACTGTCAAGTGGGGGAGGGGGGGGGGTGTCCCAGGGATCAGTGTAGGGGGTCACTCCTGTTCCTTGTCAATATAAATGATATGCTCTTAATATTACACCTAACTGTAAAGTATTTCTGTTTGCTGATGCTGAAGGATGTTGTGTGCAACACTGGCTCGGTTTAAAATAGTGCAGTACATGACCTAAGTTCATGGCTTGTAGAAAATGAACTAACGCAAAATCACAGTGAGACTCAGTTTTTACAGTTCCTAACACACAATTCAACAAAACATGACGTTTTAATTTCATATGATTAGTGAAACTGAATAGTTCAAATTCCAAGGTGTTCAGATAGATAGTAAGCTGTCGTAGAAAGCCCACGTTCAGGATCTTTTTCAAAGACATAATACTGCCATTTTTACTATTCGAACAGTATCAGAAGTGAGTGATCATTCGACACGAAAATTAGTCTACTTTGCTTATTTTAATTCGCTTTCGTCGTATGGTATTACATTTTGGGGTAACTCTTCCCATTCTAAAAGGATATTTTTGGCCCTGAAACGGGCGGTTCGGGCAATAAGTGGTATAAGTTCACGAACCTCTTGTCGATCCCTGTTCACGAGTCTGGGTATTTTGACATTGGCCTCTCAGGCCTCTCAATATATATATGTATATATATATATATATATATATATATATATATATATACTGTCATTTCTTGTTAACAATATTAACTTATTCTCAATATATATATATATATATATATATATATATATATATATATATATATATATATATAACCTACTGTCATTTCTTGTTGACAATATTAACTTATTCCCAAGAATAAGAAGCTTTTACTCGGTTAATACTCGGCAGAAATCAAGCCTACATTTGGATCGAACTTCCTTAACTCTTGTGCAAAAAGGTGTGCAGTATACTGTTGCATCCATTTTCAATACGCTACCACTCGAATTAAAAAATCTTTGCAGTAATTCACGCGCTTTCAAATCGAAACTGGAGACTTTCCTCATAGGTCAGACCTTCTATTCTGTCGAGGAGTTCCCTGAAAAATTAAGCTGATTCTTATTGTATTACTGATTGCGTTTACTTAAACCTATGAAGTGACTTTTTTCGGGTACATAAACATTTATTTTCATCTGTTATTAACTTTACGTTGTAATTTCATGTACTGACACGTTCCATAACGTCGGAGATTTGCTCCTCAATTTGGTCCTACGAAACTTGAAGAAGAATGTAATAATTCCAATTCCAAAGAAAGCTATTGCTGGTAAGTGTAAAATTATGGAACTATCAGTTTAATAAGTCATGGTCCCAAAATACTCACACGAATTCTTTACTGGAGAATGGAAAAACTGGTATATGGCGACCTCGGGGAAGGTTACTTGGGATTTCGGAGAATGTAGGAACACTGTGGACAATACTAACGATATTTATCTTATAAGATATGTTAAGGAAACTCAGATCCATGTCTATAGCATATATAGCATTAGAGATAGCTTTTGAAAAATTCTGATGGTAACAGTGGTAAAATAGATGGAGCGAAAGGCTATTTACAATTCGTACAGATTTCAGACGGCAGCGATAACAATGGAGGGACGTGTAGGGGAAGCAGTGGTTGAGAAGGGAGGGAGACAGGTTTATAGCCTATCCCGGATGTCATTTAATCTGTACATTGAACAACCAGTAAAGGCCGACAAAGAAAAATTGGGTGTAGGAATCACAGTTCAGGGAAAAGGGACAGAAACTTTGAGGCTATTCGATGACGTAATTCCGTCAGAGACAGCTAAAGACTTGAAAGAACCGTTGAACTGAATGGACATTATTTTAAAAAGAGGATATAACATGAACGCCAACAAAGCAAAACAATGACAAATTAATGTAGTCGAAATAAGTCATGTGATGCTCAGAGAATTAGATTAGGAGACAATTAATAGAGGAGTTTAGCTATTTGATCAGCAAAATAACTGATGATGGCCAAAGTAGAGAGGCTATAATGTGTACGCTGGTAATGGCAAATAAACCATTTCAGATGAAGAGAAATTTATTAACATTGAATATAGATTTAAGTGTTAGTAAGACTTTTCAGAAAGTATTTATCTGGAGGACAGCTATCTATCGAAGTTTAGACGAGAAGAGAATAGAAGATTTGGAAATATGGTACTACAGAAGAGTACTGAAGATAGATGGGTAGATCACGTAACTCATGGGGATGTACTGATTATAATTCGAGAAACAAGTAAGTGATAGGACGCATTATGAGAAGTCTAGGGATCACCAATTTAGCATTAGAGGGACGTTCTGGGGGTAAAAACGGTAGAGGGAGAACAAGAGGTGAATACAGTAAGCAGATTCGGAAGGATCTAAGTAGCAAGAGTTATTCTGAGATGAAGAAGATTGAACAGGATATTGTAGCATAGAGAGCTGCATCAACCAGCCTTCAGAGTGAAGGCCACTCAACAACATCAGGGACAAATTTATACAGCTGATCTTCAGAAAACGCAATTAGAATGTTATTGTTTCTAAAATTTATTCCATTCCATTCTGGCCAGCTGTCACAACAACCATGTTGAATTATTGCTATTGCAGAAGAATATGACACATTTCGACATCTAGGGGTGCCATTAGACTGTCTCCAAAACAAGAAAACAGTGCACTAAGAACAGAGGGATGTGCATGGTCGTGTCTCGTGTGACTACGCGAATTAATAAACTGAAATATCTATTAAAGCTTAACCGAAAATTTTCTAGATATAAAACTCATCCATCATAGCATCGTACAGATCGAAAAGTGGACCTTATTGAAAGAAGGAAGCTATAATGGGCCACCCGGTGTATGAAAAAGACGGAAAAGTAAAAAAACAAGTTTCAGGAACCATATACTACGTTAATTACATCAGCGGACACCACCATAGCAACAATCTCAGGAAAGTATGTACTCGGTATCAGCTATGCATGGCACAACACTTCGTTGAGCGCTCACAGAAATATCCCTATGAAGTACTAGAAAGCATTCTTAGCGCTACCGTGGCAAAATGTAATAAGATAATGCAGAAAACTAGCAAGAGGCGCCGCACATGAATATAAAAGTATGTAAAACCAAAAGATTATAATGAATATTCGTTAAACAGAAGAAGCATAAGCAACATAAGTATAAAAATTGTCTAAAACCAAATGGCATGATGCATGGCGAATGAAGTATGTTATAAAGTCCCAGTAAAGCCCAGTACATAGGATAAAATCTAAAGTGTGCGTACAGCGACTGCATTCAATACCAAACAAATCTAAACAGCAAGGCATCAGAATCATGAATCGTAATAAATATAGCACTTCAAAAACAAAGACCTGTCTTTAGACATTATAAGTAACTATAAAAATATGAACTCTAAAAAATAATAATGTCATAATACGATTAAATAAACCCCATAAAACACGTTAAGAGTCCTCTTCCTGAATTCCCTCGTACCAATAGGGCAATGTTAAAATACTCCTGTCGTGTAAAACAGCCTGAAACAGAAAACGTATCACTGCACCAACATTATAAAAGCCGGTAACATAGTTGTAGTCCATTTATTGGTGAAGACATGCGAGATCGCTCATGCCCCTCCCTCTGTTTGTTTCCAACGTACTGTTTTCTTGTTATACAGACAATCTGATGACGCTGTGCAAGGGTGAAATGCGTAATCGAAGTTAGATAACTTTGCAACCTGCGCTGTTTTTCAGTTTTAAACTGTTGTTTCTGTTCTCTTAGGTGCACTATTGCGAGTACAAGTCGCACTATACGTAGGGGGCGACCTCTGTGGGGGTAAGTGAAGTTGGTTTTGGCGGATCAGGAACTAGTGCAGTTCACTTCCAGGCCGCTGCTTCAGTGGTGTGGGGGCAGGTGTCGCGCAATTATCCCTCATGGGAACAGTACTTCTTGAGTAAGTATTTTACTCCCTGACAGTTACAGCAGTGGAGACGGTATTGGAAAGTTTTTCAATGGCCTCCGTGAACTGAGCGATCGCGGCTAGAGTATCATGCCGGAGCAAGCAGTTGTCTGCCAAAAGGGTGAAGCCCTGCGTGTTCCACAGGGCGATGGTGGCGGCTAGCGGGTGCTGCGGTCAGCGCAATAGCTGGGACACTGTCCTGGAGAAGCATCTGTGATCAGCGCTGAAAAAAACAATGCGGTCGCTAATTCCTGTCTGCTTCTGCAGCTGTGCAGAAAGCTCACGAGAGCAGGCAGGATCAAACTATGGACTCCGGCATGGGTGATGACCATGGCGTGTGCCTGTCCTCGGCTATGAAGATTGACTGTGTTTGCCCGCACAAGGCAACGACGGCTGGGCAACTTGGTGGCCCTGGCTCCAATCTCGGTTGGCCAGCAAGGCGCTCAGCCGCAGCTGACAGTCACCCCACGGTTTCCGTCTAAAGGCACTAAGGTGGCAGCACTCAGCTCTTCAAGGTGGAGTCTGCCGATGGCAGCTGGGTGGTTCATCTTGGTGTGCCAGCTGGCGTAGACGTTCTCTCCGCTAGCAGCTGGTGATGACTGCGAACGAATGCTTGAATTTGACGGTATTCATGCTAGCCAAGTCCACTCTTGTTTCAGCAACAACAGCGATTTTGCCCTCCAAGCAAACGCGTGAGTCCCGACTTTGAGCAACCGTGACATCATTGCTCCAGTTCTTCAGTCATATCAACACTTACAGATCTAGCAACTATATGAAAGTGTCACAATTTTTCATTTCAGAGACCCTGTGCGCCAACTTCTGCAATGTCAGGTGCTGAATACTGGTTTCTGTCAGCTGAATTTTCGTTCTCCGTAACCTAGTTACCGATGTGCCATGCGATGCCCTCTATGTGACAGCGTTTTACTAAGTGAGACATACGAGCCATGTGCTTCACCAGGAGGAACTGTTCTGCGACACTGCTATCTCCGTCAGATAATCGTGTCCACCGGGTCTTCGGATTCTTTTTTGAGTCATCAGTCTTCGGACTGGTATGATGCGGGCCGCCTCTAGTTCCTCTCCTGTGGCAACCTCTTCATCTCAGAGTAGCACTTACAACCTACGTCCTCAATCATTAGCTGAATGTATTAAAATTTCTGTCTTCCTCTATAGTTTTTGCCCTCTACAGCTCCGTCTAGTACCATGGAAGTTACTTCCGGATATCTTAACAGATGTCCTATCACCCTGTTCTTTATCCTTGTCAATGTTTTTCACATATTCTTTTACGCTCCGATTCTGCTCAGAATCACCTCATTCCTTATTTTATTAATCCACCTAATTTTCAACATTCGTCTGTAGCACCACAACTCAAATGCTTCGATTCTCTTCAGTTTCAGTTTTCCCAGAGTTTATATTTCACTACTACATAATGCTGTGCTCCAAACAAACATTCTCCGAAATTTCTTCCTCAAATTAAGTCATATGGTTGATACTAGTAGACATTTCTTGGCCAAGAATGCTCTTCTCGCCAGTGCTAGTCTGCTTTTGACGTTCTCCTTGCTTCGTCGGTCGTGGTTATTTTTCTGCCTAGGTAGCAGTACTCTTTAACTTCGACTACTTCGTGACCATCGAAGCTGATGTTAAGGTTCTCACTGTTCTCACTTCCGCTAATTCTCATTACTTTCGTCTTTCTTTGATTTACTCTGTACTCACTAAACTGTTCATTCTGTTCAGCAGGTCTTGTTAGTCTCCTTCATTTTCACTCTGGATAGGAATCTCATCAATGAGTCGTATCACTTACATACTTTCACCCTGAGTTTTAATCACATTCCTGAACCTTTCTTTTATTTCCATCATTGCCTCTTCGATGTAGAGATTCAACAGTAGGGGCGAAAGTCTATATCTCCGTCTTACACGTTTTTTAATCCGAGCATTTCTTTCTTGTTCATCCACTCTTATTACTCTTATTATTCCATCTTAGTTCTTGTATATATTGTACATTACATGTATCTCCCTATTGCTTACCCCTATTTCTCTCAGAATTTCGGTTATCTTGCACCATTTGATATTGTCGAACTCTTTTTACAGGTCGACATATCCGAGGAACGTGTCTTGAATCTACTTTAGCCGAGCTTCCACTATCAACCGCAACGTCAGAATTTTCTCTCTGGTGCCTTTACCTTTCCTAAAGCCAAACTGATTATCAACTAATATATCCACAGTTTTCTTCTCCATTCTTCTGTGTATTATTCCTGTCAGCAACCTGGATCCATGAGCTGTTAAGCTGACTGGGCGATAATTCTCGTACTTATCAGCTACTGCAGTCCTAGGAATTGTGTGGATGATGTTTTTCCGAAATTCAGATGGTATGTCGCCAGACTCATACAGTCTACACACCAACGTGAATAGTCGTTTTGTTGCCATTTCCCCCAATGATTTTCGAAATTCTGATGAAATGTTATCGATCCCTTCTGCGTTATTGAATCTTAAGCCCTCAAAAGCTCTCTTAAATTGTGATTGTAATACTGGATACCCTGTCTCTTCTACATCAACTCCTGTTTCATCTTCTATCACATCAGACAAATATTGCCCCTCATAGAGGCCTTCAATATACACTTTCCACCTATCCGCTCTTTCTTGCGCATTTACACTCTTAGTGTTCCCATCCCTATTTTTAATTTCACCGAAGGATAGTTTTACTCTCGCAAATGCTGATTCGTTCCTTCTGACAACTATTTCCTTTTCGATTTCTTCATATTTTTCATGCAGTCATTTCGTCTTAGTTTCCCTATATTTCCTACACATTTCATTCTTCACGGACTTGTATTTCTGTATTGCTGAATTTCCCAGAACGTTTATCTACTTCTTTCTTTCATCGATCAACTGAAGTAATTCTTCTGTTACCTATGGTTTCTTCGCAGTTATCCTCTTTCTACCTATATACTCCTTTCCAACATCTGTGATTGCCTTTTTTAGAATTGCCCATTCCTCACAACTGTACCGCCTACTGAGCTGTTCCTTAATACTGCGTGTCTTTTCATTCCTTAGTACTTGCGCATCCCATTCCTTTCGCGCGTTTATTCTTGCCGACTAATCTCTTAAACTTCAGCCAACTGTTCATCACTACTACATTGTGATCAGAGTCTATATCTGGTCCAGGGCACGCCTTGCAATCCAGTGTCTGATTTCGGAATCTCTGCCTCACCCTGATTTAACGTAACTGTACCAAGTATACCTCCTCCTACTGCGATTTTTTGGAGACATTATTCGCTGTTACTAGCTGAAATTTATTAGACAACTCCATTAGTCTTTCGCCGATCTCATTCCCTGTCCCAAGCCCATATTCCCCTGTAACCGTTTCTCCTGCTCCTTCCCTACAACTCCATTCCTGCCGGCCGGTGTGGCCGAGCGGTTCTAGGCGCTACAACTGGAACCGTGTGACCGCTACGGTCGCAGGTTCGAGTCCTGCCTCGGCCATGGATGTGTGTGATGTCCTTAGGTTAGTTAGGTTTAAGTAGTTCTAAGTTCTAGGGGACTGATGACCTCAGTAGTTAAGTCCCATAGTCCCCAGAGCCATTTGAACCATTTGAACTCCATTCCTATTCTCCATGCCCATTAGATTTTCGTCCCCCTTTAGGTACTGCGTTACCCGTTCAATATCCTCACATAGTTTCCTTATCCCTTCATATTCATCTTGCGTCGGCGTATATACGTATTGTCGGTACTGGTTTTCTATGGATTCTGATACGACTAACCCTATCACTGAACTGTTCACAATAGCACACTCTCTGTCCTACCTTCCTACTGATAACGAATCCTATTCCCGTTATATCATTTTCCGCTGCTATTATATTATACACATCTGACCAAAAATCCTTGTCTTCTTTCCATTTCACTTCATTGATCCCTACTATATCTAGATTGAGTCTTTGCACTTCCCTTTTCAGATTTTTTAGCTTCTCTACCACTTTGAAGCTTCTGACATTTCACTGGATGGAAGTTGTCCTTTCGTTGGCTATCCATCTTTTTCTCATGGTCATCTCCCCTTTGGCAGTCCCCTACCAAAGATCCGAATGCGGGACTATTCCGAAATATTTAGCGAATAGAGAGATCTTCATGACACTTTTTTATGTTACAGGCTACATGTCTTGTGTATACACATTCTTTGTTTTTAATGCAGTGCTTTCCATCGTCTTCTGCATCCTTACGCCTTCGATCATTGATGATTCTTCCGCCTTTAGAGGCAGTTTCCCACCCCTAGGCCAAGAGAGTGCCCTGAAACCTCAGTTCTTTCCACCAACCTCTTTGAAACCGCCGTTGGCAGAACGAGGGTGCCTTCTTATGCCGAAAGTTTCGACCGTCAGTGCGGATTTTTTGCCAAAATGTGAATGGTGGCGTGTTTCGAACTCAGGACCAAGGTCGTTTTGATTACTAATCAAGGACTCCACCCCATTTTTTCTGCAGTGTTTTTTTTAACCTATACGGCGCTCAAAGGAAGTTGTGGTGGGGGGGAGGGGGGGATAGTGTTATGCCTATAGGCCTACATCATGGGGGTATACCACATTTGGTTTTACAGATATGTACAATGTTTTCTAATAGTCCCTGCCCCTTTACATTAGTAGTTTCCCGCCGAGGGTATATGTTGTTGTGGTCTTCAGTCCTGAGACTGGTTTGATACAGCTCTCCATGCTACTCTATCCTGGGCAAGCTTCTTCGTCTCCCAGTACCTACTGCAACCTACATCCATCTGAATCTGCTTAGTGTATTCATCTCTTGGTCTCCCTCTACGATTTATACCCTCCACGCTGCCCTCCGATACTAAATTGGTGATCCCTTGATGCCTCAACACATGTCCTACCAACCGATGCCTTCTTCTAGTCAAGTTGTGCCACAATTTTCTCTTCTCCCCAATCCTATTCAATACTTTCTCATTAGTTATGTGATCTACCCATCTAATCTTCAGCATTCTTCTGTAGCACCACATTTCAAATGCTTCTATTCTCTTCTTGTCCAAACTATTAATCATTCATGTTTCACTTCCATACATGGCTACACTCCATACAAATACTTTCAGAAATGACTTCCTGACACTATACTCGATTTTAATTGATTTCTCTTCTTCAGAAACGCTTTCCTTGCCGTTGCCAGTCTACATTTTATATCCTCTCTACTTCGACCATCATCAGTTATTTTGCTCCCCAAATAGGAAAATTCCTTTACTACTTGAAGTGTCTCATTTCATAATCTAATTCCCTCAGCATCACCCGACTTAATTCGACTATATTCCATTATCCTCGTTTTGCTTTTGTTGATGTTCATCTTATACCCTCCTTTCAAGACACAATCCATTCCATTAAACTGCTCTTCCAAGTCCTTTGCTGTCTCTGACAGAATTACAATGTCATCGGCGAACCTCAAAGTTTTTATTTCTACTCCATGGATTTTAATACCTACTCCGAATTTTTCTTTTGTTTCCTTCACTGCTTGCTCAATATACAGATTGAATAGCATCGGGGAGAGGCTACAACCCTGTCTCACTCCTCAACCAATAATGAAATCTCTTTAGATACAAATCATCAGAAAAATCTCCGCAGTCCTAAAGCATCGACTGCACACCGACCAACGCAGCAACGCGAAACGGCATCAAGAAGGCGCTGACCCGCACTCCAATGGAAAGAGCGGACAGCGTCACACCTCCAGGAAGACAAGAGTTCAGAGCCCTCTGTCAACGGTGATTTAAACAGCTGGCCGTCGCTGGTCGGCCCGAGTTCGGTTGCTGACTTCAAGAACGTTGGTACTGAGTAATAGGAAGACATCACTTAGCATGCTTTCCACGCGTTCTGCAAGTAGTAATGTGCGGCGCTCAGGAGGCACAGGAATCAAGAGAAGGTAAGTTTCATTTCTTTATAGAAATAAAATTTTCCACTTATTACAGAGTGTTTTGTACACATGATTTTTGAATCGTGCCACCGGCCACCGCAACATCTCTCGTTTCTTTCTTGTGTCCTTGCTGACTCCCCCAGAAGCCGACACAACAAAATCAAATAAAACGGCGAAGTACACAAATTTATTAAATAGCTGTGACAGTCCAGAGATTAGAGAAGTCATTTTAGATACAGCAGGCATTTTTTTTTTGTATCCTGAGACAAATTTATCACACCAGCTGAAACTGGCTTGCAAGAAAATGGCTAGACAGAAATGGCTACGAGACTGGATTCATGATTATGCACAATCAAGGAAAGGGCGAAACATGACATAATGTACATGCACCACTCGCAGTGTGCATGGCTTTATGCGACACCAATATTTAGTAGCTATTAGTACGCTAAAAATCATGGCTCAAAGTGATGTAAGCGCAGTTAGTAGTTTAGAAGAAGTATTTAAAAATAAAATTAACAACAGGTAGAGTACTAACAGGTAGAGTACCATTACTAACGACCTTTCGTTGTGCTTACACTCCCCAATAGCCAGCAGTAAGGTGTAAGAATATTTCACTTAATGACTATCTAAAGCAGTGAGAAGATTATATAGGACATCGTTAACTACCATTGAAAGAAAGTTTCTGGTTCAAAAATGGTTCAAATGGCTCTGAGCACTATGGGACTTAACTTCTAAGGTTATCAGTCCCCTAGAACTTAGAACTACTTAAACCTAACTAACCTAAGGACATCACACACATCCATGCCCGCGGCAGGATTCGAACCTGCCACCGTAGCGGTCGCGCGGTTCCAGACTGTAGCGCCTTTAACCGCTTGGCCACCACGGCCGGCGACAGTTTCTGGAAAAATTCGCTTAAGTTTCTTAAATATGGCTTTGAGAAATGCTGGTAATAATTAAGTACGTACTTCTGCTGCTTATAAGTTTCAATTCCATAACTCGGACAAGTGAAATCGAAAATCAACTAAAACCCTGTTAAGTCACCTGTTGATCAAAGGCATGTTCTAACAGATGTATTCACACACTGTCTGCGTAAGGAGTTGTTATTGTTTTTTAACTCTTTGTTTCATAGACAAATTTGTGTTGATAATACGTACACCACCATCCCTTACGATTATAAATCATAGTGCTATTTGCTAATTAATGAATGTCTCATAAAATGAAGCACAGGACGCATAATATCATATTATGTAGTAACAGCTAGTTTACCATGGAGGCAGGGCAAGACGATGCCTTGGCCTTCCTCGACGTCCTCGTCCGCCGCAAACGAAATGGAGGCCTTAGGCAAAGCGTCTGTAGAAATCCAACCCACACTGGTCTGTACTTGCATCCCATCAGCCATCATCAACATTGGTGCATCTTGCAAGAATGATATCAGACTCGGAAAACCTGCTTCGTGAGTTGAGCCAACCTCGCGAGGCCTTTGGGAACAATGAATATAACGTTCATCAAGTAAATGAAGTGATGTTAAGCAAGAACCACAGTAAGACCACCGATGATGAGCAGGGAAAGAAACTTGCTTTATTGCCGTTCTGTGGCTCCGTGTCGGGAAAGATAAGCCGCCTGCTGAAACGACACAAGATCAGATCGATCTTCGGGGCCCCGACAAAAATCCTTCAATTACTGAGACCAGTTAAAGACACGTACTGTGGCCCCGTCCCAAAAGACATGGAACCACGTGCATCAACGCGTATGTCTCAACATACCAACCCCCTCAGAGAAACTAACGAACTTGTGAAGTGCTACGAGTATTTCCAACAATGTGATTTAGTGCCTCACTCTCAGCACAGTCGTGAACACTGTGCAATGTGCAAGCACACCTTGACACCCCATGAACCTTTTTTTTCTTATATTTCTTTCCCTCAGTGTTGTTTTTGTAATGTATGTTATACCTTTTATGTGTCGCAACATCTCTTATTCGCCAAACTTCCGTTTCGATGTCTCGAACGGTTTAGGAGATATGATAGCACACAAGGAGGAGAGAGTTTTGCCAATTCTTAAACACACGGAACTTTCGTATCTATGGCGACATATCAGTACTTCCCTCGCCATTTATTGTCATTTAACACCTTATGTTTGATTCATCAAAACTCTGTGATCAGTAACTACCACTGTAAAGTAGTTTTCAATTAAATCAATGGATAGTTGTTGCAAAACAACGTGTTTCTATATTTTTTCCTTTAATAGCTATCCGACTGAAATTATATTACACATCGTCCTATCCTGGATTACTGTAGTCTTCTGTTCACACCGAAATTTCAACTTCGACAATTCATTTTGTAGTACGTCCACTGGCTGCCTCCATTATTTTCCCCACCATTGTGCCTATGTCCCCGAAATAACTTTTTCATGGTCCCTTTGCTTACTTATCATCAATCGCTTGTGCTCTACGGTGCGACATATTTTAAAGAATGTAAAGGTGAGTAAATTTCACTCACTGGCTATTTCCAAGGCACTAGTGACTGGCACTGCAAGAACAACTTTTACATGAATGCTATCATGCAATTTAAAAGTAAGATAGAGAATAATAACAGTGAAACAGTAGGCGAGCCGGAGGAAAAAAACTATGAAGTTCATAGCTGACCAGAAGGGAAACTGTAAAAGTTAGTAAAAAATATCACGATTCGTGATAACATATCAAGAGGAAACGACTGTTTTAGATAGAAACACGCCCTTTATTATTGTGTTATATGTACAACTGTGTCAGCTCGGTATATATAAAACTGTTTCCGCTCTGGGTATTGCATTCAAATAACTTTTAGAAATAAATTGCAGCAGGTGGTTGAGTTTCTCGTATCTCAGAATCAGTTACAGTCAATGACATTTCGTACTTCTTCCTATGTATTCTGTGAGCGTAATTACTAATTATGTCACACGACAATATACCAATGTTAATATGAGGAACGTGAGAGAAATGGCTTTGGAGATGGGATCTTCTTATCCGGTTAAATTTAACTAAGTAAATGATTCATACATTTTTATAGCTGTCTGCTTGATGCTAGAGACAAAATCAAGATCATTACGGACATACTGAGTTACTAGAACCTGTTGAAAAAATTTCATATTATCATTTACGGCTGTCGTACTGTATGGTTTCGGAAACGATTATAGACAGTTCAGTCATAAATGATAACTGTAAGCGACACTGAGGAAGGAGGTTCTTTTTTATCTGGCTTTTGGGTTACTCATTATTATATTGGTCATTTGCTACAATAACCTAGTAACTCAAGAAACATAATTTTCCTGTCAATAAAACAAGTGCAGTCGAGAAGAAGTGTACTATTAAGTGGCAGAGCATCATACCTGGGTTTTCAAATTGATCGCAGGATAGCGGTGGTAGTCATAAATGAAAAAAAAAAAGATCCTTAGGAATTGTGGGAAATTATGTAGTGTAAATGGCAGCCTTTGATTCATGTCCACGTCATAACCAGACTTTACCTCATCATGTGGCGGCAATTTGTTAGTTTGATGTAATTTCCACAATTTACCACAGTTCTGAAACTTCAAACGTATCCCCAGAAAACTCATGCTTTTCATGTATGACGTTCTTGCAGCAAATGAAAGATATGCAGTGATCTACGTATTGTCTATGGATTTTTGTTTCATTCTTTATTATTAAAAATTATATTCCCTGTATCACGTATACATTTGAATGCACATCGAAGATACACACGGTTAGGTAAAATTTAAAATCCATTTACATGCCCGTGGCGGGACTGTACAAGACTTATAAGTGTTTTCCCACTGTTATTCTGCACAGAATAGTTGGAAAAATAAGTTATCCTGAACCAAATTTGCATTCAGATAGAGGCCTTCCTAGGGGTTCTATTATTCCATGTTTTATTGGTTCGTTAATGTAAATTTAGAACTGTCACATTTGCAACAGATTCGGGGGCTGTAAGTTGTTGATTTATTTGTGAATATCAGTTGCCAAACACCAGCTTACCTCTAAACTGAGGGACCAACATTTTTAATAACAAAATTTAAATATCTCGGAGGACCTTTGAGACAAGAAGTTGAGGAAGAAGTAAAAGTGAAGTAAATCTAGAAGCAAAGTATACATTTATATTCAAGAATTATGAGAAATGTGCTTTTCTATGAATGTAAAATGTCAACAATTACAAAGTTATTAATTACCTTGATTGTATTTCTATGTTGCATAAGCATCAAGACAAGCAAAAATAGGTGCTCTTAATGACGTGCACTACGGAGAGTGAGGCCTTAAAAAGTGAAACTGGATTAAAGTACAGGACAGTAGCCGTCCCATCTTTTTCATGTGTGTGCAAGCCTTTACTTTAAAGTTACAAGCTGAGGTTAGATTTTAAAGATGAATTACTACTAGAGTAGAATAAATTTCTTTATCCCCACGTATGATCACAAAATGTTGGCTCCTCAGCCTACCGGTTTCGGTCAGCAATGATCATCTGAAAATGATCTCCAGCAAAACAAGGGTAAAATACAAGTTCAACTAGTGGACTAAAACAGGCCGTAATGAAAAATATTACTGACATACATGTGAAAATTATGCATTCTCATTATGATGAGTCATACCTATATTGAAAACCTGTCTTAATATAATGGAGCCATAGCGGCATTGTCAAAAGGTGAACACTAAATCACCTCGTCACATATTAATGAAATATCGTATATACTAGAGCAATATTGTTAACAGAGCTACTGTTCACAAGAATCTGTCATCCAGTAGCCACATAATATTTGTGTCAAAAGCTCATCAGATGTCGCTACTGCCCTTTAGTCATATAATTGCGAAAACTTGGAATAAAAAGAAGAATACAATGGTCAAAGTCTGTAGTAGGCTCGCCAGGCTTATATGTCATAATACCATTTTTTATTGATTGTTGTTTTATACTCCACGCTTCATATGATCGTGGTTTGGGCTGTTAGTGGTAGGATACTCTTCAGCTGAGGGTATTCATAAAAAGATAAGAAAGGAGACAGAAAAATAAAAATGTGGTGACTATTTACATTGTAAGTTAAGAATATTAATGATGGACAGCTAAAAGGACAAAGACTACATTCAATTTAAAACTACAGTTGCGATGTTATATTCTTGCCGGCCGCGGTGGTCTCGGTCCAGAACCGTGGGACTGCTACGGTCGCAGGTTCGAATCCTGCCTCGGGCAGGGATGTGTGTGATGTCCTTAGGTTAGTTAGGTTTAAGTAGTTCTAAGTTCTAGGGGACTGATGACCACAGCAGTTGAGTCCCATAGTGCTCAGAGCCATTTGAACCATTTTTTTGTTATATTCTTCTATGGAAAAACACTGGAGCACTACACGTGCATTCAGCATCTGAAGGACCTGTGCTGGGTGTGAAGTTAATCTGGGAGGAAAGAATATGTTCCACAGAGGCCAGGGGCAGGGGTGTGGATAAGGAAATAGGCTTCTGTTATGTGGGGAAACCATGGAGATAACAAATAGGACTTGAAGCAGATAGTGGGAATACAGATAGTGGGAAAGACAGGGACTGAGGAGGAGTAATGTTGTGTGGGGATGGTAGTGCCACAAGAAGAATGGGATAAGCGTGGGTATAGAGGGAAAAGGAAAGAGGAACTCTAGTATGGAATGGGATAGATGGGGAAGGGTGAAAGTTGGTAGAAGGGATAAATATTGTGGCAGTTCTCATTGTTTGGAAGAGGGTTTGAAGTTGTATTGAGACAGGATATGAAGTGTGTGTAGATGTAAGGACGGTGGAATGTGTTTTTGAAAGCACAGCAGCTTGTCAGAGTTGATGATCAGAGGCGAGACAATGAGATTATCGGAATCAAGTTTACAGATATTATAGGAGATGTGGAGATGTTCAGTGTGGGTAAGGAGGGGTGGGAATATGACAAGATGGTAGAGGATCCATGTGAGGGAATGTAAAGGAATGCAGAAAGTAGGATATAGTATACAGCATTCAAGGATTACAGAACATTTGTGGGGTGGAATTCCATGCAACATTGGCATAACAGAGGATGGGTTTGGATCAGGACTTTATAGGTGTGGGAAATAGTGGAGGACGGTAGTTTCAGTAATTTTAGTCTATAGTGAGCTTTATGTTGGATGAGTATGAAGTGAGATTTCCACATTAGTTGTTGGTCGAGGGTTAACTGGATAAGATTCCCATAAATTGTAAGGTAGAAGTTACAGATCCAAAAAGTGCAAGTAAATCATCCTGGAAATATTACCTGAGTTTGGAGGGGTTGATGATCAGGAGCCATTGGTTATACCAGGATGTAAACTGACTGAGTTGGCTTTGGAGGGATTATTGGGATTTCTGGAGTGCAGGGTGGATGGAGTTTGAAAAGGAGACTGGTATGTCATGCACTGTTTAGCCATTCTATGGGTCAAGGGAAACATGAATACAGAGATGTGTGCATGTTGAGTTGGCAGGATAGGAAGTGGGTGAGGTGCAGGAGTAGGTCTTCAGAGGAGAAACTGCGATGGATCCTTACTGCTTAACTGGAATTGCTTCAGGCGTTGATGGATGCATTGGGAGGAGATGGATTCAAAGACATTACTGAACATTAAAATGAGGCAGATTGGGTGATAGGAGCAGATATCAGTAGGGGGCTTGTGTGGTTTGAGGAAAAGGAGGATTCTGGAGGTTTTCCAAAGATCAGGACAGTAGCCTGTGGAGAGCATGGTGGTGTAAAGGGTCCAAGGTGACGAAAAAGGTTAGGGGACATTCTTTAAGGTGGCAATAGGTGATGGGGTCGTAAACAGATGATATGTCGTGTTTTCTGTGAAGAATATGTTTTATGTCATGTGATGTGATAGATTTATTTAATGCTGTATGTGGTATGTGGCCCAAGAACTGGAAGCTAGGAGCCAGAGGTCAGGCAGCAGCGTTAGTAAGTTTGTGGATGTTAGGAAGCAGGGAGTAATCGATATGAGGGGCATTGCGGTGGAGAAAGTTTCAGACAGTTAGGATGCAAAGTGGTCAGATTTGTTCAGGTTTCCAGGTGTGGGATGTTTCTTGTGGGAGAGTGGATGGTCAAGTATGGAGTTATTGCCTTTGAGTCGATGGAATACTTTTCGTACTTGGAAGAGCTGATGGGGAGTTGAGTGTGGTGCATGTCTGGTGCCAGTCTTAGAATTAAGTTTCTAGTATGTCTCCACAATTGGCAGTGGCGTGAGACTATGTCCCAGTCACAAGTTCACAGGGAAGAGAGGTACATATAGGATTCTTGAAGGAGATGTAGGGCTTTTGGGGGAAGGTTAGGACATTGAGAGTATTTGGTCTTAGCAGGGATGGGGGTGGATACATTATCTGACAAGGTTGGCTACAGCAAAGATGCAGCATGAGGAATATCCTCAGGTAGTCAGGTCAGATAGTAGCTTTAAATTTGGCTTTCAATGAAGTGCTTGTAGGCCTTCCAGATGGCACAGGAGTAGTATTGCATAACTATTGGGTGGAGTTGTGATGGCATGCATGATATGAGCCAGTGACTATTACAGGTAGGGGGTCAATTCTAATTGGAATGAGGACTACTGCAATGAGGTGTCCAAGGATGTTAGCAGATGCTAGGATGACATTCATGGTGGTGTAGCTCTCAGGACATGTGTGGTGTGGGTTAGGAACGATGTCACCTGATATATAAATGGTAAGCTGAGGCCACTGCTGGAGTTTTTCTGGAGATCTACTATGGAGTTTGAGGTCCGCAGCAATAAATTAGGTGGAGAAGGTACTATCTATGTGGATGAAGAAGTCGGGGATGGATGATTAGGTCGGATGTAGATGGTTGCATAGGTAATGGTGAGGAAAAAGAGGGTAAGGATAAGATATTCAATGAGAGTATTGTATAAGGTTGTGGCTGAACAGGGATATTCTTGAGATATTCAATTACCAGAACTTACATGGGCAAGGAAAGGGGGTTATCTGTGTGTTGAAGGATACAGGGTGAAGTTCACATGGTGTGATAGAGATGGATCAACATCTATACAGGTGTGGATGCTGTGTTGAGGCAGGGTAAGCATTAAAAGATGTATATTGGTCAGTGCGGAACGGAATATGTAGAAGATTTTGTAGTTTCTCTGCAAGGAAAGTAACAATGCTGTGTGTGGGGGAGGACTAGACGACTTTAGACCAGGGTGTCAGATCAGCTGAAGGGGAGGTGGATGTGGTTGTGGCAGTAAGAGGCTTGGGCGTTAAGACAAAGGAACAAGCAACAAGCGAGATTGGTTAAAGGGTGTGTGGATGTTAAAATGGATAAATGTTTTGGATGAAAATTGTTATGAATTTGATTATGTCTTCAATTGTGGGTGTTAGATTAAGGGAAACGTGGAGATAAATGGGGGTATCAACAGGATGGATTCAGGCAGTGAGTTCTGGTTTGGTTGGTTGAGGTTCTGCTTTGCATTTTGCAGAGTAGTTGAGTTGGGAGATATTGTGGTTTTTATAGGTAGGAGTGGAAGCTAAGTTAGGGCACTCTTTAAGGATATGGGAGCTTTGCAGTGTGAAGAGGTAGGTGGGTTTTTAAGATCTGCAATCATTGTAACAACGACACTCTTCACAGCTGTAGGACGGGTAATGGCATTTGGAAGGCTCAGCTTTGTGGTGGCGGTGGTATATCAGGGGCTCCTCTTTAAGGAGAAGATCCATGGTGGAGGTGGATTCAGTAGATACAGCGATGAGGCGAGTGGTACCGTAATCTTCACTGATTTGTAGGGCTTTTCAGACTTCTAAATGCGGCCTGATATTCTGGTTTGATTCCACTCCCACATCTGTCATCTTGAGGTCAACCGTTAGGATCACTGCATTGAGAGTGGGAATACAGTGGAGAGGTTGGGCTTGTGTAGCACGTAATACTATGTTAAGGGGTGTTAAGGAACCATTCAGAACAAAGGTAATTCGAGAAAGTTTGGTGAAGAGGTCACTGTAGAGTTTGGGGATCAGTGATTTAAGTAATACAGAGTCTTTTCCAGGGATGATTTTTGGATGTGAACGCTAGGTCGGTATTTTCTGATTACGAGGGTGAGGGACGTGGATTTCAGGAATTATACACTCCTGGAAATTGAAATAAGAACACCGTGAATTCATTGTCCCAGGAAGGAGAAACTTTACTGACACATTCCTGGGGTCAGATACATCACATGATCACACTGACAGAACCACAGGCACATAGACACAGGCAACAGAGCATGCACAATGTCGGCACTAGTACAGTGTATATCCACCTTTCGCAGCAATGCAGGCTGCTATTCTCCCATGGAGACGATCGTAGAGATGCTGGATGTAGTCCTGTGGAACGGCTTGCCATGCCATTTCCACCTGGCGCCTCAGTTGGGCCAGCGTTCGTGCTGGACGTGCAGATCGCGTGAGACGACGCTTCATCCAGTCCCAAACATGCTCAATGGGGGACTGATCCGGAGATCTTGCTGGCCAGGGTAGTTGACTTACACCTTCTAGAGCACGTTGGGTGGCACGGGATACATGCGGACGTGCATTGTCCTGTTGGAACAGCAAGTTCCCTTGCCGGTCTAGGAATGGTAGAACGATGGGTTCGATGACGGTTTGGATGTACCGTGCACTATTCAGTGTCCCCTCGACGATCACCAGTGGTGTACGGCCAGTGTAGGAGATCGCTCCCCACACCATGATGCCGGGTGTTGGCCCTGTGTGCCTCGGTCGTATGCAGTCCTGATTGTGGCGCTCACCTGCACGGCGCCAAACACGCATACGACCATCATTGGCACCAAGGCAGAAGCGACTCTCATCGCTGAAGACGACACGTCTCCATTCGTCCCTCCATTCACGCCCGTCGCGACACCACTCGAGGCGGGCTGCACGATGTTGGGGCGTGAGCGGAAGACGGCCTAACGGTGTGCGGGACCGTAGCCCAGCTTCATGGAGACGGTTGCGAATGGTCCTCGCCGATACCCCAGGAGCAACAGTGTCCCTAATTTGCTGGGAAGTGGCGGTGCGGTCCCCTACAGCACTGCGTAGGATCCTACGGTCTTGGCGTGCATCCGTGCGTCGCTGCGGTCCGGTCCCAGGTCGACGGGCACGTGCACCTTCCGCCGACCACTGGCGACAACATCGATGTACTGTGGAGACCTCACGCCCCACGTGTTGAGCAATTCGGCGGTACGTCCACCCGGCCTCCCGCATGCCCACTATATGCCCTCGCTCAAAGTCCGTCAACTGCACATACGGTTCACGTCCACGCTGTCGCGGCATGCTACCAGTGTTAAAGACTGCGATGGAGCTCCGTATGCCACGGCAAACTGGCTGACACTGACGGCGGCGGTGCACAAATGCTGTGCAGCTAGCGCCATTCGACGGCCAACACCGCGGTTCCTGGTGTGTCCGCTGTGCCGTGCGTGTGATCATTGCTTGTACAGCCCTCTCGCAGTGTCCGGAGCAAGTATGGTGGGTCTGACACACCGGTGTCAATGTGTTCTTTTTTCCATTTTCAGGAGTGTAGATCTGAAATGGATAGGGACCTGGGTTTGAGGACTTTTGGATCTGAATTGAAGAGGTCAAAGATTTGGATGGTAAGGGAGGACGTTGGCAGGCAGTTGTCTCATATGCTTGGTATTGTCGCGATCAGTTATTGGATTTCTTTGGTGTGGGAGTAGGACTGATGTCAATGTTTTGTCGTTTTGTTGGTTTTCAAGGGCTGTTGCAGGAAAGGATGGAGTGGGATGGGACTGTCTGTTTGTGATGTTGTTGGGGGTTACCTGTGAGGGGCACAGGTCCTTTAGCAGAGTAATTGTTGGTTCAAGAAGTGAGGCTCGATGAGGTGCACCTTGCGATGTTATCTGTGGCAAAAAATGCTCAGCAGGCTGTTAAAACATGTGACAGTGGTGAATATGGAGGCTGATGAGTCGTAGCTGAAAGAAAAATTATTAGGGGGGCTGGATTACAGCTGCTGTTGGTGAGGAAACTGTAGGATATGTGTACGAGGATGGGAGGGAGGAAGTGCTCTTTATGGTGACTGTGGTACCTGGAGAAAAAGAGGCATAGATTATAGTTGTTGTGGGACGATCCTTGACGGTGGACAGTATGAGGGGCGTTGATTGGGGTGAGTTGCTACCGCAGCAGCACTGAGATGACGGTTACAGGCTTTGTGGGGTTGCAAGTGATGAAAATGTCTCCATTGCGATGTACTGGTGGCGACAAACAAGCGTTGAAACGGCGATGAGTGGATGATGGACATGAAGACTGGACACTCAGACGTGGGCTAGCGTAGACCAGTGGTGAGTACGATGTCGGAATGCGAAGATGACGATTGGCAGCATACATTGACAGCAAAGGCGAAGACAACAGTGACAACGATATCGTGAGCACTGGAAACGTATTGCCATTGGGTAACCCTTAGAGCAGCCAAGACAGTTTGTATTCCTGAGAGAAAGAATGTTCCATCCGACATGTGGCCTAACAGTAATAACATGCACTAAATTAAAACAAGACCAAAGTTATATTATTAAAAAGGTAGATAGTTAAGTGATCATCATTCTGATACGCTCTTGTGGAGAATTTTAGATAAAAATATGATGACATAAATAAGGACAAGCTTACAATGTTCACAGAGTAATATAAAAATGATAAAACAAACGTGGAAAGAAGCCAAATGAATGAAAACACACAGCAGTATGTAATCAGCGCCTTCTGCTGGTGTGACCGTCTATAGCGAATTATAATCATGTTCTTCATAGTGTAAAAGAATACCATGCTCTCAACTACCTACAAATGTTATCTAGTCAATAAGTAGCCCACCAAAACTGCTAAGAGAGAGCGATTTCGTACCAAATACCTACATTTCTTTGTGTGACAATGACCAATTTAAATGAGGTTCTTTTGTTTCTTTTATTGTAATTTCACTCCCCAAATGGGGGCGGGTTCGCAGTGGCATAATACACCGCTCTTCAACCAAGAGCCGGCCGGTGTGGCCGTGCGGTTCTAAGCGCATCAGTTTGGAACCGTGTGACCGCTACGGTCGCAGGTTCGAATCCTGCCTCGGGCATGGATGTGTGTGATGTCCTTAGGTTAGTTAGGTTTAAGTAGTTCTAAGTTCTAGGGGACTGATGACCTCAGAAGTTAAGTCCCATAGTGCTCAGAGCCATTTTTTTCTTCAACCAAGAGAGGTACAAAAACATAAGCACATGAGGAAATCGACATATAACAGAGAATGTTAAAAATTGGTGAAAAGAGTGAGAATAAAAAGAGATGGTTATAAAAAGGAACATTACAAAAACGTAGATGACAGACACACACACATGCGGAGAGCGATGACTTTAGGTTGAAGAGAAAACAAAGGTGTAACGGTGGCACTGCTGGCAGTGATGAAACAAAGCACTACACACATCACTGGAAAACACTGACACCACAGAGAAAACTATAAACGTTAAAAATCACTTCACTGAAGGAGGGGGGGGGGCTACCACCGTGTGAAGGGTAGGGGAGGAAAGAGATAGGGGGGGGAGAGAGACAGTGGGGAAGCTGGAGTGTGGGAGAAGGGGTGGTGGAGTGGAGAAGGAAAGGAGCCAGAACCCCTTGGGGGGGGGGGGGAAGAAGAAGGGTGAGAGTGGAAAAGGAGAAAGAAGAGAAGGGGGAGAGGGGGTGAGAGAGGGAGCACTGAGAAGGGGGAAGGGGGTGAAGAAGGGGGCTAGATCTGGTAGGAGGGGTACATGGAGGGCGTGAGTACATTATCCGAGAAGGAGAGTTAGTGGGAGCCACCTTGGGCGAGGATATGGAGCATCTGAACATGGAGACCGGCTGGGACACTGTGGTACAGGTGCGGCAGTGGGCTTGGGTGGGAGAAGATGGGGGAAACCAAAGAATGGGGAGGATCCAGTTTATGGGGGATGTGTAGGATTCGCATTCGTTCAAGGAACAGAACAGGATGGGGGAAGGGGGTGAAATCAAGAGGATCCGCATGGGGTATGGGAGACAGATGCTATAAGCGAGGCGGAGTGCTTGGTGCTCAAGGATTTGGAGGGATTTGTGGTAGGGGAGGGGGAAGGAGATCAAAGTGGGGTGGGCATAACACAGGATGGGGCGAATGAGGGACTTCTAGGTAGGTACAATAGTGGATGTGTGTAATCCCCATGTTCGAACGAAGAGGAGTTTGAGGAGACGGAGACGGTTATTTTCCTTGGCTTGAACTGTGCGGAGATGGGGGGTCCAGGAAAGGCAGCGGTGCAGGGTGAGTAAATCAGGGAACACCTCTCTTAAATACATCTTGCCTTTGTCTTTACATAGTACACAGTACTGTACATATTTACTTAGTTTGCTTACGTTAAGCATATTTTTATTGTGTTTTCTTGTCCTCTCTCTGTTTATATAAAGTACTTCATTAACTAGATAATCTTCTTAACTGACTGTTACGGTATTTTATCGTTCCTTTCTTGGAACTGTCTGTCCGATGGTACGAGGGGCCCTCTGGCGGTAAAGTTCCTTTAATCACGTCTATATTGACTATGTGGCATTCTGGTGGTCACTCCAGATGAAGGCGCTGATTACATATTGCTGTCTGTTTCTATTCATTTGTCTTCTTTCCGTATTTGTTTCGTCATTTTTTCTATTGTTCTGTGAACACCATAACCTTGTCCGTATGTATGTCATTGTATTTTTATCTAAGATTCCTCAGAAGAGCGTGTCAGAACGATTCTCAGTTAACTATTTCCTTTTTAACAATCTAACTTTGGTCGTGTTTTAATTTGCTGTATTTTATTACTGTAATTACTTACATCCCTGGTAAATGTATTACAGATTTTGCCAATTGCTTTTTCTTTGTATTCCTAATTGCACAGTTAAGTAACAGAAAACTATGTGTAAGTTTAAAGTAGTCACAGCCACCTAGCTTGTGACACTGGTATGCTATTGTTACTGAGTGGCAGTTTGTTTTGAATAGTAGCGCTGTTAACAAAATGTCCCTACCATAAACGATACTTCATTTCTGTGTGACGATGTTGCACTGATGTTTTTTTTTGTTTTGTTTTGTTTTGTTTTGTTTTCGATGTCACTGTGGCTCCTTTATATTAAGACAAATTTTTAAATCAGGTATGCTATGCCATAGCTAGAGCGCATAATTTTCACATGTATGTCAGCGATACAGTACTTGTGATTAGGGCCTATTTTACTGATTTAAGCTGTAGACGATTCACTAGTTGAATTTGTGTTTTACCCGTTTTTTGTTGCAGGTCTGAAGATGGTGGTTGCTGACCTAAACCGTTAGTTTGAGGACCTAACTTTTGTGATGATAGACCAAAATAAAGACATTTATTCTAAACATTCTGGATCACTCTTTGTTTCGTGACTATGTCCCAGCTTGTATTACTAGAGTATTCAATACATGTACACATACAAGTGCATTCGGGAGGACGACGGTTCAATCCCGCGTCCGGCCATCCTGATTTAGGTTTTCCGTGATTTCCCTAAATCGCTCCAGGCAAATGCCGGGATGGTTCCTCTCAAAGGGCACGGCCGACTTCCTTCCCCATCCTTCCCTAATCCGATGAGACCGATGACCTCGCTGTCTGGTCTCCTTCCCCAAACCAACCAACCAACATACAAGTGGAGATAATAGCTGACGATAAAGGATGGCCAGGACGTAATTTTAACTACCTAAAAGGTGCCCGAGGATTAGGTAAAATAAGCAGGCTGTCGTTACCAAAGAGACAATATTATAAAACATGCCCTGTAATTCAGAAATAATCGTACCATAATAAATGGTTACTAGTTTTATATCTAATGTGAAGGAGACGTACTTTGCTAATTTCGTATTTCGAGTGTTGAACTCAATTTCAAATGACGACACGACTTGACAATTAGACTAAAAAATAAATATGTAACGAGCAATATCATGTTTCACCATTCGCGATGATGCTGTGCATTGTGAGCACGTACCAAGTGATCTTCGCTTTGTTCCAGAAGGGTACTGAACCGCTCAGCGAGAGGCGAAGCGAACAGAGGGAAAGTGGCAGAGGATTCTCGAAGCACTCAAAAGAATACCATCGCAAGAGGCAACAGTATTGGGGCAAAACAGCAGAAAGTATTCGGGAGGCGACGACATAGACACACTGTAGGGCAGAAAAATGATAGGTATTCATATACGAATTGAAAGTGGCAAAAGAGTGAATGTTTCCAGCAAGAGAAATTCCCCACGTCGAGTTCCTTTACAGCCTCAGTCTACGATGGGCTGTTCTGATGTGTAGAACATTCACCTGGTTTCCGAAGGCACCTTGAAATGCAACTGAAAGGCGGCAGTCAATCCTCATTTCATACTTTTATACTTTTTATTGTTTTATTAAGTTCTGCAGAGTGTCTTCTCTCAGACATTTTCCCTTTATCATCATATCATTCACCAGCCCCTATGGCCAGGCAACAGCAGAATTCGCCACTCTTGAGCCAAGTCATTACATAAAATACCATAGGAGAACATTAAATATATAAAATGCGGGGATAAAGGATGAAATGTTTACATGAGAATGGGGAAGCAATTGGGGTTTAAATATTCAAAAAAAGGTGGCAGTTGGATGATGCACGTTTGCATAAAATCCACGTAAAGTTAGAATGGCACTCGATGAATACGTAGCACATTAACACAGGCGGCACGAACAGCACAGTCAAAAACGACGTTAACAGTATGAGACGACAACACTAAACACACACTGCACTGATTTGACATACACGGTGAGCACCAAAATACAACAAAGTAACTGCAGTAAAATTTGAAGGATCTGCCAAGGGAAGGGAGGTAGGAGAGGAGGGTGAGAGGAAAGAGAGATGGACGGTTGATGGAGGATGGGGAGCAGGAACAGGAGGAAGGGATGGAGTCTGTAGAACACCAAGGGGCAGGAGATGGGGAGGGAGCGCAAGGACTGTGAAAGGAGAAGTGAAAGAGGGGAGAGGGGGGAGGAAACAATTGGGGAGAGGGGGAGAAGAGGGAGCCAAAGGGAGGCGGGGAGAGGATGAGGAGGGTCAGAGTTGGAAGGTGGAGCATATCATCCAGGATGGGGTCCAGTGGAAGTTTCTTTGGAGAGGAGGTGGAGGGTGTGGAAATGGAGAGAAGGGAGGATACATCAGTAAAGAGGCGGCAGGAGTTGGGGAGGGGAGAGGAACAAGGAGACCAGGGGGTGAGGAGGATCGAGGCAGCGATTGGCGTAGAGATACAGATGTGCTCACGAAAAAGGAGGAGGTGTGGGAAGGGGATGAGGTCATAAAGGATCCTTGTGGGGGACGAGAGATGGATACAGAAAGCGAGGTGGAGCATATGGCATTAAAGGATTTGGAGGCCTTTATAGAATTTAAGAGGGGCAGTGATTCAGGCAATACTGGCACAACAAAGAATGGGGCAGACCAAGGATTTGTATGTATGAAGGATGATGGAAGGATGGAAGCATGCAAGTCCCATGTCTGGCCGGACAGGAGTTTCAGAAGGTGGAGTCTATGTGGGCTTCTCTCTACCTGTGTGTTCTCGTTTTTTCTTTTTCATGTCAGGACGCACGCTGGGAACCGAAATTGAGTGTGTCTTATTTTCATCTTTGTTGCATTTGATATTCAGCTATAATGTACAGGTGCCTCTACATAAACTGATGGTGTACTAATTGCTGCAGAGCGTGATGTAGACAGCGGAGGACGGTGAAACATTGTAGGTACGTTTATTAATCAGTGTGCTCGTGGAGTATGCTGAAAAACATAATGGTTCCACTTTCTGCCACCAGGTGAAATATGGCTACGTAATCAATCAGAAGGCTACGTAATCAATCAGAAGCAATCAGGACAGGATCATAGAACATCTGTAAAGATATCAGGGAATTACGTCCATGCTACTAGAGGGAGCTGTAGAGGGCAAAAACTGTAGAGGAAGATAGAGACTAGAATGCATCCAGAATATAATTGAGGATGTAGATTGCATGTACTACTCTGAGAAGAAGAGGTTGACACAGGAGAGGAATTCATGGTGGGCCGCATTACACTAGTCAGGAGACTGATGACAAAAAAAAATTATAGTGTGTTGTGGGTGCAGGAAAAGGGGAGAGAATGATTCTGGTACGTTTATTAGCGTACAGTCACAAATTACATGTGCTCAGTATGTTCTCCCGACTCAGTAACGTGCAGCATCCTTAATACGGCATTGTTGACAGCTGCTTGCAGCATATCATGTGTAATCAGAGCAATATGTCATCGTATGCTGTCCTTTCGATTAGGAGGAGTCCAGATGGATCCCTGATACACATGATCTTCCAGATACTCCTACAGCCAGAAGTCACAAGGATTCAGGATGGGGTGCGCCACAAATGGCTCTGAGCACTATAGGACTTAACATATGAGGTCATCAGTCCCCTAGAACTACTTAAACCTAACTAACCTAAAGACATCACACACATCGATGCCCAAGGCAGGATTCGAACCTGCGACCGTAGCGGTCGCGCGGTTCCAGACTGTAGCGCCTAGAACCGCTCGGCCACACAGGCTGGCGGGTGCGCCAGACATCTTGAAATTGTCTTGTTATTAAGCGGTCGTTACCAACAGTTTCTCGAAGCAAATTAACTTGGCAAGTGTCATACTGGTTCGCCCAATCTTCTATGAAAACAGTGCTCTGGACACTATTATGTTATTCCGAAGCTAGAGTAGCGTGTTGCACAAGAAAGTCATTGTAGTGTGCAGATATCACTGTACACCTGACAGGCTCGCGAGGTGTCATCTGCTGAAAGAAAAACGCACTGAGGATGAAGGAGCATTTGAAACGACACCACACAGTCACATAAGCTGAGCGCAGTGGCTGCTTTTGCACAACACAGCCGAAGTAGGATCCAATATGCGACAGTTCTGTGCATTCACAGCTCCGTGCAGAGTAAAATGTGCCCCCGTCCATCCAAAGAATATTCCATGGGCACATGTCATCCGTTTCCACGTATATGTAAGAAAAAGAGTCAAAGACACGGCGTTTCAGCCAATCTCGGAGCTTCATCTGGTGCCCCTTCTGAATTTGGTAGGGACTCCAGTGTAAAATGCGCCTCAAAATTTTTGAACTTTTGACCAGGGGAGAGACGTTTTCCGTGACACACCAAGAGAAGTGGCAGTAGAATTTGAGGGATGTACTGCACGGTCGACTATAGCTACAGCATCTTCGTCAACTACTTCCACAGGGATTGGCCGCCTGTCTCTCCCATCTAATTCTCCTGTTTTTTCCAACTTTTTGATCCTATTCCTAACTCCACTTATTAACATTGTGCCTGTGCCTAGCTGTTTCTGTCGGTGACGTTCACGCAGTGCCGTGCAGCTGTTGCTGCCGTTATGGTAAAACGACGTTACCGGCAGTGCCCGCTCTTTCAACTCAACAGTTATTTCGTTTCGTACGGAAAAGTTCAAGCATTTTAACTCTTTATACCAACAGTCACTTAAAAAAAAAAGAGTCAACCTGCGTTGCCAAGCAACAAACAGCATACTGACGTCAAAGCATGAAACAGTCCACATTCTGACTGCTTACAACACCATATTTTCAGCTGATGGCAGGAGGTGGAACTGTTACCTTTTTCAGCATACTCCCGCGAACGCACCGAATTGATGGACATAACTACGATGTTTCAGCATCCTGCGATGTATACAGCCCACACCGCAGCACCCGGAACGCTGCAGGTTCATCAGAAACACCGGGTACCTGTAAACAACTGTCTGAAACATGGATGATCGCCGGATCGAATGAATGTCAGCGTAATTTCAAATGCAAGCAACTTGGCAGCAAGAGAATCTGGGAACGACACCTGAGTTCAAATACGAAAGCGACAGAGGGCGCGTCAGAGCGCTGCTCGGGTTTTCGTAGTAAGCGACCTCGCAATTGGCCTTTTCAGTGCCACGTGCGAGGATCGCATTCGTTCAAATTTTAAACGATGAATGGACAGAAAATTTTTGAGAATCAGTAAACAGTCGTCATCTCCCATGACGACACCATTGGCCCGAGGCAGGAATCGAACCTGCGACCGTAGCGGTCGCGCGGTTCCAGACTGAAGGGCCTAGAACCGCTCGGCAGCACCGGCCGGCAGTTTGCAGCACGTCTGCCGCCAAACGTCCCCCGTCAGGTCAGAAAATGTGCTATAAAATTCAAGCGGAAGACCATCAGGTCCTGGCGATTTGTTTCTCGCGCCCCGCGAGAGGGCCATGTTTAATTCTTCCCTTGTAACAGCCTCCAAGAATGTGTCGTCGTCTTGCGCTCTGCTCGAAGGTGGCAGGTCGTGCAGGACGTCCTCAGTGTCGTTGTTACGCCGTTATTCCGCTAGATAGAGAGTGCGATAATTGTGAGGGTACTGGATATGGCGTTGTGTGTCTCTGCGCGTTGCCCGTCCGCAGAAATAACTACCGTGATGCGTCGTCTCTTACGGTGGCTCCGTTCTCTGACGATGTGATAAAGAGAGGTACGTTCTTCTGGGATGGAATCTCTCTAAACTCCAAGTCCTGCATGGTCGACAGTCACTACACCCACGTTACCGTACGAGTGGTGGAAACGATTTCAATCGGTGGAAAGGCGAAGAAGTCATTAGCATGCTGCTTTGTTGACAAGTTTCAGGTAAACTGTGCTGGAGACGATCGAAAGATGGATACCGGTAAATTCCCGTGGATCGACGTGCATTACTTCATGCAGGAAACGCTCTACGTCGCATGCGTACTGGACACCGAACGTTACTTTAATCGTGGCCTTCCTAAAAGAAAACGCCTTCGGCGTTCAAGATAATAATAATAATGAGCGTATGGCATTGGTGGCCGGGAGAACCCTTGCGGGGTGGTTCGGCCGCCGCTCCACAAGTTCTTTAACGCCACTACGATGACTTGCGCGTGAAAGAGGATGAAATGATGACGAAAGAGATGATGAAAGAACACACAACACCCAGTCATCTCGAAGCAGAGAGAATCCCTGACCCCGTCAGGAATCGAACCCGGGACCCCGCGCGCGGGAAGAGAGAACGCTACCGCAAGACCACGAGCCGCGGACGGCGTTCAAGATGGTCTGTTTACACTACAGTACCACTACCCGCGCGAGTAAACACGCGGAGAGCCGCGCGCGCGTCCGCTTCACGACACGGCTGAGAGCCGACTGCTAGGCAGAAATGCTAACCATTACGCCACCACGGGCGATGATCAACATTGCTGCGCGAACTACCCAAGCTGCTCAAATTTTAATTCATTTCTTCTGCTTTGAACATTATCGTAAATTGGCTTCTATTACTTAACAAGTCTGCGAGCCACTCACGTGACTGGGAACGTATTCCATACTCTCGTACTTTCGTTAATACTTGATAGTTTTACAAATTTGCAGCTCTCTGCCGATACAGTGCTCCAAATTGTAACGTGTAGCACGGTGTTCGGTAACGCAACTATGTCAGCGCGTGACAAACAAACAGCGTTCTGTAATCGAATTTCGAATCCAAATAGTTCCTTCATACATGGGGCACCCTCTCCTTCAGCATGACAGTGCCAGACCGAACACAACCAACGTGACGTCTGTAACAAACCGACGCCTGTGGTTCAAATGGCTCTGAGCACTATGGGACTTAACTTCGAAGGTCATCAGTCCCCTAGAACTTAGAACTACTTAAACCTAACTAACCTAACGGCATCACACACATCCATGCCCGTGGCAGGATTCGAATCTGCTACCGTAGCGGTCGCGCGGTTCCAGACTGTAGCGCGTAGAACCGCTCGGCAACCCCGACCGGCGACGCCTTTGGGTTCACTGTCGTCGATCAGGTCTGATTTGTACCCATTCGATTTTCATCTGTTTCGTAAACTATCAACACCTCCGAGAACTTTCCTTTGATAGTGATGTAGAGGTTCTGACGTCAGGTTGCGGATTCGTCAAAAGTGATCTCATAGTACATTTCTTTCGACCAGGCCTTTTATGCATGTGTTAGACTGCTTTTTGTGTCCGCTTAGCTTCGTCTATTATGTTCTATTTTGCTTCCAAAGTATCACTTCGTCTGCATTGTAAACCTTAAATTTAATATTGAGTTTCAGTGTTACTTATGCTTTTCCTCATTACTTCCGTCTCTTTTACGGTTTGGTTTCAATCCATACTGCGTGCTCATCAGACTGTTCATTCCATTGATCAGGTACCACAATTCTTCTTCAACTTCATTTAGGACAACACTGTCATCAGCGAATCTGATATGTGACTTTTCTCCCGGGATTTTTATCTTATTCCTGAATCTGTGTGTTATTTCTGTCATCGCTTCTTCGAAGTATGCGTTGAATCGTAATGGGAAAAGGTTACATCAGAGCCTTATACTCTTTCAAATATGAACTCTTAACTCTTGACCTAATTTTTCGTGCTTGTCTGTCGATTTTTTAAGTCTTGCTTCTACTGTCAAGAATAACAGCAAAACTTCCTCCCTAGTGCCTTTAAAGTTTCTAAGGAAAAACTAATGATCATCTAAGAGATACGCAAATTTCTTTTCCACTTTTCTGTATATTTATTTTAAAAGAAACTTGGATGCATGAGGCGTTAAGTAGTTTGTGCACCGGTTTTGGCAGTTATCTGTTCTGTCTGGATTGTGTGGATGATACTTTCCGGAAAGTTTCACCGTATGTCCTGAAGTGGATTGATTCTAAAAACGAACGCTTTTTTGGCTGCTACTTCCGCCAGCGATTTTTTAAATTCGTAAGGAATATTATTTATACCTTCCAGTATTTCGATCGGAAGTCTCGCAACGCACTGTTAAACTCTAATACTGAATCCCATATGTCTTTCATATGAACGCCAGTTTCTGTTCTCATCATTAACCTTAGAGAACTTCAGACATACCTCTTAATTCCTCTTACTTCGGTATCTAATTTCTTTCCACGTTGATTATTCTAGAAAAGTTCCTTAAAATTTGCTATACTCTTCATAACCACAAAATTGTGATCTGAGTATAGTATGCTTCTGGGGACACCTTAGAATCGCTTAACTAATTTCGATATATCTATTCGACCATGATGTAATCCGCTAGAATCGTCTCGTGTCTTCAGTCCTTTTCCAAGTATGCCTCCACATCTCGGTCATGTTTTACTCATTTACTGTTAAAGAATCTGCAGTTCTCCTGGTCGAGCACCGAACACTCTGCGGTTTTTCTGACAATAGCGGTTTGTTCAAGAGGCTGGAAAAAGATCTGAACTGCATGTACTGGCCAAAAGAAAACCATGTGAGCCGTGCGGTTCTAGGCGCTACAGTCTGGAGCCGAGCGACCACTACGGCCGCAGGTTCGAATCGTGCCTCGGGCATGGATGTGTGTGATGTCCTTAGGTTAGTCAGGTTTAATTAGTTCTAACTTCTAGGCGACTGATGACCTCAGAAGTTAAGTCGCATAGTGCTCAGAGCCATTTGAACCATTTTTGAAAACCATGTGAACGTTGCGAAAGAGGTATCAGACCATTCGAACGTAGGCACATATTGGATGTAGATCTAAAATACCCTGAAAATTTTCATGATTTACATTCTGATTTACCCCTATCTCCGAAAAAAAATGGCACCACCATCCGACAGTAAAAGACCAAAGAAACTGTTTTCAACAATGCATTTCAATAAATATGATTACAGAAATTTCGTATTCAGTCTCATTTACTATTTCACCTGTTAGCAAACTTAAACCATTCGACTGAGGGCAGCTGATCCTTCAGAAGAACCGATTCATTTCTCTCGTATTCATATCGAAAAACTGTCTTCTCGTTAATTAAATTGAACACTTGATTACTGGGAAAATGTACCTCATTATCTTGAGCTCTAATGGATTCAGGGATGATGCTTACATTTCAAGGAAACCTATTAGAAAATTTAAAATTTACGTAACAGTGTCTCTCGTGGTGCGTTACTGGAATACTTTTTGTAAAACATTTATATTTATCCTCATTTGGCACAGGATTGAAATGCGACCACGATTTCATTTAATTTCTTCATCGCAATTTGATCCCGTTTTCGCAAATGTATGTAACTGAGAACTGTCCTTCAAAACATCTCAGATTATGAAACATGATAGGCAGTGAAAAAAAACGACTTGTAGTTTACACTGGAGCCAGAATGTTCTGCACGTCAGTATTCACCTGAGATATAATAGTGGTCCCGGTACTTCAAACCATATTCCTCAAGAGGGTTCTTGCAAATGTGACAGATTTTTGCTGAGCAAAACGCTGATTCTTCCTCGATGCTTAATTTCATTTGTTTATTATGAAATTAAAAGGTATTCATACTCTCAGTTATCGCACAGAGTTGTTGAGTAAATCACTCTATGCAGTCGCTGCCTCTGTATAATTTAAACTGGGATTATTCTGGTTATAGCTGCAGTACGAGGCTAATCCGGAAAGTAAGATTTGAAGAATTTTCGAAGTTCAAAAAATGAATTTATTTTAATAAAATTTACGGTACAGGTCTTGCATTATTTTTCCACATAATCGCCATTTACCTCAGTAAATTTTGTCACCTGTGGGACGAGTTTTTTGGCTCCTGTATCATAGACGTGTCCCACCGCCTTCTTCAGCCAGTTCTTCACTTTGATTTTCACCTCCCGTTGTTGAAAATGCGTTTTCCACGAAAGAGTTCCTTCACTTTAGTGAACGGATGTCAGTCACTAAATGCGAGATCAAGGCTGCGAGAGGGTTTGCTTAAAACATCCCAACCAAACAAAGTCAACAACTCTTGTGTTGTATGAGCAGTGTGAGGAGGCGCGTTGTCATGGAGGAGACAGACCCCCGTTGCCAGCATCCAGCGACGCTCGTTTTGTATGGTTGTGTGAAGTGATCTCACAATATCTTGCAACATTTATTGTTTCACCTCCTTCCAAATAATCAACGAGCAGAGCCCCTTTTCAGTCTCAAAACGGTGACACCATGATTTTCCTCTCTGTTTGCTGAGTTCTGAATTTTTTGTCTGAAGGAGAATGATTATGACGCCGCTGCACTGATTGTTGTTTGCAGCAGGGGAGTATATTGATAAGCACAGGTTTTATCTCCTGTCACTATAGATTGAGACAAGCCTCGACTTCAGTGTCAAAACGGTCAAGAAATTCGCGAGCGGCACTGACTTTGTTCGGTTTGTGTGCTTCGATTAGCATCTTGGGTACCCATCGCGAACACTACTTGCGATAATTTAGTCGATCAGTTACGAATTCATAAACAACATTTCTGAAATGTTTGGACAAACTGCATGCACGTCGTAATTGTCGAACGACGATCAGAGGAAGACGTTCTTAAAATTCCTGCGCCACATCATCACTCGCAACAGACGTCCTTCCGCTTTAGTCTTCATCGTGAATTTGCGTCCTTCCAAAATTGAAATTCCGTACCCATTTTGTCATGTTACCTTGACATGACGTTCTCTCCGTATACTGAATCAATTTCGTCCCGAATCGCAACAGCATTCAGACTTTTAGCATTTAGATAGCGTATTACAGCGCTCACTTCGCACTTGGCCGGAGCCGGAATGAGAACGCTCGCTTCTAACTGTCAACACAGCACTAATCGACGAGATACTGATTGTTGCGAATGCTCATTTCTTTTGCTGGCTTCCCGCTACCCGGCAGTGGTACTAATTTCCCCCACGGTCATTCGATGCTAAAGCTACATGCCTTGTAACCTTAGTTTCCGGATAACCTTCGTATATGTAGTAAGCGACACTGTATGGTCTAGGTATCTTCGAAATACAAACCACAGCCTGTGCTCCGAATGCAGTCAGTAACTGGTTCCAGTATGAATTCCTTATCAACATAAAACACAAAAGAGTGTTAGTTTGCTGATTCAATTCAATATCTCATGACACTAATGGAAATTTTTTTATGAACTATTCTAACTGTATTTTACGTAGAGAGCATTGTTTCGCAAAACGTACATTCGGTAAGTCGCACAGTTTTTCGATGAAAATCCATTCATTGTAATCGCTCATGTATTGCAAAAACATTCGCGTTTTAAAACATCGTATGAAAATTTATTTATAATGAAAGTTATAACTGGCGACATACCATCTAACTTTCCGAAAAGCATCATCCACACAATTCCGAAGACGGCAAGAGCTCACAAGTGCGAGAATTATCGCACAATCATCTTAACCGCTCATGCATCGGAGCTGCTTACACGAATATTATATAGAAGAATGGAAAAGAAAATTGAGAATGCGCTAGGTGACGATCAGTTTGGCTTTAGGAAAAGTAAAGGGACGAGAGAGGCAATTCTGACGTTACGGATAATAATGGAAGCTAGACTAAAGAAAAATCAGGACACTTTGATAGGATGTGTCGACCTGGAAAAAGCGTTCGACAATATAAAATGGTGCAAGCTGTTCGAGATTCTGAAAAAAGTTGGGGTAAGCTATAGGGAGAGACGGGTCATATACATTATGTTCAACAACCAAGAGGGAGTAATAAGAGTGGACGATCAGGAACGAAGTGCTCGTATTAAGAAGGGTGTAAGACAAGGATTTAGTCTTTCGCCCCTACTCTTCAATCTGTACATCGAGGAAGCAATTATGGAAATAAAAGAGAGGTTCAGGAGTGGAATTAAAATACAAGGTGAAAGGATATCAACGATACGATTCGCTGATGACATTGCTATCCTGAGTGAAAGTGAAGAAGAATTAAATGATCTGCTGAACGGAATGAACAGTCTAATGAGTACACAGTATGGTTTGAGAGTAAATCGGAGAAAGACGAAGGTAATGAGAAGTATTAGAAATGAGAACAGCGAGAAAATTAACATCAGGATTGATGGTCACGAAGTCAATGAAGTTAAGGAATTCTGCTACCTAGGCAGTAAAATAACCAATGACGGACGGAGTAAGGAGGACATCAAAAGCAGACTTGCTATGGCAAAAAGGCATTTCTGGCCAAGAGAAGTCTACTAATATCAAATACCGGCCTTAATTTGAGGAAGAAATTTCTGAGGATGTACGTCTGGAGTACAGCATTGTATGGTAGTGAAACGTGGACTGTGGGAAAACCGGAACAAAAGAGAATCGAAAGATTTGAGATGTGGTGCTATAGACGAATGTTGAAAATTAGGTGGACTGATAAGGTAAGGAATGAGTAGGTTCTATGCAGAATCGGAGAGGAAAGGAATATGTGGAAAACACTGATAAGGAGAAGGGACAGGATGATAGGACATCTGCTAAGACATGAGGGAATGACTTCCATGGTACTAGAGGGAGCTGTAGAGGGCAAAAACTGTAGAGGAAGACAGAGATTGGAATACGTCAAGCAAATAATTGAGGACGTAGGTTGCAAGTGCTACTCTGAGATGAAGAGGTTAGCACAGGAAAGGAATTCGTGGCGGGCAGCATCAAACCAGTCAGTAGACTGATGACCAAAAAAAATTAACTATTGTACTTTGTCCTTGAATTTTTGTTATCCTCCCTATTTACTCCATACTCTGTTTCCCACATAATGTCAGTGAGTGCCTCTCTGGCTCTCTGCTGCACTGTGTCTTGTCAGGCTACCTGAGATATGGAGAGAGTACTGGACCACTCTCTCCATCTCGCAGCGGCAAGTGAGAGGCTGAACTGAAGCTGCGCACCACTTAAATATTAAATCAGAGGCAACAGACAGATTTGTTTACTTTATCAAAGGTGTGTTTAAGGAGCAAAGACTATTTTCATTTTAATTTTTTCGTTATATCTTTATTTATTTTGACTTATGAAATACAGGGAGTACACGTGATTGTAAAGAGGACGGAATTTATTACGTGCACAGACAACATTTTTACATATACAGTATGTACTTTCGACCGTGGAGTCATTTTTATATTACGTCAGAGGCACATATGAATATATAAATAATGCACTCTTTATCCTTTGCTTAGCTCGGAATCCCAGTCTTTATTCAGCTATTGTACGGACATGAGCATGTCTAGTCGGTGCAATAAGGGTGGTATTTTTTGAAGGGATTGTTTTATTCTTGACATGCCAGTGTAATACGATTTTCATGTTGTTTTAGTGTTTTTTATGATGTGACGAGGTATATGGTGCACGTGGTCGAGATTCAAGAGATATATTGCATAAGGTATGTTTTATATAGCAATATTAGTAAAAACGTATCACACACCTTCATATATGACCCCCTTGTGCTTACAATTTCTGTTTAAAGCTTCACGTATCACAAGATGGCAACATTGCTTGCAGAAACCGGTTATCAAAATAAATGCTGTACTATTTAGCAGCTTTGGCTCTTTGAAATTTTTTCTTGTACTTTCACCTTCTGCGTATTATCTATAGCAGTAGCCAGGAAACCTGAGCTGTTAAGCTGATTGTGCAATTCATCTCACACTTACCTTCGCTTGTTGTCTCCTAAATTGTGCGGTTTTTCCAGAAGTCTGATGATACTTTGCCAGTCTCATAGACTCTACACACCAGCTCAAATAGTCGTTTGGTTGCCACTTTCCTCCAATAATTTTTTGAAATTCCAATGGAATGTTACCTAACGCTTCCGCGTTATTTGATCTCAGGTCGTTCAGAGCCTCTGTTAAGTTCTGACTCGAGCACTTTATCCCTTTTGCCTTCCCTATCGACTCCAGTTTCTTCTTCTATGCCGTCCCCTTACAGAGACGTTCAGTGTACTTTTTCCACCTATCCACACTTTCCACTAATCTGCTATTTACTCTGCCTTTAACAATTGACTGCCCATTGTAGTCATAAGGTACCACCTTTGCTTTTAATTCTAACTGCTCTTTTCACTTTTCTGTGTCCTGAGTCAGTCTTTCCGACAGTCATTCCTTTTTCTATCTCTTCACATTCATCAGGCAGCCAATTTGCCTTAGCTTCCTTGCGCTTCCTCTTTGCTTCAGTCATAAGTGATATGTATTTCTGTGTTGTTGAATAATTTCCATAAACGTTCGTGATGACCAATTCATTTTCGGTATGTTCACGTATTTCCTGAAACCATTTCGCCTTGGCTGCACTACACTTACCACTTTTTTCCTAATTTTGTTTCCATCAGGAACCGCGTGCTCCATGACAGTATTAATGAGATCCAAAGTTGGAGGAAGGACTGCATCGGTCTTAAATTTTTAATCTGTTTATTACAGACCGACTGTAGTTAGTATGTAGCTGTCGTCAGGGCACTTATATCTCAGTCATGATGACTTATCCTAAATTTTACTTTATTTACGAGAATCCATCATGATTTTGATATAACTGTAATGAAGATAGGTACAAAGTAGCTGTAATCAATCTGTAGTAAACAGACTAAAAACTTACGAGCGATGCTGGCCCTTCTCTTACGTTCGATCCTATTTATGTCGTTCCTTAGGGATGTATATAGTTATATTCTCGTCTTTCCCTGAATGTTTTTGTCCTTGCTTCTTTCCTTGATCGGCTGAACTATTTTTTATGTTACCCAAGGTTTCCGCAGTTAAGTTATTGTACGTATGTTTGTCTGTTCAACAACCGTGACTGCCTTTTTTCGAGATATCCACTCCAACTCAACTGCCTATTCTGGTGTTCATTATCGCGTTACCCACACCCTTAGCGACCATCGAGCATGTCTCATCAATCCTCAATTCTTCAGCATTTCTCTTCCCATTACACTGATTCTTTCGGATGATTCCCTTCAATTTCAGTCTACTCTTCATCATTACTAAATTGAGAGCTGAGTGTTCGTCTGCACTTGGGTATGCCTTACAATCCAATATCTAGGTTCGAAATCTCTGTCTGATCCTGATGTAATCCATCTGGAATCCCCCAGTGTCACCGAGTCTGTTCAAAATATACCATCTCCTCTTGTGATTGATGTTAAGCCCCCCTTCTCTTTCATTCCTACTGTCAAGCCCATGTTCTTCCGCAACCCTTTCCACTATTCCTTCCTTTACAAGTGCGTTCCATCCTCTCAAGATTATTAGATCTTCATCTCCCTCTACATACCGAAATACCCATTCAGTAATCTCATTTACTTTCTCTATCTGTTCCTCTTCTGCCTGCGGACGTAGCCTAGTATACCTGAACTACTTTTTTTGACGTTGGTTTTCTGTCGAGTCTGATGAGAAGAGCCTGCCATTGAACTGCTCACAGTAGAACATTCTTTGTACAATCGAATTCTGTTGCTCGCATTGCAAAAAAGCTGAAATTACTCTCGCCCGATCTGGTGGCTATCGCGAGATTTGGTGGCACACGGATAGTCATGAATGTAATTCTTTTGAGTATTAGTTGACTAATAATCAAAACACTTCTGGTCCCGGGTTCGTTTCCAGCCACTGTTAAATTTTGAATAAAAATCGTCAGTAATTGTGGCCCAATACTCGCGGTATGTCACCCTCGTCCTGCAACCGGCCTATTCAAAAAGAGCGGAGAGGCTGACAGAATTCAGGACAACCACTTACCCTTGGGGTGGAAAACGGCCTTAAAAGGTGGAAGAATCATAAGTTATCAACGGCATGAGGATGCAGAACGGAATAGAAACCACAGCATGAAAGACACACATGGCGTATTCACAGGACACGTGGCATCCAATTGAAAAAGTATCGAGACGATCGCACCTCTGGCTAAAGAGTGCAGATTAGTCCCACATTCGGTTCTCCAGGAGGAGTCTGCGAAAGAGAGGTAACCATAAGCAAAATATAAAACCTCGAAGTGTAATACACTACGAGTCCGGATGTGGAATGTTAGAAGTTTGAACATGGTGGGAAAGTGAAACTTTTGTCCTCAACCGAATAGACAGCAGACCATCACCAACAAGAACAGTTCACAAACAAAAGTTGAGGACATGGACATAATATGTGAGGATACTGAACGGGTAATTCGATATGTAAAAGGAGCTGGTAGCAAAATGATCATGGGTAATTAGACAGTGGTAGTAGGTGAAGGGATAGATGAAAAAGTTACGGGAATATATGGTATTATTAGTAGGAATGAGATACGAGAAAAGCTTAGTCCTACAATAAATTACACCTAGCAGTAGTAAATGCATTATTCAAAAATCACAAGAGAAGGAGGTACTCTTGGTAAAGGCCTAAAGATACGGTAAGATTTCAGTTCGATTATATCAAAGTCAGGCAGAGATCCTGAATTCAGATACTTGATGGTAAAGCATATCTAGGAGCAGGACTCGGATCAAAATTTACTAAAGACGAAGAATAAATGCAAGACGAAGTGGGGTACAGAATTATTAAGGAATGACGATGTATCCTTAAAGTTCTCTGTGGCTGTAGCTGATACTGGCTTCTTCCGTAGCCAGAACAGTTGAAGAGAAATGGACTTGTCTAAAAAGTGCAATCACAGAAACTGGAGAGAAAAAAATTTAGGTATAAGGAAAGTAATTGAGCAGAAATCTGCGGTAACAGAAAAAATGCATCAATTTTTCGACGAAAGAAGCACGTGCAAAAATGTTCATAGAAATTTATGAATGCTGAGGAACGAAATAAATAGGAATTGCCGGAAATTTAAGATGAAGTGGCTGCAGAAAAAATGTGAAGAAATTGAAGAATAAAATACATCAGCGAACAGGAAAGTGAAAACAAGCTTTGGTGAAATTAAAACAAAGGCCGCCAACATTAAGACTGCAATGTATTTTCCAGTCTTAAGCGCAGAGAAGAGAGCAGATAGGTGTAAGGGGTACAATGAAGGCAACTACCAAGGTGAGGACTTTTCTGAGGACTTGTCAATGTGAGTCACTATCGACGACATAGGAGATCCAATGTTAGAGCACCGAGCGAGGCGTCGCAGTGGTTAGCACAGTGGACTTGGTTTGGGTAGAAAGACGGTTCAAGCCCGTTTCCGGCCATCCTGATTTAGGTTTTCCGTGATTTCCCTAAATCGCTTCAGGCAAATGCCGAGATCGTGCCTATGAAATGGCATGGAGACTTCTTTCCCCACCCTTCCCTAATCCGATGAGACTGATGACCTCGCTATTTGGTCGCTTATTCCAAATCAACCAACCAACCAATATTAGAATGTGATATAGCTTTGGAAAATCATCATTGTTATCATCTTCCCACGTGGTTCTGTCCTTTTCCATGCATCGACAAACGATCAAATAAGGGAGAAGGGACATCTCGTATTCCTTCAGAATTTTTCTATGATTGGTGGTGGAGGGGGGGAAGGCAACCAAGCGAATATACAATCTTTGAGTCTGTAGAGATACCAGCAGACGTTCGGTAAAATATCATGCACACAACCCCGAAGATATAAAGGGAGGTGCGAATACTCTATCACAATCAGCATAGCGCCTCGTGTATCTAAGCTGCTGTCATGCATTACGAAGAAGAATATATAAAATGTTGAGGATATATTAGATGACGACAAGTTTTTGCTTAAGTAAAGACGACGGTGCTAGAGAGTCTCTTGCAACTGATGATGGAAGTAAGACTTAAGAGAAAGCAAGATACACTACTGGCCATTAAAATTGCTACACCACGAAGATGACGTGCTACAGACGCAAAAATTTAACCGACAGGAAGAAGATGCTGTGATATGCATATGATTAGCTTTTCAGACCATTCACACAAGGTTGGCGCCGGTGGCGACACCTATAACGTGCTGATATGAGGAACGTTTCCAACCGAATTCTCATTCGCAAACAGCAGTTGACCGGCGTTGTCTCGTGAAACGTTGTTGTGATGCCTCGTGTAAGGAGGAGAAATGCGTACCATTACGTTTCCGACTCGATAAAGGACGGATTGTAGCCTATCGCGATTGCGGTTTATCGTATCGCAACATTGCTGTTGGCGTTGGTCGAGATCCAATGACTGTTAGCAGATTATGGAATCGGTGGATTCAGGAGGGTAATACGGAAAGCCGTGCTGGATCCCAATGGCCTCGTACCACTAGCAGTCGAGATGACTGGTTCCGGCTGGAGTGGCCGAGCGGTTCAAGGCGCTACGGTTCTAGGCGCTACGGTCGCAGATTCGAATCCTGCCTCGGACATGGGTGTGTGTGATGTCCTTAGGTTAGTTAGGTTTAATTACTTCTAAGTTCTAGGGGACTGATGACCTCAGAATATAAGTCCCATAGTGCTCAGAGCCATTTGAACCCTTTCTAGATGACAGGCATCTTATCCGCATGGCTTTAACGGATCGTGCAGCCACGTCTCGATCCCTGAGTCAACAGTTGGGGACGTTTGCAAGACAACATCCATCTGCACGAACAGTTCGACGACGTTTGCATCAGCATGGACTATCAGCTCGGAGACCATGGCTGCGGTTACCCCTGACGCTGCATCACAGACAGGAGCGCCTGCGATGGTGTACTCAACGACGAACCTGGGTGCACGAATGACAAAACGTCATTTTTTCGGATGAATCCAGGTTCTGTTTACAGCATCATCATGGTCGCATCCGTGTTTGGCGACATCGCGGTGATCGCACATTGCAAGCGTGTACTCGTCATCGCCATACTGGCGTATCACCAGGCGTGATGATATGGGGTGCCATCAGTTACACGTCTCGGTACCTCTAGTTGGCATTGACGGCACTTTGAACAGTGGACGTTACATTTCAGATGTGTTACGACCCGTGGCTCTACCCTTCATTCTATCCTTGGACACCCTACATTTCAGCAGGATAATGCAAGACCTCATGTTGTAGGTCCTGTACGGGCCTTTCTGGATACAGAAAATGTTCGACTGCTGCCCTGGCCAGCATATTCTCCAGATCTCTCAACAATTGAAAACGTCTGGTCAATGGTGGCCGAGCAAGTGGCTCGACACATTACGCAAGTCACTACTTGATGAACTGTGGTATCGTGTTGAAGCTGCATGGGCAGCTGTACCTGTAAACGCCATCCAAACTCTGTTTGACTCAGTGCCCAGGCGTATCAAGGCCGTTATTACAGCCAGAGATGGATGTTCTGGGTACTGATTTCTCAAGATCTATGCAGCCAAATTGCGTGAAAATGTAATCACATGTCAGTTGTAGTATAATATATTTGTCCGATGAACACCCGTTTATCATCTGCATTTCTTCTTGGTGTAACAGTTTTAATGGCCATAGCATCGGTCGACATGGAAATACCTTTCGACAACGTAAAACTGGGTGAAATTTTCCAGATTCTCAGAAAAAATCTGAGTCAGCTATAAAGAAAGTCGGATAGTACACAATTTGTACAAGAACCTAAAAGGAATAATTAGAATGGAAGACCATGCGCTCGAATTACAAACTGTGAAATCCTTGGAAGTGCTCTACGGACCTAATCTTCAATCTATGTATCGAAGAAGCAATGGCGGAAATAAACGAAAGGTTAAAGTGAGGGCTTTTAAAATTCAGTGTGATAGGTTAAAAGTGATACGATTCGCTAGTAGTACTGCTAACCTCAGTGAAAATTAAGAACAATTACGGCCTGTGCTGCATGAAATGGGCAGTCTAACGAGTACAGTATATGGACTGAGAGTAAACCGAAGAGAAACGAAAGCGAGAAGAAGTGGCGGGTATTAGACTAGCTATATAGACAATATCAAAATTGGGGACCACCAAGTAGAAAAAGCTAAGGGATTCTGCTACCTTGAAAGCAAAATGACACATGACCATCGAAGCAAGGAGAATGTAAAATGCAGGTGAGCACAGGCAACGAGGACATTCCTGGTCGAGAGAAACCTAGAAGAAAAAAAAAATGTTCTTAATTTGAGAAAGAAATTTCTGAGAATGTGCAGTTGGAGCACAGCTTTGTATGGTAGTGAATCATGGACTGTGGGAAAACTGGAACACAAGCAAAGCGAGAGAGGAACATAAGGAAACTTCTGACATGAAGAAGGGTCACGGTGACATCGCAATACTTGTAACAAATACAGGGAGTTTCAAAAAGAATATACTTATTTCGAATGCACATACGAATATGAAACTTTACGCACATATTTACGAACCTCTCAAGTTCAGATTGTAGATGTTCAATATGTCCTCCATCAGCAACATGAACAATATCACATCGATATCAAATTCCTCCCAAACTCGAGCAAGCATGTCCTTCGTCACCGATGTTACTGCGGTTCATTAACTCTTCCAGGTTCTGTGTCTTAAACGAAACCCACAGAAAGAAGTCAGAGGGTGTCAAATCCTGTGACCGTGGAGCCCAGCTGAGGCATGCTAATTCGCCAGCTCGTTGACAACCATTCCAACGGTTCGGTAGAATTTCATTCAGATAGTCATGCACTTGAGACTCCAGTGACGGGGTGCCCAGTCTTCTTGAAAAATTAAGTTGTCTTCGTGCAGCCTCGGAAACAACCAGTTCTGTAACATAGCGAGATACTACTAACCGTTAACCGTGTTTCCATCACAGAAGATCAGGATATCGCACAAAACACATTGACATAGGGGGAATCTCGTACATGTTCAGTGGCTGCATGTGTGTTCTGTAGGCCCCAAATTTGAACATTGTGTTTGTTTACCTGACCACTAACATGTAAAGTCGCTTCATCACTCAACACAATGCACTGTGCGAAAGTGTTATCATTGTCAATAACGTCAAGAATCTCGTTACAAAGTGCTACCCGTCTGCATTTGTGATCAGAACGGAGAGCTTGTAACAGCTGTAACTTGGACGGCTTCATAACCAACCGACGTCTCAAAACTATCCAAATTGTTGTTGTAAGCAGTTGTAACTCCCGACTGGCACGACGAGTTGATTTTGAACGTCCACGTTGGAAAGCAGTTTGAATTCGTGCAACATTTTCTTTAGGAACACGAGGGCGTCCAGGACTCTTTCCTTTACATACACATCCTGTGTCTAAAAACTGTCGATACCATCTGCGAATGTTCCACCCATTCGGAAGATCAATTTGGTACCTCAACCTGAATCGTCTTTGCGCTGTAATCACGGAATTGCACTTCGCAAACTCGAGAACATAAAATAATTTCTGTTGCGGAGTCGCTATTTTAAACATATGGCGGTTACCAAGCAAAACAGAAGACAACTGAAATCTAGCTGCTATTAATACACTCCTGGAAATGGAAAAAAGAACACATTGACACCGGTGTGTCAGACCCACCGTACTTGCTCCGGACACTGCAAGAGGGCTGTACAAGCAATGATCACACGCACGGCCAGCGGACACACCAGGAACCGTGGTGTTGGCCGTCGAATGGCGCTAGCTGCGCAGCATTTGTGCACCGCCGCCGTCAGTGTCAGCCAGTTTGCCGTGGCATACGGAGCTCCATCGCAGTCTTTAACACTGGTAGCATGCCGCGACAGCGTGGACGTGAACCGTATGTGCAGTTGACGGACTTTGAGCGAGGGCGTATAGTGGGCATGCGGGAGGCCGGGTGGACGTACCGCCGAATTGCTCAACACGTGGGGCGTGAGGTCTCCACATTACATCGATGTTGTCGCCAGTGGTCGGCGGAAGATGCACGTGCCCGTCGACCTGGGACCGGACCGCAGCGACGCACGGATGCACGCCAAGACCGTAGGATCCTACGCAGTGCCGTAGGGGACCGCACCGCCACTTCCCAGCAAATTAGGGACACTGTTGCTCCTGGGGTATCGGCGAGGACCATTCGCAACCGTCTCCATGAAGCTGGGCTACGGTCCCGCACACCGTTAGGCCGTCTTCCTCTCACGCCCCAACATCGTGCAGCCCGCCTCCAGTGGTGTCGCGACAGGTGTGAATGGAGGGACGAATGGAGACGTGTCGTCTTCAGCGATGAGAGTCGCTTCTGCCTTGGTGCCAATGATGGTCGTATGCGTGTTTGGCGCCGTGCAGGTGAGCGCCACAATCAGGACTGCATACGACCGAGGCACACAGGGCCAACACCCGGCATCATGGTGTGGGGAGCGATCTCCTACACTGGCCGTACACCACTGGTGATCGTCGAGGGGACACTGAATAGTGCACGGTACATCCAAACCGTCATCGAACCCATCGTTCTACCATTCCTAGACCGGCAAGGGAACTTGCTGTTCCAACAGGACAATGCACGTCCGCATGTATCCCGTGCCACCCAACGTGCTCTAGAAGGTGTAAGTCAACTACCCTGGCCAGCAAGATCTCCGGATCTGTCCCCCATTGAGCATGTTTGGGACTGGATGAAGCGTCGTCTCACGCGGTCTGCACGTCCAGCACGAACGCTGGTCCAACTGAGGCGCCAGGTGGAAATGGCATGGCAAGCCGTTCCACAGGACTACATGCAGCATCTCTACGATCGTCTCCATGGGAGAATAGCAGCCTGCATTGCTGCGAAAGGTGGATATACACTGTACTAGTGCCGACATTGTGCATGCTCTGTTGCCTGTGTCTATGTGGCTAAAAAAAAAAATGGCTCTGAGCACTATGGGACTTAACATCTGTGGTCATCAGTCCCCTAGAACTTAGAACTACTTAAACCTAACTAACCTAAGGACATCACAAACATCCATGCCCGAGGCAGGATTCGAACCTGCGACCGTAGCAGTCGCGCGGTTCCGGACTGAGCGCCTAGAACCGCAAGACCACCGCGGCCGAGTCTATGTGCCTGTGGTTCTGTCAGTGTGATCATGTGATGTATCTGACCCCAGGAATGTGTCAATAAAGTTTCCCCTTCCTGGGACAATGAATTCACGGTGTTCTTATTTCAATTTCCAGGAGTGTATAAACTAAACTATGTATTCTTTCTCCAATAGCCGAGCCGAGGCGCAGCGAAGGGTAGTTAGGAGAAAATATCACTGTATAATATATATATTCTTTTCTTGAACTCCCTGTACTTGAGGACGTACGTTGCAAGTGCTACTCTGAAATGGAGAGGTTGGTGCAGCAGAGGAAATCATGACGGGCAACAGCAAACTAATTAGAAGACTGATGACTCATGAAAAAAGTATTGTGATGTGTAGTTCCATAAGGTTACGTAACTACATAGAAGTGAAGATAATCAACTTTGACTGGAACTTCTTCTTCTTTCTTTTAGTGTTCAACCCTGAGGTTGGTTTGGGGGCATAGCACAATTCCTCTCTTCTGTCTGCCTTCCTCTTCATTTCCACTTATGTGTTACATCCAACGTCATTCATGACCTGTTACATGTATGGTATCCTTGGTCGCCCCCGCCGATTCCTTCCCTCAATAGCTCCTCCTGCTATTTTCCAATGATGTTGTTGCGTCGCAGGATGTGCCCTACAAGTTTGTCTCTTCTTGTTTGGATGTGCCTCCACAGAGATCTGGTCTCCTGTACTCTTCTAAGCACCTCTTCATTGGTTACTTTGTGTCTCCAGCTGATCTTCATCATCCTTCTATAGCACCACATCTCCAGGGCCTCTAGCCATCTTCTCTCTTCTCTTCCAATTGTCCAAGTTCCACATCCGTATAGGGCCACACTCCAAACGAAACCTTTCATGATACGTTTCCTTATTTTCAGACTGATGTTGTGCTGGTGAGTGAGTTCCTTCTCCGATTAAATGCAATTTTGGCCTTTTGTATTCTGGTCGCAATTTCTTTCCGGCTTCTACCATCCCTTGTGATTTTGCTTCCCAGGTATGTAAATTCCTCTATCACTTCCAGCTCCTCTCTTCCAATTCTCATTCTCAGAGGTTCATATTCTGCTCCTGTACTGCATACCATCACTTTAGTCTTTTTCTTGTTTACTCTCATTCCATACTGATTGCATTGAATTTTTGCCATTGTTCTGAGGACTTCCTCTAGATCTTCTTTTGTCTCCGTGATTATAGCAGTATCATCCGCATTACGCAGCATGGCTTGATACCCACCACAATAGTTTCTCGAACTTGGCCTACAGCTTCCTGGATGCAAGCATTGAATATAAGACGAGCGACAGCACATGCTTGCCTTACCCCTCTTCTAATATTTGCTTCTTGTTCCTGATGACAGTTCCTAATCATTCTTACAGAAACTGAGTATCGCACGGATTTCTTTGTACTTTATTCCACTTTTCCTCAGCACTCTGAACATCTCTTGCCAGATAACGTTGTCAAATACCTTTTCCATGTCTACAAAGGCAATATAAGTTGATTTATTTTTCTGTAATTGCTCTTCGATAACGAGTCTCAGTGCCCGAATCGCCCAATCCCGTTCTGAAACCAAACTGATTTTCAGTCAGCATATCGTCCACTTCAATTCTCTTCAGAAGTATATTTATGAGAATTTTTGATGCATGTTCGGTACTGTTCGCATTTTGTAGCTGCTGCCTTCTTTGGTATAGGAACTGTGGTATCGTTGCCACAAATACTACTACAACGCCGCGCGAACACAGGATTGGCAGCCCTCGTCTGCCGAGCACAGCGCACTCTAGCGGGCTGAGCAGCTCGACGGAACTGGAGTGTGCCTCGTTCACTTCTTGGCTAGATTTCAACCTAGGCAGATGGACTTTCATAATCGACCCTCAGCCAGTTCTGTAATGCCCATCAGGCTTAGTCCCTGAGAATATGTTTTATTAGTTCATGGTATTCCATGTTACGAGATGGTCAGTTCATAGCCGCAGCTGCAGTCCTACGAACTACTGAAGATAGGTAATTTCATTGGACTATGTGTTTCTTGAATAATAATCCTTCTCTCTAACAGTGTGCCGTACCGCATATTATTGCAACCTGAACTCCTTCAGCTCCTATCAACTCGGCCTCTTACTTATTTGCATTCAGTAACGAGGTGAAAATATCCACGCGTTTTGTGCGTCTAAACAGTGAGACACAATAAGAACAAAGCTACAATTGACTGGAACTAGTCAACAGAAAAAATGCAACTGATGCTCAAAGTAAACTACTAATTTTAGAAATCAAAACAGTTGATGTACCTTTCACTATGAAGATGTCTGGATAGAAAACTAATCTGCTGGAGAGATGACGCAAAGGAAATAGTAACTGATTAATACCTTGTAAGAGTTTTTGCCGCAGTAATGGTTGCCTACCTGAGAAGCGCACATCTGCAGACAGCAGCACGTCTGTGGGAAGAGGAAGTCCCGTCGGCGCTTGGGTGCAGTACGTGTTGGGAGTGGCTGGTTCAGCCCTCCTCTGCTCGCTCATTCGTTAGCCTCGCCACTGGCTCCGCCACGGGACCGGAACAGAGAGAGCACCGCCGGTGAAGCACGAGCGGTAACTTCGTTGTGGCTAGTTGCGTCTCCCGGGATATCCGACGCGTGTGGCGTAGCGTTGCGTTGCATCGCGCAGAAGCGCGTGTTGCTGACTGGACAGCCGAGCAAGTGCGCAGTACCTGTAGGCTGTCGCGGCGCGCAGTGCCCCACAGGTACTCTAACTGGACTATAGTCGGGGGAAATACGATGCGCAGCTAGTGCTAAAACTGGAGCACGGGGAAATCAGCTAACAGTGCAACGCTTCTTCCAAAAAAAAGACATAAGGAATGAAACTTCCTTACTACTAGTTTGTTCTATCTGTTTTCATGAAAGGGTCCTACGCTGATCTTGAGATGTCATGAATGTTCTGAGAATTCAAAGGTGAAAATATACTTGAGATCTACCTAACACAACTAGGGTGCCACCATATTAACTGTTTATCGTGTACTGAGCAAATAAGGTTAAGACGAAAATACTGAGGAATAAATCTGTCATGTAGTCAATGGCAATTCGATTCTAAATAAGTATTGAATAAAACTGAAACTAGAGGTTTTCGTAGCAAAATTAGTAATGAGAATTAAATCGGAAAGCTACTAAGAGACAAAGATTAAAAATTAAAATAATAATACACATCTAAAATATAATTTAAGAGTTGGTATAAGAAATATCAATGTGTTGGAGCAACTATTTAGTGATGTAGCACTTAGTCAAAAGAAATCAGCTGATAAATGATGGAGAACAGGTAACTGCTCCTATCATCTAGGCAATGGCAGTTAGTTTCTACATAAGTATTGAATAAAAATGAAAATAGAGGTTTTAGTAGAAAAAATTAGTAATTAAAGTTAAATCAAAAAGCTACTAAGAGACGAAGATGAAAAATTATAATACATATCTAAAATATAATTTAAGGGCTGGTATAAGAAATCTCAATGTGTTGGAGAAACTATTTAGTGATGTAGCACTTAGTCAAAGGAAATCAGCTGACAAATGATGGAGAACAGGTAACTGCTGCCAATGAAACAAATCATTTTCAAAGACCGGGTTCGATCATCTAATTCGATTATGCGTTCTTCTTGAATAACTTATAATTATTTACAGCTGCCTGGATAGCTGTTTTCTTACTGTAAATAAACTAAATTCCACGTTATTTCTCTACCGGCATTAAAAAAAACTGCACACTGTATTTTCCTATAGACGGCAGTGATTCAGAATGGATTTTATTTTATGTGATGCCGCAGCTATGAAATTCCCCTATTGTCTGCTATAATAATTTTATGTCACGTGAAGACGATTAGATGCTCTAAGCCTTATCATGGCAGGTAGTTAGAGGCTGTGGAAGCAAGGTACTGTACTTTAAGACAACACGTATATATTACGGAGATGATACACTATCTCACATGCGAAATGTTGCAAAAAAGAGTATCTGTTTTTATCGAAATACTATTGGACACATTCAAACAACTATGCATGTACTGTGAAATGATTATTTTCTTGCGGAACGATCATAGAAACACGACAAAAACATGTATGGAGTAAAAGTGAAAGTTATTTCATCAACACACCCAAACCAATACAAAAGGAAATAGATTTAATTGACATTATGCATTACCATTATACATAAACTTTAGTAAATCCACACTGAAGAGTCGAAGAAACTGGTTCATTTGCCTAATATCATGTAGAGCCCCCGCAAGCATGCACAAGTGCCGCAACACGAACGTAGCTTGGTCTGGACTAATGCCTCAGGTAGTACTGGAGGAAACTGACACCATGAATCCTGCAGGGCTGTCCATAAAACCCTAAGAGTACGAGGGGGTGCCGATCTCTTCTGAACAGCACGTTGCAAGGCTTCCCAGATATGCTCAATAAAGTTCATGTCTGGGGAGTCTGGTGGCCAGCGAAAGTGTTTAAACACAAAAAAGTGTTCCTGGAACAACTCTGTAGCAATGCGGGATGTGTGTGGTGTCGCATTGTTCTGCTGGAACTGCCCAAGTCCCTCGTAATGCACAGTGGACATGAATGATGCAGGTGATCAGACAGGAGGCTTATGTACGTGTCACCTATCGGAGTCGTATCTAGACGTATCGGGGGTCCCATATCACTCCAGCTGCACAGGCCCCACACTATTACAGAGCTTTCACAAACTTGAACAGTCCCCTGCTGACATACAGGATCCATGGATTCATAAGGCTGTCTCCATATCCGTGCATCCATCCGCTCGATGCAATTTGAAACGAGACCCGTCCGACCAGGCAAATCTTTCCAGTCATCAACAGTCCAGTGACGGTGTTGACGGACTCAGGCGGGGCGTAAAGTTTTGTGTTGTGCAGTCATCAAAGGTAGACGACTGGGCCTTCGGCTCCGAAAGTCCATATCGATGATGTTTCGTTGAATGGTTCGCAGGCTGACACTTGTTGATGGCCCAGCATTGAAATCTGCAGCAGTTTGCGGAAGGGCTGCACTTCTGTCACATTGAAAGATTCTCTTGAGTCATTATTGGTCCTGTTTTTGCGGCCGCAGCAATGTCGGAGATTTGATATTTTACCGTATTCCTGATGTTGACGGTACACTCGTGAAATGGTCGAACGGGAAAATCACCACTTCATCGCTACCTCGGAGATGTTATGCCCACCGCTCGTGCGCCGACTATAACACCACGTTCAAGCACAATTAAATCTTCATAACCAGCCATTGTAGGAGCAGTAATCAATCTAACAACATCGCCAGACACTTCTCTTATATAGGCGTTGCCGACCGAAGCGCCGTATTCTTCCTGTTTACATATCTCTGTATCTGAATACTCATGCCTACACCAGTTTCTTTGGCGCTTCAGTGTAAAGTAAACCTCTTGCTCTTTCCCTGTCGTGAATAATAAAATAAGTTGCTATATCTCATTACTGTATATTGCATACTGAATTTTCCTATTAGCGGCAGTGAGTCATAATGGTTTTTTTTTGTGTAATGCCATATGTAGAAAATTTTCCTGCTGTCTGCTCTAAATACACTCCTGGAAATTGAAATAAGAACACCGTGAATTCATTGTCCCAGGAAGGGGAAACTTTATTGACACATTCCTGGGGTCAGATACATCACATGATCACACTGACAGAACCACAGGCACATAGACACAGGCAACAGAGCATGCACAGTGTCGGCACTAGTACAGTGTATATCCACCTTTCGCAGCAATGCAGGCTGCTATTCTCCCATGGAGACGATCGTAGAGATGCTGGATGTAGTCCTGTGGAACGGCTTGCCATGCCATTTCCACCTGGCGCCTCAGTTGGACCAGCGTTCGTGCTGGACGTGCAGACCGCGTGAGACGACGCTTCATCCAGTCCCAAACATGCTCAATGGGGGACAGATCCGGAGATCTTGCTGGCCAGGGTAGTTGACTTACACCTTCTAGAGCACGTTGGGTGGCACGGGATACATGCGGACGTGCATTGTCCTGTTGGAACAGCAAGTTCCCTTGCCGGTCTAGAAATGGTAGAACGATGGGTTCGATGACGGTTTGGATGTACCGTGCACTATTCAGTGTCCCCTCGACGATCACCAGTGGTGTACGGCCAGTGTAGGAGATCGCTCCCCACACCATGATGCCGGGTGTTGGCCCTGTGTGCCTCGGTCGTATGCAGTCCTGATTGTGGCGCTCACCTGCATGGCGCCAAACACGCATACGACCATCATTGGCACCAAGGCAGAAGCGACTCTCATCGCTGAAAACGACACGTCTCCATTCGTCCCTTCATTCACGCCTGTCGCGACACCACTGGAGGCGGGCTGCACGATGTTGGGGCGTGAGCGGAAGACGGCGTAACGGTGTGCGTGACCGTAGCCCAGCTTCATGGAGACGGTTGCGAATGGTCCTCGCCGATACCCCAGGAGCAACAGTGTCCCTAATTTGCTGGGAAGTGGCGGTGCGGTCCCCTACGGCACTGCGTAGGATCCTACGGTCTTGGCGTGCATCCGTGCGTCGCTGCGGTCCGGTCCCAGGTCGACGGGCACGTGCACCTTCCGCCGACCACTGGCGACAACATCGATGTACTTTTGGAGACCTCACGCCCCACGTGTTGAGCAATTCGGCGGTACGTCTACCCGGCCTCCCGCATGCCCACTATACGCCCTCGCTCAAAGTCCGTCAACTGCACATACGGTTCACGTCCACGCTGTCGCGGCATGCTACCAGTGTTAAAGACTGCGATGGAGCTCCGTATGCCACGGCAAACTGGCTGACACTGACGGCGGCGGTGCACAAATGCTGCGCAGCTAGCGCCATTCGACGGCCAACACCGCGGTTCCTGGTGTGTCCGCTGTGCCGTGCGTGTGATCATTGCTTGTACAGCCCTCTCGCAGTGTCCGGAGCAAGTATGGTGGGTCTGACACACCGGTGTCAATGTGTTCTTTTTTCCATTTCCAGGAGTGTAATTTTGCGTCACGTGAAGATGATTAGATGCTCTAAGCTGTATGATGATACCGTCTTGGATATGGAGGTAGCACGTAGGTAGAGACTGTGGATGCAAGGTATTATAGACACTATCTCAAATACGAATTGTTGTAAGAAAGAGCATCTGTTTTTCTTGAAGTACTATTAGACAATTTCAAATAAATGTTCAGTTACTGTGGAATTATAGTGTTCTTACCCAACGACCATAGAAACATGATAAAACTATGAACGGAGTAAAACTAATTTCATCAACACTCCCAAATCGATATAAAAGAAAAGAGATGTACTTAAAATTGTGTATTATCCTTATTCATAACTTTTAATAAATCTAGGTGCGTGTATTTTAAGCCAGTACTTTGATTTACTTAAGAGAAAATGCTGCGATTCTTCAGTGATATGGCAATATTTATATAATTTAAGAGTTGTCTAGCCATAGAATTAACATTAATTTTCACACGGTTCGCGTTGCCCGAGACACTATGCCTACACCAGCGTTGTGCCCTGTCGTCAAATCCGCCACAGGTCATTGCCTGTCTGCTTTATACAGCACTCAAGCCTCCGACCTAAGCACTCTGTGACACGGCGTGAACATCCAAAAGCCTGACACCAACCCATAGTTTTCCCGTTCTGCACTCGAGACAAATACCATTAGAAAAGATTTCCTTACACTTAAATCTACTCGTATATTAAATTCTATTCGATTTTATGAAATTTCTCTTCTCCAGAAATGCTTTCCTTGCCACAACCAGTTTATATTTAATATCTGCTCCACTTCGCACATCATATACTAACTTACTACCCAATTATCAAAACTCATCTTTTACCTCTACTGTCTCATCTTCTAATCCGATCGGTTCAGTATAGCCTGATTTCATCCCAACTACATTCTATCACTTTTATTTTACTTCCGCTGACGCTCAATTTGTAAGCTCTTTTCAACACGCTATCCATTAGAATTAACTGCTCTTCCAAGACATTGGCTGTCTCTTACAGAATTCAATGTTATCGGCAAACCGCAAGTATTTAATTCTCCTTACTGAAATTTAATTCCATCTCCAGACTGTCCTTTGGTCTCCTTCACTTGCTTCTTATGTTGCAGATTTGTATAACTCCGTACTTAGGTTGTATCCCTGTCTCACTCACTTCTCAACTGTGACTTCCCTTCCATGTCCTTCACACTCTGCAGGATTGGTGCTGTGCATACTGTGTATAACCCTTCACTCTCTGCATTATTTTCTAGCTATCTTTAGAGTTTCAAAGCGTATATTCCAGTGAACATTTTCAGAATCTTTCCCTAAGTCTATAAATGCTACAAGCGTAGGTTTGCCTTCATTTAACCTACATTATTATCAAAGATAAGTCGTAGGTTCAGTATTGCCTGGTGTGTCCGTACATTTCTCCAATACCCAAAATGATCTACTCTAGTAGTTTTTTTTATTTTTCTGAAAATAATTCGTTACAGGATTTTGCGATGTTGAGTTCTTATTTTTTGGTAATATTCACATCTATCAATGCCTGCTTTTTTTAGAACTGGGATTATTACTTTCTTACTGAATTTTGAGGATATTTCGCCTAGCATGACTGGCTCTCAAAAAGTTCTCAGTTCTCAACAATTCTCACGGAATGTCGTCTACATCGGAAGCATTCCTTCGAGCTAGATGTTTCAGTGCTCAGTGATATTCTTCTTGTGGAATCATATCTCCCATCTCATCTTCACGTAGTTAGTCCTTTCTTTGTATAATAATGTCTTCATTTCCCTTGCAGAACCTCTCTACATATCTCTTCCCCCTATCAGCTTTCCTTTCTTTGCTGATTACTGGCTTGGCATCTGAGGCTTTCCCTTTAAAGGTCTATCTTCCTATACGTGGTATCTATCTTTCCTCTAGTTATACATGCCTCTAAAGCTTTGCGCTTGTCCTCTAGCTATTTCTTCTTAGCTATGCAGCACTCTCTACCAACCAACCCCAGACTTCTGTATTCCCTTTCATCCGCTGAATCTACTGCATTTTTTATATTTTCTCTTTTCATCTGTTAAATTCAGTATTCAACGTTTTCTTTTGCGGATATGATTCTCCACTGGCTCCATTGTTTCATCTCTCAAAGTTACCTATTTATCATCTATTGCAGTTCCTTTCTCTGTAGTGCGCTAACTTTGCGTAATGCTTGCTCTGGAAGTCTCGGTAATCTCTGATCTCTCATCTTATCATCTCCTTAATCTCTTACCTCTTTGTAATCTCTTAAATTTTCCCTTACAGTTCATAGCCAACACATTGTGATCAGGGTCTAAGCCTGCCCTTGGAAATGTCTTATATTTATCCGTCTTGACATAATAGAGTCACGATAGAATCTTCCAGTCTCTTCAGGTTTCTTCCAAATACAATAATACAACCTTCTAACTTGATGCTTAGATCAAGTATTAGCAATGATTAAATTATGCTCAGCTCTAAATTCTAGCAAATCGCTCTGAGTACTATGGGACTTAACTGCTGTGATCATCAGTCCCCTAGAACTTAGAACTACTTAAACCTAACTAACCTAAGAACATCATACACATCCATGCCCGAGGCAGGATTCGAACCTGCGACCGTAGCGGTCACGCGATTCCAGACTGAAGCGCCTAGAACCTCTCGGCCACAACAGCCGGCTCTTCAGGAAGATCTATGGTTCATTGGGGGGGGGGGATGGGGGATATACATTATATGTTGTCTCTACTGTATCGAAAAAGGACTGAACCTGTTAATTCATGTGTAGTTCTGGCACTCACTGTATTTGCATAAGGGTGTATAAAATAATCACCCGATTTGGAACGTCTATGTCTCTGAAACAAACATAAACAATGAATTTTGTTTTTTGATGAACGGGAAAATCAAAAAGTCTTTTTTCATATATTTTCATAGGTGTTCGATTTGCCTCCTTGAGATACACGGCATATGTCAACGCGATATTCAAATTGTCCCCACATTGCAGCGAGCGTGTCTTGAGTTACAGCTTCCACAGCTGGTGTTATGCGATGTCTCAGTTCATTCATTATTGATGGTAACGGAGGCAGATAAACAGAGTCTTTTATAAACCTCCGCAAGAAATAATCACATTCAGTAAGGTCTGGTGACCTTGGAGGCCAGTAATGTAAGGCTGAATCATTTGGTCCAGTGCGACCGACCCATAGTTCAGTAATCCTTTGATTTAGAAATTCCCTCACTTTCAGATACCAGTGTGGCGGTGCCCCACACTATTGGTAAATGAAGTCGTTCGAATCAGTCTCCAACTCTGGTAAAAGAAAGTTCTACAGCATATCGAGATATGTGCTTCCTGTAACAGTGCTCCCAGCAACAAAAAATGGACCATCCACTTTTTCTGGTGAAACTCCACAAAACAGATTAAATTTAGGAGAGTCCCTCTCATCTTATACAACTTCATGTCGTTGTTCCGTACCCCATATTCTCCGTTACGACAGTTCACCTTTCCATTTAAATGAATGTTGCCTCGTCAATAGACACTAAGCGCGGAAGAGAACTATCATCTTCCATCCTGCCAAGAACGAAATTACAGAACTGCAGACGTTGTTATTTGCCACCTTCAAGAAGAGCTTGCAGTAACGCAACACAAGCCAGACGGACATCGGGGCATGTAGTAAACGGATTTATGTGGACTCGTTGTCAAACTATGGCGGATACGTCCCATGTCTGTGTCAAACAATCGGGGACGGCCCGGCGATTTGTCTTTATACAAAGAACCTGTTTCTCGGAATTTTTCACGCCATCGTCTTATGCTCTGTGCTGTAGGAGCATTCACACAATATCTAATACGAAGGTCACGCTGATCAGTTATTAGTGACCTGCAGTGCGCAAAACGTACAACACAAAACGCTTCCTGTTATCCCGATACCATTTTTACTAGAAGTGAAGTGGGCACATACTGCTGCTACCTAGCGGTAACAAAGTAAAACTCAAGAGTTCGTTCTTTCCAACAGTACGTTGTTCACGCACATATCTCAGATAACATAAGAGTTATGATGCTTTTAAAATAGGATGATATAACCTGGGTTTAGTCTGTGGTGAAGACCGTTTTATCCCACATACTGCACCACAATAGCTACCACCACCACTGAGAATTGGCACTACTTGGGCAGAAAAGTAACGACAAATATGTGACCAGAGTCAGTAACACATCTTCACCCCTGAAGGAAGCAACAAATGTTTTTCCAAGCCACTTTTTTAAATATGAAAACTTGCGAGGCCAGCTGAGGATGAAGTGAGAAAGGTGTGAAAAACAGTGTATACAACTACAACCCACAAAGAGACACACCGTGGATTGACAACATGACGGGAAATCCCAGTAGAGATCGTCAAATACTGTTAATTTCGAGAAAGTATTCAAAAGAAATTAGTTTTGAACAAAGAATCATATTTTTAGGGCTATTTTTCCGATTACATACCGTAGGGCCGTAACAATCGGTGTCCGGACATTTGCCACGGCGGACATTTGCCACGATTTTACCTGCTCCGAATGGTTGGGTCCCTTGTCTACCCCTCCTCCTCCTCCTCCTCCTCATCGCTTACAGAGACTTTCCGCTGGTTTACTTAACATAGAACCAGAATCTCTTTGGATTTTCCGCCACATTTCTAGAGAGAGTTTCGTTGTGGAAGCTATTAAATGGATCTCGCACTGAAATCCGCACCAAATTTAGAGCCTCAGTAAAACTTCGCCAATCTTGGAGATTTTGTGTTTGTATAAATTATACGTGCCTTTTTCGGTGCTCATTCAGTAGCTTTCTGTCGTGTTTTGTGTACCATGGGGGATCAGTTCCGTCTCTTATTAATTTATTTGGTACGAATCTCTCGAGTGCTGTTGATACTATTTCTTTGAACTTAAGCCACATATGGTCTTCACTTACATAGTTTGGAAGGATTGGAGACTGTCTCTTAGACAGACATCAACCGAATTTTTAGCTGCTTTTATAAATAGATATATTTCCGTTTAGTTTTGCTGAATTTCTTTGTTACGGAATTGAGCCTCGCTACGACTGTGTGCTCGTTAATCCCTGTATCCGTCGTGACGCTCAGGATTATTTGTGGCTGAGAGGTCAAGTGTGTTTTCGTAGCCATTTACAATTTGAATGGCCTCGTGAACTAATTGTTCAAAATAATTTTAAAAAAAGCATTTAGAACAATTTCGAAAGTTGTTTGTATCTACAATAGGGGTCTGAAAATGTATTTTTGTCAACATACGGAAGGTAGATTGAAGTCACTGCCAACTATAATTGTATGAGTAGGATACCTATTTGTGATGAGACTCGAGTTTTCTTTGAACAGTTCAGCAACTGTTTCATGTGAGACCGGGGTCGGTAAAACGAGGCAGTTATTAATTTATTCTGGTTGTCGAATATAACCTCTGCCCATACTAAGTCACAGGAACTGTCTGCTTCAATGTCGCTTGTGAGTTGGAACACACATTACATTATTTTTCCTCAAGTTAAGTTTCTTGTTTCTGTTGTAGTGCAGATCATTACAATTACGGCTTTTCCCTCCAAAAGCTAGGATGCATTCTCTGTGACACTGTAAGTGACAGAGCTAAACAATGTAGAACAACAACGTACGTTACAAGCATAGCATACTGTATTACTCCACTTCCTTATTTCTAACATTTTAAAATTGTACGTCGACTTTAGATGACATGTCAATCATAGATGTTCTTATCTCCATTTAGTGGACGTATTTTCAGTCATGTTCTGAACATTGTCCGGCTACACTTTATTAACTAATGTTTCGCCGCAAGGGATATCGTATTTTAGAGAGTAAATTAATATGGATTATATCGTTCTTCATAGGTTCAAATGAGTCTGAGCACTATGGGACACATCTGAGGTCATAATTTCCCTAGAACTACTTAAACCTAACTAACCGAAGGACGTCACACACACCCATGCCAGAGGCAGGATTCGAACCTGCGACCGTAGCGGGCGCGCGGTGTAGTTCTTCTTTTCACACATTCACATACCCCTTTCTTCTTTCCTTATTGTCTTTTGGGCATGCAGCTGTAGCATTTAAAGTACGCACAAATGCAGTGTTCAAAAACAAATGATTAGTTTACATTCGCATTCTCTTTACATCGTTCCTTTCTTGTTGCTCCCATGGCGATGGACTGTTTCTATCGCAATCAGTAAGCGTGAAAGGAAGCTACAGTACAGACAGAGGTATCTATATTTTTATACTTGGCAGAACTAATTACATACTGACATAATCGTCGGTATTGCTTTCGTTTCCCAAAGGTTATAAATATTTCGATTTCGGGAAAGAAGCTCTGTATTTGGCCAAGATGTCGAAGAAGGAGGTCCCTTACGTACTGGTTGTATCGAGTAAGATGTGGAGACGGCAGTTTGAAAGCGGACAGAAGTAGTACGAGGAAGGGCGTCCCTTACCTGAGGGATCGCTACTTGGCGAAGGGGCAAGTGTGGCGAATGTCCGGCGTGGCAAATGTCCGCTGTGGCAAATGTCCGGCATTCGTAACAATCATAAAAGCTGGCCAACCTGAACAAAAAAACCTTAAAAATTAATGCACTATCAGGTGAACAACCAGATCAAAGAAAATATTTATGTCGTAGTGTTAGGCCTAAAATAGAAAATAAGTCAGAAGTTTTATACAATATTTTACAGGAACGAAACTAGATTAACTGAAAAAGACACGTAATTGTCTAAATATTCTTCAGTAAGGAATCGAAAAGGTAATAAAAGGAATTTCAAAAGTAGGTGTAAAGAACATATACGGAGCTGAAATTATGTAAACAGAAATTTTACGTTTGCTGAACACCTGATAAAACATGCTTACGATGCATCCAATATGGAAGATGACACAAAAATCATTAGAGTGAACAATGCCAACGAAAGACTCCTGATATTACAGGTAAAATTTCATATGCAAAGAGCCCATGCAATGAAAAAGAAAGTAATTAACGACGAAATCAATAAGTTACTGATCGTGTAAGCCAGTAAAACAACAACAAATAGAAATTCTTAACGTAACTAGAGCCGTTGGTTGATAAATACACTGATTATCCAAAACATTATGACCACTGAGACTTCCTACCAAGTGGTAGAGCATTTGCCTGCGAAAACCAAAGGTCCCGAGTTCGAGTCTCGGTCCGGCACACAGTTTTAATCTGGCAGGATGTTTCATGTCAGCGCACACTCCGCTGCAGAGTGAAAATCTCATTCTGGAGACATCCCCCAGGCTGTGGGTAAGCCATGTATCCGCAATATCCTTTCTTCCTGCAGCTAGTTCTGCAAGGTTCGCAGGAGAATTTGTGCGAAATTTGGAAGGTAGGAGACGAGCTAACTTGCAGAAGTAAGGATGTGAGGACGGGGCGTGAGGCGTGCTTGGGTAGCTCAGACGGTAGAGCACTTTTCTGTGAAAGGCAAAGGTCCCGAGTTCGAGTCTCGGTCAGGAACACAGTTTTAATCTGCCACGAAGTTTCATATGAGCGCACACTCCTCTTCAGAATGAAAATCTAATTCATTATGACCGCTGCCGGCCGCAACGTTGGACACTGCCTGGTGGTGATACAAGCACGTGATGCGGTAGCAAAATTATGTAAGCTGAGCAGTGGATCACACTAGCGAAGGTATGGGAGGGAAATGTGGAAATCCATTTAGATAAGAGACTTTGACAAAGGGCAGATTATTATTACGCAGAGCCTATGAACGACTCCCTCGAAAACGGAAATGCTGGTCGAATGTTGAAGCGCTATTGTTGTGAGCATCTACCAAAATAGGTCGAAAGAAGGGAAACTACCAGTAGGCGCTAAATGGTAGGACGTGCATGGCTCTTCAGAGAAATGCTGGGTCACGCTCAAGTGTTTCGGAGCACACCATTCATCGTACATTGTGGAACGTGGAGCTCCGCAGCAGACTACCTCTACGTGTTCAGTTATTGACCAAAGGACATCGTCGATTACGACTGCAGTGGGCAAGGGACTATCGGGATTCTACCGTCGATGAATGGAAACGCGTTGGGACTTCGGATGATTCTCATTTCTGCTACACTGGGTGCCTCGTCGTGTCAATAAACGCCGAGTACTACGCTACGAGACTGCCGGTGTGCCCTAGCGGTTCTAGGCGCTTCAGTTAGGAACCGCGCGACCGCTACGGTCGCAGGTTCGAATCGTCCCTCGGGCACTGATGTGTGTGATGTCCTTAGGTTAGTTAGGTTTAAGTAGTTCTAAGTTCTAGGGGACTGATGACCTCAGTTGTTGAATCCCATAGTACTCAGAGCCATTTTAACTATGCTACGGGAGACATTATCCTGCGCTTGCATGGAACCTGTGGCAGACACGCTGACAGCTGCAAACCACATGCATGCCATCATACTTGATTTCATCCCTGACGACGATGTAGTCTTGCAGCAGTATAATTGTCCGTGCGAAGCCAAATCTGTGCTGCAGTGGTTTGACGAGGATTATAGTGAATTGACGTTGATGTCTCGGCTACCCAAAGTGCCTCATGTGAATCTTATGGAACCAGTACTGGTCGCTACTGGGCATCACCAATGCGTACGTAAATCAGCGGCCCGTTATTTAAGAAAATTACATGACCAGTGAATAGTCGTGTAATCTCACAACCTCCAAAAACCAACAAACAAACTGTAGGATCCCTGATACGCAGAATCGGTGATGTATTCCGTTCCGAGGACGAAGTAACAGCCTATTAAGGAGGTGGTTATACTGTTTCGGCTCATTGGTGTATCTCTCACTCTCTCCTTCTCTCACTCACTCTCTCTCTCTCTCTCACACACACACACACACACACACACACACACACACATACACGGACACACACACGCACACAAACACAAAGGACGATACAAAAAGGCATAGTTACAGTTGGCAACACAACACTCTCGAAACACACATACGTTCAACACACAATGTAAAGTGTAAGTGAAATGTTGTAATAAATGTGGGTGAAAAACGCCAGAAGTTAGTCGTCTGGAATATGGAGACCGAGTTTACAAGTCTCCAGGACCACACACATTAACTAGCAACATTGGAAATCGTAACACCTAACGATAACTTGTGCTGCAAAAGTTGCTTCTGCCCCTAAAGACAAGAGATAAACGTGAGAAATAACATAGTAACATACCTGTAAATACTACACAATGGATGTATTACATACGTAAAAACAAGCATGTTTTACAGACCGCTCAATATGTTTCATAAGTAAAAGACACGAAACGCGTGTGGCAAAAATCAAATTGCCATTCATTTAGGTGGAAAGTCGAAACATACCTCTGTAAAATAAGAACTTTTAAAGGTCACTGTGTCTTGAAAACCCTAACTTAATTTGCATATACAAAGGACAACAGGACTTTCGAACAGCATGTTGTTGTTGTTGTGGTCTTCAGTCCAGAGACTGGTTTGATACAGCTCTCCATGCTACTGTATCCTGTGCAAGTATCTTCATCTCCCAGTACCTACTGCAACCTACATCCTTCTGAATCTGTTTAGTGTATTCATCTCTTGGTTTCCCTCTACGATGTTTACCCTCCGCGCTGCCCTCCAATACTAAATTGGTGATCCCTTGATGCCTCAGAATATGTCATACCAACCGATCCCTTCTTCTAGTCAAGTTCTGCCACAAATTTTTCTTCTCCCCAATTCTATTCAATACCTCCTCATTAGTTATGTGATCTACCCATCTAATCTTCAGCATCTTTCTGTAGTACCACATTTCAAAAGCTTCTATTCTCTTTTTGTCTAAACTATTTATCATCCACGTTTCACTTCCATTCATGGCTACACTCCATACAAATACTTTCAGAAACGACTTCCTGACACTTAAAATCTATACTCGATGTTAACGAATTTCTCTTCTACAGAAACGCTTTTCTTGCCATTGCCAGTCTACATTTTATATGTTTGCTACTTCGACCATCATCAGTTATTTTGCTCACCAAATAGCAAAACTCATATACCACTTTAAGCGTCTCATTTCCTAATCTAATACCCTCAGCATAACCCGATTTAATTCGACTACATTCCATTATCCTCGTTTTGCTTTTGTTGATGTTCATCTTATATCCTCCTTTCAAGACACTATCCATTCCGTTCAACTGCTCTTCCTGGCCCTTTGCTGTCTCTGACAGAATTACAATGTCATCGGCGAACCTCAAAGTTTTTATTTCTTCTCCATGCATTTTAATTCCTACTCCAAATTTTTCTTTTCTTACCTTTACTGCTTGCTCAATATACAGATTGAATAACATCGGGGATAGGCTTCAAACCTGTTTCACTCCCTTCACAAACACTGCTTCATTTTCATGCCCCTCGACTCTTACAACTGTCATCTTGTTTCTGTACAAATGGTAAATCCCCTTTTGCTCCTTGTATTTTACCCCTGCCACCTTCAGAATCTGAAAGAGAGTATTCCAGTCAGCTTCGTCAAAAGCTTTCTCTAAGTCTACAAATGCTAAGAACGTGGGTTTCCCTTTCATAATCTATTTTCTAAGATAAGTCGTAGGGTCAGTATTGCCTCACGTAGATCGAGCGAGGTGGCGCAGTGGCTAGCACACTTGACTCGCATTCGGAAGGACGACGGTTGAATCCCGCGTCCATCCATCCTGATTTAGGTTTTCCGTGATTTCCCTAAATCGCTCCAGGCAAATGCCGGGAAGGTTCCTTTGAAAGGACATGGCCGACTTCCTTCCCCGTCGTTCCCTAATCCGATGAGATCGATGACCTCACTGTCTGGTCTCCTTCTCCAAACAACCCTCCAACCACTTCCCTTGCCTCATGTGTTCCATCATTTCTGCGGAATCCGAACTGATCTTCCCCGAGGTCGGCTTCTACCAGTTTTTCCATTCGTCTGTAAAGATATCTTGTTAGTATTTTGCACCTGTGGTGTATTAAACACGTAGTTTGGTCATTTTTACATCGGTCAACCCCTGCTTTCATTGTGATTTGAATTATTATATTCTTCTTGATTTGAACACCATAAATGCGATAAATACTTTAACTATATTCTAATAGCAGAAGGGCTAAATATCGTACCAACGGAGGTACATAATCGATCAAAACCGTAAATAAAATTTTCAGTGGTGTCGAATGAGCTTTGTCTGGGGGAGTCGGTGTCCTGCACGCAGATGTCGGGTGCAGGTTGTGGATGGTTGCCCCAGGCAAGCGTTTCGTGCGACGGCGACTCGGGCCGAGTGGAGGTAAACAAGGGACGCCGTCGGCCGCTTGGGAGTAGGGCGCGGCGGCTGCCAGATTGGAGGCGATACCCGCGCGAGCCGCTCCGTGCCGGACATACAGAGGCGCCGTGTTGGCCCCCGGGGGCGCAGCGGCACCTGCTGCGGCGGCCGCGGTCGCCCCACCTCCCAACCCCACTGTGTCGGCGGCGAGCAGTGTTTCGGGGGGGAGGCGGGCGTCGGGGCGCCAAATGCTGTTATGGAACCAGCAGGGCCGCGGGGAATCCGGGAAAAGGAGCGTGCTTCCACTCGGCATTATTCAGAACAAACTCATAGTTTTCTTTTATTTAATGTGTGGATCTTCAGCAATATGATGTTAAAAATTATTACCTATTGTATTGTTTTACTGATTTTTTGGTTGTGGTCTTGTTCAATGATTCGTTTGAACCTATTCTCGATGCTAATCTGTTCTATGCAAACCCCTTCATCTCTGCATAATTACTGTAACCTCATTCAGTAATTCCGTTATGAGTAAATGGACTGGGACCGCGACTGGTCGAAAATTGAAGGAAATGGATCCTAACAGCCCTAATTTTGTTTAATGATTTTATTTAGCTAGTAGTTTCGGTGGCTCTTTGTTACCATTTTATAGCCCCTATACACACTGTTACGTAAGTCATCTAATTGTTTGTGCTATTATAGCGATTTCTTCCCCATAGACGTGGACCCCTCACAAACGGCAGCTCTCTGTCCGTCTCCTCCATTCCTTTTAAAGGTATGAAGGGTGTGCTAGATCCAGGAGATACAGTTGTCCCTATAACAATAGAAACGAGTAGATGACGCGTACTGCAAGGTGTATAGGTGACTAAACATGGTGTGAGTGAGGTACCGAAGCTGGTAGCTAAAAAAAATGTATTACATGAAATTACAGATGTGGATACCTATTTTCTTAAAGAGTATAACCCCAATCCTTTTGACCTTACTTACTGTAGTCATGTCTTCTCTTTGTAGCGTAGGGTCTGTGAGGAGTGGGGTTTGGACTGTCGGTTGTGCAACTGTCATCTTATTTTTTTTTAAATGGTTGAAAAGGCTCTGAGAACTATGGGACTTAACATCCGAGGTCATCAGTCCCCTAGAACTTAGAACTACTTAAACCGAACCAACCTAAGGACATCACACACATCTATGCCCGAGGCGGGATTCGAACCAGCGACCGTAGCGGTCACGCGGTTCCAGACTGAAGCACTTAGAACCGCTAGGCCATAGCGCCCGGCCACCTTATTTCAACAAAATATTTATTAACGTCGTGAATATTTTCACAAAACAGAATTACATGAACAGATTGTTAAACAACAACACTAAATCAGTGTTGAAACGTCCAGATCTATTCCATATGTAATTTTTGTATCAGGTAATAGTAGAATGAATAAAAATACTTTTACGAAATGCCATACGTGGAATTCAGAAATCACTCATTAGTAGGGGCACCAAGCGAGGACATCTTTATCTTCAGCACTTTTCAGCCCCGGGCTAGGTCTGTTTGGTGCATAAGCCTCGCCATCTAGTTACGCTTTCCCACCATCACTCTGTGATCTGTCTGGTCCAGTCTTCTCTGTTTTTTTCGACGGACGCCTCCACACCTTTCAGCCTTCTTTCCTTTGGTCTCCCTCTTGGTTTTTTCCTTCACATCTCCATTACATGTATATTCTTGGCAATCCTCTTGTTTTGCATTCTGTTTAAGTGCCCTGAGTTTCTATCGTGCTCTATGAGGGTTCCTTTTTCATTATTTCCATTACCCTTTTATCCCCTATCCTTTCTCTCCTGGTTTCTCCTATCCTTCTTCTGAGGTATGTCATTTCATATGTCTACAATCTTCTTACATCTCTTTTCTACATTACCCATGTTTCATGTGCGTAGGTCACTACTGAGATGAACTAACTTCTAAAAATCATTTCTTAGCTTTTTTATGGGACGTCTTAATGCCAACATGGGCTCCCAACACTTCACAGGAATGCTTCTGTCTGCATGCCACGTTCACTGATCTCTTTGTCATTTCTTCCATTTTCCTCTGTCACACTTCCCAGGTAGTTAACACTTTCCCCCTTATTCAATTTTCACCTCCAATCCTTATTCCGCTAGTTGACCTATCTTTCTTTTTACTTGTAATCAGGTTCAAATGGTTCAAATGGCTCTGAGCACTATGGGACTCAGCATCTGAGGTCATCAGTCCCCTAGAACTTAGAACTACTTAAACCTAACTAACCTAAGGACATAACACACATCCATGCCCGAGGCAGGATTCGAACCTGCGACCGGAGCGGTCACGCGGTTCCAAACAGAAGCGCCTAGAACCGCACGGCCACACCGGCCGGTTCTTGTAATCAGGATATCACATTGTTTTGTTTACTTGGAAAATCATTCCATACTGTATCACAGTTTCTTCCCAAGCCTCCAGCTGTTCCTGAACCTCCTCCTCCCTGTTTCCACAGATCATGAAGTCATCAGCGAACACGATTGCTTTCATCTTGTCTTATCCAGTTTTTTCTACCACTTTAGTCATTATCTCAAGAGGAGAGGTGACAACGCACTGCCTTGTTTCACATCACTTGTTTTCTGGAACCAATCCATCTTTCATTTCTCACTTTCACATTACTTAGACTCCATTCAGCTTAATGTCTCTTTTCCTCTCCCTTGTGGTCTACTGCTTTCCAGACGTTTCTCCTGCAGACGTTATCAAACGCCCTTTCTGTATCGAGAAAGGCCTACACAAAGTCTTCCCCAAATTCATAATGGTACTCCTGGAGCTGCCTCACTGCAAATACGTGGTCAACAATTGACCTCCCAGGCCTGCAGCCAAACTGTTCCTCTCTCAATTTGTTCTACGAAATGCAGAATCGAAATTTGCACTCTCTTCCGTAGAACGTTATAATGAGGAGACCATACAATACAGTACAACATATGAATAAAACCACAACAGAATCTACGTCTACTACCAAGGTCCTACACCAGCTACTTAGTACTGCTGCAAGTGCCACATGCAACAACATCACAAAAACTAAGTAACTAGCAGCTATGTATAGTATTAGATGAGTCCTTAGTGTAAAAAAAAAAAAAAAAATTCGGAACTTCCTCTTTTGTGCAACAGTAACACAATCCTATAGCGTGAAGTTAATACAGTACACGCATTCGGCCCTCACGCCCACACGGTGCCGCATTACGTCAGTAACGAAAGCGTCGTACTCCAAACAAATGTATTATCTAATCTTAGTTCGTTATGAAATGGCTTTCGCTTACTTAGGCCATCGTTGGATAACTTAATGTTGAATAGATAGTCCACTTAACTTAAGTGAAAATTCCTATCTGTGCAAAGAATGCTGTGCCAAGATATGCGACATTTTATTACTACATCGATAAAAAACGCAAGCATGATGTAATAATTAAAGAGACACCGAACAAATAAATCTCAAATACATTATATTCCAATATTAAAGCCGGCCGCAGTGGTCTAGCGGTTCTAGGCGCTCAGTCAGGAACCGCGCGACTGCTACGGTCGCAGGTTCGAATCCTGCCTCGGGCATGGATGTGTGTGATGTCCTTAGGTTAGTTAGGTTTAAGTAGTTCTAAGTTCTAGGGGACTTATGACCACAGATGTTGAGTCCCATAGTGCTCAGAGCCATTTGAACCATTTGAATCCAATATTAAAACTATCTGAACTATAAACAGAAATGTTCTACAGGTGAGTAACGGCCCAGGCTACTATGTCATAAGGACAAATTGGTGAATGTAGTGAACAGGCCGAATAAAAGGAGAGGAAGAAATATTTCTATGGAATGTGGGTGTGTGACAGTTATAACAAGCTTATTAACTAATGATGAAAGGAATAATAACAGGCTGCTACTTTAATAATGGCGATTCATGGAACTGTGTTTGTTCAATAAGAAGCTGGTCAGGATTCCGTTGATTGGTGTTTATTAATGGCCAGCATTTCAAGCAATGTTAGTTTTCTCTCTTTAGTTCCTTTATGGAGAACATCATATTTCACATCGTATGAACGACTTTCATTCTGAGCATGTTCAGCAAGGTTGGAATCTTTCCTTTTCAGTCTCTAACTGTTTTTTTTCTTTATTTTATCTTTTTTTTATTGTTTCTTAAGAGGTGGAGCCGCTCCACGTCCACACCGGCATGATGGCCAACTCAAAAGGTCTACTGCCATCTCTGCGTAAGGGTTGGTTTTCACTAAAGTGAGGTGTCGCAGGATGCGGGTACTGAGATGTTATCGTACGTCTGTTTAAGGTTAACCATTAATACGCGCTCATCTGGAGATAGATTGGGTCGAAAGTCAAACGAAGGGTAGCGGTTTGAAGGACAGAGGAAAATAAGTGCCAAGGCAGGAACCAACGGAAAAAACTTCTGCGATACTTAGGCCGGGTAGCAAGAGCAGTAGCGGATGTCTTGCTTCCTGCAACAGGTCATGCCAGGGTAGGCTTTGTTAGTAGTGGGTATCATGTATGTCGACACCTTTGACGTTGTGGGGTGCTGTTGCTCGGCGGCTGCGGCTGCGTGCTGCGTGCCGGTGTTGATCTCTTGGCCAGTGTCAGTAACAGTTAGGTTCATCATCGTTTTGTATCCGATAGGTCATATAAGAGATGCTCAGTGTAGAGTGATGTTGGCGATTTGTTAGTGCTTCACTGCACGAGCTCGTCGGTTTCCCTGTTGTAGCCTGTTGGTCGGCTTTAATAGCAGCTGGTATATCCAGTCAACGTTGCTGATATACAGGGGCTTGCCGGCGTTTGTCGCTTGTTGGTGTACGTTAGCTAGCCATAGGTAGTTATGCCCTAGCTAGTCGTGTCTTTGGCCGCTTATGGTTCCACCTATGGTTTTGATCATAGTTTCCCAGGGTAAGGATGAAAGGATTGTTCGAGTGTCTCTAGCACCTGTACAGCCGTGTGGCGTGTTTCTTGAATACTTCCTTGAGTGTTTCAAGGCGGTACTCATTGTGAAGATCGACGATGCGTGTGTAGCGTGGAGCGTTGCTAATGATGCGTAGCACTTTGTTTTGTATGATCTGCAGGCGGCGCAGGCGTGTAGAAGCTGCATATCCCCAGACGGGAGCTGTGTACGTCATCAGAGGTCCAACTCGTTTAATGCTCGGTCAATCTAATAGCATAGCGCTACCTGATTGACCTATTTATAATTTTCCACACAGATTGCAGGAAATTTTATAAATTGCATTGTCTTCTAAAGGTGGGATCTCATCTTTACCGTTCAACCGAATGTGTGCAATAGTATTCCTAGTGTAAAAAGCTTGAGTATATTTCCTGGACTTTAGTTTCCTGGCAAGAACCAATGAAGTCCTACTCACATATAACATCAGCGCCCATTTACTGTCAGTGTGGTTTTGTGCTGCCTGAGGTGGATAAGGAGATCAGTCATCCTCTGTCACTTCTTTTATATAAGTATATTATCAATCAGTGTAGGACTATAACCATTACAGTATGCTCATTCTTCAATTTTTCTCAGTTCATTTTCAAAAACTGATTTGGTTTTCGGTATAGATAGCAGGCAGTGCACCATTGAGTGGAAAACTCTATGTTTGCGTCTTATAGGATGCTGGGAATTGGCTGGTATTACAGCGTCTACTAGAGTTACTTTCCTGTATATCTTAAATAAATGCTATTGGTTACTGATAACAAAGGTGGGTTCCAAAACGTTGATAGAGTCTCGTTTCCCTAATTAAATCGTAACTAAATTTCAAACAAAATTTGAATACCTTGCATTAGTGAAAAAAACTAAAACATATATCAATTCGACCCAGCCCAAAACTAGTCTCATTTAAAGTCAGCAGCCTGTTTTCTGAAATTTTAACGGAATGGTTACAGAAAACCAGAACAAATCCATCGGACACAGAACACATGAGTACAGCAACTGAAACATGCTTAAATCAAAGTTATTTCCAATTCCAACAGTCTCTGTATAAGCAGTTCGATGGGTTAGCAATGATGTCACTCCTAGGTGCCTGGTTAGCTGAATTGTTTATGGGTAATTTTGAACAAATATTTTTAGATAAAGAGCCTATACGTTCTGAGATACAATATTGCGCTGGTATGTTGATGAAGTACTGTGCTTATGGACAGGTACCACCAGACAGTTAAATAAAATTTATCAACATTTGAATTCACACCACAGTGAAATTAAGTTTACGATGTAGTTGGGAGGAGACTCTATCAACTTTTTAGACCTCAGCATTGACATAACACGTTTCAGTTGCTAAACTCCTTGGTGAACCGCCTACTATCTGCACCCAAAATCAAACCAGATTTTGAAAATGACTGCAAATAATTATAGGAATAGCATGGGTAGACCAAATTCCATTAGAGCTACTGATAGCCTTGGGAGAGCCAGCCCTGACAAAACTCTACCATCTGGTGAGCAAGATTTATGAGAGACTTCAAAAAGAATATTTAATTTCAATCCCAAAGAAAGCAAGTGTTGACAGGTGAAAATTGCCGAACTATCACTTTAATAAGTCACACCAGAAAAATACTAACATGAATCTCTACAGTCGAATGGAAAAACTGGTAGGAGCCGACCTCTGTTTGGATTCTGTAGAAATGTTGGAACACGGGAGAAAATACCGACCCTACGAATTATCTTAGAACATAGGTTAAGGAATGTCAAATCTACGTTTATAGCATTCACAGACTTAGAGGAAGTATTTGACAATACTTTGAAATTCTGAAAATATCAGGGATAAAATACAGGTACCGGTAGGCTATTCACAGCTTGTACAGAAACCAGACGGCAGTTATACGAGTCGAGGGGCACGAAAAGGAGACACTGGTTAAAGAGAGAGTGAGACAGGGTTGTTGCGTATCCCAAATGTTATTCAATTTGCATGTTGAGCAAGCAGTAGTGGAATCCAAAGAAAGTTTGGAGTAGGAATTAAAGTTCAGGGAGGAGAAATAAAAAGGTTGAGACTTGCCGGTAACATTGTAATTGTGACGGCGACAGGAAAGAACTTGGAAGAGCAGTTGAAGGGAATGTACAGTGTTTTGAAACGGGGATCTAAGAAGATCACAAACAAATCCAAACAAGAAGAATGGAATGTAATCGAATTAAATCAGCAAAAGCTAAGAGAATCTGATTAGGAAACAAGATACTTAAAGTAGTAGAAGAGTTTTACTATTTGGGCAACAAAATAACGACCAAAGTTGAAAGGATATAAAATGTTGACTGGCTATGGCAAGAAAAGTATCTGTGAGGAAGAGAAATTTGTTAACACAGAGTATAGATTAAAGTGTTAGAATGTCTTTTCTCAAGGTATTTGTATTGAGTGTAGCCATGTACGGAAGTGAAACATGGATGATAAACAGTTTAGATAGTAAGAGCTTTCGAAATGTGATGCTATAGAAGAATACTGAAGGTTAGATGGGTTTTCCACGTAAATTACAAGGAAGTAGTGAATATAATTGGGCGGACAACATATCTGTGGCATAACTGGACCGAAAGAAGGGATCCGCTGGTAGGACACATTCTGAGACATCAAGGGATCATCATTTCAAAAATATGGATGTTAAAAATCGTAGAGAGAGACCAAGAGATAATTGTAGTAAGCCGACTCAGAAAGGAAATCTGAAACGACAAAAATGGACATACACATACTTGCTTTAGAAAGGTGTACGTTGCATGAATTATTCGAAGATGAAAATGCTTGCACATTAGACTCGCATGGAGAGCTTCATCGGCCAGACTTCGGACGGAAGACCACAACAACAACACTGGTTAATCTAACGTTAAGATTATATCATACACAAATCTGTTCCTGGAAATAACTGCGTAGCCTTTCTTTGTGATTACTGTATCAAAGAATGCATTTGCTACGTGGTTAACGAATGTGTTTGCCAATGTTCCTGACCAATACACATGCCCGGTATAAATATAAAGAGAGATCACAATAATCACAAACCTCACTTCAACAGAAGACTAACAGAAACAGTCAGAAAGAAGTATTTCACATCAAACCATTCACGAAACTACTAACTACCAGCATTCCAACACATAACTACGAACAAATTAGCTCCTGATGTTAGCGTAATCTTCAGTCCAAAGACTGGTTTGATGTAGCTCTCCACGCTATTCTACCCTCTGCAAGCCTCTTCATCTCCGAAAAACTATGGCTACTACATCCTCCTCAATCTTCTTGCTGGATAATTCTCTTCGTCTCTCCCTTTACGATTTGTACGCCCCACGGTTCTCTCCAACACTAAGTTAGTGATCCCTTGAAGACACAAAGTGTCCTACTAACTGATCCCTTCTTGCATTCAGGTGCGTCAAAAATTTCTTTTCCTCCTATTGCTCAGAACTGATTTTCGTCCTGAGATGGTGACATTCACACAGTTCCTTCTCTTTTCTCCAAAGGCCTGTTTAATTTTCCTGATGACGGTATCTATTTTCGTGTTGTTTATATGCTTTTAAATCCTTGTATTTGTCATCTTGCCATGCTTAGTTTATTTTTCACTTTCTGTCAGCCTCATTTTATAGATATTTATATTTCCTTTAGCTTCCTGCATTTGCTGCTTTTTCTTTTTATTTTCTGCTTCCGTCAATTAAAATCCGTATGTCTAGGGTTGTCCAAGTATTTCGATTAGGCGTTGTCTCATTACCTAGTTGATCCTCTGCTGCCTTCACTACTACGTCTCACAAAGCTACTATTCTTCTACTTTGTTACTTCCCCCTGTTTTCGACAGTCGTTACCTGAGGCTCCCGCTGAAGCTCTCAACAAATTTCCTACGTTTTTGCAAGTTCTTCAGTACTAGCCTACCGTTCATAACCAACAAATTGTGTCAGAGTCCACGTTTGCCGCTGAAAATGACTTACAGTTTAAAACTTTGTTCCTAAAGCCTCGTCTTACCATTATAAAAAAATGGCTCTAGGCACTATGGGACTTAACAGCTGAGGTCATCAGTCCCCTAAACTTAGAACTACTTAAACCTAACTAACCTAAGGAGATCACATACATCCATGCCCGAGGCAGGATTCGAACCTGCGACCGTAGCAGCCGCGTGGTTCCGGACTGACGTGCCTAGAACCGCTCGGCTACCACGAGCGGCCTTACCGTTATAAACTCCATCTAAAATCATCTGCCGTCTCCAGGTCTGTCCCTCGTATACAGCTTTCTTTCATGATTCTTAAAGCAAATGTTTCCCGTGATTAAATTAAACTTTGTGAAAAATTATACCAAGTTGCTTCATCTTTCATTCCTTTCCTCCATTCCGTTTTCAACTACTATTTTTACTTCTCTTCTTTTTCGTGCTGCAAAATTCTAATCCATCAGCACACTTAAATTTTCGTCTCCCTTCACTGTCTGAATACTTTCTTTCATCTCATCATCAATTTCTTCAAACTCTTCTTCATCTGCAGCGCTAGTTGTCATACATACATATGTCAATGTGGTAGACGCGGGTTTCGTGTCTATCTTGGCTACGATAATACGTTCACTGTGCTATTTACAGCAGCTAACCCACATTCCTGTTTTCTTATTCATTATTAAACCTACTCCTCCATACCCCAACCTGATTTTGTATTCATAACCCTGTACTCAACTAACCTGTTCTTCCTGCCACCGAACTTCACTAATTTACACTACATCTTACTCGATCTATCCACTTCCTTTTTATAATTTCCTTATTCACCTGCCCGATTGAGGGACCTACGATTCCATGGTCTAATCCGTAGAATGTCAGTTTTATTCCTCCTGATGTCGACATACTCCTGAGTAGTCCCTACCCGGATATCCAAGTAGGGGACTACTTTACCACCGGAATATTTTATCGAAGAGAACTCCGTCATCATTTAACCATGCAATAAAGGTGCACTCTTTCGGGTAATACTATGGCTGTAGTTTCCCACTGGCTTTCAGCTGTTCGCAATATCACCACAGCAGGGACATTTTGGTCGATGTTACAAGGGCTGTCACCAGTATGTTGTCCGTGTAACTACTGAAAAGGCTGCTGCCCTCCTCAGGAACCAAATGTTTGCCTGGACTCTCAACGAATATTCATCTGTTGTGGTTGCAACTATAGCACGGCTCTCAGTATGGCTGAGTCAGGCAAACCACCCCAGCAACCGCTAGGTCCATAGTTCACGGGGTGATGGGAGGGAGGTGAAGTGCATAATGCACTATGTACAGCTGTGGTAGGCAGTTTATGTACAATTGTTTCCATTTGTTACATATGGCCAGAGGATGATCAGTGTGTTTCTGAGATAAATAGCCGACATAAAAATGAGTAAAGTTATGTATTGCGTTCTTAACATGCAAGTTCATTCTTCCACCAAGCCGGCCGCGGTGGTGAGCGGTTCTAGGCGCTTCAGTCCGGAACCGCGCGACTGCTCCGGTCGAAGGTTCGAATCCTGCCTCGGGCATGGATGTGTGTGATGTCCTTAGGTTATTTAGGTTTAAGTAGTTCTAAGTTCTAGGTGACTAATGACCTCAGATGTTAAGTCTCATAGTGTTCAGAGCCATTTGTACCATCTTCCACCAGCTGTATGTCGTGGTACACTTGGTTGCCTATAGGGCCCTTCATGGAACAGTTAGCTACTTTGTTGGTTCAAATGGCTCTGAGCACTATGGGACTCAACTGCTGTGGTCATAAGTCCCCTAGAACTTAGAACTACTTAAACCTAACTAACCTAAGGACAGCACACAACACCCAGCCATCACGAGGCAGAGAAAATCCCTGACCCCGCCGGGAATCGAACCCGGGAACCCGGGCGTGGGAAGCGAGAACGCTATCGCACGACCACGAGATGCGGGCAGCTACTTTGTTCATTACGCACTATTAAACCAACAACCTGCCCCGGTTTAGCAAAGGTAACACCAACTGCTGGACGACTAGTCTGACGCAGCGCTAATAAATTATACGCATACACCTCCCTCATTAATCAGTCTATCTGAAAAACCGTATTGAAATCCCCATTCCTGAGATTAGCCTTCACATGCAGACAGAAAAACGCGGCAGTCGACAGTTACTTATAATAAGTATACTTGATATATACACTCATTCCCCGTAAATCAGCGTGTTAATGAAAACCGTATTAAAATCCCTTCAGTAATTCCTGATATTAGCCTCAGTACACAGACAGATAGACACGGTTGAGGGCTTTAGATGATATATGTACTACAGATTTTTATAGAATTGTCCTCTTTCCTAGACCAATCCCAATGAATCACACTTCCCAACACTAATTTCAAATATTTCGGTTTTACTACGATCTGTTATCTGTATTGTGTAAGCGTCATCTTACTTAGACCACTGTCAGAGCAATACTTCCCAAAAGAAACTTTTTTTTTTTCCTGTTCTGTATTCCACTCTCATAGTGATGCAGTGACCAAAGTCAACTTTATTTTCGCAACTGTGACATGTTGCTTATGATCAAGTCGGCTGTTGGTAATATAAGCAGCTGTTCTCAATAACTATGAACACATTCAAGAATCCCTTCAGCACTGATGACTACAACACGTCACGTGGATTACAATTTGGTCCATACACATTTATGTAAACTGTTAATGCACCCTGCTACGATCAGTTAATATTTTATTAGTATTATCATCCCCTACGACTACAATTTTATATTTATTCAGGGCATTAAACGTAACATTCTTTTATTTATCAGAAAGATGAATCACGAGTGACTACCACATACATGATATTGAGAGCGATGCAGGAAGTACATATATGGTCCTTCACATTCAGTAAATTGAAGCCAGAAAGTATGATACTAGGTGTCAAGTGCACTGCTTGGTGGCGTTCTCAGCCTTCATAGAATTGCAAATTCTTTTTCGAGTGGCTACGGAATGGAAATAGTCACTTTTGAACACTTCCTACACAAGTACCGTGAATGACGTACAACAACGATTCTCATTATCTATGATTACGTAGCGATGTAGTAAAAATTTCTGTTGATAGCTTTTAGCGTGGATAAATGAAATATACGATAACGAGAGCAGTAATGTATGCAAATCTAGTACTCATAAGCCATTGGTCACATTGAGATGCGGAAAAATGTTGATTGGATTATTCATGCAAGAAATTTAATTATGTCAGTTTTATCAACTGGGAACAAACGAGAATAACTTCGGATGTAATGCTATGATAGTAATTTACGCGAAAAGGGATGCTTTAACTGCTTATATTGGTTTCCAAATACAATATTGCTTTCTCATACATCTGAGAGAAAACAGAAATAAAGGTAATGAAAAAGACTGATGGAAATAGGACAGTATGGGTTCAATAATTTTTTTTCTCACGTGGGGGTTTCACTGATGCGACACTCCTTGTTTTCAATTTCTACGTGACAGTAATTGAAAAATATAAACGCCCTTCAGAAGGATGAGGCATCATAGACCACCAAGCAGGTTCCTGTCAATTACACGGTAGAATTTAAGGTCCAATGCTATACTTTCTTTCTAACATCGTGGCAACCTTTACACAATGCTCATCTAATAAACATAATGAGCTAAACGTATATGTTCATCATTTCTGTGATGTGACCGTTTACGATTATGTTTAGTGGTATCCAGCGGGTAACGGTATCTGCTTGTGGTAGCAAAATATAACCTTCTGTGGATCATATTCCTTTCATATTTCATCATACCTATTCAGAATAAACCAGGTTTTATATGGTTGCGCTGGTTACTAATTATGAAGGCCCCCATTACTGTAAATCTGTTCTCTTCGCAATTCTAACCGTTAGAACTGTGCGAAATTCATTCTTGACGTTATTTGTAGGGATTTATTTTTCCAGATCTTCAGTGAAGTCATCTTTGTGACATCAGCGAAGATTTTCGTCCTAGATGTATTGGACATTTCTTATATGCATTGGTCGTACAGAGAGCTATTCCAAACATTTACAGTAACCAGCAACATAAAATTGTCTCATAAATTAGTTTCATTTTTATTTTGTTTCAGTTGTGAACATTTCCTTTTGTCTCATATAACGCTACACCTGTATTTAAGTAACCGGTTTTTAGTAATGACTGTAGTGTAGCACTTGTATCACATTACATCTCTGATGCGAACTGCACTAACTAATTATTTCGAAACCACACAAACATTAGAAATGTAAGAAAACGAACAAACTAGTCAGACGGGTTCTCATGCAGGAGGTGAACGGAGGCCTACGTTATCCGTAACCACTTTCTCTCCTGACATTCCATACACAGAGTTTTTTCGTGTTAGTTTATTCCAGCAATTATTATACCTCTGCCTAAGCAAGTGTAATGAGGTGGGATGTACTTCCCTGCTCCACTTACGTATTAAAATGCCGGTTGGTTCCAGATTTCGGTTGTAATGATTACTAGGGTAGCATTACTAGACAGTCGCTAAACAGATATGGGCACGATGATTACTAATTAATTCATAGTAAAATCAATTTACCTATTTCTGGTTACTACGAATATGTGATCATCCATCTATTCATCTATGAAGGAAATGATATCTCTTTTGCTGTGAAGTAGTATTCGTTACCCTAGAAACATATGGATGAGCTCTGAAAAACAGGTTACAGTAATTTGTTGAATAAAAGATATCACTACGTGATCGACAACGACTAGTATACCGAAAAAGGATAACTCCCTCTTTCTGAAGAGACGATATAATGCTTTACATAGAATTGATCCCATGATGTGTAAGTAAAATGTTTTACAAAGCAAAAACTGTCGATCGTTAATTATCTGTTTACTGCAATATCCCGTTACTTAATGTTTGAAAGCAGTTATGCTTTTACATGTTATACTATTTTCTTAACTTCCAAACATTATTATTACCTCCAATTGTACGTTACGTTTTGTAAGTACTCTGATCTTTTGATATATGCAGATGTGACTCTAACAACTAAAATATTCTCCAGCTGACATCCAAAGAGTTGGTGCAGCTGTAAAGCATTGGACACGTATTCTGGCAGACGGCAGCTTTCCCGTAATTCCTCTATATCGCTTAAGGCATCTAGTACGGCGGAGTTCCTCCCTCACATGTCCCCCATGCGAGCTTGCGCTCCATCCCTAATGATCTTGCGTCGGCGTTCGTTAAAGCCTTTTCTTCCCTCCTTTAGAAGACGACACTCATGTTGTCTCTGAGCGAGCAGAGCGAAATCCAAGAGAGCCTTAAGTAAAAACGTGTATAAAATTTTTTTCTTAAATTCATCTACATCTACATGGATACTCTGCAAATCACATTTAAATGCCTGGCAGAGGCATTACAATACAAGTAATAAACTGAACAGCTGAGGACCCAAAGAACCTAAAGCACAGCGTCATCGATTTTGAGATTGTAGCATGTCTGCATCCTCCTGACATCTGACTATCTTACGGTGAAACTGCTTCATGTAAATATGGAGCCCCACAATGTGCATTTGGACATTCACGATAAGCTGCCTCACCAACTCCTCGGATATTCATTTCCATGCGCACAGCAAACATAAAACATAATTTCGTTGCTCCATGCTGTGGAACTGTTATATATGGTGGATAAATGAATTTAATGTCTTCTTCATTTACACAGTAGTAATGAGAGGTGGCTCTCCACTCTCTCACATCAATTATATTATCAGTCCGAGTAACACTCATGTTTGTAGCTCATGATCTCGATGTTCCCCAGCACTGCAATTGCTATGTGTGGTTAATGACTTTTTTATATAGGAAATTGTTAGCAGAATGTTCTTATAACTGCATGTGTAATCTATACTCAAGGGACGGTAGTGGAGGTGACAGAGAACATCGAGAGAGATTAACTGGGGCCATAAATGAAGAATACAGTGACCTGGCAGTGTGACTGATTCTAGGAAGCAGCAGTCAGTGGATCCTACTTGGTTCAAATGGTTCAAATGGCTCTGAGCACTATGGGACTCAACTTCTGAGGTCATGAGTCCCCTAGAACTTAGAACTAGTTAAACCTAACTAACCTAAGAACATCACATACATCCATGCCCGAGGCAGGATTCGAACCTGCGACCGTAGCAGACGCGCGGTTCCGGACTGAGCGCCTAGAACCGCTAGACCACCGCGGCCGGCTGGATCCTACTTGCAGTGGGACTTATGGCTGATGCCCTCTGGCTCTGAGCACTATGGGACTTAACATCTATGGTCATCAGTCCCCTAGAACTTAGAACTACTTAAACCTAACTAATCTAAGGACATCACACAACACTCAGTCATCACGAGGCAGAGAAAATCCCTGACCCCGCTGGGAATCGAACCTGGGAACCCGGGCGTGGGAAGAGAGAACGCTACCGCACGACCACGAGCTGCGGACTGATGCCCTCTCCTCCTTCTGCTATGTGTCCGACAGCAGGCGCAGGTTTGCAAACCATTTTACCTGGGCCAGGTGGCACTCCATCTCAGAGTGGGCTGGATCTCAGATTGTGGGTGGAGGAAGCTATTTAAGAGAGAAGGCTGGAAAGTGAGTTCTTATGCAAATGGTGGGATGGTCATAGAACTTCAAGCTTTCTCGTGTGAGAAGGTGGGACGATATGGACAGAGTAACTAATGTACATGTTTAGTGGAGGCGACACTGCAACTCCCCCCTGACACTATGAAGTCGCCAGGTACTTTTAGCGAGTGGCAAAAATATATTTCATGGGCACGACTATCTGTTAAGCTTAACAGTCTTCTTTCAAAAATTGGGAATGGTTGGTCAAGAAGTAGTTGAGGGACTCTGGTAAAGTCCAAACAGATCTTTTTCGCCTAAACATGGCAGTGCTAACGGTGAGAACGACGCGTCCTTAATGTAAATATCTTCTTTTTTCAAACAAGTAGGATTGGGAGTCACTGTTGGCTCCTCTCAGGAGATGCAAATCTGAGTCTTGCACCCCAGAGCAGGAACCGCAGTGCTGTGTCTCGATTGGCTACCAGGAAAACAGAACAGAACCTTCTTCGTCTTCTGGCCCTCCCCCGGTGGCGAATTATAAGTCTTTGCCTGATGGGTGAGACTTGTCGTCTTTATCTTGTGGTAAACTAAGAGCCAGTGGCAGTTTCCAACTTTACGAACAATGGAACTGCTTGTCTTCTCAGACATATTATGTGTCATAAGTGTGAACTTATTCGTTCTGGGTCACCCGTTTGACATTTGACAATTCCAGCAAGTACCGTCGTGCCTGCTTGGCCAGACCAGTGAACAGGTGCTACTTACATTTAAACCTGCTGCGATTTCAGGGCCCGTGAGTCAAGGAGTTCCACGTGCTGCAATTGTTACTCTGAGTGACAATATACCTAAAGTGAGTGAATGGTGTGCCACCTCTCTTCCCCTCCCACCCACCCTTGGTTCCCCAATAATTTTTGCATGGGGAGCGTCACACCTCAAGAAAGACGTTAATGTGACTTGAAGCAGAAGAAATTATGGTACTCTAACTGGTTCTTCGAGAATGACATGCTGGACCACGACAGGTTTGCGAACCAAAAACAAAAAAAATACCACACCCTGTCTTGGGCTCGTTCAACCATGAGTCTCTCTCTCTCTCTCTCTCTCTCTCTCTCTCTCTCTCTCACTGACACACACACACACACACACACACACACACACACACACACACACACACACTCACTGCTGCATGCCTGCAAAAGTTTTGTTCAAAATGTTGAGATGTGTGTGAAATCTTATGGGACTTAACTGCTAAGGTCATCAGTCCCTAAGCTTACACACTACTTAACCTAAATTATCCTAAGGACAAACACAAACGCCCATGCCCGAGGGAGGACTCGAACCTCCGCCGGGACCAGCCGCACAGTCCACGACTGCAGCGCTTTGGACCGGTCGGCTAAAAAGATCTGTGATATTCTGAGTGTCATAATTGTTTCTGTGGACCCCTAAGCCTTTCACATACATCCATGACTCTAAATACAATGGCTGAGCATTTAAAAGGTCATGTAGACACGTAACTAACCCATTGACACAGAAGTTGAGGTCAGAGATGATTGGTTTCCCTAGCTGGAATACAGCATCACAGAGCATTCTCTGCCTCAGAGATTTAGTAACCCTTGCCCCAGCATTCGCAGTGATTCAACCTTCGGTAGAGACAAATAACATGAAAAATCCAGTCCAAGCATTCAGCAAATCTGGACAAGTCAAGTGTGTGTTTTTGTGACATGTATCATCTTTTAATCTGTTTCATAGCAAGGCATCTCTCTGTTCTTTAGTACAATGGTGGTGAGCCGTGTGCGGCACGCGTTGATGCCGTTCATAGCTTGGCATATTGTAATAGCGACAGTGGTGTCTCGTTTTCTTAGTGTGCTCGCTGGAGCCACTACGTTTGCTGCCCTTGTATGTCCGTGAGTGGCAGCAGAAGCGCTTCTTGATAGAGCGTACTGTGGTACCATCTTTGGAGTGGCCTCTAGTATTTCCGGGTCGTTATGTGTCGAGCGAGGGAGTTGGGACGGAGTAGCAGTGAGGTCCGGACAGGCAGTACTCGCCCGACCGCTGGCGCCACACATGCACTGTCCGACGCAAGGATGTGGTCGCGAGACTGCACGACCAAGTCAAGGACCATATTCAGCGAGTTTTAATTGAATGGACCGTGATATTCCAGTAGTGCAATTTTCACTTGTGTGTGTGTATCCGCCCGTCGAAGTGACCTCATGGCAATAAGTTGTCAGCCTTATCCGGCAGTGAAACCTCCACTGTTGGAGATCTTGCTGTTGCTTGCATGTTGTTGCTCCCAGGGTCGGTGAGACCACCCGCAACAAGTGGAGCCTGTCAGCGGAAGCTATTCAAATGGTTCAAATGGCTCTGAGCACTATGGGACTCAACATCTGTGGTCATCAGTCCCCTAGAACTTAGAACTACTTAAACCTAACTAACCTAAGAACATCACACACATCCATGCCCGAGGCAGGATTCGAACCTGCGACCGTAGCAGTCACGCGGTTCCGGACTGAGCGCTTAGAACCGCGAGACCACCGCGGCCGGCCGGAAGGTATTAGTCGCCTTCTACTGCCTGATATTGGTTTTTGAATTTTGTGATTATTTGGTGAAGTGCAAAGAAAAAAAAAAGGTTCAAATGTGTGTGAAATCTAATGGGACTTAATTGCTAAGGCCATCAGTCCCTAAGCTTACACACTACTAAACCTAAATTATCCTAAGGACAAACACACACAACCATGCCCGAGGGAGGACTCGAACCTCCGCCGGGATCAGCCGCACAGTCCATGACTGCAGCCCCTTAGACCTTTTTTTTTTTTTAATTTCTTATTGTTCGTTGTATCTGCTCGGGGCGGACGTCGCAAGACACCCGTTTCAGTTCGTCGTTGATCCATTAACTCAGTTTTTGTATTACAGACGGCAGCGAACCCCCTGACCGAGCACTCTGAGTTGCCGTGCAGGCCGACCGCTCGGCTAATCCCGCGCGGCTGGTGAAGTGCAACCAGTGGTATTTTACTGCCTAGTGGCAGCTAACGTCCCAGTTCTCTAGAGGTTAGCGTATTTTTGCGGCAGTGTACTTTTCCTCGTCTTGCCGATGCTATCCGGCATGACGTGTAGTTCGACAGCCTCCTTCATTGCGGTGTGGATTGTGGTTTCTTTAGTCTACCTTGGTGGTAGTGGTTCCTTCCGCCTCTCGATGTTTTAAACACCGGTTTCTGAAGACGAAGTGCTGTCTGTCACTTGAATTATTCCATCGTTGTACTGTTTATCACACATTAGGTGGGTTTGGTAAGAGGATTGATCGGCATTTAAACTGTCCCTTGTTTGAAGTGCCTCCTTAGGTGAGGCTGCCTGTCTCACCGCTTACATATCTCTAGTCACTTTCCTCAGGTCGGTCCTAGGACCACTGCCTGTGGATCAGTCCGTCTTATTTGGACAAGTTGCCACAATTTTTTAAAATTTACCCTAATGTTTTAACATGTTACTGCCTTCCCCACTTGTAATTCCAGCCTGCAGCCGTTACTTGTTTGTAACACTGCTTGTGGCCTCGCCGGCCGCGGTGGCCGTGCGGTTCTGGCACTGCAGTCCGGAACCGTGGGGTTGCTACGGTCGCAGGTTCGAATCCTGCCTCGGGCATGGGTGCGTGTGATGTCCATAGGTTAGTTAGGTTTAAGTAGTTCTAAGTTCTAGGGGACTTATGACCTAAGATGTTGAGTCCCATAGTGCTCAGAGCCATTTTTTTAGCTTGTGGCCTCCAGTCGACAAATTATTTTCAATTTTCTCTTAATAAGGCCTGCAGCCGTCACTGTATCCTATTATAGTTCGTTAAGATTATTTTAGAAAGGTTTTAGTATTTTAACATGCAGACTCCTTCCTTATTTGTAATTCAGATAGGTCAAGATGGGATATTGAATGTATAGAGGATAGTTCGATATATTGGTGCAATGTGGGATGGTTTCGTTTTTGCTAATTCGGCTCCAGTACTGAGGCTTAGCGGAAAGTAGTTGTTGTTCTTTGCCTTCTTCGTCTTCTGGTTCTCCCATCATGGAGAACTTCAGGTCATTCCCTAGTGGGTGGGTATCTTCTGGTGGACTAAGAGCTAGTGGCAGCTTCCGGCTGTACCAACAGTGTAACTGCGTGTCTCCTCGGACATACTTTGTGTCACAGGGGTGAAATTATTCGTCCTGAGTCGGCCGTCTGACATTTGACAAATCCAGCAAGCACCGTCGTGCCTATGAGTCAAACTGGTTTGGCCAGACCAGTGAATAGGTTCATCTCACACTGAAATCTTCTGGGATTTTGGGGCCTCTGATAGGGAAATTGCCCACATTCTGACAATCAGAACGTAAGGCAGCGTAGTTTGGATTTTTTCACAGATGTGTCAGAATATTGCAGCTGCCACAGAGCACTGCTCCTCACCTTCAGTACACCTTTATTTGCTGCCGCCTGAATCACGGTGATACGGTAAAGTATTGCTGCACTGACTTAGGATTGTTAAATAATAGTTACTGCTCCGTGTTCTCTGCTGAACTGTAGTTTGTGATTCTATCTGAATAGTTGGGCCTCACAATGGATTCACGTAAAGAAAGTCAGATTCCGTTGTAAATGGATTTAATTCAGGCGAGAATTTGTAAAGCGTCCATGCCAATATATGTGTTGGCAAAAAACACCATTCCTTTTCTGATTAGTGTTTGTCTCTTTTGTGTATGATTTATCGGCTAGTTGTAGTTACAAAAGGATTAATAAAACTTGTCATTGTTTTGTAAACTTATAAACGCCACTATTCTCGTTCATACTTCCTCTTCTATTCACTGTTTCTGTTTTATTATGGTGGTACGTGGTTACATCAGCAGTTTAAGGTTGGGTCTTATTAAATTCGATAATTTGATTATTAATTTGACTTCTGGAAGTGACCACAGGCATATTCAACAAAAGTGCCAAGAGTAAATTCACTAACTCATGTATAAAAATTAAGGGTATAGCACTCGATATGAAGGTTTTTGTGAAGATAATACTTTACATTATGTAAATATAATAACATTTAGCGTCACTCAGTCATATACAGGGTAATTAAAATTACAGTTAAACTTTCAAACCGCTGTAGATATAACACCACTCGTCGGAATGACGTCAAAAAAAAAATGGCTCTGAGCACTATGGGACTCAACTGCTGAGGTCATTAGTCCCCTAGAACTTAGAACTAGTTAAACCTAACTAACCTAAGGACATCACAAACATCCATGCCCGAGGCAGGATTAGAACCTGCGACCGTAGCGGTCTTGCGGTTCCAGACTGCAGCGCCTGTAACCGCACGGCCACTTAGGCCGGCGAATGACGTCAAATTGCATCGGAATATTATCGGAAAATGGGGCAAACGTATGCAGAAGAAAAATAAATAGTTATAAAATGTAGCAATAGATGGCGCTGTAAGCATCATAATTTAATAGTGATCGAGGACAAATGACAAACGAGTCATACAACAATGTCTAAGGTGTACGTTTTACGTTAAACAAACTGTACTACACAGTGTGCATGGGTGTAGAGGTGTGATCTGTTAGTTACGTAAGCCCATCTGCCACGGCAAGGTCATATCACATTGGATGGGAAAAATTGGTTTTTAATTGTCCTTGAGCCAAAAACCTCATAAAAATCATCACTCACATCAGGTTTTAATTGTTCTGAGGCCAAAACCTGCATGAAAAGAATAAATCAAAATCAAATCGGATTATTAATTTCCACGTGACTGGCGCAAAATATGTTCAGTATGTTGTCCACCGTTTTCTGAAAGTTGAAATCGAGAAACAGCATGTTCCACAACTGATCGAAGTTTTTCCGGGATCACGTTCACAATATGTTGCACAATGCTTGCCTACAATGCAGCTAAGTTTGCAATCGGAACACTGAATACAACATCTTTCAGATAGACCCGTAGCCAGAGGTCACACGGATTAAGATCAGGTGATCGGGACGGCTAGGGTGTAGGGAAATGGAGGCTGATTATTCTAGCATTTCCGAAATTGCGGTTCAGCAGATGCTTAACTGGATTTGCAACGTGCGGAGGTGCACTATCATATAAAAAAAATTATCCCATCCACGCGTCCACGCTGTTGGAGGGTTGGAATGACGTGGTTACGTAAGACACTCATAGCGCTTACCGGTGACGATACAGGTAACAGGATCGGTTGCACTTGTCTCTTCGAAAAAATATGGCCCTATGATAAAATATGCAGAAACCTGCACCACACACTGAACTTTTCACGATGAAGTGGTACTGGTAGATTTGCTTGTGGATTTTTCATTGCCCACATTAGACAATTCTGTGTACTGGCATATTCTGTCAGTTGGAAATCGACTTCGTCTGTTCACAAAATCTTCCACGGCCAATCATTGTCCACTTCCATGCGAGCAAGAAATTCTGAAATCAGACACATGGGTAGTTTTGAATGGATAGCAAAGAAGGATATTTCGTAAGATTTTACGCACTGTGCGCACAGGTATTTCCAATGTTCGGGCAATTGTCCGTGCACTACTCATTTACTCCAGACCCATGGCAGTTTTGGATCAACGCATTTTTCAAACATTTCAGAGTCCGGAACTTCTACAGAGTGACGTAAGTACAGTCATCATTCTTGTAATATAGCTTTACAAGCAGAGCTCGAGCCTGCATTGAGACAGTCATGGTGGCTGTCTCATCAGACGCGAAAGGAGGAAAAGCCATGTACCCGGCGTGTTTATGCCAACTTCAATGAGTCGTGCGCGTGACAGGTGTTTTCATTTACGTATTCTGGCACATACAGCGCCATCTGTTGATCAGTTTCCACACATTTTTTTTTTCATCTGCCATACGTTTTCCCCTTTCTCCCATAGTTTTCCGTTGCAATTTGACGTCCTTCTGACCAGTGGTGGTATTTCTACATCGTTTTGAAAGTTTAACTTTAATTATAATCACCCTATACTTATGATTAAAGCGAGCGGCGGCTTCCAGTAATAGTTCACTATCGGAAGTGTATCGACAGTTTTATCTGAACGTCAAAGCACAGAATGAGCTTGATGAAAATGATGATACTGCAGATCATTAAGTGTTTGAATAGGTCATAATCGTGTGTGTGTGGTGCATTTACTATGTGTCATTTATGTTCTGATTTTAGGTTCACATTAATTACAAGCATCCAACTGTCAAAAAACACTACCGTCACTAGCCTATATATGGAAATTTTGTGAATTAATATTAATAATAAATATAACCCTAAATATTAATTAATATTTCATAACATAAGGTGTGTATATTACTGTTTCACATAAAATATAGGTTGCTGTGACTTGATCAAGAATCAGTTCAGATTTTGAGACTGGACGTTTCTCTATACATTTGATTTTCTCAAACATCTATTATACACACAACTTTGTTTCTATTATTTGATCCCTTATGGTGCCTCTTTTATATCCTAGATAGTACTTATTACATAAATAACGGCAGTTGGTTTACAGGCAGAAATAACAAAAAATAAATTATAAAAATTACGATATTACCATCTATGTTCAATCTTATATCACTGTTGTCAAAAATGGATCCCGAGAAAACACTTTAATTCTCAGCTGTACTTAATACTCTTTGAAAGTTTTAATATTTGGTATCGTCTTTACTGAGACGCCTATTGCAGCGCGTGCTCAGAAATACAGCCAAATAATATTTGGTGCCATAGCTCCTATTGCTCTACGATGCAGACGATTGATCATTGCGTACTTACTTAGTTCTACCCACACTATTATAGAACTTTGTTTATGTGATTCTTGTGTTTCTCCCGGCGTATTTGATAATCAAAATATCCACGGGTGTACTGCCGGTCTACAGTGTCCAACGGGCATAATATTTCGGCGATCATACATGTCGCCATCATCAGGTGAACCGACGGACAGAGCTCCTGTGAACGTGCCGGCACGGAGATCCGTACACTATGGCTGCTCAGAGGGAACTGGGTTCGGTCGCGGCGGTGGCCGATTTAAATACCCTCCGCCCGCGGCGCGCTCCCTCCGCTGTCCGCGCCCCATGCCACGGTCGCGCGGTGGAACAGATTGCGACGGCGTCTGAGATGACATCGGTGTGATGGCTCTGTCCGCCGTGGTCGTCACAACTATACGTTTGCTCGATTTACTCTTGATTAACCCAATCGCTGGTTTCCAAGCCTTGCTAAGGTTATAGCCACAGTCACGGTTTATGAGGTCGTCATTGGTGCGAATTTCGATGGCCTCTCCAACAACGCTGTCCCAGTATTTCGACGTCTGTACCAGAATCCTCGTGCGTTCATACTCCATACTCCCCAACATCAAATTCACTATGGAGACTGAAACGGAGGGTACATTACCTTTCCTTGACGTCTAAGTCAAGAGGAGCGCTGACGGCACCCTAGGTCATGGGCTGTATCGGAAGACAACTTACACTGATCTCTATTTGCATGCAGACAGCTGCCACCACCCTTCACAGAGGAATGGGGTACTTAAAACTCTAGTACATAGGGCGCGCACTATCTCTGACGCAGAGAGTCTGCCCCAGGAATTGGAACATATGAGAACTGTATTTCGAAAAAATGCCTACTCGGACTGGCAGATTCAACGTGCTCTCCACCAAACGACTACAGCAAAACCTGTAGAGATGGATGAAATCACAAGGGAGGAGGTAGGCAATGCGTTAATTCCATATACAGGCGCACTCTCGGGGAAAATCGCCCGCATTTTGAAGAAACATCGGGTCGGAACTGTGTTTTGTCCTCCGAATAAAACTCGTGCACTGTTGGGGAACGTCAAAGATGACCTCGGTTTGAGGAAGGTCGGCGTGTGCCAGATTCCGTGTCAATGTGGCAAGTCGTATATTGGTCACACGAGGATCGATGCCGTGAACACCAGAGGCATACTCGACTGATGTATCCGAGCAAGTCGGCGGTCGCTGAATATTGTTTGTCGCAAAATCACGCTATGGAGTATGAACGCACGAGGATTCTGGTACAGACGTCGAGATACTGGGACAGCGTTGTTAGAGAGGCCATCGAAATTCGCACCAATGTCGACCTCATAAACCGTGACTGTGGCTATAATCTTAGCAAGGCTTGGGAACCAGCGATTGGGTTATTCAAGAGTAAATCGAGCAAACGTATAGTTGTGACGACCACGGCGGACAGAGTCATCACACCGACGTCATCTCAGACGCCGTCGCAATCTGTTCCACCGCGCGACCGTGGCGTGGGGCGCGGACAGCGGAGGGAGCGCGCCGCGGGCGGAGGGTATTTAAATCGGCCACCGCCGCGGCCGAACTCAGTTCCCTCTGAGCAGCCATAGCGTACGGACCTTCGTGTCGGCACGTTCACAGGAGCTCTGTCCGTCAGTTCACCTGATGATGGCGGCATGTATGATCGCCGAAATATTATGCCCGTTGGACACTGTAGACCGGCAGTACACCCGTGTATATTTTGATTAACTTTGTTTATGGTCAATGGACGCCACACAACTGAAGTTTCCATTGTTATGTGATGATCTATGACATACAGTTGGTTAGTGTGCGCACTGTAAGGTTAAAGTTAATAACCGAACTTATTAAAAACTAGGATCCAACCATAGTGCTAATATGATATAAAGCAAGCTACAGCTTTCCTGTACCTCTGTCATTCGACAGTTGATTCGCTGTATGCCGGCTGTCAACGAGTGCTTTGGTGGCGGAGAAGGCACATGGATCAGACACTGACGTCAGAGATAAGGCCCGGCCAGTAAAATGTTGCAACACTCTTCGAATGTGGCGTGATAAAGTCTATGTAGCTCACACAGTACTTTTGTGATACTTTCGTACTAGGCTGATTACTAGGTTTCAGATGGAAAACCTTGAATTGTTAAATATTTCAATGATACTAGCCGCATTTGGGCACTGAAATGTACCAGTGGTGTCAAGTGAAAATTTATGTCTTACGGTGTCTCTAAACCGGATTTCCCGATTTACGCGAGCTGTCACCTAAAATTCCTCGGCCATCGTGGCCCTTTTATCACAGATACATTTCAATGCAGAAATGTGACTAACGTCAATGAAACCTTTCAGGAATTACTCATATGGTTTAGACATGTTCGAAAGGTTAGACACCACATATGTACAACTCTTGAACTACTTTTCTGCAGATTATTCATGAATTTGCTTGAATCTCAGGTGGATTGTTCTCTTGATGTAATCTGTTTATTACGATCGGTTCCTGACAGGAATTGTGAGCTGTCTAGTGACTATAGAGTGTCCATATCGCTACGTAACAAGTGTGATGCACCGAAGCAGGTATAATATCGGCAACGAGGACTCTAAATTAGCGTGTGCTTGAAAATAACAGTCTAAGTTCAGTGATCATGGATGTGGAATTCATGAAGTGTGGCACCAACTGCTGCAGCTTCAAATGCAACAGCTGACGCAACAACAACAACAACAACAAAAACAAATGCTACAGCTTCAAAAATAACAATAAAAGGAAATTCTAGAACAGCGGCAGCTTATACTGAAGCAGCTCATCAAGCCAGAATAACATCCACTACGACGATTCCTAATATTTAATCCAGAATACGAGAACTGCGAATTACGCTACAAATCCTCTAGCTCCACTTCTAGGCAGGTAGGAAACCCAATGTTGTTAAACAGAGCATTTTAAGCCTTCCTCACGATGAACTTGAGTGTCTGGATTTGCCTGAAATTCATAATTTGCTCTCTAAGCATTACTGGTACCAAACGTGCAGGGTGAAAATCATTGAACTACATGAAAAGAAATCTTCTGAACGGTTTGCGTAACGACGTTAAAACTGCAACGTTGGGTGCGGGGCATGATGGGAAGCAGTATGCGCTGTATTGTTTGGTTTAGCGACGAAGCCCACTTCCATTTTGATGGGTTCGTGAATAAGCAAAATTGGCTCATTTTGGGGACTGAGAATACTCATTTTGTGATCGAGAAGTCTCTTCATCCTCAATGGGTGACTGTGTGGTGTGCAATGTCCAGCCAAGGAACAACCAGTGCGATATTCCTTGATGGCACGGTGACTACCGCACGGTACGTGAAGGTTTTGCAAGGTGGTTTCATCCCCATTGTCCAAAGTGACCCTGATTTCGACAAGATCCGTTTCATGAAAGACGGAGCTCGACCCCATCGAAGTAGAAGAATGATGTCCTGGAGGAGCACTTTAGGGACCGCATTCTGGCTCTGGGGTACCCAGAAACCACTGGCATGGACCTCTATTGGCCGCCACATTCTCCGGATCTGAAAACATGTGCCTACTTTTTATGGGGCTGCTTTAAAGACAAGGTGTACAGGAATACACCCAAAATCGTTGGTGAGCTAAGAACAGCCATTCAGGAGGTGTTCGACCGTATCTACGTTCCGACACTTCAGTGCGTCATGCAGAATTTCGCTATTCGTCTGAGCCATATCATCGCCAATGATGGCAGGCATATCGGACATGTTATAAGCTAAATCTGAATATTTGTAGAAACGTTTACATGTTGAATAAAGAGCGTGCACGCCATAGTTTGTAACTAGTTTACGTTTTTCTTCGTATAGTTCAATAATTATCACCCTGTACGTTGTTGAAGCTAGGTTCGGATTTTTTCGTTGTCGCGAGATCTCGCACCAGTCATATGGTGCATGGCCAGCGGATCTCTAAGTGCTGAGCCGTATGTGCCGATCTTTATGTGGAAGTCATAACTGTAAAGAAACCTATGCCAAATCTTAATCGGTGATGTAATAATTATGTTTGTGCCCGATAAAGAAGTTTGTGCACATACAATGAAATTAACAAATTCTGTTCTCTGCGAAGTGTTAACAGTAGCGACACCTTTTGAAATGTCGGATGCGACACAACTCTGTTTCGACAAAAGCAGCTTATCTTCTGAAAACTTCTTAAAATATCGAATGCAGCACAGCAAAATTATGATGAAGGTGAGGTACATTTTGTAAGACAGCGTTACCACTAACGGATCAATAACCACAATCGGAGCTCATCAAGTTTGTCAGCTGTCTCGGGATTCCAACGTCCACATAGGTACAAAGTCCAAATAACAAATTAGCCAACATCACAATGGTTACGGTCCTACATAAAGCGCTGTATATTTTTGCGAGGTAAACGCACAGTAACCACGTTGTACAAAAACATCACCCACCTGATTACTTTCGTAGTTGTGTCATCACATCAACCACCACACATTTCTGAGATGGACGCTTTTTCTTCTTTTGGTTTTAAAGCAACAGACCACATCAACATTGTTCAAATATCTTACAGGAATGCAGCTGGGTAACGTTGACGACAACCGAGGATACTTCGTCAGGCGTCCACGCCGTCATTTTCACAGCAAAACTGCAGCAAATAAACCATGTTCAAGGGAATTTAAAAACTCTGTTTCCAGAGCAGTTCTCGGAAGATAACACACACACACACACACACACACACACACACACACACACACAGAGTAAGCACTAGCGCCACACTAGTGACGCTAGAAGTTATCGATACTGAAAAATGGGTGAGGTAGCAATAACTTTACTCCTCTCATTTTTGACAGGAGAGATAGCAGATTTACAAGCAGAATTTAAGAAAAACCTCCATCCCTATTTACAAGGTTACTAGCTAATTTAGTTTCAACTGCTTCCTCAATAAGACTAACCCAATAGCTGGAATTGCATATCTGGACTTCCCTATAGCTATTTTACATGAGCGGTACCAAGACAACGTTCTGCATCAGATTTGCACTGCAGCTCTAAGCGTATTTGAAGCTTATACTCAATGCACCCGTCCTCCACGGTCCTGATAGTCTCACCAATATATCACACGTCTAGGAAGGAATACAATACAATCCGCCTTACGCAAGCGAGATCATCCATAATGGAACTCAAAAGATCCCTAATCCTAGATGCAGGTCGGAAAACACATTTCATATTTTATTTCCGCAAAATACTTCCAATATCGTTGGAAACATCCTCTTGGTGAGGCAAAATGGCCGCAGACTTTGGTGCCAACTCGGTATTTTCATCATTCACCGGGTTCACGATTGGTCGCTAGCGCAACACACGATTTCCAGTATATGAATTGTAACGAAAGGGGACTTCAGCAGCGGGCTAACGCACCTGACAACCCCTCAGGATCTGAAATGACGTAGGCTCTGTGAGCCAAGGTGCGAAGTACCCCTTCACGCTGATCCGGGTAGTGAGAGCTATCGGCCTGTAGATACAAATCTGTGTGAGTAGTCTTCCTACACACAGCATGTTCCAACAGACCATCAATCTTCCTCCTGAACAACACATCAAGGAAGGGAATGCAGCCATCCTTTTCCATTTGCAACGTAAAACGATTATTCGGGTGGATGGAATTCAGATGTCCTAACTAGTTGTTCAAATTTTGACATGAGGCCAAGCAATAAAATTATCGTTTTCATGTCTGAAAAAACACACAGGTTTCATACCCGCCGCCTCCTAGGTACCTTCCTCAAAGTCTTCTATAAACAAATTTGCAATAATAGGTGACACCTGGCTTCCCATCGAAAGTCCATCTGTCTGCTTATAGCATTGGACAATGAATAAGAAGTAAGTGGAAGTCAGCACATGTCGAAATAGATTCTTTAATTTAACACGAAACTTAACCTCAATTAACCGTAACGAATCAAAGAGAGGAACATGAGTGAAGGGAGAGATCACATCAAAATTTACTGGAATATCAGAGTCGTTTGGACGCGCTCCCTCTAATCGGCGTAGAATATTCGTCCAGTTCTTAATGTGATGCTCGCACCTACTTACTAAGGGCATAGCACAGCAGCAAGGTGTTTTGATACACAATATGTAGGAGCGCCAATGTTATTCACAATCGGACGAAGGGGACCCCTTCACTGTGGATCTTGAGAAGGTCATGTGACATACGTGGGACAGCAAAATAAACATTGACAGGAGATGTGGAGGTTTTTACTTAATTCTTCGTGGAATCCTGCTCTCCCCCTAGTATCATCCGGAAATCTCTCTGTACAGCGAGGTTTTAAATTCCCTTGCACGTCTCTTACTTGCTGCATTTTTATCTTGAGAGTGACATGGTAGTCTCTTGTCGACCTGTCGACGACGTTATCCGGTTGCATTCCCGTAAGTTATCTGAACACTGTACGCACCGAGGGAAACTCAGGTCTCACGACATTTACGTTGTACTAACTATTGCACTATTCGATGATTCTAATTCAATAAGCATCGAATTTTGAGCCTTTTTTTCCCGAGGCTTAGATTGTGCACATACGTAAGTAGCTGACATTCAGCTTAAATCTTCTGCTACACCGACAACTTTTGAGCTAGACCAATGCCAGTACCACTGATGGATGATCTCTTGTAAGAATTAGATAGAGTGGTGCAACAAGGAATTCTCAAACCCGCCAAAGAGCAGTACCACTGGTATAGTTAGAAATCCAAATGGCTTACAACGTGCTTTCATGACTTTAAACTATAAACACACAGCCAGAGATTGACGTCTATCACAGACCAAGGCTATACGAGCTCATATCAATCTTACGACTTGGAAAGTACTATGAAACCGATCTAATCGGTCGTTTTTTGGCGGCTGACATTCGATGAACACGTCCGCCAATTCTTGGTCATCCACATTTCATTTGGATAGTACAGATACAACAGGCTGTGATTCGGAATTGCTAGTACATCAGCAATTTTCCAAAGTTCTATGGAACACCTGATTGAAATGATTTCGGTCACAGCTATTGACCGGACAGTACATTGATAAGTGGCACTACAAGAGAGCGACATCTCACGAATATATGTCTACTTCTCCCGACGCTGGAGTAATGCGGAATCTCCAGAAGAGCGAATTGTTAAATAGGCCACATATTGAGTCATAAGTGGCTTCAACCGACTCAGTTACATGTGGAAGATAAAAATTCCAGGTGGCTACGAATTTGAAAGGCGTTCGCTCATATGTCGGGAATATATATTATTACATAAAATTTTAACCAAGTGCTGTCCAGGTCGCCAGCCAGTTAAAAATTTACACATGAAAGAAGGTAAAATACGGAAGGCCGCAGCATTGAGACTATTTACTAAGTAAAAAAGGGTGCGCACTATCGACGGTAGATGCCGAGAACACAAGCGGCAGACTCGACTAAAGCACCCAATAAGCCGGTGGCCACAGAGTACTGTTTGTTACAGACTCGTGCGATGGAATACGAACATACCAGTGTTTCAGCGCTGTCTTCGAAATACTGGGATAGCATCTTTAGCTACGCCACAGAAATTTGCACGAGGGAATATATCATCAACACAGACTGCGGCTATAACTTTAGCAAGGCATCAGAAATTTTCACCAGGGACCATATCATCAACTGAGACTTTGGATACAATTTTAGCAAGGCTTCGGAACGTTGCTGGGTCTAATAAAGAGGACAGCAAACACTAAGATCTTGAAGCCAGGGTGGCCGGAGTAACTACATGTACCCTACCACAGACACCGACGCCATTGTTTCCACGACCGCCTCGGGTGCCCTCGGGCGCGGACAACATGGGAGATGGCTCATAAGGGTCAACCACATGCCCTAAGGAGCTCAGTTCGTCAGTGTACCTGACGATGGCTACATGTCTGATAGCGAAATTACTGTGCTCGTAGGACAATATAAACCACACGTATACCCGTGGACCAATTATTAGCTTTCTTGTTAGGGAAACATTACTCTTGCAAATAGACACATTACATAACCGCTTACAGGAGTTACCTGTTACTGCATACATAATTGCCAAGCACACAGCTGAGGACTATTAGACGAGTTATGAATTATATTTGGCTGGAATGCCACCCACCCCACTCTGTTCCACAACGCCGGACATATTTAACCACAGAAACAGGGGCTAGCTGGCACGGAGGGTACTGGTCCTGACATCGGATCACAACTACTACTGGGTGGTCATTCCGGTGCCATTTCGTATGACTGTCATTAAACTCCTGCACGCATACCACTGTGGATGACACGCTTGACGGTACTCGCAAGGCGGCACGCCTACTGGGCTGGCAACACACAGAACATCGGGAGGACAGCAAACTGCTGAGAGACCAGCTCGACATTCCAGTCAGCACACGCGCAAACTCCCACGCCCGGCCAGCACCACAGCGGCCACGAGATTGCGTCCATCGGACTAAGCCGGATCCTTTCTCATGGAGATGTGACTCTTAATCCTGGACTCATTCCTCAAGATTTCTTATGTAGTTAGAATGCCACATGCCACCGTAAGGGGAACAATAAGCACGTTTCAGGGAATGTTCACCCTTAAAGGGGCCCCAGAAACAATCGCTTCGGACAATGGACGACAGGTTTCTTCCAGTATGTTCTATTATATCTATTCGCACAACGGCATAAAGCACCTGACAACGGTGCCCCTCTGCCCAACTTCAGTCAGTGAAGCTGAGCGGTTCGTCCGCAACTTTAAGATGCAGATGTGGAAGATGCACCAGTCACACCTAAAGCCGAGGTCTTGCCTCAATTTCTGGTCTCCTTCAGGTTGATGACATCGATATTGAGGTGGCATGGCTGCCGGCCGACACTGGACCTTCTAGGCATTCCTGAGGATTGCACCACGCCCACTAAAGCACAACCACCACCACGTTACTCACTGTTGTGACGCTTTGCACGGAGAAAACACATCTGCAAAGCTGAAAAATATACAAACAGAATAGTACAAAAAAGGAATCTTACGATTAACTCTCTCACCACAAGTTTCGTCGTGCTGCTCAGCAGCACTAAACAGTTTTTGCAAATGATACACTTACCACCGACGTAACAGTAAGTAACGTATCAGCAATTGTAACACGCAATGAGTAATTATGTTAAACGGGTGAACTACATTTTTGCTTTGTTGACTTTGTTATTACCCTCATCTGAAAATAGCCATTAGACAAAACTGGGCATTAATGTAATGAGTGAAATGTGGTTTCCAACTTCCGCGTCAGTATCATTAGCTCTTGGATGGGAGGCCCAGACCACAAAAAGTAAATGTATATATTATTTGAAACACCATTCACAATAAAATAAAAGAGTTCAAAAAAATATTCATTTTAAAGAATTAGTTTACACATTACTCATGATGAAACTATTAAAAACTTGATTACAAAGCATTCCTAAAAAGTAGAAAAATCAAATTTTGAACATAGCCTTTAGACAGGTGCCATCGGTGAAAGTAACAGTGCGGGGATTCCAGTTACTACACCAGGATCACCGAAAAGGACTCACAGGTACGTGCAGAAGGGCAGTTACAATCAAATCAATACAAAAGACTAAAAACTAAAATTATATTTCAAATTCAATCAAAGTCTCAACAAATTCCTTTTTGAACAAATAACACAATTTAAAACCTTAAACAAAGGTACAGGTAATAACGATGTAAACTATAGAAAAATTAGAAACTCAGTGGGCTAGGTGTAAGCGGCCAGATATTATTTTAACCTTGAAATATTCAACCTCTTTAAATAATTCTCAATATTCTTCCAGAAGGGTTTTGGTGTGACGAAACTGATGATAAGAAATGGATCATAATAAATTAGAAAGGTTTAAGAACAAATACCTGTTACAACAACTTCAGGACTGCAACAGCCAACTGTGCAGTAATATTTATATTTCTTTCGTTAACCACAATGAAAGATAGAACTGCTGTATAACAGCCCTTCAGCGGCAACTGCTGTTTGTGAATTAAACTACTTGGTGAAACGGGTGTTAACCGGCAGCACGATGTGCTGCAATGACTCCAGAATGTGATTCAGGCTGCACAGCACCTTTAAACCTTAAGAAACACATAAAATTTTCCAAATAAAAAGTGTCCTAATCAATTTGTCCAAAATTTGGATCCCACATAATACTTAAGACTACGATTAATAATAATCGAAAGCGCTTTGCTCTCCAAACCTTGGTCTTATGAATCACAATGGAACCTGAAAACAAACACTAAGAACGTTCACTCAGCAACTTGGCCTCATCCACGCTCAAAGTTCAGTTGCGAAATATCAAACAAACGATGAATATGCCTTGAGTTGCAATCGCCCAAAGTAACAGCTTCCGCCAGACAAAAACATGAACGGCCTCTTAATGCAGCTATTACAGTGAATTTAAATTTGAGTCGCCACAACGAGAACCCATAAGACTTCAACACAACATTACAAAAATCAAGAAAACTGCCCACCACATCACGTGTAGTCGTGACAAATAGCCACTTGAATTAAGACATGTACATTCCCGGTACAGGCAGCTGACATCAGAGCGCATGTAATCCAGATCAAGGCGTTCCACCGACCAGCGCGACACCGTACATCCCAGCAAACCAAGCAGGTAGCTCAGTATACAGCTTCATACAGCCAGCCACCCTAAATATACTCCTGCAGCCACGCCACAACAACTGGCCTCAGCACATAGAACTGGCAGGCGGAACTGCTGGCCACTCCCTGGTGTCTGACTGAGCCGTCACTCCACGACAGCCCTTGGCGGTCCGAAAACTGTACGCTTTCACCACTTACGCCGTCAGCTCAATCCCTCTCTCTCTCCTGGCATGGCTGTCGGTCAAAGATAACAACTTACGAGGGACACTCCAAAAGAAATTCACACTATTTTTGTAAAAATACAGTTTTCATGTGTGAAAGTCTTACAGTGTGTAGATACATTCTTCCCGCTTGTTTTCAAACTTAGTTCAACCTGTTCCCGTGAGTGGCACCGTCACAGCGTGTCTTCAAGATGGCTGCTACACTTGACGTTCGTCAGAAGCAACGTGCTGTCATAGAATTCCTGTGCTGTGAAAACGAGACAGTGGGAAACATCCACAAGAAGTTGAAAAAGGTGTATGGAGATGCTGCTGTCGATCGCAGTACAGTTGGTCGGTGGGCAATCAGGTTACGCGATGAAAGCGGTCACGGCAATATTGAGGATTGTCCTGGCAGCAGCAGGCCTCGTACTGCACACACTCCAGACAATGTGCAGAGAGTTAACGAATTGGTGATTACTTACAGACGCATCACAGTGTACGAATTGTCACGCTACGTTGGGAGAGGATGTTTTGCTGTTGCACGACAATGCACAGCCACATGTCAGTCAATAACCATGGAAGTGATCACAAAAGTCTGATGGACAACACTGAAACACCCGCCTTACAGTCCTGACCTGGCTCCGTGTGACTATCATCTCTTTGGGAAACTGAAAGACTGTCTTTGTGGAACAAGATTTGAAGATGATGACTCCCTTGTGCGCGCTGCCAAACAGTGGCTCCAACAGGCTGGTCCAGAATTTTACCGTTCGGGTATACAGTCGCTGGTTCCAAGATGGCGTAAGGCAGTTGAGAGGGCGGAAATTATGTGGAGAAAAGAAAATATTGTTCCTAAAATATGTATCTACACACTGTAAAACTTTCAAACATGTAGAATAAAAGATGGATTTAAAAAAATAGTGTGCATTTCTTTTGGAGTAACCCTCGTACGTCGGAAAGCAAGATAGTAGGAGTCCAGACGTTTCGTTGAGGCCTTTCTGATTCGAAGAAGGGAAAAACGGAAGTTATGACAGAACTTGAGTAAAGCAAGGGACTCGTTCATAGGACACACCCTGAGACATTGTCAGTTCGGTAGTGGACGGAAATGTGTGTGTGTGGGGGGGGGGGGGGGTTGTGATGGGGTGGGGCGGGAGCGGAGGATGGCGGTGGTGTAAAAATTGTAGAGGTAAATTAGGATGGAGAAGCATAATACAGTAAACAGGTTTAAACGGTGCACAGATAGTGTTTGAGGGCAGAGAGATGAAGAGGCTTCAACATAACGAACAGGCTTGGAGAGGTACATAAATCAGTCTCTGGACTGAACACCACAAGACCAACAAATTAATCAGAAAATAAACATCCTCTAGCCGCTAACAGGTTGCACCCATTTATTCCATATCATTCTCGTTTCACCACCACTTTGTTCTTTCCCTCTACGTTTTAATTAGTGTCAAAGTACATCCCTTACTCCATGTTCCTCCTCAATATACCATAGGATTATCAGATATCAAATCTGTAACAAGGAAATCCTGAGTGATCAGTTTGTAGACACTTAAGCATCCTACCTTGTTCTCTCATCAAAACGGCTTATTCATACCACCCACAAGCCTCGTGTTCATACTTCAATTCTCTCAACACTTACACCGAAATACGGCCGGTATATCCTTCGTCAATTTCAGGTATCAATCTTCCGACAATGTTTTATCAAATGGTTCAAATGGCTCTGAGCACTATGGGACTTAACATCTGTGGTCATCAGTCCCCTAGAACTTAGAACTACTTAAACCTAACTAACCTAAGGACGTCACACACATCCATGCCCGAGGCAGGATTAGAACCTGCGACCGGAGCGGTCACGCGGTTCCAGACTGAAGCGCCTAGACCGCACGGCCACACCTGCCGGCCAATGTTTTATCCATACACGTAATCTGTCCACTACACCACTGTAATGCTGCCTTGTTCCGTCCGGTGTGGATATTTTAAACGCTTTAGAATCAAATATAAAATGTTCACAAAGCAATATCGTATCATATTGAAGACAGCAAGGGAAAAACGTAGGCTTTAGAATTAATGAGTTGAGATAAAATTCTCGTCCTTTGTCCGATATCTTGAATTGATTAAATACGTCTTACCTTTATGAAACTGAATCATCAGGCACAGAAGTCGTTGTTGGGGAGCGGAAAAGTTTGATGACGCAAAACGGCATTTTATGTTGGGTTTCAACGCAAATAATGATTTGAATGACAATAACAACGGCGACCGTATGGCGCGCGATCTATGCGTCATCAACCAATTACTTACAACTAATTTACGGGCTGGAAAAACGTCGGCCGGCCGCGGTGGTCTAGCGGTTCTAGGCGTTCAGTCAGGAACCGCGCGACTGCTACGGTCGCAGGTTCGAATCCTGCTTCGGGCATGGATTTGTGTGATGTCCTTAGGTTAGTTAGGTTTAAGTAGTTCTAAGTTCTAGGGGACTTATGACCACAGATGTTGAGTCCCATAGTGCTCAGAGCCATTTGAACAATTTTTTTGGAAATACGTCAGTTTTTTATTTCATTAGTAGAGCATGGTAGCGTCACACTATTTTAAAGAAAATGTAATGGATTTTTAAGCGTTTATTTCTAATTTCTTTAGCAATTACGATAAAAAACCAGAACCTTCTCACCCGGAAGCCCTGACAGGAAGAAGAACGAAAGATAGATGCACATAGCATTTTAAAACAATAGAGGAACGTAAATCCCAAGGGTAACTAACTGAATACACGAAACAGATAAGCTTTCATCAGTACAATTAAGTCTTTGACTTTGAGTCATAGTGATTTCTTACGGTACCCACCGAAAACTTTGAGTTTTCAGTCACTGCTACCATACACCATTATGGTGTGTTTTCAGCAACCTGTAGTCGGTCCAGTGCTTTACGAAACAGAGACCAAAACAAAATGCAGATTCTACGAGGCAGTACATGAAGTAAAACTGTTGGAGTCGTAGCTACCAGCTGACGCACAGAGGTTCGTAAACGCAGCCGCATACCATTTGTTTCTACCACTACTGTCCCTTTGCGTGCCGCTAGGGAATTCTGCTTTGCATTCCAAAGTTCGGCATTGGCAAGGCGGTTTAAACTGATTCAACAGGAAATCAGAGGTCTGCAAATTTGATTTGTGGGACTGTGGGTTTAGTAAACGACCGGCGCTGGTCCGGCGGGCTGTTTCACGGTGAGGTAGTAGGCACGCCTATACGGTGGGGGCATTGACGTAGAACCGTCCGGCCCCCTAAATCGGGACGGGCAGCTGGCTTCGGCATTCCGTATGCAGTCAGCAGGGCCTGGCGCGTGCGGGCGTCGATGCGAATAAATACGCGAGCGGGGCGCACGTGTCCGGTCCTGCCGGTAGAGGCGCTGGCAGCAGCGGAATGCCGCAGACTAATTGGCCGTCCGCAGGAATGCACGCCGGCGGGCGTCCACCGCGGGACAGCGGGGTGCGGTGGCTGGGGGGCGGGGGAGGAGGGGGGGGTGCTCGCTCTTCATCGGCTCGCGGTCTGTCACGCCGGCATTAGCGCCGGCGGGCGCTCTGTTAGGTACAGCAGCTGCGCGCACTGCCTGTGACGGCCGTCTCAAAAGAGCTGTTTGTACGAGTGACACAGATTACCTGACAAGTGAAACCGCCTGCTGGTCGAATCTGAAACAGTCAGTAATACGATCAACCTACTATGCAAACATTATTCAATTAAGTCAATTCCGACCGCCACAAAACGACAGGAAGGCAAAAATATTTTTCAAAAAAAGATTAGTCATGTGCGAATGAGACTCCGACACTGATGATCCTGTTGGAATTTAATTATGTATATATAGACGGCTCATATAATCCGTCAATCGAGAATCTGGACCAGTTTTGACTGTTATCGGCACTGATACTGAAGAGATGTCGGTCCTAGGGACTGCAATATTTCTGACAGATTCCAGTATTTCTGAGACTGTTTCAACTTCTGTAAAATAAATGTGTCACAATATTCTGCAGTAGGCAGGCGAGCATTATTACAGTAATCAGTAGCTCTCCATTCAGGCTGACAGGGTCGCAATTTTAAAAGTCAAACGTTACGCTAGGAATGACTTTATTGATTACATGATGAGTTTCGAAATTTATCTATCATTAGGTATCTACTACACGTAGATATGGCGTTTCAAATAGTATGTGGAAGGTACATTTTCAGACTTCTCTATGGCCGCGTCTTTTGAATGCATTGACTTACCAGATAATGTTGTAAGTGGGCTGTTTAAGTTCTCAAATAGTACGTGAAAGCTACATTTTCAGAGTAGTCTATGGCCGTGTCTTTTTAATGCATTGAGTTACCAGGTAATGTTGTAAGTAGGCTGTTTAGGTTTTTATGTTGGTAACGCCAATGGTAATGTTGTAAGTAGGCTGTTTAGGTTTTTATGTTGGTAACGCCACGTAGCGCTTTGTATGAAAGTCATTGGCTGTGCTGTGTGCCGTCTGTGGTTGGTTGGTATTGTTGGAATATTCGCTATTGTCGTGTTGGGCAGTTGGATGTGAAAAGCGCGTAGCGTTGCGTAGTTGGAGTTGGGCCACCAGCAGTGGTGGATGTGGGGAGAGAGATGGCGGAGTTTTGAGAGCGCATGATCTGGACGTGTGTCCATCAGAGACAGTAAATTTGTGAGACTGGATATCATGAACTTGAACATTATTAAAGTAAATACATTGTTTGTTCTCTATCAAAATCTTTCATTTGCTAGCTATGCCTATCAGTAGCTAGTGCCTTCTGTTGTTAGAATCTTTTACTTAGCTGGCAGTATTGGCGCTGGCTGTATTGCAGTAGTTCGAGTAACGAAGTTTTCGTTAGGTAAGTAATTAACGAAAGGGATAGGTTATTGTTAGGGCCATTCTTTTTTAGGGGTTATTGAAAGTGAGATTGCGTTGCTCTAAAATATTGTGTGTCAGTCTGGTGATGATCAGAATAAGTAAAGAGAAAACTGTTTGAGTACGTTGAGTTTTGTTCAACTGTATGAAAATCAAATAACGTAGAAATTTACCAGCACAGTCATTCTTAATTTTTCAAAAGGGACGTTTCAATGTTTATTACAGCGCCATTTAATATGTGACATTAATTCGAACCTGATACGGCTACCTGTTCTGGAGAAAAAGGTAATCAAACGGTCGGACAGTCTGGTAACATATGACTAAAATATTTTTTCGTGTGACAGAATTACATATTTATACTTTTCGGGTTTTTTTTCCATTTGGTTGTACTGCAAAACTTTACTTTCTGTGGAATTTTGTGATTCTAGGCCAACGTGAAGTATCCTATAGATTTTGATGAGTGATGCCGATATTAAAATACGTGGCGTAAATAGCTGTGACTTTTGATTTCATTGGCTTAGAAACGTCGGTTCTAAACGTGGCAAAGGGACTATAGACCTCAGTATGTGACATAAATTTCAAAGTGATACATCTACCCGCTCCTGAGAAAAAGGGATTTTAACAGTCAAATAGACAGACAGATAGACAGACAGACAGACGGACAAGAAAGCAGACCTATAAGGGTTCCGTTTCTACTGCCTGACGCATGAATCTCTAAAAAACACAAACAACATTAATTATAAAATTTTAAATTATGTACTGAAACCTATCTTGATTGTACTCTTATACCTGCTTTTAATTTTGCTATACAGATAATGAGCATTTGTGAAGCTGCGAGTCAAGAAAGAAAAAAAAACATTTTTTTCCTGTATGTACTGAGTTCTTACATATCCTTTTAAAAACGATGTCGAATAACCGACACCCATGTTCCAAGAAAACAAATCTAAATTTCAAACTTTATATATTGAAAGAGAGCTTTGGGAGATTTGCAGACAAATGAGTCAAATGGGATAAATAACAAACCTAAAATAATTGAGGAAAGTGCCAACTAATCGACTGTTCAGTTTCGTGTGTGATATCTGTGAGACCAAAGACATAACATCAGATCTTCTGAAAAATGTCATCCACACAAGACAGAGAGGTAAGATTTGTGAAAAACTGTCGCACAATTAGCTAAATCACTCATGCATTGAAGTTGCTGACAAGAACAATATACAGGTTAATGGCCCAAAAAAAAAAAAAAAAAAAAAAAAAAAGAAAAAGCTCTTAGACGACCATCAGTTTGGATTTTGGAGAAGTACAAGCACCTGGGAATCAGTTATGAGATGGAGCTGGAGCTTCATAATGGATGTACGAGTTAAGGAAAATCAAGAGACGTTCTCAAGATCAATTTGCCGGCCGGTGTGGCCGCGCGGTTGTAGGCGCTACAGTCTGGAGCCGAGCGTCCGCTACGGTCGCAGGTTCGAATCCTGCGTCGGGCAAGGATGTGTGTGATGTTCTTAGGTTAGTTAGGTTTAACTAGTTCTAAGTTCTAGGCGACTGATGACCTAAGAAGTTAAGTCGCATAGTGCTCAGAGCCATTTTCAACCAAGATTAACTGGCGCAGTAAAAGCGTTCAACAATTTGTAATGGTCAAGGTGTACCTTGTCCACATACGCATCTACATGACTACGCTGAAATTCACAATTAAGCGCCTTGCAGAAGGTTCATCAAACCATTCATCGAACCACCTTCAAGCTATTTATGTACCGTTTCACTCTCGAAAAGGCGTGCGGAAGAAACGAGCATTTAAATGTTTCTGTGGGAGATCTTATCTCTATTATTTTATCATGACGATCATTTCTCTCTACATATGTGGGTGCCAACAGAATATTATCGCAGTCGGAGGAGAAAGATGGTGATTGAAATTTTACGAGAAGATTTTGACAGTGTCAAAGATGCCTTTGTTTCAGTGACTGCAACCCCCAGTTCACCCTATCATGTCCGTAGCACTCTCTCCCCTATTTCAGGATAGTAAAAAGAAGCAGCCCTTCTTTTAAATTTTCGATGTCCTTCGTCAGTTTTATCAGATGCAGATCCCACACCGCACAGCAATACTCCAGAAGAGGGCTGACAAGCGAGGTGTAAGCAGTCCCTTCAGTAGACTGTTGCCTTTGTAAGTGTTCTGCCACTAAATTGCAGTCTTCGGGCGAAGTAAGGGTGTAAGGCAGGGTTTTCATCTTCCGCCCCTATGCTTCAGTCAATAGATCGAAGAAGCAATGACGGAATAAAAGATCAGTACAGCTGTCAAGATGAAAGAATATTGTGATAACATTCACTGGTGACATAACTATCCGCAATGAAAGCGAGGGAGAATTGCTGGGCACACTGAATGGCATGCTCAGCGTAGAACAGGGACTAAGAGAACACCTAAGAAACACGGAAGAAATGAGGAATGGCAGAATTGAGATTAGTGACAAACTTAACATCAATTCTGGGGAAAGACGAAGTAGAAGAAATGAAGGAAATATGCAACCTCTGAAGCGAAATTGAAAACCTACTTACGTTTCAAATCTAGACTTTAATAATAAAATGGGAAGGTACTGTTAATCACAACTCAGGAAGAAGTTGTGATCTAAATGACAATAGATTTATTCATCCTTACCATCACAAGACAACAAACATGACTAAAGAAACGTCACACAAACATTTTTATTTGACAAATGCTTTCACTAACATAGGGTCTATGATGGACAAAGTGATCAGCTGGGATCGGCACACGACACTAACCGAAACACTAATCGCTTTATCTGACTTCATACACGTGAGTCCAGGTTATGGCACAAAAACTACGCCACCATCAAGCATCTATACTCTACTATTCCAACAAACGAAAACTATGGTTCGAAAGAACGGGTGCTGTGAAACATATATTTGAGCCCTACGCCATAGCAGCGAATACTTTATCCTTCTGCTGGTCGGGACATCACACCACTATGCATTCAGTGACTGACGTCTTCAACGGCTGCAATCTGTTATTAATGGCACGCGCCCTAAAAATACAAGTACGCGTTCTCGTGTTCAGTTAATTCGGATTACAGGTATTTTCCTATGAGCCTCTGAAATCCCGGTGGATTCCAGTGTGCAGGTGGACTGATTTGTTGGTCCGCCAAACCAATTTGACTCTGTGCCATTACTATGTGTGCCGGAGTATGTAAGATATTTTGACAGCCGACTCAAGACAATTAAGTACATCCACGCATCACTCGTGTGCGTGATGCTAGAAGCAGTACCTCTGAGGGTTCAGAAGGTGACTGGCACAGGCTCTAAGTGGCACACAAGCAAAGGACACAAGTCTCACCGTTAGGTACAGACCTGCAGTTCTTTACTAGCGAAGTGCCAGTACAAGACGGATCTTCCCTTTCTGTCCGCTTTCCTCCCCAACTCGATAGCAAAAGCCCATTTACACCTTAGACTTCCCCCACTTTAGCGCAAGCCAATCACGCTGGAGCACAGCATTCAAAGCTGGGAAGGCGCCATTTGCTCTGCATACACTGATTTGACGAATCATAGATTTTGAAGTTGATGGGAGGAAAGGAAAAAAGATTCAGCTTCGCTACCTCTTTCCCAAGCGTTTACACCGTGTCGTTTGCTACCAACATGACCAGGATTTAACCACACCCCTCCATAAAAAGCCTGTTATCTCTCCTGTGGCATCCCTTTCGAAGTTTCCAAAGAACAGCCATTAACTCGCTAAAAGCCTTTTGCTTTCACAAATATGTTTTGTAACAGTGTCTGGATGTCAGGCCACGTGTCCTGTCCCACGGAAATTCGCAGAACACACGGTTGTTTTGTTTACTTCTTGCATAACAAGGGCCCATCCTCTGCTTTATTGCAAGTGTACAACGGGATGGCCATTGCAGCAGCGACTTCTCAGCGCTAGTCAGTCTACCTAGACGTGGCTGCCTCCCGACTGGTGCCAACCAACGAGCCTGCACAATGAGACCATCGAAGTCAGCCATCCAGAAATGTTTCCTCCCAGGTTGTGCAGAAATAACGCGCTTCCCTCGTCCCACCATCGCCATGCCCTTTTACTGCAGGTAACAGATTATATGTGGCAGCTATGTCGGATGAGTTTGCGAAGGTGGATTACTTCTCTTTCTCGGCATGTGCAGTACAGACAATACCCTCAGTGTGGTAGGACCTTGTCTGTGGCAGCAGTCAGTGTCGTCTTGATTACTGACCCCCCGTCTTGGATGACGTGGTGGTCGGCAATGCGTAGCTGCTGTCGAAGACTTTCGTGGGGAGACCCGTGGAGTGTATGGACACAGGTTTGAAGTGAATCACCTCCCGCCATCGCAGTTGACCTAGTCTCCCGACACGTAATACCTCCAGTGAGCGTTCCCCAAGTGAGTCCCGCTGACGCCGGCCTCAGACTCCCATTCATCGGTAGGTCCCTCGAGATCTAGTAGTGGCAGCAGCAGTGAAAGTACTCCGGTGGCGGCCACACCAGCCCCCTGTTGATAGTTGGAGGTGCTAAGGGGCTTCCCCGCTCCTGACCCCCATTCACGCTGCCAATGACATCATGTCGACCAGCTGCCCTGTAGTCGCTCAGTTGGTCACCACCTGCTGTGTCACACCTGTCCACAGGACTGGTGTATGGTTTTCTTTATTTTATTTTATTTATTTATTTATTGCTCCATGAGACCAAATTAAGGAGAAGTCTCCATGGTCATGGAAAGAGTCAATACATGAAATTATAACACGAAAGTAGAAACAGATAAAATGAAATATAAGAAACATACTTAGGCGACAAGTCGTATGTTTAAATAAAGAAAATCAACAATGTAACACTGGAATTTGCTTAATTTCTTAGCTCTTCCAGGGGCTCCTCGACAGAATAGAAGGAGTGAGCCATGAGGAAACACTTCAGTTTACACCTAAAAGAGTTTGGGCTACTGCTAAGATTTTTGAGTTCTTGTGGTAGCTTATTGAAAATGGATGCAGCAGAATACTGCACTCCTTTCTGCGCAATAGTCAAGGAAGTGCATTCCACATGCAGATTTGATTTCTGCCTAGTATTAACTGAGTGAAAGCTGCTAACTCTTGGGAATAAGCTAATATTGCTAACAACAAATGACGTTAAAGAAAATATATATTGTGAGAGCAATGTAGGAATTCCCAGACTACTGAATAGGGGTCGACAAGAGGTTCTCGAACTTACTCCACATATAGCTCGAACAGCCCGTTTTTGAGCCAAAAATACCCTTTTTAAATCAGAAGAATTACCCCAAAAAATAATACCTTACGACATAAGCGTATGAAATTATGCGAAGTAGACTACTTTTCATGTTGAACTGGTACTTATTTCAGATACTGTTCTAATGGTAAATAAAGCAGCATTTAGTTTCTGAACTAGATCCTGAACATGGGCTTTCCACGACAGCTTACTATCTATCCGAACGCCTAGGAACTTGAAATCTTCCGTTTCGCTTATAATATGCCCATTCTGTCTGATCAAAATATTGGTTCTCGTTGAATTGTGAGTTAGAAACTGTAAAAACCGAGTCTTACTGAGATTTAGCATCAAATTATTTTCCACAAGCCACGAACTTATTTCATGAACTACATTATTTGATTCTGTTTCAATATTACACACAAGATCCTTCACTACCAAGCTGGTGTCATCAGCAAACAGAAATATTTTTGAATCACCCGTAATACTAGAAGGCATATCATTTATATAAATAAGAAACGGTAGTGGCCCCAGCACTGACCCTTGGAGAACGCCCCACTTAACAGTGCCCCATTGGGACCGAACATCACTACTACTCTCAATATTGCGGAGAATTACTTTCTGCTTTCTGTTCTTAAAGTAAGAGGTGAACCAATTGTAAGCTACTCCCCTTACTCCATAATGTTCGAAGTTCTGCTGTAATATTTTGTGGTCAACACAGTCAAAAGCCTTCGTTAAATCAAAGAAAACACCTAGCGTTCGCAACCTTTTATTTAATCCGTCCAAACCTCACAGAGAGAAGAGAATATAGCATTTTCAGTTGTTAAACCATTTCTAAAACCAAACTGTACATTTGACAGCAAATTGTTTGAATTTAAATGCTCCAGTAACCTTGTATATACAACCTTCTCGATAACGTTAGCAAACACCGATAGCATAGAAATAGGTCTAAAATAGTCAACCCTATCCCTGTCTCCCTTTTTATAAAGTGGCTTCACTACCGAGTACTTTAATCTGTCAGGAAACCGACCACTCCTAAAGGAAAAGTTACAGATATGGCTAAGTACTGGTCTAACATACATAGAACAATACTTTAGTATTCTGCTAGATACCCCGTCATATCCGTGAGAGTTTTTGGTCTTTAGTGATTAAATTATTAACTCAATCTCCCTCTTGCCAGTACCATAGAGGATCATTTCAGGTAACAGTCTCGGAACACTTTTTTCTAAGAGCGCTATATGAATCCCTGTTGGGACTAGATTTCTATTTAGTTCACCTGCTATATTCAGAAAGTTATTATTAAATACTGTACATATATGCGACTTATCAGTAACACGGACATTCCCACTACGCACTGATTCTATATCCTCGACCTGTCTCTGCAGACCAGCCACTTCCTTTACGACTGACGATATGGATTTTATTTTATCCTGAGACTTAGCTATTCTATCTGTTTGCCACATACTTTTTGCCTTCCTAATAACTTTTTTAAGCACCTTACAGTACTGTTTGTAATGGGCTGCTGCATTTAGATTTTGACTGTTTCTAACGTTTTGATATAATTGCCACTTTGTTCTACAGGATATTCTTATCCCTCTAGCCAGCCACCCAGGCTGCCTGTTCGTGCTAGTACCCCGTTTTGAACGTTCTAAAGGAAAGCAACTTCAAAGAGCACGAGAAAAGTCTTGAGAAAAGCATTATATTTATCACTACTGTATCAGCACTATAAACATCTTGCCACTCTTGTTCCTTGATAAAGTTTACAAAGGTCTCTACAGCAACTGGATCAGCTTTCCTAAACAGTTGATAACTATATCTAACATGTGTTGCAGGACAATAATCTTTTAGAGTTAAAATGTGTGCATCATGATCTGAAAAGCCATTCACCTTTTTGCTAAAAGAATGCCCTTCTAGTAATGAGGAATGAACAAAAATGTTGTCTACGGTTGTTCTACTGTTCCCTTGCACTCTCGTTGGAAGGCATACGGTTTGCATAAGATTATATTAATTAAGGAGGTCTACCAGCATCCTTTTCCTTGCACAATCACTTATACAATTAATATTGAAGTCACCACATATAACAAACTTTTTGTATTTCCTACAAAGTGAACCAAGAACCTCCTCTAGGTTTAGCAAAAATGTTTTGAAATCGGAGTCTGTGGATCTATAAATAACAACAGCTGGAAGTTTAGATCCACTAAATTTAACCACACCTGCACAACATTCAAACACCTTTTCAGTGCAGTACTCAAACGGGATGCCGTTTTTCACATACGTGGCTACTCCCCCACACCGCAAAGAGCTCCTAGAAAAGCTGCCAGCCAACCTGTATCCTGGTAAAGGAAGCCTCTGAATTATCTCCTTATTTAAGATGTGTTCAGATATACCAATAATTTCAGAGTGAACATCTATAAGCAGCTCACTAACCTTATCTCTAATACCTTGTTGACGAAATATACTAATTCCCTCATTACTCGGATACCTAAACTTTGTCAAAAGTGGTTCCTTTGTTAGAGAGACTTCCCTTAAGCAGGAATACCTATCACCTGACGTCAATCTAAAAAAGGTGCAGCTCTAACACCCACTACTGCAGGAATTTTCCCATGAGTGAGCCCACCACCCCTACCTATGCTGTCACCTATAAGCTTTGCCAACATCCCCTTCCCATACCTGTTGAGGTGCAGGCCATGTCTAGTGAAACCCGTCCTGCTGATAGACTCCACCGACACCTCTAAAATGTGACCCATGCTTTCTGTCATCAGCGCACCCCCAAGTCTCATGTTATTACGCCTGACGGCTGTATTAAGATGAGGCCGAACGTGACGCTGAAACAGTTCCACGAAATGCACATTCGTGTTGCCAATGTGACTGGTTATCTTTTTCAGGCCACCATCTATGTCATACTCGCCATCCTTATCAATACTATTACCAGCCCCACCCACAATCGCTACCTGATCCTCTTTAGTAAAATTCCTACATAACCCCCCTATGTTAACAGTCACCTGAGCCAATCCTGCATTAGGCTTCACAATGCTGGTGACCTGGTACTCACTCCCCAAAACTTCCTGCAACTGCTGGCCTACACCTCTGCCATGAGAACTACCTAACAGCAGATCCTTCTTCTTTCTCTTCGACCTTGCAACTGTCCTAGCCACCATAACTGCTGAGGTCTGCTGCGCACTTCCTACATCTACAGCCACTAGAGATTCCTCTCCACTAGACTCCGACAGTTGGTCATATCTATTGCAAAGACCAGTAGTAAAACTATCTGAAAATCTCCTTCTCCTAGCAGATCTCTTGCCAACAGCCAGCTCCAATTCCCCCACCCCCTTCTCCCTCCTCATATTATCTAGCTCCTCCTGTGCGTTGTTTCACTGCACCTGAAGGGCACAGATCTTACACTCCTGCTCCTCTATCAACTTACTCTTGCTACGTAACCTGAAGTTCCAGGAGAGGATCTCGCCAGAATTCCCACAGGCTTCCCCACTGCATTCCCCCAGTGAAAATACTTCGAACAAGTCTCACACCGCAATCCACTACTCACTAACCTACGGCAAAGCCCACACTTCTCACTCATGGTAAAATTTTACAGTTATTGGAACAAGAAAACTACTTCGTCTAAGTTCCGCTACTACAATAAGAAGATGTTAAAAAACTGACTATAATAATCACAAACTTACTTTACAAGGGAAGTAACTACTATTCTTAACAGTATTAATCATCAACAAAAGAGAATATAATAAAAGACTAACAAAGAAACAAAATCAAACGTCTAATGACACAGTAACGGAGCTGCACACAGTTCCCAAAAAAGTTCTTCTGAAATTATTTCACCAGGAAAACCCCAAGATCACCGGTTGAAGACTACTAAAGTTCCTAAATAAACCACTATACACAAACAATTAATTAGTACTTAGCTTTCGATGCACCGCTACAGCTGCAACTGCTCAGCGTGGAATGTAAACACAGGTAAGAGGTTAAGTTGCTCGATACGAAACACTCACAAATATCAGGTCACAACACAAGAAAGGCAGAGGTGAATGAAGAAACCACTAATAAGTCATTTATATAGTAAATATTATCACAAATCGTTAAAATATGTATCTGAAACCTAAAAATAAATAAAAACTTAGACAGGGATCTCACACGCAGTCTTGACATCAACTCAGCCGCTCATAGCCTGCACAAACTTTACAAGGAAACTCAGTGTCGTGTTTTTACAAATATGTTTACAGCATAGATACAGTTAATTATAATTAATGATTACTCCAAGAATAAAAAGAATAAAAGAGGTTACATTTCTTTGACAAAAATATAATCGTATTCTATTACATAAATAATTTGATAGTATTACAGCAATAATTTTAAATGGTTAATTTTCTGTGTCTAAATCTGTATAATCTTAACTAGTGGTGAAGTGTTGTACAGTATGATGGTGTAGTGTTAATTTCCCACAACCTTTCATGCACTCAAAGTAGCAAGCTGGCCTAGACTACACATTCACTTCATTCATTATCATTCCATCTAGATATACTAGTTGTTCATGCAACCTAACTGCTATAAAAGGTATTCAAACTACTATACTCCCTAACTAACGCTGGTGTATGCCGTGAATCTCGATGAGTACCAACGTTACCCATCTGCTCGCTGTTCTAAGTGGGATACAAAAAACTGCGAAATTCGCTTTTTGCTGGAACTGACACAGATTTTTCTCAGGTTGGTGTTCAAATTTTTCAGCTCCAGCTCCTGAAACAAACATAAAAAGCACAAGGTATTTTCGACTTTTGACTACAAAGCTACACACCCTCCGTTCTTCTCTTTCTCACAAACTGATGGTGGGCCTCACTCACTCTGCAAAAACGTACCAAAGTGACTCGCACATTCCGTGCTCACGTCTGATAGTACAAACTATAGTCATCCACTCAGGCACTTGCGAATTAATAGTGAAAGCCTACATGAATATCATCGTACAATAGTGCAGAAAATCACATGCGAAAACCACAAGTGAATAACCACAGTGAACAACAACCGCATTAGACGCGATAGCTCATCTGTATAACCACGCTCGAATAAAATATCCCGTTCACTAGGATAATCGCACCAAAGGCGACATACACAGACAAAAAAACACACCACAAATACATCGCATAAATGGCGGTAACATTAATCAGGCCACAGCGAAGACATATTGCACTGAGCACTGGGTACTGGTCACAAACCACAGTGAAACGCACAGGAAAGTCAACACGCCTTTTGCGTGGACAATACACGACCATCCTGCAAAATATCTCCAATAATCTCCCAAACTAATCTCAACGACGCCCCTCTCACACACTGTACTACGAATTATACACCGGATCATACAAGTGCGTGTACTGCGATGCTCACACAATAAACCGAAGAAATATTATTGTAGCTGATCTCTAAGATGTTATGAGAAGAATTCCGTCCCCAATACTTGTGCACTTGTTTCGTACTTGAAGATATAAAATTCTGTCCTTGTGATGACACCTGATTCTGTAGTTCCGTGCAAACTGCAAAATTGCTATGAGAATACATTAACTTATGCGAAATAGGACTCAAATAAACAACGAAGTTTCCGTCGTGAAATCGCCACATCTCTACGGCCAACAATTGTAATTGATTCAGCTATGCGATGACCAACTGTACATCTGTACACTTGGTACATGTTAAGGAGGAATACTTGTATAGTGAAATTCTAACAATGCCAACTCTTACGACTACCAGTAATAGGATAATTTCCTATGCTAATTACCATGGTGAATCACAAAAAGATCTAAAGGAATGATTCTTATCTTTAAAATTAATATAACTGAGAAAACTTATGCTACAATGTTTATGTTCGGCTGTCACTGACCATTAAACTCTCAGTGGCCTGTTCAGAAGGACAGTGGCGTTGGTTAGCATTTCCTTCCGCCCCTCGAACTGGGTTGGGTCCCCGAATCTCAATTTCCTTGATCTGAACTCTATTTCCGTTTCCTCCGTTTTTCAATTGTGCCCGTCTTCTATTGCCATTGAAACCGGAGCCATGGTTTCGCCATTCATTGTTTTGTGGTCCGTGGCCTTCATTCCACCTTCCATTCCAGCCTCTGTTGCATAGTACACAATTATTGCGGTTCCCATTCCAATCTCTTCGATGTTCAACTTCATTACTCCCGAAATTTCCCGACCGTGAGTGGTTTCCGTAGGGCGCTCCATTCCGCGCACTTCCGTTCCTATTATTGTAATGGTTATATTGTGGACGCGACAAAGGGCCTGCGACGTATCTGTCAGACTTCCCTCTGTGTTCTCTAATAATTTATGCTCGGAATGCGTAGTCTAATTCGTAAAGTGTGTTACGGAAAGTACCGAGCTCCACATTACAACTGCCAGCTAATACTTGTTGATATGTTGACGGAAATCTGGCGTGACAATGACGAATGATTTCACCAGTAGAGCATGGTACGTCAAGATACTGGTACTTGTCAATCATTACGTCAAGGAACTTGACTGGACTTTTGTAGCCTGAACTCTCGAAATCTTTGCCAACAATCATCTCGTATTTTATGCACTCATGTGTCTCCTTGGACGAGTAGATATTTAGGAAGCTATCCTTGAACTGCTGGTGGTTTCTACACGTTGCTGATATTCCGCGCATTTTCTCCGCGACTGACCCTGGCAATTGTCCACAAATAAAGTCCAGCTTGTATTTTAAAAGCCAAGTTGGAGGTAAAGAGAGGTCAAATTGTGATATCCAAGTGCGTGGGTGAGTAAAATTACCCTCATCACGGAAATTCTCGAATTTTCGTACTTGGAAGAAAAACAAATGGCGTTTCATCGACAACTTCCGTCCTACGGAATTAATCAGACCTTTGGATGCCCTCGTCCGACGTCCTCACATTTGTGCTCCCTCCTCGGCATCTAGAAAATGCGACGTTCATCTCACCGTGTCCTCTGCTTGCTGCTAATGGTGTGCAGTGTGACAGTTCTGATACTAAATGTAACTGGGTTTTCTCTTTTGATGCTAGTCAATTGTCAGGATGAGCATTCTAAAGCATTATGTTAGGGTGAAAATACTAAATTAATTAATTTTACTCTCTTAACAACATGTGGGCAGGGTGGGTTCTTCCTTGGCTCGGGTATGAGGTCGAATGAAACATCATTTTTACATAAGATAACTTTTATTGAGGATTTGTACAACTGTTTCTTACTCGATGTTCTGGCTCGGAGAGCGGCAGCTGTGTCGTTTGCGAAGTCTTCTGCTGCGGCAGCGGCTGCGGCGGCGTCTGATTACGCGTGGCAGTGTGTATCTCGTGTCGCCGTCTCGCCCAGCTGACTGGAGACGCGCAGCGCGAGGTGGCCCGTTTAACTATTGCGAGAGAAGTCGTGCATCGGATGGTGATACCTTGGATGTGGCGTCCCAGAGTTTCTCTTCTCTAAGCGGCCGCGTGTGTTGTGCGTCGGCCAGCGGAGCGGCGCGGCGGGGGAAGGCCAGTGTCCCGGACTCGAACAACGGACTCCCGCTTGGTAGTCTTCGGCTGTCAGATCTTCATCCCAGCTCACAGGTGACTGCTGATGTGAGGCCGTCTCCTTCCCGTCCTCACGAGTCACCCTGTATGTAAAAATCAGACTTCAAATACCTTTTTACTTCTGTCTTCTGGCGCCGCGGCTGCTGCTTACTATTCCATTACAGCAGCGGACTTGGTGCGTCTGTGCATGATGCAGTCTCTGCTTGCATGACGGTCTTCAGCACCGAAACTGACTGAAAACTACTGCTACGCTTCTTCACTTCTTCGTCTTCTTCATCTCTCGTCTCTGTCGGGCCCACTGTGTCTCGCGTATTTATTCACTTCAGTTTACTAGAGGTGAACGTCACGGTCATTGCCTCTTCTGTCACGTTGAGAAGCTTCTCGAAGAATCTTCTTAACGTCGGTCATTGGCTCTTGGAATGTAGGCGAGGGCCTTTACTCACATGCGACAACTGAGAAACACGTTAGCCTGTCGGGCGATGCCCTGACGGCTGAATCGACAGCGCCAGCTAATGTATAACTTGCTGACTTCACGGTCATTGTCTCTTCTGCTCTGCTGTTCGCCCGCTGTTTGCCAGTATGTAACTCTCTAAACTAAACCAAGTTTTTCATTTATATTCTAATTTCTACTTCACTTTGATTTCACTAATTTATTTACTTAAGTACCACTCAACATTCCTCCACCCTTCGGAGAAATTAGCCCTCATATTTACCACTCAACAGCAGTTATCTGTCACGTCTGAATTCGTTTCAGGTTCTGTTGCTTTCGCGCTCGGCCTTATTTGAATGTGTTTCCTTAGCTCCTCCTCCAGTTTCTTCTCCACACGCGTGTTGATCGCTTCTTGTTGCGATTTGAACGAAAGGAGGTATGGACCTCTTCATACTCGCTCACTGGAGTAGGATACCTCCGAACCAGTCCCTAATTTGCGCAGCTCAGATTCTAATTTGTCCGTGGCCGTTGTAGCAGGAAAATCCGTGGCTTCCCGTATTTTTGTGTCGATGCCCTGCTCCGCTTCATTTTGCTGCTTTTCCACGCTTTCGAACTTCTTGTTCAAATTTATCACTGCCTCTCGTCCTTGCAATACTATGCTTTTAATGGTTTTCCACGCATCAGCTGCTACCCGTCTTGCCAAAATTGCAACTGTCTTGGCGCTCTCTGCCGTCTGTTTGGCATCATGTGCAATATTTAAACCTTTCATTGCTTTGGTGTTTACTTTCCGTAGTTTTTCCTGTAGTTTATTTGCGATTGACTTGTGTGCCTCTCGCATCTGATTTACCTGAACAACGATGTTTTTTTATTTTCATCCTCGTCTCATTAATTTTGTCCTCCATTCCTTTTAGTCCATCAAGTTTCTTCTCAATTCCCATTAGGAATGCCACCAGATTGAAGTCCTCTTCTTTTTCCTCAGTATCGTGACCCACCGAACTCATTCATGATTTCTGTGGTGTTGTATCTGCATCATTACGTTCTGATTCCACCCTGTCTTCTCTGTCCGGATTTCTAATAAGCATCTGCATCGATTTGTTGTGGTACGCACACATCCTGTATCACACCCCATCTGACACTGTCCGTCCAATCAAGAAAAACCATATCGCTTTCGTCTCCCTGATTTCCTTGTTGCATGACATCATTGTTGCTAACACCATTCAAGAGCAACGCCTCCCTACGTTAAAACTGTGCCTCAACCGATAAATTGCCCTCTTCCTCCATGACGTATACTTTATTTTCCCGCTCCCAGTCTACTTGTCTAGCCCTACTTCTCGATATCACTCAAATTCTTTATCAACAACATACTTTAATTACCTTTGTAACACGTGGACAAACGCATTATCTAACTCACAAGATGTAAGCAGTACAATACAATGACAACAGTATACGAGATTCAGAATCCAAAACAACAAAATACAAAGAAAATACAATAGTAAACACCACAAAAATAATGAGACAACGCCATTAGCAACTACGAGAAATCGGTCAAGATGTGACACAGAAATCGCTGACACAAATGGGCTACAAATAAAACAAATATACAGATAAACAACACAATCAGAGAATCAAATATCTGCAGCATACTAATGAGCCAAATTTTTATTTTTATTTATTTTTTGTTTTTTTATTTCCTCATAATGTGGACCTGTTCGGGAAGTACGCAAACTGACAGCATTACAGAAGTGCCAAAGACCAAGATCCCGGCAGCCGTTCACCAGTTGAAAACCCTCTACTTACTTTTCAAATCTAGACGTTAATAATAAAATGGGGAGGTAAGGTTAATCAGAACTCAGGGAGAAGTTGAGATCTAAATGACAATAGATTTATTCAGCTTTAAAATCACATGACAACGAAAATGACTAAAGAAACGTCACACAAACATTTTTATTTGACAAACGCTTTCACTAACAAGGGGTCTATGATGGACAAAGTGATCAGCTGCTGATCGATACACGACACTAACCGAAACACTAATCGCTTTATTGGACTTCAGACACGTAAGTCCAGGTTATGGCACAAAAACTACGCCACCATCAAGCATCTATACTCTACTATTCCCACAAACGAAAACTATGGTTCGAAAGAACAGGTGCTGAGAAACATATATTTGAGCCCTACGCCATAGCAGCGAATACTTTACGCTTCTGCTGGTCAGGCGTCACACCACGATGCATTCAGCGACTGAAGTCTTTGATGGCCGCAATCTGTCATTAATGGCGCGCGCCCGAAAAATGCAAATACGCGTTCTCGCGTTCGCTTAATTCGGAACGCTGGTACGTTCCTATGAGCCTCTGAAACCCCGGTGGATTCCAGTGTGCAGTTGGATCCATTTGCTGGCCTGCCAGTTAAATTTGATTCTGTTCCACGACTATGCGTGACGGAATATGTCAAATGTTTAGACGGCCGACTCAAGACAAATAAGAACTCCCACGCATCACTCGTGTGTGTGATGCTAGAAGCAGTACCTCTGACGGTTGAGAAGGTGACTGGCATGCTCACAGTTGTTTTGTCGGCTTCCTGCCTAACAACGGCCCATCCTCTGCTTTATTGCCATTATACAGCGTGCTGGTCATTGCAGCGGCACTAGTTAGTCTACCTGCACAGGCTGCCTCCCAACCGGCGCCAACCAACGTGCCTGCACAATGAGAGTGCGGAACTCGGCCATTCGGAAATGTTTCCACCCAGGTTCTGCAGAAAAAAACGCCCTTCCCTCGGCCCACGTCGATGTGCTTTTTTACTGCCGTCTTATAAGTCAGCACCCTATTCCTTTCAACGCTGGTAAAGCTTACTGTTATTCCTTCCATAGAGGACGCAAGTAAGAGCATTAACTACTGCCCGCCATTTCATAATGATGTATGAAGTCAAAATTGTAATAAAGATCATATTCCCTAAGGTCATGCAGTGTCATAACACCGAATCCGAAGTGACAGTGCATTCAATCTCTTAAAATAATAGGACAGATGTAGTAAGGACATAATAAGTAGACTTGTAAGGGCGAAGAGGGAATTTCTGGCCTAGAGAAGTCGTCTACTACTATCAAACTTCAGTCTGAATCTGAGGAAGAAATTGCTAAAAATTGACGTATCTAGTACAGTATTGTGTGGCAATGATTCATGCATTGTGGAAACACGAGAAGATAAGAGAATCGAAGTGTTTGGAATGTTGTGCTACAGATGGAGGCTGAAATTAGGGACATGACTAATTTCAAGTCTACTAGAGGGACCTGTAGAAAGCAAATACTGTATGGTAAGTCAGTGATAGGAATACATCGAACAAAAATTGAGATACAGACATTGGTACAACTGAGAACTTCGTGTGGAGCGAGCAATAGACGTGTCAGAGGACTGATCACTCGAAACAAATGAAACGTATGAAAAGTTTTGTGGACGAGCTCAGTAAATACATTACGGTAGTTATGTTAGCATTTTACTGTGGTTCACCAAGAGAGTAACAGATCTATGAATCTTATAATATCGATGTATGTATGACACTGACTTAGGGGACTTGAAAAGTAATGTTTACAAATAACGGAACCGAAAAAGGGCAATTGCGAAGTTGGTGCAGATGAACAAGGAAACATGCGACGAATTATAAAACATCTTTAGAAGTGTTAAGAACCAATGTAAAATACAATGACAGCTCAGAGCTGCAATTTCTTATGCAGATTGCAGTCTTTGTGTACATTGCTTTTTATTTTCCATAGTTCTGAGCATAGATGTACAAATTTCATTTATGGAATGCATAGCTCACTTGTTTGTCCGATTCTGCATTCTTGTAGATAATAAAAGATAAAATGCCTTTACGGACGCTAACTTACAAACAGAATTGTATTGCACCGCTGCCATCATAAAATAATGAGACTGAAAGTGAGAGGGAAGCATTTACAGACAAGTATAGTCCACCTTAACTAAAAGTGTTCCACACTTGGTGAACAACACTGGCAGAATCTCTGTCACACCTCGGCAAACAACGGCCGTGCTGACCGAGTTGGTAGTGAGAGTCACAGTAGAAACGCTGACAACTTGCACCGAGTGAGGTACATTTGAGTCCCCAGACACTCCAACAGAACGACGCGTTTCAAAAGTTCTCCTTGTAGGCTCAAACCAGTATCGACTCTCCTTTGAATGCTGTTGTCTCTTCACTCTTCTTCTCCTTCGCTTACTTTCACTGAATCCACCGCTTCACATTAACCAGCCATTGCATAGCAACGCTACAACGTCGTAGCCTGCATTCTTTTCGTGCCAGTTTATTCATCTCCAAAACCAATTCTTACTGACAATGGTTCGATCGACTTTTGCTCTCTTGACTGCCACGTGCTTATGGACAAAGGCTGGATTCCCATTGGTTCACTATTACCCAACGGCGACCTTGCTGTAGCTGTTCCACCTTGCCGTAGTCCTCAAAGAATGGACATTTCTGGTGTCAAAATGTAGCCCCTTGGGCGTAGGAGCTTGAGAGGTCCGTTAAACTGATTTGCAGCTAAGAAATATCTCCAGAAAGACTTCTTCACTTATATACACTAAATATTCCAGAATTCCAATGAAAAATAGCTGCTAAAAAGAGGAACTGGAAGCAGATAGCCGCGGTGTAACGATGCAACGTAACTAATAAAGACAAGTCCTCCGTTCAAAATTTTACGCCAATTGGTTCCTTTCGGAGCAGGCTGGTAAAACAGCTCCATTTTTAGGAGTCGTTCGCAATCTTTCAACGAAAGATCCGTACCTAAAGACTGGAAAGCTACACAGATCTTACAAATGCTCACAAAATGAAATAGGTGTAATTCGACGAATCATGACCCATATCATTAAAGCTGATTTGCAGTAGGATTCCGGAACATATACTGTGTTCGAACGTTGTGAATTAAGTTTTAAGAAGGAGATCATTCCACAAGGCTGTGTTTTATGTAGTTTAATTTGCACTGCTAGTTCCAGAAACTGCAAAATCTCAAGTGCATCTATAATAACAGATATGGATATATCGTCCGCATTTCATCATTAAAATAATTTAAAAAACAGCCTGGTGACATAATGTCCTTCTTGAAAATTATCGAGGCTGTGGCGTCCACTAATAAGAAGTTGAAAAAATAATGGACTACAATCCAGGGAAACGATCTATTGACTCATTAACATGGATTCGGCAAGTACCGTCCTTGTGCAACACAACTAGCTATTTTCTCTCACGAAGTAATGAGTGCTATCGGCAGGGTTTCTAACAGGTGATTCCAAATTTCTGGATTTACAGAAGGCTTTTGATACCATTCCTCACAAGCGGTTGTAAAAAAACTGCGTGCCTTTCGAATAAGGTTTCATTTGTGCGACTGGATCAAAGTTTGCTGTCGTTAACGGAAAGTCATCTACTGAAACTGAAATCGTATCTGTGGTCCCCAACGAAGAGATGTAAGCCCTCTGCAGTTCTTAATTTATGCAAAATATTTAGGAGGCAGTCCAAGTAGCCCTCTTAGATTGTTTGGAAATGATGCGATGGTTTACCATCCAGTGAAGGCCTCTCACGATCAAAGGCAATTGCAAAGTGTCTTATACAAGATTTCAGTTAAACGGTACATCACACTAGTTTAAAGGATATAAACTGAACTAAATACCTGCAGATTACAATTTAGAACAACTAATACTGTAACGGTAATACAGAAAATGTTGTGGGGAGGGCGAATAAAAGTCTGAGTGTTATTGCCAGAACACTTAGATGTTGCCACAAATCCACTATATGAACTGCTTACACTGCTATTGACCGTCTTACTGTCGAATATTTTTATGTGGAATGGGGTCCCTAATACGCATTATTGACGGAGTTCATCAGAAAAGTTGTAAAGAAGGACAGCTCATTTTTTACTATTGCAAAATGAGTGAGTGAGTGTCACGGATATAATAAGCAATCTAGGCTGGAAATTTCACAGAATTACAAGCACTAACATTCTCTTTCGACAACTAAAATATTTTATTGATTCCAACACACATTGATATAAACCTGCACTGTAATAAAATAGAGATATCCAACCTCGCACAGAAAGATTTACGTGTTCGTTTTTCCCATGCACTATTCGATGATGGAACGCTCGAGAAACAATCAGGAAGTGTTTCTGTGCATCCTTTGGTGGACTGAAAAGTAATCATATATACGTATGTGAATGAAGATGAAGCGGTATGCTTCCTGTCCCACGAACTGGACTGGACTGAAGAATGGAAATAGAGAACATTCTAAATGTCTTTCTTCCATAAAAGCGTTTTCAGTGTTAGCGTGTTCATGGTACTCTGACGCATGTCTCTAGGCAAGTTCCAAATGCTAAACTACGAAGCAAATGTTTCGAACTTTCCTTACTAGATGACGCATGGTCTTCGTAGCAAGCAGTGTTTCTCAGTGGGGTTCCAAGTTCCATGCAGCAAGGTCTCCTCCATTTAGCGTGTTTTGTGTTGAAGAGATAAAACATAAATTTTGTTGAGTATGCACATGACTTTCGAATTATAGAGAAACTAGGAAAGGAAAGCAAGGCCTTTCCTTCGCAATATTTAGAAAAGATTGTTATGTAAGCTAAAGCTATGAACTCACTCCTTGTGATAATAATCCCCACAATAGACTGTTTTTATTTCAAAGATGCTGCTGAAGCACTGTTGTCAATGCAGGTACATAAGATCTCCAAATTCAGTATGTTCATTTGAAATGACTACATAAACATTCTTAGTCTGCAATTTAAGAATGAAAATATGTCAACGTATCCAAAAGAACAAAGACCGTGGTAGATGTAGATCAGGCAGTACTTTATCTTAGAGACCACATATTTCTATAGTTGCAAAACTAAGAGATCTGTTGACAATGGTGCTATTTCTTCTTCAACAGCACAGGGATTTTTGCAAACGGTTTTGCGGCATCTGATGCCAAGAATCGATTTGTATAAGATAAGGCAGTTAATACAGAGAGATTTTCTCTCTTGAAAATAATTATGCTATTGCAAAAAAATTAAAAGAAATGTGAATCTGTTCTAGGTAAAATATTACTGTTGTATTTTTGCAGTTGTATTAGCACAAGTAAAACATATTGTCTATTTATGAATTTCACATGTTTACTGGCCCTTAAAACCAGATCCCTTGTACGGCGCTTAAAACATTCTTAATAAATGATTTACTTTCTCATTTGTGTCATTATTTTTTTGCAGTGATGAAGGAGCACTATAATTGTCTTTTCAGAATGCATTCTCAAGTTTTTGGATACAAATAAGCAATGTACAAAAAGAGATATATTGTTTTACGATTCTCCTGACATATGTGAAATTTGGCACTTAAAACCTTTTCCATTTTCACTCTTCGGTTATATGCAGTGTCTTCTACAGTGGCTGAAATCAGATCACACGTAAGCAGAAGTACTTGTATATTATCTCATTTTATCCCTATGCGTGCTACCAATTGTACACAATTTTGTTGCAGAGCGCAGAACAGCTACAAAGTCACAGAGCCTGTTGAGATGCTGTACATAGTGCAGAGAAATGGAATGACTGGATAAACAGCAAAAGAAATAAACGTAAGAATAAAGCTTGCGTGATTGCTTTGGGTAAAATAAACATGATTTTCCAAAGTAAGTTTATGATGTGCATGAAAAGGAAAGCTTAACATCAGCATTTGGTAGGTTTTGGCCTAAGACTCTACAGTGAAAGTTTAACGTTCGTTGCTCAGCAACCATTGGAGATGTACTCTTGAGAAATTCTTGAAAAGAGAAAAATCAAATACATAAATCAGAGAAAGGGCTAGAACACGTAATTGTGGCCACTGAGGAAATGAAAATAGGTGGGAAGGGCATGTAGCCAGTGAACTATGCTAGATACAAGACGACAATGTCATGTACTTAGAAGGTATTTAGGAGACATACTGTGAGAACATGGATGCATATGGGTGAAGATCGGATTGTATGCGAAAGTGTACAAGGGATATTCACTGACTAGTGGCTGGCGAATGTTCAATTAAGTAAATGAGCAAATATAACGTATTAAAATAGTTTGAGGCAGTCTCTTGTCAAGTCGAGAATTGTGAGAACAGGAAATAAAGACGTATAACATGTTCATCAAGGGATCACAAATTTAGCATTGGAGGGCAGCGTGGAGGGTAAAAATCGTAGAGGGAGACCAAGAGATGAATACACTAAGCAGATTCAGAAGGATGTGGGTTACAGTAAGTACTGGCAGATGAAGAAGCTTACACAGGATAGGGTAGCATGGAGAGCTGCGTCAAACCAGTCTCAGGACTGAAGACCACAACAACAGCAACAACTTGCTTATGAGTACCCGGTAATGACACATCTGCAGCAGCGATAACTAAAAAGCCATATGTCACTTTTGTGGGCTAACAGATAATTTCTCCTGTCTACACTCTGAAATATTTAAAGGTCGAATGATATTTTATTTGTTCACGACAACATACACATGCCCAATACTCTTTGGAATTGTGTCAAATGTTAATTACACTACTACTGATACTCTGTACTTTTGAGTGCCAGGCTGCGCATAATATCTGTATCACAGAGACAGGTAAATTGTATATATTCAACAAGAGGAAAGAAAAGGAGAGGAGGCAGTCCATAGAAGAGATGATGATACAAGGAAGGTGGGAAAGAGATAGCGACTAAGATTACATGCACGATACGTTATATCCATGTGTGTGTGTGTGTGTGTGTGTGTGTGTGTGTGTGTGTGTGTGTGTGTACTTGTAATTCTCTCTAAAGTCGTCCACCACTTGGGAGGGAAATAGAGCCTAGAAAAGAACAAGCTAGACTGAACAATGCCGGAACAAGCTTTTATTCTTCCTCTACCAGTCAGACTTTAGAGCCGGCATTGGCTGCCGTAAGGAGAGAGGGACCGGCACTCGAAGCTGCTTCAAACGCATGTGTTCCGAGACGGCCGGAAGCGGTGGGCTTACAGCTCTATTGATCTCCACGCTAACAGCAGCTACACCGGAGAGCGAAACTGCCTCCCATTCGAGGTCCCGCGGTAAGAAACGTCTCTCGACAGGGATTTGTGCAGAAAGCGGGAACACTGCTAGATTTTCCGTCCTTTGGGAGTCGTATGCGGAGCCCGGCACTCGCTAAACCGTGCCACCAAGTGGTATGTAGCGTTAAATTCAGTGCGCACATTACCTTGCTTATAGATTTCAGCTCCTCTGTCACGAAAGTAATTGTCATACGGTAAGTTCTGAAAGACCATTACTGTTCACTACACTTTCAGTGTGATTCATTTATAATATTACAAACGTACATGATTGATGGGGGAGTGTGAATGTATCAATCTGAGGTGAGGGACTCTGGTACGAAAACACAGAGTTTAAAGTTATAATCGAAAATCGTTAAGATACTTTGACAGTGGAATACATGTACGGGTACCGCTGTTGCTAAGGTCAAATGATATGCATCTTTCGTAGTTGGTAGTATGGACCAAAACAAGAAATAAATTCGTAGTAGAAAAGGGCAGTGAAGTGGATACCGTAAGAGCTAAGACCAATTATTCGTCTTCGGTACTGTACAACATATCTTCCGTAATGCAAGTTTTTTGCTTTCTGTATTTCAGGATGAGATGGTATCGTACAAAACAAGCAAAAAAATCCAATAACCATGGGTCTATAATGCACACCGTAAGAGATATGGACACGTTTAGTGAAAGAGATGTATTTCACAGTGTCCAAGAAGAACAAGTGCTGATAGCTCTTAGGGTATGCAACTTATTACTCAGATTTACTAGACTTTTTTCTTATTTTGGCCCATTCCACCACCAGTGAAAGTTGCATACTCTGCTATCTTAGCCATAACAGCACCGATACATGTACACCACTGTTGGATGTATCAGAACGATTGCTGATTATAGCTTTAGAGTCCATCGTTTCTGTACCAAGGTCCCTCTCCTCAAATAGATACATTTACCCTTCTCTATCATCCCTCAAACGTCACGCAATCACACTGCATAAAATGGTGACCCGAACCGGTTTCGCACGGGCAGCTCTAAGTATCTACGACCAGACGAACTCTCTGGCGTAGCTGTGAAAACTTGTACACAGCTTGTTCTCGGCCAGTCAGTCAGTGTGTAATCAATATTCTACGAAGTTTATGAGATTAACTTTCACAAACATATAGTAAAACGTCGCGGGCGACTTTAATTGGCCGCGCGGGATTAGCCGAGCGGTCTTAGGCGCTGAAGTCATGGACTGTGCCGCTGGTCCCGGCGGAGGTTCGAGTCCTCCCTCAGGCATGGGTGTGTGTGTTTGTCCTTAGGATAATTTAGGTTAAGTAATGTGTAACTTAGGGACTGATGACCTGAGCAGTTAAGTCCCATAAGATTTCACACACATTTGAACATTCTTTTTACTTTAATTCATAATAGTTTAGCCTATTTACATGCCATATTTATGATTTAGATACACAAACCTTTCTTGTGAATCAGTCTGTCTATTAGTGGAAATCGTATCCGAGTTCCTACAGCAGTTCCGGAGATTAGCCTTCACATATAGACAGATAAAACGTGTCCGAAGACTTTAATGGATGTACATAAGACAACATAAGCAACTAATATGTTTCAAAACGCCACGCATAAAAACGTGATTTTGCGGTGTCATGCCTGGGGTCCTGTTGGTGACACTAACGTAGGGTGAAGTGTTTCGGATAGCTATTGAGCTGGGGACCACTTGTATACTCAAAAGAAGGATCGCCTTTGTGTCACTGTCTTACAGGCTCAAAGTATGAGTATTGTACATATCCTCCGGCTTAGGTAAATGGAGCAAATCGATTGGTTATTTTTGCATTTGTTATGGTCTGCGACTGGCTTAATGGAACGGAGGCACCATTACTTCAGAAGTTGTTCCTCGGAAAACTCCAAAAAAAGGGATTTGCACTGTATTTTCGTCGTTACCAGCGGGCCAAAACTCAGCCGAGATTCCGGGATGGCTATGCACAGAAAATCCATGACATTTTTACTATATGTTCCTAAGATCGCGATCTCGAAAAAACTTGAAAATTTTCTTGAGATCTTTAACCATTCCCAGCATACAGAGGTTCAAATTTATCCTACTTCTAAACGTAAAATCCATAATGAGGCGAGATCTAAATTGTAAATATCTGCATCAAATTGCTCTAATTTGAACGGTATATTCCTTGGACATTGATCTAGACGAGCCATCTCCCCGTTTTCAGAAATTTTCAGGCTTTATCGAGTAACACCGAAAAACTTGTGTCTTGGGTATCAAAACTCAGCCGCGGATTCGAACACGGTTATGCCCAATAATGGCTAAAATTTTCGCTATATATTCCATAGATTGCAATGTCGAACCACCTTGAAAAATTTCTTTATAGTTTTATTAGTTTCCGAGATCCGGAGGTTCAATATTACGCTATTTGTGTCCCCCCCCCCCCCCCCCATGTTGTAGTACTGAAGCACATGCCAGACTATTTTGCATTTAAAATCAAGTCTGAGGTGCAATTTAGTTCTGCTTTATTTAAATTTCACATAAGTGAACGATCTAAATTTAACTGACTAATACATTTTTTTTTTCTTATGAGTTACATGCGCTACTGCAGCAGGCTAAAGGAGGAAATCAGGAGAAAATGTTTCCGTCGGAGCACAAAAAATGCGAATATGTTTCTGTTCCTTTTAAAGACAAGTGGGTACCAGCCGTTTTATCTTCCTTAGCACCTTTAAAAACTTTCCAAAAAATATTGGCAAACAGCCTTTCACTACAAGTAGGGAAATTGGTTGGCAGTCGTCCTGTACGACTCTTGTGTCTTTCTTCTGGGTAAGGCCAGTTCCGCCACCACGATAACTACTCTTCGCGCTCATTTATGCTGATTGAGAAGAAGACAGTGGCAAAGAGTCATAAAGTAATATATACTGGAAGATAGGAGACAGTGGTTGTGTCATAGAAAGAAAGAAGGAGACAAAGGCAGTGTAGGAGAAAGAGAGGGACACTGTGGCAGTGAAAGGTAGTTGACAGTGACAGAACATTGCTATGAGAAGAGTGAAGGAGACGGTGCAGGAAAGAAAAAGAGAATGCGGAAGTGGGTGAGAGCTAGAGACAATGAAAGACAGAGTATATGATACGGTGTCTTAATAGATGGGAAGCCGGGTTACACCATTGTTGAACAGTGTCGGGGAACAGTCACATCCGTAGATATCTGGAGCCATCCATAGGGAGCAATTTAAAGTAAACCATACATAGCATAAAATGTGTGGTGTGCGTGCGTGTGTGTGTGTGTGTGTGTGTGTGTGTGTGTGCGTGTGTGTGTGTGTGTATGTGCATGGTCCACTTTTCCTAGGCTACGGGACCAATGTCGACCAAACTTGGTACACATACCCCTTACTGTCGGGCAACAATCGCTGTGGGGATAAGAAACACGCACGTGTCATAATTCACGAGATATGGCGTGATAAATAATGATATTTGCTATTAACTCTAATCGCAGAATTTTGCAGGCAGTGTCCACATATGTCGCTGAATGCACCTACTAAATTACACTCAAGCTCATAAATTAAGGATAATGTTGATACATGATGAAACAACGCTCTGGTGGGCGGTTTGCGGGCTTAAATCACATCGGTGTATGACCTTGCAATGCATTTGACCTGCGGGTGTCGCGCGGAGAAGCTGGCAGCAGTCCACAGAGGTGTGTTGGTGCATGTCAAAGTACAGTGCAGCGAGTAAGTGTGCAGACGTTTTCAGATATGCTAATGGTGACTGTGTGTTGAAAATGGCAGAAAGAACACATATTGATGACGTTATGAGGGGTAGAATACTAGGGCGACTGGAGGCTGGTCAAACACAGCAGGTCGTAGCACGGGGCCTCCGTGTGCCACGAATTGTTATCTCAAGATTATGGCAACGATTCTAGCAGTGAGGAAACGTGTCGAGGCACTACAGTAATTGACGTCCACAGTGTATAACACCACAAGAAGACCAACATGTCACCATCAGTGCCCGCAGACAGCCATGGAATTCTGCAGGTAGCCTTGCTTGGGACCTTACCGCAGCCACTGTAACATTTGTCTCCAGACACACAGTCTACAGACGACTGAACAGACATGTCTTAATCGCCCGGAGACCTGCAAGGTGCATTCCACTGACCCCTCGTCACAGGAGAGCTCGTAAAGCCTGGCGTGAAGAACACAGTACATGGTCATTGAAACAGTGCTCCCAGGTTATGTTCATGGAAGAGTCCAGGTATAGTCTTGACAGTGATTCTCGCCGGGTTTTCATCTCACGTGAACCAGGAACCAGATACCAACCTCTTTATGTCCTGGGAACGGGCCTGTATGGTGTCGGGTGGGATTATGATTGGTGCACGTACACCGCTATATGTCTTTGACAGAGGAACTGTAACTGTTCAGGTGTATCGGTACGTCATTTTGCACCATCAAGTCCGCCTTTTCAGGGGTGCAGTGGGTCCCACCTTCCTCCTTATGGATGATAACGCACGGCCCCACCGAGCTGCCATCGTGGAGGAGTATTTTGAGACGAATGGAGTGGCCTGCCTGTCCTCCACACCTAAACCCCATCGAGCACGTCTGGGATGCTCTTGGTCGACGTATCGGTGCACGTGTTCGAACCCATAGGACACTTCAGGAGCTCCGACAGGCACTGGTGCAAGAATGGGAGGCTATACCCCAGCAGCTGCTCGACCACCTGATCCAGAGTATGCCAACCCGTTCTGCGGACTGTGTACTTGTGCGTTGTGATAATATCCCATATTGATGTCGGGGTACATGCGCACGAAACAGTGGCGTTTTGTAGCACTTGTGTTTCCGGACGGTTTTCTCAAATTACCACCATTACCTTGGACTTACAGATCTGTGTCGTATGTGTTCCCTATGTACCTAAATCTGTTTTGTGTAGTACCACGTTGTGTGGCACCACATTCTGCAATTATCCTTAATTTATGAGCATGAGTGTATATCACTGTATGACACATAGATCACGAGAGATGGCATGATAAATATTATGATCCGTAAAGAAACCCTCGCACCGTACATGACATTTAAATTTATTACGTCTTTGTTCCTCCCTCTATCTGCAACATATTTCGCAGACAATATCCACATACTCTACTGAATTTACCTGCACAAACATATCATGGTGCAAAACATAGTTCAAGAGATAACCATTACTCCGGCAGGCCTCCCGTTTCACTTCAACAGACTGCAGTTTCCAGTGATACCTGCTTTTTTTTTTTTTCAAACTAACTACTCTTTTACTATTCGGCAGCCTTTGGTCGGACCTGTCCACCTTCTCCATCCCCAAGGGGTGTCCACCTAGGGACGCTGCGTCGTATTTCTAAGCTACCCCTGGCTTTCATGTGTCCTTCCGCCTTCACGTTCTTGCAAGTCACCGTGCTGTCCTACCGCGCCCGACTTGGCTCTTATCGTAATCCTTCGGCACGCTACCTCAACTCTGGCCGTCCGTCTGCCTGACATCCTGCTGCATTATAATCGGCGTTCGCTTAGTTAAAAAGGCTAGGAATTCAGTTTATTATTATTCTTAAGACTATTGCTTTAAAGGGTGGTCATTCTTTCACAGCACAGTGCCACGCTTCAATTTTTTGTTTTCGTTTCTAATAGAGTATCGGGTTCGTCAGCTAGTGACCTAGTAAAACTATTCCTAGGAAAGGCAGTGCCAGACTGAGATCCATAGAATGAAGCCTCAGAAAGTGGAATCCATCCTCGAAGGAAGTAGGCTGCAAAGCCCTACCTCGACTGATAGTTGAGCACTGCTCCATAGTGTACTACTCTTACATAATAGAGAAATAGAAAATATGATATGAAGAGCAGCAGATTTTGTCACAAGCTTTTTAAATAAGCACGAAAGCCTCTTTGAGTTACTTATCTAACTCTAGTGGCAGACGCTATAAGAGATGTGCAGTACAACAAAATGTTGTTTACTGTTAAAATTTCGAGACTGTATGTTTGTAGAAGAGTGAGCCAGCGTGTTGCTTCCTGCTACGTATGTGTAGCGAAAATATTGTGAAGACAAAGTGGGAGGGGTTGCAGATCCCATGGAGATTTATCAACATTGTTTCATCTCACGAAGCATTAGCGAATAAACAGGAGGTTCCCGTGGGATAACGTTACAATTGGATGCACGCTGTACTCTGCTTAAGGGTCGCATTGCACACGTGTGTTCCCTTAGAAATAATTTTTCTGTACGTGATTTTCAGCAGTTAAGGTAAGTTCGATGCATCCGAGATCATCTGACGATGTAGACGACTAATTTTCAATTAGTAGCTACTGACAAGAGGAATCATGCTCTCACATTATTAAGTAGCGACGGGTGCCTGCTAGTAAGCTACACTACTCGAGTTAGTTGGTAGTTCGTACAGTGCGGAGTTTACAGTTTGCACTACATACTCCAGCGTCTGAATGGTATACGATAGAGTGACGTTCCCCCGTCGTTGCGCGTTGCGGAAGCTTTGCCATCTCCTTATTACTAGTCAAAAGTCAGATGGCGTTATCCATAAGTGAAATTTTCTGTTTATGGGTATATCATGGCATTAACAGTACTCATGTTCTTGAGTGAACACTTGTGGTTTGCTCAAGAAGGAGTGGCAGCTTTCACAGTACAGTGACGTATTCAAACTGAGAGCCGTATCGTGGCGAGACAGATACACTAACCCAGTAGTTGGTGCATCCACAATGCAAGTAGTGGAGGAAGGGCCTCATCCAGATCTATCTGAAGCAGAACATTAGCTTAAAGAAAAGAGACAGGTCGCCATCAGAATAGGAAAAGAAGAAATCTGCTTCTACCTAGCAGTCATGGGAGGGGTGTAGGACAGTAGCTTCAGCAGAAATTAGGTGCAGGAGACCAGGTCACTAGTTTTGTGAAACCAATTGCTAACCTTAGCCAGGCGACAGAAAACTTAGGTCAGCTATGCACGGACTTTGAGTAGGAAGATTAAAACTATGCAAAGGAGTTGCAGCTGATTTTCAGAGTCACGTACATAATGCCTCACTAACTCCAGGTATTTTCCCAGACAGGTTAAAATATGCCGTTGTCAAAGGGGACACCACAGATGTCAATAATTACTGGCTAGTATCCTTGTTTACAGCATTTTCAAACATCGTCGAGAAAGTAATATACTCAGGAGTGGTTAGCCACCTCAACATTTGTGGAATACCTAGTAAATCATAGTAAGGATTTCAAGAACGCTGTTCCACTGAGACAGCAAAATACATTTTCACTGTCAACATAAGAAGTCTTTAAACAGTAAAATGTCACCAACAGGAACTTTCTGTGACTTATCCAAAGCATTTGACTGCGTGAACCATGACGTTACATTACAGAAATTACAATTCTATGGTATAAGTTGAACAAGATATGAGTAGTTTGTCATACCTACAGAACAGGAAGCAAAAGTTTCTTTGTATGGTTCAAGTGATTTAAGGAAGTTTCCCACTTCATCTAACTGTGGTGAAATTATAAACATTAGGTGTTCGATAGTGTTCAATCATGGGTCTCCATCTGTTCTTGACCTCCCTTCTTATCTGAAACAAGAAGCTAAACTGGCGCTGTTTGCTGCTGATACAAACGTCATTATTAATCCAGTAAAAGAACCTCCCATAGAAAAAGATACAAATAATGTCTTTGGAAAAGATATTGATTCATTTTCTATGAATGGGCTTCCTCTGAACTTTGAAAAACCTCACCACATTCAATTTTCTACTGCAAGGAGTACAGTTCCTCCAATAAATATAGCACACAAACGGAAGTCAGTAGCCAGGATAGGGCGTACTAAGTTTCTGGATGTACGTATGGATGAGAATCTTAATTGGATCTCCAAAAGCGACTAGGTTCAGCAACTTTTGCAATCAGAATAACTGCCAATTTGGAACATATAGAAATTAGTAAGCTAACATGCTTTGCATACTTTCATTCTATGATGTCATACGGAATAATATTTTGGGGTAACTCAACACTTAGAAATTATTCACTGCTCAGAAGAAAGCGTTCAGAATAATGTAAGGGGCTCATAGTCGCACATCTTGTGCGCATCTGTTTAAAAGGTTATGAATTCTTGCAACAGTCTCACAGAACATTTACTCAGTAACGAAATTTGTTCGGAACAACATGGATCGCTTTGAAAACAACAGTGACATTCATGATTACACTACTAGGAGAAAGAAAGACTTACACTATCGTGTACATAACCTACATTTGGCACAGAAGGCGTAAAATATGCTGCTGTAAAACTTTTCGACTAATTACCATATGAAATAAAACGTCTGACAGACAGCAATAATAAATTGCAATCATGCCGCCTTGACAATTCTTTCTATACCATAGATGAATTCTTGAATAGGAATATTTAAATCTAAAGGTATAATATATGAATTTTGTGCCATTTAAGGGAATGGGGTAGGTAGTAATAATTTTAAGCTTAAAAAAAAGCCTTGATTCATGTGTACATTTCTTATGCAGTTGACATGTTCCATGTCATAAGGGTCACCGTGAGATTGATCAAAGAAACACGTAATTAGCTAACTAACTAACTAACTGCTTTCACTACACAGTTTCAACAAGGACCCCTTCATGAGTACGCGAAGTCACTAACCAAGCTCTCTCAGCACCCCGATCCTCATAATCTATATTTGTGCCTACGCGTGACCTGTGTAAGTCTATAATGAATAAATTTCTGGGAATATATTTTGGAGTAAATGTATCATAGCCCTTAATTTCTTTCGATAACTTCCAAGGTAACTTCCGTGGTAGTAGAGGGAACTGTGGAGGGCAAAAACTGTAGAGGAAGACAAAGATTGGAATACATCCAGCAAATAACTGGGGGCGTAGGTTGTCAGTGCTACTCTGAGATGAAGAATTTGGAAGTTGGCACAGGAGAGTAACTTGTGGCGGGCCGCATTAATCCAGTCAGAAGACTGATGACGACGACTAAAAAGAAAAAAAAACTTCCAGAATGAGAGTTTAAACTTATTGCTTACTTGTTTTTAATATTGCGTGCAGAAGTAGCAGATGACCCATGGTGCTATAGCTGTATCTGAAAGAGTTTTGTTCCATGACATGGATTAAACATAAATAATATTTATCTCTGGTGTTTCCGATGGTGTTTTCCTTTTGGGATAGTAGTACAGGGTATCCGTGATTAAAGTTGCAGTTTAAAAACGGTGTACAAGGTGAACCACTGCCCAGAATGACATCAAATTTGGACAGCTTATTATTGTCACAGTGATAAACGTCACGGGGCAAAAAAAGTTTAACAAACGTTTTAACACTAGATGGCGCTATCACCGTCTTAACGTAAATGACATCGGTCACAATTGACAGATGAAGCGCAATACGACGGCTATGGTTTGAGTTGCACATTACAACATCATACCGTTCAATGTGCATGACTACGCAAGATCGGCAGTCAACAGCTGTGGCTCTATTAGATAGGCAAGCCCATCCACCAAGGCAAGGTCGTTCCATATCAGATGGGAAAAATGCTTTTAATAATCCTGAAGCTAAAACGCAAGAAACGAAAAATGACATCGGTTTTTAATAGTCCTAGAGCGAAAAACCGCATAAAAAGCAAAATGACTTCGGTTATTGATTGCCGTGAGTGGTGTGTGTGTGTGTGTATGGGGATGGGCAAAACCGCTTACAAGCAAAATGACATCGGTTCAATTTGTCGTAGGAGTGGCGCCAGACTAGATCAGTATGCTGTCCTTCGTTCCCTGTCCCTAGCTGAAATCGAGAAGCTGAGTGTTCCACAACAGACCAGAGTGTCTCGGGAGTCACGTTCAGATTGTGTTACGCTATGTGTGCCTTGGTTCAGCTACGTTCGTAATCGGAGCACTGAACACAACATCTTTCAGATAACTCCACACATACAAGTCACACATATCAAGTTCAGTTGATCTGGATGGCCAGGCTGTAGAGAAATGGAAGCTAATAATCTTAACATTTTAAAAATGCCTCTGCAGCAACCGCGTCATGGCTCTTCAGTGTGGGGAGGAGCGCCATCTTGCATGGTTGGAATGCCGTTGGTGTGCGAAAGACTCTCACAGCTATTACAAGTAGCGGTACAGTTAACAGGAACCGCTGGACTTACCTCCTCGAAAAATGTTGCCGTACGATAACACGTACCGGCTACGCGCACCACACAGTCACATTTGCAGAATGAAGTGGTATCGGTTGATTTGTGTGCGGACTTTTCGTTACTCATATTCTGCGATTCTGCATATTGACATGCTCTTGGTCATGTAAATAGGCTTCGTCTGTCCACAGTATGTTCCATGGAAACTCGTTGTCTACATTCATGCTAAAAAGAAATTCCATAACGTACGTATTTCTTGTTGTCATATGACCAGGAAGAAACTCTGAATATAGGTGGTTTTGTGTGGTACACGTCGGACTAACTGCTCTCCTCCTTCTGCCACTTAGCACTTCAAAAGAACCTGTCGTTTCAAATTTTGTAATCACGACTTTTACCACCAGAAAGAGGTTCTTACTCATTGGTCTGAAGATGACCACAGTAGTGGTCGACACCGGGCACCATAATAAATAAACAGTGATCAAGACTGTTTATGATAGCAAATATTTTTTAAAAAATGGCTAGAGCTCTAGCTAAGTCCCTCGTTAATTCCTTTGGATCATTGGTTACCAGAGGTTTCCTAAACAGGAAATCTGCGAAAGATTTAATTGGACATATGGAAGAGTGAAGGCAAGTATTACGTCTCTCTGAAGTCACCCAGGAATTCAGATGACAATGCGACGACGGTTGTCACACAGCCACCTACGAGCTTAATGTCCAGTATAGTCTGAGCGCTAACTCGGTTGCATTTAGTTGCTCTGAAGTTTGACGATCTAGGAAACTAAATTCGTGGTATGCGTGACATAACACGTGCCACGTCTGACGGTAATAGTGCTCTTTAAACACATACCAGCCAGCCTGTCTGCCTCGCTGTCCCGATGTGGAAGAAAACACATGCACGGCGTGCCCAGAACAAAGCAGCCCCGAGGAATAGAAGCTCTGACAGTAGCAAGTAAATAAACACGGCCGCAACGGCTCCTCAGATACACAGGGTACAGGGATTCCCGGCCAAACGCGGAGGTACTTTCTACATCCACTGTATTAATAGAATGAGATTAGAGTTACAGAGCATGAACGCCAGCAGAAAGCAGTAGTGCTGCAAACAGAGTTGTTAAGGTTCATCAGATAGGTACAATAAGGATTTGCAAGGAGTGACGACAAGGTGTTCCGCCACCATAACTTGTGATGCACGTGCGTGGAAAAAAACGCCGGAAGTAAATTATAGTACTTGATGCAAGTACATGAGTGTGAAAAAATACACCGAAAGTAAATTAATAGTTCTTTGAACAGCACTCTCGCTCCTACGGAGCACAAATTCCACTGAATTAGCCGACATGAAACATGACGTGTGCTTCAAATACGACTCGTGAGGGAAAAAAATAAAGAGAGATTTAAACCCTTTGACTACATATTACAACTACGATGTCACTAAAAAGCAAACAAAAACTTAAAAAGATCTTCAAACACTAACAGACAACCAATGGTAGTGATACTGATCGCTTCATTGTTTCAGTCGTGGTCTACATCTCGTTGGCTCTAAATACAGCATCACTGTTGCCTAGTAACCATGTCTTACACAAGATTAGTCGGAGACGTTTCATTAGTACGGAAGACGCGAGAAATGTGAATAAAACTTTTAAACCCCATTTTGGATAAAATGTTATGTAATATGTGGCAGAGAATTTGATTTTCATTCAATGTGCGGTTTAATATCGTCTCATGTAGCGCTAAATGTAGCAACAGAATTACCATGTGTGAGAAAAGCACATAATGTTGTGGAAGTTGCTTATAAAATGCGTAACTACCTGCTGGTAGGTTAGTGTTTAATGTCCCATCGATGAGCAGGCCATTGGGTGACGGATCTGATTTCTGAGTAGAAAGAGAAACCTGTAGTTCACTAATTATTGCCAGATATCCTGTATAACGAAATTAGTTCATACAATAATGGTTGTGAGTGCCAGTAGCTTAAGTGGCAAATTTGTTTCAACAAGAGCGTGAGAGTGAACATGTATTGACTTGTGGTGCTCACAGTTTATTTGATGTTATGTTGTTCTCGTAATAGTGTGGAGTACCATTTATGTACAATACGTTAAGATTTCTTCTGCCTTCATAAACAAATATAATTAAAAATACCAAAAAAATTTTCATCGAGGTAGAATTTTCTGTAAAATGGTGCCCAGACCCATAGCACAATTGGATTAGCTGTAGTTTAGCACCTGAGAACGGACTGCGAAGGTTCGCTTCTATTTTTACGTGTGGAATTGCTGTCTAATCAGCTGGACACTACTCCACCTAGTGCAGTGGAAGCGGTTCGTCAGGGTTCCGAAAAGAAAGAGAATTTATCAATATTTTACGTATACACCACATCGGCGTGCCACTTCCGCTGTAAGAATGGTGGGACATCAACCACAACATACTAAAGGATAACTTCTAAACAGCATGAGCTGCACTTGACGTGATATCTTTGATTCTTCTGCAGTTTTCTCCTTTTGTATATTCTGCTCTCATGTATCAGTTGTCTAAAGCCTGTATTTTACATCCACTGAGGTAAGACCAAGTAATGGGACAGGAATATGTACATACACAGAGATGGTGGTAGTATTGCATACAATAGGTATGAAAGGGCAGTACACTAGCAGAGGTGTTATTTGTACTCAGGTGATTCATGCGAAATGGGTTCTGACGTGATCATGACCCCACGACGGGAATTAACAGACTATGAATGCGGAATAGTAGTTGGAGCTAGACGCATGGAACATTTCATATCGGAAATCTTTAGAGACTTCAATATTCCGAGATACACAGAGACAAGAGTATGCCTGGAATACCAAATTTTAGGCATTGCCTCTCACCACAGACAACGCAGTGGCCAATGGGCTAACCGAGAGTAGTGGCGTTTAGTTTGAGTTTTCAGTGCTAATAGACAAGCAAAAATGAATGAAATAGCCGCAGAAATCAATGTGGGACATAGGATGAACGAATAGGCTACGGCAGTGCGACGTGATTTGATATTAATGGGCTGTGGCAGCAGATGACCGGCCAGACTGCCTTTGCAAACAGTACAACAACGCTTGCAGCACCTCGATTGGACCATGGACGTCTGGAAAACCGTGGCCTGCTTCAATAGGTCCCGATTTCAGTTGGTAAGAGCTGATGATGATCGCTGGTTAGTGGGACGCTCAGCTGTGCAGTCATTAGCACTCGTACAAAGTCCCAATTTTTACACAGTCCATTTTCTTTCCACAATCCAATCTAGTCACTCTCACAAATTATGATGATGAGAAGGACAACACAAACACCCAGTCCCCCGGCAGAGAAAATTCCCAACCCGGCTGGAAATCTAACCTGGGACCCTGTGATCCAGAGGCTTCAACGCTAGTCCCTAGAACACGAGCTGTGTGCGGTTGGTAAGAGCTGATGGCAGATTTCGAGTATGGCGCAGACACCACGAAGCCATTAAGCCAATGACCCAAGTAGTCAACAAGGCACTGTGTAAGCTGGTGGTAGCTTCATGATAGAGTAGGCTGCATTCACATGGAACTGATTGGGTACTCTGATCCAGATGAACCGACAATTGAAATGGTTCCAGAATGAGATTTTCACTTTGCAGCGGAGTGTGCGCTGATATGAAACTTCCTGGCACATTAAAACTGTGTGCCCGACCGAGACTCGAACTCGGGACCTTTGCCTTTCGCGCGCAAGTGCTCTACCATCTGAGCTACCGAAGCACGACTAACGAACGGTACTCACAGCTTTACTTCAGCCAGTATCTCGTCTCCTACCTTCCAAACTTGACAGAAGCTCTCCAGCGAACCTAACAGAACTAGCACTCCTGAAATAAAGGATATAGCGAAGACATGGCTTAGCCACAGCCTGGGGGATGTTTCCAGAATGAGATTTTCACTCTGCAGGAGAGCTTCTGTAAAGTTTGGAAGGTAGGAGACGAGATACTGGCAGAAGTAAAGCTGTGAGTACCGGGCGTGAGTCGTGCTTCGGTAGCTCAGATGGTAGGGCACTTGCGCGCGAAAGGCAAAGGTCCCGAGTTCGAGTCTCGGTCGGGCACACAATTGAAATGGTTATTTTAGCTGCTTGGAGACCATTTGCAGCCATTCATGGACTTCATGTTCCCTAACAACGATGCAGTTTTTATGGATGACAGTGCGCCATATCGCCAGGTCACAATCGTTCGCGATTGGTTTGAAAAACATTCAGGACAGTTAGAGCGAATGATGTGGCCATCCAGATCGACGTGAATCCCATCAAAAAGTTATGGGACATACTCGAGAGTCAGTTTGTGCACAAAATCCTGCACGAGCAACACTTTCGCGATTATGGACGCCTATAGATGCACCATGGCTCAATAGTTCTGCAACGACTTGTTGAACCCATGCCACGTTGAGCTGCTGCACTACGTGGGGCAGAAGGAGGCCCGACACCATATTAGGAGGTATCGGATGACTTTTGCTATCTCAGGCGGAACGGATTTAGAGTGCAGGGTGGGAGTTCAGTACCGCCAGCACCTCCACCTCCATGACCATGGGGCTGAGCTGCATGATCGTGGTGGTGAGGGTTGTAGGATGGTGATGTGGTTTGGGCTGGAGGGGAGAGAAGGGGAAGGAAGGGTGCAAGAATAGGGCGAGGGCCAAAGGTCAGACAAATCTTTTTGAGAAGGTCAGTATGCAGGGGGATATTTAGGGATTTGATAAGGATGGATCCCTTCCGGGGAATGAGTTGAGAAATGGGTGCATTGGAGAAGTATTTGTAGATTTGTAAGGCAAGGTCCCTGGCATCAAGGAACTTGGTTGGTTCAAATGGCTCTGAGCACTATGGGACTCAACTGCCGTGGTCATAAGTCCCTAGAACTTAGAACTACTTAAACCTAACTAACCTAAGGACATCACACACATCCATGCCCGAGGCAGGATTCGAACCTGCGACCGTAGCAGTCGCACGGTTCCGGACTGCGCGCCTAGAACCGCAAGACCACCGCGGCCGGCTCAAGGAACTTGGGGTCAGGGCAGGGGAAGATGAAGGTGTGCTTGTTAGGGGGCTAGGATGATGGAACAGGGGTTGTATCCAAGGGGGGATCAGAAGGGGTGGGGATGGGTGTTAGTTTCTTGGTGGAAAGGGCAGGACTGGGGACAAAAGCAGGTCAATTAGAGGATTTTTGGTGAGGACAGCCTGGGGATAGGGTTGAGGGATAGGTTGGAGTGGGAGCTGACTGGAGGCAGGCCCCACCTGCAGTGTGGAGGCGCCAACAAGAGGTGGTGTCATTGAATGACTTGGAGTGGCGACTGTGATACAGCGAGCAATGATTCAGGCAGATGAAGGAGGTGCTGATGAAGGGTGACTGGGGAGGGGCGAAAACTTATGAACATGGGTGGCAGGGGCAGGAGCAATAGCAGGAGCAGGACTGGACTGATAAATATGAGGATACAATATGCAGGACAAGGTGGAGGGGGAGGAAACAGCAACGAGCCCAGGCTGAGCATAAGGAGGGGGCCCAGTGGAAGTACTCCATGAAGTGATGGTGGTGGCAGGGAAGGGGAGGGTTAGATGATGGTGGTGACTGGAGTGACGATGTGTAAATGGTGATGAGCCTACCAGATACTGGTGTCGCTAAGATAGGATACGAAAACAACGAGCAGGGAGAAAACATGGAGCAGGTGAAGACGATAACGAAGACAAAGACGAAGACCAATCAATAAGCTGACAGCACATCGACGGCTACAGTGACGGCGACGGTGACAGCAACGGACAGTAGCGGCGGGCAGCCGGCAGCAGACCCTGAAGCGGTGGGCGGCGGGCGGCGGGCGGCGGGCGGCGAGAGACCAGCAGCAGCAGACCCAGAAGCGGCGCGAGACGGTGGCAACGGCGGCGGCGGGCAGTGAGACGGCGCAGAGAAGTGTCACTGAGCTTCCAGTAGGAGAATAGGTACTGAGAGTAGCCGACAGATTCTTCCGTGTGCAAGGAGGGATTCCAACCTTCTGGATGTGTTGTATGAAGTTGTAGTAGAAGGAGTAGATGGATAGGTTACAGGAGAATATGGGCTTGGGACAAGGAATGACAAAAGAGTAAGACTAACTGAATTCTGTGGTAAATTTTAGCTAGTAATAACGAATACTTTGTTCAAGAACCAATGGAGGATATACTTGGAAAACTCCGGGTAATACGGTAAGATTTCAATTGGATTACATCATGGTCAGATAGAGATTCCGAACTCTAAGGCGTACTCAACAGCAGATATAAACTCAGATCTCAATGCATTAGTGATGAGCAGTCTGGAGTTTCAGACGTTAGTAAGGAAGAATCAAAACGCAAAGAAGCGGGATACAGAAGTACTAAATAATGACGAGATAGCCTTGAAGTTCTCTAAGGATGTAGGTAAAGCAATGAAGAATACTCAAGTAGGCGGTACAGTTGAAGCGGAATGGACTTCTATGAAAAGGGTGATCTCAAAATCTAGAAAGAGAACATAGGTACAAAGAATGTAATTGTAAAGAAACTATGGGTAACAGATGATATACTTCAAGTGATCGATGAACGAAGGAAGTACAAAAATGTTAATTGAAATTCAGGTGTATAGAACTGCAAGTCGCTGAGGAATCAAATAAACAGGAAGTGCGGGGAAGCTAAGACGGAAAGGCTGCATGAGAAATGTGATGAATTCGAAAACGAAATGATGTCGGATGGCCGTACCCAGCATATAGGAAAGTCAAGGTACCCTTCGGTAAAATGAAAAACAAGGGTAGTAACATTAAGAGTGTAGTCTGAATCCCATACATCGAAGGCCTCTATGCGAGGGCAGATTCCTCTGATGTGATAGAAGAAGAAACAAGAGGCTGTTTGGAAGAGATAGGGGATCTGGTATTAGGATCGGAATTTAAGAAAGCTTTAGAGGACGTAAAATCAAATAAGGCTGAATGGACTGACAGTATTTAATCAGAATTTCTAAAATCATTACGGAAGTGGCAACAAAACGAGTATTCACGTTGATGTGCATAATGTATCAGTCTGGCGATATACTGCCAGACTTTCGGAAAAATATCATTCACAAAATTCCGAAGACTGCAAGTGCGAGAGTTATTGCGCCATCAGCATCCAAGTCACTGACAAGAATAATATACAGAAGAACGGGTAAGAAAACTGAGGACGTGTTAGATGACGATCAATGCGGCTTTAGGAAAGGTAAAGGAACCAAGAGGGAACGCTAACGTTACATTTGATAATGGAAGGAAGACATAAGAAAAATAAGAAACGTTCATAGGATATGTCGACCTAAAAAGGTGTTCGACAATGTAAAATGGTGCAAGATGTTCGAGATTCTGAGAAAAATAGGGGTAAGCTATAGGGAAAGACGGGTAATATGCAGTACGTACAAGAGCCAAGAGGGAATAGTAAGAATTGATGACCAAGAACGAAATGCTCGGATTAAAAAGACGCGGAAGTAGTCTGTAGCCCCTACTGTTCAACCTGTACATCGAAGAAATAATGATAGAAATAAGACAGGTTCAGAAGTGCGATTAAAATTCACGGTGAAATGATATGAATAATTCGATTCCCTAATGAAGTGAAAGTTGTGGTGTCACCACCAGACACCACACTTGCTAGGTGGTAGCCTTTAAATAGGCCGCAGTCCGTAGTATACGTCGGACCCGCGTGTCGCCACTATCAGTGATTGCAGACCGAGCGCCGACACACGGCAGGTCTAGAGAGACTTCCTAGCACTCGCCCCAGTTGTACAACCGACTTTGCTAGCGATGGTTCACTGACAAAATACGCTCTCATTTGCCGAGACGATAGTTTGGCATAGCCTTCAGTTACGTCATTTGCTACGACCTAGGTAAGGCGCCATTATCAGTTACTATTGATATTGTGCATCATGTACCGTCCAGACCGACGTTCACCATTAATGGATTAAATTTAAGTATTCCACCAGCTACGTCCGTTTTTCTAAATTCTAATTTCCTTGTCCTGTTTCAGACCTCACGCCAGCCTGCGTGAGCCAAAACGCGTGCCTTTCGGCCTCCTCTAGTAACACGGTGTTGGCTCTCCTGCCAACCAAAACAAAAGTGAAGAAGAATTACTTGCTTTACTGAATGGAATTGACAGGTTAATTAATATAGAATGTGGATTGAGAGTAAATCGCAGGAGAACAAAAGTAATGACAAGTAGCAGAAATGAGAGCGGCGAGAAACTTAACATCAAGACTGATGGTCACAAAGTAGGAGAAGTTCGGGAATTCTGCTCCATATCCAGCAAAATAACCAATTACGAACGGAGCAAGGAGGACATCAAAAGCAGACTAGCACTAGAAACAAGGACATTCCGGGCCAAGATAAATCTACTAGTATCAAACGTAGGCCTTAATTTGATCCAGAAATTTCAAAAAATTTACATTTGGAGCACAGCATTGTATGGTAGTGAAACATGGACTGTGAGAAAAACGAAAGAGAAGAGAATCGAAGCATTTGAGATGTGGTGCTACAGACGAATGTTGAAAAAGATGGACTGACAAGGTAACGAATGAGAAGGTTCTCAGCAGAATCGGAGAGAAAAGGAATTTGTGGAAAACACTGAGAAGGAGAAGGGACAGCATGATACGGCATTTGTTGAAACATCAGTGAATGACTTTCGTGGTATCAGAGGGAGCTGTAGAGGGGAAAAACTTTAGAGGAAGACGGAGATAGGAATACCAGATAATTGAGGACGTGGATCGCAAGTGCTATTCTGAGATGAAGAGGTTGGCACAGGACAGAAATTATGGCGGGTCGCATCAAACGAGTCAGAGGACTGATGACTCAAAAGAAAAGTCTTGTGGACGCTTTACTTTTTATCCGGCACTTTATTACGTACTATTAGCGTGCGTGGTGTCTGTTCTTTCGAAGAAATCCGAAGGAACAGACACCACGCATTCATGTAATTGATTCGCATATATGGGCAATGGATCCTCCTTCTTCATTTCGGATGCACAAAAACGGCAGACCTCCCGCGGAAATTTCAGAGAACAGGGACTATGGACAGGTGGCACTCGGTGGGAATGTAGATCGGCTAAGAGGTGTGACGAGATAGTCGGATCAGGTGCGATAACATTGTGTCCCGGACGGCGCAATGATTAACTCATCTGCCTAGTTATTTGGAGACCCCGGATCGAATTCTGATTCGGTACACATTTTCACTCGTCGCCGCTGATTCCGAGTAATGTTCCGATGTAGCTGACATCAGTAATCCCTTTCCTTTCCTCTCCTCCCATTTCATCTTCAGTTTACATAAAGTTTATTATAGGACAGCAGCTTGCATATTGCTCACCCCTAGCGATGTGCTACGGTAATGGTGGTGGTGGGTAGTGTTTAACGTCCCGTTGACAACGAGGTCATTAGAGACGGAGGGCAAGCTAGGGTTAGGGAAGGATTGGGAAGGAAATCGGCCGTGCCCTTTCAAAGAACCATCCCGGCATTTGCCTGAAACGATTTAGGGAAATCACGGAAAACCTAAATCAGGATGGCCGGAGACGGGATTGAACCGTCGTCCTCCCGAATGTGAGTTCAGTGTGCTACGGTAATCTGTATATCTTACACTAGTCGGCTTATTTCGCTGTATCGAGATATGATTAAATGATTCATGGTACATTTCAATTTCACCCTAATTTTACCATTATACGATTATTAAATACAGTTCATTGTTAAAGTTTTAAACACGGCTGCGTGGTGAGGGACAGTTTACAAAGTAAAATTGAAGCAATAACAGCCATCGCCCGCAAAAATTAAGTCTTTTGACCGGGTTCGGTACTGCTATGAGTGCCGTCATCAGAAATAAAAACATTCAAACTGGCCTATAACATAAGTACAAAAATTATGGGAAATTTCTTTTATATAAATGTAATTTGGTAACTAACAGTACAAGAAAGAAACAGTAGGTACAAGTCCCGTATAAAATAAATATCAGGTGACAAAGCTTTAGTCACAAAATTTTTAAAAAAGAATACAAGGAAGGAAAGCCATAGGTAGCAACAGACTGAGGCGCCCGCATTAGCAACTGCGGGCAGCTGAACACTACATCAAGAGTGTCATCTAGTAGCCGGAAATACAAGTAGGCTACTTAACATTCAAAATATAGACAGATGAATATTATGATGAACATTATATAGCATATGAAGTGAAAGGAAATATTTTGTGTGGTGTCACCGCCAGACACCACACTTGCTAAGTGGTAGCCTTTAAATCGGCCGCGGTCCGTTAGTATATACGTCGGACCCGCGTGTCGCCACTCAGTCATTGAAGACCGAGCGCCGCCATACGGCAGGTCTAGAGAGACTTCCTAGCACTCGTCCCAGTTGTACAACCGACTTTGCTAGCGATGGTTCACTGACAAAATACGCTCTCATTTGCCGAGACGATGGTTTAACATAGCCTTCAGCTACGTCATTTGCTACGACCTAGCAAGGCGTCATTATCAGTTACTATTGATATTGTGCATCATGTACCGTCCAGACCGACGTTCACCATTAGTGGATTAAAGTTAAGTATTCCAGCAGCTACGTCCGTTTTTCTAAATTATAATTTCCTTGTCCTGTTCCAGACCTCACGCCAGCCTGCGTGAGCTAAAACGCGTGCCTTTCGGCCTCCTCTAGTAACACGGTGTTGGCTCTCCTGCCAACCGAAACATTTTGTTTGACAGCAGCAGACAAGGTAACATTCTTTCTAGATAAGGGCTTAGAAGTACAGTATAAGCGTTACAAACGCCATTATAGAATTAGAAAGGGGGCTGAATGAGAGCATGCAGAAAAACAATATGACATGTAATTGCAGCCAATGTAAACCATTATAAAGACAAAAATTATGAGTCGACTTAGATAGAAAAAAGATTTTGGTAACTGCATGAGGGAACACGAAATCAAACATGAAGTAACTTCTTTATACCATCGAAGATGTTTTTATTACGTAATTGTAGCTGCTCATTAAGAATTAGTCCATCATTTCGAGGAAGATGTTTAAAAATTCTTAGAAAGTATCTGATCTATGCCCTTTCTTCTCGCTGTGCAAAATTGTTGATGTTGCGAACAACTTCAGGCGCCAAACCTGGTCCGCAGCTCGTGGTCATGCTGTAGCGTTCTCGCTTCCCACGCCCGGGTTCCCGTGTTCGATTCCCGGCGGGGTCAGGGATTTTCTCTGCCTCGTGATGACTGGGTGTTGTGTGATGTCCTTAGATTAGTTAGGTTTAAGTAGTTCTAAGTTCTAGGGGACTGTTGACCATAGATGTTAAGTCCCATAGTGCTCAGAGCCATTTTTTCGCCTAACCTGTAGTCAAAAGCTGCTCGGCAAAAGACGAATTTTGGACGCAAGTGCCATTTCTTCTTAAAAGATGTTCTTTGTATCTGATCGTAAAGGCACGTCCTGTCTGTCCTATGTAGTAAGAAGAGCAGGTGATGCAGAAAATCTTACAGACGCCAGAATTTTCCAAAAGGGAACGAGTCGATTTTAAATTATGAATAAAATTATTTTTCAAACTACATTACAGTTGTATTTATTACGAAGCAGGCGTTAAATCTGATAGGAGATGGACCCCAAGAAAGGAACAGAAGAAAACTGTTTTAGGTTGGATTCAGTGATAGAGGTGCTGAGTGTAGTAACTCTCAGTTTCCTTTTTAAAGTTTCATCCACTATGCCAGGTTCATATTCATTATTAATTGTTATCTTTCTGATTAAATTAATATCTTCATCGAATTTTTCATTCGAGAGTGGAACAGACGTAGCTCTATGAATAACAGAGTGAAAGAAAGCGTTTTTATGAGATTGTGGGTGCATGGAAGACGCAGGTAAGATCTGATCTGTATATGTTTCTTTCCGAAAAACATTGAATGAGATTTAATTTTCTTGTACTGTAAGCGTCAAGTCAAGAAAGTGTAATTGACGGGCTTCGTTTTCGAGTTCACTTGTGAGAGATATTTTCTCGTGAAGTTCGTTAAAGAGATTGAAAATACGGTCAGTGCTATCAGCAGGTCCTTTGCAGATAACTAAAATATGTTCAACAAACCTGAAATAAGCCTAGTGCTGTAGCTGAGAAACAGTTGAAAAACTTTTCTTCTAGAGAGTTAATGAAAATGTCAGCAAGGATTCCAGCTAACGGATTTCCGATAGCGAGACAGTCGGATTGCTGATACAGTTGTTCACTGAAATCAAAATAGCTGCATTTGACCACGGCTGTGATTAGATTCATGAAGTCACCGACTTTTTCGTCTGAAAATTCTTTTCTGAAATGACGTAATTTTTTTTTCTACGATCTTAAGCGTTTCTTGCACGGGAACGTTTGCATAAAGATTTTAGATGTCTAGTGAAAACCGCTTGGTATCTGGACTGCATTTTAAATCTTTTATTTCATGGACCAAGACGTGACTACTGGGGATAGATTAATTGTTCACGAAGGTGAATGATTTTTTTCAGAGCTTCATGCAGAAATTTGGCTATAACATGGTACGCGCTATTCATACTATTATAAACTGGGCGTATCGGGTGGTTAGGTTTGTGAAATTTTAGTTGAGGACGAAGTTTTGGGGGCTGAGGGTTCATGTTGATAAGCATTTTCTTCTGAATAATTTTGATTACAAATTTTACGTCATTGATAGCTGGCCTGGTTTCTGTTTGTACTTCCGAAGTCAGATACTCATGCCGTTTCGAAATATTATTTTCGTTAAAGAATCTAAGATTTTAGAAATATATTCAGAATTGTAGGCAATAATCAAAGAGCAACCTTTGTGAGACTTAGTTATTAAAGCATCAGCTTCTCTAAGTTTAATATTAATGGATTTAACTAGCTAACTGTCGTTATGCGCAAAAGTTTGAACACATGCTGTGTTATAGTTTGACTTGAATTATCCTCTTTTTATAATTAAGACCAATTTTTAGTTCTACAAACATCTTCTCTATTACATTTTTGTCTGCCAAGTTGGGCATAACATTGTACTTTAGGCCTCTTTCATGTAAGACAGTTTCATTCTGTGCGAAAAACCTTATTTAAAATTCTTTTATAAAATACGTGACTGCTTTTCTGGAAAGTACTTTGATAACATTTTTCAGCTGGAAACAGACAAAAAAGTTTACTAAGCCTATTTTCGTGCTTAGGCAATATGCATTGTTTACAAATTTCTAAATGTTCGTGTATTCATAAATCGTCAAAGATAAAACTATAATTAATACGGAAGATATTTGTGAGCTCTAAATATAGAAAACGTTCTTCTTCATTGAGAACATCCTTTTTAGCATATAGCTTTTTAATATGATCAGAAATGAGATTTTTAACAACAGGTTTTGAAAAACTTGGAATGTTTCTTACAATTTGTGAAGGTAATATACGCTTTCATATAATTAGGGACTAGCTCCCATTTTTCACATTGCTTATTAAACTGAATGGCCATACCTGTACTTAGCAGTTTCTTCTTCATATCCTTGTATTTAGAGATAGCCTTGAATGCTTGGGCAGAGCAGAAATCTTAAAGTTCTAAACATGACTGCGTGGTCAGCGACCGTTTACAAAGTAAAATTAAAGCAATAACAGCTCTCGGTCGCGAAAATTAAGTCTTCTGACCTGGTTTCGGCACTACTATGAGTGCCTTCATCAGAAGTAAAACATTCAGACTAGCCTATAACGTAAGTATACAAAATATAGGATTTTTTATATGAGTACTGACTAAAGGCACAAAAAAGAAGCAGTATTTACATGTCACGTATAAAATATATATCAAGCGATAAAGCTGTAGTCACAAAATTACTAAAAGAGTTTACATGGAAGGCGAGCCACTGTGGGCTTCCACAGGTAGCGAAAAACTTAATTTTTGCCACTGAGGGCTGTTATTGCTTACGTTTACAGTTCATGCTGTAGTGATAGTTTTGCCACTTAGTTACACACATACGGTTATGTAACTAAGTGGCAAAACTGTCACCACAGCATAACTGTAATAATGGTGCTTCATCCTTTTGTAAGTACAGACATATTTTCGTCAAATGCTGCCTTACCACTTACAATTGTCCCACTTGTATTTGTGTAGTCACCAGCAAATAATTTTTCTTGTATTTATACAGTGATCTCCAACAGTACAAACATGTACATGAATGTATAAACACCTGAAGATGGGCATAAGCCCGAAACCGGTCGTGTGACAAACAACCTTTTATTGTGACTGGTAGCGGATATTTTTCTACAGCCCCATAAAGGAACAGTCACGTAGTTCGGCAGCATCCACTATGGATAAAATTCATTTAAAGGAAGTTTAGTCGCTGCAGGGATGCCCGACTCATTGCCGACATGGACCGCAGTAGAACAGTGTTACCTGCGGTGTTTGAGTATAGAAGGTGTCAGCCTTATGCTAATGCATCGCAGGATGGAAGCACAGTACTGCGTTACGTCTGTGTCTCTGCAGCGTGTGCGAGTGCCGCACAAAGTTTAAAAGAGGCGTAACGTCTGTGGCGGGCATTCTGCTCCACGCACACCGCATGGGAACGAACGGAAACATCGCTGCTTATCACTAAATTAAAATCCTCCTCCTCTGGAGGCCAAACAAATAAATTTAAAAAATGCCCTCCTCATATTATAAATGAAGGACTCCCGTCGTGGGTTTTTCCTATGTGTGGAGGCTAATCCCATGAACTACCGTACGGATTTTGGTGCGTTTTTCACTAGTAGACAGACTCATTCACGAGGTTAGTTTATATATATAGTCCGCAAACAACTCCTGCAAATTCCATGAACTATGATTATGTTTGTCGATTATGTCCTGGCTCCAAAAAACTACAGTGGCGTGTGCAAATTAACTCGTTTAAGTTACCGTAGAAGCAAAATTTGGAGATAATATTAAGGTACCTAACGGTTTCTCTGAATTTTAATCACAACTCTGGATTCGCCGGTACACAAAATTACCCTTACATCCGATAAGGCGTCCAGCCATAGATAGTGGCTGGTTACTTTTAAAGTGAAGCTATTTACAGAGGTCCAACGTAATTAACGTATGGCAGCACAACTTTGGAGATATGCTAATCGCTAATCTGTAACTGCGTGCGCTGAAAAAAAAATGTTCCAATTTAGACCACCAGGTGTAGATCTGGCGCTGTGAATGCAAGAAAGATGTACAGAAATGATTCAGTATGTAAGGTATAAGGAATGGGACGTAGGCACAAAATGTCAAACAAGTGAGAAAGGCGTAATGTCTATTTTATTGTTAACCGCCGCCTAAAATTTCTTCTGCATGAGCACCGGATGATGATGATGATGATGCCGGCCGCGGTGGCCGAGAGGTTCTAGGAAATTCAGTCCGGAACCACGCTGCTGCTACGATCGCGGGTTCGAATCCTGACTCGGGCATGGATGTGTGTGATGTCCTTCGGTTGGTTAGGTTTAAGTAGTTCTAAATCTTGGGGACTGATGACCGCACATGTTAAGTCCCATAGTGCTTGGAGCCATTTGAACCATTTTTATGATGATTATGACAAGTTTGGTTTGTGGGGCGCTCAGCAACGTCGTTGCAGGCGTCGGTACAATTTCCCAATGTTTTCATGTCACAGTCTTGCTATTTTCCTGAATGATGATGAAATGTAAGGACAACACAAACACCCACTCCCGGGCCGAAGAAAATACCCGAAGCGGCCAGGAATCGAACCAGAGACCCCGTGGTCCAGATGCAACAACGCTAACTACTTGACCACAAGCTGTGGACATGAGCACTAGAGACTTCAAGGAGATGCTGCATCAGTAAAATGAGGTGATCAGCAGTTGGTCATAGCAGTTCCCGTGGAATCTCTGGCTTTCAGATTAGGTAGAGGCCGAATGTGTCCCTCGTAAACGTGTTCTTTTAGGGAATTCCCAGAGCCAAAAATCACGTTGATTCAGATGAACTGGTCTTGCAGACCATTCATCTGGAAAGCTTCTGGGGATAACACGTTCTTGCTTCTGGAGATAACACGTTCGTGGAAGGTTAGATTAAGCAGATGCTTCAATGGGCGCGTGGCATCACGCGTTCCCCATCTCGCGTGACAACAGTGGTTTCTATACAACTGCGCGCTTCCACAGCAGCAATCACATGCTGTACAGGAAGGTCTCAAGTGTAAAACGTTCCACGTCACTCCACAGATTAATACCCTGTAACACGTCATTAGTATCGGTCCATTCCAGGAAAGAAAGGGCGGATTCCAAACGTTACTGCATATCCCTAAGGTTGCTGCACTGCTTGGCTCTTTAATGGGTACCAGTGGAAAATAGACCTCAAAACGTACCGTACTGTTGACCATGGGCTGGACATTTCTCGTGACATTGCACGAGCATTAGCAAGACCTGGGGCACGTGCTGCATGGTTAGTAACAGCAGCAGCAATCTCGTCAATCCCTCTCCCAATGTAGGACGCCTTCCTCATCCAGGTGTCACACCCGTGCTTTCCAATTTCATTATCACCTTCCGTAAACCATGTGATGACCTCCGACTTCTCAAACTTTTAAGTCAGCGATACTCTCTCAAAGCAGCGAGTAACTGCTGCCATTCACATAAAACAGTTCAGTATTTTATCCATCCTGAGCAGCTGTACTTGTATACGTCGAAATAACCAGCAACAAGATGCATAAAAGAAATACAACTCCCTTAACATGTTTCAGGCACTTACTGCCCTTTTCAATAAGTTATAACTATCGCATTATTTGCAAGTGTGAACAACCTTCTCAAGAAAGGCGCTAAGTGTGTGAAACAGGTTAAGGAAATCAAATTTCCTTTACGCATCTGGTTGCTTATCATTTCGATACATAAAACAGTTTCACAAGCAATTCCCAGTATCTCTTTTCGAAACACGTGCTCTTCACTCAACCTTAACATACGGTTTGTCAAATGACAGCATGGATGTCAAATCGTCATAAAAGCAGTTTACGGCGCCAATTTCGCACCTCATGGGCAAAACTGGATATAATTTCTATTTCCAGCGTCAATTAGCTTCGCATTAACGGAATAGCAAATCTACTAAGCTTCGCTGCGAAATGATAATTATAACTTACACTGGATCTCCGTGAGTAGCTGCGCTTTAATTGTAACCACTTAGCTCCATCCTGCGAAACCGGGCCTAGTCGGCAGTAGCTACTGTTTTGTATTCTGTCCATTATGTCCTGCAACCAGTGGTAAACGACGAGGACTTCTAACTGTAGGTGTCTCGTTACAGTGCTACAATGCTCGTCTGCATACCGCCCTTTCAACCTCAGTGACAAATTAGGATATGAAATCTGAATGTCTCCAGTACGCATAATACTCACAAAACCTGTTCCCGAATGATTTTCATGTGTTCGAATGGTTCAAAGAAGCTCCGAGATGCGGAGGATAAAAATCGAATGCACCGGAGGAGGTATATCACTAAAAATGTTGTCAAGGTATGCAAGACCCTTCGGAGTAATCTGAGTCGCATTACAGAGTAGTAGGAAGGTGGTTAAAAGCTTCGAACTAGGGACGCCAAGATGTGGCGTACGTTCATCGCCCAGGTTGTTATTTGTCCCGTCAGGCAGGATTAGCACATATAACTGTGCTCCACATTTTGAAAGAACGTCTAGAATAAACAAAACTGCATGGGTTGCGCAGTGTTTGGAGCAAACTTAGAAAGGCTACGATACAATGCTACTCACACCCACTTGCGACGTTATGAAAGCTATAAAAGAGATTTTCTTAGTCTATTACGCTGGATCAGACGTGGATGAAATCATGTGTATTATGGACCACCACGATGATATCAAATTCGGCATAACTCCAGCTATATGAATGTTACTGTGATTCTAGAGTTCGACTCCGGAACCTTTATTCTAACACATACCTATCTCCAACGCGTATCATCAATGCAGTTTGGATCACAAATTACCCCAGCTTCGAAAAATAAGGTGCGACACTTTCTTCTGCTGAACCCCCACACCATTTTGTAGGATAAATCTCTGACGTACAGCGCAGGTTGTGCCATCGAATATACTCCAGGAGTAAGCCGTTGTACGAGTAATTTCAACTTGGTTCCTATCATTAACAACGCACTTTGTGACGCCCACGCAGAACCGTTACTGAGATTCTCCGGGGAATAGACAGCGCCATTTTGTTAACATGACTCGTGCTGATAAAAGTATCCTACGACTTCCGCATCGCTGTCAGCGTTTTGTACATTCCGATACCACTATTAACGTTCTATCGCTCGTATTATATTGCCTTGGACAGACAGCCGTGATGTAATGCGTTAGTCCACCCCGATACGGACCTTTCCATTTGAAGTGGTGGTCAAATTTCATTACATGCTGTTATGTTTGAACTTCACCCCAGTGCGTACAGCCATCCCATTTAATTTATACGGTAATTGCGCCTAAATAGACCATACGGAGCAAGCACCAACTGTTTTAATATGAAATTATCAGGTGCATTTAACTGACACAACGTTCCTGAGCTCTGAACAAAACGGATGCCCTATTTAACGCAACCAGACGCTTTTTTTATAATTTGGTAGCCTAAACTATATGGGAACTGCTTTGTAAAGTAATCATTACAAATTTTCTCCTCTTGTATACACATTGTTGCCTTAAAGTCGACATTACATTTTAATAACGTTGATGTGTTGTTCGTCAGTCGGAAGATTGCAATTCTTGTTTTGTTTTTGTTTCTAATCGTCCACGCTTGTTTATCCTGTGCAAGTCGCTCCTCTGCTTAACTTCTCCAACCAACATCCATTTCAACGTGTGTATTGTTTCCAGGCTTTTGTCTCCCTCAGCAGTTAGTATTTGTTTCGCTCAGTATTCAACTGAGGCGCAGTATATCTCTGTACAGCCAAGGGTTTTACTTGTATTTGCAACAAAGTCAGTGCTATGATGGGCTGCCGTGTATTTTTTCAAAAGATTTAATGGAAATTTGAAGCAATATGAAACAAAAATGCCTTTAGTTGTGTCTTTAGTTATGTACTAAATTCCTAGGATCGAAGACTCCTCAACTGACTGAGCTTACAGTGTTGGTTTTGTATCTGTAATATTCCACTCTCAAAATTAATTTAGAGCATTTCATCAGAAGTTACATCAATTAAAAAAATTTATGGTCAGGTTTGAAAGTTATCATTCCACAAAAGGTGTTTGGGGCAGAACTGCACATGCTGTAGAGGAATGGGTTATAGAATACCAGAAACTACGGAAGAACTTTAGTTTGAGAGGCGAAGTGTTATGCTTGATTAAATGGGAAATCCGGCTGGTAGTCCACATCTCACCACATGTTTGCTGTTGCCAAGCCATACTGATGTAATTGTTGTTTACAGACCTCCCTACCACCTGACAGAGGGAGGGGCCAATTGGCAATTTGGGAAGGTGTCAGCATATGTGTGGGAATGGCCTGTACCAGGGGGTGCGTGGAAACCCTGTCAACCTGTGAGTTGGAATCATGTGTTCCCCTGTCTCCTGTTACAGGCAGATGTGTGAGCGGGCCTTCAGGAGCACACAGGGAAGATAAAGAAACTCAAATGCCAAAGCAGAGAAAGGATACGAGAAGAGGAATGAATTAATAAAAAAGGAGCAAAAAACCGTGTACAGACTGTTCTGACGTCGGCTACTGAGAATTCAAAACACATTCCCAAATACATTACAGACAAATTCCCGAAGGGTGACGGGGGGGGGGGGAGGAGTGGTGGAGGGGAGCGGGGGCATAGCAGGAGGATAGACATTCAGCATGGAAGCGAAAAGATGCTGCAAAGGCTGGAGCCCCTGGAGGTCAAGCACGAACTAACCAAAAAGTGTTGAGCCCCCTGGAGGAATCGTCAAATATGAAACACTACAAAGATCTGAGAGTGTATGATGACAACTGAATCTTATATTGATTTTTGCTGAAATTTTCTTATATCTGGTGAAAAACTTAGATGCAAGGAAGAATATCTTAACTCACTTTATTAACTGTCAAAGAATAAAATGAAAATGCCACTTACACATAGCATCCACATTCAACACTACAGGGGACTGGTAAATAAAAACCATGAGTATTTCTTGAAAACTTGTTCCTAAAATATTTGTGTACGAAATAAAACGCTTACAAGCCTCATGTAGAAAAAAAATCGTTTGTCTTGCAGGTGAAGGTTGATTCAAGAAGGAAGAACAGATTTCAGATGTTTATTGCAGACAGACTGTGAATGACAGAAACAAATTGCACATACCGTTATATAGAGGAACGTTCAGTGTTTTACGTTCGCACAGACACTATACCATACACCCAACATTAGTACCATGAACTGTTCCAGAAACATCGCAAAGGTAGTCCATTTGGTTCCACACACGAATCAACAAGTCCATTTTTATTGAATCGACAGTTTCAGCAACTCGATTTTCAGCTCTTGGATAGTAGCTCCCATTGGTGGCATAAAACTCGGTCTCTTGAGTAACCCCACAGTAACAAAATCGCAAAGTGTGATGTCTGGTGATCTAGGAGGTGAAAAGCAATGAACAAGATCTTGTTGTCCACCTCTTCCACACCAACGTTGTGACGTGGTGTCGGTAAGATAACGCCGCATCTCAAGGACAACATGATCCGGAGCGCCGTCATTCAAAGAAATGAAATCATTGAAAGCTTCGTGAGGTTGAGGAAATAACCAGTTTTCCAGTATGTCCAGATATTATTTTTCTGCCATAGTTTCCTCAGAGAAAAAGAAATCTCGATAAACTTTGTGAACAGAATCGCCACAACGTTCGATTTTGATGTGTCTCTTTCACGTTCAAAGACAACGCCAGGATTTTGTGAACGCCAAATTCTTATTTTACAGCGATTTACTTTACCCAACAGTTGAATCGTAGATTCGTCCGGAAAGATGCTTCGTTCGGAAAAAAAGTGTCCTCCGGCAAATTCTGTAGAACTCAAATGCAAAATTTGTCCCTTCTGTTGTAGCCGCAAGAACCTAATTGCTGCAGTAACTGCAATTTATGAGGCTTCATATGCGGCCGTCGTTTCAGAACGCGCCACACTGTTGTAATAGGAAGTTGAAGTTCCTGGCCTGGGCCTCTTGTGGAGTTCCGAGGGCTACGTGCGAAGCCATCTCGAATATGCTGGGCATTTTCATCAGGCGTGCGTGACCGACCCTATAGTAAGCAATTTTTTGTGTGTCAGTAATATATCTACTTGTGCAGAGGCGGGTTTTCGCTTCATCAACGGTTGCACGAGAACAGCTGACTGACTTCGAGAAAATTCCAACGCACAAAATGATTTCTCTTGTAGTGTGGTTGCTATGTTCTTACAAACAAATAACAACGTAGCCTGTGAAAACTTTGTACCTACCTCTACTCAATATGCGGGCAATGTGTTTTTATCTTTTATAGGTTTGTTGGTAATAAACAACTGAAATCTGTTATTAAGTTCTGAATCACCCGATATGTCTGCTACGACTGACATCAGCGTCAGTTATAACGTTAAGTACACAATAATTCACATGAGAACTACTTCTTTTTGCATTTTTCAGTGTTATTCCTTGCTTGCAAATGTAAACATCTGCAGTGTTACCTTGTCAATGAAATATTTTGAAACAACATTCTTGCAATGTACATAAAACAGTTTTATAAATGTGGAAGCAGACACACTGACAATGTGAAGAATTTTCTGATGATATTAACGTCTGCTGCACTCCAGAAAGCGAATGAAGTGTCAGCAGAGCCATTTGAGCCATTTGACTTGTGTCAGACCTCTCCTGTTTCCTTCCTGTCTGCATCCTTTGGCCAACTATTGCTTTTTTTTAATTTATTTATTTCGACTCCAGCGGTATTAGGTTCCGAATCCCCGAGGGTATCTTCCAGTTTCCTATCTCTCTCACGCCAGTTCTGTGGGGTTTGATACAGGACCCTAGCCCAAGGTTATGGATGAAGCTACCAACGTCAGCCGCGTCGCGGAAGGAGAGCGTCCTTAAGGTGCACTTGCTTGGCGGAAGTACCGTACCATAGGCGACAATAGGGTTCAACCTGAACAAGTCGGCAACTTCTGCAACCCACTCCTGTGGAAGCAGTTGTTTGGGCCGAGAGAAGGCCACGAATACTGGGCAAGATCGCGGTTTTTAGTATGTCCTGGGCGATGCAGCGCCCGTGGAGAGGGCACTCCGTCTGCGCCAAGCAAAGGTGAGGATAACAACACGGGGAGTCGTAGTTACCCGTTTTAAGCCTTGTTCTCAAGGACGAGTGTGCAGGCGCCAGGGGTGACTCTCGTCGGTGCGACAGTTCATCGTGACTAATTGGATATATAGCTGCTCGGCAGCTTCCAGTCAGTAAAGTACTAACTTGTCCCCCATCTTCAGCTTCTATGGGTGTATAGAGTTACAAGCCCCTTACAGTGCTTGATAGAAGGTGGGTTACTGAGTCACCTGGAGAAAACAACATTAAAGTAGTTTATACGAACAAAACAAACAGTTCAGTAACACAATTTTCCACCTGGAAAGTCAGAACTGTGTTACCCGGACATTACACTCCAGCAGATGCTGCCCTGTAGTCAGAAAAACACCCATAGTCGACAGGTAACTGCTGCGTCTTCGCACTGATGTGGCCACATTACAGGAAACTCATCTCTCTGTATAGGGAGAGATTCTGGAGAAAGACGGGAGCATGGAGGTGGCTTTGCAGTAGGAAGTAGTCTTCTTATCTCCTGCGAACAACCAAAATCTTTCTCTGACGATTAACAACTTTGAGATTAAAAACAATATCAGGTCCCTGCACATTGTCTCAGCATACGCTTCCTCTATGAAAGCGCTACATGAATTCAAAGACAAGTTTCACGAAGTTCTGTGGAAATGCTTGAACAATGTTGTGTATCAGAAAAATTCATGATACTAGGAGACTTCAGTGCTAGAATTGTGAAGATATGGAACAAATGGCCTGAATGCATTGATCCACACGGGACTGTCAATATGAACGACAATGGTCAGCGACTGCTGGAATTTTGCACCTCTCTTTCTCTCTGCCTCAGTAAAACTTACTTCCGAACAGAACCATGCACAAACTTGCATGGAAAAATCCACATTCAGGCCATTGCTATTATCTCGACTTCGTCATACAGAGAAGATGTGACCTAAGTCATGTCCTTAACCCCTGTACATATCACAGTCCTGACAGTGATACTGATCGCTCTTTAGTTAGGACTGTGATACTGACCACTCTTTAGTTATGGCCAAATCACTGTTCACGCTAGAGAAGATTCACTAAAAAAATTTTTTTCAAATGGCCCTGATCACTATGGGTCTTAACATAGGAGGTCATCAGTCACCTAAAACTTTGAACTACTTAAACCTAACTAACCTTAGGACATCACACACATCCATGCCCGAGGCAGGATTAGAACCTGCGACCGTAGCAGTCGCGTGGTTCCGCACTGAAGCGCCGAGAACCGATCGGCCACCGCGGCCGGCTAGATTCACTCAGTTGAGGGCGTTTGTCAAAGAGCGAAGATCAACACCGAAGGTATCCGGGATGATGCGCGACATAAAATGTGCAGGGAAGATATTGAGATGGAACTGCTTCCTGAGCAACTGATAATGCACAGAGCGCCGAACGTATGTGGCATCTAGCAAAAGAAAATACACACATCAAAAAAAGATTCCCATCAGCCCGGTTCCTAAAACTCCTGAATATAGACGTTGACTGTGAATATTGTATCACAGACGCAGCCCCTTTGACTGTTCATAGGTGTCACTAAACCCTCCCAAAGATGTAAACAACCATGCATCAGCAGCCCCCATTAGACGGAGATGGTTCGACAGCCGAGCAGTTCAGGTCATTCCACCAGGAAGGAGGTACACTGCTCACGTTGTCTGTAGTTCATCCATGCCTAGACGGCCAACACCTCGGTACGATCGCGTCCGCGTTGTTACTTTGTGCCGGGAAGGGCTGTCAACAAGGGAAGGGTCCAGGCATCTCGGAGTGAACCAAAACGATGTTGTTCGGACATGGAGGAGATAGAGAGAGAGAGGAACTACCGATAACATGCCTCCTTCAGGCCGACAAAGGGCTACTACTACAGTGGATGATCGCTACCTACGGATTATAGCTCGGAGGAACCCTGACAACTCCACGATGTTGAGTAATGCTTTTCGCGTTACGACTCAAATTGTGCTCAATAGGCTGCATGATGAGTAACTGCACTTCCGACGTCCATGGCGAGGTCCTTCTATGGATCCACGACACCATGCAGCGCGGTACAGATGGGCCCAAAGAAAATGCCGAATGGACCGCTCAGGTTTGGCATCACGTTTTCTTCACCGATCAGTGTCACATATGCCTTCAACCAGACAATCGTCGGAGATATGTTTGGAGGCAACCTAGTCAGGATGAATGCCTTAGCAACCCTGTCCAGCGAGTGTAGCTAGGTGGAGGTTCCCTGCTGTTTTTAGGTGGCTTTATGTGGGGCCGACGTATGCCGCAGGTAGTCATGGAAGGCGCCATAATAACTGTACATACGTCAAAGCCATCCTCCGACCGATAGTGCAACCATAACGGAAGCATATTGGCGAGGCATTCGTCTTCACTGACGAGAATTTGCAGCCCCATCGTGCACGTCCTGTGAATGACGTCCTTCAGGATAACGACATCAAATGGATCAAATGGCTCTGAGCACTACGCGACTTAACTTCTGAGCTCATCAGTCACCTAGAACGTAGAACTAATTAAACCTAAATAACCTAAGGACAGCACACACATCCATGCCCGAGGCGGGATTGGAACCTGCGACAGCAGCGGTCGCTCGGTTCCAGACTGTAGCGCCTAGAACCGCACGGACTCTTCGGCCGGCATAACGAAATCACTCGACTACGATGACCAGCGTGTTCATTCAGACATGTACCCTATCGAACATGCCTGGGACAGTTTGAAAAGGGCTGTTTATGGACGACGTGACCTAACAACCACTCTGTGGGATCTACGCCGAATCGCCGTTGAGGGGTGGGACAATTTGAACCAACAGTGCCTTGATGAAGTTGTGGACAGTGTGTCACAACGAATACAGGCACGCATCAATGCAAGAGGACGTGCTACTGTGTATTAGAAGTGTCGGTGTTCAAATGGTTCAAATGGCTCTGAGCACTATGCGACTTAACTTCTGAGGTCATCAGTCGCCTAGATCTTAGAACTAATTAAACCTAACTAACCTAAGGACATCACACACATCCATGCCCGAGGCAGGATTCGAACCTGCGACCGTAGCGGTCGCTCGGTTCGAGACTGTAGCGCCCAGAACCGCACGGCCACTCCGGCCGGCAGTGTCGGTGTGTACAGCAATCTGGTCCTCCACCTCTGAAAGTCTCGGTGTATGGTGGTACAACATGCATTATGTGGTTTTCATGAGCAATAAAAAGGTCGGAAATGTTGTTTATGATGATCTCTATTCCAGTTTTCTGTACGGGTCCTGAACTCTCGAAAACGAGGTGATGCAAAGCTTTTTATGTATGTGTGTGTTATTCAAACTGCTATTAGAGCAATTGTGTAGCAGGGTATAATTCAAATCTACTACTTTCCTGAATGTGAAAGATAGTGCGCCCATAAAAAGAGAAGTAACGAAATGCTCTTATACATGTCGAGAGTAATCCTAAAGACCAACGAGCAATAGCTGATTAAGAGGTCTGCAGAGCAGGTCTGCAATGAATTTTTCGTCATTGTTCAAATAGATAGTAGATCAGCCTTAGGAAATATATTCAGATCGGCAGAGACAAGATTACCGTGGAATGGATAAAGGCATCAAAACGGCCATTGGACCAACAAGCAGGAAGTATGCTGCAATAAAAGATATTAATGGTGACCCAATCAACGATAAAAAGCAGCAGCTACAGAGATGGGTGCAGCACTTTGCTAACCTGTGCTCAGTAGGTGTCAACACTTCTTCAGAGCTTTGGGTTCTTTACCAACTTACGCTGTTATGTCTTAGCTTGACGTCCTCTTATGCTCGACGAGTTAAAGCTCCAACTTAGAAGTCTGAAGCTAGGCAACAGTTCAGGTCATAATAACCTACTGGCTGAAATCATCAAGCCTGACTGTGTTTCCCCTATATTGTATCAAATTCTACTGCAGTGATGGGAAGATTGCACAATTCCTCAAGACATGCGAGATGCAAATACAATAACAATCTATAAGGGAAAAGGCGGCAGAGGTGAATGTAACAACTATAGCGGAGTGTCTCTCTTGGGCATTGCTGGAAAGGTGTATGCGAGGATAATCCTGAAAAGACTGGAAACTTTGGCTGCTCGGATCTACCCTGAGTCACAGTGCTGATTTGGAGCTGGCAGATCCAAAAGTGACATAATATTCAGTTTGTGCCAGCTACAATAAAAGTTCCGCGAACATAGAGTGCCATTACATGTCGCTTTTTTCGATCTCAACAAAACCTTTGACACCGTCAGTAGGGAGGGACAGTACAGAATATTGGAAAAAATTGGATGTCCACCACATTTGTCGTCCTTAATGAGATCTTTTCATGATAACATGCTTAGCTCTGTAATCTTCGATGGTAGCCCTTCTAAAGCATTCGAAATGAACTGTGGCCTGAGACAAGGCTGTCTGTTAGCATGTACACTTTTCGGAATTTTCTTTTCGGCTCTGCTCCAAGTGGCTTTTGAGAATTTCAATGTTAGAATACATCTGGATACTAGGAGAGATGGAACGCTTTTCGACGTCAGTATTCTCGAGAATAAGACAAGGAGTTATGAGATATTCGCTCCTTAACTCCTATACAGTGATGACGCTGCAATTGTTGCGAACTCTACAGGAGAGCTGCTAGAGCTAGTATCAATATTTAGTCATGCATGCCACCTATTCTCGATGAGTGTAAACAGCAATAAGACCGGAATAATGGTTCAAGTTACTAATACACAGCCGGATAACACATTAGATGGAAGTCGTGGATAACGTCTCTTATCTTGGATCCACTATAGAATGAAACGTGTCTGTTGACAAGGAGATTGATGCTCGCATTCTAAGAACTGCGGCAGATTTTGGCAAGCTCTCTACACGTGTGTGGAGAAACAACAAACTCTCTGACCGCCAAAATTCTTGTACATCAAATTTACGGTTCAGCATCGGAAACAAGGGCTACTTATGCCAAACAAGAACACCGCCTTAATAGTTTCCACATGCGGTGCCTGCGATCCATCGTCGGAGTAGCGTGGAAAAACCGAGTGACCAACGAAGCAGTACAATCTATAACTGCAACAGCATTTTAGCTGCCTTGAAGCAGAGACGAATCCGCTGGATGGGACACGTCTATCGAATGGATCCTGATAGATTACCACAAGAGGTGATGTTTGGAGATACTTCTATAGCCAAAAGTCCCATAGGACATCCTGTGTTGAGGTTCAAGGACTACTGAAAACGATATATGGAGAGCTTTGGCATCCACACCAACAGGTGGGAGGCACGGGATAGCATAAGACCAGAGGGGCGTAGTAATATATCATCTGGAATTTCCAAGCATGATGAAGGCATGTTAGACAAATTAAGGTAGAAAATATCTTCCCAATGGTACCACTGCTCCTGCCTCAGCAGTTGGATATACTTAAGACAAATGCGGCAAGAGACGCTGTGCTGCCTTTGGCTTGATAAGGCGTACGAAAAAATGTAAATCATAACCACACAGCATCTGTAACAATTATTTACTAAGATGTGGTGACAAAATGTATGGCAAGACATTGTGAATACGGGGGCAGGCAGTTCTATGGGCCACAGTAAAATATTTATTCGAGGAGAAATTTCGGTATGAATACTGGAAGAAGAGTACCGTTTAGCAAGTTTAATAAGTAAACTAGTAACTGTAAGACTACATCATTTCGGACTTTTTAATGTGCAGAACACTTCGTAATCTCCAAGAATCAATTCTTGAGTAATACAGCGTTGGTGCGAACTTTATACTGACCTTCAGTTAATAACTTTCTTGTGTCGTTATTACCAACAGTAGGATCCTTTTCCTCTTGTTAAAACAACGAAGTGTCACATTATTAAGAGCAAAATAACTTCAATACGAAAATCTTGAATGAGCCAGAAAGTTAAATTTTGCTGTTCCAACTATAAGACCAACATTACTAGCTAATAGATTTTATTCCATCGTTTTTGCAGTTTAATTCATTTAGCCTAGCAATATCAAGTGGTGTGAGTACTCCACGACCTCTTTGGGAAAACATTATGATCTAGTAAGTTACTTTCAGTTTTAATACTGTGAAAAAATGTCTATTGTTTGTAGTGAATTCTCCTAGCAGATTCCATAAATGTTCAGAATTATTTAGTAAAACTTAACTTAAAATTTAATGTCTTAGCAGCACATGTCACTTCACCCAGTGAATATTAAGATCAATATATTCAGTTTCAGGACCTTACTAAACATTAGCATCTCTTTCAAACGTATGTTGTGGATAAGAGTCAACAACAGTTAAGAAAATTTGCAGTTTTAACTTTTTTGTCTTGGTCATTAATCATCCAGAGGTCACTAGTGCACGTTAATGAAAACGCGAGGATATTGCTATGAGGGTGCTAAATGATATTTTCGGGTTCTGGATCTTACTTATGCAGCGGTATCTCTTGAAAAAGTATTTCTTTTTACTTTTTAAAGTTGGGCATGAAGTACAACCCCCCCCCCCCCTCCCCCGCCCACCCATACCCTTGACACTGCTTGTAATGAAAAATGTGTTCGCATTGCTAGGGTTAAGTGTCATAATCATTTATTCTGACACATCGTATTAAAATTTTGTATTATGATGCAAAAGTGTTATGTAGTTTTATGTATTTATCAGTTTTCTACGTCGATCTTGGCTTTCATATTTTCGGCGTGGCGTTATTTAATTTGCTGCTATTTGTGACGTCATTAGAAATTAACGATCATTATGGTTTTCTGGACAATGAACTTTGATTGTTTGAAAGAAGTGACCGATAACATACACTCTTGGTGAACATCATACGAGACCACGTTTCTCATAGATTACCGCGTCACGATATACAATTTGTTATTAATGTGTCCTAATTTTTCAGTGTTATAATAATTAACTTTCTAAAATTTTATAATTCCGTGTATTTCCGATTGATTCCTTGAGCATGCAATGTCCATAGTTAACTTCATACTTTTTCTTTCAATTTTTACGTTAATTCTGCTTAAATCCTACATAATATGGTCATAGCATTTTTCTTTAAATGAACTGGCGACAGTAGTATGTAATGTAATAATTTCAGAATGAAATTTTCACTCTGATGCGGAGTGTGCGGTGACATCAAATTTCTTGGCAGATTAAAACGGTTTGCCGGACCGAGATTCGAACTCGGACCTTTTGTCTTCTGCGGGCAAGTGCTCTAAGCACGACTCACGCTTCGACCTCGCAGCTTTAATTTCGCCAGCACCTCGTCTCCTACCTTAGAAACTTCCTTCTGCCAGGAAGTTTCATATCAGCACACACTCCGCTGCAGTGTGAAAATATCATTCTGAAAACAACCCCCAGGCTGTTGCAAGCCACGTCTCCGCAATATCCTTTATTCCAGGAGTGCTAGTTCTGCAGCATCTCACGAGAGCTTCTGTGAAGTTTCGTTCATATGAGGTGCACTGTAATCACAGTGGATTGCAAATAAAGCGAACTGTGTAGGCAAGTTATACGTGCCTGTTCCACTGAAAGGATATACGTTGCAGTCGCATTCCTTTGTTTACAGGAGATCGTTTACTGGCCTCTTGAGCCCAGCAAAACTGAAATATTCCGTGTTTAGACAGCAACTTCGTTATTTATTATCGAATTAGAGCTAAATTAGTGTCGAACTGGAGAATAGAGGCCGTAGCGGTCACACCAACAAGGACCAGCCTTACTACAACCCCCTATATTTCGTTCACATAGTGATGGTGAGAATAAGATTAGAATAATTACTTCACGCACAGAGGCATTGAAACAATCATTTTTCCCGCGCTCCATACGTGAATGGATCAGGAATAAACCCTAATAACTGGTACAATGGGCCGTACCCTCTGCCATTCACCTCACGGTGGTTTGCAAAGTGTAGATTGAGATGTAGAACAAAGGAACTAGACATTATAAATTTCGCTCAGAAAATTTCGGGAGAGACAAAACTCAAATGGCTCTGAGCACTATGGGACTTAACATCTGAGGTCATCAGTCCCCTAGAACTTAGAACTACTTAAACCTAACTGACCTAAGGACATGGCACACATCCATGACCGAGGCAGGTTTCGAACCTGCGACCGTTGCAGTCGCGCGGATCCGGACTGAAGCGTCTAGAACCACTCGGCCACAGCGGCCGGCAGGGAGAGGCAGTTGCAGATTATATGGATGTGGCTGAAGCAAGCGCAGGATTGATATTGAGTAAGACATGTGACTGGGGCACAATAATGATATTTCAATTGGTGAATAATCACTTAGCAAATACTGTAACCAAACGTATGGTAAAGATAAATAGTAAAAAGACCTTTAGACAAGGTCATGGACAACAAACTTGATAACTGAGCGTTGAGCCATGACTTAAAATTGAGAATAGATTTAATGGACTTGATTAACGGACAATATCGAGAAAGTTCAAAGAAGGCAGAACGTTCCGTATTATCGAGAGGGGAGAGAGTGTCGCGGACATGATACAGAGTCCAAAGTGGCGTTTTCCTGAACGGTGGGATCTTCTCGCGATATTTCAGTCGCCAATTTTCTTCTCCGAACGCGAAAAATTTCCTGGACGCCGACCTACATAAGAAGAAACGATGATAAAATAAGGCAAATCAGAGCTCGCAGGAAAAGATAAAGGTTTTTATTTTTTCTGCGCGCTGTTCAATAGTGAAATAATAGAGCATTGTCATAAAAGTGGTTCGGTGAACCCTCTGCGAGGCACTTAAGTGTGATTAGCGTAGTATCCATGAAGATGAAGATGTGGATAACAAACTGGAGTCCTACACGAAGGTTCAAGAAACTGTTTTAAGTAACCTTAATAAGAAGTAAATCGCAAAATTTTTAGATGCTAAATGTAAAATAAGAAACTACAAGTAATGAGACTCGTTATGAACTGAATAAATGTGCAGAAATTTGAAGGGACAGATTGTGTAGTACAGAAACTCTGTTACAAGATTTTGGTGAACAGTTGATAACTAATTGGCTGAAACTTTAACGGCTATTAATACATACGTTCACGGTAGAAACCAAATCTTAGGCACTAACATGATCCAAAATATCGAAGTACTTACAGGCAAAGTCGTAAAAAGAATGAAATATGCAACATCCAAAATTAATATGCTTATTGAAGGCTCAGATAGTATTCAAAGGTGGGACATGCCATAGCCAAGTAAAGTGCTGAACTAAAGAAATTCGACCCTAGAAGAAAAACTCACCCAGCGAAATTTATGAATGCTTGTAGGAAACTGAAACCTGGAAAACTCCTTGAAAAGAACTTCGTGTTGATAGTGGAAACAAAACACATCAGAGACGAGCTCGATAATAGGGCACAAGGAAATCTGAGAATAATTGAGGCCGATTTCTGGTAGCACAGTAGGCAGATCAAAATATTTCAGAAAGTCCTGAACGCACATCCTTACTGACCTGGAGGAGAAAAGAATATGAGGTATTATTGTGAGGAACCGTGCAGCAAATTTTATAGTATCCTGCCCACTCGTCTAATATAGGATGCCTAGGAAGCTGTTTCCTCGGATTGCTAGACAACAATTCAAGCAACTCGTATTAATGGAGTTTATAACAGTAAGTTAAATAGACAGTACTTAACTTTAATCAATGTCCTTGGTAGATGCAATTTCAATGCAAGCAAAACTAAACAGTTCATAAGTCACTGCTGTGCCAGATAGAGCGGTGCTTCTATTCTCTTGGCCTGGATGCCGCTCCTCTCTTGGTGTTGTTCCAGTTAGCGTACTATTGGCTGATGTCGTCTCACACTCTACTCTCCCGTTCTTCATCGTCGTGAGGCACTTGTCGTTACGCCGGAACATTCCTCCTCTCCCCCCCCCCCTCTTCCCCCTTTCCACAAAGCGACCAACCGCCCGTAGCCGCGTAGGGAGCGCGACAACGGCGGGCAGGCAGGAGGGTGGACGCTTTGCTGGACCGGAGCTGTGACTGCAGGAGACGTCGACTTGCGGTCGTACCCCGATCTGCGCTCTGGCGGAAGTGTCCTCTGGAAAACGACCAGAAGTGTACGCGGTCACCTCCTAAGGCCCATAACCCGATGTAGAAGGCATTGGCTGATGTAGTGTGGGCGGGTCCAGCTTCATCAGTAGGACGAGAGCAGGCGGAGGAGGCGAAGGCTCCGTCTCCATGGAGCCGTCCCGCGGTGTCGTGATGACGCCCTCTGGCAGCTGCTGCGGCAGCGCTGTTCTCGGGATCTGTAAACCTGGGGGGAAGAGACACAGAAGGATCACCGTGCACATGTCAGTGGCGAAGTTGATTGACCTGAAATGAGGCACATGCAAGCGCCAAGACGACGGACGATCTCGCCTCGAGCCCACCGTCTGCTGCCGCTAAAAACACTGTAAGACACAATATCATGCGGCGTGGAGCGATACTTGCTGCCTTCCTTGGGCGCCGGATGCTGAGGAGGGTGGAGCAGGTGGAGCAGTGTCCGATGGCGGCTGCTGTGAAGCAATTCTGTCGGCGATGGTCCATCTCGCGGGTGTCAATGAAAGAACGCGAGAAACAGTTGCAATGCTTGATCCATGGCGTGTGCGGAGCGCAGGTTGGCCACCTGCTGCTTCAAGGTTCTGATAAAACGTTTCGATTATGACGTTAGATTCTGTAAGATATTGCGTTTATAGAATGTTTCAAATTGATCTGATGTGAAGTGAGGTCTGTTGTCCGACACTACTACTTCAGGTAAACCTTAGAGGCAAAAAATAGAGGACAACACCTGAGTTGTACTACGTGGCGTTGTCGAGTTCATTGCACAGAACAAGGAAACTTGCTGTTGGAGTCAACCACAGTCAACCAACGAGTGTTCCAAAACGGTCCCACAAAGATTATGTGCACACGTTGCCATTGTGATTGCGACGTAGGCCAAGGAGAGAACGTTTGTGGCGGAGCGTACTGATTTTCCGTACATGCGTGACACTGTGACCTCATCTGTCATATTTGGGTGTCCATACCCTGCCAAGTACAGTGTCGACGCGCTAACTATTTCGTACGAACAACCCCCTACTGCAACACTCCTTTTTGCCAGGCTTAGGGATCAATACACATGATGTCACTGTCATTTAGAACATGAATCACGTCTTTCTTTACAGCGAGGCTGTGCCTACGTGCAAAGTAGTAGCACACTACAATGTTCTTTATGCAGTGCAATGAACATGGCCAAGGTGTGTGAAGGTATGCTGGTAAAACAGAAACGAATCAGCTTCCGTGGCCTGTGCAGTTTTCCTATAGTTCAGCGGAGAATTTTGAAGCAATTGAAAATCCTAAGCATCGATGTGACAACGAGATGCAGCAGAAGCGTCAAAGTATGGTTCAAATGGCTCTCAGCACTATGGGACTTAACTTCTGAGATCATCAGTCCCTTAGAACTTAGAACTACTCAAACCTAACTGCCAGGATTCGAACCTGCGACCATAGCGATCGCGCGGTTCCAGACTCTAGTGCCTAGAACCGCTCGGCCACCCCGGCCGGCGTCAAAGTATGTATCAGGACCATGTTGAGCTGTCAGATGATACATAATCTCATACTGATACTGAGACAACAACAAAGCCCATCTTTGCAATATTTGGGCAGTTCGTACAAGAACCGGTTTCGTCGGATGAAACATAGACTGCAATTGCTTGTGATCCGTTACTAAGTAGAATTTTTAACATACAAATATTGGTGTAATTTGGTGACCCCATAGGCAACAGCCGAAGCCTCTTACACTGAGCTTTGGACACCACTTTTGATGCGAAAGCGATAGGACTGTCTCTATCACCAATTCTGTGCGAAAGCACTGTACCGATTCTGCAAGAGGAAGTGTCATCTTGCAGTATAACTGATTTGTCAGGATCAAAGTGAAATAAGCATCGATCACTGAGCAATGCAACTTTACGTTTCTGAACAGCTACTTAGCACTTATCTGTCCAAACAAAGGGAACATTTTTGTGAGTGGGGCGAATTCTTATGTTTGTCCAATTGCAAACATATTTATTGTACATGCCCTTTCCTACCATAAGCATAATACTGTGATTGTCAGGAGTGGCAGCCTTGGTGTTTGTGCTGTGAACAACACCAAGGGTAAGACTTAATTCTGTGCGCCAATGTAGCCGCCTGTTTAGCGAGCTGCTTACGCTGCCTGGAGAGTTGTTTACGTGGTGTGGCGAGCGCAGGCTACTTCTGCCGACTAGGCCCATTGCAAACAAGGGACTCAACCTGACAAATCGCTTGCTGCTCAAATCTATCAGGCAACAGGACACCTGAATCGTACTAATCTAATATTTGCACTACTTGCAGAAATGATGGATTAGAGTGTTTCAAAATCTGTTCTCTGAGTTCGACATCAGTTGCAATGTGCATGATTGCATCACGCAACATAACATATGAATATAAAGCCCCACAAGCACATCTGAATTTGCATTTCTTCGCCATACCCTGAAAATCTGTTACCCACCCCTGATAAGGTTATTCGGACCGCTTTTTACAAGTAAAGAATTGATATCTAGCTGCTAAGACGTTCACTTGTTGGTCATAATAGTTGGTTAGCGAATCTGCAATCTGGGCTTCGAACTGTTGCAACCACTCAAACTTTTCCTCTTCTTGCTCATGAAAATGTCGAAAAGGCAGTATAGCTCTGGAAACTGGTGTTGCCTGTGCTGCGTAAGTAGGTCAGCTCACCAGGAGCTGCTGTACTGTGTTCAGCAGCCAGGATATTTGCTGGCTCGGAAACTGAATCATCTGCATTAGCTGCACTGCATCGAATGCTAACATCTGTGGCGCATGCGTAGGTGGTGGGATAGGTACGGTGGGTATGTTGGAAGAGACAAATGCAATAAACAGACACGGCAGCAAGAAAAATAAGTACAAAAGCAAAGAAAATTTCTGCAACACCCACCTGAAAACACTGATTAGCATAAACACGATAAGAGACTTTTAAAGCAAGCAAACACATCTGCAAAGAGAAGACAAGAGAGAATTAAGGCGCCAGTAAAACATATGAGAAAATTCCGTGGCAGCTAGGCACTGGGTTTTTCTAATAACTCTTCCCCAATGTAGTATCCTGCCCCATCGTCTAATATGTGGTGCCTAGGAAGCTGTTTTCTTGGATCTCTAGGCAGCAATTCAAGCAACTCGTGTTAATGGAGTTTATTACAGTAAGTTAAATTGACAATTCTTAACTTTGCGTATTCACAAAAGAGTGTCGCAAGAAAATGGCGACGTGCAAATAATCACTGTCCTTGGTATATACAATTTCAATGAAAGCAAAACAAAACAGTTCATAAGTCATTGCTGTAGCGTTTGTATGACGACTGTTCTTCTACTCCACCCACGGCCAGGAGTAGCGGCGCTTATATTCTTTTGGCCTAGATACTGCTCCTGTCTTGGTGTCCTCCTAGTCAGCGTGCTATTGGCTGACTTCGTCTCACAGCCTTCTCTGCTGTTCCGTTCTTCATTGTCATGCCAGCGCTTGTCGTAGCGCGGGAACAAATTTTAATACATTAAAGGGTTTCTAAGAGAAGAACCTCAGAAGATTAGATTAGATTGGATTAGATTAATACTAGTTCCATGGATCATGAATACGATATTTCCAATACATGACATAATTAGGTTAATTTAACAACATACTTAAGTTAATATAACAACTTTATTTTATTGTGTTTTTTGTTTTTCTTTATTTTTTATTTCATTTTTTTTAATATTTTTTGTTTTTTTTCTCTTAATTTATATCTAAAAATTCCTCTATGGAGTAGAAGGAGTTGTCATTCAGAAATTCTTTTAATTTCTTCTTAAATACTTGTTGGTTATCTGTCAGACTTTTGATACTATTTGGTAAGTGACCAAAGACTTTAGTGCCAGTATAATTCACCCCTTTCTGTGCCAAAGTTAGATTTAATCTTGAATAGTGAAGATCATCCTTTCTCTTAGTATTGTAGTTATGCACACTGCTATTACTTTTGAATTGGGTTTGGTTGTTAATAACAAATTTCATAAGAGAGTATATATACTGAGAAGCTACTGTGAATATCCCTAGATCCTTAAATAAATGTCTGCAGGATGATCTTGGGTGGACTCCAGCTATTATTTTGATTACACGCTTTTGTGCAATAAATACTTTATTCCTCAGTGATGAATTACCCCAAAATATGATGCCATATGAAAGCAATGAGTGAAAATAGGCGTAGTAAGCTAATTTACTAAGATGTTTATCACCAAAATTTGCAATGACCCTTATTGCATAAGTAGCTGAACTCAAACGTTTCAGCAGATCATCAATGTGTTTCTTCCAATTTAATCTCTCATCAATGGACACACCTAAAAATTTGCAATATTCTACCTTAGCTATATGCTTCTGATTAAGGTCTATATTTATTAATGGCATAATACCATTCACTGTACAGAACTGTATGTACTGTGTCTTATCAAAATTCAGTGAGAGTCCGTTTACAAGGAACCACTTAGTAATTTTCTGAAAGACAGTATTGACAATTTCATCAGTTAATTCTTGTTTGTCAGGTGTGATTACTATACTTGTATCATCAGCAAAGAGAACTAACTTTGCCTCTTCATGAATATAGAATGGCAAGTCATTAATATATAACAAGAACAACAAAGGACCCAAGACTGACCCTTGTGGAACCCCATTCTTGATAGTTCCCCAGTTTGAGGAATGTGCTGATCTTTGCATGTTATGAGAACTACTTATTTCAACTTTCTGCACTCTTCCAGTTAGGTACGAATTAAACCATTTGTGCACTGTCCCACTCATGCCACAATACTTGAGCTTGCCTAGCAGAATTTCATGATTTACACAATCAAAAGCCTTTGAGAGATCACAAAAAATCCCAATGGGTGGTGTTCGGTTATTCAGATCATTCAAAATTTGACTGGTGAAAGCATATATGGCATTTTCTGTTGAAAAACCTTTCTGGAAACCAAACTGACATTTTGTTAGTACTTCATTTTTACAGATATGTGAAGCTACTCTTGAATACATTACTTTCTCAAAAATTTTGGATAAAGCTGTTAGAAGGGAGATGGGACAGTAATTGTTGACATCAGATCTATCCCCCTTTTTATGCAAAGGTATAACAATAGCATATTTCAGTCTATCAGGGAAAATGCCCTGTTCCAGAGAGCTATTACACATGTGGCCGAGAATCTTACTTATCTGTTGAGAACAAGCTTTTAGTATTTTGCTGGAAATGCCATCAATTCCATGTGAGTTTTTGCTTTTAAGCATGTTTATTATTTTCCTAATTTCAGAGGGAGAAGTGGGTGAGATTTCAATTGCATCAAATTGCATAGGTATGGCCTATTCCATTAACAGCCTAGCATCTTCTAATGAACACCTGGATCCTACTATATCCACAACATTTAGAAAATGATTATTAAAAATATTTTCAACTTCTGACTTTTTGTTCGTAAAGTTTTCATTCAATTTGATGGTAATACTGTCTTCCTCTGCTCTTGGTTGACCTGTTTCTCTTTTAATAATATTCCAAATTGTTTTAATTTTATTAACAGAGTTGCTGATTTCAGACATGATACACATACTCCTGGATTTTTTAATAACTTTTCTTAATATAACACAGTAGTTTTTATAATTTTTGATAGTTTCTGGGTCACTACTCTTTCTTGCTGTCAGATACATTTCCCTTTTCCGGTTTCAAGATATTTTTATACCCTTAGTAAGCCATGGTTTGTTACAAGGTTTCTTACGAGTTTATTTAACTATTTTCTTGGGGAAGCAGTTTTCAAATGCATTTACAAAAATGTCATGAAATAAATTATATTTTAAATTGGCATCAGGTTCTCGGTACACCTCATCCCAGTCTAACTGCTGTAGGCTTTCCCTGAAATTTGCAATTGTTAGATCGTTGACTGGACGTACTACTTTGCAGGACTGTTTAGTATTGCTGAATGGAGCTATGTCATATATTGTAACTAGCTGTGCACCATGATCAGAAAGACCATTCTCAACAGGCTGAGCATTTATCTGGTTAAACTTATCTTGGTCTATAAAGAAGTTATCTATCAGTGAGCTGCTATCCTTTACCACCCGAGTAGGAAAATCAATAACGAGTGTCAAATTGAAAGAACCGAGTAATACTTCAAGGTCATTTTTCCTATTACCCTCTTTCAGAGAATCTACATTGAAGTCCCCACAAATAATAATTTGCTTCCCCCTGTCTGACAGATAGCACAACAAGGAGTCCAAATTTTTCAGAAATAGATGAAAATTTCCTAATGGGGACCTATATACAGTTACAATTATAAATGTGCCTTTATTTAATTTAAGCTCACAGGCACATGCTTCTATATGTTTCTCTACACAAAACTTTTTTGTTTCTATACTTTTTGCACAATGATAACTTTTGACATATATGGCAACTCCTCCTTTCTCCATATTTTCTCTCATTACATGTGCAGAGAGCTTATATCCACTTACATTTACCTTATCCATATCAGTAACAATGTGATGCTCAGACAGGCATAGTATATCTATTTCATTCTCAGCTTCTAAATCTTCTAAACAAACCAGAAGCTCATCTACTTTATTCTTTAAACTCCCAATATTTTGATGAAATATACTTATAATTATTTTTAATTATACTTTTATGAGAACCTTTCCTTATTCTAACATTTGCTGTACTCTCCTGTCTGAGTTTCTCATTGTGCTTAGGCCTAGTTCCTATACCAGTGGTCACACGGTGTTCAGAGAGGCAGATTATGCCAACTGGGTTGGGTGACTTTAATTCATCAATGCAATTACCTAGGACTGAGATACAACTTGGTGGAGATAAAATTTCTGGTGATTGGTGAAAATTTATAATTGATAGCTGTGGTTGGTGATCCAATGTGCTAGAATTGTGCTGTTTAATTTCTTTCCTAAACTGAAGATTTGTTTCAATCCTGACCTCTCGTAGAACTTGACATCTTTCTGTCTTACCTATCCTAAAAAAGGTGCTGCTCCAACACCTGTAACCACTGGTATTTTACCATTCATGGCAGTGCCTCCCCCCCTTAAATTTCCTGCTATTACCCCAGCCAGTTTCCCCTTCCCTTTCCTGTTGAGATGTAGGCCGTGCCTGGTATAGTCCCACCTACTGAGATAATCAACAGGAACCACACCAATATGAGCCCCCGCACCCGACCCAAGCAGCCGTTCCAACTCCAAATTAACTCTCCCAACAGAAGAGTTCAAATGAGGCCGGTCATGGCGTCTCAGCACAGATACAAATTCAACATTGGTGTGTCTCGATGCCGACGCAATCTTTACCAGGTCACACTCTATACTGTACCCAGGATCTCTGTCGATGCTGTTCCCTGGCCCTCCCACAATAACCACGGTGTCTTCCCTGGTAAATCCTTTACAGAGTGAACCTAAATCCTCTGTCACCTGATCCAGACTAGCACTTGGTTTGAAAAAATTTGTGACCTGGTATTCTGGTCCTAATTCCTCCTGCAGAAGTTGGCCTACACCTCTGGCATGAGAACTGCCTAACAACAAAACTTTCTTCCTTTTCGATGACTTTCCTACATTCTTTTTCAATTTCCTATTGAAAGTTTGTTGTGTCCTGTCTACACCTACCTCTGCTTGAGGCTCATCAGTTTCTAACTGACTTGGAAGTTATATCAGTTTAGGAGAAGAATCGGTGAGCTCGATGTACGGCGACAAAACTCTGCAGAACTGTCTATGTCTCTCCACATTCCGATACTTCATATCAGATAATACTTTATTATGAATTCTGAATGCTGAAAATAAATAACTAACACTGAAATTTTTTTGTGATATACGTTGTGAAATATGAAACCAAGCAGCGTGCAAGATGATCAGTATTCCATGCTCGACTGCATTGCAATCGAAATGTTACACATTCGAAGTTTCCCCTTCTTCCCGCTGAGACAGCGTGGTGTGATAGGGGAAGAGGTGTGCAGTCAGGTGACAGCACTTGAGCGAGAGCACTGCATGTATGCAAAATCGTTGACGCCCTTGCATTAATCTACAAGAACAAGTGTTCACCTTATCATGCACAGGAAAAGTATTCAGAAACAAAGGAAACCTTTAACCAAAACTGACAAGTTCATTTTGCGCTTACATTGTGTACTTAATGTTCAAATGTGCGTGATTTACTAAGGGACCAAACCGCTAAGGTCATCGGTCTCTAGTCTTACACACTACTTAAACTAACTTAGATTAACATATGCTAAGGACAACGCAACACCCATGCCCGAGGGAGGACTCGAACCTCCGACGGGGCAGCCGCACGAACCGTGGCAAGACGCCCGCGACCGCGTGGCTACCCCGCGCGGCTTTGTGTACTTAAAAATTCGGATTAACAACAGGAATTTCATCGTGTAATATGTACAGATAATACTAAAAGGATTCATCAGTACCTGTACCATTCAACATATACTTGCCATGAAGGTCCAGGTTTCTCACAATGAAGAAAGAAACTTTAAACATAGCAACACGTCATATGTCGCACATTAAAATATTGACTAAAGAAACACTGAGCTTTACGATTCAGAACTTTAATGTGTAACATGTGACGTGTTACAATCTGTAATGATATCTTACGACTTGAAGATGATTGCTAGTTCAGTCCAAACCGCAAATATTTCATAAATTCGCTATTTAGACAACTAATATTTATATTAATAAATCAAGGTCGTTTTCCCACATTTTATAACAAGTCTAGCCTAATTTAATTACTCAAGGCGTTGCAAATGGTAGTGCATTATGTCACAGCTAAATAGTTTTAGCCTTAGGCTCATATGCACATATCGAAAAAGGTTTTGCATCACCTCGTTTCCTCTAGTTCCGGAACCTGTACAGACAACTGGAATAGAGATCAACATAAACGTCATTTCCATTCTTTTTATTGCTTGTGAAAACCACACAGTGCATGTTGTATCAGTATACAGCGAGACCTTCATAGGTAGTGGTCCAGATTGTTGCACACACCGGTACCCCTAATACCCAGTAGCACGTCCTCGTGCGTAGATGCATGCCTGTAGTCGTCGTGGCATACTATCCACAAGTTCATCAAGGCACTGTTGGTCCAGAATGTCCCATTCCTCAACGGCGATTAGGCTAGATCCCTCAGAGTGGGTCACGTCGTCCATAAACAGCCTTTTCAATCGCGCGCACCCTAAAATCCTTTAATCTAGCACTTGCGATCCATGTACTAGCTATACGGTTGTGACAGCTAGACGACTGCATATTCTTCTCCGAAAGCAAATTCTCTTAATTTGACCGACAGGGTTTCGCGAGAACTAGTTCGCTTCCCTCCAAAGATTCCTATTCAAATAATAGGAATTCAGATCTGCCTTTTGTAAAGACAAGTGCTGTTTATAAAATCCCAAATACACACATCAAACAAAGTTTTGCATCACCTCGATTCCGAGAGTTCCGTAACCTGTACGTAAAATTGGAGCAGAGAACGACATAAAAAATATTTTCCGCCCTTTTTATTGCTCATGGAAACCACAGATTGCATGTTGTTCCACCATAAAGCGAGACCTTCACAGATGGTGGTCCAGATTTATGTACACACTGGTGCCTCTAATACCAGTAGCGCGTCCTCGTGCATTGATGCATGCCTGTATTCGTCGTGGCATACTATCCACCAGTTCATCAAAGCACTGTTGGTCCAAATTGTCCCATTCCTCAACGACGATTCGGCGTAGATCCCTCAGAGTGGTTGGTGGGTCACGTCCTCCATAAACAGCCCTTTTCAATCTAGCCCAGGCATGTTCGATAATGTTCATGTCTGGAGAACATGCTGGCCATTATAAAAAAAAATGGTTCAAATGGCTCACAGCACTATGGGACTCAACATCTGAGGTCATCAGTCCCCTAGAACTTGGAACTACTTAAACCTAACTAACCTAAGGACATCACACACATCCATGCCCGAGGCAGGATTCGAACCTGCGACCGTAGTGGTCGCGCGGTTCCAAACTGAAGCGCCTAGAACAGCTCGGCCACACTGGCCGGCTGGCCATTATAGTCGAGCGATGTCGTTATCCTCAAGGAAGTCATTCACAAAATGTGCACGTTGGGGGCGAGAACTGTCGTCCATTAAGACGAATGCCTCGCCAATATGCTGCCGATATGGTTGGACTATCGGTCGGAAGATGGCATTCACGCATCGTACAGCCGTAATGGTGCCTTCGGTGACCACGAGCTGCGTACTTCGGCCCTACATAAAGCCACCCCAAAACAGCGGGGAACCTCCACCCTGCTGCACTCTCTGGACAGTGTGCCTAAGGCTTTCATCCTCACTGGGTTGCCTCCAAACGTGTCTCCGTCGATTGTCTGGTTGAAGGCAAATGCGACACTCGTCGGTGAAGAGAACGTGATGCCAATCCCGAGCGATCCATTCGGCATGTTGTTGGGCCGACCTGTACCGCGCTGCATGGTGTCGTCGTTGCAAAGATGGACCTCGCCATGGACGTCGGGAGTGCAGTTGCACATCATGCAGTCTATTGCGCACGGTTGGGTGTCGTAAAACGATGTCCTGTGACTGCACGATAAGCATTATTCAACATGGTGGCGTTGCTGTCAGTGCTCCTCCGAGCCCTTGAGCGGCCTGAGAGGGGCATGTCATCGATATTTCCTGTCTCTCTGTACCTCCTGCATGTCCGAACAACATTGGTTTAGTTCGAGATGCCTGGACACTTCTCTTGTTGAGAATCCTTCCTGCCACAAAGTAACAATGCGGACTGTGTCTGTGGTACAATATCGCCTGTCAACGTCTATCTTCAGGATTTCTGGTTAGCGGGGTGATAAAAACCGATTTTTGATATGTGTATTTGGTGCTTCTGTAACCTAGGTAGCCGATGCTATGGGCCTGTAATTTAGTGGATTACTCCTACTACCTTTCTTGAATACTGGTGTGACCTGTACAACTTTCCAGTCCTTGGGTACGTATTCTCTAAGTACCTCCACTATCGTTACTTGAACCACTCAGACTTTTGCAGGAAGATTGGTATAATATTGTCTTGAAAGCCATTCAGCACCTGCATATCCATTTCGATAAGCTGTTCTAAAGGCCAGCGATTTTCTTAGACCGATTAGGCACGGTAATGTGTGTGATTTTTTGGTGTTTCAATGATTTTGTACACTCCATGTATTCAATATGTATATTGAGCAAGCAATGAAGGAAATAAAGGAAAAATTCGGACTAGGTATTAAAATGCATGGAGAAGAAATGAAATCTTTGAGGTTCGACGATGACATTGTAATTCTGTCGGAGACAGCAAATGACTTAGAAGAGCAGTTGAACGGAATGGCCAGTGTCTTGAAAGGAGGATATAAGACGAACATCAACAAAAGCAAAACGAGGATAATGGAATGTAGTCGAATTAAGTCGGGTGATGCTGAGGGAATTAGATTAGGAAATGAGACACTTAAAGTAGTAAAGGAGGTTTGGTATTAGGGGAGCAAAATAACTGATGATGGTCGAAGTAGAGAGGATATAAAATGTAGGCTGGCAATGGCAAAGAAAGCGTTTCTGAAGAAGAGAAATTTGTAAACATCGAGTATAGACGTACGTGTCAGAAAGTCGTTTCTGAAAGTATTTGTATGGAGCGTAGCCATGTATGGAAGTGAAACATGGACGATAACTAGTTTGGGCAAGACGAGAATAGAAGCTTTCGAAATGTGGTGCTACAGAAGAATGCTCGAGATTAGATGGGTAGATCATATAACTAATGAGGAGGTATTGAATAGGATTGGGGAGAAGAGAAGTATGTGGCACAACTTGACTATAAGAAGGGATCGGTTGGTAGGACATGTTCTGAGGCATCAAGGGATCATCAATTTAGTATTGGAGGGAAGCGTGGAGGGTAAAAATAGTAGAGGGATACCAAGAGATGAATACACTAAACAGATTCAGAAGGATGTAGGTTGCAGTAGGTACTGGGAGATGAAGAAGCTTGCACAGGATAGAGTAGCATGGAGAGCGTCATCAAACCAGTCTCAGGACTGAAGACCACAACAACACCAACATGTACGTCACCGATGAAGAAGACGTATCGCAAGGTGTTGCAGGGCCTATTTGAGAAAACGGCAGTCGAAAGAGCAAGTTGCGTTAGAGAACAGGAACGTTGCGGTCTCTTCGCTGTGGGCGGCGCGGTCCCTGGAGAGGTGTGACAAGCAAGTGCGCGTGTGGGGTGGCGGGTCCCGCGGGCGGCGCGCCCGCCCCAGTGTCCGGCGTACAGCGGCGTGGCGGCCGTGCCGTGGGCCGTGGGCCGTGGGCCGTGGGCCGTCCCCTGATCGATAGCATTCTGCGGCGGCGGCGCCACGCCAGAGCGGGACAGCGCCCGCCAGGCCGCGCCGATTGGTAGTCGCCGGCCGGGGCGGACCCAGAGCACACCGGGGCCGCTCTGTAACGCGGCCACGTATTCACTCCGCCGGCCCGGGCAGCATTTATGGGGGGTCGTCACAAGGCCGATTCGTGGGGTGTGCTCCTTTTAACGGACTCCCGGCGGACCCCATAAAGACCGGGACGTCGGTCGCGAGGCGCCGCTGCGAGGCTGCCCCGCACGCCCGGGGGATGGGCCGAATCTCAGGCGTGTACTGCCGATTCTCTGCTGCCGAACACATTAAAATGAACTGCACTTCCTATCAATACTGTAACGTCCTGTCGCGTTCTGGGCTAATTAGAGGGCAGACGAAATCATATCAACGTAATCGATTCCTGTACTGATAGTTTTTTACATCTTTCGTTATCTCGCGTTGGAGCTGGAAAGGTTGCTTTAGCTCTTACCTTTTCCTCACCCTAATGTGCCAGAACGAATCTGTCTAGACTTACACAAGGCTTTTGAAAATTTTCTAAAATAATTGAAAAGCCACGATCGTTTAAATGCCGTTTACTAGGTGACTGGTTGTAAGAGTTCCATGATTAAGGAATTTGTTGCTAGCGCACTCGAGCAGATGTAATTTCGATGGATTGCTCACGCGCTGCCTGCGATATGTAAGCTATAAGAGAATCTCAGACCAGAGAGCAGTGTTCTCAGCAGTAAGAACTGTGTAGCAGTAGGAGTAAGTAGTAGCGAGCAGTCGTGTGTCTGGAGTTGGCTGGGCCGGTCATAGGGAGCGATGGCGGAGCCTGAGCGTTGTAGTGTAAGGTAAAAGCAGTCTCGCGTATGTAGTATTGTTATATCAAGTCCGATGTAAATGTTTAAAAAAAATCTCTTAGTAATAATCTTTCTCATAAAAAGTTACTTTTGACAATCATTCATTTCAATTAAAAGAATTTACTAATAACTCCAATCCTTGGTCATCCCGATTATTGAAAAGAAAAATCAGTTGTTTCTTTTTATACATGTCAAATCTATCGGCCAGCATTGCACTCGGCTGTGCCAGAAAAATTTCTTATAGGAGCAGATATATATGCCTTATCCGGCGACTTCATTGAGGTCAGATTTTTCAATTTATACGGAATGAATTTTCAGGACCATGACGCATCACTGCTGACGTCCAAAATTTACCCGTTCAAATTCACAGTCAGTTATTGAAAGGTTATCTATGAGTCACATTTTTTTAATTACGAGGTTAGTCTCAGTGAATTATATATTATATTTTTTACTATTGGGAGGTTATTATATAATTTTTTCTGTTGGGAGGTTACACTAAATGTGAATGCTACACATATTATTTATTAACTGCGGGGAGGTTATATGGTTTCAGCACTCTGAAGATGCCATCACCGGATCTGAAACGTGGATAAACGTTTATAAAACCATATGGACGTCATGGCACATGAGGCAGACTATCTGATAAAAATCACTGTCATCACCAATTAAAAAATTATAAAAAACTGCTCTCGTGGTCGTTCTTTCCATAAAATATGAAACTGAAGTCACCAGATGAAACTGCCACTGCTCGCATAACACCGGTCGGCACCATCTCTGCCCCATTCCCTTTTTTTTTTCCTTTTTTTAAAATAACAGGTCTGAGGGAGGGCTTACATGAGTTAACTATATACATTACAATTATTACAGAACCACATACCTGAAACGTGGATTAACGTTTATAAAACTATATGGACGTTATGGCACATGGAGCAGACTATCTGATAAAAATCACTTTCACAAATAATAAAAAATAATAAAAAAGTCCTCTCGTGGTCGTTCTTTCCATAAAATATATAACTGAATTCACCAGATGAAACTACCACTGTCGCCTAACACCGGTCGGCATCATCACTGCCCTATTCCGCGCAGGTTTACCTGCTGTGATTCTAGCGGTTCAAAACCGGCTACTATATAGCGCTGTACAAGCAGCGCACATACAGTCCCACAGTATAACCACTCACAACTACTAAAACACAACCGATGACCGTAGCAGTCTGGTCCCTTTAATCCCTCCCTTTGGTGGCGATTGTGTCTTCTGATCCAGCTAGGCTGCATGTTCCTGAAACGACATTTCATTTCACGGGAGTATAATCGGTTCCTTCGCTGCCTAATGAAGGTAACAGACTGGAAAATTATGCGTGCGTAGAAAATGCGTTCAACAGCGTTATTCTGCATCGGTGCAATTTCTCCACACGTGTGTTAGCGGAACTGACCACTGGAGCGTGCGCTTCGACTTAAGTACAACGTGGTGGGCGTATGTCTGCGGGCTGTCGACAGATTCGCGGTCATAAGACAGTCCGTGATAGCAGCGCCGCCGTTATTGCTGTGCACGCTGCCTGTGGGCGGTATTAGTGGTCCCTCTTGGTGCATGGTAGAGCTGAGCCTGTAAACAGAATGTTTACAATCAGCGCTGGGTACAAACATCGGAAGCACTAGCGAGATGCCTAACTGTTTGTTTCCGAAGTAGTAGCGCCCGCGACAGTCAGGTGCGGCAACCCGCTGCGCATAAACGTCGTGCCAGAACATCAGTAACAGGTGCCCAACCTTGTGTATAAAAATGGTTCACATGGCTCTGAGCACTATGGGACTCAACATTTGAGGTCATCAGTCCCCTAGAACTTAGAACTACTTAAACGTAACTAACCTAAGGACATCACACACATCCACGCCCGAGGAAGGATTGGAACCTGCGACCTTAGCGGTCATGCGGTTCCAAACTGAAGCGCCTAGAACCGCACGACCACACTGATCGGCCCTTGTGTATGCTCCACTCTCCGTTCCTTCCAGAACATAATTGACTCTATTCCTGCACGTCCACAGAGGTCCGTGCTCCAAGAGATGGTTATTTTGACGAGTGGTCATATTAGTGTTCAAATGGTTCAAATGGCTTTGAGCACTATGGGACTTAACATCTTAGGTCATCAGCCCCTAGAACTTAGAACTACTTAAACCTAACTAACCTAAGGAAATCACACAAATCCATGCCCAAGGCAAGATTCGAACCTGCGACCGTAGCAGTCGCGCGGTTCCTAACAGATGCGCCTAGAACCGCTCGGCCACATATTAGTGTGATTGAAGAGTATACATACAGTGTTTCTCTCCTAAGAGCAGGCAGGCGCCTTTTCTCTGATGTTTCTGCACATATTTGCAGTGTGTACTAGGGTCATCTTGAACAAATACTGTACATCACACGCCAGTGCGGCGTTCGAGTCACTCGGGAGCACTGATATTTCTTGGAGTTTTTCCGAAACTTTTAATACATGTCAATAAAACCATTATTGCACTAGATTACTTTTGGATCGCCCTCTAATGGGTACGACTTCATTTTAGTTGTAGCGGTAAACAAATCGAAACTTCCCATTGTGACTGGGCATCGCATCATTTACTTGGGCTGACTCCAGTTACACACTGCCAAAACGATTTGCAAATACGTGCTGAAATACGAGAGAAATTGTGTGAGACGACTTTTTCTCTGCGTGTGTCGTGGACATGTATAATCGAACTATTACAGATTGCGGGTCTACTTCCGAGTCAGATAAGAATAAGTCAGGTAAGAATACTAGCGTCCTGATTCTAAGCAATTATATAATAGTAGTATCACCTCATAAAAACAGAGTAGATCTCGATTTGGAGGTATCTTAGTGACACGCCCATATCTTTGTGTACTACTTCTGTAATGAGATACTCTAGGACAAAGCGAATTATTTTCAACAAGACGGAGAAATGGTTAGCTAATATACTAGAATGGTGAAATTGTAAGAGGAACTTGGGGTGGGGGGGGGGAGGGGGTGATATATAATATCCGGCTGGACATTCTAATTACAGTGTCATTTGATTTCAGTGAAGTACTCTGACTGATAACCGTATCAGTATCTTAAATACAACATCTGAGATGTGCATGTGCTCGTATCAGGACTGGCCACTCACTGAACATCTCTGCTCCTCGTTTCCTTGGAGTCCCGTGAGGATGCATCCCTGACGATCTAGTAAGCTATTTAACCGCAAACGCGGCCGCCGGCATGACCTTGTCTTTTTGGCTGTTCCGGATGTTAACAGGGATCGTTCATCGAGGATGGAAGCCACAGCCTGGTCGCCGTGCCGTGGATGGTAGTCGTTTACCGTGATAGTATGCCTACGTCGTTTTGAAGGACCATTGCTTCACTGCGGCCTGCTTCTTTTGAGTAAGCACACTCCAGATTTTGCTGTCGTGACTGGTGGATGTGGTCCTGCTAGCATTTCTTATTTCACCAAGATCCGGTGTTGAAATTCTGAGCACCTTGCTTTGATTGTGATTAAGCAGTGAATGCGATTCGTGAAAGCTTATGTTGTTTTACTGACCTGACTAAATTTTGTTTTGGTTTTTCTCCTATAGCTCTGTGTAGCTTTCTAATCGGAATATGCCAGAGTTATTCTTAAAACAGATGCAAAAGGATTGAAATTTTGCCCAGTTCTAGTTCCGTTGTTACTTGGTTAAGTGAAACTATTGTTTGTTTAGAATTCTGTGTGTGTATGCTTAGGTGTTGAAATAATTATGACACGTTTTTATCTCCAATTGTCTCTTAATTTTAAGGCACAAACTGCCTTGCTTCAAGGTTAACTTTGCAAAGGTCCAACACTCTTGTGAAATCTACATATTATTTCCATTATGTGATTATAAAGTGTATTCCATGAGTGATTCAGAGTCTGGGCAGAATAAAGTAATTGTGTGATGAGTGGCCTTGCCCGCATTCACTTGCAGCTTCCTTTGTTATGTTTTGAATCTGTGAATCAAACACATTATTTTTTGCATTTTGTGATTTATTGTTTTAAAAATTGTGAACTTTCTAACAAGAATTTTCTTTTTTAAAATAAAAGACTATCTTAATAAAAAGTTTTCAGGATATAACAGTTCCCTTTAAATGTTAATTTATTACTCATATTATTGTTATTCTAACTTCTGATTTGCAGGTAGTGAAAATAATTATTGTTCAGATCTTTCTGAGTACCTCTGGGACAACGTTTTAATTGTTTGTCAAATTTAAGAATCCATCGAAAACTGGGTTATGACTAAATAGCTAAGTGTCAATTTCATTACTGCACTTCGCTGAAACGAAATCTTCCATTACTTTGATACTATATAACGCTGTTAAGGCATAATAAACAGGTCAAAAGTTCCTATTTTATATACTCATCATCTTTTCACTCCTGGATCCATGCCCCATGCCATTTCAACAACATTTCAGTTTCCGTCAGAAGTAGTATTTCATTTACGTTATACTCAATGAGACATAAAATTTTAATTGATATGACGCATAGGCAAATGTGACCTTTAAATCCGCAATTCAGAGGACTTCACAGGGCTCCTTAAGACACCTAAGCTGCATCATTGCATACTTTGGTTAGCTTTAACGTTGTGTCTTTATTTACGACAGCACCTCTGTAAGATTCTTTAGACTCTACCGGCAACAAGTTTGAGAAGGACATTGTGACATAGTTTAAACACGCACGTACCTACTAGTAAGCAGAATTTCGAACAACTGGATGGCATCGCCATGGGAAGTCCACTGTCTCCCACGGTGGTCAACTATTTCAGGGAAGACTCTGAGGAAAAAGAAGCACCGTACTCGGCAAGTATCCAGCCTTCATGCTTATGGCAATACACCTGTTGTGTGGCCCTGAGAAATGGAGATATTACCTATGTTCCTCCGGCATTTGAACTCGCTCCATCCGAATATAAATTTCAACAAGGAAGTGAAAATAATGGCATCTTACCATTCCTGGATGTCATCATTAGAAGAAAAGTCCAAGGTACACTGGCAACAGTGTCTACTGCAAAGAAACTCACACGGAGTAATATCTGCAGGCTACAAGCTGTCATCATCCTGTTCACCGCGGTAGTGGCTTACGTTTTTTGTTACTCAGAGCGAGTATGGTCTCAGATATCGACAGCCAGCCTGGTAATCTACACTCCTGGAAATGGAAAAAAGAACACATTGACACCGGTGTGTCAGACCCACCATACTTCCTCCGGACACTGCGAGAGGGCTGTACAAGCAATGATCACACGCACGGCACAGCGGACACACCAGGAACCGCGGTGTTGGCCGTCGAATGGCGCTAGCTGCGCAGCATTTGTGCACCGCCGCCGTCAGTGTCAGCCAGTTTGCCGTGGCATACGGAGCTCCATCGCAGTCTTTAACACTGGTAGCATGCCGCGACAGCGTGGACGTGAACCGTATGTGCAGTTGACGGACTTTGAGCGAGGGCGTATAGTGGGCATGCGGGAGGCCGGGTGGACGTACCGCCGAATTGCTCAACACGTGGGGCATGAGGTCTCCACAGTACATCGATGTTGTCGCCAGTGGTCGGCGGAGGGTGCAAGTGCCCGTCGACCTGGGACCGGACCGCAGCGACGCACGGATGCACGCCAAGACCGTAGGATCCTACGCAGTGCCGTAGGGGACCGCACCGCCACTTCCCAGCAAATTAGGGACACTGTTGCTCCTGGGGTATCGGCGAGGACCATTCGCAACCGTCTCCATGAAGCTGGGCTACGGTCCCGCACACCGTTAGGCCGTCTTCCGCTCACGCCCCAACATCGTGCAGCCCGCCTCCAGTGGTGTCGCGACAGGCGTGAATGGAGGGACGAATGGAGACGTGTCGTCTTCAGCGATGAGAGTCGCTTCTGCCTTGGTGCCAATGATGGTCGTATGCGTGTTTGGCGCCGTGCAGGTGAGCGCCACAATCAGGACTGCATACGACCGAGGCACGCAGGGCCAACACCCGGCATCATGGTGTGGGGAGCGATCTCCTACACTGGCCGTACACCACTGGTGATCGTCGAGGGGACACTGAATAATGCACGGTACATCCAAACCGTCATCGAACCCATCGTTCTACCATTCCTAGACCGGCAAGGGAAGTTGCTGTTACAACAGGACAATGCACGTCCGCATGTATCCCGTGCCACCCAACGTGCTCTAGAAGGTGTAAGTCAACTACCCTGGCCAGCAAGATCTCCGGATCTGTCCCCCATTGAGCATGTTTGGGACTGGATGAAGCGTCGTCTCACGCGGTCTGCACGTCCAGCACGAACGCTGGTCCAACTGAGGCGCCAGGTGGAAATGGCATGGCAAGCCGTTCCACAGGACTACATACAGCATCTCTACGATCGTCTCCATGGGAGAATAGCAGCCTGCATTGCTGCGAAAGGTGGATATACACTGTACTAGTGCCGACATTGTGCATGCTCTGTTGCCTGTGTCTATGTGCCTGTGGTTCTGCCAGTGTGATCATGTGATGTATCTGACCCCAGGAATGTGTCAATAAAGTTTCCCCTTCCTGGGACAATGAATTCACGGTGTTCTAATTTCAATTTCCAGGAGTGTACAACAACTAAGAACTATGTTCCAACAAAACGGCTATTCTGATAGATAATCCATGCGTTCCGTTCTAAAGAACGTCAAAACAAGTATGTATATGAAGATGTGGAGGTACGCATTGCAATGGCGTTCTTCCCGTACTTTGGCGACATGTCTTCAAGAGTGGACTGAATCCTGAAGAGACAGAACAGCAATTGCGTTTTTCGGCCACCAGCAAAACTGAGGAATTTTTTGTTTTCAGGGAAATATTATCTTGAACGTGCCGTATATAAGAACCCACGCAAATGAAGGAAATCTTTTATTGAGCAGACTGTCGAACCGTGCAATATCGTCGTGTTCAACATCACTGTCGTACATACTTGAGGCAACCTTATAATCAGCGGTAGTGGAGCTCTTCCTGGTCACGTGGCCTCCCATTTTTTGCGAAAGGACTGGAGTTTTATCATCAGCCTCATCTACCTGGGACTGTGTTTTGTAAGGAGGACGTTCGTTTCTGTACAGCGAACAATCTTATTTACAGGGATCCAGGTTTTGAGTTATGCGCCGCCTGGAAACCCGCACTGGCTGCCATGAAATTAAAAAGACAGCAACAAGAACTTCCTATTAATGACCTGACACAACGAACTGCTGCAATTCAGTTCGGCTATTAAGCACATGAGCGGTATGCAGTACAGTCATTGCCCACAGTGCACCCTCGCAAGGCCTTTCTGCAGCTTCTTGCAGCGGACGTTATGAGCTTCGCTTTCATCCAACTTTGAGCGTCTTCCCGAGAGCGTATTACCTGTTCCTGGCCTGATAAATTCAGGAATCGCAGCGCGATTTTGATCAGACGGGCAGCAACACTTCACTCTGTTCATTAACACATATTCACACATGGAACGCTTAAAGCAAACACACTCTTCACAGCCGGCCGGGGTGGCCGAGCGGTTCTAGGCGCTACACTCTGGAACCGCGCGACCGCTACGATCGCAGGTTCGAATCATGCCTCGGGCATGGATGTGTGTGATGTCCTTAGGTTGGTTAGGTTTAAGTAGTTCTAAGTTCTAGGGGACTGATGAACTTAGTGCTCTGAGCCATTTGAACACTCTTCACACATACACAACATGACAATTTTTTGCTGTTCAGCATCCTTTATGAAGAACGATAGCCCAGAATTAAAGTAATATGGTTCAAATCATCGGTTTCCGAGAAAAGCTTTCGGTTGCTTTCCCTTGGTTGTAAAGCATATGCCGGAACTGGTAAGCCCCTCCCATATATTCCCAGTTGGGATCCCCAATTTGCCCCACTATCTGCTTGTCTGATAACTGGGTGAATAGAAGCACGATTATTAAAGGGCCGGATGTAGAACAGCCCTCCCCACTCCTAGGAGTGGAGAATGAAAAGATGAAAAAGAAAAAAGTATGCTCAGTCACGTCTAGTAGCAGAGACAACAGCATCTGTCATCACCTGAAGAAGTCGAACAGTTGTACCGACGAAATATTGTGGGATTTGCACACTATGATCCCACGACAAGCCCGAGAAGTGTATTTGAAAATCTGAGCTATTTAAATTACTGCGCCTGATTTAATCACAAGATTTCTAGATATAGTTTTGCTTTTCTACAATCGTACACATATCTGTTCGGAGATTCTTGTCAGAGGACATAGAACCACCTACAAATTTGGAAATTTTATGCACTGACTGTAAATTCCTTGACATCAGCTGTATCAGGTATATATCTAATACCCAGCAGTAACATAAGATAATTCTCTAGCCGAAAAAACTTCAGAAACCAAGACGGCTAACAAAATTAAAATACACATTTTATTGGATAACCAGTTTCGACAGAGCTATGGTGTCATCATCGAAACTTATGCTTTTGAAGTTTTACAACCGTTGACAATTCACAACTGTACAAAATAAGATGACACGGCATGGCTCTGTCGAAACCTAACATCCAATACAATGCTCTTTTAGCGATTCTGGCTTGTGAAGTTTTCTTCGGTTACCATACACAGCAGGTCGCCCCTCCGACTGACCACGCCAGGAATGTAATATAATACAATAAGAAAATTGGCTTCGAACTGGACTCGAAACCTGATTTCCTTATTACCGTGAGCAGTCGTCTTAACTATTGCTGCAATCCGTGAACGCTTCCCTAGCCGACCCAAACCTCCTGTCTATGTCCTTATATCGTAGTACACTAAATTCATCACTTAATGCTCACAACATTACTTGATTTCCCGCAACACGGAGAATCAGTCAATGAGGAATCTAGGCTAAACTTATTATCGTCGCTTGTCCACCATCTCTGTAATACTTACCTACATGTCTGAAAGTACAAGTAATGTTGACAATCCACAGCTGTAGAAATATTTCGAAATTGGATAGTAGCTCTATACTAATACAATTCATCCAATAATTTTTTTAAAGTTTTTCGTACGACTATGGATAATTAACAATGCTTGTTCGTTCCAGCATGCATGTAGGAACCACCGATGTGTTGACCCTGCAACTGCCATTTCTTAATACTGATCATTTTGGGAACTGGTCGAGGCAAATAACACGCGAATGAAACCGGACTTGTGATATTCATGCTTCTAATGCTTCTACTGTCTTTGATTATTAATTAAAAATCTCTAACAGATCTAAACGAAATGAATGAATCAGAATTTGTATTTGCATCCATATCTCATCATCTGTGAGTTTAGGATACCAATGTTACTCTATGTAATCTATTTCATTGCGCATTTGTATTGGTTTGAATTGCGTGATCTACTCAATGGAATGAATAGTCCAATGATTGCAGAATATGGATTGAGGGTAAATCGAAGAAAGACGAAAGTAATGAGAAGTAGCAGAAATGAGAACAGCGAGGAACTTAACATCAGGATTGATGGTCACGAAGTAGATGACGTAAAGGAATTTTACTATCTAGGGAGCAAAATAACGACTGACGGAGGGAGCAAGGAGGACATCAACAGCAGACTAGCACGGGCAAAAAGGACCCTCCTGGCCAGGAAAAGTCTGCTATTATCAAAAATAGGTCTTCATTTGAGGAAGAAATTTCTGGGAAGGTACGTTAGGAGCACAGCATTGTGTGGTAGTTAGCCATGTAAATGAAATGAAGTCCCATGCTTCTTTACAGAGAGTAGAGGAACGATGTGGGAGACCTGCACAGCTTTACTAGACAAGGTCCTAGTGGAGGTGGTTTGCCCTTGCCTTCCTCCAACCATAATGGGAATGAATGATGATGATGAAGACGACACATCAACACCCAGGCATCTCGAGGCAGGAAAAATCCCTGACCCCGCCTGGAATCGAACACGGGACCCCGTGCTCCGGAAGCGAGAACGCTACCGCGAGACCACGAGCAGCGGACAAGTTAACCATGGACTATAGGAAAACCGGAACTGAAGAGAATCGAAGCATCTGAAATGTGGTGATACAGACGAACTTTGAAAATTAGGTGAACTGAAAGGTGACGAATGAGGAGGATCTGTGCAGAATCGGAGAGGGAAAAAATATGTGGAAAACACTGACAAGGAGAAGGGATAAAAGTTGTAGAGGAAGGCAAAGATTGGAATACTTCCAGAAAGTAATTTGAGACGTATGTTGCAAGTGCTACTTTGAGATGAGGAGATTGCCACAGGAGAGGAATTCGTGGCGGGCCGCATCAAACCATTCAGAAGACTTATCACTCACCTTCCAATGGGATATAGGCTACCATCAGGCATTATCAGTACTATAACAGCTCTTAACCAAGTAGCTGCACGCAAGTGTTGAATAACATACCACAAGATCACAAATACATTCGCGAATATTCCGAAAATCCTTTTATGTAGCAGGCTATGGAAGCAGTCTTCAGCTCTATGCTTACCGTTGTGTCGGCTACTGTGGGAGTTAGCACGAACACAAAGAAGGATGGAGAAAAGCTGTAAGTGCTGGTGACAGGAATGCAAATAATTTCTGCGAAACAATAAATTTTCTAGAAATCTTTATTTCTAAGAATGAAAGAAACATAGCTTCTCAGTATGAAGTGGTTTTAATTGCTCCCTGTGCCTCATAGACGCAATTACTACTCGCAGAATGCAAGCTAAATATCATCTTCCTATTGCTCAATACAGATGCTCTCGAAATCTGCAACCAAACTGGATCCTACCAGTGACGGATGGTTGGTTACGTCAGCGGTCACAGGGGGCCCTGAGCTCTGTCTTCCTGAGGGTGTGGCGCTGACCACTCTTTCTACTGGCGCTGTGTCAGCATATTCTTCATCCAGATTCGTGGTGTTGCGCAGGTTCGTGTGCAGCCGACGATTTAGGACTGCAAACTTACAGGTAATACACTTATTAAAGTCCTCTCCGTCCAGTAAAAACATATCGTCAATTTAACACGTTTCCCACCAGAAATAAACACATTACTTTCCATTCCAGCCATTTTCCCGCCAATTCACATATGGGGATTGGGACCGGCGATGGGATAGTTTAGAGCAACACAAACACGCAATCACATGAATTGGCGGCGGGATCGCAAGGGCAGTGGAGGGCGGCAGTGTGGGGAGGTAGCTGTAGGACAGCAGTATAACACCATCTACAACACATTTTCTGCCAAACTAAATAAATAAAGACTGTATGTTGTGCAGTTCCTTTCAAGCAGCTCAGCAATGACTAACCCTTTTTCCCACCAGTTCACTAGGGGAAGGAGGAAAGTGGAGGAAAGGAGGGTAAGTCGACGAGGGGGGACTGGGGCTGATGACGCCAACAATGCTACATTCCCCCATCTACACCCCATGGAGAAGCGGATGACCACCCAAGAAGAGCCACCATGTTGAGTATATCTGGCAAAAATGCAGACTGGCATCACTTCAGTTTTATCCTGCCTCTGCCTTTCAGAAAGAGTAATACCCCGTTTCATGACCCTTATATGCTCAATTGGCGAGAGATCTGACGACGTCGCAACACCACTAGGTGGTTATGCACTGTCCTGCTGAATAATCACATTGGCTTCATGCCGAAGATATGGCAGCAGCATGGGGATAACAGCCTGCGCAATGTAATGGGCACTGCTTACATTACCCTGGTGAAACACGAAATTTCACTCACACCAAGAAGCCTGTGAAGTTACCTGTGTGTCATGAGGGGAAGCACGCCGAAGTAGGCAGCTCACCAGGTGTAAGCCACATACGCGTCCGTCCATCCATCGCATACTGACAGAACATACCATCATTACTTAGGATAACAGATCGCCATTACACTCGCCAGTCAACTATTTCACGACGCCAGAGTAGCCATGCCTAGTTTGTGTCTTGGAGTCAGTGTTAGGCCGGCTAGAGGTACACGAGTACTTAACCCTGCAGCAAGTAGACGGTTCTCAAGAGTCCTTGGTGACACAGCGAGTGTAACATGTGCCCAGATGTCGTCCTTGCATGACGTTCGGTCGGCTACCGTTGCATCAAATTTGATGTGCATCTATACTACGTGGACACCAAGAACATGCCGGAGGTGTAGGAATATTCAACAGACCACTGCTGAAATCTGTGACACACCTCCGGTACATTTTGCCCAGTATGTACAGCAACCCGTCGATACGTTCATCCTGTTTTATGCATGCCCACAATGCGAACCCGTGCAGATGGCTGAAGATGTTCAATAAGAGTACCCAATCGTCCATCGGGATTGGCTCTACCCTATAACGAATTTTGCAAATAATGGTCACCTCTGAACGCAGCATAGTTACTCGCTGTAAAATCATCGCAGAGGATGCATAGACAGGCCTGAGCGCCATCTGATTGCCGACGACCGTGAAAAATGAGAGGTGGCATAAGCCCCCTCACATATTTCTATCTTACGGTTTTCCTCTCTAATTGCATGCGGTGAAAAGTTGCTATTCCTTCACACGCGGACTTCCCACGCAGCGTCTCTCATCACCCGGGTGGTCCGGTGACAGGCGGGCTCTGCTGATCTTGAAAGGGTAAGCCGACGGGTGTGAGGGAGTCGAGTGAATGCTTTCCAGACGCTGACATTGTAGAATAGCGGCCGAGACACGCTCGCAGGGGCCTGAAGTAGCGGCTGGGCTAGAGGTTCCGTTACTTCGCAGAAACTTAGCGAAAACACTTTCTGGCGGGCTACCAGCGAGGCATGTGAATGACTTGTGTACCCAGGCAGCCTTGGCGCGCAAATTCTCGCGTTTTCGGCCGGTTTTCGAGTTGCTGATTGGAACGTTTAACCACGGCCACTGTCGTGGGGACGGGAATGTTCTGTGTTCGGTTTGTACGGGTGCTCTTGTGGTAGTCGGCTCTCGCCTTTCGGTCGGAGTAGGTTACAAGACTGAGCTCTCGCTGCTCTGGACAGCCTGCCTTCCGTCTAATATACTTTTATTTAATTGTAACTGTTTGACGAAGTTGCTGAAGTTTCGACTTCAACGTAACTTTCCGAGTACAGTTGGCAATTGAGCGTTCTGCATACAAGCGGCCTATGTTGTCTGTCTTGAGCAGTTTTGGCTAAAGTTGACTGTATCGGAGTTACAGTGTGACTTCGCTTGTTAAAATCAATCACTGTACCGTCAGTGATTGTGTGGCAAGCCGTCTTCGTCTCCCTCAGAGGCACATTTGTATTGCTAGGAAGTCTTTAGTCTGAAACAACCAAACAAGGATAATTCGTTTCGGGCTATACTTGCGACATTATCAATGCCACGACGGGACGTCGAAGCAACCAGCCATCGCCTCCGGTACGCCAGATCGTGTTATGGCAGTTAAGAAGACAGTTTGGTAATGTATGTCCGCAGCACCGGCAGATAGGGATTTTCCTAGGTGATAATCAGAGCTCAGCAGAGCCCGCCTGTTCGTCTTTTTCTATCTTTGTTCTGTCTTGGGTAGCAGCAATCAATGTTGGGTTGGCTGTGTGTTTTCTCTTAAGATTTGAGTTGCAAGGAATTGGCTCCACATACCACTTCGTCATAAATGTCACAATCTAGTTTAGGGACAACTTCACCTTCACAGCATTTATTTGAGTATCCAATTTGAGCCAATTTGATGTATTGTAAATGTTTCATGTGTTTTGTTTATTATTTGGAGTTTAGTCATAACAAATCATATTGTTATTTTGGACAGAACTTTCATTGTGTTAATCTGTAGAGCAACCCTTTCATTTCTCACTATGTTACTGAAACTTTCCTTTATTTAATTAATGTCTATCAAACTAAATTATTGCAGGTGCCAAACTCTTTTCTACTCCACTTGCAGGGTCGATTACAGTCAGTTCGCGTTTCTTTTTAATCCATGGGCAACAGCAAAAGTCTGAGTTAGAATAGGGGGGGGGGGGGCTTAGAGCATCATTTATTTATGAAGATTTTCGAAGAATTTAGTGTTACATACACTGCTAGCCCCGGCACCTCGCAAAAATAAATCGCTAAACCCGCAACGCCTCAGTAGCCACACGTTATACACATGTGACAGTAAACCGAGTCCTGGAAGGTGTTGCACCCTTTTTCTCGCAGTGTAAAGTAAAAGTGTTTCATATCGAATACATTTTTATTATTACCGAATACTCTGTCGCACTTGGCGGTCTAGTGGAAAACTGCCTGGCTGGAAACCTAAAGGTGGCGAGATCGAAGCCTGCTTCGATCACGGAATATTTCAGTATGCATGTAACCAGGATTTAATCTCTCTATAATGTGAAGCTTTGCAATGGAAGGCTAGTATTTGGATCCACGTTAAACGGTAGGCCCCTTTCCCAGGCAGTTTTACTGGGGCAGGTTTGGGGTGTCGAATAAATGACTTGCGTCTGGCCACTGAGCCAGACGGAATCGTCATTATTGTTTGTACTGAACATGATAGGACAACGGTAAAGAAACAGGACTCCTATTCCACATTGTCGCAGAATTCAGATTTACGTCCCATCAGCTTCTTCTGAACAACGTAAAGTAAATGAAAAAACGGCTTCCTCGAAAAAACGATCATTTGTTTCTTGCGGCTTCCTCGAAAAAAAAAATAGGGACTTGTTTGTTCCCCAAATGAGCACATTTATAATTGTACCACGTCTTTAAGATAATCATGTCGTCGGGACATCAGAAGACAATTATCCTTCTTTTCACTTTCCGACCCTTACACAACATGTAAACGTCATAGAAGTGGAATTATGCGTTGACAATACCAATCCAAATTTTTGAAAACAGAAGGTTCAATGCAATTTGCAGTAATACATACGTTATTTACATCAAATCGGCATATAGCCGAGAATTTCCGATTCTAACGTTACGAGAATCCGTCGGATTTAGTAGGCTCTTTGGAAACGAAATACGCATTGGCCGATATGTCGCTTGTCGAGGCGATGATCCTGAGCAACGAGAGCTCCCGTTGGTCGACGACGGGACGGCAATGCCCGTTCCACCGCCCGCTCCGCGCCTCCCACCGACGGCAATAAAGACGCGTGTGGCGCGCAGGGGTGCTATAGGGGAAACCGCTTTTACGTCGGGGGCGCCCGAGGCGGAGGCTAACACCGATTTATGAGAGTAGTTGGCACGGCGCGGCGAGTTACGTGAGAGATTAGCACAGGTCGCCGCCGGCCCCCCGTGTTCGCACAGCGCCGGCGTTTCTCCGCAAAAATACCTGCAAGTACTCGCGGCGATTCTGCATAAGAATACTTGATGATATCTGTTGTGATTTAGAGTGCTTTGCGGATTTTATACGGCGGCTTTCCGGAATATTTCCCAGCGGTCGACATACATAGAACTTCTTTCTGTCACCGTTAAAAATTCTCTGTATAAGGAAAATTCAACTTACGTATAACCTTGTACGCCGTAAACCCTTTGCCACGATATCTGCAGAACGTATTTTTTTTCGTGACCTGAGTTCTTAGTACTACCTTGGCTAAAGGGCAAATTTAAATTCCGTTTTATTTTATAATCAATAGATCACTTTAACTCTTACATCATCTTACTTCACACGGCTCTCTCGCTGTCATTTGCTTTGCTCTGTCTGTTGACTTCATTATCCATCATTAGATTATGTATTTGTTTCAACTTTCTTGGTATAACGTTCTCCCTGACAACACAGTTTTCGGTTAACCACAGTGGAGAACGTAGTATGTGTTGTAGATGTTGAGGGTTCCATTGGGCCTCGTATAAAACTACTAACTTTGAGACAGGGACGGTAGAAATTAATATTGCTGCTTGACTTTTAATTCCCAATTACCACGTACATTTAACCTTACATGATGTCTTCACTGTGGCCAGCATCAAACCTCGTCTCGCCTAGAAAAAGTTCTTGATTATTGAAACTTCCTGGCAGATTAAAACTGTGTGCCCGACCGAGACTCGAACTCGGAACCTTTGCCTTTCGCGGGCAAGTGTTCTACCATCTAAGCTCCCGAAGCACGACTCACGCCCGGTCCTCACTGCTTTACGAGTACTTCTGCCAGTATCTCGTCTCCTACCTTCCAAACTTTACAGAAGCTCTCCTGCGAAACTTGCAGAACTAGCACTCCTGAAAGAAAGGATACTGCGGAGACATGGCTTAGCCACAGCCTGGGGGATGTTTCCAGAATGAGATTTTCACTCTGCGGCGGAGTGTGCGCTGATATGAAACTTCCTGGCAGATTAAAACTGTGGTGCACTTGCCCGCGAAAGGCAAAAGTCCCGAGCTCGAGTCTCGGTCGGGCACACAGTTTTAATCTTCCAGGAAGTTTCACATCAGCGCACACTCCGCTGCAGAGTGAAAATCTCATTCTCTTCTTGATTATTATTTAGCTGGCCCTACACGAACGGGTTTCTGCGACAAACCAAGGATACTAGTATTTCAGATTTATTTTTTGATACCTCCAGCAGTCGAACCTCAGACCACTACCAACCTGGGAAATGCCAGTGCGGCCTCTCAGCAGGTACACACACGGACGGATTTCTGTGACGCGCGTCGTTTAGTCAAGTCCGTCCGTTTCCGGCGAGCCAGTTGCTGACGCACTACACTAATACAGCGACGCGGTCACGTCGGTCATTACACAGTACTTCCCAAACTATTTTAAAGAAACTATTCGGTATAAAGCATTGGTTTTTATGTTAGTTATAGCTTTATTTGTCAGTTTCATGGTGAAGTGTCTATAATTTCACTAATGGTCATGGTTATTGTGATATTTCGCTTGTAAGTAACACACTCCGTAAAATTCGAAAAGTATGCACTGAAAAGGAGTGGTAGCTATGAATTTGTGTTTGGTCCGTATTAGACCGTATACTGGCGTGCATGAAACCTAGCTAACATATTGAATTTTCCTATAGACCTGGGAGGAGGTCTCTGTCTATCACCGATCTCGAGAAAATTTAAGTTTTATATCAGACTCATACAAAATTTCGCACACCAGCAACAATGCTAGACTGAAATACTGATAACACCCCACACATCTCAGAAACAGTTGGAGATGCCGAAACGAGATTTTGGCAAATGACAGCGCACAAGGAGAAGAATATTTGCCATACAACAGACAAATGGAATTTTCATACCTACCGCGATACACGAGCAATTGTAGACTTTTGCAAAGGACTGATGCAGTTTTTTTAAGAGTCATCAGTAGTTGGTTAAATAAGCATTAATGTGGCTTTGCAACTACGTAAGTGAATAAAATACACTGTCACATTCAGATCTAAAATGTAGTGTTTAATAAGTTTTTGACCTGTATTGTACTCAATTGATCGTGTACACGTCGCTTTCTTCTGACAAAAGAAGCAAATTTTAATATGGCAACAAGAGAAAAGTAGGCGATACTCGAAATTCACCACCGATGATTGAGTGGTTTTCAGGTTACAACAGGTTTTAGGTGATGAAATATAGTGAAAAATGATCACATTGTAAGAATTATGCATCTATGTCGTGAAATATCTTGTTTGTGAGAATTGACACTTGAACATTATACAAAAAAGAAAACAAAACATATTACCTACAAGGAGATGGCTGAAACATTTCTAGACTTATTCCAACTGTAGACTAAAGTGTTATAAAAACTAAGGTCACTGCTAAAGGAACCGTTTCCCGGTGTGTGCGAAACTCTGACATAATATATCTTATGTAACAAAAAAATGGCTCTGAGCACTATGGGACTCAACTGCTGAGGTCATTAGTCCCCTAGAACTTAGAACTAGTTAAACCTAACTAACCTAAGGCCATCACAAACATCCATACCCGAGGCAGGATTCTAACCTGCGACCGTAGCGTCTTATGTAACATCAACGTCTTTTGTACTGAACCGTTTTTAGATGTAAAAAGCAGCTAGATTGTAAAAATGATTTATTGCAGTCCACTGATGACGCTTACGTCACTAAAACGACGATTTGAAAGGCCGTCAATAGCTTCTTAAACAATATCAGGATGATGTAGGGGGAGGAGACAAGCTCTATAGAGCGACACAGGAACACTACAGTGAACGCCAATGTAATTTTTCTTGTACTATGTGCATTATTGTAGACTATGACCCACAATAGTTTAAATGGTTCAAATTGCTCTGAGCACTATGTGACTTAACTCCTGAGGTCGTCAGTCCCCTAGAACTTAGAACTACTTAAACCTAACTAACCTAAGGACATTACAAACATCCATGCCCGAGGCAGGATTCGAACCTGCGACCGTAGCCCACAACAGTGCAATGTCCATTATTTTACAGGTAGTGCGAATTACTATACTCTACAAAAGTTCGAACAGCCAGAGACTGCCGAAATTTTCTTCCTAACATTTTCCTTACTTTCGCTTGAAGATATAAATTACTTTCGAAGTGCTAAAATGTAGTGCAATGAATGAAATGATTATGTAATGTTGCACTGTATAACGTACTTACGATGAGACACAGTGGAGACTCCTAACATCCGTCACCAGTGACCTCCTACCTGTCGGGCAAGCACGACTGTCCTAGGTCCGGGGACAAATCGCGAAAACCCGCGAAAACCGGCCGATTTACTCCCACACACGAACGGACCCGACCTTTGTGCAGACCGGTGAGCTGGACCGACGGGTGGGGACTGCACGTTAGTGGGAAACGACGGGCCAGACCCGTCAGAGATATGATCGGAACTGGCCCGCCTTTCTGGCCCGTCATGGAAAACACTCGTATATTGCCAGCTATTAAAGAGTTGTAGAGGTCTAGAGAGGAATTATATAGGCCAGAAGTCGGATAGGTCTGGTACAGTCTTGGATATACTTCCATAAACCAAGACATGGAAATGAGAGGCAACCTGTTGAAATGCGAGGCAGCCCTTACTCGTCCAGCACTTGATCAGAGAGACAGAGAGAGAGAGAAACAGAGAGAGAGATAGTACTGAGAAACCAACTGTAATGATTATAATGCACGCGAATGAATGGGCTAAAACACAGGGCGGGGCAGCAAAAACTATTATCGCGCAAACATGTTTACCTTTGTCGCGCCTATCGATCAGTAAGCAAACCGTTGCGTTTCTGATGGTTCACGGCCGAAATTACTCGGTTACATTAACTTTAAGGTAAAATACTAACAGGCGTTATAGGATCCATGGCTGTTACTGAGAACAGGAAGGAGCACGACGACAGCTTCTGTGCTGCTGAAGTTCATGGACCTACTTCAAGCAACAACTTAAAGCAATTGTGGACAAGAGATACTTTATCGTCTGTTTGTTACCAAGAGTATTGCAACCCAGTAAGTTTCCGACGACAGAGGGACGAGCCTGTAGCCACCCTAATCAGAGTGATAGTTACAGATTGTTCCAGCCCGAAAGGCCTGATCTCATGGCTTTTAAAATCGGATTCCCTTGAATGGCGGCCATACCGCGAGAAGGGAGAGACGGACTGGTGTCCCTCCGCCACGAAGAACCCGTGGTATACAATTCAGACTAACAGCACGAACCACCTTTGTGGCTGTTTGTCATGTTGTAGTTACTAGGAATATTTAAGCCAGGGCTCGGAAAATGACTCCGCCTCCGTTGGGTCCTCTGGATAGACAAGCCTACTGGTATATCTCACTGCCGGGGAAATTTGGTATGGTTTAATGGACAATTAATTTCACTGGATTTCTGAATATTAATCGGATCGACCTTTGTAATATAAGAAATGATTCGTAATTTAGCGTGTAGTTTCACTCTACCGACAGCAAGTTATAAATGTACACTCCTGGAAATTGAAATAAGAACACCGTGAATTCATTGTCCCAGGAAGGGGAAACTTTATTGACACATTCCTGGGGTCAGATACATCACATGATCACACTGACAGAACCACAGGCACATAGACACAGGCAACAGAGCATGCACAATGTCGGCACTAGTACAGTGTATATCCACCTTTCGCAGCAATGCAGGCTGCTTTTCTCCCATGGAGACGATCGTAGAGATGCTGGATGTAGTCCTGTGGAATGGCTTGCCATGCCATTTCCACCTGGCGCCTCAGTTGGACCAGCGTTCGTGCTGGACGTGCAGACCGCGTGAGACGACGCTTCATACAGTGCCAAACATGCTCAATGGGGGACAGGTCCGGAGATCTTGCTGGCCAGGGTAGTTGACTTACACCTTCTAGAGCACGTTGGGTGGCACGGGATACATGCGGACGTGCATTGTCCTGTTGGAACAGCAAGTTCCCTTGCCGGTCTAGGAATGGTAGAACGATGGGTTCGATGACGGTTTGGATGTACCGTGCACTATTCAGTGTCCCCTCGACGATCACCAGTGGTGTACGGCCAGTGTAGGAGATCGCTCCCCACACCATGATGACGGGTGTTGGCCCTGTGTGCCTCGGTCGTATGCAGTCCTGATTGTGGCGCTCACCTGCACGGCGCCAAACACGCATACGACCATCATTGGCACAAAGGCAGAAGCGACTCTCACCGCTGAAGACGACACGTCTCCATTCGTCCCTCCATTCACGCCTGTCGCGACACCACTGGAGGCGGGCTGCACGATGTTGGGGCGTGAGCGGAAGACGGCCTAACGGTGTGTGGCACCGTAGCCCAGCTTCATGGAGACGGTTGCGAATGGTCCTCGCCGATACCCCAGGAGCAACAGTGTCCCTAATTTGCTGGGAAGTGGCGGTGCGGTCCCCTACGGCACTGCGTAGGATCCTACGGTCTTGGCGTGCATCCGTGCGTCGCTGCGGTCCGGTCCCAGGTCGACGGGCACGTGCACCTTCCGCCGACCACTGGCGACAACATCGATGTACTGTGGAGACCTCGCGCCCCACGTGTTGAGCAATTCGGCGGTACGTCCACCCGGCCTCCCGCATGCCCACTATACGCCCTCGCTCAAAGTCCGTCAACTGCACATACGGTTCACGTCCACGCTGTCGCGGCATGCTACCAGTGTTAAAGACTGCGATGGAGCTCCGTATGCCACGGCAAACTGGCTGACACTGACGGCGGCGGTGCACAAATGCTGCGCAGCTAGCGCCATTCGACGGCCAACACCGCGGTTCCTGGTGTGTCCGCTGTGCCGTGCGTGTGATCATTGCTTGTACAGCCCTCTCGCAGTGTCCGGAGCAAGTATGGTGGTTCTGACACACCGGTGTCAATGTGTTCTTTTTTCCATTTCCAGGAGTGTATTTTGTTATGACTGTCTTTATCAGAAAGGCTGGACATGGCTGCTACTGCACACCTAGTGGGAGGTTAGAGAAAAATTTTTGCTCTGCAGAGTCATCTGCCAGCGACCCGTGTCAACGCTGTTCGCTTCACTTCACAGTCTAGTATCGTATTTTATGAGTGGATTCCCGAATTAGTCTAACCGAACGTGAAAAAGTAAATCAATCTGAGGTAGGTTGCTGGTGACAGAAATGAAGCATTTTTTTATTTCAGTTTTTCTTTCCAGTTTTTGCAGCTTTCGTTTCTTGCTCTCCAACAACGGACTTGCCAATTTTAGTTTACGCAAAGCAAATGTAAACAGCTAAACTAAAACTTTTTCTTAATGTTTGTCATGTCAGGAAACTAATTCCATCTGGGGTTAGATTAACCTACAGAACTGAAGAAACTAAATTTAATCCACTGGGAAGTTAAAGTAAAGCAGTTTTGTTTAAATCTTACAGCGTCTAATGTCGGAAGTCGTGTTGTGTTAATTGGGTCCATCCACTCGTCTCTTGTGTATTTGTGGTCCTGTACATTTGTAAAATCTCTTTTGTAGGTTGGGTATGGGTATGCTTAAAGTGTTTTGGCAGGTGCTTTTTTTAGCTCAGTTTCGATCAGAGAGTGATGTTTCGGCAGTCGTGAACTTTATAATAATATACGTGAAATGGCCAGTTCTCAACGATTAGGGGTTTCCGAGCAGGAAAATACATTAATCAGGGTTAAAAATACAGTGATATCGATTGCACATGGCACCGTATTATTTCCCTTTCCATTTCCAAATATCTTGATCTTTCTTAAGAAAACAGCGAGAGACAGATGCTATTGTATAACAGCAAACTGGGTGCAATTCTGTTGGCCAGAGAGCTTTCTGTGTTGGTCCAGATCACTGAATAATCTATTCCACGGTATATAATTGAGGGGAGATATTTCAACGCTCCAGAATAGCCTGTGAAAAAATGCCTCTGAGATTAAAACTGTGTGTCGGACCAAGACTCAAATTCGCGACCTCTAACTTCGCGGGAAATGCTCAACCAACTGAGCTACCCATGCACGACTCGGGACCCGTCCTCACAGCCTTACTTTCGCCAGTTCCTTGTCTATTAACTTCCAAACCTCACAGAATCCCACCTGCGTAACTTCCGACACTAGCACTCCTGAAAGAAAGGATACTGCGGAGACATGGAGTGGCCCTAGTCTAGAGGAACTTCCGGGAATGAGATTTTCACTGTTCAGCGGAGTGTTCGCTAGTGTGTATCTACCTTTGCCTTGGGGCGGGCAAGTGCTCTACCAACTGAGGTGAACGTCCCGAAACCGAATCTATTTCTGTCACACAGTTTTAATCTGTCACTAAGTTTCATATCAGCGCACACTCCACCGCGGAGTGAAAATCTCATTGTGGAAGCGTCTTGTTATTGTTTTCAGTCCAAAGACTGGAGTTGTGCAGCTACCTGGTTCAAAATGGTTCAAATGGCTCTGAGCACTATGGGACTTAACAGCTATGGTCATGAGTCCCCTAGAACTTAGAACTACTTAAACCTAACTAACCTAAGGACATCACACAACACTCAGCCATCACGAGGCAGAGAAAATCCCTGACCCCGCCGGGAATCGAACCCGGGAACCCGGGCGTGGGAAGCGAGAACGCTACCGCACGACCACGAGATGCGGGCTGCAGCTACCTGTACTAGCATATCCAGTGCAGGTATATTTATCTTTACTTAACTACTACAAGCTATAGCCATTTGAGCATGCTTACTATAGTCAGGTATTCTTTTCCTCTACTATTTCTACCCCCTCCATCACCAGACTGATGAGTCACTGATGTCGCGTGATGTGTCCCATCAATCAGTAACAGGCATTTATACTTCGCTCCCCATTTATGTTCAGTTTCTGCTCGTCGGTTATCATTATATTCATCAAATTTTCAACATTCTCCTGTAGTATCACATCTGAAAATCTATTTTATTCACGTCTGAACCACTGATCGTTGATATTTAACTCCCGTAGTTATGTACAATGCAAACAAAAAACCTCAAAAGATACTTCCCAGTACTTAAATTTATATTCGATAGTAACAGTTTTTTCTGGCTATGGCCCGTATGTATCTTTCACTACTTCTGCCACAGTCAATTATTTTTCCGTCTGAATGAAATTTTTTTTTTAATATTCTTAATGTCTCACCCCGTTATCATCGCCTTGTGGTAATACCTCGCACCTGTCTCCCCACTTCCTCTAACAACTGTAACGCAGAGCATGTGATGCCGTACCATATGGCCTTGCAAGCACTGACACGATCCTAGTTCCAGATCTGAATAATGCAGTCAGTTTCAACATTGGATAATCAGAGCTTATTGTGGGGATGTAGGTAAACAGGGAAAGCGGTACCAAAATCGTAACAATGTATCAAACACAATTTAATTCGTTGATTGCGATATACTATCCGTTTAATATTTAACAATAAACAGGGAAACGAATATTAACCTCTGAAATAGTGAGGATGGTGTTTGCTATTATCCAGTATCAGTCTTCACATGTGATCAAGCATTAATCAAGATAAAATCTGCAAAATGACTCAAAGAAAGTTACTGTAAGTTTGAAATGACTAGCAGAGAGGGCAGGATGACGAGCAACAGTCTGCTGGGCCCTATTTATAAACACGTTGAAGGCATCAGAATGTGACAGTAGGCGCTATTTTCTGGTACCAACTTAAACGGTGGCTCTTACAAAAAGATGTGATAGGTAATTAATTAGTTCCACATTCCACACATCTTTTGATAGATTCATTTATCAAAATGATGTGGAACTCGCCATTTTACAGGATATGTCTACGTGATTAGTGACAATCTTAATAATAATATTATTTTAGTCCTATTCATGCAACTACACTTATTGTTATTATTATTATGACTAGTATTATTACTGTTACTATTATTTTTAACTGCCTGCCACATTTCAAGTAGAAATTCGTGATTGTAATACAAGGAGTTTTCCAGGGGAAATGATTTTAGGTTAGAATTAAAAATTGCTTTGCTACATGTTAGACGTTTTATGGCATTGGGCAAGTGATGAAAAATTTTTGTTTCTACAAACTGAATTCTTTTCTGAACCAGCAACAGCTTTATTAACGGATAAAAGTGTAATAAACGCCGTTTTCCCTCTAGTGTTGCAGTTATGGATGTTCATTATTAAACTGTGATGAATTTTGCTAGCGAACTCAAAATGCTTAGCTCTTTGAAGAGGTATCTACATGACGTCCTTGGTTTTGTGCAATCAATGCTTTCTTTCTAAGTGATGGGTTAGCCCAGATAATTTTTCCACAAGACATTACTTAGCTGAATTACCCAAAACAAGTCAGAAGAATAATTCGTTTGTTTCCAAGATTACCAATTACGCGAAGAGCAATAGCAGGTGGACTTAATTGTCTGAGAAGGTCTGAAATATGCTTCTTCTAGTTCTTGTTTTGATGAATATAGACACCCAAATGTCTGAAGCATTCTACCCCATTTATTGACTCTTATACATCTGATACATCAATTGTTGGTGTGATACTATTTATTGTACATGACTGAATACAGTGTTTCGTCTTCAAAATTTAGTGTGGGTGTATTTTCTGGAACGACTTCATAATTCTCTGGAAAATATCATTTACCGTCTGTTCTGTTTTTTTTTTTTTTTCCTCTCCAACGAAATTTATTATGAAACTTGTATCAGCTGCAAAAAGTACCAAATATACTTGTTGAATGTTAGGTGGAAGGTCATTCACTTATACATCCTAATATATATGTGCAAGACCTTCCATCTAACATTCGTCGACAGGTGAATCCTCTGGGGATGCTTTTGTGATTTTTTCACAGTCACCAAAATTTTCTTCCTAAAGAACACTGCTTGAACTATTCTCCACAATCTTTGGCAGTATTGCAAGCGCGTTCTGAGAAAAGTCTCCATATCTGCAAAGTTGAGTTTGCCCAGCTGGTTCAGACCGCCAGCAACCTCCAGGAAGGTATGCTTGTGCTCCTTGCGTCCTTCTTCAGACCTAGGAACCTCTTTGTCGCCGTGTTGGTGACCATTAACAAGTAATACATTTAATTTAACCTAACACAAAATTACGTCTAATCAGAGGGAAATATGACGTACGATTTCGGTCTCACTCCAGTTTCTAGGGCATTTACACAGGCGCGATCAAAAAAGTTCCCGTTCAGAGGCCACACTAGCCCCTTGCCTATATGTCGATACTTAAATACCTGCATCGGAGTCGTGTTGGGTTGCAAATACGCTGCAGCAACCCCCTCAAACGGAAATACTTTGATCGTCTCTTGTAGAAAACAGGGAGGAAGGTTTTTTATTATAATTTATAACAATTCACAAATGTATCACAATCTCATATAGGGGAATTACCTTCAAGTAACCTTACTTTGTTGAGGTTCATCTTACAACCTAGTTTCAAGCATTATCCATTTCGTTCAATTCCTGTTTCGAATCATTTGTCGTCACTGATAAAACTGCAGTACCGGCAATCACCGAATTTAAAATTTTCTCCCTGAACTTAATTCTATTTCTAAATTTTTTCTTAGCTTATTTGAAAGCTTGCTGATTGTGTAGGTAGAGCAGACCGGGAGAAGCGTACATCACTGTCTCATTCTGCTTTCAACTACTGTTTCATTTCCTTTGACTCCTTTAATTGCAGTCTGGCTCCTATAAGAATTTTTGCTTATCTTTCACTCTCTATATTTTATCTATGTTACATTCAACATTTTAGAGAGTGCTGCGTCTCTCAACACAAAAATGCATTAAATGTAGGTTTCCCTTTTTCAGTCCACCGCGAAGGATATGGCAGTCAGAACTGAATCGCGTGTTACTACATTTTTCTTGAATCCAGATTGGTCTTTCTCGACATCAGCATCTACCGTCTTTCTGTTCCTGTGTAAGTAACTTATTGTACTGTTTAGCGCCTACAGTTGATTAAAGTAATGATTCTGAAACTTATGAATGATGAAACCATTTTAGAAAACTAACATAGACTGTCAATTGCATTCGCAAGGGAGCCTTTATTTCACCGTGTATATATAGGACATTACTGGTCATTTCCGACCTGTGAACTTTGTGTATTGCGTCAGACATGTGTGTGTGTGTGTCGGAACAATTGTCAGTTGCCAAGTAGCATGAAACAGGTTTTAAATATGACACACACTTCACAGACTTTACGTTCTTCGAAATCGGAATTCTTACATTCCACTTGGAGTCTGAGAGTATTTAACCTTTCTCATAGACCGTGCATGCCAGCTGGTTCTCCCAGTGACCTCAATAACTTTTGCTTAGACTTACACCTTTCTGTAGTAGGTCAAATTGATTTCGCAGCATCATTGACTTCAGTTCATTTCCAAGTAGTTCCCTCCCTTTTCCTGTAATATTATATGCAAGTCCGCTTCTTCTAAACAGACCATCTAAAGTTTCCGTTTAGTATTGTCATCTTTTCTTGCTAAATGAACTCTTAATATTCATCCAAATACTTTTTTATCTTCATATAGATGGAATCTGTCTCTCATCGTCATGAAGGCTTCAGCAGCTTTGCATTTCATTTCTAGTCAGTCTTTCTTTGTCATCTGGCACATTCTGCCAATCTGTGTGTTTTTTAAATTTAATTCTGTTTTTCCCTTCACTTAATGAATTACTATACTTTCTTCCTAAATTCAGTACCTCATATGTTACCCTACGATTTCCATTGGACCCCATCACTTAACATTGTTTATACTGTGGTGATTTTCCTATGCTGACTTCATTATTTAGTCACTCTGATCTACCCATTTCTCTTCTGTCGTAATAGTATGCCCTGTTTCAGTTAAAGGTTGCCTAATGCTTCCTTTGAAACTTTCAATAACGTCTGGTTCTTTCAGTCAATTAAAATCCTACCTCGTAAATGTCTCACCTTTCAGCTGTTTCTTCAGTTTTATTCTGTAGCTCATAACTAATAAATTATTGAAACTTCCTGGAAGATTAAAAATAATAAATTATTGTCAGTTTCCACCTCTATTAGCGGAAATTTTCACAGACTAAAATCTGAAACTTCCTGGCAGATTAAAACTGTGTGTCGGACAGAGATTCGAACTCTGGACCTTCCTCTTTCGCGGGCAAGTGCTCTACCATCTCAGCTACCCATCCACGCCTCGCGCTTCGTCCTCACAGCTTTACTTCCGCCAATACCTTGTCTCCTACCTTGAAAACTTCACAGAAGCTCTCCTGTGAACCTTGCAAAACTAGCGCACCTGAAAGAAGCTCTGAGGACGGGGCGTGAGCTCAGATGGCAGAGCACTTGCCGGCGAAAGGCAAAGTTCCCGAATTCGAGACTCGGTCCAGCACACTGTTTTAATCTGCCAGGAAGTTTCATATCAGCGCACATTCCGCTGCAGAGTGGAAGTCTATTTCTGGAAACACCCCGCAGTCTGTGGCTAAGCCATGTCTCAGCAATATCCTTTCTTTCAGGAGTGCTAGTTCTGCAAGGTTCGCAGGCGAGGTTCTGTAAAGTTTCAAAGGTAGGAGCCGAAGTACTGGCAGAAGTAAAGCTGTGAGGACGGAGCGTGAGTCGTGCTTGGAGAGCTCAGATGGCTGGGTGAGCCCGTGCTGTAGTGGTAACCGTTGCGAATTCTAAATTTATAGACGCGTATTCGCGTCCAACTGTATCATTGCCGGCACGGTAACTCAGCGTGTTCGGTCTGAGGGTTAGCTGCCCTCTGTAAGAAAAAAATGAGTTAATGGATCAACGACGAACTGAAACGGGTGTCTTGCGACGTCCACCCCGAGCAGATACAACGAACGAAAACGAACAAAATGAGATTTCAAAAAAATAAATAATTAAATAAAAGTAAAAACAAAGATGATGGTAGAGCACTTGCCCGCACAAGGCAAAGTTCCCGAGTTCGAGTCTGAGTCCGGCACACAGTTTTAATCTGCCAGGAAGCTTTATATCAGCGCACACTCCGCTGCAGAGTGAAAATCTCATTCTAGATTAAAATCTGTTTCTTAACATAATTCAGACGATCTGTAACTTTTCTGTGCCTTTTCGTGTTTTGCATAACTTTTTTGTGATTCTCTAATCACCTCTTCAAATTCTTCTATCTACCTACCTGGTTAACGGGTCTAACAGTCGACACTACGAGCTGTAGGAGTTCACTTTTCTTCGCCTGATAAAAATATCTTCCTGAGTAGTCCCCTCCTGCGAATCATAACGGACGAATACTGTAGCACTGATATATTTTACCCAAGAAGATACCCACACTGAAGAAGCCATGCGGAAGGCTGTATGACACTGAAAATGTAACATCTCTGATGTGGCTGCACATACGGTATCGCTATCTGTACCTCTGAGGTACGCATGCGCTCTAATGCAACTAGGTCCATGGTTCGTGAGTGCTTCTTATATTAGTTATTTTCGCTCTAATATGTTTAAATATATTGTCCCTCACTGATGAGATCATAATTTATTTCTCTAAAAGCCGAAAAAAATTTTCGTTGAATTGCCTTACCCGTGGCCTCGAGGACGATGTCATTGGTAGGTCAAGAGTATACTTTGGTGCTTGAGTGTTGTGTTAACCAAACCTGCAGGTTGCGTTGTATTTGACCACGAGCAGTACCTGTGCAATGTCCTCAATACGCTGCAAGTGACAGTCGTGGGCAGAAAAGTGCACTGTGTAGTTGTGTGTGCATTGTGTCTGAGGTAAGTGAATTCGGACGTCTCAAATTGTTGGTGCTCTTCTACATCTACATCTACATTCATACTCCGCAAGCCACCCAACGGTGTGTGGCGGAGGGCACCTTACGTGCCACTGTCATTACCTCCCTTTCCTGTTCCAGTCGCGTATGGTTCGCGGGAAGAACGACTGTCTGAATGCCTCCGTGCGCGCTCTAATCTCTCTAATTTTACATTCGTGATCTCCTCCGGAGGTATAAGTAGAGGGAAGCAATATACTCGATACCTCATCCAGAAACGCACCCTCTCGAAACCTGGCGAGCAAGCTACACCGCGATGCAGAGCGCCTCTCTTGCAGAGTCTGCGACTTGAGTTTATTAAACATCTCCGTAACGCTATCACGGTTACCAAATAACCCTGTGACGAAACGCGCCGCTCTTCTTTGGATCTTCTCTATCTCTATCTTACGGTGGATTCTTCCGGAACCATGAGAGCAGAATTGCTTAGCGTTTCAAAACGAACCATCTCGAAAATTTACACCACGCACAGGGAAAGTGGAAAAATATCATCCGCTAAGTCACGACGCTGACGAAAGTGTGTAACAGTCATTGAAGAGGATTGTGACGAAAATTGAAAGTACAACGGCTGCAAAGTCACTTCAGAACTGAAAGTCGCACTCGCGGGACGCTGTTAGCACCAAAACAACACGAAGGGATCTCCAGAAAAAGTGAATTGCAGGGCGAGGTGGAATTCCAAAACCAGTCATCAGTGATGCAAATTACCGGAACAGGAAACTGTCTTGTCTCACACTGTTTCCAACTTGTGGCCACGGCTACGTCCCAAGAGTGAAACAGGATGGAGATTCGGTGATGATCCGGGCAGCTGTCACGGTTTGCCACGGGTCCCACGGTTACTTTGCAACTTCGCATCACTATCAAGGACCCGATCATTCTGGAAGATTAGCTTCATCCCATGGTACAACGTTCGTTCGCTAATGGCGGCGTTGTGTTGCACGAGGAGAGGACCCTGTTCACACAGCTTGCGTCGACGAGAGCTAGTTTTTGTGAGTACGAGGATGAATTTATACATCTACCCTAGCCACCAAATTCCCTGGCTCACAATATTTTGAGGTTTTGTGGTGTACTTTGGATCGCTTTCCATATTCATCATCATCGGGTGATAAATGTTTTGCAGGAAGCAAGGTGTAAGAGTTTCTTAAGAACTATGTAGGACGTATATTTATTCGTTCCGAGACGATTGGACGTTGTTTTCAGTGCCCATGGTTATCATATATCGTATTAGAGATCGTAATGTATTGTGTTTGTGCTGTTTTCATACCTTTCTCGCCCCCTATGTTTCTATGTAAGATTTGTGTAGCCTCTTCAGGGCCTGCTCCGCCTTTATTGTTTTCCCTGACACCTTATCTGGAACGACGGATTTTAATCTCTCTATCATTTGATTACAGCTCTTGGTGATGCTGAAGGGAGCGTATAAATCTATGTTACCACTCAAAATTCCCAGTGAATGGTTAGAGTGAAGTTGGGTTAGCGCCCAGGAAGTGTAAAAATATGGGTAAAGTGCACATCACGTCAATTTGTAGTTTTGTTTTTGTAGAATTTCCGGGAGAACCAAACAAAAAGTAAACGATGTCACTTCACATTGAAAAAATCGTGTGACGTGACATCGTTTTACGTTCTTACAATGTTTTGTGTACTTCTGTTTCTCAATATAACTGCGTAATAAGTATTCATCACGAGGTGTGTTCCATCTTGCTTAATTTCCAATGATTTGTTCCACATTTTCACCTCCAGCTAACCTCTGGTGAACGGTTGATAAATATTTTAATGACTTCACAACTGCAAAACCCGTAACCTACGTTGGCCATGACAATTACTGGTAGACATGTTTCACTGGCGATGACTAAATTAATAATTCATTTGCAACACAATCATTCAGCCACCTAATGACTTCAGTTTCATTTATTCCTATCACCCCCGCTAGCTAATTGTCTACTTCATCTAACTTCGGCCTCTCTTGACCATATGGGATTCCGAAACAAGTCGTATCACTCCTGTCTGACACATCCATTACTGGTGGATAGTTTGTACTTGCAGATGTGTTCTGCTCAGTTTACTTGGTTGCATGGCTGGAGGAACACATGATAAATTCTCATGACCTGGTGAACCACTGTAGTGGTAAGAGTGAAAGTGTACTGAGCACTGAGTATGATTTGACAGAAAACCAAATAAAAGTAGATGTACTAGGGTATAGCAAGGTTCAGATGAGCGACAAGCTTTGCTTCATAAGTGGTGAACGTGTCGCAGACAACTATTTCTGATGACTTGGAACCAAAATAAAGTGTCACGGATTAAACAAAGACGATATAAACAGCAGAGTAGCGCTAGAAAAGTGACCATTCCTCCTCAATAGAAGTGTGTTAGCATGTGATATAGGTCTTAAAAGAAGAAATAAAATTCACAGAATGTGCATGTTGAGAGCAGCTTTATATGAAACTATGTCGTAGGGTATGGGAACATCGGAAAAGAAGAGAGTTAGAGAGTTTGATATGTGGCAGAAAGAATAATATAGAAAATTTAGTTATGTCACAAAATAGGGTTTGAGGTCTGCCCCAGCAGGGTCAGCGAGTAAGTTAATACAATATAGGAAAACACTCACCAAAAGAATGGACATGACATTAAGAGCTAAGATATCAAGGAATATTATCCATGGTTCCAGAGGAAGACTTCTAAGACCAAAATTATGGATGAAGATATAATAAATTCAACAAATCTTTGAAGATCTTCAGAGTCAAGAGATTGGCACGAGACAATAAATCGCAGAGAACCAATGCCAAGGGGAGGGAATAGACGTTGGGATCATAGATTTACTTCAAACTTTGTACGTCTTTAGTAGGTCATTGAAATAATATAATGTGCAGTAAACTGGCAGTTGTGAGAAAATCGCAAGAGAAGTTTTAGTGGTCTATTATGTAACTTACCCCCCCCCCCCCCACCCAATTAACCATGTACCTTGCCGTTGGTGGGGAGGCTTGCGTGCCTCAACGATACAGATAGCCGTACCGAAGGTGTAACCACAACGGAGGATTATCTGTTGAGAGGCCAGACAAACGTGTGGTTCCTGAAGAGGGGCAGCAGCCTTTTCAGTAGTTGCAGGGGCAACAGTCTGGATGATTGACTGATCTGGCCTTGTAACACTAACCAAAATGGCCTTGCTGTTCTGGTACTGCGAACGGCTGAAAGCAAGGGGAAACTACAGCCGTAATTTTTCCCTAGGGAATGCAGCTTTATTGTATGATTAAATGATGATGGCGTCCTCTTGGGTAAAATATTCCGGAGGTAAAATAGTCCCCCATTCGGAACTCCTGGCGGGAACTACTCAAGAGGACGTTGTTATCAGGATCTACGGATCGGAGCGTGGAATGTCAGATCCCTTAATCGGGCAGGTAGGTTAGAAAATTTAAAAAGGGAATTGGATAGGTTAAAGTTAGATTCAGTGGGAATTAGTGAAGTTCGGTAGCAGGAGAAAGAGGACTTTTGGTCAGGTGAATACAGGGTTATAAATACAAAATCAAATAGGTGTAATACAGGAGTAGGTTTAATAATGAATAAAAAATAGGAACACGGGTAAGCTACTACAAACAGCCTAGTGAACGCATTATTGTGGCCAAGATAGACACAAAGCCCACGCCTACTACAGTAGTACAAGCTTATATGCCAACAATGTCTGCAGATGACGAAGAAACTGATGAAATGTATGATGAGATAAAATAAATTATTCAGGTGGTGAAGGGAGACGAAAATTTAATAGTCACGGGTGACTGGAATTCAAGAGTCGGAAAAGGGAGAGAAGGAAACATAGTAGGTGAATACGGATTGGGGCTAAGAAATGAAAGAGGAAGCCACCTGGTAGAATTTTGCGCAGAGCATAACTTAATCATAGCTAACATTTGGTTAAGAATCATGAAAGAAGGGTGTATACATGGAAGAAGCCTGGACATACTAAAAGGTATCAGATAGATTATATAATGGTAAGACAGAGATTTAGGAACCAGTTTTTAAATTGCAAGACATTTCAAGGGGCAGATGTGGACTCTGCCTACAATCTATTGGTTATGAACTGTAGATTAAAACTGAAGAAACTGCATAAAGGTGCCCGCATCTCGTGGTCGTACGGTAGCGTTCTCGCTTCCCACGCCCGGGTTCCCGGGTTCGATTCCCGGCGGGGTCAGGGATTTTCTCTGCCTCGTGATGGCTGGGTGTTGTGTGATGTCCTTAGGATAGTTAGGTTTAAGTAGTTCTAAGTTCTAGGGGACTGATGACCATAGATGTTAAGTCCCATAGTGCTCAGAGCCATTTGAACCATTTTGCATAAAGGTGGGAAATTAAGGAGATGGGACGTGGATAAACTGATAGAACTAGAGGTAGTACAGAGTTTCAGGGAGAGCATAAGGGAGCAATTGACAGGAATGTGGGAAAGACATACAGTTGAAGAAGAATGGGTAGCTTTCAGGGATGAAATAGTGAAAGCAGCAGAGGAACAAATAGGTAAAAAGACGAGGGATAGTAGAAACCCTTCGGTAAAAGAAGAAATATTGAAATTAATTGATCAAAGGAGAAAATATAAAAATGCAGTAAATGAAGCAGGCAAAAATGAATACAAACATCTGAAAAATGATATCGACAGGAAGTGCAAAATGGCTAAGCAGGGATGGCTAGAGGACAAATGTAAGGATGTAGAGGCTTGCCTCACTAGAGGTAAGATAGATACTGCCTACAGGAAAATTAAAGAGACCTTTGGAGAAAGGAGAACCACCTTCATGAATATCAAGAGCTCAGATGCAAACCCAGTTCTAAGCAAAGAAGGGAAAGCAGAAAGGTGGAAGGAGAATATAGAGGGTCTATACAAGGGCGATGTACCTGAGGACAGTACTATGGAAATGCAAGAGGATGTAGATGAAGATGAAATGGGAGATATGATACTGCGTGATGAGTTTGACAGAGCACTGAAACACCAGAGTCGAAACAAGGCCCCGGAGTAGACAACATTCCATTAGAACTACTGACAGCCTTGGGAGAGCCAGTCCTGACAAAACTCTACCATCTGGTGAGCAAGATATATGAGACAGGCGAAATACCCTCAGACTTCAAGAAGAATATAATAATTCCAATACCAAAGAAAGCAGCTGTTGACAGATGTGAAAATTACCGAACTATCAGTTTAAAAAGTCACAGCTGCAAAATACTAACGCGAATTCTTTACAGACGAATGGAAAAACTGGTAGAAGCCGACCTCGGGGAAGATCAGTTTGGATTCCGTAGAGATGTAGGAACACGTGAGGCAATACTAACCTTACGACTTATCTTAGAAGAAAGATTAAGGAAAGGCAAACCTACGTTTCTAGCATATGTAGACTTCGAGAAAGCTTTTGACAATGTTGATTGGAATACTCTCTTTCAAATTCTGAAGGTGGCAGGGGTAAAATACAGGGAGCGAAAGGCTATTTACAGTTTGTACACAAAGCAGATGGCAGTAATAACAGTCGAGGGTTATGAAAGGGAAGCAGTGGTTGGGAAGGGAATGAGGCAGGGTTGTAGCCTATCCCCGATGTTATTCAATCTGTATATTGAGCAAGCAATAAAGGAAACAAAAGAAAGTTTCGGAGTAGGTATTAAAATCCATGGAGAAGAAATAAAAACTTTGAGGTTCGCCGATGACATTGTAATTCTGTCAGAGACAGCAAAGGACTTGGAAGAGCAGTTGAACGGAATGAACAGTGTCTTGAAAGGAGGATATAAGATGAACATCAACAAAAGCAAAACGAATGTAATGGAATGTAGTCGAAATAAGTCGGGTGATGCTGAGGGAATTTGATTAGGAAATGAGACACTTAAAGTAGTAAAGGACTTTTGCTATTTAGGGGGCAAAATGACTGATGATGGTCGAAGTAGAGAGGATATAAAATGTAGACCGCCAATGGCAAGGAAAGCGTTACAGAAGAAGAAAAATTTGTAAACATGGAGTATAGATTAAAATGTCAGGAAGTCGTTTCTGAAAGTATTTGTATGGAGCGTAGCTATGTATGGAAGTGAAACATGGACGATAACTAGTTTGGCCAAGAAGAGAATAGAAGCTTTCGAAATGTGGTGCTACAGAAGAATGCTGAATATTAGATGGGTAGATCACATAACTAATGAGGAGGTATTGAATAGAATTGGGGAGAAGAGGAGCTTGGGGCACAACTTGACTAGAAGAAGGGATTGGTTGGTAGGACATGTTCTGAAAAATCGAGGGATCGCCAATTTAGTATTGGAGGGCAGCGTGGACGGAAAAAATCGTAGACGGAGGCCAAGAGATGAATACACTAAGCAGATTCAGAATCATGTAGGTTGCAGTAAGTACTGGGAGATGAAGAAGCTTGCACAGGATAGAGTAGCATGGACTGCTGCATAAAACCAGTCTCATGACTGAAGACGAAAACAACAACATATATAACTGACATATCTCTGAGTAGATGCCGGCCGTTAGATTTAATGGCGGTTAGATAGGTAGCGTTCGAGCATCATAAGACGATCGCATATAAGGCGACGGTTCGACTCCCGGTGAAAGCACTGTGGTGTAAGTGTAAATTCTGTTATATTGAAAAAATTGGCACGTATACCATTCGTTCTTCCTTCATTTGCAACGTCTCACCACTACGTTGTTTAACTGCCAAACAGGGCCTGTCTCTATGTCTGTAGCTAGAAGCGTCGAGGTGTTCTGGATACCTAACAAGATAGAATGTATAATGGAGTTCGCAAATCACGACAGACACACAATTTTAGGAAGAAATCTACTAAAACGTCATGCAAATACGAGTGTTTTTTAATTATATTACCTCGCAAACCTTATATAAGTTAAATAATATGGCCAGTTGAAACGACCGCTTCGAAAAATATTGAATTACTTTGCTGATAAAAATCTTACATTATTTGATTTTCAAACAGCTGAGCAGAACTGAACGTACGCAGACATTTCTCTCTTTACGTATTCTGATCAACTCTAAACTGACTCACAATATTTTGAGCGCAACGCAATCTGACTTTCAATAATCTCTACAAAAGAATGGCCCTGACTAATAATAACCCATACCTTTCATGAATCACTTACCTGACAAAAATCTTCGTTACTCGAACTACTGTAATACAGCGAGCGCCAATACTGCCAGCTAAATAAAAGATTGTAACTACTGAAGGCACTAACTACTGATAGGGATACTTAGCAAACAATGTATTTACCTTAATAGTGTTCAAAAGATTACATATATATATCAGTTCATGACATCCAGTCTTACAAATGTACTATCTCTGATGGACACATGTCCAGATCATCCGCTCTGAAAACTCCGCCATCTCTCCCCCCACATCCGCCACTGCTGGCGGCTCATCTCCAACTGCACAATGCTACGCACTGTTCACATCCAACTGCCCAACACTACAATAGCAAATATTCCAACAATGCAAACCAGCCACAGACTTCACATAGCACAGTCAGTGATTTTCATATAGAGCGCTACGTGGCGTTACCAACATAAAAACCTTAACAGCCTACTTAAACAGTGAACAAAAAAAATATAGATTAAAAATTACGTTTGGGCAGGAGTCGAACCGACGCCTCACACACGTTCGTCTTACGGAGCTCGAACGCTAACCACTTTCTTTTTATCTCGTTTCCTTCGTTATTGTTCGTAGCATTTGTTCGTGGTGAATGTTCCTTATACTCGTTCATGTTCGTCATTGATCCTTTCACTCAATTTCTTTTACTACACAAAGCTGCTAATCCACTGACCGAAGAAGCTGACCTATCGTGCCGGGTACCCCTTGACCACTATGAACTATAACGGCCAGCACCTAGGCACAGACACATCAGTTACATAACAGGCGCGTAAACCTTCCCTTGCGATTTTCTCGAAATTTCCGGAGTAGTACACCTTCCTACGTGCACATTATGTTCTTTTAATGGCCTACTAAGGTGTACAAAGTTTGAAGTAAATCCGTGATCCCAAAGTCGTGGCCTCCATTGCTGAAATCAATGATGACCGAAAAAAGGAATCTGATCACAGTATTTCATTCTAGAACATAGTATGCGTAGAAGAGACAATAGGAGAAATTTTAGCTAGAGCTGTCAAGGATAGGGCACTATACAACAATGCTATTCGTTTCTACTTGTAAGTTTAACTAACTCGATTAACACTAATGAGGCTGCCTTTTAAAACTTGTACTGTGATACCTCAACATATTCCATAACACTCTTCTTCCTATTTCAACATAGTACTTCAATTCCTCAAGGGAGTGACAACGTAAATTTCGCTTATTTATCACTATTTGTCACATTTCGTATGACAGATTGTCATATAAACAACAATTTTCATCATTCACCTCTCTTAGCATCTACAAACTTGATATCTATTGTATCCAGTCTATTACGCCTTTATGAGAATAAAGTCGTTTGCGATACCCATGTACTACTGTTAAAGGCGTGCACTGTTCCTCATTTTTGCTGCGAAAGTTAAGAGGCAGGGAGGAGGGAGGTGGTGGGTGGGCTTTCCACGTCAGACTCCGAGATACAACTTCCTTCCTCTTGTTTCGTTGTGTCTTGATTTCATGTGCTACTACCTGGTTAATAAGGCAAATAAAAGGGCAAATGGAAACACCACATACACTTTGAATATTATCTGGTTGTCCGACACGTACTCGTTCTTTCGGAGTGCAAGCCACCTGCTTGAAAGGTTCTAGCGTTTTATGTCGGATGGTGTGGTTGAAACTGCATAATATATCATAGAGGTGGGTGTTCAGCATCTTTCAATATGTCTGAAGATGACAGTCGCACTTGAAGGTGTGGCCGTGCGGTTCTAGGCGCTTCAGTCTGGAACCGCGTGACCACTAGGTCGCAGGTTCGAATCCTGCCTCGGGCATTGATGTGTGTGATGTCCTTAGGTTAGTTAGGTTTAAGTAGTTCGAAGTTCGAGGGGACTGATGACCACAGATGTTAAGTCCCATAGTGCTCAGAGCCATTTTTTGTGACGTCCAGCTGCCACATTTTAATACTGAGCAGTTTCCACAACATCCTACTCGATGCACGAAGTGATTTATGGATAAAATGGATAATCAGGATTGCAAGACACAAATGACTGCAAAAGTACAAATGACTACTCTCCTGTTGTACTGCTATTGACAACAATTACTCTTTGCGTTCTGAAACGATTTAGGATCGGATGTTTTTCGTGAAATTAATAATTAAAAGCAGTTATAAAAACCGAATGAGACAGAGTGAAAAAAGAAACCACAAGATATGGTAACGACTTATCTGATCCACAGATTTCGAATGTTATTTATCACTTCCACGCAAAATCGATTCAGAAAAACTCCAAGCTCCTGCTTTTGTGAAAACACATTAGTTCCACGCACACACACAAACACACACACACACACACACACACACACACACACACACATACACACACAAAAACAATTTGCAGAGAAACAATTATCTGTCATCCTGTATGGCATTTTATGGGTCGGTGAAATTTCTAAACGCAGAATTACATAATTTAACTGGTCATATTCGCTGTGACCCTGCTTTCACGAGGTTCTTTTACAATTATTATCTAATAAGTATGCCTAGGAATATTTTCTCCAGATGTATTCTAGCCACAATACTTAAAAAGGCTGCGATGGTCTGAATTTTAGATTCGTCTGTTAAACATTTACGCGTAGCATTCAAACTTGAAATTGTGTACTTAAGATATAGGACGTATTCGATAACATTGTAAATTTCGTACAATTTTCAGTGAAACTAGTATCTGTCGTCCTGTACCGCATGGTTCGAGTATTTAATCAATATTGATATATTCAATTTAGACAACTACGGAATAAGCTTTTGTAATTCTCTGCGATGTATGAATGATTTCGTTTCCGTGCTACCGGTAGAAAAATTCGAGCTTCACAGTGCCATATCTCAGTAACAATGTTACCCGCACTCCTTACCTTTAAATTCACCAGTTTATTTTAAGTGATGTGACATTTCTTTTCTATCTATCGACTCTAGTAACGAATTTTCGTCTCTTAATCGCCTCTCATGCCCGACCACAAATACGCTGTGAAATTCAGCGTCACATTCTCAGCCTCTCTATCACATCCAGTCTCATTCCTTTCCCCCCCCCCCCAAAAAAACTGCTCCAACCTTGCCACAAGCAGTGCAAGATTCACACCGCATTATCAATCCAGCGGTCTCAATCAGCAACGTAACATCCGTCTTCTCCCTCTGAATCAAAGTGCAAGCATCAGATTCCTCCCTCCCTTCACCCCTCCTCCCATCCCACTTCTCTCACTCCAACCCGCCCTCACTTCCGTTTCTCTTCCTTCCCTCTTGCTATCACTCCGCGTCAGCCCCTTTCCCAGTACCTTTTTTTTTCATCTCATTCCCGCCTTTTTTCTGTTACCCGCGTGCCGCATCAGTCGTCAGCGCTCTCGGAACACATTTATTTCCATTTCTCTTCGTTTGCGAATCGTTCGCGCTCCCTCCGCTTTCCTGCTGCTTGAAGGAACCGCGTTCACACACAATCCAGGAATGGACGACGACTCGTCATACGTTACGCCGTTCCTTCGCTTGGTCATAGTGTTCCTGGTACAGTATCCCTCTCTTCTGCTTATCTCCAGTGTCCCTCTCTTCCGCTTATCTCCATTGCCGTTCCTACCTTCCTGTATCCTTCCCTCTGTCTCATCCTCCCACGCTATTCGTGCTTACCTCAGGACGCCGTGAGCCTGCCTCTTCGCCAACCCTTTTTTCTACGCCGTGCGTCTTTCTCCTCCTACGCTGCTCCCTCCTTTTGAGAAGTGCCCAATTTTTCACTTGCCTTGTCTCCGCGCGCTCTTTCGACGCCCGACGCACCTTCCGCATGGACGGCCATCCGTCACTGTTCCCCGCCCGGCGGGTCTTCCTGCAGACTAGATGCGGTCGCCCCCCTCCCCCGCCCCCGTCCGCCTCACACCATTCAGTCCCCACTGTGCCACACCTCCACAGCATCTTTCCGCAACCTACGCGGACGCAGCACCCAGGGCCCGGCGGCAGTGGCGCTGAACGCCTCAGGGTGACAGCGCAGACGCCTCTGATAACACCTTGCCCACGCGCCCACATTTTGTCCGCCTTAGAGCACAGGTGTCGTTATCGCTAATGCCGCGTCACGCCCTGACTAGAGCAGTAGCTAGCTGCCGCAGCCGTCCGGCGCTCGTTGCGGAAAATGACAAGCATTAAATAAGAGAGCCGCCTCAGGTGCGCTCCCGTGATGAAGCCCCGTCCTCTTCTTTACGCTTTTCCTTTTTCTTCCTCCTCGCTTCCCCCCCCCCCCCCTCTCCACCCCCTTCCCTGCCTCGCCGTTCTCAACCACCTGGATTGCGGACGCTCTCCACGCGGAACTAAGAGGATCACGCAGATTCTCGCCTCTGAGCGCAGGAAATAAGGGAGCACAGCTTACTCTCCCTCTTAGGAAACTTTTAAATAGCGTAAGAGATCCCACTTGGAGAAAATAGCTTCCGTAATTGCATGAAGATCCCCAGAACAACGACCGTCTGATACAAGAGAAGACATTTCTTTTGAAGTTAATGTATACCAAGCCTCCCAAGGGCCTCCAATGAGGTAATACTAGCAACGGTGAGATTTGTCACCTAATTATCAAAAGTTTACATATCATTTACACAAACACACACATACACAAGCGAGCTCTCACATCGTTGGCTGTCAAGACGATATTGCTCATTCTCCATTACATCCTTGGTGCTTTGCTATTTGTCTGTGCGACACAATAAGTCTGAAAACGTACTAAGTTAGAAAATAATACTGCACACATACGAGGTGTGTGAGAAAACTAATGACCAACAACACAAAGTGGGGTCTGACAACGCTATGCTGTTCTACTTGTGTAGATAGGTGTGTTCATCCCTTTCAGATGCTCAGTCCGAATTTCGAGAGCGCCACCAGTGAAGCTGTGTTTTTGTTGTGTGTTACGAAAATAAAACAGCGAAATTTAGAGCAACGTTATGGTATCATGTTTTGTATCATACTTGGGGAATCCGCGAGTGTGACTCTTGAAAAGTAGAATCACGCCTACCGGGAGCATTCTTTATCAAGAGCACAGGTTTTTCTCTGGCACAAATAATTTTTGGAAGGCCAAGAATACGTGGAAGATGAAGTTCGATCAGGGAGACCTTCATAAACTGACGGAAACATCGAATGTGTATGTGCTCTTGTGAGAAAAGACTGACGTTTAACTAGTGACAAACAGCCAAGCAAGTGAAACTTCCTGGCAGATTAAAACTGTGTGCCGGACCGAGACTCGAACTCGTGATCTTTGCCTTTCGCGGGCAAGCGCTCTACCGACTCAGCTACCCACGTACGACCCGCGCCCCGTCCTCACAGCTACACATCTGCCAGTACCTCGTCTCCTGCCTTCCAAACTTTACATAAGCTCTCCTGCGAAACTTGCAGAACTAGCACTCCTGAAAGAAAGGATATTGCGGAGACATGGCATAGCCACAGCCTGGGGGATGTTTCCAGAATGAGATTTTCACTCTGCAGCGGAGTGTGCGCTGATATGAAACTTCCTGGCAGATTAAAACTGTGTGCAGAGTGAAAATCTCATTCCAGTCAAGCAAGTGTTTTACACAGACTTCAATAAAGGGCTCAGGAAAAGTGTGACTCGACTGGGACCAGACATTGCAGACAAGTGAACGCTGCCTCGTGACAGTGCCCCATGGCACACAACAATTTCCATCAGGGAATTTATTACCTTTCTGTTGTTCCACAGCACCCTGTTCACGTAATATGAGTCTTTGTGATTCTTTTTTATTCTCCCGAAATCGAAAAATATCATAAAAGGACTCTATTTTGGGACTGTGAAGAACATTCAAAAAGATGTGTCCCACATGTTAAAGGCCCTACCTGTCGAAGCCTTTCAGCGCAGCTACCAAAGACTGGGAGAAACGACTCCTCCGGTGTATAGCTGTAGAAGGAAACGACTTTGAAAGGTACAATATTGTTTACGAACAAAATAGCCACTTTAGTAAATAAAAGCCAACGGCCTTGCCGCAGTGGTAACATCGGTTCCCATCCAGTTAAGTACTGCCAGGCTGGGCTAGCACTTGGTGGGTGACAATCCGCTCTGGCGAGCGCTGTTGGCTAGTGGAGTGCACTCAGCCCTTGTGAGGCAAACTGAGGAACTTCATGACTGAGGAGTAGCGGCCCCGGTCTCGTGAACTGATGTACGGCAGTGAGAGCGGTTTGCTGGCCACATTCCCTTCCACATCGGCATCCAGTGACGCCTATGGGCTGAGGATGACACAGCGGCCGGTTGGTACCGTTGGGCCTTCATGGCCTGTTCGGGTGGAGATTTATTTTTGGTAAATAAAAGAATCAGTCTCATTACTTTTCTTACACATCTCGTACACTGTGTTTAAGGAGGAATAGAGAACAGGCGAATCGTCTCTATGGAAATTCCTGGTGGTAAACCTCCAAAAAATAATGAGATTATTTTAGAATGCTTTCCGAATACAAGTTACATGAAACCGTAAGGAACAAGTACACGTGATAAGAAAATTAGCTGACAGTTCATTCTTAAGATAAATCTGTATCTACTTCCATACTTCACAAGCTACTTAATGGGTGTAGTAGAGTATAATTTGTATATCACTTTCACTTCCCATTTCTTGCTCCACTCGCATAAGCGGAATGAAGTATTTTCGGTTTTGAGTTCGATTCTCTCTAACTTTCGTTACATGATGTTTTCGCGAAATATATGTAGAAGTAAGCAACACATTGGCTACCACTTCTAGGAACGTACACTCTCGGAACAGTAACCCCTTCCTGTCGCTCCAACAACGAAGGTGGATAAACAATGTCGTGCAGCTTTCGTACGTACTAAACAACCTTAGACAATCTGCGCTGGATATTTTTCGATTCCTCTAAAAATCTTATCTGATACAAGTCCAAGACTGACGAGAAATATTCAGATATCTGCTGCTCGAGCAATTAGCTCTTAATTTACAACGCATAACTGAGTAACCCTCACACAAAGCTGGTGCTGGTACCAATAACTGTTACTTTGAAGATAATAAATCAACATAAGTATTAATATTTTAATTTACAGTCGACTCCAGTGTTACTGTTATTGGCCGGCCGGTGTGACCGTGCGGTTCTAGGCGCTTCAGTTTGGAACCGCGTGACCGCTACGGTCGCAGGCTCGAATCCTGCCTCGGGCATGGATGTGTGTGATGTCCTTAGGTTAGTTAGGTTTAAGTAGTTCTAAGTTCTAGGGGACTGATGACCTCAGATGTTGAGTCCCATAGTGCTCAGAGCCATTTGAACCATTTGTTACTGTTATTGACACTTATAAGTAAATACGTTCCCAAAGCCGTTTGGAATGGTCTACACAAAAATTTTGTGACTATATTTACTGTGAAGCAGAAACAATTCGGTGCTAATTGACACGTTAGTGAATGAATATTAATTAAATACAAGCCATCTAACACAATGGTTCCCAAACAAGTACATGAAATTAAGATACTAATTATCTGCTAGGCTACTGGACAATGGTATTAAATTATCTTAGGCAAATATTGGTGATATAGCATGGAATTAGCTATCTGAATTTATAATATAATTCCAAGTTAATCTACGTCAATTTGACTTGCATCGGTATGTCTAATATCCATGAGGCCTAAGAAATTAATGGTCGGCAATTTATTGAAGCTTCAAGAAATTATTTCCCACTTATGTCATTGGTATCACGGACAACAGACATGCTGCATTCAGATTAAGTCAGCGTTATTACGGCATGATATAGTGAATTCGTTGGTTACTTCATGCCAAATCGTCAGTATTTATGATGTAACTTTTGGCATCGTTGTTTACTGCACTAACTGCCTCATGCGAAGACTGTAGTCTCTCAGATAAAATGTTTATTTGACACATGTAATTTGGCATATTAATGAAGGAGTAATAAACACTCTCTCAAAAAATTACATTTGGTTAATGTTGACACGTTAGACGGAACATGGTGAAATCGCGAGTTACCAGGATCAGGGTAAGTACTTGGAAGGACTAGGCCCCTTTAAGTAACGTCGTGTTTCCTTGAACAATAACATATATTTTTACATTTTTTTGTAATAACAGGGCCTTTTTGGAAAAAAAGGTTAAAAAAAATTAAATTTGATTTGACATTACAAAGATAAAGCGTTCAAAATGGTGAATAAGACAGCCGTTGAATTACAATAAAAATAATTTCGAACTAGAAGTAAGACCTTAACAATATTGGCCTCTTTAAAATTTGTAAACTAAATAATTTTAAATAAACCAGCCAATTAAAACACTTAAAACAGTTCTGGATAAATCTCTTCGAGGCATTAGGCAGACCCGCAAAAGGTTAAAATCAAAAGATTAACAATAAACTTAGAACATAGTTACAATGTGTATTAAACATTAAACCGAAAATTTCTTGTAAGAAGCCTGCTAGCCAAAGTCCTCTTGGCCGACAGCAAAATTTCTTGTACAGTGCAAATCAGATAACATAAGATACTCGGTTTGAGGACAGACAGCCAGAACACGCGACTGCAAACCACCAGCAAGCCGCGCTAGGAAATGTTCGAAAGCGATGCATACGGCGGCAAGTAAACGTGGCCCCCGCGGCGAGTAGCCGGCGTCACGAAACGCTGTGCCAGCAACGTACAAAGTGCTGTTAACAACAAAAAAAGTAGGTCACTATATTACACTACAAGTAAAGTTACGGTCTCACCATGATCACACCTGTAGGACATTTCGAAAAAGTCCATACGCCATAGGAAATAAGCTTCGCTAACACTTAATTACAGGAAGGAAGCTGTAATGTTTTCAGGAAGGAATATAATAAACAACTCGCTCGGGTGATATTAATAACAGGGGCTCACAACATGCTTAAAAGGGCTGGAAGATAGTGATACCGTCCGCAGCTCGTGGTCGTGCGGTAGCGTTCTCGCTTCCCGCGCCCGTGTTCCCGGGATCGATTCCCGGCGGGGCCAGGGATTTTCTCTGCCTCGTGATGACTGGGTGTTGTGTGCTGTCCTTAGGTTAGTTAGGTTTAAGTAGTTCTAAGTTGTAGGGGACTGATGACCATAGATGTTAAGTCCCATAGTGCTCAGAGCCATTTGAAGCATAGTGATACCGGAACCCAGCAGACTCTAATACATCGTGAAAACAAATATTGAATCTTGAAAAAGCACGTTTTCTCCTACAAGAATTTTAAAAGAACACAATTTTTTTCTTTTTTAATAAAGAAGAAAGCTAGGTATGGCATAGGCTCCTGATACAGCTACGCGTGACGATTGGGCGCAGTACATAATCACAGCAACACTAAACATGGCCTTTTTTTTCGGAAAGAAGTCTGGGCAACGGATTAAGACAAGTTTCTTCAAAATATCACAGAGCAGGCAGATTCCTAAAATCACAGAGGCAAAAAAGAAAAACAAGGCGTACATGACATCTCAATGAACATAAACACGAACATTTGTTCAGACAACTTGGGGAGCGGGATATTGGTGCACAGAGCTGAAAAACTACACGAAAGAGCGAAAGAAACAGGTACAGCTGCCTGATACCATGTAGGCCCCCCTTTCCCCCCCCCCCCCCCCCCGCAAGCGCGCAGAAGTGCTGCAACACGGTGTGGAATGGACTCGACTAATGTCTGAAGTAGAGCTGGAGGGAAAGGACATCATGAATCGTACAGGGGTGTTCAGAAACACTTAAGAGTACGAGTGGTCGAGACCTCTTCTGAACAGCTCGTTGCATGGCATCCCGTATATGATCAATAATGTTAATGTCTGGGGAGTTTGGTGGCCAGTGGAAGTGTTTAAACTCAGAAGAGTGTTCCTGGAATCAGTCTGTAACAATTGTGGACGTGTGAGATGTCACATTGTCCTGATGGAATTGCAAAAATCCGTCGAAATGCACAATGGACATGAATGGATGCAAGTGATCAGACAGGATTCTTACGTACGTGTCACCTACCAGAGTTGTAGCTAGACGTTTCAGGGGTACTATATTATCCCAACTGTACACGGACCACATCATAGCCCCCAAACAGCTTGAACAGTCGCCTGCTGACATGCAGGAAGCATGGGTTCACAAGGTTGTCTCCATAACCGTTCATGTCCACCCGCGCGATACAAGTTGAAACGGGACTCGTCCGACTAGGCAACATGTTTCCAGTCATCAACAGTCCAATGTCGGTGTTAACGGGCCCAGGTGCGGCGTAAAGCTTTGTGTCGTGTAGTCATCAAGGGTATACGAGTGGGCCTTCGGCTGCGAAAGCCCATATTGATGATGTTTCTTTGAATGGTTCGAATGCTGGCAGTTTTTGATAGCATAGTAATGAAATCTGCAGCAAGTAGCGGATGGGTTCCACTTCTGTCACGTTGAACGATTCTGTTCAGTCGCCTTTTATCCCGTTCTTACAAGGATCTCTTTCCGGCCGCAGCGATGTCGGAGATTTGATGTTTTACCGGATTCCTGGTACTCGCGGTTCACTCATGAAATGGTCGTATGGAAAAATTCCCACTTCATCGAAAACTAGCAGATAGTATGTCCCATCGCTCGTGTGCAGACTGTAACACAACGTTCAAACTAACTTAAATCTTGATAACCTCCCATTGTATCAGCAGTAACCGATCTAACAACTGCGCCAGACCTTGTTGTTTTATATAGACTTTGCCGACCACAGCGACGTATTCCGCCTGGTTATATACCGCAGTATTTGAATACGCATGCCTATGTACCTTAGTTAGGAGTCTGCAGTGGGGCACCGAGTCAAACGCTTTCCGGAAGTCAAGGAATATGGCATCCGTCTGATACCCTTCATCCATGGTTCGCAAGATATCTGTGAAAAAAGGACGAGTTGCGTTTCGCAGAAGCGATGCTTTTTAAAGCCGTACTGATGCATGGACAGCAACTTCTCTTTCTCAAGGAAATTCATTATATTCGAACAGAGAATATTTTCGAGAATCCTGCAACAAACCGATGTTAAGGATATTGGTCTTTGGCGCTTCAGTGTAGTTGCGCACAAGCGCAGGTGACGCCTGTATATAAGAAGGGTAGAAGGACGGGTCCTCAAAACTACAGACCAATATCCTTAACATCGGTTTGTTGCAGGATTCTCGAACATATTCTCTGTTCAAATATAATGAATTTCCTTGAGACAGAGAAGTTGCAGTCCATGCATCAGTACGGCTTTAGAAAGCATCGCTCCTGCGAAACGCAACTCGCCCTTTTTTCTCAGATATCTTGCGAACCATGGATGAAGGGTATCAGACGGATGCCATATTCCTTGACCTCCGGAAAGCGTTTGACTCGGTGCCCCACTGCAGACTCCTAACTAAGGTACGAGCATATGGGATTGGTTCCCAAGTATGTGAGTGACTCGAAGACTTCTTAAGTAATAGAACCCAGTACGTTGTCCTCGATGGCGAGTTTTCATCGGAGGTGAAGGTATCATCTGGAGTGCCCCAGGGAAGTGTGGTAGGTCCGCTGTTGTTTTCTATCTACATAAATGATCTTTTGGATAGGGTGGATAGCAATGTGCGGCTGTTTGCTGATGATGCTGTGGTGTACGGGAAGGTGTCGTCATTGGGTGACTGTAGGAGGATACAAGATGACTTGGACAATATCTGCGATTGGTGTAAAGAATGACAGCTAACTCTAAATATAGATAAATGTAAATTAATGCAGATGAATAGGAAAAATTATCTTGTAATGTCTGAATACTCCATTAGTAGTGTAGCGCTTAACACAGTCACGTCGATTAAATATTTGGGCGTAACATTGCAGAGCGATATGAAGTGGGACAAGCATGTAATGGGAGTTGTGGGGAAGGCGGATAGTCGCCTTCGGTTCATTGGTAGTATTTTGGGAATATGTGGTTCATCTGTAAGGGAGACCACTTATAAAACACTAATACGACCCATTCTTGACTACTGCTCGAGCGTTTGGGATCCCTATCAGGTCGGATTGAGAGAGGACTTAGAAGAAATTCAGAGGCAGGCTGCTAGATTTGCTACTGGTAGGTTTGATCATCACGCGAGTGTTTCGGAAATGCTTCAGGAACTCGGGTGGGAGTCTCTAGAATAGGACGCGTTCTTTTCGAGAATCGCTACTGAGGAAATTTAGAGAACCAGCATTTGAGGCTGACTGCAGTACAATTTTACTGCCGCCAACTTACATTTCGCGGAAAGACCACAAAGATGAGATAAGAGAGATTAGGGCTCGCCCAGAGGCATATAGGCAGTAATTTTTCCCTCGTTCTGTTTGGGAGTGGAACAGGGAGAGAAGATGCTAGTTGTGGTACGAGGTACCCTCCGCCACGCGCCGTATGGTGGATCGCGGAGTAATGTATGTACATGTAGATGTAGAAGACAATCGAACCAGACCTCTGCCTTCTGCCCAATCCTGGCGAAGAAGAGTGAAAGATAATCCGGAGAAGACGCCGTGCCGATCCACACCACGCGTCCATTGAACCGGACGCTGCTGCCGCCCCCGGCTCCACATCGTGCGGAAACTACGAGCCTGCGACTGTGCCGCGCTCTTCGGAGGCGTCTCTCTGTATACAAGAGTAGGCGGTCGCTTGAGAAGACCAGGCGAGGCAGCGATAGCCGCACAAGGAAGTCATCCATGGCCGCTGGTGAGACGCCAACTGAAAGTTGTCGATAGTGAAATGAGCCGCCAAGGCTCAAACGGTATGGTGCTACCGTAAGAGTAGCAGTACTTAAAAATGTCCAAGTTATTCCTGAAGTACCAAGGAACCGGCACCCTTCTGTCGATATAAAAAGTTATCGTAACAACAAGATTCGACGTTGAATAAGTTTAGATGACTCTATGAAAAGTGAACAAATTCTCGCTCTACAGTCTAACACGTTCTGAAACACGTATTAGACGATAATTGTTCAAACTTTGTAGATACGTTAGCAGTGGACTTAGTCAACTCATTATGCAACGTAAGAAAGCTCTCTGTTAGGACAAACAAAAAGCGATTCACTGAGATGCTCACAATATCTGTACGTCCGTTTGATAGAGATAGGGGGACGCATGTGTATTAATTGATTCATATATGAATATTTTTTTTCAATTTACTTACTTTAAAGGAAGCCATCTACATTTGCATGCGGAATGATATTATTGCTTCAGTAAGGAATAGTGTATAAGAAATTCTAGTATCTCATACAAGACTTTGAAACTGAATTACACAATCAAATTCATACTGCATCCAGTAACTGTGCATTAGGAGGTTACCTCACAAGCTAACTCAGATTATTCGCATTCTAACATAGTGACTTTGTTACCACCCACCTTGATTTCTATTCATTTCTGCAAGAATGAAAAGCAATATTAAGAAATTAAATTTCTCTTAAATCGAGGGATGGTCTCGTAGAGAGTAAAAAATCTGCGAGTGGCTTCTAGTATTTCTAAATTTCGGACGGGCAATCAAATGTTGTGAAGATCTTAGAAAAAGATTAGACTATAAAGTCGACACGGAATCTGGTGACATGATTAATGTGACAAGAGTGAAATTAAAAGCAAGGGCAGTAACAAATGGTTCTAATGGCTCTGAGCACTATGGGACTTAACATCTATGGTCATCAGTCCCCTAGAACTTAGAACTACTTAAACCTAACTAACCTAAGGACATCACACAACACCGAGTCATCACGAGGCAGAGAAAATCCCTGACCCCGCCGGGAATCGAACCCGGGAGGGGCGGTAACATTAAGAGTGTTCTGTAAAATGCAGAGGAGCGAGCGGATCGGTGGAAAGAGTACTTTGTAGGCCATTGAGAGCAGGAGGACTCCTCTGATGATGGGATTGAAGAAGAAAGAGGAGTCGATAGGGAAGAGATAGTGGATTCAGAACTAGAATCAGAATTTTAAAAAGTACTTTGGAAGACTTAAGATCACATAAATGAGAAGAGATACGTAACATTTCCTCAGAATTTCTTAAATCATTGGGAAAGTAAGGAAATTAATTTCTGTCTGTACACAGACTGGCGATGTACCATCATACTTTGTGACAAACGTCATCCACTAAATTCCGGAGATTGCAAGAGTCGAAAAGTGTGAGAATTAAAATACTATCAGCTTAACAGCTCGTACTTCCAAGTAATATACAGAAAAAAGAAAAACAAATTTCAGGACCCGGAGGCGGTACCCAAGCGGCTCTACGCGCTTCATTCCGCAACCGTGCGACTGCTACGGTAACATGTTCGAATGCTGCCTCGGGCATGGATGTGTGTGATGTCGTTAGGTTAGTTAGGTTTAAGTTGTTACAACTTCCAGGGGACTGATGACCTCAGATGTTAAGTCCCATAGTGCTCAGAGCCATTTGAACCATCTGAACCATATTTCAGGATCTGCTAAATGACGATCAGTGCGGCATTAGGAGAAATAAATGGACCCGGGGGACAGTCATGTTGCGATTTCTAATGGGAACAAGACTGAAGAACAATCAAGACACATTCACAGGATTTGCGGAGCTGGAAAAAGCGTTCACCAAAGTAAAAGAGAGCAAGATGTTCGAAATTCTGAGAAAAAGAGGTAAGCTATAGGAAAAGACGGATGATATGTGATATACAATAAGTACAAGACCAAGGGGAACAATAACACTAAGAGGAAGAACGCAGCACTCTTATTAAAAAGTGCGTAAGACAAGAATGTAGTCTTTCGTCCCTACTGTTCAATCTACAGATCGAAGAAGCAATGACAGAAGTAAAAGAATGTCTCACGAGTGGAATTAAAATTCAACGTGAAAGGATATCAACGATAACATTCGTTGATGATATCCTCTGAAAGTGAAGAAGAATTACCGGATCTGCTGTATGGAATGAACAGTCCAATGAGTACAGAGTTTGGGTTGACAGTCAATTGAAGGAAGACGAAAGCAATGAGAAGTAGCAGAAATGAGAACAGTGAGAAACTTAACGTCAAAGTTGATGACCACGAAGTAGATGAAGTTACGAAATTCTGCTTCCATGGGAACAAAATAACCCATGACGGACAGAGCAAGGAGAAAACAAAAAGCAGACTAGCTCTCACAAAAAGGGCATCCCTGGCGTTGTACGAAACATACATAGCCCTACATTGGAGGAAAAAAAATCATGAGAATGTACGTTTGGAATAGAACACTGTGCGGTGCCGAAACATGGACTGTGGAAAGACAGGAGCATTTAAGATAAGAAGCTACGGAAGAATATTGAAAATTATGTAGATTTGAAAGATAACGAACGAGGAGGTCCTCCACGGAATCGGCGAGGAAATGAATATATGGAATAAATGACAAGAAGAAGACTCAGGATTATTGGAGATCTGTTAAGAACTCAGGGAATAGCTTCCATGGTACCAGAGGGTGCTTTAGGGGCTAAAACTATAGAGGTACACTGAGACTAGAATACATACAGTAAATAACTAGGAACGTTGATTGTAAGTACTACTCAGCGATGTGAAGTTAGGCACAGGAGAGGAATTAGTGGAGAGGCCGCTCAAACCAGTCAGGAGGCTGATAAATATAAAAAGGTATTGCATTTAATATACCAGTTAGCTTTTATTCTGTCTTTAGGACCACATATTTGTGTATGTGCCATTAATGCCTTATACTCTATCATCAACATATTCATACTTAGTTCATTTGTCTGGCCCGTTTCATCCAGTAGATGACAAGAATGACAGCTATCGACCATTTATATGTAATTTTTGCAGGTCGGGGGTGGATGACTATATTGCGCTGTGGAGAATGGTTTGCTAGTTGTCAGGACATTCTGCAGTTCGGCATAAATGGCGTGGTCGTAGTGGTGTGGTGCTTGAATATCAGGTCGTTGTCCGACGTCCTGTCATAAAGAAAGAGTTTACAATTAATCTTTTATTCCGTATTAGACTACGATACTCGTGGTGGTGCTGATCGTAAATGGCAGTTACCATCGTCCAAGGTGCCTGCTGAATTAGGTTGATGAAGTATACTTAGGTAAGTAAACGACATTCTGTCACGGAAACGCGAGACGCCACCCCGGTTAGCAGGTGTCGGTCTGGTCAGAGTGCACCCGGCCATCCGCAGACCTCCTTCCACATCGCTTCATGTCTTTAGGAGTGGATGCCGTCTTTACCTTCATTTAAATGTATCAAGTAAAACGGTTATGACACAACACTACCAACGGCACAGTACTCTCATTACACGCTGTCTCTACAGACTGTATACTACTACTACTTGTGTTCCAATGCCAAAGGCAGAACATTACAATGAATTCTGTATTCCTGAATGCCCTGAAAGTTGTTTTACTTCTTTCCTCTGTCAGTTGACTGACGTATTTCTTCTGTTACCCATGGCTTTCTAGCAATTACCTTCCTTGTACCAATGTTTTTCTTTCGAACTTCAGTAATTGTTCTTTTCAGAGATGTTCATTCCTCTCAACTGCCTATTGAGCTATTAATTATCGCAGTATCTATAGCCTCCTATCTATGACATGACGCTATCTCAGACCAAGGTTACTCTTTCTGTTGCTAAGCTGACATTTTATTTTTAAAAATTTCCTAACGTCATTTCTACGAACGATGGAATTTTGAGAAGATACAAGATGTTACACAGTTAAACACAAAAATCGTTAGAAAAAGAAAAAAATACTACATTGAACGAAGTCGCTTTCTAGAACACAACAGAGAAAGGGAAGAATCTCAGAAAGAGATTCCAAGTTTGGGGAAATGTCTACGACATATGGAACTAATTTACTAATCCTATATATCTGGAGAGTAGTAGCATAGTGTAAAAACAAAATGTGCATCGACAGGAAATAGGAGAAGCAGGGTTTCAAGTCTTACACATGAGTGATACAGGATTCTTTTAAAAACTGAGTTTATAGATAAAAAACCAAATGAGTGGTTTTAGAGAAAATAAGTGATCATAAATTTTTTTCAAAGATTAAAAACAGTCTTGATCGCAACTTTTTATTTTTATTGGAGTGACCGGTTTCGATTCTTCGATTCTATTTCAGAACCATCATCAGACTCCAGAACGGTGGGTGGACTCCGTGGAGCAAGCTGCGCCGACTCTCGACGCTGGAATAGTCCACCCATTGTTCTGGAGTCTGAAGATGGTTCTTAAATAGAATCTAAACCAGTCACTCCCATAAAAACTAAAAGTAGCGATCAACACTATTTTTAATCTTTAAATTTTAATTTTAAAGATTGCTAATAATGTTTTCAAAAGTTTTATGATCATAAATGTGCATAGAAAACTATAACAAATATGCAGATGTGAGATCTGCAAAGGCAATCAAGTAGTATGTATCTAACATCTGCGCGTCTTTCCTACTTCTATTATTATTATTATTACTTTACTTTCTCAGACGTTAAGTCTGGTTGAGAATGGAAAGTGACGCGGACCTTGATCAAGCGTGACTTCCTTTCAACTGTACGGTATATGTTATATTGCATTTAGGAACTTTCGGGTAATTGAACATGTATCAATAATTACGGATTTCTGTAGTTGTATATATGTGTTTGGATGTAGCTGTATTGCATTGATGTACTGGTGGATATTGTGTGGTATGACTCCTGTAGTTGATACTATAATTGGTATGATGTCAACTTTATCCTGATGCCACATGTCTTTGACTTCCTCAGCCAGTTGGATGTATTTTTCAATTTTTTCTCCTGTTTTCTTTTGTATATTTGTTGTATTGGGTATGGATATTTCAATTAGTTGTGTTAATTTCTTCTTTTTATTGGTGAGTATGATGTCAGGTTTGTTATGTGGCGTTGTTTTATCTGTTATAATGGTTCTGTTCCAGTATAATTTGTATTCATCATTCTCCAGTACATTTTGTGGTGCATACTTGTATGTAGGAACTTGTTGTTTTAAAAGTTTATGTTGTAAGGCAAGCTGTTGATGTATTATTTTTGCGACATTGTCATGTATTCTGGGGTATTCTGTATTTGCTAGTATTGTACATCCGCTTGTGAAGTGATCTACTGTTTCTATTTGTTGTTTACAAAGTCTGCATTTATCTGTTGTGGTATTGGGATCTTTAATAATATGCTTGCTGTAATACCTGGTGTTTATTGTTTGATCCTGTATTGCAATCATGAATCCTTCTGTCTCACTGTATATATTGCCTTTTCTTAGCCATGTGTTGGATGCGTCTTGATCGATGTGTGGCTGTGTTAGATGTTACAGGTGCTTGCCATGAAGTGTTTTCTTTTTCCAATTTACTTTCTTCGTATCTGTTGATGTTATGTGGTCTAAAGGGTTGTAGAGGTGGTTATGAAATTGTAGTGGTGTAGCCGATGTATTTATATGAGTGATTGCTTTGTGTATTTTGCTAGTTTCTGCTCGTTCTATAAAGAATTTTCTTAAATTGTCTACCTGTCCATAATGTAGGTTTTTTATATCGATAAATCCCCTTCCTCCTTCCTTTCTGCTTAATGTGAATCTTTCTGTTGCTGAATGTATGTGATGTATTCTATATTTATGGCATTGTGATCGTGTAAGTGTATTGAGTGCTTCTAGGTTTGTGTTACTCCATTTCACTACTCAAAATGAGTAGGTCAGTATTGGTATGGCATAAGTATTTATAGCTTTGGTCTTGTTTCTTGCTGTCAATTCTGTTTTCAGTATTTTTGTTAGTCTTTGTCTATATTTTTCTTTTAGTTCTTCTTTAATATTTGTATTATCTATTCCTATTTTTTGTCTGTATCCTAGATATTTATAGGCATCCGTTTTTTCCATCGCTTCTATGCAGTCGCTGTGGTTATCCAATATGTAATCTTCTTGTTTAGTGTGTTTTCCCTTGACTATGCTATTTTTCTTACATTTGTCTGTTCCAAAAGCCATACTTATATCATTGCTGAATACTTCTGTTATCTTTAGTAATTGGTTGAGTTGTTGATTTGTTGCTGCCAGTAGTTTTAGATCATCCATGTATAGCAAATGTGTGATTTTGTGTGGGTATGTTCCAGTAATATTGTATCCATAATTTGTATTATTTAGCATGTTGGATAGTGGGTTCAGAGCAAGGCAGAACAAGAAAGGACTTAATGAGTCTCCTTGGTATATTCCACGCTTAATTTGTATTGGCTGTGATGTGATATTATTTGAATTTGTTTGGATATTAAGTGTGGTTTTCCAATTTTTCATTACTATGTTTAGGAACTGTATCAATTTAGGATCTACTTTGTATATTTCCAATATTTGCAGTAACCATGAGTGGGGTACACTATCAAAAGCTTTTTGGTAATCAATGTATGCGTAGTGTAGCGACCTTTGTTTAGTTTTAGCTTGATATGTCACCTCTGCATCTATTATCAGTTGCTCTTTACATCCTCGTGCTCCTTTGCAACAGCCTTTTTGTTCTTCATTTATAAATTTGTTCTGTGTTGTATGTGTCATTAATTTCTGTTTAATGATTGAAGTTAATATTTTGTATATTGTTGGTAGGCATGTTATGGGGCGATATTTAGCTGGGTTCGCTGTGTCTGCTTGATCTTTAGGTTTCAGATAAGTTATTCCATGTGTAAGTGTATCAGGGAATGTGTATGGGTCTGCAATGTAACTGTTAAATAATTTAGTTAGATGTGAATGTGTTGAGGTGAACTTCTTTAACCAGAAATTTGCTATTTTATCATTTCCAGCGGCTTTCCAATTGTGAGTAGAATTAATTGCTTGGGTGACTTCATGTTGCAAAATTATCACTTCAGGCATTTGTGGTATCATCTTGTATGTGTCTGTTTCTGCTTGTATCCACCGTGCATGCCTGTTATGTTATACCGGGTTAGACCATATGTTGCTCCAGAAGTGTTCCATGTCTGTTATGTTTGGTGGATTGTTTATTTTAATGTGTGTGTTATCTATTGTCTGGTAAAATTTCTTTTGGTTTGTGTTGAATGTTTGGTTTTGTTTCCTTCTATTTTCACTTTTTTTGTATCTTCTGAGTCGTTTGGCTAATGCTTGTAATTTCTGCTTCTTTTCGTCTAATTGCTCTGTCGCTTCTTGTTGTGCGATTTTACCTAACCTTTTTCGTTTTTTTTTCCGAGATTTCATTTCTTATAAATTGTGTTAGCTGTCCGATGTCTTTTCTCAGTTTTTCTATTCTGATCTGTAGCCTGTGTTGCCATGCTGGTTTTGTGGGTTTCTTCTGTGTGTTGGTTGGTTCTGATCTCTGTCTAGTGTGTATATTTAGTGTAGTGAGTGCTCCTATATAAACCAGTAGTTGTAACTCTTCCATAGTTGTGTTTTCATTTATTTTGTTGTGCATGATTGTGTTGATAGTTTTTATTGTTGTTTCGACTTGTGGGTTATTTGGTGGTCTATGCAAGAATGGTCTTATGTCTGTATTTGTGTCTTTATATTCTATATATTGTAACCTCCCCACAACAAATTCTAATGACAATACTTATTAGAAATGGAGCCAAGTGTAACCTTCCCGCAAAATTATTAATGACAAAGACAATTAAACAAAAATTAGCAATCTGATCCAAGTATAAGTTCCCATAAAATAATGAAACATGATCCCATGACAATGAAAGTACAGTGTTAATCAAAACTCAATTTAAACCGAAATGTCGGTGTTTGCCCTGTGCGAATTCGGAATAAATTTCTTACCTTATTAAACTGCATGTCAAAATTCTGCTCTTATTGTAGGCTGCGGCTTGGAGCAATGCAATAGAAGTACCTTTTTAAAATTTTTGTTAAAAGGAAATGGAAGGAAATTTGAATGATTTTTTTTGTAAAATTGCTTTTAAATCAAAATTATTATTGGGGGCGATTTTTGAAAGTTAAATTACAATGACTGTTCGTTACATTATCTGATGAGCGCAAAGCTGCATGATTATTTATTTAAATAAATTATACCTCGTCCTGAATCTCGACCATTGCGATGCCGACGCCCGCCGACTGCTCTCCGCTACTGCTAGCAACCGACTCCAAGCACTACTGAGGACTGACTACTGCAGACTGACTGACTGCTCGCTACTGCGAGTCGAGCGCAACTGCTCTGGTCAGAGATTCTACAATGTCTCAGCATCGCTGCCGCACAACATACGTGTTTCATAACCCTCCACTGGGGGGGCAAAAATTTGGCAGCGATGGTGAGTCATTTGGACTTGCCATCGTAACAAATTTTTCTTTTAATTAATTAACATTTACAAAATATTTAGATGTATCACATGAATTAAATATTGTGCGCATGCACCGATTACAAAACATTGCAGACAAGACAAAATATAAGTACAAAACAAATCAGGAAAAATGTATATACAAATTATTTGACAGATAACAAAGTGTACACACACTGAAAAATTCTTTAGCAGTTTCATAACAGGCAAAAAAAATCATGTTGACAAGTGTCATGAGTGCACATGCACTGCAGTGGAGAACATATCAGTAAAAGACGAAATGTATATACAAGAGTAACAAATGACATAAATCATAAAAGGTATACAGAATGAACACAAATCATATCGAAAATTGAGAAGAGTGCACAGGCACTGTAGTTCAGTTGAAAACATATTCACATAAGTGCACATGCACTGAAAACTTTTGAACATTTTTATAACAAATAAACGCAAGAGTAGAAAAAATCATCAAATGACAAAAAGTATATACAATATAGATGACAAGAGTGCACACATACTGCACTTCAAAACAAATCGAAAATGTCTTTAGTATTTTGACAACAAATGGCAAAAATCATGTCGACAAGTGACACAAGTGTACTCGCACTAGAGTTCAACAAATCGAGAAAAAATGTATAGGCCATGAACATAAATGGTGTTAGTAAAAAAATGCTTTTCACTATTAGGATAGGAAAGGAAGGATTGCATCATGGTTGTAGCACTTTAGTTTGCACATAGCTGCACTGAAAGTCCATATCTTTCCACAGAATCACAACTAAGTGATACAATCTGCAGTTCCGTTCCCAGAAGTATTTATCAGAGTATCAAGACACTGAAACGTCGTAGTAGTATTCCATACTATCATTTGGCAGTATACCAGGTACACCAAACAGTGGGACCAGAATAACGTCTTCATCGCTTACGGTGGTGGACAGCATGTCGTGTCAACACCACGCTCTTAAGAGGCGGCACACAGTGCTCCATAACAAAGTCTTGATTAGTGATTACATAAGTAGTTTCTTCGCCTACAGTGGTGGACAGCATGTCGTGTCAACACCACGCTTTTAAGAGGCGGCACACCAACGTAGAATTAGTGCAAAAACCAAATATAGTGCTCCATGATAATGAGGATGGACAAGACAAATGGATGTTACAATAATTTCAGGTAGTTAGGTCAGAAGGTGAAGGACATTAACTAACACACAAGTCTTGATTAGTGATTACATAAGTAGTTTGCGGTATCCATACTCTAGTCATTGAACATTTCTGTACCATGTATTTTAATATTACAGAACATGTTCATAAAAAGTCTTAATTATAGGCACTCAGTGGCCAGCAAGTATTGAATAGTATAAAACATTAGTCATCATTCAGTATTATTCATATCATTAAGAAATCATCATTAGAAAAATGTTAATTACAATCATAGCATTAATAAGCATGGGCATTATAAGTAATTACATTAATTATGGGCACTCAGTGGCCAGCAAGTATTGAATAGTATAAAACATTAGTCATCATTCAGTATTATTCATATCATTAAGAAATCATTATTAAAAAATCAGTTAATTACAGTCATAGCATTAATAATCATGGGCATAATAAGTAATTACATTAATTATGGGCACTCAGTGGCCAGCAAGTATTGAATAGTATAAAACATTATTCATCATTCAGTATTATTCATATCATTAAGAAATCATCATTAGAAAAATGTTAATTACAATCATAGCATTAATAAGCATGGGCATTATAGGTAATTACATTAATTATGGGCATTCAGTGGCCAGCAAGTATTGAATAGTATAAAACATTAGTCATCATTCAGTATTATTCATATCATTAAGAAATCATTATTAAAAAATCAGTTAATTACAGTCATAGCATTAATAATCATGGGCATAATAAGTAATTACATTAATTATGGGCACTCAGTGGCCAGCAAGTATTGAATAGTATAAAACATCATATAATTAAGAAATCATTATTAAAAAATCTGTTAATTACAATCATAGCATTAATAAGCATGGGCATTATAAGTAATTACATTAATTATGGGCACTCAGTGGCCTAGCAACTTTCGATTAGTACAAAATATTTATCATCATTCAGTATTAATATGGGAAGTCATCATTGAAAACACTAACAAAACGTTAAGTTACATTAATTATTGGCACTCAGTGGCCAGCAAGTATTGAATAGTATAAAACATTATTCATCATTCAGTATTCTTCATATCATTAAGAAATCATTATTAAAAATCAGTTAATTACAGTCATAGCATTAATAAGCATGGGCATTATAAGTTACATTAATTATGGGCACTCAGTGGCCAGCAAGTACTGAATAGTACAAAACATTAGTAGCATTAATAAGCATGGGCATAATAAGTACTCTCATTACAATAGATAGTGGCAATTATGTTTTGGTATCATTAAGAAGTCATTATTCAAGTGACATACTATTCAGAGCTGATCAGTGTTATTCAGAATTATCATAAACTAGTGACATTATCTGGGACTGTTAATACATTTTGTTTTTTCTGCTAGCAATGCATTGCTTTGGGTAATTATAAGGGAAAGCAAGAAGAAATAAGAGAAAAAATTGCTTCTAGGTTGTTCCTATAAATGAAAAGATTGTGTAACGTCATTCGTCATGAGTCAGCTGTAGCAAGGTTATCACATTTATAAATGATAGACACAAGTGGGTAAGAAAAATGCAAGTACTAGAACAGGTATAATAAGTAACAAGTTTAGTAAGTATCATAAAAAGCTTCTCCTGAAAGAAAAATACAAAATGGATTATTGAACTGAAAGAAGAAACGCAGACTATGCTGAAAAGTAGTGAACTTCGAATTAACAGGTAGTGAAATGTGTATAAAAAATGTGTTCCATAGCTGTCCTTTCCAAAACCTTCAGTCATCCTACTACGCAATATAACACCTGCTGTCAAAGTAAACTGCAACAAATACTTAAATAACTACATAGCATAAATACATAACTTCAACATTATCCTCATCTGTAAAGAAAAACTTCATTATTCATATCATCATAACTCCATCATTATCATCACCTGTAAACAAAAACTTCATTATTCATAGTACCATATTCTTCATCATTGTTCATTATCAGCATTCATTATCATCTGCAAAAATCACTTCATTATTCATCACACAACTATTCCTAATCCCTAGCATATTTCATCACTTAAAACTAAAATGTGTAGTTCTGTCTGACAGCTTGCATCAATCGCTTTGTATTCTGAAAGAAAAAATTAGTTAAGACTGCTATTCTGCGATGTGTATAATATATTCTGGTTAATGCTTGTTAATTCTGATCCATTTACTCGTCCTCATTAGCTTATTGCATCTTCTTTCGTTTATTCCATAGGTGAAATTCCCACTTCTGTTTAATTCATTTCCTGTACGCATCATTTATTTCTGAAATTGATGAACAAAGATTAATGTCTTGCATTTAAATCATATACCCATTAAATAGTGACTGGTTAATGGTGACTCAATTAAGCATACAACATAACATGACAGAAAACGTAACATCTCAAGGCACAGACAGTGTTTAAAGGCAAAAAGTGTACAGAGAATATCGTAATGCAGCAGCAAAAAAGGAAAATGTAAAACAGTCACGATGTTGAGATATCACAAGGCAAAATGTCAAAGTCAAATGGTGTGTGTTATACCTTAACTAGTTCACAGTGCATACAAACAAAACATGAAAACAATCGTACATACATAAGAAAGACAAAATGTGACATTCGTTGTGTTCAGCTTATATGTAGTGTAGTTAATAGATGCGATAATTAAAGACTTCAATGGAGAGAGAATTTGATAAAATTAATGCGTCATTATAGAGAATTGCATAATTATTCATAAAATGCGTAAGTTCATCTGAAAAAATGCACGGTCTAGTGTGTAACGACAAGAAGAGCGACCTGCTAACCTTACCTTGCCGGGCACTTGCCAAGAAAAAAAATACGATAATCATCAATAGGTAGTCACATAAATGTAATTGCATAAGTGGTCACAAAATGTGTAAGTTCATCTGGAAAATATGCACGGTCTGATGTGTAACGACAAGAAAAGCGACCTGCTAACCTTACCTTGCCGGGCACTTGCCAAGAAAAAAATACGATAATCATCAGTAATTAGTCATGTGAATATAATTGCATAAGTGGTCATAAAATGTGTAAACGGCCTCATAGCATGTTACATCGTAAAGTGGTTTCATTCGATAAAGGGTTTAATGTTTGACACATGATGGTTGCCTTTCGATTTTCTGGTTCTCAGAGTTTCGACGTGTACAACATTGGGGTGAGGAATGCTGCGAATCCGATATGGACCTGCGTATAGAAGTTCAAATTTACTGCACTTACCTTTTAATTTGCTGGATAAATAGTGTGTACGTACTAATATCTTCTGTCCAACGTGAAAGTCTCGGTGTCTACAAACCTGTTTTTGCTGTCTTCTCCGGCGCTCTGCGGCACGTTTGATGTTGTTCAGCGCAATGTCAATTATTTCGTGGTGTCGTAATCGACGAGATGTAGGAAATGTTACTAATTCTTTGATTTTGTTTGGTGGTTCAACGTTTTTCAGTATAACTGACGGAGATAGCATAGTGGATTCATTTGGAATGGAATTAATTACATCTTGGAATGAGTGTATGTGTGTGTCCCAATTAACATGTCTTTTGTGGCAGTATATTCTACACAGTTTACCAATTTCTTTCATTAGTCGTTCACAAGGGTTCGAAGAGGCGTGGTACTTGGATATATAAATCGGAGAAATGTTTCTAGCTCGTAACATGCGTGTCCATATGACAGAACGAAATTGTGATCCATTGTCAGAAATTACTTTCATCACATGCCCTACATGAAATAAGAAATGCTTTACAAATGCTTTCGAAACAGTTTTGGCAGTAGCTTTGCGTAACGGAGTGAAAGTAACAAATTTTGAAGTGAGTTCAACAGCGACAAAGATGTAGCAAAAACCTCTATTAGTTCTCGGAATTGGACCAAAAATGTCTACTGCGGCCATATGTCTTAATTTAACAGGTACAATGGGGTATAATGGAGGAATATGTGAAGTGGTGTCAGACTTAGCTTTCTGGCAAATTTTACATGACGCTAAAACTCGTCGTATACGTTTTTCCATGCTGGCAAAATAACAGTTCTGTCCCAGTATCAGAAAACATTTTCTTGCTCCATAATGTGCGTAGCTTAAATGAGTGTACCAGATTAATTTATTAACCAGTTCGTCAGGAATGCATAATAACCAATTGTTACTGTCTGGATGAGAGCGGCGAAACAGAATGTCATTGCGTACAGTGTAGTGGTTTCTAATCGTAACATTATTCTTGTCTTGCCAAAGGTGTTTAATTTCTTTCCACACATTGTCTTTGCTTTGCTCTCGTGCTATGTCCTGTAATGACGAGGAAATAAAATTTTCAAATGCAACTTGTTGAATGTACATGACACTGAAATTTGCTTTGCAGAAGTTGGTTGCTACGTCTTGCTGATTGTTGCTGAGAGAACGAGAAAGTGCGTCTGCTATAACATTTTGTGTACCGGGAATGTGAACAATCGTAAAATTAAATTCTTGTAAATACAGTTTCCATCTGCTTAATCTGTCGTGAGTAAATTTAGCTGAAAGTAAAAATTGTATAGCTCTGTGATCTGTGTAAACGGTGGTATGTCTGCCATAAAGAAAGTGCCTAAATCTCGTAAAAGCCCATACAACACATAATGTTTCCAGTTCAGTAACGGAATAATTTCGTTCAGCAGGTGACAAAATGCGGCTTGCAAATGCGATGTTTTTAATTACTATTGAGCCATCTTCTTCAATTTCCTGAAAAATGTGTACGCCTAAAGCTGTGTTGGAACTGTCGGTGGCAATAGAAAAATTTCGTGTAAGATCTGGGTGCGATAAAAGTGGTGCATTCAACAAAGCATATTTCAAATAACATTCTCGTGAACGAAATTCTGCGTGTCAATAAGTATTGCTTACGTTACTGGAATAGGCTACCTGTACTGTGTCTGGTCAAATTCTGTCGTACGTGCTGTTATTTACGGGACGATGCTGTGGTATTTTGACTATTTAAACTGTACTATTATTTCTTCCTGACATCTTACGCTATGGATGACACCTATTGTCTGTTTCATTCGTTATAATATGTTGTTGCTGATGTTCTTGCTGCTGAAAGGATCGACTGTTATTAAATGTACGCTGAAAATTGAGCTCATTATTTTTACGTTTGTCATGATAGTCACTTCTATACGGTGCATTTGCGATAGGAATTGAAATAGTGTGTTTCTATACGTAGTTGTTTCTTTGCTGCCGTGAGTTACAATTTGTTGTAGCTGGGACTATACGTGCACGCGGCGAAACATTAAAGCTTGTACATTACATTGTTGGTCACGAATGCTAAGCGGCTGACTTTCATGCCGTTGTGGTGAAAAACGTCTATTGTTACCAAAAAATTGCGTTTGCTGTTAATTTTACACATACTGATGATTACGATTTTTATCTGTTATCAAAATTCTCGTGGTTCTCATTTTTGGAGTGCCTAATGAAAATTGTCACATTCGGTAAAATTTTGTCTTATCGGGTTCTCATTACTCATTTTTCTTAATTCTAGGAAGAGCAATAGTTAAAGAGCTGTTTTGATAGATATAAAGGATAGTAGAAGAGAAGGCAGCAGTGCAGAAAACTAAAGATGAAACAGCACTACTACAGCTCGGGGCCCTATGCTCGCTACGGCACATATTCATTAAAGCGTAATGAATCCCCTGAGGTCTATTACGCACTGCAAATAAATTTTAGTTTTTGCGTTACAGGCCAAGTCGGTGGAAAAGCAAAGCTAAATTGTTGTATCCAATCTAGCGGGTGAATCTGTGTTCTGTCGTTTTTAAATACTTTAAACTTTCTCACTGACAGAAAATGTTTGTAATCAAAATTGTCGTCTCTGTGTGATGGAACAGGTTCAGTATTGTAAGAGAATCTATTGAACTGTGGTTGTTCGGAATCTAAGTCCCGTACTCTCTGTAGATTACTCAAATTACACGCGCTGCGTGAGTCTGGCAAATGTTCGAAAAGTGGCGTCTGCTGTGATGTGTTATTAACTGAAGTGTTTTTCATCTCTGTTACCTCCTGCTGTAAACTTGACAACTTTCTGCGCAACGTGTTATTAGACGAATCAATCTCATTAATTGTCTGCTGCAAATTTTGAAATTCAGGTGTTTGACTAAACGAAACCGGTGAAGTATCATCTGATTTATTGTCATTAGTACTTTCGATGACGTCAATACGACTGGCCAATTCATCACATTTTTCAGTCAGTATTTTAACCTGATCATCGGTTTTAGTGTCAGTGGCATTAATCTGATTTTGCAATTTACGTGTAGTTTCGTTCAGTTTTCTAACGTCAGCCTTGACAACATCGGAATCCTGTGTTATTTCTAATTCTTCAAATCTGTCTGTCACTGTCTGAATATCTGCTGTATGTGTATCTGTTTTTGATTTAAGATCAGAAATTTCATCGCGTAATTCTGCGTTCAACTGTTCGATGGTATTAATTTTGTCGGACATTGTAGCAATATTGTTGTCTACGTATGTTTTTGCTTTCGCAAACATCTTACGTTTGTCTTCTTGTCTCTGTGCAGTGATTGTTTCCATTACTTGACGTTTTACTTTATTTTGATCATCAATAAATTTGCGGAAACGCGTATTACTGTTTTCTATGTGAAGACTAAGACGTTCGTTAATTTGAGTGTTCTGTTGTTCGAATTTCGCGTCAATCTTTTCATCCATTGTGCGCGAAAGTTCTACTGTCATTGCTTTAAACTCGTCGCGTAATTGTGTAGCTTTTTCAGAGCATTGTTTAGCGACTGTACTGATTTCCGCTCTAAGTGTTTCTGTTGCAGCTGTTTGCAATTCCCTTAATTCCTGAGCAACAGACTTAATTTCTTCGCTACTTTTTTTTGAACAAGCCTCGATTTCCTCGCGTAACTGTACCTTAGTGTCATGGCACTGCGCGGCAACGGCTCTAATTTGTTCACTTAACTGTCTGGAATTGTTATCTAATTTTTCATTTAACTGTCTGGAATTGTTATCTAATTTTTCATTTAACTGTCTGGAATTGTTATCTAATTTTTCATTTAAGTGTTGTTTAAGGTTTTCGTTATCTTGTTTGTTCTGTTCTCTAAGTTGCTTGAGATTTTCACTACTGTTGTCTAATTTTTCATTTAAGTGTTGTTTGAGATTTTCACTCTGTTGTTTGGACTCTTCTTTATTTTGTTTGGAATCGTTATCTAGTTTTTCTATACGTTCATTAATTCGTAGCAACAATGCCATGATTGGATCCTCAGTAACATTACCTACTCTATTATCTGTACTGTTTAATGGTGGATCTGGAATTGTCGCGCTTTGTGTGACCATTTGGCCATTCTGCAATTTACAAAAAGAATTATCAGTCGGACGTACACTGTCACTCACTATTTCGGAATTAAATAAATCCGTCGTACTTTGTGTATCCTGCTCATTCTCATTAGAGAAATTTGTTTGTACGTTATTTGAATTTTCCAAACCGGGTGTGTTAAGCTGGGCAGCGCTCATTCCAACAGAACGCCCCGCGTCATCAATTGTCGTCAAATTAACAGAGGAGACAATTGAGTTCTCTTGTTCATCATTAAGGTAAAAGTCGTCATTCGCGATTGGAACGCACTGACTGTTAGTGAACGCAGGATTGTCATCATTGCACTGCGTGTCACTAGTACTATTGGTGAAGTTATTTAATTCGGTCATGTCGTTCATGATACCTCGCGATACACTATTCACAGTCTTTCGCGGCATTTTCACAATAGTCACAATTAATCACAAAACAAATAAGCACAATGCAAAATCAACACACAAATACAACAGAGCAACGAATTGCCGTTGACCTGTAGAAAGAAAGTCACAAGATTAGTAAAAGCGTTGCGCCAAATTCTAATTATATTTAAACAATAAGAGCAGATATCTAACTGTTTTACAAAAGATTCTCACGAAATACGATCCTGGCAGGGTCGCCAAGTGTAACCTCCCCACAACAAATTCTAATGACAATACTTATTAGAAATGGAGCCAAGTTCCCATAAAATAATGAAACATGATCCCATGACAATGAAAGTACAGTGTTAATCAAAACTCAATTTAAACCGAAATGTCGGTGTTTGCCCTGTGCGAATTCGGAATAAATTTCTTACCTTATTAAACTGCATGTCAAAATTCTGCTCTTATTGTAGGCTGCGGCTTGGAGCAATGCAATAGAAGTACCTTTTTAAAATTTTTGTTAAAAGGAAATGGAAGGAAATTTGAATGATTTTTTTTGTAAAATTGCTTTTAAATCAAAATTATTATTGGGGGCGATTTTTGAAAGTTAAATTACAATGACTGTTCGTTACATTATCTGATGAGCGCAAAGCTGCATGATTATTTATTTAAATAAATTATACCTCGTCCTGAATCTCGACCATTGCGATGCCGACGCCCGCCGACTGCTCTCCGCTACTGCTAGCAACCGACTCCAAGCACTACTGAGGACTGACTACTGCAGACTGACTGACTGCTCGCTACTGCGAGTCGAGCGCAACTGCTCTGGTCAGAGATTCTACAATGTCTCAGCATCGCTGCCGCACAACATACGTGTTTCAATATGTCAGCTGAAATTTTTCTTCTATATCTAACATGTGTGTCTCTTCGTGTTCTATTTGTGCTTGTTCTGGTGGCTGTCTTAAGATTTCGTTTTCCTCTGATTGTTTAATTGGTGCGTGTTGTTCTTTGTTTGTTTGCTCTGGGATGTTTGAGTCCATTACTGTATTTTCTTCTTCTTCTGATTGCACATTATTTTGTTCCAGTATTTGTTGTACTTGTTGTTTGATGTTTTCTAATTCTGACTGGGGTATCCTGTTATTTTTGATTATTACACGGATCTGATCAGCTAGTCGTTGTTCTGTTAAAAATTTTAATTCTGGGTATCTGGTAATAAATGTTGTGTATACTTGTGATCTGTATCCAGTTGTGTTGGTTCCTAGGTTTGTTGCTTGGTAATAACAGAACATGAGGTGTCGATTAACTTCATCTGACCATCTCATCCTCTGTCTTTGTTTTCCTTCTAGGGTGGTTGCAGGAAGCATATCCTGCAAAACACCTCTATTTGGATTTAAATCATTTTCCACTTGGCTAGCAGTGTCGTTACCATTGTGGGCGGGCATAAGGTTCAAGCGTCGTCCCCGACCATGACGGCGCTTGTCCGAGGCTTCTTTAGTTCTGTCCTGAACCAACTAATCACACTAAAGGGGGGTTAGCCCTATTAGTGGTTTGTTCTTTTCGTCGCCTTTTACGACTGGCAGAACATACTGTTATTATGGCTACTGGAAAAGATACTGAGTCCTATTGTCTTATTTTAATTGGAGACTGAGCTTTATTTACTAAAACATATCTAAAGAATTCTACAGGCTACTGGAACTACGTAAGGAGATAACCTCTGTCATTATTACCGGGATATCTTGCCATAGATCCTACAGCTTTCCACGTGAACCTACATCAAGAAGCAGCAGACCCTAGCAGTATGAATCCAAAGATATTCATGGTCTCCAGTCGATCATTAGTGATAACGCTTCGTGAGAATGAAATTACCATTTTTAATTTCAGTTACCGACTTTCCTGATCACACAGTTTTGGATATTTACCTTGAAACTTTCCGAATAAACTAGCTTAATCTTTGAATGCTATATTTTTTTAGGTTTTTACTTCTCGTCATTTTGTTCTTCAATTTCTTTTACATGGTAAACCTTTCGACCCCTCCGCTCGGATCTGATTCAGGATCTTCTGTGTTCACGGATAGCTTAGCTTAGTCTACTGTAGTTCACTGAATAACACTAGCAGAACAATCACACACCAGAAAAGACGTTTTCAGTAATAAAACTCATTGAATTTTAACGTAGGCGACGATTATGGCACCGTTAGTCTGTTACTGGAAGAAGTAGCGACAACTCATAGTAAAGCAGACGATAGGACGGACGTAAAAAAAAGTTGACAGAATATAAAAATGGTGAAATCTTAAAAATGTATAGTGAGTAAAGGTAAGTATGAGGTGTTATGTTACGTGTACATAAGTCGCCGTGATGGGTGTGTCTGGAAATCGGACTACCTCAGGTAGCAAGTGAATAAGCGTCCAGGACAGTTGGCAGTGCAGCTAGTTATAAATCCGACGAGCAGCCGTCACGAGTAAATTGATGAGTCGTCCGCTCAGAGCTGAAAAACTGAAGTCGAACGGTCATAGTGAACCTTTGCAAAGAAACTTAGGGCACCAAATATTAGTAACCCTCGTAAAAGAGGACACTGGTCACTTAGGAGCGCAGAGATAGTGCAAACTCACGCCAGGCCCTGATGGGATATAAGACACGGCAGTGAAGCTATACGCTACTTACGCGAGCCAGTCGGTTATGACAGAGCCAGCCACATGATACCAAGCCTAACGCGGGCCAGGTGTTCTGACCGCTCGTTGGTTCTTCTGAGTACCCGGAGCAGCGAGACATTTTATTGAGTATTGCGATGTGGCTCTTCACTTCGGCAGAATCGTAATTTCAGCACTGTTTACCATTCACAGGTCCGATGTATGCTTATACAAAAAGAAGTATTCTAGTGATCTATCGTCCAAATGCTTTAAAACTGGAAGGGAATGATAGAAGAGAGACATGAGAATTCTCAGTATCTATTATATAGTCATATAAGCGACAGGTGCTGCAAATTTGCCATGAAGCGATATTGAAATATCGTGCAGAAAGAATTAATATTGGACGGCGAAAGAGCCAAAATTTACAAAAATCGACAGATGGGGTTTATTGTTCAGTACGTCAAGAAGCAATTTATTCAAAATTTTCAGGCATTGAGCACTTGCAACAATTGGTGGTATGAACAGTAAAATTTCTGGTGCCACACGCATTATTCTACTGTCAGCTGCAATTGTTTTCAGCGCAATTGAATGAAGGGTTTGGAGACTTTATATGTCACTGCAAAGTACGTTGTTAAGTCAAGCGGCACGCATGGAACGATTTTTCGGTTTAAAACTCGCTATAGTTGAATTTATGAAGGGAAAAGGGGTGGAGGAACGAACATTAGATCATTTGGAACGGTTTCACAATCGGCGACATGGTCGCAAATAAAACAGTGAACCGAATATTGAATAAATGTCTATTACTTTACGTCTGTGGTCACAATTTTTTTTGTCATCAGACTACCGGTTTCAGCCTATAATGACCATCTTCAGGTCTGTTCTATAAAAATATGGCCGCAGTACATTAAGACATGTTCTTATAGAACAGACCTGAAGAGGATCATTATAGACTGAAACCGGTAGTCTGATGACAAATTAAGAAAATCGCATTGTAGACGGGGAATATTCCCACAGTTCCTTTAGCTCACTGCTGTTAAAGAAAACGTAAACTTAGAATAATTTATTGTGACCTTGATACTATTACAATACAGTTTCCTACACATTTTCAGGACACTGTCAGTCTTAAAATTGTTTTTAAGCTGTTTTAGACACCCTTTGTTATTTCAGTTGCAAGTGCCTCTATGGATAAGCAGATGTAACTAATTGGCCTGCAAGGTAATTCTCGCTTTAATGACAAATCCTTGTACGTTAAAACTGCCAAGGATGTCTACTTGGCATTCCTTAGGAAGACTTACCCCGTATGTATAATGATGTTTCTAAGGTAGTACAATATTTCGATCGTCATATATGTTTCAAAGAACTTTTATTGACTGTTGTTGTTGTTCAGGTCTTCAGTGCAAACACGGGTTTGATGCACCTCTCCACGCTAGTCTGTCCTCTGCAAGCCTCTTTATCTCTAAGTAACTACTGCAAATTACAACCCTCTGAATCTGTTTACTGTATTCATCTCTTGGTCTCCCCCTACGATTTTTACTCCCAATGCCTCCCTCCAGTAGTAAATTGGTGATCCCTTGGTACCTCAGAAAGCGTTCTATCAACCGATCCCTTCTTCTAGTCACGTTGTGCCACAAACTTCTCATCTCCCCAGTTTTATTCAGTACCTCCTCATTATTTACATGATCTACCCATCTACTCTTGAGCATTCTTCTGTAGCACCACATTTCAAAAGCTTCTATTCCCTTTCACTTTCATACGTGGCTACACTCTCTAAAAATACTTTCAGAAAGGACTTCCTCACACTTAATACTCGATGTTAACAAATTTCTCTTCTTCAGAATCGCTTTTGTTCCCATTGCAAGGCTACGTTTTGTATCCTCCCTATTTTGACCATCGTCAGTTGCTTTGCTCCTCAAAGGACAAAACTCATCTACTACTTTAAGTGTCTCATTTCCTAATCTGTTTCCATCAGCATCACCTGATTTAATTCGACTACATTCCATTATCCTCGTGCGACTGCTACGGTCGCAGGTTCGAATCCTGCCTCGGGCATGGATGTGTGTGATGTCCTTAGGTTAGTTAGGTTTAAGTAGTTCTAAGTTCTAGGGGACTAATGACAACAGCAGTTGAGTCCCATAGTGCTCAGAGCCATTTGAACCATCCATTATCCTCGTTTTGCTATTGTTGATGTTTATCTTATATCCTCCTTTTAACACACTGTCAATTCCGTTCAACTGTTCTTCCAAGTCCTTCGCTGTCTCTGACAGAATTTCAATGTCGTCCGCAAACGTTAAAGTTTTTATTTCTTCCCCCTGGACTTTAATTCCTACACCAAATTTTCTTTTGCTTCCTTTACTGCTTGTTCAATATACAGATGAAATTGCATCTGGGACAGGCTACAAACCTGCCTCACTCCTTCCTTCTCAACCACTGCCTCCCTTCCTCCACTCCCCACCCCTCCCCCCTTGACTTTTATAAATCTGGTTTCTGTACAAATTGTAAATTGCCTTTCGCTTCTGTATTTTACTCCTGGCAACTTAAGAATTTGAAAGAGAGTATATCAGTCAACATTGTCTGAATCTTTCTCTAAGCCTACATATGCTATAAACGTTGGTTTATCTTTCCTTAACCAATCTTCTGTTAAAAGTCGTAGGGTCAGTATTGGTTCGCGTGTTCCTACATTTCGCCGGAATCCAAACTGATATTCCCCAAGGTCAGCTTCTACCAATTTTTCCATTTTTTGTAGAGGATCCGTGTTAGATTTTGCAACCACGACTTATTAAACTGATCTATCCATCTGCTTTTCTCTGCATAGTTGCTAATTTTTTTCTGATTGACAACCATATATTATTTGCATTTCCACAGACAAATTGATGTTCATCCGTGTCAAACAGGTTGCAAGTGCTACACAAAGGGGAATCTGCGAGATGAATGGAATGTAGTCTGGAGTTCGTTGGAAATTTTCTATTAAGAAAATAGTACCACAATGACCGCACTTTTGCTGGTAAATGTGGGTGATGTATATTCTTCCAGATATCATGCCAAGAGTGACCAACGTACTTTCGTTCTATGATGTTCTTGGTCTGAAAGCTCATTACGTTTTGGTATATTTTCTTGACCTTGATTACATCTTTCTCGGGTGTTCCCAGTCTAATGTAGCTATATTCTACGAAGAAATGTTTTAGGTGGTGAAGTTCATTTGGGATATGGTGAACGTCTATTGGGGCGTCCTGGCTGGCCGGCGCTATTTCATTTAACAGAAATGCGGCAACACTGTCGACTGACCGCTTCCACAGTTTATATGTTTTACAGACGTACAATGCTTCTGCTATATTGTACACGTCTGTGAGATTCAATCCTCCGTATTCAGTCGGTAGAGTCAACGTTTGGTACTTGATTTTGAAGATGTGGCCGCGGCTGACGAAGTGGCCAAAAGCAGCCAAAATCCTGTTCGCCACTTCCCTCGGCATGGGCAGGGCTTGCGCCACGTAATTTAATTTAGAGGATAAATATATGAGCCACCGAGGACACAGAGGATAGTGCGACTGCAGGGATTTATCTCTGGCACGCCTCCCCCGCGAAACCCACATTCTCAACGTATTGTCCCGCACTACATTCGTAGCGCTCCCGCTCATACTCATTACTTGCGGCTCGTATCCGATTCCCGTAAGAGTTCGGGCACTGTTTGTGCATTCGCACAGAAGAAGAAGCATTATCGGTAATTTTCACACCTGTCAGCACCTGCTTTTTTTGGAATTAGAATTAGCGTATTCTTCTGAAAGTCTGCGGGTATTTCACGTCTGACACATCTTGCTCACCAGATGGAATAATTTGGTCGTGGCGTGCTCTCCTAAGGCTGTCAGTATCTCTAAAAGAATGTTGTCTACTCTCGGGGCTTTGTTTCGACTTAAACCTTTCAGAGCCTTCTGAAAACATCCACCCATTATCACACCACCTTTCTCATCTTCATCTACGTACTCTTCCATTTCCATAATGTTGCCCTCAAGTATATCTCCCTTTAATAGACCCTTTACACACTCCTACCGCCTTTCTGCTTTCCCTTCTTTGCTTAGGAGTGTTCTCCATCTGCTATCTTGATATTCATACTGGTGGTTCTCTTTTCTCGAAAGGCCTCTTTAATTTTCCCGTATGCAGCATCTACCTTACCGCTATTGGTATATGCTTCTACATCCTTACATTTGTCCTCTACCCATTCCTGCTCAGTCATTTTGCACTTCCCGTCCATCTCTTTTTTTAGACGTTCGTATTCCCTTTCACCTGCCTCATTTATTGAATTTTTGCGTTTTCTCCTTTCGCCAACTACATTTAGTATCTGTTGTGTTACCTATAAGGTTTTCGCAAGTCCTCCTCTTTTTACCTTCTTAGTCCTCTGCTGCCGTCACTATTTCGTCTCTCAAAGCTACCCATTCTTCTTCTATTGTATTCCTTTCCCCTGTTCTTCTCAGTCGTTCCATAATGCTACTTCTGAAAATCTGTACAACTTCTGGTTCTTTCAGTTTATCCAGGTGCTATCTCCTTAAATACCTACCTTTTTGTAATTTCTTGAGTTTTAATCTGCAAATCATAACCAATAAATTGTGGTCGGAGTCCACATCTGCCCCTGGAAATGTCTCACAGTTTAAAACCTGCTTCGAAATCTCTGTCTTACGATTATATAATCAATCTGAAACCTTCCATCGTCTCCAGGTCTCTTCCTCGTGTACAACTTTGTTTACTATTCTTAAGCCAAGTATTAGCTATGATTAAATTATGCTCTGTGCAGAATTGTACCCTACGGCTTCCTCTTTCGTTCCTTTCCCCCAGTCCATATTTACCTACTATTTTTCTCTCTTTCCTACCATCTAATTCCAGTCCCCCATGACCATTAAATTTTCGCCTCTCATAACTATGTGAATAATGCGTTTTGCCTCATCATAAATTTCTTCAGTCTCTTCACCATCTGCAGAACTACTTGGCAATAAACTTGTACTACTGTGGTAAGCGTGGGCTTCGTTTCTATCTTGGCTACGATAGTGCGTTGAATACGCTGTTCTTAGTAGCATACCCGTGCTCCTATTATTTAATTCATTATTCAACCTACTCCTGTATTACCCCTACCTGAAGCTGTATTTATAACCCTGTATTCACCGGACTAGAAGTCTTGTTTCTGTCACCGAACTTCACTAATCCCCACTATATCTAACTTCAACCTATCCATTTCCCGTTTTAAATTTTATAACCTACCAGCCCGAGTAAGGGATCTGAAATTCCACACTCCGATCCGTAGAATGCCAATTTTGTTTCTCCTGATAACGACAGCCTCCTCAGTAGTTCACACCCGGAGATCTGAATGGGGGAATATTTTACCTCCGGATTATTTTACGGAAGAAGATACTATCATCGTTTAACCATACAGTAGAGCTGCCTGCCCTCGAGAAAAATTACGGCTGTAGTTTACCCTTGTTTTCAGCCGTTCACAGTACCGGCACAGCAAGGCCGTTTTGGTTAGTGTTACAAGGTGAGATTAGTCAATCACCCAGACTGTTGGTCCTGCAACTGCTGGAAAGACTGATGCCCTTCTTCTGGAACCACACGTTTGTATGGCCTCTCAACAGATACCTCTCCATTGTGGTTGCACCTACGGTACGGCTATGTGTATCGCTGCCGCACGCAAGCCTCCCTCCCAGGAGGGATCATTCATTGATTGTGAAACTACAGTCACGGTTATATGGCAGTTTGCCTCGAAAGTCTGTGAGATTGTCTGCGTCAGTACGCATACCGACGGTTACTACTAGATAATATAATTTCAGTGTCTTCAGCGAGCCAAAATAATTAAATAACGGAGTAAATGTGTTTTGTTTGTGATCTGTATGGTTGAGAAACGTCAAATATAAAACCAAGCATATACAGTGCGACTGCTCTGCTATTTAAATGCTGCCGTTCTCTAGTTCCTCCTTCTGCCCCCTTCAAGCACTCACGCAATGTGGCTTGGCGGTGAAATAAATGTGCAGCGAGGCAGCTGAGGGCTATGCCACTCGTGGCAGGTCATGGTCCGCGAGTAGAAATCTTCATCACCGATACAGACAGAACTGACGCAGTAGCAGAAAGGAGATTTAGATTTTCTGTTTAGACGTACCCATTAATGCAGGACTATCACAGCCAGTTTCTGCGCGAAAATCGTGTTAGGAACGCACGCAGTCTACTTGGATACCTCGCTAATGGTGATTTCTGACAACGGCGCTATTTTTTTTTTTAACTGTGGCAGACTCGACAAGGCGTTTAACACGCTTTGTGTAGCATGAAGTTCAGGCCAGATGTAATTCCGTACTATAAGCTGTGCCTACTACTTTATATTACCATAAACATGCTTATTAGTGTTTCTATTAACCTTACTGCCACGTTTTAATATATGTGTAGTTTATATACCCACAATTTGTTTTGCGTCAGGCGTTTATTGTCTTGTAGGCACTTTGATATAGCTGTAGGACTCATTAGTTGGTCAACAGCTCCCCTCTAGAAAGCAGCAGCTAAGAGTTCAGTGTTTCGTTAGCGAGTTCCGTGTTTTAATCACAGTTTATTCTGTAGTTACTCCGACTGTATTATGAATACAAACTGTGATGGCTGTGTTAAGATGTGATCTGAGTTGGTGACCCTTCGCTAGCAGCTCCAGGCGCTGCTGGCCTCTGTCGTGCAGCTTCAGATTATTGCCAATATGCGTCCTTGTGGATACCACAGACGATACTGAAGTAATTACTCTCAACACAAAAATTACACTAATCTCAAAGACAAGGAATCCAAGGTACTCTAGAGTAGCGTACTTAAAAATTAAAAATTACATCCGAAACGTTTGATGAATCGAACGATTCGCACGCAAGCGGGAGAGACAGGGTTGAAAGGTTTAAGGGAAGCCTGTCTCTACCAGTGTCGCCACCGGAGGGGGACGGAGAGAGTGGAGCTGATACTGAATGCGTAATACGAGATGGGAACCCGGGTTATAGAAAAGCGGTAAGTACTGTGAATGTCTCTGAATAATAGTTAGCACGCTGCGGAAGATCGAAGGTAATGACTGTAACATCCGGCCACGCAGAGTTGGCATCGTGCCCTTCTTCCTTTAAAGATATGCTTGTTAGAGTTTGACCTAAACAGGAAAGTGACAGTTCTGCTCTCTTTATATACATTTCAGCAACGAAGGTGGACTGCTATGAGATTTGAAGAAATGTAATCTAGGAAAAATTAAAGTACTTTTCCTAGACGAACATTTCAATTAGTCGGTATCTAAAAGAGTCGTGTGCCCTCCTAAGCTGAATGAAAGTGTTACTCTGAAGAAGGCATGGACTGCTACGGTCGTAGGTTCGAATCCTGCCTCGGGCATGGATGTGTGTGATGTCCTTAGGTCTAAGTTCTAGTGGACTGATGACCTAAGATGTTAAGTCCCATAGTGCCCAGAGCCATTTGAACCATTTTTGAAGAAGCCATAGCACTCCTTCAAATTCCTCTAACAAATTCACGTAATAATAATAAGCGATTTAATGAAAGAGGAGACTGCCTACTCCCAACCATCTCCAAAGACTTTACTGAAACACCAACCTTCACAGCAACGTTGCTCTATCTGAACTCCATACTAAGGTGCAGCATAATGTGATGATACACAACGGCTAAAACAGCTGGTCACTACATGTTTACAAATATATGTTAACTTGGAAAACTATCGTTTTCGGTTCTTAACATAATACTTAGCGTGTTTGCTTTATGTCAGTCACAATGAATATACCGAGGGAGATAGCGCAGTGGTTAGCACACTGGCCTCGCTTTCTGGAGGACTACGGTTCAAATTAGCGTCCGGCCACCCTGATTTAGGTTTTTTTATTTACCTAAATCACATCCGGCAAAGGCCAACGTCCTTCCCAACCTTCCATAATCCGATGGACCGATGACCTCGTTGTCCGGTCCCTTCCCCCTGATCAGCCACCAACCACCACCACATTAAATACTACACTGGCTAAGTACCTTCATTACACCCAATCGAAACCCACTGATCTGTGGGTGGCTTATGTTCGTGCCGTCTATTATGTAACATCTTGTTTTACCGTGCGGTCGCCTCGTCATTTTAAATTTCAATTATTGGTGTCACTGAATTACTGTCTTGTCTGCCCGTGAGTGGCAGCAGCAGCGCGTGTCGATATTTGCCCTGCCGTATTATCTTTGCTGGGCGGCTGTTACTTCCCGGTCGTGGTGTGTCGTGGGGAGAGATTGGACCTCGAGCGGTTGGAATTGGAATGCGGCAGAAGTGCATTCGGGACGTAGCAGCAGTCGGGGACGGAGCGCTTGGGAGGCGCAGACAGCCAGTACTCGCGTCACAGGATGAACTGTCCGACGGACGTAGATGGCAGCGGCATCGACCGTTGGTCGGTCGTTGAGTTGGTCGCCTCTTTCAGTTGGTCTTTTGACCGCTTCTGGGTCTCGTCACTGGGTCATCTTGCTGGACGTGGCTGGGCAAGAGTTACCTCTGCATGATTCGGTCCGCCGGCCGCTGTAGCCGAGGGGTTCTAGGCGCTTCAGTCTGGAACTGTGCGACCGCTACGAACGCAGGTTTGAATACTACCTCAGGCATGGATGTATGTGGCGGCCTTAGGTTAGTTAGGTTTAATTAGTTCTAAGCTCTACGGGACTGATGACCTCAGATGTTAAGTTCCATTTTGCTCAGAGACATTTGAACCATGATTGGGTCCTAGCCCGGATCGCCGTGTCTCCCAGTTCCTGACGGACAGCGGACGCACATGGTTTGAGTGCCAACGACCTTGGTTGGTTGTTGGTCGGTCGTGTAATGAGACGTGTGTTTCGTCACCGAGCGTCCTTCGGGTTTGTGTGTGTGTCTGCATGTGATTTGCTCTAGATGTTCATCTGTGATTCGCATTACGAGTGTTCGGGTTTCTTGTGGCAGTGTTTCGTGCAACACTGTGTACCCTGTGTCAGTTCGACTGAGCAGTGCTTTAAATGCTGTAATGCTGTCTGCGTGTTGCAGTAGCCAGTTGCTCGGCTGTGACAGATAAGCGAGTGATTGTTTTCTTACCGTGTTGATGCTGTCCGACACGGCCTGTAGTTCCACAGCCGTTGCTATGTTCGTGTATGTCAGTATTTATTCTGCATTGGCTTATTAACAAACCAATATTTTAATACGAGTGTTACTGGTCTCTTTAGCATTTTGGTTATAGTGTTTTTGGTCTGGTGACCGAAATCAGGTAGTTGGTTGGTTCGTCGGCTGTTTGTCGGTTGGGTTGCCTTCTGATTTAGAAGTTGTTGGTCAGGCTGCCTGTCTCACCTAAATGGACGTTAGTCTTAAAATTCCAGGCCGACCCTTGGAAACTTCTGAGAGCCGTTCTATGTCCGTTACATAGTAACTTCCCTTTTTGAGTTTTAGTTATTTGTTTGATGTGTGGCCATCAGCCGAGTTTTTATATATCCTGAATTAATGTTCCTGTCTTGCCCTTGCCCTTTGAGATAATCTTTTAAGGCCTTAAGCCGTTAAATTATTGCGTTGATGTATGGCCTTCAGCCGAGTTTTAATAACTGCCTGCCGGTGTGGTCGAGCGGTTCTAGACGCTTCAGTCTGGAACCGCGCGACCGCTACGGTCGCAGGTTGGAATCCTGCCTCGGGCATGGATGTGTGTGATGACTTTAGGTTAGTTGGATTTAAGTAGTTCTAAGTTCTAGGGGACTGATGACCTCAGATGTTAAGTCCCATAGTGCTCAGAGCCATTTGAATCATTTTTAATATCTCTTAAATCAATGTTCCTATCTTGAACATGAAATGTTTTAAGATTAGGCCTTCTGCCTTTTAAATTGAAATTCTTCTTTCGAGGCCTAAGCCGTTAAATTATTGATTAATAGCCGGCCTTCAGCCAAATTCCATAAAAATTAAATTTCTAAAGCCTTCAGCCAGTTTACATTGAATATTTAAAAAAATTTTTTTGGTGCTTTAAAGGTGAAACCTCCAAAGAAACTAGTATTTTAATTTTTTGCTTAGGCCTTGCACTTTGGATTTTGAATGTGGCCATCAGACGATTTAAATTTAATCAAAGGAGATCTATTAAAACTTTGAGTGTTTTGCATCCTTGTGTAATATTGTGTGTGGGCAAATAGAGCTTGTATGTTGAGTGCAACTGACAGGAACATATTTTGGCCCTTTCCACAAACTAATGCGCTCTGTCCTTCTAGCCGAGGCATTTCAACCATCGATAAACTTATTACGTGCATTCTCAAGGGCACAGTACAGTCATGTGCTGCAGAATAACGATAGTGGTTGGTGAGTTACATGATACACTGCTGCTTGCACAGCGCATCGCCTCCACTAGGTGCACACCACAAAAGTGGTTAATCCTGTGTGCGTATACTCTGACAGTGACATGCTACAGCACTGAAATCGAGGGTCTTTCAGGGAGACAGAGTGTGTCACGTGTCACCTAGTGCCGCGTAAGAAGACGCCCTCCCCACCCACCACCCCACTTTTACGTGAAACGAGGCCTGCAACTCCCGCTGATGACGTCACATTCTGAGACAGAGCTCCTGTGTAATAAGCTGAATCGTACGCCATGTTTTTCACAACTTCGAGGATTCCGCAATGTTTTCCTTGTGGTCGGGTAACCTGTCCAAGCTCCATTTTACAGTATTTGTTTTAAAACATGTGACACTGCTTGTATGAAGTGTATAGAGACATTCAGAAAGTCCTTTATATATAACAGAAAAATTGAAATGTAATTACACGTCTGTAGTGATGTAGCTTCGAAACTTGCGTGGTAGTTTGTTAATGTTGAATGTAATGAGTTAAGAACTCGCTACCAATGTCTTCAAATGTGGGTGTTATGCAGTAACATCTCGTGTCAGTTTATTAGTTTTTCCCCGTATATAGGCTCGTGCAAAATTGGTGTTTACTTTTTAATCGTAAGTGGGTATTTTGAGAAATTCGGCGTTTTTATTGTACAAAAGGGAGAGGGGAGAGCCTACAGTAGTGTGTTACAGTGAAACGAATTGTTATTACTAGTTTCATTTCTTACTTGTTGAGCTGTGGTCCAAACTTTATTCTTTGAAGGTTATGACATTTCTACAGGTTCCCTACAAATTACAAATCTGTTATAAGAATGCCTTAAGTATCACTAGTCTTACCGTATCTATACAGGTTGAGTCACCAGCTATTGCCACCTAGAATAACTCCGGAAGTATGATAGTAGCTGAAACTTTTTTGGGACAAATGTTGCATGGGACAACGGGGTCTATAATACGACGTTGGTTTTTCGATGCTAGGTGGGGTTGCGTCAGAGATATGAAGGTCAACTTAGTTTTTTTAAATGGGTTGCTATAGTTTGGTGCTTATTTTCTAACAGCGGCTATCGAGACGAATCCAGTGATGTGTTACAGTAAGATCTTTGAAGGTCAACGAAGGTCAAAAATGTGACATGAACGTCCATTTACAGACGGTTTTCGAAGGGATGACCATTGGTATCAATGCAGTGCCACTGACATGTAAACTCCATTCGATGGTTTCGCAATATAACACCAATAGGAACATTAAGACTAGTATCGTCGAATCAAGCGAGTGTGAATGATGGATTCCTTCGAAGAACAAGTCGATATGCTTCTCATTTACGGAAAATGCCAACGAAATGCAGTGAGAGCTAGAGACTTATGCGCTGAAAGGTATCCTCAACGTACTCACCCTACAAGTCATACATTTAAATATGTGTGTAATAAATTGAGAACAACTGGATCCTTAGCGCATCGGAAACATATCCGGAAAAGGAAAGTTACTAACGAGGAAACGGAATTTGGTACTCTAGCCACTGTGGTTCGAGATCCTTGTGTTAGTTAGCGTCAATTATTAAGTTTATTTTATTTACTTACGAGGCTTCATTCACGAACCATGGATACGTTAATTTGGATATCATGCTTTATTGGGCAACTGAAAATCTATGTTGACTGCGGCAAGTTGCACACCAAAAACCGTGGTCGGTGAATGTATGGCGTGGGATTCTGGAGGACAAAACTGTAGGCTTCTATTTCATCGAAGGAAATATAAATGGTATGAAATACACCACATTTCTCTAAGAAACATTAGGTCTGTTATTGTAAGAAATACCTTTAAGAACAAGGAACAGAGTGTGGTATCAAGATGATGGGTGTCTGGGACATTTTTGCTGATGGCTAGAAATGAGTTGCAGAGACAATTCCCAAATCGTTGCATTGGACGCGGAAGAGATGTGTCGGGGCCGGCTCGTTCGCCAGACTTGAAGCCTTTGGTTTTTTTCTTGTGGGGATTCGTAAAAGACATTGTTTAGAAAGACGTTCCAACTGCATCTGAAGGTGTGCGAGAAAAAATTGTGAGAGCATGTGCTTCGATAAGTGCCGATGTGATGAGGAATCCATGATAAGAAGATTGCAGCAGTGTATTGATTCCAATGGTCATCACTTCGACCACCTTCTGTTAATGGACGTTCATGCAACCTTTGCGACCTTCGTTGGACTTCATAGACCTTCGTGTTACACATCATTGGATTCGTCTCGATAGCCGCTATCAGAAAATAAGTACCAAACTATAGCAACCCATTTAAAAAAAATAATTTGACCTTCATTTCTCTGACGCGACCCCACCTAGCAACAAATAGCCAACACCATTGTATGCCCCCCACTGTCCCATGCAACTCTTTTCCCATCAACTTTTCAGCTCCTATCTTATTTTCGGAGTTATTCCTGGCGGCAATAGTTGGTGACTCACCCTGTATAGGAAATCGGGTTAAGTATTATTCAGTTTGCTTAAGTATGTTTATGATAAAGTCGTGAAGGCGACAGGGGTAAAATACAGGGAGCGAAAGGCTATTTACAATTTGTACAGAGGGGTATGAAAGGGAAGCAGTGGTTGGGAAGGGGTTGAGACAGGGTTGTAGCCTATCACCGGTGTTTTCAATCCGTACATTGAGCAAGTTATAAGGAAACAAAAGAAAAATTCGGAGTAGGAAATAAAATCCATGGAGAAGAAATAAAAACTTTGAGTTTCGCCGTAGACATTGTAATTCAGTTAGAAACAGCAAAGGACCTGGAAGAGCAGTACAACGGAATGGATAGTGTCTAGAAAGGAGGATATAAGATGAACATCAACAAAAGCAAAACGAGGTTAATGGAATGCAGTCGAATTAAGTCGGGTGATATTGAGGGAAATAGATTAGGTCATGAGAGACTTAAAGTAGTAAATGCGTTTTGCTATTTGGGAAGCAAAATAACTGATCATTGTCTAAGTAGATAGGATATAAAATGTAGACTCGCAATGGCAAAGAAAGTGTTTCTGAAGAAGAGAAATTTGTTAACATCGAGTATAGATTTAAGTGACAGGAAGTCGTTTCTGAAAGTACTTGTCTGGAGTGTAACCATGGCCGGCCGTGTGGCCGAGCGGTTCTAGGCCCGTCAGTCTGGAACCGCGCGACCGCTACGGTCGCAGGTTCGAATCCTGCCTCCGGCATGGATGTGTGTGATGTCCTTATGTTAGTTAGGTTTAAGTAGTTCTAAGTTATAGGGGATTGATGACCTCAGATGTTAAGTCCCATAGTGCTCAGAGCCATTTGAACCTTTTTTTTTTTTTTTGTAGCCATGTATGGAAGTGAAACATTGACGATAAATATTTTGGACAAGAAGAGAATAGAAGCTTTCGAAATGTGTTGCTGCAGGAGAATGCTAAAGATTAGATGGGTAGATCACATAACTAATGAGGAGGTATTGAATAGAATTTGGGGAGAAGGGAAATTTGTGAGACAGGGATCGGTTGGTAGGACATGTTCTGAGGCATCAAGGGATCACCAATTTAGTATTGGAGGGCAGAGTGGAGGGTAAAAATCGTAGAGGGAGACGAAGAGAGGAGTACACTAAGCAGATTCAGGAGGATGTAAGTTGCAATAGGTACTGGGAGATGAAGACGCTTGCACAGGACAGAGTACCATGGAGAGCTGCATCAAACCAGTCTCTGGATTGAAGACCACAGCAACAACAACGTCGTATAAGTACATCACAATAAATAATTCTCTTCACCAGTTCTCAGGAATAGCAAAATTTTGAGACGAATTTCCTTCAGCATAGTTTTCGAGTGGGGAAGAAAAACATTTGTATACAGTTGGTTTCACATTTATAACTACTTTTATTAACATATAGTTACAATACCCTACTGAGCGCCAGCTCCTGGTTGGGGCCGTATTTCTTCGCTTAGGGCCACGTAGAAATCTAAACATGCAAAAATCACTTTTGCAATGGTTAGTGCCATTCACACCTGAGCAGCCGTCCGTATTTACGCCGAATTCATTATATTTACTTGGCAATTTCCACTCCCATCGTGACTCATGTGTGAACAAATATACTATACTTTGAGAAAAACGTGGCAGACATTTCAGTTCAGGTTGTAGGAGTCTTATTATGAGTGGTCCCGGAAGGTACCGTGCAATTTCCAGTGTAATATTTAGAAGCAGACACGTAAACAATCATTGGCTGTGTATTTAAATGAGGTTACACTACGAAACAGGGAACCGAGAGGGAGGAACAAAATCTGTAAACACTGTCCAGCAATACTAGTTTAAACACTGCTTGCCTTTAAGAAGATACTTGCTTCATATTCGAGCATTTGTGAAATGTGCAGTTGTTGGACTTGATCCGATGTCATTTCAGCTTCTATATTAGACGGTGCAAAGAAACATGCAGAAGGGGAAACCCCTAAGAAAATACACAAACGACTACACAGAACCCGCACATTTTTTTATGTAACTAACTACTCTCTACATTAGTTTACAAGACAGCTGTTTCTTATTTCTGAATAATTTACATGAAAATATTTCCTAAACTGAGTTCGAGTGTCGGTCCGGCACACTGTTTTAATTTGCCAGGAAATTTCATTTCCTAAAATAACACGTTTTTGAAATGATTTCTTTCATAACTATAGGTCTCTGGAAAGCAAGGATAGTCAATAGTATTTTTCAAAAACTGTTTACAAACGATCTTCCAAAGTCATTAGATATGTTTTGAGAAAGCGTTTCCTTCAACTATAATCAGAAATACTCACTCGGGTGTTTTTATAAATCTTACTTTGCTCTATTCTTTGGCATTTTACTATCAACATAAAGGTGAAGAGACATAGACTGAATGTCCAGGAAACACAGAAGGTCCAGCATCCAGTTTCAGTATTGAAAAGGTCTTGTGAACTCATAATACTGAACTTTCTTCCGTCCTCATTTTAAGTTGTGTAACAATGTGCTTCGCTGGAAATGTTTTGTTCAAACTACAAAATCGTCTCTCGTTGAGAAATCTGTACGAAGAACTGCTTGTAAGAACGTGACGCGAATGTTTCCATCTCTTAGTAATTTAAGCGTCTTGTAAGTTGTAGTGCAACATAGTGAAAAAAAAAATACTTCACAAAACTGATATACCAACAACGACAAACCGATATATCAATTCTGAAAGCAAGGAAAAAACCTGCTGCATACTATTAAGGCGGATTCGCACTAGATGTCAAACGGAATGCCAGGTGACGCACCGTTAAATAGTGAAGGCTTCATATTAGACGGAATGTCAACTCGACGTCAGTTCGGTAAATGTGAGGGTATAAGATACCACTAGTGAGTCTAAGTACGGCATCGCAGTTAAGGAATTAGCAATGATGAAATTGATTAACGGCCAAATAGATCTTTACGACGGATAAGCTCATTTTTGTACGGTAAATTGCTGAGAAGCGGAACAACATTTCAAAACAACGGCTTGTATTGGCTAGCGAAAATATATACACAAAAACACATGTCTACGAGGATATATAATACATAGAACCTGTTTACCTAATGCATTGTGCTTCTTTTTCGTACATGGTAAATATAGTCGTAAATAACTTTTTCCCCTTTAATACGTACGATTTTTTCAAATAATTAAAGGTTATAATCTCATTTATACAAAGTGCGGACGTCACCTGTATTCATTTATTGTGAAACCTTATCAATTTTCACTTTCAAGAATATGGCCTCTCTTGCAGAGAAAAGTCAGCGGAAAAAAAATCGAGACAGCATGGAACATTAGCAATTTGTCACGAAAACAAAGGTAAATAACAAGAAGAACATTCCAAAAGTAAGCTTTATGCTTGTTTTTGAAAAGAAGATGGTCGACTGTGTCGAAGAATTGTGCCCTGGTGTATTAGTTTTTGGTAGTCAGATGTGAAAAACAGTAACTTTCGTGGCGTCCCTCGTAGCGTAACAGGTACGTAGACGTAAAAACATGAAATCCACTTCTATATCCCTAGAGAGAGGGCAAGAAAGTGGGTTGGTTGGTTGGTTTGGGGAAGGAGACCAGACAGCGTGGTCATCGGTCTCATCGGATTAGGGAAGGACGGGGAAGGAAGTCGGCCGTGCCCTTTCAGAGGAACCATCCCGGCATTTGCCTGGAGTGATTTAGGGAAATCACGGAAAACCTAAACAGGATGGCCGGACGCGGGATTGAACCGTCCTCCTCGCGAATGCGAGTCCAGTGTCTAACCACTGCGCCACCTCGCTCGGTAAGAAACTGGGTAACAGGCGACAACGCAGTTCGCCCTACCAAAGTCGCCGTCAAAACTTTCTTGACGTTACGTGCCGCTGACGGCCTGTATAAACACCGCCAACTGAAAATGATTGTCGAATGCTTTGACCTGACGTTTCGTTCCATCAAGAGTGATCCGGCCTTAGTCACGCAACAAAATATAGTGAATTATAGAAGGGGCGAAAAGAAAGTTTCATTTCGAAGTCCACCCTAACCCCTTGCCTACATGTGGGTTTTTATACAAGGTGTTCGGGACGTCCCATTACAAATGTATAGAACCTCAAAAGGGAGTGAGTACATACCATTTTTAATAGCAACTCATGTTCGGAAATGTCAAAAAGCGACTCTACAGAGCGTCCAAGTTACGGGCGCTAGATCATGTAAATGTATGTACACACAGGGTAATTACGTTATGATCTCACAAACTTCCTAGGATGATGGAGAAGGGTAAATGTATCAGTTAGAGGTGTCCCTGTAACGAAACGAACAAGTTTACAGTTATGAGCGAAAACTTCTCTGACACCTCAGACAGTGGAATACATGCACTGCTACTGTTGCTTCTAAGATTATTGGGCAGGCAACGTTCAGAGGTGGCCTATCGGCCAAAACAATAAACAATTTCCAGTAAACCTGGGCTCTAAAATGGGTACATGAGCAGCTATGAGCACTTCACCCTATTGGGAAACATCTCCTATATCGAACAACTGCTCATAGCTCTTAAAGTATGCATTTTGCAGCCCATGTTTACGTGACTTTCTTCCTTGTTTTGGCACATACTACTACTTCTGAAAGTTCCCTACCCTACAATCTTAGCAACAACAGTACAGAGGTACCAGAACCGTCTCTGCTTAAAATTTTCGAATTCATTCCTTTCTGATACAGGGACGCTTATCCCGAATTCATACAATTATCCTTCTACATCATCCTAGACAGCTTGTAACATCACTGTGGAATCAACCAGTTGTTGTTATTGTGGTCTTCAGTCCTGAGACTGGTTTGATGCAGCTCTCCATGCAACTCTATCCTATGCAAGCTTCTTCATCTCCCAGTACCTACTGCAACCAACATCCTTCTGAATCTGCTTAGTGTATTCATCTCTTCATCTCCCTCTACGATTTTTACCCTCCACGCTGCCCTCCAATACTAAATTGGTGATCCCTTGATGCCTCAGAACATGTCCTACCAACCGATCCCTTCTTCTAGTCAAGTTGTGCCACAAACTTCTCTTCTCCCCAATCCTATTCTGTACCTCCTCATTAGTTATGTGATCTACCCATCTAATCTTCAGCATTCTTCGGTAGCACCACATTTCCAAAGCTTCTATTCTCTTCCTGTCCAAACTATTTATCGTCTATGTTTCACTTCCATACACGGCTACACTCCATACAAATACTTTCAGAAACGGCTTCGTGACACTTAAATCTATACTCGATGTTAACAAATTTCTGTTCTTGAGAAACGCTTTCCCTGCCATTGCCAGTCTACATTTTATTTCCTCTCTATTTCGACCATCAGCAGTTATTTTGCTCCCCAAATAGCAAAACCCCTTTACTACTTTAAGTGTCTCATTTCATAATCTAATTCCCTCAGCATCACCCGACTTAATTCGACTACATTCGATTATCCTCGTTTTGCTTTTTTTGATGCTCATCTTATATCCTCCTTTCAAGACACTATCCATTCCGTTCAATTGCTCTTCCAAGTCCTTTGCTGTCTCTGACAGAATTACAATGTCATCGCCGAACCTCAAAGTTTTTATTTCTTCTCCATGGATTTTAATACCTACTCCGAATTTTTCTTTTGTTTCCTTCACTGCTTGCTCAATATACAGATTTAATAACATCCGGGAGAGTCTAGAACCCTGTTCACTCCCTTCCCAACCACCGATTCCCGTTGCTGTCCCTCGACTCTTATAACTGCCATCTGGTTTCTGTACAAAATGTAAATAGCTTTTAGCTCCTTGTATTTTACCCCTGCCACCTTCATAATTTGAAAGAGAGTATTCCAGTCAACATTGTCAAAAGCTTTCTCGAAGTCTACATATGCTAGAAACGTAGCGTTGCCTTTCCTTAATCTAGCTTCTAAGATAAGTCGTAGGTTCAGTATTGCCTCACGTGTTTCGATATTTCTACAGAATCCAAACCTTCCCCGAGGTCGGCTTCTACTAGTTTTTCCATTCGGCTGTAAAGAATTCGCGTTAGTATTTTGCAGCCGTGTCTTATTAAACTGATAACTCGGTAATTTTGTCATCCGGTATATACATATATTTATAGGCACCAGAGTCTATAGCTTTGAAACGCTGTAGCGTTGTTGTGTTTTGTTTCCGGACATGGGTTACTATTCAAAATATTATTTACCCATTCCTCTCTACAGGTTCTAGGAATTTGTAGCGGGAATTCCCGAATACCCTATATATCCATAATGGAGTAGCGCTGGGTTGCACACACGCTGCATCAACGTACTCTCACGGGAAGTTCGTGATCGCCACCTGATATGTTCCTATAGTTTTAGCAGTTCGCGGATATTTTGTAAGGGGTGCATGATCAAGGAATTTGTTGCTAGCGCTGCCTGCGATATGTAAGCTATAAGAGAATCTCAGACCAGAGAGCAGTGTTGTCAGCAGTAGGAACTGTGTGGCAGTTGCAGTAAGTGGTTGCTAAGAGTCGTGTGCATGAACTTGGCTGGGCCGGTTGTGGGGAGCGATGGCGGAGCTTGAGCGATACAATATAAGGTAAAAGGAGCCTCGCGCGTATGTAGTATTGTTATATCAAGTCCCATGTAAATGTTTAAAAAAATATTTTAATAATAATCTTTTTTATATAAATTAACTTTTGACAATCATTCATCTCAATTTAGAGAATTTACTAATTTCTCCAATCCATGGTCATCCCGTTAATTGCAAAAAAAAATCAGTTGTTTCCTTTTATACATGACAAATCTATCGGCCAACACTGCACTGGGCTGTGCCAGAAAAATTTATTATAAGAGCAGATATATATGCGTTATCCGGCGACTTCATTGAGGTAAGAATTTTCAATTTATTCAGTATGATCTTTCAAGGCCATGACGCAGCACTGCTGACTTCCAAAATTTACCAGTTTAAATTCACAGTCAATTATTGAAAGGTTATAAGTGAGCCACCATTTTATTGAGAAAATAGTCCCTTTATTATTGGTATAACTGTTGCTAGGTTACACTAAATGACAATCCTATTCATATTTCCATGTTGGGTAGTTACGCTAAATTTGAATATTATTTATATTATTTTATTGTGAGGAGGTTACAATTTTATTCACGTGAAACACACAGATCGAAGAATAAAATCTCTAACGAAACTCAGACTAGTCGATGGTGCTCGCTCAGACATCAAACGTTTATTTAATAGGGGAGCCCACAAACTGTAGCTTAGGCCCTTGTGGGATTACAAACCAACCGTAACATACCGAATTTCGAGATGAGAGAGGGATGCCAAGTAGGAATCGAGCTTGCATAGGGACGTCGTGCCAAGCTAACTGTGATCTGCCGCAGGCTTTACAGCACATCCCGTAGCCTACGGCCCGCGTCGTTCACGGCCACGAGTCGGAACACAGGCTGGCCGCCACGCCCTTCGCCTGCCGTGTGGCGGACACACAGCGACCACAGCAGGCGCCCGCGACGCCGCTCGGCAGGTCATCGGCCCGACCGCGGCCGCCGCCGGAATGCCATTATAACGCCCCTCCTGTCTCCACCCCCATCTCCACGGCGTCGCCCGCCGTAAGTGCGGAGGGCCGGTCGGCCACTGATGCGATAACGAGGTGCCTTCCGCTGGGGCACCGCCCAACCCCGGCCGCCTCACAGGGCGTGCCATCGTCAACAACGTTAACCTGCGGCCGCGAGCGCATCGTGAAACTTTCTTAGCGATTCTTGTCCTTTATCGGGGGACCGTAAATGTTTACACTACTCACAATAGCGCAGAAGACGTAACGTTGCTGACTGTACCGTATTAGGCATTTGCGTTCCACAACAGGATGTACAGCGTAAAAGTAAAACATTAGCTGCTTGCTAAGAGCTGATTAAGGTCAGCCAACTCTTTGGACACCCCCCACATACTTATTCGGAATTTCGATAAGACTGAATATCATCTGTTCCCCATTACTGGTTCATACATCGCGTCATCTGCAACCCTTCCTGCTGTGGCCTTCTCCACCAGACATCACGGCGCCTAGGGTATCAGCAACCAAACTGACAGCCTGCAGCGGCGGGTTGCCCGCTTCGAAGGCACACCGAAGCACTACGCAGCCGACAGGCAACATTGATGAATGGCCACAACAACAACACAGCAAAGATACCAGCGGCCACCAGGGGCCACTACCGGCCCCCATAAACATAAGGAAGAGGTCGCTGCAGATCCCGGAACTATTTTTACACGTCAAACCACGTGATGGAAAATAGTTCCGAGGTACTCATCAGCAGAAGCGCTATAAAGGCCGTCGCTCGGTGGCAAATCGGCAGCCCGGCTTGGATCTTCCGGCTGATCTCTAGATTAGGCTTGGTATATAGGAGAAGTCTCTGGCGGAGACTAGTAGGAAATTATTTCAGTTGTTTTCTATATTATTCTTGTTTGTAGTTGTGATTCGAACACAGATCACTGTTTTGTGTTGTTGTTATACTTGGAGAATGTGTTTTGGTTAATTGAGCAGTCCAATAAATTGTTTTCGGACTTTGATCGTTAGTGTCTTCTGCTTACACAGACATATCACATCCCATTCTCTGAGACAAAGAATTTTACTGTCTCTCTCCTTATACACTGCTATGAAAAAATTCATTGGATACCTCCCAATACAGTGCCTGTGGTAGTGCTGCATCTCGACGTAGCATGGACTCAACAAGTCATTGGAAGTCCCTTGCACAATTATTGAGCCATGCTGCCTCTATAACTGTCCATAACTGAGAAAGTGTTGGCGGTGCTGGATCTTATGCACGAACAGACCTCACATTATGTCCCATAAATGTTCGGTGGGATTCATGACGGTCGATCATGGTGACGAAACCATTCACTCGAACTGTCCAGAATGTTCTTCAGACCAGTCGCGAAGAATTGTGGCCGACTGAAGCTGCGCATAGTCACCCATTAAAGTTCCGTCGGTGTTGGCGAACATGAAGACAATGATGGTCAGCAATTAGCCGAACACTCAGAGGATCCAGTCCATTCCATGTAAACACAACCCACTACCAGCTGGCACAGTGCCCTGCTAACAACTTCTGTCAATGGCTTTGTGGGGTCTGCGCCACACGGAACCTCACCGTCAGCTTTTACTAACTGAAATCGGGACTCTTCTGACAGGTGATACGTTCCAGTCGACATGATCACGAGCCCAGGAGAGACGCTACAGACGATGTGGTCGTGTTAGCAATTAGCAAACGCATTCGCGTCGTTTGTCTGCAGCCATAACCTATTAACGGCAAATTTCGTCACACTGTTCTAACGGTAAGTTCGTCGTACGTCCCCCATTGATTTATCCAGTCATTTCAGTGTTGCCTGTCTGTTAGTGCTGACTTCTCTAAGCAAACGCTGCTTCTCTCGAACTTTAAGTAAAGTCCATTGGCTACTTCATTGTCCTTGGTTAAAGGGAATATCCTAAATTTGGTATTCTCGGCACACTCATAACACTATGCCTCTCGGAATACTGAATTCCCTAAAGATTGCCGAACTGAAATGTCCTATGCCTCGAGCTCCCACTACCATAGTCACCTCGGAAAACTTCACATAAATCACATGAGTACAAATGACAGCTCCACCAGTGCGCTGACCTTTGTACTCTTACCCGATACTGCTACAATCTGTATATGCGCACACCGGTATCCCATGCCTTTTGCTACCTCAGTATGTAACCTTGTGTATAAATCTTACTTTTGCTAAATCTTACTCTCCTACGCTTCGCCTCTTTCAAAGGAGCATAATTATTTCGTAGTATCTTTCTTTCAAGTTACCAGGAATGTTTTACCGTTTTCGTGCTATAATGGATGTTTAATCTTCATGTAGCAGATCCGTTTTAACATAAAATGATCGAAACTGCAGGCATGAACAGTATGTGATGATCAAATGCGAAAGAAATCTACAGTATCAGTTAATTAGACTCACGAAAGAGCAGCTGCGATTGCATTATTCAAACAAAAGAAATTTATGCTCTAATTAATTTTTACGTAATGCATAAATGCCAACGACCTTGCCGCAATGGTAACAGCGTAAGATCACTCAACACTATAACGGCGGAAGCGGTCAAAGTGGCCGCTCATTATCATATCGAATTTATTTACTACGTTAATGAAATACACTCCTGGAAATGAAAAAAAAGAACACATTGACACCGGTGTGTCAGACCCACCATACTTGCTCCGGACACTGCGAGAGGGCTGTACAAGCAATGATCACACGCACGGCACAGCGGACACACCAGAAACCGCGGTGTTGGCCGTCGAATGGCGCTAGCTGCGCAGCATTTGTGCACCGCCGCCGTCAGTGTCAGCCAGTTTGCCGCGGCATACGGAGCTCCATCGCAGTCTTTAACACTGGTAGCATGCCGCGACAGCGTGGACGTGAACCGTATGTGCAGTTGACGGACTTTGAGCGAGGGCGTATAGTGGGCATGCGGGAGGCCGGGTGGACGTACCGCCGAATTGCTCAACACGTGGGGCGTGAGGTCTCCACAGTACATCGATGTTGTCGCCAGTGGTCGGCGGAAGGTGCACGTGCCCATCGACCTGGGACCGGACCGCAGCGACGCACGGATGCACGCCAAGACCGTAGGATCCTACGCAGTGCCGTAGGGGACCGCACCGCCACTTCCCAGCAAATTAGGGACACTGTTGCTCCTGGGGTATCGGCGAGGACCATTCGCAACCGTCTCCATGAAGCTGGGCTACGGTCCCGCACACCGTTAGGCCGTCTTCCGCTCACGCCCCAACATCGTGCAGCCCGCCTCCAGTGGTGTCGCGACAGGCGTGAATGGAGGGACGAATGGAGACGTGTCGTCTTCAGCGATGAGAGTCGCTTCTGCCTTGGTGCCAATGATGGTCGTATGCGTGTTTGGCGCCGTGCAGGTGAGCGCCACAATCAGGACCGCATACGACCGAGGCACACAGGGCCAACACCCGGCATCATGGTGTGGGGAGCGATCTCCTACACTGGCCGTACACCACTGGTGATCGTCGAGGGGACACTGAATAGTGCACGGTACATCCAAACCGTCATCGAACCCATCGTTCTACCATTCCTAGACCGGCAAGGGAACTTGCTGTTCCAACAGGACAATGCACGTCCGCATGTATCCCGTGCCACCCAACGTGCTCTAGAAGGTGTAAGTCAACTACCCTGGCCAGCAAGATCTCCGGATCTGTCCCCCATTGAGCATGTTTGGGACTGGATGAAGCGTCGTCTCACGCGGTCTGCACGTCCAGCACGAACGCTGGTCCAACTGAGGCGCCAGGTGGAAATGGCATGGCAAGCCGTTCCACAGGACTACATCCAGCATCTCTACGATCGTCTCCATGGGAGAATAGCAGCCTGCCTTGCTGCGAAAGGTGGATATACACTGTACTAGTGCCGACATTGTGCATGCTCTGTTGCCTGTGTCTATGTGCCTGTGGTTCTGTCAGTGTGATCATGTGATGTATCTGACCCCAGGAATGTGTCAATAAAGTTTCCCCTTCCTGGGACAATGAATTCACGGTGATCTTATTTCAATTTCCAGGAGTGTAATATGAGTTTTCCTAACTTTTTCTCCTCTTTATGATGATGTCTTACAATTTACAAAACAGTTGTATTTTCTTTGACATTTCATGAGACATACTTAGATGGCTGAAGGTGCCAGTTTGACCCCACTGTAATTTCTCTTTTGAATATATGCATATTATCCAATAATAAGGAAGCAGCAATCAGCAGTCATGCTGAGCAGTTGCTGCTCATTGTTGCAACTTGGCACGTGTAAATTCCGGTCTTCCACAGTTTAAATCACGGCATCCATGTAATAGTCTTTGTCCACGAGACAAGTTTTCGAACACGTTTCGTCAGCGTGGACTTTCTGATGATGTGTTACCTCTCTTGGAGAATTCCAATGTTGAGCAGGAAACTGACTTCACTGGTGATGATGATGATTATATACCTGAGTCAAATGAAGACATTGTGAACGAGGAGCGATTAGTGAAAGAGGAAAATACGAAGTTGCTTCCAAAGCTCTGCCACATGGTTACCAGGTGATATGGATATCTCCTCCTCAGTTCCATTATAATGCAATAAAACTGGTGTTGGCACAGATGAAGAGATATGTGGCCGATAAAAGTACTAGTTTAAAGTAACTGACACTGAAAGACTAATCATGATGCAACAGACAAAATCGCCCTTGTTGACTGGGAAGTGTGCGTACGTAACATTAACAAATTGTAAGAGGAAGATTACCTGAAAGAAGTGGTTAAAGACGAGATAATAGGTTTGTTAACGATCAGTCTGGCACCGACATCCAGCAGCTCTAGCTCTGAAGCCAGTGACAGTGAAACATTTAAATAAAATTGAGTGTGAATGGAATGTAAATTTATTTTGTAATATTCACGAGATATTTACTTTCTTGTCAAGCTGTCTGCGCAGTAGAAAATGTTTCCTAGCAAAATCTGTGGTGTAATGGAAATTTTATTTCAGTTACCTAGCTTTTCTTTTGTTTTTGAGCCATCCATTTTCGGACCGGTTTGATGTGGCCCGTCACGAATTCCTCTCCTGTGCTAACCTCTTCATTTCCAGAGTAGTACTTGCAACCTACGTCCTCAATTATTTGCTGGATGTATTCCAATTTCGCCATCTGCGGTGACCGAGTGATTCTAGGCGCTTCAGTCCGGAACCGCGCTGTTGCTACGGTCGTAGTTTCGAATCTTGCCTCGGGCATGGATGTGTGTTATGTCCTTAGGTTAAGTTGGGTATAAGTAGTTCTAAGCTTTGGGGACTGATGACCTCAGATGTTAAGTCCCATAGTGCTTACAGCCATTTGAACCATTTTATTCCAATATCTGTCTTCCTCTATAGTTTTTGCCCTCCACAGCTCCCTCTAGTACCATGGAAGTCATTCCCTGATGTCTTAACAGATGTCCTATCATCCTGTCCCTCATCCTTTTCAGTGTTTGACACATATTCCTTTTTTTTCAATTCTGCGCAGAATCTCTTCATTCCTTACCGTATCAGTTCACCTAATTTTCAACATTTGTCTGTTGCACAACATTTCAAACATTTCGATTCTCTACTGTTCCGGTTTTCCCAAAGTTCATGTTAAACTACCAAAGAATTCTTTGCTCCAACCGTATTAAACTACCAAAGAATTCTGTGCTCCAACCGTACATTCTCAGAAATTTCTTCTTCAAATTAAGATCTATTTTTTATACTATTAGAGATCTCTTGTCCTGGAAATCCTTTTAGCCAGTATTAGTCTGCTTTTGATATCCTCCCTGCTCCGTCCGTCACTCATTGGTTATTTTGTTGCCTGGGTAACATAATTCTATAACTTCGTCTACTTCGTGACCACCAATACGCATATTACGTTTCTCGCCTTTCTCATTTCTGCTGCTACTCATTACTTACGTCTTTCTTCTGTTTATTCTCAATCCATATTCTGCACGTGGTGTGTTGAGAGCATGCCACTCCGTATCCACATCAAGTGATGCCCCTGGGCCGGCCGCGGTGTTCTCGCGGTTCTAGGCGCGCAGTCCGGAACCGTGCGACTGATACGGTCGCAGGTTCGAATCCTGCCTCGGGCATGGATGTGTGTGATGTCCTTAGGTTAGTTAGGCTTAAGTAGTTCTAAGTTCTAGGGGACTGAGATGACCACAGCTGTTGAGTCCCATAGTGCTCAGAGCCATTTGAACCATTTGATGCCCCTGGCTGGTTGGATTGTAATCCCTGACACGGTACTCGTTAAGGCCTGTGCTATGGTAAGTGAGCGGGATTCACCTTATGAGAAAGGATTTTCGCATAGAAATCGACCGCGTGTACCTGAATGGTGGCAAATCAGACTTACATCCATTCTGTAATAACAATGATACGTCAAGTAAGTTCGAAATGGAATCACACGTCAGAATGGATCAAAAGCAAACCAGAAGATGCTACCAATGTGACAATAATACGGTCGCCAGCCTAATTAGGCATTAACTGAGTTTCTTTCCTGTACAAGTTGGTATATATTCATGCAAAACAACAAGTTGTAACACTGCATAGAATAGTAGAATTTTATAACCAGAAAATCTATTGAACTGATAGTTTCACGTTCTGTACTGATATGGAAAATCATGAATACATAACAGTAGACTATAACGTTTACTACAAAACTTTATACTGTCTATTAATCTGATTAAAACAGGGCATAGGTTACCCTAGAAATTGTACCTTCATGCCACACACAAAATGTCAATTTTGATAAAACACTGATAAATTTTGACTTTTTTATTGACTAACGTTTGCTGGTTAAACCAATTTAGAACACTTCAGAAATCAAATGAACGAGGGGGGGGAGGGGGCGGGGGGACTGAATCTGTTATGATCGCTGTATTTTAAAAATTGATTACTGAATTTATTATTCATTCAAGATTTCCAGTATATAAGTTACTACTCTTTTCATCTTAGTTTCTGCTGATTTAAATGCCTTTAAATCGGTCTCGAAATAATAAACTTCATTACTATATCAATACTAAAGTTATCTTTCGACTTCGTTAGACCTTCGCTATTCATTTACTGGTTCATTAACAAAGCATTTCTTTAAACACCATTCTAATATAGCTAGTTCTGCAAATAATTATTATTAACACAATTTTTAATTTTCACTTCGGGACACTCGGATTGCACAACGTTTGGAAAGGACCCTGTCTAGGTTAGTTGTGAGGATAATTAAATGATAGAAAAGTTCTGGTAAAATTTAGGTTATTATTGCACCAAACAAACACAGTTCACTCTCTGATCCATACGAATGAAGTACTGAAAGTTTCAACCAGCTAGTATCGATGGCGAGGCACAGAGCACACATACAACCACTTCAATGGCTCTTGATGTATCGGCACTTTAATTCTTCTTAGCGTTGCAATACTTTTCCATTTAGTGCCAATGGAATTTTGCCATTCTGTGTGGGCTTTCGAACGGCTTACCCGAGGCTCAGTGAAGCTATGTCTTCCAGGAGAGCCTCCTCGCTCCAGAAGGTGTTGTTCAAACCATTGCCAAGCTCCAACTACTACTGTGCCCGTTGTGTCGTGCAGTGCCCGCGCGCAATTTCCCGCCCTAGCCTGCCATCCACCTTTTACCGCTCCGTGACAGAACGGGTATTCACCCGAGGTTTTCCATTCTACATATCCTAACACATTGCCTACGTACGGACCAGACGCACAGTTACAATTTCAAACATCTTACAACAGTTTCAACATTTATTACATTTCAGTTCCATTACAATATTACTTGACATTTGACATAAACATTAATATTCACATTGAAACTTATTTACAGTTTTCTTAACATAATGAGATGAAACAAAAAGAATTGAAATCAGAACATCAATTACACACGTTTATCGAAAAATCAGATGAAAAGAATTACTTATAAGTACAATAGTACAGAGTCGCTGTTGGTACAGGATGACACGGCGGCCGGTCGGTACCGTTGGGCCTTCCGAGGCCTGTTCGGGCGGAGTTTAGTTTTAGTTTCATCTTCTGTACAGATTAAACTGTTCATTCCACTCAGCAGATCATGTAATTCTTCTTCTCTTTCACTCAGGATGGCAATGTCATTAGCGAATCGTATAACTGAAATCCTTTCTCTTCAAATTTTAATTCCTCTCCTGAACCGTTCTTTCCTTCTTTGATGTACAAACTGAACTGTAGAGATGTAAGATTAAATCCCTGTCTTATACTGTTCGTAGTCTTCCACTCTTGTCATCCCCTCTTGGCTCCTGTGTGTGTCTCTCGGCATAATTTATCCCCGTTTTCTCGAGCATTCCGAACGTCTTGCACGTTTCACATTGTCGAGCGCTTTTTCCAGGTCGAGAAATCCTATGAACGTGTCTTGATTTTTGCTGTAGTCTTGCTTCCATTATCAACCACAACGTCAGAATTACCTCAGGTGCCTTTTCGTTTCCTAAGGCCATCGTCATCTAACACATCCTCAATTTTCTTTTCCGTTCTTGTGTACATTATTCTTGTCAGTAACTGGCATGCATGAGCTTTTAAGCCAATTATGCGATACTTCTCTCACTTGTCACCTCTTGCAGTCTTCGGAATTGTGTGGATGGCAATTTTCCAAAAGTCGTATGGCATATCGTCAGACTACTACACTACTAGGCATTAAAATTGCTACACCAAGAAGAAAGGCAAATGATAAACGAGTATTCATTGGACAAATATATTATACTAGAACTGACATGTGATTACATTTTCACGCAATTTGGGTGCATAGATCCTGAGAAATCAGTACCCAGAACAACCACCTATGGCAGTAATAACCTACTTGATACACCTGCGCATTGACTCAAACAGAGCTTGGATGGCGTGTACAGATACAGCTACCCATGCACCTTCTACACGATACCACAGTTTATCAGGAGTAGTGACTGGCGAATTGTGACTAGCCAGTTCCTCGGCCACCATTGACCAGACGTTTTCAGTTGGTGAGATATCTGGAGAATGTGCTGTCCAGGGCAGCAGTCGAACATTTTCTGTATCCAGAGAGGCCCGTACAGGACCTGCAACATGCGGTCATGCATTATCCTGTTGAAATGTAAGGTTTCGCAGGGATCGAATGAAGGGCAGAGCCACGGGTCGTAACACATCTGAAATGTAACGTTTACTGATCAAAGTGCCGTCAATGCGAACAAGAGGTGACCGAGACGTGTAACCAATGGCACCCCATACCATCACGCTGGGTATTACGCCAGTGTGGCGATGACGAATACACACTTACAATGTGCGTTCACCGCGATGTCGCCAAACACGGTTGCGACCATCATGGTGCTGTAAACAGAACCTGTATTCATCCCAATAAATGACGTTTTGCCATTCGTACACCCAGGTTCGTCGTTGAGTACACCATCGCAGGCGCTCCTGTCTGTGATGCAGCGTCAAGGTAGCCGCAGCCATGGTCTCCGATCTGATAGTCCATGCTGCGCAAACGTCGTCGAACTGTTCGTGCAGATGGTTGTTGTCTTGCTAGTGTTCCCATCTGTTGACTCAGGGATCTAGACGTGGCTGCACGATCCGTTACAGCCATGCGGATAAGATGCGTGTCATCTCGACTGCTAGTGATACGAGGCCGTTGGGATCCAGCACGGCGTCCGTATTGCCCTCCTGAACCCACCGATTCCATATTTTCCTAACAGTCATTGGATCTCGACCAACGCGAGGCACAATGTCGCGATACGATAAACCGCAATCGCGATGGGCTACAATCCGACCGGTATTAAAATCGGAAACGTGACGCCACCCATTTCTCCTCTTTACACGAGCCATTACAAAAACGTTTCACCAGGCAACGCCGGTCAACTGCTGTTTGTGCATGAAAAATCGGTTGGAAACTTTCTTCATGTCAGCACGTTGTAGGTGTCGCCACTGGCGCCAACCTCGCGTGAATACTCTGAAAAGCTAATCATTTGCTTATCACAGCATCTTATTTCTGTCGGTTAAATTTCGCGTCTGTAGCACGTCATCATCGTGGTGTAGCAATTTTAATGGTCAGTAGTGTACATTCTATACATGGACGTGAATAGTCGTTGTGTTGGCGATTCTCCCAATGATTTTAAAAATTCAGATGGAATGCTATCTATTCCTTCTACCTTATTTCATCTTAAATCCCCGATAGCTCTCTCAAAATAGTATACTAGCACTAGATCCCCTCTCTTCTTAATCGACTCCTATTTCTTCTTCTATCGGTTTTTTTTTTTCCATCAGTCTACTGACTGGTTTGATGCGGCCCGCCACGAATTCCTTTCCTGTGCTAACCTCTTCATCTCAGAGTAGCACTTGCAACCTACGTCCTCAATTATTTGCTTGACGTATTCCAATCTCTGTCTTCCTCTACAGTTTTTGCCCTCTACAGCTCCCTCTAGTACCACGGAAGTCATTCCCTCATGTCTTAGCAGATGTCCTATCATCCAGTCCCTTCTCCTTATCAGTGTTTTCCTCATATTCCTTTCCTCTCCGATTCTGCGTAGAACCTTCTCATTCCTTACCTTATCAGTCCACCTAATTTTCAATATTCGTCTATAGCACCACATCTCAAATACCTCGATTCTCTTCTGTTCCAGTTTTCCCACAGTCCATGTTTCACTACCTTACAATGCTGTACTCCAGACGTACATCCTCAGAAATTTCTTCCTCAAATTAAGGCCGGTATTTGATATTAGTAAACTTCTCCTGGCCAGAAATGCCTTTTTTGCCATAGCGAGTCTGCTTTTGATGTCCTCCTCGCTCCGTCCGTCATTGGTTATTTTACTGCCGAGGTAGCAGAATTCCTTAACTTCATTGACTTCGTGACCATCAATCCTGATGTTAAGTTTCTCACTGTTCTCATTTCTACTACTTCTCATTACCTTTGTCTTTCTCCGATTTACTCTCAAACCATACTGTGTACTCATTAGACTGTTCATTCCGTTCAACAGATCATTTAATTCTTCTTCACTTTCACTCAGGATACCAATGTCATCAGCGAATCGTATCATTGACATCCTTTCACCTTGTATTTTAATTCCACTCCTGAACCTTTCTTTTATTTCCATCATTGCTTCCTCGATGTACAGATTGAAGAGTAGGGGCGAAAGGCTACAGCCTTGTCTTATACCCTTCTTAATACGAGCACTTCGTTCTTGATCGTCCACTCTTATTATTCCCTCTTGGTTGTTGTACATATTGTATATGACCCGTCTCTCCCTATAGCTTACCCCTACTTTTTTCAGAATCTCGAACAGCGTGCGCCATTTTATATTGTCGAACGCTTTTCCCAGGTCGACAAATCCTATGAAAGTGTCCTGATTTTTCTTTAGTCTTGCTTCCATTATTAGCCGTAACGTCAGAATTGCCTCTCCCGTCCCTTTACTTTTCCTAAAGACAAACTGATCGTCACGTAGCGCAGTCTCAATTTTCTTTTCCATTCTTCTGTATATTATTCTTGTAAGGAGCTTCGATGCATGAGCTGTTAAGCTGATTGTGCGATAATTCTTGCACTTGTCACCTCTTGCCGTCTTCGGAATTGTGTGGATGATGTTTTTCCGAAAGTCAGATGGTATGTCGCCAGACTCATATACACTACACACCAAAGTGAATAGTCGTTTTGTTGCCACTTCCCCCAATGATTTTAGAAATTCTGATGGAATGGTATCTATCCCTTCTGCCTTATTTGAACGTAAGTTCTCCAAAGCTCTTTTAAATTCCGATTCTAATACTGGATCCCCTATCTCTTCTAAATCGACTCCTGTTTCTTCTTCTATCACATCAGACAAATCTTCACCCTCATAGAGGCTTTCAATGTATTCTTTCCACCTATCTGCTCTCTCCTCTGCATTTAACAGTGGAATTCCCGTTGCACTCTTAATGGCTCAAGTGGCTCTGAGCACTATGAGACTTAACTGCTGAGGTCATTAGTCCCCTAGAACTTAGAACTAGTTGAACCTAACTAACCTAAGGACATCACAAACATCCATGCCCGAGGCAGGATTCGAACCTGCGACCGTAGCGGTCTTGCGGTTCCAGACTGCAGCGCCTTTAACCGCACGGCCACTTCGGCCGGCTGCACTCTTAATGTTACCACCGTTGCTTTTAACGTCACCAAAGGTTGTTTTGACTATCCTATATGCTGAGTCTGTCCTTCCGACAATCATATCTTTCTTGATGTCTTCACATTTTTCCTGCAGCCATTTCGTCTTAGCTTCCCTGCACTTCCTATTTATTTCATTCCTCAGCGACTTGTATTTCTGTGTTCCTGATTTTCCCGGAACATGTTTGTACTTCCTCCTTTCATCAATCAACTGAAGTATTTCTTCTGTTACCCATGGTTTCTTCGCAGCTACCTTCTTTGTACCTATGTTTTCCTTCCCAGCTTCTGTGATGGCCCTTTTTAGAGATGTTCATTCTTCTTCAACTGTACTGCCGACTGCGCTATTCATTATTGCTGTATCTATAGCGTTAGAGAACTTGAAACGTATCTCGTCATTCCTTAGTACTTCCGTATCCCACTTCTTTGCGTATTGATTCGTCCTGACTAATGTCTTGAACTTCAGCCTACTGTTCATCACTACTATATTGTGATCTGAGTCTATATCTGCTCCTGGGTACGACTTACAATCCAGTATCTGATTTCGGAATCTCTGTCTGACCATGATGTAATGTAATTGAATTCTTCCAGTATCTCCCAGCCTTTTCCAAGTATACCTCCTCCTCTTGTGATTCTTGAACAGGGTATTCGCTATTACCAGCTGAAACTTGTTACAGAACTCAATTAGTCTTTCTCCTCTTTCATTCCTTGTCCCAAGCCCAAATTCTCCCGTAACATTTTCTTCTACTCCTTCCCCTACAACTGCATTTCAGACGCCCATGACTATTAGATTTTCGTCCTCCTTTACATACTGCATTACCCTTTCAATATCCTCATACACTTTCTCTATCTGTTCATCTTCAGCTTGCGACGTCGGCATGTATACCTGAACTATCGTTGTCGGTGTTGGTCTGCTGTCGATTCTGATTAGAACAACCTGGTCACTGAACTGTTCACAGTAACACACCCTCTGTCCTACCTTCCTATTCATAACGAATCCTACACCTGTTATACCATTTTCTGCTACTGTTGATATTACACAATGCTCATCTGACCAGAAATCCTTGTCTTCCTTCCATTTCACTTCACTGACCCCTACTATATCTAGTTGAGCCTTTGCATTTCCTTTTTCTGATTTTCTAGTTTTCCTACCACGTTCAAGCTTCTGACATTCCACGCCCCGACTCGTAGAACGTTATCCTTTCGTTGATTATTTGATCTTTTTCTCATGGTAACCTCCCCCTTGGCAGTCCCCTCCCGGAGATCCGAATGGGGGACTATTCCAGAATCTTTTGCCAATGGAGAGATCATCATGACACTTCTTCATTTACAGGCTACATGTCCTGTGGATACACGTTACGTGTCTTTAATGCAGTGGTTTCCATTGCCTTCTGCATCCTAATATCGTTGATCATTGCTGATTCTTCCGCCTTTAGGGGCAATTTCCCACCCCTAGGACAAGAGAGTGCCCTGAAGCTCTATCAGCACCTCCGCCCTCTTTGACAAGGCCGTTGGCAGAATGAGGCTGACTTCTTATGCCGGAAGTCTTCGGCCGCGAATGCTGATTATTTATCAAAATTTAGGCAATGGTGGGGATCGAACCCGGGACCGAAGACGTTTGGATTATGATTCAAAGACGCTACCCCTAGACCACGGGTGCATACAGAGTTTTTTCTATCGTATCAGAAAAATATTGCTTCATAGAGGCCCTCAGTGTATTCTTTCCATCCATCCGCTCTCCCCTCTCGTTATTGTGACTAAAATACAACGTAGTTTAAAATGCTCTTCATCCTGCAATGGATAATTTAGGATTCATTCTTTCGTCGTTTCATTAATAAAGTAAGAGGCGACAACAAACGGCGTAATTTATTATTCGATCCATACTTCATTGCGAGAATCTGTATTACTGCTTTCTCTGTATGTCGTTGTGGTTGAGAAAACTTGAACAGATTTTCCATTCTGTAATGTGTAACTCATACTTATTAGGTACACTTAGTAAATATATCGCGAAACGATTTGTAGCGTACAATGAACCAAACCGTAGGAAGGCAGGTTAAAGCACCGGTATTATACCCGTCCGTTACGTAAGTTGCTGTCTGTGTACTTTCATTCCAGTTGACAACGCAGCATTCATTGTGAGCTGCGCGGCGGAACGCCCACGGGGGTGAAAGCTATATGAGAGAAGAGGCAACAAGCCAGGTAGTTCTTTCCAGACCACTAGAGGCTCTAGAGGTCAAACGAAGCTGGAATTGACCAATGACAGCTATCCAATGGCGGTTGTTGAAATTATATCATCTTGCTCTGTACTGAAGTCAACGGTTACAGTCGTCATTGCACATGTTTCATATTTAAATAGTACTGATCTTCATTATAAACAGATTTTTTTCTTTTAATTTCATAAAGTTCACCGTAGAATTGAATAGATTTCCTGTTGAAAAAAATGTCCGCAATTAATCCTAAAGTAAGACATTTAATTTTCAGTAAATAATCTCGTAGCCTGTAAGTGAAATGTATTCTCCTCTATCGTGAATGAAGCTGTGTGATTTGTTTGCTTACTTAAATAACTTTGGTATGTCAGTAGCGGTTTTATTTGATGAAGAATTCAACATAACAAATTGACGTTGAAATACTCCTGTAAATTCCCCAGCTGTTCATCTGGATATTACGTCGGTTCAACGGAGAAAGTTAGCAACAAGCATTTCTACAGGTTTCCAAAACCACTTCAGGAATTGTTTCTGAAATGAGAAGTGTGAACTGTCATCTGATGTGAATTGTGCTACTTATTTTGTTTGTGAAGATCATTTTTTCGAAGAAGATTCTATGAATAAAACTTGGCCTAGGCTAAACAGGGATGTGTTCCCGAAACATGTGGCAGGTGTTCCATGTGAAATTTCTAATGTCACTAGTGAATCTGGTGAAACTGTTGTTCATAGTGAAATTTTTATTGTCTGCTTGAGAAATAAAAAGTAAGTTTTGTTTTCATTTCACTGTTTTTTCCACCTTTCCTATTTTTGGTACTTAATATTTATGTCTTCTTTTTTGTGTTGAAGCATTTGCAATCGTAAGATGTAGGAATATTTTTTAAGAAATTAATGGTCAGTAGTGCAGGTTTCCTGGGTAATTATTCAGAAATTACAGTCCTGAAATATAGTTGCAACGATTTCAGAATTCTTCATTAATTAATACTGTGATAAAGATTTCTTAATTGAACCTCTTTAACTGCCAATTATTCTCTTAATTATAGTTTTTTTTCTCCATTGATCCCATAGTTTATAAGATGTCAAAGTATGAAATTAATCAGGAATTAGCTGCAACAATTTTTATTTACCTTGTGACAGTTATTTAGACTTGAAGCTTGTTTCGACTTACTGTCAGTTTCAAGTGTTGCGTCTAGTTGTTGTGACGGGCAAAACGTCCTGGAGCTTTTATATGTTGATAGAAATCAATACGTGTCAGTCTGGAAGTCTATTCTTGACGGTAGCGCCTGACAGTTGATGCTCAAGAAAACATCATTGGAGCAGCGACAGTCAGACACAAACGTCAAAAATAGACTTGTAAACTGACGCAATTATACTTATTTCTATCAACATATAAAAGCTCCTGGATGTTTTGTGCGTCATAAAAACTAGATGCAATACTTGAAACCGACAGTAAGTCGAAACAAGCTTGCAGCTTAAATAGCTGAAGCTAAATAAAACTGTTGCAGCTAAATTGGACTACAAATATTTCCGAATAATAGGTTTGTCACTGTTGTACTGCAATGTGCTATAGCCGTGTTTCAGTTATTTTATTATGATGCTAGCCAAAACAATTACATAGTACGTCCAGGAAACTGAGATAAGAAAATTAAAAGAAAAAAAACAGCGTACATAAGCAAGGAGGGATGCAACCTGAAATGTTTATCCTTTTTTGTAGTTCATCTCCATACCACTAGAGGCGTTGCTATCGGCCTGTGTTTCCCTCTTTTAACGCGGAAGTTGCGCTTCTCTTTCATTGTTGTTCTGTGGGGAGGCCATTAACGCTGTAGCTGACTATAGCAACGAACTTAAACACGTGCATCTGTTTGCTGTTGCAAAAGTCTTACAAACAGTAGCTTAAAGTGACCATCACAGTTTGTGAAGTTCGTTTTGTTATAGAGTAATTAACAAGAATCAATGCGGTGTAATTCGTTTTACCGCAGAGGATACGACTCCTGTGTAACCGAGTTAATAGGGCACCTTTGTCGGCATGACGAGCTCCTAGAAATCGTTACAGCGCGACACTACAGTTAATTGTCAACACTGAAGTTACGAACGTGCGCGGAAATAGACGCGCTACTGAAACCTCTACGACTTAGTCGTCTCAGCAAACACCGGGTGTTCCAGCAAACCTGTTTCTTCTGAAAATCTGATCTCGCCAGAAAAGGCTGTCACCATCGACATTATTCCCACTATATGCCTACGTAAAATCGATATGTGACATAATTTCTTGCATCCTTGCATCAATGTTACTCATGTCTTGCATAGTTCTGGAGTCACTATTTGTATTTTTACAAGAGCTGTTAAAAACGTAGCTCGATTAGTACTAGAGGATAATTTCTGTGTTAAACAGATAATGACGCCATTAAAGAGTTTTAAGTGTGCCAGTACACGATTTGTTTTTTCCTAATGTATTTCCATTTACTAGTAGTACTGTAACAGTTAACAAACTGTCTCTATGGCGACGTATACTGATACATTTCAAAGAGATTCCAACTGGCAAAAGTATTCAGGGACGCTCTTTTATAAAACCATTTCATCGCATTGCTCAGCAGAGATATGACGATTTAAGCAAAGAAGTATGCAAGGTACACATTCACAATAAAGGTATAATTCAGTGTTTACATTACCATGGATGTCGTTTCACGACATCATTGCAAAGATGTTAGTCATATCAAGAGAAATTCTTTTCAGTTACTAACTATTCTTAATGGTGAAAGCGAATTTCCTGTTCTCGTACATAATGTCGCTGCACAAAACTCGGTACCATTTGTACAAGAAGCAGCTCCTAAACTTCCTCAGCCTCTCACAATGTCTGGAAAAGAACAACATACGTGTAACTCTTCTACTACAGTACCAGATATATCACCTTCGGTACAAGAAGTAGTTCCCAAAATTCCTCCTCCTCCCACATGGTTTGGAAAAGAGCAACATACATCAGACTTTTGCGCTGCCATTGTAGAAATAACACATAAACACACTCAAAGACTGATGCTACCGCAGCTCGACATGTGTGAGCAGCCCATAGTGGCTTGGGTTCTATGTTTTCTATTTAAAAATTTTGTGACTAAAGTTTTTTTGCGTGATATCTATTTTATACGTGACATACCAGTTCAAATGTCTTACTTCTGAAGAAGGTCCTCTTATCAGTTGCCGAAACCTAGGTCAAAAGATTTCATTTTTGGGACTGAGGGCTGTTATTGCTTTAACTTTACTTTGTAAACGGTCGCTGACAACACATCCATGTTCAAAAATTTCGTATTGTTCAAGTTTTAGAGCCTCCACCTTACTCGCCCTATGACTTCCAAACAATTGCCAATTCTGACGTAATTGCTCCCAGTTCAATAAAGAGTAATGGTAGCTCTATGTACGTATTAATACATTGACAAAACAACGTTCCTGGGCTGTTGTTAAATGGATTTCAAGCGGGTGCAGCAGATTGAGGCAGATAATTCCCCGACTTACTCATTAGTATAAGGGGAAACCACGGGTGTAAGAACACATCACTACAAGGTTAATTATGTAGAGTGTGCAAGGGAAAGGGGTATAGGCAACTACTTGGCTATCTAAAGAGTCATCAGTATGATTTTAAAACCAAAGACACGTTGGCATACATGGAGAAAAATGTGTAATGATATTTTAAAACAAATAGGAAACAAATAAAATGGTTTTATTAACCATCACATTTAGACAAATATTGCCATGACCAACTTAGAGACTAAGAATTACACTGTCCTGAAATGAATAACATGCTTTCTTCCAACCATTGGAAAGATATTCACCTGATGAGCATGAAAACAATGGCAGAGTTAGCAGTAGGAAATAACAGTGCAGCATAATTTTCGCCCAAGGCGACGTAGTACTCACGTTTAAACCGTGGAGAAAGTATCATCAAATTTTAAGCGGTAGGAGCACAATATCCCTGTGACAGCTATTTTAACAAGTTTAGCCCACATTATTTCAACACGACAGTGATAGAACGATTTATTTACGATCCGTTACGAAGCGCTGTAGCGATCTGTTAGTCCCACGGTTTTAACAAATATTTGGGCCAGCTATGTTTTAACGCCAGACACTTCTATTTTTTATCGACGGTGATGTGCGGGCAGTTCAGTATTGGGCCAGGACTATATCTATGGTCCAGCCCTAAATCAACATTTCGGCAGTAGATCTGCCTTTAGCCTACATTTCTACCACCATTTGGAACTCTTGCTAACGAGGATCCCAATGAGCACAATACACAGGTAGGAGCAACACCGTATTGAATATCATTGATTTTGATTCTATAGACGCATAAAAAACAACACTTTCCGACAGACTACCTCGATATTGGTTATCGTTTGCCTCTTATTTTAGAGCATTTTCAGGCTTATTGTTTTTATTCTTCCATGCCCATCGGCCACGAATGGTCACAGTTATGGAAGCAATGCGACACTTTTCTTGAGCAAATTAGTTGGGTCGGATGAAATGACCCAAACTGAAGCAGTCATATTATAAATACTACGTGAGAAGTTGAAACGGTGTTGCCAGCTGTCTGACCTGAAAACGAACGTCCATTACCATAGACCCTGATCGGACGGTGCGTAAAGGATCCTACTATAGGCGTGATTCATCTTGACAATCACAGTGCAGTGGATTGGACATGATTATTGATTAAGGGTGGAAGTCTACATAAATAAGACTTTAATACAGACTCAATACAATATGTATATTTCATAGAGGCCACAATGGTAGGACTGTATGTAGGGTGGTGGAATGGGTAGTTGGCGGTCGGGTTGCCAAACTACACCACCCTACACAGTTTATGAAAGGAGTAGTGATGGGATGTCTGGTAGTCATCCGTGGTGTTATCGTAGAAGCACTGGTAAAATATTCATTGATTGTTAATCAGCTACCATATTCGCGTTGGTATTCCGAGAAACAAATTCCCCCAGGTTGTATTACGTGTATGTCCAAAAAATGCATGGTTGGCAGTGAGTACGGCTTAGATTGTCGAAAGGGCATTGATAATGATGGCAGATAGTCAGTAAGTACGCTGACCACAGCAGCATGTGGTGGCACGTAATGCACCCTAGAGAATGTCAGGCACCCTAGGAAGCAGTGTGCAGAGGAGAACAGATTCATGTCATAGCCCAAGGGAGATGAGACAGCTCCCAGCACCGTGAGTGTCAGGAGGCCAGTGTTGACGGCACCTGTTCAGTAAGTAAGCTGACCACAGCAACATTTGGTGGCATGTAATGCACACCACAGGTTGTCAGGCACCCTAGGATGTTGTGTGCAGAGGAGAGCAGATTCATGTCATGGCCCAACGAGGATGAGACAATACCCAGCAACTTGAGTGTCGGGAGGCCAGTGCTGATGAAGGCAGTAGTTCAGTAAGTATGCTGATCACAGCAACATGTCGTAGCACGTACTGCACCCTAGAGGATGTCAGGCACCCTAGGAAGCGGTGTGCAGAGGAAAACAGAGTTATCTCATGGCCCAAGGGGGTGAGACACCTCCAAGCACCTTGAGTGTCAGGGGGCCAGTGCTGATGACGGCAGCAGTTCAGTAAGTATGCTGACCAGAGCAACATGTGGTGGCACGTAATCTACCCTAGAGGATGTCAGGCACAATTCGTTGTTGTGTGCAGTGGAGAGCAGAGGCATGTCATGGCCTAAGGGGGATGAAACAGCTCCCAGCACCTTGAGAGTCGGGAGGCCTGTGCTGATGACAGCAGCAGTTCACTAAGTATGCTGTCCACAGGATCATCTGGTGGCATGTAATGCACCCTAGAGGATTTCAGGCACCCTGGGATGTTGTGTGCAGAGGAGAGCAGATTCATATCATGGCCCAGGGAGGATAAGACAGGTCTAGCACCTGGAGTGTCAGAAGGCCAGAGCTGATGACGGCATCAGTTCAGTATGTATACTGATCACAGCAACATGCAGTAGCACGTAATGCAACCTAGAGGATATCAGGTACCCTAAGAAGCAGTGTGCAGAGGAGAGCAGATTCATGTCAGGGCCCAAGGGGGATGAGAAGGCTCCCACCACCTTGAGTGTCGATTGGCCAGTGCTGATGACAGCAGCACTGCAGTAAGTATGCTGATCACAGCAACGTGCGGTAGCATGAAGTGCACCCTAGAGAATGTCACGCTACCTGTGTGTCGGGGGGCCAGTGCTGACGAAGGCAGTAGTTCAGTATGAATGCTGACCACAGCAACATGTGGCGGCATGTAATGCAACCTAGAGGATGTCAGGCATCCTAGGGTGTTGTGTGCAGAGGAGAGCAGAATCATGTCATGGCCCAAGGAGGATGAGACAGCTCCCAGCAACTTGAGTGTCGGGAGGCCAATATTGATGACGGCAGCATTTCAGTAAGTATGCTGATCACAGCAACATGCGGTAGCACGTAATGCACCCTAGAGGATGTCAGGCACCCTAGGAAGCAGTGTGCAGAGGAGTGTAGAGTCATGTCGTGGCCCATGGGCTTCAGACAGCTCACAGCACCTTTAGTGTCGGGAGGCCAGTGCTGATGACGGCAGCAGTTCAGTAAGTATGCTGACCACAGCAAAATGCGTTGGCATGTCAGGCACCCTAGGATGTAGTGTGCTGAGGAGAGCAGTTTAATGGCAAGGCCCCAGAGGATGAGACAGCTCCCAGCACCAGCGGTTATTCTCTACCCATACAGAAGCAGGCGGCATTAAATTAGCACAGGTGACAGTGGTTGAACACTTGCACGGTCTTGGGTTTAAGCTGCAAACTCCAGGGCAGGAGGAGACAGTAGCTGAAGTAAGCTCCCAGGTATCCTGCTGGCTGGAGAATGCTAAGTGCGAAGCATCTGTAGCAGCTACCAGCTGCTGGTCGAGTCACGTAGACTCATTGACTTGTTGCCTCATAGTGAGTAGACTGACATAGGTTCGATTTGTTTTGTCACTTCATCTATTTCGATCATGCAGGACACAAATTTGTGTGGCTCGGATGTGAAGCCCCAATGACTGTACCTTCCTGCTGCATCAGTGATATGTTGACTCTGATCCTTTGGCTGCACATGGAGATGTGCAAAGAGTCCGGTGTCATTAAGGTAGTTCTGGTTGTATTGGCAAGCAGCTTCTGATGATAACGTTTAGTACGCTCTAGTCCGACCCACTTATGTAGCCTTCTGCATAAGATGTGGCAGTTGTCTTAATTTTACTCAACTGGGCTCAATACGTTATTTGCGATCCAACGGAAGCGTTACAAATACATTAACAATGATGCTCACACGAGTGAATAAGGTAAAATGATTGTGAAAATTGTGCCAAAACTACCCTGATTCAACATAGCTATTACTAAACTGGGAGTCAAAGCTTGAAGAACCCATGCCCGAGGCAGGATTCGAACCTGCGACCGTAGCAGTCCCGCGGTTCCGGACTGCAGCGCCAGAACCGCTAGACCACCGCGGCCGACTATGGAGTCAGTTCCCTCCAGCACTACTTCATATATTAGTCTAGTCCATGCCACGTCGTGTTGCGGCCCTTCTGCATGACCTCTGGGTCCCTGCAAGATATCAGGCATCTGTACCAGTTTCTTTGGCTCTTCAGTGTGGAATTACGTTAGCGGTGGCCTATAGGCGTCATCGATCCGGAGGCAATCGAAATTACTAGTTGCTTTCGTAATTCCAGATTGCAGCGGCCTTGCCGCAGTGGATACACCGGTTCCCGTCAGATCACCGAAGTTAATCGCTGTTGGGCGTGGTCGGCACTGGGACGGGTGACCGTCTGGGCCGTCATCCGCTGTTGCAATTTTTCGGGGTGCACTCAGCCTCGCGATGCCAATTGAGGAGCTACTCGACCGAATAGTAGCGACTCTGATCACAGAAAACCATCATAACGACCGGGAGAGTGGTGTGCTGATCACACGCCCCTCCTATCCGCATCCTCCGCTGAGGATGACACAGAGGTCGGATGGCTCCGATGGGTCACTTGTGGCTAGAAGACGGAGTGCTGCTGCTTTTTCGTAATTCCAGACCATGTGATTGTCGTAACTGTCGAGCGACAGGATCTTTAACCACATATCTTTTATCGATATATTGGAGCCTTTAATACTCATATTCCATCAGCATAGCGCGTAAATCGTATGGCCATGTGATGTAGAGACTGCACCAGCCACCGAAAAATGCATCGAGAGGGCAGAAGAACTCGGACTTCACGTATTGAAACTAACTGTGCCCATTTGCACAGTTATTGAACCGGTTGCTATGCTACCTTATACTGGCTGACGGCTTCCAACGTCTAGGTGCCTTTCTCCGGCGCCTCTCTGGTATACTTCTGCGCAAACGACCTTTAGAATTTAGCATAAAGCGCTCTCTTACAACAGTGTGCGCCATTTTGGCGAAAATTACCAACCTCTGAGTTAACTGTAATTGGGACCTGCAAAAATTAGAGGCAATACCTATATAGTGATATATCATTAGTTTCTACTTCGTAGTAATCAAGTGCGCCCTTGCAAGACGTAGCGAGTTCGCGCAAAAGAGTTATTTATTATAATCATTGCTAGCCTCAAGAGCTTGTTAATATCTAAGCTAATTATGAGTCGGTAATTGTTTGCCATACTTGAAGAATGTGATAGCACAACCACAGTACGTTAGATAGGCTTAGGGTCAAAACAGCTACGAATTCGACTACTTGCCGCAGGTGCTTCGAAGATGGTCAAGTAAACTAGAGACCCAGCGCGACTGAGAGGAGCAAATAACCTTCGTCAGAGATAAAAGCGAACTCATGTGCAAAAGCTCACTCACTCAGAAGAGGAACTGGCGCTTGTGTGGTCGTTGGCGGAGCGGGATGGCGGGAGGGGGGGGGGGGGGTTGGTTCGGGACGAGAGGGCGTTACGAATCGAATGGCGGCGTGCGCCGAGCCGGCGAGGACGCTCGAGCGCGCAGGAGCGACGGCGCGACGGCGCCGCGCACAGACGCTCACGCCCGACTGGCAGCGAAAACAGGAGGCGCCTCTGCGCCGCTCTGCTACACAAACGGGCGCCGCTGAATACGCAGGTGCCGTCCTTTGCAGCTGCTGAATAAGCACCACTGGCGGCATTTCCAACGGCACCTGTCCCGAAGCAGGCAACCTCCCCAAATGAAATCCTCCTCTCGCACGTTCTTCCTTACCACGAATATTGAAGAATATTCGTCTAGATGCCACCATGCGCACACTAAAGTATTACACTACTGGCCATTACAATTGCTACACCAAAAAGAAGTACAGATGACAAACGGGTATCCATTGGACAAATACATTACAACCACCTATGGCCGTAATAACGGCCTTGATATGCATGGACATTGAGTCAAACAGAGCTTGGATGGCGTGTACAGGTACAGCTGTCCATGCAACTTGCAGTCGTGATATATCCTGCTAAAATGTAGAGTTTCGCAGGGATCGAATGGAGGGTAGAGCCACGGGTCGTAACACATCTGAAATGTAACGTCCGCTGTTCAAAGTGCCGTCAATGCGAACAAGAGTTGACCGCGACATGTAACCAATGGCACCCCATACCATCACGCCGGGTGACACACCAGTATGGCGATGACGAATACATGCTTCCAATGTGCGTTCACCGAGATGTCGCCAAACACGGATGCGACCATCATGATGCTGTGAACAGAACCTGGATTCATCCCCAAAACTGACGTTTTGCCATTCCTGCACCCACATTCGTCGTTGAGTACATCATCGCAGGCGCTGCTGTCTGTGATGCAGCGTCAAGGGTAACCGCAGCCATGGTGTCCGAGCTGATATTCCATGCTGCTGCAAACGTCGTCGAACTGTTCGTACAGATGGTTGTTGTCTTGCAAACATCCCCATCTGTTGACTCAGGGATCGAGACGTGGCTGCACGATCCGTTACAGCCATGCAGATAAGATGCGTGTCATCTCGACTGCTAGTGATACGAGGCCGTTGGGATCCAGCACGGCGTTCCGTATTACCCTCCTGAACCCACAGATTCCATATTCTGCTAACAGTCATTGGATCTCGACCAACTCGAGCAGAAATGTCGCGATACGATAAACCGCAATCGCGATAGGCTACAATCCGACCTTTATCAAAATCGGAAACGTGATGGTACGCATTTCTCCTCCTTACACGAGCCATCACAACAACGTTTCACCAGGCAACGCCGGTCAACTGCTGTTTGTGTATGAGAAATCGATTGGAAACTTTCCTCGTGTCAGCACGTTGTAGGTGTCGCCACCGGCGCCAACCTTGTGTGAATTCTCTGAATAGCTAATCATTTGCATATCACAGCATCTTCTGCCTGTCGGTAAAATTTTCGCGTATGTAGCACGTGATCTGCGGGGTGTAGCAATTTTAATGGCCAATAGTGTATCTGTTGGTGGACGACGTAGAAACCATTATCAGTACATACAGTATTTCGCAGGTGGCATACGCCACCATCAGATCAAAATCAACCTCGTCTTATCAGGTGCACAAATTTTTTTCGACCTTAGTGTATGTAATGACTCGCTCAGTGACCTAATAAACAAATAAATGAACAAATAAGTAAGTAAATTACTACAGTCGAAGTGCAGAACATGTGCACCAGAATGTATTGTGATATTAAAAATGCTAGGAGAGATACGATGAATAGAGCCGTGATGTCACAGAATCAGTTGAAAAATATGAGAGGAGCCGTTGACGGCTAACTTTCACCTGTTAAAACGCAGAGCAGAGAGGTTTCCGTGGCGGGCCTGTAACGAAGGCAGGCCGCGCGCCTGGGTATGGCGCTGTCATCCGCAGCGCAGCGACGTGGCTGGAGACATTATCGGGCAGCGCGGCGGCTCCAGTTCCAGCCAGCTACAGCAGCCGCCCCCCCCCCCCCACCTCCGCCGGCGGGGGCGGCGCCACGTGTAGGGCGCCAGGAGAGGCCGTAGGCGGCGCTCGAAGGTGGGACGTTCACCGGGCTGACAAGCAATCAGCAGCGCGCCGTGGCCCGGTAATCCGCGAGCAGCACACTGCGCTGCGCTGCACGGACCGGTTGCTTTAGCTCCGCTCCGCTCCCACCCTAACAGAGGCGCCGTCTGCGGCGGGCGTGTTTTCGGCGTCCACCCTGCAGGACAACATGTTTATCAACTTACCTCCTGCTTTGCATACCCACACAGAAGCTCTCATCAGCTGAGAATAGCAAACACATTGAGTGACCCCACTGTGTGTTGCCCTTTTGGATCTTAGGTTTCGTCGTCCATGCTAATACTACAAAAGTGAAAGTAACTGTTACGTCATCACGAATAAACTGCTGAACCACTTTCGATGAAATTTTTTGTGGAGATGGCTTGAACCCCGAGGAAGAACAGCGCCTACTTCAGATTTAACAAAAAGAAGATTCGGCCCCTAACAAGTGAATTAAGGAATGGGACATCCTTTTATACGTCGAATTATGTCTGTTACTTTGATTACATCTTTCATTAGAGTCTAGCATATCAGCTAGATATGGTACTTCATCATTTTCATGTTCCATCTGTACCTTTTTCTACTCGGACCCATGTCTACAGGAAACTATCTGTGGGGTATATGTTTTATTAAATACTCACTTTCCCGATATGATCAGCAGCCTCTATTTCATGAACACTCCCTGTCTTGCACGAAATCCAAGTCTGGCTGTGTACCAAGGCGAATTTTCTGCTCTCTCCAAGCTTAGAAAACGAGGCCTGAACCGCAGGAATGCACAGGATCATAACAGGGGAGAGGAATCGAAGAGCAAGGAGAGACATGGTGGCATGGGACAACAGCCATCTATGTCTTGGCGTGCGTAGGTGGAACGATTTTTCCTGCAGAATCTGTGAGCGTGTGTTTCCACTGGTTGCTGGAAGCTCGTGGTAGAAATTCTGAGATCTAAAATGGACGGACAAGGAATCCATAGATTGCTGCTCGGTTGTGAGCTGATTGGGCCATCGTATTGCGCGTGGAGGCTAGAGCTGTGACTGGTCAGAAGATGCGGCAAAAGATGTGTACTCTATAGGGCAAAGGGGAGAAAAAAGGCAGCTGAAGACTGAACATGCAAAAAGCAGGGGGCGCTGGAGATGCTGTTGGCCGACGGGGACAAACTGCAGCTCTACAACAAGTCAGTATTTGTGAGGCAATGCAAATTCTCGCTGGCACACCGTTAGTTACGTCGTAATCAGATCCTGTTAATGGCCACCTCTGGCTCAAACTCCTTTCGAATTGCTAAAGTGTTGCTCTGTATCTTGTAAGCTAAGTTCATTATACCGCCCTCTTTCAGAGTGAGCAGTGTACTCATTCTCTTCTTTCAATGACTGTAATCATCATCATTTTGTCTCTCACCCCGCTCTTATCCCATGCAAATCGCTTAACATTCAGTAAGGCTTCAGTAACAGTTAACGAATTTTAAAGGCCATTTATCAGCATAGCGAATTTCTCTCACTCAGTAATAACAACTCCCTCCATTGTTCTTCGCTCTCAGCAACTTTTATCTCTGTTGCAATGTGCTGGATCACACAGAAGCTTGTATAATCCTTTGCCTTGTTCTCATAGGGCCACCCCTCCCTGTGCTCATCCCTTTCAAATGGCTCTGAGCACTATGGGACTTAACATCTGAGGTCATCAGTCCCCTACACTTAGAACTACTGAAACCTAATCCGTCTCTAATGACCTCGTTGTCGACGGGACGTTAAACACTAATTTCCTCCTCCTCCTCCTCTACTTAAACCTAAGGACAACACACAAATCCTTGCCCAAGGCAGGATTCGAAGCCGCGCGGGATTAGCCGAGCGGTCTGAGGGACTGCAGTCGTGGACTGTGCGGCTGGTCCCCGCGGAGGTTAGAGTCCTCCCTCGGGCATGGGTGTTTGTGTTTGTCCTTAGGATAATTTAGATTAAGTAGTGTGTAAGCTTAGGGACTGATGACCGTAGCAGTTAAGTCCCATAAGATCTCACACACATTTTTTTGAACAGGATTCGAACCTGCGACCGTAGCAGCAGCGCGGTTCCGGACTGAAGCGCCTAGAACCGCTCGGTCACAGCGGCCGGCAATTTTAAATTAAATCTTGTACTTCAAGCCTCCCACGTCATATTCAGGTGCGTCAGGAAACAGACTCAGAATTATATGAGGTACCGCTCAATTTAGTTTCGTCCCCATAAGGCCATACACACTGTCTGCTGGGCTCCGTTGCGTCAGCGTAAAGAATTTGTTTTACATACTTTCTGGGAAGAAATTCTTTCACAATGTAGCCACTGCATTTATGGGGCACGACACCAGCATAATTGGATGTTAAAAAAAGGCAATAGGGATTAATAGTTAATACACTCCTGGAAATGGAAAAAAGAACACATTGACACCGGTGTGTCAGACCCACCATACTGGCTCCGGACACTGCGAGAGGGCTGTACAAGCAATGATCACACGCACGGCACAGCGGACACACCAGGAACCGCGGTGTTGGCCGTCGAATGGCGCTAGCTGCGCAGCATTTGTGCACCGCCGCCGTCAGTGTCAGCCAGTTTGCCGTGGCATACGGAGCTCCATCGCAATGTTTAACACTGGTAACATGCCGCGACAGCGTGGACGTGAACCGTATGTGCAGTTGACGGACTTTGAGCGAGGGCGTATAGTGGGCATGCGGGAGGCCGGGTGGACGTACCGCCGAATTGCTCAACACGTGGGGCGTGAGGTCTCCACAGTACATCGATGTTGTCGCCAGTGGTCGGCGGAAGGTGCACGTGCCCGTCGACCTGGGACCGGACCGCAGCGACGCACGGATGCACGCCAAGACCGTAGGATCCTACGCAGTGCCGTAGGGGACCGCACCGCCACTTCGCAGCAAATTAGGGACACTGTTGCTCCTGGGGTATCGGCGAGGACCATTCGCAACCGTCTCCATGAAGCTGGGCTACGGTCCCGCACACCGTTAGGCCGTCTTCCGCTCACGCCCCAACATCGTGCAGCCCGCCTCCAGTGGTGTCGCGACAGGCGTGAATGGAGGGACGAATGGAGACGTGTCGTCTTCAGCGATGAGAGTCGCTTCTGCCTTGGTGCCAATGATGGTCGTATGCGTGTTTGGCGCCGTGCAGGTGAGCGCCACAATCAGGACTGCATACGACCGAGGCACACAGGGCCAACACCCGGCATCATGGTGTGGGGAGCGATCTCCTACACTGGCCGTACACCACTGGTGATCGTCGAGGGGACACTGAATAGTGCACGGTACATCCAAACCGTCATCGAACCCATCGTTCTACCATTCCTAGACCGGCAAGGGAACTTGCTGTTCCAACAGGACAATGCACGTCCGCATGTATCCCGTGCCACCCAACGTGCTCTAGAGGGTGTAAGTCAACTACCCTGGCCAGCAAGATCTCCGGATCTGTCCCCCATTGAGCATGTTTGGGACTGGATGAAGCGTCGTCTCACGCGGTCTGCACGTCCAGCACGAACGCTGGTCCAACTGAGGCGCCAGGTGGAAATGACATGGCAAGCCGTTCCACAGGACTACATCCAGCATCTCTACGATCGTCTCCATGGGAGAATAGCAGCCTGCATTGCTGCGAAAGGTGGATATACACTGTACTAGTGCCGACATTGTGCATGCTCTGTTGCCTGTGTCTATGTGCCTGTGGTTCTGTCAGTGTGATCATGTGCTGTATCTGACCCCAGGAATGTGTCAATAAAGTTTCCCCTTCCTGGGACAATGAATTCACGGTGTTCTTATTTCAATTTCCAGGAGTGTATATTCAAGTCCCACTTTTGCCTGCTCTTAACCAGAATCACAGATTAAGATGATTAGTTCAGTATCACATCACTCCATACTACGACATATAAGAACATAGGTAGCTCCTCATAACATCAATGAATATAGACCATGGTAAAGAATTATTAAATTTGTTGCCTAATATGTAGATTGTATGATGTAAGGCTACTTCAACAGCACAATGCACACATGCGCGCTCTTGCCCACATTCCCTCGGCACTCACCTCTTGACAGCGACGGTGCACTTGCGGTGTAGTCGTGCATTGTCTCAGTTGGGTGGGGGGGGGGAGGGGGACGGTGGCAAGAGGTTCAAAATGGCTCTGAGCACTATGGGACTCAACTGCTGAGGTCATTAGTCCCCTAGAACTTAGAACTAGTTAAACCTAACTAACCTTAGGACATCACAAACATCCATGCCCGAGGCAGGATTCGAACCTGCGACCGTAGCGGTCCTGCGGTTCCAGACTGCAGCGCCTTTAACCGCACGGCCACTTCGGCCGGCGGTGGGAAGAGGGTACATGCTTAAAGTCTAATATTTAACTAATTACCTCATTTTAAAGTAGCAGTCATTTAAAGCTGTTTTCTAAATGGGAGTTCGATTCTTGAAAGAATCTATGAGTTCACTGGAAATTACGGTGTGGCGGACGCGAAACGGACTGACTTTAAAAACTAGTAAAATTTTCAGTTTTGATTGCACAGGACTGCTTACAGTGTGTAGAGCAACTTCGTAAATTTTATTAACGGAGGGAAAGGTGACAAGGTACGGAAAATAAGGACACACAAATGGCGACTTTCGCTGACAATGCATTCGTCAAGGCGGTCATTGAAGTTGCACCATATTGTCCAGTACTGACGCAGCTTCATTTCTTATGGCATTTCTCGGATCTGAAAGGGTTCGTGGTTTATCGATTTACACTCCTCACTTGAGTCAAGCCCAGACGGCAAAGTCACAGGGCAAGCGGTGTGTCTGACGAGAACAGAGGCCAGCGAAAGACACCATGCCGATTAATCACGCGCTCGGAGTAAATCGATCACACAAAAACCGTGAAATTCTCGCCTTACGAGCTGTATCAACGTTTTGTGGGAACCGTAATTTTTCAAAGTGATATTCATTTTTCTCAAAGTGAGAGATGAAAACTTCTTCAATCATACAAACGCGACAATCACAATCCACAGTCACTGCCACACTTCTCTCATTTTCAAACAGTAAGCTATCGTTATTACGAATATGGAAATTCTACACCATACCGATATCTTTCCACTGTGTAGAGGCCGTTGGCGCAGTTCTCGCTATGCTGTATTGGAGTGGTAATCATTAGAACAAAGGCGGTTTTCGTTGCGACGGGATCTTCTCAGAAAATTTAAATCACGAGTTTTCGCTTCCGATTGCGAAAACATTCTGTTGGCACTCACCTACAAAGGGAGACATGATAATCACGATAAAATAAGAGAAATCAGCGCTCGCACAGAAAAATTGAAATGCTGGTTTTTCCCGCACGCCGTTCGAGAGTGTAGAGACACAGCTTTAATGTGACTCATTGAATCCTCTGCCAGGCCCATTACTGCGAATAGCAGAGTAATCAAGTAGATGTGATGTATGCTCCCAGTATCGGCAATTGCTTTAGTTGCCGTTGTCGTCCAAGTGTAAGTGAACCTCATCCATAAACACCATCACTGCAAGTTCATCCTCTAAAATGTCCTACATTAGCACACTGAATTACGCAAGTTGATGATGCTCAGTCGGAAGGATCTTTTCAACGTATACTACTTTGTAATAGTAAAATATCGGATGAGAACTATGACTGTGACTAGGCTTTGATGGTAAATTCCGAGTGCTTGAGAGCGTCGTCTGTTTGGTGGGAGTGCACTCTCAGTAACAAACACTCTGAAGACTATTAAGCAATCAACATTTGTTGGTGTGACTACATCCGACGAGGGCCTGGTTTTTGTTCGTTTTCTCATTACCAGAAGTACAACAATCCTTCATCCATGCCAAAATAGTGTAATGATAAGGAAGCATGTCATCCACACAGAGGCTATCGTGACGACGGAAGGCACTCAGAGCGACTACGACACACCCACCATTTTGAATAAACTCCACTACCGTAAAACATTGTGGTCAACGCTCCATTTACCCATTGCAATTAATCTTCCATGTGTGAGCTAACACTGTAGGTGGCCGCCGATCTTGAGCGCTCCCGGCGCTAAAGGTATTCCCCACAAGAAAAACTTCAATATCTCGTCCACCGCCCTGAATAAAGCTGTAGTATCGACGGTCTTTGCAGCGTCCCTGCTCATAGATACTATAGTTTATAGTTTGGTCATATTATAAAAGCTCTAGCCATCGGCATTTGCACGCTAGGTGAATTTTCTTTTATCGTTACAAGACATAATTTTGAGCATAAAGGTTCGTCTCCTGATGCTGGAGACATGAGAGTCAATAAACTCATTTTGCATCGTTGTGTATAAACACTTCGGCTCACTGAGTTTGTTGAAGTTTTGAACTGCTATTTGAATCTTTGTTGCCTCTAATGGTATTTCCAGCAATAGGAGACTAAACGTAGGCAGAGAAACACGCCTACGACCGTGGCCTAATACCCATGAAACGAAGTCCACCAAGAACACGCAGTTTATACTTGTTTATTATTTCATAATGATACGGCCGAGGACTCACAAACTAATGACGGTACCAAGAGGTCCGTCTGGTTCATAAGAATCATAATACACTAGCAGAGAATAGGCTCACGCCGTGTTTCTGGTCTTACAGAAAATGCTTTACTTAATGCTGCACCATTGCCTCTGAAAGTTGCTTTTCTTCTCAATTTCTGCTTATTATTTTCTACTTTCCACATATCGCGACATATTTCTTTGAAATATGTTGAATGGTTCTGTTACGGTCACATTCGACAGATTAATCTTTGATTAATCTCTTTACATTCCCACTGAGGCATTTCGCATCTTCGTGAGGTCAGTTTGGCCATCAATGGGGAGCCATCGCAGTTTTGAAACCACCAGGTATCCCATCTTTGGAAGAGCTCTACTCTGTTTCCTGGTCCTATCTAGTTAGTACTGTTTTATTTGAGAAGAAATTTGCCCTTGATGTCAGTCGAGTTGCTTCGGAGTTTCTTCAGTGAGGAAAATTGATGAGATATTTGCAATTTCTTGCCGTGGTGAATATCAGCCGAAATCATAAGATACACTCCTGGAAATGGAAAAAAGAACACATTGACACCGGTGTGTCAGACCCACCATACTTGCTCCGGACACTGCGAGAGGGCTGTACAAGCAATGATCACACGCACGGCACAGCGGACACACCAGGAACCGCGGTGTTGGCCGTCGAATGGCGCTAGCTGCGCAGCATTTGTGCACCGCCGCCGTCAGTGTCAGCCAGTTTGCCGTGGCATACGGAGCTCCATCGCAGTCTTTAACACTGGTAGCATGCCGCGACAGCGTGGACGTGAACCGTATGTGCAGTTGACGGACTTTGAGCGAGGGCGTATAGTGGGCATGCGGGAGGCCGGGTGGACGTACCGCCGAATTGCTCAACACGTGGGGCGTGAGGTCTCCACAGTACATCTATGTTGTCGCCAGTGGTCGGCGGAAGGTGCACGTGCCCGTCGACCTGGGACCGGACCGCAGCGACGCACGGATGCACGCCAAGACCGTAGGATCCTACGCAGTGCCGTTGGGGACCGCACCGCCACTTCCCATCAAATTAGGGACACTGTTGCTCCTGGGGTATCGGCGAGGACCATTCGCAACCGTCTCCATGAAGCTGGGCTACGGTCCCGCACACCGTTAGGCCGTCTTCCGCTCACGCCCCAACATCGTGCAGCCCGCCTCCAGTGGTGTCGCGACAGGCGTGAATGGAGGGACGAATGGAGACGTGTCGTCTTGAGCGATGAGAGTCGCTTCTGCCTTGGTGCCAATGATGGTCGTATGCGTGTTTGGTGCCGTGCAGGTGAGCGCCACAATCAGGACTGCATACGACCAGGGCACACAGGGCCAACACCCGGCATCATGGTGTGGGGAGCGATCTCCTACACTGGCCGTACACCACTGGTGATCGTCGAGGGGACACTGAATAGTGCACGGTACATCCAAACCGTCATCGAACCCATCGTTCTACCATTCCTAGACCGGCAAGGGAACTTGCTGTTCCAACAGGACAATGCACGTCCGCATGTATCCCGTGCCACCCAACGTGCTCTAGAAGGTGTAAGTCAACTACCCTGGCCAGCAAGATCTCCGGATATGTCCCCCATTGAGCATGTTTGGGACTGGATGAAGCGTCGTCTCACGCGGTCTGCACGTCCAGCACGAACGCTGGTCCAACTGAGACGCCAGGTGGAAATGGCATGGCAAGCCGTTCCACAGGACTACATCCAGCATCTCTACGATCGTCTCCATGGGAGAATAGCAGCCTGCATTGCTGCGAAAGGTGGATATACACTGTACTAGTGCCGACATTGTGCATGCTCTGTTGCCTGTGTATATGTGCCTGTGGTTCTGTCAGTGTGATCATGTGATGTATCTGACCCCAGGAATGTGTCAATAAAGTTTCCCCTTCCTGGGACAATGAATTCACGGTGTTCTTATTTCAATTTCCAGGAGTGTATTTCAGAGGCGTATTCTAAATTTCTGTGCTGTTTGATAGCGATTACTGCGTGTTCAGACTCGCGGCAATATTCTGGCACGTGACGAAATGGAGCATCATAGATTGCTCAACTCTTCTTAAATGGAAGCTAATCACAAGATCGAACACTATCTTTGCGATCCGTCGTGCTGCAGACAGAAAAGCATCATACTCTTCTGAATTATAAATGACTTGCTGACTTGTTAAAGATCATCTATTGAAACCGATTTATTCGGATTACACATTGTTAGAGTTACCTTTGAATTTTTTTACGCAGATAACGCTTATGGCCTTGTAAATCGATTGCATTCTTTCGCAAACAATATATGGACTTTACTGCTATCCTTCTCAGACTTATTTTCACCCGAAAAAAAGTGATTTCATTCCCACTTTACTCAATATTTCAACATGCTGCCACGCCGCCATTTTGCTACGACTTGTTGACTGCGGGAGGTAAAAGTTCCAACGTATCAGAAACAAATAATTCCATTAAATCTACAACACCAAACCACTAGTAATAAGTACCTTCTCTTTGCAAGAAACTATGTTACATATGGTGAAGCGTATTTCAGTGGTTGCCTTTTATGGACGAACTCTACTTTCTAAATGAGCTGCAGAGTGATCTGGCATATCAGCAAAAAACACTGACGGAGAAAAAAATCGCAACACAAAAAAGTAATTAATAGAGAGTAATGAAATTTTGGGAATACGTTTTTCTAGGTAGTATATGCAAGTGATTAACACTGTAAGGTAACAGATTAATGTAAGTGTGGGGCAAGTCATTGAAAGTATGAAATGCTGGTACATTAATAACCGTTGTAACCGCCAGAATGTTGAATGCACGGATGCCAACATGCATGCGTTATGTTGTCGGATGTCATTTTGGGCGGTCAATACAGGGACAGTTAATGCTGTTTGTGGATGATGCTGGAGTTATAGTACGATGATGTCACGAATGTGCTCCATCGGAAAGAGGTCTGGAGACCGGTCCGGCCAAAGCAACATTTCGACACCCTGGAGAGTGATAACAACGTGTGTGGATGAGCGCTATCCTGTTGGAAAACACCCTTGGCATGCTGTTCATGAATTGCAGAACAACAGCTCGAGTCACCAGATTGACGTATAAAGTTGCAGTCAGGGTGTGTGGGATGACCACGAGAGTGTTCCTGCTGCCATACGGAATCGCATCCGAGATCATAGCTCCAGCTATAGGAGAAGTGTGTCTAGCAGAAGACTTTTTGGGTGTAGGTCCTCAACTGGCCACGTTGTAACCAACACGCGGCCGTCAGTGGAACCGTAGCAAACCAACTTTCATCAAAAACCACAAAGGACCACCACCATGATCTGCAATGAGCTCCAATGACGTCACAAATTGCGCTGTTTTGAGGTCAGTGGAATGCACGATATAGAGTGACTGGCTCAGAGCTGTCCTTGAAGTAACAGACTTGTAACAGTTCGTTAGTAGTAGTACAAAGCCATTTGTGGTGCAATTTTGATATCAATTTGTTATGCAAATTAATTAAACCGATTAATCACCCCCAAATCGCCCATCCCCGACCGGTCCCAACCCCGCCCCCAGATGACGTCACGTGTTTTCTCAGCTGCATATGTGCCCCAGCCCCTTCCTTCCCCCCTTCCACCAAACTACCCTATTGGCGGGAATTTAGAATTTTGGCAGAATTTCTAATGTTGGCGGCAATTTATTTGTCCCAGAGTTGTGCCAACTTCCCCCACCCCCACCCCAAACACTGTAACTGATGGGAAATTAAAATTTGCAGTACCCTTTCCGGGACTCGAACACTGGTCCTCCTGGACGGAAAGCTCAAGTGTACGACCTCAACACAATTGAACCACCAGAGTTGCTTGGAATTGATGGGAAATTAAAAATGGCTGTGCCCTTTGTGGGTATCGAACCCTGATCCTACTGAATGTAAAGCCCAAGTGCACCCCCTAACACATGTAAACTGTTCAGTTGCGGGAGAGGAAGGTTAGGTTAGTGCAGGCCTACTTTATCTATTTTGGTTGGGAAACTAATAACATAATTAATTACAAGGATCAGGGCCTAATTACACAATCTTATGCATAGTGCTACACAAGGACGTCATAAAATCGCAATACAGCTCAAAAACTGATGCTATCATGATCTGGTGTTATCGTTCTGGAAAACGATATCACAATACCACTGGAAACTAGGGACAGACACTCAAACTTTACCCTTCACCTACAAGCTGGTGGGAAAAACGCTGGGGTGTAAGTTGGTATACTATAATAGTGGGAAATATGTTCAACTGACGAGATGCTAGTGTTGCACAGAGAGTTTAAGAAGTGTATCACCTGTAAGTATACAGTATCTATCGCTGTTTGACGTCAGAGTTCGCTACAGATACCTGGTCAAATGCCATCCTGCAGCCCAGGTTCTCGAAGCCAATACACGCTACCACAATTGATGGAAAAAAATGCGTCACAGTTCTAATTACACTTCGAAATTGTCGTGAGAAAACCAGCACTCACAGCAGGCGTACTGGGGGAAAATCGTGGTCCTAAAACACTGCAGAGTGCCGAGGTAGTGATAGTTGAACGTGCGTTCTTCTCGATGTACAATCACAAACTGCCGAAAACCAAGGCCTGCTCACTTCCCCTCACGCCTCCCCCTCCACCACCCCCTCTCTACGATGTTCCGCCGAGTGTCTCGTACCCATGCTACCACCCTCTAAGGATGCTGCCTGAACTTGGCTTTCAACCATCTGCCCGCCGCCTTAAGGCGACGCTCTTACGCCTGCACCTAGTCGACTGAACAATAGGAGATCAAAGCACAGCTGCCTCAAGTGCAACTTGTTCATATAAAATATAGCTACAGAACCCACACGCACCGCAGACATGGCCGCACTCACGCCCTCTTTGCGGCAGTAGCACTATGCAGCATGCCCTCAGACGATGGTACTAGACAACACAAAAACGAAAGTAGCATAACCCCGCCCATTTGGCTGCCACCTTCAGGCGACACTCTTACGCCAGCTCAGTAGGAGATAAAAGGATGACCGCCTCAAGTGCATCTTGTTCGTCTAAACTATAGCAACAGAGCCCCCAAACGCCGCCTCCCGCCGGGACACAGAGCAGCTGTCTGGCGACTGCCACAGCTGTCAGCCCCCCTCCCCCCCCCCCCCCCCCCCGACCTATCGCCCGCAGCAGCCCGCCGTTTGGCGTTGGAGAACAGTTCTATTTGATGTCAATGTATCTATAATCAAGCATCTATTTAAAAAATCAGAACACATTTGCGACCATAATAAATGTCCTCTTTCCACGAATAAGGGTAAAGTCCATTTTTTTCAGTTTTATGAGCCAAATCGCTATACGTTTTACGATCGACTGCGGTCCCATCTCGATATTTTGTGACGTCCAGCAAATAGTACCGCCAGCGATCACAAATGATCAGCAGGGGCATACGCACCCTGCATACAATCAGGAAAAAGAAAAGCTACGACTATTTTGATGCGAGAACTACCGATCACCACAGAATGTCCTCGTTATTTCAAAACCGTCTCAGAGCAAAGAAAAGGTGAGAATTTAAAGGCCAAAGAAGAAAAATGTATATTAAACAATCTTTTACAACTTGTTGAACAAATTACACTGCCTGATAGCGTCCACGCGTTCCGTGTCTGTAAATAAAATGTCATGCACACGTGTATTACAAACAGTTCAGACAACCTTTCGTGCAATTTGCACACATGTCGGAAAAAAACACATTAATTTTACGTTTGACAATAAGAAGCTGTAATTCAAGAGAACGCCGCTTTTTCGTACACTATGACAGGGGTCCTTTTACCAGTGCGATGGCATATCTTACTAGTGTGAAACAAATCGTCAGAGCCTGTACCGCGCTGTGTAGGTGGGAGATTGAAATTTGGTTAGAAGATATCGCAGCAACGAAAAAAAAGTAATGCTTGTCAAGAATCATTCCTTGGTGCAGTAGCCATCACATCCATCCGTCAGGCGGCACGTCATTGACTATATATGACGGTAGTATGTGTTCCCGAAAGAACAGTTACCGTGGATGACCATGCAGCTTTGCTAGAAATGAAATGATAATTAAATGGACACCCTAGTTGCAAACAGGCGTTGATGTACTGCATTGGGGACATGTTGAAAATGTGTGCCCCGACCGGGACTCGAACCCGGGATCTCCCGCTTACATGGCAGACGCTCTATCCATCTGAGCCACCGCGGGCACAGAGCATAGTGCGTCTGCAGGGACTTATCCCATGCACGCTCCCCGTGAGATCCACACTCCCAACATGTCCACACCACTACATTCGTAGTGCGCCCAATAGATGTTTGCCCATCATACTCATTACCCGTGACAGATTAATCTACCAAGTCCCGTACGAGTTCGGGTATAGCGTGTGCGTTCGCACAAGATGGTCAATGGCCGGGAAGCCATATTTTAACTATATGTGACGGTAGTATCTGTTCCCAAAAGAACAGTTACCGTGGATGACCATGCAGCTTTGCTAGAAATGAAATGATAATTAAATGGACACCCTAGCTGCAAATTGATCATGAGAGTCACTTCGTATGGTATGTAATTTTTTTTCAGCAGTCGCCAAGTATGACAATTGATAATCTATGCAGGGAACATCTGTTCTTTTCTAGGAACAGTATTGAGGAATAACATGACCACCAACAACATACATTTCGTGTAAGGACCGTGGTACTTAAAAACACGATCATAACAAACAAAAAAAATGGTTCAAATGGCTCTGAGCACTATGGGACTCAACTGCTGTGGTCATCAGTCCCCTAGAACTTAGAACTACTTAAACCTAACTAACCTAAGGACATCACACACAGCCATGCCCGAGGCAGGATTCGAACCTGCGACCGTAGCAGTCGCACGGTTCCGGACTGCGCGCCTAGAGCCGCGAGACCACCGCGGCCGGCCCACGATCATAACACCTGTGGTAAACATCACCCTGCACAAAAAGTGGTCTTGAGTCTACAGGCACACACAATCGATGATAATATTAGGCTTTCAGGTATAAATGCTGCCCAAAATGCTGTCAGGAATTTGGAATCAAGTCTATCTATCCAACCAAATATTTGCGTTGGATCCTCTAGAGAAGTCTTTTAATGATTACAGTCACTGGTGAATCATATTCGTGCCACTCTCGTATCTCGAAATAGTCATCTTCTTTTTCCGAACATATCTGATAAGGATCCCATACACCAAAAACTCCAGCGCTGTTTTTAGACAGTCCCTGTGCATCTTGTAACTGCTCCTAAGTCTCTGGCCCACCCTCCCTGCAGCTTAGTCCATGTGATCGTCCCAATTTGAGTCTGATCTGTATGGAAGGATGGGACTATAACTAAGACCTTCTGCATCCTATGGGGTACCAGGACGAGCCGAGTTAAAGCGACAGGAGCGTATTTGACCACTCGGTGGAAATGGGAACACGTTGTCATTACTCCGCCAACCATCTACAGAGTGTAAGGTCAGCGCTAGACGAAGCTTTTCCCTACAACACGAAGTAGTAGGAGAGATAGTACAAGCAGTTACAGTGGTGTTTCTTGTTGGGAAAATTAGGCAGACTACACATCATACACGGCATGGAAGGAGGACGAAAATTTTGCGACACATCTCCAAACAGCATACAGGTAGTCCGAAGGAGATCTGTGTCTCTCAGGGTGCATCCATGTCTATCTCCAAACATACGTGGCGATCCTATTAAGTATACAGGTATTGGTTCATTGAAGCAGGTGGTTCATGATCAAAGTCACTTCCAGAAGCCAGTGTAAAGTTTCACCACTTGTACTGTCGGATGACTATATCCAACAATCAAACGACAGCCTTCCTTTTTTCCTCCTTCATAAACAGTTTAATGCATTCTTTTTTTTGAGTTGTAACACATCTAATCAGTGTACATTGCCATACAATTTGTTTTTCTATCATGGTTTAGAGACCTGTTTCAACTGCTGCTAAACCGACATTAAAAAACTTTGATCCTCTGGTTCAAACAGAAAGCTGAACAATACATTGCATAAAATGTACAATTACCACACCATAGGCTGGTAGAAATAAAACACAGACGTGATGTTCCTCACTCACAAAAATGTGGAAGACATCGTAACATATGGGAACTGAAAGAGTTTGCGGTATTGTAGATCGCTTCCAACACTTGTCGGAAGGCGATTACCTATACAGTTAATCTCATCTTCCCATCGAAAGGGTAGCGGATGTCTCGGTGCTCTGATTCTTAAAGCACTGTGCCTTCACTTTGGACTCATGTACACAATTACCATTCCGGTGTTTACCATCGCCGGAAGGCACTGTTCACAACATGCGTGAGGTAGCACAAATACTGTTACCTTATTGGTGAAAAAAACTAAAAATAGGCATGTGTAGGGTATCACAAAATATGTAAATAGGACTAGTCTGTAGCAATTAGGAACGCCTGTAAACAACTGTATTAAGGTGAAGAGTTCTGCTTTCAGCCCCATGATCCAAAGCGACAAGTAGCAGATATACAGTGTTCCTTGAAGGTTTCCTCCATCTCAACGGAACAGTGTCAGTCAGTTATTATGTAGTAATCAACAGCGTACCCACGAGATCAATACTAGCAATTTTACCCAGAAGTAGCAGACAGATATATCCACCAAATTCTGCAACGTGTTTAAAAACAGTGTGAACTGAGGTAATGCTTTAGGAGGGTGTTTGGACCACTCGGTGGAAGTGGGAACATGTCGTATCTCTGCCACCCGTTTCTAATGTGTAAGATCAGCGTGAAATACAGTCTGTTCCTGCAACATGACAACCGTACGAACAGTTGCGGCGGTGGTGTTTCCTGCTGGGAAAATTAGGAAGACTCAACACCGGAGCAGATCCGCGTCCCTCAGGATCCATTCATGTCTATCACCCAAACATTCTATCATCGTTATTCTGTACCATCCAGCAGAGAAAAATTACAAACTATAAAAACTTAGTTAATTTCTTCTGACAGATTTTTACCGCATCTCTCTTCCGATACATCTGCATCGAGCATATGTGGCGATCCTGTTAAATATACAGGTATTTATCCATTGGAGCAGGTGGCCAGTGATCAACGTCCCTTTCACAGATCGAGGTAATGTTTCACCGCCTGTTCAGTACGAGAACCTTCTCCCACATGTTTTCAGTCGCAGCAGAGGGACCCTGTTTCGTTGTTTTATTGTTTTAAACACCGCTGTTTCTACTGTAACACGCCACACATTTTTCTTTTTTTTCCGCTGCGACTTTGAGCTTTAAGTCAGATTCTAAACTGACGTTAACACCTTTGATCCTTTGACTCCCCTGGCGACTAGACATCACACAGTATAAATCACATTATGAAGTAATCAACAGCGTATCTGGACTGTAGGAAAGGAAAAGACACCGTCGATGTACTGTAATAATAAGCATCATAGTTGATAGTGCGAATAGTTTTAGCAAGTTTTTCGTAATTTCAACACTGACGAGTGATACGGCAGCATACTTACCGAGATCTGTATCAACGCTAAGCAGCCCCTTCCATTACTTTGTGAGTACCTTCGAGAATGTAATTAGATGACTGGGCAGTACGTTCATTCATTGTTAATTATCTTAGATATACACCAAAATATACCAGACAGTGGAGCCTCGATCATAGTACATAGCTTACGATCTTTCTTAATGTGGGTGGCAATCACAGGACATTCTCGCATTCTTGGGGTAAAGTTAGAGACTGAGAAATCTCCTCGCATTGTCTTTGACCAACGCTCCCTGCAGCTGACCAGAAGTAGACCGCTATATTACACGTTTCGTGTGGAAACAGTGTGAACTGAGGCTGTAACTGCTGTCCCACACCCATTCAAGAGCACAAGATTTCTCCAGATGCGCGGATGTCGAGGAGGTTAGCACCCCTTATCGCTATATAGTACATATGGAGCTGCTATAATGATATAACAGATGGTTAAAAACAAGAAACGGGTGGTTTTTTTACATGATGGAGAACAAGACGGGCGGATTTTGCGGCATTTTACGTAAATCAACTGCTTTAGCAATTCTAAAATATTGTTCTTGTGTCTGGGGTCAGAATCAAGGAGGTGTTGGTAAGAGAGAACACATGCACTCTTAAGGCTGCAGTTTTCTGCTCTTAAAACACGATATAATGTTAGATCTTTGCAGTTTCTGTCCTATTAGTCGTGTGGAATGCAATGCTGTTGCTACCACAATGTAAGAAATATATTTACAGCGCATGACATACATTCTCCTTTCAGGTTTCTCTACGATAAACTATTGTGATAAACAGTAAAATGAAAAACTACTTTATTAAAGATCGATTCCTTGTGATAAACCGACATATAGGTTTCCATAGGTGTATAGCCTCCACTATTCACATCCGATGACGGTTCAGAAATCGTACTATGCTCGTGTCAGTCCTATGTAAAATGATCTTTAGTAGTGCCTCTCACAACGAAAGAGACAAACTCATAGCGGCGGTGTTTGACATGTGAAATTAGCCATCATGTCGCCACAAACTCCGTAAACAGCACATCTGTCAAGCAGATATATACGTGGGGATTGCAGTATCTAAGAAACACTTCTCGCTAACTTAGAAGCACTGTAGTGATGAAACTGAAGACTCGGTTTTATGCCCAAGTTGCCTCGTGGAATGGTCGAAACAAGATGGAAGTCTTCTGATGACCGAGAGGTTTGCTGTTAACGATCGTAAGTAGACAGTGCTCTTAGTCCTACAAAGGACACGCAGTTGTAAGGACGTTTAACGCAAATTATGTCACACAACTGATGCATCACGTCAAAATAACGGAAAAAATGGTCAAATTACCTACAGCGACTTGTCGCTCTCTCTAGAATGCATCATGAGTCTACCATTAAATCCTACCTCGTTACAACCCCATCTCTCCCTATCACTCCATCCACTTTCATATGCAAGTCAGTTTAGAGGCAGATGGTTCTCTTATTTCCCAGGAAAGCATCAAAGACAGCAGCCAACTCGCGCGTGTCTCTCATACCTCAGTAGACATGCAGTAGAATGTTGCCTCGACAAAAAATAAAAGATTGATTCCCCAGTTCCCGGTGCTTCCATCTCGCCGCTTTCCCGCATTCCTCTTGCTATCGTACACTCGTTCCCATGTACAAGAATTGTTCTGCACCAATCAGAAGACATGCAAGTACTCCCTCAATTTCCTCGCGTTTAGGTGTATTTGTCCTCAATTTATACGTATTTCCCGTCATTTTATCGATTTTCTGCACTTCTATCAATGCGATCATGACATCAGTTATCGTTCCATGTTCCAAAATTGCTTGTAAATGTTGTACAACTGCCAACACCTAGCGCGAATGCATTATTTTTCTGGTCGGGTGCCGTAGCTTTCTTCATTCTCAAACAGATGGGCAGTATAACACGCCCAATGCCAGCTGCAATCCTCAAAATATAAGTCGTTGTTTTCCTTAGGAGAGAGCTGTGGCGGAAGACCCTAACTTTGCGTTCTTTTTCTTGTTGGTGCAGGCAGTTGCTGTGGGAGACAAAAAAAATATTTTGTGGAACAAGTAGAGGCTGCTATCTTTAGGAAAATACTCTTTGTTCAGTATTTTAAACATAGCTACGATACAGCAAGCATAAAAAATTAAGTGAAACACAGATTGCGGAACTCATTAATTTGCTTAAGGTCGTTTTAAAATGCAATTATTTCACATTTAATGGGAAAATGTATGTACAGCCAGATGGTTTAGCAATGGGTAGCCCACTTGCCGGTATTCTAGCAGAGATTTTCATCAACGCCCTGGAAACAAAATTCTTCAATTCTAGTTCAGAATTACGCCAAAAAATCCGCTATTATGCACGTTATGTTGATGATATTTTCATTGCTTTTGACGGCACAGATTATGATTTAGAGCTTCTCTTTAACACTTTCAACGGTTTACATGAAAAAATTTCCTTCACTAAAGAACTTCAAAATGATAAACGCGAACTAAATTTTCTAGATTTAACCATTTCTATACAAGATAATACCTTCCATTTCAATATCTTTCGCAAAGAAACATATTCAGATAATATTATTCCTGCTGACTCAAATCATCCAAAAGCTCATAAACTGGCATTTTTTCATTCCGCCATTCATCGAATGGTAACCACTCCTTTATCACCAGCGGCCCAAAAAAAGGAATTGAATGTCATCAAAGCTATTGCGGTCAATAATGGGTACAACCAGAATATGATCGATTACCTGCTTAATAAGAAAATTTCCCAAAATTGCTCGACTTTGAGAAATAACCTCCCCACAGACACCATAGAAACTAAAAAAATTTATTTCCATCCCCTTCTTGGGTAACATATCGTATAGGATCAAACGTCTTCTAAATAAAAAATATAACTGTAACGTCTCTTTCTCTACAAACAACAGTTTAAAAAGAAATCTTGTACAGTCAGTAGAGATTGCCAGGGATTGGTTTTCTAATTCAGGTATTTACAAACTAACCTGTAATAACTGCCCCTCATATTACATTGGTCAAACAGGCAGAGCTGTGAAAACACGATATAAAGAGTATCTATTAGGTAAAAAAGGAATAAATTTTCGCAACTCTACTTTTGCTGAACACCTCTTGATAGCTGGCCATCGCCAAAACAGTTAGAAGACACGGTTATCCTACACAGACAAGTCAAAGGACGGAGACTAGATCTGTGGGAAGAGCTATTTATTTTCAAACATCTTGAGCTCAAAGACGGCAATATACTTAATGATCAGCTGAACCTTGCCTGTAGACAATTTTTCGAAGGCTTCAAACCCGTACTGTTTAATATATAACATAAATGCTAGTAACCTCAGTACTCCATTTCCTCAGGAAGCTATAATGCACTTTCTTATCTTTTAGCTCACTGCCTGTTATGTAATATATTTTTCTCACGATGTATGGCTGCCAATATACGGGCCTTCATGTAATAATTTTTTCATTCTAACATATGTATTAACTGGATTATAGCCCAGGTTTCATAATTATGACTTAAGAGCCATTACGATTTCTAAAATTTGTTACTTATATACATCCTATGTGGTTCACTATTATGGTAATATAACCGTTATATTCTGACTGTATATGCCACTACATATTACTCATGGCGGAAGCGCCACCTGTCCTGTTTTTGATGAATGTTCTACGTGATTGCGCCTATAACTCCCAGCATGTCACAACGGGAGTGGTAAATGATTTTATTTATTTTTATAACTCTATCTAAGGATGCATTTAATATTGATACCTCACATGTTACTTCAGTACGCCAATCGGCAAATAGTTTGCGACCTGAGCGCCACCTGCCCTGGCCGCAGTGCTACTACGCTGGCCGATTTTACTCAGTCGCCCATACGCTCTTCAACTACTATGTTCTTAATTTCTATATGTTTGACAAACCCTGTACTCAGGGCTATGTTTTATTTGGATCAACTGAATTATGTAAATGTTTGCAAAAATGACTAAGATACTTCACTCCATGTTACTGTAATATTGTAAGTATCAGCAATCCTTCTCACATGTTGTAATACAAGATTTTCCTAATATATGTTATACTTTATTCTTGACTCATGTATCTTACCTTGGATATAAATTATGATGTTCATTGTCCCCAGGCCGTCTTCTGAAGAAGATAGATTTATATCTATTGAAACCTAGGTAAAGATTACTTTATCCTTTGCAACTGGTCGGCTGTTTTTTAATCTTTTGACTCTTTGTTCAGTTTCAGAGAGATAGTCTGACTTTTCCTTAGGAGAGAGCTGTAGGGGAAGACGCTAAGCCAGTAGACCGCCGGACAGGTGGCCGAGCGGCTCATGTGTCGCGGTTGTGTCGTTAGGCTGCCTAAAGACACTCGCGTTAGTTCGCCTAGTGCGGCGCCTTTGATGTTGGAAGGCCCACCGTTGGTCATGGAGCGGGTACAGTGGCCACCTCCTGCGCTCGCAAGGGACTGGCACCTTATGGGGGCAGGCTGGCGGCTGCTCGGAAGCTAAAATGGCGAAGACACTACATGAGGCGAGGGAGGCGACGGAGGTAATGTGCGAGATCCGCAGCGCACCGCGGAGCATCTTAATGATCTTGCGATCGCCATATTCAAAGCGATGAAGCGATCGGAAGTTAAAAAAGAATATCCATGTCAGACGAAAGGCATGTTATGTCCTTCTCAAAGCATAATTCTCAGATTTCGTGTTCTCTGAATTGTTATTTTTTCCGATTTCTAGCACCTGTTTTGCATATTTTGCAGATGGCTCCAAGGTCTCACAGTAGACCCGAGTTGGCGTTCGAGTGAGAGTCCGCCGGGCGCTAAGTCGGGAGCGATGTTGGGATTTGGATTCACAACACATCACATTTGGGACAGGGCTCGAACTTGGACCAGTCACTTGTTATGTAAGGAGATGTCTTCTGTGTTCGAAGCTGACTCCACCAGCGAGAAGAGCATATCATGGGAGCCTTTTGCGGCACATGAACAGACAAAGACATTGATAAAACAGAGCAAGGGTGCTGCAGCTGTAGAATATGAGGTGGGACGTGACTGGTTGCATTCGAGTACAGTGCTGCACTACGCAGCCCGACCAGAAATTTAATGGTTTTTTGCTATGTGTTGGCAGCTGTACTACATTTACAAGCAATTTTGGAACATGGAACGGTAAGTGCTGTCATGACCGCGTGGATAGAAGTGGGTAAAATCTATGAAATGACGAAAAAATTGTATAAATTGAGGGAAAATACACAGAAATTTATGGGAATTGAGGGAGTAAGTGCATGTCTTCTGATTGGTGCAGAACAGTTCCTGTTTATGGTAACGAGTATACGACAGCAAGAGGAATGTGGGAAAAGGGCGAGATGGAAGCGCCGGGAACTAGGGATACAACTTTTATTTTTCGTCGAGGCAACATCTACTGAGGTGAAAGAGACACGCGCGAGTTGGCTACTGTCTTTGATGCTTTCCCGGAAAAAAACAGAACCATCTGCCTCTAACCTGACTTGAAATGCGTTAAAGGTTGACAGTGGATCGAGTGACAGGGTGAGGTATAGTTGTAACGAGGTAGGTTGTTGGGGTTGTTTCGGGGAGGAGACCAGACAGCGAGGTCATCGGTCTAATCGGATTATGGAAGGACAGGGAAGGAAGTCGGCCGTACCCTTTCAAAGGAACCATCCCGGAATTTGCCTGGAGCGATTTAAAGAAATCACAGAAAACCTAAATCTGGATGGCCGGATGTGGGATTGAACCGTCGTCCTCCCGAATGCGAGTCCTGTATAACGAGGTATGATTAAAAGGTAGACTGATGATGCATTCTATAGAGAGCGGGACATGTCGCTGTAGGTCACTTGACCATTTTTTCCGTTGTTTTGTCGAGATGGTTCAAATGGTTCAAATGGCTCTGAGCACTATGGGACTCAACTGCTGTGGTCATTAGTCCCCTAGAACTTAGAACTACTTAAACCTAACTAACCTAAGGACATCACAAACATCCATGCCCGAGGCAGGATTCGAACCTGCGACCGTAGCAGTCGCACGGTTCCGGACTGCGCGCCTAGAACCGCGAGACCACCGCGGCCGGCTTGTCGAGATGCATCAAGTTGCGTGACATAAGTTAGACTCGCATACAACTGCGTGTAACGTCTATGACTTAGAACACTGTCTACTTACTATCGTTAACAGAGGACTTCCATCCTGTTTCGACCATTCCTCTAGCCGAAAGAAATTTATGCGACGCACTCCATCACCCTGCCGCATCTTGGGCATAAATTCGAGTCTCCAGTTTCATAACTACGATGATTCTGAGTTAGCGACAGGTGTTTGTCAGGCACTACATTCCCCACATACACAGCTTGACTGATGTCCTGCTTACGGAGCTAGTGGCGACATGACCGCTGGTATGCGTTTGTCCCTTAAGTTGTAAAAGGCATTCTCCGTTACTAAAGCACATTTTATATAGCACAGATACGAGCATATTATAGTTTCTGAACCTTCGCCGGATGTGAATAGTGGGGGCTATACACCTCTGGATAGCTATATTTTACGTGTATCATATGGATTCTATGTTTTAAGGAAATAGTTTTACATTTTTCTGTTTATCACCATAGTTTACCGTAGAGAAACCTGAAAGAAGAATGTATGTCATGCGCTGGGAATATATTTCTTACATTGGGATACTAAAAGCGTTGCATTTCATATGACTAATAGGTCAGAAACAGCAAAGATTTAACATTGTACCTTTTTTAAGAGCAGGACATTGTAGCCTTAGGAGTGAATGTGTTTATATTCTCTCTTAACAATACCTTCTTGGTACTGACCCCAGACACTAGAACAGTACTTTAGAATTGCTAGCGCATTGATTCACGTAAAACGTGGCAAACTCCGCCCTTTGGGTCTCCATCAAGCAAATCCCCTCCGCTTCTTGTTCTTAACCATCATTTATATCATCACAACAGTTTCATATATACTGTGCAGCCGTCCGGGTAGCCGAGCGGTTCTAGGCGCTTCAGTCTGGAACCGCGCGACCGCTACGGTCGCAGGTTCGAATCCTGCCTTGGGCATGGATGTGTGTGATGTCCTTAGGTTAGTTATGCTTAAGTAGTTCTACGTTGTAGGGGACTGATCACCACAGCAGTTAAGTCCCATAGTGCTCAGAGATATTTGAAGCATTTATACTGTGCAGCTATAAGGGCTACTAACTTCCGCGACACCCTCGCATCTGGAGAACTCTTGTGCTCTTGGATGGGTATGCGACAGCAGTTACAGCCTCAGATCACACTGTTCCTACACGAAACTTGAAATGTAGCGGTCTACTTCCGGTCACCATCATGGAGCGTTTGTCAAGAACAATGCGAGGAAATCTTTCGGTCTCTAACTTTACCCTAAGAATGCGAAATGTTCTGTGACTCTCACTCACATACAAAAAGATCGTAAGCTACGTACTATGATGGAAGTTAAAGAGATATGTAGGTCGCATTTTTGTTAATGTTCGAGAATTAACAATGAATGAACATACTACCTGGTCATCTACTTACATTCTCGATGGTACTCACAAAGTAGTGGTGGGAGCCGCTTAGCGATGATACAAAAATAGGTAAGCATGCTGCCGCGTCACTGATAAGTGTTAAAATTATGATAAAATTGCTAAAACTATTCGCACTATCAACTACGATGCTTATTATTACCGTACATCGACTATGTCTTTTCCATCCCAACAGTCCAGATACGCTGTTGATTACCACATAATGTGATTTACACTGTGTGATGTCTAGTTTCCTGGGGGAGCCCATGGACCAAAAATCTGACACAGAGGTCAAAGTCGTGTCGGGAAAAAAATGTATGCCAGTGTACAAAGCGTGTTACAGCAGAAAAAGTGGTGTATCAAACAACGAAACAGGGTCTCTCTGCTGCGACTGATAACATGTGGGAGAAGGTTCTCGTACAGAACAGGCGATGAAACATTACCTCGGTCTGTGCAAGCGACGTCGATCACTGGCCACCTGCTTCAATCGATGAATACCTGTATATTTAAAAGGATCGCAGCATAAGCTCGATGCCAGCACATAGACGGTAATCGTTTCCAATACATCGGAAGAGAGGGAAGTGGTAAATATCTACCAGATTAAATTAACGGAGCCTTTATAGTTAGTAATTTTTCTCTGCTGGATGGTACAGAATAACGATGATAGAATGTTTGTTTGATAGACATGAATGGATCCTGAGGGAGGTGGATCTGCTTCGATGTTGAGTTTTCCTAATTTTCCCAGCAGGAAACTCCATAGTAACTGTTCGTACTGTTGTCATGTTGCAGGAACAGGCTTCATTTGACGCAGACCTTACACGTCATACACACGTGTCAGAGGTATGACATATGCCCGCTTTCACTGAGTGGTCAGAACACGCTCCTATAGAATTAACTCAGCTGACGCTGTTTCTAAACAGGTTGCAGAATGTGATGGATATTGCTCTCTCCGACGTCTGGGTAAAGTTGTTAAAATTGATCTCGCTATCAACTGCGGTGTATAGTATAGTACATCGCCCCATATCAGTGGCGTTTCCCGAATCCTGACCGCCCACTGGGTACGCTGTTGATTACTGTTTAATGACTGACTGACGCCACTCCGTTGAGATGGAGGGAACCTTGACGGAACACAGGATATCTGCTACTTGTCGCTGTGGAACATGGGATTAAATGTAGAAATCTTCACCTTAATTCAGTTGTTTATAAGTGTTCCTCATTGCTACATATTGGTACTATTTACATCTACTGCGATACCCTAGACATGTCCATTTTTATTTTTTTTTTCAGCAATAAGATAACAGTACCTCTTTTTATTTGTGCTGCCTCACGCATGTTGTGAACAGCACCTTCCAGTGATGGTCACCACCGCAATGGTAATCATGTACATGATTGCTAAATGAAGGAACAGTGCTTTCCGAAACCGAACACCGAGGCATCCGCTACCCTCTCGATGGGAAGATGAAATTAACTGTACAGGCAATCATCTTCGAATGGTTTTTGGAAGCGCTCTACAATACTGCAAACTCTACTGTGGTATACACCACTTCTAACAAACACCGAACATCGCGCTCCAGTACGCGGCCGCCAAATACATCGCTGGCCGCACTTCTCGGGGCGGCCCGCTGCTTCCATCGCTGGCCGTCTTCACACGCACGCTCCCTTGCGTGGCCGAGAAATACACTCCTGGAAATTGAAATAAGAACACCGTGAATTCATTGTCCCAGGAAGGGGAAACTTTATTGACACATTCCTGGGGTCAGATACATCACATGATCACACTGACAGAACCAGAGGCACATAGACACAGGCAACAGAGCATGCACAATGTCGGCACTAGTACAGTGTATATCCACCTTTCGCAGCAATGCAGGCTGCTATTCTCCCATGGAGACGATCGTAGAGATGCTGGATGTAGTCCTGTGGAACGGCTTGCCATGCCATTTCCACCTGGCGCCTCAGTTGGACCAGCGTTCGTGCTGGACGTGCAGACCGCGTGAGACGACGCTTCATCCAGTCCCAAACATGCTCAATGGGGGACATATCCGGAGATCTTGCTGGCCAGGGTAGTTGACTTACACCTTCTAGAGCACGTTGGGTGGCACGGGATACATGCGGACGTGCATTGTCCTGTTGGAACAGCAAGTTCCCTTGCCGGTCTAGGAATGGTAGAACGATGGGTTTGATGACGGTTTGGATGTACCGTGCACTATTCAGTGTCCCCTCGACGATCACCAGTGGTGTACGGCCAGTGTAGGAGATCGCTCCCCACACCATGATGCCGGGTGTTGGCCCTGTGTGCCTCGGTCGTATGCAGTCCTGATTGTGGCGCTCACCTGCACGGCGCCAAACACGCATACGACCATCATTGGCACCAAGGCAGAAGCGACTCTCATCGCTCAAGACGACACGTCTCCATTCGTCCCTCCATTCACGCCTGTCGCGACACCACTGGAGGCGGGCTGCACGATGTTGGGGCGTGAGCGGAAGACGGCCTAACGGTGTGCGGGACCGTAGCCCAGCTTCATGGAGACGGCTGCGAATGGTCCTCGCCGATACCCCAGGAGCAACAGTGTCCCTAATTTGCTGCGAAGTGGCGGTGCGGTCCCCTACGGCACTGCGTAGGATCCTACGGTCTTGGCGTGCATCCGTGCGTCGCTGCGGTCCGGTCCCAGGTCGACGGGCACGTGCACCTTCCGCCGACCACTGGCGACAACATCGATGTACTGTGGAGACCTCACGCCCCACGTGTTGAGCAATTCGGCGGTACGTCCACCCGGCCTCCCGCATGCCCACTATACGCCCTCGCTCAAAGTCCGTCAACTGCACATACGGTTCACGTCCACGCTGTCGCGGCATGCTACCAGTGTTAAAGACTGCGATGGAGCTCCGTATGTCACGGCAAACTGGCTGACACTGACGGCGGTGGTGCACAAATGCTGCGCAGCTAGCGCCATTCGACGGCCAACACCGCGGTTCCTGGTGTGTCCGCTGTGCCGTGCGTGTGATCATTGCTTGTACAGCCCTCTCGCAGTGTCCGGAGCAAGTATGGTGGGTCTGACACACCGGTGTCAATGTGTTCTTTTTTCCATTTCCAGGAGTGTACATCGCTGGCCGCACTTCTCCGGGCGGCTGGCGGCTACCATCGCTGGCCGCCTTCGCGCGCGCGCGTTTCTCAGCACACAGCAATTGGCTACGCCAGGAAACATTGCGATTGGTTTTCCCTGGAAAACAGCGACCCCAGCCGACGGCTCCATTAACTAGCAAGCCTTATATAAACCCGGCCGCCGCCGCAAACGACAGTTCTCATCGCGAAGTGCAGTACGCCGTGTTCCAGCTGCTTGTGGATGACTCGCCGCTCCACTCGAGGTTACCTGGATGTTCAGCGGAAAATCTTGCGACTTCACTTGGAGAGACCGAACTTCACTGGACATGGAAATAATTACAGGACGTGCACCCCACCATGCACCTTCGGACATTGGTATAACCAAACTTTAATTCTGCATTACTTCTGAGTGTGAGCCTGGGTAGGCGCTTGGCTAACATAATTGTTAAAAAGTGATTTGTGATTTAATAAACCAGACTGAAGAGGTTATTGTGTTATTCCTGGTTATAAAATCTACCAGTTTTCATTTGTTGCTATTTCATCCACACTTTTATCAATGAGGAACAGTACACCTGTGTTTTATTTCTACCAGCCTGTGGTGTGGTAGCGGTACAGTTTATGCCATGTGATGTCCAGTTTTCTGTGAGAGCCAGAGGATCAAAGTGTGTTAATGTAGGTTTAGCAGCAGCTGACATGGGTCTGTAAGTCATGGTAGAAAAAACAGTGTATGGCAGCGTACACTGATTAGATGTGTTACAATCGAAAAAAATATGCATTAAACTGTTTACGAAGGAGCAATACAGGAACCCTCTCGTGTGAGTGATAGTCTGTTCGGTATCTCATCCTACAGTAGAGGGGATGACACTTTACACCAGTCGGCCCAGGCGACTTCGATCTTGAACGACCTGCTCCAATGAACCGATACCTGAGATCACCCCATGTGTTTCGGTGATAGACATGAATGCACCCTGAGACACAGATCTCCTTCGGACTACCTGCATGTAGTTAGGATGTGTGTCACAAAATCTTTGTCCTTCCTCCATGCTGTGTATGATGTGTAGTCTTCCTAATTATCCCAACAAGAAACACCACTGTAACTGCTCCTACTATCCCTCCTACTACCTCGTGTTGCAGGGCAGAGCTTCGTTTATAAAGACCTTACACGTTGTACACGGTTGGTGGAGATATGACAACGTGTTCCCATTTCCACCTAGTGGTCACAACACACTCCTGTCTCATTAACTCATCTCGTCCTCTTTCCTCACAGGATGCTGAAGGTCTTAGATATAGATCTCTCTGCCTTCCATACAGGTCAGACTCAAATTTGGACGATCACATGGATTAAGCTGCAGGGACGGTGGGGCAGAGACTTAGGAGCAGTTGCAAGATGCACAGGGTCTGTTTAAAGACAGCGCTGGAGTTTTTGTTGCATGGGATCCTTCGCAGATAGGTTCGGAAGAAAAGTGGGTCTCTTTGAGATACGATAGTGGCACAAATATGATCCACCAGAGGCTGTAATCGTTAAAAGACGTCTCTACAGGATCCAACGCAAATATGTGGTTGAATGGATAGACTTGATTCCACATTCCTGACAGCATTTCGGACAGCATTTCTGCCTGAAAGCGTGGCACTATCAGCGACCGTGTGTGCCTATAGACTCTAGACCGCTTTTTATGCATGGTGATGTTTACCATAGACGTTATGACCGTGTTTTTAAACAGGTCGGTCCTCGCGCGAAATGTATGATGTGCGTTGCTGAATTCCTCTGTGATTAGCTTCATATGTCATTTTCAATAGTGTTGCCCTACTTGGTGTGTGTAATCAGACCGCCGAAAAAAAAAACTATTCTCCATACAAAGTTACTCTCATGATCAATTTAATTAATTAGCCTATCAGATTGATATCAATGACGTGCCGCCTGAAGGGTGGAAGAGATGGCTAGGTCGCCATAGAATTATTCTTGATAAGCATTACTCACTTCTTTTTCGTTGCGGCGATATCTTTAAACGAAATATCAATGTCCCACCTACATAGGGCGAGACAGGCTCTTACGATTTGTTTCGTAAACGCTAGTATGATATAGCATCGCACTGCGAAATAGGAGCCCTGTCATAGTGTACGTTCTCTTGAATTGTAGCTTCTTGTTGTCAAACATAAAACGAATATAGTTTTTTCCCTACATGTGTGCCAATGGTGTGAAAGATTGTCTGAAATGTTTGTAATACACACGTGCATGGCATTTATTTTACAGACACTGAATGCGTGAGACGCTCTCAGGTCGTGTAATTTGTTCAACAAGATGGAAGAAATTCCTCAATAAGGATTTTTTTCTTTGGTGATTGGATTCTCGCTTTTTCTTTACTCTGATGAAGGTTTCGAAATAACGAAGACATTATGCAGTTCTCGTACCAAAATAGTACAAGTTTCTTTTTCCTGATTTTACGCAGGGTGGGCATGTCTTTGCAGATCATTTGTGAATGGTGGCAGTGCACTTCGCTGGACGTCACAAAATTATGTTATGCCACTGCAGTCGAACATAACAGCTATAACGACTTTGCTCATGAAATTAAAAGAAAATGCACCTATTTTCGTGGAAAGAGGACATTTATTATGGCCGCAAATCTGTTCTGCTTTTTTTTAATAGATGCTTTATTATAGATGCAATGACATCAAATAGAACTGTTCTCCATCGCCGAAGGGCGGGCTAGTTTTGGCGAGGGGCCGGTTGGGGATGAGGTGCATGTCTGCTGTGGTGGTCGCCGGATACAGGTGCTCTCTTTCCTGGAGGAGGCGGCGTGTGGGGGCTCTGTTACATTTTAGACGAACAAGTTGCACTTGAGGCGGTCGTCCTTTTATCTCTTACTGTGTTGGAGTAGGAGCGTCACGTTAAGGCTGCGGCCAGATGGGTGGGGTTATGCTACTTAATTTCCCTTTTGCGTTAACGTCGACCATCGTCTGAGGGCATGCTGCATAACGCGAGTGCCGCAAAGGGAGCAGGAGCGGGGGTGCTGCTGCTATATTTCAGACGATCAAGTTGCACTTGAGGCGACCGACCTTTTATCTCCCATTGTTTACCTGACTAGGTGCATGAGTAGGAGCGTCGCCTTAAGGCAGCGGCCAGATGTGTGATTGCCAAGTGTGGGTAGCAGTTGAGACACTTGGTGGAGCACCAAAAGGGGAAAGTGTGAGGCGTGAGGGGAAGGGAGAAGGCCTTGATTTGTGTCTGTGTTCATTACGAGTGTTGGTTTTTTCCAAGACAATTTCGAAATGGGACGCATAAACTTTCGTTTATGTCGCACAAGTCGTTCTTGGTGTTAGTCCTTTTTTCCGTTAATTTATATTGTCAAGTAAATCTAACGACAGTGTTGCTAACCGGCATACCAGGTGAAAAATATATTCTGAACTTATTCTCTGATCTTAATGCTTCGATGAACTGTTCGGTCAACTATTATTCAAAATTCAGAAGCAGTTGTTCATATTTGAGGAAACACACTCGTTTGCACTGCTTGGAGCTATAAGAAGAAATTGCCGGCCGAAGTGGCCGTGCGGTTAAAGGCGCTGCAGTCTGGCACCGCAAGACCGCTACGGTCGCAGGTTCGAATCCTGCCTTGGGCATGGATGTTTGTGATGTCCTTAGGTTAGTTAGGTTTAACTAGTTCTAAGTTCTAGGGGACTAATGTCCTCAGCAGTTGAGTCCCATTGTGCTCAGAGCCATTTGAACCATTTTTTATAAAAAGAAATTAGTAAATTATTCACCTTTTAATCAGTTTGCTAGCGAATCCTTTATAATATTTTGTGTTGAATACTAGCAATGCAACTTTTTTGTTTCGTTCCGCTTAGATTATGTAAGAGTGGCTGTGAGTATTGCAGTTTGTTCATGTTACACATTCGTGGTAGGGCTGCGTTTCCAATGGTTCCAATTGTTTCTGTGATACAATGGTTCATATTTCCTGCGTTACTTAGTAATGAAGGGCTTTACTGCTCGTGAGAATATTCAGTTTTTATACCCCCCCCCCCCAACACACACACACACAAACAAACTTCTTTACCTAGTTCAAATGATTCAAATGGCTCTGAGCACTATGGGACTTAACATCTGTGGTCATCAGTTCCCTAGAACTTAGAACTACTTAAACCTAACTAACCTAAGGAGATCACACACATCGATGCCGGAGGCAGGATTCGAACCTGCGACCGTAGCGGTCGCGCGGTTCCAGACTGTAGCGCCTAGAACCGCTCGTCCACACCGGCTGGCTTCTTTACCTAGTAAACAAGTACGTAAATATGTAATTTATTTAAAGTCACTGGATTCCAGTCTTCTTAACCTCCACACTGTTCTCAATTGACGTAATAACATGAAGGTGTAGGAAAACTTGATAGAGTAAATTTGCGTGAAGTAGTTCAGATTATTTTTTATTTCATCCTTGTTGAGACTGACACTGAATTTCCTGCAACGAATTTATGCCATTAAACTTACGATTCTTCCTACTTGTGAACTTCTGTCAAGCATATTCGATGGTCTCGGAAGAATTATTCAGCCCCAGACACGATCTTAATTAAAAGTACTCCACAGGGAATTCGATTCATGTTACTACTGCACTCGACTATCGCTTTGTCGAACTCTTCACAATTAGTGAAACCGAATATCATAGACGAGGCTGGAGATGCTGAAACACTGGTTATCGCAATCCACAGTATTTGTAGTTGCAATTGTATCGAACATACGCTGATCAGCCGAAATATTATGACCGCCTACCTAAACGCCTGTATATTCACCTTTGGCACGACGGATAACAGCGGCGACGCGTAGTGGCGGGTCGCTGGAGGGTGGTGGCACCGCATCTGCACACCTAATTCCCTTAAAATTCGGGGAGGGGTCGATGAGCTCTGGCACCGCGTTCAGTCACATCCTAGGTGTGAAAATTCCTAGCATAGTAAAACTGTGTGCCGGACTGAGACTTGAAATCGAGACCTTTGCCTTTAACGAGCAAGTGCTCTACCATCTAATCTTCCCAAGCACGACTCACGACCTGTCACCATAGCTTTAATTCTGCCAGTACCTCATCTCCTACGACGAGGGATTTGCGCCCTTCCGTCGCCATGATGGAAAAGCTACCGGGATTCGTCAGACGGTGCGACGCTCTGCAACTGCGCCAACATTGATTACTGATGGTCAGGTGCCCAATTCAGTCGCAGTTTCCGATGCCGCGAGTTAACACCACGGCACTGGTACATGCAAGGGACGTCGGCCGCTTTGGTCCATCGTTAGGAGTGACTGGTTCAACGTGTGTTACGTGTACCCTGCCCAGCATTAGTTCCGCCACAGTTCGCCGCCTGCCAGACTACATCGTGAGACATGTGTAATGAATGGTGGCCGCCCTACTTCCAACTTCACGGCGTCTGAACGTGGTTTCACCTTGGTTTCACCGCGGGTTGAAGACATTCACCACAGCACTCCTCGAACACACGACAAGTCCTGCAGTTTCCGAAGCGCTTATGCCGAGCCCCCGGGGCAACACAATCTGCCCTGGGGAAAACTAAGATCGCGCGCCTTCCGCATTTTACACACGTTCACTGACATTACATCTACATCTACACAGATACTCCTCAAGCGACCGTACGGTGTTTTGCGGATGGGACACAGTGCCACTACTTGTCATTTCCTCTCCTGTTCCACTCGCAAATGGAGCCAGGGAAAAACAAATGTCCTTAGGCCTCCGTATGAGCCCTAATTTCTGATATCTTTGTGGTCCTTACGCACAGTCATGCGCAAAAGTATCCGATCGACATGAATTCATTTCGCCTGATTCGCATGCAACCCACATAACGCAGCTATCTCTCAGGTCCTCTAATCGCTCCTTGGTACAGTCGTTTGACTATTGAAAATGGTTCCAACAAGTCACCACTAGAAAACACTGCTCTGTATCTCAATAACTCAAGATGTAAAGCAATACCACGATACAACAAATATCAGGGAACACCTTATCACAGATAATACTGTCCTTAAGACCAGTAAGCTCACATTTATTACAATAAATGACATACCTGAAATGTTACCACTCTCATTATTACGTCAGACAGGTAATGCACGTAGTAAGTTCGTCGTATTCATGATTTCCTCTTCAAAGTAACATACCGTAATTATCATTTAACACAAAGGACATAAAAAATTTAAGTTATTCACGAGCAGCTAATTGAGAATATGTATGAACTTTAAATGACGCGACGAACCGTCTCGTTCTGCATATGGATTCAAACCCAGGTCATGCAGACTAAGCAAAGATTTCGTACCTGACGGAAACTAACAGTCATTCCTGATTAGGCATACAGAGAGTGATATACCTCGATTTTAGACAGTATCAGTTAGTAAATCTCAACTTTAAATTTCATAACGCAAACATTTTTAACTGACGCGAATTCCCACCCAGCACCTATTGTCCCTGTTAATGAACTACGGGAGGTGTTCAATATCGCTTCTTAACAAGTAACTTAATCGAAATACCGTGAGGCAAAGCTTTGTGTTGGACAGGGATTCGAACCCAGAACCTAATCGGATAGATATCGAAGCACAATCAACTGTGACATTTCGGATTTTCTCGACAGTAGCTAGATGTTTTAACTGAAATGACGAGACGAAACATTAATTTTTTCCTTCCCAGGACTTCAACCCGGCACCTACCGCGGTTATATTCTAGGGAAAACGAACGTTAAATATGGGTTTGTTGCACCAGCAGCGACATGTGAGCACGTTTGTACTAGAAATAATTTGACGAAGAGTTCAGTGCTGACTGGGTACAGAGCTCCACACATATCGTTGTTGACTGCACACAAAGAGACGTCAGCTACCGAATTTTTCTCCACCAGCAGCTCGGAATAACATCTTGAACTTACAGTGATCTCGCAAATAGTTCTGTGTCTCACTGGGAGTCAAAAACGTCACATTTCGTTAGTGTTGACAACGAATGAAAATACATTAAAAATCAAAACTATTATCCACCAGCAGATAGGTGTTTTCATGCTAGAGCTTGATAATACATAATGAAATCTTTAGTGCCGGGCCAGGATTCGAACCCATTCACGCGCAATATGTGGAGATGTTGAGGAATCTGCAGTTTTGAACAAACAACAAGTTGTAGCCGAGCTTTATTGTCACGAAGGGATCAAATTCCGCGTTATGGCGGTCTGAGTTGCATTCCCAGTTCAGAACCAATTTTATCGACATACAGAAGCTCAGATAAAAGATGGAATAAGTGTCCTGTGAGCCTACATACGATTGTTTCTCACTAGAAATAAGTAACTAGTATACGAAAGGTTACTGGTGATAGAGTTTCTACATGTCGCCACTCCAGACTTTATTGTGGTTCAACCTAACGTCTACTTGGTAGAGAAGGAATATCATTTTTATGTGAATTTCAGACCACAATGCCATTATATCTTCTTCACTTGGTGTAACCAGAAGAGAATGGAATCTGTCTCTCCCTATCTAAAAACATTAACCGAAGTTGGAATCGAATCCAGACCACACATGCATGAACCTACCATGAGCGCAACAGATCACCAAATCCTCTTCTCTGTGGCTCGTTTTTCTGTCATAACGCCGTTGCGCTACACTGGATGAGAATTCTGACACACAGGCCCCCTGTAGTAATTTGCAGCATCTTCAGTAAATTCATTTACTTGGTTGACCGAATCACCATGAACTAGCTGCCTCAGCTACCCAGTGCATACATTCGACTCTATTTTGTAATGACCAAAATAAAATCACGTAACTGCCACCTACACAGAACTGCCAACAGTGTAGGATGAAGAAATTTAAATAGGAGGTGTTCCTTTCCACTTGAGCCACTCTATTGCGCTATCTGTTTGTTGAAACCATCGTGCAGTGCAAAAGAAAAGGTGTAACTGTTTGTCTCTCAGAAGTCGAAACCCGGTCATATGCATTATCTCACAGCGCCATGGAATGCAGAAGTTTTGGAGGAATTCTTTTTGAGTTATGGAGCTGTTGCAGCTATACGTCAGTTACTAGCGTAATGATAAGTGTCGCGACCTGTAGATAAGATGTCTCGAGTTCGAGTACATACATTGCTACATTTTTTAAAACGCAGTTCTACTGTCTGCTGAAGTTATCAATGTAATGGAACTTGTAACATAATTCCCTTCACTTCTCAACCCAAAGTAGTCGCATGTCGAAAAAGGGCTAGCTTCTGCGACATTTTGTTCTTTTCAGGTTTAATAGACAGCCAGGCAGCAGACGCATCTCGAAACATTTGTATTATGTATGGAGAGAGCGCATCGCGCCGAAACACGTCGGAAAAGTATTATCTACATTAGCTGTCGTCTGGTAGTGGCGTTTTATTCTTCTTCAAACCTTGTTTGACAGCTTTAACTCAGAACACGATTTCTACATGTATGTAATCAATAAACTGCATGTGCATTTTCAGACTGTTATAGATAACATCAGAGAATTCGCATATATCGTTGATGATTAATGTCTCTCTCATGTTTACTATTGTTTTAACAACACTAAAGGAAACCTAACGAAAATTGTGAACTGTATTATAAAAAAATGAAATATAAACTACCCACGATAACCTTACGACGAAAGTCTGTTTTAATAAAACTTAGTATCTGTACATAAGCGTACCTCTATCGACACGAAATTTTGATAAATAATCAGCATTGGCAGCCGAAGTCTTCCGGCATAAGAAGTCAGCCTCATTCTGCCAACGGCCTTGTCGAAGAGGGCGGAGGAGCGAATGGATCTTCAGGGCACTCTCTTGTCCTAGGGGTGGGAAATTGTCCCTAAAGGCGGAAGAATCAGCAATGATCAACGACATGAGGATGCAGAGGGCAATGGAAACAACTGCATTAAAGACACGTAACGTGTATCAACAGGATATGTACCCTGTTCAAGAATCACAAGAGGAGGAGGTATACTTGGAAAACGCCGGGAGATACGGAAAGATTTCAATTAGATTACATTATGGTCAGACAGAGGTTCCGAAATCAGATACTGGACTGTAAGGCGTACCCAGGAGCAGATGTGGACTCAGATCACAATATAGTAGTGATGAAGAGTAGGCTGAAGTTCAAGACATTAGTCAGGAAGAATCAATACGCAAAGAAGTGGGATACGTAAGTATTAAGGAATGACGAGATACGTTTGAAGTTCTCTAACGCTATTGATACAGCAATAAGGAATAACGCAGTAGGCAGTACAGTTGAAGAGGAATGGACATCTCTAAAAAGGGCCATCACAGAAGTGTGGAAGGAAAACATGGGGACCAAGAAGGTAGCTGCGAAGAAACCATGGGTAACAGAAGAAATACTTCAGTTGATTGATGAAAGGACGAAGCACAAACATGTTCCTGGAAAATCAGGAATACAGAAGTACAAGTCGCTGAGGAATGAAATAAATAGGAAGTGCAGGGAAGCTAAGACGAAATGGCTGCAGGAAAAATGTGAAGACATCGAAAAAGATATGATTGTCGGAAGGACAGACTCAGCATACAGGAAAGTCAAAACAACCTTCGGTGACATTAAAAGCAACGGTGGTAACATTAAGAGTGCAACGGGAATTCCACTGTTAAATGCAGAGGAGAGAGCAGATAGGTGGAAAGAATACATTGAAAGCATCTATGAGGGTGAAGATTTGTCTGATGTGATAGAAGAAGAAACAGGAGACGATTTAGAAGAGATAGGGGATCCAGTATTAGAATCGGAATTTAAAAGACCTTTGGAGGACTTACGGTCAAATAAGACAGAAGGGATAGATAACATTCCATCAGAATCTCTAAAATCATTGGGGGAAGTGGCAACAAAACGACTATGACGTTGGTGTGTAGAATATATGAGTCTAGCGACATACCATCTGACTTTCGGAAAAGCATCATCCACACAATTACGAAGACAGCAAGAGCTGAAAAGTGCGAGAATTATCGCACAATCAGCTTAACAGCTCATGCATCGAAGCTGCTTACAAGAATAATATACAGAAGAATGGAAAAGAAAATTGAGAATGCGCTAGGTGACGATCAGTTTGGCTTTAGGAAACGTAAAGGGACGAGAGAAGCAATTCTGACGTTACGGCTAATAATGGAAGGAAGGCTAATCAAGACACTCTCATAGCATTTGGCGACCTGGAAAAAGCGTTCGACAATATAAAATGGTGCAAGCTGTTCGAGATTCTGAAAAACGTAGGGGTAAGCTATAGGGAGAGACGTGTCATATACAATATGTACAACATCCAAGAGGGAATAATAAGAGTGGACGATCAAGAACGAAGTGCTCGTATTAAGAAGGGTGTAGGACAAGGCTGTAGCCTTTCGCCCCTACCATTCAACCTGTACATCGAGGAAGCAATGATGGAAATAAAAGAAAGGTTCAGGAGTTGAATTAAAATACAAGCTGAAAGGATAACAATGATACGATTCGCTGATGACATTGCTATCCTAAGTGAAAGTGAAGAAGAATTAAATGATTTGCTGAATGGAATTAACAGCCTAATGAATACACAGTATGGTTTGAGAGTAAATCGGAGAAAGACGAAGGTAATGAGAAGTAGTAGAAATGAGAACAGCGTAAAACTTAACATCAGGATTGATGGTCACGAAGTCAATGAAGTTAAGGAATTCTGCTACCTAGGCAGTAAAATAACCAATGACGGATGGAGCAAGGAGGACATCAAAAGCAGACTCGCTATGGCAAAAAAGGCATTTCTGGCCAAGAGAAGTCTACTAATATCAAATACCGGCCTTAATTTGAGGAAGAAATTTCTGAGGATGTACGTCTGGAGCACAGCATTGTATGGTAGTGAAACATGGACTGTGGGAAAACCGGAACAGAAGAGAATAGAAGCATTTGATATGTGGTGCTATAGACGAATGTTGAAAATTAGGTGGACTGATAAGGTAAGGAATGAGGAGGTTCTACGCAGAATCGGAGACGAAAGGAATATGTGGAAAACACTGATAAGGAGAAGGGACAGTATGATAGAACATCTGCTAAGACATGAGGAAATGACTTCCATGGTACTAGAGGGAGCTGTAGAGGGCAAAAACTGTAGAGGAAGACAGAGATTGGAATACGTCAAGCAAATAATTGAGAACGTAGGTTGCAAGAGCTACTCTGAGATGAAGAGGTTAGCACAGGAAAGGAATTCGTGGCGGGTCGCATCAAACCAGTCAGTAGACTGATGACCAAAAAAAAGAAAACCCATTGCAATCTTTTCTCGATGTTTTGTTAGCTTAATAAAGGTTTCTTTTTCCGATATGCACTCCTTTAAACATTGTTAACGAAGGCCGCGTTATATTTTTGAGAGAGAGATAGGAGCAGGTTGCATACTGTTTACTTTCTCACTTCTGGTGCAGCAGGATTCCTGATATGTGCACTTTGCACACGTATGAACTTATCTTGCCTGTATTATGTTACTCAGGGTCTCCCGGGCTGCAAAACTTTTGCACTGGCACCAGTTTCTTGAACCACTGCAACGTATACATCACTTTAGATCTTCTGCTGGTGATGTGCTACCAGAAGAACTATAATTAGAGTACGTTTTCGAATTCCAGTCTCCTCCTTTCATCCGATTATGAAGTAATACGAACTTGATCAGGTATACAAACACACTGCTAGTTGCACACAGTGATCTGTAAACTATTGTGATCACAGACAGCTGAGGAATAAGGCTTAGATCATACGTGTTTATACTTGTTTTTTGTCTAAAAGTGGTATGACAGCATATTCAAAACGAAATGCGCTAATTGCACTTGAAAGTTGTTTTGGTTCAATAGGCGCTTACTTCTAAGTTCCAAATGTCTGAACTGGATGATTTACTGTAGGTACTCTTCTGGCACTTGCTAATTGTGTAAGCCACTCGTCTGGAGCGGCATTCAGCAGACATTCTCACTGTATATGTGAAATATAATTTACTAATAGAAATATAATTTTCTAAGGAACCCCTTTAAGTAACTTGGCCTCGAGTATGGGCTTCCCGTTTTATCACAAAGCTCATTCAAGTCGTTGTATATTTGTCATTGTTTTCTATGTGCTGCTTTGTCATTTATTTAATTGTAGTATTCTAATTGTAAAATTTTATTGTGCTACCACATGCCCTTGTGTTAAGCCTGTGCCATAATGGATCTCACCGTGATCTTACTTTGTTCTAGAAATGGCTAACGGTTATCCTGTATGTTCCGGTGGTCTTTGATTGGACCGATGCCTGTGACGAGTTTGAGACCGAACTGAATAAGCTGAAAACCGAGGAATAATGAAACTGTTATATCTAATCCATGGAAACTATCACCAATTGTGTCTTTGTAATCGCATATTTCTTCCACAGTGGATTTGTAGCCCTTAACTTGTTAAGACAGAATTGTGTAATAGTTGTATTAAGTAAAGTTTCGAGGGAATGTTTGATCAATTAATTAATGGTCAGGTAGTACATTATCTATGTAATTTCAAATTTTTATGAAATTGACCCTGATACTGCCTTGCTAAATTTATTTCGGAATCGAAGAACCTTGTATAGGTGCATCGAGTGGCAGTTTTCCTTTATCTTGCTAGGGCTTGGTTTGAATAAACCACTAATTTTAAATTTTCCTTGATTGGTATTCATTGGTCCCTTGGTATAATTGGAAATTACATTATAAAAAGTCACTTTCTGTAAATTAATTAGTGCCCTTCAATGATTACCGTGACCAGCTTATGTAATTGAACCATTTGAAACGGAACTTGTTGTACCGTTCCAATGTTTTATTAAATTGCTAGCACGCGGAAATTATTAGCAAGAGTTTCTTCTCTTGCAGGTAATACCTCAGCTGGTGTCCAAAAGGAGGGAATGGACTAAACAGTGTTATTTATTGATTTTTTTGTTGTTGTGTTCGACGTTTCCCATACTCCTTTCCTTTGTGCGGCCTGGACGGTATAAATGAGAGAGTATGTGAACTAGCAGAAAGCTTTAGGCACAGATTGTAACACTGCATGAATGGTCGTTCTGGGGTAGGGTAGTACCAACCCCCCAAGCGTGAACAAGTTTAGCAGAGACCAAGTTTGCAGATCAGGGCAAAGATGACACGTAGGCGCGCGTATTGGCTCTGTCTGGTTGGCGCGCCACCCCCACCACGTTTACGGTGGCGAATTCGGTTGGAAGAGCACTTGTTCCTGGGTCGTGGTGCTGGACAGACATGGAGACGCAGCTGTCTTTGTCTGAAATCTGCTCTATAATGAAGTCTAGACGTTGAAATTAGGTGCGAAATTACCACTGAACCCCATAAGGGAATTGATTTTCTTAATTTACTCGAATTTCAGTAGTTCCTGCGTTAGTGGCTCGTTCAGGCAACGCATCATGTGCCTTAAGCTCACGGTCACGTTATTGCTCTGTGCTTAACGGAAATTCACTCATTCAATGTATTTTAATCTGCTCTTCCATTTACAGTAATATTTTGGGGATTTTTATTTATTTTCCATGTTTTCTTTGTGAACTTGCTTTCGCGCCACGTGGTCGGTTGGAGCAACCGCCGCATTGATAAATTGTAGTTTCGGTCTGAAAATATATTGTACACGATGAATAATCATACGATAGTGAGCGAGTGTAAAATGGAGAAGGAATACTCGTGTGTCCATGTTTTTCGGGGTTTCTGTTGGCTACTGAAACTTGGCCATGTGGGTTGAACAGCATTAAAGTGATGTTTCTTGTGCACCCCCATAACGATTTGATTTTTTGGCGATGTTGTGCGTTAAGTAAAATACTCGTGCCACTAGGAAAAGTATCGGATTTTAATGCCCACAGATTTGTTAAGGATTTGCGAAATACTCTTCCACCCTGACCTAGTTGTGCTTGTATTGTCTTTGCGGAACTTGTTCTGAGTAATCTATAGCAACTGAATGTAATAACCGAGGGTTTAGGTATAATTGTGCGGTTGTATAAAATTACATTGAAGCCAGGACTGCGCTCCTCTGTACCATTCCATAATTACGTGGCGAAACTGAACCATGTTAACTAGAGACCGGTTTTGATGATGTACATTGCAAGAGAACCACGACTACTTGTTGAAATACCATCGGTACTGAATAAATATCAATTAATCTCTACCCTCGACTGATTATTTACTCCTTCCATCATAAAGAATAGGTAGCAGTCAGTACCACAGTAGAATTCTGGGTCATGAAAGCAAATAAAAGCAATATACTGCCTATTAAGCCCTGTATAGGTTCCTTTTCGTTAAAACCTTCCGCTAGAAATTATTAATACCCAGCAATAACTCGCAGGGGCCGGTAATTTCGTGGACCACACGAATTGAAGAAACCACTTACTACAGACGGTAGCTTGCAGGAGCGGTTGGACATGTCAAAGCGACGGTAATCTATTTAGGTAGAAGGTAATCTACTTAGGTAGACTTTTACCACCACCAGTACTGGATGGATACGTTGCACATTTAATCATTCATTGTCTACCATTTGCTAGTATTATAAAAAAGTACTATGAACGAAGTTCGGGAAAATTTCTCTTTACACCTCGGGGTCCGGTCCTCCCACTCAACAGCCGACTGTGCTAGTGCCAAAGCGGCGCTACATTTCACTCGTAGCTATGATAAGTTAAAGGAAACGTTTCACCGATAGTGTACACAAGGTGTTCAAAAGAACCTATCAAATACTTTGAGAGGTGTTAGTACTTATCGAAACCAGAAAAATAAGTCCAATAAACATGTGTCCGGAGATGCAAACTTCCTCCGATAAATAGTCGTATGTGTTTACAGGAGATGTCCAAACGGCATCCATTCATGACAATGCACCCCTCTGGTCTCTTGTGTAAGGAATGACTCACACTTTGAAATACACCCGGATGTTGAAACTGCTGGTAAACAATGAAACACGACTTTGAAGTGTCCGCACATCGTTGATTGACATAGAGTAGACCAGTTTCTTCAAGTGTCCTCATAATCAGAAAGTCTAGGAGATTGAGGTGTGGGGAACGAGCAGGTCCAGGTGCACTCCCCAACCACCAATCCAGCGGTCCTGAAATGTCTGCGTCAGATACTCGCACGCATTGTGAAGAAAGAGTGTTGGTAGGTTAGAAGGCCTCGGGAAAGTACGGGGTGGGCTGTAATCTCAAAGGGTGCATGGCAAATACAGGACGTGCTTGGATCAAGGAACAGTCGGAATTGTAGTTGTAAATTGTTGTAGTTGTGCTGGGAAAGTCCCTGAGCTACATGCGCTACTAGAAAGCACAGAAGCTGAAATCGTTATAGGTACGGAAAGCTGGCTAAAGCCTGAAATAAGTTCTGCAGAAATTTTTACGAAGTCTCACACGGTGTTCAGGAAAGATAGATTAGGCAGAATTGGTGGTGGAGTGTTTGTGTCTGTCAGTAGTGGTTTATCTTGTAGTGAAGTCGAAGTAGATACTCCGTGCGAATTGCTGTATGGGTGGAGGTTATACTTAACAGCCGATCTTATTTTATAATTGGCTCCTTCTACCGACCTCCAGAGTCCATGACATAGTTGCTGAACAGTTCAGAGAAAATTTGAGTCTCGTAACAAATAAATACCCCACTCATACGGTTATAGTTGGTGGGGACTTCAACCTTCCCTCGATATGTTGGCAAAAATACTTGTTCAAAACCGGTGGTAGGCAGAAAACTCTTCCGAGATTGTCCTAAATGCTTTCTCCGAAAATTATTTCGAGCAGTTAGTCCACGAACCCAAGCGAATTGTAAATGGTTGCGAAAACACACTTGACCTCTTAGCCACAAACAATCCAGAGCTGATAGAGAGCGTCATGACTGATACAGGGATTAGTGATCACAAGGTCGTTGTAGCTAGGCTCAATACCGTTTCTTCCAAATCCACCAGAGACAAACGCAAAATAATTTTATTAAAAAAAAGCGGATAAAGTGTTACTAGAAGCCTTCCTAAGAGACAATCTCCATTACTTCCGACCTGACTATGCAAATGTAGACGAGAAATGGCTCAAATTCAAAGATATAGTAGCAATCGCAATTTAGAGATTCATGCTTCATAAATTGGTAAGAGTTGGAACTGATCCCCCATGGTACACAAAACAGGTCCGAACGCTGTTGCAGAGGCAACGGAAAAATCATGTGAAGATCAGAAGAACGCGAAATCCCGAAGATTGGCTAAAATTTACAGACGCACGAAATTTGGCACGGACTTCAATGCGAGATGCGTTTAACAGTTTCCACAACGAAACATTGTCTAGAAATTTGGTAGAAAATACGAAGAAATTCTGGTCGTCTGTAAAGTACACAAGCGGCAAGACGCAGTCAATACCTTCGCTCCGCAGTGCCGATAGTACTGTTACCGACGACTGTGCCGCTAAAGCGGAGTTATTGAACGCAGTTTTCCGAAATTCCTTCACCAGGGAAGACGAATGGAATATTCCAGAATTTGAAACACGAACAGTTGCTAGCATGGATTTCTTAGTAGATACCTTATGGGTTGCGAAGCAACTCAAATCGCTTGATACGGGAAAGTCTTCAGGTCCAGATTGTATACCGATTAGGTTCCTTTCAGATTACGCTGATACAATAGCTCCCTATTTAGCAATCATATACAACCGCTCGCTCGCCGATAGTTCTGTACCTACAGATTGGAAAATTGCGCAGGTCGCACCAGTGTTTAAGAAGGGTAGTAGAAGTAATCCATCGAACTACAGACCTATATCATTGACGTCGGTTTGCAGTAGGGTTTTCGAGCATATGCTGTATTCAAACAGTATGAATCACCTATGACGTCCGTGGTCTAAGGGTTAAAAAAAAAGGGTAGCGTCTTTGATTCATAATCAAAACGTCTTCGGTCCCGGGTTCAATTCCCCACCACTGCCTAAATTTTGATAAATAATCAGCATTGGCGGCCGAAGACTTCCGGCATCAGAAGACGGCGCGTTTCTTTTTTTTGTCATTTTTTGTGGTTTTTTTTTCGTTTTTTTCTTTAAATATTTGAATCTTTTATTTTTTCTTATTTTTATAAATTTTTAAATTTCTTATTTTGTTCCCAAAAGTTTTATTCTTGCTTATTTATTCACTTTTTCTTTGTCAGCCTCATTCTGCCTACTGCCTTGTCAAGGAGGGCGGACGGGTGGATGAATGTTCAGGGAACTCTCTTGTCCTAGGGGTGGGAAAGTGCCCCTAAAGGCGGAAGAATCAGCAATGATCAACGACATGAGGATGCCGAAGGCAATGGAAACCACTGCATAAAAGACACGTAACGTGTATCCACAGAATATGTGGCCTGTAATTGAAGAAGTGTCATGATGTTCTCTCCATTGCCAAAAGATTCCGGAATAGTCGCCCATTCGGATCTCCGGGAGGGGACTGCCAAGGGGGAGGTTACCATGAGAAAAAGATTGAATAATCTACGAAAGGATAACGTTCTACGAGTCGGGGCGTGGAATGTCAGAAGCTTGAACGTGGTAGGGAAACTAGAAAATCTGAAAAGGGAAATGCAAACGCTCAATCTAGATATAGTAGGGGTCAGTGAAGTGAAGTGGATGGATGACAAGGATTTCTAGTCAGATGAGTATCGGGTAATATCAACAGCAGCAGAAAATGGTATAACAGGTGTAGGATTCGTTATGAATAGGAAGGTAGGGCAGTGGGTGTGATACTGTGAACAGTTCAGTGACCGGGTTGTTCTAATCAGAATCGACAGCAGACCAACACCGACAACGATAGTTCAGGTATATATGCCGACGTCGCAAGCTGAAGATGAACAGAACGAGAAAGTGTATGAGGATATTGAAAGGGTAATGCAGTATGTAAAGGGGAACGAAAATCTAATAGTCATGGCCGACTGAAATGCAGTTGTAGGGGAAGGAGTAGAAGAAAAGGTTACAGGAGAATTTGGGCTTGGGACAAGGAATGAAAGAGGAGAAAGACTAATTGCGTTCTGTAACAAGTTTCAGTTAGTAATAGCGAATACCCTGTTCAGGAATCACAAGAGGTGGAGGTATACTTGGAAAAGGCCGGGAGATACGGGAAGATTTCAATTAGATTACATCATGGTCAGACAGAGGTTCCGAAATCAGACACAGGACTGTAAGGCGTACCCAGGAGCAGATGTAGACTCAGATCACAATTTAGTAGTGATGAAGAGTAGGCTGAAGTTCAAGATATTAGTTAGGAAGAATCAATACGCAAAGAAGTGGGATACGAAAGTACTAAGGAATGACGAGATACGTTTGAAGTTCTCTAACGCTATAGATACAGCAATAAGGAATAGCGCAGTAGGCAGTACAGTTGAAGAGGAATGGACATCTCTAAAAAGGGCCATCACAGAAGTTGGGAAGGAAAACATAGGTACAAAGAAGGTAGCTGCGAAGAAACCATGGGTAACAGAAGAAATACTTCAGTTGATTGATGAAAAGAGGATGTACAAACATGTTCCGGGAAAATCAGGAATACAGTAATACAAGTCGCCGAGGAATGAAATAAATAGGAAGTGCAGGGAAGCTAAGACGAAATGGCTGCAGGAAAAATGTGAAGACATCGAAAAAGATAATATTGTCGGAAGGACAGACTCAGCATACAGGAAAGTCAAAACAACCTTTGGTGACACTAAAAGCAACTGTGGTAACATTAAGAGTGCAACGGGAATTCCAATGTTAAATGCAGAGGAGAGAGCAGATAGGTGGAAAGAATACATTGAAAGCCTCTATGAGGGTGAAGATTTGTCTGATGTGATAGAAGAAGAAACAGGAGTCGATTTTAAAGAGATAGGGGATCCACTATTAGAATCGGAATTCAAAAGACCTTTGGAGGACTTACGGTCAAATAAGACAGAAGGGATAGATAACATTCCATCAGAATTTCTAAAATCATTGTGGGAAGTGGCAACAAAACGACTATTACGCTGGTGTGTAGAATATATGCGTCTGGCGACATACCATCTGACTTTCGGAAAAGTATCATCCACACAATTCCGAAGACGGCAAGAGCTGACAAGTGCGAGAATTATCGCACAATCAGCTTAACAGCTCATGCATCGACGCTGCTTAAAAGAATAATATACAGAAGAATGGAAAAGAAAATCGAGAATGCGCTAGGTGACGATCAGTTTGGCTTTAGGAAAAGTAAAAGGACGAGAGAGGCAATTCTGACGTTACAGCTAATAATAGAAACAAGGCTAAAGAAAAATCAGGACCCTTTCATAGGATTTGTCGACCTGGAAAAAGCGTTCGACAATATAAAATGGTGCAAGCCGTTCGAGATTCTGAAAAAATTAGGTGTAAGCTATAGGGAGAGACGTGTCATGTACAATATGTACAACAACCAAGAGGGAATAATAAGAGTGGACGATCAAGAACGAAGTGCTCGTATTAAGAAGGGTATAAGACAAGGCTGTAGCCTTTCGCCCCTACTCTTCAATCTGTACATCGAGGAAGCAATGATGGAAATAAAAGAAAGGTTCAGGAGTGGAATTAAAATACAAGGTGAAAGGATATCAATGATACGATTCGCTGATGACATTGCTATCCTGAGTGAAAGTGAAGAAGAATTAAATGATCTGCTGAACGGAATGAACAGCCTAATGAGTGCATAGTATGGTTTGAGAGTAAATCGGAGAGAGACGAAGGTAATGAGAAGTAGTAGAAATGAGAACAGCGTAAAACTTGACATCAGGACTGATGGTCACGAATTCAGTGAAGTTCATGAATTCTGCTACCTAGGCAGTAAAATAACCAATGACGGATGGAGCAAGGAGGACATCAAAAGCAGACTCGCTATGGCAAAAAAGGCATTTCTGGCCAAGTGAAGTCTACTAATATCAAATACCGGCCTTAATTTGAGGAAGAAATTTCTGAGGATGTACGTCTGGAGTAGAGCATTGTATGGTAGTGAAACATGGACTGTGGGAAAACCGGAACAGAAGAGAATCGAAGTATTTGAGATGTGGTGCTATAGACGAATGTTGAAAATTAGGTGGACTGATAAGGTAAGGAATGAGGAGGTTCTACGCAGAATCGGAGACGAATGGAATATGTGGAAAACACTGATATGGAGAAGGGACAGGATAGGACTGCCAAGACATGAGGGAATGACTTCCATGGTACTAGAGGGAGCTGTAGAGGGCAAAAACTGTAGAGGAAGACAGAGATTGGAATACGTCAAGCAAATAATTGAGGACGTAGGTTGCAAGTGCTACTCTGAGATGAAGAGGTTAGCACAGGAAAGGAATTCGTGGCGGGCCGCATCAAACCAGTCAGTAGACTGATGACCAGAAAATAAATAAAAAATGAGCGACTACAATACTGAAACTTTTCATAAATCATATATAGGGTCTTGTTGTCCTACAGCAGGTACCACAGTAGAGTTTTGCAGCCTCAAATGTCTGTAAATAGAGCCTGCGGATGAAGAAATTCACATCAGAATGTATCTTTGATACATATAGGACGTAACAGTGTTCACTAGACAGAGCATTAAAAAAGTATCGAATACATTGAGAAAGAAGAAAAAATAAATTCAACATACACGGGTCCGGTAACGCATACTTTCCGATATAAACACCTGTTTGTAGGAAGGGCTGCGCGACGCTTGGCTGCGGATGTTAGACAGTCGCACTGGCGTTGCTTCAAATGTGTCGACAGGGTATTATGATGTCTTGCTCACAGTAATCTACCTACCAATAGGTGGTCTGCTGTCTGTTGTCTTGTCTGAGTCGCTTTGTAGGCTATGTTAGTTTTCGTCGTGCCTTATTGTACAGTGCCTTATTGTACAGTACCGTCAACCCTCTTCCCAACGCGGATTCACTTACGAGTTTACTGTCATTGCTCTGCTTGTACGTTCACCTGCTGTAGTAGATTTACAATTTTTGTCTTCCACCAATTGTTAGCAATGGAAGCTTACTACTGGACAAGTGAAATGGCAGATATGATGTACTGCTATTTTTAGCAAGTGGACGTAGCCTGAAAGCTCGTTCCCTCTAAGCTGAAAATATCCACAGCGCAGTGGAGTACTCCCCGATAAGCTGTTTGGCAGATTTGATATAATCCATTATGGAGTCGAGGTAGCAGTTGTCGTTATACTGGTTATCACTGTTTGGCAGACTTTGCCAGCGTTTAAGGGACACTGGTACTCTTGCACATCGGCAGACTCACAGTGGAAGGCCTATGTCTTCTAAATCGACTCCTGTTTCTTCTTCTATCACATCAGACAAATCTTCACCCTCATAGAGGCTTTCAATGTATTCTTTCCACCTATCTGCTCTCTCCTCTGCATTTAACAGTGGAATTCCCGTTGCACTCTTAATGTTACCACCGTTGCTTTTAATGTCACCAAAGGTTGTTTTGACTTCCCTGTATGCTGAGTCTGTCCTTCCGACAATCATATCTTTTTCGATGTCTTTACATTTTTCCTGCAGCCATTTCGTCTTAGTTTCCCTGCACTTCCTATTTATTTCATTCCTCAGCGACTTGTATTTCTGTATTCCTGATTATCCCGGAACATGTTTGTACTTCCTCCCTTCATCAATCAACTGAAGTCGCTCATACAAGGCCTAATTCGTAAAATAATACAAAAGGGATCTTACGGCATCATTTCTAGCAAGCAGATTTAGGCTCTCTGATTATGACCACAGTCTGCTCGAAACCAGTAACAGCTTTTCGAAACGCTCTTGTGGTGGTTCAAAAATAGATCAAATGGCTCCAAGCACTGAGGTCATCAAACCCCTCGACTTAGAGCTACTTGAGCCTAACTGACGTAAGGACATCACACACATCCATGCCCGAGGCAGGATTCGAAACTGCGACCGTAGCAGCAGCGCAGTTCCGGACTGAATCGCCTAGAACCGCTCGTCTACAGTGGCCGGCTCTTGCGGTGGTCCTCGCAAAGAAAAAAAAAAAATAAGGGCGAACCCCGCTGTGTAACATGATGGAGAAAGTAGTCTGCCGCTGTAAGGCGAAGAGCCGTCGTGCTTTCGGAAGTGGGGAGCGCGTCCGAAGCCCTCGCGAGCCCACTTCGCGGACGCGACGTGGGGCGCCACTTTATAAGCGGGGACCCCGAAACGGACGCGGGCGCGTTGCCGACTTCACGAGCGCGCCGAGCCCAGCCGATCGGTCATCCCTGCGGGACCGTAGCGTCGCGTCGCTCGCGTCTCCAGATTTGTCGCGTGAATTATTCAGCAGCGACGGCGGTACGCCTCCTAGCGCTGCGCCGGTCCGGGAGGCGCGCTCGACGCGACGCAACCACAGGCTCCGAGGCGTCGGCCGCGCGAGCTTCATAGAAGGCCAGCGCCGCGGCGTCGTGGGCGCAGGCTTCGCTGCGGGCCGCGTCATGAATATCGCATCGCCGCCGCTGTTTATGGCACGTCGGGCCGCGCCGACCCCACCGCAGGTCGCGTCGCCTCTCTGACCTGGCAGCACAGTGTGGGGTCTGAGACCTAACAGGTGTGTCTGGTCACTCCAAGGTGCAATGCTTCACACGTTTCACAAAGAACTGCAACCAATAACTTGGCATTAACATAACACTTACACAGTCTGCCTGATACCTACATCTGCATCTACATACGTTATCTGCAATCCACCGTACGACGAGTGGCATTGGGTACGACCTACTCATATTTTTCATGTTGTTTTCTGTTCTAATCGCAAACAGTGCGAGGGAAAAACGACCATCTAGATGCCTTCGAATGTGGAGAACTGATACAAGGCAGATAGAACGGGACGCAACTGATAAGGGCCGGCCGTTGTGGCCGAGCGGTTCTAGGCTTTTCAGTCTGGAACCGCGCTCGTGTTACGGTCGCAGTTTCGACTCCAGCCTTGGACATGGATGTGTGTGCTGTCCTTAGGTTAGTTAGGTTTAAGTAGTTCTAAGTCTAGGGTTCTGATGACCTCAGATGTTAAGTCCCATAGTGCTTAGAGCCATTTGAACCATCTGAACTGACAAGTGATCTTTCTTTCCCAGTATACGAGAGTGAATAAATTTGAAGTACATAAATCCAATAAGCAGTATGGTGCACTTTCTTATGGGTCTTCCCTGTATCCTGTTTGTGTCTACGGGTTTGGCCTGAAACGGACTCACGCTTGTGCCTATGGTGAGAATGGGACACCTGAACACAAAGTGCTCCTCTGCGATGCCCTAGTTTAGGAAAACATGACATAGCAACGTTAATACGCTGACAAGATAGCTAGAACTCTATAAATAACATCGCAGACTAGGTATCGCGAGCACTGCATGCGGCATGCAAACAGGACATACCGTACACTACAACATGACAGGCTCCACATCGGACAGATCATCAATACATTGGAAACCATACAGACACAAGGACAGACTGGTGATCCCATGCTATATCACACACAAGAAGTGAAGGCGAGATGAACATAGAAACATAGCAACAGTAAGTGAAGGTTCTACAGCACTAAATCGAATCAACATGGAAATGTAACTCTCTGTGTAACTGCCTGTTATACCATTTCATAACATGTAACATTATCTGAATATGTGACATTTCTTCTTCTTTTGCTGCATCAGGTGTGGCTGGTTCGAAGCTTTACTGTGCCCTCGCACCAGCTGCAGCTTACTATGACATTTTAAATGAACTCTCAATCTCCAATATTACCTTAAGTTCGGAAACACATTGCAACCTAACTAATCAACACATTAAATTAAGTATTACCACTGTAAAGACAACATATGTGACAGATGTAGCCATACACGAAGAAGGTATAGGGGGAAGAACTGTGAAAAAGTATCTACGCCAAATTGCCATTTCTTGTTTTTTCCATTAAATACACTTTTAATTTCAGTTTAAAATCCATCCGCAACCTATTACATATCTTACTTCTTGTCATAATTTAAGTTAGCAACAAGTTTAAACAAAACTGTGTATATGCATTTCCACTTATGCATATATTATTTTTTTATTTATGCTCTTGTAAAATTTTCAATAAAAATGTACTAGTAATAAAACTGAATTTGTATGTTATAACATGTAAAATCACACAATGTACGACCTGCTATATAATAACAGGCAGCAGGTCTTTACTTGAGAAATAAATAAACATGCCTTCAAATTGACCTTAATTTCTCGTATCTTTATCTTCGTGGTCCTTACGTGCAACATAAGTATGTTGGAGACGATAGAATCGTATTGCAATTAGCTTCAAATACCGATGCTCTAAATTTTCTCAATCGTTTTTCTCGAAAGTAATGTCGCCTTCTCTTCAGGTATTGCCATCTGTAATGAACATAAACAGTCTCGATCGCAAGAAAACTTTATTTTTGTGATTACAGGTCTCGGTCAATTGTTGATCATCCTCAGACCGGCTGATTGCTTAGCAGCTGACATTCGGGAGGTCCTAACATCTGCTTCGTTCATCGTCACCGCCTACCAAGGTACGATGTCTGTTCTCCAAGAGAAATGTTTTCATAAGTTATTGATTACCATTCAAGTACCCGAAGCAACACTTGCGTGTTGTTGTAACTTATCAATAACAAATCCTCTGCTTCCATGTCTTCCTTTAATCCGACCTGGTACGGATGCCAAATACTCGAGCAGTGCTCAAGAACAGGACGCACTAGCGTCCTACATGCGGTCTCGCTTACAGATCAACGACACTATCCTAGAATTATCCCATTAAACCGAAGTGGACCATTCTCCTTCCCTACCACAGCCATTGACAGCTCGTTGCATTTCATATCGCTTTGCAGCATTACGCCCGGATATTTAGGCGACGTGATTGTGTCAAGACGGACACTACTAACACTGTATCGGAACATTACCGGTTTGCTTTTACCAGTCATCCCTATAAACCTACATTTTTCTGCATTTAGAGCTAGCTGCCATTCATCACACCAGCTAGAAACTTTGCTATGTCATCTTGTATCTTCCTACAGACACTCAACTTCGACACCTTACCGTACACCACAACATCGTCAGCAAACAACCGCAGAATGTTGCCCAACCTGTCCACCAAATCGTTTACGTATATAGAGAATAATAGTGGTCCTATCTCACTTCCGATGCACACTGCTGATGTTACATTTGTCTCTGATGATCACTCGCCACCGAGGACAACGTGATGGTTTCTATTACTTAAGAAGTCTTTGAACAGCTCACATGCCGGCCGCTGAGGCCAAGCAGATCTAGGCGCTACAGTCCGGAACCGCGCTGCTGCTACGGCCGCAGGTTCGAATCCTGTCTCGGGCATGGATGTTGGTGATGTCCTTAGGTTAGTTAGGTTTAAGTAGTTCTAAGTCTAGGGGACTGATGACCTCAGATGTTAAGTCCCATAGTGCTTACAGCCATTTGAACCATTTCAAGTGCTCACGTATCTGTGAGCTATTCCACATGCTCGTACCTTCTTTAACAGTCCGCAGTGTATCAGGTGAAAAACGGGCAAGGTGAGTTCCGCACGAGCGATGCTTTCTAAACCCATGCTGATTTGGTCTCAAGAAATTTTGTTATATTCAGGCTGAGAATATGCTCAAGGATTCTGTAACAAACCAATGTTAGGGATATTCTCGCGAAATGCGGAATCGACAGCTATATGTCACGAGGGGCCACAACTTGTGAACTGCGAGCGTCACTGTCTTAATTATGTGAACTGCACACATATAAGCTGGGGACATGTGAACTGCGGGTAGAGGATTAAGTAGCCAGTTAACGTTACTTGGGAGACATCACGAAAGAGGTTGGCTGAATGCCTCACATATTTGCCACCGAAATTACAGTTAAAACATCAGCCAACAAACATAAAATTTATGAAGGTAAAATCGTCGAAAATAAGTCATCCGGTTTCTTATTCTTCAGTTTTTGTAGCAAAACCTTCAAGCTAACATTTTTTTGTCGCCACTGTTCGCACTCATGACTTTGACTTTTACGTATGTGTCTGCTTGCATCTCAGCCAGAACCTCGGCAAGACGGTTGACAGGAGGATGGGCAGAATAAAACGAACGGTTCAGTTTAGACTGGAAAGCACAAGTATTGGTGGTACGGTTGCACGTGAGCGACAGTTCGTCTAAGGTAGGTTGGCGAAACCGGGCGTCTGGATAATATACACGTGTCGAAACATAATCGGGAAATTTTACTATTGTAGGATTCTATATCAACACGTCTTCTTACAACCAGTCACCAGGGATGACTGCCATGAAATCATCAGTGAAGTACTCCATCACCTCATCAGGACACAAGAAAGCCAGTCCGAAGAAGTTTTCCAAGCAATAAGTCTCTGGCGTATTGGTAGCTCCTACATCCTCCCCAACCAAGACTGAGCAAGGCGAAACTGACAGCCCCTGATAAGTGAATTTGGCCAAACGCTGTTCGCTACTTCATGAATGGCAATTTCAAAATCGATGAAAGCATATTTCGGTTGGATGTTGTAGTCGTGAGAATTTTGCTCAACATGCTGTAACGCCGTCGTGAATGAACAGTAGGTTTATTAGCCAGATGGACGAATACAATTGACACTTAGACACTGATTGCCACACGATAAATGAAATAATTCTGTTAAGTGCCGCCGGAGCTCTTGAACGTACCATCCACATATATTTGTGACACCTCACTCAGTACCTTCAAATTAGTAGATGTTGAAAATATGATGACTTTGTTGACATCGTCGTTTGTCATCAAAAATTGTTCCTCACCACTCGTCTACAAGGTGAGGAGATTAATATTATCGTGCGTTTCATCTTTGCTACGGGGAAATTTTGGGTGCACCGCAAATCGTACACGACTTATGTTGTACCGAATTTCAGCTTTCGTCTTCCTATGTGAGAGTTTCCATATCACCATTCTTCATCAGCTGTTGACGTATCAACTTACACGGTCTTCACAAAATACCTTTGAATGTTTTCCTTTTCAGTAACTTGCTCAACTTTTATGTGTTCAACTCTTGGTTTGTTGACTTTACATGATTATGCTTCAGAAGCTTCGATAACTTCAAGTAGGCACTATAAGCTTTCTTACTCCCATCATTATAAATCATTGTAGTTTATTTAGATATTATTATTTAGATGTAGGTATCAATGTTAATGTTAGTGTTTGTATTTACACTTATCTGCTGTGAACACGATAACAGTGATCCCGACAAAATGTCTCTTAGAGCGCGATCGACGGCCCTTATACAATTCTTTTGTGGTGGCGCTTCCCGCAGAGGCATGGTACTTAACGCGTCCAGCGATTAGCGACTTAAGTCACTGTGTTTTCCTCTAGCGGCCGCTGCTGAATTCGTCATTGCCTACTTTTATGGCTGAATCGATTGCCTCCTTTTTGATATCGATGAGCAATGATACCACTTATGGGACATTATGAAGCGGGACTATGAAACACCTACATGAGTAGTGAATAAGTAAAAGTGAGTAAAACTGACTGAATGACAAAAACAACGTGTTTCTTGAACGTGAGTAGATGAATGCACGCAGTTCACAAGTTGCGGCCGGCGGAAGTGGCCGTGCGGTTAAAGGCGCTGCAGTCTGGAACCGCAAGACCGCTACGGTCGCAGGTTCGAATCCTGCCTCGGGCATGGATGTTTGTGATGTCCTTAGGTTAGTTAGGTTTAACTAGTTCTAAGTTCTAGGGGACTAATGACCTCAGCAGTTGAGTCCCATAGTGCTCCGAGCCATTTGAACCACAAGTTGCGACAGCGAGAGTCGCGGCGCGATTATAGGATTAGTCGGTAAGCCGGTAAGCGGGCTCGGTTTGCAGTTCAAATGGCAACATAATGAGGTGGAAGCTGGTGTACACAGTTCACATGCAACCCGAGTGGCTAACCCGCCCGCATATATATAGTCAGTAGAAATGCTGATAACATCAGAATGGTTCCATCAGTAGAAATTGGTTTTTTCGGGTGTTGACTACTTGTTGGATATTACCTGAGTAAAGAATCCAAACGGGATATTTGAATTCCTCTCAACCTCCCCAATACGACTTTTAGTGATGATTGTATCATATGGAACTGGGGACCTAGAAACGACGGAGATGCTCCATCCCCGCCGTAGACCTCAGTGGTTCACAACCCCCCAACAGGCTACAGCAGTCCACTCACCCCACCGCCACCCCACACCGAACCCAGGGTTATTGTGCGGTTCGGCCCCCTGTGCACCCCATCCCCCTCCCCGCCATACTCCCTCCACAGGAACGGCTCACACCAGACGAGTGTAACCCCACTGTTTGTGTGGTACAGTAATTATGGTATACACGTACGTGGAGAAAGTGTTTGCGCAGCAATCACCGGCTTAGTTTAACTGAGACGGGATAAGGGGAACCAGTCCGCATTCGCCGAGGCAGATGGAAAACCTCTTAAAAACCATCCGCAGACTGGCTGGCACACGGAATCTCGACACTAATCCGCCGGACGGGTTCATGCTGGGGACCGGCACACCTTCGCGCCCGGAAAACAGTGCATTAGACGGCACGGCTAACCGGGTTTAATGATGATTGTTGAATGGAAACGAGAGGAGAGACCACACCTCATGTACTGACCGACAGGGACCATCGAGAGGGAAGAATAACTCGTGACTTCCGAAATGCTAACAGCAATCCAGCTAGTACTATTACTGTGTGTAGGGAGTTAGAAACAATGCGGTACAAAGGTGGTGCAGCAATGCATAAGCCACGCATATCTATGGTGGATACCAAGCGACGATTAAGGTGATGTAAATAGAGACTCCACTGGACAGTGGATGACTGGAAACAAGTGATATGTATTGAACCACGCTATCCCCTATGGAAAACCGATGGAAGGGTGTGGGTTTGCGAGCAGCTGAAGAATGTTGCCTGCTGTCTGTGTAGTACGAGCAGTGCAGTAAGCAGGAGGTGGCGTTACGATGTGGGAATGTTATATGTGGTTACAGTGTGGTCCCCTTATTGAACCTAAATGCTGCAAATACGGAAGGATACGAACACATTTAACAGTGTTGCTCATTACTTGTAGCAGGGGAATAGTCCAGAGACATTAACTGTTTCTATCAGCATGAAATTTCAGCTTGTCATGAATTAGCATCTGTGAAGCAATGTTTCGCGGACAATAAAACTGCTGATATGGACTGGCCTGTCAGTAGTCCCAACGAATAAAACACACACCCATTGTCCTCAATTTTTTGTTGGATGTGTTCCAGTCTTTATCTTCCTCTAATCTTTTGCCCTCTACAGGTCCGTCAAGTATTATTTAGGCTATTTGGTGAGGTCCTATCATCGTGTCCCTTCTTGTCTGAGTTTTCCATATGATCATTTCTTCACCGATAATGCGGAGAAGCACCTCATTCATTATAAATCCAGTTAATTTCCAACGCTTCGGTTCTTTTGTGTTCAGGTTTTCTCACTGTCCATGATCCACCATCATACAACGTTATGCTCCAATTGGGTTTGCTATAATTCCTACATGAAATTAAGACATATGTTTGATGCAGTAGACTTCTCTTGTCCAGGAATGCCTTCTTTGCGTGTTGTACTTCGCTTTTTATGTCCTTGCTTTGTCTGTCATGGGTAATTTCGCTTCCAAGGTAGCAGAATTCCCCACATTAATTTTAATGTGAAGTTTCTAGTTATTCTCATCTCTGATACTTCTCATTACGTTTGTCTTTCTCCGGTTTACACTCAGTCATAACCTGTACTTATTAGACTGTTGATTCCATTCAGCACCTCCTGGAATGCTTCTACAATTTTGCTGAGAATAGCAATGTTATCAGCGAATCTTATAATTGATATCGCTTAACCTTAAACTTTAATCCCACGCTAGAATCCTTCTTTTACTTCTGGCATTGCTTCTTCGATGTACAGATTGAACAGTAGGAGCGAAAGACTGAATACTTGTCTTAAGCCGTTTTTAGCGTTTTGCTTTAACGACCGTATTATTCCCTGTCGGTTCTTACATAATTTGTATATTACCCGTCTTTCCCAGTAACTATCTCCTATTTTACTCATAATTTCGAAATCTTGCACCAGTTTACTTTGTCGAACGATTACGTACACATGAACCGTGAGGAATATACTACTGTTGGAAGTAGTATCACACTCCGAAGACAATCTTTTCTGTAGCATCAGTTATGCTTGCAACCAGACTAGACATCATCCGAGCCATCAGTTTCATAGCTGTAGCGATTCTGAGACAGAGAACAATAATTGGTGAATGCTACCAGCATTATGTATGTCATCCATCAAAAAAGATTTGGTCCCTTGATAGTACAGGAATATGAGAATATGTGGTATGAAACTACTACCATGACTACTATTATTATAATTTATACCACCAAAAATTTTTCACCTTGCACTGGATAGGTATGTACCCAGGAGAACAGTTCTTAGTGAGAGGGACACTCCATGGTATACAGTCACTATAAAGAAACTTCTAAAGAAACGGAGACTAAACAAAGCATAGGACGAGCTATGATGAGTCAAATGTTACATCTCGAACCGTTTTGGTATGAAATGTGTAGCCTGCATAGAACTGAAACACGTTATCAGTCATCTCCTGAACCAACACAGTCTGCAGTTTAACGCATGGTGTGCAAGACATCATCACCTACACTGAGTTAGCTCAATCTAAAACCCCACCAACTGACCGATACATCGTTACATTACAACAAAAATTGTTAAAAATGCTTCTTTTTACAGCACAATTGTGACATATCAACCACAAATGACAGTGTCTGAATTGTTTACTCTCTCTCTCTCTCTCTCTCTCTCTCTCTCTCTCTCTCTCTGGCACCCGAAGTTTCGCCTCATGTAAGATTCTCTGTCTTAGCACCTATTGCAAACTAAAGAGTGAATCTGCTCCAAGTACCTTATTGAATTAGTGATGAAATCTATTGAATGAATCTATTGAATGAACGCACTGCTACTACTACTACTACCACCACCATTGCTACTACTTTTATTACAACCACTAGCACTCTATCAATTGAGACATATATGAAATCAATTGAGACATATATGCAGTATTATAGCACATTTTCCTGTGCAAGCACCCTTATAATTCACCATAAATTATTTACGAATCCCTTGACAACGTGCAATATCTATTACTGTCGTTTATGTATATAGAGATGTGGGACATTTGCAGCCCAGTATAACTAAATGTGTTCAGTCGTCGGGTGGGGTGGGTGTCTATGGTAGGAGGGTTGAATTGTACTACTTTGGTTTAAGGGCGTATGTAGTTTACTTTGGTGGGATTCTAATATATGCGATCATGGCACTTCCAACACCTGCTACGTTAACTGTATTCTATTGGCTGCAGGGTGGTACAACTATGTATAGACGAACTTCAGTGCACGGCGAGGTGCTGCATTCTCACATCGTGTTCGAACAGAGAGGTGAGATTGGGTCTTGCGTGCGTCTCAAACATTTATGAAAATTTTACGTTTGCATCTGTCACACATACATTTCAAAATCATACTTTGTCATCAAATAGATGTCCTACATTTCGTCAAATGATTATGATCACGTAAATTTGTCGTGATTACAGTGGCATCGTTCTTTGATTTAACTTAAAACACAATTTATACAAATAATCTCCTAAAAATAACTTAAAACACAACGCTAACCGGATTTTACATCGTTTTCTATTGACAGGAGCGTTCTGTGCCGACATCAGATTTCTATCACACCAAGGCATACCTACAACGAAACCCAGTGTATCTAAGGTGGGTGTGAAATTATCGTATTATTCCAAGCTAAAGACTTTCATGCTGATTCTTGTAAGCTACAAATCTTAGAAAAGCGACTACGTATATTCTGGAAGACTTCATTGCAGCACATATGGGATATATCGTATATCACAGCTACATACTTCTACAGTTACACCTATATGTATGTAAGTACTCTGCAAACCACTGCGAAATGCATAGCAGAAGGTACGCCCCATTATACCAGTTATTAGGGTTCCTTCTCGTTCCTTTCACGTATGGAGCGCAGGACGAATGACTGTTAGCACGCCTTTATGAGTGCTGCAATTATACAAATTTTGTCCTCATGATCCCTATGTGAACCACACGTGTGGGATGTAGTACATTTATAGTCATCATTTGAAGACTGTTCCTGAAACTTTGCTAGCTGACTTTCTTACGATAGTCTATCTTCTAGAGTCTTCCAGTTCAGTGTCTTCAGTGTCACTATAGCACTGTCCCATGGTCAAGCAAACCTGACAATTCATGCTGTACTTCTTTGTGTATGTTCAATATACCTTGTTAGTCCTATTTGGTGGGGTCCCACACACTTCAGCAGTATTGTAAAACGTGTCGCATGAATTATTTGTAAGTAATCTCCTTTCTAGACTGATTGAACTTACCCACAATACTACCAATAAGCCGAAGTCTACCATCTGCTTTACTCACGACTGAGCCTATGTGACCGTTCCTTTTCATATCCCTAGAGAGTATTACACCAGGTATTTGTATGAGTTGGCCGATTCCTGTTGTGACTCGTTGATACTGTTGTCAGAAGACAATTTTTCTCCATTTTCTTAAGTGACAAATTTTGCGTTTCTCAACATTTAAAGCAAGTTAGCCATCTTTGCACCACTCTACTAAATATTTATGCAGCTTCTTTCAGGCAGTACTTCGTTTTAGATAACTGCATCGTCTGCAGACAGTCTGAGATTATTATTGATATTGTCCGCAAGGTCATTAATATGCTACATAAACAGCGAAAGTCCCAACATTCTCATCTAGGGCACACCCGAATTTTCTTCTACATCTGACGATGACTCTCCATACAAGATAACATGCTGTGTCCTCCCTACCAAGAAGTCCTCAGTCCAGTCACAAATTTCATTTCATACCTTATATGATCGAAATTTTGACAGTAAGCGTAGGTGTGGTACTTAGTCAAATGCTACACGAAAATCAAGAGATACTGCATCTACCTAACTGCCTTGTTCCAAAGCTTTCAGTGTGTCATGTGAGAAAAGTGCGAGTTGGATTTCATAAGATCGATGTTTTCTGAATCCATGCTGACTGATGCGGAGGATGTCATTCTGCTCAAGATACCTGATTATGTTTGAGCTCAGAATATGTTCCAAGATTCTACAACAAATCGATCTCAAAGATATTTAACGGTAGTTTTGTGGTAACTTCTACTACCCCTCTTGTAGATGGGAGTTCTGCCCTTTATTCCAGTCACTACGCATTGTTATTTGGTCGGGGGATCTACGATCGATTACAGTTAGAAGAGGGCTAACTCAGCAGCAAATTCAATAAAGAATCTGATAGGGCTTCCGTCGGGCCATGGAACTTTGTTGAAGCTTACCGATTTCAGCTGTTACTCAACATCAATGCCACTAATACTGATGTCACTCATTTTTCCAGTGGTATGAGCATTAGAGTCTAGCAATTCTCCTAGGTTTTCCTTTGTAAATGAACATTTGAAAAAGGAGTTAAGCATTTCAGTTTTTGCTTTGCTACCCTCAATTTTAGTTCCGTCTCATTCACTAGGGCCTGTACATTACCTTTGGTGTCACTAACAACTTTTACATTCAACCAGCATTTCTTTGAGTTTTGTGAAAGATCATTTGACAATCTTCTGCTGCTGGAGTCACTGAAAGTTGTACGCACCGCTCTCTTGACATATAAACGTGTTTCATTCAGCATCTCTCTATCGTTTCATGCTTTGTTTTACAGATATTATGCAGTAGTCTTCCTTTAGAAGTTCCATTACAGTGACTGTATCCCACAGATGGTCCCTCCCGTTATGAACTGTTCAGCTGGGTACATACCTATTCTGTACATGATCAGTTATTCCTATTGCACTCTTAATGTTACCACCGCTGCATTTAATTTCAGCTAAGGGTGTTTTGAATTTTGTATATGACGTATCAGTCCTTTCAAAAATCATTTCTTTTTGATTGTCTTTAAAATTTTCATGTAGCCATGTCGCCTTACCTTTCCTACACTTCCTGTTTATTTCATTTCAATGAAAGGTTACTTACGTATTCCTAAGTTTCCCTGAACATTGTTATACTTAGTTCTTTCGTTGATCAACTGAAACATTCTTCCGTTACATAAGATTTCTTCGCTCTTACCTTCCTTGTACCTAAGTTTTTCGTTCCAAGGTCTGTGAGTAACCTTTTCAGAGATACCTCTTCCTCTTCAACTGTACAGCCCACTCATCTGTTAATTATAGCAGTATATAGAGCCTCAGATAACTACAAGCTTATCTATTCATTCATTAGTACTTCCGTACCTCACTTTCGGGAGCATTGATTGTCCCGAAGTAGTCTCACTCTTCAGCCTACTCTTCGTCATTACTAAATAGCAATCTGCGTTTACTTGAGGTCTTGGATACGCCTTGAAATCCAATATCTGATTTTGGAACCTCTGCCTAACCATGATATAATCTAACCCGAACAAGCAAGTATCTCCCGGCTTTTTCCATGTATACCTCCTCTTCTTGTGATTCTTGAACAGAGTAGTCGCTATTGGTAGCTGTAATTTGTTCGAGAACTCAATTATTGTTTCTCCTCTTTCATTCCTCTTACCAAGCCAATATTGTTCTGTGACCCTTTCTTCTGCTCCAGTCGGCCGAAGTGGCCGTGCGGTTAAAGGCGCTGCAGTCTGGAACCGCAAGACCACTACGGTCGCAGGTTCGAATCCTGCTTCGGGCATGGATGTTTGTGATGTCCTTAGGTTAGTTAGGTTTAACTAGTTCTAAGTTCTAGGGGACTAATGACCTCAGCAGTTGAGTCCCATAGTGCTCAGAGCCATTTGAACCATTTTTGAACCATTCTTCTGCTCCTTCCCCATCATCCGCATTCCAATCCCCCAAGAGAATTAGATTTTCATCTCCCTTTACGTACTGAATTCCCCGTCCAGTATCCTCATAGGCTCTCTATCTCTTCCTCCTCTGCTTGTGACGTCGGTATGTAAACCTGAACTATTGTTGTCCGTGCTAGTTTATTGTCAATTCTGATGATAACGACTTTATCAACTGTTCACAGTGAAACGTCCCCTTTGGAAAATTAATGAATTACTGTGTTGATAAACATCTTACGTTATTTGATTTTCAAACAGCTGAGCAAAACTGAAAGTACTCAGACATTTCTCTCTTTACTTATTCTGATCATCATTAAACTGACACACAATATTTTTAGCGCAACATAATCTGACTTTCAATAATCTCTACGAAAGAATGGCCTTGACTAACAATAACCTATACCTTTTATGAATCACTTACCTCACAAAAATCTTCGTTACTCTAACTACTGCAATACAGCGAGCGCCAATAATGTCAGCTAAATAAAAGATTCTAACTACTGAAGGCACTAATTACTGATAGGCATAGTCAGCAAATGAAAGATTTTGATAGAGAACAAACAATGTATTTTCCTTAATAATGTTCCAAACTCATCCCATATATATATATATATATATATATATATATATATATATATATATATATATATATATATATATATATTAGTTCATGATATCCAATATTACAAATTACTGTCTCTGATGGACACATGTCCAGATGATCCGCTCTCAAAACTCCGCCATCTCTCTCCCCACATCTACCACTGCTGGCGGCTCACCTCCAACTGCGCAACACTACGCGCAGTTAACAGCCAACTGCCCAACGGTACAATAGCAAATTCCAACAATGCCAACCAGCCACAGACTACACACAGCACAGTCAGTGATTTTCATATAGAGCGCTACATGGCGTTACCAACATAAAAACCTAGCAGCCTACATACAACAGTAGCACACTCTCTACCCTACCTTCCAACTCAGTTAAGACTCAGTCTAGATATGATGGAGGGGGTCAGGAAGGTGAAATGGAAAGAAATTAAGGATTCTGGTCAGACGAGTGTAGAAGATTATCAACAGCAGCTGGAAAATGAACTTCTAAAAGTAATAATGAATTGGATTATGCGTCTCACTATGTTTGTAATTGTCATAAAATATACAATAATAATCAGTCCATCTTCTGCCTAAGGTACATTCAGCATGAGTGCCAAAAGAATAATGACTTTAGCAGTTGCTGGTGTGCCACCATTTGATCTGTAAACAAAATAGAACTGATAGGTGAAGACAGAACACTTTTGTACTACATAAGTATTTAATTACCTCTGCGTTTGTGAAGCTGTGAATGTTAGTCTCTAATGTTGTATTATACTAAGCAATACTCCGCGTTCGGGCCTAAATGGGCCATTCATGAGCGACGACCACCCTGTCACTCTCTGCCTGTGGTGTAATTCCGATGCTGTGCATGTAGTTTTCACACCGCTCTCCTGGTCACTGTCGACTTTCTAGAGCTTCGAGCCGCTACTTATCACCCAACATTAGGCCCGAAATTGGCATCACGAGGTCGAATCCTGTCCCACTAAGGAAAAAATTCTGCCAATATCGAGAATCGAACCAGGAGTTTCCTCGTAGCAGCTAGACACTCTAATCGCTGGGCTACATAGGTGGAGTCTCTCGGATAAATCGTAAAATCGGGCTTCTGATAGCCTGAAAGAGTATACTCAACGAAAACAAAAAATTTTCCTCTACTGATCAAAGAATATCAAACATACAGTGGTTAGCACAGTACTTTGAGCAGAGCATAGTTAACATTACTTCTAAACACACACACAGAAGAACTGTCTCAGATCAGATCGTAGTTGTAAGGTAAAGGAATGAGAAAACTTGTTACAGACAAACGAAACTAGATTATCCAAGTTCATATGTTGCTGCAAGTAGGAGGAATACATGATCGTGTAATGCAATTACACTGAGGAATTTTTTTCAAAAAGCCACCCACTATTTTTTTTCCTCATACTTAGTCAATGCCAGCTTTTAATCCGTCTCTAACACCTAGTCGTCAACTGGATGCTAAAACCGAATGTTATTTTCCTTTTTCCTTCAGTAAGGGCAATCTGTGGAAGTACAATAGCAACCAGGGAATGTGGCACTAAATGCTTGCAGGTGGGCAATGAAATGTTACAGAGGTAAGCACATTTTCTGATATCGACATCAGTGCTGAAAGCCCGCATCTATATCTGGAAAGCTGAGGGCCTCCTGACGATGTACATTTTGTTGCTTCTAAGCTGCTTAGCGCAGACAACTCCGGCTACAGCATTCGATAATTTCCCCCGGCTTCGAAAACTCGCTTCCGAATGTATCTGTCGTATACGCGCTGCTTTTTAGCGGAACGACTTTATATTCTGCCATTCTCGGCATCCAATTTGCGTACGCAAATTACGAAACAGCAGTTCAACAAAACGGTATAAATGCGTTTCCTGTTTCCGTATTTACGCACTAAGCAACGAAATCGATTAGACTCCCGCTCTTTCCGTTTTTTCGCGCATGTTCCACGGGTTATAAAGAGTGGCAGCTACATATCTCCACAACATAGAGAGCTACGCTAGTTTTCCAACTAATAACGAGCACTGAATAACGAACTTTAATACTAATCGCCTCACAGATTTCATCCGAAGTAGTACAGAAACAATCAAATACGCGATTCCAGTCATGTAATGTGTTAGGTATTTTAGTTTTCGAACGGAATGTTAAGGAAAGTTGTTCCATATGTAGGGAGCTGCTAGTATTGAAAAAAAAACAGGATCTAAAATGTACATCTTAAAGAGCTCGCTACTGTGAAACACCTTTTTACTACTAAAAACTCCTTGCTTTCCATATTTTTGGAGGTGATAGTATTGGCCAGACAAGAAAATAACCGCCAGTAATCATTGGCTCTGGAACTGCATTTCTTACCATCTATTAGCTCTTCTTTCTCTAGAAGAGGTGTGTTTTACAGTAACAAAGATCAGCAAGTGCTCTTAGCTCTTAGTGTATGTATTTTATGCTCAAAAACTGCATACCTTATAAGCAATGAGCACATGTTCAGTAGAAGAGACGTGTTGGACAGTAGCAAAGATGAACAAGTGCTCATAGTTCTTAAGGTACGCATTTTAGATCCGATGTTTACTGGACACTTTTTATTTTGTGGTGCACACTACCACATCTCAAAATATGAAAACAAACGTGCTTGCAGTAGAAGAGATGCGTATCACAGTAGCGAAATGAACAAGTGCTCGTAGCTCTTAATGAACGCTCCAAGCCCACGTTTACTGGAAATGTTTGTCTTGGTTTTTACCATAGTACACCTTCTTAAAATATGTAATATTTTTATTTAACCCCATCAATGTACGGCATTACGAAAAAAATTGTGAAATAAAATTTTCATAAGGTATTTATTGATATTGGACATACTTGCATTATAATTTCTTTATTATCGCGAATTTGGGACTTCACAACATACAGTATTACATAACCAAACTTTCTCCACTTACTTTAATTTTTATCCATTGTCTGCATTAACACGAGTGTCGCCTCTTATTGTTGATAGAATGTTCTGAGACGTTTGACCACATCATATTTTTATTCAAACTTCAATGCACAAACTTTGACTCGCTCTGTTGGCCTTAGAAACATCAAGAATTTAAATTTGAAGAGGAATATGTCTCGGCCTAACGACTCAAAATATACAATGTTTTACAAAGTCCTTGCATGAAACGTCTAGGGGCGATAGATCGCATTATGGGAAAACTTTCGTTAGAGACAGAGTGTTCTGCGAAAATTTCTGGTGACGCTATTAGTCTCGTATAATAGCTTGCGTCCTTGAGACGGTATAGAGTAGGTTAGATGTATTCTTATCCATATTGACCCATAGTGTGGTGATCTTCTGGAATACAGAACATGTCAAAAATACAAAAATACACAGTAAATACTTAGAATGAAAAAACAGTATGCTAATCTTGCTTCCACAGATTCCAAGTGAAACGAGCGTCATAGTTATAGAATGAGTGCTAACATATTTAAACAAATTTTCATTTAAAAGGTAATAAATACTAAACTGATAAAAATCATTTAACAACACTTATTTATAATGACCGCATTACTGCACTAAATTTGTGCGGAAGCCAGATTGTAGTAATACCCGCAATATTTGACAGCATTAGTGCTAAATGCAGAACAACTGATTTTACTAAGAAATTAATCGACAGAGTAGGAGGGGTTAGTTACCAATAAGTCGTTTAGGCTCGTCTTAAACTAGACTTTATTAGTAGTTAAATTTTTTATGGTTGCTGTCAAGCCGTTCAAAATGTGTGCTCCTAAATAATAGACACCTCTTTGGACCAAAGTAAGTCACTTTAAAGGTCTGCGAAGATTATTCTTATTTCTAATACTGACTGCATGAACTCAGTTGTTGATTTGAAAACAGGTATATTATTAATCACAAATTTCATCAAGGGATAAATATAACGTTAAGCAGTAGTGATACTACCGCTAGTCCCCTTAACAGGCCTCTGTAGGATGTTCTTGAGTTCACACAACAGACAATTCTTAATACACGCTTTTGGACCCGGAACACTGTAGCTTTGTTGGTAAGTTATCTCACAAAATTATCTCTTATGACATTATGAAGCATAGTATGCCAGCTATCTTTTTTTATATCCCCTCTGTCTGGCAACATCCAAACTACAAACCGAGATTTACTTAGATTCTTGAGCAGTTGTGAGGTCTGCTCCTCCCAGTTTAATGTATTATCAAGCTGTAATCCCAAGAACTTCATCCTTATCCATTTATTCTATCAGTCATCACATCTTAGCCATATATGGTGGGAAACCTCTAAGAAGTTTTGAAATGCAGATAGCATAGACTTTTCTAAAAGTTCAGTGATAAAGAATTGGTGAGGATCCCCCTTTGTTAACTCCATGAAGACGTCGTTAACCGAACTTTCTAAGACTAAACTTGATTTGCTATTTGCTGCAATGTATGTACACTGTCATTTGCAAAACAGAAGGAACTTGGCATCCGGTAATTTTACTGATGAAAGGTCGTTGATATAAACAAGAAAAAGTAAGGCTCATAAGATAGAACCCTGTGAGATGCCACATGTAATAACGATGCCTGATAACTTAATACATCTCTCTCTCCTAATGACACCATTCATTTTCAGCCAGAGATAAAAAATTTGAACAATTTTGCAGAATTTTCTGTTACACCGTAATATTTCAATCAGAAATATTCTAATTTACTTTAAAGAATGTTGGCAGGTCACAAAACATACCTGTAGACCGTTATTTATTTTCTAATGAATGAAGTACATATTCGCTTAATGTGTAGATAGCGTTCTCAGTAACAGAACACTTTAGATATACGAATTGCGACTTTGACAACATGTTATTTGCTGTCGGGCAACGGCCTTGCCGCAGTGGCTACACCGGTTCCCGTGAGATCACCGAAGTTAAGCGCTGTCGGGCGTGGCCGGCGCTTGGATGGGTCACCATCCTGCCGCCATGTGCTGTTGCCGTTTTTCGGGGTGCACTCAGCCTCGTGATGCCAATTGAGGAGCTACTCGACCGATTAGTAGCGGCTTCGGTCAAAGAATACCGTCCTAACGGTCGGGAGTGCGGTGTGCTGACCACACGCCCCTCCTTATCCGCATCCTCCTCGGAAGATGACACGGCGGCCGGACGGTCCTGGAAGGGCCACTTGTGGCCTAAAGACGGAGCTTTATTTGCTGTCAGAAGCTTAAGAAGTCGACTATATTACATCTTTTGGAAATATTTTTGACAATTCTTCACAAACTGGATTTTAATTTGGCAGGCCCTAGGCACTTTGCATCGTGAAAATGCAATTCAGTTTATTTATAATCTAGTCATCTGTGCTCTGCGTGAAAGGAGACAGGCTGAGATTTTAAAATTTCTTCTCTCCCTAGAGACACACATTCTTAAGATTTTCTTGTTGGTAGTCTATAACTACTGCGGTAGGTGGTATGCAGCACACCTGGTTCGCAGAACCTGCTAGTTCGACGAAATCTCGGCGTCCCCTTGCGGACGAAGTCAATAAAACGACACATAGCATTGCCGAAAAACGACAACTAACGTCTTTCATCCAACAACAGTTGTTCCCAGTGACGTGATCTATTACCTATAGACATGTGGTGTAAACACTTTGAAATGCTATATACATATCGGCTTTTACATTTGTACAGACGACCTATAATTGGAGCTCTATGGATGTGACATTAGAGTTGTTTTAAAATTTACCATTTGTCATTGTCAAAAAACGAGAGTTGAAAAAATTGCCAAGTGTTTAATGAAACGTTGTAAAAAACCGGTAGATCCTCGTGAAGGTTTCTACTCATGGAAAACATCTGTAACCCTTGGATACAGAATAATTTGACCGAAAATCAGTAGGAGGCACGTGTCAACAGTGCAAGGAAAATACTCTAAAGTTCGATCGGGGAAATTAAAGAAATACTTTCTTTTTTATTTCGATGCGGCCCGCCACAGTTTCTTCTCCTGTACGTGCCAACCCATTTATCCCAGAGCAGCAATTGCAACGTACGGTGTATTCCAAGCTCTGTGTTTTTACCTTCTACAGCTCCATCCATTACCGTGGAAGCTCCCTAATGTCTTAACAGAAGTCCTACCATCCTGTGCCTTCTTCTTTTTGGCATTTCCCACGTATTCCTTTCCTCGCCTAGACTCCGGAGGACCTCCTCAAGCCTTAACTTCTCTGCCCAACGAATTTTCAACACTCTTCTGTAACACCACATCTCAAATGCTTCCATTCTCTTCTTTTCTGGTTTTCTCATAGTCCATTGTTCACTACCATACAAAGCTGTACTCCAAACGTACATTCTCAGAAATGTTTTGCTCAAATGACGGACTATGATTGATACCAGTAGACTTCTCTTGAACAGGAAAGCCCCTTCTACCAGTCGTAGTCTGCTTTTGATGTCCTAATTGCTCCGATAGTCATGGGTTAGGTAGCAGAATTCCTAAACTTCATCTACTTGCTGACCACCAATCCTGATGGTTAAGTTTCTCGCTGTTCGTATTTCTGCTACTTCTCAATACTTTCGTCTTTCTTCGATTTACTCCAATCCATATTCTGAATTATTTATATTGTTCATTCCATTCACCATATCCTGTAATTCTTCTTCACTTCCACTAACGATAGCAATGTCTCCACCGAATCTTATCATTGATATCCTTTCCCAATAAATTTTGATTCCGCTCTTGAACCTATATTTCATTTCCGTCGGTCGATGTATTGATTACATCCGAGCACTTCATCCATTGGCTCCCACTCTGATTATTCCCTCTTGGTTCTTGTACATGTTGTATATTACCCTTCTTTCCCTATAGCTTACCCCCATTTTTTTGAGATTTTGGAACATCTTACACAATTTCATATTATCGAGCGCTCTTTCCTCGTCGGTAAATCCTATGAACGGGTCTTCATATTTCTTTAGTCTTGCTTCCATTATCAACCGCAACGTCAGAATCGACGCACATGTGCGGCCGCACGTGCGTCATGATTCATGTTGACCGGTTGCTCGGATCCTCCCCCCGGGTCCAAAAGTCGCCATGGCGCCTGTGGCTGTGTTGCTGAGATAGTTGTCTTTTCAAGACGACTATCTGAGCAAGCACCCACACCAGCAAAAGATTAACGAAAAAAATAATTCACGCGTTTTCTGACACAGCCATTAGCGACATGCAGTATATAAACAGTTATGTTCGGGCCTTACTAACCATGTCTTCTGACAACTTTCTGAGCACTACGTCTACTTCAGAGTTCACCGAAGCTACATTTAGTGAATTTCTTGTAAGTACACTACCAAATGGTTTTCACTTTGTACAAATTGAGCAGATTTGTAATAGTAGGAAGCCTGGAAAATGTTCTTCATTCAATTGACTTAGATATTCCGGATCTTTTGAAAGAGGATATAATTTTACATTTTAGAGACGAAAAAATATTTTATACTCTTTCAAATTTTCAATTATCATAAGACTATATTTTTCAGAATTCAGAAAATGTACCTATGTTGAGAGAAATTATAATAAATGCTTCTATCTTTGGAAGAATGTTTCGTAATTCAAAAAGAAAACCTTGGACTGAATTATGTGTTTTAGCCATGAGTAATATGCAGCCTTTTGATTTATTTAACCGTGTTTACAAAATAAATGTCCATTCTTATTGTGTTAAGATCAATAAATCATACTCGAAAAATGCAAAATGGAGAATAAATTTTTGTGAAAGATGTTTAAATGAAACGTTTTCTGTACGACCTAGGAATCTAATTTGTAAAATGTTTTATGTCGACAAAGTATCACTAGTTGTTAATACTTGCAAGTCATGGAAGGTATATTTGCACCACCCATTATAAATAAATATAATTATTGGTGCTCATTTTGTGCAAACACCCCACTATTTCGTAGTGTGCAGTGTGTAGGTTGTCTAGGTGCAGTTTCCGATTCTGATGGAGATGATAAATTAATGTTGAATGATTTGTTTGCAGAATTCTGAAAAGGTAACACATAATGGAATTAATAACCTTGATATGGACGATGCTGGAAGCCGAAATCAAGAAACCATCCCTCAAGCTCCTCATGTACCTGGTAACGAGTATCCTATCATCAGTGGGAGAAGAAGATGGAGCTTTGTTAACGTGCTTCAATATAACCATGAACTATTTGAAAAAATACGAACTGACTTCCACCTCATGTTCCCATGGTTTACAGGATTTATTAAATTACGTGAGGTCCCTAGCAGGTGGTACTACAGTGACGTCATTGTCACAGAAAAGCCGGGAGATGCTGACATCTTGCATAGAAAACTTACTGAGTTCTCAAAAAGATAACTGGAGAAATTCTGTTCTGGAGAGAAGACGGAGACAACTTCCACCTCGTACACGACCGCGTCTGTTCCTCGAGGAGTTGTAGATGTTGGTTCCGAAATGATACATTTATTTCCTCCAGAATTAAGAAGCTCCACAGACGGAAAAGAGCAATTGCAGCAATGTGAGACATCGACTGGCTTGATGTACTGTTATACTTGTGTGTCCAAAAGGTGTATGGCGGCGGAAACATTTTGGTTAGAGGAGCCATTGAAAGACTACCTCATCCAGCTGAAATTGTACAATGGGAAGCTTGCCTCTCAGGATACCAAACAATACTGGAAGGGGTAAGTAGTAGATCTGATGATGACAGCGAACAGGGGCACGCAATTAAGCACCATGTAAACAGTCTCATTCGAGACGCAAACACATTGTTACAGGAAAAGTGTGCAACCCGTCAACAATCGCTCGCCAGGTTCTTTCCGCACTAATTCAGTACAATTGTATACCACCTTAGAACATCACAAACGTGCTTACAATTGATCATGGTTACTTTATGAATTTTATTGATCCTAAGGCACGAATAAATCCAACAGAAGTATTCTTGAAGCACTTCCGAGAAAATCATACCCTGGTTATTTTAGTTGTACTAGGCATTTCGTGACAGTTACTTTAGAGGATCGAAGTAGAATTACTGCTACGTGGTGTAGAACAATTAATTTGCCACACGTCATCTGTGAAATCAGGAAAGGAAACCGAAAAGCTCCCATAATATTTCGTCTTGACAATTCCTGGTGTAACACAGTACGCAACAATTGTTCTGGTGCCAGTGGCGGAGGAAGGTTGGGAGGGTTGGAACTTGGAGCTGATTCCATACGGATTTGACACCCTGAATTCAAATTGGATAGTATTTGTTATTTTATTGTACGAATTTTATTTTATTCATAAATAAATCGAAATGTCACTGATGAAACTAGTTATTCACTGAAGACTTCTTTTCGTTGATATTGTTGAACGTATTTTGGAACAGTCCCTTTCTGACAACCAGCAGTAATATTTCACCATGTGCTTATTGCGTCTCCCTTCGCAGAGGTGTTCCGTAATTGTTATATCCTAGTGACATCTTTGTTCACCGGTACAGCCTCCTAAATTTTTGACACATAATAGTGAATGAAAACACTGTACAGCTGGTAAAATTTGGTTTTAGTTTATCACTGGTTTCAAGACTTACAGATGTACGTTGATATGCAAACTAGGTGTTTAAGAAACTTCCTGGCAGATTAAAACTGTGTGTCCGACCGAGACTCGAACTCGTGACCTTCGCCTTTCGCGGGCAAATAACTGTGAAACGTCGACTTAGAAAATGTAATAAATTACTGTGCTGATAAACCTCTTACGTTATTTGATTTTCAAACAGCTGAGCAGAACTGAACGTACTCTGACATTTCTCTCATTATTATTCTGATCAACACTAAACTGACACACAATATGTTTAGACCAACACAATCTGACTTTCAATAATCCCTACAAAAGAATCGCCCTGACAGTAACCTATACCTTTCTTGAATCACTTACCTCACAAAAACCTTTGTTACTCGAACTAGTGCAATACAGCGAGCGCCAATGCTACCAGCTAAATAAAAGATTCTAACTACTCAAGGCACTAACTATATATATATATATATATATATATATATATATATATATATATATATATATATATATCAGTTCATGACATCCAGTGTTACAAATTTACTCTCTCTGATGGACACACGTCCAGATCATCCGCTCTCAAAACTCCGCCATCTCACTCCCCACATCCACCACTGCTGGCGGCTCACCTCCAACTGCGCAACGCTACGCGCTGTTCACATCCAACTGCCCAACACTACAATAGCGACTATTCCAACAATGCCAACCAGCCACAACCGCACACAGCACAGTCAGTGATTTTCATACAGAACGCTACGTGGAGTTACCAACATAAGAACCTAAACAGCCTACTTACATAGCCCCAATGATCCCCACAAAAAATTTTACATATCGTATTGGGCAGTGCCCCATACAGATTTGAAATTTTTTTTCATAATAACAAAGATATCAAATGCACACAATTATTGATATACTGTTGGTCAAAAACAAATTTTTTCTCACAGTCCATAAAAACAGTCCTGATCGTTCATCACAGTAAAATTGTAGTGTTTTTCTCAAAGTCTGAGCAGTAAAAGAAAATGCACACGGAAGTAGTAGATTTCCATGCAGTCTTGAAGAAGTTGTATTGTCCTTCCAACGGGAAGACAGTGCTGACTCTTGACATGCAGACAGGTAATGGGCCACAACAGAACAAGCCCACAGCTGAGTGAGTCGAATGTTGAACAATATTGGTGGGTAGGTCATCACAGAGCAGACCGCTGTAGTCCAGGTAGAGATTATGGTATTGGTGGGCCACCTGAGGTGGAGAGCCACTGCAGTCCTTGTAGAGACGGCCAGCAACCATCTGTTGCGACTGTGCAGGTGCACAAGTCCATAAACCACCACTTCTGCACTCACAAATTTTATGGAATTGTCCTTAGAACGAGCAATGCTGTTAACCAGTGCACTCACAAAGTTTTTGGAATTGCCCTTAGAACGAGCAATGCTGTTAACCAGTCCCTTGCTGAATTATTAACACATGTGCAAACACTAACAGTCCCAACTTCTCAGATATTGTGCATATACTATGACCAACAGAAATGTGTGCACTGAAATAAATGCTTACAAGTTACTTAATTTGATGAACTGGTGTCAGTTACAATTTTATAACATGAGAATACAATTACAAATGTACAGAAAACATCATTAAAAACATAATACAGGTAACATTTGTAGTAATACAGGCTTCACAAAAGAATAGAAATAAACATATACATCAGTGTTACAGGAATTATGACATAAGTAAATAAATAAAATAATGAGAATAGTTTTCGAAAGATTAATTTCACACATGAGCATTAAAGAGAACAGAATTAATAATGTCTAAACGTCTTTACAAAATAACAAAAATAGTATTAGAAAAATTCTACTACATAAATCTTATCAGATAAACATATAAAGACAGGAAGAACACAAATACACAAGGGTACACAGACACATAGCGAAATAACACAAAAGAAAAAGACAGGGTTTGTTTTACTGCAGTTTTTTCGAAACAAAACTTTCTTTACTTCTTAGAGATCTCCCTTCGTTTATCATTATTCCCAAAAAGTCCTATCTATACCTGCTTTCTGTATTCTATTCATATCCCTTTCAAAATAATTATTCTTCGTTGTACAATACTTTTTCGTATAAAAACTTTTTTTGTGTAGCTTCTCAATGCATTTCTTCCATTTCATCGCAACTCATTATGCTCACATAGTTATTACATTACTCTATCATAGGTGAATCCAATTTCCTTAGTTAAGGTATTGTCATTTTGAAAGTAATATAAATATTTTAAAAATCTGAGCTAATGAAAAATTGCTTTTGTAAGCTGTACCTTGTGTGCCTGGTTTGAGAAAAGTAAGAAAGCCTCGTGACCACTTTATTCTACTTCATACCTATGGTTTTACACAATTTCCTTCCTTAACTACATTATGAGCTATATCATAGACATTGGTTTCGCCCTTCAGCACAGTACATTTTTCTTATAGATATTTGCACATTCAATGATGGCCAGTGTACTGTTCAATCGACGCACTACTATTATTAGACGATATTTAATGGAGCACGTTCTTAATTATTCTTCATCGTCTAGCTTTTAAATAATGACATTATTCTCTAAATGTTAATTCCTTGACTAAGTACGTTGGGTTCATTTATGAAGGATATGTAATAATTATTTTGAGTATAAGTTTTCAGATAATCTCACTATAATAGCACAAATGTGCATTACTGTTTACAATTTAATCGTTGAAAAATCTGGTGTTGCCTTGGTATTCATTGTGCCAGTTTTCTACTACAAACGAAAACAGGAAAAGGACTGTTTTTGCAGTGTAATATCGAAAAAAATTGATTTCCATATATTTGTGAAATCAGCTTTGAAATTTTGTGGTGGTTGCTGTATGCTTTGTGCAGCCGCTTACCGTATTTATACCGCAGTTTTGTAAACATCGGTACGGCAACGCCTCTTCATAGCTCTATGGACTGATATTGTTTTCTCCTACAGCTCTTTGCGTCTCGCAGCTGAAAGATGTCAAAAGCGCTGCCAGTCTTTAAGTCGACTCAAATGTATGAGTGTATTAATAGTAAAGGATAAGTGTATGAAAATGTCATTCATGATGCCCCATTTTTTCACACATCTCAGAGTTTAGGACGTCAATCACTTGAATTTGGTGTCGAGGACGATATCTTCGAGAAGGTCTCCCCATGGTTTAGGAGGAGATGTGGAACATTCGCGAATGCGTACTTCCATTTTCATACTACGTAAGGATTTTAATTCTTGGATATACAGATTCTACCTGAATATCCAGACTTAAACTGTGAAACTGGTAGTTTGTCAACAAAAATCAAATTTTACCAGCTGTCAGTGGTGTTTTCATTCATCAAGACTTTCAGCAGCTGCGAGGGCCCTGCATGTAAAATATTTGACTATAAAGGTCTAATGCCAGCGTAAATAAAGCACTTGAATACTGATGCTACGCCCGAGGGATATGCATCTGCCCAGAAATTTTCCTAAAACTGCAACAGAGGAAGAACAGGTTTTTCACTCAGTCTCGGTCATCAGATTTAAGAATGCAGGAGCCTTTATAAGTAGCTTATGTGTGGGTTACGAAAATCCACGGCCGACATGGAGTGAGATGACAAATTTTCAATGAGATATAGACTGCAAGGTTCATAGTCGTAAATTTATGATGTTAAATAAAATGTAATGTGCGTCGAAGGAAAAAATGTATATGATGTACCGAGTGCTCGTGTTGTCGTAAGTATTGCATATCAAAATCTTGGAAAGTGTATTACCTACTCCCTTATGGATCTGATATTGTATACTGCATAACGTAGCTTTCCTGCCCATCACATCTGCATATGTAAGAGAGACTCTATGGAGGAGACATGTCTACACCAGGTACTGTTTCTGTTTATACAACTACAACCTCGCGTGCATCCCCCTTATTTACTTCAGAGTAAATGGGTAGGTGAACCACGGAAATTTTATAGCGTTAGCTTCCTTTCAAGCTTTGAATTTTGCTGAAATATTCTCTTACTTTAAGTTGACGTAACTGATAAACTGAAAATAACATTTCCTTCTTCCAATAAAATTACAGGATACTTTCAAGTAATCCCTTGCAGTTTGAATTGTGCAGTTTACTTTAAATTTGTCGCTCCACTCAGTTTTCGCTTCTAAGGGAAGAGTTCAAACGCCGGCCGTTCACCTATGTAGTATGCGAAGAGTTAACAGCGCCTGTGCAGAGGCGCCCTTTCCTTTCGACTCCGTTTCAGTGCTGGTGGTGTGTATTTCCATAATTTCACCCACACGTCGTCAGTTACGAGAGATTGTGTCTCTTAAGAACAGATTTCACCATATGTTAGAAATGTCGTTCAAGCAAACGATGTTGCTAGCTCACAGCTAGGAGAACAGAGGTTAGACACTGCAGTTCATGGGATTAACCACACATCTTACACTAGGTGGGAAATAAACTGTTTAGAAGGCGTTACACAATGCGTGAAAAACATCCGAACCAGACTAATTTTTTATAGTAAACCTCTTTCATTCTTTGAGTCTCAGTGTTCAGCACTTCTACATCTACTTGGTTAGTCTGCAGTTCACAATTAAGTACCTGGCAGACGGTTCGTCGAACCCCCTTCAAGCTATTCCTCGACAATTGCACTTTAAAAAGTGCACAGGATAAACAAACACTTCAATCTTTCCGTGGGAGATCCGATTTTCGATATTTCACTGTGATCACCATTTCTCCCTATGAAGATGGACGTTAACAAAATATTTCCGCATTTGGGAGAGAAAGTTGCTGATTGAAATTTTATAAAGAGATCCTATCACAATGTAAAACGCCTTTCCTTCAAGGATTACCATCCCAATACATGTATCATATCTCGTTCCACTCTCTGCTCGGTTTAGCCGTAATATGAAACGACCTGTCCTGATCTGAACTTTTTCGATGTTTCCGTCAATCATATCTGTTGTGGATCCCACATTGCTCAACTGTCCTCCAGAAGTGGACGGACAAGGCTAGTGTACGCAATATCTTCCTTACACCCATTGTATTTTCTTAGTTCTGCCAATGAATCGCAGCCTTTGGTTCAATTTCCCCACAATATTATCCATGCGATCGTGCGAATTTAAGTTATTCGTAACTGTAATCCTTCCGTACTTTGCTGAGTTCACATCCATTAGATTTGTGTGATATATTGTGTAACAGATTTTCATCAGATTTTCATGCGGATGACTTCAGACGTCACTTACGTAAAGAATGTAAGATAAACGTGCGTTCTCACATCATGACAGCTCAGAAAAGAGCACGGTGCCTCTACTACCGAACGGGACAGTGAAGAGTATGTTCACTGTCCAGTCTTTAAATGTGCCCGAAGAGTCAGTTCAAGCTAAGATTGTGCATACGTGATCACTTTATGGCAATAAGAGCTGATTTATTTATTCTTCACAATTACAGCCTATCGTCTGAGAAGCTAAACTAGGCCGTACAAGTAACTTTTACTTGTATAGTAATAAATTTTTACATAAATTTTTTTAGTCCTGGTATTTATTTTTAAAAATAAAAAAACTAATATTTCGAAAATTCTAACTTTACAGCTACTTCCACTACAAAACTACAATAAACCATTCACCAGCTACCGAACTACTAATGCGACTGTTAGCACTATAGAGCCAGTTCTGTTTCTGCTCATTTATTGTCTTGCAATTAAGCTGGTGATGGTTGTTTTCCCTTCTGGATCTGCCAGCATCCCGCTCCGGCTACCAGCCAAATATTTGGGTCAACATTTGTAAAACTCTAATTCCTCCCTCTCAAACCCCCTCCTATGGGGAGAGAAGGAGAGTTTTAGTTTTAGAGAATCAAAATTTACGAAGTAAATAAGTATTTTTTATTTATCCGTAAAAACTTTCCACATAAAAATTAGAGCATGGATTTTCTTGAATTACAGCGCCCACTACCATGACGCAAAACAAATTTTTAAGACAAAATGTACATAGTTTTTTATGTAGAATCTGATTGTGCAATTAAAAATGAGGATTCACATTTGTAATTTCAAAGTTGCCTCCCGCCCCACCCCCCATGGGGCTGGGGTGGTGGGATAATTTCAACACCAGCAGATGTCCCCCTTGAAAATAATCAGCTTTGGATTCCACATATTTTTTCGTATGAAGCTTGTTTTTCGAGTTATTCTGGTCTGTCAACTTAAAATTTACACCCTATATATCCTTAGCGTAAGAGCCATGACCGGTTAGATAACGTATGTCCACTCGACAGGGTAGGAAATCTCGTTTTAGTCTTTCTTTGATGTTAGGGAGAAATTCGTATGTTCTCCTAGGTGTGACTGAAGTGCCCCATTCATTTCACAGCATTTGTAATATACGATCTTTTATTCACTCTTTCGTATTGGCATCAGTTTCAAGTATCCTTCCTTCCTTCCACATTATTGCCTTTCATTAATCAATATAGGGAATTCCTTTTCCCAATATACAAGTCCACTGGGTATATTCCTAGAATTACAAAAAATACATCATTTGGTGTAGTGCAACAGGCACCCATTAGCAATAGTACTCCTCGAACTCATCTCATTAATGGGGCTAGCTTGTTAAGATGCCACCTATGAGCCCAATCGCTCACACCACATCCTGCGACTGATGTTTACATTGGTGATATTCTGTGATTTCAAGCAAAGCCGAAACTGCCTATTTGGAATGGTTACAGTTATGTTCACCACCTTTGCACCTCTTCTGCCTGCCTCCTTAATATAATCTGCAAAGCTTGAGAGGTTCCATGCCCTCTTTTGCATGTCGTCTCTCATTTTCATCAATTTTATTAATTTTCTATGTCATTGCACGGTGGTAACAGACCGAATAAGGTTGTTGTAGTGAGAATATTTGTACTGAGACCTAAAAAATTCTTTTCACTTGATTCCTATGCATGTTGGGTTACTTCCCTGTGTGGCCTGTGCGAGGCGAGCATCAGAGAACAGGGCACACTGCATTTTCGGTTGGGGGCCGCACTTCCCCAAATTATGAGGGGTTCGAACAATGGGCTTAACCGCTTGGCGGAACGACTAACGTCGGTCGAGTTATGCCTATTGTATGCAGGGCGAATCGACCTCCGAGACGTGTGAGAATCGCCGCAGTTTATGTGATTACCGTTCCTGCGCGTCAAGAACGAAGATTCCTGGAACCGACTGACTGCATTGTCCTCTTGATTCTGAGAATACTTGTGAACTGTGCCCTGCTGGGTGCGACTGTCTGGCGCCGGATGGCCGGTGGTCTAGACAGGTTGTTTTCGTAGCCGGTCAAACGGCAAGTTCAGTGCCCTTAGCTGAATAGCAGAGGCATGACTGGTCAACTTAAACTGAGGCTAGTTGACGTCATAATGCCCTGCTCGGAATTGGAGGGAATGGTCGCTACTGGCGCGCATGATGTTCTGAGACAGTGTGGGGGAATTCTGGAATCAGCACTGAATGCTGATTCGATGTTTTTCGAGGAGACTAGGGAATTGAGAAATGTTGGCCTCCCTCTTTTGTTGCACGGGCGCAGGAGGATTGGTGATCTAATCTTCGTTGGAGCCGGATGATCTTGCGACTTAGTCGCACTTTTTTCGACAGAATTCTCGAACAGCCTCCGAGGCCAGGGGTTGAAATACAGTTGCTTCACACCACAAGTCGGCGCTTACATCATCAGAAAACTGCCTACTGACGACCTGCTACAAATTTCAGGATTGGAAAGTATTTTGGGGCTCCGGCATTGTACGACCTATCAGTTTTATACTGAAGTCCTCAGCAGCACGAGCGCTCGCTTTGCTACACGTCCACCTTGCTTGTTTCTGCATGTAATCCCATGTGAGCTCTCACTACTAATCGCGATACTGCGATATGATCGAGAGAGCAATATTTGATTGATTGGGACCTCCAGTCATTATCGTCAAGCTATTGCATCACTGAGAGTGGGAGCCCTTGTTCTCGAGCCAACTCTTATTCGCATAATAGTTCAGAATACCCTGTCCTTTAACCTACTATTTGTGTCGATAATCATGTGCCTTTATGTTCTGATGTATAAGAAATCTCATTGTAATATTTAATCCGCATATCATTTCTTAAATTTATGCAGAATCCCATTTCCTGTTGTTTATTATGATAAAGTTCTCTTTACGATTTTTATTAAATTGTTGTGAGTGTGCACTCCTTATTTTACCAACTAGCAGAGTCCAGCATCATTTCTTTCCGTTACAGTTGTGCGCATAATTAATTAGGTGGTAGATAAGGAGGGGGTTGAGTGCATGTCTCGTTCTCATGCAAAATGCGTCAGAATTAAAGAGGTACAAACCTTCTCCACCCCAGCACCTCGCAAGCTATTACGTTGGTCCGGGAATTCCTCTACATACCTCGCTACTGCACTTCTTCTAATTGTTACCTCTTTTAATTTTATTTTTGGGATTTCTTGCTAGATTACCTTTCAGCAGAATGTATGTAGTTTTGTCACAGGATAGTGACAGTCCGACATTTCAACACCAACCTTCAAGTTCACGGAGCGCTGCATCACAGTTTTCTTCCATAACAATGCATCGGTTTCGTTAACAGTACAGGAACTGCAATATCGTATTTATCTGCTGATACCAGCCAGTGACTATCAATTAATACGGGAATACATATCGAGCGTACGAGTACAGGTTGTGATGTTTGCGTCTGTCCGTGAGTTGTGCACGGATAACGAAAGCTGTCAGGCAACCACTGCCGTAGAGCGAGATATCCGGGTTCCGGTCATGGTACGGCACAAAATTTCGTTATCGCCATTCCTTGTACTGGTGATAGTTATTCGTATTCGCAACTGCGAATTTCACGTCGTTAGTCTGTGAATATTAAAGCAATGCCACCAGCAGTTTGTTGTCACGGATGAGTGAATAGAAATTGGACATTCATTTCCGCCGGCCGCGGTGGTCTCGCGGTTAAGGCGCTCAGTCCGGAACCGCGCGACTGCTACGGTCGCAGGTTTGAATCCTGCCTCGGGCATGGATGTGTGTGATGTCCTTAGGTTAGTTGGGTTTAAGTAGTTCTAAGTTCTAGGGACTAATGACCACAGATGTTAAGTCCCATAGTGCTCAGAGCCATTTGAACATTCATTTCCACGTGCTATAACACAGAACTAGCAAAGGCCACACGAAATACAGCTGCTAAGTATCTCGCATAAATAAATTCGAAAATTCACGTAACGTATAACTACGCAAAGGCGGCACAAGCAAGCAAGAATCTCACTAAAATCCAGAACGATGTCACCTCATTATATCCATTTAAATACCGCATCACAAAGAGTCAATACTAAAAAGCTCATCACGTCCACGGGGCAGGAAGCAGGAAAGCAGAACGTGTTCACGGCCGCAAGTGGAAGACAACAGTGGGTATAAGTCCACAAACCACGTCGCCCATTTCAAACTGATTCTCCGTCCACAGCAGTATGTCTGGCTGGTTAACCTCAGAGATTACGCGGTTAGCTCGACATACCTCTTTGCAGTACCCAATCAAATATAAAGCTATTCTAGCTGGTGGAGACACTCAAATGCTCATCAACAAGCGTACGAACACACAGCATGACAGGTGTTTACAACAGGTGCCTTTAAGCCATGTGTTATCCACTGGCTGATAATGGCCTACTACGTAGGCTTCCTGCATCCATATAGCTGCTGTTAGTTTCTATAATCATTTTCATGCTTCATCCTAAACCGCTGTCAATGTCTTTTTATCTCTTGGAATGCAAAAAAGAATGCCACTTGGCCATCTGCGTTCCTACCATTCTTACTAATACCGATGTGATTATAAAATGCTCATGTGCTCGATCTGTAACAAACAGCCTACGTATTGGGTATCGCGGGGCATATGCAACCAAAACGCATTGTCGTGGCCGGCCGCGGTGGTCTCGCGGTTAAGGCGCTCAGTCCGGAACCGCGCGACTGCTACGGTTGCAGGTTCGAATCCTGCCTCGGGCATGGATGTCTGTGATTTCCATAGGTTAGTTAGGTTTAAGTAGTTCTAAGTTCTAGGGGACTGATGACCACAGATGTTAAGCCCCATAGTGCTCAGAGCCATTTCAACCATTTCAACGCATTGTCGTGGTGCTGTATGACAGATTATTAAATAACCTGCTAGGATGGAGACCCAGGTTCGAAACCCGGCGCGGTTACAAATTTTAGTCCATTCATCTACTCTACATCTACATGGATACTCTGGAAATCACATTTAAGTACCTGGCAGAGAGTTCATCGAACCACTTTCACAATTCTCTATTGTTCCAATCTCGTATAGCGCGCAGAAAGAATGAACACCTATATTTTTCCGTACGAGCTCTGATTTCCCTTATTTTATCGTGGTGATCGTTCCTCCCTGTGTAGATCGGTGTCAAAAAAATATTTTCGCATTCGGAGGAGAAAGTTGGTGATGGAATTTCGTGAGAAGATCTCGTCGCAAAGAAAAACGCCTTTCTTTTAATGATGTCCAGCCCAAATCCTGTATCAATTCTGTGTCATTCTCTCCCATATTTCGCGATAAGACAAAACGTGCTGCCTTTCTTTGAACTTTTTCGATGTACTCCGTCAGTCCTATCTGGTAAGGATCCCACACCGCGCAGCAGTATTCTAAAAGAAAACGGACAAGTGTAGAGTAGGCAGTCTCCTTAGTAGATCTGTTACAGTTTCTTAGTGTCCTGCCAGTAAAACGTAGTCTTCGATTAGCCTTCCCCACAACATTTTCTGTGTGTTCCTTCCAATTTAAGTTGCTCGTGATTGTAACGCATAGGAATTTAGTTGAATTTACGGCTTTTAGATTAGACATTTATCGTGTAACCGAAGTTTAACGAGTTCCTTTTCGCGCGAATGTGGATGACTTCACACTTTTAGTTATTTAGGGTCGACTGCCACTGCCATTGCTTCAGCCTACGTCCTTATCGTAGATAAAGGTGAAACTCCACGTATCTCATGAATGTCAAATTTATATGATTAATACAGGTTACTTGTACTCGCTATAAGCGTGTTTGATTATGATCGTCTATGAAAACATAATTAGGTCGAGTTCTCCATAGTTAAGAGATCATATAAAGATACTGTGCAGGTTACCAGAATCGTGCCTTGCTAATAGGGAGCTCCAGTTCCACACAGCAAACAGGTTTTAATTAGAAGAGCGGAATAAAGGAGATACGTTTGAAACAGGCACTAATCTTAATTTGACACGTAAGATTTGGAGCAGTATACCAATTGACATAGATATCACATCCAAGAATGGTTTACTGTCAAAAACAATTATCTAATGATGCTCTAATAAACTATCTAAATAAATAATAATACTCTAGAACAATTATACTTTCGTGCTTCACAGTAATAAACCTGACATGTTTCTCCTGCACTGGACATAAGCACCAATTATCATGCTACTGGTGAATATTCCTGATTGTATTGCTGTTATCAACTAAACTTCTTTGTCATTGACGTATCTATCACAGCTGCATTTGACACCCTCAGGGTTGCGAGTGGTTCCGCTGAGACTTGTCAACAGAATCCAGAAGCACCTGAGAAGGTCTCCAACACGCCTCTGATGAAACGCCAGGATGAAAAAGGTTCCATTTACCACAGCCATAAAACCAGGCAGATTCGCCAGCAACTGTTAAAACCAATCGCGGGAGCCGTCATTATATGATCTTTTAATAGGCTATCAGATATTTTCATTCACGTTAATTATTAGGAGCTCTCTTAGTCCTCGAAAGATAATTCTGGTGACTTATCTGTTAAAAAGTGAACTAGTAAACGTGTTTGCAATCCGAAGGTCTCCAACACGGCTCTGATGAAACGCCAGGATGAAAAAGGTTCCGTTTACCATAGACATAAAACCACGCAGATTCGCCAGCAACTGTCAAAACCAATCGCGGGAGCCTTCATTATATGATCTTTTAACAGGCTATCAGATATTTTCATTCACGTTAATTATTAGGAGCTCTCTTAGTCCTCGAAAGATAATTCTGGTGACTTATCTGTTAAAAAGTGAACTAGTAAACGTGTTTGCAATCCAATGATCTAATAGGAAAAAGATGGAAAAGGAAACGGGGAGTACCTTTTGAGGCGCCGCAGTTCCATATTCTCATATTTCCATATTTGTTAATGAACTGAAATGACAACTGATGTATTGCGTTATAACGTTTTATTACAAGTAACACATTTTTAATATCCGGCCATATGACAAAATAAAATAAAAATCATACAAGCGAAATGCCCTTTCTACGTAATTGTAATGCTTAGCTCCAGGAAAAAATAAAAGTTTTGTTTTCCATAGTACGTTCCACGTTTTCGTAATAAAGTTTAATTTTTGTGAGCACTTGCACTTCCAAGCGAGCAGTAACTACAAAATAAAAGGATGATATTGTTACTAAGAATTTGTGATTACTATTATTTGCTAACTATTTCAGATGTTACTGAACACAGAACTTCATAAATATGGACTATTAGTGAAATTATAGGTAGAACCATAGAAATTGCGATTATAATACGATCACGCTACACACTGTGATTCTGTTTATTTTATTTTCTCTTTTTTCTTTGTTTCTTATATTTCGTTTATTTTTCGCTAGCTGTTTGTTGTAAACAACCTGAAAAAGTTCGTGAAATCTGTCCTACAGACTTCCTGTCTCCAGGTTCGTTCTCTACAAATAGTCGACTATTTTATATTCTTTGTTTTGTGTCTTCTCATTTTAAATTTCTTAGGTTATTGCTTGTTAATTTTATTTATTTTCTGTTTTTTAGACTTTCCTTTTTTAAGTGGTCTTCCTTTTTTGTTATTCAGTTACATTACATTTCTTCTTCATTCTAAATTAATTCATAAGGAAATCATCCGTCAACATAAAAAATCTAAGAATCTAGTTAAGCCCCTGTTTATGGCTATATATTTCTTCATCCATAAAATGTAAAGTAATTTCTTGTTCTTCTTATATCCTCTCTGTCTCTCCTTGTTACAATAATGAAATTTATTCATCTTTACAATTGCATCTAATTCTGACACTTTGTCTGTTTTCACCCACTTGGTCATACCTGTATATATAAAATGAAGTTCTCGTTTCTTGTCAACGAAAAAAAGTAAGTATCATATAAAATTCTTCTCCTTCATTGAAGAAATTTTTTCTTATTATCCTTTTTATCTTGCTGGAAGTGGGTAAGTTACACTTAAAGTAAAATAATGAACAAAAATATTGATATTAACACAAAATAATATGCAGAGGACTCTGAAATCTACACTGGTTTCCAATATTAAAGCCACAAACCGCTGTTTCCCCATCCTCAAACTAATTCACGGTATGACCATACAAAATGTCAACCAGATGTCCGTACGACCGCGTTTTTCACGGAAGATGGCATTCCGGTCAATGGACAACCATGCCCACGATGACGTTAGGGTAGCTATGAAACGAGGTAGTGTTTGCGGGGTAGTCCCACATCCACAATTGCTGTGTGCACAGTCACAAACGGTGCAGTATGGCTCAGAGAGGATGCCTACAAGACTCTCTGAGGTGGAGGACCATAGGAACAAAAGGAAGCAGGACAGTCACAAACAGATGTCGCCCGATGTCTTAATGTGAATCGTTCTGTTGTTTCTCGGATGTGGCGATGGTTTATAGAGACCGAAACTGTATCTCGACTACCAGAGTAGGGACGACCAATTGTGACTTCAGACGAAGCGACCGTTATTTGGCTGTACTGGCGCGACAGTGCCGCCTTATTACAGTACGGCAACTGGCATATGAGGTCGCAGCATCCACTGGACGTATTGTAGTGAGGGAGACGGTGTATAAAAGGCTTTGGCAGAGTGTCCTTATTGTCGGAGAGCTGCTGTACGTCTACCTCTGACGCATCGTGAAGCCAATGTCTAGAGTGGAGTCATCAGCATTCCACCTGGACAGTCGAACAGGGGCCATCGTTGTTTTCACAGATGAACCTCGATTTAGTCTGGAGAGTGATTATCGATGGATAAGCATCTGGAGTGAACATGGAACACGATTTTGGTATCCGAGCATTGTGGGAAGAGTCTGATATCGAAGAGGATTCGTAATGGTGTGGGCAGAGATTATGTTGACCACTGGAACCCCTCTTCAGGCAACTGTACGGGTGAATCGGCAGGGTTTCACTCTTGTCAGGTATCGTGGCGAGATCTCGCACCTCATTTGCGGCTGTTGAGAGGTGCTGTGGGCCTAGATCTCGTATTGTTGGACGATAATTCAAATGGTTCAAATGGCTCTGAGCACTATGGGACTCAACTGCTGAGGTCATTAGTCCCCTAGAACTTAGAACTAGTTAAACCTAACTAACCTAAGGACATCACAAACATCCATGCCCGAGGCAGGATTCGAACCTGCGACCGTAGCGGTCTTGCGGTTCCAGACTGCAGCGCCTTTAACCGCACGGCCACTTCGGCCGGCTTGGACGATAATTCTCGACCTCATAGAGTACTGGTTGTTGTTGTTTTCTAGGACACTGAAGATGTTGCAAGCATGGCGTGGCATGTTCGCCTTCCCGATTTGAATCCCGTAGAGCATGTCTGCAATGCACTAGTCAGACGGCTTGCATCACGTCGGCATCCACCAACCACTCTCCAGGTCAGCGAGTAGCTCTGCAGGACGAGTGGGCGTTATTACCTTAGCATGAGACTGATGACATCATTCACGGCACATCCCGTCACTAGCCGGCCGCGGTGGTCTCGCGGTTCTAGGCGCGCAGTCCGGAACCGTGCGACTGCTACGGTCGCAGGTTCGAATCCTGCCTCGGGCATGGATGTGTGTGATGTCCTTAGGTTAGTTAGGTTTAAGTAGTTCTAAGTTCTAGGGGACTGATGACCACAGCAGTTGAGTCCCATAGTGCTCAGAGCCATTTGAACCATTTTGAACATCCCGTCATTCTATTGCTGCCGAAGGTGGTCACATCCCGTACTGAGCACATTTACCAGTTGTCGGAATGTGTGTGCAAATACGTTAAGTTGGAAAAAGACAAGGAATATTTTTGCCTATCGTTATGCATGTTGCATTTGTTTATGTTCTGTATTCTTTACATTGTTTATGCTTTACTATCGCTTGCTTAAACTATTTGCTCACCAAAGAGCGATCACCAAACGGTCACCACGTGAGAGGCCAGAAGAATCACAATATAAATACCTATAAACGTGTAAGTGGCACAGAGCAAGTCAAAAGCCAAGTAATAATAAACGTGAGTAATACTTCTGTTAGCGCTACTGGCCACACACGACATAAGAGGGTTGCCCAGAAAAAAAACACCAAATTTTTTTCTCAGGCGAAAACAATGCTACGAATGCGAAACGTTACGTCTGTATTATCTGAAGCCTTTTGATATAGCCCGCCAAGTTTCCGTCACTTCCGACAGATAGCGTAGCTGCAAGGCAGCTTCAAAACGGCGTCTGTAGGTGATGTAAGTTACAAGCAATGTTCCGTCATTGAATTTCTCATTGCAGAGAAAGAAACTGAGGGGAAAGTACAAAGTCTACGGACAATCTGCTGTCGACAGAAGTGCAGTTAGTCGCTGACCACGGAGGTTAGAGATCATCAGAAGGCAGTTCGGCGGAGCTCCATGATTTTTAGTTGTCGGGGAGATCATCCACGGCTGTCACACCTGACATGTTGCATCGAGCTGCAGATGACAATCGCGAGAATAGACGCATTATGACTCAGAAGACATTATGAGGACGATAAGGAGATGATTCAAATAGTGAAGCACTGGCTCCGCCACGGACAAGGAATGATATCGACAGGGCACGCACGCCCCTGTTTCGCGCTGGAGGAAGGCCATAGAGTGGGATAGAGATAACGTAGAGAAATAGGGTGTATAGATAAAACTTCATTCTTTCGTGTGTGTAGTTCTCATTATGTTCAATAAAGAATTGTTGAAGAAAAAGAATGCGGTGTATTACTTTCTGGGCAACCCTCCTATAATGTAAATACAGTTACAGTAGATCACATACGGACAACTTCCGCTCGTCAGCCTGCTGTATGTATACTGACAGGCAACCCCCGCACTAGGTGAGACTGACCGTGGTATAAAATAAACAAGAAGTAACACACTCGCTGATGTCAAGAACAGAGTACAGCCGATGCGTGCACACAGAACGGGGACGCATAATATTACTGCGCAGTGTCTCCAGACCGGAACCTTATGGCATAACACAGAGATTTTCATAAACTCCTCTCCCCGTCACCCGATGGCTGTAAACCAGATGCTCACTGTAGTTTTCATTTTGTTTCTGGATGAAATTAAAATCATCACAAGGCTCTCCGTCGTACACGCAAGGCAGCGTATTCAGTGTGCCGGACAACCCGCGATTCCCCGATGCCCAAGCAGGAGGCCTATAGCCCCCTCAAACAGTGTGGCCGCCCCGTTAACGGTTATCACGTCCACCTCGCTGCTCCAAGTGGACCCAACTGCTGAAGAAAGTCGCTCATCCGTTAATAGAACCGTCAGCAAAACGACCCTCCAAGTCGCAATGCGCCATTGGACAATCAATCAATATCCTTGGCGTAGCTTGTGGGCGAGCCTTCATCCCCCAACCGTTAGCAGGACGCCCAAGCCTCAGTTACTATGTACAAAAATGGTTCAAGTAGATCTGAGCACTATGGGACATAACTTCTGGGGCCATCAATCCCCTAGAACTTGGAACTACTTAAACCTAAGTAACCTAAGGACAGCACACACAGCCGGCCGAAGTGGCCGTGCGGTTGAAGGCGCTGCAGTCTGGAACCGCAAGACCGCTACGGTCGCAGGTTCGAATCCTGCCTCGGGCATGGATGTTTGTGATGTCTTTAGGTTAGTTAGGTTTAACTAGTTCTAAGTTCTAGGGGACTAATGACCTCAGCAGTTGAGTCCCATAGTGCTCAGAGCCATTTGAACCATTTTTGACAGCACACACAGCCATACCTGAGACAGGATTCGAACCTGCGACCGTAGCGGTCGCGTGGTTCTAGACTGTTGCACCTAGAACTGCTCGGCCAACCGGCCGGCTAGTTACTAGGTATTGGGGCAAATACGTTACGCTAGAATGGAAGGTATCGTCAAAGATGCTGTCACAAGACTCAAATCTACCACTCGCCCTTAGGTGAAATGGTTGGGGGGCAGAGGAATCTTTTGAAAAACCAAAACTTCTAAAGATACAACCAACCTCCAAGAAGTCTAGTTACCAGAAGAAACTTTAAGCTGACTCAAGTGTGCTCTATAGTGTTTGTTGGCGAATCGGTCCTGGACAGGGTCACTAGCTGGGGATATTATCTTGGAGATATCATATGGTCCCTCAAAGCGACGAAGCAATTTGGCAGTTACCTTCAGGGTGTTCTTACTCTAGGTTCTGAAGTTTTTCAGGACAAAGTCACCAACCTGCAGTGACCGGGTGGCTGCACCTGTTTTACTGCGCAACCTTCCTCTGGCGTATGAGAAGAATGTTTTTGCTAGTCATCAACCAATTTTTCCTAATGATCTCCGAATTACAATCGTTAAGGAGAAGTTCCCTGTCACTCGAAGGTTAGATACAGATGAGTTAACAGGAAGCGCGAACATAAAATTAGCTGGGTTATTGCTTTGAGTTTTATGCACAGAGGTATTAAATGCAAAATTAAATCAACTGGTTGCGTGAACCCACATGGCTAGAGATTAGACGTGACGAATGATAAGGTCAGATTTCAGGTTTCGGTTAAACCAAACTGCACTGTAGTGACTTGATAATGGGGGATGGCAGTAGCGTGAGATATATCTCTATTAAAGCTGAATTTTCTAAATCTGGAGACCAAAAGGCTGGAGCATTATCGCTCTCTGACACCTTAGGTCAAGGTTCTTATACTGCACACATTGCGTAGGCCGAAGCCAGAGTACTACGTGTGAGACCTGAGTTTCCCCTGGCGTATACAATTTTCAAACATCTTGCGGGAATTGAGCCAGGTAATACTAACAGCGACCGCCGACATTTCGGCGGGAGCACAACCCGCCATTTTCAAGGCAAACTGCAACGGACATGCGATGTACAGGCAAGTTTGACTGTACATATCGCCGAAATATCGGCGGTCGCTGTTCATATTACTTTGGAAGTCTTCCTGTTGGGGTAGTGGCCGATATTAAACATGAATAAAATATATTAATGTGACAGTGACGGCTAACTACCACTACTGCTGAATCAAAACAAATGAAACAAATTATACACTGTTCTTAGATATACTACACTGGTAAGATTGGCTCTCAGCTCTTAATGTTAAGTTGATGCGAAGTTAGATTTAATTTTGTCCCTGGATAAGCAAATGGTAAATGCGATCTGACTGCGTTCCTATAATCTCTTTTGTATCTGAAATAATATGTACTTCGGACACCACCACCAAGAAACAAACCAAACAAAATGCAAAAAGACAAATAACCAATAACGAATCCTAAGCAAAACTGCACGGATGCTCAGTGGATGGCAAGAACACGATCCAACAACCATTTCTGAACTTTACTGCCGGTGCTGCAAGTTTTACAATACCGTCTACCAGCGTGCTGGCTCTGTCGATACTGCTGGGGCGACGACTGCAGCTGCGAAGTCGTTGAATTAAGATAAGTCTTGAGCAGAATAAACTACTCGGAAAGCCCTATATTTCCTCTAAATGGTATACAACGCTTTCAAGACTGGCTCAACAACCTTTAAGGTGCAGCCCAGTGTGTCTTGTACTAACGTGCAATACCAGTATGATAGCTCTGTGCACTGGTTGACTACGTTCAATGGTGACTGTCAGCCTATAAGGCGGAATCAACTGCAATTACACAAGTAGTCAATGGAATTCCTATCGTGGACGCCGATGTCCTACTGTAGCTGCAGACTCTAGATCATACACAGTACAGTTTTCAGAATCTAAGTCCCTATCTCAGAGCTACCGAACTTTGCGACTGTCTGCTTTCACGGCACCAGACGTTCTCATCCATCCCGCCTCGCTCTGCACGATCCTTTTGGGACAATCTTGCCGCCAAACTTTAATCAGCCAACCCGACGCTGCAAAGGCCTCCCACATCTCCCTAGCGGAGTGATACAATTTCTCCACCTATCCAAAAATTTCTCTGTTCAAACAGCGGGCGTTGACCCTCAGCGTTTCCCGCACTTCTTATGAACTGCCCAACCAGAGCTCAGCCCGTTTGCCGCTAAAGCAGCGCGCGACCGGGCGGCGACAGCGCGTACGTTGGACGCTCTCTGTCTGCTCGACATTTCCCCTCTCTCTCTCATCTGGCACCCGGCGGTGTTCCTTTTGATGCCTGCAGGTCAGTGGCCGCATCCCCTGGGACCCTGGCCCCTGCACAACGCTCTTCCGGCGCTCGCCGGCCTTCGCCTCCCCGGCTGTGCCCGTCCAATCCTCGCCTCCACTGGCAAATTTACTTTGCTTACACCTACAGCATCCAACTAAATATTATCATTACCAAAGCCCGTATTATTTCAGACATGTGTTTAATCATCACGTATCTCTATTTCTATTATTTTATTATTATTATTATTATTCTGGATTTACAATGTGAGTACATTTTTCCAGCACCTATTTTAGATTACAGTAACTCACTAATTATTGTTCTCCACTCTTCTCTATTTGTCCATAAATCTTCAGGAATGTTGTTCTTCCTCATTGCTGACTGAACTCCCTGTATCCATGTATCAGGTGGTCGTCCCCTTTTTCTTCTTCCAATTGGTACCCAGTCGATTATGCATTTTGGTAGCCTTTCCTGTTCCATTCGTCTGATGTGTCCATACCATTTAAGTTGTTTGTGCTCGATGAAATCAATAATTGAATTTTTACATTTCATCTCTGATTACTTCATTTCTTATTCTTTCTCGTCTTGATATTCTTGCTGAACGTCTCCAGAAATCCATTTCTGTGGCTAATAATTTTGATTTCAGTTGCCATTTTGTTGTCCACATTTCTCAACCATATGTAATAATGCTCCTAACTATTGTTTTAAAAATCCTTATTTTGTTATCAGTTGTTATGTGTTTGTCCCAGAGAATTCCATTCAATAAAGAGATTGTCGTCTTTCCAGAATTTATTCTTGATGTAATTTCTTTGTCCCGTTTCCCATCATTTGTAATTTTCACACCTAAATATTTATATTCCTCAGTAGCTGTTATTGTTCCCATCCCTTCTTCTAATATTAAGTCTCCATTCACTCCACCAATTACCATGTACTTTGTTTTGTTCATATTTACATTTAGACCTGATTTTTTATATTCTTGAATCAATTTTCTGGTCATATACTCTATGTCCTCATAGTCTTGGGCTATAATCAGTTGGTCATCTGCAAATTGTAACGAGTATATTGTTCTATCATTTATTGGTATTCCCATAGCGTGACATTTTTTCTTCCAATTCTGTAAAGTTACTTCTGTATATATTTTATACAATGTAGGTGAGATGCTACATTCTTGACGTAATCCTTTTGTGGCTTGGAATCCATGTGATAGATATTTACCAATTTTTATTTTTGAAATAGAATTTTTATATAAATATTGAATTGCTTTAATTATTCTTGGATTTATTCCTATTGATATTAAAGCTTTCCATAAACTGGATAAAGGCACACTATCATAGGCTTTTTCTATATCTATGAATACTAAATGTATAGGTTGTGCCCGAACCATTTTTTTTTCAATAATTTGTTGTATGCAAAAGATATGATCAATTTTTGATCTTCCAGCTCTAAAACTTGCTTGTTCTTCAGCCTCCTTTTCTTTGTATTCTTGTTCTAACAAATATTTAATAATTCTTCCATATAATCTACTGAAGATGTTGGTCACTGTTATTCCCCTATAATTTTTACACTCATCTTTCGCTCCTTTTTTATGTACCACTGAAATATATCCTACTTTCAAATCATTTGGGACATCTTCCCCATTTAAACATCTTTCGAAAAGGTTTCTTACCAATTCCATTAATTTCTCTATTCTATTTCTAATCCACCTAATAACACTAATTAACCATTATATGGGTTTATTTACTTCAAACATGCAGATTAATCTGCGAAATGAACGTCACAAGTGAAAGCCACCTTTGAAATTCACTGAATTCCCGTAAGTTGTTTATGTGGGGAGCATCGATCCCCAAACACATACTTTTTCACCATCACCGACACAGAGCAGCACACCAGACACCAACGGAATACGACAATGACACCATATGGACAATAAGGACATATACGAATGGGAGATGATAAACAAAATCGCTGATTATGTCTCAAGGATACTACATGACCACTACAGACAGATACGGCCGTATAACAGAACACTGCAATGTACACAAGCACACAAGATTGCAGTTCCAACTTGTTTACCAACACAGACTGCAGTACCAAAACAAACTCACTCGAACAGCGGACACTTTCAGCAATACGTTCCGCAGACAAACTTACACAACATCTAAAACAATTAAACTGCATTAGAATAAACGGTCTAATGCAATCAACCCCATAAACCTGTTCTCGCGTAAGTATAAACAGCAGGCATATTAATACCGCAGTCATTATATTACTTTTAGGGTGTAACACTTGTAACTGAACTCTTAGTACATAATAGCTAAAATTCAAGACACATCTTGTAGGAACTCAGGGTTAATTAATAACTAAAAGAAATAACATACTTTACACTCACATATGACTGCGCTTTCCACAACATAGATAATAGTTATAGTATTTTTGTAAATATTGTTTAGAAATATAAATCCGTAAATTAAAATGTAGAAACCGTGACTGCAAGGCTCGTAGTTGTTCCGAGGTTTTCAGACAATGGGCTCAGACAGAGTAACATTTCTCCCTCTCTTCCTATCCAAGTCTTTCCGAAAATCTGTCATCATATCTTCCTCAAATTTGAATTATTTTTGTGTTTTTTTTTTCCTTTCAATTTCAGTGTAACTTGAATTTATTATTACTTCCATTTTAATTGCTGAAAACAATAATTGCTCTTTTTAATATGGAATGTTTTGTAATCTACATGAAAAACTGTAAAATGAACGATCTGTTACAAAATGTAAGGCTACAGGTCTCTAATGAACAATAAGCCAAATATAAATCAAATAAAAAAAATGAACACCCTAGGTGCTCCAGACAGCGAATATACTCTGCCTAATTGCTCAGTCGCAATCCCGGTGGTGGTGGATTTAATTGGGAGCAGCCAGACATAACACATAATGTTTTTGAGTGTACATTCACGTGATTAACTTTCTGTGGAACTTCGACCGTTCACTTACGTAATAAAATGAAACATATACAGCCGCTGTTTTCGTGTTATTTTATTATATTGCAGCCTGTTTCGGAATCTCAACATAAAATCTTTAGGCCTGAAGTGACGCTGAGGGGGTGAACTCCAATTGTATACACGATTCCATCACTGGCCAACATCTAGGAACTGGACTCCGTAGACTACTGTAGAAATGAAATTCTGCCTCCGAGCATCAACTGTCAACACAGTTGCATCCCATTTTCGCCCACGTTCCCGAATAGCCCTGGAATCTCCCCCCTTTTTTTTTTTTTTTTTTTTGGTAATCAGTCTACTGACTGGTTTGATGCGGCCCGCCATGAATTCCTTTCATCTCAGAGTAGCACTTGCAACCTACGTCCTCAATTATTTGCTTGACGTATTCCAATCTCTGTCTTCCTCTACAGTTTTTGCCCTCTACAGCTCCCTCTAGTACCATGGAAGTCATTCCCTCATGTCTTAGCAGATGTCCTATCATCCTGTCCCTTCTCCTTATCAGTGTTTTCCACATATTCCTTTCCTCTCCGATTCTGCGTAGAACCTCCTCATTCCTTACCTTATCAGTCCACCTAATTTTCAACATTCGTCTATAGCACCACATCTCAAATGCTTCGATTCTCTTCTGTTCCGGTTTTCCCACAGTCCATGTTTCACTACCATACAATGCTGTACTCCAGACGTACATCCTCAGAAATTTCTTCCTCAAATTAAGGCCGGTATTTGATATTAGTAGACTTCTCTTGGCCAGAAATGCCTTTTTTGCCATAGCGAGTCTGCTTTTGATGTCCTCCTTGCTCCGTCCGTCATTGGTTATCTTACTGCGTAGGTAGCAGAATTCCTTAACTTCATTGACTTCGTGACCATCAATCCTCATGTTAAGTTTCTCGCCGTTCTCATTTCTACTACTTCTCATTACCTTCGTCTTTCTCCGATTTACTCTCAAACCATACTGTGTACTCATTAGACTGTTCAATCCGTTCAGCAGATCATTTAATTCTTCTTCATTTTCACTCAGGATAGCAATGTCATCAGCTAATCGTACCATTGATATCCTTTCGCCTTGTATTTTAATTCCACTCCTGAACCTTTCTTTTATTTCCATCATTGTTTCCTCGATGTACAAATGGGTCAAATGGCTCTGAGCACTATGGGACTCAACTGCTGTGGTCATAAGTCCCCTAGAACTTAGAACTACTTAAACCTAACTAACCTAAGGACATCACACACATCCATGCCCGAGGCAGGATTCGAACCTGCGACCGTAGTGGTCGTGCGGTTCCAGACTGTAGCGCCTTTAACCGCTCGGCCACTCCGGCCGGCTCCCCGATGTACAGATTGAAGAGTAGGGGCGAAAGGCTACAGCCTTGTCTTACACACTTCTTAATACGAGCACTTCGTTCTTGATCGTCCACTCTTATTATTCCCTCTTGGTTGTTGTACATATTGTATATGACCCGTCTCTCCCTATAGCTTACGCCTACTTTTTTCAGAATCTAGAACAGCTTGCACCATTTTAAATTGTCGAACGCTTTTTCCAGGTCGACAAATCCTATTTTAAAGTGTCTTGATTTTTCTTTAGCCTTGCTTCCATTATTAACCGTAACGTCAGAATTGCCTCTCTCGTCCCTTTACTTTTCCTAAAGCCAAACTGATCCTCACCTAGCGCAGTCTCAATTTTCTTTTCCATTCTTGAGCTGTTAAGCTGATTGTGCGATAATTCTCGCACTTGTCAGCTCTTGCCGTCTTCGGAATTGTGTGGATGATGCTTTTCCGAAAGTCAGATGGTATGTCGCCAGACTCTTATATTCTACACACCAACGTGAATAGTCGTTTTGTTGCCACTTCCCCCAATGATTTTAGAAATTCTGATGGAATGTTATCTATCCCTTCTGCCTTATTTGACCGTAAGTCCTCCAAAGCTCTTTTAAATTCCGATTCTAATACTGGATCCCCTATCTCTTCTAAATCGACTCCTGTTTCTTCTTCTATCACATCAGACAAATCTTCACCCTCATAGAGGCTTTCAATGTATTCTTTCCACCTATCTGCTCTCTCCTCTGCATTTGATAGTGGAATTCCCGTTGCACTCTTAATGTTACCACCGTTGCTTTTAATGTCACCAAAGGTAGTTTTGACTTTCCTGTATGCTGAGTCTGTCCTTCCGACAATCATATCTTTTTCGATGTCTTCACATTTTTCCTGCAGCCATTTCGTCTTAGCTTCCCTGCACTTCCTATTTATTTCATTCCTCAGCGACTTGTATTTCTGTATTCCTGATTTTCCCGGAACATGTTTGTACTTCCTCCTTTCATCAATCAACTGAAGTATTTCTTCTGTTACCCATGGTTTCTTCGCAGCTACCTTCTTTGTACATATGTTTTCCTTCCCAACTTCTGTGATGGCCCTTTTTAGAGATGTCCATTCCTCTTCAACTGTACTGCCTACTGCCCTATTCCTTATTGCTATATCTATAGCGTAAGAGAACTTAAAACGTATCTCGTCATTCCTTAGTACTTCCGTATCCCACTTCTTTGCGTATTGATTCTTCCTGACTAATGTCTTGAACTTCAGCCTACTCTCCATCATTACTATATTGTGATCTGAGTCTATATCTGCTCCTGGGTACGAATTACAATTCAATATCTGATTTCGGAATCTCTGTCTGACCATGATGTAGTCTAATTGAAATCTTCTCGTATCTCCCGGCCTTTTCCAAGTATACCTCCTCCTCTTGTGATTCTTGAACAGGGTATTCGCTATTACTAGCTGAAGCTTGTTACAGAACTCAATTAGTCTTTCTCCTCTTTCATTTCTTGTCCCAAGCCCATATTCTCCTGTAACCTTATCTTCTACTCCTTCCACTACAACTGCATTCCAGTCGCCCATGACTATTAGATTTTCGTCCCCCTTTACATACTGCATTACCCTTTCAATATCCTCATACACTTTCTCTATCTGTTCATCTTCAGCTTGCGACGTCGGCATGTATACCTGAACTATCGTTGTCGGTGTTGGTCTGCTGTCGGTGCTGATTAGAACAACCCGGTCACTGAACTGTTCACAATAACACACCCTCTGCCCTACCTTCCTATTCATAACGAATCCTACACCTGTTATACCATTTTCTGCTGCTGTTGACATTACCCGATACTCATCTGACCAGAAATCCTTGTCTTCCTTCCACTTCACTTCACTGACCCCTACTATATCTAGATTGAGGCTTTGCATTTCCCTTTTCAGATTTTCTAGTTTCCCTATCACCTTCAAGCTTCTGACATTCCACGCCCCGACTCGTAGAACGTTATCCTTTCGTTGATTATTCAATCTTTTTCTCATGGTAACCTCCCCCTTGGTAGTCCCCTCCCGGAGATCCGAATTGGGGACTATTCCGGAATCTTTTGCCAATGGAGAGATCATCATGATACTTCTTCAATTACAGGCCACATGTCCTGTGGATACACGTTACGTGTCTTTATTGCAGTGGTTTCCATCGCCTTCTGCATCATCATGTCGTTGATCATTGCTGATTCTTCCGCCTTTAGTGGCAATTTCCCACCCCTAGGACAAGAGAGTGCCCTGAACCTCTATCAGCACCTCCACCCTCTTTGACAAGGCCGTTGGCAGAATGAGGCTGACTTCTTATGCCGGAAGTTTTCGGCCGCCAATGCTGATTATTTATCAAAATTTAGGCAGCGGTGGGTATCGAACCCGGGACCGAAGACGTTTTTGATTATGAATCAAACACGCTACTCCCTGGACCTGAGAAAAACACACGCGCTCTTCAATACCTGGTAGGACTCGTCAAGTTCAAGCTCGTGTTGGTGCATGCGGCTGAGGGAGTCAACTATTTGGTTATCGTGCCCTGGATTTTATTCTAATTGCAAAGTAAAATTCCTCCCTGCCTATCTAGGTATCCTTCCATAAGCGATCGCCTCTGTGTCATTGTAACATAGTCGTCTCTATCTCTTCCGTTGACCGATAGTGGAACTTGTTGAGGGCTCTTTATTTCTACCAGTTTTGCTTTCTTCGCTACAACCCGCACAAACTTTTCCACTTTTCATTCGAAACCTGACGCGACTGTTCTGTATAAACAAAGTCACTTGGATCCATTTCCGTTCATTCTTTGTTTCAGATGCCTAATATGCAGATAATTCCTATGCCCTGTTTATCTCGAAAAAATGGTTCAAATGGCTCTGAGTACTATTGGACTTAACATCGGAGGTCATCAGTCCCCTAGAACTAAGAACTACTTAAATCTAATTAACCTAACGACATCACACACACCCATGCCCGAGGCAGCAATCGAACCTGCGACCGTAGCGGTAGCGCGGTTCCAGACTGTAGCGCCTAGAACCGCTCGGCCACTCCGGCCGGCCACTAACAGCAACTGAATTGCCTTCAGCTGATGTGGCACCCTTTTCTCCGGTTCTTTACTATGAGGTGAAAAAAATAAAGGTTTACTAGCTTATTCAGTGGACTCTCTGTCTAGGCCTGCTTCGCTCAGTATGGTGCTGTGTGACGTTTACTTATTGTGTAACTGCGGGTTTGTTGCCAAAGGTTACACTAATAATGGAGTTTGAAAAAAAAAGGTGTAACTTTTATACACTACTGGCCATTAAAATTGCTACACCAAGAAGAAATGCAGATGATCAACGGGTATTCATTGGACGTGCTACAGACGCGAAATTTAACCGACAGGAATCGGTGGGTACATGAGGGTACTATGGAACGCCGTGCTGGATCCCAACGGCCTCGTATCACCAGCAGTCGAGATGACAGGCATCTTATCGGCATGGCTGTAACGGATAGTGCAGCCACGTCTCGATCCCAGAGTCAACAGATGGGGACGTTTGCAAGACAACAACCATCTGCACGAAAAGTTCGACGACGTTTGCAGCAGCATGGACTATCAGTTCAGAGACCATGGCTGCGGATACTCTTGACACTGCATCACACACAGGAGCGCCGGCGATGGTGTACTCAATGACGAACTTGGGTGCACGAATGGCAAAACGTCATTTTTTTCGCATGAATCCAGGTTCTGTTTACAGCATCATAATGGTCGCATCCGTGTTTGGCGACATCGCGGTGAACGCACACTGGAAGCGTGTATTCGTCATAGCCATACTGGCGTATCACCCGGCATGATGGTATGGGATGCCATTGGTTACACGTCTCGGTCACCTCTTGTTCGCATTGACGGTAATTTGAACACTAGACGTTACATTTCAGATGTGTTGCGACCCGTTGTCCTACCCTTCATTCGATTCCTGCGAAACCCTACATATCAGCAGGATAATGCACGACCGCATGTTACAGGTCCTGTACGGGCCTTTCTGGAAAATGTTCGACTGCTGCCCTGGCCAGCACATTCTACAGACCTCTCACCAATTGAAAACGTCTGGTCAATGGTGGCTGAGAAACTGTACACACCATCCAAGCTCTGTTTAACTCAATGCCCAGTTGTATCAAGCCGTTATTCTGGGTACTGATTTCTCAGGATCTCTGCACCCAAATTGCGTGAAAACGTAATCTCATGTTAGTTCTAGTATAATATATTTGTCCAATGAATACCCGTTTATCATCTGCATTTCTTCTTGGTGTAGCAATTTCAATGGCAAGTAGTGTATAAAATTAACATTTATTTGCTTTTTAAAATTGTTATTAAAAAATCACATTGGGTGCTGCAGCTCATTAGAAAACTAATAGGGAGACACTTGCGCGTTCACCTATGTATAAGGGAGGGCGACACCTACCAAGGTGTTCTGTGGACTACCAAGAGTATCATTTAACAGATTCGTTGTATCAGTCAGGTGCAACAGATCCATAGGCCAATATCAGTAAGCGTACATGTTGCCCTAAGTATATCTTTCCGTGTAGAAGCTATTCGAGCCTTTTGGCACCATATTTTATGATAACATACTGTTAAAATGCGGTATGTGTATAAGGATATAAGCACCTTTAATATGGACATGGATACTGTATGCGCCGGCCGGAGTGGCCGAGCGGTTCTAGGCGCTTCAGTTTTGAACCGCGCGACCGCTACAGTCGCAGGTTCAAATCCTGCCTCGGGCATGGATGTGTGAGATGTCCTTAGGTTAGTTAGGTTTAAGTAGTTCTAAGTTCTATGGGACTGATGACCTCAGATGTTATGTCCCATAGTGCTCAGAGCCATTTGAACCATTTGGACTGTATGTACACATTATTGTACGACGTGTTCTTCGTAATTTCAGGTGTTTGGTTTGAGAATGGGCGTGTCAGCAAGAAACCTGTAACCATTGCAGCAAAAATTTTATATGAATGAGACGGGTATATTTTAAAAACATTTTCCCGTCTCCTCGATAAGGGTTTATATTTCGTTACTTTGAATTCTAAACGGAATTTTCGTCTGGGAGAGTCCGGTTTAATGTGGCCTGTTTCATTACATACGAAGCATTCTCGTAGGTGCCCAATGTATGTAACGCATACATGAAGCTCTCGGTACTCGTTATGGAAAGGGATAGGTGTTTTAATTTCCACTTTAATAGATTTTATTCCATTTGAGATCGGGAAATAAACTGTCTCGTACCTCCTTCCGAATTGCACGTACGTTTTCATAAGTCTGCAGTTTCAGTTTTATTGCATCGTTTAAAACTCCATGAGAATATTAAAGAAAGGCATCATTTCCAAACTGCGTTTGACTGGACCAACGATAAACTTAGTGCCTGATACTAAGGTTTGCTGAAAGAAGCCAGAGCTGTCACGGATTACTCGCTCGTACAGTAAGTCAGAGCAAAGTTCGAAACAGTACTTTAAGTTGTTAGTATTAATTTGTTCCTGTTATTTTCATATAGGTAATTGTGGAGTTCTGAATTTAGACCTATTACTCGTTGTCCTTGTCGAATTTTGGTTTCATAGTACTCTTTGCACACGCTTACTAAAGTGTAAAGACTATCAACCTCCGCGTAACGTAGCTGTGTAGAAGCTCTACACTGGGGCGTCACTAATTTTATTTAGCTTGTAAACATTGGCTGCAGTGCACACAAGTAAACATTGTGGTATCGACGGCTATGATAGCCGCGGCAGAACTGCTACTATTGTTCTCATTATGTTGTATTAACTACGTTGTTTTGTTACAAGGAACTTTATGTTTAATATGTATATAATGGATTATAGTATAGTGACCCTTTTGTGGTACAGAGGCTTAAAAAATGTCCGTCTTGATGATACAGCTGTAAATAAATAATAGGAAAATGCTGTATGTAGGGGCAGGATGGTGTTTCTTACAGGATAGGATAATGATGTACCAAGTAGAGAGTGGGCTGCATAACAATCGATGACTTAATGGTATAAGTAGTATTTGGATACAGTTGAATTCTGGACGACGTTGACTGTGCCATAGCTTGTATGGAGACTTTGTAAGTAAAGACGTATGGAAAATTGTAATTTTAGTCTGTTGTGGGCTTCTTTTTTCGATTAATAATGTGCATCTTGTTTACCACGGTCTTAAATTCAGCCATCCCTCAGTAATTACAGCAGGAAATCTTAATCTGCGATCAGGTGACTAGAAGAAATCTGTAGTAACTGACTGTAATCAAAAATGTAAATCAAAGTAACACACAAAGCGGCTCTAGCGCTATTACTGTTTGGATTGGGCAGAACACGGACATTCTCAAACGATACTCGCAAGTTCCCCGCAGACGACTTCCAGCCTGCTCACGTAACCGTTTCTCCGCTTACAGTGCTTCACGTAACATTTCTCTCGCGTGGAAGACTCCTGTAAAGTTTGTCTCTTGTCTCGCCGGCGACGATGGAATGCCGAAGAGGTTCGTAGGCCTGGAACCACCTTGTTCTGCCGGATGGGACCCCAACCCCTGCACCCACCAGGGCTGCCAAACTTCTGTGATTGACTTCGCCGCTTGCACCAGCCAGAGGCAGCCAGCGGCCTCCGAAATTACACTGAATTATCTCGCAAACTCCGTTCGGCTCCTCTGCCCCTTCTAGTCGCTCGGCTGCCAGCAAAGTATTTGACTTCCGTAATGGATTAGCGCCATTAAAAGTGAGGGGCAAAACTTGCAGATTAAGTGGTCAACTTGCTGCACCCTAACTGGCTTCGACTTTCCAGGACAAAAGTTTAAAACGCGGTGGCCCTGCACAACCTTTCAGCGACAGAGTTACGGCGAACGCGGTAATAAACATGTCGTGCTGCTGAAGGAGACTGCTGCGTTGCTGTTTGTACCTCGGACGATTTTTGGGGTGTCTGAACTTCTTTCCGCACTTTCACAGTACTCCATTTAATACAAGCAGAGGAAATTATAAACACCTTGTATTGTGAAGACAAGAGATTCGTTATATTTACTTATTTAAAGACAGTCGAAGGGATACCTATTAAATTTAGTGTCAATTGAACTATGGAACTAGATCGAGATCTGATAGCGTTCCAATCCACTTGATAGAAATATATTTCTACGGACCGTTCGTTTTATCGAAATTCACCAATACTGAAATCAGTTCAAACGTTCTGCCGTTGTTGCTTTAAATAACAAACAAGGTAGTTCTAAGAGATTACCACTTCACAAGACTGTATCTTCTATGTGAATGGAAGTTTCAATTGTAAATTTGTAGCGTACCCACACGGTCTCCTAACTGACACATCTAACTTACGATAGTGCGTTCAGGACAGATGTCTAATTTTCAGGAAATGAATCTATCCCGATGAATTTTGTACTAGCTGAATGTGAATAAGTGTACTACTAAAGTGGTTGTGCCAACGAAACACCTTACACTAATTAATATCGAAACTAGAAAAATGTGTAATTGGGTTAATTTACTTTGAGTACCTAACGAGAATGTTATTAATTTTGAACTGTAATTTAACAAAACTGTAGTCGTTTAATGAGATAGTACGGTCGCCAGCTCGCGTTTGAGGAAACTTTAAGAAACTGATTGTAATGAGTGAAAATATCAATTTACGTAATAAATATTTAAAATTCTGTGGACAGTAAGAGTCAGTGCACGTGCTAGAGCTCGGGTGAACATGCAAAATCTTATGAAATATTTCAACGTTAATTACCATCACAATGAAGGCACTCTAATTTAAAATAATATATTATTTGCTTAATGTGTCACGTAACATGGCATTAATAGAGAAACATTACTCCACTGTAAAGTTTACTGTCCTTAGGTTTTAGTAATCGTTTCTTGTCAACAAATAACAGTGACTGAACATTGAATGCGTCACACACAGCCGCTATGGTAACAGGCAACGCCGGAAGTACGAAAGCAAAGAATCACACAGCACACTGATAAAAACATGAAGTTAAGTAACACTGCTAAAGTAAATTATGTGCAACACGTTTGCCAGACCAACTGATTTAACCACAAGTAAGTCTTTTTCTGAAAAATATGAGGAAATTAATTAAATCTGCAAAAATTAATCGCCGCGCGGAGTAGCCCCGTGGTTAGAGTCGTCATGTGACGGACTGCACGGCTACTCCCGCCGGAGGTTCGAGTCCTCCCTCGGGCATGGATGTTTGGGTTGATCTTAGCATATGTTAGTTTAAGTAATGTGTAAGTCTAGGGACTGATGACCTAAGCAGTTTGGTCCCTTAGGAATTCGCACACATTTGATCATTTGAACAAAAACTGATCAACACTATCAGCTAAATTCTAAAGTTCCTTTTTTCAGTGAGCTAGATAACTTTGTGTTTTGCTTCCTGGCTCTTTCATGAATTTAAAATGTAATTTTTTAAACTAACGTGGCACTCCGTTATTACCCTGATATGAACAGGATCCTACTGTTGACAGCGGTGATTTGGGGCAGTTATTGATACTGACAAAATATGAAGTCATTGAAACATCTCTAATGTTCAGCTGTGATTTTGATACGCTAGCAAGTCTTTAACATTTATCAACGTATGAAATGGTATGGTCTTATTTTGAAGTCGAGTTACTGTAGGCGTGGCGTAGTTAATGGCTCTGAGCACTACGGGACTTAATAGCCGTGGTCATCAGTCCCCTAGAACTTAGAACTACTTAAACCTAACTAACCTAAGGACATCACACACATCCATGCCCGAGGCAGGGTTCGAACCTGCGACCGTAGCAGACGCGCGGTTTCGGACTGCGCGCCTAGAACCGCGAGACCACCGCGGCCGGCGCGTGGCGTAGTTATCCGACGCCGACGATTGTTAGACAACTGTCTCTTTCTCTCAGTACGAGTAGATTTAAATATAACTATAAAAAAATTAAAAAACTAACATACATCCCGAAGGAATTATCCGAATTGGACGGAAATCGGTACATGTGATGTGCATGTGCAGACAAACAAATCAGCAGAATTTCAGAAAATTTTTGGTATTTATTCAACAGTAACAGCTTCACAAACTGAGCAAGTCAATAACGCATTGGTCCATCTCTGGTCCTTGTGCAAGCAGTTATTCGGCTTATCATTTACTGATAGGAGTTACAGGATGTTCTCCGTTGGAGGGCCCTGTTCGTAATTCTCCAAACGTTCTCCAATGCGGAGAATTCCGGCGACCTTGCTGGACAAGGTAGGGTGTGGCAGCACAAAGACAGACACTAGAAACTCTTGCCGTCCTCGGGTGGGCATTATCATGCTGAGACCGTAAGCCCAGGATGGCTTGATCGCTCACCAGTAAGGGTGCCGCGTATGGCAGTCAAAGGAGTCCTCCTATGGAAAGAAATGTCACCCCAGTCCATTACTCCTGCCTGTGGGCCATAAGGTGAACAACAGTCAGTTTGGTATCCCACCGCTATTCGGGTCCTCCATGTATTCTGCCAGGAGTATCATTGACTGGCGTAGATAGTCTTCAGTGATGTCTCGCTTCGAATTGAATCCCAATGACCAGCGAAGGTACGTCAGCAGACGTCTCTGACAGCAGGACCCCTTTCGTTATCATCCGCAGCACTCTTTCCAATACACGAAGCGTCGTAGGTGTTCTACGACCCCTTTTGTTACGGTTAATGGCAAGCCATCTTGGGCTTACATTTCTACAAGTGAAAGTCCGCCCGCACTCAGAAATGGTTTCAACTTCTTTTGTTCACGCTTGCCAAACCCTACCTTGCCCAGCAAGGTCACTGGAGCTCTCCTCAGTTTAGAAATTTTGGAGCATCACGGGCAGGGCCCTCCAACGATCTCGGGATTTTGACGATCTAACTTGCCATTTTGACGGAATCTGAAACTATATCCCTCAGTACGACACCCAAAAATTCCATCAATCAACGGCAAGCAGAATATTTGCTTACTTAAGGGGCAGAGGTGGATCAAATCGTTACTGACTTGCTCAATTTGTGAAGTTCTTTCTCTTGGAGAAATCATCCACTTTTTCTGAAATTATAATCATTTATTTGTATATACATGTACATCGCAGGGTCGCCATATGAAACGTCCCCTTAGAAAAATTTATGAATGACTGTGCTGATAAACCTCTTACATTATTTGCTTTTCAAACAGCTGTGCAGAACTGAACGTAATCAGACATTTCGCTCTTTGCCTATTCTGATCAACACTAAACTGACACCCAATAATTTTAGCGCAACGCAATCTGACTTTCAAAAATCCCTGCCATGGCCCTGACTAACAATAATATATAACCTTTCATCAATCACTTACCTCACAAAAATCTTCGTTACTCGAACTACTGCAATACAGTGAGCGGCACTACTGCCAGCTAAATAAAAGATTCTAACTACTGAAGGCACTAACTACTGATAGGCATAGTTAGCAAATGAAAGATTTTGATAGAGAACAAACAATGTATATACCTTAATAGTGTTCCAAAGTCATAATTAAGCCAGCAGCACTATATGCTAGTGAAACGCTCACACTCCACACAAAATGTGATTTAGAAAAAATACTAAAAGAAGAACGAAAAATTATGAGAAAGATTTTAGGTCCAAAATTAACAGAAGAAGGATACCGGATACAATCAAGAAGAACCACAGAAACTATATCAAACCTGGCAGCAGACATAAGAAGGCGAAGATTAAAATTTTATGGACATGTAACTAGACTTCCCCCCACACGACTCACCAACAGTATTCTCACTTACATAGAAAAAGTCAAATCAACAACACCATGGATTAGCCAAGTAAAATTAGATTTACAAAAAGCAAATATTGAACTTGAAGATGTCAAAGATAGAAAAACTTTTAGAAATAAGGTGGAAAAGTGGAATGTATTGTCGGAGAAGGAAGCACTAAAGAGACCATGAACAAAATGGACAGAAGAAAGAAAAAGAAAACATGGAGAACGAATGAAAGAAGTATGGAAGAAACGACGTCAGAAAGCTTTGCGTGATCCTTCTGGGTCCATTCGCGATAAGTAAGTAAGTAAGTATAGCAGTTCATGGAATCCAGTCTTACAAATTTACTGTCTCTGATGGACACACGTACAGATCGTCCGCTCTCAAAACTCCGCCATTTCTCTCCCCAAATCCACCACTGCTGGAGGCTCACCTCCAACTGCGCAACGCTACGCGCTGTTAACAGCCGACTGCCCAACACTACAATAGCCAACAACAATGCAAACCAGCCACAGACTGCACACAGCACAGCCAGTGATTTTCATACAGAGCGCTACGTGGCGTTACCAATATAAAAAACTAAACAGCCTACTTGCACCCCTTTCCTGTCCCATTCCTATCTCCCCTTCCCCCATCGGCCCATTCTTTCTCTCTCCCTGTCTCTGTCTCCGTCTCTTAGGATGTATTTCAAAAGGCAGTCTCTTCTTCCACTATTACTCTTGAAGTTCTTCCCAAATAACTACTGCACAATGACCCATACTATTGCTCGTTAACTTCAAACTGCTTTACCCAACCTTTACTCACCGTGAAGTTCACCCACTATGTTTTACACGCCTTTTCACATTTACTCTCTTCGGTCTCAGAGTCAACTTGAAACACTCTTGCGTACCGACAATGTTAGTGTCATACCGAGATTGTCTGTGCTTGGAGAGCTTTATTATCCACAACATAAAAACTTTGTCTTCGCCAAAGTGTCCACTACGTAGTTTGCAACATTGTTCTTAAACGATTTCTAATAATTTAGTATTACAGTATCTTAAATAATTTGTATTAACCATAAGATGACAAAATACTTATTAGTGATCTAAAATTATCATAAAATAGTTGAAAAAGAAGACTGAGGCCTACATGGAGGACTGTGATGCAGTATTACAATTTTCCGGTTCATGTGGCAGCTGGTAGTAGCCTCCACGGCAAAGCCCATCCGATCATTTCACGATGGCGTTAACGCAAAATCATTATAACAGAGGAAAACATGGCGTTATGCGTTTTTGGGCGTGATTATGGTCGAGTGTACGGCAATGGACCTCCTCAAGTGAGAGGCCGGTACAGATCCCGCACTGAACCACTTGCCTCCTTGTTCTACATATGTCACGATGCGTGTCTGTGACAGGAGTATGTGAAAAACTGTCGGTGTTCCTCCGCTTCAAACGACTCAGGGTGTACTGCGTCTGCAGGTAGAAGAGTAACAGCTCAGTTTGAATATCGTCTGCAATTGTACAGTGCGTTCGACAACATGGAGCTCATGTGAAGAATTGATGAGAACACTGATTGTAATATAATTGCAAAATTTGTGAGGTGCAGCTTAGAGCCTTACATCGTGCTAACTGAGATCGTAATTGCAGTGAACAGACGCACAGTATAAGTCACGCGCAGGAAAGGTGGCGTCAGATGCCTCAAAGTAAGTAGTTTCTATGCGAACTGGTACTGGTACAGGTACCTGACGGAGACTGTTGGAGCTGCAGTCAAAATACTGTCATTGTTACACTCCTGGAAATGGAAAAAAGAACACATTGACACCGGTGTGTCAGACCCACCATACTTGCTCCGGACACTGCGAGAGGGCTGTACAAGCAATGATCACACGCACGGCACAGCGGACACACCAGGAACCGCGGTGTTGGCCGTCGAATGGCGCTAGCTGCGCAGCACTTGTGCACCGCCGCCGTCAGTGTCAGCCAGTTTTCCGTGGCATACGGAGCTCCATCGCAGTCTTTAACACTGGTAGCATGCCGCGACAGCGTGGACGTGAACCGTATGTGCAGTTGACGGACTTTGAGCGAGGGCGTATAGTGGGCATGCGGGAGGCCGGGTGGACGTACCGCCGAATTGCTCAACACGTGGGGCGTGAGGTCTCCACAGTACATTGATGTTGTCGCCAGTGGTCGGCGGAAGGTGCACGTGCCCGTCGACCTGGGACCGGACCGCAGCGACGCACGGATGCACGCCAAGACCGTAGGATCCTACACAGTGCCGTAGGGGACCGCACCGCCACTTCCCAGCAAATTAGGGACACTGTTGCTCCTGGGGTATCGGCGAGGACCATTCTGCATGAAGCTGGGCTACGGTCCCGCACACCGTTAGGCCGTCTTCCGCTCACGCCCCAACATCGTGGAGCCCGCCTCCAGTGGTGTCGCGACAGGCGTGAATGGAGGGACGAATGGAGACGTGTCGTCTTCAGCGATGAGAGTCGCTTCTGCCTTGGTGCCAATGATGGTCGTATGCGTGTTTGGCGCCGTGCAGGTGAGCGCCACAATCAGGACTGCATACGACCGAGGCACACAGGGCCAACACCTGGCATCATGGTGTGGGGAGCGATCTCCTACACTGGCCGTACACCACTGGTGATCGTCGAGGGGACACTGAATAGTGCACGGTACATCCAAACCGTCATCGAACCCATCGTTCTACCATTCCTAGACCGGCAAGGGAACTTGCTGTTCCAACAGGACAATGCACGTCCGCATGTATCCCGTGCCACCCAACGTGCTCTAGAAGGTGTAAGCCAACTACCCTGGCCAGCAAGATCTCCGGATCTGTCCCCCATTGAGCATGTTTGGGACTGGATGAAGCGTCGTCTCACGCGGTCTGCACGTCCAGCACGAACGCTAGTCCAACTGAGGCGCCAGGTGGAAATGGCATGGCAAGCCGTTCCACAGGACTACATCCAGCATCTCTACGATCGTCTCCATGGGAGAATAGCAGCCTGCATTGCTGCGAAAGGTGGATTTACACTGTACTAGTGCCGACATTGTCCATGCTCTGTTGCCTGTGTCTATGTGCCTGTGGTTCTGTCAGTGTGATCATGTGATGTAACTGAGCCCAGGAATGTGTCAATAAAGTTTCCCCTTCCTGGGACAATGAATTCATGGTGTTCTTATTTCAATTTCCAGGAGTGTATTTGCAATTCTATTTGCTTTATTTTGTGATAGCTTATTAATTATTGTTATAACTGCGCTTAGTTAGGAGAGTGAATAAAGGTGTCAATGCGAAACGACGTTTTATGTTAAGTTTTTATACTAAACATTGAAGTAACCGGTCTAGTGAGGAATGTTCGAAAATGACGTGCATGTTAGTCATTCGTAACTTCGAATTAGTAATAATCTGTTTCGTCAGTATATGATACTGGGGAAATGAGATCATGATTTCCGTAAAGTAGTTTTGTTAAGAGGGAATTTATTTTATATCTGCGGATTTTCAAAATTTATTCATGGTAGTTTACTGTTCTGATTCAGTAATAAATTCTGATTGGTCCCGTATAAATGCGCGGGATTGAGCGGATTCGATGCTGCTTTCCGACTTTCTCTGCCAATCAGATATCAGCATATTCGCGCGTATTTTGTGAGCCAGAAACTTCTTTTGTGGAGAGAGATTAGGAGTATCGGGGCTTGAACCTCATAGTGATCAGACGTATCGGTAGGTGAAAATCACTAATACTGTGATGTTTCGGTACCAAATGTTTCAGAGGTGCCGCAACAAATGGAAGAGAGTTTTAATGCATTGTGTGAAATTCAGAAGTTTTGGTGACATTTTAAATAACTAAACTCAGCGGGACGTGTTGCTTACTCGCGAACGTGAACATTTCTTTACATAAGACTGATTACAGCAATATTTGAGCGTGATCTTCTATAAAAAGTATCCGTTTGTAAGCTTCCTGCGAAGGATAAATAATGATTACCATTAGCTGGCTACGGCTATGAATGATGTGTGCGTATGGACTTTTCAGACTGTGTACAGCTTAGAAGTAAGGCTTGTTAGTAACTGGTGTATGCTAGCTCACTGTAATAACGTGAAATTTTACGCACATTAATTCAGGATGGATATAATTAAACTTTCCTTATTTAACACGTTATAACATGGAAACTAATTACCGTACAAGAACCAAACTTCGTAACGTTAATGTCAAGGACATGAGGAGGAGGAATAATACAGAATAAATTCAATGTCCCGTGTGGTAGCTGCGCGGTCTTGGGCTTCTTGCCACGGTTCGCGCGGCTCCCCCCCTCGGAGTTTCGAGTTCTGCCTCGGGCTTTTGTGTGTGTGTGTGTGTGTGTGTGTGTGTGTGTGTGTATGTGTGTTTTGTCCTTAGCGTAAGTCAGTTTAAGTTAGATTAAGTAGTGTGTAAGCCGAGGGACCGATGACCTCTGCAGTTTCGTCCCATAGGAACTTACCACAATAAATAAATTCAGTTGAAACTCTTTTAATGTGTTGCTGCGGCACATCATATCATTACATATCTGTACCATTACTGCTATAGATGGCGCTCAAACATGGCACCCTTGAGTGTCAAGAAGAGTCTGAAAGCGTAGGATTGCATTTTGCACAGCAGAACGAAGTATGTTCGTTGGTAATGTGGCTACCTATTTCGATGTGCTGAGCTTCAGATCAGCACATATTTGAGTCTTCACCTGGCAAACCCTGTCCTTCAGGTAGCCCCACAACCAGAAATCGCAGGGAGTGAAATCAGGTGATCGCATTGGCCAGACATTTGGAACCGATCGGCTGATAATTCGATCGTTTCCATATGTGTTTCGGAATAGCAGATGAACTTCACGAGCGATGTGCGGCGGGCCCCGATCATGCATGAAAATTGGTGAGTTTAAAGCGTCTTTCTTCTGTATGGCGCGCATGACATGCTGGCGAAGCAAATCACAGTAACGCTGGCCAGTCACACTGCACGTCTTTGGTCCTTGAGCGCCAACCTGTTCTAAAAAGAATGGGCCAATGATGAACGTAGGCGTGAAGCAAAACCATACGGTGACACGTTCACCATGCAGAAGAACTTGATGCACAGTCACTGGAGGTGAAGATCCCCACACTCGGCGATTCTGTGTGTTCACCTCAGCTTCGTCTGTCCGTACGATAGTCCAAGGCCAGCTCTTGTCAAATTCAATCCCTGCCAGAAAGTGGATAGCGAAGTCAACACATCGTTGTGCGTCCTGTGGTGTAAGCAGCCATGCGAAATGGATCTTGAACTGATATGATTGAGGATGGTTCGAGGCACCTTCCGTATATTGGACCACGGGATGCTCGACTGTCGTGACGCAGCACGCGCACTGCATGACGGTCGGGAATTCCGTGCAGCGCTCTCTGCGACGGCAAAAGCGATTTCATCAACCACCTGTGGTGCAACCGGTCGTCGGCCTCTTCCCGGATCGACGCCCAGTTCTCCAGTGGACTTCTTTATCATGCTCCGCACAGCAGGTGGAGAAAGTGGATCCCCCCCCCCGTAATCCGGAGATATCCCCGAAGTGCAGCTGCAGTTTTGATACTAGATCTTCACCAATAATGCGCTGCTCCGTTTGTCCAAGTTCATGATGACACATCAAGTGCGCTGCGACTGGTCGACTGTTTGAGACTATGAATCACGATGCCTGATCACGGCACCTGGTGGCCATAGTTAGAACTGGACGATGGCGCTGTGACGCATGGAAACCATGCACCCTGTACTCTGTTCATTAATGCTACCAAATCTGGTACTCGTACGCTAGTTAATTTCTGTGTCATGTTAAATAAGGAAAGTTTAATATTAACCATCCGATACTTTCATTTAACTATAATTGCCTTTCCATCAACAAACAAATTTTACGAGGTGTACAACTGTTTTCTCTATAGCTTTTTGAAGCTGAGAACTGCATTTCAGTAACTTCAAGAAGGCGTGCGTGCGGGAAGACGTCAACACAAGGTGAGTGGGACTTTATTCGCAGCGGAATCGCACCGCGCCGCGGAATGTACTTTGTATGTGCATGTAAAAGCTATACCCTTGTCAGGTCGAATGGTTCTTTTGAAAATAAAAGAAGTATGTAGTCCTATGCACAAGGTAAAAAACACCCAAATGTCCAACGTACAGTTTTATGAAATCGGATGAGTCTTTTTCAAACGCCTTGTAATTACACTTGTTTGTGTTGTGTTATTGCAGAATACTCCACAAACGATGTTTGTTGTTCCACATTGTGTATGGAAATGGAATCGTGAGCCTGACTGGGTATAAGAAAATTAAGTGACTACGAGTTTTGCCAGGGACTTAAGGAATAATAAAATCCCGTGCGGTTAAAGGCGCTGCAGTCTGGAACCGCAAGACCGCTACGGTCGCAGGTTCGAATCCTGCCTCGGGTATGGATGTTTGTGACGTCCTTAGGTTAGTTAGGTTTAACTAGTTCTAAGTTCTAGGGGACTAATGACCTCAGCAGTTGAGTCCCATAGTGCTCAGAGCCATTTGAACCATTTGAATAATAAAATCACGTTGTTTATTATGATGATGTATACGAACCTGGAAAGTGACAATAGGTGTCTTGTTCAACAATTGTACAAGCTTGCATCTTGCTAAGGGCTAAGTCCTCTGTAATACCTCTTGATTTGTTATTAATTTGTATATAGTTGTAATATAGGCTCAGTGGTTTTCCTCATTGCCTTCAGTCACTTGTACACTATGCGCCCTCAAATAACATCTCAATTTTAGAATAGCGTTTTGTCATTAGAAACTCTTCGTCTTTAGCGAGTTATTAATTAAAGACATAAAGTCAGCGATTTAAGAAATTCCGAATCTTTTGGGAATCTTTACCGGTGAATATCGAATGAGGAACCAGCGACCAGAGAAGATAAGCGCACTTCACCAAACTTCGATAAAATCAAACTCGAAGTGACTGCTATTCTGTTTGGCTGCACGTAATCTGATATGTAACGTAGTTCTTGCTTTATCTGTAGTTTGGTGGTTTGTATCTTAAGTACAAAATCCAACACGTATGTACTACGTAGATTCTGTATAGGAAATAATTTCGCTCCTACACACATCGGAAAAATATTTGCATCACCCCGGTTCGCTGAAGACAGACGTTGACTGTGGATACTGTATCACATTTACAGTCCGTGTGACTGTTCATAGATGTCACTAAACTCGCCCGAAGATGTACACAACTCCGCATGAGCTGCTGCGCCTATTAGACGGTGGGGGTCTGACAGCCGATAAGTTGCAGTCATTCTATCAGGAAGGAGGCACACGGCTCGTGTTGTCTGTCGTGCGACCATGCCTAGACGGTCAATACCGCGGTTTGATCGCGTCAGCATTGTTACTTTGTGCCAGGGAGGGTTCTCAACAAGGGAAGTGTCCAGGTGTCTCGGAGTGACCCAAAGCGAGATTGTTCGGACATGGAGCAGATACAGAGAGACAGGAACTGTCGATGACATGCCTCACTCAGGCCGCCGAAGGACTAATATTGCAGCGGATGATCGCTACCTATGGATTACGGCTCGGGGGAACCCTGACAGCAACGCCAACATATTGAATAATGCTTTTCGTGCAGCCACAGGACACCGCATTACGACTCAAACTCTGCACAGTAAGCTGCATGATGCGCAACTTCACACGACGTCCATTGCGAGTTCCATCTTTGCAACCACTACACAATGCAGCGCGGTACAGATGGACCCGACAACATGCCAAATGGACCGCTCAGGATTGGCATCACGTTCTCTTCACCGATGAGTGTCGCATACACCTTCAACCAGACAATCGTCGGAGACGCGTTTAGTGGCAACCCGGTCCGGGTGAACACCTTACACACACTGTCCAGCGAGAGCAGAAAGGTGGAGGTTCCCTGCTGTTTTGCGGTGGCATTATGTGGGGCCGACATACGCCGCTGGTGGTATTGGAAGGGGCCGTAACGGCAGTACAATACATGAATGCCATCCTCTGACCGATACTGAAACCATATCAGCAGCATATTGGCTAGTCATTCGTCTCCATGGACGTTTTCAGTTCAAGGTGGCTTCAATGACTTTCCGTTGAAAGTACACAGAAGTGACAAAAATCACGAATACCTCTCAATATCTTGTCGAAACTCCCTTTGCCCGTCCTAGTTCAGCAGTTCTACGTGGTATAGATGTAAGAAGCCGGACGTCCCTTGCAGAGATGTTGAGCTATGTTGCCTCTATAGCCGTCCATAATGACGAAAGTGTTGCACGATTTTATGCCGCTTGATGATACCACATAAACTTTCGATAGGATTCAAGTCGGGAGATCTGGGTAGCCAAATCATTCGCTCGAATCCTCCAGAACGTTATTCATACCAATTGAGAACAATTATGGCCTGGTGACATGGCCCATTGTCATCCATAAGATTTCCATTGTTGTTTGGGAACATGAAGTCAAAAAACTTATTTTTTTAAATGTTTTCATACTGACAAAGGGACCCTTCTTTCCGTTGGTTATCACTCTCTTTCCAGAATGAGATTTTCACTCTGCAGCGGAGTGTAAGCTGATATGAAACTTCCTGGCAGATTAAAACTGTGTGCCCGACCGAGACTCGAACTCGGGACCTTTGCAGGAGAGCTTCTGTAAAGTTTGGAAGGTAGGAGACGAGGTACTGGCAGAAGTAAAGCTGTGAGTACCGGGCGTGAGTCGTGCTTCGGTAGCTCAGTTGGTAGAGCACTTGCCCGTGAAAGGCAAAGGTCCCGAGTTCGAGTCTCGGTCGGGCACACAGTTTTAATCTGCCAGGAAGTTTCACATCAGCGCACACTCCGCTGCAGAGTGAAATTCTCATTCTGGAAACATCCCCCAGGCTGTGGCTAAGCCATGTCTCCGCAATATCCTTTCTTTCAGGAGTGCTAGTTCTGCAAGTTTCGCAGGAGAGCTTCTGTAAAGTTTGGAAGGTAGGAGACGAGGTACTGGCAGAAGTAAAGCTGTGAGTACCGGGCGTGAGTCGTGCTTCGGTAGCTCAGTTGGTAGAGCACTTGCCCGCGAAAGGCAAAGGTCCCGAGTTCGAGTCTCGGTCGGGCACACAGTTTTAATCTGCCAGGAAGTTTCATATCAGCGCACACTCCGCTGCAGAGTGAAAATCTCATTCTGGAAACATCCCCCAGGCTGTGGCTAAGCCATGTCTCCGCAATATCCTTTCTTTCAGGAGTGCTAGTTCTGCAAGTTTCGCAGGAGAGCTTCTGTAAAGTTTGGAAGGTAGGAGACGAGGTACTGGCAGAAGTAAAGCTGTGAGTACCGGGCGTGAGTCGTGCTTCGGTAGCTCAGTTGGTAGAGCACTTGCCCGCGAAGGGCAAAGGTCCCGAGTTCGAGTCTCGGTCGGGCACACAGTTTTAATCTGCCAGGAAGTTTCATCACTCTCTTTACTTGCGGTTTTGGTAGGGGTAGCTGTTAACTCATATTCGTGTCTTTTGATTTCTCTCTGAGCAACAAAGTCACATCCAAATTAGAAACGAAAGAATCTTAATATTTTTCTGGTCATGTGAACTACTGACGGCTTGACACACTATGCAGGCCGTTTTCCCAAACTTATATAAAATCAAAATAAAAAGCCAACCAATTCGATATAAATTAATGTCCGCTGGTATATTAATTATGAATCAGTACTAGTTATTGTCAGTATTTAACTAATGTTGCTTACAATTTCCTGTGTTGAACTGCTTGTAGCCCTACATAGGATGCTTGTATGAAAGCAAGCTGCACTTGACTGTAGGCGATGGTATGTTCTGTTGATCGTAAAACCGGTTGTGGAAAGAGGACCCGGCAGAAGTCACAGAAGAAACGTTCGCACACGTGCAAGGCACCACAGCAGAATGTGGGGTTGGTCAGCGTGTTGAAAGAAGGCGACGTGGCGCTAGACGCCCCATAAGTCACAATACTGATTGTACGTCCAAAAGTGTGCAGACGACAACGGACACTGTAACGAGCTGTGTATGGTTTGGAGGATGCGTGCCGTTTTTTACAGTGTCACAGAAGAGTGACTAGTGTGGACAAAACTGCAGGTAGCGAAAATTCGTCGAAATACACGGGACGTTAAGGTAACATATTAGAGAATGGAATGGGAACAGCAACGTTTAGAACACTTTTGGAAACATTGTGACGCCGACACCACACTGTGACAGAATGTTCAAGGAAATATAAAAACCGCTACCACTGATTAATCTCCGTAATTTAGACGGATAAGTATGGAAAACAGAGGTTCACCCTTACCCACAGGAAACAGACGTTGACGGAGACAGGGAAACAGCAGGGCATAGTTTTGGATCGCCAAGTATAGCTGGCTAACCACCTTAAATTATGGTAGCGCTGGATTACCGCCCTTTTTTGAGACAGTTTCTTACTGGTCGCCACTCGCAATAATTATCATACAGTCTATGAGAATTACGTGACGCTAGAAACCGCAGAAAAACGAGTCTTCCTTGCCGGAAGCGCAGTACAGTCAATTACTTCCCACTTAAACATCTTGATAGACACACTTCCCTGGCAAGGTTCTCCGTTGACGGACTCAAGAGACGAGAGGCTCTCATCCAGCTGAAAGGGAATATTATCATGTCTCAGTAAACGATCTTGATGAAACGTGACGGGTGTACAGAGGGGGCAAAGTAATGTAACACTTGTTTTGTTTTTGCCCAATTTCACTTTTAAGGGGTAAAACCACCCCAAAAATTAATGTGGTTTATGAGGTTTCGAGGAAACATCTTTCAAACGATGTTTGGCACATATATGTTCTCAGCTAAAAGTTGTTAGGTAATTAACGTTACTGAAAACTGCATAATCGAATTTTATAATAATTTGAATTATTCATAACACCCCCACAAGTAATTAATTTTGAAAAATTAAAGCTTTTGTTACAGCATAACAAAGAGACTTTCAGGTGACATACGTCCACAGGGACGATAGGCCTTAGTACGCGACATAAATGTCACCTTGACACTTCTACCAGTTCCTGAGAAATAGTGGTCTTGAGAGAGGGACAGATAGATATTCGAATAACAAATTACCATAAATTTTTTTTCATGTGATATAATTAGAGATTAACAGCTTTTCTTATTTTTTCATTTTATTGTCACGTTAAACCTTGCCAGATGTAATGATTCTGTGTCAACGGGAAGTATTCTATAGGTTTCGATAAGTGAATTGGCTGGTATCGAAATTTGATATTAACGTCAGTGCTGATTCAAGGCATGACGACACTGGATGGTAGGTCTGGATTTGACTTTTACTCAAGAAATTGGATAATTTTTATTTTGGTCCATCTCAGTTGCACTGATGTACAATCTTTGCTTCGTCGGTTACTAGTTTCTGGCTGACGCGTCCTTTGGATAATTTTATTTTTCGTCCATCTCAGTTACGTTGATGTACAATTTTTGCCCATCTCAGTTCCGTTGATGTACTATTTTTCTTCGGAAGCTACTTTTTTCGGGCTGACACGTCCATTCTCAAACCACACACCTTGTTATCAACCGTAACAAGTCACATTATATGGAGCTAAATGACACGAATAGTTTGAACACAGAAAATTAAACTGTGGTCGATACGTACTCTCATTGGTAATACCCTATTGTGTCTAGTGTTGCACCTGACTGGCGCATCCAACTTTGGCACCATATTGTAGAACTAGTTAGGTTATTAACATGATGTGTGGTTTGCGAGTGGGTGTGTCAGCTATGCCGGCTGGAGTGGACGTGCGGGTCTAGGCGCTACACTCTGGAACCGAGCGACCGCTGCGGTCGCAGGTTCGAACCCTGTCTCGGGCATGGATGTGTGTGATGTCCTTAAGTTCGTTAGGTTTAAGTAGTTCTAAGTTCTAGGCGACTGATGACCTCAGAAGTTAAGGCGCATAGTGCTCAGAGCCATTTGAACCATTTTTTGTGTCAGCTCTAAACCAGTAACCACTGCAGCAAAAATTGTGTATCAATGCAACGGAGATGGACGAAATAAAAAAATATCAATTTTTCTTTCAATTGCATTGACCCGAAAGCTTCAGCTTCTTACATTGACCAGAGGTCGTAGATCTTAACAAGAGACATACAGGGTGTTACAAAAAGGTACGGCCAAACTTTCAGGAAACATTCCTCACACACAAGAGAAAGAAAATATGTGGACATGTGTCCGGAAACGCTTACTTTCCATGTTAGAGCTCATTTTATTACTTCTCTTCAAATCACATTAATCATGGAATGGAAACACACAGCAACAGAACGTACCAGCGTGACTTCAAACACTTTCTTACAGGAAATGTTCAAAATGTCCTCCGTTAGCGAGGATACATTCATCCACCCTCTGTCGCAGGGATCCCTGATGCGCTGATGCAGCCCTGGAGAATGGAGTATTGTATCACAGCCGTCCACAAAACGAGCACGAAGAGTCTCTGCATTTGGTACCGGGGTTGCGTAGACAAGTGCTTTCAAATGCCCCCATAAATGAAGGTCAAGAGGGTTGAGGTCAAGAGAGCGTGGAGGCCATGGAATTGGTTCGCCTCTACCAATCCATCGGTCACCGAATCTGTTGTTGAGAAGCGTACGAACACTTCGACTGAAATGTGCAGGAGCTTCATCGTGCATGAACCACATGTTGTGTCGTACTTGTAAAGGCACATGTTCTAGCAGCACAGGTAGAGTATCCCGTATGAAATCATGATAACGTGCTCCATTGAGCGTAGGTGGATGAACATGAGGCCCAATCAAGACATCACCAACAATGCCTGCCCAAACGTTCACAGAAAATCTGTGTTGATGACGTGACTGCACAATTGCGTGCGGATTCTCGTCAGCCCACACATGTTGATTGTGAAAATTTACAATTTCATCACGTTGGAATGAAGACTCATCCGTAAAGAGAACATTTGCACTGAAATGAGGATAGACACATTGTTGGATGAACCTATCGCAGAAGTGTACCCGTGGAGGCCAATCAGCTGCTGATAGTGCCTGCACACGCTGTACATGGTACGGAAACAACTGGTTCTCCCGTAGCACTCTCCATACAGTGACGTGGTCACTGTACAGCAGCAACTTCTCTGATGCTTACATTAGGGTTATCGTCAACTGCACGAAGAATTGCCTCGTCCATTGCAGGTGTCCTCGTCGTTCTAGGTCTTCCCCAGTCACGAGTCATAGGCTGGAATGTTCCGTGCCGATCAATTGCTTCGAACGTCTTCCTGTCGGGACACCTTCGTTCTGGAAATCTGTCTCGATACAAAAGTACCGCGCCACGGTTATTGCCCCGTGCTAATCCATACATCAAATGGGCATCTGCCAATTCCGCATTTGTAAACATTGTGATGAACACTAACCTGTTAATGCAACGTACTGATGTGCTTGATGCTAGTACTGTAGAGCAATGAGTCGCATGTCAACACAAGCACCGAAGTCAACATTACCTTCCTTCAATTGGGCCAACTGGCGGTGAATCCAGGAAGTACAGTACATACTGACGAAACTAAAATGAACTCTAACATGGAAAATAAGCGTTTCCGGACACATGTTCACTTAACATCTTTTCTTTATTTGTGTGTGAGGAATGTTTCCTGAAAGTTTGGTCGTACCTTTTTGTAACACCCTGTATATTTCAGTTCAATATGTCTACCTGTTCATGAGAAAACTAATTCGTGACAGCCGAGCAAACACACAGTCAGATGCACAACAACGTGATCATACAACAGTTCCGTTTCTACTGACTGAGACACGAAAACTTAAAAACGTTTGTTAACATCAGTTAATTACTGAGTCTGGCTGAAAAAAGTTGTTGCAGTTAGTAATTACGAAGCTTGGCAGATTTCAAAGTGTAAAAACACGTCCACATAATGTTTCGGGTTACGTACTGCGGCAGTACGGCCGACCAATTCAGGGAAAGGCCGACAGCCGTGGGTGAGCGACTCGGAAAGCGAAATTCGCCACCACCCCTCGGGAGTGGCAAGAAGAAACCGTAACTGGTGCGGACGCAAGCATAAAGCTTGCCTCATTAGCGTCGCCCCGGCACTGGCGCCAGCATCTGGCGGCCGTGACGCGCCTTCCACAGCAAGTGGCGCCAGCGCCGCTGGCGCGAGCTGTCATTACTGGGGCGGCGACCCCGCCCCCCGCGAGCTGGAGGCACCAACCTGCGCCCAGCGGACGCAGCGCGGGCGCGCACGCTCCAATTAATTTCCCTAAACTGCCTCCGCCTCCGCCTGCGCCGCCCCCGACGTCGCCGCCGTGGGCTTGACACGCCGCGAGCAGAAACACGGCGCTGCGGTACGGCACAGCGACGAAAACTTTTAGGTCGGCTGAGACGTCTCGTCTCGGCCGCTATTCAGACGGCCGTTTTATTTCCATCTCGGGTGGTCGTTATATTTTTAGAAGAGGGCAGTAAAATAGGCTTTAGGTTTTTACGGCCGTAGGTAAAGTGCGCGACCGGAATTACGACGCTTTGTTAAGTGTATCGTCTGCACTCCGGTGGCTTCAATCTTCCGCCTGCGCTGTAGACTGCTGCCATCACAGCCACGTCCTCCTCTTCGCGCTATTCCATTTCCAGGCGTTATGAGTGCAAATAAATCAGTCTCGTCCTCTTGTGTGGTATCCCGCCGGGAACCGGTCGGACGGAAATAACAAGCTGGAATGGAATCCCATTTCCCACTTCGACTCGGATTTACTTCCACGTTGCTGTCTTCTGGCACCGAATCCGCTTGCGGAGTTAATCCCGTGAAAAGCCCATGCTAGGAGAGTTACCACCAGATGAGGGCTTTATGAAAAGGTGATGCGATGCGAAACTCGCGCGTACGAACTGCACGGTGTTGGGTGCTTCGTTTACGTGAAATTGAAAACCGTACTGCGAGGGTCATTTAATCTTATAAAATGTTGGTGTCTTTCATAAACGATAAAAAGCTTTAACTACGGCTGTATATTCCTCGGAAGTGGCAACCCGAAAATACTTATTCACGACACATATTTTTAACACAGTTAATGATTACAAGCACAAAAACTCTTTCTTGTGTAGATGTCTTTATTGTGTGTGTGTGTGAGAGAGAGAGAGAGAGAGAGAGAGAGAGAGAGAGAGAGAGAGAGAGAGTGCGAGAGAGAGAGAGACTTAATTTCGCTCACCATACTCTTAGGTACACCATCACCTCCAAAAATTTCGTAGAATACATTTAATGGAGGAGCCGGAAAGTTTTTACAACACGAAAGGGAAGGTCGAATCACTCTCAGCTATAGTTGAATTCTTTTATCTTGGCGGCTCGCGCATGCCCGCAAAGTTGCAAACGACGCACGCGCCAAGAGAAGCAGCGCCATAGTACAGTACAGTTCGCAAAATTACATTTAGGAGGGAGCGCGCAGTTTATGAAGTAAAGCCACCACGGTGGCATTAACTCTTTCGCTGCTACAGAGACATGCTTCCCGCATTCCACGCTGTGCGCGAATTTGTCATCACTGCACTGCTCGCCTATGCCGACACATGGTGTTCAGACTGCTTTGACACTCCTATCATTCGATTTCACAAAAACTATTTGGCCCAAAAATTTGATTTTTACACATCTTCTTGACTGATAACTTCCCCCCATAAATGACTTAATTTTGTTTCGATGTTCAACGCAGTTATTGTGCAGCATTAAATGCAGTAAACCATTGCACGAAGTTTGCAGAGGTAAAAGTCCATAGCGTATACTTTCCGTATGGTCGATTTTAGTTGCCCCAACGTTGAGAATGAAATGTGGGCAATATACCTAAATTTCATATAAAATTTACTGTATAACAATATCTCATTCAATTTAAGTACCAGATAGGTGTCGTATGTAATATTGAGAAATATTCCGTCTTTCGCGACTGTAATAAAAGTTTTACTTATACCAGAGTCATTTCGCTTTTTCTAAAAAGTTCTGATTAAAATTGGCGAATTGCACAAAACTGACTTATGGACGTAATAAAACATAGAAACTAAAATATATTGTCAGTGAGGCGCAATGAGCAAAAAATTTGTGTTTGTCACAACGGACAGCAAATACTTCCAAAAACGTAGATCAGTTGACGAAAAAATTAATATGATGATGTTGCCAAAGCAGCGAAGCAAAGAATTGCGTCAGACAATCAAGTTGCTTGGCAACGTACGACCCGCAATTCTGCTCAAAATAATACTTTTAATACTGTCGCAAAGAATATATTTCTATATAAATAGTAAAACAGCAATTGCGGAAGAGAAGATATACAAACAAAACAGATAACATGAATATTGTATGTGTGCCTTTTCATTGTTTTTAATTGCTGTTAAAAGAAATATTGGCGGACAAAATTAGAAAAACCGAAAACGTATTATAATCATAATGAAGAGACAAAGAACTTGAAATTTAAAAAAAATTACATTCAGAAAATAAAATTCATGAAGTAAGACACTTCGATACTATTTTAAATAAACAAAACATTAAGCATCGAACAAGGTTTGAACTCAGAACCTTCCGCTTAACAGTAAAAGACCTTCACCATTACGCTAACGCAACTCATCAATTAAACTAACTCCTGGGGGACTCTAAAGCATCACGCAAAATACCGACAAAACTGTTGGTATGACTATGAATTATTCACGTTTCGTCGAAGTACAACAGGAAATAAACAATTACCGCTGTTCTTCATTGCGAAAAAGCGGTTCATGAGAATGATACAAACACCTGTCCTTGCTATCGCCTGAATTAGGAGGCTTATTGCTTGTTTAATTAATAGAATATGAAGCAATTGGTATAAAGAATGCATTTTCCAAATTTTCTATATTAGAAAGTCTGCTATAAAGACATTGCTTTTGTTCAATTACTTTATTTATGACTGAACGTTTCTAAAACTGAAGCCACTCGTCCGTGGTCAGCACTGCAGTCACGCTCTGGCAAAGTCGTTCTCTGTTCATTGGCTGGCTGTATTTTGTGACGTCAGATGCGCAGAACGAACCTAAACTCGGCCGCCGTCGGTAATGACGCGCACTTTACAAACTAAATAGCGAAACAGTTCATCTTTTCAAATTCTCTTCCGGTATACGGTAACTTACACACACACTTAAAGAGAGAGAGAGAGAGAGAGAGAGAGACAGAGAGACCCTACTCAATATCTACAATAAAACAGAAACATAATTGATAATTCAATACCCAATTACTGTAAAATCAATTATGTAAGTGATAATTTATTGCATCTAATGTAATACTCAGAAAATGAAACACCTCCGAATGTAACCAGACCCTTTGTGAAGCCATGCTTTTGGTGTGTCTCTGCAGCACGTTTTCATTACAAAAACAAACAACGTAAGTGATGACTTCCGTGTGTGTGATATTCTGTGTAATAGAGGAGGCACAATAGCTTTAAGGATAAAAGGAAAATACCATCTGTAACATTAATAAATAAGAAAATTTCAAAAATGATAAAAATATTTACGAGAACAAATGCACTTAAAACTGAGAATAAAATCTCGAAACGCGTTATAGTAAACGCGAAAAAATAAGTAACTGATGTAATTTTTAATTATTTAAATCAGAGGGAGTGAGCTGCAGAATTTCTTATCGACGAGGCAAATGCAACAGTAGTTATCCATGTGGCCGAGTATCAGATTAAAATTACCTACTTATTAGATCCTCAGACATTTAGGAAGCTGACTAAAGGCTCTCAGTGACAACTTAGTACTGTTACACGGTTGATGGAAGGTGTTCGTGAGTTTCGGTTTCTTTTTTTTTTTTTTTTTGTTTTTTTTTCTTATTGGTTTTCAGGTCTACAGCAATACCGTTATTCTCGTACAATTTATAGTATTTATCTGATTGAAGCTAGTCGGATACAACATTTTATTTCACTACACTCAATTATAAAGCTAGTTAGAAGAAAGATCCCCAATTAACAGATATGTAGCATTGCCTTAAGTTTGATAAATTGGAAGTAAAAAGTGAAATGGAGGGAAATAAGGCCGTACCGTTTGGCACACATTACGCTGTATACATACAGGATGGCCCTCGTAAGAGAAGTCAAGCGCATTTTCTCTGGAGTTTCGGCAGGTGTTTGTTATTTTGTTTTGGAGCGTGTAGTTGGTGTCAGCCTAAACAAATCCTGCTCATCCTCATCTCTAATGCGACGCCCAGTGATACGAAATGTAATGATCGTATTGTACGGATGCCTCGGAGGCCCCATCCGGTGAAGTTCGGCCGCCGTGTTGCGAGTCTTATTCCCGGTGATGCAACATTGGGAGACTTGCGCGTCGGTGATAGTGATATTATTATGAGGAGGAGAACAACACAACACCCAGTCTACTAGTGTTAGACTCCAGGTTCGATTGGTTCATACCTAGCCTGTGTGCGACTGCTCTTATCATCATTTCTCATCTTACTAAATATTTAGATGGTTCGGGCCACCGCGGGCTTTGTTAACGGATAACGCTCCTGGCTTTCTGGCAAGGTCGTTTAGACAATTCGGTTTTGGCAATGGGATAAAACATGTTACCACGCCACCTTATTATCCTCAGGCTTCGTTTGCCGAAAGAATTAACCCAAATTTAAAGATGCGTTGATCATTTACCACCATAAATAGCCCAAGAAGTGGGATACCACATTACCCTGGTTAAACTTAGCATTTAACTCCGCACGGCATGAAGCATCCAAGGCCACCCCAGCTAGCCCAGTCCTATCATATCCCATGAATTCCCCGTTCTCCTATTTATGGGAGATAAATGATCTTTTACCTCCCTCTATCACTACGGAGGTTCTTACGGAGAAACGTGGGCGAGCTTGGGCAAATATTACGAAGGTTTACGATCGTCAGGTCTGTCGCTAAACAAGCGCTCCTTTCAGGGGAAGATATGGGAGCTTGTCTACATCAGGAACGTTCCTGGGCAGACTTTCCGGGATAAACGCTTACGGAAACTCGTCCTGCATTTCGTAGGTATATATTCCATTGTCAAATTTTAACCCCTGTCAATCTTTTGGTCAGGGACCAGAGAAATGGGAAGCTCATAAGGGTTCATCTCAGTCAAATTAAACATTCCATCGGAACGGGGGGTTCTTAGCCCGGGGGAAGGCTTCTTTAGGTTTGAGAGGTGGGGAGGCTGAGCCGTGGCGCCATTGAATTAGTAGTCTGTTATGTCTGGCGCCACTGGCTCGGGTATAGTATCGACTATCCCTTTTGGGGCTCCATTGACAATATCAACGAGCAAGAGTTGGTATCTGTGGTTTGTGTCCTTAAAAGGTTTCGCTTGCCGATATGTATACGGGGTTCGCTGGTCCGAGAGGAGACACGAAGCTTGGTGATTGGCGGTAACGCCACGACAAGAGGTGGTCACAAGGTCTGAGCGGCCGAAACCATGAGCTGCGCAAGGCGGGCCTCGCAGAGCAAAGATAAGTGTGTACTTCTCCGGGCTCAGCGTCGATTACAAGCAGAAGACCAACATCACGTCGTTTGGTTGGCAACATTCGAGTCGGACGACCGCCCTTGCCCTGGCTGCCCTCTTCTACACACCCGGAAATGGAAAAAAGAACACATTGACACCGGTGTGTCAGACCCACCATACTTGCTCCGGACACTGCGAGAGGGCTGTACAAGCAATGATCACACGCACGGCACAGCGGACACACCAGGAACCGAGGTGTTGGCCGTCGAATGGCGCTAGCTGCGCAGCATTTGTGCACCGCCGCCGTCAGTGTCAGCCAGTTTGCCGTGGCATACGGAGCTCCATCGCAGTCTTTAACACTGGTAGCATCCCGCGACAGCGTGGACGTGAACCGTATGTGCAGTTGACGGACTTTGAGCGAGGGCGTATAGTGGGCATGCGGGAGGCCGGGTGGACGTACCGCCGAATTGCAACACGTGGGGCGTGAGGTCTCCACAGTACATTGATGTTGTCGCCAGTGGTCGGCGGAAGGTGCACGTGCCCGCCGACCTGGGACCGGCCCGCAGCGACGCACGGATGCACGCCAAGACCGTAGGATCCTACGCAGTGCCGTAGGGGACCGCACCGCCACTTCCCAGCAAATTAGGGACACTGTTGCTCCTGGGGTATCGGCGAGGACCATTCGCAACCGTCTCCATGAAGCTGGGCTACGGTCCCGCACACCGTTAGGCCGTCTTCCGCTCACGCCCCAACATCATGCAGCCCGGCTCCAGTGGTGTCGCGACAGGCGTGAATGGAGGGACGAATGGAGGCGTGTCGTCTTCAGCGATGAGAGTCGCTTCTGCCTTGGTGCCAATGATGGTCGTATGCGTGTTTGGCGCCGTGCAGGTGAGCGCCACAATCAGGACTGCATACGACCGAGGCACACAGGGCCAACACCCGGCATCATGGTGTGGGGAGCGATCTCCTACACTGGCCGTACACCACTGGTGATCGTCGAGGGGACACTGAATAGTGCACGGTACATCCAAACCGTCATCGAACCCGTCGTTCTACCATTCCTAGACCGGCAAGGGAACTTGCTGTTCCAACAGGACAATGCACGTCCGCATGTATCCCGTGCCACCCAACGTGCTCTAGAAGGTGTAAGTCAACTACCCTGGCCAGCAAGATCTCCGGATCTGTCCCCCATTGAGCATGTTTGGGACTGGATGAAGCGTCGTCTCACGCGGTCTGCACGTCCAGCACGAACGCTGGTCCAACTGAGGCGCCAGGTGGAAATGGCATGGCAAGCCGTTCCACAGGACTACATCCAGCATCTCTACGATCGTCTCCATGGGAGAATAGCAGCCTGCATTGCTGCGAAAGGTGGATATACACTGTATTAGTGCCGACATTGTGCATGCTCTGTTGCCTGTGTCTATGTGCCTGTGGTTCTGTCAGTGTGATCATGTGATGTATCTGACCCCAGGAATGTGTCAATAAAGTTTCCCCTTCCTGGGACAATGAATTCACGGTGTTCTTATTTCAATTTCCAGGAGTGTACTTGGCTTTCATCGGAACCAGTCAGTAGCAGCTGCGACGCATCGTGGATCCGTGGAAGTGCTTGCAAATAAAGGGAAGTAACATTCTGTAATCTTCATGGTGATTTGTTTCATTGTCTACCTGCCCTTCTTATTGTTTTCTGGTTTGTACACGACCCTCAGAGTTTTACTCGATCGGCTCTTTGGTCGTGAATATAGGCACAATTATTGTACTGAGATACTAATTGTCATTTGAAAATTTGTCTCGCGGTTATATTACGTTTCCTTTCATGTTTGCACGCGATCATTAATTGGACGTAAATACAGTCGGAACGATTGTACTAAGGCAGATGTTGCCATTAATCAAAAGAGAGACCTTGTGCTTAGATTTAGCTGTTAACTGGTTCAATTCTCTGATTGTAATTGCATTTCTCAATCATTAGTCACAATCTGAACAACCTGTTGAACTAAGTTGTTCGTTTCTGTGCTTGAAAGACCGGGTCATTATTGGAGTTTAGTTCTCTTGTAACAAGTGATCACAAGTAATGTTTTAAGACATTCCTTCAGAGCGGTATTAATAACTGACAATCACTTTAACTTTGAAAATATTAACAGCCAACTGTCACCAGGGCTTCAGTCAAAATAAAATTGTCAGATCGGACGGATTGGGATACAGTCGCACCTTGATTACCGATTGAAATTAAGAGGTTGGTTGCTTGAAGTAACCTTTATCATTGGCATATTGTTTGCTAATCTGTTTAACCTTTAAGGACAGGTGCGTATCTTAGCCCCTAACCTTTCGACATATAGCTGACAAATTAAAGGTTAAGTTGTCTGTTGTGAGTAACTGAATCACTCTTGTCACCAATGGTGCTTATATAATTATCATGCGTTGCGGAAGGGTACTTAAGTAAATTAGACTGTGTCCAGTGCGGTAGTAAACACCGATGTTTCACCCGATAACGGGCGATCTGCATGTTTGGCCGTCTTGCAATCATTGTCATATTGTCTGATGCTTTGCAATACAGCACTTCACATTTCTTTTGCAAAGATTAAAAGCTTATTCAACTTAAAGTTTAAAGTCAAAAGAAGTTTGCAAATTTCTTCATTTTGTTAAAGAAAATTTTATGGTTAAATGCTTCGACTATTTGAAAACGCAGTTTATAATTTGTTAAATAAGCAGATTGTGTGAAAAGGAAGTTGTATCGTAGAATACTTAAATAGTGATGCCGGTCAAATCCTTTCGTCTTCGTGGTTACATGCTGTCAGGGAAATAAATTCGAGGCACAGCTAGCTAGTAACATAAACAACATCGAGAAAGTGGCCGAGCGTTTCTAGGCGCTTCAGTGTGGAACCGCGCGACCACTACGGTCGCAGGATCGAATCCTGCCTCGGGCATGGATGTGTGTGATGTCCTTAGGTTAGTTAGGTTTAAGTAGTTCTAAGTTCTATGGGACTGATGACCTCAGATGTTAAGTCCCATAGTGCTCAGAGCCATTTGAACCAACAACGAGAAAACTGTGGAAGTCGGAAACAACAATATAAATTTGGATTCCTCATCTCTTTCAATATTTTCTATAAATACACAATGACGACCGACCACCAATGGCAGCCTGAAGCCCAGTTACTCTACTTATCCGGAAAAGAGCGGGAAAACAACATTTTAGAAGTGAACGTGACACTATTTTCACTAAGACAAACCATCCATTGACCCCCGTGGAATCCTAAGGAAACTACGGCCAAAGGAATCGAAACAGCGAACACAGGAGGGCTTTGAAGAGGGATATGAAGTAGACTGACGACTTAGAGTTTACCATCAATGATAGCGATCACGAAAGCCTGAAGTTTACGTATTTTCCTAAAAAAAATACCAATGACTGATAGCTGCTAGGTCGTATTGGAATTGTCAGCTTGGCAAAAGAATTAGATGATATATGATCCCTACAAGTGCTATGCAAAAGCTGTTTACTAAAGTGATATGCGGATACCTTTAACAGATAAGGAAAAAAAATGACACGGAGATTCGAGTCACAAATATTTAAATGATGGTGCCTTAAAAGATAAAGCTGAAAACAATAAACCTATTTTTGGTTTGGACACATGCGTTAGAAAGTTTGATGAGCGGATATGAAAGCTTAGAAGTGAAAGAATTTCTTCTGTTAAATCGATTTGTATCGTACGTTGCAAAATATATCTGAAGGTTTCTTTCAGCTTATAGCTGAGGAAATAAAATTAACCTTTTAATTGGAAATACCTATAGGCTACTCTCCTTTATGGCTATCACGCACAGTTATAACAGTCAAATGCGTGCAATTTGGCTTATGCGTATTCATTTCGCATTGGCTAGTGAAGGAGGTTCATGCGCTGTTCAGGTCTCATGCATAGCAATGACCGAGTTCAACCTCACATCTCTGCTTATTGGATTCTGTGATTGCGTGTGGAAATGTTAACTTCAATTGCGCAGGCTGTCGCAGCGGCGTACCAGCGCCACGAAGGAACAGTTACGATTCCCGTTAGCTAAAATTGTTCTCTACTGTTTCTGTAGCGTTGTGGGGCATTGGAAATAACCTACATAAGCTTCTGAAGTTGTCAGTGAAACTGGAATAACTATGAATATTTTAGAATTTTGCCAATATATAATACAGGATTGCAACATTTTCGGTTTTCAGCAAAGGGCTTTATAAATGAAGACACAACGCCCACAGAGAACAGCGACGACTTTCGCGTGTACAGAAAGACGGACGCCTTCTAGGTCACTTTTCCTATTTCACTTGATAACTAGCTTCGACAAATGTTTTCGGTAGTCAGTTCCATTAATCACTGAAAACGAGGGAAATATGGGTGCAATAGCACAAAAACATTAGTAATGTAGGACGGAAGTGATTACAGTGGAAGTGTAGACTACAAAAATAAAACGTCGTATCGAATTATCGCGAAGACGTGTCAGTGACAAATATTGTTGAAAGTACTGTACGTACGATAGCTGAGCTACAAAAGAAATGGTTCAAATGGCTCTAAGCACTATGGGACTTGACATCTGAGGTCATCAGTCACCTAGACCTAGAACTATTTAAACCTAACTAACCTAAGGACATCACACACATCTATGCCCGAGGCAGGATTCGAATCTGCGACCGTAGCAGCAGCTGGGTTCCAGACTGAAGCGCCTAGAACCGCTTGGCCACAGCAGCCGGCAGCTATTTGTTATTTAACTGAGGTGACCTTCTCTCACTATTATAAGTTTAACTATTTATATAATTTCCTTTTGCTACAAGCTGGTTCTGAGTACTAATTACTCGTTCTCCTCCTTTTTTTAAAAAAGTGCTCTGGAGCAGCTATGTATGGCCATTCACTTACTGAATCACTGAAGTGTTTTCTAGGGTATACCTTAATAGAAATTTCGCTGTCTGTCTCAAGGCAGTTATATCAATCTGTGCTCACTCGTTCTCTTTTTAATTACTTAACTGCTCATTGGGGCAAGGTTTAAGGAGACGTGATCTATTTGCCTGAAGGCAGCGCCATACATTTATGCTCATGTGTACCGTATTAAATTGTCTAGACGCCCTTGGAAGCGTATTTTAAGAATTTCCTTTCCCTAGTCGTCTCGATGCAGCTAAAATTTACTCGTCTTCCGATACTGCTGTTAAGTTTTTAACCTTTGAGATGAGTTACGGTCCTGTATTGTATTAAAAAACTAAAAACCCGCCTCGATTGCGAAAAAAGCACCTAGTGTTAACCCAGGTTTCGGCCTAGATAACTATACCTTCTTCAGAACAACAACAAAACCCACAAGTCCCTAAGAAGACCTTTGTCAGTAATTAAAAGAACACCATAGCTATACATTTATAAATGAAAACTAAAAGGAAAACACAAACAGTACATATGTACAAAGTCAAAACCACTACTTAACTTAATAGTGTACGCTCCACCTCACACCGGCCTATGTTCGATGGGCCATGACCTGCTATAAACTCAGGTCATGGCCCATAAACTCAGTTTATGGCAGGTCATGGCCCATCGAACATAGGCCGGTGTGAGGTGGTGCGTACACTATTAAGTTAAGTAGTGGTTTTGACTTTGTACATATGTACTGTTTGTGTTTACCTTTTCGTTTTCATTTATAAATGTATAACTATGGTGTTCTTTTAATCATTTACAAAGGTCTTCTTAGGAACTTGTGGGTTTTTTTGTTGTTCTGAGGAAGGTGTAGTTATCTACGCCGAGACCTGGGTTAACATTAGGTGCTTTTTTCGCAATCGAGGCAGGTTTTTAGTTTTTTAATATATTAACCAACGATTGCTGACGCGTTGCGATGTTGAAGGTTCTCCTGTATTGTCTTAATGAGCTGTTTCCAAATATTAATTATTTGTTCATTTGTTGAAGCGTTTTCTGTGTTGCGGTTCGTAAAGATGGAAATTTTGTGTCTGGAAGCTAAGAACTACTGACAACACAGATGTTGCATTAAACTATTGCCTTATTTATCTTGTCGCTAAACTGAGGTGTGTAATTTCTTAAATATTGAAAATTCAGGGTATTGTTTGTAATCCTGTTAATCTATCTGATTTCATTTACTTCTCTTAAATAAATATGTTTTAAGAAACAATGGTTAATGATGTGAACCCCAATCCATCCTGATCTTTCACTTAATTTCCTGCTTCTCTGCTGGAGTTTTTAACTGGGAAGTCTCTGTTGGGTGAAAGTGAGGCCTGGCTTACCAAATAACATATTGTGTAGACCGGAACTGCTCGTGGTTAGTGAGATATTGGCCACGGTGTGTTCGCTAGTGAAACTCAATATTCTGTGTGTACAAGAGAGTGGCAGAGACAAGATAGTACCGGTCAATGTGGATTTGGCGCCGATGACATTATTTTGCTGACGGAACCATGTTGGCTGCATTGGAGACTGTGGACGAAGAAAATTGCTATACAGGAGGTGTGGGCTAGATTTGGGAACAGCATGCTGCTAGGACTGCATTTCATTAAAAATCAAAGCATTTGAAGGGGACATAAAGGATGTAATGGAGGACCTGTAGCTAGAACTACAACATCCGTTTTGTCTGCAAGGGCCATTGCATTCTACAACACAAAACAGGACTCTGCCAGGGAACGAAGCACTGATCTACTGATCTGCTGCGACATATGCTTAGCAGAAGTGATTAACGAATTGGAGCAACGCCTGCTTGTCCAGACAACGGACTTCAAGAGTGGGTATTGGAAGGTAGCTTGATCGGTACCATCAGTTACAATTAGTTTCAGAGGACAGAGCGAAAACTGCGTTTTCAACATAGTGGGGACATTATCACTATAAAAGAGTGGCGTTTAGTTTAAAAAAGCATGGACAACATTTCAGCCTCTATTGGTTGGTATACTGAAAGGTCTGAGATCATATCAGTGTCTACTGTATCTCGATGATGTAATCGTCGTTTTGAGAGATATGTAGGCGCGTAGGCAACGAGTCAGAGAAGTATTCAAGAGTTATCGATAGTTCATTTGACATTAAGTGCCGAGAAATGTCACTTTGTACTACACTCCTGGAAATTGAAATAAGAACACCGTGAATTCATTGTCCCAGGAAGGGGAAACTTTAATGACACATTCCTGGGGTCAGATACATCACATGATCACACTGACAGAACCACAGGCACATAGACACAGGCAACAGAACATGCACAATGTCGGCACTAGTACAGTGTATATCCACCTTTCACAGCAATGCAGGCTGCTATTCTCCCATGGAGACGATCGTAGAGATGCTGGATGTAGTCCTGTGGAACGGCTTGCCATGCCATTTCCACCTGGCGCCTCAGTTGGACCAGCGTTCGTGCTGGACGTGCAGACCGCGTGAGACGACGCTTCATCCAGTCCAAAACATGCTCAATGGGGGACAGATCCGGAGATCTTGCTGGCCAGGGTAGTTGGCTTACACCTTCTAGAGCACGTTGGGTGGCACGGGATACATGCGGACGTGCATTGTCCTGTTGGAACAGCAAGTTCCCTTGCCGGTCTAGGAATGGTAGAACGATGGGTTCGATGACGGTTTGGATGTACCGTGCACTATTCAGTGTCCCCTCGACGATCACCAGTGGTGTACGGCCAGTGTAGGAGATCGCTCCCCACACCATGATGCCGGGTGTTGGCCCTGTGTGCCTCGGTCGTATGCAGTCCTGATTGTGGCGCTCACCTGCACGGCGCCAAACACGCATACGACCATCATTGGCACCAAGGCAGAAGCGACTCTCATCGCTGAAGACGACACGTCTCCATTCGTCCCTCCATTCACGCCTGTCGCGACACCACTGGAGCCGGGCTGCACGATGTTGGGGCGTGAGCGGAAGACGGCCTAACGGTGTGCGGGACCGTAGCCCAGCTTCATGGAGACGGTTGCGAATGGTCCTCGCCGATACCCCAGGAGCAACAGTGTCCCTAATTTGCTGGGAAGTGGCGGTGCGGTCCCCTACGGCACTGCGTAGGATCCTACGGTCTTGGCGTGCATCCGTGCGTCGCTGCGGGCCGGTCCCAGGTCGGCGGGCACGTGCACCTTCCGCCGACCACTGGCGACAACATCAATGTACTGTGGAGACCTCACGCCCCACGTGTTGCAATTCGGCGGTACGTCCACCCGGCCTCCCGCATGCCCACTATACGCCCTCGCTCAAAGTCCGTCAACTGCACATACGGTTCACGTCCACGCTGTCGCGGCATGCTACCAGTGTTAAAGACTGCGATGGAGCTCCGTATGCCACGGCAAACTGGCTGACACTGACGGCGGCGGTGCACAAATGCTGCGCAGCTAGCGCCATTCGACGGCCAACACCGCGGTTCCTGGTTTGTCCGCTGTGCCGTGCGTGTGATCATTGCTTGTACAGCCCTCTCGCAGTGTCCGGAGCAAGTATGGTGGGTCTGACACACCGGTGTCAATGTGTTCTTTTTTCCATTTCCAGGAGTGTATTTAGACCACGTAATTAGTAATGATTCTGTGGGAAATGATCCTAGATTGGGGCATGCCGTGCAAGATTTTCCAGTACAAGGAGCAATCAAGGAATTACATTCTGGGTCTCACAAATTATTTTAGAAAGTTCGTGAAGGCGATGAAACTATTGCACAACCACTTATGCGATAGTTTCAGCAGGATGTTACGTTTATGTGACCAGAGGAATATCAGGAAGCGCTTGTCGACTTAAAGAAGTTGTTAGCATCGAGTCTGGTGTTGGTGTTTCCGACCTTTACGGAAGTAGTTCACTCATACACTGTCATGCGATGCTTGGAACGTTTTGATCGAAGATGTCTTTCGTGAAGAACATCCTGTTGCCTTTACATCAAGACAGAGAACAGTGGAGAGAAGAATTATTCTACAATAGAGAGAGTGTGTGTGTACGGAGTAACATACTTCCAGTGTTATCCGTACGAAAGGAAGTTGAGAGTCGTGACAGACCACACAGCTTTGTTAGGTTTGAAGGAGCGTACCTCGTACCACAACTAGCATCTTCTCTCCGTGTTCCACTCCCAAACAGAACGAGGGAAAAATGACTGCTTATATGCCTCTGTACGAGCCCTAATCTCTCTCATCTTATCTTTGTGGTCTTTCCGCGAAATATAAGTTGGCGGCAGTAAAACTGTACTGCAGTCAGCCTCAATTGCTGGTTCTCTAAATTTCCTCAGTAGCGATTCACGAAAAGAACGCCTCCTTTCCTCCAGAAACTCCCACCCGAGTTCCTGAAGCTTTTCCGTAACACTCGCGTGATGATCAAACCTACCAGTAACAAATCTAGCAGCCATGGACATTTAAATAATGAATTCGAGAAAAAAGTAGTCCTCAAACAAGTGAAGCAACAGGAAACGTGGACTGTAAACTAGTCGCCAGTAACAAATTAAAAAAAGAAAATATCAGCTGTAGTTGCATGAGTGGGACTAAAATGATAATGTGTTGATCAACAAAATAAAGTAAATAAGTATGGTGTATACTGATTCACTGCATACAATTTCGATAAAACAATCGTTCGCATGATCTATGGAACATATAACTAACTAACTAGCAGGTTAAGCAGGAAAATAGCAGTGGTAAAAGCTTTTGGTCAGGACCTTGCCGATCGGCGTACACCACATAGCATCAACAAGGAGTGTAATGTACACAGCAAGCAACAGGTGTCTAGGATGCATGGCGGATTACTATGTAGAGAAACAAATTTAGTATTATGGAGGGGGTTGTGCCAACAGAAAAGAAGAAAGAAGTACTACTTGAAATACTTGATTATGTCCTATCGGGCAACCGAGGAATTCAGATTGACGAATCGGTGGGCGACGGTAGTTGGTGGAAGAGAAGGACGAACGATGTTGATCAGTATGTCAAAAAATTTTTAGAACGTTCGCAAGGTGGTTATTTGAATAGGATGCAGGTAATATTGTAGAGCATGGCAGAAGCAACGGAACCATTTAGTTCCGACACCAACAGGTAATCGATTTGTGCTGACCATTCTTCTCAGTTATCGTGTGGTGCTGATGTCAGGGCTGTAGGCTGTCACAGTTAGTTAGTAGATGGGTACTGAAGGTTTTGGTGCCAGAGACACTTATTCCAGACCAAGGGATGAATTTAATATCAGAAGAGATGAAACTGTTTTGGTATTAAAAGTAAAAATCTTAAGAACCAGTCCACCTCATTCTCTAGCTAACAAAACGAACAAAACGACGAAATGAGTCCCTGAGAAAGGTTTAGTTATTACGTGAATGCACACTATTAGGTTTGGGACACGTGTTTAACGTTCTTAATGAGCGCCTATTACTTCAATGTGTACACAGTTGCACGTTTGCCACCTTTCACTGTTATGTATTGCAAGAAAATTTCGTCGCCAATTAACATGAATACACAGAAAGGTGGCAGGCATGGAGAGTAGGTCTGAGAATTTGCAAGAATAATGAGAGAAATGTGGAAGCTGACCCAGAATGTAAATTTTTTCACGAAATGCAGCAGCATCCTGTGTCCTCTTACAACCTCACTCCCTGCATGCCAGTCTTCCTTATCCGCAATCTCCAGTATAACCAACATTTTTCCCTTCAAAAACCTAATCTCCTACGAGAAAAAATTATCCACATCGACGGGCAGTGATTTGCCTCTGTCTATGTCTTGCACGCGTAAAATTCCATGATTTGCGACCTTAATGCCAATATAAGACTGTTCTTAAATATCTATGACGACATTCACGTATTTGTTCTCAGAATGGTTCAAATAGCTCTGAGTACTATGGGACTTAATATCTGAGGTCACCAATACCCTAGAACTTAGAACCACTTAAATCTAACTAACCTAAGGACATCACACACATCAATGCCCGAGGTCTGATTCGAACCTGCGACTGAGGCAATGTTCTCAAAGGATCAAGTTAAACAATTTGTTCCAGATGACGGTCATTAATTTTAACAGGGGTTTTTGGTGGTCCACTAGACATTATTCATAAGCTTTGTTTTAAATTTGTTGATGCTCCTGGAATGTGCCAGCAAAGAACAGATATGCGCTAAATTGATAGTTAGATGCTGGCCTACATATACTTGAAATTAGTAGATGTAGATCTTACAGGCACATCAGAACGTGTATTAATATGAAAAAAAGGTACACTGACCACCTACGTCATAGCCTATATGTCCACCTTTGGCTCTGTGCGGCTATGTGTCGTGGCATGGAACTAATTAGGTCTTGGTAGGTCGTTGGAGTGAGGTGGCACCACATCTGCGCACACACAAGTAACCTAATTTCCGTAAGATCGTCCGAGGTCGCCCATCAGCTGTGATGACACATTGTAGACGCGTCCGAATGAGTTCAGCCGGCTGGAGTGGCCGTGCGGTTCTAGGCACTACAGTCTGTAACCGAGCGACCGCTACGGTCGCAGGTTCGAATCCTGCCTCGGGCATGGATATGTGTGATGTCCTTAGCTTAGTTAGGTTTAATTAGTTCTAAGTTCTAGGCGACTGATGACCTCAGAAGTTAAGTCGCATAGTGCTCAGAGCCATTTGAATGGGTTCAGATCTGGCGAGTTTGAGGGCAGCACATCCATTGGAACTCGCCACAGTGTTCCTCGAACCACTCCAGGACACTCCTGGCCTTCTTACATCGTGGATTATCTTGCTGAAAAATGGTACTGCTGACGAGAAACATGATCTTCATGAAGTGGTGTACGTGGTCTTCATGCAGTGTATGATTCTCCCTGGTCATCGCGCTTTCCTGCACAAGCTCCACTGGACCCATGGATGACCATGTGAATATTCCCCAGAGCATAATGGAGCCACAGCCAGCTTGTTTCCGTACCACATTATAGGTATTAAGTAGCTTGTCCTTGGAAGGCGATGGTCTCGCTCCCTCCCGTCTGCATGATGAAGAAGGTATCAGGATTCATCAGGCCATGCAATGCTCTGCCACTACGCCAACGTCGAGTGCCTATGGTGACATGCCTGTTTGTGTCTTAGTTCCCTATGTCGTGGTGTCAACATTGGAACATTCCTGAGTAGTAGGCTGTGGAGGCCTATCGTTAGGAGTATCCGATGCACCGTGTGTTGAGACACACTTGTAGTCTGCCCAGCATTAAAGTCTGATGTTAGTTCCGCCACAGTTCGCCACCCGTCCTGTTTTACCAGCACAGACTATGACGTCCGTCATCTGTAATGAGGGGTGGCCGCCCAACCCCACTACGTGTGGACGTGGTGTCACCTTGATTCTGCCACGTGTTGAAGACACTCACCACAGCGCTGGTCGAACACTCGGCAAGTCCTGCAGTTTCCGAAGTACTGACGCCGAGCCTTTATTCTACACAGGGACAGCATGCTCACTGATACTACATGCCCTATGTGTGTTTCTGACTAAGAGTCTTTCCTCTGGCCGGCCGAAGTGGCCGTGCGGTTAAAGGCGCTGCAGTCTGGAACCGCAAGACCGCTACGGTCGCAGGTTCGAATCCTGCCTCGGGCATGGATGTTTGTGATGTCCTTAGGTTAGTTAGGTTTAACTAGTTCTAAGTTCTAGGGGACTAATGACCTCAGCAGTTGAGTCCCATAGTGCTCAGAGCCATTTGAACCATTTGAAGTCTTTCCTCGCCAGGAGACGCTGCCCTCGCCTGGACGGGTTTATATCGATGGTAGGTCGTTGGTTATAATGTTCTGGATGATCACTATATGTTTACCAGTTCCCTTCACAATGAAGTTCAGAATTCCTTGCACCAACTCCCTCATCCAGAAAACTAAAGAGTTCATATAAGCATACGCAATCAAATGAAATCTGATCACGTTGGGTCCTCCATGTGCTTATCATATCTAAGCTATGTGGTTAAAAGTATCCGGATCGCAAATTCAGTATAAAATCTGATAGAGGTTCCACCAGCTCCTTCAGCTTTGTTCAGTTCCAGTGATATCAGCTGTCTCTCAGCAGAACTGAAAGCAATATCTGTATCACACGTCTATGCAGCGATGTGAGAATTAAGGCAATGAGATGTGAGAAAAGTGCAGTTGGTTTTCAGATTATCGATGTTTTCAGAATCCATGCTGGTCGGCATGAAGTAAATCAATGAGTTCGAGTAACCTCAATAAGTTTGAGCCCTAAATACAGTGACGGAAAAAATCGCAAAAAGAAAAAAAATTAATAATTTAGAATAACGACATTTCTGGAATAATTTTATCTAGGTAAAATCTTTAAGTGATTACTTTTGCAACATCACATGTAATTACCAGCACGATATAAACTACTCAGAAGGTGTAATGTTGCTACATTAATAGCCGGTGTAATCGCCAGAGAGTTGAATTTAAGCATTCAAACGTGTATACAGTGTGTTGTACAGGTGCTAGATCTTAGTTTGTAGATTGAGTTAGATGCCATTAGCTCTCGGTCAGCAAATTTTTCTTTTTTCTTTTTTTTTGGGAGGGGGGGGGGACTGATGAATCTTCTGATTGACTTGATGCAGCCCCCCACAAATTCTTCTCCTGTGCCAACCTCTTCACATCTGTGTGGCACTTGTACCTGCGTTCTCAATTATTTGTTGGATGTATGCCGATCTCAGTCTTCTTTTACAGCTCTTGCCCTCTACTGCTCCGTCTAGTACCGCGGAAGCTATATTCTGATGTCCTAACAGAAGTCCTATTATCATGTCCCTTCTCCTTGTCCGTGTTTTCCACTTATTCGTTTCCTCTCCGATTCTTCCCAGAACTTCCTCAGTCCTTACCTAAAGATGTACCTAATTTTCAATATTCGTCTGTAATACCACATCTCAAATGCTTGGATTCCCTTCTGTCTGGTTTTCCCACAGTCCATGTTTCACAAGCATACAATGCTGTGCTCTAAGCCTAAATTCGCAGCAGTACCTTCCTCAAATTAATGCCCATATTTGATACGAGTAGACTCCTCTGGGCCAGGAATGCCCATTTTGCGAGTGCTAGTCTCCTTTTCATGTCTTCCTTACTCCGTTCGTCATTCGTTATTTTGCTGCCTAGTCTTTTAAGTGGGCATGACGGATATATCCGTCCATGCTCTGCTACTGCACAATGGGTTTGACGGATATATCCGTCCACTGCGTTCTGTGGCTAGTAGCTAGTGGGAATGACGAGTTATCGGCCTGCCGTTGACACTGTGGTATCAGTTGAGCTTAGTCCACTACACGGCAGCTCTTCTCACGCAACACAGCGTGTTCTAGGCTAGTTATAACACTGTCCACCCGAGCGCGCGTCGAGAAAATGCGTCCTGTGAAGCAGCCGCTAAAGCGCGCCTTTTTCGTCTGTGTTAGTGAGTGATCTTTTGCAATGGCGCAAAGATGTCGTTTATCAGATTCGGAGATTGAGAAGGTGCTTTTAGAAAGTGACGATAATTTCAGTGTCAGTTCTGAAGGTTTTCAAGATGCAGATGTTGCGGCTAGTTAAACTGACTTCGGTTCAGAAACATCTGACGACGAGACACTACTGCAGCAGACGGTACCTCGTGAATTTGTGCGTCTAGTTCAGTTCGTATTCAATATTTATTCAGTGGTAATAGTGGTACAGTTGTGCCTCTAAAACAAAACGATGTGATGAGTTGTTTTATGTGTTTTGAGGATGATGCTTTGTGCACAATGATAGCTGAACAGACGAACTTATATGCAGAACAGTTCATAGCTTCTCATCCCAATTTAGCAGCACGCTCCAGGGTTCACAGTTGGCAGAATACTACACGCGACGAGGTAAAAACACTTATTGGAATGCTTGTACCTCAAGGAATTCTTCACTAACTAGACCACAAAATGTACTTTTCAAAGAGGGAATCAGTTGACACACCTTTCTTCAGGAAAGTGATGAGTGAAAAGCGGTTTCATCTTCTATTGAAATTCCTCCACTTTGCTGACAATACCTCATATGATCCACTAGGCACTATCAGCAGAAAACTATTCAAAATTCGCCCCATTATTCAGCATCTGAGGCTTAAATTCAGATCAGTGTACATACCAGAAAGGAACATCACCGTTGACGAATCGTTGTTGCTCTGGAAAGGACGGCTTGGATGGAAGCAATATATTCCATCAAAGCGTAGCAGATTTGGCATCAAATTGTACGAACTCTGTGAAAGCATTCCAAGTATGTATGGGACTTTATTGTTTACACTGGAAAGGACACTAATTATGGTAGCCACAATCCAGACGAAAAAATAATGTCTAGAATGGTGTTGGAGTTTGCACACGATCTACTCGGGAAGGGCCACTGTATTTATCTTGACAACTGGTACACCAGTACAGATTTGGTGGGCAAACTAACTGGCAATAACACCGATGTTGTCGGCACAATGCGGCAAGACAAGATGGGGTTCCCTGACTTTGTAAAAAAGGAGAAACTGAAGAAAGGGGGGTACATAACAGGGTACAAAGGGAAGCAGATGGCAATGAAATGGAAACACAAAAGAGACGTTGTTATGGTCAGCACCTTCCATGACGACACATTTGTAAATGTAAACTCGAAGGAAGGAATCGTTCAAAAGCCACAAGTTGTCGTTGACTACAACAAGAATATGGGGGGCGTGGATAGGTGCGAATCTCAGTTACAAAGCCAGAAGCAGACTGAAAAAATACTATCAGATGCTTTTCCGCCACTTGTTGGACATTGCATGCTACAATGCATACATTCTGTACAAGAAGGATGGTGACGAACAAAGTAGAATGAGTTTCCTGATTAGTCTTGGTGATCAGTTGACCATATCTTCACTACATCAAGGGATATCAGTAGGACGCCCACCTCGAACACCAAAAGCAACACGCCTTACAGCGAGGCATTTTCCAGACCTTCTGCCACCCACAACGAAGAAAAGACCAACAGGGAGGTGTGTGGTGTGTACGAGAAAAGGCCTTCGCAAAGAGACTTCATACTGGTGCGCAGAATGCGAAGTTTCCTTGTGTGCAGCACCTTGTTTTAAAATGTCTCACACTGAAAACGATATGTAATATTGTGAAAATACAGTTTTGTTAACTTCTGCAATATATTTTATTCATTTCCACCCAATATCAATTTAAATTCAACAATGAAAACGCGAAGGAAAACGTGAGGTGCGCAGCACCACCGCGAACATGCGCGCTGACGTATATTACCCACTGTGGAAGAGGCGCGAGCGCGGTAACTACCCACTTAACAGGCTAGGTAGTAGAATTCTTTAACTTAATCTGACTCGTGACTATCAATCGTGATGTGAAGTTTCCCACTGTTCTCTTTCTGCTACCTTTAATCAGTTGCGTCTTCCTGCGATTTACTGTCAATTTTTCAAATGGCTCTGATCACTGTGCGACTTAACTTCTGAGGTCATCAGTCGCGTAGAACTTAGAACTAATTAAACCTAACTGACCTAAAGACATCACACACATCCATGCTCGAGACAGGATTCGAACCTGCGACCGTAGCGGTCGCTCGGCTCCAGACTGTAGCGCCTAGAACCGCACGGCCACTCCAGCCGGCTTTAATCTCAATACACATATTCTGTACTCATTAGGTTATTCATTCCATTTAGCAGATCATGCAGGTTGAGACTTCGCTGGAATACTTTGTGTATCATGCTAAAATTCTCGTTTCTGCAACATGAAGAAATTGTTTTACGTGAATTCGGGAAATTACGCTTATGGAACTGTGATTACCAGATAGCTGACAAATTAATTCAGTTTGTCTAAATATTTCAATCGGCTATCAAGGCTGTGGAAGCTCACAGTGGTCAAACTTTGCAGTCGCTTGTCCCAATGGTGTTCCAGGTACAGGAAGACTGTGCTGAGAACGCAGCTGACAGTGAGATAAGCACTCTCATATATGAGAGACGACGCATTTATGAGCAAATTGTATCTATATTTCGAGTAAATATTTTAAACATCCATAACTGGGGAAGAGATCGTATTTAAAGAAGGCGGTGTGTCTTAACATTGTAAACAAATCTGCGGGAAACAGCCCTGCTGAAAACTAGCGCTCGAAAACCCTTAAGCGAAGAAATGGAAATTAAGCCAGTGCTTTTACCTGCACTATTTCTAGTAATACAGGTGCGTCATCTAAAGCAAATCTCGATAATTGAGAGAGAGGAAGTGAATGCCGCATACGTTCCAGATGAGCTGCACTTAAAGATAAATGCGATGTTATGTAGGTATGCTAAGTAAATATTTTATGGGTACTTACGTCCTCCATTTTTAATCTTAAAACAGTGAAAAGACGTAAATACATGAGGACGTTGCACCAGATTTATTAGCAGCTATACGATATACGGTATTTTTCCTTCAAGCAGACATGTTGTATTATTTGCAGAATGTCACACAGAGAACAAAGCCTCATCATCGTCGCCTTCAAAACGTGCAAAATCTGTCCTTTCATCTTGGACGGATGAGAAGGAAGCTGTCGATGAAGTTTCCATGTATCTGTTGGTGGAAAAACCAGATAACGGACAGTCGCTTCTGGAAGTCAAGAGCAACAACTTATCCCAGACCGTAGTAAGTGGCACGAGAAAAATGTACACCTGCCTCTATGCCTCTAGGGCCACTATCGAGAGGGTATTTAGTTTAGTTGGGCCTGTCATTATGGATAAACGTAATAGAATATATACAGAAAATATGAATGACCTACTTATGGAACACAGGGATATCACTGAAAGTTTGAGATACATTGGCGTAACATCCTGCTGATTTTTTTCTGGACTAAATTCATTCAGAAGGTCGTTACATTGTTACGAGATGAAGAACATTTCTTTATTTACTTGAATCAAGAAAGTTTTCAGTAAACTTCATTTGTCTTTCTTGTCTGTAGTTTGTGTTCCTTCTTTAATTTGCTTTTAATTTTAGTAAATATACTTGCACCTAACGGATAATTTAGTTGTTGTATCGTATGAGTGTGATACCACGTACGCATTTTTGCACGTGCCAAATAGCAGTCGTTCGTATACTTCTTCTACTCGTGACCTCGTTCACGAAACTCGGATATGAGCCGAAACATCTTTATAAACGAAAATCTACTTACTCTAACATGAAAGTAAATGAATTCTAAGCAAATGGTATAATAGCCCTAATGCTTTTGTATTGCTTTACATTTTAATTGTGCAACATTAAACTAGTTGATTGAAGACTTCTGCACAATAGGTTGTCCTAGTATGTAACATTAAAGTATTTTAAACTTTCGTGTTAATCTACAAGTTTTTATTATGTAATTAACTGGCTCAATCCTTAATTGGAATTCGGTGAGGAGGGTCCATCTGCTTCGCAAGTCACATCACTTTTAAATAAAAATCACAGAAGTAGAAGAAAGTCTTAAATTACTTTAGCTAAGAAGTTTGTTTCTGAAGTTATTTTTTAAGTAAACGTAAGAAGGAAAACTCTTTTCGCACAAATACGTGGATGAGACAGATGATAACTATGTTACCGCTTTATCAGATAGCACTGGAAATTCTGCCTTTGAATTTAACCACAAACTTATCGGTGACCAAGATTTATTTTCTGTTACTTAGTCGCTGGAAGTTTCCAGTTGCTGCTCGTTCTTATTTCCACTTCATATGGATTCCAAAATTATTGTCTGTTCCAAGCGATAGCTAAACAAATTGCTTGTACTAGATAGAGGCTGGAAAATAGTCTTTGGCTGGGAAATAGTCTTTGAAAGCTTTTCCAAACCCTTCAATAAACCTTAATTACATACTTGATTATTTAGTCTGAAGTAAGATGAATTTCTACTAGAAAATAGTGAAGGGTATCGAGGCACACAACTTGATCGGAATTTAAACACATTTCCCAAACTCTAAGGTTCTTAATGATAGGTTCGAGATGGTCTTGTATAATACACAGCTTTGTCTTTGATTCCTGAAGTAATAAATTTAAGCTGTTTCTTTTTAACAAAACATCAGACAAATAAACCGCAGTCTGAAGCCAGACTTTGCCTTGGGAAAGATGTACCTGGTGAGAAAAAGACAAACAATGCGATAACACATCTGTCTTGGTAAAACCATCTAACAGCCGTGTGTGTCAATGAAAACTTTTGTATACTTGCCATTTCCTCATACATTATTACAAAAATCTGATAATTAGTAGGGTGACCTAAAACAAAATTAACTTTTTTCATTGCCTAGTAAGGTAAAGAGATTTTTCATAAGCACGTAACAATAAGTTGATTTAACAACTACAAGCGACAGTGGAGATTTAAGTACCCATCTTGTTTCTGATGTTACAGTCATCAGTTCTTTTAATGTAACACAGGAGGTGAAGTACTGTGTTGGTAAATGCTATGAGAACTGAAAAACTCTAACGAGCCACAAAAAATTTCGTTCGGCACCCGCAACCGTGTTACGCCTGGCGGTCAAGTGATTTGACGAGGATGGGAAAGAAATGATATACAGCGAATCTCAAACACGTACGTACCAAGTGGGATAATATTTCCCCCTGAAGTTAACGGTGATGCTTAACCTCACATTCGCCAATTTCTCTCAAATTTGCTCGTTTGCGGACCCATATTTACTCGAAAGTTTTCGCTTTTACTGTCGTATACTTTCGCCAGTCACAGTTTTCGCTCTCAATGATTATACAGCTTGTACACTGAAAGTTCTGAACTCCTGAGGGAATTCTTTGTTTCATTCATGTGAAGCTGCCTCCAATTCAATTTTAATTTTATATCACTGCTACCAAAGTATATCTGCCTCAGTTTCTAGGTTTTAGGTTGAAACCTGCACGACATAAATGATAAGTTTCAGTCTTATCTATTTTCCAAGCTTTCTAACTAGCGAGCACAAAGATAACAATTTTGTGCCCAGTAATTGGCGTATAAAGGGAGGATAGACGTCGACGAGTGGTGAAAGAAAGACCACGACACATTCACTTGCAAGCAGAGCCCCGGCCATAGATAGCTCAGTATAGCGTCATGCTTTTACGCAGGGACAGGGTTCGGGGTTCGGAAAAATAAAATAGAGGAGAGAGTGCCTTGCTCCTGATTCTTGTTCAACACGTTATGTGCTATGACTCACGATGAGGTAAAGCCTAGCACTGAATAGCACAGAGTAGTACGAGTAAATCACTGCAACCACTTCAGTTCTCCAGTGATGGTTATGAATGGTAGGCTCCAATGGCTCTGAGCACTATGGGACTTAACTGCTGAGGTCAGCAGTCCCCCAGAACTTAGAACTTCTTAAACCGAACCAACCTAAGGACATCACACAAATCCATGCCCGAGGTATGATTCGAACCTGCGCCCGTAGCGGTCGTGCGGTTCCAGACTGTAGCGCCTAGAACCGCTCGGCCACACCGGCCGGCCACGAATGGTAGGATTTAATATTTTTTGTACTGTGAGACAGTCTAGATTCATATGGGCCAGAAATCGGTTGTTCAGCACTACATCAGAAACGTAGACCAGCTAAATAAATTACATTCTCATTCACTTGACAATCATTCATATTTTCGTAGGATTTGTGGGTAAATTCCTTTTTATGTGATGGCATAGATGCGACGTGATTCATGTATGTTTAATTGTATTCTGTCTAGTACTGTGAGTAGTGTCTTCAGTTTTAATAATCAGTACAGTCTCCCTGAAGTTATTTACGTTTCATTGCCATAGTTAAATAAATAGCTGAAAGATAACGATTCTGTATAAAATGCAATGTGCTGGTGAACTTCGCCATTAGCCTGTAGCAAATGTTCGGCTACGGTCATTTACCGTCAGAAATATGTGCACCCATAAGAGCAGCTTTCACAGTAATTATTTCTTCATCAACAGCACTGTTAGTTCTAGCTTCTCTGTATGATATTTAAGGTTTTTGATGGTGTACTTCCTCGAGACCTTCTTAGCTACTGACAGTATTTCAAGCTCCATTCAGGGTTTATGCTAGTAAATGGTAATTTCAGGCTTTGTTTGGAAAAGTATTAAGACAGTGATCACAGCCATGTATGTTCATTCCACAAGCTTTTGGCTATAAGATCAGGCATTTATATATTTCGTACATCAGCTCATGAACCTACTGATACGTGATATGATCATTATGTTCAGTATAAATGTTCATTAATACCCATAGATTAATACGTTGCGCAAAGTAAGCCATCCCCATGTGAATTTATTTTTATACTATAATCATATGGCATTCAGTAAATCGTGGGTCGGAGCTATAATTTCATTTCATTTCTCGAACTGCACCAGTACCCTTTAATTACAGTTCTCTCGGATAAATAGGGGGCCCCTTGAAAATGTGATGAGAACACTGCACGAATATGTCCTAATTGGTATAAAAATGTGTTTATTAATAATCGCTTGAATATATTTCATCTAATCACATTAATATATCTAATCGTTTGCGACTAAATAAATTTTTATACAAATATTTAAAGTTCGCACACTTACAATTGCCAACATGGCAGTTTTTAAAAAGTGTTGTAAGCCACACAGAATTTAAAACGCCAAATGATCAGGTGTGAAATTTGATGAATGGGGCTATGGCCAGGGACAGGGAATCATAGTTCTTTCAATAAAGACAACCGTCGAAGTGCTTTCCTGAGAACTGTGATATATTTATAACTATATATTAACTGGCGGGTATGACAGTGTCCCATAAATTTCACCATCTCACTCGGTCATTCGGGCTAACATCACGAACAGCATAAAACTTTTGGAAGAAATGTATACGGTATACATCTCGTCGATGTAAATGAAACAGGCAATGATCATTTACGAACGTACTGCTTCACTCGCTTGACAGTTCCCACGAAAGATCTCCAGTTCGTGAAGGCGTCATTGTACATGGTTGTCCATGCGGTAGTGACTGGATCGGTGGGGCATTTAAAACCGAAATTCCTTCACACTCCCTTAAGATTTATATCAAAACTCGAAATCAGTATCTACGATCTAATTAATGTGTTATAGCTACAAGTCAATTCGACACAGAATGTTCTAGTAGTGTAATATTTAAATATGCAACATTTTGTACATTACAACTCGATGAAATTCCGATGGAAGTAGTTAACATGTCCATTGCTGGGCCAAAATCTAGGCAAGAACGCAAATTACAATGGATTTCCATGGCAGAAGCGTATCACGTATAATATTATGTATTACACTCTGACGACGGAATAGGCATTGGGTCTGGAAAACAGTATTTGGTATGCTTTGAGAGGGAAATTTTCGTCGAGAAAAAATTCAAATATACTTCATACTTAAATAAAAGATATTTATTGTATTTTGCCTGTAATATAGAAGACTACGACGAGCGAGTTTCAGTGACGAAGAAAGCCGTATTTGGAATCACCAATACATTTCATCGGGGGGAATTGTGATGTTGTGAGGGATGAGCAAGCTGTTCATTCTGAATAGTTACGAATTAAACTTGTGCAGCATGGAATCTGAGGTATATCACAATTCTTGTAACATCCCTGTTTACTAGTATGTGTCCAAATGGTGCGTTTGATAGTCAAACTCTCGCAATGGTTCGCGGAACTTGCCCATAATGCTCCCAACGTACCCAGTTTGCAAGAAATCCGACGACGCTGCTGGCCAACGTAGGGACTGGCAAGCATGAAAACAAGCAGTAGAAAATCAGGCCGTGTGTGAGTGAAAGTGAGCACTCACTGAAAATAAAGAGGAATTATACAATCATTTCAAAGACATAAAGCATAAAAGGTACAGAATTTGGATTGAGAGTAAATAGAAGAATGACGAAAGTAGTGAGAAGTAGCACAAATGAGAACAGCTGGAAAGCTGACGTCAGATTTGGGGGCCACAAAGTAGACGAAGTTAGGATATTGTGCAACCTAAGACTGACGAGGCTGTGATGAGATAAAAAGCAGACTAGCGGTGGCGGGAAGAGACGTCCACTGGTTTCAAACAGAGGCCTTTATTTGAGGAAGAAATTTCTGAGGATGTACATTTCGAGCCCACCGTTGTACACTGGGACATGGATTGTGGGACAATTGAGATGTGGCGCTACAATAGAACGTCCAAAGTTGGGTGGAAACGTAAGGAAAGAGGAGGTCCTCCCCAGAATCGACAAAGAAAGACTCAGACAAGAAGAAGGCGCAGAATTATAGGACACGTGTTCCGACGTTACGGAATAGCTTCCATGGTACTACGGGCATCTGTAGAGGGTAAAAACTGTAAAGAAAGGCATATGTTGGAATACATACCGGGGACAGATGAGGACAAAGGTTGCAAGTGCGGCTCTGAAATGAAGAGGTTGCTACAGGAGAGAAATTCATGCCAGGTCACATCAGACCACTCATAAGACCGATGTCTAGAAAAAGAAACGTCAAGCACGTTTTTACTGATTCCATTTACCGGTGTGACCGCCACTTATCGTAACTGTGTATTTGCCCGTGAAATGCTTCTCTCCAGCACTCATTAACACACAACTCCGATTTATCTGTATGTTTTGTGGTACAGTAACTTCAAATTGTCTGTCTATCCACACATAACAGCAGCAAAAATCTGCGACGATAATCATTAAATTTAAATTCAACCAACCGCAATCCGCATTTCCTAGTGAAGTGTCAATCAACTGCTAACATTGAGTTGTATAGTACTATTTTCCCCAGTTTATTCCAAGCGTGATATGACATCAAAGTAGAAGCAAGTGATTGTGCCCACGGACAAAGAGGCGGATTCACTTCATAGGATGAATGCAAACGAGTTTCTGAGAAAAACCGCTGTTGAAGCAAGTGTGTAGAGTCCACGGTAGTCCCTCATAGGCGACAGAAGTAAATAACTGGCTACAGTCTTAATTCTGCTGACCGCCATTTATTTGTCTGTGTACAACGACGACAGTGAAGATGTCTTAGTTGACGAAATTGGGAGGCACTCTGAAGACTTTATGACAGATTCAGAAGCAATAACTCTGCAGGGGAAAATTATGGTTTACTTGGAAAGCCAGACGGAAATAACATCGGAGGAACTGCAGCTGGTGGTGCACTTACGTGATCGTGCTGCACAGAAACTATATTTTAGTCTGGCTCAAAATAAACTTAATTTTCTAGGTGTTGCACTGTTTTTAATCAGTACCTGGTTAACATATATGTCTAAATATCTGTAGTTTATATCTTTATATGACAATAAATACAACATGGAAAATTGCGGCTTTTAATCAATGCCATCCTACTTTTTTCGGTGTATCTCGATTTTTCGAATTTTCTATTATCAGGAATGCCTACGGTCGCTCCTAGGTAGACAACGTACCCCAACATTTAGTTGTTGTTTGTTAACTGCCTGACAAAGAAACTGAAACATACAGAAGACTTGGTCGGATGTCATTGTAACTTCGTAAGCGTTCACACCAGCGGCAGTTCTGTAAATGGCTAGAGTTGCAACACTCAGTGACAGGTAAAACGGCCAAATGTGAGTATTGGCGTTGTTCGTCTTTGCCGTTGTTACTAGGCTGATAAGGTTTATTAGCGGCGTGAAGATGTCAGATGTTGAGTAACCACTTTGAAGAACAGAGAGACACCGCGTCTCGTGTGGTACAGCGTTTTAAGTACCTAACACTGTTCGGAAAAGACCTCATTATCGATGTCCATTTGGTTGGCTGGTATCACCGTGCAAGATTCAGATCTTTGCGACAATGGGATATGAAAGTGGTCCTACGTTGAACCGAAAGCGGGCCTGAGGACAGGCAAAATCGGCTTCAGTTTTTCGTTCGACCAAGCGCGACCGTCGTCGTATTTTGCATCCAGTATATCGTAACCTTTTCTATATACGCGTGCCGTCCAAGAAAGATTAATCAGCTCCCGGCAACGTTCTGTGTCATTCCACGCCATTGGTTGGAGATCAGCCGTCTAATGCATAGACTACTGTTGACACTAAAAGACAAGCAACATCGTTTGGGGTGTGGCGTTTATGAGATGCATAAACTGTTGATAAATGATGTCGCATTATGTTTAGAAAACGTAGTTCTGCACTCCCCCAGATGATCATTGTTGGCGAGTATGGTAGAAAGGCCACGTTTGGAGTATTTTTGAGAGACATGGCAGTGTTACTTCTGGTGTCGTAGTATGAGGAACCATCGGCTATGACCTCTGGTCACTGCTGGAAGTTATGCAGGGAACTCTGACGGCACAACTGCACCTCACGGACATTTTGTACCCTTGTGTGTTATCCTTGTGCCACAGTACAGTGGTGCCATTTTTCAACTGGGCAATGCTCGTTAACACTTGGCACGTATCTTTATGAACTAACTCCGTGGTACATAAGTACTCTCAAACCAGCAAGATTCTTAAATCTGTTTCCCACAGAAAATGTCTGGGACTATCTCCTGCGTCAACTCCGTTGCGGTACCCGCATCCAGAGCATCAAGGACCAGTTACAAAACTTGTGCGCCAGCTTGCCTCCAGATAGTTTAGAACAGCTGTATGACACCCTTCCCAGCTCTATCAGTGTATGCATCCAGACCAGAGGGTTGTGCAACATTTTTCAGCTATGTTAGTTCTAAACCTGAATCGATACTCTGAAATAGTGTGACATACCATCTCATTCTGTGAAATTTCATTTCGTTTCTGTGGTGTCACCGCTAGACACCACACTTACTAGGTGGTAACTTAAATCGGCCGCGGTCCTGTAGTACATGTCGGACCCGCGTGTCGCCACTGTGGGATCGCAAACCTAGCGCCACCACAAGGCAGGTCTCGAGAGACTGAGGAGACCTCGTCCCCAGTTGTACGGACAACATAGCTAGCGATTGGACGTGCTAAGCCTTGCTCTCATGTGCCGAGAGATAGACAGTAGAATAGCCCTCTGCTAAGTTAAATGGCGACCACCTAGCAAGGCGCCATTTGTATCGGTGCCAATAGCTTACGAGTATGCAGGAGAGATGTATTCCAACAAGAGAATAAAGTTAAGTATTAAAAAGGCTACGTATTTTTCTTTAGTGCATTTATAAGTCTCATGTTCCAGACTTCACGCCCGTCTGCGTTAGCCTTGCGTGCCCTATCGGCTACAGCATTGTGTCTGGGCTGTATGGTCTAGACACAACATTATTGGCGACGAGAAAAAGAGTTTGTATTAATTCGTTTGTGTCATGGCTTCGCCACAATCTCCGGATGTACTGTCCGAATTTTTTCGCTTGCAGAATCAGCAGACGCAGGCGTTATTGGATGCCCTGGGACAGCTCGTCCAGGGTCAACGTGTGCTGCAACACGATGCGGCAGCCGCCGCTTCATCGCTACCGCAGCCACAGCACGCCATTGCACCGCCCTTCCGTCATTTTGAATCCTCCTTGGAGTCCTGGCCGGAATGGTCCCGCCAGTTCAGCTTTCATCTAGCCGCCTACAGAATTCAAGGTAATGAGCGGCAGCCGTTTTTGCTTTCTTGTGTCAGTGTGTGCACCTACCGTGTGATAGTGAAGTTGTTTCCCCGGCGCGACGTAGCCACTCTGTCCTACGACGAAATTTTGTCGGCGTTAGATGCCTATTTCAAAGAAACAGTAAATGTTGTTGCAAAACGGTATACGTTCTTTCGTACAAAACGTACGGCCGGTCAGACTAATAGGGAGTGGGTTGCAACTTTGCAAGGACTTACTAGGGAGTGTGCCTTTGAATGTGACTGTGGCCTTCCTTATTCAGACACTATGGTGCGTGATGCAATAGCACAGAACGTTTCTGATGTTCGCATACGGGAACAGATTTTGAAACTCGTTAATCCCTCCCTCCAACAAGTGATAGACATATTGGATAGGCAAGACACACTTGACTTTGCTCAGGACTCATTTGAAACTTCGCCAGCAGTGTGTCACATTAACCGGCCCGCCGGGCCCGCTGCACGGGACGCTACGCGGCCCTCGCGCCCGTCACAGCAGCGGCAGCCTACCTTGCAAACACGTGCGCCGCGTAAGCAAGCAACTGTAGTGAAATCATGCCCGCGGTGTGCAGCTAGACATTCGCGTGAAAATTGCCCGTCACGCCAAGCTATTTGCTTTTACTGTCAAAAGAAAGGACATGTTCAAAGTGTTTGCCAGAAAAAGCTTAGATCAGACAATCACAATAATTCCAGGCCCTTTGCTTCGTGCCGGAATCGAACCCAGGACAATCAGGCTCGTGGACCTTCGCCCATGGACATTCATGTAGTTCATTCCAACCCGTCCAGTGACACTTTAGCTAACACTGACTATGTTCGTCCCACCAAATGTGTGCGTCGACGTCGCCGAAAATCCCGTGAAGTCGCAAGTGCTTCTGTACCTGTATCAGTTCAAATTGCACGTGACAGTCGCTCTTGTCGTCAGCAGGATAATAAACTTTTTGTGGACTTAGACTTTGAAGGCAAAGTGATACCCTTCCAGCTCGATACCGGAGCTGCAGTTTCATTGCTCAATCACGACACGTACAAACAACTGGGCAAACCGCCATTGCGTGCCGCAAATGTTAAGTTACATAGTTACTCTGGACAGCATATACCTGTGTTAGGACAGTGCAGCCTTCTTGCCACATACATGGGACAGACAAAACTTGTATCATTTTACGTTCTTCGTTCTACTTCTGCAGTGAACTTGTTTGGTTTAGATTTATTTCAATTGTTTAATTTGTCTATAGTAAATCAGGTCCTATCAGTGAATCAGACTGTGCCTTCCGCCAGTGTTTCTAGTCTTTGTGAAGAATTTGCAGACATTTTTGCACCGGGCCTTGGTTGCGCTAAGGACTATGAAGCGCATTTGGAACTGAAAGAAAACGCACAACCGAAATTTTTCAGGGCGCGCATTGTTCCCCACGCATTGCGTGATGAGGTCGCAAGAACATTACACGATTTAGTATCACAAGGTGTAATTGAACGTGTGCAGGCTTCTCTCTGGGCCTCCCCCTTAGTAATTTTACCAAAACCTTCCGGAAAATTGAGACTTTGTGTGGACTTCAAGGCCACTGTGAATCCTCAACTTGTGACTGCTACTTTTCCTTTGCCCCGCCCGGAAGATCCTTTTGACAAACTGTGCCCGGCAAAATATTTTTCAAAATTGGACCTAGCAGATGGGTACTTGCAAATACCTGTGGACGCAGAATCCCAGCGCGTCTTGGTGGTAAACACGCATCTTGGCTTGTATCGCTTCAAAAGACTGCCATTCGGGTGTGCATCCGCCCCTGCTTTGTTTCAGCAATATTTACAAACTGTTTGTGCGTCGGTCCCTACTGCTGCGAACTATCTGGACGATATTGTGATCTCAGGAAAGACAGGAGCCGAACATTTGCAAAATCTCCGAACATTATTTCAGGTCTTGCGTCAGAATGGTCTTCGCTTGAGGAAGGACAAATGTGTGTTTTTTGCTCGGGACTTACCCTACCTGGGGCATGTCATAAATGCCCAAGGTATACATCCGAGTCCAGAGCACCTCCGTGCCATACAGGAGCTGCCTTCGCCACGGGATGTTAAACAACTACAGAGTGTGCTGGGTAAAATTAATTATTATGCAAAGTTTGTGCGCAATGCTTCTTCCATTTCAGCTCCGCTTCATCGCTTACGCCGTAAAGGTGTTCCGTTCGTCTGGACGACGGAATGCGAACGCGCCTTTCGCCAGTTGAAATCGGCGTTACTTTCAAATACGTGCCTTACGCCATTCGATCCCCAGAAACCCCTTTTGTTGATGGTAGATGCATCGGATTTCGGGATCGGTGCTGTGCTTGCGCACAAGGATGGCTCGCATGATCGCCCTATTGCCTTTGCGTCCAAATTGCTCTCATCTGCGCAAAGAAATTATTCACAGATAGAGAAAGAAGCTTTAGCTCTCGTGTTTGGTGTTACAAAGTTTCACGATTTCTTGTATGGTCGTCACTTTACCATCATCACGGACCACAAACCTTTGACATCGCTTTTTCATCCGACCAAGCCTGTACCTCCACGTACAGCGCAGAAATTCATTCGCTGGTCACTTTTTCTCTCGCAGTACCGCTACGATATCTTGTATCGGTCCACTGCTAAGCACGGAAACGCTGATGCGTTGTCCCGTTTGCCTGTTGCTGAGGATAAAGCATTCGATTCTTCCGAACTTGCTTGCGTGTTCATTGATTCGGAAACCGATGACGTGGTCGAATCGTTTCCGATTGATTTTCGTCGTGTAGCTGCAGCCACAGCTGCTGACCCTGTCCTTGCTACTGTTTTGCGTTTTGTTGCTACGCAATGGCCCTTGTCAAAGTCACGGATCGAGGATCCTTTGGTTCGTCGTTTTTTTGCTCACAAGGAGAGACTTTTTGTCCGACGTGGTGTTTTGTTGTTGCGTTCCGATAATGATCAGTCCAGAGTCGTGGTCCCACGTTCGTTACAGTCCTCTGTCTTAAAGCTTCTTCACCAAGGACATTGGGGTATAGTGCGTACGAAACAACTTGCTCGTCAGCACTGTACTTGGTTCGGAATCGATGCTGCGATTACGAATATGTGCTCCTCTTGCGTGGCGTGTGCCGAACAGCAATCCGCACCGCCACGGCAATTCTTTGCCTGGCCGAAAGCCACTTCCCCTTGGCAACGCTTGCACATCGATTTTGCTGGTCCATTTTGGAATGCTCGATGGTTGGTTGTGGTCGATGCTTTCAGTAATTTTCCTTTTGTTGTCCGGATGTCTTCCACGACGTCTTCTGCCACAATCCAAGCCTTGTCTGCTATCTTTTGCATTGAAGGTCTTCCGCAGACTATTGTTTCCGACAATGGCCCACAATTCATGTCCGCTGAATTTCAGTCATTCTGCAAGGCCAATGGTATTCAACATCTGACATCCGCGCCGTTTTCGCCTCAGTCAAACGGTGCTGCGGAACGATTGGTCCGGACTTTCAAGTCACAGATGTTGAAGTTGAAAGAGTCGCATTCTCGGGAGGACGAATTGTTGCTCTTTTTGTCTTCGTATCGCTCTCAGCCCCGCGATGGTCGCTCGCCGGCTGAATTGCTCCATGGTCGTTCTCATCGCACCTTGATGTCTTTGCTGCATCCGCCACATCAGGTTCCTGTGCAGCGGCAGACTCCTGCTTTTGCTCCTGGTGACGTTGTCTATTATCGCACCTATCGCGGTTCACGGCGTTGGCTCGCAGGGCGCATTCTTCGCTGCCTCGGCCGCGCGATGTATTTGGTTTTGGGGGCCTCTGGTGCGGTGCGTCGGCATCTCAATCAGCTGCGCCTCTGTCGTCGCCTGGGTTCTGCCGCTCCCCGTCTGCTTTCAGCGACGGAGCCGTCAGGTCAGCGCCTTGGGGACCCATCTACTGGCTCGTCTCATCCCCAGGTGTTACCGACGCTGCCTTCCCTTTTGCCTCATGGCGTCGCGCCGCCGCCGCAGCCGCCGCCGGCGCCGCCCGCAGTGGACGCTTCGCTGCAACCGCCCGGCGCCTCCCAGGGTCACGCGCCGCCGCTCGCTTCCCGTGACCAGCCGTCCTCCGCCATGGACCTCTTGCCCGCTCCGGACCAGATGTCGTCATCGCGCGTCGGATTCCCCGACGCAATGGAGGTTGACCCTTCGGCCCCTCCTGTCTCATTACGTGCGCATACACCGCATGTTGACGTGCACCCTGGACTAGGTTTTCAGGCGTTTCCTAGCTCCCCTCGGCCCGAATGGCCGGGTGCGGGTGGCACAGCCTCGCCTGTTGTTAGGCTCCCCACCTCATCGCATACGTCAACATGCGGTCCTCCACACGGCGGGCGGAAGCCTTATCTCACGACCGTTCGCCGATTTGCGGGGGAGGAATGTGGTGTCACCGCTAGACACCACACTTGCTAGGTGGTAACTTAAATCGGCCGCGGTCCTGTAGTACATGTCGGACCCGCGTGTCGCCACTGTGGGATCGCAAACCTAGCGCCACCACAAGGCAGGTCTCGAGAGACTGAGGAGACCTCGTCCCCAGTTGTACGGACAACATAGCTAGCGATTGGACGTGCTAAGCCTTGCTCTCATGTGCCGAGAGATAGACAGTAGAATAGCCCTCTGCTAAGTTAAATGGCGACCACCTAGCAAGGCGCCATTTGTATCAGTGCCAATAGCTTACGAGTATGCAGGAGAGATGTATTCCAACAAGAGAATAAAGTTAAGTATTAAAAAGGCTACGTATTTTTCTTTAGTGCATTTATAAGTCTCATGTTCCAGACTTCACGCCCGTCTGCGTTAGCCTTGCGTGCCCTATCGGCTACAGCATTGTGTCTGGGCTGTATGGTCTAGACACAACAGTTTCAACCTCCACATCTGGTTACTCCACATTTTTTGACAGGCTGCGTATAATGGCAAGTATTTTAATATAAATAAAATATATGTCATCTTAAGCGTGAAAAAAATCAATAAATTTATAGCATTGACTGAATTTTCCTTCCGTGCTTACCAGAGCATGACAACAATACTAATTATAACAATTGTTTTTAATTTACTACAAAACATTATTAATTTTAAAAAATTGATTGAAAACAGTCTTGACAGCAATGAAATATTTATTTGAAATGGTTACTGGTTTCGGTCAGGCTGTGACCATCCTCTGACCATTTACACAGTGATGGTAGGTGGCTTTCACTACAACAGCCTACCAACATGGTATAAATGGCAGAACAAGATTTTCACTCTGCATCGGAATGTGCGCTGATATGGAACTTACGGGTGGATTAAAACTGTGTGCCCGACCGGCACTCGGACTCGAGACCTTCGCTTTTTGCGGACACGCACTCTACCGACTGAGCTACCCAAGCACGACTCACCACCCTCCCTGACAGTTTTACTTCCACCGGTACCTTGTCTCCTCTCTTCCAAACATCCTTCATGCTTTGGCTAAGTCATGTCTCCGAAATATCCTTTCTTCCAAGAGTACTAGTCTCGCAAGTTTCGCAGGAGGAATGCTGTGAAGTTCGGAAGGTAGGAGACGAGGTACTGGCGGCGGAAGTAAAACTGTGAGGACGGGTCGCATGTCGTGCTCCAGCAGTTCAGTTGGTGGAGCAGTAACCCGCCAAATGCAAAGGTCTCGAGTTTCTGTTTCGGTCCGGTACACAGTATTAATCCACCAGGTAGTTTCATGGTATAAATGGTCTGAAGATGGTCACCTTTTCACCTAAAACGGTAACCATTGGTAATAAACAATTTAATTGCGGTCAAGACTGTTTTAAACCATTTCTAAAGTACTTCAGCCGGTCCGTTTTTTTCTTCTCCACGAGAAATGTTCTCAAAACTTACGTTTCTATTAATTTGGCCACTACCTTCCTTTCGGCTTGTTAGGCCACGATGAGTGAGTACATTCGTAAATAAATTAGTAATGTCAAACGTTCCCACAAAGGTACCCATTCATAAGACTATAAACATATTCGAAGACCTTTTTCACAGATCTAAAGTAAACACTTCATGGTTCCTACTGAGATATGTGTAACTCAGAAATATTCTCAGTTTCAGAACACGTCTGATGGCATATCCCTAGTCCCACAACGTCTGAAACTTTCATTGATATTTCTGAACAAGTTTTGGTATAGAAATAGCCACTGACTTGCAAAATTAAATACTGTATCAGGTATGTGGTTGATGTGCTGTGTTTATGGACCAGTACCACTAGCCAAATATGTACATTGCTACGAGATTTAACTCGCAACACAGTAATACTCACTTCGTAATGGTGCCGTGAGGCATTTCTATAACTTTTGTGGACCTTAATGTTGACAACAGTAGGAGACACTCACTTAATTACAGAAAAGTCACAGCTACAAACACTGCACCCACAAAGTCACAAAGGTGCAGCTTTCCAGTAGATGATGCATCACCTCATTTCAGTGCCATCATCTGAACCTGCCTTTCGTTGAACTAAGTCTGTTCCTAAGTATGGAATTGCTGATAATAAATTAGTAATTACTGTGGCGCCTCAGAATGATATTTGACCTCAAGGTAAAACATATCCTATAAATGCAGTTGCTATAACTAAAAACAGAATTACTGTTCCAATTATTCAGGTGTGTATATACGTATAAGATCCATAGTAGATTCTCGTCCTACATGTAAGTAAATGCAAACAAAAAATATAGATGCACCATTTGCATGTAAATTTCAAATGATTCAACCAACAGACTATCAGATTTATCATTGTCATTATTGGCTATAGCTATGGTCTGACAGATAATGTTATACGAGAAAAGAGAATGCGTTAAATGGCACCACCTCTACAAGATGACTAGCAGGAACCAGTCACAAGCTCTAAAAACTGATGCACCATCCTATATGTGGAAAAAATTTGAGAACCGTCACAAAAAATTTGAAGTCTCGCAGCGACAGACTTTTGTTTTAGAATAACAACAACATATCTTGATTTCTTTTTTTCGACACTAAAGACAAACTGCAACCATTCACACACGGGTGGTGTTTGTAAAATCATAAGTAAGCACTGTGGATATGTGTACTTCGGTCAATCAGGCAGAGCTGTGGCATTGAGATTATCGTAACATTACGAAAAAAATGTGTGTGAAATCTTGTGGGACTTAACTGCTAAGGTCATCAGTCCCTAAGTTTACGTACTACTTAACCTAAATTATCCTAAGGACAAACACACTCACCCATGCCCGAGGGAGGACTCGAACCTCCGCCGGGACCAGGCGCACAGTCCACGACTGTAGCGCCTGAGACCGCTCGGCTAATCCCGTGCGGCTCGTAACATTACAGACGCTGCAGGTTTGGAAAAAGCGATTCAGCTTTTACCTGACATCTTGTAACAGAAAAGAACCCAAACGGTTAGACTTTTGGGAAGGAAGTTCCGTCAATTGACTGTAAACTACTATTTATTCATTTTACACAACCTTGGTATTCGATTTTTAACCTTTTTGAAGTGCAAGTGGAAACGCCATAAAATGTCCGACATGATTAATTGACACGTCATGGTGTAAATGACATGAAATTCGATTTAGGCTTATCCTACGGTCTGCGACATTTCAAGTTACACTTGAGAATGCATATGAGTGTGATCCCCCACGAGGGAAATATCCGCTAATCATACGATATAGAATGTGACGTTTTACATACTGTTAAGAAAAATAGAAAGATGACCTTTCTGGTGTTACCTGAAATCAATAAATATACACTCCTGGAAATTGAAATAAGAACACTGTGAATTCATTGTCCCAGGAAGGGGAAACTTTATTGACACATTCCTGGGGTCAGATACATCACATGATCACACTGACAGAACCACAGGCACATAGACACAGGCAACAGAGCATGCACAATGTCGGCACTAGTACAGTGTATATCCACCTTTCGCAGCAATGCAGGCTGCTATTCTCCCATGGAGACGATCGTAGAGATGCTGGATGTAGTCCTGTGGAACGGCTTGCCATGCCATTTCCACCTGGCGCCTCAGTTGGACCAGCGTTCGTGCTGGACGTGCAGACCGCGTGAGACGACGCTTCATCCAGTCCCAAACATGCTCAATGGGGGACAGATCCGGAGATCTTGCTGGCCAGGGTAGTTGACTTACACCTTCTAGAGCACGTTGGGTGGCACGGGATACATGCGGACGTGCATTGTCCTGTTGGAACAGCAAGTTCCCTGGCCGGTCTAGGAATGGTAGAACGATGGGTTCGATGACGGTTTGGATGTACCGTGCACTGTTCAGTGTCCCCTCGTCGATCACCAGTGGTGTACGGCCAGTGTAGGAGATCGCTCCCCACACCATGATGCCGGGTGTTGGCCCTGTGTGCCTCGGTCGTATGCAGTCCTGATTGTGGCGCTCACCTACACGGCGCCAAACACGCATACGACCATCATTGGCACCAAGGCAGAAGCGACTCTCATCGCTGAAGACGACACGTCTCCATTCGTCCCTCCATTCACGCCTGTCGCGACACCACTGGAGGCGGGCTGCACGATGTTGGGGCGTGAGCGGAAGACGGCCTAACGGTGTGCGGGACCGTAGCCCAGCTTCATGGAGACGGTTGCGAATGGTCCTCGCCGATACCCCAGGAGCAACAGTGTCCGTAATTTGCTGGGAAGTGGCGGTGCGGTCCCTACGGCACTGCGTAGGATCCTACGGTCTTGGCGTGCATCCGTGCGTCGCTGCGGTCCGGTCCCAGGTCGACGGGCACGTGCACCTTCCGCCGACCACTGGCGACAACATCGATGTACTGTGGAGACCTCACGCCCCACATGTTGAGCAATTCGGCGGTACGTCCACCCGGCCTCCCGCATGCCCACTATACGCCCTCATTCAAAGACCGTCAACTGCACATACGGTTCACGTCCACGCTGTCGCGGCATGCTACCAGTGTTAAAGCCTGCGATGGAGCTCCGTATGCCACGGCAAACTGGTTGACACTGACGGCGGCGGTGCACAAATGCTGCGCAGCTAGCGCCATTCGACGGCCAACACCGCGGTTCCTGGTGTGTCCGCTGTGGCGTGCGTGTGATCATTGCTTGTACAGCCCTCTCGCAGTGTCCGGAGCAAGTATGGTGGGTCTGACACACCGGTGTCAATGTGTTCTTTTTTCCATTTCCAGGAGTGTATGATTCAGAGCGCCATCTTAGCTTTAGATAACGAAACTCAATTGCTTTATTCTTATAAGTTAAATCAAATTTCTATTATACAAGTATTACAATCCAGTTGTAAATTCCTCATAATTTTCATCTCCTGTTAGATGTTACGGTTTTTTTTATAAAGTCCCATACTCAGGAAATGAATGTAGGGGAGCAGGTGCTGGATTCCTTTGTCGTCTTTCCAGGCAACGTCCTAGTAGTGGTGGTTTGCCTTTGCTTCTCTTGCCCTGCAACGAAGTTTCAAGTGTGTATTTGTGCCATTTCGATGACTGTGATGAGTGTTTTGTACAGTTTAGTGTTTAGTTTAAGTTGTTAGGGAAGAAAAACTGGGAGAGAGTGAAACATGATGCCGGAACAGAGTCTACTCTTCTAGAATAGCATCTAGGGGGCTGCCGAACTTAACCTGCCCATCAGACGGATGGGTCATTGTCAACAGTGTCACACGATCTCATTTCATCAGGGACTGCGGAAAGGGTTGGAATTCAATGCAGGACATTGGCGCAAGGATTGGTGGTCAAGAACTATACGTCACCATCTGTCTTCCCGTGCTGGCCAACTAGTGCCAGTGAAAATTCTCCACCACCAGGATTCCAAGTGGTTTACCTCGGAGTGGAGCGAAACAGACCACAGCAGTCTACTCACCCCATCGCCGCCCCACACTGAACCCAGTGTTATTGTGCAGTTCGGCTCCCAGTGGACTCCCCCGGAAACGTCTCATACCAGACAAGTGTAACTCCAGATGTTTGCGTGGTAGAGGAATTGTGGTGTACGCGTACGTGCAAACGGAGTTTGCGCAGCAATAGCCGACACAGTGTAACTGAGGCGAAATAAGGGGACCCAGCCCGCATTCGTCGAGGTAGATGAAAAACCAAAACCATCCACAGGCTGGCCGGCACACTGAACCTCCACACTAATCCGCCGAGTGGACTCGTGCCGGGGACCGGCACCCCTTCCCGCTCGGGAAGCAGCGCGTGTTTTTTTTTTTAATATATATATATATATATATATATATATATATATATATATATATATATATATATAAATTAAGGTCGACGTGCGTCTTGTAGCTAAAGACCAGTTCTTACAGGAGCTCCTGAAGTGTCTCCGCCTACAGCATGCCAGCTCGTCCATACGTGTCTTCTCATGGCGTAGGCGTGGGTTCTGGGTAGCAGATCTATACAGTTCGGTTCGGTTTATACAGTTTTCAGCTTCTCAGGGCTTGGACGTTCCAGCTACTAGGTGGGTCATCGAAAGTGCTCCGTAAGAAATTGGAAAAATATTGCTTATAGCGTGGGTTGCGTATCAGGACGCAGTGTCGTTCGTTGAGATAAGTCAAATATCCTAGCGTAGACTTGTCGCCAGAAGTAAAAAGATAGCGGATCGTGTGGCCACAGATCCAATTCACAGAGTGAGCTTTGGCCGAGGGGCAGAAAGTCTTGTTGTTGTGTTGTTGTGGTCTTCAGTCCTGAGACTGGTTTGATGCAGCTCTCCATGCTACTCTATCCTGTGCAAGCTTCTTCATCTCCCAGTACCTACTGCAACTTACATCCTTCTGAATCTGCTTAGTGTATTGATCTCTTGGTCTCCCTCTACGATTTTTACCCTCCACGCTGCCCTCCAATGCTAAATTTGTGATCGCTTGATGCCTCAAAACATGTCCTACCAACCGATCCCTTCTTCTAGTCAAGTTGTGCCACAAACTTCTCTTCTCCCCAATCCTATTCAATACCTCCTTATTAGTTACGTGATCTACCCACCTTATCTTCAGAATTCTTCTGTTGCACCACATTTCGAAAGCTTCTATTCTCTTCTTGTCCAAACTATTTATCGTCCATGTTTCACTTCCATACATGCCTACACTCCATACGAATACTTTCAGAAATGACTTCCTGACACTTAAATCTATACTCGATGTTAACAAATTTCTCATCTTCAGAAACGATTTCCTTGCCATTGCCAGTCTACATTTTATATCCTCTCTACTTCGACCATCATCAGTTATTTTACTCCCTAAATAGCAAAACTCCTTTACTACTTTAAGTGTCTCATTTCCTAATCTAATCCCCTCAGCATCACCCGATTTAATTTGACTACATTCCATTATCCTCGTTTTGCTTTTGTTGATGTTCATCTTATATCCTCCTTTCAAGACACTATCCATTCCGTTCAACTGCTCTTCCAAGTCCTTTGCTGTCTCTGACAGAATTACAATGTCATCGGCGAACCTCAAAGTTTTTACTTCTTCTCCATGAATTTTAATACCTACTCCGAATTTTTCTTTTGTTTCCTTTACTGCTTGCTCAATATACAGATTGAATAAAATCGGGGAGAGGCTACAACCCTGTCTCACTCCGTTCCCAACCACTGCTTCCCTTTCATGCCCCTCGACTCTTATAACTGCCATCTGGTTTCTGTACAAATTGTAAATAGCCATTCGCTCCTTGTATTTTACCCCTGCCACCTTCAGAATTTGAAAGAGAGTATTCCAGTTAACGTTGTCAAAAGCTTTCTCTAAGTCTACAAATGCTAGAAACGTAGGCTTGCCTTATCTTAATCTTTCTTCTAAGATAAGTCGTAAGGTTAGTATTGCCTCACGTGTTCCAACATTTCTACGGAATCCAAACTGATCTTCCCCGAGGTCCGCTTCTACCAGTTTTTCCATTCGTCTGTAAAGAATTTGCGTTAGTATTTTGCAGCTGTGACTTATTAAACTGATAGTTCGGTAATTTTCACATCTGTCAACACCTGCTTTCCTTGGGATTGGAATTATTATATTCTTCTTGAAGTCTGTGGGTATTTCGCCTGTCTCATACATCTTGCTCACCAGATGGTAGAGTTTTGCCATGACTGGCTCTCCCAAGGCCATCAGTAGTTCTAATGGAATGTTGTCTACTCCCGGGGCCTTCTTTCGACTCAGGTCTTTCAGTGCTCTGTCAAACTCTTCACGCAGTATCTTATCTGCCATTTCATCTTCATCTACATCCTCTTCCATTTCCATAATATTGTCCTCAAGTACATCGCCCTTGTATAAACCGTCTATATACTCCTTCCACCTTTCTGCCTTCCCTTCTTTGCTTAGAACTGGGTTGCCATCTGAGCTCTTGATATTCATACAAGTGGTTCTCTTCTCTCCAAAGGTCTCTTCAATTTTCCTGTAGGCAGTATCTATCGTACCCCTAGTGAGACAAGCCTCTACATCCTTACATTTGTGCTCTAGCTATCCCTGCTTAGCCATTTTGCACTTCCTCTCGATCTCATTTTTGAGACGTTTGTATTCCTTTTTGCCTGCTTCATTTACTGCATTTTTATATTTTTCCTTTCATCAATTAAATTCAATATTTCTTCTGTTACCCAAGGATTTCTATTAGCCCTCGTCTTTTTACCTACTTGATCCTCTGCTGCCTTCACTACTTCATCCCTCAGAGCTACCCATTCTTCTTCTACTGTATTTCTTACCCCCAATCCCGTCCATTGTTCCCTTATGCTCTCCCTGAAACTCTGCACAACCTCTGGTTCTTTCAGTTTATCCAGGTCCCATCTCCTTAAATTCCCACCTTTTTGCAGTTTCTTCAGTTTCAATCTGCAGTTCATAACCAATAGATTGTGGTCAGAATCCACATCTGCCCCTGGATATGTCTTACAATTTAAAACCTGGTTCCTAAATCTCTGTCTTACCATTATACACTCCTGGAAATGGAAAAAAGAACACATTGACACCGGTGTGTCAGACCCACCATACTTGCTCCGGACACTGCGAGAGGGCTGTACAAGCAATGATCACACGCACGGCACAGCGGACACACCAGGAACCGCGGTGTTGGCCGTCGAATGGCGCTAGCTGCGCAGCATTTGTGCACCGCCGCCGTCAGTGTCAGCCAGTTTGCCGTGGCATACGGAGCTCCATCGCAGTCTTTAACACTGGTAGCATGCCGCGACAGCGTGGACGTGAACCGTATGTGCAGTTGACGGACTTTGAGCGAGGGCGTATAGTGGGCATGCGGGAGGCCGGGTGGACGTACCGCCGAATTGCGCAACACGTGGGGCGTGAGGTCTCCACAGTACATCGATGTTGTCGCCAGTGGTCGGCGGAAGGTGCACGTGCCCGTCGACCTGGGACCGGACCGCAGCGACGCACGGATGCACGCCAAGACCGTAGGATCCTACGCAGTGCCGTAGGGGACCGCACCGCCACTTCCCAGCAGATTAGGGACACTGTTGCTCCTGGGGTATCGGCGAGGACCATTCGCAACCGTCTCCATGAAGCTGGGCTACGGTCCCGCACACCGTTAGGCCGTCTTCCGCTCACGCCCCAACATCGTGCAGCCCGCCTCCAGTGGTGTCGCGACAGGCGTGAATGGAGGGACGAATGGAGACGTGTCGTCTTCAGCGATGAGAGTCGCTTCTGCCTTGGTGCCAATGATGGTCGTATGCGTGTTTGGCGAAGTGCAGGTGAGCGCCACAATCAGGACTGCATACGACCGAGGCACACAGGGCCAACACCCGGCATCGTGGTGTGGGGAGCGATCTCCTACACTGGCCGTACACCACTGGTGATCGTCGAGGGGACACTGAATACTGCACGGTACATCCAAACCGTCATCGAACCCATCGTTCTACCATTCCTAGACCGGCAAGGTAACTTGCTGTTCCAACAGGACAATGCACGTCCGCATGTATCCCGTGCCACCCAACGTGCTCTAGAAGGTGTAAGTCAACTACCCTGGCCAGCAAGATCTCCGGATCTGTCCCCCATTGAGCATGTTTGGGACTGGATGAAGCGTCGTCTCACGCGGTCTTCACGTCCGGCACGAACGCTGGTCCAACTGAGGCGCCAGGTGGAAATGGCTTGGCAAGCCGTTCCACAGGACTACATCCAGCATCTCTACGATCGTCTCCATGGGAGAATAGCAGCCTGCATTGCTGCGAAAGGTGGATATACACTGTACTAGTGCCGACATTGTGTATGCTCTGTGGGCTGTGTCTATGTGCCTGTGGTTCTGTCAGTGTGACCATGTGATGTATCTGACCCCAGGAACGTGTCAATAAAGTTTCCCCTTCCTGGGACAATGAATTCACGGTGTTCTTATTTCAATTTCCAGGATTGTATAATCTATCTGATACCTTTTAGTATCTCCAGGATTCTTCCAGGTATACAACCTTCTTTTATGATTCTTGAACCAAGTGTTAGCTATGATTAAGTTATGCTCTGTGCAAAATTCTACAAGGCGGCTTCCTCTTTCATATCTTCCCCCCAATCCATATTCACCTACTATGTTTCCTTATCTTCCTTTTCCTACGGACGAATTCCAATCACCCATGACTATTAAATTTTCGTCTCCCTTCACTACCTGAATAATTTCTTTTATCTCGTCATACATTTCATCAATTTCTTCATCATCTGCAGAGCTAGTTGGCATATAAACTTGTACTGCTGTAGTAGGCATGGGCTTTGTGTCTATCTTGGCCACAATAATGCGTTCACTATGCTGTTTGTAGTTGCTAACCCGCACTCCTATTTTTTTTTATTCATTATTAAACCTACTCCTGCATTACCCCTATTTGATTTTGTATTTATAACCCTGTAATCACCTGACCAAAAGCCTTGTTCCTCCTGCCACCAAACTTCACTAATTCCCACTATATCTAACTGTAACCTATCCATTTCCCTTTTTTAATTTTCTAACCTACCTACCCGATTAAGAGATCTGACATTCCACGCTCCGATCCGTAAAATGCCAGTTTTCTTTCTCCTGATAACGACGTCCTCTTGAGTAGTCCCCGCCCGGAGATCCGAATGGGGGACTATTTTACCTCCGGAATATTTTACCCAAGAGGACGCCATCATCATTTAATCATAAAGTAAAGCTGCATGTCCTCGGGAAAAATTACGGCTGTAGTTTCCCCTTGCTTTCAGCCGTTCGCAGTACCAGCACAGCAAGGCCGTTTTGGTTAATGTTACAAGGCCAGATCAGTCAATCATCCAGACTGCTGCCCCTGCAACTACTGAGAAGGCTGCTGCCCCTCTTCAGGAACCAAATGTTTGTTTGGCCTCTCAACAGATACCCTTCCGTTGTGGTTGCACCTACGGTACGGCCATCTGTATCGCTGAGGCACGCAAGCCTCCCCACCTACGGCAAGGTCCATGGTTCATGGGGGAAGTAGAAAGTCTTATTGGGGTACAAAAGCATGTGGAAGTCGATCTGAGCCGGTGTCTGGCGAGTAAGAAACGCCAAAATTCGCCGCGCAAGTGTCCAGACGTCGAACGCTGTGCCACAGTGGAACCGGTGGACATCCGTGTCATCCACTCCACAGTGGGTGCAGAGGGATGAATCGGCGAGATGGATGCGGTGCAGACGATCTCGGATAACTTGTTTGCCATTCACGGTGATGTACCACGCTGATTGAACGTCTGATCCAAGAAAACGCGCATCGATCGCCTTCTATATGTGTCGCCACACGTACTGTGGATACTTACGTTCGATGGGTTTGGACGGGCGGCACTGTTGTAACAATTCGGAGACTGTTTTCGTGAGGCACAAACGTGTAAGTGGTAAGGACCGGTAGATATAACTGAACTCCAGGAAAAATCGTTGGATGTAATAAAAGGGGGTTGGAATGGTCGATACCAGTACTGGGGCGGACAAGGAGGCCGATGCAAAGTTGTGAAGCAGGAGGCTAGTAAGGCTCTGCGGGCAACGATGCCAAAGTTTTAGTTGGGAGCTGGCGTATAGGGCCTTGACACGAGTCGGCACGTGGATGAGTCTCACCCCGCCACGATCTCGTGGCAGTGCAAGGGATTCATACTGCACCTTGAATAACATCCCCGAGCTGACGAAGGATCCAAAAGCCATCAACAGTCGTCGAGCCAGGAGATTTGGGACTGGTAGTACTTGAGCCACGTGTGGTATACGGGAATCATGATACATGTTCACGTATTGCGCGCGTTGGATAACGTCGAGAGCTCGTAGCGGGTGATCTGCGAGATTTGCTCTGATTGTCTGTAGCAAGCGTCTACCATTGATAGTCGCTGAGCGGCGCAGGTCTGCTGTGAAATCAAGTCCAAGACACCGTATGGTGGCGGCGACACTAAGGGGGGCAGCGCATCTCTCCGGCAAGCCCTCACCAATGAGCAGGACTTGGATTTTGACACGTTAAGGCAGCTCCCAGACGCTTCGCCGTAAGTCGCCACCCATGTCAGCGCTGCTCGTACTTCATCTTCACTGCGCAGATATAGTACTATGTCGTCTGCGTAGGCTGTACAACAAAAACGGTGGCCATGCACAGCCATACCTTCCAAACGTTGGCGCGTGCCCTGGAGCAGGGGTTCCAAGGCGAAAGCATACAAAATCGTGGAAAGGGGGCAGCCTTGTCGCACAGATCGTGCGATGACCAGGGGCGGTGTTAGGCGACCATTGTACATGATTTTAGAGGTTGCACTACTCAACAGGCGCATAACCACTGTGACAATACCGCCAGGAAAACCAATATGCTGAAGAACTGTCCGTAAATAGAAGTGGTCAACACGGTCGAGAGCCTGTCTAAAGTCCAGTGAAGCCAAGGCGCCAGGGAGTCGCTGATAATGCGCTAATGCTATCATGTCTCTGTAACGGCAAAGGGCCGTACGGATGTTGTTGTCGCCTCCTAGGGAAGTCTGCTCGCAAGATGTGACGTAACGTGCGACCTTCTTGAGCCGCGATGCCAGTAGCCGTGTGAATATTTTCATGTCGCTGTTGAGCAAAGTAATTGGTTGAAAGTCCTGGACCCTCGATAACCCGCGCGGTTTATGTACGGGGATAATAATGCCTTCTAGAAAGGCGCTCGGGACCACTGTCATCGGTGACATCAACTCTTGTGCGATTGCCGTCCACGTGGAAACCAACAAATAGTGAAAACTTTTATAAAATTCGATGGGTATACCGTCAGGTCCAGGATATCTGTTTTCGAACCCGCCTTGATAGCATCTACCACTTCATCTGTGGTTACGTCGTCTTGGAGGTCATGCACTGCATCCTCCGGAAGAGTGTTCGTAGTAAGCTGAGCGACTTCTGTGATCAGTGCTGCAGAATGCGGTACGGCTGCGTATAACCCGGCAAAATGAGCATGGAGAGTACGACCGATGCTTTGTTGGGTGGCGTGCCGGCGCCCTTCCACATCAGTGAGGACTTGGACCAGAGCTCGTCGTCGTCGTTTTCTTTCCTGAAGGAGGTGGTACATCGACGGACGCTCTTGAGGAATTCGATTAGAAGCTCGAGAACGGACTACAGTGCCTTCCAAGTGACGTCGCATGATCAAGGAGATCTGCGCCTTCGTGCGATGGACCATCGACTGCCGGGCTGGCGAGAATGGCATCGTCGTACAGTCACGTAGTATGGTGTAGTAGAAGTGCAGGGTATGAGTTTGCCACGCCTTTAAGTCCTTCCCATAACTCATCAGAGTCTTCCTGAGGGTCGGCTTTGCACAGAAGAGCCACCATGATAAGGTGGAGTCATAGGCTTCTCGACGTGCCCACGCTTCTTCGACCATACGGCGACAGTCTGAGGAGGTCAGGTGAGCGACATTGAGTTTCCACAGACCACGACTATGCCACACTCGCTGTCGGGCGAGAGTGACGTCACGGAGGTACGCATCATGGTCTGAAAAGGCCATGGGCCAGACTTCCGCATGACGTGTGCCATCAGCAAGGGAGCGGGTAACGTAGATGCGATCTATGCGGCTTGACGAGTGAGAGGTGTAGAATGTATAGTCCGGTTGAGTTCCGTGGAGCTTCTTCCATGTGTCAACAAATCGTAGACGGTCTATGACCACAGAGGGAGATGCACAAGGGGAATGTCGCGGGAGTTGGTCCGCGGGCTCTAGTGTCGAGTTAAAATCCCCACCGAGTACCAAATCGTCCTGCGGACCGGTGATGAGGGGTGTAATGCTTTCGGCAAAAGAAGTTTGTCGGTCATGACGGCGGCCAGTGCCGGACGGAGCGTAGATATTAATAATACGCACGCCGAACAGTGTGAGGGCCATACCTCGCGCAGTGGGGAGGTAGATGACGTCCTCTGCAGGGAGTCGGGCGGGTAGCAGGATGGCGACGCCACTACCGGTGTCGGATGCGGGGGAAACATGGGCATTGTATCAGGTGGGAACTAGGAAGTCAGCCACAAACACCTCTTGTAAGAGTGCTATATTCACATCCGCAGAGTAAATAGTGTCTCTGAACATGGCCAGTTTATGGGAGGCACGAATGGTGGCAAGATTCATCGTGGCGATACGATATTGCTGTGTACGGCCATCCTCAGTATTTGTAGAACGTGCGGTAGAAGTAGCCAGCAGGTGGAGACCCGCCGGTGGTCCCGCAGTGGTGATAATTACTGGCGGGGCGCCAGCCCCAGTGTCGCCGAGGTGGACTCCTGTGCAGACACGCAGGCAGTCTGTTCCGCTTCTTCTTCAACGTCATCGGCCCAGAAAGCTGACGACGTGGACATATGACGGTCACGTACTTCCGGAACGGGTGTTGTGGATTCCGCAACATGAGTGGCAGGGGGACCGCCGTCATCATTCGTTGACAACGGCGAGGACACGTCCCGAACCGGGAGAGGAGGCGTCACAGTGGGGGCGCCTGTTGCTGCTGTATCGCGTGACTGGGCGCAATGTGGGAGATCACCGTCAGAAAACAGGTCGACATCTCGCGGGCGTCTGAGAAAGGGCGTCATCGGAAGGCGTTCGTCGTCGTTTCCTGTGTTTGCGAGGCGACCGCTGTTTTCTGATGTGGCCTTCTGAATCATAATGTGGTCGCCCGTCGTCTGACGCCGAACCCGTCTGGAAAAAGGCAGACGTCGGCACGACACCGAGGTCGACGTCCATGGTTCCAACAGGAACATCGGTTTCGGTCTGCCACCCGGACGGTCCTGAAGCGAGCACTGTAGGTGACGCCGTGCTTGTGTCGTCGGCGCGTTATGCTGCGGCGGGTGGCGTTGACGATGCTGCTGGCGCAATCGAGATTGGTACGACGGGGTCCTGTGCAACCTTGGCGTAGGTGATGGATAAGGACGTGACCGTCAAATCCTGGGCCTCTTCACGTAACGGCGTCTGTATTAAACGGCGGTGTAAGCATTCGGAACGTGCATGTCCCTGCGTTAGACCGTGCGGCTAGTCTGGTGGGGTTGATGTATTTGTAAGTCTTACCTCCTTTTAACTGCGTTTCCGACATTCAGTTGCCACCTGACGATGGCCTAAGAGGCCGAAAATCGGTTCTTTATCAAATAAATAAATGATATTTTGGTGAACGTTAGGGAAGTGTTTTATACATTTCTTTCAGGGTTCTAAGGTCCAAACAACATAAACAAATTCTACCGTATTCTTCGTAAATATCATCTTTTCATCATCTGTAGAACAGTGTTTTCTGTTGGAGTGCAGCGACGACAGTGGAGCGGAGATGGACGCGGTTAGCAGGTGACGACGGGACGTAATCCAGGCGGGCGCGAGACCCGGCCTCTCGGGGGCGCTTCCTTGCTCATTGCTATCGACCACCTGGGCGGCAGTGAGTGCGTGAGGGGGCGGCGGAAAGGGCGACGCGCCAGCACTCGGCTGAGCGCGCGGCAAGATGAAAGGCGTCCTCCCACCTCACTGCGGCGCCAGTTAGCCGCCACAGAGGGCGTCTGCATCGTCCCTGCAAAGTGGTCGCCGCCTACTGTGACAGCGGCTGCCTCGCTACAGTCGGTTGCGGGTAACGAACATTTCAAATAGGGTACGCAGTGCTACCTTTACTGCTCTTTGTTCTAGCCTTCTTCTGTCGCTACAGAGTTTTTTTTTTTTTTTTTTAAAGCGATGATAAATACGCACGACTGAATGGGAGCAGATAGGTGGAAATAGTACATTGAAGGAGTCTATTGAAGGAGTCTATGAGGGGAGGGACTTCTCTGATAACGTGATAGGGGAAGAAAGAGGAGACGAATGGAAGTGGTAGGAGTTCCAGTATTAGAATTAGAATGTGACTCGATTTTCCTTTAGTCTTGCACAACCAGTTAAACAGCTAAAGCATCCAAAATACTTACAAGAATAATGTACAGAAGAATGGAATAGAATATAGAGGATGCGTTAGATGACGATCACTTTTTGCCTTGGGAAACGTGAAAGCACCAGAGAGGCAATTCTGATCTTGCGATTGATAATGGAAACGAGACTACAGAAAAATCGAGTCACATTCACAGGATATGCCGACCTGTATAAAGCATTCGGGCGTCTTTTGCAGTTCTTAATCGAAACGATCTTCAGACCCACCAAGAAAATTAAGGAATATTTAAGAACTGTAAAAGACGCCCGACACCTCCTAGCAACACCTGGGGTGTGGACAAGTATATATTGAAACGACGAAAAGAAGTGTAAACACCCGCGTAGCTGAACATAAAAGAAACAGTCGCTCAGGACACATCGAAAAATCGGCCGTAGCTGAGCATGTTTTTCGAGATGGGAACAACGAAATTAAATTTAATGAGCCAAGCTTTATTGCACGAACATCCCATTATCATACGCGCATGTATAGAGAAACAATAGAGATTCACAAACACCATAACAATTTTAATAGAAAAGAGAAAGTTTTGAAGTTAGACAAAATATGGATGTCGACGTTGCGCCAGCAGAATAACAATCGATTACTCTTAACCGAGAATGATGACGCCTTCCAAAGACAGGCATACCGACGGCATCACGTGACGAATGGTGGTGCTCTCTATACGCTCTATAAATGCGAGAGTACGTGGAGCCTCAGTGGCAGTACCCGGACGACCTCAGAATATTTCTCCCGCAGATGGAGACGAAACGTTAGATGGAAATTTTATACATCGACCACTGCCTCTCAGCCCGGAAGTTTTTCAACTGAAGAATAAGTACTCTGTTTGAAAAGATTGCAGGTTAGGGATATATGCTTAGGCCCTTGCTGTTCCAGCAAGACGGAAATAAAAGAAAGGTTCAGGAGATTAACTAAGATTCAATGAGCAAGGGTATCAATGTGAAGATCACTGAAGACATTGCTACTCTCACAGAAACAGAAGAAGAATTACAGGACTAGCTGTGCCGGATGTTTATCGTTACAGCGATTTGAACTGGCGAGCCCGTCTGCCCGACGGCGAACTTGTGGGTCGCTGGCCAGCAGCTCGCCCTCTGACACGAGTGGAGTGCTTGCGGCAAGCAAATAGAAGCAGTTAGCTCTGGGAATGACTTATCGTAACATCTCCTGTTTGTCTGCCGCCGACGTCATGTATACTACTGCGCCGTCGTAGCAGGCAGTGTTGAATGTTTCCCTTTTGGGAACACAGCGTCGGCCGGCACTAGTGAACTGCGGATTACATTTATTTTTATTTTTTTAACTATTGTAGTCGACGTGATTTATACTATATATCAGTGAGGGCTCTTAACGTCGTTGTAGCAGTCGGTCGGATTTGTCCCCCCCCCCCCCCCCCTCAGGGGCTCAGCTTTCGTTTGCTGTGTACGGCGTTGGCGACCCCAGGGTTACAGAGCTGGAGACCGGTCAGCGCCGCCAGTCTCCTCTCACCGTAAGCTCTGGACATGCCTCAGCGATCACCTTGCGGCGCGGCGGTGGAATATTGTGTGTCTAAGGGAATGGGAATTTTGGCTTGACCGCCCAGATCGCGAGGATAGTACAGACCTCTCTAAAAAAAAAAATACCCTCAACCTCAACGTGTGCTGCGTGCTGATGAGATGCTTGGCTGTTCAGGTGGAACAATCGTTAGCGGGCAACCTCGGAGGACCTTGCCGCACCTCAGTTGTATAAGGCTTACCTAGGCATGTGTGGCTCTGTGTAAGTGGGCCTCTAATTCACTAGCTGCTCATGGGACCGAGATGGATCCTTTGAAATCTTCTCTTCCTCCTCCCAGCTGCCGCTGGTAGGTACCAACACCCAAACAAACAAGAGGGCTCGTGCAGCCAGTCCTCCACACATGGGATTTACGCAGACTCTGTCACTATTGAGTAACAGAAAGCATGGTGGCCAGAATGTGTTTCTTATAACGAAACGGCAGTGGGGAGTTTTGAGAGTTTCTCCTTTTTACATTCAAACACGATTAGAGGGAATTGCTGGAATTTTCAAATCTGCCAAGTGCTTGAGAAATAGCACTCTTTGGTAGAAACGTCCAATTCCCGACAAGTCAAAAACATCCAGAGAGCTAAGTGCCTCGGGGAGAATGCAACATAAAGTGAACTGCACAACATCTTAAACTATAGCAAAGGTGTTGTGACTTGCAGGGATCTGGTTTCCCGAGAAAAACTGAAAGCAAGTGGTCCCAGGAGGGCACCGTTGATGTACAGAACATAATGATATCAGTGGATGGTGATCTCGTGAATTCAAACTCATTTATACGGTCCTTTGGCAGTACCAAACTTCCTGAGCACGTTACGGCTGGTTTCCTCCGCCTCAGTGTGCGGCCTTACTCCCCTAAACCGATTCACTGTTTTACCTGGTAGGGGTTTGAGCACACCACATCGTGTTGTAAGAGGCCTGTCACTTATGGCAAATGTGGTAAGGCCGCCCATGAAGGTGTTGGTTGTGCATCTCCTCCAAAGTGCTTCAACTGCTCGCGTGATGACCATTTCTGGAATAGGGACTGTAATGTCTTCGTTGCAGAAGGGAAACAAATAAACATATTTCATATGGAGAGGCCAAAATGATCTGTAAGGCCATGCAGGCCCCAGCATTTGCTACCTCCTTTGCGTTCGCTCTTAAACGACCAGTTTCGAAGACCAATGTGGCTACCCAAACGAAGATTGCTGGTGCATCTGTGTTTGCTGCTGCACTTGTACAAATGTTATTCCTTCAAAGCCCCTCCGAAAACATGAGACAAGTGTGTTGTCGCTAACGTTGCTGAGCTCTCTCCACCTCCAAAGATTTAGTCTCGTCCATCGTCCAGTGGTGCCACTACCACTGCTGTGGTATTCGCACCAAAGCCAACCTAGAGCAAAAAATCAGGGGTCAAGGGTCTACCACCGACGGAGTCTACAAGCAAACAGTCTGGCACTGTGGACGCCCTACTATCTAACGTCTCTCTTGACTCTTCGATAGAACTAATTAGCTTGTTGTCGGACTGGTGCAATCATCTCGCACCAAGACCGAGTCCCCGCCTTTCACGTCCTCCCCTCCCTGGCGTAAAGACAGGGTGAAAGTGCAACCCCGATGATAGATGGCTTCCATATTACAGTGGAAATTAATGGCTTCAGGACACTTATGGAGAAACTGAAACTCCTAGGACAGGAATAACCTCTGTGCTTGTGTTTACAAGAAGCACACTTTAAAGCCACTGACTTCCCTGTGATAGGTGGCTATACCCTTCACTTGAAGGATAACCTGAATGGGGACAGGGCCAAGGGATGTTGCTGTTTTTGTCAATAACGTGCATCACTCCTATGCTCTCCCCCTTGCTACTGACCTGCAAGTAGTTGCTTTCGAAATTCGTGGGTGTCAGAGGATCACTGTTTGCTCGCTGTATCTGCCTCCACGAGACACAATCCACTCTGAGGCTCTCATAGATATTGTGGGACAACTCCCTTGACGTTTTCTTCTACTGGAAGACTTCAATCCCCATAATGTTTTGGGGGGGCTCGACCTCTACTTGACCCTCAGGGTCGAGTTTTGGTGAGCCATATGACATCCTACAACCTAAAAATTCAAGCTCACTTTTGTAGTGCTACTTGGTTCTTTTCAGCCTCTCTTTCTTTTCTCCAGCACTCGCTGACTCTGTTCAGTGAGTGGTCACTGATTGACCTGCATTCCAATAACCACTTCCCACTTCGCATTCACCTACTTGACGGAGCACTACATGAAGAGAAGCCACCAACATGGATGGTCGGCAGCGCTAACTGGGCGCTGTTCAGCCAGCCAGCTATGATTGAACATTGCGACAGCGTCCAAGAATTGGTGGGCCTTATCACACAAGTGATCCATCATGCCGCTGGTTTGTCCATACCAATGTCCCCAGGTCATCTTCGGGGGCGGCCTGTGCCTTGGTGGATGATTGAGTCCTTTCCAGCCAGTAGGAACAGGTACTTCCCACTCCGCATTCACCAGCTTGACAGAGCACTACGTGAAGAGAAACCACCGACATGGATGGTCAGCAAGGCTAACTGGGCGCTGTTCAGCCGGCTGGCTATGATTGAACACTGTGACAGCGTCCAGGATTGGGTGGTTTTGATCACACAAGTGGTCAATCATGTCGCTGATTTGTCCATCCCAAAGTCCTCAGGTCACCTACGCACGCGATCTTTGCCTTGGTGGACGGTTGAGTCCTGTTCAGTCAGTAGGAACAGGCATGTAGCCCTTAGACGATTTAAAAGCCCTCTTACGGCAGACAAACATATTGCCTTCCTAATTGCGAGAGCAAATTCCCGACGTGTGATGTAGGAGAGCAAGAAAAGATCAAAGATAGAATTTCTGGACTCCATCAACCGTTCGACTTGTTCTATGCAAGTATGGGAAGCCATCACGAGGATTTCTGGTAAGTGCAGTCGTGGGCGAATGGCCGCAGTGCTGACACAGAATGTCTCCAAACAGCACCTAGAGACATCGCTCAGATGCTGGCGGAGAACTTTGAGCAAGCTATTGCAAATCCAAACCAGGATCTGACGTTACCGTGCGACTGCAGAGAGGAGAAAATTCGACTTTTGATCCAACGATTCCGAAAGTTACAACTATACTTTCTCCATGTGGGAGCTGGAATCAGTCTTGTCAGCGACTTCTGACACTGCAGCCAATCACGAGCAGACCCGATACAGCATACTTCGCAATTTTCCAGCTGCTTCGAAATACACTCCTTGAAATTGAAATAAGAACACCGTGAATTCATTGTCACAAGAAGGGGAAACTTTATTGACACATTCCTGGGGTCAGATACATCACATGATCACACTGACAGAACCACAGGCACATAGACACAGGCAACAGAGCATGCACAATGTCGGCACTAGTACAGTGTATATCCACCTTTCGCAGCAATGCAGGCTGCTATTCTCCCATGGAGACGATCGTAGAGATGCTGCATGTAGTCCTGTGGAACGGCTTGCCGTGCCATTTCCACCTGGCGCCTCAGCTGGACCACCGTTCGTGCTGGACGTGCAGACCGCGTGAGACGACGCTTCATCCAGTCCCAAACATGCTCAATGGGGGACAGATCCGGAGATCTTGCTGGCCAGGGTAGTTGACTTACACCTTCTAGAGCACGTTGGGTGGCACGGGATACATGCGGACGTGCATTGTCCTGTTGGAACAGCAAGTTCCCTTGCCGGTCTAGGAATGGTAGAACGATGGGTTCGATGACGGTTTGGATGTACCGTGCACTATTCAGTGTCCCCTCGACGATCACCAGTGGTGTACGGCCAGTGTAGGAGATCGCTCCCCACATCATGATGCCGGGTGTTGGCCCTGTGTGCCTCGGTCGTATGCAGTCCTGATTGTGGCGCTCACCTGCACGGCGCCAAACACGCATACGACCATCATTGGCACCAAGGCAGAAGCGACTCTCATCGCTGAAGACGACACGTCTCCATTCGTCCCTCCATTCACGCCTGTCGCCACACCACTGGAGTCGGGCTGCACGATGTTGGGGCGTGAGCGGAAGACGGCCTAACGGTGTGCGGGACCGTAGCCCAGCTTCATGGAGACGGTTGCGAATGGTCCTCGCCGATACCCCAGGAGCAACAGTGTCCCTAATTTGCTGGGAAGTGGCGGTGCGGTCCCCTACGGCACTGCGTAGGATCCTACGGTCTTGGCGTGCATCCGTGCGTCGCTGCGGTCCGGTCCCAGGTCGACGGGCACGTGCACCTTCCGCCGACCACTGGCGACAACATCGATGTACTGTGGAGACCTCACGCCCCACGTGTTGAGCAATTCGGCGGTACGTCCACCCGGCCTCCCGCATGCCCACTATACGCCCTCGCTCAAAGTCCGTCAACTGCACATACGGTTCACGTCCACGCTGTCGCGGCATGCTACCAGTGTTAAAGACTGCGATGGAGCTCCGTATGCCACGGCATACTGGCTGACACTGACGGCGGCGGTGCACAAATGCTGCGCAGCTAGCGCCATTCGACGGCCAACACCACGGTTCCTGGTGTGTCCGCTGTGCCGTGCATGTGATGATTGCTTGTACAGCACTCTCGCAGTGTCCGGAGCAAGTTTGGTGAGTCTGACACACCGGTGTCAATGTGTTCTTTTTTCCATTTCCAGGAGTGTAAATCCTCCTTGAATGTTTTAATGTGGTGTGGCAGATGGATAAGTTCCCCAACTGATGGAGTGAGGCAATTCTGATACCTCTCGTCAAGCCAGGAAAGGACCCAGTAATTGTCGGAGTATCAACTAAACGAGATGTGTAGGAAAGACCCACGAGCGAATAGTAAACCGTCGCTGTTAGACCAGGCAGCTCTTTAGCCGCTTTTAGTGTGGATTCCAAAGATTTCGGTCCACTGTTGACTACCTGACTCTTCAGCAGGCTTTCCTATGTAGACACTACTGCATTGGAATCTTCTTTGATATCAGTATGGTGTAGAATACTATTTGGCGAGATTGTATTTTCGCTCAGCTGCATCAGCGGGGCCTTCGTGTCCACCTTAATATCTTCATTCGGTCTTTCCTTTCTCAGCGCTATTTTAGAATCCGAGTTGGTGATTCGCTGTCAGATCATTTTGAGCAGGAGTATGGTGTCCCTCAGGGCAGTGTTTTGTTGCCTTCTTTTCCATAGCCATCAACAGTATAACGTCTACGGTAAGGAAACCAGTACAGTGCTCCTTATTGTGGACGATTTTGCTGTCTTATGTTCCTCCAGGGTGGCATCAACGAGCCGTCAGTTGGAACTTATTGTACTGCGGTTAGAGGGGTGGGTTGCAAAGACGGGTTTTCAGTTTTCTGCGGATAAGTGTGTGTGTGTTTTCATTTTAATAGTTCTCGTAGTATTTTTAATTTATCTGTCCTGCATTTGAGGGACACCACCCTGAAGATTAGAGATTCAGCACGGTTTCTGGGCCTCATTTTTGATTCGAAATTGTCGTGGTTGCCACACCGGTGAGACCTGAAATCCAGGACCCTGAGGGCACTGAATATCTTAAGGTACGTTGGCTACAGGTCTTGGGGGACATACAGGGCGCGTCTCCACCTATTTTATAGGGTTTTAGCGCCTTTCACTTCTGGACTAGAGGTGCACGGTGTATGGATTGGCGAGGCCTTCCTATTTAAAGATCATTGATGCTGTTAGGGGCTCTGGCTGTCTACGGGTGTTTATGACACCAGTCCCATACCAAGCCTATGTGCTAAGTCCGGGGAACCGCCGCTTACCATCCGGCGGCAGCTCCTCCAAGTGCGTCAGGCGTGAAAGCATCCCGCGGTTCTAACTTCACCCGCACACCATATTGTTTCTCATCCGCCTCTGGGACGTCTTTTTTTCGAACCGTCCGCGACCCACGAGGCCGTTTGGAGTCCGCTTGCAACGTGTGCTGGAGTCCCTCGGTGTGTAGCCAGTACGATCCCAAATCCAGGTTCTCAACCTCCTGCCACTCTGGTTACTGGAGAGGCCCAGATTATTTTAGATTTCGTACGCTACAAGAGAGATTGCACTCCTGCTTCCGTTTTTAATGCAATTTTTTCTGACAATTTGTCTGAGCACCACGACTAAGTAGCGGATTTACGGATGGGTCGAAATAAGCATTCTGTTGATTGCTCTGTTGTGTCCTCAAGGTCCACTGCCTCAAGAGTTTACAGTCGTTGATGCCTGCGATCTTGGGGTCACTGGAGCAGATGAGGCTTCCTTGTCTGTTTCGATTCTCTCAATGCCGTTCAGAAGTTGGAAAGTTTGTATCCAGCAGATAAAGTACTGCAGACGATCCAGGATGCCTTCCTCCAACTTCTCCGAGTGGGGAAAGAGTTGGCCTTCTGCTGGGTACCTGGGTACATCGGCATTGCTGGGAACGAAAGGGCAATCTAGCAGCCAAGGAGGAGTGCCTCTATCCGCTGGTACTCGTATTGCAGTGTGCCATTCCTCTGTATGCTATCACCTCGCTGTTAACCTCAAGAGTCTTGCGTCGGCGGGAGGATGAATGGTTGGCACTAACCGAAAGTAAGCTCCGTTTAGTGAAGCCCGCAACGCGGGTGTGGTGTACTTCCTTCCAGCAACGTAAGCGAGACGAGGTTCTCCTCCCTCGTGTTCGCATCGGCCACGACCCTATGACGCATGGCGTCTTGCTCTGGGGGAGGACCCTCCAATGTGTGGTGCTTGTGGCGCACGAGTCACCGTGCGCCACGTTTTGTTGGACTGTGTTTTATTTTCAGACCAGCGGGCCGCGGCTGACTTCCTGGCTGATCTGCCGTCTATTTTAGGTAATGAACAAACGAATGTGCTTAGATTTTTAAAGTTTTGTGAATTATCCACTGTTTTTACTAAGATTTTAGGGAGAGGGTTTTAATTTGTTCACAGGGTGACTGCTTCGCCCATATTTTACGTAAGTGGCCAGCCAGCGACAACATCCTTTGGCGTCCTTCGAGCTCGTTACTCGTTTTACTTGTGTTTTAGCCTCTTGTATAGCATCTTCAGTCTTTTCCCGTTGTCTTTTCGTGTGTGACCCCATTTTACTAATTTCGTCCACATTCATTTCTTTTAATGTGTGTTAGGGCGCTGATAACCTCAACGATGAGAGCCTGTAAGCACCAACACACACACACACACACACACACACACACACACGGATTTGTCCAGGCACGCCTTCTGAGGCGATATGGGTAATGCATACAGATGCATTTACTGCTGTGTGACCATTACTGAAGCCTTTATGTTACTGTGTCTCCGAGTTTATATTAAGCTGTTCTTAGCCGTCAAATACCGCAGCGCGATTTGTTTTGGTTTTTGGTGTTTGGGCAGTAACGAGTTAAACTGCAATGCTGCAAGATCAGACAGTGCAGTGAACATTTGTCATTGTGTTGTACGTGTATGGTTTGCAGTGGTTGATGTCCAAGGTGTGTATGTGTCTGTCATATGAGGTTTATGTGTATTGTGATTCTTGTCCACAGGACCAAAGTAATTAAGCTCAGATTTTATTAATTACTGTTTTATTGAGTAAAACTTTTATTAATGGCTGGTTGTACTTTAAAGACAGTAGTGACAGGCTGTCAGGATAGATGCTTTAAATTTTTTTTTTATCTACGTTATTGAGAGCTTAGATTAAATGAAACTGCTCTGATGATTTCAATTCCATTTTAATTATTCGCAGTACTTTCATAGTCTCTGTGCATCGCTGTTGTATTATCTACTTTCTTCGTGGTTAAAGGATCGGGGAACATTGTAATAGGGCTGTTGTCTTCTACATGTCTTATTTGTAGGCATAGGTTGGTTCTAATGGCTGGAGAAACCGTAGTGCCCAGAGTGCACTTTGTGCTGATGGGCTTCTAACTGCGAGGCTCGCAGCCCTGTACCCATCCAAGAGTAGTTGCTTCGTCTACGGTATGTTTTTGTTAACAAAATATATTCAGATAAATTTCATCAGCTAATTACCCAGCCCTTCGCTGCCAGCCCCAAAAATCCTGCACATACTGAATGAAATGAACAGTATAATCAGTACCAAATGCAGACTGAGAGTAAATCGAAGAAAGACGGACGTAGCAAGAAATAGCAGAAGTGAGAAGTTTAACGTCAGAATTAGTGGTGACACAATTCTACTACCTAGGCCGCAATATAGCCCGTGACGGAAGGCGCAAGAAAAACATAAAAAGCAGACTAGCACTGGCATAAAAGAGCACTGCTGTTCAAGATAAGTCTACTAGTATCTAATATAGACCTTCATTTGTGGAATAAATTTTTGAGAATCTACGTTTAGAGTACAGCATTGTGTGGTGGAGAAACATGGATAGTGGGAAAGCCGGCGAAGAAGAGAATCGAAGCATTTGAGATGTGGTTCTACAAAAGTTTAAAATTCGGTGAACTGGTAAGGAAGTTCTCCGCGAATCGGCGAGGAAAGAAATGTAAGGAAAACAGAGACAAGAAGAAGGGACCGGATGCTAGGAAATTTGTTAAGGCATCACAGAATAATTTCCATGGTACTAGAGGGAGCTGTAGATGGTAAGGACTATAGAGTAAGACAGAGATTGGAAAAACTCCAACAAACAATTGGGGACGTTGGTTACAAGTGTTTCTGTGCGATGGAGACGTTGGCACTGGAATGAAATTTTGCTGGGCTTCATAAAACTAGTCAGAAGACTGAAAAAAAAGAGAAATATGTTGGTGAACAACGAAAAAGCAGATGCTAGCAGGTAGTGCTGTTGTATAAAGAGTCCGAACGGCTTTTGTGCTGAGTCCTCAATGCGTTTGAGTGTGCCAGTCATGTCAGAAGGGTGCTTTGTATATATGAGAGAGCAGTACGACGGAGGTACGTGACTTTTGTTTGGGAGGGCGGGGGCGTGACATTCCTGTCTGTAGCCGCCAGTATTTTATTTTGCTAGAAGCTCGCCTTGATGCGGCTTGATGAACGTGAAGCAGCATATGGTATAATAGTGGAGAGATGTACAACCAACAGATGGTACAATATGTACTATTCCCGTGTGAAAGTCCGCCAGTTGTACTGAACTTGTTTCTGATGGGTCGGCACATTCGGTTGTTAGGCGCCAAAACGCATAACTTTTCTTATTAATTATTTGTATACTTTTCATCGTATTTAACCCAGTTTTCAGTATGACAATCTCTCCTGGTTACCTTACTAGTCTACCGTTTTTGTTTATTAAATTTCACTAGTTTTGAGAAACATAAGTGCTTCGGACACCTTCGGGTCGCTTTGGCGCGCCTGGGATACGAAGTACTTCGGCTGCGCACTCAGGCTGTTTCGGACGTTCTGAAGGTCCGGTCACGCAACTCTGTTTCGGGTGTTCTACAGAGCCGGATGCCAATTGCACTCTATGTCGGAAGTTGTCAGAGAAGTTACCGTACTATTAAGAAAGCTATGTCGAGCGTTGTAGAAGACAGTGTAAAAAGTGATATTTTAAAATATAAACAAACAGGATACATCAATGAAAGCTGTCGCCCACTATCATTGTCAGTACTACGGATCTTGCCCTCTGTAGATGCAGAGACTAACCGGGGCAAGTGGCATCCTACAAAGAAAAAAGCATAAACATAGGTTCAAGTTCGAGATGATAGCATAACAGCTCTGCTGAAGAAGATCCCACGAAAGAACGATTAGGGACTCTCATTCAATTTCTACAGATCGCCCCAGCCTCCAGACCTGACTTCTAACACGACAACGTATATTTTATAGAGGGGCAGTTGTTGCTGCTCGTACAGTGGGTGTTTCCGTAACCAATGAAGCCGAAATGTTTTGTCTTTTTAGAGGCAGCGTAAGGAATATCTGTACCGTACACGGGAAAGCAGGATAACGTCACGTGCTTGGTCACAACGCGGAAGACATGGCAATACGAATGTAAAATTAGAACGCCGCACTCGCGAACAACGTAAGCACCAAAACGTGACATGATCTCCATAAGCAAGCAATTGTAGGCCGAGCGGGACTTTCCATCCCGTCGATCAGTGACACAAAAGCCTCTGACAGCAAAACCTGGTGCTGAAGCCATAAAACCTGGACTTTGGAGCAATGGGAGAAAGTCATTCGGTCTCATGAACCTTATTTCACAAAGTTTCCAACTTCTCGACGAATTTACGTCCAGTAGTAAAACATGGGGGGAATCCGTTGATGATTTGTTCAGCCACATCGTGTCATTCCAAGAGCCCCACTTTTACTCCAAAAGTCGCTTTACTACCAAGAATTGTGTGACAATATTGGGTGATCAGGGCCAACCTATGGTACAATGGTTGTCCCTAAATGCACATGGAGATTATAGAGCCCCTTTTCGTATATTTGGCATCGTCCAGGCGTGATTTCGTGATCCAGAGGTGGAATTGTTATCTCTCCTGGCCACCATAGTTAGCAGATTTCAGAACTATTAAGTATTTGTGGTCTATTTTTGAAGGAAGAGTGCGTGGTCGTCACTCGTTTTCATCGCGTTATCTGAACTTTCCATTATTTTGTAGGAAAAATGGTATAGACCCTTTGAAAACCATGCAGTGCCTTTGTTCATCCATTCCGAAACTATTGGGAGCTGTTTTGAACGCCATAAAGTTCCTATACCTAACTGGGCATGGTAAAGTGCTTTTGATGGTTTCCCATTTTTGCCCACCCCCTGTACAATGAGCTGGCAGTAATGTGCTGTGCCTCCCTTCTTCCCGAAAGCTGGAGCTTGCTTGTGAATGCAACGAGCTGTTGCGCAGTATTACTATTGCTCATTATATATATCTAAAACTACCGAAATATAATCAGGTTTATACAAACGTAAAAATCCTGTGTTTGAAGTGAATACAATTGATACAAAGCGGGCAGAATAAGACTGGCTCAGAAAATATTACACAGAACTTACGGTACGCTCCTAGGGGAAGATGAAGTACTTGTAAGTTGGGTTGCCTACCTTAAGATGTGTGAAATATTCTCTGCGCCAGTTGTACTCTGTCCAATCAGCAGTTTACAAAAAAAAAAAAAAAAAAAAAAAAAAAAAATCGAAATTGTGTCCCATGGTTTTGACTTACACAACACCACAAAAACCACCAATGTTGAATGTGACAAGCGTATATATTTAATCAAAGAAAGTGTCTCCTTAGAAACTCGTTAGAAATTTTCACTATATTATATGTTATTAAATGAAGTGTGCATTTGAGATAGAGAAACAGTAAAACATTGCAAATTGGCTTATCTGATAATCTATGAACTTCAGCATCTTACTACATATTAACGGCGTACAATTTCTCATGTTGGTGATTATGAGAGCCTATGGGTGGCGTCTTTGATTAATAATCAAAACGGCCTCGGTCCCGGGTTCGAAACTCGCCACCAATTAAAGTTTGGATAAAAATCATCGTCACTGGCAGTGGAAGACTTCCAGCATAAGAAGTAAACCTCATTCAAAGAGGCGGAGGATGGGACAGAGCTTCAGGGTACTCTCTCGCTTTGCGGTGGGTAATTGTCCTTAAAGGCGGAAGAAACAGCAATGATGAAATGATCAAGGCATGGGGATTCAGAAGGCAATAGAACCCACTACATGAAAGACACGTAATGTGTATTCACACAACAAATTGCCTGTAACTGAAAAAGTGTCATGAGGATCTCTCCATTGGAAAAAGATTGCGGAATGGTCTCCCATCTGATCTCTGGGAGGGGACTGCCAAGCGGGAGGTGACCACGAGAAGAAGATTGAATAACCAACGAAACAATAAAGTTCTATGCGGCGGGTGTGGATTGTCAGAAGGTTGAACGTGGTGGGGAAGCTAGAACAACTGTAAAGGAAAATGCTGAGGCTTAGTCTAGATGTAGTGGGGGTTAGCGTGGTGAAATGGAAAGTAGACAAGAATTTCTGGTCTTACGAGCATAAGATAATATCAACAGCAGCAGAAAATGGTATAACGGGAGTAGGATTCGTTATGAACAGAGATTGAGTTACTGCAAACATTTCAGGTTGATCAAAATCTAAGTCATGGGAAACTGAAATGCGATTGTAGGAGAAGGAGCACAATAAATTGTTGAGGGAGAATATGGTCATGGTGCTAGGAATGGGAGAGGAGAAAGACTAGTTGACTTCTGCAACAAATTTCAGCGAGTAAGGGGGATACTCTGTTCAAGTATCACAAGAGGAGGAGGTATACTGGGAAAAGGCCGGGAGGCACGGGAAGATTTCAGATAGATTACATCAGGGTCAAGTAGGAATGTCCTAATCAGATACTGGATTGTAAGGCGTACCCAGGAGCCGATATATACTCACAATTTAGTGATGATGAAGAGAAGAGAGAAATCAATTCCCAAATAACTGGGTTACTGAAATGCTGAGGAATGAAGAGACACGTTTGAAGTTCTCTAATACTATAGATGCTGCAATAAAAAATAGCGCACTACGCAACTGAGTTGAAGAGAGGAATGGACGTCTCTAAAATAGGCAGTCGCAGAAGTTGGAAAGTAAAAGGTAGATACAAAGAGGGTAACCACGAAGAAATAATGGGCAACAGTGTAACGTCCCCGCTCTTGCATACGTTAACTCTTTAAAGCCTGTACTATGATAAGTTGACGGGCTTCACCTTATCAGAAAGGATTTTATTAAATATGATGACCGCGTGTACCTGAATGGAAGCAAAATCGGACTTATACCCAGTCAGTAACAACAATGATACGTCAAGCTAGTATAAAGTGCAACTACACGTTAATACGGACAAGAAACCTACGCAGCAGATGCTACCAATTATTAATAATACGGTCGCCAGCCTAATTAGGCATTACGTGAGTTTTTTCCTTGTGCAAGTGGATGTACGTACAAACATAGCCACATGTAATAATACTGCATTATATGGAAAATTTTTTAACCAGAAAAATCTACTAAACTAGTATTTTCCCTTTCTGTACTGATTTGGACAAGTTACAAATACACAACATTACACTACAATGATTACTACACACTGCATTTTGTCTATTGATCCAACTGAAATCGGGCGTAGGTTGCCCTAGAAATAGCACTTTTGAAACACACATATAATGTCAATCTTAATAAGGAAAAAACACTGATAAATTTAGGTTTTATATTGGCTTTCACTTTGCAGACCAAATCACTTCAGTGCACTTCAGCATTTAAATGAATAGAAATGAAAAGAATGAAAAAAAGGGGGGGGACCTTGAAACTGTTATAATCACTGTGTTGAAACTATTAATTATTGGACACATGAAGCACTCAAGATTTAAAAAATATGGGTTACTATTCTTTTTGTCTTATTAATTCCTCATTTAACTACCATTATTTTTGTTTCTGTTTAATTAAGCTTCATTACTAAACCACTTTCAACATTATCTTCAAAATTTGTCAGTCTATTATTTACCAAAATATTCATCAACAACAAAGTTCTTTGAATATCTTTCTAGCATAGATAGTTCTGCACGTAATTCTTATTAACATGAATTTTAAATCTTCATTTCGGGACACTCGGATTGCACAACATGCGGAAAGGACCCTGTCCAGGTTAGTGATTAGGATAATTAATTAATAGGGCAATTCTGGTAAAAGTCAAGTTATTATTGAACAGTTAGGAACAAATTTAACACTGGTCCATACGGATACACTAGTAAAGAATTGACCTGTGCAAGTCGATGTGGCGGTTGGCGGGCAGCGAGATGGCGAGACGTACAGCACACATACAATCACAGCTATGGCTCTTGCTGTATCGGCACTTTGCTTCTTCTTGGCGTTGTAATCCTTTTCAATTCAGTGCCTATTGGATATAGCCATGCTGTATAGTCGTCGGAAACGGCACATCCGAGGCTCAAATGAAACCACTTTTTCCAGGATAGCCTCCTCGATCCGGAACGTGTTCCTCAGACCGGTGCCCAACTCCGACTGACTAGCTGAGCTCGTTATGCCGTACCGCGCCCGTGTGCATTTTCCCGCGCTCGCCTGCCATCCACCTTTTACCTCTCCCCTACAGATAGGGTATTCACCAAAGGTTTTACATTCCACATATCCTAATACATTGCCTACGTATGGACCAGGCGTACAATTACAACTTTCACATCTTACAATATTCCCAACATTATTTAAACTTCACTTCTATTATAACATTACTTGAAATTTAACATAAATATTAAAATTTACATCGAAATGTGTTTACAGTTTGTTTAACATAGTGACATAACAAGAAAAGAAATGGATTCAGAACCTTGATTTCAGCAATTTATCGAAATTCAGAGGAAAAATATTATATGTACATTTGTTGTTGTTACACATGCCCCTGTTTCCAGTAATTTTCACAAAGTGTAAATTTAATGGGAACCCTAAATTTTACATTCATACAGTGGTTCTGACTCTTTACGTGAATGTCCAAAATTTTTATACCACATACTTCCTTTCACTCACATTATATAGGTCTATACTTTTTAACATACCAAGAACATTTACTTGTCATTTACTTAAGTGCCTTTTGCACAGTCCAACCTCTCATCACAACATTATCAAATTAGCAAATTACTCATTTTTACTAAATTTCTCAAAGAAATAATTTCAAAATCTGGAATACAAACATTTAACTACAAAAACGAATGCAAATACCTGTATACACAATAAGACAATTTGTTGCTGCTTGCATTGAATGGCAGTCCATTTTCTTACTTACTAAACAAAACACACACCATAATATTTAGAAAATTTACTACACATATTTGCTGCCTATTATTCAGATTTGGGCAGTCCTTTTCACCTCATATTGTCACATCTCCTGTATCACACTTATAACTCTCCATCGACAATTTATCTGCCCTCATTAGTGTATGGCAGTCCTTTATATTATGACTCATGTACCATCCACTTTGGTATTCGGTATTTACCCTTTTCTTTTCAGTCCTTTTCTCCATACATTCTTACTTTTATAGTGCATTTGGTAATCTGAAACTCAAATAACTACATTAGCACACTGTCAATGGTATACATACATTTACAAAGATTTGTTACATTTGGACGAAATTAGTTTCAGCATAAGATACAGCACATTTACTGCAAATTGCTTTATGAGTGTACTTAGGTCACTCACTACTAGGAACATACAGTTTCAGGTCCACAACATTTCTTACACCTAATGGTCTTTTGGATTTTGGGTAGATCAGGTAGTAAGCATTATCGTGTGGAATGATCTGTATTATATACGGACCATTATAAATATATTTCAATTTGGAAATTTCATGGTTCAGTTCACTAGACTTTTCGTGGGTTTTTAAAAGAACATGATCCCCAATTTTAAATTTTGAAACTTTCAGATTTTTATCGTGTCTTTTAGATCTAGATTCAGCTTTTTGCTTTGCCCTTTTTCTTACTAATTCTTTCTTTTGATTCAACCCCAAACTTGTACAAGGTGGAAACTCTAGTTTTTCCTCAATTAAACTTTTACTCCTGCTACCTAACAAAATTTCTTCCGGTGGGAACCCAGTAGTTTCATGATGTAATGTGTTCATGACATTCTCAAAATCCGATATAAATGTGCCCCAGACTCTAAATCAACAAAACAATAATTCACTTTCAGGTAACACTGAGATACAGTAATAATAAAGTCATGCATAATACTAATAATATATACAAATACAGTATCCTGTCCCCAGTCTCTTTATTAACAAGGCAGTCTTTTAGGATTAATAAAACAGTCACTTAAGTCTGGTGGCTTTTTAGGCCTCCTATTTTCTACATTTTTTACTAAGCCATTCAGATCTTGCCAACGTTTCGTTTCATCAGGTGGCTTTTTAGGTTTTGAAATTTCAAAGTCTTTAGCAAGGTCCAACATTCCTTGTTCTGCTATCATTTTATCAGGTGGTTCTTTTTGTTCCTGTAATTCACATTCCTTCAAAACATTTATTAAGGCGTGCCCCAGTATAGTATCATCTGGAGGTTCCTGCAAATTATGCCCCTGTATTACATTACTAAATAATTCATTCGGTTTTGGCCCAGTTCTACTTTCTGTATCTTTCTTTGGAAAAATGTCACTAATTTTCTCATACCCTCTTTCAGTAAAAGTATATTCACTTTCGTTTACACCTGCAAATTCATCGTCACTAGAGTCATCATTACTCTCTTCCTCACCATCAGATTCACTTAAGTACGCTACTTTTGAACAACAGGGAAAGTTAGTATATTCATTTTCGTCTGTATTTGCGTACCTTTCATCATCTGAACTATCGTCAGAATCCGACCATTCTGGATCGCTTTCAGGTTCTAACATAAAAGCTTTTCTGAGACAGGCACTAAGTTCTCCCTCTGCATTCTCGTCAGGCTTTAATTTTAATTCAATATCCCGTTTCGGCAAAACGGCCTCATCATCAGCTTTACTCACATCTACTGTTACTTCATATTCAGTGTAATCCTCGTGGACTTCAACTACTTTTAGGTAATTATCTGCCCCTTCCTCATGGTGCCTTTCGGTAGCAGCTTGTACTGAGCTTGTACTGTTGGCGGATTGTTAACAGAAGTTACTTCCTCATCAATGCTAAGGATTTCGTCCTCCAATTCCTTCCTATTTTTTACCTTTGTCCTATCGGCAGCACGCGCACTTTGCGCGGCGCTATTTACTCTTTCTTCTTTAAACTCGGGCCACGTCACCTTACCGACGTCCCTTTTATCTCCTTCTTTACTAATTAACTTCCTCGCTTCATATTCCTTCTTAAAATCCTCCCACTCACATTGCTTTAGGCCCTTGTAAAGATCGTCGATCTGCACATGCCAATTAGTTACTTCTGCTAATTCATTCTCGCCTTTTACTTCATTGCAAACACTGCTATCCGCACCTCTCTGTGTATCCACAGTTTCATCTATTATTTCCTTCCCCACGGGATTATCACTCGTAATATATTCATCAGTTCTTACGGCTACGTTCGTACCTACTGCTGCCGTATTGCTAGCGGCTTCTCTCTGAACAGCTGTTCTGCTAGGCCGGGCCGTTGCCCTTTGATGCTCCACTTGCCTGTTAACAAGTAGCGCTCTGCTCGGCCGAGATGACTCATTCTGGCTCGCACCTGACGCTTGTTTCGCAACAACACGTTGCGGCGTTCCACGCCTGTCTCTAACCTGTCTCATTACTTTACTGTCAGTTCCGTAATTTTTCTTGAATCGGGGCCGGTATGTTCTGTCCGCTTCCGTTTGGCCCGCAACGTTCGCGGAAATTAGTTTCCCGCGTCGTTATCATTTTGCGCGGTGTACCCTCTACCGCGACCGGGATAACTTCCTCTTCCTCTGCCTCTACCTCTACCTCTCTGTATCATATTGACGCGAAACCCTTCGCCGTCATTCCTTTCTTCATTATTACGGTTATTTCGATTACCAAAATTTTGATAATGGGCACGACTTTCGCGCCAATGGTCTTCGTCTTCGACCCTTTCGAGAAACGCTTGGAAGCTGCGATGATTGCTTCCCACGTATCTCTTTGAATCTTCTGGAAGCTTTTTATATAGCTCCCAGATAATTTCTGAATCTGACCTTCTTCCTCTTAAATGTGTCAATTTTCGGTACCAATATTCGCAGAAATCTCTCAAAGAGTTCCTGCCCCTGTTATCATGAAGCTTGGCCATGATAAACTCGCGCCATAAATGATCCTGTTTTTGTTCGGACCAATATTCTTCCGTAAACCTTTGCTTGAATTCTTCGAACGTCATTCGTTCGGTATTCAAATTAATTCCCCAGCGCTTAGCGTCACCTGCTAAGGCGCTAATTACAACGTTTATCTTTTCCTGATCAGACAAGTGTTCAGGAAATATTCTCTCGCAATTTTTGATGATATCTAAGGGATGCCATCCGTTATTTTTCTTGGCGGGATCGAAGCGTTCCTCACCTTCTAACAGCTTCGTAATTGGTGTGCCATTACAGACAACACCAGGCCTATCTTTAATTCTACTCTCAAGATCGAAAATTTTGCCTTGAATTTTCGAAGAATTTTGTTCACATTTTTGTACACATCCGGTAACTTTCTCACCTAAATCTCTTTCAGTGTCTGAAACTGCCTTTTTCAACTGTGAGATTCCGTGTTGACATTCGTTTACTATTTCAGTTTTAAGACCGAAAACGTTTTCGTCTACTTTCGTTTCAACCAGAGGTTCTACTTTCTCTTGGATGTTGAGAATTTCAACATCGAACCTACTGTTAATGTTACCAATTTCTCCCTGCATAGTATCCATATTTTTGTTAATGGTATCAATTTCAAATCTCATAGTATTTATCACAGAACTTAAATTACCCACTTTTTGTTCTACTTGTTCTATTTGTTTACTAATTTTAATTCCTTGTTCTTCGACTGGTGCTTTAATCTGACCAACTTGTGTTTTAAGCTGTTCGTCAACGTGTGTTTTGAGCTGATTAACCTGACTACTGACTTGTTTTTGAAGCTGATCACTCTCTGTTTTAAGCTGCTCGTCTACGTGTGTTTTAAGCTGACTATTCTGCGTTTTGAGCTGCTCGGCAACGTGTGTTTTAAGCTGATCATTCTGCCCTGAAATTTGTTTAGTTAATTGTTCAAATACATCGTTCATGCTTAAAATTTTCACACTGTTTTGTTCTACGGAATCTGTGTGTTCCGATCCTACTTCAGAAGTTTCTTTCGGTTCTTTCTTTATCTGTGGTGAATTAAACATGTCAGTGAATTCATTCACATACCCACTATCATCTACAAAGTCACCCTCTATTTCCTGTTTTATTCCTTGCTGTGTTCGAGACGATCTCGACATTTCAATCTGTTCGTTAACGTGTTCGTGGTATTGTATGTACGCCAATTGTCTTCCGTTAACGCCATCTGTTATCTGGCCGCGTAAACTCCTGCTACTGCCAGTCGCATTTTCCATTACGCTCGGCACATCTACCGTTTCTACGTTCTTGTCCATACTGAATGCCAATCACACCACACTGCTATACTCGACGTTCACTGCAATTTACTTTACTGAATGTTATTACAATTCGAGCCACTGAACATCCACTGTTCGGTATTCACTTTAATTTGAGACCGACAACAACTGGATGTCCTGTCACCGGGAAGCCACTTGTAACGTCCCCGCTCTTGCGTACGTTAACTCTTTAAAGCCTGTACTATGATAAGTTGACGGGCTTCACCTTATCAGAAAGGATTTTATTAAATATGATGACCGCGTGTACCTGAATGGAAGCAAAATCGGACTTATACCCAGTCAGTAACAACAATGATACGTCAAGCTAGTATAAAGTGCAACTACACGTTAATACGGACAAGAAACCTACGCAGCAGATGCTACCAATTATTAATAATACGGTCGCCAGCCTAATTAGGCATTACGTGAGTTTTTTCCTTGTGCAAGTGGATGTACGTACAAACATAGCCACATGTAATAATACTGCATTATATGGAAAATTTTTTAACCAGAAAAATCTACTAAACTAGTATTTTCCCTTTCTGTACTGATTTGGACAAGTTACAAATACACAACATTACACTACAATGATTACTACACACTGCATTTTGTCTATTGATCCAACTGAAATCGGGCGTAGGTTGCCCTAGAAATAGCACTTTTGAAACACACATATAATGTCAATCTTAATAAGGAAAAAACACTGATAAATTTAGGTTTTATATTGGCTTTCACTTTGCAGACCAAATCACTTCAGTGCACTTCAGCATTTAAATGAATAGAAATGAAAAGAATGAAAAAAAGGGGGGGGACCTTGAAACTGTTATAATCACTGTGTTGAAACTATTAATTATTGGACACATGAAGCACTCAAGATTTAAAAAATATGGGTTACTATTCTTTTTGTCTTATTAATTCCTCATTTAACTACCATTATTTTTGTTTCTGTTTAATTAAGCTTCATTACTAAACCACTTTCAACATTATCTTCAAAATTTGTCAGTCTATTATTTACCAAAATATTCATCAACAACAAAGTTCTTTGAATATCTTTCTAGCATTGATAGTTCTGCACGTAATTCTTATTAACATGAATTTTAAATCTTCATTTCGGGACACTCGGATTGCACAACATGCGGAAAGGACCCTGTCCAGGTTAGTGATTAGGATAATTAATTAATAGGGCAATTCTGGTAAAAGTCAAGTTATTATTGAACAGTTAGGAACAAATTTAACACTGGTCCATACGGATACACTAGTAAAGAATTGACCTGTGCAAGTCGATGCGGCGGTTGGCGGGCAGCGAGATGGCGAGACGTACAGCACACATACAATCACAGCTATGGCTCTTGCTGTATCGGCACTTTGCTTCTTCTTGGCGTTGTAATCCTTTTCAATTCAGTGCCTATTGGATATAGCCATGCTGTATAGTCGTCGGAAACGGCACATCCGAGGCTCAAATGAAACCACTTTTTCCAGGATAGCCTCCTCGATCCGGAACGTGTTCCTCAGACCGGTGCCCAACTCCGACTGACTAGCTGAGCCCGTTATGCCGTACCGCGCCCGTGTGCATTTTCCCGCGCTCGCCTGCCATCCACCTTTTACCTCTCCCCTACAGATAGGGTATTCACCAAAGGTTTTACATTCCACATATCCTAATACATTGCCTACGTATGGACCAGGCGTACAATTACAACTTTCACATCTTACAATATTCCCAACATTATTTAAACTTCACTTCTATTATAACATTACTTGAAATTTAACATAAATATTAAAATTTACATCGAAATGTGTTTACAGTTTGTTTAACATAGTGACATAACAAGAAAAGAAATGGATTCAGAACCTTGATTACAGCAATTTATCGAAATTCAGAAGAAAAATATTATATGTACAGTTGTTCTTGTTATAACAGAAGAAAAACTTCAGCTGATCGATGAAAGAAGCAAGAACACAATGTTCAGGGAATTTCAGGAATACTGAAATGCAAGTCGCTGAAGAATGAAATAAAGAGAAAGTGTAGGAACGGTAAGACGAAATCGTTGCAGGGAAAATGTGAAGCAATCGAAAAATAAATAATTTTCATAAGTACTGACTCAGCGTGTTGAAAAGTCAAAACAAACTTCGTTGAAATTAGAAGCAATGAGATTCCACTGTTTAATGCAGGGGAGACAGCGGATAGGTAGGAAGGGTACAACACTGAAGACCTCTATGAGGGGAAGACTCGTCCGATGACGTGATAGAAGAAGAAACAGGACTCATTTAGCAGAGACAGGAGATCCAGTACTAGAAACAGAATTTAAGAGACCTTTGGAAGACTTAAAATAAAATAAGGCAGAAGAGATAGATAAGGTTCCATCAGAATTTCTAAAATCATTGGAGGAAGTGGCAAAAAAACAACCGTTCATGTTGGTGTATGGGAAGTATGAGTCTGGCGACTACCATCTGACTTTCGGACAAATACCATCCACACAATTCCGAAAACTGATGGAGGTGACAAGTGTCAGAATTACCGCACGATCAACTTCACAGCTCATGCATCGAAATTGCTGACCAGAATATTGTACAGAAGAATCGAAAAGAAAATTCATGATGTGTTAAATGACGATCAGTTTGGTTTTAGGTAAGAAACGGGCACCGCAGAAGCAGTTCTGACGTTGTGGTAGATAATGAAAGCAAGACTAAAGTAAAATGAAGACCCGTTCATAGGATTTGTCGACCTAGAGAAATGGTACAAACAATGGTAAAAGGTGTTCGAAATTCTGAGGAAAAAATGAGTAACCTGTAGGGAGATACGGGTAATGTACAAAATGTACAAGAGCCAAGAGCGAATAATAAGAGTGGGAGACCAAGAACGACGTGCTCGGATTAGAGTTTAATACAGGGAGGTAGTCTCTCACCCCCTACTGTTCAATCAGTCATACAAGAGGCAATAATGGAAATAAAAGATATGTTCAACAGTGGCATTAAAATTCATGCTGAAGGGGTATCAGTGATGGGATTCGCTGATAACATTGCTATCCTCTATGAAACTGAAGAAGAATTACCCCATATGCTGAATGGAATCAACAGTTTAATGAGTACAGGATACGGACTGAGAGTAAATCGACGAAAGACAGACGTAATGAGAAGTAGTAGAAATGAAAACAACGTTAACTTGACATCAGAATTGATGATTGCAAAGTTAATGAAATCAAGAAATTCTACTAGCTGGACCGCAAAATAACCAATGTCGGACAGGGCAAGGAAGACATCAAAAGCAAACTTGGACTGGCAAAAAGGGCATTTCTGGCCAAGTGAAGTCGACTAGTATCACATACAGTCCTTAATTTCTGGAAGAAATTTCTGAGGATGAACATTTGGAGCATAGCATTGTCTGGTAGTGGAACAGGGACAGTGGGAAAACTGGAATAGAAGAGATCTTATGGTCTATTAGGCCGTGGTCCATGTATAAAACTTTCTCCTAACGTTTCCTCTCCGACTGCGGGAGACATCTTCAGAGTATAATGGCGCACTGCAACCAGAGGTCGTGGGAGCACCGATTATCTAGACAATGTAGAGGCAACCACAGTTAGAGATTGTCGCTGATATTGCTAACATTCTCCATTGAAAGTAATCGATTGCCAATTTTATGTTGCAATGTTGACATCCAAATTTTGTCTAATTGAACATATTCCTATTTCCTGTTAAAATTAATATGGTCCTTACAAAGCTCAGTATCCTCTATTGAGATTTATATACACCTTAATAAATTTAACAGGAAAGAGGAAGGTCTTGAATTAGACAAATTTTGAATGTCAACATTGCAACGTGAGAATGACGATAGATTACTTTCAGTAGATAATGTTGGCAATGCAGCTATAATCTCGTACCCGCCGTCACTTGGTAGACTTTGGTGTCCTCTACACTGTGTATATTATCGGTGCTCTCTCGAGCCCTGGTTGCAGTTCGCCATTTTACGTCTGAAGATGTCTCCCGCATTCGGACAGGAAACGTTACGCGTAAGTTTTATATACGGACTACGGCTTAATAGCCCGAACGTTTTAAGTGACGTCAGTACCAGACTTGAAAGCTTACATAGTATGATGGAACAGAAGAGAATCGAAGCATTTGAGACGTGTTGCTACTGAAGAATGTTGAAAACTAGGTGGACTAACAAGGTAAGGAATGAGGAGGTTCTGTGCGGAATTGAAGGGGGAAGCTGTATATGGAAAATACTGACAAGAAGAAGGGGTAGGATGATAGGACACAAGGCATCAAAAAATAACTTTCATGGTATTAGAGAAAGCAACAGATGTTAAAAGCTGTAGAGGAAGACGGAGATTGGAATACATACAGCTAATAATAGTGGACGTAGTTTGCAAGTGTTATTCTGAGATGAAGAGGTTCGCACAGGAGAGGAACTCGTGGCGGTCCGGGCTGAATCATACCAGTTACAAGACTGATGACAAAAAAAAAAATCTTGGCTTCCATCTGACATATTGTAGCTCACTGATTCACACGAGTCAGTAAATGTAATTACTTCCTTCGTATCAAGGAAACGGTCCCATTGCATCCTACGCCCACAACTATTTGTTGGAACTATTGAAATATCCTCCATTCACTTCAACGTTTACCCTCTGCAGCTCCCTCTAGTAGCGAAAGGTTTTTCCCTGATGCCTTAACGCATGTTCTATCATGTTTTTGCATCTTCTTGTCAGTGTTTCTCATGTGTTCCTCTCTTCACAGATTCTGCGGAGAACCTCTTTGTTCTCTATCTTATTAGACGAACTAACTTTCAACATACATCTACAGCACTATATCTCAAATGCATAGATTGTCTTCAGTTGGCCAGCCGTTGTGACCGAACGCTTCTAGGCGCTTCAGTCTGGAACCGCGTGACCGCTACGGTCGCAGGTTCGAATCCTGCCTCGGACGTGGATGTGTGTGATGTCCTTAGGTTAGTTAGGTTTAAGTAGTTCCACGTATTTCTAAGTTCTAGGGGACTGATGACCTCAGATTTTAAATCCGATTGTGCTCTGAGCCATTTGAATAATTTTTGTCGTCAGTTCTGATTTTCCAACTGTCCATGAATCACTACAAAAACTATGCTATGCTCCAAATGTACATTCTCAGAAATATTTCATACCAGTAGACTTGTGTTGGCCAGGAATTCCTTCTTTCCCTGTATTGGTCTGCTTTTAATGTCTTCATTGCTTCGTCCGTCTCGCTTCTCTTCCAAGGTAGCAGAATTACTTAACTCCATCTACTTCGTGATCACCAATTCTGATGTTAAGTTTCTTGCTGATCTTATTTCTAATAGATTCCATTATTTTCATCTTTCTTCAATTTACTCTCAGTCTTTAGACTGCTTATTCCACTTAATGCTCTTATAATTTTCGTCACGTCCACTGAGGATAGCAATGGCATCAGCGAATCGTATCACTGATATGCAGTGATACCGAATTTTAATCCCACTATTTAACCTTCCTTTTTTCTCCGTCTTCGATGTATACATTGAACAGTAGGGGTGAAACATTACTCAGCTGCCTTGCAACCTTTTTAATCCGAGCATTTTCTTGTGTTTTTAGTTTTATATTACCCTCTTAGGTCATGTACACACTGTATATTACGTGTCTTTCCTTATAACTTACCCCTGTTTTCCTCAGGATTTCGAATACCTTGCACTGTTTTACATTGTTGAACGCCTTTCAAAGGTCGACTAACCTAATGATCATGTCTTGTCTTCTCTTCAGTCTCGCCTCCATTTATCACCCGCAAAGTCAGAACTGTCTCTCTGGCGCCTTTACCTACACTAATGCCAAACTCATCGTCCTCCAAGAGATCCTCAGTTCCCTTTTCCACTCTACTATATACTATTATTAAGCAGATTCTACTATAGATTTCGTTATTATATGCCCTTGCTGTCTTCGGAGTTGTGAGGATGATATTTTTTTTCCGAAAGCCTGATAGTACCTTGCCAGTCTCACAGATTCTACACACCAACTTTGATAGTCGGTTTATAACAATACCGTCTGTTACTTCTATACCACAACCTTAAAGCTGGAGGCAGGTCGTGAATTAAAACTATCTTGTTAAAGCAATTATGGTATAAAGCAACAGAGCAGTGTTACCCTCCGAGAGGAATTTTGTTATGTTGACCGTGTTGTACCTAACGGAGGTGGCTTATCTGAAATGAAAGTCAGAATTACGTAAATATTGGAACAGTACAAACAATATTTTACCTATCTACACTGTTCAAAGAACAAGGAAAACGGTCTCCAGCCTAATTAGTCAAGACAATGATTGACATTCTTGTTAAAGAAATTAAGTATGAGTAATTTTAACGGACAAACACAACCTATATTTTGCCACACGCGGGTGCAATGAACTCTGACACCTGCGAATGTTCACGCTTAAGATTGAAAACTGACAGAACAGGACACACTATTTGCATAAATATAACAGATGACGAAACACACTATTAATTTCAGGGCTTATTCAAACCGAATAAGTTTTATAACATTACTATTAATATTCACTACAGAATCATTAATTGGACATAGGTTAAGTATTATTTTTCGAACACTTTGCTAGTTTACATAAAATTATAAATGTAGTTCACTGCAAAATTATGTGCTGGTTACAGGTTAAGTCTCTCTCAGTTAAATACTTTACTATTTAAAATGAAAGTTATTTGGAATTCACTAACAGGTTACTTCTCACTATCTTTTGAATAAAGAAATTATTGTTTTCATAAATAGTGGCCTTCCCATTACTTATTACCTAGCATTAGCACAATAGACAAACTGTGGATCCTGTTATACTATTAATATGCACTTCCAATACGCAAGAGAGACAAACACTTAGCAAACATGAATATATAACTTTCCGCTATTGCAATTTTCCACTTTTACTACAGTGAAAAACAATGTTGACAAATTTGCAAGAAACTGACTCACCTTTTAAAATTTACTATAGACAGCACTATGATCTTCAACCAAGCAACACTTTATAATTTTCAGTTTTAAGAACTTTTAATCTTTAAAAGAAACAGCAAATTGTCTTTATTACCACAGTCTTCTACTTTCAAGTAAATGATTAAATATGTGACTTTAAAACTTCACAAAACTACATTTACTACCTCCCACAATTTTACTAAATCCACAGTAAATCTGAATATTCCCTTCTTACAAGAGATCAAACAACATTATTTAATTAACTATTTGGCCTTGAGGCTTTCATTTTTTCCACAAACTAGGACACTCGGTAATCATAGTTCAAATGAAGAGGAACCTGAGAGGTGTTGTGATAGGGAAAAAGTCAAGGTAGGTACATAAATTCAGTTATAAGTTACCTTATATTTGTGCACACTAAAACATCCAATAAGCTGATCCTTCAATGTACATTATTATAGTATTCCGTTACAGTGATTGCGCAATGTGGTGGCAACTGAATGTTGGTAGGTGGATTTGCAGGCAGAATTGCTGTACTCTGTCCCTTCTTGGTGGCGATGATAGATACCAATTCAAGAATAGTTCCAGCTATTTATCCATCCATCCGAGGCATTGGTAAGTGGCAGGAAAAGCCTCTCTCGGAACCAGCACAATATACAACTTTTACATGGGCAGTGCACAGTTTGGTAGGTCGTCCCCGACGGACTCTAGTTCCTCCTTTTCTACCTAGGCCAACCACAATTTGCGCGCGCTACAAAGTTCCGTTCCCGAGGGGATCCACACTATCTCTTACACACAAGATAACTAAGAATTGTAAGTGAAGGCAGCAGTTTACATAACAGCAAACAATCATTTTAAACAAAACATATCATTTGCACATATAGGTAGTTCTAAACAAAATTATTTAAACAAATTCCAAATATATACAATAAGTTTTGTCTCCCTCCAATGGGGACAAAGAATTTAAATGACAGATATACTACATTGCATAGAATCAAACCATGACATCAAAGTATTTTACACAGAAAAGAATAAACACTTTCCTGATATCGGTTCAATCCAACAACCTTTACAGATACTCATTGTTATAACATTAAACCAAAACAAAAGGCAAAATAAATCCGTACCCCATTAGAGCTATGGTGTTACAGGTTGACTGCAGCTTACCCACAATCATTTTAGAAATTCTACATCTGCATAGATACTCTTCAAACCACCGTACGGTGCGTGGAGGAGGGCATGCTGTACCGCTATTAGGCATTTCCTTTCCTGTTCCACTCGAAAACCGATCAAGGGAAGAATGACTCCGTATGAGCCCTAACTTCTCGTGTCTTATCTTCGTGCCCCATACGCGCAACACATGTTGGCGGCAGTAAAATCATTCGGCAGTCAGCTTCAAATGCCAGTTCTATAAATCTCTTCTTTCAAAAGAAGGTCCAGGATTTGTATCTGAGTTCCAGTAGCGTTTCAGTAAGGCTTAAGAACATAATTGTAACACATTTAGAAGGTCGCCTCTAAATAGCTTCGATGTCCTGCTTCAGTTTGACCTCGAAAGGATCCCGAAAACTAGAGCAGTATTCAAGCATAGGTCGCTACTGCGTCCTATATAAGGCCTCCTTTACAAATGAATAGCACTTTTCTAAAATTCTCCCAATAAACTGAAGTTTACCATTCGGCTTCTCCAACACATTCTCCACATACTCGTTCAATATCATATCGCTCGCACCCAAACCTCCAGATGTCAGATACTCAGATCGGTACCAAACGTTGCGTGTCGGTAGAGTATCAACGAAAAGACCGATTTAGTTCGGGCTGTGTGCTGTCGTCCAGTAGAACATGTGTAAATGGTAATTAAAAGAAACACAAGATCTATTGAGAATAGGAAAAGCTTATCTGTGATCGATGAATGTGAAGATTTTTGATACACGGTAGTTCAGCTTGATCTGTCAGAGAGTTGGCTATTCTCTGTAATAAAAACTCTGAGTGAAGTGATCGCCAACGAACTTCAGTGGATGTCATGTGACGTCCCGTACGACCAAATGCAACAAACAATAACGGAAAAAGAATAGGTGATTGGTAGCGCGACAGATCGTTATTTTAAAGACCCCAATTTCGAAACCCAAAATTTGTTATTTTTTTAAGAGGTTACGCGTGAAATTGCTATATCGCAGAACATTTTCTGACATGTAAAAGGAGGTTTAGGAGTTTGTACCAATGTCTTTTTCGGCAGCCTGCTTTCACTTCGTTAGTTGAAACTAGCAAACCTACAGAGTACATTTGTAAAGACAGGTGTGGTGTTATCTATACAAATGTACGTTGATACTCTAGCGATACACAGCGTTTGGTACCGGTCTGAGTGTCTGACTTCTGGAGGTTTGTGTGTCAGCGACGATGAACCCAGATATTTCAGTTATTTAAACTAAGTGACTGTGTCAAGCAACATATTGCATAATACTGTATCCTAACATTACTGGTGTGTTTCTCCTACTCATCCCCATTATCTTACGTTTTGCCACATGTAGAGCTAGCTGACATTCATCACACGTACTAGAAATTTTGTCTAAGTCGTCGTATATCTTCCTACAGTCACTCAACTTCGACACCTTACCATACACCACAGCATCATCAGAAAACGACCGCAGATTGCTGCCCACCCTGTCCGCCTAATCCTTTATGTATAAGAGAACAACAGCGGTCCTATCACACTTCACTGGGGCACTACTGATGATCACCATGTCTCTTCTGAAGACTCGCCGTCGAGGACAACATAGTGGGTTCTATTACTAAAGAAGTGTTCGAGCCACTCACGTACCTACGAAGTTATTCTATATTCTCGTACCTTCGTTAACAGCTTGTTATGGGGCACCATCTCAAACGCTTTCCGGAAACCTAGAAATATCGAATCTGCCTGCTTCCCTTCATCCGTAGTTCGCGTAGTGTCATATGAGAAAAGGGCAAGCTAAGTTTCGTACGAGCGCCGCTTTCTAAAACTATACTGATTCTTTGGCATATCTTCTCAGGCTCAAGAAAATCTATTATAATCGAACTGAGAATATGTTAAAGGATTCTGCAGCGAACCGAGGTTAGGGATATAGTTGTGCAATTTTGCGGGACCGTTCATTTACCCTTCTTTCAAACGAGAGACATCTGCGTTTTTATCCAGTCGCTTGGGACTTTGTGCTGGGTCGGTGATATGCTATAAATGCAAGCTAGGCAAGGCGTCACTGCCATAGAGCATTCTTTGTAAAACCAATTTGGCGTTCTATCCGGACGTGGTGACTTACTTGCTATCAAATCTTCCAGTGGTGTGTCTACGACAGGGACGCTTATTACTATGTCGTCCATACGGGAGTCTGTCGGATGTTCAAATTCCCATGGAAAATTGTCTGTCACTTCTATCTTATCCGATCTCAAGTCTAAATTCTGCGTCATACTGGATCCCATAAGCCATTCCAATATTTTAATTATTTTTTTTTAGTTATCTGTCTTGTGACTGGTCTGATACGGCCCGCCACAAATTTCTCTCCTGTGCCAACCTCTTCATCTCAGAGTAGCACTTGAAACCTATGTTATAAATTATTTGCTGCATATATTCCAATGCATGTCTTCCTTTACAGTTATTACTCTCTGCAGCTCCCTCCAGAGTGATTTAACTCATTCCTTCACGTCTTAACAGATGTCCTATCATCCTGTCCCTTCTCATTGTCAATGTTTTCCATGTATTCCTTTCCGATTCTGCGCACAGCCTACTCATTCCTTACCTTATCAGCACACCTAACTCTCAAGTGGCTCTTTTTAAGCACTATGGGACTTAACATCTGAGGTCATAAATCCCATAGACTTAGTACCACTTAAACCTAACTAACCTAAGGACATCACACACATCCACGCCCGAGGCAGGATTCGAACCTGCGACCATCGCAGCTGCGTGGTTCCGGACTGAAGCGCCTAGAAACGCTTAGCCACCGGGGCCGGCACCTAACTTTCAACATACGTCTGTAGCGCCACATTTCAAACACTTCGAATCTTTTCTGTTCCAGTTTTCTAACAGTTCATTTTCACTACCAGGTATTTCTGTGCTCTAAACGTAGATTCTCAGGAATTTCTTCCTCAAATTAAAGTCTATCTTTGTTACTAGCAGACTTCTCTCTGCCAGAAATGCCCTTTTTGTCAGTGCTAGTCTGCTTTAGATGTTCTCCTTGCTACGTCCATCGTTGGTTATTTTGCTCCCTAGGTAGTAAAATTCCTTAACTTTATCTTCTTGATGATCATAAATGCTGTTGTTAAGTTACTCGTTGTTTTCATTTCTGCTGCTTCTCATTACTTTCGTATTTCTTCGATTTACTCTCAGGCCATATTATGTACTCAATGGACTGTTCATTCTATTCAGCAGGTTATGTAATTATTCTTCACTTTCACTCACGAGAGTATTGTCATAAGCGAATGGTATCATTGATTTCCTTTGACGCTGAATTTCAGTTCCACTCCTGAATCTTTTATTTCCATGACTGCTTCTTCGAAGTACAGTTATCCCTATCGACGCTGGTCTTAGGCTGTGTTCCAAAAATGAACAGCATAGAGACGGAAGTGATGACTCTTTCTGCAGGACCTGACCATCATTTTGCAGGACAATGTTCAGGCATGTCCAGTGCAAGCTGTTACTGATTTGTTTGACTGATGGGGCTGCTAAGTGCTATACTACCTACTGCACTCCCCTGACTTAAGCCCTAGTAAATTCAACTCGATTTCTAAACTGAAGATCTGCTACAAAGTCGTCGGGCAATAGACCGCGCCGCTCGAACTGTCATCACAACTGGCACTGCTAAGAGTATCCTACGACTTCCACATCGCTGGCAACGGGTTATAAACAACGCTGGTGACCACTTTGAATGTCAGTAAAACATTGAAGCACGTATCTATTTTGTACGAGCTGTAAATAAATAGTTGCCACTACTGAAGTTCCAACCCTCGTATTTACTGCAGGACTCAATTTCTCCTTCTCCTCTCTCGTTATTACTACCATGAATATATTCTTCTGTATCCCTTACTTCTATCCCATCCCCCACAACCGCATTCACGTACACCATGACTATTAGATTTTCATCTCCCTTCACTAACTGAATTACCCGTTCATCATCCTCTGTCTCTTCGTCTTCTGCTTGCGACGTTGGCTTTGTACCTGAACTATGGCTTACAACGCTGGTTTGGTGTCGAACCTGATGAGAACAACACTTTCACTGAACTGTCCACAGTAACTCACTCCGTGCCATACTGTCTTAGGGAATCCTATTCCCATTATACCATTTTCTGCTGCTGTTGATATTACCCTATATTCGCGGTTCTACACTTGCCAGGATTATTGTCGTCGGCAATTGTAGACGGAACCCTCGGAGCGCTCCAACTCTTCCAATGTTTCGAAGACTTACAGAGGTATTCATCCTGCCATCATGATGTGGAAAACCATCAGGTGTGACTACAGGTAAGAGCTGATTGTGACTGAAAGAACTCTGACCGGAAAAGGTAAGTCACGAGCATCCTACCTCCTGATGTGTTGCAACTCATGTGACCTGATCGTGGCGTCAATTTTCAAGAGGACATTGCTCGTCCACACGTATTATATGTCTTTACGAACTGTCTGCATGACGTTGAGTTTATCCTGCTAAGACCCCGAATCTCTCCCCAATAGAACATGTATGGGACCAGATCTCACGTCCGTATCACAGCCAGTATCCACGATGTCAAGGAACAGCTGCAACAGTTGAGGGCCAGCAATGCCTCAGGAGAGGATACGAGAGTTTATGGCACGCTTCGCAAATGAATCAGTGCATGCATCCAGCACTAGTGTAACCTCACACCATTAAGTGGGCTCATATTCGCAAAATAAACCTAATGCATTAGACAATTTGTGGTACTCCATCTCTTATATGGTCTTCCAGTATTTCTTCTTCGAGTGAATTTAAGACTGTGAGCCTTTACCGGGAATCTTTCTCCTCCCATACAGTCTAGATGTTCCTTCCATTATATCTTATTTTTCTTTATTTTCTCGTTTAGGTTTATATTCGTAAGTCTTTCCGTATACCTTCATTTCTTTCCTTCCTTGTACATCCTTCCCCTCTCCTGAAAAATCTCATTTCTTGAGCCAGTATTCTACTTTCATAAGTAAGGGCTGATATTGCTATTATTTCATGCAACTTCAGTTGGGTTTTGTTCCTGGCTTTATTTTGAAAACTTCTCACGATGCTTTCTCATACGGAAGTAAATTTCCATACCATGTTTATGATGTCTCATCCTACGTATTTAAAATGTTTTCTTGCTTCAGTATTTTATTATTCCAAATAATTATAGATTTCACTGGTAGTCACTTTCGTTTTATCCACAGACAATATTAGGTTCTAATCTCCAGCTACCTGCTACAGCTTATAGACTCCCATCTGAAGGTCATCCTCATTCCATGTAATCAGAGTTAGGTCATCTGCATTTAAAATTACATTAATCTTATGTCATGGTTTAAAAGAACTCCCTTTCTGTTCATTTTCAGTTTGCTAAAATCTATATATTTAAAGAGTGTTGGAGAAACACATCCTTGTTTATGTTCGTTGGCTTTGTAGTAATATTTTCCATATCTATAACAATTTCGGTGTTTGTGTATAGACTCTTAACAGCATTTAGGAGTTGAGATAAATAACCTCGTTCAATCATGATATTCTACAGCATTTCTCTGTTCAGATTATCGAATTTCTTCTCAAAATTCACAAAAACAAGTTGAGTTTCCCTAATAAACTCTCATCTCTTTTCTATAACGGGTTCCAGTATAAAAACAGTGTCAGCAGCTGATCATCATTTTCTAAAACGTGACTGTTCTTCAGATATTAGCTTTACCATGATATTTTTAAGTTTAAATTTAGGATTTTACCATATAATTTACAAGCTGAATCCAGGACGCTCGTACCTCGGCAACTTCTACATATACTTTCCTAGTCCATTTTAAAGACAGATATTACTTTGACTGTTAGCCAGTATTTTGGTATCTTCTTATTTCAGCCACGGAGGTTTTAGATGTAGGAATGACCCTCCAGATTTCCACTGCTCCATATTAGTACCATCTAAACCAGGAGCTTTTCAGTTTTTTGTAGCTTTTAGCTTCCGCCAGTTGCCTCATATCAAGATCTTCTAGGACTTTTGTGTCATTGAATTCAGGTAAGGTCTGAATTAAAGTATGCTCATATCACAATTTTTATAATGCGTTATAAATTCCTTCTCTCCCATGTTATTGACACATATACGATTATTTTATTCGTCATTTTATAAGCACTAGGTTCTCTACCATGTAAATCATGCTCCATACTGCTAATAAAGAGTTCCCATGATTCTGTGTGCGTTTTCCAAGTTATGCATTTCGTATTTTTCTCTTCTCTCTATATTCGTTATATTCTTCGTTTGTAAATTTGGCTCAGTTTTCCAACTGCGGAAATAAAATCATAGACCAGTTTCGTCTCCTGATTCCGTTCTAAGTGCTTTACTTCTTTTTTGTCAGATAACGTATTTGTCGGTTTTGTAGCCCATACGCTGGTAGAGATTGAGATTATATGTACCATACATAAGTAGAGTTTCTTCCTCACACTAAGACCTATGTTTGATGTGATCTTCTTACGATGAGCCGCGAGGTTTGATTGGAGTGGAGTTTGGCTATGGATTGTGGAAGCGAGGGCTTATAATTAGTATTTTCTTTACAAAAGAAAATAATACGCCACCAGACAGCACGCAAATATAAAGTATTTTCAGTTTCAGCAATAATGTCTTTAGGAATCTAATGATATGCCATCCCAAAAGAAATACAATACGATTATCTCAAAATGAGCAACAATAATATGTAACGGATCTTACATCATCCACATATTATAATCTTGCTGCCGCCCAGGACGAGTGCACAAGAAGGATCCAAATTAAATAACTCCTTTCTTTCATTGATTAACTTAACTAAGAGGCACCATACGCATTAAGATACATCAGGACAGGCAACTAACTCACTATTCAACATGAAGGAAACTTCTCAGTCAAAATCGCATCTGTAAAACATTTATTTACTATTAGCGGTTTTGGTAAAGCAGAGTACCTTCATCTGATTTTGGTAAATGAAGGTAACTCTGTTTTACCGAAACTCGTCATCGTAAATTAAGTTTTAGAAATACGATCTTGCCTGAGAAGTTGTTTTCCTTTCAGTTGAATTTTTGCAGATCGCCCCTTATTACTCAGTACGAGTATGTTGACTCACATTAATTAACTATAATCTACTGATATCAACACAGGGAACTTACAGAGATCATCTTACGATGAGCATAAAGAAAAATGAACTAAGTAAAGACAAAGACACTGTAACAGAAAAGGAAGGTAAGCAAAAAAATACAATAACCTATTGCTATTTTTTTTTCCACTGTTGACGTCCACTGATTGCCAGTCCACTCTCGCATGACAGTAACCCTCCCTTCAGTCAGCAATGCTGATTTGATAAGACTCGACACTATCTCACGACAACTCTGCAGCTGTCCCCAGTGGCCACCTTGTTGTTGACTCCTTGCTTCTGCTGACTGCTTCCTTCGCCAACCCTTTGGGCCAGCCTCGCCGCTATACTAGAAGTGTGGCCAGTATACCAAACCCTGCTACCACACCTCAACTCATCAGCTGTTGCACACAGCAGCCTCAGATGCTATTTCAGATCGATATCGCTTCTAATCTCGGTACCGCCGACTGATTTCCTCTCTGTTGCGGTGCTGCAGCACATCTCGGCGTAGTGCTGGCTTTGCCACTTGCCCTCACGTGTGCTAGCTGTTGCAATTTCAGTGCCATAAGTTCACTGGTACTACCAACTGCATAGATGTGATAACAAACATGGCACGACATTTCACTTTCGCAGCACAAAAATACATAGTTATTTTCAGTTCATTGAAAGAACTCTTAATATCTTGTTTTGCACATTGTGTATTCGTATCAATGATAGACCGTCCAGAGGCTGTCCCTAAGAGGTTTATCAGTAGAATTTTGAGTCAAGTCACTGCAATTATAATTGAAAGGTAGAGATGTACATAAGTACCCTCGAACCAAAATAATGACCACACAGAACCGCCACAACAAATTTAGAGGAAGATTTTCGCATACCCTCTGTCTCGTTTTGTAAATTCACTATTAACGAAAATACACCTCCCGTTAAGTGAAAAATATATTCTTACCACTACTCACATCTGTTCTCAACCTACAATCGACCTTGACACTTTATTGCTGTTGTTTGGAAAATATGCAGAGAAACACTGTGATAACTGTTGCAGTAATGCTGCACTGCCATCTCCAGCAGTTAGTTACATTCATAAATTTTTATTCTGTGATCAATGCATGTCCCCCTGGCAGTAATTACATAAGAAATATTGTACTTAATTCGTGTGTTAAATTTATAGTTACGTAAGTACTATTACTGTACCGTAAGTTTTCTCGTAACATGCTTTAGTCTGAGCCTTGTAACATTAAGCTAGAAGCTATCAGAGAAGAAACATTTTAGTAACCAATTCTTTTTCTCCCTGCCGTGGACGTGTTGCGTTGATTTCACGTGACAAGTTAAAATTGTGTGTCGGGGCGGGATGTGATCTCCGACGCTTGCTCTACACGGGAGAACACAACCACAGTTACATAAGTGTTTGAAAGCAAAGGGGACAGGCCCGCGATAAGTTAAAGCTTTTAGTATTCAGACAGCACAATTGGCAGCGCACTGCACGTGCAAGACAGGATCTGGGATCGGATGACGGTACTACGCAGTGTCTTAACATGTCACGTCTAGTCAACCTCAAAGTGATTGCAATAATGCTCATCTGCGTTCTGCTCAAAATTTGACGCTGGATTTACTGTATACAATGTTTCTTAATGGAAGATTACACAGACGCGTATGATATGACTCTAGTGGGATATGGTTATAACTGGCTGGCTCTGAGCACTACGGGACTTAACATCTGAGGTCATCAGTCCCCTAGAACTACTTAAACCTAACTAACCTAAGGACATCACACACATCCATGCCCGAGGCAGAATTCTAACCTGCGACCGTAGCAGTCGCGCAGTTCCAGACTGAAGCGCCTAGAACCGCTCGGCCACCGCTGCCGGCTATGGTAATAACTGTGTTACCATTAAATGCAAAAGCTGTATGGCAATTTGAGATCTGAGACCACACTACAAAATTGATAAAATAATTTTTCGGCTTCAGCCAGTATTTTTTTTTTCTTTTTTTGGCACGACTGGTGTCAGGACCTTACTGCTATCATCAGATGATTTTACAGTTCAATTTGCTTGCGTTTGGTTTTATAGAGTCCTTTAAAGTGTGATCAGGTATACTTGCTGGGTGTCTCAATGAGGATATATACTGGAATTTGTCCTGTACTTGAAAATTGAACGGAATTCGTAAGTGAACCTTAATGTACAGTCAACTATAAAAGGATCTTTTGCTAGCAGCATGCTACCGAAAAGAAGAATGTTAATAAATACCAGTAACCAAAAACAACTAAAGCTGAAAAAATGTTTTAGAATACACTTTTGCGTTTTGCACGCTCATTACGGCCAAGACACTGAAGGTCACGGTCTAGTTGTCTTTATAAGTAAAATAATGAAGAATTTTAGCAGGTGAGGTGGTTTTCTTCACCTTTATTTCTTTGCGGTGGGATTCAGCACTAGTGCAAATGTTAAATTTTTTAAAAGTTACATGCGAGGTCGCTCACAATCTGATAATATTTAGTACCTATAAATTAGATACACTAATAAATATCATGCTGTATTGTTTCGTAACACTGCTAACTAAGAGACAACTTCCCATTAACACCTTAGAATTTTTGAAAATATTAGCTTGGAGTGTAAGAGGAATCACCCTGTAATTCGCTTTTAAGAACAACGGGAAGAATGCTGAAGATTAGACAGGTAGATCACAAAAGTAATGAGGAGGTAATGAACAGATTTAGAGAGAAAAGAAATTTGTGGCACGACCTGACAAGAAGAGATCGCTTGGTAAGATACATTCCGAGACATCAAGGAATCAACAGTTTATGGTAGAGGGAGACCAAGAGATGATTACAGTAAGCGGGTTTATTAGTATGTAAGTTGTAGTAGTCATTCGGAGATGACGAGGCTTGCATAGAATAGATTAGCACGGAGGGCTGCATAACCAGTCTTCGAGCAGAAGACCTTAACAACAACAACAGCAACACAGTAAACGACTCATGGGCACGTAATGGGCAGTTCTCTTCACTAAATCCCTTTGGAACATTTTACTGCATCACCTTCTCGGTTCACTTAACATATTACATAAAACACTATAATGTTCTGATTTCTCGATTAATTAACGTGCTGTAAGATTAATTGCGCTTTCACACGTAGTAAATATTAGGACTAGTCACTTTTTGAGATACAAGTCGTAGTTTTCCTGTGATAATTAATAATTAATTCAGCAGGTTTAGTAGTACCTTTGTCCGAGGTTAAATACTCTAGTTCGTTCTGCTTTGCTCCATTCTAAATTGCGAACATCTACGCAATTCTGTAAGTGTAGGTTACGTTTTACCAGTGGATATGACTCGTATCTGAGGCCGTGGTAGGAACCTGATGGAAGAGCTGTCAGCTCTCCACAGACAGCTGAGAGCCACTGCGGACAGTGCTGGTGATGGAGCAGCAGTGCTGTCTCATACTGGCGCAAGCTCCCAGTTTCACTTGCTGCCAGACGTAGGTCGCTGAGAATTTAGATTTATCACAGTTTGCAACTTTAATCTTTCTGGAACTGTTTAAAAGGACTGTGGCGATGAACCGAAGGCAATCCTTGTGAAGAATAGGGTTTAGGCTTTTCCTTCTGAGCCAGAGCCACCTCATTTCGCTACCCGTTCTTTGCTTACCAATGGACAACCACCGAGGGATAATATTTTCAGGTGCTTCCAGTGTTTTATGCGCGATGAGCCCAGTTAAGAAGCAGCATCAGAAAGGGGGGGGGGGCGATGGTTAAGAGGATAATGATTTTACATGCTCAGGGACTATAATAAAGGAAAAGGTATCCCCAACAATAATGGAGAGGACCGTTATGACGTCTATCCGACGTCGTGGATCGTAAGTCAGTTTGAATATAGGGTTACATTCACTGTTGCTGTAAGTCAGTGCGCGTCAGAAGAGAGAGTGAGAGGGCAAAGGTGGAGGGGGGGGCGGGGAGACAGTGTACCTACTCCACTATGACAGATAGTCAAGACACCTGGAATGTTTCAGCCTGTAGGAGATATCGTCCTTGAGCTACGTCCGACTGTGAACCCTACCAAATAAAATAAAGGCAATACACATACATTCAAGAGATAATTATTAATAAATAACTTACCGGAGAATCTGTGCCGACCGTAATGGGATCATTACTCCCACTGACGTTTTCTGTTTGTAGTATTACGTACTAAAGAGAACCTCAGGAAAATATAAAAATAAAAAAAAAAATTTATGTGACCAATATCGGCAGGCAAGGCCGACTGCTGAAGGAAATGTGCGCAAGTGAGAAATTACGAGGTGAGATCATTAAGCAGTCTAGCCCAAAGCTTTGAGATAATAACATGGAACTAGTTATCTAACGAACAAATATTGCAGAGCGAAGTGAAATAAATGTAAAAAGGCAACTATAGACGTGATATTATAGAACCTTCAATAAGAAAAACGGTGATGTTAGATATAAATGTAAATATGCGTTTGGTTAGGGCCTCCTATCGGGTAAAGCCGTCATCTACATCTACATCCATATCCATACTCCGCAAGCCACCTGACAGTTTGTGGCGGAGGGTACTTTGTGTACCTCTATCGGTCTCCCTTCATCTGGAGCAATTCTTTTTAGTTGACGCTGCTTCGGCGACCTGTGTTCGATGAGGTTGAAAATTATAAGAAAGACAACAAAACACCCAGTCCCGAAGCCAATGAAATCTCCGGGCCGACCAGGAGTCGAACCTTGTAATGATACTTGAATTACGTAACCATTATGGTACCTCACCTGAACCTCTCGATACCAGTAATATTCTATTGTATTTCTGTTAACTACTTAACATATTTCTGAGACAACATTCCGATTTGATTTCACTTTTGATACATCGATATGTTTATATTGCAATGATATTATTCTTATGTGTATTCTTTCTTTTGTCACTATGATCATTGCCGTACTTGTAACTCTGATTTTTTGGCGCATAAGCGATTATTAGTTAGTTGTTAACTTGTTAGAGAGTCGGACCTTGAGAAAGTCAAGTGTTGGACGTCATGTTGGACAGACGCATAACGTAGTCAGCTTATAAAGTGTGAACTTTAACAGTGACTGTGATGAAGATGTTTTCAAGTATGTTTTGTATTGTGATGTGTTGTTTTGTGTGTTACGTGATATTGCAATAAAAGCAATTAAAAGGAAGTGTAACTTAAATTCGGAGTGCTGATTATTTTTTTTTTTACATCACTATTGTGCTAACTTTGAAAGGTTTAATCTCCAAGAATGGTTTGTGAAGCACATCTACAAAACTTTTGAATATAGCAGAATAAAACCTAGGCCTCTTTGCACCCGAGCTTGGAATCATAACCACATAGATTTTCTACGATTGAGCCATGATTTTACGACGAGACCAGCGTGGGAAACAAAAGAAGATGAAGGCCTAGTTTTTTGATTATTACATGAAATTACTTTATTAACTGTGCTCTAATGACATCTGCCACATAATATGACTGTTGTTGCCGAAAATGCAGTATTTAGCAGCGTGAGCAACACCACAATCGTTATTAAATGCTGACCTTTGTTGTGGTAGGGTTGTTAGAACCTGGACTCCTCAAATGGCATTCTGCCGCACTAACCGCTCGGTATGGAGGGAGACAATACAATGGTTTCAGAGTTTGATATTCTGATTAGCAATTGGACTATAAACTACGGCTCCGTATTAATGTTACCATATCGCGACCTATGTTTCCTTATTCAACACAATTCAACAAATAAGCTGGCACCCGATTTTCTTAAATCTGTAATGATACAGTGAAGTTGCAGGGCTGGGAGGAGCGGTGAGTAAGCATTATTCATAAACATATATTTTTTCACAAAAAATTAAGCATTAAAAGAAAAAGGACACCAAAGATAAAAATCGAAGCGATAACACAACTTTTTATTCATGATTCATGCAAGAAATTTCATGGATGAGTGCTAAACATTGGTATAACAACATCATGTATCCATAAAAATTTAAGTGCAATGCACATAACCTTAGTGGTGATAAGCTGACCGACAATTAATGAAACAGAATTACTCAGTAATTATTTTAGTATATCAGCTATATTAGAACAGACTTATCTACGATTAAAATTAATTAAAACTGTACACCAGTCTACTCGAATATGGCTACACCAGCCATATTTTGACGCATGAGTTAAGATATCGCTGTATAAAAATGGAATAATTGTGCATCCATTCTTTGCATAACCACCAGCGTAGTAATAAAACCTCGAAGGTGCCCATGCTCTAGGTAGAGGTAAAACCATGCTCAAGAATGACTCACTGCCCAGTAATTACATACAAATATCTTTTGATTAACTAACAGAGCTGACAATTATTCGGCCGTTGATGAAATATACCGACGATATAATGTATGCAGTCAACACAATAACCATGAGGCCCTACAGATCAGCAGACATCATGTTGTGGCATTCGATATGCCACCCTCCCAGAGGCGCAGTTGGCGATCTACCACCAAGTCATCGCGTGCTTCCAAAAAGGTGCGTTTCTTACCATATAACTCATATTTTATAACAAATATATAGTATGACAATTGCCAAAACTGCAGTAGGAGAACAGGCACGGCAATGGCCGGATGGAGAGTTCAAAACTTTGTGTAAAAAAGGGGCCAGGAGGGAGATTTGAACACGGATCTCGTGGTTTGCGGACCACCACTGTAACCACACAACCACGACGCCGGAATTCTTGCTATTCACTCGATGTTACACATGTTGAGCTTGAACCGCTCACTGTTCTTATTTTGCTTCGTTTTTCACAGTTCTAGTAGACTTCTTCCTCTTTTCACGCTTGATCTGGGTGTCAGGTTTTGACAGACTGTCTGTTGGGCCACTTTATAGATAAATATCAGGGGGGTATGGTGCCGAGTTTCCCTTGTTGCCTCCCTAGGCAGTTTTTACCCTCCAACTCACGATTTTTTGATGTCTCAGAATGTGTCCTATGAACTGACTGCTTCTTTTATTAAAGTTATCCTACAAATTTCTTTTCTCTCCAGATCTGTTCAGTACTTCCTCATTAGTTACACGATCCATCCATCTGATCTTCAGCGTTCCTCTGCAACACCACATTTCAAAACCAATTCTCTTCTTGGATGAACTGCTTATAGACCCCGTTTCACTTCTGTACAAGGCTACGTTGCAGAAAAAAGTCTTAAAAAAACGTCCTAACACTAAAATTTATATTCGGTGTTAACAAATTTATCTTCCTCAGTAACGCTTTTCTTGCCATCGCCATTATGCACAATATATTCGCTCTACTTCGCACATAATAAGCTATTTTGCTACCAAAGCAGCAAATTTCTTGTACCACTCCTACTGTCTCATTTCTGAATCAACTCTAAAACCACTGTCTGATTGAATCTGACTAAATTCCATTAAGCTTGTCTTGATGTTGTTGATGTTCACCTTCTGTCCTCCTATCAAGACAATGTCCATTCCGTTCAACTGATCCTTTGCTGTCTCTTAAAGAATTACTATTTCACCAGGAAGACGCGAAGCTTTTATTTTCTCTCCCTGAACTTTAACTGCCTTTCCTATTTTCTTCTTGTTTTCTTTCTCTGCTTTCCCTGTGTACGGATTGAATAACATTGAGGGTAGGTTACAACCCTGTCTCACTGAATTCTCAAACCTTGCTTCCCTTTCAAGCTCTTCGGCTCATATAACTGCTGTCTGCTTTCTATACAAGCTGTAAATAACCATTGGAAATTTAAAGAGTTCACTCTAGTCAACTTTTCAAAAGCGTTCTCCAAATTACAAATGCTATAAATGTAGCTCTACCTTTGTCTAACCAATCATCAAATTTAAATCGTAGGGTCAGTACTGCCAACACTGTCTTTCCGAAGGTCAGCTTCTACCACTAAATAATTTCTGGCAGTATTTTCTATGAACGCATATTCATTCATATGGTCACCTGCTTTCTTTGGAATTGGAATTGTTACATACTTCTAGATGTCTTAGGATGTTTCCCTGTCTCATACATCTTGGGCACATGGTGGAATAGTTTATACTCCGGGATATCAGAAGTTCTGAAAGAAGTTGTCTACTCTAACGACCATGTTTTGGCTTAGATTTGTCAAATTCTTCTCGCAGTATCATATCTCGCATCTCATCTTCATCTACTTCCTCTTCCCTTTCTAAAACATTGCCTCCAATTCATTTTCCTTGTCTAGCCTCTCTCTCTGTTCCTTCATATTTTCAGCTGTCTCTACTTTGCTTAGTGCTAGTTATCCATCTGACCTCTTGATATTCATACAGCTGTTTTCTTTTCTCCAAAGGACTCTTTCATTTTTCTGTAGGTTGTATACATCATTACCATTGTTACAGTCTTACAGTGGCCCTCTAGCTACTCATGCTTATCTATTTTGTACTTCCTATCAGTTTGACTTGTTAGACGCTTGTATTCGATTTCAGACTATTCATTTCCTTCATTTTTATATTTCCGTATTTCATAAATTAAATTCACTGTCTCCTCCAATATCCAAGGATTTCTACTAGGCCTCGTATTTTTACCCGTTTCATCCTCTGCTGCATTCACTATTTCATCTCTCAAAGCTACCTGTTCTTCATATCCTGTATTATTTTCCCCTGTTTCAGTCAATCCTTGGCTAATGTTCCCTTTTAAACTCTCTACAACCGCTGCTCTTTTTTTCAAGTTATCCAGGTTCCATCTCCTTAACGTGATACCATTTTGCAAATTCGTTTTAGTCTAAAATCAATAACCAATAAAGTAAGATCAGGGTCAACATCTTCCCTGTAAATATCTTACAATTTAGATTCAGGTTCCAAAGTCTCTTTCTTACCATTATACAATCAACCTATAATCTTCTATTGTCTCCAGGTATCTTCCACGTATAAGCCTTCTTCTGTGATTCTTAAAGTGTTTTAGCGTTGATTTAATTACGCAAAAATATGCAACATTTCTACCAGGCGGCTTCCTCTTTCAATATGTTCCCTTTGCCCATATTTTGCTACAATTTTTCTTTCTCTTCCTCTTCCCACCATCGAATTCCAGCCACCCGCCACAGTTAAACTTCCTTTTCCCTTAATTATCCGAATAATTTCCGTTATCTCTTCGTAATTTTTTTTAATCTCTTCCTCATATGCGGAGCTAATTGTTCTAAAAACTTGTACTACAGTGGTGGATGATGGCTTCGTGTCTAACTTGGCTACGATAATGCGTTCACAATGCCGCGCATAGTGGCTTACCCGCATTCCTATTTTCTTTTTCGTTATTAGATCTGTACCTCCTTTACCTGAATTTTATTTTGTATTTACAATCCTGTACTCACATGTTTATCCTGCCACCAAACTTCTATCTATTATATCTAACTTCAACCTAACCATTTTCCTTTTCCGAGTTTCTAATGGATCTAACATTCCAAGCTCCGATTCGTAAAATGCCAGTTTTGTGTTTCCTGGTGACGATATCTTCCTGAGTAGCCCCCACCCGATTCCCGGCGGGGTCAGGGATTTTCTCTGCCTCGTGATGACTGGGTGTTGTGTGATGTCCTTAGGTTAGTTCGTTTTAAGTAGTTCTAAGTTCTAGGGGACTGATGACCATAGATGTTGAGTCCCGTAGTGGTCAGAGCCATTTGAACCATTTTTTTAGTCGCCACCCGGAGAACTTTATGGGGGACTATTTACGTCCAAAATATTTTACTCAAGAAGATGCAGTCATCACTTAACTGTATAGTAGAGCTGCGTGTTCTCGGGAAAATTGACGGCTGCAGCTTTTCACCTTGCTTTCAGCCATTCCCAGTAGCAGCACAGCAAGGCCTTGTTGGTTGACGTTACAAAGCCATAACGGTCAATCATTCAGGTCACTTCCCACACAACTACTGAAAAGGCTGCTACCTCTCTTCCTGAACCATGTGTTTGTGTGGCCTCTCCACACATACCCCACCACTGTTGTTGCCCCTACGGTATAACTTTATGTACTGTTAAGGCGCACAATCTCCCCACCTCGGCAATATCTGTGATTCACGGTACAGCGATCCCAGTTACCACTGTTGGAAATAGCTATGTTAGAAGCTGCGACTTACGAAGAAGGATTCGAATCGTGGACGTGAGAGATGCTGTAAGTAGTAACGTCTTTCAACAGTCAGCAAACTACAGATGCAGACTGGTAGCACTTTTTCTCACAGTAGCCCTCCATATGCAATTTCAAGTAGGGAACTACCTGAACAACCTACAGCATTAGAGTATTCAGAGGAAGTAATGATCGTGGCTGGAAGATTACATTATTTTACAAGTGTGCTACGTGATAGCCATTGTAGATCTCTGCTGATATCGCCAACAATGCCTTCTCCCGGAAATGATTTATTTTTGACGGTTTATCTGGAGACTAGAGAGCGTACTGAAGAACGATACCATCACTTGTGAGTCCCAGCAAACCCGGGTGCATCTTCTAAGGAGCAATCTCTATTTCGGAACCGAGTTGACTATATAGGGGAAGCTTCGTCGGTTCTGCAACGAGTTACAACTAGCAGTAGATTTATCGACTTGTAGTACAGAGTCATGGCTTGCAGTGTTTCTCTGGATTAATCAAGCAGGAAATATCTATCGTAAGCTGCCAAATTTATGTGAGATGTACACCTAACCTCTCTGAGACGACTAAGTAAAATCTGAATCGAAATACATACTCTGCAGGCACCACGTGAGACGGAAGGTCCTGGGTACTTCTAAAAGTAAGTTACCGATTATTGTGGTAGGGCGAGTAACATTTAGTGAATGCTACACTACACTTCGAAGTAACACAGCTACATGACACTATTTCTCTTCATAGTAAGCAACTCTCTGTAAATAACAGTCGTAACGTTCTACCAATCGTTCACTATCTCGATGACAGAAATCCGCTCCAAATAACAGTCGTAACGTTCTACCAATCGTTCACTTTCTCGATGACAGAAATCCGCTCCTTGGTCACGGAGGCATTCGAGAACCAACGTGTGAACGTTCTCACCATTGGAAAATATCTTTGCCTCCAGACAGTCTTCTAGCTTGCCGAAAAGATGAAAATCGCATGGTACAAGATCTGGAATTCCCAATCAGCATTACCCACATCTGTGTGGCTGCCGTCAAATTGTTGGCTACGTTTCAATTCGGATGGATACGACACTGTTTTTGGTCCGTATTTCGCCAACATGTATAGGTTAACCTGTGGGTAGCCATTTCGCCAACTACAACCGTACTTCAGCTTTAGCGTACGTTCCTAGTTGCCACACCATTTCACTCCCACACTGTAATCCACCTACTATTCATGCCTCAGCGGAAATGAGTCTACAAGAAACCCAGAATACGTTTTCTCTTCTGACATTGCACCACTTTTGCTGCTCTCCGAGCGGGGTGTTCAGTAGTTAGCAAACCGGCCTCGCATTCGAAAGGACGAGGGCTCAATTTATCATCTCACGGTCAAGATTTAGGTTTTCGTGAACGGCTTAAGGCAAATGCAGGGTTGGTTCCTCTGAAAAGGTGCGGCCGATTTTCTACCACGTCCTTCCCCAATCAGCGCTTGTGCTCCGTCTTTAATGACTTCGACGGGACATTGAACATTATTCTCCCTTCCTTCCTTCTTTTTACGCAATGTTCTTCAGAGTGGGGTGACATGTGTAACATATTGTTCGCAGCTCCGACGTATTTTTTTTAAATATTAGCGATTGTGTGTTCTATCGCTTTCACGCTATAAAATGATTACAATATCTACCACACGTTTTGGTAATCGCCGCAGTCTTTACTATCTTACTCTCTAAAACTAAAACTAAAATCCTCCCGAACAGTCCATGAAGGCCCAACGATACCGACCGGCCACCGTGTCATCCTCCGCCCACAGGCGCCACTGGATGCGGATATGGAGGGTCATGTGATCAGCACACCACTCTCCCGGCCGTATGTCAGTTTCCGAGACCGGAGCCGCTACTTCTCAATCAAGTAGCTCCTCAGTTTGCCTCACAAGGGCTTAGTGCACCCCGCTTGCCAACAGCGCTCGGCAGACCGGATGGTCACCCATCCAAGTGCTAGCCCAGTTCAAAAATGGGTTCAAATGGCTCTGAGCACTATGGGACTTAACATCTGTGGTCATCAGTCCCCTAGAACCTAGAACTACTTAAACCTAACTAACCTAAGGACATCACACACACATCCATGCCCGAGGCAGGATTCAAACCTGCGACCGTAGCGGTCACGCTGTTCCAGACTAAAGCGCCTAGAACCGCACGGCCACGCCGGTCGGCGCTAGCCCAGTCCGACAGCGCTTAACTTCGGTGATCTGACGGGAACCGGTGTTACCACTGCGGCAAGGCCGTTGTCATCTTACTCTCTGACTCCACAAAATGTATACTCAACAAACTGAACGCATAGGCTACCTCAACTACCAGTCCCCTAAATTTATCAAATACGGTTTCGTGAAAACGACGGATAAGTGAAATGGTGATGCTGAAACAGTATTCTTGAGTTCCCTAGACATTTAAGTAGGCGTATTATCACTGACCATTGCCTTGGGGACCAAACTACGAAATTGTATTACTAAGAGCCTGAATCGCCAAAGCCGTACTCACTCTCCCCTCTACTGCCCACCGTGACTCTGAAGTCACGTCAAATTTTATCGTTATATTTCGCATTAGAATCGTTATTTCTTTCTTGACCAGTGTGACTTGAGTGTTACAATATGGCTGCTTTATACACAAACAATGTAACTGCCCACTGTGACCTCAGAGTCACAGAACTATTTTTAAAAAATAATTTTTTTCAAAAACAAAAATTCACCTGATATGTGTTAAATACATTATTCTCTAACATTCTGTGCATATAAATATTTTTTTCTACAGGAAATAATAATTTGGGCAATAGAGGGTTAATAGTGTACTTGTTGCCACTCTACGTGGACGTCAATTGATCTGTGTTCTCCATTCAAATGCAACAAACCATGGCGAGCACTGGCGTTTTCCTTCGCTGACTGACATTCCGCCCACTGCTGGACTGATTTTCTAACATCTTGTTTAAGACGTACTCTCATTTTAACGACAATCTTAACTGTTCCTAAATTACCCCCACACGGGAACCGATGGAAGTTTCTGAACATGACTGGTACTAGCTGTTTAGGAAGGCCTTATTTAACTTGCCTTCATAGCGGGTAGTATAACATAGGAGGCCTTTGTTAAGCTGATTCCCATTTACCTTCTACCAGCTGATGAGCTAATACTTTATCTACTTGAGCAGTGCCGGCCGTGGTGGCCGAGCGGTTCTAGGTGCTACAGTCTAGAACCGCGCGACGGCTACGGTCGCAGGTTCTAATCCTGCCTCGGGCATGGCTGCGCGTGATGTTCTTAGGTTAGTTAGGCTTAAGTAGTTCTAAGTTCTAGGGGACTGATGACCTCAGAAGTTAAGTCCTATAGTGCTCAGAGCACATTTTGAACTTGAGCAGTGGATGCCATTCCTGCTGCTTATCCTCACTCCGAAAAAGAAATGGGATAAGTGGTCCTTGAAGCAGAAACTAGCATTCCAAACACATGGCACAGGCCATAATGGTATCTCGGTATGAGCCGCGATTCCCAACCGATTCCAAGCATGGCTCTGTCCAGTGGCTAACTCCCCGCCCCCAGCTAGTTGTTCCCTAAACAGGCAGCCCAGACACGAGCTGTGCATGTGCTTAAATCTTCCTCACGTTGCTGCAAAAGCGAAGTAATAGGGGACGCCCAAGAAACCGTAACTTCGCAAAGCAGTCAATGAAGAAAACCTAGTACCAGAATCGATAGCAAGATACACGCACAGCTCAATTTCTGTCGCAGTCAGCTGTGTCCGTGTTAATGACTCTTCTGTGATACATCATGCACGTGGTGTGGTTGTGGAGAAAGTCAAGTACACCAGCACCAATAGGCGATAATGGTAGATATATTACGCATTTCTACGGGCAAACCAGTACTGCCACTCAGAATTTGGTGTTGACTGCTGTTAACAGTTCTCTGCTAACAACAACACTCCCGCCCCATTTTTAAACCAGGTCCGCCACGTAATTTCTTTCGCACAATCTATTAAGAAAGATAGGGAATGTATCAAACGTCAAAAGAAGTTTAGCGGAACGCATTTCATTCATACAGACATCAAAGTTTCTCGAGGAAATAGTTTCACTTTAAATCTATTTTTACTGCACTCACTTATGTTGTAGCAAAGTATATTATGCGTTTTTGTGGTACAACGTAGAAATATCTTGTTACTTTTTTGTGGGATAAAAATAATTATAATCTGCCTAGAGATCACGTAGGCGGAAGAAGTAAAACAGAAGTGAAGTAAGTATCTTTCGATAGGTTCAGGAAGAATTATCGCGTGTGGGCCACTAATTAAGAAGATAACGGAAGGGCTATTGGCGTTGATGTGATAAAAAAAATGTATGTGTGGGAAAGAGTCTAATAATGTGCATCCTGCCATTACCAAACTCTATGTTTCTGAGGAAAGAATGTGTTTCTCTATTCTAAAAGTGGTGTTTCGGCGGTATATAAAAACTTGAAGGTAAAAGTAGAATTCCATTCATTTATGAGCAAAAAGGCCTTAATTTAACAGGAGATGAAGCGGAGGAGACTGTAACTGAAGAGATACACTGGCGAAAGTAGTGTTCTGAAAGTCTACGGTGGCCCTATTGCACTTCATGTGATGTACGTAAAAGTTTTATCTTATATTCTACGTTTCGTAAGAACTGCGGGTACAGATCGTATTTTGATATACAAAAAGTATGAGGAGATACATTTTTGGTGTGGGCAGTTGTACTAATTATTTAGTTATTTTAGACTGACACTCTAATGTTATATTTTAGCTATGGAGATTACCTTAGATAATCACTTGATGATTAAGTTCACTGAATTTCTTTTAATCACAATTGGTATAAATCTATGATTTGCTCCAGAAATTTCTCATCATTGACCGAAAAGTAGTCCAGGCTAATTTATTAAACCAAGGAACATTTACTATAAATCGCACATTTTTGGTGCATAGAGATATGGAGGAAGGTCAGCGTAATACTGATGTGTCGAGGTCGACAGATAGTAATGTATTTTTGTGAAGGAGAAACGTATCTCAATATAGTATAACAGTCAATTTCCTTTAGTGTTTAAATTTGGTTGTTTAGTTTTATTATGTGTGGTATTATGTACAGGCGTTTTATATTATTTATATCATTGTTAGCTGAGTTAACAGTAATACTTGTAATTTGCAAGAGAAAACCTATTTTGGAGGATTACACGAACATTAACATGAATGGAGAGCACATTTAAGATTTGTGTGTTACAACCCATCTGCTGTTGTGAGAATGATTTAGTAGGTAGAAAATTATGTGGAGATTTAATTTGGTGTTCTGCGTTAATGTAGATTTAAAAGTGATTGACAAACATCTGTTGTCTGGTGACTTTAATGATTTCTGTTACCAAGAAAGCAATGTTTTCTTGTAGGATCTTGCAGAAATGTTAGAACTTCCGAACTAAACTGAGTGTACTTTACCAAAGTCGTAGGTGAGTTTCACATTTGCTATTTTGTCTTCTGATTGTGTTAGTTCCACTGGGGATGACGTTCATAGGCTGATCTATTATTGGGTTCTGTGCCACAGTCATATTTTGACAGCTTAGAGACTTCTACTCTGACGATGGCTGCAAATTCATACGCAAGCAGTTGCAGTATATACCTGTTGGGGCCATGAAGCTCTACTGAGGAATCTGGAGGACGGGCAGGTATGGAAAATAACCCCAAAATGTCTCAGTTGTGTAGTACAATCGTGTGAAATTGCAATGACACGACGTTATAACATTGTGACAAGAAGTTCGTACAACAGATTAAATAAGTGAGGGCAATTGTAATTGGCTGATAAATTTTGTTAAAGCCGCAAACATTATCCATTACCAAAGGGAAATCTAACATTTAAAACCAGTTTAACAGTGCAAAAGACTGAATAATTGAATGTGTTTTTGACGACAATTTTCTTTAATAACGACAAATTATGAACAGGACGCATTTTCTACTCACTGCAAAATGACACATTCAGTTGCAGACAGCCACAACGAAAATACTGTTACACATTGAGATTTTAGACAGTCTTCTTCATTCTCATTCAAAAAGGAAAGCACACACTTTCACCCAAGTAAGCACATTTCACAAACACACGACAAGTAATTTCGGTCATTCTGATGATTCTTGCTTGAACAATCGGAGACAGCAGTCACGTGCACGTGAAATGTGCTTGCTTATGTGAATGTGTGTGAATGTCTGTGTATGTATATCCTCCTTTATGAAGAAGGCTTTGGCCGAAAGTTCAGTGCGTAATTGTCTTTTCATTGTGCCTTCCTTTAATTCAATGTGTCATCTTTACAGTGAGTAGCACTCTACTTTGACATAATATTGTTGACTTCCGTATTAGCACTTTCCATTGTTTGATTTTCTTTAATAATAGATTTGTCGCGCTATTGTATGCAATTTTCATTTCATATTTGATTTATTATGTCTTAGTGTGTTAAGTTAGTTACATGTCACATCTAACAAAGTTCACGTTGCTTAATACACCACCACAGATATGTTCACGTTATAGTTCTGGCACAGATTTTGGTGCATTATGCTCTATGATTGATCAATCAAGTTTTGGTGCTACCTAATGTGTCACTACAAACCAGATTAAGTGGCGATGTGTGACATAACACTTATGCTGACAAGCTATCGGCTGAGTAAGCTGACCAGATGGGTAAATTGGCTAAGGTATTGGCGTGGCGTTTACTGACTGTGGGTGACCAGTCTTGGAATGCTCCACTGGAGATCAGAGTTGTCCCTTTGGAGAACGAGGAGGGAAGCAGAAGCTGGGTTGTACAAGTGACGAAGGGGTCAGTTGAAGGCAGCTGGCTAGAGACCCAGCAACTGGAGGAAGTGAAGGCACGAAACATTGCTGCTGTCGCAAAATGGCAGATTGTGCCCAAGAGGAATCTTTTGAAATTAAGTAGTAATTCAAAGATCCAGCATATCACGAAATCAATCACATTAGCGTAATCAAGGAACTGAGATGCATAAAATGAGACCATAATATCATCTGTATTATACAAAGTATAGAAGTTATGCCAGCAGTATAACTGAATAATATTGAAAGATCATCATAAATTACTAACTGTTGAATAATTGACGCGATGTTTACAAAAAAGTGTTAAATGATAGCGGAGGACACTAGCTATCACCTCTGAAAATAAATATTTCCTTTATTTCATTATACCATGTTTAATTCTTTGCAAATGTGTATATGTCATAGCATTATATTCTCCACACTCAAACAGAATATGATTATAGCGTGACATCCGTTACATCTTTCCCTATGTAACCATGCATCATGTGTATATTTCATTAACTGATTCCTTGTTCATTTCATTAAATGTTAATTCGCCCTATAATAAAGCCGTTCGTCACTTGAAAGTTGTACTTCGAATGTAATATTTAATACCACCATTGAACAGAGAGTGAAGAGACGCTTCTATTGCGCATGCCACGTTTTCTGATTACCGTGTACTGACAAAAGTATCTTTGGGGGTTATATGGTCACATGTGGACAAATCTCAAGTTTTAATTTACTGAGCATAGACTCTGGCACACAGGACATTGTCCATGGTCTGAGGGTGACAGAAAGAGAGAGGCTTTTCTTTTAACATGTATATTCTTTTTCTGAGTTTTGTAGATTTCAAGTTGTGGTCAGTTTTATGTATTTTGTTTATTTTAAGATTTCTGTGGTAAGCGAGGGTTTATATGTGTAAGTGAACGGTCGCTTCTGATCATTCTGCGCCAGACATCAGTGAGGTAATTCGTATGTTCAAGAGGGGTTAACGTGGTGTGGAAGTTGTAACGCGGTAGATTTAGCACGGCGCGTGACGGCTTGAATACTTTATTATTCGTTCGTACTTAAAAGAAATTGGGACCGAATAGGACTGAGAATAAATAAGCCAGTAGAAATTTTAACTTTTGGCTACTGTTAGGCGACTGGCAGCTTTGGACTCTGATACATTTCGGCTGCATTTGGGGTTTATTATTGGCTAGCCTGTTAGTCGCTACTTATTACTACACGAGTATTAATATGCAGATCACTACATTAAACTTTATTTATTTGAGAATTGCGATTAATTTATGAACAGTTTTAACGGAATGGAACTTGCTATTTAATTATTATTTATGAAATCTACTACCACTTAAATACGCAAACACGCAATTTTGGCTGAAGCTAATTAATATTGTTGTTTCATTTCATGCTTAAGCTCGTATTTGTAGATCCACAAATGTAATTACTATACTCTGATAAAAAATTACCATTTCAATCAATCTAGATTCTTAAGTGTTTCTTGCAATTCTTTATTCGAACGTATATGACCATTTTATTAACACTTTATTTATTTCAGCTAGTGTTTTACTCAAATTCGCTAACTTACCGATGGATAGATAATTTAGACTGAATAAATCACTGTTTCAGCGTGTTAACTGATAGGCGTGAAAGCGGACAGTGAACCACTCGACATTACGAGTCTATCGAGCTAATATTCCAGATTATCTGCATTTTTTTGAAGTGTATCGTCACACTCGTGCATCGCAATTTGTTTTTCTGAGCTGGATAATGATTTGTTGACGCAGAGGTAGTGACAGACCGAAGTAAAGTGGCATTGGTTGGTTCTCTATCTGCTCGAAACACTTTCCAGATGCGACATTTAGAATCATCTCCCACGAATCCCTGTCTCTGATACCACTTGTAATAGCTCAGTTCTCCAGTTCTGTATCTGGTGAACAGAAGCCTCCCTCTATTGCAGTGATATAATCAGAAAACGTACCACTATATTATCCAGGTTTTCTCCGTTGTGCTCTGGAACCGCCGTACCTGGGATAGGTGGTCTCTGAAGGCATCCGAGTGTCCTGTTTGAGCCACCTTTGATGCTACCTTCATTCACATTATGTAAAGTTGTGATTTTGTTACAAACACACTAGATATCGGTATTTCAATCTAGATTTAGAGTTTCGTTGTTATGCGCTTCGCCGGCCGCGGTGGCCTCGCGGTTCTAGGCGCTCAGTCCGGAACCGCGCGACTGCTACGGTCGCAGGTTCGAATCCTGCCTCGGGCATGGATGTGTGTGATGTCCTTAGGTTAGTTAGGTTTAAGTAGTTCTAAGTTCTAGTGGACTGATGACCACAGATGTTAAGTCCCATAGTGCTCAGAGCCATTTGAACCATTTTTTTATGCCCTTCCGACTCCTGCTATATGCTCCCATATGGATGCAAATTCTAGGACCTTTCAATCGATACTCTGCAGTATACTACGAGTAATAACATATTGACATTTTCCATATAAAACTCTTCGTGTAACGGGAAATTTGGCAGGCAGTCCGTCGTTGACAACAAAAATAGTTAATATGTCCTAACGCGTCGCACGTCGCACGTACTCTGCTACCCATGTAGACGCTTCCTTCGTGTATGGAACATATGACCTACTGAAGGGAAGAACATCATGGAGAGTGGGCAAGCAGCGTTTGGGATCTTGAAAATTAAATGGACTGACGATAAAAGATAAGTATCTGCACAGAATCAGCGAGGAGAGGAGTATGTAGAACACACTGAGAGGAAGAAGTTAGAGGAAGGTAGGGCACGTGTTAAGACATGAGAGGATAACTCGCATGGTACTAGAGGCTAGAGGGATGGACGGTAGAGGATGCTTTAGGGGAAGACATACATTGGAATATATCCTATACACAACTGAGGAGACTGGGTGTAAATGCTATTCTGAGATGGAGGGGTTGACACAAGAAAGGACTTCGGGACGGGTTGCATTAAAAGCACAAGACTGCTGACAAAAAGCATATGATTGTCGACCAAAAAATATTAAAAGTAAGGAGATACCCTAGGACGCCTACGGGGTGGGGGGGGGGGTTCGTTGAACCCACAATTTTTTTATGTTCTCTGCTTTTCCCCAATTAACTTTCATACTACATATTCTCTTTGAGTTATTGTTTCCTGGCTATTTTATGAAATGTTAGTGTCAATATATTTTATAGAAAATTCCTGCTTTGAAAGAAAAAAATAAATAAACATATTATGGGTCCAACAAGCCCCCTCCCCCCTTAGTCATCCATGCCATAGAAAATTTCCCTTAGTAGGATTTCGTATTTCTTATCTCTACAACAATGCAAGTTAGTTTCTTGTTGGTTGGTATTCTTGATATTCACAACAATCGGTTTACTTTCAGAGGAAGTGGTCGTTGGTGTCAGTCAGCTGTTATTTATCTTCTAAACTTGCAGTGAGTTAGTGCAGTTTCCTACTGTTCACACCCAGACTTAGAAATGACTAAAAGAATACGTGACTCATGTTTAGAAAGAGTTCTGAATGATATTTGAGATGATTATTCTGACTCGGGGAGTGAAAGTGAATATGAGGATGGTGTTATGGATTATGATTCAGATCGGGAAAGTGATGTGGATGTTAGAGAAGATGAAGATAGCGAAGCTTCAGGCAGTGACCATCAGGATGTTATTGTGGTCAAGACAGGAAGAAGGTACGTAACCACACAGGCTAGAATTCCTTGGAGGTCTGTTGCTAATATAGTAAGAGAGCAGGCAGGAGTAACCCCAGCTGGTGTTTGCCATTCACCTGGAGAAGGCTTGAAGTTACTTCTTACACCTGACATCATGGCTGTTATAGTAAAACATTGAAATGAAGAGGCACATAAGCGAAATGTTACTTTGTCTAATGAGAAAGAATTATATGCCTTTATAGGAATCCTGATACTTATGGGGGCAAATAAGGACATTTCTGTCAGTGTACACGATCTTTGGTTAGACCTAATGGGTCGGCCAGTTTACACGGGTATTATGACAAGAGAACGTTTCAAGGAACTTACTGCAAACATAAGGTTTAATGACAAAAGTACCTGCCATCTAAGAAAGGAAGCAGACAAGTTCACAGCAGTCCGTGGTGTTTTCAACAAAGTGAATGATAGGTTTCCACAATTGTATAAACCAGGGGTCCACCTCACCATTGACGAGATGCTCAGCTTGTTTAGAGGGCAATGCCCCTTCAAAGTATTTATGAAGGATAAACTGGGCAAGTATGGCTTCCTTATACGCATGATATCCGATGCAGTTGACAGATACATCTTGAATATGGAACCCTATGCAGGTAATGTTCAGAATTTGTCGAAAGAAGAACGGTGTTGAGCAGCTGTCGTCAAACGTCTGGTAGCACCTGTGAAAAATACTGGTCGAAATATTACTACAAACCGATACTACACATCGGTGGATTTGGCGGATGAGTTATACCAAGACTACAAAGTTACAACAGTAGGAACTCTACAGTCAAACAGGAAGCATATTCCAGACCTAATGAAGAACATGTCAAATCGAGAGCTATATTCATCAGTGTTCTTGTTCACAGACCCATCAACTCGTAGGCCTCCAGTAACTTTGGTGTCCTACATAGCAAAAACGAAACCAAATAAAAACTTACTGATGTTGTCAACAATGCAGCAAGATAAAGGCACTGTTGGAGGAGAGAAGAATAAAACTGAGATAAATGCACTAAAGGTGGAATTGATAAAATTGATCAAATGGCGCGTATGTACACCTGCAAGAGGGGAACAAAGAGGTGGCCTCTATCTGTATTTTACTCTCTCATCGATATGTGTGCTATCAATGCAACCACCATATTCATCCAGCAACATCCAAGATGGAATGGAAGGAAACACAACAAACGGAAACTTTATCTTCTGCAAGCTGGGATAGAAGTACTGAAATTGCAGGTAGAAGAACGAAGTGCCAATTCAAAAGGGTTATCTAACCAAATTGTTCAATTAATGGGGACTATTCGACAAAAGAAAATCAAAGGAGTGACAACAGAAGCACGTCAGCCTCCTGCAGGGAAAGGTCGGTGCCATATTTGTATAAGAGAAGCTAAAACAAAGAAGCAGAAGTACAACAATCTACGTAAACCTAAACAGTATTGTAGACAGTGTCATAAACATGTGTGTAACACACATTCAGAAAAAATTGTGAAGTGTGTATCTGGCCTTGAAGTTGAGGACTCAGAGTAGTCTATTGTATATGAACACGTCTGTATTTTGTATTGTAATATGTCAATTTTTTACTCACACAATCCAATATTTATAACAATTAACAACATTTATAAACCGATGCCTTAGTTAAATTACATAAACAATTTTGAAAGTTGTAATTTTTCGTCAGTAAACTTATTTTATACCTGTAGGCTCGCCGAACCCCCCCCCCCCCCCCTCAGGCAACCAAGTTAGAAAAAAAAGGCTTGGGCGTCCTACGGTTAAACAATCCTGACAACTCCATAAGGCTGTTCACAGGAGACACTACTGCCCATAGTAAGGCTGCAGACACCAGGAGAATGTGAAGAAATGTAGGATATCATCTGTAGCTGTATGTACGTTGACATAAATCTGAACGTAAATTACTGTAATGTATTGCGCATGAACAGGCGAAGAGATTCCTTACTCTTGGATTTCACTATTGGCGATAAATCACTGAAAAGCAAGTCACAAAATGTTGTTAATATTAACACACTTTTTTCCTCAGTTGCTAATTTAATTATATTTATCAGGTAGATAAGAAAATTTCTATCTTTCGCCGTCGAATATTTCTTGTCTAACCAAACATGATTCACCTGTTCACGTCAGTCTTCAAGATGGTTTATGACATAAAGGAAGTGATTTAATTATACACATTTTTTGGCGAACTATACTGATTCCTGGCAGCTAACAGGTAATTTAAATGAACTTCCAACATGAAAAAAAAAGCATTATAAACACATTCATAAATCAGACGTATGAAATGAAGATGACAGGTTGAACTTAACTGGAAGCCTCCTAAGGAAATGTAATTCATCAACTAAGAAAAGAACTTACGAAAATTTTGTGAGAAAGAGTATTTATTATTGTTCATCAGGCTGGAACATTTACCATGGCGTTTTAATAAAATAAATAGGAAGGGCGTTCAATAATTAATGCGATATACTTTTTCCTCGGTCAGTTGCGGATGAAAAAATGCGGAATTTGTTGTGGGATTACGCGAAATACTGCTTCAGTCCCTGTGGTTTCACGATGCTCCGATAGCATCCTATCCTTCAAAATGACATCTGAAGCGAAGGTGCTTTCGAAACAGAGAGCTGTCTTTTATAGTTTCTTTTGGCGGAAAACCAGAGCATCGCAGATATTCATAGGCGCTTATAGAGAGTCTCCGGAATCGTGACAGTGAATCAAATGTACACTGACTCGTTAGATGAGGTGTGTGTCATCGTCGCAACAAAGTCGCACAAACCTGTTCGATTTCCCCGCTGGCAGCCGCCCGCACAAAATGTGACTCCTGCAATATACAACACGTTTTTAGATTTGTGAGAAAATAAAACACCTACAGCCGTCCTTAAGATTTTTTTTTTTTGCAGCTAGTTTCTGCACTTCAGTGCGCCATTTTCAGGCTGTAATTTATGCAAAAGGGGTTAACACAATCCCTATATGTATTGTATCAGTGGCCAGCATAACTGGATACGCTGATTATCTGAAAACTTAGCTGTCAACGCTCTAACCATCAACTGCCAACTGACTGTCAGTCTGTTTGAGGCGCCATGTCACGGATTGCGCAGCGTGTCCCACCGGAGGTTCGTGTCCTCCCTCGGGCATGCGTGTGTGTTGGTATTAGCGTAAGTTAGTTTCAGTAGTGTGTAACTTTAGGAATCGATGACCTCAACAGTTTGGTCCCTTAGGAATTCACACACATTTGAACATTTTGAATTATCCTTCGTCGGAACATGACGTTTACGTTTAAATGTAACTGAAGCAATGAATCTCGTCGATGACGGAACCTTTGCAGAGAGCAAGGAATGGCTGTGATGGAAGAATGGAGGGCCTAGAAAGAATGCACTTCCCTCAGTAAAGTGAAGAAAAGTTTTGAGCGAGTTCGTCGGACACTTCTCTATCTCAATAACAACGCAATGCCTCACACAAGTCTGCGCACCCGAGATGAGGTCCCAAAACATCGTGAACTGTTCTTCCTCATTCAGCTAGAGTCCGGGTCTTGCACCTTCCGACTTACGTCTACCTGGCCCGACAGAAGCAGTACGCGGACGATGGGGTTGTTATTGATGCAGCAAGACTTTGGCTCCTACATCGATCAGCGAAGTGGTACCATGCGGACATACCGGGTCACAGTAAGGCACTGACGTCGACCAGTAAACTGGTACCATGCGGACATACCGGGTCACAGTAAGGCGCTGACGTCGACCCGTAAACTGGTACCATGCGGACATACCGGGTCACAGTAAGGCGCTGACGTCGACCAGTAAACTGGTACCATGCGGACATACCGGGTCACAGTAAGGCGCTGACGTCGACCAGTAAACTGGTACCATGCGGACATACCAGGTCACAGTAAGGCGCTGACGTCGACCAGTAAACAGGTACCATGCGGACATACCAGGTCACAGTAAGGCGCTGACGTCGACCAGTAAACAGGTACCATGCGGACATACCGGGTCACAGTAAGGCGCTGATGTCGACCAGTAAACTGGTACCATGCGGACATACCGGGTCACAGTAAGGCGCTGACGTCGACCAGTAAATTGGTACCATGCGGACATACCGGGTCACAGTAAGGCGCTGACGTCGACCAGTAAACTGGTACCATGCGGACATACCGGGTCAAAGCAAGGCGCTGACGTCGACCAGTAAACTGGTACCATGCGGACATACCGGGTCACAGTAAGGCGCTGACGTCGATCAGCAAAGTGATACCATGCGGACATACCGGGTCACAGTAAGGGGCTGACGTCGACCGGGAAACTGGTACCATGCGGACATACCGGGTCACAGTAAGGCGCTGACGTCGACCGGTATACTGGTACCATGCGGACATATCGGGTGACAGTAAGGCGCTGACGTCGACCAGTAAACTGGTACCATGTGGACATACCGGGTCACAGTAAGGCGCTGACGTCGACCAGTAAACTGGCACCATGCGGACATACCGAGTGACGCAGGGCCATCGCATTGAACAGAGATTATGGGAAAAAAACAGGTTTTTGTAGTCATGGTATAGTGGAGTCCTGAATAAAACAAATCTGCTTTCAGAAAAAAAATATTGTTGCATTAATTATTGAACGCCCCTCGTAAGAGCCAATAAACAGTAACATCTTTTGCTACGATATCTGTGGTAACTGCGGGAGTGTTACGGTGACTCTCAACGAAATCCTCTGGGACACACTTGATGAACGGTGGTGTGCATTACGTATAGTTTCAATGGTGAAATTCCGGGTGCGTGTGTACGTTTTAGGAAGAGTAAGGCAATTTTCAGCCTCATTTCATATACAGCTTGCGAAACAGCCTTATCGAAGTAATATCCGAAACACTACGTACAGCGGCTAGAGAAGTGTACATAGGTATGTCGATACAGGTATAGATTACGTGAAGATATTACCGTATCCTCCGACATGCAAAACATGAGCCCGGTCGTAAATTAATATGCAATAATATTTTAGAAAAATCCAGAGCCAGGGAAGAAGCTCGCAAATTACAGTGAAGAACCAAAGAAATTGGTACACCTGCCTAATATCGTGTAGGTTTCCGGAGAGCACGTAGAAGTGCCGCAACGCGACGAGGCATTGACTCACATAATGTCTGAGGAGGTGCTGAAGGGAACTGATGCTATGAATCCTGCACGGCTGTCCATAAATCAGTAAGAGTATGAGCGGTGGAGGTCCCTCCATAACAACACGTTGCAAGGCATCCCAGATACGCTCAATGATGTTCATTTCTGGCGAGTTTGGTGAACAGCGTTTAAAATCTGTAGCAATTCTCGACGTGTTGGGTGTTACATTACCCTACTAGAATTTCCGAAGTCCATCGGAATGCACAATGGACATGAATGGATGTAGGTGATCAGGCAGGATGCTTACGTCCGTGTCACCTGTCAGGGTCATACCTAGAAGCATCAGCTCCAACTGCACATGCCCCACACCATTACAGAGCCCCACCACCTTGAACAGTCCCCTGCTGACACGCAGGGTCCATGGATTCATGAGGTTGTCTTCGTCCATCCGCTTGAACAATTTGAAACGATACTCGTTCGACCATGCAACAGCTTTCCTGTCATCAACAGTCCTATGTCGGTGTTGACGGGCTCAGGCGAGGCGTAAAGCTTTGTGTCGTGCAGTCATCAAGGGTACATGAGTGGGCTTTCGCTTACGAAACCCATATCGATGATGTTTCGTTGAATGGTTCGTACGCTGACATTTGCTGATGGCCCTCCACTGAAATCTGCAGCAATTTGCGGAAGGGTAGGACTTATATCATGTTGAACGGTTATCATCTGTCGTCGTTGGTCCCGTTCTTGTAGAATCTTTTTCCGGCCGCTGCGATCTCTGAGGTATGATGTTTTACCAGATTCCTGATATTCACTGTACGCTCGTGAAATGGCCGTACGGAAAAATCCGCACTTTACCTCGGAAATGTTGTGTTCAATCGCTTCTGAGCCGACTACAACACCACATTCAAACTCACTTAAATCTTGATAACCTGCCATTGTAGAAGTAGTAACCGATCTCAACTGCGTCAGACACTTGTGTTATATAGGCGTTGCCGACCGCAGCGCCATATTCTGCCTGTTTACATATCTCTGTATTTGAATACGCATGCCTATACTAGTTTACTTGCTACTTCAGTGTGTTTGATACCCACTGGACGTTTACTGCTGAGTATGCCAAACAATCGAACAGAAGTGCAGATATATAGCCTGTGGGACGAAGAGCACGATTGTATCAGGCTTGCGCGTAAAGGACGGCAGAGGAGACTTCAGCTACACGAATCGGTGATCGTCATATCCGAGTAACGGTACGCAGTCGATGCAAAGTGTGTCGTATCGTCAAGATATGAAGTCTGATCAGAGGTGGGCGTTCTTCGATATGGGTTGTATCCGTGAAACTGCTGTGCTGTGTAATGCAGCTATAGGAGGGCGCACGTCGCCCGCATAAAGAGAAGAGAGCTGCCAGAATCGTAAAAGTGCCAGTGGCTACAAAAGTGTGACCTCAGATGCCTCATCTGCGCAGAAATGACCGACTCAAGTAGTAAACCCTTTTTTCCAGTGTCAGCTAAAGTTAGAATAGTGCTACAGGTGTGCCATTTTTCTTTCCCACACAGTCTACGCTCACTTGCTGTGTACTTTGGCTTGGACATTGCGTATCTTTAGAGAGCACAGACCGGTAAAATGTGTTCATCCGATTTTTTTTTTTTCACGCGCAGTTAGGGGATCACATGGAAACCAAAATAAATACCCAATATCGTAACACAGAAATAGCAGTAACCGCTGAGTCAACTGATTTTCGGTTATACAACTTTTTTGTAACACCAATTTAACTGGACTGTTATAACTGCTCAAAATAAATTGTTTCAGAAATAAGTGATTTTCTGTTTTTTATGTAGAAATCGAAGAAACAGTGAAATATTATGACAATGATAAAATCCGTAGCAGTTGTAAAAATTATTAATTTCTAAAAAGGAAGTAAAATCCCGTTTCAGGACATGTGTCCTATCTGCAGGTGCATATTAAAATGTGAGCCCCAAGGGATGCATAACAGAGGTTAAAATATGTTAATATGTGTTAAAATAGTGGATCACTGGTACATGGCCTTCAATAGAATACTCTCTTCGATCGTAGGTCTGCCAGAAATCCTCTTTCAGAGGCTATTTTTCGTGTTAATTTGTCTGTTTTCAGTGGCTAAAAGCTTTCTATTTTTATTGTAAACTATGAATGATGTTTTAAGTTTTAAGGTATTTCCTTGTATTATGCTGCTAGTTTGTTGTGGCTCCTTCCTTTTAAAGGAAATAGAGCATTGTATTTCACTGATACCGCACTTCGTAAAACAGCTACACACTAGGGATGGTGCCATTTTGTACAACAGCTGATGTCTGACGACCATAGTCTTGTACACTGCATGCACGTGCGTGTCATTTGAAAGTCCACGTCACATTATAAGAACATTATTGTCTCAGAACTGCTGCATCAATTCTTATTCCCTGTTTTATTTGCTCGTTTATGTCGGCCTTATTATTAAAATAGCACTAATCGATTTCCCTCATTTTGTACAATAAGGCAATATTTCAAAGCAATGACAATTTGACGAATAAAAGTTGCTCATTCTCAAACAAAAAGTGTCTTTAAAGGGGACAAAACTCTACACCGGTGCTTTGGCTAATTTATATTTCGGTCTGCCTGGTTATTAGTAAATAATAAAGCACCTGTTATTCGAGGCCAAACAAATACCGAAAAATATTGGTTATTCAGAACTGAAATACCGGTATCGCTTTTAACCGGTCGGTTTTTCCCGGCCCTGCCGTAACATCATCTCCTCCGTACTTCTCTGTTGGCAATACTCCTCTCTAGACATACGCCAAGCTCAAAACCTACCATAGGATTACCACAGTGTTACCACAGTGTTGAGTTATAACACCAAAAAACAGGTTTGCAGTCATCCATTGTGCAATGACGTCGCTCTACACGCCATCTCAAGAGTCGTTTGGCACTGACCACAGAAATCTCACGCTTATGAGGAGCAGCGCCACCTTTCTAGCACGTCTGTTTTAACTCCCCGCGCACATTCGTTGTACTGGGTGGGCAGCTGGAAGCACTTTGGAACTCACGAGAGGTTCCTTCCGCTGTTTTAATGCAATTTGTTTTACAACCGTCCACTGCAATGTGAGACCTGAGTTTCTCCTGGCGTATACAATTTTCAAACAACTTACGGGAATTCAGTCAGTAATATTTACAGCGACCGCCGATAGTTCGGCAGTAGTACACCCCACCAATTTCAAGGCACAAACTGCAACAGACAGGCGATGTACAAGCAAATTTAAAACCTCGGTTCTTGGAGTAGTTCAGGAAAGATAACACACGCACACTGAACACTAGTACCACCAAAGACGACCAAAGTCACAGGTATCGATAGTGAAAGACTACGAACTAGCAGGTGAGATAAATTCTGCTAGAAATCCTGCTGTCTCCTTGTTAAAAAAAAAAAAAAAAAGCATAGGGACAGAGTCAGTGTCACCTCACCGGCTAGTTCGTAGACTTTCACTATCGATACTTTGGTCATATTTGGTGGCACTAACGTTCAGTGTGTGTTTTAGTTTTCCTGAATTACTCCAAGAACCGAGGTTTTTAATTTGCTTCCACATCGCATGTCCTTTGCAGTTTGTGCCTTGAAAATGGCGGGGTGTGCTCCCGCCAAAATATCGGCGGTCGTTGTAAATATTACCTCGCTTAATTACCGTAAGTTGTTCGACATCCCACAGCAATGTTCGGCCGTTATCTGACCGGTGTACCACGCCAGTAGTTAGACTATGGGCGAACAGGAGTCCTTGACTTCATCAAGGCGTAGGGAGAGTTTGATTGGCGAAGGTCAATCCAGACAGAACGAGAGTTACCTTATTTGTCAGAAGTGAGCGGTGCAGACAGCAGTCATCGCAGCTTACGGTATTGTGCGCTACAGCTATTGCGAGCCCCATATTTCCTCCACAACAGTACACTTCACTGCATTTCACATGCGACAGCCTCGACCATACCTAGCAAGAATCTAACGAATAATTACTCAAGTTGAGTAGGCGCGGCTCTCAGCCTTTCTGCCAAGTCAATAACAATCTTAAACTTTGTATAGAAATTTCATTAGCGAATCCTATCCTTAAGAGGTAACTTCACACTTCGAAAATAACCGGGAAATAACTTGTTCAGCACATAACTAAAAGTACCATTGTGATTTCTCAGAATTTTTGCAAAAAAATAATAATTTTCGTTAGTTTCATGTTTTTCTTACACTAACTAGCACTACTCCAGTACCCAAGTATCCCACTAGTTACGTAAGAAATTTTGTGAATTTTAGTGTCGTTTCCTTACAGCGGACGACTCCAGAAGATATTTATTGCTGAAAGCTTTTCAGGCATTTCTCTTTAGAACGTTAGGAGCGTCTGTCTGACTTCTGTAGTAGTGTGAGGGTGGAAATTGCATCTTGCTGGAGCCACAGGGTAAAGGGTACATCTCAGATTAATCTGTTGCGCAGAATGACAGAATAGCACCAACACGCTCACAATCCTTTTGACCAGACTGTGTATTTGCAAATAAGATAAAGAAAACTGCCACTATCTAAATTTCTTGTATCAACAATAATGCCTCCTATTATTTTAATCAGTTACGTCGTTTGTCGAGAATATTTCTATTAGTAATAAGCCTTGTTTAGTCACAGTACACTATTTTCCTTCTGTAGCCCAACGCGTCTCATCCTTATTGAAATTATACCTGTGTTAAACTTACATCCCTCTGCCTACATCCTTCCAAGAAATAACATGTTTCTCGCTTTCCTTAGTAATTCAAATCTCTCTCTTAATTCTTACTTCCTAACAGTCTTTTGTATCTATTTACCTTACACTCCTTTTACTATTAACTTATGGTAACTTCCACAAATCATAAATGCTTCTCATTCTCCATTACAATATCTCCTCAACAAATGTCTGTCCGCAACGGAACAAACTAAAAATAAATATTTCTTTCTTGCATACATCTTTACACCATAATTTGTTGGCTCCCTTTCGTCCACAAAAATCAACTTCTTTCTACTTTTCATTACATCTTAAGATAGAATCTACTACTATTTCGTCAAACTTTCCATATTCTAATCTCTACCTTTCTACTTGTTTTCTACTCTTTCCCCATAACACATATCCTCTGCAGAAGAGTTACTTATGTTCTTACTTTACTGTTCTTCCTTCACAATAATCCCTTTGATCTACCGGGAAAGTTAATCAATGTACTTTAATGAGGTAAGTACTAATTCAAAATTTTTATTTGAATGCATTTGCTTAGCTTCCCTAGTCTTGGATTTCTACATTTTGCTCTCATTGGAATCTGGATATTTGATATATCTAATTTTTCTTGTGGGGTTAATATTTACAGTTGTACACTTTATACACTTCCAAGTGACTCACATGGTGCAAGCGTAATGATTTTTCCTGTTTTTGGGTTAATCAGTTCGACTGCATTATCATGAGCCACTATACTTTCTTCCACAGGGCCTTTATATACCGAAAGGAATTTGTGGCTTCGATGTTTTTTCTTGCTGGAGAGATGGTGGGTTTTCACAAGTACTTCCTGTACTAGTGAAAATACTCGTGAGGTTGGTGTTTTGTCCATCCGGTTCTTTCTGTTTAACGTCACAGCCTTCAAATCGCTCAGTGCCAGATTTACTAGATTTTGATGTTGTACTCTGGGTACAGGTGGGAATTAAATTATTTCTCCGATTTTATCAGGTGCCGCCTTGTTTTTCAGAACAGTTATTAGAGGTAATAAAGTACTTTCTGTGTGGAATTTTGTTTATCACACCCTGGAAGTCAGAAAAATGTCTGTCCCATGTATCATGCTGCTTGCTACAATATATACGACAGAGGGTTCCCAAACCCTTCATCGTTCGTTCAGCTGGGTTGGCGCTTGGCATATATATGGAAATATAAATAGGTCTGATTTTATGCCATCGCAGAATGCTTTGCCTTTGTGATGAACGATATTGTGGTCATTGTCTGACAGCATTTTATCGACACGATTAACCTGTTGAAGGAAATCTTGTGTCAGCGCTTTGCTTGTTTACTTAAAGGGAGTTACCAGTTGCTTTCTTCAAGGGAGTAAACGTCACATGTTTCGACGTTAATTCTAGGACCACGAAAATGAATACATGGCCTCTCTGTGTACGAGGTAATGGGCCAATGAGATCTATTGCTGCTATGTGTCTTCGTTTCTCCGGAATGACAGGGAACATTGGTGGTCTAGTTTGAAAAGTTACATGTTTATATCCCTAGCATTTCCTAGATTTTAGCCAGAACCTGTCCGCTTCTTCGCTCCATATTTGAGAAGTGACAAGATATCTTTCATTTAAAGATCTGTGGTACACATGTGACCCATAAGCTCGTATCCGTATTACGTCTGTAGAATAAGACGTTATCCTTTATGAGACAGAATTGTCTAATGGCCCTTGATTCACGGTTTTCCCAGTAAGCTTTAATTGTGGCGAGATCTGGGTCCTTATCTTCTTCCCTGCCTAACGGTTTTAATGTATTGGTGACGTAATTTTCAAATGGCAAATATTTCAAGTAATACATAGCTATTTGCTCTTCTCCTGTATTACTCACTCTGCTTTCGTTAACTCGTTCCGGCAATCTGGAGAGAATATCAGCTATGATGTTTGATTGTCCAGGCACGCAGGGGATTCAAAAATCACATTCCTACAGCGTTAACATCCACCGACCTAATCTTCCTGGCAACACTGTAGCACGTAACATAAATTCTAGTGCCTTATCGTCAGTAGACACAGTGGTTTTCCGACCAAACAGGAAGTATCTGAATCTACGAAAAAAAATGGTTCAAATGGCTCTGAGCACTATGGGACTCAACAGCTGTGGTCATAAGTCCCCTAGAACTTAGAACTACTTAAACCTAACTAACCTAAGGACACCACACACATCCATGCCCGAGGCAGGATTCGAACCTGCGACCGTAGCAGTCGCGCGGTTCCGGACTGAGCGCCTAGAACCGCGAGACCACCGCGGCCGGCTGAATCTACGAAATCCCTATACTACCACCAATGCTTCGAACTCTGTGATCGAGTAATTTTTTATCACATTTGGCAAGTACTCGACTAGCGAAAGCTATCATCTTCCTTATTAACTGTCCGTCTTCCTCATGTTGTTGAAAGAGTAGCACACCCAAGCCCGTTTCAGCACTGTCGGTCACCATACAGAATTCCTTCCTTAAATAGGGATGCGCTAAAATTGATGGCATTACCATTGAGTTTTGTTGTTGTTGGAACTCCTGTTCTGCTTGGGCATCCCACACCTAGGGCATCTTTTTACTAGTTAAATCCCATAAAAGTGGGGTAGCATGGGATTCTATCCAAATGAAGACATTGTAGAAGTTAATGTGTCCCAAGAAGTCACGTAACGTCTTTCTGTTGTATGGAGAGCCTGTATTCTGTATTGCTTGCAGTTTGCTGGATTTGGTTCAATTCCCTGTTCAGTAAATTTTTTGGCCATCAATCTTCTCACTGATTTGATAAGGCTCGCAATGAATTCGTCTATTGCGCTAACCTCTTCATCTCAGAGTACCACTTGCAACCTACGTCCTCAATTATTTGCTGGATGTATTCCAACCGCTGTCTTTCTCTACAGTTTTTGTCCTCACAGATCCCTCTACTACCGTAAGAATAATTCCCTCATGTCTTAACAGATGTTCTATCATCCTGTCCCTTCTCCTTATCAGTGTTTTCCATATGTTCCTTTCCTCTCCGATTCTACGTAGAACCTCCTCATTCCTTACCTGATAAGTCCAACTTATTTTCAACATTCGTCTATAACACAACATCTCAATTGTTTCAATTCTCCACTGTTCCGGTTTTCCCAGAGTACATTTTTCACTACTGCACTCCAGACGTACATTCTGAGAAGTTTCTTTCTCAAGTGAAGACTGGTTCAAAAATGGTTCAAATGGCTCTGAGCAGTATGGGACTTAACATTTGAGTTCATCTGTCCCCTAGAACTTAGAACTACTTAAACCTAACTAACTTAAGGACATCACACATATCCATGCCCAACGCAGGATTCGAACCTGCGACCGTAGCGCTGCCGCGGTTCCAGACTGTAGCCCCTAGAACCGCTCGTCCACTGTAGTGGGACGCGAAATTGAAGCGTCACCCATCCACCAGTGTCAGCCCAGTTTGCTGGTGAATATAAGTTTAATTTAGTGTTTTGTTTACGTATTTTGTAATATTTGTAATGGTTGTGAATTATGTAATGTTTTGTATTTATTTTTATGTTTCATGTACGGAGAGGGCGGCGCAAGGAACGGAGACAGCATCTTCACTGCCGGGACCAGAGAGAAAATTGCTGGCCACTATACGTCGCGGGTCGACAACCAAACGGCAACAGAAGATCCTGAACCCGAGTTGTTACGTCGTGCATCTAAAAACTGAAAAAAAATAAGAATTTGTAATGTTTCTACAACAATTACGTCATCGAAAGTTTAATCATGTTGTAAATGTTCAGTACTATCTTGTCAAAGCTCAGGTTCACGTCTATATGTAGTATTTAGGAAGATAATAAACTAGTGTATACTACAAAAGTTTAAATACGTGTTCCGAGAATTTATTTATGGCGAATTATGTTAAGGAAGAAGTATTACTAATTTATTTGACAAGATTATTAGTTTTTGACAACGTTCATCGCGAGTTTGAGTCTTGAAAGTTTATTCAATGTGGTTTTAATATTTATTAAAGCAGATAACTTGCACTAATATAATTTCTGAGAAGAAGCAAACGACATCTAAATTGAAAAAGGTTAGCGCAAACTAATTGGACTGAGTGACGTAATTCTGCGCATACGACTCAAATGATGATGTTTTAACTACAGTTTCGTTCAAGAACAATTCAACGACAACTTTAAAAAGAGTTTAAATAATTTTGAAGTGTTTTGTAACTGACGTTGGTGACGAAGTCTGCACATGGTCATATGTCAAAAGAAAATCATTTATACAGAACTTACGTCGTTACACTACACCGTGGCGGCCTTATAAACAGGACTTGTGTGCAACTAAGGCACACAGGTACGAAACAATTAAAACATCAAGAGTCCTTCGGAAGTCAACGCGAGTCTTCGTGGAGCCATCACCAGCCAGCGGCGACTTAGCGGGTGTGGGCATCTGACGGAACGCAGCCAAGCAGTACGGTCACGCATCTGTTGGGCAGCAGCTGAACGCTGCCAACCCCGACAACCATTTCCTCCCTAAACTAACAGGCCCAGTATGTCAGCTTGGGGGCGTTCCTCCGGCTTGTATTAGAGGTGTTGCTGAGGGCTTCGCCTGTCTACGGTGCGGCCGGGCGTGCTTGCACCCAGTGACGTCTCCGGTGTTCGACCCAGCGTCCTACCGCTTGCGGAAGCGGGGTCGCAGCATTTCAGCGACTGCATCGACGGCTGTTACTTCTGCAGCCCATAGCAGCACACTGATCACCGAGAACTACAAACTGCAATATTAGTGTCCGGTGAGTCTGTTTTAAGTTGGAAGTGGAGTGTTGTACAAATGGAGTGTGCTTTTAATAGGATTGTTGATTATAACCCTGCGTGTGTAACTAGTTAATACCTTACAATAATTTCGGGAAGTGAAATGTCAGACGTAGAGCAATCTGTGTCCGACAGGAGCACGAATCCCTTTTTAGGGCGATCGCTAAATTAAAACAATCAAACGAAGAATCTACGGCTAGATTAAAAGAGGAACGTAAAGGGGAGTTAACAAAATCTACAGACAGGTTAGAGGAACATTTTAATGAAACCAGTCGAGAATTAAGTGAGCTAACAAAATTTACGGACAGGTTACAGGAACATCTTAATGAAACCAGTCGAGAATTAAGTGAGCTAACAACATCTACAGACAGGTTACAGGAACATACACTCCTGGAAATGGAAAAAAGAACACATTGACACCGGTGTGTCAGACCCACCATACTTGCTCCGGACACTGCGAGAGAGCTGTACAAGCAATGATCACACGCACGGCACAGCGGACACACCAGGAACCGCGGTGTTGGCCGTCGAATGGCGCTAGCTGCGCAGCATTTGTGCACCGCCGCCGTCAGTGTCAGCCAGTTTGCCGTGGCATACGGAGCTCCATCGCAGTCTTTAACACTGGTAGCATGCCGCGACAGCGTGGACGTGAACCGTATGTGCAGTTGACGGACTTTGAGCGAGGGCGTATAGTGGGCATGCGGGAGGCCGGGTGGACGTACCGCCGAATTGCTCAACACGTGGGGCGTGAGGTCTCCACAGTACATCGATGTTGTCGCCAGTGGTCGGCGGAAGGTGCACGTGCCCGTCGACCTGGGACCGGACCGCAGCGACGCACGGATGCACGCCAAGACCGTAGGATCCTACGCAGTGCCGTAGGGGACAGCACCGCCACTTCCCAGCAAATTAGGGACACTGTTACTCCTGGGGTATCGGCGAGGACCATTCGCAACCGTCTCCATGAAGCTGGGCTACGGTCCCGCACACTGTTAGGCCGTCTTCCGCTCACGCCCCAACATCGTGCAGCCCGCCTCCAGTGGTGTCGCGACAGGCGTGAATGGAGGGACGAATGGAGACGTGTCGTCTTCAGCGATGAGAGTCGCATCTGCCTTGGTGCCAATGATGGTCGTATGCGTGTTTGGCGCCGTGCAGGTGAGCGCCACAATCAGGACTGCATACGACCGAGGCACACAGGGCCAACACCCGGCATCATGGTGTGGGGAGCGATCTCCTACACTGGCCGTACACCACTGGTGATCGTCGAGGGGACACTGAATAGTGCACGGTACATCCAAACCGTCATCGAACCCATCGTTCTACCATTCCTAGACCGGCAAGGGAACTTGCTGTTCCAACAGGACAATGCACGTCCGCATGTATCCCGTGCCACCCCACGTGCTCTAGAAGGTGTAAGTCAACTACCCTGGCCAGCAAGATCTCCGGATTTGTCCCCCATTGAGCGTGTTTGGGACTGAATGAAGCGTCGTCTCACGCGGTCTGCACGTCCAGCACGAACGCTGGTCCAACTGAGGCGCCAGGTGGAAATGGCATGGCAAGCCGTTCCACAGGACTACATCCAGCATCTCTACGATCGTCTCCATGGGAGAATAGCAGCCTGCATTGCTGCGAAAGGTGGATATACACTGTACTAGTGTCGACATTGTGAATGCTCTGTAGCCTGTGTCTATGTGCCTGTGGTTCTGTCAGTGTGATCATGTGATGTATCTGACCCCAGGAATGTGTCAATAAAGTTTCCCCTTCCTGGGACAATGAATTCACGGTGTTCTTATTTCAATTTCCAGGAGTGTATTAATGAAACCAGTCGAGAATTAAGTGATAAAGTAGAGGCTTCTAAAGTTGAAAGGCAGGGAACAACTTGCAGGACTTAGTAATAAGATTTATTATAATGTTAAATGGTTAGAAGAACATATCCAGGAATCGCGTGAGGAAACAGCTCGCATGCGAAATGAAATTATTGACATAACCGAGAGACTTGATAATGTCAATGTCTTAGTTGTAAATGAAATACAGAAAAATAACGATAAGTTACGAGATGATTTTTCCATGCAAACAGAAAATGTTCGTAGAGAATTATTAGAATCTATTAAAGAGGTTTCTACCAAACCTGTAGAGATTTCTTCAGTAGATAATGTAGAATTAGAGACATTAGCTCATCGAGTAGAAAAAGATCATACTGAAATAGAAAACATGAGATTTTAAATTAGTGAAATATGCAGTAACCTTGAGACTTCCAAAGATAATAACATTGACAAAGGTACAGAGCGTTCACATCGTGAACACAGTGAAGAATCGATATTAGCTAACCGTGGATCCAATACAGAAATGCGAACACAGGAAATTACTAAACGGTTATTGGAATTAGATAATAATGAAAACATTTCAAGTAGTAGAAGTAATAAAGTAATCACAGACAAAAGTCGCATCGAGTTAGCTAGCTCGGACGACAACAATACAACTAAAGAAATCACGGCAAGCAAATCCGACGCAACTTCGTCTCCGCAATCTAAACAAAATCCTACTATGTCTCTTGCAGAATGTTTGGATGATACAACGACAAATTCAAATGTAGCAAGTCGATTTCCTGTATTAAAACCAGGAGGCGATCTCCACCCTATAATGTTTATAAAAGCTTTTGAAACTTCATTATCTCCTAAATGGAGTAATGAAAAACGGATTCAATTTGTAATAGGACATTTAGAAGCAGAAGCTGCGGAATGGGCAGTACTGCATAGAACTGAATTTAGGAACTGGGTTGATTTTGTTAAGCAGTTTAAACAAAATTATTGGTCAAGAGGAAAACAACAACAGTTAACTTTAGAGTTGTTAGACCCTCCTCCTTATTCTAAACGGTGGGGAGATTACAGAAATTATTTCGAATGGCATTTAATCCGTGCTAAATTAATTGAGGAACCAATTATTGAAAGTTATCTAATACGAGTCCTAATTAGTAGGTTTTCGTATTATGTAAAGGAAAGAATGATAGAAAAGGAATGGTTACAACCTAGCGAATTATTAGGATATTTAGAACAGTTAGATATACTTCATAGAGAACGGGAAGACGAGAAATTAAGATTTGGTAGAAATGACATCCTCGAAATAATAGTAATTCAGAACCACGAAAATTTAACAACAACAATCATAGCCGGTTTTGTTATATAAAACGGCAATCTAAAGATAAAGAGAGCCAACAAAATCGGGGTAATAACCCTAAAATGCGGAAATTACACAATAACGATAATGTGATAAATCGTCCCAAGTAATTAATGAAGGTCAAGTTGTAGGTGACGTTATCATAGAAAGTTCGGAAAACTAGTAAAGTCCTTTAGTGCGGGTCGACTAAAGGGAACTGTTAGTCAAAATTATACAAGACCCAATTGCAATTTATCATTAAGCTGCCAAAAGGAAGATGATTGGCAACAAGATTTACTTCATGAAGACAATCAGATTAGGGAGAATATAACTTATAAACCCCTTATTAAAGGTTATATTAAAGATACCAAAGTAAATATTATAATCGATTTGGGTAGCGAAGTAAGTATTTCATCTAAAGAATTATTTTAACTTAAAGGGAAATATTGGAATTGCCCAACCTTACCTGTAACTGGGGTGAAAATTATAGGTTAAACCCTTCGTTCCTAAATAAGTTAATATTTAGTATATGTTACATACAGACGAGTGTTCATAGTTAATTCATGTGATGTTTTTCGTGATAGTTACGTGTTATTTTAAAGAAATGACAGGAAGTTTAAACAAGTGTTCTACAATAAACTACTGGTACTTCAAAAAGGGAAAGGTATCTAATAGGGGATTCATATGGAAGAAATTTTTGTTACTAGGTCAGAAGAAATTTTGTATATTTTATATTTACTCGGATAGTAGGAACCAAAGGGGATGGTTAATAATTTTAGGGACCATGGGCGTCCAGAGCTATATGGCTCAGGAGAACATAGCAGAGTGCCTTTAATAAAGAATTTGTTACAGTGTTAATATAGAACACACCAAACGGGGTTCTCTCGCTTGTTTCTCCTACATAAATTGCCATTACCCAACAAAGTGTCCGAAGGTAAAGGAAGCCATGCCGAGATTCTAAAGAAAGTTTTGCTTGATTTCTTCTTGACTTCAGGCATAAATAAAGCATTATGTAAAAGAACGCCGTAAGGTAAATAGTACTATTAGTTATAATGAGAAACTTATTAGTAATATATATTTTGGAAAGAATAACTGTAGTAAATGAATAAAACTGGAACTAACCCATCACAATTAGAATGCTCTGTCCTAATGTAACGTTAAAGAACGTACTAAATTATTATTTACTAGCAACTATTAAATGAAAAGGAGTAATCATCATATATTCAGCTATGAATTACCATAATAGCATAATTAAAAGTAAATGACAAATAGTCACAACAATATCGTCATAAAAGGATTGAATCTATCTAACAGCAAGGACTTTAGATTACGGAAAATGTGAGAAAAATGTATAATATTAAGAGTTAAATATTGTATATAGAAGAAGTTTTATTTTCGGTTAAAACCTGACAAACTGAGCTTGTGGGTGGGGTATGTAGTGGGACGCGAAATTGGAGCGTTACCCATCCACCAGTGTCAGCCCAGTTCGCAGGTGAATATAAGTTTAATTTAGTGTTTTGTTTATGTATTTTGTAATATTTTTAATGTTTGTGACTTATCTAAAGTTTTGTATTTATTTTTATGTTTCATGTACGGAGAGGGCGGCGCAACGAACGGCGACAGCATCTTCACTGCCGGGACCAGAGAGAAAATTGCTGGCCACTATACGTCGCGGGTCGACAGCCAAACAGCAACAGAAGATCCTGAAACCGAGTTGTTGCGTCCTGCTTCTAAAAACTGAAAAAATAAGAATTTATAATGTTTCTACAACAATGACGTCATAGAAAGTTTATTCATGTTGTAAATGTTCAGTCCTATCTTGTCAAGGCTCAGGTTCACGTCTATATGTAGTATATAGGAAGATAATAAACTAGTGTATACTACAAAAGTTTAAATACGTGTTCCGAGAAATTATTTATGAAGAATTATATTATGGAAGAAGCATTACTGATTTATGTGACAAGATTATTAATTTTTGACAACGTTCATCGCGAGTTTAAGTCTTGAAAGTTTATTCAATATGGTTTTAATATTTATTAAAGCAGATAACTTACATTAATATACTTTCTGAGAAGAAAAAAACCACATTTAAATTGGAAAAAGTTTGCGCAAACCAATAGGACTGAGTGACGTAATTCTGCGCATACGACTCAAATGATGATGTTTTAATTACAGTTTCTTTCAAGAACCATTCAGAGACAAACTGAAAAGAATTTAAATAATTTTGAAGTGTTTTGTAACTGACGTTGGTGACAAAGTCAGCACATGGTCATATGTCAAAAGAAAATCATTTATACAAAACTTACGTCGTTACACTACACCGTGGCGACCTTATAAACAGGACTTGTGTGCAACTAAGGCACACTGGCACGATACAAAACATCAAGAGTCCTTCGGAAGTCAACGCGAGTCTTCGTGGAGCCTTTGCCAGCCAGCGGCGACTTCGCGGGTGTGGGCATCTGACGGAACGCAGCCAAGCAGTACGGTCACGCATCTGTTGGGCAACTCCTGAACGCTGCCAACCCCGACAACCTTTTACTCCCTAAACTAACAGGCCCAGTACGTCAGCTGGGGGGCGTTCCTCTGGCTGGTATTAGAGGTGTTTCTGGGGGCTTCGCCTGTCTACGGTGCGGCCGGGCGTGGTTGCAGCCAGTGACGTCTCCGGTGTTCGACTCAGCGTCGTGCCGGTTGCGGAAGTGGGGTCGCAGCATCTCAGCGGCTGCATCGACGGTTGTTACTTCTGCAGCCCAAAGCAGCACACTGATCACCGAGAACTATAAACTGCAATATTTGTATCCGGTGAGTCTGTTTTAAGTTGGAAGTGGATTGTAGTACATAAGGAGTGTGCTTTTAACAGGATTGTTGATTACAAGTCTGCGTGTGTAACTAGTTAATACCTTACAATAATTTCGGGAAGTGAAATGTCAGACGAAGAGCAATCTGTGTCCGACAGGAGTATGAGATCCCTTTTTAGGGCGGTCGCTAAATTAAAACAATTTAATGGGGATTTTTTAGCTGAATTAACACAATCTAACGAAGAATTTACTGCTAGATTAGAAGAGGAACTAAAACCGGAATGAAAACAATCTAACGAAGAATCTACTATTAGATTAAAAGAGGAACTAAAACAGGAATTAAAACAATCTGACGAAGAATCTACGGCTAGATTAAAAGAGGAACTTAAAGGTGAGCTAACAAAATATACAGACAGGTTATGGGAACATCTTAATGAAACCAGTCGAGAATTAAGTGAGCTAATAAAATCTACAGACAGGTTACAGGAACATCTTAAGAAACCAGTCGAGAATTAAGTGTTAGAATAGAGGCTTCTAAAGTTGATATGCAGGAAAAACTAGTAGGACGAAGTTTATTATTATTATTATTTATTTAATGGCCTTTATTGGACCACTGTAGTCAAAAATACAAAGTTCTAAACAAGTTGTTACACATGGATAAAATTTGGTTCGACAATAACTTAATATGATGTTTAGGTAATATAATTATTAGAGGCTATTCTTATATGAAAGGTGTTTTGCTCTTCTGTATGCCCAATATTTCTTCATTCTTTCAGATATTTTCTTTCTTTCTTCATCTGAGACAACTCTTCCTGTACTCCTTTTATTGATTTTCATTTGTAGTCTGGTTTGCGGGTCTTGCAGTATTCTCGTTTCCTCTGACTTGTTTTTTAGGTCATCTACTGTAATTTGAAGTTCTTTTATATCTTCCTTAATTTCTGTGATCCATTTAATGTCGCTCTTGCTATTCCACAATTTTTGTATTATTTTTTTACTAATTCTGTTTTCTGGAGTTCTCATCAGATGTCCAAAGAATGAGATGCGTTTCTTCCTGATTGTGCTCATGACTGGTTCTGTTTTCTTATATACTGTTTCATTTGATGCTATTCTACAATGTCCATTTATTTTATACTGTTTATTTATACATGTCCTAATTATTCTTCTTTTTATTTTTAGTATTCTGTCAATTTCTGCTGTATTAGTTGTTTTGAAGATAGTTTCAGCTGCATACGTTATTTCTGGTTGTGTAACTGTTTTATGGTGTTTTAATTTTGCATCTATAGATAGGCTTTTTTTGTTGTATCTAGTTTTGGTAATGTAATCTGCATAGTTCAGTTTTTTTATTTTATTTTGCCATGATGGCTTCTCATTTAGATTGTATGTTATTATTTCGCCTAAATATTTAAATTCATCAACAATTTTGATTTCCTGTTCTCCTATTGTAATTTTGTTTGCAAGTGGTGGATCAGTTAGCATAATCTCCGTTTTTTCAAATGATATTCTAAGGCCTACTTTCTCTGCTATTTCTTGTAGTGATTTCACTTGTTGCCTGGCTTCTTGAACGGTGTTGGCTAGGAGAGCAAGATCATCAGCGAATATCAAGCAGTTTAAGCTAATATCATCTTTTGCACTTCCAATTCTTATCCTCTTTGGATTGTCCTTGTACCATTCTCTCATTATGTATTCCAGTGCACAGTTGAAAAGTAATGGTGACAGGCAGTCACCTTGTCTTAAGCCTGTTTTTATGAGGAATGGTTCCGAAATTTCTCCTCTAAACTTCACTTTTGATTTGGTGTTGGTTAGAGTGAGTTGTATTATCTTAATTAGTTTTGGATGGAGTCCTAGATTTCTTAAAATTTTTAATATTGAAGGTCTGTGGAGACAGTCATACGCCTTCGTAAAATCTACAAATGTTATTGCCAGAGGTTTGTTCCGTTTCTTGTAGTATGCCAGAATCAATTTTAAACTAATTATCTGCTCTGCACAGCTTCTCCATGGTCTGAAACCTCCCTGATATTCCACTAACTCCTGTTCTAATTGCTCCTTGATTCTTTCATATAGGATCTTGGATAGAATTTTATATGTGCAATCTAGGAGAGAGATTCCTCTGTAGGTGTCTGGGTTGCTCTTATCTCCCTTTTTGTGTAGTGGGTGGATGATAGCTGTGGTCCAATGTTCGGGAAATTGTTCTGTTACCCAAATTTTTGTTAGAGCCATGAATAAGGAGGTCTTGACTGTGTCACTTGCATATTTCCACATTTCAACAAAAACCTGATCTTCTCCACATGCCTTATAATTTTTTTGTTCTTTAAGAATTTCTTCTACTTCTCGGAAAGTTGGAGGGTCTAGTTTGTTAGGTTTGGTTTTTATTGGGGTATTTATGTTGATTTGTAAGGGTTCTTTGGGTTCCTCACAATTCAGAAGTTTGTTAAATGCTTTTGCCATGATTTCTGCCTTTTCCTTGTTACTGTGTGTCATTCTTCCATCTTCATCTTTCAGTATTAGTGTAGGGGCCTCATATTGTTGTAGTTGTTTCCCAAAGATTTTGTAGTAGTTCCTGGAGTTGGTTTTATGATAATTACCTTCTATAGACTTTATAAAATCTTTATGAAATCCTCTCTTGATTCTTTTAATATTTTGAGTGAATTTTTTTCTTTCATTTTTTAGGTTGTTGGCATTTTCTTCAGTTTTATGTGTTTGAAACTTTAACCATGGTTGGTGTCTATCTTCATGGAATTTTTCACATTCTGATGTCCACCATGCATGTTTCCTTCGTGGGTTCAAGGGAGCTAGATTCTCTGCTTCTTTTTTAAGATTAGGCACTAGTTGTTCTAGACCATCTCTTAATTTGATGGTTTGTGTTATTTGTTGGTACTTATTATTTTTAATTAGCTGATGTGGGTCAAACTTCCTTTTTATTTTATTTGTTTTTCCGGTCCTCTTCTTTAACGGTGTGAATTTGATGTTAATTTTAACCGTATAATGGTCTGAGCCTGTGTCTACTCCTCTCAGTACTTTAACATTGTGGATCTCCTTATGAAAATTTTTGTCCATACAGACATGGTCTAGCTGCCAACCGCCCTTCCTCCAGTCTGGATGTTTCCATGTTTTAAGTTTACTTGGCTTCCTCTTAAAGTATGTTGATTTAGATATAAGGTTGTGTTCTCTGCAGAGTTCTACAAGTCTTTCACCGTTTTTGTTTGTAAATTTATGTGGACTCCATTTTCCAATTATATCTTTATATTTCCTTTCTTTTCCCAACTGAGCATTGAAATCTCCCAATAAGATTTTTACATTCTTTTTATTTACTCTGTTCACAGTTTGTTCTAGAAGGTCCCGAAATTTATCTACCTCTTCCTTTGTTATTGTTGGACAATTTTTTTCATTTGTTGGGGCATGAGCATTTATTATTGTGTAGGTTGTATTTATTGTTTTAAAGCTTAGAGTTGCAATTCTTGGTGATACTGCTTGGAAATTCGTTACTGAATCTATTATTTTTATGTTTACTAAAAACCCTGTTCCAAACTGGGGACATTGTTTCATTGCCCTCGGTCCTGGTTTCCCATTATAAATTCTGTATCCTTGTGATTCGAATGGGTCCTCTGTGGTGTTTCTCATTTCTTGGATCCCTGTTATTAAAATTTTTTGTTTATTTAGTTAATCTGTGAGCTCCTTGAGTTTTCGGTCTGAAGTAGTGAGTTTATGTTGTGTGTTGCTATATAATTTATTTGTTTATGTTTAATCATTTTTTTGTGTTTTAGTGTGCATTTGGATGGTTGCAAACGCTCCGATTCGTTGCTGTCTTCTAGTTGACTACCCACCGAATCCGATGTAGCCTTTTCCTGCCTTTTTGAGCAGGACGGTGGAATTTTTTTCCTAAAAGACCTTTCCATTTTTGACTGTCGAAGGTTGTCAACCTTAGTTGGAGCAAGCTCCGAATTACAACTACGGTTGTTAACCGCAGAGTGTGTGTTTGGTCCGCGAAAGCTATTGTATTTCACTCAAGTCCGCCAGTAAACCGGTGAGGACTTCCCTATCCGCCACCTGGGACGCGCCACGTAGGAGTATCACTTCTCCTCCTACTATGACAGCATAGTAGGTTCGTGGAGTACGACTTAGTAATAAGATTGCTGATAATTGTAAAAGGTTAGAAGAACACATGCAGGAATCGCGTGAGGAGAAAGCTCGCATGCGAAATGACACTACTGACTTAACCAAGAGACTAGATAACGTCAATGTCTTAGTTGTAAATGAAATAGAGAAAAATAACGATAAGTTACGAGATGAATTCTCTATGCAAACAGAAACTGTTTGTAGAGAATTATTAGAATCTATTAAAGAGGTTTCTACCAAACCTGTAGAGATTTTTACAATAGATAATGTAGAATTAGAGACATTAACTCATCGGCTAGAAAAAGATCATACTGAAATAGAAAACATGAAATTTTTAATTGCTGAAATATGCAGTAACCTTGAGACTTCCAAAGATAATAACATTGACGAAGTTACAGAGCGTTCACATCGTGAACACAGTGAAGAATCGATATTAGCTAACCGTGTATCCAATTCAGAAATGCGAATACAGGTAATTACTAAACCATTATCGGAATTAGATAATAATGCAGTAGAAGTAATAACGGTATCAGAGAGAACAGTCACATCGTGTTTGCGAGCTCGGACGACAACAATACAAATAAAGACACCACGGCAAGCAAATCCGACGCAACTTCGTCTCTGCAATCCAAACAAAAGCCAACTATGTCTCTCGCAGAATGTTGGGATGATATAACGACAAATTCTCCTGTTAGTTTCTTGAACGAAACTGTAATTAAAACATCATCATTTGAGTCGTATGCGCAGAATTACGTCACTCAGTCCTATTGGTTAGAGCAAACTTTTTCCAATTTAGATGTCGTTTGTTTCTTCTCAGAAATTATATTAACGCAAGTTATCTGCTTTAATATATATTAAATCTACATTGATTAAACTTTCAAGACTCAAACTGGCGTTGAACGTTGTCAAAAATTAATAATCTTGTCAAATAATTCAGTAATGCTTCTTCCATAATATAATTCTTCATAAATAATTTCTCGGAACACGTATTTAAACTTTTGTAGTATACACTAGTTTATTATCTTCCTATATACTACATATAGACGTGAACCTGAGCCTTGACAAGATAGGACTGAACATTTACAACATGAATAAACTTTCTATGACGTCATTGTTGTAGAAACATAACAAATTCTTATTTTTTCAGTTTTTAGAAGCACGACGTAACAACTCGGTTTCAGGATTTCCTGTTGCTGTTTGGCTGTCGACCCGCGACGTATAGTGGCTAGCAATTTTCTCTCTGGTCCCGGCAGCGAAGATGCTGTCTCCGTTCGTTGCACCGCCCTCTCCGTACATGAAACATAAAAATAAATACAAAACTTTAGATAATTCACGAACATTACAAATATTACAAAATACATAAGCAAAACACTAAATTAAACTTATATTCACCTGCAAACTGGGCTGAAACTGGTGGATGGGTGACGCTTCAATTTCGCGTCCCACTACACCATACCGGCCGGCCCGCGAGCATCAATCATGATATTATGTTTCTCGCTGTTCTCATTTCTACTACTTCTCATTACCTTCGTCTTTCTTCGATTTACTCTCAATCCATACCCTGTTCTCATTGCACTGTTCACTCCGTTCAGCAGAACATGTAATTCTTCTTCACTTTCACTCGAGATAGCAATATCATTAGCGAATCGTATCATTGATATCCTTTGACGTTGGATATTAATTCCCCTCCTGAACCTTTCTTTTATTTCCATCATTGCTTCCTCGATGTACAGATTGAACAGTAGGGCCGAAAGGCTACATCCTTGTCTTCCACCCTTTTTAATTCCTTATTGTTGTATCTATAGCCTTAGAGAACTACAACCGTAGTATTTCCGTATCCCACTTCTTCTGATTCTTCCTGACTAATGTCTTAAACTCCAGCCTACTCGTCATCACTGATAATATGGCCTAAAGCTCGACCTTTTTATTCCCAGAACTGGACTTCATTATGTTCACAGTTATTCCATATTCTTTTTATGTCCTTAGCATTTTATTGAGCACCTCATTATGAAGTTTCCATGATGGTTTAGCTACTAATATGTCATCGACAAAACAGGTGAGACGCTGTGAGACCTCTTTATCCAATACAGCTCCTAAACCTCTTATAAAGGAAGCAGAGGATATGTTCAGTCCGAAAGGGAGCCTTTTGAACTGATAACTTCGTCCCAATGCGATAAAAGCCATATACTTTCTATATCCAGATGTTAGTTCTATCAGCCAAAAGCTATCCCTCAGATCTAGGGAAGAGAAAATCTTGTCCCCAAAGAATTTTTGTAACAGCTCTTCCAATTTTTCTGGGCGATCCGCCTCACGAATGATTGTTGTTGTTGTTGTTGTGGTCTTCAGTCCTGAGACTGGTTTGATGCAGCTCTCCATGCTACTCTATCCTGTGCAAGCTTCACGAATGATAGTGAAATTTATCTGTCATGCGTAAGTGACCAACCTAATACTTCCATCCTTCATAACCATAATTTGCAATGGACTGTTGTATGTTGAGGTTGAATTTTCATTAATGTCATCATCTAGCATCTTGTGTAATTCTAAAAATACTGGTATTCAGTAAGACAGTGGTATAGTATAAGGCGGTACTCTAAATGGCTTGTGATCTCTAACCTTGAATTCGTACTAAAATTTTTTAATGGTACCAGATTTTATAAGAAACACCTCGGCATTTTTCCCTAATACTCCTTCTAATTTCGCTTTGCCTGTATCTGAAATATCCCTTACTTGTAGCAACTTATTAACTATTTCTTGATGAATTTCGACCATTACTTCGTCATCTACAGGTATTGTTTCTTTCGCCCACTTACACCATGGGTGTCCCTCCTCTGATTGATACAGATCAAGTTGCATCGTCAGTTGTTTGTAAGCACCTAGCATCTTTTAATATCTGCGTTTTTCTTAAAAGGAAGACGTATCTTCTCGAGCATCACATAACCTTCATCCATGGTGAGTCTGACACGATTTTGACACATGAAATCGGCTCCAATGTTTATGTGCACAGATAGTTTTGGCACAATTACCATGTTTGCTTCTATTTAATGTCCCTGACAGGAAAAAGTTACACGCACTTGTCTTGTAATCACTGTCAAGGAACCCATGATCGGTCCTTTAACTTTAACACGTTTTGTTCACAACACTGATAGCGCATGTTCAGCGCTACTTTTCTCAAAAAGTTCTTCCAAAATCGCCGTCATTTCGCATTCCGTATCAAGAATGGCATCTACAAGCATGTGACCTACCTCAGCCTGAATGATTGGTTGTACCTCATAAGGAGCTTTAGTTTCATTTTCATGCATTAATGCATGCTCTATCGAGTCATATGTCCTCTATCGAGTCATATGTTAACCTGCCAATGTGTTGAGCCTATATTTCTCATTCCTTTGCTACAGTCACCTTATTCTCCTCATTACTCTTAACACCTGTCATCTGAATGTTATTTGCCCACTTTCTTTATCAAATCTCTCTTCATACATTCCTGTCCTATATATACTATCTGACTTGGGTGTCACTACTGGAGCTGCCAATGGCGCATTATCCCCTTGGCATACCATTCCTCTCTTGGTTTCGTATAAATGAACTACATCCTCCACAACTTGATTATCATCAGTTTTTGTACAGCTGCATACATTAACTGTTGACAACTCTCGCTCCTCATCATCAGACGAGTCCCAGTCAATTGTCTCCCAGCATGCTGTTATTTGTATCTGATCACCCTCTAAACCTACTTCAGAATCTTGTTGATCAAAGCTAAGACTATTTACACATTTAATTATAAAACCAACTTCATTTGACAGTTGAATATCTTGAGACTGGCCTTCATACCATTCATCTCGTCAATTCTGCTTTTTACCAGGCTTTTGGTGGCCTCAACTCGACTTCATGTACTGGTTCATCTCGCGTGTGTTGTCCTGATGAAGTCTGGTTCTCCCAATCATTCTGCTTTGTAGGTAGTCTAATTCAACCCGAATAATTTGGTTTTTGTGGTGGAAAAACCTCTAAACCGTCCTGCTTCGTTTTCATGGTGATCAGATCGCGAATTACAGCTACCACCATGATTTCTGGAACCAAAGCCGTTATTGTAATTCTGCGGCTCATCAAAACTATAATTATTGTTTGATCTCTGTGAGTTGCTAAAACCATAGCCATTATTATCCCATGGGCTACCACTATTCTTCCGAAAACCATTACCTTCCCCAACATTCCTATTGCCATTGTAAGTATTATTAAAAGCCAATCGGTTGTTATTATTCCCACCAACCATTGGTTTTTCTCACTCCACGTTGTTTCTTCGCGTCATCTTCACTGAAGATGAATTCAAGTTTATGAAACGTCCCCTTTGAACAATTATTCTCGACTGTGCTTGAACTGACACAAAATATTTATAGCGCAAAGCAATCTGACTTTCAAAATTCCCTACAAAAGAATGGCCCTGACTAACATTAAACTATACCTTTCACAAATCACTTACCTCACAAAAATCTTCGCTGCTCAAGCTACTGCAATACAGCGAGCGCCACTACTGCCAGCTAAATAAAAGATTCAAACTATGGAAGGCACTAACTACTGATAGGGATAGTTAGCAAATGAAAGATATTAATAGAGAACAAAGAATGTATTTACCTTGATATCATCATATATATAGCAGTTCATTGCAAATTACAAAACTCCGCCATCTCTCTCCCCACATCCACCACTGCTGGCGGCTCACCTCCAACTGCCCAACGCTATGCGCTGTTCACAGCCAGCTGCCTAACACTACAATGGCGAGTATTACAACAATGCAAAGCAGCCACAGACTGCACACCGCACAGCCAGTGATTTTCTATACAGAGGTGGCGTTACCAATAAAAAAACCTAAACAGCCTACTTACATAGCCCCCATGCTCCCCACAAAAAATTTTACAAATTGGTTTGGGCAGTGCCCAATACAGATTTGAAAAAAATTTTTCATAATTACAATAACAAAGAAATCAAATGCACACACTTATTGATACAATGTTGGTCAAAAGCTAAAATTTTCTCACAGTCCATGAAGACAGTCCTAATCGTTCATCACAGTAAAATATCAGTCTTTTTCTCAAAGTCTGAGCAGTAAAAGAAAATGCACACGGAAGTAGTGGATTTCCATGCAGTATTGAGGATGTATTGTTGTCCTTCCAACGAAAAGACAGTGCTGACTCTAAATGCAGACAGGTAATGGGCCACAACAGAGTAAACCCACAGCGGAGTCAGTCGAAATTTTGAAGAGTATTGGTAGGTAGGTCATCACAGAGTAGACCCACTGTAGTCCTGGTAGAGATTACGGTATTGGTGGGCCACCAGAGGTGCAGACCCACTGCAGTCCTTGTAGAAATAGTGGTAGTGGCGGGTCATCAAAGATGCAGACCCACTGTAGTCCTTGTAGAGATGGCCAGCAGCCATCCATTGTGACTGTGCAGGTGCACAATCACCATTGAAGAGTCTTGCGGATAATATAGCAAGTCCATAACCACCACTTGTGCACTCACAAAGTTTTTGGAATTGTCCTTAGAACCAGCAATGCTGTTATCCAGTCCCTTGCTGAATTATTAACACACATACAAACACTAACAGTCCCTACTTCTCACATATTGTCCATATACTATGACCAACAGAAACGTGTGCAGTGAAATGTAACTTACAAGTTAATAATATGATGAACTGGTGTCAATTACAATTTTATAACATAAGAATACAATTACAAAGGTACAAAATACATCATTAAAGAACATAACAATACAGATAACATTTGTAGGACAGGCTTTACAAAAGAATCAAAATAACATATACAACAGTGTTACAGGAATTATGACATAAGTAGATACATAAAAGATCAGAATAAATTTTGAAACATCCACTTCACACATGAGCATTAAAACAAAATAGAATAAATAAAGTCTAAGCATATTTACAAGTTAAATAACATATTATTAATGCCAATTATATTTGAGGATAACAGTATTCCTCATCATAGTGAATGTAGCTTAGTATTAGAAGACGAAAAATTCTATGAAACTACACAGAGACAGGAAGAAAACAAATACACAAGGGTACACAAACACATAGTGGGATAACACAAAAGGAAATGACAGGGTTTGTTTTACTGCAGTATTTTGCATGGAGATCTCCCTTCGTTCATCATTATTCCCAAAAGTCCTATCTAAGCCTGTTTTCTGTATTCTGTTCACATCCTCTGTCAAAAATAGTTTTTCTCCACTGTACAGTATCCTTTTTTTTTTTTTGCCAAACCATTTTCTGATAGCTTCTCAATGCATTTCTTATAAATTCATCATAGTTAGTTTCTTATATAGTCTACCCCCTCTTAAGCTAACTTAAATCTACTGAGCTCAGATATATATACCAAGGGACGAGGCAATGCAGCATCACATAAAACAATTAATATAAACAGCAATGAAAAAAATGCAGATTTGCGAAGCAAGCAGCATTAAGAAATTAGTAAAGCAATTGTAATATTACAACTAATCTAAGGCAATGTGCAGCAAACAATAAAAATAAATCATTAGTAAAACTGGCTTAACAGCGTAATACAAAGTCAAATTCAGTAACATTATGCCTGGCAAACAGCAGAAGCAAAAGCAATAAATTATATCTAAACATGACAACGCTCAAGCAGAAAAATATTACAGTAAAGACAACAATGCAGATAAGGGAAATGTATAATCACATCTTAATGTCTAAGTAATTAAAGTGGTGCACCACAAGAAGTTATTCTACCAAAAAAAATTACCCAGTACTTGAAAAGAAAATTCCGTATGCAATTCCTGTGAAGGGAAATATCTTTTTATGCTCCTTCGTTTTTTTGAATAGATTATAAAATTATTTACTGGATCTGGAGACAGAAAATATTTATATTAGTACATCTATAAAATTTTATTTTAACCAGTGCTGCAGTGCAGCTAGAAACTAGATATTAAACAAAATGAGTAAATAAATACATAAAGCAAGCCATATGGCATTTCTCTCACTTCTTGTAGATAGACACTTGTCCTAATCAGGTGTGCAGATGTAAGAATGTTTCCAAGTTATTATTAGCGTCTCGTATTTACGATGCTTTCTACAAAGGAACGTCAATAGCGAGGATAATGGCCTCCCCTTTTTTTTTACCTGTGCCGCTGGAAGGCTAATGGCTTTTTTTTTTTTTTTCGGGCCCCTGTCGCCCAGGTGGGTGCCCGCGACGCATTACGTGCAGGTGGTCACTTAACTTTCGTACGGAAATATTTACGACAGCAGTTTCCGCTACAGTGGCAGTCTTATATAAAAATATTTCACAGGTCAAGAATTTGGGTTACAAATCTGTAGAAACAAAATCCTATAAATATAACAGCGTCCAAAAAATTCTCGCCAGCATTGTGATACATTCACGCATTTACACACATTTCCTACCTCTTAAAGTACGATTCTTGGTTTCCAACATCCTTTTTCACAAGTCAGTGTTCCTAACCGCTACTCATTACTCCTTACCTTATTACACATATATATATATTCGTCGACGCTTGTTTAATATTTCATTATATGAAATACGTAGCATAATCAAATTCCTCATACAGCACCAGCTTCTTGACCCTAAACATACCTCAGCAGCATAATACACATCGTCGTCATAAAAATAACATCATAACACCTCAGTCAACTCTCAAAATCGTCGTAGTTTTCTGCAACAATTTCAAATCCTAAAAAAAATTCTCTGCTCATTTCAAAAGTGTTATCTACCTCAAATGTACTTTAAAATCATGCTCCCTTACCAAATACATCATTCAAAGCTCTCATAGTATCACAATGGTTCCAAAAAAATATGAGCATTTCACAAAGTACAGACCACATACAATTTCGTAAGTGTGAAGTTATCCAACTGTGTAATTGCGTAAACATCTGTCACTGACGTAGTAAAAAGAATGTTTATTTCTCTGTCAAATAATCAGATAGCTGTGTAATTTATGTGTTAGAGAAATATGGTACCGATGTGTAAAGTTGTGTAAGCAAATACCATATTAGCTAGGGCTCCTTGTGCATGCCAAACACATGGTACACAAAGTAGGCGTGTACCCCCCTGAGGATTAATGTAATTATACCCTCAGGTGTTACAGATTACAGCAATGGAATGAAATGTATCATGGAAAACTTTCTTTGCAATTTAAAAATCTTTAAAAATAAATGTTTTAGGTACAAAATTAATCACTCAAATACGTGTCCTGTAGCGCTAAACTGTGTGTCATGTCGCAACATAATCTCTGTGGAAGTCTCGTAGTTATCGTCCTCCGAAAGCTAAGTTCTGCAGAAGTCAATGTACTTACCTCATGATAAACAAAAGTGAAATGCTTTGTGTATAGATATCGTAGTTATTACGCTTATTGTTGTGATGAAGAAAGTACTGTACTGTAACGTATTGTTGTGCCACGAAAAAGGCTGTCTCATTGTTGCTATACCACAAAAGTTAAATACTAAAACATGTTTCACTTTCCAGAAGAATTCAGAAAAATTGTGCAGATGTAAAACAGATACACTGCAAAAGCAACATTGTAAATTGTCACTCATTAGTAGCGTCGTGATAGCATCGTGTAGCTGTCACATAAACTAACCACTGTGTCCTCTGGTATTTCACAGAAAGTACTTTAAATCCAGATTTTTTTTTAAGTAAACCGAAATGTTGCATGAAAATCTCATTAGCGTTGCCGGTATATGTTCTAAGTATGTGATCCTTATAGTCGTTACGTGATAGTGGAACTAACAAGCAAGAATGTACACACACAATAACACTGTGACGCCGCTCTGTTCACTATAACAATGTATTCGTAATTTCTGTTTCAATAAGTTCTCTTGGTTCTTGACTGGATATTTAACTTCAAACATTGTTGCATGTTAACAGATTCTAAATCTGACAAGCATACTAGTAATGTAAAGTGAAAAATTTTATGGCAAAGACTAAGTTAAAAACCAGATTATCTCTCAATAAATGGTTTTACATGTGAAATATGGTGTAACCCTCTGCTCTTCCTAGTACGCAGAGTTTGAACTTGAATGCAATTGTCATGCGGTATACGTCGGTAAAGAATACTGGAATTTTTCTCAAGGTTAGCGTCTATGTTATTTTTCTCTGAGCCAGCTGGCGCACGCAGCTGCCTGTGGAGCGCGTCATTGTCTGTCCCTTTGTTGGCGCGCGTCGTTATTGGGATTAGGAGACCTAACTTCTACAAATTCACCGTGACGAGAGGGCCCTGCCTTGTTTAAATCCCGCCAGTTCTGATGCAATTCATGTCTGTCGTTACGAATATATCGTCTGTCGTCATGTCGGTAGTTTCCATAATTTCTTTCTTGTCGGTCATGTGGTGGAGAATTTCTCCCTGAATCGTAACTGCGCGCTGAACTGTTGCGTCTGAAAGTATTCTGTCTCCCTTGATAATAATAGTTCTGGTTACCATATTGTCTGTTTCTCTGATTGTCTCTGTGATAGTCATTACCGCGGAAAAGTGATCTTTCCCTGTAATTATTACTACTCTGCCAACGGTTGTTATACGGGTGGTGTCTGTTTTGGTCACGATTTGTGTTGTGAGAATAGCCTTGTCGTGTCCAGTTATTACTTCTTTCATCGCGGAATTGCGACGGATGTGACCTGTAATTGTTGTGTTCCTGGTTTCGCGTTCCGCGATTGTCAGTGTCAATTTCTAATTCTTGTAAGAGTCCCTGAAATGCTTCAATGTCGTCTTTGCAACGTCCTGCCAAAATAATATGTCGTAAATGTTCAGGTAATTTGATTAAGCAAATGCGGATGAGTTCTGAGGGGCTGTATGGGTTTGACAGGTACTGATTCTTGTGCAACATGTCTTCAAAATATTTCACAAGACTGGAAAATTCAGATTGTTCGAAACGTTTCATCATTATGATGCCATGTTTTACTCGGTCTTGTGTGGCTTGAGACCAATATGCTGAGAGGAAGGCATGGTAAAATTCTCCTTCACTGTGGCAATCGTGAATGACCGATCGCATTCTTACAGCTGGTTCATTCTCTAAGTAGCCACACATAAATTCTAATCTGTGTTCTAACGACCAGTTGGGAGGAAAACAATGAGAGAATTGATGGAGCCACGCTTGTGGATGAATGTCGTTGGCAGAATTTTTAAACGTTTTGAATTTACGTGTAGTAATGAACAGCTTATAGTCAAAGTCATCATGTCGGCGAGTCGCATATCGGTCATTGTTACGTCGTTTCGGCGGTTCCATTTCAAAATTCGGTGCACCTTGCCAATTTCTTTCATAATTTCCGAAGTATCCTGTGTTATTATCTTGTGGGTGTTCCGTATTTCTAAGTCCCTCTTCCCGTATTGGGGCGCGAGTGTCCTCTGAAATACGTAATTCTTGTATTACCTGTGTCAGCTGATCTTGTACTTCGCGGATTTCTCTTTGGTGTTGCGTGTAAATTTGATTCAGATTTTGTTTCAGTTTCCTAATTTGTTCGCTCTCTTCTGTGTCATTAAAGACTTCCGGTTTTGTGTCATTCAGATTATCATCTACCTTCGTAGATAAGTTAGTGAACTGATCCGAAAGTTCGGCTACTTTCTCCGATAGTGTACTTATTTCCTCAGTGTGTTTTTCTGAACCAAGTTTCAGAGTATCTACTGTGTCCTTTAAGTTTTCCTGAGTATTTGCAAGTTGCGTAACCGAATCGGTAGATGCAACTAAGTCAAATTTAGTTTGCAAGGTCTCATGATTTTCATGAACAATGGTTTGCAGTTCTTTTATGGCTGCTTCGTGATTCTGTAATGCATTTTCATGCCGCGAAAAAATAGGTTGAAAATGCTCACAAATTTGAGTTTTTACGTCATTACAAACTTTTTGACATTTCGATTCAATGTTATGTAACTCAGTAGTTAAATCTTCACGTGTTTGTTCAAGAGTTTGTTCCAATGACTCTAACTTTTGAAGCTTTTGCTGTGTTTGTCTCTGATTTTGTTCCATTGTGTCTAACTGTTGCTGTGTTTGTCTCTGATTTTGTTCCACTGTGTCTAGCTGTTGCTGTGTTTGTCTCTGATTTTGTTCCACTGTGTCTAGCTGTTGCTGTGTTTGTCTCTGATTTTGTTTTATTTGTTGCATTAATTGCAATAATAATGTATTAGTGTCTGGAATCTGTTCCTCTATGCTTTTCGGCAGTGCATTTGCACCGGCAACATTCACATTTTGACAAGCAGGAATTGTGTCTTGACTTATTTGAGAAAACGGTGAGGACCCAAAACCTGAATCTACAGTATTTGCAAAATTGTGTCCTGTCATTCCCGATTCCTGAGGCGAGCTGTTGCCGACCGATCGATCGATAATGCTTCCCTCTTCACTAATTGTTTCACCGCCTACGCCATTGTTTGCTGCCCGCTCCATTTCCCTATGCACAATTACTAAAATACTATTTTGAACATCAGTTGATTCATTACTCGGTGACGCTAAAACACTGCTTTCATTTTCACTGTCATTTCTCAGTTTACTTTGGAGCCTAGTATTGCGTTTTTCACACGCCATTATTGTCACAGTATTTCACACGACAACACAGAAAAACACAATTTGAAGATCAAAAATAAGAGAACACATTAATATAGCACTGAAAATAATATATAGTTAATTGCAAGCGCAGCTGCAAAATACTTGGTGCAAATCTACATGCATGCCACAAATGTTTTACTGTACAACAATGAAAAACTACAACTACAATGAAAATTCTCTCTATAATTACGCGCTAGCAATAAACAAAATCTACACTAATTACACAAACTACAAGAAAAAATCAGAAGATTCCAGTGAGGTATCCTAGGCTAAGGGTCGACATATAAAACGTCCCCTTTTAATAATTTTACAGGACTGTGCTTAACCTGACACACAATATCTTTTAGCGCAACGCAATCTGACTTTCAAAATTCCCTTCAAAAGAATGGCCCTGACTAACATTAAACTATACCTTTCACAAATCACTTACCTCACAAAAATCTTCGCTGCTCAAGCTACTGCAATACAGCGAGCGCCACTACTGCCAGCTAAATAAAAGATTCAAACTATGGAAGGCACTAACTACTGATAGGGATAGTTAGCAAATGAAAGATATTAATAGAGAACAAAGAATGTATTTACCTTGATATCATCATATATATAGCAGTTCATTGCAAATTACAAAACTCCGCCATCTCTCTCCCCACATCCACCACTGCTGGCGGCTCACCTCCAACTGCCCAACGCTATGCGCTGTTCACAGCCAGCTGCCTAACATTACAATGGCGAGTATTACAACAATGCAAAGCAGCCACAGACTGCACACCGCACAGCCAGTGATTTTCTATACAGAGGTGGCGTTACCAATAAAAAAACCTAAACAGCCTACTTACAGGTTGTTATTATTCCCCCCTACTATTGGTTTTTCTCACTGCACGTTGTTTCTTCGCGTCATCTTCACTGAAGATGAATTCAAGTTATCTTAATATCCCTTTACATGCCTGTATATTATCTCCAGCTCTTCCAACCAATGATAACGCAAGGATAATTTCATTGTGCACACCAGTATCAGTTACCCATCACTGTATGGATTGTCTAAACACTAATTCTTTTTCGTCATTTCTTCAAAAAATGTAACTGGCTTCTTTTCCCGAATTTTCAAATGCCGTCTTCTGTAAAAATTCATATTTTGTCCTATTTTGGGTTTCCACGCACCATTATCGCTCCAGCAATGGAGACCTTCGTTCATACGACTGATAGTTTGAAGTGGCACTTTGCATCGTTTCCGCCTTCCATATGACAACAAATGAAATCAAGTTTATGTCTAAGTGGACAATATTCTGGTAAACCAAACTGAAATTGATATATAAACGTGCGGGAGTGTAAACCGTTCCCGTTTTCTTTGTAATGTTGGAATTTTCTGACTGTCGAAAAATGATCATTGTCAAATTTTTCTATTGCACCATATGGCGTTTGTGTTTTCGCAACATTTTCCCATTCCCTTCAATTATGTCATGTTTTCCTTTATTCGTACTACCACATTTGGATCCTGAGACAACGTCTTTGAGTCCCATCTAGCACCGCATCTACCCAGTGGTGTTCAACTATCTAAACCGCAATGTTCCTCGTGTATCGGACTGGAAGATACGTTTAAATTTCCCATTACTGCATCAGTGTTTTGCCCTTCTACTTGCTTCATATTGACCTGCGCTATAAGACCTGTTGTACTGTAACTCGTAAATTAAGAATTTGGTACGTGTGGCGCAGTAAACTGCTCTGTTATCGCATTATTCGCGTACATTCGGAGGGTCGGCTGCCGTTCTGTTGGTATGCTTATAGTTAACCGCTTCTCGCACCATTGTCTGCGGTGGACGGACATTACCTGCTTCGCTCACCTGTCTTAACTGTACTTCTACAATTTGCTTCTGTTTGGTATCGGAAAATACTGACGCAACACCTTGTGGACTTACAAGTGGAATCTCATGACGTTTTTGTGTTTCCGCAACTGACTCGGACGACTGCGTGACGGACTTGGGCACCTCTGGATTTTCTTCCACCGCTGTGTCAGATGATACTACCGATTCCGTCGCCTCACTACTGCTTTCTGTACGGTTCTCAATACACTGCTTCAGTTCTGTACGAAGCTGTTCATACCACTGCGTATTTTTCGAGACGATGCTTACAAAGCGTGTATCGAATCTTTTTAACGCGGCTCGTGTGACACGTTTCCTGGCGTTGAGTTCTTCCACGATTCGTTGCGCCTTACCAGACGCCTTACGTGCTAAATTATCAACTATTTGGTTGATATTAGACACTGCATGCTGTAATGTCAGTACGCATCTTTTTCTGATCGGCCATAAGCGACTGAATCAGTTCGCGAGAGTCTCTCGCTTCTTTCCGGATTTCAGTAAACCGTTCATTAACTTCTGTTCTCATCTAGGTATTAGTTTTAAATTTGAGGCCATTTGAAGCAGCATTACTTGCCGCTAACCCTGCATTCGTTTCGGTTTTTAAGTTTGCCGTTTCGGTTTTTAAAGCCACCAATCATGCATTTGTATCTGTTTTTAAGTCTGCTGTCCCTGCTCTCATCGTTTCACTTGTTTTCTTGACAATAATGGTGACTTCCTTCAACATTGCGAACACACTATCAGTCGCTTCGCCATCATCATCTGTCACCATTTGGTGTAAATTTTGCCGTTCGTGTCTTTCATGTGACGTCTCACCGACATCTGTGCATAGTGTAGACACACTTACACACATATTCTTTCCGAATGAAACGGTCCCGTATGATTCAGAATTGCAACATTTGGTGCAACATACTGAAGTTGTACGTCCTCTGATTCTGCTTCCGAACCACTAGATCCGTCATCTGTTCGGTTTTGTGCCGTCTCGACCTGAGAAGCCGATTGCGAAGCTGCCACCATTCTCTCTCCACTGTCACTTCGTTTGATTTCGTGACTCACGTTCGATACATTTTGTTGTACGTCACTTTCTATCATATCTAGATCTTCAGTTTGCCCTAAATGCGACGATCTACGTCCTCCGCCATCTAAGACAGTCTAACTGACCTCTGTCTTTCACGATTTGCGCAAGCCTGAGCTCTAGTCAACACGAAGTTATATGACTTGGCACGTCTCCAATATATCATAGAAAGTCACTTATGGCATTAACACATCATTATCAACGCCGTTCACAGTTATTCAAACCAACATTACAACGGCGTCAATAACTTCGCGTTCGACAGAAATGTAATGCACAAGCTACTTCTACTCAAAACACAGAAATTATTCTTTACTCGTTAATACAACCTTTTCTTCTCTGGAACACACATTTACAGTACTCTGACCACCATGCAGACACATAAATTGAGTAACCTTGTAACTTTTTGTATTTCAAAAACAAAGCAAAATGATTTCTTTTACCAAATTTTAATAACTCTTTCTAGTTTGACTAATTGCCATGCTGGCAGACCAGTTGCTGTCCTGGAAGGGTCACCATTATCTGACACTCCACTCCTTTTCACATTCGTCAGATATCAGCAAAAACACCCCGTGAGTGCGTTAGCGTCATTAGAATAAATTACTGGGGTTACGAGTGGACCCTTATTCTGTGACAGACCACATCGGTGTTTAGCAGTAAAACTTGTTTAATTTCTCTGTTGTTATCAAACAAGCACTTTGGGTTTATATAAATTGTGACATGACGATTTCAGGACAGTTGTCAAGATAACGTATTGCGTCCTGTTTAGCAGAAATAACACTGAACACAACAATATCAGATTTAAATAGAAGGTTCTCTACAAGATTTTTCTTACTTCTAGACAGAAGCCTTGCCTGCGTAGGTCAGTTACGACAAATCATCCGATTCCAGTACTAAGCTCAGTACTATTTAGGATTGCAATCAAGTCTCCAGAGGATGGTTAGTTTTTGTGACGATATGACCAGAAGATTATTCAAAGCTGCTCTTGTTCACAGTGGACGTAAGCTGGTAATTCAACAATTTTACGCCTCTGCCATTTACCTTTAGATGCGACGTGCTGTCAGCTGCATGGCTGCTCTCGCCCTCTGAAAATCGTATAAAGAGCTAATCAAAATCTTTACTGATTTTATCAGTTGAAACTTTCATATGTTTCTCGTTAGGTGAGAAAACATGCAATCATCCCTGATCCGGACAATATGGCAATGTACACCTTCATAGATGGAGCGGCGTATATACTTCAACGCCCTCTCAGTTCTCACAAGAACAATTAACTAGGTGGCTGTTTCGTTCCTCTGATATCGAGCTCAGTGACTCTTCAGCTAATTTCTAGCTGAATGTCAGTCAATGTGAACGCATTGTTCACACAAAAATTCCTCTTTCGGTGTCGTACAGAGCGTGATGCGCCCTGCTCTACACCTGACGCTAGACGCTGGTTCAGAGGAGAGTCCTCGAAGTTTTCGATATTGTGTCTTTCGTAGAAAATTGTCCTCCCACCTGTGTCCTTTCCTGCTTCACATCACGGCTTTTTCAGACCAGTGGGAGCATTCCTTTGATCTGGTGGAAACTACCCCTGCCAATCGCAAAGGGCCTACCTTTAAATTGTGTCGAAATAGCACCACTTTTACTCCTTCCGAGTTTATTTCTGTCAGTCGGACATTTTGTGCCCTTTCCTGACTTTGGTCTCTGGCTTGCTTATATCCATCAGGAAATTCCCCGATGCATTTTTCTGAAGAATTTCTCTGTCGTAGGCAGCGCTGAGCTGCTACCTGCTCCCCTCACTGTATTGCCCGCTGCGAACTAAAACGTTTCTCCCAGCAACGTTTTTCACCTTTTGCTCATTGACATGCAGGATTTGGGTTCCGTGTGTTTATACCGTTGAATCAAGTGTCATCCCTTTTGGCATTACCTACTGTACGTGTTGATAGGCAAATTTGCTCACTACCAATGAAGTATGTCAAGTGACATATCCATCTACTTTTTATGACACATAAAATCTCATGTAATGTCAGAAATTAACATTAATTCAAACTGCCACATTGCAACGTTTAGTTGAAGAGGGCATTCATTGACGTTGCCCTTCTGGTATATGTTGCTAAATGTTAAGAGGATAGCTACAAATGAACTACTACATCGTGTACTTTGTTTTTATGTATTTTATCTGTGTACCTACAATTCTACTACAACTCTTAACTTTCCTGCAATAAATTTCAATACCATGTCTGCATCCTGAGAATTAGTGTATTTACTGGTTGGTTGATTTGGGGGGAGGAGACCAAACAGTGAGGTCATCGGTTCCACCGGATTAGGGAAGGACAGGGAAAGAAGTCGGCTGTACCCTTTGGTATTCCCACTTCTCAAACATAAATGATTGTGCTCTGTTAGTAGTTTAGGACTAGTGAACTTCCCGTAATCATTCATATGGTGGGATGGTAAGTGTTGTCAAGACTGGTTTAGGGTATGTATTTAAAACTAAAAATTTGCCAGAGTAATTTATAACTTAATAATGTGGTATCAAGTTAACTGTGCCACAAAAAAGCATCTAAATCCTTTAGTCCACAAAATTCTACATTGCGTCATAACACATGGCAGAACTTAAGATGAGCTGCTTTAATAGTAAATAACCGAAACCGCACAGAAGTAGCCCTACATTGGAGGAACAGAAAACCAAGTACAACAAAAAGGTCATGCACCATCGATCGTGCATTAATCTTCATACACCGATCTCACTCACGGGCACAAATAAAGGGGGAGTCTTTAGCTAGTCATATATTCAAAAACTATGCTGCACACATATGTGACGTATGCAGAAAAGTTCCATAATGTCTTCAAAATACATGAAGTAACAGTATCAGAATAACAAAGTAGTAGATATACATAATATTCGCTTAAAGAATAAAGAAAATGAAAATCTTATCCATTTTCAAATGGTTTCCTTATGTTGCTTGTCACCCATTAATGAAAGTTGTACATGGCCTGATTGAACGATCATAGTAATCTGTATGTGCTGACGACGAATCCGAAACCGGTGATGTTGAGCTGACTTTAAAACTAAGATGTGGATTATTTTGAAAGTTCTTGGTAAAATAGCTTGAAGAAATTCAAGTAGTGAATAGTACTGAAGTCTCACCAGGTATTGTGTGTAGCAGGTGACTATGTGCATCGCAGACCAAGTGAATTCAGCTTCATGAGATTGCTATCCTCATATCAGAGAGTAGACGAGATTATACCTACATAAAGGATTCAAATATCAGCATTAAGGCATTCAAAAGAAATGTCAGTCTTGGTTATTTATAACGAAAGAATAAATTAAAGTATCCTTATATGAGTGCGTGGTGTCTATTCTTTCGGAGATTCTGGGTTCGAATCCCGGTGCGGCACACTTTCCTCTCGTCCTGTTGCAGCTGATATCAATAATCCCCTTCCTTTCCTCCCCTCTCCTTTCCTTTCCTTACCTTTCCTTACCTTTCCTTCCCTCTCCTTTCTCCCCTCTGCTCCTTCAATTTGCACAACATAGCTTCGTTAGTCTTTGGTATTGTCAATGGGGGTGATCTGCAACCTGTTGATTCGAATATCTTACATCGAGATCGCAAATTTTCTTAACTTATGACCGGTTTTGGCTTATTGCGGAGTCATCTTCAGATCAGTCTAAAGCGATCTGTGTGTGATACTCATTACACACCGTCGCAACATTTAGAGCTAAGTCGTCCTAATTAAATAAAAAATCGTAAATTGAAAATGTTATTTGGTTACGTAAACTGACAATGTTAATCACTAATGTGTGGCAAAATCGGTGCCTTAACAACCGTAAAAACGTTTGATTAGTAAGTAACGTTGTCACTTTACGTAGATAACTAAGATCTTCAGTTTTGGATATTTATTAAACTGGTGCAATATAGCTTTAAAAAGTTCGACGATATGTAATGGGAGCCACACACTGAACAACATTTTACATGGTTTGGTAATGAGCCGAAACCGACAGTCAGCAAAAAAAATTTGCGATATTGAAGTAGGAGCTTTATCCACACATACTGCCAAACTACTTCTATGTACAGTATTGACACAAGCACAATACTCAAAGATGTAAACTAACATTGTGGAGCGTTGTAGCAGAGCCTTGGACACAACATGCGAAAGACAGCGTGTATGTTGAAATTACAATTAAATCCAGACCTTTAGCTGCTGACAGGCATTGATAAATATCAACCCGGGATCTGCTGCTTGCATGGCGGACGTCCTATCCGTCTGAGCCACCGAGGACACAGAGAATAGTGCGACAGCAGGGACTTATCTCTGGCACACTTCCCGTGAAACCCACATTCCCAACTTACTGTCCACACTATACATCTGAAGTGCCGCTGCCAACTGTACTCATTACTCTACCGACTCCCGTAAGAGCTCGGGCATTGTGAGTGCATCCGCACTGAAGAAGATGTTGGCCGGTAAGCCTTAGCTATTTGAAGACGGTATCTGCGCTTTCGGACCAGTCCTTGCAGTCACACTATGCACTGTGTCCTCGGTACCTCAGACGGATAGGGCATCTGCCATCTAAGCAGGAGATCCCAGCGTCGAGTCCCAGTCGGGGCACATATTTTCAATTGTCCCCATTGATATTTATACACGCCTGTCAGCAGCTAAAGCTCTAAATTTCACTGTAATTTCATTCTTCGAGAGCTGCAAGTTCACCAGTGGTATCTTTTCTTTCGAACATGTTCGAAAGAACAGATACCATCTTCATATAGTGTTCTGAGGTGTGGGATTGATCTGTTATTCTGTTATTCTGCGCAACGGATTAATCTGAGATATACCCTTTACCCTGTGGCTCCTGCAAGATGCAATTTCCATCCCCACACTACTACAGAAGTCAGACAGACGCTCCTAACGTTCTCAAGAGAAATGCCTGAAAAACTTTCAGCAATAAATACCTTCTGGAGTCGTCCGCTGTACGGAAATAACACAAAAATTCACAAAATATCTTACGTAACTAGTGGCATACTTGGGTACTGGAGTAGTGCTTGTTAGTGTAAGAAAAACATGAAACTAATGAAAGTTATTATTTATTTTGCAAAAATTCTGAGAAATCACAATGGCACTTTTAGTTATGAATTGAACAAGTTATATCCTGGTTCTTTTCGGAATGTGAAGTTACCTCTTAAGGATAGGATTCGCTAATGAAATTTCTATACGAAGATTAAGATAGTTGTTGACTTGGCAGAATGGCTGAGAGGCGCGCCTACTCAACTTGAATAATTATCCTTTAGAATGTTGCTAGGTACAGTCGAGGCTGTCGCATGTGAAATGCAGTGAAGTGTACTGTTGTGAAGGAAACATGGGGCTCGCAATAGCTGTAGCGCACAATACCATAAGCTGCGATGACTGCTGTCTGTGCCCCTCACTTCTGACAAATAAGGTAACTTTCGTTCTATCTAGATTGACCTTCGCCAATCAAACTCTCCCTATGCTTTAATGAAGTCAAGGATTCCTATTCGCCCCTAGTCTAACTATTGGCGTGGTACACTGGTCAGGTAACCAGTCCAACGCGATGCCACTCAAAATTCGCTCGCAAGGCGTTTAACTATATCTCTGTCCATTCACACCGCACAATAAGTGTGTCGGCCAACACAGTGAACAACACTTAATTGCAAGAGTCTCCCTTTGATTCGCTCTCAACAGAGGTGCTCTCCCAGTGAAGTACTGAGGAGAGACTTGTTCCTCGCTCCAAGAGCGACAACGGAACGGCGCCCCTCCACGCCAGACATGAAGGAGTATATCTTTTGGTCTCTTCCATTATTCCTTCAGCTCAATGCGTCAGAAATATCGTCTGCCAATCAGCATTGCTCTTCTAAAACGGGAAAATTACGGTTCGTTTAAGGCGACCAATCCGGAAACCTGTAGCATTGGCGTTTGGCGTTTGCTGTCTCCCTGTGAAAATCTCTGAAACTGCGTGCTATGTGTAAAGAATGCATAGGCTGGCCGCTCCCACACAATGAAGCAGAATTTGCTTTTAAGCCAAACACGGGGTCGTTCCCCCTTTTCACTCGGGCCCCCGCTGTCTGCTACATGGCCGATCACTGGCCTACATAGACTGGGTCATCCTCTGAAGGGACCGCCGTCCCGTTGTGCGGTTTCTCTCCCGAACTAAAAGCTTCTGTGACCGTCGTGTTTGGAATGTATGTGTGTACGCCAGCCTCAAGTATTTCAACCACGGTGCGCTTACTTGTTAGTTGCATATCGTTTACATGAATTCATACAACACTGACTTTATCTTATCGAGTTTTGGTTCGAATGAAGCGTCTTGATGTGCGGAATATGATTGTGATGGCGGAATATGTAAGCAATGAAGGTCAGGAGACCACGACAACTTACAGTGTGCATGTTATACAATTTTCAAACACAGGTGTCTGTATTTAAATTCTGGACACCAGAACTACAACATGCCACAAGAACAGAGAGCGGAGAGGTAATATTCTTTAAGACGAAGCAGGTCAAAGCGCACTCATGAGGAAGTAACACGACAATATCGACTACAAGGAGAGCTATATAATGGAAATGAGGAAATAATAAATGGTTGAAAAAGTGCAAGGTCCCAGAAAGAGATTTAAATTGAAGTGGAATATCAGAAGTATTTGTATACCCTAAATGAAATGAATGAAGGGGGATATCTTGACGATGATAGGAAAAGAATAAGGATTTAAAGAGCGGAAAAATGTGACATGCTGCTATAGATCATCTAATTTTGTTACAGAAGCATTCCCATTATCTCCTGCTGCTTTGCTTCAGTAGTGGTAAGTGACATCGATACCTGTTCTGTTTTGTCTTTCTCCAGATTAAATCCGTCGCTTTCAGAAAACAATCATACGAATGAAGAGGATACATCGTTCGGTTGAAAAGTTATAAATACGATATGAGCTTATCCTCTTCTGCCGTTCTACCTCGCATGCTGTGAATTTCTAAGAGAAACAGAGCGAATAAAACAGCCTGCGTGTGATCGTCCTCCGTCTTCGTTCTGCACTATCTCCTGCGCAACAGATGAAGCTCTTGGATTTAGCTTTAATCAGTAATTCCACTCCGGGACAAGCGAGATGGAATCACTCCGACAGAAAATCTAGTTCCGACGCAGCCCCTGTTTCTTAAAGTGAAAGTCAATTTCCATGAAATTAGTACTGCCTTAATTGGTAATAATTACTCCGACACCGCGACCCGTGCTGTTAACGCAACATTAATTCCGTAAATTGCTTCAGCCTTTACGTGCAGCGGATCCACTGGAACCGATTACGAGAGTTGATGCTTTACGACTTTATCTTCAGGATTAAAGTACTTACCATAGTATCTACAGATATTTTTCCAGCAGTGGAAATCAAAGACTAAGTTAGTATATTGCATATAGATACGTGATTTAGAATGTCATTTTCGGATATTGTTTTCAGTATAACTGTGGACACCATACGTTCCTGGTGTTAAAATTTATTTCAGTTAATTTGTAATAAATCCGACGAAACATGTGGTTTAAAAACGATTATCGGCAGATAGGTGCCGCTGCAACAAGAAATTGACCTTCAGTTAGTTATGTTTCTACTATTGCAAGTGGGCTGTTTAGGTTTTTATGTTGGTAAAGGTTGTTATGTAGCGCTCTGTATGAAAATTACAAACTGTGCTGTATACAGTCTGTGTTTGGTTGGCATTGCTGGAATATTCGCTATTGTAGTGTTGGGCAGTTGAATGTGAACAGCGTGTAGCGTTGCGCAGTTGGAGGTGAGCCGCCAGCAGTGGTGGATGTGGGGAAAGAGATGCCAGAGCTTTGGGTTGGATTGTTTAGGGTAAGAGACCAAACACCGAGGTCATCGGTCTCATCAGATTAGGGAAGGAAGGGGAAGGAAGTCGGCCGTGCCCTTTCAATGGAACCATCCCGGCATTTGCCTGGAGCGATTTAGGAAAATCACGGAAAACCTAAATCAGGATAGGCGGACGCGGAATTGAACCGTCGTCCTCCCGAATGCGAGTCCAGTGTACCAGAGTTTTGAGAGCGGACGATCTGTACGTGTGTCCGTCAGAAAGACGAAATTTGTAAGACTGGATATCATGAACTGTATATATATTACGACTTTTGAACTCTATTAAGGTAAATACATTGTTTGTTCTCTATCAAAATCTTTCATTTGCTAACTATGCCTCTCCGTAGCTAGTGCCTTCAGTAGTTAGAATCTTTTATTTAGCTGGCAGTATTGGCACTCGCTGTATTGCAGTAGTTCGAGTAACGAAGATTTTTGTGAGGTAAGTGATAAATGAAAGGTATAGGTTATTGTTAGTCAGGGCCATTCCTTTGTAGGGATTATTGAAAGTCATATTGCGTTGCGCTAAAAAATATTGTATGTCAGTTTAGTGATGATCAGAATAATCAAAGAGAGAAATGTCTGAGTATGTCCAGTTTTGCTCAGCTGTTTGAAGATCAAATAACGTAAGAGATTTACCAGCACAGTCATTCATAATTTTTCTAAGGGGACGTATCACTATTAACGTGACTTTTCCCCAGAAAACACACGGTGAATGTGAAGAAATACCGAATTTGACAGGTAAACTCATCTGGACCAGCTGGTCCTCACGTCGAGAGAAAGTCGTAGTAGACCACAGTGGTTTTCAAACTTGAGTTACTATACCAACGAAGATGTTCAATGGCAAAGACAGATGCTCCTTTGTCAAAAAGAGAAAGTACCAGAGGCATCTCAGTCTTTCAAAACATACACACCAGAGACTATTATTGAGTTGATTACTTAAGGTGTTTGGTGCACTTTATTATCTGTCCTAGGGTTCGCTTGCAAGACATCTCATTACGAAGTGGAATGCGACAACAGTTGCAATATTAATTTATGCCATTAAGAGTTTATAAAATACGAGGTGCGTTCAATAACGGAGTGCGTTCCAAGCAAAGAGCTGTCATTGAGATTCTTTTGGCGGAAAGCCAGCGCATCGCAGATATTCGTAGGCGTTTCAGCATTTATACTGAGATTTAGCAGGAAACAAAAGCACCGTGAGTCGTTGGGTGAGGGGTGTGTCATCATCGCAAAAAGGTCGCGCGTACCACCTGGCTGCCCACAGCTGTCAGTGCTGCAATGCTGTAACGTACGGCCACTCACATTCCAGGAGACTGACAGACCACGATCAAACACTTCGCTGCACAACTTGAAGTCTCCGTTAGCAGTGCTGGCACACTCGTCCACCCTATGGGGCTTCTCCCCACAGACATCTACACTACCGCCGCCTTTCATCTGTTAGTATCCAAGTGTCTCCATACTGTTGCCGGCGCGTATTGAAATCAGGTTTAGTTAGTTCGTGGAAGTGTTATTTGAAAGAATAATTGTTAGATTCTACGTCCTATTTTTGGTTATTAAAGCAATTACTCTTTATGAGATGTACCTTGCATCCATTTACAGGGTCCGCCTGTAGATAACATTCTCAGCAAATCCAAAACCACCAATAACATAATCCCTGTGGTCTCCTTTATATGGTCTATAAATGTCAAGTGGAACGTCCAACGTACTTTCTCTCTACTGGAATTAATGTGATTAATTTAGACTCCATCTCGTCCCTGTTTATGTACATCTGCATGACTAATATGCTGTGCACAGTTAAATTCCTGGCTGAGGATTCATCGGACCACCTTCAAGCTATATCTGTACCTGTCGCACTCTCGAATAGCGCGTGGTTAAAATGAACACTTAATTATGAAATGTAGAATAATCATGTAGATAGAGCTATGGATGCAGACATCTGAACTTTCCCTTATTTTATTATGATGATCATTTCTCATTACGAAGGTAGGCCCCAATAAATTATTTCTGTACTCAGGGGTGAAAGTTGGTTATCGAAATTTTATGAAGACGTACTGAAATAGCGGAAAACGTCTTAATTTTATTGAATCATATCTGTCGCACTCATTCCCCTGTTCCGCGACAGGACACAACGAGGTTCCCTTCTTTTTCGATGTTCTCCGTCAATCCTATCTGATGTGGATCATACAGTGCGCAGCAGTACTCCAAAAGAGACCGTAGTACCGTGGAATAAGCAGTTTCTTTCGTAAACCTGTCGTATTTCCTATGTGTTCACAGTCTTTGGTTTGCTTTCTGCACACTATTATCTGTGCGTTCGAAACAGTTTAAGATATTCGTAATTGTAATCCGTAATTAGGTGAATTTACAGCCGTTACATTTGTGTGATTTATCGTGTAAACGAAATTTAGCGAATTTGTTTTGGTACTCATGTAGATGACTTCACACTTTCAAAAGTAGCGGATTACCACTTTGCGTACCAAAGAGATATCATACCTAAATCGTTTTGGAGTCGGTTTTGGTCATCTGTTTGCTTTTCAAGACAGCATCACCTGCAAACAATCTACGAGGGCTGCTCAGACTGTCTCCCAAATCAGGCACAGCAAAGGTCCAATAATACTTCCATGCAGAATGCCAGATATTATTTCTGTTTTACTCGATGACTTTCTTTCATTTACTACGAACTGTGACGTTTCTGACAGGAAGACACGATTTCAGTCGAACAATTGTGACAATACTCCACAGTTAGGGAATTTGATTAGAATAATATATTGAAAAATCCCCCTCAGTTGCGAAACTTTTCTGGTCTGTACCCAGGTTTCGGCTAGATTAATTTAGCCTTCTCCAGAGGCATAAGATTACTGTAACATGCCAGAGTAAGGCAAGGTCAACATTCAAAATTAAAACCTATAGTACTATGGTACCACGTCGAATTACAACTACTTAACTGAAGTCCAGCCCCGGCACTGCACTGCCAACGTAGTTGCCGCTGGCAACCGACCGCGTGGTGAAGTGATGCTGGGTCTGGACTTCAGTTAAGTAGTTTTAATTCGAGGTGGTACCACGGTACTATAGGTTTTCATTTTTAATGTTGACCTTGCCTTACTCTGGCATGTTACAGCAATTTTATGCTTATAAAGAAGGCTAGATTAATCTAGCCGAAACCTAGGTAAAGAATAGTAAATTTTTGGCAACTGAGACGGATTTTTCAATACATTAGTCTGTCACAGTTGCTGACGGGGCTGCAATATTCTAAAAGTTCTTCAATTTGATTAGAAGTTGCTTGTCAGTAAATGTGAGAAAAGCTTTCTGTAAATCTAAAAGTTTGGATTTAATTTGACTTCCCCTGCCGGTAGCACTCGTTAAATGGTTCAAATGGCTCTGAGCACTACGGGACTCAACTGCTGAGGTCATAAGTCCCCTAGAACTTAGAACTACTTAAACCTAACTAACCTAAGGACAACACACACATCCATGCCCGAGGCAGGATTCGAACCTGCGACCGTAGCGGTCGCGCGGTTCCAGACTGTAGCGACAGAACCGCTCGGCCACCAACGGCCGGCAGCACTCGTTACTTCGTGAGAATAAAGAAATAGTCTTGTATCACAAAAACGATGTTTTCTGAATCCATGTTGATTGTTTGTCAATAGATCGTTCTTTTTTTGAAGTAATTCATAGTGTTCGAGCACAGTATGTGTTCCAAAATCCTGCTGCACATCGACGTTACTGATACGGGTCCGAACGTCTTACTTCCTCTTTTAAGACCAAAGTGTTGTTCAAACCTGGTTTCTGACTGATGACAAATTTAACCACTTTTTGGGCTAGGGTAAGGATCAGCGTTCATTCTGAATCAGCTAATGCAACAGTTGTAGATTATCATATGGGGGCGTTCGATAAGTGAGGCCACACATTTCTTTCTCGGCCGGTTTCGGCTAAAAAAAATGCAAAATTTGTAGTTGGACATCGTGGAATGCTTCCGCATCAGCTCCAATGAAGTTCCGATAGATAGCGGCGCTATCCTCAGCCCCAAAATGGCTTCTATAACGAAGGTAAGAATCTACGCAGAAAGCTGTAATTGAGTTTCTTTTGGCGGGAAACAAAAGCATCGCATATATTCGTAGGCGCTTCCAGAATGTCTACGGAGACTTTTCAGTCTGTCATCATGGCAACAAGGTCGCACAAAGCTGTCCAATCTCCCATACACAGCTGTGACGCCTGCAATGCTACCCTCAGGAAATCGAAGAACGACTTTAATGTGTTTGTTGCCACGAAAACGAAAACGAACTTCTCCGTGACCGCGGAAGTCCTCACACTAGTCTGAACATCCGAGGGGAGCTCACGGAACTTCAGTGGATAATTCTTCCTAATCCACCCTGCAACTTTATGTCGCACTTTGGCCCAATGAAGGATGCGCTCCGCGGGAAGCATAACGTCGGTGACGCGGAAGTTATTGAGGCAGCAATCTGTTGGCTCCTATGTTGACCCCTAGAGTGGTACCATGCGGGCATACAGCACCCCCCCCCCCCTCCAGCAAGATGGTGTAAGGCCGTCCCATTGAAGGATATTATGTTGAAAAATAGTGTTTCGTAGCCAAAAGAGTGGGGAACAATACGCCGTATCAGAATCTCGAATGAAACCAACCTGCTTTCAGAAAAAAATGTGTTGCATTACTTATTGATCGTCCCTCATAGCCGTAGTATCATCATCACTTCGATGCGAAATAACATTCGTTTTATGTGTTGTCTTACAGAAAGATATACGGTACCAGCTATTTCAGGAAAAGGATTCCTTGTGGTATATTTCGTACGAAGAAAATCGTCTCTATTTTCCTCTCTGTACTGAAGTCTTTTCTTTCTATCTATTGTCGAACCAAGACTGTAATTAATGAAGAGATAATTGAGTTGTTATGGGTTTGTTCCACTTTATGAATGTCAGTCTTTCATTTCTCTGTTTAGTTTCCTACAGCTTTCCCTTTATGTTGCCTTATGTCAATTTCATATTGCTGTTAACATCTGCACTTCTCCAACAGTATAATATACAAAACTATAGCGAAGCTTCCATTTCCCGTTTAGTTTTATAAACGTTTCATTTTATTTTCTCTTACGTCAGTTTCGTATTGCTGTTAACATCAGCACTTCTTCAACAGTATAATCAACAAAACAAGATCATTAACAAAATAGTGTAATTAACAGCAGTGGTAAAAAAGAGGGCTGATCAGACGGTTCCACTAGCGATGAATTACTGGTTGCGTTCAGTTAGAGATGATTATGTGCGTTTCGAAAGGCGTATAAAGCTTGCGTATTTGTTGTATGGACCATCCCTCGCAATTTGGCACATTGGCTATTGCTGAGCATTATGCAGGACATGATAGTATCAAATATGGTCCCTCTAGTGGTATCACCTTTCACAAACATTTTTGGGATAGAAAAACCGCGACCTCAGTTGCCTAAAATGCAAACATACAACATACGTATGGGGCCTCAGATGACGGAATTACGAAACCCTACTCCAGCCATACAGATTTACGCTTACTCTGGTTTTATAAAATCACTTAAGGCATATGGCATGATTGTAATGTTGCAGCAGCAACCACAAATCAGACTTTGGAATGCATCGAGGGGCATGCAGGCAAAGCGCCTGCAAAATACTGCTGCTGGATACACGAATACTGCTGGCAGAGAATGATACAATACTACGCTCTGCCGTAGCAGTGGGCTAAGTTTCCAAATGCCGTGACACAATGCTGTGCTTCCGGATTCACCTACGTAGTCGTTGTCAGGCTCCTGTCACAACGTCTCTGCCCAGAGTGGCTGTAAGTATTCGCCGCTTAACCCTTAACAGCACTTTGATGGATATTACGGCTAGTTGTGATACTTCCTGCCGCAGCCGATGCCGTGACAGTCTCTCTACCAGCTGTCGGTTCAGGAAGTTCCATATCAGCGCACGCTCCGCTGCAGTGTGAAAATCTCATTCTAGAAACACCCCTCCGGCTGTGGCTAAGTCATGTCTTCACATACCGTTTCTTCCGGGAGTGCCAGTTCTGCAAGTTTCGCAGAAGAGTGCACTATCCGAAAATTACCTCGAGCAATTAAACAGAGAACCGACTCGTGGAGATAACATCTTGGACCTACTGATAACAAACAGACCCGAACTTTTCGACTCTGTAAGTGCAGAACAGGGAATCAGTGATCATAAGGCCGTTGCAGCATCCCTGAATATGGAAGTTAATAGGAATATAAAAAAAGGGAGGAAGGTTTATCTGTTTAGCAAGAGTAATAGAAGGCAGATTTCAGGCTACCTAACAGATCAAAACGAAAATTTCTGTTCCGACACTGACAATGTTGAGTGTTTATGGAAAAAGTTCAAGGCAATCGTAAAATGCGTTTTAGACAGGCACGTGCCGAGTAAAACTGTGAGGGACGGGAAAAACCCACCGTGATACAACAACGAAGTTAGGAAACTACTGCGAAAGCAAAGAGAGCTTCACTCCAAGTTTAAACGCAACCAAACCCTCTCAGACAAACAGAAGCTAAGCGATGTCAAAGTTAGCGTAAGGAGGGCTATGCGAGAAGCGTTCAGTGAATTCGAAAGTAAAATTCTATGTACCGACTTGACAGAAAATCCTAGGAAGTTCTGGTCTTATGTTAAATCAGTAAGTGGCTTGAAACAGCATATCCAGACACTCCGGGATGATGATGGCACTGAAACAGAGGATGACACGCGTAAAGCTGAAATACTAAACACCTTTTTCCAAAGATGTTTCACAGAGGAAGACCGCACTGCAGTTCCTTCTCTAAATCCTCGCACAAACGAAAAAATGGCTGACATCGAAATAAGTGTCCAAGGAATAGAAAAGCAACTGGAATCACTCAACAGAGGAAAGTCCACTGGACCTGATGGGATACCAATTCGATTCTACACAGAGTACGCGAAAGAACTTGCCCCCCTTCTAACAGCCGTGTACCGCAAGTCTCTGGAGGAACGGAGGGTTCCAAATGATTGGAAAAGAGCACAGGTAGTCCCAGTCTTCAAGAAGCGTCGTCGAGCAGATGCGCAAAACTATAGATCTATATCTCTGACGTCGATCTGTTGTAGAATTTTAGAACATGTTTTTTGCTCGAGTATCATGTCGTTTTTGGAAACCCAGAATCTACTATGTAGGAACCAACATGGATTCCGGAAACAGCGATCGTGTGAGACCCAACTCGCGTTATTTGTTCATGAGACCCAGAAAATATTAGATACAGGCTCCCAGGTAGATGCTATTTTCCTTGACTTCCGGAAGGCGTTCGATACAGTTCCGCACTGTGGCCTGATAAACAATGTAAGAGCCTACGGAATATCAGACCAGCTGTGTGGCTGGATTGAAGAGTTTTTAGCAAACAGAACACAGCATGTTGTTATCAATGGAGAGACGTCTACAGACGTTAAAGTAACCTCTGGCGTGCCACAGGGGAGTGTTATGGGACCATTGCTTTTCACAATATATATAAATGACCTAGTAGATAGTGTCGGAAGTTCCATGCGGCTTTTCGCGGATGATGCTGTAGTATACAGAGAAGTTGCAGCATTAGAAAATTGTAGCGAAATGCAGGAAGATCTGCAGCGGATAGGCACTTGGTGCAGGGAGTGGCAACTGTCCCTTAACATAGACAAATGTAATGTATTGCGAATACATAGAAAGAAGGATCCTTTATTGTATGATTATATGATAGCGGAACAAACACTGGTAGCAGTTACTTCTGTAAAATATCTGGGAGTATGCGTGCGGAACGATTTGAAGTGGAATGATCATATAAAATTAATTGTTGGTAAGACGGGTACCAGGTTGAGATTCATTGGGAGAGTGCTTAGAAAATGTAGTCCATCAACAAAGGAGGTGGCTTACAAAACACTCGTTCGACCTATACTTGATATTGCTCAGCAGTGTGGGATCCGTACCAGATCGGGTTGACGGAGGAGATAGAGAAGATCCAAAGAAGAGCGGCGCGTTTCATCACAGGGTTATTTGGTAACCGTGATAGCGTTACGGAGATGTTTAATAAACTCAAGTGGCAGACTCTGCAAGAGAGGCGCTCTGCATCGCGGTGTAGCTTGCTCGCCAGGTTTCGAGAGGGTGCGTTTCTGGATGAGGTATCGAATATATTGCTTCCCCCTACTTATACCTCCCGAGGAGGTCACGAATGTAAAATTAGAGAGATTAGAGCGCGCACGGAGGCTTTCAGACAGTCGTTCTTCCCGCGAACCATACGCGACTGGAACAGGAAAGGGAGGTAATGACAGTGGCACGTAAAGTGCCCTCCGCCACACACCGTTGGGTGGCTTGCGGAGTATAAATGTAGATGTAGATGTAGTGAAGTTTGGAAGGTGGGAGACTCAGTACTGGCAGAATTGAAGCTGTGAGGAGGCGTCGTGAGTCGTGCTTGGGTAGCTCAGTTGGTACAGCATTTTCCCATGAAAGGCAAAGGTGCCGAGTTCAAGTCTCGGTCCTGCACACAGTTTCAATCTGCAAGGAAGTTTCATATCACCGCACACTCCACTGCAGAGTGAATGTCATTCTGTTTTCACTTCGCCTTACAGCGTCACCGGCTAGCTGCTGGTCTACGAGCCACAGGTAGACCTGTTGGTTCTGCGTCATGAACCAGTGTCGCCAAATTGCGACCTCAACTAGCCCTTTGGCTGCTACAGCTACTCCGTGCTGAGGCTTTACTACTTGCCAAATGCTGGCGCCTGAGCTGACAGATGGCGTTCCGGCAGACATGAAACAGTTATATCCGATTTTTCGTAAAGTATTCGATAAAAATAAATTATTACAATCTGATATCTTCACTCGATAAATAACTGAATTTATTTGTGTTATCCGTCAGACTCATTGCGCTGTATAGAGTTAAATAAGACATTACACGAAATTTTTAGAGCCGGCCGGGGTCGCCGAGCGGTTCTAGGCGCTTCAGTCCGGAACCGCGCGACCGTTACGGTCGCAGGTTCGAATCCAGCCTCGGGCATGGATGTATGTGATGTCCTTAGGTTGGTTAGGTGTAAGTAGTTCTAAGTTCTAGGGGAATGATGACCACAGATGTTAAGTGCCATAGTGCTCAGAGCCATTTGAACCTTTTTTTGAAATTTTGAGGAGTTTGCAGAGTTAAGAAGCATTGTGTGAACTTTGCGTATAGTTCATTTTGCCTTATGCAATGGGGAATGAAATGCAGATAAGATACAGAAACATTATTTAAAACTGAGAGCAGGAGGATATCTATTTTCGTTCTCGAGTCATTGGCTTTTATACCAGAAGGGAGGTTACGCACAAACTGCCTATTCACGCCCGAATCATGTGGTCATAATACTCGTCATACACTGAAGAGTCAAAGAAACTAGTACACCTAGTATTGTGTAGGGTCCCCGCGAGAACGCAGAAATGCCGCAAAACGACGTGGCATGGACACGACTAATGTTTGAAGTAGTGCTGGAGGGAATTATCACGATGAATCCTACAGAGCTGTCCATAAATCCGTAATAGTACTAGGCGGTGATCAGCATGTTGCAAGGCATCCCAGATATGCTTAATAATGTTCATGTCCGGGGAGTTTGGTGGTCAGTGGAAGTGTTTAAACTCAGAAGAGCCACTCTGTAGCAATTATGGACGTATGGTGTGTCGCATTGTCCTGCTGGGAATGCCCAAGCCAGTCGGAATGCACAACGGACATGCATAGATGCATACTTACATACGGGTCAACTGTCACAGTCATATCAGGGGTCCCATATCGTTCCAACTGCACACGCCATACACCATTACGGAGCCTCCACCAGCTTGAACAATCCCCTACCGACATGCAGCGTCCGTGGATTCATGAGGTTGTCTTCACATTCGTACACGTCCATCCGCTCGATATAATTTGAAACGAGACTCGTTCGATCACGTAACATGTTTCCAGTCGTCAACAGTCCAATGTCAGTGCTGACGGGCCCAGGCGAGGTGTAAAGCTATGTGTCGCGTAAGCAGTCATCAAAGGTACATGAGTGGGCCTTCGGCTCCAAAAGCCGATATCGATGATGTAACGCTGAATGCTTCACACGCTGACACTTGTCTGTATCAGTTTGCGGAAGGTTGCACGTCCGTCACTTTGAACGATTCTTTTCAGTCGTCGTTGGTCCCGTTCTTGCAGGATGTTTTTCCGGCCGCAGCGATGTCGGAGATTTTATGTTCTACAGGGTTCCTCACATTCATCGTTCACTTGTGAAATAGTTGTACGGGAAAATCCCTAATTCATCGCTACCCTGGAGATGCTGTGTCACATCGCTTGTGTGCCGACTATAACACCACATTCAAACTCACTTAAATCTTGACAACCTGCCACTGTAGCAGCAGTAACCGTTCTAGCAAATGCACCAGATACTTGCTGTCTTAAATAGGCTTTGCCGACCGCGGCCTGTTTACATATCTCCGTATTTGACTACGCATGTCTATACCAGTTTCTTTACCGCTTCAGTGTGTCTTATAAATGACTCAAGATATCGAAAGAAGACTATTTTTTGCAAAAGAGGCACGTAAGTCGTATGATAAATACTCGGAACGTTCTTATTCACAGAAATACGGAAGTAGTTCGTTCGCAGCAGCTCGGGTTCGCCAACTCAGGACGCAATCTGACGTCCACAGTCCTGTAGCAAAATCCAACCGGTGTGCGTATACATCGCCACAACAATTGGGGAATGGCATAACAGGATGTGAATACACGCTCATAGCTGCAGAAATGCTAGGATGTGCTCAACCGGCCCTCCGGCCGACTCCAAGGTTCTTGGTTTCAGTGCGCGACATATGTGTGCTGTTCACAGCTGCCGCCGTGCAAGCTCGCTGGCTGCCGGGGATATCTGTGTAGCGACATCAACTAGCAGGTCACTCCACATCTACCCGTTCGTACAGTTTACTGAGTACCTACACCTGTTTTACTTCAGCACGGATGCCTCGCTGGCTTCTTTCGCTAAGGCAGCACCTCTTATCAAGTAGGTATATATACACCAGCTGCCGCAGGCTTATGCACGCAGTTGGGATTTATGCTGAGGTAGTAACCTACTGCCTGACTGACAACACTAGCTATCAGGTAATTGACAACAATCTCTACACAGAATGCTTTCAGAATAAGAACTTTTAAACTGGATGATATCTCTTGGTTGGATCTCACCGTTGTACTGGTACATCGCAACCTGTAGATCCTACACACGTCATTATAGGGCAAAAGCGATAAACCTGACTTATAGTGATATCTACATTGCCAACACCATTACTGTAGGCCATTTAGTTCATTATTATTCCTCTCTCTGATCTCTTAGTCTTTACTGTCCTCATCTTCTACAGGGCGTTAAATCTTAATCTGCGTTCGTTTCTCAAATGTGGACGAATGGAATAAGGTATGCCAAAAACCAGCACACACACTTCCTCTGCGTGGTAGTCTTCGCCAATGGCGCACAGACTGTGGCGTGCCATGCGTGGCAGAACAGGATACCGAACAAGTCCTTGGACTTCGCATTACGCCGTTCAACATATGCCCACCCCTTCAGTCCTTCGGCTTGCAACAAACAACACAATTTCAAATAGATTTCAAATGGGGAACGAACTAGCTACACTATGTGATCAAAAATATCGGGAGACGCGGCTGAAAATGACTTACAAGTTCGTGGCACCATACATCGGTAATGCTGGAATTCAATATGGTGTTGGCCCACCCTTAGCCTTGATGACAGCTTCCACTCTCGCAGGCATAGGTTCAATCAGGTACTAGAAGGTTTCTTCACGGAGTGCTGCACTGGTGAGTTACCGATGTCGGACGGTGCGGCCTTGCAACGGTGTTCTATAGGATTCAGGTCAGGAGTCTGTACAGGCCAGTCCATTACAGGGATATGGTATTGTCGTGTAGCACATCGCCAGAAGCCGTGAATTATGAACAAGTGCTCGACCGTGTTGGAAGATGCAGTCGCCTTCTTCAACATTGGGAAGCAACAAGGTGCATAAAACATCAATGTAGGCCTGTGGTGTGATAGTGCCACGCAAAACAACAAAGGGTGCAAGCCCCATCCATGGAAAACACATCCATTCACGTTTTATCTTCACTATCACATCGAAAACAGTGACCTAGGGATGTTTACGAGTGTAGAAATCTCGCGCACAGACGTATGACACAAGTGACACCCAATCACCTGACCCCGTTCGAAGTCCGTGAGTTCCACGGAGCGCCCCATTGTGCTATCTCGATGCCTAGTGATTACTGACTTCCCTGATATGGAGTACCTGGCCTTAGGTGGCAGCACAATGCACCTAATGTGAAAAATGTATGTTTTTGGGGGTGTCCGTATACTTTTGATCACATAGTGTATGTACGGTTCAGGTACCTTTCCAACTAGCCAGACGTCGTCAGAAGTACTCCAGGTTCACACACACCTTGAGTAAGGCACCTTCTGAGTGGTTTAATGCAGCCAGCCACGAATTTCTCTCATGTTACAAACTCTTCGCTCCAGAGTAGCATCCGCACTGTGCATCCGCAATCATTTGCTGGATGTGTTCCAATCATTTGCTGGATGTGTTCCAATCTCTGTTTCCCCTACAGCTTCCTCTCTTAACACGTGCCCTGTCGTCCTGTTCCTTCTTCTTGTCAGTATTTACCGTATGAACCTGCCTTCGTCTATTCTGGGGATAGCCTCCTCATTCCTTATCTTCTCAGTCCATCTGATCATCAACACCCTTCAATAACACCACGTATCAAATGCTTCGGTTCACTTCCTTTCCGTTTCTCCACAACGCACGACTCAGTGCCAAATTTTGTGCTCCAAACGCACATTCTCAGAAATTTCTTCCTCAAATTGAGGGCTAGGGCTATGTTTGATACTAGTAGACTTCTCTTGCCCAAAATGCCCTCAATGCTTGTGATAGCCACATTGTCATGTCCTACTTCCTTCGTCCATATTGTGTCATTTCGCTACCAAGGTAGAAGAATTCCGTAGGTGCAGCTACATTTTGATCACCAGTTTTGTTGTTATGCTTATCGCTAATTTCATATCTGCTACTATTTATTACTTTAGTTTCCCTTTACTAGACTCACAAATTTGTACTTACTTGACTTTTCATTCCACTCAGCATGGCTTGCAGTTGTTCTTCACTTTCAACGAGGAAAGCAGTATCATGAGTGAATCTTGTCCATTCACTCTGAATTTTAATCCCAATCCTGAATCTTTCCGTCACTGCTGCTTCCATTTAACGACTGAGCAGTTCTGCTGAGATACTATATCCCTATCATACACCCATTTAAGTCCGAGTACTTTCTTTTTGATCCTCAAATCTTAATATTTGTCTTGGTTTTGTTGGTTGAACGTCCTCGAGCAGTTAAGGTAAGATAAGTCCCCGATAGGTGTCGAAGACATTCCACCTTCTCCGTTTCCTTACGTTACTCCCTCCAGGAACCCCGCGAATAGCAGTAAAATGAGGTTGTGAATGATGTACATCTGACTAACTTCCCGTTCAATGTGATCAATCTCTAAAATGATTCGTAATGTCGTCCACAAGTGCATACTGTGACATCCTGCTTTCCTACGACTCGAACACAGCGCGTACAACACACACACAACTATTCATATGACATGCTGCTTTCCTACGACTCGAATACAGAACGTACAACACACACACACACACAACTATTAATTTGAGCTGTATGACACTGATTATTTGGTAACGGTGTGTCACGTCTCTCTGTGTTGTCCTATCATACTTGATGCATTGAGGTGCCATAATACAATGTTTATGTACGGTCGGGTATACGAATATCCTAGTTGCTTCAGTATGGACGCACGCATCACAGATGGCTGATACCTGGAAAGGTTTCTGGAACCATCGGTTAAATCACCCATGCCTCGTTTTCAGACAGAAACCCCGTCTCTTTCGGTGCTGAGGTGCTATTCCAATATATTTTTAGAGCCTGTGCAATGTTGTTCGATGTTAGGGGGAATACCAAGGGAGCTGGGAAGTGAATTGGAATTTCAGTTGGGGAGGGAGGTGTACAAAGGTAGTTTGTGCAGTTGTGCAAAGTCACTGTGTGGGGGTAGCGTAGTGGTTAGAGCACCTGCTTAGTAAATAGGAGATTCAGGTTCGAATCGCGACCTTGTTTCAAGTTTTTATTCATCGCATCGGTCTGTATATACACATTACAGATGTTTGAAACATGATAATGACTCTGGAACCACGTAGTTTCATTAGATTATGAAGAGGCCTGCACTAAATTTCTATCTGTAGTCTATTTTCATTTAGTAACCGGTTCTTATACTGTGGCTAGAGACGAATATACACTGCGAGATACCACAAATATTGTTTTAGCCTTACGACGAGTCCAATGTTGTCTTATATATTTGTATTAGTCTTTTTATCTGTCCAAATTTTCCATCTAGCACCGGGATGGATCTTTCTGGGTGGTGCATGAAATGTCCCGCTAACCAGTTCCTTCTTCTGGTAAGCGTCTTCCAGAGATTCCTTTCTGTAATTATTTTCTTTACAACTCCTTGATTTAGTTCTTTATGATTCCACATTGTTCGATAGTGCTCTATTTCTAATGCTTTTCGCTTCCTCTTCTCTGCATTTCCGGTGGTCCACGTCTTACTTCTATACAGTGTTATGCTTCTGTCGTATAGAAATTTCTGAAACTAATTTCACAACAATGTCTGATGCCAATAGAGCTCTTTTACTGAAGAGGAACCTATTACAGTCTTCTTCTGATATCATTCTTCCTACGACCTACGTGTGTAACATTGCTTCTCAGATAGGAGTACTTTACATATTGCACCAGCGTATCTGTAGGGTGTGGGGAGCGGGCGTACTAATTACGACGACAAATAATCACTTGCAAAAAAAATGTGGGTGAAATCTTATGGGACTTAACTGCTAAGGTCGTCAGTTCCTAATCTTACACACTACTTAACCTAAAGTATCCTAAGAACGAACACACACACCCATGCCCGAAGGAGGACTCCGGGACCAGCCTAATCACTTGCACTCTCGTCGCTTACTATAAATACTTTTACTCTCGCAGCGTATACATAATGCCTGTAGCATAAAGCGCATACTATAGAGGACTCATCTTGCAAAGATGCAGTTGTTCTAGCTGCCGTAGGGCAGTGGTTCTACGTCGTTTCAAGATTTTATGTTAAGCAGGTCTTTACTCTCTGTTCTGCTAGTCTACAACATATCCGCATTTGTTCTCTTTATTCTTAAGCTACATTCAGTAAGTGTGGTATCCTTTCAACACGCAGTCTGAATCTTTATCACATCTGAACAGGAGGCCTGTCACCTGCAAACATTATCATTAACGTTTGGTACTCTCGAACTTTTATTCGTCTTCCGCATCATTCTCTCTGTTCTATTATTGCTTCTTTCACGTACTTGTTACGCCACTGTGGCGATGTTACTCCCTGTACCACAGCTTCATTAAAGCGGTCTTTCTTGACTTTCTCACCTACCTCGAGATGACTGGGAGTTTGTGTTGTCTTCATCATTCATGAAAGTGGCGAGGCTAGACTAAGTACAGTTTTGGGAATTTGTACGGGCACTGATATTCACGCAGTTGAGCGCCCCAAGCACCAGCCATCATCATCACCATCTTTCTTGATTTCCCACTTCCATTATTACCATCTGAATAAAGTAGATGTTCTACATTATTTATCTGTCTCTATTCTAGAAACATCTCAAGATTAAATTTACTGATTGCTTCAAATCAGCAATCCACTCATTTCTTCCGCGACTGCGTATTCGAACGATTCCGATTACTCCTTTGGGACACAATAGATGTTGGTTATTCCAAGTATAGGCTCACAATTGCCAATAAACGAGATCATGGGATACTAAGAGATCCATTAACAATGTATCGTAATTGAAAGATAAGTGACTGTATATGAGCAGCTTCTCATTTTAAAAAGGTAACCATAACAACCAAACAGCTGATGTATTATTTCCAGAATGCATATTACTGTGACGTAGCAATGTGTTGAATACACGATATCGTGACGTACTTCAGAGACAGGCCGGCCGGAGTGGCAGAGCGGTTCTAGGCGCTACAGTCTGGAACCGCGTGACCGCTACGGTCCCAGGTTCCAAGCCTGCCTCGGGCATGGATGTGTGTGATGTCCTTAGGTTAGTTAGGATTAAGTAGTTCTAAGTTCTAGGGGACTGATGACCTCAGATGTTAAATCCCATAGTGCTCAGAGTCATCTGAACCAACTTCAGAGATATTTAATTTCGGTTTGTTGTTTATTACCTAAAACACAGAGATTTACGTCTCCGGAATCAGTTGGATACTGCGAATCTTTAGGACTATTATGTGGTAATATACTGTAGCTTGACTAACCAACAACATCAAGTTACACTGCAGGCCGAGTCCACCACCTTCGTATGCAATAACTCGTTGCAGATCATCATGCAGATCTTCACAGCTGCATAATAAATGTATGAGCATTTGCACCATTTTTGTATTGCTATCACCGTTGAAAGTAGGGAAAATTTATAATAGGTGACGAGTGGAACGTACAATCTACTGAGGTCACAATATGGACTATTGAGACTAAACCAAACAAAGACGAAGCTATTGACGAGCAACAGGTATGAGATCTGCGTCAATGTTATCATCGTAAAATTATAAATGACGACGAAGCAAGGGGGGAGGGGTAAGAATAAGAATCAGGCTAATTAGCACGGGCAAAGACAATAATCTTCGCTAAAATAATTCTAGTATAAAACATAGGTCTTAAAAGGAGAAAGGGATCTTTGAGCAATATAGCTAGTGAGAACAGCACGGTATGGAAGTGAATCACGGGCAGTTGGAAAACCAGGAAGTAAGAAAACCGGATAGCTAAGATGTGATGTCAAGGGTGCCAAACGTTTATTACACTTATCAGAAATATGGAAGCTATCCGCAAAATCAGCGAGGAAAGGGATGTATGGAAAACACTGATCGGAACAGGAACAAAGAAAGATTAGGTTTTAATGTCCCGTCGACATCGAGGTCATGAGAGACGAAGCACAAGCTCGGCTGTGAAGAAAACGACCGTACGCATTGAAAGGAATCATCCCGGCATCTGCCTGCAGAGAATTAGGGAGATTGCGGAAAACCGAAGTCTGGATGGCCAGAGGAATCAGAACCGCCGTCCTCGCGAATGCGGACTCCCTGTCCTAACAACTGCGACAGCTTGCTCGGTCTGGTATAAGGGACGTATGTTAAGAGATCTGGAAATAATTCCCGTGGTACCATAGGGAGCAGCAGAGCGCTTCAATTTTAAGGGAATACAAAGATCGGAATATATCCAATAAACAATCATGAAAGTTGGGTAAGCACTTCTCTAAGAGGCAGAAGGCAAGACACAAAAATAAATTAATGTGTACAGCATGTTTCATCATCTTCCACCCCTTGACAATAGGAATGAACTGGTGACTATTCTTTATCCTTGAAACTCAACAGTAAAAATTTCAGTTATGAATAACTATGATTGAAATCGTAGTTCATCATGAAATATAAATATGTATTAGGATAAGAGGGACCAAAATGACAACAACTGTCTAAGGCCTCTCGTCTGGTTCTAAAAACTCCACGGGAATCACGAGACGTGCGAATGTGGGTAACGTATAGAAGTTTCGGTTGATCTGGGGAGCTTACACGGATAGCCAAAGTTGTAAGGAATCTGTTGGCAATAAGTGGAAAATCCAGTTCCGAGTCCTGCTCGGGCAAAAATTTTCGTATCTAGGCCTATCTCAGTTCAGTTGAATTTCAGGGATAAATTACAGTACCTGAAACTGTAGTTTTTCATCAAATATAAATCTGATTTTTCAGGCCTTCGTGTGTGTGTGGTGTCCCACGATTTCCTCTGCCTTATATGGATACGTTTATGAAATTAACATGGATTCTTATGTCATATTACATGCAAATCCTCTTGATATTGTCGGAGTGTACCAGTGTACATTCAGCCGACGTTAATTTGTAAGCTCCAATTAGCATCCAAAATACGTAATGCTGTCATCTGGTAGAGCTTTCAAGGATATGATCCTATGTGGTTTATCTAACTAAGCTCATCATTAAAATACACCTCTGTTGTTTGGGATTGTTAATAATATGCTTGTGTGTAATTTGGAGGTGTTCGGAATTTGCTGAAGACAATATCGGTAATTGTGCGTATCACACCTGACATCTTCGATCAAGAACTGTCTTTGTTCGTTCTACAAACCCTTTACCTATTAGCATTCATCACTATGAAAAAAGTAAGTCATTGTTAATACAAAAAATTTCTTTTGTGGTAAAATTTAACATAGTTAAATTATTGGTAGTGAAAGATTTCGGAGAAATATAACTACAAACTTCATTGCAAGTAATTGAAATGGAATTATCAAATTGAGCTTCCAGAATCATTCAAATATTATCTTCGTGCTTGTTGTATATCGATGTTTTTACCTTTTTTCACGTTAGGTGGAAGTTTTCAGCTTGGGATATTTTTGTTCCATGCATATTTGTTACGATTTCAATTCAAAATGTCGGATACATTCTTACTGGATACCATGACCCCATCTGCAATAAGTGGGTTTAATTTGGGACTAACGATAACGATACTTCTCACTCAAACAAATGGTTCCCTTATAACCCTCTTAAACATTTCTGGCTACAAGATGTACTTTCAGGAAATTGTCGAATGAGTTCTACTTTTTTTCCTATTTCTGTACGAAAGTTATTGATTATTGCTGTCATGTATCTGTCAAGTTCTGCTACAGTTAGGAAAAAAATTTGCATTAAACATGTTTGTTAGAATTCTCTCTTCTTTCATATAGCAGCGTAAATGAACAAACTGCCTATTGGCTTCTGTCTCGGGTTCTTCGGCCGACGTTCATCTAATGATTTTTCTGACGTTTCGCCAGCACGAGTGGCTGGCATTGCCAAAGCTTCACCCTCCATTGCCGGTGGTGCACTGGAGCCGAGCTCGCGGGCGCAGGCTATATGTACCTGGCGCGCCAACGTCCGAGGGCTTCTCCGCGGTCATTTCCGGTGCGGTTCTCCTCTTGCTACCTGCGACGGTCGTTCGCTGCAGTACGGGAAGCCAGGATCCGTTGACCTTAAGGCTTTCCTCTTTCTTGTTCAAACTGTTCGCGTGTTTTTGTATTTCTACAGCTTCTCTGAACAAGCGCGTGTGATAGTGCTTCTCTACAGCCAGAACTTCCGTGTCGGCGAATTTTATTACATGGTCGGTCTCATTCAGTGCGTGCTCTGCCACGGCCGATTTCTCCACCTGCCCCAACCTGCAATGTCGCTTATGCTCTTTGATCCTGGTGTTAATGGATCGTCCAGTCATTCCGACATAAACTTTTCCGCATGTGCATGGTATGCGGTATATTCCCGACATTGCAAGTGGGTCTCTTTTCTCCTTCGCCGATCTAAGACACTCTTTGATCTTCCTTGTCGGTTTGAAAATCGTCTTTACGCCATGTTTGCGCAATATACGGCCGATTCTGTCCGTCACTCTGGGAATGTATGGCAGAAAGGCCGTACCCGACAATTCTTTTTCCGGTTCCTTACTTCGCCGAGGGTTGGGCTCTGTTACACTTCTAATATAATTTGTGGAGTAACCATTGCTCCTCAGAACAGTTTCCAGGTGTTGCATTTCTCGTTTGAGGTGTTGCGGCTCACATATTCGTCCTGCTCTCGTTACGAGCGTACTAATCATGCCTCTTTTCTGGCTCGGGTGGTGGTTTGACAGTTTGTGCAGGTATCCGTCCGTGTGAGTCGGTTTTCGATACACGCTGTGTCCCAGATCTTCGCCGTCCCTTGTGACCAGAACATCTAGAAATGGCAGTTTCTTGTCCTTTTCTACTTCCATGGTAAATGTTATGTTGGCATGGAGGCTGTTCAAGTGTCTTAGGAAGTCACTGAGCTGTTCTTCACCATGGCTCCACACCACGAAAGTATCATCGACGTACCTGTACCACACCTTAGGTTTGCAAGTCGCCGAGTCCAGTGCCTGTGCTTCGAATTGTTCCATGAAGAAGTTGGCCACCACTGGACTGAGAGGACTACCCATGGCGACGCCTTCCAGCTGTTCGTAGAAATCGCCATTCCACGTGAAATAGCTCGTGGTGAGACATGCATGGAAGAGCTTTCTGATGTCTAGCGGAAAAATGGAACCGATGTGCTCCAGAGCGTCACTGAGTGGCACTTTCGTAAATAACGAAACATCATCAAAGCTGACCAGGATGTCGTTTGGTGCAAGTTTCAGTTTCTTCAGCTTCTCAATGAAATGTCCTGAGTCCTTAATGTATGTGTCGGTCTTCCCCACGTGTGGCTGGAGCAGAGAGGCCAAGTGTTTTGCCAGTTTGTATGTCGGTGATCCAGGAGCGCTAACGATCGGTCTCAGTGGAACGTTGTTCTTATGGATCTTGGGTAATCCATACAGCCGAGGTGGTAGGGCTTCTGTGTTGCGCAGGTTTCTCTGTATGTCCGCTAGACATCAGAAAGCTCTTCCATGCATGTCTCACCACGAGCTATTTCACGTGGAATGGCGATTTCTACGAACAGCTGGAAGGCGTCGCCATGGGTAGTCCTCTCAGTCCAGTGGCGGCCAACTTCTTCATGGAACAATTCGAAGCACAGGCACTGGACTCGGCGACTTGCAAACCTAAGGTGTGGTACAGGTACGTCGATGATACTTTCGTGGTGTGGAGCCATGGTGAAGAACAGCTCAGTGACTTCCTAAGACACTTGAACAGCCTCCATGCCAACATAACATTTACCATGGAAGTAGAAAAGGACAAGAAACTGCCATTTCTAGATGTTCTGGTCACAAGGGACGGCGAAGATCTGGGACACAGCGTGTATCGAAAACCGACTCACACGGACGGATACCTGCACAAACTGTCAAACCACCACCCGAGCCAGAAAAGAGGCATGATTAGTACGCTCGTAACGAGAGCAGGACGAATATGTGAGCCGCAACACCTCAAACGAGAAATGCAACACCTGGAAACTGTTCTGAGGAGCAATGGTTACTCCACAAATTATATTAGAAGTGTAACAGAGCCCAACCCTCGGCGAAGTAAGGAACCGGAAAAAGAATTGTCGGGTACGGCCTTTCTGCCATACATTCCCAGAGTGACGGACAGAATCGGCCGTATATTGCGCAAACATGGCGTAAAGACGATTTTCAAACCGACAAGGAAGATCAAAGAGTGTCTTAGATCGGCGAAGGAGAAAAGAGACCCACTTGCAATGTCGGGAATATACCGCATACCATGCACATGCGGAAAAGTTTATGTCGGAATGACTGGACGATCCATTAACACCAGGATCAAAGAGCATAAGCGACATTGCAGGTTGGGGCAGGTGGAGAAATCGGCCGTGGCAGAGCACGCACTGAATGAGACCGACCATGTAATAAAATTCGCCGACACGGAAGTTCTGGCTGTAGAGAAGCACTATCACACGCGCTTGTTCAGAGAAGCTGTAGAAATACAAAAACACGCGAACAGTTTGAACAAGAAAGAGGAAAGCCTTAAGGTCAACGGATCCTGGCTTCCCGTACTGCAGCGAACGACCGTCGCAGGTAGCAAGAGGAGAACCGCACCGGAAATGACCGCGGAGAAGCCCTCGGACGTTGGCGCGCCAGGTACATATAGCCTGCGCCCGCGAGCTCGGCTCCAGTGCACCACCGGCAATGGAGGGTGAAGCTATGACAATGCCAGCCACTCGTGCTGGCGAAACGTCAGAAAAATCATTAGATGAACGTCGGCCGAAGAACCCGAGACAGAAGCCAATAGGCAGTTTGTCAACAAGTGGCCACGAAAGCCTCAACAATTTTGTAGCGTAAATGAAGTTTGTAGGGAATGTTTCCAAAATTTATTCTTAGCAAATTCATTCAGTAGACCACAGCTGTTGCTTGAAACATATTTTTTTACATCTGAGAGGAGGGCGAGGTTTTAAAAAACTCGAATCTTTCAGGCAATACCCAGCAACCTGGGAGTGAAGTTCATAACTTGGAATACTTAGGAAGAATTTCCAGTTCCAACCTTTGCCTCATATTCAGGGGATACCTGCTCCTTTTATAAGTGAACATATACAAGTACAGCTGCGCTCTACCAAAACTATGGTTCGGTATTTTGGTAAACTTTATAAATTACGTAATAAATGATGGATTACCAGTAGCACTGGTAGGGAAAGAAACACGAATGAATGTGTAAGAGAAACGGGAAACCGATGTCTTCTCTTTGTTTTTGTTCCTTTGTTTGTTTGTCTTTCCGTTTGTTTTTCACGTTATTAGAACAGTACATCATTCAATGTAGGTCAATTGTGCATTTTACACCCTTACAGAATATAAATCGCGTTAGGTAAGTAATAAATATTAGTTGATCGAATAACTTCTGCGCTTTTATGTAACCAAGCCAATTACGTTTGATGCAAGTACAGTTTACATACACAACCATCGAAATATGTATAATTACTGTTATTTTTCACCCAATAAAAAGTTATTCATACTGATCAAAGGCAAGAGTTTCCTGTTATTACTCATAAATGCGAAAGTTGATTACGAATAACAGAAACATGTTTTATAAAAGTTCGATGAAGAATTGAAGCGCCGCTTGTTGTATTTTTGGTCTGAGGTATTTTATTTTACCGTACTGTAGAGGAACTTAGGATTTTTGGTATTATGTGATAAGTCTGTATTGTTTCCTTTATGTTAACTACAACATCTCCTGTTTCACGTTACAAATCAACAATTTTCGAGTAAAACCTGAACTGAACATTGACGATTTCAATTGTGCTATAAACACTGTTTATTTTAATTAACAGACAGAAGGATAACTATGTACAACAAAAATTTTCCTTTGATTACCTAGCCTCTTATGTATCCTCACTGTTTCCAAACGATTTTTTAGGGGAATCTATTAAGACACTGGGCGCATAAGTATAGAAAATGATCGTTATAAGATAATGCCCAGTGGGTATGCAACATGCCTAACGTACAGGTAAAGCTGGTGCAGTCTTAACTGACCAAAGCTTCTAGGAGAACTACCAGTGTCTGTGCTTACGTTTTTTGTGATAGCCTACTGTAGCGTATAGTAGCTTTATTTTACAACTCTATACACAAGTAGCGAACTTGTTTAAGAGGAATGATATAGAATTTTCTTCAGTCAAAAGACCCAAATAACTAATGACACCTGACAGAAACCCACTACTCATTAAAAGTGATGTTTGTAAATTATTCATCTGATATTTCTCAAATTTTTGCCAGGTCTTCTATCCACCTCGCCTATAGCAAAACGTTCCCTCCTGGACATATTTCCAGTTTCATATGGAGGATACTAGTGATCAGGATGGTGGGTGTAATTATGTATGACGATACAGACTGCGTGTTACGAGTCGATTAGCACGGCAGCTGGTTCATGCAGCCAGGTGGATGTATCCCGATAAATCATAGAATCAGTGCAATCTAGGGTACAGTGGTTGTATCATTTTCTTTCTCCAGTCAGTGGCCATGGCCGGACGCTCGTCCTAGATTGCAGAGAGTTTGCTGGAACCACGAGGACTTCAAAGACAAGGCCTGCTCTCAGCATCACCCCACCGTAACATGAAGCAGGCTGCTGTTGAGCCGCGTCACACTGTTAGCACTCTTGCAGAGAAGAAGAGTGTCAGATCTCAGGCTCCACGCAGGCGACTGGAATGCAGTTGCGACAGTCTCCGCTGTATATGGTCATATTGTGGCACAGATGGGCCGCAGTGCATGCACTATTCGAGCGTGCAGCATTGAACTAAAGACCTGAGCATAGGCTTCAGGGCAGCAGATCGTTAAGCCAAGTCTGCGGTAGTAGAGTGTTCATAGAGAGGGCGAGTGGCAACTCAATGGATGGTCAGACCAAGGCCCCCTGGGTAGGCACGTTGAAGTCGGCAGAAGCAGACCAGCAGGTAGTGCCCAGTTGCCAGTGGCAGCAGGCCTAGGTACAGCCCCCAGGTTCCGCAGCCTGCAGAGGTGGCGATTAGTGATGTTGTACGTCCGACCTTTGTATCTGCACAGTGAGTGTACTAATGTGTATCAAAAAGACTTTCTAAATAAATATGACCCTGGCACTGTAAGGCAGGTAATATCAGGCGAGGATCGTAACAAAAATCGTTAGAAATGCTGCTGTCACATAACTAGAATACATGAATTAATAAAAGTGAAAGTTTGGGGTGTATTCTACAAAGACAAAACAGCTATTCAATTTTTTATTCAACATATAATTTACCAACTGCGCCTTTAAGGGGTCAAGTGATGAACAACAATCATATTTAATTACTTTTGACACTCAGTAGTAAATTTTTTAAGCCTTACACATATTTAAATGACGATTATTAAAATCGTTATCTCTACACATGAAATTTTTTTATCACAGGAAGGAATGATTATTAAAAACCCTTATCAGCTCTGTTAAATCTACATAGTCATAGCTGGTTGAGTTGGTGGAGAATAAATTTACTTTTTCAACCAATGAAAAAAACTCTCATGTACGCAATGTGAGGGTAGGTTAGTATCCCAGCTTTTGGTATTCAATGGTCAAAGCATACGCATGTAGGAGTGAGCAAAATCTAGACTCAACATTTACTGTGTCCTAATGTACGATGGTACTTTACCAAGTGGCCTCGGCAATGGCGTTGTCTCCGAGCTGGATCTGAAACGCTAATTCCCTGTTCTGGCATTGACTGAATTCATTCAGTCGCAACTTACCTGCGTTCCGCAGAATGTTAATCTTTCCCTAGTCGAAATAATGGCTATTGCACACTCGCTATGGGTTGGAGCGATGTACGCAATTTCTTTGCCTGCAAAAATTCCTGCAGAGTTAGCTACCTACTGCTTCGCTATCTGTTGCCATGATAGGTGAAGCGTATCCTCCTCAATTCACAGAAAGCAAAGCTCTCAACGCCCTTGCTTATTTCCGCACACTTGTGCATTCCGCCGCAAGATGAGAGAGAGAGATGGGTATTTTAGGACTCCAAATGCTTTTATATTATGAGGATCTCACGACCGTGTCGCATCTGCACTACCAAGTATGGCTTCAGCCAATCACCGTCTCGCTAGAGTTGAATAGATTTTTATTTTTCTTGGTGGGCCGCAGATTAGCCCTGTTAATGACGTGCAGCCACTTACCCTCGGTCCTGGCATTATTTACGTTAAACGAATAATGTATTGTACTGGTCTTATCCCTTTTTTCACTGAAGCTCGCTGTTCTCTTGCTACATCGGAGTTCTACGATATCATTAACCAACTGCTCGGTTCGTCTCCAAAATGCGTTTCACTTTAACATGTTTGTTCCATGCCATTGTCCATATTGGTAGAGATTGTTTTGTCAGTTTTCGGTACATGAAATTAACTGCAATTCCCTTTTGTTGATACAGTATAATTATTATTTTCTGATGATCTTATACTGTTTTGACCTGTCATTATGGATCAAGCTCGTGTAAGGTCCATCCGGACGCCTTAAACAATCCATCCCTTCCGAATTAATTTTGCGCTGCTGTGATCAATGGTTTGCTCATTGCAGTACAAAATTATAATTTCCAATCATTTAATCATTGCTCAGCTACTTGTCTATTATATGCTAGGTGATGTCATGTTAACATCATATTTTGATTTGAAATGTATTGATTTACAAGGCATTTTCTATTTAGATGATTAATATGTGGCTTTATAGTTAGTGATCTGATTAATCTTAGAATATTTTTACTTGTGGTTAAATTCTATTAAAATGGTTCAGTCACCCTTTAGATTCTCTTTTTACATGAACTTAAGGCATTCCTAAATTCTCAGACATTTATGATATTGATGATTGTGAAAGATTTGTGAAGTTAAGGAAGTGTTCATTTCTCTTATATCTACACTCAACGCTTAAATGCTACATCACTACTGAAAATGGTCATCATAAACAGACCTTTATATACTTAAGTGGACATTATATTTTTGAAATAGTTAATATTTTATCATATTGCCATACACATTAATACAAACTTTATATTCATTGACATTATTTATCATTAAAAACATATATTTCCAAAATATTTACAATACACAAATTTTTATTAACATGTATTTACATTGAATTGACTCACAGGTGAAATACAAAATATAAAACATGGTACTTTTATTAATATACTTTAACAATTTACAAATCGAATTACAGAATACAAATACATCACATAAATTACAAATTCTCAGTGGTACAGGTGCGACTGAATATTTACAAGCATCCCAACTCCTTGCTGAAGTGACTATCTTCTGCACTCTGCAAAATATTACTATGCAATTGTCACACGCATTACTCTCTTTCTCAACGCACTTTACGCTTTAATATTTGGGCTGGGTTTGCTTCCTGATGCTGCAGTTGATCAGTGGTAGTTGATGCTGCTAATCAGTTGTAGACTCTGCGCGATGTTGATGAAGATTATCGACATTTCCAGTTCTGAGTGTTTGAGCACGAGTGCCATTACATGGCCGATTCCATGTTGAATTGTTCTGACGACAAACTCCTCGTCCAAGGCAATGCCATGATGTGACAACATAGGTGGCATAGTCCTGTAGTGGTGTAATTGCCATCGAGGTTGATGAGTGTAGCCCTCAATGGTTACTGCATTTTCATGTCCTCATCATGTGTACTCTGTTCGATGGTTTGAACACCTTTGGTTGGTTTGATAGTTAGAATGAGATAACTGCCATGGTTTTGTTGAATATTGTTTTCTGTGGATTCTCCCAAATCTCAACTGGCTTAAGGTGTAGGAATTAGAAAGGAATCTTGCTGTCTTCTGCCCTCAGCTTGGGACCCTTTGTTCTCTTCGTTATTTGCTGTGTCTTCATATCCTCTTTCTTGTAACTTGTAACTTCTCGGGCATAGGGATAGGATATGTTATTCGGTGAAAGTTATTCAGAAGGACTAACAGTTATGTTGTTAAGAGATATGGTCAAGTCTGAAAAGATAATTTCGGAAGTTGTCAGCTTCTCCTTCTGGAATACTGGGAGAAATATTGTGAGTTTATTTTTCGAGGTGGTTGAATAATGAGCTGTTGCAGACGGTTTGCTATTGTGCGTCACTGTTAATTGGTTCGCTTGGCCTTCCTCGCTGGTGTGCAGCCTTTGTGTCCCTTGCTGTTACTAGGTTTTCCTGTCCTCTCGCTACTGGGTCGAGGCGTGGGACAATATTCTTCAAAATACACCTGGCTCGGTCTCCACACTATTGTGAACCTTGAGACAGTACGTTCCTTACTTCTGTCTTCGGTTAGTCGCCAATGCCTTATTGCGCAATCGTATAAACTCTCACACACAGACAGTAGCTGCCTGTCGACTCTCTGCTTCTGTCGTCACCTTGGCTCCCTTCCCCAGGCAATTTTAGTGACGTTGTGTTGTGTGCCTTCTTTGTTTCATTTGTTTTACGATGACTTTTGCTTAGTGCTACTAGTTACAAGTTTCTTTATTTATGTTTACTATTAGCTTTACATTTGAACATTTACATGAATAATACAAAATGAACGTTTAAATAGTTTTTTTTCTCAGTACTTTATGTAAGAAATCAAAAAATTTAAATGCATCTCTGACACATAAAGTTACTTCATTTTATAATGGTTCCTTTAATTCTTGAATGGGCATGCATTAATGATGTGTAGGTTAGTTAATGAGTTCATCAGGCAATTACTTTTCTTTTATTTTTTTTTCTAACCTATTTTGAGTATTTAAATTATTAATATTGTTATTCCTATATTTAAATATTCACTTGTTTATAGCTCGTCCTCTCTGCCTCTTGATACTTGCTGCTTCCTGAAACATATTTACATTGTTTTACTGTATCATATGTGATCCATTTCTACTTTAGTTTTCATGACTAACTGCCATATGGCCACTGCAAGAATGAGCATCCATTATAAGCTTTAAGGTGTCTGACATGATGCAGAGCTATATTTTTTCCCGCTCTTGGGTTCACCAATTCTACCACATTTGCATGAACCACTTCACTAATTAACATGGGTCCCTTATAAATTGGGTAAAATATATAGCAAACCTGTTTCCCTTTGTTAGATATAAGTGAGTTCTAACAAAAACCAACAGTCCTACAGTGAATACCCGTCTTGACACACCTTTGTCTGCTCTGAGTTTCCTTTTCGCAGCTGCTCGTTCAATGTTTTCGAGTGCTAATTTTGTTATCTGCTGGTGTGATAGTCTTCTGGATGGCGGTAACTGTACAACTTCTCTTACCCTATCCAATTGAGCACTCTGACCGGTGGTAATCGTGTAGTACTGTGCGGCATTTCGTTAATAATAGTCTGTAAATGATGTAAATTGGCATTCCATGTAGTATGTTGTGAACCACAGTACAGACGACACCATGTTCCAATATCCTTCATCATTCTTTCTGCACAATTGGCGCTTGGTTTGTACCTGGATATGAAGATGGGTTTAATTTTATGTCTTTTTAAAGTCTCCAACCAAGGTTTAGATCCATACTGGTGCCCTTTATCTGAAATTAACCTTTCTACATGCCCTACCTCTTTGAGGAACTCACGTTGTAGTGCCTTACTGATCGTAACACCAGCGGCACGTTTCAAAGGGGTCAAAGGGACATAGTTTCATGTTAAGTCTAAAACTACAAAGATAAGCGTGTTCCCATTTCCTGTCATTGGTAATGGTCCCATCAAGTCCTTTGCTGTTAGATGTTTTAACTTTTTCGGTATTATGGGTGACAATGGTGGTCTAGTCTGAAAAGTAACAAGTTTGGCATGTTGGCAATCCTTACATTTATTTTGTACTTGCCGAATATGTCTTTCCATATTGGGGAAATATGCGGTCTCTTTGAGTTTCAAAAAACATTTCTTCGCCCCAGAGTGCCCATTACTTAAGTAAGTGTACCATATATACTTGGTCACGGGTTCCTCAGGAACTCATACTGTCCACAAACTTGTACTTGGGTCTCGTCTGTAGAACAGCACGTCATTCTTCAGCAAATGATGCTCACGAATGTCAACCGAGTTCTTGTCTTTCCGCTTATGTTTGGCCCTTAACACCTCTGGGTGTCTGTTCTGTTCATTTGAAGTATATGAGAAAGCTATTGTTATGTAGTTTTCAAAAGGAACTACCTTAATGTAATATATACCAATATGGTCCTCATCTACACCGAACTTCGTGTTGCTTAGGGTTGCGCGAGTGGACACCGGAAAAGAAATTCTGCTAAGGTGTTTGCCGGTCCTGAGGTATATTTTACACAGAAAGCATACTATTGCAAGATTAAAATTCGCGTTGCTAGCCTACCATGTGTAAAGTTCGCTGTGAGTAAGTACTCAAGAGCTTTATGATCTGCGTATAAAATAGATATCCCTCCGAATGCAAAATATCTAAACTTTAGGAAACAACAGACTAAAGTTTCCAGCTCTGTAATTCCCCTCACTTTTTGCTAACACACGACTAGCAAATGCAATGGTCTTACGCTTTATCTGTCCATCTTGTCCGTAGCGTTGAAATAATACTACACGTAACCAACTCTTGGCACTGTCTGTTGCCATATTAAAATCTTGCGCAAGATCTGGGTGTTACAGTATCGGTGCTGCCGGTAACGCTGTACTTATCCGTACTTCAATCCTTTTTCTATGACCTGTATTAGCCGTATTTTGTCGGTCAATAATATTGAAACCTGGTAAACAAGGGAAGGCAGCATTCGGTTACGATTGTGGATGGAGCAGTAATCTGTTACTATTGGTTGCGTTTTACAGTTACACACAATTTATTTTAAACTAGCAATTCAAGACTCAACAACAAATTAAAAATACCCCACATTATTAATGAAGGAATAAGAAATTGTGTATATCATAGTGTTTTCAGTAAGTTACAATTTAGCAAATCACCATTAAATGCAAATACAGCAGATAAAGATTTAAAAGCAAGCCCCTGTGATCTGGGCAGAAGGATTTACACGCCAGGAATGGCAATACATTAAATATTGTTTAAAATTCAGTGCAACATACAAATTACAGGTATTGAAATATTAAAGGCAAGTCGCCACAAAAACAGCATTCGACACCAGACGCCAGAAATGGCAGTAAATAACGTATTGAAGGCTTACTGCGTAAATAAAAACACTAAATTAGACTTTTAAGGCAAGCGACCACAATCACGGCTGAAGGCCTTACACGCCACGAACGGCAACAATATAAAAAAAATTTAGAAACCTACTGTACAACAGCAGATATAATAGCGGAGGTTAATTAAATAAAAACATGCAACTGATCACCAAACAGGTGACATAAGATGATGGTAAACTTTGTAACACAGCCCTTAACATCCACTGAACACTAGACTGTTAGATTTATCCCAGGAGGCGATCACAGCTATTAACTAGATATATATAACCTTTAATGTAGCCATTACAAACTTAATAAATAAAACAATAATTCAACACAAGGACCAGTATATAAGTTCCTTAAAAGGTATTCAGGCAGATATTACCCGCAGAAGTCACGGACTTCAGGAGCGTTAAACTGAACTACCGTTCATCAGACGTACTTTCAGAACACATATGTCTTACAAGAACCAAAGGCCACAGACTGTAATCCAGGAATCGACCTCTGAGAAGGTCCGGTAACAAACACTTTCGCGAGTGATGAGATAGGCAGCCAAGAGTTGCATTCACTTCACAAGATGGTAACTCAGACCAGTGGCTGTCTAACGAGTGACTAGCGATAATCTTACTGAGGCTATCTGACGTCCGATAAACTAAATGCAAGGATGGAACAATACGCCAAAGCTGAAACCGGCGGTCTGCACTACGTCCCCAGAATACTGTGTTTAGAGCGCCCAGAACGAGAAAAGGATCACTACGACCAGAGTAGAAAAATAACCAACCGGTCTATTGTCAAGAAGGCTGTCAAAACTACACTCCTTACCGGACAGCAGTGGCAAGGCGAGGAAACGTACACTGCCGTTACATACACTGATCACAAGGCAAGTAACTGGGGCCTTAGTGGCCACCAGGCAAGAAAAATTACCGCTGGTTGAACTTAATAAAATTGTAACAAGTTGAACGAAGTAAATAGTAATAAGAAGTCGAGGAAAGCTAATCCTATCCGCCTTCCCCAAGCACTACACTCGCTGCTCTTCGCCTCGGCGACACTACGAAAGGCAACACGAACGGAAGTCACTGGAGAATCGCGAGATATCACAGTGGTGGAGGTTTCTCTACTTGGATTGGAATGCACTCATCCTAAAACCTGCTGGATCCGGTTCACGACTAGGTCGTACACACTCGTGACCACAACCGTTCCATCTGGCAGTTCATGCCAGCCGCCAGCGGTCCCGGCGTGTTCTGGCACTGCGCGGACCTGGCTCCACTTGAGTCCCCAACCGAACTGGCCCACTTACACGGCCCGGAAAAACAACGACGTCGCCCCAAAGGTAGGGCAGCAGCTACTACATACCGATAACCGCCGCTGCTGCCACTAGCGGACAGGCAACGCTTGCGAAACCGAATGGCGCCACTCAACACGAGAAGAAGACAAACAACCGTTACCATACCAGCTAAACGATACTGTCTGGCCTCCAGCAGAGGGCATAAAGCTACAAACAGTACCAACGCGACCCGCAGCACGGCTCAACCTCCCCCTGTGAAGGACAAACCCAGGGACAAACCTAACTAGCGGCCTAACCAAACGTAATTTGATTAAGGTGGACCCAGTGTTGCTTACCAGTATGGTTGTCCTTAACTGGGCCTAAAATGCGCATAATCGCACAAGGACCCATAAAACGGGGAGTAAACTTACCAAGGTTGCCAACACGCACCTCCCTCCCGGGAAAATTACAGACATACGCCTGATCTCCCGGCGCCCCTGTTATAATGACCAGCTTGTCTGTAATGGTCCCTGAGAATATTGCGCCTCGCACGATACCAGTTTTCTTTGACGACCTTAGGGATGATATCCAGCCCGCATCTCGTGGTCGTGCGGTAGCGTTCTCGCTTCCCACGCCCGGGTTCCCGGGTTCGATTCCCGGCGGGGTCAGGGATTTTCTCTGCCTCGTGATGGCTGGGTGTTGTGTGCTGTCCTTAGGTTAGTTAGGTTTAAGTAGTTCTAAGTTCTAGGGGACTGATGACCATAGATGTTAAGTCCCATAGTGCTCAGAGCCATTTTTGATGATATCCACAGGAATTAGATCTTAAATCCCCCATAATTTCGAAAGAGGAGAATTAAAAGGATAAGCAGACATCAAGGAAACTGGAGTAGCCTTCAAAGCCTTATGGCTGGCGGTATTGAAGGCAAAGCTAAGCCAAGGCAGGCTAGAATCCCACTTACTGGGAAACTTCTGAAGAAAGATAATTAGTGTGGTTTTAAGGTTATGATTGACTCTACGAAGGACCCCTGCGGATAATATGGAGTGGTAGTTACATGCTTAACACCGCCTTCAAGGGAGCCAAAAGAAAGACTGGTGCATTATCGCTAACGATTTGCTTAGGAGGTCCAAAAACACTAAATACGTTACTTAAATGCACAATGGTGGTGCAGCAGTTAATTACAGCTCGGAAGGAGCTAGGTGAACCTGGAAAACGGGTCAGTAATATCAAATACATACTGATGGCCTCCTTTTGGGCGAGGGAGGGGCCCCACATAATCGATATAGAGTTTGTCCCTGATGCAAGGTTCATGCTCAGAACTAAGGAACCCCTGTTGAAGAGTGCATTTCGATTTGGCCACACGACACAACTGACACCCAGAAACCACTTTCCTAACGTCTCGATCAATAGACGGCCAAGTCAGATGCTCCTTAATCTCCCGCAAGCTATTATAGGTTCCCAAATTCCAGCCAATCAACGAGTTGTGGAAATAATGGAAAACAGGGTATACTCGGGTGCCTGGTAGACAGATCTTAATCTCCTTGGTAGGTGTCACCCTTTTACACAAAATGCCTTTCCTGGTAATGTATTCATCCAAACGCTCCCCTGCCGAAAGCCGTTTCTTAATGGGTCCCCAAGTGGAGTCCTGATCCTGATGGTCGGCAATGTTACTAAACAAATGAGGAATACCACCTAACACGACACAACTAAGATTGCCTTCCCAAGCTTCTTGGACGCCCTCACCAGATGGTTGTTCAGTAAAAATACGGCTGAGGACGTCCGAGAGCAAATTCTCAGTGCCTCTAATGTGCTTAACCTCGAACTGAAACGCCGAAATGCGTACCGTCCACCTCGTGATATGGCCAGTTTCACGCAGCCTCGCTAGCAGCCAGCTTAAGGCTTGATTGTCAGTCTCTAGTTCAACTACTCTATGTTAGAGATAAAACCGGTATTTATCCAGTGCGAACAAGACGGCGAATGCCTCATATTCGTAAACAGAATATTTAAGTTCAATGCTGGTTAACCGACGAGATGCATATGATAATGGCTACCTTTGACCCTCGAACTCCTGTAGGAGGACTGCCGAAATTCCCTCATTAGACGCGTCGGTTTGACAATAATTTATTATTAAAATCATGCACTCTGAGAACCGGAGGATTGCCTATAGCCAACTTAATGTGCTCAAACGCGTCCTCTTGAGCAGGTCCACACTCAAAACGCATCAGTTTTCGGCGCAGTTCAATTAAAGGAGCCGCCAGCTGAGCAAAATTGGGGGCAAAATGCCTAAAATAATTCTCCATCCATATGAACTTGGCAATCCCTCACTTGTCAGTGGGCAGCGGAAGGGCTCTCAAGGCCTTAGTCCGCTCCTGACCAATGCTAATACTCTCGCCTGATACTAGGTGGCCAAAGAAAGTTACCTGCTTCCTGGCTAATATCACCTTATTGGGTTTAACAGTCAAACAGGCCCCCTGCAATCTAGCAAAAACTTTCTGGATATGTTCCAAATGCTCGCAAAACGCATGACTATAAAGTCTCCAAGAATATCATCCAGCAAACGAGTAACGATGGTTGCGCCAGTAGCCAAACCAAAGGGGCCGTATTAAACACAAACAGATACCAATCAGTACAAAATGCTGTAACGTGTTTACATTCATCAGCTACGGGAATCTGATAATAAGTTTGATTCAGGTCGAGCACAGTAAACCAATCAGCCCCGGCAAAACAAGTAAAAGAGTTATAAGGAAACCAATTTAAGGAGAATCGTCTTGTAATTCTTCAGGCGTTCCCGGAGGTCTAATGACATCTTGGGTTATCGGGTGTTCTGCCGGATATCAGCGTCGTACTTGCACGATATTTCGGTAGCGTAGCTCATTACCTTCATCAGGTTCGACCTGACAAAACTCCTCTGAGGTCAGCGCCCGCTCGCTACGATCTTCTGGAGCATTGCCGTTCCCTTTTCCGGCCGCTGCAGTCCTGGGTGTTCTCTTTGCGGTCCGCGCCCGCCAGACACGCTCCAGGGTGTTCCATCTTCGCTCTGGTGCGTTTGGAATTCCATCTGTGGTACGAGGCATTAACCCTGTGGTCCTCTCCAGCTCACTGTGATCTGCTGGAGCGTTGCCATTCCATTTTCCGATCGCTGCGGTTCTAGACGTTCCGTCTGCGGTCCACGCTCGTCAGACCCGACCCTGGGCGATCCATCTCCGGTCTGGTGGACCCGGAACACTGTATGGAGGTCTTTCTCCATGTCCACGCCTTCAGTTCTTCTATTTGTGGAGTGCTGCAGCTGTCTCCATGGCTTCTTCAGCAATTCCAGAGCAGGATCCCAGCCTCTACTTAGTTGGTACCCCGTGTCATGGTTCATGATATTATTGGGCACTTTTATCTCTGTTGACTCCCTTATAACACTGTCCCAAAATCTGGGCTTCTATGCTAGAAACTTGGTTTCTTCATAATTCATGGCATGACCTAGTTATACATAGTATTCAGCAATGGTTGATTTTGTTGCTTGTCTTAATTGGGTGAGCCTCTGATGTTCCTTGCACCTGATATCTACTGTTCTTGTCGTCTTGCCAATGTAGGACATGCCACATTGGCAAGGTATATTACAAATCCCTGGTTTCTGTAAACCCAGGTCGTCCATAATATTTCCCACCAGTCCTCCGATCTTGCTGGACGGACAGAAAACACACTTGATATAATTTTTTACGGAGGATCCTACTAATTCTGGCAGAAATAGAGACAGGGCAAATACGCCACCTTCTTTGCTTCATCTCGCTCTGCTTCTGGAACTTGTGGTGTAGTGGTTGGTTGGAGTGCCATCTCAATTTGTTTCGGTGTGTATCCATTTTTGCAGAACACTGTTTTGAGATGCTCCATTTCTGTCGGTAGACTTTCTAGGTCTGACAGGGAACATACTCCGTGGACCAATGTCTTAAGAACACCGTTCTTCTGTGCAGGGTGGTGACAACTACTCGACTGCAAACATAAATCAGTGTGTGTGCGTTTTTTATACACACTGTGGCAGAGGAAGTCCGCCGAGAGACTTGTAGGGCACTCACCAACGCCAGGCCTCCAAAATCGAACATCATATCTGAGGAGAGGCTTGCACTGAAGAAGCTCCAGGAAGACAATGATGCAGTTTAAGTAGTTCTACGTTCTAGGGGGCTGATGACTTCCGAAGTTAAGTCTCGTAGTGCTCAGAGCCAATTGAACCATTTTTAATGTTTTAAGCACCTTCTTGCTTCCCGCTGTTGAAGAGAAATTCAGCAGACAGAGGAAACTCTACAGTCATTTTACAGCGGATGTATTATGATGAAAAGGTACGTCAACTTCTGGAGGACCCAGCATATAGAACTTTGGACTGTGACCCCACTGACCAGGTGGACAAGAAGACCAGGACTCTCCTGAAGGAGACAGGGATGCCTGAGAACATCATCAGATAACTTCGGGCAAAAGCACCAGTGCCACCTAGACTGTATGGTCTGCCTAAAATACAGAAGGAGGGTGTGCCTCTACACCCTATTGTCAGTAATGTTGGGGCACCTACGTATGCAACAGCCAAGTATTTGAAAACTCTGCTGCCTCCGTGTGTGGGGAAATGTGTTGACCACATCCAAAACTCAGAAGATATCCTACAATGACTCAAGCAAATACGCATCACAGATTTGGACATCATGGTTAGTTTTCATGTGGTATCACTGTTCACCAGGGTCCCTCTGAGAGACTCACTAGAAATTATTGCAGAGAAATTTGACGGTGCTCTTCTGGACCTCTTCAGGCATACCCTGACATCCACCTATTTCCTGTACGGGAAACAATATTACGAGCAAAGTGAAGTAGCCCACTGTCTACTGTGGTTGCCAACATGTTCATGAAGAGATATGAGGAGAGGGCATTAGAGACAGCTAGATATAAACCCACAGGCTTCTTCAGGTATGTCGATGATACCTTCATGATCTGGTCTCATGGGAAGGACTGGCTCAATGAGTTTTTGGAACATCTTAACTCGTGACACCCAAATACCAAGTTCACCATAGAACAGGACATGAATAGCCAACTGCCGTTTCTGGATGTACTAGTAAAAAGGAAAGCAGATGAATCAATTGGCCACAGTGTGTATCGAAAACCCACACACACTGATTTATATCTGCAAATATCGATATACACCGAAACAAACTGAGATGACACTCCAACTAGCCACTGCACCACAAGTTCCAGAAGCAGAGCGAGATGAAGCAAAGGAGGTGGCGTATTTGCCCTGGCTCTATTTCTGCAAGAATTAGTAGGATCCTACGTAAACATAATATCCATCCAGCAAGATTGGGGGACTTGTGGGAAATGTTAAGGACGACCTGTGTTCACGGAAACCAGGGATTTGTAATATACCTTGGCAATGTGGCATGTCCTACATTGGCAAGACGACAAGAACAGTAGATATCAAGTGCAAGGAACATCAAAGGCACACCTGATTAAGACAGGAAACAAAATCAAACATGCTGAACACTGTCTAGAACTAGGGCATGCTATGAATTATGAAGAAACCAAGTTTCTAGCACAGAAGCCCAGATTTTGGGACAGTGTTATAAGGGAGCCAATAGAGATAAAAGTGACCAATAATATCATGAACCGTGACACGGGGTACCAGCTAATTAGAGACTGGGATCCTGCTCTGGAATTGCTGAAAAAACAATGGAGACAGCTGCAGAACTCCACAAATAGAAGAACTGAAGGCGTGGAAATGGAGAAAGATCTCCATACATTGTTCCAGGCGCACCAGACCGGAGATGGATCGCCCAGGGTCGGGTCTGACGGGTGTGGACCGCAGAGGGAACATCTAGAACCGCGTGTAGAATCGGAAAATGGAACGGCAACGCTCCAGCAGATCACAGTGAGCGGGGGAGACCACAGTGTGGAATGCCTGGTACCTCAGATGGGATTCCAAGCGCACCAGAGCGAAGATGGAATACCCAGGAGCGTTTCTGGCAGGCGCGGACCGCAAAGAGAACACCCAGGACTGCAGCGGACGGAAAAGGGTACGGCAATGCTCCAGAAGATCGCAGCGAGCGGGCGCGGACCGCAGAGGGAGCGATTAGTAAAGCGGGAAACCCACAAGCGTAAATACAGGACCAGGTCCACGTGAGGAGTAGTGGCAGTTAGCGTTGAGATGTCGGAGCGAGAGGATGTCCGTACAGCGAAGGGTGTGGCGGATCGCCGTCCGGCGTAGCCCGCTTTGCCGGCGGCTCCATCCGGCCCCCTACCTAAGATGAACGAGGCGACGAATATGGATACGAAAATGGAATACGTTTCGGACGCACTGCAAGTTCCGCTGCCCGATTCGGGTGACGAGTCGGCGGCAAGGACTGACGCTTCCACCATCGCCAGAACGACGAAAAGGAGAGCGAACACTGCCACAGGAACAACCTGTGCCCTCCTAAGGGAAAAAAGGCGAAACAGGCAGATGTCGTCATCGATGAAGAAGTGTTTCAACTCGTCAAACGATCGGCCACGAAGGCTTACCTCTCATCAGCTCCGCCAGTTCAGACGTCAAACGCCTATGATGAGCTCGCTGAAGTTGTGGAGATGCCTGCTCAGAAGATAGAACCAAAACCGCCGCCCATTGTGGTCCAACACAAGGAGGACTACGATGGTCTCTACTGGATGCTCCTTCGCCTTGTCGGCCAAGATAACGTCGCTATCAAACCGGCTGGCACCATCTTATATAAGGTCACCTTAAAAGCAGCAGAAGATTACAGAAAGATTACGGCTACGTTCGGAGCACAGGAGAAGCCATTCTACACTTACCCGTCAGCAACGGACAAGACACTAAAGATCGTCTTTCGACGGCTCCCTCGAAACTACAGTCTGGATCACATCCGACGACAACCCCGAAAGGAGAGTCCGCTGGTCCTAGTGGTCAACTGTGATATCCCACAGGACCGCGGGTCCTTGCAGGTCACGAAGATCGCGGCGACACCTGTCACTACAGAAAAACTGCGCTGGAAGCTACAACTGTCAAATGGTCGGGCATGTAGCGCGGTTCTGTACGCTACCCCCACACTGTGTTAAATGTGCGGGGCAGCACGCCAGTACAGACTGCACACGGCGGCGGAATGATGGCCCACCGAAATGCACTGGATGTGGTGGAGAACATGTGGCCTCCTACCGCGGACGTTCCAGCTTCCAACGGGCTGTGGCACGGAGCCGTGGCCAACGACCTGGCTCAATAAAGCGACCTGCACTGGTCAGACCCGGAGTCAGTTTTGATGCTGCTGTTACCTCTGGCTCCTCACCGCAGGCCTCCATGCCTGCGACGAAACCGGTCACTGTTGTAATGGCTACCAACACCAAGGAGGACCGCCGTCCACGGGCCGTGGCGCGACTACTGGCGCAGCGCTCTGAACAGCAGTGGTGTGAAGACCAGGCACAACACGACCTCTCCCAACCAGGGCAATAGACTGACGTTGTGGCAAGCCCAGTTCAACACTCACGAGCTGCAACTGTACTGTCCCTGACGGCCCATTCCAGCGTGGACGAAATGAAGCTCCTCCTGCAAGAACTTCGGGAGCTTCTCAAGGATATCCCGCAGCAACTCATTGCCACTGTCAGTGCAGCCATTCAGGCAATCTCCACCGGACCAGTGGCTCCCAGCATGGCCTATAGTCAATGAGGAGTCTTAGTCTGCATGTGGGATGCCCAGGGCATCCGCACCCAAGATGGCGAATTTCGACAGCTGCTGCGGGATGAAGCTGTCGACATTTGCCTGGTTCCGGAGACTTTTCTCAGGCCTGGTGTCCATGTAAGATCTGCCAACTATGTGTGTTACCGGACCGACAGACCAACTCATGGCTGTGGCTCAGCGGTCTACGTTCGGACTTCACTGGTGCACCATCAAGTTCCACTTCAGCCGCTACAAGTGATGGAGGCCACTGCTGTAGCTGTCGGCACTTCGCACTGGGCGCATCACTTTTGTTGCTGTCTACCGTCCGCGTGGCCGACGGTTACTCCTCCAGAATGCTGAGGCATTGCTGGCATTACCTGGAAAGGCTTTGCTGGCGGTGACTTTAATGCAAAGCACAATGAATGGAATTCCCATGTCACCAACAACCACGGAAGAAAACTTCTCGCCGGCCGAAGTGGCTGTGCGGTTAAAGGCGCTGCAGTCTGGAATCGCAAGACCGCTACGGTCGCAGGTTCGAATCCTGCCTCGGGCATGGATGTTTGTGATGTCCTTAGGTTAGTTAGGTTTAACTAGTTCTAAGTTCTAGGGGACTAATGACCTCAGCAGTTGAGTCCCATAGTGCTCAGAGCCATTTGAACCATTTGAAAACTTCTCCAAGCAGCCCACCGGTGGACCGCCATCATCCTCAGACCTCACGACCCCACCCACTTTCTCAACAATGGTGGACCTCCGGACATGCTCGACATTGCGGTGGCGAAGGGGGTGCTCTATGATATATCCGCCAGCACCCGCAATGCCTTATCTTCGGACCACTTCCCAGTTATATTTGACATCAATGTCGATGCCGAGCCAGTGAAGCAGAGAGGAATCCCAACGAGGAACATCAACTGGAACCTATATCAGGAGCTGTTCGAAGCGGGTCTCCGAGATGCTCCTGACGCAGATGATGTTGGAATTGATGGCTGTGCCCGTTTCCTCCAAGACCGTGCTCTACAAGAGGTGCACCGGGCCACACCGCAGCCGTGATCTGAACCACCTGACTGCTCCCGGCAGTTATCACAACATCTCATGGTGGTGGTAGCTGCCAAAAACCGCCTCTTTCGTGAATGGCAGCTGACGCGCAATGCAGCAACGAAGAGGGCACTTAACAGGACGAGGAGGGACATAAAAGTTACCGTTGCACACCACCACCATCAGGAATAGTCCAACCCCTTGGCACTCTTCGGGTTGACGATGGTACCGCCTGGAAAGCCACACAGCTCTTCCTCCGCCGGCGACAGAAGATTCCGCCGTTAGAAGTTGGTCAAAACATCGTCAACAGCCCAGTGGACAAAGCCAATACCATTGCTGATGTTTTTAAACAAAATTCCCAGCCCATCATAGATCCAATGGAACCGGATCACTTTCGACTAGTTGCTCAACGTCTTCCGGTGTTCCTCGATGCTCCTAAGGGTGACGAACATATCGAAGAGGTGGATGCTGCTGAAATCTCCGTTCAACTTCGATGTCTCAACAAACGCGAGGTGGGAGGCCCTGACTACCTTACAAATGAAATGCTACGATGGATGCCACAAACAGCCACTGAACACCTGGCTCGACTTTTGAACAGCATCCTCCGCAATGGACGCTATCCTCAGGATTGGAAACACACCGAGGTAGTCCCTACCTGGAAGCCTGGGAAGGTCCTTCGTCTACTTAGCAGCTACAGGCCCATCAGTTTGGTACCAGCGGTCAGCAAAGTCTTTGAAAGGCTGTATCTCAGACGTCTCCTACCAGACGAACAATGTGGTTTTCGCCCTGGACACGCAACAACGCACCAACTGCTTCGCCTCTTTGAAGAGGCCCTTGATGCCAGGCGGCTGGAGTGGCCGAGCGGTTCTAGGCGCTACAGTCGCGAACCGCGCAACCGCTACAGTGGCAGGTTCGAACCCTGCCTCTGGTATGGATGTGTGTGATGTCCTTAGGTTAGTTAGGTTTAAGTAGTTCTACGTTCTAGGGGACTGATGACGTCATGTTAAGTCCCATAGTGCTCAGAGCCATTTGAACCATTTTGAACCTTGATGCCATTGAACGATGGGAGTATTTCGGGGCCATGTTCCTGGATGTCTCACGGGCGTTCGATTCTGTATGGCATGAGGGGTTTCTCTTCCAGCTCCTGGACCTCGGTGTGCCCTTGCCGCATGTCCGTCTCTTAAGATCTTACATCACTGACAGAAACTTTCATGTACGCACAGCGGACTGTCGACACGCCGCCAGGTCAGGGCTGGAGTTCCGTAAGGCTCCGTCCTCGGCCCCATACTCTACATCCTGTATACTGCGGACATGTCACGAGTGGGCAGGCTCCACCTCGCCCTCTACGCAGATGATACGGCGATGTACACGCAAAGCATGAATGCAGCTCTGCTCCAACAACGCATGCAGGCAGCAGCGGACACGCTTAGTCAGTGGGCCAGGAAGTGGCGCCTCAGCTTCAATGGAGCTAACACGCAAGCCCTCCTCATCACCAAGAAGCATATCCCGGCCGACCTACTGCAGATCACCATCAGGGGAAGCGCCACACCTTGGAGCACTACAGCGAAGTACCTGGGTGTGATGCTCGATGGAGGGCGCACATGGCGACACCATATCGATAACATCGTCAAAAAGGTCAGACGTAGAATGACTCTACCCATTCCTAAATCCGACAACTGTGCTCCCACCAGAACTGGATCTTGCACTTTATCTTACACTCATACCCCCTCTCATCGACTATGCCGCTTTGGTTTGGGGCAATGCTACAGCGACCCACGTCGGCCGACTCCAGCGACTGCAGAACCGGATTCTACGTCTGGCATTGCACCTCCCTCGGGACTTCCTGTCGGACGACCTTAACCACGTTTCCAACATCTCAACTGTTCGAGACAGGTTTCGTCAGGCTACACGGCTCTTTTACGAAATGAACGCGCGGTCCGAAAATCCGCTCCTTCGCGCACTGGGCCACCGGGTACAATGTCTTAACGCAACCAGATGGCCCCACCTGCTTCGCGACCAATACGTTACCAGCACGTCAAGACCACCGTCCCAGCAGACTGAAAGGACGAAAAACAAGAAGAAAGGACAACTACACGCACCTTCAGTTTGGAGGAATAGCCTTCTGGCTTTAACTCCACCAAACCACATCTATCCCTGTCAGGCAGCAGCAGCAGCAGCATTGAGGAGTAGTCTCAGGTGGCACCTGAAGAGGGTAATTAGCTACGCTACCGAAATATCGCGCATGTACGACGCTGATATCTAGCAGAACACTCGACAACCCAGAGAACCTTCTTATTTAGGTGTCGGTAATCAACAACAGGCCGAAAGTACCACCCCTGATCCTAAGGGACGTTTAATATAGGGGAGGCATAAGCGGATGTAAAAGGCCTAATGACTCCCTGCTCAAGCATTTTGGAGATCTTTCCCCTTAGTATCTTCATCTTACGTGGTGAGAGACGATATGGAGACTGCGTGACAGAAATATGGTCAGACAGAATAATATGGTAGTCAAGAACATTAGTAGCCCCCAGTCTACCACAGAGAAGCTTGGTCTTCAGCAAAGACCATAGTTCGGAGGCCTGCTGGGAAGAAATATGGGTGAGATCAAACTCACTAACCTTAGCATCAATGGCCAGCATTCCCGTATCTTGATGCTCCTTACGTTTAGTACACTCACAGAACCCAAACTACTGACCAGAAGCGAACTTAAAGAAAAAGGTGTGCCCCGAATAATAAAAGCCAAGACCAGTTTTACCAATAAAAATCACACCCCAAGATCAAATCGACCGGCAGCACCTTAGCCAAGGCCAAAGACAAGGGCCACGAGAAATCCCCAAACCTAATTAGTCCATCAGACCCAACCATGCAGAGGCAACACCTGCCCACTGGCAACCCGACATCTCTGCACTGAAGAATGGACTGGCCTGTCTCGCAAGATGACGAAATTCAAGAAACCATTCCAAGCTCGACAATGAAAAGGAGCTACCAGAATCCAAAAGGGCACAAATAGGTTAGCCACCTACTCAAGAACAAATATAGGGCAGTGGGGGTGATGATCGAGCAGCGACGTTGGCTCACCACTGTTTAAAGGCTTGACCCCGGGGTCTCTGCCCACCCAGGCGTCATTTATTGACTCTGTGTGTCCGCGGCTGAATGCAAGTACGAACTAAGTGCCTTATTCGACTGCACCTTAAACAACGCTGTGGCTGTGATTCCCTTTTACCAGACTCAGCTGGTGTTGGTAATCTTGAGTTCCCTAGGTGACGCCCATGGGCTGAATTTTAACTTCACGGTCTCTATTGTCTGAGGGCATCAACGTGGATATCGCCGCAATGGCGGCATGGAGTTCTTCGCAAGAGGAGGGACAACCACGAAAAACAAAATGTCACTTATCCGCCTCTCGCATTCCCCTCAGGAAAACTGAAACTAACTCACATCCTGACAAGTCGACTAACAAGGCCAACCAGACCGTCGAAACTCTTTCCACATATTGATGCATCTCCTCCCTATCTTGCTGCATCTGCAAAATATAGCGACACTCGAGCTGTTTACGACCTCCTGTGATCATTCTTTCACTCATCACAAGCTCCCTCAACTGCTGCAATGAAAACCCTTTCAGCCGTGGCGACTCATATCGATAGTGCCGCTCTGTTGGTTTATCTTTCCTGCCACGGTCAGGGCGGTAAGCAGCGCCCTCTGGGGCCTACGCAAGGAGTCACGAGGCGAGGTCCTGTGGGTGGGTGTGCCCTGGGACGTGGTGGAAGACGGTTGTCGGGTTGACGCAGCGAGTGTGGGACCGGACCTATTGCATGGAGATATACAGGTTGGCTCTTAACGGAAGGCGCCGTAGCAAGCAGCGGGCAGCGGGCGTCCTGTAATTTGTGTGAAGGAGTAATGATTTTGGCATTGTATGTCCCAATGGTTCCGGAGAGTTGCGGTGGCTGTTTTCAGAGAAGAGAATTGGTAAGAGCTTGTGTCTACGCTCTTTTCCGTACGATGTTGGTGCCTGCCGTTATAAACGGGTGAAAATCAGGCGCTTGTATTGACTATACGGGAACTGGTGATGTAAAATTACATTTGTGATTGAGTCTCACTTATACTGTAACAATTTAGAGGCGAAAACTGTGGTGGTTTCATTAGGTCTGGTTCTTTGCTGTGCAACTAAGGGAGACAGTTATTTGGGGTAACTGAGGGAGCACCATTATGTTGGTCTAAGTGATACGTTCTCCACGTTTTGTCTATGGCTTTGCGACTCAAAATCATGGGGGAGTACACATGTGAGTAATTTGCTATTGTATTGATGGTTATGTTGTAAAGACTGTTCTCTTGTGTGTTAAATCACGCGCTGATTTGTAGCCAATCTAAGCAGAAGTTACCATTGCTGCTTGCTTACGTGCTACTGTCCTTATGATTGGCGTTGTTTGTCTTTTGATTGTGGGTGTGCTCACGTTAAAAAAAATTACGGCTACTATTCATAAGGGTTGTCTAGTAAGGAAATTGATTAAGCTTTTATCATATGCTGGTCTGTTTGCCTATCACATTGGCTTTCTATGCAGTAACTGAAGGAATTTGTATGGTGGTCCAAGATTGTAGGCTGACTAGTATTTGAACTGGTATTGAGGTTAAGGGCGAGATCAGCATCCCGCAAACCCGCAGGCTGCGCGTGGTTAAATGTTCCGCTATTGGGGAGCCGGCTCTCTGTTCTTGGATTTTGTAATGATACGTGATGAGTGCATTGCTGTAATTTTTCGTGTGCTAAATTGCGGTGTGTCGGTGCCGTCCTAGGGCTAGACTTGTGATGTATGTTATGTTGAAAGGGAATTAGCTGTGCCAAACGTAAGAGAGCTTTTAGTTTGTTTTAGGTCTGTAGATGGAGTGATGTTGATATTTTGTCGATGGCGGTAATAACTTTCTGTGTGGGGAGATTTTCTGAGGGACTTGTATTGTACTGTTGCAGTGCACTCCATCTGAAACGTGCTGCTTAAAAATGGGGATTGCAGCTGTCTGATGTTATATATATTACTGTTTAATCTTAAAGATCTTGGATGTAATTAATCGCTGGTTCCTTAAAGGAACTATTTCGTTTTAAAATATCGCTCAGAGCCTATTTAAATATGATTTTAACTCATCATTCAAATTTTCTAGTCTTGCTTTCTTAAAAGGCTTTCAGTTAAATGATTTGCTATTTGCCTGTTTAAATGTTTCAGTGACTTAAAGGAAAATAATATTATTTTGTAATTTGTACTGATTGTTCCTTTGGGTAATACCTGACTTATGTGTTCAATAAATGAGTCTCTAGTCAATGGTGATGCACTGTTCTATTGCTAGCCTACCCCATCCACTCCACAGCCTATGGAGCTGCTTTGTGTCGAAACTGTGTTCAGAACACCCCTCTGGCTTGACACCTCACCCTTCTCCCGTGTCTCTGGATACCTCTAGTTAATGGGTTCAATAGAGACAAAATCACTTGATGCGAAACACCAAAAGCATCAGCGTCTTGCTCAAGGCGAACCTAGAACCATAACAACTATCAGTTTCCGTGAGTCGGTCAATAGCTAATTTTGTGATGTCTCGAAACAGATGCACCAGGGGATTGGGTAATTTAGTAAATGCCTCGGCCAACCCCTCGGAGGACATAACGGCGTTATTCCCAGGCTCGCTAGTGCACTGCCCGTAAGGTAACAAATCCTGCTCCCCCGTTCTCTTCCCATCAAGCTCTAAACATGTTACCTTAAACTGCAATTTATTAACCAAGGACCACAATTCAGCGGTTGATTCCTTATCACGATCCTCTAACTTTAATGTCCTTAAATCAGATTCTGTTTGGTTAAATGTATCAACTGTGCCCGGACTAACTAACTGCCAAGAGGTTGAGTGCCCTCTTAAATGCCAATGTTGTCCTCAAGATTCCTAACAGCCTTAAACAAAAACTCAAAGGATGCTTTTGTCTCACTCACAACATACGGCGTGACTTCAACTGGCTGAAGAACGGTAGCACGCAAGCGGCCTGCTAATTCCGGAACACTGCCCTCAACAGGTTTGTGTTTTATCGCCAGCTCATGAGATGGTCCTTCCTCAATAGGCCGATGCCGGGGCACTGCCTGACTGCCATTACAGAGTTGATCACCTAAAACAGAACACAGTACCAAAGGTAAAAAAAAAACTAACAGAGTTTAACAAATCAAACCAACAGCAACTGAAATGGGGATATTACAATCGTAACCACGCTCTGCTACCAGTTGAAGCCTGGTGGTCAAGGGAAGGCAGGATACGGTTACGATTGTGGATGGGGCTGTAATCAGTTACTATTGGTTGCCTTTTACAGTTACACACAATTTATTTTAAACCAGTAATTCCAGACTCAATAATAAATAAAAAATACCACATGTTATTAATGAAGGAATAAACAAGTGTGTAAATAATAGTGTTTTCAGTGAGTTACTATTCAGCGAATCACCATTAAATATAAAAACAGCAGATAATGTTTAAAAAGCAAGCCACTGTGACATGGGCAGAAGTCCTTACACGCCAGGAATGGCAATAAATTAAACAATGTTTAAAACTCGCTGCAACTTATAAATTAAAGGTATTAAAATACTAAAGGTAAGTCGCCACAAACACAGTAGCCGGCATCAGACGCCAGAAATGGCAATAAATAAGGTTTTAAAGCATACTACTAAAATACAAATACCAAATTAGAATTTTAAGGCAAAGGACCACAATCACGGCTGAAGGTCTTACACGCCACAAACGGCAATAATATATTAAAAAATTAGAAACCTACTGTAAAACAGCAAATACAATAGCAAAAGTTAATTAAAGAAAAACATGCAACTGATCACCAAACGGGTGACATAAGATGATGATAAACTTTGTAACATAACCCTTTACATGCACTGAACACTACACTGTTAGATTTATCCCAGGAGGCGACCACAACTATTACCTAGACATATATAACCTTTAATGTAGCCATTTCAAGGTATTGTAATAAATAAAACAACAATAAAACAGAAGGAACACTATATAAGTTCCTTAAAGGGTACTGAGGCAGATTACACCCGCAGATGTCGTGGACTGCAGGAGCGTTACACTGAACTACTGGCCATCAGACCTCCTTTTAGAACACGCCTGTTTTACAGGAACCAAGGGGACACAGACGGTAATCTAGGAAAGGACCTATGAGAAGGTCCGGCAACAAACACTTCCGCGAACGATGAGATAGGCAGCCAAGAGTTGCATTAACTTCACAAGATGGTAACTCAGACTAGTGGCTGTCTAAAGAGTGACTAGTGATAATCTTGCTGAGGCTATCTGACGTCCGATAAACTAAATGCAAGGATGGAACAATACGCCAAAGCCGGAACCGGCGGTCTGCACTTCGTCCCCAGAATACTGTGTTTAGAGCGCCCAGAACGAGTAAAGGATCACTAGGACCAGAGTAGAAAAATCACCAACCGGTCTATTGTCAAGAAAGCTGTCACAACTACACTCCTTACCGGACAGCAGTGGCAAGGCGAGGAAACGTACATTGCCGTTACATACACTGATCACAAGGCAAGTAACTGGGGCGTTAGTGGCCACCAGGCAAGAAAAATTACCGCTGGATGAACTTAACAAAATTGTAACAAGTTGAACGCAGTAAATAGTAATAAGAAGTCGAGGAAAGCTAATCCTATCCGCCTTCTCCAAGCACTACACTCGCTGCTCTTCGCCTCGGCGACACTACGAAAGGCAACACGAACCCAAGTCACTGGAGAATCGCGAGATATCACAGTGGTGGAGGTTTCTCTACTTGGATAGAAATGCACTCATCTTAAAGCTTGGTGGATCCGGCCTACGACTAGATCTTACACCCTCGTGACCACAGCCGTTCCATCCGACCATGCGAGCCGCAGCGGTCCCGGCGTGTTCTGGCACTGCGCGGACTTGGCTCCTCCTGAGTCCCCAACTGAATTGGCCCACACACACGACCTGAAAAAACAGCGACATCGCCCCAAAGATGGAGCAACAGTTACTACCTATCGATAACCACCGCTGCTTCCACTAGCAAACACGCAACGCTTGCGAAACCGAGTGGCGCCAGTCAGCACGAGAAGAAGACAAATTCCAACCAAAAGATGCCGTCTGGCTTCCAACAGAGGGCGAAAACCTACGAACAGCACCAACGCGAGCCGCAGCACGGATAAACTATCGTCTTCATCAATCATACCGTCAAGATTACAATAGGATATGTATTATGCTGCTGAGAGTCATTTTTCGTCTATGTAGAATGAAACATCTTCACCATATACATTAATCCTTCGTCTTAATCAAATAGTTCATTATTAGGTATTGCCTGGAGTTCATCCTCATTGTGAACGTCAGTAGAACCTACCTCGTCCCAATACTTGAGCTGTGACTTCTTCCGAATTCTAGTATCGATGTGGATACATCTGATAATGTTTCTGTCGTTCCTGTTCCCAATTCCGACTCTCGTACGTCACATATTAAATTATTTATTGCTGGGGACGCCTTGTCATCCGTTTCTGCAGAAAGTGTGTTATCTGCTTGAACTTCTGCAATACCTAACGTCAGTCAATCCTCACGCTTCCCAGGATTTGGTAGTCTTGATTCAACCTCCATCTGTGGTTCGTTTCTCTGGTAAATACCTGAAGTATTTTCCTGTGGCTGCGTTCTCGTACCACCTCCCCATCTACTTTCTCTCCGTGGACCAGGACGTGGCTGATTAAATTCACTCTGTCGGTTATCCCGAGTTCTCCAGTTTCCATTCCCGTTTTCGTGTATAATCCGCTTGTTTCCGCCACTATTGAAACCACATCCATTACGCTGTTGTCTGGTGTTACCACTACTCCCATTTGCGTAATTATTCCCATTCCGTCCAAAATTCAATCCCAATACTAGCCTCCCATCGCTACCATTATTGTTATTCGCCTTACTGTTACGCGTTCTTTCAGAATTACTCTGTCCTGAAACGCGTCGTCTTTGAGTGTCGTTTTCATACCTGAATGCTACTTCTTTCAAAATACCTTTCAAAGTCTCTACATTATCGCCCCAAGTCCTATCAAGGCTTGTAGATACTTCATTTTCAGTTCCATTTTCAATATTTGAATCAATTCTCAGTCGCTATATGGGTTATCTAAGTATTGGTTCCTTTTAGCCACATTCTCAAAGATTCTGACTACTGATTTCTCACACGAATTTTCGAATGAGACATTTCGTAATCATCTATATTTGATTCTCATCTGAGCCTCAGGAGACCACTATCTTGCTATAAAGGCAGCTCTAAACGAATCATAAGAATCGCAAGTTTCTGCTATCTTCTGCATAGTTTTAGCAACACTTCCTTCCATATGTGAGTCAATAAAATCTACACTCCTGGAAATTGAAATAAGAACACCGTGAATTCATTGTCCCAGGAAGGGGAAACTTTATTGACACATTCCTGGGGTCAGATACATTACATGATCACACTGACAGAACCACAGGCACATAGACACAGGCAACAGAGCATGCACAATGTCGGAACTAGTACAGTGTATATCCACCTTTCGCAGCAATGCAGGCTGCTATTCTCCCATGGAGACGATCGTAGAGATGCTGGATGTAGTCCTGTGGAACGGCTTGCCATGCCATTTCCACCTGGCGCCTCAGTTGGACCAGCGTTCGTGCTGGACGTGCAGACCGCGTGAGACGATGCTTCATCCAGTCCCAAACATGCTCAATGGGGGACAGATCCGGAGATCTTGCTGGCCAGGGTAGTTGACTTACACCTTCTAGAGCACGTTGGGTGGCACGGGATACATGCGGACGTGCATTGTCCTGTTGGAACAGCAAGTTCCCTTGCCGGTCTAGGAATGGTAGAACGATGGGTTCGATGACGGTTTGGATGTACCGTGCACTATTCAGTGTCCCCTCGACGATCACCAGTGGTGTACGGCCAGTGTAGGAGATCGCTCCCCACACCATGATGCCAGGTGTTCGCCCTGTGTGCCTCGGTCGTATGCAGTCCTGATTGTGGCGCTCACCTGCACGGCGCCAAACACGCATACGACCATCATTGGCACCAAGGCAGAAGCGACTCTCATCGCTGAAGACGACACGTCTCCATTCGTCCCTCCATTCACGCCTGTCGCGACACCACTGGAGGCGGGCTGCACGATGTTGGGGCGTGAGCGGAAGACGGCCTAACGGTGTGCGGGACCGTAGCCCAGCTTCATGGAGACGGTTGCGAATGGTCCTCGCCGATACCCCAGGAGCAACAGTGTCCCTAATTTGCTGGGAAGTGGCGGTGCGGTCCCCTACGGCACTGCGTAGGATCCTACGGTCTTGGCGTGCATCCGTGCGTCGCTGCGGTCCGGTCCCAGGTCGACGGGCACGTGCACCTTCCGCCGACCACTGGCGACAACATCGATGTACTGTGGAGACCTCACGCCCCACGTGTTGAGCAATTCGGCGGTACGTCCACCCGGCCTCCCGCATGCCCACTATACGCCCTCGCTCAAAGTCCGTCAACTGCACATACGGTTCACGTCCACGCTGTCGCGGCATGCTACCAGTGTTAAAGACTGCGATGGAGCTCCGTATGCCACGGCAAACTGGCTGACACTGACGGCGGCGGTGCACAAATGCTGCGCAGCTAGCGCCATTCGACGACCAACACCGCGGTTCCTGGTGTGTCCGCTGTGCCGTGCGTGTGATCATTGCTTGTACAGCCCTCTCGCAGTGTCCGGAGCAAGTATGGTGGGTCTGACACACCGGTGTCAATGTGTTCTTTTTTCCATTTCCAGGAGTGTAACTTACGTTTCAATGGCCAAAGTGTCGGTATTCCTACTTCAAATTGGTGAATAAAGATGCAGGAGTGGAGAATATTTGTATCTTCCTAGTAGTGTTGGTATCTCCGCACTGTAAGAAAGTGGTTTTCATCAAAACCTCTCGCTTCTCTCTGTGATACATCTGCTGAGTTTTGAAGACTCGAATTCTGTCCTTGGTTTGCGTCAAATCTACGCAGCAGTGTGTAACTTGGTTCATTCTGTGACATTTGTGCATTAGATTCACGTGCAGGTCTCATTGTGCAACATGCGTGCATAACGCCCGCTACCGGCTCTGTATCTTGGCGTGTAAGCAATTCGGGCTCGTTAGACTACGTACTGCAACCGTTGGTATTCGTCCTACTGGATGTGGCGTTGCGTAATGCGTCACCATCTATAATCAATAAAGGAAAAAAAATTAAGCCTGATTACCAAGATAGACTTCCTTAAGGCTCCAAAATCTACATGAACCAAAAATCTACTTATATAAACAAAGAAATATATCTTGAGTGGTTTACGGAAGTATTTCTGTACCGGAAATCACAAGGGCATAATATTTTAATTCTTGATGGACATTGTTCGTACGTCACATCAATCTCACTCCTTAAACTCGCAGAAGCTGAAAATGTCTCTTTGCTCTGTTTACCCCCTGACGCTACACACGCTCTCTAGCCTGTTGATAAGTCATTCTTCACCCCACTCAAAACTTATTTCAAAGCAGCAAGCAACACCTGGGCTGAACAAATTGTTGGCCGGAAGCTGACTAGGTACCAAGTTGACCCTATTCTTTGTGGGGCTTGGTAACAAGCAGCCTCCGTAGGCAACGGGACTGGTGGGCTCAAGGCTACAGGAATTTACCTTCCAGACAAGAAATTCTTCCGGATTACCTCCATTTGATATTAGATAACATCGTGCCTAATCCCGAGGCGATATCTTCACAACCTCAAACCGCATCTTCATCCACAACCTGCATCTCACAACCATCTGACAGCGAACCACAACCTGGTTCCAGCAAAGACAGCGTCGGGTCTGAGCCTCAGGAAAATCCTTCAGAATTGCTAGCTGTCATTTACCCTATACCTAAACTAAATTAAGAGAAACCCAGGAAAGGAAAGTGGAAAGGGGCAGTTTGATTAACTTCCAAAGAAAATAGACTTGACCTGAAGAAGAGGTCAGTTTATAACACTACAACAGCGTATTTACGTAGCTTATACTATGAAGTACCAAGTTTGGTTTATTACCTAGTATGTCCCCAACAGAACAAAATAGTCCTGTCACGGAAAAGCCACGTATAACACTCCTAACTGCTGTTATTACTGCACCATAACCTCAATGCTAGAAACAGGTTGTGACATATAACTCTTTTGTAAAAGCAATTATAGTGCAAATCAACAGAGCAGTGTTACCCTCTGAGAGGAATTTTGTTAAATTGACCGTGTTGTACCCAACGGAAGTGGCTTATCGGAAATGAAAATTAGAATTACGTAAATATTTAAACAGTACCAAACGAAATTTTGCCTATTTGCACTGTTCAACGGATAAAGAAAACGGCCGCCAGCCTAACTAGGCAAGAGAAAGATTAACATTCTCGATTAGGAAAGTAGGTATAAGTAACTATAACGGACAAACAAACCTAAACTTGGCCACACACGAGTGCAATGAATTCTGACACACCTATGTTTTAAGATTGAAGCTAACAATTGGATCAGCACTAGCTATTTCCAAAATTATAACAGCTACCGAAACCCACTATTACTTTCAGGGCTTACACAAAGTGAGTGGTCTTTATACTGTTAATATGCACACAAGAGAGACAAACACTTAGCAATCATGTACATATAATTTTCTACTATGCAATTTTCTACTTTTACTACCATGAGACATAAAATTAACATTTATGTAAGATACTAGCTCACTTTCTGCGATTAGCAACAGGTAGTAATGTGATCATTTACTAAGCAAAACTTTATAAACCTTAGTCTTGAGAGATTTTAATTTGAAGTTGGCAACAACACATTAATAATCAGTTTTACTAGGAAAATTATTTCAGCAAGCATCATTAATTATAACTCACTCTCTTGCCACATTAACTTTAACTTTATTCTGTCCAATAGGTATTAATTAGCAAACTGAGTTTTAACGTACTTTCAGTAAGGGTAGTCGGTAATCACTTTAGTTCGAACGGAAAGGACCCTGAGAGGTGTTATGATGAGGAGAAAAGTCAAGGTAGGTAAATAAATTCAGATACACATTACCTTATATTTCAGCACAATAACACATCCATTAAGCTGATCCTTCACTGTACATCCTTGCAATATGACGTTGCAATGATTGCGCAATGTGGTGGCAACTGCATGTTGGTAGGTGGAATTGCAGACAGAATTGCTGGACTCTGTCATTTCTTGGTGGCGAAGATAGGTACAAATTCCAGAATAGCCCAGCTATTTATCCATCCATCCGAGGCATTGGAAAATAACAGAAAAGCCTCTCTCGAAACCAGCACTATGCAACTTTTACACGGCAGTGCACGGACTCGTAGCTCATCTCTGACTGACTGGTGACTCGTCCCGGACTCGTAGCTCGCCTCCGACTGACTAACAGTTCCACCTTTTGCCACCTAGGCCAACCACAATTTGCGCGCGCTACACCGTTCCGTTCCCGAGGGGAACCACTACAACTTTTACATATAGAATAACTAAGAGCCCTAAGTGAAGGTCAGCAGTTTACATAAGAGCAAACAAACACATAAATAAAACAGAACATTTTCACATATTGACACTTCTACAAAAAATTATTCACACAGAATTACAATTATATACAGTAAGTTTTGTTCCCTCCAAATGGGACCAAGTATTTACAGTACAGATACACTACTTTGCATAGAATCAAACTACAACATCAAAGTTTTAACATAGAAAGGAGTATACAGTTTAGTGTTATCTATTCAATCAAAAACATTTACAGGTTCTTAACGATGTAATATTAAATGAGAAAAAAGCAAAATAGATGAGTATAGCATTAGAGCTATGGTGTTACAAGTTGAAAAGGCTAAAAAACGAAAAAATATTCTATGGCTAAGGCTGAGATTGGAAAAAGGAGCCGGCCGTGGTAGCCAAGCGGTTAAAGGCGCTACAGTCTGGAACCGCACGACCACTACGGTCGCAGGTTCGAATCGTGCTTCGGGCATGGATGTGTGTGATGTCCTTAGGTTAGTTAGGTTTAAGTAGTTCTAAGTTCTAGGGGACTGATGACCTTAGAAGTTAAGTCCCATAGTGCTCAGAGCCATTTGAATCATTTTTTTTTTTGAAAAAGGAAATTAAATTTGGAAAATCTCCATTCAGATCCCGACGATCCGAATTACGACAAACATAGGTCTAGGCTTACATCAAAAAAGCACCACTTGATAAGACACCATTTAAGGAGTGCAAAGAAATGTACTGTGAATCCACTAAAAAATGTGACTGGTTATGCTCCTAGGAATGTAAGCTCTGGGTACACGAAAATTGATCTCCCACTGCTGTATAACGATCTTGATTGTTCCCGGAATGTAGCAGCTGCAGCAACTGGGACACATCGCCATCGCTTGTCACGGTAATGATGCATGATACCTATACTAACAAATCGAACCCTGCATGTGCTATCGCAGCTAGTAAGCCACTACTGCTCTTACTACCCATCCCACTGTCGCAGAGGTTTTTTTCCCACGGCACGAGCCATGGCACTTTTTTCCCTCTGCTCTTCAAATCGCTACCCTCACTCGCGTTTCGTCCACTACCTATCACCTGATGGACCGTGTTAATGCGTAGCCTTACCCAGACGCACGGACAACATCACAGCCCAGCATCCTGTGAACCACTTACTAGATAACTAACAAGTTTACGGAGGTGACAGTAGAACTTTTGGTTTGGTCACCACGTTGGTGCGGGCGTGGAGGGGCACCATCTCTACGTTAAAACCCATGAGGGCGCTGCATCTCATCATTAGGTTAAGAAATAGATGCCGCAGTGTGAGGTTTTGTTAAGGGTCAAATATCATGACGAGTGCGTGTATGTAAAACTCTCCAAAAATTATATTTTAAGGAAAACTGGTTTCTTTACTTGTACAATAAATTATTTTGGCTTAAGTGCATCATGGGATTTTTTTGGACAAACTCAACATTAATGCACAAAAGGGGATTCGAAACCAAATCTCGGAGGGAGCGGCTTCGGGAACTGTGGCATGGCGCCTCGACTACCTGCCGGCCGCCTCTGTTGAACAAGGGGAGGGAGGAGGACTAATTTCTACCTCTCCACTGTGGCAGCACCGTCGTGTTTACGCCGGACGAACAGAGACGGGGAAGCAGTCTGGCGTACACGCCAGTATTCTTATCAGTGGAGCGCTGCCAGCCTGTTACGCGCCGTGCTTTTTACTCACAACTAATTTTACAGAAGACGAAATCTAATTTGGAAATTCGAATGCAATGTTCGATGCTGTAGTTACATGTTAAGCGTGAAGCTGAGCCCTTCAATGGCAGTTTCCAAGGTCAAATGGTTTAAATGGCTCTGAGCGCTATGGGACTTAACATCTGAGGTCGTGAGTCCCCTAGAACTTAGAACTACCTAAACCTAACTAACCTAAGGACATCAAACACATCCATGCCCGAGGCAGGATTCGAACCTGCGACCGTAGCGATCACGCGGTTCCAGACTGAAGCGCCTAGAACCGCTCGGCCGCATCGGCCGGCCAGTTTCCGAGTGTTTCATTCTTCCCGCATTATGGAAAAAAATGGTTGAACATTACTACAGTCAAACATGTCCAGCACCTACAATGGCTAGAAGTCTTCCGAATGGGTAAATACGCTACGAGTAATTACAAGGGATAAAGACATTGCTAATAAGCCTGGCGTAATTGGGTTTCGACGTATTTTTGAAAAATTTTTCTATCCGTTTCTGAGTGACAGTCGGACGTTTTGGATTTTGAGCCATGAACAACGATTAAACTCTGATCGGCAGTTTTTTTTATCGATACTACTCGCACACTATCACTTGGCCAACATTTATTTACTGTATAATGCGTGTGAATCCATGTTTCATCTTAGTAAACTACTGGTCGCTTTGATTCTGACGAAAACCTGAGAACGTATGGTCTTTTAGCAACACTGGCCTATCGTCCGCACAAAACAAAACGTTAGTTTTGACACCTTCTAAAACGAAAATCTATAGACAGAACATTGCTTCTAAGGGTTTCCTTGCTAGCTTTAAAGCTCATTTCTGTTTGACAAAAGTTGTGCAGTTTTCTCAAAGTTCGTATTTCTTTCTACTGTTCGTAATGCCATAGAAATTGCGGCCTGATAATACAGTTTTCCATATCATCGGTCACATACTTATTGTGAGCTTCTTGCTTCTTCTTCTTGGGCACTAGTTTAACCTTAGCCTCGCTGTACCTCGTCACGTGACCTAGTTCCTGGCACTGCCACGTCACCACTTCGCCTTTCCAGCCGATAGGTATTGTTGCGTTCTCTACAACGAAACCTACAGAATTCGTTTCGGTAGTTGGCCGAGGTAGTCAAGATTGGTCAGAAGCCCTTTCATTGCGTTTCGTAAGAACAGAAGAATTGGTGCATCCGAATCTCTTGCAACTTGGGATGTAATAGGTAGGTGCTTTTCATGTAACATACAATTAGTTTTGCGCATGCACGTTACTCCTAAGTTAGAATTTTTCTCCTTCAAGATTGCAGAATAGGACAATTTATTTTTCTTATGGTCTGTTATTTAAAAAATTGGCAAGTCGGAAAATAAGCACGCGTCGTCCCAATAGCTAGAATAAAAATAGAGCAAAGAAAAGTGAAGTGATACGGCGATGACTAATTTGTTACCCCTTATTCAAAATGATTCAAATGGCTGTGAGCACTATCGGACTTAACATCTGTGGTCATCAGTCCCCTAGAACTTAGAACTACTTAAACCTAACTAACCTAAGGACATCACACACATCCATGCCCGAGGCAGGATTCGAACCTGCGACCGTAGCAGTCCCGCGGTTTCGGACTGAGCGCCTAGAACCGCTAGGCCACCGCGGCCGTTATTCCATAATCAGACACCAAAGAAGTGACTCATGGAAATTACGACAGATGTCGAGTGTCAGTTCTTTGAAATGAACAACCACAGTGCAGTGAGTTAACATATTTCGACTAGCATTAGTACCCGTCAATGCCCGGGTGTGTATTTATTGCATTATTATGTTACTCCATCTCCTTATTCTTCCTTTCTCCGTTGTCTTCCGCCCCTCTTTGGCCGTTTCACCTGCGTCTGTAGTGAAATTTGGCCTGAAATTCAGTTTCACGCTGCTCAATTCTTATGACTTCGTCTCCTGAACATTGTATCCTACAGTATTAAAATTTTCCGTTTTCGTGTAGTGGAGTATCAGGAAATTGTTGCGAAGTATGTTGCAGATAAAGTTAGTACACTGACATCAACAGTTAGTTTCACGTAATCGTTCTTGACAGGCTGGATCGAAACATGTCCGACGGCAGAAAAAGACTGGCAGTGAATATAAGAAAAGACGGGAGCTGAAGGAAGATGTCGATAAGAAGGAAAAGGATGCACTGCAACGATATTTCAAGCCAAAGAGAGAATGACCTAGCAGCGGCGAGGGTGGAAAAACAGATCCTTAACGTACAGAAACTAGTGGAGCTACTGCAGCTACATCTTTATCTTCAGGACATGACCAGAAAGTTGACTAACACAGTACCGCGACCACCGCATACAGTAGCAGTGCGCTACCATGAAAGGAAAGAAGTCTGGTCTCCAGCAAAGAATTTCAGATATGAACAAGAGAGCATTTTATGTACTATGTAGCAGTCACTCGTTGAATCTTGTTGTAAACGATGCCGCTATGTCTTCTAAATATGTTTCCATGTTTTCGACAGTGAAAAGCTTGTATGACTTCTTCTCGTCCTCCGTTCGACATTGGGATGTCTTGAAGAAGTATCTGCCTAACCTGTCGCTGAATTCACTGAGCGATACTAGGTGCGAAAATCGCATCGATGCACTTACGCCCCTGAGGTTCCTAACTGGAGGCGTTTATGATGCACTGGTTCAGGTATCAGAAGAATTCGATGGCATGACCGCTCACGAAGCAACGTCACTTGCGAATAAAAAGGATCTGAGCACTATGGGACTTAACATCTGTGGGCATCAGTCCCCTAGAACTTAGAACTACTTAAACCTAACTAACCTAAGGACATCACACACATCCATGCCCGAGGCAGGATTCGAACCTGCGACCGTAGCAGTCGCGCGGTTCCGGACTGAGCGCCTAGAGCCGCTAGACCACCGCGGCCGGCGCACTTGCGAATCAAATAAAAAATTATACCTTTATCACTTCTCTGGTAATCTGGTACGACGTTCTGCTTCACATTAGTGTAGTCAGTAAGACCCTCCAGACCACTGACATAAATGTTTCTGAGGCCGTGGGAATGCCTGAAAAAACGAAAGCATATTTTGAGACCTGCAGAACAGAAGAAAAGTTTGTGTCTTTCTTAAAGGATTCCAAAGAATTGGCTACAAAATTAGAGCAAGAAAATCTAACGTAACCACGGATAAGTGTTTCCCGGCAACGAAGTAGAAAGCCAATACACTTTACCTATGAAGGAAGGGATGAGACAATAGATGACCCAACAAAACGTTACAAGATTGAATTCTACTCTTATCTTTTGGTTATAGTAACCACATCTTTGGATGAGAGATTCAATCAACTGAAATCTCATTGTGATTACTTTGATTTTCTCTACGACATCGGCGAGCTGAAGTATGCACCTCCTGACAGCCTGGACACAAAGTGTAGAAGCCTCGCAGCGATTTTGCAATATCAAGAGTCAAGCGACATTGATGCACTGAAGTTGAGGGAAGAACTAAAAGTGATTTCAACATTGTTGAAACCTGGAATAGGTCCAAAAGAGACTCTGAAGTTTATAGGAAGACATAATTTTTGCCCTAATGTTAACATTACTCTGAGAATTCTCCTGACACTTCCAGTGAGAGTTGCGAGTGTAGAGAAGAGTTTCTAAAAACTGAAATTGATAAAGACATACCTCCGATCAGCGATGAGCCAAACTTACTTGAATGATATTGCAACAATATCGATTGAGCACCAGCTTTTAAAGGACTTAAATTATCGTGTGAAAGAGTTTGCACAAGCAAAAGCCAGGAAGGTTCGATTTGTCTAGAATTTTTTTAAATTTTTATATTATGATCAGTGTCTTGGTTATTTACTGTGTTGTTTCCTATTTTGTTCAACATTAAATAGTTGTTGTAAATATTATTGATCAAACCAAATTATAGTTAGATTGTAAATATATTTTTTTCCGTTGAATACATTATCTGTTCACAATCACTCAAAAATGTTTATTTACGTTAACTGTAAGTTCATGCCTCGCGGGATTAGCCGAGCGTTCTAGGGCGTTGTGCGGCTGGTCCCGGTGGAGGTTCGAGTCCTCCCTCGGGCATGGGTGTGGGTGTGTGTCCTTAGGATAATTTACGTTAAGTAGTGTGTAAGCTTAGGGACTGTTGACCTTAGCAGTTAAGTCCCATAAGATTTCACACACATTTGAACATTTTTGTAAATTCATAAATTCACAAGCATTATTACAATTAGCTAGATTTCTTCAATCAGGTTTAACTCCATTTTTGAGCTGATGCCCAGCGACTGTTTTGTACAAATCTGTAGAGAATGTCACCAATCAGTCGCAAGTTATGTTTTTATTTTCGAGATCTACATAGATTTCGTGTCCAGTGTGGCTATTCTCAATGCTTTGAGTTGTGTTTACATCTATACCGTCATGCTGAACGTAACTGTCAACATAACATGTCAGTTTAGATGTCAAACACATATTAAATGCTCTGAGACCGGCTACTTAGTGACCGAAACCTAGGTAGATCTAAAAAGTAAAAACAAAAATTGCGATTGACTGCTGACATTTCCTACAGATTTGTTTAAATAAAATTCCACAAAAGCTTTGTAAAAAAACGGGGGGGGGGGAGGGGGAGGGGGCGCAGTTTAGCAGCTCGCACGGGGCGGCACTTGGGCTTGCGCCAGGGTAACCCTTGCAATCCAGCAGCTGAATTCAGAATCTCTGCCTGACCATCATGTAATCTAAATGAAACCTTCCCTATCTTCTGGCCTTTTCAAAATATACCTCCTCCTCTTGTGAATCTTGAAGAGAATATTCGCATTTACTAGATGAAATTTTTTCCAGACCCCAATCAGACTTTCTCCTCTCTCATTCGTACTGTCAAGCTGATATTCCCGGGTAGCCCTTTATTCTAATTGTGCCCCTTCACCTCATTCCAGTCCCTCATGATTGTTAGGTTTTCATCTCCCTCTGTATGCTGAATTCCCGTTCAGTATCCCATACACTTTCTCTACCTCTTAATCATCTGCTTGCGACGTCAGTTTGTACACCTGAACTATTGATGTCGATATTGATTTGCTGCTGGCTCGGATGGAACCACATTAGTCTCTGAACTGTTCTCTGTAACTCACTCTCTGCCCTACCTTCCAATTGATAACGAATCCTACTCCCATTATAACATTTCCTGCTACTGTTTGTATTACACTGTACTCGTCTGCCCTGAAATCCTTTTCTTATTTCCATTTCACTTCATTGAAAAAATTTCAGAAGAAATACTTCACTTGACCGACGAAGGAAGGAATCGCAAAAATGTGCAGGAATATAGAAATGCAAGTCACTTAGGAATGAGATACATAGGGTGTACGGATAAGTCAAGGCGAAATGGCTGCATGAAAAATGCAGAGAGAAATGATTGTCGGAAGTACTAACTCACCATACAGAAAGGTCAAAACAGCCCTCGGTGACATTAAAAGCAAGAGCAGTAACATTAAGAGTGCAATGTTGATTCTACTGTTAAATGCCGAGAAGGTGGAAAGAGGCTAAAATGGTTCAAATGGCTCTGAGCACTATGGGACTCAACTGCTGAGGTCATCAGTCCCCTAGAACTTAGAACTAATTAAACCTAACTAACCTAAGGACATCACAAACATCCATGCCCGAGGCAGGATTCGAACCTGCGACCGTAGCGGTCTTGCGGTTCCAGACTGCAGCGCCTTTAACCGCACGGCCACTTCGGCCGGCTGGAAAGAGGCCTCTGTATGGGGAAGGTCTTGTCAGATGATGTGGAAGAAGGAACAGGAGTGAACAGGGAAGCGATATGGCATCCAGTGTTAGTATCAGAATTTAAGAGAGCCTTGGACGACTTAAGACCAAATAACACAGAAAGAATAAATAACATTCCATTATAATTTCTAAAATCGTTGGGGGATATGGCAAGAAAACTACCTTTCACGTTGGTTAGTAGAATGTGTGAACCTGGCGATATAGCTTTGGACTTTAGAAAAAGCATCATCCCCACAATTCCGAAGATAGTAAGAGCCGACAAGTTCATGAATCATATCACAATCTGTTTAAAACCTCATGCATCCAAGTAGGTGACAGTGATATATAGAGAAGAATGGGAAAGTAACTTGAGGGTCTCTTAGCTGATGAGTTTTGCTTTATGATAGTAAGGGCACGAGTTAGGCTGTTCTGACGTTGCATTTGATAATGGAAGCAAGACTGAAGAAAACTCCATACACATTCATAGGATTTGTCTACCCGGAAAAAGCATTCGAGAATGTAGTGTAAGAGGTTTCAAATTTTGTGAAAAGTAGGGGTAACATAAAGGGAAAGGTGGATAAGATATAATATGTACAAGAAGAAGGAGGGAACAATGAGATTGGCTGATGAAGACCGCAGTGCTCGGATTAAAAAGAATGTAACACAGGGTTGTAGTCTTTCACTTCTACCGTTTTATATGTATATTGAAGAAACGCTGACAGACGTAAAACAGAGGTTGAAGAGTGGTATTAAAATTCAGTTTGACAGGATTGTAAAAGATGAGCCAGACAGTAGAGGATTTTACTTTATTATATGAGCTTTCAATCGGTAACTTCATTTTTCCTTTACGGGCAAGCCACGACCGCCAGTGTTAGCTGCCTGTAAATCCTTTCGTCGCACGGTCTGGTAACAGGAAGTCAGCACCGAGGAAGGGCACCTTGGCCACGCGCCTTCCTCACGTGCTGACGAGCTAACGCCGCCCCAGGCGTCGCTTAGCAGGCAACGCTCTGGAAAGTTCCACGCCACCCGCACGGTTTGCTCGGTCCTCACCAATCTGGGCGGAGGAAGCCGCGTGGTGCGTCGAATATACCCGGCCGCCCGTCGCTGGGCCCGTTCTCTTGTATTCTTGCTCCCCCTAGAGGGCACATGGCTGACGTCACGCGGCTGGCACCCGCGCGGAACCCATAGCTGTCTGTGTCGTTTCTTCACTTTTCAATTTCGCGACATAGTCTGTCCTACCTACTATCATCTGTCAGCTTTCAACTGAACATTGCCTTTTGAAGTTCATTATTGGGGCGTATCCTAACACAAAACTATTCAGCCCATGCGTACTAACGAAGTTACACCTTAATCTTTCATGTCGAAGAAGAGTGCACGAGAACACTGTTCCGTGCTCTCTGAGGACAGCTGATCAAGCACCATCAGACGTAAACCGCGTCTAGCACGCAGCTAAACCGCCAGTAAGCGGAAATCTGTGTTCAAAACCTTGAGCCTTTATTGACACTGTTTTTCCACTGTATTTTCCGAAGTAATACCAACTACTGAAGTAGTAGCATTTAACTCTATGACGTGTCCCAGGACACTGCAATATAACCAAGGATAGACTGGGTTTTCGGCAACTAACTGCGCCCAGTGAGGCCAGCACCAAGGAATGATACAGACGGCGAGTTAGTCGCAAAATGTTGAGAAGATAAAGACGGCGAATTTGGTCGCACAGTGACAGCGTTTTTTTATGTGAGAGATGTCGAGTTATAGGAAGAAGTATGTAGGAGCTATCTTGGAGTCGCAGAATTGTCGTATACACAGTTAAATAGGCGATAACGTCGTGTCAACGATGCACCGTGCACTAAACCTTCATAAGGAAAAAGTCCTTCAGAAATTACGCTCAATTTAGTCTTTTCTAATCCAGTTCCTTACGCTTTCTGTTTCCACTATGGAAATCTCTAGATTCTCGTCGAGTTTTGTTTTTCTCATCTCGTTAGCAACAGCGTTGACATCCAACGACACAATCTATGCCCCACCTGCACCAAACTGGTGTCAGTTTTCTTTGCCATTCTCACTTTATGGTGTTCAGCAAATATATTGATGCATGAGAAACTTGTTCTCGTAATGAGAACGTTATTACACGTAGAAGGGCAGCCCAAAGAAGCATTTAACTTTGTTTACTTATTGATATAACATATGTAGCTATGTAATATGATATTTGTGTACCTCATTTTCATATTTTCATGTTAATGTAACAGTTATGTTTGGGCTCAAATGGATTTCATAGGAACTTTGTTATGAAACAATTTACTAATGCATAATGTGATATTAAACAGAACCCACTGTAACAACGCATCTAGCGTAATGTCACGCGTAATCCCACTTCTGACACCAGTTGTACCGGATGGGCGTATGGGCAGGCAGTGGGCGTTATGAAATGAATAGGAGAAAATTTTAGATAATGGCCATTTACCTAAAATGTTGTCCTGTTCATTTCCTAACGCCCACCTCCTGCCCATACGCCCATCCTGTACAGGATATCAGCGATAAGGTTCGCTAATTACATTGCTACCTTTACTGAAACTGAAGAGTGAAAGTGCTGTTGAACGGAATGAATAATCTAATGAGTACCGAATATGGAGAATAAATGAAAGAAAGACGAAAGCATGAGAAGCAGCTGAAATGAGAACAGCGAGAAATTTGACATCAGAACTGGGGATCAGGAGGCAGACGAAGTTAAGGAATTCAGCAGACTAACCCATCAGTTATGGAGGGAAAGCGGACGGAAAACACAAACAAGAAGGAGCAGGATGGTAGGACATGTGTTAAGACGTCAGTGAATAATCTCGTAGTACTAGAGGCAACTGTAGAACATAAGAACTGCAAAGGAAGGCAGATGGAATCCACCAGCAAATAATTGAGCGCATAAGGTGCATGTGTGACAGTGAAATGAAGAGTTTGGCACGGGAAGGGTATTCGTGGACTGCTGTATGAAACTAATCACAATTCAGAGGTCTCAATAATGTGATCATGGAGCGGAAGGATGGAAGGTCATCATGTGTTTCACACATTTCCTTCCTGTCGTAATAGCCATTTTTCTTCCTGTCCCTCTGGAGAAGAATGTAGTACATCTTTCATACAGGAAGTTATACAGTTACCTTCTGGCGTACAATACATATGATTTCGTCCCAATTAAAAATTTATTACGTATTACACCTAGCTCTCTATAAAACAGAGAGCGATTACTGCATTACTTCGACGGCCCTGTTAAAGGCATTTTCTGCTAACTGTTGGATGTGCTATGGAGACTTTGTAACAGTTAGTAGAATCTTCATCTTTCTATGTAAAGACAACAACGATATACAGTTTGTCAACCGTCAGTATTGATTTAGTTTTGTATCATTTGTGTTAGTTCATGCTGCACTGTTGGCAACGAACGAAACACATTAAAGAAACACCTGTATTCATGAACAGAAATATGCTGTCGTTCTCGCAAGTAGAAATTGTTTGCGGAAAACGTCAATTAAATCTAACAAGTTCTTTGTAGCTATTCGGTTTTCACACGTAACTAGTCGCACATCGTCTCTGAGTGTGTTCAGAGCCTCTTATGTGTTCCGAGAAATGTTTTGTCAAACTTATACAAGCTGACAGAAACGTCAGAGTAATGGGTTTTATTAACACGTGAGGTTGCAACTAGTTTACGTGAAGTAACAGTTGTACATACCTTGCAACTGGTCGATGTCCTTTCAATAAGTAATCACGAACGACACATATGGGGCGATTCAGCTGCCCCTACCGACGGGTTTTTTGCAACCTGCAATGCCTTCAAAGGCGAGGCACAAAATTTTCATATTCTCTCGCTCGCTATGCGCTGACTGGTAGTGCTACACACAATATTAACACGACTTCCTTGTAGGTAATTTAATGTAGTTACATTTTGTGCTGTGTTAAGTTTCTGCTACAGGCTGCAGTCTTTGAACAATTCAAGCAAAACGAACAAGTGACCACACTCGTTTATCTTGAATAATTCGACAACCACCGCTTCCACGAAAATGCATATCACAACAAAATATAGCTACATTAAATTTCCCTCATAAAGGTCCTGCTCATTTTTTTCTGTAGGATTTCCATTTTGCGCATAGCGAAGGAGAGAATGTGAAAACTGCACGTGCCTGGTTTCTGAAGGCGTTATGGGTTTCATAAAATCGACTAGGAGGAGCTGCTAAATCACCCTATAAGCAGCCGATTTTGATGCTTAATTCCACAGTTTTGACGTGAGGAATCCGCTTCCAGTCTTTGTCGAAATATTTTCAACTTACTCAAAACCAAAAAAAGCATTATAGTTGCTTGGATCGGGTTCGTTATAAAACATTGTAATATGATTAATAATTTTAGTTGACTAAGCAATTATCTACAGATCTGAGAACAAGCAAAGAACAGGAAATTGTCACAAATTTTACAAATCCCGAGTTTACAAAAGTGTGAAAATGAAGGAATCAAACGTGAAGTGTACCACTCATGATAAATTTATATACAGGGTGTTACAAAAAAGTACGGCCAAACTTTCAGGAAACATTCCTCACTCACAAATAGAGAAAAGATGTTATGTGGACATGTGTCCGGAAACGCTTAATTTCCATGTTAGAGCTCATTTTAGTTTCGTCCACCTACGCTCAATGGAGCACGTTATCATAATTTCATATGGGATACTCTACCTGTGCTGCTAGAACATGTGCCTTCACAAGTACGACACAACATGTGGTTCATGCACGATGGAGCTCCTGCACATTTCAGTCGAAGTGTTCGTACGCTTCTCAACAACAGATTTGGTGACCGATGGATTGGTAGAGGCGGACCAATTCCATGGCCTCCAAGCTCTCCTGACCTCAACGCTCTTGACTTTCATTTATGGCGGCACTTGAAAGCTCTTGTCTACGCAACCCCGGTACCAAATGTAGAGACTCTTCGTGCTCGTATTGTGGACGGCTGGGATACAATACGCCATTCTCCAGGGCTGCAACAGTGCATCAGGGATTCCATGCGACGGAGGGTGGATGCATGTATCCTCGCTAACGGAGGACATTTCGAACATTTCCTGTAACAAAGTGTTTGAAGTCACGCTGGTACGTTCTGTTGCTGTGTGTTTCCATTGCATAATTAATGTGATTTGAAGAGAAGTAATAAAATGACCTCTAACATGGAAAGTAAGGGTTTCCGGACACATGTCCACATAACATATTTTCTTTCTTTGTGTGTGAGGAATGTTTCCTGAAAGTTTGGCCGTACCTTTTTGTAACACCCTGTATAAGTTCCAGGTTTACCTCGTAAAATTTAACATCAGCTAATTATCTGTTCTTTGCTTTTTCTCAGACCTGATGATGGTTGTATAGGCAACCGAAAGAACTCATCACATTTTAATGTTTTATAATGTAGGCGATCTACATATTTATAATTTATTTTTAACTTTTTAATTGTAAGAAATGTATATTTGGTAATTTTTCCCCGTTATGACAGTGAGACGTAACTAACTTCCGAATTATCCTCAGCTGGAGATAAGTAACGTAGTTGACAAGTCATTCGCCCTTATTTTTGAGTGGACGTTAAATTATAATTTTCATTCGTTCTTCCTTCGTCCTTTTTCATTCCTAAATATCTGCAATCACCATGAATCTGACACCGCCGTTCATAATAGGTAAACAGTGTTATATATTGCCATCTCTGGCCAACAAGCAGTCATGAGGTTTCCCAGTGTGGGTGAAGGACTGATTCTTACGAATCTGATGTGTGTATTCACAAAAATGAGACTTTTTCATCGATATTTACTTCAGTTGAGGAATATGGTATGGAGCTGGCCGATCCAATCAGTAACGACCGCGTTTTTGACAGCCTGCAGCCGTTACAGACGTGAAAACGGCACGCCATCAGCGAAACTGGATAAGGTAAACTGTGCAACAGCATCGAAGGTATTGGGCGCGCCCTTAAGGGAAACGTGCTCAGCAAGCCGGAACCCTTCACTACGCTAAAGCGCTTCCGCGTAAAAACTCCCGTGTGTTTTACCCGACGGCGGAACAGCGATACTTAAAACTAAAAGCCCTATTCTGCAAACCCCGGCTCCATCAGCTCGGCGGACCGTACGTGCCAACGGCGTACCAGCCATTCGAGCAGCCGCGGCCCGCTGGTTGCTGGCCGCTGCCGCTAGATGGCACGGAGGGCAGCGCGGCAGAGGGCAGCAGCGGCGCCGCCGCCCGGACATCGACTAAAGAGGGCTCAGTGCGGTGACGGCCAGCGACCGGTAACGGTGTCGCGCGGTGCAACAAAACGGTGCAGGGAAAGGAGGAAAAAAAGGAGTGTTACAGGAGGGGCTCAGCGGAGGACAAGGTGCTGCAGCGAAATGTTTGTCGAGTGCGGGTAGGCGCGGCAGAGCGGGCCATGCGCAGCGGCCGGCCCGGCCGAGCAGCGCGCGCCGGGTCGACGGAGTGCGTAAGATCGGCGGCGGGCGGTTGGATGCTGCGCCTCGACTGACACGTCCACGGCTGGACCGCCATGTGACTCGACGCCGACTACGAGCGGATAGCTCAACAGCGATCTCGTACACCTCACCGTTAAAGCTCTTTCGTGAGAACACACAACACCATCGAATGACTGCGTTCCACTATAAACACATTGTTTATACTACTGATCCGGTGTTTCAGATGGACCACAGCTCTGAAACCCACCAGTGTTACACCACAGGTTGCCTCAGTTGTCGCCTTACCAATTTTCTGGCAACAATTCTGTGTATGAAGCCAACAATGAGCCCCTCTAACAACTGTGTTGTAGAAACTAGTGTACTGACTGAATCACTTAATTCGTTGCTTCCCATAAATATTGCCGTCGGCGTGTGATATGACGAACACAGTAATGGAGCTTGCCTTGAAACATGTGCGTCTGGCGCTCTATAGCCAACAATGGTATTGTTGAGATGTACTGCTTAAATCTCTATTTCAAAATTAATATCTCTCTTACTTCAGTTGGTCATCCTAAATGGGCAGAGAATACCTTTCCTACAGCGGCGCTATGAATAACGTTAGCATTTTTTCTGTAACGAAAATATACCGCTGGGGGAAGAAATGGCCGCCATACCACATAAGGCGACATCTGTCGTGTTCTGTAGTGCAACTTATTCAGGTTCTGCGTTGACAAAAGAGTGACTATCAATAACTATCTCAAAATGCTTCTAAAGCAGGAGAGATGAACACTGAGTAGAAACAAAAAACAAAACAAAATGTAGATATGTGGGCATTGTGTAAACAGTCTCCTCGTGGAACCAAACTTTCATTATAGATGTCGCATTTTTAATGCTGTATCATCTTTTTACTTTGTACATTTCAAAGCTTATGAGAACACGGCTGCTCCCGCAGAATTGGCGTGTGCAGCATTCAGCGAGGTGTTTTGAGTTGCAAGTAGGTGTTTCCTTAATTTGTGGAACTGTGACTAAGAGATTCTGAGAAAATTATTCCGAACGAGACCGTCAAAGGTTTCACAGTAATTTTGAATTTGCGGAAATGTACAGTCTCGATTTGAAGAAAGTGTGGTGAATCTCGGAACGTATCGTATATAATCGCCTTATTTAACCTGCATCACAAGAGGCAGGACAACAAAGTGTGGGCATTGTTGGAGGGAGACAATGAAGAGTTTGTCACTAATTGTTAAGCCGTTGAAAATTTTTATTTTGCGGATATGAATAGTTTCGTTCTGAGGAGTGTGTGGTTGTGCTAGAAGGTACTGAGTGTAATTGTGTTGCTTAAGCGGTATTACAAGAGGTACTGACCGGAAAAACGTCTTATGGCTGTATCTGGATGGAGACTGTAGATACTGGCCGCTTCTGAATTGTTGAAGCATTTCGTGTCGTTCTGAAGAGTGCGTTGGGGCTCGAACCGTCTTGAGAATCCTCGTGATGCACACAAGGAGGAGGTGAACTTTTAGGTAGCTGCCCGATGGCGAGGGTCGATTTCTGGATTTATTTTGCCCCATTCTGAGGAGGGTGCGTTATGGTTCGAAACGTCTTCAGTTTATGTGTGTGGCAGTTTCTTACTAGAGACATGTGTTGCTTGGCATAAGCCGTGTTTTGAAGTGTGAAGATTCGGAAAAATTAAAGAAACAATTGAGGAGGAAAATCGGTTGTGTCATCAGACAAAAAAGGAGTTTTTGGTAGAAGGAGCGTCGTGATAGCATACATAAGGAAGCGTAAAGCATGGGAGTCCGGATTTTAGAGAGGTGGCAGAGAGCAAGATGGTGCAGAAACACGCGGGTGCTCTTTGTGTGGACGACGCTTGCGATGCTGAGCTGCCTCGACGTCCCGGCGACCGACGCGACGGCGTCGGCGGCGGCGGCGCCCGGCTCTGCGTCCGGAGGCCCCCAGCCCGACCCTCTGCCCGCCGCGAGTCCGGCCGCGTCCTCAGCTGCCTCGTCGGCGTTCGCCGGTAGCGTCGGCGGAGGGTCCCCCGGAGGCCCGGCGGCGGCGCCGGGGGCGGCGTCGGCCTCCGCCTCCGTGGCAGCGCCGCCGCCCCCTCCGCCCCCCGTAGCCTCGGCCGCCGCCCAGACGCTGAGCTCGCGAGTGGTGCGCACCAAGTACGGCGACGTGAGCGGCCTCATCGTGACGTTCGACTCGCGCCACCTGGAGCCCGTGGAGGTGTTCCGCGGGGTGCCGTACGCGTCGCCGCCCAAGGGCACGCTGCGCTTCATGCCGCCCGTGTCGGGCGCGCGCTGGAGCGGCGTCAAGGCGGCCGACCGCTTCGGCCCCGTCTGTCCGCAGCGGCTGCCAGACATCAGCAATGAGACGGCGGCTCTGCGGCGGATGCCGCGCGGGCGCCTCGAGTACCTCAAGAGGCTGCTGCCCTACCTGCAGAACCAGAGCGAGGACTGCCTCTTCCTCAACATCTACGCCCCAGCGCAAGGTAGGCTGCACTGTGCTACCATGCGGAGTCTCACCGCTTGTATTTGCACGACGCCTGATTCTCATGTGGCGTCCGGATCATGACGTGTGCGGCGTAAGCATTACGCTGGCCGAAAATGTCAATATCACTGGGAACAATTAGGAACATATCGCGTATTCACTTAAGAAATAGTCGAGTACAATTGAGTTCCAGACAGAGAGATCGTAATCAGACGATGGACTAAAGGGACGCCGAACTGTACGTTTCAAAAACACTCAGCGACGTGTACTGCATTCGTGCATTATTACCACCGCGCCGTTGCGTTACGAAGTGTTTCAACTTCTACCCTCTCCCTCCTCCTTCCTGGCGAATGGCCACGACTTCTCCTGTCGCTCCGATTTGTAATGCATTTACGATTTTGACGTGTGCTGAAGCTTGCCAGAAATTTCTTACTACCAGCATAATGTTGGCCCTTCTGATGTACAATGAAACAACAGTTGCAGAAGTCTACAAACACTTTTTTGAAGGACGTCATTATTACGCGTGTGGCTACGCCGGCACCCTACCTGCGGAAAGCCCGGCCACCGGACGCAAGACCTTTTAGTTGACACCACTTCCGCGATGTAGTTATCGGTGTGGATGAAGTGGTAATGAAGACATCACAGCATCCTGTACATCTACATACATACTCCGATACTCCGCAATCGACCATACGGTGCGTGGCGGAGAGTACCTCGAACCACAACTGGCGTCCTCTCTCCCTGTTCCACTCCCAAACAGAACGAGGGAAAAATGACTGCCTATGTGCCTCTGTACTAGCTCTAATCTCTCTTATCTTCTCTTTGTGGTCTTTCCGCGAAATGTAAATTGGCGGCAGTAAAATTGTACTGCAGTCAGCCTCAAATGCTGGTTCTCCAAATTTCCTCAGTAGCGATTCACGAAAAGAACGCCCCTTTCCTCTAGAGACTCCCACCCGAGTTCCTGAAGCATTTCCGTAACACTCGCGTGATGATCAAACCTACCAGTAACAAATCTAGCAGCCCGCCTCTGAATTGCTTCTATGTCCTCCCTCAATCCGACCTGATAGGGATCCCAAGATCCCAAACGCTCGAGCAGTACTCAAGAATAGGTCGTATTAGTGATTTATAAGCGGTCTCCTTCACAGATGAACCACATCTTTCCAAAATTCTACCAATGAACCGAAGACGACTATCCGTCTTCCCCACAACTGCCATTACATGCTTGTCCCACTTCATATCGCTCTGCAATGTTACACGCAAATATTTAATCGACGTGACTAAGCCAAGCGCTACACTACTAATGGAGTATTCAAACATTACAGGATTCTTTTTCCTATTCATCTGCATTAATTTACATTTATCTATATTTAGAGTTAGCTGCCATTCTTTACACCAATCACAAATCCTGTCCAAGTCATCTTGTATCCTCCTACAGTCACTCAACGACGACACCTTCCCGTACACCACAGCATCATCAGCAAACAGCCGCACATTGCTATCCACCCTATCCAAAAGATCATTTATGTAGATAGAAAACAACAGCGTACCACCACACTTCCCTGGGGTGCTCCAGATGATACCCTCACCTCCGATGAACACTCACCGTCGAGGACAACGTACTGGGTTCTATTACTTAAAAAGTCTTCGAGCCACTAACATACTTGGGAACCAATCCCATATGCTCGTACCTTAGTTAGGAGTCTGCAGTGGGGCACCGAGTCAAACGCTTTCCGGAAGTAAAGGAATATGGCATCCGTCTGATACCCTTCATCCATGGTTCGCAAGATATCATGTGAAAAAAGGGCGAGTTACGTTTCGCAGAAGCGATGCTTTCTAAATCCGTGCTGATGCATGGACAGCAACTTCTCTGTCTCATTATATTCGAACTGAGAATATGTTCGAGAATCCTGCAACAAACCGATTTTAAGGATATTTGTCTGTAATTTTGAGGATCCGTCCTTCTACCCTTCTTATATACGGGCGTCACCTGCGCTTTTTTCCAGTAGCTCGGGACTTTATGTTGGGCAAGAGATTCGCATTCAGTACTCGAGAGGAGAAAATCTCCGACCGGCCCAGGAACCGAACCCGGCATGGCATTCCGCCGCGCCGTGTTGATCGCCGAGCTATGGAGGCAGATAAAGACGTCAGGATTTACCCCCAAGAGCTGCTGATAACATTTCTTTACTGTACATACGGTTTCGATCCATGGACCATCATCAGCATCTTAAAACCGTTTGCAACGTCGGACTAGGCTACGTAAAATCAATGGCGTCACATAACGAAATCGATGAAAATATCATGTGACGCCATTGATTTCACGTCGCCTATCATGGCGTTGCAAATGTTTGTATGAATTCATGGATTTTATTTTGTGACCCCATTGACTTTATATCGCCTAGATCGATTTTGTAACTGCTTTTATGACTCCGACGATGATCTGTGAGCTGAAAGAAATTGTTCACTATAAAGAAATTTCATCAGCAGCTCTTGGTGGTAAGTCATGACGTCTTCAAATATTTACGAGCGAAGGGGCACCATGGTTTTAAAATTGTTCACTACACATTGTAAGGAAACATGTAATGATTGAAAATTTTTCGTCTTCTTTGTTATATATATTTATGCACCTATTTTTTTGTACCGCCAATTTTCTAAAAATACACTTATAATCTTAGAAATGGATTAGAAACTGTCTCAACCGCAATACAATATTAATTTGCTGTAGTTATTGGTTTCGGTGAAAATGTGACGATCGTCAGACCATTTATACCATGATGGTTGGCGGTGGTAGTGAATGGAGCAGGTATTGTGACTTCACCAACGACAACAGCAAAGGGACGCCAAACCGTACGTTTCAAAGATAGTTAGCCACATTTGTTGTGTTATTACCATCACACCTGTCTATTAAGAACAGTGTTTCAACTTCCACTCATTTTCACACCTACCTCCTGGCCGCGACTTTTCGTGTCTAACCTATTAGTAGTACTTTTACTTTGTTCACATGAGCTGGAGCGTGTCGGAAATCTTTTACCACCAGCCTAATGTAATTTTTGATGAACAGCTCCACAACTGACGTACAAGTCTACAAACATTGCTCATTATGATGAATGTTATGATTTATTGGCAAGAGCTGTTGATAAAAGTGATTTACTGAACAACCAGTTTCGATCCACAGACCATCATCAGCTTCATAAAAACGTTTACTATGTCATACTACGCGATATCAAAACAGGGGCGTCACATAATAAAGTCAATGACTTGTCACGACATTCATGGATTTCAGCATGTGACGCCATTTACTTTATATTGCCTAGGATGGTGTTGTAAAGGCTTTTATGAAACTGGTGATGGCCTGTAGAGCGAAACTGGTTGTTCAATACAGAAATTTGATCAGCAGCTCTTGGCGGTAAATCATAAACCTCTTCAAGTATTTACGAGAAATCTTCAATTGTTCATTATGTATTATAAGGAAGTAATTATCTAATGATAGAAGAATTTTGTCTTATTTGTATTGTATATTTATGCGCGTATTTTTGGGTACTTATACCGCCGATTTTTTAAATATACTACTCAACCCTCGCATAATAGACTGGAAAACGCCGTCGTTTGAGGATTCACTACCCTCACCGATGCCTCAACGGTCGTTAGGAAACGGTTTCACATTTTGTCGATATATATTAACCACATCTACTTGAGACAAATTAAAATTTATGCCGGACCGGAACTCGAAACCGGATTTTCCTCTTGTCATGAGCAGTCGCCTTAACTACTGCGGCTATCCGAGCACGCCCCGAGTGTCAGTCAAGATCTCCGTAAGTCACGTAATTACAAACCTAAATCCTCGCACATCCCTGAAACTAAGAACAGGAAGACGTAATTTTTGTTATGTCATTGAAGCAACGCCAGGTGTGATTGTATCATTAATGGCGACAGTGTCCCAGTTTATGCTTTCATCTATGAAGAACATCGTACTGTAATAAACGCAGTTACTGCATAAACACAGACACTCTCGCTGTTAATCACTTCAACGGTCTTCTGCTTACTACTTTAGGCGCAAAGTAAGTTGCCACTCGGCGCGATGGCTGGTGGGAGCGACCATAAAGGAATTTCCCACACACAGCCGCTCCCATCAGTCACCGCGACGAGTCTCAACTTATTCTGTGCAGACAGTGCAATCGTTTTCCGACTTTCGACCACATCATGAGGCTCATCAGAGACCAACGTTTCAGCCACTGTGGCAGAATGGCTTCAAGAGGCTGGCTGTTGAGTTATTTCAAGATTACAGTTTTTAGGTAAAACTTTTAGTAGCAATTAATATTTGGTCACGATACATTTTCTGAATGACGACATTCTACTGCACTGTCTGTAATTGGTTGGTGTCACATTTACGCTATGGCGCATATTAGGCTTCCTTACGCTGTTACGTTAGGATTTACTGCTCTCACAGGTACATCAACGACCCCTTCCTCACTGAGTAAGTGAGTTTTTCTACGTTGGATCAAATTATGATGGACATCATAGGATGGCGGATATTGCTGACTCAACCCGTTTTTCGCTGTAACGGTTTTTTAAGCCTCCAGTTTAACCTTACTGTTCAAACAGTTCAAAATAACCAGTTTCAGATATAACCGATTTTCGGTTTTTTATTGCTGATATTTCCAGTGAGAAAGTAGGCTGCGAACAAAGATTCACACAAAATTAAGAGTTCACTTACTATCCCAAGTTAATTGCACAGCAACAAAATTACATGTATATCAGTGAAATTTACCTTCTTTTCCAAGAAACATTATGGATGATTTCTCCTTATTTGAGGTCGCAGATTTGTTATGCCTCTTCCCGTTTCTAATCTTTTGAAGAAAATGCAGCATTTTACTTCACCGCTACAATACTTTGTAAAATATGGTATCATTCACCTATACAACCGATGTCCGAGGATGACATCGAGAAATTAACATATAGACGACGCAGGGGAAAATCTTGTACACTGCACGTAGCCGTGTACTGTCTAACAGGCCACGCCACACGGCAGCAGATACGTTATTGTCTCAGCAATGCTATACCGATTACTATCTCATTGTTTGGTGCTAATTTCTAATGGTCGGCGGCTTTTTTAAAACAGGACTCTTCCTTTCGCCATGTTCTGTAATAAGCCAGTATTTAAAGTAAATGGAAATTTTTATGGACAAACATTACTTGTTTAAAAAAATACTGTAAAACCCAAAAGTTTTGCACTGCTGCTATGGCAAATTAGTATGTCAGTTTTCTTACCCGGTTACTAGTGAAAAATATAAAAACATGCTATAACCGAGATCGAACACATACCGAAAAACATCGGCTGTTTAGAACTAAAACACCGATATCTATTTTAGCCTGTCGCTTTTTCCCGCCCCTAGGACATCGACTCCCGACGTTTAGGTTATTGTCGCATGCATTGTACATGGGACTGATTATTCACTTTCTTTATGACTGCTGTTTCAACAAAATTGTACAGGCTTTCCAATAGCTAGACCGTTGTCAGTAAGTGTTCAGCGTAGTGTCTGGAAGGATGATCAGTAACCAGGATGGTTCAATACGCTCCGGTCCCGTGACGCAGTGAAGTCATTTCTCTTTTTTGTTGCTCTTCATACAATTAACATTTGATTTCATACATATTATACATATATTCTAAGAAAATCATATATTATACAACAGTTATATGGCAGTAACAGTTTCGGTCAAACGACCATCATATGGCACAAAGAAATACCATTAATTACCAGACTATTTTTTTTATAGCTGAAGCTCTTCTGTTACTTGAGGAAATCTGGCAGCGTCAATAAATCAGCTATAGCTATTCCACCAAATCATGATTTTTCAGAAATACTTAAAAACTAGGTCGACGACAATGAGGAACGATTTTAACGAGAGTTGCAATAGATTTAGAATTTTAACACAGTCCAGACCACCCCCAGTCTCCATAGTTTGGGTAGCTGACCTGCCATTTTAATACAGATTTGGGAAATCATAGTTTTGTAACTGTGAATGCAATAAATATTTGTAACGTTTCCTTAGAATAGGTGAAACCTGGTTTATATGATCTTAAAAATCTTGTGAAATATTTAAAAGTAGTAGACATTCGAAATGTACCTTGTACACGCTATTGTTATACACAATTTGCCAATGTGTTATATTATTTGAAACATCAGGGGCAAAAAGAGCTTCATCACAATTTGAACACCATCAAAATATTTCTTAACGGTACGACTTACTTTCTGGCTCCTATAACACCGGAACACGCTTTGCAGAGACGAGTTTTTTACAATCTATACGAATAAAAATGAAATGCAGTTCGTTGGTAAGCGAATCAGTTGAAAATGGCTAGACCGATTTCGTTATTTTTTTAAAAAAATGATCATAATAGTCTGAATAAGGTTCTTAAGGAAAGAAAAATTGAGAAACTTCGGCGAGAAGTTGGAAAATTCAGGAAATCCTGAAAGTTCTTTTTTCCATGTGGTTTTTGTGAGAATTCAAAACCATAAAACACGACTGAAACGATGGATATGCGTAAGTATTTTTACTTTTTATTTATTAACTTCTTTTCATTACGCTCACTAGATGGAAATCTTTCAAATTTTTTCAATTAAAAAAAGAATCTGACAGAGCAGGAAAAACATCTGGGAAAATGCAATTCAACCTAAATTAGAACAAAATATTTAATTTTGCTTTTTTTAATTACAATCTCTTCAACAAAAGTAGTTATTTTATTTTTATTCCAATTAATTTCGCTACTACCTATACAAAAGTCATTTGGCAGCTAATTGTCAAATTGTGACTCAAGCCAATCGATTACACAGTGACGAAAAATTGATTCAGTTGTTTATTTTCAATCAAGTTTTGATTATGTTGTAAATCCATTTTCAGCTTAATTGTGATTACTCGTATCACACATTTTGTCGTACCGACGCAGCTGAATTAAATTGTCACAATTTGATAGCACTGCAGTGTCTCCAATAAGACGCAGCAATTTACGTCATCTAACCAAGAGAATGTCTTCAGCTATCAACCGAATTTTGAAACTCGCAGGAATTGTCAGGATTGCCTCCTAACAATCACCAACTGAAAATCGGATCGGTTATCATAATGTTGCGAAATATCAACCACCCACTTCTTTATAATGGCATCTTGATATTATAAATCCCAATGACTCCAACCGACGTGCCATTTGCCTTCGAAAGGTGGCAGCTTCCGTTGCGATTTGCATTCGCAGTGACAATAAACAGATCACAAGGGCAGTCTTGAGCATTTGTGGCATTACAGTTGAAAATTCATGCTTCTCTCATGGTTAGTTGTATGTCGCCTGTTCCCGTGTCGGAAAACCATCAGCTTTGTTGCTTACGCGCCAGACAATAACAACCACAAAAATTGTACCATAAAGCATTGCAGTGAACGAAATGATGAAATCACAACAAAACATCACAGCAGACCAATCGAAACAAAGAATTTCTTTGATCTGATTGATAATTTGAACATCGATCTTGCAATGGAAATCGAAATGTTAAATAAAACCACTTGAAATTCATTGTGATTTCAATTGGATGGAAAAAATAAATCATTTGGTTGACATGAAATATAATTTAATTCAGTTGAGATTTAAAGTTTAGAATAAAGCCGCATATTTCCAAGTCGATCACATTCCATGCACGTCACGCTTTCAGCATTTCAGTGTTGGAATGCGGATTGAATTCATCTCGCGTCTCATATTTTCCATTGAATGTACTCCTCCTCAAATTGAATATCAGTGGCTACAATCGTTAATAGACACAATGATCGCTCAAAAATACGCTTCCGATTTTTGCTTTTTTTACACATTTCCAATAACTTCTCACAAATTCACAAAACGATCACAAACAAATTTATTAAAACTTGGACAGCATATTTCAAACGCCTTAGTTCCTATTTTCTTTTATTTATTACTTACCTGCCCTTTCGGCCACAAAATAACTTTCCCTTCTGAATAACGGTTCCCGTACTATGGTTTGCAGAGGGAGTATACAGTATTTTTAATATTTTGGAAGACGAATAGCGACTTGTAGTCACCCAAAAGAAAAAAGTTTCTGCTCCGATCCTGTTAAAACCTGCATAATACCGACTTTTAAATAATTTTCCTGGAAGAAAAACATCTGAATACACTAAATATTTTCCTTTCCCTGAGAGATAGGGATGGGTGATGGTTACCCTTGCCACCGGATATGGGCACCCTTGCTTCTGAACAACACTCTGCATCTATATCGTTCTCCCCAAGCCATCTAAAGGTGTGTGCGGAGGGTAATTTTTGTGCCACTAACCGAGTCCTCCAACCCTGATACATGAACAATACTCAAGAATCAGTCAAACAAGCGCCTTATAAGCGGGGGGTTGTTTGGGGAAAGAGACCAAACAGCGAGGTCATCGGTCTCATCGGATTAGGGAAGGACGGGGAAGGAAGTCGGCCGTGCCCTTTGAAAGGAACCATCCCAGCATTTGCCTGGAGCGATTTAGGGAAATCACGGAAAACCTAAATCAGGATGGCCGGACGCGGGATTGAACCGTCGTCCTCCCGAATGCGAGTCCAGTGCCTTATAAGCCTCTTGCTTCTTGGATGAGTTACATTCCCTTAAGACTCTTCCTGTGAATCTGAGTCTGCTGTCAACGTTTCCCACTATTTGTGTCATGTGATCATTCCACTTAAGGTTGCTCTGGAACGTTACTCCTAGATAGATTTACGGCAGATACTGTTTCTAGTGGTTTGTTATCAATAATGTGGATTTCTTTTTCTATGTGTGCGGAATGTGTTACGTTTATTTACGTACAGGGTCAACTGCCAGAGTCTGCACCATTAATAAATTCTGCAAATCTTTGGTATCCTTTGGCGTTGCTACTTTATTATAGACAACCGCATCATTTGCGAACAGCCAGTATCTTTTTCCGGCACATTAAAATCGTCGCTATCATCGAAATTCCCTGTGTAAAATTAATCTAGAGAGTGAGCCGTGGGCCAGCAAAGATACAGGTAGCAGACGAAAGCAGTAGGAGACTCAGAGGAGATACGTACACAGCTCTTTTGTGGAGCAGAGAGAGTTCAGAATTAGAAATGTGCGTGGGAGGACAATACATTGGCCCTCCCTTGTGCAGTCTACATGGCTACCAACAGTGTGCAGGAGACGCAGTGTTAGCGACAATTTTTTAGTCATGGGAGGAGCAAGAGTCGGTTGCCGGCCGCCCAACTACTGCTGTTGCTCGAGTCCTACTCGTATTCCGTCCACAGTGTGTTAAGCAACCGTAAAATGCTTTCGAAGGTCATACACCTAAATAAATAAGCGGAAGCGGTATTCAATCCATCAAATAGTAACGCGTCGTCGAAAACAGCAAGATGAGAACCTTTGTCCCACACAACGTTCACTCAGATTTTAACCCTTACAAATAAAACTATTACAAAGAGATTCTGCGTCAACTGTATATCTATAAATTTTTCACCACAAAAATTTAATGCGCAAATTCGGTTGATTAGCAGTTTTCAAGTCACAAATTGTTAGCATTACAGTCAACACTTACGCTGCACATATATTATCGAAATGATCATGGGTGGTCGAACTTAAAAAAGGGAAAGAATGACATGAGGTGAGTCTTGAACAGCTGTGACGTAGTATACCGAATTCAAATAAAATAACGCTCCGAAGTAAGTTTCGAATGTAGGTCACACATTTTCATGTAACCATAGATTAGGAACTGCCTACGCAGACGAAACTGAGCGGTAGCGAAAACGACGAAATACAACGCTAATGTAATCATCGTTACGAAAGCGATTGCAGTAGATTATTGAAGTACAATATTGTGGAACCCATTACAACTAAAACACATACCTTACGATTGTAGTTTTTAGATACGTATACAAGCTCTCCAGCAGTAGTAGTAACCGTAGGGTCCAAAGCCAACCGATATTTTCTGAATAATGTTATAATGCTGAACTGGCTGTCATAGTTGGGTCAAAATATCGGTTTTTCATTCGCTGGTGCGTTGATTGGGCTTTGTCGAATAGTGTTACCGACGGAACAGATAGTAAAAAAAAACTTGGCACGTAATAAGCTGTGGAGTAAAGTGTCTTTATTGAAATAGTTCCGTTAGCTAATTTCGACCATAGGTCATTTTCTAGCACTTGTGTGATTTAACGTATTACGTATTCTAATTGTAAAGTTATTTTACTTTACGCGTACAAAGCAGACGTCATATTTCATCGGGAATGCAATGATGGAATGCTGGAATAGGCGTCTACTTTATGTGTGTGAAGTAAAATAATTTGATAACTGCAATACATAGTATGTAAAATAACGCATGTGTTTGAAAAAGACCAACGGTCGAATTTAGCTAACAGAGTGATTTCAATAAAGTTTGCCTACATCATAGCCTACTAAGCAGCCTGTTTTCTTTTACTAAGCATTTAGATGCTGTGAATCCACACAGAAAGAAACTATCGATGCAATTTCTGTGACACAGATATACAGTGCGCCAGAGGCATTCATCAACCGGAGTGTGACCTAGATTGTAAACCAACTTATGTCCTTTAGCAAAACGAGATTTTGTGATTCACTGATTATCCTCTTTTTAACCCTTTCACCGCTGAGTGCGCCATCACAGCTTGTGTGGCTGGACCGCTCCAAGCAGCAGCGCCCGCCGTGTTATGCGCGATGTGGCGATGAGCACAGAGGCACCTGCAGAGCTGGTGTTTCTTCTGCACTTATTCTCACAAATAAGTTCTTAAAATCTTTGGGAACTTTGAAATTTATTTTCTGCTGAAGTTGCTAAAACCAAATAACAATTTTCGAAAATTTCTTGTATGATATACGAGTATTACTAAACAAGAAACAACAGGGGTACCACACCACATTATAACGCGATTCCTAACGCTTTTCGTTTCCGCAAATTCTGATGCATCCCCTGCATCCCCTGCATCCTGATGCAGGTCCGAGTTGTGTTACTAACCGTTAAGTGGTGCTTGGAAAGGGCTTTTCTTGAAGCCGCAATGGATTTTCCTCGTCTGATCGATGACTTCTTTATGCTTTCCTTTCCTGGTGGTATTTCTCTAAAATCTCACGAATGAGGCTGAGACGAAATTTGGCGACTGAAGCATTCTTTCTGGCATGAACCTTGTAAATAAGACGGGAATTTAGCACGCACATTTCTAAGAGGTGAGAAAAAGGTTTTTGTACCACATTATTATTCTGCGAACACGATTCGTTGAGATAAGTCGCACGCCGTGTTCTCTGCATACATAGACTTCTTGTAATCAAACGTACAATTTCGTTTAAATATTCAGGTATTAGTTTTGCGGTCCACATTCACATTTGATTTCATGGACCAAAATTCCATCTCACCTCTCCGCAGTTTGTCTTCAAGTCGTACCTTTGCCATTCTTGGGAACTGTATTTACTTCATTAGTTCTTCTTCAAGCAAGCTGCAGAAGAGAAATGACTTGTGTACCATTTGTCCACACACAGCGTGTGTTTTATAGCGCATATTTACCAATTAAGTCTCGAAACTTATATATGAGACGTTAGCACTCTTGGCACGCTCGGCTACTGTCGCACATACAGGGTGATCCATTGATAGTGAACGGGCCAAATATCTCACGAAATAAGCATCAAACGAAAAAACTACAAAGAACGAAACTCGTCTAGCTTCTAGGGGGAAACCAGATGGCGCTTCAGTTGGCCCGCTAGATGACACTGCCATAGGTCAAACGGATATCAACTGCGTTTTTAAAAAAATAGGAACCCCCATTTTTATTACATATTCGTGTAGGACGTAAAGAAATATAAATTTTTTAGATGAACCACTTTTTTCGCTTTGTTATATATGACGCTGTAATAGTCACAAACGTATAAGTACGTGGTACCACGTAACATTCCGCCAGTGTGGACGGTATTTGTTTCGTGATACATTACCCGTGTTATAATGTACCCTTTACCAATTGCGGAAAAGGTCGATATCGTGTTGATGTATGGCTATTGTGATCAAAATGTCCAACAGGCGTGTGCTATGTAAGCTGCTCGGTGTCCTGGACGACATCATCCAGGTGTACGGACCCTTCGGCGGATAGTTACATTACTTAAGGAAACGGGAAGTGTTCAGCCATATGTGAAACGTCAACCACGACCTGCAACAAATGATGATCCCCTAGTAGATGTTTTAGCTGCTGTCGCGGCCAATCCGCACATCAGTAGCAGACATATTGCACGAGAATCGGGAATCTCAAAAACGCCGGTGTTGAGAATGCTACATCAATATCGATTGCACCCGTACCATATTTCTATGCACCAGGAATTGCATGGCGAAGAATTTGAACGTCGTGTACAGTTCTGCCACTGGGAACAAGAGAAATTACGGGACGGTGACTGATTTTTTGCACGCGTTCTATTTAGCGACGAAGCGTCATTCACCAACAACAGTAACGTAAACCGGCATAATATGCACTAGTGGGCAACGGAAAATCCACGATGGCTGCGACAGGTGGAACATCAGCGACATTGGCGGGTTATGTATGGTGCGGCATTATGGGAGGGAGAATAATTGGCCCCTAGTTTATCGATGGCCATCTAAATTGTGTAATGTATGCAGATTTCCTACGTAATGTTCTACCGATGTTACTACAAGATGTTTCACTGCATGAAAGAATGGTGATGTTCTTCCAACATGATGGATGTCCGGCACATAGCTCGCATGCGGTTGAAGCGGTATGGCTCAAATGGCTCTGAGCACTATGGGACTTAACATCTGTGGGCATCAGTCCCCTACAACTTAGAACTACTTAAACGTAACTAACCTAAGGACATCACACACATCCATGCCCGAGGCAGGATTCGAACCTGCGACCGGAGCGGTCACGCGGTTCCAGACTGAAGCGCCTTTAACCGCACGGCCACACCGGCCGGCAGGTTGAAGCGCTATTGAATAGCACATTTCATGACAGGTGGATTAGTCGTCAGAGCACCATACCATGGCCCGCACGTTCACCGGATCTGACATCCCGGGATGTATCGCATTGGAACAACCGAAATAAAATGTTCAAACGTACCAACGTTCTGTATTTTAATTTGAAAAAAAAACCTACCTGTTACCAACTGTTCGTCTAAAATTGTGAGCCATATGTTTGTGACTATTACAGTGCCATCCATCACAAAGCGAAAAAAATGGTCCATCTAAAACATTCATATTCCTATACGCATTACTCGAATATGTAATAAAAAATGGGAGTTCCTATTTAAAAAAAACGCAGTTGATATCCGTTTGACCTATGGCAGCGCCATCTGGTTTCCCCCTTCAAGCTAGACAAGTTTCGTTCTTTGTAGTTATTTCGTTTGGCGCTCATTTAGTGAGATATTTGGTCCGGTCACGATCAATGGACCACCCAGTATAAGTCGTTAGCAATGGAGGCACAAGGACTGTGCACGGATATACAGTATACATCGCTACCAGTTAAAGGTTTAATGATATAGGGAAAACAATCGCAAAACCTTTTTCAAATGAAGTTATTGGTTTCAAGCAGTCCTTGCACTTAATCATTACATTTTTTAAATGTAGAGGTTGCAAATGATTACGTAAGGTTTCTGCATTTCATTGTCGACATAGGTATACATGGTGATTCAGCTGCCTCTACCGCTCTCGTTTTATGCAGCCCACAATTTTACAGGTGGCCTTCATGAACCCCTCGCGACATTTACACATTCTCTCACCCGCTGTGCGCAAACTATTAGCCACAGTTCTCGAATTATTCAAGAAAAACTTACAAAACTGGACAAACGCACCGTCAACCCCACGAAGAGCTCCCACCGGTCATGATTTCTAGTATGTTGTTCATGGCTTTCCCTCCTGCCACTGTATAACTATGAGCGACATCGCGAAATATTTCCCACATTCAACTATTTTTGGACTTCATTGACTGGCCTCTTCAACCATCGGTAATGTCGATCACTTACGAATTGTGAAACTGACGTTTATAAATTTTACCTAACAACTTCATGAATTTTAACAGCATAAACTAAACAGCTAAATCGTTGCATTCGTCAGGTCTTGTGACTACGACCTACTGCGATTGTAAGGATTAAGTTTCGATCGAATTGTAAACGTAATTAGTTAATCGTTTACAACAAAAGTCACTTTCCATTCCTTACCCTCACAGGCACATTCAAATTCATAATGTTAACGAAGTAGCCTAGTATGCTGATGGTGTAATAATCTATTCTGTAGAGACCAGGTAGGATACAGTACCGGGAATAGTTCGTTTAATAGGAAATTTTAGTATAATGGTAGGAGGGGATGCCACGAACAACATTATAGAGAACCTGCTAGGCGAGGCAGGAATGTGGATGGAGATGTGCATGAATGTAACTTTTGTAAGTTTTGCTTGAATGGATTGAAAACGGTGACCTCCATCGATAACATATTCCTCTACAAAATTTAGCTGTATTATATTTCCTACAAAAATGTCCTTCTCGATTTTTCTGCAGGACAAATAGTTGGCACATAGCGAGCAAGAGCATATGAAAATCTCGTGTGCGGTTTATGGAGGCTAGCTACAACATCGCGGATTGCTTAAAACGACGACGGTAGGGGCAGCTGAATTATTCTATATAGTTATGTAAACATACTTGTGTATACACTACGGTGACGATATAAAGGGAACATTACGTAACTGCGTGCATTTACATTGTCTGGTGATGGTCGTTGGTTGGTTTGTGTTACTTTTCTGTTTGTTTCTGCAAGAAACTAAAATAAACCAAACATGTGCTGTACTACATAATTTGTGGGAGATGAATATGTAGATAACTCTGCGCATTAGTTACAGGAAAATAAAGAGATGTTATTAATCGAGCCAGTGACAAACAGTAATCATCTTTCATCTTTCCTTTTTCACAGCTCTAGCATTACGAAGAAAAATTATAGAAGATACCGACATTTTCTACACGTTATAGGCTGTGTTGTCTAAGTAATACGTTGTACGCAACTTTGTTTCGCGAGCCGTGGCACTATCCGAACATTCTCATGGACTAGTTAACAACCTCACCTTTCAATCTTGTGCGAAAATGTAGCTCTGGTGAGAAATGATAGTCCTGTTCATGTCCCAGTTCATCACAAGCAATTTACCACATATAGTCAGAATTATACACGGCCGTGTTCCCTTTAACGCACCTGACTATACTGACTATTACAAACTATTGACCAACGAAACCGTTGTATTAAGTCTTTATATCTGGTGTAATTGCTTGTGGTCGTGTTACACTAGTCATTAGCATTTGCATATCTTATTTTACAGCCCTAGAATTACGAGGAAAAATTATGTCTGCACATATGACAAGAATTAAAAAGCATTTGCCTTGTATCATATGTCGCCACTTTAGGACATGGGCAATCTAATGCAAAGTCAAACTGGGAAGTAACATAAGGAAGTAGCTTATCCCATATACCTTTTAATATCAATATTGAAGACATACTGACGCAACGGATGATTCAATTAAGTTTTTGTACTTTTTAATTCAACGAACGATTTTTTTTAAAGAAATTACTGTTTGCTGCTGATCAAGCAATGATTGCTGTAAGCGAGAATACAAAGACCTGCTTGCTTTTTCCTCGATAGGAAAGTTGTATAATCTATCAGTACAGAGAAAATGAAAGTTACTGCTTTCGGGGCCGAGGAGCCAATTCCCTGCAAAAGATAATAAATGATCAGAAAGTAGAAATACGAGAGAGTGACATGGAGATGCAAAAGAAAATACAAAAATGTAATTACATTAATAGAATAATCAAGCTAAAGTAAGAAAGGAACTCAACTTCTAGAAAACGATGTTATTACCAACTGTGTGATATGGAAGCGAGTCGTATACTGTAACAAAAAGAAAGGAAGAAAAGATACAAACATCTGAGATGCGACACCTAAGGATAATAGAAAGGTACACACTATCCGACTGGAGGAGGATTACTGACGGCAGAGAACACCTGGCAGTACGAAGCTTAATGAGCAGATTAAGGAATACGGGAGCAATTGGAAGGACCATGCTATAATTAAGAAAGACGACAGAATACCAAAATTAATAATGAATTATTATCCAGGGCGAAAGATCTTTAGGAAGGCCAAGGAGAAGGTGGAAAGACCAATAATTTAACCAAGATGCGGATCTGGGAAATGCCTTATGACGTGGAGACAGAAGGCAAAGATTTATTTCTTTAGATTATTTGTGTATTGATTACAAGGCAAGTTAACTGAGTGCCATAACGTGATGGATTTCGCGATCGCTCTCACTGTCCGAGCGCGTCCCCTGGGTTAACATTTTTCCCATGGGAACTTGAAGCTTTGATAGCGAATGGCTCATGTCATTGTGTGAGTCCTTATTCATGACATCTGAGTTTTCTATCTCTGTTGATCCATTGGGGACGCGGGACAGCGGCTAGTCAAATACTTAACAAGTAAAACCACTAAACAGCGGTATATTTTGAGAAGTTATTTTATTTAAACAACCAGTTTCGACATCACAATAATGGACTCTTCAGGCCCCATATGCACTTCATGTACAGACAAATTACTGTCAATACTCCGCAGGAAACACTCGAATAACGAATTAACGGTATCCAGATACTGATGACTCCAGTAGGCTACTATCGATACATCTGATTGTCTATACATGAAGTGCATATGGGGCATGAGGATGGCATTGCTGAGATGCCGAAACTGGTTGTCTAAATAAAATAACTTCTAAAAACGTACGGCTGTTGGGCGATTTTCCTTGATTTATATCTCATTTTTCACATGTAATCTGAACTAAATTCGAATGTGTTTCGTTTACCATTGAATGCTATTTCATCAGTATAAACAGAGCGAGGTGGCGCAGTAGTTAGCACGCCGAACTCGCTTACGGGAATACGGCCATTCAAATTCGCGTCAGACGGTTTGCAGTGAGGTCTTCCATGATTTCCCTAAATTGGTCAAGGCTAATGCCGAGTTGGTTCCCCATCGTCAGTTCATTCCGAGCTTGTTCCTCGTCTCTAATGACCTTGATGTCGACGGGATGTTAACTCCTGACCCCCTTCCTTCTTTTCAGAATAAATTGTGTGTGATAAAAAACTCATTTACTTTTTTTTTAGCAAAAGGTGCAACTGTGACGTAACTTCTTCATTTGTGTAATTTGTTATGAATCAAGGGATTCCGTGCTCATTAATTTCTGGTAGCGGTCCGAGAGTGGTATTAGAGACGCCTAAAAATGATAAAAATAACAGTTATTATTTTAACAATAAGCATTACTGAGAAGGCAGTTGATAGTGTGCATGTCGTTGTCATTCTTTTGTAACAAAGAAATACATTTCTGGGAGAATGTGACTTTCATCGGTGAGCTTTGCGAAAAAATGTCTACCAGTGACGTACTAAGGAACTGAAATTGGACAGTGTGATAATTACGGTGGACTGACAAGCTACTATTTTACTCATAATGAAGAGATCGAAGTCATCATGAAGTCAACCAAAAATGTAACCACGGCACATATTGTGAGGAAAGAAAACAGGTGATAATTTGATGAAATGTTAGTCGAAGTAGTTGTGGCACAACAAAATGTGTCTGCGCACATAGGTGTTACTGGGGAACCCAGTAGTATTTTCATGCATAAAAATTTTTGTAATTATTGTACGGTGCAGGTTCTACGTCCAGTGTTTGCGTTCTCAGTGATTTTTAATGAGCATTAGACCGTGGTCCAATGCGTATTTCTCTGACTAATGTTTCGTCTTCTACTGCTGATTTTGTATACAGAGAAATATGCCTTCAGCCACGCCGCAATTCATACAAAACGAAAGACACCAAGGACATTTTTGTATATTTTATCAGGTCGCGAGCATTTTTCTACTGCTTGCTGGTTCTAAAAGCTATATTATAGATGATGTCTACAGCTCATTACATTGAACTGTACGCTACACAATAACACATTTAAGTAGAGTGAAAATCCGTAAAGTATAAAGGTGGCGTTACTATTGCATGAATTCGTAGAGCGTTTCTGATCGCGGATCTTGTTTACTCCATGCAACTTGAGTACATCAAGCGCAGTGCTATCCTTATCAGTTATTCAATCTAATTCTGTTTTGCATCTTTCCGCATTATGGTTTACGATAAGGACAGACGTCTCCGGCACTTCTACATCCAAGATTTTCTCTTATTAAATGTCTGCGATATAGAGTACATCCTCTTATCCCCGTTCATCTCCTATCCTTCGTAACACTAGTGTTCACTTCCGTTGCATCTGATTTCGTGTTTCTATGAACAGGACTACTCGCATCTGTCGCACTGCAATCACGTAGTAACGACGACTAGAGGCTGTCATCAACGAAGTTTGCGAAATTCTTCGATTAATCCGCTTCGTTTACCATCCGTCGACGATGTCGCGGCACTTTTTTTGTACGTGTACAAGTTAGCCCCATTACATCTTTACAGATAACTCTAAAGAGTAACACATGCGTAAAGAGTGCAGTGGAAAATTTGTTATATCACGGCCGAAGCGTGGAGTGAATGTGACAGCAACGGAAATAATTCAGTACACATATTTCTGTATTCTTTTTCAATTAGAAATAATATAAATCATACAAACAATGCTGGCTTCTTAGTATTCGATCACATGCACGATAGGTAGAAAATACAATTTGATTTGCGAGAACCCATCGGGAACTTCTAAACTTCTAGCGTGGCATGGGAAATTGTAGCGGGACAGTTGCTTTTAATACTAACCTTAAATATATTTGTAGGTGATTTTTTTGTTTGTTTTTGAAGATAAATGTGTACGACTTCATACAAAGCGTCCTCTCTGATAATCAGTGACGTTCTTTGTTTCGATTCTTTTGATTTCCCAAGTAATAAAGTAAGTAATACACCAGTATGTCCTACGTGATGCCATCTTCCTTTCGTAACGTAATTAACGATCGTAATTATTATATCACAGCTGTTGCTCCTTCACACGTTGTAATCTAGCTGCAGCCTGGAGAAACTCTTAACTGCCGAGAGAAATTGAAAATTATCATGTTTAGCTGTGACGATATAACAACCCATGACTTGTGTACGTGTTGCTCAAGTGGAAATTATAATGAAATAAAGCTCTGCACATACCAAAATGTAATAGGAATTCAGATTGGCAGCGTAAGTAACATATAGTGATATTTGATTCCAAGAATATATACGTACACCAAGAGATATAGTCATGAGTATTTACACTTTTCATACACCGTTTCGATAGATTCATCTTTAAAGTAAACCATTCATGATTTTGAAAGTATGTTCATACGACGATAACTTACAAGGATAACCGTGAACAGTCTAATGAAAGATCTAAAGCGTGTTAAAAGATAATTATAGAAAATCGAAGACAGACAAGTTAATAACATTTTCAAATAAATGTAAGATATTTGTTAATTGAAACTAGTTTTGAAAAACGATATATCCAATAAAAACTGAAAAGTTTTAAGGATGCCTTTATTCGACGATAGCAGAAGGATGGGGTTGTGGGAGAATATCATTTCCAGTAAATGTTTTGAAATTATATGTACAGTTTTCGGTTTAAGCACAAACGCCGGTAGTTCAGAGCGATTTTGGATGCCGGAAACACACTCACTGATTGACATAACTACGTAAAGAAAACAAACAGAAAACAGAACAAAGGCGCACGGTTTACCTGCCAAGCACATTTAGCGTGTAACATTTTAAAAGAGCTGTATGTGTAGTAACCGTTATTATTTAAGAAAATTATTGGCTTTGGAAAAAATTTTAATTTGTATCAGTTCAGAACAGATAGAGTAGACACGATCTATGAAGGGGAACTGGGCCCACGCACATACACAACTCAATGCAAATGTGGTGTAACGCATGCGACCGTTGTTGTGCGAGTGATTGACAGCTTAGATAAAATCAGATATCGCCGAACGGATACTCTGATTACAAACTTGATTGAGTAATTAATCACTTATCAATGACAAAGCGGTTTCGATCTCGGCTAGTTCACGCCGGCAATGAATCTCTGACGTATACCGGCAAGACTTGGAAAGATACTCGAACACGACACGGTTTCCAAACGTCGCTTTTTGACAACATCTGTGAAAAAAATACAGCATTGCAGGTAGTTTGCGGTACTCAGAATCTACTGTGATTCTGGAGTGTGCATAAAACAATTCATCATCAAGTTACAATGTCTGAGTTTTTGTGCAACAATCCCTAAGGACTATTGTTACCAAGGTGTGACAATGAATATGCAAGTTGCTATGTTAAAGAGAGCAGATGAGGAAACATTTCATATAACTTTGCATAACACGTTAAAATAGATGAGAAGAGTAAGATATTGTACAACATTCAAAAACACATGAAAACGAAATTCGAAATCCCATAAGATGACGATAATGTTATCGCTTCGTAACTAAGACAAAAATAAAAAACAGTAATCAGGCAACCTTCCAGTTGGAATATACTATGTGCTAGCAAGGAAGAATAGACTTTTCAGCATTTGGTGAAAAAACTCAAACAAATGGCAGAATAGTACAGTGCTGTTAGTTCAGGAAACATAACAACAGTTTCGTAGTGTCAAGCGAGAGACAGTCTACCTTCTGGTGGGATCGATGCACAATGCGCTAAGGCCGTACTGATTCATACCATAACTTTCTTCACTAACAGATTAGGTGAATCTGCATGGAAGTGAATCACAGTGAAAAACTTGTTCTTTCCTTTTAGGCAGTTTTCCAGATCTCTCGGTTTCTGTCCTGGATTTGTAATGGCGGTACACATGGTAGTATCGTTTTCGATTTTACTGTTAATAATATTATCTATTGCAGTATACATTACGTAAATATTAAACCGGAGAAGAAAATAAATAAAACGCCCCGTAGAAGCACATAAAAAGAAATCTATTCGAACGTAAAAAAATCAGTCTTTGAGTAAATAAGGTGTACTTTTTCCTTTTTCGTTGTTAATAGTCATCTTCCGGAATACAGGTAATAACATTCAGGGTGTTTCACTTTGGAGCGAATTGTGCGCTTATTTGGAACTTCCTGACAATTTAAACTGTGTGCTCAGCTGGGACTCGAACCTGGGAACTTCGCCATTCACGGGCAAGTGCTCTAGTGACTGTGCTGTCCAAACACGATTCACGACCCATCTTCACAGCTTTACTTCCGCCACTGCCCCATCTTGTACCCAATTTCTCAGAAGTTCTCCAGCATACCTCTCGAGTTTAGCACTCCTTAAAGAAAGTGTGTGCGGTGAACTGGCTTAGCCATAATCTGAGAGATTGTTTTAGGAATGAATTTCCACTCTACGTGTGAGTGCTTGTCCCGCAATGTAAGCACAAGAACTTCTCTTTGCAAGGTAGGCGAGACGTTCGGGCGGAAATTAAACTGTAACGGCGGGCTGCAGGTCATGCTCGGATAGGTCCCGAGTTCCTGGCTTGGTCCGATACACAGTTTTTAGGTACTAGGAAGTGTCAAAATTAAGGGTGCTGAGAAATCTTTAGCCGGCCGAAGTGGCCGTGCGGTTAAAGGCGCTGCAGTCTGGAACCGCGAGACCGCTACGGTCGCAGGTTCGAATCCTGCCTCGGGCATGGATGTTTGTGATGTCCTTAGGTTAGTTAGGTTTAACTAGTTCTAAGTTCTAGGGGACTAATGACCTCAGCAGTTGAGTCCCATAGTGCTCAGAGCCATTTGAACCATTTTGAGAAATCTTTGTGGTCGAAATTTGCTGTAGAGTAAGGGATTCTAAATTGAATACTTTCTTCTGAGTATCTGATGGTCCAAAAGTCTCTCTATTGACAGAAAAATTTCTCATTATGAAAGTGATCATACAACGTAATACATTGACAGATGTGAAAATAGACATTATTAAGTTCCATTCCATGTTCATATAATGATTTATTTTATGAATCTTCTTCTACTATTTTAGTACCATCTGACGCGAATTTCTGTCTTGTGGTAGCCTCTTCTTTTCAGTAGCACTTGGACCCTACGTCCTCAGTCATTTGTTGAATGTATTCCAATCTCCTCCTTCCCATAAAGTTCTCACCCTCTACATCTACCTCTAGTACTATGGGACCAATTCTTTGGTATATTAACACATGTCTTATCATCCTGTCCCACCCTCTTGTGACAGTTTTCCTTATGATCATTTCGTCACCGATACTACGAAAAAACTCCTTCTTTTTGTTATCAGTCCACATAAATTTCAACATTTGTCTATAGTATCACATCTCAATCGCTTCGACTCTCTTCTTTCCGGTTACCTTAAGAGACGTGGTTCACTGCCACACAAGTCTGCCCACCAAACGTACATACTAAGAAATTTCATCCTCATATTTAGACAGACATTTAATACTAGAAGGCATCGTGGTCATCAGTTTTGATTTTAAGTTTATTATTGGTCACATTTCTGCTCCTATTCGTTACTCACGCCTCTCTTCAGTTCTTTCTATCAGTCCTTATTGTGAACTCATTAGACTGTACATCCCATTCCACAAGCCCTGAAATTCTTCTTCACTTTCACTGTGGATAGTAATGTCATCACCGAATCTTATGGTTGACTTTATTTCACTGCGATGTTTTATGGGACTCATTAATCTTTATTTTATTTCCATCGTTGTTTCATCGAAGAACTATAGGGGGGAGAGACTACACCCCTGTCTTACACCAATTTTAATCCGATCACTTAATTTTGTTGTTCCGTTCTTATCATTCCCACTTGATTCTAATACAGATAATATGATCCATCTTTCCCTGTACCTACACCCGTTTTAATCCGATCACTTCATTTTGTTCTTCCGTTCTTATCATTCCAATTTGATTCTAATACACATTGTATATTACCCGTCTTTTCCTATAGCTTTCCCCTGTTTTATCTCATACTTTGTAACACTTTGGACCATTTTAAAATGTTGAAAGCTGTTTCCAGGTCAAGTAATCTTATGAATATGATTTTTCTTTTGTCTTGCTTTCAACATAAATCGATACGTCAGAGCTCCCTCTCTGGTCTGTTACCACAGGGGAGCAATTATTATTCCGACAGTATTGTATTCTTCGATGTGAGCAGTCATTGACAAGTACCTGGGAAATTATTAATGGGTGTGTTCCCAAACATTCCAACATCATCTCTTCAAATTAATCTGTCCCAATAACTCTTTGTGGAAAATATTCGCATGTTTCAAGTGGCCCGAGAGGACCTATTTCTCTTTGTATTGACAGAGACATTTGTTTCCCTAATCAAGATTTGTTGTGAAGCTTTCCTCTCTATAGGTGGTTATCTTTCCGGGCACTAAATCGTAATGTACCATAAGTTAATCTCATATAGACCCTGTGACGTCTAATGCACCATCTTCGCAGGTCAGTCTAGTAATGCTAACCGTTATGAACTTAATGAAAAAAGGTGGCGTTTTACACTTCTGCCGTGGTACAATTATTGCAGCGAAAGTGCAAAATGCCACCTTCTTTAAATAAGTTCATTGCTGTGATATGCTATGAATAAAATGTAATGAAGTCCACCTTGCACACAATACACACGATTTTGTATCGATTCTCATGACAACGGTGTCAGAGACGATGTAGCACGCAGTTGTTGGATATGATGTACAGGGTTTCGTACAGCCTGAAACATTCCTCTTCGATTATTGGGAACTCATCCTAGATCACTCAGGATCTACTTCCGTGTATGCAATTTTGCTACAATCTATATTTAGCATTTCACTGAACAGACTTCATGAATTCTTATTCGAGTAGATATTTTGTGTTAATTGTTCATACCAACGAAACTACAGCAAGTACTTCAGAGAGTTTACAACAAGTTCTGTCTGTCTTTCCTAGGCGTTCACCCATCGTACAGGGTTCGTCATTCTCGTGATTTGGCAAATATAATTTACTAGGTGAGCAAGAGGTGTCTTATTAGTCCATCTCCCCTCCCCCATCTATCCGTCCCTCCCATCTATCACCCCACTCTGTCCACCTCCTGCTCTCCCCCTCTTATTGTCCTTGTCCCCGTCTCCTCCTCCTTTCCCGGTGCATTTACTCCTCTGGCCTCTGTATATCTCCTCCTCTATCCCATCTATGTCCATCTTCTCTCCCCTTTCTTTGTCCATTTCCTCTTCTCCCACTCTCTGTTCATCTTCTCCTGCCATCTTTCTCTGCCTGTCCCCTACCTTTTTTGGTTCATCTCCTCCTCTCTCTGTCCATTTACCCCTCACCCTCTCTCTGATGCAGAGATCGCTGGCCGGCCCAACAACTGCCTAAACGTATACATAAAACCGTTTAACAAGTACACATAGACTGACTGGTGTACCAGGCCAACGGTCGCAAGTCCGAAAAGCGGATTCAGTCCGGTCTGGCTGAAATCCCCGTCTCGGAAACTAGCGCGGTGCACGATAAGCTGTACGAATATATCTGAGTCTTCACGCTGATCAGGCGAAATTAAAATTTCAATTGGTACTTGGCTGGGAAGTCTAATACTGGCATGCAGTAAAATTCCATCCCCTACGGAAATAACAGCGCTAAAAGTAAAACCGAAGACCGTTTCGTTTGTCTATAATTCATAGTGACACGATTTTATGCTACACGCGAGTTAAAACATTAAGAACGAAACAAGCGTGAAGAGAGAGAGAGAGAGAGACAGAGAGAGAAAGAGAGAGAGGGGGAGAGAGAGAGATGTGGTATTCGCTGGATAGAGTTAGATATACAGTTTCCACTCACATTAATATGACCACCTGTCAAACGTGTGTTTAGCAGCGCAATACGTGCAGTAAGAGAGACACTGAGTTCCTGGAAGGAACCGACTGGGATATGAAGCCATGCCGACTCCATTTCCGCGGCCAACTGCGCTAGATACACTACTTAATCAAAAGTTTCCGAACACCTGGCTGAAAATGACTTACAAGTTCGTGGCCCCCTCCATCGAAAATCCAATAATTCAACATGGTGTTAGCCCACCCTTAGCCTTGACGACAGCTTCCATTCTCGCAGGTATACGTTCAATCAGTTGCTGGGAGGTTTCTTGGGGAATGGCAGGCCGTTCTTCACGGAGAGCTGCCTTAAGCAGAGGTATCAATGTCGGTCGGTGAGGTCTGACACGAAGTCGCCGTTCCAAAACAACCCAATGGTGTTCTACATGATTCAGGTCAGAACTCTGTGCAGGCCAGTCCACTACAGGAACGTTATTGTCGTGTAACCACTCCGACACAGGCCGTGCTTTATGAAAAGGTGCTCGATCGCGATGAAAGATGCAATCGCCAGCCCTGAATTCCTCTTCAACAGTGGGAAGCCGTAAGGTGCTTAAAACATCAATGTAGGCCTGTGCTGTGATAGTGCCACGAAAAAAACGAGGGGTGCAGGCCCCCTACTTGAAAAACACGACCACACCATAACATCACCGTCTCCGAATTTTACTGTTGGCGTTACACACGGTGGCAGATGACGTTCACCAGGCATTCGCCATACCCACACACGGCCATCCGATCGCCACATTGTGTACCGTGATTCGCCACTCCACACAACGTTTTTCCACTGTTCAGTTGTCCAATGTTTACGCTCCTTACACCAAGCGAGACGTCGTTTGTCATTTACCTGCGTGATGTGAGGCCTATAAGCAGCCGCTCGACCATGAAATCCAAGTTTTCTCACCTCCCGCCTAACTGTCATAGTACTTGCAGTGGATTGTGATGCATTTTGGAATTCCTGTGTGATGTCTGGATAGATGTCTGCCTATTACATTTTACGACCATCTTCAACTGTCGGCGGTCTGTCAGTCAACAGACGAGGACAGCCTATACACTTCTGTGCTATACGTGTGCCTTCACGTTTCCACTTCACTATCATATGGGAAAGAGTGAACTTAGGGATGTTTAGGGGTGTGGAAATCTCACGCACAAACGTATGAGACAAGTGACATGCCAACACCTTAAATGTTAGAAGTCCGCGAGCCCCATTCTGCTCTTTCACGATGTCCAATGACTACTGAGGTCGCTGATATTGAGTACCTGGCAGTAGGTGGTAGCACAATGCACCTAATATGAATTTTTGGGGATATCCGGACACTTTTGATCACACAGCGTGTTTCTGCAGATGATCCATGGCACAAACAGTCAAATCGAAGTGGTCCCACAGATTCTCGATTGGATTTAAATCCGAGGAGGCTGACAGTACGGTAAACTCATCCTGCTTCTCTTCGAATCACACACGTACACTTCGAGCTGTGTGACACGTTGCGTTGTCCTGCTGGTAGATGCCATCGTGACGAGAAAAAGCCTACTGTTTGTTAGGATGCTTACTTGTGTTCATCCATTACGCCTTCGAGAAAGATAAGATCACACAGGGAATGTCGCGAAAACATGCCGCAGGCCATTACCTACTCTCATCCGACCTGGACACTTCCGGCGATTTTTGCAGGGTGCTGCTTTCAGTCCGACGGAACATTAAACGTGATTCGTCGGAACAGGCCACCTGTCGCCACTCAGTGGACGTTGAGTTGCCGCACTGGCGTGCCAATTGCAACGTTAGTTGCCGATGAACTGCAGTCAGCATGGGTATATGAACTAGGTGCCTGCTCCGGAGTCCCATCCGCAGCTACATTCGCTGAACGGTCGTTCGGGAGACACTATTCGTAACCCCTTGGTTCATCTGACTCATGTACGTCTAACCGCACGTACACATTTCCGCAGCCGTCGTTCACATCTGTCATCTATGCCCTGTGGCGCACCAGAGTTGTCTCCAAGTCGATTTTGGATAGTGTCATTTTGACATGCACGGTGGCCCACCAACGGTTTACAGACTTAGTCGTTTCGGAAATATTACCACACTTAGCCCTAAAGCCAACAATCTGGCCAATTTGAATGTTAGATAAATCGCTCCGTTCCCCTAATACGATAACGACTGCACTGCTTTCGGCCTGCCGGAGTGGCCGTGCGGTTCTAGGCGCTACAGTCTGGAACTGGGCGACCGCTACGACCGCTACGGTCGCAGGTTCGAATCCTGCCTCGGGCATGGATGTGTGTGATGTCCTTAGGTTAGTTACGTTTAATTTGTTCTAAGTTCTAGGCGACTGATGACCTCAGAAGTTAAGACGCATTGTGCTCAGAGCCATTTGAACCACTTGAACTGCTTTACGCGTAGCCCCCCCCCCCCCCCTGCCACCTCTGACACGTTTTATATACCCTCCGCTGCTAGTGCTGCCACCTGCCGTCTGTGGCTGTTCATTGCACTTTGACGTCGAACATAAGCGGTGGTCACATTAATGTGACTGGACCGGGTACGTGCCGTACCCGAGCCCATACTAGAGAACCAGTATTTAATAGACGCTATCCTCACAGTTGATGCATCTGAAAATGTGTTATGGATTGACTATCAGCTTGAACCTTCCATCGATTTTCTTACACCGAAAGGCACGGAAGTGTGCATGGCGGAGGGTACGTTCTGCCTAGATATCGAATGTCTCTCCTACTTCATTCGCTGAGCGTGGGAAAATTCACATTAAAGCATCTGTACGGGTCCTGCTCTTTATTATACTCGTGAAACGTACGCGAGAGATACAATGGGAATAGCATAATGGTCGCCCAGTCTTCTTCGAACAGAGGTTCTCAGGATTCACCCACTCAGGTTTCGAGCGATCTACGTCATCTCTCTTCCAAGGATTTTCGTTAAGTTCTCAGCTCATATCAGTTAGTCTCTCTCTCTCATGGCCTACATGTCCGCCCCCGGTAGCTGATTGGTCAGCGCGACTGAACGTCAATCCTAAGGGCCCGGTTTCGATTCCCGGCTGGGTCGGAGACTTTCTCCGCACAAGGAGCGGGTGTTGTTTTGTACTAATCATCATCTTTTCATCCCCATCGACGCGAAAGTCACCGAAGTGGCGTCAAATCGAAAGACTTGCACTCTGCCAACGGTTTACACGATGGGAGGCCGTAGTCACACGACTTTTTTTATGGGCTCCATCCTCCTCTTACTATCCGACCGCGAGTCTTTGAATTCGTGATGTGGTTCTTCTCATGTCTGCTGAATCAGAACTCCATATACCCGAACAATACAGTAGGATGTGTCCCATTATTGTTTAATACGCGATCTGTTTTACAGATGCACCACATTTTCCCAGAAACCTTCGATCAAATCTTTCACTCGCCTTCCCTAATACTTATTTTACGTGATCGTTCTATTTCGTATCACTTCTCAGTACCTATATTATTAAACAGCTAAGACGATCATAGACCGAATACAGAAGTTTAAAACGTTGTCATAGTATACTCGTAAAGAGATATAATTTGACTTTGAAGGTCTGACACAGTAATTCAATTATTAAAGTTACAAACTGTGTCTATACCCTCAGGTAGTGTAGCCCACTGCACCCAAATTACCTAAACTATTTTCATTCAGTATTTGAGAACGTGTTAATGATTTTCAAAACATTTTATACATAATTCCAAGGCTTGTGAAAGAAAACTAAACACTATTTCACCCTGGCACCCCCCTCCCCACACACACACACACAAAAAATTACTTGATGTAATATTTGTCTGTTACGCAAAATACATTTTTTCATATAGACCCTGAGAGGTTTAAGCATCTTTGTGCCATCTTCTGTGCTTGTCCCTTATTCCAAGAGTTATGAAGGATTATCTGTGCGTTATCGAGTACTGACTGACTGCCATCTGCAAATTTATCTTTCGCAAGTTCTTCTTTATTCACGTAAGTATTTGAGAAGCACACGGAAACACCGTACATCATTTGGCGAGCTTATTTTGTAAATAACACTTTTCAGCAGTGACTGCCAAGGGGGACTGATTTGAATAAAGAAAACGCACGACGATGACATAAAGGTGCGGAAACGTATTTGAGTCTCTAAGAAAAATAAAACAGTTTTTTGCATAAACAGGCAGATCTTACACCCAATAATTTTATCTGCAAACACGGCCTATGTAAGAGCAGCAAAAACAAATTGTGAAAGGAAAAAAATTTAACGCTCGCGACTTTTTCGCTCTTCGTGCAATAAAATTTCATCAGCCGGGTATCATTCTTCTGGTTTGTCACTATTGGTTTTAGTTTTTCCAGTAGTTTATTAACCATAATCCAAAACTAATGATACCAACATAATTGGTTTTTTGCTGTTTTGAGTCAAAAAAATTAGAATATATACAAAGACAGTAACTTATTCTCGAAAGAACAGTTATTGTTGATGACCGTGCAGCTTTTCCCTGAAATAAATGATGACTAACTGACAACCTCAGCTGCTGGCAGGTGTTGTTGTTATACCTCGATGTGGACAGCTGTCCACATCGAGGTATAACAACAACACCTGCCAGCAGCTGAGGTTGTCAGTTAGTCATCATTTATTTCAGGGAAAAGCTGCACGGTCATCAACAATAACTGTTCTTTCGAGAATAAGTTACTGTCTTTGTATATATAGTTAAAGGCTACCCAGCCATTGACCTTTGTCTGTGCGAATGCGCACAGGTTGCCCAAACTCTTACGGGAATCGCCAACGCGTGCGCGAGTAATGAGTGGGTGGGCAAATGTCTATAAGGTAAAATACATATGTAGAATTGTGGACAGTTGGGAATGTGAGTCTCACGGGAAGCGTGCAAGGGATAAGTCCCTGCAGTCGCGCTATTCATCTGTGTCCTCGGTGGCTCAGATGGATAGAGCGTCTGCCATGTAAGCAGGAGATCCCGGGTTCGAGTCCCGGTCGGGGCACACATTTTCAGCTGTCCACATCGAGGTATAACAACAACACCTGCCAGCAGCTGAGGTTGTCAGTTAGTCATCATTTAAAAAAATTAGAAGCCTAACGTAAAATATTTAACACATTAACTCATACGATATGAAGTAATCAGACGTTTGAAGCTGTTTTATAGATGGGAGCTCCATTATTTAAAGAACCCGAGCTGGGTAGCAGTTATTGTTTGCACTTAAATATTTGTATAATGTGACGTTCTCAAGATGTTCACTCCTAATATTCTAATGAGTTATTAAAGGATTCTTTTTCTTTATTGTAAGTATTAGCGGAACTTTATCCATATTTAAAGAGAGCTGCAATTCAGTAATTCAGTTTGGCACAGATCTTTCTGAAACTGCTTAAGATTGAATTTCAGGCATCAAAAATGAAATAGATCCATCAAGTCACAAGCAAGCGCGGTGGTAATGCAATATGGCAGCAAAACTCTCAGTCTTAACACGTAACAACGTAACGAAGAGGTGGACGTGGGTCGAGGTAATTCCTTCAGCCTAAGAGCTGTAATATTAATGTGTTGCAACAACAGCACTATTACCTGTGTGAATTAGTTTTATTTAATTGTAAACAGTGTCTGCGACACACGGCGCCACTTTTAACCCCTGTAAAGCGCAAGGTTGTCACGTTTTCAAAGGGAAACATCACCATATTTCTAGTATTCTTCTTCTTCTTTTGCTGCTGCCTTTGTCCCGCATCGTGAGTAGGGTCAGCTAGATTAAGTACGGATTTGGCATGGTTAAATTTTATGGGGTAGCCGGATGCCCTTTCTGCCGCCACCCCATACCCCCCAGGATGGAACGAGTGTACCCCAACTGTCTGCATCAAGTGTAAATCATGAAATAGTGCGAATGTGTTTCAAATGTCTGCCAGTCGTGTTACTGAGTCGGGACGTGGGGATCAGCCTAGTATTCACCCAGTGGAAAGTGGAAAACCACCTAAAAACCACATCCAGGCTTGTTGGCACACCAGCCATCGTCGTTAATCCGCCGGGTGGATTCGATCCGGGTCCGGCGCGCCTACCCAAGTCCAGGAAGCAGCGCATTAGCGCTCTCGGTTAACCAGGCGGGTTGGTCATCGGCATATTTCTAGTAAGAGGACTAAAAAACACAGGCGTTCGCAGAACTTATCGTGTGTAAATGAAGTGATGTGCTGCGACCAAACGCACTACACATAATAAGTTCCGTGGACACCTACGGCTTCTATTAAACTAAACTGCTCCCGAATAGGCCATGAAAGCCCAACGGTAAAGACCGGCCGCCGTGTCATCCACAGCTTATAGGGGATACTGGGTGCGGCGGATATGGAGTGGCATGTGGTCAGCACACCGCTCTCCCGGCCGTAAGTTAGTTTCCGAGACCAGAGCCGCTACTTCTCAGTTAAGTAGCTCCTCAGTTTTGCCTTATAAGGACCCGCTTGCCAACAGCGCTCGCCAGACCGGATGGTGACCCATCCAAGTGCTAGCCCAGCCCAACAGCGCTTAAATTCGGTGATCTGACGGGAACCGGTGTTACCAATGCGGCACGGCCGTTAGCATGGATTCTAGTCCTTTTACTGGAAATGTGACGACGAATCCCCTTGATAACGTGATAACCCTGTGCGTAAAGAGGCTTGTGTATGGTTGATTGTATTACCGAAATCAGTAACAATTAAATAAAAATAATTGTTGTGTACATAGTTCCGCGTAGTCAGCGCGCACACAACTTTCCCACTAGAGCGCTCCCCGCTAAGCACAACAGCGCAGACTCTGCGCTCGTCCGTCTCCGCTCCACGAGATGGCGCTGCCATAAAGACGGACCAAATTCTGCTTCCGTCATCCACAGCTTATAGGGGATACTGGATGCGGCGGATATGGAGTGGCATGTGGTCAGCACACCGCTCTCCCGGCCGTAAGTTAGTTTCCGAGACCAGAGCCGCTACTTCTCAGTTAAGTAGCTCCTCAGTTTTGCCTTATAAGGGCCCGCAGCCAATGAGCCAATGAGATTGCTGCTAACGTAGAACCTTTTCTCCTCGCGGATCACCCTCGCGCAGTGATACCTGAACGCGCGAGGTATTATAACAGGTGTCCGATCAGTCAATCTGCTACTCTAAGCGTGCAAGTGGCATTTCTATCGTCTAACCTAACGGCAGAAGATAAACACGCCACTATAGGACCACGAGACGTATTGCTGACACTCGCCTACTTCGTTAGAGCGACAAGTCAAATAATCTGATGGTGTGTGTACCTAAGGTCTTACAGTACGCACACCGCAATAATATACACAGCTGATGTTGTTAATTGTTTCTGCACATTAATATAAGAGTGGCTGTCTGATTATCCACTAGAACATTACTGTACTGACAAGCTGTTATATTAGCTGTGCGAAAATTCTGCTTTGTGTTGGGTTGCCGCGACAGAGGTGGTAAATCCAGGCTTTGGCTCTATAAATGTAAATATATTCCCAACGGAACTTAAGAGAGTCGGGTGTGCGGCACGTTCTATAGCAAAGTACGGTAATCCGATTATAACAAGCAAGAGACTGTTAACTCGTATGAATTTCTCTCGTCTTTGCAGCGCGTTCCACTAACGAGATGAAAGAAGCTGCGGATTTAGCGTTGACGGCGTGAGGTAAGAAGACAAATTAAACAACACAGTGTGAGGAGGTTAATTAGGGCGGCCGCCCCGGCGCTTTGTTCCTGACGTCACGCGCGCGCGCTGACTCCACCCGTGCGCCCGCCACAAAGGCAGCGCGCGAAAAGCACGCATTTGATAGCGATGCGCCGGCCACGGCTGCAGAGTCTCTGTTACTGTGTTGGGGGTGGCGCGCTTTCAGATGATGCTAGTGGTTTGTGTAATGTCCCTACAGACACAGCGAATTTACACATACCTCACGATAGGAATGATAGCAAGCGAAAGATGACTGAGTAAGGTCGTGCGAGCAAACAGTTAAGGTTCAAATGGTTCAAATGGCTCTGAGCACTATGGGACTCAACTGCTGAGGTCATTAGTCCCCTAGAACTTAGAACTAGTTAAACCTAACTAACCTAAGGACATCACAAACATCCATGCCCGAGGCAGGATTCGAACCTGCGACCGTAGCGGTCTTGCGGTTCCAGACTGCAGCGCCTTTAACCGCACGGCCACTTCGGCCGGCAACAGTTAGGGGATCTTACCCATTTACAACTATTTAGAAAAAAATGGTTCAAATGACTCTGAGCACTATGGGACTTAACATCTCAGGTCATCAGTCCCATAGAACTTAGAACTACTTAAACCTAACTAGTCTAAGGACATCACACACATCCATGCCCGAGGGGGGATTCGAACCTGCGATCGTAGCTGTCGCGCGGTTCCAGACTGAAGCGTTTAGAACCGTTCGGCCACACCTAACGGCGACTGTTTCGAAATAACATACTTGTTGTTCGTTAAGTCCGCTTCTATTTTAAAACATTGAACACTGTCGGAATAAAACACAACACAAAAAACAGTTCGTGTAGAGTAATGGTATGTAGGGGTACATTTGTCTAGGCACCATATTTAAGAGATTAAAGTTGCAATGTCGCATGTTAACGTAAGCTCAAGCAATGTGTTTGTACATTTGAAATTAATAACCTGTATACTACCAGCATGCATGCATTGTGTCGTAGAGGTGCCGAATGTCTACATCTACATCCATACTCCGCAAGCCACCTGACGGTGTGTGTCGGAGGGTAGCTTGAGTACCTCTATCGGTTCCCCCTTCTATTCCAGTCTGCTATTGTTCGTGGAAAGAAAGATTGTCGGTATGCTTCTGTGTGGGCTCTAACCTCTCTAATTTCATCTTCATGGTCTCTTCGCGAGATATCTGTAGCAGGTGAAGGTATGTTCCCGAAACTTCAACAAAAGACCGTACCGAGCTACTGAGTGTATCTCTTGCAGAGTCTTCCACTGGAGTTTATCTGTCATCTCCGTAACGATTTCGCGATTGCTAAATGATCCTGTAACCAAGCCTGCTGCTCTCCGTTGGATCTTCCATATCTCATCGATCAACCCTATCTAGTACGGATCCCACACCGGTGGACAGTATTCAAGCAGTGGGCGAACAAGTGTACTGTAACCTACTTGCTTTGTTTTCGGACTGCGTTTCCTTAGGATTCTTCCAATGAATCTCAGTCTGGCATCTGCTTTACCGACGATTAATTTTATATGGTCATTCCATTTTAAATCACTCCTAATACCTACGCCCAGATAATTTATGGAATTAACTGCTTCCAGTTGCTGACGGCTGCACTCGCTGGACAGTGTGTCTAAGGCATTCAGCCTGACCGGGTTGCCTCCAACTATGTCTCCGACGATTGTCTGGTTAAAGGCATATGCGACACTCATCGGTGAAGAGAACTTGATGCCAATCCTGAGCGGTCCATTCGGCATATTGTTGGGCCTATCTGTACTGCACTGCATGGTGTCGTGGTTGCAAAGCTGGACCTCACCACGGACGTGGGGAGTGAAGTTGCGCATCATGCAGTGGTAACATGACGTCCTGTGACTGCACGAAAAGCGTTATTTAGCATGGTGGCTTTACTGTCAGGGTTTCTAAAAAATGGTTCAAATGGCTCTGAGCACTATGGGACTCAACATCTTAGGTCATAAGTCCCCTAGAACTTAGAACTACTTAAACCTAACTAACCTAAGGACATCACACACACCCATGCCCGAGGCAGGATTCGAACCTGCGACCGTAGCAGTCCCGCGGTTCCGGACTGCAGCGCCAGAACCGCTAGACCACCGCGGCCGGCTGTCAGGGTTTCTCCGAGCCACAATCCGTTGGTAGCAGTCATCCATTGCAGTAGTAGCCCTTGGGTGGCCTGAGCGAGGCATATTATCTTCAATTTCTGGCTCTCTGTATCTCCTTCATGTCCGAACAACATCGATTTGCTTCACTCCGAGACGCCTGGTATCTTCCCTTGTTGAGAGCCCTTCCTTGCACAAAGTAACAATGCGGACGCGATCGAACAGCGGTATTGACCGTCTAGGCATGTTTGGACTACAGACAACACGAGCCGTTAACCTTCCTCGTGAAATGACTGGAAGTGATCGGCTGTCAGAGCCCCGCGAATAGCGCTACTCATGCATGTTTGTTTAAATCTTTGGGTGGTTTAGCGACATCTCTGAACAGTCAAAGGGACTGTGACTGTGATACAATATCCACAGTCAACGTCTACCTACAGGGGTTTCTGGAACCGGTGTGATGGAAAGCTTCTTCCGCTGTATTATATTGGGATTTTTTTTTTCCGTCAGGAAATTCAAAAGTAAAGAAACAAAAATGGATCTGAGCACTATGGAACTCAACATCTGAGGAAAGCCAATCCCTAGAACTTAGAACTACTTAAACCTTACTAACTTAAGGACATAACACACATCCATGCCCGAGGTAGGATTTGAACCTGGGACCGTAGCAGTCGCGCGGTTCCGGGCTGAAGCGCCTAGTACCGCTCGGCCACTTCGGCCGGTGTAATGAAACAAATGGTTCAAATGGCTCTGAGCACTATGGGACTCAACTGCTGTGGTCATCAGTCCCCTAGAACATAGAACTACTTAAACTCAACTAACCTAAGGACATCACACACATCCATGCCCGAGGCAGGATTTGAACCTGCGACCGTAGCAGTCGCACGGGTCCGGACTGCGCGTCTAGAACCGCGAGAACACCGCGGCCGGCCGTAATGAAACACCGAGAAGATATTTTGGGATGTTCATGGAACCTCAAACACGTACAAACCATCGGTCGATGTGAGAATTCTCTGTCAGTGTCAGAGGGGCCACCAGAGTGCATTAGTGTTGTTTGTGTTTAGTGCTGTTCCAAGGCTTGGTTGGTTTTATATGGGTTGTGATCTGGATGCAAGGACTGCTGACGAATGAAGGCGTATTGTGTTCAGCGATGAATTGCAATTCTGCACAACTAACTCGGTGACTGTCTTCGGCAAGTCTGGCTGCGATATGAGGAGAAGTCCCATTCTTTCAGATTTGGAGAGGCGCAGCGGTGTTGCTCCTAGAGTCATTGTGCAGGGAGCCTTCGAGTGTAAGTGGTGGTCGTTGACGCCACAACCTACTTCACGATCATACGACGTCCTCTGCACGTGGCACCTGTCACTATGAATTGTCTGCGCTTTGCGAAGTACTCCCATGGCCAGAATGATACCCATAGTTGTCTCCGATAGAACATTTGTGGGACCAGCTCAAACGTCATCTACCAGCGCCAGTATCAAGGTTCAAAATGGTTCAAATGGCTCTGAGCACTATGGGACTTAGCTTCTGAAGTTATCAGTCCCCTAGAACTTAGAATTACTTAAACCTAACTAATCTAAGGACATCACACACATCCATGCCCGTGGCAGGATTCGAACCTGCGACCGTAGCGATTACGCGGTTCCAGACTGTAGTGTCTAGAACCGCTCGGCCACACCGGCCGGCCAGTATCAAGGACCAGTTACAACAGTTGTGGCCCAGCTCGTCGCGTGTGCTACATCAAGGCGATATTCAAGTTCTGCCCATGTTCGGGTAAGCATTGCAGCGTCAACATATCCGATTCCTTCACTAATTCTTGCTTGAACGTTACCAATGTTTTTCATTTTTTTTTTTTTTTTTTTTTTGTCATCAGTCTACTGACTGGTTTGATGCGGTCCGCCACGATTCCTTCCCTGTGCTAACCTCTTCATCTCAGAGTAGCACTTGCAACCTACGTCCTCAATTATTTGCTTGACATATTCCAATCTCCGTCTTCCTCTTCAGATTTTGCCCTCTACAGCTCCCTCTAGTACCATGGAAGTCATTCCCTCATGTGTTAGCAGATGTCCTATCATCCTGTCCCTTCTCCTTATCAGTGTTTTCCACATATTCCTTTCCTCTCCGATTCTGCGTAGAACCTCCTCATTCCTTACCTTATCAGTCCACCTAATTTTCAACATTCGTCTATAGTACCACATCTCAAATGCTTCGATTCTCTTCTGTTCCGGTTTTCCCACAGTCCATGTTTCACTACCATACAATGCTGTACTCCAGACGTACATCCTCAGAAATTTCTTCCTCAAATTAAGGCCGGTATTTGATATTAGTAGACTTCTCTTGGCCAGAAATGCCTTTCTTGCCATAGCGAGTCTGCTTTTGATGTCCTCCTTGCTCTGTCCGTCATTGGTTATTTTACTGCCTAGGTAGCAGAATTCCTTAACTTCAATGACTTCGTGATCATCAATCCTGATGTTTAGTTTCTCGCTGTTCTCATTTCTACTACTTCTCATTACCTTCGTCTTTCTCCGATTTACTCTCAAATCATACTGTGTACTCATTAGATTGTTCATTCCGTTCAGCAGATCATTTAATTCTTCTTCACAAGCAATGTCATCAGCAAATCGTATCATTGATATCCTTTCACCTTGTACATTAATTCCACTCCTGAACCTTTCTTTTATTTCCATCATTGCTTTCTCGATGTACAGATTGAAGAGTAGGGGCGAAAGGCTACCGCCTTGTCTTACACCCTTCTTAATACGAGCACTTCGTTCTTGATCGTCCACTCTTATTATGCCCTCTAGGTTGTTGTACCTATTGTATATGACCCGTCTCTCCCTATAGCTTACTCCTACTTTTTTCAGAATCTCGAGTAGCTTGCACCATTTTATATTGTCGAACGCTTTTTCCAGGTCGACAAATCCTATGAACGTGTCTTGATTTTTCTTTAGCCTTGCTTCCATTATTAACCGTAACGTCAGAATTGCCTCTCTCGTCCCTTTACTTTTCCTGAAGCCAAACTGATCGTCACCTAGCGCATACTCAATTTTCTTTTCCATTCTTCTGTATATTATTGTTGTAAGCAGCTTCGATGCATGAGCTGTTAAGCTGATTGTGCGATAATTCTCGCACTTGTCAGCTCTTGCCGTCTTCAGAACTGTGTGGATGATGCTTTTCCGAAAGTCAGATGGTATGTCTCCAGACTCACATATTCTACACACCAACGTGAATAGTCGTTTTGTTGCCACTTCCCCCAATGATTTTAGAAATTCTGATGGAATGTTATCTATCCCTTCTGCCTTATTTGACCGTAAGTCCTCCAAAGCTCTTTTAAATTCCGATTCTAATACTGGATACCCTATCTCTTCTAAATCGACTCCTGTTTCTTCTTCTATCACATCAGACAAATCTTCACGCTCATAGAGGCTTTCAATGTATTCTTTCCACCGATCTGCTCTCTCCTCGGCATTTAACAGTGGAATTCCCGTTGCACTCTTAATGTTACCACCGTTGCTTTTAATGTCACCAAAGGTGGTTTTGACTTTCCTGTATGCTGAGTCTGTCCTTCCGACAACCATATCTTTTTCAATGTTTTCACATTTTTCCTGCAGCCATTTCGTCTTAGCTTCCCTGCACTTCCTATTTATTTCATTCCTCAGCGACTTGTATTTCTGTATTCCTGATTTTCCCGGAACATGTTTGTACTTCCTCCTTTCATCAATCAACTGAAGTATTTCTTCTGTTACCCATGGTTTCTTCGCAGCTACCTTCTTTGTACCTATGTTTTCCTTCCCAACTTCTGTGATGGCCCTTTTTAGAGATGTCCATTCCTCTTCAACTGTACTGCCTACTGCGCTATTTCTTATTGCTGTATCTATAGCGTTAGAGAACTTCAAACGTATCTCGTCATTCCTTAGTACTTCCGCATCCCACTTCTTTGCGTATTGATTCTTCCTGACTAATGTCTTGAACTTCAGCCTACTCTTCATCACTACTATATTGTGATCTGAGTCTATATCTGCTCCTGGGTACGCCTTACAATCCAGTACCTGATTTCGGAATCTATCTGACCATGATGTAATCTAATTGAAATCTTCCCGTATCTCCCGGCATTTTCCAAGTATACCTCCTTCTCTTGTGATTCTTGAACAGGGTATTCGCTATTACCAGCTGAAACTTGTTACAGAATTCAATTAGTCTTTCTCCTCTTTCATTCCTTGTCCCAAGCCCATATTCTCCTGTAACCTTTTCATCTACTCCTTCCCCCACAAAAGCATTCCAGTCGCCCATGACTATTAGATTTTCGTCCCCCTTTACATACTGCATTACCCTTTCAATATCCTCATACACTTTCTTTATCTGTTCATCTTCAGCTTGCGACTTTGGCATGTATACCTGAACTACCGTTGTCGGTGTTGGTCTGCTGTCGATTCTGATTAGAACAACCCGGTCACTGAACTGTTCACAGTAACACACCCTCTGCCCTACCTTCCTATTCATAACGAATCCTACACCTGTTATACCATTTTCTGCTACTGTTGATATTACCCGATACTCATCTGACCAGAAATCCTTGTCTTCCTTCCACTTCACTTCACTGACCCCTACTATATCTAGATTGAGCCTTTGCATTTCCCTTTTCAGATTTTCTAGTCTCCCTACCACGTTCAAGCTTCTGACATTCCACGCCCCGACTCGTAGAACGTTATCCTTTCGTTGATTATTCAATCTTTTTCTCATGGTAACCTCCCCCTTGGCAGTCCCCTCCCGGAGATCCGAATGGGGGACTATTCCGGAATCTTTTGCCAATGGAGAGGTCATCATGACACTTCTTCAATTACAGGCCACATGTCCTGTGGATACACGTTATGTGTCTTTAATGGAATGGTTTCCATTGCCTTCTGCATCCTCATGTCGTTGATAATTGCTGATTCTTCCGCCTTTAGGGGCAATTTCCCACCCCTAGGATAAGAGAGTGCCCTGAACCTCTATCCGCTCCTCCGCCCTCTTTGACAAGGCCGCTGGCAGAATGAGGGTGACTTCTTATGCCGGAAGACTTCGACCGCCAATGCTGATTATTTATCAAAATTTAGGTAGTGGCGGGGATCGAACCCGGGACCGAAGACGTTTTGATTATGAATCAAAGGCGCTACCCCAAAACCACGGGTTGCCAATCTTATGACAGGCGTAACCCCACAAAAAGAATTGTAATGGCGTGATACCGCGTGATACCGGGGGAATGCGAATTCCATGCGATGGAACCATCACGACCCATCGACCACTAATGGAATAAGTTCAAATGGCTCTGAGCACTATGGGACTTAACAGCGGAGATCATCAGTTCCCTAGAACTTAGAACTACTTAAACCTAACTAACCTAAGGACATCACACACATCCACGCCCGAGACAGGATTCGAACTTGCGATCGTAGCGGTCGCGCGGTTCCAGACTGAAGCGTCTAGAACCGCTCGGCTACTCCGGCCGGCAAGGTAACAAGTCATTCAGTATGTCCTGCACCTTCAGACTCCAATGTGATGCTGCGTTGAAATGCAGTTTGCAAATGATTGACACACAAGGCTTTCGATGAAGGCTTTCAACAGGGCCGGCTTCTATAAAGCTTTCGAAGCACCTCAATGTGCATGTTTTTGACTTTTGTGTCCTCCAATGGTGGCGTCCGTAACTCCGTAGTAACGTTGTCACAAATTTGGATTCCAGATGACATTGACTCGGCCTGATCTCTTGCCGTTTTGATGCACTCGTAGTTAATTCTGCAACAAAGGACAAAGAATAACTACTTGGGGGCTGTTAAACGTATTACAACAAATCTCTGTTCTCTACCTGCACGTTATGATTGTTTGTAATGATAGTGAGATTTTATGGGCCTCCCTGCACGAATGTTTCAAGCTTCACCTTGGCTAACGGCGACCGTATTTCATATTCTGTCCCATTATTTTTCTTGTTGTACACTTTGTGTAACTTTCTTCTCTAAAGTAGTTGTTTCCTTTCGTCCATATTCACTGCAAAGTTCTTACAATTTCTGCACGTTTATATTTGTAAATTTATTGTTGTCACTACCTTAGGACAAGTCTCGCTATAGATTCAGGCATCTGTAACCTCAAGCTACACCTGTGTTCTGCTAGTATAACACTTCATCTGCCAATTATGTTAAGTTCAAATGGTTCAAATGGTTCTGAGCACTATTCGACTTAACTTCTGAGGTCCTCAGTCGCCTAGAACTTAGAACTAATTAAACCTAACTAACCTAAGGACATCACACACATCCATGCCCGAGGCAGGATTCGAACCTGCGACCGTAGCGGTCGCTTGGCTCCAGACTGTAGCGCCTAGATCCGCTCGGTCACTCCGGCCGGCTTATGTTAAGTCCTGCACTTGGCAAACATAGGGAAGTTGACTTGGTTGTAAGTCGTGGCAAACGAACATCTAAATGTATAATCTCCGAGCCACCTTAAAGTGTACCTCTAGGCATTATTCTTCCCAGCTGTAGTTACATTCACTTCGAGCGCGGAAAGAGACGCTAACGGTAAACCTCCGAACGGGACTAAGTTCCTTTGATTTTTACCGTCTTGTTGCTTTTGCGAGATAGGAAGAAAAGAGGAAGGACTATGATGTATGCTGGTAGGCTCTTCTCAGAATTTTAACAGTAAACCTCAGTACGATGCACAACTCTTCTCCTGCAGAGTCTGTCGCTGGAACTGAAGAAAATCTTTGTCATGCTGTCGCGCTTAGTGATCGAACCCGAATGAAAACGTGCTGTTGTTCCTTGGATTTTCTCTCGTATATCGTAATCCGATACTTTCTCTACAATTTCTCACTGTTTGACCGCAGCTAGTGTCTCAGATTCACTGTTAAATACTGCTTTTACTTTATTAATTTTCAATACACGTTGGATAATACATTTTACCAAAGGTGTTCCCAAGCGTGACAGTGTCCCTGAAAACGATAGCTTATTATCGTGTGACGAGCCTGTTCTGAACCGAAAACTGATACAATGGATTAATAGCCAGTGTAGAACACTTCTTATGTGTCTGTTCATTGTTTTTAAGTTTCTCATGACATTATATCAGTCATTCATCTTTTCCAAATGCGTCCGTTACTTTTCCTCCTATAATACTTGCGTATAAGCGTTCAGGTACATTATGGTCTAAACTGCAGTATTCAGCCGTAGTTATGATAAACCAGTTATCACTTTGTGTTAGTGAAAATGTTACTGTTAGTAGTCCATTGCACGTCTCATTTTAACTATCGTTTATTATTGATCATTTGCGACAGCTTAAAATTTGTACTGGTAGTAGACGCTGGACGTAGGACTTTTCCGATTACTGGTCTGTGAATTGTCCAATTTGTCACTGCCTTCTCAACATTCTATCCGAATATAACATTGTTTCTGTCGAGTAAAGCCCCCCTAAACAGTAAATGTGATAGTTAGGCTGACTTATCGATAACCACAGAACTGTAACTGATTACGAAATCCTGCCCAGCCCATTGTCTACACATTCAGTGTGAACCTGTTTTCACACACCGATTCTATTTTCGAGAAGATGGTTCAGAAACTATATTTATCACCTTGAATGAGTTTCATGTGCTATGTCACATGGATTTTCTTATTAATCTGACGTTAGATACAGCAAATGCGTTCGTGATAAAATATTACATTCCTGAAACTGAGATTATAATAGCAAAATTACTACAACACCCAGTGGATAACTTGCAGATCAATGATTTAACAGCCACTGATGACATAGAAACCTAAATAAAACTCTTTTACAGTACAATTGCAACTTAATGAAAGTAACGTATGGCATTCAATACCAGTGACTGCAAATTAACGATTCAATGATATGCAAAAAGTAACATCTAGAGTAAACGGAGAAACATTTTTCAGTGGTACCAGAGCTGTATCTGACTTTTCCCTTAGATATCCTTATAACTAAGCGAAAAGTCGGATCCAACTTTGGTACCTCTGAAAAATGTCGAGTCGAGTCGGTTACAGATGTTGATAAGATATCCAAAACTTTTCTACTTTACTACAATACTCAGATTTTAAATAACCTTCATAAAGTAAAACTTTATAACAATGTTTTAGTGTCATATGTTGACGCTGTCGTAAATAATCGTCCTCGCAAAAGTAAAAGAAACAGTAGAATCAATCTCGGTCTGTTGTCTGTGTCTCGACTGAACGTCCACCAAATACGAAAATTAATTACATCTAAACATACGTAAGAGGCTAATCGCTTACGTGTTAGCCTTTATACTGCCTCGACACGATGTAAAAACACCCCGACCCAAATCCTGTACCACTTTAGTTCATACCGATATATAGGGGGAGAATTTCGACAAGCTGTGGCGCTTTAAATCTGAAACTTCTACTCCAGGATAGTAACAGTGAAAACAGGAAGACGAAACATACATAAGCTGTCAACGTTGTTACAGATGCTGTAACTTTTATTTTTGAGTGAATACGTAATTTTCTTATTTTCAGAAAGAGAAGTATGTGGGACATCCATCTGATTGAATTTTATGTGACCTGCTTTTTCAATAAGGCACTTTGATTTGATTCATGAATTTTATCTCCCTATATCTTCTACTACATTTAAGAACTGATTATTAAACATACCTGATACCTGCAAACGACCATTTATAGCCCTTCCATTCAAATAAATACTGATGCTATCCTGTTGTAATGACTGTTGACCTACGTCTCTTTGCACTACATTCCATACCGGTTTAAGACTACTGTCGTAATTACTGATTTCTGACGAAAAATAAAAATATTTTCTATCAAATGTTACCAGTACACATTGAGAGAAGTAAACTGATTGTTTCAGTTTACGTCTTGTTTGGAAAGTAACGTAGCAGTTCAAATAATGTGGATATTTTGCAAATGTGATCATTTTGCCAATATTGCTTAAAGAATCTGTACTTGGATTGGTTTTGGTTCCATTCGGCAAATAACGTATATTATCTTTTGCATAAAATCTTACATGCCCCCTATCCATTATTTATTTGAGGCAACCATGACAATACGGCTCATTGTTAGAGTAAGGGAATCAGGAAAACAAGACCCGGACTGTTTAATGTTCCTGACAACACGCCATTACACTGTGAAGTGGAATAAAGGCATTCGTGATTCGCCGGCGTTATGTATCAGATGGCGCCGTGCCACAGTACGAAATGCATAAAATAACTCACGCCATCTTCTACACGTCTGTTTCATAATCTAAAAAGAAAATACCAGTTATCCGTTCAAACGACATAACATTATGCATCTAACGCTCCATACGTTACTTTTCACTCGCTCATTCAGTAATCACCTGGTTATAATAAATCACATAACCATGCAATATACGTGACGTTGTTAGTTAATATCAATAATAATTTCCATTGTGTTATATGCGCTACCCTATTAACCACATATAGCAAAAAAAAAGTAGTCGTGAGTCACTGAACCATTTAGGGACTACTACCGGAGTTTTTTTTCACGTTCCGCATGATCACTAATTAAATTGATTCACGCAGTATTACCTTCGGCAGCTGTTAGGCTTAAGTGATTAGCAGAAACTCGCTAATGCTGATAGTATAAAACGTGATCGTCCTGTGTATCGGCTTATCCCTTCTCTTATGTATATCCATTACAACTATTTGAAAATGTCACTCAGAAAGGCCGTGTCTCGGGCTAGATGAGCTCGTAAAGCATTTCCTCTGAAGCGTAAGCGCTCCTTTTACCTGGTCGAACATAGTGTTTCAATTAGCCAGTAAAATTCACTTCAGAGTGCTTATCCTTGTAGAGTGCTTCACTCTCTATTCACGTTATTTATATGTTACATGCGAAATGTGTAAGGAATGAAAGGGATGCCTTGCAGTAAGTTACATATAATGAAACCTAGAACACTACGTATTTTCTAGGAAAAAGTTCGAGATTAATTCTTAGGAACGTCTATCAGAGGCCGTAAAACAACTTACAGACGACATTAGTTGCAAAAATGTGGAAGAGCTTCCAGAAATATGAGGAAAATTGGGCAAAAATGTATAGAGAATGATATTTTGCTTCTCCATGGGAACAAAATACCATTCCTGGCTCTCAGAAATTCAGGGATATACGAATAACTTCAAGGTGGAAATTTATTCTGCATGTCCTTCTTAATATTAAGCAACACGGGCCAAATTAAACACAGACAAATCTCAGTGTTGAGTCAGATCTTGCAAACAACCAGCAAACGATGACCTCGATTTGTGTTTAAAGCCTTCAGATCTGATAAAAATTAGTTGAAAATCATTCTGTAAATACATTGCATAAAATTTATATTTCGCTTTATTATCACTTCACATTTATCCGTTTGCATGTTTTATCCCACTATTAGTCAAAACAGCTGCGATACGTACTTTTAATATGTGATGACATCTATTAATCGATGTAGTTGACGCACATAAGTACACAGATAAGTACATCGAATAGGACTGAAGATTTGGTAAGCAAGGCAGCGAAAGTGATACAGGGAGAATCAGTAATTAGTGACCACGATCGCTCTCGCACCACTACGGTGGGAAGTGACATATATTGACAATTTAATCGCTTCTGATGTCAAAACATACATTAACTTACATAGCTGTATTCAATACCAGTACGGGAAGCGTACTTTCTAGCAGAGTACTTCCCTATACATCATTTATTCTGCCACTTGGGAAAACCTTCTTCAATACTGAATTGCACATAATATATTCTTCTAAAGAAGAGAGGTGTTCGCGTAAGAACATCGCTCTCAATTCGCTTCAATTTAAAGCTGTGGTAGGAAAGGCAACAAAGAAATAGTAAATCATAGAATTCAGAAGAGCCGCTCAACTGAGAATGCCAATTACCCCACCACTCGCCAAATTTCACAAGCGTTAAATAACAAATATGAAAGCTGTGCATTTTCTGTGGCCTGTCTAAAATATTTGACTCTGTGAATCACAATATCCTCCCAGAGAAACAGAAGTTTTGTGGAACTGATGGTATAGCCAGCCAGTGAAAAGTCATAAAAACTGAACTAAACTCTCGTGAGAGGCCTCGGAAGGCCGAACGGTGCCGATCGGCCGCCGTGTCTTCCTTAGCCGATAGGCGTCACTTATTCGATTACTGAGGTGCATTTGGCCAGCACACTGCTCTCCCCACCATTGACAGTTTTCGTGACTAGAGCCACCACTTCTTAATCGACTGTCTGCTGAATTAGCCTCACAAGCACAGAGTACACCCCACTTGCCCACAGCTCTCGGCGGCCCCAGACGGTCATTCATCCAAATGCAAGTCAAGCCTGACGGCACTCAACGTCGGTGATCTGAAGGGAACCAGTCTTACCACTGCGGCAAGGCTGTTGGCAGAACATGACATATCTAACAAAAATTTAATAATTCAACGAATGTAAGCAGGAGTGTTTCTTCCGACGGGGAAGAAATTTCCTCAATCTTAGATCCACTATGGTTTCTGATAAATGTAAACGGCCTTCCGTCTAACATACAACAAACACAAGTAGTTCTTTTTGCGGATGAGTTTAGTTCTGTAGTCAGTCCAGACATGCACACAGCTAGACGTCGAATGGTAAATAATGATCATATATGTATGAAGTTGTTTTCTACAAATGGTCTCACCCTAAATTTCAGAAAGGCGGAACGCATTCGGTTCTGCACATCTGGAGATACTACACCGATGGTAAGTGTAAGACTTGGTGATGAATTAATACCTAGGATGGAAACTTCAGAGCCTTTAGGTGTTCACATTGATGAGAATTTAAAGAAGAAAGAACACATTTTATAATTCCTAAAACAACTTAGCACTTGGAATCATTGGAAATCTTGGAGAGAAAGAAATCAGTAAGATGTCATATACTGAGCATTATTATTAGTAATGTCGTGTAAAATAATGTTCTGTTGTAACTCCTCCTTCAGAAAGAAAACGTTCATTCCTCAGAAATGCGATGGAAAGACGACCTGTAGGTTTCACGCACAATCATCTTGTAGACATCGGTTGAAGGAGTTAGACATTTTGACTAATTCTTCACAATATATTTATTCCCTCATGAAATTTGTTGTAATTGGTGCACTGTAGCTCATAAAAGACAATGATGTGCATACTTACAATACCAGAAGAAGCCAATAATCTTTAAAATGTCATCATGTAGTTATAGTTACATAATTCTGAATGTATAATGTTAGTGTAATATGACTCGTTCCCAATACGAATAAACGTGCAGATGACACATGGAGCCGGCCGCTGTGACCGAGCGGTTCTAGGCGCTTCAGTCTGGAACCGCGCGACCGCTACGAGCGCAGGTTCGAATCCTGCCTCGGACATGGATGTGTGTGATGTCCTTAGGTTAGTTAGGTTTAAGTAGCTCTAAGTTGTAGGGGACTGATGACCTCAGATGTTAAGTCCCACAATGCTGAGAGCCATTTGAACAACATACGGAACCAACCAACTAAACATGAGAACGCGGGGTTTCCTGGTGTTTTTAACTAATGAAAACTTGTTCGATCGTTGGCCGAGTAACTATTATTAACAGTTTTCATCCGTTTAGGAGTAGCAGCAAACTTGTAAAAAGCTGCTAGTAATTGGCACTGTTTCAGGGCTGATTAGCTGGTAATTTTCAGATTATTATTTTTTACTCTAAAAAAATAACATTTCGTTATTAATGAAAATTTAACTGTCATTCATGCCAGATATGAACAAACCAGGCAATGTTTTGTGCCATAAAAACTACAGATGTGATTGCAAAACATTTCTAGTTTAGCATATTACGATTTAATATCATTACTTCATACCACACCATGTATCGATGGAGTTTAATACATTGGCTGCGTACTCTTAGAAGACGCTGCTTCAAATCTCCACCAGGCTATCCCGATTAAATTTTCCTTGGTTTCCATAAATCGTTTCAGGTGAATGCCTGGATGCCTCTTTCTAAAGGAACACTGCTGAATCCTCATTCGTTCTTCGGCAAACCATGCTTGTGTTCCGATTAAAGTGATCTCGTGAGACGCTACCACTCAAACCTTCTTTCTTTTCATGACAGAATGCTACTATAGTACGCCCATTCGTATGTCAGCAGGTTCCAGCAGAAGTTGTACCGGATAGTTTCGATAGTCACTATATTTAATTACAATAATAGCACTGCGTCATTGTGCACCATTATATCTTATCAGGTATGTTGAGATATCGTTTCTAAAAGCAACGATGGGCTCCATCTAAATAAAATGGTAACAAAAATTTCACATTAAGGCTGTGTATCAGTTATTCTGTACATCACATTAAATAGCGACACTACGTAACTGATTACTGAGATTGGTGTGAGTGAAACATTTGTGGAATTTCATTAAGCGTGGTTCACATTTAAAGGATTTACAAGATCAATTACTAAAATAAATATTTCGTATATATTTATGTAAACTGAAGGTAATAATAGACCTCCAGTAAAAACTTTCAGCAGTGATTCAATATAATAGTTCCCTAAAGAAATACCATTTACCAGCACTGAAACAGACGAAAATGAAAAACTTACTTTAAAAACCTGTGGCTCAATCCAATTAAACAAAACTTACACCTTTACAGTAATAATGTACCGAAATCACTAAACAGTTTCGTATCTCAAATTCAGCAGACCTGTGATAGGCTGATGAGTGTTATGTGTCAGTGATACCAACTACAGAGAAATGTAGGAGGTTGAAGTTAGGAGACAGGTACTGGTGGAAGTAAAGCTGCGAGGACGAGTCGTGCTTGAGCAGCTAAGTTGGTGGAGCACTTGCTCACGAAAGGCAAAGTTTCTGGGTTCGAGTCCTGGTCCACCACACAATCTTAATCTGCCAGGAAGTTTGAATTACAAAGAAAGTATGCTAAAAGATCCATTTATTTTTAGAAAGGCCCTGGATACACAATAAAATTTAAATTTCCATATGAAATGGTATGTCACATAATTTTAATTACTGGTCACTGTAGCCACTTAAAGCTACACCTGCTACTTAAATTTTCAAACCATTTGCTTGCCATAGTACAAAATACACATCTATATCACGTTGTTCGCTTACAGAGAGCTTCTGCAAAGCTTTTTTGCATCCACATCGACTTTAGATAGTAGACACCTCCTATCTTATCGTAACCTACAACGGAACTGCGTGGCATGAATTCACACATTTAAGTCGCATGTTTTATTACTGTTTCATCGTACGTGCTCACATATTCGGCATTGCAAAAGCGAGAGCACGCGTGAGTCTCAGTTACATGAAACTGACTACTACTTGTCGAACATTCCTTGATAGATGCACTCTTTCTTCTGAGCAGGTAGAAATAAAAGTAGTTTGGACTATAATGTTTTGTTTGGCCACTGACACCGTTAGGGTGTAACAATGTCTCCATGACTCAGCGCAGTAGCCCTAACATAATGAATGACGTGATATGTTTATTTCCAAATGAGTGATGAAGCCATTTTAGACCCACAAAAAATGGTTCAAATGGCTCTGAGCACTATGGGACTCAACTGCTGTGATCATCAGTCCCCTAGAACTTAGAACTACTTAAACCTAACTAAGGACATCACACACATGCATGCCCGAGGCAGGATTCGAACCTGCGACCGTAGCAGTCGCACGGTTCCGGACTGCGCGCCTAGAACCGCGAGACCACCGCGGCCGGCTCAGACCCACAGCTGGAGCTAATAGAGTGAAATGAAATTCGCACTCTTGGAAGCTGCAATATGTTACCTCATGTACTAACAGTACAAAAATCTCTGAAACAAAATTTCGACTCATACAAATTTTCCGCGGAAAAAGGAGGTCAAAGAAAGGTATTTCGCAACCGCTTTACTCACAAGCGCAATAGGCACCTTCATTCAACATTTTAAGGATATGCTACCCCATTTGTGCAGTGGATAGAATTTCTTATTAGAATACTTGAGTTCGAGAGTTCTGTCGCCTGTCTGGGTGATTTTTTTCTTTAATTTTGTAGCCGTCATCCGTAGCAGCAGTCGCATGTGAGACACTTTATTGCGAACAGCAGAGTAATCACGTAGATGTAGATGCAGATTTAGTTTTGTTGCGATGAGTGACGGTGCCATAACGTCAGCTGCCCTCACGTGTCTGTTTGTTTGGGTAAGCACAGCTCGTGATAACCGCAACCCCCGTCCGTACTGTCCCGAAGCCACCCCTGTATTTTCTAGAACATCAACCAATTTTCACAACTATGACCAACTTCAGAAGTAAGAGTAAATAGCTTTTCCTAGGAGTACAAATTTTTGCGTAGCTCACATAATGTTCTACGAATCAATAAGCATCTCGTACTACATACTAACTAATTTAGCCACATGATGCTTCTCAGGATTCAAGTTGTCTCCAAACCAAATTTCGTCAAAGCGGGTTGGGCGATTAGAATGCGAAAAGGTAACAAACAGACACACTTTCTCATTTATAATATTAATATTGATAATATGAATTGTAGACGCAGCTTTTTAATCGTTACGCAGAAATTAAACCATATCTTATACAAAACGCGTGGGTACATTTAACAGGCGCGTTTTGTCTTTAAACATTTACTCTGTTCTCTTCCATGCACTACACACCTCAATGCTCTCCGGTGCATTGTCAACATTGCTTCCCATTCCTTTTGTTATTCTTATTCCCCAAAAGTAAAAAAAAAACTTAATAACTAAACACATGACGTTCTTATTTAATATAATATGCTTGTGTAACACATCCACATTGGTAAGTTTTGTACTTACTCGTGTCCTATGACAGGGAATGTATGTTTAAATTGATATTGAATACATATGACATATCTCACCAAGAATTGTTATTTTAAAGGGGAGAAGAACTGTAGTTGAACGTCCGCAGCTCGTGGTCGTGCGGTAGCGTTCTCGCTTCCCGTGCCCGGGTTCCCGGGTTCGATTCCCGGCGGGGTCAGGGATTTTCTCTGCCTCGTGATGACTGGGTGTTGTGTGATGTCCTTAGGTTAGTTACGTTTAAGTAGTTCTAAGTTCTAGGGGACTGATGACCATAGATGTTAAGTCCCATAGTGCTCAGAGCCATTTGAACCATTTTGTAGTTGAACGATATGATTCGTGTACTACGACTTTATTATAAGGATGATAGAGATTTAAAAAATAACTAAATAACTAAAGAAATATTCATGACTAATAACATGCACATTCAGTTTTATAAATTTTATTTTCCGATAAAAAGAGAGCACAATCAGGTATCAGGGAAACATTCCATTTCAGGTGCATAGAATATCCATACGAGTCAACTAAAAGGGAGTAATATATTGATTCCCTGGCACAAGGCATGCAAGCAGATAATTCACCTCATACATTGCATGGCCGCGCAGAAAACAGTTCAGCAACTGGACAATGGTCACGCCTTAGTCTTGTCATTAACATGCGCTCACACAACGTGACGTAACCAGACTTCCGCACACAAAACTGCATACTCAACCATCGACTACCATACCAACGGCACAGCGATATTAATATACAAAAACGAATTAAATAATTAAGTAGTTGAACTCGAGTACTTTTCTGCCTTCGGTTAACTGCAGTTACACTACACTGCAGAATACAAACCTGCAACACCTTTACGGACAAGGTCATTTTATAGATAAGTGAGATGACAGGCAGCTCACCATTGCAGCAATATATGATAACAAGTTTAAGATCTTATGAAAAAGACATAATAAAGTCAAGGACGACCAAACAGAAGAATCGTTATCCAGTATTCCCCTCTCTGGAGCAGCGCAGCCCTTATTGTCGCACGCAAACGATCATAAAAGTGCTGAATGGTATCCTGCGATCGATTATCCCTCTTGCGCCTTTTGTTGCAATTAAGCTATTTTTCTTGCAAGCTCTGGAGAACGAGGGAGTTCCCTCTTCATTATGTTGCACCATGTTCAATTGGCAAGAGATGTGGTGATCTTGCTGGCCAAGCAGTCTTTGCACAGGACGAACAGCATGTTGCCGTATGTCCATGTGCACTGCCCTGCTGAAAAATCATGTTATCCTCCTGTCGAGGAAATGGCAATAGCATGCGGTTAACAGCATGTGCAAAGTATCGGGCACTGTTTGTTCTGTTGTTGTTGTTGTTGTTGTGGTCTTCAGTCCTGAGACTGGTTTGATGCAGCTCTCCATGCTACTTTATCCTGTGCAAGCGTCTTCATCTCCCAGTACCTACTGCAGCCTACATCCTTCTGAATCTGCTTAGTGTATTCATCTCTTGGTCTCCCTCTACAATTTTTACCCTCCACGCTGCCCTCCAATACTAAATTGGTGATCCCTTCATGCCTCAGAACATGTCCTACCAACCGATTCCTTCTTCTAGTCAAGTTGTGCCACAAATTTCTCTTCTCCCCAATCCTATTCAATACCTCCTCATTAGTTATGTCATCTACCTATCTAATCTTCAGTATTCTTCTGTAGCACAACATTTAAAAAGCTTCTATTCTCTTCTTGTCCATACTATTTATTGTCCATGTTTCACTTCCATACATGCCTACACTCTATACAAATACTTTCAGAAACGACTTCCTGACACTTAAATCTATACTCGATGTTAACAAATTTCTCTTCTTCAGAAACGCTTTCCTTGCCATTGCCAGTGTACATTTTATATCCCCTCTACTTCGACCATCATCACTTATTTTGCTCCCCAAATAGCAAAACTCCTTTACTACTTTAAGTGTCTCATTTCCTAATCTAATTTCCTCAGCATCACCCGACTTAATTCGACTACATTCCATTATCCACGTTTTGCTTTTGTTGATGTTCATCTTATATCCTTCCTTCAAGACAGTATCCATTCCGTTCAACTGCTCTTCCAAGTCCTTTGCGGTGTCTGACAGAATTACAATGTCATCGGCAAACCTCAAAGTTTTTATTTCTTCTCCATGGATTTCAATACCTACTCCGAATCTTTCTTTTGTTTCCTTTACTGCTTGCTCAATATACAGATTGAATAACATCAGGGAGAGGCTACAACCCTGTCTCACTCCCTTCCCAACCACTGCTTCCCTTTCATGTCCCTCGACTCTTACAACTGTCGTCTGGTTTCTGTACAAATTGTAAATAGCCTTCGCTCCCTGTATTTTACCCCTGACACCTTCAGAATTTGAAAGAGAGTATTCCAGTCAACACTGTGAAAAGCTTTCTCTAAGTCTACAAATGCTAAAAACGTAGGTTTGCCTTTCCTTAATCTAGCTTCTAAGATAAGCCGTAGGGTCAGTATTGCCTCACGTATTCCAACATTTCTACGGAATCCAAACTGATCATCCCCGAGGTCGGCTTCTACCAGTTTTTCCATTCGTCTGTAAAGAATTCGTATTAGTATTTTGCAGCTATGACTTATTTAACTGATAGTTCGGTAATTTTCACATCTGTCAACACCTGCTTTCTTTGGCGTTGGAATTATTATATTCTTCTTGAAGTCTGAGGGTATTTCGCCAGTCTCATATATCTTGCTCACCCGATGGTAGAGTTTTGTCAGGACTGGCTCTCCGAAGGCTGTCAGTATTTCTAATGGAATGCTATCTACTCCCGGGTCCTTGTTTCGACTCAGGTCTTTCAGTGCTCTGTCAAACTCTTCACGCAGTGTCATATGTCCCATTTCATCTTCATCTACATCCTCTTCGATTTCCATAATATTGTCCTCAAGCACGTTTGTTCTACCCTGCAGAAATACTTAATGTGACCACGAGTAGCAAATGACGTCCAGCCACACCATGATGCTTGGGATAGGACTCGTGTGTCGTGGGCGAATGCGCTCTGGAACAGGCACCATGTCTTGACCATACTCGTTATGTCCACCACTAGTGTGCAGACAGAATCTACTCTTATCACTCACAACAGAGCGCCAGTCCATTCTCCACTCAATTCTTTCAAGACAGCGCTGTCGTGGTGTCTGTGGTAGCCTGGCCAGGGGCCCGTGTGATCTTAATCTTACTGCACGCAGGCGGTTCCCAATAGTCCCTGATGACCCAGTGATGCAACATCTGTCCAGGTCTCTTTCCTGGGTGATCTTCGGTCAGACACGGCTGCTCCCACAATGCGTTTATACCACGCGTGCATACAGAACCTGGACTACAGTAGAAATATGTTAAAGACCACCGTCGAAAGCAGCGACACGCCACTGATACATTATTCCCAACATGTTCAGCAATCCGTTGATACATCAATGCCTAAAGATGTTCAAATGAGTACATACTCGATGGTGGGGCATCGTTGAGCCCTGGAATGAATGTTGCAGACATTTTGCACCTCTAAATTCAGCACAATTACTGCCTGCAGAGTCAAAACCGTGAACTGATACTTCCTTCTGAGCGTCATCTGATCGCCGATGCCTGCGATAAATGAACAACTATCACTACGACCCCTCAGTATGCAGATGCTATACCCTGATGCCGCTGAACACAGTCCTTGAGGGTGTTCCATATTTTTCCGTTGTGTAGTACAGTTGCAAGTGCGATTCAGAATACAGCTGCAGACTATGTATCGGCCAACATGCTGGTTGTTTAATCCCATATGCTAGCACGTCTATTGCGAGGTCAAAGTACGTTACCAATTTGCTTAATAGTGAGCTGCATGATTTTTGTGCATTAACGCATCAGGGATACTTGTTGTGTTGTTGTGGTCTTCAGTCCTGAGACTGGTTTGATGCAGCTCTCCATGCTACTCTATCCTGTGCAAGCTTCTTCATCTCCCAGTACCTACTGCAACCTACATCCTTCTGAATCTGCTTAGTGTATGCATCTCTTGGTCTCCCCCTACGATTTTTACCCTCCACGCTGCCCTCCAATACTAAATTGGTGATCCCTTCATGCCTCAGAACATGTCCTACCAACCGATCCCTTCTTCTGGTCAAGTTGTGCCACAAACTCCTCTTCTCCCCAATCCGATTCAGTACCTCCTCATTAGTTACGTGATCTACCCATCTAATCTTCAGCATTCTTCTGTAGCACCACATTTCGAAAGCTTCTATTCTCTTCTTGTCCAAACTATTTATCGTCCATGTTTCACTTCCATACATGGCTACACTCCATACAAATACTTTCAGAAAAGACTTCCTGACACTTAAATCTATACTCGATGTTAACAAATTTCTCTTCTTCAGAAACGCTTTCCTTGCCATTGCCAGTCTACATTTTATATCCTCTCTACTTCGACCATCATCGGTTATTTTGCTCCCCAAATAGCAAAACTCCTTTACTACTTTAAGTGTCTCATTTCCTAATCTAATACCCTCAACATCACCCGACTTACTTCGACTACATTCCATTATCCTCGTTTTGCTTTTGTTGATGTTCATCTTATATCCTCCCTTCAAGACACCATCCATTCCGTTCAACTGCTCTTCCAAGTCCTTTGCTGTCTCTGACAGAATTACAATGTCATCGGCGAACCTCAAAGTTTTTATTTCTTCTCCATGGATTTTAATACCTACTCCGAATTTTTCTTTTGTTTCCTTCACTGCTTGCTCAATATACAGATTGAATAACATCGGGGAGAGGCTACAACCCTGTCTTACTTCCTTCCCAACCACTGCTTCCCTTTCGTGTCCCTCGACTCTTATAACTGACATCTGGTTTCTGTACAAATTGTAAATAGCCTTTCGCTCCCTGTATTTTACCCCTGCCACCTTTAGAATTTGAAAGAGAGTATTCCAGTCAACATTGTCAAAAGCTTTCTCTAAGTCTACAAATGCTAGAAACGTAGGTTTGCCTTTCCTTAATCTTTCTTCTAAGATAAGTCGTAAGGTCAGTATTGCCTCACGTGTTCCAGTATTTCTACGGAATCCAAACTGATCTTCCCCGAGGTCGGCTTCTACCAGTTTTTCCATTCGTCTGTAAAGAATTCGTGTTAGTATTTTGCAGCTGTGGCTTATTAAACTGATTGTTCGGTAATTCTCACATCTGTCAACACCTGCTTTCTTTGGGATTGGAATTATTATATTCTTCTTGAAGTCTGAGGGTATTTCGCCTGTTTCATACATCTTGCTCACCAGATGGTAGAGTTTTGTCAGGACTGGCTCTCCCAAGGCCGTCAGTAGTTCCAATGGAATGTTGTCTACTCCGGGGGCCTTGTTTCGACTCAGGTCTTTCAGTGCTCTGTCAAACTCTTCACGCAGTATAGTATCTCCCATTTGATCTTCATCTACATCCTCTTCCATTTCCATAATATTGTCCTCAAGTACATCGCCCTTGTATAGACCCTCTATATACTCCTTCCACCTTTCTGCTTTCCCTTCTTTGCTTAGAACTGGGTTTCCATCTGAGCTCTTGATGTTCATAGAAGTGGTTCTCTTATCTCCAAAGGTCTCTTTAATTTTCCTGTAGGCAGTATCTATCTTACCCCTAGTGAGATAAGCCTCTACATCCTTACATTTGTCCTCTAGCCATCCCTGCTTAGCCATTTTGCACTTCCTGTCAATGTCATTTTTGAGACGTTTGTATTCCTTTTTGCCTGCTTCATTTACTGCATTTTTATATTTTCTCCTTTCATCAATTAAATTAAATATTTCTTCTGTTACCCAAGGATTTCTACTAGCCCTCGTCTTTTTACCTACTTTATCCTCTGCTGCCTTCACTACTTCATCCCTCAAAGCTACCCATTTTTCTTCTACTGTATTTCTTTCCCCCATTTCTGTCAATTGTTCCCTTATACTCTCCCTGAAACTCTCTACAACCTCTGGTTCTTTCAGTTTATCCAGGTCCCATCTCCTTAAATTCCCACCTTTTTGCAGTTTCTTCAGTTTTAATCTACAGGTCATAACCAATAGATTGTGGTCAGAGTCCACATCTGCCCCTGGAAATGTCTTACAATTTAAAACCTGGTTCCTAAATCTCTGTCTTACCATTATATAATCTATCTGATACCTTTTAGTATCTCCAGGGTTCTTCCATGTATACAACCTTCTATCATGATTCTTAAACCAAGTGTTAGCTATGATTAAGTTGTGCTCTGTGCAAAATTCTACCAGGCGGATTCCTCTTTCATTTCTTAGCCCCAATCCATATTCACCTACTACGTTTCCTTCGCTCCCTTTTCCTACTCTCGAATTCCAGTCACCCATGACTATTAAATTTTCGTCTCCCTTCACTATCTGAATAATTTCTTTTATTTCATCATACATTTCTTCAATTTCTTCGTCATCTGCAGAGCTAGTTGGCATATAAACTTGTACTACTGTAGTAGGTGTGGGCTTCGTATCTATCTTGGCCACAATAATGCGTTCACTAAGCTGTTTGTAGTAGCTTACCCGCGTTGCTATTTTCCTATTCATTATTAAACCTACTCCTGCATTACCCCTATTTGACTTTGTGTTTATAACCCTGTAGTCACCTGACCAGAAGTCTTGTTCCTCCCGCCACCGAACTTCACTAATTCCCACTATATCTAACTTTAACCTATCCATTTCCCTTTTTAAATTTTCTAACCTACCTGCCCCATTAAGGGACCTGACATTCCACGCTCCGATCCGTAGAACGCCAGTTTTCTTTCTCCTGATGACGACATCCTCTTGAGTAGTCCCCGCCCGGAGATCCGAATGGGGGACTATTTTACCTCCGGAATATTTTACCCAAGAGGACGCCATCATCATTTAATCATACAGTAAAGCTGCATGCCCTCGGGAAAAATTACGGCCGTAGTTTCCCCTTGCTTTCAGCCGTTCGCAGTACCAGCACAGCAAGGCCGTTTTGGTTATTGTTACAAGGCCAGATCAGTCAATCATCCAGACTGTTGTCCTTGCAACTACTGAAAAGGCTGCTGCCCCTCTTCAGGAACCACACGTTTGTCTGGCCTCTCAACAGATACCCCTCCGTTGTGGTTGTACCTACGGTACGGCTATCTGTATCGCTGAGGCACGCAAGCCTCCCCACCGACGTCAAGGTCCATGGTTCATGGGGGGGGGGATACTTTAGAGCTGAAATAAATGATCTCAACTGAGTGTCTCCCACGTTTTAACACATATCAGTTTAATCCTCACAGTACCAAAGGAGGCGAGGGAGGTGCAGGGTACTTTCCACCCACCTATTGAAAATACTGTAATCTAGTCAGTTACTTGATATTTTAAAATTTTGAAAGAATTATTCATTGTTTTCAGTAATTACTTCCACAAGATTTCTCCAAATATTTAAGTTTTCCGTCCGCAGCTCGTGGTCGTGCGGTAGCGTTCTCGCTTCCCGCGTCCAGGTTCCCGGGTTCGATTCCCGGCGGGGTCAGGGATTTTTCTCTGCCTCGTGATGAGTGGGTGTTGTGTGATGTCCTTAGGTTAGGTTTAAGTAGTTCTAAGTTCTAGGGGACTGATGACCATAGATGTTAAGTCCCATAGTGCTCAGAGACATTTTTTTTAAATTTTCCAGTTATACTCAGCGGAAAAATTTAAGTCTTAGTAGTAGTTCCCACTTCCCCATTGGATGTAATATTCAGTATTTTCAAGTTCTGTGCCTTACTAACACATCAATATCTATTTGAGAAGTATGTTCCTAATTTTTTTCACAGTGGGCATAAAGTAACCCGCCCTCCCCCCCCCCCCCTCCCCTTTCGTAGTACACGTTACTGAAAGTGCTTTCAGATTCTGAACCGTACGTATAAATCGGTATGCCTTTAAAAAGTATGTTGTTGATGTAGGCGAATAGCCAATAAGGAATTCTTCTGTTTTTCTATTTTTTAGGGTGGGCGTAAAGTACCTACACCCCTTTGGTAATATTCGTTACGAAAAACGCATTCGTGTTACTAGATTTAAGAGATGAAATAATGGGAAGTGTAACGAAAATTGACTGTGACTCTCATGTTGTCGTAAAAGTAATTCCACTCATCCTGTAGAGCAGGCTGTTCATATTTCTCTTTCACAGGAACTTCGCATGTTCCACCAGTTGCAGAAATTTCCGATGTACACTGATCATGACACAATTGTAGAACAGATGAAGTTTAGTGTGAACAAAATTTTGTATAGATAACTGGGTGCAGCGTGTTTTATTTCGACTGAGAGTAAGCCTATTAAATACAAACCACATGCTGCCTCTTTTGGTGTCCTTAGCTCGCGGTCTTGTGGCTAGCGTTGCTGCTTTTGGATCACGGCGTCCCGGGTTCGATTACCGGCCGGGTTGGGGATTTTCTCCGCCCGGAGACTCGGTGGTTGTGTTGTCCTCATCATTTCATTATCATTCATGACAGTGATGAGTAAATATTGGGAAATTGTACGGGATCTGATAACCGCGCAGTTGATCGCCCCACAAACCAAACATCATCATCATTCTCCTTTGGTGGAAAGTGACTTGATGTTATGTTCAGTTCCTGTCCTGAAAGTGAAATGCTGGAATGTTTCCATCAATGAGGCCACGGACATTTTCTCCTACTCTCTTGCATCTTAACAAGCATTGCTTCTCTAATAACGTACCTCTTTGTTAACTTGCCGCGCGGGGTAGCCGCGTGGTCTCAGCTGTATTACCACGGTTCGCGCGGCTGCCCCCGCCGGAGGTTCGAGTCCTCCCTCGGGCATGGGTGTATGCATGTTGTCCTTAGCGTAAATTACTTTATGTTAGGTTCAGTTGTGAGTAAGCCTAGGGACCGATGACCTCAGCAATTTCGTCCCAAACGTACTTACCACAAAAATCTTTGTTAATTTATGAATAAAGAAGCAAAAGAATATTTCGTGACCTTGTTTCATCTAAGGGTAGCAGTTTCACCTGTACTCAATAATTTGTTGGATACATTCCAATCGTCCCCTTCAGTTACGGCGAACATCCGCCTTTTACGCTTGTATAATTAATAAACGCTGCCGTTGCTACTACCAGTAACATAACTCAGCCATCACAGAGACCAGTATTGGGGTTCCCTTCTCTGTGTTACCGCAGATGGCATGGAACTGTCTCCTTGGATAGTGGAGTAGCAGGTCGTGTAAACCACTTGTGTCTTGCCGCATCAAAGCAAACCACTGACATTCCGAGAAGTCCAACAACTTCGTGTCTTCATGTGAAGTACTTGTGTCAACACACAGATAGCACATCGATCGTGAATCCGTTGCTCTTGCTATGAGGCTATAATAGAGATATTACTAAACTGGGCAGAGCTTACTGCTACTGACACTATAAATCCAGCTTCATATTGGGATGTCGTCGGCTTTTTATTTTGCACATCTTATCAGATTAAACCGAATCTCAAAAACTATGTGGGAAAAAGTACTCCTACAAGATTCACATTTCAAGTAAGTACTCATTCGTACTAGCAAATACGAGGGCTTGATGAGAAGTAATGCCTCCGACCTTTTTTATGTGAAAACTCTCTGAACTTTTTAAATAAAACAAACGTTATTGACAGCCTACATCCTTATTCTCCATATCTGCATATTTATTTCTCACAACACTGGCGACGAACACACTTTCCCAACGAGAGACCAGTTTGTTGATACCGTCACTGACTGCTGAAAGTTTGATTTTGTTGACGGAGCCACAATCTCACCTCTGCTTGCACCGCTTCATCACTATCAAAGTGGAGTCCTCGAAGGTGTTCCATCATAAAATCGGATGGAGGTCGGGACTATGTGGAGGATGATCGATGACAGTGAACCCAAGGCGTCGGATTGTAGCACTCGCCGCAGCACTCGTGTGTGGTCTGGCATTGCCATTACGTAGGAGAGAGTGCTCCATGTGTGGATCAATCCTTGGCATTCGAAACTCGATTATTGCACTCTGTTTCTCGCGCAACAATATAGTCACGTTAAAAGTCACACTTAAGAGCCCACTAGCTGCAGAGAGCTGCGTATATGTAGACATGAACAAGAAGGATGTAGGATGTTAATAACAGTTGTTTTATTTCAAAAATGCTTTAAGACGTTTCTCACAAAAAAATTCGGAGGCATTGCTTCTCAGCACGCCCTCGTGCAATCCTTACCTATTCTTGAATGTACCAATAGTATGGTAACTGATTAACAAATCAAATCAAACTTCCCAAGCTCATTTACTCCTTGCACTGATCACAGATTTGCGATTTTGGACGCGCACAGAAATCCATTCGATTGTACTGTTCAGACCTTCTACTAATTTCCAAAAACTGATACTAAAATAATGTTTTCACTATGTGCTCCTAGCTTAGTACTAAGAGATTCTGCCTTACTGTCCTCAATGAAATCTAAATTACATTTTAATAATAATTAACAGATGAAAATGAGTACTGGCGCGCTAGCTAGCGGGTAATGATTCCATATTCTGTCGCAGCAGCCAGTCAGGTCATAAGCCTGATAAGTTGGCATAATTTTTGACGACTGGTATAATTCCAGTACCACCTATCGTTCGTACCTCACTCCAATTTACACTGTCGTGCTTCTGCTACTTCTTCCAGGCTCGATTACGACGTTAAGCATTGGAATAAATCTAATGACTCCCAGAGCCAGAAATCTAATAACCTCCCTCGAGTAGCACGCAAGTTATTCTCTATAGTCTTTCTGTCCCTTTCCCTTGACAATGTTTTCCGCGACTTCCTTAGGGATGGGAAAAACCCAATTCTTAAAACCGATACCGGTATTTTAATTCTCAAATATACTGCGGTATTTGTTTGGTCTACGTTATGACAGCCTTTTTTTCGTTTTTCATAATGTTGTTGTTGTTGTGGTCTTCAGTCCTGAGACTGGGTTGATGCAGCTCTCCATGCTACTCTATCCTGTGCAAGCTTCTTCATCTCCCAGTAAGTACTGCAACCTACATCCTTCTGAATCTGCTTAATGTATTCATCTCCTGGTCTCCCTCTACGATTTTTACCATCCACGCTGCCCTCCAATACTAAATTGGTGATCCCTTGCTGCCTCAGAAGATGTCCTACCTACCGATCCCTTCCTCTAGTCAAGTCGTGCCACAAACTTCTCTTCTCCCCAATCCTATTCAATACCTCCTCATTAGTTATGTGATCTACCCATCTAATCTTCAGAATTCTTCTGTAGCACCACATCTCAAAAGCTTCTATTCTCTTCTTGTCCAAACTGTTTATCGTCCATGTTTCAGTTCCATACATGGCTACGCTACATACAAATACACTCCTGGGAATTGAAATAAGAACACCGTGAATTCATTGTCCCAGGAAGGGGAAACTTTATTGACACATTCCTGGGGTCAGATACATCATATGATCACACTGACAGAACCTCAGGCACATAGACACAGGCAACAGAGCATGCACAATGTCGGCACTAGTACAGTGTATATCCACCTTTCGCAGCAATGCAGGCTGCTATTCTCCCATGGAGACGATCGTAGAGATGCTGGATGTAGTCCTGTGGAACGGCTTGCCATGCCATTTCCACCTGCCGCCTCAATTGGACCAGCGTTCGTGCTGGACGTGCAGACCGCGTGAGACGACGCTTCATCCAGTCCCAAACATGCTCAATGGGGGACAGATCCGGAGATTTTGCTGGCCAGGGTAGTTGACTTACACCTTCTAGAGCACGTTGGGTGGCATGGGATAAATGCGGACGTGCATTGTCCTGTTGGAACAGCAAGTTCCCTTGCCGGTCTAGGAATGGTAGAACGATGGGTTCGATGACGGTTTGGATGTACTGTGCACTATTCAGTGTCCCCTCGACGATCACCAGTGGTGTACGGCCAGCGTAGGAGATCGCTCCCCACACCATGATGCCGGGTGTTGGCCCAGTGTGCCTCGGTCGTATGCAGTCCTGATTGTGGCGCTCACCTGCACGGCGCCAAACACGCATACGACCATCATTGGCACCAAGGAAGAAGCGACTCTCATCCCTGAAGACGACACTTCTCCATTCGTCCCTCCATTCACGCCTGTCCCGACACCACTGGAGGCGGGCTGCACGATGTTGGGGCGTGAGCGGAAGACGGCCTAACGGTGTGCGGGACCGTAGCCCAGCTTCATGGAGACGGTTGCGAATGGTCCTCGCCGATACCCCAGGAGCAACAGTGTCCCTAATTTGCTGGGAAGTGGTGGTGCGGTCCCCTACGGCACTGCGTAGGATCCTACGGTTCTAGCGTGCATCCGTGCGTCGCTGCGGTCCGGTCCCAGGTCGACGGACACGTGCACCTTCCGCCGACCACTGGCGACAACATCGATGTACTGTGGAGACCTCACGCCCCACGTGTTGAGCAATTCGGCGGTACGTCCACCCGGCCTCCCGCATGCCCACTATACGCCCTCGCTCAAAGTCCGTCAACTGCACATACGGTTCACGTCCACGCTGTCGCGGCATGCTACCAGTGTTAAAGACTGCGATGGAGCTCCGTACGCCACGGCAAACTGGCTGACACTGACGGCGGCGGTGCACAAATGCTGCGCAGCTAGCGCCATTCGACGGCCAACACCGCGGTTCCTGGTGTGTCCGCTGTGCCGTGCGTGTGATCATTGCTTGTACAGCCCTCTCGCAGTGTCCGGAGCAAGTATGGTGGGTCTGACACACCGGTGTCAATGTGTTCTTTTTTCCATTTCCAGGAGTGTACTTTCAGAAACGACTTCGTGGCAATTAAATCAATACTCGATGTTAACAGATTCTCTTCGTCAGAAACGCCTTCCTTGTCATTGCCAGTCTACATTTCATATCCTCTCTACTGCGACCATCATCAGTTAATTTGCTCCCCATATAGCGAAACTCCTTTACTACTTTAAGTGTCTCAGTTCCTAATCTAATTCCCTCAGCATCACCCGAGTTAATTCGACTACATTCCAATATCATCGTTTTGCTTTTGTTGATGTTCATCTTATATCCTCCTTTCAAGACACTATCCATTCCGTTCATCTGCTCTTCCAAGTCCTTTGCTGTCTCTGACAGAATTACAATGTCATCGACGAACCTCAAAGTTTTTATTTCTTCTGCATGGATTTTAATAACTACTCCAAATTTTTCTTTTCTTTCCTTTACTGCTTGCTCAATATACAGATTGAATAACATCGGGGAGAGGCTACAACCCTTTCTCACTCCCTTCCCAACCACTGCTTCCCTTTCGTGTCCCTCGACTCTTATAACTGCTCTCTGGTTTCTGTACAAATTGTAAATAGCCTTTTGCTCCCTATATTTTACCCCTGCCACCTTCAGAATTTGAAAGAGAGCATTTGCTAATAACTAGATAAAAAAAAATATGCATGTGAACTAGTCAGAGCAGCAGTGCTAAATTGTTCGATATTTTTAAATTTTTTTCTTAAAAAGAAGAGCGAAGTACATTGGCAAAATTTCCGTTGCTGTGTAACATTGGGTTATTATAGAAAATGACCAAAGCGATCTGTGCTATTTTAATAACAGCGCTTATAGTTAGAAACTAGCAAGAAACACATGACATAAGAATCGGTACAGCTTTTTTGTAGCAATAATATGCTTATTGCGATGTGACATGGCCTGGTACACATTACGCATATACGTGCGTTGTGCAATGCTTGCTCCCACCTAGTGTACAATGGTAGTCCCTTGCTTCATCCTCGGAAATCGGTTGTGTTGCAGAATGTTACCATCCCTAGAAGTATTTTAGGAAGCATGGTAGCAGTGAAGCAGAATGCTCTATTTGCTTTACAAGATTGAAAACGAGAGGAGGCAGAACAAACTGGCGACATCATATAAGGAGGGAACAAGCACAGTGTTCCTTGGAAGAGAAGGTATATGTGATTGATATACATATAATTTTATTATCGTACTATAATTTGGGATAATAACTGAACACTTAATTTTGTGGTTGCTTCAGTATGAAAATTTGATACCATCCAGTAAAGTCGTAACTGGTAACTCTCTGCTCTCTCCTTGTTGGTGACAGTGAGACGGATTTATGCCACAGCCTCAACCCATATCAGCCGAGATGTCCTCTTTCTTCTTCGTCACAATTTTTCGACCCTTGTTCGTCGTATATGTTTACTACTGGAAATTACAGAAATAAAAAACCGAAAATCTGTTACTTCAGAAACCGGTTATTTTTAGCGGTTTTAACAGTTAGGATACAATGGAAACCGAAAGAATCGGCATAACCGAAAACCGATTGTTTTAGCGATAACCGCCAGCCATAGCTGTTCCTCTTCGCCGATTCTGCGAAGAACCTTCTCATTTCTTTTTTCACTAGTCTACCAGATTTCCAACATCCTTCTAGCGCACCACATATGAAGGGCTTATTTCAATAGTGGTACGTACAAGTCCATTACCTACACTTTTCTGTCTATAATGCTTCTGAAATTAATTATACAAACAAACAGAATGAAAGGTTCATCTCTAGCAAGCAGCCATATGCTTGAATATTTCTGGTATCTCAACTGCAGATTTTTCAGCGCTCATTTAGGACTCTGTCTCTCACAATGAACAAAAATGGACTTGTACCACTATTGAAATAAGCCCTTCATATCAAATGCTTCGACTCTGCTCTTTCCCGGTATCCCAACAAGCCGTGATTCATTTTCATAGTGTATTGTCCTTATTTTAAGGCTTATGTTTATAGCAGTTGTGTTTTTTTCACTAGCACTGCCCGATTTTCATGTGCTAGTCAGGTATTTCTTTTCTCCTTGCTCCTGCCGTCATGCGTTATTTTAATTACAAGGTAGCAACATCACTTCACTCTTGTAGTTTGTGATCGCCAATTTTGATGAGCTCATTGGAATCATTCTACCACTCCTCACAACCTTCATCTTGTTTCGGTTTCCTCTGAATTAACTATGTATGCTCATTAGACTGTTCACTCCATTCAACAGTTTCTGCATTGGTGTTACAGTTTCGTTGATGATAGCGATGTCATCAGCGAATCTTTTCGTCGATTACCCTTCACGCAGTACTTTAATTTCGCTCCTCTCTTAGTCCCATCACTGCTTCTTGGCTGCGCGGACTGAACAATACACTCGATAGACTACATCCGAGTTACACCTCTAACTGGAGCGCTTCACTCCAGGTCATCCATTTTTATTTTTGCCTCTTGGTTCTTGTCCACATTGTCTTTTGGAACAGCTTAAACCTACTTTCCTGACACATACGAAAATTTCGAAAAATTTCTATCATTTCACACTGTAAAATGTGAAGACTTGAAAGTGAATGACATCTGGATCCCGGTGCTGAAGAATGTGTGTACGAGTCTCCCACCAGGGACAACAGCGGACGATGGTGACCCGCAACGACCAACGGCCAACTGCGCCCGGGTGTTCAAAGCATGTGACGTCAAGCCACTGCGCAGGAGCACGCGTAAACGGAATTTTGTTGCAGTCAGTAGCGAGCCTGGGTGTGAATTGCACACTCAAAGAAGCTACGATCCCTCTTATAAATGTCTTCCGTAGATGGGTACGAAACGTCGTGCTTTAATGTGAAATCCATCCGAACACAACGTAACTGCCCGGAATATTTAATTCTGACCTTTTCATTTGGTCTCGCGCTACTTCTAGGTCAACAAATTCTATGAATGTGTCTTGATTTCTCTTAATTCTTGATTCCCTTCTCACTGCAAAGTTAGAACTGCATCTCTGGTGCCTTTGCCCTTTCTTTGTACTGTGTATTTTTCTTGTTAGCAAATTGGATGCTTGAGCTTTTAATCTAATTACACGACGTTTCCCGTTCTTAACTGTTCTTACGATACCAGGACGAATCCTGATCTTAACTCTGTATTAAATATCATATTTCTTTGATAAGCGGTGCTCTACAGCTGTGACTTATTGATTGAATGGCATCGTTAATATCTCATTTTTCAGCTGCTGAATTAAACAATTTCATTCAGGGATTATTTAACCATCTTCTGCTTGAAAGGTTGAAATAGAGTAACGAATATCACATTTTGTGTAACTCTTCAGGCTTTCCCGGCGAGATCTTGACATGTGGAACAATCGGGTCTACTGCCGGATGTTTGTGTCGCTCTGGCACAATATTTCGGCCATGTAACTCGTTGCCTTCTTCAGGTGCTACCTGAGATTGCCGTGTTGGAGGATCTTGTCCAGTATTTACGCCCAGAGGGCGCTGGGTGCTCTCTTTGCCGTCCGCGCCCGCCTGGCGCTGCTTGTAATGTGTCGTCTCTTCCCCGGTGTTTCCTCGGACGTCCGCGCCCGACTTGGGCACCATCTGTGGCAGCTCTCTGAGGCCTGTCCTGTGTCGGGCGTTCCGTTCGCGGTCCGCGCCCGCCAGGTGCTGCTCCTGAGGCTTTTGCCCCTCCCTGGTGCTCCCACGGACGTCCGCGACCGGCTCGTCCACAAACTGTGGTAGTGGCTGTTGTCTGGGGCTGGACCCGCATGTGGCGTTCCGTTCGTGGTCCGCGCCCGCTTGGCGCTGCTCCCGAGGTGTTGGCACTTCCCTGGTGCTCCGACGGAAGTCCATGCTCGGCTCGTCCACCATCTGCGGTCGTGGCGGCTGTCAGAGGCCCGTCCTGCGTCGGGAGTTGCGTTCGCGGTCCGCACCCGCCTGGCGCTACTCCTGCAGTGTTACTACTTTTTGAGGAGTTTTTTGGTTCATTTCGTTGAGCCCTGAAAAGCTCCAGAGCGGACTCCACGCCGAGCTGAGCTGGTAACCGCTGTCTCGGTTTATTAGGTTGTCTGTGACCTTGATCTCGATGCCCTCCTTTATGACACTGTCCCAAAATCTTGGCGTCTGTGTCACAATTTTGGTGTTGTTATAGTCCATTGAGTGGCCGAGCTCCAAACAGTGCTCTGCTATGGCAGATTTTGTTGCCTGTTCCAGTCTGGTGTGGCTCTGGTGTTCTTTGCACCTGATGTCCACCGTCCTGGTTGTCTGACCAATGTATGACTTTCCACACTGGCACGGGATGTTGTAAATGCCTGGTTTACGTAGCCCCAGGTCGTCCTTCACACTCCCTAGCATGGTCCCAATTTTGGAAGGTGGACAGCAGATACTCTTTATATCATATTTTGAAAGAATTCTGCTGATCTTTGCAGAAATAGGTCCAGCATATGGCAGGTATGCCACCTTCTTCGCCTCCTCTGGCTCCTCTTGTGTACACTGTGGTTGACTGGTAGTACGAAGTGCCCTTTGGATGTCTGTGGAGGAGTATCCATTTCTGCTGAACACCAGCTGTAGATGTTCTATCTCTGTGGCCAGACTTTCCGTATCTGACAGAGCTCGAGCCCTGTGAACTAATGTTTTCAAGACTCCATTCTTCTGTGCCGGGTGGTGGCAGCTACTGGTTTGAAGGTATAAGTCAGTGTGGGTGGGCTTACGATACACACTGTGCCCCAAAGTGCCATCTGCCTTCCTTTTGACCAGGACATCCAGGAATGGGAGTTGTCCATACTTCTCTAACTCCATAGTAAATTTTATACTTGGGTGGCGTGAATTTAGATGTTCCAAAAAGTCATCTAGCTTCTCCCTACCATGGGGCCAAATGACAAAAGTGTCATGAACATACCTAAGAAAGCACTTGGGTTGGTAAGAGGCTGATGCAAGTGCCTCCTCTTCGTACCTTTCCATTTTGTACCTGAAAATGGTCATGTATACTGAAACTGCTGCCGCATAAAGTTGTTTGCCTCATTAGGTGAGGGTATTTGTTAAATCGCTATTACTGCTTTCATCGAAGAACTGTGCTGGAGCATGTAAACTCACTGTTTTTTCCTCCATGTTTCAGAATTGCCCAGCAGGCGATATCTAACGATGTTAAGGATAGCACATAAGCAGTTCTGTGACATAATCAAATAGTGCGGCCCTTTTGGTGTGGTTTATTGTCACGATATTGGATGAACAGTTCAACCGAACGAACCTCTTGTTTGGCGTTGCATTCCAGGCGTAATGATTCGTGTACACTGGCCTTTTGCTGCCGCCGCAGTACTATCATTGCGTGTGTTTTCGCATGCAAATGTTGGAAATATCGAACACTCCGCAACGCAATGAATACCTCTTCGGATCCCTTAATGCCATATGTAAATTTAGTCGTCGCTAGGCTCTGACTCGGAAGTGTTTTATGAAACAAAGTAATCCATATTCAGCAACGCCATCGAGCCACATACAAAACTACGCTTTTCACAGGGAATGCCGGTTATTTATTATGTGGTTATTTTACTGTTTTGATTTGTTTCAAGAATTTAACTCACTACAGAGACCTCTGATGATTACATACTCCACGCGGATACGTACGGGCACTAAACAGCATGATCTGTTGAACTGAAAATATACACTTATTACTCCAGAAAGCCAAAACATTGTGCCATACGACGGTTAAAACTTGATGCTTGTATTTTCTTGTGGCCGTTGTTAGCTACTCTTCCCAGAGTTATTAGCCAGAAAATTTCACAGAAGAGTCCGTGCGAAGGTTGGAAGTTATATGGTTTAGGCAGTGGCGCGGATCGAACCCGGGACCGAAGACGTTTTGATTATGAATCAAAGACGCTACCCTTTTTTTTCTTTTTTTCTTTTTTTTAAATCTCCTTTTGTTCGCTTTTGTTCGTTGCATCTGCTCGTGGCGGACGTCATAAGACATCCGTTTAAGTTCGTTGTTGATCGATTAGCTCAATTATTTTTGTTACAGAGGGCTGCTAACCCACTGACCGAACACGCTGAGCTACCGTGCCAGCAACCCTAGACCACGGGTACGGTGCGAAATTCAATAGAGAGGAGAAGCTGAGGGGGGAAGGGATTGGTAGGATGAGATACAAGTTCAGGTGGCGCGGGAGTAAACACGCGAAAATACATTAGACTGACCCAGGACGAGTCATTAATTTGTAGATGTAGGATTAAAGATACATCTACAGCAATAAGGAATAGCGCAGTAGGCAGTACAGTTGAAGAGGAATGGACATCTCTAAAAAGGGCCGTCACAGAAGTTGGGAAAGAAAACATAGGTACAAAGAAGGTAGCTGCGAAGAAACCATTGGTAACAGAAGAAATACTTCTGTTGATTGATGAAAGGAGGAAGTACAAACACGTTCCGGGAAAATCAGGAATACAGAAATACTAGTCGCTGAGGAATGAAATAAATAGGAAGTGCAGGGAAGCTAAGACGAAATGGCTGCAGGAAAAATGTGAAGACATCGAAAAAGATATGATTGTCGGAAGGACAGACTCAGCATACAGGAAAGTCAAAACAACCTTTGGTGACATTAAAAGCAACGGTGGTAACATTAAGAGTGCAACGGGAATTCCACTGTTAAATGCAGAGGAGAGAGCAAAATGGTTCAAATGGCTCTGAGCACTATGGGACTCAACATCTTAGGTCATAAGTCCCCTATAACTTAGAACTACTTAAACCTAACTAACCTAAGGACATCACACACACCCATGCCCGAGGCAGGATTCGAACCTGCGACCGTAGCAGTCCCTCGGTTTCGGACTGCAGCGCCAGAACCGCTAGACCACCGCGGCCGAGAGGAGAGAGCAGATAGGTGGAGAGAATACATTGAAAGCCTCTATGAGGGTGAAGATTTGTCTGATGTGATAGAAGAAGAAACAGGAGTCGATTTAGAAGAGATAGGGGATCCAGTATTAGAATCGGAATTTAAAAGAGCTTTGGAGGACTTACGGTCAAATAAGGCAGAAGGGATAGATAACAATCCATCAGAATTTCTTAAATCATTGGGGGAAGTGGCTACAACACGACTATTCACGTTGGTGTGTAGAATATGTGAGTCTGGTGACATACCATCTAACTTTCGGAAAAGCATCATCCACACAGTTCTGAAGACGGCAAGAGCTGACAAGTGCGAGAATTATCGCACAATCAGCTTAACAGCTCATGCATCGAAGCTGCTTACAACATTAATATACAGAAGAATGGAAAAGAAAATTGAGAATGCGCCAGGTGATGATCAGTTTGGCTTCAGGAAAAGTAAAGGGACGAGAGAGGCAATTCTGACGTTACGGTTAATAATGGAAGCAAGGCTAAAGAAAAATCAAGACACGTTCATAGGATTTGTCGACCTGGAAAAAGCGTTCGACAATATAAAATGGTGCAAGCTGTTCGAGATTCTGAAAAAAGTAGGAGTAAGCTATAGGGAGAGACGGGTCATATACAATATGTACACAACCAAGAGGGAATAATAAGAGTGGACGATCAAGAACGAAGTGCTCGTATTAAGAAGGGTGTAAGGCAAGGCTGTAGCCTTTCGCCCCTACTCTTCAATCTGTACATCGAGGAAGCAATGATGGAAATAAAAGAAAGGTTCAGGAGTGAATTAAAATACAAGGTGAAAGGATATCAATGATACGATTCGCTGATGACATTGCTATCCTGAGTGAAAGTGAAGAAGCATTAAATGATCTGCTGAATGGAATGAACAGTCTAATGAGTACACAGTATGGTTTGAGAGTAAATCGGAGAAAGACGAAGGTAATGAGAAGTAGTAGAAATGAGAACAGCGAGAAAGTTAACATCAGGATTGATGGTCACGAAGTCAATGAAGTTAAGGAATTCTGCTACCTAGGCAGTAAAATAACCAATGACGGACGGAGCAAGGAGGACATCAAAAGCAGACTCGCTATGGTAAAAAAGGCATTTCTGGCCAAGAGAAGTCTACTAATATCAAATACCGGCCTTAATTTGAGGAAGAAATTTCTGAGGATGTACTTCCGGAGTACAGCATTGGATAGTACTGAAACATGGACTGTGGGAAAACCGGAACAGAAGAGAATCGAAGCATTTGAGATGTGGTGCTATAGACGAATGTTGAAAATTAGGTGGACTTATAAGGTAAGGAATATGGAGGTTCTACGCAGAATCGGAGAGGAAAGGAATATGTGGAAAACACTGATAAGGAGAATGGACAGGATGATAGGACATCTGCTAAGACATGAGGGAATGACTTCAATGGCACTAGAGGGAGCTGTAGAGGGCAAAAACTGTAGAGGAAGACAGAGATTGGAATACGTCAAGCAAATAATTGAGGACGTAGATTGCAAGTGCTACTCTGAGATGAAGAGGTTAGTACAGGAAAGGAATTCGTGGCGGGCCGCATCAAACCAGTCAGGAGACTGATGACAAAAAAAAAAAAAAAAAAAAAAAAAAAAAAAAAAAAAAAAAACTTCAACTACTCTAGTCACATCTGCGGTTCCTCTTCTTCACACTTAACCACCCACAGACCTGCAAGCTGCAACCCACGTTATTATCTTTTTATTTTTGTTTTCTTCAATCTCATTGTGCCTTCACGCCAGTTTCGGTTGGTTGTCGCCTTTAACTATCGGCCTACTGCTTGAGATTTCATCTTGTCGCCCCTCACTTTGTAAGCTTGTTTGTCCGTCGCTGACATAGAAGACCACAAACCTTCTTTCCTTCCAGTCTGGGCAAGCTGTGCAGGAAAGCTTACTGGGGCAGGGTAAATGCTATCTACAATGAAGTCGATAATTCGACTGTAATACTGGCAATTTAATTTGATATTCCCTACAACTGACAAAATGTACAAAAAAAAAGTGGAATTCTTTGTCCACCCACCCACTCCTGAGAATGGCACATTCACAATTTGTAGTTACGCGCCCCTATTACCGGTGGCTACGTTGATAAATACTCGGCATCTCGCAAGGATAATTTCTAGATCGAGAATATTAGGTATGTTGTTGGAAGCGGTTAGGCTTTGGTGAAAATCTCGCTTCTGAGCACACAAAGACCTCTAACCGCAGAACTCTGCACGGAACACGCGTTGGTTCAGCACTGCGATACAGACCGTATATCTCCCTTCGAAGACGATGGCCAAGACACCAAGTCCGCACCGCTCGATAGCTGTAGGCGAAGTCCTCTCCCCAATTCTCTCGTCTCCCACGCGTGCGAAAACGCGGCGAAAGAATACTCAGTTTTGGCCAATGTCGAACGCTCTATCATCGCCGAAATCCCTCCACTGAGATCTACCCAATGATCGAGTAGGTCATAACGCCCCTAGGCAAACGAAATTCCTGTATTCGCTACGTGTTGGCCAGCAAAGGTGGCTCCGGATGCCGGGCTATCCCCAAAAGCTCCGTATTGTCCCGCGTGTCCGGTGTCCAGCTGCAGACGCATACTACAATTCTGAACTTCCGATACTTTTCACCAGCGCTTTAAGTTAGTGGCTCAATCATGCAGACATGCAGGGAATACTGCTCGAGAGTGCCTCATATTTATTATAATTCAATAGAGTCATGATCTTATGCCCTTGCCAGTCCCTTTATTATTAATACAAATGTTTATAAGTTAACGTTTAAGTGCACATGTCCTGGCACCTTACAACTTCAGCTGAAAGAGACTGGCTCAACAGCCAGAGACTGTGGTTATGTGTATGTGTGAGTTACGTTGGTATGAGTTTGCGTGTGTATGTTGTCTATTTCCGACGAAGGTCTAAGTGGTCGAAATCTCTTTCTTCTGATAGTTTTTTATGCCTATCTTAGATTAAGCAAATCTGCTATACGGTGAGAAGAGTAGCAACCATCCTTTTCAAAATATTGATATTATACAGGGTGAGTCACTAACTATTGCCAGCTAGAACAACTACGAAAGTATGATAGTAGCTGAAACGTTTAAGGGACAGAAGTAGCATAGGACAACGGGGGCCATAATACGACGTTGGTTTCTTGTTGCTAGGTGGGGTCACGTCAGAGATATGAAGGTCAACTTGTTTTTTTTTAATGTGATATCATAGTTTGGTACTTATTTTTTGACAGTGGCTATTGAGCATGAAAACATAATGCAAGAGGTATGAGGAAAAAAATCAGTCTATTGCTAAAGATTTCTATAATTACGAAATACACTGCTGACAACTAAAATTGCAAACTACAACACCAGACATGACAGCAACTTTTTTGTCGTCAGTCTACTGGAGGGTTCGATGTGGCCCGTCACGTATTTCTTTCCTCCGCCGGACTCTTCGTTTCAGAGTATCACTTTCACTCTACGTCCTCAATTATTTGGCGGATGTATTCCAATTTCCGTCTTCGCCTCGGGTTCTACCCCATAAATTTCCCTCCAGTACCATGGAGGTTATTCGCTTATGCCTTAACAGATTTCCTGTCATCACCTTCCTTATTTTTTTCTGTGTTTTCCATATGGTCCTTTCTTCGCTGATCCTGCGGAGAACCACCTCATTCCTTATGAGACCACAAGATTTTCAACATTCTTTTGTAACATCACGTCTCAGACGCTTCGATTCTCTTTTATTCCAGTTTTCTCAAAGTCCGTGATTCACTACCATGAAATGCTGTGCTCCAAACGTACGTCCTTAGCAATTTGTTCCTCGGTTTAAGACCTGTGTTTGATGCCAATACACTTTCCTTGGCCTGGATTTCCCACTTTGCCTGTGCTATATCGACAAGGGTTATTTTGTTTCCATGGTAGTGTAATTCCTTAAATTCATCTACTTTGTGATCACCAATTTTTATGTAAATTTTATCGCTATTCTCATTTCTGGTAGTTCTCATTACTTTCATCTTTCTTCAGTCTACTCTGAGTCCATATTTTGCACTCATTAACTCATTAGACTGTTCAGCCCATCAACAGATGCTGTAATTATTCTTCACTTTGAGGATAGTAGTATCATTAGCGAATCTTATGATTGACATCCTTTCACCACGAATTTTAATCCCACTCTTCAAACTTACTTTTATTTCCGTCACTGTTTCACCCATGTATACATTGAACAGATTGATTTAGTGCAAGCACTTGGTTCCTGGTCTTCAGGTCTTATTGTTCCCACTTGGTTGTACTGTACATATTGCGTATCGCCACTCTTTTCCTGTGGCTTAATCCTATTTTCCTCATAATTTGGAACGTCGTGCTCCATTTCACAGTGTCGACCGTTTTTTCTAGATCAACAAATCCTACGAACGTTTCCTGATTTGTCTTCAGTATTTCTTCCGTTATCAACCGCAACGTCAGAACTGCTCTCTCCTGTCTTTACTTATCCTAAATCGAAATTGAATATCTAACAGATACTCAATTTTATTTTCCGTCTTTCTCTATATTAATCTTGTTAGCAACTTGGATGCACGAGATACTAAGCTGAGTATGCGATAGTTTTCCTTGCCATTTTCGGAACTGTGTGGATGTTTTCTTTTTTTTTTTTTTTTTTTCGAAAGATGACGCCACGTCGCCAGTCTCGCAAATTCAAAACGCCAATTTAAATAGTCGTTTCGCTGCCATTGCCCTCCCCCACAAGATTTCATAAATTTCAATAAAATGTTGTCTATCCTTTCTGCTTCATTTGATCTTAAGTCTTCCAAAACTCTTGCAAATTCTGACTAAAATACTTTATCCCCTGCGTCTTCTTTATCGACTCCAGTTTCGTCTTCCATCATCCGAGAAGTCATCCCAGTCCCAGAGTCCTCCAATGTACTCATTCTACCTATCTGCCCATTCCTCAGCGTATAACAGTGGAATTCTCATTGCACACTTAACGTTACTACCCTTGTTTTTAGTTTCACCGTAGTTTGTCTTGACTTTTCTATACACTACCCTTTCGACGATCATCACTTTTTGCCTTTCTTCACATTTTTCCTGCAGTCAGTTGATCTGGGAAGCCCAGCACTTCGTATTTATTTCATTCCCAATGGATTTGTATTGCTTTACTCCTGTCTCACTATGAACGTTATTGTACTTCCTACTTTCGTCCATAACTGAAGCATTTCTTTTATTAGCCATGGTTTCTTCGAAGCTCCTTCCTTGTACCTATGTCTGACTGTCCAGCATCCATGACTGTCCTTTTCAGAGACGTCCACTCCTCTTTGACTAACTGCCTACTGTGTTATTCCTTATCGCAGTATCCACATCCTTAGCAAACTTCAAGTGCATCTCATCTACATCTACATCTACATCTACATGGTTACTCTACAACTCATACTTAAGTGCCAGGCAGAGGGTTCCTCGAACTATTTTCATATTACTTCTCTACCATTCCACTCTCGAATGACACGTGGGAAATAGGAATGGGGAAAAAGGAACACCTAAATCGTTCCGTTCGAGCTCTGATTTCTCTTATTTTAATATGATGATAATTTCTCCCTACGTATATTTTCGCGTTGAAAGTTGGTGATTGAAATTTCGTAAATAGATCTGGCCACAAAGAAAACCGCCTTTGTTTCACTGACTGCCACCCCAACTATCGTATCGTATCATATCACTGACACTGCAACACCTATTGCGCGATAACACGAAACGGGCTGCCATTCTATGCACTTTTTCGATATCCTCCGTCAATCCTACCTGGTAAGGAACCCACACCGCGCAGCAATATTCCGGCAGACGACGGACAAGAGTAATGTAGGCTGTCTCTTTAGTGGGTTTGTCGCATCTTCTAAGTGTTCTACCAACAAAGCACAGTCTTTATTCCGCCGTCCCCACAATATTATCTATGTGGTCTTTCCAATTTAAGTTGCTTGTAATTGCACTTGCTAGGTATTTAATCGAATTGACAGCCCTTAGATTTGTGCAGTTTATCGTATACCCCCAAGTTATTGGATTTCTATGAGTACCCATGTGGATGACCTCGCACTTCTCTTTGTTTAGTGCCAATTGCCACTTTTCGCACCATACAGAAATTCTCTCTAGATCATTTTGTAATTGGAATTGGTCGTCTGATGATTTAACTAGACGGTACATTACAGCATCATCTGCAAACAATCTAAGGGTGCTGCTCAGATTATCACCTAGATCATTTATGTAAGTCAGGAACAGCAGAGGGCCTATGACACTACCTTGCGGAACGCCAGAGATCACTTCTGTTCCACTCTATGATTTACCGTCTATCACTACGAACTGTGACCTCTCTGAGAGGTATACCACTTGCTTCCATGCTCATTCTTCTGTGCAATTCTCATAGAGATCAGACGAGTCTTCATCATTACTAAACTATGACCTGAGTATATTTCGTCTCCCGTGAATGCCTTACAAAACCCAAATTTGATTTCGGTATCTCTGTCTGACTATGATGTCATCCAGCTGGAATATTCCATTGTCTAAGGGTCGTTTTCAAACATACTTCCTGCACCAAATATACCTCCTCCTCTTGTGATTCTTGTACAGATTATTCGCTACTAACATCTGAAGTTTGTAGCAGAAAATAGTTCAAATGGCTCTAAGCACTATGGGACTTAACATCTGAGGTCATCAGTTCCCTAGACTTAGAACTACTTAAACCTAACTAACCAAAGGACATCACACACAGCCATGACCGAGGCAGGATTCGAACCTGCGACCGTAGCAGCAGCGCAGTTCCGGACTGAAGCGCCTAGAACCGCTCGGTCACTCCGGCCGGCTTATGTTAAGTCTGTCTCCTCTCTCATTACTATTGCCTACCACATATTCTGCAGTAGTTCTTTCTTCTGTTCCTTTGCCTGCAACCGCGTTGCAGTTACCGCTGATTATTAGATATTACTCTCCCTGTACTTACTGAACTGCCATCTTCTGCTTACGTCGTCGGCATGTATACCTCAATTTTCGTTGTCGGCATCAGTTTGCTGTCGAATCTGATGAGAAGAACTCTATCACTGAACTGTTCACAGTAGACGACTCGCTGACGTACTTTCCTCTTCATAACGAATCCCTCCCGTTACACCATTTTCCGCTGTTGTCGGTGATAGCTATTTATAAAACTTTATTTACATTAACGACATGTTAGAAGGAAAAATAAATAAACTGTCAGATAATTTGCAGTATAAAGGGAGCAAATGCTGTACAAGGAGCTGTCACCGCTGACAATGGTGACCTTTGTGGCCGAGCGGTTCTAGGCGCTTCAGTCCGGAACTGCGCTGCTGCTATGGTCGCAGGTTCGAGTCCTGCCAGGGGTATGGATGTATGTGATGTCCTTAGGTTAGTTGGTTTAAGTAGTTCTAAATCTAGGGGACTGATGACCTCAGATGTTAAGTTCCATAGTGCTTAGAGCCATTTGAACCATTTGAACCTCTGACAAAGCTGTGGTTCTACCCCTGCTGGATAATGCGTCGAACTGAGAATGGATAACAGGTACAACTACGTCATTCCGCACTGCTTCAACTATTGTGCGTCTATGGCAGCGGCAAGCGAGTAGTAGAATACGAGTCCCTCAGCAGCCAGTGCCTAGAGTTTTCAGTGCTTGAGAGATCTGCATAACGCCCTGGCTCTGCCAAAAGTCGAGGTAGCTCAGCACAGCACGGTAAACACGCTGTATCGCGGTCTTGTTATGACATCACGAAAACCTCGACGATACAGCATAGCCCCCGGCTTTAACTCTTTCAAACCTGATGTTTTTGTGGAGGAAGGTAAAATATTCTTTATGTGTCAACACTCTTAGGTCATTTGTTAATGATTTTAGATGCAACATTTATACAAACCTATGTACCCGCTTTGAAAACACTCTGTATACTTTGCTTCATTTTATGGATTAAATTAACTAATTACATAATGTTCTCTATTGTAACAAATAATAAAATGATTATTGAATAATTACCACGCAGAACAACAATAACAATATTCAGTTATACAGTGGAATATGGCGATCCGACCATATACGTGTAGAAGTTTCACATACGTGTATTTTGGCGGTCATGAGTTGCTGAATACTGCTATATTGGCTTAGTGATGCTCAACAGTTGACAGTACTTTCACATGATTGAAAGTTTCAACGTTCACAAATGTGTTTCTCAGGCTTCCAGTGGGAAAAAAACAATTCTGTTATAGCTAGGACACAGTAAAATTAACGTACCCCGCTGTAGCCAGAGTGTCTGAAAGGGTTAACACTTCAGAAATGTAACAACTCCTCTAGATTTTCTACATCACGAGCATTGCGAACCACAGATGCTCGTGTTGTTGTACGACGCTGGTTTGAAAAGTTCTCTGTATGGAATAGAAAAAAGTACCTTTTGTATTTTTCGATGTAGTGTCCTTGTAGATTAATTCACTTGGTCCAGCGATGTTCCAGTGCCTTGATCCCACGTCGAAAATGAGTTTCCTTCAGGCCTGCTAAGTAGTTGTCAACTCCAGCTATCAATTCTTCGTTTGAAGTGAATCTTCGTCCACCAAGAAATATTTTCAGTTTTGGGAAGAGATGGAAGGCTGACGGAGCCACATCAGGTGATTAAGGCGGGTGCGGCAACAATACATACCCTAGTTCGTGTCATTTTGCCATGGCGACAGCACATGTTTTTGATCCAGCGTCAAAAGTCTTGGACCCGTCTTGCAGATAATTTTTTCATTTCTAATTTGTCAGTTAAAATGTGGTATGCCCTTTCAGATGACATCTGGCAAGCATGAGCAATTTCATGCACTTTCAATCGGCTATCCTCCATGACCATTTTGTGATTTCTGGACTAGTGACACATCTTGGCCGACCACTGCGCGGATCATCATCTAAGCTCTCCCGACCAAACTTAAATTCATTTGTCCACTTTTAAACAGTAGAATATGAAGGAGCAGAGTCCCCCAGTGTATTTCTGAAATCGGCTTGCACGTCCTTTGCTTGCATACCTTTCTTTGGGAAGTACTTAATCATTACTCGAATCTCGATTTTTTCCATCTTCGCAAATCATTGTTAAGTCCACAAATGGGTATGTCAGCCGATTTGGCACCACTGCCTTCAGGTCCCTCTCTCTCTTTCATACTTCGTCAAAGAAAGGCCAACAATGGTTTCCGTGGTGACACTTTGTTGTCCTCCAAATGTCGTAGTACTGTCCGTATGGTTACCTGTCCCATGGCAAACAAGCTCATTTTCGAACCGAAGGTGCTTGACGTGGCTACACAGTGCTGCACAAAGAACATGCCTTCGCGTCGCAGGTGCTGCTGGCATGGGGCCATTGACATTCTCCGTGGTGTTGAGTATCGCCCCCATGAAGCCATAGAGTCTGTTTGCTTGACTAATGTAATCCCGAGCAACGCGAGTAATATTTCGCGTGACGATGAACCGCCGTCTCGATAGACGGCTATCTAGACGCTGTATAATTCCAACACTTGCTAGTCGAATTTTCTCTGAGGCATAACGCGAGCTTCGGAGAAACATCAATCAATCAAATGTTATTTATCAACGAGGAATCCTTTGTTCAGTATACAGAATATCCTACGTACGATGGCTTTTCGGAAATCAGTGTCCGAATCCACGTCGCTTTTTTAAGTTCTGAGTACACAGTGAGCACCTAAAGATACCCCAAGAACAGTATCACCCACCAAGTGTGGGTGCCCGCTGCGTGGTTTCGCCCCATTTCACTCGAACTCCACATAACGTACCTGTCACACATTTCCTTCTTCACAACAGTTCTCAGTTGCACGCTGCAAGGGAAATGAGGATCGCACTGCAGATTTTTCCATTGGAAGTGTTTGATCACCCACGATACAGCCAGGGCTTAACTCCCTCTGATGTTCGTGTCTGCTCACATGAACCGCTGGCTATGAAGACTTTTCGGCTCGGACAAAGAACTAAGACAAGTGTAGAGAAGCGACGGAAAGCACAAGCGGTAGGCTTACATGGCGAGCGTATTGGCAAGCTGGTACAACGGTACGACAATGTCTAAGTCGGAACGGAGACTACGTAGAGAAGTAATGAAAGGTCAGGCAAATTATTGCAAATAAAACATTTTTCATTTTCACTGTGGTTTTCGTTTCGCTACCGATCGGACCTTACTTTCCAAATAGCCCACGTACTTTGTGTAACTAGACTGAAATTTTAGTTGCAGATCAAAGTGTGTAATACACTTTATTCCTATCTGCCGTATTTTGCATGCCATCTTTATGACCAGCAGTGTATTTTTCAGTAGTGGTTGTTCTGTTAAAACTGGAACGCATTCTAGGGCTCCGCTTTCTCTGTTTCTAATGAGTATCTGCGTGTGAGTCCGTCTGAAACGTTTTCCGCCACATTGGACATTTAGTATTCCTTTGCATCTGGTCGTGGACAGGGCTACCATGGTCAGCATTCTTCCAGAGACAGTGAAATGGTGGAGAATGAAGATCTTCATTTCGCGGCGACACAGAAGATAAAGGACGCCCATCATTATTGCTTTGTAACAATGGGTTTCATAGAAAGTCGATAAAATTATTATCTTTTGCTTTGTATTCATGTTTATAAATGGCTGTTTACTTAATGAAACAGTCCCAGAAAAGAACAAAACTACCTTTCTTTATATTCACAGACGATGTCTACAGTGATAGAATTTTTGTTGCAAATAGGCAAAGTATGCGAGAATAAATAACCACCTTCCAGCCAGCATTCAGCATTCACCATTGCACCGTCACGTGTCACTGAAACGTATGTGTTTCCCAACTGGGTCGATATCATGTTATTACTTCGGTCAGGGTTTTTCGCTCCATCGCTTATATATAAGATATTTCGTGATAGGATCCAGGATTGGTTTCGCAGTTAGTTATGTCCTTACGCCATTCTTTTGGATGTTGCCTAGGAGAAGCCATCCCCTGATACTCCTATGTGATTTTGACAGCTCGAGGTTCGTCCTCATCAGTGTGTCTACTCTGCTCAGTAAAAGGGCAGTGCCGTTTTCCTTCGATGTTTTATTTTTGAAGATTAATTATTACTCCGAAAATAACTCTGAACTGGCATAATTCTTCAGTTGTTCCTCAATTTGTTTCATAGCTCATATCACACTACAAATCTTGGAATTCTGTCCCTTGTTGCTAAACATTTACGTTAATTTTTATCTTGTTACTTAAAACCTCTTTGTGTTTTCTTATGCAGATATATAATTTGGTAATTACAAGAAAGTATACTTTCGTTAAGGAGAAAGTGTGGCATCTGTCCTAACTTAGCTTTCTCATCAAGAAAGAACTGCTCTTACTCGTTCAGAATAATCTAATGAGCATTTTCCTCACCCCAGTTTAAACCTCGTAGAATGCCTCAGCTAACTCTGTTTATGTTCCCACAACATTACTGAAGTTTTTCCGCAGTTTCCTCGTCCTAATTTGTTCGTGTCGCCATATTTCGACACTATTTCACCAGTTTCCGTCCGGTTGATCCTTTTACGTTGTTCTAATGCAGAGTTCTAATTACCCAGGCGTGTTGCCTCGTCGTGCACAATATGAAGCACTTCCATACGTGCCAGGTCTACTATAGCCGCTGCGACAAGTTTGAAAGTTCTGCGAAACACTAAAAACTTTTGCGGCGCCACGCACACAGCTACTCCTGGCGTGTGATACTCAAAAGGGGAAGTGAGAAAAGACATGAGAGGTGGAAAACGACGGGAAGGGAAGGCGGCCTCTGCTGTTTAAACTCAGACGTAAAAATTCTTGCCTTTGGAGAGAAAACTCGGAAATGCCTACTCCGTTGAAACGGCGCCAGGAGCGCGGAGCGCATTTCGGGACGGATACGCGGCGTTTCTTTGGCCGAGATAAAAGCTCGCGCCGGCGGAGAGCGTAAATTCTTCCTCTTGGCCACTGTGCGTGCCCGCGAGATGCGTGACGCGTATTTCAGCGGCAAATTATGTAAGGCGGGGCAACGCCGCGTCGCCACTACTTTCCGAAATGAGCAGCGCTGCTTGGATACTGCCTATCTCGTCGCACGTTGCGTTACGGGCTCGTTACCAGAAACAAAACATGATGAGAAAGGGGCACATTTGCATTTGGCAGAAATTTAAAGGCTGTGCCTCAGTTGGAGAGGTAAGCGAGAGGTGGTGAACTTCCGCAGCTGCTTCTTTTTTTCTTCTTTTTTAATGATCATTTACGAGCAGAGTCTGAAACGAGGCACTACACGAGCTCTTTGTATGTCTCTCTCTCTCTCTCTCTCTCTCTCTCTCTCTCTCTGTCTCACACTGTGTGTGTGTGTGTGTGTGTGTGTGTGTGTGTGTGTGTGTGCCAGAGAGAGAGCGAGTGTCACGTACACATACATGAGGTGCCACAATTACTAAATAGACTCTGTTTTCTTGGATAGTGACGGTTATTGAATGAAAATGTGTGTAAACAGCTGTTAGAGTATTCTGAAGAACAGACGAATAACTACTGATGCAGCATCGACTCCGCTGAACGTAGAAAATGTATTTCATTTACGGGATAACATCCTCATATTCTTGAAGAGTACCTCCGGGTATCTTGCCGTATAATATTCGTCTTCGTTGCATCAGGTGCCCTTTTCGTACACCGTGACACAAAAAAGAAAGAAGTCTGTAAATTACATCACCAGTCCCATAACAGATGAAATATATCTACGGAGCCCGAAACATTCATTACAATACTCTTTTGTCTTTTCTTTTGAATTGCGTTCAAAAACTGGCTCTGAGCACTGTGCGACTTAGCTTCTGAGGTCATCAGTCGCCTAGAACTTAGAACTAATTAAACCTAACTAACCTAAGGACATCACACACATCCATGCCCGAGGCAGGATTTGAACCTGCGGCTCCAGACTGTAGCTCCTAGAACTGCACGGCCACTCCGGCCGGCCTTTGAACCGGGGGGAGGGGAATTGGGAGGGGGAGAATCGTCAATCTCCTGATGGTTCACTGTGGCTAACAACCACTTCCTCCCCTGCACTAGCCACTTCTTCTCCGACTATCGCTTACACCCATTTTCTTGAATTACGGGAGGCGTTCACTAAGTAATGCTACACATACGAGGGTTATTCGGAAAGTAAGCAATGATCGGTCGCGAAATGGAAACTACATTGAAAATCTGATGAAGCTGTGCTGAGATGTGTGAGGCACTGTGTCTTGTACGCCCGTCGATTGCGTCATGTCGCTCTTTTCAGTTCTGAGCTCACAGTGAGAACGTAAAGATGGCTAGAAATTAGCGTGTCCCGCCAAGTATGAGGGCCTGGAGAAAAATGACGCCTGAAGCTATGCAATCCACATAACATAACTGTCATGCGGTTCGTTCTACACGACAATTCTCGGCCGTACTCTGCAGGGGCAATGAACGCAATTAAGATGCTCCTGCAGCGTTTTCGAAGGGAAGTGTTTGATCACCCACAATACAGCTCGTAACTGGCTACCCCTGAGGTTCATCTCTGCTCAATTGAACCGCTGGCTATGAAGACTATATTTTGACACAGGCAACGAGCTGCAGTCAAGAGTGGAAAATTGTCGAAAAGCACTGGCGCCTGTCTTCTATAACGAGGGAATTGAAAAGTTGGTACAACGCTACGACAGATGTCTAAATCTGAGCGGCGACTGTGTAGAGAAGTAGCGGGAAGGTGTAGCTAACCGTTGCAAATAAAACAGGTTTGATTTTCACTTAGGTTTCCATTTCGCGACCTATCGTTCCTTACTTTCCGAATAGCCCTCGTACTTTTTGCTGCTAATTTCAATCGTAAAGAAGGTAAATTTGTTATGAGACAACCCCAATATTTCCATGAAGTTTTGATAGGTGGCGGAGCCATACGTAGCATTAAAAATGACGTATGTAACGGACTGGCGTTCCAAGCAAACAGTAGACATTGAGTTTCTTATGGCCGAAAACCAGAGCACCGATGGTATTCATAGGCGCTGACAGAATCTCTACGGAGACCTGGCAGTGAACAAAGGCACGGTGAGTCGTTGGGCGAGGCGTTTGTCATCATCGCAGCAAGCTCGCGTGAAAGTCCGATCTCCAGCCCCGCATACTGGTCGGCCGCACACAGCTGTGACTCGGAAGGAAAAGTACGAAGCCGCATCCTTAACTGCTAAAGTCATGGCGGCGGTCTTCTGGGCTATTCCGTTTGATGTTCTACCCAAGGCGCAACGATCAGCACTGTAGCGCATTGTGCAGTTCTCACGAAATTGAAGAAACGACTTCAGTTCGTGCTTCGCCACAAAATGCAAACGAGCTTCTCCTTCTGCATGACAACGCAAGTCAGCGCACCCGAGAGGATCTGAAAAACTTCATTGTACTGCTCTTTCTCCCAGCTTCCGACTTAACATCTGTTTGGCCCAATGAAGGGTGCACGCAGTGGAAAGGGGTATGTGGATGATGGGGAGTTATTGTTGCAGCAAGGCGTTCGCTCCAACGTCGACCAGCAGAGTGGTTCCACGAGCGGATACAGAGCCTCGCCCTAAGGTGGTTTACAGCCGTCCCTTTGCACGGAGAGTGTGTTGAAAAACATAATTTAGTAGCCAAAGGAGTGGCGAACAATATGAGTTTTTGATCCCTGAATAAAACCAACCAGCTTTCAGAAAGAAAGTATTGCATTACCTATTGAATTCCCGTCGTATTTGTACGATATATTAAAATTCCTATCACCTACACTTTACTCTCGACTAATGTACATATTGCATATAAACCTTCTTTCCCTATAGCTTATTCCTACTTTTCTTAGAATTTCTAACATTTTGCACCATTTTGCAGTTTCGAATAGTTTCTATTGCATTATGAGTATTACCTCTGTGTAGGCCCTACCTTCCCTTAAGCTAATTTTTGTTTATAGTACTGTAGACTTTATTCCGATTTGACTCAACACGTTTCAAATCATCCTGTACCTTCTTCTGGTCAGTGTTATCCATATATTCGTTTCCTCTACCACGTGGGGAAGTTCCTCATTTCATATTAGCATCTGTGACACTACATCTCAAAAACGCTTCGATTCTATTCGTATTTGGTTTTCTCATATTATATGAGTCACTTCTAAACATTGCTGTGAGTAACATACCTAGAAATTTCTTCCTCAAATTAAGGTCTATGTTTGATAGTAGTAGATTTCCTGTGATGAGGAATGCACCCTTTGCTTCAGCTAGTCTGCTTTTTATATCAACATTGCCTCGACGGTAATGCGTTACTTTGCTGTCAAGGTAGCAGAATATCCTACAGTCCTAAATTTTGGTACGTTTATCTCGATTCTCGTTCCTGATACTCCTCAATGCTTTCGTTTGTTAACTCTTAGGCCACATTCTGTGTTAATCAGACGGTTCCTCCCAATTACCAGGTCATACAATTCTTCCTCACTTTCGTTGAAGATGGAAATGTCATCTGAGGTTTCTTCATTGATATCTTTTCACCCTGAATGTAATCCAACTCCTGATCCTTTATTTTATTTCCGTCATTTCTCCATTGTAGAATGTGAACAACACGGAAAAATAATGCATCCCCGTCTTACGCCAATTTTGATCCGAGTATTTCTCACTTTTGGTCTTCCATTCCCCTCTTGAATCTTGAATATTAACATTCTTTCCAATAGCTCATTCCTACTACAATTTTGAAAATCTTGCGTCATTTTGCATTGCCGAGTATTCTTTAGTCATATGTAAGTTTCTAAATCTTTGATTTTTAATTTTTTATCTTTTAATTTTTAATATTTTAAACTGCCTCTCTGGATGCTATAACTTTCCTTAAGGTAAACAGTTGTCATAAACATATATTCAAATTTCTGAATCATTCTTGTGCATTCAATTCGTTTGACAGCAGTGATAATGTGTACAAAGATACTACTAATCATGAAATCATTACTTTTCTGCTGCGAAGACCGAAGTGCACTGATTAAGGAACTCTGCCTCGTTCTGGAAGGTGTTGCTGACGCAATCCTGTCAAAATCGATGTCATTATAAGCGATTGGACACTAATTTGAAAGCAAGTTATTGTGTGCAAGTGGATATCATCAGTCCTCATCTAGTCATCGAGGACTAGATTCACGTCTGCTATAAATGCGAACCTAGTGTCTTAATCAAAAATCTGAACACGGATTACCTATCGCCTGCTTACGTCTTGAATTAATGTAGTAATTATTGCTATAATTTGCAAAGGACACTATGATTTGGGAGATATCAGGTTTCTTGACAAACACGCTGCCATACGGTCGAAAGTCATTGCCGAACTCAACATGAATTTTGTCCATCACAATTTTTTATACTAAACAAACGGAGCGACTTGTTATCACCAGAAATAGTACCCATATAGCAGTCAGCTATTCGTAAACAGGACTATGGAAACTTGCTCTATTCATATTAAAGCATGAGAAGGACAATACTATAATCACAACATGTCGATGTCTTGATAAACAATTGACCCTCTCCGAAAATATCCATGTCTTACAGTAAGATTACCGCTTCACACTAGTTAAAGCGCTAACACGTAAGTTTAGCTCGTTTGCAGCTACAGTATGATCGCAGTTTCACCTTCGACCGTCTCACATTGCTGCATTGCTCACATCTTCTGTCGCCAGGAAATTGCCAGCTGCCACCCGGAAGCCATAGTCCCGAAGGGTACATCCGGCGCTGGATTGCTCTCGCATTCCATTCACTAGAAGAGCCTGTACGAGGCACCTCAACGTTCACAATACGTGAAAGTTTTCATTCATAACTTGAATTTTCTTTTATTCTTGCGTAATGCTATTGTTTAATTTGCAGATACGTTTCTCGCTACGGTCGTTTTTAAAAATGTTCCAGTAGAAATTATATGTTTTCTTGTCTCTCTGCGCTTTATTTTGCGTGTGCTTTATCACGTAAAACACTTTACTGGCGATCAGGCAGTTACTGGACACTGATAACGTTGAAACTGTGGTGATTATTGTTGGAAGAACTGCCTGAAAATTTTGGAAATACGTGATGAGTTCCTACGGGAGCAAACTGCTGAGGTCATCAGTCCCTAGACTTACATACTACTTAATCTAACTTAAACTAACTTACGCTAAGGACAACACACACACCCATGCCCGAGGGAAGACTCGAACCTCCGACGGGTGGGGGGGGGGGGGGGAAGAACTGCCTGATTTATAGATTACCACTGAAGTACGTCATATAAAAATCTGGATATGCCGGACTTTCTTAAGTGAATAGGAAATGAGTTTCGTAAACTACGACTACATAAGGGGAAACACAAAGTGTCCCCACAGGCCAGAAGTAATTGCGACAGCTCGTCTTCAAAGTAAGGAAAGGAGAAACGCGTTTAATTTTCAAACTATTTAATTTTTAACTAGCAAAAATGCAGTAAGAAAATGCTACTTTATTTACCTGGTACGGAAAACAGCCGCAATAAACTTGATGGCTAACTATTATTAGCATACAATGTCAGACACTAGGTAAGATCCGGCCTCAATTGATCATTCTTACTCATCACTTTATAGTGACTCTAATTTCAAAATTTTTTATGCTAAACTTTTGCTTCGATAATTTACAGACATAAAAGTACAGTACTGCTCATAGAAGAGATGTCAAAACACACCTTCTCAACTACTAATACACGCTGTGGAATATATGAACCTCTAGATTTGCACATTGCGGCAGTTCTCTTCATCCAAAGAACATCTAAAGTTATGTGAGACCACAAAATAATTTCTGCTTGCTAATAAGTGTACTTATAGTTTATAAGCTATTAGTGAATGTGGATTGTGGGATGAGAGAATCGGTATTCCTGGAAAACAGCGGCTGCGCATGCATAGTTGTTTACATCTTTCGGCGGGTTTAGTGACATCTCTGAACAGTCAAAGGGTCCGTGTCTGTGATGGAATATCAGCAGTCAACGTCTATGTTCAGGAGTTCTCGGAACCGGGATGATGCAACACTATTTTTGATGTATGTAGTTTGTGCCTTCCTTAACGTACTGTCATGTTATAGCCGTGACTTACAATTAAGTAGAGACCTGCATCTCATTTATTAGTATTCCTGTCGTCTCTTGGCAAAAGGAGCTATTTATATCCTTTCTTATGCCCAGCAGTGTAAACGTTCATCATATGGTTCATATGGCTCTAAGCACTATTGGACTTAACATCTGAGATCATCAGTTCCCTAGACTTAGAACTACTTAAACCTAACTAACCAGAGGACATCACACACATCCATGCCGGAGGCGGGATTCGAACCTTCGACCGTAGCAGCCCCGTGGTTCCGGACTGAAGCGCCTAGGACCACTTGGCCATAGCGGCCGGCAAACGTTCATCTCTGTTATCATATAGAATCCCAAATTATCGGTAGTCACCAGCCACAAATTTACCGAGCTTAAATGAAAGGGTCCATGTTTTTGTACTGTAACCGAGGACGTCGTTTTTCTCTCATGCTTCGTTTGTAGATAGCTTTTGAAGCAGCTCTAAAAAACCTACCAAAGTTTTGGAGTATTATTCTCACTCACCAAAGAAGTACGAATTACAGGTACTTAGACGTGCCCAGTTTGCAGATGCCTCACTTTCTAAGACAACTTTTAGCGTTACTTGAGTAGTTACGAACGTAACGGGTGTTTATAACTTACTTCGAGATGTACTGAGTGCGGCAGTGCGAGCTGTGTTCATCGCAGGACGCTGAAACACCGTAGGAATGTTAAATAATCAGGGTGCTCGAGAAGTATGCTGAAAAGAAAAATAATACGAGTATTTCTACTTCCTGCCACAAAGTGAACGTATGCCGCTGTTACGAGTCAGGATGTGAAATGTTTTCCGTTTTGACGTCAGTATGCTCTTTGTCGTTTGGCGATGCGTGTCTATTTCCTTTGTGAAGTGACTGTTGGTGTAAACGGTTAAGAAGGTTGAAGTTTTCCATACTAGATATAATGGATGGTGAGAAAAGAGACCGTGTACTACTGGTAAAGTCGTTTTGTCAGAACAGAAGCAAGAGTAGCGCTACATTGTGGGATTATCGCCGACAGAGACCCGATATTATAATGTGGGTTAAAGAATATGACAAAAAGTTTTAAGAAACAGGTGGATTAGGTGGTGCAGCAGGGAGAGGGCCGATCGATATCTGGGGCAGCTGGTGATGAAGTTGTTACAGCTATAGTTGACCTTCCAGCACAATCCGTAAATTTTGCAGCCAGAGCTCGAGCTGTGCCACGGGAATTGTCCCTGCCCTGGTCAACAGTTAAGAAGATTTTGCCTCGCGTTTTACACTCGTATCTTTACGACATTCAGAATGTGCTCCAAATGAAGCCCGAAGATAGCTTGCAACGTCACGACTTTGCCCTTCGTTTACTGGGATGCATGGACATGGATGACATGATCCAGGGAAAATTCTTTGCACGTCCAAAGCACATTTACTGTGCACGGTGCCGTGCACAGAACTGTCGCATGTGGGGTTCTTCGCCGCCACATGTTGTGGGGGAACATCAACTGCACTCAACTAATGTGATTGTGTGGTCTGGTTTCATAAGCTCCTTAATTCTCGGTCCGTTTTTCGTCGATTTGATGACACCTCGCGGGCTAGTTAGGTGTACAGTGATATATGCACGTTAGAAGGACCTCCATGTGCCTAACGTGTTTCCAGCTTTGCAATTGTCAATGCAACGTGTAGCGACACCCCATGTCGCTTGCCTGGTGAAAGATTTGCTTCGAGAAACCTTCAGTAACGACTGAACCATCTTTAAGCAATTGCAAGACGTGTGACCTTCCAGTACCCCCGACCTAAATTCGTGTGACTCCTTGTTGTGAGCCGGCCGCGGTGACCGAGCTGTTCTAGGCGCTTCAGTCCTGAACCGCGTGACTGCTACGGTCGCAGGTTCGAACCCTGCCTCGGGCATGGATATGTGTGATGTCCTTAGGTTAGTTAGGTTTAAGTAGTTCTAAGTTCTAGGGGACTGATGACCTCAGATGTTAAGTCCCGTAGTACTCAGAGCCATTTGAACCATTTTTAGTTAAATGGTGAAGCATCCTCAGTCGCTACGTCCTTAACTTTCCAGTTGGTGCGTCTGTCCAACCACATGTGTTTAATCTTTTCTTCACAATTTCGATTTTGCAAGCACAACTTCTCAGCTACGTCAAGACAGAGTGCTTCGTCATCTTGCCACGAATGTTCCGTATAACAGCATGAAAGTCCTCATATTGTTGGAAACATATGAATCAAAGTTCTACAAGTTCTATACTACTAATCAAATTCTGAAGAGTGCAACTCCGTTAAATTCGTTTCTCTTGGAGCTACGACACTAGAAACAGATGCCTGGCCGATAAAAGACTGCTGGAAGGTACGACTTTTATGCAAGATGGCGCTCCAACGCATATTGCTACACGTGTGAATGATCTCTTCCGCAAATCGTTTGGTGAGGATCGCATGCTGAGCCGCCATTTCTGTCATGCTTGCCCTTCCAGGTCCTTAGACCGCAATAAATGTGATTATTGTTTGTGGATTTATCTGAAGTCACAAGTCTACCATGATCGACTTCATTAGGGATGCTAAAAAGATAACGTCAGACGGATATTTCTCACCGTACCTGCTGATCTGATGTAAAGTATTGTTCACAACATTGTCCCTCGAGTAGGGGTAGGGTAGATGTATGATGGCCGTCAGGATGGGCATTTGTTGTAAAGAACATCGTCTTTGCTAAACGTCAATTGTTATGCTAATTATTGCTTTCGTGAAATACGGTCATTTGTGCACTGTTTTTGATTTAAATAAGACTCCGAGCCATTTCAGGCATGACGGTGTCAAATTTTACCTATCTATCTACATTATTCCGTGAAATATGGATTTTACTAATGATAACTGACTTTTGTGTCACACTGTATATTTTTCTGAACCCAAAGGCGCATCTATTAAAACATGCAATCATCTCGCCTTGGCTTATTTGTTGACACATGTTTACTAAAGCGTTTTCGCACCTGTTATCGCGTGCTTTCACTGACGTCACTTTTTTGTTAATTATGATACACCCTGCACTTATTCTATTCATTGTACTTCGAAATACTATCCGAATCGACATTGTAAGCGTCTTTACAAAGAGTAACTTATGCCCATAGACCAGGCATGCGGCCCAAAAGAATGTGTCATGCGGCCCAGGAAGTGGCCTCTTATCACACGATCGATAAAAGAAAACTACAAATTTCCTTTTAAGTAACGTTACTATAAAGTGAATATTTTCATTGTTTAGCTCCCGCCATACGATATCGTTCCCTAATTAGTCTCAGTCCTGCCTATGCTATACCTGTACACCCAGAGTCTCGTTCATATAACTGGCCAGACTGGTCAGACGTGCTGGTCTGTTATCTTATGTCTGCTTCAGTTTCTAGTGACAAACTAGATATTTTAAGGCATAATACACAGCCATAGCTTTTCGACTTGACGCAAGGAATTGAAAATCGATTTCAGGATTTTCAAAAAAATAGTATTAAATTTTTCTGTTTATGTAACGCCTTTACCAAACAGTAGAGATAGGTCACCAGAAGATTTTCGTGTGGAATGCATTGAGCTTCAGTCAGAAATCCAGCTAAGCGAAGGTTGCCCAGCAAGTAAAGGTTCAAATGACTCTAAGCACTATGAGGCTTAACATCTGAGGTCATCAGTCCCCTACACTTAGAACTACTTAAACCTAACCAAGGACATCACACACATCCATGCCCGAGGCAAGATTCGAACCTGCGACCGTAGCAGCAGCGCGGCTCCGGACTGAAGCTTCTACAACCGCTCGGTCACAAGGCCGGCAGAAAGTAATATTCCGCATTTAGCCGGCCGGAGTGGCCGAGCTGTTCTAGGCGCTTCAGTTTGGAACCGCGCGACCGCTACGGTCGCAGGTTCGAATCCTGCCTCGGGCATGGATGTGTGTGATGTCCTTAGGTTAGTTAGGTTTAAGTAGTTCTAAGTTCTAGGTGACTGATGACCTATGATGTCAAGTCCCATAGTGTTCAGAGCCATTTTGTTGTGCTCCGCATTTTTTCCTCACCAGTTCTTTATTGAAAATAATGAGAATTGCACACTCGAAATAATAGTGTTTTATCTACACACTCTATTTTTCCATGTAATCTCTATCCTGTTTTATGGCTTTTCTTTTGCGCCAATCAGGGGCATTTATACCCTGTCGGTACCAGCCTCTCTCCTGGTGGCAGAGCCAGTGCATGACTGTCACCTCCTCATCGTCCTCAAAATGTCTTCCACGAATGACATGCTCTAATGGCCCAACAAATGGAAGACAGAGGGGGGTAGGTGAGGGCTGTCAGGTGTGACAACCGTAGATGGTCTGCCCACCCGCTGCAAATCGTGGAGCTCTGCCTCACCCCCCGCGTCGAGCGACTAACCGTACTTCTGCCGACAGCAGATGCTCCACAGACTTTGCACAAGTGTTTGTGAATATTCTTTCTCTGCACTGAGAAATTCAATGACGCCACGTTGCTTGTAACTTACATCACGTACAGACGTATTTTGAAACTGTCAAGCCGGCCGGTGTGGCCGTGCGGTTCTAGGCGCTTCAGCCTGGAACCGCGTGACCGCTACGGTCGCAGGTTCAAATCCTGCCTCGGGCATGGATGTGTGTGATGTCCTTGTGTTAGTTAAGTTTAAGTAGTTCTAAGTTCTAGGGGACTGATGACCACAGATGTTAAGTCCCATAGTGCTCAGAGCCATTTGAACCATTTTTTTTTTTTTTTTTGAAACTGTCATGCAGCTACGCTATCTGTCGGAAGTGACGGAATCTTGGCGCGCTTACTCAGGAGACTTCAAATTATATATAAGTAACGTATCGCATTCGTAGCATTGTTTTCGGCTGAGAAACAAAATGCAGTGCGTTACATTCTGGGCAAACCTTCGTATCTTTGTTGGATTTTCGCATATCATACCCGCTCGGAGACAAATATCCCTTGCTCCGCAGTCATGTGTTATATATGCCATCTTTGTTTGGAAGAGCAAACTTTTATAAACTGTTATTTTTCATGAGCAAAGCTCAGAGAGAGTAAAAATAGATCCAAAATTTCAGACGAGCACCTTGAGAACACGAATCGAATTGCCACCGTCTCAATCGAACCAGATATTATTTGTTATTACTTACATACAAAAAACTTTACATGAAATCTCATGGTAAATTAATTGCGTTTTGCCGCGCGGAGTGGCGGCGCGGTAAGAGGTGCCATGTCACAGTTTGCGCAGCCCCTCTCGCCAGAGGTTCTTAGCATAAGTTAGTTTAAGTAATGTGTAATTCTAGGGACCGATGACCTTTGCAGTTTGGTCCGTTAGGAATTGACACACATTTGAACATTTGAAATCTGTTTTGCTTGTTTAGAATAAAGAGTCCAGAATTAGTAAATTTTAAATTACTTAACTGTGTTAACTACACTACTGGCCATTAAAATTGCTACACCACGAAGATGATGTGCTACAGAAACAAAATTTAACCGACAGGAAGAAGATGCTGTGATATGCAAATGATTTGCTTTTCAGAGCATTCGCACTAGGTTGGCGCTGGTGGCGACAACTACAACGTGCTGCCATGAGGAAAGTTTCCAACCGATTTCTCATACACAAACAGCAGTTGACCGGCGTTGCCTGGTGAAACGTTGTTGTGATGCCTCGTGTAAGGAGGAGAAATGCGTACCATCACGTTTCCGACTTTGATAAAGGACGGATTGTGGCCTATCGCGATTGCGGTTTATCGTATGGCGACATTGCTGCTCGCGTTGGTCGAGATCTAATTACTGATAGCAGAATATGGATTCGGTGGGTTCAGGAGGGTAATACGGAACGCCGTGCTGGATCCCAACGGCCTCGTATCACTAGCAGTCGAGATGACAGGCATCTTATCCGCATGGCTGTAACGTATCGTGCAGCCCCGTCTCGATACCTGAGTCAACAGATGGGGACGTTTGCAAGACAGCAACCATCTGCACGAACAGTTCGACGACGTTTGCAGCAGCATGGACTATCAGCACGGAGACCATGGCTGCGGTTACTCTTGACGCTGCATCACAGACAGGAGCGCCTGCAATGGTATACTCATCGACGAACCTGGGTGCACGAATGGCAAAACATCATTTTTTCGGATGAGTCCAGGTTCTGTTTACAGCATCATTATGGTCGCATCCGTGTTTGGCGACATCGCGGTGAACACACATTGGAAGCGTGTATTCGTCATCGCCATACTGGCGTATCACCCGGCGTGATGGTATGGGGTGCCATCGGTTACACGTCTCGGTCAGCTCTTGTTCGCATTGACGGCACTTTGAACAGTGGACGTTACTATTCAGATGTGTTACGACTCGTGACTCTACCTTTATTCGATCCCTGCGAAACCCTGCATTTCAGCAGGATAACGCACGACCGCATGTTGCGGGTCCTGTACGGGCCATTCTAGATACAGAAAATGTTCGACTGCTGCCCTGGCCAGCACATTCTCCAGATCTGCCACCAATTGAAAACGTCTGGTGAATTGTGGCCGAGCAACTGGCTCGTCACAATACGCCATTCACTACTCACGGTGAACTGTGGGATCGTGTTGAAGCTGCATGGGCAGCTGTACCTGTAGACGCCATCCAAGCTCTGTTTGACTCAATGCCCAGGCGTATCAAGGCCGTTATTACGGCCAGAGGTGGTTGTTGTGGGTACTGATTTCTCAGGATCTATGCACGCAAATTGCGCGTAATGTAATTTCTAGTATAATATATTTATCCAATGAATACCAGTTTATCATCTGCATTTCTTCTTGGTGTAGCAATTTTAATGGCCAGTAGTGTATATACTTTTTTGTGAACGGCTGTTGTTAGTTTGAGTGCATTATGGCGACCTAGAAATGCCAGTCTTCTTCCAATACGGCCCAGGTCAGCTGAAAGTTTAGACATCCCTGTCGCAGACGTTCCAGCGCAGCTGCACAAAACTATTATCAGGAGGTCACCAAATAAACGTCGTGTCTGACCTAAGACTGCTGGTGAGGCCCACAGGAAAGTTGTTGAAAGGAAGCCGTTGGGACCCTTGTGAAGCCCCACTAGCTTCCATCTCTCGTTTGGAAGACGCTCGGCACTTCCGTCGGCGTGGTCCGCTAGCTCCGTGCGTGAGGAATTTTCAGGGAGGATGCCCCAGGGCTAAGGCATCTTTGATGCGGCCCGCTTCTTCTCCGTCCGGGCCCCGAGCCCCCTCGGCACGCCATAGCGCCCGTCCTGCTAGATCCTTTCTCCGGCCTCGTAGCAGAGCGGCACAAAGGAGAATTATTCAGAGAGCGCGCAGCTAGTAATTGGACGACCGACAAGCCAGCCGTTGGCAGCGGCGTCGCTCAGGATTTCGCCGGCAGACCTCGCCACGGGGCGATGGCTGCAACAGAATTACAGCGAGGCTAGGAGCGGCACCTAACGTCCTGAAAGCTGACACTACCCCCCACTCCCCTCCCCGCTAGTACTGGCCCCTTATGTATTTAGAATTCTTCGCCAGTAACGGGACGTCCCCCTTACTCGTCGCAGCAACGCCTTCCGTTACAGCCCTGTTGCCAGGGATGGAGACAGTAGGGTGTTTCTAGAGCGGGTGGGTGAGAAGCAACGGGAGAAAGAACGTGGCAGGCGCGGACCAAGTCGGGCAGAACTCATTACCGATAAAAAGTTTTGAAGCTTATTAGCATGGGATATTCGCCGTCCAGCCCTCCTGACTCGAAGTCTCTTCGTTCTGCGTGCTTGCCCCGCCATTTCTAAATAGGCTTTTGTCCGCCAACCTCTCAGTTTAACGCGATATAAAGATAAAACTGGAAATGTCTCTCTGGTTTCATTTCGAGTATAAAGTTGGTACGAGCAGATGCGAGAGAGAAAGTTTGATGCGCTTAAGCCTACGGAAAATCCTCTGTGACATGTAGAACTTTTATTTCGTTCGGGGCGTTTTTCGAGGTACCACAGCAATCGTGATATTGTAAGAGGCAGTCCGATGAAAACGAGGCAGAAGGAAAAAGGTAAGTAAACGTCTTATCATTTCGAAAGTAATCGCCATGCCTGTTGTAGTGACCTCAAGAAACTACTTTCGTGGGGCCACATCTGCGGGTTCATTGATTGTTCTGAGAGAAGACTCATCACATTCGATCACATGAAATGCAAGTTCGCCCTGTTGTTGTTGTTGTTGTCTTCAGTCCTGAGACTGGTTTGTTGCAGCTCTCCATGCTACTCTACCGAGAAAGCCTCTTCGTCTCCGAGTAACTACTGCAACCTACATAATTCTGAATCTTTGTAGTGTGTTCCTCTCCTGGTTTCCTCTACGATTTTTACCCTAAATGCTTCCCCCCAAAGCTAAATTGGTGATCCCTTGATACCACACATCGTGTTCTACCAACTCATCCCTTCTTCTAGTCAGCTTGTGCTACAAATTCCTCTTCTCCCCGATTACATTCAGTACCTTCTTATTAGTTACGTTATCTACCCATCTAATCTTCAGCAATCTTCTGTAGCGCCACTTTTAGAAAGCTTCTGTTCTTTTCTTAACTAACTGCCATTCGTCCACGTTTCACTTCCACACTTGTCTACACTCCATACGGATATTTTCAGAAAGGACTTCCTGACAGATCCATGCTCAACGCAAACAAATTTCTCCTCTTCAGAAATGCTTTCCTTGCCATAGCCAGTCTACATTTTATATCCCGTCTATTTCAAGCACCATCAGTTATTTAGTTGTTCAAATAGCGAAATTTATCTACTACTTCAACTCTCTCCTTTCCTAATCTGAGTCCCTGAGTATAACCTTATTTAATTCGGCTACATTCCATTGTACTCGTTATGCTTTTGTTGAAGTTCATCTTATATCCTCCTTTCAAGACACTGTCCATTCCGTTCAACTGCTTTTCCAAGTCCTTCACTGGCTCTGACAGAATTACAATGTCATCGGCAAAAGTCAAAGATTTCATTCCTTCTCCCTGGACTTTAAATTCCTACTCGAAATTATTCTTTTGTTTCCTTTTCTACTTGCTCAACACACAAATAGACCACAACCATATCTCATTCCATTCTCAATCACGGCTTCTCTTTCTTGCGCTTTGACTCGTATAACTGCTATCTGGTTTCTGTAAAAATTGTATATAGCCTTTCGCTCGGTGTATTTTCTCTCTTCCACCTTTAGAATTAGAAAGAGAGTATTCCTGTCAACATTTTCGAAAGCTTTCTCGAAGTCTGCAAATGCTATAAACATAGGTTTGCCTTTCCTTAACCTCTTTTCTAAGCTAAGTCGTAGGGTCAGTATTCGTCGCTCGTTGCAACATTTCTACGAAATCTTAACTGATCTTCCCCGAGGTCAGTTTCTACCAGTTTTACCACACGTCTGCAAAGAATTCGTTGCAGCCGTGACTTATTAAACGGATAGTTCGGTAATTTTGACACCTGTAAACACCTTGTAAGCGGTCCATGATTAAGGAATTTGTTACTAGCTCACTCGAGCAGATGTAATTTCGATGGATTTCTCACGCGCTGCCTGCGATATGTAAGCTGTAAGAGAATCTCAGAGAGCAGTGTTGACTGCAGTAGGAACTGTGTACCAGTTGTAGTTAGTCGTTGCTAGCAGTCGTGTGTATGAAGTTGGCTGGGTCGGACGTGGGCAGCGATGGCGGAGCCTGAGCATTGTAGTATAAGGTAAAAGCAGCCTCGCGCATATGTAGTATTGTTATATCAAGTCCCATGTAAATGTTTAAAAAATCTCTTAATAATAATCTATCTTATAAAAATTAACTTTTGACAATTATTCATCTCAATTTAAAGAATTTACTAATTTCTCCAATCTATGGTCATCCCGATTATTGCAAAGAAAAATCAGTTGTTCTTTTTATACATGACAAATGTATCGGCCAGCATTGCACTGGGCTGTGCCAGAAAAACTTCTTCAAAATTTACAAGTTTAAATTCACAGTCAATTGTTGAAACGTTATAAGTGAGCCACAATTTTATTGAGAGATTAGTCACGTTATTATTACGACGTTAGGGAATAATAAACTGTTGGTAGGTTACGCTGAATGTGAATTATATAATTATATTTTTTACTGTTGGGAGGTTATTATATAAATTAACCGGTGGGAGGTTACAACCTGCTTACTTTGGGATTGGAATTATTATATTCTTCTTGAAGTCTGAGGATATTTCGCCTGTATCATACCTCTTACTCACCAGATGGAAGACTTTTGTCATGGCTGGCTCTCCCAATGCTATTAGTAGTTCCATCTGAATGTTGTCTACTCATGGTGCCTTGTTTCGACGTAGGTCTTTCTGTGTTCTGTCAAATTCTTCACGCAGTACCGAGTCTCCCACTTCATCTTCATCCACGTCCTCTTCCAATTCCATAATATTGTCCTCACTACATCGCCCTTGTATAGACTCTCCGCCTGCTCCTTTCAGCTTTCTGCTTTCCCTTCTCTGCATAGGACTTGTTTTCTTTCTCAGTTCTTGATATTCATACAGGTGGTTCTCTTTTCTCAAAGGTCTCTCTAATTTTTTGTAGGCAGTATCTTTCTTACCCCTAGTGATACATGCCTCTACATTGCAACCTCCCCACAAAATTCATTCACATTTTAGTGTAACATCAAAACAGAAAAATTCCTAAACTTCTCAACAGTAAAAAATTATAATTATGTCGTTCACATTCAGTGTAACGTCCCAACAAAAAAATAAATTCAGTAACCTGGTGATAATACAATGTTACTAACCTCTCAATTAAATTGTCGCTCACTTGTAACTTTTCAATAATTGACTGTGAATTTAACCTGGTAAATTTTGGACGTCAGCAGTGCTGCGTCATGGCCCTGAAATATCATTCTGAACAAAAAAAGAAAAATTCTTACCTTAATGAAGTCGCCGGATAACGCATATATATCTGCTCTTACAATAAATTTTTCTGGCACAGCCCTGTGCAATGCTGCCCGATTGATTTGTCATTTATGAAAGGAAACAACAGATTTTTCTTTTGCAGTAGTCGGGATGATCATGGATTGGAGAAATAAGTAAATTCTTTAAATTGAAATGAATGGTTGTTAAAAGTTATTTGTTATGAGAAAGATTATTATTACGAGATTTTTAAAACGTTTACATGGGACTTGAGATAACATTACTACATATGCGCGACGCTGCTTTTTTATCTCATACAATGATGCTCAGGCTCCGGCATCGCTGCACCACGACCGGCCCAGCCAACACGATACACCAGACCAGACCAGTGCAGACTGCTCGCTAGCAACAACTTACTGCTACAGCTACACAGTTCCTACTGCAGTTAACACTTCTCTCTGGTCTGAGATTCTCTTATACCTTGCATATCGCAGGCAGCGCATGAGCAATACATCGAAATTACATCTGCTCGGACCTCTTACAGCATCCTTCCATTTGTCGTGTAGCAGTTCCCGTTTCGACATGTTGCACTCCTTGTCGATCTCGTTTTTGAGACCTTTGTATTTCTTTTCGCCTACTTCATTTACTAATTTTTATATTGTCACCTTTCATCAACTAAATTCAATATCTCTTTTCTTACACAAGGGTTTTTACTTGTCCTTATGTTTTTACCTACTACTGCCTTATCTTTCCCCCGTTCTCGTCAATCGTTCCCTAACGGTCTCTCTGAAACTCTCTGCAACCTGTGGCTCTTGCAGTTTATCCATGTCCCATCTTGCTAAATTCCTAGCGTTTTGCAGTTTCTTCAGTTTTATTCCACAGTTCTTAACCAATAAATTGTGGCCAGAGGCCACATTTGCCCCTGCAAATGTCTTACAATTTAAATCCTGACTCCTAAATCTCTGTCGTACAATTATATAACCTATCTGAAACCTTTCAGTGTCTCAAGGTCTCTCTCACGTGTACAGCCTTCTTTCTTGATTCTTAAAGCAAGTGTTACCTGAGATTAAGTTATGCTACAAAGCGGCTTCCTCTTTCGTTCCTTACCCCCATTCCATATTCACCTACTACCTTCCCTTCTCTTCATTTTCCTACTATCGAATTCCAGTTCCCCATGACTATTAAAATTTTATCTCCCTTAACTAGCTGAATAATTCCTTTTATCTGATCATACATTTCTTCAAACTATTCATCGTCTGCAGAACTAGTTGGCATATAAACTTGTACTGCTGTGGTAGGAGTGGGCTTCGTGTCTATCTTGGCTACAATAATGATTTCAGTATGCTGCTCGCAGTAGCTTATCCGTGTTCCTATTTTTTTCTTCATTATTATACCTACTCCAGCATTACCCATATTTGATTTTGTGGTTATAACCCTGTATTCACCTGACCGGAAGTCTTGTTCCTCCTGCCATCGAACTCCACTAGTTCCCACTGTATCTAACTTATTAGACCTTTCCATTTCTCCTTTTAAATTTTATATCCACCTGCCCGATTAAGGGACCTGACAGTGCACGCTCCTATCAGTAGAACGACCGTTTTGTTTCTTCTGATAACGGCATCCTCCTGAGTAGCCCGTTTCACCTCCCCCTCCCCCCTCCCCCCCCCCCCCCCCGGAGATCCGACTGGGGGACTATTTTACCTCCGGAACATTTTACCCAAAAGGATGCCATTATCGTTTAACGATACAGCAAAGCTGCATGCCCCTGGGAAGAATTCCGGCTGCAGTCTCCCCTTGCTTTCAGCCATTCACAGTACCAGCGCAGCAATGCCGTTTTGTTTGATGTTACGAGGAAAGATCAGTCAATCATCCAGACTGTTGCCCCTGCAACTACTGAAAAGGCTGCTGCCCCTCTTCAGGAACTAAACGTTTGTCTTGGCTCTCAACAGACACCCCTCCGCTGTGGTTGTACCTACAATATGGCTGTCTGTATCACTGACGCATGCAAGCCTCCCCACCAACGGCAACGCCCTTGGTCCATTGGGGGAAGTGCGCTTTATTACACAAATGAATTGCAGGTTTACTTAACTCCCCCCACTCTTCTTTGACGCATGACTTCTGCATAATTTACAACTGCCACTCACTATCAAAGCATCACTCGATGCTCTAATTCACAAACCTCTTCAGGTACAATTTTCGTTATTTACATTTCATCAGAAATTTTTACTGGGCGTTGGTCCTCGACGGTGATGTTGACTCTGAAGCTGACGTCTTGTACTGGACGGATAGCTCCTGCTGGCCTGACACTACGTTGACCTCAGCCTGAGGGTGCTGCTATTACAAAGGGGAGAAGCGTTGTCTTCAGGGGTGCCTCCCACATTTCGTTGCAGACTGCAGCCAGCCCTCGCTGATGTCTGTGGGATCGATTCGTGTTGCCAGGTTTGGTGTGGCAACGCTAGCATTGTACAGGGTGATTAAAAAAGAATACCACAACTTTAAAAATGTGTATTTAATGAAAGAAACATAATATAACTTCTGTTATACATCATTACAAAGAGTATTTAAAAAGGTTTTTTTTCACTCAAAAACAAGTTCAGAGATGTTCAATGTGGCCCCCTCCAGACACACGAGCAATATCAACCCGATACTCCAACTCGTTCCACACTCTCTGTAGCATATCAGGCGTAACAGTTTGGATAGCTGCTGTTATTTCTCGTTTCAAATCATCAATGGTGGCTGGGAGAGGTGGCCGAAGCACCATATCCTTAACATACCCCGATAAGAAAAAATTGCAGGGGGTAAGATCAGGGCTTCTTGGAGGCCAGTGATGAAGTGCTCTGTCACGGGCTGCCTGGCGGCCAATCCATCGCCTCGGGTAGTTGACGTTGAGGTTTCATAACTAACCTTTTTCGTACGACTCTCCATACAGTTGATTGTGGAATTTGCAGCTCTCTGCTAGCTCTGCAAGTCGATTTTCCTGGGAAGCGAACAAATGCTTGCTGGATGCGTGCTACATTTTCATCACTCGTTCTCGGCCGTCCAGAACTTTTCCCTTTGCACAAACACCCATTCTCTGTAAACTGTTTATACCAACGTTTAATACACCACCTATCAGGAGGTTTAACGCCATACTTCGTTCGAAATGCACGCTGAACAACTGTCGTCGATTAACTTCTGCCGTACTCAATAACACAAAAAGCTTTCTGTTGAGCGGTCGCCATCTTAGCATCAACTGACGCTGACGCCTAGTCAACAGCGCCTGAAGCGAACAAATGTACAACTAAATGAAACTTTATAGCTCCCTTAATTCGCCGACAGATAGTGCTTAGCTCTGCCTTTTGTCGTTGCAGAGTTTTAAATTCCTAAAGTTGTGGTATTTTTTATGAATCACCTTGTATAATACCACACATGTTAATTCATTTTTCCCATTGGGAGACAGCACGATCAATGCCTTAAAAGAAAAAAATGTTTGCGATTACCTACGGAACAATGATTGTACGCAGGCGTGCATCTCTTCATCCGAAGCAAATCGACGGCGACGAATGGCTTTCGTCAGGGCTCAAAAAACATGGATATCTCGTGAGGAAGCGATCGGGACTGTATGTGCTTCCCAGTGAAACTGCTGCAGCGTACTTGAATCAACAAGGCAACATATTTTTCGAGCCATGAAGACAGATATTTATGGCTATCGATTTGCTTCAAAAGAAGGCGTGCACGCCTAGGTACAATATTGTTCCGTGGGGAACAGCAAACATTTCTCCATGAAGGCATTGTCCGACTTGTATAACAATGGGATAAATGTATTAGCGATTTTGGCATTTACATTTGAAATAATAAACAGTTTATTCCTTTTGTTCTATGTGTCTCGTTTCGATTTCACTGCCCCTTATACTAGTTTAACAGCGCTTTCATTCCATTTTCTCTGTATAACATAAAAGAAGAAGTTTGGGCGTACAAGACCCAGTGATCATACAATGCTTTTATAGGCCTAGATTATACCTTAAGTACAAATCTGTTCTGAACTGAATTTACAGGAAACACAAATAAAAACAACAGTTTCATGAATTAATTAAAATAGAACCAAATATTTCATATCAGAGAAGAAGAGAAAGCAGATTCAACTTAAAAATGAGTGCAATGTGTATGTGTTGCAACTTTAGCCACGTGTGTTGAATTCCAAACGATATACAAATAGCCAGGCTTGTGTTCAGCTTCAGTAGATGAGAAAAATCGAGATTAGTCGATATTTCAAACTGATGAGATACGCACCACCTTCCTACTTCCGTAAGCCGAATGTGCTCAGTCCATCTTAAAGTCAAATAAATGACCTATCACTTGTACATGAGAAACAAATTCAAAATATCCGTCAGGAGCGTGTTGTCATTCTTCCCTGCTTCTGTGCACAACCTGTGCGTGAAACTGAGGTGAGTTGGTATAGAAAGGGGCTAACAGCGAGTGGGGGTGGAGAGGGGGGAGGGGATGAAAACTACGCTGCTGCATATCTGTACGTGATTATTACGCTCGTTCCAGGAGTTGGAAAATAATGCTCCAACATCACGCGACATCGCCTTCCGTTATTACAGTGGCGGTATGTCGAGTTCCATTTGTCACGCTAGTCAGAACCAATCTAACTCACCGTTTCTCTGTCAGTGACGTATCTCCAGGAGCGGCTGCTCGCTAACTGCGTAGCGCCCATGATTCGATGCAAGCATGAAATTAACTGCGGCGAATGCTTGTATTAACAGTAACGAACATTTCGAATTTGATAGCTTCCCTGTTGAGTTGTACCGTAATGTAAAGGACTAAAACTTAGTATTCTGAACGTAGTTAATTCGCTGTTCTACTTCTGCTTTAACTTAAGTTTTACTTCCAGCAAACTCTTCTCGGAACCGCAATCTTCAAAACTACAGCTACAAAAGCACTAGGGTCGCAGTGGTGACCGCCAAAAGAGGAATGTGGGAAGAGGCTACCTGAAGCATTACTTTACCCGGGCCGCTGAACCATGTCGCTTCAACGTCACTCCCCAAGTGCCGTCGAGTTGGTAATATAACTAACAGACAAGTGAGGAACGCGAGGCGCTGCGTCTTCTGAACCAATAACAGCACCGAACAAAAGCCGGTTCGCTACCACCTTGTGGGCTTCCGTGTAAATATTGTTAGTGCGCGAACGCCTGCTGTTGTATTGCGTTACCGCCTAGACTACAGTTTTTGTTTGTTAAACAATGTCACCAAAACGATGTCGTTCACCAACCGGCAATCCGTTGCGCCGTGGAGTGCCATTAAATAGTCAGGCTTTGGAATTGACTACGGAGGACACGTGAATTTTACGAGTAAGAAAAAAAAATAGTTTCTGTTCATGGGCATGCGTCGATGCGAAGTTTTAGAGCGTACCTCGAAAACTTGGCTTGGTTGAAATGGCTCTGAGCACTATGGGACTTAACATCTATGGTCATCAGTCCCCTAGAACTTAGAACTACTTAAACCTAACTAACCTAAGGACATCACACAACTCCCAGTCATCACGAGGCACCTCGAAAACTCTAGGACTCAGAGAAAGAACAGGTATAAGGAAATGGGTGCTACCTCAAGACGTGCAAGACAGTGAAGTAAACCGTGGGGAAGAAAACCCCTGCGGAAGAAACAGTGTGTTTTTAAGTACTCCGGGAAGGAGAAAAAGAAGCAGCCTCGTCCTGTTACAGATATTGATTCTTTCTAATCCGATGCAATTCGTCGGCTCATATACGAATACTATAAAAGGAAAGAATACCCCACAATAGCGAAGCTGCTAATTTCTTTAAAGGAAAGTGAACTTTTCTCAGGGGTGAAAACGTCACTTAAGATGACATTAAAAAAAAACCTGCTTCCGTTTTAAAAAGTTAGATGGACGAAAACTGTTACTTGAAAAATCTCATGTCGTTGCAGCTCGTACCATTTTATTACACAAAATTATAGGATAGGACATACATTCAGTCATATGGTTAGACGAAACCTGGGCCAACGCTGGAGAATCAGTTCAGAAATGCTGGACAGATGATACTCCGAATAGTAGCGGTCATCAGCCAACAGGAAGAGGTTCCCGATTAATTTGGGGCCCATGCAGGACCTTGAAACGGCTTTGTGTCTGAAGGACTTTTAGTTTTTCGATCTAAAAAAACTGGTGATTATCATGAGGATATGGACCACCCACGGTTTCTACAGTGGTTTAAAAATTTTTTGCTCCAGTTTGGTGTTCCGACAGTGTTTGTGGTGAACAATGCACCGTACCATTACGTGATTTTAGATAAAACTCCCACCACTAGTGACCGCAAAGAAACTATGACGCAGTCGTTGCAGGCGATAGACATTGCTGCGGACATGAGCATGACAAAGCTGCTGTTACACTCGTTCGTAAAACAAAATAATCAAAAAAATGGTTCAAATGGCTCTGAGCACTATGGGACTCAACTGATGAGGTCATAAGTCCCCTAGAACTTAGAACTACTTAAACCTAACTAACCTAAGGACAACACACACATCCATGCCCGAGGCAGGATTCGAACCTGCGACCGTAGCGGTCGCGCGGTTCCAGACTGTAGCGCCAGAACCGCTCGGCCACCAGCGGCCGGCACAAAATAATCCTGTGACGCCTAAATACGTTGTAGATGAAATTACAAGCGAAAAGGGTCACTTATCACTTCCATTTTAATCCAACTGAATTGCTTTGGAGTGAAGTCAAGGCGTACATTAGAAGTAACAATAAGACTTTTACTATAACAGAAGTCGAAAGACTGCTACATGAAGGTCTTGTTACTGTAGACGCTACCTCTTGGAGGAAAAAGTAGACCATATTGCTAAACTCATAAGAGAAGCACAGAGTATAGACGGCATAATAAATGAAAACGAACAATTAATGATTTCTCTTAATGATGGTTCAAATGGCTCTGAGCACTATGGGACTCAACTGCTGTGGTCATAAGTCCCCTAGAACTTAGAACTACTTAAACCTAACTAACCTAAGGACAGCACACAACACCCAGCCATCACGAGGCAGAGAAAATCCCTGACCCCGCCGGGAATCGAACCCGGGACCCCGGGCGTGGGAAGCGAGAACGCTACCGCACGACCACGAGATGCGGGCTCTTAATGATGATGAGGATGATGATGATGACGAAGACAACGGTTATGGCGCCGATTCCGATGATAGTGGAGGAGAACTGGATCGAATTGCGCCCTTGACATCGTAAATTGGTGAGTGTAAATGTATGCAGAATTAATTTTGTCTCTCGGCAATCAGGTAGGCTATGCATGTTTTGCTTTATTTCTTTCTGTGAATGTGGATAGCGTGTTCTTTGGTATGCTTAGGTTTACATTATTGTACGACGTTTTAGGTGCAGCTTCTATGGTAACAATTTTGAACGGCTTTTCATAGATATTATCATTAACTTCGGGTGTTTTTATTTCCCGGTTTCATTTACTATCAAACGATTAGTCTCCGTCGTCGTTCTCTCCATTGTTAGTTAAACGTACTTTGTTGTACTCAACGTTGATTGTAGCTTACATTTACAAAACCTACTATTTCGGAGTTGTGGACGTGTGCGGTGGCAGCTATTGCAACCTCGCAACCGCAGTATAGCCAGCCATACGCGAGCTGTCAAGTGACATATTTCACCGGCCCGGGTATATAAATGACATTCAATATTATGTCAAAATTCGAAACTGATATGTGAATAGGGACGATTAGGACTAATATATTACTGAAATATTCCAACTAGCTGTCTTCATTTATGATGTTCATATGTACGTTATCGATTGGAGATACATGCCTCTCATTGAAGATTAGTTTGAGTTCCGGAGAAATATAGGAACAGATTAAGTAATACAGACCTCACAACTTCTCTTAGAAGGCAGATTGAATGAAGGCGACCCTAGGTTTATAGAATTTATAGATTAAAAAATGTACTTTTGAGAATACTGGCTGTAGTAAACTCTTTGAAAGATATCCTGGATAAAATATAGTCAGAGAAATGTTATCTATAGCGCCTTCAGAAACCAGATTAAGGTATGAGAGTCGATGTGGATGAAAGGAAGGCAGTAGAAGAGAGAATAATGGGACAGGTTTGCAGTTTATCCCACATGTTATTGTCTGTGGATAGAACAAGGATTAGAGGAAATGAAGAGAAATTGGAAAAGAGAATTAAAGTTCTGGGAGAATAAACCAATTCTTCCGGGTGTGCCGATCATATAGTAACTATATCGGGAACAACAAAGGTCTTGGATGATCAACTGAGCGCAGTGGACAGTGTCTTGAAAAGAGGTTATGAAGTAAACATTAAGAGAAGTAAACAAGCGTAATGTAGTATAGTTGAAGTGACGTGATGCTGAGGTAATCACATTAGGAAAACAGACACATTTATTGGAGAAAAAACTAACCAATGACGGCCGATGTGAAGAGGATATAAAAACCTCACTTGGAATAGTAAGACGGGTTTTGGTGCTCTCCACGGGTATACAGCCGCCGTCATCGACCTGACGACACGATATTTCGACGCTCCCACTGGCCGCCATCTTCAGGTGAGACTGCAAGTGCACAATCACGCCGGAAATGAAGTTAGATCAGATACGGCGGCTCCTTTACATCCCGGGATTATGACGCTGTGCTTGCGGGAGAAGCGGGAGGGCTGCTATGCGAAGAATTGCAGCGCCGCCGGCGGTATACAGTAACAAAAGCTATGAATCGCAAATTAGGATGTGGCCTATCGAAAACCAGACCATTCATGTTTTATACGCAATACAATAGGATTCCATATTCTGCTCAAAATAAAGCCATGTATCTCTTTTAATAATATCATCCGATAATCGTATTTCAATGGACGCAGTACATAATCACAGTAGCGTGAAGCCGGAGCAGCAATTTACATCTTTTTAAACGACACGTTATACCCTTCATTGAGACAGTGTTCAGCGACGGCAGGTTTTTCCGGCTGGAGCAAAAGTGCGTGTCGTTGATGTCTCACACATCGGTCATGAACCGTACGAATATTCTGTACGGTATAAGCTTTCCCTCAGTGCCAGGCTTCTTCAGTCCCAACTCACAAATAACTGATCCTAGAAGGGCTTCAGTTTTGGCCAAATGCAAAAAGGACATTTCTGATATCGTCTGAAGTTTCTTCAAATTTTCGAAGGGATACTCCTTGGAAAAGCTAAAAAAATCAACTGATACAAATGTCCATTATTGGTTCATATTGTGGTTCAAATTGGAAAGCACCAACAAATCTGATGATCAGTATATCCATTCTGCCTGAAAACAAGCTTAAGATAATCCGTAAATTGCGTCAGATTATCAAAATTCGAAATAGCATAAGCTCTCCTGACTAATGTACATAAAACTCCCATGCGCAGACGGGGCGGATGGCAAATAGTGGCATGGAAGTAGCGGTCCGCATGCGTAGGTTTACTGTATGCACTGTGTCCCTAAGCCAGATTCTCTTTTTTGTGTACTGAAACATACAAAAAGGTAATTTGCCATCTTTTTCAATGTCCAGCAAAACTTGGGTGCGTGTATGAAGACAGTTAAAATGATCTAAGAATCGATGAAGAGCTTCCATTCCATGTGGCCAAAAGATAAAAGTGTCATCCACTTATTTCAAAAAGCATGTTGGTTTAAGAGAAGATGTCCTCTGCGGGGTATCTTAAAAATCTTCCATGAAAAGATTGGCGACAAGAGGAAAAACAAAACTCCCTATTGTCAAACAGTTAGTTTGTTCAAAAAATGAGTCATTAAATAGAAAATGTGTCGCTGTGAATACTTGCCGACACATATTTTATTTTTATCCTCCAAAAATCTGACCAGTTAGCGACAAGGACACCTACAAGGGTAACGCAGTAGAAAGAGAAAGTAGAACGTGAGATGTTCCAAGGCATAAAATCCGTCGGGTTAGATATGTTCACATTTACCCACATGAGGGCGAAAAACAGAAACAAGATATTTGGCCAAATTACAAGTAGGATCGCCCAAATTGGTGACTATCGGACGAAAGGAAGATCCAGTTAAAGAACTTTGGGAAACCATACAACTATCTTAAACTGCGATTTGCTACCGCCGGTGGCGCTGCAATTCTTTCGTTTTGCAGAGGGCTGCCCGTCTGCTTTTCGCGCATGCGCAACGGCATGTTCCCGGGGTATAGACGAGCTACCGATATGATGTTAGCTTGGGTGTGATTGTACACCAGATGGACTGTCGAAATATCTTGTCAGCGCCAGGAAATCCGGCTGAATACCCGTGAGGAACATCGAAATTTATTACGACGGGAAAATCTATGTAATCACAAAAATATTTTCAATGAAATACCTTAACTTAAGTTTAAGGGTTAGGAGCGTTTTCTTAAGTGTTAGTCAGGAAGCGAAAAGTGGATGATAAACAGTAGAGAAGTGAGTAGAATGTTTTGAAATGTAGTGTTACTGAATAATCCTCAAAATTAGATGGACTGATGGTATAACTGATGAAGAGAGTACACACCCTTGGCTACAGAAAGTAAGTTCAAGTGATTGTAGGTTGCAACATTTAGGCAGAGACGAGACTTGTGCAAGACAGATTAATGAGGAGAGCTGCATCAAACCACTATTCGGACAGGAAGCAAGAGCAGGGTGTACAAAATTGCATTCTATCATACCCCGTTTTGGGTCCTCTTCCGGCACATGGTGGCTGTGTCTGAATTTTTTTAATCTTTTAATTCGTATCGCAGTACAAAGTCGACAACAAAATGGAACAACTCGACCGATACCTGCCCTCATGTTCAAGATGAAATGACAGACTCTGAGGCCGCCCCGTCAGATGTAGGTCCCAGATAAACTGTGTGCCAGAGGTTCTGAGCGGTCGGTTATATTCACACGTTGAGCAGTGTGTGTGTGAAACGTTTATTGTCCCAACAGCAACACCGAGATAGTCATACGGATGAATGTTTTTTTAAAGCTGAATCTCGATTCGCTTTGTAGAACGACTTTCGCCGTGCGTTCTTGTGGAGGGTTAGTGGAATTAGGTCATAGACACTGACGCCACAGGAAGTGAACAGTTTGGCATCCCAGAGTATAAGTGTAAAAGTGGATGGCGACATGCACTGGAACACAAACGTTGCTGGTGGCGTGAACACTGTTAATGCTCCAAAGTTTAGCGATGCGGTGCTGCAGAGATAGTTCCGAAGGTTCAGGGATGCAGTAGACGGTAGTATCATAACGCTTCGAACAACTGCGGTAAAAAAACTAAATGGCAGTAAAATATTGAGCTGTTAGCGAGTTGTTGTAATCGTATACCTTTTTAACTGCCCTCTTGTGAAAAAGAGTTTCAAGTTATGTTAATTTCTGTTGAAATCTGTACCTTCCATCGCAGGTCTTTTCTAATTGTACGGTTTGGGACCTGCTGACTACAACGCCAGTATTTTAAAACGTGTTCATGAAGTATATTCTCCTTTTGACACAAATATACACTACCGGGGAAAAATAGTACATCTCTTTGGAGATTTATAATTCACTCAAGATTTATTGTTGCAACGTGTATATGCAGTACATGAAATGATTGCATTTACAGATCAGTAGCACTAGCGGTTCGAGGTACCAGGTATCGATCCCTGCTGAAACACTGTGTTAGTACGTGGTGCAGCCTCCACAGACGGCAACTGAAGTCGATCGTACAGATGGTGAACAACGTTCTGGCTTCCACGCTTCCTTGACCACCTCTCGTATATCTGTAAGAAATGTTGGTTCAGGAGTCGCATGAGTCACATCTGGTGCCATCATATCACACAGATGCTCGACTGGAGACGAGACCTGAGATAGTACTGGCCAGGAAAGAAGTTGCTGCACGTCTTGCAAAGCACGCTGAGTTTCGCGGGCAGCGAATGGGCGAGCATTATCCTGATGGAACAACACATCATCTTCCCGTTGCAAGAACGGCAAAACAACGGGTCAAACAACATTCAGCACTTACGGAGCGCTTGTTAGCGGTCCCTCCAAAAACACGACAGTTATAGCTTATCACACTACAGACCGTAAGGCCTGCGGTGGTGTTAGTGTGTCTTGGATGATAGCCCTCTACGAGCCATTGCCCCCTAGGTCCACGTCGTACGTTCATACAACTACCACTTGTGTGCAGGCGGAATCTGCTTTTATAGCTGAAGACCATGACGTCCTCTGACACCAGCAGTAGAGCAGTGCACGTCGATGCTATGGCACGTCGATGCTATGGCACGTCGATGCTATGGCATGAGTGGAAGACGGGCAAGAGGTGTGCATGGCCACAGTCCCGCTGCTACTAACCGGTTCGAAACAGTACGTCTTGATACGTCTCAAGCCCTCTTATTCGTGCTGCTGTAACTGTACTATCAGCCATTGTTGTCCTTACAATAAACCAGCCGATGTGGCCGAGCGGTTATAGGCGCTTCAGTCCGGAACCGCGCCGCTGCTACGGTCGCAGGTTCGAATCCTGCTTCGGGCCTGGATGTGTGGGATGTCCTTAGGTTAGTTAGGTTTAAGTAGTTCTATGTCTAGGGGACTGATGACCTCAGAATATTACTGCAGAAGTTGGACCATTATGGAGCAATTGGAGTAGCTTACAATTGGTTAGCCTCTTACTTTAAGAACAGAATGCGGAAGGTAATTTTCCGCAATATTGAGAGTGGTAGTGATGTTCAGTCCCAATGGGGCACTGTTAAGTGGGGCGTTCCCCAGGGGTCGGTGCTGGGGCCTCAGCTGTTTCTTATTTATATAAATGATATATAGTATTACACGTGATTCAAAAATATTTCTGTTTGCTGATGACACCAGCTTGGTAGTGAAGGATCTTGTGTGTAATATTGAAACAGTATCAAATGACGTACTTCATGAAACAAGTGCGTGGCTTGTGGAAAATAATTTGGTGCTAAATCACAGTAAGACTCAGTTTTTACAGTTTCTAACTCACTATTCAACAAGAACCGATATTTTGATCAGACAGAATGGGCATATTATAAGCGAGACGGAACAGTTCAAGTTCCTAAGCGTTCGGATAGATAGTAAGCTTTTGTGGAAAGCCCGTTCAGGATCTTGTTCAGACACTAAATGCTGCTTTATTTACCATTAGGACAGTATCTGAAAGAAGTGACAATTCAATACGAAAAGTAGTCTACTTCGCATATTTTCATACGCTTATGTCGTATGGAATTGTTTTTTGGGGTAATTCTTCTGATTCAAAAAGGGTATTTTTGGCTCAAAAACGGGCTTTTCGACCTATGTGTGGCGTAAGTTCGAGAACCTCTTGTCGACCCCTATTCAATAGTCTGGTAATTATGACATTGCCCTCACAGTATATATATTTTTGATGTCGTTTGTTGTTAGCAATATTAGCATATTCCCAAGAGTTGGCAGCTTTCACTCAGTTAATATTAGGCAGAAATCAAATCTGCATGTGGAATGCACCTCCTTGACTCTTCTGCAGAAAGGAGTGCAGTATTCTGCTGCATCCATTTTCAATAAGCTACCATAAGAACTCAAAAATCTTAGCAGTAGCCCAAACACTTTTAAGTCTAAACTAAAGAGTTTCCTCATGGCTCACTCCTTCTATTCTGTCGAGGAGCTCCTGGAAGGGCTGAAAAATTAAGCAAATTACAGTGTTACATTGTTGATTTTCTTTATTTAAACTTACGACTTGTCGCCTGAATATGTTTCTTATATTTCGTTTTATCTGTTTCTACTTTCGTGTTATAATTTCATGTATTGACTCTTTCCATGACTATGGAGACTCCTCCTTAATTTCGTCCCACGGAACAATAAATAAAAAATAAATAAATAATAATAATATGTTAAGTCCCATACTGCTTAGAGCCATTTGAACCATTTGTCCTTGCAATACGGCGTTTCTGGCAGGCGTCTGTGCTGAGTGAACGTTCAGAACCTCATCTGCGGGTGTGACCACTGATACCAGTCCCACTGCACAACTGACTCTGCACGTCCAACTTCAGTGGCAATTCTCCGAAAGGACCATCCTAGTGCTCGAAAGGCCGCAATTTGACCCGTTTCCAACTCGCTCAGTTGACTGTAGGAAGCTCGAGGGCATGCCCGTGGCATGGTTGCCTGTTTGCTTTGCTTCAGACGTTTGCAACACACCGAGTCTTCTGGCTGTGAGCAGTCCCTATTAAAGGGTAGCTATGCCACTACGCTGTGTGTTGGCGGACGACGTTGAAACCATTATCCGTACGTCTGCAATCGCCCAGGTTGCATATGATGTCATCGGATCAAAATCGAAGTCGTCGTTGCAGGTCTACATTTTCTTTTTTTTTCCGGCAGTGTATAAAAATCTGAAAACATGCCGAATGAATATTGTAAGCGCTCTTGAGGGAATCAGTGACGTAATGCTCTCAAATAACAGTGTATATCAAACCACAATAATCATAAAACAACAGGTCTTTATCTAAAAGATATCTTTTAGAACGTCATAAATTGCTTCAGTTTAATAATAAAATGTTGCACGAAGGTCTGTAACATTTTAAATATGTTGGTGGATAATTAGAAGACACATGTATACAAATCCCCAAACTTTTCCTGTTATATGTTCTTCAAATGGCTTGTTAGACGTGATTGATCAGTGCAAGTTTAGTCATAACTGTTCGGCTGAATATTGTACTATAAAGTTTATAATATTATTTGTTCTTGCAGTGGGGTTGTGTTAGTCGTCTCTGACAAAAAATGGAAAGATAGAACTATGTTTAATTTGCCTAGCTTTAATGTTGCTGTCTAATCCAGTTTAACAGTAGATGTTTACTTTTGGGTGTTCAGGGGAGATGAGATTTCGCGTCACTCCCTTCACCTGTTTGTTCAGAGGGAGCTCGTATGCTGCTCACAGTTTAAGCAGAGGAAAAATTTTACCGTAGTTCTCCCCCCCCCCCCCCCCCCCATGCCAACCTGCTACTACTGGCACAACCCACCTCTTACCTGGGACACATAAATCTGTCCGCCTGACGCTAAAGATTTCGCGATAACATGGCGCTCCATTCTAGATTTTCACCGAACTTACGTTCTCAAAAAGTTAATTCATTACGTATTTTTTATCTACTGCAGAGAAAGTGAGACAACTCAGAACGCCTTGGCCGTACAGATGAGGGTAGCGTAACTTCGGCGAAGGTAGGAAAAACCTATGGGTGAATCAAGCTTTAATCCTATGAGATGAATCTATATTTCATATAAGGATTTATGTGGTCATTGCATATTATTATCTTCCAGTTCGGTAAAAGTTTTTGTGTTTTATAGTACATTGTTAAAACGCTTATCGAATTGGGTATATCTGTTCAAAGTCTTTGAGGTGAATTGAGGAAATATGGAACTGTAACTGCATTTTATCAAGAGCATTGTAATTAATAACGATAAGGAGAGGTATTTATGTGAGTAGCGCGTAGTGCTATTGAAAATGAGCAGTGGTGACGATCACAAAGAGGCTATGAGGTTATCTAGTGTTGGTTAGCTTTTCATACGGCGTCGAGATACACGCTCAACAGTGCCTCACTACTGACCTCAGTCGTGGAAATTCGCCTTAATACTTGGCCTGAGGAATGTGGTATATCGATGACGAAGTGGACCCATTTCTGGGCGCTGCCCAAGTTGAAATTCAGCTAGAGGGGCAGCGGTCCTAGGAATAGTGTTCGATCGTGCTTATATACGAGATACAATGTTCACTAAGAAGCAAATCGGTTACCACTTGAAAGGTGGCTTCACTGAGTCACAGCGCCAGAGATTGCGCCAAGTATTTAGCCGCTTCCACTGGCAGTAGTAGTTTAGAAGTTGCCGTGGGCAGTGGTAGTTCAGAAGTTGCCGTGGGCAGTGCTTGTTGAGACGATGTTGATAGCAGTTGTTCTGGTGGGCTAGACAGCCGATGCTGTTCGATTGGGTATGTTGTAATGATCAGAGTGTATTTTTCGTCAATATATATGAGGTAACAAAAAATTTTTATATTTCAAATTTCCTAAATAACAATGCCTCTTGGTCACAGGTTCAGTCAACAAAGCATCTCGCTTGTGTGCTCCCTGTCGCCGTTGGATAAGCAGCTGCAGCAGCAAGTCGTATACTCCTAGTTCACTCATTTGTCACATAGTTTAATTCTTAATTTCTTTGCGTGTTTTTGGTACTTGCATTGTTAAATCATAAATTTCGGGCGTATTATAGTATTTGAGAGTTGTAGCATCGCCTTTTAGTACCTAAATAGTGTAAAATCGCGTAGTCTCCTTCCGCCGCCGAGCAATGTGTCAGCAGTGCGCAAGTAGCAGCATTACTGCATTTACTAGGCAATCTTGTATTTTAATAACCGTTTAAATTTTGTCGATTTGTTTGCGCTCTCTGTAGATTAGTTCAGACGTTCTTTGCACAACAGTTTTTAGCATGGAAAAGGACTGCAACTGCTGTGTTCGGATGCAGGCTGAGTTGGCATCCCTTCGCTCCCAGCTTCAGGCAGTGTTGGCTTCGGTCACACAGCTTGAGGCTGTTGCCAATGGGCATCACTGTGGGGGTCCAGATGGGGGATTGTCGGGGACGGCCAGCTCGTCCCACGCATCCCCCGATCGGACTACGACTGTGGTTGCCCGGGATACTGCCCGCATTGAGGCTGATCCCTCACCTGTGGTAGAGTGGGAGGTCGTCTCAAGGTGTGGCAGGGGGCGAAAGACATTCCGGAGGGCTGAACGGAAGGCCTCTCCAGTTTGTCTGATGAACCGGTTTCAGGCTCTGTCTCAGGCTGATACTGATCTTCGGCCTGACATGGCTGCTTGTCCTGTTCCAGAGGTTGCCCCTCAGTCTGCAAGATCCGGGCGGTCGCAGAGGGTGGGCTTACTGGTAGTTGGGAGCTCCAACGTCAGGCGCGTAATGGGGCCCCTTAGGGAAATGACAGCAAGAGAGGGGAAGGAAACCAATGTGCACTCCGTGTGCATACCGGGGGGAGTCATTCCAGATGTGGAAAGGGTCCTTCAGGGTGCCATGAAGGGTACAGGGTGCACCCATCTGTAGGTGGTCACTCATGTCGGCACCAATGATGTGTGTCGGTATGGATCGGAGGAAATCCTCTCTGGCTTCCGGCGGCTATCTGATTTGGTGAAGACTGTCTCGCTAGCGGGATGAAAGCAGAGCTCACCATCTGCAGCATCGTCGACAGGACTGACTGCGGACCTTTGGTACAGAGCCGAGTGGAGGGTCTGAATCAGAGGCTGAGACGGTTCTGCGACCATGTGGGCTGCAGATTCCTTGACTTGTGCCATAGGGTGGTGGGGTTTCGGGTTCCGCTGGATAGGTCAGGAGTCCACTACACGCAACAAGCGGCTACACGGGTAGCAGGGGTTGTGTGGCGTGGGCTGGGCGGTTTTTTAGGTTAGATGGCCTTGGGCAAGTACAGAAAGGGCAACAGTCTCAACGGGTGCGGGGCAAAGTCAGGACATGCGGGAACCAAGCAGCAATCGGAATTGTAATTGTCAACTGTCGAAGCTGCGTTGGTAAAGTACCGGAACTTCAAGCGCTGATAGAAAGCACCGGAGCTGAAATCATTATAGGTACAGAAAGCTGGCTGATGCCAGAGATAATTTCTGCCGAAATTTTTACAAAGGTACAGACGGTGTTTAGAAAGGATAGGTTGCATGCAACCGGTGGTGGAGTGTTCGTCGCTGTTAGTAGTAGTTTATCCTGTAGTGAAGTAGAAGTGGATAGTTCCTGTGAATTATTATGGGTGGAGGTTACACTCAACAACCGAGCTAGGTTAATAATTGGCTCCTTTTACCGACCTCCCGACTCAGCAGCATTAGTGGCAAAACAACTGACAGAAAATTTGGAATACATTTCACATAAATTTTCTCAGCATGTTATAGTCTTAGGTGGAGATTTCAATTTACCAGATATAGACTGGGAAACTCAGATGTTTAGGACGGGTGGTAGGGACAGAGCATCGAGTGACATTATACTGAGTGCACTATCCGAAAATTACCTCGAGCAATTAAACAGAGAACCGACTCGTGGAGATAACATCTTGGACCTACTGGTAACAAACAGACCCGAACGTTTCGACTCTGTATGTGCAGAACAGGGAATCAGTGATCATAAGGCCGTTGCAGCATCCCTGAGTATGGAAGTTAATAGGAATATAAAAAAAGGGAAGAAGGTTTATCTGTTTAGCAAGAGTAATAGAAGGCAGATTTCAGACTACCTAACATATCAAAACGAAAATTTCTGTTCCGACACTAACAATGTTGAGTGTTTATGGAAAAAGTTCAAGGCAATCGTAAAATGCGTTTTAGACGGGTACGTGCCGAGTAAAACTGTGAGGGACGGGGAAAACCCACCGTGGTACAACTACAAAGTTAGGAAACTACTACGAAAGCAAAGAGAGCTTCACTCCAAGTTTAAACTCAGCCAAAACCTCTCAGACAAACAGAAGCTAAACGATGTCAAAGTTAGCGTAAGGAGGGCTATGTGTGAAGATTTCAGTGAATTCGAAAGTAAAATTCTATGTACCGACTTGACAGAAAATCCTAGGAAGTTCTGGTCTTACGTTAAATCAGTAAGTGGCTCGAAACAGCATATCCAGACACTCCGGGATGATGATGGCATTGAAACAGAGGATGACACGCGTAAAGCTGAAATACTAAACACCTTTTTCCAAAGCTGTTTTACAGAGGAAGACCGCACTGCAGTTCCTTCTCTAAATCCTCGCACAAACGAAAAAATGGCTGACATCGAAATAAGTGCCCAAGGAATAGAAAAGCAACTGGAATCACTCAACAGAGGAAAGTCCACTGGACCTGACGGGATACCAATTCGATTCTACACAGAGTACGCGAAAGAACTTGCCCCCTTCTAACAGCCGTGTAACGCAAGTCTCTAGAGGAACGGAGGGTTCCAAATGATTGGAAAAGAGCACAGGTAGTCCCAGTCTTCAAGAAGGGTCGTCGAGTAGATGCGCAAAACTATAGACATATATCTCTGACGTCGATCTGTTGTAGAATTTTAGAACATGTTTTTTGCTCGAGTATCATGTCGTATTTGGAAACCCAGAATCTACTATGTAGATTCCGGAAACAGCGACCGTGTGAGACCCAACTCGCTTTATTTGTTCATGAGACCCAGAAAATATTAGATACAGGCTCCCAGGTAGATGCTATTTTTCTTGATTTCCGGAGGGCGTTCGATACAGTTCCTCACTGTCGCCTGATAAACAAAGTAAGAGCCTAAGGAATATCAGACCCGCTGTGTGGCTGGATTGAATAGTTTTTACCAAACAGAACACAGCATGTTGTTATCAATGGAGAGACGAGTACAGACGTTAAAGTAACCTCTGACGTGCCACAGGGGAGTGTTATGGGACCATTGCTTTTCACAATATATAAAAATGACCGAGTAGATAGTGTCGGAAGTTCCATGCGGCTTTTCGCGGATGATGCTGTAGTATACAGAGAAGTTGCAGCATTAGAAAATTGTAGCGAAATGCAGGAAGATCTGCAGCGGATAGGCACTTGGTGCAGGGAGTGGCAAGTGTCCTTAACATAGACAAATGTAATGTATTGCGAATACATAGAAAGGGGGATCCTTTATTGTATGATTATATGATAGCGAAACAAACACTGGTAGCAGTTACTTCTGTAAAATATCTGGGAGTATGCGTGCGGAACGATTTGAAGTGGAATGATCATATAAAATTAATTGTTGGTAAGGCGGGTACCAGGTTGAGATTCATTGGGAGAGTCCTTAGAAAATGTAGTCCATCAACAAAGGCGGTGGCCTACAAAACACTCGTTCGACCTATACTTGAGTATTGCTCATCAGTGTGGGATCCGTACCAGGTCGGGTTGACAGATGAGATAGAGAAGATCCAAAGAAGAGCGGCGCGTTTCGTCACAGGGTTATTTGGTAACCGTGATAGCGTTACGGAGATGTTTAATAAACTCAAGTGGCAGACTCTGCAAGAGAGGCGCTCTGTATCGCGGTGTAGCTTGCTCGCCAGGTTTCGAGAGGGTACGTTTCTGGATTAGGTTTCGAATATATTGCTTCCCCCTACGTATACCTCCCGATGAGATCACGAATGTAAAATTAGAGAGATTCGAGCGCGCAAGGAGGGTTTCCGGCAGTCGTTCTTCCCGCGAACCATACGCGACTGGAACAGGAAAGGGAGGTAATGACAGTAACACGCAAAGTGCCCTCCGCCACACACCGTTGGGTGGCTTGCGGAGTATAAATGTAGTAGAATTCTGGTTTCTATGTGCAATCATAGTATTTCTGTTTTTTTTTAATTACTTCATTGTAAATGGCGTTTAAAGCATCTTGTCGTATTGAGGAAGAACCGTGCCAGATGTGTACGTTGAATCACACTTCCACACACAGAACAGTTACACTTGTGCCTTGTTGTTTCGTTGCTTTCATAGTTGCTGGGGACTTTATTAATCAACTGTGTTAACGGAAGTTTCCTTTCAGTCTTTGTTGTTATTCTATGCAATCAGAATGCGTACTAATACTAGTCAGGGCCAACCGTTTACCAGACTTCGTAGCCGGACATACAGGCTTGAAAATGGTTCAAATGGCTCTGAGCACTATGGGACTTAACTTCAAAGGTCATGAGTCCCCTGGAACTTAGAACTACTTAAACCTAACTAACCTAAGGCCATCACACACATCCACGCCCGGGGCAGGGTTCGAACCTGCGACCGTAGCGGTCGCGCGGTTCCAGGCTGTTGCACCTAGAACCGCTTGGACACCCCGGCCGGCCCGGACATACAGCTACTAAAAATATTTGCAATTTATTTAATTAAGCCCCCATGCACGTGGCGACCGATGCTTCGGATCGTCCCGTGGAATTCTTTTGATAGTAAAAATGGCGGACAGTAGGATTGTTGTAGTAATTTTTAGTTTAGTAATTGTAGTCTATATTGCATGTGTAGATTTGATAATTGAACATTTGTAGTTGTCTTGTCATTCTTCTAATGGTATTTTTGCAGAATTTAATTTTTGATGTCTTGTACACGCGTTTGACAATTTTGTGCAATTATGAAGATTTTAATTGTCCGTTAGGCGTGTTTGTCGGGAAGCATTTCATGTGAATGGTATTGTTGGTGATATTGTGTGTAATTTTCGTATAGTGACGAGTTTTGTATGTTTTGTAAATGATTACGCGATCGATGAAAAAGGCAAAAATGATGGATAGTGAGAATGACGAAATTGTTAACATGGCGAACTCGCCAACACAGGAGAACAGTATGATGAATAATAAAGTAGAAAACAATTTAATAAGTCGGGAAAATAGTCCGGAACCAGTTAAAAATTTTTAAGAATCAAAAAATTTTCAGAATACGAGATTAACGACAGAAGTTTCTGGAACAGTATCGAACACAGGTAGCATTACTGCTATGACGAAGGAAGTTAGTTGTACGGGAAATGTTAGGGGCGAAAAGAATTTCGAACAAGTTAATATGGAGCAGTTGATGAGTGCAACATTAAATTTGGGATCACGGTTAGACTGAAAAATAGGAGAAAATTAAAACTGAGACGGGAACAATGGAAACACGGTTAGACTCACTGTGATCACAGTTAGGATCTGAATTAAAAACAGTGGCAACACGGTTAGACTCACAAATAGGAACAATTAAAACAGAGATGGAAACAATGGAAACACGTTTAGACTCACGAATAGGGACATGTTTCAAAAACATGAAAGATGAATTAAAGAAAGAAATTAGAGAAGGAGTACAACCAATTTTGAATGCTCACAATAATAGATTAATTTCAATAGAAATTAGACAAAAGGAACAGGATAGAGAACAGGAAGAAAGAGATCGCGTGATAGTACAAAAATTTTCAGAGTTAAATTTACAACGTGCACATGATAAGGAAGAAATATATGAAAGAATCGAGGAATCAGTACCAATTGACAGAATAAATAACCTAACACAACAGTATGAACAGTTAACTACTAAATGTGTCAATAACGAAACCCGAGTCGCGACACTTACGGAAGACGTAAATAAACAGAAAGAACAGGTAGGTGACTTATTGGAAAGAGTTGAGGAGATTGCAGATTAATTGACAAGTCTTAGTTTAAATGGGGACAGAGATTCAGATGATACTGCTCCATTCCAATTTGCAGAAACAGAAGATTACCAGAATATAAATAAACATGTTGAAAATCAGGGAAAATTTAATGAACGCGTTAAAAGGGAATTTGAGGCGTTACGAAAGCAAGTCAAACAAATTGAAAGCGAAATCGTAGGAAAGGACAGTAGAAGAAATTTAGAATCACAGATAGCAGAGGGCTTTGAAGAAAATAATTTATTTCATTTACGAGAAGCAACAAGAGAGCGCCAGGCCCGCGAACTTGACAATAATCGACATTGGGAATGGGGCAGACGCGGTAGGTCTTTGTGGCCACGAGGCGAAAACTTTGACTATAAACACTTTTTAACTGTTCGGAAATTTAAGACCTTTCGCAATTCTAAGACTGAGATACATCCATGTTCATGGTTAGATCAATTTATGTACGCACTTCCACCAAATTGGCACTAAGTCACAAACTGGAATTTATGTGTGGATATTTAGAAAACGAACCGACGACGCGCATACGCGCACTTATTAGAGATTGTAATAATTTAAATGATTTTTATCATGCATTTCTATCGGCATATTGGTCCGAAAACACGCAAGGCAGAGTCAAACATAGTCTTATTATGCAGCGTAATTTTAAACAGTCTGAGTTCCGCACGCCTGCAGATTACTTTGAAGACATGATTCGAAAGAATCAGTTCCTTTCCAACCCTTATAGCCCGACTTTTGTTTAACTAAGCTGCCACAATCGATAAGAAAAATTGCTTTAGCCGGAAGATGTAAAGACGACATTGAGACTTTTAAGACTTTGCTACAAGAACTTGAGTATGACAACGACGACGGGACTTCTTGTAACTTTTTCAGTAACGGTAATCACAATAGACTGTCAGAGAGAAGGGATAGTGATCGGAACGGACGTTATATGGGTAATTTTGAGAATGACAGACGAAACAGACAGGACAATAGATACCAGCCTTATGACAATAACAGACGTTCTAACAGAAATTACACAGACAATTATAATAACGGAAATTCCTACCGGAATGATCAGTCATGCGGAAACAGTAATCGGTATCATCAAGACAGAAATTATTCATACAATAATAGAAATTCTTACTACAGAAATAACCAGGGTAGTAGATATAACAATAATTTCACAAGTGACAGTTGAAATTACACAAGAAGCAATCAAGCAGATAGACAGGAAAATAGAAATTTTAGTAGCAGACACAACCAAGAATTTACATCTAACAGACAGGAGGGACCTAATTGGCATCCTCCGCGTGACGGAAATTCCGAGAGACAGGTGCAAATCGTAGAAATTGATCCGCGAAATAACGCGAATAATCAAAGCCGTGACGCAAACAATCGACAATGACTTGTAGCTTCGGCTTCTGGCAGCAATACAGACGGTTCAGAAAGTAATGACACTACGACTTTACACTACGTACGCCTTGAAGACGTGAGAGACATTTTGCTAGACGAAAAGGAAAATAATGTAGACGCATTTTTACATCCTGTTATTGAAGTATGTGTGGGTAAGAATAAGTTCACTGCGGTTTTAGATTCTGGGAGCCCATTGACTGTTATTAGTGAATCAGTTTTTCGTATATGTGTAAGAAGTATTGCTTGTCCTGTGTTACCTGTTTCTAAAACTACAATTCGAGGAGCTATTTCTGGAAAAAGTGTGGAAGTCAAACAACAGACCAACCTAAATTTCATTTGTCAAGGATACGAATTTTCTGCTAATTTTATTATTGTTACATTATTCAGTACACAAATTATATTAGGTATGGAGTTTCTTAACACATATAAGGCAATTTTAAACTTTAAAGAAGGAAGTGTGAATTTGACTGTCGCCGGAATGCCAAAATGTCTGAAATTTTTCGAGTGTTTAACAAAATCTGAATCAGATACAAAATGTTTAAGGTTTCTTACTTCTGATGCTTTCGCTGAGCATTGTGACGACAATGTGTTCATTCATGACAACAACAATAGATACAGAGACGCGATGGATGATATAACTAATAGCGAATAATTAATTAATGAAAAGGTTAAGAAAGCTGAAGTGCCAGATGACGTTGCAAGACAAGAACTGCACCAGATTTTGACTTCACATGCTACAGTATTTAGTCATCACACAGTATCTATACAAGGCTTACAATATTTATTTAAAGTAAAAGAACACACACCATTTCGGGGGAAAATATACGCTATTCCTTTGGCTTACAGAGACAAGGTTAAGAGTGAACTTCAATACATGTTAGATCAAGACATTATTGAGCCAGCAGTCAGTCCTTATACCAGCCCATTACACGTCGTTCTTAAAAAGGATGGGTCAATTCGTTTGGTTCTGGACTCCAGACAGATAAATAATATCATCATTCCTGAAACTGACCGTCCACAAAATCTAGATGAACTTCTTCAACATTTCCATGGAATTAAAGTTTTATCCACGATCGATGTGCGCGCAAGTTTTTGGCAAATAGAACTTCACCCTGATTGTAGAAAATACACTGCCTTTTTAGCCTTTGGTAACTGTTATGAATTTCGGAAATTACCGTTTGGACTTACTGTAACTTCAGCAGCATTCATTCGTAGTTTAAACGAAGTTTTACCTGTTTATCTTCGTGACAATATTACTTCACATGTTGAAGATATTGTTATTGCTAAACGTTCTTGGAGTGAGCACAACAAAATTTTGGATTCATTATAACGTATTTTAGCAAGAGTTGGCATTACAGTGAACTTGGAAAAATCTGAATTTGGTCGTTCTCAGGTGAAATTTCTTGGTCACATTATTTCTACAGAAGGTATTCTTCCTGATCCAGAGAAACTAGACGCTATTCGTAATTGTGCTGTTCCTACAGCAAAACGTGATGTTCGTAGTTTCCTTGGTGTCTGTAATTTTCTTAGACGCTTTGTTAGATTGGACAATTTGGCCACACCTCGTTTCTGCAAATTATGTTAATAGGCTAAGCCGCCAACTATTTCTCACAGAGCACCGTTGTTTCCTATCACTCCAGCGAAATTAAAGGAGATGGCTGCAGTCGATTTGTTCGGTCCAGTGGTTCGTTCTACTAATGGTTTTGCGTACATTTTGGTAGCAGTGGAATTGACATCAAAATATGTGTGTTTTACACCTTTACGCAAAGCAACAGCTCGTTCAGTATCCAATGCTTTCATCAAACATTTTCTTAAAGAAGTGGGTCATGTTGATAAGGTTATATCAGATAACGGATCACAGTTTCGCTCTAAAATTTGGCTTCGTACTCTACGGCGTCGTAAGATTAAACCAATTTTCATTTCACTTTTTCACCTTCAATCTAACGCTTCAGAGAGCTGGATGAAGGAAATCAATAAATTGTGTCGACTTTATTGTCATCAGAATCACAGAACGTGGGATTAGTATCTTCATATTTTTCAAAATATTCAGAATGAACTCCCTAATGATTCAACTACTTTACCGCCTATATTGATATTAAAAAATAAAGCACCGACAAATCGCATTTCTGAAATCGTTCCTTTTCCGCCTACATGGAAACTGCGCCGTTCTGAAGTTGTTAACCTGGCTCTACAAAATATTGCACCTGCGGCTGCTAGAAGAGAGAAATCAGCTAAACGTCCTGGCCGTTTAAAAACCTTCTCAGTTGGTCAAAAGGTGTTAATTAAGTCTCATCGTTTGTCTCACAAAGGAAAAGGCTAGTGTCGCAAATTTTTTCTGCTTCATAACGGTCCATATAGGGTTCGCAAAATTATTCATGATAACACTGTCGAAGTAGAAACTCTTAAATCTCAGCGCTCTAAGGGAATACATCATATATCGAACGTTAAAATTTTTGTGGAATGAAATACTTTTGAGAAATTAACAGTTATACGTAAACATGCAGAGAATATTAGGATCCCGCGCCGTGCTCTGGCGGCGGCACATAAAGCAACAGGCAAGTCTGCGCGCCGCACAAGGCAGTCGTTGACCGCAAACAATTACTTCCTTCGTCACGCGTAACTACAGCTGATCGAGCGCTCAGTGCGAATGCACGGACAGCCGTAAACAAATACACAGTCTACTATCTCCGAATAAATTCAGTATAAAGCTATAGTGACTTGATAAATTATGTTATTAACGTTCAGTATTTTCAGGATACGGTTGCATAAAATATTTAAGAACTTCAGGTAAATTCTGTGTGTCCGACGTTCAGAGGATTTGTTATCGAGAAAATTTCGGGAAGAATGTAATTTCGAAGGAGAAAGTAATAAACTAAAAAGGTAACTATTAATTGAGCTTATTTTTCAGGTAACATATTTCCACTTAGGTACGTACTTTAGATGTAATTTGCTGCTCGCGATTACGTGATCTATACTTTGTGTTAACTGATTTTGACAATGATTGATTAATGAACAGGGTTGTTACTTACGTATATTATGCATCGCTTGGCTGCACTGCTTATTCACTGATGTCACTTTTTTTTATTATGTGCCTGCTGTGCTGATTTATTTAAATTATAATTGTCACCTGATTAGTTGTGCTGAAAGGGTTATGTATGTAATGTATACGTTGTGATTTATCTGCTTGCGCCTTCATGTTTACTTATTAAGATTACATATGAACATTTATTTGCTTATGCTGATATGTTGCTAATGACCTGTTTATTGTGTAAGATATATATTTGCTGCTTTGCGTATGGATTGCATATTTACACATTTATGTTTTGTTGTCATAACTACTCTTTAATTTGGTATATAGACATGCTGATATATGGTGTACGAACATGGAGTTTAGGTCACACTATGGTATTAATTATAGATTGTTCGCTTGGCTGAGCCTCGTTATAGGGATTGTTCTGCATCCACTTGTTAACATTCTGTTTTCTACTGGTATATTTACTCGCTATTGCATGTTTTGCTTACGTTCAGTGCCTTATATTTTAAGATAAGAAAATGAACTGCTATAATTCTACGAACGAAGTTGGTACAAGAAACTTCATTGAAGTCACATGCGCTGGAGTTTTTATGGGAGCTGTATAAATTTATGCTAATAGGAAGGAAGCTAACGACATGACATACCAACACTAGGTTTAGACCATTGACAATTATCACATTGCATTCTTCGTGAGCGATTGAAATGGCAAGTGACACTTGACACAAGAAATACTCCACATGTTTGCTTCTGTTTTGCCATGATTCTTGAAGTTGTGTACACACTGTGAAATATTACGATCATTCACACTCCGTACTCGTACTTACTTACTGAGAGTTATTCAAACTAAAGGCTGTTAGAGGTCATGTATGCATTTCTTTTATTTAATGATGGACAAGGTAACCAAAATGTATTTTATAATTCATAATGAGTAGAAGATTTGGGTCAGATGGATTATACAGAGGTTGTGTGTGGACATTGTGTCTTCGGATTGTATGGGATGAAGAACTGAAGTTTGCACTAGGATTTTATCTGTACTTGTTCGAGGAGACTGACTAGAGGAAAGAGTTGTTATGGAAGTGAAATGATATTGGTGATAAGGTTTATATGTATCGACGTATTGAAGAGGTATTATTGAGATATTGAGATTGTGTGAAGTTGATGATTATTGGAGTTTTGGTGGACAAGAGGTAAGGTAAATGATACTGATGATAAGGTTTATATGTATCGACGTGAGAGGTATGAAGATTATGTGATGCTAATGATTATTGGAGTTTTGGTGGATAAGAGGTAAAGTAAGTGAGGAGCATTTATTTATTTTTTGTTGGTTTATATGGAACAAGGAGGATGAAGATGGCAGACTAGAACACTCAAGTGGAAGGAAGATTGTCTACACATACATTTTATTAAATCAATAAGCAGTATATACTTTTTTTTTTTTGGAGAGAGGTAGAATTTGCATATCTTGGCACACTGACAGTTGTTCAGCAACCGTACATTTGATTTGGCTTGGCAAACATTGGTCTTGACATGATGACTATGACGTTGACTAAATATTATTGACTGTTATACACTGTTGCCAATACTACTTGATACACATGTTGAACATCAAATTTTGACAGAATTGCATTTACACAGTTAACACTATTCAATTACACAGTAGTACTTAATTGTGGATGAAAGATGAGTGAGTGTGTTTTGTGTGTTTTCCTTTCCTAATCCCAAATAATTGGTACCGACCTACCTCCTAAATATTATTTTACTTGTTTGTTGTCGCTTGCACTGACATCCACAAATATTATAGGTATACTGATATTTATGTATTTGTAATAGTTAATATGACAGTTATCTGATATCATTTGTGTGTTTATTATAATTTGTATGTTTTAGTGTAAGAGCATTGATAATGATTTTGTAAAAGCAAGTGTGTGTGCATTCGAACTGTTGTTCGTGCTTACACGTATTAACATTGGTGGGTGCCACTTGGAAATGTTTAATTTGTGCTAATGAACTCTGATGAACTGTCTGAAAGTGATAGTGAATATTATGGACTGTTACCTGCACTTGATCAACATTGCTGGCTGCCACTGATGGAACTGCTTCAACTGAAATGATGTCACTTGTTGGTGTCTGCACCTGTTCAACATTCCTGGGTGCCACTGATGGAACAGCTTCTACTGAAATAATGTCACTTGTTGGTGTCTGCACCTGTTCAACATCATGGACTGTTACCTGCACTTGTTCAACATTGCTGGATGCCACTGATCGTGCATGGGGGCTTAATTAAATAAAATGCAAATATTTTTAGTAGCTGTATGTCCGGCTACGAAGTCTCGTAAACGGTTAGCCATGACTAGTATTAGTACGCAATCTGACTGCATAGAATAACAACAAAGAATGAAAGGAAACTTCCGTTAACACAATTAATTAATTAAGTCCCCAGCAACTATGAAAGCTACGAATCAACAAGGCACAAGTGTAACTGTTCTGTGTGTGGAAGTGTGATTCAACGTACACATCTGGCACGGTTCTTCCTCAATACGACAAGACGCTTTAAACGCCATTTACAATGACGTAATTAAAAAAACTAGAAATACTATGATTGCACATAGAAACCAGAATTACACTCTAATACATGAACACAAGCCAGATGCTTTGTTGACTGAACCTGTGACCAAGAAAAATTTTTCGTTACCTCATATAAATTGACGAAAAATACACTCTGATCATTACAACATCCCCAATCGAACAGCATCGGCTGTCTAGCCCATCAGAACAACTGCACACGACATACTCACAACTAGTACTGCTATCAACATCGTCTCAACAAGCACTGCCCACGGCAACTTCTGGACTACCACTGCCCACGGCGACTTCTCAACTACTACTGCCAGTGGAGGCGGCTAAATAATACTCTTTGGCGCAATCTCTGGCGCTGTGACTCAGTGTAGGCACCTTTCACACTTACCACTGCGCAGACATCGAATGACCCCATATTTCAACTAAAATGTATGATATGCCTTATGTTCAGCCAATGGGCTTGCCGCAGGGGTAACACCGGTTCCCGTCAGATCACCAAAGTTAAGCGCTGTCGGGCTGGGCAAGCACTTGGATGGGTGACTATCCGGTCTGCCAAGCGCTGTTGACAAGCGGGGTGCACTCATCCTTTGTGGGGCAAACTGAGGAGCTACTTCACTGAGAAGTAGCGGCTCCGATCTCGTAAACTGACGTACAGCCGGGAGAGTACTGTGTTGACCACATACCCCTCCATATCCGCATCCACTGACGCCTGTGGGCTGAGAATGACACGGCGGTCGGTCAGTACCGTTGCGCCTTCCAAGGCCTGTTCGAGAAGGGTTCAACATAAGTAATACATCTTACAAATTAGGTCTTTGTAGTGGAATGGTGACATCCCTATCTGCAAGTTTTATTTTCTGACAAAATCACCGTGCATTGTGCGTGAGCGAGGGGAATTAAATAATAATAAAATGAAATGGAGCCGATGTATGGATGATGCTGTCCAGAATACAAGCTCTCACAGAAAATTTTATGATAATTCTGCACATACCCTGATAAACATTGTTAAATACCTTCATGTAGTAGCAAATGTGCAAGAAAATAAAATTTTAAATTGTAAGGTTTACTATTCACTTAAAATGACTACGTTGCAGTGAATTATATGCATTTAATATTTCCAGCATGGGATGTGGAATTTCCCTCTCGTGTCACTGAACCATCCTCCTTTGAATAAGAACTTAGAGAAGTTTAACAAGTTCGGAGTTTAAATGGATAGAAACAATCTACGACTCCCACAGAGTGCACACAGTACATTTCACGACGAAATGAGTTGACATTGGAATCCGTCCAGAATAGCAGATCTCTTTATTCGTTCTTCCTGTAAGGCACGAGCTAGAAGTTCCAAGTTTGAAACAGTCTCACGCTTCTGTAGCAACTAAAGCCGAAACATCAACAAAATCTCACGCATAGCGTACAGTGTCCCTAGTGGGTAAACTAATAACTTTCTGGTTATGCAAATTATGCATAATCTGCTTAAAGGTATCCATATATCTATTAGATATATGTTAGTGAGCATTAATATGAGGCGTGTCCACACTTCGGGATATGACGACTTTGCTGGGGTCACTTTCAACAACGAACCTGAATGTCTATGAAAGAATTGGAGTTCATTCTTCAAGAGCCGGCACCAGAGAAGGTACTGAATTTGGACACTGAGGCCTGAAGCGAGTTCGACGTCCTAACCCATCTCGGAAGTACTCCATTGGGTTCAGCTCGGCTAGTCCATTTCATCCATGTTATTTTCCACAAACTGTTGCCTCACACATGCCAGTATACCAGTATATGATTTTTTGTATTGTCGTACTGGTTCGAAGAAGCATCGTCTGCGAGTTGTTCCTCTATTGTACGCAGTTCATAATGAGGTAAGATGTGTTATTATGCTTCCGCATTTGGTTTTTCCTTAAAGGAGGTAGGACGTCAAATGGGCCTACTTGGAGCAGGAGAGGCATCACAGGACATTTTAATTTATACTGTCTATACTTTTACAAATAAATTCATAAAACTTTGTCAGCATGACGAGGAAGGATTCAGAATTCACACTCATAGCAGTTGTAGTTCAAAAACATAACAAAATAATTTTCACCTCCTGTATTTGTTGCTATAGGTGCACTTTCCTTTATAGGTAAGACAGGTTCTTCGACGCATTTTGCACAGACTTTGATCCTTTGTTTGCAAAATTTGTAGAGTACTTGAGCACTTTTAACAGATGTTCCAAAAAGCATTTCAAAAACGATCTTTCTGTACCATTTAACCTCATGCCGAAGTTATGAATCACCATGGCTACCAATTTCAAAAATATTGACTGCTACGAACATGAGAGTGTTCAGTGGAGCCACCACTTTCAAATCCATAGTTGAAACGCATTATCTGTGAGTCGTATGAGGCTCACGAGGCCTCTAAACACATAAACACAGCTCTGCATGTGAGCCGATTAAGGCTCACGCGGTCCACAGTAAACTGTATACCTGAACAAAATATGGCTCACGTAGCGTCACAAACCGTGTAACTGTGAGCCAACATTGGCTCACGTGGCAGTCAATGTGATAAGGAAAAATCCGAGATACAAGGAAACCGCTCGTTACAGACTGCCGCAGCAGTTTTTTCTTTTTAACACAACAGATTTTAGTGTAACTGTTTTAACGAAATCTAGATTATTATCGTTTTGTTTGTGGAAACAATGGCTTTGAAGGACGCCCGCCATTGATATGCACCACACAAATTTTGGAAAGCCTCCTGCTCTCCCCAAGCTGCCATACAACGGGCCGGGTTTTTTCATGACAACGCTTGAGGCAGTGTTCTTCAAGCATACGTGACAACAGACTTGGCTTTTTGTCGCAAAAACGTCGACCGGACGAGTACACGAGACATGTTCAAAAAGTAAGTGTACTAGATTTTTATTCATTTTTGAGAAAAAGTGTATGGGCAAAAAACTTACAATATATTGTTGATACACTTGTTGCAAATTTTTCGCGTGATCACCATCTCGTTCAGTGCATGTGGTCAGCCGTGTTACAAGCCTTTCTATAACCTCCGCGAGGAACTCTCACGTCAGCACCATGGCCCACTGCAGAATATCTTTCTGCATCTGCTCGTCGGTCGCAAATTTTATTCTGCTCATGAATGCCGCGTGGGTTAGCCACGCGGTCTCCGGCGACTTGCCACGGCTCGCGAGGCTCCACCCGTCGAAGGTTCGAGTCCTCCCTCACGCATGAGTGTGTGTGTTGTATTTAGCGTAAATTAAAGTTAGTTTAAGCAGTGCGTAAGCCTAGGGACCTCAGCAGTTCGGTCCCATAGGAACTTACCACTTCGTTAGCGACACGAAGCATTTCAGGGAGGTGCAAAGATCATACTTTGAAGGCATCGAGTCAGTAGAATACAGCAGGCAGTTCAAAACATCCCAACCAAGGGAATCCAGCTGCCAATCGGTGGCTAAAGCTGCTTGAGGACGGGCGTTGTCGTGCAACAAACACACTCCTCTCGTCACAGTTCCCTTACTATTGTTTTGAATGCCCTTTTGAGATTTTTAGCGACTCAAAATATCGTTGTCTGTTGAATTTCTTCGTGTATGGGAAATCGGTATGATGCCACTGTAATGAACTGTCTTTCTGTCTCATACCTATAGGGACCCAACCACGTTTCATCTCCAGTCACAACAGTGCTCAGAAAGTCCTCACCTTCCAATTCAAGTCGCTCAACAAACTAGCGAATGTTATTGACCCTATCTTTCTTTTGTTGCTCTGTCAGCTGTTATGGGCCTCATCTTGTGCACAGTTTCCAGCACCCCTGCCTTTCTGTGAGTGTCTCGCATAAAAGAAGTCTGGACAGTTATGGAAACATCACAAAAATTTCTTTCACTGTCAAACAGCGGTCTTGACGAACTCTTTCCTCGATTTTTTAAACACTAGCAGAAGTGATTTCTGGCGTTTACCAAGATAATGATATAGGTACTCTGCTGTTCCTAATCTGTATGAACAGTTCAGGAAACAATCTGAGGAGATATCTGAGATGATGCTGTCGTCTACTGTCTTCAGAAGATCAAAATCAATTGCAAAATGATTTAGATAAGATATCGTTGTTGTTGTGGTCTTCTGTCCGAAAACTAGTTTGATTCAGCTCTCCATGGTACTCTATCCTGTGCAAGGCTCTCCATCTCGATAATTACTACAACCTACACCCTTCTGAAGCTGCTCACTGTTTGGATCTATAGGTCTCCCTCTACCATCTGATGATCTCTTGACTTCTCAGAATGCCTCCTACCAACTGATCCCTTCTTCTAATCCGATTGTGCCATAAATTTCTTTTGTCCCCAGTTATATTCAGTACTTCATCACTACATGTTCTACCTATCTAATCTTCAACATTTTCTGTAGCACTACTTTTCGAAAGCTTCTATTCTCTTGTTGTCTAAACTGTTTATCATCCATGTATCACTTTCATACATGGCTACACTCCATACAAATACTTTCAGAAAAGACTTCCTGACACTTAAACCTATACCCGATGTTAACAATTTTCCCTTTTCAGAAAAGCCTTTCCTGCCATTGTCAGTCTACATATTATATCCTCCCTAATTAGGCGATCGTCAGTTAGTTTGCTGACAAAATAAAAAAACTCATCTACTACTTTGTGTCTCTCATCCCATTAGCATCATCTGATCCAATTCGACCACGTTTCATTATCCTCGTTTTGATTTCGTTGATGTTCATTTTGTATTATCCTTTCAAGACACTGTCCATTCCGTTCAACTGTTCTTCCAAGTCCTTTGCTGTCTTTGGCAGAATTACAATGTCATAGGCAAACCTAAAAGTTTTTATTTCTTCTCCGTGGACTTTAATTTCTACTCTACATATTTCTTTTGTTTTCCTTGCTGCTAGCTCAGTGAACAGATTGCATAACATGGGGATAGACTACACGCTTCTCACCTTTCATGCCCCTGGACTCTTATAGTGGCCAACTGGTTTCTGTGCACGTTGTGAAGAGCCTTTCGCTCCCTATTTTTCACCCCTAATAACCTCAGAATTTCATAGAGGGAATTCCAGTCAACACTAAAAAGCTTTCACTAAGTCTACAAATGCTATACACTTGGGATTGCCTTTCCTTAACTTATCTTCTACGAGAAGTCTTAGATTCAGTATTACCTCGCTTGTTGTTACATTTCACCTGAATCCAAACTGATCTTCCCAGAGGTTGGGTTCTACCAGTTTCTCCATTCTTCTGTAACGAGTTCGTGTCAGCATCTTGAAACCACGATATGTTAAACTGATAGTTCGGTAATTTTCACACCTGTAAGGGCCCGCTTCCATTGGAATTGGGATTATTATATTCTTCTTGAAACCTGAGGGTATGTCGCATGTATCATGCATATTGCTCACCAGATGGAAGATTTTTGTCATGGCTGGCTCCCCCAAGAATATCAGTAGTTCTAAGGGAGTATTATCTGCTTCCGGGGCCTTGTCTCGACTTAGGTCTTTCAGCGTTAAATCAAATTCTTCACACAGCATTTTATCTCCTCACTCATCTTCACATACATCCCCTTCCACTTCTGTAGTATTGCTCTCAAGTACATATCCGTCTTACAGGCCTTTTATATACTCACCCACATTCAGCTTTCCCTTTTATGCATAGGACTGGTTTTTCATCTCAGCTCTTTATATTCGTGTAAGTTGTTCTCTTTTTTGCAAAGTTATCTTTAATCTATCTTTCCCCCAAGCAAAATATGCTTCTAAATCCTTACATTCGTCGTCTAACGATTCCTGCTTATTTATTTTCTACCTGTATGGTGTAAAATTCGGCAAGTGACCCTAAATAATGAAGAGTATGACGTCATCCACATAGGTGCTAAAAGGAGTCAGTTATACGTTGGCTACACAATAAGACAATCAGATCTAAAGGCCGTATATTCGACTAAATATCTAGGAATTCCAATCAAAATTACAATTATTGGCAGAATACTTAGGAGATCGAAAAGATCTACTAAAGAGACTGCCTAACTTACGCTTGTAAGTCCTCTTTTGGAGTACTGCTGCCTGTTATGGGATCCTTACCAGACAGGATTAAGGGAGTACATAGAGATATTTCAAAGAAGGGCAGGACATTTTGTATTATCGCGAAACAGGAGAGAGAGTATCACGGACTGATACAGAATTTGTGGTAGACATCATTAGAACGAAGGCGTTTCTCGTTGTGGCGGGATCTTCTCTTTAAATTTCAATCAACAGCTTTCTCCTCCGAATGCGAAAATCTTTCGATTACGCCGACCTGTATAGGGAGGTAAGATAATTATAATAAAATAAGGGAAACAGAATTCTCACGGATAGATACAGGTGTACGTTGTTTCCCCGTGCTGTTAGAGAGTGGAATAACACAGAATTAGTGTGAACGTGGTTCGATGAACCTTCTCCTAGGCACGTAAGTGTGATTTTCAGAGTATCAGTGTACATGTAAGTGTAGATATAGAATACATCAGTGAAAATGGGAAGTCTACCCTGTTCGACATCAACATTTGTTCTACCTGCAATAACCTCCCCACAAAAAATGGTTCAAATGGTTCTGAGCACTATGGGACTCAACTGCTGAGGTCATTAGTCCCCTAGAACTTAGAACTAGTTAAACCTAACTAACCTAAGGACATCACAAACATCCATGCCCGAGGCAGGATTCGAACCTGCGACCGTAGTGGTCTTGCGATTCCAGACTGCAGCGCCTTTAACCGCACGGCCACTTCGGCCGGCTCTAACCTCCCTACACTACTTATACACATTCACTCTGTTCATGAAACCTTTGCTGTAAACCATTTTGAGTCGCGAAAAAGTTTCGGTAAGTGTTATTCCTTCCGCAAGTAGGAAGCCTATCAGAGCACGTGGCTCGCAATTGGTCGGATTCTTACCGACATATTTCACATAAAAGTGCACTACAACGTGTGTTTACTTACCACCGTCTTCCTGTGAGTCTCACTCTGGTCATCCACTCATTGTTGCCAGTTTTATAAAACTCAGCCCTCTATGGTTACTCTACAAGAACTTGTACATTATGAAAATGCTTCGTGTCCGTGCAACAGCCCAGTGGAAGATCTCTTGCTCCAGGGCTTGTCCCTCACTGCCGGACATGACATAAGACCTGTTCTGCCGTGACATCAGACTGGGTCTCTGACGTTAGTTCAGCCACAGGTGCTGCCACGAACCTGGTAGCACCTTGTAGCCCTATGCTCTTGGGAGTCCAACTGGAACGATTCCAGTGGGGCCGTTCGTGCATGTCAGTGCCTAGCAGTCCGTTGTATTTGAATATCGTGGGTTCGATCTGGGCGGCGCAGAGTCCGGCTTGCTGCTTTGCTAGGTACCGGCAGCAGTCTCAGCCGGCCGGTTCTCCATGGTGGGTTGTGCTGACCACACTTTCCTCAGTGAGGTCAATCCAGATGGCTGGGGCTGGCACTGCAGTCGCCGCAGCTCCTCGCCATAGTGGTTCCAGGCTACGGACACTGTCAAAGTTCGCTGAGTAGAGAGAGTTGCCAATTATCTTCTGAGAGCATTCTCTTGCTTTCCTTTGACATCCTCACAGCCTGACAGCCAGGTCGTCCACCTGTCACAGGACGATAGGTAGTGCTACATAATGAAGTTTTAAGACATTCTGATCTTTAGAACTTCCCTACCAAAATACACGAATTACGAATCCAAAACTACTCTCGCAGTCGACCATACTGCAACCCTTTATTTGAAGTTGCACATACAGAGAATAACCATGATGAGCTGGATTCAGTTGTAAACATACTCTAAAAAAGTAAAAGCTTGATGTAGACGGAACTTGATGCAGACAGACCTTGATGTAGACCGAACGACTTCCTGAGCAACGGTACTTCAGTCAACTCTATAGAAACACGTAAAAGAGTTGTGGATGATGTAGCAGCCTGATGTAGACAGAACAACTTCCTGAACAATGCTACTTCAATCGACTCGTATAGAAGACAATATTCTGTACATCGACTAGATTTTCAAGATTTGTACCTTTCACAGAATCAGGCGGAAATTTTCTACATTAATAAATTTCCAACATCAGAACACAACATTACCAAGACCACTGAGATAATATGAAGATATATAAGGCGAACACCAGGCAGCCAACCCCAGCTGGAGTTTTTTCGAGCGAGAGGTTTTTTCCTTAGTCATAAGGCAAATGCCAGGATTGGAATGGAGGAAACTTAATGGACAATATCTTCCTTTCAACTATCGATCCGCATAGAATTAAAAATCCTACAAAATTAAATAAGCACCCAACTGTCCTACAAAAATGGAATGATAACAGCACAAGCTACAACTATTGGCTGAAAGGTGACATGCTCTCCTACAGCCCACCACTCCTTAAGAGCAGGAATGAAAGATTTTAACAAAAAAAGGTGTGTAGCGAGATACGCTACAAAATGCCGGTTGTCAAGAGGCAATGAAACATTCATTTTGCACATTATTAGTTTGGTGACTTTCGAATGAATGCACGGATTAGAGGCGAAATATTTGACTCATAACTTAATATGAATGGGATCACACACCCCATTTTTTCTTTTCCTTTGTTTTCTAAATGCGAATCTCCATCACAGCTTTGTGGTACTTACAACTAATAAGTTTTCTTTAGGGCAGCACTAACTGCAGTATGTTTGTTGTACATTGGAGAAGCTGTAATGAAAGATAAACCGATGGTTAAATTATACACTTACGATTCGTAGTCGTGGCAGGGTCCACAGTAGGCCTGATTAGGTAATAACTAATCTACATACACACTCCACAGGCCACCGTATGGTGCGTGGTGGACAGTACCTTGCACTACTACTAGTCATTTCGTTTCCTGTTCCGCTCACGAACGGAGCGAGGGAAAACGACGGTCTCTATGCCCCAATACGAGCCCTAATACTCAATTAGTGTCCATCTTCAACGCCACGCATACCTCGAGTGTTTCAAACAACTGCCTAAAGTCAACTGCTGCCTGGAATGATTTCAAGTTTTACGTAGCGTCTACTAACAAGTGTACCAACGTAAGGAGAAAAAAATTACGTTAAGTAGTTTCTGTGATCTCTCGGCAACGCCGAGATCTTTTCAGACAGCACTCGTGCATGACGTGTTCAGGTCATCTGGGCGTCGCGGGCGGAGGTTGCTGGTTGTCATGCGTTATGTGTGGGGTAGAGCTGTTGATAAGATATCGACATGTCGATACTTTTTCCGGATAGTATCTTTACATACCGGTGAAACATTCCCATGCTATATCGATATAAAAATGGCAATATCGATTGCCGATATTTTTATTTGATAATATAATATCAAATATAATTTCGTCACAATTTTTCGGTAAATATCTGAAGTTGTTCTTTTGAAATTGTAGTAGAACATCAATTTACTATCACTGTGTGAAGGAATCTTATTGCTTTTGGAGCTTTCATCACCTCCAGTCTTTCTCTTTGACTGTGTGAAGCAAGTATATGCGGCACAAAACAAGAAGTCCGATTACACTGGAGGGTGTCGATGTGACTGGAATAACAAACTTTCTGATGTGAAGAAATAGCACACCACTTGCGCTAAAAAACAATTTTTAACGCAACTAGCGTGCTTTTTCTTCATCGGCATTCTTCAAAAACAGTTGATGAAAATGATGAACAAAAATATAAATGTCAGGAGTGGTCATTACTGTGATCGGAGACGTGTGAGGGGAAATTCTGACGTAATCGGGGCTCGGCGCTACCAACAGAAATCGCAACGTTTAGATACAAACGTAGGCTCTGCCGCGGCCGTTGTCAAACTACTGACGTTTCGGTCACTGTTGCAAATGACCTTCTTCAGGGCGCCTTTTTTTTTTACTGACAAAAAAAGCACCCTGAAATAGGTCACTTGCAGTAGTGGCCGAAACGTCGGTAGTTTTACATTATCAAAATGCGGTCACAAATCCACAAAAAAATTTGTTACTGCAACGTTAAGCTTCAGCACACAGTTTTGACACTACAACCGCTAGGTCGCTGGCATTGGCAGAAATGAAAAAAATCAAGAAAGTTGACATAAAGTGTTCCGGACAAATTCTAAATGTGACGAACCCGAACGACGAACCAATCGGACACATTTTATTGTGCCATTTACATGCATTTACCACTGTTGGCTAAGTGCTTATCGCCAAGCATGAACATGCATCGTTTTTCCTTTGATTCGTGCTCTAAGGGAGATAGGCAGACTATTAGGTTGTTGATGTACAAAAGTTTCATAATATATCAATGCTTAATTATACAGTTTTAAAACAGGCAGTACATTTACGATACGCAGCGATTTTTTATACGCAGGTACTTCGATATTTATGAAGTCGATATGTCTGTACGAGTGGGGACCCAAAGGTAACCGGAATCGTAATGCTGCACATCGTGTAGTTGTAGTAGCAGGTTGCGCCGCCAGAGGGTTGTAGTAGGAGCTCTGCTGAGTTATTCTGCCACGTGGCGTCACCCAACAGTGAGAAGTGTGGTTTCTTTGTGAGTTCTTTGAGTGTGCGTAAAGTGCAGACGTGACACGAGGAAATGGCTAGTTCTTACGAACAACGTGGGGCACTGAAGTTTTGTTTCTTGCTCGGCAATGATTCAGACAGCCTATAAAGACCATGCTCTTAGTACAACGCAAGTGTATGAATGGTTTTCTCTGTTTAAGAAGGGAGCAATAGTGGTTGAAGATCAGCCCCATTCCGGTCGACCTTCAACTGCTCGAAGCGAAGACAACATCGACAAAATCCGTGATCTCATCAGTGAAGATCGATGCAGGACAATCGACCAACTCGAGAACTTGTCCGGGTTGTCCTGGAGCTCAATTCAGCGCATCTTGACCATCGATTTGGGAATGCGAAGAGTGGCAGCAAAATTCGTGCCGAAGCTTCTTACCGGATCGTCGCGTTCAAGCCTGTCTCGAAATGAAAGACGCGTTCAAAGATGATCCACATTTTTTCAGCAAAATCATTACAGGTTATGAGTCATGGTGCTATGGGTACGATCTAGAAAGTAAACAAGTCATCACAATGGAAGTCACCTGGCTCACCTCGACCAAAAAAAGTTCGACAAGTGAAATCGAATGTGGAAACGATGTTTTTTTTTTCTTTTTTGACGTCAAAGGGATCGTACACTCTGAATTTGTCCCTGAAAACGAGACAGTAAACCAACAGTTCTATTTGGAGGTTATGAAACGGCTTCGCAGAAGTTTGTCGCGAAAACGTCAGGCTTTGTGGGATTCTGGCGTGTGGTTCCTGCATCATGACAACGCTCCCGCGCAACGGCTCTCAGCGTTCGCTAGTTTTTGGCCTCAACGAAGACGACTACCTTGATCCACGCGCCCTATTCGCCGGATTTAGCAGCCTCGGACTTCCTCCTATTCCTGAGGATGAAAAGAGACTTGAGAGGGAAGCGTTTTGCGGATGTAGAAGACGTAAAACGCAATGACATGAAAGTGCTAGCAGGTATCAAAGAGGACGAATTTAAAAGGTGCTTCGAACACTGGAATAAACGTTTGGACAAGTGTATTAATATTAATGGAGAGTACTTCGAAGGAGATTGAGGTTGTATTTGAAAACAATAAAGTATATGCTTTCTAGAAAGAAATTCTGGTAATTTTTGGGTCCCCCCTCGTACATCGATACTTTTTTCTATACATCGCGTGCCAGTAATGACACTTTTTACATATCGATTTATCGGATTCCCGATATCTTTAAAACTATCGGCAGTCCTAGTGTGAGGGTCTTCCAGTTGCGCCACTGGTGCCCCTCGTGGCATCTTGTCTCACTTGCGCCTTAAACCGGCGCTGCATGTGGAAGTACACGATATACCGTCATACACGTTACAGGTCGGTAGTAAAAACACGCAAGTATTACAGAGACCTTTCGGGAAATCAAATGGGGATACCTGGAGGGCAAGCAGCGTTTCTTTCGAGGAACACTACTGAGAAAATTTAGAGAACAGATGACTGCAGAACGATCCAACTGCCGCCAGCATACATTTCGAGGAAGAACCACGAAGATAATATTTACCGTAGCCGCCTTTAATTAGAGTTTTTCTCCGGCTGTCTTCAGTTGTGATTTAATTCAGATCTTAACTGGCCATAAAACTGCTTTGCGTGGTATTTACTTCACTTGCGGCCACTGTAATCGTAATAAGTGAGGCCTAACAATTGTCTTTGACTTACTCACTGAATCAGTTAAATGAACTTGTTAAATTATGGAAAGATTTCTAGCATTTTATTACTATTACTTGCAGAACAGCCACGGCCCATAATTTGCTTGGTTGCTTGGGAATTATTCGTTTCGTTTAATACTATGACCGCGTTAATACTGGCTATAACTGTATGAACCTTACAATTCAGAAAGACGTGATTGCAAGTTCTGTCGTGTTTAATGAATGAAAGGTAATATTGCCGTAACTGGGAATTGGAATTGAATACTACACCCAAATGGAAAGCTGCCTTATTTAATTATTTTACTGTTTTAATAGTTCAGAACATTCATCTTTAATTAACTGCAAAGGAAATTCTGAAGGACAAAATGTAGTGGACTGTTAAGGCAGCCAGTCCACAGTGAAGTAGCCGAAAGGGCACGCGTCAACTCACGCCGTCTGGCGTTAAGTCTGGAACAGGATTCGTAATGAATGTGATAAAGAAAAGAACGTAGCTACTAGAACACTTAACTTTTATATCGTCCTTTGGTATACAGCAATCTTGATGATACAAGTGAGACTATCTTGAGATACATGCAATGGTACAATTGGCGCCTTGCTAGGTCGTAGCCATTAACTTAGCTGAAGGCTATTCTAACTGTCTCTCGGCAAATGAGAGAAAGGCTTCGTACGTGTAGTCGCTAGCAATGTCGTCCGTACAACTGGGGCGAGTGCTAGTACGTCTCTCGAGACCTGCCGTGTGGTGGCGCTCGATCTGCGATCCTGACAGTGGCGACACGCGGGTCCGACATGTACTAATGGACCGCGGCCGATTTAAGCTACCACCTAGCAAGTGTGGTGTCTGGTGGTGACACCACACAAAATCACGTTTAAACTGGAGTATCTCACTTTAATTGTTTCACACAATCATCTACAAAATACAGTGTGACAATTCACGATAATTCTCATCAGATCGACGAATACAACTGAAAATGGAATGGCCGACTTCACTGTTGTTTGTACCTTTGTTCTCTTTCTTTTACTTTTCAGTGATCGTAGTATACTGTTTATGATTGTCCCTCCTTTTTATACAGACGAGAAATACGTCACATTTTTATTACTATTTAACAGTCTCTTAATTACAATAGTCATGACTTGAAAGCAAGAAAGGAGGAGGGGGGAGGGGGGAAATGTTTTTTAATATGGCTGTGACTCCTGAAGATATGAGAAATTAGAGATGATACGGAGACATAGAGATAGTTTTCTTTCGCTCTATTTGCGAATGGAGAAGGAAAGGAAATTACTATAGTTAATTTTTTTATGTTGGCGGCTCGCGCATGCCCGCCCTAACTCCGGCGATTGCTGCGTTGCCAGTTGTAAACGACGCACGCGCCAGGAGAAGCAGCGCCATAGTATAGTATAGTTCGCAAACTTATGTTGAGGGGGAGCGCGCAGTTTATGAAGTAAAGCCACCACGGCCGCATTAACCCTTTCGCTGCTACAGAGACGTGTTCCCCGTATTCCGCGCAGTGCGCGATTTTGTCATCACTGCACTGCTCGCCTGTGCTGACAAATGGTGTTCCGACTGCTTTGATACACGTATCATTCGATTTCACATAAACTATTTGGCCCAAAAATTTTATTTTTACACATCTTCTTGACTAATACCTTCCCCCCATAAATGACTTAATTTTGTTTCGATGTTCAACGCATTTATTGTGCAGCATTAAATGTAGTAAACCATTGCACGAAATTTTGAACAGTTTGCAGAGGTAGAAGTCCATAGCGTATGGTCGATTTTAGTTGCCACAATGTTGAGAATAAAATGTGAACAAATTTCATATAAAATTTGCTGTATAACAATATATCATTTAATTTAAGTACCAGATAGGTGTTGTATGTAATATTGAGAAATATTCCGTCTTTCGCAACTGTAATAAAAGTTTTATTTATACCAGAGTCATTTCGCTTTTTTCTAAAAAGTTGTGATTAAAACAAAGTTGGTGAAATACACAAAACTGAATTGTGGACGCAATAAAACATAGAAACTAAAATATATTGTCAGTGAGGCGCAGTGCGCAAACAATTTGTGTTTATCACAACGGACAGCAAATACTTCCCAAAACACAGATCAGTCGACGAAAACATTGAATATGATGATGTTGCCAAAGCAGCGAAGCAAAGAATTGCGTCAGACAATCAAGTAGCTCGGCAAAATACGAGCCGAAATTCTGCTCTAATTAATACTTTTAATATTGTCGCAAAAGAATAAATCTCAATACGAACAGTAAATCAGCGACTGCAGAAGAGAAGATATACAAACAAAACATATAACATGAATATTGTATATGTGCCTTTTCATTGTTTTTAACTGCTGTGAAAAGAAATATTGGAGGACAAAATCAGAAAAACCGAAAACTTATTATGGTTATAATGAAGAGACAAAGCACTAGAAATTTCAAAAAATTACATTCAAACGAATAAAATTCATTAAGTTAGACATTTCGATATTGTTTTTAAATTAAGAAGGTATTACGCACCAACCAAGGATTGAACCCACAACCTATCGCTTAGCAGCCAATTTTGTTTTTAAATCTCATTTTGTTCGATTATGTTCGTTGCATCTGCTCGGGGCGGACGTCGTAAGACATCCCTTTAAGTTCGTTGTTGATCGATTGACTCAGTTTTTTTATTACAGAGGGCAAGCTAACCCTCTGACCGAACATGCTCCGCTACCGTGCCGGCTAACACCTTAACCATTACGCTAACGCAGCTTGTCATTTAAGAGAATTACTGAAGGACTCTAAAATATCACACAAAATACCGACAAACACTGTTAGTATGATTATGAATGACTCACGTTTCGTCGAAGTACGATAGGAAATAAACAATTGCCGCTGTTATTTATTGCGAAAAAGCGGTTCGTGAGAATGATACAAACACCTTTCCTTGCTATCGCCTGAATTAGGAGGCTTATTGCTTGTTTGATTTAATTAATTAATAGAATATAAAGCAATTGATATAAAGAATGCTATTTCCAAACTTTCTATAAAAGAAAGTCTGCTATCAAGATATTGCTTTTGTTCAATTACTTTATTTATGGTTCAAATGGCTCTGAGCACTATGGGAGTTAACATCTGTGGTCATCAGTCCCCTAGAACTTAGAACTACTTAAACCTAACTAACCTAAGGACATCACACACATCCACGCCCGAGGCAGGATTCGAACCTGCGACCGTAGCAGTCGCGCGGCTCAGGACTGAGCGCCTAGAACCGCTAGACCACCGTGGCCGGCTTACTTTATTTATGACTGAACGTTTCTAAAACTGAAGACACTCGTCCGTGCTCTGCACTGCAGTCGAGCTCTGGCAACGTCGTTCTGTTTTGTGACGTCAGATGCGCAGAACGAACCTAAACTTGGCCACCGTCGTAAATGACACGCACTATAGTTGCGGTACAGGGTACCCTCCGCGACGCATCGTAAGGTGGCTTGTGGAGTATGCATGTATGAACAGATGTAGAATTTCTCTTATCTTTGTGGCACTTAAGCGATAAGTGCATTGGTAGCAGTAGAATCGTTCTGCAGTCTGAGCTCAACTGTGGTTTCTCTAAATTTTCTCAGTAGTATTTCGAGGAAAAGAAAATGGTTCAAGTTCGTTGTTTGTTTGATTTCACATGTTTAGCTAAGGAAAGACGTTGAGGTAAAAGCCCATACAAGGTGAAGTCACTTTCCACAGTACGTCCTCTTTCAACTAGTTCGGTAATTAAGTCGAAAAGTTGGAGGAAGGTGACAGCATGTCACCTCTAATAGACTCGTGGCTGGTAGCGGGGGATGTAATGTCAGGGCCTGTAACTCGGGCTGACCTGCTACTTTAGGGGCTCGCAGAAAAGCAAAGTAAATTTTATTGTTATTATTACTAAGATTAAAAACGAATAGAAAAAGAAAAAAAATATGTAAGAGCATAAATACGGAACTATGTATGAGCCAAATAACCTAGTCATATGCTAGTCTCTACAGAACTGTTAAGATAAAAACGGTATGTAGGCTCCGTCAATACTGAGTTCAGCACAGCTGTAAGAGTGTGCATGCAATACTTGTCCTGGCTGTCTCTCCAGACACTGGGTTTGCAGCATGTTCTTCGGTCGGCACAAAAGATGGTGTATCTTAATTATTACAAAACAATGGGCGATGAAAATATATGCTAAAATATCACATTTAGGTAGAAAATTATTTTTCTTTGATGTCAAGTGTACCTGAAAACGTATTAAGCGCACTTCTTAAAACATTTGTCTTTTATCAGATCTTTATTCCAAAGCATGATCAGTTATCCAATGCGATGTTGTGTAATAACGACCAGTCAACAGCTAACCGAGTTTCAGATGAGCTTTCTTCACGGGATGTTAATACGAGAGTTGGAACTTTAATAGTGGCAGCTGTTTACTTACAGCTCGAAAAAAATAGATACGTACTTCAAAGTTTTAGTGACCTTCAAAGTAGTCACCAGCATTGTGTATAACCTGTAGCCAGCGATGTGGAAGTCGTAGGATACTCTTAGCAGTGCCAGTTGTGTTGACCGAGCGGTGCGGTGTATTGCCCGACGAATTTGTAGCAGTTCTGAAGCGAAGTGCCGTGAAGTGTTTCTTTCAGTTTAGAAATCGAGTTGAACTTACGAGGGCTTAGCAGCCTCATCAGTCAAACAAATCAGTAACAGCTTGTACTGTACGTGCTTTAGCATTGTCGTGCAAAATGATGGTCAGGTCCTGCAGAAAGTGTCATCACTTCCGTCTCTAAGTTGGTCGTAGGTTGTGTTCCAAAAATGAACAGCATAGAGACCTCCTTCTAACCAAACGACACACATCCACCCAGCCCTCCAATGAGCAGTCGCTTGACATCACTGAAGTCGCTAATAGTGGTAGTTTGGGGTCAGTGGAATGCATGCTATGGGCGTCTGGCTCGGAAGTGTCCTTGAAGTAACCTATCAGTAACAGTTGGTTGTCGTACTGTGGTGTCAACTGATGTTCATACTACTGTTGAGGATGCAGTACTGAGCGCCACAGACATTCGCGGATCATTATGGTCTTCCCTGCCAGTAGTCCCAGGTGGTTGTCCGGAACCCGGCCTGCTTTCGTTCACCGCCGTCTGCAGCGATATACAGAGGCCACATTCCTGCCCAATCTTTCTGCAGTATCGCAGAAGGACCATCCAGCTTCTCGCAGCCCTGTTACAGGGCCTCATTCAAACTCAGTGAGGCGTTGATAATTGTGTCTGTAGGGCATCGACTCATCATGTCCAATCTCGAAGGTAACTGACGCTCACGACCCTTACAGCGCGTATTTAAAGGAAATCTGGTCTGCATCCTCACAGTGGCACTACTAGCGCCATTCTCACGTGACTGGCGCGAAATTCTAATTCATATCAACTTTCAGATGTAAAAGCATGTCTATCAACTTTCGTTTACGTCGCACAACTCCTTCTTGGTGTTGCGATATTTTTTCCGTCAGTGTATGATTGGCACAAAGGATCTTATGAAACATAGAATATAAGAGAATAAAAAGACGTATTTCATTTTAACGACAAAATAGGAGGATATAGAAATGAAGAGAACATCGTAAATGTATATAAGATGAGAGAATTCCAGTCTTTGTAAACAAGTGCAAGTATCAGAAAATAAGACTTTGGAAGAACGAGGAAAACATTGCCTTAAAAATGTGAACTTCGAACAAGAATATTGCCTAAACCTTGAAGTTAAGAAAAAGAAGAAGGACTACAAGTATTCTAGACATGTACCATCTGGCGAAGCAGAAAGTTTTCTTTTTGATCATGAATCACCTATTTTAAAGAACTAGGGGCACACATACATCCCTACTGTACTTGTCATTTTTACATGAAATGGAACCCAACGAAGGGGCCATAGTAATAATAATAATAATAATAATTTAGATTGGTGCAAACCTTTCAATTGGACAGAACTTCGGCGAATTGCGTTTCCTTAACCTATCCCAATTATCCAACCGTGGGAAAGGGACACACAATGTTCACGTGGAATCTCAAACACGTGTCGTTTCTGGCTGCTCCTCACGTCGTTGAGTGATGAGGGCTGGGTTTAAACGCAGACTGAAAGAATTCGAGAGTCAAGCTGAATTAGATCTCGTTTTCCAGCGGCGGCTGGAGTGGCCGAGCGGTTCTTGGCGCTTCAGTCTGGAACCGCGCGACCGCTACGGTCGCAGATTCGAATCTAGCCTCGGGCATGGATGTGTGTGGTGTCCTTGGGTTAGTTAAGTTTAAGTAGTTCTAAGTTCTAGGAGACTGATGACCTCAGATGTTAAGTCCCATAGTGCTCAGAGCCATTTGAACCATTTTTTTTTTTTTTCGTTTTCCAGCCAAGCGCTCTACAGTTACACCACCAACCTCGACAGGCGCTGGGGTAGCCCATGAAAAATTATAAAATTTTTCAAAAGTTGTCACATAACAATGAATTTTGCTGTTCAAACACATCTTCAGTTGATGAAACTGCCTGTTTCCTGAGTATCGTACCTCGTCGTAATGTAACATATTGTTCGAAGAAGCCAACGTTTCTGCCACAGTTACAGTGGCCTTAGTTCTGGGTCTAGACCCATAAAAGTTATCTTAGTATGGTATCGCGTCATAACGTAAAGAACTATACTGGAGAAACTAACGTTTCAGCCACGGTTACAATTACCTTCTGTACCTGATTCAAAGACGGATATGGATATTATAAGAGTGCTGTGATAGTTGAGGGTTGCGCTGAGAAGGGTTTGCCTTTGGAGAGTGACAGTGACGATGTTTCCTGTAGGGTCCTTGTCATAAGACTGCTGGACCTAGTCGGTACCTCTGAAGTAGTCAGGAGAGCGCCAAGCATACCGGCTCGGACAACCGGCACCCAGGAGATCCGAAGAGCGGCAGCCGCGAGCCGCGAGCCGGGCACGGCGGTCGGTCGATAGCCGTGACGTCACCGGCTGGCACGGCCATTCACTCACATGTTAATATGGGACGGCGCGGGACGGCGCTTCTGCGCTCGTGCCCGCCAGAGTGTACGGGCGTCGCGCGCATTTGCATGCGCAGAAAAGACCAGCGCCGCGTCGCACAAAGCCGTCGCGTGCGGCACAATAGGCGTTGCGGGGGCGGGGAGGCGCGCGGCGCGCGGCGCGGCGCCTTTGTCCCCTCCTACCGCCTCCACCCCCGCCCCGCACCGCCGCCGCCACCGCCACCGCCTGCCGGCCCGCGTCCACTGTGCGGCGCCGGACGCCGACTGTTCACATCGTGCAGAGAGCCCGCACGAATTGGGCTTTACACACTCCGCGTCGCTTCCCTGCACCGTTTGTCTGCGGAGACCGCAAGCACGCACCGCCCTTACAAGCGCTACTCCGTACAGCTAACTGGTGTTCTGTCTGCGGGAGTTCATTTCCTGTAATCCAGCAAGTGGCCGTCGCCTTGCGTTTCGGTTAAGGTAGCCCAACGAAGCCGTCTGGACAACGGTTAGATGTAGGTCGTCACGGTGTCTGTGAAGGTTTTCACGGTTAACCTTCGTGAAGCTGTTGAAACCACAAGCACCGACGCCACCTCACCTGCTTGGTTTCCTTAAAGCGCATAAGGAGACTGTACCGTTAGCACCTACAGTAAGCGCCATTGTATCACGTATATATGCTCTGACACAACATCTGTCTGCCATAGTGAGTGCCCACGTGGGCTGTTGCAGCTATCGAATCCAACATTTAGCACAGTTTCCTGGCGTCCGAGGAACACAGCCTGGATCGAGGAGATATTTTGTTGAATTTTAATACCGTTCCATTGTTCTCGAGTATTCCCCTCCAAGAGACGTTGATATTACTAGGATGATCTATCATTAACGAAAGTGTTTTCATGGCGTCCTGCCGGCTGGCGAGGCCGGCTGCTGTGCTCGTGGCGCAGTGCAAGAACCATCCTCTTGCACCAAGCCTCCAGAAATGTCTCAGTTTAGCCCGTGAGTCCGTAGAGGATGGTTTAATAGTATTATGGTATGAGTGACAGAGCTTTTTCATCCGTGTTTTGCGCAAATGGAGACTATCCGTCCTTGGAATATCTTAGTGAGTACATTAAATATATTCGCAATTGCTAGTGTGGACAACCATCAGCTGTAGAATGGAATGAAGACATTGAAAATTTGTGCCAGACGGGAACGCAGACCCGGACTTCCCGCTTATCCCGAGCAGTTGCCTCACCATTTGGCTATAAGTGCACAAATAATCCTGGACAAATAGGGAGTATCATAACGAATACGGGCATTAGCGACCACAAGGCAGTTGCTGCTAGGCTGAATGTCGTAAAACCCACAACCATAAAAAAGAAACGCAAAGTATATCTATTCAGAAAACATGATAAAAATGCTCGTAACGCCTTAAAAAAAGTCTCCACTCCTTCCGATCTGGTCATGTGAGCGTAGAAAAGATGTGGAATGATTTCAAAAAGATAGTATCGACAGCAATTGAGAGATATATACCACATAAATTAATAAGTGGTGGAACTGATCCCCCATGGTACACAAAACAGGTCAGATCGCTGTAGCAGAAGCAACGAGAAAAGCATGACAAATTTGAAAGAACGCAAAATCCCCAAGATTGGCAAAGTTTTGCAGAACTACGAAAGGTCGCGTATTTCAGTGCGAGATGCTTTTAATAATTTCCACAACGAAACTCTGTCTCGGAAACTCTGGCACAGAATCCAAAGAGATTCTTGTGATACATAAAGCACACCAGTGGCAAGAAGCAATCAATACCTCCACTGCGCGATAACATTGATGACAGTGCCCTAAAGCAGAGTTATTAAACATGGTTTTCCGAAACTCCTTAACCAAAGAAGACGAAGTAAATATTCCTGAATTCCAATCAAGAGCAACTGCGAAGATTAGAAACACAGAAGTAGATACCCTTGGTGTAGAAAAACAGTTAAAATCACTTAATAAAGGCAAGGCCTCCGGTCCAGTTTGCATACCAGTCAGCTTCCTTTCAGAGAACGCTGATGTGATAGCTCCATATTTAGCAGTTATATACATCCGCTCGCTCACAGAAAGTTCCGTACATAAAGACTGGAAAATTGTTCAAGTCGCACCAGCTGAATTACAGGCCTGTATCACTAACGTATATTTGCAGTAGGGTTTTGGGACATATACTGTTTTCGGACATTATGAATTACCTTGAAGAAAACGCTCTATTGACACACAGACAGCACGGATTCAGGAAACATTGTTCTTGTGAAACACAACTATCTCTTTATACCCATGAAGTAATGAGAGCTATCGACAGGGGATGACAAATTGATTCCATATTTTTACATTTCCAGAAGGCTTTCGACACCGCTCCTCATAAGCGCCTTCTAAGCAAACTGCGTGCCAATGGTATATCGCTTTAGTTGTGCGACTGGATTCGTCATTTCCTGTCAGAAAGGTCACCGTCCGCAGTAATAGACGGAAAGTCATCGAGTAAAACCGAAGTAATATCCGGCGTTCCCCAAGGAAGTGTTACAGGACGTCTGTTATTCCAGATCTATATTAACGACGTAGGAGACAATCTGAGTAGCCCTTTCAGGTTATTTGCAGATGATGCTATCATTTACCGTCGTGTTAAGTCATCAGATGACCAAAGCGAATTGCAAAACGATTTGGATATATCTGCATGGTGCGGAAAGTGGCAATTGACCCTGAATAAAGAAAAGTGTGAAGTTATTCACATGAGTACTAACAGAAGTATGTAAATTAAAATTACGCTGTTAGTCACACTAATCTGAAGGCTGCAAATCCAACCAAATACTTAGGGATTAAAATTACAAAGAACCTAAATTGGAACGATCACATAGATAATGTTCTGGGTAGAACAAACCAAAACCTGCGATTCAATGGCAGAACACTTAGAAGGTGCAACAGGTCTACTAAAGAGAATGCTTACGCCATGCTTTTCCGCCCTATTCTGGAGTATTATTGTGCGGTGTGGGATCCGCATCAGATGGGACTGACGGATGACATCGAAAAAGCTCAAAGAAGGGCAGCACGTTTTGTATTACCGCGAAATAGGTGAGACGTGCCACAGACATGATACGTGAATTGGAGCGGGCAGTCACTACAACAAAGGCGGTTTTCGTTGCGGCGGGATCTTATCATGAAATTTCCATCACCAGTTTTCTCCTCCGACTGCCAAAACATCCTCTGGCACCCACGTACATAGGGAGAAATTATCATCAAGATAAAGTAAGAGAAATCAGGTCTCGAATAGAGAAATTTAAGTGCTCGTATTCCCGCGCACCGTTCGAGAGTGGAACGGTAGAGAGACAGCTAGAAGGTGGTTCAATGAACCGTGTGCCAGGCACTTTATTGTGAATAGCACAGTAATCATGTAGATGTAGATGTAGTCTCACAGCCAGACTCAAACTTCCATATGTCGTCAACCAAGCCTCTCCTACTATTATGTATATTCATGTACAGGTGAACGGTTACGTAAACCGACATACTGCCGGGAGAGCGGCGTGCTGATCGCATACCCCTCCAAATCTTCATCCCATGACGCCTGTCGGCTGAAGATGACACGGTGGCCGGCCGGTACCGTTGGGCCTTCATGGCCTATTCCGGCAGAGTTTAAGTCTTTTTGTGCCGGTGAGACATTTTACTTGAAGTCGCTTGCCCGATGTCGGCGTATAAAAACGATGTTGGAGTGCCTTTGTTTTTCTAAATTACGGTGCAAAGTACTTTTGGACATGCATATGTTAGTGAATCGTTGTATAGGATTCTTTCTGCCTGTTTTGCCAACAAGCTCTCGAAGTTTATGTCACTCGCAGACGAGTTCTCTGTAAAGCGCAATTTTATTCTTGTGATTATAAGTGATGAATTGGTAATATATTTATTTACTAAACTTCATTAATGGGTAATATTGACACAGTTAATAATGACTAACTGAAAACTAACGATTTCCTGAGAGCATGGTCTAACGACAGAATTAGATAGGAAGTCGCCTTATCAGCGACTGGCGACTATGGGGCGCAGCCTGTACCTCGTACTTCGTACTCGTATTTCGCAGACGTTCGTTCAGTTTCGTTAGATTGAACGTTATTCGTTTATTTATTCCTCTAGATGATCGATTTCAGGCGTTGTAATATTGTTGTCAGGAAGTACTTATGACCTGCAGGCCAGTCCTAATAGCAGTATCGGAAAACACGACTTTATTAGGAAGCTTACTCGCTGTGTGTCCTAATATCAGTATTGGAAAGGGCAACTTGTACTAGCAAGATTACTTGCTGTGTGCCAGAATAACTGTGTTTTCACTGCCTACCAAGCTGCTGATGTAACGGATGTTCTCATGTCTAGCCACAGCGTTTCATTTCACCGTCCACTGGCAAAGCAAATTGTTCCACCGACTCGCTCAGCCAGCGTGGGAAATGAAATCTTACTCCCGACTTAGTGCGTTACTCACTACATGCTACATGATATCTGCTGACGCGATTCAAAATTGTAAAACTTCAAAATAAGGAAATAAACTGTGGCTTGAACAGAAGGGGTACCTTACAGCATGTGTCAGCAAGTTAGCAGTAAGTAAAGTGCTGTGTGTCTCGTAAGTTATTTCTGACGTAGATAACATCAACACTAAAAAATAAAAATAAATTGCTCACGCATATTAAGGAAGGAGATGCTGGAACAGCTTCCCTTGGTTATTCAAGCACTTTTGTCCCCTGCTTTGGAAATTACACTTTACGCTCTGCAGTTCCCTCTAAGAAATGGCAGTAATTTCTTGATGCATATTACTCTGTAGTTCATCTGCAGTGTCTGAATTTGATTTGTACACTTTCTCTTTTAATACCCTCCTAAGATGGAAATCGCAGAGTGTAAAATTGGGGGAACGAGGAGACCCTATGTTGTTAATGATAACTGTATCTTGAAATAGGCCATGGACTACCTGTAATAAGAAGTTGGCTGTATATGCCGTCACAGAGACCTGCCGAAAGGTCGTGAAAGCGCCTTTTCTCTCAGTTGATTGGTCGAAAAGGCCCGCAAATGTTTCCCACATATCTCTCACTGTTAACCGTTTCCGGAAGAATACCAAGAGGAGTCAATGCAGTGCTTCGCACACTGTACTATCATTCGGGCAGACGACGTTTCAAACCCTCGTCCGGCCATCCTTATTTCGGTTTTCCGGGATTTTCCTAAATTGCTCAAGGCAATTGGCGGGATCGTGCTATCGAAAGAGCACGGCCGCTCTCGTTCCCCATCGTTCCCTGATCCGAGCTTGTGCTCCGTTTCTAATGACCTCGTCGTCAACGGGACGTTAAACACTAATCTGCTACTCCTCCCATTCATTGAAAAGGAAACAGGACCTACTATTTTCTCACCGCTAATAGTGCAGCACACTCCTGTTTTTGATCACGATGGGTGTCTCGTGTATTACGTTAGCTTTAGCAGAACTCCAATAATGGTTATTTTGTGAATTAACGTATCCACTTTGGTGAACCGTGATTTTCCAGAAAAAAAAGTTTGGCGAGGAATCAATTTCTCCATCAAAGTCCATTCACAAAACTGTAGCCTTTTTGGAGGGTCATCCAGTTTAAGCTCTTGCGCTGCATTTGTTTTGTAGGTCTGTAGCTTCAGTAATTTTATACCCATTTGAACACAGCCATAGAAAATTCCCGTTTGCTGAGGTAGAAGTCGAATTGATTTTCTAGGAGACCTTTCCAAACAATGTCCAATGTTACACAGAGATTTTCCTGTGAGTTCTGTACATGACCGTCTATGTTTCCAGTAACACATCCCCTTTCACGAAATTTATTTATTAATCAATGAATAGTCCTCCGATTAGTAACCTGAACATCAGGAAATTCCTCTTGAAATAATCCCCTTACTCCGCGCACTGAATCCATACACAAGTATGAATCATACACCAATAATCTTCGGCGAACACACTACTAGCATTTTGCCATTTCACTCGAAACACTTTCACTCAATACACTGTGTTGCGTGGCCTAACAAACACGTGCTACCTCCGCAAGGTTTCTACAGCAACAAAGGACTCGCAGCGGAGGGGTAATACAGGGTGATTCACGAAGATATGCAAATATTTTAACATGTTATTCTACAAGTAAAACTAAAGAAAAATCTTCATATCAACATAGGTCCGCAAGTTTTTAGTAACGGAGTTACGGCTTGTAAAGGATTTTGTCTGACATTTAGCAACTTCGCTAATATGAAGCCACCGCAAAACTGTACGAGTACAAAGTAAAGCACGACTTCCATTTATTTTGTTGTTATTGGTGTGATAAATCTAATAAAACATGTACCAGGCGTGTATCTGCAGTAGTTCTCCAGAACAGTAAAGATTATTACACAAGTCAATTTGTTTACTTTCCATTAAGAATGTAGAAACGTTTATGTGATTGTTGGCAACCGTTAGTGAGTTGTTTCAGTCGTAACCTAACCTTGAAACGAGTTAGTTTTCTGTATTGTTCAGTGAAAGACCATAATAACAACAGTGTATTTAAGTGAAACCACATAGAAACTGTTGTAGTTTGTAGATTACTTAAGAAATAGGGATGCCTTTCTAATTTACGACAGAGGAATACACCGAAATGGTGTTTATTTATGGCCAATGTGATGGTAATGCTACGGCTGCAGTTAACGAATATCGCGTACGTTATCCAACTAGAAGCATTCCGAATGCACAAACCATTAGTGGAGCATTTCGAATGTTGCGCGACACAGATTCTCTACGTAGCGTTCATGATCAGTACGAGCGCTCGATACGTGAAGACGAATGTGAGGATATTATGGATGCTGTTCAACGTAGCCCGGGTACGGTACACGACGTGTCTCTCAACGATTAGGCATTTCACAATCTAAGATACGGCGTTCAATGAAGTACAATAATCTGTATCCTTACCATAAACAAAACGTACACCATTTCAAAATGTTCAAATGTGTGTGTATTCCTAAGGGACAAAACTGCTTAGGTCATCGGTGCCTAGACTTACACACTACTTAAATTAACTTACACTAAGAACAACACACACACCCCATTCCCGAGGGAGGACTCGAACCTTTGACCGGAAGGACTCGGCCACTCAGCGTGGCGTATGTCATTTACGTCTGGGAGATCCTGCCGTAAGCTAGGAGTTGTGCAACTGGTTAAAATGTATTTGTGTAACTGAAGATTAGTATTTATTTACTGATGAGGCACAGTTTACTCGAGACGGTATAAACAATTTTTAAGCAGGCTGTTTAGGTTTTTATGTTGGTTACGCCATGTAGCGCTCTGTATTAAAATCGCTGACTGCGCTGTGTGCAGTGTGTGGCTGGTTGGACTCATTGTTGGAATATTCGCTAGTGTAGTGTTGGGCAGTTGGATGTGAAGAGCCAGTAGTATTGGGCAGTTGGAGAATAGCCGCCAGCAGTGGTGGACGTGGTGAGAGAGATGCCAGAGTTTTGAGATGTTAATGTGACCCGACGATCAGGACGTGTGTCCGTCAGAGGAAGGAAATTTGTCAAAATAGATGTAATGACTTTTGAACACTATTAAGGTAAATATATTGTTTGTTCTCTATCAAAATCTTTCATTTGCTAACTATATGCCAATCAATAGTTAGTGCCTTCAGTAGTCAAAATCTTTTGTATGGCTGGCAGTAATGGTGCTCGCTGTATTGCAGTAGGGGACGAAGATATTTGTGAGGCAAGTGATTCATGAAGGTTATAGGTTATTGTTAGTCAGGGCTATTCTTTTGTAGGGATTATTAAAAGTAATCTGCGTTGCGCTAAAATATTGTGTGTCAGTTTAGAAATGATCAGAATAAGTAAAGAGAAAACTGTCTGAGTACGTTCGGTCTTACTCAACCGTTTCTGTTATCAAATAACGTAGAAGTTTACCAGCACAGTCTTTCTTTGCATTCAAAGGGGAAGTTTCAAATTTACATAACGATCACGTATGGTCTGAAGCAAACCCACATGCAACAGTGAACGCAATTTCCAGCAGCGATTTAGCATAAATGTATGGTGTGGTATAATCAACACACACTTTATTAGACCATTCAGTTAACCATAACGTCTAACTGGCGAGACGTACTTACAATTCCTTCAAGAAGAAACGTCCCGCTTGCCCGAAGATGTTCCACTTGCTATGTGATTGCAAATGTATTTTCAACATGATGGCGCGCCTACACATTTCACCAACGCCGTTACTACACATTTAAATGAACATTTCCCTCATAAATGGATTTGTCGGGGTGCTACACGTCTGTGGCCACCCAGATCGCCGGATTTAACACCAATGGGTTTTTGTGTGTGGTGATGGAAGAAAGACATAGTTTATGAGGACAAAGTCAATAAACGTGAGGCATTACGTGCTCGCATTATGAATGCAAGAAATTAAGAACAACCCCGTGAAACTGAAACGAGCAGCAAAATCTGGTCAACACCTGCAGCTAAATGCACTGGACTCTGTGGAGATATTTTCGAACATTTATTGTGAATGTATTGTGAAGTTGTATGTACAATGTTCAACTTCCTTGACACTGAGCTTTGTTTTTTCCGGTTCAACGTGAATTCACGTTTGGTATGGTATTTACAAAAGCAGATTATCTGACACATTAATAAAGTTTCAGTTAACGTTATTATAATCATTTTTCCAAAATTAAATTCTCTACTACTTGTATTGAAAACTTTGTGTAATTTTCTGGAATTTGAAAACAAATTGAGCCAGGTAGTTAATAAATTAAAAATTCTACGAAATTGCCTCTTTGCTTAAAAACTACTGCAGATAGATGTCTGGGACATTTTTTATTAGATTTATCAGACCAATAACAACAAAATATATAGAAATCGTGCTTTTTCTTTAACTTCGTATAGTTTTGCGATGGCTTCATACTTGCGAAGTTGCTAAATTTCGGACAAAATCTTTTATTAGCCGGAACTCCATAACTAAACATTTTGCATATCTTCGTGAATCGGCCTGTATAGCCCCCCCCCCCCCCTCCCTCTGTCGCGAACGCTCAGCTGCGTATGGGGCCACGCGGGAAACCAGTCGTACGTCATCGAGAGACTGACTAGATTTAAAAGTGTAGCTACCAAGTTTTAAACTGGTCTAAAACTAGGAATTTTCTCCCGGCCATTTTGGTCCCTGCGGCTCGTAATACCTGTAGTGTCACATGTTGACCTCGTCTTCTACCATGTGGATGCAGGTAGTATGGAGGTACTTGTGGTCAGCATACCGTTCTCCCAGCCGCATTGTCGACTTCTCAGACTTTGGAGTAGCTGGTGGTGGTGGTGGTTAGTGTTTAACGTCCCGTCGGCAACGAGGTCATTAGAGACGGAGCGCAAGCTAGGGTTAGGGAAGGAGTGGGAAGGAAATCGGCCATGCCCTTTCAAAGGAACCATCCCGGCATTTGCCTGAAACGATTTAGGGAAATCACGGAAAACCTAGATCAGGATGGAGGAGTCCAGTGTGCTAACCACTGCGCCACCTCGCTCGGTTTTGGAGTAGCTATTTCTAATTCTAGTAACTCCTCAAGGAATAACGAGGCTGAGGGCATCGCGTCTCAATCCACCGTCTCAATCCACCAACCAAGGAAAAACCTCTGGCAATACAAGGACTGAAATCCAAGTAATCTGCGTGGGAGTCAGAGAGGCTGGCAATGTTTTTCGGTGTATTTATTCGTCTTTTTTTCGTCGGTGGTTCTGTGCGGATGCCACATAACATCTTTTAATTTTTTTCAATGAGATGCCTTGCCATTCGGCTACAGAGGGTGATCTAAGAAATGTATCAAGCCTGTCCTTAGACCACCCACAAAAAAGTAACGTAAAGGCAAACGAAAGACAAACCAGTTAAAAAATGTAAGTACAGTCGAAGTAGATTACATCGTCAGAAGCATCAGCAATCGAAATACATCTCACCTTTCTCACTGTGTAGTACTCTCTAAGGGAAAAAAAATCAAAGAAGCTACTCACCACGAAGGAATTATTCGAATGGGTCGGTAATCGGTAGGTGTGACGTACGTGTAAGAGAAACAAATTATTGCAATTGCAGAAAATTTGGATGATTTATTCAAATGAAAGAGCTTCACAAATTGATCAAGACTATAACGCGTTGGTCAACCTCTGGCCCCAAGGCAAGAAGTTACTCGGCTTGGCTTTGACTGATGGAGTTGTAGGATGTCTCCTGAGTGATACTGTGCCAAATTCTATTCAACTGGCGCCTTGGACGGTCAAAAATTACTAGCTAGTGTGAGGCCCCTGGCCATAATGCTCAAAATGTTCTCAATTAGGGAGAGACCTGGCGACCTTGCTGGCAAAAGTAGGATTTGGGAAGCCCGACGAAAAGTAGCAGAAACTCTTGCCGTGTTCGGAGGGGCACTATCTTGCTGAAATGTAAGTCCAGGATGGCTTGCCATGAATGGCGTAAAATAACATCGACGTACCACTGCTGTGTAAGGATGCAGCGGATGACAACCATTGGTGTCCTGCTATGAAAGTAAATGGCACCCACGATCATGCAAATGTCGACTTCGGTTTATGAGTCGAACTTTAGAAAAGAGTGGTTCATCTATAAAGGAGAACACGTATAGAACCCTGGTGCAACGTATTCCTCATTACTGCTCGAGTGTTTGGCATCTGTACCAGGTTGGACTAAAGGAAGACATCGAAGCAATTCAGAGGCGGGCTGCTAGGTATTTTACCGGTAGGTTCGAACAACACGTGTTACGGAGATGCTTCGGGAACTCAAATGGGATCCCTGGAGGGAAGGTGACGCAATTTTCGAGAAACGTATTGAGAAAATTTAAAGAATCGATTTCGAAACTGAGTGCCAAACGATTCCACTGCCGCCGACGTACATCGCGGAAAGAAGATACGAGAAACGTTAAAGCAGTTGCAGCCATCGGTCACCAAATCTATGTCTTGTGACCAGGTTTCGACACTTCTCTGAGTGCCTTCATCAGAAATTAAATATTCAAATTGGCCTATAAGATGAGTACAAAATTATGGGAAAAATTTTTTATATAAAGGTGTAAGTACTTACATGTCACGTATAAGATAAATATCAAGCGGTTAGGCTTTAGTCAAAAATTTATCTTATACGTGACATGTAAGTACTGTTTCCTTCTTGAACTGTTAGCCAGTGTCGAAACCTGGTCGAAAAACTTAAATTTTGTGACCGAGGGCTGTAATTGCTTTAATTTAATTTGTAAACGGTCACTGACTACGCAGCCATGTTTAAAACTTTAAGATACGAGAAATTAGTGCTCATTCGGAAGCGTACAGACGGTCGTTTCTCCCTCGCTCTATTTGCGAGTGGAAGAGGAGCGGAAATGGCAAGCGGTGGTAGAGGGTACCTTCCGCCACGCACCTTAGCGGAGTGTCTAAGTACACGAAGATTGATATAGATAACCCCTGGCTGTCGGGGATTTGGCGGAAGACAGTCTGGCGGGGCGCCTCCAGACAGGTCTTCATTGGATATCGGAGCTCATTTCGAATCTCGCGTTCTCGCTTCCTGAGCACGGGGTCCCGGGTTCGAATCTCGGTGGGGTCAAGGATTTTCCCCTGCCTCGAGAAGACTGGGTGTTTGTGTTGTCCTCATCATTTCATCATCATTCATGAAAGTGGCGAATTTGGGCTGAGCAATGGTTGCGAATTTGTACGAGCGCTGTAACCGCGCAGTTGAGCGCCCCAAATACCAAACATCATCATGTTATTTCGAATCTCATCAGCGAAAACAATTCTACTCCAGTCAATAGAGACTCCGGGCCGAAATCGTTGCGTTGTATCCCTCGAACACCTTGCTACAGTGGAAAATGCTTTGTATTTGAAAAGAACTTTGGAAAACATTTTCGTCGCCTATAACAACACTGTCTCTTTAGAAAACCCACTATTGCAGTTTAGGCCAGTGAACCATTTTCCATTAAACGGACGTAGACCACAGGGGTGTGGCAGCGGACATGAAAACAAGCTTTGACTCGAGTCGGTCACAGAAAACTGAAACCTACGCTGCCTCTGAATAGTCCCAGCAGAAATGGGGCCCAGACACTTACGTGCAATCGGCGGCTTCTGACCCACAGTAGAGGGTCAGTCGCTCACAATGGCTCTGCGAAGGCGACATGACATCTTTGGCTAAAATAATTTTGGTCATCCTGTGCAGTGGTCTACGCCTGTAGAGACATTACCTCTGCGATATTACTCGTCTGCCCCAAGCTCTGTTGTGCTGGGAGTCCATGACCAGTAATGACGCTCCGCCGCCGTTGGCGTATACCGTTCATGGCTGTCCTGACCACCCAGGTGGACCAAGGGGCTGCTAACAAAGTCTGCACAACGACCGTTCATCGAATGTTGCTGCGTATGTGCCGCAAAAGCAGGTGCCAGATTCGTCCACCCGTGCTTACTGTTTGTCGGCGACGAATACTGGAAATTACACCCCAGTAATGCAACTTGACGCCCACTGCATGTGCCGATAGGTGACCTATTAAGACGAATCACGTTTTGTGCCGCAGGTGGCCGTTGGCATGTATAGCGCGAAACGTCTGAAAGTAAACGCTCTGAAACAATCGTCGGAGCATTATGGTCTGAGGATCGTTTTGGTGGCATCCCCTGGGTGATCTGGCCATTCTGGAATTCAGAAGGCATCAACACAAGTATGCATCTGCCAGTGGGAACCATGTCCCCCCTACATGCAGGTTGCTTTTCCACAGCAGGATGGCGTCTACTGGCAGGACACTGCAACGTGTCACACAGCTCTCAGTGTAAGTGCGTGGCTGGAAGACCGCCACGATGAGTTCACCGTATTCCCCTGGCCACCACACTCCCCAGATTTAAACCCAACTGAGAACTTGTGGGACCATCTCGATCGGGCTGTTAGAACCATGGATCCCCAGTCGAGAAACACAGCGCAGCTCGCTACAGCCTTGGAGTAGGCGTGGCTCCACATCCTTGTCGGTACCTTCCAGAGCCTCAAAGACTCTCTTCCTACACGTTTCGCTGCGATCCACTCTTCTAAAGGTAGTTATTCAGAATTTTGACAGGTGGTCTCGTTAAGATGGTTTTTCAGGATTTTGTAGTTGGTCCCGTTAATGTGACTGGACAGTGTATATTCGCTAGATTCGAGCGTCTTAAAAGACACTTCTTCAAAGTGCATAATCTTTTTCCTTGACTTTCTAGCTACCTCAGGTTATAGGTGACTTTCCTATATTCCAGTAAGAAAGTATTGCGCTTGTGGCACGGTGATTCAATCAACAAGAAAACCTACCCAGAAATACCCTTTTCAGATGGAACAAAAGGGCCATCCCAAGCGGAAATCTTACGTGCCAAATGCCAACTACAGACCTCAGTAGGCTTAAAATCTCATTCTAGAAAATAGGATGTAGTGTTTACCATCTGCGAAGGTATTGGGAGAAAATGATGTCAAAAATGAAAAACGGGAAAATCCGAAATTGTATACGACGAAATATGTCGATGAAGACAACAGAATTATCTAGTAATAAGCACAACCACGGAACCTACTGCTCTGAAACTGGTGTTTTAACTTGACCGCTCTGTTAAAACCTTCAGATGGTAGTATCCCCTATTGTTGAACTATGTGTAGAGTACTTCTTCAGCTTTTCTTCCCATCATAAAAGTTCATATGCGTTGCTCTGCCAGGCTACTGTGAGGGATGAGCGCGATACAAAGCAGTAAAATATATGGTAACGTTGTGCGGATGCTGCTTGTCACTTACGCTTGAGAGATTTAGCTGCTCGAAAAAAGCACCCATCGCATCTCCTTATGCCAGAGTGAACAAACGCGTCTTGGAAAGGGTACCATCCAGCTGTAAACAATTTCCTTCGTGTCCCCAACGCCGGTGATAGTGGTGTTTCGAATGAAAACAGAATTGCTGAAGGAACTGAAGAACGTACTTTCGAAGCTTCCACAGCGCTGGAAAGGATGGACTATTCTGCCACTGAATACGAATATCTTACTACGGACGGTAAAAAAAATCATTTAACCTGTTCTCGAAATATTTCAAAGCAAGAAAAGCTTTCATTTTCGTGAACATTGTAGTGTAAACGATGTATCGCATACTCGCAAATGTATCCGGTCTTTAGAAGGCATCTACACATATAATATGGTATAGTTACACTGCAGCTCTAAGAAGAGATTTACATTGGTATTTTACCGTCGTCGTTCCCACTTGCATCCCTTAATGTGCCATAATTTGGCAGATCTTTCATCCATTTGCTTATATTGGCATATACGTATCCGTCGTTGGAGATGACGATAATCCACGAGCTATTAGAGTATCAAGCCACTGCTGCTATTTCCTCCTTTTCGCTGACCATTTTTAACTAACAGGAGAAGTGCATTTTACAGAAGATGCCGGGAATTCTGTTGACATCAGTGAATCTCTCCTTGCTGTTGACACAACTTTTTCACGGAACACCCAAAACACTTTTGGAGCAATATTTACTATGGTGATAGTCCACTTTACCTAACGCGTGGTGACTACCTGCTTCTTCATCCTTCCAGTTTCATCTACTCTGAGATGACCAATCACCTTGCATGTCACGAAACGTCCCTCGATTGCGATATCAGTATTTCACGTTTCTTAAATGTATCCTCTAAGATTCTTTCATTTTTATCTCTTGAACTTAAGTTCTATCTTCTCAATTTACAAGCTATATGTTTATGTGGCCGTGAAAGTTGCAGATAAATCCTTCGTTGTATTATGCTTGAAATATTGTTCTCGTACAATTGGATTACAACTCAGTTCTTTTTCTTAATTTTTTACTGCTGCTAAATGATGACCTATTTGCTGAACGAAAATAGCAAATAACTGCCGGCAGCAATTAGCGTCGTCAGTGAACAAAACTGCACTACAAAATGTTAAACCTTGAACAGAATATTTGCTTCGTCGATCGTCAGTAGCAAGTTAAAACATCGTAACGTACTCCAATTCAATTACAGTTCACAGACTCCCACAGACGGTACACTTCCAACCAACCTTCTGTAAGGACGATTCAGAGTACTTTCTTTTGTTCCCATTTCCTACTTCTATTGTGTTAAATCTTGTGCTGCAGCATAATAATCTTCATATCAACCTTCTTTTTCTTCACGTCGTTGGGAATTTCTAGTGTTTCTCATACCAAAATCCAAAAAATTATTTACGGAAATGGCATTCTCTGTTTTTTTAATGTTTCATGTCTTAGACTTTGAAATATTTCAAAGATACTCTTTAAAATATTTCTTCGTGTGCTGTCGCTCTAGGGATTATATGCTTTACTCACAAGAGTGGCGAATTACCTGGAAACAAAATCCAGAATTTCTAAATTGAATACAAAAAAAAAAGGTTCAAATGGCTCTGAGCACTATGGGACTTAACATCTGAGGTCATCAGTCCCCTAGAACTCAGAATTACTTAAACCTAACTAACCTAAGGACATCACACACATCCATGCCTTGGGCAGGATTCGAACCTGCGACCGTAGCGGTCGCGCGGTTCCAGACTGAAGCGCCTAGAACCGCTCAGCCACACCGGCCGGCAAATTGAATACAGATGAGGACACACATACCTTATTCCAATTCGAGTCTTTGCTGTTCTAAGGTTGAATGGTCTATACATAGGGTAAATTAATTCAGGTTCTGTGAGAAAATATTGTATTGAAGAAGAGATGATCAAATGATCAATTGTGTAGTATCGTCGATGCTCAACAGCGATCGCTGATTCAAGGTGTTATGGGTAATGTAACAATGTTATGAAAAGGAACGTTGCCAATAACCATATAACGGAGATTTGAACTGCAGATAGGAAAAAAAAAACTGTCGCAAATAAAGCTTTCGGCCCGTAAGGTCTTCGTCAAAAATAGACGACAGACACACACACACACACACACACACACACACACACACACACACACACACACTCACGCAAACACAACTCACACACACAAGACTGCAGTCTCAGGCAACTATAGCCAGTGTACCGTTTCCCGTTTCTCATTTCTCTCTCTCTCTCTCTCTCTCTCTCTCTCTCCCACCTTTTTTTTCTCCCAATTCCTCTCCTGTGCCAACCTCTTCATCACAGAGCAGCACTTACAACCTACGTCCTCAATCATTTGCTGGATGTAATCCAATCTCTGTAATTTCTCTACATCTTTCACATATTTTACACATCTACGGCTCTCTCTAGTACCACTGGAATCATTCCCTGATGTCTTATCAGATGTCCTAGTCATTCCCTGACATCTTATCATTCTGTCCCTTCTTCTCTTCAGTGTTTGCAAAAATTCCTTTCCCCGCCAATTCTCCGGAGAACCTCCTCATTCCTTACCTTATCAGTCCACCTAATATTCAACATTCTTCTGTAGCACCACGTCTGAAATGCTTCGATTCTCTTCTTTTCCGGTATTCCCACGGTCCATGATTCACTAACCTGCAATGCTGAGCTCCAAAGGTACTCTGCCAGTGCCGTCTCTTGTTTGTGCTGTGTTTATTTTAGCAGTTTGCATTATCAAGACAAGATACAAAATTCGAAAGAGCCTTGGTTTCATCACATTAGTTTCCTAAAATAATCACTGTTCGTAAAACCTATGCACGGTTCTTTGAAAGTGCAGTTAGGGTCAATCAAAGTAGTACAGTTTCCCAGAGCTACAAAAGCAAAAATGTAAAAAGTGAACATCTTGCGTATTAGTGAAACATCCATAAATATAATCAAGTCTTTTAGCATCTGCTGTTTTTCGTCTCCAGCTATAAAATAATTAAGTGCAATGTTGCAAGCTTTCATTACGGTCCATCTACAGAAAAAGTCTCTTCTAATTCCAAATACGTAATGCACATTAAACTAATTGTAGTATGTGGACAACAAATAATTATTAGCCTTTTGTAATGTGAAGTGCGGCCTATTGTGAAACTATAACAGATGATTGTCCGGTGAAAGCGGACGTCACCGAGGTAAAAATTCTTATATATCTGGATTTTTCTAGACAGGAATCATTAAAACGACAGGAGGTATCGACCGTAGAAATGCACTGATCGTTAGTAATTCGTCTTTTCTTTTTCAGTCTTTGACAGAACGCTAAATCCACGCGAACTTCGTAAGCACGGCATTCACACTTCTCAATAACTCGCATTTACTTGTGAACGGCCACAGATATGTGCCACTACATTTTCAAAACCTTTTTTGTACTTTTCTCTGTATGGTCCATTACGTATCAGAGAGTCAGCTACCAGCTGTCACACCTTTCGGTACAAGATATGTAAATCAAGTGCACGTGGTTAGCAAATACAATGATTTCACAATGACTGTTACGAATGATGATAATGTGACTGGTTTGCTAAGGCGCTTACATGCTACAGTAGCATGTTTATAAAAATATGATTTTTTTTAAACTGCGTATTTTTCTTAAAATCGATTGAGAAACCTTACGGAACTAAAAAATCACGGGAAACGAATAGTAGTTGTTTTCTTATTTCGTAAGTAAAGTAAAGCTTTTAAAGAAAAAATAAGTTCGTAAAACGACGTGACGTTGTCTTATACACCGCCAAGAGTTTTTACAACGTGAACATCGGAAAAGTGGATTTTCCACTTTCTGCCGTCCGGACGTTGCGCCGGCACCCGGCGAGCAGCGATGTGCCAGCTGCCAGCAGCACGGCTGCAGCGAAAACGTACCCTTATGCGTGATCAAGTCCACCATATCCCCTTTGTGTTCTGTAGTGATGAAACCCTCCCTCATTACTGTAGACTCCTGCAGATTGCCACCGTTTTATCTTTTCACTCAAGATCTGATGGAAGTTTGAATTGAGACCTCTGCCAGGTTTGGATCCTTGGAGGCAGTCACCTCATGAAAATGGGCATCCAGAGTTTGATGGCAGTTCGGTTTTGCTTAGCGACTTGTTTTAGAGGCGCTCCTGTAAAATTCAGTTGTCAATGATTTGGGAAATACGCTACGGTATCACTACTTCCGATGTCAAAAATTTGTAGCACTCATTTATCTCATTACACACTTCAGACACGTATTTGTCGAAAGTTACAGCATGGACACTACTTGTAATTCTTGAATGTATGCTACTGGCTATAAAAATTGCTACACCAGGAAGAAATGCAGATGATGAACGGGTATTCATTGGACGAATATATTATACTAGAACTGACATGTGATTACATTTTCACGCAATTTGGGTGCATAGATCCTCAGAAATCAGTACCGAGAACTACCACCTCTGGCCGTAATAACTGCCTTGATACGCCTGGGCATTAAGTCAAACAGAGCTTGCATGGTGTGTACAGGAACAGCTGCCCATGCAGCCTCAACACGATACCACAGTTCATCGTGAGTAGTGACTGGCGTATTGTGGCAAGCCAGTTGCTCGGCCACCATTGACCAGACGTTTTTAGTTGGTGAGAGATCTGGAGAATGTGCTGGTCAAGGCAGCAGTCGAACATTTTCTGTATCCAGAAAGACACGTACAGGACCTGCAACATGCGGTCGTGCATTATCCTGCTGAAATGTAGGGATACGAAGGGATCGATTGAAGGGTAGAGCCAAGGGTCGTAAAACATTTGAAATGTAACTTCCACGGTTCAAAGTGCCGTCAATGTGAATAAGAGGTGACTGAGACGTGTAACCTATGTTACCCCATACCATCACGCCGGGTGATACGCCAGTATGGCGATGACGAATACACGCTTCCAATGTGCGTTCACCGCGATGTCGCCAAACACGGATGCGACCATCATGATGCTGTCAACAGAACATGGATTCATCCGAAAAATTGAAGTTTTGCCATTCGTACACCCAGGTTCGTCGCTGAGTACACCATCGCAGGCGCTCCTGTCTCTGGTGTAGCGTCGAGGGTAACCGCAGCCATGGTCTCCGAGCTGATAGTCAATGCTGCTGCAAACGTCGTCGCACTGTTCGTGCAGATGGTTTTTGTCTAGCAAACGTCCCTATCTGTTGACTCAGGGATCGAGACGTGGCTGCACGATCCGTTACAGCCATGCAGATAGGATGCATCTCGACTGCTAGTGCTCCGAGGCCATTGGGATGCAGCACGGCGTTCCGTATTACCCTCCTGAACACACCGATTCCATATTCTGCTAACAGTCATTGGATCTCGACCAACGCGAGCAGCAATATCACGATACGATAAACCGCAATCGCGTTAGGCTACCATCCGACCTTTATCAAAGTCGGAAATGTGATGGTACGCATTTCTCCTCCTTACACAAGGCATCACAACAACGTTTCCGCAGGCGACTCCGGTCAACTGCTGTTTGTGCATAATAAATCGTTTGGAAATTTTCCTCATGTCAGCACGTTGTAGGTGTCGCCACCGGCGCCAACCTTGTGTGAATGCTCTGAAAAGCTAATCATTTGCGTATCACAACATCGTCTTCCTGTCGGTTAAATTTCGCGTCTGTAGCACATCTTCGTGGTGGAGTAATTTTAATGGCCAGTAGTGTATGTCAGCGAAACATGCTATTCTCTTGCAGTGAAAAAAAAATCTGTACTGTTAAAATAGAAACGTCATCATTTTTGCAGAATGGAAGTACCACTTCGAATTATCAGTTCTGAGAATATGTGCGAGCTCCTTCCAGCATCGGCATCGAAACTGGCCGTGTATCAGTTCCAGGCAAGGATGCTTACACTAGTCTTCAAGCAGAACCACATGTGAGAGAAAAACATTTTTTTGTGCATGCAATACTTCACATGCGCAACAAATAGGTGAACTGGTAATCACCAACACTTTACTGCAGCTGCTGACTATGGATTTAAGAACACTTGAAGCGTTTACCTCTTGAAATTACTGCAAGATAAATCTCAGATATTTTAAATGAAAATTTTCCGAATATTACGACAAGAATGCAGTATGGTTAGTAAAGTGCTGATTAAAATGAAATACTGCGATAAGCGAGGGAAACGTCCAAAAACGGCAAACAAGATGCAGAATTCTCGATAAATGCTATTAATGATGGCTGTTCAAAGAAGATAAGTCATGTGATATTTAAGGTTGCTGCCTGATTTTATAATTTTTTTTGTGTGTAGTGTATTTTTTTTTTTTTTTTTTTTTTTTTTTTTTTTTTTTTTTTTTTTTTTTTTTTTTGGTACAGTAAGTCACCCTCCAAGGGGCAGCAGCCTTTTCAGTAGTTGCAGGGGCAACACTCTGGATGATTGACTGATCTGGCCTTGTGGCGTTGTAACATTAACCAAAACGGCCTTGCTGTGCTGGTACTGCGAACGGCTGAAAGCAAGGGGAAACTACAGCCGTAATTTTTCCCGAGGACATGCAGCTTTACTGTATGATTAAATGATGATGGCGTCCTCTTGGGTAAAATATTCCGGACGTAAAATAGTCCCCCATTCGGATCTCCGGGCGGGCACTACTCAAGAGGACGTCGTTATCAGGAGAAAGAAAACTGGCGTTCTACGGATCGGAGCGTGGAATGTCAGATCCCTTAATCGGGCAGGTAGGTTAGAAAATTTAAAAAGGGAAATGGATAGGTTAAAGTTAGATATAGTGGTAATTAGTGAAGTTCGGTGGCAGGACGGTCAAGACTTTTGGTCAGGTGATTACAGGGTTATAAATACAAAATCAAATAAGGGTAATGCAGGAGTAGGTTTAATAATGAATAAAAAAATAGGAGTGCGGGTTAGCTACTACAAACATCATAGTGAACGCATTATTGTGGCCAAGATAGACACAACGCCCATGCCTACTACAGTAGTACAAGTTTATATGCCAACTAGCTCTGCAGATGATGAAGAAATTGATGAAATGTATGACGAGATAAAAGAAATTATTCAGGTAGTGAAGGGAGACGAAAATTTAATAGTCATGGGTGACTGGAATTCGTCAGTAGGAAAAGGGAGAGAAGGAAACATAGTAGGTGAATATGGATTGGGGGGAAGGAATGAAAGAGGAAGCCGCCTTGTAGAATTTTGCACAGAGCATGACTTAATCATAGCTAACACTTGGTTCAAGAATCATAAAAGAAGGTTGTATACCTGGAAGAATCCTGGAGATACTAAAAGGTATCAGGTAGATTATATAATGGTAAGACAGAGATTTAGGAACCAGGTTTTAAATTGTAAGACATTTCCAGGCGCAGATGTGGACTCTGGCCACAATCTATTGGTTATGAACTGCAGATTGAAACTGAAGGAACTGCAAAAAGGTGGGAATTTAAGGAGATGGGACCTGGATAAACTGAAAGAACCAGAGGTTGTAGAGAGTTTCAGGGAGAGCATAAGGGAAGAATTGACAGGAATGGGGGAAAGAAATACAGTAGAAGAAGAATGGGTAGCTCTGAGGGATGAAGTAGTGAAGGCAGCAGACGATCAAGTAGGTAAAAAGACGAGGGCTAATAGAAATCCTTGGGTAACAGAAGAAATATGGAATTTAATTGATGAAAGGAGAAAATATAAAAATGCAGTAAATGAAGCAGGCAAAAAGGAAAAGAAAAGTCTCAAAAATGAGATTGACAGGAAGTGCAAAATGGCTAAGCAGGGATGGCTAGAGGACAAATGTAAGGATGTAGAGGCTTGTCTCACTAGGGGTAAGATAGATACTGCCTACAGGAAAATTATAGAGACCTTTGGATAGAAGAGAACCACTTGTATGAATATCAACAGCTCAGACGGCAACTCAGTTCTAAGCAAAGAAGGGAAGGCAGAAAGGTGGAGGGAGTATATAGAGGGTTTATACAAGGGCGATGTACTTGAGGACAATATTATGGAAATGGAATAGGATGTAGATGAAGACGAAATGGGAGATAAGATACTGTGTGAAGAGTTTGACAAAGTACTGAAAGACCTGAGTCGAAACAAGGCCCCGGGAGTAGACAACATTCCATTAGAACTACTGATGGCCTTGGGAAAGCCAGTCATGACAAAACTCTACCAACTGGTGAGCAAGATGTATGAGACAGGCGAAATACCCTCAGACTTCAAGAATAATATAATAATTCCAATCTCAAAGAAAGCAGGTGTTGACAGATGTGAAAATTACCGAACTATCAGCTTCATAAGTCACAGCCGCAAAATACTAACGCGAATGGAAAAACTGGTAGAAGCGGACCTCGGGAAAGATCAGTTTGGATTCCGTAGAAATGTTGGAACACGTGAGGCAATACTAACCTTACGACTTATCTTAGAAGAAAGATTAAGAAAAGGCAAACTTACGTTTCTAGCATCTGTAGACTTCGAGAAAGCTTTTGACAGTGTTGGCTGGAATACTCTCTTTCTAATTCTGAAGGTGGCAGGGGTAAAATACAGGGAGCGAAATTCTGTTTACAATTTGTACAGAAGCCAGATGGGAGATATAAGAGTCGAGGGACATGAAAGGGAAGCAGTGGTTTGGAAGGGAGTGAGACAGGGTTGTAGCCTCTCCCCGATGTTATTCAATTTGTATGTTGAGGAAGCAGTAAAGGAAACAAAAGAAAAATTCGGAGTAGGTATTAAAATCTATGGAGAAGAAATAAAATCTTTGAGGTTCGCCGATGACATTGTAATTCTGTCAGAGACAGAAAAGGACTTGGAAGAGCAGTTGAACGGAATGGACAGTGTCTTGAAAGGAGGATATAAGATGAACATCAACAAAAGCAAAATAATGGAATGTAGTCAAATTAAATCGGGTGAAGCTGAGGGAATTAGATTAGGAAATGAGACACTTATAGTAGTAAAGGAATTTCGCTATTTAGGGAGTAAAATAAGTGATGATGGTCGAAGTAGAGAGGATATAAAATGTAGACTGGCAATGGCAAGGCAATCGTTTCTGAAGAAGAGAAATTTGTTAACGTCGAGTATAGATTTAAGTGACAGGAACTCGTTTCTGAAAGTATTAGTATGGAGTGTAGCCATGTATGGAAGTGAAACATGGACTCTAAATAGTTTGGACAAGAAGAGAATAGAAGCTTTTTAAATGTGGTGCTACAGAAGAATGCTGAAAATTAGATAGGTAGATCACATAACTAATGAGGAGGTATTGAATAGGATTGGGGAGAAGAGAAGTTTGTGGCACAACTTGACTAGAAGAAGTGATCGGTTGGTAGGACATGTTTTGAGGCATCAAGGGATGAAAATTTAGCATTGGAGGGCAGCGTGGAGGGTAAAAATCGTAGAGGGAGACCAAGAGATGAATACACTAAGCAGATTCAGAAGGATGTAGGTTGCAGTAGGTACTGGGAGATGAAGAAACTTGCACAGGATAGAGTAGCATGGAGAGCTGCATCAAACCAGTCTCAGGACTGAAGACCACAACAACAACAACATAGTAAGTCAAGCCAGTGAAGCGATCAAGTAGCAAGATTCTAGAGTAAAAACTGTATTCACAGAACTAAACGAAGACATAACGTGTTTGGCTGCTCTACTCTCAAACAATTTGTCAACAATCCTTTCGTTACGGCCTCTGAAAAAAATCAAAAATTTGTACGAAGTTACGGTTTTTAACATGACATATGATCAGATCTAATATTATAAATGAATTCCACATTCACAGTTAAGCACATGTGCCATATTTAACCAAAATTACAGTACACCGAAACATTAATGCTTATTTTACAACTGTCAGACGATAAAAGAAATGTTCAAATGTTTGTGAAATCTTATGGGACTACACTGCTAAGGTCATCAGTCCCTAAGCTTACACACTACTTAACCTAAATTATCCTAAGGACAAACACACACACCCCTGCCCGAGGGAGGACTCGAACCACCACCGGGACCAGCCGCACATTCCATGACTGCAGCGCCAAAGACCGCTCGGCTAAACCCGAGCGGCAGACGATCAAAGAAGTGTAGATTGAGAGTGAGAGAAGTACTGTATTTCATTTAGTTTTCGGAAAAGGTACACACAGTTCATTTCCGTTTGGCATCATTAACAAAAGTGTATCGTTTACCCGAATTACGATGACTTTTGTTGTTGTTGTTGTTGTGGTCTTTAGTAGGAAGACTAGTTTGATACAGCTCTCCATGCTTCTATATCCTGTTCGAGCCTCTTCATCTTCGAGCAACTACTGCAACCTACATATTTCCGAATCCTCTTACTGGTTTCATCTCATGGTCCCCCTCAATAAATTTTACCTCCCACACTTCCCTCAAATAGTAAGTTAGTGACCCCTTGATGTTTCAGAATGAGTCCCATCGAACTATCCCATCTTCCGGTCAAGTTGTGGCACAAATTTCTTGTCTCCACAATTCTGTTCCGTACTTTCTCATTAGCTACGTGATCTACCCATTTAATCTTCAGCATTCTTCGGCAACACAAAATTTCAAAAGCTTCTATTGTCCTTTTATCTAAACTCCTTATCGTCAGTGTTTCATTTCCTTCCATAGCTACACTCCAGACAAACATTTTCAGAAAAGACTTTCTAACACTTAAATGTACATTCGACGTTAGCAAATTTCTCCTCTTCAGAAATGCTTTTATTTCCACTGCCAGTGTACAGTTTATATCTTGCATACTTCGACCCTCATCAGTTTTTTTGCTGTCAGAAATGGTTCAAATGGCTCTGAGCTCTATTGGACTTAACATCTGAGGTCATCAGTCCCCTAGAACTTAGAACTACTTAAACCTAAGGACATCACAAACATCCATGCCCGAGGCAGGATTCGAATCTGTGACCGTAGCGATCGCGCGGTTCCAGACTGAAGCGGCTAGGACCGCTCGACCACTCCGGCCGGCTATTTTGCTGTTCAAATGGCAAAACTCATCTATTAATTTAAGTGTCTCGTTTCTTAATGTGAATCCCTCAGCGTCCATTAGCCTTGTTTTGCTTTTGTTGATGTATATTCTCTATTTAAAGCACAGTCAATTCCGTTAAACTGCTCTTCCAGGTCCTAACTGTCTGTGACAGTGTTACAATGGCATCGGCAAACCACAAAGTTTTTATTCCTTCTCCTTCAATTTTAACTCCTACTCCAAATTTTTCATTGGTTTCCTTTACTGCTTGTTCAGTGTACAGATTAAATAACATCGGGGATAGGCTACCACACTATCCCACTCCCTTTTCAACCACTGCTTTCTTTTCATGCCTCTCGGGTCTTATGACTGCCGTCTGGTTTCTGTAGAAAATGTAAATATCCTTTCCCCCCTCTATATTTTATCCCTGCTACCTCCAGAATTTCAAAGAGATTACACCAGTCAACACTGTCAAATGCTTTCTCGAAGTCTACAAAGGCTATGAATGAAGGATAGCCTTTCCTTAATCTGTCATCTAAGATGAGTTGTAGGGTCAGTATTGCCTCGCGTGCTCCTACATTTCTCCGGAATCCAAACTGATCTTCCCCGAGGTCTACTTCTACCAGTTTTCACATTCTTCTGTAAGGGAATTGTCTTAGTATCTTGCAACCACGATTTATTAAAATGGTGGTTCGGTAATTTTCACACCTCCCACCAACTGCTTTCTTTGCAACTGGTGTTACCACATTCTTCTCGAACTTTGAGGTATTTGCCTGTCTCATACGTCTTGCACGCCAAGTGGAAGAGTTGTGTCATGGCTGGCTTTCTCAAGGCTATCAGTAGTTGTGTAGGAATATTGTCTACATCCGGTGCCTTGTTTCGACTTAGATCTTTAAGAGCTTTCTCAAATTCTTCTCACAATATCTTATCTACCATCTCATCCTCATCTACGTCCACTTTCCATCGAAGTGCCAGCCGTTGTGGACAAGCGGTTCTAGGCGCTTTAATCCGGAACCGCGCTGCTGCTACTCTCGCAGGTTCGAATCCTGCCTCGGGCTTGGAAGTGTGTGTTGTCCTCAGGTGAGTTAGGTTTAAGTAGTTCTAAGTCTAGGGGACCGATGACCTCAAATGTTAAGTCCCATAGTACTCAGAGTACTTGAAGACGAGGTACATGGTTCGAGGAGGGGGGAGGGGCATGTAGTATTTCGCAAAGGAAGATAAAATGGAAATTCATATAGCATTACAGCTGTAGTATCTATTCATCGGTGCAACTTTCGGTTATTCTTTATGCTTTTTTACGTAGTTTCATGAAGGGGGAAGGGGGCGATTGGAGGGGGGACACGCATATATATATTTAATAGCTAGGTTGTATAACATTATAGGCTGACCATTTAATATCATCAGTCTCCTATTCTCTCCTCAGGGCGGAATCAGTGTATGTCTGCCTGCTTCTGTAGTAAAATCTATGTGAAAGGGCAAGAAAGCTTGATAAGTGTTAGCGTAACGAGTATCAGGGGAAGATCAGTTTGGATTCCGCAGAAATGTTGGAACACGTGAGGCAATACTGACCCTACGACTTATCTTAGAAAATAGATTAAGGAAATGCAAACTTACGTTTCCAGTATTTGTAGACTTAGAGAAAGTTTTTGACAATGTTGAGTGGAATACTCTCTTTCAAATTCTGAAGGTGGCAGGGGTAAAATACAGGGAGCGAAGGCTATTTACAATTTGAACAGAAACCAGATGGCAGTTACAAGAATCGAGGGGCGTGAAAGAGAAGTAGTAGTTGGGAATGGAGTGAGACAGGGTTGTAGCCTATCCCCGATGTAATTCAATCTGTATATTGAGCAAGCAGTAAAGGAAATAAAAGAAAAATTTGGAGTAGGTATTAAAATACATGGAGAAGAAATAAAAACTTTGAGGTTCGCCGATGACGTTGTAACGGTGTCACAGACAGTTAAGGACTTGGAAGAGCAGTTGAAAGGAATGGACAATGTCTTGAAAGGAGGATATAAGATGAACATCAATAAAAACAAAACGAGGATAATGGAATATAGTCGAATTAAATCGGGTGATGCTGCCATAATTAGAATAGTAAATGAGACACTTAAAGTAGTAAAGGAGTTTTGCTATTTGGTTAGCAAAATAACTGATGATGGTCGAAGTAGAGAGGATGTAAAATCTAGACTGGTAATGGCAAGGAAAGCGTCTCTGAAAAAGAGAAATTTGTTAACATCGAGTTTAGATTAAAATGTCAGGAAGTCGTTTCTGAAATTATTAGCATGGAGCGTAGCCATGTATGGAAGTCAAACGTGGAAGATAAATAGTTTGGACAAGAAGAGAATAGAAGCTTTCGAAATGTGGTGCTACAGAAGAATGCTGAAGATTAGATGTGTAGATCAAATAACTAATGAGGAGGTATTGAATAGAATTAGAGAGAAGAGAAATTTGTGGCACAACTTGACTAGAAGACGGGATCGGTTAGTAGGGCATATTCTGAGACATCAAGGGATCACCAATTTAGTACTGGAGGGCAGCGTGGAGGGTAGAAATCGTAGAGGGAGACCAAGAGATGAGTACACTAAACAGATTCAGAAGTATGTAGGTTGCTGTAGGTACTGGGAGGTGAAGAAGCTTGCACACGATAGAGTAGCATGGAGAGCTGCATCATACCAGTCTCTGTACTGAAGATTACAACAACAACAACAACGATTATCTGAGGCGGGATTCATACACCAGCCCGGTATTTACGTAATGGGAAGAGGGAAACTGCCTAAAAACCAAATCAAGGCTGGTTGACACACCGGCGCTCTCCGTTAACCCATCGCGCGGATTGGACCTTGACATTCAGCTGCTCTCGTATAAACTCAGTGTGCACTTCAAAAAATTGTATAATGAGGAGCGTATGAAATTTTTAACACGCAACACGGAACTTTCGTCCTGGAAATGTGAACGATTTCAGCATCAGTGTAGAATCTAAAGTGCACTTACGAGGACATTTGACTTCACATGTGAGTAAAATACATTAGCTACGTGTGCTCTCTTACAAAAGAAATTGCTTGCGTGGATACCTCTCGAGCATTTCATTGTAATATAACTGGACAGCAAATAAAGGTAGACGTACGGGAATAAACTCATACTGCATGTAATGTCGCATCCATGCGAGACGTATGCGTATTGTGGCTGGTATTGTGGAATGAAACGGCGGAGCAAGGATAAAAGTCAAATAAATGCTGAGGGGAAACGTTATTAGCGGGCGCACGATATCGCGAATCCCCCTCTGTAAACACGCCGTGGAGCGCAGTACGGAACCCAAGGTAAATACGTCTCCTTCCCTGCTCTGTATGTACAGACCCGCAAACCCTGCCTCGAGTCTGCTCCACCCGGCCGTTACTCAGGAATACCACCATAAACCGCCCACGTCTCGCGACCGACACAGCTCTCGACTGACCCGATCGTAGCGACCGCTGTTCATGTATACACAGTGACACAATGTAGCCGCTCCGATTTGTATCGACCAAGCGAAAGTCGATCGGCGAACTTCAGCGTTCCGCTTGCTGGGACCCACAGTGCCCTTATAACACAGTGAGTTGCTGGTATTCAAAAACTAACTGACGCTTTGTCACTGCTTTCCTACTCTCGTTTATTTAAATAAATCATTATTTTCCTGCTCTCGTGCATATTTAAATTAACTTTCGACCGACTTCCTCTGCTGTCATCTCTGATACAGAGTGAATCACCTAACACTTGCAACTCAAATATTTCGGACGTGGAAGGCACTATCGATATGCGGTTTTCACAGAACTGAATTGTAGGCAAGGGTGCGTATTTTTAGCCAATAAACGGATTTTGAGATGTTGACGAAAGTGCAGTTTTGTACAACCGTTGCAAATTTTGCAATTGGACAGTCCCTGTTGACCGTAAAATATGAAAAGTAGCGTCAGTGGTGTTTGTTGCAGAAAGTTGGTGCAAATAGTTCACAAGTTATCGTATTTAGAACATTATAAACATCGACAGATGTTTCTTCCATCCTATTGCTTCAATACTAGGCGACGGAGTTTCGTAACGTTGTGTTTCGTGTGCACTGAGATCGCATTGCGACGTCCTGTCACTTATTGTGTGATAGTGGACGTGCCTCGAAGATGATATGCAGACAAAGTGAATATGCACACGGTTTAAGGTGAAAATGGTTCAAATGCCTCTGAGCACTATGGGACTTAACTGCTGAGGTCATCAGTCCCCTAGAACTCAGAACTACTTAAACCTAACTAACCTAAGGACATCACACACATAAACGCCCGAGGCAAGATTCGAAACTGCGACCGTAGCGGTCGCGCGGTTGCAGAATGTAACGCCTACAACCGCTCGGCCACTCCGGCCGGCGTTTAAAATGAATGTAGAAATTATGCCGGACGCCAAACCATACCTGAATAGACATCAACCTCTTCAGCCTCCTCAAACAACCACAGATGATACGAAACGACGTATTACTGCTGCCTGCGCTACAGTTTCCGCTGAAATGCCCGAACGTGTGTAGCAATCGTTCAATCGTAGCACGGCAGACTGCAAGCTTGTATGACGTTCATGTTGGTTATTTTGCGCACAGGGTTTGACGGTAAATTTATTCTTTACGTGTCAGATCCCAAAGAGGTGCTTTAAATACATTTGTTTGTCGTTCGTTTGTTCATAGAACCCTCTGCCAGGCACTTTATCGTGAATAACAGAGTAATCACGTAGATGTAGATGTAGGCAATGTCCTATTTAACAACACGACACCTCCGGAGGCTTACAAACACCTGTGCAGGGCTGCACATACGCACCCATGTGAAAGTCACATTCGTGTCTGATACTACATGGAACAAACAACTGTCGGTGTTCACAATGGTGAAACTACGATATTTTTTGAACTACTTAACTAGACGCGTGTAACTAACACCACTTACATACTAATTTAGTCTGCTTTGATTCTGGTACTGTCAGTATGCATTGTTCCATTGATATACATTGAAACGCCAAAGAAACTGGTGTAAAATGCGTATTTAAAAACAGCGATACGTAAACAGTCAGAAAACGGCGCTGTGTTTTGCAGCGCCTATATAAGCAAATTGTTAGATAGGTTACTAATGCTACAACGGCAGGTTATCCAGATTTAAGTGAGTTTCTGTTCTAGCCGACACACGAGCGATGGGACATAGCATTTTCGAGGTAGCGATGAAGTGGAGATTTTGTCGCACGACCATTTCACGAGTGTACCGTGAATATTAGGTATCCAGTAAAACATCAAATCTCTGACATCGCTGCGGCCGAGAAAAAAATCCTGCAAGAACGGGTCCAACGACGACTGCAGAGAATCGTTCAGCGTGACAGAAGTGCAACACTTCCGCAGATTGCTGCAGATTTCTGTGCTGAGCCATCAACAAGTGTCTGCGTGCGAAACATTCAACGAAACATCGTCGATACGGGCTTTCGGAGCCGAAGGTCCACTCGTGCACCCTTGATGACTGCACGAGACACAGCTTTACGTCTCGCCTGTGTGCATCAACATCGACGTTAGACTATTCATGACGGGAAACCTGCTGCCTGGTCGAACGATTCTCGTTTTAAATTATATCAAGCGGATGGACGTGTACGAGTATGGAGACAACCCTTGAATCCATGGGCCCTGCATGTCAGCAGGGGACTGTTCAAGCTCGTAGAGGCTCTGTAGTGGTGTGGGACATGAGCAGGTGGAGTGCTATGTGCCCCCTGACAGGTAACACGTACTTAACGATCCTGTCTTATCACCTGCATCCATTCATGCCCATTGTGCGTTTCGATGGACTTGGGCAGTTCCAGCAGGACAATGCGACACCCCACACGTCTAGAATTGCTACAGAGTGGCTCCAGGAACACTCTTCAGAGTTTAAACATTTTCGGTGGCCACCAAGCTTCCCAGACATGAAAATTATTGAGCATATCTGGGATGCTGTTCAGAAGAGGCCATCCCCCTCGTACTCTTACGGATTTATGGACAGCACTGCAGGATTCATGATGTAAGTTCCCTCCAGCAGTACTTCAGACATATGGCGTCGTGTTGCGGCAATTCTGCGTGCTCGCGCGGACCCTACGATATTAGGCAGGTGTACCATTTTTTTTTTCTCTTCAGCGTATTTGTACCTTTCGAAATAAATATACTTTTGAAACTCATAACATTCTGAGTATGGGGTCCAAATGTGGGTCCCTGCCTACCCTGTCAAATGCCGCCTATTACTGTCGAAATATTGCGGTGCAAGGTGATTCAGCCTGTTCAGTCTACGATCTTAGACGACGTTATTAATTTCTCTCACCTTTTGGAAGATAGATGTAACGTTTTTTTTTTCTTTTTTTGGACATCAGTCTACTGACTGGTTTGATGCGGCCCGCCACGAATTCCTTTCTTGTGCTAACCTCTTCATCTCAGAGTAGCATTGCAAACTACGTCCTCAATTATTTGCTTGACGTATTCCAATCTCTGTCTTCCTCTACAGTTTTTGCCCTCTACAGCTCCCTCTAGTACCATGGAAGTCATTTCCTCATGTCTTAGCAGATGTTCTATCATACTGTCCCTTCTCCTTATCAGTGTTTTCCACATATTCCTTTCGTCTCCGATTCTGCGTAGAACCTCCTCATTCCTTACCTTATCAGTCCACCTAATTTTCAACATTCGTCTATAGCACCACATCTCAAATGCTTCGATTCTCTTCTGTTCCGGTTTTCCCACAGTCCATGTTTCACTACCATACAATGCTGTACTCCAGATGTACATCCTCAGAAATTTCTTCCTCAAATTAAGGCCGGTATTTGATATTAGTAGACTTCTCTTGGCCAGAAATGCCTTTTCTGCCATAGCGAGTCTGCTTTTGATGTCCTCCTTGCTCCGTCCGTCATTGGTTATTTTACTGCCTAGGTAGCAGAATTCCTTAACTTCATTGACTTCGTGACCATCAATCCTGATGTTAGTTTTTCGCTGTTCTCATTTCTACTACTTATCATTACCTTCGTCTTTCTCCGATTTACTCTCAAACCATACTGTGTACTCATTAGACTGTTCATTCCGTTCAGCAGATCATTTAATTCTTCTTCACTTTCACTCAGGATAGCAATGTCATCAGCGAATCGTATCATTGATATCCTTTCACCTTGTATTTTAATTCCACTCCTGAACCTTTCTTTTATTTCCATCATTGCTTCCTCGATGTACAGATTGAAGAGTAGGGGCGAAAGGCTACAGCCTTGTCTTACACACTTCTTAATACGAGCACTTCGTTCTTGATCGTCCACTCTTATTATTCCCTCTTGGTTGTTGTACATATTGTATATGACCCGTCTCTCCCTATAGCTTACCCCTACTTTTTTCAGAATCTCGAACATCTTGCACCATTTTATATTGTCGAACGCTTTTTCCAGGTCGACAAATCCTATGAAAGTCGGAATTGTGTGGATGAAGCTTTTCCGAAAGTCAGATGGTATGTCGCCAGACTCATATATTCTACACACCAACGTGAATAGTCGTTTTGTTGCCACTTCCCCCAATGATTTTAGAAATTCTGTGGAATGTTATCTATCCCTTCTGCCTTATTTGACCGTAAGTCCTCCAAAGCTCTTTTTAAATTCCGATTCTAATACTGGATCCCCTATCTCTTCTAAATCGACTCCTGTTTCTTCTTCTATCACATCAGACGAATCTTCACCCTCATAGAGGCTTTCAATGTATTCTCTCCACCTATCTGCTCTCTCCTCTGCATTTAAAAGTAGAATTCCCGTTGCAGTCTTAACTTTACCACCGTTGCTTTTAATGTCACCAAAGGTTGTTTTGACTCTCCTGTATGCTGAGTCGGTCCTTCCGACAGTCATATCTTTTTCGATGTCTTCACATTTTTCCTGCAGCCATTTCGTCTTAGCTTCCCTGCACTTCCTATTTATTTCATTCCTCAGAGACTTGTATTTCTGTATTCCTGATTTTCCCGGAACATGTTTGTACTTCCCCCTTTCATCAATCAACTGAAATATTTCTTCTGTTACCCATGGTTTCTTCGCAGCTACCTTCTTTGTACCTATGTTTTCCTTCCCAACTTCTGTGATGGCCCTTTTTCTGTGTAACGTATCAGAGGAATAATTGAAAGATACTGAAAATGGACAGTAATCTGTTATTACTACGAGAAGGAATGCGGTCAAATCGAATGGCATACATATTTCTACAAGGCTAGAAACATAAATTACAGGCAGGCATGAAAAGAATACAAGGAATCTGGACTGTAAGGATGATCTCCACTAATGTAAACATCACTTAACAGGTCGTAGACAAAGATAATTTTTCGCATAAGATTACAAGGTATTTCATTTCCATACTCACTATATCCACCAGTGTTAGGGGCTCTCGTCGGGGCTCTCTGAGATGGGAATGTTAGAAATGACGTAAAAATTTTCTTTAATTTAACCACTTTTTATTTAGACACAATTACATGGAACTTGTTGCGGCACAAGTAGTTTCTACACCATGTTTTTCTGAAGACTTCACCTTTTTCCGCAAGTCATTTTTCCCTTTTAGTTATTTATAAAGGTCCATGCAAGTCAGTTTGCAGGTAAACTGGCACTGTAAGATTGATTCCACAGCCCGTGGTAGAAGGTGATTTCTTTCATCAGTCGACTTAGCCGGCATCCGCGAAAACTGTTTTTCCGCAGCGGTGTTGTATGCGGGAATGGAAAACACAAAGTCGCATAATTTTAGTAGGTTGGCGTTTAAGGATTTCCGGTTTCGTTAAGAAAGTAGATCCATCTTACTTCCACGGTCTAGACTGCCATTCTTCCAAGTCACGATTAATTTTTAAGATGTTCTTCAGATACATATATATTCCTGAAAACAATTGTCGCCTGATATCTTCACACCATTTTTAATCAGGTATATGTCTTCAATCGTCACCCAATCTGGAGTTTTATATAGGGTGATCCAATCCAATCAGGTACCTCATATTCCGCTCAGACTTAGAAATTAATTTAATTATTTCTTGGTTAGTCTTCTCATTCTTTAATTTGTTCAAATTCATCTTCGTTGGCATCCCAATATAGCTGGTAGTCTCCCTTTCATTGAGGCATTCTTGAGTATCGATTAATATATTTCTTAAATCAATTATCGAGACTTTATTCTTCTCCACGCTTTTATATTTTTTTCAAACTGAGTGAAGTCTAATTGCAGAAATATGAAGTAACTTTCACTGATAGGACTACTGAAAAGAATTTGAAATTATTTTAGGTTGCCTGTCTTCGGCCTCAAGAATTGGTTTAATGGCAACCAAAGCTTAAGAATTCTGTCAACTGCGGATATCAATGACAGCCATCTTGTTTTGAGTGAGGCAGAAGAGTCTGATGATTGACATCAACGTATACGCAGAACTCGTTCAGCTTATGTGCCCTTACCGTGTGTGTTGAGCAATTACTATAAATGTTCATGCTGGTTGTTTCAATGTCGACAGTGAAAACTCAAGCAGCGCTTGATACAGTATTGTCCAGTATATGTGCAGGCATCCAATTCCTTCAACATTTTTTCCTAGTTCTTCTTTAATTTGGTGAAACACACTCCGCTGGCCGCGTCGATAACGCCCTCCGAAGTTGGTATTGGTACTGTCTCCACAAAAAGCAATTAATTTATGTAATGAAGTAACAGTTTCGTAAAGAAACTAGACAAAACTTTGCAGATGTCTCCGAAGTTTCGTTATTCAGCGAATCAAACTTCTACAGCTTCTTGGAGTCTGTCACTTTCAGTAAAGTGTTGAAGAACTAAAGGAAACAGCTTTTCAGCCTTGTGGTTCGATGCATCGGTGCCTATGCCGTAAAATTAAACTACTTGGAATTTTTTATGCATTCGGACAACGAGTGTGATACGAGAATGCATTATGTGATCAAAAGTATCCGGACACCTAGCTGAAAATGACTTAGAAGTTCGTGGCGCCCTTCATCGGTAATGCAGGAATTCAGTATAGCGTTGGCCCACCCTTAGGCTTGATGACAGCTTCCACTCTCACAGGCACGCGTTCAATCAGGTACTGGAAGGTTTCATGGAGAATGACAGCTTATTCTTCACGGAGTGCTGCACTGAGGAGGGGAATGGATGTCGATCGGTGAGGCCTAGCACGAAGTCGGCGTTCCAAAGCACCCCAAAGGTGTTGTACAGAATTCAGATTTTTCCACTGTTCAGTAGTCCAGTGTTTGCTCTCCTTACACCAAGAGAGGCGTCGTTTGGCATTTACCGGCGTGATGTGTGGCTTATAAGCAGCCGCTCTACCATTAAATCCAAGTTATCTCACTTCCCGCCTAACTGTCATAGTACTTTCATGCAGGTTCGAATTCTTGTGTGATGGTCTGGTTAGATGCCTGTCCATTACACATTACGACCCTCTTCAACTGTCGGCGGCCTCTATTAGTCAACAGATGGCCTGTACGTTTTTGTGCTGTACGTGTACCTTCACGTTTCCACTTCACTAGCACATCGGAAACAGTAGACCTAGGGATGTTTAGGAATGTGGAAATCTCGCGTATAGACGTATTGCAAGTGACACCCAATCACTTGACCACGTTAGAAGACCGTGGGGTCCGCAGCTCGTGGTCGTGCGGTAGCGTTCTCGCTTCCCGCGCCCGGGTTCCCGGGTTCGATTCCCGGCGGGGTCAGGGATTTTCTCTGCCTCGTGATGACTGGGTGGTGTGTGATGTCCTTAGGTTCGTTAGGTTTAAGTAGTTCTAAGTTCTAGGGGACTGATGACCATAGATGTTAAGTCCCATGGTGCTCAGAGCCATTTGAACCATTTGAAGACCGTGAGTTCCGCGGAGTGCCCCACCCTGCCCTCTGACGATGTCTAATGACTACTCAGGTCGCTGATATGGAGTACCCGGTAGTAGGTGGCAGCACAATGCACCTAATATGAAAAACGTATGTTTTTGGGGGTTTCCGGATACTTTTGATCACATAGTGTATTTTTAACAATCGCTGTAGCTTTTGTCCTGATTGTAGACTGCATTGCGGCGACTTTGGACTCAGGGTACGTAGCGGCATTTAAGTTTTACGGTACGGTCAACACAACTGAAGGACTGATGATTGACAGCTTTATAAGATGTTCGTTCTGCAGCAGGAACGAGCAATTCTTACTGGGTATTTTCTTTAGTCATGAATGTAGAAATAGGATTCGGTCGACACCAAAGCCTGCGAATGTTCTTGTATGATTCTTCGTAAAAATATGATGCCTCACATCAGCCTTACCTCTGTGAGTTACTGAGATCAAACCGTTACAAATCTGACACAACACTTCCTGATCCGTATGGCCTTTCTTGAAAAAAAGACCACTCTTTTGTAATCATCATCCGAAAAGTGACACTTTGTCTTTACATCTTTAGGCATTTTCGTAACCTGTGATAAGTTTTTAGACGGTAAACATTCGACAATAACACTTTAGTCATCGAGGTACACGGAGTAACTTGGCACCCGCCGGGGTGGCCGAGCGGTTCTAGGCGCTACAGTCTGGAACCGCGCGACCGCTACGGTCGCAGGTTTGAATCCTGCCTCGGTCATGGATGTGTGTGATATCCTTAGGTTAGTTAGGTTTAAGTAGTTCCAAGTTCTAGGGGACTGATGACCTCAGAAGTTAAGTCCCATAGTGCTCCGCGTCACTAAAAAAAAAAAAAATACTAACTTGCTCTCGTTGACGTACTACGTTTAACAATAGTCGCCTAATGAGGTCGCTGATGAAATGGGAACTGCCCGATTCCTCCGCGTGACGCTGACAAAATAGTTTCAGTTCCTTCTACTGGACAAGTCTGGTGTTTTCTCGAATGTTGGTGCTAGATCTAGAAGGCGCTTGCATCGTCGATACAGGATACGCAACATAAACGCCATCTGTGAGACGACCTTATGAACATAAACTTGTTGCTGCATTTATGTGTTGCGCTAACTAATGGCGTTTCTTCGCACTCCAGCTAAGCTAAAAACACTATTTTGCGAAATCGGAACAAAACCGGGTCTGTCGGGATGGTGGGAAAAGGAAGTCCACAACGGTGACTGTGCCGATATATCGGGACGGATGACAACCTTAACCAAGGCTCATAGCCGTTGAAGGACGTTCTACACTTGCAAAAACAGAGAAATAGGAGCAGAAATTCTTGAGAAATCTATGGTCCTTTTAACGAAGAGGAGAACATATTACCTCTATAAGCTAATGTGTAAAGCCCGTAACATGTGCACATGAGACGCTTGAAATTCTATTGCCTTATACGTGAAAGGGTCCACAATAGGTTCAATAAAAGTATTCAACATTATTAAGTCAGAAAAGCTCAAAATCACCTGGTTGGAATACTCTGTACATGACTTTTACGATAGGAACATATCAGATGAAGTAATAACGTATCTTCGTGTGTTTGACACTGTAGTGGCAGAGCACAGATTCACGGAGATTGGCAAGGATGACAAGATATTATCAGAAACAAAGAATGAAACAAGGAAAGAGGATGTACGAAATGTTATTTCCACATTAACATTAAAGAATAAGAAAATTCAGCGCTGAAATTAAGACATTATCAGGGAAAGTATCTGACAAGAATAGTTTCTGAAAACAATGGCAAGTGTAAATCAAAATACTTTCGCCATGCAAAAATCCTGATCATTCATTACTAGAAGAATATTTCTTGAATTCTCTTTACCATGACAGAGCGTCCCTAATAGAAGAACATGTGTTCTATAAACGTTGAAGTGGAGTCAGCGCGACATTCATTAGATACTACATTTCAATAAAATGCTCTGCCTCCGCTATGGAAGTTCTTGATGAAATGCGGTACACGAATAAAACTCAGAATCGATATGTGATGTGAATCAGTAAACTATAAACGGTGCTAATATCGTCGACTTATTGCAAAGACGTTCAAACACTCCCCAGTAGTGCTGAAAAAGGAGCAGTAAGACACATGGAATTTGGCGGTGAGGTTTTATTAACTGTAACTTAAAATGTATTAATTCTTGAAGCTGGTACTGCATTAATAAGTGTATAAGTAAGTGACCTGTACGACGTTTTTCTTGTTGAAGTCTTCATTGTGTAACCTTAAAAAAGGTCATATCCAAGTTTAGTATTTACTTTTAAACTACCCTGCCCATTACCTTTCGTAATAATTACTTAAAAAGCTATTTTAATCCACCACTTTTTGACAGGCCTTGCCTTTCCTACATCGATCAATTGCTTCAGGTAACTTCCTGTATCTAGTTTTCTTCTTTGATTACAGTTTGCCAGGGTTAGTAAGGTGATACATCTCGGTTCTCTAACCATTGGCATACTAAACCTTATCTCCGTTTACAGTTTATGTCTTACTTTGAAGCGGACTTACTGAACGCGTATTTCATTTGCACTTTTGCCTCGGTTTATTTCGTCGTATGAAGCTGAAGAATTCTGATTACTAATATATTTTGCTTCTTCAGTCAACACTAGTTAACACGGACATTTTCGTTTCGATAAATGTTCACTCAGTCCGTAGGAGCAGTTATAAAGTTTGTTAATAATATCTCAAAAAAGGAGAGTGTAATAAAAAAGTACAATTCAGATAATAGTAAGGCGTCTAAGATTGTGATGTACCTGCAGCTAGTGTATAAAAAGCACACTTTCCTTCAGTTGTAATTTTTCACAGTTTGATAGAAGGCGAAGGACTTTGACGTAGACATTTCTCTGTCTTCGTTGCTAATCATATTTGTCAGTTCCCCTTGTAAGCTCCGCAAGTTTGTGTAATGATAACGTTCATTGCATTAAAATTGGGAACAGGAACTTCATAGGCGTTTGCGTGCTAGCTTCAAAGTAAGTTGATCATATCTGTTGAAATCTTTATTCGCTAAATCTGTATCATACACTCACGCTCAACGAGAATACGTGGAGATATTAAAAGTCCTTCGCACTGAGTGCCCAGTGCTACTCACAAGTTGTCTGCATCGCCCACACAGTGTGGGACACTAACGTACTCCAAGAGCATAAAGCCTCTCCAAGAAACAGAAACACTGAGTGCTGTCTACTTACTCCATTTTCAGTGACTTCTTGTTCTGTTAAGTCAGAGAAACAAGAAACTTTAGTACGGACGAAGGTAAATGTAGTCTTTGTTTACGGATTTCAAAATGGGGAAACCGCTGCAATTAATCTAATTAATCTAGAAGTATTCTGCGCAAAACCATGCTTCTGCTGTACATATCATATTATAAAATGGAAAGTACATAGTGAATGGAACAGGTTGCGTGAACCGTATACCAAGGGTTGTATTAAATCAGGTGATTTGATATGGTCATCAATTATCTTTCCAAGAGCACTAGTGGCCCTGGAAAATGGTTGTTGTGTTGCTTCAGGCTGATGACATGCATAAGTGTGTCGTGAGAGGACAACGGCCGTCATTGAGTATAACAGAGGTAAGTTGTGTTACGTAAAACAAGAACGGCGATTTGTGGATGTACTGACAAACTAGCGGAGGAAGAATTGTTCTTAAAACTCCGTTACTAAATATGGTTTTCCGAAATTCCTTCAGCAAAGAAGACGAAGTAATATTTCAGATGCGGAAAGTTGGAGTTGACCAAGTAACGAAAAGTGTGAAGTCATCTACATCAGTTCTAAAAGGAATTTCTTGAATTTCGGTGATAAACCACACAAATCAAGTGGTTGTCAATTCAACTAAATGCGTAGGAATAACAGTTATGGACTATTAAAACTGGAATGATCACGTTGATATGTTGTGGGGAAGGCGAAAGAAAGTGTCTCATTGGCAGAACACTTAATTTAAGACGAACCAAATCCTTTAAGGAGACTGCTTACACTGCGCTTGTTCACCCTCTGCTGGAGTACTACTGTGCGGTGTGTGATCCTTACCAGATAGGATTGACGGCGGACACAGAGAAAGCTCAAAGAAGAGGAGCCCGTTTTGTAGTATTGTATAATTGGGGTGTATCACTGATACGATACGCGAGTTGGGATGGCAGTCATTAAAGCAAACGTGTTTTTCGATGCGACTAGATTTTTTCACGCAATTTCCATCCCCAACTGTGTGCTGCGAATGCGAAAATGTTTTGTTCACGGTCGCCTACAGAAGCAGAGACGATACGATAGTGAAATGAGAGAAACCACAGCTCGCACAGAGTAATTTAAATGTTCTTCTCCTGCGCGTTGTTTAGCCATTTAGATGTAGATGCAGAACGAAGTGCTCAAAAACAGCTGCCTGGTGTGGCCGAGGGGTTCTAGGCGCTTCAGTTGGGACTCACGCGACCGCTACTGTCGCAGGATCGAATCCTGCCTCGGGCACGGACGTGTGTGATGTCCTTAGGTTAGTTAGGTTTAAGTAGTTCTAGGGGACTGATGACCTCAGATGTTAAGTCCCATAATGCTCAGAGCCATTTGAACCATTTAAGCTCCAAAATACTAGTGCCAGCGCCAGCACTGTACTCTGTCGCCAGATCTGCCACAGATCGCGGGATAACCTACTTTACAGAGTGGACAAACCTCCGACAAACATAACTTGTGTCGAGGTGTGGACGTCCAACACCTTGAGGCCTACTTGTTGTATTGTTCTCCTTCGCCGTTTTCCAAAGGTACCCACGACAGCAGCACCTGTACAGCCGACCAACAGAGGCAAATCTGAGATGATCGTTCCCAGTTGATGAGCCATAACTTATTGGCCTTTGTCAAAGTCGCTTATGTCAGTTGATGTTCTCATTTTGAACCTTGATCCCGTTTAACTCTTCTCCGTTTACATACTTGCTTCACCACGTCACGTTCACGTAGTATTAGATTTTATACGAAAAAATTGATGTCAAACAATCTTTAAATGCGAACATTTTTAGGTTAGGCTTTACCGTGACTGTTACTGACATTAAATGAAACAAGAAGTTTTCCGTCACCATTTTATTTATTTCCACGACGCGTTTCGAAGGTTTAAAAAACCTTCATCATCGGGTGGATTTATATTAGTTAGTATTACATTTGTGTATGTTTTGTGTTACGATTTTTGGAGGAACTTGTGAAAGTAATCCTAAACCATATTCTGAAATTGTGTCTTGTTTCTCCACTAGGCAGTGCTACAAGTTCCTCCAAAAATCGTAACACAACGCACACACAAATGTAATACTAACTAATGTAAATCCTCCCGATGATGGAGGTTTAAACCTTCGAAACTCGTCGTGGAAATAAATAAAACGGTGACTGGTAACAGTAAACTTGTTGTTTCATTTAATGTCAAACAATCTGTTGCCAGCCGGCCGCAGTGGTCTCGCGATTCTAGGCGCGCAGTCCGGAACCGTGCGACTGCTACGGTCGCAGGTTCGAATCCTGCCTCGGGAATGGATGTGTGTGATGTCCTTAGGTTAGTTAGGTTTAAGTAGTTCTAAGTTCTAGGGGACTAATGACCACAGCAGTTGAGTCCCATAGTGCTCAGAGCCATTTGAACCAATCTGTAGCCATCATGATTCATACATAAGAGTGAGTGCTTTGCTAGGCGCAGATGATGACAGCCGCACTGCCCTGTCCCCTTGTTTGAAGAAAGCTAGCATATATAACCGATACTTAATAATACTAATAAGCCAAAACATTATGACCACCTGGTTAATAGCGTGTTGGCCCACTTTTCAAACACAGTGCAGCAGCGATTCTGCCTGACATGGATTCTACAATTTCTTCATAGGTTTCCAGTAATATCTGGCACCAGATGTCTACTTGCGGGTTGTTTTTGGACACGCAGCTGGCGCCCAACATGTGTTCCACTGGGCCCAAATTAGGGGTATTTTCTGTCTGGGACATCAATATGAGTTCGCTATGATGCTCCTCAAACCTCTGCAGCACGACCCTTGCCTCTTGTCGTGGACACTTATCCTCCTGGTAGGTGTCATAGCCATCAGAGTGGACTCCACCCATGAAAGGATGCAGGAAATATGCAGTAATATCCACGTAATTCACTGCTGTCATGGTGCCTCCGAGTACTACCGTAGGCCCTTTAGAATCCCAACTCAGTGTATCCCGTTGTACTGGTGTTCCTTTTTCCTACGCGCCATTTGAGAGTGGAATGGTAGAGAAGTAGTATGAAAATGGTTCGATGAACCCTCTGCCAGGCACTTAAGTGTGAATTGCAGAGTAAACATGTAGATGTACATAATTGTGCTCTCACCAGCCTGCATCTGTGGCGCAGTGCACTTTTTCTTCCATAGAGCTGGTGTAACAATAAATGCGATTCATTCGCTAGGCGGCATGTGTCTATTGATCTACGGTGACAACTCAGTGATAATGTGCCCACTGCAGTCGTAACTGACGATGTCGTTGGATCAACACAGGAACACGTAGGGCCGTGTGATTGGAGTTCCGCGTTCAACAGTGCCCTTTGAACGGTGTGCCCCGAAACACTTGTGACAGCACCAGCATTTTACACAGTGGTCAGATCTGCGACACATCGTTGCCTATCTTTGGATTACGCAGTGGGGAATACTCCACATTTCGTGATGAGACGTGAACATCCTGTACATGCGACCTACACGTTATTCCATCATCCTTCAACCATTTTCCGTAGATGCTCACGTCAGCAGTACGCAAACAGCCGACCTGCTTCGTCGTTTCAGAGATTCTCGTTACCAGCCGCGGCTCCACAAAAATATGCCCTACGTCAAAACCTCTTATATCAGTGGATTTCCGCATTTGCGGTCTGTATCTTCGCTATTATGACAGCCCATTCGTTTTTCTCCCGCATACATTCTTTCCTTACTGGTCACCAGCCCGAAACACGACCAGGAGGTTTTCAACCTCGCGCTGGCAGTGGTCGTGATATTTTGACTCGTCAGTGTGGTTCAAATGGCTCTGAGCACTATGGGACTTAACTTCTGAGGTCATCAGTCCCCTAGAACTTAGAACTAATTAAACCTAACTAACCTAAGCACATCACACCATCCAAGCCCGAGGCAGGATTCGAACCTGCGACCGTAGCGTTGGCGCAGATCCAGATTGTAGCGCCTAGAACCGCTCGGCCACTCCTGCCGCCTCGTCAGTGTATATATGGAGTTGTAACATCTCAAGACTATTTCGTCGTTCACTCTAAAAATAACATGAGATCCTGGGTATGATTATGCATTCGTAGCCTGACCTTCGGAGGTTACAGTAAACTTGTAAAGTCCAGCATCGAATACAAAATTTTTAGTAACATGACAAACGTGCTGCGAACCTGGAAGAGTGGGCCCATATCATACTGGCAGCAAAACTAGCGCCGCATTTAGTATTACAGGAGGTAACAATGCAAGAAATGTAAGTTGGTTTTTTGTTGTAAAAAGTGACTACGAACAACTGTGCTATTGTCGCCGTTGTTACAGATGAGTAAGCAGGTCTTTGTTTGGCTGCCGTAACTCAGAAGCACTTTGCTTCGGTCAAAAGGTTTTCTGGCTCATGTGTCGATGGCACATTGGCGGTGGTATCTCCGGACATCTGGAACAATGGGCCGATGAGAACAAAGCCCTCGCGGAAGCCCCTCTGTGCAGAGCCGAAGCACAGTGGCAACTACCGACTGCACGTGGAAGCCTTGTCACCTTCCGGCACAGTGATTTCTGTATTGTCCACGTGTCGCGACAGGTTCTTTCTAACTAGGAATCAGTATACGCAGATCAACATACTGTGTACGTCCTCTTCCTAGAGGTCCTCTCAGCTATTATTTCATTAAATAAAGGCAGCAATTTTCCTATTCACCTGTATGTATTTAAACTTCTGCGTCGTTCCGAAACTAGTATTCAAGTCGTTTCCGACTGAATGGCCGCATGAAAAAAAACTCATTACATTACCATTACGAAACAGAAACATAGTGGTCAGGACGTAAAGCCATTGGTGGACAATAATTGGGAAGAAGGTGCCACACTTATAGAAATGGCTTCGTATTGACTGGCATTTGTTTCGTTCATTTTTGGTTTACACCTGTTTCATTCTGGATGGTTTACCGGATAGTCAGTACCCATGCGCCGGGAAAACTGTACCTAGGTGCTACTCTGAGCAGTGAATGAAAATAGCAGTTTTGGAGATCTGTGCACGTATATTTATGCGTATAGCTAAAGAAGAGTTAATCAAAGTAATAGGAAATTGAAAAAAATATAGTACTTTACACTTTATGCACCACGGCATTTTAACAAATTTAACATTAGAGGTTTGGATTCAAGTACCCACGCCCAAGTACGAAACATAGCACACGCATTAAATATTCCGACGACGATATGCATAAATTTACAGCGGTTCGTGTGATGTTACGAACAGTAAAAAGAAATAACAAACTCTGCGAAAACTTTATTTATGTAACAGAACTGAACATATAAGGCTATCTCGGTAACTCAAAGATGAATTGTTCTGTCAGTGGGATTTGGTTTCAACAGGTATCAGAACAAACGTTGCATCATCAGACAGGGAAGCGACATTGTTTCAAAAAAATTGCACACCGAATTAGATATTTATGAAAAAAATGAAGCCTCAGAAACAAAGCGGCCAGTAGTTTGTTCAGACGAAATTGGGTTCATAAACATTATGCCATTTTTGACAACCATAGTGTCAGAATGCGAGGAGTATTGTCGGTCAAAAGTTCCCTTAATTGCTTTATTCTTCTGCTGTGCAGGGCTTCGGCTCATACGCAGGCAACCAGCCATGGTCGTACGGTAATTCCGAACCGGGGAAAAAACTTTATAGTAGCGGCCCCCTTCTCACTCGAGCTTTTGAGATAGGACGTCAAAAATTTAAAAAAAATCAATGTTTCAGGTACGTGTTCATTTTGTAGCGCATACGTTTCTGAAGAGTTTGATGTATAAAACATATATGTTTGAGGAAATGTAAGACATGTTATTTGGCCTTAAGAGTGCCAAACTGCAGTGCCACGCTTCTTCGCACAGGATTCTTCTATCGTACGTCACTATATTTCGCTCTGTGGAATTCAAACGTGTATATTTTACAATGGAAGCCATCAAACCTATATTCAGGACAGTGGTAATTAAAATGTCCTGTGCAGCCTCTCTTGCTCCCAATCGGCCGGTTTGACGTCGTATCCCCCCCCCCTTTTTTTATTAAAATAAAAAGAAACTTCATAATTAATACTGGGTGGGATAATTTGTGACCGGGGGAATATAACTCTTCAGGAAATCTGCACTATTTATTGTCTGTTAGCTAATAACTTTCTCTTTTGCGTGACATAAAATTAAATATATGAAACATAAAGGCAGTAAAGACAAGAGAGAGTACATATTTTTTGGATCCTTAGGTCCCCGCATTTTTTTCTCTCTAATCTTGCTACAGCTTTACACGGCGTGCTCTCTTTTTGCAATAGAATCTATTACGTCACTGAAGTTCGTCAAACGTTTTGCTACACGAAAAATCAAAATGTCATTGTTTATTATTAATAGTACCCAATGCTTGTAGGTTTCTCGATTTCAGTACGTGTATTTTGTCATTGTCTGTTAGGTAAAACCAAATAGCCCTTTCTAGTATCGCAGCAGTTGTGACACATGCCAAATACTCGAGACTGATTTGACACAAATGGTTATTCTTATCTACCTCATTTACATAAATAACACGAGAGAATATAAGTCACGAAGTACTAATATCAAATGCCAATTAGCCCCACTACAAGCGAACAGTTTTATGTTAGGAAACAGTTTCGTATTTCACTCACACGCTCCAGCTTCTCAAGCATGAGATCGAAAAGTAGTAGTGGTACGAAATTTTTATATTAATTTCGAATCGTCATTTGCATGACATCACTAATTCTGTAACTGATCCTGCCATTGTTAAAACTCATTCTCCGGCTGGGTTCACTAACCCTGAACCGAATCACCGGTTCAGTTATCCAGCGTTTCTCCAGTTACGCGTTGTTATGTGTTCGTACAAGGCGTTTTCCGCGCTATTCAGAGAATAGAACTTAAGCGGCTGCTGACCGGATACTTTACAACCAGCCGTTAGTAGTACAGCGTTCCGGAAAAAAATTTCTGTCCAAATTTCATTTTCTTGGATACACAGAGGAGATACTATGTAATCTTCGTTACCTATTATACTTGTTAGTCTTTTATTTCCACTCTGGTAGTCTGCACTATGTGAGACAGATTGTGATTGCCCTTAGTTTTTTTAATGAGTTGTCAGATGTTTTAGATTTCGCTTAGCAGTCTAGATCATTCTGCGCAATCAAGCTAGGGGGCGCAGTGGGTAGAAGACTGTACTGGCATTCGGTAGGACGACGGTTCGAATCCGTATCCGGGCAACCATGACTTCCCTGAATTGCTCCAGACGAATGGCGGGATGGTTTCTTTGAAAGGCAATGCCGACCTCCTTCCACATCATGGAATCACTCCAACTTGTGCTCCGTCTCTTGCGACATAAGTGAACGACATAGATGACGACGAGACTTTAAAACCATAACCTTCCTACTCCGGCTGGTGCGACGGTATGTCACCAAGTTGATTTCAGCGGAAATCTGTATAAAACGTAAAAGCGAACAATCTCAATTGCGGCACGAGTCTTAATAATGCACAGAGCGTCGTATAGAATCAGACATCGTAAATAAAGCACTTGAGCCTATTTGGAGTACGTAGAATGTTGTTCAATACAGTAATATCAAAGGCAGTCTTCGAACTTTTGAAAATACACACGATCTTGTGTCAGTCATTATTACATCCACTGATGAAGGGACCTGCTCGTGAAAAATGACCAAAAATTTGTAAAACTTTTTCCACTCTATAGAAAAGAGGATTGCACGCTGTTTGCAAAAACGTATAGTTTATGGACATCTTTATTTTCCGTTTGTTCGTAAATTTAGTTCGAAAAGAATGTAATTCTCAATGGAGAGAAGTCTTCCGAAGTAAGAGTGATTTCAGATGTGCCACAGGGGAGTGTCGTAGGACCGTTGCTATTCACAATATACATAAATAACCTTGTGGATGACATCGGAAGATCACTGAGGCTTTTTGCGGATGATGCTGTGGTATATCGAGAGGTTGTAACAATGGAAAATTGTACTGAAATGCAGGAGGATCTGCAGCGAATTGACGCGTGGTGCAGGGAATGACAATTGAATCTCAATGTAGACAAGTGTAATGTGCTGCGAGTACATAGAAAGCTAGATCCCTTATCATTTAGCTACAATATAGCAGGTCAGCAACCGGAAGCAGTTAGTTCCATAAATTATCTGAGGAAATGTAATCCGAAAACAGAGGAAGTAGGTTACAGTACGCTTGTTCGCCCACTGCTTGAATACTGCTCAGCAGTGTGGGATCCGTACCAGATAGGGTTGATAGAAGAGCTAGAGAAGATCCAACGGAGAGCAGCGCGCTTCGTTACAGGATCATTTAGTACTGGCGAAAGCATTACGGAGATGATATATAAACTCCAGTGGAAGACTCTGCAGGAGAGACGCTCAGTAGCTCGGTATGGGCTTTTGTTGAAGTTTCGAGAACATACATTCACCGAGGAGTCAAGCAGTATATTGCTCCCTGCTACGTATGTCTCGCTAAGAGACCATGAGGATAAAATAAGAGAGATTAGATCCCACACAGAGGCATACCGACGATCCTTCTTTCCACGAACAATACGAGACTGGCATAGAAGGGAGAACCGATAGAGGTAGTCAAGGTACCCTCCGCCACACACCGTCAGGTGGCTTGCGGAGTATGGATGTAGATGTAGATGTAGATGTTGCACTAGCTCCTTGCTCCTCTGTTATCTCAAAGTGCGTCAGAATACCTGGTGTGATCGTCTTTTCCTTACTTTTTTCAGCTTTTGGATGTGGATCGTATACATAAGTGTATGCTAGAATGGTCTGACTACCGGAACCTAAGCACAGGCATTTCTAGAAGGCTGTGGCTCAGTTGCAAGATCTGACGATACGCGTATTTACATCTTGCTTTCCTCGTTTGAAACATGTGTGCTTCGTCTTTTCTTCTGTGTTGTCCTATTTCAGTATATATGATTTCTGTGTTAGAAATTCCAATAATAAAGAAATTAGCAGCAAACGAAGGTTTCGGGGCAACCAGTTAAAAGGAACAACGCATAATGCACACAGTTTGGCTCAACAGTCACCTACAGAAGCTGCGTGTACGGGCATCCAATAGACTCACAAGCATTCCACTTTCTGCTGTGGAGGCCACAAAAAAGGGATCTGGCAAATACAAATCTTCTTACTTGAAACCTTCATGGTCTCTCACAGAATCCTAACGAAAGCATCAACAGCTTTAGGCCTATAGGGGAGTGATTATCTAAAACCCTAGCTTGTCGAGCTGACAGTGTTGAAGATAGGTGTAATTGATCTAGTAATAACTTTCAATGATGGAACAGTTTCTAGGATTCATATCCTGAAGTAATTAGGTACATAGAATGGAAGGAATATGATTTAAGCTCTGGCTGTTACTGATAGGCTGCTGGCAACCGAGGTGGAGAGAGCTGCAAAAGCTTTTATCAAGGAGGCTACGGTAAATAAGAGAACGCAGAGAAGGAGTATGGACGATAAAGAAACAGAAGGTGAACAGGAATATGCGGCTTGAGTGTTCTAAAACTGTATATTGATAAGCAAATAGGTTTCTAAATCTCCTTTTGCGATTTACCGGAAAGCTAAATATTTATTAAGGTACAGATTTCTTCTAAATGAATGAGGGTAAATCCCCCAAAATTGGCACCTATAGAGTGACCTTCTCTACCGCCATTGTCTACTATTTTAACAAAATTCCGAAGTATAATGATGACGTGTGTAGTTTTTTTATCTAAACTTTCAAATATGTTTCTCGTAGTAAAATAAGTAAATTTTTCACAGATTACAAACGGAAGAGGAGATTGAAGACGTAATTTCCCAGAATGTTGTCTGTAGCCTATGTGTTTTGAAACCGTGGAATCAGCGGTTCCAAAGAAAATGGTAACTCAGATAACAGTTATCTGTTTTTTAGCCTTTTAAATAGTTATTGTCAACCTCCATACCATGGATATCTACCCGATTTTCTCGTAAATGCTTCGACTGTTAACCCTAACTGTTTGTACAAATTCTGCTTTACTTCTACGTTAACAGATCAGTAATACCGCGTGGGGGAACATACCGTTGCAAACGCAGCCCTTTCAGCGTCCTGTTACAAATTCGTTACAATCGTCCATCCATCACCGTAAACGGTGTTATTACTTTCATTTCTAATTAAATGACGGCAAGAAAGATTGTTGTATTCAGTCACTCGTGAACCAGTATAGTATGGCAATAGAAGATACCAGAAGGAAAGCTGGAGTTCTAAATTTCGCATTCTAAAAATTATTCACGCAGGAGGATCGTAGAAATATGACCTGTATCGAGGACGTAGACATAGGCATGCCTGGCATTGAGAAGCAACGGAAAAAGTTGACATCAAATAGCCTGCCAAGTACGGGTGAAATTCCAATTCGATTACACAGAGTACTCTTCGCCATTGGGCTCTTGGCTTCCATTTATTGCGAAACTCTCGGCCAACGCGGAATCTCAAGTTACTGGAAAAATGCGGAGGTGAATTCTGTATATAAGAAGGATGAAAGAACAGACTCGCAGAATTACAGTCCAATGTCCTTAACATCGTGAGACCTGAGTCGTGTCGCAGGACACAATCAAGAGGCTTAACACCTATAGTGCCGTTCCCCCTAGGTTATATGGCCTTCCAAAGGTTCATAAGGAAGAGGTTCCTTTCCGTCCTATAGTGAGTAACATCGGCGCTCCGACATATCGTGTATCCAAGCATCTTGCTTCTCTGTTGAGTCCACAAGTAGGACGGTTTGAACATCATATCAGGAACTCAGCTGATTTTTTACGTCGTTTGGAGGGACTGAGGCTGTATGACTCTGATATTTTAGTGAGTTTGGATGTGGTCTCTCTCTTCACTCGTGTTCCTCTGTCTGATTCGTTGCGGTTAATTGAAACCAGGTTTGCTGCTGATTTAACTAATCTCTTTAGGCATGTGTTGACATCCACTTACTTTTTATTTAATGACCAGTATTACGAGCAGACAGATGGAGTTGCGATGGGTAGTCCGTTGTCTCCTGTGATCGCAAATTTATTTATGGAAGACTTCGAGGAACGTGCATTGGAGTCGGCGCCTTTAAAACCCGCCTGTTTCTTTAGATACGTTGACGATACCTTCGTTGTTTGGCCTCACGGTAGGGAGAATTTGAATGTCTTTCTAGAACATCTGAACTCGATCCACCCGAACATTCGTTTTACGATGGAGGTGGAAGAGGATGGTTGCCTTCCCTTTCTCGACGTGTTGGTTAGGAGGAAGGATGATGGATCATTGGGACATGCAGTCTACAGGAAACGTACTCATACCGACTTGTACATACAAGCTAATAGTTGTCACCATTCGGCTCAGCGTGAAGGGGTACTTCGTACCTTGGTACACAGGGCACATGTCGTTTCTGACGCTGAGACTTTGCCAGCTGAGCTGTCCCATCTTGAAGATACATTTCGTCAAAATGGTTATAGTGATAGACAGATTGAACGTGCGTTGCGCTATCGACCAACTGTACATCGGGTGATTGATGATAATTCTGAGTCAACACCTATGTCTACTGCCTTTTTGCCTTACGTAGGAAACACGTCCAATAAGATCGGTCGTATTTTACGGAAACTCGACGTGAAATGTGTTTTCCGACCTCCATCTAAAATTAGAGCACTTTTGAGTTCCGTTAAGGATGATCTTGGACTGCGTAAGGCGGGTGTATATCGTATTCCTTGTAGCTGCGGCATGGCATATATTGGTCAAACTATCAGGACCGTGGAGGACAGATGTACTGAGCATAAACGGCACACACGATTACAGCAGCCAAATAGATCTGCTATTGCCGAACATTGCTTTCATACTGGTCACCCCATGTTATATAATAACACCGAGATATTGGCATGCACGTCCAGCTATTGGGACAGTGTCATTAGGGAGGCAGTTGAGATTAAATTAGCGAGCAACCTCGTTAACAGAGATGGAGGTTTCTGTTTAAACTCTGTTTGGAATCCAGCTCTCTCCCTTGTCAAAAAACAGAGGAACAGAGTCAATGCTGCCTCACCTGCGAATTCATAGTCTCACTATCGATAGCTTTGACTTTGGTCATCTTTGGTGGCACTAGTGTTCAGTGTGTGTGTGTGTGTGTGTGTGTGTGTGTGTTATCTTTCCTGCTTCTGTCGGAGAACCGAGGTATTAAATTTGCATGTACGCCGCCTGTCCGTTGCAGTTTTCCTTGAAAATGGCGGGGTGTTCTCCCGCCGAAATATCGGCGGTCGCTGAAAGTGTTACCTGGCTGAATTCCCGGAAGTTATTTGAAAATCCTTATCATCGGTTTGCTGCTGGATCCTTGAGTATGATCTTATTTCGAATATAGTAAATTCCCTTGAGATTTTCTGCCCACAAATCAGCACGGTTGTAGACCACAACGATCGTCCAAAACTCACCTTCCCATTTTTCTCACACCATGCCCTGCGAACCATGGAAGAAGTGCAGCAGGCAGATTCCATGTTCCTAGATTTCCGGAAAGCGTCTTAAGTTACGTTGTGCAAGACGCGACAGTTGGCTGCGACTGCGACGCTGCCCCCTCCTCTTTTCCCAACCTGGCAGACGGCGACACGGCCGCAACACGACTGGAGTCGTCGCCGTTTCCCAAGCTCTGGTCGGCGGCAGCGGATTCAAATACATAAGAAAAATAAGAATTCCGATTTTCTTGCTGTAAAAAATACTGTATGTTAATGCAACAAAGTTACATCGGCTCCCAGAGTTACTTATTCGATACAGATTCTCCTTTTACTTTAAAAAATTGAAAAGTATCTCTTCCGGTTTTGCGTGTTTTTTTCGCTGTATATTACTTCTCTATCAATTGTGAGGAAAGTAAAAGGCACAAAAAATTGATGTTTGCGTATCTTACAGTTTCACATCACAGCTTGATAATGAGGTGTCTATTTTTCCGATATTCGTCACAGTTATTCCGATACTTAATTTACAAGTAACCTACTGCATAAAATTTGAATTGTGTACAGTGAAAAATGTGGTCGCTGGCTACTTTACGTATGGTTCACGTTAGGTCATACATCGTTGCTGATGAAAAGAAGCCAACATATCGAAATTATTTTTAAAGTTGAGATCAGAATGATATCGATCTCCGTTTCCGAGATTTGGGCTCATATATCTCCGGGAGCGTCGCGACTAGCCGCCAGTTCTGTCGACGCGCAATGAGAATCGTGTGGTCATCACACGATAGAGAATGCATTTGTTTTGTTTCGCTGACACATTTGGACCTAATGAAACCATTATATTTCTCCGGTATGAGTTACTAATATTTCTCCATATGCTCTTGACAATTTCATTTAAAATGCCACGAAATGTAGGTTTCTTAAAGCCAAGTGATCAAGCAGAACCCATTTTCTTGGTTTTGCTGAGGCATCTGAACCTGTTCCAAGCTTTCTTTCTCGTTTATTTCTCTGATACGAGTCCCGAATATTCCTCCATGTGTTTTTGCACATTTCACCTAAAATTCCAATGAAAGATAAGTTTATTAACAATAAGCGCACGCTAGCGTCATTGCATTGTTTCAAGTTCTTGACAACAAGATAGGGTTTCACCTTAAACATCTCTAGAATTTTCATTCTGAACGTCTACAGTATACACTAGCAGAAATGTGGAAGAAATAATGTCCGTGCTTGTTCACAAAATTTCCCCAAATTATACTTGTCAGTTTCTCCCATGCAGAAACTTTTGTAACAAGCTAAGGCAACTTTCATAGCCGACTGACTCTTTATTCCCATCCAAATGAACTTCCATATTCTTATATTCTGACAGCATACATCGTTATGGATGACATGAACATTTAATCTTGCCAAGCTGCACTCAAAAGATGACTCCAGGATTTACAAAAGACGAATTTCAATTGTGAACTGTGTCAGACCAGAAGGGCCTTGTAAAACAGTAGTGCACTTTTGGCACAAGTTATTTGAGCACCACCTTCTACCAATGAATTGAAGTGAATGTGACAAATTACTTATTGCAGCAAACTGTTTGCGCAATCTGTTGAGAAACGCCTTCCTCAAAAACGAACATCTATTGATTACAGAAAGCTGTACAACAATCTGGTGGTGGTTTTTCACAACTAGAAGGTATCATCAAGACACCAATCTACCGTTTACTTTCGAAGTGAAGGTATTGTAAAATGTAACTTTCTCGTTATACTTTAGATTGTTCATTTTATAATGTACTTGCCGTTTTCAATTCTTATCGTCACAAAAAAGAGTAATGCGAAAATTGATCTTCATTTTCATCATTCTAATTCTACATCTGCATGGATTATATGATTTTCATAACAGGCCTGAAAAATTTGCATTAATGGGAAAATATTATATATTTCACTCACCTGCCAGTTTCAACTGTGCACCAATTTCTTCCCAAATTCTGTCTCTGAACATAGTGTCTCTATATTTAGGGTTCTTCAAATCGTAAAGGCAAGGATGTTGCGAGACCAGCTCACAGAGCATCACATCCTGTGAGTGGCTCATTTCAGTTTTCCTTGAGTGGCTTTCTGGCAGCCGTACGTCTTTGTGTCGTGCGACTTCCGTCGCAACACTGCTCACTGGTGCAGTGCTGCGACAGCTGCCGCAACAGTCGCGCGTCGCATCCCAAACTCGAACTGCGCATGCGCCAGCAGGCAACTTCTGACGTCACGTAGCGACCCGTCGCAGTCGCTAGTGTGCGTCGCGTCTTGGACAACGTACCTTTAAACAGTGTCGAACTGCAGACTGTTAACGAAGGTCCCAGAATTCGGTATAGGTTCTCGGATAAGTGTATGCTTGGACGACTTATTAAGTAATAGTACTGTGTCCGTGGTCCTGGAGGGCAAATGTTCACCAGAGCCAAAGATGTCGTCAGGAGAGCGGCAGTAAAGTGTTATACGACGACTTTCGTTCTCTATATAAATAAAAGATCTGGGAGATAAGGCGAACAATGATCTGCTGATAATACAGGGATTAGCAGAAAAATCATCTGATTTGGCACGTCTGTATTTTTGAAACTAATAAACATGTACAATGAATTTTGTTTTTTGCTTAACGGGAAGTTCAAAAAGTTTTTTTTTTTCATACCTTTTCACAGGTGTTCCGTATGCCCTTCTTGAGATGCACGGAATATGTCAATGCCGTATTCAAGTTGTTCCCACACTGCAGCGAGCATGTCTTGAGTTACAGCTTCCACAGCTGTCTCAGTTCATTCATTGTTGGAAATGTTTTAGAAACCACCACAAGAAATAATAAGATACAATCAGGTCCGGTGACCCTGGAGGCCAGTAACGTAAGGCTGAATCACTTGGTCCAGTCCGACCAATCCATCGTTCAGTAATGCTTTGATTTAAAAATTCCAGCACTCCCAGATGCCAGTGTGGCGGTACCCCATCCTGTTGGTAAATGAAGTTGTCCGAATCAGTCTCCAGCTGTGGGTAAAGAAAGTTCTCAAGCATATCGAGGTATTTGCTTCCTGTAACAGTGTTCTCGGCAAAGAAAAGTGGCCCATACATCTCCTTCTGTGAAACTGCACAAAACGTATTAAATTCTGGAGAGTCTCTCTCTTGCTGTACAACTTCATGTGGTCGTTCCGTACCCCATATTCTCACATTATGACGGTTCACCTTTCCAAAAAATGTTCAAATGTGTGTGAAATCTTATGGGACTTAACTGCTAAGGTCGTCAGTCCCTAAGCTTATACACTACTTAAACTAAATTATCCTAAGGACAAACACACACACCCATGCCCGAGGGAGGACTCGAACCTCCGCCGGGACCAGCCGCACAGTCCATGACTGCAGCGCCTAAGACCGCTCGGCTAATCCCACGCGGCTCACCATTCCATTTAAATGGTATGTTGCCTCGTCACTAAAACACTAGGTGGAAGAAAATTGTCATCATCGTGGCCAAGAACGTAATTACAGATCTCCACACGTTGTTGCTTGTCACCTTCACGAAGTGTTTGCAGTAGCTGAATATTGTGTGGTTTCACGTGTAAACGTCGACGCAACACACGCCAGACGGACGTCGGGGGATTGCTGAGCTGTCGAGCTGCACGGCGAACGGATTTCTGCAGACTCCTTGTGAAACTGTGGAGAATGCTTTTGACGTATTTGTCAGACTCTCGGGGACGACCCGGCGATTTGCCTTTGCTCAGACAACCTATTCTTCTGAATTGTTCATGCCTTAGTTTAATGCCCTGCGCTGTAGTAAGGAGGCTCCGTATCATACCTAGTACCGAATTTACGCTGAACAGTTATTATTGACCCGCACTGCGAAAAACGTAGAACACAAGAGGCTTGCTATTGTCCCGACACCATTCTTACCAGAACCTAAGTGGGCCCACACTGCTGCTACCTAGCGGCAACCATGTAAAAGTCGATAGTTTGCTCTTTCCAACAGTACGTTGTTGACGCACATACCTCAAATAGCATAACAGTTGTGATTTTTTTTTAATCGGATGATTCTTTTTGATATACTGTGTACTATGCCGTACGGAAAGGTATAGTCGTTGAGCGAATGTAGGAGGAAATAGGATGATTTAGATTTCTATTTAGGGTGATGAATGATAGCTTGCTCAAAATATAGAAAAACGTACGTTAATACATATACGTAGGAAAAGCAACCCAGTAACGTTCCAATAAGGCATTGGTTGCGGGCTCCGTGACACACAGTCACGTCGCTTAAATATCTAGACGTAACTTTGCAAAGCTACGTGAACTAGAACGAGAACGTAAAGTCGCTAATAGGGAAGGCAAATGGTCGGCTACGGGTTATTTGGAGAGTTGTTGGAAACTATATATCACCCACAAAGGAGACCGTATCTAGAACGCTAGTACGAGCCCTCGCTAAGAACTGCTCCAGTTTTTGGTATCTCGTCCAGGTTTGATTAAAGAAAGACACAGAGGCAGTTCAGAGTCGTGCTACTAGATTCGTTACCTGTAGGATCCATCAACATGCGGATGTTACGGGGATGTATCGAGAAATCGAATGGCAACTGCTGGACGGTAAACGATTTTGTCTGCGCGAAACACTGTTCAGAAAATTTAGAGATTCGACATTTGAGGCTGACCGCAGAACAATTCTATGGCTGCCAACGTACATTTCGCGTAAATATCTCTAAGATAAGAGAAATTATTGCTTGCTCAGTTTTCGAGTGGAACAAGAAAGGGAACGACTAGTAGTGGTACAAGGTACCCTCGACCATGCACCAACTGCTGGCTTGTTGACTATGTATTTAGATGTTGATGTAAATGTAACGATTAATTTTCCCCGGAAAAGTAGGCAGTGCTGTGCGAGAACCCTGAGAGCGGGGGCCCATATAATGAGATGCTCGCACTATAAGGGTAAAACACCCCTGCTTCTTCATCTGTGTTCTTTGTCGCGGACTTAACTGTACGAGCTCATGACATACAAATCGAGAAATAAATTACTCTACAGTTTATAGTCTGACATTTGAAGGCTGAGGCGATAAATAAAAATCTTTTTCGCATGGAGTGCGGGATTTATCGAATTAACTGCGATTTTACTAAACGACAATGAGCAGTCATTCCAAAAAGAGAGAAAAAAAACAAGAACATAGACTGCAACAAGTAAAAGAGAGTGTGCGAGGGCGCCCACGATACGATTTCGCCGCAGAAACTGCGTGGGTCAGCCGACAAAGTTCTCTGCCAGAAGTTAAATGCAGTTAATTCAGATCTAAGTGCTCCTCAGGGATCAAGCCCGTAAACTGCTACGGCTGGTTTAAAGGGGAGAGTGGAGAAGGCTGTCTTCGGCAACAAATGCTCGGTGTGAGATCCGGCCTGCTGCTTTATGGCGACTGCGCGAGGCTCGGTGGAGCATGTTATTTCCGCCATAAACAATATGCGTGCCCCTAGAAATTAATTGCGCTGTCGGCCATGGATTCAGTTATAACTTGCAACAGCTGGAAAGGAGATTGTACCCTTCTCCACCTTCCATTCTGCAACTCATTCTCGATGCAGGGTCTTGTACTTGATCACTCGTAGAGCACCAACAAAATAATAAAAGGAGTGAAATTAGAATTATATATTAATACCTTCAGCTGCTGACGGGCGTTGATATATATCAACGGGGACAGGTGAAAAATGTGTGCCCCGACCGGGACTCGAATCCGGAATCTCCTGCTTACATGGTTCAAATGGCTCTGAGCACTATGGGACTTAACATCTGAGGTCATCAGTCCCATAGAACTTAGAACTACTTAAATCTAACTAACCTAAGGACATCACACACATCCATGCCCGAGGCAGGATTCGAACCTGCGACCGTAGCGGTCGCACGGTTCCAGACTGAAGCGCCTAGAACCGCTCAGCCACACCGGCCGTTTCCTGCTTACATGGCAGACGCTCTATCCATCTTTTTTCCCGTTGTTGATCGTTGTGTTTGGTCGTTGCGGACGTCACATGACATCCGTTCAAGTTCGTTTTGTTGATCGTTCCACTCAGTTTTCTTATTACAGAGGCCAACCAGCTGTCTGACCGAACACGCTGAGCTACCGTGCCAGCTTTTATAGCTCGTTGCCTTTGGTCTAGGCTGACATCACAAGACATCCCTTCAAGTTCATCGTTGATTCCTTGACTCCGTTTTATTATTATTATTATTATTATTACAGAGAGAACGCAGCACTCTGACCGAATACGCTGAGCTACCTTGCTGGCGCTGAGCCACCGAGGGCACAGAGAATAGTGCGGCTGCAGGGATTATCTCGCACACGCCTCCCGTGAGACCCACATTTTCATCTTATATGTCCACACACTACATTCGTAGTGTCCCTATCCAAAACACTCATTAATCGTGGAAGACGTTCTTGCGAATTCCCGTACATGTGTGAATCCGCACAGAAGAAGAAGATCATGACCGGTATTGTCAGAACTATATACTTATATGGATATGGTGTCTGTTCTTTCCGACATGTGCGAAAGATCAGACACCATACCTATAAGAGTTAATAATAAAATAAACGAAATGGCTTTGATCGCTAAAGTAAACTGTACTGGCGAAAAGTAGTCCGTCTCTTTAGACAGAAAGGAAGGCGCACGTAAAATATTTATACTGTTTCTTTATTTGCAACTTAAAGGTGATCATAGCTAGTTGTAAGGGCTGGAGCGAATAGCTATAGTATAAAAGCTGACATGACAAGACATCCCTTCAAGTTCATCGTTGATTCCTTGACTCCGTTGGCTGTATGAATATTAAAGTAGGACATCTGTGCAAAACATTTCCGAACTTAGTCCACAAAATGTTTGCACTGCTACCTTTTACTTATTGCGCATTGTCTCCTTCCAAAAACTCTTCTCCACAATTTATGCAACGCTCCTAACGCCGTTTCCTTGCTGGATCGCGCGCAGCGCCATCTGCGAATTTCTTTTTATCTCGTATATGGTTGCAAATCATCGTCCTTTCAACGGGGTTTTCATTTCTGCAAGTAAGAAAAAGTCCGCAGGGGTAGGTCTGGAGAGTATGGAGGATGAGGCAGCACAATGATTTGGTTTTTCACGCAGGAGTCACGCTCCAACAGGGATCAATGGGCGTCTGCGCTATCGTGACGTAGAGGCGTGAGATGTCACATTTCAGGCCATTTCCTTCTCACATTTTCTCGCAGGCGTCGCAACACGTCTCGATAATACCATCGATTAATAGTTTGTCACTGTGGCACGGATTCATGATGAATTAATCCTTCAAAGTCAAATAATTATTATCAGCATGGCTTTGACATTTGACCTGAACTGATGAACTTTCCCGACAAATTATGGAGATTGATCCTTGGTCTCCATATCATAACCATTGACCCATGTCTCATTCCCAGTTACGATTCACTTAAGGAACATCTTGTTCTCATTTGTGCGATCCGAAAGGTCTTCACATATTGTGAGGTGAATGTCTTTCTGGTCTTGACCCATGAGCCGTTGACGAACTTGGCGGCAACACTATCCATTCCAATACCCTGTGTCAGGATTTCACGACATGAGTCAACTGAAAATTCGTTGATATTGCTGATACGAGCGTCGTCGGCAGACGTCGAGATGCGTCCTGAACGGGGATCATCTCTAACTTCCGTCCGGCCCCTTTTTAAATCGTGTGTACCATCCGTAACGCCGAGTACGGCTTAAACACTCATCAACGTTGGCTTCCTACATCATTTGGTGTGTCTCTGCAAAGATTTTCTTAAGTTTCATGCAAAATTTAATGCAGACGCGTTGCTCCTCTAACTCTGCCGTCACGGGATTCGAAAACTGTGCGACACAGCTTTCTGCTCACTACAGCACTGAACAATTACTAACGAAGGCACAACAGTGAAACTTCCGGCAGTTAAACATGAAACACATGCGTGTGCGTGGATGCCAATTGCACTTCCCTCCAACAAATCATTGGCGCAAAATTACGAATGTTTCGGAATTTTTTGAACAGATCTCGGACATTACAACATTGTATACGGAGTCGTTCAGAGCGATGAATCTAACGTATTATACTACAACAATCATCCCACATCTGAAGATGACTTCCAATATCCAGATCTGGTCAAGATCACTGTTATAACTTCTGAGCTGCTACTAAAATTAATTGACAGTTCTTTGGTTGGTTCAAATGGCTCTGAGCACTATGGTACTTAACTGTTGAGGTCATCAGTCCCCTAGAACTTAGAACTACTTAAACCTAACTAAGGACATGACACACATCCATGCCCGAAGCAGGATTCGAACCTGCGACCGTAGCGTTCGCGTGGTTCCAGACTGTAGCGCCTAGAACCGCTCGGCCGCTCTGGCCGGCTGCTAGTTCTTTAACAGATGCTCTCATTCTCGTAGAAAAATCTCCCCGTTTTTTAGTCACATAGTTTTTATCACCGTGTAAGAGACCAGTCTGTGTAAGAAACCAACATCACTTAAAATCGCCCCCCACATATTCCTTATTGGAGCTGCTTAATCTGTACTGCCAGTTCACCAGGCATTTGGCTGAAAAGTTGCTGAGCTTACAAAGGGTCAGTACTGCGATAACTCACACTATCAGAGAAGTTTACGAGGAATGATCTCCTTGCTTGTGCAAATCTTTTCTTACGTCTTGCGTCGCCTTCCACACGTTATTTCGCTTCAAAAATACGAGGATCGCTATCACTCACACCACTACATGGTCTCAATGCTGATTTGTATCGTTGATTTCAAACACTCTCCCACTTTACAATACCTCTTAAATTACTGAACGCGACGGTGAAATGATTCAGGAATTTGATTGACATGCACGGGGTTTAAACTCGCTTTCGACTATAGTCCCATTCGTAGTGTTCAATAAGCAAACCTCTTTCCGCTACGACATTACACGCACTTATTCACGCACGACATTTACTGCGTGAATAATCATCTGCAGGCTTCTTTGAGGATTAAAGCATCACGACAACGATATAGCAAAGGGGAAGGTGTGGGTAGCTTCTTTTGGCGTCATGCAAATTATTTATCAGCGACTGGATTGGGTTAGTTAATGTATTACAACTTGAAATGCGACGTTTTTCGTATCCAAAATTTAACGCTTACGGCATGTGCTGCAAGTTCCAAAGTACTCGTTGCTACTCAGATCTCATGCTCAAACTTATTTCTGGTTATTTCTATATATAAACACTTATAAATACTCATTATATAGTTCTTCAACATAGCGACAGATCTGTGTCAGTGTGAATAATAAACGTATTCCTGAATGGTTTAGAAATCACTTACTATTAATAACCTTTACAGGTCTTTTTTAAACGTAAGTAATGTTTTTAAAGTATTTATTTCTGCAGGCAATGTATTTAATATTATATGAGGTTTATATCACATACTATTGTGAAATAAGGCCTTCACATGCAAAGACTCCACGGTCTCTTAGCTTTGCATTTTGCTGAACTCTAGTGGGACCAAGTGTAAATATCTAAGGCCTCCAACACTCTGTAGCGGGGTGCACAAGTGACCCGCTTCACTTATTACTTATTATTTCGCCATTTTTTTTTATTAGAAAAGAATTTTACATGGTGATACATTCTATGTTATTTCTGTTGGGTATTGGCTTATCAGCGCTCCAATCTATATGCATCCATGAAGTCTAAGATTTAAGGCTAGTGTTTATGAATTATCCGTTTCATTTACATGTTCGGTCAAAAGTTTACTCTGGTAACAAAATGTAGCCTCAAGTCGCTATCTTAAAGGGCAGCTTGTTCATCTGCGTATTTTCAACATGATGTCATTATTTTATTGCTATGGAGGCTTTCTTCTTTGGGCTTACACATAATGACTTATTCAGTTTGACCGTACAACTGCAAAGAGAAAGGAAATCGAATACCCTTTCAAAGACGAAAATGGTGGTAAAATGTTGGTTAATCTTTTCCTTAAACGGAAAATACCACGGTGTCAAAAAGAAGGCCTACAGGAACAGCCTCTGGCAAGTTTCTTAAGGATTAAAAAGCTATATAACCTTCTGGAAGATGTTATACTACACCCACTTCGAAACTAGTTTACTATTATTTTGAATTAATAGTTTTTTCTAATTTTATTTAGTATTATTTTGGTTATTATTGAATGGGGTCCTACTTCGGCAACTATTTGAAAATACTTTTTTCATACATAAATGTGTATATATTCTAAAAGTAAAATTTAAATTCTGTGTGACACGATTAAACATTATATGCTTTAAAATAAATCGTACTATTTACAGATTTTAAAATAAAAAACAAAAAAATGAGGGTCACTTTTGGGCACTATCCCCTACATATCTACAAAAATTGTTTCTACTTCCAGTTTCAGAATTGTGAACCTTATTCTCCAGTGCTGAAAGTTTCCCACGTGATTTAACGTAATAAATACACACACACACACACACACACACACACACACACACACACACACACGCCTCAACATCTCTACAAAAATCGTTCCTCCTTAAAGTTACTGAACTATGAACGTCACTGTCCAGTGTCGAAAATTCCCATATGATTTAACGTACCTAACGTAAAACACACACACGCACACGAGGTCAAGCTTTTAAATTCTTTAAAAATATTTCTGCACGCATCCCTTTTGGGAACCCATTTCGTTATCTTCATAGCTTATCGTCCACAGCATGCTGTCACCGGCTTTGCTCGCTTCTCGGAGGACGGTCGATGACCCCCCTCCACTCATGTCCGGTGTGTGTCGAGTAGTGGTAATTGATGCATCACGGTTGGAGGAGGAACCTGTGGACTTAGAGCGCTGACCCGAGACTGCGACCTCTAGGGACTAATTACGTACAAGGGTTCGTACTAAGTGATGTACTCGTCGTCTGACAGGTACAGCGAACTTCAGACATCTGAACAGTGATGTTTATGGGCGTTGCTATCTAAGTGTTACTGAAACTACGTGAGTTGACATCGGAAAAACGTAGTTATTAAGGCCGTATTGCCGACATCTCTTGAAGTGTATGGCTATAAGATGAAATAGTGCTTTGCTCGAACATTTGCCTGGCAACATACCACGTACCTCCAGTGATACTGAAGTTTCTTAATTTCTTCCACGTAACAGTATGTTCATAATGATTAGAAAACGGCGGTGGTCATTCCCATTTTGAACAACAAGTCACTATCGCTCACTTAAACATGTAGTACAGTTTTAGATCACGATTACTGCTCACAGTTTGTGATCTTTCCTGAGACCGAAAATCTCATTTGTGGAAACCAACATGAATTCCGACGACAAAGATCGTGCGAAATGGAGCTCGCTTCAGCCGTAGACGAAACCCAAAAAACGGTACATAGTGGGGCCCAGGAAGACGCTGTGTTCGCAAACTTCAGTAACGCGTTCGACATAGTTCTGCATTATCGTCTAATGAACAAAATACGTCAGCACGAAATACCAAACCAATAAACCAACTGTGTGAGTGGACTGAAGTGCTCCTAGCACATTGAACTCAGAACGCCATTGTTGACAGAGACAAATCTTCAGACACCATAAAAGTAACTTCGGACGTACCACAACTGTGTAGCTAGATAGTTAGTTAGTTAGTTGGTTGCGTGTTCCATTGATCTGTCGCACGGTACGGAAGCCGTTATGATGTGGTACGTGTCAAGTGCACAAGAATTGCTTATATGAAACAAGATTTTATATTACATTACAGGGTTAAAGTTTAACATTTCTATTATTTATCCCATTCCCTTAAATGGCACAACATGCATAAACTATATTAGTAGATGTGATTCTTTTCTCCCGGTGTATTTGTTAATCAAAATATCCACGGGTATACTGCCGGTCTACAGTGTCCAACGGGCACAATATTTCGGCTCAGTTCCCTCTGAGCAGCCATAGCGTACGGATCTCCGTACCGGCACGTTCACAGGAGCTCAGTCCGTCAGTTCACCTGATGATGGCGACATGTATGATCGCCGAAATATTGTGCCCGTTGGACACTGTAGGCCGGCAGTACACCCGTGGATATTTTGATTATATTAGTAGATTTATTTATGCCTATCCAAGAATTCATTTATGGCATAGAAGGATTTGTCAAAGAGATATGATTTCAATTTATTTTTGAAGCTATTACTGCTGTCTGACATTTTGTTTCATCTGGTAATTTGTCAAAACTTTTTATAGCAGCATATTTTACCCTCTCTGTGCCAAAGACAGGTTGGGTAAAGGATAGCGTAAGTTTTTCTTTTTTCTGGTATTATAATCATGAATATCACAGTTGTTTTTATACTGGTCCAAGTTATTGAGAACAAATTTCGTTAGTGAGTAAATGTACTGTGAGGCTGTTGTAAGAATTCCCAATCTTTTAAGAAGATTCCTACAAGACGTTAGTTAGTTGCGTGTTCCATTGATCTATCGCACGCATTATTCTAACCACTTTCCTTTGAGCAGTGATTATATTTATATCCAGTAAATGATCTAGCAGACGAGGTCAGAAGATCCATGACGCTGTTTACACATCGTTGTAAAATTGTAGCAAAACGCAGGAAGACCTGCTGGAGTTCGATGTTCATTGCAAGGTTTGGCATTTGACCCTCAACGTAAACAGATCTGAATTACTGCGCGTAAACAGGTGGATTATACACGATTGCTGAATAAGTCCTGGACGTATCGATTAAGAGGGTACGCATAAGGAGCGATTTAAAGCTGAACATCCACATAAAACTCTACGCAACGCCGCTACTCTCGGTCGACAACTGCGTCGTCCGTATTGAGAGATAACGCCCGAAATGTGAGATGAAATGTGCCATACGTCGAGCTCAAACCACTATGCAACGTTCAAAGTGTGCTAATTGCCGTCGTTCGGCCGTAATTACATCGGAAGCGTTTCACAAGAATCACCTGAGTACAAATGGCATCTCCACCAATACACTGCCCATTTATACATTGTGTACGCAATACTACCGCCGTCTATATGTGGCCGGCTGCTGTGACCGAGCAATTCTAGGCGCTTCAGTTCGGGACCGCGCTGTTGCTACTGTCGCAGGTTCGAATCCTGCCTCGGGCATGGATGTGTGCGATGTCCTAAGGTTAGTTAGGTTTAAGTAGTTCCAAGTTTAGGAAACTTATGACCACAAATGTTAAGTTGTTGAGTCCCACTGTGCTCAGAGCAATTTTTTGAAGACGAGATCCATGGTTCGAGGGGGGGGGGGGGGCATGCAGTATTTCGCAAAGGAAGATAAAATGGAAATTCATATAGCATTACAGCTGTATTATCTATTGCATCGGTGCACCTGTCGGTTATTCTTTATGCTTTTTTTACGTAATTTGATGAAAGGGGGAGGGGTGAGGGATGGGAGGGGATACACGCACAATTTAATAACTAGCTTCTATAGCATTATAGGCTGACCATTTAACATCTTCAGTCTCCTATTCACTCCTCACGACGGAATCTGTGTATGTCTGCCTGATTCTGTAGTAAATTGTATGTGAAAGGGCAAGAAAGCTTGATAAATGTTAGCGTAACGAGTATCTGAGGCGGGATTCATATACCAGTCGGTATTTACGTAATGGGAAGAGGGAGACTGCCTAAAAACCAAATCAAGGCTGGTTGACACACCGGCGCTCTCCGTTAATCCATCACGCGGATTGGACCTTGACGTTCAGCTGCTCTCGTATAAACTCAGTGTTTAATTCAAATATGAATGCTTTAAAAATTGTATGAGGAGGAGCGTATGAAATTTCAGATGTTAAGTGCCATAGTGCTCAGTGCCATTTGAACAATCTACACTCCTGGAAATGGAAAAAAGAACACATTGACACCGGTGTGTCAGACCCACCATACTTGCTCCGGACACTGCGAGAGGGCTGTACAAGCAATGATCACACGCACGGCACAGCGGACACACCAGGAACCGCGGTGTTGGCTGTCGAATGGCGCTATCTGCGCAGCATTTGTGCACCGCCGCCGTCAGTGTCAGCCAGTTTGCCGTGGCATACGGAGCTCCATCGCAGTCTTTAACACTGGTAGCATGCCGCAACAGCGTGGACGTGAACCGTATGTGCAGTTGACGGACTTTGAGCGAGGGCGTATAGTGGGCATGCGGGAGGCCGGGTGGACGTACCGCCGAATTGCTCAACACGTGGGGCGTGAGGTCTCCACAGTACATCGATGTTGCCGCCAGTGGTCGGCGGAAGGTGCACGTGCCCATCGACCTGGGACCGGACCGCAGCGACGCACGGATGCACGCCAAGACCGTAGGATCCTACGCAGTGCCGTAGGGGACCGCACCGCCACTTCCCAGCAAATTAGGGACACTGTTGCTCCTGGGGTATCGGCGAGGACCATTCGCAACCGTCTCCATGAACCTGGGCTACGGTCCCGCACACCGTTAGGCCGTCTTCCGCTCACGCCCCAACATCGTGCAGCCCGCCTCCAGTGGTGTCGCGACAGGCGTGAATGGAGGGACGAATGGAGACGTGTCGTCTTCAGCGATGAGAGTTGCTTCTGCCTTGGTGCCAATGTTGGTCGTATGCGTGTTTGGCGCCGTGCAGGTGAGCGCCACAATCAGGACTGCATACGGCCGAGGCACACAGGGCCAACACCCGGCATCAAGGTGTGGGGAGCGATCTCCTACACTGGCCGTACACGACTGGTGGTCGTCGAGGGGACACTGAATAGTGCACGGTACATCCAAACCGTCATCGAACCCATCGTTCTACAATTCCTAGACCGGCAAGGGAACTTGCTGTTCCAACAGGACAATGCACGTCCGCATGTATCCCGTGCCACCCAACGTGCTCTAGAAGGTGTACGTCAACTACCCTGGCCAGCAAGATCTCCGGATCTGTCCCCCATTGAGCATGTTTGGGACTGGATGAAGCGTCGTCTCACGCGGTCTGCACGTCCAGCACGAACGCTGGTCCAACTGAGGCGCCAGGTGGAAATGGCATGGCAAGCCGTTCCACAGGACTACATCCAGCATCTCTACGATCGTCTCCATGGGAGAATAGCAGCCTGCATTGCTGCGAAAGGTGGATATACACTGTACTAGTGCCGACATTGTGAATGCTCTGTTGCCTGTGTCTATGTGCCTGTGGTTCTGTCAGTGTGATCATGTGATGTATCTGACCCCAGGAATGTGTCAATAAAGTTTCCCCTTCCTGGGACAATGAATTCACGGTGTTCTTATTTCAATTTCCAGGAGTGTATATGTGGACATATTGCTGTCCCATGACTTTTGACCTTCAGCGTATACGGAAACACAAGGCACAATTTTTCACTGAACTGTCTTCAAACTTCCAAATGATAAAGCACCGCCATCATTCGCCCTATTCCTTCAGGTTTTATTAGGCAAATATATATTTCGACTAGTACCTAGCTATTATCAATGCATTGTCCACCCGCTTAGCTGAGTGGTAACGAGCTTGTCCCCCATGCACTGGGCCCAGGTTCGATTCCCGACCGGATCGGAGATTTTCTCCGCTCGGGCACTGGGTGTTGTGTTGTCCTCTTCATCGGCCGTAAGCAACAACGACTCAAAGGAAAGCCTCGGCGCTTGTTGGTGACGTCACGTCAGCTAGGCACGGCAAACGCCAGATCTGTTGCAGGCAGAAACGCCTGGGCGTGCTTATCACTATAAATCTCTTATTTTTGGGCAAAATGTTTGGTATTGATTAGGATTCTGCAGTTTTATTTAGATGAAAGATTTTCATACTATCGTAAAGTTACAAATGAAGATCATTGTTCTGTATTACTGAATCCTGTCAGAACAAACGTAGATCAATATGAGAAGACGCTTTGCCCCATTGCAAGCTTCGGAAATTTTACATTCAAGTAACTGTATTTACTTGATGCATTTTGTTATCGAAACTTACCCCAAACCCCTTACAATGAACTCGTTTCTCTTAATTATTTATTTGTTTTCGTTTGACACGTTACTGGAAATGTGAACTAATTTACATGTGTAAATGTCCAACTGTTGCCAGACATTAGATTACAATCGTTTTCAACGAAAGGAATTCTAAACAGGAAACAAAATAGCTTCATACATTGAAAATACTGCTGAGCTTAAACTTTTTTAAACATGCACATTAGAAAAGTTAATATTCCCCTGTAGAAACTGAAAGGAGAAACTTCATAAGATAACAAATTTTATTTGATAGAACAAGTATCTTTTACCTCTTCTTCTGTCCCCCACCCCCTCCCCCAAAGTGTACAATCGCAAGATATTTCATTAACATTCAGTGCTGCCCACCCCATAGTCAACCAAGATACCTAAAGAAGAGCACGAATATGTTCACAGTTTCTTCTAAAAGCAACCCAGTACAAACGTAACTTCCTCAGATTTACAAATAAGGTAAAGAATCACGAATTCTGTTGCTGCTGGACCATGAAGTTGTTTTTGTATGTCAATCCTTGAAACAGGTGGAAATTTAAGTTCAGGAGTACACTATTTGTTAAGAAGTGTAATGAATTGCACAATTAATTGATTGCAGAAATCCCTCAGAACAATGTGTGTTGGTCAACTACCGCTAATAGTTTCACATTTTCCTGTGTCAGGGAGGGAACATCCCCCATTATGAGTATGCCTGCAACAGACCTGGCTTGCGCCGTGCCTAGCTGACGTGACGTCTCGAACAAGCGCCGAGGCCTTCCTTTGAGTCGGTGTTGCCGCAAGTCGCCCAATGTGGTGCCGACTGAAATAAGACTTGCACTTGGTGGCCGAACTCGAATGGGACATCCAGACCGACAATGGCACACGATCATTTCATTTCATTTCATCAATGCATTATTTAATGGTATCAATCCATGTCCTACTACGTCATCTCCCTGATGTTCGGGCTTCTGTCACAATTGTTTCAAGATTAGAATAGTCGTAAGACAAGAGTAGTATTGAACTAACTGCGACAGAAAGCCGAACAACAGGGGGTTGATGAACTAGAACATCGATTGATACCATGAAATAGTGCGTTGATAAAGGCTAGGCACTAGCCGAAATCTAGATCTGCCTAATAAAACCTGAAAGAAAAGGAAGACTCATTGCTGTGCTCTGTCATTTAAAAGTCATATCACAGTCGTTGAGTGCACCCACGTTCGTAATGGAGGGTAACTTGACATTTTCAAACATTTTAAAGATTATGGTGATCAGACTTGCGCTGTAATATTCGTAACAAATTGTGTATTTAACTTGTTTTTGGTTCTCTGCTCATTCAGAAAGCTTTCACACTTCGTACTGGCCCGTTATCAGAATAGAGTGTTTGAATGGAGCAAAACAGAACGCACAACTGAAGTCTGAGCATCATGAGGATACTCAATTGAAGAGAAGAGATTTTACAAAAAAATTATATCCATTCAAATAGGAATTTAATTTTCTGTTTTTCATGAAACATCAATACTTAAACGACTGTTAGTTGCAGACTCTGCAAAACAGCATATCCTATGCCTTTTCCTTTACTGTCAAACAATCTCTAAAACATAAAAAATATTTAGACTTTCCAGTACTGAAATACTAAAGTAAAATATTCTACTAGCTTTATAAGAGAGGGCAAGATAATTTTACCCGTTACTTGTTAATTAACGCCAGCCACTTGCTGTCTCAGCAAAACCAACAACAATAACAACTTTGGTAAAACTGAAAAATCTTTTAGCATATTGTTTCAAAAGCAATTTCTTGTCTCAATGATGAAGTAGTCCTTCTTGTCTGAACGAAGACGATCTACAATACAACTGCTATTTCAGAATGAACACTTCATTGACAGATTTATGACTTCGGAATTTAAGAGACTCATTACTATCTTCCTTTTATGTTGGCAAGTCTGGTAGCCGAGCAGCCGTCCCACAACCGCCGCTTATACCATAGTTCAGCTGTTTAGCTGGCATGTTCATGCATTCAACAGGGTTCAGGACTGCTCCCAGTATTCTTGGCAAGCTGCTGTGGTAACAACCACCCAGAATTCCACACACAGCGTGGCGGACTATGATGCGCCTTGCAGCAACCTTCACAAGCCGTATAGAGACACCACTCACCCTAGCGTTTCAGACTCGACTTCACTGGGCACGCTGTAACTAAGGCGTCCAGACCACAACACTGCCAGACCGCATCTGCCATGCACAGCTGTCCCCATGCAACCCGGTTTTTCCGCCACCCACCGCACACTGTCCGTCAGAGACAACATACCATCTCTCTCCACGCTGCTGCTCGACGAAGACCATCCACACCGGCCGGCCGCTGTGACCGAGCGGTTCTAGGCGCTTCAGTCCGGAACCGCGCTGCTGCTACGGTCGCAGGTTCGAATCCTGCCTGGGGCATAGATGTGTGTGATGTCCTTAGGTTAGTTAGGTTTAAGTAGTTCTAAGTTTAGGGGTCTGATGGCCTCAGACGTCCCATTGTACTTAGAGCCATTTTGAACCATCCACAGCATCATTGCGTCAACCGCCGAACGGAGAGTCACAGTCGGAACAATGTGATAAAATAAGCAATTAATTCTCTGATTACAAGTGTAAGAATATTCTCAGATAAAGTTTCTGTTTACCTTTGTCCACGGTCCTTCAGTATTTCAGAAAGGACAATATTTTTCCCTTGGGTGTTATTCAAATGCCTAATTACGAATCTGTGCTTTTGGCCTAACGTTCACTACTCTAGATGTTGGGAATTGGTTCAGAATTGCGTAAATTTTATTTGTTACTATGAAATTACACACTTTCTGAATGTCCTCGTATGTGGACCGCAAGTCATATGCATATCTGCATATCGGGAATACTGAAATAATCATTATTTCTACACTCTACAGCAATGCATAAAATACACACATTAAAAAAGTTTTGCATCACCTCGGTTCCGAGAGTTCCGGAATAGATCAACATAAACATCATTTCCGCCCTTTTTATTGCTCATGAAAACCACCCATTGCATGATATACCACCATACAGCGAGACCTTCAGAAGTGGTGGTCCAGATTGCTGTACACACCGGTACCTCTAATACCCAGTAGCACGACCTCTTGCATTGATACATGCCTGTATTCGTCGTGGCGTACTATGCACAAGTTCATCAAGGCACTGTTGGTCCAGATTGTCCCACTCCTCAACTGCGATTCGGCGTAGATACCTCAGAGCGGTTGGTGAGACACATAGTCCATAAATACCCCTTTCCAACCTATCCAAGGCATGTTCGATAGGGTTCATGTATGGAGAACATGCTGGCCTTTCTAGTCGAGCGATGTCGTTATCCTGAAGGAATTCGTTCACAAGATGTGAATCTTGTCGGTCGGAGGATGGCATTCACATATCGTACAGCCGTTGCGGTGCCTTCCATGACCACCAGCGGCGTACTTCGGCCCCACATAATGCCACCTCAAAACATCAGAGAACCTCCACCTTTCTGCACTAACTGGAGAGTGTGTCTAAGGCGTTCAGCCTGATCAGGTTGCCTCCAAATACGTCTCGGACGATTGTTTGGTTGAAGGCATATGCGACACTCATCGGTGAAGTGAACGTGATGCCAATCCTGTGTGGTACATTCGTCATGTTGTTGGACCCATCTGTACCGCGCTGCATGGTGTCGTGGTTGCAAAGATGGACCTCGCCATGGACGTCGGGGGTGAATTTGCGCATCATGCAGCCTACTGCGCACTGTTTGAGTGGCTGTACAGAAAGCATTATCCAACATGGTGGCATTGCTGTCAGGGTTCCTCCGAGCCATAATCCGTCGGTAGTGGTCATCCACTGCAGTAGTAGCTCCTGGGCGGCCTGTGCGAGGCATGCCGTCGACTGTTAACTGATGAGCAATTAGTAGCTCTTCTTAATGGTAGAAATGCAGAATTCTCTGATTGGAAAGGTGACAACTCTCGTTTACGACTGGAGATTTTCCCACCGACATTTATGAAACTGACTGGTAAGTAGGGGAACATTAAGCATCAGCAGCTGAAAGAAGATGACGTTCTTCTACTGTGCATTCCTCTGATAGTGAAGATGTAAAAAATTTGAAATTAAAGTCAAGAAGAGCTGTGTTGCAATCAGTTTCATAAGTTAGGTTTTACAATATTGGCAAAATACCAAAAATTTTTGAGGCAAGAAATACTTCAAAATGCCCAGGAACGTGGCTGCAATTCTAGGACAAGAGACTTGTGCAACAAATAAATCATTGTTTTGAATCATATCATAAATCGTAAGGTAAAGATTTATATACTGGCATTATTAAATTATTACTTGCCAGAAATTGTTCTGTGATTAATTTTTTCTTGCCTTTATGATTTTGCGTTACACCATTAACAAAAAGTATTGTAAATCGTATAATTAAGACATACTACATTTTATGTTCAGAGAAGAATATACTGTATAAACTAGTAAATAAAATATTCTTATTGGAGAGAAGGGAAAGAAAATACAAATCAAGATAAGTAAGACATGATATCCATTTATGAGTTACTGAATCATCAAAAATATTTCACTGGCAGTACTTTGTGTCACGTTTGTTTATTAGTTAGCTGTAAAATTTGTCACAGGGGTGATGAGGATAAAGATAAAGTTATGCAGCACGCACTTCGTTGTGAGGCATGAGGAGCTACAATTTTTTAAAAATAATTTTGTTTTTACAAAATATTTTGAGAACATAATATGTTCTTACAGTTGAATTGGTCGAAAAGCAATTCATGTTGTTGCAGGTGTAATAAAGGCCAAGGCAAAAATACTGTCCTTCGTAAAATTCTCAAAATAAACAAAGAATAGTCAGCGAATGTGTTTTAACTTCCACTTACCTGCCTCTCTGAATAACACGTAGAGAGCACAGAGTATTCCAGTCCGACCGCTGCATTACGTGAAACGAAATCTTCCGTTTCCACATCTTCTCGTATGGTGACACTGGAGGCAACTAAAAGGAGCGTACTAACGGAATGCTACAATCTACTCGTCAGTTAATCGTATCCGAGTACCAGCTATGCCACATAGGCTATCTCGTGGTTTGTGGCAGAGGGCACGTTGAGTAGCAACGGGAAACCCGCCCTCCCATGTTCCTCCTCCCTCCGTTCCTGATCCAGTCGCGAATGGCGTGAGAGAAGAACTATTGTTCGTAAGCCTCTATGTGAACCCCAATCACTGTCCTGATCTTTACAAAAGAAATCAACATAATAGTGAACTCTGGCAGTAAATTGTGATCATATATAGGGTGATTACCTGCCGCTACCTATGGGTTCTATGCAACCCACAATCCCTTTAAAAACCAAGCCCAATTTTCGTAATCTCTCACTCCCTACGAACATACTCTTAGTCCTACACATTGAATACGACCATTTTGTGGGACATCTGATGTAGCTAAATTTTATACTGGGATACATTTTCGTTGTAGTCACGGTATTCGCGTTACCAAAAAAAATTGTTTTTGCACGTCTTCCTTGAACAATCCGTAAAACTAGGGCCGTTAACGAAAACATATCGCAGCATAAAATTTAACAACATTGTATTTCCTACAAAAATGTCCTGTTCATTTTTTCTGCGGCACTAGTAGTTGGTGCTTGTTTGTTGTTGTCTTCAGTCCTGAGACTGGTTTGATGCAGCTCTCCATGCTACTCTACCCTGTGCAAGCTTCTTCATCTCCCAGTACCTACTACAGCCTACATCCTTCTGAATCTAGTTAGTGTATTCAAATCTTTGTCTCCCTCTACGATTTTTACCATCCACGCTGCCCTCCAATACTAAATTGATGATCTCTCGATGTCTCAAAACATGTCCTACCAACAGATCCCTTCTTCTAGTCAAGTTGTGCCACACGCTCCTCTTCTCCCAAATTCTATTCAATACCTCCTCATTAATTATGTGATCTACCCATCTAATCTTCAGCATTCTTCTGTAGCAACACATTTCGAAACCTTCTATTCTCTTCTGGTCTAAACTATTTATTGTCCACGTTTCACTTCCATACAAACACTTTCAGAAACGATTTCCTGGCATTTAAATCTATACTCGATGTTAACAATTTTTTCTTCTACAGAAACGCTTTCTTTGCCATTGCCAGTCTACATTTTATATCCTCTCTACTTCGACCATCATCAGTTATTTTGTTCCCCAAATAGCAAAACTCCTTTACTACTTTAAGTGTCTCATTTCCTAATCTAATTCACTCAGCTTCACCCGACTTAGTTCGACTACATTCCATTATCCTCGTTTTGGTTTTGTTGATGTTCATCTTATACCCTCCTTTCAAGACATTGTCCATTCCGTTCAGCTGCTCTTGCAAGTCCTTTGCTGTCTCTGACAGAATTAGAATGTCATCGGCGAACCTCAACGTTTATATTTCTTCTCCATGGACTTTAATACATACTCCGAATTTTTCTTTTGTTTCCTTTACTGCTTGCTCAATATACAGATTGAATAACATCAGGAAGAGGCTTCAACCCTGTCTCACTCCCTTCCCAACCACTGCTTCCCTTTCATACCCCTCGACTCGTATGACTGCCATCTGGTTTCTGTACAAATTGTAAATAGCCTTTCGCTCCCTGTATTTTACCCCTGCCACCTACAGAACTTGAAAGAAAGTATTCCAGTCAACATTGTCAAAAGCTTTCTCTTAGTTTAGAAATGCTAGAAACATAGGTTTGCCTTTCCTTAATCTTTCTTCTAAGATAAGTCGGAGGGTCAGTATTGCCTCACTTGTTCCAACATTTCTACGGAATACAAACTAATCTTCCCCAAGGTCAGCTTCTATCAGTTTTTCCATTCGTCTGTAAAGAATTCGCGTTAGTATTTAGCAGCTGTGACTTATTAAACTGATAGTTCGGTAATTTTCACATTGTTTCAACACCTGCTTTCTTTGGGATTGGAATTATTATAATCTTCTTGAAGTCTGAGGCTATTTCGCGCGTCTCATACATCTTACTCACCAGATGTTAGAGTTTTGTCATGAATGGCTCTCCCAAGGCCGTCAGTAGTTCTAATGGAATGTTGTCTACTCCCGGGGCCTTGTTTCGACTCAGGTCTTTCAGTGCTCTGTCAAACTCCTCAAGCAGTATTGTATCTCTTATTTCGTCTTCATCTACATTCTCTTCTATTTCCAGAATATTGTCCTCAAGTACGTTGCCCTTGCATAGACCCTCTATATACTCCTTCCACCTTCCTGCTTTCCCTTCTTTGCTTAGAACTGGGTTTCCATCTGAGCTGTTGATATTCATACAAGTGGTTCTCTTTTCGCCAAAGGTTTGTTTAATTTTCCTGTAGGCAGTATCTATTTTACCCCTAGTAGATAAGCCTCTACATCCTTACATTTGTCCTCTAGCCGTCCCTGCTTAGCCATTTTGCACTTCCTGTCGATCTCATTTTTGTGACGTTCGTATTCCATTTTGCCTGCTTCATTTACTGAATTATTATATTTTCTCCTTTCATCAGTTAAATTCAATATTTCTTCTGCTACACAAGGGTTTCTACAAGCCCTCGTCTTTTTACCTACTTGATCCTCTGCTGCCTTCACTATTTCATCCCTCAAAGCTACCCATTCTTCTTCTACTGTATTTCTGTCCCCCATTCCTGTCAATTGTTCCCTTATGCTCTCCCTGAAACACTGTACAACCTCTGGTTCTTTCAGTTTATCCAGGTCCAGTCTCCTTAAATTCCCACCTTGTTGCAGTTTATTCAGTTTTAATCTACAGTTCATAACCAATAGATTGTGGTCAGAGTCCACATGTGCTCTTGGAAATGTCTTACAATTTAAAATCTGGTTCCTAAATCTCTGTCTTACCATTATATAATCTATCTGATACCTTTTAGTATCTCCAGGGTTCTTCCATGTATACAAGCTTCTCCGTGCAGAATTCTACCAGGCGATTTCCTCTTTTATATCTTAGCCCCAATCCATATTCACCTACTATGTTTCCTTCTCTCCCATTTCCTACTCTCGAATTCCAGTCGCCCATGACTATTAAATTTTCGTCTCTCTTCACTACCTGAATAATATCTTTTAACTCAACATACTTTTCATCAATTTCTTCGTCATTTGCAGAGCTAGTTGGCATATAAACTTGTACTACTCTAGTAGGCATGGGCTTTGTGTCTATCTTGGCCACAATAATGCGGTCACTATGCCGTTTGTAGTAGCTTACCCGTGCTCCTATTTTTCTATTCATTATTAAACCTACTCCTGCATTACCCCTTTTTGATTTTGTATTTATAACCCTTTATTCACCTGACCAAAAGTCTTGATCCTCCTGCCACCGAACTTCACTAATTCCCACTATATCTAACTTTAACCTATCCATTTCCCTTTTTAAATTTTCTAACCTACCTGCCCGATTAAGGGATCTGATATTCCATGCTCCGATCCGTAGAACGCCAGTTTTCTTTCTCCTGATAACGACGTCCCCGCCGGAGATCCGAATGGAGGACTGTTTTACCTCCGGAAGATTTTACCCAAGAGGACGCCATCATCATTTAATCATAAAGCTGCATGCCCTTGGGAAAAATTACGGCTGTAGTTTCCCCTTGCTTTCAGCCGTTCGCAGTACCAGAACAGCAAGACCATTTTGGTTAGTGTTACAAGGCCAGATCAGTCAATCATCCAGACTGTTGCCCCTGCAACTACTAAAAAGGCTGCTGCCCCTCTTCAGGAACCACACGTTTGTCTGGCCTCTCAACCGATACCCCTCCGTTGTGGTTGCACCTACGGCCCGGCTATCTGTATAGTTGAGGCACGCAAGCCTCCCCACCAACGGCAAGGTCCATGGTTCATGGGGAGGAGTTTGCGCAAAGAGAGCGAGAAAAGCTGGACATCATGCACGTAGTTTTGGAAGGTGTTCCGGCTTGCGTAAAACCCGTAGTTTAGAGGCAGCTGATTCACCGTTTATTTTAGTGTGTCAGGGTGTCGGTTCTAGGTATCCTCTTGCGTTATTACCCACTACGTTCAGTCTTCTAAATAATACTTAATTGTGTAGTATATGTTACCAATGAAGAGTGTTTATGCTGCTTTTTTTAAAAAAAGATATAGTAATTTCTTTTATGTCCTTAGCAGTTTATTATACAGTTTTAAAAGGTTCAAATGGCTCTGCGCACCATGGGATTTAACTTCTGAGGTCATCAGTCCCCTAGAACTTAGAACGACTTAAACCTAACTAACCTAAGGACATCAGACACATCCATGCCCGAGGCCGGATTCGAACCTGCGACTGTAGCGGTCGCGCGGTTCCAGAGTGTAGCGCCTAGAACCACAGTTGTACTCCTGATATAAAATGCTAATTGAGTTTCTTGTTTGTGGAAGGTCTACCGAGGAGCACCCTGTCCCTCGGTAAATGTAAATACAAACTGTCTCATATTACCTGATAATGTACGGAACTTGAAAAGTTCTCGGGTATCTGACCGGGTAGCGTCGTAATTTCTCCACAATATTTCGGCAGACGTACACGCTGCCATCTTCAGGTGGTTTCTACGAATGCTGTGCCGTTCCTTTCGGTGCCCTATATATACTAGCCATTACCCCTCCACCGCTCCACTCCTGGTGTCTCTGGTGCGGCCGGCGCGGCGACTGCTGGTGGTGATGGAGGAAGTGGCGCCTTGGTCCGAGCTGGGGTGTGCAGTCTTCCTGCTGCCGCCGTCGGGGGCGGTCCTCGATCTCTGGGACCGCGTCTTTCTCTCCAGGCTGAGTGCAGGTTTCGAAGCCTGACTAAGTTGAAGGCCGCTGTCCTTGCAACAGTCTTCACCTCGTTGACACTTTGCCTGGCCATGGCGCCGCATTTACCTATATGTCCCATTGGTCAGGAAGCAGACTGGATAGAAAACATGTGTTACCCGCTCTCCCACCGCATTTCACGAGCAGTGGATACCGCCAGTCAGTTTTTCTGACCACTGCACATACTCCTGTCTTATAAATCTTCACCAACAATCAGTTTCTCGTGGTTTCGTATACTGGATACTGAATATTAGCCTCCTGCAGGACCCTAAGTTTAGAGATGAAATAAGACAAAACTGGGATCAAATTCTTCTACAAAGACACCTCCAACCCAACGCTTTGAAGTGGTAGATTCGTTACAAAAGCCTAGGTTTTAGTCAATAATGAAACAGTACGCTAGGCGGAAACGCTTCTGGCAAAAATAGAGTATAGAGTTTGTCAACGTATCAGAGACCTGTACCAAACAACTACTGTCCTAGACACTGCATCATACTCAAAGCTGAAACATTTTAAAGCTAAAACCACTGACATACGGCGCACGCAGCTCTCTGACTTGGCTCAGTCTCCACCAAAACACGTTAAGACCGAAGAAAGGTCATCGCTGTTCCGTATTTTGCGCTTCGCGCTCCGACAGAAAGCTCATCTAATTACTGAAGTTCTAAATGAGTAGATATCCATAGGGGGATTGTGTAATGTGCCCATTCATATTACAGTACCCTGTATGCCAACGAAATATTGATGATCAGGCCTGTTACGCAGTTCTAAGCACAATTCAAGAAAATCTGCAAGGGGCGGATAGAGTCAATCTGGAAGCTCTATTTACGATCGATGAAATTAGGAAGCAATCTTCCGCAGAGCTAAGGGAAAGTCGCCAGGCCTGATGAGCTCGGAACGCAATTCTAATGGTGTTCGTGGTACATGCTCACGGGGTCTCTTCAAGCCTTTGCTAATGACTTTTGGCGACGCACAACTGTACTCGAAGCTTTGAAAGAAGCGACAGTAGTTCTTCTCCCGAAACCTGGCTGGAGAATGCATGTATGAAACCTATGGGCTCTCAAGCTGCTCAATTCAGGTTTTAAAATCATTACGAGCCCGACCGGGATTCATATGGAGCCACTCTTCGTGAAGACAAATTGCCCCACCCCTCGTGAAAGCGTCTTTACCGCAGCATGTGGAATACGGGACGTGATATTCTCCGCAGCAGAGGCCGGAACTGATGGAGCAACTGCACTTTTATACTTTATGAAACGTTTGACCTCATGAGCCAAGAATTTTTAACTTAAGGGGTGTGGCGATCGTATTACAACAACGCGGTATTTTATCAAATGGTTTCTCTTGGACTTTAATCAGTGGTCAACTCTCCGCATTGGTCGACCTGTCCGCCAAGGATGCCAGCTGTCATACCGTAGTCTCTGAACCACTACTGCGTCTCACGGAAAACAGAATTAAAGGTCTAGTGATTTAGAACACTTGGATCTGTTGCAAAGCATACGAGTACGCGGACGACGAATCTGTTGTTCTGTCTTCCCAACAAGATCAGGCCTCCCAGGGAAACTTACTTACAGTCTACATGAAGGCGTCTGACCCTCATATCAAGAGCAAGCAGACGATGGCACTCCCTCGCACTTTGGAGTTTTTCGAAACTCCTGAAGTAATGTGGGTCGAGCAACAGGAACAGACCTCCTACCGTTCTAAGTGTATCTACCAACATGCCACACATGGCCGCATGATAACTAAGAACTGGACGGACCTCCTGAACTGCATCAGGGCCACACTGAATTTGCTCTCCGACAGACACCTGATCCTCCGACGAAATGTACACACGACCAGTGTATACATCACAAGCAAAATATACTTCTGCTTCTTGAAGTTGTGATGGCGAATATGCAACGGGCATTCAGCTAGTTTCTTCTCCGTGCAACATATTTTAGTACAGCTCACGGCACTTCATTGAGCCTCACGCTCAGGGCTGACTTGGGCTTATCAGCGTCCGACAAAAATTATTGAATTTCAGGTGGTAACAAGGAATACTCTCACCAAGAACCATAACACCCAGGGGGAGGTATACTTGGAAGAGACACTCGAAGATTCCAGCTGGATTAAATGATGGTCAGACAGAGATTCCAAAATCAGATATTGGATTGTTCATTCCGTTCAGTAGATCATGTAATTCTTCTTCACTTTAACTCACAATAGCAAAGTCATCAGCGAATCATATCATTGATACCCGGTCACCTTGAATTTAAATTCCACTCCTGAACCTTTATTTTATTTCCATCACTGCTTCTTCGTTCTTGGTTGTCCACTCTTATTATTCCCTCTTGGCTCTTGTACATAATGTATATCACCCGTCTTTCCCTATAGCTTACCACTATTTTTCTCAGAATTTCTTACATCTTGTAATATTTTACGAGGGCTATTCCGAAAGTAAGGTCCGATCGGTCACGAAATGGAAACGACTATGAAAATCCGATAAAGTTTTGCACAGATGTGTTGGGTAGTGTCTCTAGTATAACCCCAGTTAGCATCACGTCGCTCTTCTCATTTCTGAGCTCGCAGTGAGTGCGTAAAGATGTCTAGAAAATAGTGTCTGCCGCCAAGTACGGGGGCCTGGTGAGAAATTTCCCCTGAAGCTATGCAGCTAACATTACATAACTGTCGTACTGTTTCGTCTTCAAGACAATTCTCAGCCGCATTCTGCAGGGGCAATGAAGATGCTCCTGCATCGTTTTCAAATGGAAATGTGAGAGTACCCACAATACAGCCCGTAATTGTCTCCCTCTGAGTTTCAGCTCTGGTCACATGAACCGCTGGTTATGAAGACAACATTTCGGCACAAGACAACGAGCCGTAGGCCAGCGTAGAGAATTGGCGGAGAGCACTGGCGGCTGCCTTCTATAGCGAGGGTATGGGAAAGTTGGTACAACGCTACGATACACGTCTAAGTCGGGTCGGCGACTATGGAGATAAGTAGCTGCAAGGTGTATCTAACTGTTGCAAATAAAACATTTTTGATTTTTACCGTGGTTTCCATTTCGCGACCTATCGGACCTTACTTTCGGAATAGCCCTCGTACATTGTCGAAGGCTTTCTGCAGGTCGACAAATCCTATGAAAGTGTCTGATTTTTCTCTAGTCTTGCTTCCATTATCAACCGCAACTTCAGAATTGCCTCTCTCGTGCCTTCACCTTTTCTAAAGCCGAACTGATCGTCAACTTGCACATCCTCAGTTTTCTGTTCCATTCTTTTGTATATTATTCTTGTCGGCAACTTAGATGCCTGAGCTGTTAAACAAATTGTGCGATAATTCTCGCACTTGTAAGCTCTTATAGTCTCCGGAAATCTGTGGATGATATTTTTCCGAAAGTCAGATGCTTTGTCGCCAGACTCATACATTCCACACACCAACGTGAATAGTCGATTTGTTCCCACTTCCCCCTGTGATTTTAGAAACTGATGAAATGTTAACTATCCATTCTGCCTTATATGATCCTAACCCCTCCAAAGCTCTTTTAAGTTCTGATTCTAGTACTAGATCCTGTATCTCTTCTAAATTAACTCCTATTTCCTCTTCTATCACATCATACAAATCTTCCCCCCTCATAGAGCCTTTCAGTGTATTCTTTCCACCTACCCACTCTCTCCTCTGCATTTAACAGTGGAATTTCCGTTGCACTCTTAATGTTACCACCGTTGCTTTTAGTGTCACCGGAGGTTGTTTTGACTTTCCTGTATGCTGAGTCTGTCCTTCCGACTATTATTCCTTTTTCGCTTTCTTCACATTTTTTATGCAGCCATTTCGTCTTAGCTTCCCTGCACTTCCTATTTATTTCATTCCTCATCGACTTGTATTTCTGTATTCCTAAGTTTCCGGGAATATTTTTTAATTCCTCCTTTCATCGATCAACTGAAATATTTCTTGTGTTACCCATGGTTTCTTCGCAGTTGCCTTCTTTGTACCTATGTTTGTCTTTCCAACTTCTGTGATGGCCATTTTTAATGATGTCCATTCCTCTTCAACTGTACTGCCAACTGAGCTATTCCTTATTGTTGTATCTATAGCCTAAGAGATCTTCAAGCGTGTCTCGTAATTCCTTAGTACTTCTGTATCCCACTTCTTTGCGTATTGATTCTTCCTGACTAACGTCTTAAACTTCAGCCTATTCTTCATCACTATATACTGTGATCTGAGTCTATATCTGCTTACGCCTTAAAATCCAGTAGTTGATTTCGCAATCTCTGTCTGACCATGATATAATCTAACTGAAATCTTCCCGTATCACCCGGCCTTTTCCAAGTAGACCTCCTCCTCATGTGATTCTTGAACAGAGTATTCGCTGTTACAAGCTGAAATTTATCACGGAACTAAATTAGCCTTTCTCCTCTTTCATTGATTGTCCCAAGCCCACATTCTCTTGCAACCTCTCCTTCTGCTCCTTCCCCAACAAATCATTCCAGTCCTTCACCTCCCTTTACGTAGCGTATTACCCTTTCCATATACTCATACACTTTCTCTATCTCTTCATCTTCAGCTTGCGACGTCGGCGTGTATACCTGAATTAATGTTGTCGGTATTGGTTTGCTGTCGAATCTGATAAGAACAATCCTATCACTAAAGTGTTCACAGTTCTCTGCCCTACGTTCCTATTCATAACGAAACTTACTCCCGTTATACCATATTCTGCTACTGTTGATACTACCCTATACTCATCTGAATCCCTGTCTTCTTTCCATTTCACTTCATCGAGTAAGACAGAAGTGATTTCTGGCGTTCCCCGAGGTATTTCAAGGTTTCTGTGGTGTTCGTTGGTGGGTCAAACAAATCTATGATCATTCATTCTGCCATTCAATATATACATTCAGTATCCCCTGAGATCGAAAAGTGATTTTTAAGCAGTTTCCTTTACATTTTCACAGTATCCTGTGAATGAACCAATGTTATAGGCCCTTTGCTCTTCCTTATCTATATAAACGATTCGGGAGACCACCTGAGCAGCCGTCTTAGGTTGTTTGCAGATGACGCTGTCGTTTATCGACTAAAAAAGTCATTAGAAGTGCATAACAAGTTGCAAGACGATTTAGAAAAAATATCTGTATGGTGCGTAAGTTGGCACTTGACCCTAAATAACGAAAAGTGTGAGGTCATACACATGAGTGCTAAAAGGAATCCGTTAAACTGCGGTACACGATAAATCAGTAAAATCTAAAGGTTGAAGTTCAAATAAACATCTAGGAATTACAATTACGAACAACATAAATTGGAATGTTTTGGGGAAGGCTAACCAAAGACTGCGTTTTGTGACAGGACACTTGGAAAATGTAACAGATCTACTAAGGAGACTGCCTACACTACGCTTTAGAATACTGCTACGCGATATGGGATCCTTATCAGATAGGAGTGACAGAGCACATCGAAATAGTTCAAAGAAGGGCAGCACGTTTCGTATTATCGCGAAATATGGGAGAGAGTGTCACTGAAATGATGCAGGATTTGGAGCGGACATCATTAAAACAAAGACGTTTTTCGTTGCGACAGAATCTTCTCACGAAATTCCAATCACAAACTTTCTCCTCCGAATGCGAAAATATTTTGTTGATGCCGACCTACATAGGGAGAAACAATCACCACGATAAAATGAGGGAAATCAGAGCTCATACAGAAAAATATAGGTGTTCATTCTTTCCGTGCGCTATACGAAATTGGAATAATAGAGAATTTTGAAGGTGGTTCGATGAACCTCTGCCAGGCACTTAATTGAGATGTGCAGAGTATTCATGTAGATGCAGATCTAGACTGACCCCTCCTATATCTAGATTGAGCCATTGCATTTCCCTTCGCAGATTTTCTAGTTTCCCTATCACGTTAGCTACGGTCGCAGGTTCGAATCCTGCCTCGGGCATGGATGTTTGTGATGTCTTTAGGTTAGCTAGGTTTAAGTAGTTCTAAGTTCTAGGGGACTGATGACCACAGATGTTAAGTCCCATAGTGCTCAGAGCCATTTTGAACGCACCACATTAAAGCGTCTGACATTCCACTCCCCGATTCTTAGAACGTCATCCTTCCATTGACAATTCACTCTTTTTCTCATGGTCACCTCCCCTTGGCAGTTTCCTTCCACAGATCCAAACGCGGACTACTCTGGAATATTTTGCCAATGGAGAGATTCTTAAGACACTTTTCAATTACAGGCCATATGTCCTTTGGATAGACGTCACGTATCTTAATGTAGTGGTTTCCATTGCCTTCTGCATCCTCATGCCGTTGATCATTGTTGATTCTTCCGCCTTTAGAGGCAGTTTCCCACCCCTAGGACAAGACAGGGCGCTGAACCTCTGTCCGCTCCTCCGCCCTCTTTGACAAGGCCGTTGGCAGTACGAGGGTGACATCTTATGCCGGAAATCTTCGGCCGCCAACGCTGGTTATTAATCAAAATTTTAGCAGTTGGGGGGGGGGGGGGGGAGATTCGAACCCGGGACCGAGGGCGTTTTGATTACTTATCAAGGACGCTACCGCTTTTTTTAAAAATATCATTTTGTTTGTGATTGTTCGTTGCGTTTGTTCGGGTCGCACGCCCCTTGACATCCGTTCAAGTTCAACGTTGACCTATTGACTCAGTTTTTTTATTACTGAAGGCAGCTAACCACCTGGCCGAAGACCCTGAACTACTGTGCCGGCTCCTCTAGACAACGAGAAGTACAGAAGGTAAAAACTTTAGGGTGGGACAGAGTTGGACTACATCCAGCAAATAACTGATGTCATAGGGTGCAACAACTACTCTGAGAGGGAAAGGTTGTCACAGGAGAAGAATTAGGTGCGCATCTGACCTGTCAGAAGACTAATGACGCAAAAGAAAAAGTCATGTTACTGTCATCAGCGAAAAGAACTTTTACACCATGTGTTATGCGGTCTGGAAAGTCACTCAAATTTATAAATAATAGAGCGGCACCCAATACGCTACCCTGAAGGACGTCTTCGTTGTCTTTCTTGTTTTTCTAAAATTTATCAACAGATGTGGTGAACTATTTCCATCATTTGCATCTTGTTTCCCAGGTAAGACCGAAACCACTTTTACTTTCCCTCTTACATCTAGTTCTACTAGATTTTTAGTACTCTTTTGTGATCAACAGTGACAAACGTGGGAAAATCTAAGCATATGACTGTAACACAGTTATCCTTGTAAAGAGCACTTCCGTCAACGCAGTAACAGTCGACATTGTACCGTTCCCACTTCAGAAATGTGCTGCGAATACATAGAAAGATAGTTCCCTTATCATTTAGCTAAAAAATAGCAGGTGAGCAACTGGAAGCAGTTAATTCCATAAATTATCTGGGAGTACGCATTAGCAGTGATTTAAAATGGAATGATCATATAAAGTTGATCGTCGGTAAAGCAGATGCCAGACTGACATTCATTGGAAGAATCCTAAGGAAATGCAATCCTAAAACAAAGAAAGTAGGTTACAGTACGCTTGTTCGCCCACTGCTTGAATACTGCTCAGCAGTGTGGGATTCGTACCAGATAGGGTTGATAGAAGAGATGCAGAAGATCCAACGGAGAGCAGCGCGCTTCGTTACAGGATCATTTAGTAATTGCGAAAGCGTTACGGATATGATAGATAAACTCCAGTGGAAGACTCTGCAGGAGAAACGCTCAATAGCTCGGTACGGGCTTTTGTTAAAGTTTCGAGAACATACCTTCACCGAAGAGTCAAGCAGTATATTGCTCCCGCCTACGTATATCTCGCGAAGAGATCATGAGGATAAAATCAGAGAGATTAGAGCCCACACAGAAGCATACCGACGATCCTTCTTTCTACGAACAATACGAGACTGGAATAGAAGGGAGAACCGATAGAGGTACTCAAGGTACCCTCCGCCACACACCGTCAGGTGGCTTGCGGAGTATGGATGTAGATGTAGATGTAGAAACCACACTGTGCTTCGTTAAAAAGGACGTATTTACTCATTTAACTAATTAACCTGTCTTTCACGATTGATTCAATTACTTTTGAGAATGATCACAGTAGTGAAACTGGCCTCCAGGTTTCAATACTCTCCACATTACCTTTCTTCAGAGTTGGTAAAACTGCTGCGTGCTTTAGGTATTCTCGGAAGATACCCAACTAATCACTCATTTATTATGCCTGATAATGATCTAGTTGCCATGCTCTTCAGATATTTTCATAAATTTTGATAAGGTTTTAGAGCACGTGATATTGATACACCAACTTATCAGCTACCCCTGCAGTTAACTTCGTGTGTATGTATATCGCATACATACTTCTTCGCATACTTGTGTTTTGTTGGACTTTTCCTGTAAGCAGTGAATTGCATTATAAATGAGCACGGATCTCTGTTGTCCAGTTGACATACCGGTTTCCACACAAATGCTGGCGAAAAACTGGATATGTTCATTATTGCAATTTCAGTCTTTTATGCATATCCAACAACTGTATCTCTATTTACTGGAGTAATCAGCAAGCAGCTGCACGCGGTATGCATCGTATTTGTCACGCTCGTAAATAATGTGATGGTTGTAACCTTCTGAAGAAGGACACTACTTGTCTGAAACTAATAATGGATTTTTTTCATTTTTGCAACTGTTTGCTGATTATTTCCATAAATATTTGTAAATGTTATAACGTAGGTCGAATTGCAAAAACACATGCCAGTAAATTGTGGGCTCACAATCAATAGCTATATAAATTATGATTGAATCATTACGCTTCCAGCAACGCCTCTATCTGTGTGTCTGTCTGTCTGTCTGTCTGTCTCTCTCTCTCTCTCTCTCTCTCTCTCTCTCTCTCTCTTTCTTTCTTTCTGTCGCTTTCTCTGAGTGGAGGAAAGTAGTTCTTTCGTCATATGTGCGAAACGATCTGCTATTCGTCGAAGGTCGTATGTCTCTCGCACTACGTTTTGTCCCTACGACTATGCTACAGCACGCACTGTTATAAACACAGGCAGTAATCACACCTTGATAGAGCATCGCATTGCCAGTGTGCTGAAGGTTTAGTGCCTGCAAAATCCAGCATACAGGACACGCCGCGATTTAACGTCAGCAGCGACATTATATTTATCGTTGCTCCGGGCTGCACAGCATTAGCGTGCGTGAGCGGCGCGCTAGCCGCGCTTTCGGATGAGCAGTCACGACCGCACGCCAGCTGGCGGCTGCCACAGCAAACACGGCAGCTGCCGCTTGCGCTGTTTGCTTAACGTTTGGATTCTCTCGGAGACACCTGTCGTTCGCCCTGCCATGGCTCCATGAAACGTTGCAGCTCTACTAACTCCACATGTCAAATCCATAACATATATGAAGAGTCAGGGCAGAAAGCAAATAAGTCAATTTTTATGGAACTCGAGAAATAGCGATTTTAAGGCTTGAGCTCCGTTTACCTCAACACACAGGGCGAATCACTTAAAACTTGTACCGCAGATATTGCGGAAATGGAAAGTGCTACTCATGTGTGGTTTTCACAGAATGGATTGGTAGTTAGGGGCTCGTATTGTTAGCCAGTCAACAGATATAACAATATGAGGGTTAGAACTTTAATAGTGGCAACTATTTATTTACAGCTCGTACAAAATAGATACGTGTTTCAAAGTTTTACTGACCTTCAAAGCAGTTACCAGAATTGCGTATAACCTGCTGACAGCGGTGTGGAAGTCGTAGGATACTCTTAGCAGTGCCAGTTGCGTTGACAGTTCGAGCGGAGCGGGCTATTGCCGGCGAATTTGTAGCAGTTCTGATGAGAATGCTTTGAAGTATTTCCCTTCATTTTAGAAATCGAGTTGAACTCACGAGGGCTTAAGTCAGGGGAGAGCAGTAGGTGGTATAGCACTTAGCAGCCCCAACAGTCAAACAAATCAGTCTCAGCTGTACCTGCTTGAGCACTGTCCTGCAAAATGATGGTCAGGTCCTGCCGAAACTTTCATCACTTCTGTCTTTACGCTTTCATTTTTGGGACACAACCTACGACCAGTTTAGAGATTTACTGTTGGGGAGTGGGGGGTGAGAGACCGCGTCAAATTTTTGTTTGCTCTTCTCGTGGTCGGATAAGTCATCATTGACGTGCCTGCTTCTTTCAAGCTGAAAAATTGTTGTACCTGGTTCTTTCCCCTTAGAGTAAAACTTTGAATGCTAATATCTCTGGTGTCGCTTGGTACTTTTTCAGTTTTACCATCTCGACAGAAGCGTATGATCAGTCTGAATAGAGCTGCATCAGTAGCTCAACGTCGAAAAACAGTGGCTTACCAGATTTTTCTCCCTTGATCCTTCATACGAGAAATGCTAAGAAATGATATTGTGTTATTCTGAATTTAAGACGACATTGACTGTAAGACCACCTACAATCTGGCTTATAGTAATTTTCGTAACGTAAAGCAAATTACGACCTCTGAATTACGAATATCATTAGTAGTACAGAACACCTTGAGATGACACTTCGCGTTACTTTCGTCCCGAGGTCTTCATCTTCATGCACCAGTCACTACGAATTTTGAATGCAGATCCTCTTGACGTTACAAAATTGGTTTACTTCCAGCACCCTTATTCATATAACCTCTCTACAAATCGGTAAGACACAACTGCATTTCTCGCACAATTCGTGAAAGCCTTTCCTGCTTAAGTCCTCGGAGAGTACTGTTGTAGAGCAAAAGCGTAATTTTTTATACCCCAATCGAAAATACAGTTCTACTCTGATGTCATACCATTTTTTACCTGTTTTACAACAGTTTATGATCTTTCCTACACTATTGACATTTAACTTAATGTGAAATCGTATTGCCTGCATGAACCGTCCGTGAATTGCGAATTCGTAGATTTATTTAGCTGTAGTATTTTAGTCAATCACTATAGTCTACGCATAACGGACAAAGCAAAGAGGATATGAGAAGCAGACTGGCAAGGTAATTGCTTGCTGAATGAAGTATACTAACATGAGCCATGGGCCTTAATTTGAAGAAGAATGTATCTGAATTAGAAGAACATTCTGAGAATGCACGTTTGGAGCACAGAATTATAGGGCAATGAATCATGGATTGTGGGAGAACCGGAAAAGAAGAATGTTTTGACGTGTCGTGCTATAGAAGCATGCTGAAAATTATGTGGATTGATAAGGTAAGGAATGAGGAGGTTCTCCGCAGAATCAGCCAAGGACGGAATACCAGTGACACGAAAAAGGACCAGAATGACAGGATATGTCTTAAGACGTTAAGGATAATGTTTAGTATTACTATAGGGAGCAGTTGACGTTAGATACTGTAGGGTAAGGCAGGGATTGACATGTATGTTACAAACAATTGAGGAAGTATGAAAGAGCTACTCTTAGACACAGTGGTTGGTGCAAGAGAGGAAGTCTTGGCAGGTAGTATAAAAGCACGCATAAAATGATGGAAAAAGAAGTCTCCCCTTACAGATTTTATATCAGAATGTCGGAAATGAAACTAAATTGAGAATGAAAAGAAAAGTGACCGTTAATTTACATGATGCACAATTAAATATCCTTGACATCATCTACCTCAGTTCCACCTGCGAAAGTATAGCGACTCTGTATTTTTCCAATGACGAAACTGGAAATAACGTTATGTTATAAAACTCCGCCCGAACAGACCAGGAAGACCCAACGGTACCGACCGGCCGACCTGTCACACCCAGCCCAAAGGCATCACTGGATGTGGATGCGGATACGGAGGGGCATGTGGTCAGCATACCGCTCTCCCGGCCGTACGGCAGTTTACGAGAGCAGATCCGCTACTTCTACATCTACATCTACACACGTACTCCGCATTCCACCATAGGTTGCGTGGAGGAAGGTAACTTGTACCAAAACTAGTATCTTCTCTCCCTGTTCCACTCCCAAACAGAACGAGGGAAAAATGACTGGCTATATGCCTCAGTACGAGCCCTAATCTCTCTTATCTTTGTGGTCTTTCCGCGAAATATAAGTTGGTGACAGTAAAAGTGTACTGCAGTCAGCCTGAAATACTGGTTCTCTAAGTTTCCTCAGTAGCGATTCACGAGAAGAACGCCTCCTTTCCTCCAGCGACTCCCACCCGAGTTCTTGAAACATTTCTGTAGCACTCGCGTGATGATGAAACCTGTTGTTGTAGTTGTGGTCTTCAGTCCTGAGACTGGTTTGATGCAGCTCTCCATGCTACTCTATTCTGTGCAAGCTTCTTCTTCTCCCAGTACCTACTGCAACCTACATCCTTCTGAATCTGCTTAGTGTATTCATTTATTGGTCTCCCTCTACGATTTTTACCCTCCACGCTGCCCTCCAATACTAAATTGGTGATCCCTTGAAACCTCAGCATTTGTCCTACCAACCGATCCCTTCTTCTAGTCAAGTTGTGCCACAAACTTCTCTTGTCCCCAATCCTATTCAATACTTCCTCATTAGTTATGTGATCTACCCATCTAATTTTCAGCATTCTTCTGTAGCACCACATTTCAAAAGCTTCTATTCTCTTCTTGTCCAAACTATTTATCGTCCATGTTTCACTTCCATACATGGCTACACTCCATACAAATACTTTAAGAAATGACTTCCTGACACTTAAATCTATACTCGATGTTAACAAATTCTCTTCTTCAGAAACGCTTTCCTTCCCATTGCCAGTCTACATTTTATATCCTCTCTACTTCGACCATCATCAGCTACTTTGCTCCCCAAATAGCAAAACTCCATTACCACTTCAAGTGTCTCATTTTCTAATCTAATTCCCTCAGCATCACCAGACCCAATTCGACTACATTCCATTATCCTCGTTTTGCTTTTGTTGATGTTCATCTTATATCCTCCTTTCAAGACACTATCCATTCCGTTCAACTGCTCTTCCAAGTCCTCTGCTGTCTCTGACAGAATTACAATGTCATCGGCGAACCTCAAAGTTTTTATTTCTTCTCCATGGATTTTAATACCTACTCCGAATTTTTCTTTTGTTTCGTTCACTGCTTGCTCAATATACAGATTGAATAACATCGGGGAGAGACTACAACCCTGTCTCACTCTCTTCCCAACCAGTGCTTCCCTTTCATGTCCCTCGACTCTTATAACTGCCATCTGGTTTCTGTACAAATTGTAAATAGCCTTTCGCTCCCTGTATTTTACCCCTGCCACCTTCAGAATTTGAAAGAGAGTATTCCAGTCAACATAGTCAAAAGTTTTCTCTAAGTCTACAAATGCTAGAAACGTATGTCTGCCTTTCCTTAATCTTTCTTCAAAGATAAGTCGTAGGGTCAGTATTGCGTCACGTGTCCCAACATTTCTACGGAATCCATACTGATCTTCCCCGAGATCGCACCGAGCGAGGTGGCGCAGTGGTTAGCACACTGGACTCGCATTCGGGAGGACGACGGTTCAATCCCGTCTCCGGCCATCATGATTTAGGTTTTCCGTGATTTCCCTAAATCGTTTCAGGCAAATGCCGGGATGGTTCCTTTGAAAGGGCACGGCCGATTTCCTTCCCAATCGTTCCCTAACCCGAGCTTGCGCTCCGTCTCTAATGACCACGTTGTCGACGGGACGTTAAACACTAACCACCACCACCACCACCGAGGTCGCCTTCTACCAGTTTTTCCATTCGTCTGAAAAGAATTCGCGTTAGTATTTTGCAGCTGTGACTTATTAAACTGGAAGTTCGGTAATTTTCACATCTGTCAACACCTGCTTTCTTTGGGATTGGAATTATTATATTCTTCTGGTAGTCTGTGGGAATTTCGCCTGTCTCATACATCTTGCTCACCAGATGGTAGAGTTTTGTCAGGACTGGCTCTCCCAAGGCTGTCAGTAGTTCTAATGGAATGTTGTCTACTCCGGGAGCCTTGTTTCGACTCAGGTTTTTCAGTGCTCTGTAAAACTCTTCATGCAGTATCATATCTCCCATTTCATCTTCATCTACATCCTCTTCCATTTCCAGAATATCGTCTTCAAGTACATCGCCCTTATATAGACCTTCTATATACTCCTTCCACCTTTCTGCTTTCCCTTCTTTGCTTAGAACTGGGTTTCCATCTGAGCTCTTGATATTCATGCAAGTGGTTCTCTTTTCTCCAAAGGTCACTTTAATTTTCCTGTAGGCAGTCTCTATCTTACCGCTCGTGAGATAAGCCTCTATATCCTTACATTTGTCCTCTAGCCATCCCTGCTTAGCCATTTTGTACTTTCTGTCGATCTCATTTTTGAGACGTTTGTATTCCTTTTTGCCTGCTTCACTTACTAGCACTTTTGTATTTTCTCCTTTCATCGATTAAATTCAGTATATCTTCCGTTACCCAAGGATTTCTACTAACCCTCGTCTTTTTACCTACTTGATCCTCTACTGCCTTCACTACTTCATTCCACAAAGCTACCCATTCTTCTTCTACTGTATTTCTGTCCCACATTCCTGTCAGTTGTTCCCTTACGCTCTCCCTGAAACTCTGTACAAGCTCTGGTTCTTTCAGTTTATCCAGGTCCCATCTCCTTAATATCCCACCTTGTTGCAGTTTCTTCAATTTTAATCTACAGTTCATAACCATTACATAATATATCTGATACCTTCTAGTATCTACTATCTATATCAAACCTACCAGTAACAAATCTAGCAGCCCGACTCTGAATTGCTTCTATGTCCTCCCTCAATCCGACCTGATAGGAATCCAAAACGCTGGAGCAGTGCTCAAGAATAGGTCGTAATAGTGTTTTATGAGAGGTCTCGTTTACAGATGAACCACATCTTCCCAAAATTCTACCAATGAACCAAAGACGACTTTCCGCCTTCCCCACAACTGCCATTACATGCTTGTCCCACTTCATATCGCTCTGCAATGTTACACCCAAATACCTAATCGACGTGACTGTGTCAAGTGCTACACTACTAATGGAGTATTCCAACATTACGGGATTCTTTTTCCTATTCATCTGCATTAATTTACATTTATCTATATTTAGAGTTAGCTGCCACTCTTTACACCAATCACAAATCCTGTCCAAGTCATCTTGTATCCTCCTACAGTCACTCAACGATGACACCTTCCCGTACACCACACCATCATCAGCAAACGCCGCACAATGCTATCCACCCTATTCGAAACATCATTTATGTAGATAGAAAACAACAGCGGACCTATTACACTTCCCTGGGGCACTCCAGATGATACCCTCACCTCTGATGAACACTCACCATCGAGGGCAACGTACTGGGTTCTATTACTTAAGAAGTCTTCGAGCCACTCACCTATTTCGTAACCAATCCCATATGCTCGTACCTTACTTCGGAGTCTGCAGTGGGGCACTGAGTCAAACGCTTTCCGGCAGTCAAGGAATATGGCATCCGTCTGATACCCTTCATTCATGGTTCACAAGACATCATGTGAAAAAAGGGTGAGTTGCGTTTCGTAGGAGCGATGCTTTCTAAAGCCGTGCTGATGCATGGACAGCAACTTCTCTGTCTCAAGGAAATTCGTTATATTCGAACTGAGAATATGTTCGAGAATCCTGCAAGTAACCGATGTTAAGGATATTGGTCTGTAATTTGGAGGATCCGTCCTTCTACCCTTCTTATATAGAGGCGTCACCTGCGCTTTTTTCCAGTCGCTCGGGACTTTACGTTGGGCAAGAGAGTCACGATAAATGCAAGCTAAGTAAGCAGCCAATGCAGTAGAGTACTATCTGTAAAACCGAATTGGAATCCCATCGGTCGGCCGGAGTGGCCGAGCGGTTCTAGGCGCTACAGTCTGGAACCGCGCGACCGCTACGGTCGCAGGTTCGAATCCTGCCTCGCGCATGGATGTGTGTGATGTCTATAGGTTAGTTAGGTTTAAGTAGTTCTAAGTTCTAGGGGACTGATGACCTCGGAAGTTAAGTCCCATAGTGCTCAGAGCCATTTGGGCCATTTGTTTTGGAATCCCATCAGGACCTGGCGATTTATTTATTTTCATCCCATTTAGCTGCTTCACAACCCCGGGGATGTCTATCACTATGTCCTCCATACGGGTATCTGTACGAGACTCAAACGGCGGTATGTTTGTACGGTCGTCCTCCGTGAAAGATTTCTCAAATGCTAATTTTAAAATTTCCGCTTTCGTTTTGCTGTCTTCCGTTTCCAGGCCAGACTGATCAGTGAGTGACTGGATGGAAGCCTTCGACCCGCTTACCGATTTTACGTAAGACCAGAATTGCCTTGGGTTTTCAGCAATATCTTTTGCTAAGGTATGACGGTGGTAGTGGTTGCATGCTTCGCGCATCGCTCTTTTTACAACAGCACGAATCTCTACTAACTTTTGCCTGTCCTCATTCTCCCGATCTTTCTTGTACCGCGAGTGCAACTGTCTTTGCATCCTGAGCATTCTCCGAATTGCGCTGTTAAACCACGGTGGGTCTATTCCGTCCGTAACCCACTTTTTCGGCACATACTTCTCCAATGCGTGATTTACAATGTGTTTAAACTTTTTCCATAATTCTTCCACGTCCATCGTATCGGAAGTAAATGAAGTCGATTAACTTACTAAGTGGGATACTAACAACTGCTTATCTGCTCTTTCTAGTAAGAATACTCTCCTAGCCTTCTTGATCCACTTTCCAACTTTCGTAACCATAGTCTTAATGACAACATCATGATCACTACTTCTCAGTCAAGTAGCTCCTCAGTTTGCCTCACACGAGCTGAGTGCACCCTGCTTGCCAACAACGCTCGGCAGACCGGATGGTCACACATCCAGCCCGACAGCGATTAACTTCAGTGATCTGACGGGAACTGGTGTTACTACTGCGGCAAGGCCGTTGGCCATTTCATCTTATAGCTGATTAAAACAAGCGTTAAGAAAAAGTAGGGCACGGCAGTCGGTGGCGTCGCTTGGAAACTTAAAAGAACATTTTGTGCTCTGTATGTTCCTCAGTTCCATCGTGTCATACCTCTCTGTTATGTGGTGGTGATGTTTAATTTTCCCGTTATTGCAACCATCAATAAAACATTTGCATTTTAAGTGACAGGTAAAACAGAAGGGAAAGGAGCAGACTCACGTTTCAAATTAACCCTAGTACGCATAGCCCAGATCCAATGGGCCCGGAGAGAGCTTTAAAGAATTTTAACGTTTAATTGTTGTATGAAAGACGTAAAATTGAGCCCCCGCTCATCAGATATGCTCTCTTGCAATATATATTCATCAATACATTAAAAGTACTATTAGAATCGGTGTCATCAGATTTAAGTGTTACTTACACATTCTTTTTTATATCACACATTTACCTTACGCAGGCTCGATCGACCTTGCGGCTTTCGTTGCAGTGACATTGACTTACATTGAGTTGTAGTCACTTACACTTTGTTAGAATTCAGGGAATACATTATTGGCACGCATGTGAATTGTTGTGGTTGTAGAACGCACATTATTACAATTTGCAAGTCTGTTCGACTGTGATATACGTAGTATAGTCGTGTGTTGTATAAGGGAGCGTAATATTGCAGTAAATGATTTCGAGTGTGGAAGTGTTGGGTTTCTCATTCGATTCTCATTCGCAAGAAAGGTAAGCGTCATTTTTAACACCAAGCAGTCATATAAACAGCGGTTATATGTATTTTACACTCCATAGAAGAAGAAATTACCTAGGTACTTCATAATATCCACATCTATAAAAAGGAGCAGGAAACGAGATAGCATATGTTTTTCAGTCATAAATTTCAAATCTATTGCTACACAATGGAAGTCTGAAGAATACGATTTCCTTTCAGGTATAAGTACTGGATCCGACGAAAACCATGAAGTTATTTCTCAGGCAGCTGCATGCAACTCTTTGGATGAAGGGCAAAGTAGTGGTGCCGGTGGTGCTGATCATGACAATGACGTTGGTGATAATCGTGATCTTGCTGACGAAGGTGGACAAATAAGTAGTGAAACAGCTAACATATTTACTGCTCTAAACGGTATGCTACAAAGTAAGTGGCCCCCAGTTCCAAACAAAACGAGCCGGCACACATTGTGCTGAAATTTATACCATGATCAGCAAGGGGCATTCTCACGTACCGTCCCAAAGATGCTTTGGTTTTATTTATTCCTCTAGCCATTGTTGACAAAATTGTGAGATGCGCAAACCTAGAAGGAAGAAGAATTTGTCTACCAAGAAAAATGAACTGGTAAGGTATACTTCGAGATGAAATATTCAATTTCAGGAAAATTTTACTTGATATTGGAGCAGATAGTGGTTAGGATGTTCCAATCAGGGACCTTTTTCTCGGAAAGTTTTCCAGCCCTTTATATGGAGCTACAATGTCTGTGAATCAGTTTGAGGCAATAAGAGGATTCATTAAACTTGATGACAAAAGGACAAGAGAGGCTAGATTACAAAGTGATAAGCTGGTTTGTGTATCTTAAGAATGGAATATTTTTGTAGTACAGTGGAGGAATGTAATCATACCTAACATTAATGTTATTACTGTAGATGAGGAGCTAGTTCCACTTAGGGACCATTGCGAATTTGAGCAATATACGACAAATAAGCGAGCAAAGTATGGAACGAAAGTATTCTTGACGTGCAGGACTGAAAAGGGTTATGCCACTGATGAAACTCAGTATACAGTCAATACCACACTGAAGACCCTTTGAGGAAATACTGCTTGTACAACCAGTAATGTTACTGTAAATAGTTATTTCACAAGAGGGTCATTGGCAGAAAATCTCTTAAACAAATACCCTACTATTATGGGAACATTGAGGATGAATAAAAGGGAAATTCGCGAAGAGATGACACCAAATAGAAGTAGGTAAGTAATTTCAAGTCTCTTTGCGTTTACGAAAGAGATGACTGGATAGTTTTTCGCCTAAGAAATACGAGAATGCAATCCTCCTAAGTACCATGCACCGTGATAACTCTGCAGATGAAGAAAATCCTAAGCGGAAGTCTCAGGTTGAGAAATTGCATAACGAAATGAAGTGTGATGTGGATGTTATGGATCGGCTAGACCAACTAAACGCTGGCCCTTAGCTTTATGGTGCAACATAATGGGCGTATGCACTAAAATGCCTTTACGCTTTACAAAACACAACATCCCACGTATAACAAGGGGAAACTTTTCATGATGGAACTATTAGTGGAGTTGATCCAACCGTTTATGATCAGATCTAATCCCTTTCTACAGAAATCCGTAAATCTGGATAACGAGAAGTTCATAATTATCGGTCCAACACAAAACAGCAGTAGGAACAGCGACAGAACGGTGGGTCGTTAGAAGAGAAGGTGTTAATTGTTCCCTGCTCCAAAGGACAGATGGAAAACCACAGTGTGCTGCAAATGCGTGAATCATGTGTGTCAGGACCATAGCAGTATGGAGTGCAACAACTTTAAAATTTAATTTGATGCTTTTCTGTTTAATGATTTGTTTTTTGTCAATACCACAATTATCAAGTATTAACAGTCTGTGATAAATAGTACTGGTGGCTTATGTTTCAGTTTTCATATTGTAATTTTTTCAAAGAAAATTATTCAGGCTTAAAAATATACTTTTACCCTCATACAACTATTAAAAATGATCTGAGCAGCATTTTACAGTGATAAATTTTAAAACAAAATATTTGTGCATGATAATTTTCACAAAATCCTCGTTTTCATTTAAACATCTCGTATTAGGCATATCATGTCTATCAGACCCAGGGTATGTAAATGTGTAAAGATACAGTTCATGTACAGTCGGGTTAAGCGCGCTTACTATGAAAAAGTGTACCACAGGATTTTTAACGGCCCAAATTTCCATAACTGGAAATTTCTGTTACGAACTTAGAGAACGGCACGGATTGTCGTGCCCTACCTTTCTTGTACACTTTATTTACTTGTCTATAGGATGAGGTGTTTTCCGGGTTCGTCATTGGAAAACTAATATACGAAATTCCATATTGGGTTACAGATGACGTTCTCCCAGTCATGTATTACGCGAGAAGAGCCATTAGGCCGTCAAAAGACCCACATACACATCACACACGGTCCAGTAACATCAACGTGCAATGACGACTCACAGACGGAAGGTGAGAGCACCGGCAGTGAAGGGTTCGTAAAGCTTGTCGGGGGACGCGGAAAACAGTGCAGTGACTTTTTTGATGTCGAGGAAGGGATGATTATTGGATTTCGGGTCCCCAAGGGTGGAAGCATTTCCGAAACGGAGGTCTCTAAATTATTGGCGTGCCGCTGTGGATAAAGTATACCGTGGATGGCAAAATGACGCTATTCTAGACAGTTGTAAAGTCAACTCTGGTACACCACGGGTATTAGATGACGCAGGTGAACGACGATGCGGAGATGCGTACAAGAAAGTAGACGTACACCTGAATGAGCGGAGTGAGCTCTGATATGAAACTTCCTGGCAGATTAAAACTGTTTGCCGGACCGAGACTCGAACTCGGGACCTTTGCCTTTCACGGGCAAGTGGAAGGTAGGAGACGAGGTACTGGCAGAGGTAAAGCTGTGATGACGGGCCGTGAGTCGTGCTTGGGTAGCTCAGTTGGTAGAGCACTGGCCCGCGAAAGGCAAAGGTCCCGAGTTCGAGTCTCGGTCCGGAACACAGTTTTACTCTGCCAGGAAGTTTCAGACGTACACCTGTTGACCAACTGACCGCCCACATGAATCGACAGTCTCGTCAACGGTGCCGAGAATCGGTATCCACAGCAGGTGTCTGGTTCACGCATTCGTACTGACTACTGTTCATTGGCGACGAAGGTAGGAATTTGCTAACCAGCACAATAACTGGAAATCCAATGAGTCGCGACGGCAGACTTTTTCAGATGAATGACGTTTTATGCGGCACTGGACAGATGGCTGTTGGCATATACAGCGTGAAATGTCTAACGCAGACATCCTGCAGCAACTGTCGAAAGGGTCCAGGCTGGAGGGTATTCCGTGCATAATCTCGTGAAACTGTAAGGCACAATAGATCACCACAGGTATACATCTATCCTTGGAAACCACGTCCATCCCTACATACAGATTGCTTCTCCTCGGCACGATGGCATCTACCAGCAGAACAATGCAATGTGCCGTACGCCAGCTGGTAGCAGCCACAGAAAACACGCCCTTTGCCATTTCCTTCACGTTTGGATTCTCTCGGAGACACGTATCGTTTGCTGTACAATAGCTACGTAATCCCCACGTCAAATCGAGGACATCCATTGGAAATGCTCAAAAGTATGTCCTTTTTCTATTAGATGTGCGTGTTTCGAAGAGAAGAAGGATGAGTTTACCGTACTCCTCTGGCCACTACACTCACCGGACATAAACTCAATCGAGGATCTGTGGGACAACTTTGATCGGGCTGTGCGCGCCTCAACCGTGAGACCTAGCGCGACTGGCCACGACACTGGAGTAGGCATGGCTGCACCTCTCTGTCCGTAGTTTTCACACTTCATTGACATTCGTCCTGCAAGTCTCGCAGCGCTCTGAGATGCGAAAGGCTTTTGACAGGTAGTCACATCAATGTGGATGGACGTGTAAATTACAATGAAACACGAAGACACTTAAAAAAAAATTTCTTATACAACATACACTACTGGCCATCAAAATTGCTACACCAAGAAGAAATGCAGATGATAAACGGGTATTCATTCGACAAATATATTATACTAGAATTGACATGTGATTAAATTTTCACGCAATTTGGGTGCATAGATCCTTAGGAATCAGTCCCAGAACAACCACCTCTGGCCGTAATAACGGCTTTGCTACGCCTAGGCATTGAGTCAAACAGAGTTTGGATGGCGTGTACAGGTACAGCAGCCCATGCGGCTTCAACACCATACCACCGTTCATTAAGAGTAGTGAGTGGCGTATTGTGCGGAGCCAGTGGCTCGGCCACCATTGAACAGATGTTTTCCATTGGTGAGATATCTGGAGAATGTGCTGGACAGGGCAGCAGTCGAACATTTTCTGTATCCAGAAAGGCCCGTACAGGACCTGCAACATGCGGTCGTGCATCATCCTGCTGAAATGTAGAGTTTCGCAGGGATCGAATGAAGGGTAGAGCCCCGGGTCGTAACACATCTGAAATGTAACGTCCACTGTTGAAAGTGTCGTCAACGCGAACAAGAGGTGACCGAGACGTGTAGCCAATGGCACTCCATACCATTACGCCAGGTGATACGAATACACGCTCCCAATGTGCATTCACCGCGATATCACCAAACACGGAAGCAACCGTCATGATGCTGTAAACAGAACCTGGACTCACCCGAAAAAATTACGTTTTTGCATTCGTGCACCCAGGTTCGTCGTTGAGTACACCATCGCAGGCGCTCCTGTCCGTGGTGCAGCGTCAAGGGTAACCGCAGCCATGGTCTCCGAGCTGATAGTCCATGCTGCTGCAAACGTCGTTGAAGTGTTAGTGCAGATGCTTGTTGTCTTGCAAACGTCCCCATCTGTTGACTCACGGATTGAGACGTGGCTCCACGATCCGTTACAGCAATGCGAATAAGATGCCTGTCATCTCGACTGCTAGTGATACGAGGCCGTTGGGATCCAGCACGGCGTTCCGTATTACCCTCCTGAACCCACCGATTCCATATTCTGCTAACAGTCGTTGGATCTCGACCAACGCGAGCAAGCAATGTCGCGGTACGATAAACCGCAATCGCGATAGTCTACAATCCGACCTTTATCAAAGCCGGAAACGTGATGGTACGCATTTCTCCTCCTTACACGCGGCATCACAACAACGATTCACCAGGCAACGCCGGTCAACTGCCATTTGTGTATGAGAAATCTGTTGGAAACTTGCTTCATGTCGGCACGTTGTAGGTGTCGCCACCGGCACCAATCTTGTGTGAATGCTCTGAAAAGCTAACCATTTGCATATCACAGCATCTTCTTCCTGTCGGTTAAATATCGCATCTGTAGCATGTTATATTCGTTGTGTAGCAATTTTAATAGGCAGTAGTGTAATACGAGGGTTGGAACATAAATAGTGGCAACTATTTATTCACAACCGATACAAAAGCGTTACATGTTTGCAGCTGTTGCTGTCCTTCAAAGTCACCATCGTTGTGTAGACCCGTTGCCAGCGATGAGGAAGGCGTAGTATACCGTTAGCAGAGCCTGTTCTGTTGAAGGTGCGAATGGAGCGGTCTGCTGCCTGTCGAATCTCTGGAATAGTTCTGAAGTGAATGCCACGAAGCCAAAACTGAAACGCCAGTCCAACGAATGGCGTCATTACGAGTCGCCGCGAAAGTCGAAATTGCGTAAGAGCCCCCTATGGTGAAAGTTGTGGTGATTATCGTGTACGGCTGTGATGGTGTTATCCTAACGCTTTACGTTCGTAAACGGCAGACCATCAAAGCACAGTATTACTGTTCGTTTTTGGAGCATCACCTGCGACCAGCTTTGCGAAAGAAGTGGCGACACTTTCTGCGCAATCCACCCATAATTTTGCACGACAATGCGCGGGCGCATACAGCGCAAGCTGTGTCTGCAATGTTCGGGTCCGCAGCTCGTGGTCGTGCGGTAGCGTTCTCGCTTCCCGCGCCCGGGTTCCCGGTTTCGATTCCCGGCAGGGTCAGGGATTTTCTCTGCCTCGTGATGACTGGGTGTTGTGTGCTGTCCTTAGGTTAAGCTATGTTTAAGTAGTTCTAAGTTCTAGGGGACTGATGACCATAGCTGTTAAGTCCCATAGTGCTCAGAGCCATTTGCAATGTTCGGTCGATGGGACTGGGAAATACTGTACCATCCATCGTACTCCCCGGACCTAAGCCCTTGTGACTTTGATTTGATTCTGATGTGAAGGAACCACTTCGTGGTATTCGCTTCGTAACTGTTCCAGAGATTTTGTATCAGTTTTGAATAAATAGTTGCCACCATTAACGTTCCAACCCTCGTATTTGTCTTAGCTCGACAAATAATTCTGGAACAAAATTTCAGGTTGGCGAGTGTGATTGTACTGAGCGTGGTGAAACTACACAGAGATATGTTTGGGGAACAAAAACACAAAGAAAGATTCTTGTATGTCCTCCCTTCTGATCGGAAGTTTACTTACGTAATAAAATGGAACACTTACAGTTGTCCTTACGATGTTATTTATTATATGGCTACCAGTTACTGTTCTTCAACACACCATCAGTCGCCCTTAACTGACGCAGAAGGTTAATTCCAATAGTGTACACGATTCATCAGTGGCAAACATCTGTCAACTAGTTTTCGCTATCTAACTGTAACCACGATGTTGTGTTTCCAAGCATCAACACCATCAATTAAGGCCTGATGATGGTATACTGAAGCACCGAAACTGGCACCCATATAATAAATTACATCATAAGGATGGCTGTAGCTGTTCCATTTTATTACACAAAAAAGATTCTTTAAAAACAGGGTTTACACTTTGGCATCAGGTGTGCAGCGTACAACTGGCAGTGACGGATATGACGTAGGTTTCCAGATCCAGATCACTTCCTGTCTCCAGTGTGGACCAGCTTAAGCGTCAACTCCGACCCAGCTGCAGTATCCGGGATATGAAGACTCTCTTACAACAGTTCTGGGCCGGTATGCAATGGCTGTGCGATATCTTTACCAACCGAATCACAGCGTGCATCCAGACCAGGGGGGTGTAACGTCACAATCATGAGTGGGCTCATACTGTGAACGTCTTTGTTGAGAGCCTCTTTGTTGACATGATTCGTTTATCTAATTCCCTTCCACCCCCTTCTTGGTGCTTCAGTGCTTTTGTCAGTGTGTAGGGTTATTCAATTTTAATTGTTTCTCAACTCAACGACTCCACTCTGTGTCTTGCTGGTATGTTACACAAGTGAATTTAATTATACTGTATTTATTGAGAAACTGTCTTTTTCTCTTTAGAACCACATTAATAATGGAAAATAAGCCTGTAACTTTCAGAAAAACGTTATTTTTTCTGTTGATGTTTGTTTGCCCATTGTAATACAGTGTCAGAAATCTGATGGCTATTATGTATGTGCTCACTCAAGAAAAGTCTTTTGTATGTTATACCAGTGATCGAACACAATATAAAAAAAGCTGTCTTTATAAAGCGCTGCCAAATATTTTCGTGAAGATTTATTACACTTTCTTTTCCTACCATATACGTGCTTCTCTGTAATTCCTTTTCCAAATTCCGGAAGAAACAGCTGCCGTAAGGGGGCGAAGACTGCGTGGCTTTCGCAGAAGCCTGACGCCGAAGTTCTCAAAGGGAGTAACGGGTGCTTTCTAAGGAACAAAGCGCAACTGACGCTAATGAGAAGAGGCGACCTGGAAGTTTTCTAACAACGGGGCCCACGTCAGGTACACGTGCCGCCAGACGCTTTCACGTGCCAATTCGCCAGCACGGAAAACACGGTGCGCCCGCGCACAGCCTCTGCTACCGCCACCACTGCTTTCTGTGTGGCAAAGGTCACCTCTGACGTCAACCTCATCCGCTGCTAACTGCATTGCATGTCTAAGTAGAGGATACGGTGCGAATTTAATGGAATAGCCTAAGAATGTCATATAAGTGGTTCCAGTGTGATTAAAACAACAGGTTTTCTATTGTCTCAGTCTCTCTTTACCCTGAGAGGAAGTACATGGCAACGCGCAGCGCAGTACTTTTGTAAAGGAAATCGACAAACAATATTTTAATGCATCCAGTACTAGTATTTCAAATCATAAAGTCGCCATGACCGCAGATATGGAGTGTGGTGTGCTTACTGTAAGACCTTCGGTACACACACCATCACATTATTTGACTTGTCGCTCTAGCGAAGTAGGCGAGTGTCAGCAATATGTCTCCTGGTCTTATCGTGACGTGTTTATCTTCTGCCGTTTGGTCAGACGATAGAAATGCCACTTGCACGCTTAGAGTAGCAAATTGACGGTGACCAACTTTAAACAGAACTTGATTAATTTTCACACACATTTATTAAAATAATAAAAAGCATAGAAATTACTTAACTTGATTCTGGATGCTGTTTACAATTGACAGTCTGAAGTTCTTGTGGTCTAGGTACGTGAATCTTATTCTCACATATCTCTGATACTTGACAAAGTGTCTATTCATTTATCTTCATGGCTATGGACAGGAATATGAGAATCTTATTAGGCGCAGACTGAGACTTGACTATAGACTGGTACAGACTAACGCAGACTAATGCAGACTGGTACAGACTGGTGCAGACCGACTAATCGGAGGTCTGTACACTCGTTAGAATACCTCACACGTTCAGGTATCACTGCGCGTGTGTGATCCGCGACGAGAAAGGTTCTACGTTAGCAGCAATCTCATTGGCTGCGTTACATATTGATACGCGGATCGGCGGAAGTAGAATTTGGTCCGTCTCTAAGACAGCGCCATATCGTAGTGCGGAGACGGACGAGCGCTGCGCCTGCGCTGTTGTGCTTAGCGGGGCGCGCTCTATTGGGAAAGTTGTGTGCGCGCTGACTACGCGGAACTATGCACACAACATGGAGTAAATTGAGAAACGTACTGGTACGAGAGTGACAGGGATGTCTATAGCAAATGTAGCAGAAGGGCATTAGTGCAGTCTCCTGTGTTTGACCGTGTCTGTGAAATTCCATATAATGTTCCTTCGGAAATGCATGCATGTCTGAAGGAACAGACATTGCTGACGGATTATAGCCCTATTAAATCATTAAATTCATTCGCGAACTGAAAATACGGTACCACCAAAGTTATACAGTTTACTGCAAACAAATGAAAGTATGTGCCGCGCTGGGAGTCGAACCCAGATTTCGTGCTTTACACGAACGGCTGCGTTACGCGCTGCGTGTATCACAGCAAGCTTCACGGAAAGGTCTAAGCTTCTAATATACCGGTTTCTGCTACCCACAGTACTCGCACAGTTTTGTGATCCCCACGCAGGGACAGACTTATTTAACATTCTCGTCAGATTGCCTCGGCTTTGGCATGAAGTACATTAGAGCAGTGTCTGTATTTGACAGTGTTTGCAGAGATCGAGGCAATGTTCCTTCGGATAGCGTGCATGTCAGACACTGTCAAATACAGACAGTGCACAAATGTATTTCATGCCAAAGCCAGGCAGTCTCACGAGATAACTAAATATATCCCTCGCTGTGCGGGATTAATATATTGTGTGAACACTATGGGCAGCCGACACTGGAACGTTGGAAGTCTGTGTCTTTGGGGTGAAGCATGCCCGAATTGCTGAAGCGTTTAAGAAGATCACTCGCTCGCATAAAGCGGAAATCCGGGCTCGTGTTCCGGTCAAGCACTTTGCGAATACATTTCATGACGTAACAGAAGTGGTCACGGAACTTGAATGTCACAGGTTTGAAAAAAGATCGCGTGGTTCTACCCGAAATTCTCTGGGTAAATTTAGTGAAACTTTGTTTGAAGAAGACTATGTGTCATTATCAGATACTATGAAGAGGCTTCACGAGAATAAAATTAGAGAAATTTGGGCTCCAAGAGAGACAGATATACACTCACTTTCTCCCTCTCTCGATACACGAATCCAAAATGACAGAAAACCATTAATAATGGTGGCAAGCATTCTCCTCCATATACTTCACACTAGCTTGCAAAAAATGTATGTAGATTTATTAGTTAATTAGCGACTCTCCCCGAATTCGGACGTCTTGCCGTAAGTATATACGGTTGTCATACGAAAAGAACGTTATCAGTCAGTACAATTCTGACAGATACTTACATGAAGTAAATCTAATTTTACGCCTCACGCCGGACTTTACGTACGCTAGAATTTAGCATGTGTTTCAGTCGACAATAAGCGATTTTCAGAAGCATCCTGGTGATAATGCAGACACTTAATAGCGTATTTCTCCGTGCTGCGTCACTTTATAAAGGACGTTTTCACTCCACGCCGGATTTTACGTCCGTATTTTACACGTACAAGTAGGGTAGCTTTGAATTTCTGTACCTCGGAAGCAAATAAAGATATCAATAAAGCTCTGAGCATTGTTAGAGAGCGGGAACTTAGAAATATATATGACGTAAAAATTACACGTATTTGCTGTGCGTAGTCCTCTTGGAATCCGCAGCTCGGGTTTGGTACCCAGAAACCACGTTTTTGGGGTGTTTCTCGATAACGAATAAAGATGTTTGAGAACGCCAAGATGTCACTTCTAGACAAACCCCTAGAGAATAGAACGTTAAAATTTGAGGAATTTTTTTTTTTGGTTATTTTCTAGTTAGATTTCACGTCACATCGGGTTTTACGTGTACTCTTAAGGTTCCTTTGATCCTGTGTATCTCGGAAACGGATAAAAATATCAATAAATTTCCAAGGATTCGACATCGGTATCTCAGATACGTATCGTAAAAATTTCACCCGTCTGCGGTGCGTAGCCGTCTTGGGATCCGCGGCTTAAAAATCAAAACCAACTACAGAAAGACACACATGTAAAATAGGTCTGCTCAGTTCGATGGAGACAAGAGAAATGAAACTAAATTTCCTGAGTGGAGCTTTCATTTTGTTATCAGCATCTGAAAATACAATTCCTCCGATTCATTTCAGCCACAGGCTCATTTCTCTTATATCGTTGATACGAATTTACAGTTCTTATACGTTACGTTATATTTTTCATAGACAATATGAAACATTTACTTATAAGAGAGCTCACTTCGCGCAAGCAAATCATTCTGAAATGTATTCTTTTTTTTTTTTACACTACCGGCCATTAAAATTGCTACACCACGAAGATGACGTGCTACAGACGCGAAATTTGCTGTGATATGCAAATGATTAGCTTTTCAGAGCATTCACAGAAGGTTGGCGCCGGTGGCGACACCTACAACATGCTGATATGAGGAAAGTTTCCAACCGATTTCTCATACTTAAACAGCAGTTGACCGGCGTTGCCTGGTGATACGTTCTTGTGATGCCTCGTGTAAGGAGGAGAGATGCGTACCATCACATTTCCGACTTTGATAAAGGTCGGATTGTAGACTATCGCGATTGCGGTTTATCGTACCGCGACATTGCTGCTCGCGTTGGTCGAGATCCAATGACTGTTGGCAGAATGTGGAATCTGTGGGTTCAGGAGGGTAAACGCCGTGATGGATCCCAACGGCCTCGTATCACTAGCAATCGAGATGACAGGCATCTTATCCGCATGGCTGTAACGGATCGTGCAGCCACGTCTCGATCCCTGTGTCAACAGATGGGGACGTTTGCAAGACAACAACCATCTGCACGAACAGTTCGACAACGTTTGCAGCAGCATGGACTATCAGCTCGGGGACCATGGCTGCGGTTACCCTTGACGCTGCATCACAGACAGGAGCGCTTGCGATGGTGTACTCAACGAAGAACCTGGGTGCGCGAATGGCGAAAAGTAATTTTTTCGGATGAATCCAGGTTCTGTTTACAGCATCATGATGGTCGCATCAGTGTTTGGCGACATTGCGGTGAACATTGGAAGCGTGTATTCGTCATCGCCATACTGGCGTATCACCCGACGTGATGGTAAAGGGTGTCATTGGCTCGGTCACCTCTTGTTCGCATTGACGGCACTTTGAACAGTGGACGTTTCATTTCAGATCTGTTACGACCCGTGGCTCTACCCTTCATTCTATCCCTGCGAAACCCTACATTTCAGCAGGATAATGCACGGCCGCATGTTGCAGGTCCTGTACGGGCCTTTCTGGATACAGAAAATGATCGACTGCTGCCCTGGTCAGCACATTCTCCAGATCTCTCACCAATTTAAAACGTCTGGTCAATGGTGGCCGAGCAACTGGCTCGTCACAATACTCCAGTCACTACTCTTGATGAACTGTGGTATGGTGTTGAAGCTGCATGGGCAGCTGTACATGTACGCGCCATCCAAGCTCTGTTTGACTTAATGCCAAGGCGCATCATGGCCGTTATTACGGCCGGAGGTGGTTGTTCTGGGTACTGATTTCTCAGGATCTATGCACCCAAATTACGTGAAAATGTAATCACATGTTAGTTCTAGTATAATATATTTGCCCAGTGATTACCCGTTTATCATCTGCATTTCTTCTTGGTGTAGCAATTTTAATGGCGACTAGTGTATATTTAAAAAGAGATGACGTTCTTCAAGTAATGCTTCGCCCTGCACGCGTCCTGGGACACGACCATACTTTCGTTGCAAGTAATAGCTACCTCGCTGCTTCCTGCCAGTCAGCCATTTACTGCGCTATTAAGACGAGACACGGGCCGCTCGCAGCAGCCCACCGCCAGTGACGCGTCCTGCTAGCGCGCTGTATCGCAGTGTCGCGTAATCCGGCGACTTTTTAGCGCGTACACTGGCACTTCATCAGGCGGCGCTGTGCCCGCCTCATCCGCAGCCGCCGGCGCACAGAGTTTTAATTACTGGCGTGTCGAGGAGACGACACGCCCCGCTGTCCCCCTCGCCCCTCCCTCCCCTACCAACTTCTCCCTCCAGCCCACCCGTCCCTCCTTCCCCTTTACCACCACCACTATTGATTGCGGACTGGCGGTCCCGCCGTTCCGTACCCGTTGACAGAGGCGCTTGGCGCGACGAGGAGAGGCTTATCCGTCACCCCGTGTGACAGGCGTCCCAGATTCGGTCAAGGCAGCCCTCTACCCTTGTAACTATCCCGAACGCCAACAGTGCCTCAACTGTACTAGGAGATCATTAACAATAACGCTAACCAAATTTGAACTAGATGTATAAAAGACAGATCCCTTTAGTTTGCTTGAGGAACTGATAACAGAAGTTCGTTAGAAACGCCAGAAAACATGGCGCCTTTATTTGATAACGAAGCGAACTCACCTTCAGAGGCAACAGGTTCTGAAGGGTTCCACAGGTGGCACCAGTCATCTCCTTTAACGTCCAGTAGTCAGGTACTAGGTCTGTGTATTACAGTCAAATACTCGCATTTCAAATAGCCAGTTTCAGCAGATACACCATTTCCGCTAGCCCACAAATTATGGTGATTTTTATAAGGTTGTTACTGGACCGAAGTATTTGAGTGCAACAAATATTATTGTCCAAAGTAATCAACTCTCCTACGTTTTCCGTAAACTTGAGTACCAACATCCTATTTTCTCTCAAATCCTTGAGAATCCTTTTCTCTTACCACGTTTTCTATTAGTGTGTACCATCTGGCCTTCACATCGATTGATTCCATGTTGTTTCTGCACAATTTTAATCGCCTTCCCCTAATACACCATAAAATCGTAACTGAAATATACCCGTATTTCACATTAAGGGGGATTATGTAAAACATCTAGTTTCAAACACTGCGTACTGTCACAGCCACTTTTCTACTCGTCTCCGCCCTCGTTTGCGATACTTTATTATTTGCTGCCACCAGAGAAATCTTTGTGCAGTATGTAAGGCATTTTTACGTTGCGATTTAATTACAATTTATTAAAGAAATGCACAAACGGTGGAACACAAAAGGCGAAAGCAAGCTTTAATAACGTCATTTACAAGAGCGGCCTAAAGACAAGATTTCTGGTATTCAGTGATGGTAACACTGGACGAACCGGAACGTTTGTGAGACTAAGATTTGATGCTGGTTGTTTCCCTGAGAACCTGTTGAAGAAGATTCATAATATGCGTATTGTTAGTTGAGACCAAAAACACCATGTGTATGCTTATGGCCAATATGGGTATACTTACATCTACATCTACATCTACTTACCTCTTGCATAAATGCTAATAACATACTGTTCCTGTATTTCTCGCAACTTTCATTTTAAAATGTATAAGGAACTTTTTCTGCTGAACTATTGCAGATAAAAAGGTAAAATTTGCAACAGACTTTGTACATATTATAGCACAAATTCGTGCGGTACAAAATTTTTCCAACTGCATTACTGCCTAAGTTATATGAAATAAGAATTGCTGTGTATCTTACACGTAAATTTAAAAAATTTGGATGAGAGAAGTCTGATATTAAAAAACTGGTAAAAATTTGTTTATTTAATTACTAAAAATAACTTACCACATTTTGGAAATGACATGTGAAGTAAAATTTGCGAAAATGTTCCTCATGTGATAATAAGTATTCTAAAAGTATCCAGCAACGGCCTAATCAAATTATCTGACAAAAAATGCTGAAAACAAATCCAAATTATAGCGAATAACATTATAACATCAAAAGCGAAAGTTGTTTCAAATATCTCTCAGATTGTAAAATTTATATTAGTTTGTGCACTGGTGTTCAAAATTAAAAGAACAAACTGAAATTCTGCAAGGTTGCTTTTATTTTGACATAAAACAGTATAAAGAGATGATAGTAAAGTAGAAACAATGCAAAGAATTGAGAACTTAAACAAACGCAATATTCATAACGGTAGACAAAACAATTCATCGTTTTATCGACATAACGGATTTGCACATGCATTCCGACAAATGGTTAATACACTACGGGCCATTAAAATTGCTACACCAAGAAGAAATGCAGATGATACACGGGTATTCATTGGGCAAATATATTATACTAGAACTGACATGTGATTACATTTTCACGCAATTTGGGTGCATAGATCCTGAGAACTCAGTACCCTGAGCAACCACCGGAAGAAGGGATGGAGGGAGGGGAGGAGAGGGGGAGATGAGCGGGGGGCGCGCTGAAGAGGGCCAGGTAGGGAAGAGGAAAAAGGGGGCCCTGGGGAGGGGGGGGGGGAACAAGGCCAGGTTATAGTTGGAAGGAAGGGTAGATGTCACAGCGAAGTTCGTCATCTGGGAGGGGGAGGCGTTGGAAATTGCATTGATGAAGGAGATGGAGGGTGTGGAGGTGGAGAGAGGGAGGGATACAGCGATAGAGGCGCCACAATGGGTGGGGGGTGGAGAGGAAGGAGGAAACCAGAGGGTGGAGGGGATCAAGCCTGCGGACAATGTAAAGAATGCGGAGATGTTGGAGGAACAGGAGGAGGTGGGGGAAGGGGTTCAGTTCATACAGGAGCAGTGTGGGGGAAGGAAGGAGGATCTGTGTGGGGGAAGGAAGGCGGATACGGAAAGCAAGGCAGAGCGCATGGCGTTCAAGGATTTGGAGGGCCTTGTAAAAGTGGGTGGGGGCGGAGATCCAGGCAACGCTGGCATAACAGAGGATAGGACGGGTGAGGGATTTGTAGGTGTGGAGGATGGTAGATGGATGCAATCCCCATGTCCGGCCAGACAGGAGTTTCAGAAGGCGGAGGTGGGAACGGGCTTTCTGCTGGACGGTCTGGAGATGAGGGGTCCAGGTGAGGTGTTGGTCGAGGGTGAGGCCAAGGTATTTCAGGGTGGGGGTGAGCTGGATGGGACGACCATAAAGAATGAGGTAGAAATCATGGAGGCGAAAGGAGCGAGTGGTGCGGCCTATGATGATTGCCTGGGTTTTGGAGGGGTAGAAGCCAGTAGAGAGGATGACATTATAGAGATGGGCGAGGACAGTCAGGAAGGAATAGGGGCTTTCTCGAATGTGACGGTAGGTGACACAGTCGTGACCAGGGGCTGTGTTGCGTTTGGTTACACCAAGTGGTGAACTTGTGCAGGTGGGTTTGGAGGGTACGTTGAGACCGTTGAAGGGTAGGATAGAGAGCCAGGAAGGCGGTGTCATCAGCATACTGGATAAGTTGTAGGGGTGGCTTGGGCATATCAGCTGTATACAAGAGATAAAGGAGAGGGGAGAGGACAGAACGCTGGGGGACGCCAGCCATGGGATAAAAGATATGGGAGTTGGTGTTGTGGAGGGTGAAATAGGAAGGATGGTGCGAGAGGAAAGGAGCGACCAGACGGACAAAATTGATAGGCAGGGCGTAGGTTTGGAGTTTAAAGAGGAGACCAAGATGCCATACACGGTCATAGGCATTTTGGAGGTCAAGGCAAACAAAAATGGCGGAGGGACGGGAGTTGAGCTGGAGGGACAGAGGGTGAACAAGATTCAGGAGTTGGTCTTCAGCAGACAAGGAGGGTCGGAAGCCACACTGGGCAAGGGGGAGGAGGTGGTGTTGAGCAAGGTGCTGATGGATACGGTGGGAGAGGATGGATTCAAAGACCTTACTGAAGACGGAGGTGAGGCAGATGGGACGATAGGAAAAGGCGGCAGAGGGGGATTTGTTGGGTTTGAGGAATAAGAGGACGCGGGAGGTCTTCCACAGGTCAGGGTAGAAGCCAGTAGAGAGGATGACATTATAGAGATGGGCGAGGACAGTCAGGAAGTAATAGGGGCTTTCTCGAAGGTGAAGGTAGGTGACACAGTCGTGACCAGGGGCTGTGTTGCGTTTGGACCGAAGGATAAATTTAATGTCTTGTGCTGTGATGGGAGTGTTTATGTCGGAGGGGGGCAACTGCCCCAAGTACTGGAGACTAGGAGCAAGTGGAGCGACCGAGGTATCGGCACATTCCATGACGGTGGGGAAAAGAGAATAATCAAAGTGAGGATCATCGGGGATAGAGAAGACCTCGGAAAGGTGGGAAGCAAAGTGGTTGGCCTTACTGAAGTTGTCAGGAAGGGGGCGATCGTTATGGAGAAGGGGGTAGTGGGGAGCGGAAAGGGAACCAGTAAGGCGATGGAAGGCGGACCAGTACTTGGAGGAGTTGATAGGGAGGGTGGCGTTGAGTCGTGTGCAGGTCTGGCGCCAGTTTCGGCGTTTCGTTGCTGTAATAAGGTTCCGCACGTGTCGCTGTATTTGCCGGTGGTGTTGGAGTGTACCTTTGTCTCGAGTGTGCAGGAAGGAGCGATAGAGGCGGCGGGATTCACGGAGGAGGAGGACAGCCCGCGGAGGGAGAATGGGACGGTGGGGGTAGATGGTTTTAGTAGGAACATGGGCGTTCATGGCGTCAGTAATTACCTTCTGAAGGAAGGACGAAGCATGGATGATGTCGTCAGGATGGCGATAGGTAAAAGGGTGGCTTTCGACCTGGGTGGAGATGGAGTCCCGGTAGGCATCCCAGTTGGCATGGTGACAGTCATGGATGACCTTGGGAGGGGGTGCACGGTGCAGAGCCGGAGGGGGGCAGTGAGCAGACGTGATGGTGAGAAGGACAGGGAGGTGATCGCTACCTGTGGGGTCAAGGACGGCGACAGCAATACGCCCAAGGAGGTTGGAGGAGGCAATGACAACATCGGGGGTGGTGTCATTTCGGGTCGGGTGTGCTGGGGAAGGGGAACAAGGTCACCTTGGATTGTGGAGAGAAACTTATGCCACCGCCGAAGGGAAGCAGGGGAGAAAGAGAGGGAAGGGAAGAGACTTAAACTAGGAGGCGGGTGAAGGTGAAGTGGGCTTGGTTGTGGGAGTAAGTGGCGAAGGTGTTCAGGTGGAAAATGGAGCGAGCGGCAAGGGAGATTTGTTGGAAGGTGTGGGGGCGCTGAAAAGGGTGAATGTTTTGGAGTACAACGGTAAGGAACCAGATGATGTCCTCGGCTGTGGGGGGTGGACAGAGGGAATTGTTGGGATGGACAGGGGGATCGACGGGACGAACTGGCGAACTGGGACTGTAAGCTCAGGGGTGGCTGGAGGGGGTTTAGCTTTACACTTGTGGGAGTAGGTGGGATGGGGGCCATTGCAGGTATTACAGGAAGGAGGAGCAGCGAGGTTGGGGCAGTTCTTAAGAAAGTGGGAGGCCTTGCAATGGGGACAGGTGGTGGGGGGGGGGAGGTTTGCAGTTGGGAGTCAGGTGGTCATTGTACATGACACACTGCTGGCAACGGTAGGATTGGGGAGGGGATTTGGAGGATTCAACAGGGTGGCGATGGTGGTATATCAGGGCACCCTGGATGAGGAGATGGTCAATGGATGGGGCGGACTCAGAGAATACCCGCATGAGGTAAGTGGGACCAGAGGTATTGTGGATACAGCGGGCAGAGTGGATTTCCAAGTCTGGGTGGGAGTTCAGTTCTGCCAACACTTCATCCTCTGTGATCACCGGGCTGAGCTTGGGGATCACAGCGGTGTAGGTGGGGGGCGACGGGGAGGCTGGGGCTGACGAGGAGTGGAAGCGGAACTGAAGGGTGTCAGAGAGGCGTGGGGGCCAAACATAACTTGTGGGATTTTTCGCAGGAGGTCTGTGTGGAAGGATGGGGACGGGGACTTGATAAGGACTGAGTCCCTGCGTGGAATGAGTTGGGAGATGGGAGCACCAGGTAAGTACTTTCGTATCTCCATGGTGAGGGTACGAGCGTCGAGGAACTTAGGATCGGGAGTTGACAGGACAAAGGTGTGGAGGGTGGGGGCCGAGGTATGGGTGGCAGGAGGAGGGCGATGGTGGCTCGGCGCGACGTGATGCGGGCGGGAGATGCAGATGATGAAGCGACGGGGTGGGTGAGAGAGGGGAAGCCGACCACCTGACGGGCGGCAGCAGAGGCGGAAACAGAGGCGTACGTGAGGGCTGGGGTAGTAGTGGGAGCTGTTGAAGGTGTGGAGGCTGGAGGAAGGGTGTAGAGGTGTGGGTATGCAGCAGGGGGATGGGTAAGTGGGGGAAGGGGAGAGGAGGTGTAAGGAGGGAGGCCAGGGGCGGCACTCTAGGAAGTGACTGTGGGAGAGGGGGAGGGGGAGGTGTAGATGACAGTGGAGGTGGGAGTACTCATTGCAGACTCCGGCCTTTATAGCGCTTCGGCGGATGAGTGCCTCGGAACTATTTTCCATCACGTGGTTTGACGTGTGAAAATAGTTCCAGGATCTGCAGCGACCTCTTCCTTATGTTTATGTGGGCAAATAGTGGGCCCTGGTGGCCGCTGTTATCTTTGCTGTGTTGTTGTTGTTGTTGTTGTGGCCGTTCATCAAAATTGCCTGTCGATTGTGTAGTGCTTCGGTGTGCCTGCGAAGTGGGCAACCCGCGGCTGCAGGCTGTCAGTTTCGTTGCTGATACTCTACGCGCCGTGATGCCTGGTGGAGAAGGCCACAGCAAAAACCATCATAAATAGATGTAGCATTCAAAAAGTACGATAAAGGTCAACAAAGGTTATGTGGATATGTAAATTATTAGAAAAGGAAAATTTCTACAATAGAAAATCTGTGTAAACTTACTATCAATAATTATTGATTCAAAATTAACGTCAAGTGTACACACTGCTTTCATCTGTAACAAAGAAAATGACAACTACGTCAAATGCATTAATTAAATAAAAATTTATACTCAACATCACTATTAAATTTAAAATCTCCTCACTACTTATTATTCCAATGGCAATATATGGCTCAGAAATTTGGTAATTTATCTTTGACAGCAAACTCCAAGTTTAAGTACATACAGGTCATTCGAAACCAATTCTTACGTATTAATATTGATGCTTGCCATTACCTGCCTCACGCAATCATGTTCATAGATCTCCAGATCCATAAAATTCTATTCGTCATTTCATAGCAAGCTCACTACTTCTAGGCCAAGACCCAATCTTGGCCACATAATCTTATTCAAACCTTAGGCGATTCCCACCAGATACTGTCGCATAGCATGAACTCAAGGACATTTAACGATGTTTGTAGACCACTGCAGTATATCGAGATGTAGTAGTTATATTTCTATATGTCGAGATATATGTCTTCAGTGGCACTTTGGAGCAGGAGGAGCCGAAGACACGTCTTGAAAGAGAAATTTGGCTCTCCACTTGATTTCGAAAGTGCTCAGAGATACATTCGAAGGCGCTATATAATGTGAAAAGCATCATAACCAATCAGTAAGTTAGCACTCACAGGTAATTTGCTGAGACAGTCACCCAGTGGCATGAAACAGTAAGGAAGGTATTAACCACAGTTCTTGTGATTCTATATCTCATCAGAGGAGAAAACATATCTATATTACTCGCCCATGTTAAAACTGTGGTAGTTTTCGAGAAGTACTATCGGTCCGATGTAAGGAACGGAGGAAAAATCGGTGGTGTTGTTTCCAGTACAGGTTCAAATGGTTCAAATGGCTCTGAGCACTATGGGACTCAACTGCTGAGGTCATTAGTCCCCTAGAACTTAGAACTAGTTAAACCTAACTAACCTAAGGACATCACAAACATCCATGCCCGAGGCAGGATTCGAACCTGCGACCGTAGCGGTCTTGCGGTTCCAGACTGCAGCGCCTTTAACCGCACGGCCATCCAGTACAGGAAAAAGCTTATTCTTCCATTAGTTAATAACTGGTTCTTACTTTACCTTATTCTTGCATATAAAAATGAATATTCACAAGTTGATCCTGATGAAAAATACTACACCTTGTTTCGTGATAGTGCTCCATTTGCGGGTTTGCAAATTCAACGAGTGACATGTGAATGACTTCGAAAGGTGGATGAGAGCTAGCGATTAACAGCGAAGATGAACGATTTTTATGCAAGAGTCGGAGACTAAATCTAGTAGACCAGAATGATTGAAAGGATCGACCGTGCAATCTTCTGGGCATCAGCTCATCATACACCTCAAGTGATCTGTAATAATCACGTAGAAAGTATATCAGAATGCCACGCTATTAAAGACGTGCTTCATGAGTTACTTTGACACGAAACACTTGTGTGAGCACTCGTATATGAAAATCTGTCATTTTATTACTAATAAACTTGAGATTCAAATTTAGCTCAGTATTCTCGTGTGTTTTTTGAATCAGCTACCTAGTTTCCTTCAGTCTATTCAATATATTTATCCTTTGGGTTTGCTGGAAAGACTGTTTTCTATCACGTTCTTTGTATGAGTGATATACTTCACGTTATCATGTTTTACGTCCCTAACTCACTTTTCTGTTTCGGTGAACAAGGCACTTCTACCTTTTTATTCTAGAAGAAGGTGTGTGTGTGTGTGTGTGTGCGCGCGCGCGCGTGAGCGCGCGCACACACACACACACACATACACACAAATACTATTAATACCGAATACGGAGTCAGTGTATCCGTTCGGTGCCCTCAGTTCGGAAAATAACAGACTATATTTCCGTGAATGTTTGTTTTGTTTTATCTATATGCTCTCAATTACAATGAGACTTTTCACAGTATGTTCGCAAACCTTAATTGAGTAACTGTCAAAAAAATATAACGCATTGTGCATATATTTATCAGTTATCAGAAGGTTACGTAATTAGTTGTCCTGAAATAGAATGCTAACAGCTAAAAATAATTTTGGCAGGAACGAAACCAATTACATTAAACATCTGCAATCATCCAGTGAAGGAAACTCAATTACGCAAATGACACTTGGCATTTTATTTTTACGCGAGTTTTATCATTCAACCTTGCAATGAAATATTGTTTTCTATTCTATGTCGAATTATTTTTATTCGAAGCATAGCTGGATTCCATCCAGTATACTTTCACATTCAAGTGCCCTACATTCCATATTTTCTTCTACGGCGCTTCTGCAGTGTTTTCTAGGACATCAGTGAAACTGCAACAAAAAATTTCAGAAAAGATACTTCAGCCAAGAATAAAAAACAAAACAATTAGCGTAAGCCTACTAAGTCTTACAAGGAGCATACTGAACTGACGTGCTGCACCACTATACATGTGGAGACAGCTGAGACAGACCACTGCAAATATATTCGGATGTAGTAAGTGTAAACAACTGCTATTTGTACAGAGTTACAGAGGACAATGTGGGGATCCCTGACGTCCGGAAGTATTTTTTTGGTATTTGTAGCCATACACTCGCCTCTATGTTACTGGAAAGGGAATTCGAAGTGGGCCACAGTGACACTAAATGTGTAGTACGTGACAAAACAGAAATAACGTAAGATCATCGCAAGCTAATACCCAGAAGTCAGTATGAATGTTCCGAAAACTTCTGCCATGTTGTACTAAATGTAAGCAACCTTGTAAATGATAATAGGGTACGTCATTTTGTTATTATAAGAGAATACTAACAACTGCTATAAATCGATTATGTGCAGTCAATGTTTCGCGTAAAATTCAATCTAGACTTATCGCAGGACATGTCCGTGGTACACCCCATTCCATTTCCTCAGAGATCGCCAGTATTTCCTTGTAGATCTCTTAACTCCGCCCAAAGAGAAAAGTCATTCTCACGAATCTGTTGATGGAGCGAAATGTAGAAAGGATGAATATCGGTGAAAAATGGTGATTCATGGAATGTGTGTTACCGGTGCTGGTATGTTAGCTGCATTTCTCTCGTTGGTTGCCGTTTTTTGGCATATTTTATTCTTTACACTTCCGGTTTCTGTATGTTTCCATTTAATGTCAGCTAAGCCAGATATTGCTGTCTTCGCATAATCATGGAACTCCCAGCATAAAAACGCACCACTGCTCTAACGTGTGGCTACATTCTCCATAGACGAAAACCATATGCCGCTTTTTGAATGTCGTATACGTTGCCAAAGTGTGTCTGGAAATTATTTGATCGCTATGTCAGTGAAGAAGACCGATGGTTTTTCCACTGGTGTGTAGAACTAAAGATCGAAAGTAGCTTTTGCATGATGTGTCACTGGCAAGTAGCGAAAGAGCTATTAAACTTGGACTATACAATGTAGTACACGAGGTTACTGAACGAAGTACGCAATGAGACGAAAAGAAGTGTCGCATTTGGTCAAAGACAATAATTACACTGAAGTCACGGCAGTTCATGATGGGCCCCTGGACATTACAAAAGCCGGCACGTGGTTCTTAATAAGTTCTATGATCAACATGAACGGCCATTCATGGACTGCGGGGGTTCCCGTGCTGGCCACAAGATTGTGAGGGAGCTATTGTTGTGGTATGGCGTTCCATTTCTCCACCAGCGCGGTTCATAAGTGCCGAGTGCTCATTGGTGCACGTGAATGTACTGGTACGTCATCCCAGCGCATGCCACACGAGATCGATGAGATTTCAGTCGTCCCAAGAGATTCTTCAACTGCGCTGTTCCTTGCTGTCACGCACTGTCATCAACAAAAATGAAATCAGAGTCGAATGCAACCCTCAAAAGACGCACATGAGGAGGGAGTAGTCACAAAAACGTCGACTGGTAGTGTTCGAATCCTGCCTCGGCCATGGATGTGTGTGCTGTCCTTAGGTTAGTTAGGTTTAAGTAGTTCTAAGTTCTAGGGGACTGATGACCTCAGATGTTGTCCCATAATGCTCAGAGCCATTTGAACCAACTGGTAGTGTACCGCGTTCAAATATTTGCATGTCAGTACGCCTAAGCAATATTAGGTGTCCGAAAGCCGTAACGCCTGGGCCACAGACCGATCATATTCGACAACTGGTTGCATTACGAGTTCGCGCTTAATAGGGAACATACAGAATCACTATCCAGACCACCTTCATGCAGTTGCCGAGCCACTGTGCAACATGAGATTACCTGCATTGCAGTCATGTTAAATGTGATTGCAACTGCGCTCATTGTTTGACGGGAGTCCCTTCTTGCCTGCTGTTCTGTGTAGCGGTCATCAATGTGGGGTCGACCACATTCTCTCCTTCGGGCAGCAGTGTCTGTGGTTTGGAACGAACCCCACGCACATGAAACAGTGCTGTGAGCAAACAGCAAATCCTGGGCTACGCCCATCACACTTCGTCCTTCTTTCAGTTTTTCGAATCATCTTCCCCGTTCGAAATTATCCATATGTTGTTTCATGGCCATGTTATAATGAAGAACATCACCTGATTGACACACTATGTCTGTTACCGTTTATTCCAATCCCAACTAGTTTCAAGTACGTTACATTATTGGTCCTTAACGTTTTCTGTGCACTGTAGCTCACAGGCAAACACTCGATCCATATTTTAGTTACATGTTTACATTTGGTACATTTGGGCAAAAGTTTGTCGGATTGCGTCTCCTGACACCTGAGAAGTAGTCTACTGAGCTGTTATTTTCTTACTAATCTATGAAGTACCAATTAATTTATCCTATTTATCTTCTAAGACTCCATTTCAAAATCATGAATTGCAATTGCATAGAAAATATATTGTAATAATTCGGCAGCTGTAAATGTTACACTTTATTTGCGTACGTCCGAACATTTGCTACGGTATCTGTTGTTAATTAGCGGCAGCTGCATCTCGTTATATTTGTTCGTTATGAATATGTTTGTGCCGTCTTGTTTTAGCTGTGGGAACCAATCTAAATATCATCATTTGATCAGCTTTGGTAATCGTTACAACGAACACAGACTCCAATAGCGCTGCTTTTGTCTTTGTCTGCTGCACATATGCATCAGTCTCTGTGTTCAGACATAACCATATGTAGTGCATAGTAACGGCTGACACGGCTAGTGGAATGTATCTGACGAGTTGGTGGCATAAAATGGGCATGTCTTGCAAAGTAGGCGCATAGCACGTGACATGTCCGTAAAGACTGATAAAGTGCGGTAAATAAAATTAAAAAAGTCATTTAACTCTCGCAAAGCCAACCATGGATATGATCTCTACATTCCTATACGAAATCACACATGTTACTAGGAGAGGCGTGCCCCACTCCCTTTTATGGACAATCCGATGATTAATTAGGAACACGGTGGAAAATTAAGTAGCATTGTGATCGCTTTAGCCCACACAAAATTTCACTGTGAGTTTGTAAGATCCTGTACATTCCGCGGAACTAACTGAATCGTTCATTTCAGAAAGGTCCTATTCCCATCTGACACACTTTTGAGAAAAGTGAAAACAGCTGATTTTATATTTTAGGGCATTTTCTTAATTGTTTGCAGTGTCCATGTGAGAGACGCCATTACGAAAAATTATTCTAACTTATTATATACTCGAATGTTGTGTCTGTTCATTACCAAATGTTAAAGACAACATTTAAACGATTCAAAATATAAATTCATGAAAATAAACCGTTCATGAGCAATGGAAATCGCAAATCACACATCTTCTGTGTCCGGTGCTCCCGCAGCAGCTGGCCACTGACGAAAAGTATTCCAGAATTCTAGGACGATTCCATCCTGCACATTGTAAGCAGCTGACTTCTTTACATGTCTCACCTTCTTTACACTGACAGGAATGTAGTCACCTGAAAAGGCTCGAACAGCTAGGAAGTCGAGGTTGGATCGAAAGCTCCAGGTAGTGCTAATCTGAACTTGTGGGTATTTAAACCGTTGATCATAATGCAGGCTGCCGCCATGAACTGTGCGGCTGGTCCCAGCGGAGGTTCGAGTCCTCCCTCGGGCATCGGTGTGTGTGTTTGTCCTTAGGATAATTTACGTTAAATAGTGTGTAAGCTTAGGGACTGATGACCTTAGCAGTTAAGTCCCATAAGGTTACACACACATTTGAACACATAATGCAGGCTGTTACAGTCCTAAATACGTCAAACCTGAAGACAAAATGATAAAATGTTGTAACACTGAATGCTACTTTCAAGTTCCCTCGTGATGTAACTGTTTCTAGTGAATGAGCTATCCACTTGTAAAAACACGTACAACACGATTTGGAAGTCCAAGATTTCATCTTTACAGAGAATTGTCGACTTTTACTTGATTATATGATGAGTTTAACTTAATCGATAATAGTATATACCCTATCAAATCATTGCAGTGATCTCTTGATTCTGCAAAAACTCTATGAGATGGTAATAAAGAGTGTCCCCTGACAGGAAAGAATACCTATATTTTCTAAAATTTTCCAGCATCCACAAAAACTTGACATTCTTATCAGACAGCTGCTTTTGTTTTGTGCTAGGCAGTTATCAGAAAACAGATGAACAATTTCTATGTCCTTGGGGAAGCACCTGGTGACGTACTGATACAAGAAAGTGCACTCTCCGTTAGGGCCTTTGTGGGGGACATCCTCGTGATAAAGGTAATGAAATACTGTTTTGTCTTTCAAATTGCGAATGTCTAAAACATTAACTGCCACCCACCGGAGTTAAAACAGGTCTTGAAGAGGTACTCTTGGTACATGAAGTCCGCAGCTCGTGGTCGTGCGGTAGCGTTCTCGCTTCCCGCGCCCGGGTTCACGGGTTCGATTTCCGGCGGGGTCAGGGATTTTGTCTGCCTCGTGATGACTGGGTGTTGTGTGATGTCCTTAGGTTAGTTAGGTTTGAGTAGTTCTAAGTTCTAGGGGACTGATGACCATAGATGTTAAGTCCCATAGTGCTGAGAGCCATTTGAACCATTTTTTTGGTACATGATGATTCTGCTTGAAATCAAAGCTCAGACTCAAAATATGTTTACATTCTTAGACAGCCTTTCACGTATATTCAGATAAGTATTAAAGTTCTTGGTTCTTCTCTTCTGCACCATGAGATCACAAAGCACAGTCCGTCGAGATGCCTCATTTAGACTTTTGTTTTTAATTTACACCATTAATCGCTCACATTCACAACACGCATGTACCTCTTGTGTGCCGGAATAAAGGTCAAAATCCTGGTTAAATATTTTCATACAGTATTTGTATTTGATCGGCGAAAGAGGACTCATTTCTTTGAAAAGCTCACTTACGTGACGGTACGATTTATCAGCATAATGGGAGTCTTTCTTCGGAAATGATGATATGTACTTACGAACTTGGCAATTTCAAATTCTGATACTGAATTAACGCTCTTTGCCTTTCCTCGTTCATCTTTAGGGCTTTTTACAACCAGTCGTTGCTGTCTTGTGCTTCCTACGCTTTCTTCGACAACTGCAAATAAGCTTAGAAATGATTGTCTGCAAATATGGATAAAATGTGTTCCCATCATGCAATGATATTTGAAACAATTTGCCTGTGGATATTTCCCTTCCCTTGGTCTATGTCGTTTTACTTTTTCTGCGCCGGCCGGTGTGGACGAGCGGTTCTAGGCACTACAGTTTGGAACCGCGCAATCGCTACTGTCGCAGATTCGAATCCTGCCTCGGGCATGGGTGTGTGTGATGTCCTTAGGTTAGTTAGGTTTCAGTAGTTCTAAGTTCTAGGTGACTGATGACCAAAGAAGTTAAGTCCCACAGGCTCAGAGCCATTTGAACCATTTTTTTCTTCCAGTATTAGGCTCCGAAAGTTACAGATCTTATTCATCTTTACTATTAAGATCCAAAACATGTGTGAGAATTGACAATCGATCATATAGACTAATGGATTCAAAACACGTAGAATGGCATGCACAAGGTTGTCCCACAGATTGTGCTGGTATCAGCTTAGCTCGGTAACTGCTATGCTCCAATCCATGTAGCTTAGCAGTTTGATTACATTTTGTTAATACAACTCAGGATGACATACACCATTCCTCTGCCTTTTCTTATCCGTAGGTTCACCTTCACAATCATATTCACTCATATTGACAGAATACAGGAGACTATTAGGACACATTATCACATCCTACTGCTTGCTCCACCACAGCGACTTTGAAACAAACCACAGATGCATTATTGAAATCCCTCTCCCGCCTTTTTGACCGTCACAGCATCTCAATAAAGTACATGGAACTATTTTCAGAACTGTTGAGAGTAAAAGCGCCTGCCAAGAATGACAATGACTCGTCTCTCACCTATAATAATTTGGGTAAATCATTAAACAATTAGGTATTTTTAGTACTGATCACAAACACAGTTGACATGGGCCATAGTTTTACGAAAAAACGTAGTGGTAGCCAGTCCAATTGGATGAGCCTCATTGCAAGACTAATTAGTCGTAACAGCGGTGCTTTAATCGCATCTGCACCACGACTATGTAATTTCACAACGTGTGTAATGATTCAAGAAATTCACTGCAAATGAGTTCTCTGAATCGCGATGCCTAATAATTTGGAAAACAAGCGGCACAAGTATGCTCACTGCTAACACCGCCGTTATTCAAGTTACAATACAGAGAGATTTACAAACAGATGTAATCGTTCCTAATCCTAATGGAGTATTTAATTTTCTTTACAGGTAATTATTAGAAAACATGTGCGACTTACACAGTAGTTAATGAAGCAACACTGAAATACTACGCATTAAGAGACACGAACAGTACACTGCGAAATACTGAGATACAAAATGTTTATAAATTGAGAAAAGTGCCAGATATTTGCCTCAGAACTGAAATAATCTTTAATACCTTTTGTTTTATTACATTAAAATAGGAACCCTGTTTTTTAAGGAAATGATGTTGATTAAATTTATATGTGACATTTATAAAAAGAAATGTTTACGTAAGAATTTGTGTTGCTCTTTTCCTTCAAATAAAAGATCCTCAGTCATACAATATGGAAATGAGGAACATTAATGTATCCCAGGCAATGGCGTCTTAGATTAGTAGTGAACTCAAACGCAGTCAAGTCTCAGTTACATGAAGAAACCATGCTCTCCAAATAGTTCGTTAGAAAAGGTACTGGGATTTGCGGGTGAAAGTTTATATAATCGGTGCCCTTACACTATTATTTTCAAAAGATGAAACGCAATAATAAATCAAAGAACTAAACTTTTTTTTTACATTTGGGCGCCGAAACGTTAATGAAACAAAATTACACACGTGTTGCAAAGTTAGAATCCTTATTTTGATACACGATGAACGCATGCCAGTACATGATAATACCACTGAGGAGCTGGGTACTGTAGGAGAAACGAACTGGGCGTTGTCCAAAGTCACGGGAAGGGGTGTCCCATTTGAAGATTTGTCGTGAATGACTCCTGAATGTAGCTACTAGCTACAGCGTGTGGCATGGATACAGACATGTATGAGCAGTCTGTTCCAAACAGGTTTTTAACCAGTGTGGCAGCGCATCGCGAGTTGGCTGACTTTGAACATGGGGTTGTTGCGAGATTCATGGATAATAACTGTAGAGTACTAAAAAATTGGGGTTTCTGAGGTCCGCGTTTCCTAAGGTGAATCTCCAGTGTAGGAGAGACAAATGTTTCCTCACGTGTAAATCATCACGAAAGATGGTAAGCTATTTAAGTAGCCACCGAAGAGGTAAACGGACGATCGATGATCTACTGTGGACCACGTCGCCTCCGATGAACCCATTCTTACGAGGAGTGTACAGACACAGATGCACCAAACAGGCCTTTCGTGCCTCCCTGTGACATCAAGCCAATCAGTGTAGAACGGATTGAAAGTATTGTACACATTAAAATGAATCAGTATGTATAGCGTAGCTTGTAACACAACGCTCTGAAGCAACATACAAATTGAAAACATCAGATTGGTTTTTCAACGTAATATGTGCATTACACATACAACGACAAGCAGCAACGAGCGAGGTGGCGTAGTGGTTAGACACTGGACTCCCATTCTGGAGGACGACGGTTCACTCCCACGTCCGGCCATCCTGATTTAGGTTTTCCGTGATTTCCCTAAATCATTCCTGGCAAATGCCGGGACGGTTCCTCTGAAAGGGCACGGCCGACTTCCTTCCCCATCCTTCCCTAATACGATGAGACCGATGACCTCGCTGTCTGGTCTCCTTCCCCAAACAACCCCAAACCAACCCCGACAAGCGGCATCAAATGTGGGTTTTTAGCTGTCAAACAATTTGATCTCTCAGATAGTACTCTCACAACTGTTTACACCAGGGCCGAATTTTCACTAATACTTGCTGTCTGATAGTTCCTTGCTAGTACTTTTTGTAAGTGTCTGAGAGTGTGGCGAGAGCACATGTCGGAAGCGTTCACACACTGCATGGTGAGAGCGTCTGTGCGAGCTGAGAGTTCACTCTCGGCAGGATTCTTCTATTGTCTATGAAGACGGTTTCTGCCCTTTCAGACATGTCCGAAAGAACAGATACCACCTTCATATAGTTAAGGCTAACAGCATCGAATGACCTGAGCCGAAACAAGACCCCGGGAGTAGACAACATTCCTTAGAACTACTGACGGCCTTGGGAGAGCCAGTCCTGACAAAACTCTACCATCTGGTGAGCAAGATGTACGAGACAGGCGAAGTACCCCCAGACTTCAAGAAGAATATAATAATACCAATCCCAAAGAAAGCTGGTGTTGACAAATGTGAAAATTACCGAACTATCAGTTTAATAAGTCACAGCTGCAAAATACTAACGTGAATTCTTTACAGACGAATGGAAAAACTGGTAGAAGCCGACCTCGGGGAAGATCAGTTTGGATTCCGTAGAATTATTGGAACACGTGACGCAATACTGACCTTACGACTTATCTTAGAAGAAAGATTAAGGAAAGGCAAACCTACGTTTCTAGCATTTGTAGACTTAGAGAAAGCTTTTGACAATGTTGACTGGAATACTCGCTTTTAAATTCTGAAGGTGGAAGGGGTAAAATACAGGGAGAGAAGAGTATTTACAATTTGTACAAAAACCAGATGGCAGTTATAAGAGTCGAGGGGCATGAAAGGGAAGCAGTGGTTGGGAAGGGAGTGAGACAGGGTTGTAGCCTCTCCCCGATGTTATTCAATCTGTATATTAAGCAAGCAGTAAAGGAAACAAAAGAAAAATTCGGAGTAGGTATTAAAATCCATGGAGAAGAAATAAAAACTTTGAGGTTCGCCGATGACATTGTAATTCTGTCAGAGACAGCAAAGGACTTGGAAGAGCAGTTGAACGGAATGGACAGTGTCTTGAAAGGAGGATATAAGATGAACATCAACAAAAGCAAAACGAGGATAATGGAATGTAGTCAAATTAAATTGGGTGATGCTGAGGGAATTAGATTAGGTAATGAGACACTTAAAGTAGTAAAGGACTTTTACTATTTAGGGAGTAAAATAACTGATGACGGTCGAAGTAGAGAGGATATAAAATGTAGACTGGCAATGGCAAGGAAATCGTTTCTGAAGAAGAGAAATTTGTTAACATCGAGTATAGATTTAAGTGTCAGGAAGTCGTTTCTGAAAGTATTTGTATGGAGTGTAGCCATGTATGGAAGTGAAACATGGACAATAAATAGTTTGGACAGGAAGAGAATAGAAGCTTTCGAAATGTGGTGCTACAGAAGAATGCTGAAGATTAGATGGGTAGATCACATAACTAATGAGGCGGTATTGAATAGAATTGGGGAGGAGTTTGAGGCAGAACTTGACGAGAAGACGGAACCGGTTGGTAGGACATATTCTGAGGCATCAAGGGATCAAAAATTTAGTATTGGAGGGCAGCGTGGAGTGTAAAAATCGTAGAGGGAGACCAAGATATGAATACACTAAGCAGATTCAGAAGGATGTAGGTTGCAGTAGGTACTGGGAGATGAAGAAACCTGCACAGGATAGGGTAGCATGGGGAGCTGCATCAAACCAGTCTCAGGACTGAAGACCACAACAACAACAACCGCCCATTGACCTTCTTCTTCTGAGCGGATGCACACGCATTTGCCCGAACTGTTACAGGACTCGGTAAGACTGTGTGCCGCGAGTAATGAGTGTAGTGGGCAGGGGCACTACGAATGTGGTGTGCGGACATTATGTTGGGAATATGGGTCTCACGGGGAGCGTACCACGGATAAATCCCTGCAGTCGCACTATCCTCTGTGCCCTCGGTGGCTCAGATGGCAGTCTGCCTTCGGCAGTGACACAGTGCGGACCGTGTTGCCAGCCGGCCGCGCTGTGGTGCGCGCGCCTGTTTGTTTACGCCGGAGCAGCTTCGCGTGTGCGGTGTTGTGAGTCTAGGACGAGATGGCACACTCGTACAGAAAAACGACTTTGAAGTTCAGTTTTGCGACCGACTATACACGACCAAAGGCACACGAGATTGAACGTTTCTTCAGAGAAGAGGTAAAAATCGATCCACAGGAAATCGTGGGAATCAATTTATCGCTCGTTTCAAGCGTCGTCTACGTCAAACTTGTTGACGAGGCTGCTTGCGTCAGACTTCTACAACGATCACCGAACGGGTATCGTTTCTGTCATGCCGATGGGAATGTAGGTGCGGTTACAGTCGATCACGCGGGAATGGGGATCCGCACTATACGCGTCTTCGAACTTCCGTTTGAGGTCCCGTCTGAACTTGTTACCGACGCCTTTCGACCATACGGTACAGTTATATCCCATGTGGCCGAAAAATGGACGAGTTTTACCACGTATCCCGTTTTAAATGGGGTGAGACAAATACGGATAGAACTGCGCAAGCACGTCCCCTCTTATTTGTACATAGGAGGTTGTCGAGCGATTATCATCTATGATGGGCAACCCGCACTTGCTCGGGGTGCGGGAACGAAGGTCACGTCCGCTCGGAATGTCTCCAGCGACGTTTAGTGCAAACTCCACGGGTTGACGTTCAGGTGCCACAACAGACGACTGTCTTACCGTTGACCTTTGTGGAAGCCCTGAGAGGCGACGTGAGGGAGATTTCCGATAGGCACCAGCAGCTGCCCCCTATAGAGAACATGGACACCAACGGACTGGAACTCCGACCGTCGGTTCTTCCACAACAGACACAGGACACCACACAAGAGATGCAGCTGACGGCCGCTCCAGGCTCATCCGTGGTGGATGCCAGTGCTTCCACCGAGAGCGTGATAGGCCAGGCCCAAGACGGAGGATACGCAACCCACACAGCCGATGCGGAAGCAAGGCAACGGAAACAGCGTTCGCCGAAGAGAAGGAAGAAGCGTCGACTGACTTCTGCTGACGATAGCCATAGTCCCGAGGGGACAGTGGACGACAACGACAGTATCGATCTGAGACCAGTGGATTCCACAGATACCGAGATGACGATGCAGGAACTACACAGCGATGATAACTTGAACTCTCCTTCTGGTGACCGGAAGGCGGAAGTGGAGATGACAACTGTCCAACATCAGAGCGATGACAACGTTACCTCCCATCCTTCGACCTGTTCCGGAAACATGCTGGGGGACTGGGCGCAAGAAATGGACCAACAGGAACAGGATGAAAATACGAACGCGACGATTGAGGATAGTCCTGGCCAGAGGCCGGGAGGGGTCGGGAAATGTTGACCAACTTAGTGAGATGCAGAGCGCCGGGGGTGCAGATGGCCGCTTAATGACACCGCCCTACAACTGATGAACACAAGCCAGGCGTACCGCATTGCCACGATAAACATTAATGGCATACGGACACCGCTTAAAATTCAGATGCTGCAAGATATGTTACGCGCTGCGGACGTGGACATTGTACTCCTACAAGAAGTGCGTTTCACATCGACGCCAGTGTTCTACGGTTACGAGGCACATTATTCAGCGCACGATGAAAGTGGATGCAGCGTAGCGATTCTCACCAGGGAAGGAATAGGAGTGGAAGACGTCAGGTCTCTCCCTTCGGCACGTGGCATAGCGATCACTGTCGACGGCGTTCGTTTCATCAATTTATACGCACCATCTGGCTCCACAAAACGAAGAGAAAGGGCGACTTTTTACACCGAAGAGATAGCACCGTTGTTCGCTGGACGCTTTGATAACTATATAGTGGGCGGCGACTTTAATTGTGTCGTCGACAAAAAGGACCAAGTACCTCATTATGTGCCATGCATGGAACTGCGTGCGTTGATTACCGAAATGGCGCTTCTGGATACCTGGGAACTGCAGCATGGTGACAGACCGGGTTATACGTTTGTCACGGGACACTCGGCGAGTAGACTTGATAGGGTGTATGTGACACGAGCACTACGGACGGCGATACTGGATGCCGAAATCTGGCCAGCGGCTTTTACGGATCATATGGCGTACGTCTGTACGATTTCACTAACGCGTCAGAAGATATGGCGGAGTAAAGGTCACTGGAAAATGAATTGTGCACTTCTACGTGACACTGAATGTCACCGGTCGATAGAGGCGGCCTGGGAGACCTGCGTTCGCCGTCAACGAGCCTACTCCTCGGTTCTCCAGTGGTGGATAAAATGCGCAAAACCAACGTTACGGAGAACGTTGATACGATACGGGCAGGACAAAACGCAGTGGAACCGCACAACGGCTGATTTTTATTTTACAGCCCTGAGGGAGCTGATGACCCAACAACCATCGCCGGAAAGACACACGGCCATGCGCAGGATAAAAGCCAAGTTATTACAGCTGACGAGACTAAGAATGGAAGGTATAATGGTCCGGGCGAGATTGGCGGACACAGTTGCTGCCGAAACCCCCTCCATGCACCACGTGGTACGTGAACGCCAACGACGACGCAGGACATTGATCAGGGAACTAATCTCTGAAACTGGCCAGCAAGTTGTGCACCAGCGTGATATTGCGCATGTGTTTACCGACTATTTCCGCCAGTTATATGGACCTGTACATGTGAACCACGAGACACTACATGATGTCATCTCGGAAATGCCAGATAGAGGACCACCACTGGATGCAGAGACTTTCATCACAGCGATAACAGAGGACGAGCTGACAACCGCAATTGCCAGGGGGGCACCGAACAAGTCCCCAGGACAGGACGGCTTCCCAATTGAATTTTACCGCGCCTTTGCATACCTCATGGGACGGACCTGGATTCAGATGTACAACGAACTCCTGTTACCGCAGACTGAGATACCTGTCGAATTCACGGAGGGTATCATCATCCCAATACCCAAACCACGCGGTGGCAGAAATCCAGGAGATTATAGACCACTCACTCTTTTGAACTGCGACTATAAGATTTTCGCGCGCATCCTTGGGGCTCGCCTGCGGTCTTCACTTTCTGATAGACTCCTCATAGATCAAACTTGCCTCGGCGGTAAGAGCAACGTACATACGGCGCTCAGTGACTACCGAGATATCATCGCATTAGCAGCGGCATGCCGAGTGCGTGGGGCACTCGTCTCTATTGACTTCGACCATGCGTTCGACAGAGTGGATCATACGTTTTTGCATGCGGTGATGGGCAGATTGGGAATCCCACAGGCCTTCATCCTAGTGATCATGCGACTGTTACACGGCGTACGATCAAAGGTCTCGGTGAATGGGCGGGGCACTGACTACATTGTTATTTCAAGGTCAGTTCGTCAAGGTTGCCCCCTTTCGATATCTTTGTATGCAATGGCTTTGGAACCCTGTCTATATGGTCTCCGAAGACGGTTGGAGGGACTGCCGTTGCCACAACTGACCTTTCATTGCCGCGCTTATGCTGACGATGTGATGCTGGTGGCACGGACAGGCGAAGAAGTACGTACGGCGTTGGCATGGATACAGCGATATGGGATGGCGGCAGGAAGCGTGCTTAATCTACAAAAATCACGCTGCATGAACGTCGGTCGAGGATTACAACCGGGTGAGGAAGGCCCGCTCATCTTAGTTAAGACCATAAAATGCCTAGGTATTACGTTCCACACGGATGTGCAGCGGACAGCAGCGGATAACTACCGACGCATATTGAAGCTGATGCGGACAATGGTGCTGTTACAGAAATTAAGAGCGTTGGATATGATTCAGAGGGTGACCTATGTTAACGTATACCTAGCACCGAGACTCACTCACGTAGCGCATGTCCTGCCTTTAACGCGCACAATGGCATCACGGATACAAGCAACTTTCGGAACCTACGTGAGTGTGGGACACCTGTTTAAGATCCGATACACAACGCTCACGCTACCACCTGGAGAGGGTGGACTTGGTCTAGTGAACGTGTATGAAAAGGCACGGGCGTTATTCGTAAGTACGATTTTCCGACAGTGGCGCGGTCAATTTCGCAATATCTCGGGTGCGTTAGCCGATGTACTAGCGCCCACTTCAATGCTGCCCCCAGTCAATGTGGGCCATATTTCACCGAAGCTGTCACATTTCAAGTCCTTTTTTTTGGAGCTTAGCTATGTCAGAGGTTCCTTCCCAACAACACGACTACCGACGACGCGAGACGTATACCAACTCTTACTGCGCCGGTGCCCCAGGAATACCCTGGAAAAGAAGTACCCAGACAAGAACTGGCGACAGATATGGCGCGTTATACGGAACGTTTACCTTCCAACGTCGGTACGCTCAACATGGTATGTGGTGATAAATAGGAAGTACGCAACGAATCAACGGCGGCACGCGATTCATTTGGCGGACACTCCACTATGTTTAGGCTGCGCAACAGTGGACACTGATGAACATCGTTTAGTATGTAGTGGGACGGCTCCAGTGTGGCACTTGGCACAACAGATATTGGCGTTCCTGTTACGCTCCGCCCCTCACACAATTTCATCAGACACACTTTTTTTCCCCCAAGAATCTTATTTCCCGGTCCAAAAAACCAATGCGGTGACATGGGTGCGGGGAATGGTGGTGGGCTACGTATATAACGAATCGGAAAAGGACAAAATTGATTTTTGGCATTTTCTCCTGGATGGACACACGAAGCTGCAACAGCATAAGAAATATAGGCAAGACTTCGCTAATTACTTGCGACTTACATTTACCGACCCGCCGGCCAGATGGGGTGTGACGGGTGAGAGATGAGATAGACGAAGAAGCCGAGATAGACATCGATCACACTTACGGACCCTTAGTTAATTTCGAGAAGACGACCCAGTCTTACCCCAACGTCTGGAGAACGAGTCGATAGATGGCTCTTTTACTCTATCGAACGTCGGGTCGTGAGCAGGTGTCGCCCCCGACACGTATTTCATTTCATTGCTACAGGAGCATGTTTCTTTTGTATTTGTACTATCCGCAATAGTAAAAAAAAAAAAAAAAAAAAAAAAAAAAAAGATGGAGAGAGCGTCTGCCATGTAAGCAGGAGATCCCCGGTTCGAGTCCCTGTCGGGGCACACATTTTCAACTATCCCCGTTGATGTATATCAACGCCTGTCGACAGCTTAAGGTATTGATTTGATTATCATTTCTTCTATTGTAGTTCTGAGAGTGAAGGAAAAAGTTGCGATGGAAGAGTGTGGCGCCGCAGCTGCACTTTTAATATTTTAGTGATGTATTTACGTGCTCTGTAGTACTCTTTAAGTTTACAGCTTTCGAAATTGGCTAACTGATTGTGCGTTTCGTTTAGGAGTTAAAACGCGTGATTTCCTCCATCAGACTCGTCCCACGGCCACATATTACGGCTCAAAACATGTCCTTTAATGTGTGCACGAGTACGGCAAAATGAATTACCAAGGTCTAAACTCGCATAGCGCGACTATCTGAGATCCTGACCTACTCTCGGACACTAACAGCGAGCTGACACTCGGGCTGTTTACTCGGTACATATTACTCGCAAAAGCTCTGTAAGATTGAGAATCTCTCACGCGAGTACCTGCCTTTACCCGACATAGTAAAATGAAGCATAGGATTGTTGGCTGGAAGACACCGAACGGCAGGTTCAGGAGCCTAATAAGATTTACTTGTCGCCTCGCGGGATTAGCCGAGCGGTTTTTGGCGCTGCAGTCGTGGACTTTGCTGCTGGTCCCGGCGGAGGTTCAAGTTCTCCCTCGGGCATGGGTGTGTGTATTTGTCCTTAGGATAATTTAGGTTAAGTAGTGTGTAAGCTTAGGGACTGATGACCTTAGATGTTAAGTTCCATAAGATTTCACACACATTTGAACATTCACTTGTCTTTTGCGCGCAACCGTACTTGTTCTCAATGGCAGTGTTGCTTCGGGAAGTGTCAGTAGTGTGTGTTCAAAGATATCTGGTCGGTTTAGGTGACTGTAATGTGTGTGTGTGTGTGTGTGTGTGTGTATGTGTGTGTGTGTGAGTGTGTGTGTGTGTGTGAGTGTGTGTGTGTGTGTGTGTGTGTGTGTGTGTGTGTGTGTGTGTGTATGTGTGTCTTGTTTGTGCTGGATGATGGTGAGAGAAGGAAGAGAGTGAAACCCAGTGGCATGACGTAGCCTGCTCCTCTGGAGTAGCATCAAGGTGGCCGTAAAGGCGAAGGGAAAGTAACCAACAACACGTGACGTACACAGGAGGTTAGCCATCGAAGTACTAGACTCGACGTTCCTCAACGTCTATAATCTCATTATACAAGACGTTGCTTAACGTTGGTAATCCGACGAGAACCAATGTATTGAATGAGGTAAGGCTGTTGGGAGTCCACAAAGTGCTTCGACTTAAAAAAATATCTTAAGCTTGGTGGCTACAGAAATGCGTGTTACGTAAGCGGCGTTAGAGTCTTTAATCAGATTTCATTATAAAATTTTTGGTTATTCGAAACCAGTCATCTGGAGTAGACTACACCCCCCATCCCCAGAGTTATTGTGTTTCTTGGAATGAAAAACAAAGACATAATTATTCCATCCGATATGCAAGATGAATCAGATCAGCGAAATTTCCTCCGAATCCATAAGTAACCTAATAATCCCAATTCTAATGAAGGAAGTTGCTGGTAGATGTGAAAAAGCCATAGTTTCGAAATAATAACATGAATTACTTAAAGATTTTCTAGACCGCTAGAAGCTTACATTGGAGAAGATCATGTTAGGATCTTGGTTTACGAAGGAATACGCAAGGCTTTAGTGACTAATTTAGAAGATAGACTAGAGGAAGGTTAACCTACAGTCATAGCATTTGAAGACTGAGTGAACGTTTTTGATTTTGTGAATTGCAATACACTCTTCGGAATTTTGAATGAAGCAGTGATAAAATACAGAGATCGGAAGGTTACCTACTACTTCTGCAGAAGCAGTTATAAGAGTCGTCCATGATAGAAGTATATAGTAGTTGAGGAGGGTGTGGAACTTGGTGTAGTCTATCCTTCGTACTATTCAGATTCTTCATTGACCTGCTAATAAATGAAACTAAAAAGGAATTTGGGCAGGAAATTAGAGTTAATGGAGAATAATACTGTAACCCTGACGGAGAACACAAAGAACATGGTATGAGCTGAAGAGACTAAATACCAAGCAAAATAAAACCAGAGCAATAGAATGCAGTCGAATCAAGTCATATTATGACGAAGGGTCAGATTAGAAAATGAGACACTAAAAATAGTAGACAAGTTATGCTATTTGTGCTGCAAAATAAAGGGTGATGATAGGAGTGGAGAGGATATAATATGCAGCTTGGCTGTAGCAGGTAGTGGTAAAGAGGTTCTGAAAACAAAGGGATACAGTAACGGAAATCAGTACAAAGGCACGCATATTTGTAGGAAAGTTAACATTGTCGGTTGGAACAGTTGTGCACAGTCTAACTGCAGATCCAATATACCGACAAATCCAGTCGAGTGGTATCGTTTTGATGTTAGTGGTAATGTATAAAAAAATGACATCAATGATGCATGTGATAGAGGGTGGAACTCAGTATAAACTCAATTGCGGTGTCACCGCAAGACACCACACTGGCTAGGTTGTAGGCTTCAAATCGGCCGCGGTCCGTCAGTACACATCGGACCCGCGAGTCGCCACTGTCGACGCTAGCAGACCGAGCGCCGCCACTCGGCTGGTCTTACGAGACAAGCTAGCGCACTGCCCAGCTCTACAGCCGACTTAAACAGGAATGGTTCACTCGTTATAGCTTCAGAGATCTCATTTGCAGAGATGCTAGTTAGCATAGCCTTCAGCTAAGTCAGTAGCTACGACCTAGCCAGGCGCCACATACACTTTATGCATTGACAATTGATCTGTATGTGTGAAGCAATCGGAACTGTGAAGCAGTATTCGCAGTTCAGTCTACAACTGCACCTGTAAATATTATTGTACAAAGCCAAGATCGACGTTCATCGCTGATGCTGAATTAAAGCTAAGTATTTAATTTTATTCCTGTCTACTAACTTCTAATCACCTAAGATGTTCCAGATACATCCCGTCAACTATAGTTCATTGATCCTCACATCAGCCTACGTGATTAACGCGTGCAATAATGGCAACCCCTTGTGATCAGACTAAGAGTCAAATTGCGTGACTCAGCCGGGTCACCCTTTCTCCATGAGGCCCATAGTTCCGCCTTGTACATAACATCAATCGGTTCTGTGTGGCATTCGCGTGTGCATACGTGCCTTTACCGCAGGTTGGAAACAGACGCTATTAGTGGTAGTGCGTGTTGTGGACATAAACCACGACTGTGAATGCCACGCGGAAAACAATTATAATGTGATGAAAAAGCAAAAATGAATGAGTACAAGGAAATGCGGCTCTCTAATCGTCAAATTTCCAAGAAATGGAACCGCTGAAGTAGAGTGATGGATTATTTCATTCGATTGGACAGACAACATGAATAGATCGGAAAATATGGACAAAGTAGAAAATTATGTGAGGCACAGAAATGATCACAATTACGCAAGCAAGGGCACAAACAGTTATTCTTCTCACCTTGTTGCTGATTTATAGCTGCCAGTTACTGCCAGACGTAAACGACAAATTTAGTCCATGACAAACACTTTGCATTCAAGAAACGACTGCAGATATCTCTAACATCCAAACATATATAGGCTAGATAGGAGTTCGCTGCAAACATATTTCATGAACTTCAGAATAAGATAAATTGATTTCCAGTGATCAGAATAAGTTTAATTCAGATGGCCCAGATGGATTTCAATGCCATTGGCATTATGGGAGAACAGAACACCAAGTATGAATGAGCAAAATTTTGATGCTAAAGGGTTATGAACTGGACAGCCTTCTGCGCTAAGGGTACATCACGCATCGCATGACTGAATACTAGAATTAACTCTAACATGAACACTGAGGTGCTAGGGACAGAACTGATTAGAATGTATGAGGACCTATGGGAAGGAAGTCTAATGTTTCAACAACATTATGCTTCTGTGCATGTTTCTGCTACAACCAAAAAGTGGTTTGAAGATAAGGATATCGATGTCTTGCGCTGTCCTGCACATAGTCCGTGTTTGAACCCTGCGGAAAAACTTTGAGGAATATTTGCAAGGCGTGTCTATCTCAATGGAAGATAATATGGAGCCGTATGTGAGCTGAAGAGCGATAAGAGAAGAGTGGACGAGCATTGTAAGAACTAAAAGTCTTAACAAAATCAGTATCGAAAACAATTTTTGAGATAATCAGGATGAACGGAGTTTGGACAAAGTCCTAACAGTGAAATAACACAACAGGACTGCGAGTGCCTTTATACCAGTTTCCATCCAAGAAATGCCAACTCCATTTTTGTTACTTGCATTGTGAAATAAACTATGGAATACTGTTATGAGTGTTTGTGTCTTATATGTATCATAAGTACTTTCATAATAAATCCGATGCAAGTATGCTTCAGACATTTGGCCATTACTATCGTAGGAACCCTGACTTGATAATGGTTACCACTACTGTATTTCAACAAGTAAAATAAATTTTGAAGTTACGTAGTCTTTTCCGAAACATTTACGTGGAGCGTAGCCATGTGTGAAAGTGAAACGAGGATGATAAATGGTTCCGAAAAACGAAGCTTTTCAAATGTGTTGCTACAGGGAACTTAGAAGATGGGTAGAATTAATAAATAGTCTACATCTACAGAGTACAAATAGGCTGCAGAGATGGAGAGACTTGCACAGGATATTCTAGCGTGAAAAGCTGCATCAAATAAGTCTTCGTAGTGGAGAACACAACAACATTTTTCAGTATCTCTACTGGTTGATGAAATGGATTCTGATACAGATACATTGGTATTAATAAGAAAGCTCCACCTACTTCTCCGTGGCCTGCATGTACCAGGGTCACATCAGCTAGTTCCACTTATTAAATACGATGCAGCGGCTGATATTTGCACTGACGTAAACTTCATAGCAACTGACAACCGCCCAAGGCGTCGACTACCTGTGGGTGGATGACTTGATACCGCAGCGGTAAGAAAGTACGTATTAAAATATTTCTCGTGACTCATATCAATATACCTACAGTAGTTCCAGTGATTAGTCCTCACTTATTGACAGAAAAAGGCGGTGGGGGAATCGAATTCGTCGTAGTTCTGCTAATTTACACGAAACATTTAAAAATTATGAACATAAACCTCCCTTGTGAAGTACTCTATGAATTAGTGGGAATCGTAGTCCCTGTGATTAGCCTGAATGTATAGACAGAAAAACGCGGCTGGAGGACTTAAGTTTAGTAATATGTGTAGACTACTCTATTGTCACGATGGTTACATGACTCACCCTGGGGCGGTTCTAGGTATACGAAATTCAGCTTACGTGTCTAATTTTAATGACTATGATATGACCCAGAATATTTATGGAACGTAATCCCTCCTACAAAACTCACTGTGATTATCTGACTTATCCAAGATAATTAGCATCATAAGACTCAGAAGGAAATACACACCTGTGCCGAGATGGATGCATTGTTTCTGAGTCTCCGAAACTATGTGAAATGCCTTCCGGTAATTAATGAACACGCACTGACCTGAGCGTCAGTATCTAGCGCCTCTAGATTAAGTCCCATAAATATTAGATGGAACTCATGTCGGGGAATTTGGGTGGCCAAGTGGCTCAAATTGTAGAGAATGCTCTTCAAAACAGTCGCAATCAAATGTGGTCCGGTGACATGGTGCATTGTCATCCATAAAAATTCCATGGTTTGGGAGCTAGTAGCCGAACATAACCATTTCCAGTATACGACCGATTCAACTGGACCCGTGACCCAAGTCGATACAGCCCGCTCCATTACGGAGCCACAACCAGCTTGCACAGTGCCTCGTTCACAACTTGGATCCATGGCTTCGTGAAGTCTACGCCACAGTCGAACCGCACCATCAACTCTTACCAACTGAAATCCGGACTTATCTTACAAGGCCACAGTTTTCCAGACGTCTGTGGTCCAGCTGATATGGTGACAAGCCCACGAAAGGCGCTGCAGGCGATGTCGTGCTATTGGCAAACGCACTCGCGTACGTCGTTTGCAGTCATAGCCCATTAACACCACATTCCGCCGCACTGTCCTAACGGATGCGTTCGTCGTAAGTTTCACATTGATTTCAGCAGTTATTTAAAGCAGTATTGCTTGTCTGTTAGCACTGACAACTCTACGCAAACGCTGCTGCTCTCGGTCGTTAAGCGAAGGTCGTCGGCCACTGCGTGGTCCGTGGTGAGAGATAACGTCTGAAATTTTATTTTCTCGGACCACTCTTTGCAATGTGCATCTCGGAATATTGAATTCCCAACGATTTGCAAAGTGGAATGTCGCATGCGTCTAGCTATAACTACTATTCGGCGTTCAGCGACTGTTAATTCCCGTCTTGCGGCCAAATCGCGTTGGAAACCTTTTGACGCGTATCATGAGTACAAGTGGCAGCTGGGCCTATGGTTGGTTGGTTAATTTCGAGGAGGGGACCAAACAGCGAGGTCATCGGTCCCATCGGGTTAGGGATGGATGGAGAGGGAAGTCGGTCGTACACTTTCGAAGGTACCAACCCGGCATCTGTCTGAAACTATTTAGGGAAATTACCGAAAACCTAAATAAGGAAGGCCTGACGCAGTTTTCAACTGTCTTCCTCCACCAATGCATTGCCCTTTTACTCCTTGTGTTCGCGATTCTACTGCCATCTGTGTATGTGAATACTTCTGTCCCATGACTTCTGTTACCTCAGTGTGTGTCACTCACCTTCCATTTACACGTACAGGTGGTTAGATATTAGGAGAGAATTTGGTTCTGCATTTTCTACTGATTGCGACCGTACGGTGGTTTCACTTCCGCTGAATGACCACCCTTATGATATTCAAGATTCGATGCTTCGTATCCTCTGTCCGTTCCTTCTGTTCATCTACATCTACATCTACATCTACATTTATACTCCGCAAGACACCCAACGGTGTGTGGCGGAGGGCACTTTACGTGCCACTGTCATTACCTCCCTTTCCTGTTCCACTCGCGTATGGTTCGCGGAAAGAACGACTGCCGGAAAGCCTCCATGCGCGCTCGAATCGCTCTAATTTTACATTCGTAATCTCCTCGGGAGGTATAAGTAGGGGGAAGCAATAAATTCGATACCTCATCCAGAAACACACCCTCTCGAAACCTGGACAGCAGGCTACACCGCGATGCAGAGCGCCTCTCTTAAAGAGTCTACAACTTGAGTTTGCTAAACATCTCCGTAACGCCATCACGCTTACCAAATAACCCTGTGACAAAACGCGCCGCTCTTCTTTGGATCTTCTCTATGTCCTCTGTCAACCCGACCTGGTACGGATCCCACACTGATGAACAATACTCAAGTATAGGCCGAACGAGCGTTTTGAAAGCCACCTCCTTTTTTGATGAACTACACTTTCTTAGGACTCTCGCAATGAATCTAACCTGGTACCCGTCTTACCAACAACTGATTTTATATGATCATTCCACTTCAAATCGTTCCGCACGCATACTCCCAGATATTTCACAGAAGTAACTGCTACCAGTGTTTGTTCCGCTATCATATAATCATACAATAAAGGATCATTCTTTCTATGTATCCGCAATACATTACATTTGTCTATGTTAAGTGTCAGTTGCCACTCCCTGCATCAATTGCCTATCCGCTGCAGATCTTCCTGCATTTCGCTGCAATTTTCTAATGCTGCAACTTCTCTGTATACTACAGTATCATCCGCGAAAAGCCGCATGGAACTTCCGAAGCAATCTACTAGGTCATTTATATATATTGTGAAAAGCAATGGTCCCATAACACTCCCCTGTGGTACGCCAGAGGTTACTTTAACGTCTGTAGACGTCTCTCCAGTGAGAACAACACGCTGTGTTCTGTTTGCTAAAAACTGTTCAATCCAGCCACACAGCTGGTCTGATATTCCGTAGGCTGTTTCTAAAAGATGTTATTAAGCTGAATAACGAAGGGACTTTAAATAAATATGTGACTCTGCAGCAACTTTACCGTCACATAAGGCTCTACATCAGCCACGTTCATTGTACTGTCCACAGTGTTTTTTCACTTGGGCTGAAATTTTCTGCAGACTTCAGGAGGTCGACGAGAAGAAAGGTGAGAGTAGAGGGAGAAAGGGAGCGCCGCTGCTGAAGCCGCCTAGCCCTTCCTCGCGGCTGATTTAAAGGGCCGGCGCACGTGAGAGGGCTAGGGCCGCCGCAGAATACCTCTCCTCGGCTGAGCAGCGGGTCCGTGAGGTGGAGGTGGCCGCCATGAATAACGCATGGGACGAGGGGCCAAGCCCGGCATCGAGGTGAGCCGGCACTCTCGATGATGACGGGTGATGACCCGTCCGGCTAAGCCAGACATTTTTTATGTCATCTCAAGATTATGGCCCTCCCCGGGACCCCGGTGTACTTGAAAGCTGTGTTCCACGGGACGTATTACAGCACTTCGTTCGTCATCGGCCTCTGGAGATAGAGCAATTATTTTCCCTTATAATATTTTCCATCTTAAGGACCGGAGGTAGTGGCTGTTAAGGTAATCGTTATAACTATTTTGGCATACAACCACTAGTATTAGGAACAAAATCCTTAACAACGCTCTTCGGGAGCCAATCTCCCGTCATCTGGTCATCTACGTTGATCCTATACAAACATGCACTTCAAAAGCACTTTAGCTCAAAACATAAAAACAAAAAAAAACTAGTATAGACATAATTGTTCGCCGGCCGGTGTGGCCGAGCGGTTCTAGGCGCTACAGTCTGGAACCGCGTGAAAGCTACGGTCGCAGGTTCGAATCCTGCCTGGAGCATGGATGTGTGTGATATCCTTCGGTTAGTTAGGTTTAATTAGTTCTAAGTTCTAGGGGACTGATGACCTCCGATGTTTAGCCCCATAGTGCTCAGAGCCGTTTGAAACATAATTGTTCATCTTAATTTGAAAATGGCAACACGAGATTCTCTGCTCTGCTTACCCATGTTACCGCACATCCACCAAACCGTTCCTTCCGTATGATGGTAAATTCCGGTCACATCAGCTGGCTGTCCGTGCACCGCTATTTCGTAGGTATGTGTAGACTGCACTAAGAGGTCAGCCATCGAATAATGTGACAAAGGGCATTACGGATGTCACACCAATGGTTATCTGTGCAAAGTCCATCACATTCATCATAGTAATTTTAAATGTAAAAAAGATACAAAATCCTGTTGACGAAAGCATTGTATATTAGGTACACCAATAATTTTTTTTTCCTTTATTGTATTTCAATTCCCCATCGGGGCGGGCTGGCAGCAGCATAGGCGCTGCTCTTCAGCCGAAAGACATATAGACCAATAACATTAACCTGGTGGATTTTTATTTGAAGTTCCTCAGGCAAGTCGAGCGTCTTTCCTTCCAACATGTATCACTTCCAATTCGTATTGTATGCCTTTCAGGGGATGACTAATCTCGTATACAGGATGGTCCATTGATCGTGACAGGGCCAAATGTCTCACGATATAAGCGTCAAATAAAAAAACTACAAAGAGCGAAACTTGTCTAGCTTGAAGGGGGAAACCAGATAGCGCTATGGTTGGCCCGCTAGATGGCGCTGCCATAGGTCAAACTGATATCAACTGCGTTCTTTTACATAGGAACCCCCATTTTTTATTACACATACGTGTAGTACGTAAAGAAATATGAATGTTTTAGTTGGACCACTTTTTTCACTTTGTGATAGATGGCGCTGTAACAGTGACAAACGTATAAGTACGTGGTATCACGTAACATTCCACCAGTACGGACGGTATTTGCTTGTGCGGCTGGTCCCGGCGGAGGTTCGAGTCCTCCCTCGGGCATTGATGTGTGTGTTTGTCCTTAGGATAATTTAGGTTAAGTAGTGTGTAAGCTTAGGGACTGATGACCTTAGCAGTTAAGTCCCATAAGATTTCACACACATTTAGTATTTGTTTCATGATACATTATCCGAGTTAATATGGACCGTATACCAATTGCAGAAAAGGTCGATATCGTGTTGATGTATGGCTATTGTGATCAAAATGCGCAACGGACGTGTGATATGTATGCTGCTCGGTATCCTGGACGACATCATCCAAGTGTCCGGACCGTTCGCCGGATAGTTACGTTATTTAAGCAAACAGGAAGTGTTCAGCCACATGTGAAACGTCAACCACGACCTGAAACAAATGATGATACCCAAGTAGGTGTTTTAGCTGCTGTCGCGGCTAGTCCGCACATCAGTAGCAGACAAATTGCGCGAGGAATCTCAAAAACGTCGGTGTAGAGAATGCTACATCAACATCGATTGCACCCGTACCATATTTCTATGCACCAGGAATTGCATGGCGACGACTTTGAATGTCGTGTACAGTTCTGCCACTGGGCACAAGAGAAATTACGGGACGATGACAGACTATTTAGCAACGAAGCGTCATTCAGCAACAGCGGTAACGTAAACCGGCATAATATGCACTATTGGTCAATGGAAAATCCACGATGGCTGCGACAAGTGGAACATCACGACCTTGGCGGGTTAATGTATGGTGCGGCATTATGGTAGGAAGGATAATTGGCTCCCATTTTATCGATGGTAATCTAAATGGTGAAATGTATGCTGATTTCCTACGTAAAGTTCTACCTATGTTACTACAAGATGTTTCACTGCATGACAGAATGGCGATGTACTTCCATCATGATGGATGTCCGGCACATAGCTCCCGTGCGGTTGAAGCGGTATTGAATAGAATATTTCATGACAGGAGCATTGGTCGTCGAAGCACCATACCATGGCCCGCACCAAATCTGACGTCCCCGGATTACTTTCTGTGGGGAAAGTTGAAGGATATTTGCTATTGTGATCCACCAACAACGCCTGACAACATGCGTCTGCGCATTGTCAATGCATGTGCGAACATTACGGAAGGCGAACTCCTCGCTGTTGAGAGGAATGTCGTTACACGTATTGCCAAATGCATTGTGGTTGACGGACATTATTTTGAGCATTTATTGCATTAGTGTTGTATTTACAGGTAATCACGCTGTGACAGCATGCCTTCTCAGAATTGATCAGTTCACAAAGGTACATGTATTACATTGGAACAACCGAAATAAAATCATCAAACGTACCTACGTTCTGTATTTTAATTTAAAAAAACCTACCTGTTACCAGCTGTTCGTCTAAACTTGTGAGCCATATGTTTGTGACTATTACATCGCCATCTATCACAAAGCGAAAAAAGTGGTCCAACTAAAACATTCATATTTCTTTACATACTACACGAATATGTAATAAAAAATGAGAGTTCCTATTTAACAAAACACAGTTGATATCCGTTTGACCTATGGCAGCGCCGTCTAGCGGGCCAACCATAGCATCTCGTTTCCCCCCTTCAAGCTAGACAAGTTTCGTTCTTTGTAGGTTTTTCGTTTGACACTTATTTCGTGAGATATTTCGCCCCGTCACGATCAATGGACCACCCTGTATATGTTTGGCAGCAACCGATCTGCCGTGGTTCCTCAGTCCAAAAGCGTCTCCATACTCCCTGTATCTTGTCGAAAATTTCCTACAGGTATCTGTTTTCCTATGTATTTCGCTTCACTCGATGTACACTGTATTTTAGAAACGACTGCCTGTTCAGATTTAGTTATCCTTTTGGAACTACGGCAGATCATTGGTTTCGAAACGTATGTGTGAGGCTAACCCCCTGAAAGGTGCTTATTCAGGACCAAAGTCGTCCTGCTGGTGTGTGGCGAGAAGCACTGATAATGTGTTAGATGCTTTTGTAAATGATACTCGTGATTGCCGAGTTTGGCTACTTGCACACATACTGGTTGCATCAATCTTCACTACTTAAATACAATGAAGTTATTGTTTGATAATGGAAGTCGTCTCGGAAAGCAGTTACCGAAAGTAAACGATATCTCTCATTGCAACTTCGCCGGTATTCCAATTAAAAGTTGTAATAAAAATAGCTCGCAGATCCGTTTTCGTGCTTCGTGCTGTAGGTTCATAACGATGTGCAAGGTGTTCTGTACCATTTTGGTTCGGCCACTTCAAAGAAATCTCACACCTACACTTCGAAGACAGAACATCTATGCGAAGACAGAACATCTATGCAACACAATCAGGCAGCAGATAAATTTGTTGCCCAGTAAGCGTAATTATTTTAAGCAGAGAGAAATATACCAAAAAGTCGCGACAAAGTAATACACTACTGGCCTTTAATATTGCTACACCAAGAAAATATGCAGATGATAAACGGGTATTCATTGGACAAAGATATTGTACTGGAACTGACATGTGATTACATTTTCACGCAGTTTGGGAGCATAGATCCTGAGAAATTAGTACCCAGAACAACCACCTCTGGCCTTATTAACGGCCTTGATACGTCTGGGCATTGAGTCAAATAGAGCTTGGATGGAGTGTACAGGTACAGCTGCCCATGCAGTTTCAACACGATACCACAGTTCATCAAGAGTAGTGACTAGCGTATTGTGACGAGCCAGTTGCTCGGCCACCATTGACCATTGGTGAGAGATCTGGAGAATGTGCTGGCCAGGGCAGCAGTCGAACAGGACCTGCAACATGCGGTCGTGCATTATCGTGCAGAAATGTAGCGTTTCGCAGGGATCGAATGAAGGGTGGAGCCACGGGTCGTAACAAATTTGAAATGTAACGTCCACTGTTCAAAATTCAGTCAATGCGAACAAGAGGTGACCGAGACGTGTAACCAATGGTACCCCATACCATCACGCCGGGTGATACGCCAGTATGGCGATGACGAATACACGCTTCAAAAAAATGGTTCAAATGGCTCTGAGCACTATGGGACTCAACTGCTGTGGTCATAAGTCCCCTAGAACTTAGAACTACTTAAACCTAACTAACCTAACGACAGCACACAACACCCAGCCATCACGAGGCAGAGAAAATCCCTGACCCCGCCGGGAATCGAACCCGGGAACCCGGGCGTGGGAATACACGCTTCCAATATACTTTAACCGCGATGACGCCAAACACGGATGCGACCATCATGATGCTGTAAACAGAACCTGGATTCATCCGAAAATATTACATTTTGCCATTCATGCACCCAGGTTCGTCGTTGAGTACACCATCGCAGGTGCTCCTGTCTGTGTTGCAGCGTCAGTGGTAACCACAGGCATGGTCTCCGAGCTGATAGTTCATGCTGCTGCAAACGTCGTCGAACTGTTCGTGCAGATGGTTGTTGTCTTGCAAACGTCCCCATCTGTTGACTCAGGGATCGAGACGTGGCTGCACGATCCGTTACAGCCATGCAGATAAGATGCCTGTCATCTCGACTGCTGGTGATACGAGGCCGTTGGGATCCAGCACGGCGTTCCGTATTACCCTCCTGAACCCACCGATTCCATATTCTGCTAACAGTCATTGGATCTCGACCAACGCGAGCAGCAATGTCGCGATACGATAAACCGGAATCGCGATAGGCTACAATCCGACCTTTATCAAAGTAGGAAACGTGATGGTACGCATTTCTCCTCCTTACAAGAGGCATCACAACAACGTTTCACCAAGCAACGCCGGTCAACTGCTGTTTGTGTATGAGAAATCGGTTGGAAACTTTCTTCATGTCAGCACGTTGTAGGTGTCGCTACCGGCGCCAACGTTGTGTGAATGCTCTGAAAAGCTAATCATTTGGATATCACAGCATCTTCTTCCTGTCGGTTAAATATGGGTATGTGGCACCTCATATTCGTAGTGTAGCAATTTTGATGGCCAGTAGTGAATGTTTGTTTTAGGTCACACTGTAGGGATATTTTGTTTTTTCCCGATACCAATGTTTTTCTCTTAGAGGTTGAACAGGATATCACTCAAAAATCTCTCGTGGTAAGGCTGGCAGTTTTGCACGAGGATGGCTTGTTGCTGTGTTTCTGCGATGTCTTATTTATGCTCGGAGGACATCTCCGTGTGGTTCTGAGCCTTCGAGGCCATACGCTTGCATGTGAGTATCAGACAGCTGATCTTATGGAGGCGTTTATCGCTGGTTCGAATTGTCGTCAGTTTACGCTATTCGTGCCGTGTAAATATTTGCCAGGACTAATGAGCAGACTGATTTTTGTTTAATTTGCTTTGGTAAAATTTTTCTAAATATATTAGTTGCTTCTTGGCATGCTAGTTGCAACAGTTTGTTTTTCCCAGTTTAGATGCTCATCCAAGATTATGGCGACGCCTTTTACCATATTTTTGAAACGGTAATCGGATATGCGTGCACTTCAGCGTTGAATGCCTACGCAGAAGCGGTGCAGCAGTCACTGAAGGCACTGAATCGTGGAGCTCGCCCGCGAAGCCTCACCCGGAGCGACAGGAACAATGGCGGGGCGAGATTTGTGTAGGAAACAGGCTTCCCGGGTCGCGTTACCGCTGCAAGCGGCTTATCGGTATCGGTAATTAATGCAATTAGCACCGCCAGAGTGGCTCTCGCGTGCTCCCCGCCACTTGCCGCCCCACGCCAACACTTTCTCCGCCCCCAGCCGCCGCCTGCCTGCCTGGCACCGAAGTCCACCGAGGAGATTCGCCGCGTTCCCCCCAGTAAAGCCAGTGCGTTGTTTGTCTAAAGCTTTTCCAGTGTTGCTTCTGATTTTAGTACGTCACTGCCTCTTTTGATCACAAGAACCAATTTTAGCCCTGCGTTTCTTGCTTCCTCAGGAACCTGTAAACTTCGAGAAAGAAACGAGGAACAAACAGGCAACTTATCTTTATTGTTGAAGCTTTTTTCAGCCACTTTCTCGATACTCCTGCTCTTCTTTTGTTATCGACTGCGATAGCGGCGCGCCAAGCGGCCATTAAGCTAGACTGTTAAGTACGATATCAAACGAAAGCGATAAATATCGTTTATAACTGTAGCGACAAATATCGTTTATAGCTGTAACGTTGTTCTTTCGAAGGTTCCGTCCAGATATCGGCACACGTTATCACGTCGCTTCCGGGATTCGGGGTGAAGCGCCGCCAACAGATCGAATCCGCCCGCTGGATTAACGACGGGGCCAGCCTGACTGTGGTTTTAGGCGGTTTCCCACATACGAATAGTGAATACCAGGCTGGAAGTCACGTCATGCGTCACACGGTTGACTAACATACAAAGGGGGTGCTGGAGGAAGAGTATCCAGCCACCTTCTACCACTGACATTGCCAAGTCCAATATTTGAAATGCCCACACCGTGAAGATACGGGATAAAGACCAGGAAACGGATGAATTTGTGTGTGTGTTACACTTGCCATTACAAGGAGCATTACCTGACTGGTTGTGATTCTCATGTAACCGACGGACACTGTGAAGATCGACTATTTTTTGTAGCATGTAATGGCTAGTAAATGGTAGAGAATCTAGAATGAATTTTCGCTCTGTTATGGGCGCTGATAAGAAACATGGACCGAGACTCGAAACTGGCACTTTCGCATGTCGCAAGCAAATGATTTAAGCACTCAGCTATCCAAACACGACCCACCACGCTCCCTCAAAACTTTACTTCCGCTAGTATGTCATGTCCGACCTTTCAGACTTTAAAAAAATTGTCCGGCATACACTACTGAAGTAGAACTCCTGAAAGAAAAGATATTGCGGAGAGATGTATTAGCCGCAGCCTAGGGGATTGTTTCCAAAATGAATTTTCACTCTGCAGCGATGTTCTGCTTTGATATCTCAGAGGGCAGGACATTTGCCTGCCAAAGGCAAGGGTCTCTGGTTCGAATTCCGGTGCAACAGGCACTTATAAACAGCCGTGTTGTTCCCGTAGCAAATCTGAATCTCTGCAGGTATCTGTACACGATAACGTGAAAATTTTCTTCACTAAACTTCGAGGCAACCAGTTTATGAACGCCATAACAAGAGTAGAAAGAGAAGCAACTGCCACAGAGCGATGAAAACAAAACGTCAGGAACAGTCATACTGAACACAAAGAAGAAACCGCTTCCGTAACTGTTGCAACACCAGAGTCAGAAAATCAGGCCCACAAACATCTGAATCTAAAAACAAAAGCATTTTGAAGATATAATATGATCAAAATATTGGTGTGCTTGGAAAAGGAGAGAAGTCTAAGAATGTGCAAATGATTAATTAAGTTCGATGACATTTTTTAGGAATTTCATTGTGCAATACACAGATGATCAGCATATTTTATGGAGACGATAACTTTATTATTTCCAGTGTTGCTTAAACAGACGTGTGTCAGTCTTCTTTTCCGTTAACGTTACACAGTAACCATAAAATGTAAATGGTTTTTAATTCAACTATTTATGGTGTTACATAGTAGATGCATTCAGTGTTTGGGAGTATGTGTAATGCTAACATTCATGTTGTATTAACAATCGATATAATCAGTCGTCGGTATATCTTTGCAATACGTTAAACGCTTTATTGAATAATTTTTCACCTACTCTGTTCAGTGCATGAGATTACCACAAACAAATGTCTTTTATTTTAAATGCATACCTATGTTACGTATATGCAGATGCTATTAGTGATGGAACAATGTACAGCTTATAATTGTTATTCCAGTTATGCAAATCCATGGCTGAGATGTTTCTGTAAATACCTTTTTTTACTGTGAGGTAGGATGTGATGCATTTAAAAGCTTTTCATGTTACAACTGCTTGTTTTCATCTTATACATTTTGTTAAAATTTTTTTGTTCTCCTTTGGTACAGTCCACCCGATGATGGTGTGGTTCCAGACGAGACTCGATCGTCTCTAACAAAATATACTGCTCAGCTGTGTATTGTGGAATGCAGTTCTTAACATTCACTAAAACTTTTGCTGTTCTTACCACTCACTAAAGTTGTGCAACACCGCCTCCACAAAATGTTAGTTAGGACATTTGGTTTATTCTACTGGTATTTTAATAACAATTCGGATGCAGTACTATAGTAACTAGTTTGTAAATTACATAAAAAAATTTAAAAACGGACATTATTCATATGGTATATTTGGTGTTAAGTGATGGCCAGCCAGCTTTCTCGCCGCTTGGGACGCTTCTGCTGCCCTATCAGCAGATGGCAGAAGTTTTGTCGTGACAGAATTTGTTGGACTACCTTTTCTTAATCAGAGACCGAGTGTTGATTTGTTATGTCAGTATCAAAGTGGTTTGCTACTGGTTTACGGACGAAATATATGACACAATTTTAATAAAACACGTATTATTAATAATAGATGTATGCTCAGCAAGCCACTGTACAGTTCCATTCGCCTCTAAACCGATAGGATGATGACTGTCTGTATGCCTCTGGACATACCCTAAGCTCTCACTCATCTAACTTTCACGAGCCCTCGGCGAGATGTATTCTTTGAATACAGAATATCTGACTTTACTGAAAGGGGTTTCGAAATAATTACGCCGTCTTTCTTCCAAGGATACCCATTTTAGACCCGTGGCATTTCTTTTACACTTTAGTATGTGCTACAGCATCCTGCTACGATCCTAGCTGCGCACCTCTGAATTAGATCGGTGTGTATTGTCATGCAACTCGATAATGACTCCAACTGCTGCAGCAACACTGTATAACACCTGCGACAAATCTGTCTTCCATCCACCGTCCCTAATACTGGTTTCATGTGCTCATCTAATTTCACATCAGTTCTTATCATTGGAGTTTATCACTTATACTTTGCTATGGTCACTAATCTTCTAATCGGATACTATTTAGTCCCTCCTCTTTATTGCACAGAAAAAAGAGCGGTTATTCGTTAAATAACGTGAAAATTCCGACCAAGTTTCTGTGCATTTCGTTATGAGCATCCAACGACTACATTTCTCTGTAGAATACAGCATCATGAGCGAACAATCTGATAACGCTGCTCACCCCTCACCCTATCTGATAACTTATTTTTATATAAGGGGCGGTCAACAAGTGTCCAATTCAGATCATTGCTGCAGCTTATTTGCAAGGTAGCGCTGTTACGTAAACAAGGGATTAGTTCAAATGGTTCAAATGGCTCTGAGCACTATGCGACTTACCTTCTGAGGTCATCAGTCGCCTAGAACTTAGAACTAATTAAACCTAACTAACCTAAGGACACATCCACTCCCGGGGCAGTGTTCTAACCTGCGACCGTAGCGGTCGCTCGGTTCCAGACTGTGCGCCTAGAACCGCACGGCCACTACGGGCGGCGTCCTCATGTCGCAGTTGTAACATAGACGTTACAGAAACTCAAATGGGAGACTCAAAAATCCCCCCCTTCATTATCCTGATCTCTCCCTATGCGATTACTATGCCTTCGGTCCTTTAACAGAGGCATCGAAATGTCGACGACTCCTTCTGGCCGACGATGTGCAGAGGGACTTCTTCACGCTGCAGGACGCGGTATTTTGCGAAACGGATATCAACCTGGTTCGTCGATGGTACGATTGTCTCAGTGCACAGCGATTTTGCCTGATTGGCATACCGCTTCGAGGACATTAGCACCCGATGTTACTTTTGTTTTAACAGTTACCAGAATTGGGCAGAGCCAGAATGCGCTGGCCGTGGTCGGCGATAGCGAGTGGCCGAAAAGCACGAAAGATAACAACAGCATTGAATGAACAACAGGACAACACGACAAAAGTAAAAATGTTCAAATGTGTGTGAAATCTTATGGGACTTAATTGCTAAGTTCATCAGTCCCTAAGAGTACACACTACTTAACCTAAATTATCCTAAGGACAAAAACACACACCCATGCCCGAGGGAGGACTCGAACCTCCGCCGGGACCAACCGCACAGTCCATGACTGCAGCGCCCGAGACTGCTCGGCTAATTCCGCGCGGCGACAAAAGTAAAAAAAGAGTATAAGTGAAATCTAGGGCCTAGACGAAGCAATATCTGGAACAAAGAAACACTGCGTACAGGGAACGTTTTCTTTATTGTATTTCAGTTCACCACAACGTGGCCATGTGGCCATGGGCAAAAACCCCTTTTAGCCAAAGGTTACAAAAACTGTATTTAAAAATGGTTAAAACATATAAAAGTCGACCATAAGAGATGATCTTTTAAAAAATACATAGGTGGGCGATAGTGAAGATTTTTACATAGAAACAAGAGAAAATAAACGAGGATTTGTAAAATACACATAGATGAAAATACTAATGTGTTTTAAAACTCATTTGACGATTTTATGTTACAGTTAAAATACAGTTACTCTTGAACGTGAGTGATTTCATGGTGTAACGGTGATGCTAGGTGACACACAAAAAAATTGTCATGATGAAGGCGTTTCACTGTCGTGCCCTGACTAGAGGTCAGGAATCTGGATGAATGGGGAAGGAGAAAACAGGAGGACTATCTGAGGTGGGGCGTTGCGATTAGGTTTGGAAAGAGGGATGTATCTCGTGGCGGATTTCGTCGTTGGGAAATGGGAGTTGGATAAAATTCCGCGGGAGAGAATGGATAAGGCGTGGAGGAGGATGAAAGATGGAATATGGATATAGTGGCGCAGCAGGGTTCCTGAATTGGAGACTGATGGGTTGGAAATTGGGTGCTGGGACTGGGCTTTGCGATTAATGTGTCGGATCCGAAGGAGCTCTAGGAAGAGGAGAAGGAGTGGTAAGCGAATTAGTTGGGACAGGATGCGAGTTGGGGAAGGTAGGCAGATGCACAAGGCAACGCGGAGTGCGTGTCTTTCCAAGATTTCAAGGTACTTAGCGAATTTAGGTGAGACAGAGAGGTCGGGACCCTGCGCTGCTAGTTTTATAGCGCGGCCGCGGGCAACGATACGCTCCATCGTGGGGCGTGGCACGTGCCTGGCGCTGTAGTGGCGGCTGCAGCACTCGCATATACGAGTAGCAGCGCCTTTTAACGGCTGTCGTCTAGGTCAGGGGTCTCCAAACTACGGCCCGCGGGCCGAAACCGGCCCGCGAGAGCCGACAAACCGGCCCGCGTTAACTGGCCGGACATCCCCGGTATCCGGCCCGCCAAATATTTGAGGTGGTACCTATACTGCCAACAATTGAGTTTAGAGGCCTATCGCGACCAATAACACCGCGACATTGGCTCTGCTTATCGCTACAAGACTACATAACTAAACTTACTGTTGCGCCGCTTGAAATAACAATGTGTTGACATACTCTACCTCCGTTACGTCTTGCAGTAATAGTGTTGCTAACAATGATTTCGAGATTTCATTAACTTTGCAGGACGCTTTCGTGAAGAATGTGCCCTGACATACTTTTTTGTCGGTGAAATTCGCCAGAATAAAATACGCCAGAAATTCGGTCAGGTACGTCCACCCATCAAAATTATGTAATTAAATAAAAATCGTAGTTTGTTTCATTGCTAGCTATTCCCACAACCTTAGATTTTTGCGATTTCATCTTTCCTTTAGCCTTACATTACGGTGATCATGGAGTGCTAGGGTGCTTTAATCCCACTAGGTGGATGTTGGCCCTTATGACTTCGTGGAGGTGTCAATGTGGCCCGCGGACTAAAAAGTTTGGAGACCCCTGGTCTAGGTCAATGCGCTACGGCGTGCATTCGAACACGTCGGGCCGGGATACCAGAGTTGCTGCAGAACATTTGCATTCCATTATAGCGTACCATTAGTCAAATATTCCTCGAAGCAATTAAATATTTGAAAAGATAGAATGACTCTATCTTGATTAGCAATGAACGATGTGAGACAGTGTTGAGCGCCCTTCGGAAATCTACGACGTAAACTACCTGTTCCCTTAATCTGTTGTTCCCACGATGTTGTGTATAAATAAAGCAAACGGCGTTTCGTACGATTGCATTTAGAGGGCCGGCCGTCAGGACCGAGCGGTTCTAGGCCCTTCAGTCCGGAACCGCGCTGCTGCTATGGTCGCAGGTTCGAATCCTGCCTCGGGCATGAATGTGTGTGATGTCCTTAGGTTAGTTCGGTTTAAGTAGTTCTAAGTCTAGACGACTGATGACCTCAGATGTTAAGTCTCATAGTGCACTTAGAGCCATTTGAACCATTTTTTTGCCTTTAGAGGGCATTTTGTTTTCCGCTTGGCTCATAATACTATTTAAGCTTTGAACATTTTGTAGCATCATGCAACAGGCGGACAATACTATTCTATAATTATGCAATCCAATATTTGACTCTTTTTACAAACAGCGGTGACCTTCGCTGTTTTCCAGTTACACAAGAGAGATTCTCGATACATATGAGCAAGAAAAGGACTTACTTCCAAAGCAAGTTCAATGTAAAATCAATCTTAAGTTTCGTTGGGGCAGGGCCATTGTACGCTATAGTAGTCTCAAGCATTCCTCCTAACACAGATGGCTTCTGCTGTGGACGCAATAGAACCAACGTTACTTTCCCATTTCTTTGTGATTTTCTATAATGTTAATTCCCTTGCGTTTAAATATTTTAAAATCTGAAAATTCCTGGCAGTCTAATGCTGTGTATCGGAACGAGACTCACGATCCGTTCACACAGCTCTGCTTCCGCCAGTATTTCATCTCATGTTTGAGTAACTTAGTCGTTAGGGCACTTTTCCGGCCAAGGTAAAGGTCCCGAGTTCGAGTTTCAGTCCGGCACACAGTTTTAATCTGCATGGAAGTTTCATATCAGCACACAATCCGCTGCAGGGTGAAAAAGTTTATTTCTGGAAACATTACCCAGGCTGTGGCTCCGCAATATCGTTTCTTCCCGGAGTGCCAGTCCTGCAAGATTCACAGGAGAACTTTTGTGAAAATGGGAGGTAGTAGGTGAGTTATTGGCAGAAGTAAAGCAGTGAGGACGGCTCGTGAGTCATGCTTGGGTAGCAGTTCGTCTCCGGCTATGGCAGCGGTCGGTATCACGATGTTTACTTGTGTGAGCTGAGGCCAGGGTTTACTAGTCGGGTACAATCGGTGCCCTCTCGTGAAGTGTGCTCTACACAGCCACGTTACACGGAAAGTGAGTGAAAAAGTGTAAAGTACAATGGGAATCTTCAATCGGAAGAATTATGTGAAACTGGTAATCGATAATGACAAGAAGCGGCCAACAGCTCTCGAAATCCAGAGGTAGGAATTAGTTCTATGAAACTAACAAGACATGAAGTGGATGGTGTGCGTCTGAGTACTAACGGGTCCATCTACTGTTTCAACCTCGTGTGCGAGCAAGTAATCCATGATTGTATTGGTCAGTTTGAGTTGACATTAGGAATAGGCTCTATCGCTAACTTTTCCTTTAGTCAAGTCGACGGCAACTTGTGAGATGTGTGTATCTGTAACATTCCCATGGAGGTTACAAACGAAGTCGTAACTCGAACTGGAGCCTTATGGAAACGTTTGCGAAATTCGGAAAGAGATATGAGGAGGTTTTATCCGTTCCCCGTCCCTAATGGAATACGGTCTCTCAAAATGGAAGTTAAAAGACCAATCCTGTCTCAGATGAGCATTGAGGACTATCAAGCAACATTCATGGGGTAACTACCAGCACGCATCACATGTAATGAAACAGGTCACGTTAAACAAGACTGCCACAGACGAAAATTCGGTCTTGAAGTCAACCTTACTAAACGTAAATGCTTAGTTTCAAATCCTGTAGCAGTAATAAGTAGCGAACCGGTAGCAAACAGTACCATAGCAGCTGAAAGTAAATTAGTTGCTGTAAACAGTAAGCCGGGACACGGTAATAATGTTCCAGATGTTTCGACGAACTCTCTCTTCGCCCTTAGGCGTACATGAAAAGAGTCATGCAGACATAGAAACGAGGAATACTGACCCTTTATCTGACATCTGAAGGTGATAGGATAGCTGATATTAGCAGAGGCAACAAACAGTAAATAGTTCGAGCCTCAAAGAGACATTGCAATCGCGGTCGGCCAATTTACAACAACCGACTTAGAAATGTCCGGGGTAGGGGTTGTTTATGGTGACGCTTTAGTCGACACCCTGGAGCCAAGGCTTGAAACTAAATCGATGACACATACCCCGGAGGCATGTAGAGACCCACCATCAGAAGCAATAGAACAATCACAAATTGAAACGACTGAGTATCCTGGTACAGAAAAGCTGGGTGTACGTTTCGAGTGAAAAGTCTAAGAGAAAAATTTCTGCGATTAGTAACGAAGGGAGGGGAGGGGGTGGGATGGGGAAAAGAAACAACGTAAACAGAAAATCCGCAACAACTCCCATTAGTGACGCAGGGGGCGGCAAGGTCGAAGGTGTAGCAATGTCTGACACAGAAGTGATGTCCAATGCCGGAAAGTATAGGAAAAGAGAAGCAAAGCATAAACTCACTCTCAGTCCAAAATCGAAACCCATTACAAGATCAAGATCAAAAAGTATACACACGGGAACAGTAAGAATTAATTCACTACCACAAACGACATTTATAACCAATCAAAGTTATAATATTTGTACTTTAAAGATCAACTAAGTTCAAACTAGCCTATCTCTAAAGGTTCTTATACACAGCTGAAATTGATGTAGCATTACTACAAGAAGTCGAAACTAACAGTCCACATAAATATTTTGTGGATATTAACATGCACAAATTTTCTGTTTTCAGGTTTGTTTAATATAAGATAGCTCAGATCATTTTTAATAGTTTCCCTAAGGCAAGAAGTGTATATTCTTTAATCCTGAATAATTTTTCTTTTCTTGATGAAAAGTGAAACATAACCCACATGGTTAGCCGAGAGCGCAAATGCACTGCTTCCTGGACTCAGGTAGGCGCGCCAGCCCCAGATCGAATTCGGATTACCAGCCAGCTTGGATGTGGTTTTTAGGCGGTTTTCCACATACCACTAGGTGAATATCGGGCTAGTCCCCACGTCTCGCCTCAGTTACACGACTCGCACACATTTGAAGATGTTCACACTATTTCATGGCTTACACTAGATGCAGACAGCTGGGGTACAATAATTTCCACTCCGGGGGATGCGAGGTGGTGACAGGAAGGGCATCTGCCCACTGTCTGATACTTACGGTGGCAAATACATAGTAACAAGGCAGACCCCGCTTTGGGATGGGACGAAGGCCCTAAGAAAAAGATGGTGATGAAAATTTAAACGTAATCTATCAGTATTATTTATCACAAACTGTTTATAAACTAGTGATTGTGGTGTTGACAAACAACAAAACATTAAACAAAAAAGCATCATATTAATTTTTACAACTGTTGCGCTCCAAGTACACTTTATTGTTTCTCGGTGCTTTGAAGCTGGTCACAAAGAAAATCTTCTCTTCGGAAGATCCACAGTGTTGTTGCTGTTGCTACTGACAGTTGTGTTTGAGGAATAGTAATAAACTTCTCCATATCCAGGTATCTGGATTTTTGTAGGAAGGGATTAGAAGATCTTCTGAACATAAATGTTTGGATCACCTACATTGAAAGTTCTTTGATGACAAGTTGTCTCCTGTGAAAAAGCCCTTCGTGATATATGGGATATGTAAAGAATAAAGGATATGTAAAGAATAAAGGGCCAACGTTTAGCTTATCCTTTGCATTCGTAATTGCGCAAGAGATGATCCATAAAATCCACATTGTAATTCGTTTTATTATAAAATTTCATGTTCTCAGGCTTTCGTTTGGCTAAAAACTAACCATTGAAATTTCTTTCATAAATGGAAATAAATTTGAATTTAGTTGTCTACTACTATTGGGCTGTATCTCATTTGGAATTTATTTTTTATGCATCCTCGTTGTTTCCAAAACTGTTAGGTTTTGCTCAAGAAATTTTCTAGCTATGTTACACTTGCAAAATAATTATCTTCAGTAACATCTCTGGTTGTACCAGCAATATTGTCTCCTAGGGTCTTCATTGTGGTAAGGCGCAGAGTGTTCTGGGGTGACGCACCTGAAGTATACACAGTCCTATCTATGGCACAACCAGTTTCAGCTTCACACATCCAGAATATTGTCATTCCATAATTTCCAGCCTTATTTGGGATGTGCTACATAAATCCAAAACGGCCTCAATGGAACTAGTTGTTCACCCACCATAACATTGATTTTAGGTATCACTACTGTTTTCACGGTAAATGATGACAGCCAAAACAGTTGCAGGATAAATATTTATTAAAATTTTTGACCACGGTTTCGGTATATATAAATATACCTTCGCGTGAAGTAAAATACCCTGAACAGGAAGACACTTTCATTAGCAAAAACTTAGCATCGGAAATGAGAAAGAAAAAACACTATAGCTTAAGTAACCGTAAAATTACCAGAGTATTACAGGCACAAAAACTTTTAGTCACTTACTAAAATTACCTCCTGCAGTGGAGATTAATAAAAGAATTGCGCCAGAGGCGTCGTGAGTAGCTAAAACATCATCTCCATTTATACAACATGATTATGGACAGAGGGTCGATGCGAACACAGCTTATCATCAGTACTTCGCCTATGAACTATCGTGACGAGAGTGTGAAAGCCCTAGGGCAGATAGTTTCGCCGAGAGAGGGCACTTGTGGTATGTGCCAGACACTGGCGCACATTAAAATCCATTTTAATAAATCTTTATCCTGCAACTGCTTTGGCTGTCATCATTTACCGTGAAGATTTTCGACAGTTGCTGTATCAGCCATGTTTAAAATCTTGAAATTATCACCAATTTCCGAAGCATTGCTTAAATATCATAGGAGATTGTCTTCGTTAGCTACCCAATGACCAACAACTCATTCAAAATTCAAGTTTGAAAAACATATGTTATCTTCCCCCATGAACCATGGACCTTGCCGTTGGTGGGGAGGCTTGCGTGCCTCAGCGATACAGATGGCCGTACTGTAGGTGCAACTACAACGGAGGGGTATCTGTTGAGAGGCCAGACAAACATGTGGTTCCTGCAGAGGGGCTGCAGGCTTTTCAGTAGTTGCAGGTGGAACAGTCTGGATGATTGACTGATATGGCCATGTAACATTAACCAAAACGGCCTTGCTGTGCTGGTACTGTGAACGGCTGAAAGCAAGGGGAAACTACAGCTGTAATTTTTTCCCGAGGACATGCAGCTTTACTGTATGATTAAATGATGATGGCGTCCTCTAGGGTAAAATATTCCGGAGGTAAAATAGTCCCCCATTCGAATCTCCGGGCGGGGACTACTCAGGAGGACGTCGTTATCAGGAGAAAGAAAACTGGCATTCTACGGATCGGAGCGAGGAATGTCAGATCCCTTATTCGGGCAGGTAGGTTAGAAAATTTAAAAAGGGAAATGGATAGGTTAAAGTTAGATATAGTGGGAATTAGTGAAGTTCGGTGGCAGGAGGAACAAGACTTTTGGTCAGGTGACTACAGGGTTATAAATACAAAATCAAATAGGGGTAATGCAGGAGTAGGTTTTATAATGAATAAAAAAATAGGAGTGCGGATTAGCTACTACAAACAGCATAGTGAACGCATTATTGTGGCCAAGATAGACACAAAGCCCATGCCTACTACAGTAGTACAAGTTTATATGCCAACTAGCTCTGCAGATGATGAAGAAATTGATGAAATGTATGACGAGATAAAAGAAATTATTCAGGTAGTGAAGGTAGACGAAAATTTAATAGTCATGGGTGACTGGAATTCGTCAGTAGGAAAAGGCAGAGAAGGAAACATAGTAGGTGAATATGGATTGGGGGGAAGTAATGAAAGAGGAAGCCGCCTTGTAGAATTTTGCACAGAGCATAACTTAATCATAACAGGTTGTAGAGAGTTTCAGGGAGAGCATAAGGGAACAATTGACAGGAATCGGGGAAAGAAATACAGTAGAAGAAGAATGGGTAGCTCTGAGGGATGAAGTAGTGAAGGCAGCAGAGGATCAAGTAGGTAAAAGGACGAGGGCTAATAGAAATCCTTGGGTAACAGAAGAAAAATTGAATTTAAGTGATGAAAGGAGAAAATATAAAAATGCAGTAAATGAAGCAGGCAAAAAGGAATACAAACGTCTCAAAAATGAGATCGACAGGAAGTGCAAAACGGCTAAGCAGGGATGGCTAGAGGACAAATGTAAGGATGTAGAGGCTTATCTCACTAGGGGTTAAATAGATACTGCCTACATGAAAATTAAACAAACCTTTGGATAGAAGAGAACCACTTGTATGAATATCAACAGCTCAGATGGAAACCCAGTTCTAAGCAAAGAAGGGAAAGCAGGAAGGTGGAAGGAGTATATAGAGGGTCTATGCAAGGTCAACGTACTTGAGGACAATATTCTGGAAATGGAAGAGAATGTAGATGAAGACGAATTAAGAGATACAATACTGCTTGAGGAGTTTGACAGAGCACTGAAAGACCTGAGTCGAAACAAGGCCCCGGGAGTAGACAACATTCCATTAGAACTACTGACGGCCTTGGGAAAGCCATTCATGACAAAACTCTACCATCTGGTGAGCAAGATGTATGAGACAGGCGAAATACCCACAGACTTCAAGAAGAATATAATAATTCCAATCCCAAAGAAAGCAGGTGTTGACAAATGTGAAAATTACCGAACTATCAGTTTAATAAGTCAGAGCTGCAAAATACTAACGCGCAATCTTTACAGTCGAATGGAAAAACTGGTGGAAGCGGACCTCGGGAAAGATCAGTTTGGATTCCGTAGAAATGTTGGAACACGTGAGGCAATACTAACCTTACGACTTATCTTAGAAGAATAAGAAAAGGCAAACCTACGTTTCTAGCATTTGTAGACTTCGATAAAGCTTTCGACAACGTGAACTGTAATACTTTCTTTCAAATTCTGAAGGTGGCAGGGGTAAAATACAGGGAGCGAAAGGCTATTTACAATTAGTACAGAAACCAGATGGCAGTTATAATAGACGAGGGGCATGAAAGGGAAGCAGTGGCTGGGAAAGGAGTGAGACAGGGTTGTAGCCTCTCCCCGATGTTATTCAATCTGTATATTGAGCAAGCAGTAAAGGAAACAAAAGAAAAATTCGGAGTAGGTATTAAAATTCATGGAGAAGAAGGAAAAAATTTGAGGTTCGCCGATGACATTGTAATTCTGTAAGAGACAGCAAAGGACTTGGAAGAGCAGTTGAACGGAATGGACAGTGTCTTGAAAGGAGGATATAAGATGAACATCAACAAAAGCAAAACGAGGATAATGGAATGTAGTCAAATTAAATCGGGTGATGCTGAGGGGATTAGATTAGGAAATGAGACACTTAAAGTAGTAAAGGAGTTTTGCTATTTAGGGAGTAAAATAACTGATGATGGTCGAAGTAGAGAGGATATAGAATGTAGACTGGCAATGGTAAGGAAATCGTTTCTGAAGAAGAGAAATTTGTTAACATCGAGTATAGATTTAAGTGTCAGGAAGTCGTTTCTGAAAGTATTTGTATGGAGTGTAGCCATGTATGGAAGTGAAACATGAACGATAACCAGTTTGGACAAGAAGAGAATAGAAGCTTTCGAAATGTGATGCTACAGAAGAATGCTGAAGATAAGGTGGGTAGATAACGTAACTAATGAGGAGGTATTGAATAGGACTGGGGAGAAGAGAAGTTTGTGGCACAACTTGACTAGAAGAAGGGATCGGTTGGTAGGACATGTTTTGAGGGATCACAAATTTAGCATTGGAGGGCATCGTGGAGGGTAAAAATCGTAGAGGGAGACCAAGAGATCAATACACTAAGCAGATTCAGAAGGATGTAGTTTGCAGTAGGTACTGGGAGATGAAGAAGCTTGCACAGGATAGAGTAGCATGGAGAGCTGCATCAAACCAGTCTCAGGAATGAAGACCACAACAACAACAACAACAACATGTTATCTTGTGTTTCTGCTTCTTGTTTTAGATGTAAATTACGACATTCTGTATGAGAAAGGATGAGGTGAAGAAATAGTCTAAGTGCTGTAGGAATATAACTATTCTCCATGTTTCTGTTTACTGTTACCAGCGATTCTTACGTTTCTTCCGAATGAGTATAGAAAGTCGAATACAGCACTGCTGTATAACAAGTTCCTACGACATTTCTACAGTGATTCACACACTAGTAAGCATTTGCTGCAGTATTTCGCTCTCTTATACAACACAGGAGTACGCTGTCTGACAACTGAACAGTGTTGCAAGTTGTAACAAAGTATTTTCTCTAATTACAATAATACGTACGTTAGCCAATAATTTGTTCTCTGAATTCCAACAAAATGTGATTGATTACAACCTAATCTAATTCAATGACACTACAAAATAAATCACAGCGTCCATCGGAACAGGGTTAACTAAATGTGTGGTTTAAAGAAGACAATATGAGTGACACTTGAAACTAGTGGCAAAGACTTCTAGTAGTGACTTTAATGCGTTAGAGAATATTGCAAGACAGCATATGTGATGAGTGAGGGCTCAGTTTTAAGTCTGCCATGCTGGAGTTAAAGGTTAAAACTCTCTTCAGGCCTACTGGATACAGGGTAAACACACTAGGGATATGGAAAATGTGGTATGAACTAATCAGCAAGTCGGTGAAAGTTAATAGTGCACTTCACTGTGGAAGAAAGAATTTCAGCATGTTCGCCTAACAAAGTAAAGGTAGTCAATAAACAAACCAAACCGAGTGAAAAAAAATCCTAGTTGAGTGGATGTAGTTAGATAATTCCATCTCTGTAGAACTTCTGGTGATGAAACCACATTCTCCCTGTTATTATAAATAAACAAACATACTGAAGTTAGGATTCGGAGAATGATACCCCTTTCACATTAAATTAAATTAAATGTATTACCACCAGACTGAATCTTTCCTTTCCACTGATAATACTGTCTTCTCACAACAAACAATTTTTATTGCTGAAATATGGCGTAGTAGTATGGAGTCCGGGGCCTGGAGTGAGTAACTTGAAATAGAGCAAGTCAGCTGGCGTTCCAGAATAGAAGTTCGTTGAAACACAACATCTTGTAGTAAAAACATTGTGAGAAACGTTGGAAATAATTGTCTATCAACAGTTTATTCCATTACAGTTGGTATGATTCGTAATCTAGTGAGTATACCCTGTCATCTCAGGACCAGCTATATTCGATCGGTTAGAAATTCTCGATGACATTTGGTGGTTGCAAGATATCTTCGTAATATCATAATCAGATCAGGAAGTTGTGCAGAGCAAATGAAATAATTAAGGAATCATACAATAGACTGATTGTCAGAAGACTAAATGTCTGTTGAAATACGTAAATTATTTATCAGTTTCGTAATCTATTTCGGACAGGCCATGTTGAAGTGGTACAGGCAGGTAGTTTGAATTAGACAGGCTTTATAACCGATTTAGGAACAACTCGTAGCAAAATTTTGACAGGCAGTAAAATGAGCGTTTGGTTTGTGTCAATCCCTACCTGGCAGCAGTGGAGATTCGGCGCTTCCATAATAAGGGTTAAGCTTCATAATGATATCTTCTATATTAACGAAAATACGAGTCGAACTTTCGAACGGCCCCTGATGACATCCGGAATTTCTAGAGAGTCTGAAAGTCTTGGAGAAGCCAGAAGTATGGCTCGCTGTTACTCAGAATAATTTTATGCTTGTTATGTTTCATTTTAATTCCGAACGTCATGTTTCTCTATCATGTCCTTCTTACTGAAATTAGAAATAAATATAATTTTTGGTTCTTAACTTTTTGGTTATTTGCTTTCTACAGAAACCTTATATTATAGAAACATACATGTATAAGTCAACACCGTAAATAGTTCCCACTGAAGTCTGTTACCAAATAAAAGCATTCCCCGATTACATTAATTTTTCAGATGGCTCGAAAAAATCGTGGTGCGCCGCTGGTGATAGTCCATACATTAGTAATTCGACCTTTCTCACTGACACGTGTTCGCAGTTGGGGCGAGTATACAGAATGGAAATGCAGTTAGTGAGGTACTGAGCAGCGGAAGTGTTGTTGAATTCGTACTCGGTTCTCAAAAGTGGCGTACATACGTACACAGATAAAAATCTTCTGCCATGGGTAGGACCTATAATACGCAGCGGACTACATCAATTGAAGGATAACTGAATATTAATATTTTTGTTATTAATATTATTATTATCATCTTATTGAAATCATGGCCCGTCTATACAAATAAATAAAAGGCTATTTGTTATATGCCACACGCTTTTCGTTTCCTTTTACTGACGTAGCATCCTCAGATGCCTGTTACAAATGTTTGCTGTACGTGTATAATAAACATGTTATATAATATCACCAGATGTGTCACTGAGGTAAATTATTCATTATTTTCTTATTGTTAGGTAAGAAATAACTGTTCGGTTCTACTTACGATTTTGTGAGATTTTGTCGTATATGCCACCCAGTATCAGTACCCAGTGTACTGAGCACACAACAATTTCTCTTTAACACAGAATGTTCACCTGAAAAAGGGAAAAAAAATCAAAACGTTTTTGGATTGTGTATTTACTGTTTATAGTGTTACCAGCCGTCGCTATCTTTCGGTCGTCTTTTGTTTGCATTTTGGTGTCTGTCTGTATGTTGACTGACATTCGGCTTTTTTTTTTGTGCGTGTGTCATTGTTTGCGGTGGCAATGTGTGGTGGCGATGCTCTGGGAGAAGGAGAAATTAGAGATGAGGGAATATCAATGGTGGAGTGAGTGGCTACGTTGTTATTTAGTCCGGTCATGTTATCCATCTACGTTTTTATTCGTTTAATGGCTGACATTAACATTAACGTAAACACATGGTAGAAACCATGCTGTGGAATCAAGAATTACACGTAGCATACAGAAGAAGAAACGCACTGAAATCATATTTCCAGAAAAAAAAACCAGATAAATACCAGGGAGAAGGGATATACAAGTTAGAATGTCGAGTTGGAAATCAGACTGTTTGGAGACAACAGGCAGAAATTTCAAAATGAAGTACAAAAACAAACAAGTAGCTGTAAGTACGAGAACACCCGTTCTGCCTTTTCTGAACACATACTAAAGCGTAGAAACGAATCATCTAATAGGGAGAAGAACTGCTCGTTACATAGCGGCAATAGTCGCAACATTTCGTGTCATTACCTGAGCGATGTAAAGGTTATGGCATTATCATAGCGTGGCAAAGCCTGTTATGTGTTTCCATTAGTTTTGTGTGCGGCGGTTCGAATGCAATTAACTTCGATTGTTCGGTTTTATAGCTTTATGAAATAGTATAAATAGTTCAAATGGCTCTGAGCACTATGGGACTTAACTTCTTTGGTCATCAGTCCCCTAGAACTTAGAACTACTTAAACCTAACTAACCTAAGGACCACACACACATCCATGCCTGAGGCAGGATTCGAACCTACGACCGTAGCGGTCGCGCGGTTCCAGACTGTAGAGCCAGAACCGCTCGGCCACTCCAGCCGGCTGTAATAGTATATTACGGATAAAAGCGACTTAAGTAAGGTGCGTACTCCATGTACACCCACAAAGTGTAATCTTAATCGTAAACGGATGAAATGGACACTGTGTTAACCGAAAGAAAACGTGTCAAACGTCTCACAGGTCGGCACAGAAGACAAAACCACTGCGGAAAAATAAAAGTCAATGGGAAATAAAGTATGGTGCTAGGTTAACTAATTACGCATGGAACGGATATAGCTGGAAAAGCAAGTTTTATGGATTAACATGCTGGAATAGGACAGGTGTGTGTAAAAATTAATATTGTTATTGTTATGATGGATGGCTGGCCAGGTGGTTTGCAGACGGTGAGGAGACAGGTTTATGATTATTATTTTCAGTTTTAAGTAACACATGGAAACATAACATCATAAATCTAAATCAGAAATGGAAAAAAAGAGACGTTTGTACTGCTCAGCTCCTGCTTCCACATCTTAACAGTTCATCTCAAAAATGGTTCAAATGGCTCTGAGCACTATGGGACGCAACTGCTGAGGTCATTAGTCCCCTAGAACTTAGAACTAGTTAAACCTAACTAACCTAAGGACATCACAAACATCCATGCCCGAGGCAGGATTCGAACCTGCGACCGTAGCGGTCTTGCGGTTCCAGACTGCAGCGCCTTTAACCGCACGGCCACTTCGGCCGGCTAACAGTTCATCTCGATCAAGAAAATGTTACACTGTAAAATTCAGAACAGGTCATTAAAATTGCCACACCAAGGAGTTATGCAGATGATAAACGGGTATTCATCGGACAAATATATTATACTAGAAATGACATATGATTACATTTTCACGCAATTTGGGTGCATAGATCCTGAGAAATCAGTACCCAGAGCAACCACCTCTGGCCGTACTAAAGGCCTTGATACGCCTGGGCATTGAGTCAAACACAGCTTGGATGGCGTGTACAACCCATGCAACTTCAACAGGATACCACAGTTTATCAAGAGTAGTGACTGCCTTATTGTGACGAGGCAGTTGCTCGGCCACCATTGATCAGACGTTTTCAATTGGTGAGACATCTGGAGAATATGCTGGCCAGGCCAGCAGTCGAACATTTTCTGTATCCAGAAAGGCCCGTACACGACCTGCAACATGCGGTCGTGCATTATCCTGCTGAAATGTAGGGTTCCGCAGGGATCGAATGTAGGGTAGAGCCACGGGTGGTAACACATCTGAAATGTAATGTCCACTGTTCAAAGTGCCGTCAATGCGAACAAGAGGTGACCGAGACGCGTAACCAATGGCACCCCGTACCATCACACCAGGTAATACGCCAGTATGGCGATGACGAATACATTCTTCCAATGTGTGTTCACCGTGATGTCGCCAAACACGGATGCGACAATCATGATGCTGTAAATAGAACATGGATTCATTCGCAAAAATGACGTTTTGCCATTCGTGCACCCAGGTTCGTCGTTGAGTACACCACCGCTGGCGCTCCTGTCTGTGATGCAGCGCAAGGGTAACCGCAGCCATGGCCTCCGAGCTGATAGTCCTTGGTGCTGCAAACGTCGTCGAATTGTTCGTGCAGATGGTTATTGTCTTGCAGACGTCCCCATCTGTTGACTCAGGGATCGAGACTTGGCTGCACGATTCGTTACAGCCATGCGGATAAGATGCCTGTCATCTCGAATGTTAGTGATACGAGGCCGTTGGGATCCTGCACGGCGCTCCGTATTACCCTCCTGAACCCACCGATTCCATATACTGTTAACAGTCATTGGATCTCGACCAACGCTAGCAGCAGTGTCGCGATACGATAAACCGGAATCGCGATAGGCTACAATCCGACCTTTATCAAAGTGGGATTGTGATGGTACGCATTTCTTCTCCTTACACGAGGCATCGCAACAACTTTTCACCAGGCAACGCCGGTCAACTGCTGTTTGTGTATGAGAAATCGGTTGGAAACTTTCCTCATGCCAGCACGTTCTAGGTGTCGTCACCGGCGCCAACCTTGTGTAAATGCTCTGAAAAGCTAATCATTTGCATATCAGAGCATCGTCTTCCTGTCGGTTAAATTTCGCGTCTGTAGCACGTCATCTTCGTGATGTAGCAATTTTAATGGCCAGTAGTGTATAATTTGTCATACAACAGTATCTACTGTAATGCAAAACTAAATAAAATGTTTTATATTAATTCAACTAAAGTTTTCGACTGACTAGAGCTAAAATAAAAGGTCTCGTTACAGATGTATTAGAACCACAAGATATTCAATATGAAATATATGATCTGTGTAAAGACAGTTTACTTGACTGCGTATAGACTGAAGCTGAAATGAGTCTGGGTGGCGCCATTTCGTTGTTTCATTCTTATTACTATTATTGCCTACTCGATCATACAATACTAGGAATCAATTTTCTTTTACTTGATTAAGATTTGTAAAATTTTATGTTCAAATTGGGACACGGATGATCGTAGAAATCGTAATATCACTCCATTTACGCCATTCTAATTAATTCAATATTGGTACTGGATGTAGAGCTACACCGTTAAACTGGCCGTGTCTCAGTGAGTCTTCCCAGCATCAGGTGGCCCGTTGTCTGGGAAGTGAAGGCCCCCGGGGGACCGTCTTCCACGAGTTCTAAGAGGCTCTCTCTCCCACCCACTGGACCCAGTGGTCAGCCAACGATCCACTGAGCTTTTTGTACCGAGCACCACTTTGGAGACACAGCCAATTTTATTTTATTTTATTTTATTTTGCATGAACTGAGTAGTTGTCTGCCAGACGGTCCGTACAATATAACCCATGGCAGTGTGGAATAAAAGAATCGTTGGAACTGTAGGGGACCTATGCGTTTCTTTATAGCCGATTCTAGTCATTCAACGTGTCCCTTGTAGCGCTTTTTGACCACAGGCACTCTGCTAGTCATACATGAACAGGCTGCGAACGGCCAACTCGCAAGATGACATCGGCAAGGCTGTGGGAGTGTTAAACTTGCGTAATATCCTACATGTTTCTTGAAGACGTGCTGCTGCGTCCTTCAGTCATCAGCACATGTTGATCTGTCACCTGTCGTTCAGAGCAACAGGTGTTCCGACTGGGTGTCACAGCCGCCTTTCCAAGAAAACGGAGCGTGGGTTTGCTTGATCTGGTGTGAGTCACAACATTTTTTGAGACTGGGAGTCTGTACCAGATTCTCGTATTTTGTTTGAAATTGCAAAATTCAGTGATTGGTTAGCAGATAGGGAAACTTTTCGGAGGAGACGGGGCAAGATTTGTTTCGCAGAATCCCGTTGGGAACTCATCTAACAAACTTGCAGAGTGGCAGCCTCTCCATGTGGAGCTCCTAGGAGCGTCAGGAGCGTCATTCTTGGTCACTCTTCGCGGATACACTTCGGCAGACGCGTGGACCGAATCTTTGCCGAGAGTTTTCGGCTGACTCCTCCATGAGGCACTTCGATTACAGATGGTTTTAACTTCGGCCTCTCCAACTGCTTGGATTTTTGTCCAGCTCCTTCTGGTGCAGCATTACTGTAAGTTCACATACCGGTAGCGATTGCAGCTTGGTGTTATTGAGTCAGTGTTAAGCATGTTGGTCTAAATTTGAGGGGATCTTGTTTTTAATTACGTTGTGCGTGATGACTTGCCGACAATTCGGGTAGTTGGGTTCCTTCGTGCGTTTCCCTTTACCCCAAAACGATCGATGCAATCATTTTACCCGATTTGGTACAGTCTAATTAATACCTCGTGTTGAAACACGAAGTTACTGCCAAATACTTTGTCCTTCTTTTTCCCATGGACTTTTGCGCACAGTACTGATCTCGTTTTAAATGAATATATTAGTGATTCTTAGTACAATTTTCTCTTTTCCGTTGGTTTGCTCCCCTTTCTTCCCTTTTTTTATAATAATTTTAGTCAAAATAGATCCATCTTTGATTTTAGTATTGCGATGAATCTCTTAATTCCTTTCTTTATTGCTAATTTTGGCAACGCTCACACCGAGGAAAATTAGCCAGTAACATTAACTTTCCAGTCGATTTCATTGTGCGTAGTTTTGCAGCAACACATCTCAATCGAAGGGGCAGCAGTCTGCATATCGATAGGATTTACTCGATACACATGACAGACACAGCTTCCATCTACTCATGGAGCACTGGCCTCTTGAATTCCCACGCTCCACTTCCTTTGAGAGTTTTGAAATGCTTCTAACAAAAAACACATAAAATAGTTTCCAATATTCCTGCTCACATCTTGCCAAGGTTGTTTCAAGCGCGCCACTGGTAACCCCTTACATCTCTTCACCACAGTTTGCGATCTCTTCCCATGTAATTTCCGTAATTAGAGCCCTGAAGAAAGACACATATTGCTTCGGACAAAGAGGTGCACGCCTCGGTACAATCGTGGTTCTTTAGGCAAAGGCAAAACGTTTTCCATGAAGGCAATGACCGTCGTGACCCACTGTGGGAAAACTATATTAAAAATTATGGCTATTTACAGAAACGAAAGTAGCCGTGCTTTATGGATTTAGATGTGCTCAACACGAATCTCAAAGTTAAAATTGTTTCCAATATCAGGGTTGCAAGTAAATAAGATATCAACGTTTCAGTCACACTTACGGGACGCTGTAAGAGCTTTCTTGCAAATGCATAGTGGAAAGGGTTTCTATGCCTGAAGTGAGTGATGTGGACGCTACCGCTACAATTTGCAAACACTGCTCTACACCATAATTCATGTGAGCTCTATCCAGTCACGTGATCGTTGTCGAATGTGGAAACCAGACGCTATTTTAATTGTTGTTTGACAGGGCTACGTTCTCTTGTGCTGCTATCACGGTATAACTGTATATGTGTGGAGCCGATTATCACGGGATAATTATATATTTTTATTTTTATAATTATATATTTTATGATTTTGATTGGGATGTCTTTAAATACTGTGGGCTAGCATGAGACTTTTAATTAACTTATACCGCGATAACAGTCGTGCGGACATCAGCTGCCCCGAAGTACGTACGATATAATATTTTTTAAACACAACGCGTGACTCACCGCCTTCTAATACATAATTTGCGTGAGCGCTACTATTTAGAAAAGAAAATATGCGTATTCTTACGCAAACTGTAATTATTAATGTGGGTCTCAGGGGCTATTGGTTATTTATGTACCAAGCTATACAAAGATTAACTGAGATATTGCTGAGCTTATTGAATGGAACGGTTTTCAGTATTTCTTCTTCATTATTTGCAAGGCAAAACTGGAGAGAATCTCATCTGCCGTTAGGTGGCCAAAATGAAACATACTGATCTCATTCAGTGCTGTGAATTTTGGTAAATGAAATCTGTTACTACACTTTTTAACTTTGAAATTAATGAAAGATCAAAATTTACATATAATATCATGACATGAAATTTTAATTATATAATACAGTCAGCATAATGGCCGACTAAATCCTTCTATGGGGGATGAGCTTCCTTCACTACCAAGTTCTGTAAAAAATTTGTTAATTATAATTAATGATTACTATCATGAGAGGTGCCCACTGAGTCAATAATACACATTTTCCCATAACAATTATAAGTATATTTTACTAAACTACAGCCAAAATTACATTAAATACCGTCCTCCTATACAATGGCGGCCTACCTCTAGACGAAACACAAACAGGAGAGAGCTTTCAAAAAAGCAATAGTCTCTGATTTTGTTCGTTTTCATTTGCCACATAAAAAGAATGTTCGTTTTTTTATATCACATCGCTGTTTGTGATTTTCGGTGATATTATTAAACTTGTTTAATCTTTCTTATAAGTCGCGCACACATACACAGTCTTGAAATAATTTATAATTCACACGTCTCATAACAAAAACTTCTTTTCCCTTTCTCCAAAAGTCCATTTACGTGACGTACCGTCGCACTGCGTTATTCATTTGTTACTGGTACGAGTGACATGGCGTTTGGCAGTGAACGTATGTGAGATGACGTGTTGAAATTAATGAGTTTTGTTATTGTTCTCATGTCTGCTTTCGTAAAAATGACCTGCGCCGGCTGTAACAAATATGATAACTTTTGTTACGTTTGTAAAGATGTTATTTTTCTATTCAAGAAGGCAACAGTTTAATAAAACAGTGAAAGAAGCATACGCCTTGTATTTTTAGCGTCGAGTTGGAGACTATTATAAATCGTGCGTTCCAAAAAATTTTGGTGCACCTCGTGTTGGTCTACGCTGAATGATTGGAGGCATGTTGAAAAGGTCTGCTATTTGGCGTGCATATACAAATCATGCATTCAGTTGCTATTTTGAAATGGTACCTCCCTTGAGGAAAGAAGGAGATACCGAGAGTCAGAAGAATATTCAGTACTTGACATCCCACCTGTCTTTCGTCCTACGGCTCATGGCGATGGATTTGGAGCTCCTGTTCCCCCATCAAGCAATGACAGCGATGATGGTCAACCGATGCACACCGCCGAAACAGTACTGTTATCTGCTAGTGACAGCGACCATAAAATTACAGCAACACCGTCATCTGAAGAATAACACAAAATGACACAGTGCGAATTTAATGATCTTATTGGAAATTTAGATCTTCCAAAAGCGTAAGGCCGAGCTCTTGGCAAATGGCTGATATGCGAAGATCACGATGCTTTTGGGTTTGCAAGTCGATGTTGCTGCTACCTATGTGAATGGGCAGTTGGGCAAGAGAGAAAACACTATACGCAGAAGGAATGACCTCCACCAACCAAGAGCAAGGCTAGGAAAGGGCTCAAATAAATTAGGTAAGTTCAGTTGATGTATATCTAAATCTGCATATACATTAAAATTCACATGCCACTTAATGGTGTGTGGCAAAGAGCACTTTTTGTACCACAACTGAGCCGTCCAACGATGTTCCACTCGCGAATGGCGGAGGGTAAGAAATTTCGTTCGGAAGCCTCTGTATTGGTTATAATTTCTCGAATTTTCTCCTCAAGGTCATTATGAGAGACTATGTTGGTGGCAGGTACTATGAAGTCCGACTTTTCCAGGAAAGTGCCCCTTCGAAATTTCTCCGTGATGCACAAATCCTTTCTTGTAACGTCTGCCAATGAAGTTCGTTGAGTACTCCCGGAACGCTCTCACGCCGGATAAACGATCCCGTCACGAAACGCGTCGCTCTACTTTGGATCTTCTCTATCTCTTCTCACTCCTATCAGGTAGGGATTCCAGATACACGAATATACTCAAGAAGCGGTCGAAAAGGCGTCTCATATGCCGCTTCTTCGTGGATGAGTTACACTTCGTTAAGGTTTTTCCTATGAATCTGAGCATGGATTTTCCCTTTATTTGTTTTATGTGGTCATTCCACTTAAGGTTGCTCTGGGTAGTTACTCCTAGATATTATACGGCAGATTCTGTTTCGAGCGGTTTGTCATCGATAGTGTAGCTATACAGTCTTTTTAACTGTGTAAAAGTGGTGGGGTTTTATACTAACGTAAGTAAACAAATTATTCTAGTGGAGATGTTTTGGTTACTTATGAAAGTAACCAAAATGTCGGCACATCCATGGTTACGTAAGAAACCAAATCATCTCCACTATAATAATTTGTTTACATCATTTAAAATCGTTGTGAGGCACAATTACAGTCAAAAAGACATTATCTCACATCTTGTTTTGGTTGTAGAACACCATCACCCCAAGGAAATTTCGTCATTTGTGAGAACAAAAAGTGAAAGCTAATGTAAAATGTATCTTAACGTGAACGAGCCGTCTGGATATGAACCTTTCGGTTCGAAGCCGGTAACGACGCTATTTAAATAAATAAATAGCATTGTAAAAATTGGCTTTTTGATGTTGTCTTCTCTGTAAGTGTCAACCTGTATACTTATGTAGGGCATATTGCACGATTCCTCTGAATTTCTTCTATTTATTTTCCACATATTCGTCATCACAGTATATTTGATGCTTACTGCACCTCTGAAATTTGTCTCCTATTACTCTTGCTAAGCAAAAATGTCATCCTACTTTTCTTAACATTATTTGTCAGACCCGTTGTCATAGATACTATCACAGCCTTATGATCACTGATACCTTCCTGTACGTTAACTGATTGGATAAGTTCAGGTCTGTTTGTTGTCAGGAGGCCTAAGACATTACCCTCACGAAATGGTTCTCAAACTATCAGCTCGAAGTAATTTTCGGACATGACATCCAGAAGAATGTCACACGAATCCTTGTCTCTGGCACCAGATTTTAGCGTGGCACTCCCAATCTATACCTGGCTTGACGTCACCCCCTATTGCTTGTGGTAGCAATATACGTGTATTCGTGAAAGACTAAGGCCCAATTTACGTTTAATCCTGAAGTACTAGACAGTTTTAATCGCGATATTCGTGCTCAGTCATCGAAATATATAAAGACCGTCCACCTCGGTTTCTGCAAAAAAATCCACTGTGGATCAATGTACTCGTGATTTACACTCTCTTCGTAAATGTCCTCCAGTTGATGATGAATTGCAGCTGAGGATGTTTTGGTAAACGCACTAATCGTATTACACGTCACGTTTCAATATTGAACCGTGCAGCCGTGAACGCCTCCGTCTTGAAAGTGTATTTCCAAGCGCAACCGCGCAAGACCTAACGGTATCCTGCGAAAGATTTGATCAGGTTGGGATTTATTCATACGGGTTATTCACACACCCGTAGAGCTATTACTACATGGATAGGAAAAGACGCCCCCTTTAGGGCTACAGTTACGCTGCGTCGACTTCCACTTGACATACGAGTATTTTGTGCATATGCGCGTTACTGGACGCTGAATTATTACGAATTTTCAACATGCTTACGATTGGCAAACTTTTGGTACATACTTTTTTCACTGTGTACGACATTTTGGTTTCGAACTGATATATGACTTCCAGCCGTTACGTCTTATCCACTGACTAAAGCCTGTTTGTATCACAGATAAGAAAATACCAGAAACAAACAAGCTGAGAGTTAAATATTGTTTAAACTGAGAAAATAATAGACAAAAACAGCGATAAGATAAAAACAGAATGCGCAGTGAGACATAGGAGCTGTATGGTTGTAGATTAGTGTGAGGAATACACCTTGGTAAATGTGTGAAGCCAGCAAATGCAATTTCCACCTATTCTGAAGTTTAATTGATAAATTCAACTTCCACATCCTACTAACCTTAATCGAAAACTCCTGCTCAACCCATCACGACTGTCTGGAGTACTGTAATTGTTGCAATGTACTAAGTGAGTGTTATTATCAATTCACCTAAAGCACCCACGGTAGCAGGAAGCGTATTTCCACTATAGTTTTAATGAAAGTTTGACTATTCACACTACTAATATCTAATTATACACTTACTTGTTAAGGCGTCTCTAGAACAGAACTGCGAGAACACAATAAGAAATAAAGAATAAAATTTATTAATAGTGATATCAAATAATTTTTAATTAACATTTGTTACAGTCTGATGCGTGATAGTTGTGGTCCTATACCTAATACATGTAGATGTAGAGGATGTAGATGAAGATGAAATGGGAGATATGATACTGCGTGAAGAGTTTGACGGAGCACTGAAAGACCTGAGTCGAAACAAGGTCCCAGGAATACATAACATTCCTTAGAACAACTGACAGCCTTGGGAGAGCCAGTCCCGACAAAACTCTACCATCTGGTGAGCAAGATGTATGAGACAGGCGAAATACCATCAGACTTCAAGAAGAATATAATTATTCCAATCCCAAAGAAAGCAGGTGTTGACAGATGTGAAAATTACCGTACTATCAGTTTAATAAGTCACGGCTGCAAAATACTAACGCGAATTCTTTACAGGCGAATGGAAAAACTAGTAGAAGCCGACCTCGGGGAAGATTAGTTTGGATTCCGTAGAAATATTGTAACACGTGAAGCAATACTGACCCTACGAGTTATCTTAGAAAACAGATTAAGAAAAGGCAAACCTACATTTCTAGCATTTGTAGACTTAGAGAAAGCTTTTGACAAAGTTGACTGGAATACTCTCTTTCAGATTCTGAAGGTGGCAGGGGTCAAATACAGGGAGCGAAAGGCTATTTACAATTTGTACAGAAACCAAATGGCAGTTCTAAGAGTTGAGGGGCATGAAAGGGAAGCAGTGGTTGAGAAGGGAGTGAGATAGGGTTGTAGCCTCTCCCCGATGTTATTCAATCTGTATATTGAGCAAGCAGTGAAGGAAACAAAAGAAAAATTCGGAGTAGGTATTAAAATCAACGGAGAAGAAATAAAAACCTTGAGGTTCGCTGATGACATTGTAATTCTGTCAGAGACAGCAAAGGACTTGGAAGAGCATTTGAACGGAATGGATAGCGTCTTGAAAGGGGGATATAAGATGAACATCAACAAAAGCAAAACGAGGACAATGGAATGTAGTCGAATTAAGTCGGGAGATGCTGAGGGTGTTAGATTAGGAAATGAGACACTTAAAGTAGTAAAGGAGTTTTGCTATTTGGGGAGCAAAATAACTGATGATGGTCGAAGTAGAGACGATATAAAATGTAGACCGGCAATGGCAAGGAAAGCGTTTCTGAAGAAGAGTGTAGCCATATATGGAAGTGAAACATGCACGATAAATAGTTAGGACAAGAAGAGAATAGAAGCTTTCGAAATGTGGTGCTACAGAAGAATGCTGAAGATTAGATGGGTAGATCACATAACGAATGAGGAGGTATTGAATAGTATTCGGGAGAAGAGAAGTTTGTGGCACAACTTGACTAGAAGAAGGGATCGATTGTAGGACATGTTCTGAGGCATAAAGGGGTCACCAATTTGGCATTGGAGGGCAGCGTGGAGGGTAAAAGTCGTACAGGGAGACCAAGAGATGAATACACCAAGCAGATTCAGAAGGAATTAGGTTGCAGTAGGTACTGAGAGATAAAGAAGCTTGCACAGGATAGAGTAGCATGGAGAGCTGCATCAAACCTGTCTCATGACTGAAGACCACAACAACAACAACAACAACAACAACATAATACAATGAAATTTTAAACAACTTCACTATCTCTTCGAAGCCTAAGATCTAGTCAATATGGCAGAAAGTACGATAAAGACACTCGTAGTTAATTGTTCCTAATGATCCGTACATAGTGAATGCTGCATCGAACTTAATTCTTCTTTTCGGAGCAGCGAAACTGTGTTAACTGTAGGAACTCCTGGAATTACTGCAACTAAGGAACTGGAACGTAGTTGTTGGGGAACGAGTGGAAGAAAAGGTTATAGGAGAATATCGGTTTGAGATATGGAATGAGAGACGAAAAAGACTAATTGATTTCTATAATAAATTTCAGCTAGTAATAGCAAATAGTCTGTTCAAGAATCACAAGAGGACGAGGTATACTTGTCAGACCGGGTGATGCGGTAAGATTTCACTGAGTTTACATCTTGGTCAGACAGAGATTCCAAAATCAGATACTGAATTGTAAGGCGTATCCAAGAGACTAACATCACAATGTAGTAGCGATGAAGAGTACGCTGCGGTTCTAGAGATTAGCCACGAAGAGTCAGTGTGCAAAGAAGTGAGATACAGAAGTACTAAGGGATGACGAGACATGCTTGAAGTTTTCTAAGGCTATGGATCCAGAAATAAGGAATAGCTCAGTAGGCAGTACAGTTGAAGAGGAATGGACGTATCTAAAAAGTACAATCCAGAAGCTGGGAAGAAAAACATAGGTACAAAGAAGGTAACTGCAAAGAAACCATGAGTAACAGAAAAAATACGTCAGTAGATTGATGACAGAATCAAGTACAAAAATGTTCAAGGAAATTCAGCAATACATAAATGCAAGTTGCTAAGGAATGAATTAAATAGGAAGTGAATGGAAGCTAAGACGAAAGGGCTGCATGAAGAAGTGAAGAAATCTAAAAAGAAATGATTATCGGAAGGATTGACTCAGCATACAGGAAACTCAAAACAACCATCGGTGACATTAAGAGTGCAACGGAAATTCCACTGTTAAATGCAGAGTACAGAGCTGATAGGGGGAAAGGGTACATTGAAGACCTCTTTTAGTGGGAAGATCCGTCTGATGTGACAGAAGAAGAAACAGGCGTCGATTTAGAAGAGACAGGGGATCCAGTATTAGAATCGGAATTTAACACAGCTTTGGAGGACTTACTATCAAATAAGGCAGAAGGGCTAGATGACATTCCATCAGGATTTCTAAAATCATTGCGAGATGTGTCAGTGAAACGACTTTTCACGCTGGTGTGTAGAATGTATGAGTCTGGCGACCTACCATCTGAGTTTCGGAAAAATATCATCCACACAATTCCGAACATTTCAGTAGATGACAAGTGCAATAATTATCGCACAGTCAGCTTAACAGATCATGAATCCAAGTTGCTGACTAGAAGAATATACAAGACAATGGAAATGAAGATTTAGGATGTGCTAGATGACGTTCAGTTTGGCTTTAGAAAAGGTAAAGGCACCAGATAGGCAATTCCGACATTTGCGGTAGATATGGAAGCAAGACTACAGAAAAATCAAGACACATTCATAGGATATGTCGACCTGGGAAAATCGTTCGACAATGTAAAACGGTGTAAGATGTTTGAAATTCTGATAAAATAGGGGTAAGCTAAAGGGAGATACGAGTAATATACAATATGTACCAGAGCCAAGAGGCTCTAATAAGAGTGAGCGACCCAGAATAAACCGCTCGGATTAGAAAGGGTGTAAGACAGGGTTTTAGTGTCTCCTAGAAAGTGTGAAAGGCAGGGATGTAGTCTTTCCCGCCTACTGTTCAGTCCGTACAAAGAAGGAGCAATGATGGAAATAAGAGACAGATTCAGGAGTGCAATTAAAATTCAAGGTGAATCGAAATCAGTAACACGATTTGCTGATGATATTGCTATCTTTAGTAAAAGTGAAGAAGAATTACTTGATATTATGAATGGAATGAACGATCTAATGAGTACAGAAAATGGACTTGAGAGTAAATTGAAGATAGGCAAAAAATGAGAAGTAGCAGAAATGAGAACACCGAGAAACTTAACATCAGGATTGAAGGTCACGAGGTGGATGAAGGTAAGGAGTTCTGCTACCTAGCCAGGAAAATAACCAACCACGGATGGAATAAGGTGGACATCAAAATCAGACTAAAGAGCATTCATGGCCAAGAGGAGGCTAGCAGCGTCAAACACAAGCCTTAATTTGAGGAAGAAACGTGTGACAATGCGTCTGGAAAATGATCAAATGTGTGTGAATTATTGAGAGACCGAACTGCTGAGGTCATCGGTCCCTAGACATACACACTACTTAAACTAATTTATGCTAAGAACAACGCACACATCCATGGCCGACAGCGGACTCGAACCTCCGGCGGGAGGGGCCGCATAATCTGTGACATGGCGCCTCAAACCGCGTAACCTCTCCGCGCGGCTATACCTCTGGAGCAAAGCAATGTATGGTAATAACACATAGCAGGGGGAAACCGGAATAGAAGAGTTTATTGTAGATAAAAAAGAAAACAAGTGTTACAGACCACTGATGATGCTTCCCAAATAAATGAAGCGAAACGCGAATGGCAACAAACAAACTGCCTTCAGTTGGTTGTCTGGACGGTACTTACGTCCAAAAATTTAAAGCAACTAAGGGAAAGAAGGAAACCAGAAAAAAATTAAGATCTGTGAAATATATCTGCATACCATTTACAGGGTGAAGTGTCATGCCAGATTGTGTTCTTTTCCCTTGGCAAAATATCAAAATTCGGTTTCCACATACAATAAAATGAAACACAAAATTGTTCACTGCTTAAGTTTGAAAAGTTAAGTCCACCACAGATCTGGCAGGTCTGGCATTTAGAAAGTGCTTTGCTCTGTGTTCCAAAATTTTACGTTGGCCAAACTAGTAGAAGTTTAAACACACGATTCCGTGAACGCATTGTTGCTGTCAGGCTCAGCGGTCTGAATAAGTCAACTTTCGCTGCTCAATTGGCCCAAAACGGAAACATAGATATAAGTATCGAAAAATACTTAGAGAAATAACATTTTACCAGAAAAAGACTGCAGATGAATTTGTTAGAGGGATTGGAAACATGTAACTACATTCATTATAAACCTGACACCATACTGAATGATCAAGCAGAATAAAAAAACTAAATGTGCCTCCAAAATTTCATACAACTCTTATAATTTGAAGTGATCAAGCACAATTAAAAAACTAAATGTACCTCCAAAATTTCATGCAACTCCTATAATTTGAAACGATAGAAAAAGTAATTAAATGACACATAGAAAATTCTTCGTAGGCAATATCACTATCTTTCAAACCTAAATAATTACATTTACAACTGTACACAGTTATCTGCATTATGTAGAAGTATCTTTGACGTGACTTTATAAGTATGCCATATCTGTACACATAGCCCTTTCTTTGGCGTATCAGTTCAGTAGTCGGTGGAAAGAAATGTATTTGCAATCATATTTTTAGTTCAATTCATTGATCAGCATGGACGGTAAAAGAAAATCAAATCTCATAATATGTAAAGTAAGGCTTTCGAGAAAGTAAGTGCAGTATATAGAGCATATACAAGTAAAACTATATATTTACGAAAATTCGTTACGTTTTCGGACGCAAATGTGAAACTTTCAGACAAGTCAACGCTAAGGCCGGAAACTAGTAATGGTACAACAAAACATTTAAAAACAAAAAGACTTTTAGCGGGTTACAGTAAGTCCTACTGTGTAATTTCCAAAAACTCCTTTCTGGGTTTGTGCTGTTTTGTCAAGGCGCTGGACTCGTATCTCGAACTAGTGGACACAATGCAAGCTCGTTGAGTATGCGGTTCTATTCACGAAGCAATCATATTTGTACATGTAATATTCTGAAAAATATGTAACTCTGAAAACGAATGAATCATTTACACTACTTGTGCAGCCTACAAAGTCTTTCCCAAGCTTTAAGTTACTATAGTTCCATACTGGTAGCTCGTGCAAGAGTGTCCATAGCGTAGATTATTTCATAATAGGAAGACGTGAGCGCTATCTCTCTGCGAATTTTAATAATTTTTTCTGCGTTTATATTCGTATAGTAACTGTTTACCAGCTGCTTTTCTGAAATAGAGGTTGCTAATCAGGATGTTATTAGACAGGAAGAGTTTGGAAACGAAATCGAGGCTACCCAGTGAAACCGGCTGACTCACTTGTGTGTCATTGAATTCCCGTTCCCATAAGTGACTGAACTGTGGGTTCAGTTGTTTCACAAGCTTGTCGTTTAAGGCTTTTTGGGTTTCTGTTAAGCAATAAAATGAGATATTCTTCAGAAAACATATGAAAATAATGTGGCAGAGAAAGGGTCTAGGAAAGGAAGACTGTTTAATGTCTCGTGAGTGAAGTCATTAAAGGCAATGAAAAAACCCAAAATGGCTGATGCGGGATAGAGTATAATAAACTAAGGAAGTATTAAGTAATGGACAAAAGGGCTCTCTCGATAAGCTTCATTCAGACAACGGCCTGAAATCCTTATCATAAATCTCTAAATCCTTGTCAGAAATCCTGTAACCTGGTTATTTTGACAATTTCTTGCAGATTTGGAGGTTATGGAAAGATTCTTAGCACACTGTAAATTATCAGTTCTTTTTGACAGGTGATGAGTAATATTACTATTGTACGGGATACTCATAGAAAGACGAAAATCAATCTGAAACACGCATTGTCCAGATAGAGAAAAATACACACTGTGGAGTCAGAGGTTTCTGTTGATGTTCACCAATCGTTTGTAGAGAATGTTTATTCTAATATTTATTCGTATGCAAGGACAATGATTTTTTATTAACTTACAAGGAGCGTTTGAAAAGTCCGTGCAAAGTCCGAGAGATGGCAACATCGGCGCGTGTCGAGGTCATGTTTAGCTAGTAGCATCTTTGGAAAGAACACACACCAAGTTTCAGCCATATTGGTCTATTTCTTTGTGTTTGGCATTCGTGTGAATCAAGGAAGTCGAGTGATTGTAAAAAAATGGACGAAAAAGTATTTCGTGTAGTGGTTAAACATTACTTTATGAAAGCTAAAACGCCTCAGGAGACTAAAGAGTAGCTTGACAAACATTACGGTGACTCTGCACCTTCGATTAGAACAGTTTATAAGAGGTTTCAAAATTTTCGGAGTGGTCATATGGGCACAAGTGATGCTGAACGTTCTGGACGCCCTGTGGAGGTTACAACTCCAGAAATCATAGATAAAACCTATGATATGGAGATGGATGACAGAAAGTTAAGGTGCATAAGACTGTTAGTGCTGTGGTCTTTTCGAATGAACGGGTACATTATATTTTGCATAAACATTTGAACATGAGAAAGCTATCCGCGAGATGGGTTCCGCGATTGCTCACGCTTGACCAAAAACGGAATCGTGTGAAGTGCTTCAAGGATGGTTTGCAGCTGTTCATGGGGAATCCACAGGACTTTAAGCGTCGTTTCGTCACTGTGTGTGAAACATGGATACAATACTATACTCCTGAGACCAAGCAACAATCTAAATAATGGGTTACCTAGGGAGAAACTGCACCAAAAACGTCGAGGACCATTCCCTTGGCCGGAAAGGTTATGGCGACTGTATTTTGGGATTCGCAAGGGATAATCCTCATCGACTATCTGGAAGAAGGTACAACTATTACAGGTGAGTATTATTTATCGTTATTGGACCGATTGAAAACCGAGCTGCAAGAAGAACGCCGGCGATTGGACCGCAAAAAAGTTCTTTTCCATCACAACAATGCACCAGCACACACCTCAGCAGTTGTGGTCGCAAAATTAATGGAAATAGGATTCCATCTCGTTTCACAACCCTCCTATTCTCCAGACTTGGCTCCCTCGAACTACTATTTGTTCCCCAATTTGAAGAACTGGCTGGCGGGACAAAAATTTTATTCAAACTAGGAGGCGATTACAGCAACTAATAGCTATTTTGCAGACTTGGACAATTCATATTATTCGGAAGGGATCAAAAAATTAGAACAGCCTTGGACGAAGTGTGTAAGTCTAAAAGGAGACTGTCAAAAATAAAGAGGTTTACCCAAAACACGTAAGTAGTTTTTATTTTTCCACGGACTTGTCAAACGCCCGTCGTACAATAACTGCAGGTCAATTGTTAAGAAAACCCATTGCTTAAGTTCCGAGAGATTGAGGTAATGGACAACTATTTAATTGCCATGTTGCCTTAAAATGTATAGGATACCAGTCTACCAAGCTATGCAAATGGCAATATAGGTCTGCTCGGTAGATTTCATTCACGAACAGACCACGTGACAGCAACGTAATCGTGAAACAAATAATAAATTGCAACTTCCTGGCGCATTAAAACTGTGTGCTGGACCGAGATTCGAACTCGCGATCTTTGTCTTTCTTGGGCTAGTGCTCTACCCACTTTTTTTTTTTACCAATTGCGCAACTTTTTTCCGCCTCCCTTCTCCCCACACAGAACATCCAATCGCTCAACTTTTTTGCCTTCTCCGGCTAGCTTCTACGCTGTATTTTTTGCAGTATATAAAAGTTATAACATAAAGTAATCCAAACAAAACTGAGGAGTGGCTTCGTCGCGTTAATGCCATCTCCGTGAAGTAATCCTCTTTATGTGCCGTCTCTATCGGCACTGTGTTGGTTCGTGATTTTTCGCTATTTATCTCTGGCACCTGAAAGTTCTTTACTCCCGTGCGTCTGGAAACTGTAAAGTTCGGCTTCTCGTGTTGCATTGTTTTCACTCCGTCGTATGTTCGTCCTGTTTAATCTTTTGGTCTCCCCTCTTTACTTTGCTTTGTTGTCTTCTCTTAACTTTACATTCTCCAAGTCCGTGGGGGATCCATGATCGCTTTTATGAGAAAATTTGCGTATGTCGTTCTATAATGTGGATGTTTTTGAAGCCCATAGTGCTGTGTTTGTAGATATGTCGAAAAGTCTCCAATACTACGTTCTGAGTTTGCAAAAATATATTATATTGCTTGTCCTTTCAGCCATGTTACGGCGTTTTGTTTCGTGGTAGGTTAGAGGTCATCGTCTGGTAGAAGTAGACTCTTAAGGGTGATGGCGTGCGGTGACGTGTGTTGTAGAAATGCCAAGAGGTTTCTAAGCGCTCTCCAGATGTCATGCGCCGTACCGCATACGAATTTGTGTTCATTAGTATCTTCCACGTGACAGGTTGCACAGAGGGAGGTATCAGCCACATGTATCGCGCATGTAATCGGGAAGTCGTCGGAAGTTTCCTATTGACCACGTAATACCACAATGCTCTCGCCCTCGTTGGCAAATGTGGACGATGAACACTTCTCCATATATGCGTCCAGTCTGCCTCTGGGTACTTATCTTCTATACTGTTTCGAGCGTGTGTCGTGATCAAATGTTTGTACACTGCTCGCACTGTGACCATTTGCGCCTCTGGCATCCCCATGCTGGTGTAGCTATAGTCAATAAAAAATTGCTTGAGATGGTGAAGGTCATTTGGTATGTGATGAACATCCACAGGAGCGTCAAGATTATCCGGCTTAATTTCGTTCAATTGCAAAGTGGTGATGCTATTCGGCGAATTCTTCCATCTTTTATATGTAGAACTGACGTACAGAGCCCGTGTCTTCGTATATACGTCGATGAGGTTGAGACCGCCTAACGCAGTCGGAAGAGTCAACGTAGAATGCCTGACTTTGAAAATGTGGCCGCGGCTTACAAAGTGGCCGAAGGCAGCCAATAACCTGCTTGCCATCGGGAGGGGTAGTGGGAGTACGTGTGCCATATAGTTAACTTTAGAGACGAGATAAACGTTCACCAAGGCCTCTCGTTGTATTTAGTCCAGGGACCTTAGGTTTAGTAAATCTTTGTAATTGATTGCAATCGTGCGTCGGATGTCACAAGTAAATTTCACACCCAAACAATTCATGACCGTGATCACCTTGATCTGTTCAGGAATGGGGGACCTCAATCCGCGACCGATGTTCAGGACACCGGACTTCATCACATTTAGCTCAGCCCCCGCCGCCTTCCTATACTGCTCTACTATGTCCATCGCCGTCTGTATCTCAGCCGTGGTTCGCACAAGAAAGGCCACATCATCCGCGTGACACTGAGCTACCCAAGCACGACTCACGACTCTCCTCACACCCGTACTTCCGCCAGTACCTCGTCTCCTACCTTCTAATCTTCACAGAAAATCTCCTGCAAACCTTGCAGGACTAGCAGTCCTGGAAGAAAGAATATTGCGGAGATTTGGTTTAGCCGCGGTATGAGTCGTGTCTTCACAATGCCCTTTCTTACAGGAAACGAAGTCCTGGCGGAAGTAGAGCTGTGAGGACGGGTTGGGAGTCGTGATTGGGTAGCTCAGTCGACAGAGCATTTGCCTGTAAAAGGCAAAGGTCTCCAGTTGGAGTCATCGTCCGGCACACAGTTTTAGTTTGCTAGGAAGTTTCATATCAGAGCAATCTCCGCTGCAGAGCGAAAATTCGTTTTGGGAAGAATAAATTGTCTTTTCATAGAAAGACCGTAAATTCGACTAGATACCAAGGAATTACAGTTACGAACAACTTATATCGGAAGGGCACATAGAAAATGTTGTGGGGAAAGGTACCCAAAGACTGCGTTTTATTGGCAGAGCACTTGGAAGAGGAAAGAGATCTACTAAAGAGACTGCTTACACAACACTTGTCTGTCCTCTTTTAGAATACAGCTGCGCGATGTGGGATCCTTATCAGATAGGATTGACGGGGTACATCGAAAAAGTTCAAAGTAGGGCAGCACGTTTCGTATTATCACGAAATGGGGGAGGGAGATTGTCACAAAAAAGTTACAGGATTTGGGTTGTACATCATTAGAACAAGAGCGTTTTTTGTTTCGGCGGAATCTTCTCTCGAAATTTCTATCACCAAATTTCTCCTCCAGTTGCGAAAATATTTTGTTGACGCCGACGTACGTAGGGAGAAACGATCACCATAATAAAATTAGAGAAATCAGAGCTCGCACGGAAACATATAAGTGTTCATTTCTTCCGCGGGCTATGCGAGATTGGAATAATAGAGAATTGTGAAGGTGGGTCGATCAGCCCTCTGCCAGGCACTTAAATGTGATTTGCAGAGTATCCATGTAGATGTAGATAGGTCATCAAGAGGCGAACTCACTACAACTGAAATACGGAGTTGGGAAGTAATGCTCTTAACTCTACTGTTAACCTGAGCGGATTTCATGACGTGCAGATTATTTCATTCACGTAAAGCGGGAAATATCATGGAATGGTCGTCATACAACTAGTCACCATAAACATCTGTTTGTGGGAAACAGAGAGTAATTCTCTACACAAACGAAGCACGCTATACCTCATTGCCTACGGCAGCGTCCTTTTTTGAAAATCGACTGCCAGTGGTACCGCGAAGAGTAATCTGTTTATTGCGAACAATCAATCACGCAGCCAACAAAGAGTTGTTTATTGGGCTCGACTGCGAATGCGCGCGTAATTTTGAGAGAAATCAAGCCGGCCATTTTGCGTTTATTTAGATGTTAATGCGCGCGTGTTCTGCGCCCACTCTGCGTACTCTGATTGCATTGACTGACGTACAGCAATCAGACCTGCTATTTTTGCCTCCGTGTGTGTACTTCGGCACTCAGCAGTAAATTCGTACTGAAAGGTGCGTCCAATACTAACAAACTACCATGTAAAGGACGAAGAAGATGAGAATAAATTCAGTGACAGGTCGTATTGTCACACAGCAACATGCGGATAGGTTATTGTTCATAATAATAGAGGTTGATAATATATGCAGTTATCTTCAGTCGTACGAAAAGAAACTGTTATTGCAAGTAATTTTTATTTACACGTTGTAGTTCCAAGTAATAATATACACCGGTAGTACTGTATTTCTGATTGTCTTAGAAATTAGTTAGAAAAACTATCTGTTAGTATTTATAACACACAGTAGTAGTTCTGTATTGTGATGTGTACAACATGCGTAAGAATAGAATAACTACCTTGCGTTTTAATCTTATAACTAAACCAGATCATCTGTGATCAGACAATAACACTGACTCCTTGCGTTTATTCTGCGGACGATCTTTTCCTCTGCTACCTCTGCACGACGCTCATATGTCCTTGCAAGCGAGTGTCCTTTTAGCGACCTTTGTTTTGACCTTTACCCACTCCGAGTATAAAATTCTGAACTAACGTCGTCGCATGAACTACTTCTCTCATTTTCGATGTACGTTTTGGCTATATCGTCATCGCTGTGCCACAGTCACTCCTAAGATGAGAAATACTAACAGTCATTTCAAGAAAACAGACGAAATCCCCTAAAATACTGATATCTTCATATTCATGTTACATGAAGTGGATCGGAAAAGGAGTCGATTCTACTACCCTTAAATCGAGCTGATGTGGACTTGTCATGTGTTACAACGATTCCAGTCTAACGTTACCGAAGAATGTCACCGAATCCTCCGATACATTTTGCGGATTATACGTTGTGTTAATTGTATTCAGAGGGTGTAAAGTTTGAACTCTGGGAGTTGAAGAACAGAGGGGAGTATTAGTCCATTTCATATACGTCACATAACAGACATCTAATCTGTTGTAGAGATAGAATCTATTGTGTTCCTTGGTGACACGGGAGACAAAAAGTCCATCATAACATCTGGTGCATTGGGCATTTTTTGAAACGTAAGGTAAAGCTTGAAAGTAATACACTATGTTACCAGGAGGACGCAAACTGGCAGATCACGGCTGTGCTGCGTGGATTAGATTACAAGCATTGCAGTGCAAAATAGATGTGAAGATATGATTATACGAGTGCTTTCAGTAAACGGTCAAAATGACCGCGATCCGTAGACATCAAAGATGGAAGCATTTAACTTGTGGAAATGTCCAGTAGCGTTAAATGTGTCTAGAAAGACAGAAAATGGAAAAGTACAAAATGGAAAATGTGTAAGAGAAGAAGACTGTAAGGAAGGTGGTACAGTTTGGGAGACATATGCTAAGGCATAGAGGAATAGTTAACGTGGCGTTGAAATGAGCAGTAAAGATAAAAAAAAATCATAGAGGAAACAAAGACAAAAATATGAGATGTTAAGTGTAGAGCAGTGGTCCCCAAGCTGGGGTAATTACCCCATGTGGGACGAAATGAAATTTTCTGAGAGGCACAATCTAAACGATGTGATTTAATTTTAGTCATGAAACTGAATTATTTTATGATCATTAGTACTAACACAATATTTTTAGACTCTAATATCAATAATTAATTTTATCAATTATTACTTTTCTCAGTTAATAGTATTAATTCGATGGAGGTTAAAGGTTCCGCGCGTAGTCTCCCCACTATACACTTATGTTGTGCTTTGTCCCGTACATCGCTGATGATGAAAGTGAGAAATATAAATAATCAATTCTAAATGTCTCAAAAAATGGTCTTCTCTATGTTGTAGTTAGTACCTGCAGTAGTCCACAAATTGCTTCATTACTCGGTTCGAGACAGATAAGTGAAGTAATTGACAACACGCCACAGTAGTAACTCCATCAGAGCTACTATAGTACTGTATTATTATTATTATTATTATTATTATTATTATTAGTAACGTGGTTAGACCAGAAGCATTAAGAGTCTGAAGTCTTCCAATGTATGCCAGCTTAGAAGTAAGAAGAGCAGCGATGAAGTGACTTACCAATAGTAAGTATAGCACGCTCATCTGACCCTGTTTGGTTTTAAATGGAGTTGCAGTGTGAATGTCAAGTAAGTGCCGCAATGTAGAGGAGTGATGCAGGGAAGTATGTTTTGTAATTGTGGACAGTTAGCTTTCTTATCTGAGGAGAAGTTGTGGGTAGCATTTGGGATGCACCACGAAATCCTTCGCCATTCATTTTAACACAAACGCACACACACTCAAACTAAATATCATTCATATTTCATCATTTTAGAAAACAAGTGTTCCAAGAAAAGCGTTTCATTCTGCAGTTCAGTTAGATGCGAATGTTGTTGCAATAGATGCCACAAGGGCGGGGAGGGGGGATTGGCAGGTGCTAGCTGATGTTTGATTGCACTCAGAGATAATGGTCTAAGGAAGGTTGAAAACCATTGGTATAGAGGATATTGGTTGCAATGGGTATGAAAATATTAGCACAAAATAGGAAAAGTTGGAGAAAGTAATTAACAGAGAACACAGAAGATTCAGGTCGTATGTAAAATAGCTGAGCGGGTCTACGGCTTCTATTGAGTCTCTTCTTGACCTCTCTTGTGTGACAGTTGAAGACAGCAATACGAAAGCCGAGGTTTTCAAATTAACGTTCAAGAAATCGTTCACGTCGAAGAATGTACAAACATACATTCATTTTACCGTCGGACAGGCTGCCGTATGGTCTACATAGAAATAAGCATACCTGGTGTACAGAAGTAAGTTAAAGACTTGAAAATAAATAAATCACCAGGTCTGGATAGAATCCCACTTAGATTCTACAAAGCGTACTCTACGCCATTGCCCCTTACCTACCTTGCATTTATCGTGCATCTCTGGCCCAGCGCAATGTCCCAAGCGACTGAGAAAAAGGGCAGGTGACTTCAGTATGTATGAAAGGTAAAAGAATGGAGCCGCACAATTACAGACCAATATCCCCTGAACACATTCTCAGTTCGAATATTATAAATTTTCTTGAAGATAAGCAGCTTATCTCCACGAATCAGGATGGTTATAGAAAGCATCGTTCGTGCGAAGCTCAGCTTGCCCTGAGAGCAATGAACTGACAGCTGTGGATGAAGCGCCACAGGCAAATTAAATATTTCTATATTTCCGAAAGCACGTCGTGTCCCATTGTAGGCTGTTAAAGAAAGGAACAGGCATATGGAATAAGTTCGCAAACAAATGAGTGACTCGACAGCTTCTTAAATAATAGAACACAATATGTTGTCCTCGACGGCGAGTGTTCATCAGAGATAACTGTATCGGCAGGAGTACCTCAGGGAACTGTGAGAGCACCGCTGTTGTTCTCTATATACACTACTCGCCATTAAATTTGAGACACCACGAAGACGACGCGCTACAGAAGCGAAATTTAACCGATAGGAAGAAGATGCTGTGATATGCAAATGATTAGCTTTTCAGAGCATTCACAGAAGGCTGGCGCCGGTGATGACACCTACAACATGCTGACATGAGGAAAGCTTCCAACTGATTTCTCATACACAAACAGCTGTTGACCGGCTTGGCTGCTGAAACGTTGTTGTGATGCCTCGTGTAAGGAGGAAAAATGCGTACCGTCACGTTTCCGACTATGATAAAGGTCGGATTTTAGCCAATCGCGATTGCTGTTTACCGTATCGCGACATTGCAGCTCGCGTTGGTCGAGATCCAAAGACTGTTAGCAGAATATGGAATCGGAAGCTTCGGGAGGGTAATACGGAACGCCGTGCTGGATCCCAACGGCCTCGTATCATCAGCAGTCGAGATGACAGGCATCTGATCCGCATGGCTGCAACAGGTCGTGCAGCCACGTCTCAATCCCATAGTCAACAGATGGGGACGTTTGCAAGACAACACCCATCTGCACGAACAGTTCGACGACGTTTGCAGCAGCATGGACTATCAGCTCAGAGACCACGGCTGCGGTTACCCTTGATAATGTATCCCAGACAGGGGTGCCCGCGATGGTGTACTCAACGACGAACCTGGGGGCACAAATGACAAAACGTCATTTTTTCGGATGAATCCAGGTTCTGTTTACAGCATCATGATGGTCGCATCCGTGTTTGGCGACATCGCGGTGAACACACATTGGAAGCGTGTATTCGTCATCGCCATAGTGGCGTATCACCCGGCGTGATGATATGGTGTTCCACTGGTTACACGTCTCGGTCACCTCTTTTTCGCACTGACGGCACTTTGAACAGTGAACGTTATATTTCAGACGTGTTACGACCCGTGGCTCCACCCTTCATTCGATCCCTGCGAAACCCTACATTTCAACAGGGTAATGCACGACCGCATGTTGCAGATCCTGTACGGGTGTTTCTGTTTACAGAAAATGTTCGACTGCTGCCCTCGCCAGCACATTCTCCAGATCTCTCACCAATTGAAAACGTCTGGTCAATGGTGGCCGAGCAACTGGCTCGTCACAATACGCCAGTCACTACTCTTGGTGAACTGTGGTATCGTGTAGAAGGTGCATGGGCAGCTGTACCTGTACACGCCATCCAAGCTCTGTTTGACTGAATGCCTAGGCGTATCAAGGCCGTTATTACGGCCAGAGGTGGTTGTCCTGGGTACTGATTTCTCAGCATCTATGCACCCAAATTGCGTGCAAATGTAATCACATGTCAGTTGTAGTATAATATATTTGTCCAATGAATACCCGTTTATCGTCTGCATTTCTTCTTGCTGTAGCTATTTTAATGGCCAGTAGTGTATATAAATAATTTGGCAGACAGGATGGTCAGCGTTCTGCGGTTATTTGCTAATGATGCCGTGGTGTACCGTAAGGTGTCGAAGTTCAGTGACTGTAGGAAGATACGACTTAGACAAAATTTCCAGTTAATGTAGTGAATGGCAACTAGCCCTAAATGTGGCAAATGTACGTTAATGCGAATGAGTAGAAAGAAGAAACCTGTAATGTTCGAGCGTAATATTACTAGTGTTCAGCTTGACACAGTCAAGTCGCAGAAATATATGGGCGTAACGTTGCAAGCGATATGTGGTGGAACGAGCATGTGCAAGTGTGGTAGGGAGGCAAGTAGCCGAGTTCAGTTTATTGGGAGAATTTTAGGAAAAAGTGCTTAACAGTGTGGAGGAAGACTTTGAAGCAATTCAGAGGAGGGCTGCTAGATTTATTACCGGTGGGTACGAACAAAACGTAAGTGTTACGAAGATGATTCGGGAACGCAAATGGGAATCCCTGGAGGAAGGGCGGCGTTCCTTTCCGGAAATAATCCTGAGAAAATATTGAGAACCGGCTGACTGCCGAACGATTCTACTGCGGTTAACACACACGAAGATAAGATACGAGAAATTATGTTTCATACGGAGGTGTACAAACAGTCGTTTTCCCCTCGCTCCGTTTTCGAGTGGAACAGGAGAGGAAATTAAAGTAGTTGTATAGGGTACATTCCGCCACGCACCTTACGGTGGCTTGCGGAGTGTCGATGTAGATGTAGACAAAATGGTAAAGGTACAACTGTCTCGCTATTTGCACTAGACACCGGCCAGATAAATCATTCACAAGGTTATTACCATGTGCGAAAAATCGTCTATTTGGAAGAAAGTAGAAAAGGAACAAACCTCCCCTCCCTATCTAGTGCTGAAAACGTCGATCTATCTGCGGAGTGTTTTACATTTTCTTGTTTTTTGAAGAAAGCTGATAAGCATCAAACTTCACCTCCCTGCCCAGTACTGGTAACGTCGCTCTGCATTACATTCTTTTTACTATCGTTTCCGGTAAGGTATGAATCATATTGTATAAATAATAAAGTATAAAATGTAATATCCTCAACGGTGGGCTTTTCAACAACAACAACTAAACAATCCTGCAGACTGGTTAAAAAAACAAAAACAAAAAAAAAAACATCGGAAATTTATAACATGATGTTAAATCTCCACAAAAACCATATATCACATATCAAGAAAGACAGCACCATTTACAGGTGCGTTAGAAACAGTATCATTAGCACTACTTACATTTATTTATTGGCAGGAATATTTATGATTTATGTATAGTTAGTTCACTGGTGTACTGGTTCCATATACGTGTAGTGTTGGGTATGTCTACTGATGGTAAGAATTAAACTCTTGACCATATCGGTGGGATCTTAGTCATGCCGTCCTTTCCTTCATTTCCTAATTATACGCTTACTACTTTGATGATGGCATAGAAACTCATTGTAATCCTAGTTTACACTGTTACCAGAACTCTGGAGAAAACGTGCGTTGTAACTGAGCCAAGGTGAGACATTACACGAGTTTTCCATTTCGACACCAGCAGTGTTTTCTCTTACCCCTACCGCTTTTAGGATGAAATTGCAATCAATTCACAATATGTTTCTACAAAAGTCGCCACTGGTTGTTATTGTTTCTCGTACATAACCTGACTGAAGAAGATCGTGTTTTACAGCAACAAGAGTTTACGAAAATAGTGTACCAAGCCCCATACAGATGACAAAATTGGATCTTATGGATTTTAGAAGATGAGATTGTCAGATGAGTTTCGTGAAGGAAATCGAGGCAAAAATCCTGATCGCAACAAACTTTTGTTGGGAAATTTGGAACTTTTAGTGATTAGTGATGTAAAATAGAAAATTATCGTACTAGTGTTGCAAAATAAAATATTGTTGCGTATCCTCCAGGAACGAAACGCATCGCCTGGAGACCTGTACCTTGAAATATTTTGGAAATTTTTTATTTATTTGTTACTGATAACGCAATGAATATCATGTTTTTATTCACAAACTACAGCAGAACGAACAGAGAAAACTTCAAGGAACCACTCCCATATTATCTAATAGAGCTGTTTATATCTCCGAAATAGCATGATCGAGATATGAGTCCTACAAACAGAACGACAAAAACCGAAATGATTAAAACAAGTCTAAGTTTCGTACTGATAGCTCAGAGAAATTCTGCAGCAATTAACACTATCCTTCAGATCTAGAAGTTTCATGGTATTAATTTCTACCATGTTGGACATTTGTAGGTTTGTTGTTGTTATGGTCTTCAGTCCGAAGAATAGTTTGTGCAGCATCCATGGTCCTCTATCCTGAGCAGTCCTCTTCGTCTCTGATCTCTGCAGCCTACATCTTTTTCAGGGGAAAAATAAATCTCAATACATCTTCAGTACAGGCGGAAATAATGAGAGTAAAACAAAATATCGATTCAAAATATGCTGTACTTTTATCTCTTACATACACATCTTCTGCGTGAAAGCTGAACCAATTACATTTCTGCCTTTACCACTTGTTTTGATTTTTCAGTTTTTGGCTATTTCATACTGCACTGTTTTCCTAGTGCGACTTCAGAAAACCAGTGGCTTTTACGTTTTCCTTTTACTGAACAGTCACATTTCTTTTTAATACTAAGGTATTGACTCCCGCCGTGGACACGGTTGTATTTTAGAAACAAGTAATTTGTGGTCATTCTTTAAGTGTTCCAAATTTTTTTCTCATTGCTTGCATCTTTGCAGATTATTTTTCCTTATGGCACTGTTTTCAAATAAAATTTAAATTTAAGTAAACTTTGTTTATGATGATCGTTACCGTGTAATGTAATACGTGTTCAGCTGTCGCAGTTAACTAATACTGAACGGCTGCAACTGTGTTCCACTTGCCAATACAAAAATAAAGAAAATGTATTAATGTATTAAGTATGACACTTGTTAATACATCATCCTGTCACACTGTCGATTTGAACAAACAGGTGTGCTAGAATGAATGATGCTGCAACTAGTTTGCCAGATGAAGCTGTTAGTTAATCATTTGAGGTTGGGGTTCAAATTTCTTTCATTTACATTCGTTCTTAGAGTCCTGGCATAATTCGTGTTGACTGCAGTTTTCCCGTCTTACTACAGTATCCGCAAAATTTTTAATTTGAAACTCGTAACACTCTGTTTACTTCAATATACACGATACTGGACCTTTAAAACCTGCGTAAATGGTTTATAAAAACATAATCCTCTTGTTGCCAACGATGTTCCATGCTGTTGCCAAATTCGGATTACCATGTTGCGACCTATTGGAGAACATTCATCACAGCCGACAGTAAAGACTTCTAGCAGAACAATGAATGTCGCTATTAAGGTGTGTGTGTTTCCGTGACGCGGGGCGGGCTTCCTTGTTACGTATCGTAGATTATGCTGTGTGATAATTGGTCAGCTGCACGCAACGCCAGGCAACGTAATTGGAGCATAAGGAATGAACGGCGTCGTTTGAAATCACAAGGAACTTGTCTGCGTTCCCGAGTTCATCTCGTAGCTTTCTCAAAATTGAAGAAATAAATTCTTTTAAAAATCCGATAATTCCTTTACAACAGCCGTTACGTATCCGATATTACCAAAGAACTTTTCGAAGCGTAAGTAGAGTATTTTTATCTTCAATTATCGTGTTTTACTGATCGATGAGACAATCACAGTCGGATGCAGATAAAAAAATTCTATCTTCATATATTTTTGGCACAATTTATTGTAGTCGTTGAATGTTATTACGTAAATCTTTTTCTTATTTTTGTTTTGTAAGTTTAAATGAAACTATCTAAACTAAACTTCTGAAGGTTAAAACCAATTTTCAACCTCAAACTTTTGTAAGATTATGAATGTTCATTTTTTCATAAAATATTTGCGCTCTGTCTATTGATTTCGTACCCATTACTGTGCAAGTTCTTTCCCAAACATTTTTTTTGTGTGTGGTGTGTGTGGGTGGGTGGGAGTATGTGACAGAGAACGGAAGGAGGGAGAGAAACAAAGGGAGAGAGAGAGAGAGAGAGAGAGAGAGAGAGAGAGAGAGATAGAGTTTATTTATGGGGTCACGACTGAATGTGATTGGTGCGCCGTACTTTTTTTCGAATTTCAAATGATAAAGACTGCTAGAATGGTCCAGCATCGATAAAGTGTGATCAGAAACAGTCAGAAAAAGCCGTTAATTAAGATTGGAGTTAGCAAATTAGGCCGTTGCGGGCGTAAATTCGAGCGCACCGCAAGATACAAGTACTATAATATACACTATTGACCATTAAACTTGCTACACAACGAAGATGACGTGCTACAGACGTGAAATTTAACCAACACGAAGAAGATGCTGTGATATGCAAATGATTCACTTTTCAGAGTATTCACACAAGGTTGGCGCTGGTGGCGACACCTGCAACGTGCTGACATGAGGCAAGTTTCCAACCGATTTCTCATACACAAACAGCAGTTGACCGGCGTTGCTTAGTGAAACGTTGTTGTGATGCCTCGTGTAAGGAGGAGAAATGCGTACCATCACGTTTCCGACTTTGGTAATGGTCGGATTGTAGGCTATCGCGATTACGGTTTATCGTATCGCGACATTGCTGCTCGCGTTGGTCGAGATCCAATGAATGTTAGCAGAATATGGAATGGGTGGGTTCAGGAGGGTAATACGGAACGCCGTGCTGGATCCCAACGACCTCGTATCACTTGCAGTCGAGATGACAGGCATCTTATCCGCCTGGCTGTACCGAATCGTGCAGCCACGTCTCGATCCCTGAGTCAATAGATTCGCAAGACAACAACTATCTGCACGAACAGTTCGACGACGTTTGCAGCAGCATGGACTATCAGCTCGGAGACCATGGTTGCGGTTACCCTTGACGCTGCATCACAGACAGGAACGCCTGCGATGGTGTACTCAACGACGAACCTTGGTGCACGAATGGGAAAACGTCATTTTTTCGGATGAATCCAGGTTCTGTTTACAGCATCATGATGGTTGCTTCCGTGTTTGGCAACATCGCGGTAAACGCACATTGGAAGCGTGTATTCGTCATCGCCATACTGACGTTAGTCCTGGCGTGATGTTATGAGGTGGCATTGGCTACACGTCTCGGTCACCTCTTGTCCGCATTGACGGCGTTTTGAACAGTGGACGTTGCATTTCAGATGTGTTACGACCCGTGGCTCTACCCTTCATTCGATCCATGCGAAACTCTACATTTCAGCAGGATAATGCACGACCGAATGTTTCTGGATACAGAGAATGTTCGACTGCTGCCCTGGCCAGCACATTCGCCAGAACTCTCACCAATTGAAAACGTCTGGTCAATGGTGGCCGAGCAACTGGCTCGTCACAATACGCCAGTCACTACTCACGATGAACTGTGGTATCGTGTTGAGGCTGCATGGGCAGCTGTTCCTGTACACGCCATGCAAGCTCTGTTTGACTTAATGACCAGGCGTATCAAGGCAGTTATTACGGCCAGAGCTGATTGTCCTGGGTACTGATTTCTCAGGATCTATGCACCTCAATTGCGTGAAAATGTAATCACATGTCTGTTCTAGCATAATATATTTGTCCAATGAATACCCGTTTATCATCTGAATTTCTTCTTGGTGTAGCAATTTTTAGGGCCAGTAGTGTAGTTATTCTCATAGCGTAGATGACAGTGCACGGGACTGCATAGACCTAGGCTCGTGTTCGATCCTTGCTAACATCTCATGTCCAGGTTTGAATCGTTCTCTTCTTCGGTTTTAGGATACTAATGGAAGAGTTGGGCTTTGGTTCGATACCAATTTTTGTGTAGATCACTTGATCAGTTTTAGGAAACCGAAACAAGAATACATTTGGCGATACCGTGTCTGTTTGTCTGATTCACTAACTTCAGTGCTAAATAACTCGGCGCAACGTTTTTAATATTTTTTTCTTAGCAATTACTTCGCAGCACAGCTTACGCTGCAATAGCCTTACAAGTTTTTCTGAGTGTTTCTGACCACCCTGTATATGCAGAGTGAACATTAACAAATCGAGAAACTGCAGGGACGGATTCCTGACTGTAGATGGAGGAATAAATACCGTATGAAAAAGTGTCCGGAAATGGACGGTGTACGTACAAAAACCATCGACAAAATCCGCCCACAGACAGAAATCCGCTGCTGATAATCCTTACATTCGTTGCAGGTGATAGAGGTAGTAGCGGTTGTCATGTGGGACACACATAATCGTACTTTGTCTTACACCATGTTAGCGGGACACATGCCTGGAGCTTGTACTAGGGTTCGTCTCAGTGCCCTGTAGAACCTACTCCTCCAGATCTGATGTACGCACAGTCCGTTTCCTCCATGCGCGTTCGTCTGTCTGAAAGGACCCATGATCACACAAACCCCTAAAAGGGCTTGGAGTGTTGTGTGATATGGTTGGTGTCTGTAAGTGTACTTCTTTCGTTACAGCCGTTTCCATCTGTTTGTTCGTACACCAACACCATCTCGGCTTTTTCCCGACATGAGTACCTGACAATTCTTCTGCACACAGCACGCTGCGTTAGTCACACAGTCTGCACAAACGGCAGGTGGTCAGAGGAACTTCCGTTCGTCAGCTCCATCTACCACAGCAACGAGGCATTTCCAGACCCACGTTCATAAGATCATTTTTCCTTCATTTCCCGTCAGGAATCCTCCCCTGCAGTTTGTCAATTGTATTACTGTTCACACTCTATTTAAAAAGAAATATAAAAAAAATAATTCGGAAACATAAACAATATCAAAATTGAATTTCTAATGAGGTGAAGGACGTAGTTGGATGTAGCAGGTTATAGAAAGGCAGCTGAAATCATGACTAGTGACGAAATCTACTCCTATGTAATTGCTGTACTGTTGACATGACTTGCCAGTTCACAAAAGTAGATTACGAAGAGTAAAAATGCTCTGAAAGTAGTGTAAGACTAACATACAGCACTGAAATAGTAACATTAGAAATATTCTTCGTAGAATACGGGCGGCTGATGCATGTCTTACCATAAAACGTACTCAGTGTTCTTGCTCTGGCGAGTTACAATGAAAACTAGAGATTTCAACAACTACAGCTGTTCTTTCTGACGAACAACCGACTGATCTTTACAAGACACTCCACGTCTTAGTTGTTGCGTACTTTAGAGTACAGTGGTCGTGTTTCTGTTTTTTTTTTTTGGAACCTTGGTTGTTCATATATTTTTGTTTGTCACATAGGTTTACAGTTGTGATTTCTTCTTAGGTTTTTGGGGAGTGTGCCGTACTCTTGCAGAGTGACATGATTGCTGCTATAGCTGTTAGTTGTAGCAAAAATTGATCCGTTATACAAGGTGATAGACAACATGAAGGGAAGCAGAAATCACGCAGACCTGGAAAGGATGGCATACAACGGGAGAGCATGGAACATTAACGTGTGAAAGCCTGCCTCTGGAAGAACACTATTGAAGAAGAAGAAGAAGAAGAAGAAGAGGAAGATTATGATGATGAGGAGGATAATGATGACGATGATAATGATGACTGATGGCTCTACATCATCACGACCGTCGTTCTCTCTACTCATATTAAGGTTGTCCAAAGCTTTTTCGATGACACAACTGTGTTTTCCACTTCGACTTGCACTCAAACCTCATTAATAGGTTACGTGAAGAGAAATTGCAATCCTTCTTGGTATAATTCTGACTAGAACAGAGTGCAGCGTGTGTATTCGATGTTAAACTGCTGGTTTAATGTTGCAGTTCACGTGAATTAACTGGAAATGAGTCAGAACCGCTAATGTTTACACAATTGAATGCAGCTAAGTATATTCCTTTGTAACACAGATACAACGAACTAACATGTTATTAAACGCAGCAGAGGAGTGTAAACACTATTTTATTCAAATTTAATGTGTTATAGAGACATTAACTGCAATGTGCATTTTTGTTGCCGTGCCTTGTTGGCTCTAATTTCAGCTCTGGCTCTCATACAGCTGCATGTTTCACAATACCAGTGACCTTACGCAGTCTTCTGACTATTACCAACGTATTTTGCATTGGTACAGCTTATGTAGAAAAATTAGATTACTGACAGTCACTAAAATCTTCTGCTCTTTTGGGACCATGCAGGGGAGGATGTTTGCCAGGTAACTAAAATTACAATGAATATAGACCGCCATCTTTAAAGATTCATGATGTAGGCTATTTAATGTGTGGCTGATAAAGTGTAAGGACTAGGAGAAGTGTTTTGCAGATTAGGAGGAGGTGAATATTTAGTAGTCAAGAAATTCCACGTTACGTTTTAAGGACTAGTTTGCTTTTGTTCTACAGGAGTACTTTTATTGTGTTAACCGGTTTTCTATTTACAGGGCAATTTTCAGACGTTTACTGAATATTGTCGCCAAAGAAGTTACAATGTTTGTGAACGACATCGGAAAAGAAGTTACACATCTAGATTGAAGCAAAGAAGTACCGTAAATGAGATCTTTAACTTTGTGATCGTAATGCACTGTAAAAAGTACAAAGTTGAACAGTAAACAGGAAAAAACCTATGCACAAAACTGGAACAGCAAGGCTACATAAAAGTTTATATTAAAAATATAACCAATAAAATAAAATAAAATCAAATGAGTACTCGATAAGGCCACTTTAAGAGGTACGAAACGTGTAGAGTGATACACAAATCAATGGAAAGCAAGAATTATCAATGTAACTACAGAATATATGAGGAACTTGAGCAATATCTATGAGACAAATAGAAATGAATAAATACAGGAAACTGGGGGAGTGTAAGGAACATACAGGAAATGCCATTTTTGAGAGTTTGGTGGTACTGCATTTTAAAAATCAAAATGTTGAACAGTATACAATATAAAAGGAGCGAACAGGAGAAACATTAACAGTGTACACCAAACTGTGCCTATGTAACAGTTTGGTTTAAATAGGTGAACCAATTGAAATGAAAAACAGTACTTGAGACAACTTCAGCAGGTACTAAACATGGAAAAAATACAAGTGTCAGTTAAAATAAAGACTTTACAATTGTTATTATAGTCTGTATAGGTTACATAGGGCCGGCCGCTGTGACCGAGCGGTTCTAGGCGCTTCAGTCCGGAACCGCACTGCTGCTAAGGTCGCAGGTTCGAATCCTGCCTCGGACATGGATGTGTCTGATGTCCTTAGGTTAGTTAGGTTTAAGTAGTTCTAAGTCTAGGGGACTGCTGACCTCAGATGTTAAGTCCCATTGTCCTTAGAGCCATTTGATTGCATAGGCAATTTTAATAAACTGAAAGAAAAGAATGAATACAGGAAAATGAGGGAATATGTAGCAACAGGCAGTGTAGGAAGTAATGAAAAACAGAGAGGATTATCTGAATTTTAGGAGAGGGGAAGTATTAAGTTGTGCCTGGTCATTTGAGATTAGATCTGGACAGTGAACTAAATTTTTGCCTAATTCCAGGGCTTCCAGCAGGTTGAGATTTGGGCCTTTGTTTGCGAAGTGAAGGACATGGGACTCTGAATGATAGTTGTGGCCCTCACTCAGTACATGCTCAGCAAATGTGGAGTCAGAATTCTGCAACTTCCAGCTTCTAGTCTAGTTGCTATGTCTCTGAATGACTGACCAATTTAAAACATGCCTCAATCAGAGCAGGTAATTTTAAATACCGACTGTTGGCTAACAACTGGATCTTATCTTTGTTATTGATAATACCCTGGGCTGTGTAGATCTTAACATAGTAGGAAAGCCTAAACTTGAGGGATTTCAGTGTTTTGTTACAATCTGTCATACTACATATGCTAATGTACACCACTTTTTGCAGACAATGGAAGGGCAGCAGATGAGTCATAGAGGAGGTGTATAATTTTCAGCTTTTGTTTCCTATGCAAGACGTGATCAGTCAGGACTGGATTGTAGCTGTTGGTTGAGGTAATAAATTTGATTTTATATAACTCTGCTTGCAAATCACCTGTGGGCATGGGGACAGATATGAGACGGTGTACCATTCAGTGGAAAGTTGCATGTTTATGAACTATGACGTGTCGTTAGCAAGAAGGTATTACACGGTCTGCAGTTGCACTTTTTCTATAAATTTTAAAACAATGTGTGTGTGTACTGATATCAGTCGTGAGATTTTCCTGCATTTATTCATTTCTGTATTATGGATATTGCTTAAGTTCCTCATATATTCTGTAGTTCCATTGATCATTCTTTCTTTTAGTTTGTTTGTGTATCACTCTTCATGTTTCTACCTTGTAAACTGGCTTTATCAAGTACTCATTTTATATCATCCTATTGATTATGTTCAGTAGGATAAACTGTTTGTAGCCTTGCTGTTTCAGTTTTGTGTTAATGTTTTCTCCTGTTTATTCCCTTTATATTTATATTTCTGTCCACCAGTTTTCTTTCTGCTTCAATCTAGATGTGTAACTTCTTTTCCAACGCCGTTCACAAACATTGTAACTTCTTTGGCGACAATAGTCACTAAATGTCTGAAGATGATCGTATAAGCCTAAACCCGGTTAACACAATGAAGGTAATACTGTAGAATAAAAACAAACTGGAGCTTTTCATTTATTATAATGTTGTTCTACAAATTAGCGATGCAAGATTCTGTTACTGTTTTTAATGGGAGTAAGATGGTATAGGAAGATCAAAGCTAGCAGGGTAGCAGGTAGTTTTACTCTAGTGAATAATGCTGTCTTCTACAGTGGAATTTTTTTTTTAAAATAAGAATGGCTCTGAGCACTGTGGGACTTAACGTCTATGGTCATCAGTCCCCTAGAACTTAGAACTACTTAAACCTAACTAACCTAAGGACATCACACAACACCAAGTCATCACGAGGCAGAGAAAATCCCTGACCCCGCCGGGAATCGAACCCGGGAACCCGGGCGTGGGAAGCGAGAACGCTACCGCACGACCACGAACTGCGGACACAGTGGAAATTCCCTAGTATCTAAAGCGGTCAGTACGTTGGACAATATTGATGCACGCATGAAGCTTACAGGCCTGATTCGAGAACATTTTTCCACACAATTCTCATTTGGCGCCTCTTCTCCCACCTCTCCTCTTGTACACTTTACCCGTGTCAGTTCTACTACTGACCGCAATACGCAGTATATACAAAATAGTTACTGAGGCGCGACCGCTGCTAATTGTGATACGTCCAGTTCAGAAATCTTACAGCGCCCCTCTGACGCTAAAAGCGCTGTCTTGTGCCGATTGGGTATTAAACCGGCCCTGAAAGCTTGATGCGTCAAGACAAAGCCGGTACGAACTCTTCTAGAGAGTTGAAAAAATAAAAATTATCCAGTGGGCCATGCTGACATTCAATGTGGAAAAACAATATAGCAAAATGTACTTTTAGAGTGCAACATTATTCTTAACACTTGAGTGTGCAGCAGAGAATACGTAACCGTTTCCCTGATAGGAACGGAGCTCTTTAAGCAGGGAATCGCAAGGCGAGTTGGAATTCCAAAACCACTCATCAGTGATTCAAATGACCGTAACGGGAAAACTTGGTGGTGTAGCCATAAAACCTGGACTATGGACCAATGAGAGAAAGTCATTTGGACGGATGAGGCCTGTTTCACACTGTTTAATCTTGCTGGTGCTACAGATTAAGGAAGTAGGTTTGTAGATGAAGTGTAAAAGGAAGAGCGACAAGAACAGTACTTTCGTTACTCCTATGATTTAACACATTTTGTGGAGCATAATCTAATTACGCGCAGGAAGCTTCCGTAAGGGTTTGAATGTTTCTGTCATATAATTTGGCTATATGTATGGGGAATAAAATACAGTGTGTGAAAAAAATGGGAACACTGAAAATCCAATAATTACCATGCCTAAGACGGTGTAGATACATTGTTGGCGTTTATAACACCTTCCAGTCGTCTCGGAATGATAAATACTGATCGTGTACGGATTCTAAGAGGATGACGGAGGTGGTAGCGATCACGTACATGTCTCTCCATAGTAGACCATAAAAGGTCAACAAAAGTGAGTCTGGTGACTGTGGTATCAAGGGGAGGTGCAACATTTCATCCTCGTGCTCACAGAATCAGACGCGGGCCTTGCGAGCTGTCGGTAACAGGGGTCCGTTCGTCTTGGAACGCAGTATCTGCATTGCAGAACAAATATTGTACCGTGAGGAAGACCTGATTAGCCGAAATGGCGACATATTCCCTGTTCGTAATGTGATGTTGCAGAGTAACCACAGGCCCATGAACTACCGCGATATGTCTGCCAAAACAATCACTGAACACCCGCCGTCTTTCATTCTTGTTGGCAGCAAGCAGTCTGCATCCTAGGGCCCGGGACGGCGTGCACCTGACGTAAGCTTGGCAAGGAGATCAGTGTGAAACAAGACTCCTCCGACCAAATCGCTTTCCCCATTGTTCCATAGTCCGAGTTTTCCTGTTAAGGGCATTTGCATCATAGTTGCTTGGTCTGCAATTATCTTTTTATGGAACTCCCTTCGTGTTATGTTGATGCTTACAGGATTCAAAAGTGCTACATTCAGTTCAACAGGAGCTTTTACAGCTGTTATCCTCTTTTTTTCCTTTAGAATCCTCTCCAGTGACCGTGCGTCTCCATCACTCACTTTTGTCAGCGTTGTGACTTACCGGATGATATTTCTCCGCTTTCGCTGTATGCGATATAAACCTTCGAAACGCCACTTCTTGAAACACCAAATTCTTCTGCTATTTTGGCTACGGAGCACCACGAGCACCAACAGTTTGCTCTAGTTCGAGTTGACTTAACTCCGACATAATCCACTCACAATTGCACAGAACACTGTTCCGACCGCGACTGAGAGTTGCGAAGTATTGAGGGCATTGTACAGATTCCTACCGTTGTTAAATACAACAGCGCCATCAACAGGCTTGGCTAGCATTTGCGTTTATGCATTTCTCGCGGTGTCTCCATATTTTTGTCCAACTCCTGTAGTGTTTTGCCTTTCTAGGAAGGACTTAGCTCCGAATTTTTACGGTAAACCGCTGTGTGGTACACAACGGCCCCTTTGTAGTGTCTGCCACTGGAGATTGCTGAACATTTTCGTAAAACATTCGCTTTTACTTTACGTAACCCAGATGAGGCGAGGCGCTCCTCTTGGAAAAATTTCCACATCTTTCTTGAATCTTACCTGGTAACTCGCAGACAGACGAGACAGACTAAGGTACCTGTCGAAAGAGGAATTAATAAGCTGCCTCTTTCGTAGGTGATTTGGTGCAAATGGCTCTGAGCACTATGGGACTTAACTTCTGAGGTCAGCAGTCTCCTAGAACTTAGAACTACTTAAACCTAACTAACCTAAGCACATCACACACATCCATGCCCGAGGCAGGATTCGAGCCTGCGACCGCCGCGGTCGCGTGGTTCTAGACTGTAGCGACTAGGACCGCCCGGCCACTCCGGCCGGTGGAAGTGATTTAAATTTCCTTATGACCTCTCCAATGATTTATAGTGCTGCCTCTTGTTAGCCTACTAATATTTCCCAGTGGTCATTCCACTGTAGTTAACTCCGATTTAGAACACGAAAAATTTATAGGTGGCATCTAATCGCCAGACATCAAAACATATAAAGTTCCGCAATACATTCTGTAGCATGCGTAAGTCGTAGTTGATGGCTAACCGTCCATTGAATCACATACGGGTTTCGCTTGATTCGCTCAATCATTTACACGACATTTTACTAAAACAAAATTACTACATTTAATTCTAATCAAGGTGTAACGTATCAACCTTTACTCACCGCCCCAATTGGAAGAAAATGAAATAGTCTACAGACACACACACACCCTCCTTGACTGATGCTTCTTTACCTTCTTCTGTCATATTTTCTTCAAGGAACAAGGTTACTATTGAGGAATTGTAATTTCTGATTAGACTTTCATTATTACGCGATTACATGAAATATGGGAGATAGCAAAGATAAAATGCAGTAAGTAAATGGTTATATGCAACTGGTATAGAAACCAGTTTGTAGTTATAAGGATTGCATCTACAAAACCACACTTGAGTAGGGAGTGAGACAAGATACTATCCCCAAAGTCCATTCAATGAGCAAGTTGTGAAGGAAACCAAGGAGAAATTAGGAAAGGCAATTAACGTTCAGGGGTACGATATAAAAACTTTGAAGCTTTCTGATGACTTCGTAATTCTATGGGAGGAGGCAAAGGACTCGGATGAGCAGTTGAACGGAGTAGGTAGTGTCTGGAAAAGAGTGTATCAGCTGAACAACAAGGAATGGAAGGAAGGGTTATGGAATGTAGTCGAATGAAACCAGGTCATGGCGAGAGAAAATGAGACACTAAAATCAGTATATGAGTCTTGCGTGGACAGCAAAATAAGTGATGATGGTCGACGTAGAGTGGTCGATGTAGACAGGATGTAAAATGCAGACTGTCGATAGGGAGAGAGAGAAAAGCATTTCTAAAAATGATGAACTTGTTACCATTAATATTAATTTAAGTGTTATGAAGTCTTTTCTGAAGGTATTAGTCTGAAGTGTAGTCTTATATCGATGTGAAACGTGAACGATAAGCTGTTCAGACGAAATGGAAATCTGGTGGTATAGAAGAATGCTGAAGATTTGATGGCTAGACTGAATAACAGATGAGAAGATACTGAATCGAAATGAGGGACACATAAATTCAAGGTACAGCGTGACTAAGAGAAAGGCATGGTTGATGAGCGTCAAGGAGTTCTGTTATTGGTAGTGGAATGAAAGCTGCGGAGGGGGGGGGGGGGGGGAAGGGATAAATTGTAGAGACAGAACAGGGGTTGAATACATTGAGGTGGATCAAATGAATGTATCCCAGTTTGAGACAAGACATTCAATGCTTCCTCAGCAAAATGTTCGCTGTTGTCTAAGAAACGACGATTGCACACAGAAGTGCGACTCTTCGTCCGAGGCAAGGAGGGGCCGTTGTTTCGACCATGCTGCAGAAGATTCGCGGGGAATCCTTTATAAATCCCACAAACAGCCCCATCTCTTCCCATTCGATTTCCATATTCTTCTGTTACCCATGGTTTCTTCGTAGTTACCTTCTTTGTAACCATGTTTCCCTTTCCAACTTCTGTGATTTCCCTTTTGAGAGATGTCCTCTTCAGCTGAGCTACTCGTTATTGCTGTATCTACAGCCTTAGAGAAGAAGCATATCTCGTCATTCCTTAGTACTTCAGTACCCCACTTCTTTGCGAACTGAATTTTCCTGACTTATCTCTTAAACTTCAGCCTAATCCTAATCACTACTACACTGTGATCTGAGTCTATATGTGTTCCTGGGTACTCGTTTCAGTCCAGTATCGATTTCGGAATCCCTGCCTTACCATGATGTAATCTAACCGAAATCTTCCCTTGTCACCCGGCCTTTTCTAAGTATATCTCCTCCTTCTGTGATTCTTGAACTAGTTGAAATTTGTTACAGAACTCAATAAGTCTTTCAGAAGAGAAAGACGTATTGGGTTCTTGTTCCAAGCCCGTATTCTCATGCAATCTTTTCTTCTGCTCCTTCCCCTAAAACTGCATTCCAGTCCCCCATGACTTCTAGATCTTCATTTCCCTTTCCGTACTGTACTACCCTTTCACTATCCTTATAAACTTTCTCTAACTCTTCAGATTCAGCTTGCGAATTCGGCATGTATACCTGGGCTACCGTTGTTGTTGTTGGTTTGCCTCGATTCTGATAAGAAAAACCCTATCACTGAACTGCTCAGAGTAACACATTCTCTGCCCTACCTTTCTATTCGTAACGAATCCTACTCTGCTGCTGTTGATATAACTCTAATCTCAACTGACCTGCATTATCTATATTGAGGCTTTGCATTTCCCTTTTCACATTTTCTAGCTTCCCTACCACAATCAAGGTTCTGACATTCCACGCTCTTACACGTAGAACGTTATCCTTTCGTCGGTTATTCAATATTTTTCTCATGGCCACCTCCCCCTTGGCAGTCCCTTCCGGGAGATCCAAATGGGTAACTATTTTGGAATCTTTTGCCAATGGAAGGATCACCGTGACATTTTTTTCAATTGCAGGTCACAGTTCATCTGCATACACGTTACGTGTCTTTACTGTAGAGTTCTCCATTGCCTTTGCATCTTAATGTCGTTGCTCATTGCTGATTCTCCCACCTTTAGGTGCAGTTTCCCACCCCAAGAAGATGGGCGTGCCCTGAACCTCTGTCCGCTCCTTCACCCTCTTGACAACGCCTTTGCCAGGATGAGGATAACTTATTATGCCGAATGTCTTTGGTCGCTAATGCTGATTATTAATCTTTCTTGTCGTAGCAAGTGCGAAATAACGCAAAAAAGTTTCAGTTGAAACATGAAATCAAAACATTCTGTAAAGACTCGGTCTTGCCGATCCACATCTTGCCATTAACTGTACCGATAACGCGCAAAAATCGCCGCGATTCCCAATGAACTACCGTATACACTGATAAGGGAAAGCATTTAGATCACTGCCCACCGCGAGACTGAATCCCTGCTGGTGGTGTTGAGCGCACGTGACACAGTAAGGAAAGAATATCAGCAGTACAGAGACGAATGGGCAGACATATAGCGAAGATACGAGCCGCATATGGATAAATCCACTGATATAAGAGGTTTTGACAAAGAGCACATTGTTGTATTGCTGCGGCTGGAAACGAGTAGGCCGTATAATCTTGTACGACCACGTCTCGTCACAAAACGTAGAAGTGGGAAGATCCCCGAATGAGTAGTCCAGGATAGGCGACGATAAGTAGCAGATACGACACAGGGGACAATTTTGGTGCAGGCGCAAGTGATTCGGAGCACACAGTTCAAAGGCCATTGTTGCGCATGTAACGCCACATCGCACGACCTCTACGTGTTCCTGTGTTGACCCGACCCCGTCAGATATGGTTGCATTGGGCATAGCATCACTGAGATTTCACCGTTGATCAATAGAGACGTGTCGCCAGTCGAATGAATCGCATTTTGTGTTACACAATGTCGATGGTTTGGACCTTACACGCCGTCATCCAGGGGAATGGTTGCATGAAAGATGCACCGCGCCACAGACGCAGGCTTCTGAGAGCAGAATTAAGCTATGTGGTACATTGAGTTGGGCTTCCTTGGGATCTGTGGAGACAAATGAAGGCATCATAACCGCAGTCAAGTAGACAACATTATTGAGAACTACCTACATCGCTTCTAAATGGTTCAAATGGCTCTGAGCACTATGGGACTTAACTACTGAGGTCATCAGTCCCCTAGAACTTTGAACTACTTAAACCTAACTAACCTAAGACGTCACACACATCCATGCCCGAGGCAGGATTCGATCCTGCGACCGTAGCAGTCGCGTGGTTCCAGACTGAAGCGCCTAGAACCGCTTGGCCACACCGGCCGGACATCGCTTCTTCTTGAAGTCTTCCCCTACGGCGATGACATCTTCTATCAGGATAACTGTCCGCGTGACAAGGTCAGAATCGTACTACAATCGTTTAAGAGGCATTAACTCACTTTGATGTCTCGGTCTGCAAATGTGCCTGGCCTGTACCTACTGGGGCCAGCTGCGTGCCCGTAAACCACCTTTCCGTAATTTGCGGAAATTGCTTAATCTGTGCGTAGACATCTCGTGTCACGCAGTTCTGGAATCCTATCAAGAACTTGTAGAACCCATGCGAAACAGAATTTTGGATGTACTGTTTGAAAAATTTAAGAACGCGCTATTTATTAAACAGGTGGTCATAATGTTTTGGTTCATTTGGGTGTATAATCTACTATTTAATGAATCCTAGGGTCCTAGTCGCACGGCCATTTTTAGTAATTTTCTGAGCAATAGTTTACAATTAAATTTTAATTTCATTCTAAATACGGGAACTTACAATTATCCGTAAAACGTGTTTTGTATGTAGCGTGACTAAAAGGTATCATTTACCCAGATACCACATTCTAGTAGAGACTACTCCTTCGTGTTGGTCATTGCTCTATAACTTGTTCACTATTTACACTTACTATCGAATTTCTCGTTCTTAGATATACCTCTGTTCCCATAAATAAACTGCAAGGTTGCTTATTTATTCGCAAGTGAAAGAAACTATGAATCTAAAAAAACAGTGATACTTGGTTGATGGTCGCTGTAGAGCATACATCAAACACGAAGTTGGAACCTGATTGGCTCAGCGACGTAACGAGATGTTTGGAGAAGTCCAGACGTGAAAGTATAATAATCGTATGATCCAGAAATTTAATATATTGTTTCAGATTTCATCTAATGATCTTCCCAGTCTATAACGCACAAGGACAATATTGCTGTTAAACAGCTAATATGCGGTAACGGTTCAACGCTTAGAGACGAAGATCTATCGGATGGTTCAACATTTAGAGACAAAGATCTATCGGATGGAGTTGGTTGACCAGGTCGAAGCATTAGTTTTATGCCAGATTTCACCAAATGTATTAAGGTAGATGGAAGACTTTACTGAATAGATATATTTCTGCCTAAGGAGAAGAATGTTGCTGTTTTAAAGTACAAAATGCTAACAACGAAGTCTCTAAGTAAGCGATAGGTTACCTCGACCTGTAGAGGAAGGAGACTAGTTCCTGTTACGAAGCCTTTTCTGACGGTCTGAGTCTGGAGTAATACTACAATAATAGAACCATATGTAAAGCGTAGGTACAGAAAAATCCTACAGATTAGTTAGGTAGATGGTATAGTTGATAAATTTAGGTACTGAAGTGAAACAGCAACCAATGAAATTAACGTCTTCTTTTCACAAAAAGATGGGCTTAGACAACACGTGATGAGGCTTCAGGCAATAATTAATATGAGTCAAGTGTGAGCTGCATAAGTAGTAGAGTGAGATCTAGGTTCGAAGCAGTTTCTAAAAAATATAAATTTCTTACAATAGCTACGCATAGATGGAAAGCCCCGCACAGCACAAAGAAATGTGACGAGCTGCATGAAATCAGTTTTATGACTGAACATTACCATATACAAGGTACTTCGTCGTTTATTTTCAATAGTCATACTCTAAAAGAAGAAATAACGGAAGGGATGCAAAAATGTACGTACAGGGTTTACCGAGAGCATTCATGTCGGAGCATAAACGGACGCTCATTCGAGAAGTTATCCGTGGAGTTCGTCTCGATTGATTTAGCCGTAGACAGAGACGATTTTTTCGTCTCGTAGTAGATGTTTTGATTGTTAATGCGTCCCCAGGCTGTAAGCAGAACAGAAACTGTCGTTTATTTTTCTAAACAATATTAGACATTATAAGTTTCTCCATGTCTGGATGATGGCCGAAACTATTGTTCAATTAATGAAAATCCGCTGCAGTTGCTTTTTTAGAATTGTATTACGTTCATGCGGTTGGTTTCGGTCTTTATATTAGGCCATTATCAAGTGTATCTAAAACTGCCGAATGTTAATACGTAATATGATGGGCATATAGATATTTTTGTTTTTTATAACACGAGATGAGGGACAATGCTTAGATGTGTGCAATTTAAGTGTAGAATTAACATACAACTTATGCTGTAGATAAGCAACGTCAGTTAATAGAAACAGTAGAAGTCAAGGGGATTCAAAAAATTTTCGCACCCAATCATTAATGGGAAAAAGGTGGGTGTCGTAAATGTAAAAACATACTATCGGAAAACTGATAACATGCTTTAGCTTAAAAGAGTTGTATTCTGACGTGTTTCAGGATTACAACTGCCCGTATTTCAAATAAAAGCTGAAAGTAATTGCGTGTTTGGTATTACTGAAATGCAATGAACGAGGCGTCCAAGTCGAGCATAAAGGTACGACCTCTAACGAGTAAAATTTTAACCACAGGGAACTGTTCAGAGGTCTAGCATAGCTTGAACGCATCATCGACTGCTTACAAAAATCTGTTTACAAATATCTAACTACAGCTGCGAACCTGCGGAAAATCTCTACAGGCAGTTATCAAAAACTGGGCGACATACGTCCAAGAAATTTGTGGTCCTTAATGTTGACTGCTTGTTAAGGATGGTTGCCTTAGCAATTTTCAGGTGAGCATAAATTTCTCTCTCTTCATACATGTCCATAAAGTACACCTTCTTCATTCCGTTTAGATTTATTACGAAATGAAAACTTTCGCTTACCTGAAAAAAACTAGGAAAACTATGTTTAACGAACAGTGCTGTTGTGGCCACATGTATTAAGCGTTGCTTCACACAGTGGAGAATGGCAAAACAGAGGCACTCCGGCGATCGAGGTGTTGCGAAGTAAGCACGCACACATAGCCGTGCTGACAGGAGCAGTCTACCAACAGGTTGACGCTAAGACGCACACAGACCGAGCGCCGAGCACAGCCTGGAGAGTGCTGTGTAAGGGGAAGTGAGGCCAGCACGCTAAGCTACGCTGCAATATACTGCGGGGGTAATAACAGAAAGCTACCACCGAGGGTAAAAAACGTCCTCCTGCCGGATATAAATAGTGGAGCGCAGGCAGCAACAGACAGAAGCTATTTAGGAAGCAGTTCGGATCTGAGGACGGACATGGTCCGTGTCCGAATGTTCAATCTTCGTAGGTGACGATTCCGGAAGTCTGTCCCAGCTCGCAGGAGTCATCCGTTCGCCGCCAGATGTCAATTTCAGCTCTGGAGGTCGGCCCGAGTTCGGTCGGCACCATGGCCGGCTAACTACCGCGAGAACTTCCAGCAGAACCGGCCACAGCCTGGCCTTGATCACAGGCGCCCCCGGGGACTGACGCCCGGACTTCACGGCAACCCGGCCCCACGGCGCGTGGTCCGTCCATGACGGTACCTCGCGGACATCGCGATTGACGGCTTCCCAGCCGCCGGTGCAGCAGGCGTCGGGAGCTGACCTCACGGCGATGCGGCTCTGTGGGCGTGCCCGTACTGGGGCGCGGAGCGGCGACGAGTTCATCTCAACCACAGGGCATCCTGGCTTCAGCGGAGCACTGGTCGCCTGAGGCTCCCGAATGCGGTCAGCGGCGCACGTTGCGCGCATTGTCGGAGAATCTACACAGCAGCAGCCAGGCGGAGGGATCCGCAGGACTGGGCAGCGACGATGAGGGAGAAGTTGTAAAGAAAGTTCAAAAAATAATTGTAAAACTCCACGCCATCTCAGTCTTTGGCGCAGCCACTGTGTCTCTTGCTAACAAGTGGTGCAGAAGTCGTAACAGTGCACATTAAGGAGCACCAATTTCTTGAATATACGCCGTCCAATTTTTTTTTTTTTTTGCAATTTTCCTTAAAGTTTGCGGCTGTAGATAATTGTTTGTAAACATACATCTGTACGTAGTCGACAATGCGTCCAAGATATACTGGATCCCTCATCACTTAAGCTCGACTTCGACGTCACATTCTTTTTAACTGTTTTGCGATCTTACAGCATGCTACAGGTGAAAAATAAATCCGCAACTTGTTTTACAATTCAAATAAACGGTTGTAGCTTCGTCATAGGCTGCACTGAGAAGTATCTTGATTTTATTTCTTATCGCTGACAGGTTACAGTCAGATGTGTCCATTTTCAAACCACCGTATTTTAAGTGTTGCAATAGAGGCGACAGCCTCTGAACAAAATCTGCTCCTGTACCAGTGATCAAAGCGGCGCTACGGCCAACACAGCAACAGTAAACATGGGACAGACATTAGAGAACTCTTTCCCCAATGTTTTCCTTTGATATCCGTTTATCCTGTGATTTTAGGTGTGCTGCATAATAGTGCATAACCAAATATTTGCCCATTATTGCTCAGGATTCGCAAGATTTATCAGTGTTACTGTGTTTATGAGTCATTAGTTTTGTACCTAATGAACAACAGTTACGTGTGATTCTTTCATTAGAAAGGAATTTGAATATATTAAAATCTAACGTGAGTCCGCTAATATAGTTCCTCCAATCTGGTCTATATTTCCTAGACTAACTATGGGTGTCTGTACACTCTATCCATCATTAAGGAAATCATATATAAATTTTTGAAAATCGCAACACTATTTTGCCACACATTGTCTTTTAAGTAAAATTTTCCTTACAGACACGACCACTTCTGAAAAATACTAATCACCGCACGAATTTCGCACTCGGCCCTATATGGAATTGACACTGCAATTAAACTTTTCGAACACAATACTTTTAAATGGTCTTGTGAATTTCGGAGGGACAAACAGTCATATCCAACATTGTTCAGAATCTTCTAATCATCTCACAGAAAAAAGGCAAGACAAATAACCCAGTTTTAACAGGCTACACTCTCAGCCTTCTAGCTAACATTGGTAAACTATTCATTAAGGCACATGTTTAAAACTCATCTTGTCATCGTCACAACCATCGCACTTTCTGTTGTTAATTTAAGACAATGTGAATTCTAATGGTCTCCGTGCACGTGTGATGTCTGTTTACGCTGCCCAGAGAAGAGTGACGAAGAGATGAGAGAAGGATAGAGAGAAAGAGAGAGAGAGAGAGAGAGAGAGACAGAGACACAGAGAGAAGTGAAGATTAGTGCATCACACCACTACAGTATTTTTTCCCAGTCTGTGGTGACTTAAACGTGTTACGTGACACTATAAATTCTGAAATACCTCTATTTTTCTAAGATTTGTTGACTCAAATAAACATTACTGTTTCTCTAAAATCAAAATTATGCCACAAGATAAAAGAAAATGATCATTTAAATAACGTTCATCAGCTCTGCGAATATAAGAGAGAAGGAAAATGAACTTATATCCGCTGGCAGAACCGTGTATGAATAATGCATGCAGTTTCATTTATATTCAGTTTAATCCAAATTTAAGTATTAATAATTGATCCGATTCCCATTATAAACATCCGTTCGCATGTGATAAAACAGCCAAAGAGATGAAAATTTTAATGACAGAAATTTTAACATGGAACTAAATGGACAGCCAAGCTTGTGAGAGAACAATTATGGTAATGGAATTCGTTTAAGGCCCTTAATAGCAATTGAATTTTGGCGCAGACAGTTAATCAACAGCAACTTATTCAGAAAGCGATGAGATTCGCAAGGATAACATTATTACTATCTGCTGGAAGTGGAAAGCATTTCCCACAGTCGATGCGTTATTGAAATATTGCGAGCGAAACGATTACAGTCTTTCGCTTAGAGGGAATATAATATCTCATTTCCACACTTGTCCCTCGGTGATTAGGTATATTAAACATGTACACACAATATGCCTCTTAGTTCTACTCATTTAAGTGGGTGATTCATTAGTACTTTCTTATGATAAATTTATCATATAAACCTCCGCTAAAACGTGGGCCACCTGAATGATGAATTACACCTGGAAACTCAAAAATAATTCTGCATGTGTGTGAGTTACTCTTAATATTCGGAAAACGTTGTGCTGTGGTAAACTACAATAATACTATATTATAGCTGCGCTTGAAAGTGTATCATAAGCGAATAATATCTAACTTTCTAATACTGAGACTGTGAATTTTTCCAAACGGCTTGGAAAAATGACGCCTGTGAAGACGATAAGATACATTGCAAGATCTCTCGCAACAGTCACACGAACACTAACTGATTTTCGTCTGGTATTCACGAACACGAAACACTTACCAATAGTACAGAGTGGGTGATCGACTGGACCACACAGATCACACATAAGTAGGGAGGAGAGGGCATGTGTTGCCACAATGCAACCTGCCATCCTTGATTACATTCTGCACGTACCAACAAACAGGCAACGCAGCGAACACGTGGCAATCGCGAAAGAACTACGGTTGAGTGATGTTTTGGTTAGACATAGTCACAAAGTTCCTTTGATCGAAGCATACAACACATCTTCCCACGCAGCCAAAAATGCAGTTATGACACTATTGCCGTCACACTAATACAGGAACTTATTGCACAAGATTAGGCACCACGAACATCTGAACCAACAACTGTAGAAATATCAAGAAAGACATTGAAAACCCCGTTGCATGACAATAATTTTCTCCCCCTACTGTCCTTTCAAGGCAACAGGATTTATCTTAACCTTTTTTTTAACTTAAGGAGAAGAATTTTTCCAGCCGTGAAGGCTAAGTTTCGTCTTAATGTTCGAAGGAACTTTACGGATCATATATGGAAGTGATGCATTAAAAATGTGAATACTCTCTTACCAAGAAATTTTAAATGTTGCTGGAGGAAAAAGATGCCCAGTAAATGCTTATTATTTTCTTCATTGTAAGTAAAGTTTATTAAAAAAACTGTGCAGCCGGATTTGACGTATTTTATAGTTAAAAGTTGCACTAATCAAGTATCTTAAGACACAGCGGAAGTCATGTTTTCAATCATCACAATAACTTACTGAAAATTGACATAAATTACCTTGTTTGCGAAGTAAAGGCGATTTGTCACTGTTTCATACCACCAGAATATTAAATCACTTCTACGTGTTGGAACACTATATCTCGTAATTTTATTTCAAAGCAAACAAATATTTCTATGACCAATATTTCCCTAGTACTCTTATCGCGTTAGAAAACCATTGTATTTTAAATTAATTTTATGTTACTCTCGTAGGTATACAACTGCTAATTCTGAAAAATATATGAATTCATATATCTGGTATTTAACGTGTTTAACTAATTTCCGTTCCACTGTATTGCTTCCTTAGCTATTTTCCATACAGTATTGGATATAAGCTGCCAATGGCCTTGCTGCAGTGGTAACACCGGTTGCCATCAGATCACCGAAGTTAAGCGAACTCGGGGTGGGCTAGCACTTGGGTGGGTGACCATCCTGTCCTCCGAGCGCTGTTGGCGAATGGGGTGCACTCAGCTCTTGTGGGCCAAACTGAGAAGCTACTTGATTGAGAAGTAGCGGCTCCGGTCTCGTAAACTGACATACAGCCGGGAGATTGCTGTGCTGGCCACATGCCCCTCCATATCCGCATCCAGTGACGCCTGTGGGTGATGATGACATGGCGGCCGGTCGGTACCGTTGGGCCTTGATAGCCTGTTCGGACGGAGTTCAGTTTTAGTGTTAATTAGATATAGGGTCGTTTCAGACCTCCATTGTTTGACTCATCCGTAAATCCCATAATCTGTTTTCTTATTACGTCCCGGCATGTCCCAGTAGTTCTTTTTCATTCATCAGTGCAGTTATTCCACTCAGTACCTCTTAAGTTTCATAACAGTCTATATGACACCCACTCCTCTTCGCCCTTCTCTTAAATGGTGATTCGCCTTCCGTTTCCTTCATATTATATCCATTTTGCTTCGTTTCATTGACCTGTGAGGTGTTGGCAGGTCTATGAAGCTTTGCTCATTTAATATATAGTTCCCGATGTAGTGTCTTATAAGTTGTAGTACAGTTTTGCGCTTGCTCGTAATCTACTTTGATACATCATATTCGAGTTTCCAAGTTAACAAGAATCTTTTTATGGTGTTCTACTTGCTTGTTTTATGTTTGTCTTTATTCGTCGTCTTTAACTGATGTATGTACACGCGTTTATTAAGTTGTTCAACAAATTCATTACTAATCATTGTATTACTTTCACCATACTGGTCGTAACACACTGTTGTTTACTTCTGTTAATAGCTCAGATAGTCCGCCTCCGTAGCTCAGCGGTTATTCAGAGGACTGGGTTCGATTCCCGCTATTGTCAAGGATTTTTGCCTGATGAGGACTAGTGCACTCGGCCTGATGATGCCATTAGAGGAGCTACTTAAATGAGAAGTAGCGTCTGCACGGTATGGGAAGTCGACAAAACGGTCCTCTACATCGCATCCGCTTGACGGCGCGAGGCAGAGGTTAACGCAGTGGCAGGTAGACATCCCTTTTGCCTTCAGGTCCTGTACCAGGAGCTAGAACTTTTTTTATTAACACAGCGACAGCACGTCTGTCACACTCAATGTATTAATTGTTGTCATTGTTGAATTTCGTCCGTAGTTGAGGCAAGTAGAACAATTTTATGATTACTCAGGTCTTCAGCCGCTTACACGCAATGAAATAACTCAGAGGTGAAGGCTGAAAGTTTTTGCCGACTGGGACTCTAGCCGGGATGCTCCACTTCTCTAGAACTGTTGCCCTAACATGGCCGGAAGCACTTCCGGCCATGTACCGCTCCCATCCACTAGCCCCACTGCTCGTAGCACTTGCTATGTCCAGCAACGGTTCAGAAGATGTGGTGCATTTGCATTGAAAGTACCTAGATGTGATGTGATGTGATGTGATGTGTGCTGATGTGTGGTGTCTCTTCCGTCGTACATGTTCGACAGAATAGACATCACATATCAGTATACACGAAAAGAAAAAAGAATCACAACACCAATTATTTGTGCATGTAAACGACATGCATCTTTCTACATATGAAAGATGATGTCTATTCAGATTCAATGCAGTGGCGTAAATATGACGTGCTACAGACGCGAAATTTAACCGACAGGAAGAAGATGCTCTGATATGCAAATGATTAGCTTTTCATAGCATTCACATAAGGTTGGAGCCGGTGGCGACACCTGCAACGTGCTGACATGAGGCAAGTTTCCAACAAATTTCTCATACACAAACAGCAGTTGACCGGCTTTGCCTGGTGAAACGTTGTTGTGATGCCTCGTGTAAGGAGGAGAAATGCGTACCATCACGTTTCCGACTTTGATAAAGAGCGGATTGTAGCCTATCGCAATTGCGGTTTATCGTACTGCGACATTGCTGCTCGCGTTGGTCGAGATCCAATGAATGTTAGCAGAATATGGAATCGGTGGGTTCAGGAGGGTTATACGGAACGACGTGATGGATCCCAACGGCCTCGTATCACTACCAGTCAAGATGACAGGCATCATATCCGCATGGCTGTAAAGGATAGTGCAGCCACGTCTCTATCCCAGAGTCAACAGATGGAGACGTTTGCATGACAACAACCAACTGCACGAACAGTTCGACGACGTTTGCAGCAACATGGACTATGAGCTCGGAGACCATGGCTGGGGTTACCCTTGACGCTGCATCACAGACAGGAGCGCCTGCGATGGTGTACTCAACGACGAACCTGAGTGCACGGATGGCAAAACGTCATTTTTTCGGATGAATCCAGGTTCTGTTTACAGCGTCATGATGGTCGCATCCGTGTTTGGCGACATCGCGGTGAACGCACCTTGGAAGCATGTATTCGTCATCGCCATACTGGCGTATCACCCGGCGTGATGGTATGGGGTGCCATTGGTTACACGTCTCGATCACCTCTTGTTCGCATTGACGGCACTTTAAACAGTGGACGCTACATTTCAGATGGGTTACGACGCATGGCTCTACCCCTCATTCGATCCCGGCGGAATCCCATATTTCTGCAGGATAATGCACGACTGCATGTTGCAGGTCCTGTACGGACCTTTCTGGATATAGAAAATGTGCGACTGCTGCCCTGGCCAGCACATTCTCCAGATCTCTCACCAACTCAAAACGTCTGGTCAATGGTGGCCGAGAAACTGGCTCGTCACAATACGCGAGTCACTACTCACGATGAACTGTGGTGTAGTGTTGAAGCTGCATGGGCAGCTGTACCTGTACACGCCATCATAGCTCTGTTTGACTTAGTGCCCAGGCGTATCAAGGCCGTTATTACAGCCAGAGGTGGTTGTTCTAAGTACTGATTTCTCAGGATCTATACACCCAAATTGCGTAAAAATGTAATCACATGTCAGTTCTAGTGTAATATATTTGTCCAATGAATACCCGTTTATCATCTGCATTTCTTCTTGGTGTAGCAATTTTAATGGCCAGTAGTGTACATTACACAGTAAATTCTCTAGAACTCGAATAAACAAGAGCTACCAAATTTATTATCTTAGAAGTGGATATACTCGGAGTAGTGAAAAGTAAATCTTCCAGGTTAGATTGTGTATCAGTTAGGTTCATTACAGAGTATGTCGATGCAACAGCTCCATGTTTAACAATCATATACAACCCCTCGATCGATGACTGATCCGTACCCAAAGACTGGAAAGTTACACAGGTCACACCAGAATTCAAGAAAGGCAATAGGAGTAATATAATAAGTTACAGGCCCTTATCACTAACGTCGATATCTAGCACGAGTTTGGAACATATATTGTGTTCGAACAGTGTGAAATACCTCGAAGAGAAATTTCTATTGACACATAGTCAACAGGGATTTAGAAAACATCGTTCTTGTGCAACAAAACTCGTTCTTTACTCATACGAAGTTTTGAGTGCTATCGACTAAGAATTTCAGATTGACACCGTACCTCAAAAGCGACTTGTAATCAAATTGCGTGCTTATGGAATATCGTCTGAGTTATGTGACTGGATTCGTGATTTCCTGTAGGAGAGGTCACAAATCGTAATAGCCGACTGGAAGTCATCGAGTAAAACACAAGTGATTTCTGAGGAACCCCAAAATAGTGTTATATGCCCTTTGTTGTTCCTCGTTTATATAAACGATTTAAGAGACTATCTTAGCAGGCGTTTTAGACTTTTTGCGAATGAGGCTGTCGTTTATCGTTTATAAAAGTCATCAGAAGATCGAAATCAATTGCAAAACGATTTAGATAAGATATCTCTATGACGTAAAAGTCTAATTGACCCTGAATAATGATTAAGTGGAAGTTCTGCAAGAGATGTATTTAACTTAGTTTACACGATAAATCAGTCAAATCTAAAGTACGGAAATTGAACTAGGTACCTACTAATTACAATTACAAACAACTGAAATTGCAAATAACACATAGAAACTGTTGTGGGGAAGACGAACCAAAGATTGTGTCTTATTGTCAGAACAGCAGATGCAAAAGGTCTACTAAAACTAAGGAGAATACCTACATTACGCTTTTCCGTCCCATTTGGAGTACTGTAACGGGGTGTGGAATACTTACTTGATAGATTTACCGAGTATATCGAAAAGTTCAAAGAAGGTTATTATCGAGAAATAGGAGAGTGAGTGTCACGAACATGATACAGGATTCGGGCTGGGCGTCAGAGAAAGGCGGGATCTTCTCACGACGTTTCAGTCACCAACTTTCTATTCCGCATGGGAAAATATTTTGGTTACGCCGACCTACATAAGGATAAACGATCATCATATTAAAATTAAAGAAATCAGAGCTCGCACGGTGTTCGTTTTTTCCGTCAGCTGTCAAGATGGAATAACAGAGAATTATTGTGAAGAGGGTTCGACGAACCGTCTGACAGGCACTTAAATGTGGTTTGCAGAGTAGCAGATGTAGATAAATAGTCCGCAAGCAAACCGTACTGCGAATCGTCGAAGGTAATCTGTATCACAGCTAGTCAAATTCTTTCCGGTTCCACACGCTAATACGGAGAGGGAAAAACGACTGACTATATGCCTCCGTATGAGCCCTAATTTCTCGTATGTTATCTTCGTGGTCCTCACGTGCAATCTATGTTGGTGGCACTAGATGCATTCGGCAGTCAACTTCAGAGACCGGTTCTCTAAATTTTCTCAGTAGTGTTCCTCGAAAATAGTTTTTCTTTCCCTCCAGGGATTCCCATTTGAGTTCTCGAATAATATCCGTAACACTTGCGTGTGGTTCTGATCTGTCGGTTACAAATCTAGCACCCCGCCTCTGAACTGCTTCGATGGCATCTTTTAATCCGACGTGGCACAGGGCCCAAACACTCGAGCGGTACTCAAGAATAGATCGCACTAGCATTCTACGTATATGCGGTCTCCTTTACAGATGAACCACACTTTCATAAAATTCTCCCAGTAAACTGAGGTAGATCTCTTACCGTCCCTACCACAATCCTCGCATCCTCGTTCCACTTCATATCGCAGTGCAACGTTACTCCCAGATATTTAAACGACGTGACTGTCTCAGCAGAACAGAACGCGTTTGTTTCTTATACTCATCCTCATTAACTTACGTTTTTCTACTTTTAGAGCCTTCTGCCGTTCGTTATACCAACTTGGAATTTTGCCTAAATCATCAAGTATCCTCACAGTCACTCAACTTCGACACCATACCGTTCACCACAGCATCATCAGGACAAACAACCGCAGATTGCTGTCCATCCTGTCCGCCAAATCAGTTATGTATGTAGAGAATAATAGTGGTCCTGTCACGCATACATGGAGCCGTTGTCTATGATGAACTGTATCCGTCGAGTTCACCGTATTGGGTTCGGTAACTAAGTCGCCTTCGAGCCACTGACATATCTGTGAACTTATTCCAAATGACAGTACCAACCTTAACAACCTGCAACAGGGCATCGGGTCAAATACTTTTCGTAAATCTAGAAAAATGGGATTTCCCGTTGCCCTTCATCCATAGATCGCAGTGTATCACGTGAAGTTGAGTTTGACGCGGTGGGTGCTTTCTAAAACCATGCTGATTCGCCTTCTCGGCCTCAAGAAAATTTAATATTATATTGTAACTGGGAATATGTTCGAGAATTCTGCAGCAGACCGATGTTAGGGATATTGGTCTTCAATTTTGCGTGTCCATTCAATTGCCCTTCTTAAATGCAGATGTCACCAGCGTTTTTCAGTCATTTGAGACTTCGTGGTTTGGAGGGATTCGCGATAAATGCCAGCTAGGTAAGAGGCCAGGTCTGTAGGGTGCTCTTTGTAAAACCGAATTAGGATTTCATCCGGACCTGGTTTCCTTTAAATAAGCGCTATAAAGGTCGTGAGCATTAGTTGCCTTTGAGAGTGGATGGGGCGAATAGAATGCCTTTGCCCTTATCATTACCTCAACGAGATCGTGTAATAGAGCTACGTGAAGCTGGATGTTTCTCCTGTGATATTGCAGAAAGACATGGCATGAACTTAGTCACTGCACATGATTCCTGGCACCGGTGGTCTTGAGAATGTACGGTCGCAAGATGAAAGAACTCCGGACGACCATGTAACATTACCGATAGAGAGAAGACCATCGTTTTCGGTGTATGACCTTGTCGCATCGTACTGCATCTGCAGCAGCAATTTGAGAGGGTGTTCGTGATTACTTACAAGAAAAACGTGAAGAGATGTAAGTAATCACTTACATACGTAAAAAGCGAGACGTAAAGTGCTTTTTTGTAATCTACAAATGTCATGTATCAAAACAAGATCTCACTGAAGATACCTTAAAGTAAAAGGCAAAACACGTCTGCGAGAAATAAAATGCATTGCAGCATTGAAAGGTTGTTTTTGTTTATAAAACAAATATTGTATTGTATTGCATTGTATGTTAACCGGGGACCTAACAACGGCGGAGAGGCTCCGTCTCCACCGCAGCCGCAGTGGTCCACAACCCCACGACGACTACCGCAGTCCACTTCGCCCCTCCACCGCCCCACACTGAACCCAGGGCTATTGTGCGGTTCGGCCCCCGGTGGACCACCCAGGGAACGTCTTACACTAGACGAGTGTAACCCCTATGTCTGCGTGGTAGAGTAATGGTGGTGTACGCGTACGTGGAGAACTTGTTTGCGCAGCAGCCGCCTACATACTGTAACTGAGGCGGAATAAGGGGAACCAGCCCACATTCGCCGAGGCAGATGGAAAACCTCCTAAAAACCATCCAGCGACTGGCCGGTTTACCGGTCCTCGACACAAATCCGCCGAGCGGATTCATGCCGGGGACCAGGCGCTCCTTCCCGCCCACACGGCCAACCGGGCGGGCAAACAAATATTACTGACGTTGTGTTGGACGACATGCAGTTCATGTATATAGTTTCACTAACTGTAATGGAAGGGTAGCACAACGGCTATGTACTGAGCTGGTCCCGGAACTATGGCAAATACAATAACATTTGCATCTACACATAGCCAATACCCAGTGTTCTTAATTTTTCATTTTGGTGACAGCAAATTACAGACTTTTTCACTGTTGTGAAGGTATTTCCACAGGAACAAAGTTGATTGAGGTAACAAAGCGAATAAAGCCGTAATCTCAGGCAGTAGACTTTGAAGTCAGGGCAGCTTCAGCCCGTATACGTAATTTTGAAAAGATAAGACCGCTTTAACAGTAAGTTCTGTATTTATGGGCACGACTGGTTCTGCAACATTTAAGCTATAGTGTCGGGTGCAATAAAATTAAGTCATTTTCCAGTCGAGAAAGAGAGAATGGTGTGACCCAGCGTTCATAGTCAGCGATTTCAGCTAAGTAGTGGACTTCAAACATAATATAACATATAATGCTCCCGCGATACCATGAGTAGCAGTATTTGATGAGGTAGCGGGACCACGATATACCGAAATGGTGATCAAAGTGTGGTGTCACCGCCAGACACCACACTTGCTAGGTCGTAGCTTTAAATCGGCCGCGGTCCATTAGTACATGTCGGACCCGCGTGTCGCCACTGTCAGGATCGCAGACCGAGCGCCACCACAAGGCAGGTCTCGAGAGACGGACTAGCACTCGCCCCAGTTGTACGACGACGTTGCTAGCGACTACACTGACGAAGCCTTTCTCTCATTTGCCGAGAGACAGTTAGAATAGCCTTCAGCTAAGTTAATGGCTACGACCTAGCAAGGCGCCATTAACCATTTGTACCATTGCATGTATCTCAAGATAGTCTCACTTGTATCATCAAGAATGCTGTATACCAAAGGACGATATAAAAGTTAAGTGTTCTAGTAGCTACGTTCTTTTCTTTATTGCATTCATTACGAATCCTGTTCCAGACTTAACGCCAGACGGCGTGAGTTGACGCGTGCCCTTTCGGCTACTTCACTGTGGACTGGCTGCCTTGTCAGTCCACTACACAAAGCACATACCGTACGTGGTCACCTACAGGATAATAAGAAATTTTAGCAGCTGACGATGTCGTTTCAAAACATAATGAGATAATTGTTCTTTAACGAGCCATCAGAATCCGTCCATCACTTGTACCAAAGTTCTCAGCAAATATCCCTGAGAAAAATCCGAAATATTGTCGGTGCAGTTTAGATTCAGCCTGTATAATGGATGATGAAGTAAATGGTGGCTGACTGGCGAGAGAGCGTAGATAAAATTTTGAGAAGTCTGTAACTGCAAACACTCGAAGAAAACCCATTACATCTGGATAAAACCTCTGTAAAATAATTGCAGGAATCTGATTTTATTGTAGAAACTACGAACATCCATGAGGCCTCAATCTATGGATGAAAGGCCAGGAAAGATAAAAACATGGTAACTCAGTTACGACACTGAATAAATTAGCAAACGGAGCTCACTTATGTTTATTATATTTCCATTTTGCATGTTAAGTGACTAAACCGTTTTGAAAGTGAACATATAATAGGGCGTCAACATCAGCATCGTCTACGTTAAACATTAGACCTTTATTACGACTTCTGGAATGTTTTATTTTTTCATCTTTCTAGATTATCTTTTGCCTGGACATTCTGCCGAAACTGCCAGATCCTACTGTACACTAATCTGGACAAGAGTTCTATTGAGCATCGAAGTAAAGAGCACTGAAGATTACTAGCATAATTAATACGATCAGGTACTGCTAGATCGTATAGGAACCTGAAATTATCAACATTTATGTTCCTTTCACATCCAGTTATAAAATCTCGTCAATATATTAATAAAATAACTTCTGTAGCAAAGAACATCTACGTCATGCTCCCATATTGCTGCAGTGCGAAATGGTTCTTGATGGACGTATATTGCTAAATCCGGAACGCTGTTAATGATGCATTATCGGCTAAACTCCTCTGAGAAGCTAAATGCAAATGCCTCCCACTGAAGAAGAGCAGATATTAGAAAATAATGCAGAGAACACTAAGATTATGGGAGACGAGCACAAAAAATCGAATGACAGAAAATAGTCACTATTGCAACGATGCTAAGTACACAATTTATCAACCGGGAAATACCTACGCGCTCAATTATTATTCAACTGTGATTGATGTCCACCACCTTAATGGGACATACAACCCATTGGAAGCATGAAGCAATGGCTTTCACACTGAACACGAGGCAATATAGAAAATGAATGTATGTCGCCTCCATCAAGGTAAGTCTGATCAGAGGTGGAAGGGAAAAAAGAAAACGCGTAAGGCAGCTGAAGGCACTTGCTTCGGAGATTCGCAGTAAAGAGCAGACGGTAAGTACCACCAAGGAGCGATAGCGTTTGTGAGCAACGCGGATGAAGCCAATAAACCTGAAATGGCCGCTTCAGAGCCGTTTTATAACCTAATGAATCTAGAGCAGTAATCGACATAAAAAGAAAGGGCCGCATCAGCAGTCGTAGGCAGCGACTGTTACAGATAAGAACGACCTTCCGAGGTCTTCATGGCTTCAGGTTGGCTTCTGTTTCAGATATCTCGGCGGGGGAGACTTTTACGGGTCTTTTATAGAATTTTAATGATCGAAATCGATTACAGATGTAAGGAAGGTTTCGCCCCAACCGAAACCTCATTTCGTGGCTCGCATCCTCTACAGTCATGGCTGTGTTGACGAAAGACATTAGGAACCGACAGAGGGGTCCTAAAGTGTAATGGAAACACATATTAGTTCGTACGCCTAGGAGGCATTTCATGACAAGATTGATTGTGACAAATTTAGTTGGTACTCTTTTGTTAATCATACAACAAAGAAGATTAGTTTGTAATTTTAAGTGGACTATGAGGTCCTCAGAGTTGGAGCACAAGCTTTAACAGGGAAGAGGCAGTGTCATTTTCAAAGAAAACATCCGAAAGTTTAATTTAGCCGAGGTAGAGAAACCGCGGGAATTGTAAATCTGGATTGCTGGATGGAGATTTGAATAGCCGTCTTCACGGCTTCTAGTCTGGGACGACTACGCCATCTTGCTCGCCTTTTCTTAATCGTAATGATCGTGAAAAATTACTCAACTAAACAAGTATACCTACCAAGAGGCTGGCCAAGTATTTGACAATGAAATCGAATTCGCAAGGCGTGTAGTGCAATTCCCATTGGACACTTAGGTTTAGCGTAGTTTAGCTATATTACTTCGCTCGATTGGCGACGTACGTTTTCCAAGAAAGCTAGTGACTCATTTTCTACTTCACGTATGCCAAATTCTAACTCGTATTTGGTTCGTAATGGCATCGATAACAAGGCATTAACTCCACATCTTATATGAAACTGATGAGCTCTGAAAGTTTGGCTAGTACAAAGACTTCTGATTTCCAGCTGAGTGAGGTGTCAAAATGGTGCGATGTTTCGATTAGTGCGACTCCCAAAATCTTCGGCATAGAATGATGGGAGCCACAATCGAAACTTAGTGCCATTTTGACAAATTAACTCGTCATGACACCGGAGAGCTTTATATCACCTCAGCCCACAGAGAAAAACAACGAGATCACAAGATGCTAAACATTGGTTCGTGACGCTCTCAACTACCACTTTGTTGTCAGAGACAATGAATTCCGTTTCACAGTTTCACCCCAACACAATTTTTTTTTTGCTTTGATATACCAGCAAGCCTAGTTAAAAATATATCTTTAGTAACGAAAATCTGTAGCTTGAGCAAAACAAAATGACTACACATTTTATATAATGAGTCAAATTATGTTGACTTCTCTCTCGAATGGTTGGTGAGAAATGCTAGAATTGCAACAAAACACGCTTTCATGAAGTTTATATTTCACAAAGCAACATTTTAGTATTGTTACATAAAAGCGTTGTGCAATGAACGTCTGTAACGAACAGCTGTCGGACGTACAGAAATGTTTTTACTGGAACACATCATGTGCTCCACCCTGTTTCTGTAGAAAATAGTATGACAGGTTTTATGAAAGTGTATTAAAGCCATAATTAATAGTTAGTGAAAAACGTTGTACATTTTGTAGTGACGATCCACCTTTAAGACGAGAAGAGATACCAAAGAATCAGAATCTGGCTGAAATAATTGTGTTGGTCGAAAAATCTTTGGTGCATCATTTACCGCGGGAATTTTGCGATGACAGACCATTTCTGTCTAAATAGTGGCACTTCAAAGACAGAGGTGACTGCCTGTTAAAGAATATTTGGTTGACCAGAGACATATCCGAGCATGATCTGTGCATCATTCCACTGAAAGTTAGAAATATTAAACAGTCGCCTCTGTGTCTCAATTCATAAAAGTGGCTGGTTGCTGTTACCTTCTCTGCAAGAATCAACCTGCATTTTGTAGACAACCACGAGCACAAAATGTCCGTTTTCGACGTAACAAAAAGCCCGTACTTACAGCTCCTGTAGGGTCAAGACCGGACCAACTACAGAGTGCACAGATACATCCAAGCAATGTTTCTTCCGCCGATCAATACACGAATGGAACGGGAAGGAATTTTAAAATGTGCACTACCTTCTGCCACGCACTTCAAACCGATTTACGGGTTATAGAAGTGATTGTAAATGCAAATTAAAATATACTATCTATTAAGACGCTTTAGATGTATTTGTCGCAAAGAGATTCTTCACCTAAACTACTCAGTTACCTTCTCTCCACATACTCTACGAAATACACTACCGGCCATTAAAATTGGTACACCAAGAAGAAATGCAGATGATAAACGGGTATTCATTGGACAAATGCATTATACTAGAACTGACATGTGATTACATTTTCAGCAATTTTGGTGCATAGATCCTGAGAAATCAGTACCCAGAACAACCACCTCTGTCCGCAGCTCGTGGTCGTGCGGTAGCGTTCTCGCTTCCCGCGTCCGGGTTCCCGGGTTCGATTCCCGGCGGGGTCAGAGATTTTCTCTACCTCGTGATGACTGGGTGTTGTGTGATGTCCTTAGGTTAGTTAGGTTTAAGTAGTTCTAAGTTCTAGGGGACTGATGACCATAGATGTTAAGTCCCATAGTGCTCAGAGCCATTTGAACCAACCACCTCTGACCGTAATAACGGCCATGATACGCCTGGATATTGGGTCAAACAGAGCTTGGAATGCGTGTACAGGTACATCTGCCCATGCAGCTTCAACACGATACCACAGTTCATCATGAGTAGTGACTGGCATATTGTGACCAGCCAGATGCTCGGCCACCATTGACCAGACGTTATCAGTTGGTGGGAGATCTGGAGAATGTGCTGGCCAGGGCAGCAGTCGAACATTTTCTGTATCCAGAAAGGCCCGTACAGGACCTGCAACATGCGGTCGTGCATTACCCTACTGAAATGTAGGGTTTCGCAGGGATCTAATGAAGGATAGAGCCACGGGTCGTAACACATCTGAAATGTAACGTCCACTGTCCAAAGTGCCATCAATGTGAAAAAGAGGTGACTGAGACGTGTAACCAATGGCACCCCATACCATCACGCCGGGTGATACGCCAGTATGGTGATGACGAATACACGCTTCCAATGTGCGTTCACCGCGATGTCGCCAAACACGGATGCGACCATCATGATGCTGTAAACAGAACCTGGATTCATACGGAAAAAGGCCGTTTAGCTGTTCGTGCACCCAGGTTCGTCGTTGAGTACACCATCTCAGGCTCTCCTGTCTGTGATGCAGCGTCAAGGGTAAGCGCAGCCTTGATCTCCGAGCTGATAGTCCATGATGCTGCAAACGTCGTCGGTTGGAAACTTGCCTCATGTTAGCATGTTGGAGCTGTCACCACCGGCGCCTACCTTGTGTGAATGCTCTGAAAAGCTAATCATTTGCATATCACAGCATCTTCTTCCTATCGGTTAAATTTCACGTATATAGCACGTCATCTTCGTGGTGTAGCAATTTAAATGGCCAGTAGTGTAGAAGAAAGCTTTGCCACAAATGATCTAGATATTGGGCAACTCACACATACTAAATGGCGTGTCTGTAGTCGTGAAGATTTTCCTCCAGCAAAGACAGAAATGTAATCCAGGTGCAAGTGTCGTGTCGATACAGTAATGTTTACGGATATAACGCAGCAGAAAAAGTGAGGTGGTTGGTAGGGGGTGGTTGGTGGGGGGTTGGGGGGAGTACAAGGCGCAGTCCCACTGCACAGTATTTCCACTTCCGAGATACGGCTATCACCTTCTTGAGAGCAAATGGAGCTCTTTGGAGATAAGAATACCGAGCGTGCCGCTCTGCATTACGCTGCGTATTGCTGCGGTGGGTAGCTCAGCAGGTAGCGACTACAAGATAACGGGCTGGCCAGGCGATAGCAGACACGTTCCAGCTTCAAGGACGTCACGATGTATGTAAAGCCACACAACGAAGCGGCGTCGTTACCGATGGATTGACAGCTGTTGTGAAATAGAATGGGATTATCGGATTTGACGTTTCTAAGGAAATCACACAACTTCAGATTGATTGTCAGCAAACCATGGGAATACTAAGCACGATATATTCCAGTTTTCTTCCAAATAAAATAAACACTGTTTCTCCACCTCCGCGCTCTCTCGTTCACTGGACACAATCAGCAGAGTTCTCAGCATTATGGTGACACCCTGCTTTAATTACGAAGGAATAAGGGTCTCTGTTGAAAGCAGAGAATCAGTCTTTATACCACGCATGAAGGGTCACTTCGATGACGTGCAAGCATTAAAGTTTCGTGATGGGTTAAGACATCGAAATAAGAATTTTGGAACATCATAGTCGGTAGAACACCTGAATTATAATTGTTGATTAAGCCTCGTAACACTTTTATAAACTGAGACAAAGAGGTAGATAGACTCTTTTTTTAGGGGACTTTAACATCTCTAACTTTCAGTGGAGTGATGCACAGATCGTGCTGGAATATGTCTCTGGTAAACCAAATATCCTTTAACTGCCAGTCGCCTCTGTCTTTGAGGTGCCACTATTTAGACAAAAATGGTCTGTCATCGCAAAATTCCCCCGGTAAATGATGCCCCAAAGATTTTTCGACCACCACAATTATTTCATCCACATTCTAATTCTTGAGTATCTCTTCTCTTGTCAAAGTTGGATCGTCACTATACAAAAAGGAAAACGTTTTTCACTAACTCTTAATTATGGCTTCAACACACTTCATATACATCCTTCCATGTGCAAAACTGTCTGGTGTGTGTGAGAGCAGCTTTACATTATGTGCGAACATGTTGTTGTTGTTGTGGTCTTCAGTCCTGAGACTGGTTTGATGCAGCTCTCCATGCTACTCTATCCTGTGCAAGCTTCTTCATCTCCCAGTACCTACTGCAACTTACATCCTTCTGAATCTGCTTAGTGTATTGATCTCTTGGTCTCCCTCTACGATTTTTACCCTCCACGCTGCCCTCCAATGCTAAATTTGTGATCCCTTGATGCCTCAAAACATGTCCTACCAACCGATCCCTTCTTCTAGTCAAGTTGTGCCACAAACTTCTCTTCTCCCCAATCCTATTCAATACCTCCTCATTAGTTACGTGATCTACCCACCTTATCTTCAGCATTCTTCTGTAGCACCACATTTCGAAAGCTTCTATTCTCTTCTTGTCCAAACTGGTTATCGTCCATGTTTCACTTCCATACATGGCTACACTCCATACAAATATTTTTAGAAACGACTTCCTGACACTTAAATCTATACTCGATGTTAACAAATTTCTCTTCTTCAGAAACGATTTCCTTCCCATTGCCAGTCTACATTTTACATCCTCTCTACTTCGACCATCATCAGTTATTTTACTCCCTAAATAGCAAAACTCCTTTACTACTTTAAGTGTCTCATTTCCTAATCTAATCCCCTCAGCATCACCCGATTTAATTTGACTACATTCCATTATCCTCGTTTTGCTTTTGTTGATGTTCATCTTATATCCTCCCTTCAAGACACCATCCATTCCGTTCAACTGCTCTTCCAAGTCCTTTGCTGTCTCTGACAGAATTACAATGTCATCGGCGAACCTCAAAGTTTTTACTTCTTCTCCATGAATATTAATACCTACTCCGAATTTTTCTTTTGTTTCCTTTACTGCTTGCTCAATATACAGATTGAATAACATCGGGGAGAGGCTACAACCCTGTCTCACTCCTTTCCCAACCACTGCTTCCCTTTCATGCCCCTCGACTCTTATAACTGCCATCTGGTTTCTGTACAAATTGTAAATAGCCTTTCGCTCCCTGTACTTTACCCCTGCCACCTTCAGAATTTGAAAGAGAGTATTCCAGTTAACGTTGTCAAAAGCTTTCTCTAAGTCTACAAATGCTAGAAACGTAGGTTTGCCTTTTCTTAATCTTTCTTCTAAGATAAGTCGTAAGGTTGGTATTGCCTCACGTGTTCCAACATTTCTACGGAATCCAAACTGATCTTCCCCGAGGTCCGATTCTACCAGTTTTTCCATTCGTCTGTAAAGAATTCGCGTTAGTATTTTGCAGCTGTGACTTATTAAACTGATAGTTCGGTAATTTTCACATCTGTCAACACCTGCTTTCTTTGGTATTGGAATTATTATATTCTTCTTGAAGTCTGTGGGTATTTCGCCTGTCTCATACATCTTGCTCACCAGATGGTAGAGTTTTGTCAGGAATGGCTCTCCCAAGGCCATCAGTAGTTCTAATGGAATGTTGTCTACTCCCGGGGCCTTATTTCGACTCAGGTCTTTCAGTGCTCTGTCAAACTCTTCACGCAGTATCGTATCTCCCATTTCATCTTCATCTACATCCTCTTCCATTTCCATAATATTGTCCTCAAGTACATCGCCCTTGTATAGACCCTCTATATACTCCTTCCACCTTCCTGCCTTCCCTTCTTTGCTTAGAACTGGGTTGCCATCTGAGCTCTTGATATTCATACAAGTGGTTCTCTTCTCTCCAAAGGTCTCTTTAATTTTCCTGTAGGCAGTATCTATCTTACCCCTAGTGAGACAAGCCTCTACATCCTTACATTTGCCCTCTAGCCATCCCTGCTTAGCCATTTTGCACTTTCTGTCGATCTCATTTTTGAGACGTTTGTATTCCCTTTTGCCTGCTTCATTTACTGCATTTTTATATTTTCTCCTTTCATCAATTAAATTCAATATTTCTTCTGTTACCCAAGGATTTCTATTAGCCCTTGTCTTTTTACCTACTTGATCCTCTGCTGCCTTCACTACTTCATCCCTCAGAGCTACCCATTCTTCTTCTACTGTATTTCTTTCCCCCATTCCTGTCAATTGCTCCCTTATGCTCTCCCTGAAACTCTCTACAACCTCTGGTTCTTTCAGTTTATCCAGGTCCCATCTCCTTAAATTCCCACCTTTTTGCAGTTTCTTCAGTTTCAATCTGCAGTTCATAACCAATAGATTGTGGTCAGAATCCACATCTGCCCCTGGAAATGTCTTACAATTTAAAACCTGGTTCCTAAATCTCTGTCTTACCATTATATAATCTATCTGATACTTATTGGTATCTCCAGGATTCTTCCAGGTATACAACCTTCTTTTATGATTCTTGAACCAAGTGTTAGCTATGATTAAGTTCTGCTCTGTTCAAAATTCTACAAGGCGGCTTCCTCTTTCATTTCTTCCCCCCCAATCCATATTCACCTACTACGTTTCCTTCTCTCCCTTTTCATACTGACGAATTCCAGTCACCCATGACTATTAATTTTTCGTCTACCTTCACTACCTGAATAATTTCTTTTATCTCGTCATACATTTCATCAATTTCTTCATCATCTGCAGAGCTAGTTGGCATATAAACTTGTACTACTGTAGTAGGCATGGGCTTTGTGTCTATCTTGGCCACAATAATGCGTTCACTATGCTGTTTGTAGTAGCTTACCCGCATTCCTATTTTTTTATTCATTATTAAACCTACTCCTGCATTGCCCCTATTTGATTTTGTATTTATAACCCTGTAATCACCTGACCAAAAGTCTTGTTCCTCCTGCCACCGAACTTCACTAATTCCCACTATATCTAACTTTAACCTATCCATTTCCCTTTTTAAATTTTCTAACCTACCTGCCCGATTAAGGGATCTGACATTCCACGCTCCGATCCGTAGAATGCCAGTTTTCTTTCTCCTGATAACGACGTCCTCTTGAGTAGTCCCCGCCCGGAGATCCGAATGGGGGACTATTTTACCTCCGGAATATTTTACCCAAGAGGACGCCATCATCATTTAATCATACAGAAAAGCTGCATGTCCTCGGGAAAAATTTCGGCTGTAGTTTCCCCTTGCTTTCAGCCGTTCGCAGTACCAGCACAGCAAGGCCGTTTTGGTTAATGTTACAAGGCCAGATCAGTCAATCATCCAGACTGTTGCCCTTGCAACTACTGAAAAGGCTGCTGCCCCTCTTCAGGAACCACATGTTTGTCTGGCCTCTCAACAGATACCCCTCCGTTGTGGTTGCACCTACGGTACGGCCATCTGTATCGCTGAGGCACGCAAGCCTCCCCACCAACGGCAAGGTCCATGGTTCATGGGGGAAGATGTGCGAACATATGTATCAAAAAAGTTCTTCATAGTGTCTGCACTACTCTATGAACACAAGCAGTCAGCATTGCCACCTAATGGAGCTGAAGTTTCAACGGAATCACCACCCCAAAGAATTTTCCCGATATGGGACAATAAAAAATGAAAACTGATGTGAACTGCAAAACTCACTTAATGCTGTTTCTTGAATCTTTCTAAGTAGGTTATCATTGACTACTTGACGTCTATATCCACGCGTCTCCCACTTCAGCATCTCTATGACGCTCACCCACAGTTCTAGCATACTTAATGCCCTTCGTCTTGTACATCCAATGCCCTATGTTAGCGCTACCCGGTATTAATCCTAAACAGTTGAGTGATATTCTAAGACGGGTCGCAGGACTCTTATATAGGCACTTTGCAGACGGATTGCATTTTCCCAAATACGAAGACTATTCGGAAGGTAAGGAACGATGGGTCACGAAGTGAAAACCGCAGTTAAAATCAAAACAGTTATATTAGCGACACATAGCTACACCTTCCAGCTACTTCTGCGCACAGTCACCGCTCCGACATAGACATGCATGGTAGCACTGTATCAACTTTCCAGTAACCTCGTCATTGTTGGCAAAGTCCTGCGCTTTCCGACAATTTTCTACGGTGGGCTGCTGCTCTTTCAATGTGCCAAGGTATCGTCTTCCTAGACAGCGATTCACGTGAGCAGAGACGGAAAACAGAGGGAGGCAAGTCTGGGCTATGTGATGGTAATAAAGCACTTCCCATCAAAAACACTACAGAAGGGTCTTCACTGCCCCAACAGAGTGCGGCTGAGAACTGACATGTAGAAGGAACTGCATGACATTTACACTACATGAGGTTGCATGCAGTCAGGCGAAATATCTCGGCAGGCAAACACACTTTGCGGGAGACACCATCTGCTAGATAACTTTACGCTATCACTGTGCCATCGGAACCGATAAGAGTGATGTGACGTTATCTGTAGGCATACCAGGGACACTGGCGAACATATTTGTGCGAAGCTGTATCGGAGTTTCGCTGCAGATTTCGCAATCGATCGTTCCCTACTTTCCGAAGAACTCTCGTCAACCAAAGTTTGCACCTGAGATACGTGAACATAAAAATTGGAAGGCCATTTTTTTGAATTATTTTTTCTTCCATTGCGACACGGAAGTTCGAAATTTCCTCTGTAAAGGTGCAAAAAACGAGCGCCCTCTGACGTCACCCTCGGGCTGAGCAACAATTCAAACAGCAAGGTGTCGAAACGTACAGAAAAAAGGTCCGGAGCTCGAACGTTCATGCGAAGTGTAAGGTGAGTTCATGATGCCTTAGTTTTTTTGTCATCAATCTTCTGACTGGTCTGATGAGGCCCGCCCCGAATTGTTCTCCTGTGCAAAACTCTCCACTTCAGAGTAACTACCTACGTCCTCATTTATTCCATGTATTCCAATCTCTGTCTTTCTCAACACTTTTTGCCCTCTACAGCTTCTCCTAGTAACATGGAAGTCATGTCTTAACAGATGTCCTATCGTCCTGTCCCTTCTCCTTGTCAGTGTTTCCCACAAACTCCTTTCCTCTCTAATTCTGTGCAGAACCTCCTCATTCCTTACTTTATCAATCCACCTATTTTCAACATTCGACTGTAATAGCACATCTCAAATACCTCGATTATCTTCTGATCCGGTTTTCCCACGGACCATGTTTCACTGCCTTACACAACTGTGCTCCAAACGTACATTCTCAGAAATTTCTTTCTCAAATTAAGTCCTACTTTAGATACTAGCAGACTTTTCTGGGCCAGAACGTTCTCGTTGCTACCTCCGTCGTTGGTTATTTTGCTGCCTAGGTAGTTGAATTCCTTTACTTCATCTACTTCGTGACAATCAATCCCGATGTTAAGTTCCTCGCTGTATTCATTTGTTCTGCTTCTGATTACTTTCGTCTTTCTTCGAATTACTCTCACTCAGTGTTGTGCATTCATTAGACTGTTCATTCCATTCAACAGTTCATGTAATTCTTCTTCGCTTCTTCACTTCACTCAGGAGAGCAATGTCATCACCGAATCGTATCATCGATATCGTTTCACCCTGAATTTTAATTCCACTCTTGAATCTTTCATCATCTATGTGTAGATTTTAACAGCAGGGGGGAAAGACTACATCCCTCTCTTAGACCCTTTTTAATCCGAGCACTCCGTTCTTGATCGTCTACTCTTATTATTTCCTCTTGGCTTCTGCACATACTGTACATTACCCGTCTCTCCCTACAGCTCTATTATATTTTTCTCAGAATTTCGAACTGGTTGTACAATTGTACATTGTCGAACGCCATTTCCAGGTCGACAAATGCTATGGACGTGTCATGATTTTTCGTCAGTCTTGTTTCCATTCGCAACCGCAACGTCATAATCGCCTCTCTGGTGCCTTTACCTTTCTTAAAGCCAAACTGATCGTCATCCTCAATTTTCTTTTCCATTCTCCTCAATATTATTCTTGTAAGCAACTTGATTGCATTAGCTGTTATGCTGAGCGTGCGATAATTCTCGCACTTGTCAGCTCTCGCAGTCTTCGGAATGGTGTGAATGACATTTTTTCGATAGTCAGATGGTACGTCACCAGACTCATACATTCTGCACACCAACTTGAATAGTCGATTAGTTGCCACTTCCCCCAATTATTTCAGAAATTCTGATGGAATGTTATCTATCCCTTCTGCATTATTTGATTTTAAGTCCTCCAAAGCTCTCTTAAATTCTGATTCTAATGCTGGATCCCACATCTCTGTTTCGTCTTCTATTACATTTTTTGTCAATAAATGTCAAAGTTTATATTGAAGCTAAGATAAAAAACAAATGGTTTAAAAACGGGGTTCTTCAATTTATAAAAAGGACTATATTAAAACATTTTTGTCAATATATGTGAAAGTTTATATTGAAGCTAAGATAAAAAACTAATGGTTTAATAACGGGGTTCTTCAATTTATAAAAAGCGGCCCATTAATTTTTTTGCACAGTGTACCATTAAACCTACATGATAATGCATTTCAAATCCATACAAACTGGTAGACTTTAGTATTTGTATGGGCTACTAACATCAGAAGTGATCCATTGATAGAATACATTTTTAGTTTCATGTTGTGCTGAATTTTACGTTTATGAACATGTAATGAGAACTGTGAAGCTTAGTACCACTTTAAAGTTTTATTTCTATAGCTTTTTCAGGTGATAGGTAACTGCACCATCAGATATTGCTGTTAAATTTCTCTCCTAGGTCATTAACATACACGACGAACAGAAGGATCACAATAGACTTTCTTGGGATATGCCTGAAGCTACTCCTGCGCCACCTTTACCGTCAAATCTTCAATCGAGTCACACCCTTAGTTTGACACCCGTAATACTGTACATTCGTTGATAAGCTTCCGTGTGATAACAAGTTAAACATTTTTCGATATACTCCGTCTGTCTGACTGTCTTGATCCTTGTCTTTCGGGAGGACATGTGAGAAAGGCGCAAGGTTGGTTTCGCATGACCAGTGCTTTCGAAATCCATGTTGATTAACGCGGAAAAAGTCATTCAGTTCTAGGTACCACAATATGTGCTTTCGAAATGTTGATTAACGCGGAAAATGTCATTGAGTTCGAGGTACCACAATATGTTTATGGATCACTGTTGAAATTTTTGTACACATGTGATTTATTCCAACATATGGAATGAATGATCATAGAGTAAAAATAAAGAGCAAAAGTTTTACAAAGATTTATACTTACAACAAAAAATAATGACAATGGATAATATAGTTCAATAAATGATGTAGAAATACTATAATTTCTCCAGGTTTCAAGGAGTTGTCATTAGGTATCCTTTGGCAGCAATGCAAATTCTGCGATGGTTAATCAACTTCCGTTCATTCCTAATCTGTGTCCTCTTTTGCCCCTCCAGAGGCTCGTTCGATATTCCACTGAAAAGAACTGTGGTAGTTTAATGAGCTGGTTTTGGAACAACTAAATTGAAACAGTTACAACACTATCGACAGGAAGTGCAACATGGCTAAGCAAGGAAGGCTAGAGGATAAATGTACGGACGTGGAGGCATATATCTCTAGGGGTAAGGTAGATACTGCCTACAGGAAAATTAAAGAGACCTTTGGAGGAAACAGAACCATTTGTATGAATATCAAAAGCTCAGATGGAAAACCAGTCCTAAGCAAAGATGGGAAAGCAGGAAGATGGAGTATATACAGGGTGTTACAAAAATATACTGCCAAACTTTCAGGAAACATTCCTCACACACAAAGAAAGAAAATATGTTATGTGGACATGTGTCCAGAAACGCTTACTTTCCATGTTAGAGCTCATTTTATTACTTCTCTTCAAATCACACAGTAACAGAACGTACCAGCGTGACTTCAAACACTTTTTACAGGAAATGTTCAAAATGTCCTCCGTTTGCGAGGATACGTGCATCCACACTCCGTCGCATGGAATCCTTAATGCGCTGATGCAGCCCTGGAGAATGGCGTATTGTATCACAGCCGTCCACAATACGAGCACGAAGAGTCTCTACATTTGGTACCGGGGTTGCGTAGACAAGAGCTTTCAAATGCCCCATAAATGAAAATCAAGAGGGTTGAGGTCAGGAGAGCGTGGAGGCTATGGAATTGGTCCGCCTCTACCAATCCATCGGTCACCGAATCTGTTGTTGAGAAGCGTGCGAACACTTCGACTGAAATGTGCAGGAGCTCCATCGTGCATGAACCACATGTTGTGTCGTACTTGTAAAGGCACATGTTCTAGCAGCACAGGTATGAAATGATGATAACGTGCTCCATTGAGCGTAGGTGGAAGAACATGGGGCCCAGTCAAGACATCTCCAACAATGGCTGCCCAAACGTTCACAGAAAATCTGTGTTGATGACGTGATTGCTCAACTGCGTGCGGATTCTCATCAGCCCACACATGTTGATTGTGAAAATTTACACTTTGATCACGTTGGAATCAAGCCGCAACCGTAAAGAGAACATTTGCACTGAAATGAGGATTGACACATTGTTGGATGAACCATTCGCAGAAGTGTACCCGTGGAGGCCAATCAGCTGCTGATAGTGCCTGCACACGCTGTACATGGTACGGAAACAACTGGTTCTCCCGTAGCACTCTCCATACAGTGACGTGGTCAACGTTACCTTGTACAGCAGCAACTTCTGTGACGCTGACAATAGGATTATCGTCAACTGCACGAAGAATTGCCTCGACCATTGCAGGTGTCCCCAGTCGCGAGTCATAGGCTGGAATGTTCCATGCTCCCTAAGACGCCAATCAGATGCTTCGAACGTCTTCCTGTCGGGACACCTTCGTTCTGAAAATCTGTCTCGATACAAACGTACCGCGACACGGCTAATGCCCCGTGCTAATCCATACATCAAATGGGCATCTCTCAACTCCGCATTTGTAAACATGGCACTGACTGCAAAACCACGTTCGTGATGAACACTAACCAGTTGATGCTACGTACTGATGTGCTTGATGCTAGTACTGTAGAGCAATGAGTCGCATGTCAACACAAGCACCGAAGTCAATATTACCTTCCTTCAATTGGGCCAACTGGCAGTGAATCGAGGAAGTACAGTAGATACTGACGAAAGTAAAATGAGCTCTAAAATGGAAATTAAGTGCTTCCGGACACATGTCCACATATCTTCTTTTCTCTATTTGTGTGTGAGGAATATTTCCTGAACGTTTGGCCGTACCTTTTTGGAACACCCTGTAGAGAGTCTATACAAGAGCAATGTACGTGAGGGCAATATTAGGAAAATGGAACAGGACGTAGATGAAGACAGAATGGGAGACACAATACTGTGTGAATAATTTGACAAAGCACTGAAAGATCTAAGAAAAAAAGCCCCAGGAGTAGACAACATTCCATTAGAACTACTGATAGCCTTGCGAGAGTCAGCCATAACAAAACTACCATCTGGTAAGCAGTACGTGCATGCAGTTGTGGCCGAGCGGTTGTAGGCGCTTCAGTCCTCGCTACGGTCGCAGGTTCGAATCCTGCCTCGAGCATGGATGTTTGTCATGTCCTTAGGTTAGTTAGGTTTAAGTAGTCCTAAGTTCTAGTCCCCCCACCCCTCCCAAGAACCATGGACCTTGCCGTTGGTGGGGAGGCTTGCGTGCCCCAGCGATACAGATGGCCGTACCGTAGGTGCAACCACAACGGAGGGGTATCTGTTGAGAGGCCAGACAAACATGTGGTTCCTGAAGAGGGGCAGCAGTCTGGATGATTAACTGATCTGGCCTTGTAACACTAACCAAAACGGCCTTGCTGTGCTGGTACATCGAACGGCTGAAAGCAAGGGGAAACTACGGCCGTAATTTTTCCCTAGGTCATGCAGCTTTACTGTATGGTTAAATGATGATGGCGTCCTCTTGGGTAAAATATTCCGGAGGTAAAATAGTCCCCCATTCGGATCTCCGGGCGGGGACGTCGTTATCAGGAGAACGAAAACTGGCGTTCTACGGATCGCAGCGTGGAATGTCAGATCCCTTAATCGAGCAGGTAGGTTAGAAAATTTAAAAAGGGAAATGGATAGGTTAAAGTTAGATATAGTAGGAATTAATTAAGTTCGGTGGCAGGAGGAACAAGACTTTTGTTCAGGCGAATACAGGGTTATAAATACAAAATCAAATAGGGGTAATGCAGGAGTCGGTTTAATAATGAACAAAAAAAAAGGAGTATGGATAAGCTACTACAAGCAGCATAGTGAACGCATTATTGTGGCCAAGATAGACACAACGCCCATGCCAACTACAGTAGTACAAGTTTATATGCCAACTAGCTCTGCAGATGACCAAGAAATTGAAGAAATGTATGATGAAATAAAAGAAATTATTCAGGTAGTGAAGGGAGACGAAAACTTAATAGTCATGGGTGACTGGAATTCGGTAGTAGGAAAAGGGAGGGAAGGAAATGTAGTAGGTGAATATGGATTGGGGCTAAGAAATGAAAGAGGAAGCCACCTGTACAGAGCACAACTTAATCATAGCTAACAGTTGGTTCAAGAATCATAAAAGAAGGTTGTATACATGGAAGAAGCCTGGAGATACTGACAGGTTTCAGATAGATTACATAATGGTAAGACAGAGATTTAGGAACCAGGTTTTAAATTGTAAGACATTTCCAGGGGCAGATGTGGACTTTGATCGCAATCTACTGGTTATGGACTGTAGATCAAAACTGAAGAAACTGCAAAAAGGTGGGAATTTAAGGAGATGGGACCTAGATAAACTAAACCAGAGGTTGTAGAGAGTTTCAGGGAGAGCATAAGGGAACAATTGACAGGAATGGGGGAAAGAAATACAGTGGAAGAAGAATGGGTAGCTTTGAGAGATGAAGTAGTGAAGGCAGCAGAGGACCTAGTAGGTAAAAAGACGAGGGCTATTGGAAATCCTTGGGTAACAGAAAAAATATTGAATTTAATTGATGAAAGGAGAAAATGTAAAAATGCAGTAAATGAAGCAGGCAAAAAGGAATACAAACGTCTCAAAAATGAGATCGAGAGTAAGTGCAAAATGGCTAAACAGGGATGGCTAGAGGACAAATGTAACGATGTAGAGGCTTATCTCACTAGAGGTAAGATAGATACTGCCTACAGGAAAATTAAAGAGACCTTTGGAGAAAAGAGAACCACTTGTATGAATATCAAGAGCTAAGATGGAAACCCAGTTCTAAGCAAAGAAGGGAAAGCAGAAAGGTGGAGGGAGTATATAGATGGTCTATACAAGGGCAATGTACTTGAGGACAATATTATGGAAATGGAAGAGGATGTAGATGAAGATGAAATGGGAGATACGATACTGCGTGAAGAGTTTAAGAGAGCACTGAAAGACCTGAGTCGAAACAAGGCCCCGGGAGTAGACAACATTCCATTAGAACTACTGATGGCCTTGGGAGAGCCAGTCATGACAAATCTCTACCAACTGGTGAGCAAGATGTATGAGACAGGCGAAATACCCTCAGACTTCAAGAAGAATATAATAATTCCAATACCAAAGAAAGCAGGTGTTGACAGATGTGAAAATTACCGAACTATCAGTTTAATAAGTCATGGCTGCAAAATACTAACGCGAATTATTTACAGACGAATGGAAAAAAACTGGTAGAAGCGGACCTCGGGGAAGAGCAGTTTGGATTCCGTAGAAATGTTGGAACACGTGAGGCAATACTAACCTTACGACTTATCTTAGAAGAAAGATTAAGAAAAGGCAAACCTACGTTTCTAGCATTTGTAGACTTCGAGTAAGCTTTTGACAATGTTGACTGGAATACTCGCTTTTAAATTCTGAAGGTGGCAGGGGTAAAATACAGGGAGCGAAAGGCTATTTACAAATTGTACAGCAACCAAATGGCAGTTATAAGAGTCGAGGGGCATGAAAGAGAAGCAGTGGTTGAGAAGGGAGTGAGACAGGGTTGTAGCCTATCCCCGATGTTATTCAATCTGTATATTGAGCAAGCAGTGAAGGAAACAAAAGAAAAATTCGGAGTAGGTATTAAAATCCATGGAGGTTCGCCGATGACATTGTAATTCTGTCAGAGACAGCAAAGGACTTGGAAGAGCAGTTGAACGGAATGGACAGTGTCATGAAAGGAGGGTATAAGATGAACATCAATAAAATAAAAACGAGCATAATGGAATGCAGTGGAACGAAGTCAGATGATGCTGAGAGAATTAGATTAGGAAATGAGACACTTAAAGTAGTAGATGAGTTTTGCTATTTGGGGGTCGTGATCGAAGTAGAGAGGATGTAAAATGTAGACTGGCAATGGCAATGAAAGCGTTTCTGAAGAAGAGAAATTTGTTAACATCGAGTATAGTTTAAAGTGTCAGGAAGTCGATTCAGAAAGTTTTTGTATTCAGCGTAGCCATGTATGGAAGTGAAACATGGACGATAACTAGTTTGGACAAGAAGAGAATAGGAGCTTTCGAAATGTGGTGCTACACAAGAATGCTGAAGATTGGATTCCGTAGAAATGTTGGAACACACGTGGCAATACTGACCCTACGTCTTATCTTAGAAGGTAGATTAAGGAAAGCCAAACCTACGTTTCCCGAGTTTGTAGACTTGGAGAAACCTATTGACATTGTTGACTGGAATACTCTATTTAAAATTATGGAGGTGGCAGGGGTAAAATATAGGGAGCGAAAGGCTATTTACAATTTGTACGGAAACCAGACGGAAGTTATAAGAGTAGAGGGGCATGTAAGGGAAGCAGTGGTTGAGAAGGTAGTGAGGCAGGGTTTTAGTCTATCCCCGATGGAATTCAATCTGTGTAGTGAGCAAGCAGTAACAGGAAACAAAAGAAAAATTTGGAGTACGAAAAAAAAAAACATATGGAAAAGAAATAAAAACGTTGAGGTCTGCCGATGACATTGTAATTCTGTCAGAATAAAAAAAGGACCGGGAAGATCAGTTGAAAGGATTGGACAGTGTCTTGAAATGAGGATATAAGATGAACATCAATAAAATAAAAACGAGCATAATGGAATGCAGTGGAACGAAGTCAGATGATGCTGAGAGAATTAGATTAGGAAATGAGACACTTATAGTCTGATTTAAAGTAGTTGTCACTTGACAGGCAACGTGCTGCAGGGCTCCCGCCACCAATAAACCAATAGCAGCCGGTGCTGTCGGCTGGCACTGCGTTGCCACTTCGCTCTGCCGAGCTGACTAAGGCATTGTGCCAGCCAGTCCTCAGCGAGCCGTTGTAGACGTGCGGGTGAGAGATTTGAGTGACTTGTACCTTCGCGTGTTTACGATGTCTGATGAAAGCAGTCGCAAGAGAGGGAGGCCGAGGCTGCACACTTCTCGGAAACCTCCAAAAAGTGGCGGACATGGCGTCGTTATACGCAGTCAGCCGCGTGAATACGTGTGTTCCTTAAGGGAGTATTTTGAGAGAGAGAGGGATGCAAGAGGGCCTCTCGTTGCTTTGGATAAGGTGGTGGAGCGAACTGCAGCTGCTCTGCAAATTAGCGAACGATCAGTAATAAGAATCTGCAAGGAGAAATTCACGAAAGAAGGCTCAAGTGACTCATCTAAATTGGAGACACCTGGGAAAAAGAGGCGACTGGAGAAGAGGGTCACAAAACTTGACTCTTTTCAGGAAGATGGCATTCGTCGTCAAATATACGCATTTTATTGGAGGAAGGAGTATCCAACACTCAAAAAACTACATGTTACCCTCACAGCGGCTGACCTGTTTCAGGGTAGTAAATCGTCTTTGTTACGAGTCGTGAAAATGTTAGGATTCCGCTATAAATCCATCTCTGGCAGAAAGTTACTAATGGAACGCCAAGATATTGCGGCTTGGCGATGCCGCTTTCTTAGAGAATTAGTGGGGACAAATTTTGATGATATCGTTTGGCTTGATGAAACGTGGGTGAATGCAGGACACAGTTTAAAAAAGGCTGGACAGACGGTACCATCAGCGGAAGTATGGCAGCTCCGATCGGCAGAGGAAAAAGGATAATTGTAACACATGCCGGAAATTCAAAAGGTTTCATTCCAAATTGTCTGCTGCTATTCAGTTCAAATAAGACCTCCGACTACCACGAAGAGATGAACCACAATACTTTTGTGAAATGGTTTGAAGGCTGTGTGCTCCAGAACTTAACAAAAAAACTCTGTCATTGTTATGGATAACGCTCCTTATCATTCAGTAATACAAGACAAAGCACCCACAAAGGCAACGAGGAAAAACGACATTGTTAGCTGGTTACAGAAACATAAGGTGCAGTTCGACAGTAATTTTACAAGGGCAGAATTATTAGAACTTGTATCGCAACACAAGCCAAAGAACCCGATTTACATTGTGGATGAAGTAGCAAAAAAATACGGGCATAAAGTGCTCAGATTGCCTCCTTACCATTGCCATTTCAACGCAATAGAGCTGATTTGGACTCAGGTTAAACTGCATATTGCTGCAGAAAATAAGAAATTCACATTAACCGAAATGGAACGCCTTTGAAAAAGGCAGTTAAATTGTGACCTCGGAAGACTGGCAGAAGGTAGTGCATCACGTGAAAGGAGTGATACAGGACGCATGGAACAATGAAGGTATCTTACAACAAAGTGTCGAAGACTTGATTATATCTGTCAATACGAGCAGCGACACGGATAATTCCACTGAGTCTGGCTCTGAATTAAGCGGTGTTTTCGCATTGTCTGATTAGTGTGTAGTGTACTTACTGCCATTAAATAGTGTGTTTATGAATTTATTTCGATTAATTCTTATTCTTGTTGTGAGACTAAGAAATACTGTTTGGCCAGCTCTCGTCATCTCCTTACGGTAAGTTAAGACTGAATTTTAATTCTATTTCATTTTGTATATACACCAAGATGTTATTCAATGTGTGTAATAGTTTTCGAGATTTGCAATCCAAAGAAGAAAACTTTTCCGGACGCGAAAATTTCTCACACTTCAATAGTTAATGTAACAACGGCCCTAATTAAAATTAAGAAAAGATATTTGATATGCTTATAGATACCACTGACACCGATACTGTACGTAAATTTCAAAATATTTACATAATATTTATAGGAGTTAGAGATTTTAAACGTCATACTTGTTTCGAGTTCAGTACTGATAGGGTTGCTTAAAAATGCTGTTTTCAGAAATTTATATTCAGGAAACGTGATGCACTACGAAAACTTTTAAGGATTCTTTGCCGAGTGCATTATTTTGTTAATGAATGGAAAAACATACTTTGCTGTGACACCAATAGTTTTTCAGTAATGACGTGGTAAGTCAGAAGCTGTTTGCGAAATCGAGAATTTAAATGGTTTCAAACAAATTAACGTAACTCTTGCCCTAATTAAAATTAAGAATAGATATTTCACAGATTGAGAGGCATTATAGAGATATACATCATATGTGGGTTTGAAATTTTTTACTTACTTTTTGTAGAAGATACAGGCTTTAAAACGATTTTCTATCGCCGGGGGTAGCGATGCGCTGAGGCGGCTGCCTCCAGCCAGTGCTTGACGTGACAACGCCGCAATTTCGCAGCGCAAACGTCAAGTGACAACAACTTTAAATCAGACTATAAAGTAGTAGATGAGATTTGCTATTTGGGGTTGGTGATCGAAGTAGAGAGGATCTAAAATGTAGACTGGAAAGCGTTTCTGAAGAAGAAAAATTTTTTAACATCGGGTACAGACTTAAATGTCAGGAAGCCTTTTCTGAAAGTATTTGTATGGAGTGTAGCCATGTATTTCCGTGAAACATGGACGATAACTAGTTTAGACAAGAAGAGAATAGAAGCTTCCGAAATTTGGTGCTACAGAAGAATGCTGAAGATTAGATGGGTCGATCACGTAACTAATAAGGAGGTACTGAATACAATTGAGGAGAAGAGGATATTGTGGCATAATGTAACTAAAAAAAGGGACGGATTGGTAGGACACGTTCTGAGGCACCAAAGGATCGCCAATTTAGTATTGGAGGGAGTCGTGTAGGGTAAAAGTCTTAGAAATAGACTAAGAGATGAATATAATAAGCTGATTCAGAAGGATGTAGATTGCAATAGTTACTCGGAGATGAAGAAGCTTGCACACAATAGAGTAGCATGGAGAGCTGCATCAAACCAGTCTCTGGACTGAAGACCACAACAACATTAGTCAGTCAGTTTTACTTTCTTCCGTGGCGCGTTTCTAGCACTAACAACCATATCGTGTAATGGAACAGTGGCTCGTATGAGCACTTATTTTCCAAGTCCATGTATTTTGGTGATAAATCATTGTTTCTGGGTATTAAACAATGGTCATCTGTCATTAATTATACTAATTATAAAGATATTATTAAAAGTGAGAAGATCAAGTGGTTGAACAATGGATCCAAAGGAAGATTTTGACTTTTGACCTTGAAGATAAGGAGGCAGAGCCTCTGGCTTACGACCGTGGCCCATGAGCTTGACCTTAGATCTTGAACCTTAATCAGCTAGTATGCTCATTGCCCCATCGCTGAAGGATATGAAATCATTTTGCAGCATTTTGTATTTCCTGCAGTAGGAGAAGAGTTTGGGGGCGATGTTTGCATCAGCATCACAATGAACAATGTAATAATACAGCATATGTGAGGCAGTTGTTTGTGAGCAGTGACATTCCAGAAACGGACTGGGCTGCCAAGAGTCCTGACGTGAACTTAATCGAACGCCTTAGAAATGACTTAGAATATCAACTTCGCTGAATTATGCAGTATCCAACGTCACTACCTTCTCCAGTTACGACTTCTGAGGAAGCCCTGAAAATGTTTCTAGCTGTGTTCAAGCTGTTATAAAGGCGAATGGTCGACACATCTCAAGTTGACGTCCACTAATACATATTCGGATGCTTTTGATCAGGTAATGTATATCCTGCTGTGTATGAAATTGAACTTCATCTTATTTTTTTATATGTAATAAATGTTGCCTGTCTCCATGATTTCCGAGTTAGGTGGCGCACCAGTAAGACTTTGGACGACTATTCAGCGGAGCGGAGTTCATATCACAGTCGGGCCGCCAGAAGTTAGATTTTTGTAAGCTCTACACATCGCTTGCGGCAAATGTTGGGATGGGTCCTTATGAAAGCACACAGACAATTTGTTTGCCTAAATCCCTGCGCGAGTTAATACATCATAGAGGAAACGTAAAATCCTCGTTGCTTCCTTCTCAAGAAATGCTTTGATGGGTGTAAACTTGTGCGTCTCTGTATGGGCATAAAATGTAGCTTCATTCCACGGAAATGTATTATCCCTCCGATAGACACTCCTACGTTCGGGTCAACTTACGGCAAAGAAGACAGTCGGACTTCGTTGGAAATTAATTGAAGATCTACATATTTTGTTGTTGTTGTCGCTTTCTTCTTGGCACTAGACCATATTGGTACTGTATTGGTACCGTACTAAAACTGTAGTACCACACGACTACATTTATGTCGTTATCGTCGTCTTTGCAATCAATAAATAAAAATTGTATACAGTTACCTTGTTTATTTGAAGGATGTTAATAGCTTCATCACGTTAATAATATCTCGCCAAGTGGTATGCAACACAGATGTATTCGCCCTTTACAATCACCAGAATGCCAGACAGCGATATACAAAAAATTAGTCTGTTAACATCTTTGTTTGTTGCAAAAAAGCCAAATCTGTAGTTTCTAAACATCATTGACAGTTATTAATATCGCAGCTGAAGGTTGCTCTGCTCATGTCGTCCCTTACAACAGAAGTGCGTGACATCAAACGCTCAATTCCGCTTGGAATATAAGCAGCTCATGCCAGTAGCTGTTGTGTCAGCCAGTGGCACGCAGAACTGTGAGTCTTACCACGAGAAATATTTGAACAATTGAAAATACCTATTCAAGATATAAACCAACCTTTGGTAACACAAATAAACTAAATACCGATACATTAGGGCCAAAGGTACACATATTTCACTGGAGTGACTGGTTTTTGTATTTCCCTATGCTTAACTGAATTACACTTCCGGAACAACAGTCCTTTCTGTTGACCGGATAGTAAACAACTTCGAGTTTAGGGCAACCGGCGCTGTGAAAGTACATCTTGTGGAATGCAAACCGCAAACAGCTGTATGTATTACCCTTTATTTGGAATCACATCCAGTTTCGTAGTTTGAACCCATCTTCAGGTGGGTATGTAAATTGCGTCATATGAGACCCAAATATGGGGATGGATAGGAGACATGACATTTACTTTACATTCATTGGCCGACTGTAGTAAGCGAAATGAGCGTACTGTCAGATCGTAGAAAGGTTTACGTTTACAGTATGGTTATTTAGCGTATCACTATCATTTGGACAGTGAACGTAGGGTCTTCTATCAATTCCCACGTTTGGGTCTCATATGATGCAATTTATTTACCCACCTGAAGATTTAAGCTGCGAAACCGGTTGTGATTCCAAATAAAAGGCCTTACATATTACAGCTGTTTGCAGTTTTTGTTTCAGCGCTACATCGGCTTCAAACTGCAGGTGTGGGATTTGAGTGAAGTTGCAGAAGCAAAGTAGAAGGGATATCGACTAAAGTAACTTTTTGACATTCAGCATCATTTCTGCATTAAAGTAGTCCAGTATCAGACGTCACACAAATAACTTTTTCAGATGGTGTGGATATGTCAGTATCATATCCTGAATATTGCCAAGCATACTGTAAAACAGTCCTTTACTTCGGCGCAGCAGAACGTAGTAGAAAATTTAGTCTCATGAAGGTATAAAGATCATATACGTAATTTTGCTTGCGGGTTTAGTTTACAAAATGGAAATTCATATCAAGAGGTTGGCCAAGTTTTATCGTCTTCAGCACGTTTAAGATCGTTTTATATAGATACTTTGTTTCTTCGCGTTATCCAAGTTCCTCTCGTACACCTTAACTAAGTGATCATTCAAATGTCTCTCTTGGTAAGACGTGCAATTCTGCATGCGAACGTGTCAAACCAGTGTTTTTTGGATGAGCGATTTTTTATTCTAAGCACATTTCGTGCTTTTCTGAGCTTGCGAGGTAACACAATTCCTTTGTTTGCACCACTGTACGACTGAAAACTTTCACCATCTGGGACCGTCAGCCGGCCGGTTTGGCCGAGCGGTTCTAGGCGCTTCAGACTGGAACCGCGCGCTGCTACGGTCGCAGGTTCGAATCCTGCCTCGGGCATGGATGTGTGTGATGTCCGTAGGTTAGTTAGGTTTAGCAGTTCTAAGGGACTGATGACCCCAGATGTTAAGTCGCATAGTGGTTAGAGCCATTTGAACCATTTTTGGGAGCGTCACTATAACCATCAACAAATTCTGTGAATCAGTTATGGAGGTGATTTATCAGCGAAAGTAAGTGAAGAAGCAATTCGAGGCAGTGGTGTTTATAAACCAGTGAGTTGAGAAACGTAGCATTGCCCGGATATTCATTTTGCCACTTTTCTGTTAGATATGACAACAAAAATTGAACTAATTTTGTACCGAAGTATCAAAAAATTTCATTTCCATGTGTTAGTGAAAACACATTAGAAATTGTGAATCATTCGTAGAGAAAACTATGCCTAATGTACAAAAGTGTAAGTCCAGTATGCAAATGAAGGGACATAGTACCGGACAGTTTCTGTACACAGACGCAGCTGCTTCGCGTGTCTACAACGCGATTTTGTAAACGTCTCTATGGCAACGGGGCAACGGCCTTGCCGCAGTGGATACACCGGTTCCCGTGAGATCACCGACGTTAAGCGCTGTCGGGTGTGGCCGGCACTTGGATGGGTGACCATCCAGGCCGCCATGCGCTGTTGCCATTTTCCGGGGTGCACTCAGCCTCGTGATGCCAATTGAGGAGCTACTCGACCGAATAGTAGGGGCCCCGGTCAAAGAAAACCATCGTAACGACCGGGAGAGCGGTGTGCTGACCACACGCCCCTCCTATCCGCATCCTCAGCTGAGGATGACACGACGGTCGGATGGTCCCGATGGGCACTTGTGGCGTTAAGATGGAGTGCTTTTCTGTGGAAAAGCTCTAAATAGCCCTGTAGACATCTATCGGTTTCGCCATCAGCAGCTTGCGCTTCGCGGCAGAAATCTGCCAGAGCGCTGTCAGAAGTCTGAGATTTCGTTAAGCTGACTCGAATGTAGGAGTGTCTTGGTAGTAAAGAACAAATCTATTAAAACTTCGTTCATGATGCTGCCTTTTTCCACATATGTCAGTGTTCATGGCATCACATCTCCTGATCTACGTGTCACACAATGATATAATTTTGTAGATACATTGAGCAACGTATGGGGACACTACCTGCAAAATGTGTTGCGAGTATAGTAGAAAAGCAGTAATAAATTTAAAGGTCATGCACAGTACGGCAGTATTCTACGTATATCTTTGTTTATGAGATCGTATCTCCTGATCTATGGCAGATAGTTGGTTCCCAACGCCACAGCGATTGTTACCTGACGGTAAGGAATATGTGTACTAAGTTTGCTTGAAATCGGGCACGTGGTTAGGAGCAGACGTGGAACGTACATACGCAGAACACATACACATAACACATATGAATCTATTTTTATAATACCAGGTGATCAAAAAGTCAGTACAAATTTGAAAACTGAATAAATCACGGAACAGTGTAGATAGAGAGGTACAAATTGACACACATGCTTGGATTGACATGGGCTTTTAATGGAATCCCGTAACTACACTGACGGAAATAATAGCAACATCAAAAAATGATTAACGAGGCGTAATGAAATTTCTGGAATATACCAGATGATCAAAAAGTCAGTATAAATTTGAAAACTGAATAAATCACGGAATAATGTAGATAGAGAGGTTCAAATTGACACACATACTTGGAATGACATGGGGTTTTATTAAAACCAAAAAAAAAATACAAAAGTTCAAAAAATGTCCGGCAGATGGCGCTTCATCTGATCAGAATAGCAATAATTAGCATAACAAAGTAAGACAAAGCAAAGATGATGTTCTTTACAGGAAATGCACAATATGTCCACCATCATTCCTCAAAAATAGCTGTATTCGAGGAATAATGTTGTGAACAGCACTGTAAAGCATGTCCGGAGTCATGGTGAGGCATTGGCGTCGGATGTTGTCTTTCAGCTTCCCTAGAGATGTCGGTCGATCACGATATGCTTGCGACTTCAGGTAACCCCAAAGCCAATAATCGCACGGACTGAGGTCTGGGGACCTGGGAGGCCAAGCTTGACGAAAGTGCTGGCTGAGCACACGATCATCACCAAACGACGCGCCCAAGAGATCTTTCACGCGTCTTGCAATACATTTCTATTTTTTTTTTGTTCTAATAAAACCCCATATCATTCCAAGCATGTGTGCCAATTTTTACCTCTCTATCTACATTATTCCGTGGTTTATTAAGTTTTCAAATGGATACTGACTTTTTGGTCACCCGGTATATATGGATACATGAAATTTCCTTTTTCTTTTTTTTGTACAGTGCCGTTTCCTTAACAGTAAACAAACTGTTGAACCAATATCTGAGCTGCCATTGTTTTAACAATAATAAATCACAAATCTCAAAACAGTGGAAAAGTCGCGACTCAATAATGTCACCTGGCGGTCATCTGTAAGAATCTCGGAAGGTGATGATGCTAGGATGTTGAGACGTTGTCTGAGACGCTCGGAGGGCAGCACAGTGAGACGGCAGGCGCCCGCCTCGCCCTACCTTAAGCCCTGAGACGGCGGGGGACCGGAGAGCTCGCCCTGGCCTCTTATCCAGGCCGCCTTCCTGTGCATACGGAGCAGAAAGCGGGCGGGGGGAAGCGATAGCGAGCGAGGAAGCCGCGCACCCTGTCGCGCGATATGGCAGCCTTCCCAACCAGGAGTGAGGGTAGAGGGGTGGGGTGGATGGGGCAGGGGTGCAGAGCGACGGGATTCACGACTGGGGGGTTAGGGGGTGGTTGACGCCAGGAAGGATGGGGGGGGGAGGGGAGAGGGAATCCTCCGCCACTGCGGGTGTCACGGCCGCGCTGCGAAATTTATGTGGCCTAGAGAGCCGCGGAAAAGACAAAGGAAAAAATCTTGTTTGTCCGGAGGAACTTTGTGCGTAGGTACAGTTCCAGCGGCATCCGTACTCGCGCGGCTAATCTCTTATTCAACGTCAAGGATATCGTACTTCTACTAAACAGATGTTATTTGGTATGCAATAAAAAGCTCGTCTTAACACATTTAAGAAACTGCAAAAGAATTAGCGGCGCATTTTAACCTTAAAGGAAATTTTCCTGTCCCTGTTAGTAGTTAATTTACGATTATTATACGATTTTAGACACAAGACGTGAGCTAATTATTGTGGCAATTGGTGGCTGGAAAGTTACAATAGACTCTATAAGTCTGATAACGCACATGAAATTTGGCACCTTTATTTAGCGTTTTATTACAGATGTCCAGTAGAAAGGGATCCCAGATGACAGTGGTAAATTTCGGTAATGTGATTTTGTGTTTCAGATTATTTCAATAGTCACCTTGGACAATCTTTTAATATTTTGTAAATGAAAAATGAAATGTCGTGTGACGAGGGCCTCCCGTCTGGTAGACCGGTCGCCTGGTGCAAGTCTTTCGATTTGACGCCATTCGGCGACTTGCGCGTCGGTGGGGATGAGATGATAATGATTAGGACAACACAACACCCAGTCCCTGAGAGGAGAAAATCTCCGACCCAGCCGTGGAATCGAACCCGGGCCCTCAGGATTGACAGTCTGTCGCGCTGACAACATTTTTTTTTTCATTTTTTGTTCGTTATTGATCGTTGTGTTTGGTCGTTGCGGACGTCACAAGACATCCTGTTCAAGTTCGGTGGTTGATCCTTCCACTCAGTTTTTTATTACAGAGGCCAACCGGCTTTCTGACCAAACACGCTGAGCTACTGTGCCGGCTTCCACTCAGCTACCGGGGGCGGACATTTTGTAAATGACTGGTCTCAGTATAAGGAAAACATGGATTATTGAAGTCATGGTACGATAATACTCGTATTCCACCTGCCAGGACGTGCCACATTTGAGTTTCAAGCGAAACAAGGCACCAGCTGCTGACGATGTGTCCTCAGAAATATTGAGATCCTCGACAGAACCAAACACAACTAAAATGTTCCAACTGGTGCGCCATACTGGAGGTTTAAGACGTGTCTCTATCTGTAGTTTACAAAATAATAAGTCAAAGGAAAACTTACGAAGGTAGGTGAACATATGATACATTATCATCACTGTGATAAAAACGATCACAATTAGACTCTGTTATCGTTACTGCAATTAATGCTTTCAGACTGGTTTCAGATTGTGAAAACACATCCTTCTAATTTCGGTTTGAATTAATAAATGGAGTGGTATCCCATATTTTGAAAGTTTTTTTGTAGCATCAAGGCAGTGTTCCCAAAAGCCTCATGAAACTTCACTGTCTGTTGATTACATTGTAGGGGCTTCGCTTGGCGGAAAAGAAATCCGGTGTTACATCGAGATAGCTTTATAAGAAACGAGATAAGCAATTCTCCCCCTGATGATCTAGATTAGAATCATCTAAAAATTGCAGGAACTGTCCCTTGCGGGTTGTTCAACATAGCCCTTCCCATAAAACATCTGTAAACTACTCGTGCATAGCATGTCTGGGGCAGTGATATGTTAATGTCAAGGAGACCCTACTTAATAGAGGTGACGTTAGTGCAATTATTGTTTTTGCATAAAAGTGTCATTTCTGTTCGATTCATTGATGTTTCTTTGTAGGTATGGTCCAAGTTTCATCGAGTTATGTTAGTTGGCAGTGACTTAACATGCCACATCAGAAAGAGAAAACAGAAGTAGATTCGACATTGTTTGAGGATGGACTGTTTATTGAAGGAAGGAATAGAGTGAATGGTGGAGGGAAAAGGGGGAAGAGGAAAAAGAAGATATCAAATGCTGGACAATGTCAAAGGAGACAAATATTGAGAAATGAAAAGACTACCTATGGAAAGACAAAAGTGGAAGAGGCTTAACGCATGACAAGATCTGCCGCAAGGCAGAATACCCTACTACTGCTACTTTTGTCCTAAGTTTTGCACACCATTGTAGCTTTGAATGCTCGCTGAAATACGGTGAAATCAGGAACATTTACGATAAATCCAATGAATTATCCTTTGGTCAATGTATAGAAATTTGTGGATCAAAATCATTGAATTTATTCAAGTGTTTATCTGACGTATATCAGCAGTTAGTTAAAATGCGCTGAGGTGACATAAGTCATGGACACCTCCCGATATAGTGTCGGACCTCCTTCAACCCGGCTTAGTGCAGAAACTCGACTTGGCATGGACTCAACGTGTCGTTTGAAGTCCAGAAATTTTGAGCCATGTTGCCTCTATAGCCCTTCATAAACAAAGTGTTGCGGTGCAGGATTTTGTGCAGCAAGTATCCTCTCGACTATGTCCCATAAATGTTCGATGGGATACAACTTGGGCCACCTAGATCGACAGATCACTCATTTGTATCGTCCAGAATAATTGTGGCCCGGCAACATGACGTATTGTCTTAAATAAAAATTACATAGTTCTCTGGGAACATGATATCCATGAATGGCTGCAAACAGTCTCCAGTAGCCATTTTCAGTCAATTATCTGTTCTGTTGAACCAGTGGATGCAGTTCGTCCCATGTAAACACAACCCACGCCGTTACTGAATCACCACTACCTTGCACAGTGCCTTCTCGATAGCTTGGATACATCGCTTCGTAGGGTTTTCGTCGCACTCAAACCCTACCATCAGCTATTACCAACTGATATGAGGGTTCATCTGATTACGCCACAGTTTTCCAATAGTCCTAACCGATGCAGTCACGAGCCCAGGAGTGGCGCTGCCGGCGGTCGTCTGCTGCCACAACCCACTTCGCTGCATTGTCCTAAAGGATACGTTCGTTGTACGTCACACACTGATTTCTGTGGCTGTTTCACTCAGTGTTGCTTATCTGTTACTGTGACAACTCTTCGCAAATGTCGCTGCTCTCCGTGCCGAGAGTTAATACCTGTAATTCGGTATTCTCGACGCACTCTTGACACTGCGTATCTAGGGTTATTGAATTACCTAACGGTTTCCGAAAAGGAATGTCCCATGCGTCTAACTACCATTCTGCACTCAGAGACGGTGCGACCATAATCCCGTTGGAAGCTTTTTCGTGAATCACCTGAGTACAAACGACACTGCCAATGCACTTCTCTTTTGATACCTTGTGTATGCGATACTACCGCCATCTTTGTAAGTGCATATTGCTCTCTCACGACTGTCGTCACCTCAGCGTACAGAATGAGAGAGTCAACCCAAAATAACCAATAATTTTGGCACGTCAGCACTTTTGGGATGAATCCGAAGTTTTGGCGGATTGTGTAGCGAGACTACACCGTCATTGGCGAATGATCATAAATTTTTACCGAAAAATAGTATTGTCTCAGCAAAATATTTACAGCTCTTGACTACTTCACCTCTCGTCCCATCTCACGCGCAAAATTCCTCGTGCAATACCAGAGCGAGAAAAAGATTTCTGCCGGCCGGTGTGGCCGTGCGGTTCTGGGCGCTTCAGTCTGGAACCGCGTGACCGCTACGGTCGCAGGTTCGAATCCTGCCTCGGGCATGAATGTGTTTGATGTCCTTAGGTTAGTTAGGTTTAAGTAGTTCTAAGTTCTAGGGGACTGATGACCACAGATGTTAAGTCCCATAGTGCTCAGAGCCATTTGAACCATTTGAACCAAAACGATCTTTCTGACCCTCGAATAACACAGTAGCCAATCAGCTTCATACATGGATTCCCTTACTCGGCAGTCTTCCTCTATGGACCAATCCCCGTTCAGAAGTCATTGTACATGAAATTTCAGATTAACATCTTCCCGAACAGCAAATATAGAAAAATTAACTTCATCACCAAATAAATTCACCTTTAATGGTCGAAAAGACTGAATTAAGTTTTACATTTTTAAAAATATCGAAAACAGCCTGCTCCAAAATTATTATTTTCCCCAAGTATGTGAATCGTCGTGGCTGCGAAATCGGATTTTTTCGCTCACTCTCACATCGTTAGTCACAATTTCAGTGATTAATACTTCGTGCACACGTCGTATTCATTCCGTCATTCACTCTGAAAAGAAAAGGTATAAAATCATATCCCCCAGTAGAGGTAATAAAGGCAGTGTGGAATCAAAACCGTTACCTAAGGTTTTAGGGCTTTCATCAAAATTTTGTTTACTCTGTTATCAGCTGTTTAGTGAACGTTCTTCACTGACATCGACACAAAATATGTTAACATAGGAAGTTAACTCTCAAGGAAAATCGTAAATTATGCGGTTTACGTAAATGTTTTTCTCCAAAATAGGAAAAATGGGACTTCACTACAAAGTATTGTTATGATTGTCTATAATAACCGTAACTGGACTACAAGTACGGCTAAAACGTTTTCCATGTTTCAAATAAGCAGGAGAATTAACGGTAAAGTACCGTTTTTCAATAAATCCATAATGCATCAGTCACGTTTATTCTGTAGATGGTAGCAAAGTGTTGTCTCTTTGGCAAAGTTTTTAACATAATTCTACGAAGATACTGTTCTCCAATAAAATATTATTGGATGTCTTTTCGCGTCACTTCGCAATATGTCGACGACGTTTCGGAAACCTTATATTCTCCTTTCGTTATCAAAGTTGCTTCAACCGCACAGTAACCCACCACAGAGTCCATTTGATGTGTTTTATACGTTACCATATTCGATATGGACCTTTTTTATTCGGTTGGCATAGAAGAAATATTTAATATCCAGCTGCTCTTTCGTTGCTCTCTAAGCAATGGACCCAATAGTGAAATCAGCAATTTTGATGCCGTAGCTTCATTTTTCTGTATGAGAAAAAGTTACTGTTCTGAATTTTACCAAGCACTAGATACAATAAGGTTATCTCAGAATCGTATGGCAATATACTCCCAATATAGTAATGAACAGATTGCTTACTGCGGTATGTGAAGAGTTAAGGGATGAGTTAAGTTGCACTGCTTCAAAATTGAAATTTCTTTTGATGTAGTGACCGCTGACAGTTAGGCACGTGCATACTAAAACTTCAGCTTACAAAATCTGTCTTGTCTATCTCTGTCTATTTCTGATATACTACGAGGGGCAGCCTAATGAAAACCGAACACCCGCCACATCGGGATCATGGAATGGTTCCATTCAAAAGTAATTACCACACGCTTTAAAACATTTATCCCACTGTGAAATGAGACCTTGTTTCGTGGAATGAAGCCAGTCGCTGACGGATCCACAACTGCGCACAATTTCCTACACTTCCGACTGAAACCGACAGCCATGGATATCGTCCTTCAGATTACCAAAGAAGTGTGAATCACTCGTTGAAAGATCCTGGCTGTACGGAAGATGTTGCAATGTTTCCCTACCAAATCACTGAAGTGTAGTCTTCACCTATCTGGCAGTGAGAGATCGGGAATTATCGTGCAACTCCTTCCGACAGCACTCCGACGTCCGAGGCCAAACGGCAAAGCCCATACTGGAAACATCCCACATCTCCTCCTCCAAAGAAATCCAAAGCTGTTCAAACAAGTACCGAAAGATCGTGATGATTCCCGACTACAGAGGCCCTCTGTTCGTCGAGTCCCTCGAGCGTGGAACCATCATCAGTACGCCATCACCAGTACGCAGCCCTATGAAGACACTTTGCAGAATATAAGACATGCCATAAAATCAAAACGGCCAGGTATACTGTCGGACAAAATTATCCTGTCGCACGATAACGCCCGCCGCAAACTGCCAGTCCGATGAAGCCTATTCTTTAGCGATTTGGCTGGGAAACACTGCCACATCCTCCGTACAGTTTGGACCGTCCAAGTGTGATTTTCAAATCTTTGGCGACCTGAAGAAAAACATGCGTGCACGTCGGTTTAGGTAGGGCGCGGAAGTGTTGGAGAAGGTGCACTTGTAAAGCCGTCAGCGGCCGACTGTGTTCTACGAAACACAAAACTAATCGTCTTGCATCCCAGTGTCTTAACGCATGTACTTAGTGATTACTTTCCAATGGAACGATTACATGCTCCTGTTGTGGCGGGCGTTCGGTTTTCATTTAACTCCCCCTTATATAAGTGAAACCCTAAATATTTTTGTGCAATTTGCACCTAGATGTTTTAGATAATTCGAGGTAAATATTACGCATGCTAACGGATATAAATATACGTGAATAGTTCACGTTGATGGGCCTAAGCAAATGAGCTCTTCAACAAGTTTGTGACTCTTTCGTATTGTAACACGTAAACTAGTCCATCATTTTTAGAATATAATATCAAGGGTGCTGGCTGGTTTGTTTTGGCCCACTACAAATTCCTTTCAAGTGCTAAACTTTTTGAGTACAACTTTGCATCCAATGTTTTCAGTTATTTGGTGAATATATCCCAAATTTTTATTATTTTCTCAGAGTTTACATTGTCTACGTCTCCCTCTACTACCATCTACTATCACAGTACTAAGCAAGATTAATATGCAGATAACAAGGACACCTACTACCCAAAGTGAATTACGAGGGTAATCCCAAAAGTAAGGTCTCCTATTTTTTTATAAGTACAAAACTTGTTTGTGTGACAGTTGGTCTCACTATTATGAAGAGTGCTTCATGCGCTATGTGTAAACAAGCACACCACGTGCTGAGGCGCTGAGTCTTGGCTTGACAGCCGTTGAGAATGAAGCTCCCGTTGGATGTTACCGCCAAGTGCGAATTGCGCGCTGTTATTCGGTTTTTGAACGCAAAGGGCACTGCGACGATTTAAATCAATTTCCAGTTGACGGAAGTGTATGGTGAGAGGTACATGGATGTCAAAAATGTTCGTAAGTGGTGTAGAGAGTTTGCAGCTGGTCGCATCGAAATTCACGACGAACAAAGGAGCGGGAGACCGTCAATTTCTGAAGAGACAGTGCTGAAATTTGAGCAAAGCCTGCTTGAAGATCGGCGGATCACCCTGGATGATCTCTGCACGTTGGTTCCTGAGGTTTCCCGAAGCACCGCTCACAGAATTTTAACGGAAACATTGAACTACCGGAAGGTGTGCGCAGGATGGGTGCCACGCTTGCTGACTGAAAACCACGTGCGGCAACGAGTTGATGCTTCCCGCGCATTTCTTCACCGCCTTGAAGCTGAACAGGACACCTTTCTGGACTCAATTGTCACGGGTGACGAGAACATTTGGCAGGGAAACGATTCAGCTCCGACGTCGAGGAGAAAGAAGAGGTTCATAACTTCCTCAACAGCAGGGCGGCGAGTTGTTATGACATGTGCATACAAAAACTGCCACAGCGTCTACAAAAATGCATCGACAGATATGGTGATTATGTCGAAAAGTAGCTAAGTGTTCAAGCTGTAAACTGATGTAAGCCATTCTAGAAATAGACAGGTCTATGTACTTATAAAAAAAATAGAACGCCTTACTTTTGGGGTTACCCTCGTACAATCACAGCAGAGGAACTATGTTTATCGTGAAACAAAGAACAGTAAATAACTTGTGCTGATTGAATGAATTTCGAACGAAATGGCACTGACCCCATGTGGAGTGACACATTTAGTGTACGAAAATGATACGTCAATCAGCAACAGGAGGCAGAATTGTGAAAACAAATGTGTTCTTTCAAGTAGCCGTTTCAAAGTTACATTCAGCGATAATGAGTCTGGGTGCGAGTTTTCAGTATGCGATAGGTTGTGAGTTTAGAAATATTTACTGCAAAACACTGAAAATAATTACAGTGTGTGTCCAAATGGCTATAATAAAACTGTATGTTGTAATACGATTTAATGCCAGTTTCAACACTAGACGCGTGATGGCGCACCATAGGGATAACGCTGCCAAGGAAGGCTAGGATGCAGTGTACAGGCTGTGTACATAGCGGGAGGAATCATTTCATGTGTCGTACGGGTGCTGGCCGGTGTCTCATGTCAGTATCACCGATGTCTGTCTCTTTGGATCAGAAGAAATTCTCTGTGGTTTCGGGCAACTAGCTGAAGTGGTAAAGACTGTAAGCATTGATTGCGAGGTAATGGTGGACCTCACCATCTGTAGCATCGTCGACAGAAACGACTGTGGTCCTTTGATACAGAGCCAAGTGGAGGGTTTGACTCAAAGGCTCCGGCGGTTCTTCGACGGTGTAGACTGCAGATTCCACGGCTTGCGCCATTGGCCTGTGGTTTCCCTGGTTCCGCTTATTAGGTTAGAAGTCTACTATTCGCAGGAAGTGGTTATAGGCCCAGCGGGGACTGTTTGCAGCGGACTGGGCGGTTTTTAAAGTTAGGGGGCCTCACGAAACTACAGAAAGGACCTAAGTCTAAGAAGGTATAGGAGAGTCACAAGAGGGTAGTTCTAGCAATAATCGGTATTGTCGTCGTAAATTGTGGTAGATACTCCAAGTGCTACTAGAAAGCACTGAAGTTCAAATCTTTTTGAGTACGGAAAGCTGAGTAAAGCAGGAAATAAGTTCAGCCGAAGTTTTTACAAAGGAGCAAACAGTGTTCAGAAATGACAGTTTACCTCGCAGTGAAATTGGTTCGTTTTCGTTTTACAGACCTCCAGACTCAGATGATTCAGTTGCTGAACGGCTCAAATAAAACCTGAGTCTTATTTCAAATACGTAACCCACTCATACAATTATAGTTGATGCCGACTTCAGTCTACCTACTATATGTTGGCAAAAATACGTGTTCAAAGTCGTCCGAAATTGTACTCAATGCTTCCTCAGAAAATTATTTTGAACAGTTTTTTAAGAACCCACTCGAATTGTAAATGGTTGCGAAAACATACTTGACCTCTTAGCAACAAATAATCCTAAACAAATACTGAGTATGTTGACGGTACAGGGATTAGTGACCGTAACGCCTGTTTAAAAAAGCAGATAAATATTCGCTTGGCGCCGTTCTCAGAGATGGTCCCCACTCCTTACGATCTGACTATGTGTGTGTAGACCAGATGTCATTTGAACTCAAGGAAACAGTATAGACGGCAGTTGACAGATATGTACCAAATAAATTAGTAAGTGATGGCGCTGATTCCCCGTGGTTCACAAAATAGGTCAGAATACTGTCGCACAAACAACGAAGAACGCACTCCAGATTTAAAATAATGAGTTCCCAAGGCTGGCGAAGTTTTACAGAAGCCAGAAATTTAACGAGAATTTCAAGCGGAAACGCTATCAGTAGTTTCCACAACGAAACTCTTGTCTCAAAACCTGGCAGGAAACCCAAAGAGAATCTGGTCATATGTAAAGTACATCAGCGGCAAGCTGCAATCAGTACCTTCATTGCGCGATAACACTGATGACAGAGCGCCTGAAGCAGAGTTACTAATAAGGTTTTCCGAAACTCCTGCACCGAAAAAGACGTAGTAATATTTCGGAATTCGGATCTGGAACATCTGCCGCCAGCGGTAGCTTAGAAGTAGATATTCTCAGTGCAGCTAAACAGCTGAAAGCAATGAATAATGGCAAGGCCTCCGGTCGAGATTGTTTACCAGTCCGGTTCCTTTCAGAGTATGCTGATACAATAGTTCCATATTTAATATCAGTAAAGGTTATACTTGACACTTGGAATATATTAATAATTGGTTCGTTTTAACGACCTCTGACTCAGATGGTACAGTTACTGAAGAGCAACATTACGACGCAGAGACCGGAAGGTTGCACAAGTCGCACCGGTGCCCAAGAAAGGAAATATGAATAATCACTGAATTACAGGCCCATATCAGTGACGTTGATTTCCAGGAGGATTTTGGAACACAGGCTGTGTTCGAAAATTGTGAATTGCCTAGAAGGAAAAAAATATTGGAAAATGTTTAGCACGGATTCAGAAAATATCTCTCTTGTGAAACACAACTAGCTGTTTATTATCACGATACAGTGAGTGCTTTCGACAATGGACGGGAAATTGATACCATACTTTTTAGATTTACAGAAGGATCTTGACACCATTCCTCACAAGCGTCTTCTAATGAGACTACGCGCATAGGGAGTATCTCTTCAGTTGTGTGATTGGATTTATGAGTTCCTGTGAGAAAAGCCACAGTTCATAGTGACTGAAGAAAAGTCATCAAGCAAGACAGATGTGATATCTGATGTTCGCCAAAGAAGTGTTACAGGTCCTTTTCTGTTCGTGATCTATATAAACGACATAATAGACAATCTGAACAGCCCTCCTTGATTGCTTGCACATCATGCTGTCATTTACTGTCTTGTGAAGTGATTCGATGATCAGAAACAAGTACAAAATGATTAAACATGTTATCTGTATTGGCGAAAAGTGACAAATGACTATAAATAATGAAAAATATGAAATCATCTACATCATTACTAAAGGAAATCCACTAAATTTCAGTGACACGATAAATCACATAATTTTAAAAGCTGCAAATTCAGCTATATACTTAGGAATTGCAATACAAATAATTTAAACTGGAACGATCACACAGATAAAGTTGTGGGGAAAACAAACCTAAGACTGTCATTTACTTGCAGAAACCTTAGAAAGTGCTACAGGTATACTAAACACACTGCTTACACTTCACCTGTCCACTTTCTTTCGATGTATTGCTGTGCAGTGTGTGATTCGCATCGGATGGGAATGACAGAGGACATTGAAAAAGTTCAAAGAAGGACAGATCGTATTGTATTATTACGACGTAGGAGATACGTGGAAACAGAAACGTTTTCTTTTTGCGGTAGGTTCTTCTCGTGAAATTTCTATCACAAACTTCGTCTTCCAATCTCGAAAAAATTCTGTTTGCTCCGACTTATAGAGGGACAAATGATAATCATTCTAGAATAAGAGAAATCAGAGCATGCACAGAAAGGTATAAGTGCTTCTTTTCCCCGCGCGCAATTCTAGAGTGGAACGGTAGAGAATTAGTTGGATGAACGCTCTGCCAGGCACTTACTGTGAATTGCAGAGTAATCATATAGACGCAGATGTAGATGCACAAAACCACGTGCCGGTAGACTGCACAGTCTGCTCCTTTCCTCCTGTCAAGAGAGTTACGGCCAACAAAAGCACCAGATATTGTATCGGAAAATGCGAAACACAGCCAGAAATTCCACGCGCCATATGGGTCTCAGCGTTATGTGCATACATCCTACGGATATTAGTTTCGCTTATAAGATAATTCGCCCTATGAAAATAAGATGTGTAAGCAACTCATTATTCCGTATGAGGCTCTATGTGGTTATAATAAGATCATATGTTGTAAAACAGTTTTAATTACTTTATAGCTAACATTCAGTAAACCCAGCGTCCTGTAGACGACTCAGCCTATTCTATTCTTTCTGTTAAAACATCAGATATTGGATCGGAACACAGCCAGGAAAGAAACAACATTGCACGTTCCCTGTAGGTTTCAGAGATAATTTGTATACATCCCAGGGATATTAATTACGCCAAGACGTTTCAGCCCCCACTGCAAAAAAGGCGGAAAAGGAATCGTTTGATACATATGACAACTTATATATACAGTAACCAACACCTCTCTTTTCTTGTTTCACTATGTGGTCAAAAGTATCTGGATGCCTGGCTGAAAATGACTTACAAGTTCCTGACGCTCTCCATCGGTAATGCGAGAATTCAGTATGGTGCTGGCCCACCCTTAGCCATGATGACAGTTTCCGCTCTCACAGGCATACGTTCAATCAGATGCTGGAAGGTTTCTTTGGGAATGGCAGCAGAGGTATCGATATCAGTCGGTGAGGGCTGGAATGAACTCGGCTTTCCAAAACATCCCAAAAGTGTTCTATAGAATTTAGGTCAGGACTCTGTGCAGGCCAGTCCATTACACGGATGTTATTATCGTGTAACCACTCCGTCACAGGCCGTGCATTATGAACAGGTGCTCGATGGTGTTGAAAGAAGCAATCGCCATCCCCGAATTGCTCTTCAACAGTTACATGCAATAAGGTGCTTCAAACATCATTGTAGGACTGTACTGTGATAGCGTAAAGCAAAATAACAATGGGTGCAAGCCGCCTCCATGAAAAACACGACCACACCATAACACCACCGCCTCCGAATCTTACTGTTGGCACTACACACGGTAGCAGATGAAGTTCACCGGGCATTCGCCATACCCACACTCTGACATCGGATCGCCACATTGTGTACCGTGATTCGTCACTCCACAAAACGTTTTTAGACTGTTCAGTCGTCCACTGTTTACGCTCCTTACACCAGGCGAGGTGTCGTTTGACATTTACCGGCGCGATGTGTGGCTGTGGGCAGCCGCTCCAACATGAAATCCAAGTTTTCTCACCTCACGTCTAACTGTCATAGCATTTGCAGTGGATCGTAATGCAGTTTTGAATCCCTGTGTGATGGTACGGATAGATGTCTGTCTATTACACATTACGATCCTCTTCAACTGCCGACAGTCTCTGTCAGTCAACAGACGAAGTCGGCCTATACGCTTTTGTGCTGTGCGTGTCCCTTCGGGTCTCCACTTCACTATCACATCGGAAACAGTAGAACTATGGATGTTTAGGAGTGTGAAAATCTCGCCTACAGACATATAACACAAGTGACACCCTATCACCTCACCACGTTCGAAGTCAATGAGATCCGCGGACTGTGTTTGGCGACATCGCGGTGAACGCACATTGGAAGCGTGTATTCGTCATTGCCATACTGGCGTATCACCCGGTGTGATGGTATGGGGGCCATTGGTTACACGTCTAGGTCACCTCTTGTTCGCATTTACGGCACTTTGAACAGTGGACGTTACATTTCAGATGTGTTACGACTCGTGGCTCTATCCTTCATTCGATCACTGCGAAACCCTACATTTCAGCAGGTTAACGCACGACCGCATATTGCAGGTCCTGTACGGGCCTTTCTGGATACGGAAATTGTTCGACTGCTGCCGTGGCCAGCACATTCTCCAGATCTCTCACCAACTGAAAACGTCTGGTCAATGGTGGCCGAGCAAGTGGCTCGTCACAATACGCCAGTCACCATTCTTGATGAACTGGGGTATTGTGTTGAAGCTGCATGGGCAGCTGTACCTGTACACACCATCCAAGCTCTCTTTGACTCAATGCCCAGGCGTATCAAGGCCATTATTACGGCCAGAGGTGGTTGTTCTGGGTACTGATTTCTCAGGATCTATGCACTCAAACTGCGTGAAAATGTAATCACATGTCAGTTGTAGTATAATATGTTTGTCCAATGAATACCCGTTTATCATCTGCATTTCTTCTTGGTGTAGCAATTTTAATGGCCAGTAGTGTAAGTTCCACACCATCTGCCTTTTTCTGTAACTAATAAATGCTTATTTGTTGCACTGAAACAAATGCATCTCTTTACAGAGAGTTGCTTCAAATATTAATAAAACGTGAAGCTGTGACGTAGGTAGTGAACTTTAAAGGATCTCCGGGAGACAGTTTTGTTTCATCTTGAAAACTGTAGGGAATAACACAGAGACGGCGCGTTTACGATGCTACGGTTCCTGCAAGATTTAAGCAATTACGCAGGTGCTTGATTAAGTCCGTTTGTTATTCATGAAACCACGCGCCTCCGGCCACGCGCAGAAGTTCACAACACACCGGCGAGGTAACGGCGTCGCTCTGTGCTCTGACTCGAGCCCGACGCTGGTGAGATCTACAGATAAATATAAGCTTCCAAGAGAAAATAAAATAACCAGTGACGACAACAACGGAAGGAAGATATGTCATTCTTATTTCAATTCTTTTTCCGACCGTTAAAATTTCCAGTTGTTCGGAATGGCCATGAGTGTTGAAAAACCCATCAATGATAGCGTTGTGGAATATTTGTTTATACTACAAAGTAATTGCCAACTAATAAGAAAAATAAGAACACTCGACATCTTTCTACCGTTCTATGCCTTTCGTCTCACAAATCCTACACAAACAACCATTCCATTCCACCAATTTGTTCTCCTTTACTCTCTCACTAACTTACTCATTTTGTTCTGGCCCTGTGGTCATCAAAGTACATTCTGACGCTTGCTTAAATGAGACTTTCTCTCTCTCTCTCTCTCTCTCTCTCTCTCTCTCTTTGACATTTGATATGTACAGAAGAGATCTAACTTTCCACTACTGTCTTTCAGTTTCCCGGTCTTTATTTATTTCAACTCCAGAAGCTTGGTACATGTTTTCTTGTTTCCATATAGCCGCATTTAATTTACAGTTTGTAAGCATTAAGTTTTTGTATCTTTTTCTAAGTTAACACGTGTTCTTGAGCGTCTTTGGAGAAATATGTAGCTTTCTTGGTTCCAGTTTCCTTTTCCGTATCACAGCCTTATTAGACTTTTGTTTCCTTTTCTAAGTTTATGCCTGTTCTTGAGAAATATGTAGCTTTCTTGATTCTAGTTTCCTTTTCTGTATCAAATCCTTCGCATTAACAATTGTATCTGTCTTTATTTATTCCTACACCTACCGTCAGTTATAGGGTCTCTTTTTTTCTCCAATTAAATGTTTCTACTTCGTCTTTCAATCTGGTATGTTTCATCTCTTTTTTGCGTTTTTTTCTCCTTTTTTTCTGACTATGCATTTAACTAACATCAATATGTAGGCAGCTTGTTCCTGGGTAACCGTGATAGTATCTATTCTTGTTCTTGTAACTGTAGACAAAATACACCCTTGATGATTTCGTGCGTTCATAATATGTCTCCTTCTAATCTTGCATTAATAGCAGCCAAAAGAAATCCGTACAGCTCCTGAACTTTCTGGCTGTCATACTCAGCTTACGAAGAACTATATACAGTACGATCAACACCGAAAATTGGAAGGATTGAAGATTTTCTGTCGCAATATCAAAGAAAAGCTACACGAAAATATACCCGTCGTCTGGGTGTAGCGTCTTTGTATAACCTGTCGTTGACAGAGACGCAAGGATGAACTCTTATGCCTAATTAAATGTCCCTGAAGGGAGATGGTAGTAACAGTGTCAAATGATATTCCTGCTTGTGGACTAAGACATAACAGCCACGAATATAATTTCAGTTAAAGTATTTGTCAGTATATGTCTACTCTACTGCATGAACAGTAAAAATCTATGTCTTTTGATTCAAGCTATAATAAAGCAAAGCCTTGGAGAAATCAGTGTCTTTAAGATACTGACGTCGCACCATGCTTCGTTCACCGATAACTGTTCTACTTGACAAGTATGCAACGCTAGATTGTCTTCTACTTCATTGTGGCATCGACACAAAGTTTTTTTTTTGCCAGTAACAATTGGAATGTCGCATTTTATACCTGTTTTATTCTGTAAAACGAGACCCCTCAGTTCTTATGTTTTAATTAAATGAGACAATCAATTTCTGGCCGTTTAAATTAAGTTGGAAGCGGCTTATTTGGTGACGCAACTTCCGAGAGCCTTAAGCGGTCTGTTGTTAGTTTTTTGTTATTAAAAAATGGAGCCTGCATCTTAATCATTACGAAAAGGCTGTGCTCAGGATCGCGGTTTGGAGGGGGGAAGGGGTATTCTTGGTGCTCTGTTCCTGTTTGAGTTAAAAACATGGGGTAAAATGTTTCTGACTTAGCACCGACCAGCGCCCATTTGTGTAGCCATCCGGAAAATCTGTCTCACTGTAGCTGTGTTACGTATGTCGCAGTATGTTAAGCAAGATTTGAACGGCGAACCGGAGCAGGCGCCCAGGCAAATCATGTGAATCAAATTAATTTCTTGTGCAAAACATTTTAAATGGGTTGAAATTAATACTCAGCTAATGTCACCATTTGTACGTGCACAGTTCGGATTTTACTTGGAGAAACAGTCACCCTTAAATAACTCCAGACTGGAGCGAGACTGATGGTTCAAATTTGGCCCACCGATGTTTTGGACTTTAGTCTAAGACTGATTTCAACCGTTTGAAAAAATCTTGCTTCATTTGGATTGAACGTGCCAAAAATACGCTTTTGCGGGAGGCTTTTGAAGCGTAACACTTTTATACTCTGAATTTGTACGAAACGGTTCAAACTTCGTACGAAGGTAAATAGTGGATAAAGTCAAAAGAAATTTTTTATTAAATAATCTTTATCCGTTGTCGCAATACGATCTTCGAGTTGGAGCTAAATGTAACAACTAAAATTCGCTCTTACGTAAATTGATGGCCCGGAAACGGTTTAATGTGAGTCAGATATGTATTCTTACGATAAATATCTTTCAAAAGTACAGCATCATTCGGCTTTTACGTACGAAAAATACGTTTTTTGTGAGTTTTTTTGCTTCTATGTTTCAAACTTTAGCTAATCGGTTCATATTTTGTAAGATGGTAGACAAATACATGTAATCTATGGTCGTCCCATTGTTTTATGAAAGACTTATCCATTACCACGATATAAGCAACATGGTCGAAAGACACTGAAGAAACCTATACTGGATCAGTCGTCGTCTCAGTCAACAACAATTTACATCGGTTGCCAAGTTAAGGCGGTCTAACGTCAAAACTATGATAGAGGAAAAGTTTGGAACCAGTATGAAACATGCTCCTATAATGGCACAAAAAAATGAACGTGTACGGCACAAAAACAGGGATGTAAAAACAGAGAACTGGGCTCTTTATTTATGAGGCGTCTTTGAAGACATTTGAAACAGAACATCTTGACATGTTGGCCTTTTTTCACGAGTTAATCCTACTTCCATAGTGCAGTGAGCTCTCTTACCTACAAGGTGTTGGCGCACCTGCATCTTGCAATTTCTTAGCTGAAGCGCCTTATACTGTACCCAAAATCTAGAAGATCCGCCAACCATACTAAACAATAGATAATATCTCATAGTTGAAGAGCACACATGTAATAGCTAAAAAGGTTTTCCTGCGGGGAAAACATTTCTGCTTGTGGATTTCTTCCTGGGAGGTAGCTGAAACAATTTCTTGATTTCCAGATGGTGGGTGTATTTCTTCCCTGAGGGGACCATTTCTCCTCCTAACCAACCCTCCATTACATGTGTGAATAGACATCAGTTTATGTGCGTCTAGGGAGTGGGATGCATCTGCAATAGGAAATATCCGATAGGGTTATGCGTACATAATAGGACATATCCCAGAGTGGGATTCAATCATCCTAAAAATTAATGACACGTTATACCATATTGCGTGACATGACAAATGGCATGATTTATGAGATGATGGAATGTGACACGTAATTCAGGATGCTATCATGGGTCCTGTTACTTTACGTAACATGACATTGTTACTAAGGGAAAGAAATTAAAAAGCGCGGATTTTTGAAGCCGTTTTGACTTAAATGTATTTGAAGCTGCCAGGTAAGTCGAACAGCTATTCATCTTTTTTTACATCTTAGCCCAGGACATGTTCGCCTTTTCGTGGTAGGAAAAAATCATTTTTTACACTTATTCTAAGTGTGATTTAATTTTACAAACTAATTTCTTTTGTTTGTTCAGTAACAACCTACACAGTCATTCATCACAAAGCGAACTTTTAACTAACAATGACCTTTCGGCCTGAAGCTAATTCCATTCATTCTATTAAATTTACGAACATGATTTCAGTTGAAATAAAAATAATCAGCATTCACAAAAATGTCTAATACAAGTGAAAATTATAGCACTCCTCCTTTTTCACGTTTGGAGTGGATTCTTTTGTTTGAGAATTTATGATACCTTTTAATCTGGAAAATTCATCAAATGTTATTCGAAAGAAGCATTTCATTTGCTTACTAGTCAAAAAGATTTGTTCCCTAATTCGGACAGGCAGTTAGCGAGGCATGTGTGGGGAAAGTGGTAGTAATGTGAGTTGAGGGCTGACGCTGTAGGGGAAGTGCTGAGCGCTGGAGGGGAAGCGCCTTTCTAAACTGAAGCCTATGTTTTCGTTTTTCTGAATATTACGTGGAGCCCTCCATGCAAACATTTTTATGGTGACCATTCAGAACAATCTGCTGTCACCTATGTTTCGGTTAGTAGCTAAAGAGAATTGCACCTAAAATGCAACACAGGTAGCGATTTATTTCCACCTGGTTTCTTAACTATTTGCAGCTTTCCGGGAAGTGCCAGGACGACCTACATTTCTCCTGTTGTCAAGTTAAAGTTGCCAAAACACTGCACACTTTACACAATGCCACCTAGCCAACATCTTCTGCAGAGGCAATTGCGAAAGAAATCTGCAACAATTGTTTATTAAATTTACTAAGTGAGGAAATGAGGAAAAGTAAGGTCAATAGCTTATGACAAAGCACATCCTCAGTACAAAAATAAACATGTAATCTCTTCACTTACGTTGTTAGAAATCGCATAGCATTCATCGTAGCATCAGCTATCGATGTACCTTAAAAATTACATTCTTTCATCGAAAAAGCCTATAGTTAGCGGAATAACGAGGTAAATAATGAAATTTTAGATAACAGCCACGTGGAAAAATAGTTTCCTCTTTGTGTGCTAGCATTTGCCAAACATTATTTGGTATTCAAACGGTTTACGAAATATGTGGAATGTTTTGGATATTTCGTTCTGGTTTTATCGCTGGCTCGCGCGAATGCAAATGAGTGTGTTGTATTAAGATTAATTTCCTCAAGATTGGACAGATAGAGATCTTTGCCACATTCTTCATAAAAATTTTGTGAATTAGCTAAACTTCATACGCAGCTACGTATTATTAAACATGCATCAAATGAAAACTCATAGCGACCCCCACTTTTCACTGCAAAGTTTTTCGAATTTCGGGCAGTGTCTTATTATTGCATATACCACAATAGCTGTGATGATTAACGACGTGATGAGTACTTCATCATGAAGCTCAAATATAAAGCTGTAAGTAACAAAAAACTTAAACTTTTTGTCGTAGTTTCTGTAAAATCGTTTCACAAAGATAGCAGGGAGCGCGCCAAGATTATGTCGTCGCTGAGCGACGTAAAGCCGGCAAAGAATGTCTGCGTCTTCTTCCGAACAAACGAATGAACTCGCTCAGCGCTTTGGACGAAAAGTGATCACTGCATATCGGGCACCGTATCCTACGCAGACTCTATAGCACTCTCCCCCACTGAGAAGTAACGAATTTTTCTAAAGCTATTGGCAGTGCGGTAGTAAGTACTACTGTAGTACTTACTACAGCAGTCAGTTAAGTTGATAAGGAGTGGATATCGCTAGGAAGGCAATCACTGAAGTTGGACAGACGTAGGTATAAGGAAAGCCGCTGCAAAAATACCTCACGTAACAGAAGAAATATTTGAGGTTGATCAACTTCACTTGATCAACGAAAGATGAAAGAACTAAAACATTTTAGTGAAAGGCAGAAGCGCAGCGGAGCACTTAGGAATGAAATAAATTTGAAATGCGGGGGGGGGGGGGGGGGGGAGGCAGGGAGGGTGAAGGGTGAGGTGAAATGGCATCAGGAAAAATGGGAAGAAATCGAAAAAGAGATGATCTTAGAATGATGCATAAAGGAAACTCAAACTTTTGTGAAAACGGAAACAATGGCGTGATCATAAAAGAGCGCAGTAGGGATTCCTGTGTTGACAGCACAGGAGAAAGCGGATAGGTGGAAATAGTGCATCGAAGCCCCCTAAGAGGGGATATTGGGATCAAAATAAATGGCAGTCAATATGTAATGGGATCCGGTACTATAGTGTAACAGAGCTTTGGAAGCCTTACGCGCGTATAAGACAGTGGGGGGATAACATTCTTGTAGAATTTCTGACGTCAAAGGGTACATGTCAACGTGGGATCCGTACCAGATAGGGTTGACAGAAGAGGTAGATAAGATCCAATGGAGAGGCTGAAACAATGGAAAATTGTACTGAAATGCAGGATGATCTGCAACGAATTGACGCATGGTGCAGGGAATGGCAATTGAATCTCAATGTAGACAAGTGTAATGTGCTGCGAATACATAGGAAGAGAGGTCCTTTATGATTTAGCTACATTATTGCAGGTCAGCAACTGGAAGCAGTTAATTCCATGAATTATCTGGGAGTAGGTATTAGGAGTGATTTAAAATGGATTGACCACATAAAATTAATCGTCGGTAAAGCAGATGCCAGACTGAGATTCATTGGAAGAATCCTAAGGAAATGCAGTCCGAAAACAAAGGAAGTAGGTTACAGTGCACTTGTTCGCCAACTGCATGAATACTGCTCACCGGTGTGGGATCCGTACTAGATAGGGTTGATTGAAGAGGTAGAGAAGATATAACGGAGAGCAGCTCGCTTCGTTACAGGATCATTTCCTAATTGCTAAAGCAGTTACGGAGATGATAAACTCCAGTGGAAGACTCTGCAAGAGAGACGCTCAGTGGCTCGGTACGGGCTTTTGTTGAAATTTCGAGAACATACCTTCACCGAGGAGTCAAGCAGTATATTGCCTCCCCCCCCCCCCCCTCCCTACGTATATCTCGCGAAGAGACCATGAGGATAAAATCCGAGAGATTAGAGCCCACACAGAGGCACAGAGGCACAGAGGCATACCGCCAATCTTTCTTTCCTCGAACAATACGAGACTGGAATAGAAGGCAGAACCGATAGAGGTACTCAAGGTACCCTCCGCCAGGTGGCGTGTGAGGTATGGATGTAGATGTACATGTAGAAATAATTATCGAAGTCATTAACAGGATTTTAAAACCCAATGTAGCCTTCTTATTCTTGTACCGCACCAATTGTTATAAAATTCTTGGTAAGAGACAGTGAGGTGATAGTTAACTGAGGAACATTGAGAGTAGTATAATCCTGTGAATGGAATCTTAGTTGTCTCACAGCTTTCTACCACTATCTTAGTATTTTCATATGAAATGTATTCACAGTTACAAATACGAGCAGCCATAAACTCCAGTGGAAGACTCTGCAAAAGAGACTCTCAGTAGCTCGGTCGGGCTTTTGTTGAAATTTCGAGAACATACCTTCACCGAGGAGTCAAGCAGTATATTGCTCCCCCCCCCCCCTCCCCCACGTATATCTCGCGAAGAGACCATGAGGATAAAATCAGAAAGATTAGTGCCCACACGACGACAGAGAAAATAGTTGTCCGGACGGAACTCGAACCTGTTTCTCCAACCTCAAGCGACGGTCACCTTGATCGATTTGGTTAACCGTGCACCACTCATGGCCCGGTGCAGACTTCCATATGTCGTCGTTCCATAGTCACAACCTGTATTATGTAATTGTCGTAAAGTGGAGGACATTATAATTGAAATTCGCCGCCTGGTATCGGTGGTTAAATGCTATATTGCAGTGCCTATCTTGTTAAGAAAAACAATGTTTCACAAGCGCTGCAGTATCGCCCTTCCTTTAGCTTAAGTGGATCAAGCGTCATAGTGTACAGGGAATCCTTCGTAAAAATCGAATTACGTAAGAGAGATCATAACACCGGGGAAAAGCCGGCTTCTGGCCTCATTAGGTTTATGACTGACAGTACCTCAACAACCAGACCGGCAGCACATCAGCTGTGCCATTCGCCAAAATTGTGACGGACAGAGCCTGACGTTTCGGCAGTAGTCGGTTATTTCGTGCCGGTCATATCGGAAGGGGTGCACAGGGCTTTTGCACGCATAAGCTTTATTAATCCAGTAGCCGATATAAAAGTCGGTCATTCGATGCTGCAGGCGGTGACGCTCCAGTGGTGGCTACAGTTTAAACATTAACGCCAGGCGCTTCGCACGGCCCCGCTGGCGGCCATTGAGCGGTAGCACTTGCTGTACTTAAATTTTTATTAGCGTCACTTTAATTAACGACAGCTCGTAAATCTCCCACTCGCAGGACACGTCAGTCTGTTTTTTTTTTGTCTTCTTTTCCAAGCCGTTTTATTTACAATTTCGTAGCGCTATAAAACTCGTCGCCCGTCCAGTTTCATTGATATGGCTTCGAAGTGGCAATGCCGATACTCTGGTGAAGGGGCCTTTGCCCAACCAATGTAACTCATTGACTGGTGCCTAACGTCTGTTTACAGGGCTTCATTTTTGGTCTTCCGATCTTGTTGCTCCCTTTGCTCCTTGTAGGTATTGTATGTTATCCGTCTTGCGTAATGACTTACGATTTTCTCTAAATTTCCATCGTCTTGCAGCATTATAGATTGACCAACACTTTTCTAGGTCAACGAACGAAATAAACATGTCATGATTAAACTTGTGACTTGTTTCCATTACCACACTCTACGTCAGAATTGAGTTTATTGTGTTATTACCTTTCCGAAAGCCTAGTTGTTTGCCCTCTATCCTCCGTTTTTTTTTTCCATTCTTATGTAAACAACTTTTGTTAGCAGCTTGGATGTCTGTTTCACTGTGTGGTAGCTCTTCCAATTACCTGCTCTTGTCTTCGGAACTACGTGGATGATATTTTTCGGAAACTCTGACATTATGTCTCCAGTCTCATAGATTCTACGCACCTAGTTTGAAAGTAATTTGACCCTATTTTGTCGAAAACTGACATATTGAGGCCGTGGATATGTGTAAAATACAGGTCAATTATGGCACATATATTTCCGTTATTTGTTTCGAACCGACACGTTCAGCTGCTGACGGCATTTCGTTTTTAGATCCACATTTTTTATGTTTGCATTAGTATTCTTGTCCCAGTTCACCCTTGTGGTTAAAGTTCCTTCTTGGTGGTGGTGCCCTCTAAAACTACGCGTCGTTACATTGCCGTGTTGACTGCTTAGTTCAGGAAACAGCGCATAAGCGGCAAAAACCTTTTGCTGTGTGTGTGTGTGTGTGTGTGTGTGTGTGTGTGTGTGTGTGTGTGTGTGTGTGTGTGTGGTGCTTTACATATTCTTCACTGAGTATAAAATCATTCAGATAACTAATCGGAGCCGTTATGGATTTTTGAAAAATGAAGTAATTACGAATCGTTTAAATAAAGCTTTCAAGAGTCTTACCACGAGAACAGAAGCATTACTCACTGGCCTTCGAATTGCTCTGCATATGTACATTTTGAACGTTATATCCTTATTATAACTTGTGTTTACTTTTCTCCTGTAGATCTTGTTTCAGCCTCAAATACAGAATTCCTTATCGACCACAGCGAATAATTACCACGACCAAAACAGTCGTTCACCATGAAGAAATGTTGAATAATGTAGTTGTGTCTTTTTTCTGTCCCATGTTTTCCCTTAAGCGAAATAAGTACGCCTCTGGACTCTGAGGTAGAGTTATTTTAATCAGAGATAATTTATTTTGCGCCACCAAGTTAGCCGATTACCAAGATGTAACGAATTAAAACATAAGATGAATATAAAATTTAAGTCTGAATGTATGAATTTATTCACGGATGATTTGAGATGAAGATTCAAGTGACGTAGTATTGGGGTTGCAGTTGTTGATAAAAAATTGTTTATAAAATCCAGAAACATAGGAGCAATATTGAGTAATTGCAAATGTAGTGGAAGTTGCCTGCAGCACAAAACATTTAAAGCATCTACACACGTTGTAACAAAAAAAAGAAAATACCTTAACACTTGTAATACTTAGGGAAAATGGTATAGTTGTGATAAATGCATTCATTGTACAGTGGTTTGCACACGTTTAAGCGGAGGTCCAACTACACGAGAATTTCACGATTGTCTTGTGGTTATTGCAGAACAAAAATAGCTTCCAATAAGTGTATGTACCTGTTAACCAGCAAGTAGTGACTAACACCGTTTCAGTAATATGTGATTTAAAATTGTAAGTAAGCTGGTCTAAATGTTTGTTGAAATTAAACTAAATACAGTACCAATAATTAATAGAGATCGCAAGTATTGAAACGCTCGATTGGACGTTCCGAATATTCGCTTTTCAGCCTTGAATTATGTAACTGAGGCAGTTCAAATGGTTTAAATGGCTCTGAGCACTATGGCACTTAACATATGAGGTCATCAGTCCCCTGGAACATAGAACTACTTAGATCTAACTAACTTAAGGACATCACACACATCCATGCCCGAGGCAGGATTCGAACCAGCGACAGTAGCCGTCGCGCTGCTCCAGACTGAAACGCCTAGAAAGACTCTGCCACACTGGCCGGCTAACTTAGGCAGTAAATCAATACAATCGTGCATCCTACCGACAAGATATTGTAATTTAAACAGAATTATCATCAGCTGTCAGTGAATCAACTTAGATTTTTAAGAATCACTTGCAGTGGATGAGATGACTGGCTTAGATTTTTATAACACCTAATATACGAGGGGCGCTCAGTAAGTAATGCAACACTTTTTTTAAGTGGGTTGTTTTATTCAGGATTCTAGTACATCATATTATACCACACTCTTCTGGCTAAGAAAACCCTGTTTTTCAACATAATCGCCGTTCAGTGCAACGGCCATACGCCACCTTGTATTGTATTGCATTGCATGTTAACCTGGAGCCAGGAAACGACGGAGAGGCTCCGTCCCCGCCGCAGCCGCAGTGGTCCACAACCCTACGACGACTATCGCAGTCCACTTCACCCCTCCACCGCCCCACACCGAACCCAGGGTGATTGTGCGGTTCGGCCCCCGGTGGACTCCCTAGGGAACGTCTCACACCAGACGAGTGTAACCCCTATGTTTGCGTGGTAGAGTAATGGTGTTGTAGGCGTACGAGGAGAATTTGTTTGCACAGCAATCGCCGACATAGTGCAGCTGAGTGCGAAATAAGGAGAACCAGCCCACATTCGCCGTGGCAGATCGAAAATCGCCTAAAAACCATCCACAGACTGGCCGGCTCACTGGACATCGACACAAGTCCGCCGGGCGGATTCGTGCCGGGGACCAGGCGCTCCTTCCCGCCCGGGAAGTCATGCGTTAGACGCCACGGCTAACCGGGCGGGCTATGCCCCCATAATGGGAGGGCTGCATGACCGCTCCGTACCACTATACTGGTCGACATCGGAGCCAGCGTCATGCTGCATAAATAACCCTCCCGGCATCCCCGTACTACTTCCCGCGGAGTGCAGCCTTCATTGCGTCAAACAGATTTCAGCCGAAAGGCGAGAGATCCGGGATGTAGGGTGGATGAACAACAGTCCAATGAAGTTCTGTGAGCTCCTCTCCAGCGCAGAGAAACGTGTGAGGCTTTGCTTCATGGAGAAGGGGAAGATCATTTGCTTTTTTGTGGAGACGAACGCGCTGAAATCGTTTCTTCAGTTTCCTGAGGGCAGCACCAAGAGGGAGGACATCAAACAGAATAACCCCTTCAGAGTCCCAGATCATCGTCACGATGATTTTACCAGAAGAGGGTGTGGCTATTAACTTCTTTTCTTTCCGAGAAGAGGCGGTGTGGCCTCACTCAATCGATTGCCGGTTCGTTTCTGGTTCGAAGTGATGATCCATCTTTCAACGACTGTGACGTTGTTCAACAAAATATTGTCACAGCTGTCCTCGTAATTCCGCACAGTGGTCCTTCGTTGCTCTTCATGGTTAGGCTGCGAGGAATCCAGCGGGCACGCACCTTTAAGTACCACCGAGCGAGGTGGCGCGGTGGTTAAACAGTGGACTCGCATTCGGGAGGACGACGGTTCAATCCCGCGTCCGGCCATCCTGATTTAGGTTTTCCGTGATTTCCCTAAATCGCTCCAGGCAAATGCCGGGATGGTTCCTTTCAAAGGGCACGGCCGACTTCCTTCCCCGTCCTTCCCTAATCCGATGAGACCGATGACCTCGCTGTCTGGTCTCCTTCCCCAAAAAAACCCAACCAACCTTTAAGTACCCGAAATGGTGGACGAGTGTTTCAACCCTACCAACAGAGACGTCCAGTTGTGCAGCGACGTACTGGTCGTGATCTGTAGATCACCTCGAATAAGAGTGTCCGCACATTCCAGCACTGTAACAGTCACAGCTGTGTGCGACCGGCCGGCACGGAGGAGATGGACAGATTTGCACGACCTTGCCCAACGAATCACCGTGTTTTTGTTCACTGGCATGTGTCTGTAGACATTTTTCAAGCACCTGTGATTACCTGCGATGCACTGGTTTTCTCCCAAACGAAATGAAGTGACAGCTCTCTGCTTGTAAAACATCTTTTCAGACGCCATTTTGAAGACTACATGTAACGCTGTCACCTATTACAATTTCATGAAATTGTAGGGGTTGAAGCAGTAATATTCTACGATGTTTCACAACACATTCCGTATGATATCAACCGAAATTGGCAGAGAAAACAATATCTTGAATTACTTATTAAACTCCACTCGTAATTGCTTATGTAGGAAGAAGAAAAAATATTCATCTAAGTCTACCCTTCATCTACATACACAGCAAGTGACACTTAAGTGCCTGGCAGGGGATTCATCGAACCATCTTCACAATAATTCTCTATTATTCTACTCTCGAACATCGCGCGGAGAAGACGAACACCAATATCTTTCGCTGCGAGCTCTAATTTCCATTACCGTTATTATTATAATTGTTTCTTCCTACGTAGCTTGGCGTCTACAAAATATTTTCGCATTCGAAGGAGAAAGTTTATGACTGAAATTTCGTGAGAATATTCCGCCTCGACGAGAAATGATGTCCGCCCCAAATCCTGTATCATGTCAGTGACGCACTCCCCCCTGTTTCTCGATAACACTAAATGTGCTGCTCCTCTTTCAACTTTCTAGATGTTCTCCGTTAATGCTGTCTGGCAAGGATCCCAAACAGCGCAGCAGTACTCTAAAAGAGGAAGGACAAGCGTAGTGTAGGCAGTCTAAATTAGTAGATTTGTTGCATATTGAAGTATTCTTCCCAATGTCATTGCCTATACGTTCTTTCCAGATTAAGTTGTTTGTAACTGTAGATCGTCTGTCAGGTTTCGAGACAAAGTTTCGTTGTGGAAATTGTTACAAACATCTCACACTGAAGTCCGCGCTAAATTTGAAGCTTCTATAAAAGATCGCCAGTCTTGGGGATTTTAAATTTGGCATGCTTTTTTAGTTGTTTCAGCAACGGCGTTGTGACCAGTTTTGTGTACCAAGGGAGATCAAATCCGTCGTTTGTTAATTTACTTGGTACAGTTCTCTCAACTGCTGTGGATACTATTTCTTTGAACTCCAGTCACATTTTGTCTACACTTACATTGTTCATTTGGAAGGAGTTGAGATTGTCTCTCAGGAAGGTGTCAAGCGAATTTTTATCTGCTTTCTTGAATACGTATATTTTTCTATTATTTTTGGAGGATTTGGAAGTTTCAGCATTCAGTCTCGCTACGCCACCCAGTGTTCACTAATCCCTGCGTTTTGATGCTCGTTTTCACTCGGGATTATTTGTTGCTTAGAGGTCAAGATATGTGTTTTCACAACCGTTTACTAACTACTGGAAATAATTTTCATAAAATGGCTTTAGCACAATCTCGGATGATGTTTTATACGTACCTCCACATTTAAACATGTGATTTCGCCAACATACCGAAGTCACCACCAACTAAGATTGTATGGGTCGGGTACGTGTTCGACATTATTCTTTGAACCTTTCAGCAACTTTATCATATGAGGTGGGAGGTCGATGAAAGACTCCAGTTTTTATATTATTCCTGCTTCCAAGAAAGACCTCCACCCGTCCTATCTCACAGGAGATATCTACTTCTGTTTCGCTACAAGATAAACTACTTGTAACAGCAACAAAGACGCCTCCAAAAATTGTATGTAGCCTATTGTTTCTGAACACCGTTATGTCCTTCGCAAAAATTTCGTCTGAACTTATCTGCGGCTTTAGCCAGTTTTCAGTGCCTGTAATGATTTGAGTGTCAGTGCTTTCTATGAACGCTTGGAGCTCTGGTACTTTCCCAACACAGCTACGACAATTTATGGTTGTTATACGGATGGTGTCTAGATCTACATTCTTCATGTTTTTGACCTGCGTTCGTTGTTTCCTAGAAACCCTCTAACCTAAAAAATCGCCAAGTCCAAGCCACACAGCCGCTGCTACCGATGTACTCGTCTCCTGCGTGTAATGGTCTCCTGACCTATTTAATAGAACCCGAAACCCCACCACCCAATGGCGCAAGTAGAGAAATATGCAGCCTACAAGGTCACAGAACAGTCTGAGTATCTGATTCAGATCTTCCTCTCGGCTATGTACGAGAGGTCCGCAACCGGTCCTGTCGACTGTGCTGCAAATGATGAGCTCTGCTTGTATGTCTCAAGCTAGACTGGCAATTTGTCCGCAGAAGGAGGTTGTGATTAAATTAGAGCGAAACTCGATAACAGCGGCTGGAGCCTACTTCCTTTGTTTTATAAGGTTGAACTTCATATTGGATGAATACCAGAGTTATTTATACGTATCGAGCCAATAGTAACAGATTTCTACATAATGCTAAGTTTCTCAACACTTTTACTACCGTTATTTGCATTTTACAAACTATAATTTCGCTACTGAAGTAACTTATCTGATATCCTGTTCGAAACTGGGAAATATCAGGTAGGAACCATAGTCGCTACAATATAAGAACGTATTCGCACTAAAGACTCCACGAACAAGGTCACTGCACTTCATTCATAATTTAGTAGTTTTGTAAGAGGATCACATAAAGATCAGGCTAATCCATGAAAGTTAAATGATGGGTAAATGATATGAATGAATATTACGATATGCGGAATCATGTGACCAATGGCCTCTATGAAAATACTGTAATCTATTACACAAATACTCATGTTAACGGTTAAAATTAAGATGCATTCAAATTCAGATTTGTGAAATTATCTGATTTTGATTCGTAGGACTGGCAACTGCAATAATGCCCCGAGAAAAACTGTGTGTGTGTTTCTCATGAAACGAAGAATTTGATTCTGGTGTTTACTTTTGCATGATTTACATCTGATTCGCCGGCGTACACTGTTACAGTTTCGGCGAAGTAGAGTACGCTGTATTCGCGAAACGGTGCGAAGCGAACTTTGTCGCTTGCATTATTCATGACGGGGACCCATTCGACATGCGTTGAGTAAATTTTCCGACAGAAAATTTAGCTATGTCACAGTAAATTCACCACCTCGGTCGCACAGAGTGGCCACGAACTTACTACATTGTATCTTACTGTAAATTAATTCTATTCATTCCGTAACAAATGAATTGTATGATGGGTTGCACGTCGTAATTACACTGTAATGCATGTTACCTTTGTTTTTCAGTTAGGAGGCTTACTATTAAATCAAATACAACATATCGAAATCCACTCTCTTTGAGACGTGTAGACAGTTGTTCAGTATGGGATACTGAATAACTGTCTACACGTCTCAAAATATCGTTAAGAATGTCACCATCATGTTCGACGATCCTGGGCTCATTACTGTCCCCATCTATCGCCATATGATGGTACCTAAGGCAATAGGAAAGTTGTCGAACTTGACTGTTTTGGGGTGCCCATGTTACGGTGTGGGAAGACATAACGTTGTAAGGGCGTACTGATCTTCAAATCTTTGAACACGGTAGACTCATCGATCAACGATATTTCGACACTGTACTGCTACTCCCTTTTCAGGTGTGCATTCCGCCCTCACTTCAATTTTATGGATGACAGTGAGAGGCTGCATCGAACAGGATAGGTGGAGCAGGGGCTCTAGGAACGACCGTATATTCGGAGATCGGAGTGCTCTGTCCGTTCCCCCCGAGTTAAACCCTTCGATAACATGTGGGGTGCGTTAGGATGACGTATTTTAGCACGTTCACATGCTCTAACGACTATGCAACACTTATCAGCCACACTGGAGGAGGAATGGCCGCCGTAAGACAAGATTTCCTCACCAATCATGTGATCCGCATGACAGCACGTTGCAGAGGATGCACTTGCGGTGATCACAGTCCCTAGTAAGAATCATGTCCCGCTTTTTGTAATATCCAAGGGATCATCATAGAATGTGGTGACTTCAGTGTAATTATTGTCGTTGAATGAAAGTGCCATTTCTGTTCGTCTCTTTGTGTATTTCTTTCAGTTACCTTCTGTGCTACACTGCAGCGTTCTTTCTATGTATGGTTCAAGTTTCATACTTTAGATTCATCTCTGAACACGGTATTACAAGAATTGTGTACCAGATTGGTAACTGAACTGAGAACACCATCTCTAGAGGGCTGCTCTATTCAGTTGAACACTTTTGAAATTTAATGAGATAATAAGGGAATACTTCTAATTTAATACAGCGTGATTCAAAAAGAATACCACAACTTTAAAAATGTGTATTTAATGAAAGAAACATAATATAACCTTCTGTTATACATCATTACAAAGAGTATTTAAAAAGGTGTTTTTTCACTCAAAAACAAGTTCAGAGATGTTCAATATGGCCCCCTCCAGACACTCGAGCAATATCAACCCCATACTCCAACTCGTTCCACACTCTCTGTAGCATATCAGGCGTAACAGTTTGGATAGCTGCTGTTATTTCTCGTTTCAAATCATCAATGGTGGCTGGGAGAGGTGGCCGAAACACCATATCCTTAACATACCCCCATAAGAAAAAATCGCAGGGGGTAAGATCAGGGCTTCTTGGAGGCCAGTGATGAAGTGCTCTGTCACGGGCTGCCTGGCGGCCGATCCATCGCCTCGGGTAGTTGACGTTCAGGTTTATACCAACGTTTAATACACCACCTATCAGGAGGTGTAATACCATACTTCGTTCGAAATGCACGCTGAACAACTGTCGTCGATTCACTTCTGCCGTACTCAATAACACAAAAAGCTTTCTGTTGAGCGGTCGCCATCTTAGCATCAACTGACGCTGACGCCTAGTCAACAGCGCCTCAAGCGAACAAATGTACAACTAAATGAAACTTTATAGCTCCCTTAATTCGCCGACAGATAGTGCTTAGCTCTGCCTTTTGTCGTTGCAGAGTTTTAAATTCCTAAAGTTGTGGTATTCTTTTTGAATCACCCTGTATTTTCATTATTTGACCACACTGTCGCAAACAGTTTACAAACGCTTATAATGTTGAACCTTTGGTATGCTAGTGGGAACGTATTCACTAAGGTTTACACAGACGCTGTCGTTACATCTCAAAATCCGGAAAAACTGCTAATTACTGAGTAAATAATTTTGGAGGATTTCCGATTCACTATTAGTTCGCTAAACTACGGCAGCGAGCTACATTTAACATCCCAACGTGTCCAGCCATAGGGAGAAACCCTTTTACTCTTGGAAGTATCGTCTGAAGAGGATGCAAAACGAAAGAGTCCAAAGAGAATACAATTATCTATGCGGAGAGAGACAACAGTAGAGAGCTGACGCACGTAAGAGAAATGTAAACTCAGTTTTCATGCACGTGAGGTTTACTCGAAATAAATGAAATTCAAACAACGCAGTTTACCTGGTCGGATACATACATACGGACTCACAGAATTACAGCCAGAGCTAAAGGATAATGATTACGTAGGTTGCTGAGTCAACAGCGACCTTCGACATACTCTGTGTATAATGATACACTCGTCGACGAGACAAAGACAAATCTCCGTTTTTCAGATACACTCCCACTGCTTGGGCGTGTGATAGAATACGTTATATGTAGTAGCATATGACAGAATACAGTATGTGTAGTAGAAAATACTGTCTGAAATACGGCATATGTAGTAGCATATGACAGAATACAGAATGTGTAGTCGAAAATACTCGCAGATAATTTCGTTATGCGAAATTCATGCTTAGGTGGAACGATTGAGAACCGAGCGAGCAGCGATTGAGATACATTGATAAACCACCTAGGTAAACTGCAATACGTAAAATTACAGTACTCTTATCAGTTAGTTAATAGTCATAAACTTGGCTGAAATTAAGGAGTGCTACTCACTTTATTGTTTCTCAGAACTTTCCTAGTAGGCTGTAATGACCGTAAGTGACTGACGTACTGAGACCTGCAGCGTCAGTCCTGTTAATAGTTCATCAACATTTACATCTGTACTCTGCCTATTACTATAATGTTCTTGCATATTCAGATTTCGCTTCCCATTTAATTTTTTGACGGATCTCGGAAACAGCGACTGGATATTCGCTTACAAATAGTTGTTTGCATGTTTCTTTCCTCGGTATTTATGAGAGTAAAAGAATAGGGAGTAATCGGGAAAAGCTGGCATGTGATTGATGAAATAAATACAAAGAAGTAAACTGATGAATTAACCGCCTGCATTTATCAAATTATCTCCCACATTGGAAACAACAGGTGGCGGTCTATTCTGTTTGATTTGTGCATCGAAGTACCAGTGCAACATTGGACATACATGAACGTGAGCGCTCAGGGTGCCACGCAACAAATAACGTTGGACGTTAGGGCGTTCATTGCTCTTCCTTTAAAATAGATCTGAAGTCGCCAACTCCGTTCCAATGCATATGATGAGCGAGTAAGTTCCTAACACAGTCGGTACAAAATACTTAATAATGTTAAGGTCCGTAACTGAGGAACGTTTTTATAGAATCAAAATCCGCTTAAGTTGCCTATAATTTCCACGACCGGTTTGGAAATTTAAAGCTTCATCTTCAGGTGCCACCAAATGATTGTGGGAACATAAACGTGTGGCCAAACAGTCTTGGGGACGACACGACAGTGAAGATGTTTGGACACTTTCGTGTCGTGCTGTCCAGGTGGGCGCTGTGGTTGCTGATCCTACTCCCCCTGCGTTTGTTTGACGTGGATGTGATCCCTCATGACTGACTGGCCCGAGCGTCGCACATTTGTGTTTCCATGTTTGTTCGGTGGCATCTGAAGATCAAAATTTAAGATTCGAAATCGATCGCTGAATAGATTAAGAAGATTACGGCAACTGGAGAGGATGTTTATTCCATAAATGACGCAGTTGGAATTGTCTATCTGGCATTTTATATCACAACTATCTGCGAATGACTCCACAAACTATTTCTGACGGAATATGAAAACAAATCACTGACCGCAATAGTGCAACAAGCAGGATTTGTCCTTTTTGGGCCTATAATAATACTGTAATATCGTTACACGGTTTGGAAAATTGCTGTGTCGTATTGTAGAAAATTGAGCACTACCCGTGGCGCCAATTCAGAACAACATAGGGAGAGGACTTGGCATTAGGTGTTCGGGAAAGAAGCAGACATGTCCATGATTTCCCATGTCGTTCCTTTTTTGCCAAATATTACACAGATTCTGACATGTAAAATAGGTCCCAGAATTTCACCACGTTGATGTTACACAAGATCTATTTTTAGACATCGTCCCACCAAGAAAAGCCGTTTCGGTTTAAAATTAAAATTACTGATAGTCAAAATTTACTACTTCAAAGTACAGGCTCTTTGACTACTCTGCTGTACGCAAGCATGTCGTTCGCTGTGCTGCATCACTATCACGACATACGTATCGCGTTTTTGTTATGCAGAAATTCTCAACTTCATGACTTTCCCTGAAGACAAACATAATGAAGTGCCTCTCGTAATTACATCTGAGAGCCGGCCGCTGGTGGCCGAGCGGTTCTGGCGCTACAGTCTGGAACCGCGCGACCGCTACGGTCGCAGGTTCGAATCCTGCCTCGGGCATGGATGTGTGTGTTGTCCTTAGGTTAGTTAGGTTTAAGTAGTTCTAAGTTCTAGGGGACTTATGACCTCAGCAGTTGAGTCCCATAGTGCTCAGAGCCATTTGAACCATTTGAACATCTGAGAAATGCGAAGACGTCGTGAAGCCTGTCAAAAAGTATGGGCCAGCCTCAGAAATGGAATGTAATACTGAGGTGCTCTGTAACAGAACTATTTCAAATGATACTTTTTGTTCACCAGAAAGAGAAGCACAATGGACTTCTTATTAACTTTTGACGCCTGTGGTTCTTACCAGGATATCCATTTTTTCTTTCAACTCTGGGACTCCTCATAATATTCAATAACCTGTAAATTGCTAACTATAGTTGTTTCTATAGTTATTTTGCTTACTCATTTGACACCACATGCATTCAAAACGTTTCATGCAAGATAGAAGTGCAGGTACTTTAAAATGCAATTAATATCATAACAAATATTTGTTTTCTTATGTAATAAGATACCACCTTGTTCTTGAGGTCTAAAGAAACATTACGAAAAGACAAGACGTCTTCTTTTTCAGTTTGTGCAGATGTTTTTGTGTTTCACTTGAAATAAAGTAAAGTGACTTATCTGGATGTTGCACCAATGCCTTCAATTGTAGCTTATTGACTAAATGTAGAATTCATTTAAAGTAACTTACGTCCTAACCCATGGATCATTCAGCTGTTTATTGGTTAAATTTTCCTGTTGCTGTGCAATGTACTGAATGTATTCAAATCTAGTATGATAAATACGCCGTATCATGTAACTAGATTACTGTGCGTAATTCGCAATCAGGTAGGCCTCTCGTGTAGCTACTTACAGCTGAGTGAAAGACTATCCAATTCAACAATAACACGGTATTGTGTCACCTAAGGCCGCATTTATGCAATCTCTTTCGGACAATGTTTACCCTTGGACGCGTGAAAGATGTAAAGAGCCCTCCACTTCTGATGAATGACATGTTCGATTTGGTTTGTATCAGATAGTCAGATAGCTTAAAAAGCAGGCAAAAGAGCCGTCTGCTACAAACGCTTGTGAGCTGGAGCGGACAAGGTGAAACTGCCATGTGTTTCAAAAACGAATCGGACATCGCTTCTCACTCCTGGTTGACTGTTTGTTTATGTGCAAGTTTTTATGTGGGGAAAAATTTTACCGCCATTCTGGGCATGCTGAACCTCCAGAGCAATGCTGTCACCATTGCACACACTCCCGGAACAGTGAGTGACGAACTTCCGAAAGCAGTGTGCTTGCGATCTTCCTAAGGAAACTTACCACTTTGTGGATGATCTACTGAAGGGTATTTCCGATCGAAATGACACAGTTATCACTGCATCAGACTCGCGTTTTCATAGAGGTGGCATCAAATGCCATCCAATTTTGTAAAAGTTTAGTTTTTTTTTCTTAAACCAATTATTGAGCAATTTAATTCCCCAAACTCGTCTAATTATAACTTGTACTTCCAACTTCAATGAAGACATATTTATATTTTATTTTAGGCAATCAGTCGTATGACTGGTTTGATGTGGGCCACCACAATTACCTCTTCTCTCATAAACTCTGCTTCACAGAGTTGCTTTTGTGTAAAACACCCTCAGTTATTTCCAGGTTATGTTCAAATTCTGCCCGCCCCTACAGCATTACCCTTTACAGCTCCTTATAGCCATGGAAATCATTCACCGACGCCTTGACGCCGGCCTCGTAAATCTGTCCCCTCTTCTAATTAGTGTTATTTCAACGTTGCCGTGATGGATATCAGCGCTCTTTACTTATAGGTCCACTAAATTGCCAGCATTCCACTGCAGCATTACACTTTAGATGCTTCGATTGTCTTCCTTCCCATCTTTCCCATAGTCCACGATTCACTTCCATACAAGCTGAAATCCAACATAAATTCTCAGAGATTCCTTCTTGAAACTAATATGTTAAGTAAGCTTTTCTTCAGCCGGGAATGCTACCAGTGTGGGGGCTACACTCGTATATCCTTTTTGCCTGGTACCTCTTGAATTGTTTTGCTCCCAAGATAGCAAAACAACAAGCGTTTGTAGGAGACGGCCCTTTTGCATACCCATTAACCTATCTGATACGAACTTTTCAAATCAAACCCGCCATTCATCAGAAGTGGATGGCTCTTAACATCTTTCACACGTCCAAGGGTAAACGTTCTCCGAAAGTGGTTGCATAACTGCGGCCTTAGGCGACACAATACCGTGATATTGCTAAACTGCGTAGTCTTTCACTCAGATGTAAGTAGCTACACGAGAGGCCTATTTGATTCAGAATTACGTGCAGTAATCTACACTGCTGGCCACCGTAAATGCAACACCAAGAAAGACAAGAGGTAGCACAACAAAATTTATTTTGTAGATAACATGTTGACCAAGTATCAAATGATTACGTTTACAGACGTCTGTGACATGTGGTTCCTGCCAGAATCAGTAGCCAGAGCAGCCGCCATTGTTGGAGATCACCGCTGCCACACGTCTCGGCATTGAGTCAAAGAGACGTTGGATGTGTTCCTGGGTTACAGCAGCCCAAGCAGCTTCCACACGTTGCCAAACATCATCTGGTGTGGCAGCTGGGGATGTAATCTGGGTCACTCGTTGAGCAACCATGGACCACATGTTTTCTATCGGCGAAAGATCCGAAGAGCGAGCCGGCCAGGGAAGCAATTCAATCTGGTTATCGACGAAGAACCTTTGGACAATGCGTGCCACGTGTGGTCGCGCATTATCCTGTTGAAATATGGCTGTGGCCGAGCCCTGAAGGTAAGGAAGGACAACTGGCTCCAGCACCTCGGATATGTAGCGCCGGCTATTTAAAGTACCGGCAATGCGTACTAGAGGCGTGCGAGAGTAATATCCAATACCGCCCCATACCATAATACCCGGTGCAAGACCAGTGTGGCGGTGCATAATACAGCTGTCCAGCATCCTCTCTCCACGGTGTCTCCACACTCGAATCCGACCATCGTGGTGCTGCAGACAGAAGCGTGCCTCGTCAGTAAAGACAACGTCATTCCATTCTGCCGTCCACATCCGTCTGTCATCACACCATTGGCGACGGAGACGTCTGTGGTTCTGCGTCAATGGTAGACGAAGCAATGGACGTCTTGCGGACAGACCACTCTGCTGTAAACGGCGTCGAATGGTACGCGCAGACACTGGATGATGCGTTACAGACGCAATGTGCTGTGCTATGGTTCGGGATGTCACTGAGCGATCAGTCAGTGCCATGCGCACAATTTGCCTATCAGCACGTGCAGTGGTGCACCGAGGTGAATGCGATCGACCACGTCGGTCCGTCGTACCCTCCTGCATCCAACGGTCACATATCCGCATTACAGTTGTTTGGTTTCGTCCAACACGACTAGCGATTTCTCTGTATGATAATCCACAATCTCGGTAAGCCACTATCCTTCCTCTGTCGAACTCGGATACTTGATCAAAAGATGTTCGCTGTTGTCTACGAGGCATAACTGATCGTCTTGTGAAACAACCACAAGGTAAACCCACGTGCCGAACGTACACTCGTCGAAATCGCCAAGCCTTAAATGGCGCTATGAGGTGGCGCCACAGGCGCGCGTGATGTGCGTCTGCGCTGAAATTCTAATCAGTTGCATATCTCATCGCTGCAAACCCATGGTGTAAATTTCACTTGATTCGGATGCTTCCTTCAGGGTGTTGCATTTACGGTGGCCAGCAGTCTAGTTACGTGATACGGAGCGAGCAAGGCGAAGCGGCTATGTGTTTAGAAAACGATATGTACATCGCTTCTCATTCCTACTTCGCCTACTGCGTGATCCCCTATTATTTCCGCTGATATCTTTTCTTGAATTACATTCAGTCCATTTTAACATACACAGTTCTCATTCGGAGGTTCTGTATTTCTTCTTCACTTTCACTGAGGATAGCAATGTCCTCTGGAGTCCTATTACTGATATGCTTTCATCCCGTATTTTAGTTTCAATCGCCCATTATTCTTTTAAGTATTTAATTTCTTCTTCGATGGCACCTAATGATCAGTAACCCTTGTATTAGACCTTACCATCAGTCTTCCGCGCAGTTCTGTCTTAAACGAATGCACCACCATTTAACTTGCTTTATGTTCGCCATTAAAAAAACCGGTTGCTGAAACTTTTCTATACATCTCTGGTAGTTACTATTTGTATACAATACAGATATACGTCCATCTCCGTCCGCTTGTTGGTTACCAATTTTGGTATTGAGTTTATCACATGTTTAATTTCTGATACTCCTTACGACTTTCGTCTTTCTTCGGTTTACTCTCGAATCATATTTTGTATTCTTTAGACCGTTAATTCCATTAATACTGTTATCTAATTGTTCGTCACATTCAGTAAGGATAGCAATGGCCACAGCGAATCTGATCATTGATATCTTTACACCTTGAATTTCAATCACGCTCTGGAAGTTTCCTTTTATTTCCTTCATTGCTTCTTCGATGAAGAGATTGAGATGTAGATGTGAAAGGCTGCATCTCCATCTTACTTCCTTTTAATCAGATCACTTCGTTCATGGTCTTCGTTCTTCTATTCTTATTGTTCCGTAATGGTTCTTGTAAGTACCCGTATATTACTCGTCTTTCCCTATAGTTTACTATTTTTCTCAAAATTTGGAATCGCTTGCACCATTTTATGTTGTCGAATGCTTTTTGTACGTTGACAGATCTTATGAACTTATCTAGATTTTTCTTCCATTGCCAAGTGCTACGCCATGACAGCATCTTATGTGTCTTTATCTTCACTAGAGCCAAACAGGAGCGTATGTAAGAGCTCCTCATTCCTTTCCATTCTCCTGTATATTGTTCTGGCAGCAACTTGGATGCAAGAGCTGTTAACCTGACTGCATAATTCCCGCACCTATGTGTCCTTGCTATCTTCGGAATTTTGTGTTCGATATTTTTTTCGTAAGTCTAATTGTCTCAAGGATTCTACTTGTCACGTACACCAATGATTTTAAAAATTCGGAAGGAATGTTACCTATCGCTTCTGTCTTATTTGATCGCAGGTCTTGCAACGTTGTGTTTATCTCTAGCTGGAATACTGAATCAAATAATTGCGTACGTGTAAGTGACGTCTGTGTAACATAGAAACTACCTCACACGCTGCGCAAAAAAGGTTCTCTGTTGGAGGGTTACCACCAGCTACAAAATCTGTAAATGGGCTGGCAAATTCGTATAGGGAAATATAAATAGTAGACCAAAAAGGCACATTCAGTTTCGGGAGCACAATGGAATTGTGTTAGCAGACGTATGTTTCCTGAATTTAAGGGGTTTCTTAGGACAAGAGGTTATTCTTTAAGTGTACTATGAGATCATGAGTAGAATTCATGAGCTACTGAATAGAATACAACAATAAAATTAAATCCAGCTGTTCCAAAACAAAGTAATCGCTTGGCAGTCATAACGAACAACAACTTATGTTTAATCAGTAATGCAGTATACTTTCCTCTAAGAAGTGGGATCGAGCTACTATAGAATGAACATAGCTTAAATTTGTTGGATATAGAATAGAAAACAGAAGCGGAAAAAACATACGTTTGAGGTATCCAAAATAAATTACAACAGGTAGAAAATTAATTTAAAGGAACAGCACAAAAAACTCTGCTCATTATTTTCAACATGTGTGTAATCACGTTTTCTAAATATCCTGCCTAAAGCTAGTCATACTAACTAGAAGATACTAGTTTTGTTACTTACTGTTGTTCCAAGTTACTGATCTTCTACGTCATCAAAAAGTCAAAACCCGTTTCCAGTTCTTTTTAAACTTGTACTATGTACATGGTTTTAAAAGGGATTGCATTAATATACGAATCTGACGTTTTTCGTAATATTCTATTACTTTAATGTTTAATGAAGGTCACATCTAGCTGGCCGTTACCTGGTGGGCTATTTTAAAGTATTTTAACCCAAATATTGCGCTTTAAGGATCTGTATAATGACCTGAGAGAATTTTCAAGCGCGTTACAGAACCGTTTTCCACTTTGAGCGCTGCATATAATCCACATTAAATTCAGTAGCCGCTCGACTTGACTCCGGAAATAACGGCCTGGGGGGAGCAAAAAATGAAGCAAGGAATGCACAGCACACCAGAGTAGAGCGTCCGGCTCTTCCGGCCAGATTAATGCTGAAAAATAAATAAGCAGCGGGTGCCCGAGCCCGGAACAGGAGCAGCCGAGGACGTAAAGCGGCTGTTATTGTAATCTGGGTGGCTGCGTGGATCAATACAGGGCGGTAACGTGGATTTTATTGCAACGGCGGGCCGCTGCAGGTGGCACCCTGCTGCGGCGGTTCGACTTTCCTCGATTTCGGTCATGCAGACCGGGCATGCGTGAAATGTATGAAAGATGTGGAGAGAGATGGGTGGGGAAGAGGGGAAGTAGAACGAGAGCGAGAAGAAGAAAGATGGGAATTGGGAGAGTGGAGAGCGAATTGTAGAGAGGTAAAGAGATAAGTAGTTGTCGGACAATGTGGAGGCTGGATTAAAGGAGAGCGGTTGAGAAGAGATTTAGAGAAAGAGGTACGCTAAAGAAACAGATAGGCGCATGAAGAATCAAGCGGCTGAAACACAAACTAAAAGGAGGGAAGGGAAAGAACGAAGACAATGCCAACACTTCCTACCCAATATGTCGTTCTTCCCTGCCACCTGCCACCTGACGTTTTTCCGATGCTGACACCACTCTGCTACTGTCGCTTTCAACAGCCTACACCTGAATATTATTTGTTTCAGCAGATAGCTTAGCGTTCACACACACTTCCTGTCAGCTTGAGACAATTGAATTGAGATTTTAATGTAAATAATACATAACACTGCAAATACTCACTTTTTTGAGTAGTTATTTACACTACTGGCCATTAACATTGCTACACCACGAAGAAATGCAGATGATTAACGGGTATTCATTGGACAAATATATTATACTACAACTGACATGTGATTATATTTTCACGAAATTTGGGTGCATAGATCCGGAGAAATCAGTACCCACCTCTGGCCGTAATAACGGCCTTGATACGCCTGGGCATTGAGTCAAACAGAGCTTTGATGGCGTGTACAGGTACAGCTGCTCATGCAGCTTCAACACGATACCACAGTTCAGCAAGAGTAGTGACTGGCGTATTGTGACGAGTCAGTTGCTCGGCCACCATTGACCAGACGTTTTCAATTAGTGAGAGATCTGGAGAATGTGCTGCCCAGGGCGGTAGTCGAACATTTTCTGTATCCAGAAAGGCCCGTACAGGACCTGCAACATGCGGTCGTGTATTATCCTTCTGAAATGTAGGGTTTCGCAGGGATCGATTGAAGGGTAGAGCCACGGGTCGTAACACAGCTGAAATGTAACGTTCACTGTTCAAAGTGCCCTCAAAGCGAACAAGAGTGGACCGACACGTGTAATCGATGGCACCCCATACCATCACGCCGGGTGATACGCCAGTATGGCGATGACGAATACACACTTCCAATGTGCGTTCTCCGCGATAGCGTCAAACGCGGATGCGACCATAATGATGCTGTAAACAGGACCTGGATTCATCCGAAAAAATGACGTTTTGCCAGTCGTGCACCCAGGTTCGTCGTTGAGTACACCATCGCAGGCGCTCCTGTCTGTGATGCAGCGTCAAGAGTAACCGCAAACATGGTCTCCGAGCTGATAGTCCATGCTGCTGCAAACATCGTCGAACTGTTCGTGCAGATGGTTGTTGTCTTGCAAACGCCCCATCTGTTGAGTCAGGGATCGAGACGTGGCTGCACGACCCGTTACAGCCATGGGGATAAGATGCCTGTCATCTCGACTGCTAGTGATACGAGGCCGTTGGGATCCAGCACGGCGTTCCGTATTACCCACCGGAACCCACTGATTCCATATTCTGCTAACAGTCATTGGATCTCGACCAACGCTAGCAGCAATGTCGCGATACGAAAAACCGCAATCGCGATAGGCTACAATCCGTCCTTTATCAAAGTAGGAAACGTTATGGTACGCATTTCTCCTCCTTACACGAGGCATCACAACAACGTTTCACCAGGCAACGCCGGTCAACTGCTGTTTGTGTATGAGAAATCGGTTGGAAACATTCCTCATGTCAGCACGTTATAGGTGACGTCACCGGCACCAACCTTGTGTGAATGCTCTGGAAAGCTAATCATTTGCATACCACAGCATCTTCTTCCTGTCAGTTAAAATTCGCGTCTGTAGCACGTCATCTTCGTGGTGTAGCAATTTTAGTGGCCAATAGTGTATTGTTTTTCGAACCTTTTCAGGTTCATCTTCAGATGGTTTTCTGGAACTTACATCATATTTCTAGCATAATACCGGGTGGTGGCTCAGTGACAGGAAGATGGAACGCACTTGTCACAGAGAGAGTATCCTGTAGTATGCTAGATATAGTGATGTAGCTTCCAGAAAACCATCTGAAGATGAACCTGAAAATATTCAAAAACCGATTCATGGTATAATAAATAGGCTAACTAATGAAAAAAGAGACTGGTTGCAGTTTTGTGTGTTTACATTCAATTAACAGTCACAGGTTCTAAAATATCCGTATTGGATAAGGTTAATCTGAGAATCTGTTGCTGTCTGAAATGATTTTCTTGAGACTGAGAAGCATATTGCAAGGAATCAGCATGGTTTTAGAAGCTTCGCTCGTGTGAAATTCAACTTGCAATTTACTTACATTGCTACTGCGAACTATCGATGAAGGGCAACAGGCATTTGATGCGATGGCCCATTGCAAGCTGTTAACGGAGGTACGAGCATATGGAATAAGTTCACAGGTACGTGAGTGTCTCGAAGACTTCTTAAGCAATAGAACCAAGTATGTTGTCCTCGACGGCGAGTTTTCATCATCAACAAGGTTGCCGTCAGGAATGGCCCAGGGAAGTGTGACAGGACCTCTACTGTTATCTATATCCATAAATGATTTGGCGGACGGGGTAGACAACTATTTATGGTTGTCTGATGACGGTGCTGTGGTGTACAGTAACGTTTCGAAGCTGAATGACTGTAGGAAGATACAGGACAACGTAGACAAAATTTGCGGTCGATGTGATAAATGGCAGGTAGCTTTAAATGTGGAGAAATGTAAGTTAATTCGGATAAGTAGGAACAACAAACCTGTAATGTTCTGATACGGTGTTAATAGTGTCGTTTAAATATCTGATCATAACATTGCAAAGCGATATGAAATAGAACGAGTGTGTGAGAATTGTCGTAAGGAAGGCGAATGGTTGATTTCGATTTATTGACAGACTTTTTGGAAAATGTGTTTTACATGTAAAGGAGACGGCATGTATGACACTAGTACTTTAGGACTGCTCGCATGTTTGGAACCCGTAACAGATTGAAGGAAGACATCGAAGTAATTCAGAGGTGGGCTGCTAGATTTGTTACGAATACGTTTGAACAACATGTAAGTGTAACGACGATGCTTCGGGAACTCAAATGGAAATCCCTGGAAGGGAGGCGACATTCTTTTCGAGAAACATTTTTGAGTAAATTGCAGGGAACCGGAATTTGAAGCTGACTGCCAAACGATTCTACTGCCGCCAACGAACATTGCGCGTAAGGGCCACGAAGATAAGAGACGATAAATTAGGGCTCATACGGAAGCATATAGACACTTGTTTCTCCTTCGCTCTGATTTCGAGTGGAACTGGAAGGAAAATGGCTAGTTGAAAGGGAAATGACTGGTTAACAGATTATTCCGTCGGGTCTTGTTAGAACAAGATTATAATAAATGAAAAGCACCAGTTTACTTTTGTTCTACAATATTATTTTTATCGTGTATAACGGTTTTCAGCTTACAAGACCATCTTCAGACATTTACTGAGTATTGTTAGCAAAGAAATTACAATGTTTGCAAACAACATTGGAAGAGAAGTAACACGTCTAGACTGAAGCCGAAACATACAGTAGGTAACATCTTTGACAGTGTGGTGGCAATCCAATGAAAAAGTAAAAAAAAAAAAAAATTAACAGTAAATAAATAAAAATGGAGTAGACAGGAAAAACTTTAACACAAAATAGGAACAGCATGCCTGCAAACAGTTTCTGTTAATAAACAAAACTAATAAAATATACTAAAATTAGTAACTGACAAGGCTACATCAGGAGGTATAAAACTTGGAGAGTGATACACAAAGCAATTAAACATCTATCCCCATGTCCAAAGATGATTTTAAAGCAGAGTTAGAAACAATAAAATAATTTGACACAGCCAATGGCTACAGTCCAGTTCTTATTGACCACATCTTCCATAGGAAACAAAAACGTAAAATTGTACCCCTCCTCTGTGCCCCACCTGCTTCCCCATCCACTGTCTGCACATCTAGGTGATGTATCACAGATTGTTGCCAAAGTGCTGAAAGCCTGCAAGAATAGGCTTTCCTACTATTTTAAGAACACGACGGCCCATTGTGCTTTTAATAGCAAAGATAAGATCCAGTTTTCAGCCAGCAGTGGGGTATACGAAATCACCTGTTGTGATTGTGACAAATTTTACGTCGGTCAGTCAGGCAGAGACATAGCAACTAGGCTGGCTGAACATGAACGCAGCTGGAGGTTGCAGAATTCAGACTCCGCATTTGCTGAGCATGTACTGAGTGAGGGTCGCAACTACCAGCCAGTGTCCCGTGTACTTCACTTAGCAAACAAAGGCCATAAACTCAACCTGCTGGAATCCCTGGAAATTAACAAACGTCTTGCTCACAGTTCAGATATAATCCTAAATGACTAGACACAGCTCAATATTTCCCCTCTCCTAAACATTATATAATCATCTCTGTTGTACATTACTTCACACACTGTCTGTTCCTACATCTTCCCATTTTCCTGAATTCATTAAGTTCTTTTGTTTTATCGAACTTGTCTATGTATTCCACATATACTGTCAGTAGTAACTAACGGGAGAAGTGGTGGTAATATACAGTCGTCATTCATCTGAAAGCGTCGCATATTCCGCCGTTAAGACCAAAATTACAGAGTGTTTCGAGCTGAGCACGTATGTCACAGTTTGTGATAGGAAGGGAAGTGAAGAGCCCGCGTTCCCCTCTAACGTTTCTTTAAAAAAAGTTACAGAGCGTGTTTTATGCTGCCCCCTGTCTTGAGAAGTACCACGTCACCTTTTTGTGGAAGTTCTGAGAAATTTTTAGAGTCTAAAGTCCTAACCGAACTTCCCACATCCACCCCCTAAAAAAACTGTGGGATAACGAGATCAGATTAAAAGATGAAAAGTAATAAGGAGAGTAATCTTACAGATGATCACAATGAGCAGGTGGAAAAATCCTTCAGTAGTGATTGCCTAGCTGGATCGTGAGTACGAATTGTGAACGGCGATTTCTTAGATTTATTTCTTCAAATCGCAGCTGGAAACATCAAAACCAATTCCACCACTGTTCAGTGATCCAAAACCTATCTTTTGATTGATAGCAGTAATCTGCAAGTTGCCGTGTCCCGGCGCAATATTTTGGGGAAAACAGGATACGGGGCAGATTTATCTTATTGTTTGAAGATCATTTACAAGCGATAGGCTTAAAAGGAGCACACTAGTGCCCTACGTGTCACTGAAATGCTACATTTAAAGATAGTTAGAGCTTGTTGAGCGTTTTGTTCACGACTTGAGCATGGGTGCCGAAACGCAGTATGAGTTTAAGATTCGGGAATGGGGAAAATTAAAACTAATTCTTGCCTTAATTCAGTTAACTTGCCTTAAGTTATAATCGAAAGCTAAAACCAAGTATAATGTTCAACTGTGCTGATACATAGCAATGTTCTAACTTAACGTATTTTATGATCAGAATATTAAAAACATGTCAGAGTAAATAACATGGCACATGGCATAAAAGCAGGTTGTCGATAAATTAACTTTAGAACTAAAACTTCAGTAACTTAAAAACTGTGCCTGATATTAACAAATTATTTTCAGCAGATGATAATTTAATTCAAAGATCTTTGATTTACTTTTTTTCTTTTTTTTTAAGGAAAAATCAACTTTACCGCCTCAGGAGAAACAACAGCGTGTTGCCTGTTTCGTACGGACTACGACCTATCTGTTTCAGACTCCAATGTGGACGTGGTATGGCAGGCGTTTGCAAGGCGTCTGACAAAATCGGTGTTTATGGCGGCCAGAGAGTTTTAAATGCGACATCAAGATTGCAAAACGACTTACATATGAATTTACTGCTATATCCTTACCATGGGCAGCTGCTTCAGGCGTTAAAGTGCAAAGAATTGTATCCGTCAAATCGAGCGGACAGAACGTTCGTATATGGTGTTCACGGCATTCTCACATTACACGTGATACGGAAAGAGAAAATGCTTGGTGCGGACTCATGTACAATTACATCATCGATCCATTCTTTTTCGTCGAGTCTGCCGTAAACGTTGGTGTTACAAGAGTTTCCTGTGACACAGTTGGAACACATGCAGCCTGATGTAATATTCCAGCAGGATGCAGCACCACCTAGCTGCTCCCTAAACGTCCGTCAGTTTCTAGATGAAAAGTTTCCGAATAGGTGGCGAGATAGTCCAATTCGATGGCCGCAGCGATCCCCTGAACACACATTATTAGATTCCTTCTGTAAGGTTTTGTAAAGGATCTATTGTACCGAATCAAGGCTAAAGACCTACAGTACTTGAATGTACGCATTCGCAGTTCTTTTCAATACGTCGCCATAGAGATAGTGAATCGTACGTGGAGGGAAATGGAATTCCAGCTAGATATTTTCTACGCAAAACAGGAAGCACACATTGATGTGTATGAATGAGGAAAAAAGCTTTCTGGGTTATTCTGTCTCATGTTGAAAACCATTTGTTAATATCTAATAGAGTTGTGAAGATAATTTATGGGCGCCCTGTGCATCGTTTAATGAGAGATAAGCTGTGTGAAATTCACTTGTAGTATAGAATGCCTATCACGGAAACAGATTTCGAATCTCAAGTGATAGAGAAGTACTAAGTTGAATAAAAGCGGACCTTTAGCAAACACAATCACACCCCGATAATCCGGAAAACAAGAGCTAATTTGAAACGAAACTAAAACGCAAGGCACACTACAAAAGGAATTCTTACAATGTTACGTCCGGTTGAAATGCTCAAAGTTTCAGGCTCGTGCCCTAGAGAAACGGTCTAAAAACTGCTTGGTTAATCGCGTGTTCCAAGTTAGCAAAGGTGGGCTCGACCGAACTAATTGTATCGAATCGAATGCTTTGTTTACCACGCAGCGTGACCGGGGCCCAGTCGACATTAACGTCTCGCGATCTGGTTGGCTAACCAGGTGGCAATACTTTAGTCTTGGAAGAGACCACCGCACAGTCAGACTATCAAAGACGCTTACGTACCACCGCTTAGCAGTCGACGCGCTGTCCTACAGCCTAACCAACCAGGTGACAAGCACAGTGCATAACGTGAATTATGGAAAATACAGATTTCCGTTGTAGCCTACCCTCGATGTTGTTCAACAGGTACGTTCTGCAAGCAGTAAAGGAAACGAAGGAGGAATTGGGAAAAGAGGAAAATACAGTATACAATTTGAAAAATCAGATGAACGTAATGGATAACATCTTGAAAGGCGGATATAAGATGAACATCGACACAAACAAAACAATGGTAACTGAATGACGATGAATTGAATGAGATGACACTGAGGGAATTAGAAAATGAGACATTAAAAACAGTCTCGGAGTGGAAAGAAGGTAACATTTAGCGAGTAAAGCGTGCTTGAAAAAGAGAAATTTGTTAACCTTGAATGTAAATTTAAGTGTAAGGAAGTTTTTTCCGAATATATTTGTCCAGAGTTTATCCTAGTGTGGAAGTGAAACGTGGACGAAACACAGTTTAGACGAGAAGAGAATAGAAGCTTTTGAAATGAAATTAAACGGAACAGCTTTGAAGTTTAGATGGATAGGTCACCTAACTAATAAGGAGATACTGAAGAGAATGGGGCAGAAAAGAAATGTCCGACATAATTTGACTAAAAGAATGGATACGTTGATAGGAGACATCAACGAGGCAGTTTAGTGTTAGAGGACGCATGGGGTAAATATTATAGAGGAAGATCAAGAGATGGATGCAAAAAGCAGATTCAAATGGACAATGGACATCGGTGGCATCAGTTATTCTGGGATGAAGAGAGTACCACAGGTAGTTGCAACAAACTAGTCTTCGGACTGACGACCACGATAGTAATTTTCGAAACCAACGGAATCCCAAATGACATCCAACACTACAATCATTTATGCGGAACTACTACAGTAGGGAGAAACGAGATACAAAGCCTATATTACAGTGTCCCACCGATACCTACGAAAACATATTCAATACTCCCACCCCAAGTAATCACTAGATACGTATCTGTATGTCATAGTACGCGATTAAATGTGACTAGTAGTTCAATCTGTGAATATTTTTGTTTTCTTCGCGTGCAGAAAAGAAGGAGATATAAATCGATGCACAATATATTTTCCGATAAGGAACATATCTAAAAACACCACTGCTAATTATTTACTCTGTGTCTATACAGGATACAGATAACATGTAAGTTTTAAATTTTTTCTCTTATGAAGTCAGTTATTGCGAAGAATAAAAAAACATGAAATTTAAGGAAGATTATAAACCTACATTTCAGCCTAAATAGTTATATATATATATATATATATATATATATATATATATATATATATATATATATATATATATATATATATATCATATTTTTTTATTTGTTTGTTATTGTTTCGGGTTGGTGATTTCGGAATTGTTTATGAATCAGTCCACTCAAAACTATATAGTAGCAATATTTACTGTGCATCATTGTGTGCCTGAGAAGCTTATAAAAAAGTTCTTTACCCCTGCCATTGAACGTATTCTGTCATGTTTACTACTGTGAATAAAAATTTGAAGTTCTACATGTAGGTTCAGTTCATATCCTTTATTTAGTGTGTGGTTACTAGATTATCATGTATGTTTATTTTCTTCATGTTGGGTACCGCCGGCCGGTGTGGTCGTGCGGTTCTAGGAGCTACAGTCTGGAGCCGAGCGACCGCTCCGGTCGCAGGTTCGAATCCTGCCTCGGGCATGGATGTGTGTGATGTCCTTAGGTTAGTTAGGTTTAATTAGTTCTAAGTTCTAGGCGATTGATGACCTCACAATTTAAGTCGCATAGTGCTCAGACCCATTTGAACCATTTTTTGTAGGGTACCACAGCTCTGTGTCTGTTAAATGACGCTTTGAAGTTTTCCACACATCAAAACGTCTTTTGATTATCTATGTTGTAAAAAGTGTGGCCTGTGTAGTTAATGTGAGTAGCTATGTCAGAATTATTGGCGGTGTTGTAATTAGAAGTATTTATATCTTTTTAAATGTAGTTCAGAAGCTTCGTCCCATCTGACCCAAATACTGTACTGTTCATTCATTGCGCTTTTGCGTGTAAACGTCTGACTTGGAAAATTTGTCTTTGTTGGATTTAAGTTATTTACTGCTTTTAGGAAAAGTAACTGTTACCTAAAAGAAGGGAATGCATACTGTCGAGGCGTCTACCTAATTCTTGTTTTTACTATTGTTTCTCTCTATACATGTCCTTACTTTCTTAGAGGTAGCCTGTGAGTGCAGGTTGGAAACCATTTGCAGCTTCTATTTGTTTAATCTCTCCAGTTCCATTTTGAAGAGTATCTTTACTCAATGGCATTTTGTGTGCTCTGTGTTACATCGATCTATATGAAGATAGTTTGCATGTGTAAGGGCATCATGAAGAAGCATGCCTGCTCCTATTCGTAGAAGTGAGTTTTTGTAAGTGCTAAGCGTATTTTCACTGGTGGTAACGTCAATAATCATTGAATTACCTTAAAATTTCTGAAATGTAATGTTTCATAAGTCTAGCTCCAACTGCCATTCCGCGTTCAGAGTCTATTAATTTCCGTCGTGCGGCCATAATCACGTCGGGCACATTTTTAAATGAGTCGCCTGAGTATAATTGACACCTTCGCCGTTGCACTGACCGTCTACACCTTGTGTGCGTTGAACTACATCTGTGTACGTGCATGTCGTTGTTCAATGACTTGTCACCGCAGTGTATATGTTCTTAAACGGTCAACATCTATGGTGTTACGGCAGGTATGTCCACTTCGGCCTGTATGAATTTGAGCGAATTTGTAATGTTTCCAATGTTACACGTTCTGAGACATGCAAGAACTGTGGTTATATTACAAGTGAAACTAAATTAGCCTATGGCTGCTAGGATGGTTCTGCATTTCTTTGATGCTTAGTCGATTTCGGGACTGCCAGTTCCATATTCAGATACACCATGAAATATACAATTGCTCGATGTTATGAAATACTTTTCCGGGATCGTTGCAGGCTGCCATCCGTGATCAGCAGACGGGCAAGACAAGATCCGCGTCCACGGTACCACACAAAATTTCATCGGGCGGCCGCAGACTACGCACGTCTCTGTTATACAACGGTGGAGAGACGAAAACTTGGGGACCAGAGTGTATATAGCATCGATTGTGCACAGCTGTACGCTTTGTAATTGATGTGTAACTGTGATGGGAATCAGACCTGCACAACAAAGGCTTGCGTTCCGGATTACCCGGACTGACACCTCATCAGGAGCGGGCTACACACGAGCTCAGCAGCCGCCGGCTCGCAGCTCTCTCTGCCCGCGGGGCGGCGCTGCGACTGCACTGTGCGCGGGCATCGATGCACGCCACGGCGTGGAAGCTAGCGCGTCGCGCCGCGCCACGCCGGGCTTTATGTCTGTCCGTACGTACGGCTTTTGTGCGGCGAGGGGCGTACAATGGCCGCCACTACGACGGAAACAATGGCGCCAGACGAGGCGCATAACGGCGCTCCACTTGGCACTAAATTATACGATATTGAAAACTCGCTAATTGCGCTCTGTTCGCCGTTCCAAAAGCGCTGTAAGGCAATTTTATTCTTTTACGGTGAATGGGCTTCCCTGTGTTTGCAAAACTGCACAGATAAATATTTGTGTCATATCGGTTCAATACTGTCGCGCGTGGTCGTTATTTTTCACGAGCCTTTGACTAGCGCCCGACTGCCCTCCACTGGCTGTTCTGTTGCGAAGTGGGAGACACTTGTCATTTGTTTTTTCCACCTTCGTGTCTGTGAACAGCGTGTTCTCAAAGTGCTAGTGGCGCCACATTTTTTTTACGCCTTTTCGACAAAGTTCGTCCACCATTTTTGGAGATTTTGTATTGTTTTGTTTTACTCCCTACGAAAGTTCCCTTTATAATATTTTTTTTCCATCGGATCTGCCGGATGTGTTACAGACTCCGCTTCAAAAGTTTCTGCCGAAACACTGCCCGTCAGAGGAAGCGAACCATGCCACGCAGAGCAGTCGCCCAGCAGTTGTGACGCGTTTACTTCACTGCAGGATATTTTTTTATCAGAGTGAAGCATTTCTCTCGCTTTTTCGCTAAACTTTTTACGCTCTTACTGACCAAAGTTAAAGTGTTAATTACAAAGATGTGCGCCAGGCATCAAGAAGACTACGGCGTTCACAGTAGTATTAAAATTAACATAAATTACAGTGTTCTAAGAATTTAAAGAAATCATGAAGCACAGAGGTACCCAGGACCTCTACCAGAAAAAAAAAATGAGTACATGCTCCGTCTATTAATACTGTAATACACAGTTCCTTTCACAATCAAAATCAGTATTACTGAATTTAAGTGTCTTAGTTTCTGTCAACCAACGAATGGGGTTACGGTTGGCCTCACTGTTATCCCCTGGGATATCTCATTCACACTTAGTATATTTTTACGTGTATATGAAATCTGTTTCGGCAATTCACATGTGTACTTCTCGACAGTCACCTGACTGTGTAGGTTAATAGTACCTTACCCAGGTGGTACACTGTGCCAAAACAAATGCACTGTCTCAAGTGGCGAAGTGTATTTATGCACAAAGAATGTAAATGGTGGGTTTATATTAGCAGCAAAATACTTTGTCATTACTACAAAACTCAATTATTTTTCACTTTACTGGAATTGCTTTTACGTGGGAAGTCTAGGCAAATGGATGTTAGACAAACTTATGTTCCACAAATGAACGTATTACGGATATCATACAAGGCAAATTTCGACCCACAGAGAATTGACTTTATGACTGGTTCTCGTAATACACGATCCAGTCGCATTAATGCGACCGTCGGCTAGGTTTGACATCAGCTTGCAATAATCACTCACAGACGGTTGATGGCAGTACTGACAGTGGAGTGAGGCGAAGAATGTTATTGTAATGTGGAAGCGGAGATATTTATCTGCCGTCCAAAATGGCATGATCATTGGCTTTCTGTCAATAGCTGAATCATTTCCGAAACGGTTAGTTTGTAAAATTTTCGCTTCCTACCGTGGTTAAAGTATACCCGAATGATGTTCTCCAAACCCGGCACCAAGGCAACTGTTGTGTATCACTGGCCATAGATAGTAGGGTGCACAACGGCTGTAGAGGGGTGTCCGGGCGAATAGTTGTGCAACTGATGGGTAGTTCACCGTTCATACGAAGGAAGGGGCTACCTACAGTGTCTCCTCAACGGTAGTTCAGTGGAGGTTGCTGCATATTGGCCTCTGCAGCAGGCATCTAGATCATGCACCAGTGCCGATTACAGTTTATCGTCAACAAAGGCTGGAAATTGCTCGACATTACCCCAACTGGACATCCGCGGAGAGACGGCAGGTGACATTTTCAGATGAAAAGTATGAAATATCTCAAAGCCAATACCTTGCAACAATCGTCGGAAGGGTGCAGGCTGGAAGGGGGAGCGTTTTGGTCTGGAGCATGTTTTCGTGGCATTCCGTGGATAAATTCCTCATTCTGGAAGGCACAGTTTTCACCAAAAGTATGCGTCTATCTTTGGGGACCACGTTCACCTCTAAATGCTGTTCGTTCCTCGGCACGGTGACATCCAGCAGCAGGACAATGCGAAGTGTCACACAACTATCAGTTCACATGCGTGGTTCGGAGAGCACCAGGATTAGTTTACTCTACTTTCCTGGCCATCAAAGTCCCCGACTGAAGCCCAGTCATGAATCTGTGGGACCACTTCTATCGGGCTGTGCACACCAGGGATCCTCAACCTAGCAACCTAGCGGTGCTGGCCACGGCACAGGAGTCGCCATGACTCCATATTTGTCGGTACCTTCCAGAACCTCGTTGACTGTTCTTTCAAGTCTCGCAGCGTTCGACCCTGCAAAAGGTGGTTATTCAGACTTTCAGTGGGTGGCCACGTTAATGTGACTGGACAGTGTAGTTTCTTTTGCCTTACTTGTGCTGTAATTGACAATTTTAGGACATCTGACAATTTTAACGTCGTCTTAAAAGACTGGGCGACAGCGAGTTCACTTTTACCTCAGATTACTTCTGACTTCTTTTATCGCATTTTCTACGTTTTAGCCACATTCGTATCTACTAATTTTCGTAAGGGCGCTTATAATCTCGTTACTGAACACCGCTAAACTACAAATAAACGCACACTCATAAGCACGCAAATTAGGTAATACGAGGGCAGTTCAATAAGTAATGCAACACATTTTTTTTCTCGGCCAATTTGGTTGAAAAAACGGGAAATTTCTTGTGGAATATTTTCAAACATTCCCGCTTCGTCTCGTATAGTTTCATTGACTTCCGACAGGTGGCAGCGCTGTACGTTGCTGTTAAAATGGCGTCTGTAACGGATGTGCGTTGCAAACAACGGGCAGTGATCGAGTTTCTTTTGGCGGAAAACGAGGCTTTACGTTTACGTTTAAAACGTTACACTTCTTTGAATGACCTTCAGTTAACACTGTCTGTATACCTGAACCACACATCTCGTCTGTCTCCGCTTATAAATTACCGTACGAGGGAAAGGTGGAAAATAAGTTTCCCTGTCGACTGTGAGCAGAGTTGTGTGATATGGGCGGAAGACGACAAGGCAGGTGATCGCGCAGGTGCAAGACACCAATACACCATTGGTTAGAGGTCGACCGCGATCAAGCAGATGGGGCTAACGCAGTGCCTGCGCAAAACGGAGGCCGGCCGCTCAGTCTTTCCCCGGAGCTATGGAGAGAAGGCACGTTTTGCAGTCGTGATCAAAGGCGAAAGTGAGAGCTGTTATTCCGCTATGAATGGCCACGTGGAGTATAAGGCACAGAAATTCATAACCGCCTTGTTGAGGAATATGTGTCACGTGTGATGTCGAGGCAAATGGTGCGGAGATGGTGCCAGCAACTCAATGATGGACGTCAGCAAGTGCAGGACATAACGAGACCTGGACGGACGCGCACGGCCACTACAGATGCAAATGCCAGGAGGGTGGATGACAGGCATATCACCATCGATGGAGTAGCTGCAGAACTTGGAATCTGACATTAGCGAGCTCACAAGATCATCCACGACATTCTTCGATACAGGGAGGTTTCAGCACGATGGGTGCCCCGCCAACTGACCCCGACACACATGGAATAACGCATAGCGTTCAGCCTGGAACAGCTCGTACGTTACCATGAATCTGGCAATGACCTTCTGTTTCGGATTGTGACGGGCGATGAAATGTGGGTCCACCATTACATGCCCGAATCGAAGGCCGCATCCATGGAGCGGAAACATCCGTCATCACCTGTCCGAAAGAAGTTCAAAAGCACTCCGTCTGCCGGTAAAGAGCTACTCACCGTTTACTGGGACGCCAAAGCAGTTTTGCTGCTGCACTTTCTGGAGGTTGCAACCATCAATGCTGAGCGGTACTGTGACAATCGGTCGAAGTTGAAAGAGATGATTCGGAAAAAGCGGCCTGGCCTTCTCAGATCTGGCGTTCTGCTGTTGGATGACAATACGAGACCACACACGGCTACGGCAACGCAAAACCATATGGCGACTCCTAGTCGGGAACGCCCACACCATCCGCCTTACAGTCCGGATCTCGCACCAAGTGACTTCCATCTGTTTCCTGCTTTGAAGAAGACCCTCGGCGAAAGGCGCTTTGGAAGCAATGCTGACCTCAAACAAGCCATTCAACGTTTCTTCCGAATGCAACGCCCTGATTTTTTTCCTAGAAGGCTTTTTGAAGCATATAAAGCGGTATGACAAATGTCTCAACGTACTTGGAAATAATGTAGAAACATAAAGATATGTCTTATCTTTAATGTCTCATTCTCTTTTCTTTCCTTTCACATACAACTCTGACCACAGTCGACAGGGGAAACTTATTTTCCAACTCCCCCACGTATTACTGGTCTCAAATGGGTTGCAAGGTTTTATCACGTTAAAAGGTCGTATTTCATGGAATTGTCCTTCGCTGAAACCTTAAACGTATACATTCCGAAACTAGTCGTTAGAATCGATATTAAAGTAGAATCAATGAATGATGGTGCCACTTGGAGGTTTCCGTGAAGCCTTATTGGTACGTATTATGTAAGATCAATGAAGTTGATAGAATCCCTTCCGTCTGCTTCATAGCTTATTATATGATGTATGTACATGTAATCCGACTGAATTGAAGAGCTCACTATTTTAAGGTTTTATGTTCTTCTACCTTAGCACCTGCCTGATTGGGGACTGGGCCCTATCTCATTTCCATCACTGAAAGCTTTATTTGACGTAATGCACGTTTCCTCGTCAGCATGACGATAGTAGATGCAGTGCATTAAGTGGATAGAGTTTCCAAACATTTCCATGTGTGTCCGTTTGGAACATCTAGTGGACAACTCCGCTTCTCAGTGAGGGTCCTGACCACCATGGCGTATCGTACACCGAACTTAATCATCTTCCTACAACCACAAAGATCACATTATGCCCCTTATTCCCTTTTTTACCTTGTTACTAGTGACTCGTGAGTTACGGAACCCATCATGGTGACTTGTCAACGGTAGACATAATTATGTAACTGCATAGAAACATAAATCCATTGTAGCTACCACTTAATTACTTACATTACAGATATGCACTGTGTTTAACTGTTCTATATCATCAAGATTTCCGCAAAACACACATAGATGTTTCATACTCCGACCCTGAGAATCCCAAATTAAAAACGGTTTACAACGTATTAATTAATGATATACTTTTTTTACTTTTATATTTGTGTGGCGTAGTTACCTATGCATCTGATAAAAGTTTGGAATGATAATTATTGTATTATTTATAAATATTTTCATTAGCTAACACTAACATATCCATTGACCTTTATTATGGTAGTACTTACTCTCAATGTCATTGTGTGGTTCCATAGCTGTTCAAATGGTCATTAAATGAATACTACTGACGTTTTGTTTTCTTTTGTTTCAGGTAATACTGCCTCGGAACGTGTATTGTTAGCAGTGCGGCGTGAACAGTAAGAACGTCAAGTGCAACTTTCTCATTTACTTCTGCTAATGGCATTCTCCTTTCCACCATATTCAAGAGAAATCTAATTTCTCTCAATACTCCTTCGCCTGATAAACAGTATTAAGCTGTGTTGGTTATAACATCCTAGGCTGATATATCTGCTACTACTAAAGAAACGGACTAAATTGTTACTCTCAGATGTATCTTGTAAATTACAGTTGTTAATGTTGGGGACAACAGTGGGAAGTTGATGCCAGAGGTACATGTATAAATTCGTCTAAAATAAAACATTTGGATCTTTCGCGTAACTGTAAACAACATTACTGCCAGAAATTAGTACTAAGACGAATCATTGGAAGTTGTTCTTAAAAGCTTTACATGTTGATTTTACAATTTATGATTTGTTACTAACAACTCATAAAAATACAAACAACATAGCGGACACACTAACTGTTGAAACGGTGTATGTATTACGTTGTATTAGTTCATAATTTATTACGTTTCATACATAAAAGACTTTGACATAGACCAGTTGAGGTAATTACAGATCGGCACGTATGTCCGTTGTTTAGTTACAATAACTACTGAAACGGTAAGCACTATCTTAATTGGAACTCTAGCCCTGGCCAAGCGAATACACTGACTGAGTAGTTTACGCAAAAAGTGGTATATAGAATCGTTCAGTTCAATCGATATTAATATAAGTAATCTTCATGTCCTTCTCGACGCACTAAATGCACATAGATGATTTAGTTTTTGCCTGTTATTTATATTCCAGCAGCATGAAGACGGTTGGCTTCGGCAATGATGCCATTGTTTAGCTTTCGAACAGAAAAGATTTAAGTATACCGATTGGATGTGAACTTGATGAGATATTAGTGATTTATGAGAGCTTGAATTATGTGTGATGGTGCTGTGGACTACCAGTAACATTTTAGATGTGAGGTAGCTTATATTTGATATGAAGGATAAAGTTTCAGGAACAATTTCCTGCTCTGTGAAATAAAAGCAGTGGAAATTAGAGAAAGTATAAGGTGTGCGGAAAGGTAAGAGAACGTGGTGGTAGCCATATATATTGTTGTTATCTTGTACACTAAACGTGACACAAATATATACGGCGCAATCATTCATAGACATATTTCCGACCTACACGTCCCCTAATGAGGGCCTGAAATATCAAATACGAGGGCAGTTCAATAAGTAATGCAACACATTTCTTTCTGAAACAGGGGTTGTTTAGCTACACAACACTATTTTTCAACGTAATCTCCATTCAATGCTACGGCCTTACGCCACCTTGAAATGAGGGCCTGTATGCCTGCACGGTACCATTCCACTGGTCGATGTCGGAGCCAACGTCGTACTGCATCAATAACTTCTTCATCATCCGCGTAGTGCCTCCCACGGATTGCGTCCTTCATTGGGCCAAACATATGGAAATCCGACGGTGCGAGATCGGGGCTGTAGGGTGCATGAGGAAGAACAGTCCACTGAAGTTTTGTGAGCTCCTCTCGGGTGCGAAGACTTGTGTGAGGGTTTGCGTTGTCATGAAGAAGGAGAAGTTCGTTCTGATTTTTGTGCCTACAAACACGCTGAAGTCGTTTCTTCAATTTCTGAAGAGTAGCACAATACACTTCAGAGTTGATCGTTTGACCACGGGGAAGGACATCGAACAGAATAACCCCTTCAGCGTCCCAGAAGACTGTAACCATGACTTTACCGGCTGAGGGTATGGCTTTAAACTTTTTCTTGGTAGGGGAGTGGGTGTGGCGCCACTCCATTGATTGCCGTTTTGTTTCAGGTTCGAAGTGATGAACCCATGTTTCATCGCCTGTAACAATCTTTGACAAGAAATTGCCACCCTCAGCCACATGACGAGCAAGCAATTCCGCACAGATGGTTCTCCTTTGTTCTTTATGGTGTTCGGTTAGACAACGAGGGACCCAGCGGGAACAAAACTATGAATATTCCAACTGGTGAACAATTGTGACAGCACTACCAACAGAGATGTCAAGTTGAGCACTGAGTTGTTTGATGGTGATCTGTCGATCATCTCGAACGAGTGTGTTCGCACGCTCCGCCATTGCAGGAGTCACAGCTGTGCACGGCCGGCCCGCACGCGGGAGATCAGACAGTCTTGCTTGACCTTGCGGCGATGATGACACACGCTTTGCCCAACGACTCACCGTGCTTTTGTCCACTGCCAGATCACCGTAGACATTCTGCAGGCGCCTATGAATATCTGAGATGCCCTGGTTTTCCGCCAAAAGAAACTCAATCACTGCCCGTTGTTTGCAACGCACATCCGTTACAGACGCCATTTAACAGCTCCATACAGCGCTGCCACCTGTCGGAAGTCAATGAAACTGTACGAGACGAAGCGGGAATGTTTGAAAATATTCCACAAGAAATTTCCGGTTTTTTCAACCAAAATTGGCCGAGAAAAAAAATGTGTTGCATTACTTATTGAACTGCCCTAGTATATCTTATAAGTCTTACCACGAACCGAAAAGTTTCTGCGCTAAACTCATTTGTTGTTGTACGTATTTGATGTTCATTGCTAGAAATAAATTGAGCTCATTGACGAAACTATGTTTTTCCGCATCAATACGAAATAAAATTCGCGTGTAATATTTAAAGGAACTGCAGCACTATTCAAAATAAGTGTGTTTATATCTCTAAGTCTTATGTATGTCAAACACATACATTTTGACATGTATTTAGTAGAATAGACGACTAAGTTCTAAACTGGGGCAATTAAAAGCTTAAAGGCTCAATCATCAACTTTATTCCCTAGTAACCGGTTTCACTTATTTGATCGCCATCGTGCTATCAACATGGATTAAAGAGAAATTAATACGTAAAGATGCAGACGTTGCTTGTCAGGCGATACCTCCTGGCCAGAGACTTCACCTTCCTTGGCTCCAAATTAAGTTCAAATGGCTCTGAGCACTATGGGACTTAACAGCGATGGTCATCAGTCTCCAAATTAAGTCTTATCCTTTGTGAGAGCGGGCTCATGGTCTGATGAGTGTGTAACGTATGAGACAACCAGTACAGAAAATTGATAGCATTATTTAAATGAGTATGACAAAGAAGCTACAGGTAACACATCAACTGCTGAAACATATATTGGCAAAAAAATATTATTTCCATATGAAGAAATTTCTTTGCGATTTCTCTTTGCTACCACAGTCAAAAAGAGCTGCGACATACAAAATACGCTAGTTCCTGAAAATTGTTATATCGCCACGTAACAGTGTGAGGGACTTAAGGACTGAGCTATCCAGTAAATCTGAAAACTGCGATACCGGTTTTTTTATGGTCATTGAAACGGAGGAGCAAAACACTGGCAGAGTTCTAGTTGAGAGGGGGGGGGGGAGGGGAGGGGCTCATGAATCATTTCTGTTGACCTCACGCACAGCACTAAACGGCAAGGTTTCCATTAAGACTCTCGGACCAGCACACAGTCTTAAACTGTCGAGTAGTTTCAAAACAGTGCTCATTACACATCGGGCTGAAAAATTCATTCTGAGCACGACGAATGCGCTGTTATCACCGATCTGAATAGTATGATTACAAATTCTGCGGTAGCCAGACTACACAGAAACCAGCAAAGCCCGACTATGAAGAAGCAAACTGCCATGTGTAAAATAGCTTCGAAGTTCTCGTTAATTTACGCTTGGAGTTCCTGTGTTAAATATCTGTTAAGCATGTAAGTGGGTTATAATACGGTGTGAAATTATGTTTAAAGTTTGTTGAACGTCGCGAAGTGCTCTCGTTTTCTAAAACTGTATGGATGTAGGTAGAATAATTTGAGCTCCGTTTTAAGCGAAGTTATTTTTGCACCCATTTCCATGTTTATGACGTTATATCTCCAGAACTATGTGTCGTACAATGATATAGTATTGCAGCTACCTTCAGTGGTATATGTGGATACTGCCTTCAAAACGTGTTGTGAGTATAGTTCTAAAGAAGTAATAAATTAAAACATCATGCCTGATTAGATGGTTTTCTTGCATGAAAAACGAAAATGCACTAGCAATAAATTTGTTTCCTTCTATCATTTTGTAGGAGGTGTCAGTGAAAAAAGGTTTCATAAAGTTTTGAAATTACGTGTTAAGTTTGCTGCATGTCGCTAAGCGCTATTATTCTCAAATACTCAATGAATAAAGTCTGGGTAGTTGTGCGCCATGAGATATGGAGACTCGAGACATACCCACATACAATTTCCAACTGTAATACTTGTCTCACTGCCGTGGTAAACATTTCAAATGAGATTATACTTCTTAATTAATAGTTTGTGGCAGTTTTTAAATTCTTACATTCAGTCATTGTTTATATGAAGTACTGAAAATCAAATTTTGTGGTCCAGATATGGAACCGGCAGCTGTGACCATGCTCTGTGGACCATAAACTGTTTAAACCGTTTAATAATACAGATTTAGAAATTACAATTTTACAATGCTCCTAATAAGAGAGGGGTAATACTGCATTTCTTCCTGATTGTGTCAAATCATGAGCTTATTTCATTGTTTTAAGCCCGCAGCTCGTGGTCGTGCGGTAGCGTTCTCGCTTCCCAAGCCTGGGTTCCCGGGTTCGATTCCCGGCGGGGTTAGGGATTTTCTCTGCCTCGTGATGGCTGGGTGTTGTGTGATGTCCTTAGGTTGGTTAGGTTTAAGTAGTTCTAAGTTCTAGGGGACTGATGACCATCGATGTTAAGTCCCATAACGCTCAGAGCCATTTGAACCATTTTTTTAAAATACTTGTTTATTCACGGCTGTGCATTTCATACAGCTAAGAACCAGTAACGGTTCAGGCTCTTTTGAGTTATCATCAGAACCAGTATTCTGTTACGAAAGTAGGGCGAAACACGTCAAACTGTTATGTGAAGCACTTCTTGATCACTTGAAATCGGTATCAAGGGACCAAGATCGGCGCTAGATTATTGGCTGATGTATTACTTTCGCAACAATATGCTAATGCTGACGATGACTCATAATAGTCGAAACCGGTAAAATACTATAAAGTCAGTTCAGTATGATGAACACATTTGTGAATAAAAAAAGTGTTTTATTTTCAAATCAGATGACTGGCTCCATTTTGGTAATTTGAGATATTTTACCGATAAAAACTTGAAAGACCAACGAGCCGTGAGCATTTTTGCCGTTTATTGCGTCGGTTGTGGGGTTAGGAGAGTGTGCGTGAAACACACAGCTCCACCTGTCCCCTCACCCCTCACCCGCTTCCTTCGGCAAAGGCAATCGGTCACCGCTCCAGCTGCGTCTCTGTACAACTCCTATAATCGAGTCAACGACCGCAGATGTCGATAGGTCCGATAATGTAGGTTGCGCACCGCGATGTTCCATTAATCAGCGGTGTGCGCGCCCTCCATTATGAAGCAATAGCAGTTACGGTGCTCTGAGGAATGGACCTAATCAATATTCGACCGAGGGGGGCCATTGAGTCTGCATTTCGCCTCGTTACGGTATAAAATATCAGCGGTTCTCCAACGGAAACACATTGAATGGTAATGCGTGTACCACTCTCCGGGTGAAAAAAGGACAAGTACGAGATCCGAATTCGCAACAGCACTCGCTAGACACAGTACAAGAGAACAACAGTATAGAGTCTGATTTCCTCCTTTATGTTCTTCAAACAGAAGTTATAAATTAAACATGAAATCAAAATTATTTCCTTCAATAAATTCAAGTAAATGTTGATTAATGTAGTTACTTAACTCGCAATAGCGCTACATTTCTTTCTTAATTTTTTCCATTTTTCTGTTAAAAACAGTACTTCTCAGTAGGATATAAATTGCAGTGTATGTTATTGTTGTGGCTTTACATGTCGCCTACGTGCAAAGAGCACGACAATTTCTAGATCAAGCCACCAAACTCACGATTGTAAACAATCATTTTCCAGTATATTTAATTTCTTTTCTATTTCTGCCTCTTAACACTGCATCAGGTCAGACTGAATGACATTTAAGCAGTTAATAGGTTGTAGTATAGCGTATAGTTCTAGTGAATACAGTGCAGTGAAAATAGTGATAAAGGTTATGAAAAGGTATAAAAGAAACGTGGGGAAATTTCAGCAGACTTTGAGTTTCAACTTACCTCGTGGAGTCAGTAGAATTCTTCTTCCCTCTTCCACGTATTTAAATTTTGCTTTTTGGAGGCTTAATAAATGGAGAGATGATTCATATCGGTGAAAGAAACGCTGATTACTATGGAACTGGTATCCTAATAACGAATTTCGTCTTCACTTAAAAGCACAGAGATGAACGCAGGTCCTTGAGAGATTGATGTCATTCCAAGCAAAACACTGCAATTAAAAGTTAGCACTGCCTTCCAAGGAACTCATAAATGATGTGGAAATATTCTGACATTGTGCCGTACTGAAATGTCAAATTGTCAGAAGTTGGTTCCTGCATATTTTATTCATAATGAGTTATCCAGTTCTAACAAAACAATTTACGACGCGCAGAGTTCCTGGCAATGAGCACTTTCATTTTAAAAATAACCATGTGATACGGAGCATAATTACAAAAGGTGTATGTAATATGATGCTTTCAATTTTTCCTCCACTATGTGCCAAACGGAACCTAGCACTCTTTAACTAAGACGTTCTCCAAACTGCCATTTTAAACGAAGTATTCTGTAGCTCTCTTGCTGTGGGAGATGAGAGCTATTTTCTTTCGTAATAGTTCTCCTCGTATACCTAAGTGTGAGGAAATATTGTCTATGAACAGTACAAGGTGGCTGCTATGATTCTGTTATAGAAAGCAACAACGTCTTTAAATCTATGGCCAGTAAAATACGTTGGAAACATCGTCTTCGACTTAGACACAAGTATTGCTCTCCATCTCTGTAGTAATTAGAGACAAACTGAAAGGCACACCTGGAATCTTTGCTATAATCTTCTGAAGGCAAGAAGGAAAATAACGAATAAACACATGTCACTGAGATTCAATCATTATAGACGAAGCATAAGTTAGGACTGAGAGTAAATGAAGAAACAATTCGGTTGCGTCGTTTTCAGGGCCCTTTGCAATAGCTCATTTAAAGAAACCTCGGGAAACCGAAGTCTGGATGGCCGGACGGGAATTCAACCGTCAATTTCCCATATGCCAGTCACTGTGCGACCTCGCGCGGCACATACGAGTAGAATCTATATGTTTGCTGTCATATACTTTAAACATCCGAAGTTTTTCCTAATTGTCTTTTTGATATATTTCCATCCCTTTAAAACACTTCATTTCATTATTTATCATACTCCAATTTGAGAACAAATTAATCGCTATGAAAATTTCAATGTTTCAAAGTGTCGATTTTGACTTTCCAATTCAGACGTGTAAAATTTCATGTTTTTATATATTATTTGCTGTGATGCAATCGTAGATGCTTGTTGTTACTTACTGAGAGTAGAAATAATTTTAATTTACTCTTCGTTTGAATTTTTCACAGGTGTAGTATGAACTTGGGACGCTTAACCCAGAGTTTTCCTTTCTTCGGCGCAACTTTAGCATCATTTAGAAAATGTTAATTGCTGTTTCGTTTACACGCATTAAAAGAAATGTAGCATGCATTTTTCTCATTTCTTGCAGAAATTTCGTATGTGTTAATTGTGCACACAATCTTACTACATAATTATGCATTGTATGTCTAGCCGATAACTGTAGATGATCGGTCTGTGACCAATGTAATGGTCATACTGCTATGCCATTTATCACAATACACTGAAGTTGTTGTCCAACGTTTCGTCTGACGCATATCTTAACAGTTGCGAGTACTACACAATTTTAGAAGAAATTCTACAAAGAGAAATCCATGCAGAATTTGTTGCTGCCTTAAGGAAAATGAACTCTTTTTCCTCACACAAAAATGTCTTCATATACAAATAAGATATTTTCCTAAAAATGAACATAAGATCGGAACACCGCATTACTTAAAACACTGATTGTGTTTTCTCATAGGCTGACGCCACTGAAATCGCTAGAGATTCATGTAGATTATAAATGCTCGTGGGGCCATATAGGACGTCAATGCATGCATATAAACGTAATGTGTGCATAGGTACTTCTCAGCATCATATGGTCGCGTTCATAGTAAAGCTGATAACCCTTGCTGTTATTGAAAGAACAGGACTTCCTTTTTTTAAAAGATCAAACAAGTTATTTTTAACACTTTGAATAAAACAGGGTTTATAATCGAATGCTTTGTTTTGCAAAGGCCAAACTTGTATTGGAGTGTTTAGTGACGACCAGAAGGAACCTACACCGGTACATATTCGTCAGCACAAGTTCTTTAATTGATACTAACAATTTCTCTTGTTCTTTGTTGTTTCCTACTTTTCCAGTACTTTTTTATCACAACCGCGTGTTAAATTTTCCTTTCCTTCGGCCTTGTCAATACTGATTTCTTGCTTTCTCTCGGTTTAATACTCTATTCTTACAATAGTCCCATTCTGTTATTACGTACTCACTACTCATCCGTGTAATCCGTGCTACTACTCTCCTCTTTTTCCAGAAATACTACTTCTCCAGAAATATAGGACTATTTATTTGGTAACCCTGTTCTCATTCATTCGGTAGAGATGTATAAAAAGTTTAACCCATGTTTGGAATTATTTTGGATAGTTACAGCACATTTTGCTAGAGCTCCTCGTTACATATCACTTTCCAATCCTTTGTCGCTGCTATAAATATTTCGGGCTTTCCACTATAGTGTAGTGTTTACATTTTGCATAACCAGACATACATTTCTGGAAGCAGACTGTTCTGTTCGACCATATGATATTCCCATTTTATCAGTTCTCTCATATATTCCTAAGCTTTCTACGCCAGGCAGTGTAGTTTGTATGCTATTTAAATCTACTAACTCGTCCTATGCTAACAGTTTGTGTTTCTATGTGTTTTGGTGCATTTTTTGTTAAATATATAGTTTTTACTTATTTTTGACCGAATAACAATTCATAAACTTCATACTTCAATAAGCGTTTCGCTTTACATTGTTGCGACGCTGCAGGAGTTTCACGAAGATCGTCAGCTGAGCACATGCGTGCAAGAAGTGGCCTAAAGAGCATGCGACTACCTATGCGCCTGGTATGCCAAGAAATACAACAAATTCCAGATTGTTTAGTCGCCAGGTTCGCCAAATATAAAACGTAATGAAAACATGTAGGGAAAACATCGAGCACGTAGACGGTAACATTACAGTTGACATAATTGTGGATGCTGACTACGGACTAACATGTTAGTCTGAAAATGTTTTCGATCATGAATTTTTTTCGCTCATGTGATAGCGCTGCCGACGTGCGTCAACTGACTTATACGCATCTTGAAAAGATCATTGTATCTAGAACTGTGACTGCTAAGAGTATTTCAGCTCTTGTACCTGATTTATATTTGAACATTAACAACACAAATTTTTCAACATATTTTACTGTTATACATTCATAACACTTCATTTATCAGCATTAGGTAATCGTTCCTGTTTTCAGTTGCAAAAGTACAATTATCAGGAGTCAAACGTTCGTTTAATAATTCATTGCAGTCGATGTAAAAATGATCGATAAATCGTGATTATAATTTTGGTGCAGCGATAGGTATGTAAATGTATGTAAATGTTATACGTACCAGGGGCTTTTCGGCTCTTCTGTTTCCGCACCATTACCGTCGAGCCGGTGTAGCTAGAGGAACTCCTGCAGTCGTAATAATAACGAGCAGTTTTATCACGTTAAACAAAAGTCTGTGAGTAGATCCGCAACCGTAATGGCACTAAATGGTATAAAACTTGCCTTGACCACCAATATAATTTTGACATCCAACGAGATGAGGGTTTAGAGGGATCCCCATCATTAGACCTGTTAAAATAAATACCAAGTATCTTGTCACTTCCAACTCCATTCCATAATACCGCCAGTGCCCAACTCATCTGCACACTGAAGGCGCTAGGGAAAGCAGTAGAATGCAACAAAATAATGAACAATGTTATGAATAGAATCAAATGTTCTGCATTATTAGGATTAATCTGGGTTAAGAAAATCTGTGTACTGTTTCATTTCTACATTAATATTTACTTACGTTTGACCATCGAGCAAGAATTACTAAATTTATTTATTAACAGTACTTTTTCGTTCTCAAAGAGATTATTTATCTAGATGTTTACGCTGATGTTTACGTTGTAATTCAGATGGTTCAGATGGCTCCAAGCACTATGGGACTTAATACCTGAGGTCATCAGTCCCCTAGACTGAGAACTACTTAAACCTAAGTAGCCTAATGACATCACACACATCCATGCCCGAGGCAAAATTCGAACTTGCGACCGGAGCAGGGGCGCGGTTCCGGACTGAAGCGCCTAGGACCGCTCGGCCACAACGGCCGGCAAGGAACTACGTGCATGAGTAGTTAAATAAAACTCTGAACTGTTAAGGTATTATGTGCTATATTAATATACATGCCTCAGAACACAAACTGTAAACGCGATCTGACCACAAATTTTTAACGAAATAGACTGACGGAAAAAAATCGCATCATCAAGAAGGAGTTGTGTGACGTAGACGAAAGTTGGTAGTCATGTTCCTACGTCTGAAATACTATGTCTATTCATATTTCTCGCCAGTGACACAAGAGAGGCGCTAGTAGAACCACAATCAGAATACAAATCAGGTTTGTTTCTAATTCACGGTCTAACGGTCATGGGCGTTAGTTACCTTTGCCATTTGATTTGGTGAGTTGATGATAGAAAAGAATGTCTTTATGGCAACACAGACGCCATTGTCAAAACCTCATTGTGTTTGAACGATGTCGTGTAATGGGGCTACGAGAAGCTGGATGTCCCTTCTGCGATATTGCAGAAGGACTTCGCAGCACTCTAGCCACTGTACATGGTGGTCACTAGAATACACGGTCATAAGAAGACAGGCCTCCGGATTCCACGTGGCACTGCCGAGAAGGAGAACTATCGTGATAGGCGTATTGCTCAGGCGCATCGTTCTGCATCTATAGCAACAATATGAGCAGCGTTTGGCACGACAGTGACATAACGAACTGTTGCAACTGGGTTACTTAAAGGACTGCAACGCGTCAGACGCTCTTGTAGAGTGTATTCCACTGACTCCAAACCACTGCCATGTATTACTTCAGTGGTGTCAAGCGGAAGCTCAGTGGTGGGCAGCTTGGAGATCTGTAGTTTTTTATGATAAAACCTGGTTCTGTCTTGGTGCCAGTGATGAGCGGGTGTTAGTTAGAAGGCGGCCAATTGAGACCAGTCAACCTATCTAAGTACGAGATACACTTGACCTACACCTAGGGTGCGATTTCGTATAACACTAGGAGCACCCTTGTGGTTATTCCAAGTATCCTGATTGCCAAACTGTACGTCGATTTCGTCATTCGACCTACTGTGCTGCCTTTCATGAACAGCATTCCAAGGGGCGTTTTCTAAGAAAATAATGCTCGCACATATAGTGCCGTTGTAATCCATTTGCTCTACAGAATGTTGTCATGGTATCTTGGCTTGCTCGATCACCAGATCTGTCTCCAATCGAGAATGTATGGGACATCATCGTCGACTATCGCCATTCACAAACAGCATTAACCGTATCATTATTTACAGACCATGGTCAACAGCCAATGAACTTCATGTCACAATCCGACATCCGGCACCAGCACAACGCAATGCATGTACTTTTGTATTCCCACCTTGAACTTTTTGGAGGTTTACTACTGTTATTTATGTACCAGCACTTCAAATTTGTAGTGACTTATCTCGCGCTTACATTAACCTGTGATTTCGCAATGTGAATCACTTAAATATATTACTTAGACAAATACCTGGAGATCAAAAATTCAGTATAAATTTGGAAACTTAATAAACCACGGAATAATGTAGATAGAGAGGTAAAAATTAACACACATGCTTGGAATGAGATGGGGTTTTATTAGAACCAAAAAAAAGTATTGCTAGACGCGTGAAAGAGCTCTTGCGCGCGTCGTTTGGTGATGATCGTGTGCTCAGCCGCCATCAATCCGTGCGATTATTGGGTTTGGGGTTACCTGAAGTCGCAAGTGTATCGTGATCGACCGACATCTCTAGGTATGCTGAAAGACATCATCCGACGCCAATGCCTCACTATAACTCCGGACATGCTTTACAGTGCTGTTCACAACATTATTCCTCGACTACAGCTATTGTTGAGGAATGATGGTGGACATATTGAGCATTTCCTGTAAAGAACATCATCTTTGCTTTGTCTTACTTTGTTATGCTAGTTATTACTATTCTGTACAGATGAAGCGCCACCTGTCGGACATTTTTTGAACTTTTGTATTTTTTTTGGTTCTAATAAAACCCCATGTCATTCCAAGCATGTGTGTCAATTTGAACCTCTCTATCTACATTATTCCGTGATTTATTCAGTTTTCAAATTTATACTGACTTTTTGATCATCTGGTATATTCCAGAAATTTCATTACGCCTCGTTAATCATTTTTTGATGTTGCTATTATTTCCGTCAGTGTAGTTACAGGCACACACACTTACTTAATATAGGCACAACGGTAGTAAATTTTGGAGTGGAAGAGATTTCATCAAAGATCTGTCAAAAAGTTACATAATGCTAATGCTTGTAGTGAAAGGCGTGCTAAGAGTATGATTCCTAATATTCCTTACCACTGAAATTACACTTGAAAATAATATTCATTGCAACACTTCATTAAACCATGTAGATCAATGGAATGATTTAAGAACAAAATATCCGTATACTTTCACAAGCTGTGACATTGTCGTGGATAAAACAGTGACCCGTATATATCATAATTTTCCTTTAATTTACTTCTGTGAACGTCTGTGAACAAAAATTTTGTGACATAGACGTAAATTAAAGGAAATATATCCGAATACTGTTGCAAATACAGAATCCTTCACTGTGACGTTCTTCACAGAACATTTCACTAATGTACCATAACAGTGAGCATTCAGAAACTATCAGTCTTCCAGAACACAATCCGATGGCTTGCCTTTCAAATCTATATTCGATGTTAGCAAATTTTTCTTCTTGAGAAACGTTTTTCTTGCCATTTCCGGTCTACATTTACACTCTCTCTACTTAGATCATCATCTACTTCTTCAAGGGTCTCATTTCCGAATCTAATTCTCTCAGCCCCACCTGACTTAATTTGTCTACGTTCCAGTATCCTTGTTTTGATTTTTTATGTTCTTCTTATATCCTTCTTTCAAGCCACTGTCGATTCCTTTCAACTGCTCTTCCACGTCCTTTGCAGCCTCTGATACAATTTCAGTGTCATCGGTGAAACTGGAAGATTTTATTTACTCCCCTTGAGCTTTAACTACTTCTTAAAATTTTTTTCTTTGGTTTCCTTTACTGCTTGCACAATGTACACATTGAATGTACACCCTGTCTTACGTCCTTCTCAACCACCACTTCATTTTACTGTCCCTCGAACCTTGTAACCCCTAGACCCTCATAACTGTTGTCTGGTTTCTGCACGAGTTGCAAATACCTTTTCGCTCCCTGTATTTTATCTGTACTACCTTCAGAATTTCAAAGAGAGTATTTTAGTCGACATTGTCAAAAGCTTCATCTAAGTCTAAAAACATGTTTGCTTTCTTCAATCTATCTTCAAAGGTAAGTCGAAGTAGGTTTCTCAAAAAGAGTACGAAACTACATATTCTGAGTATTTGACTTCTAACAAGACAATAAATCACTTATAATGCAGGAGTGCGTGATAAGAATTGATAGATATTACTCGATCCCATAATCAGCTTCCATTTCACGAAAAGTAAGCAAACTAAAAACCTTCGTTTCATGGCAGAAGGATACCATTGCACGTACTGCATGCGGAGTGATCACAACTGTGTGAGTATGTAGAAAAACACGTCTGAAATAACATTTGCGTTCACCTAGTAATCACCAAGGCAAGTAATTTTAAATATCTAGCCCATAATCTTCATCACTGCAGAAACTCCGAACCAGCTCGCATCAACACCAGGCAAAGTAAGAGGCAGAGCAGAACAGACTGCCTACCAATCAGAAAACAAGGAACTGAATGACGAGAACGCATTCGAAACTATTTCACCTCGTGCCTCCACACCTTGAACGTTTTCCATTGACTGATGGCCTCAACAAGGTTTTGAAAGAAACGAAATGCTTTTTTTGACTTATCTAAACTGAGTAGTATAAACACGCAAAGCACTGCTAAGTGAAAAACATGATTTAAGGAAAGCAAAATTATAGTGCGAAAACATGGAAAGTGCAAATGAACACGAAAATTTTAGATATTTTTTGAGATAAAATTGTAAGACTAACCATGAAACAGACCAAAGAGAAAGGTCCCGGCTGCCACCGTTAGCATGTACAACTTGTTCCAAAGGTATAGAGTCAAAGTTACGTACACATTAGTATATCGTATAACGGTTATTTTGAGAGTAGAAATGGCCGGAAATAAACATTTCTTCCCGTACGAAATCTTGATGAAGCAATACGTACGGGATAAGTGTTCGTTGACCTCTTACTTTGCATAACAAAAAGCCTGACTGCCTAATCGACATTCGATTTTAGTAGCTACCTTGAAGAAAACTAAATTAGGAGTCTCTATGAAAATCAGAATGCTGCACTGCTTTTCACCCTACATGTGTAGAACACTTTGTACTCGTAAATTTTGCTTGTTATTTTAGAACCATTTTGTAGGATGAAAGTTAATCGGACATGTGTTAGCAAAATTCGTGATTATTAACCAGTAATTCACTAAAAAGAGACAAACAATTAATTTACACTTGCCCTACGATGGACCACGTGGCCTACAATTCCACAACACGTGAGAATCTGAATGAAAGAAAGCTTCACTCACTCTAGAATACTAAGAGTAATATTTAAACAGAAGGAATATAGTGAATGCCGTATAATAACCTCACAGATGGAAAAGAAAAATCGATACCGTGCCGCGGAAACAGTGCAAGATCCTTCTCTTTGAATAATAGAAGTTAATTGTGGACATGATGGAAGCGTTAGAAACATATCAATAACCCAAGCTGCATGAGCACTGCCACGACTCATCATAATCCTTGCAGTTGAAAACATGAGAATGGCTATCGGACCATAATTTCAAGTAAATACACACTACACAGCAACCACAAACCCGCCCCGACATGCGTGACAATCCAAAAGAGAAGTCACGAAATTCAGAGAACAGAAATTCGTCCACAAAAACCATTGCGTCGCGTTCTGCGAGGCAAATTTCGACCCAAATCTATCTCGCCGGCATCTCATTTCTTCCAAAGTACTACTACTTCCAAAGTATCTACTACAATCTTCAGTTTATCAGACAAAGACTGTAGTATGCTGAGCAGTCGAGGACCCGGCTAAAGAAAGTCTTTCCAATGGTTTAACGATTAACAACACGCATAAAAATGAATAACTAGAAACGTAACATTTAATGAGTGGCTTTCAACGTGAGATCCACGTGTGGTGTTTAAACGTTGAATTCCTAAACTACGATTATGTTGGAGTAATTCTCGCTCATCGTCTTTCAGTCATCTTCAGCTGGAGATGAAGTGTCACAACAGCATACAGGAGGCTTAAGCTTTGGATGCAAGTCAAAATTTAATGTCACATTCACACACAGTTTTGCGATAACATTCGTCATCCTACAAGAATGGCTGCTACTGGGAAACGACAATCACGCTAAATCACGAAAAGTATATTCTTCGGGCAGTAGTTTCTAATATGCATCCTTGTTACTGTTTTAAGAGAATTTTAAAGTGTAGGTGTACATCCATGAATAAACCTTCACATTTGTCCAGTTAATATTATCCCCAAAAGCAAGTCTGATTTCAGTGATATTTCTTTCGTTGCTACGGACTAATTAAAGGCAATATTACTACGACACACTTCGTTGGTGAACGATTAATTTCTCAACCGAAGGATGACGACATAATAAAAGCGTAGCATCTTTCATTTTGTAGATATATAGTTACTAGCCGAATCCTTCATTTTCCGCGATCTGATGATAAATCATAACATCCTAGCCAGAGCGGGTACGCACAAAAGTCATGTTGGAAGTATTATTTCATAACGTAACTTTCATGTATATAGTAGTGGATTATTCTGTCAGGCATGTAATGTAGATGAGTGCCTAAAACGTTCCTTCACGAAAATAAGAAAGCAAGATTTTTACACATGTGTGTAGAAACATTCTTTGCCACGCTAGCTTTCATTCGAGGAGCAGAGTTTCTGTAACATGTTTTGACTTCTCGCGTAACTTGGCGGCCGAGAACCATCTCGCTGAAAAAACAGGAGTATCTCGGCCAACATAAACACCACGCCGTCCAGTTCCAGACCTCTTTAACGGATGTGCAAACAAGTCTCTGCCTCTGAAAAGTTCTTTGATGTCACTCGGACATGAGCCTGCGGCCAGTCCGCATGCTGACGTCATAAATAAATGAGCAGCAGAGCAAAATTTTAGGTAGGTAAAGACGCAAACCTGCCTCGTCCTTCCCTTGATATTGTTGCTTACTGTTGACCGTTGAAATTACATTTCTTTTTAATGTGACACATTACTTTCCGTAAAACGTGTGCCTGTGTTTCAGTTTTGTAATTCTTGCGAGTCATTGTTGAACACCGTTTTCTGTAAAGCTTGATTAGATGGATGAAATTCTCGAAACTTACTTCCGTCCCGCATGTTTGATCTCGTATAAGAAATATTATTATATGAGAATCTGTCGTTTTATTTAACACATATTGTATACTTTTATTTACTTTTCCCATTCTCTAGGGCACAGATTCCAAATGTTACGTTTTCGCTAGAGACCCAGTAAAATTTCGGTACGTATACTTTCCTTTTATCAGCAGAGTTTTTCACTTAACAAAGCTGTATCTTTCGTGCATAAAACAAAATTTATCTTTCACAGGGTCTGGTTCTGTACTCCACTATGTAGATAGTGGAAACAGGCACAGAGTACTTCTTATTTATCAACATAGATTAGATCAGATTTCAGAGCATGTAGGAATACTGTGGATTCGTCCATATCGTGTCGGTATGGGCTTAGTCCGCATCTGCATTCTTCAATTAAGAAAATTTTCTTCCAAAGAGACATTATTTTTCATCGAGCGGAAGCTCAGATTTATTCATTTTCATCCCATTTTCGGCGATATACGATTTTATATTCAATGTAACAACTGGTTTCATTAATTTAAAAATGAATTAACGCCATCTTCATTGATCGACAGCACTTAGTCAAAGACTTTGAAAACTGGTACCTGTTATGAAACTTCCTGGCAGATTAAATCTGTGTGCCGGACCGAGACTGGAACTCGGGACCTTTGCCTTTTGCGGGCAAGTGCTCTACCATCTGAGCTACCGAAGCTCCTCACAGCTCTACGTCTGCCAATACCTGTGAGGACGGTGCGTGAGTGATGGTTGGGTAGCTCAGGTGGTAGAGCACTTGCCCGCGAAAGGCAAAGGTCCCGAGTTCCAGTCTCGGTCCGGCACACAGTTTTAATCTGCCAGGAAGTTTCATACCAGCGCACACTCCGCTGCAGAGTGAAAATCTCATTCTGGTATCTATTAACCCAACGCTCTTTTCAAGGGTGTAACTCATAGACGGTCATATGTGTCAGTGCACACTTATAATAAAGTAACGAATTAATACATTGAAAACACATTTCTAATACTCTCAAATCAATAAACAAATAATTAATCTCGATAAAAAGAAGAGCTGTCACTTTTGTTTACAAAAGACATTTCCTTATTAGGCGTGGTCCTATTTGAAGATGTATCCCCTTTTTCTGCCCTCAGAACTCGTACAGCTAATTACACTGATGATCCAAAACATTATAACCACCTACGTAAGAGCGTGATGGTCCGGCTCTGGAACGCAATTCAGCGGTTAATTCTGCATGCTGTGGATCCAACAAGTACTTGATATGTATCGAGAGGTTTTTGGCACCAGATCCCTACGCGCAGGTCACACATTTTTCGTAATTTACTGGCGGCTGGTTTGCAGGCGTGGAGCTGGAGCCCGATTGCGTCCCAGTTGGATTGCATCGGATTCAGATACAGTATCTGATCAAAAGTATCCGGGCACCTCCAATAACATACGGTTTTCATATTAGGTGCATTGTGCTGCCACCTACTTCCAGGTATTCCATATCAGCAACCTCAGTAGTCATTAGACATCATGAGAGAGCAGAATGAGGCGCTCCGCGGAACTCACGGTCTTCGAACGTTGTCAGGTGACTGGGAGTCACTTGTGTCATACTTCTGTACGCGAGAATTCCACACTCCTAAACATCCCTGGGTCCACTGTTTCCGATGTGATAGTGAAGTGGAATCGTGAAGGGACACGTACAGCACAAAAGCGTACAGGCTGACTTCGTCTGATGACTGACAGAGACCGCCAACACTGAAGAAGGTCTTAATGTTGCAATAGGCAGACATCTATCCAGAACATGACACAGGAATTCCAAACTGCATCAGAATCCACTGCAAGCACTATGACAGTTAAGCAGGAGGTGAGAAAGGTGGATTTGGTGGTCGAGCGGCTGCTCATAAGCCACACATCACGCCAACAAACGCCAAACGACGCCTCGCTTGGTGTAAGGAGTGTAAACATTGGAAGATTGAACAGTGGAAAAACGTTGTGTGGAGTGACGAGTCACGGTACACAATGTTGCGATCTGATGGCCGGGTGCTGATATGGCAAATACCCGGTGAACGTCATCTGCCCACAGTAAAATTCGGAGGCGGTGGTGTTATGGTGTGGTCGTGTGTTTCATGGAAGGGGCTTGCACTCCTTGTTGTTTTGCATGGCACTGTCAAAGCACATGACTACATTGCTGTTTTAAGAACCTTCTTGCTTACCGCTGTTGAAGAGCATTTCGGGGATAGCGACGGCCTCATTCAACACGATCGAGCACGTGTTCATGATGCACGGCCTGTGGCGGAGTGGTTACACGACAATAACATGCCTGTTATGGAGTGACCTGCACAGAGTTCTACAGAAGTTCGTGCCAAGCCTCAGCGACCGACAGTGATACCTCTCCTCAGTGCAACACTCCGTGAAGAATGGGCTGCCATTCCCAAGAAACCTTCCAGCACCTGACTGAATGTATGCCTGCGAGAGTGGAAGCTGTCATCAGGGCTAAGTGTGGGCCAACACCATATTGAATTCCAGAATTACCGATGGAGAGCGCCACGAAAATGGAAGTCATTTTCAGCCAGGTGTCCGGATACTTTTGACCACATAGTGTAAGCCGAATTTGATGGCCAATACATCAACGCGACTTCACTATGACGCTCCTCGAACCACTGCAGCACGATTCTGGCCTTGTGACACGGACAGTTACCCTACTGGAAGATGCAACCGCTTTTGGGGATGACATCAAGAATAAAGGGTTACAGGCGGTCCGTAATAATGTTCACATACTTCACGGCTGTCATAATGCCTTCGATTACTACAGCAGGTTCAATGGAAGTCGAGGTGAATGCTCATCATAACATAATATTGCTCCTACCGGACTGCATCCGTGTCTCGTTGAATGTTTCGAGCATCCGTTTGCTGGACGACGGCACATCTGGACACAACATCGACCTGGTTTAACAATAAACGGGATTCGTCCAGCCAGGCGGAAGGTTCCAATAATCCGCGGTCCAATCTCAATGAGCCCGTGCCAACAGTAATTGTAACTGACGATGTTGTTGCTTCAACATGGGAACTTGTGGGGCTCCTCTGCGCGGAACACCCTGTTCAACACTGTGCGCTAAACGGTAAGCTCCAGAACACTTGTGCCTGCGCCTCTGTCCTCAGATCTGCCGCAGATCACCACCTATCCGGCTTTAGAGGGCCTGAAATCCTCCGATCCCAATGTTCTGCGGTGAGGTACGGACGTCCAACTTCTTGTCGCCTACTCGTGGTTTCACCACTCTCCAAGTACTCTCCACAGATGCTCACGACAGTTGCATGCGGACCCGCCCCTCTATTCATTTTATACTAATATTTAGTGCCGATTCCTCATTATATTCCCGTGTCGAGATAGTGAAGCAGTAGAGTGCTGTTTGGTGAGTGGAAAGGTATTTAGACCACAAAATATAGTGTACTAGAACAATAATTTCTTAATACAAAAATTAAAACTTCTAGAATGATGAAATACACGGTTGAATGGTTCAAATGGCTCTGAGCACTATGGGACTTAACATCTGAGGTCATCAGTCCACTAGATCTTAGAACTACTTAAACCTAACTAACCTAAGGACGTCACACACATCCACGCCCGAGGCAGGATTCGAACCTGCGACCGTAGCGGCCGCACGACTACGGACTGAAGAGCCCAGAACCGCTCGACCACCGCTGCCGGATACGCGGTTAAATATAGTCCTTAGAACGCATAAGGGCAAGGTGATAATTAAAAACATTAAAGATCGCCCACACTGGAGGGCCAAAATGCAATTATCAAATAATAGAAGTAATAAGCAGTTGGTATAAGACTGTTAATCACACTACAGCGTTGCTGGTAAAAGATCATTCAAGAACGTCGGCTGACTTTACTTAACAACTGCACAAGAGGCTTAAAGAGCAGTGATAAGTGTCTGCTATACACACAGTTTTCACGAAGTAGCACGTTCTTTTGGCATTAAAACCTGTTTACCGATAATAAATACCAAACTTAAACTTACGGAACCTTAATAGCTGTTCAAACAAGAAAAGGGCGGCCGGGGACCATGTAATGACTTTACAGTTTTCAAAGGTGCTTCAGGATTTACAGAAATTGGTAACTATTTTGGAATATCTGAAACTTAAACACAAAGAGCTCTACAGCTCAACAGCTGAGCAAAACACGAGGTTAAACTTATATGAAAGCTCGCTCCCTTAGATTTTCTCAAACTGGATTTAGAAACAAATCTGTTGCAATAAATCATCTACGAGTGACAAATAAAACGCCAAAGGAAGTCTAGAGCTTAATTTCAGATGCTACAGGAAAATAAACAGCAGTATTAGCCGACTAAATACGCATGCAAAATTAACTAAGCCGGGTGTGCCGCAACCGCAGATAAACAATGACAAGCAAAGTGACACACATGCTGCTAGTTCTAAAAGTAGCAAATGACAAGTAATCAGCTGGCCAGCTGCCTTATCAAAGTATATACCTTATCCACAGATGCGTTACAGCACAATCTGGTGAATGTCACCACATCGACCAAAGCATACAATGAGATCTCTGACAAATAATACAATAATTAAAGGGTAATATGTCCTGTATAATAGACAGAGACATAATTGAGCAGTGTTCTAACTAAATATAAAACCAGTGTATAAAATAAGTTTGAGAAAAACTGAAAGCATTAAACAGTATTCCAGTATAAATATGAGAGGCCAATGAATAAAGCCAACTGGGCTAGTGCTAACCGCTAAACACTATTCTAGTGAAATGCCTCTTCATCTCAAGTACCACTTTTACCCCATGCCCTCAATTATTTGTGAGATACATTCCAGTCTCTGTAGTGTTTGCCGGCCGGTGTGGCCGTGCGGTTCTAGGCGCTTCAGCCTGAACCGCGTGACCGCTCCGGTCGCACGTTCGAATCCTGCCTCGGGCATGGATGTGTGTGTTGTCCTTAGGTTAGTTAGGTTTAAGTAGTTCTACGTTCTAGGGGACTGATGACCATAGATATCAAGTCCCATAGTGCTCAGAGCCATTTGAACCATTTTTCTGTAGTGTTTACCCTCTACAGCTCCTTCTAGGACCATGAACGTTATGTCTTAGCACAAGTTAAAATTCTGTCGCTTCTTCGTGTCAGTGTTTTCCACATCCTCTTCTCTTCACCGATTGTGGAGAGAATATCTTCATTCCTAATCTTATCAGTTCATACAAGTTACAATATTCCTCTGTGGCACCACATCTCAAACGCTTCGATTCTCGTCTGTTCTAATTTTCTCACAGCCAATGATTTTGTTTTTGTAACTTTTTTTATTTTCTTCATTGCTTATTCGATGTAAGTCGATTGAACAGCAGGAGAGAAAGATTGTAGAAAGATTGTATCCTTTTCTTACACATTTTTTAATCCGAACACTTAGAGCTTGGTCTTCCAATCTTACTGTTCCCTCTTGGTTCTTGTACATATTGTGTATGACACGTCTTTCCCAAAAGCTTACTTCTATTTTCTTCGGAATTTCGAACTTCTTTCACCATTTTACACTGTCGAACATTTTTACCAGGTCGACAAATAGCATGGGCATGACTTGTTTTTCTCCAGCCTGGCTTCCATTATCAAGAACAAAGCCCAGACCACCCCTCTCGTAACTTTAAATGTCCTAAAGCCAAACACATCGTCATCTGACCGATCTTTTGCGTTCTTCAGCAAATTATGCTTCCTAACAAGGTGGATGCTTGGTCTGTGTGTGATAGTTCTCACACCTTTCTGCTCTTACTATCTTCGTATTTTTGCGGAAGACAGTTTTCCGAAAGTTTGATGCAATTTCGTCAGTCCCATAGTTTCGAATCACCAACTCCAGTAGCCAGTAGGTTTCTACTTGCCCTATAATATTATCTATCCCTTCTGTTTATCTGATGTCAAGTCTTCCACAGATCTTTTAAATTCAAACTCTAATACTCGAGCCTATGTGTGTCCCACATCGATTACAGTTTCTTGTGCTATCACGTCTTCAGACAATTCCTTATCGCACATAAAAGTCTTGAACGTATTCTGTCCGCCTATCATCTATCTCCTCTACGTTTGATAGTGGAATTACCATTGCGTTCTTAATGTTACCACCTTTTCTTTGAACTTCACTTGACTTTTCTATATGCTGATTTAGTTGTCTCAACATTCATTTCTTTTGCGATTTTTTCACATTCTACCGGCTCCCATTTCACCTCGGTTTCCCTGTTGTACATCCTACCTTTTTCCTTCGTAAGTGATTTGTGTAACTATATTCCAGTATTTTGGTGAAACAGTCCTGTAATTGCTTCTTTTGTCGATCAAGGTTTCCTCGCAATTGTGTTTATTCTACTTATTTTTGACTTGCCAACTAGTGACTGCGCTTTTGACAGATGTAGAGGTGTCAACTCATCTGTTATTGAACTGCCTGCTGTGGTACTCCTTATCGTAGTATCGACGTCTTCGGCGAACTTCAAAACCGACTCATCAGTCCTTAGTAATTCTGCATCCCACTTTCTTCATCATTACTAAATAGTGAAACGAGTCTGCATCTGCTCCTGGGTATACATTACAATACATTATTCATATACGAGCCTCTCTCTGACCGTGATGTAATCTAGCTGGAATCTTCCCGTGTATCCAAGCCTTTTCCAAGAAGACGTCCTCCTATTGTGATTTTTTAACAGAGTATTCGCAGTTACCAGCTGATCGTTACTGCAGAACTGAAGCATTTATCATCTGTTACCGGATCGTATCCTGACGTACGTTTTCTTCGTCTGCTTCTCCTACAAACACATTCAGTCCCCCATGACTATTATGGTTCTATTTCGCTTGAGGTGCTGAATTATCCGTTCGATACCCTCATATATTTACTCTATCTCTTCATCTCCTGTTTGCGACGTTGCTTATTGTTGCCGGCGTTGCTTTGTTGTCGGTTATGAATACAACAACCCTATTACTGAACTGTTCACAATAACTCACTCTCTGCCCCACATTCCTATTCGTAGCGAATACTACTCCCATTGTACAATTTTCTGCTGTTGTCGATAGACGCTATATTCCTCTGGTAAGGAATCCCTAACTTCGTCCCGTTTCACTTCACTAACCCTCACTATCTGTAGACTAAACCTTATCGTTTCCCGTTTCAGATTTTCTAGTCCGCCTACAACATTCCAATTCCTGACATTCCAACCCCCCCTCCTCCCCACGACTCGTAGAAAGTTAGCCTTTCGTTGGTTATCCAGTCCTTTTCTCATGGTCAGCTCCCCCTTGACAGCCGCTCCCGGAAATCCGAATGGGAGACTAACCTAGAATCCGTTGTCAATGGGAAGATCATCATGATACATTTCCAGTTACAGGTCACATGTCGTGTCGATACACATCGTGTGTCTTTAATCGAGTGATTCCCATTGCCTTCTTCATCCTCATGGAAAGACGTAGCCAGGATTTTGTCAAAGGAGGGGTCCAGTTTGTTAAAGAGCAGCTTAAAAAGGTTTATGTTTTTAATTTTATGCTGAAAACACAGATAGTTATTTATCAGTTTTATGTAGATAATTTGCTTTTGAGAGTCCTTCACGGAAGTAGTATATGTTCCATAACAATGAGCAAGAAAAGCTTTTCGTAAACACCTGTAACATATATTCTCCACTGTACGTATAAGACGAAATACGCAACTAATTATTTCTTTATTTGTCACTACGATATTTTCACTTTACTGGCACACAAATTAAATTTCGAGTATAATGTATTGCCCCTTGCAAGTAAAGCACACCTCAGTCTTCTAAATAAGGTTCATTATCGGAGAGCAGAAGAATCTTAATGTTGACTTGAACAATTTAAAAAGTTGAACGGGCTCAAATCTCTTTTGAAAATAGCTATGTTTCCTACTACGATCTTGTATTTACATTTGTGACTTGTCTGAAACCAAGTCATAATTTCTTCAGCGAATCAAAGCATCCTTAGTTTCTGAATAAGATGTCAAATTTTACTAAAGTATCTTTCATTTCGTTAAAGTTCTTCAATTTCCTCAAGCGATCAAAACTTTCTTTAAAAATGATTAGTTCAACAGTCACCTTTGAACAATAGCAACCAAATCTATTTATACAACAAGAATTATACACAAATTCTGTGAGCTACAGTTTTGCGATTTTTAACGCTGATTCAAGAATTAATTTCAGCTATAATTCTAATGTATGCGATGTCATAAGTGAGTTTGTATTTATCCATGATAATACAGTTATACAGGCTTTGATGCTTATAAACTCCTCTACGATGTACAATATACGTTAACGTTTATATAACTTTTTTTTAAAACTTTAGAACTGTGACTTTGGACGCACTGTTCCAAGGATATTACAAATAAGACTTCTCACAGTAGGGTATTGTAGTAAAACTTGAAGGCATGATGTATCACCGTTCCAAAAGTGAGCCACCTTTATGAACAGAAAACTGACGATAGCTAGCAGCCTTCCTAAACAAATATGGCTTTTAGTCCTGGGAGTCTCCGAAGAGATGTTCAGATAGTTTTCGATGTAGCTATTTTCATTTAAGAAGAGAGGTTGCATCTCTAAGGGAGCTGGAATCCGGCAGGAAAGAAAGGAATTCGGAATGAATTATCTGTGGCCTAAAGCAAGGGACCAGCCCCGTCAATTTGCCTAAACTGAAAATGAGTCACAGGAAACCATTTTCAAGGTTGCCGACGGATGGACTGGAACGACCTCGCCTCCCTGATTCCGGGGATCGCTAGCTCAGTTCCTTGAGTTTGCTCAGTGTAAAATTTGGAAAAACAGTTTGTTTTACTATGTTTCAAAATAAAATAAAATGCTACACAACAAAAGATGAAACTCTGATACAGCATGTTTTTCCTGTATTGCACTTGTTTCACCATTTGATAATGAATGAATTCATGCATATTTTAAAATTTAATTCGGCAGGGGATTCGTTGCTTCAGTTAGTATAGTATTACAATAGCGTAAATGGGTCTTAGACAGTCGGGATGCAAGGCGCAGTCGGTTCGGATGAAAAATATTTTAGGAACGAACGAACTATAGAATGTGGTGTCATTAAATATCCCTTCCACTCTCCACAAACCCTTTCTATCGTTCCGTATCAGAAACGGTTTCCGTAATTGAGTACCGCTGAGGAGACTGGGTAGGGCCATGTTTTGTTATTTCGACTAATAATGATAGACTTTAGAGCAATTTTTAAAGAAAGGCAGCTATTGTCGTTTGGGAGATATTTTTGCTGATAAACGCGATATCTGGGTGACGCAGAAAATCCAAGTGTATTTTTATGCACTGATTTTAATTTAATGTTTTATGTAATAATTGTTACCGCTTCCCTGCATTCTTACATACTGAAATCTTCTAATCCCAAAATTCAACCAGTCTCCAAATCACGAGTCCAGTGGTAACATTAAACTGCTATAGATAGGTAATTAGGCGTTTATAGTAATGCGTACATATTTTTAAATTATCATAACGTTAGCGGACGAATTAAGAGCGGTTTTACTCTTCTTTCTTGTTAAATACTTATCCACAATTAGAAACTACACTAGAAACTACATTAGAAACTGCATACAGCACAAAAACAATAAACCGTAGCACTTTTGTTACACTGAACTGCAAGTACGAATTGAATTGATTAAGAAAACAATTGAACTCAAGTAAGGCCGAAAAAACAAAATATTTACCGTAGCTAAAGCAAAGATAGGCAACCGCCGATACTACTTTCAATATATCGGTGGTTTATAACTACCGATAACCTAATTCACTATCGATAGTGTGTGTCCCTTTTTCGTAGTGTGACTGAAATTCATCATAAAAGGGGCAGTCAAAAACTTTCAATTCGATGACAGTGCAGTCCATAATTGGTACGCCACCAAGGAAAAATCATAGGAAGTCAACCCACCGAGGCACCAAGTTGAAAATACCCATCTGACGAAACACCGTGTCCTGCTGCGCAAAGGTCCTAAGTGCCTGTTGCTTGTCCGACGCAAATCGTCGACCCTTCAAGGCCTTTCTTTTTAAGGAGCCGAAGGCGTGATAATCGCACGGATAGAGATCAGGATTAAACGGCGCGTACTCAAGTGTATCCGGCTGGAGCTGGCATAACTTCTGCGTTACGTCATTTCCGGTATGGGGATGTGCGTTACTATGAAGCAGCAGCACCCCATGTCGCATCATTATACGACGGCGGTTTTCGGGTGACACGCTGCCCCATACAAATTCTTCATTCACCGGTGGACGTCGACCATTGTTTGTTCTTCGACAGCCAAGAAAATAATAACAGCACATTGACCCTGTTTGGACGCATTTGGTAATGACGTCGCCGTAGTTCATATTTCCACATTCCCCACATCCATACTAATTCCACACCAATCCCTTGCCCACATTTCGGTGCTTATATATCCCCATCGGAACCGCGCTACGTTGCACATATGCTGTAGCAACGCTCTATAACGCAAACGTTTTATTTTTTTTCCTCCTTGTACCTTTTAATTTCACTACATGGGAACTAGGTTCTAGGTTGTGTGTAATTTCATTTCGATGATAGGTGGAAGGGGGTCACGTCTCCCCCCCCCCCCCAGTCCCCCCAGACCACTCCCCTCAACCCCCTTTTGTCTACGTTCCGGCCTCATGCCGTTGGTCACTGAAGATTTTTCCGTTTGTTTGGGCAGTTCCCGATACCAAGGGCAAGAGAGGGCCCTGCCCAGTCCTCCGTTCTCTTTGACAAGGCCGTTGACAAAACGAAGGTTACTTCTTATGCCAGAAGTCCTCGGCTGCCGTTTTTGATGATTTTTATTTTAAATGTAATCAATGGCTACGTTCGAACCCCGAAACCGCGGCGATTTGATTACTGGTCAAAGACGCTAAGCCTAGACCACTCTGATTCAAGTCCTGTTAAATGATTAAATTTTATTTCGATTAGAAAGTAATGTCCCGATTTTTACCGTTGTAAATGTAGGTTCTGTGGAAATTATGAAAAAAAGTCCATCTAATCTGTAAGAGTGGTTCTAGTTCCACTTGGAGAACTTCTGAAACCTAGAACTTCATTTAGCAGGCAATGTCACTCTCTGCCGGAGTACCGAAGCACCAGCAGTTCTTCTTGGGGTCCTATCGAACCGAAGTAGCTGCAGTGAGACGAATTTAAATTCTATCTGCTGCGGGCAGTGGCTGTGTCGATCTCAGCAGTTCGGGCTTTAACGGGCGGTGGATGGGGAAGCAGAGCCAGTGATTGTACGGCAGCACGCAAACACGTCACGGGCCATCGATCGGCCCGGCCAGACAGTCGCCCGAAGGGGCGCGCGACACTTCCAGGATATCGGCGAAAACATCCGCGGATTCTCGAAACCAAATCTGTGCCAGTTGTATCTTGTTATATCTCTGTCACTTTATCGGCCCCAGTGGCGTTAAATAGATACGTCAAGGATATATCTTGACGGCATGCGTCAGTCGGGCGAGGTACTGTGCAGCACATCTCGAAAAAGTGATCGACCTTTTTTCTTTAATGGTTTGGTCTACAGTGTCCCACATGAACTATCTTACGCATCCTTTCTTTTCTCTTCTATCTCTTACCAGTAGTTTTCACTGTTTTTTTCTCTTCTTTTTTGTGCCCGTATTGTCCTTGTCTTTCTTTGTTTCTTCCTGGAAAGCATTGAAACTTTTTACTTTTGGTCTGATCTTTTCTTTTTCCTACTTCTTATTGAGTTACTTCCACTTCCCTCAGGTCTGCTTTATTTCGTAAGTCCACAGTGTTTTGAGTTTCTGTCAATTAAGTTAAACACTATTTTTGTTATTCTTTCTTCATCTAGGGTTACTTGGTGTCCATAGAATACCAAGTTTCTCTTCCTCATTGTGTCTGACATTCGTTATATTATTTCATAATCTTCTTTATTTCCATTTCGCATTATCATATTTGGTCCCAATATTTTCCTGATTATTTTCCATTCATTCGTTTCTATTTCACATAATAGTTTGACTGCTTACAATGAAAGGCGTTCTGAAGCGAAAGGGCATTCTGGTTTAATGACAGTGTTGTGCCGCAGTTTTGCATTTATGGATAAGAATTTCTTGTCACACAGGTCTTTTGTTAATTGAAAAAATATCTTAAATTTCCTTTCCAGATTAGCTCCCTTGTCCAGAATATTTGGTTGTGTTATTTCACCTAGGTATTAACATTTTGTTGGTTTTTTATTCTTCCATAATACACAGGTATTTCGGTACGCCCTTCGTATGTGCCGTACATAAAATTTCTCAAAATTTATGCATAGGCCTACTTTTGAAACGTTCTCTTGCAGTAGATTTGTCTGCATTGTTGTATCTTCTATGAATCAGATCCGTTAGGCACCCTATTACATGTCAATATCTGTTCAAAACATTCGGAATTCCTAAGCATAGTTTTCTTAAAGTTATGCGCGCCTGAGGAATTATTACAAGAATAGTTACAATTACTAAACAAATTATAAAAGTAGACAAAATAACAAATAAAATAAGAAAAGCTGACATTGAGAATAACTACTATGTTAAATAGTTTAGCAATTTAGAAGCGGTATTTAATGTAATCTAAAACAGAAGGAACAAGGACAGACGAGATTGTGCGACATTTAGTAACGGTAAACATAAAGAAAGTTAGTACCGTTTCAATAGAGGATTGCTTAGATCAAGGAGAATAAAAGTCAGGACCGGCATGAGGTCCCAGAGTAAGCAGCAGACAAGTACGTGCAAGAGATTGATGTCGAAATTGTGCAACATTGTCTTTTCAAATTGGAAAGCGATGTAATTCGTCTGAAAATTTTAAGAAACATTGATTCTAATTCGGATTCCAGAAACAGAAAATGATTTTGAGTGAAAGAATTTGCTGTAATTTGGTACGTGAGATTTTGGCTTTTTTTAAAAGTTCTGCCATAACTCTAATTTAGCATTATTCATGTGTAGCTTAAGGATATTCAAACTGCAATGGAACACGTGTCGATATATTTGCTGTGCCCTCACGGTATGGTAGACAATGTTTTAATGTTAGTCTAACACAAAACCTCAAATTGCAAGTGGTATTTACCGGCCATGGATTAGGTTAGACCTCACTAAAGATCAGTATCAGGAAACGGATGTAGGTGAATATTAAAGCGCAGGGAGCTTCGTGAAAATTGAGAACGACCTTACATTCAGACTGCGTATTGTCGTATGAGCTCCCTGCTTTATTCAGCTTGTTGCTGTTGTGGTCTTAAGTCCAAAGACTAGTCTGGTACAGCTTCATCCTGTACAAGACTCTTTATCTCTAATTACTGCAACCTACATCCTTCTGAATCTGCTTACTTTATTCATCTAATTTTTCTCCATACACTTCCCTCCAGTAGTAAATTACTGGTCTCTTGATGTCTCAAAATTTGTCCTATCAACCTACCTCTCGTTTTAGTCAAGTTGTTTCATAAATTTCTTGTCTCCCCAGTTCCGTTAATACCTCCTCATTTGTTATGTTATCTACCCATCTAATCTTCAGCGTCCTTCTGTAGCACCACATTTCAAAAGCCTCTATTCTCCTCTTGTGTAAACTGTTTATAGTCCATGTTTCACTAGTAATTAAATCTAAATTCAGCGTTAACAAACTCCCTTTTTCAGAAACGATTTTCTTGCCATTGCCAGTCTGTATTTTATATCCTCTCTATTTCGGCAATCCTCTGTTATTTTGCTGCCCAAATAGCAAAACTCATCTACTACTTTAACTATCCCGTTTCCCAATCTAGTTCCCTCAGTGTTACCTGATTTAGTTCGATGATATTCCATTATCCTTGTTTTGCTTTTGTTGATTTTCATTTTATATCGTCCTTTGAAGACACTGTCCATATGGTTCAACTGTTCTACCAAGTCCTTTGGTGTCTCTGACAGAATTACAATGTCATCGGCAATGCTTAATGCTTTATCTCTACTCGTAGGACTCGAATTCTAACGCCAAATTTTTCTTTGATTTCCTTTACTCCTGCTCAATGTACGGACAGAATAACCTGGGGGATAGGTTACAACCCCGTCTCTCACTCCGCTCAAACTCGGCTTCCCTTTCATGCCCATATGCCCCTCAGCTCTAATAACTGCCGACTGGTTTGTGTACAAGTTTGCCTTTGACTCCCTGTATTTTACGCTCTTACCTTCAGAATTTCAAGGAGAGTATTCCAGCCAGCACTGTCCAAAAGCTTTCTCTAAGTCTAAAAATGCTATAAACTTAGGTCTACCTTTCCTTAACCTACCTTCTAAGATAAGTCGTAGGGTTAGTATTGCCTCGCGTGTTCCTGCGTTTCTCCATAATCCAAACTCATCTTCCCCGAAGTCGGCTTTTATCAGTTTTTCTGTTCTTCGGTAGAGAACTCGTGTTATTACTTTGCAACCATGACTTATTAATCTGATTTTCTGTAATTTTCACAGTTGGTCGCGATTGATTTCTTTGGAATTGAAATTACTACATTCATCTTGAATTCTGAGGGTATTTCACCTGTCTCATACACTTTATATACCCGACGGAACATTTTTGTCGTGGCTGGGTCTCCCAAGGCTATCTCAAGGAATTTCCCCTATTCCCGGGGCCTTGTTTCGACTTAGATACTTCAGTGCTCTGTCAAATTCTTCTTCGTGAATCGTTCGAGGTAAATGCCAGGATGATTTCTTTGAAAGCGTACGGCCAATTTCCTTCCCCATCCTGGACAGAATCCGAATCTTCCACCGCCTCTAATTACCTCGATGTGGGCGGGACGTTAAACCCAATCTTTTCTGTTTAGTACACAATTGGTTCATCTCTTACTTTAACAGCAGATAGCAAAAGGTCATTATCCACAGTATTGAGACTGGGTATGATGCGGGGTCTAAGTGGGGCTCGGTCTAATAGGGGTGTGCCCCATTGTCACCTAGTATTGTAGGTTATCCTGAAACGTTTCTGTTTGCTGATGACACTAGCTTGGTAGTAAAGAACGTTGTGTGCAACAGTAGCAATGTTTCAACCAGTGCAGTTCATGACATAACTTTATGGCTTGTGGGAAATTTACACTTTCTAACACGCAGTTCAACAAATCCCGACGTTTTAATTTCACAGAATGGGCGTACGAGTAGTGAAACTGAACAGTTCAGTTTTCTTGGTGTTAAGATAGATAGCAAACTGTTGTGGAAATCCAACACTAGAGATATTATTCAAAGACTTAATGCTACCATTTTTACTATTCGAACGGTATCTGAAGTAAATAATAGTTCGATACGAAAAGTAGTCTACTTTACTTATTTTCATTCGCTTACGAAGTATGGTATTATATTTTAGCGTAACTCTTCCCGTTCTCAAAGGAAATTTTTGGCTCGAAACGGGCAGTTCGGGCAATAAGTGGTACAAGTTCGCGAACCTCTTGTCGACCCCTATTCAGTAGTGTGTGTATTCTGACATTGGCCTCTATATTATTCACCTTTTTTTTTTTTGGAAAATTTCAGCTTATTTTTCAAGAATTAGCACATTTCACTCAGTTAATGCTTGGCAGAAATCCAGTTTTCATTTGGTTCGCATTTCCTTGACTTTTGCACAGAAAGGCGTGCAGTGTACTGCTGCAACCATTTTAAATAAGCAACCAGCAGAATTAAAAAATCTTAGCAGTAATCCACGTGCTTTCAAAATGAAACTGCAGAGTTTCTTCAGGGGTCACTCCTTATATTCTTTCAAGGAGTTCGTTGAAATATTAAGCTGATTCCTGTGTTATACTGTTGACTGCGTTTGCATGAACTTATTGTTTGTTATTTTATCTGTTATTACGTTTATATTGAAGTTTCATGTACTGGCACATTCCATGACCTTGGAGATTAGATCATCAATTTGGTACTACGGAACTTGACAAGTAGGGTAAAAATAAAATAATTGTTCCTTCCTTCCTTTCAGCTTACCCTTCTTTTCATAGTACCGATTTTCCGTGTGAGTTCTTGATGTTCGTAGGGCTGCTTCTCTTTTCTCCCAAAGTCTCTTTAATTTTCCAATAGGCTGTATCTGTTTTTCCCCTAGTGAAATATGCTTCTCAATTCTTACACTTTGTGCCCTAGCCATTTAGTCATTTTGCATTTTCTGTCAATGTAATATTTTACACGTCTGTTTTTAAGACATCCGTATTCCCTTTTGTCCGCTTCATTTGCTGCATTTTTGTATTTTTTCATTTCATCAATTTAATTCAATATCTTCTCTGTTATCCAAGAACTATGCTAGGCCTTGTCTAGGTATCTGTTTTATCCTCCGCTTCCTTCACCATTTTACCTCTTAAAGCTACCTGTTAGTCATCTACTGTATTCTTTTCCCTGCTCTAGCCATTCGTTGCCTAAAGCTCCCTCTGAAACTTTCAACAACCTCTGGTTCTTTCAACTTACCCATGTCCCATCTTGGTAATTTCCTACATTTTTGAAATTTATTTAGCTTTAAACTGTAGTTTATGGCCAATAAATTGTTTTCGGAGTCCGAATCTGCACCTGGAAGTGCCTTACGATTAAAATAACAGTTTCTTCCTGTGCATTTCTACATTGTTGGTTTGCGTTTCAATGACAGTACATGTGCGACGACTATTTTGAGGTTATACTTGTCATATGGGTACGTTACTGAGAAGAAATTAATCAACAATTGAGTTATACTGTGATTACCCTGCCACCCACAGCTTCCATGCTTAGGCACGCGACTGAAGTTTTTGGAAATACTCATGCAACTACATATAAGCTATGATGTCATTTTTCTTAAGTTTTTAAGTGTTTGTGTAATTTTAGCACAACCCATCATTATTTCCATCTTTATTGTGTAAACTGTTCTCAGATGTGGTATTTCAAATTTGGTGAAGCAAATTCTACAGAAAAGCCTAATGCGTTAAGTGTATTTAAGCAGTCGAAAGGTTACCAGTTACGATTGTTTACCGTTAGTATTACATAAAGAAGAGGGAATAGTCTATCCGTTGGGAAATGGGACAACAATTGCTAAAAAGTATTAGAAGTGTGTACCAGGGACGTTCGTTTAGGGTAATAAACTTTGGGATGGTGGCAACCAACCTATCCTCAGCTGTATATGTGAACCACGTTATGTAATTCGTTGTAGCAACGTTGGGTAGTCATATAATCTTAACCATGTTTTAGAAATGTCTTCACATATACCCTAGCTTCGATTCGAGGGTGCGAACATTAGAAACGTCTCTTTAATATTTAAGAAGGTATGAGTGAGACGGTCATTTAAAGGGAGCTCCTGAATTCTGACCATTGAAACTTATGTTGAGAAATAAGGAAACTGGATGAAATGTAAGGCTTCGAAGTTTAAAGAGTTGTCAAAATTCTGATAACCTTTTATAATATCATGTGTCACCAAAATACAGCATCATGAGGGATGCACAATGAACATAAAATTAAAGAATTTATTGTTAGGAGGATTCATCAAGCAGCTACTCACATTATTCTCTCATCAAGGCCCATATCAATACATTGGATACATCACACACACCTCGTGGTAGGATGTGTAAATAAATTAATGTGGGAAACATAAATTAAATAAAACAAGGAAAATTCTCACATTTTTAGAAAATACACAATGATTTTTTCCCCTAATGATTTTATTTACACACTTATTTACTCAATATTATAAGATTCGGGCTTTGATGCCCTCTCCCACGTCGGACTAGCTCGATACAAAAAGTACGCGATGACTGGTTAGAGGCGAAGAACAACTGAGTTAATATAAATAATTCTAGAGTAGAAACTCCAAAGTAGGTTCTTGTAAACGTATGTTCTCTAACATGCATTTCTCACATCATTCACTAACGGAATGGATGAGGAAGTGTACAACATGTCCATGTTACATCGCAATGTTGTTCTGGTTATTAATGAACGTATGGCCTAGAAGATAAAAAGGAAAGACCTAGAGTGTTCTTTTCTCACAAACGTAAAAGCGAAAAATTTGTCCAGTGCAATACTGTTATTACTTACGAAACAGCGTCATTAGCTGCTGTGTTACTACGGCTGACTAAGTGCAAACTTGGACGAGTGATAAGCACAATCTGCGATTGTTCGTGATGGCAGACAATAGCTCTTCGTTCCAGTCTCTCAATGAATTACGAATTACCCAGAGCTGTCTCTAGATCATCAGTGAAGCATATTTTGTCTCATAATGGCTGTGAAGTACATGGACAGTCCCTGCGCTTGGGTAATGAAAGCAGACCTGTGGAAATGGCTGATTTTTTCCAGAGCGGTATCGTAATTTCACTTCCACTGATGGGCGAATATTCGTACATCACAGAGATCGACTGTCCGGATAGTCCTCCATATATACCACTACAGCTATTGGAGAAATGGATGATGATAGGTTCCTGACGACAGCTATCCGTTGCATCTATCAGCAGTGAATCGATCAACAGTGAAAAATTAATTTTAGGAAAGTACACATCCATAATTTTTACCAGCTCACTGTACCTGAATAACGAAATATGTACGTATCGGATCATCGTGTTATATAGCTTGTTTCGTCATTTCACGATAAATGGCAATGTTTGTACTGTGCGAAAGCGACTCTGCATGCTACAGTATCCCCGGTGGAAACCATCAGTCACGCAGCGCGCAACGGAACTCCGCCTGTTGCCCTATCAGACAAGGGCTGAAAAATATATCACTGTGACGTCTGTGACCTTTCCGTTTTAAGTCGGTAGGTGGCTTTCCTTCTTGATATACCACCCTTGCACAGGTGACGTGGAGACTTCTTGTTGATCCATGAAACATATAGGCTGACGTCACTGAAAGTGAGCTGGGTTGTACGTGAACATTGCCTTTCTTTGGTGTCAAACAGCATGGCCCTGCCCAATTAAGGTGAAAAATTTTTTAGTGTGTTTACTGAATACAAATGTTTGAACAGCGTGTTGAAATTCTCAGTTCATGGATATAGCCTTTAATTTAGATTTTGGTTAATGAATATCAACTAAAGATATTTCTAGTACTTGTTTTACTGTTTACTAATGTAATCAAAGAATCCACAGTACTGAGCCACTTCCTGAAATAGGTTCTCATCCTCTCCTTGATGCACACTGCCCCAGAATACCCAGATAACTCGTGTTTACATCTCGTATATATATATATATATATATATATATATCTTGTTAATGTAAATTATTCCTGGCAACATTTGTGGTACAGTACTCCAAAATGCATAATGGGAGGATCAAAAAATATCACTGCATATATTTGTAGTTTCAGTTTTTTGGTTGTCGTCTCGACATTAGTTCTTAAGAAGTGAACAGCCGCGACAACACTGTGGTATGCGAAAAACAGCCAGCGACGGAATTCTAAAAACACTAAAACAGATGTAACAACACTGTGGTTTGCGAAAAGCAGCCAGCGACGGAATTCTAAAAACACTAAAACAGATGTAACGAGGACGCTAACGTGTGTTTCATTTATCTTCATTCAATGAACTCACTCCCCATTAATAACGTTATCCATCGGTTTCTGATTCACTAAAGCCCCAGGCGTTATTAACTTATCGGAAACTTACATATGCTATCAGTGAAAACGTCAATCTTAACGTCAATCAAATGGTTCAAATGGCTCTGAGCACTATGCGGCTTAACTTCTGAGGTCATCAGTCGACTAGAACTTAGAATTAATTAAACTTAACTGACCTAAGGACATCACACACATCCATGCCCGAGGCACGATTCGAACCTGCGACCGTAGCGGTCGCTCGGCTCCAGACTGTAGCGCCTAGAACCGCACGGCCACACCGGCCGGCTTACGTCAATCACAATACAGTTTTAGTGATAAGAAAATTTACTTGTACTCATTTCGTTCGCTTGTCTGCTAAATTAAAACTTAGTTACCAGTTATAAATACCAGTTAATAGACATGCACCTTTAACGATGTTCATTAACAACTCCGAAAGCGATGGATAGTCGGATACATTTTTATATGTTTCCATGTTTTGCTTTGTTGTGCAGAATTCGCCACTAAAATGAAAAAATAATGTCCAAAACTCTGCACCAGCGCTATGTGAGTAATCGTTACTACTCAACTGTAGGCTAATGAGGACAAGACTGTCAAGACTTAAACCACTAGTTATACCTTTAGTACTGAAACGTAATAAAACTCTCTTTTACCTTTAATAACAATGTAGTCAGTTAAACGCAATAATTACAATTCTGTCTCAGAACACCGCCGATTCAGTGCTGTGGAGATCAATGTATGACATGTACACTGAAATTAATAGATGTTAAACATTTCATTACCGTCCTTTCTACTAAACTTCACATCCACATTTACTTCGTTTCAGTGTGAAGTATATTCTGTGCCAAGTAAGCTGTCAACTCCTTTCAACTTTTATGTCTTCCCTACATCCTTCCAGAAAGGCCATCTCGTCTACAGTCCTTACCATTAATATCTATCTCCCTAGCGCTGTCAAGAGTAAGAAAGATAGAGCAACTATTCCAGTAATTTTTTCTTCAATCCCCTTGGCCGTGTTAACTCGTCAATAATTAGACTACCACTTTCCCTAACTTGGTTGGGTACGGATTGTATTAATGCTTTATTATCTCTGTATACTTTACTGGAAATTAACGTTATGGGTGAATAGGTGCCTATGCGATTTTTTGATATATGATTCTGTCCATAGCGGTCAATTTTCAGCAATTGGAGTGTATTGGTTTCGAAAACAAAATTAGTGACCAGTTGCACTATTGAAATATTTTGTAGCAATTAACCAGTTTTCGAAGTTTGTAGACGCCCGAAGATTAATCTGCTGAAATCAATTGTATTCTATGTTTCATTAATGCAGCTGAGGAGTGAATTTATTTTCGAAAAGAGATGTATTGATAGCTTGACGAAAATCGTCTTTACCTCAGTTCTCCAGCCCGATTCAGTGCTCCGTACCCAACGACTCCATCATGGAGTTTGGATATTTATCCATCTGTCATGAGACTGGCTAACAACAACAACTGTTAAAGCTGCACAGTATTCTAATAATTTACCCGTTTGTATAAAGAAGCAGGCAACGCGATTGCTTCAAAAAATCGCTTAAACAAGTAAAGTCCGCAGAACAAGAGGATACTTGACTTACGTGGTTATCTAACGTGCACCAATGTGTTAAAATCTAGCTTTATCGTCAGAGACACCAACTTGATGTAAGGTCGATAATATTATTCCTTGGCGAAATAGGACACTGAAAGACATAACGAAACTGCTTTAAATCCTGGACCGGTGAACAAAAAAGTTCGTTTGTGACTACTGTTACATTGTATGTACTAATCTAACTACCTCAGCGAATTCAAAGACTTTAATGCGATCTCGTGTCAGTACAGCGCACCGCAGTGATTGTAGCGCGGGAAGCGGCACTGCCCCTGTGAGTCTAACGGCCGAACCGAAAGACAGGGGCGTCGCCTGTCGGCGCTTACGCACTCCGCCTCCGGCGGCTAATAACGAGAAATTCTTCCGAACAGCGAGGAAATTTGCCCGAAGGCGCCTTCCAAATAGCTCTGGCTTCCTTTATCATCTAATAAAAGGTTACGAGACAGATCTGTGGAAAAGTAACCCACCCTCTTGGCGCGCTCTCACTTTCCTGCTAAAAGGCGGAAAAAGGAAGATTCCTGGTGAGAGAGCCTTCAAGTGTCGCCTGAGCGTTCGCAGTTGTCAGAAAATGATGCTATCTTCTTTGTTATCTTGAATCATGCCGATGTTCGTACTCACAGTTCACGAGCGCCAGTCGGAATATTCTCGCGTATGCAGGTTTCCTGTTCTATACGCTGTTTGTGTTCGTTGAAGGGACACTGGAGTTATTCCTGCAGCCTGACGTTGTCCTTAGCATGTAATCGTATCTGGGGCAATATTAAAAACTAATTTCACTGTGCTAGAAAACTGCTGTTTCTTCTTAAGTTCGATCGTTCACTGAAGTAACAGATTTTAAACATTTACAGTGTCTAGCCATTTGGTATTTTTCCTCTCTGCAGTAAGAAAAGTTAGGTTTCACAGGTATTTCTTATGTGGTGTTGTTGTGACGGATGGGGAAGTCTATCATTACGCTGTTCTCAAATATCCTACAGCAGTGTGACAATTACCCTGGCCTGTTTATTTATGTTTGTTTTTATTTCTTTTTCTACAATTAATTACCTGTGTTACATGAAATGTGTAAATTTGTATCTGTGTAACGTTGTAAACCTCACAGCACAAAATTGGACTTCGGAAATCACAGTCAGTTAATGTCCGGTAAAGCATTGCCGTGAAAGAAATGCAAAATGCCAAGTTTTTTCTACTTCCCTTAGGAATTGTCGCGTATCCTCGACCACTTTGATTTTATAGACAGTTTATGTTGCATACCACTTTACGTAAACTAATGACGATTACTGTTGCGAACACGAAAGATAAAATGCGGTTCTCGCTACTGGTTTCTGTAGTTGAAGATTTTAACTTTGTGCCCTCTGATCTATTATGTGGGATACTCACAACAGTAAAAGAATTCCTGCTGTTAATGTATGATCTTTAAATTGCACGACTATGTTCTCATAATTCTGTCCTGGCTTCTTACAAACACTGTATCATTACAGTAACCAATTACGAAATTAAACATGTCTTTCTGTACTTTCGTCTCCGAAATGCACTGAAAATTACTCCTATTATAGACACAGAAGTTACAGTATGCAGTGTTTGCCAAAGATAAAAGCTGTAGTGGATTTTTTAATATTTGAACACTATTGATTGCCACGGATAACACGACAGCATGAAACTTAAAATGAAAATTAATTTTAGTATTATTAGCCACATCAGATTTCAAAACAGCAGTCTTAGATATCACACAAATAAAGTTTTAACATTCTGATTTACGTACATTATTTACGTCACCGATATTGTACTAGCAGTTGCTCATGTCCATCTGAAAATAACACTATAAAATATACAATTCTCCTCTGGATTCTCCGGTAAGGTGAAAGAAATAATTTTAATGACCATTACCTGCCCGCCTGTTTGCGGAAAAACTGCTTTCATTCAATTATAGTTTAAATTTGGCGCGACAGCGGTTTCTGCGATCGTGGCGCAGCACTGCGCCACGGAAAATTCTAAATTCGCTGAAAACGGCTAAAAACGTGGAATGAAATATTGGGCAACCTAGCTACAAATTATTGCAAGCATTTTTAACAATTTCTATATTCAAAATCACATAAAATTCAAAGTACACACCTTTTTCTTTATACATCAGTATCCAATATCGTCTTCCTCGCTAAAAGAACAAAAGAAAGCTAAGCGTTCGAGAGAGTGTCATAGGCTCTTACGACATTCACGGCTACAAGAAGACGGAGAGAGTAATGTCTAAACCTCACTATTTATAAGCAATTTAATACGCTAATACATATCTTCGTTATATTTTTGCCGGCCAAGGTGGCTGAGTGGTTCTAGGCGCTACAGTCTGGAACCGCACGACCACTACGGTCGCAGGTTCGAAATCTACCTCCGGCATGGATGTGTGTGATGTCCTTAGGTAGTTAGGTGTAACCAGTTCTAAGTTCTAGGGGACTGATGACCTCAGACGTTAAGTCCCATAGTGCTCAAAGCCATTTGAACCATTTTTGTTGTATTTTTAATTATCATTGTCTGCTTCGGTTTCCACACTCGCCGACCACAGACGTTATTTGCGAAATGGTCATACACAATATTACACTAACATAAAAATGAAAAATGATTATTTTCTTTTTACGGCATCCACATAATCGATAGCTGTTCATACAGAAATGAAATATAATAACACAGTTAATTTTTTTACATATATTACACCGATTTTACAAATGTCTTGCCAGGAGACGTTACAGAACACACAGACAAGAAAAAATTATTTCAAAAATTACAATAAACTGGTCTCTCGGTATTCCCGATCTGTTTGAAGAAGCCACGATATGTTTAGTGCAAGCAGAATATGGTAATACGATTTATAGACATAGTTCATGTTAACTGATTAGATGTAAGTTAATAAATGGTTACTGTAGCTGAATAAACAACGATCATGCTTTTTTTGTACAGTATTTCATTTCGAATCGATGTGAATCTACACTTTTTTTTTCAGTAAGGGACACGGCCTTGTGGCTGGACAATTCGTTGTCTACGAAGTTCTCCATAGTATTACATGAAACACATTTCCATTATGTGCAACTAATTTCCCACAGAAGATGTGACGGAATTTCGGCTGCGAATCAAGAGGCAGTTCTGGTAGGGAATGACTCCCTGGAGGCGAAAATACGTATTTAGTACCAGTTGTTGTTGTGGTCTTCAGTCCTGAGACTGGTTTGATGCAGCTCTCCATGCTACTCTATCCTGTGCATGCTGCTTCATTTCCCAGTAACAACTGCAACCTAAATCCTTCTGAATCTGCTTAGTGTATTCATCTCTTGGTCTCCCTCTACGATTTTTACCCTCCACGCTGCCCTCCAATACTAAATTGGTGATCCCTTGATGCCTCAGAACATGTCCTACCAACCGATCCCTTCTACTAGTCAAGTTGTGCCACAAATTTCACTTCTCCCCAATCCTATTCAATAACTCCTCATTAGTTATGTGATCTACCCATCTAATCTTCAGCATGCTTCTGTAGCACCACATTTCAAAAGCTTCTATTCTCTTCTTGTCCAAACTATTTATCGTCCACGTTTCACTTCCATACGGGTGGCTACACTCCATACAAATACTTTCAGAAACGACTTCCTGACATTTAAATCTATACTCGATGTTAACAAATTTCTTCAGAGACGCTTTCCTTGCCATTGCCAGTCTACATTTTATATCCTCTCTACTTCGACCATCATCAGTTATTTTGCTCCCCAAATAGCAAAACTCCTTTACTACATTAAGTGTCTCATTTCCTAATCTAATTCCCTCAGCATCACCCGACTTAATTCGACTACATTCCATTATCTTCGTTTTACTTTTGTTGATGTTCATCTTATATCCTCCTTTCAAGACACTATCCATTCCGTTCAACTGCTCTTCCAAGTCCTTTGCTGTCTCTGACAGAATTACAATGTTATCGGCAAGCCTCAAAGTTTTTATTTCTTCTCCATGGATTTTAATACCTAATCCGAATTTTTCTTTTGTTTCCTTCACTGCTTGCTCAATATACAGATTGAATAATATCGGGGAGAGGCTACAACCCTGTCTCACTCCCTTACCAATCACTGCTTCCCTTTCATGTTCCTCGACTCTCATAACTGCCATCTGGTTTCTGTACAAGTTGTAAATAGCCTTTCCCTCCCTGTATTTTACCCCTGCCACTTTCAGAATTTGAAAGAGAGTATTCCAGTCAACATAGTCAAGAGCTTTCTCTAAGTCTACAAATGCTAGAAACGTAGGTTTGCGTTTCCTTAATCAAGCTTCTAAGATAAGTCGTAGGGTCAATATTGCATCAGGTGTTCCTATATTTCTACGGAATCCAAACTGATCTTCCCCGAGGTCCGCTTCTACTAGTTTTTCCATTCGTCTGTAAAGAATTCGGGTTAGTATTTTGCAGCCGTGGCTAATTAAACTGATAGTTCGGTAATTTTCACATCTGTCAATACCTGCTTTCTTTGGGATTGGAATTATAATATTCTTCTTGAAGTCTGAGGGTATTTCGCCTGCCTCATATATCTTGCTCACCAGATGGTAGAGTTTTGTCAGGACTGGCTCTCCCAAGGCTGTCAGTAGTTCTAATGGAATGTTGTCTACTCCCGGGGCCTTATTTAGACTCAGGTCTCTCAGTGCTCTGTCAAAATCTTCACGCAGTATCATATCTCCCATTTCATCTTCATCTACATCCTCTTCCATTTCCATAATATTGTCCTCAAGTACATCGCCCTTGTATAGACCCTCTATATACTCCTTCCACCTTTCTGCTTTCCCTTCTTTGCTTAGAACTGGGTTTCCATCTTAGCTCTTGATATTCATACAAGTGGTTCTCTTTTCTCTGAAGGTCTCTTTAATTTTCCTGTAGGCAGTATCTATCTTACCCCTAGTGAGACAAGCCTCTACATTCTTACATTTGTCCTCTAGCCATCCCTGCTTAGCCATTTTGCACTTCCTGTCGATCTCATTTTTGAGTCGTTTGTATTACTTTCTGCCTGCTTCATTTGCTGCGTTTTTATGTTTTCTCCTTTGATCAGTTAAGTTCAATATTTCTTCTGTTACCCAAGGATTTCTACTAGCCCACGTCTTTTTACCTACTTTATCCTCTGCTGCCTTCACTACTTCATCCCTCAAAGCTACCCATTCTTCTTCTACTGTATTTCTTTCCCCCATTCCTGTAAATTGTTCCCTTATTCTCTCCTCGAAACTTTGTACAACGTCTGGTTCTTTCAGTTTATCCAGGTCCCATCTCCTTAAATTCCCACCCTTTTGCAGTTTCTTCAGTTTTAATCTACAGTTCATAACCAATAGATTGTGGTCAGAGTCCACATCTGCCCCTGGAAACGTCTTACAATTTAAAACCTGGTTCCTAAATCTCTGGCTTATCATTATATAATCTATCTGAAACCTGTCAGTATCTCCAGGCTCCTTCCATGTATACACCCTTCTTTTATGATTCTTGAACTAAGTGTTAGCTATCATTAAGTTGTGCTCTGTGCAAAATTCTACCAGACGGCTTCCTCTTTCATTGCTTCCCCCCAATCCATATTCACCTACTACGTCTCCTTCTCTTCCTTTTCCTACTACCGAATTCCAGTCACCCATGACTATTAAATTTTCGTCTCCATTCACTATCTGAATAATTTCTTTTATTTCATCATACATTTCTTCAATTTCTTCGTCATCTGCAGAGCTAGTTGGCATATAAACTTGTACTACTGTGGTAGGCGTGGGCTTCGTGTCTGTATTGGCCACAATAATGCGTTGACTATGCGGTTTGTAGTAGCTTACTCGCACTCCTATTTTTTTTATTCATTATTAAACCTACTCCTGCATTTCCCCGATTTGATTTTGTAATTATAACCGTGTAGTCGCCTGACCAAAAGTCTTGTTCCTCCTGCTACCGAACTTCACTAATTCCCACTATATCTACCTTTAAACTATCCATTTCCCTTTTTAAATTTTCTGACCTACCTGTCCGATTAAGGGATCTGACATTCCACGCTCCCATCCGTAGAACGCCAGTTTTCTTTCTCCTGATAACGACGTCCTCCTGAGTAGTCCCCGCCTGGAGATCCGAATGGGGGACTATTTTACCTCCGGAATATTTTACCCAAGAGGACACCATCATCATTTAACCATACAGTAAAGCTGCATGCTCTCGGGAAAAATTACGGCTGTAGTTTCCCATTGCTTTCATCCGTTCGCAGTACCAGCACAGCAAGGCCGTTTTGGTTAGTGTTACAAGGCCAGATCAGTCAATCATCCAGACTGTTGCCCCTGCAAATACTGCAAAGGCTGCTGCCCCTCTTCAGGAACCACGCGTTTGTCTGGCCTCTCAACAGATACCCCTCCGTTGTGGTTGCACCTACGGTACGTCTACCTGTATCGCTGGGGCACGCAAGCCTCCCCACCAACGGCAAGGTCCATGGTTCATGGGGGAGAGTTAGTACCTCGTGTACTTTCATTGGCTATTATAGTACGAATGCAGACGTATCTCACTGCGCTAGAGTGTCAGTCTGTTATCGTGTCGTATCGACGAAATTATGTGAATAATTCTCTTACAGGATTTAGTACCTATAAGACAATTATTCACATATTTTCGTCGATACGACACGGTAACTTCTGCATTCGTACTATAATAGCCAATGAAAATACACGAGGAAGCTGAAATGCCTGCACAACATCGCTTTCAGTCGAGTCACATTATTCATGCACCAAGCCTTATCGCCAAACGGCTATTCGTGACCGCATCATTGCTGGGAACGGAATTTGACGGCGTTGAACGCTGGAGCACTGTACGGCGTTCTTGAGCGCATAGCGTGGCGGTGCAAAAAACGCTATCGACGTACTACGAAATCCAGTAGGCGTGTAGGAATTGGACTTTGGCTTGTAACAACAGTTGTACAGGATGATGAACTTTGCCAACACCTCATCGCAAAAGCCTTCTTATTACATATGGTGCATTTGAAACGTAAGTGCCCTGCATTACATGTTGAAGACTTAGAATCAAATACTTGAAAAGCCGAAACCTGGGCTGTACTTAAATAAAGAATAAAACAGTCTAATGTCTGTGTAGTAGAAAATTAGCTCTGACATGAAAATAATACGTTTCCGGATCCATGTCTTTGTTATATATTATATTGATCTATATGTGAGTAATGTTTTTGAAAACTTGCCCTTATCTTTTTGTTATACCCCGTATACTGTGTTTCCCATTGAGCCGTGGAGCCTTGCATGGCTCCCGTGTAGAGCCTGTGTATCGGGAGAATGACTTACGCGTGCACAGTGACAGATGTGTCTGTGAACTGTTCTGTTTATTTCTTGAAGGCTTTTTTATTTATTCATGTTTGTACAGTTCTGTACATGCTTTTAGTGGTGTGAATGATACGTGAATGTGGTCTAAAGCCGTCCGTTGTGGCCGTGCGGTTCTAGGCGCTTCAGTCTGGAACCGCGTGACCGCTACGGTCGCCGGTCGCCGGTTCGAATCCTGCTCGGGGCATGGATGTGTGTGATGTCCTTAGGTTAGTTAGGTTTAAGTAGTTCTAAGTTCTAGGGGACTGATGACCCCAGATGTTAAGTCCCATAGTGCTCATAACCATTTGAACCATTTTTGTGGTCTAAAGTAAACATGTATATCGTTGTTCTACTGATAAACGCTGTACGAACTAGTGTGAGAAGGTTTTAGGACAGTGTGAATGCAGACGAAGGGGAGTTTTGTATCATAATATGTTAAATAAATTTATGGTAATAGGAAAGCTAATTCGAGTGCAAATGAAGTGTGTTATTTGTTGAGTGGTTAGTCATGAAACCGCGGACTGACGCGGGATAATAATGTTTTGCTATTGGCCTTAAAGAAAACTGGCCAATCTGAACGGAGTATTCTTCGCGCGTCTTTTCTCTTGGAGATATAGAATGCTTACAGCAGCCTAAGAGAATCGGAACCCACCCTTTCAATGTTACGGTCGTGTGTAGCATGAGCTCCGAAGGAAGTTATAATTTGCCGATTTTGTTTGTGCTACATGTTTCAAAAGTATTTTAAAGTGAATGTATATTTTTTCCGGTGTGTTTTTTTAAGAAAGTACGAATCTTTTAAGTAAATCTGTGAATGAGGAAAGACAGTAACTCCGCATGGCATACTGAACAGATCGTTGACTAAAAATTTGAGTTAATTAGGCACGGATAAACTTAATAGTATGGCGAGCTTTTTAATTCAACAACAATCCGTGCATAGTAACTCTTCAGATTTCGGGAAATATGTTTCATAAACTTGTTAACTTGAATGAAAGGGTTTGTGCATGACTGTGTTAAGATTAGCACGGGCTTGGCAGTGAACGTGTAAGTCTTAATGTTCCGTCTACAGGTCGCGGTATAGTGGCTAGCGTTGCTGCCTCTGGATCACGGGTCCCAGGTTCGATTCCCTGCCGGCTTGGTGATTTTCTTTGCGTGGGGACTGGGTGTTTGTGTTGCCCTCATCATTTCATCATCATCATTTGTGACAGTGAATGGATTGGATTGTGAGTAAAAAATGAACTGTGTAAAAACTGGGACTTTGTATGGGCGCTGATGACAGCGCAGTTGAGCGCCCCGCAAACCAGACATCATCATCATCATCATCATCATCGTATCAAGGTTCAGAATAGACAGTAGCTTTGGCAGTATTTCCACCTTTATTTCAAAATTAAGACCTTTCCCCGATTCTTAGAATAGTTACGTTGTATGCAGCCTGGTGCGAGTTGCAGTACGGTAGGTTTCTGTTCGGCTTTCCTACCGGCGATTTGCTGCAACGAGTTCACAGGTAGGTGCTGGTAATCGTCGAGCTAACCAAGCCGCCCCACCATGTTGGATACGGTTTGACGCTAGCTTCGGAACACCTCATTACTTAGTAAACGTGTGACCATCAAGGACAGTGATTATGCCTTGATGATCATAGACTCTACTGATTAGCAGTTAGCGAATAGAAAGTGATACCTGACTGCGGAATGTGATATGGTCGAAAGCGAAGGATGGTCCAGTACCAGTATACAGGCTTCAGGATACCCGCTTCCGCTCCCAATAAATCCATGATTCATCTCGCAATGGGCAGATGGTTTTCAGTGGACATAGAATGCTTCACATAATAGATGGTCGACTTCATTGTGCCCAGTATACGCTTACTTGAGTAATATTATGGTCACATAACTGTGACAACTATATCTAGAGGCAGCACTCAGTTTTTAACTGGAGCAATGTCCTATACGTATATCAGAGAAGGTTTAGGAGTGGTTTGCAGAAGAGGATGAGATTTCTCAACAGGCCTCCTTCTGCACCAGACGAACACCGTACCGAAAATGTATGGGCAGAGACAGAACAGAGTATGGAAGAAAACTGACCCGACACTGCCCCAAGATGAATTTGGAACGTCATTCTAGCTGCCTTGGAGAAGATAGCAAAAAGTGTATTATCCATCTAGCAGACTCCTTTCCTCGCAGAATACTGTCAATCATTGAAGTTGAAGGCCATTGGCCGGGATTATTAAGTGGGAAAGGAACCGTATGCTGTGTCGTTATGATGCTCAAAGAATCTTGAACACTTCGCACTATTAATTTCGTGATTAATGGAGTAACGCATAGAAAGTTTTAGTTGCCGTTTAACAGAATCCAATGTTTGTTCCAGCCGTAGCACGCAGGATGTCTAAGCGATGTACCAGTTCCTCCCGTGTCCTACAGAGCACAGCCTCATTAACGTGTGCAATTACTGCTCCAATGCGAGCTCACAGGTACTGCGCCGGCCGTGGTGGCCGAGCGGTTCTAGGCGCTACAGTCTGGAACCGCGTGACCGCTACGGTCGCAGGTACGAATCCTGCCTCGGGCATGGATGTGTGTGATGTCCTTAGGTTAGTTAGGTTTAAATAGTTCTAAGTGATAGGGTACTGATGAGCTCAGAAGTTAAGTTCCATAGTGCTCATAGCCATTCACAGGTACTGCTGGCCAGCACCAGGGTGTGGTTCACAACATCCTTCACATAGCCCAAAAGAAAAATTAAATGGGGTTATGTTTGGAGACCTTGGGAGCCAGGAAGAGGGTCCTTCTCTGGCAATCCAGCGACCTCTAAGCATGTGGTCGAAAACTATCCTAACGATCGAGGCCCAGGGAGACCGATCATCCTGTAGCAGCTCTACATGTGAAAATGCAAACTGGTAAAACATGAGCAGATAAACAGTCGACATTTTTGGCGCCTCCGCAAAGAAAAACAGTCCCACCACGGGATCATGAAGCAGACTACACCACGCCCTTATCTTTGGGCTATCGCGCGCAGTGTCCTCGGAGCACCACATCACTCATTGTGTCGATTTATCGTCCCCAACACATGAAACAGCCTTCGTCAGTGAAAATCGTATTTTTGAGGCAGTATAGGTCATCATCGATGAGCCTCAGAATCTAAATGGCAGCCGGCCGGAGTGGCCGTGCGGTTCTACGCGCTACAGTCTGGAACCGGGCGACCGCTACGGTCGCAGGTTCGAATCCTGCCTCGGGCATGGGTGTGTGTGATGTCCTTAGGTTAGTTAGGTTTAATTAGTTCTAAGTTCTAGGCGACTGATGACCTCAGCAGTTAAGTCGCATAGTGCTCAGAGACATTTGAACTTTCTAAATGGCAAATGTTTTGCACTCTGGCTTGTCATCAGGTTGAACTCATGCTGCAGTTGCACTGTGTACGAATGAAACTTTAGTTCCTTGTGTAGCACTCTATGGCCGTAGTTGGTGGTAGTTGCAATCGTCGAGACGCTTGACGGATTGATTTGGTAGGATTCTGAATCAATTCCTGTTGCACCTGTTCCATATCTGCATCTCTCGTGCTAGAAAGCCCAGAACTCGTCCTGTTCATGACGCTTCCGGATTTCTTAAGCTTCATGTAGCACTGTCTGTTGGGCGGACGTGATTGTGACGTATCCGGAAGCTCCTTTCGACCTGGGTGTCAGGGCGGGTCTCTGTAAACCACTCCACACACTGTGCAATCTGTTGGGGATGACCATTTTCATCAATAAGTAACCTGAAAATGAACAACAACAAAAAACATAAAGAAAATGACTTAAGTATGTGTGAACATTACCCACAAACTATCTTTATTTCTTCATATCTAAGCCCCTTTTCTGTAACATACGTGATAGAAATTGTTAAGATCATATTGTTCAGCATGTATTTAAGAATGAATACCTTGTTGGTATAGTTCCACAAGCGTGACACACGTATAGTTTTGAGCTTAAATGTTAACCCTTAGTAAAAGCAAATTAAATTGATAATTACATATTCATCAAAAGATCTAGAGTAATTTTTTTTACGCTCTGAGTCAGTAATCATCTTTAATCAGTGGTGTTCGATATCTGCCACTCGATGCTGTACAGGGTGTACGATAAAGGTAAGGCCGAAATTCCAGCAAACATTCCTCACACATAGAGGAAGAAAATACGTTGTTTGGACACGGGTTTTGAAACGCTTTATTTCCATGTTATAGCTCAGTTTTTCAAATTAATCACCTACTTTGAAATTAAGTCTCAACCATGAATAATAAATATCGACTAAAGTGAGGGTTAGTACGTTGTTGAATGAATCATTCGAGTACGTGCCCCCCCCCCCCCCCAGAAAGAAAAGAAGCTGCTGATAGTGCTTTCTCGTGTTGTATATGGAACGGATACTGCAAATCCTCATGTAGCACTCACCAGAGAGTCATGCGGTCAATATATCTTGTAGTAGATGGTTGCCTTATACTGACGGTATGATTGTCCTTAGCTGAACGAACAAGTTTGTCTTCTAGATGAGCTGCCCTCGTCCTTCTCGGCCTCTCCCACACCCCCTAAGACGACGATCAATTTTTGCGTCAAATTTCCTCCTGTCGGGACACTTGTTCTACAGATTTCTCCCTATACGAGTTGAGCGGCACGATCACTAACCGCTGCTGATCCGTACAGCATATGGGCATCTGTCATCGCCTCATTCGAGTACACTTCCACTTCACTGACCCAGAAACAAGATCCGTGCTCTACACTAATATTTAATGCTACGTGCTTGACATATCGAGTATGGATTTAAATGTCAGGAAGTCGTTTCTGAAAGTATTTGTATGGAGTGTAGCCGTGTAAGGGAGTGAAACGTGGACGATAAATAGTTTAGACAAGAAGAGAATAGAAGCTTTCGAAATGTGGTGCTACAGAAGAATGCTGAAGATAAGATGGGTAGACCACATAACTAATGAGGAGGTATTGAATAGAACTGGGGAGAAGAGGAGCTTGTGGCACAACATGACTAGAAGGAGGGGTCGGTTGGTAGGACATGTTCTAAGACATCGATGGATCACCAATTTAGTATTGGAGGGCAGCGTGGAGGATAAAAGTCGTAGAGGGAGACCAAGAGATGAATACACTAAGCAGATTCAGAAGGATGTAGGCTGCAGTAGGTACTTGGAAATGAAGAAGCTGGCACAGGATAGAGTAGCATGGAGAGCTACATCAAACCAGTCTCAGGACCGAAGACCGCAGCAACAACAACGTTCTTGACGACGGTGTAGAGCAATGAAGTTATCCGCTTGTCAACACAAGCAGTGAAGTGAGTCGCATGTCATAATAACCTTCCTTAAAACAGATCAACAAAGAATGGTGGTGAACTTAACAATTACATCATACTCTACATTCTATCCAAACGTAAATAAGAGAGTGTTTTGGACATTTCATGTAAGAAAACGTTTCATGTAATGCTGGCACGTTCTGTGCACTTTCCACCGTCGATGTGATTATGAAGGAAAGTAGAACATTAGATCTAACATGGAAGTAAAGCGTGTCCGGATCTATGTCCATGTAGCACGTTATACTGCTCTATCTGTGAGGAATGTTTCCTGAAAATTTGGCATACCTTTTTGTACCCTGTATGTAGAAGGGATAGATACTCTAACTAAAAGTTATCAGGAGAAGGCACCAGCAGCACAAAGTCTATATCATGGAAGTGTTTTGGGTTAGTATCAACACAGAGAACGTAGTACAAAAGCATTACTTACAGACAATTGAGTTATATGGTCGGCGGGTTTTAGACATTTCCGCGAAGGAAACCTGTATAATTAAGACGGACTGTAGCGTCAACCACGAGACTAACAGACGTTTGTACCCAGTCACATGAAGAGATTAATGACAAAACAATCTCTCGAGAGACCACTGGACTACTTCTGCGTGTCACTGTGCCGCTGCCTAGAAGCCACAATTCATAGGAAGGAAAGACTGGTGCTTAAAATCTCATTGGAAATGTACTACACGAGATAGGACCTAACAAGCCTGTCACTGATCGGCACCCATTATCATTTGATGTCATGATCAGTATCGCCGCCTATCGCCAGGGGGAATACTATTCATCAGGAACTTACTTCTGTCTGATCAGTTACGCAGTGCTCCCAAAAGAATTCAGTGATACCGTAAATTTGCATTTCAGCTATACTCATTTCTCATTAATTTTGTTTAAAATTACTCTGCAACAAACAACAAGCAAAATACTACGACTAGTATAACAGAAGCTGCATGTGACTAGAAATTGAGCTTCATGCTGCGACTCTGTAAGCAAGATTTCTTTTTCTCGTTCTGTGCTATATTGCTACATACCTGTCTCCTTCGTCAAGTAAATCCCCTGTATGATTGCCTCAGTGTTCTCTACCTGCATACTTCGTGTTCATAATGTCCTTACCGCACTTTTACGAGATTGTCGACATTCAATATTGACGTCATCCAGCGTCTTTTATAGTAGTTTCTTAAAATATATGGAAAAAATACATTCTTTGTTTAAGGGCCGCGCGGAGTGGCCGCGTGGTTAGACGTGCCATGTGACGGACTGCGTGGCTACTCCCGCCGGAGGTTCGAGTCCTCCCTTGGGCATGGCTGTGTGTTATTCTTGGAATAAGTTACTTTAAGTTAGTTTAATTAGTGTGTAAGTCTAGGTACCGATGACCTCAGCAATTTGGTCCCTTAGAAATACATACTCATTTCAACATTTAAGGTAAACTCATGTTCAGAAAATAGATTAGAATTCCTTGAACGACTAGAGATAGTACTTTCATAGTAACAAGACATTCACATTAATATGTTCTGCAGAAATGATTACCGAGCGAGGTGACGCAGTGGTTAGCATACTGGACTCGCACTCGGAAGGACGACGGTTTAAACCCAGTCAACCTAATCAAAGTTTTTCGTGATTTCCCTAAATCGCATTAGGCAAACGCCGGGATGGTTCTTTCAAACGATACGGCCGATTTACTTCCTGCTGCTACGGTCGCAGGTTCGAATCCTGCCTCGGGCATGGATGTGTGTGATGTCCTTATTTTAGTTCGGTTTAAGTAGTTCTAAGTCTAGGGGACTGATGACCTCAGATGTTAAGTCCCATAGTGCTTAGAGTCATTTGAACCACTTGAAACTTTCCCTAATACAATGGCACCGATGACGTCGTTTTTGGTCCATTTTCCCCAACCAACCAACCAATTACAAATGAATAGCATTTAAAGCATGTCGGCCGCCGGGCTCAAGGTCAACATCGGTATCGAAGAGACACACAACCTGCCAGTAAAATGTGTCTGTCCTTATAAATCGAAGGTAAAGAATAAGTGTGACTTGAGCAGACGTGTAGGTTACCTCGCACACGTATGAGCGAATCTTACCGTCAAATCATTGAGTATGAAAGAGGGCGCCTTATTGGGATGAGAGAATGTGATGTATCTATCAGGGTAATTACTGCTCGAGTGGAACGACATATTCCGTAGTGCAACCGATGTGTGCAGAATGGTTCACTGAAGGCCATAGAACACGGCGAGATGGGCCTGGTCACACCATCCAGACCACCCCCAAGGAGATCGACAGCTCATCCGAATGACATTGCAGGACGGACCTACGTCCCCCACGGCTCTGGCGCAACAGTGGAACGGTTTTTGTTTCTTTTGTGTGTGGGGGGGTCATCAGTTTTCTGACTGGTTTGATGCAGCCTGCCATTAATTCCTCTACTGTGCCAACCTCCTCATCTCAGAGTAGCGCCTACAACATACGTCCTCAATTATTTTTTGGATGCACTCCTATATCTGTCTACCTCTACAGTTTCGCCCTTTACAGCTCCCTCTTGTACTATGGCAGTCATTCCCTCATATCTTAACAGATGTCCTATCATCCTGTCCCTTCTCCTTATCAGTGTTTTCCACATATTCCATTCCTCTCCGATTCTGCGTAGAACCTCCTCATTCCTTACCTTATCAGTCCACCTAATTATCAACATTCGTCAGTAGCGCCACATTTCAAATGCTTCGATTCTCTTCTGTTCCGGTTTTCCCATAGTCCATGTTCACTACCATATAATTCTGCACTGCAGGCGTACATTCACAGAAATTTCTTCCTCAAATTGAGGAATATGTTTGATACCGGTAGATTTCTCTTGGCCAGGAATACCCTTCTTGCCAGTGCTAGTCTGCTTTTGAGGTCCTCCTTGCTCCGTCCCTCACTGGTTATTTTACTACCTAGGTATCAGAATTCGTTAACTTCATTCACTTCATGACCATCAATCCTAATGTTAATTTTCTCGCTGTTCTCATTTCTCCTAGTTCTCATTACTGTCGTCTTTATCGATTTACGCCCAATCCATATTCTGTACTCATTCGGTTGTTCATTCCATTCTACAGATCATACAATTCTTCTTCACTTTCACTCAAGGTAGCGATGTCATTAGCGAATCGTATCATTGACGTTCGTTCACCTTGAATTTTAATTTCACTCCTGAACCTTTCTTTTTTTTTCTATCACTGCTTCTTCCATGAACAGATTGAACAGTAGGAGCGAAAGGATACAGCCCTGCCTTATACCCTTTTTAGTCCGAACATTTCGTTCTTGGTTGTCCACTGTTTTTATTCCCTCTTATCTCTTATACATTTTGTATATTACTCGTCTCTCCCTATAGCTGACCCAAGTTTTTCATTCGGGAGGACGACGGTTCAATCCCGTCTCCGGCCATCCTGATTTAGGTTTTCCGTGATTTCCCTAAATCGCTTCAGGCACATGCCGGGATGGTTCCTTTGAAAGGGCACGGCCGATTTCCTTCCCCATCCTTCCCTCACCCGAGCTTGCGCTCCGTCTCTAATGACCTCGTTGTCGACGGGACGTTAAACACTAATCTCCTCCTCCTCCTCCTCCCAAGTTTTTCTCAGAATATCGAACATCTTGCACCGTTTTACATTGTCCAACGCTTTTCGCAGGTCGTCATATCCTATGAACGTGTCTTGATTTTTCTTTAGTCTTGCTTCCTTTTTAAACCTCAATGTCAGAATTAGCACTCCCGCGCCTCTACCTTTTCTGCAGCTAAACTGAGCGTCATGTAGCACATCATTTTTATCTTCTATTCTTGTTTATATTATTCTTGCCAGCAACTTGGATGCGTGACCTGTTAAGCTGACTGTGCGATAACTCTCGCACTTGTCAGCTCTTGCAGTGTTCGAAATATGTGTTGAAGATATCTTTCCAGTGTCCGATGGTATGTCGCCAGACTTACACATCATATAGCCTACACCAACGTGAGTACACTACTAGTCATTAAAATTGCTACACCACGAAGATGACGTGCTACAGACGCTAAATTTAGCTGACAGGGAGAAGATGCTGTGGTATGCAAATGATTAGCTTATCAGAGCATTCACACAAGGTTGGCACCGGTGGCGACACCTACAACGTGCTGACAGAAGAAAGTTTCCAACCGATTTCTCATACACAAACAGCAGTTGACCGGCGTTGCCTCATGAAACGTCGTGATGGCTCGCCTAAGGAGGAGAAACGCGTACCATCAAGTTTCCGACATTGATATAGGTCGGATCATAGCCTATCACGATTGCGCTTTATCGTTTCGCGACATTGGTGCTCGCGTTGGTCGAGATCCAATGACTGTTAGCAGAATATGGAATCGGTGGGTTCATGAGGGTACTACGGAACGCCGTGCTGGATCCCAACGGCCTCGTATCACTAGCAGTCGAGATGACAGCCATCTTATGCACATGGCTGGAAAGGATCGTGCAGCCACGTCTCGATCCCTAAGTCAACTGATAGGGATGTTTGCAAGACAACAACCATCTGCACGAACAGTTCGACGACGTTTGTAAGAGCATTGACTATCAGCTCGGAGACCATGGCTGCGGTTACCCTTGACGCTGCATCACAGACAGGAGCGCCTGCGATGGTGTACTCAACGACGAACCTGGGTGCACGAATGGCGAAACGTCATTTTTTCGGATGAATCCTGGTTCTATTTACAGCATCATGATGGTCGCATCCGTGTTTGGCGACATCACGGTGAACGCACATTGGAAGTATGTATTCGTCATCGCCATACTGGCGTATCACCCTGCGTGATGGTATGGGGTGCCATAGGTTACACGTCTCGGTCACCTCTTGTTCGCATTGAGGACACTTTGAGCAGTGGACGCTACATTTCAGATGTGTTACGACCCGTGGCTCTACCCTTCATTCGATCCCTGCGAAACCCTACATTTCAGCAGGATAATGCACGACCGCATGTTGCAGGTCCTGTACGGGCCTTTCTGGATACAGAAAATGTTCGACTGCTGCCCTGGGCAGCACATTCTCCAGACCTCTCACCAACTGAAAATATCTGATCAATGGTGGCCGAGCAACTGGCTCGTCACAATACGCCAGTCACTACTCTTGATGAACTGTGGTATCGTGCTGAAACTGCATGGGCAGCTGTACCTGTACACGCCATCCAAGCTCTGACTCAATGCGCAGGCGTATCAAGGCCGAGATTACGGCCAGAGGTGGTTGTTCTCGGTACTGATTTCTCAGGATCTATGCACCCAAATGGCGTGAAAATGTAATCACATGTCAGTTCTAGTATAATATATTTGTCCAATGAATACCCGTTTATCATCTGCATTTCTTCTTGGTGTAGCAATTTTAATGGCCAGTAGTGTAGTTGTTTCGTTGCCACGCCCCGAATGTTTTTAAAAATTCTGATAGAATGTTATCGATCCCTTCTGCCTTATTTGATCTTAAGGCATCCTAAGCTCCTTTACATTCTGATTCTAATACTGGATCTCCTATCGCCTCTAAATTTACTCATGTTTCTTCTTGTACCATATCATAAAAATTGTACTCTTTCCACTTAGCCTTGCTTTTAATGTCACCGAAGGTTGTTCTGACTTTCCTGTATGCTGAATCTGTCCTTTCGACAATCATTTCTTTTTCGAGTTCTTCACATTTTTCATGCAGCCACTTCGTCCTAGCTTCCGTGCACGTCCTATATATTTGATTCATCAGTGAAATGTATTTATGTATTCCTGAATTTCCTTGAACATTTTTGTACTTCCATCTTCCATCGATCAACTGAAGTATTTCTTCTGTTGCCCATGGTTTCTTTGCAGTTACCTTCTTAGTGCCTATGTTTTTCAAATTGTTGAAGTGGCTTTAAGCACTATAGGACTTAACATTGAGGTCATCAGTCCCCTAGACTTAGCCGGACAGAGTGGCCGAGCGGTTCTAAACGCTATAGTCTGGAACCGTGTTACCGATACGGTCGCAGGTTTCGAATCCTGCCTCGGGCATGGATGTGTGTGATGTGCTTAGGTTAGTTAGGTTTAAGCAGTTCTAAGTTGTTGGGGACTGATTAGCTCAGAAGTTAAGTCCCATAGCGCTCAGAGCCATTTGAACCATTTGAACCGTAGACTTAGAACTACTTAAGCCTAACTAGCCTAAGGACGTCACAAACATCCATGCCCAAGGCAGGATTCGAACCTGCGACTGTAGCAGCAGCGCGGTTCCGGACTGAAGAGCCTCGAACCGCTCCGCTGTAGTGGCCGGCTTTGGTTTTCTATCCAAAGTCTGCGATTGCCCTTTATAGAGATGTCTATTCCTCTTCCACCATACTGCCTCCTGAGCTATTCCATACTGCTTATCTATAGCTACAGAGAACTTCAAGCGTATCTCGTCGTTTCTTAGTACTTTCGTATCCCGATTCTCTGCGTATTGATTCTTCCTGACTAATCTCTTCAACTTCAGTCTACTCTTCATCACCACTATACTGTGATCTGAGTGTATATCTGTTCCTGGGTTCGCCTTACAATCCAGTACATATTTGCGGAATCTCTCTCTGACTATGATGTAATCTAACTGAAATCTTCCCATGTCAACCGGCCTTTTCCTAGAATACCTCCTCCTTTTATGATTCTTGAACGGAATATTCCCCATTACTAGCTGAAATTTATTGTAGAACTCAATCAGTCTTTCTCCTCTCTCATTCTTTCTGTCAAAAGCATAATTTCCTGTAACATTTTCTACTACCTTTCCCCTACAACTGCATTCGAGTCCCCCATGACTATTAGATTTACATGCACCATTACATGCTATATTACCTTTTCAATATCCTCATATACTTTCTCTGCCTCTTCATCTTCAGCTTGCCACATCGGCATTTGTATTTAAACGGCCGTTGTCGGCGTTAGTTTGCTGTCGATTCTGATAAGTACAACCCTATCACTGAACTGTTCACAGTAACACACTCTCCGCCCCACCTTCATACACACCCCCTTACACCATTTTCTGCTGTTGTTGATTTCACCCCATACTCATCTGACCTGAAATCCTTTTCCACTTTACATTTCACTTCACTGACCCTTACTGTATCTAGGTTGAGCCTTTGCGTTTCCCTTTTTAGATTTTCTAGTTTCCCTACCACGTTCAAGTTTCTTACATCCCACGCCATGACTGGTAGAAGATTATCCTTTCGTTGATTATTCAATCTTTTTCTCATGTCTCCTCCACCTTAGCAGTCCCTTCCCGAAGATACGAACAAGGGACTGTTCCGGAATCTTTTGCCAATGGAGAGGTCATCATTACAGTTTCTCAGTTACGTGACACGTGTTCTGTGAATACAAGTTGTGTGTCTTTAATGCATGGTTTCCATTGCTTTCTGCATCCTCATGACGTTGAGCATTGCTAGTTCTTACGCTTTCAGGGGCAGTATCCCAACCCAAGGACAACCTCTGTCTGCTACTCCGTCCTCTTTGACAAGGCCTTTGGCGGAATGAGGGTGACTTCTCATGCCGTACGTTTTCGCCCGCCAATGCTGGTCATCAATCAAAATGTAAGCCGTGGCGGTTTTCGAAACCGAGACGGTGGACGTTTTGATTAGTAATCAAACACGCTAATCGTAGACAGCGTAACACATCCTAACTGTCAGCGGTGACAGTCCTTCGCTATTTTGTACGTCATGGGTTACGTGCGCGTCGCTCTCTTCTCCTCCTACCTTTGACAAATGTGCATAAACATGCTAGACGACAGTGGTGCATGGAACGACATCACTCTTGACAGGAATGGCATCATATAGTGTTTTCGGACGAATCCAGGTTCTGTTTGTTTGAAAATGATGGCTACATTTTGGTTCGCCGCAGACGGGGGGAGCCCCATAACAGTGACTGCATTCGCACAAGACATGCAGCGCCAGCTCAAGGCCTAAAGGTATGGGGTGCTATTGGGTACAACCACAAATCATAGTTGGTGCACCTGGCTTCTTGATATCACAGGATGTCATCCTTTTGCCCAGGCCCTCCAGATCATCAGATATGTCGCTAATCGAAAATGGATGGAATATGATGAAACGACAAGTGCAGCGCTCTGACCAAATGCCAACCACCACTGATGAACTTTCGAAATAGGTGAACGCAGCACGGATGGCTATACCACAGGACGCCATTAGCGCCTTATATGCGTCGATGCCATCACACATGGAAGACGTTATCAGGATCCATGGCGGATCGTGGGCCTACTAGGTAAGAGAACACATACTGAACCGAGTGACTGAAGTGCCAATCATTTCTGTAGTACATACTAACGCGAGCGTCCTACTTCTAGTAGTTCAAGGTGTTGTGTTTCTTCTGAACATGAGTGTATTTTATCTTGCAAAGACATTCTAAGTATCATTTCGCCACTACCATTTTATGATTTATGACCATGTGCTTTCTGTTTTTGTATCAAAACTGGCTCTCTGATGTCCGTACTAATCGGTCTTTTCTGATCGCTGAAAGACTGCTGATTTCGGACAGTTGCGAAATGTTTACACTCATTGCCAACATCAACTACGTAGCAATTTTCTGTGCCGTAGTAATAAGTAGACATTATATTGATTCGTGAGCGGTGATATTGCTTGTGGCTATTACCTTTATTAACATTCAGTATAATGAGCGGCTCGCCGTGAACGTTCCTGTAACATCACAGACGCATTTACACATTACATGTGTGTTTAGTTTATAAACTATAAGCTGGGCAGTCAGCTTATTGCTGCCCTGGGAGGAGGGAGAGGAGGAGGAGGAGGAGGAGGGGTTTTCCGGCAGCCAGTGTGCTAGGAGGCAATCGCAAGCTAACTCTTCCAGCAACTTTCGCAAAAGAGCAACCTTATACTGTTCGATCAGTACATCAGATGGTTGAAATGTAGATTTTTGCATTCTAAAATGGAAGAAGAGAGTGAATCAACGACGCTAGCAATGACTAAACACAAAAACGACGGAATATGGCTACTTTTTACTTGTAATTAAGAGTGAGTTGAAAATGACATGAAATACAGATGTTACAAATGTGCTTGGCAATGACTATTACCCGAAATTAGCTAACCGCGCGATTAAAGAAATATCGCAGTACGGCCTGCTAGGGACTATGTTTAAGATTATTAACTATCTGGAGACTGTGGATCCTCGCAAATACAAAGGTCTACGGGGATGATCATTTTTGCTAGTACATTATATAATCCTCTTGCAACTTTTGAAAGCAGTTGTTATCTGCTTACATGCTAAGTGGTTCCACAATGCCTGACTATTATCGGTTATCAATAAGAGATCATAGCAACTTAGACATTTCTACTGAGGTAATACAGCATAAACTGGCGATTTTAGGATACGCATTGTCACATGTGCAATATATTTATCTGCGTATCAGTGCGAATATGCTGCAAGCAAAATATTTGTAATGAAGTCCTCAGGCGGAAACGCAACCGTGCATATCCGCATGCAGTCGATCGTAATGGTGCCGAATAGCATCATGCGGTAGACTGTTCCAAGCACCTTCTTGTACTCTTCTCTAAATTCGGATTACGTGTTCAACTGGAGGAAGATCTGGTAGTCTCACTGGCCAGACCAGTTGTAGTACACCATTAAGAGCACGTTGAGTCACAACAACAGTATATGGCCGTGCACCGACATACTGGAAAATCACATCGCCTTCTTTCGAATAAATGGCAGCGTCGTGGGGATAAAAAACTGTGGAATGTAGCAGGCACTGGTCACTTTCAGCAGCACAAGTTCCAAATGTGAGCACGAGTTGTCTCCAGTCAGCTCTTTCAAGACACCAGAGTAGCCGTTCATGGCACTGGTTGGGTCAGTCAGCCCTGCCAGAGGGACTCATGAGTCATGCTGCAAGTAGACGCTTGCTGATGGTCCCTGGTGACACATCAGTGTAACTTGTGTCCTGATTTCTTGACTGGAGCCGGCCGCGGTGTCCGAGCGGTTCTAGATGCTTCAGTCAGGAACCGCGCTGCTGCTACGGTCGCGGGTTCGAATCCTGCCTCGGGCATGGATGTGTGTGATGTCTTTAGGTTAGTTAGGTTTAAGTAGTTCTAAGTCTTTGGGACTGATGACCTCAGATCTTAAGTCCCATGGTGCTTGGAGCAATGTGATTTTGAATCTTGACTGGATGGTGTTCTGTCAGCCTCTGGTGCTGTCACGATGCATTGACCTTTGTGTACATCTGTACTACGTGGACGTCCAGAACCTGTTCTACGGCTGTGGCAATGTTCCATAGACCACAAAAGTACCGACATACCACCAATACACTGTGCAGAACATGTGCAGCAAGCAATTGATACATCCATCTGTACTGATACAGGCTCATGATGAGTTCTTTCATGTGACTGATGTTATTCATCTGGAGTACGTACTCGTCGGCAGGTCATGGTTGTACCCCAGAATTAATATTGCACACATTGTTCACCTCAAAACTCACCAAAGTTACTGCGTGCAGAGTCAAAACAGAGGGCACAAAACAGGCCTCCAGAGATCCATCTGCTAGTGGATGCTGTGAAAAATAATCACTTACACTACATTCCCTCAGTATGCACATATTACAACCTGTTGCCCAGAACACTGTCCTTGAGGGTCTTTCCGACAGAGTAAATTCTCATAATATGATTCGCGCAGTTCCCACGGCAAGGTCTCCTACGAATCTGCGTTACAGTAATTCCAAACACGTCAAGTGCAGCCACTTAGGACCACTCATTAAATTCACATGGTGGCTTCGTAGATACAGAGGAGAAATTAAGGCGAAAACAAGCAAATACCATTGGTGTTATAAATAAGACTCCTTACAGTAGGATAAGATAGACAAGAAATACTAACTGCAAGTTCGTTTCACTCCACTTTGTATATTATTTGGTAACTACGCTTAATGCTGAAGACAGTTTTTACTGTTCACTTTCATACACCAAAGTCAAAATGTTCCCAGAAAAATTTGCTAACAAGTGTGTGATTTTTCTGTGGGGTCCCAACTTAGAGCTAGTAATTTACTAGTAAACTTTGGGAGATTATTCATTAGATGTTTATGAATCTGGAAACCTAATAAAAGCAAATCTAATCTATTTAGAAGCATTTGCTACGATTTCAGTGAAACGCCACTCTGTTAGTGCTGGAGGATATAAAGCTGGCTGTATCTACAGTATTTTGAAGTAAAGTGCAGTTTAGAAAGTAGTGAGGTCCTAATTAGCCATTCCCCCTGGTGTGTATTTCCATCAACTCAGCATGGATTGTTGGATAGTTATTCCCTTTCAAGTGTAGAAAACGAGTTACTACTATATTACCCGCCCTCCCCCTCCCTTCCCTTTATCAATGGCTTGAGGTTATCAGTTTTGGCTCGTCTTGTGGCATGTTACGGCGTGGTGGCACGGAGATTTCGCTTCCAAGATGCTACTCCAGGGGGGCGTAAAATGAATGTGCGCAACGAAAAATAATAAACGCTAAAATGAAGATTTGGCCCTGTCTGACTACCTCCCGAAGCAGGTATTACGATCTCTTCATTCTATAAATTGCAATCTAAACATACATGAATGATGAAGGCAACTAATCCTTCTAAATGATAAACGTTGTTCCTGCTTTTATATTTATTGTAGATTAAAAAAACCTTTATATCAAAAAGTTTACATTTCCGAAGTAAAATTACTAATCAATTATCCAACTCTGCGCGTTATTATGACTGCGCGGTCTAATATCAATAACGCGAAGTGACTGACTTCATCTATGAACCAAACACTAGAAGACACTACTTTCAAAGATGATCTACAGAGAGGGTGGAACCTCAGTGGCAATAAACTAACGTGATCACAGCTGTTTAGGTTTCATAACACTAATAAGCCGAAGCAGTTTGGAATATCACCATATGTACTGCGTCCGGGTCGTCGAAGTGATGGTTCTAGTACTCGTCTGCAACGCTGGAAGAACTCCAGCCACAAATAAACTCTTTCAAACACTGGGACGGCATAAGGCGGTCCTCTGACTAATATATTCTAATACTCTCTTCTCCTCTCTGTGTTCTACTGACGAGAAACGCGAACTCCCAGCCATAAGGACGGAGTTCAGATAACGTCTCAAGGTAAGTATAGGCAGAGGAAGTGCTCTCAGTTACTGAACGGTGAGTACTCAACGAAGACTTCCAACCCGGAGGTGAAGTCCAGAATCGTATAGGTTCGCAACAGTACAGTGCCTAACTATTCTAACTATAAACTCTCATGAAAGCAAAGACAGCAAGTCCACCTGTACCATCAAAGCTGATACTGGGCGGCCATCACACACTTGCGCTCACAACGGAAGACCTCGTCTCTCCACCGCTGGCTCCCCAGCAAGGCTCAACTCTCCACCACCGTAATTCCGAAAACGAATCATATTCCCGAAACCACGGAATATTTTCCCTCTCTACAGATTATTCCGAACGCCGACCAACCATATTTTAGTGTTCTGTCCTCCAGCGCGGAAAGTTTGTGAGGAAAAACCTATACTCGTACAATGGTACGCTTCTGAGTAAAAATCCTCGGACCTAATCCAACCTGCGTGGTTTCCGAGATGCCGCTTCTTCGTTCCTCTCACCTGCGTCCAAGATTTGGAAAGTTCGGAAGTATTATCTGGTTATCCTTGCCTTCCGGCTACAATAGCGGCCGTCCGTCACCCTATTGTCCTCTAGAGCTCAGGTGCCACGACGTGCGTCTAGCTACTTCCTGTGTTTAAGCAAGACCAACACCTGTGCGGACCTTCCACCCAGAGCTTGAGTTCTGCCTTCCGTTTCATTTTCACTGTCGTTCCAACCTCTACTAGTATGATAATAAAGACACTCCGTCGCCTTTCATGCAATAAGCGTTATCAATTATTTACAAGGCGTACGTGACAATGCCAGTCTCCTTTAAATATTCATACATACGATATACAACCTATCTAATGATACCTAATTGTGGTTGTAGCTCATGGCAAAGTGTATGGATGAGTGCTTGTAAGGTGCGAAATTATAGCTACCTTACATGATGTGTAACACAACTGTAGACATGGACCTACAAACAAAGATATTATTAATGACCTAACGTTATTTATTTAGTCTGATAGCTCACACTTTATGTCTACCACTCGAATATGTAAAATATAGAAGTCCTTCTTGCTAAGTGAAATTTTCTTTTGAAAGCAAATGAGAAAATCTTATCTGACAGAATGGTTTTTTAAAAAAGATTATGTAGGATCATTTAGAGTTTATTCACTCTAAACATGTATCTGTATACATAATCATGACAAACACGGTTTTCCCCATACAATGGACTCATTTAACTATCATCACTGTCGTTGTTCGTTATTTTTTGACATGCTTATGAAAACTGTTTAGACTTTTACCACGAAAGACAGATGAAAAACAAATGAGTGTCTGATGAGTTTTGTGTCGACTGGTGGGAGGGCCGTTAAGAGACATTAAAATCTTTGATATATTTTAGGTTAACCACTTATAAAAATTATTTCTCATTTTGCAAGGTTAAGCTTAATTTATTGCCAGAGGTTAGTCAGTGAACAAAATGTAATTTATAAAAATTTATTTCCTATTAGTCGTGATGTTGGTAACATGAGAGTCTCTTGCAGTGGACGAAGTAATAATTCACATAATCTGAAAAAGCAATCTGTTTGTTTACTGTCGGAGATGAATGGGACATCTTTCTCATTTGACAAACACAGTTTGTTTGTATAAAAATACTCACCATTAGAAAACAGACAGGTAAACATTCAGCAATGTACGCGAATCATTCAACGCGTCACATCAAAGCTGTTTGTTTGTGATAGGTTTAACCCAGACAGAAAAATCTCTGGAGCTTCTTCCAGGAAAGAAAGCAGTTCTCTCGACAACATGAGTAAGACGAGACTGGTCCTCTTTACAGAAGGTGCTGTTGTTTCCAATATATATATCTGTGCACTGTCTTCAGCACGATAGTGGATTGGCGCCACTTTATGCGAGCAGTAAACCCCTACGGACATTTACACAAGACAGGCGGAATAAAACTAAGTAAAGCCACCACATGATATAACATACAGCAAAGGAGAACCGGGCAGTGAAACACTGAGTCCGCAGCCAGCTAAATTATTGATCTATGACTGAATTTATTACCAATAGTGGTCAGTTTTATAATTATCCAGAACATAATATGCCTGTTTCGTGCTGCAATATCGGTATTAATATTTCAGACGCTTTTCACCTTTTATGTGAAAAGGTTCTGTTATTGGATGTTCCGTTCATATTTTAGTAATTGATCTGAAACTGTTAGTATGGCTTTATGGAAATAAATTAGTACGTAGCGCGTTCAAATAACTCTGTGGTAGGGGCGTCGACAACTGTGGTAATACATTTTGTATCAAGAACTCCGCAAACAGCTATATCTTGAACCAATACTGTTAAGGGACTACCAGTTTCGTGGCTTATAGCCACATCATCAGATGCATTTAAAAATTAAAATATGTTGAACAATACGGCGGAGAATATAGAAGGCCTTCCCTTCATAGTAAAAACCATTATGTCCGCGCATCGGATAATCAATGGCGCGTTCTTTTTTCCTGGTAGAGGCTTTCTCGGTCGCCCGACGTATTATTCGTTCACTGACCGCTCGACGGACATTATTGTATTAACTACGAAGGTGGGGCCTTCTGTACTCTTCGCCATGTTGTTTACTATGTTTTAACTTTTATATGCATCTGATGAAGTGGCTGTAAGCCACAGTTACTTAATAAACCCCGTTACATTTTCGTATCAGCTATTCAGACGTTTTAGGTCTATAGCTGTAACTGATGAAGACATATTCTTGCACTGGAGATTCAGTGTTAAATCTTAAATTTCACTGCCGTAATTAGGTTTTTTTATTTCAACAGATAAGCTGTTTTGGACTTACAGCCATCCACAGAATTATAAGGGCTGAATAAAAAACAGCTATGTCACATTGTTTGGGGCATACAAACAGCAAGTAACTTTACTACTTACAAACAAACGCGGTGTTACTGACTAGGTATAACCGTTGACTGAATTGATAACTATAGACGTGCCAATGATGGTTTAAAGTTACTATTCTTGGTACTACTGACACTGGTGGAAGGCACAGTAACTAGTCATTACTGACTTCCTACTGATGGAAGCAATGCCTTCATACAGCTACAATGAAGGAAGTTTCATGTTACAATCAAAGGCAATAGAAAGAGTACAATGCTGGCAGAACCGAGGCTCTGGTGGTTACATTTACATATTTCTGTTAGGAATGAGGTTTCAGCCAATGTTCTGACAGACGGGAAGGTACAACGAGGCAGTGTAGTAGAAAAAATCAGCCGAAGGAAAAGCAGGCTAGGTGTGTGCTGTTGCAAAATAAACAGAATGCCTGTTTTGCCTTCCTTCGGAAGGTTTTCTGCAACTCGAGCGCGCGGTGTCAATATGAGAGTGCTGCCATTATAAAGGCGAGTCAGCCACCAAGGAGTGTTCCAGCGTTCTCTTCGCATGTCCGTAACTCACCAGCATAATGTGTGACGTGTTCGAAAGTCATGTACAAAGACTACGAAGTACCTATCATTTTATTTGGCCACCCATCAGTCTTCATAGATTGGCTATTTTTTTAATAAAACGCCTTCAAACACGGAATGGCTGAAAATCTAGCATTTTCAAGGTTTTGGAATGCGGTTCTCCGTTGAAAAACTAGTCGCTATTACTCTGTAGTGTGTGCAGCAGCCATTTCTTTGGGAGTTTTGCCAAGTTATCATTTCCATCGGCAATTTGTGTTAAGTATTTGTCATTTAGAAGTGATTAAGACGTTTAGTATGCGTAACTATTGTTTAGTAACATTTACAATACTTTCGGATCAGCTCAAACACCTCGAAGATAAAGCAAAGCCAGAATTGTTCCTTGTTCCATATAGCTAAAATAACTCAGGACATACAGAAGGCACATAAACCTCTCTTTCGAAATACATCGAGAGGAGGAAGAAAGGAAGGAATTATTGGTGGACGACCTCGTTGGTAGTAGTCTTCCCCGTTTTTATGATGGAAAAGCAGAACACTGTTTTGTTATCTCCTAGGTTGGTATCCAGCATCTTTTTCCGTCGGAACTTCAATGCTCATGTCCATTTTGTCCATGATATAGATGAAATCCTGTTGATCACTTTTATTTTTTGGAAAGTGACGATACTGAAGTTAATGGATTTGGCAGGAAAACGGATAGCGTAAGTCCTGGCGACTAATAACGCTTTCAATACCTAATCCATCTGGATACAAATGCATTGTCTTAAATAACATGTGTAGAAATTTGCTGTGAACGTAAAATTAACAATGTGAAAAACGGGAGAGTAATAGCGTAACATTAATTACTGAACACTGATCGCAGTTCTTACCTTTTTTTATTCTTCGTGTTATTACTCGTCTCGGTATTATTTTTCTTTATTTGTTTACTTATTGCCTTTTTAGCCTAACCAGATTAGGGCCTTAAAGGGTTTCTCTTATACCTGAGCAGGAGAAACACATACCAAAGATTTCACAAGAGAATTCACAGTAGTGTCATAATAATATTAACAGTGATAGTCATAATAGTTGACAGTAATAATAAGAATAATAATTATAATAATTATAATAGATAATGGCTTAAGGAACTGTATGAATTATTTTAGTACATTTGAATTTATGTTTGGAGTTATCAGGAGTGAAAAGAATGTAGGTTAAGGAGAAGATGGAAATGACAGTGACAGTAGGAGATAGGAGACAATAAAATACAAATAGAGAACTCTGATGACAAGTAGGGAGGGGAAATGTTGTGGGGTAGAAGTAATTTGCGAGACGAAGCTGCGAATATGAGTATGGGATAGATGACTCTTGTGATACAAGGGGGGCCATTAGCTCTCTTTCGAAGTTTGGATGGGATTTGGTTTCTCTGATATTTTGTGGAAGATTGTTCAGAGTCGGGATCTTGATACGGAAAATGATGTAGAGAACACGGTAGTGTTACGTGCTGCTACAGAGAGGATTTTACTTTGTTGAGAGCAGGTGTTTCTGCTGTGATGCTGAGAGAGCAATATAAAAGTTGACGATAATTAAGAGGGAGCGCAGTGATTGAGAAGACGATAGAGCAAGCATAGATATGAGAGTCTCTACGCTGATTGACACGTAGCCGTGATAATTGTTTGTAGGCAGGAGTGATATGGTCCAAAAAGCGAATGTCACAAATGTATCGTGCACAAGCATTCATCGCCAGTTTCAACCAGCGTGAGGATTAGCGTAGTCGGCTATAGATAGTATAAGTGACTACAAGCTTCTTTTTAAGCTCGAAAGGAAACACTTTTGTTATAGATTTGTGTAGTGAATGAATCGACGCTGACACCTTTTTACAGACTGCAATGATGTGTCGAGTCCAACCTAGGTGATGGTCCAGAACTATTCCCACGTTTTTTGCTGAAGTAGAAAAGATTATTTCTGTGAAGTTTAGGATTAATGGTGGAAGGGATTCTCTTTTATGAACGACTAAATTCGCTTGTGTTTTAGAAGGTTAAGTTTCAAACCTAATTTCTGCACCCAGTCTGACATGGCAAGTAAACCAGCATTTACATCCTGGATATCTGTGCACAATATTATTGAGTTTGCTCTTAGATAGAGCTGGAGATCATCAGCGTATAAGTAATATTTACAATGTGAGAGAACAATTGAACATCATTAACATATAATGAGAATAGTGGCGGGCCCAATACTGATCCTTGAGGGACTTATGATACTACATTCCTCCATTGTGACCTTTTTCTTCCAATCATTACACGCTGCTGGCGCGACGTAAGGTATGATTGGAAACATTTTATAACACCTGAAGAAAAATTTAGGCTTTTGAGCTTAGAAAGTAACATTTCAAAATCCACAGCTTCGAATGCTTTGCTGAAATCTAAAAAACACATAATAGCAGTCTGCTGTTTGTCCATGGCCTCTTTTAAGTAGTCGGTCACTTTGATAAGAGCAGTGGTAGTGCTTTGCCGGAAACCGGACTAGTATTCATTTAAAACATTACGTCACATGAAATAATTATTGAACTGTCCGTGAAGCCTTGAATAATGCTGGTAGAATGGAAATTGGTCGGTAGTGGGAGGTTTCTTTGGCAGATTCCTTCTTTGGTAATGGTTTCATCAGTATCTGCTTCCAGTCTGATGGAAGGTGCAAGAGGTTAAAGAATTGCTGAAAATGTCCGTTATTATGGGCAGCCGTGGATCGTCGAGAAAACTGATCATTTGCACTGTAATATGATCGTGTCTTGCAGCTGCAGAACGAATTCGCGCAATTGACTTCCTGACCGTCTTTGGGCTTACAGTCTGCAGAGAAAATTTCTCTTATGCACTATCGACTGATGCATTGCGGGAATCGATGGTTTATACCCTTGTGTGATGGCCAAGTTCAGATGTCTGCTTTACGAAATACTCATTTAGGACTTCAATAGGAAGTAGAGGTTCAGCAGCATATTTGGGTTTGCCAATTCCTAGGCCTCGTTGATATTTTACACCGTATGGCAGTTTTGTCAAAGTCCTCAGTCAGTGAGTGGGCCTACCTGAGCTTTGCATTTCTGACTGATTGACTTATTCGGTTGCGTAGCTCGTTCTATGTGATGTGATTATCGTATGCCGCTCGTATTTCCTGTGTACTACGCCCCTGACACTCAAGCGGTGTCTGAGATGATCTGTGATCCATGGCGCGGGTTTCCTCCTTACTCTTACTGTCTTTAGGGGAGCATGTTTATGGGAGCATGTTTATTGTATAAGTTGCCTGCCAAGAAGTATCATGAGCGTCCGTTGTAATCTCAGACAACCTGACGCCCTTAAATGCTCTAAAGGTCGAAGTTTGCGGTTTATTCTTTGTGAACTGCAGTGAGTAATTCAAAAATATTGCATCATGAGCAGAGAGACCTGGTGCAGAAATATGATCAGTGAGAATTTCTCTGTTTGATGATTTCGATGAACGTGTGAGTGTTTGCTGTATAGTGAGTACGTCCAAGTGCAATGAGTGTGAGCGTTGACCAGGAGATCATAGGAGTGAATTTTGATACGCAAGGACTTTTGTTCAGATAATTTTTTGTTGATATCTCCTACTAGAATTGCGTGTCCAAATGAAGGTTCAAAATTTGACAGTGCAGACTTAAAACTGGAGAGCTGTCCGATTTAGACTGTCAAAATGAGATCGACAGGGAGTGAAAAATGGCTAAGCAGGGATGGTTAGAGGACAAATGTAAGGATGTAGAGGCTTATCTCACTAGGGGTAAGATAGATACTGCCTACAGGAAAATTAAAGAGACCTTTGGAGAAAAGTGAACCAATTGCATGAATCTCAAGAGCTTTGATGGAAACACAGTTCTAAGCAAAGAACGGAAAGCAGAAAGGTGGAAGGAGTATATAGAACGTCTATAAAAGGGCGATGTACTTGAAGACAATATTATGGAAATGGAAGAGGATGTAGACGAAGATGAAATGGGAGATATGATACTGCGTGAAGAGTTTGACAGAGCACTGAAAGATCTGAGTCGAAACAAGGCCCCCGAAGTAGACAACATTCCAGTATAACTACTGACAGCCTTGGGAGTGCCAGTCCCGACAAAACTCTACCATCTTGTGAGCAAAATGTATGAGACAGGCGAAATATTCTCAGACTTCAAGAAAAATATAATAATTCCAATCCCAAAGAAAGCAGATGTTGATAGATGTGAAAATTACCGAACTATCAGTTTAATAAGTCACACCTGTAAAATACTAACCCGAATTCTTTACAGACGAATGGAAAAACTGATAGAAGCCGACCTCGGAGAAGATCAGTTTCGATTCCGTAGAAATGTTGGAAAACGTGAGGCAATACTGACCCTACGACTTATCTTCGAAGAAAGATTAAGGAAAGGCAAACCTACGTTTCTAGCATTTGTAGACTTAGAGAAAGCTTTTGAAAAATGTTGATTGGAATACTCTCTTTCAAATTCTGAAGGTGGTAGGGGTAAAATACAGGGAGCGAAAGGCTATTTACAATTTGTATAGAAAGCAGATGGCAGTTATAAGAGTCGAGGAACATGAAAGGGAATCAGTGGGTGGGAAGGGAGTGAGACAGGGTTGTAGCCTATCCCCAATGTTATTCAATCTGTATATTGAGCAAGCAATAAAGGAAACAAAAGAAAAATTCGGAGTAGGTATTAAAATCCATGGAGATTAAATAAAAACTTTGGGGTTCGCCGATGACATTGTAATTCTGTCAGAGACAGCAAAGGACTTGGAAGAGCAGTTGAACGGAATGGACAGTGTGTTGAAAGTAGGGTCTAAAATGAACATGAACAAAAGAAAAACGAGGATAATGGAATGTAGTCGATTTAAGTAATGTGATGCTGAGGGAATTAGATTAGGAAATGAGACACTTAAATTAGTAAAGGAGTTTTGCTATTTTGGGAGCAAAATAACTGATGATGGTCGAAGTAGAGAGGATATAAAATGTAGACTGGCAATGGCAAGGAAAGCGTTTCTGAAGAAGAAAAATTTGTTAACTTCGAGTATAGATTTAAATGTCAGGAAGTCGTTTCTGAAAGTATTTGTATGGAGTGTAGCGATGTATGGAAGTGAAACGTGGACGATAAATAGTTCAGACAAGAAGAGAATAGAAACTTTCGAAATGTGGTGCTACAGAATGATGCTGAATATTAGATGGTTAGATCACATAACTAATGAGGAGGTATTGGTCAGAATTGGGGAGAAAAGGAGCTTGTGGCACAACTAGACTAGAAGAAGGGGTCGATTGGTAGGACATGTTCTGAGGCATCAAGGGATCACCAATTTAGTATTGGAGGGCAGCGTGGAGGGTAAAAATCGAAGATGGGACCAAGAGATGAATACACTAAGCAGATTCAGAAGGATGTAGGCTGCATTAGATACTGGGAGATGAAGAAGCTTGCTCAGTATAGAGTAGCATGGAGAGCTGCATCAAACCAGTCTCAGGACTGAAGACCACAGCAACGACAGATCTGCACTAAAAAAAAACCAAGAGCTAACAGTGTGCCTAACAAGTGACAGACTTCGTCACGTAATGTACGAGTGGTTAAGTACACTTGTTGACTCTCTATATTCAGGTTAACAGAGCTCGGAATAAGGATTTCGTCACCTACTATCTGATTAATGATGTCCACAAAGCTTTGCGTTTTCAGTAAACACAAATGATCAGTTACGCTGATATACAGCTTTCCTACTGTGGTTCTTGGATACAAGGTATGAACCGCATAGGCATTGCTGAAGTACGTGTAGCCGACGAATATCATAGCCTTTCGCATTACAACGTTTTCCGTCTGCTTTATTCGAGAAAATTCGTTAGGGCCCTTTTCAGAGAATCACCGGAGAGCCAACTACTGTATCACGCAAATCGATAAAAAAGCACCTTCGAAACACATAGAGTTAGGTTGAAAGCGCAGAACTCATTGGTACACTTGAGACACAGACTATACCTTCGAGATGACAAAAATTTCCAGTCACACTTAGAACCTGCAGATTGACAAATTTTTATTAGAGCTTTTCTGCCATTTAGGGGGTTTCTGTCTGTGTTACTAGCTGCTAAACGTCACCCAGTTCCGGTTGCATATTGCCCATCCAACAGCTTACAGAAGTTACAAAACCATGATTTTCAGTATTTCATATAATTATTGGCAGAATTTAAAAATTTAAATTGCTTTCGTAATCTAACCTACACGACGCATAGTCTTACGTTAATGTTTTATGTAGTATGTTAGTAACAACGTTAATAATAATAATAATAAAGCATGCTGATAATAATGAAACGAGTTGTTGGTGAATGGATTTTAGAGTAACATTCAGTCGTCAGTTTCTTAGAAATTTTTATTTCGGTTTTCCACTTCAAATAAATTGTCATCTTCAGAAGCCTACAAAATTAGGGAAACTATGACGACGTGATGAAAAATTATGCCCCCGAATATTTTATGTGAAAGTCCGTAAAGTTATTTAAATAAAAAGAACTTCATTTGCCGTTCTACATCTTCATTCTTCATGTTTGGAGCTAGAGGGCCCCGAATTGTAGCCTGTAACATGGCAGTGTGTAACTTAACTGATTCGGTATATGAGAAACAATGTGCTGTAATGACGATTAGCTTATATTTTTCAATGTCAATAAACATTATCAGCAGCCGTGTACCTTAAGATATTTTATTTTATTCTGAAAGCAACCAATTACGGCAATTAATTTTGTCATCTTCAGGCCCCATAAGCTTTTTTCAAATCAATGAACTTATCGTGTAGCGCCTTAAAACTGGATATCGTGAATTCCAATCGTTGTACAGACACTTAATACGAAGAAGTGAAAGCAACCGATGTCCCCTGGCCGTGATGGACCAACAGTGATTAGCCTATATAGTCAGCTGTACTGGCGGCGGTCTTAGAATTTAAACGCGTTTATTCTTCTTATTACGGAAGTTTATTCGCCCAGATCGCACAAAAATACATAGTGCCTAGTAGTTTCTGCGAAATTGAATTTCGAATTTTTAATCATTTTCAGAGAAAAAAAAATTTACAGGGTCACTTCATTTTATCTACTGTTCACATTAATTGGACACATCTGAAACGTATGTAAACGTACAATTACGGAAAATTCTATGGCGTATATATTTTGGAAACTAGGGGTACAAGGTCCTTTAACTTTTATTGATATTTGTGTGTATAAAAATATAAAAATAAAAGATGTAAACTTCTTTATATTGTATTTCGAAGACATAATCTTATGTTGTAAAGGACTGCTGTCATCTGGTGGCGCCTCAAAACACGACGTATTCCGATGATTACCTCAAAACAGTTTCCTATCTGATGTCAACAAGGACACAACATGAAAACATTTTATACATGTCTTACGTATTTTATTTGTAACTATTGTGAAGGGTTGGCACAACTATTCTCTTATTGTACGACGAAAGAGGGTACTATGGAATCTTCTCTCTACAAAGTAGGCTTACTTCGAATTTTTACGCGGTTTATATTGGTTTCGCTTTAGAATTTTCCATAATTGTAGCTTTATATACTTGACAGTTATCTTCAGTTGATTTGAACAGTCGATGAAATCGATTGACCCCTTAAAAAGGTTTTTTCCGTACAAATGATCTGAATATGTCGGTTTAATTCTGGCGAAACTAGCAACCGTTTTGTATTTTTTGCACGATCTGGCCAATAAACTTCTGTAATTATAAGAACAACCGTACTTACATATAATATCTAAAAGCAGTGGGCTAATTTCCACATTTTATAAAACACACTGTTACGATCAAAATAGTGTCTGTTTTCCAGTGTATAATGATTGTTCAACTAATATTTTGAGTATAGGTGGGAAGAAGAGTATGACATCTGACAAACAAAGTAAGTTATTGTAACACGCTTCTTACACTGTATATAAAAGTATGGCCATGTCTAATGATTTTAGAGTATCCCTAATTTTGTAGGGTTCCAAAATGACAGACTAACCTGTTGAACCGGTAAAACGAAATAAAAATGTTTTAAATATTGATGACTGAATTTTATTCTGAAATATGTACTACAGTTTCGGAAAAAATAACAGCTGTGAATAAAACAACAAATATTAGAGGTAGGAGCTGTGTTTATGTCTCAAGGCAGTGTAACCCGCAGTGCGCTAATGAGGTCAGTTACCGATTTTACACACAGTTTCAAACCTTTTGCAAGCTGTTTCTCACCGATACCCCCACAAAACGATGAAAAATAAGAAGTTTGTGTCTTACTACATTTTTGCTGTTCATGCAGTAAAACTTATGTAGCATCCATAACATTTTAATTTAATAATTCTGTAATACTAACTCTAATCACAACACATTTTGCAGACAGTAACCACATACACCACAGAATCCACTGGTAGAATTACAAGATTGCATGCCACATTCTCCATTGACTTTTTCATTTGCCTATACGTAAATAATCAGCAGCTAACTAAACCAACATTGATAGGCTTCGAGTCTTTAACCATAAAAGTTTTACGTGCTTAGCGTAAAATATTTAACACATTTCTGCATTTGTAAACTAACGAAACGTGTGCATAAATTTTGTACATGGGAGTTGGAGGCTTTAAAAAAATTGTGTTGGGGCTAACTACTAAACCACAGAAAAGTTCAGCAAGTCGCAGACCAACGTATTCCCCATCTCAGTCAGAAAATAGTTTATCAGATGCATCCATGACTCAGAAACGAGACGTACATTTATAAATAACATGCAGGTACGTAGAGAAACAGCAATTTTTCGAAGAAACTACTGGTAAAATGATCTCATAGTGCTGCAGGCACTACAGGAATGGGAGGTCGTTCTGTGTTCGATGGGGAGCTTCATCCGAGTGGAAACATTTCCACTGTGTGCTCAGCTGCCCACGCAGAGCTTCAGTGTCGTTAAAAGTGTTATGCCTCTGTAAGCAGCTAATTTAGCGAGAATTTGTTTTTAATTAACTGAGGCAGTATGGAATTTCCTGTCAGGACCGGGAGCAAACTTGACGCTGAATGGGTCGGCAGAACGTTAGCAACGATCGAGCGAAGCGGATATTTCAGTAGCGATGCCTTGTAATTGGCTGTCCACACCTTCGTAAGTCAGGTTGCCGTTTAAAGCAGCGTTTCGGTTGATTAATACACGTGCGCAGTGACAACCAAACAAGGCTTTCAGTTAATGTAAGATAATACTTATCTTGAGCGGGACCTCAGATAAACATTTATGACACCGAAATCACACATCTTAGCAATCATCTGCGCCAATATTTTGAAAGAAGGTCACGCACTGAAATTAGAGCAATGTGTATTTTCATAGACTCCGTTTCTTCTGCGTACGCCAGTCACATTATTTCTTATTATTTACAGTGGATTTGCTTGATAATCCTCCGTATTTGTTTCAGACATTGGAACGAAGCAATGTCGTATGACATTGACACTCAAAGGCTATGATCTGTTCTGCCAACTTTCTTTTAGTCATTGAAACCAAACATGTAAAACCACTACTATCTATGGACATGAATAATTTTCACAAAAGATCATGGAATTTTTCAGTCTTTAAAGAACCTTCTCTACAAACTTAATATTATATTTATCGACATTTTGTAGTATATGACTAACTAAAATTCGTTCTTGAGTTCATGTAGGTCGGGGTTCATATAAATATCTTTCGCTTACTTTAAACGGTGGTTTACAGGGACAACATTTTCATTATTAACAGGAAATATTTTGTACGATGGCTTGAATTTCACTTTTTTCTTTTGCGTAGCCACTTAATAATGGAAATAGTTCAGATATTCTCTGCGCATGCTTCCAACAGTAATTATGTTTTACTGAATGATTGTGCGTAAGCCTACAAACACTCATCATGATTTCATTTTTTTAACTGCAACTTCAAACTACGTACATGAAGGGCAAAGACGTGATGAAAACCATATTAGATAGGAAATAAGTTCCTACGACAAATTTATATGTTATTGCGTGGTATCCACCCCGTCCCCTCTCCTGCGAAGTCGGTACTGTATATGCTGAATTCACCCACAAAAACTCAGGGTGATAAACTGTGGTAATCTCTACTTTCCTAACTTCAGTTTCAACAACTGCTTTATGCATGCCCACAAACGCATTCCTGTAAATCATGAAATACTCTTACGTCAGCGTCTACGCGAGTACCATTCGTACCGTCACATGAAATGACAAAGGACAAACTTTCTGTTCACAGTGAAATGATGAACAGTAACTAAAGCTCCAGCCTGTAAGTTGGAGCTATCTTTTAAAAAATAAACCTCATGTACTGATGCTGCTTGCGACGTATCTGAAAATACTCTATACAGTTACTATGCTTAATCTCAGTTTACTATCGCAATACAAGAAAAAACAACATTACATTCGGTACGTTGCCGCTGATACCTTGAAATTGCTAGCGAAATAAATCACTTTTCAGTCGATAACATCTTTTATTACGTTCGCGAAACTGACTGTCACTGAGTGCATAAATCTTACAATGAAAGAATTGCAACTTAGGCCGAGCTCTCAATGCATGTTAAAAATTTGCCTACTTCATCCCGAGCGAAACCTAAAACAAGCAGCAGATGAATTATAAATCGAATGGAGAACGGCTTGACTGTGCAACAATACATTATATTGTTATAATAGTGGTGAGCTGAAATTTGAGATTCGATTATCTTTTCTTCTACGAACTTTTAAGTTTATTATATGGATTCCTGTGTAGCTACGCTATTTCACGTGCTGACCACCAGATAGCGTCGTTTGCATACCGCTTTAAAAGCTTGCATATATCGTCCATAGAGGTCAGCGTCGACATTTTCTGCGGTGTGTTTTTTGACGTAAACTTAAAATAAAACGAGTAAAAATTGGCTTACATCTGACAGATATTGGTGGTTTTTCCTTGCTTGAAGCGTGACGCAGCAGAATCAGTACGAATATTGCTGATTACTGGCACACAATTAGACGACTGTCTGAAGTGCCAGATGTTCCAGTCCTCTGATGAAGTAAATTTTAACGTCATTTCATAACAATAAATAGCAACTGATTTAAATCATATTAATAAATGCGCGCTGCTGATACCATACGGCACAAGAAAAGATACAACATGAACTGTAGAACATGGAGTGGGGAGAAGCCGTCTACAAAATACAATGATTTATGTTCTTGGATCATGTTTTAATTTAAAAAAATAGCGTGTCACGGAAGTATACTCTTTATTTCTGCCAGTTCTTCTCTGCGTGTTACTAGTGATTGTGGTTGGTGTGTCAGAAAGCTGGATATGAATGCTTAATTGATCTAATGAAACATGGAATAAAAATTTCAGGTAATTCTATCTTATTCGTGAGAAATGTATATGATGTAAGGACATAAAAAGTGTGCTGTATTTGTCATACAACAGTTTAAGCAACTAGACAACTTAACAGCAATTTCGTACGACCTTTACATCTTCATAATGTTCATAACATAGGACGAAGTTATATTAGTAACGTACTAAACACTAAGAATAAAAATGTACACTATACACAGCTGCTTGACTCTAGTACATAATATTAATTTGTCAAATCCCAACTCAGCTAAAACTCTTTATAGAAAAAAGAAAGAATTAGAAATATGAAAAAAATCCTAAAGAAAAGGAAATATTAGATCAACGACAAATTTTCGGGTATATTGTACATATGCGTGATTGTGCGCGCCGGCGTGAGTGTGTGAGTGTGTGTGTGTGTGTGTGTGTGTGTGTGTGTGTGTATCTGCAGAATGTTTCGCCCATGTTTGTTTACTTATCAGTCTCTACATAAATTAAATGGTGTATAAATTGATGTACTATGTTCACGAAGAGAAGTCGTATCCTTTTTTTGAGAACTTTTTCCGTAGATTATAAATATAAGTATCTCACTGTATCGTACGTGCGTCGCTACTAAATTGCAAGACCAGAAACAAGAAACAAAGTGAACTTCGACCATTCTGACAATATAAGACGTATGAAAGCTGAGTTATAATTTTTCCGTACGCCGCACCCAACTGCACAGTGTAATTTTCCGTTAAAAATACCTGTATGCCCAGATTTAATTATGATTCATTAAATAATTAATAGCGGCACGGTTCTGACACTTCCAAAAATATGAATTGGAGAGAGCGTATCTCTAATGGAGTGTAATATAAAGAAATAGCAGTGAGGTTTGCATGAAAAACGACTGGAATATATCTTCCTTCCCAAAAATTATTCGTCGCTGCAGCTATCGTTCATTCGGACGGTGCTGTTGTGTCGTCATCTCGCTACAAGAGTATTGTTATTTACCATGTGTTGCACTTTCCAAATAGTTCTTAATAATATTACCCATCATCCTGACAGAAACTAAAACATTTAAACACTTTCTGCGCCTCTTATCGTCGTGAATTTCGTGGTTAAAGCACTTGACCTGGTGCTAAAGTAGTAAACAAAGGATTTCGAATTGAATAAAATATGCGGTATTAATATTTCCTATTTCCTTCTGTGGTGACGCAAGTCCTAATTGTTATTGTCTTTCGCCTAGAAGTATGTTGATTTACATGAGTAACACCTCTAATTTGAGAGTTTATTTTAGTTCTTTGTATGTAACGGGATAACTTTAGGTGCTCCAAATAAAATCTTCGACATTTGCTGCCAGAGTAATCTAAACCGTAGAAATAATTAGAAACTATGACAGACGCAACTGGCTGTGAACTGAATACGCGCAGATTCTCTTTTATTATTAACTGGGGTGAATTAATTCGTGGCTGGCCTAAAATGGTTTTCTGAGCCAGTTTCGTTTTGGCCTCATTATTATCATCACCATTAGCCACTTTACAAACACTGCAAAATAAACTCATCACTTAAACAGTACAGTGCATTAAGTTCTTAAAGGATGAATATACATGAGGCTTGTGTATGATTTATAATTTTATTAACCATCCTCCATTATGTGGTCGTCTCATCGTTTATACCTACTGGACACAAAATACAAACTTTCTTAGTTTATATGCTAGCTATAGGTTATACCCACCGAAATGTACCAATCTTTATATGAAACTGGGTTAATTCCATCTCCCACTAATAAGACAGAATCCCAAAATTCACAGGTCCTGTAGATATACTGATATTATGCTCGTTGATTACCGAAGGGTTCATTCTCTGCGTGAGGTACTTTTCAGTTTAGGAAAACCAAACACAAAGTTTCGGCGAATTTTATTTGGTTTCCAGGCATACACAACAGAACAAATGGCATGCGCTGAAGTATATCGCTGCATCAGTGTAGTCACCTTCACAATAGGCAAAAACAATGCAGCACCATACAGAAAAACACACACATGTATAGCTGGCAGAGCGTATGCCTGCTACACCCATCGATATCATGTCAAAACTCTAGGCCGGCCGGAGTGGCCAAGCGGTTAAAGGCGCTACAGTCTGGAACTGCGAGACCGCTACGGTCGCAGGTTCGAATCCTGCCTCGGGCATGGATGTGTGTGATGTCCTTAGGTTAGTTAGGTTTAAGTAGTTCTAAGTTCTAGGGGACTGATGACCTTAGAAGTTAAGTCCCATAGTGCTCAGAGCCATTTGAACCATTTTTCTTTTGTCAAGACTCGCCCTTCCCCTACGGTTGATTCTTCTATTCTGGTGTGTTGTGACGTCATTTCCAAAAAAAAGCTCTGCTTCAGAACTACGACGTGTCTTGTGAATCAGTTTTCATGTAACTTTTTTTAAGTTGTGCTGATGCTCAGTGTTACGGAGTATACAGATTTCAATTTGATGACAGATTCCTCTTATCATTTGAGGGAAATACCAAACTGGAGCCACCAAAACGAGGGCGACGTTTTTCTTCCCTATGTTTCGACCAGATGGAACTACGACGTGTCTTGTGAATCAAATTAATTTTCATGTAACTTTTTTTAAGTTGTGCTGATGCTCAGTGTTACGGAGTATACAGATTCCAATTTGATGACAGATTCCTCATATCATTTGAGGGAAATACCAAACAGGAGCCACCAAAACTAGGGCGACGTTTTTCTTCCCTATGTATCGACCAGATGGGGTTCTCCGTCTTTTAGTGATCCAGATACGGGCGAAAAATGAAACTCTTTGCTTCTCTCCTTCGCCTTTGTATTTTTTGTACCCCACCAGGGTCCCCTAATAACATTTGCTAACTATTTGGATTTTAGTTCTATGTTCGATGTTTTTCCTGCCTCTAGAATTGTAAATTACCGTAATGGGGGCAAAAACATGCTTCGGCTTTCTCGTTAACTTCATACCGTGTAGATCAAGTTGCGCATTAGATGGAGTCTTAACCGAAAATTCTGCGTTTCAAAGAAATTTGTCTTAACCAGGGCAGTATTTCATACTGAAGTGAGTATCGTCTCTTAACCACACAGGACCTATATCGTTTAGAACTTTTTTCATTATCGTATGCTTTCATCCGCCTCTGTTTTCCCTGTTAATCATGATACACTCTGCATAAGTGTGAGAAAACGTAAACTCGCACAATTTTGCAGGTCGTGAGGACCAACAACCGTTTATTATCTGTTGTGATGCGGTTTGTGTATGGTTGTCCTCTTGGTCTCATGAGAGGTGAAGCAATACAAATAGTTCCTTCCTTCAGCAAAACCATTACCGATCAAAACTCAGAAATCGAGAGGCAGTCACAGTATCACAATGTTTACTAATAAAAAGATGGAGATTTTATTTATTTAGTTGTTTGTTACACTTGAAGCACAGGCTGTGATCAGGGATATTCAAATTGCTAGAGTGAACAGTGAATTTTTTCCCAGATTCCGGCAACCAGTGATAGAAAAAACTTTGTTATCACTAACAAAACACTGATTCGCATCACCATAACTGTTTGTGCTGTTAATGACGACTTCACCTACTTCTATCCCTCATTGCACAGGGTGTTTGGAAATTCCCCTTAGGGACTTCTAGGACTTGTAGAGGGGTATGAGTGCATAGTATTTAGAATAGGAACCCATGTCGGGGAACGTTCCCTTTCTGTTCCACAGTTGTTTGAAAACATATTTGCTTGGCCGGCCTGGGTGGCCGAGCGGTTCTAGCCGCTTCAGTCTGAAACCGCGAGGCCGCTACGGTTGCAGGTTCGAATCCTGCCTCGGGCTTGAATGTGTGTGACGTCCTTAGGTTAGTTAGATTTAAGTAGTTCTAAGTTCTAGGGGACTGATGACCTCAGAAGTTAAGTCCCATAGTGCTCAGAGCCAATTGAGCCATATTTGCTTGGTAGGTTAGCAACATGATAGTCATGGTGAAGGGCGCTCACGTTGTACTGACTAATATTGTTCGATGTCTATCCTAAATCTCCCACCTGGTTCCAGCCTCGCTCAAGCGTGTGCGAATGTTAGAGGTGGTATAGAGTATTGGAGGGGACTAGACTGTTGCAAACATACCTAGCAAACACGTTTTCAAACTGCGGAAATGGTACGTTTCCAGACATTGGTTCCTATTCTAAATACTATCTAGTCACTCCCCTCTATAAGGCCTAGAAGTTTGTTACGGGAATTTTGAAACACCCTGTATCTGCCACAGCTATTGCCCTAAAAATTCTTTCCATTTTATATCTCATTAGTATACACTGAGGTTAACTGAAATCTCTACTACTAAACCGGTATGCCGGTAATCGGTTACAGTTGCAGGTTGGCTCTCTGACAGCGTACAGGATAAAAAAATTATTTCCTATTGTCACGTAATTAACGTCGAAGTTTAAACATTTAAAACCCTGTGGATAAAACCCTGTGGAAATCTACTCATTAGAGTTATAATCTTATGCGAAAAGTTTAACATAATAAGACAAGTATCACAGTTAGAGACTGTGTGTCTTGTGGAACAGTAACTGACTTCGCACAAATACCCGGAATATATGCATCCAGTGTTTGAGAATGGGAGCACCTAGCGACTGCCAAGAAACTTTATACGTAATTTCTAATCTCATGTAATGCTAACTATATTTTCGCTGCTCATGCAGTCAAATTACAGCATTAGTTCATCAGTTATGGTATTAATTTATACTCTAAGACAAAAAAAGGCGCTCCGTGAAAAGGTACCCGAACGTGATGAAAATCGGTAGATGTGATGTACATGTATAGGCAAACAACTGAATACAATTTCAGAAAAATGGAAGGATTTATTCAATGGATAGAGCTTCAGAAGCTGAGCAGGTCAAGTACGCGTTGGTACGCATCTGGCCTTCATGCAAGCCATTATTCTGCTTGGCACTGATTGTCCTCCTGAGGGAGATCATGGAGCATTACATCGTCAAAATCCCGAGATGGCTGGAGAGTTCTGCCAATATCGCTCCAAACGTTTTCTACCTTGCTGCAATGTCATCGACGAGTGACTGCGCTGCTGTAATGGTGCCGTGGATGACAACGAAAGAGATCTTCTATGAAATGTAATAGGATCCCAGATGATCACTCGCGGGTTTCGGGCCGTATGACAGGTGACAGTCAAGTTCGTATCCCATCGCTGTCCATTGCGTCTCCAGGCATGTCTTCGCTGGTCATCTGGACTAAGTTCGAAGTGGGACTCATCACTGAAGAAAATTCTACTAAAGCCAATGAAATTCTAGGCCCCGACTCTCAGTGATGTGTCTCGAGACGCCGCAGTGGTGGGATATAATACCGACTGTAACCAACCATACGACCCAACAACCAGGAATGATAGTCTAGAGTGCCATTTAAGTTCACAGTACGACCCCTTTGGCTATTATCTGCGACACCATTACGGTACAGAAATACGTTGAAGATCTTTCCCCGTGTCCTTGCCCTTCACGGTATGCCATTCTCGGCTTGTATTTCAGTAAGACAATGCCCGCCATAACCAGCAAGGTCGCCAGCTCTCTCTGTATTTGAGAACATTTGGAGCATTCTGAGTAGTGTCATCCAACCAACTCGGAATTTTGACGATCTAACACGCCGATTCAACAGAATGTGGCATGATTTCCGTCGGAAGGACATCCATGAACTCTATCAATCAACCCCAACTGCTTCCCTAACGCCAGAGGTGGATCACCGCGTTACTGACTTTCTCAATTCGTGAAGCCTTTGCTTTGCTGCAGTTGTAATTATTTGTCTGTCAGAGCACATATGTCACATTTACTAATATCCGTCTGATTCGGAAAATTGCTTAGTGATGCATCATTTTTGTATTGGAGTGTATTACTGTATTAATGTATTTGGGGAGCACAATCACTGACAACAATAAATGTTTCACAGATATAAAGAGAAGAATAGCCTTGGCCAAGCAAGCTTTCCAAAATAAAAGGAATTTACTAACAGACAATCATATAAGCCTAGAAAGTAGGAATAAGTGTGCCAAAGCTTTTGTCTGGAGTGTCTTAACATACGGATGTGAAGAGTGAACTCTGGGAAAGGCAGAGAAAAAGAGACTGGAAGCAATGGAAATGTGGATATGGAGAAGAATGACGTAAACAAGCTGGTTATATAGAAAAAGTAATGAACAGGTCTTAAGAGAAGTGAATGAGAACAGAACGCTGCTAAATTATAAAGGAAGAAGAAAATCAAATATGATAGGGCACATAATGAGACACAAGCAGTTCCTAAAGAATGAATTTTAAGGGAAAGTTTTAGGGAAAAAAACCAAGAGGCAGGCCAAGAGCAACGTATTTTAATAACATCAAAGAAGATATGGGGATCAAATCGTATGAAGAATTGAAGAGAATGTCAGTGGAGAGAGGGACGTGGTTAACTCGACAAGGCATAGCCTTTCGTTTATGATGATGATGATGATGTATTACTTCTTTGCTATTGACTCTATTCGCAGCAAGATTTGCAGACAGTATCCACATATACCACTGAACGTAACTGCAAACATTTTATCATTGTAAGACGCATAGCTCAGGACGTACGAAGTCTTAAACACTGAAATGCATAAAAAGCTAGCTTTAGCGTAAAATGGAGCGTAAATTAACAGCACTATACTGATTCAGTTTTTCATAGTTCGAGCACATAGCGACTTCCACCAAAATATGAGTATGATTTAAAATCTTTTATAAATCATTTTTCGCCTACGTACATATAGCGAAATATTTAACACATAAATTATTTTGTAAAATAAATGTTTGAAGCTGTCTTATACAGGATAGTTAGCTTCTTTAAAGAACTGGGAGCTTACTGGTAGCTTATAAACGGTGATAAAATCACCTTTTGGTCCACCAGTTCAACAAGGTACGCTATTGCTTCCCAGTCCGACGGCACACGCCTTCTGAGGCGCTGTGGAGGGCGTTCTGTTATTTCCTGCTCCTTCCCTTGTCTGCCGCCTTCTTGTTCCGAAGGAGCATCGTTGCTGCCGCTGAGGAGTACAGCCACGGTTCTAGTTTCTTGGGTGGCGAGACAAGGTCCACGGTTGAGCCCCAACGCTGCTGACCTCATGATCGCAATGCAGGCACCGTTGGGTGTTCGACTGTCACAACTATTGTCCTCAGCTATCCTCGCGGCTTAGCATCCCGACATTCTGTCAGAACGCCCCCGTACTGCAGCCAGATAGGATTGACTGATGAGGTGACACTTGCCAAAGCCAGTCTCGAAATGATGTCGTCGATATTGTCCAGGGTCTACCACGTTCTTTCGCAGCGCCTTAGCATGAATCTTTCTTTCTTCCCAAATTCTTTCCAGTACCTCCTCATTAATTAAATGATCTAACCCTCTCATCTTCAGCACTATTCTGTAGCATCACATTTCAAAAGCCTCTTCTCTTCAGAACTGATTACCGTCCCAGTTTCGCTTCAGTACAATGTTTCACTCCAACTGCCTTCACAATAGTTTCTAACAAATAATATTAGATTTTAATAAATTACTCTTTCCAAAAACGTTTTTCGTGCTTCAGGTGTCTGCATTATACTTCCTCTCTACCTAAACCATCGTCAGCTATTTTGCTGCCCAAATAAGAAATCTCTTCTACTACTTTTAGTGTCTTATTTCCTAACCTACAATGAAGAGCCCATGAAACTGTTACACATGTCTAATATCGTGTATGGAACCGAAGAACGTCTGAAGTAGTGCTGGAGGGAAATGACACTATGAATTCTGCAGGGCTGTCCATAAATCCGTGTGAGAAAGAGCGGGTGGAGATCTCTTCTGAACAGCATGTTGCATGACATCCCAGATATGCTCAATAATGTTCATGTCTGAGGAGACTGGCGGTCAGCGGAAGTGTATAATTCAGAAGAGCGTTCCTCGTGCCACTCTGCAGCGATTCTGGACGTAGGGACTCTGGCACGGTCCTGCTGGAATTGCCCAAGTCCGTTGTAATGCGCAATGGACATGAATGGATTCAGGTGACAAGACAGGACGCTTACGTACGTGTCACCTGTCAGAGTCGTATCTAGACGTATCAGGGGCCCATATCACTCCAACTGCACACTCTCCACATCATTACAGAACCTCCACCAGCTTCAGCAGTCTCCTGCTGACATGCAGGTTCTATAGATTCATGAGGTTGTCTCCATACTCGTACGTGTCCATCCACTCCATACAATTTGAAACGAGGCTTGACTTTTATCCACTTGACACCTTGTGCGTGATGTTCAGTGTACAATATGAACACGTTTTACAGCAAAAGATTTTTAAGACCAGGAGATGACAGCAAAATCTGTTGAAACCGGTTGTCTTAAATAAAGATATATTTTATGCGATCTTGGCTATTGAGTGGCTTGTAACCTTACAACCACCGTATCCCACTAGTTTGCGATTTGCTTCTTCCTGACTAATCTACTAAACTGTGATACGAGACAATATAAGCTCGTGGGTCAGCCTTACATTCCAATATCTGATTTCCGAATATCTGTATGATCATAATGTAGTCCAACCGGAATTTTTCCACATATCCCGGCCATTTCAAATCATACCTACCTCTCATGTGATTCTCAAACAGAGTATTTGCTATTTTAGCTGAAATTTATTGTAGAACTGAGCAAGTCTTTTTACTGTGCTCATTCGCAATACCAAGCCCATGTTCTCCCGTAACACTTTCTGCTACTCCTTACCTTACAGCCTCATCCCATGTCAATTAGATTTTCAGCTCTCTCTACGCACTGAATTACCCAGTCAATACCTTCATTCACCTTCTCTGTCTCTTCCTTCTTTTGCTTGCGATGTCAACATGTGTACCTAGGCTATTGTCGTCTGTGTTAGTTTGTTGTCGATTCTGATGAGAACCACCCTATCACGTAACTGATAGCAGTAACTCACTCTTTGCCCCAATTTCCTATTCACAGTGAATTCTAGTCCCCTTACACCATTCTATGCTGCTGTTGACATTGCCATGTGCTCGTCTAACGATAAATCCTTGTCTTCTTTCCATTTAACTTCACTGACGCTCGCTGTATCTAGACTGAGCCTTTACATTGCCCTTTTCAGATTTTCTTGCTTCCCTACTACCGTGTGCAAAGTTTTGACATTCCACGCCCCGATTCGTAAAATATTTTCTCGCGGTCACTTCCCTCACGCCAGTCCACTAATGGTGATTAGAATGGGGAACTACTCTGAAATCTTTTTCGCTGGAGACTGATCAGGACACTTTTTCAATTACAGGCCAGATGTCCTGTGGATACACATTATCTGTCTTCGGTGGAGTGGTTTTCCATTGCCTTCTGCATCCTCACACCGCTGATCATTGCTGATTCTTTCGCCTTTTAGGAGCAGTTTTCACCCTAATGGCCAGAGACTGCCCCGTACTCTGTCCGCTCCTCCGGCCTCTTTCACTAGGCCGTTGTCAGAACGAGGGTGATTTTCTGTGTCGGAAGTCTTTGGCTTCCCTTGCTAATCCTTTTTGTTTAAAATTTAAGAGTGGTAAGATCCGAACACGGGACCCAGGAAGGTTTCATTACTAATCAAAGACGTTAACCGTAGACCATCGCCTTAAGACGTGCCGTCACATGACGAGAGGTGGGACGGCGCAATGCACCCAGGAACACTATGGAACATCATCGTTTTTGTGGTGCGGGTTTTAGGACGCGTGGAGACATAATGTTGCATGGGCGATCTGACCTCCAGATAACTGAACATGGTACACTGGCCTTTCAAAGTTGTTGTGACACTGTACTCCTTTGTCATGTGGGTTTTCCAGGGGCGTACTCGCTACTGACTAAATTTTTATGGACGACAATGTGCGACCGCAGCTAACAACGCATGTGGAGGAACCTGTGGCCATTCGGCGAATGGTCTGACCCACCCATCACCCGTCTTAAATCCCATCGAGCAGGTGTGAAATGCGTTGGGGAGGCGTATTGCGGGACGTCCCCTTCCAATAACATTCAGCAGTTGTCAACAGTGCTGATGGAGGAACTGAACGCTCCACCACAAGATGTACATACCAACACGGGAGTACGGTGCAGAGCATGTACTGCTGTCCGTGGCGATCTCGTACTCTATTAAGAAGTATCTTCCGCCTGTTGTATCCGGGAGAGTATCATAAGTAGTGGTGACATTAGGCTAATTCTCACTTTGGATAAAAGTATCGTTACTGTTCGTCTCGAGACTTTATTCTTTCCGGTTCAAAATGGTTCAAATGGCTCTGAGCACTATGGGACTTAACATCTATGGTCATCAGTCGCCTAGAACTTAGAACTACTTAAAGCTAACTAACATAAGGACATCACACAACACCCAGTCATCACGAGGCAGAGAAAATCCCTGACCCCGCCGGGAATCGAACCTGGGAACCCGTGCGGGGGAAGCGAGAACGCTACCGCACGACCACGAGCTGCGGACTATTCTTCCCGGTACCTTCTCCGCTGTACTGTAGCAGTTCTGTCCAAGCATGGCCAAAGTTTCATCGAGCTATTTGCAGTGACAAATCATCCGAAAGTTTTCCACACTAGTGTTTATAATAGCATATCAGGTTCATAGTTTGTATTCAAGCTGAAAACTCATGCCAAAAGGCTAGGGCAGTGTTGCTTGGGGGAGCCACAATACGGCGTCGGGTTTTCGGTTGACCCTGCGCGTCATTAAAGAAGAACAAACAGGAGCCGAGGCCGTGTGGCTGTTTTGACGCCGCTGTGTACCTCATTAGCTGGGGAAACAAGGTGTGAAATGCACACAGCGGCACAGTAATGAAGCATCGGCCGGCGGGCGGCTCTCTGCCCCGTGAATGGTTCGGCAGTAACGCCAGCCGAGCACGTCCCGGCGCCATCAACAGGCGTGGCACGTCGCCCGATCGCACTCACCGCCTGGCAAAATATACACTGTCCACACAAGGCCGCCGCTCGCCGCCGGGATACGCATGCAGCTGTCTAGGAAGTACGTAGGACCTACGGGCTGCATTATTACGCTGTCCCTGTCGTACATCTCCCACAGAGACACCGTTTAACGCACTGCTACGTTTCACATCATGCACCTATGTCAATGTTACAAAATTGCTTACTTCTCAGCTTACAATTTTAGCTTCTTTAATGTAGTTATTTATGCACTCTTCACAAAAATTAGGGGAACATGACTTTGGGCGACTGCCATACTCCACTGAGCAATAACTGAATAATGGATATGTTACCAAATTATACCTTTATCTTTCGTAAAATCAGTAGGCAACAAAATATAATTACATCCTCGATCGTTTACACAAAAAGGACCGAAATGTCTGACAGGTGTCGACATCGAAACGCAAACAAACATTCATCACAATAACGTTCGAAGCTGAAGAAAATTAAAATTTGTGCTACGACCGGGACACGAACCTGGATGTCACTGTTTGTTAGGCAAATATGCTGCCCATTACACCACCGCAGCATAACAGCGAACATACTTGCACGAACTACCCAAGGCGAGTACCCTCCCCAACCAAACTCCAATTCACATCTGCCCTTATATTGTCACTATTACCAGGGCTCTCCGACATTTGAATGGCACCCCAGCATTGGACGAAATTGGAAAATGCTGTACTACATGCGATCGTTTAGATCTTAAATTAAATTTTGCCTGAGACATTTAAGTCTCTAATTTATCTACGATAACGGTGGAAGCAGAATAAGTGATTTAAAATTTGTCTGGTGGCCAGGATTCGAACCCGGATCTTTTTGTCTACTAGGCAGACATGCTGACCATTACGACACCGCAGCATTATTGTCAACAGAGGTGCACAATCTACCTACCTCTATTCACTCTCATACTGCGGTGCTGTAATGGCCAGCACATTTGCCTACTAAACAAGAAGATCCAGGTTCGAGACCCGGCCGCACCACAAATTTTAATTCACTTCTTCATCTTCCAACGTTATCGTAGATAAATTAGAGACTTAAATGTCTCAGGGAAAATTCAATTTAAAATCATTTATCAGGTTATCCTGTGTGATTTTCGGTGGAATTTGAGAGCTTCAGTAACGTGTGTCCTCTCTGTGAACGTTTATCACTGCCTGACATTACATAGCATGCTCCGCTTAAGTCTACGGATATCGTTTTGTGAAACACGTTCCCATGTTTTAACAAGAGCCTGTTACAGTTCTTGGAGAGTCTGCGATAGAACAGGATAACCACTAACACGTCTGTCAAGCATGTCCTAATATTTGGAACAAAGTTTTTCGCGACGGCACTTATATGTACAACATTCTCGGTATTCTTTCCGCGTCAGTTCTGGATAAAACCTCGAGCTTTCGACGATTACCTCTATAGTCATTCTCAGGAGCAACTGATTGTCTTCACTGCTGCTGTGGTAGCCTTCTTTATAACCAATAACAAAGGCTACCAGAGCAGCAGTGAAGACAGTCAGTTGCTCCTGACGATGACGATGGAGGTAATCGTCGAAAGCTCGAGGCTATAGAAAAGGCTACCACAGCAGCAGTGAAGACAGTCAGTTGCTCCTGACGATGACGATGGAGGTAATCGTCGAAAGCTCGAGGCTATAAAAAAGGCTACCACAGCAGCAGTGAAGACAATCAGTTGCTCCTGACGATGACGATGGAGGTAATCGTCGAAAACTCGAGATTTTATCGAGAACTGAAGCGGCAAGAATACCGAGAATGTTTTACGTATGTCCTAATATTGACGACCGGTTTCAGGTTGGGATTACCGGCCAGCCATTCCTGTACTTCAAATTGCAGGATTCGCAACAGATCTCTGCTGCCGAGCACCAGACAGACCCTGCCATTAGAAGGATTTCAGGTCCACCACCGTATGCAGCGTTCATCGCAGAGTTTGGAATTTGTTCGCTGTCCTGAGTAGCAGGAATACGACCACGGGCAGCGACGAGATGCGTATGGCTATCAGCACCGATGCCTCAAATCATAGCACCATGGAAATCTGTACATATCCTGGACATCTGGGGGATATCGCTCATCAGGGATCTCCACACACGAAAATGGCTATCACCTTGCATGAGACAATATCTGAACTCGTCTGTTAACATCACATATCGTCAGGGACAAAGTTGATAGTTGACTTAGAAAAGGGAGAAATGAAGGCGAGCTGCAAGATGTTGATGTACCAACTGAAGTTCTCGAACAGGACGTCTTGATTGCAAGGTCGATTCTCGTAACCTCCTAATTCCAGTGTGATTGGACCCAGCGGCCCAATTGGCCTTTCTGAGATCGTCTTGCACTTCTCTGGCGGTGTTCATGCGAAGTTCCACGACGCAGAGATGGCCTGATATAGCTCTCCACTTGGGCTGCAAAGCGTCGGTGACCTTGTCTAATGCGCCTTGTGTATTGACCAGTCTGCCTGTGGCGTGTCCATAACATGCGGCTGACAGATAGTGAGACGTCGGCATCTGCTGCAACACGACGGGAAGTGTATCCATTTTGGATTGAAGAGACAGCCATTGCGTTAAGTCGTCGCACTGCATGATCTTGGTTGTATACGACGTCCACGAATGACAACTGCCGTTAGTGTACCTCACTAAAATCACTTTGACACCGGTACTCGTACCCCTACGAGGCGTCACCTGACGCGTTTATGCATGATACTGCCAACAGAGCGAAACTGACTTTAATTGCTGCACATATTGAAAGCGAAACTCTCAAGCCATGCAATAAGACTACAGGTACCACGCGTATCAAAACAGATTCAACATTCCGGGTGTTGATTCACGTGTTCCCCTAATTCTTCGGAAGTGTGTAATTTTTATCAGTTCTACCACACTGCTGAATATTGTGTTACCATTTTGAAGACAACAATAAAACATGGAATAATTTAAAACAAAATTAAGGGCATATCACATAAAGATCAGTTTGAAACCAGGAATGGTAAAGGCAATATATAGAGATACCTCACGTTACCACGTATGCCACAAGAAATGGTGGAAATTTTCGACCTTGAATAAGTGCTCGACAACGTAAAATGTTTTAAGTTTCGGAGAAATAGGCACAAGCTGAAGGAAGGAATGGGTAATATACAATATACACAGGTATCAGGAGGTGAAAACAAGGCTGGATGACATAGATCTGACGAAAAAGATGCTAAGAGAGGGTTACATTCGTTTTCTCATGCTTTTCAGTCTGCACATAGAAGAAGCAATGACGGGAGGAAAACCTAAGTGAAAGTTAAGTACCGCTCTGTAGAATGAGACGAAAGATTAATAAGCACAGAATGTAGATTGAGTAGATTGCCCTAAGCACTCTGTCTACTAATTTTTACGTTACTCTGGGGATTCGAACCGTTGTGCTGCCATTTATGAACAGCATTCCAAGCGGGTGTTCTATTACATGATAGCGCTCATCCACGTACCGCTGTTGTAACCCAACATGCTGAACATAGTGTCGACAATTTTTCTTGAACTGCTCGATACATAACCTGTCTCTAATCGAGCACATACGGCACAGCATCGGCGACAACTTCAGCGTCATCCTCTAACAGCATTAACCGTCCCATTATTTGACCAAATGCAATAGGCATGGAACTCCATCATACAGATTGATATCTGGCACCAGTATAATGGAATGCGTGCACGTTTGCATGTTTGCGTTCAACATTCTGGTGGTTACACGCTTTATGAATGCAATAGCATTTCACATTTGCGATAGCTTATCTTTCGTTTAAATTAACCAGTCATCTTGCAATACCAATCACTTAAATATGTTACCTTGACTTATGTAAACTCGAAATTTCAATTCTCTACATTAATAATTTGTCAGTGCTCAGGTTTCTTTTTCGGTCAGTGCATCTTATTCATTTTACAAAAAAATTATATATCAGATATTTATTTTTGTTCCGTAATAACTACCTCCACAGCGGCGTACACACTTTGTCAATTTGTCCTGTCCGCTGATTTGAAGGCAGTTATTACGAACCGAAATTTATCAGCCGATACATTAAAGAAATTTTTGTGATCCGTAACGTGAGTAATATATGTAACAAGAAAGAAGCTGACTTGCACAGGTAAAGAGAGCATTCTCGTTAGATGAAGTCTACCAGTAACTTACGAAATAAATTTCAGAGATTGGATATTAGGAGCACAACATTGTATGAAAGTGCATTATGAACGGTGGGAAACACGAAAAGAATAGAACAGAGTTGTTAATATGTGGTGCTGTCGAAGGACAGTCGGAATTAAGTGGACTTGTAAGAAATTTATAGTACCGAAGAACTAAATCTGAGGAATTTACTGAATAGGAGAATGCACACGAAGAATGTTAGGTGTATCATCAAGATACTAGAGATGCAGAGGCGTTGGGAACGTGAAACTGTATCGGAACATGAAAACTGGAATGTATCAAATAAATATGTTTGGTGTAAGTGGTACTCCGAGACGAAGAGTTTTGTAAGGGTGTGGTAGTAGTGGGCAGCAACAAACCAGACAGGAGAGCGAGTAAGACGCTGACACAGTATAATTCAAAACGCCAAGAGCTGTTATTCTGTAGCACAAACATAGCGAACGATAAGAGAAAATGCGTTCACGAATATTCAGGATTTGGGTTAATCTTTGTGAAAAGAATAAACGGACAGTAGGGAAGATGAGAATTTCGATAAAAACATCAACGGCTTGTTCTTGCAAGAGACCCCATCTGTCTATAGGTATACACAGTGCGTGATGGAAGTTCTCTCGTAACGATATTGATTCAATTCTTTCTTTTTTTAATTTGAACTTGGAACAATGAAAACTGATGGTGTGACTTCGTACCAGCCATAATTACTACATGATATACGTTAGAGATAGTAGAAGCGATTTCAGTCGCCCGTAATAGAGTTTGTCTAAAAGTACTCAACAAATGTTCACGAGCACGGAGTAGCTTAGACTCTTAAGTGACTACCATACACTGTCTGTTATATTTTCGTATTAGCTGTTTATTATATCTCTTAAAAAAATAATGTAACTATTTATTTTGACGAAACACTCTCCTAGTAAATTTGTTTGTCCTTTGATTTATCGTGATCTGTTACTGATTTTTAGTGGAGTTAGTTTTTTCTTTTAGCTTTAAAAAAAAAAGACAAAAGAGATACAATAAGCGAAATAATGAATTTCGTAGGTTGCCAATTACGTATTATATCTGGTTTTATCGAGCGCCAGGCTCCCTACAAATTACTGTAAATGCAATAGCGTAGTATTACGCAGCTCCAGTTCACTAGTACAGAAAATAGACAAGTTTTAATAAAATTATTTCACTGGATTACTTCAATTAATCTCACTGAATATTTTTACATAATTTCTTCCGCTCCGGCTATCAGAAATTGTGCTGTGAAAAAATATTTTTAAATATACCGCGTAATGGCGGCTAATTGTTAACAATCAGAGATCACTGTTACTCGCTCCGCAGCAGCTGGAAACATGCTAAATAATTTGCATTAAATATTCTTTTCATAAGATAAATGTGGCGTAGATTCTTGAAATAACACACGGAGATCACTTTATACTAATATATTCTTTCTAGGACACAGTTTACACCATTAAATATTTGGAATTACGTTACGACAGAAACAAATGCTAGCGCAGCACAATAGCTTGCGTACCTTATTCCAGCTAACACCAGAACGAACAGAAGAAAACAGACTAGACAGAAGAATGAACATTGAATTGTGTTTTATACTCTTACAGAGATGATAATACTTCTTTTAATTACTTACACATTATAATCTCATACACTAAAAATTATGTCTTTTCTGCATTTATCGATATATATATTGTATATTTTTACAGTTAAATCAATGATGAATCAATGTTTGCAATTCATTTTGAGTCACATACAGTCATTTTTATCTATGTTTCACCTCTATAATGGTGAATATTGCAAAAGGGACTCTACACGTTCTCACCTCATGCGAACGTCTCTGATTTCGTCGTATATCTACTGTCACGCCAGCTCGATAATAACTTCGACACTTCAACACTATTCCATATGTTCCCCTAAAAATGCATCAAACGTCCCAGAATGTTCACAACAAATTTCTTTCTTCCATTCTTTCTTACTACTAACCCCACGTGTTCCTCCCACCCACATGTACCAGGGGCTTACCAGAAAAATCACGAGCAAATTCCAACCTTGTTTTGGCAGTTACCCTTATTTCAACTAAATTTAAAAAAAACTACCGTTTATTTTGCCACATTGTAACCCCCGTCGTGATTTATCTACAATACTCCAAGCCTTCAAGCTACATCTCTACCGTTCCACTCCCGAACAGCACGCGGGAAAAGCGAATACTTAAATCTTCCCGTTATTTCAGTTATTTTATTTCTCCCTATGTAGGTGTGTGCCAACAAAATATTTTCACTCTCTGAGGAGAAAGTTGATGAGATGGTCCTGCCGCAGCGAAAATGGTCTTTGTTTTAATGACTACCTACTCAGTACGTGTACTCCTTTGCACTCTTTCCCTTATTTCGAGATAGTACAAAATGTGCTGCCCTTATTTGAACTTTACCCATGTCCTCCGTCAATCCAGTCTAATGCGGATCCCACACCGCACAGCAGTACTCAAGAAGAGAGCGGACAAGCGTAGTGCAGGCAGTCCCCTTAACAGTCTGTTACATTTTCTGTTCTCCCAAGAAATCGCGATCTTAGGTTTGTTTTCCTGAGTTCGTTGCAATTTAAATTATTCGTAACTGTAATCTCTATTTATAGCCTTTACAGTTGTTCGATTTCGTATAACTGAAATGTAGCATATTATCTTTAGTGCTTATGTGAATGACTTCACACTCTTCATGATTTAGAATCAATTGCCACTTTTTTGCACCATACAGGTATCTTGTCTAAACCATTTTGCAACTCGTTTTGATTTTGTGATGACCTTACATGACGGTAAATGACGGCATCGTCTTCAAAAACTCTTAGAGGGCTGCTTAGATAGACTCCCATGTCGTTTATGTAGATCAGGAACAACAGAGGGCCTATAACACTTCCTCAGGGAACACCAGATATTACTTCTGTTATTACTCGATGACTTTCCGTTAGTCATCGAGTATGATCTTTCTGACAGGAAATCGTGAATCCAGTGAAACAGCTGAGACGATCCCCGTAGGCACGTAATTTATTCAGAAGTTTGTTGTGAGAAATGGTATCTGAACTTCTAAAGTCTAAAGATGTACAATCAATATGACCTCCACTGTCAATGTTTCGATCGTCTTTCCAGAAATCCTCTTCTAGGACACTAAGCTATTCATTTTTTGGGATGATCTTTCCTATGTAGGTTGTCGCGTGACATACGACGTAACTCTCCTGAACTTTATTAGGAAGATCAAAGGCAAGATACACGTATTGCTGTGTTTATACAGGAGGCTACTGTCTGTGCTTCCCTGGAATGTAATTGCCAGATAACAGACTTTTCCCAGGTGCTGCAAGTTCTTGCACTAAAATGTGAATACTGTATGACAGTTGTCTTCCGACCGCTTGTTTACGTAGGTTCATTGGTGTGGTGAAGAGCTAGTGGCTAGTGAAAACACGCGACCGTTGGACTGATGCCGCTGGCACCCAGGCCGTCAGAAACTGCCGTCACGCATAGGCCCTTTATATTTGTGAATTGCTTACAGTTCTTGAGTTCGCTTCTCACCAACTTGTGTGCATGGTTCTTGACCCTAGTGCTAAAAATTTTAAAATTGCTTCATCGCATATGCTCCTCCTCTAGACTTTTTTATGCTCCACGGCGTCTTGCTCTTTCTATCTCGTATGAAGGATACCAACAAAGTATTTCTTCCCTCCATCGTTCATTCCCTAATCTGGTCACATGCCTATAACATTTTAACGCCGTTTTTTCATATATTCGGTGATATACCATGATATTCACTTTCTTATTTCACTGTTTGGGACCTTCCGTTACCTAGAAACTCTGGAACTTCTTCTCAAAAAGTCCATATTCTTCTATCTTATTTTTTAATTTCCCAGGACTCCACTAATTAGGAACTAATGTTTTTTATTATTTATTCATATAAACTTTTTTGTTTTTTTTCCTTACTTTTATTGCAACATAAAGATATTCGTCATCATCATCCTCTCAATATACAGGGTGGTCCATCGATAGTGACCGGGCCAAATATCTCACGAAATAAGCATCAAACGAAAAAACTACAAAGAACGAAACTCGTCTACCTTGAAGGGGGAAACCAGATGGCGCTATGGTTGGCCCGCTAGATGGCGCTGACATAGATCAAACGGGTATCAACTGCGTTTTTTAAAAATAGGAACACCCATTTGGTATTACATATTCGCGTAATACGTAAAGAAATATGAATGTTTTAGTTGGACCACTTTTTTCGCTTTGTGATAGATGGCGCTGTAATAATCACAAACGTACAAGTACGTAGTATCACGTAACATTCCGCCACTGTGGACGGTATTTGCTTCCTGATACATTACCCGTGTTAAAAAGGACCGTTTACCAATTGCGGAAAAGGTCGCTATCGTGTTGATGTATAGATATTGTGATCAAAATTCCCAACGGTCGTGTGCTATGTATGCTGCTCGGTATCCTGGACGACATCATCCAAGTGTCCGGACCGTTCGCCGGATAGTTACATTTAGTTACGAAGCGTCATTCGCCTACAACGGTAACGTAAACTGGCATAATATGCCATATTGGACAACGGAAAATCCACGATTGCTGCGACAAGTGGAACATCAGCGACCTTGGCAGGTTAATGTATGGTGCGGCATTATGAGAGGAAGAATAATTGACCCCATTTTATCGATGGCAATCTAAATGGTGCAATGTATGCTGATTTCCTACGTAATGTTCTACCGATGTTACTACAAGATGTTTCACTGCATGACAGAATTGTGATGTACTTCCAACATGATGGATATCCGGCACATAGCTCTCGTGCGGTTGAAGCGGTACTGAACAGCATATTTCATGACAGTTGGATTGGTCGTCGAAGCACCATACCATGGCCCACACGTTCACACGATCTGACGTCCCCGGATTTATTTCTGTGGGGAAAGCTGAAGGATATTTGCTATCGTGATCCACCGACAACGCCTGACAACATGCGTCAGCGCATTGTCAATGCATGTGCGAACATTACAGAGGGCTAACTACTCGCTGTTGAGAGAAATGTCGTTACACGTACTGCCAAATGCATTGAGGTTGACGGACATCATTTTGAGCATTTATTGCATTAATGTGGTATTTACAGGTAATCACGCTGTAACAGCATGCGTTCTCAGAAATGATAAATTCACGAAGGTACGTGTATCACATTGGAACAACCGAAATAAAATGTTCAAACGTACTTACGTTTTGTATTTTAATTTAAAAAACCTACCTGTTACCAACTGTTCGTCTAAAATTGTGAGCCGTATGTTTGTGACTATTACAGTGCCATCTGTCACAAAGCGAAAAAAGTGGTCCAACTAAAACATTCAAATTTCTTTACGTACTACACGAATATGTAATAAAAATTGGGGTTCCTATTTTAAAAAAAGGAGTTGTTATCCGTTTGACCCATGGCAGCGCCATCTAGCGGGCCAACCATAGCCCCATCTGGTTTCCCCCTTCAAGCTAGACAAGTTTCGTTCTTTGTAGTTTTTTCGTTTGATGCTTATTTCGTGAGATATTTGGCCCTATCACGATCAATGGCCCACTCTGTATATCGAACACAATTTCGCCATAGTTATTAACTATATTCTCTTCAAACGACCCCACTATCTGGTTTTCAATGGCCATGTCCATCCTTACAATGAGGACTACAAGCGCTATTACATCTTTTCTTTCGCTTTTATTGTTTAGGAGCAGTCGTCATCTGGTCGTGAAACTCGTCTTTAGTGAACATTTCCGTATCATCACTGGGGTATTACTGCTATCAAAACCAGGGAGTGACATCATATTTCCATTTAAACTTTAATAATTCATTGTATTGGTTGTTCTCAATTTTCTATGTTATTTTTCCACTACCTGTTTCTAACTGCGTACGACACTCCTGGTTTTGTTCTTCATGACTTAATTTCTCCACTGTCCAACATCTAGTACTCGCCGTCGCTGACACCTATCAAGTAAGATAAAGAACAACGAGAAATTCTTCTCTCCTTTCATTTGCTCTGTCTTCGATATACCTCACAGCTCATTGTATGTTTTATTGTATCCATTTGCACGAAATGTTGTCCGAAGCCCCTTGAAGGATATCAGATTCACTTATTCGCCGAGCTAGTTCCGCTAGCGCACGTAACACAGTATCCGTTTGTGCTGGATGATGTGAGTATTGAGATATCTGTACATGTGCATCTGTTCACTTGAAGTCCTAGTTCATTCTCTATACTCTTAATAAAAGAAACGTGTTGTTCTCTGTGTGCTGCGTGACTGCATTTATGTAGGGTATTAAGGTGCTGACAAAACAGGAATACGTGCAGGAAATGCAACATCATAGTCCAGAATAGAGCAACATGTTATCATGTGAACTGAACTGTTTTTCCTGTAGGAGGTGGTCGAAGTGAATTAGTTTGCGCACATGATTTAGCGTGTGTCTTTTAGCGTTCAGTCTGGTGGTTAGGCATTAGAGTTAGAATGAAACCTATTGTGGCATAACAAATGCACTTGTAATATAAGTTGTTGTGACCTTTACCAACACTCGCATTATTTGGATGTGGAGGCAGAAACTAATCAGGGTTGGAGTGGAGGGAGCCAGAAATGTATCAAATCCAGCTACACCGTTTCCTCGTGATTGAGTAACCTTCCCTTTTTGATGAGTCGGAGGTTGTGCCAACTATGCGCAAGGAACTTCTTTCTCACTCGCTTCAACAGAAAGAAGTGGTTGACACTATATGGTAATTATTATTGGCTCTCACTGTTCTGTTCCAGTGCTGATTAATCGCTTATGTTGGCAGCACTGGCTAGACTTTTAGGGACTAACAACATGGAAAAGAAAGGTCGTGGGGAATATTTACGGCAATTCTTTTCATCGATAGTCATTAATTTAGAGAAATTTTTTTTGAAAATGTTGACTAGGATATATATTTTGTCTGAAATTCCGAAAGTATCATCGATAATTTACGGGGACCGAAAGTTCGAAAGTTTATTCAAAACTGATACAGGAACATACTATAGTTATAAGATTCAAGCGATGCAGGAGTCGAGTACCTAGTGAGACAGCGTTGTGGTCTGTCCAGCGTGTTAATAAACTGTATATTGAACAAAAAATTAAGCTAACCAAGAAGAAATTGGGAAAGTCTATCAAAGTTCAGAAATAAGATATGAGAACTTTGACTTTGGCCGATGATATTGTAAATCAGCCAGAGATGGCCAAGGACTTGAAAGATCAGTTAGGTGGAATGGTACTGACTTGAAAAGAGATTATAAGATGAACATAGAGAAACAGAAAGCTGGCGCAGGAAATGTAATTGACTAATCAAGCGAGACTGAGTAAATTAGGAAATGTGTCATTAAAAGCAGTAGATGAGGTATTTGGGCCACAAAATTACTGAGGACGGCCGCACTAGGGAGGATGTAAGATGCGGAGCAGACAAAGCAAGGAAAGATTTCCTGAAAGAGAAAAACTGGTCAACAATCAATAACAATTTAACTGTTACGAAGTCTATTCTAAGCCAGTTTGGTTCGATTCTAGACTTGTGCTTTAGAGAAACAAGGTCTAGAAACAGTTCAGACAATAAGTCAACAAGACCCTTGAATTGTTTTACTTTTTCTATGCGTATGAGTCTTTAGAGTGGTTCCATGTAACCCGCCACGAATCCATCTGTCGTGACAACCTCATCATCTCAGAGTAGCACTTGCGCTCTACGTTCTCCGTTAGTTGTTGGTAATATTTCAATCTCTGTCTTCCCCTACACTTTTTACCCCATATAGCTTCCTCTAGTACCATAGAAATTATCCCCTGATGTCTTAACACACGTCTTATCATATTGATCCTTCCTCTTGTCATTCTTTTCAGTAAGTTCCGTTAGTTCGCCTATTCTTCGAAGAAACTCCCCGTGCCTTATCTTATCAATCCACTGAAGTTTCAGCAGCCTTCCAAAGCACCACATCACTAACGCCTCGATTCTTTTCTTTTCCGAGTTCTTCACAAACGTATCGAGACTGTTCTCCAAACACACATTCTCAGAATATCTTCCTATATTAAGGCCGATGTTCGAAAGAAGTAAACTTCTTTAGGCGAAGAAAGCCTTCTTAGCCTGAGTCTACATCTTATACATTCATTACTATGGCCGTTATAATTTATTTTGGCTCCAAATTAGGAGAATTTGAGTTCATCGGTTGTCTGATTTCTGCTGCACCTCATCACTTTTGTCTCACCTCGGTTTACTCTCAATCCACATTCTGTGTATTAGACTGTTCATTTTAGTCAACGCTTCCTATAACATTCTTCATTTTCCCTGAGGAGAGCAATGTCATTGGCTACATCAGGTCTTGCTTCCATTATAAAGCACAACACGACAGCTGCATCTGGTGGCATTCCGAAAGCCAAACGTGTCGTCATCTAACGTCACGGGAAAAGGTACTAATCCTAACCAGGGAGAACTTCGTTTGATGGCACAACATCACTCATAGGAGGAATTGGTTGTTTCGACACATTCTGTGACATCAAGGAGTTGTTTATCTGGTAATGGATGGATGGATGGATGTTTGTAAATGGAAACCAACTTCATTGAAAGAATTAGGTTGAAATGATTGTAGATTACAGAAGTTATGCATAGGTGAAGAGACTTTCACATGACAGACTCGCGCGGAGCGTTGCAGCAAACAAGTCTTGTGGAATAAATCTACCGCCACTTCGTTAATATGATGTATGCGATTAGAATCAAAAGCTGAGCAGCATTGGACGAAGAACGGTTAGGCTTTAGAAGAGGCTAAGGTGCGTGAGATGCAATTGCATTTTTACAAATAATTAGCGAAAGGTACCTAGAAGAATGTAGTGTTAGGCAGTTTTTATTGGTTGGGGAAACGTTTCAGGTACAGATAAGTCAATTAAATTTTTCGATGTCCCAAACAAGATTAGAATTAATTGAAATAAGGTGGGCTATTGTTTTATGCATCACACATAAAAAAGGGTAAGAATTGGACAGGGGATAATGGATTCAAAATTTGGGAAAGAGTTAGAGAAAACCTTTATCTTCAACTTACTGTGTTTAATATCTATTTAGATAATTTATTTATAACGTGCTTATAGCCAAAGTTTGGCGCGACAAATGGAGGGAGTATGAAAAAATTTTCTTTATTTCCTTACCTCATGGTATTACTGAGTGAAAATGGAAAGACAGTTAAAATTATGTTAAAAAACTGTACATCGGCTATGATGAATATGGAATGAAGAAAAGTATAATAAGGACTAAAAAAATGATTTTCCCAACCAACCACGGAAGATAGGAACGAAAATTTCTGGTGTGTAAGTGGAACAAGTTGGTAAATTAAGGTACCTAGGATGCCAAATTAGGTTAACATGATGAAGAAATAAAAGCAAGGACAGATTTCTCAAAACAAGTCTTTTACAGAAAGACTATTTCCTGCTGGCCGTTATATAAACAATTAATCAAAAGTTTAATGATGAATTTTGTAGATAGTGTTGCCTTGCATGGCGTCGAAACGTGCATACTGTGACGGAGAGAAGAGAGGTGCTTAGAGGCTACTGAGACTCGAAAAGGGGAAGAATGACCTGTGTAGATAAAATAAGGAATGTGGATGTGGTAAAAAGAGCGAGAAACAAGAAACAAGTAGGTGGAAACAGGAGGAAGAAAAGGAATTGCCCAGGACACTGTATAAAAGAAAAAGATACACTGGGAGGAATGGTGAGTGGTAAGAAGGCCAAAGCTAGGAGAAGATACTAGTTAACTGAGAACACCAAGACAAATGCATCAAACACAGTTACAAAAACGATGACTCAGAAGTGAGTATGATGAACTTGCAATAATGGAACAGCCTAATTGTTAGGGCAAATAGGCATCATACAAAATTACTGACTGAGAAACCGCGTTAGTAAGACCAACATCTGTCTCTAACATACGCCCCCCCGCCCTTTTTCTTCCTTCTGACGCAATGGTGCGTGGACGTAGGGTCGCCATGTTTCAGGAGCAGAATTTCCGGTCTCAGGGCCCCGGGAGATTTCGATTCCGCCCACATGCATTACCCGTGCGGCCACCTCCTGGCAGCGATATATTTTTTTCCTTTGTATTGGCCGACAAAGAGGTGGGTCTGCAGCCATTGTGAGCGCCCTGACAGGCTACTAGCGGCTGGATGGCAGCCAAAGACCAGTGTGGGGCCGATGCCGACGCCTTACCCAGCAGAGCCGTGGCCGGCCATGCCGGAGGGACTTGGCTAGCGGGGCTAATTTGTGGGTGTCTGCAGATTTATCGCGGGCCGATGTAGAGTGTCTTGACGCAGACAGAGCGGTTGAACTGCCCACCGTTATGCACGCGAAATGTTACTTTTAGTTTCCATTTTGAATGAGCATTGTCTGAGTGAGTCTGCGGTAAACCATTCATATATATAAACATAATGTAACGCTGTACAATATAGAGCAATAGAGAGCCTGCTATTACAGAGAGAGGCCATTCCTCAAGCAGCTGCCATGACATTTTCCAGACTGCTTTAGAATCCATATTACTAAACGGCGTAAACTACATCGGACGAAGTTGCAAGTTACCTATCTACCTCCTTGAAGGAACAACAAAAGTTTGTCATATAATTACACAGATAGACCAAATTTGACTTTCAATATAACATTTTCATCATTTTTTTCATTGTAGGTTATGCTTATTTTATGTTTTCAAGTATACTGAATCCAGGAATGTTCTCCATCCTTCCCGCGACCAGCCTCCCCTCCCCATCCCCATCCCCATTTTTTTTCTTTTTTTTTTGCAGTCTCCAACTTCATCCCCCATCATAAACCGTTATTTTGTGCTCTCTTATTAAATCCTTAATGTTGTTCTGTTTAACCTTCCAAAAAATACTTAGCATTATCATTCTCTTACCAATGGGATCTCCTCTTGCTCTTCTCTGCAAAACTTCGTTTGTGGCTCTTTCTCTAATGAGATGACTCTAGGTTTTTTTCTCGATGCAGTGACCTATTATAGACACCAATCACAGAAACATTTCCAGATCCTTGATATCTTCTCTGTATGACACGAGTGTCCTGATAAAATTTTCTGCCCTGTTCGTCACTGACTGCTCCGAGGTTTTGTGGAAAGAATCCAAATGTGATTCAGGGAATGAAATTTCAAGGTCATAAATCAACATATTTTTTCAAATTTCTTAAGAATTTTTAACAATCCTTTTTACTCCCAAAAAATTTGGAAACGACATCTCTGAATGCAGTCCATGCCTCCTACTCTCCGTACGTCTCTGCAGCAACAAATTAGTCACCACAGTCCAACAAAAACACCTTCTTTGAATTTGGTGTGTCATAAAGTAGGAAAACATTCACACAGATGTTGTAAACATCTCCCAGTTTTAGGGAGTCCTTTCACAAATTGCATCATCATACCTAGCTTATCCTTTCCACGGTAGACAAAGCACATTCCCACAACATTTTCAGTTCCAGTGCGAGATTCTGTCTAACTGGCCATTTCACTCTGATTTAATGTTGATCTCAGGCTCTGCTACCCAAATAACACAGAAAAGATGGGTACTTCGTAAATCCTGCCTGCTGACCAAGTACCATGCATATAACATTCAAGGCCTCAGATCATTCCAGTTATGATCTGAGTGTAATACTTTTGCAGGGATCTGTTATATGTTTTCATAAGTTTCTTTGAAGTACACTGAATGACCAATTGGCATAGATGCATATTTGTCACCATAATGCAGAAGAATAGCTTTTAACTTTGTTTTAGAGGAATCAATCATTTGGGCCTCCAATCCTTTATTTCATACTCTGTACCAAATTCATGCATTAATCCAAGTATGTCGGAGAAAGTACCAAGTCACCTTCTTGTTTAAAGTAAGACGTAGACCGCAACTCTCTCTCCATATAGAATCGAACAGACCTATCTTCAGCCAGTAAATTCTTTTCCTTCGGTCTAAATGTAAGTAGTTCTGCATTTTTGTTTGTCAGTACTAGGTCTTCAGCAAGGTCACTCAGTTCGGATTGAATAACCATCTCCCGGTCCGGATGCCTAGGACACTCGAATGTAGGATCTGCTTCATCACATGAGTCCGTTAGATCACCATCACTTTACATGTTTGTAGGAAGTACAATTTCTTGTAGTGACTCTGGAGGTTGAGGTGTTGGAATGCCTGGACCCTGGGGTACTGGGCAGATGGCGTAGGGATGGTTAGGGTATACAATGTGTTCTTTTTATGCTTCTGGAATAATAAACACTAACGTAAGTGCAAGAAAAGTTACAGTTGTCATAGTAGTTCGTTTGCTCCCGCTACACGATTGGGATACAGAATTTGAAAAAAAATTTCATTCCCTTTAACCATTTCCTTAAGTCTTCTGTGCACACATAGCGCACTACATGGGATACCAACGATTTATCTTGGTCGCCCAGCTGAACGTCGAAACATGCGAAGTACACCTTCTTAACGAATCCCGTTATGTTCCATTGAAGTTAACGAATCACATATTCACCACAAATGTAACGGAATTAATTTGGAGAATAGACACAACGTCGGGTTACCACACTGCAGGACACTCACAATGTGCCTTTTGTAAATTTTGAAACACTTCCAATTTAATACTGTCACTCTCTGATACAATGTTATTGATGATTAATCTAGCTCAGTGACGTACCACTTGAATGGTAATAGTGCAGTCTCCCGCAAGGCAAAGCAAATGTACTTGAGTGATTCTTATAAGCATTATGTAATCCGTGAACCACAAATAAAAATTTCTGAACAAACTGTACATGCTACATTATTTTCAAGCTGATTTTCACGTTAAGCATGCAAAAATACGTAAGGGAGAGCTGAAATTATTGTAGAAGCTTCTTAGTGTATGGCCAGAGCTACTGATCGAAAATAAAAAAGAAAAATTCTAGTGTAATCTACTAATTAAATGGTATTGTACAACGTTAACACAGAAAGCAGTGAAATCAGAAACTATATACATGCCTTGTGTTAGTGTAACTCACAACGCGCAAATGACAGACTATATGCCTCCAGTGTTTGAGAATCTGAGCAATTAGCGTCTATCAACGAATTTTATACATAACTTGAAACCCGTTCGTAACTGAAGACAAAAAGTGTACAGGAACAGAGTTTGTTGCTTACTACACTTTCGCTTTTCATGCAGTAAAGCTTTAATATCAGGCATCAGATTTTGATGTATTACTTCTTTATTGCTAAGTATTAGCAACACGTTTTGCAGACGGATTGAACTTATAGCACCGAATGTCTCTGCAAAACTACGTCATTGCAAGTCCCATTGTTCTGGAGATACGAGGCCATGATCATTATCACACGTGAAAATCTATTTTGTTCTAAAACTGATCCATTTTATACATGGAAGTTCGATTCTTCCAAGAACTAAGAGTGGGGTGGTTACTGCTGTATAGGTATGAAACAAATGCAATACTTCTCGGTTGTTTTTCGGTACTTGGCTAAAGAAAATACTATTCTCATACGACGATACATGTAATGTGGAGTACATGTGGAACAGTGCGGTATGAAGAAGTGCATACGTCTGACGAACACCAACGGCAGTGAAAGATTAGGCATTTATTACAATTCTCTCGAATTCTGGAAATAATGAAGATCGATCACTTAAAATTTCGTTTGTTTCCTGATGTTTTGAAGCCATTTCAGTTTGTTCTGTGGATTGTTCATTGTTCAAGGTAGTATCCTCTAATTTTTGAATATCATTTTTGTTCCCTGAGTAATATATCTTCAATGAATAATTGTCTCTTGTACTGGCGAAATCAAGAAAAATATTTCTGCACTGACATTTAGAAAATCTAAAACGGAAAGGATCGAAAAAAAAAAACCATTTTCGCTAGCTGACTGAAACATCTGTACCCTCTTTAGCAAAATAATAGTAGTAATTTATAGCAGATAATAGATTATCCTCGGTACTGACACTCTAGCACAATACCCATTGTCAAAGTTATGTTCCTTGGCCTTCACTTCCCATAACCAATAATTTGTTCTGTGAATGTCAATAAACACCAATAATTTTTTTTCCTTTCCATCTTTATCCTCTTTAGTAATATAATAGCAGTCATTTATAGCACGTAATAGATTATCCCCGTTACTGACACTCTAGTACAATACCCATTGTCAAGGTTATGTTCTTTGGCCTTCACTTCCCATAACGAATAATTTGCTCTGTGAATGTCGATAAATAGCAATTAAAAATTTTATGTTCTGTGAATGTCAATAAACAGCAATAAATTTTCTTTCCATTGCATCCCCAATATTCATTTATAACTTCCATTTTGAGAGATCTTATACCATTTGCACCTGCGAGTGAATAAAAAGTGTGCCCAGTTTTTGAATTGCACGAACGCTTCCATAAGAATGCAGTTTGAGTTATATTATTTCGTTTGGATTCTCAAAGACACGTAAATATGTCAATTTGCTTTCAAGAAGACAAACGGTAAACCTACAGAGCCAGCTGCTGATGTTAATGAAGAGTTACCAGTACACTCACAGAGTAAACGTCCATACATCAAGCTAGAGCAAATTTTAAAATACAGCGATCCGTATAAACCTGAACTACTTCAATGGGTCATTATTTACCTCCGAAGGATTCTAGGAGCGTGAAAGTTGTTTTAATGATCTCAAAGCTTAGGAAGAATAAGAAGTACCGACCGCTGTTGGCAGTTTTCTGCTCGTGAGGTCCTTTGCGCGGTATAATGTCACTTTTGCTCAACTCGTATTGGTTCGTTGGTTCGTTGCCTTGCCGGGCGCAGTTTTTCAACTCTGTAAGTGTGTAATTCGGAGCGCGTGACAGTAACGAACAAATTAGTGATTCATTAGCAGTCTTTTGCTGGTAGAAACATACAGTACACGCCTAGAGAGGCGGTTTTTATTGTGAAAACATATTGGGAGACAGACTGGTTACAGCATGACGGGGCTTTCCGGAGAGAATTAAATGTGCCGTATGTTCCAAAGAAGGCCACGATTTTAAATGTTGTAAGGGAGCTGGGGACAACTGCTGTACTAAACAGTGGCAGTGGTAAACATGCACCATCACTGAGTACAGACTTCATTAATAATGTTCCAAGACGACCGAGCCAGTAGACCGGCATCTCATACGCCACATACCAGAGAGCTACAAAGAAATCGGCATTGCGACCATAAAGAGTGCACATGATCAAGAACTGCAAGAAACAGATAATGAAAAATTAATGTTTTACCGTCCGTGATATCAGGGATTTCTTATTCAACGCCCAGACATTCTCTCCATAACTTGGTTAAGAGATGAGGCGTGGTTGCATCTCTCCGGTTACATCAAGCCACGAAACAACAGATACTGGGTTGGTGTGAACCCCATTATCATCCACAAAACACCATTCCATAAAGAAAATGTTAGAAGAGTGTTCTCTGTGTCAGCTTCCAGGATTGTTGGTTCCATTTTCTTTGATACGTTCGTAGACGCTGCAGTTTATACGGGCATCTTCAATACATTTGTGTAGCAGTTGGATGATGGCGAACTACGTAAGGTTCTTTTCAGCAAAATGGAGCAAAGTTTCACACATCTAACGCTTCCACGTAACGTCTAACTACTATCTTTGACGACTGAATAATCTCTCCCACCTCCCCCGAGCACGTGATATCCACCCTCCCCCGTTTTATTCCTTGCAAGGATATCTTAAAAGCCGAGTCTACAAGAATAGGCCACGAACAAAGAGCAAAACTCTGTGAGGCCATGACTCAAGAAATAAGCAACATTGGCGACGATACGCTTCACAGAAGATCGCGGAATAACTAGTGAAACGGGTACAGTTGTGCATCGATGCTGGTAGAGGGCACTATCAACTTTTGCTCTGAGGACTTTTCAGGTATATATTTGATCACCCAATTGTATATTATCGTCTCTCAAAATTGCAAACGTGCCACACTGTTGGTTCAAATTATATGACTCATTAAAGTACTTCGGGTTTACATGGATCGCACTGTAGAGATCGACTCCTTAGTTTTAAGGTGACTTCTTGCTACTTTCATGTGGGTAGGTACCAACTCCTGAATTTCGAGAGCTGTTTGGCCGCTCATTGACTTTGGCGAATTCAGGCTTCACAGCGTTCTTGCAGAGGTAGGATGCCAATATTGCTTGTAATTTTTCACACACGCAGGAAGGTCCAAATACCGGGTGGCTATAATGTAACTGATGGTATTCCGAGTGGTGCAGTGCGGGCTGCATACACTGAAACACCGTAGGTATATTTATTAATAGGTGTGCTCGCAGAGTAAGCTGAAAAAATTAATAGTTCCTCTTTCTGTCACTAGATGAAAATATGGCGCTGTAAGCAGTCAGAATGTGAAATGTTTCCTGTTTTGACATCAGTATGCTATTTGTTGCTTGGGCCCTCGTGCTGATTTCTTTTTTGACGTGACTGTCGGTGTAATGCGTTAAGAATTTGAAGTTATCCGTAAAATACTCAATGGCTATTCAGAATATAAATCCTGCAATGCTGCTAAAGTTGTTTTATCAGGACGGCAGCAATAGTAGCGCTGCATTGCGAAACAGCTACGAAGAGCCCCATCACAATAAATACGTTAAAGAATATGATCAATAAATCCGAAGAGACAGATGAATTGGGTGGTGCTACAGGGAGAGGGAGGTGGCATATTTGCACGGCAGTTATTGATGGCGTTGGTGTAGCTTTAGCCGACCGTGCAGCACATGCCTCAAATCCCGCAGACTGTGTTCGAGCTACGTCAACGGTATTATCTCTCCCCTGGTGAACAGTTCAGAATAACCTGCGGCGCATTTTGCACTGGTATCCTTACAATTGAACCTCAAAGATAGCCTACAATGCCGTGACTTTGCTCTTCGTTTTTAGGCACCAAAGGATATGGACGACATGTGGCCGGGAAATATTCTTCAGACGGACGATGCAAATTTTAGTCAGCACTGTACCGTTCATTTAGAGAATTGTCGCATATGCCATTTTACTCCGCCACATGTTGTGTAAGAATATCCACTGCGCGCGGCTTGTGTGACTGTGTGGTGTGGTTTCACGAGCTCCATCAGTCCCTATTCGTTTTCTTCGAGATGATACCTCGTACGCCTGTTAGGCGTACATTGACACCTGCTTTTGATAAGTACCTCCTTGTGCAAGACGTATTTCCTGCTTTGAAAAAACGCAACTACGCCCATATCACTATTTGCATACAAGATGGATCGACGCCATATGTCACTGGTCAGGTGAAAGATTTGCTTCCAGAAACATTCGGTAACGACTGCATCATGGTTAGGCATCCGTCGCTGACATGGCGGACAGTTGCTCGCAGCATACCCCCTGAAATGAGAGGGATAAACTGTCGTATGCTATTCCTCGGATCAGGAAGCATCCAGATACATTCCTGATGGACACGATCTTTCAGATATGCCTACAACAAGATGTCACATAGATTTATTTTTTGAAGAGATAAACAGTTTTGGCTGCAAAACAAAAACAAAAAAAATCGTTCAAATGGTTCTGAGCACTATGGGACTCAACTTCTGAGGTCATTAGTCCGCTAGAACTTAGATCTACTTAAACCTAACTAACCTAAGGACATCACACACATCCATGCCCGAGGCAGGATTCGAACCTGCGACCGTTCCAGACTGTAGCGCCTAGAACCGCTCGGGCTGCAAAACAGGCTGTATTATTTTATATTTTGCCAATAACGCGTTTCACATTGTTTAAGGCATCTTCGGATTGGCTGGCTACCAGGTGTTAGGCACACATGTTGCCTTCCATTCATATGTCTTAGCTCGCAAATACGGTTTTCAATATTTTAACAGCACTGAGCGGTGGCACTTGAAGAGTATATGGCACTGTCTAAAGGACAATAAAAAAGGATGGACTGCGCCGTATACACTGCAAGGGGCACCACGCAGGGTTCTTAAAATATTGACAACGGTGTTTCTGGGGATATCTGAAAGACCAAGATATCTGAAGGGCTATGCCTATCGGGAGTGCATCCGGACTCTTTCTGGTCTGAGGGATAGCATACGACAACATACCACTCTGATTACACGGGATATGCCGTGAGCAGCTATCCGTTACGCCATGTTACGGCTGCAGTGTGTTGCTGAATCCCGAAAAAAATTTCAACACATTTTGTGACTTCCAACCATATCCTAATAAACGTGCCGGAACTACTGTTATCAGTCATTTCATCATTTCTCCCGTTTTTCTACACCCATACCACATTCTGACTACTTACCGTGCCATGTTTTCACGTAGGGGCAGAAAGCGGAACTATTAGTTCTTCGTCACTTTTTTCCGCTTTCCGTCGTCCCTTGGTGATGGAGGTACGTTCCGTCTTTGCAACTATATGTAACGCAGTTAGTTTGTTGCCATACATTTTTCTTTGCCACTTTTTTCAGCTAATTCATAAGCGCACCGCTAATGAATATACCTACGATGTCTGAGCGTCGTACGATGCATACATCCCTCAGTGCAGCATTTGGAACATCTTCTGTTTAATGATAACCACCTGGTACTATCACTTTCCGCGCACCGTAGCTGAATAATAGACGCTACACGTGGAGGCACGAATACTACTACCAGACCACGATATTATCACACTTGACCTCCAGTGACCTTTATGTGGAATACTTGGTGACGTCGCAGTAAGCAAATACAGTAGTGGCTAAGAAAAACGCATCGCATTGTGAATGGTTTCAAGACAGTTTTGCAAAAACTATCAAGTGGCTGAATATGTCCTCGTGTAATACCAAGGCAAAAACTCACGATAAGCCGACCTATGTGCCCTCACTGATAGGTGAAATAATTTGTGTTTGACTAACTCTTGAACTGTAAACGCTGCCTGAATTGCACACAAGCAAACACCACGTGGCCACGGTGGCCGTGCGGTTCTAGGCGCTGCAGTCCGGAACCGCAGGACTGCTACGGTCGCAGGTTCGAATCCTGCCTCGGGCATGGATGTGTGTGATGTCCTTAGGTTAGTTAGGTTTAAGTAGTTCTAAGTTCTAGGGGACTGATGACCTAAGATGTTAAGTCCCATAGTGCTCAGAGCCATTTGAAGCATTTGAACCACGTGGCCAACTACGTATTACAACCGCTGGAGCGGAAATAGTAGGTAGACACTACAGCACTAATCTAACAAGGTACCTATTGGAACGTATAGGCGCAATATGTTACGCACTAAGTAATTTTAACGATGATTGTAGGACAGTTACTAATACCATCACATGTTATATGTTTGGTAGTAAAATGAGACTTTTCGATTCGTTCTCGTTCTAATACCATACTAATCGTGCACTGAAATACTGAATGGTCTTAAAATCACAATAGCTACAAAGAAATTATATTAGCACAAAATACGCACAGGAACTAATAATTGACCGTTTTTTACGAGCTTTCTGGGTTAACTTTAACTAACCACTATCTGCTTCATTCCTCATTTAGTGGAAATGAGATCGTCCTGAAGACAGCTTCACTTCAGTTTTTACAGTCTGTAGCGAAACAACCTGGAATTGGTCTTTATGCTCTTCAAAAATTACATATGTCGTTTTAATTATATTCAGTATATCGTCCATCGACCAAAACCTCGTCTGCCGGCCTTGTGGTCGAGCGGTTCTAGGCGCTCCAGTCCGGAACCGCGCTGCTGCTACGGTCGCAGGTTCGAATCCTGCCTCGGGCATGGATGTGTGTGATGCCCTTAGGTTAGTTAGGTTTAAGTAGTTCTAAGTTCTAGGGGACTGATGACCTCAGATGTTAAGTCTCATAGTGCTCAGAACCATATTTGAAAACTTCGTCTACAAAAATTTGTGTGAAAATGTAATGGAATAATCATAGCCACCGATTCTTTACTTCAAGGACAACTCCGAGCCAGATGTCCTATAGCGTGCATTCCACTCACCCCAAACCACTGCAATTTGCGTGCTCAGTGATGTCAAGCGAGAGGAGGGCATGGTAGAGATTTGTTGTGCTTTCTGGAGGGCAGGGTGGAGATTTGTTGTGCTTTCTGATGGTAGCTGGTTATGGTTCGGTGATAGTGATGACCGTGTGTTGGTGAGCAGGAGGCCAATGGAGAGTCTGCAACCAACCTGCCTACCTGCTAGACAATATAGACCTTCAAATATGATTCAAATAACTCTGAGAACTGTCGTACTCAACTTCTGAGGTCATCAGTCCCCTAGAACTTAGACCTGCTTAAACCTAACTAATCTAAGGACATCACACACATCCATGCCCGAGGCAGGATTCGAACCTGCGACCGTAGCGATCGCGTGGTTCCAGACTGTAGCGCCTAGAACCGCTCGGCCACCCCGGCCGGCTTATCGACCTTCACATGGAATGACAGTCTGGGGTTCAGTTTCGTATGACAGCAGAAGCGCTATCGTGTTTATCCGACACACCTTGACTGTTCGTCAGTATGGTGATTAGACCTGTTGTGCTGCCATTCTTGAACAGTTTTCCGGAGAGTGTTTTCCAACAGGATGACGGTCGCCCGCATACTGCTATTCTAATACAACGCGCTCTACATTGTGTCGACATGTTGCTTTGGCCTGCTCGGTCACGAGATCTGTGTCCTGTTGAGCACATATGGGGCATCATCGAAGAACTCCAGCGTCTTCCACAAACAGCATTAACCGTCCCTGTATTGTCCGACCAAGTGCAACAGGCATGGTACTCCATCTTATGAACTGACATCTGACCTGTACAACAGAACGCATGCACGTTTGCATGCTTGTATTCAAGGTTCTGGCGGTTCCATCGGATATTAATGTACCAGCATTTCACATCTGCATTGGCTTATCACGCGTTTAGATTTATGTGAGATTTTGCAGTGTTAATCACTTAAGTGAGCATTAATTGCCGGTTCCATTTTGTAATGTTTATGACTGAAATGTCCATTAATTGAATGTCCCGTCAGTTCTTGGTAGAATATTTTATACATTATGAATAAAAACACATCATTGGTGTGATATTCAACAATATTTGTTACTTATTCCACAAACCGGTTTTGGGCTGTTACACCATCGCTATGTACAAAGATATGTACAAATAATCTTACATCGATCACTGAAACAATCCTTTTTGTTATTTTTCTAAATTTAATAATTTTCATCTCTGTGAGTGGGTATACTCTGTAGAGGCACTAAATAAAAATCTGTGATCTAACAAAACGTCGCTGCATCACATATTTATCTTTCGACGTCATCGTGGCGTACGCACAGAAAACCTCTTTTTGAAATGCAAAATGTACTGTAGACAAATGTATTCCCGTAATTTCATTACTCTATATTAATTACTTTTTGGTGTTGCGATTTCGTAACTGTCAGTGTATTAACAGTCCAGCGAAAATGGATGAAAGTGCGAAATCATACTGCCAGACGCTTCCCAAACCTGCAAAGAAAGCCTGACTTTACATGACTTGTGATTAGTGTGACCATAGCGCCAAATAGTGTTGACTCTACAACCTAAGGTATCTTACGAATCAGGAAAAACCGGCGTGTTAATCAACAGTGTACTTTGTTGGTGTTCTTCATTGGAACATGTGCCGGAGACACGACCAGGAAGCCGGAAGAATGACGAGGTGTGTTAAGTGTAGCGCAGGATTATGGTATTTCTCACAGCATTGCTTCAGGTGCATGGAGAGCGTTCCGAACAACATGCACAACAGCAGGCACTGGTAGACAATGGTCAACTACAACAGCGAACTACAGCTATGTTGTGCAACAGGAAAAGGACTCACGTCAAAAAATGGTTGCAATTGCAGTCACATTTTACAGGACTGCAAGGAACGCTACCTCGCGCCCCACTGTGCTGTGGCGTGTGTATGTGGATGTCCTCTTTGTTTCGTTAACACTCACAAATCGGCGGCAGTGTTTGCGATGGTGTGAAGAGCGTAGGTACTGGATCGAGAGAAGTATGCTCATGCGCTCCTCCCGGATGACTGTACATTCATTGTACATAGTGATCTGGATATTCCCACATGTGACGAGAAGTGGGAAGACGTAATGCGCTCAGGGACATTGCCAAACGTTATCGTTTATTGTGTGGGCAGGCATAATGTTGCATGGGCGTACCACCTCCAAATCTTTGAACGTGGCACACTCTCCGATCAGCATTACTGTGATACTTGCGCGCTCCCCATACGCATCTTCTGAGCCGTGCATTCACCTTGACATCGTTTTTACGGATGACATTGCGCGACGGTACAGTTGGGGAAGCTATTGGAACGAGAGGGTATGGCGAATGGACTAGCCCGCCAGTTCCACTACTTAGATCCCATCGACAATGTGTGGGATTCGTTGAGGAGACGTTTTCCAGGACGTCCACAAGCATCAACGACCATCCAGTGTCGAGATGGCCGGAAGCCAATAAATTAAAACAAAAATAAAAAGAAAAACTCTTAGACAGGCGTGTCAAGGCTTGTAGACAAAAACATCCACTGCCTATTGTTGCACCGACTTACACTCATGCTCATAAATTAAGGATAAATGCAGAATGTGGTGCCACACAACGTGCCACTTCACAAAACTGGCGCTAATAGCATAGGCACATAGGGAACACACAGGACACAGATCTGTAAGACCACAGTATTGGTGATAAGTTGAGAAAACCGTCCCGAAACACGTGCTAGAAAACGCCACTGTTTCCTGCGCATGTACTCCGACATCAAAATGGCATATGATCACCATGCACATGTACATAGGCCGCACAACGGGTTGGCATACTTTGGATCAGGTGGTCGAACAGCTGCTGGGGCATAGGCTCCCAATCTTGCACCAGTGCCTGTCGTAGCTCCTGAAGTGTCCTAGGGGTTTGAAGACGTGCAATGATACGTCCACAGAGAACATCCAAGACGTGCTCTATGGGGTTTAGGTCTGGAGAACAGGCAATCCACTCCAGTCGTCTGATATCTTCTGTTTCAAGGTAGTTCTCCACTCGGTGGGGCCGTGCGTTATCATCCTCCAGGAGGAAGGTGGGACCCACTGCATCCCTGAAAAGGCGGACATACTGGTGTAACAAGACGTCCCGATACACCTGACCTGTTACAGTTCCTCTGTCAAAGACTTGCAGGGGTGTACGTGCACCAATCATAATCTCACCCCACACCATCAAAGCACCTCCATACAGGTCCCTTTCGAGGACATTAACGGGTATCTGGTTCCCGCTTCACCCTAAATGAAAACCCGGTGAGAATCACTGTTCAGACTGTACCAGGACTCGTCCGTGAACATAACCTGGGACCACCGTTCCAATGACCATGTACTGTGCTCTTGACACCAGGCTTTACGGGCTTTCCTGTGACCAAGGGTCAGTGGCAGGCACGGGCGAATAAACCACGTCTGTTTAGTCGTTTGTAGACTGTGTGCCTGGAGACAACTGTTCCAGTGGCTGCAGTAAGGCCCCGAGCAAGGCTACCTGCAGTACTCCGTGGCCGTCTGCGGGCACTGATGGTGAGATATCGGTCTTCTTGTGGTGTTGTACACTGTGGACGTCCCGCACTGTAGCGCCTGGGCACGTTTCCTGTCTGCTGGAATCGTTGCCATAATCTTGAGATCACACTTTGTGGCACACGGGGGGCCCGTGCTACGACCTGCTGTGTTTGACCAGCCTCCAGTCGCCCTAGTATTCTACCCCTCGTAACGTCATCAGTATGTGTTCTCTGAGATATTTTCAAAACACAGTCACCATTAGCAAGTCTAAAAACGACTGCACACTTACTCGCTGCACCGTACTATGACATGCACCATCACAACTCTACGCATGTGGACTGCTGCCAGCGCCACCGTGCGACGACCGCAGGTCAAATGCACCGCATGGTCATACCCCGAGGTGATTTTAACGCGCAAACCGCCCACCAGAGCGTTGTTTCAAAATGTATCAGCATTATCCTTAATTTATGAGCATGAGTGTAGATCGCACCTGCGGACAGAAATTCAGTGAACATATTTCCTAAGCGAGCTTCTGTCGTTGCTCAAGCAAGCACATCTAACGCGCAAACTGACGTTTGCTGCGTCGCAGACAGCGCGCTTGTTGAGGTACTGTACTGTGCGTTAAAAACTTAGGGAGGTGCTCCGTCCATTGAAATGTGTCTATCATCTGTATGTCTCGTCCCTTTCATGCCAACTTCTGAAACTCCAGAATTAATTACAGATACAAGCGGAGCAGGAACGATCTACTGACGATGCGGGCTGCAAATGCGAAATTCCCCGACGTAAACGTCTCTGACACGGGAGACTTTTAAGTCCTAGCGCCTAGATATGTGCATCACGGAAACGATGAAACGTGTCGTTCATTCTTTTGAACTTCTAGAGAAAATGGTTGAAATGACGTTGAAACCACAAACAGGCCTCAACGTGTTGGAATTTTACTGTAGGGATACTATGGTGTCTGTGGATCACTTTCACATGCTTAGCTGAGTGGTAACGTGTTTCCATATCAAGTTCTGTTCCCAGCCGGGTTGGACATTTTCTCCGCTCGCGGACTGGGTGTTGTGTTGTCCTCATCATCATTTCATCATCACCGACACATATGTCGATCATTTTGGCGTCACCTGAAATAAGACTTGGAACCCGGTAGCCGAACTTTCCGGATGGGGCCACATGGCCATCAATGCCACACGATCATTTCGTTTTTACTGACCTTGAACCCAGGTGACGTCACGTGCCGTTATTTACACTAAGTTAATGACGCTTGCCATTATCTTCACACGTGCAGATATGTAATCGTCAATGACTCAGAATACGTGACGTCAGCAAGATGTTCAAAATTATCTGCAAGATCTTGTCACAGAACTATTTATAAGAAAAATTTCATAAACATACACACACAACCATATTTTTCTTTTTTGCGCTACTTTCAAAAGTATCCATTTATAGCCCAGCACTTCTAAAAACTTTTTCATCTGAACAAAGTTGCATGATCATATGTATTTGATTATTTATAAAAAAATATAGAAGATCACAAACACACACACACACACACACACACACACGCTTCCAAAAATTTGCTGTTTTTCCACATCTGTATTATTTAACTGCCCTATGATATGTTTATACCAAGTACTTTTCTGCCTCATCAGTAAATTTCACCGCTCTGTACTATTTCACTGAAGATGTTTCAATTAAATTTCAATTATGTCTTTCTCTGTCTCTCTGTTAATTGAGTATTTTCATTCGATTTACATTTTCATTGTTGCACAGTAGATGCTCTGATACTCAATTGACAAACGGTTCTAGGCGTTTCAGTCTGGAACCGCGCGACCGCTACGGTCGCAGGTTCGAATCCTGCCTCGGCCATGGATGTGTATGATATCCTTCGGTTAGTTAGGTTTAAGTAGCTCTAAGTTCTAGGGGACTGATGACCTCAGATGTTAAGTCCCATAGTGCTCAGAGCCATTTGAACCATTTGATACTCAATTGATAACCTGAGAAGACATCAAAGGAGGAAATTTCTGAGGAAGTCCGCACTGTGGTGATATTTTCATAGATAATAACATACTGTAACCGTAGGGATGTACTCTTTTAACGACGTTCAGCTACAAAATGATTTTCCCACATTAACGGTCACATTAAGAATTATTAAAAGTTCCGTGCTTCGTGAACTATTTCCCAGGCACGCCACTCCGTATTTCTGCCTGTTGCTTCAGCGTAACAAGGACGACGTGCACAAGTAGTTGTTATTAGTTTCGACGGACTCGCAACCTTTTTTCTTCAAAGTTTTCGCGCTGGATAATTTTGTGCTCAGGCACCGTATTTCGCCGTACTAGCACTGAACATTTACTCTGCTGCAAGGAAGGCGCTGCTGGTGCCAGGGGTTGCTGGGGAAGTGAATAACAAGCTGTCGACATCGGCCCATGGCGTGCATAAAGAACGGCAGAGGCGTCAGAACCAGACGCCACGTCAGTTACCGGCCGAGCTGCACGGAAACAGGTTCCGCAGCACGCCTGTTCCGGACGGAGAGGTCAGGGGGTTTGCCATTTTGTGGAGCGAGCGGGAACATTTCTGTCTCGCTTGTGTGCTCTGAAGTACGACAGTTTTAAGGTCACCGTACAAAATACACAGGCGTGCACGATTTAAGGACGAAAGTAACTTTCGCATGATGTCACACTGCCAAGTGACATGCCTCGATGAAACTTTGACCATACAAACACTACTGGCCATTAAAATTGCTACGCCACAAAGATGACACAATACAGCCGCGAAATTTAACCTACAGGAAGAAGATGCTGTGATATGCAAATGATTAGCTTTTCAGAGCAATCACACAAGGTTGGCGCCGGTGGCGACACCTACAACGTGCTGACATGAGGAAAGTTTCCAGCCGATTTCTAGTACACAAACAGCAGTTGGCCCGCGTTGCCCGGTGAAACGTTATTGTGATGCCTCGTGTAAGGAGGAGAAACGCGTACCATCTCGTTTCCGACTTTGATAATGAACGGATTGTAGCCTATCGCGATTGGGGTTTATCGTATCGCAACATTACTGCTCGCGTTGGTCGAGAGTCAATGACTGTAAGCAGAATATGGAATCGGTAGGTTCAGGATGGTAATACGGAACGCAGTGCTGGATCCCAACAGCCTCGTATCACTAGCAGTCTAGATGAGAGGCATCTTATGCGCATGGCTGTAACGGATCGTGCAGCCACGTCTTGATACCTGAGTCAACAGATCGGGACGTTTGCAAGACAACAACCATCTGCACGAACAGTTCGACGACGTTTGCAGCAGCGCGGACTATCAGCTCGGAGACCATGGCTACGGTTACCGTTGACCCTGCATCACAGACAGGAGCGTCTGTGATGACGTACTCAACGACGGACCTGAGTGCACGAATGGCAAAACGTCATTTTTTCCGATGAATCCAAGTTCTGTTTACAGCATCATGATGGTCGCATCCGTGTTTGGCGACATCGCCGTGAACGCACATTGGAAGCGTGTATTCGTCATCGCCATACTTGCGTATCACCCGGCGTGATGGTATGGGGTGCCATTGGTTACTCGTGTCGGTCACCTCTTGTTCACATTGACGGCACTTTGAACAGTGGACGTTACATTTCAGATGTGTTACGAACCGTGGCTCCACCCTTCGTTCGATCCCTGCGGAACCCTACATTTCAGCAGGATAATGCACGACCGGATATTGCAGGTCCTGTACGGGCCTTTCTGGATACATTCTCCAGATCTCTCACCAATTGAAAACGTCTGGTCAATGGTGGCAGAGCAACTGGCTCGTCACAATACGCCAGCCACTACTCCTGATGAACTGTGGTATTGCGTTGAAGCTGCATGGGCAGCTGTGCCAGTACACGCCATCCAAGCTCTGTTTGACTCAATGCCCAGGCGTATCAAGGCCGTTATTATGGCCAGAGGTGGTTGTTCTGGGTACTGATTTCTCAGGATCTATGCACCCAAATCGCGTGAAAATGTAATCACATGTCAGTATAATATATTTGTCCAATGAATACCCGTTTATCATCTGCATTTCTTCTTGGTGTAGCAATTTTAATGGCCAGTAGTGTAGAAAGAGCTGCTACGATATAGAACAGAAGTTAAACCACAAAAAAACGTACAGCGACGAACAAAAACGACACTTTTAATCAAGGAAAATAATTCTGCTGAAGTCTGCCCCCGGTAGCTGAGTTGTCAGCGCGACAGAATGTCAATCCTAAGGGCCCAGGATCGATTCCCGGCTGGGTCGGAGATTTTCTCCGCTCAGGGACTGGGTGTTGTGTTGTCCTAATCATCATCATTTTATCCCCATCGACGCGCAAGTCGCCGAAGCGTCTTTAAATCGGAAGATTAGCACCGGGCGAACGGTCTACCAGACGGGAGACCCTAGTCACACGACATTTACATTTTTTATTCTACTGAAGTCACCGCTACCCATGATTACCCTCTGGAAATAACGAAAGATGGGATACCGCTCACATCATGGTCTGTTATCACCACGGACGGCAATGCATGTTCTGCAACATTCTGCCATGCTGGTCAAAAGATTGGTAGGGAGTTCTTGTGGTAGGGCGTTATATTCCTCCACCGGTGCGGTTGACAAGGATGATCACTGGTATGTGTGTTGACGTGCTGCAGTGGGTCCCCCCAGCTCATCGCACACATGCTCGATGGGATTTGTCTGGCGCAAGAGCACGTGAGACCATTCGCCAAATATCCACTGATCCTAAGTGCTCCTGCACCTGCACAGTACGATGCGGTGACGCCTGCCTCATCCGTAAAAATGAAGTCAGGGCCGAAGGTACTCCTGCAATGAAGCCTGGCGAAGGAATACAGTGTTATAGTAACGTTGGCTGGTGAGTGTTTTGTGTTCAAATATATAGAGGTCATTATGCCCACGCAACGTTATGTCTCTCCACACCCTAACACCTGGGCCACCAGAACGAACATGTTCAACAATGTGGGAAGTATTGTCGTATGGCAAGAGGTGAAAACAAGTAATGCATGCTGGAAGATTGTGAACATGATGGTTTAAGTGGTAGAGATGTTATGGTGTGGGGATGCTTACTTTTGAATGGGTGCACTGTCCTCTAAAATCCTTGAATTATATTCACCTGTCAAAGTTATCGTAACACTCAACTCCCCCAACGTGCGTCTGGTCACGGGTGTATTAGGCTCTGGCTTCATTTTTTTTGGATGACAACGCCCGCACCAGCCATACAGCACAGGTGGGCAAGTTATTGGAGCGAGAGGATATTCGGTGAATGATCTAGCCTGCCTCTTACCCCAGCTTAAAGCACGTAGAACAGGTGGGTGATGTATTGAGGAGTCGTATCATAGCACGTCCACATGCACCAGCGACTATCCAGCAGATGTCAAGCGCTGTGGTGGAGAAATGGATCGCCCAGCCCCATGAATTCGCTACCAACCCAGTGGCCGATGTGAGAGCACATTGCAGGGCACGCATGCTGTCCATGGTGTTCACACACACACACACATAGAGCATCATGCCCAGGATTTGTGATGTACAGGAGAGCCTCATGAATCGCGGTGACTTCAGTATAACTATGTTCCTTGCATAAAAGTGTCTTTTCTCTTCGTATAATTGCGTACTTCTTTCAGTTACCACCTGCACTATATTGTAGCAGTTCTTTTTTGTATGGCCCAAATTTCATCGAGGAACGTGACTTGGCAATCACACGTCATGTGAAAGTTATTTTACGTTTTGGTCACCAGTATATTAGTTGCTTCGAACCGGTGTAGCTGCAGCAAAGAGCACCCGTGGTCTAGGGGCAGCGTCTCCGATTAGTAATCAAAACCTCCTCGGTCCCGGGTTCGAATCCCGCCACTGTTAAATATCAACAGCAGCAGAAAAAGGTATAACGGGAGTAGGATTCGTTAAGAATAGGAAGGTAAGCAGTGAATGTGTTGCTGTCAACAGTTCAGTGACAGAGGTGTTCTTATCAGAATCGACAGCAAACCAACACCGAAAAGGGTAGTTCAGGTATACATGCCGACGTCGCAAACTTAATATGAAGAGATAGAGAAAGTATAGGAAGATATTGAAAGGATAGAACAGTACGTAAAGGGAGACGAAAATGTAATAGTCATGTAGGACTGTGTGCGGAAGACATTTGTGGTCGAGAACTTCGCAAAAAACCTCATGGAGGTACACAAAGCTACAAGTCCTTAGTGGATTAAATAACACAGAAACTGGGAGTTAGCTGACTGGAGGGGTGTGATCCGACAAATCGTGATTTAGCCTCTTTTTAAATAATGCAAGGCGTGAACTTCACCGACGGCCCATCACGTGTTTCACCCGCAGTGTGTGGACTATGTAGTTCAGACCAGGGGTGATTATGTGAGGTTTTGGGGGTGTTCTACCTAACACGACCTCGACGCACACGTTCGAGCTGAAATGTTTCTAGATTAAGAGCAAAGTCAGTTTTGTTTCAAATGTTTGCCATTATGAGCGTCTTTGGTTAGCTGAACACATGAGTGATATGTTACTCTTCGGCTACCAGAGTTTGTGTTAGGAGCGGACGTTATTATCATTGTGCTGTGAGAGTCGATATCGAGTCGTCGTTAAATCAGGAGCCCTGACGCCGGACGTGGCGAAAAAGGGTTATTTTTACTTTGAGATGCTCCACAGTGTAACGGAGGATAGAAGATGGTTTCTGAGAAGCTTTCACGTAGTAATTGTACATCTGGAAAGAAGTAACATTGGCAGAATTCCAATTTGCTGGGAGTGTGTATTGCACATACAACTTCCGTGTAGTGTTGTAATTTAAAGTTATAATCCTAATCAACAATAGCTATTATTTGGTATCCATTGTGAAATTATTGGTTACGTATTCACATTTTGATAACTATTCTTCATGTTTCCCGTTTCAATTAAAAGTATTTCATAAGGAACGCATAGCGTAAATTTCGTAACGTAAGCGTCGTTTGTCCGAATCACTTTTCTTTGTTTACAATAATATCAAAGGAAGAACATAGTTTTCAGTTTAGTATGATCCATTTCAGTGTTGTTAAGAATCGTAATACAATTTCAGTTTAAAGCAACATTTTCATTCATTTCCCAACATTTCATTAAGTTTCTCCTATAGTTCGAACGCAATTTTTAACACAAAGGTGGTGATACGTCTAACAGTATTGCGTGTTCAACTCAGCATTTAGTACGAGGAGTTCTGAAAAAACTAATTGTCTTATTTTCAAGAATACTTGCTACTGTGTGATTTCTTTTAGAGAAATGCAGCCCTCTCAAACAGTTTATGAACAGAACAGACCTGGGTTGTCCATTGTGCGGGTAATCAGTCATAAGGGCAGAACTAACAATGTGAGGTGTCGTTAGGATTACGTAACTGCATTCAATCACGTATCTTAGTACACGTATTTTCTAAAAAATGGCTCTGAGCACTATGGGACTCAACTGCTGTGGTCATAAGTCCCCTAGAACTTAGAACTACTTAAACCTAACTAACCTAAGGACAGCACACAACACCCAGCCATCACGAGGCAGAGAAAATCCCTGAACCCGCCGGGAATCGAACCCGGGAACCCGGGCGTGGGAAGCGAGAACGCTACCGCACGACCACGAGATGCGGGCACGTATTTTCTAACAGGACACAGACTCAGTAGGCGAGAGTTAGCCAACGTATTGTGATTGCTTGTGAAGGAAGCCACTCTGTGTATTATTGATAGTAATTCCTGTTGTTAATTCCATTTACAGATTGTCAGATGCCGTTTAGAGTAATTTGTACCAGCTTAACAGTTAATGTTCGTATTGAAAAGTAGCTTAGCTGTGGCTGTTGTAATCATAGTACATCTCCAGCGCTGTAATCAGAATTTAGAGCACTTGCTTTCGCAATGCTAATAATACACTGAGATGATGTTTTCATGTGGCATTAAACAGCATAGTTTACCTTCTAAAAACAGAGTTTAGAAGCGACATGGAGGCTGAAGATAGAAGGGCTGAAATTACATTTTGGAATCAAAATTAATTAAGCGCTCTATAACATTATACAGAGACAAACATGAAATGAAAGCTCATGTTGTTGTTGTTGTCTTCAGTACAGAGACTGGTTTGATGCAGCTATCCATGCTACTATATCCTATACAAGCTTCTTTATCTCCCAGTACCTACTGCAACCTACATCCTTTTGAATCTGTTTAGTGTATTCATCTCTTGGTCTCCCTCCACGCTGCCTTCCAGTACTAAATTGGTGATCCCTTGATATATCAGAACAAGTCCTACCAACTGATCCCTTCGCTAGACAAGTTGTGTCACAAATTCCTCTTCTCCCCAGTTATATTCAGTACATCCTCATTAGTTACGTTATCTACCCATCTAATCTTCAGCATTCTTCTGTAGCACAACATTTCGAAAGCATCTAGTCTCTTCTTGTCCAAAATATTTATTGTCCATGTTTCGTCTCCATACATGGCTACATTCCATACAAATACTTTAAGAAACGACTTCCTCACACTTAAATCTATACTTGATGTTAACAAATTTTCCTTCTTCAGAAACGCTTTCCTTGCCATTGCCAGTCTACATTTTATATTTTCTCTACTTCGACCATCATCAATTGTTTTGCTTCCCAAAGAGTAAAACTCGTCTACGACTTTAAGTGTTTTAATTTCTAATTTAATTCTCTCAGCATCACCCGATTTAATTTAACTACATTCCATTATTCTCGTTTTGCTTTTGTTTATGTTCACCTTATTCCTCCTTTCAAGACACTGTCCATTCCGTTCAACTGCTCTTCCAAGTCCTTTGCTGTCTCTGACAGAATTACAATGTCATCGGCGAACCTCAAAGTTTTTATTTCTTCTCCATAGATTTTAATACCTACTCCGAATTTTCCTTTTGTTTCCTTTACTGCTTGCTCAATATACAGATTGAACAACGTCGGGGATAGGCTACAACCGTGTCTCACTCCCTTCCCAACCACTGCTTCCCTTTCATGCCCTCGACTCTTATAACTGTCATCTGGTATCTGTATAAATTGTAAATAGCCTTCCGCTCCCTATATTTTACCCGTGCCACCTTCAGAATTTGAATGAGAGTATTCCAGTCAACACTGTCAAAAGCTTTCTCTAAGTCTACAAATGCTAGAAACGTAGGTTTACCTTTCCTTAATCTATCTTCTAAGATACATCGTAGGGTCAGTATTGCCTCACGTGTTCCAATATTTCTACGGAATCCAAACTGACCTTCGCCAAGGTCGGCTTCTACCAGTTTTTCCATTCGTCTGTAAAGAATTCGCGTTAGTATTTTGCAGCCGTGACTTATTAAACAGATAGTTCGGCAATTTTCACGTCTGTCAACACCTGCTTTTTTGGGATTGGAATTATTATATTCTTTGTGAATTCTGAGGGTATGAAAGTGCATACTTGTACAAAAGTGTACAAACTATACTCTAATGGTAATAATAAACATAATTAAGTAATAGTTTTTTCACACACAGTTTTTAATTAGAAGCATTAGCTTTAAAAACACGCGGTTTTGAATTACATGTTCTAAGTTGATTAGTTACACATTAGAAGTATACTAGCCACAAACACAGCTGCGAAGTCGGTGTGAGATTGAACCACGAGGTTTCTGGATGGCCGAGTGTTGTTGATGTGCTGAGAATGTGGGTCCCGCGGGAGGCGTGCGAGAGATAGTCAGTGCAGTCGCGCATCTTTTGTGCCTCAGAAGGATTCATACCCTCAGGCCCGCACGGTAGCACAGCGTGTTCGTTGAGGGGGTATAGCTACCCTCTGTAATAAAAAAAATCTGAGTGAGCGGATCAACGAACAACCTGAAAGAGTGTCCTCGGACGTCCGCAGCGACCAAACACAACAAAAAAAAGGCCAGAGCGTTTGCCATGTAAGCAGGAGATCCCGGGTTCGAGTCCCGGTTGGGGTACACATTTACACCTGTCCCCGTTGATATGTATCAACGCCCGTCAACAGCTGAAGGTACTAATATAATTTTAATTTCATTAGTAAGGTGAAAATACACGAACCTTACATGTCAAAAACGGCCTGATTGAAAACTTTTGGCCCACTTTCAGTTACTGACCTTTGTAGAAGACTCGAATAATATATAGGCAGCTTTTCTACAACAGTAAATTAAATTTATATTATGAAGCCAGCGGTGGGAAAATCCGGAAGGAGAGGACGAGAAACTTTTGGAATGAAGTGTCAGAGATACACGTATCCAGTGAAAGGCATTACGGTATTGTCTCTCCGTACTGGGGAACGGTGTAGAAGTATCTGAAAATCATATACATGCCATGGTAAATATACATCCCTGTGGCTGGAGGGAGGCAGTGACACTGGACGTGGGGATGTATTCGCCCATAATTTAGGTTCCAAAGGGAAGAGGAAAACGGACATACATTCACTGGAATGTGGGTAATGGCTTCCAAATTTCTGAGTGAAAAGAGGTAACCATTAAAATCGGAAAGAGGTCAGATTACATCTTGCTATACGTAGGTGGTCATTCACACCACGAAGTAAAAGCCAACATGCTGTGGTGTGTCCCATTCACAGACGGTCTTTATCATTTCTGGATATTTGAACATGGTGGAAATTAATTACGTGGAATGTGAAAGAGGGGACGGTTAATGGATTTTTTACGGTCGTTAAGTGGGCGGTCCCGGTCCTCATTAACAGCGTGTAATTCGCACAGATGGCCCGCTTCCTGCGGGGGCGCTCAAACGGCCGGCCAGCTCTCTGACAGCTTCGCGACTATTTTTTCTCTCTTTCAGCTTTTTAGGAAAAAGGATCTCATCTTCGGCAGCGGACGCTTAATTACTTAGCGTGATTTCCAAGTTTTTCCCACTGAACGCCCACGCTTGGAATGCCTCTGGAGAGACTTTTATGTCCACAACCGATGTTGCACGTAATATGTGTTACGTTTAAATTTCTATAATGTATTGATAACCACAAATAAATCAGTTTCTGCGTCAGTTACTTGTCTACTTTGCCGCTACGCATTTCGATGGTACACAGTATCATCTTCAGGTGCAGAACTGTTTATTTACACAACTGGTGTTGGTGTACACTCCCGACGTCTTTTCAGAACAGCAGACCAACAGTGTTGGGTCTTTCACAAATAATAACAATTGTTTGTTTATAAAAGGCAATTTTGAGGTTAATAAACATGAATTTATGACAGTTGTCGTTATTAGCTCCCCATATTAATCCCTTCCGGAGGTCCGAATGATAGTCTAATACGGAATGATTTTAGACTGGAGAGATCATCACATGTTTTCAGTTACTGACCGTGGGTCCTGTGGACACACATTATATGTCTTTATTGCAGTGGTTTCCATGGCCTTTTGTATCCTCATGGCAAGTTCCCAAACCTATTTCAAGATGTTGCCTTGAAACGTTTTCGTCTCCTCCTCTCTCATTCATAATGTTGTTGACAGGTCAACAGTGACTCCTTATACCGGAAGTCTTCGGCTGCCATTACTGATGAATTTTTAATGAAAAACTTAGCAGTTCCTGGGATCAAACCAAGGCCCAGGTCGTTTTGTCTATAAATCAAAAACGATAACCCTTCAGTGTCAATATTCACGTTTGTTTTGCGTATTCTAGAGTTTGACTTCCACTACATTTTAATCATCGTCTCCCTTTCCTTTTGGAGGTTGGCACAGTAGTTTCTTTTGCCCATTGTCAACAAGTCAACAGTGTGTAACTGATACGTTTCTCTATTACAGCACTCCAGATACCCGTTAGTCTGAGCCGTAGGAAGTATTCAATCGGTTGTGCGGTTCGATTTACGTTGTATTGTAATTTCATGCATGTTAGTGGCTTACTGCGTAGTAAGCTATTCGGAGTTAACGGTATATATAATATAGTATATTTACCTACATATGAGTATATGACTTCATTTTTGTGTTCCCTATCCCTGGATATCTATGCGTACGAATGATCCACAGCATTATCTATTCTCCTTTCCACGACTTGATAACAGCAGATGCCTACTATTCCACAAGCGATATGGTGGAAGTAGCTATCTGGAATGTTTCAGTGAACAGTAGTTAATTGCGTGGGCGGATCATTCCCTGATAAGTTGTTCGACCGACTTCAACAGCACCTTGTCTACGAAAAGCCTGGAATGTGCTATTTATCTATTCTGAGTGATACAGGGTGGGGCAAATAAAAGTGGCCCTCGCGGGTGGATAAGATTGGACGTGAATGTATGCATATGATCGCACCCGTGACGCGCACACCACGTGTACGCCCGCCATGTGATCCACTCCCGTTCCTTGGAACACATTTACACAATCTGCGCTCCTCTCAGAGGTCAGTGTGATCGCGGCCTAGCTGGCCAAAGGTCACCTGGTCTGTCAGTGTGGGATTACTCCATTAAGTTTCGGGAATGCAGCCGCATGTATTCTGCTTCTTCTTCTAATATTTCGGCTGTATACCTTTCAGCCATCTTCAGAGAGAGCCGTACGGCTCTCTCTGAAGATGGCTGAAAGGTATACAGCCGAAATATTAGAAGAAGAAGCAGAATACATGCGGCTGCATTCCCGAAACTTAATGGAGCAGTCATTGCGCCGCGAAAACCTGAAGACTCACAGTGTGGGATTACTCTGAGTGGAAAGCCCTCAGATCTAAGGAGTATCGCAGAAATTCTCATAGTCTTCAAGAAATGTAGCAGAAAATTTGGGACGATACTGCAGCAATTTCAGCAGTCCAGGTTCCATCTGCCTTCAGCAACCTGCTTACCAAGGCCAAAAAGTGCCGAATTTTGAACGGTTGTCACTTTCAACATCCGCTGTGGTCTGGTTAGTAACGTATTTCCTTTGCTGTGTTTCTCTGTACCCTAGAGCTCTGTTCTCCGGGCAACCCCTAGTTGCCCCACCCCATATATCACGACCTACGGCTATACTTCAAAGAATCGGCTGTTCCTTACGTCGAAGGGCAGGCATATGCCTTTACTTTCGTAGACGTCACATTGAGCCCCTCCTATGAACAAATGTTCGAATCACATATAGTGTGCGTTTCAACACCAATGTTTACTTGACTTGTTTTCCTTGTTTCAGTGGGTACTCTGAAAATATCCGGCTCCATTTTAACACCAAGTACGAGGTCTGTTCAAAAAAATTCGAGAACGTTGTCCACAAAATTTTTTTGTGCATAGCATTTACTTATTGTGCATGACGTCCTTCGAAATAATCTACTCCACAACTGATACACTGCACTTCCGGAAGCAGTCTACGTACTCATCTTTCTGGATTGCACGGAGCGCTGTCTGTGAATTTTCTTTTATCTCGTCGGTCGTTGCAAATCTTCGTCCTTTCAAAGAGGTTTTCAACTCTGGAAATAAAAACAAGTCCGCAGGTATGGAGTGTACGGAGGATGAGGCAGCACAGTGATTTCGTTTTTGTGCAATAGTCACCCATTACTAATGGGCCTTGAGACGAACTTGACAGCAACATGATGCATTCCAAGATGCTGTGTCACGATTTCATGACATTATCCAACTGAAATATTACATTCTTCTGCAGTCTCTCGGACGGTCAATCTTCTGTTGGCACGCACAATTTCGTTGACGTTCCTGGCATGAGCGCCGTCGGTAGACGTCGAGGGGCGTCCAGAACGAGGGTGGTCCTTAACTTCCGTTCGCTCATTTTTAAACCTCGTGAACCATTCGTAACACTGAGTAATGCTTAAGCACTCTTCACCGTAGACTTCCTGCATCATTTGGTGTGCCTCAGTAAAGTTTTTTTATACTTTTTAATTTTTTACTTTCCGTAGCTACATTTTAAGCACGGACGTATGTTGTGATGCCAACTGAATTTCGCTCCAACACACCATTGGCGCAAAGTTACGAATGGTCCGGAATTTTTTGAACAGACCTCGTATATAAAACCTATGATCTTTTTGTGGAGGAGGAGGTGGAGTGGGTCGTGTGTCCGTGGTCTCAACGTGTTTTAGAATGAAAACAAAAAAGATGTACAAAGCCACGCTGAATGCTGTAAGTTGTCGTCTGCTACCGACAATAGTGACTACTAAGGTGTTTAGTTACCAAAGACTGTCGTTTTATAACGTAACAGAATACTAAAGAAATCAGAATGTCCTTCATTATAAATACAATTCGTGGTATCCTGAAATTTCAATACTCTCGGCTCGTAACTTTTCTGGTGATCCGCTGGCGGAATACACGGTATGAGGAGATAGGACGAGTCGTAATCCAGACAGAAGGCCAGGAAATGTGACCATAGCAGGACTTAATAGCTCTCTCATCTCCATGACAGTGGAAGACTGCCGAATTGTGGCACAGAGTTTCAGAAGTGCCCCTAGGACGACGTCGTGCGACTATGCCTTGCAACAACACACAAGTTAAGATCACAAGTTCCTCCACTAAGGACAACGTATATGCCAAACTAAATACACCTCTGTGGTTAATGGCTTGTCAACGCAGACTGAAGCTTGATAGCCAACAGTAAATCGTCTGTCTTGACTACAGACCAAGGCGAGTATGAATATGATTATGAATCTTGGCGAATGGTAAGTACTATGCTCAATGTGTCGGATGATTCTATTTGTATCTAAGGTAACTTTAGACAATTCACTTCATCTCGGGGCAATGTATTAATCGACATAGACATATTTTTCTCTTGGATTACTCACTTCATCCACTATGATTGATCAGCTCTGTTTATCTATCTTGATGTCAGCTGCATTTGGCAATCTGTTATCTACATCTACATCTATACTCCGCGAGCCACCTTACGGTGTGTGGCGGAGGGTACTTATTGTACCACTATCTGATCCCCCCTTCCCTGTTCCATTCACGAATTGTGCGTGGGAAGAACGACTGCTTGTAAGTCTCCGTATTTGCTCTAATTTCTCGGATCTTTTCGTTGTGATCATTACGCGAGATATATGTGGGCGGTAGTAATATGTTGCCCATCTCTTCCCGGAATGTGCTCTCTCGTAATTTCGATAATAAACCTCTCCGTATTGCGTAACGCCTTTCTTGAAGTGTCCGCCACTGGAGCTTGTTCAGCATCTCCGTAACGCTCTCCCGCTGACTAAATGTCCCCATGACGAATCGCGCTGCTTTTCGCTGGATCATGTCTATCTCTTCTATTAATCCAACCTGGTAAGGGTCCCATACTGATGAGCAATACTCAAGAATCGGACGAACAAGCGTTTTGTAAGCTACTTCTTTCGTCGATGAGTCACATTTTCTTAGAATTCTTCCTATGAATCTCAACCTGGCGCCTGCTTTTCCCAATATTTGTTTTATGTGATCATTCCACTTCAGATCGCTCCGGATAGTAACTCCTAAGTATTTTACGGTCGTTACCGCTTCCAATGATTTACCACCTATGGCATAATCGTACTGGAATGGATTTCTGCCCCTATGTATGCGCATTATATTACATTTATCTACGTTTAGGGAAAGCTGCCAGCTGTCGCACCATTCATTAATCCTCTGCAGGTCTTCCTGGAGTACGTACGAGTCTTCTGATGTTGCTACTTTCTTGTAGACAACCGTGTCATCTGCAAATAGCCTCACGGAGCTACCGATGTTGTCAACTAAGTCATTAATGTATATTGTAAACAATAAAGGTCCTATCACGCTTCCTTGCGGTACTCCCGAAATTACCTCTACATCTGCAGATTTTGAACCGTTAAGAATGACATGTTGTGTTCTTTCTTCTAGGAAATCCTGAATCCAATCACAAACCTGGTCCGATATTCCGTAAGCACGTATTTTTTTCACTAAACGTAAGTGCGGAACCGTATCAAATGCCTTCCTGAAGTCCAGGAATACGGCATCAATCTGCTCGCCAGTGTCTACGGCACTGTGAATTTCTTGGGCAAATAGGGCGAGCTGAGTTTCACATGATCTCTGTTTGCGGAATCCATGTTGGTTATGATGAAGGAGATTTGTATTATCTAAGAACGTCATAATACGAGAACACAAAACATGTTCCATTATTCTACAACAGATTGACGTAAGTGAAATAGGCCTATAATTATTCGCATCTGATTTATGACCCTTCTTGAAAATGGGAACGACCTGCGCTTTCTTCCAGTCACTAGGTACTTTACGTTCTTCCAGAGATCTACGATAAATTGCTGATAGAAAGGGGGCAAGTTCTTTAGCATAATCACTGTAAAATCTTAAGGGTATCTCGTCTGGTCCGGATGCTTTTCCGCTACTAAGTGATAGCAGTTGTTTTTCAATTCCGATATCGTTTATTTCAATATTTTCCATTTTGGCGTCCGTGCGACGGCTGAAGTCAGGGACCGTGTTACGATTTTCCGCAGTGAAACAGTTTCGGAACACTGAATTCAGTATTTCTGCCTTTCTTCGGTCGTCCTCTGTTTCGGTGCCATCGTGGTCAACGAGTGACTGAATAGGGGATTTAGATCCGCTTACCGATTTCACATATGACCAAAACTTTTTAGGGTTCTTGTTTAGATTGTTTGCCAATGTTTTACGTTCGAATTCGTTGAATGCTTCTCTCATTGCTCTCTTTACGCTCTTTTTCGCTTCGTTCAGCTTTTCCTTATCAGCTATGATTCGACTACTCTTAAACCTATGGTGAAGCTTTCTTTGTTTCCGTAGTACCTTTCGTACATGATTGTTATACCACGGTGGATCTTTCCCCTCGCTTTGGACCTTAGTCGGTACGAACTTATCTAAGGCGTACTGGACGATGTTTCTGAATTTTTTCCATTTTTGTTCCGCATCCTCTTCCTCAGAAATGAACGTTTGATGGTGGTCACTCAGATATTCTGCGATTTGTGCCCTATCACTCTTGTTAAGCAAATATATTTTCCTTCCTTTCTTGGCATTTCTTATTACACTTGTAGTCATTGATGCAACCACTGACTTATGATCACTGATACCCTCTTCTACATTCACGGAGTCGAAAAGTTCCGGTCTATTTGTTGCTATGAGGTCTAAAACGTTAGCTTCACGAGTTGGTTCTCTAACTATCTGCTCGAAGTAATTCTCGGACAAGGCAGTCAGGATAATGTCACAAGAGTCTCTGTCCCTGGCTCCAGTTCTGATTGTGTGACTATCCCATTCTATACCTGGTAGATTGAAGTCTCCCCCTATTACAATAGTATGATCACGAAACTTCTTCACGACGTTCTGCAGGTTCTCTCTGAGGCGCTCAACTACTACGGTTGCTGATGCAGGTGGTCTATAGAAGCATCCGACTATCATATCTGACCCACCTTTGATACTTAACTTAACCCAGATTATTTCACATTCGCATTCGCTAATAACTTCACTGGATATTATTGAATTCTTTACTGCTATAAATACTCCTCCACCATTGGCGTTTATCCTATCCTTGCGGTATATATTCCATTCTGTGTCTAGGATTTCGTTACTGTTCACTTCCGGTTTTAACCAACTTTCCGTTCCAAATACTATATGCGCACTATTTCCTTCAATAAGAGATACTAATTCAGGAACCTTGCCCTGGATACTCCTGCAGTTTACCAATATTACGTTAACTTTTCCTGTTTTTGGTCTCTGAGGACGGACGTTCTTTATCAACGATGATAATGTTCTCTCTGGTAAGCCGTCAGGTATTTTATCGTTTCGCCCAAGGGGGGGGGGGGGTCCCTCTAACCTAAAAAAACCCCGTGTGCACGCCACACGTACTCTGCTACCCTAGTAGCTGCTTCCGGTGTGTAGTGCACGCCTGACCTGTCTAGGGGGGCCCTACAGTTCTCCACCCAATAACGGAGGTCGATGAATTTGCAACCATTATAGTCGCAGAGTCGTCTGAGCCTCTGGTTTAGACCCTCCACACGGCTCCAAACCAGAGGACCGCGATCGACTCTGGGCACTATGCTGCAGATATTAAGCTCAGCTTGCACTCCGCGTGCGATGCTGGTTGTCTTCACCAAATCAGCCAGCCGCCGGAAGGAACCAAGGATGGCCTCAGAACCCAAGCGGCAGGCGTCATTCGTTCCGACATGTGCTACTATCTGCAGCCGGTCACACCCAGTGCGTTCAATAGCTGCCGGAAGGGCCTCCTCCACATTACGGACGAGACCCCCCGGCAAGCACACCGAGTGCACACTGGCATTCTTCCCCGACCTACCCGCTATTTTCCTGAGGGGCTCCATAACCCGCCTAACGTTGGAGCTCCCTATAACTAATAGGCCCGCCCTCTGTGACTGTCGGGACCTTGCCGGAGAATCGGCCACTGGCCCAACAGACGAGGCATCCTGTGGTGGCTCGGAAACGATGACATCACCACTAGGAAGCACCCCGTACCTGTTGGAAAGGGGTAAGGCAGCTGCCACGCGGCCAGATCCCACCTTCGCCTTTCGGCCAGGCACGCGCGAGCCCACCACTGTCCGCCATTCACCCTGGAGTGATGGCTGACCGGTAAGATGCTCACTGCCGGAAGACGCAGCGACATCAGGGGTTCCATGTGATTCCAAGGCCACCGAAGTAGGCATAGGTCTCACCACAGTTGCCCCAACGCCACTACGAGCCGACGCCTGCGCCTCGAGCTCGATGAGCCTAACAGACAAAGCCTCCACCTGTCCCCGGAGAGTGGCCAATTCTCCTTGCGTCCGCTCACAACAACCACAGTCCCTACACATGACTATGTTTACCCTACTCTATACGGTGACAAATTCCCAAGATAATCTTCTGATGAGCTACTCTGATAATCAAGAAACACTCACTGAAATACGAGACGCGAAAACTATGCTAGGTTTTCCCAGAAAAACTATTTAAAAGCTAAGCGCAGCAAATAAGTACAAAAACGCTTTATACAAACAGTACTCGCTGCTGCAGTGCTCTCGCTCTGGCTGTCACAAGACAACTGCTGATTCAAGTGACTAGTGGCTAACGGCCGCGATACAAACAAAAGACGGTTTTAGGGCGCTTTCTGTTCTAAACGATCAGGAAAACACTAAGTAATCTAACACGAAAACTACGTAAAGTTTTATCAAGAACTGTTAGTTACTATGCAGAGCAGATAAACACTAATAGAATCCCTTCCTTAGTGGAAGGTCGTAAACAAAATGCAAAATAAACGCTTTATACAAACAGTACTCGCTGCTGCTGGTGCTCTCGCTCTGGCTGTCACAAGACAACTGCTGATTCAAGTGACTAGTGGCTAACGGCCGCGAAACAAACAAAAGACGGTTTTAGGGCGCTTTCTGTTCTAAACGATCAAGAAAACACTAAGTAATCTAACACGAAAACTACGTAAAGTTTTATCAAGAACTGTTAGTTACTATGCAGAGCAGATAAACACTAATAGAATCCCTTCCTTAGTGGAAGGTCGTAAACAAAATGCAAAATAAACGCTTTATACAAACAGTACTCGCTGCTGCTGGTGCTCTCGCTCTGGCTGTCACAAGACAGGTCGACAGGTGTAGCAGACGAGTTCTTAAGTATACAACTGTCAGTTACATTAACAGTTGTACAGGATGGTAAACAACTCAAATCCTCTTGATTAAAAATTATTTCGACCTATTTGGACAACACACAACAGCGAAAAAATTCACCACGATCTATAAAGAGATTAAAATCTTATGTCTCTTTTCTCATAAAAGACTGTATTACTACGTTACATCAGATCATTCAACAAAACCAAAATAACTAAAAAAAACTATTCGATTCTCTGGAATAACTGCAATCCAGGGAAACATTAGATTTTGTATACTTCCAGCTTAAGCAATACCACCGCTCGTTGTTATTACAGTTCTTAAAATAATGGCGTAACTTCTAGTGAAATATTCGCGATATGTTTCTGGAAACAGAAAGTACGTATGTAATAATGTGAATACTCACTATTATGAATTTAATTGAAACGGTTTAATTTAAAGTACTAAAAAAAAGAAATGTCTTAAAAATCTACAGCAGTATGTCGACATAAAAGATCACAAATATTTGTCTGTACGACAACTGTGGATGAACGCTGTAGTTCAGAATTAAATAAACCAAAAATGGAGCAACCATCTACTCTCTTAGATTTAATTCTACAGTTTTTATCTCATAGCAGTTTCGGTTATTGGTGGTTCAACCAATTACCAACTGCATTTTGAATACCAATGGTGTCATCATAATTCATGAAATACAGCTGTATTAAGCAGTAGCAGTCAGGAAAGAAACAACGATGATCCTGCCCCAATGATATTCCCATTTATTAATATTAACTATCACTATTTACATATTACGGTATAGGAATAAAGAAACAAAAACATAAAATAAAATGGTAATGGGAATAAGAGAAACACAGGCCCAAAGAGTTTACTGAACGCATCAGATGCTAGAAATGTACGACAGTCCGACAAGAGAAGTTAATTACACCCTATTACAGCAATTACATAAGTGTGTGAAGCAGAAAATTGATGGTCAAGTACGATCGTTAATGATGGAAGTAATTCTACTGCTACGCATGTTTGCCCCTGGAACCATCATTTGACAGATGGTTAGAATGAGAATCATTCAATGACTTCTCCATGTGAACAATCTAAACCGTTAGTAGTAAGAAGGGCTCTAGCGAATAGCGAGCCCCAAAATAAAAACACAGCCGGATTCTTACTGCGGATTGTCCCATGACTGCCTGTGTTTTTAAAAAACTGAAATTGCAACAACAATAATGAAATAAACCACCAGTGTTTATCTTGTCGAAGATTAAAACGTATGAAACTGAAGAGAGGAGAATAAAGAAACACCTCATTCATGAATTAATACATACTGTAACAGACATATTCCTAGTAATGTGCCAATTAGTGACATAAATATGAAGTCATTACATATATTTGTTCGTCGGAAGACAACGCAGTCATTTGGCACGTCTGAGCTCAAGAGAAGGGAGTTATACATCCAGTAACAGCAATGTCTTTAGGCAGTACCCGAGAAACTACTCTCTCATAAAATCACAAAGTTGCTGGAGATAACTCTTGGGTGAAAGGTAGCAAATGAGTTGTGATGACTAACTGACACTAGTTTTTGAATAATAAGGTTACAACATTAATTAAATAGGATCTAAGGGACTGAAACAAAAACGAGTAGCTTTGTTATAGAAGCAAAGCTCATTATCTGATTGATTCAGTATGTCGTGCCAAGATTAATATCAAACGAGGTTAAGGTGGTAAGGCATAATTTTTACAGCTACACAGCATAGATTTTGTAGTGTATGGTGACAGTGAGTCTCGAGAGCAGTTTATAAGTTCGTTTTGACAGAAACACCCGAAGGAATCTTAGGTGTTTATAGTATTACAGAATACGAAAGCAAGCGATATTTGCCCAATAAGGTATTGAATTGTAAGAACTGTAGAAATCGAAGATCAAGAGAGAAGGGGTAAGGTTTAAAGGGTGAAACGCATGGATGCAGACTTCCTCTCCTACTGTGTTATCTGGAAATTTAAGACGTTCAGGGGTGGAGTTAACGACCGGGGAGAAACTGAAAAAATAAGATTTACTGGCAATATGGGTATCCTCAGTGGAACTGAGGAAAAGTGGCAGGATCTGCTAAATGGTATGAATAGTCTAATGACAGCAGAATATTTACAGGGACTAAATCAAGGAAATACCAATGTATGTGAAGATAGTAACTGTTCTCGAAAGAACAGATACCATTGACGACTGTGCAGCTTCTCTAGAATAAATGATAATTAATCGAAACCCTCAGCTGCCGACAGGTGTCGTTGATATACCTCGATGGGGACAGCTGAAAATGTGTGCCCGACCGGGACACGAATCCGGGATCTCCCACTTACATGACAGACACTCTATCCATCTGAGCCGCCGAGGACACAGATAAATAGCGCGACTGCAGGGACTTATCCCTTGCACGCTTCTCCTGAGACCCACATTCCCAACTGTCCACAATCTATTAGGTACATTACGTAGGTAGATTGTGGACAGTTGGGAATGTGGGTATCACAGGAGGCGTGCAACAGGAGATAAGTCCCTGCAGTCGCGATATTCATCTGTGTACTCGGTTGCTCAGATGGAGCCGGCACGGTAGTTCAGCGTGTTCGGTCAGAGAGCTGGTTGGCCTCTGTAATAAAAAAAAATTGAGTGAAAGGATCAACAACGAACTTCAACGGATGTGGTGTGATGTCCGCAACAACCAAATACAACAATCAGACATGGAGATAGAGAGCGGAAAAAAAAGAAGGTTGGAAGAGCGTCCGCCATGTAAGCATGAGATCCCGGGTTCGAGCTCGGTCGGGGCACAGATTTTCAGCTGTCCGCATTGAGGTATATCATCAACACCTGTCGGCATCTGAGGGTTTCAATTAATTATCATTTAAATACCAATGAAATGTTGGACAGTTCCCGTAATGTATGTGATGAAAGCAACCACTAAATTGGTAAGCACTCAGTAGACGACGGAATTCCAGTTCTATAGAAGCAAATTAACTCAGGTGAACGTAGCAAGGAGGATATTTCAAGCAACTAGCACAGGAAACGAATTCATTCCACGCTGAGAGAAGACCACTGGTATCAAATGTAGACTTTAATTTGTAAAACAAATCCCTTACTATGTACGTCAGATCCGCAGTATTATATGGTCTGTAGGAAAACCGGAAGAGAATAAAATCGAAGTCTAATCTGCTTAAGATTAAATGAATTTAGAAGAGGACAAATGAGAAATGTAAAGAATAATTAGCCACGTGCGAGTAGTACTAGCGCGCTGGGGGTTCCATACAAATTTAATTACTTATATAAACGGTTAATCCATTCTCGGAACTGAGAATCTCGACCATTTTCGCCTCTTGTCGACACTGACAGTGGCAAAATATCAGTCTCTAGGACTCCTAGATTTTCGAGAATGTTTCAAATTCACTAATATAAATGTGACATAAAATCATGGATGACGCAGGCGACCATCAATACAATAATCGGCAGTTCTGCATTCACGCTGACTTGGTCGCAATGATAGTCAAACATCAGGCAAGGAATGACTTAATTGCTTATAGTTTCGGGATTTATCCATCATCAGACACCCAGGAGCGATTACTGCTCTTAGATATGGCGTTTCAGTTACTGACTAGTCTGCGAATGGTGAATGTTTGTTTCACATACAGCTTGAAACGCCATATCTACGTGCAGTAGTGACGATGCCATAACGTAGGTGCGGGCTCTCGTAAGTTGGCACTAAGAGAAGACTAACTACGTCGACCACAGCATCCTCTGGCCGACACTATGGAGCTCAGCGAGTGCCGTCTTGATTTATGCCCCATTTCATCGAGAGAAAACCGTCTGGAAATATCGCTTCTACTGCCGAGTGGGCTAGCTTTTTACTGAGACTTTGTATTAGTTACGTTCAGTTAAGGTTTGGACACCAACGAGTACTTGTTATTTTTGAGATTATACAAAACAGTCATCCTAACTTCACATAGATTATACACTACATTATACACTACATTATATACTACTTTGGTGACATAGCGATGAACGCACATTGCAAGCATGTATTCGTCATCGCCATACTGGAGTATCACCCGGCCTGATGGTATGGGGTGCCATTGGTTACAAGTCTCGGTCACCTCTTGTTCACATTGACGGCACTTTGACCAGTGGACGTTACATTTTAGATGTGTTACGACACGTGGCTCTACCCTTCATTCGATCCCTGTGAAACCCTACATTTCAGCAGGATAATGCATGACTGCATGTTGCAGGTCCTGTACGGGTCTTTCTGGATACAGAAAATGTTCGACTACTGCCCTGGCCAGCGTATTCTCCAGATGTCTGACCAACTGAAAACTTCTGGTCAATAGTGGCCGAGCAACTGGCTCGTCACAATAAGCAAGTCACTACTCTTGATGAACTGTGGTATCGTGTTGAAGCTGCATGGTCAGCTGTACCTGTCACGCCATCCACGCTCTGTTTGACTCAATGCCCAGGCGTATGAAGGCCGTTGTTACGGCCAGAGGTGGTTGTTCTGGGTACTGATTTCTCAAGATCTATGCATCCTAATTGCGTGAAAATGTAATCACATGTCAGTTCTAGTATAATATATTTGTTCAATGAATACCCGTTTATCATATGCATTTCTTCTTGGTGTAACAATTTTAATGGCCAGTAGTGTACATGGACTACAGCTTCACACTTACGTGCTCATACTAGACAATTATGTATGCATTTGATAATTACTTGTGTTTTTGACTGTGTTAAAAGTGTTAACGCTGCATGCAATACCGAAGTGCTTCACATCTCCTACTCCTACTCGCTTCCTTCACTCTCGGTCTATATTACAGAAGCAGTTCACAGGAACAGACCCACGCACGGCGTGCCCACGCGGGATCCAAAATATTTGATGGTGGATGATTTTCGAAACGCGGCGTATGATCAATATAGCCAGTCCTTGCCTGATGTTTGTCTTTTTCAGTTACCCTCAATGCTGAACTTCTGGACTTTTTAATTTATCGTTTGATAGTCGGATAACAAATGATAAAAGAAAATTTTTTCGTGTGTTATAGATACACATTTACAATTTTCGAATTTTTTCTTTTGGTTGTAGCGTGAAACCTTCCTTTTCACCAAATTTCATGATCCTAGGTCAATAGGAAGTACCCTGTAGCTTTTGTTGAGTACGTTTGTGAATATTGTAATGTGTGACATAAATGGCGGTATCTTTTGATTTTATTGATTTAGAAGCTTCAGTTTTCTTTACAGCGCCAAGGGACTATAGACCTCAGTATGTGACATAAATTTCAACTTGACAGGTCTACCGGTTACTGAGAAAAAGACTCTTTAATCGTCAGAAAGGCAGACGGACAACAAACAATCCTATAATGGTTCAGACTCTACCGATTATATTATCTCAATGAAGAAACCTTATGGCGCTAGGGGGAGACATGAAGGAGAAAACCCAGTCCGAAGACAGACAGCCCTAAAGAAAAGGCATTTTCGGTGTGACATAGATAGATAATGCCTTTTCAGTCTCCAACGACGAATATTTTACAATGTTTCGCTTCTGAGACCTTAACGGAGCGTAGATACTCATTTGTTACCGTATTACCACTTTCTGATCACCTTTCCCTTACAACCTCAACGCTATTTTATGACGTCTTCTACATACGCCCTTCTTTTGCCCCACCAGAGTTCCGACGCAATTTGTGTGATGAAAAGTCCCCTTCTCCTCGTCCTTAAGACGTCTTACGAAGGTCTTTGCAGTAAATCTAGCGGGCATCCAGAGCGGCTGTTGCTCTGCTTAAAGCACAATAAACTTTACTACCGCGCCGCTCGCAGAATCTCTTTTATGTCGCATTCTGGCGCAAGAGGAGAGCTCCCATGTTGGCGCCGGCCATTTGAGGGGATTTCCTTGACGAATGTTTTCCAGCGATTCTTATAGAAAGGAAATTGGATTCCTCCTGCTTTCCTATAGGGTTTCTTCGGCAAGGAAGTCTTCGTGCCCGTTATTCTTTTTCTCGCATCAACCTTTCCCTTTCATATTCCAACACGTGTTTTTCTTCTATACGACACCACATATAAGAAGATAGTTTCGTTATAATTATTAATGAAATATCATCCTTACGTGCTGGTGACCCTTATCGTACATAGCAGGTTCATAAAAAAAACAGCTGTCCTTGTTGCAACCAAGAGGTTCGAACATGCAGGCTAAATTGAGTAGATTAATATGAACTCTGCTGGTGATAGTACGCAACGTCGAAGCGGCGGATCTTTACTAAATAAATTCCCTAATTCAACAAGGGGCAATTAAGTACCTACATGAAACTTCCTGGCAGATTAAAACTGTGTGCCCGACCGAGACTCGAACTCGGGACCTTTGCCTTTCGCGGGCAAGTGCTCTACCAACTGAGCTACCGAAGCACGACTCACGCCCGGTACTCACAGCTTTACTTCTGCCAGTACCTCGTCTCCTACCTTCTCATTCTGGAAGTACCTACATTTTTATACATTTTGTGCAATTGGCAATCTAATACTAGTGAATTGTGCCGAAACTGTTGTCACATATGTATATGAGGCAGCGTACTAGATTCGCCCTGTATTTACGTAAAGCTATGAGGGCAGACACGAACGTCTGTCACTATGGAGCATCCCCTTAAGGGGAGTTGGAACGCCCTATCCCGACAATGTTAAATTTAGGGACTTGGCTTCCCTGTATTTCTGTAACCACTACACCCATTGACATGAAACTTTTACAGGACATTAAACTGTATGTTCTGAGTCTACTGAACTATAATAATTGTATTTCAGCCATTGCTTTCCGAAATACAATTTTTTAAATTCACGTTTAAATTTTTGTATACTCTTTTGTACGTTAACCTAAATAATTTTAATTACACGTAGCATTAGGTTCATCTTTTATTTCAATAGACTCAGGATATGTATGTTATTACTTCCTGAAAATTTAAATACTTTACTCGAAGTGTTTTCTGAGATTTAGGGAAAAATGCAACAGAAAATGTAAATTTTCAGGAACGGCTTCAAAAGTTTCAAAAGACTGTAACTCACTTAATATATACTTCCTTTCTTTAATTTTTACCACTCCGAAGCACCCTGCACCATACTGTATGTCATCGTCTTGATCTTGTTCCAAGTTTTTGCTTCTTTTCTGCTTTGTGGACTCCTTAGTGGCCAACTGTGCTGCATATTCTTCTTTATCAGTGCAAGCTTTGTCCATCCGTTCAAGTTCTCTGATGCAGTTTGCTCCAGGATTAATTCCCATACGCTGTAGTACTTTCACCCTATGAATATCGCCGTCATTAAAAGCAATAACAGCATCACTGACCACCTCCCCCCTTTAGTGTCTTCATTCCAAGAAAAATACTTTTTGGTAAGCGAGTCCCTATAAGGTTACTGAACGACTCATTGGGATTTTGAGTCTGACCTTGCAGACACTTCTTCAGTACTTCAGGATTTGACAGATCTCTCTGTAAACAGGTTTTATGGTATCCATGACTGCTGCTGGGTTGGAATATTTATGACTGTATGAACTGTTTGAGTACTGGACATTGCGGTAATTGCATCATGAATCCAGTCCAGGAGGGCAAGGTGGTGTACCGGTTTTTCATCAGTTGACAGTCTGTGGAAGAAGGTAGTCCATACTGCCTGCTTAATTTTCAACAAATCCTCAGCATTCTTTATAATGGCCATCCCATAATAGTGCTGTAGTTCATCAACCATTTTGTTTTTCAGCATGCCTCTTATGGTTTTACCATCAGAAAGTTTCTTGTCTCTCAAATTTTGTTTCAACTTCCTCAACCTGGTGCCCATCCTCTTCTGGACATGACCAACACATTCCAGTTTTGTGATAATCTTCTCACCATACGGCTGAGTGGCTACTGCACTGTTATATGCTTTTGAGTCTCCATCATTTAAGAACTTAGTGTAACACACTCCCCTTTCGTTCACAGGTCGACTAAAAATTTCAGTAGCTGCAGAGGCCTCCGTACATCCACTTGTTCCTTCATAATGTCCGTCACAGGGATGCCCTTCTTCATTCCCTGATTTACACTTATAACAATGTTTGGATAAAATCTGGAAATCTCTTACCTTTCCAGTATCCACACTGGTCACCGTAGCAACGGAATTCTTAGAACTGCAGCCGCACTTCTGCCAAGTGCCATCAAAAGCTACTCGTATCTCAGTCATACCACCATTTATTTCAACAGCTTCGTTTGCAGCACCCTTCGTTCACTCACATGCAACAGATTTCACAGCAGCTCCAATAAATCCTGCATACTTGTCGATTTTAGAAGGTGGGCGTGACATATTCATCATGCCACAAATAGTTTCTCCTGCAGTGTCTCCTATATCAATAGCTCTCAATCCATAAAACCACCTAACATGTAATTCAAAATAATTATATTATACTCATTCCCAAATGAATGAGTAAATTTACAACTGGCACAATTAATGATAAGTTTCCTCGATAGTCCATTTGATACCTCATTGTCTTCATGTAAACTAACTGGAACTGGAATTACGTGGAACGTATTTTACAACACACACATTCACCTAACACCCTTGTCCGGATGTGTAAACCTATCAGAATGTAACCTAACCTACCATTTACATCACTTTCGTTTTGAGAAAACGGTGTGTCACAAAGTTTTATTTTAATCTTCGAAGCGCTAATGGGTGTTTCTCGAGATACTGACGAGTTTGTCTGTATTTCATCGTCTGTAATTTCACACGCCATATGTTGGACACAATGTTTCCCTTTATTATCTATTACCATGAAGCCCACGTTTCTTAAAAATACTTTGTTTTGGGGTCATACATTACTTTTTGAGAGATGTACAAATCTGTTCGTCACTTTTCCTCGGAAAAACGTTAGCACTTCGACATACAACGCATGTTTATACTATGAAACGATACGATGTGCTTTTGACAGTGCTACCAATACAACCATATAATTTAACCTATATAATACAGCAATCCACAGCATTGTATGTGAAAAATTACCGATTTTATTAGATTTTGAGGTAATGCATATAAAATTGTTAACATTTTCAACCGGTGTAGATTATATGTAAAAAAATAAAATAGAATACTTCCCCATGTGAGTTTACAAGTATATATATATATATATAATATATATAATTTTATTCTGAAAATTGCAAATGAGATAAAAATGTGAAAAAAAATTCCGTTCTAGCTCGACTTAATTTTGCAGTTTTCTTTGTGGACACTTTCCTACAATAGAAAATAGTACAGAGGTGTTACATTTATCAAATATCGTGGTATAGCCTACTACTGCTACATGTTTCGATAAACAGCCATCATCTGTCAGATGTAAAACAAAGTACTAATCAAAAAACATTTTGTAAAACTGTTCTATAAGCAATAATTAACAATGCGTTCCATTGCACAGAACAAAAAATTAGTATACTTCGTATAGATATTAGAATAATACTGATAAAGAAAACTTTCTCAGAGTGGCAGGCTTGAATGAACATCCTGATTCTCTAGCAGCGCTCGTCCTCTTCTTTCAAGAAAGAACGCAAGAGATGTTAAAAAGTTAGGAGAAATCTCTTGCTGTTTTCGGATCGTTAATGTAATGAGTAACACTACACCAACGGATTCTAATTTTTGACCGAACATGACTAAGCAGTAACAAATGTCGGATCATGCTGGTGCTGAGTTTCTCGAGATAACAGAGACACTCGTTTTGAATACTCAGTTGTGAGCAGGCATTCTTTCCGAAACTATACAGAAGAGTCTATAGAAAACAACTAATACAGTATATGTTGTTAAATACACCGTCAGACGGTGAATATGACCTATCGACAGCACGATATAACTTTTAATGAGGAACTAAGGATGCCAAGCTACACAAAGAGCAAAGAGTGAAATTACTGGAAAGTAACACAAATGAATATTCAACAAGTGCATGGACTTAGGGCTCAAAGCATAGTAAATCACACTTTAGCTCCAATTTATGCGAGAACAGATGTTTCTCCAATCTGTTACTCATTTCCCAAGTACCTAAATCATTGAGCTTCTGTTGGGAATGCTATGAGTAGCAATTAACGTCGTCTCAGCAGCGAAATATCTCTGACAACTGCATCATTGGCAGCTCACCTCGACTACTGAAAATCTCTTACACAACAAGTGTCACACACTTGCAGTGTAACTGCTGAGCTAATGTAACAGAGATGTAAGAAACAAGCTTCCTCATGAAATTAAGTTTAAATATTGAAACATAGTGGCAAATAAACGCAGTGGAGTGATACTACCTGGAAGAAATTATGAGATATAATGAACTTGGAAAGTCCAGTTGCCTCAGAGAAATATTATAATTTATAATCAGGTTAGGTAATCAGTCGCTAGTAGGAAAAGCTGCCTGTTAAGTCCCTAGAATTTGTAAATTCCACGCGCAATGACGGTGCAGAGCACCACGTGTTCTGAAACAACTGAAAATGTGAACAGAGGCCCATTATTCCGCTCGCGAGATTCGCATCTAAAAACCAACGCGAATAGGTCCGAATTCATCTAATTTGACTAATATGGTATGAGTGCAAGTGAAAGGCTCACAGCTTGCTGCATTTTGCCTTTAAACCGAAAGATGCTGGTCAGATATGAGTCCATGAAACACAAGTGTCTGAAATACTGCTTACTACAAAGGGACGCTCAAGGCGGAAGACCAGGCGAGAGAGCCTTTTTTGTTTCATAGTATGATGAACCCCGACCAACTCTGCCCCCTAGCGTTCTCATTGTTCAGCTCTGGAACGCACACTTCACTATTTTAAAAGGCGAGTCCCTCTCGTGGTCAGAGGAGCTCTTGATTGACTTTCTGTGACCAACAAGTGACTTACGTCGATCGTCGTGCAGTTCTGCGGTGCATGAAAAGCGCCTTTCACAGTGTCAACTGGAACTCTGTACCTCCTGGATACTTATAAGATGCTCACTGCCTTTCGCGCACTATGCTATTTCGTGAGAGATATATGAATGCCTATGAATGGAAGCAAATTTCAAGAGCAAGTGAGATGAAGTAGTGTATTTTCCGGGTCTAAATTCTCTCTCGTGGGAACTCTGAGCCAGTTATTATCTTTACAGGGTTTAGATACGTCAGGTCAGTATGTAGAACAATGTGTCAGTATCTGTAGCTAATACGTAGGAAAGTAGTACAAGAAATAATATTTACGGTGTGAATATGATGTATTTTTTTACTAATAATAACATTACAATAGAAGAAAGAGATTTTACTAACCATCCTTACGTATCTGTCTTTATGTAGACGTAGTGACACACTTCATTTTCTGAAACCTCATCAGTACCTATTGCAAATTCAACAACTTATAAAACGATATATAACATGAACCAGGTAGTGTATGTGTTTCACGAAGAGAGGGAACGAGATTTAGTAACGTGAACAGTCTGAGAAGACTCTGTTCCCTGGTGTGCAATTTACTAGCTTCAGTCCATGGTCAACGGTAAAGCTTATGAAATGATGTTGCCTTGACCTTTTGAGGAGCCTAGCGACCTTCATATTTAAATAAATCATGGAATTCATATTGTCGGTCAAATTGTATTTCATTTAGAAAAGACAAACGGTTTTGCTTTTACAGATATCATCAGAGCTATTAAACGGAAACAAAGATACAGGTTTTCATACTTTTTGAAATATAAAATAAACGTGATACAAACAGGAAAAGAAGGAAAGGGCTGCTCGCTTTTCCGCTTCTCTTTGTTTGCTAAACATCCTCAGTGACCAATAATACAATTTTGTTGTATGAATACAATAAATGTGTTTTCAGATACATTATTAAATTACAAGGTTTTTCGTTATTATCTTATAGTTAGACTAACTTATCGACGCTTCTTCGCTTGCGTAGACTGTATGGTCTGCACAAATTTCCCTTTTTTTTTTAATCGAATTTTTGTGTTGTTCACAAGCTCTAAACCTTATAAATGGTTCACGCTAATTAAAGCCGTAGAAACATGGTCTTTGCCGAATGTACTTCTGACCAAAAACCGATTCTGATAGCTGGAATCAGAGATTTTTGTTAATCATGTTTTTCACGTTCTGGCGGTGATATTTCGGTAGAACGTTTCATCATCTAACACATATTTCGTTATATATAACCGAGAAATGAAATATAAATTTTCTTAGAATCATTTTAAAAATTTCTGGTATAACGAAATATATTCTTAAAAGTTCTCACCCCCTATATCACTCCCTTAGAGGCTGCGTTTCCAAAAACTATCAAATTCTTATTTTTTTATTTCTAATAGAGAAACACAATACAGATTTTCATAGATTTAGCTTTGAAAATGCTTTCATAATGAATTAATTTCAAAAAACATTTCATTCCCTATTTCCTTTCTTTATGAAGACGAAATTAAAAGAAGACTGAAATACATATATTTTTATTTCCAAGCGATATGTCTGATACCAAATTTCATAGATGTAGCTTTAGATATGCGTTAGTAGTTCTATAATAATGACTTATATTCAAAACATCTTTTCAACCCGTTAATGATTGAATTTCCAAAAATGCAGAAACATGATTTTTTAAAGTTCTGACTGAGAAACCGAACACAAACGTCCGGTGTTCCACATCAAAATTGTCTTAGTAATTCTCTGTTTCACTGACTTAGGGGTGGAATTTCAAAAAATCCCGTCTTAAACGACACCGACAGTATGAGATGAACACTTTCTGAAAACTTCAAGTTTCTGTCCTTAGTGGCCGACGATGAGTCAGAGAGTGAGTCAGCCAGTCGGAAGGTTACGTTTTATGTATAAAGATGGGAATCAACTTACTGCAGTGCAAATCTCGTAAGGTTAAATGATATTTCGTTCTACTTAATTGCTTTTGGGATCTTGCCATCACGTATATGATGGCCTCGATTGTATCTTGTTGACTGAATGGATTAAAAATGAACGTCATACTTAATTGAAGTGTAAAAGTTAACAATCTTGGCGCTAGTGGCGCTGGTGGAAGAGACGGTAACAGTTTTCCTACCTTTTATTACATGTATGATTATCCATTCTGTTAACAACTACTGATTCTATATTTTACTTCCTTCTAACTTAGTTGGCTTATTTGTTTTACTGTTTGTGGGTAAAAAGTTGTCTCATGTTTTACAAATTCTCAAATTATATTTATTTTAATCTTATGGATCTGATGATGACTGTAAAGTTCAGTCCAATTATCTGTTCATTTAACATAATATGTAACCTACACTATGATCTCTTCGGATGATTTAGATAAAGATCTACACTGAATTATGAAATACTGGTAAACATCTGATGAAACTGAAAGAGGCAAATTTGGAGCTGGGACATTCTGTTATGGCTGAAAGAAATGTTACATGAGATCTTGTGGCCGTTCTTTAATGTGTCTCTGTTTAACGCACGGTGGAATCGAATTGTGTCTCATCTATTATTTGAAACTGTATGAATCTTCTGTTACTTTGAAGTATACATTGTTCCAGTACTTTGCATAGAACCTCAACATATCGACCTGGAAGTCATACTCAGGTTTCTCAGGCTTCGCCGCTAAATAATTTGCCCAAGAATTTAAATGTGATACAGTATATTAGAAAATTTTTATGTAATCACTAAAAGGGCGATAGGTACTACTGTTCAAGACCCTAACTGCTGTTGCCACCAAGATAAGTAATTCACTGAAGTACTAGTTACATCCCTTGTTCTTAGAAAAAGTTTCGAATGATAGAAATAAACGTATCAGTTGGAGTACGGAAAGCGTTGAGCAGTACAACGTCTGCGATGTTCATCAAAACAATGGCCTACCATCCAACGTAAAAAACTGATACATAATGGACTTTCCACGTTTCCACAGAGCGCTCTTTGTAACTGGATCACGCGTTATCGCCTTCCTCCATCCACACGGTGGGTCCACGCCATTAGCGATTTCCAGCAGAAAAACTTTTTGTTGCTAAAATTTCTGTTTTTGTACAAGTGTGTTCCTCAAGCAGTACCTACGTAGAGTTGGTATTACGTAGGCAGTAATGCACCTAAGTTTTCCTGTTTTAAGGCCCAGTGTCACAAATGAACAAGGAAGATCTGAGAGTATCCATTAGCTAATATGAGATTTAACCCTAAATCTCCGTCAGAACAGGCCTCGAAAGACCCTAACGGTACTGACCGACCGCCGTGTCATCCTCAGCCTATAGGCGTCACTGGATGCAGATATGGAGGTGCTTGTAGTCAGCACACCGCTCTCCCGGTGGTTGGCAGGTTTCGTGACCAGAGCCGTTACTCCTCAATTAGCCTCACGAGGGAAGATTGCACCCCCTTACCAATAGCGCCCGGCAGACCGAACGGTCACCCATCCAAGTACTAGCCAAGCCCAACAGCGCTTAATTCGGTGATATGAAGGGAACCGATGTTACCACTGAGGCAGGGCCGTTGGCTTCAGTCCGAAATACTAGGGAAAAATATTTCAAATAGTGAATGAAAATTTAATCTGTCTGTAATACTTGGTATTGCAAGTGGGATATGCGTACAAGCAGAGTAGTTTCTGGAAAATGGTGTTTCATAGTCCTTAAACTTGAGCCTTTCACGAAAAACATTTGCTGCATGTCTCATGATGATTGAAATTGCTGGGGATATATTATCATAAAGGTACTCCAATGTCGCTCCATTACTGGTCGCTTAAGGTTCTGCGTAAAGAACGCTCACCATCATCTGACAGGGAAGAAATCATAAGTTTTAGGTGATTGAATTAGGATTAAGATTTTTATAGCTATAGTACGTTTATGATTCAAACGCCTTTGAGCACTATGGGAGTTAACATCTGAGGGCATCAGTCCCCTAGAACTACTTAAACCTAACTAACCTAAGGTCATCAGACACAACCATGCTGGAGGCAGCATTCTTATCTGCGACCGTAGCGGTCACGCGGTTCCAGACTGAAGCGCCTAGAACCGCTCGGCCGCACCGGCTGGCAGTATGTTTATGCATTGGTGACATCGGCACGAATCATTACCCAATAGGTATGATTCTATATACACTGTGCAATAAAACTGAAAGATCTCAATTGTAAAACCCCTTCATTTCTTGCCACTGCGACGAAGAAGTTCAAAATTTAGAGGTTGTCACAGCTTAGGCTACCCACATTTCATCTCTTCACTTGAAGCCTCACGACAGAGGTCAGAACCGCGACGTCAAGCAATGAAATCTTACGAGTGTCCGACTAAAACATTTCGGAAATAAAGCTCTTAAGAATGGACCCGAAAAGGCGGGGGGTAGGGGTTGCGGGGAGTGGGGGGTTGGGGGGAAGTGAGTTACAAAGAAGGGCGTGAATGAAACCATGTATTTCATTTGGTCATAAATTTTAACAGACTTTGTGGTCAGAAACGATAGTTTGCTGAGCGATGTGCAACAGGAAGACGTTCTTAACCTTTCACATTGCTGACGCCTCCAAGACGATTCCACTCTTCTCTAAGCAGTTTAGTTAACTGTAGAACGATTAAATGTGATCTCACTTCTTCGGAGTGTAGCGTGATCTAAAGTTTTGCTCTGATTATACAGGGTGGAAGCACTAGGAATCGTTAAGAAGCATTCGACAAAATAAGAATTATTCGACAAAATAAGAATTATCAAAATAAGAATTATCAGAAGCAGAAAAGGGTGCTTCGTCAACCTTCCTTGTCTGAACCGTCCTGTGCCTTGTGCATGGGTGGGGTGTGACACTGACACACATGTGAATAAAGCTGCAAAGGGTCCTTCTAACAGCACCCAGTTCGACAACACCCCAGGGTGGGCAAGCCTTTCGTCAAGCAAGGTATTTTGCTTACGGCCAGCAAGCGCTAATGTCATTATCGAACGTATTGATAATGACGCATTATGAAGTTTTGTAGAACGAAAATGTGAACTATTGAAATCAAAATGGATCACACAACAATCTATGAAAATGCAGCTCCCTTTCTTCCTCTTTGAGAATCAGATAATTCCAGTAGACCAAGACTCTCAATTTGACAGATAGACACATTATTTGTAGGAGGCATTCGATACACTTCCACACTTATTTAGCGAACAAAAAACGCGAGCTTATCGCGTACCAGATTTATGACTGAATGGACGACTTTCTTGCAGCTCAACGTGGTGTTCTTAATGGAAGAATGCCGATAAATGTGAAGGTAATTTCGGGAGTACTCTAAGGTTGTGTTACAGGGCCACTATTAGTTATAATTTTTCTTGAGGAACTAATGAAGTACATTGCACGCTTTGTGGCCATTTGTGGACTATGCTATTGTCTATGAAAATGCATTAACTCCAAAAGACAACACTGAAATGCAGGAAGATCTGCAGAGCATAGACAATTGATGCGAGAGGTGGTAGTTTGCATGAATAAATGTAACACTTTGCGTGTATATAGGCGACACGATGCTGTAAACAGAACCTGGATTCATTCGCAATAATGACATTTTGCCATTCGTGCACCCAGGTTCGTCGTTGAGTACACCATCGCAGGCGCTCCTGTCTGTGATGCAGCGTCAAGGGTAGCCGCAGCCATGGCCTCCGAGCTGATAGTCCATGCTGCTGCAAACGTCGTCGAACTGTTCGTGCAGATGGTTGTTGTCTTGCAAACGTCCCCATCTGGGGACTCAAGTATCGAGACGTGGCTGCACGATCAGTTACAGCCTTGCAGATAAGATGCGTACCATCTCGACTGCTAGTGATACGAGGCCGTTGGAATCCAGCACGGCTATTCGTATTACCGTCCTGAACCCACCGATTCCATATTCTGCTAACAGTCATTGGATCCCGGCCAACGCGAGCAGCAATGTCGCGACACGATAAACCGCAATCGCGATAGGCTACAATCCGACCTTTATCAAAGTCGGAAACGTGATGGTAATCATTTCTCCTCCATATACGAGGCATCACAACAACGTTTCACCAGGCAACGCCGGTCAGCTGCTGTTTGTGTATGAGAAATCGGTTGGAAACGTTCCTCATGTTAGCACGTTGTAGTTGTCGCCACCGGCGCCAGCCTTGTGTGAATGCTCTGAAAAGCTAATCATTTGCATGTCACAACATCTTCTTCTTGTCGGTTAAATTTCGCGTCTTTAGCACGTAATCTTCGTGGTGTAGCAATTTTAATAGCCAGTATTGTTTATAACGTACGTTTAAGACAGTCTCTCAATAATTAATGCAACATTTTTTTTTAAAGCCGGCTGGTTTTATTCAAGACTCCAGTACATCCTGTTATTACCCAATCGTCTAGCTACCAGTCCCTATTTTTCAACACAATCTCCGTTCCATGAGGCGACCTTACGCCACTTTATTGGTAGGGCTTGTATGCAAGCGCGGCAGCTCACTGCTGGTCGACGTCGGAGCCAACGTCCTGCTGCATCAGTAACCCTTCCCATCATCCACGTCCTGATCCCCGCCAACTTCACTGTTCATTGGACAAAACAGATGGTAGTCTTAGGCTGCGAGGTTCGGGCCGTAGGGTGGATGAGGAAGAACAATCCAACGAAATTTTGTGAGCTCCTCTCTGGTGCACCGAGCTCTTTGATTCTTTGTCAAGGAGAAGGAGAAGATCGCTTGCATTTCTTTAGCGAGAACACGCTGAAGCCACTTTTTCATATTCACGACGATAGCACGATACACTTCTAAATTGTTCGTTTTACCATGAGGGAGGATATCAAATAGGATGACCCTTTCAGAGTACCAGAAGACCTTAACCATGAATTTATCGATTGTGGGTGCAGCTTTGAAATGTTTCTGCGGAGGGGAGGTGGTGTGACACCCCTCCATGGATTGCTATCTTGTTTCTAGTTCAAAGTGGTGAACGCATGTTTGACGAAAGATTCTCACTATCAGCTTCGCAACGCGCAAGCAATTCGGCACAGATTGTCCTTAGTTGCTCCTTGTGACCTTGTGCTATGCGGCTAGGAACCTGTTGGTACCCCAACTGGCGGACGAGTGTGTCAGCACTACCAAGAGAGACGTTCAGTTGAGCAACGAGGTGTTTGTGATCCGTCGATCACCTCCAGTGACAGTGTCCGTACTTTCTAACATTGCAGAAGTCAAAGCTGGTACCACCTATTGACACGCGGGATATCGGACAGTCGTTGCGCGACCTTTTTGCGATGATGACGTACGCCTCGCCCAACGACTCATCGTGCTTTTCTTTATTTTTGTGTCTCCGTAGACATTCTGCAAGCGCCTGTGAATAAATACCTAAACAAAATGACAGCTCTCTGCTTGGAACATATCTCCTTTAGAGATGGTACTTTAAAGGCTGCGTAAAGCGCAGTTACTTATTGGAACTCCATGAGACTAAAGGGTCTGAAACGGAAATATTTCACAATGTCTTACAAAAAGGCCGCATTGTTTGAAGAAAAACTGGTGGAGATAAAAAAAAGTGTTCTATTACTTATTGAACGCCCATCGTACTGCTGAAATTTCGAGAGCTTACTTCCAAGAAGAGTTGGGGAACTATTATTGCCCTCCATATAGTTTCGTGAAATTATCACGACTAGAGATATTTTCATACGGAGCTTTGCCGTCGTACCATTCGTCAGTAGAACAGGAATATGGGGACAGATGGCTGTACCTCAAGTATCTTCCGCCTGATACCGTAAGGTGTTTTGCGGAGCGTAGATATAACTCTATATACATGATTTTTAATTTATCCATAACTGTAGGTGACTGTGGTTTAAATTACTTCAAGAAGCTCCGAATGGTTTCTGTAATTCTTCATGTAATACATAATCTGTTTTCGTAAAGAACGCCTTGGAAATTTTTATAAGAACAGTTTATACATCTGAGACATTTCTCTGAATAAAGAACAAATTTAATACCGCATTTTGTGGATACAGACTTGTTCTTTCAACCGGCGAATTCGCGGGCCGCGCGTTCCGCACCTGGAGGCGGTAATTAGCAGCGGGCACGGACCAGTAATTGAGACCGCCCAGACGCTAACAGCTGCAGGTAGCGCAGCGTAATTGGGCTGTGCACTTAACCAGCGTCCCGGGGGGACGGCGCCGGCGCCCCTAATGGCGGACACGCGAAAGCGCTCTTTTGTTTTAGGGACTTAAAGTGCAGGTTATCTGCGGATCGGCGTGCGTCGCAAATCCCTCAAGAATAGCAGAGAGGAACGGTCGCGCAGTGTTCCTGCCACCGGAGTCTGTCCAAACGTACGGCTTGATTAAACGTTGCGGAGAGGAAAATCTTTCGGAGGATACGTAGCAATTTAGCTGGGCTATGCCTGAGAACAAGAGAGCATTAGGTGTAGAAGGAAGGACTCGTTTCTCTGTGCTTGTAAACGTAATGACTTTTTCTGTTATTCTATCTGCATCTGCGGTAGATCGTGGGAAGTTACTTTGAAAGAAGTTTCGATTTTAAACGGTTTCAACCATGAAATACTCATTTTTATATTTCGACTGGGGTGACGATCTCATCCATCTTTTCCTGTTCTAAGCTGGCCTTTTCACTTCTAAGTATATTACATAATAATTTTTTTCCTATAATTTGCTCAGTAGGACAACTATTTTATGCCCATGTAAATTTTATCGCTTTACTGCTTCTTCGAAAGACAGCTTCCCTCTAATTCCGTAACGAATCTCTTGTAGCCTGTACCTTCGTCTGACAGCTATTTTCCACATACCTGTGTCCTCGCCTGTTATCACCCCACATATTTTTTTAACATTCTTCCATAGTGTATTAAAATAGATTTCTTTCCTCATTTTCAGATTTTCCATAGTTCGCCTATAACAGCCAATATTCCAGTCATCTAGGCTATTATATTGCTGCTACTTTGCTGCAATTACTATCACTTGAGCGCTCTCGAGTGTAGAGTATTTCCCGTTAAACGCATATGCAGGAGTTGCAACCTGCGTGCTTCTCTACAGCTGGCTATTGTAGAAGGGAAGTGTCGCTGACTGGCCTTTAGAATTACGGAAATGCTCGAACAGCATCAATTACACAGCATAATCACAAATGTAAGGGAGTACTGCTGCTTAAAATTATGTGACACAGACTACAACCCTGGTATGTGTATTTTTCGGTTTTTAGTTTACACCTGAGAATAATTCATTTAGAGAGATCCGCTTCAGTTACACTAATGCTTTATTCAATTCAGAACGGGATTCTGGAAGTTAAAATATCTCCTTCAGGTGAATGAAACGGTAACATACAAAGAAGAGGAAGGAAGAAATATAATACCACATATCTGGAAAAACCAGAAGTGGTCTGCTAGTTTCTCCACACATTTTTTTATACGCCTGCAGATAGGATTTTAACATTCCGAAACCGGTCACTGTTTGAATGAATCATTACTATAAATGAAGCGGAACTCTTTCAATTAAATTAATTAATCATGCCTCTCCGTTGCGGATGTCCTACATATAAAATCTTGTTACATCTAATAATGAGTACAGTGCCGAGACTACGTATCACTGGCAAAAATAAAATAACGGAATGGTTTAGTCCTAAGAACAATAGCCAGTGACGTAAATTAATATCAATCAAACAATTTATCATGACTGTGGGCCCAATTGCATTTAAAATAATACTACTATTAAAAATAATAGAAATAGAAGTAAGGACAGTACAAAGAACTCTTGTTATGGGGCAGCCGCAACAGTATTAGTCCATCTTGTAAAACGGAGAGAACGCACAACAACTGCTGAATATATTGTAGAGTATACGGACACTTCTGACACCAATTGTAAATGTTTAGGATCCATGACACCAATGTTAATGTTTATGAGCCCACTTCCGACAATGAATGTAAAAGAGTACGTTGTTTGGGAATGGAGAGAGAAGCTTCTGACACCAATGTTAATTTATAAAATGGCAGGGAAGGGGGAAGAAAGAAGTTAAATATGCCTCGTGGCGGCAGTATACATATATATGTTTTCATGGAATTTACGTCCCCCCTTCCATGTTTTTGACATGGAACTTTTAGTTCCAAGGCCTCGGATTGCCATGTGATTTTATTTTTTACACCAGATGATGGAAATTTAAGTGATCCGGAACATGTCGCGTTTGCAGTAAAAGGTAGCTGATTAAGCAACTGTTATGGGGTATCTTCATTGCACAGAATGATGACTGATACGAGAAATGGTGGGCCCTAAATGCGATGAAGACATTTTTAGGTTAGGCTGCCTTTTCCATCGGAACACATGTTCTATGTGTCTTGGCGTCTTCCATTTTACTAGGAGTCGTCCTTCTGGAAACCTACATCCTACATAGCGTATTTCATATGTTTTCGCTGATGGCTAGAACATCAGAGCGATTTCTTAATACGTAATGCAGCAGATCTTCCCTGGTAGCAGGCCTGGAAGACGCAAAAAAAGTTCAAATGTCTCTGAGCACTATGGGACTTAACATCCGAGGTCATCAGTTCCCTAGAACGTGGAACCACTTAAACCTAACTAACGTAAGGACATCACCACACACATCCATGGCCGATGTAGGATTCGAACCTGCGACTGTAGTAGTCGAGCGGTTCCAGAATGAAGCGCCTAGAACCTCTCGGCCACAGCGGCCGGCAGGACAAAAAAAGTTACTTGAAATAGTCAGCTGTGTCTGTGGGAGATTATGTTCGTACCACGTATTTCGAGACTCTTTGAGAATGTCTGGAACCACTAACCAATTAAGAGAAAACTAGGGAATAAACAAAACTGTAAACTGAAGAGGTTTTACTAAATCTCGTAAGGATAGCGCTCACTGGTGTTAGATTGGCAGGTGTTAGACTGTGAAGTAGGAACACACACTGACGTCGGGATATGTGTGATGGTACATAGCAACCAGACAGGAGTGACTGACGATGGCACACTACATTAAATAAGCACAGAATTAGATTTCCTATCTGACTTCGATCACAGTTCGTCACTGTCTTAGAGCAATAATAGAACTGAAAATTTTCTCAAGTTGCTAATGTCGCCACGTACAGCGTTCCTTTTATAACAACCTTTGGATAAAAGACTCTGAAAGGAAGACATTGTCATCTGATTCATTTGTACTATTAATGCATAGGAAAAATAATTTTTCTTTCAAATTTTCTCAATGCTGTGAGTTGAGTTATACTGCTGTTCAGAGTACTGTACGAACACAGTATAAAAGAGGGGCCGGAAGAACATAATCCCACATCACCGTGTAATATGAACGTATGTTATTACCTTGCTCTTATCCCGTGTCATTTCTTACACCCTCGTTTCTTCAGCAAATCCTGAAATACGTCCCCTTTTACATCTGATTTATTTCTGTACGTGTTCAGGGGAAATAAGGAATTCCAAGAACCACGTCTCACGCCTTCATTTCACGACCAGCAGTATTTTCTCATTGAGTAGAGGCACAGTTCGCGTGTTCGCAGTGCGTTAGTCGTGCGACCTACAGCCGTCTAGTGCGGTGACGTGGCTCCGAAGATTAGAGAGCCTCCGAACCTTTGTATTACACTTTCTGGCTGTGATGTTACTTCCAGCGATCTTAGGTCATACGGGAACATGGAAGAAAAGAAGTTGATACCTGAAAAAGTCTCCTTGCGAAATAAATATAAAAATCGAGAGGGATAAGTTTCTCTTCTATTGTTCAACGCCTGTGTTTCATGACAATATCAGGGGGAATATATGTCTGCTTTCACAGTAATACTTTTTAGTTAACAGATAAGGGACTGCGTCAGCAGTTCAATTTTCGTGTATTTCCATTACAAGCAACAGATGATAACGTTTATTAATTTATGTCACTATTATTACCCATTCGAGGACGAGCAGCATTACGCTAGCTTTTATGTGCTGTGTCCTAGAGATGATAGATTTATTATTGACATATGAAGTGTAAGATGGTGCCATGTCTATCTTCCTGGTTCTCCACAGAGTTACACGTACATCATGTTTCCGTCGTACCAGCAGTTGCCCGTTTTGTTTACATTAAGAGAGGCCACTTCCGTAATTAACTTAAGCTGCCTCAAAGGGACGCATAGGATATTTTCTGAGAGTACATCCACTGGAATCTTCGCTTCATGTTATTCTGTTAGGGTCTCACAGAAGACATACACAATGTTCGATATAACACAAGTGAATCTACCAAAGTTTCTCTTAAATTTTTTGACAAGTAAGCGACTTTACATTAATTAGCGAGAAAGGTTTCACATTAACTTGATTTAACAGTGTGGAGAGTAAACGTACACTTGACAACCAATCTATTAATAAGACGTGAGCCGGCCGAGGTGGGCGAGCGGTTCTAGGCGCTACAGTCTGGAGCCGGGCGACCGCTACGGTCGCAGGTTCGAATCCTGCCTCTGGCATGGATGTGTATGATGTCCTTAGGTTAGTTAGGTTTAAGTAGTTCTAAATTCTAAGGGACTGATGACCTCAGAAGTTAAGTCCCATAATGCTCAGAGCCATTTGAACCATTTTTGAATAAGACGTGACTTCAAAATATTAAGGAAATTTCCCTCACATGATTTCCCAAAATCCGTTTCAGTAAATACGACATAAAGTTGTAGAGCAGTGTATCAAAGATATGACAGACAATTATATAATTGAAGAAAATATTCACTGGCACATGTTCACATTCGATGTACGAAAGACAATCAACATCGAGGCACAATTTGTATGTTATTGGATAACCGATTTGACTCTTATTTAGGTTATTCTCAGATCTATTAATTAGGAATTATTTCTAACGGAAGGTCGACATTTGGCAAAGATTCAGATGGAAGCACATTAGTTATTAATTAAGTTAGTAATTCCTAATTAATTAAACTGATTTAATCTAAGAAAACTTTCGAAATCGGTTATTTAACACAATAAAACAGTCATCTAGAGGGTTTTTCCTTTATTCTGCCTCAATACGTCGTATTAAACGTTAGTCGTGATTGACCTCAGCATTCGTAGTCAATGGAAAGTTAACTGAGAGATTCAACTTGTTATCTTGGAAGGAGAGTCATCGACATATATGTGATGTAATTTCATGTGAGCCCCAGGTAAGTGTATCGGAAACATTGCTGTTTATGTTATATATTAATGACCTGCAGGCAATACTAACAGTAACCACGTACTTTTCGTAAGCAATACATTTATCTGTAACAAAGTATTATCTGAAAACAGCTTAACAAATATTCAGTCCGATCAAGATAAGATTTCAATGTGATGCAAAAATAGGCAAATTGCTTTATGTCCCAAAATATTAACTGGTGAACTTTACAAAACGAAAGAATATAACATCATATGACAACAGTATAAGCCAGACACAGTTGGAACCTGTTCACGGATGAAAATATCTGCGTGTAGCGCTTTGTAAGATATAATGAACAATCCAATAGGGCCAGTCATCAGTAGATCTGGTGGCAGACTTCGGCATATTGGTACAATACTAGGGAAGTACGGTCAGCCTACAAAGGAAATTGCTTACAAATCACTCATGATTCCCTCTCTGGAATATTGCTAAGGTGTGTGGGCCCTGCATCGAATATGAGTAATGGGGCATATTGAAAGTGTTGTGTCTATACAAGACAGCCTAGACACAATGAGAGGAAGCCGAAAGGCACGCGCTTAAACTCACGCAGGCTGGCGTGAGGTCTGAAACAGGATACGTAATGAATGCTATAAAGAAAAGTACGTAGCTTCTGGAATACTTAACTTTAATCCACATTTGTAGAACATCGCATCTTGATGATACATTAATAGAATCTCAATATCAATTGAATACGGCGCCTTGCTAGGTCGTAGCAAATGTAGCGGAAGGCTATGCTAACTATCGTCTCGGCAAATGAGAGCGTATTTGTCAGTGAACCATTACTATGAACGTCGGCTGTACAACTGGGGCGAGTGCCAGTACGTCTCTCTAGGCCTGCCGTGTGGTGGCGCTCGGTCTGCAATTACTGACAGTGGCGACACGCGGGTCCAGCTTATACTAATGGACCGCGGCCGATTTAAAAGGCTACCACCTAGCAAGTGTGGTGTCTGGCGGTGACACCACAGAAAGAAGTTCATACAGAGAAGGGCAACACGAATGATCACAGGATTGTTTGATTCGTAGGAGAGTGTTATAGAAATTCTGAAGAAACTTGAGTGGCAGACACTTGAAGATCGACGCCAAGTTCCTGAGAAGTGCTATATACAAAATTTCGAGATCCGGCTGTAAATCATGACTTTAGGAATATACACTCCTGGAAACGGAAAAAAGAACACATTGACACCGGTGTGTCAGACCCACCATACTTGCTCCGGACACTGCGAGAGGGCTGTACAAGCAATGATCACACGCACGGCACAGCGGACACACCAGGAACCGCGGTGTTGGCCGTCGAATGGCGCTAGCTGCGCAGCATTTGTGCACCGCCGCCGTCAGTGTCAGCCAGTTTGCCGTGGCATACGGAGCTCCATCGCAGTCTTTAACACTGGTAGCATGCCGCGACAGCGTGGACATGAACCGTATGTGCAGTTGACGGACTTTGAGCGAGGGCGTATAGTGGGCATGCGGGAGGCCGGGTGGACGTACCGACGAATTGCTCAACACGTGGGGCGTGAGGTCTCCACAGTACATCGATGTTGTCGCCAGTGGTCGGCGGAAGGTGCACGTGCCCGTCGACCAGGGACCGGACCGCAGCGACGCACGGATGCACGCCAAGACCGTAGGATCCTACGCAGTGCCGTAGGGGACCGCACCGCCACTTCCCAGCGAATTAGGGACACTGTTGCTCCTGGGGTATCGGCGAGGACCATTCGCAACCGTCTCCATGAAGCTGGGCTACGGTCCCGCACACCGTTAGGCCGTCTTCCGCTCACGCCCCAACATCGTGCAGCCCGCCTCCAGTGGTGTCGCGACAGGCGTGAATGGAGGGACAAATGGAGACGTGTCATCTTCAGCGATGAGAGTCGCTTCTGCCTTGGTGCCAATGATGGTCGTATGCGTGTTTGGCGCCGTGCAGGTGAGCGCCACAATCAGGACTGCATACGACCGAGGCACACAGGGCCAACACCCGGCATCATGGTGTGGGGAGCGATCTCCTACACTGGCCGTACACCACTGGTGATCGTCGAGGGGACACTGAATAGTGCACGAACGCTGGTCCAACTGAGGCGCCAGGTGGAAATGGCATGGCAAGCCGTTCCACAGGACTACATCCAGCATCTCTACGATCGTCTCCATGGGAGAATAGCAGCCTGCATTGCTGCGAAAGGTGGATATACACTGTACTAGTGCCGACATTGTGCATGCTCTGTTGCCTGTGTCTATGTGCCTGTGGTTCTGTCAGTGTGATCATGTGATGTATCTGACCCCAGGAATGTGTCAATAAAGTTTCCCCTCCCTGGGACAATGAATTCACGGTGTTCTTATTTCAATTTCCAGGAGTGTATTACAACCCCCTTACATATCGCTTCCAGTAGGATTCGTGACAACGAGACGAGATTAATTAAAGCGTGCACAGAGGCAGTTAAACAATAAATCTTCCTGCGCTCCATACGTGAATGAAAGATCATGGAGCCTCATTAATTGATACTGTGGGTCGCACCCTGTGCTATGGACTTCACAGTGATTTGTAATGCATGCATGTAGAAATAGATGTACTGGACGTTTTCTTTCATTTAATCGATCTCATTTAAAGATTGGATACTTCCTTAACACATATTATCACATATGTAGAATCAAGAAAAGTAACGTTATGGGGTACCTTTAGCAACGCCATTCGCTCCGTAAAAAGTACAGGATGCTGCTGTATTAGCTCATAGTTACAAATCAGCTCATAACATTGGCATCTGTCTCTAAGATGTACTTTGGCAATCCCACACCAAAGTCTCTGTAGTTGTATACCCATCCACTAACTTATAATGAAATCGCTGTCGGAAGATCTAAATATACTCGATGCAATTTAAAACAGTCTTCGTGATGATTCATCCGTATCTGTATTCCGTCACATGTATCAAACACTTGTTTTAATGATACTTCCAATATGATGTGACTTCACTCACGTAAAATGTTCCTGACATTGGAAGATATTACTTTAATTGAACAGAAATGCTCCTGGATCCGTAAGACAGAGCTACTTAGCGACTGTAACAGAAACCTATCTAATGACTTTGTGTATGGCGTCAAGCAAGTTCCAGTTTAAGTAACTGCATTTTTGGTGATTTACGCTGAAAATTACGTAGTTGAAAATGGTTTCCACTTTTGACGACAGTTCTTAAAGCATGCTCCCCACCGTTTCGTGACTAAATTTTCAATTCTTAAAAGCTGTGTAGTTCTGCTTGCGGAAAATATTTTAGAATCCCGTTTTCTTGGATAGCTGTTTCCATAATTTGAGTAATCAGTTCGAAAGCCTAACGTGTCTCGTGAAACATTAACTGAAAGTTCAAAGCAGTTTTGAACAACTTGAATGCTACTGTTTTACAGAATTTTCAAATATAGAATTGTTTAAAGCGCAGTCTGATTCGAAAAATTGTTTGCTGACGTGACAGGAACTTCGCAAGCGCAACAGGGATTTCGTAAAGCATTTCTGACTAGTACCGATTGAATGTTATGTATACACGTTGTCTGCACAAAGACCAGACTTGTAAGGAACTTTGCTTAAACTCTTCAGTCCCGAAAATAAACAAAGAATGGAAAAATATTTCAATCACTTTTTGGTGTAGTTGATCTAAAAGTAGCACAAAAAACTAATTTTTAAATTTTATTTTAAATAATGTTTGAATAATTGAATGTACACATATGTGTGCATTGGGTGTTAACAGAGAAAAAAATGCCGATCTCGTAGTATTTTCGTATTTTTATTTACAATGAACAATGTTCACATTACTTCTCATTTTTATGTACACATTACATTTTATGAACACATTACTTCTCATGTTGTTTATTGATTTTAGCAAAACAATTGTTTTTTAATACGCACAATTTAAGTTTGCACTTTTCACACATTATGCGAGAACGTGACTTGCACCCTGGTAGCCGACACCTTGAGGCAAAAATACTCTCAATAGATTCAGGAAGGTGGCCAACCATGTCACATTTGCTTTCTCTAGTTGGCTTTGGCACAATTCATCTTCGTTTTGTGTGGTTTTATGCTCCTCATCTTCATCTGATCTGTTGACATTCTCCTGTGTTACACTGTGAGAAATTTCTTTCGACAGTTCCAGTTAGTCTAAAATTTTTGAAGACTTCACCAAGACTTGCATCACCACTGTTTTGACTTCGTTATCGTCTTAAGACGCTGAGCGCCCAGGTGTTTCTTCAAGTGCAGGAACATATGGTAGTGACTGTGTTCAAGATCGGGGTTGTACGGAGGATGATCTACAGTTTCCCATCAAAAAGATATGATGAGATCTTTGGTTTGATTCGCCACATGCGGACGGACATTTACTTGCAGCAAAAGGATGCCCTTGCTCAACTTCTATTGACTGTTGCTTTGATTCTGGTGTGACGGAGGCCACCCATGTTTCATCGCCCGTAACAGTTTGGCTTAAGAAATCATCACCGTCGTTGTGGTACAGCTCAATGAAAGTCAATGCACTGTCTAAACGTATTGTTTTGTGCGCATCTGTCAACATTTTCGGTACCCAACGTGCGCACAATTTTCGGTAATTCAAGTGCTCGGTCACAGTGCCATACAAAACACTACGAGAAACATTAGGAAAGTCATCCCGCAAGGAGGATATCGTAAAGCGTCTGTTTCCTCTCTCCTTATTGTCCACTTCCTACACCAAACTTTCATTAACGACCGGGAAGGACGCCCACTCCGTTGTTCATTATGCACATTTGTGCGGCCATCTTTAAATGCTCTCACCCACTTTCTTACCATTCCATCACTCATATGGTTTTCTCCGTAAACTGCACAGATCTTACGATGAATAGCGATCGCTTTTAGGCGTTTAGCACTAAGTAATGTTATAACAGCCCGTACTTCACAGTCGGCAGGACTCACAATTATCGGAGGCATCTTAAACACTCAGTACACAACGTAAAGAAGGAAGAATCAGACTGTAATGACGTCATTGAGTAGATTAAGGTAGAGGCTTTCATGTAAAAATAAAATTATTGAGATATCTTAGCACGTCTTTTTTTAAATTTCAAAACGGTACTCACCAAACACGTTTCGTATATGCGATGCACAGGAAATGACTAACTGAATATAACATTTCTAACATTTTTTTAAAAAAATAACATAAATGTATTGTGGGTCGTTTTGCAAAGAGAAGCATTGCTGTACGGTGGGCGACAACTGGTACTGTATTTTCTCAACGTGATTTTTTTTATACATCAGAGGAATTCGTTAATCGTAACATTGACTTTTATCTAAGATGTCGAATCTGTACGTGGATGGTGGGATTTACTTCAGTCTCTGTTTGTTAGCACAAACAACTGTAACTGCTACAAGCTATTTTTATCTAGAAACAGACAGGCATTCCTCAACATCGCCTCCCTTGTGCAACAGAGCCGACCGGCGGTATCAACGTAATGGAAGCCCCCTGCTGCAACCTCGATATCGATTTGCCATAAAGCCGAACGACCATCTCTGGAATTAGGTCAGTCTCATTCCTCGCGGCTAAAGAATAATAAAATAGTACTCTGCCATTGGTTCGGATATATGAAGTAGGTCGATACTTTATTTTGGGAATGCACGTTAGTCTTCTTCCGCGTGCCCAAAACGTTTCGGCAACGTTGAATAACGTAACTACTGAGGAAGTGATAAAATCGACTACTACAAAACCTTCACCAACATCATATGTGCAGAGTTACGCTCAGACTGGAATGAAAAAGTTTCTACGCTTAATGTTTGACTACAAGATTCTAAATACAGCATGAAGTGTTGCCGTGCCTCTTTCCATTCTCTGTCTAGAAAAAGTAACTGTTTCGCGAAACCACGGTTAGTGTATGTTCTCTTTTGAGGTAGCATACCCGAATTAAATTTTCTAAGGTTTCAAGCTGCATCACTTCTAATAAATGCGACAATGGCGAGGACAGATGTCGAAAGCTCGACTGATTTATTTGAAGTGACGAGGGTAGAAAAATCAGGATTTTATTCTGATAAGTGTACGGTTCTCCAAAACATTGAATCAGATATTACGTACTGCAGAGGATGCAGTAATGGTGGAAACAATGTGGCAAGCGAAAGTTGTCCCGTTAACAGTGATACACTACGGACTGAATCATTTAGAAATTAAACACTTTACTATATTCGCTTTCGCGGTTCTTTGCTGTTTACCGAATAAATGACTGGTGAGGGCTGGTAAGATGAAAGGTATTGAGGAAATACATACTAATTCACAAATTTCGGTTTGTCGAATTGGAGGCTGTGATGGAAGTATTACACGGAAGAAATAACAGCGTTATTTATTCACTTACTCCATAAAATTTACAGAAATATGAACATTTCTTTAACGCCGCCGCTAAAGCATCAGTATAGGTCTAAGTATTAAGAAAGCAGAATGCCTTATTAAAAGTAGGAAAATGTTTTACATAACCCGTGTACTGTCATCCTTCGTAATTTATTTATTTATTAGAAATATGTTCTCGAGGCTATTTGCAAACCGGTAAACTACACATTTAATATATGCAAGATTTTAAGTGGACATATCGAATTTTTATAAATAAGTCCAGTGTAATAGCCGGCCGGAGTGGCCGAGCGGTTCTAGGCGCTACAGTCTGGAACCGCGCGACCGCTACGGTCTGAGGTTCGAATCCTGCCTCGGGAATGGGTGTGTGTGATGTCCTTAGATTAGTTAGGTTTAAGTAGTTCTAAGTTCTAGGGACTGATGACCTCAGACGTTAAGTCCCATAGTGCTCAGAGCCATTTGAACCATTTTTTTCCAGTGTAATAATTCGCCAGTTAAACACGGAAACTTCCATGCTTTCACCTATAGGGATTAAAAAAAAATTAAAGTACCAGAAATACTGCATAAAAATCATTTTAGATTTTCCAGACTTTGCTACGATAAATTCGACACATTAATATTCAAACCTACATTGTACACTCAGTAAGAAGGTGGCAGCATTTTGAATTTATTGAATTTCGTTCTGGTATTCGAAAACTGGAGCGATAATACCTTGAGACCTTGCACATTTATGTCGCTTCACTCTTCTGAATTCCATTGCTCCATTACTCTGCAGTTCTTTAATTTGCCGCTGGAAACTGTTTTATGTCATATATACTCTCGTCTGGTTTTGTGAAGAAAGGCCTTACAAAATTTCGTTGGTTAGTTTTAGATACGTCTACTATTACGTTATTATGCATAGGTATAACCAAATGAAACTCACAGAATCGTATCCAGACGACTTTAATTCATGTTGTTTGATATAACAACGACAGTATGACAGTCACGGCTATTTAGCCATTTTATTTGCTTAGTTAAGTTTTATTTATTAAATCAGCAATTTAGTGGCTTTCGTAGGAAAATATTCCTTCTCTGTAGCTCAGGGTCACCGTGTCTGTCAGCTATACAGAGACCCCGGTTCGACTGCCTGCACTGCCAGAATTTCTTGGTGGGAAGCCTGGAATAGGGTGCATTCAGCTTCGTGATACCGATTGAGGAGCTACTTGAATGACAAGGAGCGCCTCCACGGTCAATAAAACCACCAACGGCCGGTAAAGTGGTGTTGTGTCACCATGCGTTTCCATACGGATCCAAGTGACGTCAGTGGTAGAGGATAACACGGCGATCAGTCGGTCCCGATTGGCCTCTCTAGTCCAGAAAGCGGAGCTTTGATTTGCTTAGAAGAATAGACCTACGTCATCGCGTTTATAACACATCACAGATACGCTTTTCATTCTATAGAGCAATAGTGAGGAGTATATAGAACATTTAATAAAACAGAAGTACGTACCAAATAATAGACACTCTAACGTTCGTTCTTCTAACGTCATCGAGAATGTTGAATCAGTATAAATTATGAAAGATGAATTTATTCAAAAACTAACACCAGACTTGTTATAAAGATAGAAATTTATGTACACTGAAATGCATAACATATCTCTTAGTCTTTGCAGCCAGGCAGTACCAAATAAAAATCAGATATAACACATACATACACAAACCATATAGTTGTTCAGAAGATTTGCAGAAGTGTGATTTTTGATAACATTCACGTTATTTGATTTTAGTAATGGTATACGGATTAATTTTGTTAAGAAATTTGTCAGAGGAGTAGCAGAATAGAAAGAATGGTCCTCTAATAAATACTGGAGCCTCTTATTTAATTGTAGTTTGTTGGTAGCTACACGCTTTATGGCTGCTGCAAAGTTGTTAAAAATATGAGCTCCTTGGTTATGGACACTTTTCTGGCACTAAATTCTTACGTAAATTCATTTTATGTCTCGCTTTGTTCGTACGATCAGAGCTGTTGTTTTGAGAAGAAACACATAATTTATCTCATATTTCACGGAGGAGTAAATATTCTTGAAAGCAGTACCTAGTATTCCTAATTTTCTGAGTCTATCTCTGACTTTCTTGCATTCACACCAGAAATAATACGTGGTACATACTTTTCAGACTCGGAAAACTTTAGACTGGCTGCTAGAGTTATCCCAAAATTTTATACCAGCGGCCATGACAGAAGTAAAAGATGCCAGCTTCTTATATAAGTTTTATTTCTTTACGCGTGAGAACAACTTATTGCAAAGGAAGATTGATTTTGGCTTTTAGCAGTTCTCTTGTATGTTCCAAGCTGAATTCATCATCAAATTAGAGTGCCAAGAATTTAACTATTTACCTATTCTATCAGTGTATCATTGGATTTTACACGTATGCTTGGTATAAACATCTTACAAGCTTTGAACTACATAAGCTGTGTCTTGTCAAATTTCAGTAAAATAGATTTGGCTAGAAATTTCATAACAGTGAATTCTATGGCAATTTTTGGTCTTCTATGTGTCATAGTGTTTTAACGATCTGTTAAAGTACTACTGCAATTGACTCGTAGGAAGTCGCTATCCTCTATTCATTCCACGTAATCAGTTCGAATTTAATCCATGCATTTCTCCCAATTTGCCTCACAACGTACTTATTTCCTGAAGTCAAGGCTTAAAAATAGCCAATGAACTGTGAGAACTGCCTATAGTCTAAGGCAGCATTCACATATTCCTGTAAATAAAAGAAGAATACGTACATTAACAGTGTAAAGCTTGTACCTGCATTACGAATCGTGAAATGTTTCAGTGTACTGTACCTGTGTCATTTCCGATATGAGTTATCGTTTAACCGAGTGTCGCTAGTGGGCTTCCTCAAGCTGTCTCATCTCACTTCACATAAGCTAATTTCGGTAGGGAGAGACTCTGGTATATGGGAATGAAAGTGGCATTTGTCTAGAAGCTGGTAACGCATTCCTGAGAAAACAGGGAGCGGCTGAAACGTTTCGTACATCAGTGTGACGTGGTCACCGAACCAGAATTTTTATTGTTTTTGCCCTGGGCAAAGGTTACGGAACAGGACACTCGCACACATGTCACAGAAACTGCTATCTTCATTACGTCTAGAGGGACTTCTATAAAAAGTTATGTATTTTCGAGCTTGTCGACCTTATTCAATCTCTTCTACGAGCTACAGCATATCATACACGGTGTTTCGTGTATGACGTGTTGCGCGTGAAGCAATTCGGTGAAGGCAGGCTAGTATCGCCGCGTGTGAGCCAGACAGTTATTCTGACTTGGCATGTGGCGTAACGGGCATAGTCGAAGGAGTCCAAGAAAATCGTAGAGCCATTTAGCAGTTCAGACTGACTTGTGTCAACAGCATCTGCTCGCGAAACTATGCACAAAGAAATACCTTACAAAGTAGCCTTTGTGCACCGACCTACCAATTCATATACTGTTAATCGACGTCTGAACCGCAGGCTGTTTCAGGTAGGTCCTGAAATACTCATCGTCCCTTCTTTTATCTGGTTGAGTGAACTCAAGGAACAATTGCATCCGGTTACAGTAAGCCTGTACTTTGTACAGTAAGCCTATACTTTGTATATACACATAAGTTACTGACCCGCTCTTCGTCTAGTATAGCAAAACTTTTGAAGGGTATGAGAATTGTTGGAACCTTTCTTCTGTGCACTAATAAGTAGCCAAAGGACATACTGCTATTTATCGACTGCGCCATTATATGTTGGTTGAACAGTTTCATATTTAAGACAGAAAAACAGGCAAACAGCGCATTTGTTCCAGAATTATTAGTTAATCCAAACCAGACTTCGGCTGATTCAGTTATCGCTAAGGAACATTTGGCTAGCGGCCTTAAGAGACACTAGTGCGCAAAATGCCAGACAATAGAAAAAGGGATGCTATCAACACACATAAAATGTTTGATAACATTAGGTGAGAGATGTAAAAGTGAGTGCTGGTATCCCATGTTAATCATGAAACATTTTAAATTACGGTCTTACATCACAATTCACAAAATGAAAACTGTCAAACACAAACGAAAGTGATTCTTGGGACCGTGGTCTGGGATTACATCCCCATAGTCTTATACCACATTAGAATTTTCGTGTAATTTCCCTCATTTTTCCTTACAACATTTAGTATTACATTCGTTCAACTTAACCACTTACTTACTGGGTTTTTTCATTATGTACTCTGATTCTATCCTTCTCGTTAAAGTGTAATTTAACATATTTGGTGGGTGCCATAAGCGATGAGCGCTCCATTTGACATTTGTCGCCAAATGACATGACCAAACATTCTGTCTGTCGATAGCATCTTCGTTGCTGATGTCTGGTTGTCTGCACAACAGAATCTGTTGTGGCCGCTGGTGAGCTGTGTCCAGACGACCACACAATAAGCCATAAGCCGGTTCGAAACAAACACATATAATCCGAACAAAAATCTTGCTGGAAACTTACTGGAGTACCAAAGCTCTTTGCCACACTGTGGCTGAAATCTGCGACGTTCTGTGAAGTTTGGAATGTAGGGGACGAGGTACTGACGGAAGTAAAGCTGTGAGTTAGGGTCTTGAATAGTGCGTTGCTAGCACATCCGACCGGTGGGGGGGGGGGAGGGGGGGGGGTAGCACAGTGCCCTCGTCAATCGACTGGCAATCATCTGTAATAAACAACTAAGTGAAATTCTCACTGATGTACTTCGCGAGCTGTTATGCGACGTCCGCACAGAACCGCAAACGTATCACATAAAATGTCAGTAGAGCACTTGCCCTCACAAGGCAAAGGTCCCAGGTTCGGGTCCCGATCCGGCGAATTGTTTCAGCCAGCCAGTAAGTTTAGTAATGGCATACACTCCGTTTCAGAGTGAAAAATTCACTCGAAAAACGCTGTTTGTTTGTTTATTTTTGAACCTTAGACCTACTGCTACCTCGTACAGGACAATACAAGAATACAAGAGAACGCACAGTGTGCCTGCTACAGCATTATGAAGTAATTTTGTGGTAGGAACTGCCTCACATGGCATCGAGCAACTCTATTTGAGCTGATCAGTCGATGTAAGGTTTTAAGTTCGGCTAGCCACAGCAGTGTGAAGTACTAATTGGGGCAAAGCTTTTCTTGGACTTCTTTTCATGGCCACTCGTTTGTCGCCTAGTTCTGTTAGTGGCGATACGTCATCAGTGAAGTCCGAGTAACTGGCCGGACTGTACACAGAAATCGGAGCCTGCCTCCTCGGAAGTGGTGCCGCGTAGTAATTGGCACAGGGCTTCAGTGTACGTGAAACATTATTCGAATCCCGTAAGAGGGATCAGCAGACATTTACTGTTACGAGAAACTGTAGTTACATTTAACGACTTTTATGGTCACTGTACTCGACATATTCGTCACGAGAGAGTTCTTCAACGATATATATATGAGCGGATGCCCAGACTACTGTTTCGCTTCTAGAGCCGAGCTATACAACTGTACCAAGTAACTATAATTTTTTGCCCAGCGGAAACCATATCCACAAAATATTATATTTCCTCTCTGCTCTTTGGTCTCAGATTCTCTTGTATCTTACATATCGCAGGCAGCGCGTGAGCAATACATCGAAATTACATCTGCTCGAGTGCACTAACAACAAATTCCTTTATCATGGACCTCTTACAACGCTCAAATCTGTATCAATTTCCTTTTACAGCAATCCCTCTATTTTCAACACATGTCCCTTATACAAATAAACGCTCGTTCATTCAATCAAACACATCGTAAATACAATAATCAAATCAGATGTATAAATTTAAATTAACAAGATATTATTGCGTGTTCAACAAGTGCTGCTTCCTCTATATGGCATTCCAATAAGCTTCTTGCTTAGTGACGTCTTGTCTTTCCACAGGTAAACTGATCCTTAGAAATCCACTCAATGTTTAACCTCTTCCACACGTAGATAGATGACGACGTTGTAACCTCCCCACAAAATAAAATAATAAGAATAAGAATATTCACATTTAGTGTAACCTCTCAATTTAATTTGCGACTCACTTATAACCTTTCAATAACTGACTGTGAATTTAAACTGGTAAATTTTGGACGTCAGCAGTGCTGCGTCAGGGCCCTGAAAGGTCATACTGAATAAACTGAAAATCCTTACCTCAGTCTAGTCGCCGGATAACGCATATATATCTGCTCCTATAAGAAAATTTTCTGGCGCAGCTCTGTGCATTGCTGGCCGATAGATTTGTCTTATATAAAAGGAAACAACTCAATTTTCTTTACAATAATCGGGATGACCATGGACTGGAGAAATTAGTAAATTCTTTAAATTGAAATGAATGATTGTCAAAAGTTACTTTTTATGAGGAAGGTTATTATTAAGAGATTTTTTTAAACATTTACTTGGGACTAGATACAACAATACTATATATGCGCGAGCCTGCTTTTACCTTATACTATAACGCTCAGGCTCCGCCATCGCTGCACCACGACCGGCCCAGCCAACACGATACACCAGACTGCTCGCTAGCAACTACCTACTGCTGCTGCTACACAGTTCCTACTGCAGTCAACACTGCTCTTTGGTCTCAGATTCTCTTGTATCTTACAAATCGCAAGCAGCGCGTGAGCAATACATCGAAATTACATCTGCTCGAGAGCGCTAACAACAAATTCCTTTATCATGGACCTCTTACAACGCTCAAATCTGTATCAACTTCCTATTACAACAATCCCTCTATATTCAACACGTGTACCTTATACAAGTAAACGCTCGTTCATTCAATCAAACAAATCGTAAATACAATAATCAAATCAGATGTATAAATTTAAGTTAACAAGATATCATTTATAAGCAATAGTTGTAATCGTAGGTGAAAATTAAGATCCGTATCTAATATTAATTGTGACTGAAGAATACTTATAATAGATCACACTGCATTCTCGCTTTCCGAGCACGTGTTCCCGGGTTCGATTCCCGACGGGATCAGGGATTTTCACCTGTCCCGAGATCACTCGGTGTTGTTGTGACGTCTTCATCATCATCATTCATCCCCATGACCGTCGGAGGAAGGCAACGGCAAACCACCTCCATTAGGACCTTGTCTAGTACGGCGCTGCGGGTCTCCCGCATCGTTACCCTACGCTCTGTCAAGAAGCATGGGACTTCATTTCCATTTTCCATATTACTCCGCGTTGTTGTTAACATGTCTTGATTTGTTACAACACATTCTTTATGTCAAGATTAAGCTACAAGAGAAAAAAAAAATGGTTCAAATGGCTCTGAGCATTATGGGACTTAACATCTGAGGTCATCAGTCCCCTAGAACTGAGAACTACTTAAACCTAACTAACCTAAGGACATCACACACAGCCACGCCCGAGGCAGGTTGCGAACCTGCGACCGTAGCGGTCGCGCGGTTCCAGACTGAAGCGCCTAGAAACGCTCGGCCACTTCGGCCGGCTACAAGAGAAAAAGTTGCAACTTATGATGATATATTTTCTCAGTCCTCGAATATTATTACATACGAGATAATTGGACTTGTACTCATGTAACGGTTTTAATAAGACGCCGTTACACATTCCACACTGCGGCATATTTCAGCGTAATTTCATTTTATGTCATTCCAGATAACCCGCTTCCTTTAACACTCTTGTCCACGAGTCGCAGTTCCAAAATTACTCCAAAATGTCTACTTTCCCCCAGATAAATTGGTCGCCTACTCGCTATCGTACTTCCATGATTAACTCTCCATAATACTCTGTCATTGCCGTCTGCCTCACTAAAATCATAGATGATAGTTATACTCCTAGCTGGGCATACATTACCTAATGAAAAGTGTCCGGACACCCTTGTGTAGCGCCGAATTGATCTTCCGATTTCAGTACGGAAACCGTAACAGCAGAAAGAGGCGGACACGAGATTTCGGCGACGTCGAATTTTGACTATTCATTAGATGTCCCCTGATTAACGAATCCATCAGGAACGTTTAAACCTTCTAAAGATGCCCTAGTGAGTTTTTGTGAAGTGGAAACGCGAAAGATCAAACACAGCAAAACCCCCACCAAGCACATCTCAAGTACCTACGGACAGTGAGCACCGAGCATTGAGGAGCGTGGTCATAAAAATCGCATGAAATCAGTGGAATGAGCACTCGTGAATTTCAGATTGCTACCAGCAGTTCAGCTAGCACAATGACTCTGCGTTGGGAATTAAAAGCAATCAGGTAAAGAGGTCGAGCAGCTCCTCATAGCCGCTAGAGGCGGTGTAAACAGCGACACCATTAGACAGTGCATGACTAGTAAAGAGTTACTTGGAGTCATGGATCACGCTGTACCCTGTGGCCCTCATATGGAAAGGTTTAGGTTTGGTGAATGCCTGAAGAACGTTACTTGCCTCCATGTGTAGCGTCAATAATGAAGCTGGAGGTGCTACAGTGTGGAAGCGTTTTCATGGTTTGTGTACGATCCCCTTGTTGCGCTGAAAAAAATACCAGATGTGGCAATATGGTAACACATTTTACAGCGTTGTGTATTGCGTGCAATAGAGAACAGTTAGGAGATGATGACCGCATCAGCATGATCATGCACCTTGTCATTAAGAACTACCTGTGAGGCAGTGGTTTGTGGACAATAACGTTCCTCAAATGGACTGCATATCAAGAGTCCTTACCAGAACGGAGTGAAACACATTTCGGGTTGAAATGGAACGTCGACTTCGCTCCAGACCCCACGTCCAACACCACTGCCTTCTGTAGCATTGCTCCTTGAGAAAGGATGACCGCTACGGTCGCAGGTTCGAATTCTACCTCGGGCATGGATGTGTGTGATGCCCTTAGATTAGTTGGGTTTAAATAGTTCTAAGTTCTAGGGGACTGATGACCTCAGATGTGAAGTCCCATAGTGCTCAGAGCCATTTGAACCATTTTTGAAGCATAAACAAGAAAATAGAACCTGGTATCAGACGTAACAGCTGTCACGACTACATCAGAGTGTTCAAATTTCCCGAAATATACATTATTTTGCTGGACGCTACAACTAAGTTTAATTTGGTGGCTTCTTTAAGCACTTTGCACCTTACAGCGCAGTTCCCCATTTCTGCTCCGCCGATATTATCTTCAGGTTCATTACTTCTTCCTCAAACATTGACGAAGTGCCTGATATTCATATACGTACCATTCATTAATTATTTATTATTATAATTTTTTATGATCACAGGTTACCAGTACTGAAATTCACTCACCAATTAGTCACAGCTCATACGGTCATTGGATGAACAATGGATAATCTGAGAGGAAGTGTAGAGGATGCCAGAAAATGAAGTTCTTGAACCTTCAGTGATTCCTTAGTCCTCTCCGGTGGTCCTTATGAGGTGAATAAGAGGAATAGGACATGTTGTTTCTGCAGCGACTACCAACGACTGAACAGTATCACGAATAAAGGTGTCTGCTCATTGCTGCACATTGATAACACCTTGGACGGCACGGAAGGAGCAAAGTATTTCTTAACTATGGAGATACTGACATGCTGCTGGCAAATCGAGGTTGTCAATACTGACGGAGGGAAGACTGCATTCATAACGCCTGGCACCTTCTATGTATTCAAAGTTATTCGGTTTAATGTACACTACTGGCCATTAAAATTGTAACACCAAGAAGAAATGCAGATGATAAACGGGTATTCATTGGACAAATATATTATACTAGAACTGACATGTGATGACATTTTCACGCAATTTGAGTGCATAGATCCTGAGAAATCACTACCGAGAACAACCACCTCTGGCCGTAATAACGACCTTGATACGCCTGGGCACTGAGTCAAACAGAGCTTGGATGGCGTGTACAGGTACAGCTGCCCATGTAGCTTCAACACGATACCACAGTCCATCAAGAGTAGTGACTGGCGTGTTGTGACGAGACAGTTGCTCGGCCACCATTGACCAGACATCTTCAGTTGGTGAGAGATATAGAGAATGTACTGGCCAGGGCAGCAGTCGAACATTTTCTGTATCCAGAAAGGCCCATACAGGACCTGCAACACGCGGTCGTGCATTATCCTGCTGAAATGTAGGGTTTCGCAGGGATAGAATGAAGGGTAGAGCCACGTGTCGTAACACATCTGAAATGTATCGTCCACTGCTCAAAGTGCCGTCAATGCGAACAAGGGGTGACCGGGACATGTAACCAATGGCACCCCATACCATCACGCGGGGTGATACGCCAGTACGGCGATGACAAATATACGCTTCCATTGTGCGTTCAGCGCGATGTCGCCAAACACGGATGCGACCATCATAGTGCTGTAAACAGAACGTGGATTCATCCGTAAAAATGACGTTTGGCCATTCGTGCACCCAGGTTCGTCGTTGAGTACACCATCGCAGGCGCTCCTGTCTGATGCAGCGTCAAGGTAACCGCAGCCATGGTCTCCGAGCTGGTGGTCCATGCTGCTGCAAACGTCATCGAACTGTTCGTGCAGATGGTTGTTGTCATTCAAATGTACCCATCTGTTGACTCAGGGATCGAGACGTGGGTGCGCGATCCGTTGCAACTATGCGGATAAGATGCCTGTCATCTCGACTGCTAGTGATACGAGGCCGTTGGGATCCAGCACGACGTATCCCTATTACCCTCCTGAACCCACCGATTCCATATTCTGCTAACAGTCATTGGATCTCGACCAATGCGAGCAGCAATCGCGATAGGCTACAATCCGACCTTTATCAAAGTCGGATACGTGATGGGTCGCATTTCTCCTCCTTACACGAGGCATCACAACAACGTTTCACCAGGCAACGCCGGTCAACTGCTGTTTGTGTATGAGAAATCGGTTGGAAACTTTCCTCATGTCAGCACGTTGTAGTTGTCGCGACCGGCGCCAACCTTGTGTGAATGCTCTGAAAAGCTAATCACTTGCATACCACAGCATGTTCTTTCTGTCGGTTAAATTTCGCGTCTGTAGCACGTCATCTTCGTGGTGTAGCAATTTTAATGGCCAGTTGTGTAACACTCCATGCACCTTTGGACTTATGGTGGACAACATGCTTCAACGCTGTAATGGACAATGTGTGAAATTATCCTTCTTACGAAAATATTTGAAGTAAATCTAAATTTCCGTGTACAAGTGTATTCAGACAGCGCGTCTCTGCCTGAATCCGGAGAGTTTCCCTTCCTCGCCCAAGAAATAAATATCTCGGAATACGTATTGAATGGCGATGGAATCTTACCAGATCCAGAGAAAGTAAGCGTAGTCACAGTTTTCCGAGGCCTCTGTGCGATTGTTAAATCAGAAGTTTTCCCGGAATCTACTTGCACAAGCATTACCACCCTTCCATAAAGAACTTCTCGTACATGGTATATCCCTTCTAACAACTGGTCCACGTCGATACCATACCTTCCAGGAATGAGGAGCAAGAAAGATCTTTCCTTGTCGTTCAAGAGACGCTAACACCTTCTGCAGTTGTAGCACTGTATGACGAGAATGTGTAGGAAGAACTTCACACCGACACCGAGAGAGCTACCGAAAGCTCGAGTGTTGTATTCGAAATGACGCGGCACTGAGACTTTTTTATTGAAGTTTTCCACCGCTAAACACTGAGAGGACGCAAATGACATTGCTGCTGAACAGATGTAGCGTTCCTGAAAACCACAAAAGACATGAAGAATGAGGAAGCAACTGAAAGAGGATTCCAATAAATAAACAGAACGTTGTATAAAGCAACTATGATAGAGTGCAGGAGGTAGGAGATGGTGGGGAATCGCACTACATCAGTCGCCAGCGATCCTGAATAATTTCCAGGAATCTCCAACTACTAGTCACCGGAGATTCGTGAACATTCTGGACTGAACCGGACGCAGGTGTCAGTCACTGGTTAGTTCTGTACCGTTCCGTTAGACACAACAGGAGCCGCTATAGGGAATGGCAAGGAGGGAGGGCCATCTGTTAGCAATCCCGCCTGCAGTCCAGGAGTATGACCCTTCATCAAGAAGGTCAAAGTGCAGAGAGATCGTCTATGTACTCCTTGTGGAGACGTAATGCAGTCCAGAGGCAGACTGGCGGTGAGAGACTGAAAGAAACTGAAGACCCAGTCGACGACTGCAAAGCTTCAACGGGAGGGGCTACCTGCGATGCCCAACGCAGTGAAGGAGACGCAAAAACACGACAATAATGCGAGGATCCTCCAGTGTTGCTATGCAGAGGACCATTGACAAGATTTGGTTCCAGGGGTGAGAGTACCTGAGGAAGCAGGTTTCTGCAGGAGAGGCAGCAATCTCACGAGCAGTGATATTTGCAGCATAGGGTAGTGTTTAGCATCGCAGACAAGCCTGCTGCAAGTCTTCAGTTCAAACAGCGCTAACTAAACCCACAATATAATGAATGGAGAAGAGTTTATCGCTTATAATATTTCTGCTGTTAATGAAACAGGCCGTTTTAACGTACTGCTTCCTTATTACTAACTATATTCACGACACATTATCTATCTATCTACACATACTACTAAGTTCACCAAAAAATATATATCACTGTACGACACATTGTTCAGAAAATACGGTGTCATAAAGGCTGAGGTGCGAGAAAAACTGCCGCATCTTGCAAGAGGTTTAAAGTTATTATTTCGTTGCTACTAAATGTTTTCACTTTTTGCATAAGTACCCAAATCTTCCATTACTATAACATCATGTGTAACGTTTCAATTTATTACGTCTTCACTGCTAATCTATTTGCAACATATTGCGCACACAGTATCCAAATATACCACTGAATATACCTGCAATATAATATTGTCGTACAGTACATAGTTCGGGAGGTATGACGCCATAAAAATGTAACTGCGTGAAAACGACACTGTAGGTTAAAATTCGATAGAGAGACAGGTGAAACATGTGTACAAATACGTTTGAAATATGCTAAATATATGTGAAACATATTTGACATGTACATACATGGTCAAAGCAACGTATGAAAAGCTCATACTAAACCCTTGAAACAGTTTCAACAAAATTTGTTGCACATACAAGTTATAAGTTACGGTCCGGTACGAAATACTGTGGGAGGAAGATCCACTAGCCTCCTGTTGAGGTGAGCTTGATATCCTGGAGAGAAAAGGGCAAGGAAGGGAGAGACAGACAGCGAGGGAAAGGAGGAGACGGCACAAATATTGGGGGCAGGAGGAGGAGATGGATGAATAGGGGGACTAAGAGAGAGGAGGGAGGAAGAGATTGAGAGAGGGTGACGAGGAGATGGACAAAGTGATTGGCTGGAGGAAATGAACAAAAATGAAAGGAGAAGATGGATAAAGGGGAGAAGAGCAGATCGACATATAGAGAGGTGGGAGGTGGACATAGAGAGGGCAGGAGGAGACTGACAGAGAGGGGAAAGTGTAGGCTGTCCACAGGGAGAGGGGGTGAATGAGATGAACTAATACAAGATAGAAATGAATACCTTCCTGGGGAACGCCGGGTACTCAACTAGTTGCTGTATGTTTTCGAACAGTCGTTGTTCGTATAAATACGGTCCCAGAATTATGAGGTACTCGATTTTTGTTTGAACTGCTGCATTCTCCGTCCCGAAGGTCAGTTCTATTATCGGTGTACATTGCTGTCAGTAATAAACGTGCTATCAGTTGTAAGTATTGTACTTCATTGACGAACCTGTCTTCGGATTCGGACATGATCGTGCTTTCGACGTGACCTCCTAGTACATGCTCTCCGCTCAGTTAATAGTTCCGAACGACTTTCGGAAAACGCCACAAGCTGTACACTTCTGAAACCGATGCTAATTACTGTTGGTCCACTGCCGTGATATCCTAGTTCTGTCAGGAGTTCTCATTACTTAGATAACCATCTGTACGCAGAATGCCATTAAAGATCACGAAAGCCAGCGTATTTGGGGGCTACTTACGTCATGTGCTGTGGAAGCGTGACTCACAGTGACGCATGTTAGACGGGCAAAGAGAAGGTTGAGATACGCCCGTCCGATAACAAGAGAAAAGAGCGGTCAGGCGCGGCACTCTCGCGTCCGCAGCAATGTCATCAGAGGCCGGCACTCGCAGACGACAATGCCGACGGTGTGGGTAGCAGTCTGTGTCAGATGGCATCAGAGGACATCGATCGCGCGCCTCTGGCGGCGGCGCGACGTCACGGCCATGAGCAACCGTCGGCTGGACTGCCGTGGGGCACGCGACACACTGTTACAGGAATTGGCCGAACCTGCGCTCGCCTGCTGCACTGTGCAGCGTGTAGCCAATTAGAGGCCAAGTTCACAGGGGCGGAGGGCTGGGGGTGGAAGCCACGGCTGCTGATCACACGGCAGCTGCTATATTGGCTGAGCGAGAGGTATATATCCCCTGATACCCAACTGAACCATTACGCGCAGTGATTTCATTGCAGTAGCTGTCTAGTCTATCATTCGGTGATGAATATTTTAGACGTGTTTAAACTCATTGTTAACTCTGCTATCCTCAGTGAAATGGGGGATGAATTACTTGACCTATTGAATGGAACGGACGATCGATTGAGCACAGGTTATTGACTCCCAAATCTTTTATCCCGTCTGCGAATGTACTTGCTATAAAATCTAGTTTGTTACCACAACTGAAGTAAAGCCTACTCCATCTAGGCTGCTCTTGCATAGAATGAATGCATGTACATTATATTAATGGTTAATCAATAACACCTTTGGGTCAACGAAAGATATTTTCTTAACAAAATTTTTGATTCACTTCCTATCTGCAGAGGTAAACGTAACTTACACACACAACACACGTAGCAACTAGTTTACTCTTACATAAAATGAGTTGCACCGAAAAATATATTATCAATTACTAAATAACGCCCTTGTCTTCACTAAACACATTTTTCTACTAAAATTCTTGATTCACCTCGTATCTGTCTGAGGTAAGCGGAGCTCCACACACACACACACACACACACACACACACACACACACACACACACACAAACAAACAAACAAACACACCCACATACATGCAGGATACACTGTCTCCATCATACTATGCAATAAGAAAATCAGATGACACACGAGAGATTTAAAAATAATAGATAAATCGAGATTAGTAACGTAAATTACGTTACTCTCAGATGTGTGTTGAGCGTCCAGACAAAGTCATCGTTGAGACGGTGCTGCAAATACTTGACTAAAATGTGTTGGATAATAAACGAAAATCGAATCCTCAGCAGTAAGGATTATTCTTTCAGTTTTCGGTTTTCCCCTTGTCGTCACCCAGAGGTAGATTGGGCTGTTGTAAATCCCGCTCATTTTATGGGTGGTACGGGGGCGCCACCACCCGCCCGAACTCATTTTATAAGTGGGACTGGGTCGTCACCATCCACCCGGACCTACCCACGAATTACTTGTCACCATTGCGTTTACACTAATTCGTGACAACTGACTACTGCGAGACGTAACTCATTAGATAATCAATATCGAACACTTGAAAAACTACTCGATAAACGTAAACTGTTTTATGTTCTGATTCAGTTACGTCAATGAAGCAATAAATTATTATACAGTGTTATACAATTCGAATGGTTTGCCGAATACTTTTGGCAGTTGCCGCTCAAATATTTCGCTCGCTGCAAAAGTCCATTGATTACATTTCGTACGTAATTTCCTCCAGTTCATCAGTTACGATTTTCTTCTTTCTCATATTAATTTTAGTTACATATAAGTCCTGTGTCGAAAGTGATAGCATGCTAACCTTTAACTAGCTTTATTTTTAAGTCCACTTGAGAGGCGTAGAGTTAATATAAATAAACATTAACATATACTATTGTCAGTAGCTCCGCTGTTTTATTGTCACCGCTGAATTCCGTCAAAGACGAGAGAAGTCAGTGAAGACATACCTTGGGCTGACATACCCCGGCTGATGTTGCAATAACATTTCCTACCCTCGCAGCGCCAGTACCAAATAGATGACCTGGATAATGCCGTACCTCCCAAGTTTAACATCAGTAAATGTGAAATTAAAATTCACTTATACACTTTGCTGTATGTACCAAAGTTGATTGTTTAAAATCTTAGTACTTTCGTAACACAACAATGAAGAGCAAAATCATACTTCGATATACTTTAGCATCTAATTAGCACAGTTACCACTCATTATTGGGAATTCTCACTTATTAAATTTCAAGCTCCCGCCCATTTCAAATAAAGGTGCGCAATTTTTTAATATTCTTCAAGTTTAACGCAGCAGTAGCTCCCATTTGGATAATAATAGGGGTACAAAATCGTTATTCCGCAGCCTCCAGATAATCTTTACTTAGCCAGGTTCACCCAAAAGGTGTCTGTGGGAACACGTCTGAAACAACTCACAGTCATTCCTCAAATCCGTTACCAAAATGTCTCACATTCAAATTAAAATCGCAGCATAGAGCTACTGCAACAATCGCTCTTCCAGACCCGGTGAGGCAACTCACATTCTCATATGTAAACAACAAAATCTCCTTATTCTTGACAACATTTTGCATAGGTAAAATATGTCACTAAGTGCACCTTCTCATTACCTTACATACAAACTGATATTCTCAGGTCATATAATGATTAACACATACGAAATATCTACACATGTGGAAACCGTAATACAGTTCCGCTGTTGGAACAAGACATATATTAACAACGTAAGGGATATGTACAAAATTAATTTGGAGAATCAACAAATCATTGCAAACACAGGTCAATGTGTGCATATTAAATCCCCATGTCAGGTAAAACGTGGAAAGAAGAAAATAATATGTAGCAGAAAGATCAGCGATAAATCTTTCACCAGAATTATGGACAACGTAGTAGACGACATGAAGGGCCTCCGCTAAATCGTAATCAGAATAACTCTTTTAGAACAAAGTAGTAAGGGTATAAAAACAGACTAGCAAATGTAAAACGTGCATTCCTCGCTGAATGAAGGTTACTAATACCAAACATAAGACTTAATTTGAAGAGATTATATGTCTGTATTAAAATGAATGAAGAATTGTGGGAAAAATGGAAAGGAAGCCAATCCAAGAGTTTGAATTGTTGTGCCACTGAAGGATGCTGACAGTTGACAGATACAAAAAATAAAGAGTTTCTCCACAGAATCGTCGTGTAGATGAATATGTGGAAAACATTACGCAGAAATACAGAATTATGGGAGATATATTAAGACATCCGAATGGTACTAGAGAGAGGATTTGATGTCAAAAGACAGGGAAAGACTAAGATTCGAATATTTGTAACAAATAATTGAGGGCATGGGATGATGCACTACGTAGACGTAGGTGGCAGCATCAAAGAAATCAAAACAGTGACAAATAAAACATGTTTTTCATTCACTTATTTTAGAACGCCTGTACTGTTTTCTGTCTCATTTTCGAAGTATATCTTTTCAAATCTAATATCCTGCACGTAATATTGCTTTATGTTACTTTATTTTACTTCTTATACAATTTTACGACGTATGGGGACAGTGTCTTTCTCGTTCTCAATAAATTGATGTAATAAAAATTATTTCGCAAAGTATACTAAGTTGTGACAATGCATTGCACAGTGTTTCTAATCTGTATGTGTACTGCGAACGTAAACGAAAGAGGCCAATGTGGCATACGAAATATTTGAAATGGAAACAGAGGAAACATTAAAATCACTAGTAAAGCTGAAGGGTTGGAGCAGATGGCAGGTTGGAATGTAATTTAGAAGAATCGATGGAAGTACTTGACTGGAAAAGAACTTTTATTGGTGAAATAACATTTCAGTATGACTTCCACCTTATTATGTTAACCGAATCGGACAGTGAAATCATTTATGAATCATCATCGTTTGGCAAAATTAACAAATAACAAATAAGGGGTTCCCAAGGCTCAGTCGTAGGTCCACTGTTTTCCTCACATATGTAAACGACCTTTCGTGTATTACACAAGGAGAATTAGTTGTTTTTGTAGATGACACTAGTGTTGAAATCAATCGCAGCACACACACAGAGGCAGAAGAAATGGTAAACAGAGTTCTTGAAAGTATACTTAACTGGTTTCCTCCGAATGGCCTCATCCTCAGTTTTAAGAAGGCACATCATATTCAGTTCTGAACGTCTAGGGTACTACACCAATAATGAGAGTAATATGTGAATAGGATGGAAACTTCAAAAGCCTTGATATTCATATCTATGAGAATTTCAGTTGGAGAAGTACGTTTTGGAACTCCTTAAACAACTAGTTCAGACACATTTGCACTTAGAAGAATTACAAATCTTGGGGAGAAACAAACCAATAAGCTGATATATTTTTTTGCAAATTTTTATTCTATAATGCCACATGAAATAATGCTCTGAGGTAACTCATCTTTTGGAAGGATAGTCTTCGTTGCGCAAAAACGTCCTGTGAGAATAATGGCATTCTGACTAGTACATCGCAGTATATTTAGTCCCTCATGAAGTGTGTTGTAAGAAATGCGCTTCAGTTCTAAAGGGACAATGATGCACTTAACAGCACTACAAGACGGAAAAATGATGTTCTTTACTCCACATTAAGGTTGCCTGTAGCACAGAAAGGGGTGCACAATGACACAAAAAAAATTTCTGATCACTTACTTAGTGGTATAAAACGTCTGACAGACAGAAAAGTTAAACAACAAACTGAAAAGTTTTGCTCGACAAATCCTTGTACTCAATTGGAAATTTTCTATTACTGTAATGTGTAAAAGGTGATGGGTAGGAATTACTAACTTACATTTTTAAATCTTATCTTTTTGCAATATTCAGAAGGTAACCGCATGTAGAGATTAATTTGCGATGTGAATGTAAAATTACTCTTTCTACATCATTACGACCTATCGTGCAAAACGATCCATTGAACATGTAATTAGCTAACTAACTAACTGACTAGCTGTGACATCCCATTTGTGCTATACATGAGTCTGTAATTTTTCAGGGAATGTGTTTGATAGAGGTACGAATAGGAATTACTTGGAATGTGTACCACATTTAGCCGTCGGTACTGAAATGCCTTTCCCCAGTAAATTGTTATCACAAGGTATAGAAATATACCAACTCATGGTGTACGAACAGACAAATTTGTAGTAGGTACTATCTTACCCATTGACCCTTAATAATTACCCATTTACACACACACACACATACACACACACGCACACACATGTGCACGCACGTATCCACATACACAGGCTAGGAGCAAATATTTTGGCAGGTGCAGCCAACTCGGCTAATGGAAGAAGTATACATCAGCATACTAGTTGATTTTTTCTCTGAAGCGTGATTATTAAAAACGATGAACGAGTTACTAACATATGCATGCAAGGAGCTTCACAGATAATTTTGTTAACTTCCGATCTAAGAAAGTAAATTATTGAGAGAACAAGCACAAAATAAAACGTAGTGTCAAACAGGTGAACAATCAGTAAGGTACTACTGTCTTAATAGCGCAACTTTACGAAAGCATCTCTTTGCTTCTCAACACGAACTTAAGTTCCTTACTAGACACGTGTTTCTGTTAAGGAATGTAATTGCCGCACAATTAGGATTGAACTTTAGGCGGTGGACCCGAATGAAATTGAAAAACTGATACTTTTGTAATATAGGGGTATAGGGCTCGATACAAAACCAGATTGACGTATAAACTGATATTATCATTTAATGAAGAGATGCGGTACACAGAAAGGATGTGATTGAGATTCTTTGCTCTCTGATTTGTTATGTGACGCTCAACACACCTGAAAGAGATAAAACGTAATAAGCAAGAAGTTACGACACAATGACGACACCACAAAACGAGGACGGCAACATTTACAATAGGTGCGAGTAGCTCAGACCGTTGTTGTGAACCTGCTTGCTTTGGTCTTTCAGGGGTTGCACGTAAACAGAAGCGTCCGCTACACGTCTCCCTGCCCCGACAAAAGCTCCTGCGTAGTTCTTGCAGGAGACAAAGTTCCAAACACAATTAGCAGCGCTTTGCACACGGTGCCAGTTGGCAAGGGCGCCGCCCCCTGTTTAGCGCGTAGTCCGGAATTTAAGTTAGAGCCGCGTGGAGCAGAGCATATTTTCGCATCTGCCCCCGTGCTAGCGATTAAAACTTCAAGGCTGATGCGGACAAGTTTGCCTGCAGCCAAGGGTGCTGTGTGCAGAGGCAAAGAGAGCGAAGTCTGTAATTTGCAAACTGCGCTCAGGAGTTATTAATGAAAACACGCATTGGAAAATGCAAATTACCGAGCAGTGTAATTCCGTCAACGTGCTTAACAGCTATTAAATGTCTTGCTGTACTCTGTGTCATATAACCTTGAGATTCCTAAAATACGATTGTGAAAGAGAAAATAACACAGTTTTTAAATAAAAAAGGTAGTTTTATTATTGCTACATACGCATACGGTAAAGTAAATGAGACGCATCGTCTGTGTGTCACTTACATGGTGTTTCAGGAGTAATTGTAAACATTCTAGAAAAATACTTAACATATATGACGTTTATTGGTTACAGACAAACAGGTATTGGAACGCAAACAAAACAAAAGTAGGAGGTGTGAAGCCCAGACAAATAATTAAATTCAAAGTTGATTCTGATAAATTCTACCACCAAATTTAGTGTACTCTTACCTTTTAAAGTTCATACAATTCAGGTTTTCAAGGCATTTCTGGTACTGATGATTTTTATTTCATAGACATTAGGGGGCGGTACAAAGTAGACTTACCTGATGTATGTGTGCAGACTTAAAACTCTATGCCGTCCGGCGACACCACAGTGGTGTCGTGCGCAGTGTAGCGATCAACGGCCGTCGACACCACAGTGGTGCTGTGAGCATAGTATCGCGCAGTGGCTGGCGACAGCACTTTAGTATCTTTTGCATTCTGTTGGTCTTTTGTTTAGGTAACAATAAGTTACACACGATAACAAGTTTCTTGTTATTATAAGTACTTGTGCCCTTTCATCATGGCGGACGAAACAGACAATAGGATTATTTGCAATGAGTGCGCGGATGTCTTGTCTGACGTTCCGGACGACTTGGCCAATTTGGAAGAAGACATTGGATATCAGAAAAATGAAAATTAAGCAGAATCGTAGAAAGATAGTGAAATACGTCCAAGAAGAATTCGGCGAAGCTACAGTTGCCAACTGATTCGGCTGAATCCGACGAAGAAGACGGTGCACAGTGGTCAGACTTTGATTTACCGAGGACCAATAATAAATTTGAAGGATCCCCGGGTCGAAACATATTTTTCAAAGATACACAGAGCGTCGACGATATCGCAGAATTATATATTGGGAATGATCTAATTGAATGTATAAGCAACGAAACCAACAAGTACTACAGACGCTAAATAACTAAAAGTGTGAGATGATCTACATGAGTTCCAAAAGAAATCCCTTGGAATTCGACTACTCGGCTCTCAATTCAACAAGTACCTGGGTGTAAAAATTACGAACAACTTCAGTCGGAAAGACCACATAGATACAATTGTGGGGAAGGCGAGCCAAAGGTTGCGTTTCATTGGCAGGACACTTAGCAGATGCAACATGTCCACTAAAGAGACAGCTTACACTACACTCGTTCGTCCTATGTTAGAATATTGCTGCGCGGTGTGGGATCCTTACCAGGTGGGATTGTCGGAGGACATCGAAAGGGTGCAAAAAAGCGCAGCTCGTTTTGTATTATCACGTAATAGGGGAGAGAGTGTGGCAGATATGATACGCGAGTTGGGATGGAAGTCATTAAAGCAAAGACGTTTTTCGTCGCGGCGAGATCTATTTACGCAATTTCAGTCACCAACTTTCTCTTCCGAATGCGAAAATATTTTGTTGAGCCCAACCTACATAGGTAGGAATGATCATCAAAATAAAATAAGAGAAATCAGAGCTCGAACAGAAAGGTTTAGATGTTGGTTTTTCCCGCGCGCTGTTTAGGAGTGGAATGGTAGAGAGATATTATGATTTTGGTTCGATGAACCCTCTGCCAAGCACTTAAATTTGAATTGCAGAGTAGTCATGTAGATGTAGATGTAGATGTAGCAGGAAACTGGATTTAAAAAATGCCAAACCTGTCGACGTGACGGGAACCGAAATTAGAAAATGGTTTGGGCTTTCTATCCTTATGGGAACTTTAAAAAAAGCATTGATCGATAATTTTGGTCAACGAATCCGTTGATAGACACACCGATATTTCACAAAACGATGTTCCGCAAACCGATTCAGACTATTATTTTCATTTTTACATTTTTCCGACAGCAACAATAAACCGGTTAATGCCGACCGGCTTGTCAAAGTGCTATTCGTAATTGAATATTTTTCCAAAAAGTTTAAAGAAGCGTTTAATCGAAGTCAAAACATCTCAAATTGAAGGAATGATACCGTGGCGTTGACGGTTAAATTTTAAAGTTTACAATCCGTCGAAAATTTCGAAAAACGGCATACTCATTCGGATACTGTGTGATTCGAGTACGGGATATATTTCCTCATTCAGGATATATTCCGGCGCTGGACAGCCTTTGGCAAAAACGGTGATGGAACTATCGACACCTTGTGATGGAAAATGGCATCACCTCTGCATGGATGATTATTATAACAGTGTAGAACATGAAGAGAAGTTACTTGAAAAGAAAACTTGAGTTTGTGGGTCGATACGGCAAAATAGGGGATTTCGGGAAAATTGAAGCGTGCAAAAATCGATGTGTTTGACGCTTGTCATCAACAGAAAGGTGACAAGCGGCCACAAGCCAAGTAATCCGATCTAGCGCTGCCGGCGCCAAGCGAATAAATTTGTACGAGACGTCCGGACGGCCAAGTGTTAAGCGACGAATGGATATTGGTCTTACGATCACTAGGCAAACGCTATGACCACAACGCCACAGGCGCAGAGTGGCTTTGCACCGACTGTACGGACTACTCTAGCACACCTTGCTCCTCCATGCGGTTTCTCATTCACGCCTCAGACCATTTGCTATTCCTCCCACGTTGTGCTAGGATGGCGTAGTGGTTAGCGCATCTGCCTAGTGATCAGGAGACCCTGGTCCGAAACCACGCCTTTGTACATGTGTCACATTAGTCACCGTACATACATCATAGATGTTTAGGCCTTGAAGATGTCTTTGGAACCATGTAGTTTCATTCGCATAATTCTCTGCCTAATATTTCTTCATCCAGTGCTGTAGGTATCTTCAGAGGATTTAACGATGCAGTAAGCGATTACAGTGTCAAACGAATTCAGCGAGCCGAACTGTTTATAAGTGTCCACACAATGGTCGCTTCACGATGTCATCAGACTGCAGACTAAGACCGTAGAGTCCCGTCGACGTATGTAACGGACCCTTTAGTGGGAAATAGTTGGCGGCGTTTGTTTTATCTGGCACTAAGGTCCATAACATACGCCGACGTGAATTCGCGACCATAGACAGCTTTCTGATGCCGTAGTGGGAATTATGATGCCCAACTGAACACAGACGATGTAAATATTATGCACTTTATTACGTCAACCAAAGGCGAAAATCAAGGAACGAAACACTGTGGAGAAAACCGGAGACATCAAAAAAACAAAAGAGTTACACATGAACCAGGTGTATCTTTAGATCGTTCATCACACAGGCGCTAGGATAGTCCACATTTTGTAACATATTCGACCGCTTGCGCTGCGATACTGCCCCCTACGTGTAGAGCGGAGCTTCTGGAATGAAAAGGAACGCGTATCGAATTATCCTGCCGCTCTCGTGCGAACTGCCACCTGCATCGGCGAGTGAGATCGATCGTTCAGAGGAGAAGTACCTGTCGACGTGTGAGCATCTGCGGCGGCTGACTGCATTGACCATGATTTTAGGTGTTCATTCTAAATCGTTGACATCGAAATAAGTGTCCAAGGAATAGAAAAGCAACTTGAATCACTCAACAGAGGAAAGTCCACTGGACCTGACGGGATACCAATTCGATTCTACACAGAGTACGCGAAAGAACTTGCCCCCCTTCTAACAGGCGTGTACCGCAAGTCTCTAGAGAAGCGGAAGGTTACAAATGATTGGAGAAGAGCACAGGTAGTCCCAGTCTTCAAGAAGGGTCGTCGAGCAGATGCGCAAAACTATAGAATTATATCTCTGACGTCGATCTGTTGTAGAATTTTAGAACATGTTTTTTGCTCGAGTATGATGTCGTTTTAGGAAACCCAGAATCTACTCTGTAGGAATCAACATGGATTCCGCAAACAGCGATCGTGTGAGACCCAACTCGCTTTATTTGTTCATGAGACCCAGAAAATATTAGATACAGGCTCCCAGGTAGATGCTATTTTCCTTGACTTCCGGAAGGCGTTCGATACAGTTCCGCACTGTCGCCTGATAAACAAAGTAAGAGCCTACGGAATATCAGACCAGCTGTGTGGCTGGATTGAAGAATTTTTAGCAAACAGAACACAGCATGTTGTTATCAATGGAGAGACGTCTACAGACGTTAAAGTAACCTCTGGCGTGCCACAGGGGAGTGTCATGGGACCATTGCTTTTCACAAATAAATGACCTAGTAGATAGTGTCGGAAGTTCCAAGCGGCTTTTCGCGGATGATGCTGTAGTATACAGAGAAGTTGCAGCATTAGAAAATTGTAGCGAAATGCTGGAAGATCTGCAGCGGATAGGCACTTGGTGCAGGGAGTGGCAACTGACCCTTAACATAGACAAATGTAATGTATTGCGAATACATAGAAAGAAGGATCCTTTATTGTATGATTATATGATAGCGGAACAAACACTGGTAGCAGTTACTTCTGTAAAATATCTGGGAGTATGCGTGCGGAACGATTTGAAGTGGAATCATAATATTATATTAATTGTTGGTAAGACGGGTACCAGGTTGAGATTCATTGGGAGAGTTCTTAGAAAATGTAGTCCATCAACAAAGGAGGTGGCCTACAAAACACTCGTTCGACCTATACTTGAGTATTGCTCATCAGTGTGGGATCCGTACCAGATCGGGTTGACGGAGGAGATAGAGAAGATCCAAAGAAGAGCGGCGCGTTTCGTCACAGGGTTATTTGGTAACCGTGATTGCGTTGCGGAAATGTTTAGCAAACTCAAGTGGCATACTCTGCAAGAGAGGCGCTCTGCATCGCGGTGTAGCTTGCTCGCCAGGTTTCGAGAGGGTGCGTTTCTGGATGAGGTATCGAATATATTGCTCCCCCTACCTATACCTCCCGAGGAGATCGGTTCGGTTCGGTTGTTTGAGGAAGAAGACCAAACAGCGACGTCATCGGTCTCATCGGATTATGGTAGGAAGTCGGCCGTGCCCTTTCAAAGGAACCATCCTGGCATTTGCCTGGAGCTATTTAGGGAAATCACGGAAAACTTAAATCAGGATGGCTGGACGTGGGATTGAACCGTCGTCCTCCCGAATGCGAGTCCAGTGTGCTAGCTACTGCGCCACCTCGCTCGGTCCGAGTAGATCACGAATGTAAAATTAGAGAGATTTGAGCGCGAAAAGTCCTACGGAAGTGTGTGGGTTTCGCCAAAAACCGTTTCCGCTCCTGATGCGCCGAGGTCAGTTTTGAGGGCAGTCCGCAGCTCAAGTAACACCATCGGCAAGGCGGTCAGCCAGGAAGACTTGTGTACATTAACTCTGTATTGAGCGTTCTGTGTTAGCGTTCCATCATGCTATTGCTTACTGTGTAGCAGCTGGTGAACGATGATGAGCGAAACCAACTAAAGCAGCTAGTTCATTGAACAATGAAGACTCAAATTGTCGACCCAAACCTTGACAATATCCATAATAGGTGTGACTTCGACCCAGCGAGTTGACCTGTCAGTGGCCTTGAAAGGATATCTGAATCAGCCGGCTGGGATGGCCGAGCGGTTCTAGGCGCTACAGAATGGAACCGCGTGACAGCTACGGTCGCAGGTTCGAATCCTGCCTCGAGCATGGATGTGTGTGATGTCCTTAGGTTAGTTAGGTTTAAGTAGTTCTAGGGACTGATGACCTCGGAAGTTAAGTCCCATAGTGCTCACAGCCATTTGAAACATATCTGAATCCCTGCATTGGAGGTAGTGGCCCTACCGGGTCTAAGTGGACACGAGAAAAACGGCGCGTTGGTCCTCGAAAGGAACTGAGAGGCTTCTGGACGTGGCATTCAACTTTTTCCAATTGAGAAGTTAAGCAGATTTTAACCCACAAATAATAATCACGTCCTACCCCCGGCTAAACATAACTATCCGTTACGATACGAATACAGTTTTTGTGCGTCAAAAACCTGTCCCCTTCAACTGAAGAGAATGAAAGATCAGGGTGGGCTCTGAGGAACGTTACAAAAGACGAGGAAGTCGCCCATAGATACTTATTTCAGATGCATTCCAGTCGTCTGTTTCGTAATGAACTCAAGTAAGTCCTCGTCCGTTTCCTATGCCGTATCTAGCCGGAATACGGCAGAGAGCGTATTGATTCTTGTCAAATAGGTGGCAGCTATGTTTTCAGCACCTCGCAGGTGACGCAGCTCGGCAGTGAATTGCGCAATAAATTCTAAGTGGCGATAGTGGCAAGGAGGGCAGAAATTGCGATGGATCTTAAACACGAAAGAAACAGGTTTATAGTCTGTAAAGACAGTGAAGCAGCGTGCTTCTACTTGTGATTGCAAATGTCTAAATGCTTTATAGATATAAGCACTTTCTGTCTAAGTTTCAGACAAGTTACGGGGAAAAATATCGAGAGACTGCCGTGACCCTTTTACCTACTGTTGCAGCATCGCCCCTATTGCAGTCTGGTTAGCGTCTACGACTACTTCCAGTGATGCTGAAGGCAGAGGCTTAGCAAGGATGACTGCCTCTTGCAATGAGGATTTGATTTTGTGGAAAGCAGATAACATTTCAGGTGTCCTTATAAAGGGGCGTTTTTCTCGTGGATCGATGCTGGAAAGCGCTGCTGTGAGCAGTACCTGGACCGTTGGAGGGCAGTTTTTGATATGTTTTGGGAAGGGGAACGGATTGAAAGAATTCCACCTTAGACGGTAGGGGCTTAATACCTTCGGGAACCACCAAATATCCCAAAATATAGATGCCCATTTTTGCGAATCCATAATTGGAAAGCCTCTGAAGAGCAGACAGTAGGTGAATCTCGTGCTCAGTAGTGGATGCATAGAAAGTTAAATCGTCGTCGAGATACACAAATCAGAAATTCAAACCGTGAAGAACCTCATCGAAAAAATACTGTCATGTTTGCGTGCCGTCCTGAGAGCCAGCATCTGTACATCTTTGAAGAAGCAAAAGAGCGTAATTACTTGTATCTTGTGAGCATCCTCTGGATCTACTAGAATCTCATGATAGGCAATAACACTAAATAACTGGGATCCTGCCAGAGCGGCCATAAAATAATGTAATGGGGGAATAGGATAGCCACCTGTTGTGGTTCAGGCATTCAGGATGCAGTAGTCACCACACGGACGCCATGAACCGTCTTTTTTTCGAATTAGATATGGGGGAGACGCCAGTGGGCTGGCATAACGTCTGATAACCCTTACAGCGAACTAATCGTCAAACTCTTTCTTTGGAGCAGCATTTTTATCAGGAGCCAACCAATGGGCCTTCTAAGCAGCCGTTCACCCTGGCCTAGTGGGATTATAATCTGTAGTGCTATGTTTTGCGTGAAACGCTGGTCTGTGCTAGCATTCTGCTACGTCCATGATGGTACCGGGAGTGACGTCATTTGTGAGTTGACGTAAATGCTCGTGAGGGGTAGGAAGTGCAGCGCTAGTGTCGGAAATATGGGAACCATGGCCACCCAGTGCCTTGCTGTCCGTGAGGATGTGCATCTTTGTAACTTTTGAAATCAGAGCACTAACGATGGACAGCAGCAATGCTGCAGCAAGGTAAGGCGTTCCTTTAACACAGGTTTTTTTGTATCTACCACTGAACATACTGAATCCCACTTATGTACGGATATGGGTTGTTCCCGACCCAGAAGCGTCTCGTGCAATTGTCTTATGATCGACCGTATACATGGTCATACAATTTCATTGTTCACGTGAATTGTGGCCTTTGCATGGACAGTGGCATCAGTGGAGAAAATCGTCGCCGAGTATTGGCTAAGTGACGCCAGAGATCAGAAAGTCGATCGAAAATTCGTGTAATAACATAAGAATTCTCCCACTATTGGCTGCTATGAGCCATGATTTTGCGGATAAATGGTTTCTTCGTAGTGCATGCAGGACACTGATGTCTGAGCCTGTGTCAGTCAAATAAAGTAGCTCATTACACACGTTCTTGATGTACAGCCGAGGTAACACAGAGACAATGTGAAGACTACTTGGCTTATCAGCTGCGTTTGAGACAAATATGTTGAAAATAGATAGAATACGTTGTCATCACGTTGCGAGTTATGAGTGATCCACCTTTATCTCGAGAGGGCCGAACTGATTATAGCATTGGAGCAATCGGTCGCGCACAATTTCGATCGCTGTCCTGATTTGGGAAATCGCATGACTACAGGCATCTGTGCGCCAGTTGTCCGAAGCGTGAATGTTACCAACACAGGTTTGCGTGCTGATTGAAGTTACCTCGTGCGCTGGGCTGTGTGGCGGGTTGAGTGTTGCTGGAAGTGTCTGGCGCTCCTCGGAGGTGGCGCTGAAGAAGAGCTTCGACACTGCCTCGTGGAGCACTCACTAGTTCTGCAAGTGGAAGCTGCTGCTCCTTAGCGGCGGCATCTGTAACCATGCCGAAGACACCGTGTTATACAGTTTGTGAGGAACCACTTGCGTCACTGTGTGATAGAACATGATAAAGGTGATCTGTCGCTCGAAGGGTGAGGAGGTACTGAAAATCACTGCGCTTTTCACCGCGAGGGGTAACTGGCTCATCCAGATCTGAGCATGCTGTCGGGAACTTCGGTCCCGGAAATCAGTGCTCGCAGGTTACGCCAGAAAACGGAAGGGCCATGTCACCAATAGCTTCATCTTGCAGCACCTGTTGAATGCGGATATCTGTCGGTTGGAGCAATGGGCGTGTTGTGCCTAACATTTGATAGAAACAACATATTATTCGGGTCGAATGCTCCTGTAACGAGGAGAAATTGCATATTATTATCTGAGATGCCATAGGCCTGAAGGAAAGTTCAAGGGGCCAGAACCAAAAATAAGGCTGTTGCGATATGTACTGCGGTGCTACGAATTTACTACGCCGCACGGACTGGGAGATGCAGTTTAGTGGCGAACTGTCTATGAACTACATAAAACAGGAAGTGCCCGGAATTTGTACGGAAATTAGTGTCGGTTGTAGAAAAGGTCTTCTTGAACACCCAATAAGAGTCTTCGATGTGTAGTGTCTACATTAGTAGGCGAAGTGATCGCGCTGTTGATTAGCTTATCGTCTGCAATGGTCGGGGACACCTCTTGTGGGAACTATGATCCACAGCTGAATACAGGGGTTGCAGATATTATACGCTTTACTGTTTAATCAAAAGCGAATATCAAGGAACAAAGCTCTCGTAAAGAGAGATCACAAGGGCAGAGGGATTACACAAAAGAAAAGATGCAACTAGATGGTCCGTCACATAGACACGAATGTAGTCCACACGCTCAGTTACACGTTCGACTGCTTGCGTTGCCACAACGTCACGAACCGACCATTGTGTGGACACACAAAGATATTTCGGCTTGCTGAGCATGCCTGACACGGTAACTGCCTTCTGTGTCGCTGAAGCTCCAGCACTGAAAGACCAAACTTTTGAAGAGAACTATGGCTTTGACCACGGGCTAATGCCCATAAAACAAGAATCTTCTGGGTCGTCTTGTCATCCTTTTATCGGGCAGCACAGTTCATAATCCAAACAGTAAATTCGTCTCTTGTCTTAGTTTTTTATTGGTAGACTTTGCCTCTAAGCCAGTGCAACATACAAAACTTAAGGCGGTAAGAAAAAATGGTTCAAATGGCTCTGAGCACAATGGGACTTAACATCTGAGGTCATCAGTCCCCTAGAACTTACAACTACTGAAACCTAACTAACCTAAGGACATCACACGCATCCATGCCCAGGGCAGGATTCAAACCTGCGACCGTAGCAGTCGCGCGTTACGGACTGAAGCGCCTAGAACCGCTCGGCCAGCGCAGCCGGCAAGGCGGTAAGATCCAGGGACCTTGGTGGCGAGCAAACTTAATCATTTTTTAAACTTCCTGGCAGATTAAAACTGTGTGCCGGACCGAGGCTCCAACTCGGGACCATTGCCTTTCGCGGGCAAGTGCTCTACCATATTTTTATTGTGCACCTATCTTCTCATTTACACAAGTTTAATCTCCAAAAATAAAAGAAACAAAATCAAATCAACCCCTACTTGGCACAGCCACTTTAACTCTGCCATAAAAAAAGTAATGAACTAACCCTTTTCAGGCGTTGCCCTTAACTATTCCCTCACTTTTATTTATTTATTTATTTTCATGATTACATTTAGGAAACGTGTACAAATGATAATTCTAGTAACTAAGTGTTACAACAACAAAGGTGGCATTCAAAGAGTAAACAGAAAATAAAAATGTAAATCACTAATGCTATTCCAGCTAAAAAAATTCTTCAATAAACGTAACTGGTTCCATCTGGTACTTCTTCATCGTTATCTGATATCTCCAACAGCGCCTCTGAAGGGTACCTGCAACGCAGGCATTCTGATTCGCTAGTGCCTCAAGGAAAACAGCAGTCCTTGAAGTAGCCTGTCCTTTCCTTCTCTCATCGCTGACAAGGCAGGACGTTCAGCCGTAAGTGTGATGCGGCGCAGAACATCAACCGCAGCTTGGCACTCTCCAACTGAGTGGGGGGTGGACGAAAACACTGCGTAAATAATTTGCGAAGCGCGTACGGTATCTCTGTGTGCGTTCGAGGGCATTCTGAGCATTTTTTAGGAACCAACAGTAATCAAGCTGCTATTCCTCTCCGTCGCTAAAGATATAGGCGACGGTAATTTCTTTGAACCATGTAAGCGAATGGTATTTTGCGGCGGGAAAGTAAGATTCATCTGGACAGAGGAGGGTCTGAGGGTCAATCATATCAGGCGTGACCCGGAGGTAACAAGATAATATCTTCTGTGTTAGTCGCCAAACTCCGGACGACGATACGCGTGTAAAGCGATGTTAATCGGTATCCAAGAGGTGACAATCTGGGCAATAAGGTGAGTCTTCCAGTCCAATAGCGTGAATCCGCTGTCGTGTCGCATATATTTATTTGCGATCTGATAACACTTTGAACGCACCGTGGATGACAGCACATTGTGGTATATCGTTTTCCACACTCTTGGCCAATGAACCGTAGGGCACTTGTTTTCCACCACGTTATGGGGAACAGCCCGCTGAAGGTTGGTATAAAAATCTTTCGCCTTTGGTGGATGTGTGGCGGGGAGGTTCGAGCTGACATAGCTGTAATCAAGAACGCAGGTCGACACATGGGAGAGCTGTGGTACGACGTGCGCAACCAACACCAGCGGAACGTGAGAGACTGGCAGCAGAACCTGTAGCAAACGACCCGTCAGAGAGGTATGTTAACTTTTCCATCGTTTCCTCATGTTGATCATGTAAAGGCCAGCTGCTCTCGCCCTGACGTTGACTAATCCCAGCCCCCCTTTGTGCACTGGGAGGGTAAGAGTGTCGTATCGTACTTTAAATGTATGACCTGCGGAAACGTAGTAACTGAAGGCCGCCTGAAGCCGGCGACCTATCTGCGGCGGTAGTGGGAGGACCTGTGCCACGTGGTTGAGTTTTGATGCCACGTAGAGGTTCAGGTATTCAACACGTTGTAGCTGATTCAAGTCCCGGAACAGGTTCTGGCGCACCATCGTGCGTATGATCTGTAGTAACCGTTGGTAGTTTGCTGCAGCTGTTTTACGTACATCCTTCGTGAACGTGATTCCCAAATATCGCAGATCAGAAACTGGTGGGAGGGGAGCGAGGGCTTCCGGTTCGAGACCACACCCAATATCCAACGCCGCTGACTTCTTGATGTTCAGACGACTGCCTGCGGCCTGATCTGTATCGCTTGATGAAGCTTAGTACGCTTTGAACTTTGTCACTGGAACGAACCAGCAGTATCAGGTCGTCAGCGAATGCCCTATAGCGAAAGGTGACGTCCCACAGCGTGACGCCAGATAGCCGTTGGTTAAGGCCCCCTAAGAGTGGCTCGAGTGTGATTGCATAAAGGTAGGCAGAAAGGGGACAATCTTGTAGTAGAGACTTCTTAGTGGTACTGGTCCTACCGTACTTCCATTGACCTGCACGTGTGAGTTGGCTGCGGTCCAAAGACGCCATAGGCTGTCAATGAAGCCCGGGGGTAATCCCATACGGTCCATAACTCGTAGGAGGAAGTTATGGTGCACTCTATCAAAGGTGCGATTGAAATTGATGGAGACGATCGCCGGTCTCAGACGGCACGCAGAGGCGCTCGATATTAAATCCCTGCAGTCAGCGGTGGCCATGTGTATGTTGGCTTCTACCCCCTGCGACGTCTGTTATGGGGCGAGAATCATCGGCAAAGTCGTCTTAATACGGCTTGCCATAAGCCCGGTGAAAATCTTGTAGTTGGCGTTCAGCATTGTGAGCGGCCGATAGTCGTTAATTGATCGCCGTCTACCTGGCTTGTGTACCGGTATGAGAAATCCTTCTACAAACGCTGGCGGAACAACACAGTCTGGAGACGTAAGTTCGCGGAACATTACAACCCAGCGAGGCATCATGATGTCACGGTAGGTCCAGTAGAATCCGATGGGCAATCCATCATGCCCAGGAGACTTATAGGCCGCACCTTTGTCCAGGGCGTCTTCGACTTCTTCGAGTGAGACTTCCTCCGTTAGTGCAATCACGGTAGCCCCGTCGATAGTACGTGTTACCTGCAGTAACATTCCAGTAGTGACCTTGTCATCTGCGGTTCTTTCCTGTTAAAGAAGACGAAAATGATCCTCAACTGCATTTACTATGGTTTCTTGGGTCGCACAGAAACAATCGTCTTATGTCCTGAGTTGTGCGATTAAATGTTGGCGATGTCGGCGCTTAGCCGCCACAACGTGGTTCATAGTGGGTTCCTCCGCGGCCTTTCGGTCGTGCAGTCGCGAGCGGACTACGGCACCTTTTAGTCGGCTCTTCGACAATGATAGTATGTGAGCCTCGATTCTGCATTGGTCATGTTGTCTCTTCGGGGAAGGGGGTAAAGCGTCGAGGTCCCTGAGTGCCGCGTAGTAAAGATCGATGGTCTGTCGATGCCACGCCGCCACGTCCGTGCCAAACTGCATAAGTGTCCTGCGTATGGCTGGTTTGGCACAGAGGAGACACCACTCCAGAGTCTAGGTGTGTCGGGGGTGACGGCGTTCACAGTCAGTCGGCGTTGCTTCAACTTGCCGACTGCAATCTAGGTCCTGGAGATGAGTTATATTAAGCTTCCAAAAGCCATTGCTGCGCCAGACTTGTTAGGAGAGGAGACGTATAGTGCACATGTAGACACTGAATAGGCCTGACGCCATAGTTCAGCTGCCACCACTCCTTGTGTGAGGCTTTGCGACACATATATGCGACCTAGTCGGCTGGCCGAATGACTGGTAAGGTGAGTGTGGCCACAGCGATTACCGTGGACTTTTTCCCACGTGCCGCACAAGTGAAGTTCTTGTACCATCACACCCAGTTCCGGACAAGGCACATAGTGTGGGATTAGGTCCTGGGGGTGAAGTGCGCAATTAAAATCGCCAGCGAAGACGCTGTTTCCGTGCCGTCCGAGGAAAAGGGGGGCGACATCCTTGGAGTAGAATCGGGCATCACATATGAGGCGTAACCATAAAAGTTCGGGAGTGCGGTCGTTTTCACTTCTTGTAGGAAAGCAAAATCAACTCCCATGGCTCGTATTGTTTCTTTCAAAATTGGATCTTGACAGGAGAATTTATCATGTTGATATTCATTGTCACCAAGCGGTAAGCCTGGCAAAGCGTTGTATGGGCAAGGTTATCCATGTTGATGTTGGAGAGAAGCGAACATCGAAAGTGATGTCACCCCCCCACCGAACGCGGTCCTCCTTGTGCTGCTTATGCTGCACGATCCGGCGGCGCCTCAGCTGGCCCCGGATCGGGATCTTGTGTCTCGACGTCCTCGGCCCACGAAGCGGGCGCGGGTGTCTGTTCATGTGCCACAGGGTCGGAATTTTTGATAGTAAGGAACCAGTCGAATTCGTTGCCTGCGTTGGTACCTTCCTGCTGCTCACTGCGTATGTCAAGGGTCTGCTAGTCGAATGCTGCATGTTTCTCCGTCTGTTCTGCAAGGTTGTAGTCAGTGGAAACTGCCTCAGCCTCGCGGTTGGCTTCTTGAGTGGTCAGTTTTTCTTCCCCAGCATAATGTGAACCACCGCGTTCCGACACGTGTTCCGACACGGTCCGACTATGGCGCTTTCGGCGTTACTGATCGTCGAGGTTTCTGTCCGTGGAAGGTGATTCCTGTACCGCTAAATCCGTCGGCTGTGTCTGTTTTGAGGAGAAAGTAGTGAGCGCCGCCGCGTAAGTCACGGGGAGAATAGTCTTCGTCGGTGGAGGTGCAACGTCCGTCGGTGGGAGTTGTGTGATCCGACGCTGGAGGCACTCAGAACGAAGGTGAACTTCCTAGCCGCGTCCGAAACACGTCTTCGGCTGGCCGTCATAAATAACTGTGGCCCGGCACCTTCCTATCTGTAGGTAGGATGGCACGTGTCGTTGGAGGTGAAGGAGCACTTGGCGTACTCCATTGAGCAGTATATACATCTTAAACTGGGTCCATTTTTCAGCCACGGGTTCGTGTGCCGTGCCGTGGGGGCGGAGTGCCGCCACAACATCTGCCACAGGGAGTTAAAACGGATGTTGGATTATGCGTCTAGTCTGCAGTCCCATTGCGGCATGGCCGACCTCGACAGTACCAACATTTCCATCTGCATGGCAGAAGCGGAGTTCTTGTTTCATCTCAAGAAGCACCTTGGTGCATGTAGCTTCGTTTGTGAGTTTTACATAATCTGTGATACTGACGATCGAAAAGTGGGTGCCGACAACGTCGCCAGCCGGGATCTTGGCTTCCTCTTTTAAAAAGCGTTTGACTTCGAGCGCCTTTCGTCGGGTAAAGTCGTTCCGAAATGAGAATTTCAAGGTTAATCTTCTGTACAGGTTTTCCACGGTGTTGTAGCGCTACGGTGTCACGTTAGTGTCGGCCAGAGGAAGTAAACAACGCGTTCGGGCCCGTGCTGCTGGCGGAAAGCACACACTGCACATCTGCTTCGCTCGGCTGCGAGAGCCGGACTGCCATCTGAGCTACCCATTCACGACTCACGGCCCGTCCTCACAGCCTCACTTCTGCCAGTTCATCGCCTCCTACCTTCCAAACTTCACAGAAGCTCTCCTGCGAACCTTACGGAATTACTACTCCTGGAAGAAGGGATATTGCGGAGATATGGCTTTGTCACAGCCTGGGGGATGTTTCCAGATTTAGATTTCCCAGGTTCGCAGGAAAGCTTCTGTGAAGTTTGGATGGTAGGACACGAGGTACTGCCAGAAATGAGTCGTGCTTGGGTTGTTCAGATGGTGTACTCGCTTCGACGTTACATATGCTAAAATTGGAACGATACAGAGATGATTAGCGTTGCCCCTGCGCAAGGATGACACGCAAAATCGTGAAGCGTTTCACGTTTTCACGGTAGCTCAGCGTGTTCGGTCAGAGATTTAGTCGCCCTCTGTAACAAAAAACTGAGTAAACAGATCAACGATGAACCTGAATGGGTGCCATGGGACTTCCGCCCCGAACGAATGGAACGAACAATAAAGAACAAAACGAGATAAGGAAAAGGTAGTAGAGCACTTGTCCGCGGAAGGCAAAGGTCCGGAGTTCGAGTATCGGTCCGGCACCCAGTTTTAATCTGCCAGGAAGTTTCATAACAGCGCACGCTCCACTGCAGAGTGAAAATCTCATTCTTAATCATTTTTCTCATCCATATTCCCAGAGATGTTGCCTTTAGACGAAGTGTACCCTGACGGGTAAAATGTGAAGAGACCTCGTTACTCTGAAAGCACTCAACCACGCTTGTAGCAAAAGGGACTTTTGTAGATGGTACAAGAAATGGAAAGAAATGGAAATTCTTCGTTGTATTACAAGAGATAACAAAAGACCGAGACAACGACATTAGGAAACATTCTGAAAAATCACTGCGTATAGCTGAATACTGTAACACACAGGAATGTCTATAGGAGGCCTTTACCCAGGAAATATCAATATGTGGAGATCAAACTACGTAGTGTGGCGAATATAGCTGCAGGCAACTCTCTGATACATTACAATAAGGCGAGAAGCTCAAATACTTAAGTGTACTACTCACAATCGTGCGTACAATGCACAATGCATATTCCTCTTTGGTCATAGTTGATCTCAGTCATAGCTGAAGTGTAAGAATTGTTCAATTTTAAACAGGATTACTACGGTCAGGACTTTGATAAATATGAAAGTTGTTATTTGACATACAAACACAATACAACATTCCTTCTTTCTTCTCGAACACTTATACATCGTTTCTCCTATTCTGCCCTCTACAATATTATTTACTTATGAGTACGCAACCGTTCCTGCTCTGAAGAATACCATAGACAAATTTACATCGTTTGCGATAAGATCCTTGGAACGAAAATCGCAATTTGTAGATATTAGCAGTATACAGTAGACACTGAATTTCTTTTATTTACCATTGTTATTATACATATATGGTATTGGACATTAAAAATTTCGTCTAACTATTAATAATGCATATTCCTCTGGCACGTAACTGTGGAAAGTGATTCCCGTTCATTAAATTCGTTTGATGGTAGACAATTAGGAGAATGCCTCATATCTTTATGAAAGCGTTACTGCCTTTGTTCGTTGTCTACGTCTTCATAAAGTAATATTATCACGATAAGTGGCCTTATTGAATCTTAGGTTACATTTTAAATTTTATAAAAACTCTATTTATTTCATAATTATTTATTTGATTTTTAACATCATTGGAGACGGAAAATAGAGATATATTAGATATACGAATGCCTGGTCTCGCGGCGATATGAGTTAACAAAACATTCTCGGGCCTCCAGCCGTGTCAGGTGATCAAAATCCAACGAGCTCTCCCCGGCCCGCGGCGACGCCGCGTAGTCTAGGGCACTTTGCCACGGTTCGCGCGGTTTCCCCCGTCGGAGGTTGGATTCCTCCCTCGGGCATGGGTGTGTGTGTGTGATGTCCTTAGCGTAAGTTAGTTTAAGTAGAGAATAAGCCTAGGGACCGATGACCTCAGCAGTTTGGTCCCTCGGAACTTACAACAAATTTCTCGTCGGCTATAATCAAAAAGTAAATGAGTGCCGTTTCGCCGTGGCATCGCCGTTATGCGCTGCTTGTCGTGATATCACTGGTGCTCTCTTCTTCTCAGATACGATAATTTTGCGTCCCGTGTTTTCCGTCCCGCATGCGTCGCACCCGGTTTCAAACTCGCGATGGCTTGTCCCAGTCTGTGCTGAGGTGCAAACCGTCGTCCTTACTGACGATGTTCTCAGACATTTTTATTTCTACAGACTGTTTTAAAATTCTATCCCAAAACGGCTGATTTTTCAGGTTATCGAGTGCGAAAGCACCTCTTGTGCTCAGCACGGCGTTGCTCACCAGTGCACACTGTTCGGCTGATGCTGCGCGAATTAGATTAGGAAATGAGACACTTAAAGTAGTAAAGGAGTTTTGCTATTTGGGGCTGATGATGCTCGAAGTAGACAGGATATAAAATGTAGACTGGCAATGGCAAGGAAAACGTTTCTGAAGAAGAGAAATTTGTTAACATCGAGTATTGATTTAAGTGTCAGGAAGTTGTTTCTGAAAGTATTTGTATGGAGTGTAGCCATGTATGGAAGTGAAACGTGGACGATAACTAGTTTAGACAAGAAGAGAATAGAAGCTTTCGAAATGTGGTGCTACAGAAGAATGCTGAAGATTAGATGGGTAGATGACATATTGTTATTGAATAGAATTGGGGAGATGAGGAGTTTGTGGCACAACTTGAATAAGGGATCGATTGGTAGGACATGTTCTGAGGCATCAAGGGATCACCAATTTAGTACTGGAGGGCAGCGTGGAGGGTAAAAATCGTAGAGGGAGACCAAGACATGAATACACTAAGCAGATTCACAAGGATGTAATCTGCAGTAGGTACTGGGAGGTGAAGAGGCTTGCACAGGATAGAGTAGCATGGAGAGCTGCATCAAACCAGTCTCAGGACTGAAGACCACAACAACAACATTTGAAGAACCTAATAAAGAGCAAGTCTGTTCGAGAAAGTATGACATTGCAATGGAAATTAATTATTAGAGCCTCAAGGACAATTACATAAAAATTTGCTACTGCACGTAATACCTATAGATCGCTAGTTTCTTATCACGCCGATTTTGGCATATGGTCTATTTGACTTTTCCGCGTTTATTTCTGGAAGAAAACTAACTACTTTGATTAGGCAACAATGCTACTTTGCGATTCGCAGTATTGCAATAACTTTCGCCCAAAACTTCTTTGCTTAGGTTGTTGCTCGGAAATGAAATTTGGTTTACTTTTTAAATCTTCTTAGGGTGAAACGCCGTAGCCGTTTTGCAGGGACCTCTTCTATGGATTCGTCGCAGTAACTACCGCACTGGTCCACTTCAGCCTGTTAGGGATGTCCCCACGCGCTGTTCGGCCCTAAGCACAAGGCAGTTGGCACAAACAGCCGACGCAGCTCTGGGGCCAGATATTCAGCAGCTGATTACTATGGATAATGACGCAGATTAATCCAGTCGTGTAGCGTGCATGGACTATTAGCCGAGCAGGGCGGCTAATGCAGGTGATGCGGATTTATGGTAGCGATACGGCGCACATCGCCCATGGGTTGTCTCCAGTGGATAGGGTATACACACCTATTGACAACATATCTGTACCTTAGTTCTATCGGCTGGCAAATGAAATGAATTGCTTGAATCAGAAGATAGGACAAAAGTATGGAAATTAGTAGTTTAATATTTCTTGTCTGAATATGCTTCAAGTACAACTAAAATGTAATGATATCGTTTCCCTAATAAATACTTTCGTTTCCGGAATAAAGCCAATTGAGTCATGAGTGCAGAGAAATAAAATCGAGAAAGGAGTATGATAAAAATAGTAGATGCAAAATACGGTCCTGCTGAGTTGATACGTAAATCGAGTAGTTTTTAATTTTTGTCTAAAATAACTGCCTTTAAACCCTTTATCTACAAAAGAAAATAATTTTCGTTGTAATCTTAGTGAAGTAACGCGCCCTTCCAAAATAAATATAGAGTTTTAGCTGTCCCGTGAGATCAACGTAAACCTCCACTCTAATATTACCTTGTCGGTCTACGCAGGTGTGTTAGGACATTCTGCACTATCAAAAAATTAGCCTAGATGCGATGGAAGTATTAGTCTCCACTGAAATTACTACGATTAATGTGTATGTGGACCTATTCCAACTTCCGTGGACGCAGGACGGATTACAGATGCCACTGGATTTAGGAACCAGTATTATAAACGAATGTTCATATTTTGTCAGTGGTTTTACATCAACGTTGCACGTCATACCGTCGTTTACAAATCCCCAAACCGTTCCAGTCGCTTCAGATTTATCTGAAGCTATAGGTGAGAGCTATAGGTGAAGGCTGTTAATTCCTTCGGCAAGTGACACAGCACTTAAACTGTGAAACTTCGGCATATCTTCTTTCATGCGTGTAATTTCATTCGTATTTCAGCCGCTATATACAGTGAAATGTTTTCCCTGAAAACCAAAATATTTAAATGAGTTACTGTATTGAATAAGACCTAAATGTAAAATCTTCACTTGATGATTCCTGACAGGAAGCAAAACAAAAGCGTTAATGTCAATATACACTCTGAAATGCATATTTCACATGGCAGATGACACTGTGCAATTGCCACTAGGGATGAGAAATGACAGGACGTTTCCTCAGAAACTTGAGATCATGTCTATTGATTTCTCGTAAAGAGAATGTAAGGTTGGTTCTGACATCTTGATTCCGCAGCACAGTAGGTCTGAGGACAACAGTCTCGGACTTCTACGAAAAATTGAACAAGAACGTTAAACTCTATCCGACAGCAGCACAGACGACGAAAATCAAGTTTCTTTTGTATAAAACCATCAGTAAATCTATCTTTACAAATTTTCAAATCACCTGTAACTATCTTTGCTACCAGTTTATTGTTTTATTTTCGCCCTTGTTTATGTTCCATGTCCTTTGGCAACAGAAACTGACAGCCAAACATCCTCTCATACGAGGCGATGAAACAACATTAAAGAAAAAAAATTATCGAGAGGCGGCACAAACTTATTGAGAAAGAAAGAAAGTACTGTCGGAATCACAGTATATACTGCCAAAAAGAAAAAAAAAATACTGCACCTTGAAAGAAGACGTTGATTTTAATCCGATGACAGCAAGTGCCACCTAGGGGGATAGTAGATGTATTGATAGCGATTACAACATCTCCCGCCAACAGATAGCGTAGTAAAAGCTACCAGAGCGCCATTTGTGTCTACCCTTTAATAGGGAACTGAAATCCCTGGGACTAGCAGGACAGAGCGGGTGAGGTTACATTTGTGGGAAGGGGCCAAAATAAGTTGCTGTCAGTTACACTCAACATATAAATTTTACTAGCTAAAACACACCATAACATAAGCAAGAATTAAAAACGCTCAAGGTTTTAACGAAAGAGCTCCATTGATTTGATTTAAATCGGCTGAAAGACACATACGAAAATCCAGGGCCCAAGGCCTAACCAAGGAATAGCGATCCAAGAGTTCTTCTGGGAGTTTCACTTCTTTCAATATTTTTTTTTGTACTTCAATAAAAATAGACTGAAGGCCATACATTAAGCAAGAACAGTGTTACGGCTTAAGGCCAAAACAAAGATTTTCAGTGTTAATTCTAAATAGGTTGATATCCAGGTGAAGGCCGTAAATCAACCAAAGAATTTAACAGCTTAAAGCATAGCAAGAAGGGCTTTCAGTCTAACAGGCTGAGGGCCTTAGCTTAAAACATTTGATGCAAACCCGGCTGAGGGCCTCATACTAAAGAATAACAATGTTATGACTTTAGGGAAGACCAAGTTTTAAAATTTTTAGTTTAAGAGAGATTAAAACTCGGCTGAAGTCCACATACTAAAGAATAACAATCTTATGAACTAAGGGCAAGACCAAAATTTTGAAATTTTAATTTAAAAGAGATTAAAATTCGGCTGAAGGCCACACAGAGTACTTAAGACTAAAAGGAAGTCACTATGTAAAACTCAAGGAGCGGCGCTCAGAAGATTCCAAGTGTCGGCCTGGGGAGGAAACCCTAATCACTGTTTACGTGAGGCAGACAGCCAAGCGTCACACTAAACAGTCGGGTTGCAGCACGACCTGCCGACGGCTGACGAACCAACCAACCGCCTAATCAATTCCGTTCCACCCGACCAATAGCACGACAACCAAGGTACCAGCGAAGACGAAGATCGCAGCAGAATTATATCTTAATAACTGGCGCATAAAACCCTGCCAAGGCACAATAAACACTCAAGAGAAAAGGAGAAAAGCACAGGTTCACTGATTACTCAGCTCCAGTATGCAGGTGCGGTGGGCGACGAACTTTGCAGTTTTCGCAGCTAGTACCACACAACTCCGACCACACGCCACCAGCGGCCTCAGCCTGATCACACGTCACAGAGACTTCCTCGTTGCTCCGCCGCAACCGACCAGCTCCTATACCCGGAAACGGTCAAAAGATCAAATACACGTCGGCCGAGGAGACGACAGACCGAACGACCATCCAACGGTTCTTCACGCTCCAGTCTTCTTCAGTCGGACAGTCCATGTGTGTCGCCAGGGATCCGCCAGTACTGGCTGTCCGTACCTCACTGGGGCTCCGTGCCCGACCCTCCTTCGCCCCCGACCGCTGCTCCGTCCTTGTCTGCTGCTCCGTGTACGACTGCGCTGATGGTCCATGTCCAACTGGCTTGTTTTTTTTTTTTTTTTTACTTTATTGTTAGTTTAAAGCCTGTACAACAGGCAGGCTGGCAGCAGCACACTACGCTGCTCTTCAGCCATAGAATAGACAAGCAGTAGAAACAGGAGAAAACATAAAAGTTACAAAAGGTGGGCAATAAAACAGGAGACACAGAGAGACAAACACGGAGCCGTTCACACTCGTCGAAAATCCACACTGCCAACAGATGAGTCGACGCACAAACACTGAAGATGACGATGGCACTGGTGAACGAGGGAGTGCGACGGTGAACACGGAACACTAAACATGACGGCACACACGAAACACTGACGGCGGTGATCTCCAGCGCGCGAATGTCCACTTAGCGTGTGCGAGTCCGGGGACCTGCCAAGAGGGGAACAGGGGTGAGGTGGGGGAGAGGGGAGAAAAAGGATGCCAATGGCGGAGGAGACGGGGGCAGGAGGAGAGGGACAGGGGAGGGGAGGCCCGGGGGAGGAGGGGAGAGAAAAGGAAGAGGGAGGGAAAAGGGAGAGAAGGGAGGGAGGGTGCCCAGAGGAGCAAGCACAGGAGGAGGGCGGGAGGATCAAAGTTGGTAGGAGGGGTAGATGGAGGGGAGGAGGGCATCATCAGGGAGGGGGAGCTGGCGGAAGCCACCTTGGGAGAGGGTAAGGAGGATGGACAGATGGAGACCGGGCGGGACGTGGGAATACAGGCGCGGCAGCGGGCGGGGGTGGGAGAGGATCCAACTGGCTTCTCGACACTCGACGACCCGGAAATACTATCGGTTGCTCCAGAGATGGTACGACAGTGCACTATCGATATGCACTGCTGCTGCCACTCATGACCAAGTAGGGCAGGAAGTTAGTGACGCCAGTAAATGGAATATGAAAACGAGGCGGAAGTACCGTAATCTATGATGACAAACCAAAAATGGCATGAACACCAGCCGTGCACGATTCAGGAACGCTCACAGCAAGAAGACTGAGTGTAGCGCAGGTGTGTGAAGCAAGCAGGCAGCTATGCCACGGAGATTCACTCCTGCTTCATACAACCAACTGAGCGAACTTAAAGAGGGCTACGTTGTGGCCTTCTGAGTGACAGAATGGTCCTTTCAGAGAATTTCCACACAAGATAGATGTGTTGTGACAGTTGTGGGCGATGCACGACAATACACGTGAATATTTTCACACTGGCAGATGAGTTTCTGGACACCCATGCAGCACAGACGCCCGCCAAGATTGTCGCTGATTGTAAAGACAGTAAGGGCAGATCCTACAGCTACCACAGCATAGGAAAGAGGACGTGTGAGCCCAGATGAGTCAACAGCGATTGTTGCGCACCGGTTATTAGCAGTGGGGCTATGTGCACGGACACCTCTAACCCGCCTTCCACTCACCCACAACTTGGACGTGCATGGCTCGACTGCTGCCGTCAGAGGATCACTTACTACAGGGGGTAGCCCGCCGCGTTCTTCAACGATGGAAACAGCCATTGCCTGCACGCAAGTGGTGCTCGTTTGGACATACGACGCAGACCTGGTGAGCGCTGTGGCGTAGCGTGCATTCGTCCAAGACACACTGGCCACACACCGGACCTTAGGGTCTTCCGTTCACGTTGAATGTTTCTGGTGGGGGCGCTAACCAATGCTTGGTATCTGTTTGCGTTGTTTCAACAGGACAATGCTCACCCACGCACTGCTCGTGAAACTTCAGAAGCCTTCCTGGTCAGCACGACCGGACTTGTCTCCAGTCGGGCACTTGGGGATATGATGGGACGACTAGTGAGTCGTGCGACACGTGAACCAGCAACTCTTACAGAACTAGGTGATCACGTCGATCAGGACAGTATCTGCTATCTGTACAATCGACTAGAAGCCAGAGTTAGCGCCTGATTTGTCAACTATGCAGGCTACACCACTTACTAATATGGGTGTTTCAGCATGGGTCAGAATAACGTTTCCCAGGACAGTGCCCACTATCTGTACAATCGACTAGATTCCAGAGCTAGCGCTTGAATTGCCACACGTGGAGGCTACACCACGTACTAATACGAGTGTTTCAGCTTGGTTTAATACCTGGTGTCTCAGAACCGCTTGTGCTATTGATCTGTAAATGTAATCATTTCATATACCCCATATACTCTGTTACAGCAATAAATCTTCAGTCAATTGGAAACTTCTAAAAGGGTGCACAAATTTCCGGCAGTGTGTTATAAGCTTCTTTTCTGAATCTGACACCGAGGCCTTTTCTGTATGTGTCAAACACATGAGACGTTTTTACACCAGTATGAGAGGAACTCGATCCCCGTGATATTGGAACATCCACATAAAGAGCTAGAGTCGTTTAGGTGGCTTGGTGTAAGCCAAACGGTACTGTTGTGTATCCTACAAGACACCGCACTGAGGCTATCAGCTACAATATGTGCAAGAGGTGTTACGAAATGGATTTTCTTCCTGAAGAAAGTTTTGGCCAGTCTTATACAGAAGGCTACCATAGTTGATTGCGGGAACTTAGCTCCAGCCCGGAAACTTGCTTCTTGCGGGCATTGCTCTTATCGAATGGGTCATCGAAGAGCGTCGCAGCTTTACTTCTACTAACTACACTTCCTGCAGAAAGCCACTATCTGATATCGAATCGCGCTGCAGCACATAGTTTTAATCTGCTAAGAGTTTTCAAAACAGCGTACACTGAGCTTCCGAGAGGAAGATGCATTATATACAAATTTATCATCAATGGATCACATGAAATATCCAAGTAATCGTTGAATCTTGTCATCAGTTGTTAACGTCACTGAGGGGCAGGCATTCGTGATCATCACCTGATTTGTGTTCTATTGAGAGTATTCACGGACATATATACACGGAATTTCTGTCGACCACTCTGTGTTTAATATCTGAAGAGTGTTGTGATTTGCATCGCCAAAGGACTGATGCGTGCCATAACGCTGGTCCTCTTTCGCATTAATATTTGCCGGAACCTCACTAAATGCTACTCGGACAATGAACAGAACCGAGGAGTCATGTTGCACTTCCCACTCGATTACTGGGTATAACCTCTTGTGACTTCTGAATGTGGCAGCACCTTCACCTGTAAAGGTTAAGGTAGTCTAAGACGTGCAGACACATAGAAATCACAGTACAAGCTGCGTCAATATTTTGTGACAGGCTGGAACAATCTCAAGAACGTGACAAATAACTGATGCGACGGACACGCACTTGTGTTTATTCCGAAGGGCAGCATGTTGAGCATAGTTTTTAAAACGGACACCGTGTTCCACACTATTGAAACGACAAATGATATCGGATCACTGTTAAGTTTATTTCATCCAATCCTTGAATTTTTTAATGGATGTTACGTTAAAACATACCAGGGGTAAAAAGTTTCTTGAGCATTTCAGAAACTATATTCATCATTTAGGTTTAAATTACAACCAGACTTCATCTTATTAAGTTAGTACGTCAGGTTTATCCTCTGGACTGCCCAAAAAAAAGGTAGTATTGGGCAAACAGTAGTTTCAAACGTGTGCCAGTGTCATTTGTTGAAGCGATGCGGTTATTCACAAACTTCCCTATTTCCGTACAGCAGATGAGGAAAGTATTGAAGCATCTCATTATGTCTATTATAATATTTATCCTACGCCAAAATCGGGCAATCTGATATTAGGCTGTCAATTGTTCTGCGCTAAATACCATGGTGTTAAGACGTATTATTAGCGTTTTTATCAATAATAATAATAATAATAATGAACTATACTATTATCAGTAACATTTATGTTCTTATTAATGTACAAATCTTGAACATATGCAGGGCTTCAGCAACCGTGAATTGTTCAGACAATAATAAATTCAGCCTTTAGTGGCAAAGTAAAATATTTTTAGTTCACCTATGTTTCGATGCCAATGATGGTGTCTTCTTCAGAACCTATAAATTAACCCATAATGACATATGTTAAACATTGAAATACATAATCAGTCCAATGACTTTATAATAAGGAAAATCGTGATACAAAAATTATTTTGAGGACCAAGCGTTGGCCATGTCACACAATAAAACTAATGCAGAATAAAGACGCATAATAATAATATTATGTCTGTCGATACTAAAAACAATAAGAAAAACGTAGACGGAGCTACGCTGGGCCAGGAATAAGGGTCACACGTAAGCAACAATGAAACTAGACGTCGCGAGCAGTTCCGCGGCGAGGCTCGGTCAGTAACTAATAAATTAGTATGGGAGAGACAGGCGTCCGAAGCATGAAATATCTTGGAAATAAAACAGGTAAATTAAGAAACACCATTGCAACTGCTGTCACTACCAGTAAAATACAAACTATATGGAGACACAGTGTACAAACGCACTATAATAAAGGGGCAAAGGAGATAGAAAACAGCATCGGCCATTCGAAATGGACCGTGGGCCAACTCCACTGGAGTAAAGGTTGAAATCCTTCGAAATTATTTCTATTTTTTAGTTGCAGCTGATCATTAAGTAAATTTTCTCTATCAATAATAAGATGTATAAAATTTGCAATTCTTCAAGGGTGTCTAATTTACATGCTTTGTGTACCAAAGCGCCACAATGGAATGGAATAAATATTGCAATTAAAAAAGTTCTGCATCTTTTAGAGGCTTGCGAGCCCTTTGGACAAGATGTTCAGTAAATGAAGATCCTCTTGATCCATCACCGCTTTTAGTCGGCAGATGCCCTTTAAACCTAACAGATCCTTCCTGTCTAGCCAATGTAATAACAGGGACATTCAGCACAACTGATCTTATACAAACCACACAGGGATGATTTATCAGTACCTTTATCAAGGGAATGGACTAAATTCTTTTTAAGGTTGTTGGTGGTAGAGTAAGAAACTTTACACCCCATGTTTTTTAATAAACGACCTACCTTGTAGGGTACGTTACCTATAAAAGGGAGCTGATATGTATTTCGTTGCCTAGTCTTGATTATGGGTACCTGACCTGGAATGGGTGGTAATCTTCCTTCGTGTTCTTTTGTTAAACAACTGTCTCACTGTACTGGAATGATATCCATTCTTCTGAGCGATGATTTGGAGGACCTTTAATTCGTTCTGTTAATTGTCCGTATGGGTTAATTTATTGGTTCTCAAGAAGGTAACATTATTGGCATCGAAACCTAAGTATACTACAAAAATTTTACTTCGCAACTGATGGCTGAATTTCTTATTGTCTTACGAATGTATTTGATTATTGCCGGCGCACGTTAATATTTCGTTTGGAATGTTACAACGATTCCGTTTAACTTAGAGCTCAACAAACACAAGAAGGAAATGAAGTGATTTTACAATGTTTTTTATTTCCGTAGTTCACATTGTTCCTAACTAATCAGGAGTGACTTATAGTTGCATCGTCTCGGTTTATTCACTGAGTGCTCTCTTCACCACTTTCCATTGGTAATCAGCTCCTCTCCAGTGTTTTGGAAAAAATTACCGTATATTATGTGAGAGCGACTAACTGAAACTGGTTCAGTATTCAATTCGACCACGCATTCAGGAAACATTTCGTAAGAAAGTGATTTTATTACAGCAAGGTACCGGCGAGGTTGGAGTGGACATGAAGGTTCTGTCGAATGTTCTGCTCCTTTCTTAATGCTAACGCTCTTGGTAATATTTATGGAGATATGATGAAAAACCAATTTCATTCAGTTTTAGGAAACTGAGAATATAAACTGAAAATGGTTCTAGAAATTCTAACGTTTGATTGAACATGAGACTGCGTCGCAAGGAAGTACTCAATTTTTCCGGGACAGTAATAGTCATCGCTTGAACAGTGCGTGGTGTAACAGACTTGTTTAGTTTCATTTGGGAATTCACCAGATACCTAAGTTCGGGTCGCATCTCATTTAGTGCTATTCAGTGTGCAAGTAAATTTTTCTAAGGCCGCATTTTATTAGAATGCTTCAAGATGAATGAAATTTCATTATTACTTCGCCTTTGGCCTCTCGAACGAAACTATTTTGAACATTCATTAGATAATGTGTCAGAATGGGGTCGTATCCCCTCTGTGTTATATTATTAAAGGCACTTGACTGCATCAGGAAGCAGTGGCCAGCGGGGCGAGTGGGCATTTCGCCTTGTAGGTAGGCACCGCCGCTCTGGCGTCTTGCCAGATGGGAGGCCTAACGCGCAGGGGCCACGCCAGTGTAATTACGGGACTGGCAGCGCAGCTCTCAGGGCGGGCAGTTTACGGCGGCTCTCAGGGAGCAGTTTTTGTGCGGCCTAAGTGGGCCAGCACGTCCGGGGAAGGACGCCACCTGGTGTCTCAGTACGTCCTTCACACTAAGTGCCGGCCTCGTCTCACGTCCTGCTAATTTAGGGCGACGTCCCGCTTAGCAGCGAGGTGTGCAGCTCTACCACAGTTCATTCAATGTACTTCTGCAATTATTAAGGTAGTGGCGGAATCATAGCTTCCCAGCACCTGAACAAGGTAGACCTCAGTTAGATATTGTACGTTAGTGAAGAAAACTTCAGGCAGAAATTACGCATTATTTATATTTAGCGCGTCAAGGTCATCTTTCCTATCTCGCTAGAATTACGACTATAAAACCACCCACTGTCGTTGCCTATTTAAATATTGGCCAAATGTTAGATGATATTGGATGGATCGGACTTCCTCCCTATGAAATGGGCATTTCGTAGCAACGAGCTCCTTGTAGAACCAGTACAGTGCCTAACATTCTCTGCAATTATTAAGGTAGTGGCGGAATCATAGCTTCCCAGCACCTGAACAAGGTAGACCTCAGTTAGATATTGTACGTTAGTGAAGAAAACTTCCGGCAGAAATTGTGCGTTATTTATATTTAGCGCGTCAAGGCCATCTTTCCTATCTCGCTAGAATTACGACTATAAAACCACCCACTGTCGTTGCCTATTTAAATATTGGCCAAATGTTAGATGATATTGGATGGATCGGACTTCCTCCCTATGAAATGAGCATTTCGTAGCAACGAGCTCCCTGTAGAACCAATACAGTGCCTAACATTCTCTGCCTTTCCCTGAGTGTCGACTGAAGCCCCAGAAATATTAAGTGAATTTAGTCCTGGTTTCGAATGGAAATCTAATTACCGCACTTCAGATCGACAGATCAGGGAGTGAAATTTTTAATAGCAATATTTATTCCATTCCATTGTGGAGCTTTGGTACACTAACCTTTTACTGAAATTGATAGTAAAGGACAGTCCTAGGTTGCCGAATTCTCTTTGTTGACTCAAAAGCGAAGCGTCCCACCCGCGTAGGGCACAATCACGTTATCTCGCGATGTGGCTCATTACAGTGCTCATTACTGTGCCCTACCCGCGTGGGACGCGTCGTTTTTTTGCCAATAAGGAGTATTCGGCAGCATAGGACTGTCTTTCAACATTAACTTGTTAACTGTTTCCTAGTAATGTTTCATTACAGATTCCGTAAGTTTAGCGGTCACTGCAGGGGGATGAGGTGCTGGTATGCCCTATAAGTACTAGGGAAAGTTTAATGAGCTAAACTGGTGAACATTGGTTTAGAAGCGCAACATAGACGCACATACATTCACACTAGACAGTCACAAAATCACCGAAGAGAATATTCAGCATTTTTCAAACCTAAGTTGGGATTTCATAGCTAGCTTCTGATTCGCTGTTCTGTCCCATCAGGATTTGTTGAAATTATACCAAAGCTAAAAATCTAGAGAAACTAATAACAGTACTGACAAACGACTACAGTTGCATTTCATAACTCGAAAAGCCAACGCTAGTTCACGTGCAAACTGACAGTTTAAGTGCGCAGAGAAGCAACACCACGTGCTCATACACAGCACAGCGACCCGGTAACTTTGATCTGAAATCCAATCTGCCTTGCCTCCAAATATTGGCAGCGGAAAACTTGGAGAGGGCGAATAGACTAATCCAAATGACGAATTCGTAAGTCATTCTAAACGACGAATTCTTAATCAAAATGACGAATTCTGCAATTAGGACTTAGGAGAGACGACACCCGTTTACCCGTCCCCAAATTTTTCCATCGGTTCAACATCTAAAAATTTTAACGAAAGCGACCCTGTCGGGCGGTCTGGGAGAGCCAAACACAAGATTGGTCAGAACGAAAACCCATGCAGGCAACTCATTCTTGGTCGCCAGAGCTACGATTCGAGCCAGATTTGAAACTTCAACTGCTGTTACCAGGCCTCTGCCGCAAACCTATACCAAGAAAAGCCACCTGAATTAACCTAAATGCTTGCCTTTGTACGAGGCATATTCGGTAGGTAAGTTTCGAGCGGTTGCGAAATGGAAACCACAGTGAATATCCGATGAAACTTTGCACCAGTGAGTTCGGCAGTGACTGTAGTATGCTCGGCGATCACGTCACGTCTCTCTTTCGGTTCTGAGCGTACAGTGAGCACTTTAAGATGCCTAGAAAATCAAATCGTATCTTCCGCGAAGAACAAGGGCCTTGTGAGAGATTTTGCGTGATGCCATGCAGTTTCGTAACATAACTGTCGCCGCGCGGGGCAGCCGCGCGCGGTTTCAGGCGGCTTGTCACGGTTCGCGCGCCTCCCCTCGTCGGAGGTTCGAGTCCTCCCTCGGGCATGGATGCGTGTGTTATCCTTAGCGTAAATTAGTTTAATTTAGATTAAGTAGTGCGTAAGCTTAGCGACCGATGAACTCAGCAGGTAGGTCCCACAGGATCATACCACAAATTTTCTAACGTAAATGTCAAGCGTTTTCTTGGCCACACTCTGCAAGGTCAATCAAGTTGCTCCTGCAGCGTTCTCGATGGGAAGTGTTTGATCACCAACAATACAACCCGTAGTTGGCTCCTCCTGAGTTTCATACCTGCTCACATGAACCGCTGGATATGAAGACCATATTCTGGCATAGACAGGGAGCTGTAGCGCATCGTGGATAATTAGCGGAAATCACAAGCGGCTGCATTCTATGACGAGGTTCTTGGAGAATTGATACAAATGCGTAAGTCGGAGATGGCACTATGTACAGAAGTTGCTGGAAGGTGTAGCTAACTCTTGTAGACTAAACATTTTTGATTTTTAGAGTAATTTCCACTTCGCGATCGATCTGATTTTACTCTCCGAATAGTCCTCGTAATTACACCCACATTATTTCAATCTAGCGATCATTAAAGTTAAAAAAAATGTCGTGTGACTAGGTCCTCCCGTCGGGTACACCGTTCGCCGGGTGCAAGTCTTTCGATTTGACGCCACTTCGGCGACTAGCGCGTCGATCGGGACGAAATGGTGATGATTAGGACAACACAACACCCAGGCCCTGAGCGAAGAAAATCTCCGACCCAGCCGGGAATCGAACCCGGGTGCTTAGGATTGACATTCTGTAGCCCTGACCACTGAGATACTGCGGGCGGACATCATCAAGGTTTAGGACAGGTGGTTACAAATACATGTTGTGCTGAATGTCACATGCAGTAAAAATGAGCATAAAACATAATTTCTGTTTCCAGTGTGATCTTCCTCCATGGCATATCAAAACCAGAGAGAAAATATATGAAGATGGTTCGGACATGTCCGAAGGTACAGATACCATAGGTGACCTTGCAGCTCTCTTAGAGTGAAATAATTAAATCAAGAAACTAAGCTGTCGACAGGCGTTGATATACATCAACGGGGACAGTTGAAAATGTGTGCCCCGACCGGGACAAGAACCCGGGATTAAGGCTAACCGGCCATTGACCTTCTTCTTCTGTGCTGGATGCACACGCATTGACCGAACTTTTACGGGACTCGGTAAGATTGTCTGCCGCGAGTAATGAGTGTAGTGGGCAGGGGCACTACGAATGTAGGGTGTGGACATTAAGATGGGAATGTGAGACTCATTGGGAGCGTGCAAGGGATAAATCCTTGCAGTCGCACTATCCTCTGTGCCCTCGGTGGCTCATATGGATAGAGCATCTGCCATGTAAGCAGGAGATCCCGGCTTCGAGTCCCAGTCGGAGGGACAGATTTTCAACTGTCACCGTTCATGTATATTAACGCCTGTCTATAGCTTAGGGTCTTGATCTAATTATCATTTCATTGAGAGAAAATAGGTGCGGAAAAGATACACTGTCGACCTGATCTAACCTTGAAATTTCAAAACCACAAAGTTATTGGAAAGGTGGATTGATTGGCGCCTTTCGTACCTTTCGTGTAGGTTAGATTAAATATCACCCCCAGTTTGCAACTCAATGTATTGTTTTAAACCTAAAATGATTGCCTTTTGGTATTAGGCGTCATCATGGGTTGTTTAAACACTACATAAAGCAATGTTCTGCAACTAGTAAAAAAGCTATCAAGATCACATAATTATTTATTAATAAATTTTTCTTACAAAACGTGTTTACTGTGAGATGGGACCTCATGCAAGGTTATCATGTATGGGGATAAAATGTAGCATTTTATACAAATGTTTGTAAAAAATAATAAAACATTTACAATACAAAGCACCTTGCACACATTGTCATGTCCGTGTATGTAGCTTTCACAAATGATTCTTACGTCATAAGAATCACAAAATGGACACAGCTGTTAACGCCACCTTGACATTTTTTATTCCAAAGTTACATTTCTGACGAACATTTATGTAACGTGCCTCATTTCATCCAATAATGTGACAATTTGACATGAACTCATAACAAAGAGGTTCTGTAACAAATGTTTTTGAATACTTGAATAGTCCAGCAAAGTCTGACGAAATCGTTTGTTGAAAATAACTTTGCTTCAGGAAGTTTTTTGCCACGTAAGAAAAGATCGTACCGTTTCGTTTCTCAATAAGAGAAAATTCAGTCATTCTGCAGTTAACTAGCCGTATATCAGAATTTTCCTCTTTACTGGGCGTAAGATCGATCGTTTTACAATGCAGCGCTCAAACGACAGCCAATGACCAGACTAAAACATTAGGAGATATACCAACCACGGATGATGACTAACATGAATATGAGAAACATATTTGGTTGGAAAAGTAGTAAAGGAGCAAAAGGTACTTAATATTGTAAGTGCACCTACGCTTATTTACTCTTGTGGATATCTGTTCCCTACCCCTAACGGTACGCTTGTAGTCCATTCTAGGAAGATGGAGTGACTAAATTTCACACAGGGTGCTTTACAAATAAATCTCGTGCACCTACATAGTTCCGCTAGAGTGAGAACGTTACTTGGTGACAGTACGTTAAAGTCAGTTCCTTTTGAGAGGGTTCACAGTGCCACCAAATGCCATGTCCACTTGCGTACAGCAGCTGCACTTCGCTATACTGCAAAAGTGAAGGATATGATAAATAACGTTCAACACTTGCGTACACTCTGAAAGCGATTCATCCAAAGTACTAAGTTTTACTTTACACATTCAGCTACATTGTTTTACCAGTCGCGATGCTGTTTCACTGGTAGATCATTATTGCAGTTTTAAGTCTCGTAATTCTGCGGTAGTTACGAGTGCTTCCATTTTTGATTACGAAAACGGTAACTTCTCTAATTCAGTTCCAAATGCGGTTAAATACACATTTTGTTTCTTTGTACAATACAACATCAAAGCTTATAATTTGTTTGAAAAACGATGTATTCATACCGCCTAGAGCCGCTGACTAATAATTGCCTATTTGCCAGCGGTTTATATCTTCATTGGTCATACAGGTAATTTGCGCTAATACTTGAATACGATGCGAAGATCAAAACCGTAAGTAAATAACATTTGTCAGTAGTTCCTCGCGGTTTAAATATGACGTTTTTCATATAGGTGCGAACTGAACTAGTACAAAAAGCATCATTCGATTTGCGCGCTACATAGATACTAAGCTAGAAAAGTGGATAATGAACAGAACAAACTGGCGGCCTTTAATGTAGATACAACAGTAAGATATCGCCGCACTCATTTAGTACGTGGACTTCATGGTGTACCTGCTCACAAGTTTTGGTGGCAGACTATTACGGCGTCAACCCAGTTGCTGAAAACTGAAGTACATTTTAGATGCCCATATTTTTAACACTGCTTCCTGATGGTTCATCTTATTAATTACATAGTCCTTTATGGGTCGTCACCCATAACCGGCCACAAATTATAGCTACACAAATATTTTTCTGCGTAGTGAATTCCAGATTATTATTAATTCTGTAAGGAGCCTTAGAATTTTTTCACCAAGTAACGTCCAACCTGGGGGACCATGGTTTTTTTCTTCGGGGTCTCCTTCTTCTAGACTGGCTGCCTTCACTACCGCAGTGTCGATAAGGTAATAATGTGTACTATAAGACGTAAATAAATGGATGAAGACGCAAAACGGACTACCCGAACGACCATCAAAGATATGGGACAGCAGTTGGCCCAGTACATCCACGGAATGAGGCAGGCAAACAGGGCATAACTGGTTTGCAGGAAAGGAGAATAAGAATGCCGGCTGTTAGAAGTTTGTAACAACGGCACGGCCTGTGACAGGGCTTCCTTTAGAATATGTCACACTACAACGCCATGAGGATACCTTTTACGCTCTTGGAATATATCTCTTATTGACTAGAAAGCATCAGTGGGTAACTCCAAATACTATCACATTCTTGTCGGGTTTCCAGCAGGATCAAACTGTCATCTGACCACAAAATTTTAGCGGTCGACCTGGCCGCCATCATCAGGCGAGTAAAGCTGCGCTGCTCTCCCCGAAAACTGATTCCACTCGCAAATGACTGTACCTTTATATGCATCAGAAGTACAGCAGCGCATGCGCCAAGTACAGTGCGCACGCACTCAATCGTTCCTGCTGGCCCCTGTGGCAAAAAGAGTTGCAGCGCCACCGGTTGTGAATACTGTTGAGAACGATATATCGTTACAAATGATTATTCATAGCCGGCCGATTCAGATGCCGTTGTTTCTTCATATCTGATGAAACAGGATACCACGTTATACTTAGCGGGTATCGATTATTACGATTAATGATGTTATCTGCTAGTCTGATTTCAACAGATTCAGAAAATCGCTCTGAGCACTATGGGACTTAACTTCTGAGGTCATCAGTCCCTTAGAACTTAGAACTACTTAAACCTAACTAACCTAAGGACATCACACACATCCATGCCCGAGGGAGGATTCGAACCTGCGACCGTAGCGGTAACGCAGTTCCAGACTGCAGCGCCTAGAACCGCTCGGCCACTCTGGCCGGCTTCAACAGATTCTTTTAAATCACAATCCCAGTACCGCGAAGCATTTGCAACAACTTGCGTCCCATTGTAGAGCATCCTGTGTCCCTCTGTAAGGCAATGCTAGGCCACCGCAGATTTATCTGGTTGTAATAATCGCGTATGGCGATGACTTTCAATACACCTGTCGTTGACGATACGAATAGTTTGGCTAATGTAAATTTTCCCCCACTTACACGGTAAATGCCAGTCTTCCTCAAACCTAAATCATCTTCAACAGAGCCATGAAGGCTCGGATCTTAGCTGGCGGACGAAAAACACATCTGATCTCATATTTCTTCAAAAGAGTACCTATCTTGGCGGACACATTCCCAGCATACGGAAGAAAAGCCACAGATCTAAAGGTGTCTTCAGAAGGTTCAGGTAGAGTTCCAAACTCAAAAGCACGTCGAATTTGTCGGTCCGTATAGCCGTTATTATTGAACACGTCCTTAAGATGTTGCAGCTCCTGTGGTAAATTCTCAGCGTCCGATCAGCATATAATCGTTTAACCAATGTCCGAAGGACTCCTGTAAGTTGAAAAGGTGGATGGCCACTGGTAGCCTGTAAATACCTGTCGGTATGAGTCGGCTGTAAACACAGTGTCAAAGAGTTCCGTCTTCTTTTCTATTAACTACTACATCCAAAAAAGGTAACTTTCCCTCCCTTTCAATTCCCATCGTGAATTTGACGTTCGGATGAAGCCACTTGAAATAGTCAAATAATCGGTGCAAAGAGTCTATTTCATGTGGCCAAACAACAAACATATCGTCAACATATCTCAGAAAACACGAAGGAATCAAGAAAGATATTTTCAGGCTCATATTCTCAAAGTCCCCCATAAGAAGATTAGTGACTATGGGGGATAAAGGACTCCCCATATCCACACCGCCGGTTTGTTCAAAATATTTGTCATCAAATAAAAAATAGGTGGAAATCAGAACATGGCGGCAGAGCCTCGTCACTTCCATATCAAGTTTTTCATTAATTAAAATCAATGACTCTTCAAGAGGTCCGGGTAAAAAGTGACACCACATCAAAACTAACAAGTAAATCAGAGGGACAAAGACGAAGCAACTTTAAACGCCGAATAAAATCCATGGAATGAGAAATATGGTGTTCACATTTACCCACACGAGGGCTGAGAGCCGATGGTAAATATTTTGCCAAGTCGTAAGTAGGTGCACCCAAAATAGAAACAATAGGGCGCAATGGGACACCATCCTTATGGATCTTTGGCAAACCGTGTAAGCTAGGTGGAACGGCCGCACCAGGACGTAGTTTTTTTATAGTGTTCTCAGGCTGTTGTACTTCCGGTGCATATATAGGTACAGTCATTTGCGAGTGGAATCAGTTATTTCCGAGAGCAGCGTAGTTTTTCTCACCTGATGATGGCGACCAGATGGACCGCTGAAATATTGTGTTCAGATGACAGTTTGATCCGGCTGGAAACCGGACTAGAATTTGATATACTAATACGCCGGGAAAGCCGAAATAGTCACAACTCCAAATACTGTATGTAAACCAAATTCTCAACCACATGTTCCGGGGATGTTAAATACTCCTTACTACAATGATCGTACTGCCTCCTGCATTTTGCCTAACACATTGTCAAACGAACATGACTGAGGTACGTGCACGTCACATCCTTTAGCAGTCATTGTTGATCCTTTAACATATTTCATAATAATAATAATAATATTGTCGAAAATTCTGATTGTGATTGCACATGACAACGTTTAGCGCTTTGACTTCAGCACAATTGTCTCCTACTGAATTCCCTGAGTGAGATCCTGTGCAGTTCTGCAAACATTGTATATTATCATCTATGTAGTGTTTGGATGCAATATACATCACTCACATGTAATTTTGATATTTTTATAAACTTTTGTGGTTATCTTTACCTCGGTTTTGTCTTATTATGGTTCGCTGCGAATCTAGCATCCAGTTTCGTGTGTCAGGTCTTCAGCCTTTACGTTTCGTGTTTGTGTGTTCTCAAGCTAGCGTATTGTTTCCTTAACGAATCTTCTGCTCAGAAGCGCTGTGTGTGCTGTTTTGAAACTTCTTGGTTGACTGAAACAAGGGGCTTGGTGGTGGGGAGGGGGATGTGGGGCAGGGGGAGGACCTTGACTGGATGTCGGAACCGAGGTTTTCATGGTTAAACCTGTTCTGATGGAACTAACTAGACGTGAATCACGACGCACTCTCAACTTTACTTTCGCAAATACTTCTCCACCACTTTTCAAGCTTTACGGAAGCTTTTTGGTCATATAGCACACTTTCTTCGGCTCCTGCTCGTCGATATTCAAGATCTACAGCGCAATAGCGAAGTCGCAGCAGTAACTACAATGTTGAACATGAGATCTCTACAGGCTACAGTTGTAACCATGCATACTGTTGCCATATAAAATATATCAGCTTTAGACATCTGTTCGGTAGAATTTGTTTGTTTATGACGCTGTTTTGGTGAAATATGCTGTAGAAGCGCAGGGCATCGCTGAGTGATTCGAGACTCACTGACTGATCAAAACTGTCTGCTGTACCGAGACTCTAGCCTGCTACCTAGATCCATGCGTAGTTGAAAAATAGTTCTAAGCACTGTGGGACATAGCATCTGAGGTCATCAGTCCCCTATACTGGGAAGTACTTAAACCTAAGGACATCACACACATCCATGCTCGAGGCAGGAGTCGAACCTGCGACCGTAGCAGCAGTGCCGTTCCGGACTGAAGCGCCTAGAACCGCTCAGCCACAACGGCCGGCCAAGAGGTAGTGTGTCCACTTAAAACATGACCGTGTAGAGAGCTGATCGGCAGTGATTGGTTGTTTATGATGCTTCGGAGAAATGACACTATAGAGACAAACAAGAATGCATTTCTCGCTCACCATCGGAGTGTGCACTGTTTTGAATTTCTCTGACTGATCAGAACTGGTTGTCGTACAAAGACTGAAACTGGAACTTGGCCTTTCACGAGTAATACTCTTATTAACTTAATTACTGGTGAATGTAATGCCTCCGAAAGACATCGTCCCGTTTCCGAACTCTGGGCCTGCAAGCAATTTCAGTATGCGAGGGAGTTACTGAATTGTACATGAGTGTTCGTGTATCACTTTAAAGTGGCTTTTAAGGCTGGAAGTAGCTAGTAGACATGCAACTGAATTACATAATTTGGAAAAGAGTTTACAGCCTTTGTTGAAAAATGCTATTATCCTTCAGCAACTGTACTAACGTTGAGAAACCTAACGTAAGGTATGAACATACACATGTTTATGGTCACGTTCCGGTTACTGCCAATATGGGTTGTGAGCGTCGACTCTCTAGATTATCGTGCGGTCGAGCGATTTCACTCCATGAGAAATTTTCCCATTGTTTCCCCGTACTAAAATTTTTGTCAACAGTTTTATTTACAGACTCTTATTAATGCAAGCAAACAGTTTGACCTAACATCGGAAACGATAGCTACCTTAACAGCCTGAAAGCATAAAGTAGTGAATACGAATATTGTTACCAACGTGCTTGGTATTGTAATCGGCAGTCCGGTTTGTAATAACTCTACACTGCATTACCGTCGACGACAACCAAGAACACCGGGAGGCAAAATTAAAAAATAGTCAACAATGAGATTCCGTTAATTTTAGCCTTTTAATTCAGAACGTAACATGAGTGCGGTAGCTATGAATTGCTGTGAGATTACACTCAGAGCTTGGTAGTCACGGCACGTTGGGTTGTCGCTACAGAAAAAGAAGGTGGAACCCAACATGTTACGCCCCATGTCACTGTCATAATAATGCGTACATGAATTTGCTGGGATTCCACGAGACACTGGAAGATATTGTAATCCTATCTGATGAGGCGGTCATGCGCTGTTTACTACAAATTCTAGTTGTTGAATCTATATTTCCATTTGGCCCCCCAAATTTGGTCAGCGAGACTGTTGTATAAAGTACCCTCACCTTCATGTCCATGCCGTGCTCCGTAGTCCATTCTGGAACAATTTGGGACCAATGGAGGGTGCTGTTTACCTTACTAAAGTTACAGATCGTATGCGTTCATGATAAAGGCCGAATCAAGAAGTTGGGGAGATATTGGCCCACCTAGGACAAAAGCACAGAGAGAGCGCAGGAGGCTAACAGAAAAACTACGAAAGGTAAGCGGTTACAGAATTAGCTGCGAAAGATGCGAGAATTCTCCTAACCCTTGCGTTTCTTTCTTCTGCCTATGAGAAGAAGCCTTTTATTCGTCCCGCGACAGTAGTCGTAGCTACAAGCAGTTGTCACACGGTCGTTTCTGACCTATCATTCAGCCCAAGTAGCATCAGAAACAAAAAATACTACTGAGTATACATGTATCGCTAATACGTTTCATACATCGTACACACAGCTGTCGCCGACATAGCCCGCTCATGTGCAACGTTGGACTTACTGCTGCTATTTGGCAGACGCAAATGTGCTGTTTAACCGTAGGCCTCCCACTTTTACCGATTTAGGTCGACTAAAGACTGGAGCGAAAGTTCTGAATTAGAGTGCTTTGAAGTATTTGGCAGAATAATATGTGAAACTGAAAACAGACCTCACGTAACTCGCTCCATTTCATATGACTATAATATCGTTTCAGGAAATGCATTAGGTAAAAGCTCCGAATCTTATCTCGAAAAACGTTTGCTGGTCAGTATAGAATGTACATTTATAAGCAGAGCTAATTAATGAAATAGCAGCTTTATGATGACATCATCGACATGACTTCCCATTTGGATATACTGAAGGTTATGACGACTTATACTGATACAATAGGCTAAATTGCTTTGAGGATATTAGAAACTTAAGTTACTTCAGCATCACGTAAACGCAGTGTCTGCAAATTAGAGACGAGATAAAAACATGCCTATTTAGTATTTGTGAAAGCAGACGGTACCATTTAGCTGTCTCGTCGACAGACTGCGACACTGATGATGAAATTTAGCTTCAGTAACATAATCAATGAGTTTGCTTCACTCTAGGCAACGAAATACATTGTTAAATATTATAATAAAACACAATTACTGGAAAGCCATATTCCCTCTCTTCTAAAACGAGACCCCTATTTATTTTAATTCGCGTTAACGATTTATACAAATAGGTGACTTGATGATCATAAAACGTTATTACTTTTATACATGGCGCTAAAATCTTTGTATTGATGTTGTCCTAAAAACCAAGATATAGATTTGGTCTCACTTCCCATTTTTTAGAGTTTACAGATTTTGCAATTTATTTTCTACAGTGACAGAATTATTTTACTGTGCTATTTGTACATAGATGGTTCAAATGATGGTTTTAAATGACTATTAGTTTTTATTAAATAGACTCACAAGATTATAAAGTTTGCTGAATCATTGTCGCAAGAAATTGGAATGAAGTAGTTTTACAGGGTGAGGTGAAAGGGGGTGGGGAGGAGGGGGGAGAGCGTTGCTTCGGCAGTTCTGCCTGTTAGGCGTAACGCTGGATAATCTCGGTATGGCCCTGTTGGTGATTTGACTACCGTATTCTGTGAACCCTATGATGGGAAATCCCATATTCCTTTCCACGTAAACATCTTCCAAGCGAGAGTAATTAATGAATATAAAATAACTGCTAGTTATTGCCACCTGTTAAGGCATCACATAAATTTGTCAACCTGTTTGTAAGCGACTTAGCGGGAATAAATGTGCTTAAGATTATGTTTCACGGCCGTGCGCCCATCTCATTTGCACTATCGGATCAAAAGTACGCGTACTCTTCTGTATCATACGAAACTGACTCTAGATAGTCACAAGAGGCTGTGTCGGCAGTATAATTGAGAGCGAGGACTATTGTGTTGTCAGTAGAGAAACAGTGACAGCATATGGTTCGTCGTGAAGAGCACAGAGACATGGGTCACTGGGTGTCACCTGTGTCACAATTCCGTTGGGTATGTTTCACACATTTTAAAGCTGCCCAAATGGACTGCTGGTGATGTGATCGTAAACTGGAAACGCGAATGAACAACAAGAGCTAAACCAAACCAGAAAACTACTTAGACTGATGGACAGGAACCTTCGAGCATTGTGGAAGTTAGCTGTAAAAATCGCATGCAATGAGTGAAGCATCCTTCATGAGTTCCAAATAGCTACCAGAGGTAGGCTAGCACACTAACTGTGGGTATGCATTTAAAAGAAATGACGTACGTTGGTCGAGCAGCTCCTCATAAGCCATTCACGTCTGTAGTCACTGCTAAGCCACGTCTGGGGTGGTATCCACTGGACAATCGTTAACTGGAAACGAACGATTTGATAAATCATATCCTATGGCAATCCGATGGGTTGGATGAATGAGTGGAGAATCTTACTTATTAGTATGTGAAGCGTCAACAATGAAGTACGGAGGAGACGGTGTTATGCTATGGAGGGAGAGATTGGTCGTTAGGCAGTGGTACCCTTAGTTCACTTAAGTAAATATCAAATGTTAAGCATATGAACACATTTTACTGGAATGATAATTAAATAGAAACACCTGTCGGCAGATAAGGGTTTCGATTTAATTATCATTTCATTCTAGAGAAGCTGCACGATCATCAATGGTATCTCTACTTACGGGAATAGATATCTTCTTGATATACTTAAAGGCTACCCGGCCATTGACCTTCTTCTGTACAAATGCGCACACTTTGCCCGATCTGTTACGGGACTCGTCAGCTTAGTCTGGCGCGAGTAATGAGCGAATGGGCAAATATCTATTAGGTACACTACGAATGTAGTTGTGGACAGTTGGGAATGTGGGCCTCACGGGAAGCGTGCAAGGGATAAGTCCCTGCAGTCGCACTATCCTCTGTGCATTCGGTGGCTTAGATGGATAGTGCGTCTGTCATGCAAGCAGGAGATCCCGGATTCGTGTCCCGGTCTGGGCACACATTTTCAGCTGTCGCCATTGATGTACATCAACAACACCTGTCAGCAGCTAAGGGTTTCGATTTAATAATCATTTCCTTCTAGAGAAGCTTCACGGTCATCAATGGTATCTGTTCTTTCGGGCAGAAATACCTTCTTCATACATTACACTGCGTTGTGTACTGCGTACAGTAGTGTGTCTGAAGACAATCAGAATGACAATGTATCGTGTCATAATCCTGCATCTGTGAGTCAGTGATTTGTGTATAGTGACATTCCTGAAATGAATGGCCTGACGAGAGTCCCGACCTGAAGTCGGAGAAACATTTTTCGCACGAGTTAGAATGTCAGCATTGTTCCAGACCCCGCCGTTCGACATTACTATCTCCGTTGGTTTCGGCTGCCTTTTCTCCATAGATACTTCTTCGAAAGTGTTCCCATATTAACGTCGGCTAATAGTTGTCCAGATACTTTTGACCAGATCGCGCACCAGCAGTTGTGGCGGAGAAAGCCTCTCCGTCATTAAACAGACGAGTAACTCAGCTTTACAAAGTGCATGAAAGGTATAATCTGCTCCATTACTGAGGAACCTATCTGTAATACGCTTATAGTGCTTTGTTAACCCATTAGGAATATAAACTACATGTAGCTTTACTGTAAACGATTTTATGCTTTCTTACTGTGAGGCAAGTTTACGATTTCCACTAATACAGGACCTGAGTCACTATTTACAGTTTGTAGGGATGTCAGCTTGGCGTTGGTAACATAAAAATCTTAACTACGTGGACAACTACTTGTTCAAAAGCTGTGAATGAAACTGCATGATCTAGTCATTTGATTTGCGATAGGCAGTGCTCATGGCCGCACAGTATCTCTGAAAGTCGTGTTGCAGAACATACCAGCAAGTGCTAAATAAATGTCTTCGTTGTGCTAGCAATTTTTGAGAAAAACAATCACTATCACGCTAGAAAATGTAACCTCAGGCTATTAATGTACAACTCATTGCAGTTCTGATGATGGCCATTCTAATTACACTTGAAGGCATGTAAGGTCGAGGCACTTCTAAATTTCCTGATTTCAAGTCTCATGTACGATTGGAATCATAGTCTTTACTAGGTAACGCAAACGCGTCTCAGTTTTCACACGATTTAAAGCATTTCAGAATAAAATGTAGTCTCTTTCAATACACTCCTACCAGTACACGTACCATTACAGACTATGGATTATCTAGCGCTACAGTGTTCAGGCCGTTCTGTATACGGAAGTTACCCCTGCAAAGAGCAAACTACTGCTTTCAGACTCAATGAGCATGGCAAGTTCACATTAGTTAACCGTATGTCCTCTTAATAGTCGCTTACTAAACGACATTCACAACAACCTAACTCATGTACAGATATAGTGGAAGAAACCATGACCTGTTCGAAAAAGTAGAAATACTGTTGCTCAAACAAAAATACGCTCAAAATATGGTGAACAAGAAGCTTAGCTATAAAGCAGCTTTTTCAGCACATCTAAAAGTTTTTTTTGTCCCAATGAAGAAAAATTTAACAGTTCACAATATACAGTCATATCTGACAACTGCAGAAAAAAAATCTGTTTTGTTAGTAAAAACTTTGTGTATCTAAAAATGTAACAATTTTGTATCATATAAATTAGAATATTTGCGAATAAATAAATTTTATACATACTGTCAGATATTCTTTAAATTTCTTAAATTTCGTCCAAATGTTCTCGGAAACTATAACAGTTTTTTTGACATGTGAATTGTTCACATGTGTCTTAGTTTCCTGTAAAAATTGTAGCTGCATTGCAGCAGTATATTACCTTGCGCTTGTAGTATGCCTGTGTACACTTAACATGGCCAATGGTAGACTGTTTCGTACAGTGTTGTAAAACTGATGTCAAGCACCCCATTAACGAAAGTCACGAATGAACACAATCTGAAAGCTATTAAGTGAATGTCTTTATTCTGTGAGCAGTTATTATTTACAGACTATTCATCAGGTCACAGAACGTTTCCTTTGCTAACATAAGTATGATCCCTCATGGTAATATACACTCCTGGAAATGGAAAAAAGAACACATTGACACCGGTGTGTCAGACCCACCATACTTGCTCCGGACACTGCGAGAGGGCTGTACAAGCAATGATCACACGCATGGCACAGCGGACACACCAGGAACCGCGGTGTTGGCCGTCGAATGGCGCTAGCTGCGCAGCATTTGTGCACCGCCGCCGTCAGTGTCAGCCAGTTTGCCGTGGCATACGGAGCTCCATCGCAGTCTTTAACACTGGTAGCATGCCGCGACAGCGTGGACGTGAACCGTATGTGCAGTTGACGGACTTTGAGCGAGGGCGTATAGTGGGCATGCGGGAGGCCGGGTGGACGTACCGCCGAATTGCTCAACACGTGGGGCGTGAGGTCTCCACAGTACATCGATGTTGTCGCCAGTGGTCGGCGGAAGGTGCACGTGCCCGTCGACCTGGGACCGGACCGCAGCGACGCACGGATGCACGCCAAGACCGTAGGATCCTACGCAGTGCCGTAGGGGACCGCACCGCCACTTCCCAGCAAATGAGGGACACTGTTGCTCCTGGGGTATCGGCGAGGACCATTCGCAACCGTCTCCATGAAGCTGGGCTACGGTCCCGCACACCGTTAGGCCGTCTTCCGCTCACGCCCCAACATCGTGCAGCCCGCCTCCAGTGGTGTCGCGACAGGCGTGAATGGAGGGACGAATGGAGACGTGTCGTCTTCAGCGATGAGAGTCGCTTCTGCCTTGGTGCCAATGATGGTCGTATGCGTGTTTGGCGCCGTGCAGGTGAGCGCCACAATCAGGACTGCATACGACCGAGGCACACAGGGCCAACACCCGGCATCATGGTGTGGGGAGCGATCTCCTACACTGGCCGTACACCACTGGTGATCGTCGAGGGGACACTGAATAGTGCACGGTACATCCAAACCGTCATCGAACCCATCGTTCTACCATTCCTAGACCGGCAAGGGAACTTGCTGTTCCAACAGGACAATGCACGTCCGCATGTATCCCGTGCCACCCAACGTGCTCTAGAAGGTGTAAGTCAACTACCCTGGCCAGCAAGATCTCCGGATCTGTCCCCCATTGAGCATGTTTGGGACTGGATGAAGCGTCGTCTCACGCGGTCTGCACGTCGAGCACGAACGCTGGTCCAACTGAGGCGCCAGGTGGAAATGGCATGGCAAGCCGTTCCACAGGACTACATCCAGCATCTCTACGATCGTCTCCATGGGAGAATAGCAGCCTGCATTGCTGCGAAAGGTGGATATACACTGTACTAGTGCCGACATTGTGCATGCTCTGTTGCCTGTGTCTATGTGCCTGTGGTTCTGTCAGTGTGATCATGTGATGTATCTGACCCCAGGAATGTATCAATAAAGTTTCCCCTTCCTGGGACAATGAATTCACGGTGTTCTTTCAATTTCCAGGAGTGTATTTGTGGACATATGTAAGAATAAAAAGTTGGTGGTGTTTTCGTGATTAAACGTACTGGCTATTTAAGTACACATTTCACTAAACAGCAGACATGTTCAGCTTGTGAGTCTATTCTCATCTGATACTTGAAAGTTGGAATTTTGAACGCGTCTCGACCTTGGATGTCTGTAAGTGGAAATAGAATGGTTATTATCAGAACCATAGTGAGCTGTAAATCAATAGTCTGAGGTGATATTATCTGGCCTGACGGTGATCTTGTTGTTCGAAACTGCTCTCACAATGAATAGATTTATTTAGCACTTGCTGGTAAGTTCTGAAACACCATTTTCAGAAATACAGTGTAGCCAATAGCCCTGTCGTATGTCCAAACCTATTTCGTGGACTACGTTTGAACTTTACATGTGATGTACAAGCCGTGTTTGGAGGTAGTACATGGCTCACACTTGCTGTAGTATGGGGCAATCATTGTGACTATGGTGGCCTTGAAGCGTTTCCAGATGCAAATATTCTTACATGGAAGACATGGAGCATAGCAGAGACAGCAGGAATTCTGGCTACACAGCCTTATGGTACACTGGTTCCTAGTATGCCATTTGTGTTGAGTACTAGAAGGAAGAAGAAATTGAATGCAGATGAATACGTTTTCATATGGGCTATCGAAAGTCAAATGAATAGATCATGCTACGTCATTCACAGTTTTTGAAAAAATCCTTATTGATGCATTAAGATTTTTATATTACCAACGCCATGTGACATCCTTACAAACCGTAAATAGTGCCTGAGGTGCTGTATTAGTGGAAATTCTAAACTTTCATCAGCACAAGATATCATGAAATGGTGGAGGTAGTTTATATTTGTTATCGTTTAACAATGCATTATAAGTTTATTACTGATGGGTTCCTCAGTAGTGGAGGGCATTATGGCTTTCACGCACTGTGTCATGCGCTGTGTAAGCTAAGTTACTCGTCTGTTTAAATTAATAATGGAGAAGCTGCCTGTGCTGCAGTTGTAGGGACATTATCTGATCAAAGGTATTCGGACGATTATTAACGGACATTAATATGGGCACAGTTTCACATACGTATCTGTGGATAAGTAGCAGCCGAAACAATCGGAGGTATTAATATGGGACGGTGGGGTCTGGAACGAAGCCGACATTTCAACCAATGCGAAAGATGTTCCACTTAGTACAGGCTAGTACTCTCGGCAGGTCAGTTCATTTAAGGAATGTCACTATCCACAAATCGTTGCCTCGTAGATGCAGCTTTATGACAGGAAGCACCGTCATGACGATTGTCTCGAAATACTCTAACGTTCACATTACACAATGCCATAAAATGTGTTCATATCAGTTCCCATTTGGTCTTCTCTTAAACAGCCAATACACTTTCTACGGAATATGCTTGCCATGCGAGGCGGCCTATATACCACGGGCTGAAAAATATTTTTTTCCTTGTACTTCCGTTCCTATTGGAACTAGGAGGATACAAACCCCACAGTGCAGATACTCGTGAGACCTGCTGTTTCTCGGCCAAATGTGGCTAGGAGGAGGGAGGAAGAGAGAGAGAGAGAGAGAGAAGATGAACATAGAGGGTTTCTTGCTCATACACTATGTGATCAAAAGCATCCCGACGCCTGGCTGAAAATGACATACAACTTCCTGGCGCCCTCCGTCGGTAATGCTGGAGTTCAGTATGGTGTTTGCCCACCATTAGCCTTAATGACAGCTTCCACTCTCGCAGGCATACGGTTCAGTCAGGCGACGAAACATTTCTTGGGGAATGGCAGTCCATTCTTCACGGTGTGCTGCGCTGAAGAGAGGTATCGATGTCTGTCGGTGAGGGCTGGCACGAAGTCGGTGTTCCAAAACATCCAGATGGAGTTCTATAGGATTCAGGTCAGGACTCTAAACATACAAGTCCACTACAGGGATGTTATTGTCGTGTAACAACTTCGCCACTGGCCGTGCATTACAAATAGGTGCTCGATCATGTTGAAAGATACAATCACCATCTCCGATTTGCTCTTCAACAGTGGGAAGCTAGAAGGTGCTTAAAACATCAGAGTTGGCCTGTGCTGTGATAGTGAAACGCAAAACAACAAGAGGTGCAAGCCCCCTCCATGGAAAACGCGACCACGCCATAACACCACGGGTTCCGAATTTTACTGTTGGCACTACACACGTTGGCAGATGACGTTCACCGGGCATTCGCCATACCTTCACCCTGCCATCTGATCGCCACATTGTGTACTATGATTCGTCACTCCACACAACGTTTTTCCACAGTTCAATCGTCCAATGTTGACTCTCCTTAAACCAAGCGAGGCGTCGTCTAGCATTTACCGGCGTGATGTGTGATTTATGAGCAGCCGCTGTACCATGAAATCCAAATTTCTCACCTTCCTCCTAACTGTCATAGTACTTGGAGTGGATCGTGATGCAGTTTGGAATCTCTGTGTGATGGTCTGGATAGACGTCTGGCTATTACACATTGCGACCCTTTTCAACCGTCTGCGGTCTCTGTCAGTCGGCCTGTATGCTTTGTGCTGTACGTGTCCCTTCACGTTTCCACTTCACTATCACATCGGAAACAGTGGACCTAGGGATGTTTATGAGTGTGGAAATCTCGCGTACAGACGTATGACACAAGTGACACCGAATCACCTGACCAAGTTCGAAGTCAGAGAGATCCGCGGAGCGACCCATTCTGCTCTCTCACGATGTCTAATGACTACTGAGGTCGCTGATATGGAGTACCTGACAGTAGGTGGCAACACAATGGTTGGCTCTGAGCGCTATGGAAGTTAACTTCTGTGGTCATCAGTCCCCTAGAACTTAGAACTACTTAAACCTAACTAACCTAAGGACATCACACACATCCATGCCCGAGTCAGGATTCGAACCTGCGACCGTAGCAGTCGCGCGGTTCCGGACTGAGCGCCTTAACCGCGAGACCACCGCGGCCGGCGGCAGCACAATGCACCTAATATGAAAAACCTTTGATCACTACTTTTGTGACAAACACGTAGATGTAACGAGAACACGTAAATGAACAGAAACAGGGCGTGTACATTTGATGGTGAAATAGAAGCTGCAATGTTCAGCATTAGTGGGGCTGTGCTTGTCATTGTGTGATGGGTTGAATTTGCATGAATATTGATTCATAATGGCAAGAGCTTTAGTGTGTGTAGAGTGGCGTAGTGTTTGATTTCATAGCTTCGCATGCTATAGGTAGCCGGTTAAAATTCGACCTCATGCAGTTTTCTGTTACTTAGTATTTATCATTTCTTCTTACAACATGACTGTTTAGGTAATTCAAAATATTCGCATCACCTTGTCTCCAACTAGAGAATCTAAAGTACGATACCTGCACGGACAGGGACTGGAATAATAGCAGTATATCGTTCCTACTGACTGTATATTCAAACGACCAATGAATTATAAGCCAGTTGTAAGTTAGCAGCAAATCGGGAATGTGTTAGTGTTTTCTGGGTATGCAGGGCCCAACGAAATGGATGAAAGAATTCGACTGAGTACCCAAATACAAGAAGTGAGAAGTCTATACGATGTGTTCGGAAAATGTCTACATTTACTTGGACGGCGCATCTCAGTAGTGGTTCGAAAATAATGAAGAGAAGCTGAATAGGTAGATAAATTTCAGCCCAAATTGAAGAAAACGTGTGGCGACAATCAGCGCCAAATCCGCTTAGCAGAAAAACGTTTGAAGAACATGGGACAAGGTCATGAGGAAACTGCACAGTTTTATGTACAGAATGCATTACCCCTATGGCAACGTGTGAATCCAATTATGACAGAAACCGACAAAATCTCATACATAATGAATGGAATTGCAGAAGACACATTACGAAGCTCTTCTGGGGAAGGACGTCACAACAACCGAGAAATTCATCAAATGATGCCAGCGCATCGAATGTGACAGAAAAGTACCATGCGAAAGAAGTACGACTGACTCCCGAATGTTCTCCCTATTGCAGTTATCGGAGACCGCCTTTCGCATATGCCACGTAGTGCGAGAAGAGATAAGCAATCAAATCTGTGGGACCCAGCGAGTAGGAGGTAGCTGCCATGAATGGCGACCTGATACGTCGTGAGGTAACAGAGAATGATGAAGAAGAGGGGTATCCATCCTTTGCACCAATCTTCGACACCAGGTGAATGTTCACTGAAGAAAGGACTTGGCCAACTAGGACATACACCGCAGTAATCCATCCAGCAGACGAAAATCTACCACCCGACCAACGCAAGTACAACTGCTACCCCGTGTTGCGCCCCGAAGAAGAGCGGACTTACGGAGGACTCTGGACAACACGCACGTGTGTTTCCACAGTGGACGTCCTGGACACGCTGAACGCTGCTGCAGAGAAAGAAGACGAGTTTTCGACGACTACTACGCCGCCGGACGTGAATCATCACAATAGTTCTGTTAACGCCAGTCAGTTGTAGACGATTATAGTCGAGCTGTGGGATGAAGCCCGTCGTCATACCCTGGTCACGGTTACTCCCCAAAACGCCACAGCCATTCCCCGCAGTCCTGCTGAGGTACGAGTGGCACGCCTAGTTACTGACAGAGGAAATGAAGCGAGGTTGCCGTTTATGGAGGTAAAGCTGCCACAGAAGCAAATCCTCCATAGACGACAGTCACCAAGATGACAGAAAGTGTCACAGACGTCATCATCGACGACTTCGTTCGGGTGTGCTAGTCGACTCAACGACTTCCTTTTGTGTAATGTGCCGTACTTATCGTCGTCAACTAATGAAGATACGTTCTATGTTACGAAAGCGACTGCACCGAATGTCGCAAATGGATAATACGTCCAGCTGACAGGAGCACGTAATACGAGTACTAGAATACCTTTCAATGACAGAACACAACCCTTAGTATCCATCGTTTTAACAGAATTTAGTCATGATATTAATCTTGGCTAGGATGTCTTGCAGGCATCAGAATCAGTCATATAGCATGGAAGATGTAAGCTCCATGCTAATGAAGCTATTCCATCAGCACACACTACACCGATAACTCTTGGCGGTTGCTTGCCGTTGGAGACTTGTTATCCCGCCGTCATCAACGAGACGAGTTCCACCCGCCAATAGAGATGCTTAGTTAATAGTCTTAGTTAATTGTCGAATGGAAAAAGCTACTCAGTCTCACAAAGAAATGTACATGGAGCGACGATCTTAGGCATTATAGTTAGTCCAGCAGAACTCTGAATCACCATTTGTCACGAGCAGCAACAATTCACCACTAAAAGTGTTTAAGTAGGAACAATTTGACCAGTCCAGAAAAGGGAGCTTAGTGTCGTCGAAGAAGAATCGCGCTCTGCTGCCATTACAGACAATGCCGGGGAGGAAGCTAGTATCGAGCTTTCAATAGGATCTGGTATGACAGAGGAATAACGTCGGCAGGTGATAGCCGTTCTGTGTCAGTTTGAAGATGTTTTCAAATTTGGACTGGGGAAAAGGCAAACAACGCAGTCCATGTTAGAACAACGTATTGACACTGGGGATCATCAGCTAACTAGACAGCAGTCATGTAGTCCGACCGAGCAGGGCAGTACAGTAGTTAGCACACTGGACTCGCATTCGTGAGGATGATGGATCAAACTCGCGTCCGGCCATCTACATTTGGGTTTTCCGCAATTTCACCAAATCACTAAATCACTTGGTTCCTGTGAAAGGGCACGGCGGATTTCCTTCTCCGTCCTTCCCTAATCCGAGCTTTTGCTCCCTCTCTAATGACCTCGTTGCTGATGCGACGTTAAACAGTGATCTCCTCTTCCTCCTCCTTCAACTGAACGACGTATAATCAAAGAGGATGTGGAGAATTTGCTGCAAGATGACATCATTTAACCTTCACGGAGGTCTCGGGCCTCTGCTGATGGTCCTTGTCAAGATAGACGGCACACGGCATTCTGCACCGACTACCGACGAATGAACAAACTCATGAGGAAAAATGTCTATCCATAGCCACGCGTTGATGACACCCTAGGCTACTTGAAATGAGCGAAGTATTTTTTCAGCTATGGACACTGAGACACGGTACTGGCAAATCAAGGCTGACCAGTCGTCAGGCTATTTCCAGTGTCAACAACATTGTTGGTCTCGGTACTGCATTACTATCAGGTTGAGCAAAAGCTCTGAACTCTCTGCTGGCCCAGATATGGGTGTGGATTTGAAAGGTACAGTCACTCCGTGTCCCTTATAAACGAATATTCACATGAGAAACATATTCATGTGTGTGCTGGATTATTCAAAATGAAAAATGTATTTTCTAAGTACGCCAATCTTTGCACAGGAATACCTCAGTCACACTTTTTATAGCGGCAGGCAGTCAGCTTCCATGGTACTGCTGATTATGACCAGTTTCCGACAGGAAAAGTGTGTACGGGTTTGTCACTGAGTAATGAGCACCATTTGAGAAGGACTGCCTCAACATTAAAATTCAGTATTTTAACCCTTTCGTGGTTGATGGGTCATATATGTCCCACTAACTTTGAGCGCCAGTTCGAGTGTCGGGATATATGTTACACAGCTCTGCACGGTACTGCCATCTAGGGACGAATGTACTGAACCTGAGAAAAAATCGGGACTGCACTGCAAAGGCAGGAGTGCTAGTTCTGCAAGGTTCGCAGAAGAGCTTCTGTAAAGTTTGGAAGGTAGGAGACGAGAAGTAACGCTGTGGGGATGGGCCGTGAGTCGTGCTTCGGTAGCTCAGTTGAAAGTCTGCTTTAGGCAGTGGCGCGGCACGGATCTGCAGTCCCGGCCGCGGGCGCGCGTGAACGAGGAAGTGTTTACACCGCCGGTACTCGCGCGTGTTGTTGTCTGACTCGATCGCCATGGCACACAATTTTCGAAAGACTACGCTCCAATTTACGTTCGACAACGAATATGCCAGACCCAAAGCTTTCGAAATAGAGCGTTTTTTGAGGGACGAAGTTCGTTTACCTGCTGCAGACATAATTGGAATACACCTGTCCATTGTAAGCAGTACAATGTACGTAAAGATGACCGATGAAGCTGCGTGTGAAAGAACTCTCTCCGCTGCTCAAAGAGGATTTAAATTTCGACACTCTGATGGCCATATCAGCGATGTAACAGTAGCTCCTTCAGGATTGGGTGTGCGGGTCGTTCGGATCTTTGAATTGCCGTTTGAGGTGCCAGAATCGATGGTTACTGAATCGCTGCGACCATATGGAACGGTACTTAGTCATACGCCTGAACGCTGGGCTAGTTTTAATACCTATCCTGTGCTAAACGGCGTGCGACAGGTGCGGATCGTCCTTACTAAACATATCCCGTCTTATTTATACATTGGCGGATGTCGAGCTATTGTGATCTACGATGGCCAGCCACGCACCTGTTCTGGCTGTGGTGGAGAAGGACATATCCGCTCGGAGTGCATACAACGCCGCGTCGTGCAACTGCCACATGGAGACGCGTCACAGCGAGAAGTTCCCACGCAACTGCCGATGACGTACGTGTCGGTGGCCCGCCGGGAAGTGTTGCCAAGTTCGGAGCGTGACAAGGACGTGTTTATGCAAGGGCAGACCGAGTTACGGGAGCATGGAGGTGACTCGGAGAATGTCCCTACACCCATGTCACGACAGTTGAGGGAGGAACCTTCCGAAAACTCACATGTAGCACGCGACGTGGAAGTGGAGGTCCAGACGGTGGCGCCGGCAACGGACCAACGAACGACCGACGAACACAGTGAGGCAGCAGAGGGCAGGGCACGCAAACAGCGATCGCCGAAGCGTCGCAAAAAGCGTCGCCATAGTTCGGGTGACACGTCCCCCTCTAGCCTAGGGGACACGGAAGGTATCCTAGCCGAAGAACTGTCTGACACAGAACACGTGCCTTTAGAGGACGCTGACAGGATTCCGTCCGATGGTGACCGGATGTCCTGCCCTTCAGATGGTCCCTCTTCATTGACACCGACTGACCCAGCGCTGCCGACGAAGGAGTCAGGGACACCAATGTCCCGGCAGCCACGTCGAAATACATCAGAGGACGTTTCTCGGATGGATGACCACTGGGACTGGGCGGAACCGGTCGAAGACCTACAGGAATTGCCACCCCCAAATGATTACCACTCACCTACAGGATGCACACCACGGAACGACAACGAAGGAGGGCAGCCCGTTGGCGGGCACCCCTCTGAGCACGAATAGTGGACTAAAGCCCTTGGATTTCTCAATGACATGACAAGAGCATGACAACGACAGCGAACCAAGCATATAAGGTGGGCACAGTGAACATTAACACCGCACGTTCGCTTGCAAAGATGCAACTTCTCCGGGACATGATTTACGCCACAGACGTTGATATTCTGCTGATGCAGGAAACCTTCAATGCTGCTTTTCCCGACGTGCATGGATACAACACTTATCTAGCGCCGACTCCAGATGGAGGACGTGGCACAGCGATACTAGTCCGGGAAGGGATTCCGATGTGTGACCTCGATTACCTTCCTTCGGCTCGAGGTTTGGCTATGACCGTGAACGGCATTCGTATCGTCAACATCTATGCACCCTCCGGATCTGACAATCGACAGGCGCGTGCACGATTCTACTCGGAGGAGATTGCCCCCCTATTCCATGGGAGGTATGACCACATCTTGATAGGGGGGGATTTTAACTGTGTACTCACACCGAAGGATCAAACTCCTAATTTCAGCTCCTGCCACGCATCGAACACGATCTGCCGGGACATGGCCCTTATGGACACGTGGGAAAAGATCCATGGGCAGCGAGAGGGCTACACGTATTTTACTAGCCACTCGGCGAGCAGGCTGGATCGGATTTATGTTTCTGACGGATTAAGAGATCACGTGTTGGCTGCTGAACGTTGGCCCACAGCTTTTACGGATCACCTTGCGTATTTATGCACGTTAACCCTCCCACGGCAGCGGGTCTGGCGGAGTCGTAGTTCCTGGAAACTTAATTCCTCCTTATTGGTGGATCTCGAATGTCGCCAGCGGATCGAAGAAACATGGCAGACTTGCACTCGCCGTCTGCCGCTGCACCGTACGGTTCTTTCGTGGTGGCTGCAGTGTGCAAAACCGGCGATACGAAGAGCTCTCATAACGTATGGCAAGGAAAAAGCGAAATGGCTCCGAGATACACTTGACTATTACTACATGGTGCTCCGCGACCTGTCCTCCAGGGCCCCATCGCCCGAACGTCAAGCGGAAGTCCATCGCATTCAGGCCTGCATTTTATCGATCACGAGACGTCGACTGGAGGGACTTTCGATCCGTGATCGGTGCTTGGACAACGTCGATGGAGAACGTATTGGCATGCATCATGTGTCCAAGGGACATGCGCGTAATCGCCGATCCCTAATCACAGTCCTCCATGATGACGATGGTCGGCCCTTGACGTCACAACAGGCCATTGCTGCTGAGTTTCTGGAGCATTACCGCCTCCTTTTCACTGGGACGCCGACGGACAATCGGACAGAAGAAGAAATTTTGCGACAGATGCAAACGGAGGTGGATGGTCCGGATGCAGAGGCGCTATTGGAACCCCTAACGGAAGATGACATCCGGGGCGCACTCGCGAAGGGTGCGGTGCATAAATCCCCTGGGCCAGATGGGTTGACACTCGAATTTTACCGCGCATTTGCGGATTTAATGATGTCCCAGTTGGTATTGATGTATAACGAGTTATTGAGCCCTGACACGGACGTTCCGTCGCAGTTCATGGCGGGACTGCTTATACCAATACCGAAATCGACAGCGAGTGACAGCGCCCATCAATTTAGACCGCTCACGATGCTCAATACTGACTATAAGATCTTTGCGCGAATGTTGGCGGCAAGGCTCAAGATTGTAATATCCAAGACAATACCACCAGACCAGGCTTGTCTAGGGGTTCGGAGCAACATACATTCTATCCTCGGCGAATACCGTGACGTAATTTCCCTGACGGAAGCTTGTCGCATGCGAGCGGCGTTCGTATCGGTGGATTTTGATCGTGCCTTTGACAGGATCAACCATGATTTCCTTGACTCGACCATGAGACGCATGGCGATACCACAGGATTATTACCGTCCTCATGCGCCTCCTTCGCGGCGCTTCTTCGACGGTGAGCCTCAATGGCAGGGAGGTAGGAACGATTCCTGTTCGCAGCTCAGTTCGGCAAGGATGTCCCTTGTCGATGATACTGTTTACAATAGCGCTCGAACCATTGATGCAGACTCTTAGACGGACTCTAACAGGCGTCCGACTCCGTGCGAGCTCCTTCACGTGTCGTGCATATGCCGACGACTTGATGATACTCGTCCGGTCGGAGAACGAAGTCAGTCAGGTGGTTACCCTTCTTACTACGTACGGGGTAGCTGCAGGAAGCAGGGTCAACACGAATAAAACCAAGATCATGCACATCGGTCGAGGGCTGGACGCTCTGCGAAGTCCGTTTACGACGGTGGACATCTTGCGATGCTTAGGTGTCTTGTTCACCCGCTCGCTACGGCAATCAGCGGCGGCGAGCTATCGACGTCTCCTCCAGAACGTCCGACTGCACATACGCAACAATTCACTCCGAACGCATGACCTGCTCCAAAGGGTGGACTACACTAATGTTCACCTGGCCTCGCGACTGCCGCACTTGGCACAGGTACTGCCAATGCCACTTGGTATCGCTGACAGATTAATGGCGGCCTTTGGATACTATGTCAGCCAAGGAATGTTGTTTAAGATCAAATACGAGACTTTAATTCTCCCACACCATTCTGGAGGACTTAACCTCACGGATGTGCGGAACAAGGCTCTAGCTCTATACCTGCGAGCGACGCTACGAACTTGGAACCAGCGGCAACACGCCATCACGTCGGCCATCCTGGATGTGCTTCTTCCAACGTCCTTTGAACCACCGGTAGCAGTAGGCACTATCTCACCCTCGTTTTCTCACGTCGCGCGATTTTTTGTTGATTATAGTTATGTTCAGTTACAGATACCTTCTACCAGAATCCCCACTACCCGTGAGATATATCGATACTTGCGGCGTCATCATGGCAGCAATGTTGTCGAACTTAAATACCCAACACGAAACTGGCGACAGATTTGGCGAGCTGTCCACACACCACTCCTCACTACAGCAGCGCGATCGTCATGGTATACATTAATCAACCGAAAGACGGTCAACCGCCAACGATTGTACGACATTCGCATGGTGGATTCCCCGCTCTGCCTTAGATGTGGCATGCAGGACACCGACGAACACTCTCTGCAGTGCGGTGAGGCAAAGGATGTTTGGCGGCTGACGCAACGCATCATGGCCCTCCTCCGACACACCGACGAATCAACGATCACGACGGACGCTTTATTTTTCCCTGACCCTGTCTTTTTCCCCTCACAAAAAACATCGGCAATCCGATGGATTGGAGGACACGCATCGCACTACGTGCTCTCGCGGACCTTGATATCGGTCATGGACTATTGGCATTATCTACTAGAACAACACGAAATCATCAGACGCCACTCTAAATATAAAACGCATTTTGCGAACTTTCTAGGCAGCATGTTTCATAACCCCCCGAAGCGGTGGGGAGTCCCAGGTTTACGTTGTTTCGAGGGATAGGATTTACTCCCAGTGAAGTGACGAGGATGTCACTTCGGCCCTATATTTATTTCCCTTCTTTTTTATATATGATTTTTCTTTTGGGACATTCAAATTAAATGAATAAATAAAATATTATTGTTACTAAAAAAAAAAAGTTGGGAGAGCACTTGCTCGCGAAAGGCAAAGGTCCCGAGTTCGAGTCTCGGTCGGGCACACAGTTTTAATCTGCCAGGAAGTTTCATATCAGCGCACACTCCGCTGCAGAGTGAAAATCTCATTCTGAGAACAAAAGTTGTTTGCACTGCTTGTGGTGCACCACTTTGTGCTACACCATGTTTTTCCAAGTTTCATGGAATGTAAAGTTTTGTAAGTATTGGTCATGTATCATGAGAACTGAAATGTAATGAATATTTTTTACACTGGCTCTACACAAATAAAAAGATTACATGCATGTATAATTTGTAGTTATTTTATTCTCCACAAAATCCAGTTTATGGCTAAAAAATAAAATTACAAAATCAGTCAGTCTGCAGAAAAGGTATCTCGCGTTGGTTCATGGGACATATGTTTCCCACTTCCTGTTGTGAAAAAATGGAGAACTTAAAAATTATTTTGGTGGTGAAAATATAATAATGGGACTGAAAAGAAAACGTTATCACCTTAATATTTTAAAAATCTGTAAAAAATAAATTTTATCCATGAAAGGGTTAACGAAGAAGAGGAGGTACCAGAATTCGAACCTGGATTCGATCCGCCAGTCGATCTTTGGATTTCTTGTCGCCTGTAACTTCTTTTACCTCTGGCAAAGATTTGTTAAGGTGGAAATAAACAGGCTGCGCCACGATAAGCATAGGTCCCTCTTTAAGAGGTTAGGTAATTCAGTTAGGAGGTCTGAGGATGTGGAGGACATACAAATAGCAAACCACATCTCGAGTTGCCTACAGCCTTATTTTGTCAGTGAAGGGGAAGCCATTCACGGCGTCGACCATAACGTGTTAAACTTTACCAGTAGTGTCTATCATCATCATTAATCAGCGGTGAATGAAACAAATAATGAATTTTAACTTCATATTGTAAATGAGTGAAGAATGTAAATTAAGCGGTTCTAGGCGCTAAAGACCGGAACCGCACGACCGCTACGGTCGCAGGTTCGAATTCTGCTTCGGGCATGGATGTGTGTAATGTCCTTAGGTTAGTTAGGTTTAAGTAGTTCTAAGTTCTAGGGGACTGATGACCTCAGATGTTAAGTCCCATAGTGCTCAGAGCCATTTGAACCATTTTTGTAAATTAAGGAGAACAGCGCCAATAAAAGAGATGGTTAGGTAATCAGATTGTTTGTTCTCATTATTGGTTGTTTGCAAAATTCTTCATTCTCTGAGTCGCCTATTTTGTGTCAAGATCATGTAGCCTCTTGTAAATAATTTGTATTATCGACTTTGGTATTTAGTCCTCAGATACTGATATCTACTTTTGACACTTTTTGTGCGCTTTTCTCTATTCTTTGATGACCTCTTCTTAAATCACACTTGAAAACGAGGTTCTAGGTTCTATTCAAATAGCAACTACAATACCCTTAACACATATCTAACGTGTGGTGTCACCGCCAGACACTACACGTGCTAGGTGGTAGCGTTTAAATCGCTCGCGGTCTGTTAGTATACGTCGAACACGCGTGTCGCCACTAACAGTGATTGCAGACCGAGCGTCGCCACACGGCAGGTCCAGTCTAGAGAGACTCCCTAGCACTCGCCCAGTTGTACAGCCGACTTTGCTAGCGATGGTTCACTGTTTACATACGCTCTCATTTGCAGAGACGACAGTTTAGCATAGTCTTCAGCTACGTCATTTTCTACGATCTAGCAAGGCGCCAAATTCTTCAAGAATGTATTCTGAACAGATAATATTGTGAATCATGTGCCGTCAAGAGCGACGTTCATCATTAATGGATTAAAGTTATCAAACTAAGTTCGTCCGCTTTCTGAATTCTAATTCCTTGTCATGTTCCAGACCTCACGTCAGTATAGTTCTTCCCTCCGCACGCCAGCCTGCGTGAGCTAAAACGCATGCATTTCGGCCTCCATTAGTAACACGGTGTTGACTCTTGTGCCAACACCACGTAACGGAAATTTGACCTTGCTGCCACAAGGCGCGAATTATAATTCCTCGAATATTAATACCTCCAGATCAATTACAATATTACCGATACGTTGTTTCGAGGGCTTGCTCGCAAGTCCCTAAACGTAACGTTTGGTTAGGCAGTGTCTTATTTCTGATTTTGAGGTCTTTGTAGATAAAGATAAAAATATTTATCAATACATGTTACAGTGATTTCAGAACTTGGCACTTGCTGAGGATACACGAGAGCTAATACACTACGTTACTGGCCATTAAAATTGCTACACCAAGAAGAAATGCAGATGATAAACGGGTATTCATTGGACAAATATATTATACTAGAACTGACATGTGATTACATTTTCACGCAATTTGGGTGCATAGATCCTGAGAAATCAGTAAGAAGAACAACCACCTCTGGCCATAATAACGGCCTTGATATGCCTGGGCATTGAGACAAACAGAGCTTGGATGGCTTGTACAGGTACAGTTGCCCATGCAGTTTCAACACGATACCACACCTCATCAAGAGAAGTGACTGGCGTATTGTGACGAGCCAGTTGGTCGGCTGCCATTGACCATACGTTTTCAATTGGTGAGAGATCTGGAGAATGTGCTGGCCAGGGCAGCAGTCGAACATTTTCTGTATCCACAAAGGCCCGTACAGGACTTTCGGACATGCGGTCGTGCATTATCCTGCTGAAATGTAGGGTTTCGCAGGGATCTAATGAAGGGTAGAGCCACGGGTCCAAACACATCTGAAATGTAACGTCCACTGTTAAAAGTGCCGTCAGTGCGAACAAGAGGTGACAGAGACGTGTAACCAATGACACCCCATACCATCACACCCGGTGATACGCGACTATGGCGATGACGAATACACGCTTCCAGTGTGCGTTCACCGCGATGTCGCCAACACTGATGCGACCATAATGATGCTGTAAACAGAACCTGGATTCATCGGAAAAAATGACGTTATGCCATTCGTGCACCCAGGTTCGTCGTTGAGTACACCATAGCAGGCGCTCCTGCCTGTGATGCAGCGTCAAGGGTAACCGCAGCCATGGTCTCCGAGCTGATAGTCCATGCTGCTGCAAACGTCGTCGAATTGTTCGTGGAGATGGTTGTCGTCTTGCAAACGTCCCCGTGTGTTGACTCAGGGATCGAGACGTGGCTGCACGATCCGTTACAGCCATGCGGATAAGATGCCTGTCATCTCGACTGCTAGTGATACGAGGCCGTTTGGGTCCAGCGCGGCGTTCCATATTACCCTTCTGAACCCACCTATTCCATATTCTGCTAACAGTCATTGGATCTCGACCAACGCGAGCAGCAATGTCGCGACACGATAAACCGCATTCGCGATGGGCTACAAACCGACTTTTATAAAAGTCGGAATCGTGATGGTACGCATTTCTCCTCCTTACACGAGGCATCACACAACGTTTCACCAGGCAACGCCGGTCAACTGCTGTTTGTGTATGAGAAATCTTTTGGAAACTTTCCTCATGTCAGCACGTTGTAGTTGTCGCGTCCGGCGCCAACCTTGTGTGAATGCTCTGAATGGCCAATCATTTGCATATCACAACATCTTCTTCCTGTTGGTTAAATTTCGCGTCTGTAGCACGTCATCTTCGTGGTGTAGCAATTTTAATGGCCAGTAGTGTATAATCGTGTACTTTTGCTACTTGCACGATCATTGTTAACATTTCATTATATATCCTACGAGAACTGTTGCACATTATCTGTGTTTACCTGCTGCCCGGACGACAGTACTAGTTTACTTAAATTACCTGCTGAACAGTCTTGTACCATTTGTCCGACTCAGGAAAATAGGATCCAAGGGATGTTGTTGCGTGGAGGAAGGAGCACGGACGGCTAGGGATGGAGGGCTACGAAAGTCGCGGCGCGCGGAGACGGCGCCGTGTGCATAATGCATGGCTGCTTGGCGGCGGCCGTTTAGAGTTACTACCCCGCCAGTTCACTGCGGCGGCAGCGAGCGATTTGCGGGCCAGGCAAACGCTCGTGTGAATAATTTAAAAGTGCCGCAGACTGCAGTGGCAGTGCCTGGCCGTCGTAAAAACTGGGGGCACATGTGGGGGCTCTCTCCTCACCGGCTATGTATGGAAACTGCGTGTCCCTGCGGACGTGTGACGTTGGCTGTAGGCAGGTGAGATACGCGCCATCGACAGCGAACATTGAAGTAGTTAAAATTGATAGCGTCAAATGTGTATCGAAAGCAAATAGGGTTGCATACAGTGATAAAATATATGTACAACTAGATGGTACTAAAAAGACACACCTAGAAATACATAAAGGAAAGCCATTAGAATCGAGGGATCATTAGACAAATTGCATCACAGGTGCGTGGTGAGTGGTAAAACGGAATGGTAGTTTACGTCTGGATGTCGGTTTGAAGCTGAGTGCCCTTTCTAGGGGCATAGTTCCGCTGTAAGTAGTACGACCTGTGCTTCGCCCCACCTGAAATGACTTAGGCTATTTTCAAAAAGGCCATCAGCCAAATGTAACGGAACACTAGATGACGTCACCGTTAAATGGCGGTGTGTCCACACTAGGTCCAAAAACAGCACAATGTTACTTAAAACGTAGCCCTTAACTGAACGGTGAAAGCGAAGTTACCGGCCGGAGTGGCCGAGCGGTTCTAGGCGCTACAGTTTGGAACCGCGCGACTCCTACGGTCGCAGGTTCGAATTCTGCCTCGGGCATTGATGTGTGTGATGTCTTTAGGTTAGTTAGGTTTAAGTGGTTCTAAGTTCTAGGGGACTGATGACCTAAGAAGTTAAGTCCCATAGTGCTCAGAGCCAATGCGAAGTTATATGGTCTACTTGATATGGAAAGTCAAAATAGAGTATCAGAATAACAGAACCAGCTATGATTAAGTCTACTAATGGCCATAATAAACTTAATAACAGATGTTGTTGCTAATGTCTGTAAGGTAAACGTGTCGTCCAACCATTACGCATATCACTTATTTGTGAAGAAAATCTGTGTACACGCAAACACATGTCATTCAACGCGGGAATTCTAGGCCGGTATTTGCGACATTGATGATAGTTCATTTACGGGCATAAGGCCGTGGTCCAGGACAATTGTGGCTTACAACACGGCTTCACGGCCATGAATCGGGTTTCAGCAACACCCCAACAAACTGTTCAGAAGAAATAAATAGAGCCTTTTACCTGACACATAGCGTTCTTCCTCCTTCAATTAACCTGATCTTAACACTGTTAATGAAAATGAAAATTGTCTCATTAGTTTTTGCTCTTCTTTGTAGAGATGTTGTAAAACCTAAATCTTTTTTCTGGGCTCTTTCATGGAATAACCCTCGAGGGCCAAAATCCAACTCGTCTCGGAACATTTGCTATGTCAGGAAAGGAAAGCAAACAATTAAGATTAATATGACAGAAAAGCAGGAAATCTACTACTTAACCTGAGTGTGTGCAACGAGAACAGGATAACATCCCGTGTCAGCACTAGACATGACAGCTCTCTCAGCAGTGTGAAGGATTAACATTCCTTCCCCAGAGACCTCCACGTTAAAGTCGCGTACCGATCCGTCTCCTTCTGTTCCGTTGACTGTGTGCTCGAATGCCTCCATGTGAAATGCAGTGTGCATTGGCTTGACGTTCTATTACATCACGAGTAATGTAAAGCCACCTTTGCACATCCTCGCTGGTTACCATATCACCTTGGCTTCCACAGACACATTGTATCGACATGAAAGTTGTCATGGTACGGTACAGCGTCATATTGTGAAATAGCTATCACTGAATACAACACTGACGTTTGCAGTACGTTTGCACTGGTCTTCGTATCGGTCTACTGGTTTACTGTCTACTGTACTCCCGACAAGACAGTATACCATTGTTCTTCAGGGCACTGTCTACTGTACACCCGACATCACAGTATACCAGTTGAGCCCTGAGGAAGAACACTGCAACCATGACCTTAACGTGCGTTTTATTCATTTGTAATATGATGCAATATTATACCAGAAGTACATATATTTTAGCTTTGCCGTCGACTTCGAGACACTAGGCCACTAGGCGTTTTTAACATTCAAAATTATCGCCAGACGTGAATGAAGCGTTAAATAAGAGACTGAGGATTAAGGAAGGGACTGTTTAGATTTTTAATCTAACTCATATCTACTGAGGTTCAGTGTAAATGGTATAAAAAAAGAAAAATGAAAGGAAACAACAGCACACATTGAAGATTATATTGTTCGCCCTCGCAGCACTTCCTCATGGCCACAGTACTTTATTGGCGTCAGTACTCAGCTTGAACATTTTAGAAAATCATCTGGTTATTTTCAGGTAACGTAAAACTACTTGCAATAGTACATCCTACAGTTTGCTGTCATATATGTGATAATACACACATTAAAAAAAGTTTTGCATCACCCCGGTTACCAGAAGATCTGAAGATAGACGTTGACTGTATATATTGTAACACAGACACAGTCGCTTTGACTCTTCAGATATGTCACTAAATCGACCAAACGACATAAACAATCAAGCGTGAGCGGCGCCTGTTACACGTAGGGGGCCCGACAGCTGATCATTCCACTCATTCCACCAGGAAGGCGGTACACGGCTCGTGTAGTCAGTAGTTCAACCATACCTAGACGGTCAATATCGCACCTCGATCGCGTCCGCATTCTATCTTTGTCCCAGGAAGGACTCTCAACAAATCATTAACATAATGCAGCGCGTCAGCAACCGTATATGTATACAAAATAAACAATTTTGTCAGCGTTCAGTTGCAAGGTAATTTTTACTCGTTTACCTAGGTTTCGATTCCAGTAATGGAATCTTCTTCAGAACCTATAAATTAAACCACATACGGACATATATTACTCACTGAAATGCATCATCAGTCTAATGATTGAATAATAAAGAAATCGTGATACTTACAAAAAATTAAATTATTTTGAGAGCCAAACACTGGCCATGTCACAGATTAAAAATTAAAACATTAAAGACGCATAATCATAAGATTATGTCTGTCAAAATTAAAACCATTAAGGCGAACGTAGACGAAAATTACCTTGCAACTGAAGGCTGACAAAATCGTTTATTTTCGACTCTCAACAAGGCAAGTGTCCAGGCGTCTCGGAATGAACTAAAGCGATGTTGTTCGCACATGGAGGAGATACAGGGAAACAGGAACTGTCGATGACATGCCTCGCTCAGGCCGCCCAAGGGCAACTACTGCAGTGGATGACCGCTACCTACGGATTATGGTTCGGAGGAACCCTGACAGCAATGCCACCGTGTTGAATAATGCTTTTCGTGCAGATACAGGAAGTCGTGTCACGACTCAAGCTCTGCGCAATAGGCTGCGTGATGCGCCACTTCACTCCCGACGTCTATGGCGAGGCCTATCTTCGCAATCACGACACCATGCAGCGCAGAACAGATGGGCCCAAAACATGCCGAATTGATCGTTCAGGATTGGCATCACGTTCTGTTCATCGATGAGTGTCGCATATGCCTTCAACCAGACAATCGTCGGAGACGGGTTTGGAGGCAACCCGGTGAGGCTCAGTGCCTTAAACACACTGTCCAACGAGTGTAGCAAGGCGGAGGTTCCCTGCTGTTTTGGGGTGGCATTATGAGGGGCCGACGTACGCCGCTGGTGGTCATGGATGGCGCCATAACGGCTGTAAGACACGTGAATGCCATCCTCCAAACGATAGTGCAACCATATCGGCAGGATACTGGCGAGGCATTCGTCTTCATGGACGGGAATATGTGCCCCCATCGTGCACATCTTGTGAATGACTTCCTTTAGGACAATGACATCGCTCGACTAGAGGGGCTGGCATGTTCTACAGACATGAACCCATATCGAACATGTCCGGGGTAGATTGAAAAGGGCTGTCTATAGACGACGTGACCCGCCAACCACTCTCAGGGATCTATGCCGAATCGCCGTTGAGGAGTGGGACGATCTGCACCAACAGTGCCTTGATGAACTTATGGATAGTATGCCACGACGAATAGAGGCATGCATCAATGCAAGAGGATGTGCTACTGGGTATTAGAGGTAGAAGTGTGTACAGCAATCAGGACCACCACCTCTGAAGGCCACACTGTATCGTGGTACAACATGCAATGTGCCGTTTTCATGAGCAATAAAAAGGACTGAAATGATGTTTATGTTAGTCTCTATTCCTAATTTCTGAACAGGTTCCGCAGTTCTCGGAACTGAGGTGATGCAGAACTTTTTTTTTATTTGTGTAATATCATTTTGCCGTGGATCCACAGCCTCCTAAAATTCGGTAAAGCAAAGGAGGCTCCGTAAGAGGCTGTAATGTTCTTTAATATCTGACAAACACGGCATTGCACGGGCATTCATTTTGCCAGTTTTCTGTTAGAAACGAAGCCTTAATTGTACTCCTGCAATAGACTCGGTGTGAGAAGATAACGGACAGTTGCTTCGCGTGTCTACAAGACGATTTTGTAAACGTCTATATGGCAACGCCTCTTCATAGCTCTAAAGACGGCTATTATTTTCGACTACAGCCGTTTCCGTTTCACGGTTGAAAACTGTCAAAAGTACTGCGAGGTTTCAGGGATTTCTTTAAGATAGTTCGAATATTAATATATCTCAATAATAAAAATAAATGTATTAAAACTCTTTGCATGATGCAGCATTTTTCCACTCATCTAAGTGTTTATCATGCCATATGTCTTGAATTATTTGTGTCGTGCAATGATATATTTGTGTAGGTATGTTCTGCGACAAATAAGGAGACAGGCTGCGAAGTACGTTGCGAATAGAGTTTGTTGCAAAGAAGTAATAACGTTAAATGTCATGGGAACTATGCTTGGTACCACCAAATGATTTTGTAGGTGTATTTATTACACGTGCAAAGAAAGTTTACACTCGGCGCGGTGGCTGATGGGAGCGACTGTAAATGGGAAATGCCTTTACGGTCGCTCACATCAGCCACCGCGCCGAGTGTCAACTTTGCGTGTGTAATAAGGGCACCTGAGCACACTGTCTGCGAAATTTACTGCGAGTAGCATTAGAAGCACAAAAGTCATGAATTTAAAACTCCTAAGTGATGCGTCAGATTTTCACTCATCTCATAGTATATCGCCTTATATCTCCTCATTTATGATAGGTTTGTGGTTCTTATCTCCACTGTAATTGTTGCCTGACAGAAAGGTACGTGTGTACTACGTTTGGTTGAAATCGGGCCTTTGGTTTAGGAGGAGATGTGGAATACACACACACACACAAAAACAACCACACGCACATACATACATTCATTCTTATAACATGTATGGGTTAATTATGCAGTCGTTCGATACTGACGTTTATGTCATTTCCAAGTACATATGGATAACCATAATATGATATTTAGCTGAGGATAGCCATCACTAACGTTGTGCATTGGTAAACGACAAGGAACCCATGTACTGAAGCAATGGCTAGGTACCCAGAACTGCGATCAAGCCGGAAACAGGATAATGAACCAAGAGAACAGATCACTGTGACAAAGGGTTGGATTCCGGTGAATCCTGCTACATGGCTGGTGCAGTTGATTTGCAGTCATATCGCGAGATACTTGAGGCTGCCGAACCAGAGATTGTATGCAATCGACATTGCTGCGTTCTGTTCAAGCTGATCAACATCTACTAACGACTTGGTGGTAAATGCATGTATCAAGATACGTCTGCGACTGTGACGAAATATGTAGCTGCTTGTCCGACTCGAAGTTCAAAGAGAATGGACTGGACGTAGTGCGCCTATTTGCAACATAGTGCTGCCACAGCCTCTTTGTAAGAATGTGATATTTGTCCTTTCACTTGCTATTGGCTAAGAGGTGAAATGTGGAATTTAACATTTTTTTTCTTGAATAGGACGTGAGTTGCGGGTAGTCATGACATAAGCACCCAGTTACATAACCACCTATACTAGACCGCTTATGCTTATGTTGTTTAATGAGCGCATAGAAAAGTCTTTTTTTCCCCATCAGTAACCTGAAGTTTGGGATGAATAAATATTTCTTCCTCTGTTACAGAAGCGCTCTGTGGCAAAGGGTTGTGATTTTAAAACTGTGAGTACTAACTAGACCAAAGGGGAGCAACTTTGAATGATTTGTCATTCGCCATTATGCGGCAAATATAATTAATATTTACGTCCCGCGATAAATTTTATCTGTCACTTTCTTATGTAAAACCAGCTGTGGAAATTCACTAATTAATTTCCAACTTTACGCCGACATCAAAACCGTCGTCTTGATTATTGTAAAACAACATACTATCAGTCTCAGAGTGTATCTTATACTAACTGACAAACCTGGTATTGTCGGTTTATTCATTTTTCCAACACACTATATTCGTATTCCTGCAGTAGAAGCAGCGTGAGATGATCCCTTGCATTTTCTGTACGCTGGACGCAGCAGCTTCGCATGTCTAGAATGTGATTTTGTAAACATCTCTATGGTAACGCCTCTTCATAGGTCAACAGACGGCTATTGTTTTCGCCTGCAGCGGTTTGCGTTTCATAGTTGAAAGGTGTCAAAAGCACTAGATGTACGTGTTAAGGATTTCCTTGAGTTGAGTTGGCTATCGGAATGCTTTAGTTGTGAAGACGAAATGTATTAAAACTTCATGTATGATGTGGCAGTTTTTCACGCATCTCAGTATTTATAACGCCGTGTCTCTCAAACTACGTGTTGCACAGTGATGTATGTGTGTAGGCATATTCAGCGGCATGTGTGGATACTGACTGCCTAATGTGTTGCGAACAAAGTTACTATCAACGAAGTAATAGATTAAAATTTCGTCCATGAGGCGGCAGTTTCTCACGCATCGCAGTGTTTATGACGTCATATCTTCTGTACTAGGACAGGTAGGTGGTTCGTACCCCCACAGCTATATGTGTACTAAATATGGTTTAAATCGGTCTCGTGATTTAGGAGATGTGCAACATACGTTCACACACACACACACACACACACACACACACACATATCAGTTTTTATAATACGCAAGATAGATTCCTTTGTGGTCGGCTGTGTACCGTACATAACAGCTGCTTGGCTCGAAGCGCATTGTGCACGCTACGAATACTTGTAGTTTATGTACTAAATAAGAGGTCTGATAATTATTTTTGTACATCCATATTTAATTTGGATGAAGGTGGGACACAGCTGGTATGATTTTTATTAAAAATGTAGACTGAGCCACACACAACTGATTTCATTGTACGGGCCTGAAGATGGCATTGACACAACGATGAAACTAGTAGCGATGTAAATATAAAATCTTAAGTGCAGCTGGAGGAAATTAATTTTTAATAGAAGTCTGACAATGAAGTTGATAACCTCTAAACCAGTTAATGCCAATCGATATTTTGTATAAATTCGAGCAAACTCGAAATAAAGAAACTTATGTTGTGCTGAAGGTGAATCATAGGCAGCGTTTTATTGGGAGAACACTTACAAGGGAACCTCCCAATCGCACCCCCCTCAGATTTAGTTATAAGTTGGCACACTGGATTTGCCTTGAAAAACTGAACACAGATCAATCGAGAAAACAGGAAGAAGTTGTGTGGAACTACGAAAAAATAAGCAAAATATACAAACTGAGTAGTCCATGTGCAAGATAGGCAACATCAAGGCTAATTCAAACCTAAAAGCGCCGGGGTCCCGTGGTTAGCGTGAGCAGCTGCGGAGCGAGAGGTCCTTGGCTCAAGTCTTCCGTCTAGTGAAAAGTTTAATTTTTTTTCAGTTCATGTGACAAACTCTTATGTTTTCATCACTTTTTTGGGAGTGATTATCACATCCACAAGAAAACCGAAATCGGGTAAGGTAGAAGAATCTTTTTACCCATTCGCCAAGTGTACAAGTTAGGCCCGCACTTCGTGGTCGTGCGGTAGCGTTCTCGCTTCCCACGCCCGGGTTCCCGGGTTCGATTCCCGGCGGGGTCAGGGATTTTCTCTGCCTCGTGATGGCTGGGTGTTGCGTGCTGTCCTTAGGTTAGTTAGGTTTAAGTAGTTCTAAGTTCTAGGGGACTTATGACCACAGCAGTTGAGTCCCATAGTGCTCAGAGCCATTTGAACCATTTTTTTTTGTACAAGTTAGGTGGGTCGACAACATATTCCTGTCATGTGACGCACATGCCGTCACCAGTGTCGTATAGAATATATCAGACGTGTTTTCCTGTGGAGGAATCGGTTGACCTATGACCTTCGATCAAATGTTTTCGGTTCCCATTGGAGAGCCACGTCCTTTCGTCTACTAATCGCACGGTTTACCGGTGCGGTCGCAAAACACAGACACTAAACTTATTACAGTGAACAGAGACGTTAATGAACGAACGGACAGATCATAACTTTGCGAAAATAAAGAAATTAAAATTTTTAATGGAGAAAAGATTTGTATCAAGGACCTCTCGCTCCGCAGTTGCTCGCGCTAACCACGGGACCATTACGCTCCTGAGCTGACATTAGCCTTGATGTTGCCTATCTTACGCATGGACTACTCAGTTTTTATATTTTGCTTACTTTTTCATAGTTCCACACAACTTCTTCCTGTTTTCTCGATTGACCTGTGTTCAGTTTTTCAAGGCCTATCCAGTGTGCCAACTTATATCTAAATCTGAGGGGGGTGCGATGGGGAGGTTCCCTTGTTAGAAGATGCAACAGATCTACTAAAGTAACTGCCTACACGACGCTTGACCGTCCGCTTTTGGAGTACTATTGCCTGATTTGTGTTCCTTACCAGAGAGGTAAACGGGGTACAACGAGAATGTTATAAGAAGGGCAGCGCGTTTTGTATTATCGAGAAATAGGGGAGAGAGTGTCACGGACGTAATACAGGATCTGTGGCGGATGTCATTAAAACAAATGCGTTTTCAGTCGCAGCGGGATCTTCTCACCAACTTTCTCTTCCAAATACGAAAATATTTTGTTGACGCCGACCAGCTTAGAGAGAAATGATCATCACAATAAAATAAGGGAAATCAGGGTTCTCAGGGAAAGATAGAGGTGTTCTTTTTTTCGCGCTGTTAGAGGGTGGAACAATATAGAATTAGTGTGAAAGTGGTTCGATGAATGCTCTGCCACGGACTTAAGTGAGATTTACAGAGTAGCCATTAGATATAGATGTGATGTTGATCGACGGGAGCGCGTTTACTATTACCATCGATTTCTTCTCTCTGTGCTTTCAGAGCGGGAGACACTGAAGCAAATGGGCTATTGTTGGTAAAACAGAAATGTATTTTAATTTAAATAACTGAAGACTAGATGGGTAGATCACATAACTAATGAGGGAGTTTTGAATAGGATTGGGGAGAAGAGAAGTTTGTGGCACAACTTGACCAGAAGAAGGGATCGGTTGGTAGGGCATATTCTGAGGCATCAAGGGATCACCAGTTTAGTATTGGAGGGCAGCGTGGAGGGTAAAAATCGTAGAGGGAGACCAAGAGATGAATACACTAAGCAGATTCAGATGGATGCAGGTTGCAGTAGGTACTGGGAGATGAAGAAGCCTGCACAGGATAGAGTAGCATGAAGAGCTGCATCAAACCTGTCTCAGGACTGAAGACCACAACAACAACAACTGCTTTACGTAATGTGTGTTGTGGCAACGTAGCTACGTAATATTATTCGGAGTTCAACAGCTCCACTTTGTGGAGAGGCTGTATAATTTGTAGGCTTAGTGCTGAAACACAAGATAGGTATGAATCCTTTACTTCCTCAAAATCGTTTGAACTAACGACTTCTGGTTAGTCTGCTTTTCGCTTTTCAGTTCGTCATACAAAATTATTCTGATTTTTTTCCAGATTAAAAATGTATTAGCAAACTGAATGACGCTTTCCAGGGTATTTGACTTCGCCCGTCATAGTTGAAGAACGTTACGGTGTCTGTTCTACCTGCCCATCATGATGGTCCTACCTTTGTGTGAATATCACGTGTAGAAGTGGCAGAAATGTTGGTCTGTTAAACAACATGATTTGGTCACAGACCGGAACAGTTCTCATGGGAAGGAGAGCCGCATAAGCATACGTTCACACGGATTCTAATTTCTAATGAAATGAAAGTTCATACGGAGCTTAACAGTAATCCTGATAATTGTGCCCCTTTGCTCAGAACTTTACGACAGAACCAAAATTTTTTATCCTCAGGCCTGCTCTGCATCTTTGACAAAAGACATTGTTATAATGGTTCAAATGGCTCTGAGCATTAAGGGACTTAACATCTGAGGTCATCAGTCCCCTAGAACTTCGAACTACTTAAAGCTGACCAACCTAAGGACACCACACACATCCATGCCCGAGGCAGGATTCGAACCTGCGACCGTAGCAGCCGCGCGGTTCCTGAATGAAGCGCCTAGAACCGCTCGACCACCTCGGCCGGCCATTGTTGTAAAAATGGGGTCATTTGTACTTGGTGTGTCATCTGCTCCTACAGCAGCAATTTTATACAACCCGCAATATTATATCTGGACTACATAAATCACTCGCGAGATTTTCATTTTCTACCGCTTGCTACCTGCAAACTAGTACTTTTATAGAATAATGAATTTGACCTTTTGTAGGAAGCTTAATATAATTAAATTTTGTATTGGGATACATCTTCGCTACAGGCTACAGTTTTCAAGTTATTCAAGAAACACCCACAAAAGTGAAATTCAAATGTTCCCTCACTTCCACATCAAACCCCGCCGGACGTGATTTTTAGTATGCTGTTCGTGGCTCTTTCTCCTACCACTGTACAAATATTTGCTATAGCACCGGTTGTTTACTACAGTCGACCTGTTTAGGTCTTCATCGACCGGCTTAGTCGAGCACTTGCAAATTGTGAAAGCGATGTTTGTGTTAATTTTAAGTAACAATTTTGTGAATTTTAACAGCTTAAAATAAACAATGAAGTCCTTATATTCGTCAGGCCTTGTGAGTACGTAGCTACTGTGCTTGTAATGGCTAGCTAAGTTTGGATCGAATTTTCGACGTAATTAGGTTTATCATATCGTTTACATATCTTTCATTCTCTCATAATACTCATGGACATGTTTAAATGAATAATGTTAACGAAGTAACCTACAATACAGGATGCGTAATAGCCCTGTCAGAAGAGGTCGAACGTCGGGAATAGTTCGTGTAGTCGGAAACATTTGTAGAATGGTATGAGTGACTGACACGAATAACGTACCAGTAATTCCGAGTGCTGAGGGATGAGTGAGAAGTGCGATGGATAGCCACTTTTTACGTCCATCTTGAGCAAGTCGAAACTGTAGCGAAAACATATCCTAGTACAAAATTTGATTTCATTTAATTGCATACAGAAACTTCCTGTTAATCTTTCTCTCTAGGGCCAATAGTTGCGTGTAAGGGCGAGGGAATATTGCGGGGTTTCAAACAATATGAAAATGAATGTAACCAGGTGGCCCTCAACTACGTACCCTCTGACTCAGAGTTGAAACACTAAAAGTTTTGGCTGGTCTCGTTGTCTAGGGGCTGAGATACGTAGTTGCCGCATTACAGGTAAAATACTGCTGAGTCTACAGTATACAATACGAATACACACATGAATCGAATGTTCGAAGGTTCCTATGACACAGCAATTGTGAATCTAACGTAGAAATTCTGCAATTAAATAAAATCTGCAGGTACTATCTTAACGACTTTAAATGATGAGTACGGTAGTAGAAGTATTTTTCAGAATGTGGTATATTTCTGCAAAACACTTATTGGTGTCGATGGTCCTGCTATTAAATAAAATATAAGTTGAATAAGAGGGAAACAATAGATTCCTACTTCACGAAATTAGTTATGAACAACAACATCACTCGCGAGATAGTCACTTCTAAGCGCACACTACGTCTTCACTGCAGAAGACACAGAAATCTCACAAGTGCACGAGTCAGCACTATGAAATATTTCTATCTGCCGCCACCGCACTCAAACCGCTCCACACTCTCCAGGTCCCTCTCACGACCGAGCGTCCATCGCGCCATCACGTCCAGCACTTTCCGTGTCCTGTGCCGTACTCCCCTCGCGCCACCCTGCCAGAACTACCCCATGTCCACTCCAGAAACGATGCTCCTTCCCACTTCCATACTGTCTCTCCCCGTGTCCTTTTTACAACGATCGCTGTCATTGGCTAGAGCACTCCCGCCCTGTCTTCACGCCAACGCACACTCACAAACATAATGAAACACATTCGAAATACTGGATTTACATTTAAATACTTGAAATTAAATAAATATTCCTACGGCTGGACCATAAACACGCTCTAATACACATTATTAAAGACATAAGCAATTAAATAAACATATATATAAAATGAAAAGAAGCAAAAGGTAGGCCAGGAGACTAATATCTCTGTGCTTTCTATCAAACATTAAATATTTAACGAATTTCTTCATGAATGGTATGTATCGAATATAAACAAAGACATAGACGAATAAATATATTTACAAGCATGCTGCTACCGTTTTTTCGTGTAACTGTGGACTGCTTATGGCCTGACGCGATCTATAGTAATTGACCACTTTGACCTCCAATACCTCATGTGCTATTTAAGTTACATGCCTGTAATTCATACCAATTTAGGTATACACTAATAGCTCTCTAAAGATATGGCGATCGATAAAATCGGATGAAGCGTTTCTTATTTTGGAAATCCGTTGCTGGGTATTACTTGTATAGTTTACCATCAGATACTATACTTTTAACTAATAAACATAATGAAAATGTGATTACACCATCAGAATTGTCGTGTGGTATCACGATTCATCTTGCTACTATTCATTTCTATATGGACTGTGAAATGTCTGCTGCTATGGTTCCAAAAAGCGCGCCTTCTTTGGCACTCCCGACGTGTCTCCTTCATCAACACAGCGTCACCATGGAATTCCCAGCCACGCGGCTGAACCGGCCGTTGTGCGGCATCACGTGGTTGCTAAGCTAACATCCGGCACCACGTGGGTGTCCTGCCGAGCGGCCTGCGCCCGCCGAGCGAACCGTGCGCCCACGCCATCTCCGAACTTACAACATTTTCAGGGCGCCACAATTCTCCTGTTACCTCACAATACGAAAATCTTGTGCGTAGTTTATGATGGCCATCTATAACGTTTTCGGTTGCATAAAATGACTGAAGTAGTGACAGCTGAATCACCATCTGTACTTGGTTTTTCAGGACAAGTATTATATATTTGTAAATTTTTCATTTCGTGATTTGGTACTCTAGTTCCGGTGTGGTATTTGTACTTCTAGAGAAAACGGCACATAATTTCCTAATGGCAAAGTATGAGATTCAAGAATAATTAATCGTGTTTTTACAAGGCAGCATGAGTCTATGGCAGAGCTCAACAACCATATCTCATCTGAAACTGCGAATTGTGTAATAGAGGACATAGAAAGTAGGCCTAGAAGAAACACACATACTATCTACACTTTTGAGAAAGTGATGAATGATGATGATTGGAATTATATCGTTGGTTAGTTGTAAGTCTCATTAAAACTGTTTAAGAGTGAAGTCGCATTCACTGTTTCCGCTATCAATAATGAAAATGCATATGCCTTTGTGATGTGGTGTGACAAACAATCAGTTGGTACGCCTGCTGTGTTAGCGTATTCTCTTAGAGGTCCCTAGTATCTGTACTTAGTGAAAAAAAACTTCAAGGATTACTCAAAGAGGAGCCTTAGGCTATAAGATCGACGTGGCTCCTGGACATTCAAGTCGTCAGTTGATTCATCACCAGATCATGGATGAGCAAGAATTTTCACGTTCTTTGCCACCATGGCTCCCGTACGTTACCTCTTTAAAAATTTCCTGTTGGGTAATTGAAGGGCACAAGCTAAAAAGAAAAAGAAAACACCAGAAGTCAATTAATTGCTCGGATTATGACTACTGTTGCACTTACGAAATAGCCTCAAGGTGAAACCAAAAAATTTACTCGTAGTGTTACGAAAAGAATTCGAAAATGCAATGAAATCGCAAGTGGAATTTATGAAAATCGACTTTGAATATACAATCCTGGATAGTCAAACCAGTTAAACCGCCCGCTTCTGGGACAGGGTGTGGTGCTCTGGTCCCAGATAGAATATGCCCCGCGATATAACAAAGAAAATCGTTGTGCCGGCCAGCTCGGATACGCTGGGTGGAATGCTTTATTCGAACTTGGTACACTTTTGAGACTTCCACCTCTAGACAGCTCTGTAGCAGAAATTTAGTATCAGATCTACAAATTGATTTTATTGTGAAAAACTTCAAAAAATTATGTCTGGTCGTTATATCCTTCAATCTTTCAGACAGTCTACGAATCCCGCAGCAGAACTGGGTGTGTTTCGAGGAGATCGATGAATAGATCCAATTTTGCGCTTGTTCATATGACCGGAAGTGATGGTCAGACAGGCCGTGTGCTATTGATGGGAAAAGGTGTTAGTCAGAGGAGGAATAAGCCGGGAAAGGACTTCCCATTTCAACGTTTTCAAATATGTTTGACAGGTTGTGCGACGTGGATCGAGCAGTGTTCTGTCGCAGAATCAACTTTCATATCTACCACTGTATTATGGCCGTTTTTCTTTTAGTGCTTGGTTGAAAGTGTAAATAGCTTTCGACAGCGATCTGTGATTGTTTCCGTCGGTATCAGTAGCTACGAAATATTTCTCTCTTCCACCGCCATGACGATCTTCGATATGAAAAGCACCGTTTCTTGAAGCTTTTAAACCATTTGTGCCAAGGTTGGGACTTGAACCAGGTCTCCTGTTTATTAGGCGGATGTGTTATCGACTTCTCCACGTTGTCTCATAACCTTCCAGTCATGTAGGTGTGGTTGGAAAGGTATTTCATCTTTCCTTAACGTGTCTTTGTACTATGGGTAATGCAGCTGCACGGACCACTCCAATCCAACGCCCTCCCTAACACAAACTTCAGCTCGCACTTCATCCCATTTTCCCCTAGCGCCTTGGCACTATCCTTATCAAAGATAAAACTGAAACTCAATACGCCTCCGGAAAAATACAGTTACATCAGATCAATACCTACACCTGAGGCACAGGAAGGATTTTCTCATTACGTACGAACCTGGGGTTCTGTTTCGATATCGAAGAGCTCCGACAACACAGATGACTTAACAAAGGGAAACTGGGCTGAGGTGTGACTCAAATTTTGTGTTAGGGAGAGCACTCAACTAAGGTAGTCCGTGATATTGCGTCACCTACACTAATAAGTTAGTGCAGAGGATAACACATTTGCCTCATAAGCAGCAGACCTTGGTTCAAGCTCTGGCTTCAGCACAAATTTTAACTCCTTATTTCCGGGATCTTTATGAAATTATGTAAATTACTGCGCAAAATTAAGATTTTTGCTAATATGAAAATACATTCTAAGGTACAGCATTTTACCTAGAAATAAGTATTCTATGGAAATTTAATAGTGTTGGACTCGAGAAAATCTTCTCAGTATTGTAACTAACCATCTACCTATTGCATCATTACGTCACTACACACCAATAATCAGAAAATGAAATGAAATTAAGAATTTTTGTTTCGAAAACCCGTTTCAAATGAAATGGAACTGAGAGCATCTGAAATTATCACATCTTGCATGGTAAAAGACCTTTTTGTGTTTCAGCACGCAGGATGGTGCACGAACGACCAAATGTGGCTTACGTCTCCATGAAATATAAACAGTTCTAAAAATATATTGCATTTCACTCAACATAAAAGCCTGTACATGAAGAAATAATGATATACTCAAAATTTCTATCTAACAAAAACAAATACTCGCTTCCCACGCCCGGGTTCCCGGGTTCGATTCCCGGCGGGGTCAGGGATTTTCTCTGCCTCGTGATGGCTGGGTGTTGTGTGCTGTCCTTAGGTTAGTTAGGTTTAAGTAGTTCTAAGTTCTAGGGGACTGATGACCATAGATGTTAAGTCCCATAGTGCTCAGAGCCATTTGAAAAACAAATACTGTAGAATATGGCGGAAACTAGTTATGGCGGTCTCTAGTGCATATTCATTCAAGTGGTTCTTATATCAGTCACTGGTGTAGAGTACGGCCAAAAAACATCATTTGTTCCTAGGTTCACTGTCCTCTGTGTCAGGGGTGTCCAACCTTTTAGTTTACCTGGGCCATGTCGGAAGTGGACGATTATTTTTGGCAGGTACATAATATGCTTAACACTAACAATAACCACCGAGGAAAAATAAAATAAAATCGGTATGGACCAATGAGAGAATAGGATCGTGTGGTGGGAGATCCAAACTGAAAATATTGACTTTATCATAACCTCAAATAAATGGGAGTTTATGAATCCCATTACTGATCTTGTGATAGATTCTCGCTTCATGGACGGCACTGATACTTGCTCTGGGCCGCATGCAGCCGCAGCTTCCGGTTTGGACACCCCTACTGTAGATAAATAAAACACTCGTTCTAGTCCTACCCTCTAAAATACGAGGGTAATCCTATTTTTTTATAAGTACAAAGACCTGTTTATTTCTACAACGGTTTACATCAGTTTACAGCTTGAACATTTAGCTATTTTTCGACATAATCACCATTTCTGTCGATGCATTTTTGTAGACGCTGTGGCAGTTTTCGTATGCCCATGTCATACCAGCTCGCAGCCATGCTGTTCAGAAAGTTATGAACCTCTTCTTTCACCTCGTCGTCGGAGCTGAATCGCTGGGACCACAATTAACGCTGACAGGTACTGTGAGACTCCGAAAAAACTCAAACGGGCAATTCAAAACCGGAGAATGTACACATTCTCCATGACAATGCTCGACCACATTTCACTCGGCAAACCGTTGCTCTCCTGCAACTGTTTCAGTGGAACGTAATCACCCACCCACCCTTTAGTCCTGACTTGGCGCCCAGTGACTATCACCTGTTTCCTAGGTTAAAAGAACATTTGGCCGGAAAGCGATTCAGCTCCGACGACGAGGTGAATGAAGAGGTTCATAACTTTCTGAACAGCATGGCGGCGAGCTCGTATGACATGGGCATACTAAAACTGCCACAGCGTCTACAAAAATGCATCGACATAAATGGTGATTATGTCGAACAATAGCTAAATGTTCAAGCTGTAAACGGATGTAAACCGTTGTAGAAATAAACAGGTCTATGTATTTATGAAAAATAAGAGACCTTACTTTTGGGACTACCCTCGTATTTAACGTTTCTCCTGAAACACACTGTATGTACCACCATAAAAGCTGCTCTAAACATTTTACTGGAACTATTTTCGACCACAATATCGTCACCTGACATAATTAAAAGTGGTGAGAAGATTGTCGAAATTTGATCCATCAGAAGCAGGCTTTGCAGTTGCTTTTTGGTGGTGCATGTAGAGACGACATAATTTGTTTTGAAATGCAGCCTGGGATGTCACTCACCTCGCGCCGTCTTGTTCGCAGTGGGCGCACGGGAGAGCGGCGGCGCGTCGCGCTACCCCGTCATGGTGTACGTCCACGGCGACTCCTACGAGTGGAGTTCCGGAAACCCTTACGACGGCAGCGTCCTCGCCAGCTACGGCGGCGTCGTCGTCGTCACAATCAACTACCGTCTCGGCGTTCTAGGTCAGTGGCGTACGCAAAGTGGCTCCTTCCCCTCCCGTCAGTGGCACAGATGTCCCATCAGTACTCGAGCGGCCTTCCCCAATGTTGACTCTCACAAGTAGACCACTTATCCGCCCGCCTGCTCGACTAGAGTAGTGGCCCAGCTGCCTCGGAAAACGAGGTCGCGAGCGGAACTCGTGCGCTCAGAAGTTTTGACAGCTTGATGTCTTACCACGCTTTTCACCTCAAGTGGTAAAAACTTTCTCGTTCCTCCTAAATTGTTTCGGAAACCACGGACGTGGCTGCATCTGTGCCTTTAAAAATAAGACTATTAAAGTAGAAGTTTACGTAAATGGCCTTTTAGAGCACTTATATTTAGTATAACACAATGAGAGATGATTCTAAGTGTATAACACGTTGCTCTGAGCTTCTTCATTATCTAATGCTATTTTGTCTAAAACTGACATGGTGAGACCGTGGCTGTGTACAATTAATGTAGGTTAATTCTTACAAAGAAGAAAACAGCAACCAGCCACTATTAATACTACTATTTACTTAGGTAAACAGCGCCGTTACCGGTTTCGAACTGGCAAGTTCATCATCAGACGGCTGTTCACATGATTTTCAAGATACACTTTACATTATCGAATAATCAAAATCGAAAACGGACGATAATGTAAAGTGTATCTTGTACATCATGTGAACAGCCGTCTGATGATGAACTTGCCAGTTCGAAACCGATAAGGCGCTACAGTCTGGAGCCGAGCGACCGCTACGGTCGCAGGTTAGAATCCTGCCTTGGGCATGGATGTGCGTTATGTCCTTAGGTCAGTTAGGTTTAATTAGTTCTAAGTACTAGGCGACTGATGACCTCAGAAGTTAAGTCGCATAATGCTCACAGCAATTTGAATCATTTTTGAAACCGGTAACGGCGCTATTTACCTAAATAAATAGCAGTATTAATAGTCGCTGGTTGCTATTTTCTTCTTTGTAACCGTTAACCTACATTAATTCTTCATTATCTGTGAGATGCCTCAATTTTAATATTATCCAGCTAAACCCCAAGGACTTGTGCACGGTATATTCTAGTATTCTACCATTATTTTCTATTTTTGTCATTATTGTTGATTGGAAATCATTTAAAATGAATACGGATTCGAACATTGTCTCGAAACACAAATTTAAGCTGCCTCATTCCATCGATTTAAGTTAAGACTTCCGTGCAAACTGATTTCAACCTCACAGTTAATTTTCACTTTACGTGCGTCTAGACACTGACAGTTTTTGTTTCATCTTCGCATGGGCTCAAAACTGCAAAAGCGATTGTTCAGCGCAGTTTCGTTTTGTACTTACACATTATAATTCCCGAAAATTTACTCTGTGCGCGCAGCAACAACTAAGACATTTACAGAAGGTGTTTGTAAAACCTTATTCATTGCAGATACAACATTTTTAGTTTTGCGAGATATTATATATGTTTCACGAGTGGCATCTATTTTACTTGTATTTGATGCTTATTTCTATGATTGTTTCATGTGTGTGTGTGTGTGTGTGTGTGTGTGTGTGTGTGTGTGTGTGTGTGAGCGCGCGTTTTTATTTTGGTTTCCATACGACTCGCCAGTAGCAACGTGGATGGTTGATGAGTAAATGCTGTATCGTGACTGCATGGAGTGAAGTGAGTTGGGAAAGGGTTTTTTAAGCCGGCGACAGGTCGAGTGACGAAACTGAGCTCTGTAAGGGGGCTGACAAGCTGAAAAAAGAAATTTCTGTTAATGGATGTGAGGCCGATGGCGGTAGAGGGCTAGGTGACGAAATGGATCATAGTTGTGTGGAGGAAAGGATTTAGGTATTTATTGCATAGAGAGACGAAATTATATCAGAATGTTCATAAAGATTATTAAATACAGGATGTATTTCTTCGGTGCAGTTTTCAGCCAGTTATTCAATACTTCTGAAATTAGTTGTACATCTTCTAGGGATTTTCAACTTTCGAGATATGTGTGTGTGTGTGTGTGTGTGTGTGTGTGTGTGTGTGTGTGTGTGTGTGTGCATGTGCGTGTATGCGCTTGTGCCTGTTTGGGCTGTATTAGGGGAGGCTGGAGAAAGGGGAGTAGTGTTGTACATTGCAACGGGACAAGGGAGGAGTTTGCGTAATGAGAGAGGCAACGGCATAGTAAGATGGTTACGGTTTGACAGTAAATCGAACTACAATAAAATGAAATTCAAAATGTAAAAAAAGCGTATTCCGCAAATGAACGAGACTGACGATAATTGGCTTATAAAAAGTTTAACGCAAGATAGAACTATCAATTCAGAAAACGAAATACACTTTACCCCAGGCAAGTACAAAGTAGACCCCTCCACAAGAATGGCCAAAGTCAAGTCAATAAAAGTGTATAGAACAGAAGCGGAAAGATCTGACTAATATGTAGCTAGGAGCTTATGATTAGAATAACGAATTGCCTCGACTCTCCCGCACAGACTATTTTACTTGATAATGAGTTGCTTTTGGAAAATGAAGCCGCTAACTCTGCTTCTCAAAAATACGCAGTTGTGGTTTAAACAAAGAGAAAGAAAAGTATCTGTGATCTGTGTCAGAAGGTATAGTAAAAGTGTTATTAGGAATAGTTGTAAATAGTGAACAGATTTCAGGAACAATAAGTTTACTTCCGCTCCCCTGCGTTCATCAACCAGTCGTAGTTTTTTGAAAAATAAGTAAAGAAAATATATTAAATAGAAACAGCTACAAATTTTCATTAAAATTTGGGTACCCAAAGCACCAATTAACATGAAAGACTAACTGTAGAAGAATGGGCGACAGTATACTAATGAGTTAAAATATTTAAAAGGAACTTTGGTGTTATGATGATTTCATGTAGCAGGAATAGGATAAGTTTATACTAGAAAGTAATGGCGAATAAAGTGCCCAGGATATCGAAGGCAGCTGATATAACTGATGCGAAGACGTTCTGCTTGTCAAGAATCGCTATTGGTAAACAGTAGGTTTCATTCAGACTCCTTAAAGGCAAGCGTTATTACTCTTATACAATGTTTGTATCCGTGCATCCCTGAATCCACTGTCTCTTAACAGTGATGACGCTGTAAATATGTCAACAAACAATAGGTATGTCACTGTCCATTGGAAAAGTCATGTATCACAAGTTACAACTGTCCCAGGCAGTTTTTATGTTTCTTACTTTAACCATAATGAATAAACGTATCATTACAATTTAAAATATTGTCACACAGTGTCTATTTCGTTGCTATTACAAACTAACATGAACAGTATAACCACTGGCTTTCCTGTTTACTGACTTTAAGCTTAGCGTAAAAGTTTGATATCTCAGTGGACAAACTGAATTTTATTTGTTAAGATGCTTAAAATGAAACGCTAACCCACACTTTCGAGTATTTTTTCTGTATCTAACTGCAGAAGGAAACATTGAAACAGTACCAGTCTCTGTAAACTAGCTATTGACGTTACCAAGAAGGTAAAAATACGAATATTATCCATGTGATTATTCCACTCGTTACTGGAATTTAAAAGCTTTTGTCCACCATTTTCAGCACAAAACCTATATACTTACGCTTAGGGTATTTATTTTGGAATATGGTTGTGTTTACGGTACTCAGTGACAGGGGAACGTAAACATTACTCTAACACTGACGTATGTGGAACATTGGTTTGACTGCTGTAGCTTTTATATCTTATTTTTTGGCTGTGTCAATCTACATCGCATGGCTAATTTGTTGCTGGAGGCAGTAATGAAAAGATTGCCCCATTTTTCAACTTTTCGTATTACTGTCGCAGGCCTGGACAAGTGGGATAACGGTGGTGTACATGTTGAAACTGTGTGTCTCCCGTAATGTGTAGTAACCAAAATTTTTAAACATTTTCGCAGGAATATGAAATTGCTTGGGATATCCACCGACGTTAATACATCCGCTGCATGAATCAAGGTATTTCCGTGACGACGTCGGCTCCCTTGCGCTACGAATTACAGAGGACGGTCATATTAATTCTCGGCAGCTGATTTATGCGAGGCTTTTTTTTTTTTGCCTTATTTTCCGTTTCTGTGCCATTGAAACTTGCTGCTATCAGTGAATCTCAATTTCCCTCAGCTAAATTAAACGTATACAGACCAACAGCGGCAGAAGAAAAATGAGTTACCTGAGAGTAAAGTAGGTTACGAAAGCCGCACATAGACGAACAGCTGGTCAAAAGGTGACATTAATTTCCGGTTTTGTAATGTGATTAGTTTGATGCTACGTACCTGTGTCTTGGTCACTTCATCACATTTTGTCTACTACTAATGAGACATTGCAGTATTGTACGATTATTACTGTGATACGCAAGTGCCCTCCACAACTATAGAATTAAATAATAAACAATCCGGTAGTTTCTCTTGTACGTCGGTTTATTTTCCTTAATATCTTTTAATTATCGTTTAGTCATCAAGTACATTTGATATCTGCAATATTTTTGTATCTCTAAAATAAATTTTCCTTGTGAATAACAGGTCGTAAACGTGCTGCAGCTACTGCATCTACATCTACCTTCTGCAAGCAGCCTTAATCAGTATGGTGAACGGGACTAATCTCATTTCTCCCTTTAACCAAATGAGGCTATATGACAGCAAAAACACCTTTTCAAATAAAAACAAAACATGTAAGATGTATACACTGATGAGCCAAAACATTATGACCACTTACCTAATAGCGTGTTTGTTCGCCTTTGGAACAAAATACTACACTGATTCTGCACATCAGGTATCCGACAGTTTGCTGGTAGGTTTGTGGAAGTATATGGTACTAGGTGTCCATGCACAGCTCGTTAATTCTCGTAAAAACGGGCCGCCGATTTGCGTACGCTGTGATGGCACCCTATAGCAACCCAGGTGGGTTCCCTAGGATTTACCTAAGGCTACTCTGGTCGCCAAGACATCAACGTAATTTCACCATAATGCTCCTCAAACCATCGTAGCGCGGTTCTGGCTCTGAGACACAGACAACTATACTGCTGAAGGACGACATCGCCGTTTGGGGTAGACACCATGTATGAAGGAATGCATGTCATCCGCATCTGTCAGCGTTTCTTCGATTACTACCACTGGTCCCATGTAAGCGCGGGAGAACGTATGCCATAGTATAGTACTGCTCCCACCATCCTGCATCCGTGGTGCGCTGCGCGTTCGAGTGTTTGAGGGGACGATCAGCGACCTAGTGTAGCAAAAATGTGATTTATCCAAGAGCCGACACGTTTCCACTGATTGACGATCAAATCTCGATGGTCCCGTGCCCACTGAAATCATAACTGACGATGTAACTGGGTCAAAAAGTGTAAAAGTGGGGGTGGTCTGCTGCAAAGCTCCATATTCAAAAATAACGGTGTACTCCGAATCATTTGGACGTGCTCTTTCGTTAGAGATGCCTCAGATCACCATCTATTCTACTTTACGGAGCAGTCAGGTCTTTGAACCACATGTTCTGTGAAGAATCGTGGACGTCCAAACATTTTGCGTCTACTGCTACTTTGACTGTCCTCTTTCCGTAGATGTTCACGACAGTAGCACGTGATCATTCGATGAGCTTCTCCGTTTTCGAGTTACTCGTTCACAGGCTAGGCGTAACAATAGTCTAGCATTTGTTAAATTCGCTTATCTCAAGGGATATCCTCGTTAGTAGCCCATATCTTCGCTAGGGTGATCCCCAGTCCGTGTTTGCTCAGCTTACATATTTCTGTTACGGTGTCACATGCCTGCGACGCCACCAATGTCGCGGTAGATAGTAGTGATAACGTTTTGGCTGATCAGTGTGTATCCGGACTGAAATGACAAGCGAAAATTTGTACGAAGACCGGGATTCGAACCTGGGTCCCCTGCTCAGTAGACAGATGCGTTAACCACTACGCCACCCTGGCACAGTTGATTTGCTCAAATGCACGCACTGTCCTAGCACGCCTCCGCCGTCAATCTAAATTCCCGCTCACGCCTCAGCACACTTAGTATCCCCCTAAATTCAAAGACTGTTGCAGAGAATCATCCGCTGAATTGTAATTGCATATCAGTATCAAACGAAACGAGGGATCCTCTCTGAAACCCGTAATAGGTACTTTAATCAAATGAAACTATATGGTTCCAGAGACATTTGTAAGTCCCAGACTTGTATGATATGTATTTATGCAGAATGAAGTGACAAATAAAAACTTGTACCAAGGCAAGTAATCGTATGCACGGCCATTGTGCCTGTGTGGCGCAGTGGTTAGCGCATCTGCCTAGGGAACAGCAGATATGGATCCAAATCGTACCCTTGGTACAAATTTTCATTCGTCGCTTTAGTGTGCACGAATACACACACACACACACACACACACACACACACACACACACACACACTCACACGCACACACACAGGGTGATTGACGAAGATATGCAAATATTTTAATATGTTATTCTAGAAGTAAAACTAAAGAAAAAAATTATACAAACATAGGTCCGCAAATGTTTAGTTACGAAATTAAGGTTGATAAAAGATTTTGCCTGAAAATCAGCAACTTCGCTGATATGAACCATCGCAAAACTGTACGATGTTAAAGTAAAGAACGATTTCCATTTATTTTGATGTTATTCATCTGGTGAATCTAATAAAACATGTCCCAGACGTGAATCTTCAGTAGTTTTCCAGAACATCTAGAGAATCAAAGACGTAATTTCGTAAAATTTTTAATTTATGAAGTACTTGGCCCAATTTGTTTTTTAAATTCCAGACACCTGCACAAAGTTGTAGAGAATTTAATTGTGGAAAGATGATGGTAGTAACGTTAACTAAAACTGTATGAATGTGTCAGATAGTCTGCTTTTAATAATACCATAGCGCATGTGAATTAATGTTAAACCGGAAGAAACAGAGCTCAGTGTTAAGGAAGCTGTACAGTGTACACACAATTTCACAGTACATTCACAATAAATGTTCAAAACTGTCTCCTCCGCGTTCAATGCATTTAGCTGCTAGTGTATGAATAGATTTTGTTGCCCGTTTCAGTGTCAATTGGTTGTTCTTAATTTTTTCTATTGCGTTCATAATACGAGCAATTAATGCCTCACGTGTATTGACCTTGTCCTCATAAAATATGTCTTTCACCCATCCCAATAAACAAAAATCCATTAGTGTTAAATCGGAGGATCTGGGAGGCCACAGATGTGTAGCGCCGTGACCAGTCCGCTTCTGGGGAAAATGTTCATTTAAATGTGTATAGTAAAGGCGTTGTTGAAATGTGGAGGCGCGCCGTCATGTTTAAAATACATTTACAATCGGGTAGCTAGTGGAACATCTTCGAGCAAGCGGGGCATTTCTTCTTAAAGGAATTGTAAGCATGTATCGCCAGTTAGACGTTCTGGGAAAATGAATCGTCCAATAAAGTGTATGTTGATTATACCACACCACGCGTTTGCGGTAAATCGCTGCTGCAAATATCGTTGCACTGTTGCATGTGGATTTGCTTCAGACCATACCATTTCGAGTAAACTCTGCCTCGTCAGTAAATAAAATGTATTTGTGTAACTGCCGCTTAGTATTTAACCTCCAAGCGAAGGGCAGAATCTCCCCGATGTAAATGATGTGCTTGTTGTTCATGGTAAGGATACAGATTATGGTACTTCAGTGTAAGGTATACTGTATAGTGAGAAATACCTAATCGTTGATAGATACGTCGTGTCAGCGGTACGCTGAACAGTATCCATAAGATCCTCGTCATCGTCTTCACGTATAGAGCCCTAGTACTGTTTTTGAACGCTAGGTAGAGAACCTGTCTCCCGTAACATTCGAAATTCTCCACTAATGGTTCGTGCATTCGCAATCCTCGGAGCTTGGTAACGTACGCGATATTCGTTAACTGCAGCCGTAGCATTACCATAACATTTGCCATAAATAAACACAATATCGGCGTATTTCTCTGTCGTTAATTTGAAAGGCACCCCTATTTCATAAATAATTTACAAACTATAACAGTTACTATGTGGTTTCACTTACATGCACTGTTGTTATTATGTTCTTTCACTAAAAAATACAGAATACCAACTCGTTTCAAGGTTAGGAAACGACGGCACCAACTCAATAACGGTTGCCAACAATGACATAAACGTTTCAACATTCTGAAATGGAAAGTAAACAAGTTTACTTGTATAACAACCGTTTCTGAATGTTCTGGATAACTATTGCAGATAAACGTCTGGAACATGTTTTATTAGGTTACCAAACCCATAACAACAAAATAACTGAAGATCGTGCTTTACTTTAACCTCGTATAATTTTGCGATGGCTTCATATTAGCTAAGTTGTTAAATTTCAGGCAAAATCTTTTATCAACCGTAACTGCGTAACTAATCATTTGTGGACTTATGTTTATATGAACTTTTTCTTTAGTTTTCCTTGTAGAATATCATATTAAAATATTTGCATATATTCGTGAACCACCCTGTATATACACTGCTGGCCACCGTAAATGCAACACCCTGAAGGAAGCATCCGAATCAAGTGAAATTTACACCATGGGTTTGCAGCGATGAGATATTCAACTGATTAGAATTTCAGCGCAGACGCACATCACGCGCGCCTGTGGCGCCACCTCATAGCGCCATTTAAGGCTTGGTGATTTCGACGAGTGTACGTTCGGCACGTGTGTTTACCTTGTGGTTGTTTCACAAGACGATCAGTTATGCCTCGTAGACAACAGCGAACATCGTTTGATGAAGTATCCGAGCTCGACAGAGGAAGGATAGTGGCTTACCGAGATTGTGGATTATCATACAGAGAAATCGCTAGTCGTGTTGGACGAAACCAAACAACTGTAATGAGGATATGTGACCGTTGGATGCAGGAGGGTACGACGGACCGACGTGGTCGATCGCATTCACCTCGGTGCACCACTGCACGTGCTGATAGGCAAATTGTGCGCATGGCAGTGACGGATCGCTCAGTGACATCCCGAACCGTAGCACAGCACATTGCGTCTGTAACGCATCATCCAGTGTCTGCGCGTACCATTCGACGCCGTTTACAGCAGAGTGGTCTGTCCGCAAGACGTCCATTGCTTCGTCTACCATTGACGCAGAACCACAGACGTCTCCGTCGCCAATGGTGTGATGACAGACGGATGTGGACGGCAGAATGGAATGCGCGACCACACGTGGCACGCATTGTCCAAAGGTTCTTCGTCAATAACCAGATTGAAGTGCTTCCCTGACCGGCTCGCTCTCCGGATCTTTCGCCGATAGAAAACATGTGGTACATGGTTGCTCAACGAGTGACCCAGATTACATCCCCAGCTGCCACACCAGATTATCTTTGGCAACGTGTGGAAGCTGCTTGGGCTGCTGTACCCCAGGAACACATCCAACGTCTCTTTGACTCAATGCCGAGACGTGTGGCAGCGGTGATCTCCAACAATGGCGGCTACTCTGGCTACTGATTCTGGCAGGAACCACATGTCACAGACGTCTGTAAACGTAATCATTTGATACTTGGTCAACATGTTATTTACAAAATAAATTTTGTTGTGCTACCTCTTGTCTTTCTTGGTGTTGCATCTACGGTGGCCAGCAGTGTATATATCGAATCCTGGCCTTATATTCGTCAACATTCTCCCTTGTTCTGTTCCATTTTCGAATGGTGCCCGGAAAGTATAACGTAATGCTCCGTTCCAGTTAGCACTTTCGTGATTTTGTTGCCACGGTTGCTATGCGACACTTAGTTCGTAGAAATTAATGTTTTGCTATACTGTTTTTGGGATTTTAACAGAAAATGTATCCGTGTCGTGTAACGCCATATTTGTTGTGTAGGCCATTGTCTGACACTCTCTCGCCCGATAATTGACTCTGTGACGAAATTTGCTGCTCTTCTCATTAATTATATTTTGAATTTGTACCTGACGGAAAAGTATTACTCGAGAAACGATCGAATGACGATCTGAATTACCAGCTCTTTCATTGGTGAATTGTATTTTCTTAGCATTGTCCCAGTGTAAATCTGCGTGTCATTTTCGTTTTCTACAGTTATCCTTGATATGTCCATAAATAATAATTAGAAACATCAGCTATCTTTGGGAGGTCATATCATTTGATCTCGCTCCGTAGATTCAGGTGGCTCTGAGCATTATGGGACATAACTTCTGAGGTCATCAGTTCCCTAGAACTTAGAACTATTTAAACCAAACTAACCTAAGGCCATCACACACATCCATGCCCGAGGCAGAATTCGAATCTGCGACCGTAACGGTCGCGCGGTTCCAGACTGTAGTGCCTAGAACCGCTCGGCCACCCCGGCCGGCTCTCTCCGTATACATTCTTCTCTGAGTCATCATGTTTCTGAAGTTTTGCAGCCACTCGTCAAGAGTTCCACTCTTCTTCCGACCTCTCCATTACAGAGTAGCACTTACATCATACGTCCTGAGTTATTTATTCGATGTAGTCCAATCTCTGCCTTCTCGCCTAGGAATTTTACTCTCCACAGCTCCCTCTAGTACCGCAGAAGTTATTCCTTGATGTCTTAACAAATACCTTATCATCTTGTCCCTTCATCTTGTCACTGTTTCTATGTCTTAATTCCTTGAACTACTATGCCCAGAACAACTTAATTCCTTTTCAGCTCATTTGATTTTCAACATCGTTTTATAGCACCACATAGTAAACACTTCAGTTCTGTTCTTCGCCACTTTTCCAGCAGTCCAAAATTCTCTTATACAGTCAAGAGCTTCAAACGTTCGAGTACATTCTCAGGGATGTTTGATAGTAGTAGAATTCTTTTGGCCATGAATACCCTTTTTCCCACTGGTCGGTTTCCTCGTTGTTTCGTCTGTGATGTGTTAATTTTATTATAAGGTAGACTTACTTATCCTCGTCTATTTCGCGATCACCAATTTCGGTGTTAAGTTTAAGACTAATTTCATTTCTGTTGCTCCCCATTACTTTATTCTTTCTATGGTTTACTCTCAGTACAAATTTTCATCAGATTATTTGTTCCATACGAGCGGTTCTGCAATTTTTCCTCATTTTTACAGTGGAGCACGCTGTCATCAGAGCATCTATTTATTTATATTATTTCACCCTGAATGTTAAATTACCTTCTTGAAACCTCCTCTTATTTCCGTTATTGCATCTTCGATGTGTAGATTGAACAGTAGGGTGAAAGACTGCTTCCCTGTCTTCCGCCCTCTTTCGTTCCGGCCATTCGTTCTTGGGTTTAGATTCTTTTCTTTCCCTCTGCGTATATTGCCAAAATTTCCTTATCGCTCACTCCTATTTTTCTCCATAGTTGGAGCATCTTGAGCCTTTTCAAACCGTCAAATGCTTTTCCCAGATCGACAAACCCAATGGACGTGTTGTTCTCTCTGACACCGTTACTTATCCTGAAGTGAAATTGATCATTCTCCAACATATCCTCAGATTCCTTTCACATCCTTATTTATATATTTCTTGTTACATTTATGATGAATAAGTTAATAACCTGTGTGGTGTCACCGCTAGACACCACACTTGCTAGGTGGTAACTTAAATCGGCCGCGGTCCTGTAGTACATGTCGGACCCGCGTGTCGCCACTGTGTATTCGCAAACGTAGCGCCACCACAGGGCAGGTCACAAGACACGGACTTGACCTCGCCCCAGTTGTACGGACGACATAGCTTGCGACTAGACCTACCAAGTATTCCTCTCATTTGCCGAGAGACAGATTAAATAGCCTTCAGCTAGTCCATCGCTACTACCTAGCAAGGCGCCATGTGTATCATTGCTAATTGCTTACTACTATGCAAGAGATGTATTTCAACAAGAAGAACATCATTAAAAGTTAAGTAGATGACAATCTCTCTTCTTTTCTTTATAGTTTTTCATCCAGTCTCCTGTTTCAGAATTTACGCCCGTCTGCGTTAGTTTCGCGTGCACCTAGCCACTCATTGTGTCGAGACCTTAGGGAATCGACACAACAACCTGCTCTTGATGTCTACTGGATTTTGTGGATGTTCTGTTTGTGCAAGTATCATTGTGTTTCTCTAGTTTCAAAGATTCTACACCCAGTGAGAATAGTCTCCAGGTTGCCGCTTATCTCATTGATTTGAGGTATTTGGAGGAATATTATCTATCCCATCAGCTTTGTTTGATCTCAAAGGTCAGGTGAATTCTAATACTGGGTCCCATGTTTCTTCCATACTCCCTTCTTCTATCGCGTCATCAGACAATTCTCGCGCTCGTAGTGCCCTTCAATGTTCTCTCTCTGCTTATCCACTCTCTCCTCTGCGTATAACAGTGGTTTTACCATTGTAATCTTGATGTTGTTGCTTACAATCCTAATTTCACCGAAGATGGTTCTGAATATTCTGAATGCTGATCAGTCCTTCCGAGATCAAGTCTCTTTCGATATCTTTACTCATTTCTTGCAGCCATTTCGTCTTGCCTTTGTTACAGTTCCTGTTTATTTGAATGCTAATAGAATTACTTTGTTGACTTCTTGGCTTTCCCAAAATATTTCTGTACTTTCATCTTTAACTGATAACTTGCGTATTTCTTCTTTCACCTGTGTTTTCTTTGCAGTTACGTTCTTAACTTTCCATGTTTTAGTTCTGCGACTGCCAAAGGGCCAGTCGCCTTCACGTGCATACCGTGGTATTCATTATCGCGTTATCTACAGCCTTAGACAAATTTAAAAGCTTCTCATCATTCCAGAGTACTTCTGTATCCCCCTTCATTCCCTATTTATTCTTCCGGATGATTCTCTTTAATTTCGGTCTACTGTTCTTCATTACCTAATCGTGATCTAGAATTATATCAGCCCTTAAGTGTGACTTACAGTGAAATGTTGGATTTAGGAACATCTGTCTGACCATAATGAAATCCGGCTGGCCTCATCCCCTTTCTCCGATCACTTTGAAGGCACCGAGATGTAAAGTTCTCTTCTGGTACAGCGTTATTAGCATCATGCAGATTTGTGGAGCACTCGTATGTGAGGACGACATTATATTGGACTGCGCGGGATCTTAGTGGCGCTTTAGTCGTGGTCAAAGTTCCGGTCGACCACATCTCACCACCACAAATGAGAATCGCCGTATCGTGTAATAAGCACATCGTAACCTCGTCATCTGCTCCTGCCATCCGAAAACAAGTTAAGGGCTCTCAGAGGTATTCTGTTGAGCAGTGAACCACGGTTCTCAACTACCTAGTTGACCAAAGTCGGAAAGTGTATATACAGGGTGTCCCTGGAGGAGTGGTGAGTATTCAAGAATGGAACAGGAATAGACCTTCGAAACAAGGAATGTGTAGTAAACATGGATTCTAAAACGTATACCTTAAAAGATATGAGCACTTCTTCATCTTCGGTACTGTGAAACAAATCTCTTGTACTGCAAGCTCTTTGCCTTCCATGTTATTGAAGAGGCAGCATAGACTAAAAGAAGAAAAAATATTTATTAGACATGGGCTCCAAAATGCATATGTTAATAGCTATAATCATTTGTTCAGCAGGGGGGATGTAAGGTGATTTTTTCCATCGGGTACAAACTCTAAGGACAGATCAACGAGAGGATACGTAACAAAAAGGTCTAATGAACTTATGTCCGGGAAGTGATGGTTTCCATGGTAGAGACCATTTACCCAATCATACTTTGTTACAGAGACTACGATCTAATACGCGCTGTACCAAGCAGCCACAGGTATAGTGCACATGGTTTCCTCCTAGAGCGTCGTACTGTTCCTCATACGTCCTGCCCTAACGCCCTATCGTGCCACAATAATAATTAATATAGTGTCAGATTCACATCTCTTGCTGAATGACTTTGTAGTGGATGTGATATAGCGTTGTCCACCATGGTTCCTTATTCGATTAAACAGCTTGCCGAGATGGTGTTTACTTTGGAAAGGCAAATGGCAACGGGCGGCGAGCTTTAACGGTGTATCAGGAGACCTATCTCCGCCGACAACAACCACAGCGTCAAATGTTTGTAACAGTGTTTCGCCGTTTGTATGAACAAGGTCGTTTCAGGAAGCAGGAAATCGTGAAGGACATACCAAAAATATTCGCACACCGGCCTTGGGGGAAAATGTGAATAACGCTGTGGAAGGAAACTGCCATGTCAGTACCACGCAGCTGTCTCTCCAGAACAGCCAGACAACTGTGTGGAACATTCTCCGCGACAATTGTTACTACCCTTATCACTTACAGCGTGTTCAGGGCTCACTAGCGACGAACTGACCACACCCGGAGAAGTTTTGTCACTGGTTTCTTCACCGGGAAACCACGATTCCGGGATTTGTGTCATTTATCCTATTCACCGATGCGGCCACCTTTACTCCGAGTGTTAACTTCAACTTTAATACAAGTCATCAGTGGGATAGTATGTAGAATTCCTGGTGATAGCGAATCATTAGCAACAGTACAGCCGGAATGTGACGGCCGGAATTATTGGAGACCTATTTTGGGACTAGTCTTCCTTCCACGTCACCTAACAAGCCGGAACAATCGGCATTTCTTGCGGTTGACATTGCTTCCCCTGATTGCAAAGTGCCACTGGTCATTCGAAGGGTTATGTGGTAACTACGTGATGGTGCTCCAGTCCACTTCACCGTTAACATCCGAACACATCTCAATCGTGTATTTCCGGGTCCAGCGATCGGATGAGGGGGTCCAGTTGCACGGCCTGCTGTTTCAACAGATCTCATCCCGTACGATTTATGATTATGGGGTCATCTCATAAATATCCTGTATGCAGAACCTATTCCTGATATGCAGACAACGCAGCCGCGTATTGATACTGCCTTTGACACTGTTCGGATGCAGCCTGCCGATGTGAACGTGTGAGACACAACTTGGCACGACGCCTTCACGCATGCGTTGAGCCACATAGGCACATGGAAACCATTTTCAACACACGCTGTAACTGTGGATGCATGGTACAGAGCGTATCAGATAGCAGTCTCTGTATCAATGTACGACTGACTAAGTGGTCTCTAATATTGAAGCCATGCGTTTCCGGACACAAGTTCATTAAACCTTTTTTGTCCCGTATCCTCTCATCGATCAGTCCCCAGAGTGGTCCATTGATAGTGACCGGGCCAAATATCTCACGAAATAAGCGTCAAACGAAAATACTACAAAGAACGAAACTTGTCTAGCTTGAAGGGGGAAACCAGATGGCGATATGGTTGGCCCGCTAGGTCAAACGAATATCAACTGCGTTCTTTTTAAATAGGAACCCCCATTTTTTATTAGATATTCGTGTATTACGTAAAAAAATATGAAAGTTTTAGTTGGACCACATTTTTCACTTTGTGATACTTGGCGATGTAATAGTCACAAACATATGGCCCACAATTTTAGACGAAACAGTTGGTAACAGGTAGGTTTTTTAAATTAAAATACAGATCGTAGGTTCGTTTGAACATTTTATTTCGGTTGTTCCAATGTGATACATATATACCTTTGTGAACTTATCATTTCTGAGAACGCATGCTGTTACAGCGTGATTACCTGTAAATACCACATCAATGCAATAATTGCTCAAAATGATGTCCATCAACCTCAATGCATATGGCAATACGTGTAACGACATTTCTCTCCACAGCGAGTAGTTCGCCTTCCGTAATGTTCCCACATGTATTGACAATGCCATGACGCATGTTGTAAGGCGTTGTCGGTGGATCACGATAGCAAATATCCTTCAACTTTCCCCACAGAAAGAAATGCGGAGACATCAGATTCGGTGAACGTGCGGGCCATGGTATGGTGCTTCGACGACCAATCAACCTGTCATGAAATATGCTATTCAATACCGCTTCATCAGTACGCGAGCTATGTGCCGGACATCCATCATGTTGGAAGTACATCGCCGTTCAGTCATGCAGTGAAACATCTTGTAGTAACATCGTAGAACATTACTTAGGAAATCAGCATACACTGCACCATTTAGACTGCCATCGATAATAATGCCATAATGCCATAATGCTGCTCCATATATTATCTCGCCAAGGTCGCTGATGTTCCACTTGTCGCAGCCATCGTGGGTTTTTCGTTGCCCAATAGTGAATATTATGCCGGTTTACGTTACCGCTGTTGGTGAATGATACTTCTTCGCTAAATAGAACACGTGCAAAAAAAAAAAAAAAAAAAAAAATCTGTCATCTCCTCGTAATTCCTCTTGTGCCCAGTGGCAGAACTGTACACAACGTTCAAAGTCGTCGCAATGCAATTCCTGGTGCATAGAAATATAGTACGGGTGCAATCGATGTTGATGTAGCATTCTCTACACCGACGTTTTTGAGATTCCCGATTCTCGCGCAATTTGCCTGCTACTGATGTGCGGATTAGCCGCGACAGCAGCTAAAACACCTACTTTGGCATCATAATTTGTTGCAGGTCGTGGTTGATGTTTCACACGTAGCTGAACACTTACTGTTTCCTTAAATAACGCAACTATCCGGCGAACGGTCCGGACACTTGGATGATGTCGTCCATGATACCGAGCAGCATACATAGCACACGCCCGTTGGGCATTTTGATCACAATAGCCGTATATCAACACGATATAGACCTTTTCCGCAATTGGTAAACGGTCCATTTTAACACGGGTAATGTATCAGGAAGCAAATAACGTTCGCATTGGCGGAATGTTGCGTGATACGACGTACCTATACGTTTGTGACCATTACATCGCCATTTATCACAAAGCAAAAAAAGTGGTCCAACTAAAACATTAATATTTCCTTACGTACTACAAGAATATGTAATAAAAATGGGGGTTCCAATTTAAAAACCGCAGTTGATATCCGTTTGACCTATGGCAGCACCATCTAGCCGGCCAACCATAGCGCCATCTTGCTTCTTCCTTCATGCTAGACGAGTTTCGTTCTTTGTGGTTTTTTGTTTGATGCTTATTTCGTGAGATATTTGGCCCGATCACTATCAATGGTCCACCGTGTTTACATATATATTGTGTTTGTAAAGAATATTCACAATATAATGTTGATTTATTATATGTCGGTGTGCTACGTAACAATAACAAGTTCTCGCTCACGGCTACGTACCCAGCCTTCTTGCAAGCCTTCTTTGCTACCATTTATTTGAATCTGGTTTTTAAATTAAAATCATTAATGAGCTATTAACAGTTAATTGCCTAACACTTTGATTTCAGTCTATAACCCTACAATACCTCTCAGAGATTTTTCTCTGACTGGTTTGATGGGGCTCACCATGAACTGCTCTCTTGTGGCCACCTCTTCATCTCAGAGTAGGGTTTGAACCCCAGATCCTCAGTTATTTTCTTTATGTATTCCAATCTCTGTCATCGTCCACAGTCTTTACCCTCTACAATTCCCTCTAGTAACATGGAGGTTATTCCTTGATGCCTTAACGTATGTCGTATCATACTGTCCCTTCTTCTTGCCAGTGTTTTCCAAATCGTTCGCTCTTCGTAGATCCTGAGGAGAACCTTCTCATTCCTTATGTTAATAGTTCACTTGATTTTCAACATTCATCTGTAGAACAACGTCGCAGACGCCTCGATTCACTTCTGTTCTTTTAAATGTTGAATATTATCTGAATTTCCGTATACCTTTTGACTATGTTTCTCAGAATTTCCCCTACACCCGGCCACATGCCGCACAGGACCTGGTTGTTTACAGCAATTCAGAGTGGTGGTCGCCCTGAGCAAATCAGTATGGGGCATTAGCTATGCTTCATACGTCGCATAAGTCGGTACGCCAACGATTTTATACAGCATGCATATAAATAAATGCATGTACTAGGTATTTATATTTCTCTTATGGGATATATCCAGAAACAGTTCAAATCCACCCTTTCTGAACAAAGTTTTCAGGAGGTTTGGTTCAAATGGCTCTGAGCACTATGGGACTTAGCACCTGAGGTCATCTGTCCCCCAGAACTTAGAACTGCTGAAACGTAACTAACCTAAGGACATAATACACATCCATGCCCGAGGCAGGATTCGAACTTGCGACCGTAACAGTCACGCGGTTCCGGACTGAAGCTCCTAGAATCGCTCGGCCCAAATATTTACAGTTGCGACTTCATTTGCCTCACAGAAGAAGTTCCGTCTACAAAGAGCCCTTGGAATGAGAACCAAATTAATTAATGGCCAAATCAATATAAGCACTAACTCGCTGATCATGTAACCAATAAAACAACAAGTAGAACTGTACAACATAACCAGCCTAAATAATTAATTAATTTCCCCTCCCTCCCTCCCTCTCTCTCTCTTGCTCTCTCTCTCTCTCTCTCTCTCTCTCTCTCTCTCCCCCCTCTCTTTCACACACACACACGCACACACACACACACACACACACGTGCGGGCGAGCGCGCGCGCGCGCAGGGCGCTCGCAAAGCAAAACGTTCACTCATACGAAGAATAACGTACTCACATGTAACAACACACACAAAACGCACACGCACACATAACGATTGAACAAATATCAAACCAGACATACGCTACACAAATGCACAGTGACAGTTGGTAACACTACGCAGACTAAAGAAACACAAAGTCAATACACAGTCACAAGTACACGTGAAGAGTTGAAACAAATGCTCTCGAAAAAACGCGGAAAATGAGCCATCTGGGGTATGGAGATAGAATAAATGCATACCCAGAAGACAAACATGAATTAACAACATTGGAAATCTCAAGTTACACCAGACGACAATTTTAACTCACGAAAATTGTGCAGCAGTTGTTTCCAACCTGTAAAACAAGAGAATAACAGGACAAAACGTGACATTGTAATATACTTTTAACTACTACGTAACAGATTTATTATACACATAATAACAAACGTTTATTACAGGCCACTGAAGATGCTTCATATATAAAAGAAGTGAAACGCTTTCATTTAGTTGTAGCTGTAGAGACGAGATACCTGCATGAATAATAATCTGTTTCGATACGGAGGAAGAGTCTTATCAGCTTTGGTGAATGTCTCTTTTACAATCGTTTCCTTTGGAGAATGTAGTACGTTATACGTGTCTATTTGGTTGGTTGTCCTACAGGCTTCCTGAACGCCAATACGGACGTGTACCTGCGGTCGCCGGCCAACTACGGGCTGATGGACCAGATCGCGGCGCTGCACTGGATCCAGGAGAACATCGCCGTCTTCGGCGGTGACCCCACCAACGTGACGCTGGTGGGGCACGGCACGGGCGCAGCCTGCGTCCACCTGCTCATGACGTCCAGCGCCGTGCCCGATGGTGAGCTGGTGCTGACGATGATACTGACGATAATGATTGTTATTATAAGTATTGTTGTGACTGACGATTCGCTCACTTCTAATTTTCCACAAAGATTCGTGGTAAAACACACACACACACACACACACACACACACACACTAGAAACAGTCCAATTCAGAGACGAAGACGTTATCTTCAACGGTCGCAGTACACGAGGTCGCCATCCGGTGTGAACTGAACTTCGGGGCCGGTTCTAGCCCCTAAGCAGCTGTCTCCAGCCAATAGGATTTTGGCGTAGTGATACTTCCTGCTGGTCGTGGCTCGAGCTCCCCCTGCGGGAAGTAGTGCTCGGAATATCTGTTTCCATTATCTTGTATGTAAATAGCCGGTGTTAACCATTGTGCTCTTGGTACGCCTTGGGCATAGACAACCTCTTCCTCTTTGGTGTAATATGGGTTGCCGACCCTCAGTGGCTACCTTGGCTCCGGTATAATAAGTATAATTTTGTGTTTACTGGTCGTTGAGAGCCAACGCTACCATCCCCAAATAAGTTATCCCCAGAAGCTTCATTTTCTTTCTAAGGTCGACGTAGAAATGTTCTGCCTCTCTTCAGATGGTTAGAGGCGTTGTAGTACAGTATAACAATTGTCAGCTGCAAATCATTTGCTTCCACACTGTACGCACATAAAACGGTGCAAACATCTTAAAAATATCTTATGCAGTACAGGAGCGGATGACATGTTGCTGACAATTGTTATACTGTATTGAAATAATTAAATCCGAAATCAGTCGTGACAATAAAATTAAGCTTGTTCAAAATATTTGTGGCTCGTAACATTAGCTTTCAACGACGCGTTTTGGCGCGCTTCATCAGGTTCATTAGAAATTATGCAGCGTCCGCATTTTCTGGAACGTGTGCGGATAAAAGTGGTAAAACAGTAAAAAGTTATCAACGATGAATACACAAAAATATTTTAGAAACCATGGGTATGCAAATACACAAATACTAAGATATCATTTATGAGCAATTCTAACAATTACAACAGAAAGAGAAATTCAATAACGCTAAGTGCACTGTCCAGTCACATAAGTGTGACCAGTGTCGAAATCCTAAATATCTACCTTTTGAAGCGCGAACCGCTGCGAGATGTTCAGGAAGAGAGTGAGTGACAACTAGCGACAGGGATGTGGAGCCACGCCGAGACCAGTGCTGTGGCCAGATGATCTAGGTTTCTCGTTTTGAGGACCCACAGCGCGATCAGATGGTCGAACATATTTTCGACTAAGACCGGGGATTCTGGTGGCCAGGGGAGAGCGGCAATCTCATCCTGGTGCTGAAACTTCCTGCAGATTGAAACTGAGTGCCGGACCGAGACTCCAACTCGGGACCTTTGCCTTTCACGGGCAAGAGCTCTACCATCTGAGCTACCCAGGCACGACTCACGCCCCGTTGTCACAGCTTTACTTCCGCCTGTACCTCATCTCCTGATGCTCTTCAAACCACGGACTGTGAAACAGTTTGCGTTAAACAAATGAGCAAAGTAAAATATGAACAATAGTTGATGAGACAACTACCAGGGGTGTTAAACATGGACAGTAATACGAGTACCAATTAACAGAAAGACTTAACTATTGAAACTACTGTCTATATGGAATACAAAGACAATTTCAACAAAACAAAAGAACTTGATGAATACAGGAAAATGGGAATATGTAGGAAGAGACAGTGTGGTAAGTAATGAACAAAAGAGATGATATTATAAAGTTTAGGAGAGGGGAAGTGTTGAGCTGTGTCTGGTCATTTAGGATTAGATCTGGACTGTGAGCAAGATGTTTGTTAATTTCGAGGGCTTCTAGCAGGTTGAGTTTAAGGCTTTTGTTTACTAGGTGAAGTACACAGGACACTGGCTGGTAGTTGTGACCCTCACTCAGGACATGCTCAGCAAATGCAGAGTCTGAATTCCGCAACCTCCAGCTGCGTTCATGTTCAGCCAGCCTAGTTACGATGTCTCTGCCTGACTGACCAATGTAAAATTTGCCAGAATCAGAACAGGTGATTTTGTATACCCCACTGTTGGCTAATAACTGGATCTTATCTTTGCTATTTAAAACACACTGGACTGCCATTTTCCTGACATAATAGGAAAACCTACACTTGCAGGATTTCAGTGCTTTGGCAACAATCTGTGATACCTCACCTAGAAATGGTAGTGTACACTATTTTTTGCAGACGGTGGATGGGAAAGCAGATGGGGCATAGAGAAGGAGTATAATTTTCAGTTTTTATTTCCTGTGGAAGAGATTGTAGCCATTGGCTGTGGTAATAAATTTTATTGTATCTAAGTCCGCTTTAAAATCATCTCGGGACATGTCGAACAAAAGCAAACTGGTGCTTTTCATTTATCACATTTTCTGACTTTTACTACACTTTCCTCGTCTTCGTTCCCATTTAAATTTACTTCTGCCCCCTCCTTCAAATGTAAGATGTGCTGCGTTAGTATGTGGCATCTGGTGATATGTACACAAGAACCATCACTGATTCGGGTTCCTGTCAGAAGCTATGTGTTACAGACCTTCCCTATTTTCGTGCAGTTCTGGGTCACGCTGTCCAGTCGTAGCGATCGGCCCGAGATGGCCACAGTCGGATAGCTGGACTCACTGATCGCAACTCATGATTCATCACCGCTATCCATTGTTCCTCCCACTTGTGCATATCTCCCTGCCACAATAGCAAGCCGACACTCTGGAGGGGAACGGCACATTGTGTTCTCCGTAAGCTTCTCCAGAAGTTTGAATTGTTTACTCGTTTCCGCATATTTTCACATTTCCTGGTACCAAACAGAAAGGTATATGTTTTTCCCCTAAGCGTAGAAGGTTGTCCTGCATTATCGTCTGCTGGAGACATTCGCTGCTATGCCTGCAGCACACTGTGGGACCAGAGCCGAGCAGTATCTTCTTGCTATGAAGTGTAACAACTAAAACGGCTTCTGATACCAAATTTAACAGTTGTGTTACTAAATGTGACACTTCTGTCACTAAATGTAACTGGGTTTTCTCTTTTGATGCTGTCAATTGTCAGGATGAGCATTCTAAAGCATTCTGTCAGGGTGAAAATATTAAATAATTTAATTTTTCTCTCTTAACAACATGTGGGCAGGGTGGGTTCTTCCTTGGCTCGGGTATGAGGTCGAATGAAACATCATTTTTACATAAGATAACTTTTATTGAAGATTTGTACAACTGTATCTTACGGGATGTTCTGGTTCGGAGAGCGGCAGCTGTGTCGTTTGTTAAGTCTTCTGCTGCGGCAGCGGCGGCGGCGGCGGCGGCGGCGTCTGATTACGCGTAGCGGTGTGTATCTCGTGTCGCCGTCTCGCCCAGTTGACTGGAGACGCGCAGCGCGAGGTGGCCCGTTTAATTATTGCGAGCGAAATCGTGCATCGGATGATACCTTGGGTGTCGCGTCCCAGTGTTTCTCTTCTCTAAGCGGCCGCGTGTGTTCTGCGTCGGCCAGCGGAGCGGCGCGGCGGGGGAAGGCCAGTGTGGCGGACTCGAACCACGCACTCCCGCTTGCCAGTCTTCGGCTGTTAGGTCTTCATCCCAGCTCACAGGTGACTACTGATGTGAGGCCGTCTCCTTCCCGTCCTCACGAGTCACCCGGGTATGTAAAAACCAGACTTCAAATACCTTTTAACTTCTGTCTTCTGGCGCCGCGGCTGCTGCTTGCTATTCCATTACAGCGGCGGACTTGGTGCGTCTGTGCATGATGCAGTCTCTTCTTGCATGACGGTCTTCAGCACCGAAACTGACTGAAAACTTCTTCGTCTTCTTCGTCTCTTCTCTCCGTCTCCGTCTTCGTCTCCGTCTCCGTCTCCGTCTTCATCTGACTTCATCTTCATCTGTCTGGCCCACTGCGTCTCACGTATTTATTCACTTCAGTTTACTGGAGGTGAACGACTTCACGGTCATTGCCTCGTCTGTCACGTTGAAAAGCTTCTCGAAGAATCTTCTTAACGTCGGTCGTTGGCTCTTCGAATGTAGGTGAGGGCTTTTGATCACATGTGACGACTGAGAAACACGTGAGCCGGTCATTGCCTCTTCTGTCACGTTGAAAAGCTTCTCGAAGAATCTTCTTAACGTCGGTCATTGGCTCTTGGGATGTAGGCGAGGGCCTTTGCTCACATACGACAACTGAGAAACACGTGAGCCGGTCGGGCGATGCCCTGACGGCTGAATCGACAGCGCCCGCTTATGTGGAACTTGCTGACTTCATGGTTATTGTCTCTTCTGTTCTGCTGTTTTGCCCGCTGAATGCTAGTATGTAACTCTCTAAACTAAACCAAGTTTTTCATTTATATCCTAATTTCTAGTTCACTTTGATTTCACTGATTTATTTACTTAAGTACCACTCAACAGAAGACATGTCATGTGTTCCCACAGCTTCAAGATCTACGCTGGCCATCACTAAGGGAAGTGTATTCATTTTTCAGACGAACACTAATGATAGGTTGCCGAACAAGTGTGAACATCCACAGAAGCGCCTTAGTATTGTGCTCTGGTGGTACCACATATATGGAAGATATTTCAAAGAAAATCGTATTTAAAAACCAAAGAGAGCTACTAAAGAACAAACCGTTATTCATCTTGCTTTTAATCATCACTGTATGCTATGGTGTAAATGTAATGTCTATCTTAATGAGGAAAATCTTGTAGAAAGGGCAACCACAGATGTGACTAACCAACTTCGAGATTAAGTAGCCGCTTCAGCTATATTTAGTCTGTTTATTTTCACATTCAAAGAGGTTTCGAGGCACTAGAAACCATTTCCTCATGTTTCACGTAACTTAGTCATAAGAAATACGTAGCTGGGAACACTGAACCCAACTTCTGCCATCAGGCCTAACTAATAAACTGGTAAATGGTGGTACGTCAATGAATCAAAATAAGCCAGACATAGGGATCCAAATCCAAAAACGTCGGTGGATCCACAGCTCAAGTCAGTGCCTATTCCCAGAGCACGGGAAGCGACCACGTGCTGTGAAACAATAATTTAATACCAAAATGAGATTTTCACTCTGCAGCGAAGTGTGCGCTGGTATGAAACCTCCTGGCAGAATAAAACGGTGAGCCACGCGGGGTTAGCCGAGCGGTCTGGGGCGCTGCAGTCATGCACTGTGCCGCTGGTCCCGACGGAGGTTCGAGTCCTCCCTCGGGCATGGGTCTGTGTGTTTGTCCTTAGGATAATTTAGGTTAAGTAGTGTGTAAGCTTAGGGACTGATGACCTTAGCAGTTAAGTCCCATAAGATTTCACACACATTTGAACATTTTTTTAAAACTATGTGCCGGACCGAGACTCGAGCTCGGGGCCTTTGCCTTTGCCTTTGCCTTTGCAAAGGTCCCGAGTTCGAGTCTCGGTCCGGCACACAGTTTTAATCTGCCAGGAAGTTTCAGTAATTTAATAGTTGGGTCTAGAGTGCATTCTCTTTCGAATAATCTCACAACTAGAATAATTCTTGTAGCTAAGTGCAGACTTTTATGTGGATCCCATAGATTCTTGTTTCACACAATTGGCTACTGAAAAGTCTTTCCACTGGTGGACGAGAACCAGTATGGTATTGAGGCAATTGTGACTTCAGTAGCCGTATCTCACCAAATGTGTTCCCACCTAGTGTTAAACGTTGGCTCACAAACCTCAGTACGGGTGTGACCAGTCTATTGGTTCACCAATTCGAACATTTTTAAATAGGAGGATCCAAACACCATGCACCAATAATCGAACCAATATCGCACAAAGCCTCTATAAAACGCGCACACTGATTAGGCGTGCTCCCCATTCACCATGACTCATATGTGTTAAAATATTCAGAACGCTCAGGCATCGTGCTTCCATGTGCCTAAGATGCGAAAGCCGCTTTCAGTCAGGCTGCGATAGATGTACCTTCTTATTTTCATATTTTACTCTTTGTACTGTCCCGAATTAGTACTGGGTGTTTTAACTACACTCCCATTAAATGACTCTCTAACAGACAAGTCTCCGACTGACATCTAATTGATTTCTTGCAATCGACAAGTCGAGCTTATTGCTTCCGTAATTATATAATTCCAACACATACTGTCTATCCGAATCGTAACCGATGCACCACAAAGCTAATTCTCTGCTCTTGTATCACGTGCACACTTTTCTTTTCATTGCAGTAATCTGCTCCTCTTCATACTTTGGTCAGTATTTCTCAAAGAAAGATACAATCTGTTAACAGAAAAGGTCAAGCACAGTCCACATACATGAACATAGTCTGAAGTCACTTATAGTGCTATATTTTCGATCTAAGATCTAAAATGTAGAACTATAAGTGGAATTCTTTTACAAATAAAAGAAGCAAGTCATTTTAACATTAGTTTTACCTTACAAATACATTAAATACAATTGTTTCTATTCACATATTGCAGCTAATTATACAGGGTGGTCCATTGATCGTTACCAGGCCAAATATCTCACGAAATAAGCGTCAAACGAACAAACTACAAAGAACGAAACGTGTCTAGCTTGAAGGGGAAAACCAGATGGCGCTATGGTTGGTCCGCTAGATGGCACTGCCATAGGTCAAACGAATATCAACGGCATTTCTTAAAAATAAGAACCCCCTTTTTTATAACATATTCGTGTAGTACGTAAAAAAATATGAATGTTTTAGTTGGACCACTTTTTTCGCTTTGTGATATATGGCGCTGTAATAGTCACAAACGTATGGCAACAATTTTTTTGCGAACAGTTGGTAACAGGTAGGTTTTTTAAATTACAGTACAGAACGTAGGTACGTTTAAACATTTTATTTCGGTTGTTCCAATGTGATACATATGCCTTTGTGAACTTATCATTTCTGAGAACGCATGCTGTTACAGCGTGATTACCTGTAAATACCACATTAGTGCAATAAATGCTCAATATGATGTTCGTGAACCTCAATGCATTTGGCAATACGTGTGACGACATTTCTCTCAACAGCGAGTAGTTCGCCTTCCGTAGTGTTTGCACATGCATTGACAATGCGCTGACGCATGTTGTCAGCCGTTGTCGGTGGATCACGATAGCAAATATCCTTCAACTTTTCCCACACAAAGAAATCCGGGGCCGTCAGATCCGGTGAACCTGCGGGCCATGGTATGGTGCTTCGACGACCAATCCACCTCTCATGAAATATCCTACTCAATACCGCTTCAACCGCACGCGAGCTATGTGCCGGACATCCATCATGTTGGAAGTGTATCGCCATTCTGTCATGCAGTGAAACATCTTGTAGCGACAGCAGCTAAAACACCTACTTAGACATCATCATTTGTTGCATGTCGTGGTTGACGTTTCAAATGTGGCTGAACACTTCCTGCTTCCTTAAATAACGTAAGTATCCGGCGAACGGTCCGGACACTTGAATGATGTCGTCCACGATACCGAGCACCGTACATAACACACGCCCGTAGGGCATTTTGATCACAATAGCCATACATCAACACGATATCGACTTTTCCGCAAATTGCAAACGGTCCATTTTAACACGGGTAATGTATCACGAAGCAAATACCGTCCGGACTGGCGGAATGTTACGTGATACCACGTAGTTACACGTTTGTGACTATTACAGCGCCTTCTATCACAAAGCGAAAAATGTGGTCCAACTAAACCATTCGTATTTCTTTACGTACTACAAGAATATGTAATAAAAATGAGGGATTCTGCTTAAAAACCGCAGTTGATAGCCTTTTGACCTATGGCAGCGCCATCTAGCGGGCCAACCATAGCGCCATCTGGTTTCCCCCTTCAAGTTAGACGAGTTTCGTTCTGTGTTTTTTTTTTTTTTTTTTCGTTTGATGCTTATTTCTTGAGATATTTGGCACGGTCACTATTACCGGACAACGCCGTATAAACAAATTTTAGACTCGGTTCTATAGTTTTATATCTCAAATTTCCTTATGCTGTTGTAATAAAATTGGAACTATTGAACGAAGTAAAACAATTGAAAGTTCGTAATACGAATCAATACGCAAAAGAAAATATCTGCAGAATTTCCTACAAATAATTAAAATTCATTTGTTGATCGTTGTAAAGAAACGAATTTCGTATCAAACAGGAAAGAAATGAAGGTAACAATACGAATATCAGAACTTAGAAATTTTTGAAAATAATTTTCTTGTAAAACTAACGAAGATACGAGTATTTTTCCAACAAGTCTTGGTGCAGCAGGACGAGTGTAAACTTCTGTCTTCGAGAGAAACTTTCTTTTGTTTTGAATATTTATAGTAGCCAATGTTTATTGTACGATTATTGCCATGTAAGTAAGAAGTCGTACAATGTTTTATCACCAAGAAGAGGTAAAAAGTATTTTATTTTATTTTGACAAATTTTGTTTCGAAATCATAAAAAATAACTATGATGAGATATTGCGTGAGCAGGATCCGTAGTAGCAATAACAAAAAATTCCAAATACAGTAACGATCAATAAGTGTTCGTTCTAGGCCTCTAAGTATTTTAGGCTACACATGGTTATCCCTGAATCTGGTTTCCCCTGCGGTACACAATGCGCGAAGTACTGCACAATTTCGTTGAAAAGTAAAAATAAAACTACGTATTCAATTTTTTATAAGGTAGATAACGATTCTCTTTTAGATACATCAGATTCGTGTTCCAAAACACAAACGAAAAGTAGTGGGAACCTTTGCGTGATGCCCGAAGCGCGTGCCAGTGAGGTCATATTTCGCTGCAGGCTTATCTGCGTCATTTTCTCCCTGAAGCCATTGTTTCCTGAGGTTTCCCCATCACTGATGGTGTTCCATTGGGCTCACTGCCACATGGCACGGCATATCTCGGTCGGAAGCAAGTGTTTTCAGCCCTCCATCCACTATCGTCCGCTGAAGTGAAATCTGATGCCTAATTTAGTCTAACAATCACGTTCACCAGTTTACATACAAATGAGCCACATTATTCTCTTTCTGACAAATAGTATTAAATTTTCTTACGTTGTGGAACACCAAAAGAAACATATGACCCACATTATGCTCTTTATAACAAATATTATCACGTTTATTATGTTACAGAATACAAAAAGGAATCATTTTCGTGCCGTTATTGTATTAATACAAGACCTTCTATAAATATAGATAGCAATACGTGTGTATTGCGGTACGTGAAATGCCATATAAATTTTAATTATGTTAGTCTACAATCGTTTGCTTACTTACTGTAAGCGTATTGATTTTCGGTAACTGCTACCCATCCTCCTTGTTACTGAAGATGTAAAAAGTGACTGAAAGTGGTAATAACTTAATTCCGAAAGCACCTTCGTGGCGAAAAGGAGAAAACCCTTAGAGTACACAAGAATTATTAAGGTGGAATTATGAGGAGGAAGTTTTTAAATGTTTAAATTCATACTGCAAGGACTGCTAATTTGATTTCCGCAACAGGCATCAGGTGGTTGATTCTTTTAAAATCCAGGTACCATTAATTATGACTATGTAAAACTGTGAGCCGTAGTGGAGCTCGATGGCACACGCTTACCTTTAGCAGACAATGGTTCCAGAATGAGATTTTCACTCTGCAGCGGAGTGTGCGCTGATATGAAACTTCCTGGCAGATCTGGAACTGACTCTCTAGAGAGTGAAATGTCACTGTTGTTATGCCTTTCGATTAGCATTCGGACGTACCATGGTTCAGTTCTCCTTTGGCTGTTTCTAATTAGTCAAAAGTAAATAAATCTCTGAAAAGATTTAAATACCGAATTATGCCTGTTCATTGTTTCTAAATGTGTAAACCCGAAACATGATGAAGTGAAATTTCATTATTCTACATTCAGAATAACGCGTTGCTCCACCAAAGGCGGTATAATGGTCCCGTTAGAATTTGGTAAAGCAAATCACAAAAGAATTTAAAAAAAATCTGATGAATACTTTTGAGAATAATGGTGGGACTGCTTGGAATATTGTTGGATGTGATCTACAGAAGCATGAAAGATCACTCAGACCTGTGATGATGCTTTGAGAATGTCCTAGAACGTAAGTTCAAATGGCTCTGAGCACTATGGGACTCAACTGCTGTGGTCATAAGTCCCCTAGAACTTAGAACTAACTAACTAACCTAGAACTTAGAACTAACTAACTAACCTAAGGACATCACACACATCCATGCCCGAGGCAGGATTCGAACCTGCGACCGTAGCAGTCGCACGGTTCCGGACTGCGCGCCTAGAACCGCGAGACCTCCGCGGCCGGCCTAGAACGTAAGTAATTAGTTCCCAATAGTCGTGTAGCTCTCACGTGCGAAGTTCTAAGAGTGTTTATGTAATGAACCAATGAGAAATTAGTTGCTTTATACATACTAGTCGGAGTCCGTAAACAACTGATGGACGGCAGAGATCACAGCATTTAAACACGTAAAACATAATGCATAAAACTGCATATTGTGGTCACTGCCTACATATTCACTGAAATACATCCTCTAAAAGACACATATTGTTACATGCAATATCTACCAAAATAAAAGGGAGAAAACACATTTGGCAAATTGTAATGGCAGAGAGATAACACTACAGCAAACATGACAGCAGGAAATTTTGAATACCTTTTCTATTGTATTACGTTTATTCAGAGTAAACAAACATCGAACAGAACTTCTCACAAGCAGTAATTAAATTACATTCACGTTGAACTGGAGTCTTTACTGAGAGCGTTTTTAGAATTAATTGTGCCTGGGATGCGATGCATTGCGATGTTGGTGGAAGCTCGGCGGTAGCGGTGACCAAATATTCGTAGACACGTGAGAGGTAAATTCCACCTGGTACAACTTACCGCCTAGTGCATGATCCACTGGCTTGTTTTTCTGTGAGTAAAGCCTGGTTGCTGGCCTAAAGCTGCTAATACTATTTGTATCAAAGTTCGCATGTGTGGAACGACAACATTACTGACACACCCGATGCAGATGTTAACATCAGGTGTACAATTTTGAACAACTACAAAATTCCCTTCAGCTCGCCGATCGTGAAGTTACAGTTTTTCCGTTTTGTCACACGAGTCACATTCGTCAATTCAGTGTCTTGAATAAATTTCAAATGTAATAAATTCTTCAGTTAGTTTTATAACGACTGTTCTTGTATTAACGCGCATGAAACGTCATTATGTTTCAAACTAAAAATCTTAGAACGCATCTGATTTTGCAGCTCATTCCACCACAGCAATTTAGTATAACAGAAAACAATGATTGTCAACTCACGTGCGCTTCGTGATTTCAATTTGTTATACTACAGAAAGCTGGCACCACTCGAGAAAGTCAGACACTTTCGTGTCAGAATATTCACGTCAATATTAACTCCATGATCCAATCGGAACGTAAGAGTTCGAAAATATTTTGCCTAAGTTTTCATCCAACACGATACCGACCCATTGTTATATCTGATTATATCCACAGAATACACAAACAAAGTCGCCACTGAGCTCTGATTCTATGTGTTTCTTTCTCTCATAGTTCGAACAACAGTTATCCTTTACACATTTCCATCTATAGGAGTTGCTACAAAGATTATTGTGAAATTAAAATTGCTACATGCTCAGAACTTGAAAATAATCACGATAATAAAAGATTCGTACAAAAAATAATAAAATAAAAACGTAATTATCACTTTACTCTGTAGAATAAGATGTCTGAACTAGCAGAGATATGTATAAAGTGAAAAAATTTAAAAAAATTACCACTCACAATGGCAATGTCGTAGCACTAAACGACTCTCTCTAAACTGATTTAAAAATATTGCAACATCCTCTTTGAAAAGGTCACATGCTATTTCCTTCCGCATCTTCACCAAATCCAAGTTTTCGTCCACTTCTAATCACTTATTCGTCGATTAGATGTCAAATCCCTGGTCTTGCTTTCCTTTCTTTGATGTTACGATTCCGTAGACATTTTACGAATAGCAGAAAACGTCGTAACAACATACATTCCGCTCTGGTATGAAAGATTAATCTTTGTTAACCCATCAGTCTCACAATATTTGATGTTTGTACCTACCTCTTCGACCTTGGGTTAATGTTTAAAGCGATTATCGTTCGCGTAATTTTTGTGGCTCCATGTCTTCGCTCAATTTTGCTTGTTGTGCGACCATATCCAAAAAATTGGAGCTTGGTTGGCCAGTTCGGCAGGTTCCCCCACAGTATCAAAAGTCATTGTTGCTCTTCTATGCTGACGTCTAAACTTCCTCTTACGAATGTGCTGTTGTTGTGCCGTTAGTAACAATATCCCAACGTAAACGCTTTGTTTTTTCTGTTTCTGATAATCTTAAATTAATCGACCAGGTACTCGCAGAATAAACTTAACTCTGGGATATGGAAATGGAAATTCAGCAACAATGAACATTGAAATAACAGTGGTAACACTACAAAATTTATTAATGATGATTAAAATCCAAGCTTTCAAATGAAATCGATGAGAAATGTAGGAAACCATGGTTTGTACGCTACAGAAAGCTTATAATAACATCTTTATTTTAGATAAGTCCGTCACTGCACCCAAGTAGCCAACAGACATCCATTTTCTATCCCAACCGGTCGGACTTATTAAAGAGTAATCAGGATCTAAAATATGCGGCCAGAAGTGTAACCAAGACTGGTTCGAATGAGACGTTGATCATCCTTGCAATGAGCTGTTATGGGACGATGAAATAAAGCCAGTGGAACCGACGAATAGCGAGGACGAGGAAGAGTCCAGCAAAAAAGATTTTGCGAGAACGTTCTAATCTGTTAGCAGAGTGGCAGGCCCAAACTCTTTTTTCCCTAAGTGATCAGCTAGCCACGAAGCCCAGAGTTCCTTTATTTATCCTGTGGTATATTTAGAATTTTTATGAGACGTTTCAGCATTGACAGATATACAAATTTTACTATCTTCATAATTATATAGAAATGGATAACTGAAAGTGCATGAAAACTGGAGAGAACTACTGTGTTCTGAAGTGATATTATTTTTAGGCGTGTTTAAAAATAACTTTTTAAACAAGATTCGTTTCACACATTTTGTTAGTAATGGCACATGTAACCTCGCTAATGAACGCCGTAAATCCACAAGAACATACCTGAAACACACACACACACACAAACACACACACACACACACACACACACACACACACACACACACACACACACACGGGCGAAAAAAAACTATACTTAACAAAGAACATTTGCAGAAAATATTTATCACTGCCTTGAGGCGGCTCTGAAGAGGCTAGGGCAAGAATAAGATCGAACTGTTGCCCAGATGCTACAGTTAGAACCGAAGACAAATCTTGGTTACATTGCCTAAGAAAAAAAGTGAAACAGAAAACACGGTCGGATGATAACGTAACTTTGTATGTGTGCACACCATCGGTGGCTATGTAAACGATCCAAGTTACTGATCTCTGCGACAAGTACAAAACCCAACATGCCTAGTAGTGTATGTTATAGGCATGAACAGCCTCAGTTGACGAGTTATTATTGTGACTGAGAGGCGGCTATGAAGAGGCTAGGGCAGGAATAAGATCGAGGTATTGCCCAGTTGCTATAGTTAGAATGTTTGCGAGTCACAACTCTGAACCAAAGACCAATCTTGGTTACATTGCCTGAGAAAAATACGACACAGAAGACACGGTCGGATGATAACGTAACTTTGTATGTGTGCACACCATCGGTGGCTATGTAAACGATTCAAGTTACTAATCTCTGCGACAAGTACAAAACCCAACATGCTTAGTAGTGTATATTACAGGCATGAACAGCGTCAGTTGTTGAGTTATTATTGTGACTGACTCAGAGATGCCACGTATTCGAGTGAGACAAAGTTGTCAGCATCTGACAGAATCGGAAAGGTGCCCCATTGTATTTCTCCATTTCGCGGGCTGTTCGAATCGTGCAATATCCAAATTTGTGGGACATTTCGATGTTCGTCATCAAGGTCCCAGTGGTGCATCAATCACATCGTGACCCCTACACTTCAGAGAGCAGGTAATGAACTCCCTGCTACATCGTGCGCCATCCCGCACCAATGGTGACTGGACTAGTGAATTACCGTAGGCGTTTTGAATCGTGCCGTGATTAGGAACCGTGGACAGCTGATGATTGGAGTCACACTGTGTTCAGTGATGATCGCGGTACTGCACGACCTCGGATGACTTACGTCAGCAAGTATGCTGAATTGGAGAGGTTTTGTTCTTCCAGTGTTTTGGAGTAGCAAAGCGGTGTAAAACCTAGTGTCATGGTGTGGGGTGCCATCGGGTATTATGTCAGCTCAACGTTTGAAGAGACTGAGGGAGATCTGACGGCATAACGGTACCTCATGGGCATCCTGCTTCCACATGTGCATCTCTCATGTGACAGTATCGTGGTTGCAATTTTCAATAGGATGATGCTCGTCCTCTCATGGTACGCGCTTCATTGAACTGTACGCACCATGCTGAAGTGCTCCCAGGACATCAAGATCGCCACATCTCTCCCCGATAAAACATGTGTGGGACCAGCCCGGTCGTCAAATCTGTCACAATGCCACTATCCTGGATATGAAGGACCAGTTACAACAGCAGTGGGCAAGTGTGTCATGGCTGTATGTCACCATACCGGACTGAAAGAGTGCATTCATCCTGGACAGCTATAAGTGAGCACATACTGCCATGCTCTTTGTGAATCTGTTACTATTTTGCAAGTATTGAAATAACATCAGCTATTCTTTCAATTTGTGAAGTTATAATCCATTTCCTCCTCTCCTTCTGGGTGCTTCACTTTATTATCAGGCAACGTATTTTTATAAACCTAAGGTCTGCTTTAATGATAATTTTGAATTTAAAATTACCAGTACTCTATGCAGGTTGACCGCTGTGAGAAAGAAGACAGCAGCTGGCCGATATTGATCAAGTTGTCTACATACACAGATAGTGAAGTTACGCTTTCGAACTCACGCGTTTATCTTCAGGCGGCTGTTCACATTTAGATTCACAGTGGTTGATTGGTACATTAGTTTTCGGTTCTTTATACCCCGTTGTGGCGCAAGCTTCTTGTGGTGGTGGTGCCATACAGCAGAAAACTATATTACCCGTATTAACGTTTCGAAACCATGTAAACAAATCTTTAAAGTTGTCCAAGCAGGCTGCATTCTCCATCTGAGTGGCTATGTTCACCTTAGCTGCTTTACAGTTCTTGAGAGTATTTTAATTCTTTCGTTGCCACTTTAAGAAAATGCGAGATTTTTCACCAGGCGCGTTTCGCTTTCTTAAGGTATGAAATGTCGTGTGGCTAGGGCCTCCCGTCGGGTAGACCGTTCGCCTGGTGCAGGTCTTTCGAGATGACGCCACTTCGGCGACCTGCGCGTCGATGGGGATGAAATGATGATGATTAGGACAACACAACACCCAGTCCCTGAGCGGAGAAAATCTCCGACCCAGCCGGTAATCGAACCCGGGTCCTTAGGCTTGACATTCCGTCGCGCTGACCACTCAGCTACCGGGGACGGACTTTGTTAAGGTAAAGTGTCATCAATGGTAGTAATTTCCGCTTGGTGCCTCGCCTACATCGGGAAGTACCGTCTGCCAGCACATCTTTGGATGTTTTCTTGGTTTGACACTGATGCCTGTAGTCTAATTTGTAGTTGCTCTGGACAACTATGAATTTCTCACGAATTACATAGCTCACATTTTCGCACACCACTTTTTATGTTTATTTTCATACTGGTAAGTTGTATTGTCGTTTGTGTTTCAGAATACATGGAATACATACTTATAAAAATAAACAGAAAGCAGTGCTGTGCTATGTGAAACGTGAGAAATACAGAGATCTGCACAGCAACTAAAAATTACACTACAATTATCAGTGTCTAACGAAGAAAACCTACAAAGATGTTGTAGCAGACTACATTTCCAGATGTAGGCGAGAAACAAAACGTAAATGACCATCACTGGTGACGCTTTACCTCAACAAAGAGAATCCCGTCTATTGAAAAAGCACGCATTTTCTTGTGGTTGCAACGACAGAACGAAAATTCTCTTATGGCTGTATTCAGTTTATTATACATGCAACAGGACAATTTCAAGCGTGGATCTCTTTCAAGCACATATCTTAAGCTTCCAGCTACACGCCACTTTTACTGTTGCATTTGGACAAGTATACATCGTATTTTTGTTGGTACGTTCGCCAGATATTGAGTCTAGTGTCACATCAATGCACATATTGTAATATCTGCGCCATCGACATACTTTGGAATTGTAATATGACATCGCCATCTTTGTATACCTTATCTGATTTGATAAAAGCAGTTTCAACCGTGTATCTTTTTCAAACACGTATTTTTAGCTTCCGGCTACACTCGCTTTCGCTGGTACATTTGGTCAAGTATAAATTGCATTTTTGTCGGAATGTGGTAAAAAAACAATACAATAATGTACATGATTATGCCCATTTAAAGTTGAGTCATTATAGTTACAATTCATTTACGTCGAAACCGCGTCATTCCGCTGCAACGTTTTTAGCTTTGTTCAAGAGATATTGAAGAGTCCAGTGTCGCATAACCGCACATATTGTAATATCTGCTACAGCGGCATTCTTATACACACAGCAAAAATGTTTTGCATCACCTCGGTTCCGAGAGTTCCGGAACCTGTACAAAAAATTGGAATAGAGATCAACATTAAAATCAATTCCTCCCTTTTTATTGTTCATGAAAACTACAATTTGCATATTGTACCACCATACAGCTTACCTTCAGAGATGGTGGTCCAGACTGCTGTACACACCGGTACCTCTAATACGAAGTAGCACGTCCTCTTGCATTGATGCATGTCTGTATTCGTCGTGCCATACTATCCACAAGTTGGTCCAGATTGTCCCACTCCTCAACGGCGATTCGGCGTGGATCCCTGACAGTGGTTAATGCGTAACGTCGTCCATAAACAGCCCTTTTCAGTCTATCCCAGGCATATTCGATAGGGTTAATGTCTGTAGAACATGCTGGCCCCTCAAGTCGAACGATGACGTTATCCTGAAGGAAGTCGTTCACAAGATGTGCACGATGGGGTCGCAAATTGTCGTCCATGAAGACGAATGCCTCGCCAATATGCTGTCGATATGGCATTATTCAACATGGTGGCATTGCTGTCAGGGTTCCTCCGAGCCATAATAGGTAGGTAGCAGTCAGTCACTGCAGTAGTAGCCCTTGGGTGGCCTGAGCGTCGCATGCAGTCGACAGATCCTGTCTCTCTGTGTCTCCTCCATGTCCGAACAACATCACTTTGGTCACTCCGAGACGCCTGGACATTTTCCTTGTTGAGAGCCCTTCCTGCCACAAAGTACCAAAGAGGACACGATCGAACCGCGGTATTGACCGCCTGGGCATGGTTGAACTACAGTCAACACGAGATGTGTACCTTTAGCCTGGTGGAATGACTGGACCTGACCGGCTGTCGGACGACCTCCTTCTAATAGGCGGTGCTCATAGACGGTTGTCTACATCTTTTGGCTGGTTTAGTGACATCTCTGAACTGTCAGAGCTGGCCAGAGTGGCCGAGCGGTTCTAGGCGCTTCAGTTTGGAACCGCGCGACCGCTACGGTCGTAGGTTCGAATTCTGCCTCGGGAATGGATCTGTGTGATGTCTTTAGGTTAGTTAGGTTTAAGTAGTTCTACGTTCTAGGGGACTGATGACCTCAGATGTTGAGTCTCATAGTGCTCAGAGCCATCTGAACCAATTTTTGAACAGTCAGAGTCAACGTCTATGTTCAGGAGTTCTGATAACCGTGACGATGCAAAACGTTTTTTGATGTGTGTACAAAAACGTCATTGTTGTATTCATTTTCTCTTGTGACAGAAACTTTTTGTTGGTATATAGTGATAGACATTTTGTGAAAGTGTATGTATATCAAATAAGAGTTTCTAATACTCTACATTACTTCGTGAACACAAGTAAGCAACACTGGAACCGAACGATGCTCCCTTAACGACGTAAGAATTCAACCTTTTTGCGTTGTAATCAGTTGGTATTATTGATAATTATATTCAAACAGGTCGTTTATAACACAAATTTTTCCTGTAGGGCACCATCACCCTATTAAACATCCGACAAAAGTCGAAATAAAGAAAACTTCTGTGAACAACAACCACTGTGTATCTAGACGTTAAAACACTTCTGAGAATGAACCTGTCGATTCGAAACCGATAACGGAACTATTTATGTAAATAAATAGTATTATAGTTAGTGGCTGGTTGCTGTTTTCTTCCTTGCAACTATCAACCTGTATTTAGTACTCAGTCGCGGTCTCCAAAGGTCAGTTTTCAACAAAATAGGAGACAGTTCCGTGTTTAACCTGTAAGGCATTTGATACATATTCAATTTTTGTGTAGAAATCAGATTCTTTGTGTAATTTATATTCTATGTACGCTGACACAGGATGTTATCGTAAGTTATCGGCTATATGAAAAATAATTTATCCAAGCAATTCCCCCCCCCCCCCCCCCTACCGGCCCCAATTGAACGGATAACCGATGGTCTGTTGTTTTAGGTCTATTACTTCTCTTTCGCTATTTTTTCTCGACGTTCGGAGATTTATTACGAAGAACTTGCAAAAATTTATCAAATATTGGCCACTACTTTCTCATATCGTTCGGGCGGTTGAGGAATCTCGTTGCGGAAAAACTGAGCGTCTGTTACGGAGAGCCATGATTCATTCCGATTTTGCTCTTGTTCATGGTACGAGAAATGCCCGTCAGCTAGGACGTGTGTCTTTGATCGAGAAATGTGGCGGAGGGTGCAATCTCTGGAGAATACGGCGGGAGTGGTAGGACTTCCCATTTCAGCGTTTTCAAGTGCGTTTCGACGTGTCTTGCGACTTCGAGTCGAGAACTGTCAAGCTAAAAATATCACCTTTTCATGTCTATCTCTGTATATGCCCGTTTTTCCTTCAGTATTCGGCTCACAGGTATCAATTGTTTTCGATGAGGATCTCCAATAATTGGTGTCATCGGTTTAAGTAGCTTCGGGAAACTTCTCTCTTCGGCCGCCATGCCGGTTTTAGACGTCAAAATCACCCTTCTTGATGCGTGCGGCGCGGGATTAGCCGAACGGCCTGGGGCGCTGCAGTCATGGACTGTGCGGCTGGTCCCGGCGGAGGTTAGAGTCCTCCCTCGGGCATGGGTGTGTGTGTTTGTCCTTAGGGTAATTTAGGTTAAGTAGTGTGTAAGCTTAGGGACTGATGACCGTAGCAGTTAAGTCCCAAAAGATTTCACACACATTTGAACATTTCTTTGTTGATGCGTTGAACCCATCCTATACATAATCTTTCACTAATAGGTGCCTCATCTTAGCTCTCAGCCTGGATGTTGAGCCTCAGCCACAGACTTATTCATGTTACAGCAGAAATTTAAAACTTCCCGCAAATGATGAGAATTGGGCTCAGAAGTTGTCATATTCAGAACAGAATAACAATATGATTTAATCACAAATCGATAAATATTTTGGAGGGGTTCTTTTTACAAATGCCTTAGCTTGTTGTATGACACTTGCGGCCTGCTTACTACTATTTTCACCACCGCCTAGCGCTGCTGCTGTTTAGTGCAAAACGGCAGAAGCAAAGTTGCAGACCTTAACACATGTACGGCACCTTCCCGCAGGCATGCTGTTCCACCGCGCGGTGCTGATGAGCGGCTCGGCGCTGAGCCCCTGGGCGCTGGTGGAGAGCCCGGCGCGCTACGCGCAGCAGGTGGCGCGGCACGCCAACTGCTCGCCCGAGCTGCCGCACCCCAGCCTGCTCAAGTGCCTGCGCGACCGCCCGCTCGACGTGCTCATGTCGGCGCCCGTCGAGGCACCGCAGTTCTCCGTCGCCTTCGGCCCCAGCGTCGACGGCGTCGTCGTCGACAGCGGCGACCCTCCCGGTGGCGGCGGCGGTGGCGGCGGCGGCGGGGGCAGTGGCGGCTCCGGCGGCGACGGATCCTCCGGGTCCGGCACCGGCGCCAATGGCGGCGGCTCTTCCGGAAGCGGAGGGTCGTCGTCTAGCGGCGGAGGCGGCCCCGGGGGCTGGAACGGCGCCGGGGGCTCCTTCGTCAACAGCGTGCTGCTGCGCAAGTCGGTAGTCTCCAAGCTGTCGCGTTACGACCTTTTGCTTGGAGTCGTGAAGGCGGAGGCCTACTTCGCCTTCTCCGGCGAGGACGTCCAGTACGGGATAGAGGCGGACCGCCGCGCCAAGATTCTAAGGACGTTCGTGCGTAACACGTACCGGTTCCACTTGTCCGAAATCCTAGCGACGATAGTGAACGAGTACACGGACTGGGAGAGGCCGGTGCAGCATCCCATCAATATCCGTGACGAGACTCTGGAAGCGCTCAGTGATGCGCAAGTGGTGGCGCCCGTCGTGCAGACCGCCGATCTGCACTCTGCTGCTCGCAGGAACTCCTACCTCTATGTTTTCGACTACCAGACCAAGTACGGAGACTACCCGCAGGTACTGAAACTGTGGTGTAAGAAATTGAAACGATAATAATGATTAATAGAAACCACTTTAGCTCTATTATACATTCCATTCAAATAATGTAATCACCAGTCAAGATCGTAAAAGACCACCACTGCCAGCGCGGACGTGCAGGTTAAGAGTCAGTGAGTTTCAGGAAGGCACCGAAGACTCCAGAACCGTGACCAGCTGCCCAGAGTTTCACGGTTAACGATTCATGGCACGGAGAGCCGCGCAGAGGTGATTCCATTGATTCTCTTTTAGGATCAAATCCGGGTATCTGATGACCAGGGAAGAATGTAAATTCACCCTGATGCTCTTCGAATCACGAACGCACACTGCCAGCTGTGTGATACGTTGCATTGCCCTGCTGGTTGATGCCATTCTGGAGAGTAAAAACAAATTGCATGTTGGGGTGGAAATGGTCCCTAAGGATAGGTCCATACATGTGCCCTCCACAATGGTGAGATCACCCAGAGAAGTCACGAACGCATTATCAAGACCGTAACACTCCCATCTGCTTCCGACGATTGTTGCAGGGCAGCATACGCATAGGTTCAACTGTTCGATGGAGCGTAAAACGTAACTGTTCTGAGAAGGCCACCTGTCACCACACAGTGCATGTTCAGTGACGTGCAAATTCCAGTCTCCGTCGCTGATGATGAGCAGTCAGCATGGATGCATGAACCACGCTCCCTCCTTGGAGACCGATACGGATCAACGTTCTCTGAATATTCGTTGAGGAGACGCTGATGGTAGCCCCTTAGTTCAGCTGGGCGGTCAGTTGCTCAACGGATGTACGTCTATTCTCCTGTGGACATATCCGCAGCCATTGTTCACCGCTGTCATTTGTGGCCCATGGTACACCAAAGTTGCCTCGGCGCTGGTTTCGGTTAGAGCTCGTCACGGTACATTTTAACCATGGCGGCACGCTAACAGTTTTAAAAAGTTTCCTGTTTCGTAAATTCTTCCACCCTTGGCGCGGAAGCTAATGAAAATCCCCGTTTATGCTTTATGGCAATGACTATACTATTTTCCGCCCCCCCCCCCCCCATCCAGCTTTATAAACCCGCCACTGCCAGTGCGACCACCTGCCGTATGTGACTGGTTATTGCACGTTGACTTCGAACGTAGGCGATGATCACATTAGTGTGACTGGACCACTTATTATACAATTATTGTGTTTCATTATTTCAGCATCATCGTATTGCCGAGTTGTGCTGCAGTCATGACATAAATGACTAGTTCTAGTATGTAATGTTAAGGAACAAATCCAAAACACTGCTTATAAACATTCTGACGACCTCTTGTCGGAAATATGGCGAGCTGACAAGGCACGACAATGGCCTTGCTTAGTGGTAACACCGGTTCCCGTCAGATCACCAAAGTTAAGCGCTGGCGGGCTGGGCTAGCACTTGGATGGGTGACCATCCGGTCTGCCGAGCGCTGTTGGCAAGCTAGGTGCACTCAGCCCTTGCGAGGCAAACTGAGGAGCTACTTGATTGAGAAGTAGCGGCTCCGGTCTCGGAAACTCGGGAGAACGGTGTGCTGACCACATGCCACTTCATATCCGCATCCAGTGACGCCTGTGGGCTGCGGATGACACGACGGCCGGTCGGTACCTTTGGGCCTTCATGGCCTGTGCAGGAGGAGTGACAAGGCGTATTGCATACAGTAAACATGGTCAAGATTTCAAATTGTTCAAAAATGCTTACTTGTACGCAGCATGCCATGTCTGCACGCCATACTTCCGCCTGACGGTCATCAGAATGTTTATGTGCAGCGTTTTGGATTTATTCTTTAAAATTACCTATGACTTACTGACCCTTCACATCATGACTTAAGCACATCTCATCGGCCTGAAGATGTTCAAAGGATGAAACCGGTCGTAGCACAATAAATGTGTAATAATACAGCTGAGGTGGTTTTTATGAATCGAAAACGTCAGTGTCAGCAGTGGGCTCGACATGATCAAGATAAAATTAAAAAGGGTTCACTGTTTTACATCTGGCGAGGAAACGTCACCAACCTGACCTCGTGTTTTAAAGAGAAAAGAAGACATTTGCAAGACATCTGCCGCACCAATCGATCCCACGCGAGACTTTGGACAATTCTGGTAGTGGCAGTTATGACCTTCTGAATGTACAGCTTTTAAACTTCGCGTGAGCTGACTGCTTGTCATTCAATCCACTCCAGTACAGTCGCTTAATGCCTGACTGCGAAGTACTGTTTAATGGAGTGAGTAATGTGTTCGTGTTCATGATGTCGTTAAATTAACGAGAGATAGTGCTTTGCTGAATGTGTCAAAGTGTGCGGTTTCCAATCTGTAACCCGTGCCAGAGATCTCTTTGCACTAAACACATTTATGCTACGATTCACAAATGCGCTGTATATTAATGAAGTGAATGATAATGTCGCGTAGGCAATAGTTCAGCACTGTTTAATTATTAATACCTTTGTTGTGCGTAACTTTCTTTGGATTGGAAAGCTGACATTGTTAAACTATTGTGATTCTCAACGAGACTGGAATCATTAAATTATAAACCGGAAATTATTTACACCATTTCATTATAACTCTTCAGTTACTTTGGTTTCTTCACTTTGATTTTAAAATTTACTAATGAACATACACGTGCATGAGATTCGTATTGCGTCTTCCTTTCTCCCAAAACAACATAACAACGTGTTCTCGAACAAAGTTTGGAAACACGTTCGCCAGACGTCTTCGCCTCCTCCTGAACCCTCTCCTCCCTTTAACATCACGGTGATAGGAGGGTGGAGGTTGTCATTCCGCCGTACATTATTTTGCGCCCGGACTTTAGGCTGCTGCCGTAGCGCAGACAAAGTGACAGACAAACTGTACACGCGAAGTTAAAAAACTGTACGTTCAGGTCATAATTGTGTACCATCAGAGCTGTCTTGGACGCCTTGCCACGATTCGCGCGGCTGCCCCGTCGGAGTTTCGAGTCCTCCCTCGAGCATGGGTGTATGTGTTGTCCTTAGCGTGAGTTAATTTAAGTTAGATCAAGTAGTGTCCAAGCCTAGGAACTGATGACCGCATCAGCTTGGTCCCATAGGAACGTCCCACAAATTTTGAAATATTCCCTACCATCGTAATTATGTCGCAAATTTTCGAGTAGGATAGCAGGTTGGAGCTGATATCTAGCTATTGAAGCTTCTTCTCATCAAAATATGGGGTCAAGTTGGTGAAGTTTCCTTGTCAGTCTCAAATTTCATTGTATAAATAGCGAAGAAACCAGTTGTCAGTTTCTGTGTTATTTACTGTGACATCTCATGACATTTTATTTTACAGGGACAAAGTCAGCAGTGTGCATATCCTACGCATATAAACTTTAGTAGCATCTACAAGCTTACAATTCACACTCAACAGTTTGTCGGAGGGTAAGATAACTGCTCTATTTTCCACTCCCGAAATGGTCAATATCTAAATCTTCCTGTGCGACCTCTGATTTCTCATATCTTATCACGACTAGCGTTTCGTCCTATCTAGGCGGGAGCCAAAAGGTACTCAGGCGTTCGGAGGAAAAATTTTAGTGTTTAAGATTTAGTGAGATTATATGTCAGCAACGGTAAACGCCTTTGTTTTAACGTTTATAATAAACGTGATACTTCATCTCCCATCTCGCAATAATACAAAATGCTCATATTCCTGACATTGTCAGTCTGGGGGCAAAGCTAAGCTTTAAAATTTTTATGACATATAGTCCGTTCGATGAAGACAGCAAAGCCCTGTGGAAACCGGTCATACAATAAGAGGCTTTTTAGAGATCTCGGCATGTGTAGTGTTCTTCAGGACTAAGACAGGGCGACAATTATTGAACTATACGAAATAAAATCGTCATAACTTCTGAACTATTTGCGCTAGGGCGTTCAAACTGGACGGTTGGCCGCAGGACAGGATAGGAATTATGCGTATGCGACGAAGCCCACTTTCATTTGGCTGGTTCGTCAATAAGCAAAATTTACGCATTTGGGGGACAGAATCCACGTTACATGAGCGAGAAGTCTCTTCACCCTCGACGGGTGAATGCGTGGTGTGCAATGCCTGGTCATGGAATATTCGGTGCGATACTTCTTGATTGTACGTTAAGTGCCGAACGGGACGTGAAGGTTTTGGAAGAGGATTTTATCCTCATGATTTAAAATTACCCTAATTTCGACAAGATGTGCCTCATGCAGGACGGAGCTCGACCCCATCGAAGTAGGAGAGTGTTTTATGTCCTCGAGGACCTCTCTGAGGAGAGCATCCAGGCTCTGGGGTACCCAGAGGTAACTGGCTTGGGTCTTGATCGGCTGTATATCCTCCGGATCTGATCACATGCGACTCCTTTTTATGGGACTATATTAAAGACAAGGTGCTCAGCAGTAACTCTCAACCATTGCTGAGTTGAAAACAGCCATTCTGGACGTCATCGACAGCACCGATGTTCCGACACACCTGCGGATCATGCAGAATTTTGCTTTTCGTCTGTGGCACATCACCGCCAAAGATGACAGACATGTCGAAAATGTCATAACCTAAATCCCAATATCTCTAGTGTCGTTTACATGTTGGATACAATGTGTGGAAGCCGTAGATTGTAACTAATTTTCATTTTTTCATATAGTTCAATAATTATCACCCTATATCAAATTAGCTCAGTTTGCCTACCCGGATAGATGCTCGCTTTAGGACAGTGCTTCTGGGGTCCGGACATGTCCACCGTCCGCAGATCTGGTCCGCTCGGCTGAATAACGACGAGGGCCGGTGTGCCGGCTATCCTAGATGTGGATTTTAGTGGTCCAGCTACGTGAATATGTGACTACTAACCACGTCTCACCTCAGTTACACGACTGACAGACATTTAGAGAAAGTTCGCACACTTCTACACGCAGACTTCAGGGGTACACAAATAACATCGGGAATGGTGGGAGGGGCAGTAGAGGGGTGGCGACAGGGAGGGCATCCGGCCACTCTCCAACAATTCCAAATCCGTTAATAACCTTGCCGACCACGTGTAGGAATAAGAAGAAAAAACGAATGGATCCCATTCGAAATTTATGGTGTCTTCCACCAGACCTACATGGCAAGCATCTTATAGCTTTCAGCAATACTTCAGAAGAGAACGGAAAACCTTAACGAAAGCGTACTGTTTTCTGAAAAGTTTTTACACCTTTTTTTCTGTCAATAAAGCGCTGTCTTTGGGTCGCCTTCTCCACAACACTTACGTGGGATGTTTCTAATTTTAGTTGATCGTCATTGTAATCATTGTATATTTAGATGAACCGACAAATTTAAAATTTTTATGATGCAGCGTGTAACCGAAATTTAACAAACATTTTTTGCCCTTATTTGGGGGATCTCACACTTTTTATTGTTCGTGGTCAATTGCTATTTTTCGCATCATACAGACATCATTTCTAAATCATTCTGCAATTTGTTTTTATCTAATGATGACCTTACCAGACACTGAATAACGGAATCATCTGCCGACAGTCTAAGAACTCTGTCCAGGCTGTAATCTAAATCTTTTCTAAAGATTAATAACAGGTGAGGGTCTGTACTAGTTCGCTACAGAACCCCAGATACAGCTTCTAATTCACTAGATGACTTCACGATCATTATTGTGAACTGTAACCTCTCAGACAGAAGTCACGAATTGAGTCGCACAACTGAGACATACTCCATGCACTGGGAACTAAGTAGTATTGTAAATTTGAAACGTCGTTTTACCGTTCAAGACTGAGACTATTTATCGAAGAGGTCATAGACTGTTCGTGGCCTCTCGGCTGTCTGAGTGTGTCTGTTGCCGTAAATCTCTGCGATGTGTCTGTTAGAACATCAGCATTTCATGGTGCTGTAAGTATTAGAACAATTTAATACATGTAATAAATACATACAAAAGACTATACCAGTATGACAACTGATTATATCTTCATGCATTTCATCGTCCCCTATGACAGACTTCTCTTTGGTGCATTTACTCTCCATCGTCTGCCTTTCTTTGTTTAATACTAAGCCCTGAACAACGTATTTCGATAAAGATCTTGAGGCTGTAAAAGGAGGATAATTAGCTGGGAACACGGAGTAAGGATGCCTAACATGGCTTTGTTGACCAGAGTACCTCGTCACTCCGTGGAAGTAATTAAGCAAACAACGAGTAGCTAGAACGGCTGAGAAGGGAAAATTAACACCTCTTCTTCTGTATACCTCGCTCTGAAACTGTTTGTTTTCAAGTGAGGTGCCTGAGTTCTTTTAAAACAGAAACCTCTGCTCGTTAGAGAGTAATTTCGTTTCTCTAGATATTGAGTCGAGACATCATAACAAAAGGAGTAGGTGTGCTATATTACAACGATGCTATCTCTCTTCACTCCAAGATGTTAACGATATATATTTATTTCATTTGCTGATAGTTAAAGGAAGCAGGCAAAGAGGAGTTCGATTTAAGAACAGTCTTTGTTAGTGAATCACAGGCTCCACGGTTTACTACCGAAATGATTACTCATTTCAAACAATTTTAAATGCACTCGATTTAAAGAGTATTCCGTATGCCAGCTTACGACATAAACTGTTTCTCACTGAAACATTAGAACCAATAGAACATGGCGCTTGTAATTCAACTGAAAGCAAATTCTGCAAGAGCGTCAGAGCACTGGTGGCACGCACATCGTCTGATTTCAACTACCCGTACAACACTGACTCGACCACCACTCTAGCGACAACTATCATCACTTCTGAAAGCATGTGAGCTGGAGGATGAGATTAGTGTTTTAAAGTTCCGTCGACAACGAGGTCATTAGAGACGGAGCACAAGCTCGTATTAGGGAAGGATAGGGGAGGAAATCGGCCTTGCCCTTTCAAAGGAACCATCCCGCCATTTACCTGATGCGATTTAGGGAAATCACTGACAACTTAAATCAGGATGGCTGGACACAGGTTTGAACCGTCGTCCTATCGAATGCGAGTCCAATGTGCTAACCACTGTACAACTTGCACGGTTGGAATGCTGCACTTGGCTAAAGCAGCGGTAGTTGCATGAACGTAACATACTCTCTGTGCTAAAGCAGATCAGTAAGTTTACAGCCAAACACCACAAAGAATGAGAAATATTGTGTGGATATAATCCTCGCAACGTAAACAAAATCTGTTATCTTTGAAATTCCGACTCGAACATTCTTGGTTCCGGCGATGTTTCATCGTTACGGAGCCGTTACATGTCATATTAGCGTACAAGTCTCAACAGGGGACACGAGTTGTTAGAAACATTTCCCTAAATTTTCGGTGTCCGAAACATACAGCGATCAATGTTCCACATTAACATCATGTATTTGCTTTCAGAAATATTTCTGGCATAGACTCTACATGTAAATATGTACTCCGTAAGCTCTTGTTCAGTGAACTGGGGTGGGTACATGCAACCAACACCCTTGTGGACCCCTGTCCTATTCTGTTTGCCAAGGGACCGAGGGAAAATACTAGGTTTCATTGGCGACCTATCATTCTCATGATCCCCAGGAGAGATATACTCGTGAAGTGGTTTAACTCATGCACGCTATTACTCAAATACGAATTCTTTGAATCTACCCAAAGGTAGGTTCATTTAAATCTTTTAAAAAGTTTTTGTTTGTATTGGTATGGACTCTACTAACCTGTCACGAGCAGTCCATTGCTGAATTCAGTCGATGTAAGCTGTAAAGCCTACTTGACAATAACCCCAAATACAGGAGTCAAAATTTTAAAGTAATTCACACCAGCTATTTCGCTCAATTATTTGCTGCTCGAGCGTTTGGAGCCCTTTTCAACTTGGCATTGCAGCTGGCATTGACCTTATTTAGAGATCTTCTGGGTATGAAATAAGTTAGTATAGCTGATACCAACGAATAACTATGCTCAATGATTTTGCACGACAGTATTGTCTGTATTCGTCGGCATTTAGTCTAAATTATGAATAGCGTGTATCTGAAAACGGTTACATAGTGAATTTTTCTCTTAATTGTGATAAAAGACTGTAGCCTGGACATAAGGATGTGAGAATACAGCTTGAGGGATGATTTTAGAGATTCGACGTTCCGGGTCGACTGTAGACCACCTCTATTGTCTCCTATGTACATCTCGACTAGTGGCCACGAACTCTGAGTGTCCCCTACATCCAGCTTTCTCATTTGCACTGAAGTGACAGTAGCCATGGTATACCTCAAAATATGTCGTCCTACTAACCTTGGTGGTAACGTGCTCGCCTCCCAAGCAGGCGGACCTGGGTTCGTTTCCCAAGCTATACAGCCTCTATAGATGTCCATAATTGCGAAAGTGTTCCCAGTGCAAGAGTTGTGCACCAACAGACCTCGGGAATATTTCCCATTAATGTTATTCGGTGGGCTTCATGTTGGGCGACCTGGGTGGCCAAATCGTTCGCTCGAATTGTCCAGAACATTCTTCAAACCAATCGCAGTCAGTTGTGGCCCGGTGATATGGCGCACTGTCGTCCATAAAAATTGGGAACATGAAGTCCATGAAAGGCTGCAAATAGTCTCAAGGCAGGCGAACATAACCATTTCCAATCAGTGATCGATTCCATTTGACTAGAGGACCCAGTACATTCCATATCAATCCAGTTCACGTCACTATGGAGCGAACACCAGTTTGCACAGAATCCTTTTGACAACTTGGATCTGGGATCTGCGCCACACTCAAACCATAGCATTAGTTCTTACCAAGTGAAATCGGGACTCGTCTGCCTAGGCCAAGGTTTTCGAGTGGTCTAGGGTCCAACCGATATGTTCACGAGCCCAGGAAAGGAGGATGGACGATATTGTGCTGTTATTAATGGTACTCGCATCGGTCGTCCGCTGCCGTAGTCCATTAACGCCAAATTACGTCGCACTCTCCTAACGGATATGTTCGTCGTATGTCCCACATTGAAATGAAATGTCGTGTGGCGAGGGTCTCTCGGCGGGTGGACCTGATCGCCTGGTGCAAGTTTTTTGAGGTGACGCCACTTCGGCAACTTGCTCATCGATGAGGATGCAATGATGATGAAGACGATACAAACACCTAGTCCCTGAGCGGAGAAAATCTCCAACCCAACAGGGAATTGATTTCGGTGGTTATTTCAGGCAGTGCTGCTTCTCTGTCAATACTGAAAACTCGACGCAAACGCCGCGGCTCTCGGTCGTTAAGTGGAGGGCTTTGGCCGCTACGTTGTCCATGGTGAGAGGTAACGCCTGAAATTTTGTTTTATCGGCACACTCTCGATACTGTGGATCTCGGAATATTGAATTCCTTAATTATTTCCTAAATGGAATGTCCCATGTTTCTAGCTCCAGCTACCGTTCTGGGTTGAAAGACTTTTGATCCCGGTCGTGTAAGCATAATCACGTCGGAAACCTTTCCACATGAACCAGCTAAGTACATATGACAGCTCCACCAGGCACTGCCCTTTCATATATTGCGTATGCGATACTAAGTCATCTCTATATCCGCATGTCGCTATCCAATGACTTTCGTCACATTAGTAACGTCCAATTTTCGTCTTCTGTTATAGTCTCTCTACGGCTGTCTTTAGCACAATAGCAGTTATTTACTGTTGGTTTGACACATCTCCTATCTCCCTGCCCTTTCTTATAATCAAGGTATTCCACATATTCCAGTCCTCGTCGATTCTGCTGACAGCCATACGGTTTTTTGTGTCTACTTAACTTATAGGAAATTGCTGTTTGTCACAAACATTTAGATGCTCGTATTTTCGAGTTTCCATGATTCTCTTCCATATAATCCCGTGCTCCTGATGTACGTTTTCAGAAATTTCTTCTTCAAATTATTCCTACACTCCTGGAAATGGAAAAAAAGAACACATTGACACCGGTGTGTCAGACCCGCCATACTTGCTCCGGACACTGCGAGAGGGCTGTACAAGCAATGATCACACGCACGGCACAGCGGACACACCAGGAACCGCGGTGTTGGCCGTCGAATGGCGCTAGCTGCGCAGCATTTGTGCACCGCCGCCGTCAGCGTCAGCCAGTTTGCCGTGGCATACGGAGCTCCATCGCAGTCTTTAACACTGGTAGCATGCCGCGACAGCGTGGACGTGAATCGTATGTGCAGTTGACGGACTTTGAGCGAGGGCGTATAGTGGGCATGCGGGAGGCCGGCTGGACGTACCGCCGAATTGCTCAACACGAGGGGCGTGAGGTCTCCACAGTACATCGATGTTGTCGCCAGTGGTCGGCGGAAGGTGCACGTGCCCGTCGACCTGGGACCGGACCGCAGCGACGCACGGATGCACGCCAAGACCGTAGGATCCTACGCGGTGCCGTAGGCGACCGCACCGCCACTTCCCAGCAAATTGGGGACACTGTTGCTCCTGGGGTATCGGCGAGGACCATTCGCAACCGTCTCCATGAAGCTGGGCTACGGTCCCGCACACCGTTAGGCCGTCTTCCGCTCACGCCCCAACATCGTGCAGCCCGCCTCCAGTGGTATCGCGACAGGCGTGAATGGAGGGACGAATGGAGACGTGTCGTCTTCAGCGATGAGAGTCGCTTCTGCCTTGGTGCCAATGATGGTCGTATGCGTGTTTGACGGCGTGCAGGTGAGCGCCACAATCAGGACTGCATACGACCGAGGCACACAGGGCCAACACCCGGCATCATGGTGTGGGGGAGCGATCTCCTACACTGGCCGTACACCACTGGTGATCGTCGAGGGGACACTGAATAGTGCACGGTACATCCAAACCGTCATCGAACCCATCGTTCTACCATTCCTAGACCGGCAAGGGAACTTGCTTTTCCAACAGGACAATGCACGTCCGCATGTATCCCGTGCCACCCAACGTGCTCTAGAAGGTGTAAGTCAACTACCCGGGCCAGCAAGATCTCCGGATCTGTCCCCCATTGAGCATGTTTGGGACTGGATGAAGCGTCGTCTCACGCGGTCTGTACGTCCAGCACGAACGCTGGTCCAACTGAGGCGCCAGGTGGAAATGGCATGGCAAGCCGTTCCACAGGACTACATCCAGCATCTCTACGATCGTCTCCATGGGAGAATAGCAGCCTGCATTGCTGCGAAAGGTGGATATACACTGTACTAGTGCCGACATTGTGCATGCTCTGTTGCCTGTGTCTATGTGCCTGTGGTTCTGTCAGTGTGATCATGTGATGTATCTGACCCCAGGAATGTGTCAATAAAGTTTCCCCTTCCTGGGACAATGAATTCACGGTGTTCTTATTTCAATTTCCAGGAGTGTATGTTGATTACTAGCGGACTTCTTTTAGCGATGAATGCTCTCTATGCTTGCGCTGGTTTGCTTGTTACATTCATCTGACATCTTCCTTAATGTCATATTTTCCTTCCAATATGGCAGCATTCTTTACTTCACCTACGTTCTTTCGTTCTTGACTCGTAGTTTTCGCGTCCCTGGGTGAACTCATACTCGCCCCCATGGGCTGCACCCACTCGTTCTTGGCGACATACGTCGCGCGAGAGAAATTTCCCAGCGTAGGCCTTCATTTGCTTAATCAGAAATATAAATTTTTGGACCAATTCTCAACTCTGCTATAGTATCAGAACAGTCTAAAAAATGATTGCTAGCTTGACTGTGACCCGCGGGGTATGGTCAACCTTCTCACTACGACGACGTTAATGAGCAAAGTCGTCGGCCAATTCAACTCCACTAATGTTCAGAAGAAACAGAACACCTTGAACGACTGGAGATAGGGCGTTCATATTCACAGGACATGAGCAGAAATTACTAGTATTTGAACCATGTCGGCCAGCGGGTTCAAGGCCAACAACAAAATCGCCTACCGGTAAAATGTGCCTGCGACTCTCGTTGTCGCTATAAACCAAACGTAATGGATCAGTGTGGCCTGACCAGAAGTGATAATGCCTCGCAGACGTATACGAAAACCGCACCGTCAAATCTCTGAGTTTGACAGAAGGTGCATTATTGGCATGAAAAAATGTGACGCATCCATCCAGGAAATTGCTGCTCGTGCGTACTAAGTATTTAGGCAGTGCAACGGGTGTGTGCAGAATGGTTCACGGAAGGCCGTAGATCGATATCAGGTGGGACAGGTCGCACCACAGACCACAGAGACCACCTCAAGAGAAGGTCGACATCTCATCGTAGTGGCATTGCAGGACAGGTATGCGTCCTCCTCGGCTCTGGCGCCACAGTGGAACAGTGGAACACATAGTGCACTATCAGGGGTGACAGTCCGTCGCCGTTTTTTTACGGCATGGGTTACGTACGGGTCGTCCACTTCTCCTCCTACCTTTGACGATTGTAAAGAAAAACGTTAGACGGCAGTGATGTATGGAAAGACGTCACTGGTGAGAGGAATGGCATCAGATAGTGTTTTCGGAAGAATATAAATTATCTTTGTGTGAAAATGATGGCCGTATTTTGGTCCGCCATAGACAGGCGGAGCGGCACCAAAGTGACTGCATTAGCACAAGACATACAGCACTAACTGAAGGCCTTATGATGTGAGGTGCTATTGGGTACAACCACAAATCACACATTGTGCCTGTCCAGTGTAACATACGTGAATGACAGCATGCGACCCGTAGCCATACCCTTTCTGCCCAACACCTCAGACGCCATTTTGCAGCAAGACAATGCACAACCACACGTTGCTGCACGAACACCTGCCTCCTTTGTGTCGCAGGATGTCAGTCTTTTGTCCTCGCCCGCCAGATCACCAGACTTGTCGCCAAACTGAAGATACGTGTGATATGGTGAAACGACGAGTGCAGTGCTGTGACCCAATGCCAACCACCATAGATGAACTTTGGAACCAGGTGAATGCAGCATGGGTGGCTATACTACAGGGCGGTATTCGCACCTTATATGCGTCGATGCCATCACGCATGAAACAAGTTATCAGGTCCCATGGCGGAGCCGGTGCCTCCTACGTAACAGGACACATGTTGAACCGAGTTGACTGAAATGCTAATCATTTCTAAAGAACACAAAAATGTACATGTCCTGCGAACATGAACGGCCTATCTCCAGTCGTTGAAGGTGCTCTGTTTTTTTCTGGACATGAATGTACTTTCAGAGAGATGCCTAGGTCCAACAGCTGGACTCGAACTTGCTCCTTCAGTTGGCTCTGAAAAACTACTGCCGATAATATCCACTTAACAAAACAAGAATACCATTCAACGTCGATAAGGGGAAAAGTCACATCACAGTCCAATGACCGCAGAAACAACTATAATGCAGTGGGTCTAGTGAAGACAGTTTTTATTTAACTGCATTTGGTTTGCGTTTATTGAAACATACTGCCAAGAGCTTGGTACAAATATAAAGTTATATATACAAATAACACACAATATATATTCTTTAAACAGTGTTTTAAGACTTTTTATTTTAAAAATGCTTTTACTTCTGTTTTGAAAATTATTAAAAATGTAGAAGCGAACCGTTACTTAAATTAGTTTTGATATACTTCTCACCTTTCAAATAAACGACACTCAGTTTGTTCCAGTAACAGGAATGGTCATGGGACTTATTTGGTAATAATGATTTGAGATGATTACTAAATTATACTTTCTAAGTTTTTGCAGTAATTGTCATTAAAACTAACAGTTCACCAATATCACTGGGTTACGTCATTACAGTTCTATAAAACGTGAAGTAAGTGGAACAGTTTTACAGTCGATTGTTGGTCAGGGCTTCAAACCGTAGCTGTCGTCGAAAGTGCTGTAGTATCTCCAGACAAAATTTTGCAAGTGCAGATTTACTCAGCAAGGACCATTGGCGGAGCGTGACCTTGATGTGAATGGAGCTGGCCCTTCATCTGCCCACACTCGTCAATTGCTATTGTGCCGCTAATTAAAAAATTCCTCATAATGACTCAGCAAGCAACTCGCGCTTCCGATCGCAGAGTACGCAGCGAAGTACCTGCGCAGTGCCCGCATTATGCAGTGACTTCAGTTACGTCCAAAGACGCTGCTACGCAGGGGATTTCTGCTCTTTCATTCATGTCTCTAACATTTTTACAATATTTCACTAACCAGCATTGATCCAGTACAAATTACAGCTATTTACATTCTTATTTACACAGATCAATAAATATTCTTTACACAAACAAATATCTTGTGAGGTTTACAAGAAAATAGAAATACGACATTTAATGTATATACGGGAAAAAACTAAATACATGCATCTGTATTAAAGTGCTACAAAGTCATGAGCTGATGATGGAGCAAATCTTTATTAACTAGCAGATTCGACCAACTGACCATTATCAGGTATCATACAGTTATTTTCAGCAGCCTACAGGGTAATCGTTTTTACTGTACCATCACATAAAACAAAAACCTTGTTTTGATTCATCAGTCTTCTGGCTCGTTTGATGCGGCCCGACATCAATCCCTCTCCTTTGCCAACCTCTTCATCCCAGAATAGCGCTTGCACCCAACGTCCTATATTTTTCTTATGTCTATGTCCTATCAATCTGTCCCTGTTCTTGTTACTTTTTGCATATGTTCCTCTCTCCACAGATTCTGCGGAGAACGTTAGTTTTTCGTCGTTCGTTAGTTGCTTCCATATTCTTGGAGATGTGGTTAGAATAGTGCAAGTAAATGGAAGTCTGTTCGTATTGTGCCATATGTGTTTTGCTTCTTATTATAAGTGAAGCGTGTTCAGTGGTTGGTAATATATATATATCTTTTTTAATGTAACAATTGTTTCATATAATAATTATAGATTTGTAGCTGCATTACAACTTTTGTTAATTTCGTGTTCTTAGATGAAAACCAACGTTTTATGGCACTAGTTCACTGAGTTTAAATTAGTATTTGTTTCTACTGTTGGTGGTATTAGTACATACGTGGCATCCTGGGGCTATACTTAGATGATCTACGTATGCAGGATGTCCGATTGTCGGTGTTTTATGAACACATTTAAGTGTCCGTGCGGTTCTAGGCGCTACAGTCTGGAACCGAGCGACCGCTACCGTCGCAGGTTCGAGTCATGCCTCGGGCATGGATGTGAGTGATGTCCTTAGGTTAGTTAGATTTAATTAGTTCAAAGTTCTAGGCGACTGATGACCTCAGAAGTTAAGCCGCATAATGCTCAGAGCCATTATTTGAACACATTTCAACTTAATACATCACTATCACTGTACACTGTGTTTTGGTTTGGTGTGTTTACAGCTGTTGTACTACCTGTTATTGTATATTTATCGCTCGTCTTTTGTTTCTGTTGTGGTGTCTGTATGTAGTTTAACACTCTGAGGTTGTGTGTATGCTCTTTCTTTTCTTTTCCTTTTCTTCTTGGGGTAGTACGTTAGTGCGTATTGGGTTACTATTTAGTCTGGTTACATTATGTATCTCTTTTTTGGTTAGCGCCCTGGACATGCATTTGAGAGGACGATGGTTCAACCCCGCGTCCGGCAATCCAGATTTAGGTTTTCCACGATTTCCCTAAATCGCTCCAGGCAAATGCTGGTATGGTTCCTTTGTAAAGGTATGACCAACTTGCTTCCCCGTCCTTGACACATCCGGGCTTGTGCTCCGTCTCTAATGACCTATATGTCGACGGGAGTTCAAATCCTATCTTCCGTCTAGCTCCGTTATTGCTGTAGTATCTAACCTGGCCACTGGATTATCATATATATTGATTTGGTAATTTTTTACCTTTTTGTTCATTTTAAAGGCTCTGAAGTGTGTGAATGTGGTGCTGTAATGTTACAAGTTTACCGGTGCAATGTTTACTTTAACAATTTTCTTATCCTGTTCTATGTAAGATAGTTCATGTCCTTCCGTTATTAGGTGTTCAGCAAAGGTAGAACGACTATTTTCTTAGTCCTAACTTCTTACGTGCTCCTTATATTTAGTTTTGAAATTTCCGTCATACGCAGGTACACTCATGTGCTTTTTTTTTCGTTTGTGTATTAATGTTTGTAAATGTGACTGAAGTCCGTTTTTTGTTCTGTATGCTTTTTGTAGAGTTCCACGTTATTCTTCTCAGAAAAAAACTAGCATTACAGGGCAAAATGAAAAAAAAAAGCGAAACTCGTATGGGACGATACAAACAGCCTTTCATTCATTTGCATAAGCGAACCACATCTCTAAGAACATTATTTAGCTCTTAATCGTAGACTTGGATGCGACTCTGGCGACTTGGTTTCAACGTCGGGAAACTCGAACGATGTGTAAGCGAAAGCGGTGCGCACGAGTACGTGCGAGTTATTAGTTCCATCAAGCGGCGTCACGTCAGCAACCGCGCTGCTGCAGACTCGGCCGTAATTCTCTTCTCCACGCGGCGCCGTATCGCCCCACTCCCCGCCGCGCGCAGCCCCTGGGAGCAGTTTGCCCGCAGCACAGCTCAGCACGGCCCGGCGCGGCGCTGCCCCACACTGGGGGTCCCGCGCCGTATAGAGACTGATGGGGCGCGGCCGGCGGCGGCGAGATAGCGGCACCTGCTGCACGCAGATCCGCCGCGCCTGCCAGGAAAGGCCCTCCGCCTCCACACGTCCAGTCGCGCCTGGGCCTGCCCGTAACTCCGGCCTCCCCCCCCTCCTGCGCCAGGCATCACCCCACTCCACTGTGCTCTCAGTTCTCCATCTCCAGCGCAGCATCGGACCGCCTCGGATAAAACAATATTCTCCGTCGGATAAAGGCTACACGATATATAACGGCGTTACGACCGTTGGAAGGCCGAGTCGGAAAAATGTACGGCTTGTGCTCATCCCCTGTGATCTGCACTGAAGTGTTTGGGGTCCCCCGGGGTTGCCAGGACAGGCCTTGCTTCCACAGAGCTGCCATTCCGGACTTCCGAGGTCTGGGGCTCTTTCATGAAATGTGAATTTCGCTATCACTGGAGACCATATGTTGCTCGAAATAACATCATTACTTTCTGGCAACAGTATTACAGCAGAATGGAATTTCAGAAACATTTGGCTCGAGAAGATCCCACAGTACTGTACCGCAGCGATGAATACACGTCTTTAGAGTGAGTTTTTCACTCTGCGGCGGAGTGTGCGCTGATATGAAACTTCCTGGCAGATTAATACTGTGTGCCGGACAGAGACTCTAATTCGGGACCTTTGCCTTTCGCAGGCAAGTGCTCTACCAACTGAGCTACCCAAGCACGACTCACGCCCCCTCCTCACAGCTTTACTTCTGCCGGGTGCGAGTCTCGGTGCGGCACACAGTTTTAATCTGCCAGGAAGTTTCAATTCACGTCTTTGCTTGTTATGGCTGTGTCTTACATGCTGGAAAAGACTATATTGTGCTGATGGCTCCCGTTTTACGTAAAGACCGTTTTTTATCTGAAGACCTATGTTGTAATTCACGTAAGCTACGACTAGGACCACAACTTGTTTCCTTGTTCAAATAATTCCTCACATATACCTAACTAGCAGCAACTTTCGAAGTAGATTAGAGTTCATGGACATATTTAGCATCCTTATCTGAGTCGTAGCTATCCACCTTGTCCTAAACTTTGTAAGGCATTTTCCTGGTACGAACGCGGCACACTTTATTACACGTTTTTTTTTTTCACTTATAACTGTTTACCTACACTCATTCTTACATAGGTGCCATTGGTGATAATCTGAAATTAGAGACAGTGCTGCCATTTCTCGGTTTATCGTGGAACCGTCAACTAATATGAATAAAGCGCATCACATACTATGTTTTACGTTCAAAAATTCTATTTCTCGCCGACTGTCCCTTATCACTGTTTACAGCCGATTTCTTCATTTCTTTTCAGGAAGTAGCAAAAAAACCGCTTCTCAGGTGTACACTTTTTTATTATCTGCTGGTATAAGGATAGACTTCAACCCTCCAAGTTACCTGAGAGCGCTAATGCACTGCTTCCTGGACTCGGGTAGGTGTGCCGGCCCCAGTTCGGATCCGACAGGCAGATTAACGTCGAGAGCCGATGTGCTGGCTAGCCAACTTGAATATGGTTTTTAGGCGCTTTTCCACATCCCACTAGGTGAGTACCGGGTTGGTCCCTACATCCCGGCCTCAGTCACACGACTCACAGACGTTTGCAACCCGTTCACACTATTTCATGGCTTACACTGAACACAGACGGCCGGGGTACATTAATTCCGTCCTGGGGGGTACAGGGTGGCGATAGGAAGAGCATCCGGCCACCCCCTGTTACTAACGTCGCCGAAGTCATAGAAACAAGGCCGACCCCATGTTGAAGTGAGGCGAAGGCCCAAAGCAAATGAAGTACATTTATAGACTTCTAGTGGGTTTTGCAGCTTAAAGAAGTTAATTTTCACATTTGAATAGGGAAAAAGATTCTTGAAATACGAATCATATTTGACTTTTATAATTGGTTTCAAAATCGTGCCAGAATGATGTAACATAGTGCCAATACAAGGAACGCACATCAATCTTCAGAAGGATTGATATCTGAAGAAAAAAGAAATAGGGATATTACTTGATAGTCAACAGGATTTTCATCACTTGCGATCTTATTTATAATATAATCACACTGTACATGTTCGAAAATTAGTTATACGTTGGCACAGTGGATAGGCCTTGATAAACTGAACACAGATCAATTGAGAAAACAGGAAGAAGTTGTGTGGAACTGTGAAAAAATAAGCAAAATATACAAACTGAGTAGTCCATGGGCGACACAGGCAATATTATGGAGACCGTTAGCTCACGAGCGCCGTGGTCCCGTGGTAGCGTGAGCAGCTACAGAAGGAGAGGTCCATGGTTCAAGTCTTCCGTCGAGTGAAAATTTTACTTTCTTTATTTTTGCATAGTTATTATCTGTCCGTTCGTTCATTGACATCTCTGTTCACTGTAATAAGTTTAGTGTCTGTGTTTTGCGACCGCATCGCAAAACCGTGCGATTAGTAGACGAAAGGAGGTGCCTCTCCAATGGGAACCGAAAACATTTGATCGCAAGATCATAGGTCAACCGATTCCTCCACAGGAAAACACATGATATATTCTATACGACACTGGTGACGGCATGTGCGTCACATGACAGGAATATGTTGTCGACCCACCTAACTTGTACACTTGGCGAATGGGTAAAAAGATTCTTCTACCTTGCCCGATTTAGGTTTTCTTGTGAATGTGATAATCACTCCCAAAAAAGTGATGAAAACATAAGATTTTGTCACGTAAACTGAAAATAAAAATTAAACTTTTCACTCGATGGAAAATTTGAACCAAGGACCTTTCGCTCTGCAGCTGCTCACGTTACCACGAGACCACGGCGCTCCTGCGTTTTAAGTGTCCTTGATGTTGCCTATCTTCCCATGAACTACTCAGTTTGTATATTTTGCTTATTTTTTCACAGTTTCACACAACTTCTTCCTGTTTTCTCAATTGATCTGTGTTCAGTTTTTCAAGGCCTATCCACTGTGCCAACTTATAACTAAATCTGAGGGGGGTGCGATGGGGAGGTTCCCTTGTAAGTAATACAGCGCATACATAACTCTAGAGCAATCAAAGGCTAGTGCATCCAAGGGGAAAAGCAACAGTGTTGCAAATATTCAGTTGTTCTATTTTCTCTGCTATGAAAATGGAATAACTGAACAATAGCCGTCACAAAATAATGAGGCTAGACCACCCATATACCCCCATTACAGACTGTACAAAAAACAGGCTGCAGTTATAAAAATGGATGGGACATAGTAACTGAAGAGAAAGAGACACAGAGTGTATAGTCGCACAAAGAAGGTGTGTGGGAAACTAACAAGAAAACGTGACAAAGAGTTAAACTTCAAGGAGGAGGGAGGAAACGTTAGAGTTTGCCGATGGCAGTATAATTTTGTCATAGATGGCGATGGACTACAACGAACAGTTGAACAGATAGGATAGTGTTTTGAAAACAAATCACATGATGTCCACCTGCAAAAGTGAACTAATTGTAACTGAGTTAGCTGAGTCAGTCATCCGACGTGGAGGGAAGTAGATCAGGAAATGAGACACTAAACATCGACGGTTCATTATTTGGGCAGCATGATGACTGGCGATGTAGGAAGTAAAGAAGTTATAAAATGAGGGCTGGAAATAAAAATAAAACTGCTTTTGAAGAAGAGAAACTTGTTAACATCGAATGTACGCTGATCAACCAAAAAATTATGACCACATTCCTTATACCGCGTATGTCGAACTTTGGCACGGATAACAGTGGCGACCCATCGTGGCATAGAAGCATTGAGGCCGTGGTAGGTCCTGGAGAGATCTAACAGCACATCTGAACATACAGGTCACCAAAATCCTGTAAATTCGAGGAAGGGGAGCAATGAGCTCTGACGCCACGTTCAATTACATACCAAATATGTTCGATTGGGTGCAGATATAGCGAGATGGGTGGCCAGCACATCAATTGACACTCACCGCTATGTTCCTCGAACCACTACATCATACGCCTGGCCTTATGAGATGGGGCATTATCCTGTTGAAATATGCCACTGCCATCGGGAAAGATGGTCGTCATAAGTGGGTGTATGTGGTCTGCAGCCAGTACACGACACTCCTTGGCCGTCATGGTGTCTTGTATGAGCTCCACAGGGCATCTGGATACCCACGTAAATATGCCCCAGAGCATAACGGAGCCGCGCCAACTTGTCTCCTCCCCACAGCACAAGTGTCAAAGTGCTGTTCTCCTGGAAGACTACATATTCGAGCCCTACCATCGGCATAGTGAAGGAGGTATTGGGATTCATCAGACCATGTAAAGCTCTATCCCTGCACCAACGTGCAGTGCCGGTGGTCATGTGCCCATTCCAGTCATAGTTGCCGATATCATGGTATTAACATTGGCACATGGGTGGGACGTCGGCTGTGGAGGCGCATAATTTGTTCGGTGCACATTATGTTCAGACACACTTGTACCCTACCCGGCTTAACGTTAGTTCCACCACTGTTCGCTGCTTGTCCTGTTTTACCAGTCAGCCAAGCCTATGACGTCTGACATACGTAATGAGGGATGGCCGCCCAACCCTACGACGTCTGGACGTGTCTTCACTCTGGCTCAACCTCATATTGAAGACACTCACCAAAGCACTCCTCGAACACCCGACAAATCGTTCAGTGTCCGAATTGCTCGTCTTGAGCCTCGAGACCATGACAATCTGCCTTCAGTCAAACTCAGATAGATGGCGCGCCTTTACCTTCTACACATGAACAGCACGCTCGCTGATACTAAATGCACCTTGTGTATGTCTGAGTAGTAGTCATTTCTCACCAGGTGAGGCTGCTATCGTCTGAACGGGCTTATATGGATAGCAGGTCTGTGGTTATAATGTTCTGGCTGATAAGTGTATATTTAAGTGTGAGAATGTCACTACCCTATATAATCTTTCTGGAGGGTAGTGTAAAGTGGAACATGGACGATTAACTGTTCACATAAGATATGTGTTGTTGCAGAGGAATGCTGAAGATTAGATGTATGCATCGAGTAACTTATTAATAAGTACTGCATGGCATTGGAATGAAAAGAGTTGTACTAGAAAACCGAAAGAGGTGGGATGGGTTAGTACGATGTATATAATTAAAATATCTCTCCTCCTTCTAAAATCTGAAATCTTCAGTCTTTAAAGATTCGCAGATTGCTCTTCACATTTATTTTCTACCTTTTTATCATAAAGGTTTAGGTGATGTGTGGAATACCGTTGGCAACAACAAATTTTTCACAACTTATCACTATGTTGAGCTCGTTGGAAAGTGTAGAGATTTCGAATGGTGACAGGAAAAGGGTAAAGTTAGCGCAGCAGAGATATTCCGTTGGCATTCAGCCGTTGCTAATGGGAATATCCCACCACCATTGGCCCTAGGGTGAACAGTTTCAACAAGGTTCGTCTTCTGGTACTTTTCCACTTGGCACCATAGGTACTAGGTGCTTGTATTAGCGATCCACTCATAGAGCGACTAAGGTAATGGTGCTCCTTAAGTTAACTTTAGATGATGGTTAATTTCATTTACACCAATCACAATGGTTAAGAAAGTGCTTCCAGATCATTTTCATATACAGATACTCGTTCAATGGCGTATATTTGATTGAACTTGTAATGGTACCCTTCGATCTGATAGTAGAGCGACCGGTTGATATGTTCTGCCCTATGATGTTAAAGGATCTTCAATGTTTTAGGTGATGTTGGGGTTCAGTATTTTTTACATTTCACTTGTTGTTTTATAGGCCGTGGTTTTGGATCATTCTGAAGTGGGCATCTTTGTGTCCTGCGGGGTATCATCCGACGTTTAACTTCCCCGCGTGCTTGAAAGATGGTGTCTATGGTTAGATGGTGTTCTAAAATAGTAGAACATAAATCGTAGAATCCCATAATACCTGTTCATTACACCCTATAAGACATGTCATTTTGAATAAAATGACTACCTATACTTACGGAAAGATGTGTATTTTAAACTCCATTTTCCAGGGACTCTGGAGATAGCTCCCAAAACCTGATGCATACAGCTGACACTCTCATTTCCTGTTTGGTCATTTGAATAACAAAAGATTACAACCGTTGCTGGGCTTCAGCATGTGTTCATATGTAAGCGATTTGAGTGTTATCCGTTTTCCTTATTATGCAGTTCCTATTTCCTTGACTGTGATATTTCGTGTGTCCTCATTTGTTTTATTGACTTACATGACCAAAGTGCTTATTAAGGGAAAGCTTGTGTAAAGTTTGATCTTAATTCTCTAAAAAAAATTAACCAATGTGCCTTTCAAAACTGTTTATGCAAAATTGTAGTGATAAGTAAAAGTGCTTCTAAATATTAGCATGTCACTACATTCATTAAATGGTTATTGAACCTCGCTGTATTCATAATGTATTCCTTTACACTGAGCTATTTCCTAAGCCACCCTTGATGATACCAAAAGATATTAATATGCATGATGTCTAACTGAGATTCTGAAATTAAGTAACAGCCAACGATTATGAAAAAACTGAATGTTTGACTTGTAGCGTCATCCTCCTTTTCCATCTGCTTCCCAAAAGGGGATTAAGTTAGTTCAATCCTTATTACTTGTTGCACCTATTAATGACAGAATTACTTAAATGACTGGGCGAGTTATATATATTGAAAATAATTAAGTTTATTGATGGGATGGAATAATAATGACGACATGTGAAGTGGAAAATGGGGTGAAGGTTTGAACTGAAGTTTGTGTTAGGGAAATCATTGGACTTAGCCAGTCTGTGCAACAGGGTAGCCACAACGCTAGCGAGGTATAATGACTAGCACATCTTCCTGGTAAGTACGAGACCTGGGTTGAAGCCAACCATGGCACAAATCTTGAACTCATTCCTTCAGCACTTATCATCATCTAATTAAGTTTGCTCGGTATGTAGGGTTATAAATGTGACGAATAGGAATGTGAATGCAGTCCCGAAATACCCAGGATGTTTTTGTATAGTTCCAGAAATAACTGTTATCGATGAGCAAATTTTGCAAAGAGGGAAACTCAAGTCACATTTTTCTAGCACCCCACTTTCAAAGTATGTATAGGGAGAAGAATCCGCAAGCAAATTGAAGTGGATAAGGGTTGCAAGAGACTAAGTGTGAAGAACTACATTAACCAATGTTTCTGATGACCAGATCAACCACTTGTCCGATTGTTAGAGTTTTCGTTTTCTAACTGATCATGTTATAATAGTATTTATGAAAGATCTAAATAAATCACAAATTTTACTTCACAGCATTAACACAATACCGGTTTCAAGGTGTCTTAGTTCAGCTTCAGTTGCGATACAGATATTGAATGCATAAATATTCTGATACTCATTCTGGTGTTTCATATTTACAGGCACGTGTGATTGATCTGATTTACTGATCTGATTTATTGCTGTTTTAGAGAACTGTTGCCTAACATTTTATAACAGGTCGTTCATGTTACAGCTTTTACAGCTAGATTTCAAAACATTTTCCATATTGCAGACAGCAGTTATTGTTTTCAGCAATTGCAATGGAAGTAATAATGAATTAAAAATACATTAGAAATCGGAAGGAGAAAACTAAACAAAAAAAAATTCACATATTAAGAAGATATGATGACTGATGATAGGAAAAACTTGGATAATAATAGAGAGAGAGAGAGAGAGAGAGATGTTACTCTATCTGATCCAGCCTGGTCTGAAAGCCCTGCAGTTCCCATTCGCTACAGTTTACGTGTGGCCAATCGTCGTATCCACCTGTTATAAGCACACCCGATATAAAACATACAAACACTCTAGACATGACTCTAATACCATGCAACACCGCCTCTTGCCTCGGTGATGGTCCCAATTTTGAGAGGAGGAGAGTCCACAATCCAGGACATTCAGATATTTTGCTTTCGTCAGTGTTTATTAGGTTAGAAGTTCTCGGGGAATCTACAGAAAGTGCACAGTCTAAAAGGCTGCAGAGTAAATGTAGGCAATCTAGCAACAAACCATACTGTTGTTGCACGTTGTCGCAGCCACAGCTGGAAGTGCTAATAGAAAACTTTGAGTCGCAAAGCGTTATAGGTAAGGAAAGCTGAATAGAGCCGGAAATAGGTTGAGACGAAATTTTTACAATGGAACTAATCGTGTTCAGAAAGGATATATTAGATACAGTTGGTGGCGGATTGTTGGTTGCTGCCAGAAGTGGTTCACATTGTAGTTAAACTGAAGTAGATAGTTCGTGTGAGTTAGTATGGGTAGAGTTTTCACACTTCACTACCGGAATAAATTAACAAGTAGTTCCTTTTACCTACCCCCCGACTCAGCTGATGCAGTTGCTGAACAATTCAAGGAAAACATTAGTCTCATTTCAAACGGGGTCCTTGCTAATGCAATTATAATTGGTGGTGGCTTCAGTCTGCCCTCGAAATGTTTGAAGATACATGGTTTAAAGGCGGTGGTACGCATAAAAAATCTTCCGAAATTATACTGAATGCTTTCCCAGAATATTATTTTCAACAATCACTTCAGGAGCCCACTCTAAGTGTAAATGGATGCGAAAACATACTTGTCCTCTTGGCAACGAATAATCCTGAGCAAACAGGGAGCATTATGAGCTATACTGAAAATAGTGACCACAAGATTGTTGTTGCCAGAATGAATATCGTAACATCCAAACCCACAAAAAATAAACTCAAAATACAGAGCAGAAAAAAATTCGCCTTCCTAAAAGTCAGTCTTCACTCCATCCATTACGACTACGTAAGCATAGACCAGATGATGTTTGAATTCAGACACGTGTCGAGAGATATATATATACTAATAAATTAATAAGAGACGGTACTCAAGCTAAATGTAAATGAAATTAAAATTCAAAATATTGGCTAAATTTTGCAAAAGCATGTAATTTAGCGCTATCTTCATTGTGAGATGATTTTAATAGTTTCCGGAACAAAACCCTCTCTCCAAATCTGGCATGAAACCCAAAGAGTTTCTGGTCGTATGTAAAGTACACCAGCTAACAGCGTCCAACCTGTGTGACCTACAAGAAAATATCCTCGGTGTGGCGAAGTAGCTTAAGTCATTAAATAAAGGCAAGCCCTCCGATCCAGACGGTTTATCTCTTAGATTTCTTTCAGAGTATGCTGATACAATAGCTCCATATTTAGCAACCATATACACCACGGACTAGTAGAAAGACCCGTATCCAAAGTCTGGAAATTTGCACTGGTCACACCCGTACCCAAGAAACGAAATAGGAGTAATCCGCTGAATTACACACACATATCACTTACGTCGACATGTAGTGGGATTTTGGAACATATACTGTGCTCCGAAATCATGAATTACCTCGTATAAAACGATTTATTGACATATACCAAACACGGATTCTGAAACTATCGTATTTGTGAAACAGAGCTATTTCTGTATTCTCAGAAGTAATGTGTGTTATCGACAGAGGGCGTCACATTGATTCCAAACCTTTAGATTTCCAGAAGACTTTTGAAATATTCCCGCACAAGCGGCTTCTAAGCAAATTGTGTGGCTCGGATTATCGTCTCAGTAGTGCGACTGGGTTTCTGATTTCATGTCAAAAATGTCACAGTTAGTAGCAACTGGCGGAAAGATATCGAGTAAAACAGAATTAATATCTGGCGTTCCCCAAGCAAGCATTATAAGCCCTCTACTGTTCCTGATCTACGTAGGAGACAGCCTGAGTAGCCCTCTTAGACCGTTTTCAGATAATGGAGTTATTTATCGCCCTTTAAAGTTACCATAACATCGTAACCAAATGGAACATGAGTTAGAGAAGATATCTGAATGGAGCGAGAAGTGGCAATTGACTCTAAATAATGAAAAGTGTGAAGTTATCCACACGAGTACTAAAGGGAATCCACTAAATTTCGGTTACACTATAAACTACCCAAATCTAAAGGCCTGGTCTTTCATTTACTGGCGTATAACTGTCTTTAGTGATGAGTCCCGCTTCTAATTAAGACGCGTCTGGAGACAGCCTCGCCAGTGCTGGGGCACCAACCTGACTATTGCCCGCCATACGGACCGACAACGAGGAGTGATGGTCTGGGGTGACATTTAATTTCACAGCAGGGCCCCTTTGGTTTTCATCCGCGGTACGCTCTCAGAACAGCGCTACGTCGACGATATTGTACGCGCCGTTTTGTTGCCCCTCATGGCAAGCCATCCTGTAGTTACATTTCAGCAAGATAATGGCCGCCTGCACACAGCGAGTGTTTCTACTACTTGTCTTCACGCTTGCCAAACTTCGTCACCGACGTCGCCGGATCTCTCCCCAATTGAGAACGTTGGGAGCATTATGTGGACGACTCGCCAACCATGTCAGGGTTTTGACGATGTAACACTACAGTTGGACAAAATTTGACACGATATTCCTCAGGAACACACCAAGATACTATATCAATTAATTCCAAGCCGAAAACCTGACTGCATAAGGGCCAGGCATGGACCAACGAGTTACTCACCTGCTCAATTCGATTCCTGGCCGTACCACGAATTTTAATTCATTTCTCCTGCTCCCATCATTATTTTTCTCGTGAATAAAGCATCCTGTTTTACAGTAACTGTAAACTTTTGTTTTTAAGTGTACATATATATCTCATCTAGAGAATTTCCTCCCATTCGGATAGTTCCTTAGTGGTGTGTATTTTTTGTCTTAGATCGTAATTTATCTGAGGATCTCCATTTTGAAATTAGTATCAGTAACCATGAGGCAGTTTAAGTACAGTGACTGCCACAGTACAGAGGGCAACTAAATCAAGGACAGAGATTTACATGATGAGCAAAGGAGATAAGGAAACAATGCCGGCAGCTGTGGCCGAGCGTTTCTAGGTGCTTCAGTCCGGAACCGCGCTGCTGCTACGGTCGCAGGTTCGAATCCTGCCTCGGGCATGGATGTGTGTGATGTTCTTGGTTAGTTAGGTTTAAGTAGTTCTACGTCTAGGGGACTGATGACCTCAGATGTTAAGTCGCATAGTGCTCAGAGCCAAAGAAACAATAGTGTCACAACTCAGTGAGATTCTTGAAATATTCAGCTCAAAGCAGAAGCATAGAGAAATGAAGTTACAAGAAAAGTTTGCTAAACATTGAAAATATATATACCTTGCACAAAAGTTCGTGACTGGGTGGACCCTTATTGATATACAATTTCTGTACAGGTGAACGACACCTACTCAATATGTGTATAAGAAAACATGAAGCTACAAGTAGAAAAATGCTAAATGAGTCCTTCGAAAGATACTGCATGAAGCTTCCAAAGGCTAACCTATTACAATCTTATCGCAGCTGCTGATTGATGGTTTGAAGAGATAGTGATGATGATATTTTTTTGTGGGACGCCCAACAGCACGGTTATCAGGGCCCATACGAATTCCCATCTTTTCACAGTCTAGTCACGCAACGATGATGAAATCATAGTGATAATACAACACCAAGGTTAGAAGAGAATGGACATCTCAGGCCATGAGTCTCTTTCACTCCCGAGGGAGAAACCGGCGTACCCCATCTGCCTGCATCTAGAGTCAAACGTATGTGCAAGTGTGAGGACGTATTCTTAATGCTTATATCATGAGGCACTTGAGTACAAGCCCAGTATTAACCTAGTAGGATGTGGGAAACCATCTAAACTCTATATCCAAGTTGGCAGGCTCCATAACTGCCCAAGTTAATTTGTCAGGCGGATTCGATCCGTTTCAGGCTCGCATTCCCGAGTCCCGAAAGTGGCACGTTAACAGACACGGCTCGTATGGCGACTGAAATTTCACCTAAACATTTCTCACATAACACAAAGAAATTCTATTGATATGCAAAGTCAGTTCCTTGCACGGCCGTTGACGTCTAGTTACTCGCAGGCGACACAAGAATTGAAGTTAAGGTTAGCAATGTAAAAGCCGAAATACTGAACTACGTTCCCGGATGTTCTTTTACAAATGAAAATCCAAGAATACTATCGCCGTTCAGCTGACGCTCCACTTAGAAGATTAGCGATATCGGTAAATTGAACAAAACACCTACGTTCGATGGAATTCCTGTCAGACTCGATATCGAATTGGCCGCTAAGTTACCTCGTCTTTTAACACTAAAATACCGTAGATCAAAAATGGTTCAAATGGCTCTGAGCACTATGGGACTTAACATCTGAGGTCATCAGTCCACTGGAACTTAGAATTACTTAAACCTAACTAACCTAAAGACGTCACACACAACCATGCCCGATGCAGGATTCGAACCTGCGACCGTAGCAGTCGCGCTACCGTATATCCCTTGAACATAAATTTATCCCAAGAAGTAGAAGAAAGCATAGATCATACCGAACTGCAAGATGAATACAGAAGCGATTTACAGAATTTAAACTTATTAAAATATTCTTGTATGTTTTGCTGTGGTCAGATTAATTGCTTGTCGAAACCCAAAGTTTTGTACCATCTGCAGACAATATCTTCAAGAGGCGTGTAGATTTTTTGAAGGATTAGTCAGAAACTGAAGTAGTATTGAGTGTCCACGTGCTCCAGTGACGAATAATGACGTCATTGCTCTCAGTACTTGAGCGCTACTGGATGTTGTCGGTTGCTGTCGTCTGCTGTTGCTGTCACCCCATGGTGGAAGACTTGGACACATCTTCTTCAGTACTGGAATGCAGATACCATTTAGTTTCACACCACTCCTTTTTCCAATTAAAACCGTAGGGCTTAATCATAGGGCTTTTCAGGAATCTCTAACGACTCCCTCCACAGACTTCCTTGGTAACCGATTGTTCTTTTTCTCCCCTGCCACGGACTCCCTTATTTTCTTTTTGCCGTTTTTCTTCCGTTCGTTTAGTGGTAATCACGATCATCTTTCTATAATTCCTGTAAATTCCTGGTTCTTCCAGAGGTTTGATAGAATCCTTGGCCGACTTCAGCTGTATCTTCCGAGTGTGTATGTAGATTACAGTTTTTCTTATCCACCGTCTAACAGTTTCAAAAACTTTTCTGCAGTGCTATGTGCCTGCAGATCTAAAAGATCGTTAATCTTCCCATGACAGTAAGCTACATTGATAAATAACGTTGCTTTTCCTTTGAGAGCGGGGAGAATGATAATACTACCGTCCACATTGATGTGTTCTAAATCATTCCTTTCAGTCAAACCATATCTCTTTTTGGAAGCTTTGCCCTAACTGATACTGTTGTTGTTTCCTTATGGATTTCTTCAGCTGTTACCCTGTCCACACTGCGGATGCCTGCTTCTACGCTAGCTATAATTTTCTCAGTGGACACAGCTCGCATGCTAGGGGCAACATTACCGACGTTAGAAAACTCAGCCTTTCATCGTCAATTAACGAATGTTCAGATGAATCATTAGCAGTCACTGGCAGCCACTTGTGGTTACCACTAAAAATTATGCAGAGAGACAGCGGAGTGTGCGTTGATATGAAACTTCCTGGCAGATTAAAACTGTGTGCCCGACCGAGACTCGAACTCGGGACCTTTGCCTTTTGCGGACAAGTGCTCTACCATCTGAGCTACCGAACCACGACTCACGCCCCGTCCTCACAGCTTTACTTCTGGCAGTATCTCGTCTCCTACCTTTCAAATTTTACAGCTCTCCTGCGGACCTAGCAGAACTAGCACTCCTGAAAGAAAGGATACTGCGGAGACATGGCTTAGCCACAGCCTGGGGAATGTTTCCAGAATGAGATTTTCACTCTGCAGCGGAGTGTGCGCTGATATGAAACTTCCTGGCAGATTAAAACTGGATGGTAGAGCACTTGCCCGCGAAAGGCAAAGGTCCCGAGTTCGAGTCTCGGTCGGGCACACAGTTTTAATCTGCCAGGAAGTTTCAGACAGTTAGGTCTTACTAAACATGCGTACAATCATGATCAGGTGATGTGAAAGTAAACGATATACGGATTCCGGTGTGAAGATTATGTCTAGCAATCATCCACCTTCGTGTGACAGCAATCCTGTACAATATCATCCAACAGTGGCCAGTTACACTCTAGCATTCAAAACATGTGACGTCACACGTCTGTGAGGAAGTAGAGGAAGTGGATTGAAACAACTTTCTTCAGTCAGTTGCGAGCCAGCATCTGCTTCTTGTTTCTCCATCTCTTCCTTCCCCCTCTCTGGCCCCTTCTCTCTGTAGATCATCTTCTCCTCCTGTCGTGTCTATTCCTTCCTTCCCCTCTGTGTGTTCATCACCCTTTCCCCTTCTGTTGCTGTCCATCTCCTCCTCCCCTCTTGCTCTCTCTCCACCTCACACTCCCTTCCCCATCTACCCTTCCCTGTACCACCGCTCAGCTGTGTCCAACTGAGTGTGTATCCCCTGAATGGAATGGCAATGATACATGAAAAACATCTAACTATCTACTTTCCTTTCTCCCTGTCCATCTCATCCTTCCCTTTTCTCTCTCCATGCCATTCTATTCCTCTCTCTGTACATCTCCACCTCTCTCCGACCGAGCGAGGTGGCGCAGTGGTTAGACACTGGACTCGCATTCGGGAGGACGACGGTTCAATCCCGCGTCCGGCCATCCTGATTTAGGTTTTCCGTGATTTCCCTAAATCGCTCCAGGCAAATGCAGGGATGGTTCCTTTCAAAAAGGGCACGGCCGACTTCCTTCCCCGTTCTTCCCTCACCCGATGAGACCGATGACCTCGCTGTCTGGTCTCCTTCCTCAAAACCAACCAACCTCTCTCCATTCTCTCTTCATCATCTCCTCCCCATTTCTGAGCATCCTCCTCCTCCCCCCTCATTCTGTTCAGCCATGCCCATCCATACATGTAGTACCAGCAAGGCATGCAAATACACCGCAGAGGATGCCTGTCATGGCCGCCTGCATGTCAGGGGTACAAGAAACGCTTTTTTTGCCCGTATCCGCGCCCCTGTGGGAGCTAGGAGGTTCTAACCCCCACAGTGCTGTCACATGTAGGAAGCGGTACGTGTAACAAGTTTGCTTGAAATCAGTCCAATGAGTTAGGAGGGGATGCAGGATATATGGGCATATACAGGGTGTCCCATTTATCTTGACCAGGCTAAATAACTGTTTGTCCAGATACAAATTACAGGATGTTTCAAGCAAATGTTCTTTAGCCGTCAAGGGGACATCGAACAGCATGATTGCCTCCGTTGTAGCTTTGTTTTTCACAAAGATCCCAACAGCGGTATGACTATATTAAATGGAACTTTGTAATTTTTATTTGGTAATTCATTTCCTCTCCCAAAGACCTATTGCAAAATGTATCACAGCATACCATTCACTGAATACATAACACAACACTGACTTTGAGCCCAGGATCGCAAACTCGTCCACTTGCTGGAGTTGCCAGAAAACAAAAGACAACCAAGTAAAAACATAACACAAATTGTCTTTGACTCTCGTGTACCACTGCCCAAGAACAGAACACTCAAAGGTGCTCAAAGTGGTGACCCTGGACACCGATACATTGGTGCACTCGTTGAATGAAAGAATTACTGCTTCCAGTGTTGCCTGCTGAAGAGAATTACAAGCAAACACGATACGTTCCTGCATGTCCTCCGGAGTTCTTGGAATATCACGATAGACAACGTCTTTAATGCATCCCCAAAGAAAAAAGTCCGCAGGATTTAAGTCAGGAGACCTAGCAGCCCAAGTAACTGTTCCTCCTCGACTAATCCATCTGGTAGGATACCTTCGGTTCAGAACACTACGTGCACGCAAGGCATTATGTGCTGGACATCCACCTTGTTGATACCAAATAAGTGAGCATCCCACACTAGACGTTAACTCTCCATTGACGGTGATGTTCCACCTGTGTAGGCCATCGTGGGTTGTCGCTGGACCAATAATCCATGTTCCTTGTATTTACTTGTCCTTAGTTTGAGAAGGAACATTCATCGGTAAATATAATATTGGAGAAGGAATTCAGGTTGGCGAGGATTTGCTGCTGTACCCAGTGACAGAACTGTATACGAGTCTGGAAATCATTCCCCTGCAGTTCTTGATGTAGGTGTACATGGTAAGGATGGAACCGGTGACGTGGTAAGAATACGATGTACACTGGTTTTAGGAATGCCAATATCGTGTTCAAGTTGTCGTGTGCTCACATGTGGATCAACAGCAACGGAAGTGAGAACAGTAACTTCGGCAGCTTCGTCTGTGCGAGCGCTATCACGATTACGTTGTCATGGGTTGAAACTTCCCGTTTCCTGAAGCGTCGCAACAAGATGAGGAAACATCCATAGGGAAGGTGTGTTCCTGTCAGGATATGGCCCTCTGTACAGTTCCGCTGCCTGTGTACCATTCCGCCTAACTTCAACAACAACAATAAAAGAAACGTTATGTCGATGCTATTTGAAAGAAGGACAGCCTTCACTGTATGCCTACTCTACACAACAGTATTTAAAAGGACTAAACTACTGTACTAAATGTACCCGTAAATAATAAAATAGTATTGCAATAACTGTTCTGCTAATTTACACTCCCCGTAGATGAGTAGCATTTCTACCTTCTTTTCGTTGGTGTACATTCTAATCACACAACTATTCAACTGATGATGGTTGACGGAATGACGGGGTGTGCATTCTACTCATGTTTACATTTGTCCTCTGTCAAAGTCAGCACGTGGATGTGTTCCATTACCCCGCGTACCTGCACTAAGCGCTGAGAGCGTCAACGTCAATGTTTTGCTATGTAATTAATCACTTTGTGTTTCAGTGAATGGTACACTGTGATACTTTTTTCAGTAATTTCTTAGGAGAGGAAATGAATTACCGAACAAAAAAATACAGGATGCCATTTTAAAAAAGTCATACCGCTGTTCATATCTTTGTAAAGAACAAAGTTTCAACGAAAGCAATCATGCCGATTAATGTCCCCCTGATGCCTAAAGAACATTTGCTTGAAACATTTTGTAATTAGCATCTGGACAAACAGTTATTCAGGGTGGTCAAGATCAATGGGACACCTGTATACATACATCAATACAAACATACATCCTGTATTCTCTATACATTTATTAACAAAAGTATGATAACAGGGGATGCGAACGACATTCGTGACTAACCTGCGTATTTCTTGGTAGGGAGAAGACCGCAAGGTATTTTGGATGGAGAGTGCAGCAACAGAAGCAAAAATAATTTCAAGGAATCATTTGGGATCTTGCTGTTTTCATTATATGTTAATGACCTGACAGACAGTGTTAGTAGGGGCATCAAACTTTCACAAAAGATGTATATTTTTAAATATGTACTGTCTGAGGCAAGTTCCACAAAAATTCAGAGTGTGATGAGATTTCCAAATAATGCAAAGACTGCCAAATTGTTTTTCATTATCAGAAATATAAAATTATGAACCTGACAGAACGCACATACACTGGAAATGGAAAAAAGAACACATTGACACCGGTGTGTCAGACCCACCATACTTGCTCCGGACACTGCGAGAGGGCTGTACAAGCAATGATCACACGCACGGCACAGCGGACACACCAGGAACCGCGGTGTTGGCCGTCGAATGGCGCTAGCTGCGCAGCATTTGTGCACCGCCGCCGTCAGTGTCAGCCAGTTTGCCGTGGCATACGCAGCTCCATCGCAGTCTTTAACACTGGTAGCATGCCGCGACAGCGTGGACGTGAACCGTATGTGCAGTTCACGGACTTAGAGCGAGGGCGTATAGTGGGCATGCGGGAGGCCGGGTGGACGTACCGCCGAATTGCTCAACACGTGGGGCGTGAGGTCTCCACAGTACATCGATGTTGTCGCCAGTGGTCGGCGGAAGGTGCACCTGCCCGTCGACCTGGGACCGGACCGCAGCGACGCACGGATGCACGCCAAGACCGTAGGATCCTACGCAGTGCCGTAGGGGACCGCACCGCCACTTCCCAGCAAATTAGGGACACTGTTGCTCCCGGGGTATCGGCGAGGGCCATTCGCAACCGTCTCCATGAAGCTGGGCTATGGTCCCGCACACCGTTAGGCCGTCTTCCGCTCACGCCCCAACATCGTGCAGCCCGCCTCCAGTGGTGTCGCGACAGGCGTGAATGGAGGGACGAATGGAGACGTGTCGTCTTCAGCGATGAGAGTCGCTTCTGCCTTGGTGCCAATGATGGTCGTATGCGTGTTTGGCGCCGTGCAGGTGAGCGCCACAATCAGGACTGCATACGACCGAGGCACACAGGGCCAACACCCGGCATCATGGTGTGGGGAGCGATCTCCTACACTGGCCGTACACCACTGGTGATCGTCGAGGGGACACTGAATAGTGCACGGTACATCCAAACCGTCATCGAACCCATCGTTCTACCATTCCTAGACCGGCAAGGGAACTTGCTTTTCCAACAGGACAATGCACGTCCGCATGTATCCCGTGCCACCCAACTTGCTCTAGAAGGTGTAAGTCAACTACCCTGGCCAGCAAGATCTCCGGATCTGTCCCCCATTGAGCATGTTTGGGACTGGATGAAGCGTCGTCTCACGCGGTCTGCACGTCCAGCACGAACGCTGGTCCAACTGAGGCGCCAGGTGGAAATGGCATGGCAAGCCGTTCCACAAGACTACATCCAGCATCTCTACGACCGTCTCCATGGGAGAATAGCAGCCTGCATTGCTGCGAAAGGTGGATATACACTGTACTAGTGCCGACATTGTGCATGCTCTGTTGCCTGTGTCTATGTGCCTGTGGTTCTGTCAGTGTGATCATGTGATGTATCTGACCCCAGGAATGTGTCAATAAAGTTTCCCCTTCCTGGGACAATGAATTCACGGTGTTCTTATTTCAATTTCCAGGAGTGTATATGGTACGCTCTGACTACAATTTCAACAAATCACAACTAGAGTTAGTGAAATTATACATATACCTGGGTGCATCAATTTTTAGGGTCACGAAATGGAACGATCACATAGGCTCAGTCATAGATAACGCAGTAAACAGACTTCCTTTCAGAGGCAGAATGTTGGAAAGATGCAGTTAGTTCTGAAAACAGGCTGTTTAAAAGCAGTAGTGCAACTCAACTTAGTAAATGTTTGTTTCAAATGTAAGGGAGCCTAAAGAAATGCTTCTACATCTGATCTGTGAAATGCTTGAAGGTTACAGACGATGGGAATGCAGCTGTGTGACGTCTTCGAAAACCATGGTTGCATTCTCACATGTTGTTTCAAACACTTTATACACTGGAAGAAGCTCACTATTCACAGTATAGGAATCTACTATAACTCCCTACATACTGCTTGCGTACAGACAGTGAAGAAAAAATTAGACTAATTCCAGTGGTCCCTAGTCATTTAAACAATCACTTATCCTTCCGTAGCTCCATATGTGAACTGAATGGCAAGAAACTCTAAGAGAGGTAAAATGGGAAGTACGTTCTGAAATGAAATTAAAAATATTTGACAGTGTATAGCTGTGGATGAAGACACTTATCTGTTGAAGCCGTACTTCAGCTTCTTTAAATTTAAATTATTTCATGATGAGTTATCTGTGGAACTGCTACCTGTCACAAAATTAATGAAATATTTGTATCACTTTGTTACTCCGTTTCAAAAACCGTAAATACAAGCAGCTGACTACAGTACACGTATAAGTAGCAGAATGTGTATTTATTCAGTGCCACGGTGACCTGCAATGCCAAATTATACAAAATAATAAAAACTGAAAGTGGATGTATTTGCTACATGGAAGTAAAATGCGGTAGAAGAAGTACATGTTCAGTGCACTTACACTAAAATGATTCCAATTTTTTACAAGTATTGTATTATCGCATACTTCTATGAAGGAAAACATGAGCTGATTCATTTCTCATTGCTTTTCTTAGCTTTGCCATAACTACAGTTTTTCCATGTGAAATACAAATTATGGCACTATACTTCTGTAAAAACGATCACACGAAGTCTGTACACAACTAGACCGGTTTTATGACAGTAAAATGTACAATACTCGCAGAAGCCATCAGGTTGCAAGATGAAAATGGGTTTCCTGCAGTCATTATGAAGTCGACAATACCATAAGTAATCAGTGTCCCCAAATGAACTGCCGTCTTCTGAAATTCACCTACTTCGACGTAGTAGTCAATAATTGTTATCACTAATAACAAATAAATATATTGCACCATAAATTATGTCAGCAGTTGTTCAAAGTACCTCAGCTCATCTTACAAACTGGAACACCATCAACATATCAGCTGTTTACCACATCTCTTATTATAATTGCATCTTAAATGCTTATATTCCGAAAAGTCTGTTTGCATTCATTTCAAACGACGATCGCTCGACATACAAATTCTTTCTCTTGTTTTATATTCTCAGTTACAAAATCATGACGCAATTAATTTGTCAAATGTGAATTCGTCCTGTATTCTATCTTCTATCTGAACGGCAACTGGACTGGACTGAGTCTCATTTAAGCGATAATGAAAACCAGGACTGAGTCATATAATATCATATACCCACCACGAACAACACATCTAACCTCCATTAGCGTGAAACTCTTACTTCACTTTGCGTACCTAAATGCTAAATTTCCTCTTATGATTTACACATTTTTCAATAAGAAACAATCTAAGATTGCCTGTGAGTTTTTAAATCTTAAAACTTATTAGTAAGATGACCGCTTCGATCGTGGTACGATCATCTTCAGGCAGTTAACACTCCATGATAATGGCTGGGGAGAGTGTGCCGAGTAGCAGTTCGCTGTGTAGCGCCATTAAACACAGCATTTCAATTTTAACCACTTAAATGGGATCTTAGACTGTTACGTTGTAAAAAAAATTATTTTGATTTTGATCGCTCTTTTCTCAAAATCTTTCTCCAAAAGGCACTTATACCATTAGTCACCACTAACTTCTGGCGTGCACATATCTGCAAGAAAATACTGTTATGTCGAAGTTGTGAGATGAACAAAATAAACAAAAATAACTCTAGTGTTTCACCGATCTTGTTGTGGTAATAGACACTGAGAAAACTATTCGAGAAACGGCAAAATCCATTTTTAATTGTTCTTATACAACCTATTTCTTGGAATGGAAGATGATTCACATCTCCCAAGAATTTATTTATCGTCATGTCATACTGTAATATACAGGGTGGAGAAAAGTTGTGAGACGAAATTTTAACCCTGGATAGTTCATGTCAGAAGGAACCAAAATTACTAATGTATAGGTCGACAATGCACAATTTTTAAACTACGGAAACTTGGCGCCACGCGCTCCGATTTTTCGCGGTTGTGCACTGTTGCTGGAAGTTCTGGACAACGCATCACCGCAAATGCTTTGCCTGTTGGAGATCTCGATGTATCCAAGACATCCTGCACACTCGTTGGTAGCGAGGCAGTCTTCCACTATGGGGGCCTGGGGGCGAATCCGCCGGGGTCCCGACACAGCCGTTGTATTTTCATGGCACCAGGAGCAAAGCCGTCAACAGCTGTTAGTTCGCGTCTTTTATAAATCGTGTCGGCCATGGAAAAGGACTTTTTTGTAGCTAGGACATTATTTACTTACAGCAGGTGCTCGAAATGGCGACCCTCTGACGCGACACAAGCTTGGTAACGTCGAACGGTGTTTTGCTGGACTCTTTCAAAGATTCCTGGGATTGCCCCGATGTGACTGACGGCATGGTGAATACGATCCATTAATTCCTCTTAGTTTCTAGGTGGTTCATATCTGGGTGGATAAACTAGAATCTTGAAGAATCCCCACAGGAAAAAGTCCGGTGGCGTGAGGTCTGGTGATCGCGGGGGTGAAGTCCTACGAGCACCTCTTCCAAGTACCCGTACGTCGAAGAGTTCATTTAAACATTCGTACACAGCACGACTGTTATGTGCCGGCGCCCCATCATGCTGCAACCAGATACGTAGCTGTATGTCCTGGGGAACATCTTCCAGCAGGCCGAGTAGAGTTTATTGCAAAAAGTTGAGGTAATTTGCCCCGACAAGTCGAGGAGGTAGGAGGGCCGGCCCAATCAGATGGTCAACCACAACGACTGCCCAAACGGTGAGCGAAAATCTTTCGTGGAGTCCGTGGACGTACGTGACCTAAGGATTCCCTCTTCTCCAGTAATGAAAGTTTCTAGTGTTGTAAAGACCGTCCCGATGGAAGGTGCACTCGTCGGTAAACAACACAAAGGCCGGGGAGTCGGGATCTCATGCAACACGTCACAAAATCCTAGCCTGTGTCCATAGTCCGCCACAGGATTTAGATCTTGGACAGGGTGGAAACTAAATGGACGCTGGCCGTCATTCCTCAAAACCTCCCAGACTAACCGATAAGTGACCCCCATATCGTCTCCAACCGCTGGAGTACTTGTCGTAGGTGCATCCTCGAAGCGCTCGAGAACAATCTCTTCGATGCAGTATCCCGTCGTGTTCGAGGTCTTCCCACTAACGAGCCTATTTCGCCAAGACACCGGTGAATTGCTGTAAACTTTGGCGGGTGTGGAACCGCGCGACCGCTACGGTCGCAGGTTCGAATCCTGCCTCCGGCATGGATGTGTGTGATGTCCTAGGGGACTGATGACCTCAGCTGTTAAGTTCCATAGTGCTCAGAGCCATTTGTACCATTCTTTTTTTTTTTTTTTGCGTGTATGGGTACCGTTCCCCATGCAGCCGTCGAACTTCATGCACATTACCGTCGGCTAGTTCATAAACAGAAACCATATTTCTTTGCTCTTCAGACGAATTCTGTGCCGCCTTGCTTACTGTTTGACTAAATCACAGGTGACATGTGTGCGCTCCGAAGTGAAGCTTACGTGTGAATGCTTCTGACGTGAGGTGAAGACAAACAGCTAGACCTATTCGACACGTGTGTGTATCACGTTTCGAGCAATGACGGGGCAAGCGACATTTGTATGTGTAGACCAACAATCATAGCGCTGCCCGTCAGCCGCCGAACGGCAACAGGGCAATCCCACGGCCATTCGGAGCGCATGGCGCCAAGTTTCCGTTGTTTAAAAATTGTGCGTTGTCGACCTAAACAACATTAGTAATTTTGGTGCCTCCTTGCATCAGCTAACCAGGGTTTAAATTTCTTCACAAAATTTTTTCTACCCTGTAGCATATACATATATAGGATCAAATTACGGAGGTAATGAAATACGCTTCCGTGTTGGAAATGTGGAAGCGAATTCTAATTTAACTCCTATGACAATGAAACATAATTGCTAAGTAATGGATGTACTCAGCGAACAAGATAACAACAATATGAAGAGCCAGCAGGTGTGGCCGAGCGGTTCTAGGCGCTTCAGTCTGTAACCGCGCGACCGAAACGGTCCCAGGTTCGAATCCTGCCTCGGGCTTGGATGTGTGTGATATCCTTAGGTTAGTTAGGTTTAAGTGGTTCTAAGTTCTAGGGGACTGATGACCTCAGAAGTTAAGTCCCATAGTGCTTAGAGCCATTTGAACCATTTTCGAACAATATGAAGAGCGTAGTAGATGGTAAGTAAAGTGTTTGTGATTGGAAACGTCATAAGCCGTCTGAATCATCTGAAGCATGAAATGTAGGAACATTCAAAGACTTTTGTAGTTTGAAAAAGCATGGAATTATATCAGGTAGTTAATGGAAGACGTAAATGTATATTTTTCTCGCTCACCAGATTCGCAACTCAGAAAAGAAATTACGCTGGTAGAAGCTGAGTTTCAATGGTTGCAATGAGTTGAACGTGAGCTACTCCAGTCACTAAATGAATTTTCCACGCGAACAAGCAGACTTGCAGTTCATGTCCCCAGTGTTTCGTTTTTCTCTTAATCTTTTCCTTCAGCCTTTGCTACGCATCGATACAGGCTCGACATGGTTATTGACGGATCTGACATAGCTAACTTCAGGGTTTTCCTGGTGCTCTTCTTGCCGCCACCCTCTTCCATCGTGGGACGTAGTATGTGTACCCCAACTATCTGCGAGTACAGTATTTCATGTGAAAATAATCGAATGTTTCCTAAATGTCAGTGAATCGTGTAACTGAGGTAGGAATAGGGTGCCTGCCCGGTATTCGCCTAGGCAGATGTGGCAAAACGCCTGAAAACTACATACAGGCTGGGTGGTACACAGACCATGGTCTTTAGTTACCCGAGCGTATTCCATCTAGGGCTGGCGCACCTTACGGTCCAGAAAGCGGCGTTTTAACATACATGAGTACCTGGGTGGCTAACTCAAAATGTTTCACTTTGCCATCGAATATCCATGACGCTCTGTGGAATGTTTTACAGGTAAAGTAAGTAGAATCATTAATTAATCCCAATTTTTCTTCCCATAATTTTCTCAGCATATGGAGAACAGCAGTCGTAAGGCATATTCTGTGTACATAATAAACCACTTTTGTTAACTGATGTGTAGAAGTTTTAGCTTCATTAATTGCTTTGATGGTGAATAAGGAAAATTCAACTTTTAATTTTCAGCACTCCATGGAAATGAGCGTGGAATGGTTCTGCATACGAAATTGGAGATAGTCGTCGTTGCTGTCTGCTACCAATGTCATCTAAAGCGAAATTTTACATGCATTAGTTATAACTCTTAAGGGCCAATGGAATGTATTCAGTGCTTATTGGTAGTAAATACTGACCATTTGGAATGTTCGCTAATGGGTGCTCACATAATGTAACTGTTAAATAGTAGAGAGTACTGTGGTCAATAATAGTAGTGTACTACAGCATATAATGCAGCAGGTGTGACAGTGTTGGATGGTGGTGTGCACAGAGGCAGGGCTGCATCCATGGGGAGGAACTCCCATACGTGTTCGGTGCGCCGCTGGTGGGCGGCCTCGCACACTTCCCCAGGAACTACACCAAGACTGAGGTGCTGCTGGCAGAGGCCGCGATCATCTACTGGAGCAACTTCGCCAGGACCGGGTAAGTAGTCTGCAGCGAAATACTGTGCTTAATATGAGACGAAAGCAATAAGGGAATCCCACAGGGTTCAAGTTTAGGTCCACTCTTATTCTTTGTGTATGTGAATGCCCTTCTACTTAACATTCAATGAGCAGAACTAGTAATTTTTGCTGACGATACCATTAGAGAAAAAATAATGAAGGAGACGATAAATGATATTTTCCAAAGAATTATGAAGTGGTTCTCTGAAAAAGGACTCCCCCTAAATTTTCGAAAAACACACTATATTAAGTTCTGTACAAAGGATACAGTCATACAAACAACTCATGTAACACACAAGCACGCATTAGTAAATAGGATAAAATGCTACAAATTATTGGTATATTACTGAGGTTCTGAAAAATCTTTTCGTATAATTGGTAACCTTGGAAACACACGAATCAACCTCCTGACATACTTTTCATATTTCTACTCAGTAACGTCATATGGAGTCATTTCTGGTGCGACTCACTACTTAGAAAGAAAATATTGACTGCACAAAACGAGTAGTAAGAATAATATGTGGTGTTCAGACTGAGACGTCATGTAGGTACCTGTTCAAGGAGCTAGACATTTTAACTGGTTCACCACAACACATACATTCGCTAATGAATAATACATAACAATTTCAGAAGGACTGTGATGACCACACCTACAACACGGACGGGATAAATGACCTTTATTACGCACAACTGAAGCTGTCAGCGGCTCAGAAGTGAGTCCAATACGCGTTTCGGAAGAAGACGTTTCAAAACTATGTTGCTCTTATTTTATTTATCTTAACTCAGTTGTGCCAGTGTAAAATAAAAAAGAAAATCTATGACCCAAGATATGGTAGCCAACGCAACTCTGCTTTATATAAATCAAAGCAGTTATGCTTCACATCCCTCTCCCTGACCTCATAACGAAGTATTAATCTGAGACAACCAATGACAATGTAGCAGCAAGATTCTCTGTATTTTGTATACACACACACACACACACACAGACACACACACACACACACACACACACACACACACACACACATATATATGAGTTTGTGAGTTGTAATTATGGACAGTGGTGAATGATGGTGAATGGAGAATGATGGTCAGTAGAGTATGATCGTCTACAGCCTGTGTTGGTCGGTGGAGAATGGTGGTCAGGCTAAAATGATGGTCAGTTCACAAGATGACTGCTGTCACTCTCTTGATGATATTAAGTGGGGTAGCTTACATGGGTCAAAGTCGTTACCATGTTATTGGATGGAGCAATTAATGGTCATCATTTGACATGTGCTCTCCCTCCCTCCCTCTCTCTCTCTCTCTCTCTCTCTCTTTCTCTCTCTCTCTTACATGCACTTATACACCTGCATTTTTCACTGTATTAAAAAAAGAGTCCAGAATTTCGGTCATGTTCCCCCAGTAGCCTACACCACTAGCAGCTAACAACCTCAATAGCCGACGTAATCCAGTGCCTGCAACTGTCCCCCCTGTGACTGACACCCTCCCTCCCCCCAAGTAAGTGATGTCTCTTCCAATATATGACGCCTTCTGCACTGTGAGAACAATGGTACTGACTCAATATATTCATCATTTAAGAATAGTTATGTAAGCTATGACTAGCAAAATTATTACAGAATAAATTCTCGTGAAAGCGTAAATAATCGCAATTAGGTTGAGATAAAACATGCCATTTTATAATCTGTATAGAAGACAACAATGCGATAAGCAACCATCAACCATTACCAAACCAGGCCAAGAAAGTATAGATACTCAAGCTCTACCGCGCGCGCACACACACACACACACACACTCACTCGCTCACTCACTCACATACACATGTTACGGACAACAGCACAGAGAAAGGTCAGTGCTGCAGATATTTTCTCACATCTCAGATTTCTGATAAAACACAGTCCATCCCAGTGAGCTTTGTGTGTGTGTGTGTGTGAGAGAGAGAGAGAGAGAGAGAGAGAGAGAGAGACGGAGAGAAATAGAGAGAGAGAGAGAGAGAGATGCTTACGTTACATCAAATTCCACCTCTTTCTTGACTACTCTCTCGAGGCAATGACATTATAAAATATGAAAACTTGGCTAAAAAACAATTTTCAGCATCTAAAACCATCTATTTTTATTTTAAAAAGTGATCGTTTTCGGTATGTGTGAAATCAGCCTCAGACCTGCTACTCCATTATTTCTGTGGGAAATGGCGGCATGGAGCAGATCTAAACCAGTCACATTTTAATATACAAATAAATTATTTAATGCTTCTCTACTATTTTGTAATGAATTTTTAATACTGTTCTTTCACTGCTGCTGTTACCTCCAACAAGATTTAAATGAATTTTGATTATCGTTATAATATACAATGAAGGGAATGAATGGATGAAAATCCATACAACAATATACAGAGATAAATTTTGTTAGACGAAATTTTTCAAACAATATATCACAGTTAAGTAACTTCCTGGCAGATGAAAACTGTTTGTTGCTCTGGGACTCAACATCAAGATTTTTGCCTCTGAAGGGCTATTGCTCTACCAACCCCAACCTATCTGCACAACATTACTTTCGCTAGTATCTCGTCTCCTCACATCCTCACCTCATGTCACTACATACTCCGTTGCACAGTTAAAATATCATGTTGGAAATAATTCGCAATGCTGTGGCTAAGCAAAGTCTTAACAGTATGCTTTCTTCCAGGAATGCTGATCCTGCAGGTTAGGTAGGAGAACTTCTGTAAAGTTTTGAAGATAGGAGATGAGGTACTGTCGGAAGTAAAGCAGTAGGAGCGTGCTGTGAGTCATGCTGAGGTACATCAGTTAAGAAAGCACTTGTTTGAAAAGTCAAAGGTCCTAAGTTCGAGTCACTGTCATGTAGACAGTTATAATCTGGTAGGAAGTTTATATAGCACCTGCTCTGTTGCAGAGTGAAACTTTCATACTGGAAACAATCCTCAAGGTCATGTCTACGAATAATCTTCCTTCCAGAAGTGCTAGTTCTGCAAGTCATGCAGGAGAACTTTTGTGAAGTTCGGACTGTAGTAAATGACGTACTGAGAAAGTAAGGCTGTGAGGATAGGTCGCCAATCTTGGTCAGGCAGCTCAGTAGCTAGGGCACCTGCCTGTGCAAGGCGAAGTTCCTGGTTTTGAGTCCACGTCTGGCCCACAAATTTAATCTGCTAGGAAGTATCTCATCACTACGTGCATCAAAATATACTTCACATATTGATAGTTGTGATCCTTGTGTCCACCAACCCTCTTTTATATTATTACAACACAATGCTTAATACATTTTAACTCAGTGAGCTCTTCCTGGCAGATGACTTTGGTGTCATAAAATTCGTTTAGTTACACGCTCATTAAACCATTGACAATTATCTTAAAGTTCAGTAGATTGTTCTTATTCACATCAATTCTCCATTCAGTGTGTGTAAATACGTAGCCCTTAAGCGACATTACATACCTTCCGTGAACCCACTCGTTTCCAAATATTGCTGCTTCTAAGTTACTTTATCCCGTTATGCTGTTAGGACTGTGTGCCTCCATTTTTCCAGCTTATTCTTTCATTACTGTATCAAAACACTATGTACAGCCTGTTTTTGTAATGTTTGCTTATCGCTTTGTTGTCTTCTATACATAGTATAAAATGGAATGTTTTACCTTAAGCTCATAGCGATAATTTGCGCTTTTACCAGAATTTATTCTGTAATAACTTTGCTAGTCATAGTTTACATAACTACTCTTACATGATACACTCCTACTAAGTTTTGTGTTTTGGGGTCGATCAGTTCTACTGCGTTAGCATGGGTAATACGTCAGAGCCCTGTTAATCCCCTGAATGCAAGAAAGAATTCGTGAAACTCTTGATTTTGGTTACCCGACAGGCAGTGTGTTTGGATTAGTGCCTTCTGTCGTATTTTAATTTCTCTACTACTTACATTTCTGTCTGCTCTATTTTTGCATATCATGCATACACATTGATTATTATTTATTGCTTCTGCTATGACTTGCCCGTGTTGTTGTCTCGGTCTTATGAGAATTTAATTATTTCTCTTATTTCACTTGCGACTTTTGCTTGTTAGAACAGTCATGGGTGGTACCTGAGATGTGATACGAGGCAATTAATTTGTCTTGTCTTGGAAGTCTCGTAAATGGATATCCCAAGTGTTGAGCAATTTGTTGCAGTGTAGGCAGTTTAAGGTCCCACATCTTCCATAAATGTAATCTGTCGGGTTCGAACACTGTTTTTTTTTTTTTTTTTTTTCTCATAGGTGAGAGCATTACATACTTTGAAGTTAGTTGTGTTACCACAAAAATGTACGTATATCCGTTTGTTGTATGGGGAAGCGGCCTCGTCAAGTGGGTAACAGTTTCAGATTAGCGGGTGTTGTAGGCATTTGGGTGCTCTTGTTTGGAGTGTTACATGTTTAGCCCGTTGACAGTCCTTACACTTTGCTAGTACCATTCTAATTCGCCTTTCCATATTATTGAAGTGACAACACCGTTTGATTCTGAGACAGCATTTCTTTGATCCAAAATGACCATAACTTAGATCTATGTACCAAATGTATTTGTTAATTTAGTCATTTGGCGGACAAATGATCCGTAAGACACCACATGATTCGTCAATAAAACAAGATGTCATCACGCAACATATAACGTTGCCTAATCTCTACTTATTCTTACCCTTCCAATTGTGTTTGAACTTTAGTGTTTCTGAAACCTTGTCTTGTTCTGTTTTGATAAAGTGTTCAAAAGGAATGTTTCTTATATGGTAGATTTAAAAGTGTTACTCGGATGAATTTTGCCTTGTTTCGTTTCTCCTATGCCTTTTCGAACGTGATAAGGCACCGGCTATTACATTTGTTGCTCCAGGTATATAAATCGCTGTGAAATCATATTCTTGTAGGCTACGCACTCACTGAGTGAGTCTTTAATACCTAGTTTCGCCCTCAGTAAACATTCTAACGCTTTGTGATCGATGTAAACTCTGATTTTTCTGCCAAAAATAAAAATATGTAAATTTAGGAGACCCCCATATCACTGCTAAAGCTTCTAGCTCTGTTATGGAGTAGTTTCTTTCGCATTTGGATAAAACCCTGCTTCCATAAGCCTCTCATGTTTGCCCTTCTTGCTCAAATCGTTGATATATGACCACTCCCAGTCCTTTTCCGGCGCTGTCTGTTGCCATGTAGAAATGCTGCGTTAGGTCTGGCTGAGATAAAAACGGCATTTATAATAATGGTGCCTTTAATTTCTTAAATTCTTCATCGTCTGGTGTTTCCCACTGCTAGGGCGTCAGTGCACGTAAGTGTGGTGTGGCCAGGTTTTTAATTAATATAATTTTTTTCTAAAAATTCGCAATTCCTTAGGATGTGTTCTACGATTGGTGGGTGTATCACACTGTCTAATTGCTTCTATTTTGTATGAGTCCGAGGCAGTTAGATTTGTTAAAGGGATATGTTTCAGAAACTCTACCTGTTTTGTTCCAAAGATGGACTTCCTTATATTTACTGTTGCCCAGTGAGCTTTTAACTTTTCAATGAATTTACTTAATGTTTGTTTGTCTTGATCCTATGTCCCCACTGCTATCGAATTAGGAAGTTAACCTCTCTTGTAATTCCTTGTCTAGGATTGTACCCAAGCCGCCTATAAACGCCGCTGCGGAGATATTGAGTACAAAGGGAAGTTTTCTAAATTGGTAACATCTACCAAATGCAATGAGGGCTGTGTGCTGTCTACACTCAGGTGCTAACTCAATTTTCCGAAAAATAGACCTCAAATATAATGACGTAAATTCTCTGACCTCATAAAATTAACATATTAACTCTTGTAACTTTTCTGATCTATCTGTTTCAGTTACAATTATTTTTTTTATAAGCCTAGAGTCAAACACCAGGTGGATGCTTCCATCTTTTTCGTGAACAATTTGTAGTGGACTATTGTACGAAGGCTGTGCTAATTATATCACCCCATCGTCTATCATTTTATGTTACTCGGAAAGAAACACTTTTCTGTAACGTAATGGTATAATTCAGGGTGGTACCATGAAGGGCTTATGTTCTTTGACTTCGAACATGTATTGTTACTTTTTAATCCCACTCGTCTTGGAGAGGAATACCTCTGCATTGGTACACAGTGCCTGCTTTATATATCTTCTTTCTTGATCCGAGATATCGTCTAGGATATGCAATATATTGTCAACCTCGGAACCTATTTCCTCATTAAGTTCGTTAGTTACTGAGACCAGTTCCTCAGTCCATTCATGGTGTGTATGTCCCCCCCCCCCCCCCCCCCAGTTTTCCCGTCATCTATAACAATTCGCAATTGAAAGTAGTCCCTGGAGCGAATTTGCTGATAACTTTACCTTCGAAGTGAATCACAATGTCAAGAAAAATCACACATCCATTTCTCCTGCCTAATATTGCATTCGACTCAATAAGATAATGGGCCGCTATAAGCATTTAGACGGACCATTTTGGAATGATCACGAAATTGGTTTCTCAGTAGAGTTCCTGACAGAAAGTTGTAGTTCTAGTCTGAGTTGCGATCTCACTTGGAAGTCCAGTTATGGATCCCTTGAATTTACTATTTCGTGTTCCTGGTTTCCAAAACGGCAGTTTCTGCTCCGCATTACAACGATTAAATACATATTCCGAAATGGTTGTTGGCTTTCTCTGTCGAGCATCGCTTTCATCTCTGTGTTATCTATGAACACTTCAACTAACGGATGTACATCAATTGATGTCTTTGGTTCCACCTCTTTTACTAATGCTTCTTATTGTGATTCATACTCAAGACAATTTATTTCCCTTGTTTGTAATTAGAGAATTTGCATCGCTTGTACATTGTTGAATGGATCTTCGTTTTTCTCTTGTCTGTGTCGTACAAAGTCGTGCGTTTATCTAATGTCAGGTACCTTGCTTTCACTGGATTGGAAACAGTGATTCTCACTTCTTATTTTTCTGATACCTGTGTTCATAAGGGTCCTGCAATATCCCGAGGGACATCTCTGTCTTCACCATCCGATTCAAACATTTGTATTAGGCAATATAAGTTTGCATCATTTTTTCTGTTATTAATGGATGGAGATAATCGTTCTCATCACTAGATTACCAGTCTGTTGTGTCCCAAAATGAAATTTTTAACTTTTAGCCCCATCTGTGTTCCGAAGGTATCATTTTGTTAACTTTGTGCACCATAAGCAAGTGTAAGGATTTTCCTGCTTTCAGTTCTGAGTTTAGGTTAGAGTAACCAGCGGTCATCCTGGTTTTTCACTTCCACGTCTAGTCATTTCCGACGTTGTCCCGATTAGGTGGTCTTAGCTCCAACTGTTGTGCCCTAATAGTTGTATCATTCTTTTGATAGCCCTGATTCTGTTGTTCTCGAACAAAACGTAGAACACCATTACAGTTTTGGTAGCGTGGCAGGAAACTATTTTGTCCGACTCACCCACTCCAACGACGCCGATGAATATTTTAGTTGCCATTTCCGTTGTTGTTTCTGATATAATGGAACCCGTTACCGGTCCTATCTGTGTTATCATTTGGTCTATTCCAGTCTGAGTTTTGCCATGTGTTTGCTGTTCAATATCCGAAGGTACTGCCGCTCCTCTGTCAATCACCGTTACCTTCTCCCTGATACTTTCGTTTGCGTGTTTCTTCTTCACTAAATGTGAATTCCGTCTCTCTCACAAGGGAACCTCCCCATCTCACCCCCCTCAGATTTAGTTATAAGTTGGAACAGTGGATAGGCCTTGAAAAACTGAACACAGATCAATCAAGAAAACAAGAAGAAGTTGTGTGGAACTGTGGAAAAATAAGCAAAATATACAAACTGAGTAGTCTATGTGCAAGATAGGCAACATCAAGGGGAACGTGAGGTCAGGAGCGCCGTGGTCACGTGGTTAGCGTGAGCAGCTGTGGAGCGAGGGGTCATTGGTTCACGTCCTCCCTCGAGTGAAAATTTTAATTTCTTTATTTTCGAAGTTATAATCTGCCCGTTCTTTCATTCACGTCTCTGTTCAGTGTAATAAGTTTAGTGCCTGTGTTTTGCGACCGCACCGCAAAACCGTGCGATTAGTAGACGAAAGGACGTGCCTCTCCAATGGGAACCGAAAACATTTGATCGCAAGGTCATAGGTCAACCGATTCCTCCACAGGAAAACACGTCTGATATATTCTACACGACACTGGTAACGGCATGTGCGTCACATGACAGGAATATGTTGTCGACCCAGCTAACTTGTGCACTTGGCGAATGGGTAAAAAGATTCTTCCACTTTTTCCCAATTTAGGTTTTCTTTTGGATGTGATAATCACTCCCAAAAAAGTGATGAAAACATAAGAGTTTGTCGCATAAACTGCAAAAAAAGAATGCAACAGTTTCACAGTCGCACAGTTTTCCCTGTGCTCTGTCAAAACATATGTTTTTAACGCTTTCAAATTTTTCCGCGTGTAGACCGTCAAATCCTGCATATGTCCAAGCAAATCTGAACATGTCCTGGAATTTTGGAGAGCGAAGTTGATTGTGTGTGTGTGTGTGTGTGTGTGTGTGCCTGAACTTTGATAATTGTCTGAAAATAAAAAATTAAAATTTTCACTCGAGGGAAAACGTGAACCAAGCACCTCCCGTACTACAGTTGCTCACGCTAACCACAGGACCACGACGCTACTGACCTAGTATTTTCCTTAATGTTGCCTATCTTGAACATGGACTACTCAATTTGTATATTTTGCTTATTTTTTTTCATAGTTCCACACAACTTCTTCCTGTTTTCTCGATTGATCTGTGTCCAGTTTTTCAAGGCCTATTCACTGTGCCAACTTATAACTAAATCTGCGGGGGGTGCGATGGGGAGGTTCCCTTGTCAGAATCCCTTTAAACGCTTGCATGTTATCTCCTGTTCCTCGTAATGATAATGAATCGGAATTTTAATCATATGGAAACATATCAGCTCCCCATTACTGTACAGTCTATCGAGACACTGATTTCTTTTCGCAATGTTCTAAAAATATTTCAGTGGACTCGCCTCCCCACAACGTTCGAAAACGGTCCTTTGGAGGAACCAATACTTTATACGATTTTATGCTTCACTTCAGCAGGACATTCTACAAATACATCTACATGGATACTCTGCAAATCACATTTAAGTGACTGGCAGAAGGTTCATCGAACCACCTTCCACAATTCTCTGTTATTCCAATGTTGTATAGCGCGCGGAAAGAATGAACACTTATATCTTTCCGTACGAGCTCGGATTTCTCTTATTTTATCGTGGTAATCGTTCCTCCCTATGTACGTCGGTATGAACAAAACATTTTCGAATTCGGACGAGAAAGTTGGTGACTGGAATTTCGTGAGAAAATTCCGTCGCAACAAAAACGCCTTTCTTTTAATGATGTCCAGCCGAAATTCTGTATCAATTCTGTGACACTCTCTCCCATATATCGCGATAATATATAACGTGCTGCCCTTCTTTGAACTTTTTCGATATACTCCGTCAGTCCTGTCTGGTAAGCATCCCACACCGCGCAGTACTATTCTAAAAGAGGACGGACAAGCGTAGTGTAGGCAGTCTCCTTAGTAGATCTGTTACATTTTGTAAGTATCCTGCCAATAAAATGCAGTCTTTGGCTAGCCTTCCCCACAACATTTTCTATGTGTTCCTTCCAATTTAAGTTGTTCGTAATTGTAATACCTAGCTATTTAGTTGAATTTACTTTTAGATTACACTAATTCATCGTGTAACCGAAGTTTAACGACTTCATTTTAGCACTCATGTGGATGACCTCAGACTTTTCGTTATTTAGGGTCGACTACCACTTTTCGCACCATTCAGATATCTTTTCTAAATCTTTTTGCAGTTTGATCTTCTGATGACTTTGTCAGTCGATAAACGACAGCGTCATCTGCAAACAACCGAAGACGGTTGGTCAGATTGTCTCGCAAATCGTTTATATAGGTAAGGAACAGCAAAGTGCCTATAACACTAACTTGGGGATGACTTTACGTCAGTTACTACGAACTGTGATGTCTCTGACAGGAAATCACAAATCGAGTCACATAACTGAGACGATATTCCATAAGCACGCAATTTCATTACGAGCCGCTTGTGTGGTACCGTGTCAAAAGCCTTCCGGAAATCCAGAAATACGGAATCAATCTGAAATCCCTTGTCAATAGCACTCAACACTTCATGTGAGTAAAGTGCTAATTGTGTTTCACAGGAACGATGTTTTCTCAACCCAAGTAGACTGTATGTCAATGGACCGTTATCTTCGAGGTAATTCATAATGTTCGAACACAATATATGTTCCAAAATCCTGCTGCATAACGACGTTAACTATATGGGCCAGTAGTTTAATGGATTATTCCTACTACCTCTCTGGAATATTGATGTCACCTGTGCTACTTTCCAGTCTTTGGGTACGGATCTTACGTGGAGCGAACGGTTGTATATGATTGTTAAGTATGGAGCTAATGCATCAGCATACTCCGAAGGGAACCTCTTTGGTATTCAGTCTGGACCAGAAGACTTGCTTTTATTAAGTGATTTAAGTTGAGTCACAGCTCCGAGGATATTTAGTTCTACGTTACTTATGTTGGCAGCTGTCAAAAATGGCTCAAATGGCTCTGAGCACTATGGGACTCAACTGCTGTGGCCATTAGTCCCCTAGAACTTAGAACTACTTAAACCTAACTAACCTAAGGACATCACACATATACATGCCCGAGGCAGGATTCGAACCTGCGACCGTTGCAGTCGCAGGGTTCCTGACTGCGCGCCTAGAACCGCGAGACCACCGCGGCCGGCTGTTGGCAGCTGTTCTCGATTCGAATTCTGGAATATTTATTTCGTCTTCTTTTGTGAAAGCATTTCGGAAGGCTACTTTTTGTAACTTTGGCATTTTGGAAGGATGTTTTTAGTAACTCTGCTTTTCCTGCATTGCTTCGATAATATCTCCATTGTTATCGCGCAGACAAGGCATTGATTGTTTCTTGCCGGTAAACATACTTCACATACGACTAGAATCTCTTTGGATTTTCTGCCAGGTTTCGAGATAAAGTCTCGTGTGGAAACTGTTATAAACGTCTCGCATTGAAGTCCACGCTAAATTGCGAGCTTCTGTACAAGATCGCCAGTCTTGGGGATTTTCCGTCTGTTTAAAGTTGGCATGTTTGCAACAGTGTTCTAACCCGTTTTGTGTACTAAGGAGGTTCAGCTCCGTCATTTGTTAATTTATTTGGTATAAATCTCTGATTTGCTGCCGATGCTATTTCATTGAATTTAAGCCACATCTGGTCTACACCTATTAATTTGGAATGAGTGGAGATTGTTTCTCAGGAAGGCGTCCAGGGAATTTTTATTAGCTTTTTTGAATGGATATAGTTTTCGCTTAGTTTTCGAGGATTTGGGGAATACAACATTCAGTCTTGCTACCACAACCCTGTGTTCACTAATCCCTAGATCGGTTTTGATGCTCGTTATTAACTCAGGATTATTCGTTGCTAAGCGGTCCAGTGTGTTTTCACAACCGTTTACTATTCGCGTGGACTCATGAACTAACTGTTCGAAATAATTTTCAGAGAATGCGTTTAGCACAATTTCGGATGATATTTTATGCGTACCTCCGGATTTGAACGTGTATTGTTGCCAACGTATCGAGGGTAAATTAAAGTCACTACCAGCTATTATCGTATGAGTCGGGTACGTGTTTGAAATCAAACTCAAGTTTTCTTTGAATCTTTCAGCAACTGTATCATGTGAATTGGGAGGTCGGTAAAAGGATCCTATTATTATCTTATGGTTGCCAACAATGACCTCTGCCCGTACTAACTCACAGGAAGTATCTACTTCAATTTCGAGACAAGTTAAACTGCCTCTGACAGCAACAAACACGCCACCGCCAACCATGTTTAGCCTATCCTTTCGGAACACCGTTAGGTTCTTCGCAAAAATTTCTGCTGATCTTGTATCCGGCTTTAGCCAACTTTCAGTGCCTATGACGATTTGAGCATGAGTGCTTTCTATTAGCGCTTGGAGCTCTGGTACTTTCCCAACACAGGTACGACAATTTACAACTGTTATACCAATGGCTTCTGTATCTACGTTCTTTAGACCCTCTAACTTAAAAAAACCACCCAGTCCACGCCACACAGCCCCTGCTACCCGTGTAGCCGCCTCCTGCGTGTAGTGTACACCTGACCTATTCAGTGGAACCGGAAGCCCTACCACCCTTTGGCGCAAGTTGAGTAATCTGCAGCCCACACGGTCGCAGAATCGTCTGAGTCTCTGATTCAAACCCTCCTTTATGTTCCGCAATCGGTCCTGTCGACTGTGCTGCAGATGTTCAGCTCTGCTTTCATCTTGCAAGCAAGACTGGAATCCTTTACCACTTCTGTTAGCCGCTCGAAACCAAAGAGAATCTTTTCTTGTTCCAAAGGGACACACATCATTGGTAACGACGTGAGCAACCACCTGCAGTTGGCAGCACTCTGTGCTCTTCATGGCATCCGGGAGAACTCTTTCCGCATCTGGAATGACTCCATCCGGTATGCAAACGGAGTGTACATTGCTTTTTTTACCCTTCTTGTCAGCCAAGTCCCTAAGGGCCCCCATAACGCTCCTAACGTCGGAACTCCCAACTACCAATAATCCCACTCACTGTGATTGCCCGGATCTTGCAGGCTGAGTGGTTTCCTCTGCAACAGCATCTGGCTCAGCGACAGTGTCAGCCACAGATAGCCCCTGGAACCTGTTGTCAGACAAACTGGGGAGGCATTACATGCGGCCGACTGGAAAGTCGTTCGCCGCCTGCTTCGCTCCAGGGCGACCTCCCACTGGACCACAGGTGAGGGATCAGCCTCAGTGCGAGCAGTAACTGGGTTGGCCACCGTCGAAGACCGATCGGAGTACTCGGACGTGCTGGACGTCCGTTGGATTCCCACGGCCGGCCCACAACTGTGGTGCCCATACACTGCAGCTTCAAGCTGTGTAACTGAAGCCATCACAGCCTGAAGCTGAGAGCGAAGTATCACCAACTCGGCTCGCATCCGCACACAACAATCTCAGTCCCTGTCCCTGACCGTGGAAAACTAAACTATGCAAATAAACGGACTATCTGCACGTGCTGCGCAACTCTATTGTAGACCCTGACGAAAACGCGGGAACTATGTCTAATAATACGCAGATATTCAAAAATCTAACTACCGAAGCACTCAGGTGAAACTAAATAATTTGCCCCTAATTAGGAACTTGTAATATGTCACAAAATCGGTTTACTTTCCAACGCAAACTAAAACGCGAGAACAGTGGCTATTAGATATTACATTTACACGCAGAAACTCAAGAAACCTATTAAAGTACACAGATGATATAATAAAATTCGCTCCTGGTTAGGAACTCGTAAATGCCACAAAAGTGGTTACTTCCCTGTTGCTGCGTCTGCCTCGGTTGGCTACTACTGCCTGACATTCGAAGAAAATATGTTTTAAAATCGTCATAAGACATGCAGTTCCTTGCCACTCTCTGCTTGATTTCTACTGCACCACCTTCCATGTGAGGGCATAAAAAGGCCAATTTATACGCTAACGGCCATTGCTCCGCTAAGCCTATTTGAAACTGATTTATAAGGGTCCGTGGGTGCGATGTGTTTCCATCTTCTTTATAGTGGTAAAAATTCCTGACTATTAACAAGTGGTCGTTACGAAATTTATTATTCTGAAAATTTGTTGGTGCTGACTCGACCATCGTTCCCCGTCTTCCACCTGTTGTGTTCACGTTGTTACTTTCTTCTTGTGGAAGGGTTATCGCGTATTTCAGACTTTTTAAATGCGTATTGCTTCGTATTAACGGTCTGCAGTTACTTGTGTCTACTAGCCCTGCAGTTAACATTTTCTCTATTCCAGATATGTTTTCGAGTCCTTGAATTACGCCTGTTATCAATCATGTGTCTTGCCATGCCAACAACGTCGAACTGTTATACGTTACAGACTGCTCTACACTGTGTCTTGATACACACTGCGCTGGTATATGTACACCTGTGACTGGTCTAGCTTGACATCTGCCTGGATGCACTACCGCGTACGCAGGTCATATCAGATTTTATTGCAGCATTACCATTTCTGTTTGCTTTTAACCTGGTTTAAAGCCTCGAAATTCGTGTAATTTTGATTACAGGTTGTCTGTTTCTTTTGTGTACGTTTGATCATTAGTTCTTTCTCCCGATCTACTGATTGGGGACTTTTGTGCTTCCTACACTACGCTCAGTTTCGGTTCTAGATGTCTTTTCGCATTATTTCTCACTGCGTGTCCCCGTTTTTCGATAGCAGTCTTTGATCACTCTCCATACTTCTGATATTCCATGTATTACTCGTATTTACTCAAGAATATCTTTACTAAATGTTGTAAGGTTACGCCCCCGAGAGGTACGTGGATTCTGAACTCAAGCTGCAGCTGTCACTTTGTTCCTCCATGCTTGCAACATTTCTGATTTCAACCTTTCTAGTTGTTATTTTTTTTTTATTCATTTGTGAGAATTCTTTTGTTGAATTTCCTTAACGCGGTGCATGTCGCTTTCTGTCGTGCAAACGTTTCTTCTAAAGCTTCTCTCCTCTACATGAAGCGCTAGTCGCGATTATTTTGACATTACGTACGTCTTTCTTCGCGCTACGGACACTCTTTTCAGTCTTGTCGCGTGAAGTATTTAATTCGCCTCGGAATTTCGTCGTCGCTTTCGGTACGTGGCAGCTATTTTGATCCTTGTGTTCTTAATGTGATATCAGTTTTTCAATAGCATCGTGGCCTGGCTTCACGTCCTGTCTTTTACGATCTAACTGTTCACTAGGTGCCTTTTTTGTCTCTCGAATCTCTTGTCGGTTTTCTTGAATCTCTTGACGGTTTTTCTGACTATCTGATACTTCTTGATAGGCTGTTGATATTTAGTGACAGGTTTGTTTTTCACTTACGGTAATTTTCCGGCTCAGTTCCTGCAAAACTTGGAACATGTCAAGATCGTCGTCGTGTTTACTGTCCCTCTTTCCTTTTACCATTGCATGCAGTCTTTCTCTGTTTCATTTGTGAAGTTCCGATTTTTTCTCCCTTGTACACAGTGCTGGTGCCCTAACAAATAACGCCTCGGTATTACGATCATTGCGATCTTGTGACCCTCGAACCTCTAAGATTACGTCTGTTACTTTTAGGATGTGACTCTCATTGTTCTCTTAGTACCTCCGCTTCATTTTTAGTCTCCTGTTCAACATTGGGCTGAATACGATCAGCGCCAGGCTGCTCATCCAGCTCGGTCTGGTCTACCCCCCCCCCCTTTCCACCCTACCTCTCGGCTGTGTTGCGACGTATTCCTATTTGCCATGTCGAACCGGACTGACACTCCTTGTCCCTCTAAATGTTAATGCGGTTTGCTTCTTGTCAAGAGGTAATTATAGGATTTTAGGTTTTTCAGGAAAATAATTCATGTTCGTATCTGACGTTTCTGATATAGACAGTTCTTGAGACGGCATGAATTTAGCAAAAAACTGCTCTGCCCTTTACTTTCCCTGACTATACAACGCTGTTCTCATGTGAAACAGAATTTAAAAAAATAAAGAAATAAAAATTAAAGAAACCCTAAATGCGCAAGCAGCAAGTAGGCTATAATATCGTAAATTTCTGGAATCTAGAAGTGTCACACAATTACTTTATTCTCCTGAATCAGTGGATTTTCTGGCAGTGAAAGTGATTTCAATATTCTGAATACTTTCGACCAAAATATTTGCTCTAGGAACTGCACCAAAGTAATTGCTGTAGTCATCTGATGACATTTGCTATTCTGAATCAGTACCGTTTTCTGTGTCCTTGCAGATTCATTTAATTACGGTTGCTTGTCATAATTACTACCATTTTCGTCAATCATGGTATGTTCATCTAATTATAACTGCTCACCAGAACTACACTCCTGGAAATTGAAATAAGAACACCGTGAATTCATTGTTCCAGGAAGGGGAAACTTTATTGACACATTCCTGGGGTCAGATACATCACATGATCACACTGACAGAACCACAGGCACATAGACACAGGCAACAGAGCATGCACAATGTCGGCACTAGTACAGTGTATATACACCTTTCGCAGCAATGCAGGCTGCTATTCTCCCATGGAGACGATCGTAGAGATGCTGGATGTAGTCCTGTGGAACGGCTTGTCATGCCATTTCCACCTGGCGCCTCAGTTGGACCAGCGTTCGTGCTGGACGTGCAGACCGCGTCAGACGACGCTTCATCCAGTCCCAAACATGCTCACTGGGAGACAGATCCGGAGATCTTGCTGGCCAGGGTAGTTGACTTACACCTTCTAGAGCACGTTGGGTGGCACGGGATACATGCGGACGTGCATTGTCCTTTTGGAACAGCAAGTTCCCTTGCCGGTCTCGGAATGGTAGAACGATGGGTTCGATGACGGTTTGGATGTACCGTGCACTATTCAGTGTCCCCTCGACGATCACCAGTGGTGTACGGCCAGTGTAGGAGATCGCTCCCCACACCATGATGCCGGGTGTTGGCCCTGTGTGCCTCGGTCGTACGCAGTCCTGATTGTGGCGCTCACCTGCACGGCACCAAACACGCATACGACCATCATTGGCACCAAGGCAGAAGCGACTCTCATCGATGAAGACGACACGTCTCCATTCGTCCCTCCATTCACGCCTGTCGCGACACCACTGGAGGCGGGCTGCACGATGTTGGGGCGTGAGCGGAAGACGGCCTAACGGTGTGCGGGACCGTAGCCCAGCTTCATGGAGACGGTTGCGAATGGTCCTCGCCGATACCCCAGGAGCAACAGTGTCCCTAATTTGCTGGGAAGTGGCGGTGCGGTCCCCTACGGCACTGCGTAGGATCCTACGGTCTTGGCGTGCATCCGTGCGTCGCTGCGGTCCGGTCCCAGGTCGACGAGCACGTGCACCTTCCGCCGACCACTGGCGACCACATCGATGTACTGTGGAGACCCACGCCCCACGTGTTGAGCAATTCGGTGGTACGTCCACCCGGCCTCCCGCATGCCCACTATACGCCCTCGCTCAAAGTCCGTCAACTGCACATACGGTTGACGTCCACGCTGTCGCGGCATGCTACCAGTGTTAAAGACTGCGATGGAGCTCCGTATGCCACGGCAAACTGGCTGACACTGACGGCGGCGGTGCACAAATGCTGCGCAGCTAGCGCCATTCGACGGCCAACACCGCGGTTCCTGGTGTGTCCGCTGTGCCGTGCGTGTGATCATTGCTTGTACAGCCCTCTCGCAGTGTCCGGAGCAAGTATGGTGGGTCTGACACACCGGTGTCAATGTGTTCTTTTTTCCATTTCCTGGAGTGTACTACCATTTTCACAATCGTGGCAGGTTCACCTTATTGTATTGTTTATCAGAATCACTACCTTCTTCCAATATCTAGTGCCCTAGCAGGTTTATCTAAGTACAATAGCTTATCAGAATTACTAAAAACTAGTTGGAATTAATACCGTTTTCGCTATCCTGGCACGGTCAAAGGGAGATCGTTCTACGAGAGGGCCAGGACTTTAGTAGAATTCATATAAATGTACATAGATATGATATACTCTTGATTTGAGTGCCATGTATGGTTTTAACTACGTATTGCCTTCGCCACCTCTGAAAACTCGGCCTATGTATTTAGTGTGAACTGCACAGTCGCCTCTCCCTTGGGATGCCTGAGACAGTAGACGCACCGGTGGTCCCCTTGCATAAGCTGCTTGACTCTGTCGAGACCCTGGCTGTATCCCTTGATCCCTTGCAGCCGTGATATTTGTGACACACCCATGTCCTTCGACATGTGTCTACAAAGTGGCTCTTGAACAAAAATGTTGTGTCGTGGCTCGTTGCCTTCTCTCCGTTCCAGGTCTCCGTTGCTGTCTAAATGTATGTACATGCAAATGGGAAAAGTAACATATCCAGTTCAGTCAAGTACACTTTCATTATTATTTGAGACGCAAATTAAGTCTGTTAACCCCAAAGTATGGCGTGTGACATATCATTCGAATCGTCTCGTCGAAGAGCTGCCCATGGAAGATGGTGTAATTGATTGTCACCGTATCTGTTGCCCATGGAAGGTGGTAAAAATGGAATACCACTTTACATAATCACAGTTGCTTACTGCTAAATCTACTGTTGCGCACATAGCAATGACCCCATGCAACAATGCTCACTTCATCGTGACGTATAAAACACCATATTTATCTGAAAGAACTAATTAGCATTGCTTTATGGTCCAAACTGAGTGCAGCTTAGAACGAATTGTATACGGGACTGTTGATTGGTAGCCAGTATGTAACAAGCATTCCCAGTTTTCTTCAATGCTAAGATCTTTTGGCGTTAAATATTTAAGACCTTTCATTCTGCGCAATACACGATGCCGTCAAATGTCAAGGAAGTACATTCTAGCTCTCAGTCCTACGAATTCTGTCAATTTATCTTTTATTAAACTTACTTTCTTTTTGGTCACGTAACGGATAATATAAAAGTTATTACAAGGGTAAGCCAAAGTGTCAGACCACCGAAGCCCACTGCTTTTCATGGCATCAGAAATTTTTGCGGTGGTGACATGATATATTAAGCTATCCATGTCAGTGTCACACATTTTAGCAAATTTTGGCTCAAATTTCTTCAGTGTCGGGCCATAATGAAAACCAATAAGCAGCCTCTTGGTAATATCTAGGATATCCATTCCTGTAGCTATATGTTTATCGGAAATAACGTTAAGTCTGCTCGTTTTGAATGTAACCAAATTTTCATTAAATACTATACTGTACTTAGAAAATTTGTTCTTGCAATCAGTGGAGTAGCTCCCTATCTACATTCCCAAATCGGTACTAGCTTCACGTCATCAATATTCCGCAGATTGTGAATAGTTATCCAGAAAACATTATTATTTGTGAGTGTGAAGAAATTTATTCTGACGTATTTATTGGTATTCACATGTTTCTCAGCATTAATATAAATATACGTTTTATCCATGGAACGTTATGGAATCACGTTATCTGGGCTACAAATTTCTGTCGTGAATTGTACAGTTTATCTTATCTCGTATGTTGTGAAAAAAATCAACTTCTAAAGTGTGCTCTGTTTCTGAATTATTAGGTACACTCATAACATTAAAACTGTCCACAGGCATGCCACATCAGATAGTAGTAATATTGAGACCTTACTCACTGGTACAGACTGTTAATGTCGAAGTTTATACAATAAAACTCATCTTTCCTTTTATCATAGTCATATTGCTTGTAGGTGCATGTACTATGTGAGCAGATAACAATAGGACCTCTACTGTAGCGCTATAACGAATTGTAATCGGTCTGCGTCCGTAATGTTGCAATTTTACTTTAGTAGTTATCAGCAACGGATCCCATACCTAGGCAGATCAGGTCAAATAATAGGTCAGATCTAGTTTGTCTGTTATAAGTCAGAGTTTGCAGAAGTTTGCAAACACAGCAGAAACTTTGCAATGCGTTGGTTTTCAAATGTAAGTTGGAGTACTCTCGTAATGTCCTGCATTCAAATATAGTTTACATACTGCATGGTCTTTGGTATCCTTTTTTATAGTTACTTCACTGGTCAGCAAGCTTTGGAACGCCTTAATCATCTGTAACTGGTCCCTCTAACAAAACGGATTCGTCAGTTACATGTTTGTAAGCCACATTTATCTAGAGGGAATACCAGTGAGTTGAAGGACTCTATAAAGAAAAGTATTAGGTCTAGATAGTCCACTGCGATAGATTTATGAAATCTTTAGTATTTTTCCTCGTTTGTTGAAATCGCAAAAAACACAACCTGAAATTATTTTAGTCGTTTCCTCCTCTTGTTTGCAGAGGTTCTTGACTATAAAATGTGGATCGTAATTCGATAGATCGTGGAACACAACAGGCACACTGTAAAATTAAGTTCATAATTTAAATTACAGTTATCATGCGCAGCACCACGAAATCTGCCGCTAAAATGGCGGTGATCTCACGTCAGTCTGCATGAAGCGTTCTTTGCAAATGTGGCAGACTTGTACTGTTCAGACTCTTCTTACTTTTCTATACCAACAATCAGTATCTTGTTTTGCAATAATTAATTTCGTATTCATTGATCAATCGGCTACAGCCTTTTCCTAAACCATTATTTACAACTTGCGCCTAGATACACCTGAAACTCTGAATAGCCTTCACTGTACCTGTTTTGAACGTAGAAAGGTATACCTTGCAGGATGTGCACATGAATCTCGTTACTAACTGCGAGCTGCAGCAAGAAATCCATCTCTGCATATATGACGAATGTTGGATTTAATTGTTTGTTGTACGACTCATACCTTACGAATTCATTATCTGTTTGAGGGTGGTGTTTCTGACTGATTTCAGTATAGAATATTCATCTAAATACACCGCTAACTTCTCTTTAGAATTAAATTAACATGCTAGTTACATGTGCGATTGTGAGTAGCAATAGTACAACGCGCCAGCTTTGGAAGGTTTTTCATGTACCAGAAATGGTATATTTTTTTGTTTGCTACAGGCAGCGTTAAAGGATTCACATGTTTCTAGCATTTCTACTGTTTCGAGACATACAATGGAACCACCTGAAACTTATTTGCTTCGTGGTTCTCTTCTGTCCTTCCTATAATCATCGACCTCAGCTCAGAGCTTTAAATTCCATATGCATCAACAGATACATTCAATTTGTCATTCCACACGATTCATTTCAGTAAGATATGAAATATTCGCAAAGTTCAGCGTTTGTAAATATGAACATGGTTTAGAGATGTGGCTATTTTGTGGGTACAAACTGGCTACATTTGACCATTTGAAGCAAAAAGCATCAGTGTTATAATCAACGTTTACCACAGTTTTCTTGTGTAATCATTTTTGACAAATTTCTAGGTATTCCCAAGTTAAATCCTGTATCTAAACTACCGTCAACGCAAAGTTCAACAATTTATTGTAACGCCCAACTGGAATAGTAAATTTGGAACGTCCCCCCCCCTTTTTTTTAAGTCGGTCTGTGACGTTGGGTTAATACCATTCACCGGTGTCGTGAATCACCAGTAGAGGCGCATGCTTGGTATTCATATACATTTTCCTAACCGACCCAGACTTGGGCTGAGACATTTGTCTCCATTGGCTGATACAGTTCCCGCACTATGTTGGTAAAACTGGCGGACATGCGCAAAAAACCGTGTGAGGTCCTTAAATCCATCACAATTAGGAATTTTGCTAGTACTTACCAGGATATTAAAATATGAATCCCAACGAACGCATTCTAGACAATAACAACTGATTTTATCACATTTCTTAGATGGCAAACGTAATTAATTATATGAAGAATAAAACTGGAAACCACCGTATAGATTACTAAGGGACTCAATCGGTCGTATTTCCACTGATTCCTTAATGACGGAGCTTCAAAAGCTTGGAGTATGAGCCACAACCTTCATTTGGCGGTGTTTCACCAAATGACCAGGAGAAATACAATGTTAGGCGTTAGTGGTCATATTCGCTTGAAGAAGGCATGCCGCTCATACATTCCTGAAATGTGCGCGTCGTTTGTCCGATGTAAGATATGTCGCATTAAACGGAATTTTTAACACCTGCCTGACGCCACTTTAAGTCGTCTTGGAACAGACCCCGACAGCACCGACATTTTAGAAGGAGGATGAGAAACTGCTTTAACTTTATGCCTTCTTAATATTCTTCCTGTTATGGCTGAACTATTTCTGATAGAGGGTAAATAAGCAGTCATCCTTATCCCCTTGTTTGTCTTGTCGTTTTTATGTGTGTAGTGGCCCCTGTACTTCCTTGGACCAATATCCATTGTTCTGGAACATAGTTTGGTCCAGCTCTGTTTACAGAGTATCGGCTTCCGAAATGATATTAGCTCGGTGGATTAAGGTCCTTAGAACGTCCATCGATTGTGCCGGATCGTGGCAACTTGTAACTTGCTGATACAGGTCTGAATGAATGGGTTTCCTGACCACTGAATGCTCTAGTGCGTCATAGCTGTTACGTCGCACCAAGAAGTCTACAACCGGCAAGCAGCCATCTATCTCCATTTCCATAGTAAATTTTACGTAGTCGTGTACGGAGTTCAGACGGTGAAGGAACTCTAGGAGATTGTCCAAAGCATGAGGCCAAACTATAAAATTCTCATCAACGTACCGCCAAAATACGATTGTTTTCAAAACAGCTGAGGCAAATGTTCGCTCCTCAAAACCTTGCATAAAGGATTGGTGACCAGGGTAGACAAAGGGCTCTCCATGGCGACACTGTCACACTGTCAAAAATCTCGTTGTTAAATAAAAGGTATGTCGAGGAGACAATGTACTCGAACAAAGTGAATCGACCAGAGGCACTTTTGTAAAAAGCGAAAAGACATCGAAACTGAAAAATAAGTCGTTGCTTCCCAGCTTAAGATACTGTAGTCTGCTGATAAAAGCACTAGAATATCTTAGGTGTAATGGACGCATGCCTACAATGGTTTTCAGTGAAGACGCCAAGTATTCGGAGAAATCATGGGCGCCTGCTCCAATATCGCTTACTATAGGACGTAAAGGCACGCCTTCTTTATGGACCTTGAACACTCCATACGGTCTAGGTAGGACTAAACTATTTGGTCTTAGTCTCTTAATGACCTCCTTTAGTAGAGAACTGTTAGAGAGAAGTTCTGCAGTTTTTTTGCATCACCAGTGATGCAATCGACTGTCGACGTTGTCTTCTTACGGAGTGGATGGTGTGCCATGGGCCAAAGGGAACTGGATTCATGACAAAGCTACGACGCAGCAGAGTGGAAAGACTGAACGACTATCAACAAGGTTGCCGTAGGAAGTTCCTACTCGATGATCTGTTGTTAACTTCACGGGAAATCTACGGAAGACGCAACTGTCTCCGTGTTTGAAAGAGGTCTTAATATTGTTCCTACACATATTTCACCACCACTAGTGGACTTCGTCAGTTTCATCGAAGAATCGCCGTTTTACAGTAGACTCAGCAAAAGGATATTAGTGAGGCGTCATGCCTTGTGCTGTCGTATAGAGAGAGCAGGCCTCCGTAAATTGCCAGAAGATGTGGATACGGCAGTACTCAAGACGGATAAAGGTAATGCTACTTTTCTCATGTCTCATAAGGACTAAATTAATAAGAACGATGTTTTATTGAGTGATACAACGTATCCGAAATCGATAAGGATCTTACTAATCGAGTGATGCGAAAATCGGAAGAACTTATATCTATTAGTTCTATACCAAAAGAGATCATTCAGAGACTGAGATCAGACATTACAGCCCCCCAAGGCTTTATGGAATGTTCAAGGCCCACATAGAACGTGTTCATTTACGTCCTATAGTATGCGATATTGGAGTAGCCGCCTACGATTTGGCCAAATACTTGGCATCTTTACTGAAAGACAAGTGTCCAAATCACATAAGATATTCTAATGATTTTATCAGCAGATTACAGACACTAAAGCTGGAAAGCAAAGACCGGTTGGTCAGTTTCGATGACGTTTTGCAGTTTACAAATGTGCCTCTGGTCGGCTCTCTGCATCTCATCGGCAATAATTGTGTTCGATAACATTGTCTCCGCGACACACGTTTCATTTAACGACGATTTTGTTGAACAGTGTGACAGTGTCGCCATGGAGATTCCTTTGTCTACCCAGTTGATCAATTTTTATGCAAGATTTTTAGGAGCGAGCATTCGCCTCAGCTGTTTTGCAAACAATCGTATTTTGGCTGTACGCTGATGACACTTTTACAGTTTGGCTTTATGGTTTGGACAGTCTCCAAGAGTTTCTTCAACCTCTGAACACCATACACTAAAACATAATATTTACTAAGGAGATGGAGTTTCCGCAGGCATTCAGATGTCTCATTCAAAATTTGGCAGCATAGATCAAGCTGATATTAAAGGCAAAGAGCGGACACATCCAGTATTAATTTTACGATGTGGCGATTTTTTACACAATTTGCTGCAGCTTCTTGTTTTAATGTGCGATATTTGGGACATTGCTTACTGTAACCTTGAGAGACAACGAAAGTGCAGTTCTGAGTTTTCCAACATGATTCTAATTATATAAAGTGGGCAATTTTTTTTATAAAAAAAGAAAAATGCAGCATTCGTAAGCCACGTACATGTCCTTTTCCTTTACCTATAGTGTAAATGCTTGTACAAATGAATGGTAATGAGCCATGGCGAAATGTCCACTCGTTTGCTGAATCATTAGAGGAGTTAGTTTACCGAAGCATTGATATTTCTTCATGTTTGTAATATTGTGGAAAATAAAGTGGAAGACTGAGTAGCAGAATGGGAATTTGCGTATGCCAACGTTCTATCGGTTGAGATACGTCGACGGAAAGTCCTTTGTGCAGATTTGAAAACTGTGCACATAAGGGATTATATTTGAGTCCACAGAAGAATTGAAAATGTAGGCCGAATCATAGAGCAAGTATTACGTTTGCAGAGTGCAATGAGCAAGTTAATGTCCCCTGGTGGGCACTGTGGTGTCACAGAGCCTCATAGCAATCGCTCACTAATATTGTGTTCCCTTAATCTGTGTTGTGTGTTGGATTATAACATGCATCTTGAGGAGCAGAAATGTTTATTTTACAGCAAAACTTTTGTACTGCAACATTGTGGCACGGAAATTCAAGTACCGCTTATCTGTTCTCTGTTTCAGGGATTGAGTTTTATATATCTCAAGAGCTTCGCTCATAGAAGTTACGAATGTGGGAAACTAGAAATATGATGCTGCAACAGCAGGACAGTGTATTTGCTGACTAATGAATACTTATCACATTTTTTCTGCTCTCTCAGCATGGTGGTGTCTTATAAAAGCATGCAAACTCGCTGCAGTATCTTTGACGTTGATAAGAATGCCGTCACCATCATAGCCAGTCAACCTGAAAACCGCCCACCAATTAACATGCAGGTTAATGCTGGTCAGTCTGTACAATGAACATTTTTGTTCTGCTCAATACTATCCAGTTAACTGACCAACATTACCCTCAACCACTATCCTGTGTGTGTGTGTGTGTGTGTGTGTGTGTGTGTGTGTGTGCAATTCAGAGCCAAACATCTTATGCCAATTTATGACTATGTATTTGATTTTCAAATGACGTTTATGGAAACAGCGCATATCAATGAACTTCACACCGTCATTATGGAACTGTCTGCATCATTTTAATATTATGCTCATTACACAATGCATACACAATTATACGCAAATATCTTTGGGTTTCAAATGATGGTTACGTAAATTTTCTGCATATCTCTGATCTTGACACCAATTTTTACGCAACAGACAGCACCATTTCAATATGATTACACTGTTTATGAACCCACGAATATATGTGGACACAGTTTATGGAACTTGAACTCGGCACCAGAAGCTCTCATGTACATTCTGACTGGTTGCCACATTTTAATACTTTGCTGTGATTAGCTGCAGAGGGGAAGGGGAGAAGGTATGAAGCACGACATGGCTTGTATTACAATTTTGGATTACATTTTACAAATTTTCCACTAACACAGTTGGGTTAGTTCCACCGTATTGGATTGTAATTGGCTGTTTCAATTTAATGGCTCCCATAATATGAGGCTGTGATTGGGTGGAGTGGATTTGGGGGGGGGGGGAGGGGGAAGGAAGTGGAGAGGGGTTTTGGGGATGATGACATGATGCATTCAAGGTTAAGAACAGTATTCGAGGTTATTTTGTATCCACGATATCCACTACATACCTACGACTATCCTGTACTATCTAAATCTACTACTGCGCTCTGTATGATTAGCTTACCGTAACCCTGGTTGACTTACTTCGACGAATGATAAGCTATCTGAAACACTTCGCTTTATTTGGGAAACTAAAAGTGAGAAATGGTTAAATTTTTTTCCCTCGAACCTAAATGTTAAAGTGCTGATGGGAATTGGACCATCAATGATAATGATTACATTTCTAATATGAGTAGCCCACCATTGTCACCTTCAGCAGGAACAAATAATGTATCTGTTCTAATCGGAATGTTCATTTCTGCGGAGGTTCTTAATATTTATTTTGCATTTTCAAAACCTACAGAAGTGCCTATGACTACTTCTTCCGCTGCGTCCGTAGATTTGGAAAACAGTTAATTTTTCCTATTACCACACACGCAGCTATCCGCCATTGCAAAGACTGGTCATTTTGGTGAACATACAGTTGAAGTCCCTGCAGCAATAAGTAAATTTTTCTCGACACATTCTCCCTTCCTAAACGAGACTGCATTGATTAACTCTTACACCCGTCAATGCTTCGAAAAATAGTTTCCCTGCAGATCACAGACTTTTTCTGCATTAAAATTCATATATTCTTCCACTATTATAGTTACTGATGTCTATACCATTACTGCTACCTCAAACGTGATTCCACACAAGCAACAATAAACTTTAATTATAGTACTGCCTCTAATAGAATTACTACTGCCACTACAGAGCTAATTATATGTTTCTTGAGTATAAATAATTTACATTAATAGCAGTGCTTAGCGACTTATGTTGTTGTTGTGGTTGTTGTTATGGCCTTCACTCTGATTTGATGCAGCTCTACATGGTAGTCTGCTATTTGCAGGTGTCTTCATCTCTGCACAATTACTGCAGTCTTCTTGTACATCTGTTGACGACACCTTGGTGCCTCAGGATATGTCACACGAACCGAATCTTTCTTTTCGTCAGGTTAAGCCACAAATTTTGTTTTTTTTCCATATCGAATAATTACCCCGTCATTAGTTATTCGAACTGTCTATCTACTCACTAGCATTCATTTCTACCATTACATTTAAAAAACTTCTTTCCTCTTATTGTTTGAACTATTTATCGTAGAAGTCTCATTTTCGTACAAACGATTTCGAAGAAGACTAACTAGTACCTATTTTTTTTATTAGATGTTAAGAAATTCCTCCTTTTTAGAAATACTTTTCTAATTATTAGAAGACTGCGTTTCATATCCTTCTGCTATCATCTGTTATTATACTGCCCAAATAGCTAAACCCATCTACTGCTTTTAGTGCCTCATTTCCTAAGCTAATTCCTTCAGCATCACCCGATTTAATTTCATCACATTCCATCAAAATTATTTTACTTTTTTGGCGTTCATCTTATAACCTCTTTTAGTGACACTATCCATTCCTTTCAACAGTTCTTTCAAGTCGTTTGCCGCTCTGATAGGATAATACTGCCATCAGCAAACGTAAAGAGGTTTCTTCTCGCTCAATGTTAATTAACTTTACAAAATTATCCTTTATCCACTTCACGGCTTTCACAGTGTACAGACTGAATAACATCAGGAATACCCTTTCTCACTCCTTTCTCAACTACTGCATCTCTTTCATCTCCGACTGTTACGACTATTGTTCCCATACAACTTGTTGTTATCCTTTCGCCCCCTGTTCGTTATTCCTGCTGCTTTCAGAATGTCGACGATTTCAAAAGCTTTTTTTCTATCTAATTGTTGTGCAGCCTAAGTAATTTCAGTGTATTCAATGTTTAATCACATGCTATCATGCTCTGCATTCTCTTCTGAGCTGACAAAAAACTTAACGCATACTGGTCACTTATGAAGATGAACATACACTCCTGGAAATGGAAAAAAGAACACATTGACACCGGTGTGTCAGACCCACCATACTTGCTCCGGACACTGCGAGAGGGCTGTACAAGCAATGATCACACGCACGGCACAGCGGACACACCAGGAACCACGGTGTTGGCCGTCGAATGGCGCTAGCTGCGCAGCATTTGTGCACCGCCGCCGTCAGTGTCAGCCAGTTTGCCGTGGCATACGGAGCTCCATCGCAGTCTTTAACACTGGTAGCATGCCGCGACAGCGTGGACGTGAACCGTATGTGCAGTTGACGGACTTTGAGCGAGGGCGTATAGTGGGCATGCGGGAGGCCGGGTGGACGTACCGCCGAATTGCTCAACACGTGGGGCGTGAGGTCTCCACAGTACATCGATGTTGTCGCCAGTGGTCGGCGGAAGGTGCACGTGCCCGTCGACCTGGGACCGGACCGCAGCGACGCACGGATGCACGCCAAGACCGTAGGATCCTACGCAGTGCCGTAGGGGACCGCACCGCCACTTCCCAGCAAATTAGGGACACTGTTGCTCCTGGGGTATCGGCGAGGACCATTCGCAACCGTCTCCATGAAGCTGGGCTACGGTCCCGCACACCGTTAGGCCGTCTTCCGCTCACGCCCCAACATCGTGCAGCCCGCCTCCAGTGGTGTCGCGACAGGCGAGAATGGAGGGACGAATGGAGACGTGTCGTCTTCAGCGATGAGAGTCGCTTCTGCCTTGGTGCCAATGATGGTCGTATGCGTGTTTGGCGCCGTGCAGGTGAGCGCCACAATCAGGACTGCATACGACCGAGGCACACAGGGCCAACACCCGGCATCATGGTGTGGGGAGCGATCTCCTACACTGGCCGTACACCACTGGTGATCGTCGAGGGGACACTGAATAGTGCACGGTACATCCAAACCGTCATCGAACCCATCGTTCTACCATTCCTAGACCGGCAAGGGAACTTGCTTTTCCAACAGGACAATGCACGTCCGCATGTATCCCGTGCCACCCAACGTGCTCTAGAAGGTGTAAATCAACTACCCTGGCCAGCAAGATCTCCGGATCTGTCCCCCATTGAGCATGTTTGGGACTGGATGAAGCGTCGTCTGACGCGGTCTGCACGTCCAGCACGAACGCTGGTCCAACTGAGGCGCCAGGTGGAAATGGCATGGCAAGCCGTTCCACAGGACTACATCCAGCATCTCTACGATCGTCTCCATGGGAGAATAGCAGCCTGCATTGCTGCGAAAGGTGGATATACCCTGTACTAGTGCCGACATTGTGCATGCTCTGTTGCCTGTGTCTATGTGCCTGTGGTTCTGTCAGTGTGATCATGTGATGTATCTGACCCCAGGAATGTGTCAATAAAGTTTCCCCTTCCTGGGACAATGAATTCACGGTGTTCGTATTTCAATTTCCAGGAGTGTATTTCAGTATTCCTGTGAAATTAGGACTCTTAAAACCTAGCTTTGTCTCTGAGAACTGCCACTTCAGTCTCTGACCGTAATATTAACGTGACAAGTAATCAGTAAAATGCGCTTTGGAGGATCGTTCACGCAGCTGTGGTATCCTCTGCAGGTATCTCCAGTACGTACAGTGTAAGCACCTACGAATCCTGTACATTAAAATCCCGCACATCAATTGCCTAAGCGCTGCCTCTAACATACCTGACGTACCTTGTTAGCCACGAAACATTGCATATTTTTGGTCACAAATAATTGTTACTGCCTGGAAGCTAGTGTGCCACGGATACATAAGTAAAACTTTGTTTACAAGTGGTAGGGCTATTATTACGCAAGAAGTATCGTGTAACGACCTACGCCGTTGTGAAAAATATTGTGCTTTTCAATTATTCTGTGGCTGCTGCGTTAAAGATGTCTTGTAAGGACGTAATTTACGTAGTAACCCAAAACGCTGCTACATTCAAAGCCTTTTTATTATGATATTATTTTCCTGTGCTATAACCTTATTTCGAATCCATTGCTATTTTCAAGCTATCTGCTAACATACTGAGCTGTTAGCGCATACCTGCATATCTGTGTCTATTTGCAACTTACTGAAGATTAGATGGGTAGACTACATAACTAACGAGTAGGTACTGAATAGATTGGGGAGAAGAGAAATTTGTGGCACAACTTGACTAGAAGAAGGGATCGGTTGGTAGGACATGTCCTGAGGCATGAAGGGATCACCTGTTTAATATTGGAGTGCAGCGTGGACGGTAAAAACCCTAGCGGGAGACCAAAAGATGAATACACTATGTAGATTCAGAAGGATTTAGATTGCGGTAGGTACTTGGAGATGAAGAAGCTAGCACAGGATAGAGTATCATGGAGAGCTACATCAAACGATTCTATGGACTGAAGAACACAACAACAATTCTGCATGTGTCCGTCGTAGTATATATTTTCAAGCACAACGTTAACGCTGTTGGCGACTAATACCTTGTACTGATGCGTATCGTAGGCGTAGCGCAGACGAAATTTCAGCTATGTAATGTCTCAGCAGTGACATTTTTTTACTGAGCTATATTCGTGAAGACGTAAGATTGACAGCTTCATCTGAGAGTTAAGTCAATGGTGTTATAAAGTTACATAATTAGCTTATTTATCTGTGGAGTTGTGTGTGATAGTAGTAAATTCTTTACTAATATTTGCTGGTGTTACCGTTGTCTATAATTTCAATAAAGTTTCCATAATAATTTCCATGTTTTAAATGGAGTTGTTGGTTAAGAAATTTGTCTGGAAATTTGCGTGTGTGTATGTAGACTTGTGTTTGTGAGAATCGCCTCGGAAAGAATATATCGCACAAATTTTATTTTATGTGTTTGAAACGGACGGTGTTGACAGTATGTTCACTCTTTGGAATTGGACACTACTCTTACATTTCTTTAGCTCACTTTCGTACAGTTACGAGTTATGTAGCAATAAAAAAAATCGTTGTAGCTTCCTCGAGAATGTTTTGATTGTCACAAAATGATGAACACACAGGATCGCTACAAACTGGTGACTCCGGAAACGCAGGAAAAGTCACAGATAGCAGAGACTATACAGAGTCATACGGCATCGTCGTATGAAGAAGTCGGTTCGAATCCTGCCTCGGGCATGGATATGTGTGATGTCCTAAGATTAGTTAGGTTTAAGTAGTTCTAGGTTCTAGGGTACTGATGACCTCAGATGTTAACCCCCGTAGTGCTCGGAGCCATTAGAACCATTTAAACCATATCAAGAAGTCGATCGAGTTTAAGCCGCACTGTAGTTGTTAAAGGTACAAGACGACTTACAGAAGTAGATTAAGGATTTTGAAGACGCAATAGAAAAGCAAGATAGAGGAGAGACGTGCCCACAATCAGTAAGAGAAGAGAAAGATTCAATACACAGGCAGGCCGACAAATACGAACTGCGATTCAAGCCTAGAATGTAAGTGCAGACCTCGCGGGTATTGTCTGAGAAAACGGAATTACAGATTGCAATGTTAAACCTAGCATTTGTCCAGAACTAAGTGACTGATGATGACTTGCCAGTTTGGACGCCAGAGCTGCCGCTTTGGTCGCGGATCTCATATTGAAATCACCGCCAAAACAACAGTATACACACCTAACGAAAAAGCTAATTGATCGGTTGTGTACGTCAGTTAGACAACGAATCCAGCAAGCATTGCTCAATGAGCAGATAGGTGACAGAACACCAGCAGAATTCTGGCGACATTTACGAAGTTTCGTCAGTGAAAGGAGTTATCAGACGCCACGCTGCGACACTTGTGAATGGAACAGCTGCCAGTTATGGCGCAAGCAGCTGTTGTTACCTGCGGCAGTACTGATATCAACGCGATAATTCCGGCTGCAGACAAAGTGTATGCAACATTAGACAAGACAAACGCACCGAGCGCAGTTAAATAGCATGAGGAAAGCAACACTAAAGAAGCTGAGGCTACGCGAGAAGAGGGACACACAGATGTTAACAGGCAGTATGAACACTTGAACGAGCAGATAGAAGCCTTGCATAAACAGGTAGCGGCATTGGTAGAAGATACAAAGGAGATAGAGTGACAACACACTGACAGTAAGAATAAACAATATTATAAGAAGAGACAAGATTCAACGTGTATGTATCATCTGCATATGGGGCAGCGAGCCCCGAAGTGTACTTCTTCGTGTTCATACGCAAACGGCGCCAATGGTCGGCGGAGCTCAACAAAAGCGCCATACTAAGACAGTCGACGGCCTAACAGAACCCCAGCAAACGAACAAATGGCTCAAATGGCTCTAAGCATTATGGGACTTAACATCTGAGGTCATCAGTCCACTAGACTTCGAACTACTTGAACCTAACTAACTTAAGGACATCATACACAGCCATGCCCGAGGCAGCAGCGCGGTTCCGGACTGAAGCACCTAGAACCGCTCGGCCACAGCGGCCGGCGTGAACGAATACCAAGCCATTATACTAACATTGTCACGCAGATTGTATATAAGAGAAGTTAGGCAGATTTTTACTATCTCGTCGATAACTCTCCGACGTTAGCACATTACCAGTAGGCACAGAAAAAAGAACGTCAGCCTAGCCTACTCGGCTCATGGCTGCAAAAAATACACTAAAGCGACCAATAGATATCGCGAAATAGAAGTGGATCTCGGATTTTGGAAGGAATTTATGTAAAATTTCGTGCTGGCAGATTTCTCAGAACTTATCTTTGGAGCGTGTTTCATTCGTCAACAGAGGATAGACATAAAAGTCAATGCAACACAGATAAAAATGGGTGGCGAGTTGGTCACAGGGCCTCTGGCCCGAAGTGCCGTGAATAACGTGGGTAGTGGAGAACAAGTAACGCAGTGTTGCTTAACACAGTACACCACATTAAGAGCATACGAGGACAACCGATCTCACGACGGCTAAGAAGACTGGATCGATCGTTTCGCGGCAACAAAGGCGGAGTTGGAAGATATGCTACAAACGGTCGTCATCCACAGGTTAGATAGCCCCTCGGCGTCCCCACTACAGCTAGCAAAGAGGAAGGGTGGCACTTGGAGGTCCTGTGGGGATTACCGGGCCCAGAGCATACGCACAGTCTCAGGGTTCACATACGTACTAGCAGGATCCACGGTATTCAGCGTAATCGATTGCAAGAAGGCATATAACCACATACCAGAGGGGAATGAAACTTACCAAAGACAGCTGTGATAACTGCACTTAGATTGTTCGAGTTTTCACGAATGCCCTTCGGATTGAAAAATGCTGCACAGACATGGCAACGTTTTGTGCTCAATGTCCTTAGAGGACAGAACTTCTGCTTTGCGTACCTGGACGACGTCTTGGTGTTTTCCAGAACTACCGCAGAGCGCGGAGAATGCCTCAAAGAAGTCTTTGACCGAATACACAAATATGGTGCAGTGGTCAACGAAGGAGAGTGTACTCTGATTCAGACGCAGGTAAATTTCCTATGCTACGTCGTTTCAGCGTTTTGCAACCAACTTTTGAAAGACAAGATTGAAATAATTAAGGACATTCCTCGGCCGATAGACTTTCATCAGCTGAGAAGATTCCTAGGAGTCGTAAACTTTTACCCGGACCAGCCGAAGTACAAGTACCTCTGACAGTAGCTCTGGCAGCTAAGCACGCCACAGGTCGGTGACCACTGCAGCGGACACCGGACAGCGCGCGCGTTGCGCGGGATTAGCCTAGCAGTCTGGACTGTGTGGCTGAACCCGGCGGAGGTTCGAGTCCTCCCTCGAGCATGGGTGTGTGTGTTTCTTCTTAGGATAATTTAGATTAAGTAGTGTGTAAGCTTAGGGACTGATGACCTTAGCAGTTAAGTCCGATAAGATTTCAGACACATTTAAACCTTTTTTTTTTCAGCCCCCTTTCAAACAGGTGAAAGCCAGCTTGCAGGAAGCAATTTCGCTAGTCCATCCTGTACGTGACGAACCTTTTTGTTGGTAGACGCCAGCCAGCCAGCAAGCAATTAGTGGCGGCCTCTATCATTGTGTTGATGATTGTTGGTAGCACTTGAGCTCAAAGCTCACGGCATCCCAAGTTAAACAGCACGCTTTTGATCGCGAACTATTAGCCGCATATGAAGCAGTGCGGCACTTTCGCTCGTACTTTGAAACCAGACCGTTCATCATGTATACAGCCCACAAACCTATAACATTCTCCTTCAGACACATATAAGGAAAACTTGTCCTTAAGACTATTTCGGACACTAGAATTTGTTGGTCAATTCATTACACGTATTAGGCACATAAGAGCGGCCGAAATTGTAGTGATTGATTTTCGAAGCCCACATCAGCAAATATTAGCGAAGAATTTACTATTACAGCACACAGCTCCATAGATGAATAATCAAATTTATATAACCTTGTAACACCGTTGACCGAACTGTCAAATGAAACTGTCCAATTTACAAATTTACGAATACGGCTCAGCAGGAGACTTCCACTGCTGAGACATAACATGTAGGTAGTTCGGTTTGCGCTACGCCCAACTACGCAGATGTACAAGGTGTTAGACGGGGACAGCGTTAATTATGCGTTTTGAAAGTAAGTTACGATTAGATACAGATGTGCAGTTACGCAGTAACAACATATGTTTGCAGGTAGCTTGACAATTTCCGTGGAGCCGAAAATGCTTACAGCACCAAAAAATTACAATTTTTAAAAAGAGTCTTTGAATTTAATAGCATTTTAGCTTACTGAACATAAAAATATTTTCTTTATTGTGAAGATCATAGCACAAATATTTTCCAATCGCTGCTTTTAACGAATTTACCATCAGATTCAGCTCCGGAGTATCATGCTCGTTCGTTTGACCGAACGACGTAAGGCTTAATGTGAATGTATTACTCGGGGAAGTGGCACTAATTCGTATTCATTTCCTGCAGGTAATGTCAGATTTGATTAACGACACGTCACGGATTTCTGATTATGGCGTAATCAGTGGCAGCCTGACAGATATCAGGATAAACAGATTTGCGGTCCCCACCAGGAATTCAGTATCAGTCTGTAATAACGTCCTCCACAACAATACCACACTTTTCGGTTCAGAAAAGTGTGGCCTGTATTATTAGCGAATAAGTCGTGGTAAAGGTCACTTCACTGTTAAGTTCATTTGTGTTCGATACTATTATCCCAAATTACAACTTAGACTTATGATTGTACCTACGTATATTCGAAACAGTCACTTCAGTGACCGTATGGAGTAAATTCCTGATTATATCGAGTTATTCCAGGATTATATGTTGTAACACAATGTGCTTCCATTATGATGGAACAAATGTCCCGAGATGACAGAGGAGTAGATATGTAGCAAAATAATACGAGTGAGAACGATTGTAAAGTTATAGCCGAGAATAATTTCCGTCACACGATAAGACGAAATATAAAGCTGTTGCAATGCTTAATTGTGGCCAATGTAGTCCGTTTCAGAACTGTATATGCTAGAAAGCTCGTCTACTCTAATTTCTATCGGACAGTAGTATACTCGTGTAAATTTTGCTTGCTGTGTAAAAGGGTAGTCAATAATGAGGATTAATTGTTGCTCTCAGTTTGTGCTATTGCCGTGCATGCAAGCAAGGTCACTCCTGGGTACTACTGACCGTTTTAGATATTACTCTAAAAAACTTTTAAGCTTTCAATATCCCTGTTGTGTGTTTATAATTCACTATTTTTGATATTACCACTCTGGCTTTATTTTCACTCGAAGTGTATTTTGTCAGTATTGCAACTCAACGGCCAGGGTAATTTTCATTCGCGCGGACTAAAATACGAAAGAAGATTACTTTCCAAAAGTTATGGACATCTCATGAGAATCAGATTTAACGAAATTGACATCTTTTGTCGTTTTTAATACGTTAGCGTCTGAGTTTATAAATAAATTTATACATGACGTATAACTTTCGTTGAAAGCACCAAATTATGCATCCGGTTCATCCCTACTTCCTCGTTTCAGCTTAAACGAGACAGAATTCTATCCCCATGACACTAACCAGCAAGTTTGCGAGTTGCCAGTAAAGATCTCTGATATCTTAGTTCAGCAATCGTTACGGGACGGAAGTTTACAAAATTCATCTTAAATTCCTCAGTATCTGCTATCGACCGCTGCTTCCCAGTTGATTAAACATAAAATAGTACGAGGGGCGTTCAGAAAGTAAGCTCCGATCGGCCGCGAAATGGAAACGACTATGAAAATCCGATAAAGCTTTGCACAGATGTGTTGGGTAGTGTCTCTAGTATAACCCCAGTTAGCATCACGTCGCTCTTCTCATTTCGGAGCTCGCAGTGAGTGCGTAAAGATGTCTAGAAAATAGTGTCTGCCGCCAAGTACGAGGGCCTGGTGAGAAATTTCGCCTGAAGCTATGCAGCTAACATTATTTATTTATTTATTTATTTATTTATTGATTTATTTAACCTGGCAAGATTAGGGCCATCAGGCCCTCTCTTACATCTAACCAGGCATTCTACTTATTTTACATTCATATGTTTTAGTAGGCATGTTAAACTACATCTAGTACAAAAAGTGAAATAAACAATTTGAAAGGTACACCTGGAAAAATACATACATCTAGAGTTTATATTCTTAGATCACAAGTACTGTTATAATTAGACATTATTGAACAGACAGATTTGAGATAGGAGTGCTGGCAGCAGGGAGTATGAGGGAGACTCATGGTGAAGGTAGGAGAAGAATAGAGAGACATGATGAAACATAATTAAGGAAATATAAAGGAAAAGAATATTGCGTGGCTAATAGAGATAGATGAAGAGGAAGGCATCTCAGGAGCAACATAGGAGACGCTAGCTTTGCTATTTGACAGATGAGGGGATTGTCCTTGTACATTAATTTTGTGGAGAACTTTATGAGGATGATAGTAGGAAATGCTTCAACTTCTTCTTAAAAGCAGCAGGAGATTGAATTTTGCGCAAGGTAAGGGGCAGTTTGTTCCAGAGGCGGACAGCGGCAACTGAGAAGGAGTTTGCAAAAGTTTTTGTTTTGTGAGTGGGCACAGTTAGGATACCAAATAAGAGTGACCTCGTGTTTCGATTATGATGACATGACAGGTTTTTAATCTCTGAAGCAAGGTACTGGGGTGTTTGCGCCTCGAGGAGTCGGTGGAGTAGACATAGAGTGTGGTAGTCGCGCAATTTGTCCGGCCGCAGCCACCCTAGCTGGGAGTATGAAGCACTAACATGATCGTATCGGCGAATGTTGCAGGTGTAACGCACACAGGCATTCATGGTTAGCTCTAGCCGTCTTTTGTTTTCACTGCTCATGCCTTGTTGAATCACATCACAATAGTGGAGGTTCGGTAGAACGAGTGCTTGCACGAGCTGGCGTTTCAAGTCCTGTGGAAATATGTTCCGAAACTTTTTGAGAGCATAGAGACAAGCAGACGTCTTTCGGCACACTGCGACTGTATTCTCCGCCCAGTTGAGATGCTCATCCAAAGTTACACCCAAGTTCTTCACTGTTTTCTGATATGGTATTGGAGTACCGTCGAGCAGAATAGGAGGTAGCCGTTCGCGGAAATCTGAACTTATTAATTTCTGATGGGCTATTAAGATTACTTGCGTCTTTTTTGCATTTAGTTTAAGCCCCAGGTTTTTCGCCCATGTCACTACTGAAGACAGATCATCATTCATCTGAGCGATTGCAGTGTTTACATCTTCAGGTCTGACGCTTAGGTAGAGCTGGAGGTCGTCGGCATAGAAATGATATTTACAGGAGGACAGAACCGATGAAATATCGTTGACATATAAAGAAAACAAAAGTGGTCCTAAGACTGATCCTTGTGGCACTCCCGAGGAAACATGTTTCCAGGAAGATTTTTCATTTACGCAGACAACACATTGCTGTCTGTCTTTTAAGTAGCTTTCAAACCATCTCATTGCACTTTCAGAGAAATTAAGCTGTTGCATTTTTCTGAGCATTATGTCAAAGTTAACAGTGTCAAAAGCTTTGCTGAAGTCCAGTAGCGTCAATATTGTTGCCTTTCGATTGTCGATGGCATATTTCAGGTCATCAGTTACTTTAATTAGAGCAGTGTTTGTGCTGTGATGTTTACGGAAACCGGATTGAAATTTGTCATATAGGCTGAATTCATGCAAGTATTCAGTGATTTGGTCACGAACAATATATTCAAGTGCTTTGGAAACAGCAGGCAGTATGCTAATTGGTCGGTAATCACTAGGCAGTTGCGGGTTTTCGATCTTAGGGATGGGTCGAATTAGGCTTCTTTTCCATGCAGTGGGATATATTCCGTTCACGAGGGAAAAATTAAATATGTCAGTTAAGACAGGCACTAAGATATCGGCAACATTCTTAATCATGGTTATACCGATACTGTCGTTGCCTATTGCATCAGAAGAGATTCTCATTATTGCTTTTCTTGCCGTATTTGTTGTTACATGTTTTAGATGGAAGGTATCGTTGTTAGTTATCCTGTTTAGGGATTCTTGTGGACGGTAATTATCAGCTGTGCTGGTATTCAGAGGTGCAGAGAAGAATTCATTTAATTCGTTAGCTGACACATGAAAAGTGGTTTCCGATTTTGCCTTTCCGACCCCCAAGCTACGGAGATTCTTCCATAGAGTCGTGGGCGTCAGATCGCTGCATACAAGGGAGCGAGCGTGCCTGATTTTAGCATTGCGAATGCATTGTTTCACTCTGTTCCGTAGCTTTCTATATTCTTCGAAACGCTCGGGTTTCGGATCTGCCTTGAAACGCCTGTGGGCAGCATCCCTATTAGTCATCATTTGACGTAATTCAGCTGTCAGCCATGGAGCAGGAGATTTTCTTACACGGATTGTGCGCACAGGTGCATGTTTGTCATAGAGGGCAGTCAGTTTATCACCAAGTTCATTAATTTTGCCGTCGATTGTGGGTTTTCTGATTATTTGATGCCATGAGATTTCTGAGCAATCGGCTGTTAGAGCGTCAAGGTCAATACGTTTCATGTTCCTACAAGTTATGTAACGCGATTTGATCCTTGGGGGCTGCACAGAGTAGGCCAGGAATATTACATCATGTGCTGAGAGGCCAGGGGCCGATGTTTGACCAACATCTCTTACTTTGTCAGTCTGTTTCGTTGCGATTACGTCTATAAGAGTATGACTGTGCGCCGTATGGTGTGTAGGTTGTAATGGAAGAATGTTCATGCTATTGCAACTAAACAGTCTTCTTAGGTTTATTGCGGAGGGAGTGTCTCTTAGCAGGTCTATGTTCAAGTCACCCATTACGATGACATGTTCGTATTGACACTGAAGTGAATGTAATTCCGACTGGAAGGAACTCATTGAGCTTATTTTTGGCGGCTTGTACACGACGCCAGTCAAGAATTTCCGACTTTGTATATTTATTTCAATGAACATGAATTCAGCCTCTTTTTCTTCAGCAGGATTTGACGTACATAAGACTTTCGCTTTGAGATCTGTTCGTATATACGCGCCGACGCCGCCACCTCGCTTTTTTGATCTGTCTGCCCTAAGAAATGTGTACCCTGGGAGATGAATAGATGCAGAGGATATGTGTGGTTTCAACCACGTTTCGGATAAGAGGATTACGTGGTAGTTTAGTTGGTTGAAGAGGAGGCTAAGTTCTTCGTAATGTGCAGGTAAAGACTGGATGTTGCAGTGAGCTGCTAAAAGCTCTGACGCGTTCCGCTGGGCAGCCTGAACTAGGGTGGCAGACTGGTTTGTCCCTTTGTTAGGCACTACCTGCCGCGAGGGGCACTGGCCGCTGCTTCCGCCAAGTGACATAACACAGGGGTGTCCGAGATTTTGCGCGCCCTGTGTGTGACACCGCGAGTGCCGAAAGAAAGGCGACTGCTAGAGATTTCCTGAGGTTGCGGGAGTATAGAAAATGAATTAGTGGTATTCGGTGCAAGGAGAATATGACCAAAATGGTGACGGCTGTGTGTCACTGTGTATCCTCTGTCGTACGAGGAGAAATGTAATTAGCGTATTTGAAACAGCTTAGGGTGGAAATAAGGGAAAAGGGAGTGATTTAAGAGGCCGATGCTGCCAGCAGAGAGAAGTAAGCTTAATAATTAATAGATTGTCGTAGGAAGCTAGAATTAAATTGAAATTTACTATAGTGATGCTGGTAGTGATTATCGTAGGAAGCTACAATTAGATTGAAATTTGCTAAAGTGATACTGATAGTGATTTTTGTTATGAACAATTTAAACCGAAGGGATGGGTGATTAATGAACTAAAGGAGAAACTAATAATTGCAATAGAACTAATTCAGAACGGAAGAGAATAAACTGAGAAAATGAAAAAAGTATTAGCAGTAACTAAAATTAAGTAATGGTTAGAGCTACAGACACAAAAAAATAGTGAAAAGTTAATACAGTTACAAAAACAATTAGTTGAAGGTACAAATATGGGTATAATTAAAAAATTAATAAAATTACAAGACTATATCTGAGTATAGGGCTGTTACAATTTGCAAATGGTGTTAAGTTTGCACTTTTGGCTCGAGTAGCTTCACTTAATACTATTCAGTTCTGTCATGTTTGTGACTGTCTTCTTTCCAGCTGCTGTCTTAATGATTACTCTGCCGTCCTGAGTCCACACATTCTGAAGACCGAAATGGGATATGGCACTGTTTAAAATCTTTAGCCGTTCGTGTGTCAGATCTTCCCTTATTGTAAGCCCTGTCCTTGCTAACTTCTTCTTCTGGGTAAAGATCTCTGCCCTTTTTCGGTACGAGATAAATTTAATTATTATTGGACGAGGTTTGGTGGCACCTGGTAGTTTTCGTCCCACCCGATGGCTCCTGTCAATGTCTGCCTTGGTCACTTCTACGCCTAATTTTTCACGCGCAACCTGTATAAGCAGGTTGTCCGTGTCTTCTTCTTTATTTTCTACAACTCCAAACAGTCGTAGACTATTTCGCCTTTGGTACTGTTCTAGTTCGTCAGTTGCGGCAGATAGTTTCACTTCCAACTCTCGTGCCTTTTTCTCGTATTCAGACACAGACTTCTTTAGTGCTGTAATTTCGGCAGTATTGGCCTCAACAGTTTCACGCATTTTGGCCAATACTGCTGCCGTTACAGTATCTGATATAGTGCCTGCTATAAGATCGAGATTGTTTTCATCGCGAAGCGCAGCGTTTACCTCAGAGCGGACCAGCTCCGCTATGCCGGGAGCCGCGGCCGCACCTTCCGCCAAGAGCGGGCCCGCCGCACCTGCTGCTTCCCCGCTGCTGGACGCGCTGCTATTGGCTCTTCTGTTTACCATTTTCTCGAAGATATTGGCGGAGCACAGAAAAAAAAATAGCACTACTGCACAGAACACTGTTGTTTACACGATTTCCACTTGTACTAGATAACACCACCTGCGAGAACACCTTCGAATTCGACTAAATTTCGCGAGCCGAACTTAACACGTGTTACACTGCAGCCGCCATAACCTGCACATAACTGTCGTGCTGTTTCTTCTTCAAGACAATTCTCAGCCGCATTCGGCAGGGGCAATGAAGATGCTCCTGCATCGTTTTCAAATGGAAATGTGAGATTACCCACAATACAGTCCGCAATTGTCTCCCCCTGAGTTTCATCTCTGGTCACATGAACCGCTGTCTTTGAAGACAACATTTTGACACAGACAACGAGGTGTAGGCCAGCGTGGAGAATTGGCGGAAAGCACTGGCGGCTGCCTTCTATGATGAGGCTATTGAAAAGTTGGTACAACGCTATGACAAAAGTCTAAGTCAGAACGGCGACTACGTAGAGAAGTAGCTGAAAGGTGTAGCTAATTGTTACAAGTAAAACATTTCTGATGTTCACTGTGGTTTCAATTTGGCAATCAATCGGAGCTTACTTTCTGAACAGGCCTCGTAGTTTATGCTGTTTAGACATATTATTTATAATATTTATGTTGTCGGAAGTATGACGAACGTTTTATCTGAGCTAACCAAAACAGTGAGCAATGGGCTAGCCACAGTGGATACACTGGTTCCCGTCAGAATACCGAGGTTAAGCGCTGTCTGGCGTGGCTGGTAGTTGGATGGGTGACCACCCGGGCCGCCAACCGCTGTTGCTGTTTTTCTTGGTGCACTCAGCATCGTGATGCGAACTGAGGAGCTACTTGACCGAACAGAAACGGCTCCGGTCACAGAAAACCATCATAACGACCGGGAGAGCGGTATGCTAACCATACGCCCCTACTATACGCATCGTCATCTGAGGATGACACGGCGGTCGGATGGTCCACATAGGGGACTTGCGGCCTGAAGACGGATTGCGTAACAAAAGAGTATAATATTATTGCCTATATTTTCTTCAATTTTGAGGAACTTCCATTTTGAGAAATACTCCTCATTCTTCGCCTGACTTTCTAAGTCAAGCCTGTGGAAAATATAAGGGCAACAACCTTGTTTTGCCGTTTCTATCCCATTTTTTAACTTACAACATAGCTTTGAACATAATACGCTATTCGAAGATGGAATTGCCTGTTCACTTAAATGTAAAGTAAAGAGCGCAAGTTAAAACATTATTTCAAAATGACATACAAGTATAACACAACTGTGGCATTGTATGACTCAGCTTTCAGTCGGCGATGCTTTGAGAGGTAATGTACTTTAAGAACAAAAATTTTCCCACTAATAATATGTACGGAATTTTTATAAAGCACTCACACTAAACCAAGCACTCATGATACAGCACTCACGCTAAACAAGCTTTCTTCACAAGCGAGGTATTGCAAATGAGACATTCAGGTCGGTATGTAAATTTTGCACTCATACATATTCAAAAAGTGTTGAAGACCATCGCAGACTATAGTTTGTTAAGGGAGGTACTACATATATCTCCGCAAATGTTGGTTCTCCACGAAGAGTTGTGGAGAGATGGAAGCTAGTACGGAAGCCTCGATGGATAGTATTAATCAGGATTAATCATTTTAGGGAATGCCGTAGAGGCGTGATCGCAGTGTACCTAGATATGTTGGTAACGCATTCGTATGGTGAAACTTATGGCAGTATTTGCATAAATACGTGACAGTGCACATAAATAAGCGGAAATTTCCTCTAGGTTTTCTTACATGTGATAACATCTTATTGATGGGTAAGCGTAACGTTGTGAGACGACATAAAATGTCAGCGACCACATGATACCTGTTGTAAAATGGGCACGCGAAGTTGTCGGTACGCTGGGAGAGCTTTGGGAATATCTACACTCCTGGAAATTGAAATAAGAACACCGTGAATTCATTGTCCCAGGAAGGGGAAACTTTATTGACACATTCCTGGGGTCAGATACATCACATGATCACACTGACAGAACCACAGGCACATAGACACAGGCAACAGAGCATGCACAATGTCGGCACTAGTACAGTGTATATCCACCTTTCGCAGCAATGCAGGCTGCTATTCTCCCATGGAGACGATCGTAGAGATGCTGGATGTAGTCCTGTGGAACGGCTTGCCATGCCATTTCCACCTGGCGCCTCAGTTGGACCAGCGTTCGTGCTGGACGTGCAGACCGCGTGAGACGACGCTTCATCCAGTCCCAAACATGCTCAATGGGGGACAGATCCGGAGATCTTGCTGGCCAGGGTAGTTGACTTACACCTTCTAGAGCACGTTGGGTGGCACGGGATACATGCGGACGTGCATTGTCCTGTTGGAACAGCAAGTTCCCTTGCCGGTCTAGGAATGGTAGAACGATGGGTTCGATGACGGTTTGGATGTACCGTGCACTATTCAGTGTCCCCTCGACGATCACCAGTGGTGTACGGCCAGTGTAGGAGATCGCTCCCCACACCATGATGCCGGGTGTTGGCCCTGTGTGCCTCGGTCGTATGCAGTCCTGATTGTGGCGCTCACCTGCACGGCGCCAAACACGCATACGACCATCATTGGCACCAAGGCAGAAGCGACTCTCATCGCTGAAGACGACACGTCTCCATTCGTCCCTCCATTCACGCCTGTCGCGACACCACTGGAGGCGGGCTGCACGATGTTGGGGCGTGAGCGGAAGACGGCCTAACGGTGTGCGGGACCGTAGCCCAGCTTCATGGAGACGGTTGCGAATGGTCCTCGCCGATACCCCAGGAGCAACAGTGTCCCTAATTTGCTGGGAAGTGGCGGTGCGGTCCCCTACGGCACTGCGTAGGATCCTACGGTCTTGGCGTGCATCCGTGCGTCGCTGCGGTCCGGTCCCAGGTCGACGGGCACGTGCACCTTCCGCCGACCACTGGCGACAACATCGATGTACTGTGGAGACCTCACGCCCCACATGTTGAGCAATTCGGCGGTACGTCCACCCGGCCTCCCGCATGCCCACTATACGCCCTCGCTCAAAGTCCGTCAACTGCACATACGGTTCACGTCCACGCTGTCGCGGCATGCTACCAGTGTTAAAGGCTGCGATGGAGCTCCGTATGCCACGGCAAACTGGCTGACACTGACGGCGGCGGTGCACAAATGCTGCGCAGCTAGCGCCATTCGACGGCCAACACCGCGGTTCCTGGTGTGTCCGCTGTGCCGTGCGTGTGATCATTGCTTGTACAGCCCTCTCGCAGTGTCCGGAGCAAGTATGGTGGGTCTGACACACCGGTGTCAATGTGTTCTTTTTTCCATTTCCAGGAGTGTATTATGGAAGAAACTGAAACTACTTACAAAAACCTATGCAGCGCACTCATGAGAATTCGATTTAAAGGATCCACAGTGCGGTCAGATTGAGGGAGAAGATTGAAGGAATTCAAGTGTACACTGCTAGACAGGAGTGAAAAATATATGGAATTACGGCGCAGGAACACGTCGACATTCAAAACCGCTTCAAGCCGTATGGGAATGGATAAATTCACGTCCTGCACGGTTTTCAAGGGAATCGTATACCATTCTTCCTGCATAATAGTGTCAAGTTCATAAAACGACGACTGAGCTGGATAGCGATCATGCACCGTTCTCTCTAGATCGCAAAGGCTCAATGATATTGAAATCTGGTCGCTGTGGTGGCCGAGGAGATGTGACAATTCATCCTACTGCTCATAACATCAGTGCGGGACAATGCGAGCTATGTGAACAGGGGCCCTAATGTCTGCGAACACTGTATAATCATCATCATGGGACAGACACTGTACTACCGGAGGGACCTGATCAGCCAAAATGGTGACATCATCTCTGGCAGTTACGTGATATTGCAGAGTAACCAGGACTTCCATCACCGAATCCCCGCCTTACATCGCTTTTGAACATTAATTCGGCCTGAATTTGGGAACATTGTGAAACAAGACTAATCCGATCAAATTACTACCTTCCGTTGATCCATAGTTCAGGTTTTATTGCTTCGACACCATGTTTTCCTTATATGAGTATTGCGATACTGTCGAGTGATTTAGGAATTAGAGCTTGCCCTGCAGTTCCCTGCTTATGGACCTACTTTCGTATTGTTTTCTTGCTAACAGCGTCCGCGATTACGACATTCACTTCTGCAGTGTCTTAAGCAGTTTTCATCCTCTTGTTTCGTCAGAATCCTCTTCAGTGACCGCCTCTCACGTTAACTAAACACATACTTCGACCACGTTGTGGCCCAGCGGTTGATGTTTCACCGGTTTCCCTGTATGCGTTATAAATGACAGATACGGTGCCGCTTGAAACACCAAATACTTGGGCTATCTTGTTTATGGCGACACGCACCATCGAGTACCAATAATTATCCATTTGATTTCACTTAGCTTCAACTTCGTGCACTCGTAACTGCAATGAACACTGTTGTGACAACGACTGACACTTGATGCGTTTTCAGGATATTTCACAGGTACCGCTGATGGTCAAATACAACAGCGCAATCTGCAGGCGTGGCTAGTGTCTGAATCTACGTTCAAGCACATATTTCTCTCGGTGTTTCCATATTTATCCCCAACCACAGTATCTGTCAGTACTAAAGGTATGGCCGGCCGGTGTGGCCGTGCGGTTAAAGGCGCTTCAGTCTGGAACCGCGTGACCGCTACGGTCGCAGGTTCAAATCCTGCCTCGGGCATGGATGTGTGTGATGTCCTTAGGTTAGTTAGGTTTAATTAGTTCTAAGTTCTAGGCGACTGATGACCTCAGAAGTTAAGTCGCATAGTGCTCAGAGCCATTTGAACCATTTTTGCTAAAGGTATACAACGATTCTGAGCAGTCCTTCACAGGAGCTACTGGAAGAAAGTCTACTGATATAGCTCCCATCATGCGCTATTGTTCGAGTATAGGGAATCAATATTTGAGACAGAGCCGTGTCTGAATTTATTGGTTTCCCTCAAATATCTTCTGAGTTGTGAGTACAGCAACAACTTATGTTTTACTAGGTAACTGGTTAGTTTCTGGACACATAACATCATAAGTACCTTTTAACGTGATGAGAATTATATCCAGGGACTTTCACCTGAGTATGAATTCGTAAACGTGTCTGTATTACTTCATTTCAACACTGAAAAATACGTAAATGAAACAAGTAACCAGAGAGATCATTTAATGTAAGAAGTTAAACTTCGACAAAAATATTCGTCATGTTTTCCATTTTATAGCTTTCACTTTTCTCATCAACCTTGCTCTTGTTCTTCAGTATCCAAGATTCTTGATCACTAACTTCGATGGCTGCATTTAAAAGGTCTTCGTGATCTTCCTGATTTCTGTCTGTAGTTCCAGCGAATCTTCTCTTAGTTCTAAACGAAATTAATAGTGCCGAGTTTCTATCAAATTCTAGATCTTGACGTCGTATAATATTTCATTTTCATAGTACTGGCTTCACATAACATTTCATTTTCATAGTTTTCCTAAACGTGCTTCCCTGCGAACTAAATGCTCACGCCCTGTGTTCATGTTTGGATTTCTTTCGCACCAGTAGTATCGATTTCCTTACTTATGTCCTTAGCATACCGAGCGACAGGGAAGTAACTTATTTATATACCTCCGTACTCGCCCTGTTCCCTCTTATTTTATTCTCATAGTCTTTGAATGATTTTTGTTTTAATTAACCAATATATTTTGACAATAACTATATCGCCTTCACTCCAAAGATTCCCATTTACATTTCCTGAACGTATCTGTTACATTTACGTATCGACTAAACCGACTACTTAACGAACCTAGCAGTGCATCTCCGAATGCCGTCTTTGTAAGGAATCTAAATACAGTAAGAGAAGTCTAGAATTAGTCATACTTGCATCTCGTATGCGAATTCGTTTACAAAAGCATTACCATTTCTAAAATATGTTTTTCCTTCTCTAATACTGATCTTATGTGACCGTCCCATTCGATGACGCTTCTTAGTGTTACACCTAATACTTATACGACATGGCGTGCTCAAGATTTACACCAGTAGTCTTGTGATCTGTACCGTTGTTCCTTTTTTCCTTTCTTACAGGTACTATGTTAGATTTACCTACATTTAAGGAGAGTTGCCGTTCATTACATCAAGGGGAAATTTTGATCAGTTTCTCTATTAGCTCTAACTTGGTGTTACACAGTGTCAGTATCTGTCGAGATATGAACAATATTTGGTAACTAAACTGCTGAAGTGGAGTCATGCACGAATTATGGCTTCATTGAGTAGGAGAAACCAGTAAATAAGCCAGATAATGTTTTCCTCTTCATCGTTTTACATGTAGCCTCCCACAAGTTTCATCAAATTTTAATTGACGTTGCTGTTTCGCGTTACAGTGCCAACATTTGTGTACTACGTTCTTCGTTATAAAGGAAGTCAAAGTAACATGTTCCTCTACATTTTGAAGCGCAAAGTAAAAGAATCTCATTGGCTCAGAGATAAAATGATTTATTTAACAAAGACCGAAGGTTTTTATTTTTCTCGCTGGCCAGTATTTAAATAATTCTGTACTAGATCATCAAGAGTGGTGTTTCACTAGAATGGTTGTTCTGCTTCAGGAATCCGAACGAACCGCAGGAGCCGGACCTGGTGCATGGCGCCCGCCAGGAGAGGAACCGCTTCAAGAACATCGAGTGGACGGCGTACGAGGCAGTCCACAAGAAGTACCTCAACCTCGGTACTTGTCCATTCCTACATTACAGCACTCACAAAATAATAAGCCGCTACTGGCATTGTCGGTTACTGTCGTGCCACAAGCGCACTAACGGGTACCTTACTTCAACTGGTACTTCTAATTTCAGATACGATAACCCATTCGTCACTTCTCTCTACTTACTTTTTCATCAACGAGAAGACTAAACATTTTAATCGTTGCAGTTCATTTTATGAAGTTAACGAAGGCAATGCAGTTCCTGGTTATTCACTATAAGCGATAAGCAAGAACCTGCCCAAGTACTAAACTTGTGAGGAAATATTCTCCTGAAGAAACATGAATGAATTCACTTTTAGATTACTGTGCAAGTTAAACAGTGTGATATACTAATGTCTCTATCATCTCAGAATGCAATTCGTCTGCTTGGTTATTACTGAAAACAAGATATGTTGCGGATTCTTTAGTATCTTTCTCAGGTACATATTCCTACCCCCGATCCACTATTTACATCTTAAGTATGGCAAAGTCAAGATTACGTAAATATATTTTACTACTCAACATTTTAGAATCGCATATTACGCAGTCGTCAGTCTTCTTCCCCTACTGTTCGCTCTGGTTCTATGGTCCCCTGATGTCAAATCAGATATGCTGTAATTCTGTCTCTCGGTCTTGTCAGTGTTTCCCACATGTTCCTCCCTTCGTCGATAACATGGAAAACCCCTTTACTCTATTCTACACTGACTCCAGGTATTCAGTCTCCTTCTGTAGCAGAACATCACTTACGCCTTGATTCTCCTACTTTCCAATTTCTCAGTCGTCAATGGTTCACTTCCACTCCATTCTATGCTCCTAAAGTATATACTCAAAAGTTTATTCCTGTCATGAAGACCGATATTTGATACTACTAGAAAATCTTTCGCCAGCAATATCCTCTTTACTTGTTCCCCCTGTTCCAGTCTCCATTTTATGTCGTTCAGACCTTGTTCCTCATGCACTATTTTGTTTCCAAGGTAGAACTATTCTATCATTTCGTTTTCTTTGTGGACCTCTATATTGATGTTAAGTTTATCGCTAATTTCACTTCCGTTAATGCTTGTTACTGGCCTTTCTTCAGTTTACTCTGCGTCCAAATTATGTGCCCATAAGACAGTCACTGCCATTCAACAGGTTCCGTATTTATTCATTACCTTCACAGAGAATAGAGTCATCATGAGTGAATATCATCAGTGGTATAAATTCACCCTAAATTTCAATCTCAGTGCCAAGCTATTTTTCTTCTTCGTCATTGCTTCTTCGATATACAGATTGAATAGTGGGAGTGAGACACTGCATGTGTGTTTAACAACCTTTTTAATATAAGTACTTATTTCTCGGTTTTCCATTTTTATTGCTCATTTTGGTTTTTGTACGTATTGTTTATCACTCTTATACCCACATTTCCGAGAATTTTTAACACCTTACACCATTTTACACTGTCAACACTGTTTCGAGCTTCCACACATTATTAAGTAATGTTAAAAATAAATTTGCCATTCGCAATCTATCGATCTAAATAACTTTTCTACAATAAGTTTTACATCGTTGTAAATGCCTAACTGTGAAAGAAACACAGTCGAACGGAAAACATAGGAAAACCACAGTAAGCGGTAACTAGGCATGTATAAAAATCAAGTCTGGTTTCAAATTTGTGAATACTTCTTTAGAAGCTCCAATTTTTGTATGTACATGTAGCAAAGGACTTTCCCTTCTATTTACTAGAAAGAAAATTTTTTAAAAAAAATAAAGAAGCACAGAAATGCTGTAATTTCACCGAAGCATGTCTGGGCAAAAGAAAAAAGAAAAGATTTTCGTTTGCTCAAGATGGATCCCAAACAAAAGCATATTTACAGTTGTTACTTCTGTTCAGCCTAATCGAGAGAAGTTCAATGTACCGACTTTATTCTAGCTGAGGTCCTGCAGCAGTGGAGACAATGGGTCCGTTTCTAGCAAGAGTGGATCTCAAATTCTAGCGTCGCGGTTTCCATTAATAGCTTCGCTGAATTGCATCATACAAGTGGATATATTGCTGCAGCATCAAGTTAATGACAGTTTTCTTTCTCCACCGTCAGTCGCCTGAGTTAATGTTATGCTAATGATACGTTTATCATCAGATCCTTAAGTCTCAAGACACTTAACATACGTGTAATACGTCAACCTCTTAACAAATGAAAGTTTCTACATGAGTCGAGGCATATTACACACATTAAAAAACGTTTTGCATCACCATGTTCCCAGAACTCCTGAAGATAGACGTTGACTGTGGATATTGTATCACAGACACAGTCCCTTTGACTGTTCAGAGATGTCACTAGACCCGCCTAAAGATGTAAACATGAGCAGCGCCTATTAGACAGCCGGCCGGTGTGGCCGTGCGTTCTAGGCGCTTCAGTCTGGAACCGCGTGACCGCTCCGGTCGCAGGTTCGAATCCTACCTCGGGCATGGGTGTGTGTGATGTCCTTCGGTTAGTTAGGTTTAAGTAGTTCTAAGTTCTAGGGGACTAATGATCACAGATGTTAAGTCCCATAGTGCTCAGAGCCATTTGAACCAAGCGTATTAGACGGAGGGGGTCCGACAGCCGATCAGTTCCAGTCAGTCCACGAGGAAGGAGCTATACGGCTCGTGTTGTCTGTAGTTCATCCATGCCTAGACGTTCAATACCGCGGTTCGATCGCCTCCGCATTGTTTCATTGTCTGGGACAAGCTTTCAACAATCGAGGTGTTCAGGCGTCTCTGAGTGAACCAAAGCGATGTTGCTCGGGCATGGAGGAGGTACAGAGAGATAGGAGCTGGCGATAACCCATGGTGATACTTAACGGATTATTGCTCGGAGGAACCCCAGACAGCAACACCACCATGTTGAATAATGCTTTTCGTGCAGCCACAGGACGTCGTGTTAAGACTCAAACTATGCGCAATAGGCCACATGATGCACAACTTCACTCGCGACGTCCATGGCGAGGTCCATCTTTCCAACCACAATACCGTGAAGCGCAGAACATATGGGCCCAACAATATGCCGAATGGACCGCTCAGGAGTGGCATCACGTTATCTTCACCGAAACATCGGAGACGTGTTTGGAGGCAACCTGGTCAGCTTGAGCGCCTTAGACACGCTGTACAGTGAGTGCAGCAAGGTGGAGGATCCCTACTATTTTGGGGTGGCATTATATGGGGCCGACGTACACCGATGGTGGTCATGGGAGGCGCCGTAACGGCTGTACGATATGTGAATGTCATCCTCCGACCGATAGTGCAACCATATCGGCAGCATATTGGCGAGGCATTCGTCTTCATGGACGACAATTGGCGACCCCGTCGTGCACATCTTGTGAATGAACTCCTTCAGGATAACGAAATCGCTCGACTAGAGTGGCCAGCATTTTCTCTAGACGAGAACCCTGTCGCACTTGCGTGGGATAGATTTAAACGGCTGTTCATGGAAGACGTGAGCCACCAACGACTCTGAGTGATCTACGCCGAATCGCAGTTGAGGAAGGGAACAGTCTGGGCCGACGGTGTCTTGATGAACTTGTGGATAGTATGGCACGACGAATACAGGCATGCATCAATGCGAGAGGACGTGCTACTGGGTTGGTTCAAATGGCTCTGAGCACTATGCGACTTAACTTCTGTGGTCATCAGTCGACTAGGACTTAGAACTAATTAAACCTAACTAACCTAAGGACATCACACACACCCATGCCCGAGGCAGGATTCGAACCTGCGACCGTAGCGGTCGCTCGGCTCCAGACTGTAGCGCCTAGAACCGCACGGTCACTCCGGCCGGCGATGCTACTGGGCATTAGAGGTACCGGTGTGTAAAGAAATCTGGACCACCACTTCTGAAGGTCTCGCTGTATGGTGGTGCAATATGCATGTGTGGTTTTCATAATCAATAAAAAGGGCGGAAATTATGTTTATGTTGATCTCTATTCCAATTTTCTGTACATGTTCCGAAACTCTCGGAACTGAGGCGGTGCAAAGGGAAGCGAAGTAAAATTAGAATTTAACTCCCAGTCAACGACAAAACCACTGGAGAAAAGAATTATTTCACTTTCTTTTTCAAACTAAAGTCAAATTATCAGGTTTGTTGTATCACATCTCCAATTTCTCTCCTGTGGCGACATCTTCATCTCAGAGTAGCACATGCACCATATGTCCTGAATTATTCCATGTTTTTCACACATTTCCTATCATCTTGTCCCTAATTCCTGTTATTTTTAGACATATGTTCGTCTTTTCGCTGGTTCCTCGGAGGACCTCCTTCGTGCCTTATCTGAGAAGCCCATCTGTTTTTCAATATCCTTGTATAGCACTATACCTTAAACGCTATTATTTTATTTTCCGGTTTTATCAAAGTCCGTCATTTGATTCCATACCATGCTGTGTCCCAACGTCCATTCTCGGAAATATCTTGATCGAAATACGGCTTACGCTTGACACTACATGACTTGTATTTGGGTGGAATATCCCAGTTTGCTTTTGATGGTCTGATTCTTATATCCTCATTGCTTCGTCCACCGGGAGCAGTTTAGCTTCCAAGGTACCAGAATTCCCTCGTCTAGTTTGTGTTCTTTAGTTCTGATATTAAGTTTATCGCTAAACAGATTTCTCCTACTCCTCATTACCTTCGTCTTTATTCAGCTTCCTCTCAGTCCACATTCTGTTGTATTCATTATGCTGTTCATTGCATTCAGCAGGTTACATAATTCTTCACATTCTCTAAGGACAGAAATGTCATCATCACGTAATAGCATTGATATTCTTTCACCCTGAATTTTAATCCGGATCATTAATCTGTCTTTTATTACAAATTGTTGATGGTGTACTGCACTAACCAGCTGCAGTTCGTTTTTAGTTAATGTATCGAAAAATATTTTGAAACCCGTTACCGATTTCATAATACTCAGCACCAGACGCCTTTCTGTGTTTCCACAGAATACATGATACGTTCGTTTGCAGGTGTTTCGCCCTAGGATAAACAACAATTCACAATTACGAAAGCGTAATAATGATGGCTAAACTGCAGACTTGTTTTACAGTTCACGTACCAAGTGTCCGCTTGAAACTTCTCTGTTTATCATTTTTCTCCAGCGCCTCATATTAATATTATTCGTATTTTTACTCCTCCGTACTTAACAAATAATACTTAACGTAAAATGCGTTTTCAGTTCAATGACACCCTATACCGAAATGCCGCATTTTTGTAAAGAATCAGTCTGATACAACATCGTTGACGCTCATGTACTATGTAACCAAACTGTATTCGTTATGATGTGTTTCAAGTGTATCATAATATGTGACGCTTATTAGTAAATAGTTTTGTGGCCCAACGAATGTGTATAAAATTTGTGTGTAAAAATGCGGACAACATGACACGAATCGTTGAGGGAAAAAAAAAAAGAAATTAAAAATAAACTACACCGTCGGAAACATCACGAAAATTTTATTCTATGTCTTTAGCGCAACCCATCATTATTACACCTTTGTAACTGCGAACCATAGGTTATCCTGCGGCAAGTCACCTGTAATCCAACGTAACATGAATTTCGGCGGAAACGTGAAAGCTGCCTGATGATGAGTATTATCAGTTCGAAACAGATAACGGTACTTCTTCAAAACAGTGTCCATAAACCGATATGTGGCTAGTTACTGCTGTACACCAGCACCAATTTGTATTAAATTACAGCCAGGGTCTGCAATCGTTTGTTGCACGTGTCTTTTATTTCCTTCATCGTTTTTTCGACGAGAATTTCGATCTTGTCCCAACCTACATCATCGAAACATTTTCTATGCCGACAAAACCTATTAACCTGTCTTCATTTTCCTTAAGTCTTGATTCTGTTATGCTACAGAAAAAAATGCCTGCTATACCGTTGCTTGCAAATATGTCGGTGACCAGTTATTCTTCATTTACTGAACGTCCCCCTTTGCTATGTAATCGTTACGTGTTTGAATGTCAGTGCCATTCGTTATCTGTAGAATTTTAGATCTGCTGTAGCGTTGCTTGGAAATATGTCGGTGACCTCTTATTCGGTGACCTCTTATCTATGAAGATAATACAACCAATGAGGCTACACCAAGTGCCTTACTTTCCCTTATCAAAACCAGAGTGTATTTAAACGTAATATCAAATTAAGTGTCACATTTATGTCAACATTTACAAATACGTGCATTTCAGATTTTTACGATTCAAATGAATGCTGAAGTACGAATGTGTGCACTTTGTCCATGTGTCATTAAAAATCAGTTGGTTCGTAGCGTACATCCAGGTTTTTCAGGTTAGTCGGAGACCTTCTTTTCTTGATTCGTTTACATGTTGTTCTTGCAGACACGAAGCCGAAGGTGAAGACGCACTACCGCGCGCACCGGCTCTCCTTCTGGCTGAACCTGGTGCCCGACCTGCACCGTCCCGGCGGCGACGACGTGCCCGCCTCCCACCACCGGCTGCCCGACGACGACGGCGCACCGCCCCCGCTGCCACCACTCGTCACGAGCCGCCCCCTCGCACCTGCCGCCCCCGACTCCGCCGTCGGTGGAGGCGCAGCCGCGACGCCCACGCCGCCCGCGACGTCCGGCGGCGATAACGCGACGGCGCCGAGCCAGCCTCCAGCCGCCGCCAACGAAGACTCCGCGTCCGCCATTTCAGCCTCCGCCGCCGCGCCGCCACAGCAGCCGGAGGACGGCTTCGCGGCCTACTCCACGGCACTCAGCGTCACCATCGCCATCGGCTGCTCGCTGCTCATCCTCAACGTGCTCATCTTCGCGGGCGTCTACTACCAGCGCGACAAGACGCGGCTGCAGGGCGGCAGCGGCGGAGGAGGCCCCGGAGGCGGCGGGGGTGGTGTCGGAGGCGGGGCGGCGGCCGTCGTCGGTAAGAAGCGGTCCGAAAACGGCCAGATGCCCAACAGCATCTGCGGCGACCTGCTGGTGGCGGACAGCGGCAAAGGGGACCCCCACGGGCCGCACCACCACCACGCACACCACCACCAGATGCCTCCTCCCGAGTTCGCCGACTTGCCGTCCGCTACGGGCAACGGCGGGAGCGGCGGGGGCGGTGTACCAGGGAGCGGAGGTGGCGGAACACCTGGAGGAGTCTCAGTGCCGAGGCCTCCGCCCCCACCGAAGACGCCGAAGCCGGCGACGATCCCCGCTCTGTCCGCGACGGCGCAGCCGGAGTCCCAACCCCTGCTGCCGCCGCACGCTATCCCACTGCTAGCCGGGGGCGGTTCCGGGACGCTCACCAAGAAGAAGGGGGCTGCTGCCACCGCCGCGGGGGCGGCAGCGGCGGCGGCAGCCGCGAGTGCCGCCAACAAAATGGAGGAGCTGCGTGTGTGACAGCAGGACTACATGACGACGGATGTGTGAACCAGCCTATACGCTGCAGGGTGGCCACACCAGGCACTGCTCCGCGAAATATTAACGGGGACAGTGGGCAATACGGTTAAACCCTTTTAGGCTGGGTCGTGGTGGACTGAAGCCATCGTAAAGGCACTTGAGCTACGTCGTCCGTCGCATAATCCTCCACACAGGGACACTCCTTAACTCTGCAGTAATATTTACGAATTCCTTTCATTAACGTCTGCAGCACGAAGAGGGTACACGTGTAATATGATCGGATATTTCTCCCCTCTTTATAGTCACAATGAGCTGCAAATGCGTGACAGAAATATTCACTATTTATCGAAACCTATATTGGTTTCTGCCAAAGTCTATTTACCAGAAGTCCCTCAAAATCCAAAGTACCTTATGTCCTTTGGTTATGTCTGTCCATTCTCGTAAAATAACGTCATACTATTGTTGATTAAAACATTGCGTGAAATAAACGTCACCAATCTATTAAGAAGTAAGTAACTCGCAAGAACAATACGAATATCTATGTCCCTTCTCAGTCACAATATATCTTTATGCAATTGTGCTTTCAGCCTTGTTTGCTAATCTGCAGACGTTAATCGATAACACATCGCTTTGCTCAGATCTCGAGAAGGAAACCAACATATACAATTCGGACTTACGCCTCTATAAAATCATTTCCCATAAGCTCCGTGCCATCTGTTATACTCACATGTGGTCTGCTCATGTGAGCATCACTTAACGTGACTCCAAATTATGTATCGTATTTATGAATATTTATGCTTATCACGATATCCATTGGTTACACTCTGTCTGCGTCTGAACCATCAGTTGCCACATCACAAGGTAATAAACAAGGACGACAGTCACTGGTGTAACATTTTATAATACATGTCAGGAAACGAACTTCATTTGAGTTTCATCTAACCACGGTTGCATTATCTGATGTTGCGTGTTCATGTCTGCGTGTTTCCTTACCAGATTTCAGTATCCGTACGGGTCTGCCATTTTTTAAGTTTGTGCTGGACTGATGGAAGACGGGAAAGGCCTTTCTAAAAAAACTTAATATGTGTGACGAAGTGATTGATGGAAACGTGTGTGTTCATACGTCTTGTTCATACGTCAGAATTCCGAATATATGGCTCAACGGCTCAATAAGTGTGCTACTGGCGTGTGCAGAAAGTTGTTAACATAAATATTTATGTACACATAGAACTTATAACTACGTGGAGAACGAAGTTATACACAGTACAGCTGAAACAATTGTCTAATTCAGTTGAATTGTAAGAAAAATATCTGAAACTTTGAGAACGTTAAAAATAAAGTATTTTTGAAAATATTAAGAATGATAAACATTACGAATGATAAAGTTTCTGTCTGTCCCTCTATCCTTCCCTGAATTTTCAGGTGAGAGCCTGCACAAGAAATCACGGTCACAGTTCCTCAACGTAAAATTTGCATTTTGTTACAAAAGAAAATAGCGTTGACAGGAGAGAATTTACATTGATTTAATATTATACAATTAACAAATAGTTATCGTTGTTCAAATGTTCATTGCAAAACTACTTTATAGTGTTTTCTTCATTCATAACGTTACGGTCAGAATCGTAGTAAGACAAAGAACCTATAGACAAATGCATTCTTATATAAAATTGCAAAAAGATAAATTCCTTTTCATCGCTATTTACTGCAAAGCTGATGACAAGCGGGTAACATATCACTTCGTAATAGCTTATGAATGTCATCTTTCGTAAGACGTAAAACTAAATCACTCCCGACTCTCACTAGTAGATTCTTGTAAATTTTGTAATCGACATGGCATACCAATAATCTATATATATCGTTTGACAGTTTCGCACAAGGCTAAAATATATACATCATGCAACTGTCTAAACAAGACATCATTAAATATTTATAAGGAATTTGTTTCACATATTAACATGCAATACAATCTCATAGTTACTGTTGCATTAGGCAAATCTATTATTAAGTGACTGTCATCAGACTAAATTCTCCAGTTACTGTACTTGTGTTTTAGTCCATTCCTTGGCTAGTGGCCCCCTAGAAAACTAGAAAATCTTATTTGTAAACATCGGAAGCATCGCTATGCTCACATTTATTTAATTACAGCTGCATAATTCTACAGATTTCACCTTCGAATATTTACTCACAAAATAAGATACATATCCCTGCCGCCATCGTTGCACCTAACTCGGCAGTTCCTCACTACGTACATTAAAAAAAAAAAAACATACGGATCATACGCATCCTCCTGAAGAGAGTTATTAACTTTCATTATTTCTCTTGCTTTAAAACTTGCAACTTTTTGGGAATTTTCTCTCCACTAATTCTGAATGCAGTACATTGAAGGGCATTTGTGCAAGTACCACCTTCTCAAAGCCTTCTTTTCACTACGTCGGTATCTCAAGATTCCTTAGAGATCTTTACTTTATAGTTCTGTGTATACTACAATAAGATAGCGATGGTGCTATGAGAGTAAGTGTGTCGTATGATCAACGGATAGTTTCTCCCATAGCCTCTTGTGACATACCCTTTTGCCATTGGTATCACTTATGCAGCCATGGCCTGCCATAAAATGTAAAAGTTAACGTACTTACGTTAGTGTAAATTGATGACACAAACAAATTCCACGGGATCAGTCACGTGTTGTTGACGTAAGTTTGACACATGAGATAAAGTATTATGACTTTGTATTTCGAAAAACATTATTTTGATAATCGGCACGTACTCTCTCATTCTCCACATCTATAACCATGAATGATTTTCTATCAAACAATATTAAATCTGTATAAATGATTACCAGGCCATGCACGCTGTAATAAGAACAAATGTAAGGAAAGAATTATGTAATGAGGAATACCTGTTCTTGTATATACAATTATATAAAATGTATTCAAATCCTGGTGCTATTAAATGTAAGAATAGTGTCACTTTAAATCTATTGTATATCTCTTTCAGTAAGACGTCGCTGTCTTTAGGTTTCCTTGTGCCAGTACTGCAACACTCCTCGAAATTAGAGTATTAGCTGTTGACGATATTGGCCACTAAATACCGATTGTATTACTGAACACTTGAAAAACTCGTATGGATGACGTTGAGTGTTATAATGTGTAATTTACACATACATCTAAATCTTTAAACCTTAGCTTTCTGGAGGAGGGTACTTTGTTTACCACCTATACTTTCCCGCCTTTCCCTTTCCTATCGCGAATGGTTTGCCGGAAGAACGGCTGATGGTAAGCCTCCATGTGGTCTGAAATCTCTCTTTTATCTCCAGGCTCTTTTCGCGGGGTATGCTTACAGGGAATCAATATATAGATTGTCGGTTGCAGGAACGGACACTCTCGGAATTTTAACAAGAGAAAAATTTAGAAATTTGATGTAAGGTCTTATGGGAGTAAACTGCTGAGGTCATCGGTCCATAGGCTTACAAACTACTTAATCTAACTTTAATTTACTCTAAGGGCAACCAACACACCCATGCCCGAGGGAGGACTTGAGCCTCCGACGGGGGAAACCGCGCGTACCGTGACAAGCAGCCAGAGACCGCGCGGCCTAAGAGCAGATCGCATGATGATGCAGAACGCCTTTCTTGCAGCGTGCAGGGTCTGCCACTGGAGCTGAGTATCCCCGTATCGCTTTTATGCTTACTAACTGAAAATGTAACGAAACGCGTTGCTCTTCTTTGGATTTTTTTCTATTTTCTCTGTCAGTCCTAAAATGGTACGGATCCCATACTAATGAGTAATATTCAAGTACTGGTCGAACGAATGTTTAGTTGGCCACTTCCTTTGTTGACGGACTACTTGGGGATCTTTTACGTCTGAAGACTTATCTTCGTTCAGGATAACAAGCTGTGTTCCGTTTGCTAGAAATCTTAGATCCAACCACACAGTTGATCTGATATTTCGTATTCTCGTATTTTGTTCCATGGCCTCATTACGAAACTGTAGCGAACGTCTACCGAATGTTAAAAGAACACAGTATCGGACCTCACGCCGGGATCTCCTGTTTTCTGCGTCTCGTGGACGAACAGAGCGAGCTACGCTTCACAGGATCGTTGTTTTCGGAACTAGAGAGGAGATTTTTGGTCACCAGAAATTTCATAATACGCTAGAACAATACATGTTCCCCAATTCTACAACAGACCGACGTCAGATGATGATGATGACGATGTTTGGTTTGTGGGGCGCTCAACTGCGCGGTCATCAGCGCCCGTACAATATCCCAAACTTTACACAATCCAATTTTAGCCACCTTCACCAATGATGATGATGAAATGATGGGGACAACACAAACAACCAGTGTCCGGGCAGAGAAAATCCCCAACCCGGCCGGGAATCGAACCCGAAACCCCGGGACCCAGAGGCAACCGACGACCAAGATATACGCATATAGTTCCGTGCGTGTGTTCGACGACTTTTACTGGCAATATCGTTGTGCTGAAAAGATTGTGATAAACGTTGCGATCCACATGTAGTCAATTGAAAGAAATTTTTTTTGGTCATCAGTCTACTGACTGGTTTGATGCGGCCCGCCACGAATTCCTTTCCTGTGCTAACCTCTTCATCTCAGAGTAGCACTTGCAACCTACGTCCTCAATTATTTGCTTGACGTATTCCAATCTCTGCCTTCCTCTACAGTTTTTGCCCTCTACAGCTCCCTCTAGTACCATGGAAGTCATTCCCTGAAGTCTTAACAGATGTCCTATCATCCTGTCCCTTCTCCTTATCAGTGTTTTCCACATATTCCTTTCCTGTCCGATTCTGCATAGAACCTCCTCATTCCTTACCTTATCAGTCCACCTAATTTTCGACATTCGTCTATAGGACCACATCTCAAATGTGAAGGCAATACCGTATGAAATCGTCACTGGCTTCAGAAACTTTACGTAAGTCCTCTTTCCCCGACTAACTGAACGATTCAAATTAAAGTGAAATGTTCGTTGGTCGTTATAAAATGACAGTAGTCTGTTGTCACACCCGTCATTTGCATGACGTTCCACACTTTGTCTCACTGACGATACATCCTTTTTGCTTCACGTTGTGTGCCACATGAGAGAAGCTGTAATTTATTCCAGTGTTTGGTTACGAACGATCCAAAGCTACTAGCGCAACTGTGTGGAACATCCAAAGATGACATGTTACCTCCACTGTCATACTACTCACGCTCTGGTGAATATCTCCGTGATCTCGTTTGGCTACCGCATCATTTCCTTACCGACGTAGCTCTGGAATAACCTCAGCTGATTTTTCTCAACATGTGAAACAGTGTTCACTTGCCTAAAGCCAGCTAATTAATGTATGAAACAAAACTGTTGTCACTAAGTGCACACACATCTCCAGTAATGAAAAAGAAACTGAACTTCGTAATGGTATTATAATATGGAGTTATGTCACAGAAACTAAAATGAAAGGTTAGATACACTGGTGTTAAAAAACGCTTTGCCCACAAACGATGACTTAAAATAGCATCTCATCTCATCCATCAACCACAAAGAAAAATTATCAGTTCAGGCGTACGTGACGTAGCATGAATTCATTTGAAAGAACTCTATACAGACGGAAAAAGATTGCAACGCAAAGTCCTGGAGGGGTAGTAAATGTGTATCGACAGCTATAAAAGGAAGAATTTAACAGTTGATGAAATGACAGAATTCTAGGCTACACGTATATTTACTGATACTGATTCAGTCTTGTTAAAGTACACCTGGATTTATGTTTTTATAATAACGCGACCGTACTGGAAGCTATGACAATTTACACTTTTTTCATATAAACTGCAACTACTTTATCACCATCCATGCGCCTGTCACCGAAGATGCTCCCATTGACTATGCCTAAGACGGTGAGACCGAATAGACATTTAGTGTGGTCCAACATTTTAGTATTAGAGTACTATAAATATTAGCGCATTGACTGGCGACTTGTCAGCAAATTACACAAGATCGTACAGACCAGCGGAATACAACCAACAGAGCTGACGGAAAACTGAAACTGTGAAATCGTCTATGTGTTCCAAGTATTTGCTTTTCTTTTAATTTCGCCTCGGTATTTGATGCACTTTGTTTATTGTCCATAAAACTTCCGTTAGCACGTAAGGATTGCCACACTCCTGACTACGAAAAGTGAACTACCATCAAGACCCCAAGAAACACATGTCAATTTGGCATTAACGGTGTAATGTGCTTGGATATACACTGCCAGTAATAAGCACTTCATCGAATCCACGCAAATTAGCTTGGAGTAGCGTCATCTACGTATAAGAAAAGGTTGTGTAGTGGATATGGCATTCGGAAACCGTATCGGAATATTGTTTAGTTGTGAGAAAGTGGTGTTATACCTCGTGTAAAATGCTGAAACATCTGCCAGCACGTGTAGGAATTCTATCACGGGAAGATCGTAGCCAAGTGAGACAGCAGTTTATCGTTTGGCGATATTGGTGCTCACGTTCGGCCAGATCCGACGACAGTCATGCAAACATAGAATCGATGGATCCTGGAATGTCATACACTACGCCATGCTGGATCTTGGCTGCTCCATGGACATGTACTCTGATATACAAATTATTGGTGCAGCCATGCAGATATGTAGGCTATCTGATCATAAGCACACGGACACTGCTACGTAACTCGTAAAAGACCACTAGGTGTGACGAAAGACGAAAAGGCCAATATAAAAGGAGGGGAGGAGTGGTGATGTGTTGTCGACGAGAATCAATAACAGCAGAATGGATGGGAGAGATCACTGACTTCGAACATGAACTAGTTATCGTATTTCACCCGTGTAATATGTCCATCAAGAACATTTCTAGCCTTTGAAAGCTGCCCATAACGATCGGTGATAGTAGTAAGACTGCGGGTATTCTGGGCCACTCTACATTGCTACTATATTTGTCTCCTTCGTCTGCTCCTGCCGCGCTCCCTATCTCATCGATGATGTTGTGCATTGTTGTCCCTCCTCCTTTCTGGTCCCTTATGTTTCCCAGCAGTCTTATGATGTCACTGTGATAGTAGTATCCTTGTCCAAGTGTAAGTTCTGGGGAAATTCAAACTGCCAAGACTTGCATTTGTCCCATTCAATGAAAATCCAAGATTTCAGACTCTGTGATATTGAGATAACCTGAATGGTGGTGCGTTTTTCCTTGCCCTATGATGTCAGAATTGAAGAGGTCGGACTCTGGGATACTAGGTGAGGCTGTAGGGTTATAAAATCACTTTTACTAAGCGCAGAACTCAATATCGTGGACTCTGGGATACTGAGTCAGCCTACATAGTTGTCAGATCACTTGCGATTGTAGTTCAAGATGCCAGACCCTGGTATACAGGACCAGCCTGCTTGTTTACAAGTCACTTGTGCTACATATGTGGTCCAAGATGGCTGAACAAGTAATACTGGTCCTGCCTGCATAGTTTTCAGATTTCTCCAGCCGTGTGAAATCAGAATCCATGCGGAGCTAGTGTACATCGTAGATTTTCCCCAGCCCTGTTACATCAGAATATTAGATAACAGGCAATGGGATACTGTGTCAGCCCAGATAGTTGCCAGGTCACTTTTGCTAACTACAGAACGCGTTACTAGGTTTAAAATGGTGGAAACTTAAAAAAATCGTCGATTTTCTCCTCTCCTATGACGTTACATTTCGCTTGCCTTAAGTTTAAAATGATTAGGCAATCACTTAGGCAAAGTTTAAAATGGCAAGAACCCAGAACCAGACAACCTGTCATCATTTTAAAACATGTATGAACATTAATCACTGTTTGTGTGGTAACGTAAGACTGGTAGAGTTATGCACGTGCAGTATTATTTACACAGTGTGTTGTAGCTCATTGGATGGTCATGGGTGTTGGCCTGCACTAAATCACTGTTGCCACCACCGTCAGAATCCATGGCCGTCATCCGGATGTCGACAAATCCTGGTGTCAAACGTTGCAGAATGCTTGATATCATACAGTGCATTGCACCAGGGAGAAGGCTTTTACCTACGCATTGCAGCTTGCAAGGTGTTTCTCTCACTATGCTACGTCATTAGTTTGGTATGTTAGCAGTTCTCCGTCCTCTATTGTTTGCTAAGGCAGTGCACCACTGTAATACACTCCTGGAAATGGAAAAAAGAACACATTGACACCGGTGTGTCAGACCCACCATACTTGCTCCGGACACTGCGAGAGGGCTGTACAAGCAATGATCACACGCACGGCACAGCGGACACACCAGGAAGCGCGGTGTTGGCCGTCGAATGGCGCTAGCTGCGCAGCATTTGTGCACCGCCGCCGTCAGTGTCAGCCAGTTTGCCGTGGCATACGGAGCTCCATCGCAGTCTTTAACACTGGTAGCATGCCGCGACAGCGTGGACGTGAACCGTATGTGCAGTTGACGGACTTTGAGCGAGGGCGTATAGTGGGCATGCGGGAGGCCGGGTGGACGTACCGCCGAATTGCTCAACACGTGGGGCGTGAGGTCTCCACAGTACATCGATGTTGTCGCCAGTGGTCGGCGGAAGGTGCACGTGCCCGTCGACCTGGGACCGGACCGCAGCGACGCACGGATGCACGCCAAGACCGTAGGATCCTACGCAGTGCCGTAGGGGACCGCACCGCCACTTCCCAGCAAATTAGGGACACTGTTGCTCCTGGGGTATCGGCGAGGACCATTCGCAACCGTCTCCATGAAGCTGGGCTACGGTCCCGCACACCGTTAGGCCGTCTTCCGCTCACGCCCCAACATCGTGCAGCCCGCCTCCAGTGGTGTCGCGACAGGCGTGAATGGAGGGACGAATGGAGACGTGTCGTCTTCAGCGATGAGAGTCGCTTCTGCCTTGGTGCCAATGATGGTCGTATGCGTGTTTGGCGCCGTGCAGGTGAGCGCCACAATCAGGACTGCATACGACCGAGGCACACAGGGCCAATATCCGGCATCATGGTGTGGGGAGCGATCTCCTACACTGGCCGTACACCACTGGTGATCGTCGAGGGGACACTGAATAGTGCACGGTACATCCAAACCGTCATCGAACCCATCGTTCTACCATTCCTAGACCGGCAAGGGAACGTGCTGTTCCAACAGGACAATGCATGTCCGCATGTATCCCGTGCCACCCAACGTGCTCTAGAAGGTGTAAGTCAACTACCCTGGCCAGCAAGATCTCCGGATCTGTCCCCCATTGAGCATGTTTGGGACTGGATGAAGCGTCGTCTCACGCGGTCTGCACGTCCAGCACGAACGCTGGTCCAACTGAGGCGCCAGGTGGAAATGGCATGGCAAGCCGTTCCACAGGACTACATCCAGCATCTCTACGATCGTCTCCATGGGAGAATAGCAGCCTGCATTGCTGCGAAAGGTGGATATACACTGTACTAGTGCCGACATTGTGCATGCTCTGTTGCCTGTGTCTATGTGCCTGTGGTTCTGTCAGTGTGATCATGTGATGTATCTGACCCCAGGAATGTGTCAATAAAGTTTCCCTTCCTGGGACAATGAATTCACGGTGTTCTCATTTCAATTTCCAGAAGTGTAGATGATGAGATTAGATCCAAGCCACACGTCTTAGACACATTCCTAAGACTACGCAACTCTACACTCACAGTTTAATTTCATTACTGGAGGTCTTATGGCATCTTAGTCATCTTGAATACTTCCAGCAACGAAATGTTATTAAAATGCCTGAGTCCTAAAATACTTCCTCTACAAAAGCAAACTTCAAGAGGATGAAACTCATGTACAGTAACTGCATACCGTTTGCAATAATCACACACGTTTTTATTATACACGTCAGTATTATTTTGTAACTAACGTTGATTTTTCTGTCGTCACTTAGCCTTTGGGGTGAACGAAATTTTAGCAGTAGCTTTAACTTGAGAGAGTTGGAGAGTATGGACTAAGCAAGTGAACATATGCACAGAATACGGTGATCAATTTGTATGGCACAAACCCCTTTGTTGGTTTCCGGAGATATGTTGACTCAAATGTTTACGAAATTCAAAACGGTGTCCAACAGTGTAAGAGATGTGATCTGAGCAGATGAAATTAATGGATAAGAAGTAGGCATGCCATTTGAAAAATTTTTTGGCACCATCCAGCTACCCAGTTTCAAGATTACCATCTCAAGACATGTGTAGATTATCGTAAGTACGATACTTATAATATTTAAACAGTTACTACTGTGCGTCTGTTGTAAGACAGGAATGCTGTGCTGAATAAGAAGATTGCTTCACCACAAAGTCACGCCTCACATTTGAAGCTGTTTTGTGACTTTGTGGTAGGATAGGTGAGTTTTTATTTATTCATACAACTGTAGGAAGTTCCGGGGGAGCTAAGGCAAAATGGCTGCATGGAAAATGTGAAGAATAAATGACTGTCAGAAGGACGGACACGCCACATAGAAAAGTCGAAATAACATTTAATGAAATTAAAAAGTACTTGCGTTACATTAAGAGTGTTATGGGAATTCCACTGTTAAAAGCAGAGGAGAGAGCTGGTAGATGGAAGGAGCACATTGAAGGGGGGGAACGACTTGTCCGGTGACGTGACAGAAGAAACGGCAGTAGACAGGGAAGGAATAGGGGATAGAGTATTAGAATTGGGATTTAAAAGAGCTTTGGACGATTTAAGATAAAGTAAGGCAGGAGGGATAGATAACATTCCATAAGAGCTTCTAAAGTTGCAGAAAGTGGCAGCAAAACGACAATTGACATTGGTGGTGAGAATGTCTGAGACTGGCGTCATACCATCATACCTTCGGTAAAACGGCATCCACACAATTCTCAAGACTATAAGAGACGACAAGTGCGAGAATTCTCGCATTATCAGCTCAACAGCTAATGCATCTTTTAATAAACTCTCGTCGCCAGTTTTGAAATGGCCTCGTCTCTACTGCTATATAAGACGAGTTGCCCTTGTTGTTACGGTATGCAGAGCTCGTGAGTTCTTGAAACGGGTTTTGGTGCAGTACACCGCCAAGACAATCCTGCCACCATTACGCAGCTATGCCCCAGGGGCAGGTAACAGGATAGGTTCTACAACACTCCAACAAATATTGAAAAAAGTCACACAAATAAGTTAAAAAGGTTTACTTCTCTTTGTGACTTGTCTGCAACACTGTTTGTAATATAATACAAAAAGTCCCTCAATGGCTAAGTGCAAATAGTCGTAGGTAAACATCATAGTACGTAGCAAATGCAAAAAAATGGTTCTGAGCACTATGGGACTCAACTGCTGAGGTCATTAGTCCCCTAGAACTTAGAACTAGTTAAACCTAACTAACCTAAGAACATCACAAACATCCATGCCCGAGGCAGGATTCGAACCTGCGACCGTAGCGGTCTTGCGGTTCCAGGCAGCAAATGCAAATTACAAAAAAAATTGTCTATTCGCTTCGAAGAGCTCACTATACGACGTTCCCTGTCTAAGTCAGCCCTGGACGAGGATCTATAACCAAGTAGGCGAGTGTTGCTCTTCTAACTTTCGAGTAGGCTTCTGTCCGTTGTCATCCGACCATTGGCGGATTGTACTCGTCCGGCAGTTGGCAGATGCGAAGTCGATATCTTCATCCTCACCGCCTCCCGGATTTCTAGTGGAACTCGCGCAAGTGGTGAGTCTCTATGGCACTGCCACCAGCTCGCATCTTTGCGCCTGTGGTGCTTTTGCTCTGGCTGTGTCTTGTTCAGACGACACAGCAGCATCCAAGTTACTGGTGAGAATAACAGACAGATGAATGGAAAACGAAATTGAGGGCCCGTTAGATAACAAGCAGTTTGACTTTTGTAAAGCTAAAGGCAGAAGACGTTGCAGTTGATAATGAAAGCATAACTGAAGAAGAATCAAGACACTTTCGTAGGACTCGTCGACTAGGGAAAAGCGTTTGATAATGTAAACCGGTGCTAGATGTTCGAAATTCTGAGAAAAATAGGGATAAGCTATAGGGAAAGACACATAATATACAATGAGACAGAAGGAGAGGGAAAAACAAGACTGAAAACCGAGAACAAAGTACTCGGATTGAAAAGGGAGTAAGGTCCCCTACTGTTCAATCTATACGCCGAAGAAGCAATGAGTGAAATAAAACAAAAGTTCAAGAGCGCGATTAAAAATTCAGAGTGAAAGGATATGGAGGAAAAGAATCGTTGATGACATTGCTATTCTCAGCGAAAGTGAAGAGGAATTACAGCATCTGTTTAACGGAATGAACAGTTTAATGAGTACAGAACATGGTTTGAGATTAAGTCGTAGAAAGACGAAAGTTACGGGAAGTAGGAATAATGAGAGCAGCGAGAAACTTAACGTTAAGTGTGGAAATCACGAAGCACATGAAGTTAAGGAATTCTGCTTCCTAGGCAGCAAATTAACCGATGACGGACGGAGCGAGGAGGACATAGAAAGCAGACGACCTCCGGCAAAAAGGGCATTCCTTGCAAAGGGAAGTCTACTAATACCGAACATAGACCTCAATTAGAAAAAGAAATTTCCGAAAATATACAACTGGAGCACACCTTTGTACTTACTGAAACATTTACTGTGGGAAACCGGCACAGAATGGAATCGAAGCCTTTGATGTGTGGTGTTGCTGAAGAATGTTGAAAATTAGGTGGAGTTAATAAGGTAAGGAATCAGGAGGTTCTCCGCAGAATCGGCGAGGACAGGAATATTCAGGAAAAAATGACAGGAAGAAGGGACAAATGGTTCAAATGGCTCTGAGCAGTATGGGACTTAACAGCTGAGGTCATCAGCCCCCTAGGACGTAGAACTACTTAAACCACCCATCCATGCCCGAGGCAGGATTCGAACCTGCGACCGTAGCGGCCGCGCGAAGAAGGGACAGGATTATAGGACAGATGTTAAGACATCACGTAACAACTACCTTGGTGCTAGGTGGACATGTACCGGGTAAAAACAGTAGAGAAAGACAGAGATCGAGAGAAGGTCTCTGTTACGGTGCAACCTGAAACACCAAATTGCCAGTATCGTTTTGTGAGTACTGCTAAAATGACGTGCTTTTAACGAGCTTAAGGCTTCCACACGATTACTAAATCAATCTGACGAATTGTGCAAATGGAAGACGTTTAGTAGCGGCCCAGCTGTACTCATATCAGGCAAGTCTGATTAACACACATGTCATTGTGAGCTGGCGATTTTTCTGCAATGATGTTGATTTATAAAATACATTAAATTCTAATAATCCTTCCTGTAAACAGAAAGCGTTGTAGCATTCAGGCTAGCACTGTATTTTAAGTGGTTCTTAAGCGATTCCTCAGAAAGAGTATAAGCGTTTCACATTGAATATACGACTTCTAACATTCCCACCGGTTTTCTAATGGTACAATCTTCTGAAATTGAACATAAGGGGGACTACACGTCCATATAAACTATGGTATTTCACGAATAGACCTCGCAAGAGTGGATCTGTGGTACTGTCTTCCTTACGACAGTGGAGTAGGTAAGAGAGCGCAAGGACAAGATAAGAGCGATCAACGTCACTGACTGTTTACAAATATCACGTAATATGCTGCGACATCCGCCGAGGCCAATGCTCACAGAATGTACAGGATACTGTGTTGAGAACCCAGGGGTCTAGAGACGCTACAAAAGATAATTAATCACTTCTCTGGTTTTGGCAAGATCGATGTGTTATTTTATTCACTGCCAGATTCATTATCACATAATGCTAAGCTCCAAGTGTGCATTCCTAGAAATTCTGCCTCAAATTAAGGCCTGTATTTGATAACAGCTAATTTCTCTACGCCACGAATGTCTTTCCTGCCAATGATAGTCTGATTTTATGTCCTCCACGCTACCTCTGTTATGGCTTATTTTGCTGCCTAGATAGTAGAATTCCTTGAGTTTGTGTGTTTCGTGATGTCCAGTTCTGATGCTAAGTTTCTCGCTGTTCTTATTTCCGTTACTTTTCATTACTTTTGTCATTCTTCGATTTACTCTCAAAACGTATTCCGTGCCCATTAGATTGGTCGTTCCATTCAATAAATCCTGTAATTCTTCTTCCCTTTCATTGAATACAGCAATTACATCAGAAGATCTTGTTATTGATACCTTTTCACTTTTAATCCTGTACATGAATCTTTCTTTTATTTCCGTATAGACTGAACAGTAATGGCGAAAGATTATTTCCCTGCCTTAGAACCATTTTAATCAGGGCACTTCGTTCTAGGTCTTTCTGTCTTATCGTTTCCTCTTTTCCTTGTAAATATTATTAATTACCAACTCTCCCCCATAGCTTACCCCTACTTTTCGCAGAATTTCATGTATCTTGCAGAATTTCATGTATCTTGCAGCATTTTACACTGACGAATGCTTTTTCCTGGTCGACAGCTCCTATGAATGTGTCGATTTTTTTTTAGTCTTGCTTCCATTATCAATCACAACGTCATAACTGCCTCTCTGGTACCTTCACCTTTCTTACAGCGAAACTGATCGTCATCTAACAGGTCCTTATTTCTCTTTTCCATTCTTCTGTATATTTTTCTTGTCTTCGTCTTGGATGCATGAGCTTTTAAGCTGATTGTGAGATATTTCTATCTCTTGTCGGCTCTTCCCATACTTCGGTACTGTGTTGAGAATGTTTTTTTCGAAAGTGTGATGGTACATCATACATTCATACATTCTACAAAACAATGTGAATTTTTTTTCAAATTCCCCCAATGATTTTAGAAACTCCGATGGCATGTTATCTATCCCTTCTGCTTTATTTTGTTCTCCAAAGCTTTTTTAAACTCTTACTCTAATAATGGATCCCCGGTCTCCTCCCTTTAGAAACCTGTTCTTCTTTTATCACGTAATCAGACAAGTCTTCCCCTCATAGATGTCTTCAGTTTACTCCTCCCAGGTATCCGCTGTCTCCTCTGCACTTAAAAGTGGAATTTCTTTGGCACTATTACAGTTAACGTCCTTGCTTTTAAATTCAATGAAGGTTGTTTGGAGGTTCCTATATCGTGAGGCAGTCCCTACGACAGTTAATTCTTTTTCGATTCCTTTACATTTTTCATGCAGCCATTTGTCTTAGCCTCCCTGAGCTTCCTATTGATTTCATTTCTACGTAACTTGTATCTCGGTATTCCTGAGTACCTTTCTTCTTGTACCTACACTTTCGTTCCAACTTCTGTGGTTACCCTTAATAGAAATGTTCAGTCCTCTTCAACTGAACTGCCTACTGAAATGCAGAACTTGAAACGTTTCTCTTCATTCCGCAGTACTTCCGTATCCCACTTCTTTGTGTACTAATTTTAATTGACAAGTCTCTTGAACTTCGGACTACTCCTCATCATTACTAAGTTGAGATCTGTTGGTACTCCTTTCAAGCCAATATCTGAATTCGAAATGCCTACCAGACCTACATGTAATCCAACTGAAATCTTCTCATATCTCCCGAGCTTTTCCAAGTATCCCTCCCACTCTTGTGATTCTTGAACAGATTATTCGCTACTACTATCTGCAATGTACTGCAGTACTCTTTTAGTAGTTCACCTCAAATGCTTCGATTTTACTCTGCTCCAGTTTTCGCTCTGTCAGATTCACTGCTACAAAATGCTGTGCATCAAGTGTACGTTCTTAGAAACTCTTCCCTTTCTAATTATGCTAATCTGCTATTTATGTCCTCCCATCTTAGTTCATCATGGATTATTTTACTAACAGGATATGAGAATTCCTTAATTTCATCCACTTCATGGTCATCAATCGTGATGTTAAGTTTCTCGCTATTTTCGTTTCTGCTATTTCTCACTACTTTTGTCTTTTTGTGGTTGATTCTCAGTCCATATTACGTATTCAGTGGAATGTTTATACACTTCAACAGATTCTGTAATTTTTCTGCAGCTTCACTTAGGATAGCATCGACGAATCTTATCGTTTTTATCAGTCACCATTTTTTTAACCCCACCCTTCAAGCTTTCATTTATTTCCATCATTCCTTCTGCTGTACCTAGACCGAACAGTAAGGTTGAGAGATTGCATCCCTGTCTCACTAACTTTTTAATCCAGCCACTTCGTTTTGGGTCATTCACTATTGTTCCCTCTTATTTGTTGCACAAACTGTATATTGCCAATCTCCCTCTGATCTTGCAACAATTTTCTAGGACGACGTATCCAAAGAAACTGTTTTCGTTTCTCTTCATTTTTCCTTCCATCATAGAGCCAAATTTCAGGAGTGCCTGTCTGATACCTTTACCTGTCATGAAGCAAAACTGATCGTAATCTAGCTGCTCCGCAGTTTTATTTTTCATTCTTACACTTATTATCACCGTCAGGAGCTTCGTGGCATGGGTTGTTAAGCTGATTGTGCAATAGTTTTCGTAGTTATCTACCCTTGATATCCTCGGATTTGAGCAGTTGTTTGTTAATCTTCCCAAAGGCTAATGGTGTGTCACCAATCTCACAGATTCTACACAACAGTCTGAGTAGTTGTTCCCTTGCCACTTTCAGAAATTCCCATGTAATACTGTCTAGCCCTCCTGGCTTATTCGATCTCTACGCTTCCAGAGCCCTTTGAAATTGTGGCTCTAACACTGGATCCCCTATGTAATCCATATCGATACTAATTTCATTTCCTGTCATGTCACTGGCCAAGTATTCTCCCTCATAGATGACTTCAATGTACTAGTTTAACCTCTCCTCTACAAAGGGCACATACGACACAAAAATCGATAGTAGTTAGAGAATAATACTGTTATGCACATAAAAAATTATTGCACGGTCTTTGCAGCCCCATGCAGTTACTACGCATATAGTTTCTTCTTCTATCGTCTTAAAATTTCTCGTCAGAGTGTGTGTGCTATGGATAGCATGTTAGGGTGTTGATACGTTAGTAATGACTCTTTCCTCGAAGGACTCCTGATGAATAAGTGGACAGGGAAGGCACAGACGAGAAGTTAGATTGCATTTTGGTGTAAAATTGTGTGGTATTAGGAATGCATGTGAAAGCAGTGTCTTGTGTCTTAATGCATCAGTTGTGATGGATGTTCACTCCACTAGCCAACCGTAAAGTACAGACAACAGCCCACATGCCTAACTAATCACGCGGAGTAGCGATACAAGGAACTCAAAAGCTCCGACATGCAGGGAAAAGCAGTCTCTTTGTTCCAGTGCGTTGTGTGTCATGTAAAGGATTCTCTGATAGTCAGGCACTAGGGCCTATCGACAGTTGGATGAAGACTTTGATGAACGGAATTACACTGTGTGACATTTGGTAGTGGTGAAGGTGGTAGTACTGCATGATGTGGGTGAAGTGGCCACAGCAGCAAGTCGGTGCCACCCAACACCTGCAACGTTCCAGTACTGTGCAACTCATTGTTTAAATAAAGACAAGTGTTATACCTCTCCCGCACCTACCTATTGCAAAAATTATTTCGCTCCGGTGGAAAATTTTAAAACTGGGACAAGTGTTCCGGTTCCGACCACCAGAGGCCTTCCCGCCATTTTAAACTCGTGGTAAGTGATTTTGTCACCTGTTTTAACGTAAAGCAAATCAGCTCTTGAGTCTCAAACATGGGGTGACATTTACTTAACTGTAGTGTCAGTATGGTTTGGAAATTGTTAAACTGTAATTTTAGAGCGGAAAATTGTATAAACAATGGACAACTGGACTAACAACGCCGTACACTTAGAGCAGGGAACTGATACGTCATTGGAGTTCTAATGACATTGTAACCATATCCCATGGTCCTTCATCTTGGAATATGACAGTAACGGTCTGGGGAGAACCTGACAATGCAGGATGTAGGTTGAAGCGCTGCTCCAAATCACTCGTTGCGAGTCATCCTCAGTCCAGTATTGTCATCCTTTACACCACCTCAAGTAGTATCAACAGGCCATAAATCTTTGATTCTGTACTTAATACAAGTCATCTGGCATGATGAAGGTTGGCTGCGTCAGTATTTCAGGGTCGGCCATTTTCGATGCCATACTCGGCACAAGTGATCTGACAATCATACAGGCTAGCTCAATAACGAGATACGCCATCTGGAATTCTGATGCCATGGGGCAGGGAAAATCTGACAAACATTCAGATTGACCCAAGCGTTCGCCATCTTGTGTTCAATACTCAGAACAAGTGATATCAGAAACATACTCTCTGTCCCCATTTTGCAGGATCCACTATCCGTGATTCTAAAACAATTGGACATTTGCTCTTTTTGGCTATTTGAATTTTCTGTCAGTGTACCCATCCTACTAGAAGAGTGACATCATAGGAGGAAAGTTCTGGTTGTTTCGAATTCCCAACCATTTTTTTTTTAATTTCTCGGTGATTTATACATATGACAATTGGTCGGTTTTGGAAGGGTGGGTTACAGGGACACGTCTGGTAACAATTCATCACATCATCGATGTTCTCATAGTGGGAAGGCATGGTCCAGAGTGCTACCAGTAGTTCAGCTAGATCAGTGACTGTATTGGAAGTTGGAAAGAATTGGGTACAATGGTCAAGCAACTTCTCATAAGCCACACATTTTTGTTGTCAGTGCTCAACAACATTTGAGGTGATGTAAAGAGTGAAAAAAATGCAGCAAGTATGACTGGAAACGATTTATCTGGAGTAATGGTTCATGCTGACAAAAGAATTTTGGTTCGCTGAATACGAGGAGAACATCTCCTGCTATCACCTCTAGTGGTAACAGTGAAGTATGTAGAAGGTGGTATGGGGGTGTTTTTCATGGATAGAAAGCAGAACCTGTGACGCATTTACTTGTACACAATACTATAATGAAGACAAGGTCGTAGGCTCCGTTGACCCAGAATAGTCGTTACGCAATGTAAAATAAGGCAAAATGTTCGAAATTCTGTGAAAAATGCAGTAACCTATCCTGGAAGACAGTTAATGTAAAATGCATACAAGAACCATGAAGGAACCATAAGACTGGAAGAGCAGGTACGAAGTATATGGATAACTCGTGCTTTTCAATCAGAATATCGATAAACCGATGACGGAAGAAAAGGTTCAAAAGTAAGATTAAAATTCAGGATGAAAAGATTAGTTTCGCTGATGACATTGCTTTCTTCAGTGTAAGTTACAGGATCTGTTGACTGGAGCAATCGATACAGTGAGTGTAGAATATGAATTGAGAGCAACTGGCCAAAGACAAAATTAATGAGAAGAAGCAGGCAAGTCAGAATTGCGAGAAGCTTAATACCAAAAGTGGTGATCATGAAGAAGATGAATTTAAGAATCTTGCTACCTTCGAACCACAATAACCCATGACGGACGAAGCAATGAGGACATAAGAAGCATAATAACAAAGGCAAAGAGGGCATTCCAAGCCAAAAGAATGTCTGCTAGTATGGATAACAGGCCTTAATTTGAGGAATAAATTTCACGGAATGTACTTAAGGAGGACGGTATTGTATGGTAGTAAATCGTAGGCAGTGGAAGAAGACAGAGCAGAAGAAATACGTGGTGCTACAGAAGAATGTCGAAACTATGCTTACTTAAAAGAAATGTAATGAGGAATCTCTCCGCAGAATCGGCGGAGAAAAGAACATTTATGAAAAGAAGGGACAGGATGACAGGACATGTGTTAAGACCTCAGGAAATAGTTTCCACTGTACCAGAGCGAACTACTGAGGGTAGAAGGGCAGAGATACTAATACATCTGACAGATAATGAAGGACGTAGGGTGTAGGTGCTCTTCGGAGATAATGGAGTTAGCGAAGGAGTGGGAATTGAGTCTCCTCCTGAACCCAATGGAATTCCTTTGGGATATCTTAGAACGCTGACCTCGTTCCAGACCCCGAGCGTCCAACATCACTACCTTCTCTGGTTTTGGAAGGAAGGATGGGCTGCCATTCCTCCACAGACATTAAGAAGACATTAAGACACCTCACTGGAAGGGGCCCCAACTGAGCTCAAGCCACCGCAAAAGCGAAGTCTGGTCACACCTTATTTGATGTCCACTAAGAGGTTTCCGGTTACTGTAGAACTACATCACGTACCTTCAGCGGGGATATGGCCTGGTCAGCAGCGACACAAGTAAGTATCCAAGCGGACAGTGCGACGTCATCTATTTCACCATGAACTGTTTGCATTGTGGCCGCCTCCCTAGACGCGGTATAATTTTAATTAATATTGTGTTTATACTGGTTGCTGGTGCGGAGGAAAGTTAGATATTAGTATTTTATTAATGATCTCATTCATAGGCAGCCATATCACAGTCATCACAGTCGCTCAAGAAAGTCATAATTAAGCTTTACTTGTTTATTCAGAATCGGGCGATGACTCTCCTTGTCCGCAGTCTCGATGATTCGAAGCGATCTGCAATCCTGTGTAAATAAAATGTCTAGGTTTTCTTGTGTTGCGTAGTCAGTCGGGAAACCTCGGATCTAGCGGAAAGCTTGCTTTGATAGAGCTTAATTATCCGATGAAATAATGGAGCTCTTGGATCTAATAATTGCAGGTTCGTTTCCAATTCATCGGAAGTTCACTTCTGGTTACCAACGAAATGACACCTCCACGCCAATTTCCTATTAGAGAATACATATATAATGAAATTCCTTACACACCTTTGATGTAAATGCTCAGTATATATTTTCCTGAGTAGCATACAATATATTTTCAATCTCTTTCCTCCAGTAATCTCGATAGCCAAATTACAATTATTCAATGCGGCTATTCGGCACGGAGAAGATCCTAGAAATCCTCTAAATACACCAGAGAGAATGTTACAAAGAGTAATTATGCGCTCGTGGAATAGTAATAGTACTGTACTACTTGCCCATCGATTCTGCGAGTATATAGATGCTCAAGTAGGAAACGTAATTCACTCATAGAATTGTGCAGGGATAATTAGTAGAATATAAAGAGATATTACAGTGGCACAAGAGATAAGAGCGTCCAGAACTGTGCTCCCAACGACGAATCAACACCGAGCAATGACAGCTCACCACCTTTTCAAACGAGTCCTGGGTCTGCTTAGAGCACCATGCTAGATCACATATGTGAGGAAGCACGGAGGATAACTAAAATTATATCGTGTCATTTGTATTTGTAGTAGAGGTCAAGCAGCAGACTTGTTGGTCTAATCATCAGTCTTCCAACACTTTTAATGAGGCTCACAAAGACTTCCCCTCCTCATTATTTCAGCACAGTACTTGCACCCAACATTTCCCAATTATTTGCTGATTGTGTTGCAATCTCTTTCTTGCTCCGTAATTTGCATCCTCCACAGCTCCCTCTGCTACGATGTTAATTATTGCCGGATGTCTTACCAAACGCCCTATCATGTGGTCCCTTCTTTCTGTCAGAGTTTCCTACTTGTTACTTTCCAAATTGATTCTGCGGAGGACCTCCCTAATTCAGAAATTGTCAGTCAACGTGTAATCTCCCCACGGAAAATTACCCTCTACCAAGCAATAATTAATAATTATCAATCAAATCATCCACATTTATTCCCTTTTGGAAAGTATTTGATCGGATTTTCTAGTAATATATGCGCCGACAGCTCGTCGACGCCAAGGTATTTTTCTAGTACGTTTATTCTTTGGAAGAACAGAGATACATATATGTATTCTCCATGGTTGTTAGGGAGGAATAACAGGAACAGCTTCGGAAGCATCGGTTGGAAGATTGTCGGGCTGCTAAAAGAGACATATTTGCTCTTCTTCTCGCTAAAGCGAGCTATTAACGTTTGTGCCACTAGCGGGTTATTTGGAGAGAGAGAAAAACCGTAAACGCAAATTAAGTAAGACTTGGAATCAACAGAAAACGGAACATGTACTGGAGATGGATTGAATATACAATTTTTCCTCAGAAATAAGGTTTGTGACCTTTTTATTCTAGAGTGAATGACGAATGAGTTCTCTGGCTGAATCATTGATGATTGTCTTGGCCCTGTAATTAGTGGGAAAGTTTCAGTTGTGACGAAGAGAGCCTGCAATCACCGCTATTTTATAAAAATCGTCCAAAAAGGCTTCGGACACATCTGAAATTCAAAATATGTCGTAAAAATGAACGAATTGTTCAAACGATCGATTTTCCCAACTGAATGCAGCGCTTAACAATAATAATAGGTATAAAGATCTTTTACAGCAAGCCAGCCGCTGAATATTAAGACGAAGGGCTCCACCAGAGATTCTATTGGGCTGAGTTCACGTAATTAAATATATTTAAAACTGTATATAGATAAAGGACAGAGAGAGAGAGAGAGAGAGAGAGAGAGAGAGAGAGAGAGCGAATGAAATTAGAGAAAATACGCTGAATCCTCCATTAGTATAATTGTTTGTCTGTCTTATCACGGATCAGCCCAAAGATAAAACAGGAGGCCCTTACTTTACTGTACAGGTTTGTGTGTGAGAGACATTACACCAAGTTAGCGGCAAGCTGCATTCACATACTTTCATCATTTACAGTATAAATCCAATTATAAACGTTTAGAATGCATTGAATTTCCTTTCAACCCCTTCAGAAAAGTGGACTGGAAAATATTCTCTTCTGTACTGAACGCCTTTCTCCAAAACATTAAACAATTACCCGGAGCTTATAGTCATCTACGAAGAGTGTCCTGAAGGGTTCTGCAGACGTTACACCATCTACATCAAGGGTCGCTTTTAAGATGTGATCTCGGATATATGAGACTTCTGTACTCTATTCGAACAAACCCAATAGGCGAGGGTACCTATAAAGAGGCATGTACGCTAACATCTAACACTCTCGTCAGAGAGAAGAAGTTGGTATGGCACAATATAGGCAGGACTTCTGTAGACGGAAGAAACTCACAGAAAACCAACTACAAATAATACCCATTTAGATGTAACAGCCGATTTTATTGCCCATAAACTTTTGGTGAATATAAAAAGAAAAGAAGAAGTTAATACCAGGCAATAATGTGGATCCTAACTGCATCTGGAATGAAGAAACATCAGAACTCATGAAAAATATTAAGACTACTGAATTGGAGAATCCAATAATTCATTGAAAGTTAGTTGATGCTACTGCTTTGGAAGACACTGCATTTCGATAAGTGAAGAAATTCAGGAGGACTGCGAATGAATGCTTACCACAGTTTAATAATAAAAACCTAAGGATCTTATGATTACCAAAATAGTGGAGATGCGCTCACGTATTTGCTTTTATTAAGTCTGAAAAGGACAGCAGAGACTCCAGGAACTGATGACCATTATCTCTCCTGTGTCACCTATCTAAGGTTTTCGAAAAAATGCTCCTCAGCAGACCCATCCAGGTTATGGGTAACACCTCATTCCACTGCAGGCTTCAGACTAGGTAAAAGTGCTGTCTCACTAGCTCTCAACCTCACACGGCAAACTGAGAGTGGATTTGAAAATCGACAAGTCAGAGGAAAAGCTTTGACTGATATCAGTTCAGCTTGTGAGACAGTGAGCCGCAGTATACTACTATAGTAGAGCTCTGTATTTACAGAGGACTCCAAATATAATAAACTGCTGTCAGTCTTGCTACAGAATGCAAGGCTTCCTGTGGATCTTCAAGGTCTGAGCTCTGTTATTATGCAATATTTTCACTACTGATCAACAACACCCCAACAACACAATCAATTTAATCAGTGCAGCCCCCCTTCCACTAACATGCCAGTATGGCACTTTCGAAGAGGTGGAAATCACCCAAGGCAGTGCTCGGAAGGACCTTAGCACTTATTATAAAGCTAACCACTAAAGGCCAAGTCTGTCAACGTTCCAAATTCGCGCTTTGCACCTCAGGAATCAAACGACTTTAAGTAAATTACGAGTACACTGCTGAGGCGCAGTTACTTTCTGAGATTAAACCATCACCTACCTGTGAACTCGTCGCAGCAGATCGCCGGTAGGAAAGGCGAACAGAAATATATCGTACAGCGACTCGTGCATCTACATCTACATCTACATCTACATCCATACTCCGCAAGCCACCTGGCGGTGTGTGGCGGAGGGTACCTTGAGTACCTCTATCTGCTCTCCCTTCTATTCCAGTCTCGTATTGTTCGTGGAAAGAAGGATTGTCGGTATGCCTCTGTGTGGGCTCACGTAGGAGGGAGCAATATACTGCTTGACTCCTCGGTGCCGGCCGGTGTGGCCGAGCGGTTCTAGGTGCTACAGTGTGGAACCGCGCGACTGCTACGGTCGCAGGTTCGAATCCTGCCTCGGGCATGGATGTGTGTGGTGTCCTTAGGTTAGTTAGGTTTAAGTTGTTCTAAGTTCTAGGGGACTGATGACGTCAGATGTTAAGTCCCATAGTGCTCAGAGCCATTTGAACCATTTTTGTCTTCTCGGTGAAGGTATGTTCACGAAACCTCAACAAAAGCCCGTACCCAGCTACTGAACGTCTCTCCTGCAGAGTCTTCCACTGGAGTTTATCTATCACCTCCGTAACGCTTTCGCGATTACTAAATGATCCTGTAACGCAGCGCGCTGCTCTCCGTTGGATCTTCTCTATCTCTTCTATCAACTCTATCTGGTACGGATCCCACACTGCTGAGCAGTATTCAAGCAGTGGGCGAACAAGCGTACTGTAACCCTTTGTTTTCGGATTGCATTTCCTTAGGCTTCTTCCAATGAATCTCAGTCTGGCATCTGATTTACCGACGATCAACTTTATATGATCATTCCATTTTAAATCACTCCTAATGCATACTCCCAGATAATTTGTGGAATTTACTGCTTCCATTTGCTGATCTGCTATATTGTAGCTAAATGATAAGGGATCTTTGTCTCCATGTATTCACAGCACATTACACTTGTCTACATTGATATTCAATTGCCATTCCCTGCACCATGCGTCAATTCGCTGCAGATCTTCCTGCATTTCAGTACAATTTTCCATTGTTACAACCTCTCGAAATACCACAGCATGGTCCGCAAAAAGCCTCAGTGAACTTCCGATGTCATCCACCAGGTCATTTATACGAGTATATATTGTGAATAGTAACGGTCCGACGACACTCCTCTGCGGCACACCTGAAATCACTCTTACTTCGAAAGACTTCTCTCCATTGAGAATGACATGCTGCATACAACGTACCTGTTCTAAAAATCGGGAAGAGGTCTTAATTTTGAATGAAAGGTGGAAATACTGGCAAAACGTCGGTATATTGTGAAGTTTAGAGTTACAAGTTCATTGCCAAACCCGTGATAATACTAACCAATTCATACACAAACCTTTTCATTCACGTTATCAGGTTTATGGTAACGTATTTCCCGAAATGTGAACAGCTGCTAAGCTCAGATAGTTCTGATACGAAAATGTTCGTCTCACTATTAAGTTGAACGGTGTCCAATGCACTCATGTTCTTGGTCACAGATCTGCTCAGTATGCCACGCGGAATTACTGTCTTTTCTCACACAAAAAATTACTTTAAAAAATCCGTAGTTTCTAAAAGAAAACACACTGAAATAAATATGCCTTCACCTGAAAGCACTTTTGAGGTATGTAGCACAGCTAAAACCTGCAAACTATAACTTCCTTCGGAAATCATACTACACACAACCGTACTATTGATAGGCTAGGCTCCGACTACTTTAGACTGCTGTAAGCATTCTCTGTCTCCATGATAAAAGATGTGCAAAGAATGCCCCGTTCTGATTGGTCAGTTTTCTTTTTAAGTCCAAGTGAAAAATACTATTCTCCCTCGCTAGTCTGCGCTTTTCAAGACCAACCAATCAACAAATAACACGCTTTGGAATTGTACTTTCCCCGCAAATAAAAATTTAACATTCTGATATTTTATTTGTATTTTACGTTATCAGCTATTTTCATTTGCACTGGAATTAGCTTACCTTTTACCGTAAACTTACTTAACATATGATGATAAAAAATTCCCCGTCGTCTGCAATCACACTGTCTTAAAAATTTTGTCAGCTAGTTCGTACAGCATTTGTCAGTCTAACAATGATCTACGTATTTACTTTAGACCACATTCCGGCATCATTCACACTACTAAAGACATATACAGAACTGTACAAATATAAATAAACAAATAAACCTTCAAGAAATAAACAGAACAATTCACAAAAACATTCTCTTGACCTGTTTCTTGAATGTCTCTGTCCGCTGCTGCACTCTGGTGAACTACGTACTCCACTGAACCCGCTTCATACCATCTGTCACTGTGCACGCGTGAGTCATTCTCCCTATACACAGGCTCCTGACAGGAGCGATATAAAGGCGCCAAGCCTCAACAAGTCTTGGAATGGAACCGTCTTGAAACATTTTTTCAGCCCAAAATACGTAGGGGTAACGCTGCATCTCCCCTTGAGTTTTGTCACACTGCTCAGACATTAATTATAAAATCAGTGCTAGAAATAACATCCTGAGGAGGATAACAGGTACAAACTTGTTGGCAAAATTACGAGCTCCTAGAAACACGGAATTAGTTGTGTGTTACTCCTCTGCAGACAATGCATGCCCTCGGTGTTATACACCAACTCATGCGAAGACTGGGAAGCTACCGGGAACTAGATGTGGAGGTTAATTACCAGGTGCCCACAATTCACCCCTGTTAAGAAGATATGCTCTCATGCTACCACTGACCTTTCAACTATGAGAATTCACTGCTGATTAACAAAGACTGAAGTTCACCCAATGCTTTATCATCAACAGTTTCACCTAAGCTGAAATCATGGGAATGTTTCCTCTAGACATCGATATCTTTGCTAATAGCTCCAGATAACGAATGTCTTCAACTCTGGAAATCTGAGCGCCAAGGCTAGACAGATGAAAGCCTTTCAGCTACTTACCTAGGTGTTAAAAGACAGCGCGGGCAAAGTGGCCAAGATCAAGCAGTCGACCAAGAATGCAGATGATCTCCTTGTCCATTTTAGTGACCAGAATAACATTTATTGCTTGCCAGTCAATGCCCTTGGTGTGGCTCAGTTTCGCAGAAACGTTTCCCTTTTCTTGAATTATTAGTCTTCTGAATGGTTTGATGGGGCCACGGAAGTTATTCCATGATGTATTAACATATGTCCTACCATCTTTTCCGTTCTTATTCTCAGTGCTTTCCACGTAATACTTTCCTCTCTGATACTCCAGAGAAGCTCCTCATTGCATACCTTACAAATCCATTAATTTTTTGACATTCTTCTGTAGTACCACATCTAAGATGCTTTTATTCTCCTCCCCTTCGATTTTCCCACAGTCCATGCTTCACTAACATACAATGCTGTGCTCCAAACGTACATTATCAGAAATTTGATTCCAAAAATTAAGTTCTATGTCTGATATTAGTAGACTTCTCTTAGCCAAGAATGCCCTATGTCCTCCTCGCCCCGTCCATCATAGGTTCTTTCCTGCCTAGGAAGCAGAATTCTTTAACTTCATTTACTTCATCATCACCAATCCTGATGTTAAGTTTCTGCTACTCCTCATTACTGTCCTCTTTCCGTGGTTTACTCTTAATCCATATCACGTACTCATTAGACCATTCATTCCATTCAACAGATCCTGTAATTCTTCTTCAATGTAACAGAGGATAGGAACGACATTAGCGAGTCTTATCATTTAAATATTTTCTCGTCGAATTTCAGTTCCGCTCTTGGTCCATCCTTATATTTCCGTACCTTTTTCGAAGTGTAGACTGAACAATAGGGACGAAAGACTACGTCCATGTCCTGCACTTTATTCTTGGTATTCCACTTTTATTACTCCCTCTTGATTCTTGTAGACCTTGTGTATTATCCGTCTTTCCCTGTAGCTTATCCTATTTTTCTCAAATTCGAATATATTGCACCATTTGAATTCTCGGACGCTTTTTCCAGGTCGACAAATCATATGAACATGTATTGATTTCTCTGTAATCTTATTTTGATTATCAACCGCAACGTCAGAACTGCCTCTGTGGTGCTTTCACGTTTCCTAACACCAAACTGATCGTCATTTAACAAGCCATCAAAGTTCTTTTCGTTTCCTCTGTATTTTGTTCTTGTCACCAGCTAGGATGTGTTACTTGTCATGCTCACTATGAGATAATTCTCGCACTTGTCAGCTCTTGCCATCTTCGGAATTGTTTGGATTATGTTTTTCTCTAAGTCTGATGGTATATCACCAGACAGATACATTTGCTCGCTTCCCCAATGATTTTACAATTTCGGATGAAATGTTATGTATCCCCTCCGTCGACCTTAAGTCTTCCAAAGCTCATTAAAATTCTAATACTGGATCCTCTACATCTTCTCTATCGGCTCCTCTTTCCTCTTCTACCATGTCATCATACAACTCTTACCCCTCATAGAGGCCTTCTGTGTACACTTTTCTCCTATCTGCATTTAACAGTAGATTTCCCATTGCACTTTCGATGTTCACATCTTTGCTATTAATTTCTCCGAAGGTTGTTTACATTTTTTAATGTACTGCTTCAGTCCTTCAGACAATTCTTTGTGTTCGAATACCTTCGCTGTTTTCAAGCAGCCATTTCGCCTTTACGTTTCTGCACTTCCGATTTATTTCATTCTTAAATGACTTTCTGTACTTCTGAATTTCCCTGAACATTTTTGTAGTTTCTTCTTTCGTGGATCAACTGAAATAATTTTTCTGTTGCCCATGGCTTCTTTCACAGTTACTTACTTCGTACCTATGTTTTTCGTCCCAGCGTCTGTGACTGCACTTTTTAGAGACATCCCTTCCTCTTCAAATGAACTGTTAACCCAGTAATTTGTTATTGCAATATCCACAACCTTAGAGGACTTCAAGCATATCTCTTCCTTCCTTAGTACCTCCGTATACCACTCCTTGTACATTGTTTCTTCCTGACTAGTCTTAAATTTTAATCAAAACGTCATCACTACTAAATTGTGATTTGTCTACATCTGTTCCTGGTACGTCTTTCAGTGCAGCGTCTGGTTTCGCAGTCTCTGTCTGACAAAGATGTAATCTAACGTACATATTTCTTTACCTCCCTGCCTTTTCCACGCACACGTCCTACTCTTGTGATTCTTGAACAGACTATTCGCTATTACTAGCTGAAATTTACTGAAGAACTCAACAAGCCTTTCTCTTCTCTCATTCGTCGTTCCAAGCCCATACTCTCCTTGAACCCTGCTCTCTGCTGGCCTCCTTGGCAGCCCGATTGACCTGTTCATTGCCCCATATTCCTAAATGACCAGGCACCCAGCAGAAGGACACCTCCTTACCCCAGCGTTGGAGCAAGTACAGTTGGCCATATATCATCTGGACCATCTTCTCACTTGGGTACAGATTCTGCAATGATTGTGAGGCACTAAGACAATAGGAGCAGAGGAGAAATCGATTGCCCCGAACACGATTCATCTGCTCCAGTGCCTTCAGGATCGCGAGCAGCTCCGCTGCGAAAACGGTATATTCATCAGGGAGGCGAATCTGGGAAATATGATCAGGGAACACTACAGAACAGCCAATGAAATTCTCCTGTTTGGAGGCATCAGTATAAACGACGGTAAAACCGTGATGTGCATCTAAAATGTTAAAAAACAGAAATTGGAATCTAAAATCTGGTGTACTATCTTTGTTAAAATTAGTCAAATCTAAAATAAGTCTGAGTTTCCAGAGGAGCCAAGGTGGAAATCTACTCCAACCGCGACGGAAAACATGAAGACCAGCCATATCCATCGCAGGAAGTCAATCCTGTGTGCGAACCCATAAGGCCGCGTCGCTCGTTGCCGGTTATGAAATAGCCGTGCCATAGGTGGCTGAGCAACGGTATGGTATGCAGGTGTGTATGGTGTGAACAAAGTTTTATACGCCTGGTGCACCGTAAGTAGCCGCCGCCGCATATGAAGTGGCGGTTCACCAGCCTCTGCACAGAGGCTTGGTATGGGGCTAGTTCTGAACGCACCAGTGGCCAACCGAAGCCCTTCATGGTGCACAACGTCCAACATCTTTAAGTAAGAAGGCTTCGCAGACCCATGCACCGTGCACCCATAATCGAGCCGAGATCGCACAAACGCCCTGTAAAACTGGAGCAGACAAGTCCTGTTGGCTCCCCATGTACTGTGGCTAAGACATCTGAAAATAGTTAAAGCCTTAAGTGACCGTCGTTTCAGGTCTTTAAGATGAGGTAACCACGTAAGCTTCGAGTCAAAAATGAGCCCCAGAAATCTCACCGTGTCGTTAAAAGTAAGGACAATGTCCCTCATCCTCAACTCAGGAAAGGTTAAAATCGAACGAGAACGGCGAAGAAGAACGCATTCCTTGCAGTCTGTCATTTCTGCACTCCAAAAGAAGTGCATGGAGTTGTGGGAGGAAGAATGGCTGGCGGTGACGGCCAATAAACTGCGGTTGGTGAAGTCAACAACTCGGCCGTGGAATTCCTCCTGCCGGTTGCTCAGGCGGGAAGAAGTGACCCTCACGCGTCTTCGGATTGGACACAGTCCTCTCACATTTAGCTTTATATTACGGCTGGAGGATCCCCCGTTTAGTGATGCTTGTGGTGTGCACATCTCTGTCCGGCACATTTTAACAGACTGCATTTTATACGGAGTTGCAAGGGCAGAAGCACAAGTTGATGGGGATCTGCCCTATGTTTTAGCTAATGGTGAGATGTGTGTGTCCAGGGTTTTAAAGTTTTGTGATGTGTCTGGACTCTGGCCTAAACTTTTACACTGGAGGTTTTAGTGTACTGCAAAGTGGCTGGCTCCTCCCTTTTTTCCTTGCGGTCAGCCAGCCACTTCCATCTACTTTATTATTTTAGCTCCCTCTACCACTTTCTTCCTGTGTTGTCTATGTTATACTGCTGACGGCATGCTTCGTCCCACGCTTCGGTGTGAGTAGGCACATATTTTTCCAAGCTTGTTACCTGCGTTTTAAGTTCTGTTTCATCTTACTGTTCGGAGTCTTTTCTTGACACCCGTCTCAATCTGTTACTGAGCGGGCGCTGAAGACCTTGCCGTCTTGCGCCCATACAACCCTCTCCATCCATCCATCCATTCTTAAACTACTTTCCCTATAACCGCATTCCAGCCCCCCATGATTATTAAATTTACGTCGTTCAATACCCACATACACTCTTCATCTCCAGCTTGTGACGTCAGCACGTATACCTCAGCTGTCGCTGTTACGTAGGTTTGCTGTCAATTCTGATGAGGATCACTCTGTCACTGAGCTGTTCACAGTAACTCACTCTATGCCCTAACTTCCTATTCACAAGGAATACTACTCTCGTTATACGATTCACGAGTACTGCTGCTGTTGATATTGACCTATTCTGATCTGATCAGAAAGCCTTGTCTTCTTTCCACATGACTTCAATGATCCGATTACATCTACGTTGAGCCATAGCATTTCTGTTTTCAGATTTGCTAGCTTCTCCGCCAAGTTCATTTTTCTGACATTCCACTTCCAGACTCGTAGAACGTCATCCCTTCCTTGGTTATTGAGTCTTTTTCTCATTGTCACCTCCTCTTTGGCGGACCCTTCCCGCAGATTCGAAGGGGTAACTAGTCCGGAATTTACGTCAATAGAGAGATCAACATGACACTTTTCAATTATAGGCCACACATTATGTGTCTTTAATGCAGCGGTTTACACTGCCATCTCTATCATCATTGCTGTTTCCTCCGGTTTCGGGACAGTGCGCCATCATCCCAATGGCAAGCGTGTGACCTGATCCTCTGTCCACCCCTCCGCCCCCTTTGACAAGTCTATTGGATAAGTGTGAGTGACTTGTTACGCAGAATGACTTCATCCGACGTTGCTGATAACCCATAGACCAGTAGTTATCAGAGGAACGTTATCTGAACAATTCCATAACTTGTTCGTTTATTTTGTTATATATTATTTCTATTATTATTATACATTTTTGCCATTAAGACAGTGACTGAACTTGAATATTACATGATTATTCAATACTCCATTTTTATGTTTCTTCTTTTTCTTCTCTTCCCAGAACCTCTCCATCCTTTGACTGTCATCGTGTTTCTTTGTTCCGTCCGTATTCCTCCTGGTCTCTTCGTTTCCTTTACTTAAAATTTCGTGTTCATAAGTATTTTCTGAATTTGTCTCTTTCATCTATTATTTCTTTATTGATTCCTGCTTGCTTTAGGTCCTCTTCTATTTCATAAAACCAGTCGGTTTTTTTTGATTAAGCTGTTGATTACATAAAAAATCCGCTCTCTGACTCTGGTGTTGTTCATTCTATGTACGTGCTTAAAGAATGCTAATCGACATTTTCTGATTACGTCTGTAAGTATGTATGTTCGTATAATTCTTTGGTTGGCCTCTTCATCCATATACCATCTCTATGTACTCTTCTAAGGATTTTGCATTCTGTTTTTTCTGTCTCTGTGATGCCTGATGCCCCGATTGTGGTCGTTTCTGATGCATAGAGGGCTTCTGGTAGTACAACTGTATTGTAGTGCCTGAGTTTTGCCTGCCCTGAGATGCTTCTTTTATTATAGTGCATCCATGTAAGTTTCAACGCTTTCTGAAGTTTTTCTGTTCTTTCTGTATTGGATGTCTTGTTTGATCCTCGTATCTGTATGCATTCTCCAAGATGCTTGAATTATTCCACTCTGTTAACCAATCCGTATTTTATGTGCATGACTTGTGTGTTGTTGTTCTTTCTTTCCATATATTGTGTTTTCTCGTATGATATCTGTAACCACGTTTTAGCAGAGACTTCGTGTAAGTATTCGAGGGCTTCTTTCGCTTCTTCACTGTTGCTGCTGAATATTGCCAAGTCATCTGCGAATGCTAGGCATTTTACGATTGTCTTGTTTGCACGAGTTCTTCCTAACTGAATTCCTTTTACTTTTTCTTCCCTCTGCTTGATAATTTTGCACAGCACTATGTTGAATAGAGATGGTGAGAGACCATTTCATTGCCTGACCCTGTATGTATCTCAAATTGCTCTGAGATTTCTCCCAGAAATTTTAGTTCAAATGGTTCAAATGGCTCTGAGCACTATGGGACTCAACTGCTGTGGTTATCAGTCCCCCTAGAACTTAGAACTACTTAAACCTAACTAACCTAAGGACATCACACACATCCATGCCCGAGGCAGGATTCGAACCTGCGACCGTAGCAGTGGCACGGTGAAATTTTACTTTTGATATGGTGTCTGTAAGCGTCTGTTCTATCAGCACCCTAGTTTTTTTGTCGATTCCACATTCTTCTAGAGTGTCAAAGAGCGTCTGTCTGTGAATGGAGTCACAGGCCATCTTAAAGTCGACAAACGTAACTACAGTGTTTTTCGCCTGTTTGACCATCAAGAGTGTTCGCAGGTACCAAATTTGTTCCACACAGCACCTTCTGTTTCTGAACCCTGCCTAATATTCACCTATCTTTGTATCCACTTGTGATTCCAGTCTGTTCAGTAACACCTCGGACAGTATTTTCTAAGAGACCGGTAATAATGAGATGCCTCTGTAATTGTTAGGGTCTGTCCTGCCTCCCTTTTTGTGGAGTGGGTGAAACAGTGCGCATTTCTATTCCCGAGGAATTTTATCTCTACTCCATATTTCCAAAAGAATTTTATGAATTTTTTTGTAATATTTCGGTCTGTGAGTTTCCAGATCTCGGCGATAATGCCATCTTTCCCTGGGGCTCTGTTTTTCTTTAGTTGCTCTATAACCTCCTATATCTCTGTGACTGTAGGCGGCTACGAGTCTGGGTTTGGTAGAGTTTTCGTGAGGTGTAATTCTTCTTTTAGCTTCTCACAGTTGAGGATTTTATCAAAGTATCCATTAAGATTATTGCAATTTTCTTTAGCGTTTGTTTCTGGTAATCCATCTGTTCTTCTGAAGCAGGTATTTGGAGGCTGATGACCCATTATATTTTCCCTGAATATTCTGTAGAAATTTCTCGCATTATTTTTCTTGAAGTCTTCCTAGGTTTCATGTGGTCTATTTTTGTTGTATGCCCTATTCATTGCTCTAATATCTTTCAAGGATTGCTTTCGGACTTCGTGGAAATCCTGCCAGGTTTCTGGTGTTCTGTTGCTGGTATACTTCTTCCATACCTTAACTTTTGTTCAACTGCCTGATCACAAGTTGTATTCCACCATCCATGTTTGCGTTTCCTGGGAGACTCGCCCCAACGCATTGCCTTCTAAATTTTTTTCGCCAGGTCTGTTCAATTCTCTGTTCTATTCTGAATAATTTCTTCAACAATTCTGCATTTGTTTATCATTCTGTATTCCTGATCTGGATTTATAATTTTGTTCTGTGTTGTATTTCTATACCTTGGAATTGGCCTAATCTTTACTTGAAGCAGGTGATGGTCAGACTCGCTGAATCCTTTGGGAGTTCTCACATTTAGAATTTCACTTTTATTTTTACTTGTTATTTCCACGTGATCTATTTGGAATTCTCTCCATGTGTTTTTGGGCGTTTTCCACGTTGTGCGTAGTCAGCTTGGTTTCTGAAATTGTGTCGACATAATTTTTTAAGTTAAAATTTTGACATACCTTATGAAATGCTTCCCATTCTTGTTTGTGAGTTTGTGTGATGTATGTGAGCCTGTGATTTGCTTGTACTTCTTCTCTTTGACTAGTTGCGCATTGAAATCTCCTAGTACAATTTTCACGTGTCTTTCTGTTATATAGAATGATTATTACGTAATCGTGTAAATGTTTAACTGAAAATTTCACATGGGTTTTCAAAGAAGGAAAAAAATTACTGAAACGCTTCATTTCTTCTGCTTAATGATCCCCAGTGTTCATTAAGCCCATTTCTGCTGCTCATAATTTCCATTCTGTTTCCCCAGTTTACCGTCAGTTCATATTCTGTACTCGTTACTCTGTTGGTTCCATTCAACAGGTCCTAATATTCAACAAAGATGCATTCTGCAATTCCCACTGCCACTACAAATAGTGGCAGTGAGGACAACACAGTGCATCATAGTTGTACACCCTTTTTATTGCGAGCACTTCGTTTTTGTTATACCATTCTTATTATACTTTCACGATTTTTGTACATTATGAACTTCCCTTTGCGTTTTGGAAATCTTACACCATTACGGATCATTCCCCGCCCTTCTAGGTCGACAGAAGTGCTAGTCTGCTTTTTATGTCTTTCTTGCTTCGTCCGTTTTGTGTCATTATGCCTACAAGATATCTGAATTCCCTCGCTTCGTCGGCTTCGTGGTACCCAATTATCAAGTGCAACATCATAACTGCATCTCTTCATCACCCAATACACAACACGAACACCAGTGATTCTCTTAGAAGGAAATCTGGACAGTAAACTTCACATTCCTGACGTGTTAAATTTCTGTGCCCTGTCGTCGGAGTTATCTTTTAAACAAGACAGCGCAAGATCATTTGATTCCCTTTTGTTTTTTCCTACTACGATAAAGTGTGTGTTTTTTTTTTTTTTATTTTAGCCCTCACCAACACGTTCTCCAGCTGCATCCTCCGTTGAAGACTCGCACTCAGGGATTTCTGGAAATCTGGCTCCTCACTGACAGTCGTGCTCTATGACAGATAAACGCTTCATAAAGATAAAGGAACACTGAATAAAGTACCTGCGTGTGTCATGTAGGCGAACTTCGAACCGAGGTTTAGTCTGGTTAGAACCACTGCTGCAGCCAGAGGCGGTAGCTCTTTGTTATAATCTGGTTCCGTGTATACCCACAAATCACCTGCAGATTTAATCTTTTATTCTTCCTGGTACAGTATACAAGCACAATAAGTAAAATTTTCCTAGAAGTTATCCGTGTTCGAGTTGAAATTTTAATCTCCAGCATTTCAAATTCAAATGGCTCTGAGCACTATGGGACTCAACTGCTGTGATCATAAGTCCCCTAGAACTTAGAACTACTTAAACCTAACTAACCTAAGGACAGCACACAACACCCAGCCATCACGAGGCAGAGAAAATCCCTGACCCCGCCGGGAATCGAATCCGGGAACCCGGGCGTGGGAAGCGAGAACGCTACCGCACGACCACGAGATACGGGCTCCAGCATTTGTAACGTCCCTTAGCAAAGGACATATTTTGTAGTAGAGAGAAAACAGTGTGCATCATATTCTGTTATTGTATGGAATTATGTTTTTTTTATTATTATTTATTTTAGATAATATCTGTGTCGGCGAGTACTGAAACCGCACAGACGATAAATATCATACAAAGATAAGAATATAACACTAGTATAAATAATACATAACGAACATTAATTTCTCTGTCTTCTTCTTGGAGTTGTACGAGTAAGATAGCCTGTGACGTTGCAGTAAATACTAACGTAGTCTTATTTTGTCATGGTCGATAGATGTACGCCATTACGTACTCATTGAAAAGGTGTGTATTAGTTAACATATTTGAATGTTTTGAATACAGTTATTTAATGAAACCGTGCATTATTATTTGTAGTAGCTTGCTTGGAATATTATCCCATCCTTTTAAGACATTTTCAGTTATTTAAATATTATCCGTGGTGCAGAGCTGCGCTACGAACGAACGAGCCGCTGCCGCGGCGCATTCAAACTGCATTAAAAGAAATCGATCATATCGCAAAGAAGCGGGAAGGTAATAGTGAAATAAAATCATCTCTTTCAGCTTCCGGACTTGCAGAGCAGTGCAGCAGATTTTATGATGTGTTTTGCAGGTTGACGCGGGCTGCTGATAATATATTGCTAACAGTACAAAAAAGATAATTTACCTTCGTAACATAATAGGAATTTTGCTGTGCTTAGTTCTTGTCTGGCAAACCTTATAGTAAAAACGTATTTTTCTCCGACAATAGTCTCATGTTCTTGTGCTAGTCGTGGTAATTATTGATGTTTTACTTTTAACAAAAATCCACTGCAAAATTTTGTTGTGAACAATCTTCGTGAACTGTAACATCGGTATTCATAACAAAGTAATTTTCATTTTCAATAACTATAAAGTAGGGAAGATATGTTGACTTTTATAGTGAATTACAGTAACGGAAAATGTTCCTTTAATAGAAAGCCAGATACAGAACAATAAGAACCCAATATATTCTGTTTTGTTAAAAAATTAATGATTATAAAGAAATTCAAGGCACAGCATTACTAAAAGGTATTTCGCGGCTCTTTTCGTATATGCGTTGTTACGCAAATAATAATCACAATAATAAAACAAAGCAAATAATAGAAAAGAGTTTAACGAAGAGTGAAACATTGTTACTGAGCATCTACTATGAAGATTATGAATGGTGCATCAACAAATATGTAATCCCAGCGAAACCGATGTTTAGCCAGGACTCTTACATTTATTTAATAAATACTTGAGAATTAATGAAATTCTTGATGACTGACAGTCCACCTAATTAATTTATATTTTTAAAAAGGGTCAAAAAAGTGCACGTGACAGTTACAGGGATACAATCTTGCGAGTCCTGTTTATAAAGCTTACTCAAAAATAATAAACAATCAATTGAAAGAAACAGCAGATACATGATAAGGAGAATAATAAAGTGGATTTAGGAAAGAACGCTAGTGCAGTGCAAATATTTTTAGCATCAACAGAATTTTAGGAACACGACCAGTAGTAATTGTTGCTCACATTGACTTCAAAAAACCTTTGACTTGGCCATCTATGGAAAATAGTGGATAAGCCAAGATATCCCATGAATTTTATCGAGGTGATCAGTAGCATACATGAAAAAACAAAATAATCACAAATTCAGGCACTTCAAAAATAGATGAGATTTTATAATTCAAGATGTCAAACAGGGATTAGCACGTAACCCACTCTCTTTCATTTAACACCAATGTTGATGACCTCAAGGAAACTGGAAGAAGTAAATACGTGACGTTATGTTGTGGAAGAATAACTACCATCTAAATACGATTGATTTATGCAGATGTCGCAACTTCACTACAAAGTACAGAGACAGTCTTACAACACTCTGTGTCAGTTATATGAGTTGGAAAGAAATCATTACCATCTAAAAATATACTACTAGAATAAAAATTTTGGGCATCTGCAGAAGATATCGAGTTCTATCTAAAATTGTTATCGGAAGCGATATACCTGATAACGTCTTCAGTTTCAGTTATTTAAGCAGTGAAATCATTCTGGACATAGACAATGATACAGAAAAAAACATCGCATTTGAACAGATATGCAGAACTGTAGACATAACTTTATGAAACGAAGATAGGAAAGCTGCAAAACATGAAACTCTGTAAAACATTTGTAGCAACTGTACTACTTATAGCAGCGAATCCACATTTAAGAAGAAATAAAAATAACATACAGTCAGCAGAAATGAAACTTTTAAGAGTTGTCATAGGCTGCTCAAGTAGAGATCACATTAAAAATGATGCCGTCAGTACGAAATTTAACTCTTCACTGCGTTGCTTTGCAGATGTGCAAAGCAAAGTTTCAACTCTCTTTTCGCCGTTGTTCTTGACGTTTAACGCTTGAAAATGCTTTGCTGATGTGCTATGTTGTATTATGGCGGTAACTGATAAGATTCTGCCACTAGAATGCGCTACTGAGTGTATGACGCGACAATGTGTGTTGCTGTGAGTAGCATTGTAAGTCAGGCTGACATTGCTCTCTTTCGGCAGTGATTGTTAGTAGCTGAATGGAAGAACACGTGAATGCAAAAAATTTTTAGTGCTTCTACAACCTTTGGAGAGTATTCTACTACGTTCATCTTGTGTTTCTGCCAACAAATATGTGAGTAGTATACAAATCAATTTCGTTTGCATATGTGCAGTAGTGCGTAATAATACTTCTATCCATAATCGAAAGATGAGAAAGTAGTTTTTCCTTCTTTCTGCTTTTTTCTAGTTTATCCTGATAGTTCGAGTGCTGTAATGGAGTCATTTTCGTATTTCGACGATGGACGACGTAAAGTGATGACGTATGAAGAACTCATGGCTCTAGAATGACCTTCTGACAGTGATGATGAGTTAGATTTTGATGATTCAGATGAAGACCCGACAATAAACGTAAATGATCTGGAATTTGCAGATAGTGATAGCGAGCCTGAGGCCACTGTAGTTAGTACACATAATTCAAATAATAATTGTTTGAAGGATGATGAGAATGAAGCTGTTGCTGATGCACAGGTACCACAAGCTTTTGCATATGTGCAAAGTGTCACTGACAAAAACTGCTTTCTTGCATTCCATAGTGTTTAAGACATGTGTCTTTCATTAATTTTCGACTATGTCATTAATTCTTTCCATTCTGTTGTTAATTTGACATGAAAAAAATATTTTATACAGTTAATAAACTTTTTGTGTAAAAAACTTGACATGGTTTTGCATATGTGCAAAGTGTCACTTATGAGTGTATACGATAAGTTTTCCACAGTTTTGCATAAATGCAAACTAAATAAAAATAAATTTATTTCTGAATTAAAAACATCTTATTTCTTTCAACATTTTTCCTGACATCTATGAACAATTTGAAATACAAAAAAAGTTATTTTAACTTCTAAAACAAAGTGTGTAATGAAGGGTCACATTAAAAATGATGCCGTCAGTACGAAATTTAAGGCCGGTCGGTGTGGCAGAGGGTTCTAGGCACTTCGGACTGGAATCACGCCACCGCTACGGTCGCAGATTCAAATCCTGCCTCGGAAATGGATATGTGTGATGTCCTTAGGTTAGTTAGGTTTAAGTAGTTCTAAATTCTAGGGGACTGATGACCTCAGATGTTAAGTCCCATGGTGTTCAGAGCCATTTGAACCATCGGAACGAAATTTAAACACAAGACCGCAGTTTACGGGGAGGAATAGAAAAAACACCTCAAGCTAATGGATGAAGACAGAATTCCAGTTTTAAAGAAGTACAAACCACCAGAAAGAAGGGATGAAGGATGATACTGAGAAGGAGATGGAACTAATTACAGAACTGTGACCAAGCATATTACATGTGCCTTTAATAGTTGAGGAAGAAGCAAAAGAAGAAGAAGTACTTACATTGAAGATTGTAGTAACCTATCTTGTGATAAGGAAAAGAAACGTTGTGAATAAACCTGTCATAAACTAACATCCACGCTGTGTTTTTAAGTGTTACACAGAGTTTGTCAGTGGTTGGCTCTGAACACGTATGTTTGTTGAACATGGTTCAATTCCTCCACCAGCCATCCTGAATTAGGTTTTCCATGTTTTCTAAGCATCATCTCAGGTGACGGCCGGGGTGGTTACTTTGTAAGGGCATTGCTCATTTCTGTTCATTTCATTCCTTAGCCTTCGAACCTGAGTTTTGTGCTCCGTCACTAATGACCTTTCCATCAAAGGATTATTAAATTCTGATCATCCTTTCTTCCTTCTTTGAAGGAACAAGAGAGTAACCTCAGAAATAAAAATGTGTATTTAATTTCTGCAACGTGTAAGAACCGAGTTTCTGACTCTCTGTCACCCCTGTTGGCATAACTGACTTTCGCATTCAGAAATGGTATCCAGGAAATGGTCTCGTGATTAATATAAGTTACCATTTCAAAATATTGATATAACAGCTTTATTCCTTTTTCTATCGTCGTGAAAGATCGGTTATGAAGTTGAAAAGGTAAGAAACTCACATAAAAATTCTGTTAGTGTCGTACAGAGTCATAATGTAAAAAACCATAATGGACAAACCACCAACATATCGGCCACGTTCACAGTGGCTTTCTTCTGGGACTACTGATACGCTTCAGTTGTGTGGAGCCCCTCACATTTTGTCATTGCGGTTCACTGAGCACGACGTTACGTCGTAATTTTAAAAGGTCGTTGTTATGATTTGTCACTTGAGACGGAAGGGGTGGGAACTTTGTTATGATAGGTTGCTACGGTGCAGAGAGTGATGATCTGTTGTTGTCTGTCGTTTCTGGCATTGTTTACTATGATTCGTGCTCATCGGCGAATGAGGCGTGGGCTCCTGTTTTCCTACTGCACAACGGAGGCCACGCGGCGGCAGTGATTCGCCGATAGCGCTCGAGCCACGAGTTGATGGTGCGGTCTGCTGGACTTTGACGCCTAGCACGAGGATGGAGCAAGCCTGTATGCAGCCTATCTGCTCAGACTCTTAGATCAGTGCGTTGCTGGCAGCAGTCTGTCAACTCCTGGCCTACCTTGCTTCGTTTGTTGCCGTGGCTGTTTGGATCGATTTGTGGTAGTTGTCATTGGTCAAGAATGTTGTACGTAGCCTTTTGAGTACATGTGTTCTGTTTTGAGCATCGCTTATGCGCTGAGCACAGGTGGATAATGTGGTGTCACCGCCAGACACCACACTTGCTAGGTGGTAGCTTAAATCGGCCGCGGTCCATTAGTACATGTCGGACCCGCGTGTCGCTACTGTCAGGATCTCAGACCGAGCACCACCACACGGCAGGTCTCGAGAGACGTACTAGCACTCGCCCCAGTTGTACGGACGACGTTGCTAGCGACTACACTGACGAAGCCTTTCTCTCAATTGCCGAGAGACAGTTAGAATAGCCTTCAGCTAAGTTAATGGCTACGACCTAGCAAGGCGCCATCTGTACCATTGCATGTATCTCAAGATAGTCTCACTTGTATCATAAAGAATGCTGTATACCAAAGGACGATATAAAAGTTAAGTGTTCTAGTAGCTACGTTCTTTTCTTTATCACATTCATTACGAATCCTGTTCCAGACTTCGCGCCAGTCGGCGTGTGTGTACGTGTGCCCTTTCGGCTACCCGTCACTGTGGACTGGCTGCCTTGGCAGTCCACTACAGATAAAGTACGGGAAACTGACTCCTTCTGTTCTGGATTGTGCCTCGATATCGCATGCAAATACCGGCCCATATGTGCAGGCTTCCGATATACTCCGTCTGTGTGACAGAAAACTTTATGTAAACTTACTCTGGCGGCGGAAATCTTCGCAATGTCACAGCCTGTTGTAAATATCGTATGTTATACGTCATGAACATGAGAAGCTGCTAAGATCTTATATTCGATACACACTGGGTACTGAATGCACAGCGACTGCCTTATTCTAAAACGTCTTTTTTTTTCCCAATGTGGACAGATATCGCAACGAAGGATATTCAGTCCAGATACGAGTAACTTTTTTGCGCTGGACTTATATATTTGTTGACACAGCATTTACAATCTTCCTTACTTCGTGCTTTTGACCTCTGTCCTGCTGTTACCTGATTATCGGGTTGTTTTTCTCCGCCTCTCAGTGGACAACGAGATTGTGGCCCTCACAACTACAGCCCCTCGATCTGGCAGTTCCTGAGTGCCGCCAGCGGTCCCGGCATGTCCTAGCGCTGCCGGACCTCACTGTTGCACCGTCCGAACCGAACTACCCGACACACTCCCTTCCCAGAAAACACTTGACGTTCCTCCAAAGATAGTACCACCGTACTAGATATCGATAACCGCTGCTGCTGTCACTCACGGACAGACAATGCTAGCAAACTTAGTGGTGCCAGTAAACACACGAAGAAAACGAGACGCCACTATCCCTATTACACGATGCCACCCTACCAACGGCACCAACGGCACCAACGTGAACCGCAACATGGCTCAACAGTTACATAGCTGTTTTCGTCAGTAATTTTTGTTCTTTCCTCTCAAGGGCACGCTTACATTTAGAATGTTAAAGATGTGGCCGAATCCGTGGTGACGTAATAGCTCAATCAATGCACCCCAAAAAAGGTCGAATATCAGGAACAGTTCATGGAGCCTGAAATTTTTCAGCTGAATAGCACGAACGATGTACCAAATTTCATGACCGGTGGGAGATCAGTGTGGGGTGGTGGTGAGTTTGGAGGTTACTATTGTAGGTTTTTGTTCAATAACTCGAAAACCGTGGCGGCCAGCAAGAACGTATTCAAGTACAGAATTTAACTACGTTAAATTTGCTAAAAAAAAGGTGTTGCTCATTTTCTTTGTGGGACTAATAGTCTGGGCGTTGCGAGAGAGAGAATATGTAAATCTCACGTGTGGTTTATGAAGGCCGGATATAAGGTTGCGGGCTGTGTTAAATGACAGTGGTAGGGGCAGCTGAATCACAATGTATTAACGGTCTTTCGAATCCACCTCAAGTTTCTTCTCCGCAGTTAGCATATTTGAGGTAACATACATGGAGGTCTCTTGGTGTACACTGGAGTAGTAAGTAGAAGTATATTTTAGAGAGCCCGTCGTCGAAATCCGGCTGGTCCACGTAGCAAAGGCAGACGGATGCAGCGCGGACCCCTATGGCTCCCTGAGTGCTGTGGAAGGGACTCCACTTTATGAGCCGGCAGAGGTTTACGAGCGCAGCCGTGGCCCTGGCCGCGCGTGCGGAATGCCAGGAGGTGGAGTGCTCGCGGATCCGACTCAGGGCGTCGACCAGCGGTGTCCAGGACGCTTGCCAGCGTCGCAAGCGTGAGCAGCGCTAGTATTTACCTCTTACGTTCCTTGAATATTTGACGTGAAGCCAACAGATGATGTTGAAAAAAGAGCTGAATCGACCACTTCAAGTAAACGTGACACAATATTCTTTAACCGCTCCAAGTCCCAGCGTAGAGTGAACTGCTGTAACATATGCAGGTTGTTTCAGAAAGGTCCATTCGATTTCAGAACAATGTATCTGCTCAATGTATAAAGAGGGAGACTTGGGTGGACCTTAACTTGGGAAACAAACCCAAAAAGTTTTCTTGGTGCCTGTTATAAATCCGTCGTTTACATGGTTTGTTTTAGACGGCTCACTGTGGCAGATAGCTCAATATGAACTTGTGTCGAAACGGAATGCCGGTAACACAGCAAGAGGAGGCATTTTACGTTCTCAGTAGCAACAGGTGACACTCAGTTTCAACTGTCTGACGTAACTTTAGTCGATAGTACGGCACCTACAGCGTAAGGGGCGTATGGATCTCTGATTACAGCATCTACCACCATGGTCGCTTGATCTGGCGGTATGTATTTTTTTTGTGAAAGACTCCCCTTCCAACAGCTCTGCGGGAATACGACACGCCATAGCAACAACAGTGAACGCTTCAACTCCAGGATTGCTAATAAAAATCTGAGACACTACCGAGTGGATTTTTTAAGTCGTGTGGTGGAGGGCAGATCGAATATTTCTGAAAGGTAAGTGGGACCTCTAATCCCAGTCGTTTCTTGTTATAATATCTCAAGGTATTTCGATTAGTTAACGTCGTAATGCTCTTAACGGACAGGAGATTGTTATATTGCGGGAAAAAAATGTCGTACAGCACTTGGCAGAGCCGTTTTCACTTGACGCATGAAAATTACTCGAAAGTACAGAGGGGAGAACGAAGACAGTGTCGGTAGAGAACTAGAGAACACATTGCTGTTAGACGAACAGTGGACAGCACTTGTGTTCTAGATTCGGGGAGAAGACTTCTGGCAGTGAAACGGCTCCGATTCGTCCGAACACCTGACTTAGTACAGTCTGCTACAGATTATTAGCTGTTAATATTAGACTCGCTTGGGAATCCAATACTTTGTATAGTGGGTGAAGGCTCACTACGGTTCAATCGCAAATTGTAGTTGCATGTATAGTTCTTATATTGCCTTCCCATCATTCATGTGTAAATTATGGTCTTGTTCCATTCACTTGAACTACCCAATCTTTGCTGAGGCAGTCACCTGATAGATTAGTGTTGACCCAAGTTAACAATTGATAATTTTATCATTTCCTGCGTTACTTGTGATCGAATCGATCCTGTAGTAATTTGTTATTCATGTAGGTCAGGAGAAAACTGTGTAATGAAGAGAGATTAAAGTGGACCACTGCTCCATTCAATATTTAGATGAAAACCCTATTTCTTACATTTTATCAGGCCAGCATCCATTTCTCATGATGCCAGGACCACCCCTGTCGTGTTAGTTATATTTTGTACATAATTATGTGTCCATGGGGAGCGCTCCGACTATCGGCCAGTTCTACAGATGAGGCTCATTCTGATACTCACGTTGGTACGTCAAAGGCTCTGCCGTACCCTGACACATTGGAACGCAATACAGCAGTATTGTAAAGTCCTCGATAGGTTTCTGGAGGCATGTCTCACTGATCTCCATCCACGGGAGTGTTTCCTGGAGGTGGAGTTGACGTATTATAGTGTCCCAGATGTTATCACTCTGGTTCAGATCAGATGGAACTAACGGGCAAGACGTCAAACTGAGTTCACTATCATGTTCCTCAAACCACTATACCTTGAATCAAATGAATCTATATGGCTACAGAGACATTTTCAAGTCTCAAACATCCATGGATTACATAAGTAGACTGAAGCGACGAATGACAATTTTTACCAAGCTGGGATTTCAAACCAGATCTCCTGCTCACTTGGAAGATGTGCTAACTAATATGCCACCCTGGCGCAGGAGCTTTACACAACTGTACAGATTAACCAATCACGTGCCTGGGCGACAGGCAGGGTCCCCCCTTTCGTTCGATGCTGGGGTGCTGTTCAAGTACAGTTGGAGAGCTTCCTCAATGCTGGTCGACGTTAGGGGGAAGCCCAAATGGGCTGAGGCGTCAGTGAGAATTGGGACTCGGAAATGGTGCGCAAGGGTAGTCCATGCAGCTGTGTAAAGCCACTGTGCCTGTGTTACGTAGTGGTTAGTGCATCTGCCTAGTGCGCAGGACACTCAGGTTCGAATCCTGGCCTGAACAGAAATTTTCATTCGTCGATTCATTCTTTATACGTACATCACTATAGTATGATGCTGGTTTCGTGACAGGAAAGTCATCGCCATGTGGGCTGACCGAGGGATTGCAGGTGGCCTGCAATAATATTCACATTGTCCACAGACATCATGGAGGTTTAGATTCCAACCTCATGTGAAATGGAATCCATAGTGAATGTTCTCCACAGTACAACACTGCCCACACTTATCAACGTCTGTAACGCAGCCTGGATGTTGACATATCCAAAGAAGATCACCGACCTGGTGTAACAAAAAACGCGTCTTAAAAAAAATGGTTCAAATGGCTCTGAGCACTATGCGGCTTAACTTCTGTGGTCATCCAGTCGCCTAGAACTGAGAACTAAGTAAACCTAACTAACCTAAGGACATCACACACATCCATGCCCGAGGCAGGATTCGAACCTGCGACCTTAGAGGCTGCTCGGCTCCAGGCTGTAGCGCCTAGAACCGCTCGGCCACTCCGGCCGGTACAACTACATCTACATCTACATTTATACTCCGCAAGCCACCCAACGGTGTGTGGCGGAGGGCACTTTACATGCCACTGTCATTACCTCCCTTTCCTGTTCCATTCGCGTATGGTTCGCGGGAAGAACGACTGTCTGAAAGCCTCCGTGCGCGCTCTAATCTCTCTAATTTTACATTCGTGATCTCCTCGGGAGGTATAAGTAGGGAGAAGCAATATATTCGATACCTCATCCAGAAACGCACCCTCTCGAAACCTGGCGAGCAAGCTACACCGCGATGCAGAGCGCCTCTCTTGCAGAGTCTGCCACTTGAGTTTATTAAACATCTCCGTAACGCTATCACGGTTACCAAATAACCCTGTGACGAAACGCGCCGCTCTTCTTTGGATCTTCTCTATCTCCTCCGTCAACCCGATCTGGTACGGATCCCACACTGATGAGCAATACTCAAGTATAGGTTGAACGAGTGTTTTGTAAGCCACCTCCTTTGTTGATGGACTACATTTTCTGAGCACTCTCCCAATGAATCTCAACCTGGTACCCACCTTACCAACAATTAGTTTTATATGATCATTCCACTTCAAATCGTTCCGCACGCATACTCCCAGATATTTTACAGAAGTCACTGCTACCAGTGTTTGTTCCGCTATCATATAATCATACAATAACGGATTCTTCTTTCTATGTAATCGCAATACATTACATTTGTCTATGTTAAGGGACAGTTGCCACTCCCTGAACCAAGTGCCTATCCGCTGCAGATCTTCCTGCATTTCGCTACAATTTTCTAATGCTGCAACTTCCCTGTATACTACAGCATCATCCGCGAAAAGCCGCATGGAACTTCCGACACTATCTACCGGGTCATTTATATATATATTGTGAAAAGCAATGGTCCCATAACACTCCCCTGTGGCACGCCCGAGGTTACTTTAACGTCTGTAGACGTCTCTCCATTGATAACAACATGCTGTGTTCTGTTTGCTAAAAACTCTTCAATCCAGCCACACAACTGGTCTGATATTCCGTAGGCTCTTACTTTGTTTATCAGACGACAGTGCGGAGCTGTATCGAACGCCTTCCGGAAGTCAAGAAAAATAGCATCTACCTGGGAGCCTGTATCTAATATTTTCTGGGTCTTGTAACGCCGGAAATGCATATCCTCCTATTTCCATCTATTGTACTGTAAATTTTTTCCTTATTTTGTTACCTGAATATATGACATTTCTGTGCCTTTATATATTGTAATTGTTTTACTATATATATATATATATATATATATATATATATATATGCATTTATGTCGATGTATAATTGGTTTGTTTCGTAAATATTATTTGTATTTTTACGCTGGGTCTTGCCTAGGGCAAACTGCTATCGAACGATTACATCGATAGGTCGTGTGAAGAATCAAAGTGTGTAGGATCTTTTGTAGTGTGAACTCTGCCGCGTGGAGCGCGGGCAGAGAAAGAGTCTGGCTGGAGTAGCGAGTGGAGCAGGTGTGTTGTGTGACGCTCCCGCGAGTTGCCGCGCTTTCGGGGTTTAGCAGCATGTAATTGCGCTCGACTTGCGATGATAGTTTCTGACATGGTGTCGCGGACGGGAAGCATTAGCTGGCGCACATCAAGAGCCCGTTTCGCCTGGTGACCGTGTCGAGAAGAAGGCGCGCCAGCATCCAGCTTCTGCAACAGCGACGGCCGACAATGAGTGACTGTCGCCACATCCCCGATCGACGGCTTCAAACCGTCAATCAACCAACAAGGAAGACTGGAAGCACGTAAAGTTTTAGAACTGTATGGCAGACCTCAGCTTTTCAAACTGTTCCATTTGCCTCGCAAAATTACAGCAACTTAGCATGAACCTTTGTTGCTCATTGTCCCAATTGCATTGCCAAGCAGAGTCCCTTCCTTTTCCGAAATGAACCCGAGTGTCGCTGAAATTCAAACGCCAGCATTAAAATAATATAATTAGATTTCACTGCTTTAATTTCAAAGTTCAGTTAAAGTATTCATAGCTGGCTACAATATTTAGATTACACGAGCACAAATTAAGAGTGCGAGTTTTGTTAGCATATTTTAGCTTTCCTGTGACTGCAGCTCAGCTTGGTACGTACTAAATTTTACTATTGTTAATTGTTGAGAATCATTTAATTCAAGTTCAAAGTTAAATCTCTTGTTTCTAAATTGCGTAGAGTCAAGTTGCTTTTGAAATGATTGTTGAGGTAGTCCAAGACTAACCGTAGTTTACTGGATTTCGATGTGCTTCAGAAAGAATGCTCACTATTAACTTCAGTCACTAAATTAACTTTCGATTTTCCGGTTTTATTATTTCTTTTGCTAAATTAAGTCAGAGTGTAGCGAAATTTATTACTTCTGACAAACTTTCAGTTTTCACACTACACGTGTCAACCTTCAGTTGCCACGCTTCTAGTGCTAATTATATGTGTAATAACATTTATTTTTCAGTTACTATAGTAGTTGTCCTTAGGACTGGCGACCGTGATATCCCCCAAATCTCAAATATCTAATTACCGCTAGTTAATTGTTAACGTAACGGCCGTACATTTACTTTCTTTATTAACTTAACCCCTTTTCAAAATTAATTTCCACCAGTTTCATTTGCAATTTTCCTTTCATTTAGATGTAACCCTTTCCTCCCTCTTTACCGACAGATTAACTTCGGTGACGATTGCTTTCCCAAATTTCCATTAGGTACACGCGGTTTTATTTTTCACTGTCATTAAGGTCGATAAGTGAGGGGGAGGTTACAGTCTCATGAACAAATAAAGCGAGTTGGGTCTCACACGATCGCTGTTTCCGGAATCCATGTAGATTCCTACATAGTAGATTCTGGGTTTCCAAAAACGACATGATACTCGAGCAAAAAACATGTTCTAAAATTCTACAACAGATCGACGTCAGAGATATAGGTCTATAGTTTTGCGCATCTGCTCGACGACCCTTCTTGAAGACTGGGACTACCTGTGCTCTTTTCCAATCATTTGGAACCCTCCGTTCCTCTAGAGACTTGCGGTACACGGCTGTTAGAAGGGGGGCAAGTTCTTTCGCGTACTCTGTGTAGAATCGAATTGGTATCCCGTCAGGTCCAGTGGACTTTCCTCTGTTGAGTGATTCCAGTTGCTTTTCTATTCCTTTGACACTTATTTCGTTCCGACTAGGATGCAAGTTTCCATTGATCTACGGTGAAATCTCCATGATCCCAGGCCCACTGCAATCTTAATTGACAATGTAGTTAGTCCAGCACAAGGACATGTAGGATGCGTTACCTGTGGAGCCCCATGTTCAAGAATATGCAGTGAACAGCGTGCTCCAAAACACTTGAGCGTGCACAGTACGGTTTTAGGGAGTGACCTCCACGCTCCGTGATGAGTATAAATGAACAACATTTAGTCGACTACACTTGGTCTCACTTCAAGAGATGCTCACGACAGCAGCACATTAGTTAGCTGTCTGCTACGGCGTTTCCGAGATACTCGGTCCCAGTCGCCTGGCCATAACAGTCTTCCCGTTGTCAAAGTCCCTTGCGTCAATGATATTGCCCATTTGTTCTTATTACTCCTTTATTATTTCGTTATCACTTATAACTGAACATGCTCAAACTTCATGAAATTGCAGAGTGAGACTATTTACAGAAAAGCAATGAATAATAGTTTTACGAACGTGATTTGCTATGATGGTTGTTACTGTATGTATGGATTGAGTGAAATACTAGTGTCGGTCGCTAAAAGAACTAATTTTACTTGTAGGTTGTCAGGGCGAAAGTCGTTTGTGTACACGAGAATCTTTCTATCCTTGTGGAACGACATACGTGATTTCTTCCCAGTCAGAAGAATCTCCCCATCTTGTATTGGTTGAGCATTCTACTTAATCTTGGCTTGATAAGACGTCATCCACTGGCTGGCTGCATCATCAGTTCCACAAAACATCAGTTTATCTAGGAGAATATTATGGTTCGGAAAGTGAAATGCCTTAGACAGATTACTGAACTGGTGCTGTTTCATTATTTAACGAGCGTAATGTTTGGCGACTTAAAGTGTTAATGGCACTCATAGATGATTAAACAAAGTTGTTATTTATGAAGCTCCAATATAATGGAGGATAGGACCAATACTTGGGTATGAAATATTTTTATTTTCTTTCAGTATCCGTCACAGTTATGATAACAGTCATTTCTCTGTGGAGACTAGTTTCGGACCATCGCCCATTTTTCAAGTCATAGCCTACAAAACAATTTTACTGTGTTAACAAAGGTAAAAGTTCAATGACCTTCCACAATTTTAGATATACTTTGAACGTTACCTAAAACATCATAAAATATTCCATCCCGGCATACTTCACATGTAAGTCTAATCACACAGACCAGCAATGTACACATCAGTCACTAATATTCATATTTTTCTTTAGAATCATTACGTGCATACGAAACGTTAAACTTCATTTGAGTGCATGATATGATTTACTGCCAATAAAACACAGCAGACTGAATCGCTACGCTGACGTAGTCGCCTCATTACATGAGAGCTTCATATTATGTAACTGCAACGTAATTTGCATTCTAGTAATTGGAATTAGACTACATTTACAGCACAAACCTTCGTTACAATTAATGAAGATTATCTACATTGTTTTACACACATAATTATAGTACATCGCGCAATGTAATAAAACCAAAGCAACGCGACTACACGATGTGCCCCAGCCAACATCTGCCAGTCTAGGCCGACTTAGCCACATGTAATTTTCTTCGTTTTTGTTTATTTACTTTGCTCTTTCTTTATTTCTTTCGATTAGTACAATTTTTAAACTCTGAATCATATTATGTGCTATGGACAGCTCATGTCGCAAATTTTGAAATCCTGAAACATTCAAACCTTATCGTTTGCTATATTCACTGGCATCGTAAAATACTACAATTTTTAAAATATATTCATTATAATAGGTAAATTCCTCAAATTTACTTTAGTGTTAGTGAATAGTTGACAGTTACAAATAGTAGGGGGACTAAGTATGTACCATGACGCTCTGCATTGTTGCCAAATTTATTCAAGATGGCGACGATGACGTCATCCAAGATGGTGGCATGAAGACTTGGCAACATCGCATGACGTCATCCAAGATGGCGGGAGAATAGTCCAATTCTGCTACGTCCACTAACCTAACCTCAAGAAAAAATGGCAGGAAGTTTGAATTTTGGCGGGAAAATAGTCCAATTGTGCTACGCCCACTAACCTAACCTCAAGAAGAAATGGTGGGAAGTTTGAATTCCAACACGATAATGCATGCAAAAACCATACTTGTCTTTATTATTATTATTGATTATCATTCATTAATAATCATTATCATTCATTATCATTTATTATCATTCATTATCATTTATTAACATTCATTATCATTCATTATAATTCATTACCATTTATTATCATTATTTATCATTTATTATTATAGGTCTAACTTCACTAGAAAATTGCGCCTAATTCAAATTCCAACACGATATTCTTTCGAAAACTGTACTTCTATGTATTATTATCATTTATTATTTATTCAAGATGTCCGATTTTCTCCGTGAGAAAGCCATTCTCCTTACATCCATAACAAAAATCTATCACAAATTCAAATCCCCAACACCATAACTGATCACATGTACGAGCTTTCTCTGTCACTTTTTTTTCACTGGTAACCTATCATAATCGTGTCAAATAATAAATTGCACTTATAGTAACGTAATTCACGTCCTTTGATTTTACAGGGGGCAAGGGAATGAAGACTTTATTTCAAGCAGTACGGTCATCACTTGTTATCCAACACAGTCAGCACACACATCTTTGATATCGCAGTGCAGTCACCATGACGACCGCGCTCCAACTGAATTGGCTCAAATCCTCGCCAACCCCTGGCCTGCACGTGGAGACACTGCCTACGTCTGTCACATGAGGCGGCCGGCCTCTAGCGCGGGGGGCGAGCCCAGCGATCGCTCCCACGTCGTAAACATGATTCCGCTGGACACGTTGGAACTTGTCGAGTTTGACGTCAGAGCGGCCCCTTGTCAGCTCACCACGTTTCCCCGCCAAAATTGACTACCTCGGAGCTGAATCACACAACGGTCGGCCGTTTCCCTGCAACACTTCCGGCACCACGTTCAGACCTGTCGATGCCGACCTCACACAGCTGTTCGCCACGTGTCCCTGTGCGAGCGAGAACGCAGTGCTACACTTTTGGCGGCAAAGTTTGCTCGACAGTGGAATCCACCATGACTATATAAGAGCTTGCTTGGACCGCACTAGAACGCCCGCTAATTGACTCGCTCTCACGCACGCGTAATAACTGTACAATCGCAGCGCCACCGCCCTGTTTACGTCACACACCCTCCATACACGCGACGGACATAGCCTTCTGTAAATACCTGGAAAATGACTCTTTATTTCAGACATTACGGTCATGCAAGTGTGTTCCAACTGACTTCTCCATGCTCACACAGCGAAACTCCAGAGCTCAGCTGACGTGTACGCGGCCGGCTGAACTCGCTCCTTGGCCGGCTGACGTCAAGCGTTTTACGGTGCCCGCCGAGCCCCCACGGCCAGCGTGCCAGGTAGACAGCGGCGCCACGAACGGTCGGTCGCACCCGCGAGAACCTAACTCCGGATATGATTTATCCTGACGACCGCATGCCGTACAAAGGATACGTTTGGCGCCAGAGTTTGACCGACATTGAAATTCACCATGACCATATAACAGCGCGGTTGCTCGTCGCAAGAACGCTCGCTAATTCACTCTCACCATCCCGCTATATTAAATAATTCCATTTACAATTTCATATGCATATTCAGATGTGTTCAACTCCCTAATATCCACTACTTTTCGAGGACCAGAACGCCCCTCGCCTCCTCCTTGGAACCAGCGCCAAGTTTGAAATCTGCCAGTAAACAAAGCACACTTGCGCTTCCGCCACCAACCTAAGAAAATAGCTTCAAACTAAGTCACCAGCACTCAACCTCTTCCTACATGTTTCTGGTAAACGGAATGTTTTTTCTACCGAGTTGGAAACTTCCTTTACGTCACAACGCGCGATCGACCACGTGGCTTTGTCAGACAAAGAACGCTCTCACTAAGTTAACTGATCACCTGATTCTCATTATGCAGCCCACATGCTTCGATTACCTAATCCAGGATCTTGGCGGAAACACACTTCCCTATACATGAGCCATCGCGCCCACCTAGTACCTCCGCAAGTCAATGTAACAAAGTACACTTGACTATTTAATTAATCTGATCAATTAATTAACCTCTCTGATGTGGAAAACTGCCACGTCCACCTAGACTTGGAATCAATTTTCGCCACTGCCACACCCACGTGGACTTGAAATGAAATAGTTAAAGTCCCTACTGACCACCATGTCCTTTTACCGACCCATGTTCGTTGGCTAACATGTACTAATGCTTGCTTCCGTTTACTAAGGTGCACTAACGTGTACTAACCCACATTAACTTATATCACATTCTGTCTATACAAATAAGCCGAGCTTCAATTCTGATGGTCAGTTCGTGTTTCGCTAACAAACACAAGAAAATTGTGGCAAACGAAGCCACTAACCTAAGTCACCTGTGATGACTCAAAATCGTCTGCTTTGCCTCTCTCACACACCAGGAGTGCGAGACCGCCCACATCACAGTCTGGACCTTCATACTAGCGTCGGACATACTCATGTATAAATATTCTAGCTAAACTATGACCCTAATACTGTTGTTCAATCCACACAGTCTACCACTTGGCCAGAGCACACGCCCAATGCCTAAGCTGAGAACATTGGTCGCCCCATCATTAGTTAACCGCTGAGAGACGGAGATAGGCTGCAATCACAACCCTCGCGCTCTCGTAGCTACTCACCTCTAACCTCTAACCTGTAACAAACCCTCCAAGTATAAAATACAACAACCAACTCGAACTCTCTCATATTCTATATCGTCCCACAAATACTTAACGTACATTTTATTTATGCAACGAGAATACCTATCACTCTCATACAAAAAACACTCGTCCTGATATAACTGGTGTCATGTTGCACAGTCGGCAGACACGCAAACAGCTCCTAATTTCAGTGCACAATATCAAACTGCTCCTAAATAATGCAGTACACATAACTGTAAACACCATCAGTCCTCGTAATCTGTCCAAATAACGCACAGCAAAGTAACTCAACAGACACGCGCAGTCAACCTATCCCACATTAAGTCACACGTCCGATAGCTCTCAATTCGCTCAAAGGCCTCTGTTCGACCCTTCAAACATGACTTGATGACAGCCGCATTCACACCGAACACCTGAGAAATTCATATCACCTACACGCCGAACATGACTATCCAAGCCAGGCCACGCGAGTCTGCCACCGTCCTAACTCAGTGCGGTCCAACACACATGTTAAGGCCGCATTCCATTGCTCGCCAGCCTATATGCGACACATCTCCACCTTCACCTCTGTTGTCAGAGTAGCCGAGAGCGAGTTCACACACACACCGACCGCACACATCCCAGCGCTTCTCTCAACGTACGCAAATGTTCTCAACCCTCCTATATCCCAGCACAACCGATTAATCATTCTTATTCCTTCTTATCGAATTTACTGGTCTAATTTCCTAAGAACCCGTTATTGAAGTGCATGTAAATAGAGATACAGAGAACAGAGCAAGCGCTCTCCGAATGTGGAGGTGACTGTATACGTCTTGGTTACATTTAGAGGCAATTTTAGAACACAGAAAGATAAGTTATGTCGCAGTAGCATGGATGGATCTGACATAAAATCGAAAGAAATGCGAAAACTGATTAGCACACAGATATAAACTAACCTAATATACACCGAAATGCGGTGAAGATGAGAATGTACTTGCTTATCTTCTGGTTGGCAGGGGGGAATTTGTACATGGAGTCAAGTATGCTGCGACAAGAGGAATGCAGGACAACGACGACATCGAAGGGAGCAGACTAAGGAAGGTAGTCAATTTTTTCTCGTTGAGTTCGTATTATAGTATATGTCTACTGAGGTAGCAGTGATAAACGCGAGTTGAATACTGTATTTGATACTTTTGAGGAGGACAGAGAATCATTCACGTCTTAACTTACTCACCTCTGTGTTAAAGGATAACAGAGAGTGCCACTGTCTACATGGCGCGCAGGCCGTGGTTGCTGGGCGGGCACCGTAAATCGCTTGTCAGCCGGCCAGGAAGCGGGCTCAGCTGGCCGTGCGCACGTCAGCTGAGCTCTGGAGTTTCGCTGTGTGAGGATGGAGAAGTCAGTTGGAATACACCCGCATGACCGTAATGTCTGAAATAAAGAGTCATTTTCCAGGTATTTACAGAAGGCTATGTCCGTCGCGTGTATGGAGGGTGTGTGACGTAAGCGGGCCGGTGGTGCAGGTTCAAATGGCTCTGAGCACTATGGGACTCAACTTCTGAGGTCATTAGTCCCCTAGAACTTAGAACTAGTTAAACCTAACTAACCTAAGGACATCACAAACATCCATGCCCGAGGCAGGATTCGAACCTGCGACCGTAGCGGTCTTGCGGTTCCAGACTGCAGCGCCTTTAACCGCACGGCCACCCCGGCCGGCGGTGGTGCAGGGATTGTACAGTTATTACGCGCGCGCGAGGGTGAGTCAATTACCGGGCGTTCTAGTGCGGTCCAAGCATGCTCTTATATAGTCATGGTGGATTCCACTGTCGAGCAAACTTTGCCGCCAAAAGTGTAGCACTGCGTTCTCGTTCGCACAGGGACACATGGCGAACGGCTGTGTGAGGTCGGCATCGACAGGTTTTAACGTGGTGCCAGAAGTGTTGCAGGGAAACGGCCAACCATTGTGTGATTCAGCTCTGAGGGAGTCAATTTTGGCGGGGAAACGTGTGGAGGCAACGAATGCACGTGGTGAGCGGACAAGGGGTCGCTGTGACGTCAAACTCGACAAGTTCCAACGTGTCTAGCGAAATCATGTTTACGACGTGGGCTCGCCCCCCGCGCTAGAGGCCGGCCGCCTCACGTGACAGGCGTAGGCAGTATCTCCGTGTGCTGGCCAGGGGGTGACGAGGATTTGAACTAATTCATTTGGAGCGCGGACGTCGTGGTGACTGCACTGCGATATCAAAGATGTGTGTGCTGACTGTGTTGGAGAACAAGTGATGACCGTTCTGCTTGAAATAAAGTCTTTAGTCCCTTCCCCCCTGCAATATCGAAGGACGTGAATTACGTTACTATAAGTGCAGTTTATTATTTGACACGATTATGATAGGTTACCAGTGAAAAAAGATAAGTGACAGAGAAAGCTTGTACATGTGATCAATTATGGTGTTGGGGATTTGAACTTGTGATAGATTTTTGTTATGGATGTAAGGAGAATGGCTTTCTCACCGGGAAAATCGGACATCTAGAATAAATAATAAATGATAATAATAAATAGAAGTACAGTTTTCGAGAGAATATAATGTTGGAATTTGAATTTGGCGCAATTTCCTACTGGAGGTAGGCCTATAATAATAAATGATAATGTATGTTAATAAATGATAATGAATTATAATGAATGATAATGAATGTTAATAAATGATAATGTATGATAACGAATGATAATAAATGATAATGAATGGTAATGAATGATAATGAATGACAATGAACGATAATGAATGTTAATGAATGATAATGAATGTTAATGAATGATAATAAATAATAATAATAAAGACAAGTACGGTCTTTGAATGCATTATCCTGGTGGAATTCAAACTTCCCACCATTTTTTCTTGAGGTTAGGTTATTGGGCGTAGCACAATTGGACTATTTTCCCGCCAAAATTTAAACTTCCCGCCATTTTTTCTTGTGGTTAGGTTAGTGGACGTAGCACAATTGGACTATTCTCCCGCCCAAATCCGCCATCTTGGATGAGGTCATGCGATGTTTCCAAGTCTACATGCCGCCATCTTGGATGACGTCATCGCCGCCATCTTGAATAAATTTGTCAACCATGCAGCGTGTGCTGGTACATACTTAGTCCCCCTACTATAAATTTGCATACTACAGCACATGTTATGTAGCTACTGAACCACTGCCTTTCGAATCTAACCGTAATAATGCAGCCGTACCCACAATAACAGCAGGTACATATTGCTCCATACAACATTTTGGAAAGCTTGTCGTACCTAACTTTCAACCAGTATCTTGTCTGTGACACGACTTTTAGTGCACTACACAATTTGGTGGCCAAAGTCCTACCTACATTACAAACTAGATTATCACTCCGTAAGAGTAGTCAGGCTTGCAGCGTAAAATACAAAAACCTTTAAACCATACCGTGTGCTATATTCAGCACACTTTTGTAAAATATTAAATCTTTTGTAACCTATTAACTCCAAAAACAGCAAATGCTTCATACTTACCATACAATGGTCCTGCCTACAAACATTTGACATATGCAACAATAGGTAAGTATCCGAATTGACAGTAAACATAATTACACATATACCATACAACATTTGGTAAACCTGCCTTACCAGACTTCCAAGCAATGTCTTGCCCATGGCCCATATTCTCGCATGCTATATAGTTTGGTAGCTGGACACCTAATCACCTTAAGCTAAATTACCATTCAGTATTACAGCCTGTAGTGAGGCTCACGTCGTCACATATTATAACTTATCAATCTTTTGAAACCTATTCATCCCAAAACAAGTACGTTCCTCATTTTACCATATAAATAAACAGACCATTGTGGTTAGTGAACGTCCTGCCTGTACCAGATGTAATACTTGCACTGACCACATAAATGACTAGTGGTCCACACTTCGTTGTACATGAAGATAAAATCATTACGTTGATCATACGCCAACATCATTTCACACAATAAATAATAATAAAAGAAACTTTTCTTATAAAAAACGCCACTGGCAAGCAGATGTTCACCTATACATCTCATCTGGCATCCACATTTTGTAGAAATAATTTTCATACAGCTGCTGAATAAGTGCATTCCACATGCAACCATAGTAAAGGCGCCGTACTAGCAGTAAGAAAACTTTTCTTTAACATTTTGGTACGTTTACTTTATAAAACCTTCAATAATACTTTGTCTATGTCACATATTCTCATGTGCACCTGCAAGTTGTTGCCAATATAAACAGTTCAATATTAAAACAGACTTAGAATGATCTAACAATATTATAAGCGGCGTTGTTTTGGTTTTATAATAAAACAGGATGTACTATAATTAAGATGTACTATAATTGTATATGTATAAATACATAGATGATTGTAATTAATTATGATGCAGGTTTGTACTGTTAAAAGTTGTGTGATACCGGTGACTAAAATGAAAGTAAAGTTTCAATTATGTATGGCGAGGTCGCACATCACTACTAGTGACCTCTACAGAGGTAATGAGGCGACTAGAGTTGCACAGCGTTTCAGTTAAGAGGTCTAACGACGAAGATGAACTTCTGTTACTCATATGTACATTGATGGACTGTGTGATTACACTTATATGTAAGGTATGTATGAAACATTTATTTCAGCGATGAAACACTTTATAGTGTTTTGTGTATCGTTGATCTTATGTGTACACTTGTAGAAGAACATTAATTTTATCTTCGTTAGGACCACAAAATTAGTTTGTAGGCTATGATTTGAAAACTAGTAGCCACAAAAAATGGCTACTATCGCATCTGTGACAGAAAGTGAAAATATATTAAAATACACCACTGTTGTTCGGATAAAATACTATTGTAGAGTGCAACAGCTTCTCAGTAATTTCTGAAATCATGTTAGCAACGAAACTGACCAGTAGCTATTGACATCTCTCTCATCACTTTCCCATTAGGTTTCTCAATTACATATTTCGATGTCTCGGGGAAAACACCCTCAGCTAGTGATTATTTGCATATTTCAGTAAAGACAGTAATTAGTATCTTGGATTAACTCTTTAGTAACCTGGTGGAAATACCATCAAATCAAGATAACCTTGTGCTTTTGAGAGAATACACAATTTTCTTAATTTTAGAAGCAGAAGCACGTGATTCATTCACATTGTTGAAATCTATGAACTTTCCTTTTGCAGCATACTGCTTCGACTTCCTCTTGAAGTGTTTGCACCTATTTCCTCTGCTACATTTAAGAAATCAATTAATGATATTAATTTTTTATGCAATACATTAAATTTTATATCAGCACTTCGTTCACTACAAATTTCATCTCACGCCGTTTCTTGTAAATTATTCTTAAAAATTCTCCAGAACATTTCCGGGAGTAGTTACTTATTCTAACTGATGTCCGCTGTGGGGAATTGTATTGTAAAGCACTATTGTGTGACAGGATGTCAGTATGGCATGGAAATGGAAAGTTAGTCAGTCTGATGGATATGGATGCCCCAGTAGAAGCCAGCCCATTGATATAAATGCAATTTACTGTTCATTATTTTCGGGCATTCAATCTAGTCACATGTTGAATTCTCGGACCTCAGCGAGTGCCAAACATACTCAGCCAGATCGTCATCCCACACGTTGCATTCATAGCGTCGTCCTTGCCAGGGGCAAGTGCCCGCTGATGGTGCGTCTGGCGCCCGTTGACATCTCGTTGCACCGTAGCATGTCCTCCCGAGGTGTCAGCTGTTCTCCGAAGCAGATGGTCTTGTGATGGAATGGCGCACGGCACCCTGAACTCGGCAACAGAGGTTGGATGACTTCGACTAGCTATGTTGGGACCCAGCAATGCAGAGTGGGGAACAACTCAGTTCGAGCTCTGCAACATCTGAAGCCTGCTGGATCTCGGCAACTAGACCAACGGTGGCGGCAGTGTGCCCAGTGGCGGTGCAGGTGTCCTCTTCATAGGTACGCCGGTGTCTTCACGGCAGTATCCACCACATGGTGCGCTTCATAACGTAGCCCATCTGTTCAACGATGAATTGCTGGTTCTGGGGAATACAAATACTGTTGTCTGAGTGCTGATGGTATGGAAGACGTAGCACTGCCACATTCTTCCATCAAACGGGAGCTCCTCGAATGGTGGCCAGTCTGAGGACTCGGCAGGGGAGGCAGGAGGGTTGGCGCATCGCGCGACCGGAAGCTGTGGCTGCGGGGGACGTCAAGCTTCCGGACGTATCCCGCCAAACGCTCTGGCAAGAACGTTCCCCGGAAAACGAAGAGGAGTACGCGTCCATCTCCTGATGACATGAGCCAAATGAAGAAGGCGGGGACTACTGCTGTGTGCGCGGGTCCAGCTCCATCGGCAGGACGAGAGGCGGCGGAGAAGGCGAAGGCTCCGTCTCCATGGGGTCGTCCCGCAGTGTCATGATGACACCCTCTGTTGGCTGCTTTGGCCGCGCTGGATCCGTGAATATGGGGGACGAGACTCTGAAGAAATATCGTGCACATGACAGAGGCGAAGTTGATTCTGATGTCGGCGCTGCAAGCCATCTGGTCCTGAAATGAGATACCTATATGCAAGCACAAAGTCGACGGACGCTCTCGCCCAGCGCCCAGCGTTTGCTGTCGCTAAAACCCTGTAAAAGAAAATATCATGCGGAGCGAAGCGATACTTGCGGCCTTCCTTCGGGGCTGGATGCTGAGGAGGGCGGAGCAGGAGGAGCAGTATCCGATGGCGGCGGCCGTTAAGCAATTCCGCCAGCGATGGTCCGTCTCGTGGGGCGAACGACGAGAGGCGAGAAGCAATTGCAGTGCTTGATCCCTGGTGCGTGCGGAGCGAAGTTTGGCCATCTGCTGCTTGAAGGTTCTGACAAAACGTTCCGCTTCGCTGTTTGTTGATGGAACGGAGAACTACGTAGATGCTGAATGCAAATGCGTTCACTGAATGTTTGAAATTCATTTGACGTGACTTGAGGTCCGTTGTCTTACACTATTACTTCAGGTAAACCTTCGAGGCAAAAAACAGAGGAAACCTGAATTTTGCTACGTGACGTTGTCGAGTTCATTGACACAGCAAACGTAATCTTGCTATACCGGTCAACCACAATCAAACAACGAGTGTTCTAAAACGGTCCCGAAAGGTCTATCTATGTGCACACGTTGCCATTATGATTGCGACTTGGGCATGGCAGAGAATTTTTGTGGCGGAGTGGAGTGATTTTCCGCACATGTGTGACACTGTGACGTCATCTGTTCTATTTGGATGTCTGTACTCATCCAAGTACAGTGTCGACGCGATAACTGTTTCGTACGAAGAATCCTCCAGTGATCTTGGTGAAGTAACTGCAACACTTCTCATTGAAACGCTTTGGGGATCAACACACGTGACTATCCACTGCCATGCTGAACAAGAATCACACCTTTCTGTAGAGCGAGACGATGCCGACGTGCAAAGTATCGGCGCATTACGGAGTTCTTTATGCTATTCAAGGAACGAGGTCAAGATGTGCGAAGGTATGTAACAAAATGTTCAAATCCGAATCAGCTTGCGTGGCCTGTGCAATTTTCTTATGGTTCAGCGGAAAAGACTGAAGCAATTCAGAATTATGAGCATCGACGTGACAACAAGATGCAGCAGAAGCCTCATTAAGTCTGAAACAGGGTCAGTCGGAAGACCTGAAAGCGAGCCCGCATTACCACGTCAAGATGTCGGACGACACACAGTCTCGTAATGGTACTGAGACAACAACAGAGCCCATCTTGCAGTTTCTGGGCAGTTCGTACAGGAACCCGTTTAGTCGGATGAAACGAGAACTGCAAAGGCTTGTGATCCGTTGATAAGTAGAATTTTCTGCCATACAAATAGTGGTGGAATTTGGTGATACCATACACAATAGCCAAAGCATCTTCTTCAATTTGTAAATAGTTACACTGAGCTTTGGACAACACTTTTGATGCGAAAGCAATAGGTCGGTCTTTATCACCAATTCTGTGTGAAGCCATAGCAGCCGGCCGAAGTGGCCGTGCGGTTAAAGGCGCTGCAGTCTGGAACCGCAAGACCGCTACGGTCGCAGGTTCGAATCCTGCCTCGGGCATGGATGTTTGTGATGTCCTTAGGTTAGTTAGGTTTAACTAGTTCTAAGTTCTAGGGGACTAATGACCTCAGAAGTTGAGTCCCATAGTGCTCAGAGCCATTTTGAACCAAACCATAGCACCGATTCCGTAAGAGGAAGCGTCAACTTGCAGTACAATTGGCTTGTCAGGTTGACTGTGACCTAAGCATCGATCACTAAGCAATGTATCATTAAGATTTTGAAAAGCTACTTGACACTCATCGCCGGCCGGGTGGCCGTGCGGTTCTAGGCGCTACAGTCTGGAACCGCGTGACCGCTGCGGTCGCAGGTTCGAATCCTGCCTCGGGCATGGATGTGTGTGATGTCCTTAGAACTACTGAAATCTAACTAACCTAAGCTCTAGGGGACTGATGACCTTAGAAGTTAAGTCCCATAGTGCTCAGAGCCATTTGAACCATTTGACACTCATCTGTCCAAACAAAGGGGACATTTTTAGACGAAAGCGATGTAATGGAGTTGTGATTTGTGAAGCATTCGGTATGAACCACATGCAATACAATACACTATGTGATCAAAAGTATCCGGACACCCCCAAAAACAAAAGTTTTTCATATTAGATGCATTTTGCTGCCACTTACTGCCAGGTACTCCGTATCATCGACCTCATTAATCTTTAGAAATCGTGAGAGAGCAGAATGGGGCGCTCCGCGGAACTCACGGACTTCGACCGTGGTCAGGTGGCTGGTTATCACTTGTGTCATACGTCTGTACGCGAGAATTCCACACTCCCAAACGTCCCTAGGTCCACTGTTTCCAATGTGATAATGAAGTGGAAACCCAAAGGGATACGTACAACACAAAAGTGTACAGGCCGACCTCGTCTGTTGACTGACAGAGACCGCCGACAGTTGAAGACGGTCGTAATGTGCAATAGATAGACATCTATCCAGGCCATCACACAGGAATTCCAAAATGCATCAGGATCCAAAGCAAGTACTATGGCAGTTGGGTGGGAGGTGAGATAAGTTGGATTTCATGGTCGACCAGCTGCTCATAAGCCACACAGCACACCGATACATCCAAGCACGGGGTCTCGGGTTCGATTCCCGCCGGGGTCCCGCAAAACAACAAAAGGTGCAAGCTTCTTCCATGAAAAACACGGCCACACCTTAACACCACCGCTCCGTCATTTTATTGTTAGCACTACACATGCTGGCAGATTACGTTCACCGGGCATTCGCCATACCCACACCCTACCATCGAATCGCTACATTGTGTACTGTGTTTGTCACTCCACAGAACGTTTTTCCACTGTTCAATCGTCCATTGTTTACGCTCCTTACACCAAGCGAGGCGTCATTTGGCATTTACCGGCGTGATGTGTGGCTTATAAACAGCCGCTAGAGCATGAAATCCAAGTTTCCTTACCTCCAGCCTAACTATCATAGTACTTGCAGCGGATCCTGATGCAGTTTGGAATTCCTGTGTGATGGTCTGGATAGATGTCTGCTTATTACACATTACGACCGTCTTCAACTGTCGGTGGTCTCTGTCAGTCAACAAACGAGATATGCCTGGACGCTTTTGCGCTGTATGTGTCCCTTTACGTTTCCACTTCACTATCACATTGGAAACAGTGGACCTAGAGAAGTTTGGGAGTGTGGAAATCTCGCGTACAGACGTATGTCACAAGTGACATCCAGTCACCTGACCACGTTCGAAGTCAGTGAGTTCCGCGGAGCGTCCCATTCTGCTCTCTCACGATGTCTAATGACTACTGAGGTCGATGATATGGAGTAACTGGCAGTATGTGGCAGCAAAATGCACCTAATATGAAAAACGTCTGTGTTTGATCATATAGTGTAGTATAATTCCTCTAGTTCCTTAAATTCATCTACTCCGTGATCACCAACTCAGATATTAAGTTTGCCGCTGCTTTCATTTCTGCTACTTTCGTCTTTGAATTGCTCTCATTCCATATTCTGTACACATTAGACTGTTCATTCCATTTAACCGGTGCTGAAATTCTTCTTCACTTTCACTGAGAATAGTAATGTCATCAGCGAATTGTATAATTTCACATTGTATTTTAATTGCTCCCTTCAACATTATATTATTTACGTTATTACTTCTTCGATATACAGACAGTACAGTAGGGACTAAAGATTACGTCTCTATTTTACACATTTTTTAATTCGAGCACTGCGTTCTTCGTCTTCCAGTTTATTGTTTATTCCCTCTTGCTTCTTGTACACAGAGAATAAAGCCCATGGCAACATTTTACATGTCGAACGCTTTTTCCAGGGAGTAGAATTCTTTAAACATGTCTTGATTTTTCTTCATCCTTGCCTCTACTATCAACCACAACTTCAGAATTCCCTCTCTCGTACCTTATCTTTTCCAAAGCCATACTGACCGTCATCTGATTGATTCTCAGATTTCATTTTCCTTCTTCTGTATATTATTCTTGTTAGTGACTTAGATGCATAAGTTGTTAAGCTGCTTGTGTGACAATTATCGCACATGTCGACTCTTGTAATCTTCGGAATTGCGTGAATGATATTTTTCCGAAGGTGTATATTGCCAGTCTCATACACTCTGCCCAACAACGCGAATAGTCGTCTTGGTGCCACTTCCCAGCAATCATTTTAGAAGTACCTATAAAATGTTATCAATGCCTTCTGCCTTATTTGATTTTACGTCATTCAAAGTTCTTTTAAATTCTTGTTCTAACACTGGATCCCCTGTCTCTTCCCTATCGAATCCTGTTTCTTCTTATATCACGTTATCCAACATGTCCTTCTCCTCATAGAGGAGTTAAATGTACTCCACCCACGCATCTGCCCTCTTCTCCGCTTTTAACACAGGAACTACCATTGCACCCTTAATGTCACTGCCCTTGCTTTTAATTTCACGGTCGATTGTTTTGACTTTTCTGTGTGCTGAGTCAGTCCTCCTATCAATCATTTTTTAAAAACATTTCCTCGCATTTCTCATGCAGCCGTTTCGCCTTGGTGGGATTGGTATACCTGGACATTTCAAGAAATATTACACATACGATACTTTTTTTTCAGAAAGAAACAGGAAAGATGTAGTTAACTCTTTGAAAGATGATATCTTTTCCTCTTGTCACCTGCTTGCATCGTTTGATAGAACAAACCTCTACACCATTATTCCGACAGATGCTACGATCGTCATTATGAGAAAAGCTTCATGAAGCACAATAAGGTGAATTCCGACTCAATTGACAAAAGGATACACTTTTGAGCATTATCCTTAAATATCATTATTTCAGCGTCAGTGATCAGATAGTTCAACAGGCTGAACGCCTGGCTGTGAGGATCAGCGTCACTGGTTTTCTAGGTGACGTTTTTAATAATCGTTTCGAGCTGAGCTTCTTCAAATCTTAGCCAGTTTTGGTTAGTAATATTTCATTTTACAGACGGTACAGAATATACCATCATCATACTCAAAGGCGATGTGAATGATTTCATATCTCTTAGTGACTGAACTGCTACCACCCGAAAATCAAATTTAGTAAAGAAGTAGAAAATCATTTCCAAGAACTCGCTTTCCTTGACTTGAAATTGCGCCTGATAAAAGCAAAAATTTATTTTTCATTCTATAACGGGTCCTCCCGGATGCCATGAAGAACACAGGGTGCTGCCAACTGCAGGTGGTGGCTCACGTCAGTACCAATGATGTGTGTTACTTTGGATCAGATAAGATTCTCTCTGAATTCGAGCGGCTAACAGAAGTGGTAAAGGCTGCCAGTCTTGCTTGCAAGCTGAAAGCAGAGATGACAATTTGTAGCATAGTCGACAGGGCCGATTGCGGAGGGTCTGAATTAGAGGCTCAGACGGTTCTGCGACCGTTTAGGCTGCAGATGTGTCGACTTGCGCCAAAGGGTGGTTGGGTTTCAGGATCCGTGAATAGGTCAGGTGCCTCTATACGCAGGAGGCGGCTACACGGGTGTCAGGAGCTATGTGGCGTGAACTGGACGGTTTTTTACGTTAGAGGGTCTCGGGAAAACACAAGAAGGGCTTCAGTCACAAATGGTGCAGGCCGAACACAGGAAGAACGTAGATACAGGAACCATCTGTATAGCATGTGTAAATTGTCGTAGCTTGGTTGGGAAAATACCAGAGCTGCAAGCGCTAATAGAAAGCTGTGATGTCCTATCGTTATAGTCATTCAAAGCTGGCTAAAGCCGGAGATAAACTCAGCCGAAATTTTTGCGAAAAACCTATCGGTGTTCCGAAAGATAGGCTAAACACGATTGGTGGTGGCGTATTATTTGCTGTTAGAAGTAGTTTATATTGTCGTGAAATTAAGTTAAATAGTTCCTGTGGGTTAGTATGGGCAGAGGACATTGTTGGCAACCGAAATAAAATAATAATTACATCATTTTACCGAGCTCCCAATTCAGATGATACAGCTGCTGAAAGGTTCAAAGAAAACTTGGGTTGGATTTCAAACACATATCGACTCATACGATTATAGTTGGCGGTGACTTTAATTTACCCTCGATATGTTGGCGAAAATACATGTTTTCCGAAGGTACGCATAAAACATCATCCGAAATTGTACTAAACGCATTTTCTGAAAATGATTTCGAGCAGTTAGTTCATGAGTCTACGCGAATAGTAAACGGTTGTGAAAACACACTTGACCTCTTAGAAATAAATAATCCTCAGTTAATAACGACCATCAAAACGGATACATGGATTGGTGAACACAGGGCTGTCGTAGTGAGACTGAATATTGTACCCCCAAATCCTCCAAAAATAAATAAAAAATATTCATATCTAAAAAATCATATAAAAATTGACATGTAGTCTTCATAAGAGACAATCTCCCCTCCTTTCAAATTAATGATATACGTGTAGACCTTCCTAAGAGACAATCTCTCCTCCTTCCAAATTAATAGTATACGTGTAGACCAGATGTGGATTGAATTTAAAGAAATATTATCGGCAGCTATTAAGAGATTTACTGCAAATAAATTAACAAACGACGGAGCTGATCCTTCCTGGTACAGAAAACGGGTCAGAACATTGTAGCAGAAACAACGTAAGAAACATGCCAAATTAAGACGGAAGCAAAATCCGTAAGATAGGCAATCATTTACAGAAGCTCGAAATTTAGCGTGGACATCAATGTGAGGTGCATATAATAGTTCCCACAACGAAATATTGTCTCGAAACCTGATAGAAAATGCAAAGAGATTCTGGTCGTATGTGAAGTATGTTAGCGCCAAGAAACAATCAATACCTTCTCTGCACGATAGCAATGGAGATACTATCGAAGACAGTGCTCCAAAAGCATAGTTATTAAACACAGCCTTCCGAATTGCCTTCACAAAAGAAAACTAAGTAAATATTCCACAATTCGAATCACGAACAGCTGCCAACATGAGTAGCGTAGAAGTAAACATCCTCGTAGTAGTGAAGCAAGTTAACAAAAGCAATTTTTCTAGGCCAGACTGTATACCAATTAAGTTCCTCTCAGAGTATGCTGATGCATTAGCTCCATACTTAACAATCATGTAAAACCGTTCGCTCGACGAAAGATCCGTACCCAAAGACTGGAAAGTTGCACAAGTCACACCAATATTCAAGAAAGGTAGTAGGAGTAATCCACTAAATTACAGGCAAATATCATTAACGCTGATGTGCAGCAGGATTTTCGAACATATATTGTGTTCGAACATTATGAATTACCTCGAAGAAAACGATCTATTGACACACAGTCAACATTGATTCAGAAAACACCGTTCTTGTGAAACACAACTAGCTCTTTATTCACATGAAGTGTTGAGTGCTACTGACAAGGGATTGCATATCGATTCCGTATTTATGAGTTTCCGGAAGGCTTTTGACACTGTACCACAAAGCGGGTTGTAGTAAAATTCCGTGCTTGTGGGATATCGTCTCAGTTACGTAACTGGATTTGTGATATTCTGTCAGAGGGGTCGCTGTTCGTAGTAATTGATGGAAAGTCATCGAGTAAAACAGATGTGATTTCTGGCGTTCGACAAGGTAGTGTTGTAAGCCCTTGCTGGTCCGTATCTATATAAATGATTTGGAAGAAAATTTGAGCAGCCGTCTTAGGTTGTTTTCAGATGACGCTGTCGTTTATCAACTAATAAAGTCATCAAAAGATCAAAACAAATTGCAAAAAGATTTAGGAAAGATATCTGAATGGTGCGAAAAGTGGCAGTTGACCCTAAATAACTAAGAGCGTGAGGTCACCCACATGAGTGCTAAAAGGAACAGGTTAAACTTCGGTTGCACGATAAATGAGTCTAATCTAAAAGCCGTAAATTCAACTAAATACATACGAATTACAATTAAGAACAACTGAAATTGGAAGGAGCACATAGAAAATGTTTTGGGGAAGGCTAACCACACACTGCGTTTTATTGGCAGGACACTTAGAAAATGTAACAGACCTACTAAGGAGACTGACTACACTACGCTTATCCTTCCTCTTTTAGAACACTGCTGCGCGGTGTGGGATCATTACCAGATACTATTGACGGAATGCATGAAAAAAGTTCAAAGAAGGGCAGCAAGTTTTGTATTATCGCGAAATATGAGAGAGAGTGTCACTGAAATAATACAAATTTGGTCTGCACATCATTAAAACAAAATCTTTTTTCGTTGCGACGGAATCTTCTCACGAAATTCCAGTCACCAACTTTCTCCTCCGAATGCGAAAATATTTTGTTGACCGACCAACATAGGGAGAAAAGTTCACCACGGTAAAATAAGGGAATTCAGAGCGAAACGGAAATATATAGGTGTTTGTTCTTCCCGCACGCTATACGAGATTGGAATAATAGAGAAATGTGAAGGTGGTTCGATAAATCCTCTGCCAGGAACTTAAATGTGATTTGCATGGTGTCCATGTAGATATAGATGTATAGGAAATCTATTACGACAGATAACATCATCCATGCTTCTTCCTGTCACTAGTTTAGCAAGAAACGGCATTTTTTCGTGCTATGACTGGTCGCGTGTTTTAGGTCTCTTTCTCCCTCTTCTACTGCAACAGAGCTTAACAATGCTAAGTGCTTTGCTGTCAACAACGGGTATCCTTCTAGCCCTGTGCGAAAACTACAAAAAGCTGAAACTAATAACTACACCATTTCTTCTTTACTTAATACAAATGGTGTCACTGCGAAAAAATATTTTGCAGTTCCATTCCTAGAAGGCCTGTCATATCGAACTGCCGAGTTGACTTACTACCGCATTACTCTTCTGAGTGTCTTTTAATTGTGAATGTCTACAACCTGGCGTGTCTCCTTTACCGTAAGCAACAGTGTGCTTTTCCTACATTGTTGATATTCCTACCAGGAGTTTCCATTATTGGAAGTTGTTAGGAAAATATGACATTAGTGTTGCCCTTATCACTAACAACGTCACTGAGTTGCTTTTTATGCATAACTACAGGCCTACAACCTACAAATATATCAAATCTGGGATATATAAAATTCAATGCAATGTGTTTCCGGGCTTTTGTATAGGACAAACAGCGACGGCTTTTAAAACCTGTTTTCACGAGGACTTACCAAATATAGAGAGAATTCTTATAAGTCAACTTTCGTGGAACATCTTAAAATTGAAAAACACACTTCCACCGACCACCTTTACTCGATGTTGAAATTTTGCATGTTGTCGACAAAGAACGTGAAGTAAACCTTTTAGAAGAAGTTGAAATTTACAAACATTCCCACCTAAACTCTGGGGTCTTGTGAGTAATCAACTCGCACTGAAAAACAGATTGTTTTTTGATTGTATGCCTTCTCTGTTAAATGATTTACAGTGACTGTACTTCACGTCGAACCCTTCTTGCATCTGCTTACACATTCGAAGTTGATTTACTTAGAGGTTTTACAGCAATTTTAATTTATCTTTTCTATCCAGTATGTAGTAATGGCTTTTATGTAACGTAGACTTTTTTTACTTTATGACTAGGTCTTCTTTGTGCTGCCAAGAACTACTACTTATTTTTTAATGTGTAACTGTCACAGACTGACTTATTAAAATGCCTACCAACGTTTACTAGCTCCTACACAGTAGGTTTTACCGGCTGATCAAAAAGTCAGTATAAATTTGAAAACTGAATAAATCACGGAACAATGTAGATAGAGAGGTACAAATTGACACACATGCTTGGAATGACATGGGGTTTTATCAGAACCAAAAAAATACAAAAGGTCAAAAAATGTCCGACAGATGGTGTTTCATCTGATCACAATAGTAATAATTAGTATAACAAAGTAAGACAAAGCAAAGATGATCTTCTTTACAGGAAATGCTCAATATGTCCACTATCATTCCTCAACAAGCTGTAGTCGAGGAATAATGTTGTGAACAGCACTGTAAAGCATGTCCGGAGTTATGGTGAGGCATTGGCGTCGGATGTTGTCTTTCAGCATCCCTAGAGATGTCGGTCGATCACGATACACTTGCTACTTCAAGTAACCCCAAAGCCAATAATCGCACGGACTGAGGTCTGGGGACCTGGGAGGCCAAGCATGACGAAAGTGGCAGCTGACCACACCATCATCACCAAACGACGCGCGCAGGAGATCTTTGAGGCGTCTAGCAATATGGGGTGATTTTGTTTGGTTCTAATAAAACCCCATGTTATTCCACGCATGTGTGTCAATTTTTACCTCCCTATCTACGTTATTCCGTGGTTTATTAAGTTTTCAAATTTATACTGACTTTTTGATCACCGGGTATTTAGCGTCTAGATAAGTTTCAGGCACTGTTCCACACTATTCCTTCGGTTCGGCGGCGTCCTCTGCCTACAACTGAACGACTACGTCACACTTGTGTTCCCTGCTAACGCTAGTCCAGCGGCAGACCTCGTCTCCAGGATACTGAACAATTTAACGTACAACCGCTTTTCCAGTGGCCCATGGCGCCATCACAAACCAATAATAAAATCTGAACAGTTTACTTTCATTTGTTTGGCTCCCTCTGTTTACGCTTTAAACAATCGAAACCGTTAATGTGAACCAAATAACTGTTTTATTGTGCAGCTGACGACTTACTTTTTAGCTTCGTTGAAATGTTCTGCAGGTTATGAACTACAGCTATGAACAAAATCATAAATTCCTAAATTTCATTGAACCTTTTCGACTTCCTTCTTTCGTCGATAAGCTGAAGTATTTCTTCTGTTGCCCATGGGTTCTTCGCAGTTATCTTCCTTGCACATACGTTTTCTGTGATGTCACCGCCAGACACCACACTTGCTAGGTGGTACCCTATAAATCGGCCACGGTCCGTTAGTATACGTCGAACCCGCGTGTCGCCACTATTAGTGATTGCAGACCGAGCGCCGCCACACGGCAGGTCTAGAGAGACTTCCTAGCACTCGCCCAGGTGTACAGCCGACTTTGCTAGCGATGGTTCACTGACAAAATACGCTCTCATTTTCCGAGACGATAGTTAGCATAGCCTTCAGCTACGTCATTTGCTACGACCTAGCAAGGCGCCATTATCAGTTGCTATTGATCTTGTGATGCATGTACCGTCAGATCAACGGTCACCATTAATGGATTAAAGTTAAGTATTCCACCAGCTACGTCCGTTTTTCTAAATTCTAATTTCCTTGTCCTGTTCCAGACCTCACGCCAGCCTGCGTGAGCTAAAACGCGTGCCTTTCGGCTTCCTCTTGTACCCCGGTGTTGGCTCTCCTGCCAACCCACAACATTTTCCTTTCCAGATCCTGCGATTGCCTCTTCTAACTGAACTGCCCAATACATCTATAATTTCAGTAATTCAAGCGTACGTCTTCATTCCGTAGTACTTCCGTATCCCACTTCCTGACTTTGGTCTCCAACTTCCGCCTAATTTTCATTACTGCTAAATTGCGATCTGAGTCTATATCTGCTCTTCTGTACGCCTTATATTCCAATACCTCGTTTTGAAATCTCTGCCTGACCATAACGTAATCCGAATGGGGGACTAGTACAAAGTCTTCTGCCAATGGAGAAATCATAATGACACTTTATTATCTGTAATTCAATGGTTTCCATTGCCTTCTGCATTCTCTGCCATTGGTCACTGCTGATTCTTGCGCCTTTTAGGGGCAGTTTCACACAGCATGGCCAAGACAAAGCCCTAAGCCTCTGTCCGCTCCTCGGCCTTCTTTGATCAGGCCGTTGGCAGAACGAGGATGACTTCATATGCTGGAAGCTTTAGGAAGCCATTCATGATGATTTTTATTCAAAGTAGTGGTGAGGTTCTAACACGGGACCGAGTACTTTTGATTACTAGTCAAAGACGCTATCCCTAGACAACGGGTGCGGATATGGAGAGTCTGTGTGCTGTTTTTGGTGAACAAATTATCATGCGTTGTGTAGCTGGAAGAGTCTCATTTTGATCGTTGACCCATTGTGCATAGGCTGGGCCTCCAAGGCAGGTTTCCCAGCCGGATTGCAACTGAAATGGCTACTCCAGTGGATGGTGTAGGAGCGACGTCGGTTCTTCAGCCTCACGGTAGCCACCAGCTCCACAGCGGTCGTTGATTCATTAATTCTTACTGGCTTGGTTGTCGGTATTGGTATATATAACATGTTTGTGTGAGGTGTGTTGGTAAGTAGACGCCCGAGCTGTCACATATATCCCTTGCTGCAAAGCTGCGGAAACGTTTTACAGTTTGGTAATCCCGTTGGTCAAAGACCAAACGGTCAAGGCTTTTTTGCTCCGCTAGCTGATTACAGCAAGCAGTGTGATTATGGCATCGAGCGCTTTTGCCAGGCAGTGCTGCTTTATAATTAATTATACACCTAGCTATTCTCCGTCATCTGCAGCAGTGATCCCATTTAGCAGTCCAGTAACCATGAGTACTAACAAAGCTCATGTCAGTGAATTGCAATGCAAACTGAAGACCAGTATTTCGTAATGCTGAACGTTTAATATTTCCATTAGATTTGTAGAGATATTTTTCGTCAGGGATTGCATCGTTAAGTACTACAAACAGAACATTTTTGAGTGTAGAAATTTTATCTAGTGACTATGAGTGAGCCGCGCGGGATTAGCCGAGCGGTCAGGGGCGCTGCAGTCATGGACTGTTCGGCTCGTCCCGGTCCCGGTGGAGGTTCGAGTCCTCCCTCGTGCATGGGTGTGTGTGTTTGTCCTTAGGCTAATTTAGGTTAAGTAGTGTGTAAGCTTATGGATTGATGACCTTAGCAGTTAATTCCCACAAGATTTCACACACATTTGAACATTTTTTACTATGCCTGATATCTGAAGCGCAGTTTTTCTTGGTACCTCTGCTTCCTTATATGGAACTGATGGAAGTTGAATACTTCATGATGTTACTGTTTCGTTTTTGTTCACTTCACCCTAAGGGATTTAACAATTTTCTTCTGCATTATTAATGCAGCATCCGTTTATGAATCCTGGTTTCTGCAGTATTTTGTCTCTTTGCTGCAACAGTGATGAAGCAGCTTCTGGTGGCTGTACGTAGCATTATTTACTAAGTCACTGCAAAAACTCAGATTGAGTTCGTATTACAGAAAGTATAACGTCTATTGTAACTGACGGCAAGAACTGACAAGTGTGAAGTAGCAGCCCAGATACGTCTAGTGCAGAACTTTTAAAGACATACACGGCTGTGTGTGAGATAAATTTGACAGCTGAAAGGGGTGTATTGGCTGTGCTAGGATGGACTCACAGGCTTGCCGTGCCAAGGTTGCTGAGTTCGCCACAAAATGGCGACGATGCTTTAGTCAAGAGTGACTACAAATTTCAGACACTGTGATTGGCGGAAACGGTAGTTTAACTCTCAAAATACCAAGAGGCGGTGGGTACGTTTTGCTCATATATGCATATTAACCGAAAACTTTTAAGTCATATAGTGACTGTGACTTTTCGCAAAAGATGTGATATTTGTATTTTCAGATCCAGGGCCCTTCTCAGACATCTATATTACTTTAATAAGTGTGTTGTCAACGGAAACCAACGACAATTAACCATATTTGTAATATTTTACGTTGTTTGCGACGCTCATAAAGTACTCGTCCACTCGCTGTAAGTATTGTGGAAAATATGTTGGTGTTCTTAAGATTGTATTAAAACACATTTTTAGGTTCTGTACCCTAATTAGACATCAATACATATTTAAAAAGTACATTGTTAATAAAAGTTAAACACGTTTAACGAATTTTTCTTACGTTTATCTGGCGGTGATCACAAAGTATCCCGCCTGCTTGGTATTACGTGTTATGGAAAGCGCGTTAGTACTGCTAGGTTTAAGAAACATCAAGGCAGCACGTACTAAATACACCAAAATTCTATATTATTCGATCAAAGACAGCTGTATAATGAACAGGCACATCAATTAAAAAGAGAAAAATAAGGCGGATGTGTGCATATAAACTCACTCTTAATCAAAAAAGTAGTTTCTACGTTATTATCCATCAAATTTTGTTAATAACATCTACGTTAATATTTCTTCGCCGCCTTCGACCATTTTTACAAACAATAAATTCATATAATGAACTCAAGGGAGTCCTAATTTTTTCTTTCGGTTATTAGTCTTCTGACAGGTTTGATGCCTCCCACCACTGACTCCCCATCCTGTGCCAACCTTTTAGTCTCAGAGTAGCACTTTCAGCCTAAGAGCTCTATTATTTGCTGGATGTATCCCAGTCTTTGTCTTTCTCTGCAGTTTTCACCCACTACAGCTTCATCTAGTATCACGGAATGTCCTAAAAGACGTCCTATCAACCTATATTTCTCGTCAGTGTCTTCAATATATTCCTTTTCTTGCTAATTCTACGGAGGACCTCCTCATTCGTTACCTTACCATTCGGCCTGACTTTCAACATTCTTCTGTAGCATCACAGCTAAAAGGCTTTTGTTCTATTCCGGTTTTTCCACAGTCTGTGCCAGACTGCCTTACAATTCTGTGCTCCAGAAATACGTTCTCTGAAATATCTTGCTAAAATGAAGACCTGTCCGTTCTCTCTTCTTCATCAAACAGCGAAATTCCCACTGCACTCTTGATATTGCCACCGTTGCTCTTAATTTCATCAAAGATATTAGTGACTTTTTTCACTTAGTCAGTCCTTCAGACAGTCATTGCTTTCTGTCTCCAACATCTATGATTGCTCTTTTGAAAGACATTTGTTCCTCATCAACTGAAATGTCTATTGATTTATTTACTATCAGAGTATCTATAGCCTCAGAGAACTTCAGCCTGTCTCTTCACTCCTTAACTGTTTCTGTATCCCACTTCTTCGAGCCTTGATTCTTCCTGATTAGTCTCTTAAACGTCATACCTAACCACGATATAATCTTCCTGAAATCTTCCTGTGTCTCCCGGTCTTCTCCAAGAACATCACCTCCTCTTGTGATTCTTGATCTTGGTATTCGCTATTACCATCTGAAATTTTTCTCTTTCATTCTTACTACCAAGCGCATACTGTCCCTTAACCCTTTCTTGCATTCCTTCCTCTACAACGTCATTACCATCCCCGATGACCATTGCACGATTAACAACGGCTATCCCAGTCTATCATTCACAGCGATGTTAGTGGGCCTCCACAAATAACTTTTAAATATAGGTCTTATTCCTGCGCGACGCAGTACTTCGCTTACACAGTCGCTAACGCCTCCCACATGAGGTATGCAAGCAACAGGAAACGTGTCTTTTGTAGCTTTATCTGTTTTATCTATGTTGTACCTCACAGCTCATTACATGTCTCTGCTGTTGTGTGTTGAGCTCGTTCATTTCCTGATGAATGGGGTTGGCGTCACTAATTCGTTGCGCTCTGGCTGTCATAATACATAGCACAGCATTCTTTTGTGTCGACTTCCTGTAGTCTTCATGGCCTAGTTTGCCCCCTTCCCCTCTATAACAACCTCTTCAAATTTTTCAACGATATCTCAGATACGTGACGTCAGTAGCCATTAGATAACCATTTCGGTATATAAAGAAAGACATTCATCGGTATACAGAAGCGAACAATCCTTAAGAGGGCCGCTGCGAATAGGTCAAAACGTCGGCAATTTAGCTATTTTAGTAGTTAGAACGACGCAGCCCAATACTAAAAATTACTTGATCCAAACTTTACTGGCCTTGGAAGCCTACGAACTTAAGGCCTTCAATATCTTCATATACCGGTACTTCCTCTATCTCTTCCTCTTCTGCTTGCGATTTCGGCATGTATACCTGAACTATTGTTGTCCGTGTTTGTTTTCTGTCGATTTTGATGAGAACAACTCTATCGAGAACTACTTTATCACTGACCTGTTCACAGTCACTCACTGTCTTACATTCCTATTCATAACGAATCTCACTAATGTTATAACCTTTTCTACTGGTGTTGATAGTACTCTACACCCTTCTCATCAGAAACCCTTGTCTTCTTTCCATTAAACTACATTTACGCCCACTATCTTAGCATTTCCATTTTCAAATTTCCTAGCTTCCTTACTAAGTTCCAACTTTTGACATTCCACGCACCGACTCACGGAAACCTGTCCTTTCATTGGTTATTCAATCTTTTCGTCATGGTCACTTTCCCATTGGCAGTGCCCAGCCGAAGGTCCGAATGGGGGAATACTCAGGCGTCTTTTGCCGCTGGAGACATCATCATGACACATTTTCAGTTACAGGGTACATGTCCTGTGGACACACATTAACTGTCTTTAATGCAGTGGTTTCCATTACCTTCTGTATCCTCATGCCGTCGATCATATCTGATTCTCCCATCTTTTAGGATCAGTTTCCCACCCCATGTGCAGCAGACTTCCCTGAACCTCTGTGCGCACCTCCATTATCTTTGACAACGCCATTGGCAGAATAAGGGTGACTTCTTACGCCGGAACTGTTCGGTCGCCATTGATGATAATTTTTATTCAGAATTTAGGCAGTGGCGAGGTTCTAACCCAGGACCGAGGACGATTGGGTTACAAATCAAATACGCTACCCGTAGGCGAGGGGTAACAATTTTCGTAGTTTGTTATAGCTACTTAATAATTAATAGTATAGTGTGAGGCACAGAACAGTAAATTCACAAAGCATTACATCTGCTTTTGCGTTATTTCAACAATAATAGGAAATGGTAAACGTCATCTATTTATTTTTATGACCTCTTCTTCAGTCATACATGTGTTTTATACATCCACTCTAAAGTTAGTACGACAATTTTCAGGGCTTTGCAACGATTTTCTTGGTTGTCTCCTAGACAATAAATGAAGTCAAATAAGTCTGAATGCAAGTACGCGCCGGAAACCACAGATGTACATCTTCTTCAGTACGTTACAGAAGATTGAAAGGTATCGACAATAAAAGCAAAACGTTCGAGTGAGACTTGCTCAGCAAACAAACCATATCTAAAATCATTTCAAATGTGTGGTCCTCCAAGGACATGTGCACTTTCTTCAAATTTGAGCCCAGTTTAATGGGGACATAATTTGAATAGTCAAGTAGATACCGGAAAGCAACTACACACTCGCTACTGTCTTACAAACATCTCGTTGTGTCCTATATTCATTGTAACGAATTTGTTTGTTATCATATACGTACTTCTAATTATTTCAACAGTTATCGCTGTTTGTTATGCTATACCATATAAGGTTAGCATTCAATACATCCATCCCCCCCCTTTTTTTCCGGTGTCATATCTACATCTCTAGTTGTAATTACTACGCTGTACAAAGGAATAACATCCAACAAGTTTCATCCACACTGCTTCTTCACTGTAGCTTATCTTCACTTCTCATAACAAAACATAGACTCAGCAAATAGATGTCATTTCAGCTACTGAATCTACAAGCTGATGTCCCACGTAGCTATATAAATGGAAGGGGCAGGGGGCGTCTTTTCGGAAGTAGAGGTCTGGGCCGGCAGCGGCATACATAGGCTGCGGCCTAGCGACAACCACAATAGCAACGAGACGCCGGCCCGAGTATTCTCCATCACATTGCAGGGTAACGACGGCCTGACGTGACTTGAAAGAATAGTAATGGCATTCATAATGTGCTGACCGCAACTGGCTGGTGGAAGTTCAGCACCACTTACAAATAGGTTATAATGAAATCAAAGACGCCACAGAGTTCGTAGCGCCGGCCAGAGTGGCTGAGCGGTTCTAGGCACTTCAGTCTCGAACCGCGCGACAGCTACGGTCGCAGGTTCGAATCCTGCCTCGGGCATGGATGTGTGTGATGTCCTTAGGTTAATTAGGTTTAAGTAGTTCTAAGTTCTAGGGGACTGATGACCACAGAAGTTAAGTCCCATAGTGCTCAGAGCCATTTGAACCATTTTTGAGTTCGTAGCAATCAAACAAGCTCATTGCATTCCATTGTACTATTATTTACAGATAATAATTTTAATATCACCGTTACAAATGTTCATCGTTGTAAATATAACGACAGGAAATTGGAAATTAGTACCTAAGTGAGAATGTATGAAACTGGCGACATACCTTCAACTTTCGGGAAAACATCATCCACAATATTACCAAGATTGCAAGAGGCGACACGTGCGAGAATTATCATACAATCGGCCGGCCACTGTGGCCGAGCGGTCCTAGGCGCTACAGTCTGGAACCGCGCGACTGCTACGGTCGCAGGTTCGAATCCTACCTCGGGCATGGATGAGTGTGATGTCCTTAGGTTAGTTAGGTTTACGCAGTTCTAAGTTCTAAGGGACTGATGACCTCAGTAGTTAAGTCCTATAGTGCTCAGAGCCATTTGAACCATTTTATCACACTATCAACATATCAGCTCAAGCATACAAATTGTTCAAATGGTTCAAATGGCTCTGAGCACTATGGGACTCAACTGCTGAGGTCATTAGTCCCCTAGAACTTAGAACTAGTTAAACCTAACTAACCTAAGGACATCACAAACATCCATGCCCGTGGCAGGATTCGAACCTGCGACCGTAGCGGTCTCGCGGTTCCAGACTGCAGCGCCTTTAACCGCACGGCCACTTCGGCCGGCATACAAATTGTTGATTGGTTCAAATGGCTCTGAGCACTATGGGACTTAACATCTGAGATCATCAGTCCCCAAGAACTTAGAACTACTTAAACCTCACTAACCTAAGGACATGACACACATCCATGTCCGAGGTACGATTCGAACCTTCTACCGTAGCAGTCGCACGGTTCCGGACTGAAGTGCTTAGAACCGCTCGGCCACCGCTGCCGGCCCAAATTGTTGACAAAGGTAATTCGGAAATAAAGTTTAAGATCTGTTAGGTGACAATCAGTTTGGCTACAGCAAAGGTACAGGATCCAGGGTGGAGGTTCTGAAGTGAGGTTGACAGTGGACGCAAGGGTGAAGAGAAAGTAATATGGATTCATAGGATTTGTCATGCTGGAAGAAAACGTTCGTGATCTAAAATGGTGAAAATGTTCGAAATTTTGAAAAAACCTACAGGGAAGGACGGATAGAGTACAATATACACAAGAACCCACAGGAAACAATAGGACTGCAAATCCAAAAACGAAGTGTTCGGATCCAAGTGTAAGGCACGGATGTAGTTTCTCGCGCCTGTTTTTCAGTCAATACATCGAATAATCAATGACGAAAATAAAAGAAAGGTTCAAAAGTTGGGTTAAGGTCCTAGGTGAAAGGATAGCCCTATCAGTGACAAAATTCGCTGATGACATTGCTATCCTCAGTGAAAGTGAAGAAAAATTATAAGATCAGATGAATGAGATGAACAATCTAATGGATACCGAATGTGGTCTGCGAGTTACGTCGAAGAGAGACGGAAATAATGAGAAGCAGCAGAAATGAGAACAGTGAGAAACTTAACATCGATCACGTAATTACGAAGTAGATAATTGTAAGGTACTCCGCTATCTAGGCAGCAAACTAAGCCACTATGTAGTGAGGAAAGACATGAAAAGCAGGTTAACACTGGCAAAAAAGGGCATTCAAGGCTAAGAGAAGTGTATTGTGTCTCACATAGGTATTAATTTGAGGAAGAAATTTCTAAGAATGTACGTTCGGAGCACAGAATTGTATAGTACTGAAACACGGACTGTGGGAAAACAGGGACAGTGGAGAATGTGATGTGGTGCTACAGAAGAATGTTGAAAACTGGGGTGACTCGTAAGGTAAGGAATGAGGACGTGCTCTACAGAATCCGCGAGAAAGAATACATAGAGAACACTCACAAGAAGAAGCGAAATGATGGTAAGACAACTATTAAGACATCAGGGAATAACGTGCACCTGCTACTTTGAGAGTAAAAGTTTGGAACAGGAAAGGAATTATTAGTTGGTCACGGTAAACCATTGCGAAGACTGTAGACTAAATACACCAAAAAACTACAAAAATAAACAGGAAGAGAAACACGTTGAGCTATTATAGAAAAAGATATGAAATTTAAGCTGACGAAGTCAGTAAGTATGAACAAAGTTTTTTCAGTGTGGAGATCCGTGGAATTGTAGAAATCTGCCACTGTGTCAGAACAGCGAACTGTAGGAAACACGTACCAGGTAGCAAAGAGGTTTCTGTTTGCCTTGGTTAAATATTCTGTTTCGGTTGGAGAGCGAATGCTCGTGGAGTGTTCCGTGGGACACGAGACGGGTGAGACCTACTGGCGGTGAGTGGGCCTTTTCGATAAGAAGTTAATGTTGTGTTTTATGTAAATTTTTCAAAGATAGTCATAGTAAATGATTCCTTTCATCGTTTACAGTGTATTATCGTGTGTGACAAATTTTACTTGCTAATTTGCGAGTGTTCACTGCTTCAAAATCAAGGGACGGTGGAGGCTACTATTCAGTTGAACTGTTAATCAAACATGTGGACCCGTGTTGAGTTTATTGTGATCCAGTTCATTTTGTTTAGTATCCCTTTCGCGAGAGCATATATATTGCTTATGATATCCGTGATTTTATGACAATTCAGTGCAATTCGTCTCGCTTGGTAACTTTCTTTGTGCACGCTTTTGTTTGTGAGAACCACTTCGTCGTGATCTAATGAGAAAGTCTATAGTGCAAAGGCCACAGCGATATTCCACTTGAGAATATCCGAATTAATTGGGAGTCTTATTTATGCTTCATTTTTGAAGCAATTCAGTTTAATATAAATTTTATTCATTTATCCCGCATGTTAAAATCAAGGGAACAGCCCCTCTTGCTAGCCACGTGTGCTGTGGTGAGGGCTTTTAGTTCTTCTCCTTCCTGTTAGTGTCTCAAGTGAGTGTGAATGTAAGTGTTTGTGATTAAGCCATCCTTTGATCATTCCTCTTCCATAAAACATAGACCTTGCACGGGACTCAGAAGTAAAGTACTAGGGTTTATTATTATGCGAAGTAATAGATTTCAGGCTACAGCAAGCATCATATTACTCACTACACATGCGTGCAATTAAATTTTTCGATTTAATAAATGTTCTTCTGCCAAAATTTTTGTTTAAGGTTTTTACTGATCAAAATTAACTCTATGCCTCATCCAGGTCTGATGTACCTCAGATCCTATTGCATTCCGTTTGCACGTCAGTTGTATTGAGGCCATACTTTACCCCCTCCCCATTTTCACATTAATTGTAAAAATACCCTTTAATTGTAAAGATACCTTACAACACTTCAAACCTGTTTCTCGTATCAAAAGTTACAACCGATTTTAGAAAATTATGATAATGGAAAATTTCAATACCCCTTCGGTGCTACAAGTTGTATGAAGGCTGTGAGAGTTACTAATTCCTTTCCTATGTTGCGGCATCAGTTACATGCAGGACTTCAGAGCCAGCCAAGGGGCACGCAGGCTAGCCTCCAAAGAAATCTGATAGCTGTGTGGTAAAATGATACTGTCTTCGCGTCCTGCAATAAAGTGGTCTATTGTATCAAAGGACTAGGTTACCACATATCGTGGCTTCGCAACATAGCACCATGTTTCTGGCCGGCTGGGGTGGCCGAGCGGTTCTAGGCGCTACAGTCTGGAACCGCGCCACCGCTACGGTCGCAGGTTCGAATCCTGTCTCGGGCATGGATGAGTGTGATGTCCTTAGGTTAGTTAGGTTTAAGTAGTTCTAAGTTCCAGGGGACTGATGACCTCAGCGGTTAAGTCCCATAGTGCTCAGAGCCATTTTGAACCATGTTTCTGCATCCATCTATACGACTGGAAGTGGGCCACGACACAAATATGGCTGCCGAGATTACTGGGTGGCTCAGCTGCTTCTAAAATTACGCTTAATGCAACCTGCTATGTCTTCAAAAACCACATGTAAGGTTTATAAATTCTCTCGCTGACTGCCCCCGGAAGCAAAGTGGTCAGTGCGACAGAATGTCAACCCTAAGGGCCCTGGTTCGATTCCCGGCTGGGTTCAGTTTTTCTCCGCTTAGGAACTGGGTTTTGTGTTGCCCTAATCATCATCATTTCGTCCCCATCGACGCGCAAGTCGATGAAGTGGCGTTAATTCGAAAGAGTTGAACCCGGCGAACGGTCTACCCGATGGGAGGCCCGAGTCACACATTTTATTTAGCTCTCTCGTTCCCTATATGCAGACACGTAAAAATTAATTTGACAAGAAGGGCAAAATGGCTAAGTAGGAAAGCTAAAGGAGAAATTTAAGAATTTAAATCATATTTCACTGGGGAAAAATAGACACCTTTTAAAGGAAAATTTAAAAACAATTTGGAGAAAAGAGAAACAGTTATATGAACTTCAAGAGATAAGTTGGCAAACCAGTCCCAAGCAAAGAAGCAAAAGCTGAAAAGTGGATGGAGTATACAGAGAGTCTACACAAGGGGGATTAACTCCAAGGCAACAGTTTAGAAATGGAAGAGGACGTAGATGAAGATCAGATTGTTGGTATGACACTGTGAAAAAAATTCGCCAGAGCCCTGAAAGAGGTCGAAACAAGACCCCTGGAGCAGATGACATTCTATCAGAGGTACTGATAGCCTTGAAAGAGGCAGCCATGATAAAACTCTTACATCTCGTTTGCAAGATATACGGGAGAGGTGAAATACCCTCCGACTTCATGAAGAATGTAATCATTTCAATTCCAAAGCATGCAGTTGCTGACAGCTGTGAAATTTGCAGCTCTATCAGTTTAATAAGTCATGATCCTAAAATATTAACGTGAATTCCCTAAAGAAGACTGGAAACAATAATAAAAGCCGATCTCCGGAAGACCAGCTTGGATTTCGCAGAAATGTAGAAGCACACGGGACAGGATTGACCCTATGACTTACGAAATATTTTAAAGAAAGGCCAACCTATGTTTACAGCATTTGTGGACCTACAGAACGCTTTTGAGAGTACTGACTAGAGTATACTTCATGAAATTATGGAACTACAATGGGTAAAATACAGGAAGCGAAAAGCTATTTACAGCATGTGTACAATTATGAGTCGAGGGTTATGTAAGGAAACCAGTGGTTGAGTAAGGAGTGAGACAGGTTTGTAGCCTATCCGAAAGTTGTTTAATCAAGTATTCAACTAATTACTTTGGGATTAGAATTACAAATAAGCTAAATTGGAATGATCACATAGAAAAGGTTGTGGGTAGGGCAAACCAAAGACTACGATTCATTGCCAAGAAACTTAGAAGTGCAACAGATTTACTAAAGAGACTTCTTACAGTACCCTTGTCCGCCCTATTTTGGAGTATTGCTGGACGGTGGGGTCAGCATCAGGTGGGACTGACGGATGGCATCGAAAAAGTTCGAAGAAGGGCAGCTCGTTTTGTATTATCGCGAAATAGGGGTGACAGTGCCACAGACATGATACGTGAATTGGAGTGGCAATCAGTAAAACAAACGCGTTTTCCGTTGCAACAGGTATCTTCTCATGAAATTTCAGTTTTCTCCTCCGATTGCGAAAACATTCTGTTAGCACCCATGTACATAGGCAGAAATGATCATCACGATAAGAGAAATCAGGGCTCGCATAGAAAAATTTAAGTGCTCGTTTTCCCGCAAGCCGTTCGAGAGTGGAACGGTAGAGAGATAGCTTGAAGGTGGTTCATTGAACCCTCTGCCAGTCACTTTATTGTGAACAGCAAAGTAACACATAGATGTAGATGTAGATGCACCTTGAGCAGGCAGAAAAGAAATACGAAGAAAAATATAAAAGCTTCGAGATTCTCAGATGACACTGCGTTCCTGTCACAGACAGGAAAAAGCTTGGAAGAGCAGAACGGAATGTACTGTGACTTGAAACGAGGATATAAGAGGAAGATCAACTAAAGTAAGGACAGTATAAACGAAAGTAACCGAATTAAATCTGACGATCCTGCGGGAATTGATTAGGAAACGAGACACTTAAAGTAGTAGATGAGTTTTGTTATTTGGGCAGCAAACTAACAGATGATAGCAGAAGTAGGGAGGATATAAAATGTAGACTAGCAATGGCAAGAAAAGTGTTTCTGAAGAATGGGAATTTGTTAACATCGAATATAGCCTTAAGTATTAGGAAGTCCTTAGTGGAGGTATTTCTCTAGAGTGAGCCCATGCATGGAAGTGAAACATCGATGATAATCAGTTTAGACTAGAAGAGAATAGAAGCTTTTAAAACGTGGCGTTACAGAATCCTGAACACTGATTGGGTAGATCGCGTAGCTAATGAGGCGGTACTTGAATAAACATGAGTAGACAAGAAATTCGTGGCACAACTTGACTGTTCATATTTACTGCAGATCCAAAAGTATGCGCGTAGCGAGCTAAAGAATACGAAAATTTTGCGCGTGGTATTTGTAGGTGGGGTGGGTTACGCACCGTATATGTGCCCCCCCCCCCCTCCTCAGACGTCAGCAACACTCCGACTTCTTACCTCAGTGTTGCGCCGGGACCATGACAGTGTTCACACAAGCCGAATGTTCAATACGCGGCAGAGCCGCTATAACGAAAGAGGCCCACGAGGACAGGCTGCGAGGCGTACGTCACGAGGGTGGGCATAGGGCCGCTCGCCCGCTCTGCTCAGCGGACGAACTGCGTTTCAGAACCTATTAACTCGTAATTGGGAATCTACGTACGAACGAGTATAGCGTATTATACTGAAATTCGCTATTAAGGGGTCGTACTAATTACTAGTATTGCAACGACCAGAAGAACAGCGTGTCTACACCGAAATTACTTATTTCAAAAGTGTTCCATACACAAAACTAAATGAAATAACTTTATTTTTTCTTAAAAGTAGGTTTTATGTGAAGATAATTTTCAAAAATATTACAGTAACAAATCAAAACACTTCCACGTGAGCCCCTGCAGTGACACGATGAGTCCAGACTGTTTTCAGCTTTCCATCCAAGTACGCTGCAACATGTCCCAAGAAATGGTGTCAATGACTTCCACAATCAGAGTACTGAGGTCTTGATGCACCGCATTGCAGTGGCGAACATCCTGTCCTTCATGTAGCCCCACGGAAAAAAAATCCAACGGTGTGATGTCAGGAGAAGGTGGAGGCCAATTCATGGGTGCACCTCGTCCAATCCAGCATCCTGGAGATGTTGCAATTAGAGCTTTCCCAAGTCCCAGCGACCAGTGAGGTGGAGCACCACCTTGCTGAAACCAAAAACGTCGTTCCAGAGACAGATGTTTCAACAATGAAGAATGGTCCAATTATCTTGTCACACACGAGGCCAGAATAAATGTTCACTTTCTGGTTACCTCGTATCTTTTCTCTGACACTGTGTGGATTCTGCGACCCCCAAATTCGAACGTTATGCTTGTTCACAGTCCCAGAGGTCTGGGATGTGGCCTCGTCAGAAAACATTAAACTTGACAGGAACGCAGGATTCCGGTCGATTCGGTTAAACATTTCACATGTAAATTCGTATCATCACTACTTGTCATCAGGCTTAATGGCCTCCAGTATCTGCACCTTGTATGAATACAGACGCAACCGCTTTCTGAGAGGACTTTATGAACATTTTCACGAGGCATTTGAAGTTCCCGTGAAGCCTGGCGAACTGTTTTTGGTGGACTTCGTTGGAATGTTTGGCGGGTATTCCCAATTTGTTCTTCAGAGACCCGCCGACCTCCTCCATGCCACTTTGTAGATTTTTTTTTTAAGGTAGCTAATGTTATGCTGCCAATTTCCAGAAACCGAGAAACCGACTGTGCCATGCTTTTATGCTCTTGGTTTCTGGTTCTGCTTTCTTGTAAACACCACGAATCTGCCTTTGTACCATAACAATGAATTTAAACTCTGCATTCAAAAGCACAGTTTGTGCCTTCTCCTGAACTGACGCCATTTCCGCTACCGCGGACAACATTTCAACAATGAAAGTGCGCCAGATGTTGAAAAAATTTAGGCAGTACTTTAAGTCCTTCTGCACCCAACGGACCTGAAACAAAGAAAGATTTACTATTTTTAAATTGCCTCACAAAACAGGGAATTTCTGTGTAGTCACCCTGTGCATAGGACTACCAGTGATACTTACCTCTGTAGGAGGTACAATAAACAAAAATGATGCCAAAATGGCTAACAATTTTATGAGGCGCCGGCCGCGGTGGCCGAGCGGTTCTAAGCGCTTCAGGCCGGGACCGCTGCGACTGCTACGGTCGCAGGTTCGAATCCTGCCTCCGGCATGGATGTGTGTGATGTCCTTAGGTTAGTTAGGTGTAAGTAGTTCTAAGTTCTAGGGGACTGATGACCTCAGATGTTAAGTCCCATAGTGCTCAGAGCTATTTGAACCATTTGATTTCATGAGGCACTACATATTGCATCAAATGAGGACTGTTAAGGAGAAGGACGGAATGCCGTTATACCATCTATGCTGGGCGTGGATCTGAAATTTCAGCATAATGCGAACTTTTGTGTTTCGTTGCAGCATTATTAATCAGTACGACTCAATAATGGTGAATCATGGTAGAACATTCAGTTGTCGTTTACCGAATTAAGAGTTAACAGGTTTAGAAACGAAGTTCGTCTGTTGCTCTGGGTGAGCGAGAGAGATCAGTCCTACACTCGTGACGTACGTGCCAGAGCCTGCCTTTCTCGTGGGCCTCGCAATTTGACCTAGAAGCGTCATCAGATGGGCGAAATCGCTGGTCTAGCTGCTGCCAGCTGGTTCTACTACTGAGAATAGGCGTCTTTCTATGTGTCGTCGCCTGACCCTCCGGTAGACTCCAACAATCCTGGGTTCATCGGCGATCGTTTGTTTACTATCACCAGTGTCCTGCAACTGCCTCCAGTGTATGTGAGACGAACTGCAGGCTAATGGGCCACCGAACTTACTCCAGCCTTGCATTAGTGGGGGACGTTAGATTCGCTTGGGTTTAACTTCTTCATGAGGCACTATGACGTGTGCGTGGACAGTTTCGACCATCTGGGATGTCGATATACTTTCGTGGTCGTATCGAGTTCTGATAAGTGGGGGAAGTCATATTTGATAAGTTGCACTGGTCCACAGTGGCGTAGTGGATAGAAAGCTGGGTTGCGATGGGGAGAGTAGCTGGTGCACCGGTTCCCGTCATGCTATAACTACTATATTTTTCCTTTGCTTTTTTAAAAGTTTCTGGGAAGGAAAAATGATAGAAGATTGCGTTTAAGGTCCAGTCGACATCGAGGTTATTACAGACGGAGCATAAGCACTGACCGTGTCAAGGATAGGAAAGAAAGTCGGTCGTATCCTTTCAAAGGAACCATCCCGGCATTTGCCTGGAGCGATTGAGGGAAGTCACGGGAAACCAAAATCTGGATGGCCGGATGTAGGTTTGAAACGTCATTTTCGCGAATGCCCTAACCACTACGCCACCTCGGTTGGTAAAAAAAAGTCTCGGACCTTATTAAATGAAAGTAAATATGTTCTCAATACTTGTTGTTGTACATAAAAGAGCTCTAGCCCAAGAATGAGTTGTCACTGTCAATAAACTGCATATGAAGCATGAAACACGCAAATGCCACTACACGTTGAAATACGTTGATCTTCTAGTAAAATAAAGCAAGCACCGATAAAATAAAAAACCATAAAGAGGATTGATACACTTAATTCTTTTAGGGGACTTCTTTTGTAAACAGGAATATTTTGAACATATGTAGATGAAATATATTCTGGTACAGAATGTTCCTGCTTTTGATTTTTTCGTTGGTGGAGTTATTTTCTAATGCAAAGTAGGAAGTTTATTTTTCTGGCAGTGAATTGTAATTTTTCGTGCAAGTTAGGTCATGGTTCACACATTCAGCATACATTTACCATTGGGGAAGTTTATTGTTAGATAAAGTATTACGTAAATAACGAATAGGAAGTTGGTAGTTTCTCACTTTCGTAGAAGGAAAAGACAACAACAGTTTCCAAAATTGCAGTGAATCTACATATTGAAGATATGAGTTGCTGTTTTAATTCGTGAGCAAGAATGGCTGTGACAGTCAGAATGGTTCTCCGTATTTACAGTCGTTTTTACGGTTTCCGAAAAGTGTGATGGTAATCATTTATTATGACAGCGTGCAAAGCACTTATAATTTTGTATATGTAATTAGACAAAAGAGCGTTACTACATGATCCTCAAATGAATAAAGGCAGCCGGCCGCGGTGGCCGAGCGGTTCTGGGCGCTACAGTCCGGAGCTGCGCGGCCGCTACGGTCGCAGGTTCGAATCCTGCCTCGGGCATGGGTGTGTGTGGTGTCCTTAGGTTAGTGAGGTTTAAGTAGTTCTAAGTTCTAGGGGACTTATGACCTTAGAAGTTGAGTCCCATAGTGCTCAGAGCCATTTGAACCAATAAACGCATAAATTAAAACGAAGCTAATAAACAGCTCTAATAGAATAAGATGAGGGCAGATATGGTTTATCCACTGGCGCGCAACCAATAAATTCGTTTAAATTTTTTAACAGTAATGAGGTACACACCATTTTGAAAATAACATAAACTTATGCGCACATTACTTTCATGCTTCCAGATAATTGGGTATGGAAAACATCTACCACACCAATAAGATCACTAAGCTACACTTACAAAAACGTTCCCTAGGTGGTGGCACGTACCAAGTGAAATCGTGACGCACTCGGCTCACGGCGATGACATTTCTTCGTAAACGCCAAACGGATGACTGTTTCACGTGAGGCTCCCCACGCTCAGACTCAGCACAATTACAGAAGTCGATACACATCTCTGATGGTCCGAAATGGCACGTACACATGATAGTGACGTAACGGAGAAGAGTCACCGCGATGGATCTAGCGTGTCCCACAACAGCAAGACCATGTGCACAGCCATGAGCGTAATGCTAAGGCAGCTGTCTGCTGCTCCGCTGTCCACTTTCGACGCCCGGTTTCTGAGTGCAGATATCGACCTCTTTGAGGAAATCCAGATTAAAAACCAGTGTTGTTATTTATTGAGTGAGCATTCTTGGCTCAGTGCTCGTTTCGGTATTGGAAGATCCACAACTAAACATCCCATACACGCCATTCTGGGGCAGAAGTGGCCATCGTAGCTGGTGATGACGTCGAAATTGTCTGCCCCTTACATCTCGTTATCACAGTTGATGAATTTTTAAAGTTTAGCTTAATAGTTATTTTACTGATTTTGCAATTGCCCATTAGTAAAATACTAATTATTATTTAATAAACGGCGGGTCCTGTATATACAAAGTGATCAAAGAACAGAGGACAGGACACGCCTTTTAAGCTGGCCATATATATTCTCATGTGTTTTAAATCGAACCCTTTTTGTTTTTAAATGCGTACGTGAACGTAAACTACAATTTGAATATTACCCTACGTAGTCTTGTATTGTTTACGCCTTGAGTGGTCACAAACTGACGGTGATACATGATAAATAATTTTGTATCATGAATATGTGTGAAAATGGACATTATTAAAATTGGGTTTAACAGTATCCGACATTACAGAGACTATCTAAGGGCGCGAGTCGAGACACTTATGGTCTTTTGATGGCTATCTTTCTGGCCACTTTGCTGGAGGTAGTATTTGAATTCCAAAAAGGTGGAATTAGTGAGATTTACTGAGCTCGACCCAATCCTTCAACTTCGTCCAGGACTTACACTACTGTGAAGGTAGATTCACTGATTGGTTTTGGAAGGCTTCTACTAGCTTTAACATTGTGCTTGTGAGAATCAATGCACCAGTGGACTTAAAATATTCTGCTGCAGTTTGTGTTAGTAACTGCACGTGCTGAACTTTATTGCTTGCTTTCCAGACAATATCTACGGCAGTTAACAATATATCATGTTCTGGCTAGTGTAGAAAATATGCATGTGGAAACTGAATGTGTGCTCACGGGTTTGTATAGTTAATGCTTTAGGATACGAACCATACGCGAAAATGAGACAAGTTTGCATTGCGTTGCTGCACAGTATTAATTTATTATTTGTTTATTAACTTTCATTTGAATCTACACTGATGTGACGCCACCATTTGCTGTTTCTTGATTAATGTCAGTAAATATTTGTCTGCTTTAAAATATAATTATGTTGTGTCAGTGAGCATCGTTAATCCTATGAGATTTATTCATTCAGTTTTTAACATGAATTATTCGCTAACCCGCCCATAAATTATCGGGCAAATAGATCATTCCTTGTGTAAGACCATTAAAGCGCGTATGTGCGAAAATACTCTGCGACACTACTAGGAGAGTCAGGGTATAAAACTTGCTCTTTATTAGCAAGAACTAATGAATTCTATCTACAATGGATCTCAAACTAATTCCATATATACAGATTTCCAGAAGGTTTTTGACACTGTTGCTCACAAGAGGCTTCAAATGAAATTGCTTGTCGATAAGCATTGCTTCAGCTGTGCCATCTGGATTCATAATTTCCTCTCAGAAAGGTTACAGTAAGTAGTAATATACGGAAAATCATAGAGTAAAACAGAAGCGATAACCTGGAAATGTTACAGACCATCTGCTGTTACTAATCTGCAAAAACGATTTAGGAGATAATCTGAGCACCCTCTTAAATTGTTTTCAGGTGATATTGTCATTTACCATCTCGTAAAGTTACCACAAGATCAAAACCAATTACAAAATGACATAGACAAGATATCAGAATAGTGAAAAAAGTAGAAAATGTCTGTCAATAAGGAAAAGTGTGAGGTCATCCACATTAGTACAGAAATAAATCCGTTAAATTTCGATCCCACTAAAAGTAGCACAATTGGGCTAAGTACCTATAAATTAAAATTTGGGACAACTCATGTTGGAACGGTTACATAGAGAATTTTGTGGGGGAGGCACACCAAAGACTACATTTTATTGGCGGAACACGTAGAAGATACTACAGGTCTACTAAACAAATTACCTACACTACGCTTGTTCCTCCTGTGTTAGAGTACTGCTATGTTGAACGGAATCCTTACAAGATAGAATTGAGGGATGATAACCAGAAAGTTCAAAGAAGAGCAGCTCGTTTTGTATTATCGCGAAATAGAGGAGAGACTGCCACGGATATGACTGAGTGGCACTCGTAATGACTGAGATCTTTTACGAAATTTCCATCATCAACTTTCTGCGATTAATGTGATAATATTTTACTGTCGGAAGCATAAATAGGGAGAAATAATCATCGTAATAAATAAGATAAATGAGAACTTACGCAGAAAGATTTAAGTGGTCATTTATCCCACGGGCTGTTAGAAAGTGAAATGGTAGAGAAAGAGTCTGAAGGTGGTCGGATAACCCTCTAACAGGCACCTACGTATGAATTATAGATTGTTCACGTAGATGTATATATGTAGATGTAGATGTAGACGTGAAAATGCCCCCACCGTTTCTGCGTTTCAAATTGCAACGTGCAGCCACTGCTTCTAGAGGTGATACTGTCTGCATTGTAACATAAAGCAAAGATATAACACTGGCAACGTTAGAAACTGTCTAGCAGTCCCGAACGTGGTATCGACCATTATTAGATCTCCCCACCGAGCAGCGGCCGAGAAACGCATCGTTGGACGCATGTCTCCATGCGCGGCACGCTACTAGCATCGCAGGCCGCATTCGCACGCGCCCTTCAAACCACATCGATCGGCAGCCCATAACACTCAGCGATTGGCCGCCCCGAATATACAGCTATCACAGGCGCTGACATTTTAACTGTGGTTCCTTCTTTAACGTCGCTACTGACGTCTACAAGCCAGTTCTCATCGTGCTATATTCTACGCGACAACTCGCAAGTGCTACGTTGCAGTGGGCTGTTTCGTCTCTTGGACTGGAGTAACTGCTGCTCGATGTTGATTTGACTGCTCTCTGGACTTAGAATCCGGATGATATACTGTAACTTGGACTTAAACGTTCAGTAGGCTTAGTATGTCAACGAAATAGTGATTTCCGCCGGAATTCTGCATTCACTAGCACCTCCTGGACATTGGCATAACCACCATCAATTTATATAATTTGTAAGTAGGGTGTTTAGGTTTTTATATTGGTAACGCCACGTAGCGCTGTGTATGAAAATACTGGCTGTGCTCTGTGCAGTCTGTGGCTAGTTTGCATTGTTGTCTGCCATTGTAGTGTTGGGCAGTTGGCTGTTAACAGCGCGTAGCGTTGCGCAGTTGGAGGTGAACCGCCAGCAGTGGCCGATGTGGGGAGAGAAATGGCGGAACTTTGAAATTTGAAGATTGGCTCTCAAACCATGACGAAGAAATTAATCGGCTTTACCTCCTGTTAGACAACAGTTCGGAATTTTCGACGGAACGTGAAACTAACAATCACTCTGCAAGTACTGACAGGGATGGTATCGACGGCGCATTTGATACTAATGAGTTAATTCCGAATAAAATTCAAACAATTGAGAATTGTAATGACACTGATAGGCAGGACCTTTTTGAGATTTTACAAGTACATTCCACAGTTTTTACTCACAAAACAGGAACAATCAAGGGATTTCAATACCAATTTCGTGTTCGTGAGCATAATAAATTTTGTGTTAGACCATACGTAATTCCGGCACATAATAGGGACCGTGTTAGAACAGAAATACAATCTATGCTTGACGAGGGCATTATTGAGCCTGCAGTAAGCTCATACAACAATCCATTACATGTTGTTGAGAAGAAAAATGGATCGATCAGGCTTGTCTTAGATTCGAGACAAATCAATACTATCATCATTCCTGAAACAGACAGGCCGCTAACGTTGGAAGAACTTCTTCAAAATTTTAATGGTGTAAAAGTGTTGTCTTCTATTGATCTCAGATCCAGCTTCTATCAGATCGAACTTCATCCAGAATGTAGAAAATACACAGCTTTCCTTTGTTTCGGCGTTTGTTATCAATTTCGGAAACTTCCTTTTGGTTTGAACATTTCTTCGGCAGCGTTCATTCGCGGACTAAATTCCATATTACCTGAGTTCTTAAAACGTCACATCACCTTATATGGGACGATATTCTGATAGCAGAAGCCTCATGGGAACAACATAATCACATGCTCAACAGTGTGTTACATATTTTTGCAGAATCTGGAATTACAGTTAACTTGGAAAAGTCTGAGTTCGGTAGGACAAAGGTGAAGTTTTTGGGACATATTGTTTCTTCTGAAGGGATTCAGTCGGATCCTGAAAAGTTAGAAGCAATCAGAGCCATTCAAGTTCCATCCACAAAAAAACAAGTCCGAAGTTTTCTAGGTCTCGTAAATTTTTACCGTCGTTTTCTGAATATGCAAATTGTAGTTACACCAAAACTTTGTTCTCTCACTGAAAAAAATACTATTTGAAACTGGGACGAACAAGCACAGTGGGAATTCAATTCTTTGAAAGAGTCGCTACTTAACGCGCCAAAACTAGCTCATCCAGATCTGTCACCAGATTTCTGCCTTAGTACGGATTCTTCTAAAGTCGGTCTTGGTGCCCATTTATTTCAAGAAACCACAGAAAATGACACTACTGTTCAGAAAACCATTGCTTTTACTAGCCGAGTGCTAACAAAATCTGAAAAAAATTATTCCGTTACTGAATTAGAAGCATTAGCTATCGTTTGGGGATTTAACAAATTCCGTTTCTTTCTTTCTGGTAAGCACGTAAAAGTATACAGTGATGATCGTGCATTACAATTTCTTATGTCTTCAAAATTAAATCATGACAGGTTAAAACGTTGGGCATTGTTTCTGCAAGAATTCCACTTCACATAAGTCTACATTCCCGGCAAGGAGAACATTGTTGCGGACGCACTGTCACGCGCACCGGCTGGGCTTGAGAAAAGTAACACAGAAGGCAACCTCGAGAAAAATTTCAGTATTCTTTACATTCAGAAAGTCGCCTTTGAAAACTTCATCACCACATCTTTAAAGGACATTGCTCATGAACAAGATAAAGATCCGATTTGGAAAGACATGAAAAGTAAATGGCATGAAAAGACACACACTCAGATTCGGCATTACTTTCTTGTTAGAAACAACATACTCTTCAAACGCTGCACTGTTGATGACAAGCGATGGGTACTTTGCTTTCCAGACGATTTTGTTAATAAGCTCATTTGGTACATTCATTTCAGCTACGCACATTTTGGTCCACGAAAATGTTATCATATTCTTCGAACGACTTGTTATTTTAACAATATGGAAAAGAGAATTCGAAGAGTTTTCTCTATTTGTAAACTTTGTCAAAAGGCTAAACCATCTACTGTCTCACATCGTGCTCCGTTGTTTCCTATCATTCCTTCTAAATTAAAAGAATTTGCTGCTGTTGATCTCTTGGGATTCCTTGTCAGAACATCGAATGGGTTTTCGTACGTTCTAGTCGCTGTTGAACTTACTTCAAAATTTGTTTGTTTCACTCCGTTACGTAAAGCCACCGGACGGTCTGTATCCAATGCCTTTGTTAAAAATTCCTTACGTGAAGTTGGCCACGTTGCTAAAGTCATTTCAGATAACGGACCGCAATTCAAATCTGCTGTTTGGTCATGCATGCTTCGGAATCATAAAATCAAACCTGTTTTTATTTCATTGTACTCACCACATTGTAACCCGTCTGAACGAATTATGAAAGAAATCAATAAGCTTTGCAGACTTTATTGTCACAGAAAGCATCAGCATTGAGACAGATATTTACACTTATTTCAAAATGTGCTGAATGAAATGCCTCACGACTCCACTGCTTTACCACCTACTCTTGTACTGAAGAATGAAGAACCACCGAACAGGATCAGAGAGCTTGTACCTTACCCGAATACATGTAAACTTCGACACAAGGACATAATTGATTTGGCTATTAAAAATATAAAATCTGCAGCAGACAAAAGGAGAAAACTACACTGTAAAGCAAATGCAAAGAAATTATACATTGGTCAGAAAGTTCTCATTAAAGCTCATTCATTGTCACATAAGAAGAAACACTTGAGCCACAAATTCTTTCTAGTTTACAATGGACCTTACAGAATCCGACTTATACCACATGATAATTGCGTTGAAGTTGAACCTCTGCGTACTAGGAAGAGTGAAGGATTGCACCACATTTCACATGTACAACCGTTTCTTGAGAGATAATCTGCTTTTTAACTTAGTCTATGCCATAAACTTTTTCACTCCACGCTACTAGTACAATTTATCACACTGAGAAACTGTTAACATGTAACAATGTTTGAAGTTAAATATCCAGTCAAGAACGAAGAGAACTTATCTAAACAGAAATTACGAATGCATTGTTATAGTGAACAGACGACACAGTGTTGTTATTTGTACATTCTTGCTTGTTAGTTGCACGATTACGTAACGACTATCAGGCATACATACTTAGAACATATACTGCCAATGAAATTTTAATGCAACATTTTGGTTTACTTGAAAAGATACTCTTTATTTGAAGTACATTCGGTGAGATTAAAGATGACTTAGCATTTGGTTTCTTTGATAGCTACACGATTATATCACGACGCTACTAATATGTGACACAATTTACATTATTGCTTTTGCGCTGTATCTGTTTTATATCTGCACAGTTTTTCTGAATTCTTCTGGAAAGGAAAACATGTTTTAGTAGTAACTTTTGTGGTATAGGTACAATGAGACAGCCTTTTCCATAGCACACCAATACGTTACAGCACAGTACTTTCTTCATAACGGCAATAAGCGTAATAACTAAGATATCTATACGCAATGCATTTCACTTTTATCATGAGGTAAGTACATTGACTTCTGCAGAACTTAGCTTTTGGAGGACGATAACTACAACACTTCCACTGAGATTATCTTACAACAAGAGCACAGTTTAGCGCTACAGGACACGCATTTGAGTGATTAATTTTGTACTTAAGACATTTACTTTTAAAGATTTTTGAATTACAACGAAAGTTTTGCGTGATACATTTCATTCCATTGCTGTAATCTGTAACACCTGAGGGTATAATCAAATTAATCCACAAGCTTACTTTGTGTACCATGTGTTTGGCAAGCACAAGGAGCCCTAGCTAATGTGGTATTTGCTTATACAACTTTACACATCGGTACCATATTTCTTTAACACATAAATTACACAGCTATCTGATCATTTAACTGAGAGATAAACATTTTTTTACTACATCAGTGACACATGTTTGCGCAATTACACAGTTGGGTAACTTCACACTTATGAAATTGTATTTTGTCTGTACTTTGTGAACTGTTCATATTTTTTCGAACCATTGTGATACTATGAGAGCTTTGAATGATGTATTTGGTAAAGGAGCGTGATTTTAAAGTACGTTTGAGGTAGATGACACTATTGAAATGAGCAGAGAATACTTTTTATGGTTTGAAATTATTGCAGAAAGCTATGACGATTTTAAAATTTGACTGAGTTTTTATGATGTTATTATTATGATGACAATGTGTATTATGCGGTTGAGGTATGTTTACGATCAATAAGCTGATGCTATATGAGGAATGTGATTACGTGTTTATATGTATATGAATAATGAATAGAAGTTAGGGACTCTGGTTTGTGAAAAAGGATATTGGAAACCGAGAATCGTACTTTAAGAGTTATGAAATGTGTGTATATGTGTGAATGTATCACTATGCTGGCGAAACATTTTGGACACGGTTTTATTTACAGGATTTTGTTTCTACAGATTTGTAACGCAAATTCTGGACCTGTGAAACTTTTTATATGAGACTGTCACTGCAGTGCAAACTGGTGCCGTAAATATTTCGGTAAGAAAGTTAAGTGATCACCTGCACGTAAAGCGTCGTGGGCACCCAGCTGCGTGACAGTCACCTGGAAAAAAGCCATTAGTGTGTGCCTTTCAGAGGCACAGGTAAAAGAAAGAGGCCATTATCCTCGCTATTGACATTTCTTTGTAGAAAGCGTCGCAAATACGACACGCTCAAACTTGAAAACCTATGATTACACTTTGGAGCTCTTAATTTATGATATTTATTAAAATGCCTAATGAAATGATGAGAAACATTTTTACATCTATTGTCTTTCTAGTGGAGAGATGGCTCAATTTGTTTAATATCTAGTTTCTAGCTGCCCTGCAGCATTGGTTAAAGTAAAATTTTATAGATGTACTAATATAAATATTTTATGCCTACAGACCCAGTACAGAATAACTTTATGATGTACTTAAAAAAAACGAAGGAGCACAAAAAGACATTTCCCTTCACAGGAATTGCATACAGAATTTTCTTTTCAAGTACTTGGTAATTTCTTTTGTAGAATAAACTGTGATGCATCACTCTAGTATTAAGATGTGACATAGGTATTAGACATGGCCATCTTTAGTGTGATATTTTTTCTGCTTGAGCTTTTTCATGTTTACATATAAGTTATTACATTTGCTGCTGCTGTTTTGCAGGCATAGTGCTACTAAATTTCACTTTGTAATACTCTGTTAAGCTAGTTTTACTACAGATTTATTTTTCTTGTTGCTGCACATTGGCTCATATTAGTTGTAATGTTGCATTGCTTGGTAATTTAGATTTACTGTACCTTGCTTTGACAATTTCCATTTTTTTTTCATTGCTGTTTGTATTAATTGTTTTGTGCTGCTGCATTGCCTTGTCCCTTAGTTTAGCATCTGAGCTCAGTAGATTTAAGTTAGCTTAAGAGGGGGTACGATATATAAGAGAACGAGTTGTCTTGAATTGGAAGAAATGCATTGAGAAGTTATACGAAGAATGTACAGAAAGCAGGTATAGACAGGACTTTTTGGGAATAATGATGACTGAAGGGAGATCTCCAAGAAAAAAAAGGCTTTCTTTGCAAAATACTGCAGTACCAAATGTTACACCGAAAACAAACCCTGTCCTTTCCCCTGTGTTATTCTGCAATGTGTTTGTGTACTCTTGTATATTTGTGTTTTTCCTGTCTTTATGTGTTTAGCTAATAAGACTTATATTGTAGAATTTTTCAAATACTATGTTATTTTCTTCGTAAAGATGTTTAGAAATCATTTATTCTGTTTTGTTTTAATGCTCATGTTGATGTTTCGAAAGTTATTCTGATCTTTTATGTATGTACTTATGTCATAATTCCTGTAACACTGATGTATATGTATACTTCTATTCTTTTGTAAAGCCTGTATTACTACAAATGTTATCTGTATTGTTATGTTCTTTAATGATGTATTTTGTACCTTTGTTATTGTATTCTCATGTTATAATATTGTAATTGACACCAGTTCATCAAATTAAGTAACTTGTAAGCTTTCATTTCACTGCACACATTTCTGTTGGTCATAGTAATGCACAATATGTGAGAAGTTGGACTGTTAGTGTTTGCACGTGTGTTGATAATTCAGCAACGGACTGGATAAAAGCATTGCTGGTTCTAAGGACAATTCCAAAAACTTTGTGAGTGCACAAGTGGTGGTTTATGGACTTGCTATATTGTCTGCAAGACTCCTTGATGGTGATTGTGCACCTGCACAGTCGCAACAGATGGCTGCTGGCCGTCTGTACCAGGACTACAGTGGATCTACTCTGTGATGACCTACCTACCAATATTCTTCAAAACTTCGACTGACTCTGCTGTGGGTTTGGTCTGTTGTGGCGCATTACCTGTCTGCATGTCAAGAGTCAGCACTGTCTTTCCGTTGGAAGGACAACACTACTTCTTCGAGACTGCATGGAAATCCACTACTTCCGTGTGCATTCTCTTTTACTGCTCAGACTTTGAGAAAACAAAAAAAAAAAAAACACTGCAATTTTACTGTGATGAATGATCAGGACTGTCTTTATGGGCTGTGAGAAAATTTTAGCTTTTGACCAACATTGTATCAATAAGTGTGTGCATTTGGTTTCTTTGTTATTGCAATTATGATTATGAAAAATTTTTTCAAATCTGTATTGGCCAGTGCCCAAAACAATTTGTAAAATATTTTGTGGGGAGCATGGGGGCTATGTAAGTAGGCTGTTTAGGTTTTTATATTGGTAACGCCACGTAGCGCTCTGTATGAAAATACTGGCTGTGCTGTGTGCAGTCTGTGGCTAGTTTGCATTGTTGTCTGCCATTGTAGTGTTGGGCAGTTGGCTGTTAACAGCGCGTAGCGTTGCGCAGTTGGAGGTGAATCGCCGGCAGTGGTGGATGTGGGGAAAGAAATGGCGGAGTTTTGATATTTGTAAGACTGGATGTCATGAACTGCTATATATATTATGACTTTTGAACACTATTAAGGTAAATACATTGTTTGTTCTCTATCAAAATCTTTCATTTGCTAACTATGCCTATCAGTAGTTAGTGCCTTTAGTAATTTGAATCTTTTATTTAGCTGGCAGTAGTGGCGCTCGCTGTATTGTAGAAATCGAGTAACGAATATTTTTGTGAGGTAAGTGATTTGTGAAACGTATAGGTTAATGTTAGTCAGGACCATTCTTTTGTAGGGATCTTTGAAAGTCTGATTGCGTTGCGCCAAAAATATTGTGTGTCAGTTTAAACGCAGTTATGTATAATTTTTCTAAGGGGACGTTACAAAACGTCCACATAGCGAAACAAGACAAACATCTGTATCATTTTTGATTAATATCCCTTACACCTCTATATGAGTACGTTAAAATAAACAGTAAAATGTCTGTTACTATTCCTTTAACAACTTTAGATCGATGACGAACTATACTTCTACATTTATTGGCTCAGTAACACATGGAAAAGCTTCCATTTCCACACAAAAGCCTTTGACGGACCTGTATTGGGACTGGTAGGGGAGAGTGTGGCCCTTTAGAACACTTACCAAGAGTTCGTATCTAGCACTGTAATAGAAATTTAATATAGGCTGTGGTCAGAGCCTGGAAAGCTTGTAAGGATGTTGCACTGCGCTGAGAAAAGTTGAGAAAGAAATGCGATACCTTGCGGTGTTTCCAAGTTAATTAGGACTGAAGTTAGCTAATCAGGGCGTTGAGTGCTCAAATTGAAGCCGCGCGCCAGATAAAATTAGTCAGTTGTTCTCAGTGCGCAGATGGTAGCGCACGACACCCCTCAGCCTTTGGTTCGGGTTCGATCCTTACAACTGCCACACGTCGAATATTTGTATCGCTCTCTTGTTCAGTTATGGGAAACCAAATGCATAACACGTTTCGCGACAACGTCTCTGGCGGGCAGCTTAAATTTGCAAGTGCAACGGCCTTCGTGGATAATTTCAACGCTAATTAACTCGGAAATCATATTTTTGCTTAACAATTATTTTTCGGCACATTCTAACCTGCAAGTTTCCCAGACTGTTTCTGACCACTCTTTATCTCCTTATCCTTTTGTGAATTGATATCATTCACATTATATGTGCGGCAGTCTTTTTGTAAAATTACAGAAATCACTACAGAAAACTGAGGCCTCTCGATATGTGAAAAGTGTTTCAAGGAACAAGTTGCTAGTGTACTTAGCAACAAGTGCTCTATTCTGATTTAAAAATGTTTTAATCATAAAATCTAGTCACTACTGCATTTAAAGGTCAGAGTGTTACATTATTTCTGTACGAGGCACTAATATTCACTTAGAGAAATGAAATAAACAAAACTATAATCGGAAACCAGTTACAAGTAAAAACATTTTGAAATAGAAGCTACTGGCAACCAGCAAAAATTTCCATTTCAAGGAGATTAAAAATTGCTAATACGTTAAAAAGAATCAGTTCTTTCGTAAATATCACATATTCCTTGCCATAAAGATGGTGCACTACTGATGAAATATGGTATAAACGTCCGCACGTTATGTAACAAGTTTTTTTTTTTTCAAATATACAGAGTTTTAACTTACGACAAAACTCTCCAACTGATGAATTAACAACATTCTCAAAATAGTTTTAGTATATTATACATCACTGAAATATTGTTGTGGCTCAGGGAGATGAGGTGGATTTATGAACAGGTGTGTGAGCACGGAATGTGGATGAATGGCCCAGACCATGTTCGGACATGTCAGTGACACAATGGTATCTGCAATAATATTTATCGTGTAAAGTGTACAGAATTATAAGTATCTTCAGTGCTGTGGTCGGCATCTAGGCGTAGCCATGCGTGCCACGAAGAAGTGTTAATGTCTCGTCAGCGAGACATGATTCACCCTACATGTCAGTGCCACGGCTGCGTGGCAGCAGGGGCCGGGTAGGTGTCATTTGCCCATTTGTTCCTCGACACAGTGCAGATCCTACCTCAGCACTCTCAAAGATAGCCTTTCGAATGCTCAGTTGGTCGACTGTATTCAAATGGTTCAAATAGCTCTAAGTACTATTGGACTTAACATCTGAGGTCATCAGTCCCCTAGACCTTAGAACTACTTAAACCTAACTAACCTAAGGATATCACACACATCCATGCACGAGGCAGGATTCGAACCTGCGACCGCAGCGGTCGCGGGTTTCCAGACTGTAGCGCCTAGAACCGCTCGGCCCCCCCCCTGGCCGGCAGCCGATTGTATTCCAGAAAGTCAGTTGTTGTGAAGGCTAGTGCTCTGGTCACGGACGAGTGATCGGCCAAGGGTGCAGCACAAGTCGACCAGGAGGCTGCGCGAACACCCCATGCCTGCTAAGTGTCAAGATGGCAGCTTTCAGATCATCCGCGACGACCTGTATTGGAAGAGGGCTGGCTATACCTTGGTCTTCTCAACCATGATGACCCAGTAGGCAGCAATGGCAGTCCTCAACAGCAGTGTGCACCAGGTTGGCTGAATCTCGGTGTTGAAGTCAGCAAGCAGGTAGCAGGCAGGCTGTCATCGATCAGCTTGTTACGTTTTTATTGAAACTCAGTATATTCCTCTTCTCTCTGATTCTAGCAGAGATATGGCGCAGATCATGTTCGGACTGAGTGTCTCTTAGGGTTTCCAAAGCCTAGTTATACGAGAGTTGTCCAGAAAGTAAGCTCCGATCGGTCACAAAATGGAAACCACTGCGAAAATCCGGTAAACCTTTGCACAGATGTGTTGGGCAGTGTCTCTAGTATGCCCGTCGACCGTGCCACGTCGCTCTTTTCAGTTTTGAGTGAACAGTGAGCACGTAAAGATGCGTAGGGAATAGCGTCTCCAGCCAAGTATCAGAGCCTGGTTAGAGATTTCGCCTGTGTCATGCAGTCCACATAACACAACTGTCGAGTAGTTGCTTCTTCATGCCAATTCTCGGTCGCACACTGCAGGGGCAATGAACACATTCCTGCAACGATTCCGATGAGAAGTGACTGATCGCCCACAATACAGTCCGTAATTCGCTCCCCATGAGTCTCATCTCTGCTCACAAGAACCGCTGTCTATGAAGACAAAATTTTTCCACAGACAACGAGCTGCAGACCAGTGCAGATAACTGGCCGAAAGCACCGGCGGCTGCTTTCTATGACGAGGATATTGGAAAGTTGATACAACACGGCGACAAAATGCGAAGTTGGAGCGGCGACTATGTAGAGAAGTAGGTGGAAGGTGTACCTAACTGTTGCAAATAAAACGTTTCTGGTTTTCACTGTGGTTTCCATTTCACGACCGATGGGAACTTACTTTCTGGATAGCCCTCATATTAAGGGCCAAGCCCACGCCTATGACACGGTGTCTCTTGGTGCGTGAGCACATTTTGCCTCTTTTATCAGGCCCGCCAGCATCCATTGCATTACTGCGCGGTTAATCAATAATTTTCTGACTCCCAAACTGGATTTTTTCCGCGTATTTTTACTCTTGCAGGGTAGCTCAGGTCGTGAACTTACATAGTGTCCACGGCAACGTTTAGTTTCTGCTTACCTCGCTCTCAGGTAATGTGTGTGGCAAAGTTCGCATCTTGCCCTGTTACATTGGCGGTGCGCTTGACATTCTGATTGACACATCAGCCCAGAGCTAACCATCTCTTTTCTGGGGGTGGCCTGTGAGGATTTAAAAACAAATTAATCGTCTTCAATAAAATTATTTTGTAGTTTAAAAGTGTATAAAAGTTGTAGTACACCACAAAAAGAAATATCGACGCATCGTGTAGGAATTACCCGAATAGGCCGGAAATCTGTAGGTGTGATGATATATACAAACAAATGATTATTTTTCAAAAAAGTTGGATTATTTTTCCAAGAGACACAGCTTCACAAATTGGGTAAGTCAAAAATGCGTTGGTCCACCTCTGGCTCTTATGCAAGCAGTTGTTCGGCTTGGGATTCATTGATAAAGTTTCTGGATGTCCTCCTGAGCGATATCATACCATATTGTGTCCAACTGGTGGCCTGTGATGATTGGACATCCTTTCCCGCTTCCCATAATGCTCCAAACGTTCTCAATTGGGAAGACATTCGGAGACCCTGCTGGCCGAGGTAGGGCTGGAAAACTCTACGTCAAGTAGTAAAACCCGTCGACATGTGCGGCTGGGCATAAACTTACTGAAATTGGAGCTCACAATGGCTTGCCGTCAATACAACAAAATGGGGCGTAGAATATTGACGGTATACCGCTGTGCTTTAAGGGCCATCGGGATTCAAAGCGAAGTGGTATTCAGCACTGGAAACAATTCAACTCCAGTGAATAAGATTACTGGCCGAAAACGTGTCTGTGGACGCCCTGGACAACGGTGGCATACGAACCCGACAGTCGCCCTCAACGGCTCTACTACAAGGGGTGATAGTCAGGGCGCCATTTCATTTCACAGCAGAATCCGTCTGGATATAATCCGCAGCACAGCACAGTGGTACGTGGACGTTATTCTAATCACCTGTTTTGTTGCCGTCCTTGCAAGCCGTCATTGCTTTACATTTGCGGAAGGTAATGCCTGCCCGGCTGCACACGATGAGAGTTTCTACTGCTTATCTTCCTGCTCGCCAAATCTTACCTTGGCCAATATCGGTCACTAGACTGAACATGACCCTGAAAACATTATGTGTTCCTAGGTACCCTATCCTCCACGTACAACACGTCCTACACATGAAAATACTCAGATAATATACACTCCTGGAAATTGAAATAAGAACACCGTGAATTCATTGTCCCAGGAAGGGGAAACTTTATTGACACATTCCTGGGGTCAGATACATCACATGATCACACTGACAGAACCACAGGCACATAGACACAGGCAACAGAGCATGCACAATGTCGGCACTAGTACAGTGTATATCCACCTTTCGCAGCAATGCAGGCTGCTATTCTCCCATGGAGACGATCGTAGAGATGCTGGATGTAGTCCTGTGGAACGGCTTGCCATGCCATTTCCACCTGGCGCCTCAGTTGGACCAGCATTCGTGCTGGACGTGCAGACCGCGTGAGACGACGCTTCATCCAGTCCCAAACATGCTCAATGGGGGACAGATCCGGAGATCTTGCTGGCCAGGGTAGTTGACTTACACCTTCTAGAGCACGTTGGGTGGCACGGGATACATGCGGACGTGCATTGTCCTGTTGGAACAGCAAGTTCCCTTGCCGGTCTAGGAATGGTAGAACGATGGGTGCGATGACGGTTTGGATGTACCGTGCACTATTCAGTGTCCCCTCGACGATCACCAGTGGTGTACGGCCAGTGTAGGAGATCGCTCCCCACACCATGATGCCGGGTGTTGGCCCTGTGTGCCTCGGTCGTATGCAGTCCTGATTGTAGCGCTCACCTGCACGGCGCCAAACACGCATACGACCATCATTGGCACCAAGGCAGAAGCGACTCTCATCGCTGAAGACGACACGTCTCCATTCGTCCCTCCATTCACGCCTGTCGCGACACCACTGGAGGCGGGCTGCACGATGTTGGGGCGTGAGCGGAAGACGGCCTAACGGTGTGCGGGACCGTAGCCCAGCTTCATGGAGACAGTTGCGAATGGTCCTCGCCGATACCCCAGGAGCAACAGTGTCCCTAATTTGCTGGGAAGTGGCGGTGCGGTCCCCTACGGCACTGCGTAGGATCCTACGGTCTTGGCGTGCATCCGTGCGTCGCTGCGGTCCGGTCCCAGGTCGACGGGCACGTGCACCTTCCGCCGACCACTGGCGACAACATCGATGTACTGTGGAGACCTCACGCCCCACGTGTTGAGCAATTCGGCGGTACGTCCACCCGGCCTCCCGCATGCCCACAATACGCCCTCGCTCAAGGTCCGTCAACTGCACATACGGTTCACGTCCACGCTGTCGCGGCATGCTACCAGTGTTAAAGACTGCGATGGAGCTCCGTATGCCACGGCAAACTGGCTGACACTGACGGCGGCGGTGCACAAATGCTGCGCAGCTAGCGCCATTCGACGGCCAACACCGCGGTTCCTGGTGTGTCCGCTGTGCCGTGCGTGTGATCATTGCTTGTACAGCCCTCTCGCAGTGTCCGGAGCAAGTATGGTGGGTCTGACACACCGGTGTCAATGTGTTCTTTTTTCCATTTCCAGGAGTGTAATTATGTACGCACCACATCCTCAGTAATCTGGTTTACACATTTTATCATTGTCTTTCTCTCTGTCAGTTACCACGAGGTACACTGAAGCACCAAAGAAACTGTTATGGGTAAGCGTGTTCACATACAGAAATATATAAACAGATAGAATACGGCACTGCGGTCTTCAACGGCTATATAAAAGAACAAGTGTGTATCCCAGTTGTTATATCGGCTACTGCTCCTGCAATGGCAGGATATCAAGATTTAAGTGAATTTGAACGTGGTGTTACAGTCGGCGCACGAGCGATGGGACACAGCATCTCCGAAGTAGCGATGAAGTGGGGATTTTCCAGTATGAACATTTCAAGAGTGTACTGTGAATATCAGGAACCCGGTAGCACATCAAATCACCGACATCGCTGCGGCCGGAAAAAGATCCTGCAAGAACGGAACCAAAGATGACTGGAGGGATAGTTCAAGGTGACAGATGTACCACACTTCCGAAAATTGCAGAAAATTTCAATGCTGGCTCATCAAAAAGAGTCAGCGTAGAAACCATTCAACGGAACATTATCGATATGGGCTTTCGGAGCCGAAGGTCCAGTCGTGTATCCTTGGTAACTGCACGACACGAAGCTTTACGCCAACACCGACATTGGACTGTTGATGACTGCAAACACGTTGCATGGTCGGACGAGTCTCGTTTCACAATGTATCGAGCGAATGGACGTGTACAGGTATGGAAACAACCTCATGAATCCATGGACCCTGCATGTCAGCAGGGGACTGTTCAAGCTGATGGAGGCTCTTTAATGGTGTGGGGTAAGTGCAGTTCGATTGATATAGGACTCCTGATACGTCTAGGTATGACTCTGACAGCTGACACGTACGTAAGCATTCTGTCTGATCACCTGCATTCATTCATGTCCATTCTGCAATACGACTGACTTAGGCAATTCCAGCAGGACAATGCGACACCCCACACTTTGTGGCTTCAGGAACACTCTTCTGAGTTCAATCACTTACACTGGCCACCAGACGCTCCAGACATGAACATTATTGAGCATATCTGAGATGCCTTGGAACGTACTGTTCAAAAGAGGTCTCCACCTCTCGTGCTCTTACTGAGTAACGGACAGCCATAAAGGACTCATGGTGTCAGTTCCCTCAGACATTACGCGAGACTACGCCACGTCGTGTTGCGGCACTTCGTGTCCTCGCTGGGGCCAGACTCGGTATTAGGCACGTGTTTGATTTTCTTTGGCTCTTCAGTGTAAAATTATATGCAGCAAAGCCAACAGCATGAAACATTCACTATATAAAAATTGGAAATGTGTTCGAACGGTAAAGTGTATGGTTCATATGTACTGTGAAAATTGTATTTTAGAATACAAAGTCTGTTTTCTCATGCCCTGTGATACTATGACGTAACTGCTTCTGTGACAATAATTATATAAAAACAGAGGTATTCCTTATCAAGTGAAGTATGGTAGTATCAAACAGATGCATTAATCTCAGGCAGAAGTTCGCTGAGAATGTAAGTTTGGAGCACAGATACGAGTGTTGAAAATTGGGTGGACTGATAAGGTAAGGAACGAAGAGGTTCTTGCAGAATCGGAGAGGAAAGGGATATATGGATATTAGTGACAAGAAGAAGGGACAGGATGACAGAACATTTGTTAAAGCATCAGTGAACAGCTTCCATGATACTAGAGGATGTAGTAGAGGGTAAAAAATGTGGAGTAAGAGGACTGATGAATCAAAAAATTGTAATAATATTAGATTGGTGCGTAAGTTCGTAGCGTTTTTGTTTATTTGAGTTCAGTAGAGAGGGGGGGGGGGGGGAGAACAGCAAGGACCTCCAGAAATATTTGAGTTATTTATGGGGGTAATGTCATTGGACAGCGCACGGCATGAAAATGGTTTACTCGCTTTACGGTTGGTCGTTTTTATATTTGTGACTCTCCACGTTCAGGAAGAACTTCGGCGTTTGATGAAGATCGTTTAGACGCATTAATACACAATGTTCCACGTCGGTGTACTCGAGAAAGAACAAATGCGGTGAACTGTGATCATTCCACCATTGTGCGATATTTGCACGCAATGGAGATGGTTCTAAGATGGGGTGTACTGATACCGCATGCTCTGAACCAAAATCACAAAAATGTGCGTGCAGCGGTATGTGCGTCTCTGCTTGCTCCTCATCAACTTGCTCGTGTACAACATGGACCATTCCTAACCTAGTGACGAAAACTTGAGTCCTTATTCTGACGTAAGGAAAAGAGAGGTATAGTTGAGCGCAAACAGAGCAACAACTCCCTCTGTAAGGACCTGCGGGCATCCACAAAAGAAAATCTTACGCTTCTGGTGGAACAGCGACGGTGTGGTGTTCTACGAACTGCTTGCCCACGGTGTAACCATCACTACTGATATTTCCTGTCCACACCTGAGGCCAATTGCACACGGAATCCAAAGATCGAAGACCAGGAAGAGTGCACAACAGCGCTGGCCCCCACTCTGCTGGACTGACCAAAACCTCTACACTGGAGCTGATTTGGGAAGTCATTCCGCACCCACTTTGTTCATCTGATATTGCGCCTACAGATTCTCACCTTTAACACTATCTATCGAACAACCTTCAAGGAAATTCTTTACCGGATGAAAATGCGCTCCAAGCATGGCTAGAAGAATTCTTCGCCTCGAAATTACGTGAATTCTACAGTCGCGGAATCGAAAAGTTGCCCCAGAGTTGGCAGATAGTAGTAAATAGCAAATGAGAATATCTTATCGAGTGTTAAAGTCTCTGCTATATTTAGTTGTTGTGTTTCTTAAACTTACGGAAAAACGCTGTAAACGTATGCTCCAGCACCAATTATTAAGAAAGAGCGAAACGAAAAATTATAATCTTAAACCTGCGTTTTTAAATTGTCTTTCGATATAATTTTCTATAAAGGATGTAGAACGTTGAAGGGATTGGATGTTTGCGGACTGACTCCTAAATTCAGCTGGTCAGCACAAGGTGTTTGCAGACTACCTCCTCTTGTCCCCAGAAGTAGCGGCGTCGGAGCGGACGGCGGCGGGGCCGTAATTGAGAGCGTCGGCCTGCACCTCCACCCCTAAATCACCTGCGGAGCCGCCAGGCCGCAATTACTCTGCCGCTGTCAGGCGACGCGCCCTCTCGACGGCGCCGCCAGCTGACCGCTAACTGATCAGCGGGAGGCGGGGCCTGCTTGTCCCTGAGGCCAGTGACGCAACGGCCTTGAGGTCCTCTCGGCGGTGCTCTCCCAGTTTCCTCGTGTAGATCGACAAACGCGTAGGCTGTCTCTAGGGGACATCAACAACCTGTAGTGTCGACAGTTGAGCCTAAAATGGACCACCCTACGTGGTCCATGTGTCTGAGAAGTGTCTGTGTTATAAGCCGGTACCGGTGGCCGAGCGGTTGTAGGCGCTACAGTCCAGAACCGTGCTGCTGCTTCGGCAGCAGGTTCGAATCCTGCGTCGGGCATGGATGTGTGTGATGTCCCTAGGTTAGTTAGGTTTAAGTAGTTCTAAGTCTAGGGGACTGGTGACCTCAGATGTTAAGTCCCATAGTGCTTAGAGCAATTTGAACCATTTCTGTCTATGGTATAACCAGTAATAATGCAATAAATATATCACCAATCTACGTTTTATTAACACAACACTGATACAAATAAATCTGTCACCATGCGCGAAGTTGTATATGAACACTTTATGAAAATACACGCTATGTGGAACACACGGATATATTTAACACGAATGTTCCTGGCACAGATCGTGTGCCCAGAGTTTTCAGTATAGGTATTCTGGTTACGTGTCGTGTACAGGATGAGTATGATGCAAGATTTATCTGATGGTATGCCGAAGGCATTTTGTTGTCATTACGAGTGAACGTCTGAGTGTGAGATTAACAAATCGGTGTTGTTCGAAATTGTATGTCGCACGCATTATCATCTCCTGGCTACGGATGAGATTCAGGTAGGCATTTAAAAAATTAAGCAGCAGTAAATGCAGTGTTGAGCAGGTGCTACAATCTACAGCTACGATCGTGATTGAAGACACAGAATTAACATAGGAACAGGCTGTGTGTCACTCATTTCTCATCAGAGTGTGCTTGGCCAATTTGCTTACTCTACATACCACATACGAGTAGTTGCTATGTCCAATCTCCTCACAAAAGGCTTCGTCCAACTTGGTGCAAGTCGTGTGTGCCAAACGAGAGTGGACCAGATAAATGTATGAGTTGCAGTGTAGCATGGAGGGTCTTTATGTAACGGCCCTCTTTTATTATTTTATTCGTGTTTTGTTGGGTCTAATTAGTGTATGTTTTTTGAAGTGGGTTTCGTAATTCCTCTCTCTCCCTCCCTATTTACATGCAGGCTCCTGAGAGCGTGAGTTTACTCTACATATAATATATAGATATAATACGTTCACCAAACTGCATAAAATACATAGATCCCGGACTTTTACAATTCCCAAATTCAGTTTTCATTTTATGATTGTTTAAGTAATTATTTATGACGCGAGGAGTCATGCTAATTGGGAGAGAGATCATTTTCTGTTAATTGCCTTAATCATTGTAAGTTTAGGACATTAGGTCTTTTTTGGCGTAATTAATGTACCGCTTCGTACTCACTATTACAGAATGTCAGAGCTCGTTAAGTCATGACCTACTGTAAATCGAAATACATTCATGGAGAGGATATCGTTTCCATGAAGTATACTACAAATTGACTAACCAGCCGTTATTGAGGCACTTCACTACAAATCACTCCTAAGTTAATGTTGGTAACTTCTCACTTTACATAGTACCATTGCAGTCCAGCACACATGTACTGAGAACGAAGCCAGTAATGATTTTCTGAGTTTCTGTCTGCATTAATTGCAAGCGTCAATTTTAATTCGTTCCACGATATGAATTAAGAACAGTGTCTGCTCTTAAGATAAGACAGTACTAAGGGCAGCTGCACTGTACCAGAACGGCTCGCCACGATGCGACTCTGTTTTCCACACCGCATTTGAACTGCAGCGGTGCGATCTTATGTAGCACATTTTGTATATAAGTCGTTCGATAACCTCCAAGTAAAGTGGATGAAAGTGATATCGATGTGATGAAAATTTCTTTGTTATGTGAGGAAGAAGACTATAAATTTATATATAAGAATTTGGTGACGTTGAAAAGAATAGTGATGCGAGGTTCTTTTGACAGATTTAGCAACAAAATAATGTTCAAATGTGTGTGAAATCTTATGGGACTTAACTGCTAAGGGTCCGCAGCTTGTGGTCGTGCGGTAGCGTTCTCGCTTCCCACGCACGGGTTCCCGGGTTCGATTCCCGGCGGGGTCAGGGATTTTCTCTGCCTCGTGATGACTGGGTGTTGTGTGCTGTCCTTGCGTTAGTTGAGTTTAAGTAGTTCTAAGTTATAGGGGACTGATGACCATAGATGTTAAGTCCCATAGTGCTCAGAGCCATTTGAACCATTTATTTTTACTTTTTTGAACTGCTAAGGTCATCAGTCCCTAAGCTTACTCACTATTTAACCTACATTATACTAAGGACAAACGCACACACCCATGTCCGAGGGAGGACTCGAACCTCCGCCCGGACCAGCCGTTTAGCAACAAAAATGGATTACAAATACCTTGAATATACCAAGCCCAAAAGAATGATCAGGCGCGACTGCTTTTGAGGAATTGTTGGAGACGAACGTTTCCCATTAAAAACCTATTTGATGAGACCTTATCCTGGTACACAATTAGATGAACAATCCGGAAAAGGTATACGGTTACAGAAACAACATAGCCCGAAGAGTTTTGGAAAATGCTTTTGGAATAAGGAGCCAAAAATTCAAGATTTACTAACACAAGATCTGTCAGACTCCGATAAATGCAGAAAACTTGATTATTATCATTTGTGTCTTGTAAAATTTTGTCACACACTACGCAGTGTTGTCGACGATGAGGAGACTGAAGAGATAAAATTACGTGACCTACTTCATATAGCCCGCAACTCATGGTCGTGCGGTAGCGTTCTCGCTTCCCACGCCCGGGTTCCCGGGTTCGATTCCCGGCGGGGTCAGGGATTTTCTCTGCCTCGTGATGGCTGGGTGTTGTGTGCTGTCCTTAGGTTAGTTAGGTTTAAGTAGTTCTAAGTTCTAGGGGACTTATGACCACAGCAGTTGAGTCCCATAGTGCTCAGAGCCATTTGAACCTACTTCATATAGGGGGCAATTTCTTAATAATGCTATCCGTACACGTGGTAGAGTCAAAGGTCGTTTCTATTTTTCCGCAAGGTTATTTGGTCTGGCAAAAGGACGTGGTAAGCAGGGAATGTCGTCAAGAGTAAACAAACAGTAGAAAATTGTAAATTTACGTATAGTTACAAAAAATTAGAACCTAAGCATCCTTTTCACAAAATAAAGAAACTGTGTTTCATATGCATTCGAACGTTATGTTTACTCACATTTCCTAGACAGTTTCTTTCCAAATGTTGCTTTTTCTAGAACTTTTTCTTGGACGTGGTGCAAGTCTGGAAATCCAGTTACACACAATTTATTTTATTTCCGTTAATGATCACCAAAGTTTGGTTCTTAGAATACCGGTTTCGAACAGCAAAGATCATATTCAGAGCTGTTTTATGACACGTCCTAATATAACTAAGCCATCGAAATAAAATAAATTTATTGCACACTACTTGGCTCACTGTTTTAATCCGCGACATGTCGTAGCTTGTGTCACAAACAGTCAACTTTTCCTCGTCTAACGCCATTTTGGTGAACAAACTTCCGCTTCGCACAACAAAAGAGCTACGATTGGGAACGACGTGCAGTGTTTCAACACTTGCTATGTCGCATTACCTACAGTTGCCCAACGCTGCACGGCGCGTCATAGTTGGCCAGTTGACTAAGTCTGGCTATCGGTGCTGCGCCGTGCAGTTCCGCTGTCGAGTAGTGCGTTCTTTCTCATACGATTTCATATAAACAATACTTGTTCGTGCCGCACCGCGCCGCGCCACGCCGCTCTTAATGCAGGGCAGCTCCGCTCGGGGCGGTTTTACCTTTACTGAGAACGCTGGCTGTACGTGTCTGCGGACAAGTTTGTGTGCGCCGCGGGCAGCCGTCACGCCTGTCTCACTGAGCCGGCGCAAATTACTGGCGATTAGTATGTAGCAAGCAGCGCCTGTCCTCTGGGCACCACACTGCGAGCATTTGTGGTTCCGGAGCGGAGTATTCCGCTGTTCCACGTGCTAGGCCAGCTACCAATAGCTGATCCTCGTCCCCAGCCGCCTCACCATCCAGAATTTCTCCGTAACCTGCGAGCACGGGAGAGAGCTGCCCACGACTGCAGAACTCCATAGCTAGATGGCAAGACCGGCAGCCTTCTCAGCACTGATGAAACGATCGTTCTCAACAATTCTGCTACTTATTTGTCGGCTGCATTGTGAACCGAAACTGTTGAATATTTAATGTGAGGTACGTGCTGATGAGGATAGCAACTGCGATGAAAGAGTTGCGGAGCCTTCTATATTTTAAGTAGCTAACAGAGGTCTAATAAACACGCGCCCCGAAATGCTAATAATCTTGAATATTAATAGGAGAGGCTGTAAGACGTTTGGATGCTCATAAAACCACAGTCACTGTATTGGCATTCTGACATCATATTCAACAGCGTGTTTTGATGTCATCTTGTATTACAGCACTCTAGATATACATTAGATTGCGGTACAATAAGTTTCTTCTTAGAGTCAGTATACAGTCAAATGTTTTGTTATTCCAGTCAAATGGTTCAAATGGCTCTGAGCACTATGGGACTCAACTGCTGTGGTTATCAGTCCCCTAGAACTTAGAACTACTTAAACCTAACTAACCTAAGGACATCACACACATCCATGCCCGAGGCAGGATTCGAGCCTGCGACCGTAGCAGTCGCACGGTTCCAGACTGCGCGCCTAGAACCGCGAGACCACCGCGGCCGGCTGTTATTCCAGTCTTTGATCACAATATAAATTCGTTTGACGATGACCGGTTTCAGTCAGCAGTGACCATCCTCAGATCTGTTTTTCACCATTTCATAATGTGATAAAGCCGTAATGGCATCGTCAAAACATTTATACACGCAGCACAAGGTGTAGAACAGATCTGAAGGTGGTCATTACTGTCTGAAACCGGTCATCGTCAAATGAATTTATTTTGTGATCAAAGACCTGGATAAAAAAATAAAAAAAAAACATTTGACACTACTGGATCACTGTTCATATGTCGCAGCTGGTGAAACTAGTATCATTACACAGTATTTGTTTTAAATGTGGATGTGGCACTTAAATTAGGATACAGCTTGTTTGTTTATTGTGACACTATGTTTTGTACAAATCTACTCGATATGAATGGCAAACCGGATGTACTCAGGTTTGGAGATGGTATTACCGACATAAATTAAGAACCTGATACACTGACGCAAAAAAAGGAAGAATCGAAACACCAGAAACTAAAAATTGCAGATTAGCGACATTTTGGGTATACGTTTGTCTACGTAGCGTACTTAAGTGATTATCATTCCAGTATCATAGGTTACTGTAAACTCGAGGTAAGCCACAGCGAATGTGAAATGAAAATAAGTCAGTAACTGGTGTAACAGCCAGAATGCTGAATGCAAGCATGTACACGCGAATGCATTATGTTGCACTGGTGCCGGATGTCAGTTTGTGGGTCGGACTTTCATGACTGTTATCCTTCCTCGTCAACACAGGGACGATTAAAACTCTTTGTGAATGACGCTGGTTCAAATGGCTCTGAGCACTATGGGACTTAACATCTATGGTCATCAGTCCCCTATAACTTAGAACTACTTAAACCTAACTAACCTAAGGACATCACACAACACCCAGACATCACGAGGCAGAGAAAATCTCTGACCCCGCCGGGAACCGAACCCGGGAACCCGGGCGCGGGAAGCGAGAACGCTACCGCACGACCACGAGCTGCGGACGAATGACGCTGGAGTTGTCCGATGGTGTCCCATACGAGGTCGACTGAAGACAGGTCTGGAGACAGAGTGGAACGAGGAAAGATGTCTACACTCTGCAGAGCATGTTGGGGTGCAACAGAGGTAAGTGGGCCAGCGGTATCATGTTGGAAATCGTCCCTGAAATACTCTTCATTAATGGCAGCACAACAGTTCGCAGAACCAGACTGACGAAGAATTTTGCGATCGGGTTGCATGGGACAGCCACCAAAGTGTTCTTGCTGTCATACGAAATCGCACCCCAGTCTATAACACCAGGTGTAGGTCCAGTGTGTCAAGCTGGTTGGTTGATCTGGAGAAGGAGATCAAACAGCGAGATATTCGATCCCATTGGATAATGGAAGGACGGGAAATCGAAGCGACCGTGCGCTTTTAGAGGAACCATCCCGGCGTTTGAAGCGATTTAGTGAAATCACGGAAAACCTAAATGAGGCTGGCCGGACGCGGGTTTGAACTGTCGTCGTTTGTGTCTAGCACGCAGACAGATTGGGTGCAGGCCTTCAGCTGAGCTAATCAACAAACGGCCATGACCGGCACCTAGGCAGAACCACTTTTCATCAAATAACGCAACATAACTTCACCCTGGCCTCCAATGAGCTCCCGCTTAACACCACTCAGTCACAAATGGCGGTGGTTTTAGGTGTGTAGAATGCAGGCTACAGGGCGTCTGGCACGGTGCTGTTTTTGAAGTGACCGATTTCTAATGGTTCGTTCTGTCACTGTAGTGCCAGTTGATGTTCAAATTAATGCTGAAATTTCAGTACGATGCTCCTGAGCCATCCGCCGAACATGATGGTCTTCCCTTTCGGTTGTGTCGCGTAGCCGTCTGGAGCCCACTCATCTTGCGATAGTACATTCTCGTGACCACCGCTGCCAGCAGTCACGTTCACCGGCTACATTCCTCCCCTGTGTTATGCAGTGTCGCAAAAGCGACATCCAGCTACTCGTAGACCTATTATACTACCTCGTTTAAACTCAATGAGGTGTTGATAAGGGTGCCCTTGTCGTCTCAAAATCATTCTTGACTAACGCGTCCTATGTCAAAGGCACTGCCGTTAAAGCGTGTATTTAAAGAAAATCTGATTTCCATCCTCATAGCGGAGCTACTAGCAGGACTCTTTTGGGACTGGTGTGAAATCTGAACAGACATCATCTTTCAGGTGTAGACACACGCCTACCAGCTTTCCACTTTTCGTTTGTCGCACAACTTCTTCTTGGAGCTGCGATAGATGAGGTGGGATAGTTTCCCGCCCTTAAAATTATGCAGATATCTTAAGATATGTGTAGAATGGCCAATTTTCCCTGCAGGTAGTGCAAAGCGGCCAGAGAGAGAGAAAAGGAAAAATAAAGGTTCAGATAAGGGGAAGGGCAACAAAACTACTATTCAAACTCATATGTAGAATATATGAGAGCGGCTGTTTACCTTCTAACTTTCGGAAAAACATCACCCACGCAATTCGGAAGATTGCAAGAACTGACAAGTACGAGAGTTATGGCAAATTCTGCTTAACAGCTCATACAACCAGGTTGCTTGCGAGAGTAATATTCAGACGAATGATAAAGAAAATAGAGGATGTGTTAGATGAAGATCAGTTTGGCTTTAGGAATGGTAAAGGTACCAGAGAGGCAATTCTGCCGTTGATAGTGGAAGCAAGACTAATGAAAATTCAAGGCACATTCATAGGATTTGTTGACCTGTAAAAAGCGTTCGACAATGTCAAACGGTGCAACATGCTGGAATTTCAGAGAAATAGGGGTAATCCATGGGGAAAGAGTGGTAATATACCATTTGTACCAGAACCAAGAGGGCATAATAAGAGTGGACGACGAAGAACGAAGGGCTCGGATTAAAATGGGTGTAGACGAAGATGTAGTCATTCGCAGCTTCTCTTCGATCTGTACATCGAAGACAATTATGGAAATAAAAGGAAGTTTCTAGAGTGGTATTAAAACTCAATGTGAAAGGATATCAATGGTAAGATGACATTGCTATCCTGATTGGAAGTGTAGAAGTTACAGGGTCTGCTGACTGGAAAGAACAGGGTAATCAGTACCGAATATGGACTGAGAGTAAAAAGAAAGACAAAAATAATGAGGTGTAGCAGAAATGAGAACAACGCTTGTCACGAAGTAGCTGAAACTAAGGAATTCTGCCAATTAGGCAGCAAAATTACCCATGACAGACGGAGCAATAAGGACAGAAAATGCAGTCTTGCACTTGGATAAAGGGCATTGCTGGCCAAGCGAAGGATAAAAGTATCAAACATGGGCCCTAATTTAGGGAAGAGGTTTCTAACTATATATGTTTGGAGCATTTTTATGGTAACGCAACATGGGAAAACAGGAACAGAAGATAATCGAGGCATTGAGATGTGGTGCTACAGAAGAATGATGAAAATTAGGTGGATTGATAAGGTAAGGAACGAGAGGGTTCTCCACAATATCGACGAGGAAAGGAATATATGGAATACATTGACAAGAATAACGGCCAGGACGGCAGGACATCTGTTAAGACATCAGGGAGTGATATCGATGGTGTTAGAGGAAACTGTAGAGGGTGAAATCTGTAGAGAAAGGTATTTTTAGCGGACCGCATCAAAGACAGGTGGAAGCTTTTTTTCTAAGTATTACACTTGTAAGTAGGCTGTTTAGGTTTTTATGTTGGTAACGCCATGTAGCGCTCTATATGAAAATCACTGACTGTGCTGTTGCAGTCTGTGGCTGGTTTACAGTATTGGAATTTACTATTGCAGTGTTGGGTAGTTGGCTGTTAACAGCGCGTAGCGTTGCGCAGTTGGAGATGAGTCGCCAGCAGTGGTGGATGTGGGGAGAGAGATGGCAGAATTTTAAGAGCAGACGATCTGGACGTGTGTCCGCCAGAAACAGGGGACGTTTCACACTTCCCTCCGTAAACTGTGCCTTCAAATTCTTGTCTGCCACCATTATGTCTTTGCTCAGTGGGTGTGATAGACCGTCCGACTCAGCAATCTGAAACGGGAAGTGGCGTAAATGAGTTACTGAAATGCTACAATATCTTCGTTCCAAGTCAAAAATGTAGGTAAGACGTTTTTCCACTTGCTCTTTGTTTGGTTCATATCTGAACTTGTTGCGAATTTTCTTGTCTTAAGTAGTACCACGGTTTTTTTCAGTGTGCTTCGTGAGACACTCAGTAGTTTGGCTGTTGTGGAAAACTGCATCTTTTCTTTTGTTACAGCATCCACTTACCGTTGCATAGCCTGGTAATCCCATGATTGCAGTAGAGACAGTCTGAATTACAAACTATATGTTGTGGCAAATTGGCCACTTGACCACTTTGCCTTGTCAGGCGATTGGCCATTATGCTCGACTGGGCACCATTACATTAAATATTGTCTGAAACTGAAATTACGTAACCTAGGCAGTTCTTAAACATATGGTTTCGAAAGCTGAAATCTCACGTTATACCAGCATTTCAATACTTAATTGTCAAAATATACACTTTTTAACCCATGCAAATGAGTTTTTCAGTTGCCTTGGGTCAGACACAGAGGAAACTGCACAGGAGAATGTGCAGAGGAGAATGTGCAACTATCGACAAGAAACTCGCTGATACAACCAAAGACGTTTCTTCGAATACTTTTAAATGTTCTCTAGTAGGTTGCACCAATCTCCAAGAGAATACAACACAGTTGCCACCTTACCCTCCCTGTGAACTGTAGACGTCCTTACCCTATTAACTACTCACCGAAATTATTGTTATTGTGCTGTTTGCACCTTTAGTGTAACAATTTTCATTTCTTACTTCCACCTACACTCCGTACGTGGTATGGCAGGCACGATTTTCTGTTATGATTTAGGATGTGGATGTATCCTCTGATTCTCTATGCAGGGAAATACCCAGGCCCCGGAGAAGATATGATTAGCTGCTTGGCAGAGTTTTGTAACACCTTAGGGGTACAGACTCTTCAGAATAACAAACTATTATTAGTGGAAGGCCGTGTTCATCCAGAAAGCCTGAGGAATATATGCTACTTACATTGAACGAAAAGCCTGGAAAGGAAGAAAGGGATGACGTGAGGTATCCACTTGTTCGGGTGCACTTGGGTGCATTTCAAAGGGAGTGAGATTCCTTACGTTGAGGAACAGAGAGATTCATTTGTATTGATGGACTTCTGAACAAGTGTCAGAAGTGGATGTCACTTTAAGGCTCTTTCTACGAACTTTTAGTTGTTACGGTTTCTTATCGCTGATTGATAATCACTAGCACCTGTCCAAATCTTCCACAATTTTTAAAATACTGTACAAGACTTTGACGCGAATGATTAAATGATCTTTGAAGTTTTGTTCCTGATACTTCCGTTGATTCTTGGTATACCAAGGTAATGATAAATGTAAAGCACGATGTTGTGTGTCTAGTACATGATTAGTTTACTTAGTTAACAGGTTTTACATTCACTGGATCCTAATTAATTATGCACACTGTTGCAAATACGGGGTATAATTGCAAAGATTACTATTGATGGCTGAGGACGGTGTACTGAATCACATTGCAGCAGTGTTTACTTCATTTGGAGACTAATAAAAACAGTTCATTGCACAACATTACAATAAGACTATCTTTTTCAGCTAATAATTTTAGGTATTACTAGTAGCTTCTCTGGGCGGCAGATAAGATATTGAAGTCGGTACCCGTGGTATCAATGCGAGTTGGCTGTACTGACACATGTTGCGTCACAGTTACGATCGTGCAGAAAACGTCAGGTGGTAAATTGTGTGATGTCTTTGCGGGAAGGCTGTTAGACACTGAGAAAAAACAACTAAAACTCGGAAGTGGGTACATATAGTTGCTGAGTAGAACAGTAAGTAATTACGGGAAAAAAATTTTGTTGGAGACCGGCAAACACTTAGTTAAGTAGCGTGCGTCTGCCAGCTACACAGCGGTGTCGTAACCGAACGTCAACATGAGGAACCCATAGTACAAACAAGATGAGAGTTCGTTTCATCAGACTGTGCTAGAGAGAACCCAAGAGCAATTGATTCAACACAATGACAAAAGTGCGGAGCAGACAGAAACCTCTACTGAAACTAGGTTAAATGTGCCAACCCGCACCTGGGCTCTCCTTGTTGCTGTTGAGTCTTCCGCCTTCACGCCATTTTGATAACCGACTGCTGCGGCATGCAATGTTCTGGGAATGAGCTTAAGCAGATCTTCACTCATCGAGAGCACTGAGGCCCAGACATACGTACACAACCAGGCGGAGGTGCATGGCCTGCCGCACCCTCCTACGGGTCGCGGTCCTGACCACAGGCAACGTCAGGGCCCTGACATGCCACATCGCGCTTTCAAAGAGTGAGGACAGAATCGTTACTGCTGGCCAGCGCCGGGAGGAAGACTCTCGCCTATAAATGATTGTTAACTGAATGTTGTGTTACTAGCGCGCAGACGCCCACAAGATCACTCACCTCCATTATTCGCTCAACTGCCTGAAAACTGCACGACCCCAACTCTAGTCATACAGTACTGAGGTACCAAAACTCACAGCATTGTACCTATACCACTAACACCCTGTACGGTAATAGTGCCAAGAAGGATTACAAGCCACCGTTGGACCCTCGAGAAATGGTTACAATTGCCGCTACTCCTTTGCAAATTACTTTCAAACGACTTTTAGATCGGAACACTGGGTTGGAAAACGAGCACCTCAGACAGTTGATACACACCATCTCCATCCAGTTTCTAGCGTATCCTCTAAAAATAAAAGAGGGTAATAATCAGAAGTTAAAAAGATGAAGGATATGCACACAAAAGACTGGACAAGTGGATGTTATTGTCTTCCACACGACCTCACCAAGAACACAGTGCTTTACCTCTGAGACCTCTGTCCACGTTGTAAGTGCTCGCTCATGAAATCCCACTCCAAATCAAAAAAACTGAAAAGTGTTCAATAACACACCTGTATTTGACGCTTCCCATAGTTAAACTCATTCGCTAACTTGAGAGGTTGCATGCCTTCACGATGTACACAGTGACTTGCCCCCACTCATATTTATATCTTACTCTGAGTAATTCGATTTGGGAAAGTATAGCAGAGTATGGTCATTACAAGGCTAGCATTGAGACCTCAGAAGATATGAATATTTTCCTCTCTAATTGCATGTGGTGAAAATTTGCTATTGCTTCATACGCGGACTTCCCACGCAGCGTCTCTCGTCACCCGGGTGGTCCGGTGACAGGCCGGTTCTGCTGATCTTTGATCTTGAAAAGGTTGTGCCGACGGGTGTGAGGGAGTCGAGTGGATGCTGTCCAGACGCCGACATTGTCATAAGAGCGGGGGCGACACGCCCACGGGGGCCTGAAGGAGCGGCTGGGGTTAGAGATTCCGTTTCTTCGCAGAAACTTAGTGAAAACACTTCCTGACGGGCTACCAGCGAAGTGTGAGAATGACTTGTGTTCCCAGGCAGTCTTGGTGGGTCATTTCCCGCGTTTTCTGCAAAATCATAACTGTGATTAGCTTGCCCAGAGGATAGTTCCGTGACGTAGCAAAATCGGCGAAGAAATTGGCGCCAAGTGTCTCCATTGGTGGAATAGTAGTTCTCCGGCCATAGAGTGGAATTGTCCACCGGTTTTCGAGTTGCTGATTGGCACGTTTAACCACGGCCACTGACTTGGGGGCGGTAATGTTCTGTGTTCGGCTTGTATGGGTGCTCTTGGTAGGTCGGCTCTCGCCTTCCGGTCAGAGTAGGTTACAAGACTGAGCTCTCGCTGCTCTGGACAGCCTGCCTTCCGTTGGCTGTCTAATATACTTTCATTTAATTGTAACTGTTTGACGAAGTTGCTGAAGTTTCGACTTCAACGTAACCTTCTTAGTACAGTTGGCAATGGAGCGTTCGGCATACAAGTGGCCTATGTTGTCCGTCTTGAGCAGTTTTGGCTAAAGTTGACTGTATCGGAGTTACTGTGTGACTTCGCTTGTTAAAATCAATCACTGTACTGTCAGTGATTATGTGGCAGGCCTTCTTCGTCTTCCTCAGAGGCGCATTTGTCTTACTAGGAAGTCTTTAGTCTGGAACAACCAGACCATTGTAATTTGTTTCGGGCTATACTCGCGACATTATCATCACCACGACGGGAAATCGATGCAACCAACCATCGCCTTTGGTACGCCAGATCGTGTCCTTGCAGTTAAGAAGACAGCTTGGTAATGTATGTCCGCAGAACCGACAGATTAGGGAATTTTGCTATGTGATAATCAGAGCTCAGCAGAGCGCACCTGTTACCGTTCTTTTCTAACGTAGTTCCGTCTTGCGTGTTCATTGCCTGAGTTCTCACTACTGTAACAGCAGTTAACGTTAGGTTGGCTGGGTGTTTGTCTTAAGATCTGAGTTGCAAGGAATTGGCTCCACATAACACTTGGTCATAAATGTCATCAGGTAGTTTATGGACAACTTCACCTTCACAGCATTTATTTGAGTATCCAATTGGACGTATTGTAAATGTTTCATGTGTTTGTTTATTATTTTGAATTTAGTCATAGTAAATCAAATTATTATTTTGGACAGAACTTTCATTGTGTAGATCGATAGAGCAACCCTTTCATTCCTCACTAAGTTAATGAAACTTTCCTTTATCAAATTAATTTCTATCAAATTAAGTTATTGCTGGTTTCAAGTTCTTTTCTACTCCACTTGCAGGATCGATTACAGTCCGTTCGCGTTTCTTCTTAATGCACCAGCAAAAGTCGGAGTTACAAAAAGGGGGGCTTAGATCATCATTTCCATATGAAGATTCTAGAAGAATTAAGTGTTAAATACACTGCCAGTCTCGGCACCTCGCAAACTGACGCTGAGACTTTGCTTTTTAACTCTCTCTAATAACAAAAATTCTCAGTTCTAGTGGAAGAACAATAAATTTTCTTTTATTAGAGGTAATCTTGACCATTCACTACAAAGGAAAAATTAAAACTCTTTGCTATGATAAGTGCAATTGGCTACAAAGTTTTAGAGATCGTTGACTCACATTGCCGACGAGAAACCTTACAGTAATACAATATTGTAATTCTCTGTTTTATGATTGTTTGCGGTCGTCTTAAAAGGACGGTATTGTTAGTTAGAGAGTGGTCACTGGCCGGGAAAAGGGGCGTTCATCTGTGTTGTGTCGGCAGACTTGCCAACACTACGCACACTAATTGAAAGAGGCGGCCAAGATGCACGCGCTAACTCACGAAGGATGGAGTGAGGTCTGAAACAGGAGACTTAATGAATGCTATAAAGAAAAGTACGTAGCTTCTTTGGTACTTATCTTTTAATCCATCCTTTGTATACATCGTTCTTGATGAGACATCTGGAGATTGTGGCGATACAAGTGCGACTCTTTAGATACAAGCTATCTAAGGCTAATGGCGCCTTGCTAGGTCGTAGACATGAACTTAGCTGAAGGCTATTCTGTCTCTCGGCAAATGAGAGCAAAGGCTTCGTCCGTATAGTCGCTAGCAACGTCGTCGTACAACTGGGGTGAGTTCTCGTACGTCTCTCGAGACCTGCCGTGTGGTGGCGCTCGGTCTGCGATCACACAGTGGCGACACGCGGGTCCGACATGTACTAATGGACCGCGGCCGATTTAAGCTACCACCCAGCAAGTGTGGTGTCTGGCAGTGACACCACAATCTGAAAGTGGATAAAGTTGATCAGTCCTTTGGAAATTTATTTCCGTACCTTAAAAATATAGTTGTTTAGGGAGGAAGTCGTGATAGAGGGGTGGTCTTCTCAAGAAGTTTCGCTGTGTTACTGTGACTAAATCGTCCGTGTTCCTGAATTTAGCTCTTCAGTGAGTGCATTTATTGCAAGGTTCCACGTTGGTGGGATCAGAACCTCCCATTGCCGACACCCTATAGTAGTGTTAATCACCACTCTTGCATTCCTTGTGGCTTCTACCTTTCTTCCACTCAGCATGGTATAAATCCACCTACGCTACTGGCCATTAAAATTGCTCCACCAAGAAGAAATGCAGATGATAAACGGGTATTCATTGGACAGATTGGACAGATATAGTATACTAGAACTGACATGTGATTACACTTTCACGCAATTTGGGTGCATAGATCCTGAGAAATCAGTACCCAGAACAACCACCTCTGGTCGTAATAACAGCCTTAATACGTCTGGGCATTGAGTCAAACAGATCTCGGATGGCGTGTACAGTTACAGCTGCCCATGCAGCTTCAACACGATACCGCAGTTCATCAAGAGTAGTGACTAGCGTATTGTGACAATCAAGTTGCTCGACCACCATTGACCAGACGTTTTCAGTTGGTCAGAGATCTGGAGAATCTGCTGGCCAGGGCAGCAGTCGAACAATTTCTGTATCCAGAAAGGACATTACAAGACTTGCAACATGCGGTCGTGCATTATCCTGCTGAAATGTAGGGTTTCGCTGGGATCGAATGAAGGATAGAGCCACGGGTCGTAACACATCTGAAATGTAACGCCCACTGTTCAAAGTGCCGTCAATGCGAACATGAGGTGACCGAGACGTGTAACCAGTGGCACCGCATACCACCACAACGGGTGATACGCCAGTATGACGATGACGAATACACGGTTCCAATGTGCGTTCACCGCGATGTTGCCCAACATGGATGCGACCATCATGATGCTGCAAGCAGAACGTGGATTCCTCCGAAAAAATGACGTTTTGCCACTCGTGCACCCAGGTTCGTCGTTGAGTACGCCATCGCAGGCGCTCCTGTCTGTGATGCAGCGTCAAGGGTAAACGCAGCCATGGTAGTCCATGCTGCTACATACGTCGTCGAACTATTCGTGCAGATGGTTGTTTTCTTGGATACGTCACCATCTGTTGACTCAGGGATCGAGACGTGGCTGCACGATCCGTTACAGCCATGCGGATAAGATGCCTGTCATCTCGACTGCTAGTGATACGAGGCCGTTGGGATCCAGCACGGCGTTCCGTATTACCCTCCTGAACGCACTGCTAACAGTCATTGGATCTCGACCAACGCGACCAGCAATGTCGCGATACGATTAACCGCAATCGCGATAGCCTACAATCCGACCCTTATCAAAGTAGGAAACGTGATGGTACGCATTTCTCCTCCTTACACGAGACATCACAACAACGTTCCACCAGGCAACGCCGGTCAACTGCTGTTTGTGTATGAGAAATCGGTTGGAAACTTTCCTCATGTCAGCACGTTGCAGGTGTCGCCACCGGCGCCAACCTTGTGTGAATGTTGTGAAAAGCTAATCATTTGCATATCACAGCATCTTATTCCTGTCGGTTAAATTTCGCGTCTGTTGCACGTCATCTTCGTGGTGTAGAAAGTTTAATGGCCAGTAGTGTACATATGGTGGTCTCAGTGCCATGATCTTTTACAGCTCTAACCATGGATACGAAGATTGTCTTACTACAAGCTTCCTAGTTACCCAGAAGGATGCTAAGAGCAGTTACCTGAAAATGAAGTGCTTATTCCATCTTCTTAACAAGTTGGTGAAGTACTGTTTCAGATGATTTACCTGTTCGACATGCGAGTTAGTTTCCATATAGAGGATCCTCAGTTAGCCTCCTTTCGATAACGTGCACATTAACCAGTTTATCTAATGTCGCCGGCCGCGGTGGTCTAGCGGTTCTAGGCGCTCAGTCCGGAACCGCGCCACTGCTACGGTCGCAGGTTCGAATCCTGCCTCGGGCATGGATGTGTGTGATGTCCTTAGGTTAGTTAGGTTTAAGTAGTTCTAAGTTCTAGGGGCTGATGACCACAGTTGCTAAGTCCCATAGTGCTCAGAGCCATTTTATCTAATGTTATTAAAGGGGAGGGAGGTGAAAGACCGACTGGTCTCAAATCGTCAGCGTAGGCTTCGGAATGAAACGAGCTTCATTGTTCTCTAAGAATCAGGAGTATTTCCTGGTGCTAGGCTAGCCCTAAACAGTCTACGTAGGAGTCTAAGTAATCTCTCTCTCGCTTGCTGAAGTGTAAATAGGAAGTTCCATTCGGACCTCGTGACCTGAACTTTAAAGACTCCCCCCACGCGTGTACTTTTTTGAAATCACAATATTCTCTGGGAGGTTTTTCGCCAATCAATGTCTCTCAAATATTGACTTTTGGTCTGTGTTTTCTGCCACTGCACTGAGAGAAATGGGACCTGAGGAGCACATCCAGCGTTTCATTTGCTGTACCAGTATACTCAGCATTCTCTTTCCTTAGAGTACCCCCTGGATTGATTGGTATTTTGGTGAGGATTTTATGCAATCTGGCGCCAGTAGCTTGATCTTCCACTTGCTCGCAGATCACATTCCAAAGTTGAACAGCGCTCTTATCTGCATTCTTCACAGTTCCAGGATATTGTTCCACAAAGGTATATTCCGCTTTGTGCTCTTCCTGGTGATCTAGCAGTTCTGTAGGTACGAGGTCACAATGGTAGACGTCACTGCATATGACATTTCCTGGAAATCTACTGGATTCGTATTGAAGTTCTGACATAATAAATGTGAATTTAGGTCTTCCCTATACTTGCCTCAATCTGTTTTCCTTTGCTTCCTGTGTGCCTTGTTCTGTGAAACACTTATTTCAATCTCAAATCTCATATACATGGGGTCAAATAAGGATGGCTCCAGTTCCACATGACTGTCACAAAGCTTACTATTAGAATCGGCTCAAAAGTCATGTCAATTACCTTTTACTTAGCAATGTTCCAGGTCTCGGTCGGGCACACAGTTTTAATCTGCCAGGAAGTTTCATATCAGCGCACACTCCGCTGCAGAGTGAAAATCTAATTCTGGAAACATCCCCCAGGCTGTGGCTAAGCCATGTCTCCGCAATATCCTTTCTTTCAGGAGTGCTAGTTCTGCAAGGTTCGCAGGAGAGCTTCTGTAAAGTTTGGAAGGTAGGAGACGAGGTACTGGCAGAAGTAAAGCTGTGAGTACCGGGCGTGAGTCGTGCTTCGGTAGCTCAGTTGGTAGAGCACTTGCCCGCGAAAGGCAAAGGTCCCGAGTTCGAGTCTCGGTCGGGCACACAGTTTTAATCTGCCAGGAAGTTTCATATCAGCGCACACTCCGCTGCAGAGTGAAAATCTCATTCTGGAAACATCCCCCAGGCTGTGGCTAAGCCATGTCTCCGCAATATCCTTTCTTTCAGGAGTGCTAGTTCTGCAAGGTTCGCAGGAGAGCTTCTGTAAAGTTTGGAAGGTAGGAGACGAGGTACTGGCAGAAGTAAAGCTGTGAGTACCAGGCGTGAGTCGTGCTTCGGTAGCTCAGTTGGTAGAGCACTTGCCCGCGAAAGGCAAAGGTCCCGAGTTCGAGTCTCGGTCGGGCACAAAGTTTTAATCTGCCAGGAAGTTTCATATCAGCGCACACTCCGCTGCAGAGTGAAAATCTCATTCTGGAAACATCCCCCAGGCTGTGGCTAAGCCATGTCTCCGCAATATCCTTTCTTTCAGGAGTGCTAGTTCTGCAAGGTTCGCAGGAGAGCTTCTGTAAAGTTTGGAAGGTAGGAGACGAGGTACTGGCAGAAGTAAAGCTGTGAGTACCGGGCGTGAGTCGTGCTTCGGTAGCTCAGTTGGTAGAGCACTTGCCCGCGAAAGGCAAAGGTCCCGAGTTCGAGTCTCGGTCGGGCACACAGTTTTAATCTGCCAGGAAGTTTCATATCAGCACACACTCCGCTGCAGAGTGAAAATCTCATTCTGGAAACATCCTCCAGGCTGTGGCTAAGCCATGTCTCCGCAATATCCTTTCTTTCAGGAGTGCTAGTTCTGCAAGGTTCGCAGGAGAGCTTCTGTAAAGTTTGGAAGGTAGGAGACGAGGTACTGGCAGAAGTAAAGCTGTGAGTACCGGGCGTGAGTCGTGCTTCGGTAGCTCAGTTGGTAGAGCACTTGCCCGCGAAAGGCAAAGGTCCCGAGTTCGAGTCTCGGTCGGGCACACAGTTTTAATCTGCCAGGAAGTTTCATATCAGCGCACACTCCGCTGCAGAGTGAAAATCTCATTCTGGAAACATCCCCCAGGCTGTGGCTAAGCCATGTCTCCGCAATATCCTTTCTTTCAGGAGTGCTAGTTCTGCAAGGTTCGCAGGAGAGCTTCTGTAAAGTTTGGAAGGTAGGAGACGAGGTACTGGCAGAAGTAAAGCTGTGAGTACCGGGCGTGAGTCGTGCTTCGATAGCTCAGTTGGTAGAGCACTTGCCCGCGAAAGGCAAAGGTCCCGAGTTCGAGTCTCGGTCGGGCACACAGTTTTAATCTGCCAGGAAGTTTCATATCAGCGCACACTCCGCTGCAGAGTGAAAATCTCATTCTGAAGAATTTGCATATTCAGAAAACGACAGTAAAAATTTACGAGACCTAGAAAACTGCGGACTTGTTTTTTTGTGGATGGAACTGGAATAGCTCTGATTGCTCCTAACTTTTCAGGATCCGGCTGAATGCCTTCAGAAGAAATAATATGTCCGAAAAACTTCACCTTTGTCCTACCGAATTCAGACTTTTCCAAGTTAACTGTAATTCCAGATCCTGCAAAAATACGTAACAAACTGTTGAGGATGCGATTATGCTGTTCCCATGAAGCTTCTGCTATTAGAATATCGTCCACATATAAGGTGATGTGACGTTTTAAGAACTCAGGTAATATGGAATTTAGCCCGCGAATGAATGCAGCTGAAGAAATGTTCAAACCAAAAGAAAGTTTCCGAAACTGATAACAAACGCCGAAACAAAGGAAAGCTGTGTATTTTCTACATTCTGGATGAAGTTCGATCTGATAAAAGCTGGATCTGAGATCAGTGGAAGACAACACTTTTACACCATTAAAATTTTGAAGAAGTTCTTCCCACGTTTGCGGCCTGTCTGTTTCAGGAATAATGACAGTATTGATTTGTCTCGAATCTAAGACAAGCCTGATCGATCCATTTTTCTTCTCAACAACATGTAATGGATTGTTGTATGAGCTTACTGCAGGCTCAATAATGCCCTCGTCAAGCATAGATTGTATTTCTGTTCTAACAGGGTCCCTATAATGTGCTGGAATTACGTATGGTCTAACACAAAATTTAGTATGCTCACGAACACGAAATTGGTATTGAAATCCCTTGATTGTTCCTGTTTTGTGAGTAAAAACTGTGGAATGTGCTTGTAAAATCTCAAAAAGATCCTGCCTATCAGTGTCATTACAATTCTCAATTGTTTGAATTTTATTCTGAATTAACTCATTAATTTCAAATATGCCGTCGATATCAGCCTTGTCAGTACTTGCAGAGTGATTGTTAGTGTCTAGTTCCGTAGAAAATTCCGAACTGTTGTCTAACAGAAGGTAAAGCCGATTAATTTCCTCGTCATGGTTTGAGAGCCAATCTTCAAATTTCAAAGCTATTGACTTCCTTCTCTAAACTTATTTCAGCATCGTGAAAGTTTAAGATTGCTTTGTATTCATTCAAAAAGTCTACTCCCAATATAATTTCCGTCGACAACAATGGAACAATAAGAAAGTTCATAGAGAAGTTGTGGCTTTGGCAAAAGAATTCTAAATTGGTTTGTTGGCGTACATCCACACTTTTTCCAAAGATTGCACCTTGTAATTTCATTTTACGTAACGGGTGTGTGGGGCAATCGTTCGATTTGTTGCATTTGCTAAAAGCTGTTTCACTAATTACTGAAATGGGACTGCCGGAGTCAAGTACTGCCGTAAATTTTACGTCATTTACAGTAATGTGAATCACAGGATATGCAATGTTGTTAAGTTTTACGTCGTGTTCCTGGAGTAAGATGTCCCTAATGTCTTCCATTTTTACGTAATTACTAGCTACGGCAGCTGCGTCGCCAGTTTCATACGTGCGTTTCGTGGCTGCCAGCGGTATGAGTCATTGCCTATTGTCTCTTTGTTGGCGCGCGTTGTTATTGGGATTTGGAGACTTAACTTCTACAAATTCACCGTCACGAGAGGGCCCTGCCCTGTTTAAATCCCGCCAGTTCTGATGCAATTCAGGTCTGTCGTTACGATCACATCGTCTGTCGTCATGTCGGTAGTTCCTGTAGTTTCTTTCTTGTCGGTTAAGTGGTGGAGAATTTCTCCCTGAATCGTAACTGCGCGCTGGACCGTTGCGTCTAAAGTAATTCTGTCTCCCGTAATAATAATTATTTTGGTTCCCATATTGTCTGTTTCTCTGATTGTCTCTGTAATAGTCATTACCGCGGAGAGGTGATCTTTCCCTGTAATTATTACTACTCTGCCAACGGTTGTCATACGGGTGGTGTCTGTTTTGGTCACAATTTACGTTATAAGAATAGCCTTGTCGTGTATTATTTCTGTCATCGCGGAATTGTGACAGATGTGACCTGTAATTGTTGTGCTCCAGTTCTCGCGTTCCGCGATTGTCAGTGTCAATTTCCAGTTCTTGTAACAGTTCCTGAAAAGCTTCAATGTCGTCTTTGCAACGTCCTGCTAAAATAATATGCCGTAAATGTTCAGGTAATTTGATTAAGCAAATGCGGATGAGTTCTGAGGGGCTGTATGGGTTTGAAAGATACTGATTCTTATGCAACATGTCTTCAAAATATTTCATAAGACTGGAAAATTCAGATTGTTCGAAACGTTTCATCATTATGATGCTATGTTTTACTCGGTCTTGTGTAGCTTGAAACCAATACGCTGAGAGGAAGGCATGATAAAATTCTCCTTTACTGTGACAATCGTGAATGACTGATCGCATTCTTACAGCTGGTTCATTCTCCAAGTAGCCACACATAAATTCTAACCTGTGCTCCAATGACCGGTTGGGAGGAAAACAATGAGAGAATTGATGGAGCCACGCTTGTGGATGAATGTCGTTGGCAGAATTCTTAAACGTTTTGAATTTACGTCTAGTAATGAACAGCTTATAGTCATAATCATCGTGTTGGCGAGTAGCATATCGGTCATTGTTACGTCGTGTCGGCTGTTCCATCTCAAAATCCAATGCGCCTTGCCAATTTCTTTCATAATTTCCGAAATGTCCTGTGTTATTATTTTGTGGTTGTTCCGTATTTCTATGCCCCTCTTCCCGTACTGGAGCGCGAGTGTCCTCTGAAATTTATAATTCTTGTATTACCTGCGTCAACTGATCTTGTACTTCCCGGATTTCTCTTTTGTACTGTGTATTGATTTGATTTTGATTTTGTTTGAATTTTCCAGTTTGTTCATACTCTTGTGTGTCAGTGAAGGCTACAGGTCTTGTGTCATTCAGATCATCATCTACCTTTGTAGATAAGTTAGTGACCTGATCTGAAAGTTCGGCTACTTTCTCCGATAGTGAACACATTTCCTCAGTGTGGTTTTCTGAACCAAGTTTCAGAGTCCATTTGTGTTAAAATAGAATCTACTGTGTCCTTCAAGTTTTCCTGAGTTTTTGCAAGTTGCGTAACCGAATCGGTAGATGCAACTGAGTCAATTTTAGCCCACAAGGTCTCATGATTTTCATGAACAATGGTTTGCAGTTCTTTTATGGCTCCTTCGTGATTCTGTAATGCATTTTCATGCCGCGAAAAAATAGGTTGAAAATGCTCACAAATTTGTGTTTTTACGTCATTACAGACTTTTTGACATTTCGATTCAATGTTATGTAACTCAGTAGTTCAATCTTCACGTGTTTGTTCAAGTGTGGTGTCTAACTTTTGAAGATTTTGTTCCATTGTGTCTAACTTTTTAAGATTTTGTTCCACTGTGTCTAACTTTTTAAGATTTTGTTCCATTGTGTCTAACTGTTGCTGTGTTTGTCTCTGGTGTTGTTCCATTGTGTCTAACTTTTGAAGATTTTGTTCCATTGTGTCTAACTTTTGAAGATTTTGTCCCATTTGTCTCTGATTTTGTTCCATTTGTTGCATTAATTGCAATAATAATGTATTAGTGTCTGGAATCTGTTTCTCTATGTTTTTTTGCGGTGCATTTTCACCGGCAACATTCACATTTTGACAAGAAGAAAATGTGTCTTGACTCATTTGAGTAAACGGTGAGGACCCAAAACCTAAGTCTACAGTATATGCAGTATTGTGTTCTGTCATTTCGGATTCCTGAGGCGAGCTGTTGCCGACCAATCGATCAATAATGCTTCCCTGTTCACTACCTGTTTCACAGTCTACACCATTATTTGCCACCCGCTCCATTTCCCTATGCACAATTACCAAATTACTACTTTGAATATAAGTTAATTCATTACACGGTGGCGCTAACACACTGCTTTCGTCTTCACTGTCATTTCTCAATTTACTTTGGAGCCTAGTATTACGTTTTTCACACGCCATTATTGTCACAATATTTCACACGACAACACAGAAAAACACAATTTGAAGAGCAAAAATAGGGGAACACATTAACATAGCACTGAAAATAATATCTAGTTAATTGCAAGCGCAGCTGCGAAATACTTGCTGCAAATCTACATGCATGCCACAACTGTTTTATTGTACAACAATGAAAAACTACAACTACAAAGGAAATTCTCTCTATAATTATGCGCTAGTAATAAACAAAAGCTACACTAATTACACAAACTACAAGAAAAAATCAGAAGATTCCAGTGAGGTATCCTGGCAGGGTCGCCATATGAAATGTCCCCTTTGAGCAATTATACACGACTTTCCTTAAACTGACACACAATATTTTGTTAGCGCAACGCAATCTGACTTTCAATAATCCCTACAAAAGAATGGGCCCTGACTAACATTAAACTATAGCTTTCACAAATCACTTACCTCACAAAAATCTTCGCTACTCAAGCTACTGCAATACAGCGAGCGCCACTACTGCCAGCTAAATAAAAGATTCAAACTACTGAAGACACTAACTACTGATAGGCATAGTTAGCTAATGAAAGATTTTGATAGAGAACAAACAATGTATTTACCTCAATAGTCATAATATATATAGCAGTTCATGACAAATTTCAAAACTCCGCCATCTCTCTCCCCACATCCACCACTGCTGGCGGCTCACCTCCAACTGCGCAACGCTACGCGCTGTTCACATCCAGCTGCCGCTGCCCAACACTACAATGGCAGACAACAATGCAAACTACCCACAGACTGCACACAGCACAGCCAGTGATTTTTCATATAGAGCGCTACGTGGCGTTACCAATAAGAAAACATAAACAGCCTACTTACAGTGCCTGCAAGAATATTGCCCTTCGGTAACGACAGGTTGTATGTACTAAGAACGATTTCGGGAGGGGTGTCTGCGTTGATGGACACTCATGAAGTTTATTTATTTATTTATTTACATGTCAAGTTCTGTAGGACCAAATTGAGGAGGAAATCTCCAAGATCACGGAACGTGTCAGTACATGAACTTACAACATAAAAGTAATAACAGATAAAAATAAATGTTCATGAACCTGAAAGAAAATCAGTCCATAAGTTTAAGCAAACGCTGTCAGCAATACAATGAGAATGAGCTTGATTCTTCAAGGAACTCCTCGACAGATTAGAAGGAGTGACCCATGAGGAAACTCTTCAGTTTCGATTTGAAAGCGCGTGGATCACTGCTAAGATTTTTGAATTCATGTGGCAGCTTATTGAAAATGGATGCAGCAGTATACTGCACACCTTTTTGCACAAGAGTTAAGGAAGTCCGATCCAAATGGAGGTTTGATTTCTGCCGAGTATTAACCGAGTGAAAGCTACTTATTGTTGGAAATAAACTAATATTGGTAACAAGAAACGACAATAAGGAATATACATATTGAGAGGCCAATGTCAAAATACCCAGGCTCGTGAACAGAGGTCGACAGGGGGTTCGTGAACTCACACCACTTATTGCCCGAACCGCCCGTTTCTGAGCCAGAAATATCCTTCTAGAATGGGAAGAGTTACCCTAAAACATAATAACATACGACATAAGTGAATGAAAATAAGCAAAGTAGACTAATTTACGTGTCGAAGTATCACTCACTTTCGATACTGTTCGAATAGTGAAAATGGCAGTACTAAGTCTATGAACACGATCCTGAATGTGGGCTTTCCACGACAGCTTACTATCTGTCTGAACACCTAGGAATATGAACTGTTCAGTTTCACTAATCATATGCCCGTTCTGTGAGATTAAAACGGCAGATTTTGTGGAATTGTGTGTTAGAAACTGTAAAAGCTGAGTCTTACTGTGATTTAACGTTAGTTTATTTTCTACAAGCCATGAACTGAGGTCATGTACTGCACTACTTGAAACCGAGTCAATGTTGCACACAACATCCTTTACTACCAAGCTAGTGTCATCAGCAAACAGAAATATTTTAGAGTTACCCATAATACTAGAGGGCATATCAATTATTTAAATAAGGAACACGAGCGGCCCCAACACTGATCCCTGGAGCACCCCCCACTTGACAGTACCCCACTCAGATCCCACATCACAGCCGTTATCAACATTATGAATAATGACCTTTTGTTGCCTGTTGCTATAGTAAGAGGTGAACCAATTGTGAGCTACTCCCCTTATTCCGTAATGTTAAATTAAAGAATACGCCAAGCGTTCGAAACTTTTAGTTTAGCCCATCCAGTACCTCACAGAGAAAAGAGAATATAGCATTTTCAGTTGTCAAACGACTTCTAAAGCCGAACTGTACATTTGATAGCAAATCGTGTGATATAAAATGATCAATTAGCCTTACATACACAGCCTTTTCGATAACTTTTGCAAACACTGATGGCATAGAAATAGGTCTAAAATTATCTACATTATCCCTTTCTCCCTTTTTATAAAGCGGCTTTACTACTGAGTACTATAATCAATCAGGAAACTGACCATTCCTAAAGGAAAAATTGCAAATATGGCTAAATGCAGGGCTAACATGTGCAGCACAGTACTTTAATATTCTACTAGACACTCCATCATAACCATGAGAGTCCTTAGTCTTCAGTGATTTAATTATTGACTCAATCTCCCTCTTGTCTGTATCACAGAGGAGTATTGCAGACGTCAATCTCGGAAAGGCATTTGCTAAGAGATATATATGATTTCCTGTAGAAACTAAATTTTTATTTCATTCACCAGCAATGCTCAGAAAATGGTTGTTAAATACTGTACATATATCTGATTTATCAGTAACAGAAATATTATTATTGCGAACTGACTTTACATCATCAACCTAGTGCTGCTGACCAGACACTTCCTTCACAACTGACCATATGGCTTTAATTTTATCCTGTGAATTAGCTATTGTATTTGCATACCACATACTTTTTGCCTTGCTAATAGCTTTTTAAGTACCTTACAATACTGTTTGTAATGGGCTACTGTAGCTTGATTGTGACTACTTCTAACATTTTGATATAATTGCCGCTTTGTTGTACATGATATCCTTATCCCACTAGTCAGCCAACCGGGCTGTCCATTACTGCTAGTACTCCGTTTAGAATGTTCTAATGGAAAGCAACTCTCAAAGAGCATGAGAAATGTGTTATGGAAAGCATTGTATTTATCATCTATATTATCGGCACTATAAACATCTTGCCACTCTTGTTCCTTGACAAGTTTTGAAAAACTCTCTATTGCTGTTCGATTAACGTTCCTACGCAGTTTGTAATTAAATACGACATTGGTTTGAGTACAAAAACCTTTTAATGTTAAAATTTGTGCATCATGGTCTGAAAGGCCATTCACCCTTTTACTAACAGAATGCCCATCTAGTAATGAAGAATGAATAAAAATATTGTCTATGACTGTGCTACTGTTCCCCTGCACCCTAGTTGGAAAAAACACAGTTTGCATCAGATCATATGAATTTAGGAGATCTACCAACTTCCTTTTTCTTGCATAATCACGTACAAAATTAATATTGAAGTCTCCACATATAACTACTTTCTGGTACTTCCTACAAAGTACATCAAGAACCCTCTCTAGCTTAAGCAAAAATACTCTGAAGTCGGGGTTAGGGGACCTATAAACAACAGCAATTAGAAGTTTAGTTTCACTAAATTCAACTAATGCTGCACAACTTTCAAATATCTGTTCAGTGCAGTGTCGAGATACGTCTATGGACTCAAATGAAATACTGTTTTTTACGTACCGAGCCACTCCCCCACCCCGCAAGGAACTCCTTGAGAAACAGTATAAACACAATTTATTTAACCAAAAACACTATACAATAAACAGATTGTAATAGCGCTTGCCGTTGCCTTGGTTAAGTTTAGCGCTGTTTCAAATGGTTGAATGGTGACGGACCATATGAAGGGGAAGGTATGTGAAAATTCTGGGAAGAGGATAGGGTAAATGCACGTACTTATGCAAGATCCATACTGAAGAACAAATCTCAAGACACATTACGCCTTCACCAAAGAGTCAGGGAAAGAGATTCATGCCTTTAGAAGCAGTAATCTTTCGACTGGTGCATTTGCTTACAATATTCTCACATAAATAAAACCGATAAAAGGTGGGGAAAGGGAGGCGAGGCACGTGGAAACTAGATTAGAAAACGGTAGCACATTTACCAAGTGACTGAATATTTTCACAAAACGGTTAAATTACATGCGTAATGTGTAAAGAAAAACGAAATGAACTGCCAGAAATTTATCCCTCAATGGACACAGAGAGCTGAGGGCGCAACTGGCTCGTCCAAGCACCTAGTTCAGACTAAAAAAGCAAGCACGCTATCCATTAGAAATTTCACACAGTAAAATACACTAAAATCCATTAATTACATAGAACATTCAACACAACCTAAATTGACTCGATTGATTACCGCTGAACAACACAGAAAGCAAGTTCACGCCATGTGGTGCAAAGCATAAAGGCAAATTTATCAAATCCGAAAGAGTTCAAACTCCAATAATAAATGAAAACATTCACACGAGAATGTATCCATGCACTCCTACACACTTAGGAAAACCTACTGTAACGTAATGTCAGCATCACTAGATGGGAAGCCTTTGCACACTAGAAGTTCTGGTAGCACAAAGAAAGTACCAGAAGCCACCTATTAAAATTGGTGAATTGCACTATGGCCTAAACTGTGTATCAAGTGTAATGAAACTATCGCTGTAATAAAAAGTGAACTATACTACTTCAGCAAGCCTGAAGACTTACACATCTGACTCTAAGCTCAGTGTTAAGCTGTCTATCACACTCACCGTCTGCCCACCGTTACGTCCTCAACCATCCCAGAACAACGAATCTCCGCAGGTAGCCAAAACAGACCAAAGGGGTTACTTCCGGCACCAACCCACCCACTGTCGATAAAGGCGATTAGAAGGCACAAACCTCTTTGCTTTGACTGAACACCCAAAGTTGGCGAGACTGACCACAGCAGACAATAGGTTCCATACTACTAGCTACCAATAGAAACAAGAAAATTACATTCGCATGCACTTTCACACAGACTGTAATGAGAAGGATGGAAATCTAGAAGCATAACATGTATTCAATGTAAATCTTATTTAGGGCTTGCATGTGAAAGATTAGATAATTTAAGTGTTTTTATAGTGATGCAGTACACAGAAACCTTTGAACGAAATGTGGAACTTCCCATCGAACTCCTGCTTCAGTTTTGTACAGTAAAACTGGTGGAATGCTTGAGCTGCGGTCACTTTCATTTTCAGGACCCACCTGATTGGGCGATGCATTAGGCGTCGCAGAGTCGTTTTCATGATAATTGGCCACCCGCCACCTCATTCAGGGCAGTTGCACCAGATCATAGCTTCAAGGTGATCTTAGAAAGTTTCGTGACCTGTTAGTCATGGTCTGGCGGTATGATGAGTAGGACGTCCTACAACTGAGCGCACTTAATGCACTTAGTGCACGTAGGATAAGACATTTTGGTTGGGTTTCATGTGAGACGTTTCGTTCTACAATGTAGGTAATCACTGGAATAATGAAATTCACAAATCCAGTTATCAAGGGAATTACGAGGATTCATTCTAAGTGTATAAATTTTATCGAATTTTAGTTTAGTTTCTGAAACAGCGACTTGTATTAATCACCGTGTTAGGATAACTTCATTTTGCTGTGCAAATCTTCTACATCAGAATGATTGGCCACAAATCAGATTTGATGGCAACAGCTTGTAATTCGCTGGAATTATTAGGATTTTCTTTGACAGCTGAATTTATCTTCTAGTGACTCATTTCCTGCTATGGCGAGTGTTTTTATTTTAATTCATGCACAAAAGCAACAGTTTCCCATCCTTCTTGTATCATGATGCTTTGCTGGAAGAATAATGTACAGGAAGTTTGTAAGGAAACGAAAGCCAGTAAGAAACTACTACAATAATATAACTCTTGCTTTGTTAAACGCTTGTTAAAACAAGAGGAGAATAGCTTGCGCTGTGAAATGTGCTTTCTCATGGAGTTCAGTTCGTCATTTTTCTCCGCTACGCCCATCTCACCAATCATTTCGCTCTCCTGTGATCAGTGCTGATGTGGTTGAGAAATGTCTTCTTAAATATTGTTAGTGAAATTACGTGTGCAGACCAAAGCGACGAATGAAAATCTGTCCGAGGTCAGGATTCAAACCCGGGTCCCGTCCTTACTGGCAGATGCGTTTACCACTACACCAACCTGGCACAGTGGCAATGGGTTTGCTCATCTGCATGAACTACCTTAGCCCACCTCTCTACTCAGTCCAAACGCCAATTCACGCCTTAGCCCACTTGATATTCCCTCTAAGCTCGAACGACATTGCGGAGGCTCTCCAACTTTATTGGACTAGCACCTCAGCATCGAGCTAGACGTGGGATCCTGCCTGAAACCCAATTTAGGGGGAACACCAAGTGGACTGTGGGGTTAACAGAAATTTGGACTGACGTGGGGATGTGCTAAGGTAATCTGTGCAGTTGCACAAAACCTATCTGCGAGGGTGGCGTATTGGTTAGTTTATCCGCCTAGTGAGCAGGAGACCCTGGTTCGAATCCTGGCCTTGGTTCAAATTTTTATTCATAGCTTCAGTCTGCATATGTAGACGTTTGAGATTTGAAAAGATCTCTGGAACCATACTGTTTCAGTTAGTTAAAATACCAAGTTGTTTCAGGCAGGATGCTCCATTTCGTTGGATCCTATGGTGCTATTCCAATACAGTGGGAGACCCTCTGTAACGCTGTTCGAGTTTAGGGGGAATACCAAATGGGCTACGGCGTGAATGGGAATTTGGATGGAGGAGGGAAGCATGCTAGGGTAGACCGAGCTGTTGTGGAAACCCACTCTGCCCGGTGACAAAGTGTTTGGTGCATCCGCCTACCCAGCAGGAGATCCGGGTTTGAACCCCAGGCACGTTGTAAATTTTCATTCGTTGCTTCAGTCTGCTTCTATGAATGCATGGATGTTTCAGACTTGAAAAGGTATCTGGAACTACATTGTCTCATTTTAGTGAAATGAGATCCCTGATGCAAATCATTGAGCATTGAGCATTACAGATAAATCACTGGGGCACATCTATTTACATTCTCCTATCGACTTCAACCAACACCGCGCTCTGAGGACCTCCGCAAGAAAGAGAAATTGGCCGCTTTTCATAAGAAACACAGTAGCCTTAAAAATTCCATTAGATATAAAAAAAATTTAACACGTATTTTCAATAGCAGTAAGGATCAGAATTAATTAGAATCAAACGATCGATAGCACCACTGCCTAAGGCTAAATTTGATTGAAGTAACATTTTTGAAATTTTAAACTTAACTATCTGTTACGTAATATATCTTCTCCTATAATCTTCACATAGCGTGCTAGGTGACGACCTTTTTCTTTTTACCTGTAAAATGGCCTGTAGTCTACTTCTATTGCATTGTAATTCGCCCTTTTCTGCAAGAAAATTGCAACATGAACAGTTGATGAGTCGTATCGCTTAAATTTTTGTTTGTAGATAGTTATTTCTTACACACAGTGTCAAAATAGGAAACAGTTTGGCTACTCAGTACACAATGAGGCGATGTGATGTCATACTCGATGGCTCTCCACACCATGAAACCAAGGGTAGCACCACTGTGCGTCTTCAAAACAATGGAAAACTTCTCTCCAAGTTGCCCGCACACTCGCCTACGATAACCACCCATATTACTTTTTATCGGATGGATGGAGCCGATGTGAAGGGGTTGCAATGTGTTTGTTACACAATACAACGATTTTATCTGGAGACCCAGTTGACGAGAACTTTGACGACGGGACGGCCTTCATAATGGTCTCATACAGTGCAACACTAGACCATTGCCTCATCCATACGCCGCCACATATCTGGATATTGAGATCTCTTTCAGTCGTGTAGGATGCTGATGACGTTACATGCGAGTTTGCAGTCTCCATCTCCTTCACAAAGATCATTCACCACCTGACGCTGTTCACTCTCTTCATATATCTCACAAGACCTGGCCACTATCATAATAATACTTGTATTGCCTAACTTCTCTTATTAATTGTTTACATACTTTTCATTGTATTTAACCCAGTTTTTAGTATGACAGTTTCTCATGGTTACCCTACGAGTCTATCGTTTTTGTTTATCAAATTTCACTAGCTGCGATAAACATAAGTGTTAGGACATGGCAACCGAATTGCTTCGGACACCTTCGGATAGCTCTGTTGCGCCTTGGAGATGAAGTACTTCTACTGCGCTAGTCACTTGGTTTTGGGTGTTCTGGAGGGTCAGACGCATATCTCTATTTCCAGCGCTCTGGAGGGTCGGACACGCATGTGCGTAACTTAGTGTGAATATGTAATACTCACTCTGTGTAGTGAGCCGGACATCTGTATCACATTTCGGATATTGGATGGAAAAGTTACCATGCAATTAAGAAAGCTTTGTCAAGTGTTTTAAGAGATTGTGTGAATGTGTGAATATTTGAGTAATAACCAAATACGACACTCTAAAGCGTAGTGTCACCATCATTGCCCTCTGTAGATACAGAGACTAACCTGGGCAAGTGGCATCCCGCAAAAAGCACAATCCAAGGTTCGAATTGACAGCGTAGCAGCCTCCACCGAAGAAGATCCCACGGCAGACAGGCAGTCTTCTGCGCTGGGGACACAACATTAGAAGACGACTGGTTGATGGAAAGAATGTCCAGAGACTCTTATTCAATCTATCCAGATCTCTGCAACTTCCAGATCTGACTTCACAAAAGACACATACAGGGCATCCCTTGCTGAGAACGTATAATGAAATAAGAGGCTACTATCCGTTAACGAGAACTGTGAAGTGGATGAGATCTGAAATTCATAGTCAGATCATTGGACTGTAATGCTTATCAGAAAACGCCCAAATCTATAATACATCAACATTGAAAAAGATAAAAAACAACCCAGTGTGAACTGTGGAATTATATTCTGTGTGAACTTTTGTACTTTTCTTTGACCTGTTGGGCAAAAAATTTATAAATGCCGCTAATTAAGCCGAGTCAGTTAATTGAAAGTGAAAAAACGAAAACGCAAATTCGAAGTGTAAAGCTATAAGTGTGTGCACAGTCCAAAATGATTACATTTTATTTCACCGCCACGAGAAACAACGCTTCAGGGTGCAGTTATCAGAGCAGCGTACAGCAGGCAAGGCGGATGACATGCAAGCAAAACTGTTGCCTCTACCAGCTGTAGTCCAACCAAGCATGTGGCGAACGGCAGTGGTTGACTACGACAACCGAAGACCCCCAACACGACAAAAACAACGTGGCAACCAGCGGCATCGCTCCGGTGAAGAAGGTAGCGTCTACGCTAATCACTTTACAGCTAGCGAGAGGAAGCTAGTATTAACCACCACAGGGATTTTTAGGAATATTGTTAAATCGTTTTGTAATAATTTCTTTAGTAACAAAATGCCAGGGGAAAGCGAAAAGCGGTACAGTGTTACAAGTAGAGAGGCAGTGCAGCCTTAGGGTAATGAAATTGAAGATGGATGCCAATTACAGAGAATGCCAGTTGAAATTAGTAATACACGTAAAGAGCATATTAACCTAAAATCATTAATGGAGAATGTACAGGGAAAATTAGATTCAGTGGTAGATGAGGAAAGTGTACAAGATCAAATGCAATCATCTGTTGTACAAACTGTTGGAAAGGCGAATCTGATTTAGATGACATGAATGTTAATGAAAAGTTAAATAAGGTGAATGGTGATGTCAGAGGAGATGTCTCTAACACCACCATTGCTAATGAATCAACAAGTAGATTAAGCCATGGGACAGCATCAGCTGGTACATTGCCTATACAAGATAATAATAAAAGCATGATTGAAATACTAATGGAGTTAGTATCTGGTCAAAAACGAATTAAAAAAAAAACTAGAAGGAAAGACAGAACAGGGCAAAGAGAATAAAGAAATGCTAAAGGAAAACGTAGAACAGGGGCAAAAAGAATTAAAAGAGGATTCAAATGAATTACAGAACGTTCAAGAATTACTTCCTGATAAAATAGAAGCAACAAAACGAGGAGATAGCAAAAATTAATCGTAAGTTTAAACATTTAGAGGCCACGGTTGATTCTCATGGAACTAGAACAGAGGCTTGTGAGAAAGCAATTGAACATGAGAGTAAAGAATGAGGTCAGAACTAACATAAATGTAAGCAAGAGGTTAATCGTAAGATTGATGATGAAGTAGTGAAAATAAGTGATCTCATGCGAGCTCAAGATACTTTTGTATTGTCAGTTAGGGATGAAGTCATTAAACTAAGTAATGATCAGAGTAAAATAAACAAAACTTACAAAGACACCAATGAAAGGCAAAAGAAACAGGTCGCAGACTTATAAGACGAAAATACAGTCCTTGGCCGTAAAGTATCACGAATAGAAGTTGTTTTTATTGGTAATAAAATTACGATTCAGGGCCGTTTGAGAGAAATTGAACAGAAGGTAGGGAACATCTCTCAATTATGTCAGGTGCCTAAAAGTATAGATAATACGTAAGTTGAGTTGAAACAGAAACTCGTAACGTAGGTTGAACAGGAGAAACGTAACCGTGTATTTCATATTAATGTTGTAGTCAGCAATTCCAATGTTCACAAATTTAATATTTTTTCTAGCAGAGGTAGTATACATCCTGTTGCTTTTATTAGTCGGTTTGAGGGCATCATACCTGACAACATGACAGAACAGCAGAAAATCAAATTCTTAGCTAGTCGTTTCGAAGGAAACACAATATCACTGGGAACAGGAGCCAGTAAAACATGTAAAACATACCAAGAATTTTTAGAGCATTCTTTAACTAATAGTGGTCCACAATTACACAAAACAGTATGAGAACAGAAATATTTCAAGCTAGGATCCTTGAAAATAGGGGCTGCCATAGTTATAAGGAGGTCTTTCAGCACTACTGTGAAAAGAACAAGTATTTAACTGATCCTTTAAGTAAATCTGACTTAGTAGAAACAATAGTTTCCATCGTCTGTACAGCAGAAACTAATTCATGTCAACAAGAGTGAAGTTAAGAACCTCCTGTATGTATTAGAAGAGCTGGATGCGCTTTCAGGAAACAGACAAGTTCCGGAAGGCTGGCATAAAAACAGGTGGCGTACAGACCGTGACTTAAACAGGAATAGCATGTCGAACAGTAATAACGAGCAAGGAAGAAGGGAGAAAGACAGACCTCACGATAGTAACTGTAGTCCATCTGGAGGGGGAAGAGGTGAATTCCGAAGAGGTTTTAGGAGAGGAAATTCACCGTAATGGTAGCAAGGAATGTTATAGTAGTAATGATCAGCAAACCAAACAGGTATCATACAACGATGGTGAACTGGTGCTATTAACTCAAGATCGAGGTTCTCAAAAATAAGTTCGGAAACGAAGAATTTCCATGAAACAGAAGGGGTCCGTACAGGAAAATTATATTGACTCACCCCAGTGCTGTGGAGGTGGCCAACCCAAGGAAAAGATAGAGCAAACGATTGTATAAAATTGTTGATATCAGAAACTTTCATCACAAACATAGAATCCTCAGGGGGCAATAGCACTCTGCATTGCTAGGTAGCTGACGCCTACCCGGTACGCGAGTTAACTAACAGTTTATTTCTTTGCTTTTCACGCTGTTAGTTGTTCCCTGTTCATCATTCTGAACTAAAACCTGTCACCTATCCTTCATTTCGGTTCAAGAAAAAAACATAAAAATTAAATAAAAAAGTATTACAAGAAAGGGATCAATTTAAACGGAAGACGTACTAATCAAATAGTTAAGCAATCGATCATAGACTATACTTATGTATAACAACAGTTAACACGTAGCATAAAATATGCAAAACGAGTACACAGAACCTAGCTTATAAGAACTAAAATCATCATCCATACAGGCAGGAGAACACCCTATAAGCTACGTACAGAAACGTTTTATGTTGTTATGAAACGCAAGGAAATTACATATGCATATACACAGAGAAATCAATCTTCCACATTTCTTTATTTGGCTAGCTTGCTGATGCAGAGAAAGAGGACGGCACCAAACCAAGTAAGTGGACACAATTAAAACAAATAATGCTAGTGGTTTTGAGACGATTCATTTAAACTTTATTAGCAATAATTGGCAGAAGGTCGGCGACTGATTACAAGCAGTGATTACTACAGTACATATATATTTAGGCTAGGATGAGTCCAGCTACAGTCAAAATAATGATGAAAGCATTTTGAATCGACCAGAGAAGTCGACCACTCGTATATAAATGATAATGAAAGAGTTTGGATCGACCACAGAAGTCGACCACTCATATATGAGGATAGGGAATAGGAAGATAATAGGCGACGTGAGAGTCGCCCACACATTTAGCGATTAGAAGCATTTCCGCCGATGCATTGCTATTAATTGTATCATGACACGAAATATTACCCACACAGCTAATGAACACAAGACATGAATCTCACGTAGGATACAGCCAATAATAAGTACTGAGGTACAAATACATAAAGCAAACGAGAAATGTTTGTTATATTCATAGTATTTACATGTTTGAGCAGCAGAGTCCATAATAAGCTCAAATTAAAGCAACAGGATTTGTTTTGCTATATTTCTCTTAAAAGACCTGTGAATCTTGCTTGAATGCCTGGTTAAGAAATCAAGTGAAATGAAAATAAAACCTGAAGTATAAAGTGAGAGCTATTGTAATATCATTTCGAATCTCAATACTTAGACGTAAGATAGCGGTGTGTCGAGCCCTGGTATATACTTGATTGGAAGTGAACGCTGACTGGGATGAGTCACGCCTGATGCTTTATGGCAAAATATTAACAGGTGCTGTGAGAGTGCACTGATCGATGAGTCAAGGTTAGGAAAACAAAACATTAGCCACGTGAGGAGACAATTCAAATGAAAGCCCTGTAGTCACTATAGCAGTTATAAAGACTTTGTAAATATTATTGTATTCTATTGAATGCAACATTGTGTACATTGTAAAGGTATGTCACATTTATGTATGAATTGTTTGTAAGTAAACTAATATGCTGACGTAATTTAAAGTATTTCCTAGCTATGTGATAGTAAACAACGTATATGGACGACCAAGTGCTGGGATAAGTAAAAAAAACATAGTGTTATAAGATAAAAGTGGAAGGCACTGTACTGATGTTAGATAAAAAAAGTGATTGTTATCGGGTAAAAGTGTACGGCATTGCGCTGATATTAGATGAAAAAAAGTGTATGTGTAAAGATGGACAGAATTGCGCCGACGATATATATTGTTTCCTATCACATATAAACATCAATAAGTGTAATGAGTGTTGATGAGGGGATTTAAAGTTCCAGGTACCGATGTTTATTGTTGAATAACAAGACTATAGAACCTTAAAAGGACAGCTGTTAGCTGAAAATCATGAACGATATTTGGTAGCAAGAAGGCAATCATGCTGTAATGCATGCTTAGTTAATGATTTTTGATAGAATTAAGATGAGAAAGTATATGTTTAGCATGAGTAAGTGAATGGTTTTGGTTATTTCGAGTGATATTTTAGGAACCGCGATTTCCTAGTTTTTTTTTTTTTAAGAATTTCCAAGAATGAGGGAGTAGGGGAGCTACTAAGAGATTGGAAACTTCAATTTTTTTCCAAACTTGGGCAAACTTTTCTCATTTACAAACTTGTTAGTTATCTTCGAGAACGAGCTAGTTTTGGAAATGAAAAAATGAGGGGGATTCATGGCCGCCAGTATTTTATTTTGCTAGAAGCTCGCCTTGATGCAGCTTGAAACACTTGAAGTAGCGTATGGTACAAAAGTGGAGTTAGGTACAAACGACAGATGGTACAGTATGTACCAGTCCCATGGGAGAGTCCGCCAATTGTACTGAACTTGATTCTGATCGGTCGCCACGTTCGGGTGCTACGCGCCAAAACGCCTAGATTCTCTTATTAATTATTTATGTACATTTCATTGTATTTAACCCAGTTTTTTGTATGACAATCTCTCATAGTTACCTAACGAGTCGATCGTTTTTTTATTAAATTTCACTATTTTTGAGAAGCGTTAGAGTAACGATATTGCAACCGAAGTGATTCAGGTGGCTTTGACGTGCCTGAGAGTTGAAGTACTTCGGTGCGCTAGTCATTCTGTTTCGGGTATACTAGAGGGACAGACACGTATCTCTCTTTCGGACGTTCTGGAGGATCTCAGTATCGTGCGTAACTTCGTTGCGAGTATTTAATACACATTCTGTTTATTGCGTACTGGAGAGCCAGACATGTATATCACATAGTGGAAGTTGGATGGAAAAGTTTCCATACAATTAAAAAAGCTCTGATGAGTGTTGTAAAATATAGTGTAAATGTGTGAATATTTGAATAATAACCAAACAGGATACACTAATGAGAAGTGTCGCCTACCATCATCGTCAGTACTACAGATCTGGCCCTTTGCAGATATAGAGACTAACCTGGGCAAGTACATCCCGCTGAGAGCACAATCACGGGTTCCAATTGACAGCGTTGCAACCTCCGCCGAAGAAGATCCCACCACCGAATTGCTATCTTCTACGCTAGGGGCACAGTTTTGTTCGTGGTGAAAATGTTGTTAGTAAAAATTCTGTATTTAAACTAGACTGAATTGCATGTGGCTGCTACAGTCTTTAATAAAACTTGCATCTGACTGCGTATTTAAGTGAACTGAACTTTATCAGACTGCATGAAAATATTGTTGGAAAATTAATACTCAAAATACACATCTGACTGCATGAAAGTTTAGTGGTAAAAATAAATGAAAGTCACCAACCTGCATCTGACTGCGTCTGTGAACTTAGCTCGTGTACTCCTTCCCATTTAGCCGATAATAAAACATATATTCAACTCAGCCGTAGTGCAATGGCATAAAATTGTCATTCTAGATAACTTTACTCATTTTGGCCCTGTTTGTTACTTAATAACAATTCTGTACTGATCTGAATAATTTGCCAACTGTGCAATGGCATATAGATTATTTTACTCTGATAAATGAAATTATTAGCTTTACTCATGGGAACTTTACTTTAATGTACCTTTTGGTTCAATGCACGCGCAGGATGCGGAAAACGACATAAGGTGTGAGATGAAACTCTAATTTTCTCTAAAAAATATTTATTGTTCAAACTTTTAAGGCACATGTGAAAAACTAAAAAAAAACTTCTATAGCATTGATTTACGAGAAAGTTTCACAAAACGCTTATTGCATGAACAATGGGATTTCTATCTAGCTTTTAGACCTTATTTAACCAAAGAAAACCTGTTTTATTAATTATTCTTTCTAGTTTCCCCAGGTATGTGCCGAGTTTTGGTCAATATATAGCTTATTATGTGCGTAGCGCCAATTCTTACTTTGATGCTGTCACGACCCGGCTGCCTCCTGCAGGCATCTAGCTCCGACTCGCAACACGTCTGCTGTCTCTGCGCATCTCCTCACCACTGCTCGAACTTTTACAGCGTGCACCTAGCTCTGTTAGCTGTCAAAGATCTTACTACTCGAAGATGTACCACTCGTCCAACCTTGCGGTTGGGAACTATCGACATTTTTCACTGGCTCTATCCTGATCGAATCTCAGCACATACCTTTCAGTGGAATGAACGGTGAGATACTCTTATTCAATCTTTATACTTCTCTCTAGCTTCCAGATATGACTTCAAAAGGGACACATAATTTATGGCCTCCGAAGAAGGACGAGACTAAATGGCTTGCCGTGCACAGTTCAGCCCATCACCATGCCGCACAGAAACGATTCTGGCTGAGAGAGTTACATTTTGGCAAGAAAGATTTTCAGTCCGTGACGCTATCCACAGTAATTACATACATCACAGCGACTTCCATGAGACTTTCAGGAGATCTATCGAGACATGGAATATTGCAAACGTGCCTCGTGGTTGTCATATGGCGTCATAAACACTTGCTGAAGGCTCTAGAAGGCAATGCTGCAACCCTTCTTGCATAGCAGCATGTTAACAATTTATTTTCAGGCATCTCTGAGTCATTCTGTTTGATTACTCAGTGCCACCTGATCCCACACTGACTGTCTAATGTCTTCACAAAAAAATGGTTCAAATGGCTCTTAGCACTATGGGACTTAACATCTGAGGTCATCAGTCCCCTAGAACTTAGAACTACTTAAACCTAACTAACCTAAGGACATCACACACATCCATACCCGAAGCAGGATTTGAACCTGTGACCGTAGCGGTCTGGCGGTTCCATATTGTAGGGCCTAGAACCGCTCGGCCACCCCGACCGGCAATCTCGTCACAACGAGAGTTCCTTAATGCTTCCATTTCTGAGGCAACCCCTTCTCGGTAGTTAGTTTTTGCTACACCCTGTCCTTCAGGCTGCTGAATTTTTTGTTGTATCGTCTTCGCTGGCAGGCTACCACACCCATGAACGATAAAATAACCACACCTTCTAGTCCTCGAGCCTCGTGAGTAAATTTCCGACTTTGTAGGTCGAAAAATCCCTTGCGCAGGGGAATGTGTCTTGTGTCACGCATAGTTCTCATGCTATTTCATGTTGCGTTACTTCACACTCGGGGCTGCACATCTCCTACCATTTTTCATGTCAGATTTATAACGAACAGCACTAGAAAGTATTTTCCTGCATTGCTGAGTTGTTGTCACCCGACAAATGGCTCTGAGCACTATGGGACTCAACTGCTGTGGTCATAAGTCCCCTAGAACTTAGAACTACTGAAACCTAACTAACCTAAGGACAGCACACAACACCCAGCCATCACGAGGCAGAGAAAATCCCTGACCCCGCCGGGAATCGAACCCGTGTCACCCGACAACAATACCCCTTGTTTCTAACGGAATTGCCTGTTCCATGCTGAAGTGTTCCAAGGGGTCTGGCGCTCAGCAATGACCGTCTGCAGTTATTCAATCTTTCAATAGAAAAACTCTTTGAGAGTGCATCTGAAACTTCAGTTATACCATAAGTGTCTGAGTTTCGGGAAAATTTCCCGTGCAGGTGCTGCTTATATGGAGAATTTCTGCGTTAGTGCCTGGCAGTGAAGGATTACAGTACCAATATTTTGTGGCTTTTAATACGTTGCACAGGTTTCCTTTGTAGAATGCCTTTCCTAGGTTAAAAAAATCTTTCGAAAGTTGCGACAGCCCCATTCATCGTTACTGCCGATAATGTGATGTGTTATGGTTGAAACGGAATGACATTTTGTAACTACCCTACACCCCTATACTCTAATTGCAGTTTTAGTGTACTTTTATCGTCATTTGTTATGAGTGGTTGGTAGTGTCTGCATACTACGTCACTCTGATGCACTCTTGGATGGCTTTCGTAGTGTCTCACTACGAACTTCCAGGGAAGAATAAATTTTCAATTTGAGATCTGTTTAGGTTTAAACTAAACTGTGTTACAAACATTAACTGTGTGTAAACCATAATGAATAAGAATTTGGCTATCTAACTTTTCTGTAGTATCTAGTGAAAAAGATTCATTATTCTATGGTGAAACAAAGTTAAACGCTTTTTTCGACTCTTCACGTTCAAAGGTCGTTTTGATACTTAGTTTTTTGTACTAAAACAGAGTGCCTATATCCATTGCTGAATCAGGAAGCAATGTTTACTCACCTTGCTATTTCCTTCTGAAAGTAAATAGTTTTACTTTCTAACGTCAGTTGCCAGTCCTGAAGGGTCGAATGTTGAAAACAATTATAATCATAAAACTTTAAGCTCTTAACGATTGTATGTATGAATAAATGTACAGGGTGGCTATATTTAAACTTCCGCTATTTGAAAGGGCAACAGTGGAAAACGAGTGGTCGCAGTACAGACTTTGTCGGCGCATGTTTAGAGACATTTGGGAGAAAAATAACGAATAAACCATCGAGAGAAATTTCCACATGTAAGGGTAACACTTCTTAATTTCTTATCACATTTACATTCCATTTTGCAAACGGTTCTCAAAGTGACGACCAGCGGCATCCACGACAGCCAGGAACCGCACTAGGGAACTATTCCACAATTGTTCGAGTACTTATCGAACCGTGAATCACGGAATTTTTAGCAGTCGTGACCCAGCTCGTACACTGCTTGAAGATTGCACATTGCGTCCAGCATTCTCAGCCAAAGCTATAGTAATTCCCAAATCGCCAGTTAATTGTGACTTCCGGATCATGTTCTTCAAACCCCGTGTGGAAGGATTATTCTCGATAACTTGTTCATATTTCATTAATGCGTCGATATTTGTGAAGAAAAGCAGCGTTATTGCTGTTGTTTTGATAAAACAGCTTCACGAGTAAAACCCCTGCTCACCCTGTCGCGGCCCATGTTGACTGTCTGCAGCTGTAATCCACACTGACGCCTGTGTTTCAGCTCTACGTTGTCGTACCAGTAACGGCGCCTAACGGCAAGTCGAGACACTAAAGCTATTAAAATCGCAAATCCTGCAGCGCACAGTCCGAACATCATTCCTGAACGATGAGTTGTCATATGGTAAATTGTTCCCCCTCTACACTGCCTCAAGTAGCGAAAGTTTAATTAAAACCACCCTGTATTTTTTAACTTTCAATACCAGTATGGCAGTCACAAGTTCTTTAACTACTATTTAACTAATAATTCTACGAAACTCTTCAAATAAAAAATAAGCCATTTACTCTTTACAAATTGAGTTTACATTAGTTTTGAGAAACTAAGCAAATTAATTTACTCAAGTACTGATGACACAAATGTTTTCTGAGTGTCGTGCGTGTCATAAAGTAAAAGAAAAAACTATAGTGGCGAAACCAATGTTTCGGCAACGGTTGCAGAAGAAGGCCACTGTAATCGTGGCCGAAACGTTGGTTTCACAAGTACAGCTTTTTTCTTTCATTATGATCGATACAGCACGCAGAATTCTTTTATGTCAGTGACTCTGGTCACCATTTTGTAACAACTCTCTCTTTCACCTTTACACTGAAATAATCATTAACAATATTATGTCAGATAGTGACGACACACTACGTAAATGTCAATGTGACGTTGTTCCGCTGCAATTTTACACCTGTGTTTGCAGATGGACTTGTACACACGTCGTAAATGTTCTTCCCATTTATCTTGTTATATAGTTTCGTCCCTTAAACAGAAGGTAATACACAGTTGTGAGTTTGTTGAAGCACTTGCCTGAATATGTGGAAGACTGTTACAAGTTTCAATGGTTACTTGGCGACTGGCAATAACTATAAATTTTTAAGAACTGCCATGGGACTATTTATTCGTCACAAAAAGTGTTCTTGTGGAATGTGAACCACTTTTAAACTAATGCAATAGAATGAAACACACTCTCGCGCCATGCACGTTTTTGTCAATGCACGTTCATCATCAGACATACATCATCATTTCGTGTTAGGCCGTTCAGGAGTCTCTGATATCAAAAACTAGCCAATCAGAGACCAGAGAAAGCCATAGTTCCTTATAAGGGTATGCTTCGGACAATTCAGTTCAATTTACTACCAGGAATGTATCAGCAAAATCTCAACAGGTCGTACATATTCAATAATCAAGGTGACATAAATTTTTTATATTAGCTACACAGTAATAAGTTACATTAACAGCAACCATCAATAATGTGAATGGAGAAGTAAAACGGAACACTGAAAATAAGAATCATTTAAAAATTGACGTAAAATAAAAGGAATGAACTCAAGTTTCCAGTGAATTATTTTCAGCTGATATTACTGGATATGTTACTCGTATCCTTGGAATAACTCGAGATAGGTCGACTAATTACAACTACACGTACAATCTGTTAAGTTGATCGTGGTAGCGGTAATAGCAGAAAATCCTATTAGATAGTAAACTAAAACATATACATACACCAACATCAAGTAAACGAAAAATGCAATTGCAATTAATAAAACGTCCAGTCATCCGCAGCGTCAATAATTGCTTGGTACTTCACAGGCGTGCTTGAAACCAGGTTTTTTACGTATTCACATGAACAGGCCCCCAAATGCTTCGAATTTGCGTTAATCTCTTTTTTAAAAGCGAATTTTGCTTGCGCTTGACGCTATGTTATGAAAGGGTCTCAAACGGCTCTGAGCACTATGGGACTCAATATCTGAGGTCATCAGTCCCCTAGAACTTAGAACTACTTAAACCTAACTAACCTAAGGACATCACACACATCCATGCCCGAGGCAGGATTCGAACCTGCGTGTAAGGGTTTCCCGGAAAGTTGTTAATAACCATTTTTTCCACTTTTCGAGTCAGCGTACTAATTGAGGCACGGTCTTGAAAGTAATACATGGTTTTTTACCACTATATTGCGTGTTAACCACTTTTTTACACATGAATTTTATTTCCCCATATATTTAGACGCAAGGGAATAATTCATTTTCGGACCTTTGGGGTAGCTACAAAGAAACACAGCCTCAGAAATTGACGCTTAAGCTGCGCTTATGTATTTTCTTGTGTATCTCAGCCAAGAATTTAAAGTAAACTACTGCTATATTGTCACTGCATGAAGCACAAAGGTTCCGTCTATGGGCTGCGAAAGAACTATGAAGTTATCTTTTACCATGTGTGTGGAATGTCAACCATGCTGTTACTTAACATACTGTATATTTTGGGGAAATTCAATAGATTAAATTCGTCTTTTAGTATTAGGTAGCCAGAGGCGGTAGCAACTGCTGCAGTTGTCTGATGCACAGTAATTTAGTGTAGTATCTGTTTATCGAAAGAAGTGCTTCTGCAAAGAAGTGAACTATGTGTTGTGTGAACTATGTGAAGTGTATATTATACTGTGTAGACTAGTGGCTAGCAAATTAGTGTAAGTTTTTGCTTTTCGTAAATCCTGGTGCAGATCATTGCGTAAGAAAGCTTCATTGTGGAATTTTTCCGCAGCCAGAGGCTCCACGTCACCCCAATACGTTTAAACCTCGTGCTGGTACACAATACATAGTTTAGATCAGTGCGTACCAGTTTCCATACTTATCTCGCACAATTACTTTAGGGTAACCATGGTAACTGTAGATACATCCATTTGAGTAGGGAAATTTATTTCTGTTTAAGAGCTTGATGTCTCAGGGCATGTCGAGAAAGCTGGAAGGAGTTTTTAGTCTTGCTTTATTCTCCTCGTTACATTTTGCTTACATTCCAAACTCAGTAGCGCCATTTGTGACCTTATATATACTTTTTTACGCACTAAAATACGCGCTCACCAGATGGTCACCAGATGGTCACCAGATGGTGCTCACCATCTGGTGACCAAGATGTATGAGACAGGTGAAACACCCTCAGACTTCAAGAAGAATATAATAATTCCAATCCCAAAGAACGCAGGTGTTGACAGATGTGAAAATTAACGAACTATCAGTTTAATAAGTCACAGCTCCAAAATACTAACGCGAATTCTTTACAGACGAATGGTAAAACTGGCAGAAGCCGACCTCGTGGAAGATCAGTTTCGATTCCGTAGAAATATGGGAATACGTGAGGCAATACTGACCTTACGACTTATATAAGAAGCTAGACTAATAAAAGGCAAACCTACGTTTCTAGCATTTGTAGACTTAGAGAAAGAATTTGACAATGTTGATTGGAATAGTCTCTTTCAAATTCTAAAGGTGGCAGGGGTGAAATACAGGGAGTGAAAGGCTATTTACAATTTGTACATAAACCAGATTGCAGTTATAAGAGTCGAGGGGCATGAAAGGGAAGCCGTGGTTGAGAAGGGAGGGGGACAGGGTTGTAGCCTCTCCCCGATGTTCTTCAATCTGTATGTTGAGCAAGCAGTAAAGGAAACAAAAGAAAAATTCGGAGTAGGCTTTAAAATCCATGGAGAAGAAATAAAAACTTTAAGGTTTGCCGATGAAATTGTAATTCTGTCAGAGACAGCAAAGGACTTGGAAGAGCAGTTGAACGGAATGGACAGTGTCTTGAAAGGAGCATATAAGATGAACATCAACGAAAGGAAAACGAGGATAATGAAATGTAGTCGAATTAAGTCAGGTGATGCTGAGGGAATTAGATTAGGAAATGAGACACTTAAAGTAGTAAAGGAGTTTTGCTATTTGGGGAGAAAAATAACAGATGATGGTCGAAGTAGAGAGGATATAAAATGTAGACTGGCAATGGCAAGGAAAGCGTTCCTGAAGAAGAGAAATTTGTTAACATCGAGTATAGATTTAAGTGTCAGGAAGTCGTTTCTGGAAGTATTTGTATTGGGTGTAGCCATGTATGGAAGTGAAACAAAGACGATAAATAGATTGGACAAGAAGAGAACAGAAGCTTTCGAAATGTGGTGCTACAGAAGAATGCTGGATGTTAGATGGGTGGATCGCATAACTAATGAGGAGGTACTGAATAGAATTGGGGAGAAGTTTGTGGCAGAACTTGACAAGAAGAAGGGATCGGTTGGTAGGACATATTCTGAGACATCAGGTGATCAGAAATTTAGCATTGGAGGGCAGCGTTGAGGGTAAAAATCATAGAGGGAGACTAAGAGATGAATACACTAAACAAATTCAGAAGAATGTAGGTTGATGTAAGTACAGGGAGATGAAGAAGCTTGCACAGGATAGAGAAGCATGGAGAGCTTCATCAAACCAGTCTCAGGACTGAAGACCACAACAACAACAACATGATATGCGCTAGCCGGCCGCTGTGGACGAGCGGTTCAATGCGCTTCAGTCCGGAACCGCGCTGCTGCTACGGTCACAGGTTCGAATCCTGCCTGTGCCCTGGATGTGTGTGATGTCCTTACGTTAGTTAGGTTTAAGTAGTTCTAAATCTAGGGGACTGATGACATCAGATGTTCAGTTCCATAATGCTTAGAGACATTTGACCTGTTTTTGATACGCGCTATGGCTAGGGACTGTACTCGTTGTGAGCGGACACAAGGAGAATTAGCTGCTGTCCGTAAACAGCTGGGAGGTGTGTTATCTATCGTCGACATGCTTCTGGCTAATGCTCAAAATTGCGGTCACATGGGGGTGCTGGTGACGCGACCTATGACACCTATGGAACCATTGGAATCCTGTGGTTACCCAGATGTAGCTGCATCTTCTGATACACTACATCTGACCGGTCTGTCCACACTCGAGGGTAGCTGGCAGACAGTGGTGGGTTCAGGTGTCACTGGGCGGAAGGCGAAAGACGGAGCAGGTCGCGCGGCTGGTTCCCTACGCCGTAGCAACAGGTACGAGGTGCTACCCAGTGTTGATAACTGTGGATCAGCCTCTCCTGTTGGGACAGCGGTCGATTTTTCTGCCCAGTCCTATGAAGTGCAGAGGCTTGTTATGCTTGTTATTGGGTTGGTTGGTTTGTTCGTTGATTGATTCGGAGGAGGGACCTAACAGCGAGTTCATCGGTTCCATCGGATGAGGGAAGGACGGGGGAAGAAGGCGGCCGTGCAATTTCAAAGGAACCATTATGGCATTACCCTAAGGTTATTTAGGGAAGACACGGAACCTAAATCCGGACGCGGTTTTGAACCGTCGTCCTCCTACATGGAAGTCAGTTGTACTAATCACTGCGCCACATCACTCGGTTTGTCATTGGGAACTCCAGTGTTAGGCGGATGATGGAATACGTCAGGGAAAGAGCAGGCAAGAAGAGAAAGAGTGCCAGTGTGCACTCGGTATGTTTTTGCCGGGGGTCTCGTCCGTGATGTGGAGGAGGCCATGCCGCCAGCTGTCAAGCACACTGGGTGCAGCCAGCTGCATATAGTGGCACATATCGGCACGAATGACCCATGTCGCTTTGGTTCTGAGAGCATCCTCGGTTCATTTCGGGGGATGGCTCATTTGGTGAAAGCAACTAGCAATGCACACGGGACACAGGCTAAGCTGTCTATTTGTAACATCGTATCCAGTGCTGCTCGCGGTCCTCTGATCTGGAGCAGAGTGGAATTTCTAAACCAGAGGCTCAGATGATTGTGCGACCGTGTCGGATACGAATTCCTAGACCTCTGCTTTCGGCTGCAGAGTTGCAGGGTTCCCTTGCAAAGGTAAGGCGTGCAGTGCCCTCAGAGAGCGGCTACTACAGTAGCGGAGTACGTGTGGCGTGCACATGGGGCATTTGCAGGTTGGAGAAACTCTCTCTTGGGATCAAACACGATTTGCCTGATAATTTGGCCACAGTGTCCTAGGAGAATGTTCGTCGTCGCAGTTAAGAGATAGAAAAGATTAATATGATTTTAGTAAATTGTAGGAGCATCCAAGGAAAGGTCCCAGAATTAGCATCGTTTTTTGAAGGTTATAATGCACAGATACTACTAGAAAGAGAAAGCTGCTTGAAACCTGGCGATAATGACAACGAAATCCTAAGTGCACAATGGAATATTTACCGTAAGGATAGGTTATTCACCAATGGTGGCGGTGTGTTTATTTCAGTAATGAATACGATAAAATCTAACAAGGTTATCACGGACTCCGATTGTTAAGTATCAGAACTTGCCAAATATGGTTAATGATTTTCCTGATCACGCCGTTGCAATAGAATGTGCCTTTATCTTGCCAGGTGTAGATTGCGAGTGTCATGCTATCAAAACTGGTGTCAGAGACAGGAATTCGTGTGACTTTGTTCTCGATGTCATGTCCGAAAATTACTTCGAGGAGATAGTTTGAGAACCAACTCCTGAGGGTAACGTCTTATACATCCTGACAACAAACAGACCTGAACTTATCGAATCAGTTAACGTGGAGGAAGGTATTAGTGATCGTGAGGCTGTGGTAGTATCTATGACCACAAGTATTACAAATAACGTTAATAAAGGTAGGAAGATATTTCTGCTTAGCATAAGTGACAGGATTTAAATTTCAGAGTATCTGAGCAGTCAGCATAAAATATTCGGTGATGAGGATAAAGATGTGGAGAACAAAAATAAAACATTCAAAGGCTTCGTGCAATATACCCTATACCAGTATGTTCCGACTAAAGTTTAAGGGGTGGGAAAGACCCATCATTGGTTTAAGAGCCGTATTAGAAAACTGCTGGCCGGCCAGTGTGGCCGTGCGGTTCTAGGCGCTTCAGTCTGGAACCGCGTGACCGCTACGGTCGCAGGTTCGAATCCTGCCTCGGGCCCGGATGTGTGTGATGTCCTTAGGTTAGTTAGGTGTAAGTAGTTCTAAGTTCTAGGGGACTGATGACCACAGATGTTAAGTCCAATAGTGCTCAGAGCCATTAGAAAACTGCTACAAAGAGAACTCCATCTCATATTCAAGAGAAGTAAGAACCTAGCCGACAAAAAAAGCAGAGCCACGCAAAAATGAGCCTAAGGAGAGCAATGACAGAAGCATTTGATGACTTTGAAAAAAAATGTTCAAATGTGTGTGAATTCTTAAGGAACCAAACTGCTGAGGTCATCGGTCCCTAGACTTACACACTAATTAAACTAACTTATGCTAAGAATAACACACACACCCATGCCCGATGGAGGACTCGAACCTCCGACGGGAGGTGTCGCGCAATCCGTGACATGGCGCCTCAAACCACGCAGCCACTCCGCGCAGCTCCATGACTTTGAAAGTAAAACTTTGTCAAACGATCTGAGTAAAATTGCAAAGAGGATTCGGTCGTATGTAAAAAATCTGTAAGCTAGTCAAGGTCATCTATTTATTTACTCAGTGACCATATTGGCACCGAAACGGCAGATAACAGGGAAGGCCGAAACGCTGAATTCTATATTCCGAAATTATTTCATCATGGAAGATCGTAACATTGTCGCTCATTTCAATCGTCGTACGAATGTCGAAATGGTAGATATGGAGATAACTGATCGCAGAACAGAATAACTACAATCGCTCATTAGTGAAAAAGCGTCAGGACCAGGTTAGATACCTATAGGACTCTATATAGATTATGCGGAAGAGCTTGTTCCCTTTCGCCCAGAAATTTATCGTAGATTGCTTGAGGAAAGAAGGGTACCTAGCGACTGGAAGAAAGCGCATGTCATTCCCGTTTTTTAAAAATGGCAGTAGGACAGACGCATACAATTACTGATCAATATCGTTGACGTAAATCTGTTGCAAAGTTAACGAACAGGTTTTGTGCTCAAGAATTATGATGATTTTGGAGAACGAAAATTTTCTCTATAAAATTCAACATGGATTCCGCAAACGAAGATCCTGCGAAACTCGGCTCGCTCTGTTCCTCTTGAAATTCGGAACACGGTTGACAATGGCGATCAGCTTGATGCCGTCTTACTTGACTTCAGTAAGTCATTTGAAACAGTCCCACGTTGAAGTTTACTGAAAAAAAGGGTATCAGAGCAGATCTGCGACTGGTTTAAAAACTTGCTTGCAGATAGAACCCAACACGTCACTCTCAACGGAACAAAATCGACAGATTTAAAGGTAATTTCCAGCGTTCCCTGAGGAAGTGCGTTAGGATAGTTACTGTTTGCGGTTTATATAAACCAATCTAGTAAAAAACGTCGGATGCTTTTTAAATGCGTTCGCAGATAATGCGGATGTCTATAACAAAGTAGCAACGCCAGAAGATAGTATCGATTTGCAGAACGACCTGCAAAGAATTGATGAATGGTGTCGGCTCTGGCAGTTGATCCTGAACGTCAATAAATGTAAGACATTGCGCGTATATACACTCCTGGAAATTGAAATAAGAACACCGTGAATTCATTGTCCCAGGAAGGGGAAACTTTATTGACACATTCCTGGGGTCAGATACATCACATGATCACACTGACAGAACCACAGGCACATAGACACAGGCAACAGAGCATGCACAATGTCGGCACTAGTACAGTGTATATCCACCTTTCGCAGCAATGCAGGCTGCTATTCTCCCATGGAGACGATCGTAGAGATGCTGGATGTAGTCCTGTGGAACGGCTTGCCATGCCATTTCCACCTGGCGCCTCAGTTGGACCAGCGTTCGTGCTGGACGTGCAGACCGCGTGAGACGACGCTTCATCCAGTCCCAAACATGCTCAATGGGGGACAGATCCGGAGATCTTGCTGGCCAGGGTAGTTGACTTACACCTTCCAGAGCACGTTGGGTGGCACGGGATACATGCGGACGTGCATTGTCCTGTTGGAACAGCAAGTTGCCTTGCCGGTCTAGGAATGGTAGAACGATGGGTTCGATGACGGTTTGGATGTACCGTGCACTATTCAGTGTCCCCTCGACGATCACCAGTGGTGTACGGCCAGTGTAGGAGATCGCTCCCCACACCATGATGCCGGGTGTTGGCCCTGTGTGCCTCGGTCGTATGCAGTCCTGATTGTGGCGCTCACCTGCACGGCGCCAAACACGCATACGACCATCATTGGCACCAAGGCAGAAGCGACTCTCATCGCTGAAGACGACACGTCTCCGTTCGTCCCTCCATTCACGCCTGTCGCGACACCACTGGAGGCGGGCTGCACGATGTTGGAGCGTGAGCGGAAGACGGCCTATCGGTGTGCGGGACCGTAGCCCAGCTTCATGGAGACGGTTGCGAATGGTCCTCGCCGATACCCCAGGAGCAACAGTGTCCGTAATTTGCTGGGAAGTGGCGGTGCGGTCCCCTACGGCACTGCGTAGGATCCTACGGTCTTGGCGTGCATCCGTGCGTCGCTGCGGTCCGGTCCCAGGTCGACGGGCACGTGCACCTTCCGCCGACCACTGGCGACAACATCGATGTACTGTGGAGACCTCACGCCCCACGTGTTGAGCAATTCGGCGGTACGTCCACCCGGCCTCCCGCATGCCCACTATACGCTCTCGCTCAAAGTCCGTCAACTGCACATACGGTTCACGTCCACGCTGTCGCGGCATGCTACCAGTGTTAAAGACTGCGATGGAGCTCCGTATGCCACGGCAAACTGGCTGACACTGACGGCGGCGGTGCACAAATGCTGCGCAGCTAGCGCCATTCGACGGCCAACACCGCGGTTCCTGGTGTGTCCGCTGTGCCGTGTGTGTGCTCATTGCTTGTACAGCCCTCTCGCAGTGTCCGGAGCAAGTATGGTGGGTCTGACACACCGGTGTCAATGTGTTCTTTTTTCCATTTCCAGGAGTGTAGTAAAAGAAGTTCACTACTGTACAGCTGCGCTATTGATAAAACCCTTGGAACTGCATCTACAACAAAATATGTAGGTTTAACTGTCCAGAGCGATCTTAAGTGGAATGACCATTTAAAGAAAATAGTTGGCAAAGTAGCTGCCAGACTCAGATTAATAGGATGAATATTAAGGAAATGTAACTCATCCACGTAGGAAGTTGCCTATAAGGCGATTGTTCAATCGATTATTGAGTACTATTCGCCTGTATGCGGTACCTGCCAAGTAGAACTGATAGAAGAGATAGAGAAGATCCAACCCGTAGAACGGAGCGTTTCATCACGGGATCGTTTAGCCGACGTGATAGCGTTGTGGCGATGCTCAACAAACTCTGTGAGTAGACATAAGAGAGGCGATGTGCATAATAGAGAGATTTACAACTGATATTTCGAGAGAGAGCACTTTCCGGGAAGCGTCGGACATCATAATATTCTTCCCCCCCCCACCCCCCCACCCCCCCACCCCCCACCACCCACCCCTCCCACATACGTCGGGCGTAATGATAACGAGGTGAAATTTTGAGAAATTAGAGCCAATACAGAGGCTTATCGACAGTCACTCTTCTCACGCGCTATTCGCCAGTGGAACAGGGTTGGACGGCTCAGTTAGTGGCACAAAGTGTAGCATCTACCATACGCCATTATGCCGCTTGCGGAGTAAGGTGTAGATGCAGATGTATATGCATAGCCGTGTGGGTGACCATAGCATTCGTACTTCCTTGCTTCGTACTTTTATTATTTGTTATATGTATTTCAAACTTTCTCTGAGCTAAATTTATCTTTGCCTGTGATCATCTGTGATGTAGGAAGCGCTGCTTGTGATCTGTCGACGTTAATTTGATATTCAGAGCGTCCACTTGATCTTACAGGCTTACGTGTAAAATTAATCGGTTGCGTTTTATATCTACATCTACATCTATATACATACTCCGCAAGCCACCTGGCGGTGTGTGGCGGAGGGTACTTTGAGTACCTCTATCGGTTCTCCCTTCTATTCCAGTCTCGTATAGTTCGTGGAAAGAAAGATTTTCGGTATCCCTCTGTGTGGCCTCTAATCTCTCTGGTTTTATCCTCATGGTCTCTTCGCGAGATATACGCAGGAGGGAGCAATATGCTGCTTGACTCCTCGGTGAAGGTATGTTCTCGAAACTTCAACAAAAGCCCGTACCGAGCTACTGAGCGTCTCTCCTGCAAAGTCTTCCACTGGAGTTTATCTATCATCTCCGTAACGCTTTCGCTATTACCAAATGATCCTGTAACGAAGCGCGCTCCTCTCCGTTGGATCATCTCTATCTCCTCTATGAACCCTATCTGGTACGGATCCCACACTGGTGAGAAATATTCAAACAGTGGGCGAACAAGTGTACTGTAACCTAGTTCCTTTGTTTTCGGATTGCATTTCCTTATGACTCTTCCAACGAATCTCAGTGTGGCATCTGCTTTACCGACGATCAACTTTATATGATCATTCCATTTTAAATCACCCCCAATGCCTACTGCCAGATAATTTATGAAATTAACTGCTTCCAGTTGCTGACCTGCTATATTGTAGCTAAATAATAAAGGATCTTTCTTTCTATGTATTCGCAGCACATTACACTTGTCTACATTGCGATTCAATTGCCATTCCCTGCACCATGCGTCAATTCGTTGCAGATCCTCCTGCATTTCAGTACAATTTTCCATTGTTACAACCTCTCGATATACTACAGCATCATCCGCAAAAAACCTCAGTGAATTTCCGATGTTATCCACAAGGTCACTTATATATACGAGGGCTATTCCGAAAGTAAGGTCCGATAGGTCGCCAAATGGAAACCACGGTAAAAATCAAAAATGTTTTATTTGCAACAGTTAGATACACCTTGCAGCTACTTATCTCCATAGTCACCTACCCGACTTAGACGTGTATCGTAGCGTTGTACCAACTTTCCCATACCCTCGCTATAGAAGGCAGCCGCCAGTGCTCTCCGCCAATTCTCTACGCTGGCCTACGGCTCGTTGTCTTGTGCCGAAATGTTGTCTTCATAACCAGCGGTTCATGTGACCAGAGCTGAAACTCAGAGGGAGACAATTACGGGCTGTATTGTGGGTACTCTCACATTTCCATTTGAAAACGATGCAGGAGCATCTTCATTGCCCGCCGGCCGAAGTGGCCGTGCGGTTAAAGGCGATGCAGTCTGGAACCGCAAGACCGCTACGGTCGCAGGTTCGAATCCTGCCTCGGGCATGGATATTTGTGATGTCCTTAGGTTAGTTAGGTTTAACTAGTTCTAAGTTCTAGGGGACTAATGACCTCAGCAGTTGAGTCCCATAGTGCTCAGAGCCATTTGAACCTTCATTGCCCCTGCAGAATGCGGCTGAGAATTGTCTTGAAGACGAAACAGCACGACAGTTATGTAATGTTAGCTGCATAGCTTCAGGGGAAATTTCTCACCAGGCCCCCGTACTTGGCGGCAGACACTATTTTCTAGACATCTTTACGCACTCACTGCGAGCTCAGAAATGAGAAGAGCGACGTGATGCTAACTGGGGTTATACTAGAGACACTACCCAACACATCTGTGCAAAGCTTTATCGGATTTTCATAGTCGTTTCCATTTCGTGACCGATCGGACCTTACTTTCGGAATAGCCCTCGTATTTTGAATAGCAACGGTCCTAACATACTCCCCTGCGGCACACCTGAAATCACTCTTACTTCGGAATACTTCTCTCGCTTGAGAATTACATGCTGTGTTCTGTTATCTAGGAACTCTTCAATCCAATCACATAATTGGTCTGATAGTCCATATGCTCTTACCTTGTTCATTAGACGACTGTGGGGAACTGTATCGAACGCCTTGCGGAAGTCAAGAAACACGGCATCCACTTGGGAACCCGTGTTTTTGGCCCTCTGAGTCTCGTGGACGAAATGCGTGAGCTAGGTTTAACACGATCGTCTTTTTCGAAACGCATGCTGATTGCTAGAGAGTAGATTTGATGTGCAACGTATTATCTGTGGTCGATAAGTTTTGGTCGTTTACAGCAAACTGGAAATTAGAAAAACGTAGTCTAGGTGATTTCACGTTATCGACCACGCACCAAGCGTGTGATCACGACGCAGGGGCTGTGTGGCTGGAATAACTATCTCCCAATAAATAGAGATCATGTTTGGCATTCGGCTGGTCTCAGCTCAGGGCATTTTGCAACGAGCGTTACTAGCTGTGTTGATGATCTGTAAAATAACTTACTTCCACTGTGTGTTTAGGCTGCTTGCAGGCTCCTCGGATAAGTAATAGTGAGTCCTGAAGAGCACGCCCGCTCGGTGTCTGGTAGGAGGCTGGTGGCAAGAAAAACGCGCCGTGTGCACAGGACGTGACGGGTGCGTGACTGCGGGCGCTTAGCGGCGCGGCTGCAGGTGGCCGCGGCCCTAATTACTCGCCACAGCGCAGCCACCGCCCCCCTCCCTCCCCCAGCACCACTTTCCCTGTCCCCGACACTCTACCGCTCCCGCCACCCCCGCGCGCCGCTCCCTCATCTAATGGCTAAGTGCCCGGCCTCACTCCCCCCAGGGAGCGGCTCGGCCGCAGGCTGAATTCTTATTGCGTCCGGTCCTAATGGCCCCAGCACGCCGTCGGACGTCGCTGATGAAAACTGCCCCCCTTTCGATTGAATCGAAGTGTCACAGCACACTGTATCGTATTACGGATCTTTGCGTTAGATCGCTTCCCATCTGAGGGAAACATGAGTGTATAACCCAATATAGACGACTCAGCGAGACTAATACGTCGCGCCACAAACTTATGTTCGTTTATAAGAATCGCACAGCTTGTTGTTCTCAATGGAGAAACGTCTACAGACGTTAAAGTAACCTCTGTCGTGCTAGAAGGTAGTGTTACGGGACCATTGCTTTTCACAATATATATATATATTCCATGCGGCTTTTCGCGGTTGATGCTGTAGTATACAGAGAAGATGCAGCATTAGAAAATTGCGGCGAAATGCAGGAAGATCTGCAGCGGATAGGCACTTGGTGCAGGAAGTGGCAACTGACCCTTAACATAGACAAATGTAATGTATTGTGAATACATAGAAAGAAGGATTCTTTATTGTATGATTATATGATTGCAGAACAAACACTGGTACCGGTTACTTCTGTAAAATATCTGGGTGTATGTGTACGGAACGATTTGAAGTGGAATGATCATATAAAATTAATTGTTGGTAAGGCGGATGCCAGGTTGAGGTTCATTGGGAGAGTCCTTAAAAAATGTAGTCCATCAACAAAGGAGGTGGCTTACAAAACACTCGTTCGACCTATACTTGAGTATTGCTCATCAGTGTGGGATCCGTACCAGGTCGGGTTGACAGAGGAGATAGAGAAGATCCGAAGAAGAGCGGCGCGTTTCGTCACAGGGTTATTTGGTAACCGTGATAGCGTTACGAAGATGTTTAGCAAAGTCAAGTGGCAGACTCTACAAAAGAGGCGCTCGGCATCGCGGTGTAGCTTGCTGTCCAGGTTTCGAGATGGTGCGTTTCTGGATGAGGTATCGAATATATTGCTTCCCATTACTTATACCTTCCGAGGAGATCACGAATGTAAAATTAGAGAAATTCGAACGCGCACGGAGGCTTTCCGGCAGTCGTTTTTCCCGCGAACCATACTCGACTGGAACAGGAAAGGTAGGTAATGACAATGGCACGTAAAGTGTCCTCCGCCACACACCGTTAGGTGGCTTGCGGAGTATAAATGTAGATGTAGATGTAGAATGGGTCTGTTATTCTTATAAAAGTGATTGCTGTATGTTCTTTCGGACACGTCCGACAAAACAGACACCATTCATACCTTTAATATTCTAAGTACCGCCGGCAGATTGATGAAAAATTTTCAATGCGGATACACGTCCAACGTCCTAGTTCCTACGGGAATAAGAAATCTGCAAGTAAGGTTTTAATGGGCGAGGATCGTTGCGGTGAGGCGAGAAGGGTGATGGGTGTTTGGGCCCGTCCGAAAGCGTGTCCAGACTTCCCAGCTCGCTGTGTTCGGTGAGTGGGTTAGGTGCCCTCTATTAGAAGAAAAATGAGTGAATGAATCAGCCATAAACTTGAATGGGTATAATGGGATGCCCCCCCTCCCCCCCACCCGAACAAATGCAACAAACTCTAACTAACAAAACGAGATTTGAAAAATAGGTGGTTAAAGCAACAGTTCTATAGAAATGGAACACCCGCTTTTGGGTTCCGGCCAGTCCGGCACAAATTTTCAACTCTCGCCATTGCACTGAATAAATGCCCTTGTAAGTAGGCTGTTTAGGTTTTTTTATTGGTAACGCCACCTCTGTATAGAAAATCACTGGCTGTGCCGTGTGCAGTCTGTGGCTGCTTTGCATTGTTGTAATACTCGCCATTGTAGTGTTAGGCAGCTGGCTGCGAACAGCGCGTAGCGTTGGGCAGTTGGAGATGAGCCGCCAGCAGTGGTGGATGTGGGGAGAGAGATGGCGGAGTTTTGTAATTTGTCATGAACTGCTATATATATGATGATATCAAGGTAAATACATTCTTTGTTCTCTATTAATATCTTTCATTTGCTAACTATCCCTATCAGTAGTTAGTGCCTTCCATAGTTTGAATCTTTTATTTAGCTGGCAGTAGTGGCGCTCGCTGTATTGCAGTAGCTTGAGCAGCGAAGATTTTTGTGAGGTAAGTGATTTGTGAAAGGTATAGGTTAATGTTAGTTAGGGCCATTCTTTTGTAGGGATTTTGTGAAAGTCAGATTGCGTTGCGCTAAAAAAATATTGTGTGTCAGTATAAGCACAGTCTCGTAAATTTGTTCAAAAGGGGACGTTTCATATGGCGACCCTGCCAGGATACCTCACTGGAATCTTCTGATTTTTTCTTGTAGTTTGTGTAATTAGTGTAGATTTTGTTTATTGCTAGCGTGTAATTATAGAGAGAATTTCCATTGTAGTTGTAGTTTTTCATTGTTGTACAGTAAAACAGTTGTGGCATTCATGTAGATTTGCACCAAGTATTTTGCAGCTGCAATTAACTAGATATTATTTTCAGTGTTATGTTAATGTGTTCTCTTATTTTTGCTCTTCAAATTGTGCTTTTCTGTGTTGTCGTGTGAAATACTGTGACAATAATGGCGTGTGAAAAACGTAATACTAGGCTCCAAACTAAATTGAGAAATGACAGTGAAGACGAAAGCAGTGTGTTAGCGCCGCAGAGTAATGAATTAACTGATGTTCAAAGTAGTAATTTGGTAATTGTGCATAGGGAAATAGAGCGGGTGGCAAACAATGGTGTAGACAGCGAAACAATTAGAGAACAGGGAAGCATTATCGATCGATCGGTCAGCGACAGCTCGCCTCAGGAATCCGAAATGACAGGAAACAATCTCGCAAATGCTGTGGATTCAGGATTTGGGTCCTCACCGTTTTCTCAAATAAGTCAAGACACATTTTCTGCTTGTCAAAATGTAAATGTTGCCGGTGCAACTTCACTGCTGAAAAGCACTGAGGAACGTGTTTCAGACACCAGTGCATTGTTATTACAGTTAATGCAACAAATGGGACAAAGGCTACAAAAGTTAGACACAACGCTTGAACAAAATCAGAGTCAAACACAGCAAAAGTTAAACACAATGGAACAACACCAGAGACAAACACAGCAACAGTTAGACTCAGTGGAACTAAATCTTAAAAAATTAGACACAATGGAACAAAATCTTCAAAAGTTAGACTCATTGGAGCAAACTCTTGAACAAACACGTGAGGATTTAACTACTGAGTTACATCACATTGAATCGAAATGTCAAAAAGTCTGTAATGACGTAAAAACACAAATTTGTGAGCATTTCCAACCTATTTTTTCGCGTCATGAAAATGCACTACAGAATCACGAAGCAGCCATAAAAGAACTGCAAACTACTGTTCATGAAAATCATGAGACCTTGCAAGCTAAATTTGACTTAGTTGCATCTACCGATTCGGTTATGCAACTTGTAAATACTCAGGAAAACTTAAAGGACACAGTAGATACTCTGAAACTTGGTTCAGAAAAACACACTGAGGAAATAAGTACACTATCGGAGAAAGTAGCCGAACTTTCGGATCAGTTCACTAACTTATCTACGAAGGTAGATGATAATCTGAATGACACAAAACCGGTAGTCTTTAATGACACAGAAGAGAGCGAACAAATTAGGAAACTGAAACAAAATCTGAATCAAATTAACACGCAACACCAAAGAGAAATCCGCGAAGTACAAGATCAGCTGACACAGGTAATACAAGAATTACGTATTTCAGAGGACACTCGCGCCCCAATACGGGAAGAGGGACTTAGAAATATGGAACAGCCACAAAATAATAACACAGGACACTTCGGAAATTATGACAGAAATTGGCAAGGCGCACCGAATTTTGAAGTGGAACCGCCGGTACGACGTAACAATGACCGATATGCGACTCGCCGACATGATGACTTTGACTATAAGCTGTTCATTACTACACGTAAATTCAAAACGTTTAAAAATTCTGCCAACGACATTCATCCACAAGCGTGGCTCCATAAATTCTCTCATTGTTTTCCTCCCAACTGGTCGTTAGAACACAGATTAGAATTTATGTGTGGCTACTTAGAGAATGAACCAGCTGTAAGAATGTGATCAGTCATTCACGATTGCCACAGTGAAGGAGAATTTTACCATGCCTTCCTCTCAGCATATTGGTCTCAAGCTACACAAGTCCGAGTGAAACATAGCATCATAATGATGAAACATTTCGAACAATCTGAATTTTCCAGTCTTGTGAAATATTTTGAAGACATGTTGCACAAGAATCAGTACCTGTCAAACCCATACATCCCCTCAGAACTCATCCGCATTTGCTTAATCAAATTACCTGAACATTTACGACATATTATTTTAGCAGGACGTTGCAAAGAAGACATTGAGGCTTTTCAGGGACTGTTACAAGAACTGGAAATTGACACTGACAATCGCGGAACGCGAGAACAGGAGCACAACAGTTACAGGCCACATCTGTCACAATTCCGCGATGACAGAAATAGTACACGAGAAGGCTATTCTTATAACGTAAATCGTGACCGAAACAGACACCACCCGTATAACAACCGTTGGCAGAGTAGTAATAATTACAGGGAAAGATCACCTCTCCGCGGTAGTGACTATCACAGAGACAACCATAGAAACAGACAATATGGGAACCAAAACAATTATTATTACGAGAGACAGAATAACTTTAGACGCAACGGTCCAGCGCGCAGTTACGATTCAGGGAGAAATTCTCCACCACTTAACCGACAAGAAAGAAACCACAGAAACTACCGACATAACGACACATGATATGATGGTAACGACAGACCTGAACTGCATCAGAACTGGCGGGATTATAACAGGGCAGGGCCCTCTCGTCACGGTGAATTTGTAGAAGTTCGGTCTCCTAATCCCAATAACGACGCGCGCCAACAAAGGGACAGACAATGACTCGCACCGCAGGGAGCCGCGTGCGACGGCTGGCTCCGAGAAAAATAACACAGACGCTAACCTTGAGAAAAGATTTAGCATTCCTTACCGACGTATAAAATATGACAATTGCTTTTCAGTTGAAAGTCTGCATACTATGAAGAGTAAAGGATTGCACCACCCTTCACATGTAAAACCGTTTATTGAGAGATGATCTGCTTTTTAACTTTGTCTTTGCCATTAAATTTTTCACTTCACATTTCTAGTATGCTTTGCCAGACTTAGAATCTGTTAACATGCAACAATGTTGGAAGTTAAATATCCAGTCAAGAACCAAGAGAACTTATTTAAACAGAAATTACAAATGCATTGTTATTGTGAACAGACGACACAGTGTTGTTATTTCTAGATTCTTGCTTGTTAGCTGCACGATTACGTAACGACTATCAGGCTTACATACTTAGGACACATACTGGTACTGCTAATGAGATTTTAATGCAACATTTTGGTTTACTTTCAAATACATTATGGATTCAAGGTGCTTTCTGAGAGATACCAGGTGACACAGTGGTTAGTTTATTTGACAGCTACACGACTATGTCACGACACTACTGATGTGTGACACAATTCACCTTGTTGCTTTTGCGGTGTATCTGTTTTATATCTGCACAGTTTTTCTGAATTCTTCTGGAAAGTAAAACATATTTTAGTAGTAACTTTTGTAGTATAGCTACAATGAGACAGGGTTTTCCGTAGCACAACAATACGTTACACTACAGTACTTTCTTCATCACAACAATAAGCGTAATAACTACGATATCTATACGCAAAGCACTTCACTTTTGTTTATGATGAGGTAAGTACATTGACTTCAGCAGAACTTTGCTTACAGAGGACGATACTACGACAGGTCCACAGAATTATCTTACAACAAGACGCACAGTTTAGGGCTACAGTACACGTATTTGAGTGATTAATTTCGCACTTAAAACATTTTTTTAAAGATATTTGAAGTGCAATGATACAAGGGTTTTCCGTGATATATTTCATTCCATTGCTGTAATCTGTAACACCTGAGGATATAATTACATTAATCCTCAGGGGGGTACACGTTTACTTTGTGTACCATGTGTTTGGCAAGCACAAGGAGCCCTAGCTAATATGGTATTTGCTTATACAACTTTACACATCGGAACCATATTTCTCTAACACACAAATTACACAGCTATCTGATCATTTAACTGAGAGAGACAAACATTTTTACTACGGCAGTGACAGATGTTTACATAATTACACAGTTGGATAACTTCACACTTACGAAATTGTATGTTGTTTGTACTTTGTGAACTGTTCATATTTTTTCAGAACCATTGTGATACTATGAGAGCTTTGAATGATATATTCGGTATGGGATCACGATTTTTAAAGTACGTTTGAGGCAGATGACACTTTTGACATGAGCAGAGAATTTTTTTGTAGGTTTTGAAATTATTGTAGGAAGCTACGACGATTTTGAGAGTTGACTGAGGTGTTATGATATTATTACGATGACTATGTGTATTATGCTTTTGCGGTATGTTTATGATCAATAAGCTGATGCTATATGAGTTATTTGAGTATGCTACGTATCTGTTATCATAAAATATTGAAGAAGTGTCGACGAATAAGGTAAGGAATAATGAGTAGTGGTTAGGGACTCATTCTGGTTTGTGAAACAGGTTGTTGGAAACCAAGAATCGTACTTTAAGAGTTATGAAATGTATGTAAATGCGTGAATGTATTACAGTGCCGACGAAAACTTTTTGGACACTGTTATATCAATAGGATTTTGTTTCTACAGATTTGTAACGCAAATTCTTGACCTGTGAAATATTTTTATACGATACTGCCACTGTAGCGGAAACTGTTGTCGTAAATATTTCGGTAAGAAAGGTAAGTGACCTTGACGTAATGCGTCTTGAGCGGCCACCTGTGCCAGCCACCTGGAGAAACAGCCCTTAGGTGAAAAAAAAGAGGCCATTAACCTCGCTATTGACATTCCTTTGTAGAAAGCATCACAAATACGACATGCTCATTACTTGGAAACATATGATTACTCGTATTTTGTGCTACTTACTGAAATGCTTATGAATTGATGGGAAATATTCGTACAACTGCACACCTGATTAGGACAAGTGTCTTTCTACGAGAGTTGAGAGAATTTCTACTAACTAATGAAATGTCACATGACTATTGAATGATATTTTTATGCTTTGCTTTTCATAGTTGCTTATTTCATTTGATATCTAGTTTCCAGCTGTGTTGCAGCATTGCTTTTATAAAATAAAATGCATTTGCTAATGTGAACACTTTCTGTCAACAGATCTATTAAATAATAATTTTGTAATCCACATTCTTAAAAAAAGGAGCTCTTGGAATGGAAAGAACAATAAGAAGGGACTAATAACAGTAACTGCATATATAATTTTCTTTTCGAGTACTTGGTAATTTTTGTAGAATTAGTTTTTGTGGTGCACCACTTTAATTACTTAGACATTAAGATGTGAATAGACATTTCCCTTGTCTGTGTTGTTATCTTTAGTGCACTAATTTTTCTGCTTGAGCTATGTCATGTTTAGGTATAAGTTGCTGCTGTTTGCCAGGCATAGTGTTATTGAATTTGACTTTGTATTATTCTGTTAAGCCAGTTTTACTAATGATTTATTTTTATTGTTTGCTGCACAGTGCCCTATCTTAGTTGCAATATTGCAATTGCTTTGCCTATTTAAATTTTTTGTCATTGATGTTTGTATTAATCGTTTTATGCACTGCTGCATTGCCTCGTCCCTTAGTTTAATATCTGAGCTCGGTAGATTTAAGTTAGCTTAAGAGGGGGTAGACTATATAAGAACCTAACTATGGAGAATAGGGAAAGAATGCTTTGAAAGTTATATGAAAACGATTTGGGCCTAAATGTGTATTGTACAATGAGCCATATTTATTTTGAAAGAAAAATGGTTAGAATACAGAAAAGAGGTACAGATAGGACTTTTTGGGAATAATGATGAACGAAGGGAGATCTCCAAGAACAAAAAAGGTTTTGTTCGCAAAATACTGCAGTACCAAAAGTTACACTGAAAACGAACCCTGTCCTTTCCATTGTGTTATCCCCCCTATGTGTTTGTGTACCCTTGTGTATTTGTTTTCTTCCTGTCTCTGTGTAGTTTCATAGAATTTTTTTTCTAATACTATTCACTATGATGAGGAATACTGTTATCCTCAAATATAATTGGTTTTAATAATATGTTATTTAACTTGTAAATATGCTTAGATATTATTTATTCTGTTTTGTTTTAATGCTCATGTGTGTTGATGTTTCGAAAGTTATTCTGAACTTTTATGTATCTACTTATTTCATCATTCCTGTAACATTGATGTATATGTTTATTTCTATTCTGTTGTAAAGCCTGTACTACAAATGTTTTCTGTATTGTTATGTTCTTGAATGATGTATTTTGTACCTTGTTATTGTATTCTTATGTTATAAAATTGTAATTGACAGCAGTTCATCAAATTAAGTAACTTGTAAGTTACATTTCACTGCACACGTTTCTATTGGCCATAGTATATGGACAATATGTGAGAAGGAGGGACTGTTAGTGTTTGCACGTGTGTTAATAATTCAGCAAGGGACTGGTTAACAGCATTGCTGGTTCTCAGGACAATTCAAAAACTTTGTGAGTGCACAAGTGGTGGTTATGGACTTGCTCTATTATCCGCAAGACTCTTCAATGGTGATTGTGCACCTGCATAGTCACAACAGATGGCTGCTGACCATCTCTACAAGGACTACAGTGGGTCTGCATCTTTGATGACCCACCAGTACGATTATCTCTACAAGGACTACAGTGGGTCTACGTCTTTGATGATCCATCAATACCATTATTTCTACAAGGACTGCATTGGGTCTGCACCTCTGGTGGCCCACCAATACCGTAAACTCTACCAGGACTACAGTGGGTCTGCTCTGTGATGACCTACCCACCAATACTCTTCAAAACGTCGACTGACTCCGCTGTGGGTTTGCTCTGTTGTGGCCCATGACCTGTCTGCATGTCGAGTCAGCACTGTCTTTCCGTTGGAAGGACAACAATACTTCTTCAATACTGCATGGAAATCCACTACTTCCGTGTGCATTTTCTTTTACCGCTCAGACTTTGAGAAAAAGACTGATATTTTACTGTGATGAACGATTGGGACTGTCTTTATGGACTGTGAGAAAATTTTAGCTTTTGACCAACATTGTATCAATAAGTGTGTGCATTTGATTTCTTTGTTATTGTAATTATGAAAAATTTTTTCAAATCTGTATTGGGCACTGCCCAAACCAATTTGTAAAATTTTTTGTGGGCAGCATGGGGGCTATGTAAGTAGGCTGTTTAGGTTTTTTTATTGGTAACGCCACCTCTGTATAGAAAATCACTGGCTGTGCCGTGTGCAGTCTGTGGCTGCTTTGCATTGTTGTAATACTCGCCATTGTAGTGTTAGGCAGCTGGCTGCAAACAGCGCGTAGCGTTGGGCAGTTGGAGGTGAGCCGCCAGCAGTGGTGGATGTGGGGAGAGAGATGGCGGAGTTTTGTAATTTGTCATGAACTGCTATATATATGATGATATCAAGGTAAATACATTCTTTGTTCTCTATTAATATCTTTCATTTGCTAACTATCCCTATCAGTAGTTAGTGCCTTCCATAGTTTGAATCTTTTATTTAGCTGGCAGTAGTGGCGCTCGCTGTATTGCAGTAGCTTGAGCAGCGAAGATTTTTGTGAGGTAAGTGATTTGTGAAAGGTATAGTTTAATGTTAGTCAGGGCCATTCTTTTGTAGGGATTTTGTGAAAGTCAGATTGCGTTGCGCTAAAAAAATATTGTGTGTCAGTATAAGCACAGTCTCGTAAATTTGTTCAAAAGGGGACGTTTCACCCTCTGCGGTTGATAGTCGCTTTCTCCTTTTTATCCTCTTTCCTTTCATTTCGTCATAAAACATTCATATCGGTGAAATTCTGGCTGTTGTAAAAGGAAGCTAATTATTGTCCTGCGTCTGCTCCACGACTATTAGGATAGATTCATAAGGCTGTCCGACATGAGATTGGATTGATGTCATCTTTTTTTCTGTATCCTCAACCCATCTCCTTATCCGGAATTCTTTCTTCTATTTCTGAGACAGCTAATCTGTCTGGGACTCCTTAAAATTTTTGAGCTGTTATTTAGTACCCTGTGAAAGGATATAAGTAACAATATTCGCTGACGAGACTATCATCCTCAGTATGAGAAAGAACTGTAAAACTGTTGAATGGAATGAACAGTTCAACAAGCACACGCTACGAATGGAAAGCAACCCGAACAAAGATGGGTGTAATGACCAGTAAAGACGAGTGGCTTAATCGATGTTACCGACCAAATTAAGGAACCACACGGCTGCTACGGTCGCAGGTGAGAGGCTCGCTGAACCCGCTGGGCAGAACAGCTAATACGATTGTGGAAAGAGCCAAAGGTTGAGGTCAATTTCTGCTTCTGATTGTCGTTTATTGTAATTCAGCAAAGATAAAAATCCAGTTAACATAGCAATAAAATTATTCAAAAAACAACATACACAAAGTGCAATACAAATGGCTGAGCGCCACAATTGAATTCCAAAATTTTAGAATATATTTCTTGTTGGCCACAAGAAATCTTAAAAAAATCAAAAATTTAATTAAGATAACAATAAAATAATTTAAAACCCAAAAGGCAACATATGCAAGGTGCAACCTAATGGCTGAGGGCCACAATTAAATTATAAAACTTCAGAATATGTTCATAGACCTTCAAAGGCAGAAGGCTAGCATGTTTAGCAACAAGTAACCTTATAGTCAACAAAATAAAAATCCAGTTAAGATAGGAATGAAATGATTTAAAGAAGCAACATAGGCAAGGTGCAATACCAATGGCAGGACCACAATTAAACTTCAAAATTTCTAAATATATTACCACAATCTTTAAAGGCAGAAGGCCACAGTGTTTAAGCTTGAAACATAAATTTAAAAATTAATTTTGAAAAGTTTTAAGAAACTAAAAATTAACCATAACCTTAAAATTTTAAATAGCTGACAACAGATAATTTAAACACCGGTGGCTCTCAGAAGGCCTCCAGGGAGGTCGGTCTGCCCTCGTTCACTTAGGTGAGACAGGTGGTGCGCCCAACCAGGGGACAACCATGGATCGACCGACACAACAACTTGCTTCACGTCAATCAGTACATGAGAACCCGAACCGGCAATGTTACAAACGTGATAATCCACAATGGAGTACGTATTAGCTGTCAAAATTACACACCATGTAGGACAGCGACAATAGGTGAGGAAAGGACGCTGCTTGAAATTACGTTAGTGACCAGGGCAGGTAACCGGAACACTAACGGCCACAAGACAGAAAATTCCACCGGTGCACTCAAATCACAGTCGACCAAAATATTTAATTGCAACTCATGACGGCTAAATCTCAACAGTAGAACCACTCGGTGTTGCTCACCGGAAAACCTCCCCAACAGTAAACCACCAAAGCGAACCACCACTACATGAACAGACGTGGCTTGGGTAGTCGAAACCACTATTCAACTTTGACGTCCTGGGTCGGCGAACCACGAAGCTCATCGCAATTCGACAGCTCCACTTACGCTCTGACACTGCACAGGGACTGCCAGCGGCTCCAGCCGACTGCACCGCGCGGAGAACTTCCCTCGTCCGCATCAACGGACCGACTCACTCCAAAACCCCTTGCCGGAAACTATATGCACCAAACCTAAGATGGTACACAGCGAAAATATCGATACACATCACTGCTGCCACAAGTTGAAGGAAGAAGAACCACGATGTAACCGTGACAAGGGCGGGAAACCAAACGCAGATAGAAAGCGAAGTTCACGACAAGGCATAGTTGCGAGAGAGTACGGCTCAGCACGTTCGAACCCTGCCTCGGACATAGATGTGTGTGATGTCCTTAGGTTAGTTAGGTTTAAGTAGTTCTAAGTCTAGGGGACTGATGACCACACCTGTTATGTCCCATAGTGCTTAGAGCAATTTGAACCATTTTGAACAAAATTAACATCAAAGTTGGTAAACACGAAGGAGAAGTGGAGGAATTCTGCCAACATCGAAGTAAAGAATGACGGACAAAGCTAGGTGTTAAACACCAGACTAGAACAGGTAGGGAAGGTATGTCTGGCCGACAAAAGTCTACTAGTGCCATACATTTGGGAAGTTAATTTCTGAAATGGTACGTTTCGAGCACTGCATTGCATGCAAATGAAGCATGGATTTCGGGAACCGGGTTAAAAGGGAAATGGAAGTGATTGACATCTGATGCTATGGATACAGAAACTGCTTCATCGCCCAGGCCCTGAAGACTGCCCACTGTGTCATTCTCTGCCCTGCGGTGCCATACATGTGCATTATGGAGGTTCATGTGGTAAGTGCGCCATTCGCCAGCCTTTTTGCCGACTTTCCAGACGATGGAACCCCTTCTTCTTATTCACGTATCTCTTTCATATCATGAGGCTGCGTGCACCTCGTACCATTCCTCCGACCACAGAAATGTCCTTGACAGTATAAGGAATCAAACACCATCTTATGCATGGCAGCCATTTACGATGCCCGCTCAGGTAAGGAAACGAACTGGTGCTATAAATGGCTCTTGTACATTAGGTGCACTGACAAAATAAGGTCTCATTACATTGAATGCCATGGCATTACTACCAGGAGCCTTTTATGAACGAACTGGCGGAGAACGTCACGTCAGCGCTGATCCATTGCAGGAAAACTCAGTGCCCATTAGTGAAGCAACGCAAACGGAGAAAGATCTTACCCTTGTGCAAACGGCGTAGCATACAACTAATATCGACATTCTTAAAAAGTGATCACATTGCTAAAAGTAGACACGCTACAATTAAAGTACTGAATTAAAAGTTGCTGAGAACGTCGGCTTAGGTCCAGATCACTAACTACGATTAAATTCAAGGATGGACTATTATCTAGAAAAAAGAATTAATACCAAACAGACACACATACGTCACCTACAGAAAATGATTACAAAATGCAGAACGAACTATTCCTCTTGGAAGGAAACGGAAACTGGCCTAAAGGAATGACGATTCTGATGAGTTAATTACAAATGGACAACGAACTTTGGATTATCTGGAATGCAAATAAAAATGATAAGAACACAGAACTTTTATAAAAGCACGGAAGTGTGTGTAAAAAGCTGTCAAAAATATCACAGTACATCATATGAAATATCAACTAACGTAAACCACATCTGATGCAGAAAAACACAAGGGAATTTTATAAAACATTTAAATATCATTTGAAGACGTAGACACACCAAGTTTACAGTTTATACACCCAAAGCGCAGGAGACAACACATAATAGAAAGCAGAATTGCAGAAAATTCGTGGACTACTTCAAATAACTACATAACTGCGACCCACTAAGAGAAATATTTATTTTTATAGTATAATCCAAATATAACCAGAGTAAAAGCCACAAATAACAGAGGCAATCAGAGCAATCATAAAACAACTTAAAAATAGAAAAGCATCAGGAGAAGGCAATTAAATTGCTGAGTTGTGGAAGCACTGTCAACGTTATTTTTAGTCTAATCGAAATCATTATGAAATTCGGACAACAAATACCAATACAACTGACATTGGCATTAATACATCCACTACGTACTAAGGTAGAGAAAACTTATTCTAGAAATTATACAGGACTGTCCCTTCTGCCAGTGACATACAAGAACTTGTCCATGTCAAGAGAGCTGAAGGAATAAAGGAATACTCGACCAACAACCAGGAGAATATTAAGCAGAGAAGATATTAAATCGAGACGTAATAGTAATGAGGAAAATCAGAAACTTGAAACATCTGATAACTTTGCAGATTATAATAAGACTCAAATGGAGAAATGCGCTAATTAACTTTATAACGGAATTCAGACTCTAAAACTAAAAAAGAACAAAGAATTAAAGAAATATCTTTAAAAAAATCGAAAAAAATTTATGAGGTAACTATAAAAATCTTTTGAAATAAAATCAGGAGCAAAACAGGTAGAAGGTTTTATCACATTTAGTTTACAACTGCGCAGTAGAGAAGGTATGGGAGAATCGGGAACATCCACCAATCATAAGGGTGTTCAAATAGGGAAAAACAGAAAGAAAAAAAATTACCAGAGACTGACTTACTTCTGCAGATGACATGGCATTAATTACCGACTCACTATATAGTGAGAAAGAATAAATCAAACAAGTGCAGAAGTAAGCAGACAATGTAGGGCTAAAAATATCATATGAAAGAAACTTCACGACAAATATCAATGACGCCGCCCCCCACCCCTCCCCCCAAATTTTATGAAAATCATAACTACACAACACCTGAAGCACACTGTTTTAAATACTGGGAGAATGGAGAACAACCAATAAAAAGGAGGGAAAGACAGCCATAGAAAGCGTATTTAAAATGGAAATATGACAATAAAAACAATGCAAAATATGACGATAAAAACATGTAACAAAAAATATTCGTCCTGTAATTCGAGACTAAGACAAGACCAAACAATGGGCTAAAAACCTATAGGCAGTAGAAACATTTAAACTAACAACATCTGCGGATCTAGGAAAACAGGAAAAAGTTGAAACAAGAAATGTAAGGAAAATACTGGGACCTATAAGTAATGGTAATGTTGAACACAAATTAAGATCCGACGGAGACTCTGTTAGAAAATGGAAAGCAAATTATGTAATCAGAAAAAGAAGACAACAGTTTTATGGACACATATACCGAACTGCGAACAGTTCAGCTGTAAGGTTGTTCTCATTAGATTCGCAGGCGAACCAGTACCGACAACAAGAGTTCAGGTACACTTTCCGACATCGCCAGCTGGTGATGAAGAGACAGAGCAAGTATATAACGATATTCAACAGGTAATTCAGTACGTAAAGGAAGGCGAAAATCTGATAGCAATGGGGGCTGGAGAGCAGTTGCAGGGGAGGGAGTAGAAGAAGAGAGGGTTACGGGTGTATATGAGATTGGTACTAGGTGAGAAACTAATTGCTTTCTGTAATAGATTTCAGATAGTAATGACAAATACTATGTTCAAGAATCGCAAGAGAATGAGATACACTTGGGAAAGGTCGGGTGATACGGAAAGATTTCAGTTAGATTACATCATACTCAGGCAGAGAGACTAGATTCAAACAGTGCATTGTAAGGTGTACGCAGGAACAGCTATAGACTGTTCAAAATTTGATGCAGAGTGGGCTGAAGTTTAAGAGACTAGTCACGAAGAATCAATATGTAAAGCTGTGAGCTATGGAAATACTATCAACGAAGAGATACGCTTGAAGTTCTCTGATAACACAGGTACTGAGATAAGGAATATCTCAGCAGTCAACCCAGTTCAAGAAGAATGGACATCTTTAAAAAAGGTAATAGCGGAAGTCGGAAGGAAACTATGGATAACAGAAGGAATAATTCAATTGATCGAGGAAAGAACGAAGTACAACAACGTTTAGGGAAATCCAGGAATATAGACAAACAAATCACTAAGGAACGAAATATACAGGAAGTGTAGGGGAACCAAGGCAAAATGTCTGCATGAAAAATGCGAAGATATCGAAAAAGTAATGATTTTCGGAAAGACTGACTAGGTTTATAGAACGGTCAAAACAACCATCGGCGAAATTGAAAGCTGGCGTGGTAACATAAAGAATTAAATGAGAATTTCATTGTTAAACGCTGAGTAGTAAGAGCAAGGGAACAAAGAGTATACTGAAGGCTTCTAAGAGGATGAAGACTTAAATAATGTCGTGTTAAAAAAGAAACAAAAGTCGACAGAGAAGAGAGAGGAGATCCAGTACTAGAATAAAAATTTAAAAGAGCTTTGGAAGACATAAGATCAAGTAAAGAAGAAGTGCTCGATGATATTCTACTTAATTTCTAAAATATGCTGGAGAATTGGCAACCAAACGACTGTTCACGATGGAATGTAGAATGTATGAGACTGGTTACTTACCATGAGACTATCACCATCCACATGACTCCCAATATAGTAAGTGCTGACAAGAATAATGTACAGAAGAATGAGAAAATTCAGGATCTCTTAGATGACTGACGTTTAGGTTGATAATGGAAGCTGTAAACTTCCCTTCACTTATCGACCTTAATGACGGTAAAAATTTAAACCGCGTGTACCTAATGGAAATTTGGGTAAAAGCAATCGTCACCGAAGTTAATCTGTCGGTAAATAGGGAGGAAAGGGTTACATCTAAATGAAAGGAAAAATGCAAATGAAATTGGTGGATATTAATTTTGAGAAAAGGGTAAAATAAATAAAGAAAGTAAATGTGCCGTCGTCACGTAAACAGTTAGTTGTCTTTAATTAGATATTTGAGATTTGGGGAAAATTACGGTCGCCAGTCCTATGGACAACTACTATAATAGCTGAAAAAGAAAGGTTATTGCACATATAATTAGCACTAAAAGCGTGGCAACTGAAGGGTGACACATGTTGTGTGAAAACTGAAAGTTTGTCAGACGTAATAAATTTCGCTACACTCTGACTTCATTTAGCAAAGGAATTAATGAAACCGGAAAATTGAAAGTTAATTTAGTGACTGAAATTAATAGTGAGATTTGTTTCTGAAGCACTACGAAATTCACTAAAATAAGGTTAGTCTTGGGATACCACAAAAATCATTACAAAAGCTACTTGAATCTACGCAATTTGGAAATAAGAGATTTAAATTTGAGCTTGAATTAAATGAATTTAGTACGTACCAAGCTGAGCTGCAGTCACAGGTAAGCTAAAATATGCTAACAAAACTCGCACTCTTAATTTGTGCTTGTGTAATCTAAATATTGTAGCCAGCTATGAATACCTTAACTGAACTTTGAAATTAAAGCAGTGCAATGGAATGATATTACTTTAATGCTGGCGTCTGAATTTCAGCGACACTCGGGTTCATTTCGGAAAAGGAAGGGACCCTGCTTGGTAATGCAATTGGGACAATGAGCAACAAAGGTTCATGCTAAGTTGCTGTAATTTTGTGATGCAACAATTTTAAAAGCTGAGGTCTGCCATACAGTTCTAAAACTTTACGTGCTTCCAGTCTTGCTTGTTGGTTGATTGCAGATTTGCAGTCGTCGATCGGGGAGGTGGCGACAGTCACTCATTGTCGGCCGTCGCTGTTACAGAAGCTGGATGTTGGCACGCCTTCTTCTCGACACGGTCACCAGGCGAAACGGGCTGTTGATGTGCGCCAGCTAATGCTTCCCGTCCGCGACACCGTGTCAGACACTATCATAGCAAGTCGAGCGCAATTACATGCTGCCAAACCCCTAAAGCGCGGCAGCTCGAGGGAGCGTCACCACAACACACTTGCTCAACCGCACTACTCCCGCCAGACTCTCCCTGCCTGCGCTCCATGCGGCAGAGTTAACACTACCAAAGATCCTAAACACTTTGGTCCTCCAGACGACCTATCGATGTAATCGTTCGATAACATAGTTTTCCCTCGGCAAGACCCAGAGTAAAAATACAAATAATATTTACAAAACAAACCAATTATACATCGACATAAATGCATATATATAGAAATAGTAAAACAATTACAATATACAAAGACACAGAAACGTCATATCTTCAGGTAACAAAATAAGGAAAAAAAATTATAGTACAATAGATGGAAAGAGGAGGATATGCATTTCCGGCGTTATACGTGCCCCACATTGTCTGAGGATGTTCGTGTAACCTAAACAGACCCAGAAAATGTCCCAAAAAGAAAAAAAAGGCGGAAATGCATATGCTCAAAACATCAAGAAATTTTAGCGTTACGCTGATTAACCATAAACCAATTTTTAGACCATAATAACTGAGTGGAGACACTCCTAATCTTATTCCACTCTGTCATCTTACACAAAAGAAATGAAGTTGACAACGTATTAAAATTCATAGAAAACATAGAAAATGGTTTAGCTATTCTAAAATCGTCAAAATCGTCCTAACAGTATCAAGAAATGGAATTCTATTTACAAAATCAACCAGAGTACATGGTCATGAAAAACAGGTATATCAAAATATTCAAATTAATAATTAATTAAATAGAATACAAATTTTATATAACCTTTTCATAATTAATATTCTCGTCATGAGAGTCCACTAAACGTTAACAGGAAAATAATATACAGCAGATCGACAAAAACGTAAATATTGACAGCAAAATTCTTTCACATCAGTTGTCCGGGGAAGAAAAACAACTCCACTTTCCGTACCCGCAAGTATAAAGAATGCCGACAGGCGCACAAGAGCCGACAGCGGCTCCGCCTCGCCAGTATTGTTGCGCCCGCCTGTGCGGCACGCTTGATCTCACTCGCCCTTGTAAAGGCATTTCCAGAACGTCCGTTTCACTGAATTCCTTCGGAAAAACTCACTCCCGAGTAATCTCAAGGAGTCTATTAAGGGGCTCCGGAAAGGCTCAAAATCATGAAAAGTTCAATTTTTACTTATTTGCGTTTTCTGAATCTGCAGACTATTACCTTTTAATAGATATATAATTTATTCAATTCCGAAGACTACAACTAATTTTTTTTTTTTTTTGGAAAGTGTTCTACATGGGCGTGACCCACTGTGGCGCTGTTAAACTGCTGTCAAATGGTGTTATTATTAACGTCCGTGTTCATCAGGTACATTTTAGTGATGTGAGATAAAGTATGTGTTGTGGCTAACCTGTGATGGTTCAATATATATCGCTGGTGTGATTGTCGATTGTTTCATGTTTATTTATTCTGTCGTTATCTCGAAAATATTCATAATTAATTCGGTTTCTTGAGTCTCTGTTTTGTTGAAGTATAATAATGAGTAAAAGTAAAGTTATTAGAATTCCTCTGAAGGCTTTTAAGAAAAGGAGAAATGTTGGAAAGCCAAAGGTATGTGTTATTACTGTAAACAATAAAGACGATAACCAAGTGAGTGAACCTAACCTCTCAAGTACACCTGCCCATAGCAGTCAAAGTGGGAAAGAAAATACTTCGCAGAAGAAGCTTGGTTCAATGAGTGAAAACTATGAATGTTTTATGGGCGAATCGGATGTGAATGAAATATTTGATATGTCGGTTCTCAAAGGAATTTTTTCAAACTGTGTAAGATGTATTCATTGTAGTGAAGGTGGTCTGGAACTCTCCATAATAAAGCACGTAGGACTTGCTAGTGAAATACAATTGAAATGTGATAAGTTTTCATACATGACCACCTTTTGGAACAGTGTTGCAGTAACTGCAACTGAAGAAAATGGTAGCAAAATCTACGAACACAACATTAGATTTGTTTATTCCTTGCGTTCAGTTGGTAAGGGTGCTACTGCAGGTGCAATTTTCTGTGGCATCATGAATCTTCCAAATCCCCCAACCAAGTTTACGACCTATAATAAATTAATAGGGTCTAAAGTAGAAGATGTCTGTATAGAATCTATGAAGAACGCTGTGGAAGAGGCAGTAATGGAAAATAATGGTAACAGAGATTTGACTGCAGCGTTCGATGGTACCTGGCATAAACGGGGACACACATCTCTTCATGGTGTAGTATCTGCCACCAGTATGTATGCAGGGAAAGTTTTAGATGTAGCAGTAATATCAAAGTACTGTAGATGTCCACAAAAATATAAAGGTACACATGAAAATAATTGCAAAGCTAACTATAGTGGCAGTAGTGGAGGAATGGAAGTGGCTGGTGTTGCCAGTATATTCCAGCGTTCTGAGGCGTGTGATAAAGTGCGATATGTTAATTACCTTGGTGACGGTGATTCTAAAAATTTCAAACATGTTCAAGGACTGAAGCCCTATGGTGATGATGTTGTAGTGCAGAAATTTGAGTGTATTGGACACGTACAGAAGCGAATGGGAACAAGACTTCGGCGACTGAAAGCTTCGTACAAAAAACAAAAACTCAGTGATGGTAAAGGGTTGGATGGGAAGGGAAGGTTAACTGACAGTGTAATTGACAAAATACAGAACTATTATGGAATGGCTATTGGGCAAAATACACAAAGTGTCGACGAAATGAAGAAGGCTGTTTGGGCTCTTTTTTTTTCATACTTCTTCAACCGATGAAAATCCCCTACATAGCTTGTGTCCCAAAGAAGAAGACAGTTGGTGTAAATATAACAAAGGATTGCTAACTGGTGAAGTGTACACTCATAAGCATAGTCTGCCTCATGCAATAATGGAGGTGATAAAACCTATTTTCAGAGACTTAGCAGCACCTGAACTGTTGAAAAAGTGTATTCACGGAAAAACTCAAAACCCCAATGAAAGTGTAAATAGTGTTATACGAGGTGTGGCTAGAAAAAAACCGGACTGGTACTGGTGAAACAATAAAACGAATGCAATAAGGCTGAAAGTCGCGTGGCCTGCCACGTGACTCTCGGTCCGCCTACTGCTCGAGTATCATCTGCCTCCTGCACTCAGTCTGCCCGTGGCGTCTGTTTTAAGTAGTTGACGTTTTGTCGGTGCGTCGGAAAATGTTGAGTGTACAGAAAGAACAGCGTGTTAACATCAAATTTTGTTTCAAACTAGGAAAATCTGCAAGTGAAACGTTTGTAATGTTACAACAAGTGTACGGCGATGATTGTTTATCGCGAACACAAGTGTTTGAGTGGTTTAAACGATTTAAAGATGGCCGCGAAGATACCATGATGACACTCGCACTGGCAGACCATTGTCAGCAAAAACTGATGCAAACATTGAAAAAATCGGTAAACTTGTTCGACAAGATCGCCGTTTAACAATCAGAGCAGTGTCTGAGTTAACAGGAGTTGACAAGGAAAGTGTTAGGCAGATTCTTCATGAAAGTTTCAACATGAACAAAGTGTGTTCAAAAATGGCCCTAAAGTGTCTCACAATTGAACAGAAGGAACGCCGAAGAATGATTTGTTCTGACATCCTGGAAAACATTGAAAGTGATCCCACCTTCTTACAAAATGTTATTACTTGCGATGAATCGTGGTTTTTTACTTATGATCCCGAAACTAAACGCCAATCGATGCATTGGAAAACTCCTGGTTCTCCACGACAAAAAAAGCACGAATGTCAAAATCTAAATTCAAGGCAATGATGATTGTTTTTTTTTTGACATCAAAGGGATTGTGCACATTGATTGGGTACCAGAGGGGCAAACAGTGAATCAGCATTACTAGATTAGCGTCCTGGCTACCCTACGTGAGCGAGTACGGAGAAAACGGAACGATTTGTGGAGAAAAAAGTCATGGATCCTTCACCAAGACAATGCCCCAGCTCACAGTGCTTTGTCAGTGAAGACGGTTTTGGCAAAACACAACATTCCCATCTTAGATCATCCACCCTACTCACCTGATTTGGCCCCCTGTGACTTTTTTCTTTTCCCTAAAGTCAAGTCAGCTTTGAAAGGAACTAGATTTGAGACTGTTGAAGCAGTAAAAGAAAAAGCGACGGAAGTAATGTATGGACTTACCGAAAATGATCTGCAGCATTGCTATCAACAGTGGAAAATTCGTATGGAGCGGTGTAGAGACCGAGGAGGAGAGTACATTGAAGGAGATAACATGAAATTGTAAATAATTGTAAATAAATGTTTTTTCCAGCATCAGTCCGGTTTTTTTCTAGCCGCACCGCGTATGGTCGAGAATCCCCAAGACTGTATTTGTTGGAATAGAAACACTTCACTTTGGTGTGTATGATGCTGTTGCGACTTTCAATGATGGCAACATTGTAAGGTGCAAGGTATTTAGAAATATGGGAATGAAGATAGGTTCTAACATGGTACGAGCGAAGCTTGCTTTAGACAAGGAACGCCTTTGGGCTACAGACAGGGCTGTAAAGAGTCTAGAAATACAAGCAAGAGTAAACTGGAGGAGGAACAAGAGGAAGCTGGAGGAGGAGTTTGCAGAGGACGAAGATAATCCATCCTATGGACCTGGAATGCACTGAAAAGTTAATCCAATCTTTGTCGCTCGATTCCCAAAACTTTTATTTTCTCATACTAATTACATGTTTTCTAAGGATCTTCCAAACATATTTGTTTCAAACTTTCAGTAAATGTTACACAGTACCTTCTGCATAATTTAACACAGCCTTTTTCCAAAAAACTTTATATTTTTGAATATAGAAATAAAAAATTGCAAAAAAATGTAGTGAATTTTCATTACAATTGAAAAAAAAATCATCTTTAATAACTGAACTAAAATTTTGTAAAATTCCTGCGTTAAGTTGTCGCCCATATTCCAATAAATAATCTGTAAAAAGTTCAACTTCCTACCTCAAATACTTTGTGAGGAAAGATGTAATTTATAAGCGTTATTTTAACATTGCAAGTATAGGACGTTGCGGAGCCCCTTAACACCATCACAGTGGATAAATCAACACTGTCCATCGTCACGCGCATGTACTAGCATGAAACTTAAAACAGCGTCTAAGTACATCGGCAATGACTAGTAAATCACATATTTATGAAATCTTACAGCTAGTTACAAAATCATATTTACATTCCTTAATCTACTGTGACTCAGCTGAAAACTTAAACTAGCAGCTCGGATTTTTCAATTGATTAATAATCAGTTACTCTTAAATCATTCAGTCAAAATTAATTACATATTAATTACAACTTATTTAATGTCCTCTTGGTCAGGCAAAAGCATGGCAATCTAGCAAATTGTTAAATACACTCCTGGAAATTGAAATAACTACACCGTGAATTCATTGTCCCAGGAAGGGGAAACTTTATTGACACATTCCTGGGGTCAGATACATCACATGATCACACTGACAGAACCACAGGCACATAGACACAGGCAACAGAGCATGCACAATGTCGGCACTAGTACAGTGTATATCCACCTTTCGCAGCAATGCAGGCTGCTATTCTCCCATGGAGACGATCGTAGAGATGCTGGATGTAGTCCTGTGGAACGGCTTGCCATGCCATTTCCACCTGGCGCCTCAGTTGGACCAGCGTTCGTGCTGGACGTGCAGACCGCGTGAGACGACGCTTCATCCAGTCCCAAACATGCTCAATGGGGGACAGATCCGGAGATCGTGCTGGCCAGGGTAGTTGACTTACACCTTCTAGAGCACGTTGGGTGGCACGGGATACATGCGGACGTGCATTGTCCTGTTGGAACAGCAAGTTTCCTTGCCGGTCTAGGAATGGTAGAACGATGGGTTCGATGACGGTTTGGATGTACCGTGCACTATTCAGTGTCCCCTCGACGATCACCAGTGGTGTACGGCCAGTGTAGGAGATCGCTCCCCACACCATGATGCCGGGTGTTGGCCCTGTGTGCCTCGGTCGTATGCAGTCCTGATTGTGGCGCTCACCTGCACGGCGCCAAACACGCATACGACCATCATTGGCACCAAGGCAGAAGCGACTCTCATCGCTGAAGACGACACGTCTCCATTCTTCCCTCCATTCACGCCTGTCGCGACACCACTGGAGGCGGGCTGCACGATGTTGGGGCGTGAGCGAATGACGGCCTAACGGTGTGCGGGACCGTAGCCCAGCTTCATGGAGACGGTTGCGAATGGTCCTCGCCGATACCCCAGGAGCAACAGTGTCCCTAATTTGCTGGGAAGTGGCGGTGCGGTCCCCTACGGCACTGCGTAGGATCCTACGGTCTTGGCGTGCATCCGTGCGTCGCTGCGGTCCGGTCCCAGGTCGACGGGCACGTGCACCTTCCGCCGACCACTGGCGACAACTTCGATGTACTGTGGAGACCTCACGCCCCACGTGTTGAGCAATTCGGCGGTACGTCCACCCGGCCTCCCGCATGCCCACTATACGCCCTCGCTCAAAGTCCGTCAACTGCACATACGGTTCACGTCCACGCTGTCGCGGCATGCTACCAGTGTTAAAGACTGCGATGGAGCTCCGTATGCCACGGCAAACTGGCTGACACTGACGGCGGCGGTGCACAAATGCTGCGCAGCTAGCGCCATTCGACGGCCAACACCGCGGTTCCTGGTGTGTCCGCTGTGCCGTGCGTGTGATCATTGCTTGTACAGCCCTCTCGCAGTGTCCGGAGCAAGTATGGTGGGTCTGACACACCGGTGTCAATGTGTTCTTTTTTCCATTTCCAGGAGTGTATTACACTCTATATTTACATACTGTACAAATTACCCATTCTGTGGTATTAATCAATCCTAGGTTGGTACAATTTCAAGTCTACAATGTTCCGTATACCTAATAGTATTCCAGAGCTTGGATACTCTAAGCAATAAGCATTTGTGTGAGGTATACCAATGACTTTATATGGTCCATTATAAAGAAACTTAGATTTAGAGATTTCATTTTCTTTCTCTCTTGATTTCTCATGAGCTTTTACAAGTACTAAGTCTCCAATTGCAAACTTAGCAAAACTCGCTTTAGCGTCATGACGACGTATGCGAACATCGGCTTTTAGCTTCATTATTTCTCGCAAACGATCTTTTCTCATACCAATAGTAATGTAAATCGGTGGAGGGAATTTGATTATCTCTTCCACTAAACTTTTACTTCTGTTATCTAACAGGATTTCCTCTGGAGAAAATCCCGTAGATTCATGTCTCAAGGTGTTCATAATTGTCTCAAATTCTGCTACATATTTGCCCCATGCCCTATGGTTGTGATGGCAATAGGTGCGGCAAAGTCGGTTTCTTCTTTGTTCGTGTGTTACGTTTGACACACCGTCTAGATTACTTTCCAATTCACTTTCTACACTATTGTCAGTGCCAAGATTCCTCACGTTACAATAGTTCAAATTCATACCTACATTGATAGCATCCGGCAATTAATCACTGCACGGTACTTTAATAGCCAATCTAACCCGATAATTACTTCCGTAGTTAAGTCTAGCACGACGACAAACTCTTGTTCAAATCGTGCCCCACATATCTCGAAGTTGACAAAAATCTGTTTTGTGACCGGTTTACTGGCCTTCCCAGTGGCACCGATAATTTTCACATCCGTTACCAGATCTATCTTTCAGTCACTCAAATATTTTCCCAGATACAACACTCAATTCTGCACTGGTGTCAATCAACACGTTTAGTTGTAGGCCGTGCATATTAACAGACACTACTCTCTGTCTACACTTGTCCTCGACTGTTTCTTTATTTTCCAACAATAAATCCTCGTCTATATCCAGGTCATTCCAGAAAAAACCATCCGGCTTTGATCCTAAATCCGGCTTACCTGGCGGCTTTTTCAGCCTCTGTTCACATACAGTTTTAATTTCAACACGTTTGTCCTGAGGCGTAGTCTCTAGCTTCGCCTCCAATACCGAAAACTTTTCCTGTAACTCGTCAACTAGTGAGTGTTGCTTTGCTATCAATTCACTAATTGTCACCTTCGTTGATTCTTCTTTGGTCAGATTGATCTCATCTGCCAATCTAACTGGAGGAATGTGCCCAGTAGTATCTGCAATTACTTCCTCTGGATCTGCGCAACCCACACTGCTACCGTCTGACCGTATAACGTCAGCTCTAACCTCATACACGTTGTAATCTACGTGCTTTTCTACCAATCGTGTCTGGCTGTCACAAAAATTTTCGTAATCTTTCTCGTTAATACTCTCGCAATGTTTAAACTGGAGGTTTGCGTCGGATGGGTCGGCTACTTCTACCACTATAACTTTCGGTAAGGTCTGCCGGTTAGGGCCAGAACTTTCCGTTACTACTTCAACATCCAACTCCTGCGGGACGAAACACGACGAATCTTGCTCGTGCTCCCCATTAACACCAACTATTTCTGGTAAAGTCTGCAGGTTAGGGCCAGAACTTTCTATCACTTCACAAATACTATCTTTGTGTAGGACGAGACGCGGCAAATCGTGCCCGCGCTTCCCATAAACACTTCTCCCGTACAGGCCCCTATAATCTCTTAGTTCGTCGTATAAGCGACCGAACTGCCTTAACCAGACCTCATCCATCTCTGCATCCCCGCGCTCGATGACGGACGTGTTATCCGACATCTGATCTTCTCTCAACAGTTGCGAATCATTCTTAAACTCAATCTCCAGTTCCGCTGTGGGTGTCACAGCTGCCACTTTATAATCGATTTCCGGAACACAACTTAAATTGTTCTCACTGACAGTGAATGTATTGTCTGCTGCCGTGTCTACAGCTGATCTACTACTTGTGGGCGCACTCCTTTCTCCTAACACTGGCACACTCTCCCGCCGTTGATTATTCCATACGGAATTTTCATAACGACGACACCGCGGTTTTCTACTGTTATTGGGCCCCCAATATTTCTCCACGCCCGGTCGGCGCCTCACTGGCGCGGCTAATGGTTTCCCTGTCTCGTCCCAGCAGATACGCACCCCGGATGCTGCTGAGGCGGCTGATCACACCCTCTGGCGTTATTACTATTCTGCGAAGCCCGTATCACGCTAGTATGATACTGGTTTCCGCCATTCCTGTTATTATTTGCATTGTACCGATTGTCATTACGGCCCGATCCACTATTGTTATTGCTGCCAAGGTTGCGGTATGCATTGTTTCCATAGTTATCGTTGTTGTGGTTGCTGTGGTACCCGTTGTTGTTACCACGGCCTCTACCACTGTCGCGATTATTCCGCCAATTGTCCTCGTCCTCAACTCTTTCCAGGAAGTCATTGATTGTCCTGTAATTGCTTCCTACGTAGCGTTTTGTATCATCTGGAAGCTTCTTGTAGAGTTCCAAGACTATTTCGGATTCCGTGCGGCGATCACGCAAATATTCCAACTTGCGGATCCAGCCCACACAAAACTCCTTCATTGAGCCACGCGAATTCGCATCGAAAGGTCTCGATACGACAAATTCCCACCAGACACTTTGTTACTTTTGCTCTGACCAATATTCAGCCAGAAACAAATTTTTAAACTCATCAAAAGTCAGATTCGTAATGTTGAGGTTAAAGCCCCAATGCTTGGCATCACCAGCCAACACGTCAATTACCGCATTAATTTTTCTCTCATTAGTCCATGATCTGGGTAAAACTCTTTCACAATTTTTAATGAAATCCGTCGCGTGTATACCACCTTTTTTCAAGGGGTTAAACCTCTCCTCTTTCGTCAACAATTCCAAACTATGTGCACAGATTGGCACATAGCTCTGTTTTTCGTTCAGTTTCTTTTCTAATTCCGACACTCTCGTAATTACTTGGCAAGTGGTTGTCGCAAGCGTTTCCACTTCCCTCTTTTTCTCTTCGCAGGTATTAGCTTGCTCCCTCACTTTAGTATCTACTTCGAACACTAAAGCCTTTAAAGTTTCCACCTTCTTTTGATCCTCTTTTTTCACTAATTGAATTTGTTCCGTCACCTTATTCTCGATGATCGGAGCAACTGCTTCTCCAACACTTTTCTCGATTCTGCTAATTTCGGAATAAAAACGAGTATTTATGCTCGCAATTTCCGCCTGAATGCCTACCATTTCCTGTTTAAGATTACCGATTTCGGTATTAATCACAACAATATCTTCTTTGATATTATTAACTTTTGTGTTAACAACTCCAACATTGTTGTTAACAACATTAATAGCATTGTTCTGATTGTCTAGCTTCCGTTCAATTTTTTCAGACTGAGCTTCTTACTTGGCAAACTGAGCTTCTTGCTTGGCAGCCTGAGCTTTAATCAAAACATTCAATAAATTAGCTAAATTCTGGGAAACCAGCGGTTTTACTTCCATAGCGGGTGCCTCTTTAATTGTCCCTCCGTATTTGTCATCAAGGGGTTCAGATTTGTTTTTCACTTCCGATTCCGAAACATTTTCTAAAGTTTGGAATTCCATTTCTGCTCTTTTTTGCGTCTCGGCGGTCGCGTCTTTCATGCTAGCCGCCTGCCCCTGAACAATGGGTACCGCAGTGCATGTTTCCCACTGTTCGACGGATTGTTCTGTATCCAAGTTTACGAAATTTTGGTAATTGTTGCCTTCACTCATTTTAATAATTTTCAATATAAATGCCAAATCTCAAATATAATTAGGATTACTCTCACTACTTATTCTCGCTAACGTAACCAGTACTTTGTTACGAGATTCACACAATACAAGGTGCAATCAAGTTCTAAGGCCTCCGATTTTTTTTCTCCGGACTGGAAAGAGATAGAAACATGCGCATTATTTTAAAATAAGGCCGCATTCATTGTCAATACGTCCCAGAGATGGCAGCGTCATACGGCAGATAGAATTTTACCGCCTAGCGGCGAGGATGAGAACTGTTTAAATACTTAAAATGGCGACGTTTTCCTTACTTGAACAGCGTGCAATCATTCGTTTTCTGAATTTGCGTGGTGTGAAAGCAATTGAAATTCATCGACAGTTGAAGGAGACATGTGGTGATGGAGTTACGGATGTGTCGAAAGTGCGTTCGTGGGTGCGACAGTTTAATGAAGGCAGAACATCATGAGACAACAAACCGAAACAACCTCGGGCTCGCACAAGCCGGTCTGACGACATGATCGAGAAAGTGGAGCGAATTGTTTTGGGGGACCGCCGAATGACTGTTGAACAGATCGCCTCCAGAGTTGGCATTTCTGTGGGTTCTGTGCACACAATCCTGCATGACGACCTGAAAATGCGAAAAGTGTCATCCAGGCGGGTGCCACGAATGCTGACGGACGACCACATAGCTGCCCGTGTGGCATGTTGCCAAGCAATATTGATGCGCAACGACAGCATGAATGGGACTTTGTTTTCGCCGGTTGTGACAATGAATGAGACGTGGATGCCATTTCTCAATCCAGAAACAAAGCGCCAGTCAGCTCAATGGAAGCACACAGATTCACCACCACCAAAAACATTTCGGGTAACCGCCAGTGCTGAAAAAATGATGGTGTCCATGTTCTGGGACGGCGAGGGCGTAATCCTTACCCATTGCGTTCCAAAGGGCACTACGGTAACAGGTGCATCCTACGAAAATGTTTTGAAGAACAAATTCCTTCCTGCACTGCAACAAAAACGTCCGGGAAGGGCTGCGCGTGTGCTGTTTTACCAAGACAACGCACGCGCACATCGAGCTAACGTTACGTCACAGTTTCTTCGTGATAACAACTTTGAAGTGATTCCTCATGCTCCCTTCTCATCTGACCCGGCTCCTAGTGACTTATGGCTTTTTCCAACAATGAAAGACACTCCCCATGGCCGCACATTCACCAGCCGTGCTGCTATTGCCTCAGCGATTTTCCAGTGGTCAAAACAGACTCCTAAAGAAGCCTTCGCCGCTGCCATGGAATCATGCCATCAGCGTTGTGAAAAATTTGTACGTCTGCAGGGCGATTACGTTGAGAAGTAGCGCCAGTTTCATCGATTTCTGGTGAGTAGTTAATTATAAAAAAAATAGGAGGCCTTAGAACTTGAATGCACCACGTACTAAATTCGTGTCCAGAACAACCTCAAATCTGAAGATTGTCCTGTCACCAGGTCGCCACATGTAACCTACCCCTCACTTATCGACCTTAATGACAGTGAAAAATAAACCGTGTGTACCTATTGGAAATTTGGGAAAAAGCAATCGTCACCGAAGTTAATCTGTCGGTAAAGAGGGAGGAAAGGGTTACATCTAAATGGAAGGAAAAATGCAAATGAAATTGGTGGAAATTAATTTTGAGAAAAGGGTAAAATTAATAAAGAAAGTAGACGTGTGGTCGTCACGTTAACAATTAGTACGCTTTAATTAGATATTAGATTTTTAGGGAAAATTACGGTCGCCAGTGCTATGGACAACTACTATAATAACTGAAAAAGAAAGGTTATTGCACATATAATTAGCACTAAAAGCGTGGCAAGTGAAGGTTGACACGTGTTGTGTGAAAACTGAAAGTTTGTCAGACGTAATAAATTTCGCTACACTCTGACTTCATTTAGCAAAGGAATTAATGAAATCGGAAAATTGAAAGTTAATTTAGTGACTAAAATTAATAGTGAGATTTGTTTCTGAAGCACTACGAAATTCACTAAAATAAGGTTAGTCTTGGGCTACCACAAAAATCATTACAAAAGCTACTTGAATCTACGCAATTTAGAAATAAGAGATTTAAATTTGAGCTTGAATTAAATGAATTTAGTACGTACCAAGCTGAGCTGCAGTCACAGGTAAGCTAAAATATGCTAACAAAACTCGCACTCTTAATTTGTGCTTGTGTAATCTAAATATTGTAGCCAGCTATGAATACCTTAACTGAACTTTGAAATTGAAGCAGTGCAATGGAATGATATTACTTTAATGCTGGCGTCTGAATTTCAGCGACACTCGGGTTCATTTCGGAAAAGGAAGGGACCCTGCTTGGTAATGCAATTGGGACGATGAGCAACAAAGGTTCATGCTAAGTTGCTGTAATTTTGTGATGCAACAATTTTAAAAGCTGAGGTCTGCCATACAGTTCTAAAACTTTACGTGCTTCCAGTCTTGCTTATTGGTTGATTGAAGATTTGCAGTCGTCGATCGGGGAGGTGGCGACAGTCACTCATTGTCGGCCGTCGCTGTTACAGAAGCTGGATGTTGGCGCGCCTTCTTCTCGACACGGTCACCAGGCGAAACGGGCTGTTGATGTGCGCCTGCTAATGCTTCCCGTCCGCGACACCGTGTCAGACACTATCATAGCAAGTCGAGCGCAATTACATGCTGCCAAACCCCTAAAGCGCGGCAGCTCGAGGGAGCGTCACCACAACACACCTGCTCAACCGCACTACTCCCGCCAGACTCTCCCTGCCCGCGCTCCATGCGGCAGAGTTAACACTACCAAAGATCCTAAACACTTTGGTCCTCCATACGACCTATCGATGTAATCGTTCGATAGCATAGTTTTCCCTAGGCAAGACCCAGAGTAAAAATACAAACAATATTTACAAAATAAACCAATTATACATCGACATATATGCATATATATACAAATAATAAAACAATTACAACATACATAGTTACAGAAACGTCATATCTTCAGGTAACAAAATAAGGAAAAAAAATTATAGTACAATGGATGGAAATAGGAGGATATGGATTTCCGGCGTTACAAAGCACGACTGAAGAAAAATCAAGACGCGCTCATAGCATCTGTCAATCTGGAGAAAACGTTAGACGGTTTAAAATGGAGCTAGATTTACGAAATTTTGAGAATAATCGGGCTAAATTACACGGAATGATGGGTGATACACAATAATAACACGAACCAAGATGGAACAATAAGACTGGAAGACCAAGAACGGAGTGTTCGTATTAAGTAGGGTATAGGGCAGGCATGCAGTCTTTCGCCCCAGCTGTTCAATCTACATATCGAAGAAGCAATGACGGAAATATTAGAAAGTTTCAAGGGTGTGACTAAAATTCAGGATGAAAGGATGTCAGTGATAAGATTCGCTGATGACACTGGTGCCCTCTGTGTAAGTGAAGAAGAGTTACAGGGTATGTTGAATGGAGTGAATAGTCTAATGAGTACAGAATATGTACTGAGAAATGAAGAACGACGAAAGTAATGAGAAGTAGCAGAAATGAGAACAGCGAGAAACTTATGATCAGAATTGGCGATCACAAATTATATGAAGTTAAGGAAATCAGCTACCTAGGCAGATAAATAATCCATGACGGACGGAGCAAGGAGGAAACAAAAAGCAGACCAGCACTGGCAATGCGGGCATTCCTGACCAAGAGAAGTCTGCGAGTGTCATAGGTCGTAATTCGACGAAGAAGCGTCGAAGGATGTACGTTTGGATCACAGCATTTTATAGTGATGAGACATGGACTGTGGGAAAACCGGAACAGAAGGGAATCGAAGCTTTTGAGATGTGGTGCTACAGAAGAATGTTGAAAATTAGATGGACTGTTACGTTAAGGGGTAAGAAGGTTCTAAGCGGAATCGCAGACGAAAGGAACACATGGAAAATACTGACAAGAAGAAGGGATAGGGTGACATGATGTAAGTTGAGACATCAGGGAACAACGTCGATGGTGCCAGAGGGAGCTGTAAGGGGTAAATACTGTACGGGAAGGCAGTGGTTGGAATATATCCAGCAAATACACTACTTGTCATTAAAATAGCTACACCACGAAATGGACGTGGTACAGACGCGAAATGTAACCGACAGGAATAAGATGCTGTGATATGCAAATGATTAGCTTTTCAGACCATTCACACAAGGTTGGCGCCGGTGGCGACACCTACAACGTGCTGACATGAGGAAAGTTTCCAGCCGATTTCTCAGACACAAACAGCAGTACACCGGCGTTGCCTGGTGAAACGTTGTTGTTATGCCTCGTGTAAGGAGGAGAAATGCGTACCATCATGTTTCCGACTTTGATAAAGGTTGTATTGTAGCCTATCGCGATTGCGGTTTATCGTATCGAAACATCGCTGCTCGCGTTGGTCGAGATCCAATGACTGTTAGCAGAATAAGGAATCGGTGGGTTCAGGAGGGTAATACGGAACGCCGTGCTGGATCCCAACGGCCTCGTATCACTAGCAGTCGAGATGACAGGCATCTTATCCGCATGGCTGTAACGGTCGCATCCGTGTTTGGCGACATCGCGGTGAACGCACATTGGAAGCGTGTATTCGTCATCGCCATACTGGCATATCACCCGGCGTGATAGTATGGGGTGCCACTGGTTACACGTCTCGGTCACCGCTTGTTCACATTGACGGCGGTTTGCACAGTGGACGTTACATTTCAGATGTGTTACGACCCGTGGCTCTACCCTTCATTCGAACTTTGCAAAACCCTACATTTCAGCAGGATAATGCACGATCGCATGTTGCAGGTCCTGTACTGGCCTTTCTTGATACAGAAAATGTTCGACTGCTGCCCTGGACAGCACATTCTCCAGACCTCTCACCAATTGAAAACGTCTAGTCAATGGTGGCCGAGCAACTGGCTTGCCACAATACGCCAGTCACTACTCTTGATGAACTGTGGTAACGTGTTGAAGCTGCATGGGCAGCTGTACTTGTACACGCCATCCAAGCTCTGTTTGAGTCAATGCCCAAGCGTATGAAGGCCGTTATTAAGGCCGGAGGTGCTTGTTCTTGGTACTGATTTTTCAGGATCTATGCACCCAAATTGCGTGAAAATGTAATAACATGTCAGTTCTAGAATAATATATTTGTCCAATGAATACCCGTTTATCATCTGCATTTCTTCTTGGTGTAGCAAATTTAATGGCCAGCAGCGTAATTGAGGATGTAGGTCGCAGATGCTACTGTGAGATGGAAAGGTTGGCACAGGAGAGAAATTCGTGGCGGGCTGCGTAGAACCAGTCACAAGTGTGAATGGGAAAAAAAGACATTTTATTCCTAACTTTGTACCTTTTTCTTTTCGTCCAGTTTTTCGCCGCTCCTCTAATAAATTTACCATACGCCATTACATCTTACTTAACTCTAAATGTTTCCTCTTTGCTATCCCTGCACAGAAAGGAATTAATGCATCTCGGTTGCAAGTGTAAGTAGGCTGTTTATGTTTTCTTATTGGTAACGCCACGTAGCACTCTGTATGGAAATCACTGGCTGTGCTGTGTGCAGTCTGTGGCTGCTTTGCATTGTTGTAATACTCGCCATTGTAGCGTTGGCCAGTTGGCTGTTAGCAGCGCATAGCGTTGCGCAGTTGGAGGTGAGCCGCCAGCAGTGGTGGATGTGGTGAGAGATATGGTGGAGTTTTGAAATTTGTAAGACTGGCTGTGATGAACTGCTATATATATTATGACTATTAAGGTAAATGCATTGTTTGTTCTCTATTAAAATTTTTCATTTGCTACAGTAATTGCAGTAATAATGTATTAGTGTCTGGAATCTGTTCCTCTATGCTTTTCGGCAGTGAATTTGCACCGGCAACATTTACATTTTGACGAGCAGAAAATGTGTCTTTATTTATTTGAGAAAACGGTGAGGACCCAAAACCTGAGTCTACAGTATTTGCAATATTGTGTTCTGTCATTTCGGATTCCTGAGGCGAGCTGTTGCCGACCGATCGATCGATAATGCTTCCCTGTTCACTACTTGTTTCACTGTCTACACCATTATTTTCCACCCGCTCCATTTCCCTATGCACTATTACCAAATTACTACTTTGAATGTCTGTTACTTCATTACATAGTGTTGCTGATAAGCTACGCTCGTCGTCACTATTATTTATCAGTTTACTTTGGAGCCTAGTGTTTCGTTTTTCACACGCCATTATTGTCACAATATTTCACACGATAACACAGAAAAGCACAATTTGAAGAGGAAAAATAAGAGAACACATTAACATAGCACTGAAAATAATATCTAGTTAATTGCAGCTGCGAAATACTTGGTGCAAATCTACATGCATGCCACAACTGTTTTACTGTACAACAATGAAAGACCGCAACTACAAAGTAGATTATCTCTACAGTTACGCACTAGCAATAAACAAAAGCTACACTAATTACACAAACTACAAGAAAAAATCAGAAGATGCCAGTGAGGTATCCTCGGCTAAGGGTCGACATATTAAACGTCCCCTTAGAAAAATTATACATGACTGTGCTTAAACTGATACACAATATTTTTAGCGCAATGGAATCTGACTTTCAAATATCCCTACAAAAGAATGGCCCTGACTAACATTAACCTATACCTTTCACAAATCACTTACCCCACAAAAATCTTCGTAACTCAAGCTACTGCAATACAACGAGCGCCACTACTGCCAGCTAAATAAAAGATTCAAACTACGGAAGGCACTAACTACTGATAGGCATAGTTAGCAAATGAAAGATTTTAATCGAGAACAAACAAAGTATTTACCTTAATAGTCATCAAAAGTCATCATATATATAGTAGTTCATGACATCCATTCTTACAATTTTCAAAACTCCGCCATTTCTCTCCCCACATCCACCACTGCTGGCGGCTCACCTCCAACTGTGCAACGCTACACACTGTTAACAGCCAACTGCCCAACGCTACAATGGCGAGTATTACAACAATGCAAAGCAGCCACAGACTGCACACAGCACAGCCAGTGATTTCCATACAGAGTGCTACGTGGCGTTACCAATAAGGAAAATAAACAGCCTACTCACATAGACGACACGCTCAAACTTGAAAACATATGATTACACTGTGGAGCACTTAATTTACGATATTTACTAAAATCCGTAATGAAATGGTGAGAAACATTTTACATTTATTGTCTTTGTAGTTGAGAGATTGCTCATTTTATTTTAATATCCAGTTTCTAGCTGCACTGCAGCATTGGTTAAAATAAAATTTAATAGATGTACTAATATCACTATTTTCTGTCTACAGACCCAGTAAAGAATAATTTTATGATGTACTCTCTTAGAAAAGAGAGCACAAATAGACATTTCCCTTCACAGGAATTGCAAAAATTTGTTTTTAACGATTTGGTAACTTTTCTGCTAGAGTAAGTCATCATGATGCATCATTCTAGTGTTAAGATGTGACATAGGTATTAAACATGGCCATTTTTACTGTAATACTTTTTCTGCCTGAGCTATGTCCTGTTTAGACATAAGTTATTGCATTTGCTGCTGCTGTTTTCCAGGCATAGTGTTACTGAATTTGACTTTGTATTACTCTGTTAATCCAGTTTTACTACTGATTTATTTTTATTGTTTGCTGCACATTGCCTTATATTAGTTGTAATATTGCAATTGCTCTGCTAATTTATTTTACTGCTGCTTGCTTTGCCAATTTGAATTTTTGTCATTGCTGTATGTGTTAATTGTTTTGTGCTGCTGCATTTCCTCGTCCCTTAGTATATAAATCTGAGCTCAGTAGATTTAAGTTAGCTTAAGAGGGGGTAGACTATATAAGAAACTAACTATGATGATTTGGAAGAAATGCATTGAGAAGCTATAAGAAAATGGTTTGGACAAAGAAAAGTAGTGTACAGTGGAGAAAACCTATTTTTGAAAGAGGATGTGAACAGAATACAGAAAGCAGGCTTAGATAGGAATTTTGGTAATAATGATGAACGAAGGGAGATCTCCATGCAAAATACTGCAGTAAAACAAACCCTGTCGTTTCATTTTGTGTCATCCCTCTATGTGTTTGTGTACCCTTGTGTGTTTGTGTTTTTCCTGTTTTTATGTATTTAGCTGATGAGAGCTATGTTGTAGAATTTTTCTAATACTATGTTATTTACTTTGTAAAGATGTTTAGACATTATTTATCTGTTCTGTTTTGTTGCTCATGTGAGAAGTTGACGTTTCAAAAGTTATTCTGATCTTTCATGTATGTACTTATGTCATAATTCCTGTGACACTGATTTATATGTTATTTCTATTCTTTTGTAAAGCCCATATTACTACAAATTGTCATCTGTATTGTTATGTTCTTTAATGATGTATTTTGTACCTTTGTTATTGTATTCTTATGTTATAAAATTGTAATTGACACCAGTTCATCAAATTAAGTAAATTGTAAGTTACATTTCCCCTGCACACGTTTCTGTTGGTCATAGTATATCGACAACATGTGAGAAATAGGGAATGACAGTGTTTGCACGTGTGTTAATAATTCAGCAAGGGATTCGTTAACAGCATTGCTGGTTCTAAGGACAATTAGAAAAAAAACTTTGTGAGTGCACAAGTGGTGTTTTATGGACTTGCTATATTGTCCACAAGACTCTTCGACGGTGATTGTGCACCTGCACAGTTTCAACAGATGGCTGCTGGCCGTCTCTACAACGACTATAGTGGGTCTGCATCTTTGATGGCCCACCAATACTGTAATATCTAAGAGGACTACAGTGGGTCTACTCTGTGATGACCTACCTACCAATATTCTTCGAAACTTCGACTGACTCTGTGGTGGGTTTGCTCTGTTGTGGACCATTACCTGTCTGCATGTCAAGAGTCAGCACTGTCTTTCCGTTGGAAGGACAACGCTACCTCTTCAAGACTGCATGGAAATCCACTACTTCCGTGTGCCTTCTCGTTTACTGCTCTCAGACCTGGAGAAAAAAAAAAAAACACTGTAATTTTACTGTGATGAATGATCAGGACTGTCTTTATGGACTGTGGGAAAATTTTAGCTTTTGACCAACATTGTATCAATAAGTGTGTGCATTTGATATCTTTGTTATTGTAATTATGAAATTTTTTTTTTCAAATCTGTGTTGGCCACTGCCCAAAACAATTTGTAAAATTTTTTGTGGGGAGCATGGGGGCTATGTAAGTAGGCGGTTAATGTTTTCTTATAGGTAACGCCACGTAGCACTCTGTATGGAAATCACTGGCTGTGCTGTGTGCAGTCTGTGGCTGCTTTGCATTGTTGTAATATTCGCCATTGTAGCCTTGGGCAGTTGGCTGTTAACAGCGCGTAGCGTTGCGCAGTTGGAGGTGAGCCGCCAGCAGTGGTGGATGTGGGGAGAGAAATGGCGGAGTTTTGAAATTTGTAAGACTGGATGTCATGAACTGCTATATATACAGGGTGATTCAAAAAGAATACCACAACTTTAGGAATTTAAAACTCTGCAAAGACAAAAGGCAGAGGTAAGCACTATCTGTCGGCGAATTAAGGGAGCTATAAAGTTTCATTTAGTTGTACATTTGTTCGCTTGAGGCGCTGTTGACTAGGCGTCAGCGTCAGTTGATGCTAAGATGGCGACCGCTCAACAGAAAGCTTTTTGTGTTATTGAGTACGGCAGAAGTGAATTGGCTGTTCCCTCAGCTCGAACAAGAAGCACAACAATTCATATCTCAGCAGGATGGAGCGCCACTACATTGACACTTATCTGTCCGTAACTACCTGAACGTCAACTACTCGAGGCGATGGATCGGCCGCCAGGCAGCCCGTGACAGCACTTCATCACTGGCCTCCAAGAAGCCCTGATCTTACCCCCTGCGATTTTTTCTTTTGGGGGTATGTTAAGGATATGGTGTTTCGGCCACCTCTCCCAGCCCCCATTGATGATTTGAAACGAGAAATAACAGCAGCTATCCAAACTGTTACGCCTGATATGCTACAGAGAGTGTGGAACGAGTTGGAGTATCGGGTTGATATTGCTCGTGTGTCTGGAGGGGGCCATATTGAACCTCTCTGAACTTGTTTTTGAGTGAAAAAAAACCTTTTTAAATACTCTTTGTAATGATGTATAACAGAAGGTTATATTATGTTTCTTTCATTAAATACACATTTTTAAAGTTGTGGTATTCTTTTTGAATCACCCTGTATTATGACTATTAAGGTAAATACTTTGTTTGTTCTATATTAAAACCTTTCATTTGCTAACTATGCCTATCAGTAGTTAGTGCCTTCAGTAGTTTGAATCTTTTATTTAGCTGGCAGTAGTGGCGCTCGTTGTATTGCAATAGCTTGAGTAACGAAGATTTTTGTGAGGTAAGTGATTTGTGGAAGGTATAGGTTAATGTTAGTCAGGGCCATTCTTTTGCAGGGATTTTTGAAAGTCAGATTCCGTTGCGCTAAAAATATTGTGTATCAGTTTAAGCACAGTCATGTATAATTTTTCTAAGGGGACGTTTCACAAGGTTCATGTTATCATGAATTTTCCTGAATTTTGTTCGGTACACTAGCAGCATATAAGTAGCTATAGATATTCTATGACCTGAAGATTCTGTCCGCGTTGTCGCAGTCCACCCGCTCCGTATTCTTTCACCATAGTAAAATACCGACCTCCATTTAATCTGTACATATTTGCAGAGACTGCAACAACTCTACTTTTGTACACTAACGTGACAGTGTCCAAAATGTTTCCTGAGGCAGACGAACGCTTGATAAAACTCAGCTGGGCAGTGCTCACGGTATTCGAGCAGTCTAAGTGTGTGCGCTTGCAAATATCAAAAGCTGAAGTAGTCTGGTTGCAAACTAGCCATGATGAAGTGTGAACTGATGAATAGCCCATACATGTAATGAGTAGTTCACGATGATGGTGCTAGCAGCTGTACTGCGTGAGGGGTTTGTATCGTACTTCGGATACACCTTCGTCAGCTCCCCTAATCCTTACTAAGATTGAAAACGCTCTCCCCATTCACGCGAGAATGGTTTGAGAAATACACCACAACAAACATGTCTGGTGCCTCCGTGATCATTAACATGTTGTGAACAAATTTTGTGGTCAGAGGGGAATAATACCTATTGGCTCTGAGCACTATGGGACTTAACATCTATGGTCATCAGTCCCCTAGAACTTAGAACTACTTAAACCTAACTAACCTAAGGACATCACACAACACCCAGCCATCACGAGGCAGAGAAAATCCCTGACCCCGCCGGGAATCGAACCCGGGAACCCGGGCGTGGGAAGCGAGAACGCTACCGCACGACCACGAGATGCGGGCAATAACACCTATTGCTCGAAGTTATAATCACAACACCGAGATCATTATCGCTGTTGTTCTTCAGGGAAAAGGTGTTTTTCTGTATCAGGTTTTACAAATTCAATTCAGGATGAAAACGTAGGTGAATTCTACCTAGCACCATAAAACTGCACAGCAAAACTGTGTTACATAATTAAGATACAAGCAAAATCACCACTGTAACTAGACTCTCCAGGAGAACTAGTGTAGACGGTAATAAAATCATTACTGATACGGCACACAATATTGATAGTAACCTCAGACTTTCTGCAGTTAATGCGACACTCTACAAATACTTTCTTGAAAACTAGAGTAACAGAAATATTCAGATCTGTACATGATTTCAAAGTGGTACAAAAATGGACATGTTGCTTTGAATGTTCAAATATCTTCAAAAAATGTTCAAATGTGTATGAAATCGTATGGGACTTAACTGCTAAGGTCATCGGTCCCTTAGCTTACAAACTACATAACCTAAATTAGCCCAAAGACAAACACGCACCCATGCCCGAGGGAGGACTCGAACCTCCGCTGGAACCAAAAATCTTCAATTTTGCACTTTATAAGACGGTGAAGGTTAATATTCCAAGACTACAATATCACTGGATCAGACCTGGAATCAAAATCTTGTAGTGATATGCAATTCTGGAATAGTGCTCAACTGTATGCCTCACACATGCAAAGTACGACTAGCAGAAGATAATAAGCTTATATAAACTATTGTGATAGATTTTTTTCAACCGCGGAGGAGTATCTATGAAATGCTGAAAAACCTTGTTGAGACTTGAGGTTAGACACCAATGTCTATCAAGAGTTTATTTAAAATGTTTCGAGAAGTAAGTAAGGTAGAAATATACTGCTACCCCTACGCATTGCTCCCTTAGGTACGGCGTAAACTATTTTAGAGCACAAAGAGGCGTTTAAGAGATCACTCTTCCTTCGCTCCATACGCAAGTGAAAAGGGAAAGAAGTGCTTGGTTCAGTGGACAGTAACCTTTCGTAAGCAGTTCACAGTGATGTGCAGAGATGTAGACAATCAAGAACATGAATACAGTACTTGGTGAACGTAGCAAAGAGCCCTTCACTTGGATGGCTTGTGGCATTCTCCTGAAATTGCAGTAACTGTTGCTTCACAACGCTGTGGCAATTACGCTACTGCGCAAGTTGTCTCTGCTCTCTTTGGCAAACTCGCACAGAGCAGAGCGCAATTACGGCTGCTGTACTACTCTGATGAACAACGACTTCCCGTTAAATGAGGTGTAAGTCGCGATCTCCGCTGTGCTTCTGCCAAGTGTTTTATCTTATCGCCAGACATTCAGAAGTGGTTCGTAATTATTGGATTTTCGTTCATTTTACTTGTCATAAATCTGGAAATCAATTACTGTACATTTGTTTGTGTAACGAGTGTTGTTGCACCATAGTTTCATTGGCAACAGCTGTAATGTATAAGCATTAAACCTGTATTAGGACTTGTGCTCTGAAAGCTACATTATAACATTGTAATGCTTGACAAAAGATGCAAAATATGCTTTACACAAACAGAGCAAGGGAGAAGGCTCATCCGAAAAATCATAACTGAATAAACCTGTGTCTAGGACTCGAACTGTCACTCGAAGCCTTTTCGCGGTCGTATCAACTGATCCATTAGTATTAAGTGATCACCGTATGTCCATAAAAAATAAAATAAAACCAAGATATGAGAGTTGCCCAGAAAGTAATGCATCGAATTTTTTTCTACAACTATTGAACATAATGAGAATTACAGAAACGAAATGATGTTTTATCTACACTATTTTTCCACGCAATGTCCATCCCTTTCTATGGCCTTCCTCCAGCGCTAAACAAGGGCGTATATTCCTTGTCGGTACCAATCCTTGTCCTGGTCGCGATGCCAGTGCTTCACGGTATGAATGACCTCCTCATCGTCCTCAAAAAGTGTTCCACGAATGCCATTCTTTAATGGCCAAAACAAGTGGAAGTCCGAGGGGCAAGGTCAGGGCTGTAGGCTGGAAGGGGTAACACTCTCCAACCCTGTTTCGCGATGTGTTCAGAAATCTTCAGACTTGCATGGGGCCGATCTTTATCGCGTTGCAACAAAACATCTCCTGGGTTGCTGTAGCACCGAGGTCACCAGAAGCACGTCTTGAGTTTTGTTCATGTGTTGATATATGCTTCAGAATTAATGGTACCGCCATTTGGCATCACATCAATGAGAATCATACCTTCATAGTCCCAGAACACGGTGATCATGACTTTACGGGAGGAAGCAGTTGCTTTGACGTTTTTCTTCTGTGGGGAGTATGAATGGTGCCATTATATCGACTGTCGCTCTGTTTCTGGGTCAAAATGGTGAACCGAGGTTTCATCACTTGTCAAAATGCGGGACAAGAAGGCCTTCCCCTCACCCTCAAAACGTTGCAAGAGATCAAGATAAATGTTTTGTCTGTGCGATATGTGATTCACCGTTAGACACTCTTTTGAATGACCAAGAGGGCGGATAATTGCATCCACACTTCCTTTGCTGATTGTCAGATGCAGCGCAAACTGCCGAGTCGTATTGCTCCTGTCCTCGCGAATGACATCAGCTCGCTGCAACATGTCAGGTGTGACGGCCGTGGATGGTCTCCCCGACAGCTGAAAATTGACGAGCTCCATCGAACCGCCTAATGTCTCATTCTTCGTGCCCAGCGAGTAACTGTACTTCTGTCGACAGCAGATGCTCCATAGACCTTACACAAGCGTTTGTGAATGTTCTCCACAGTTACTTTCCCTGCAGTGAGAAATTTAATTACAGCACTTTGCTTGTAACGTACATCGCTTACACACGCCATTTTGAAACTGTCCTGCAGCTTCGCTACCTGTCGGAATCGACGGAAACTTGCCGTACTCACTCAGGTGAGTTCAAATAATACATACGTAACGAGAGCACACAGTTACACACGCGATCACTCCCCTTACGCTACTGCACCAAGATGGAGATCAGCTGGCTGTCGATCCGTTTTACTTTCCTCCTTGAAAATTTTTCCAACATAGGTTTAGCAATATAAATATGTTTAAATAGAATGCATAAAAGTTAAGCGTTGTTGAATAAAAATTACTTAAATGAACTATTCTGATAATATTTTGCACATTAACCAAATTAAATGTATCTTTTCAAGTAGTAAATTACGGACTGTATAACCTTTCTAAAAAAGGGAACTAAATCTTAATGTACAGAGTGTTTCACGATTTCTACTACATGCTTCTCTGGCTTTTGTCAAAGTCGCTTAAGTCGGCAGACTTCAGCATTTGTGTCACTTATCGTCTCTAGAATGATTACTCATTCGTCGCTGCTCCGCTCGTATAATGTTTTACCGCATCATGTGCCTTCAGCGCCATCGCAGCATAGAATCAAGCGGTGGGCAGTGGTCATAATATTTTGGCTTATCAGTGTAAACGATTTTAGCGATACACATCTGTTCCATAAAAGTGGTTTCTTTGTGCTTTTATTTGATCTAAATTACGCTGTGGACACGGCACTGCGTTTGTAGTCACGGTCCGCGGGGACGATTATTCTCATAGCAGAGGATAGGAACACAGGAGCCAGGAGAACTGACGTACTTCTCCCGGTAGATTCTGAGAATGTCTTTTCTTATTACAGTCAGAGTTTGCACCTTTATGAGCCTGTGTCCTTAGCGGGGGATCCTGCGTGTTCTACTGGCAATGCCGACATTCCCTTGAGGTGTGCTTACTTTCAGCACAATACAGTCAAAAGATTTTTATAAGGCAAGAAAGTGTGTTTGGCCCCTAAAATTACTTTACCGCTATTTTGTGGAACTTATTTAAACACACATCAGCAGAAGTTTTGCATAACCCCGGTTCCCAGAACTCCTGAAGATAGATGTTGACTGTGGATTTTGTACCACAGACACAGTCCCTTTGACTGTTCAGAGGCGTCACAAAACCCGCCCGAAGATGTAAACAACCATGCATGAGCAGCGCCTATTGGACGGAGGGATTCCGACAGCCGACCAGTTCTAGGTATTCCACCAGGAAAGAGGTACGCGGCTCGTGTTGTCTATAGTTCAGCCATGACTAGACGGTCAATACCGCGGTTCGATCGCGTCCGCATTGTTACTTTGTGCCAGGAAGGGCTGTCAACAAGGGAAGTGTCCAGGCGTCTTGGAGTGAACCAAAGCGATGTTTTTCGGATATGGAAGAGATGTAGGGAGACAGGAACTTCGATGACATGCCTCGCACATTCCGCCCAATGGCTACTACTGCAGTGGGTGACCTCTACCTTCGGATTATGGCTCGGGAGAACCCTGAGAGCAGTGCCACCATGATCAAAAATGCATTTCGTGCAGCCACAGGACATCGTGTTACGACTATGCGCAATAGGCTGCATGATGCGCAACTTCACTCCCGACGTTCATGACGAGGTCCATCTTTACAACCAAGGCACCATGCAGCGCGGTAAAGCTGGACCCAATAACATTCCGAATAGACCACCACGTTCTCTTCACTGATGAGTGTTGCATATGCCTTCAACCAGACAATCGTCGGAGGCGTGTTTGGCGGCAACCCGGTCAGGCCGAAGGCCTTAGACACACTGTCCAGCGAGTGCAGCAAGGTTGAGGTTCCCTGCCGTTTTGGGGTGGCACTATGTGGGGCCGATGCACGCTGCTGGTAGTCATGGAAGGCGCCGTAACGACTGTCCGATACGTGAATGTCATCCTCCGACCGACTGTGCAACCATATTGGCAGCAAGAAACCTACCGCAGTCATCAGTGACGTCTTAGGTTGTATGCCCTTTCTGATACTCTCCTAGACGTCATTGTCGCTACGAAGCAGAATGAGTTTAGCGTCGTCAAGCTTAGTTACCCATAATGAAATAGACCTGATTTTTTGACCTTACAGCTGACAGAACTGGACGTACACTCGACAGCAAAAAAAGTGGGTCACCCCTGAATTCCAACGTGTAGGCTGCAACTGAATGTATGCAACCAACAAAGCATATCTGTGTTGCACATAGTCGCAACCCTCCACAGTACAGTCGTTGTAAGATACACAATGGGTACCACTAGAGAGTACTAGAGAACACCAGTCTTTATGACAGTCCGTCCAGATGTAAAGTAAAACCACGATAGTACAGAAGAGATCAGACAGTCCTTAACGTTTGTAAACTAAACTTAATTACAATAAGTGACATTTCAAATGTTATGGGACAACTAGTTTTGTCACATAAATCGTTCAGTAATCCTTAGGCACAATTAAATATTTGAGACAGTATATGGATTTATAAAGTTGTATGGCAATTGGAAATTGTCTGAAAGGATTACCCAACACATGCTGAACGTCGTTCAACGTTCAACGGGGAGTGGTTTCACATCAACTTTATGTAATACTAAGCAGTTAAAAAAAAACGTGATTAACGGCGGCAACCACTCTACGGAAATCCCTACATTAACAGCGAATCACAAGTAATATCATTGTACACATTACTCATCAACAGTTAGTTGTACACGAAGTTGTACCTTAAATGACATGACCAACGTCTTCGTTCTGGATCCGGATGCAAACCCAGAACGTAAAGCCATTGTTAACCAAGCAAAGCTTTGTGCCTTATCGAGACACGATCACTAGGCAGAAAGAGACGTCAAATATTGACGTTTGCACCAGTATCAGTTATAAATTCTCAAATTGAACGTAAATGACGATAATGTTTGTACGAAAGCAGGAACCTTCTTGATAATTAACCTCGAAAGACGTTGTATAGTGTTGCATTGTCAAGGAATAAAGGATGTACATGTTTAAAATTGAAATGCCATCATGTAATGCTGGGGACAAGGAAGCGAACCCAGCACCTAATCGGATTGTTGAATAAGTACGTAAAATCAGAATGTAGATATCACAGTTTGTCACCAGTAGTGGGGTTGGAACCTTAAATGACGACTGAAGTTGTATTGCCTGACCGGGATTCGAACCCGGCGCCTACCGACGTCGTTGCCTAACCAGGAACAGACGAGAAATGTCCAATGTTGGTTCACCATCAGCGAGATGTGCACGCGTTTAACTAGAAATAAGGTGACGAAAACGTCTACGCTGACTGAGAGTCGAACGCCGCACACATGGTTATGAAGACACGCTAATAATCAACTTCATATTCAGTAGTAGCTAGGAGTAGCATGTTTAGTTGCAAACCTTAATGACTTACTCATCCCTAGTAACGTGCTGCCTAGTATCTGCGATATCATGATGTTAATTTACAAGTGGATTCACTGCCGTGAAGAGCAATGTTCTCTAGTAGTCGTGTGTCATTGAGATGTAAATGAAGTGCCTCAGCAGAAAGTAATTTCCGTCGTGCAGCACGTAGTGTTTCAGAGACACTGAGAACATGTTATAAGTGCACAAAACGTGTATTATATACTAAGTATATACTATTATTTGGAGAAGCTGCCGCCAAACCTGTTTACTTTTTCATTCCGCTCAGTTGTCGTGGTTGAATACAGGTTTTCTTAAGGCTACATCTAATGCACAGCGCTTACAAGAAAGTATAGTTTCCTGTGTCATGCTATTGCTAGCTAGGTGATATATTTTGTGGTAGCTATGTTTAAAATGAATGTATTTTTGAAAGTATTGTTCGCCAAATATTTGAATAAATCGTCAACTGTAGGCGTGCCTGCACATGTTGTAGCATAATAGCTGTAGCTGCGTTAGCCTGTACTACAGACTTGGGTAGACTAGGTGTAACTTTTGATCCTTCAAGTGGAGATCGTGGCCCTGCGGCCCGGGTCTGTACTAGCCGCGGATCGCGAGCTACGGGCCAGCCAGGCTGGCCGAGGCGAGACGGAAGTGAGCGATCTGACGGTGGTTTGGGGGGCCAACAGCCCGGGACGAGCCAGCACGGCTGCGCCGCATGCCTCTACCTCTGCCTCTGCCGCTCTGTTTGACGTAAATATGTTTACCTCCTCTCCTGGAATCAGTATAAGAGTGGCAAGCAGAAATACACATCAGGCTGTCTGCCGTAATGGCTCACTGGGAGAGGTGTATTCGAGGTAGAGTCAAAAAATGGTTCAAATGGCTCTGAGCACTATGGGACTTATCATCTGAGGTCAAAAAATGGTTCAAATGGCTCTGAGCACTATGGGACTCAACTGCTGTGGTCACAAGTCCCCAGAACTTAGAACTACTTAAACCTAACTAACCTAAGGACATCACACACATCCATGCCCGAGGCAGGAAGTGAACTTGCGACCGTAGCGGTCTCGCGGTTCAAGACTGAAGCGCTTAGAACCGCTCGGCCACTCTGGCCGGCCGAGGTAGAGTCGTCGCTCTCATTGAGGAAGGAGGTTGTTCCATCAGAGAAGCTGGCAGGCGGTATGGAGTACCACATACCACTGCAACGAGATGGTGGATGTGGTGGATGTCTGCCTTGAAAGAGGCACCACCAACAGGTCTCCTGGCTCAGGCAGGAAGAGAGGGATCTGACAGCAGGAATACAAGGACCTAGTGTCTAGGAGCAGAGAAAATCCCTTTCTGAACGCGAAGCAGTTTCGGCGGGAGATCAACTTCCCCGGCTCCAGTGACACGATTCGCCGAAGGCTGAGGGACGCTGGACTGCATGCACGACGATCCGCCGTGAATCAAAAGCTCAGCGAAGACAACGTTTTATACCGGCTAGCATTTGCGGAGCTCCATCTGAGGGCGTCGTGGGACAACGTCATTTTCACTGATGAGAAGGTGTTTTCCACCAAAAACGACGGTCCACGAATCGTTTACAGGCCGCAAGGGACTCGCCATCGACGCGAATATGTAACCACGACGAGAAGAAGTGGCCGGCTATCTGTTACCTGCTGGGATTGGAATTCTCCGAGAGGGGCAGGAATTCTTCACAGGGTAGAAGGAACTCTGGACAGCGCGCAGTATGCCCACATATTGGAAAATGTGATGCTTCCGTCAGTGCGAATGCTGTACGCAGAAGGGTACGTCACATTGGAAGAGGACCATTCTCCCATTCACAAGACTGCATTTGTTCAGCACATATTGTCTTTACTCTCTCCCAAATCCACGATTGGCGTCAACGTCATGGACTGGCCGCCACGGGCGGCTGATATGAACTCCATGGAAAACATGTGGGCTGAGGTCGCCAGAACATTAACAGAGAACTGGCCACGAAACCAACCAACTACTGCGGACGCTCTTTGGGATTGCGTCCTGGAAGCCTGGGAGGAAGTTGCTTCTTCAGGCTGTTACGTCCGACGGCTTATACATTCTATGCCAAGACTCATGATAGAAGTACAAAATAATGAAGGATTCTGGATAAAATATTACAGTGCTTAAAATGTTTTGTTATGTCTTCTTTTTCGTCATTTTTCCTCAAAATTCAAATGGCTCTGAGCACTATGGGTTTTAACTGCTGAGGTCATCAGTCTCCTAGAACGTAGAACTACTTAAACCTCTCCTAAGGACATCAACACATCCATGCCCGAGGCAGGATTCGAACCTGCGACCGTAGCTGTCGCGCGGTTCCAGACTGTAGCGCCTAGAACCGCTTGGCCACTTCGGCCGGCCATTTTTCCTCATTGGAAGCTAGTGGAAGATCGCGTGGCAACAGAAAAGATAGAATATGGGTTAGCTGTCCTTTGAGTGGCCCTTTTAATTCAAGTGGGTTTCTTTTTAAAATACAGTTTGTTAAGTATTCTATTTTGATTTCATTTATACCATGTCTACATTATAAACTAATCAGCGTAGATGGACTCTGTCACAGTAGTTTTTGTTATTTCAAATACGTCTCTCTCTTCCCCTCCATGCATGAACACACCCTCCATCCTCCACACAATACGCCAACGATTTCATATTATGTTTACTCACTGCGCGCGATTAGCCGAGCGGTCTTAGGCGCTGCAGTCATGGACTGTGAGGCTGGTCCCGGCGGAGGTTCGAGACCTCCCTCGGGCATGGGTGTGTATGTTTGTCCTTAGGATAATGTAGGTTAAGTAGTGTGTAAGATTAGGGACTGATGACCTTAGCAGTTAGGTCCCTTAAAGTTTCACACACATATGAACATTTATGTTTACTCGTTGTTAATATCTCTTCTATTCTCTCTCACACTCTCTCTCTGTCACTATCGCCGCAAGTGCCCTTCTATTACACTTTTCCCCAAAACTTTGTAAACAAATCTAGCGGTTTCCAATGACGCTACATTTTCTCTTTTAATTGCTGCAGTCTTTACTCTCTATCATTCCTCTCACCACCTATGAAACCGTATTCGTTGATCTCCCTTTCCCTGTAACCCATTCTTCGTTCTGAGATCAGTCCTTCCTTATCTCTCGGTCCTAAGATAAAACGAACTGTGGCACACGTCTAAATAAACAATACTTTGCAAGCATTTCACGCTTATATTTTGCACTTCTGCACTTCAATCCATTCCCAGATCCCGCCCTCCTCCCTGTTACGCGTCCCTTGACATCTGCATCTACATCTAAATGAATACTCTGTAATTCATAATTATGTGCTTGGCAGGGGGTTCTGTGGTCTGGTGGATTAATCTTGTATTGAGGTGTAAAACGTGTAGGTTCACATCTCACGTCGGGCGTAAATTTTTAACACACACAAGTAGCTCTCCTTCACCCCTAGTAACGCCAAGTGCAGAACGCCTGTAAGCTCCGTAGTTCAATATCCGCAGTAAAGATAACATCCCTTCGCTGCCGACTGGGCCTTCGTTTGAGCTGTGACAGATGGAGAAACCCCGTAAGGCAGAAACTCTGTCATCAGCAAGCCGTCGTAAACTAGAAAACGTAGTTCATTTTAATGAACCAATGGGCATGTAAGTTCATAAGGGTCTTACTTGAATTGAAACTGAGACGTTGAAAATTGTGGTGCTGGACTGGGATTAGAATTCGATTTCACTATGTTCCCGAAGATTGCAAACACTTCTAGGCGTCCTCGAAAGGCACCTATCTGGTTTCGAATCCTGATCAGCACAAAATATTCATTATTTCATTTCAAGCCCTCGCATGTGCACTCCGAACTACTGGGGAAAAATAGTTGCATTTTCAACGTCTCTTCCTGCGTTGTCAGCTGTAGCGTGTTCATTTCAACTCACAGCCACATGATAAGCGTTTTATCACAACATTACAAGATCAAACGTTTCCTTACTTCTTTTCAAGTTCAAACATTCCTCTCCATCCTACTGGTGAAAACGGATTTGGGTTTGAGGTTGTGATCGTTGTGATCACCAACGACGACATGTTGTGGATTCAAATTCTAGCCAGCAGAGTATTTTCCAGCACATCATTGACAGTAGAAACATGCCATTCCTAGCTATTATTGGAAAAGAATTTGATAGTAAACGTTTCTTCATGACCACGTGTACGGGGTTTGAATTCCATTCAGCACAGAACTTTTCGTCGTCTGATGTCTAGCTAAACATGCGCCTATCTCGCTACTGATGAACCAACAACAGCTATTTATCGTCTGTTCCTGGCTAGAAAACGACGGTGCTAGATGCTGGGCTCGAATCCCACTCAGGCAAAAACAATTCTATCGTCAATTAAGGTTCCAGCATTTCGCTATTGGTGAAAACATTTGATATTTAACTTTTGATTTTATGTACAGTCGTGCTCAAAAGTATCTGAACGATCTGAATTGCATTTCACCTGATTCCCATGCGACCTACATAACGCAGCTGTCTAGCAGGTCCTCTAATCGCTCCTTGGTACAGTCGTTTGACTATTGAAAATGGTTCCAACAAGTCACCCCTAGAAAACACTGCTCTGTATCGCAATAACTCTGGATGTCAAGTAATACCACGATACTAAAAATATCAGGGAACACCTCATCACGGGTAAGACTGTACTTAAGGCTTGTAAGCTCGCATTTATTGCAAAAACTGACATATCTGAAATGTTAGCACTCTCATTATTACGTCAGATAGGTAATGCACGTAGTAAGTTCGTCGTATTCATGATTTCCTCTTCAAAGTAACATACCATACTTGTTATTTAACACAAAATGTCATTAAAAATTTACGTTATTCACGAGCAGCTAGTTGAAAATATGTATGAACTTCAAATGCCACGACGAACCGCCTCGTTCTGCATATGGATTCAAACCCAGGTCATGCAGGCTAGGCCGCGGTGGCCGTGCGGTTCTAGGCACTTCAGTGACGGAACCGCGTCACTGCTACGGTCGCAGGTTCGAATCCTGCCTCGGGCATGGATGTGTATGATGTCCTTAGGTTAGTTAGGTTTAAGTAGTTCTAGGTTCTAGGGGACTGATGACCTTAGATGTTGAGTACCATAGTGCTCAGAGCCATTTGAACCAATCACGAAGCCTAAGATTTCGTGGCTCACGGAAATTAACAGTCATTCCTGGCTAGGCATAAAGAGAGTGATATACCTCATTTTTGGACAGTATCCGTTAGCAAATATCAACTTTAAATTACATAATGTAACATTTTTAACGGACGCGAATCCCTATCCAGCATCTATTGTCCCTGTTAACGAACTACGAGAGATGTTAAATACTGCTTCTTCACAAGTAACTTACTTGAAATGCAGTGAGGTAAAGCTTTGTGTAGGACAAGGATTCGAACCCAGAATCTAATCGGATTGTTATCGAAGCACAATCAACTTTGACATATCGGATTTTCTCGGCAGTAGCTATATGTATTAAATGAAATGACGAGACGAAACATTAATTTTTCCTTTCCAGGACTCCAACCCGGCACATATCGCTGTTATATTCTAGAGAAAAGGAACGTTAAGTATGGGTTTGTTACACCAGCAGTGACATGTGAGCATGTTTGAACTAGAAATAATATGACGAAGTGTTCAGTGCTGACTGAGAATCGAACCCCAAACATATCGTTGTTGACTACTCACAAAGAGGCGACACTTACCGACTGTTTCTCCACCAGCAGCTAGGAATAACATCCCTGAACTTACAGTGATCTCGCGAATAGGTCTGTGTCTCACTGGGAGTCAAAAACGTCAGATATCGTTAGTGTTGACAACGAATGAAAATGCATTAAAAATAAAAATTATTATCCACCAGCAGATAGGTGTTCTCATGCTAGAGCTTGAGAATACATAGTGAAAATGTTAGTGCTGGGCCAGCATTCCAACCCATTCATGCGCAATATGTGGAGATGTTAAGGAATCTGCAGTTTTGAACAAACAAGTTGTAGTCGAGCTGTATTGTCACAAAGGGATCAAATTCCGCGTTAAGGGCGGTCTGAGTTGCATTCCCAGTTCAGAACCAATTTTATCGACATACAGAAGCACAAATAAAAGGCGGAATAAGTGTCCTGTGACCATACACAGGGTTTGTTTCGTCACTAGAAATAAATAATTAGTATAAGAAAAGTTACTGGTGATAGAGTCTCTACATGTCGCCACTCCTTACTTTATGGCAGAGAAGGAATATCATGTTTAATGTGATTTTCAGACCACAATGGCATTATACCTTTTTCACTTGGCGTAGCCAGAAGAGAATAGAATCTACCTCTCCTTATCAAAAAACATCTGCAGAAGTTGGAATCGAACCGAGACCAACAGCATAGGAAACTATCATCAGCCCAACAAACCACCACACCCACTTCTCGACGGCTCATTTCTCTATCATAATACCGTTGCGGCACATAAGATGAGAATTCCGACACACAGGCCCCCTGTAGTGGTTTGCAGGATGTTCAGTACATTCATTTACTTGGTTGACCGAATCGCCATGAACTAGCTGCCTTGGCTACCCAGTGAATACAGTCGACTCTATTTTGTAATCACCGAAATAAAATAACGCAACTCCCACCTACACAGAACTGCCAACAGTGTAGGATGCAGAAATTTAAATAGGAAGTGTTCCTTTCGATTTGAGCTACTCTATTGCGCTATCTGTTTGTTGAAACCATCGTGCAGTGCAAAATAAATGCTGTAACAGTCTGTCTCTCAGAAGTCTATATCCGGCCATATGCATTATCTCACAGCACTGTGGAATGCCAAAGTTCTGGAGGAACTGTTGTTCACTTCCAGAGGTGCTGTACCTGTGTCACAGCTAGTAGCGTAACGGTAAGCGTCTTGCGCTGATGATAGGATGTCGCGTGTTCTGTTACATTTCAACTACATTTTTTTACACGCAATTCTGCTGTCTGCTAAAGTATTCAATTTAATGGAACTTTGAACATAATTCTCTTCACTTCTCAACCCAAAATAGTCGCATGAGGAAAAAAGGCTAACTTCTGCGTCATTTTGTTCTTTTCAGGTTTAATAGACGGCCAGGCAGCAATTGCGCTCGAAGCTTTTGTATTATGTATGGGGAGAGCGCATCGTGCCAAAGTAGTCAGAAATGTATTTTCTACATTGTCTGTCGTCTGGTAGTGGCATTTTATTCTTCTTCAAACCTTGTTTGACAGCTTTAACTCAGAACAAGTTTTCTACATGCATGTAATCAATAAACTGCAAGTGCATTGTAAGACTGTTATAGATAACATCAGAGAATTCGCATATATCGTTGATGATTAATTTCTCTCTCATGTTTAGCATTGTTTTAACAACACTAAAAGAAACCTTACGAAAACTGTGCACTGTATTGTAAGAAAGGAAATAAAACTACCCACGATAACCTTACGACGAAAGTCTGTTTTTTACAAAACTGAGTATCGGCACAAAAGCGTGCCTCTATTTGCACGAATTAGTAAAACACTATTCACTTAGATTTCGATTGGGTCTGTGTTTAAACGGTATGCTGTGTCATACTCAACAGGTACGCAAACGTGGCATTTCATAAATAAACTTACGTATTCCTAGAAATCCTAAATTTCCTTGTCAGCAGCGGAAAGAGGCGTTACCTGTTGTGCAGCATTATAAGTTTTTCACCATTGCACTGTGAGCTGAATGTATTTTATTACGATTTGCTTATCGATGTTTGATCTAACTGCTTGCAGCTCTTACACAGAAGGGATAGAAACGTTACATTCAGCGAGGCTGGAACCGCGAACCATAACAGTCGCGTTTGCACAGGTCAGCACGTCAACACACAGCCAGCGGATAGATGTAGTTTGCGCCATCCTCTTAGGTCAATAGTGGTTACAACTCGTAAACCGCTATTTACAGGACGAGATTAGTTGCGATTACCACGTTCAATGACTTTTCTGGGCTGAAAACAGTAAATTTACAATCTTATGTTACACCTCAAGCGATAACAACTCAGGTTATTCAATGGAAATGACACAAGAAATCAAGTGAACTTTGAGGCTTAATTCCGTGCACACCAGGAAGTAACTCTTCGATCGCAGAGTTGCCAAACATACCTTGCGTCTACATTACCAGCAGGAAGACGACGAACCGATGTGATCCTACAGCGGGCTGGGAAGTGACCATAGCTGGCGCCTCAAAGACGCAACTGCTACGGCCTGGGATACGTAATGCGTCTGATTCGCATTTCTGTAACTAGGTTTAGGGACTGTAGCTTAGTTGCTAATAATACTCAGAACTGACTGCTACTAAGCATCATAAATCAGTAACTCTCATAGTTGTTTTTATATTTCTTTCGTAACTGTACTCAAAACTAAGAAATTCATCCACGGACGTTTTCGTGACTCGCAGATATTCGAGCACAACAAACAAATAAAAATAAAAAGAGAATGTGGGTGTGTGTGTGTGTGTGTGTGAGAGAGAGAGAGAGAGATAGAGAGAGAGAGGGTAAAAAATTGTTGTAAAGACATTGAATACTGGGATGTAAAGAAATGTTTCATTAAAATAACTCGCTCCACATCATTACGAAATGTCGTATTCATGATCTATGGAACAAATATTAACCTAATCTAATCTGATCATATCATATTGCTGACTATCCATGATGAGTCATGAAGTACCGAAATTTTCGCCTACATCAGTAACCAAATCTAAACTTGAAAATAAAAGAAGACAGTTTTTGTAATAAACTGGGACTCCTATCAAGACCCTTTCATCCCTGTTAACTAACCATGAAAAATGTCTCATACACCTCAAATCAGAAGTAACGAAGTGTGTATGAATTTAAAGATGAAGCGCATGATGTGAACTTCTGCGACGGAGATAAGAACCCAAGACGTAATCGGATTGTTAACCAAGTAAAACCAAATGTTACGTATAGGTTTTTCTTGCCAGCTACTAGGTGTTTAATCTAAAATAAGGACTCTAATTTTTGTGCCTGAGCGACAATCGAACCGCACTCCTATCGTTCTTCTTTATTGTCCACGAATATTGCTTAAGTATCAGTTGCTTACTCACCAACAGTAAGATGCGTGCGTGTTTGTCCAGAAATTGTTGGCAACATGAACAGACATTAAAAATGCACGTTAATTTTCTCTAGCAGGCCGGTGTGCACGTGATAGGGCTTGACATGGAGTTATGAATATTTTTGTACTGGATCAGGATTCGGACCCACATATTTATCTTTGGAGGAGACCTAGAGAATACTGCAGTCTTGGGAAAAGGAATGAAATGATTGAACTGTACTGTTCCGAGAGATTCAGATCCTCGGAAGAGGAGATACGAATTCGAATCACAGTCCAGCACCAAATTTTTCAATGTCTCTAGTTTAATCAAGTACAAGTAAAATAAGAGCCTTGTTCCTTTAGGCGGCTATCAGTTCATCAAATAAAATAAAATTTTCTAATGTAAGTAAGTTCACTGGTGACAGTATTTCTGTTTACCCCGACCTCCACCTATGTCAAAATGGCTCTGAGCACTATGGGACTTAATATCTATGGTCATCAGTCCCCTAGAACCTAGAACTACTTAAACCTAACTAACCTAAGGACAGCACACAACACCCAGCCATCACGAGGCAGAGAAAATCCCTGACCCCGCCGGGAATCGAACCCGGGAACCCGGGCGTGGGAAGCGAGAACGCTACCGCACGACCACGAGATGCGGGCCCACCTATGTCATTTTCCAACGTAAACCGGCTCTACCCAGTTTGGAATGAAGGAACGTGATGTTTAATGCGGATTCTGGATTATAACAGCTTTCTCTTGAGGTTACCAGAGGTAAAGTAAATCTGTTTGTGCCTCTTAAAACTAGTCACGGTGGAGAAAACGCGAGTTTATTAAATGGTTAAGTTGAAGCAAGCTTCTGACGTGGAGATTATGCTATTCTCATGTCAGCAGGATGTAAAGACTCTTCTAGGCGTCATTGCCTCGATTTGAAGCCATTTGGAAATTTTCACTAATTCAGGAAATTTCTTAGTTCCAGAAAATCCACTGTGAAGTGTGAAGTTACCGGATAATTCGATTATCACCGTCATTATTACTATAATTTTCTTTATACCGCTGCTGGAACTCATGTGCTTGAAGATCATTTAAGGCCTTTTGGTCATTATAGAAGTAGTTGCCCAAGAACAAGTTCTTTCCCTGTCTACGGAATCCTTTTCATGTTAATATAAAAGATCAGCAATTACTCGTAGATCACATTAAAACTAAAGTAATTGATGAAGACCTTACTTGATAACGAAAACGCGCTGTCTTTCTTCATTTACTTGCGCCTAGAAATGGCTGTTGAATACTGCCAAACCAAAAGCCAAGGGATCTTACTGCCTTCCAATATACGTCACTGTCGGTTCTTCGGTATGATTTGGTCGACGTGGCCTGTTTCGAGTTGTGTATGACACAGAATGTTTAAGAAAATCAATTGTTTTCCTTTGCAATAAACAGAAACATTTTCATTCTAAGCTATCCAAGTCCAAAATTTTCGCAATATTAGTTCAAATCTAATATTCGCTTCCATAATGTAAGGAAAGTATTTCACAGTTGCAAAACCCGCATCCGACTCACTGTCCTTACACTTAGTCGCTGGCCATAAATTCTAGCTCAAAGTGACGCCAGTTTAAGTAACCTAATGTAGCGAAGACTGTTTGCCAGTGCTCTTTCTCACCGGAAAATATGCAATTCACTCATTGGGCTCCATAAGTATAGTGTAACAGTAATTTCTGCGTGTATGCAATGTATACGGATTGTAGAACGTAGTGGTGCTCTCTCTTCCACTTCTGTGTACAATATGCCTGACCTAAACGGGCCCTTTATCATTACAGTCCCTGGGCGGTGCAACATCATATTGACAACAGTAATGTGCTTATATTGACAACCTCATTGTTCGTTTTACCCGATTTTGTAATCATTTAAGTAAAACAACATGACCTTCGAGTGGGAGACATTTCATCCCCCTTTTCCTTCTGTGAAATTTGTCAGTAAGCTTTTTGCCTTCGATCCAGCGAAATGCGACAGAGTACGGCTGGTAAACGATTTACAAACCACGATTTAGTGCCGTTATCTCAAATAGGAAAAGCTCTTCATCCAGGTACGAAGTTTGTAAAACAAACTTCCCAAAGTTTGCGACCTCATTTTAATACCTCGTGGGAGCAGGCATACTATTTTGCTTTTTGAACACCGAACAATAACACACAAAGATAGAAGATGGAAGGATACAAAGAAAAAATCAGACTCATGGGTGTGGATCCATTTCATCATAAGTTCATCATAAGAAGACTAAACAAGAGGGAAACATTACGACAGCAATGAATACGCTGGTTAGTATACATTATTTGTATAGATCTGAAGATGAAAAAGCACAGATCTGCACAGTGCCCGCAACTGCAGTTTAGTTTCTGTCTTAATGGCCATAATTTTTAGTTTCTTCTCTTCTGAATTAGCAAATGAATTGGTTATTACGTGGTACAGAATAATTAGGTAACTGTGTTTCTTACAGCTTCCATTCGCACCAACGTTTCTCTACACTCTCGTGCAATTCATGAAATTCTACTTGTATGATCACAAGACTGCACATAGATGCAATCGATTTCAAGGTTCAAAGTGTTTGTTATCTTACTTTTCGTGACAGGTTGGCAAAGATGATTTCCAAAGACTTTTTATTGTACTGAAATAATCTTTTGTAACAAAGTAACAAGGTAAGTGTTTTATTCGTATATATTTTGTGGGAAACTGAAATCGTGATGGAAGATTACACACTTAAATGTTTGACACAGCTGGTAGGAGAAAACGCTGCATATTAACCAAACCCCGCGCCTCCTCTCCGTATCCTCCTATGACACGAGCACAGGATTTTCCTCCTATAACGCTACAGAGCTGTTCCTAGTATAGCTGAGAATTGGCAACATCGTCATAAACATTTGGCAACACTGTGACAGTGCAATTACTTCCGCGTATGGTACTGAACTGACTCGCAAAATTCACTTGATATTCCCTTTCCATTTGAATGACTCGTGGTATATAATCCTCACGTAAACTAAGACACTGAGACATAAATTTCAATGTTTTAGCTTAAGAAATGCTATTCTTCACATAAGTGACAACTTTTAACATCTTTCACGATGCGTTATGAGGCTGAGCGACCAATACCATGACGAGAGTGGCGTGCTGGCAGCAGCGTGTCCGTAGCCCCGTGGTACCGCCCGTGTCTCGTGTTCCACCGGTTAAGAAAATCGGCAGTTCTAACTGTGGTAGGGGCAGAACATGCGAGCTTTTTTTTGTGTATTATTTCATGGAGCTGCGAATTCCCAGAAAAAATTCTGTAACAAATTCAGAAGAAAACCTTTACACAACAAATCCTCTTGGCAGCTCGACTCAGTAACTTGTGTTAATGGTCGTAGATCTCGGCTTTCTGACTGCCAAGCTGCTATACAATACAAGCGTCTCTGAAGAAATTCGAATCGACCGTCAACGATACGAAATTCAATAATGTTCTTCCCTTAACACTTCCATGCCAGGGTGATAAGTATGAAGGAAATAAATTGATTAGCAAATCGTAAGAAAATACTTTCAGCTCATAGTGCAATGGTGAGAAACTTACAATGTGGCACAACAGGTAACGCCTCTTACCGCTGCTGACAAGCAAATTCAAGGGTTTCTAGGAATACGTAACTTTATTTGTGAAATACCGCGTTTGCATACCTGCTGAGTATGACACAGCATACCGTTTAAACACAGACCCAATCGAAATCTAAGTGAATAATGTTTTACTAATTCAAAGTTGATTGTGCTTCGGTAACAATCCGATTAGGTTCTAGGTTCAAATCCCTGTCTAACACAAAGCTTTACCTCACTGCATTTCAAGTAAGTTACTTGTGAAGAAGCAGTATTTAACATCTCTCGTAGTTCGTTAACAGGGACAATAGATGCTGGGTAAGAATTCGCGACCGTTAAAAATGATTACGTTATGTAATTTAAAGTTGATATTTGTTATCTGACACTGTCTAAAATCGAGGTATATCACTCTCTCGATGCCTAGTCAGGAATGACAGTTAATTTCCGTCAGTCACGAAATCTTAGTTTGCATAACCTGGGTTTGAATCCATATGCAGAACGAGTCGGTTCGTCGTGTCATTTGAAGTTCATACATATTCTCAACTAGCTGCTCGTGAATAACGTAAATTTTTTATGTCATTTTGTGTAAATAACAAGTATGGTATGTTACTTTGATGAGGAAATCATGAATACGACGAACTTTCTACGTGCATTACCTATCTGACGTAATAATGAGAGTGCTAACATTTCAGGTATGTCAATTATTGCAATAAATGCGAGCTTACAGGCCTTAAGGACAGTCTTAGCCCTGATATTTTTAGTATCGTGGTATTACTTGACATCCTGAGTTATTGCGATACAGAGTAGTGTTTTATAGTGGTGACTTGTTGGAACCACTTTCAATAGTCAAACGACTGTACCAAGGAGCGATTAGAGGACCTGCTAGACAGCTGCGTTATGTGGTTTGCATGGGAATCAGGCGAAATACAATCCAGGTCTTTCGGATAGTTTTGAGCATGACTGTACGTCGTTAACAATCCGATTAGGTGCTGGGTTCGCATCCCTGTCACAAGCTTTATATGGTGGCATTTCAATTTTAAACATGAGCATACCTTGTTCCTTGTCAATGACACCATATTAAACGTCGTTGGGGGTAGTTCTCAGGACGGTAACTGTTATGACAGGATATCCAGTTCAGTACAAACATTTTCGTCATTTATTTTCCGGATCTGAATAGATTGATACTGGTGCTAACTTCTATACTTCACGTCTCTTTGTGCCTAGTTATCCGATCTCAATAAGGCAGAAACAATGCTTAGCTTAGGTGGCAATGGCTATAGGTGCTGGGTTTGAATCCAGGTCCATAACGACGACGTTGGTCATGTCATTTAAAGTTCAAATTAGTGTACACGTAGCTGTTGATGTGTTACGAGAAATTACTGGTGATTCACTGTTAATGTTGGGATTTTCTTAGAGTGCTTGTTGCCGTTAATCGCGTTTTTCTACTGGTTCGTCCAATATCAAGTTTCCAGAGGCCCTCGCTGTTGAGTGACCTTCAGCACGTGGATGGAAAACCTTTTAGAGAGCGAAAAACTTTTTCCATTTGCCATACAGCTTTGTAACTCCATATATTGTCTCAAGTATTTAATTTTGACTAAGGATTACTGTACGATATATGTAAAATAATCCGTTTTCTCAGAACTTTTGGAATGTCACTTGTTGTAATTAAAGTTAGTTTATGAGTGTTATGGGGTTTCTCATCGCTAAGAACGTGTTTTCTAATATGTTTTGTATGACGATATTAGTTGACGCTTAGACTGACTGCCATAAAGACCTTTGGTCTCTTAGTAGTCTCTTGCGGTACCCATTGTGTGTAGTCAAACGACTGTACCCCACGTGGTTTTGGTGTTTAGAGGACCTGAAACACAGCTACGTTATGTTGGTTGCATTCGGCAGTGACCCACTTTTTTTGCTGTCAAGTGTACATCTATGCAGTACTTAACTTCTGCTCTGCTGTGACAAATTCTCTATTAAAAATTACGAGCACTTGGTGCACTGACAAACACGGTGTGAGCATTTCGATCTTATTCCATTGACGTGAATTGTTAGAAGAAGTTGAAGCGTAGCTGCTGCTTTCCTAAACCACAGCAGTGCCATCGTGCAAACTAATAAATCCTCTATCTAATGACGTTTACAATACCAGGATAGGTGGCGCTGTACTACTGCAGAGCGACTGCAGAGGGCCGAGCTGTCAGTGAGTCACATTAGTAATGAGCAGAGTCGTTCATCTTTGCGAGTTACTTCATGACCAAAGCGGTGCCGGTTGTAGGTAAAGGGCAACAGCGACAAGACACAATCATAACTTCCATTGCGCAATAACGGTGGGAATGTTACCGATCACAGTGCCAGTTTTCGGAATTCCTTCTCCAAAGAATATGAAGTAAATATTCTTGAATTCTAATCAGAAACAGCCGCCATCATGAGTAACTTAATAGAGGCAAGTCTTTCAATCCAGACCTATACCAATTACTTTCCTTTCAGAGGGTGCTTATATGATACCTCCAGTCATATACAACTGCTCGCTGGACGAAATATCCCTACATAAAGACGGAAAAGTTGCACAGGCCACACCAGTCCCCAAGAAACAGGAGCAATTCTCTGTATTACAGACCCATATATCTGACATCGATTTGCAGTACTATCCTGCAACAAATATTGTGTTCGAATATTATGGAGTACGTGGAAGAAAACTATTTATTGACAAATAGTCAAAACAGGTTCAGAAAATACCTTCTTAGGCAGCGCAACTAGCCGTCTATTCACACAGCATAGTGAATGCCATCGACAGGGGACCCACTTTTCTGCGTTTCTTGAAAACTTTTGAAGCATTTGCTCACATGTGATTTCCAATCAATCTATGTGCGTATGGAGTATTGTCTCATTGGTCCTGCCAGAATGGTAACAGTTCGTAGTAGCAGACTGCAAGGCATCAAGCAAAACAGAAGAGATATCTAGCAACGTGCAAGGGGCGTGTCATAGGCCCATAATTTTCCTTATCTATATAAAGGCTTTGGGAGACAATCCGAGCAACACTCCCTCCTAGATTGTTTACGGATGATGCTTCTATTTACCGTCAAACAGTCACCAGATGATCAAAAAGTAATTGCAAAATGATGTATGGTGCAAAATGCTGCAATTTCGTCATCCACGTGAGTACTTAAAGGAATCCGCTAAAACTCCGTTACACTATAGTCACAAAGGACTCAAGGCTGTAAATTCAACTACCTACTTGAGGATTACAGTTACAAACAACTTAAACTGCAATGACTATACAGATGTTTGGAGGAAGGTGAACAAAAGGCTGCGTTTCGTTGGCAGAACACTAAGAAGATGAAACACTTTTACTAAAGAGACTGCTTCCACAATCTTTGTCCGTGCTCTTCAGGAGTACTGCTGTGTTGTTCGGATCCTTACCATGTGGGGTTGACGGAGTACGGCGACAAAGTTTAGAGAACGGCAGCGCGTCTTGAATTGTCACGGACTGAGGGGGGGGGGGGGGGGGGGACTGTCACGGATACGATAGACGATTTGGGGTGGCAATCATTAAAATAAGGTTGTTTTTTGATGTGGCAGCGCGTCTTGAATTGTCACGGACTGGGGAGGGACTGTCACGGATACGATAGACGATTTGGTGTGGCAATCATTAAAATAAGGTTGTTTTTTGATGTGATGGCATCTTTTCCAAATTCCAATCATCAAGTTTCTCCTCTGTCTGCGAAAATGTCTATTTGATCGCAATAAAATTAGAGAAACTGGAGCTCGCAAGGAAGGTCTTGTGTGTTCGTTCTTCCTGGGGGGGGGGGGGGGGGGGGGCTGTTCGAGAGTGTGACGGTAGAGTAGTCCGAAGGTATTTCGATGAACACTCGATCAGGCACTTAAGGCTAGGAAGGAGAGTAGTGTTGTAGATTTAGAGTTACGCTTATAACCTGTTCTTCTTAGATCCCATTCATTTTTACTCGCTCACAGTTCAAATGGCTCTGAGCACTATGGGACCTAAAATCTGGTCATCAGTCCCCTAGAACGTAGAACTACTTAAACCTAACTAACCTAAGGACATCACACACATCCATGCCCGAAGCAGGATTCGAACCTGCGACCGTTGCGGTCGCGCGGTTCCAGACTGAAGCGCCTAGAACCGCTCGGTCACACTGGCCGGCTCGCTCACACTTCTTTTTTATCTTTTTGTGTAATAGTGTACGCCGGTATCAAGTTTTAATTTATTGCCATACGACGGCAATTAGAAATCAAAAGACATTATTTTTATTAAAAATGTAATTCAATATTTGTTAATTAACATTTCCATTTGTGAATATACGTGGAAATTTTGTAAAAATAAATAAAAATGTTTCTACCAGTGATACTGAAACCAGCGAATTTACTGTTATGCAATTTGTGCACCACGTATTTCCGCGTTACGCAATGGAAGGGTAGGGGCAAAAAAAAGTAGCTAAAAAAATTTGCTTTATTTGAAGCCAGTGCTGCACAAAACCGATAGAATGTGCACCATGTTATTGCCCTGATGCTTCAGTCGCTAATGCAAACAGATCACGTGCTCCAGCATCACCAAAATTAATTTAAGGAAATGCGCACTAATGAACACAATCTATGATAAGCAGCTGGCACTGGTCACCGATTCTTGAGCACATTAAACCGGCTGTATAGGGTTGCTGCAACGCTTGGAAAACTCTTGTAGAACATGTAAACAGATAGAGCATAGACCATGAAAGGATATTACCAAAAAGTCCTCAGGAAGCTTTCAGAATTGTGAATAAAAAATTATATATCTTAATCTATAAGGTTAGGAATATCAAGTACAGCTCGCCCGGTTGGCCTTGCTTTCCAACGCACGGCTTTCCGGGCGGGAAGGAGCGCCTGGTCCCCGGCACGAATCTAATCGGCGGATTTGTGTCGAGATCCGGTGAACCGGCCATTCTGTGGATGGTTTTTAGGCGGTTTTCCACCTGCCTCGGCGAATGCGGGCTGGTTTGCCTTATTCTGCCTTAGTTACAGTATCTCGGTGGTTGCTGCACAAACAAGTTCTCCACGTACGCGTACACCACCATTAGTCTACCACGGAAACGTAGGGGTTACACTCGTCTGGTGTGAGACGTTCCCTGGGGGATCCACCGGGGGCCGAATCGCACAGTAACCCTGGGTTCGGTGTGGGGCGGCGGAGGGGTGAAGTGGACGGCGTGGGGTTGTGGACCACTGCGGCTGCAGCGGGGACGGAGTCTCTCTGCCGTTTCTAGGTCCCCGTTTAACACACAATACAATACAATATCAAATACAGGAACCATTATTCTCATATAGAAAACTTTCTCAATCCGAATAACAGTTGACAATGATACAACCTTGGATGTAATAAAAACTACCAATAACCCTTTATTTACTCTTGTAAGGGAGCTATATCCATAAAAAAACACCACAAACGGCGAAAAGTCTAGCTACAACTCGGGAAGATAGAATGATGCCTAAGAATTTACACAACAGTTAGTCTAGTACCACAAAGTGGTTTACATTCTGGGCAGTCAACTGCTGAAGGGCATGACATTAAGAAAAATTCTGCTGATAGCTGACCAAATTGTTGTTTTATTGACACATAACCGGTTTCGCTGCATCAAGCCACATCATGAGGTACAATAGTGTTAAAAGATCATAGGGGTACCAATTGTTCCTGGTCAAGATATATTATTCAGTGAATATTACCTACATTACATTGGCGAACGAAGGGTGGCAAAGACGCTATCCATTAATGTCGTTAAAATTGCTCGTGGGTAGATTATGTAGACAGAGGAGCTTGTTAAAAACATTGCCAGCGGTAGTGTGACGGCAGGATAAGCCGCACGTTAGGTAAAGTAGAAGCGGCCTGCAGAAGTGAGGAAAATACTTACCGTAAGCCAACCACGACACATGTTGTTATACATAGGCAGTCATGTCACCGAATGAAATACAAATGCGCTGCACTCAGAGCTGTTTAAACGGTATGTATGAAGTTCCCCTTACTAGAAAGCTAAAATGGCGAATGTGAGGTCAAAACTGTTATGATCTAGAATTTGTAAACGCAACTAATAGAAATTTCCTAAAAGAAAAGTATTCTTTCCTACAGCGGAACAGGGAAAGACCTTATAACACTTACACGAGCTGATCAGACAAAGGAATACGCTTCTCTAGTAGAATATCCCATTTGGATGCAGTACGAGAAAAAAGTAGGCAGATGTGTCAGACGTAAAAACATTATTCCAATGTAATCCTTCATGTCTAGGTATTAAACTGAGGCATAAGGAAAAAGCAGTGGTAAAAGAAAAAGAAAGCATTAGTACGTAATGAAATTCAGTATTATTTCTATCGCTTGCGTCCCGTGGTTACGCAGGGTCGGCCATGGTTAACCGTATTTGGCAAGTTAATTGTAACGGGTGGCCGGATGCCCTTCCTGCCGCCATCCCGCACCCCCCAGGACGGAATTAGTGTACCCCAGCTGTCTGCGTCTAGTGTAAATTGTAAAATAGTGTGAATGTGTTTCAAATGTCTGTGAGTCGTGTAACTGAGGCGGAACGTGGGTACCATTCAGGTATTCACCTAGGAGGATGTGGAAAACCGCCTAAAAACCACATCCAGGCTGGCTGGCACTCCGGCCGTCGTCGTTAATCCGCCGGGCGGATTACATCTGGGGCCGGCGCGCCTACCCGAGTCCCTTGGCTATAAAGAAAATTCAGTATCATTCTGGCTTGTAAAGTTAGCGAACCAGTGCTTCTAGTCATGAGTACATGACGTCGCACTGCCCACAAGATAGTCGCCGTTCCGCTAGCCTGTTAGTCCATCTCAGTCCCTTGTACTGTTCCCAACATCGAGCCTACTCTGCCGTCACACTGATGAGGAAAAATTTTGAAACAAGGGTCTATAACTACATGACGCAGCCACCAGCAATTTTAACAACATTAATGTATCATGTGTTTCTCACCTTTCGTCCGCCAGTGAAATATAGAAAAATTCACTGAGTAATATAATTTGACTAGGATCGATGAGTACACCTATGACCTTTTAACACTGTTACACTTGACGAGGAGACTTTAGGCTGAGAAACTGGCTGCGTCAATAAAATAACAATATTAACAGCTGTCAGCAGAATTCTTCTAAATATCACAGCATGAATTCACAGTAGCCACACAGCGGAAACATTTTTCGGATTCAATCTTCTTTGGTGCGCCGTTCGTGGTGCGGTGAAAGGAAGGAAGCTACAGCTAGGGGTGCACCGTCATATACCACGAGTCTGCTACTTGTCTGAGCCTTGTTGTTGTTGTTGTTGTTGTTGTGGTCTGCAGTCCAGAGACTGGTTTGATGAAGCTCTCCAAGTTACTCTATCCTGAGCAAGCTTCTTCATCTCCCAGTACCCACTGCAACCTACATCCTTCTGAATCTGTTTAGTGTATTGATCTCTTGGTCTCCCTCTACGATTTTTACCCTCCGTGCTTCCCTCCAATAATAAATTGGTGACCCCTTGATGCCTCAGAATATGTCCTACCAAGAGATCCCTTCTTCTAGTCATGTTGTGTGACAAATTTCCCTTCTCCCAATTCTATTCAATACCTCCTCATTAGTTATGTGATCTACCCATCTAACCTTCATCATTCTTCTGTAGCACCAAATTTCGAAACCTTCTATTCTCTTTGTGTCTAAACTATTTATCGTCCACGTTTCACTTCCATACATGTCTATACTCCGTAAAAATCTTACTCGATGTTAACAAATTCCACTTTTTCAGAAACTCTTTCATGGAAATCCCAGTCTACATTTTATATCTTCTCTACTTCGACCGTCATCAGATATTTTGCTCCCCAAATAGCAAAACTCCATTACTACTTTAAGTGTCTCATTTCCTAATCTAATTCCCTCAGCATCACCCGACTTAATTCGACTACACTCCATTGATCTCGTTTTACTTTTGTTGATGTTCATCTTATATCCTCCATTCAAGACACTGTCCATTCCGTTCAGCTGCTCTTCCAGGTCCTTTGCTCTCTCTGACAGAATTGCAATGTCATCGGCGAACCTCATAGTTTTTATTTCTTCTCCATGGATTTTAATTCCTACTCCGAATTTTTCTTTCGTTTCCTTTACTGCTTGCTCAATATACAGATTGAATAACATCGGGGAGAGGCTACTGCCCTGTCTCACTCCCTTCCCAACCACTGCTTCCCTTTCATGCCCCTCGACTCTTATAACTGCCATCTGGTTTCTGTACAAATTGTAAACAGCCTTTCGCTCCCTGTATTTTAACCCTGCCACCTTCAGAATTTGAAACAGACTATTCCAGTCAACATTGTCAAAAGCTTTCTCTAAGTCTACAAATGCTAGAAAGGTAGGTTTGCCTTTCCTTAATCTATTTTCTAAGATAAGTGTATGGTCAGTATTGCCTCACGTGTTCCAACATTTCTACAGAATCCAAACTGATCTTCCCCGAGGTCGCCTTCTACCAGTTTATCCATTCGTCTGTAAAGAATTCGTGTAAGTGTTTGGCAGCCGTGGCGTATTAATCTGATTGTTCGGTAATTTTCACGTCTGTCAACCCCCGCTTTCTTTGAGATTGGAATTATGAAGACGACAGTATGTTCGTGCTCGGGTCTTCGCAGTAGCAGTGTGTCCTTCAGTTGGCACAAGAGAAACCATCAACCATCGCCTTCAAACATAGGGCAAACACTACTCTGTTTCAATAGCACTACTTGGGTGAAGGCGGCTAGTTCGAGCCTCTCTGAGGAACACACGCTGAGAGAGCGAGCCTGCGGACAAATCCCTCTTAACCGACAGGCTGAGCCCCAGTTCTCCGTAGCGGAACGTCAATGCACTCGTTGGTAATTAACGAGGCTCAGAGGTAGCATAAAGGGAAGACCTCTATCTATAATCGTTCCATGAATCAATAAGCGATGAGCCTTATGCTCATCATTTGTGGCGGTTTCCCTGGAGCGGGAGATGGACTCTGCTAGAGCCGGCCCTCCTTGTGTCCCACCGACGTTGGAGGCACGAACGATGCTGGTAGAGTGTAGTTTCGTTCTGTGCCTCTACGTCACGGATTCTCCGGCAGGTAATGAGCGCTGAGTAATTTTCTGAGCACTCTGCTTCAATTTCCGTCGTCCGTGGCATCATTTAACGTGATCGCAATGAGTTATTTAGTGCGTTTTTAATCCATTTCTTGCGAGGTGTCGTCGCTGATGGTGGCGGTAAGAGACCAATTGTACATAAACAACCGAGAGACATAATTTTCAGGCTACATGCTCTCTCTTCAAGGACAAAGCAGGTGTAGGCGTATACCCTAACTTCGCTTGGAACGGGCAACATTGAGATCCCATCCGTGCCTTGACCAACGCGAATAACTATCCTTCGTGAAGCTGGCTGCAGTGCGGCGCCGGCCGCGGTGGCCGAGCGGTTCTAGACGCTTCAGTCCGTAACCGCGCGACTCCTACGGTCACAGGTTCAAATCCTCTCTCGGGCATGGCTGTGTGTGATATCCTTAGGTTAGTTAGGTTTAAGTAGTTCTAAGTTCTAGGGGACATATGACCTCAAATGTAAAGTCCCATAATGCTCAGAGCCATTTGAACCATTTGCAGTGCGGCAACGGTGGTAAGGTGAAATTACCTGCCAGGCTGCGGAGTAGTGTACTGAGCAATTATCCTCTGATGTCATACGTGGCATTTATATATGTCGGTCATAATGATTTCTCTTTTGTCGTTGGAAGGATGAGAGTGCACATGCGGATATGGTACGACGAGGCTTTTGTATCTATGGGTCCAATGGTGGTTGCGGATTGTCGTAAGTTGCATACATCAGGCAAACTCGACAGACTTGTTTAGAACTCGTCCCTACGTTACGAACGAATTAGCTTCTAAAGGGACATTCTCCTCTAGCATTACTTTTCGTCAACAGTTGTAGTCGATACCAGTAATAGTTTTTGAATTTTGGACAGGTCAGTATTATATCTGCTGTTTTTATTAAAAATTTCATATAGCTTTATACATATTATGTTTTACCTCAAGCTAAAATGTATGAAAAGGAATTACTTTAGTTTCGTTGCTACACTCGATATGTACTAGTTCTGAATGTACTGTTAAATAGTTTTTTTAGATACATTTGAAAATACGAATCCTTTGGTACACTTAAACTTTCTATTATTAATTACGCAATCGAGTACTGTTTATTATGTTTATTTCTGGAATCATTTATAAATCAAGAATTCAAACTACTAGAAATTCATTTGTCAAAAAAATTGTAAACATTTAAGAATATTGTTATTACCGCAGAGTGAAGTAGTAGTAAACATGCCTCTGATGTGATCGGACGGATTTTTGGTATTAGTAAAATGTGACACAATAAATTAAAGTAAAAAAAAATTCTGCAATGGCATTCTTCACAATCATTTAGAGCAATTGAACTATGAGAACCTAAACTGTGAGAATTTCAACTTCAAGAATCAGACCCCTACGCATGAAGAACTAGAGCCAACTGTGCAAGAAAAGATAAGTAAATAAGAGGGCTGTTCAATAAAGAATGATCATAATTTTTTTTTATGGTCACAATCTATGATGCTAAAATTTAATCTTATGATAATCTGTTAGCTTAATGTGCAACAAACACGCCGGAGTAGTTTCATTGTTGGGACTACCAGTTCCCGCCTGTTAGACGCAGGCAAGGTCAAAGATGTTCAGTATCATCTACCGCTGCAATGGAGGTTACATGCGAGGTACAATATTTGGCTTTGAAATTCTGCTTTCGTCTCAAAAAAATCTTCAGCTGAGGTCTACACATTGTTTCAGGAGGCCTATGGAGAGTCTGTTCTTCCCTATAGCAAAGCGCGACGGTGGTTAAAAATATTTAAAGAGGGGACAGAATCAATTTCAAGAGAAGGTGGACCCAGTGCTCCATTTACTGCTCTTACGGCAGAAAACATCAACGCTGCAGCTGTCATTGAGGGAGAGGATCGACGAATTATCTTACGATCACTTTTTGAAATACTGAACGTTTCATTGGGTGTCACCCACACGTTGGTGGCAAAAAAATTACACATGAGACGTGTTTGTGCGCGATGTTTTCTAAGACTGTTGATTCCCGAACAAAAGGACATTCGCGTGCAGGTTCAAAATGGTCCAAATGGCTCTGAGCACTATGGGACTTAACATCTATGGTCATCAGTCACCTATAATTTAGAACTACTTAAACCTAAGTAACCTAAGGACATCATACAACACCCAGTCATCACGAGGCATAGAAAATCCCTGACCCCGCGGGAATCGAACCCGGGCACCCGGGCGCGGAAAGCGAGAACGCTACCGCACCGCGTGCAGGTCTGCATGCACTTAAATTTGATGTTACAGGGGATCCGGAGTTTCTTTTAAATGTAATCACTGGTGATGAAACTTGGCTACATCATTTTGATCCTGAGAGCAAACAGCAAAGCTCAGTGTGGAAATCTCCTTCATCACCAACCCCCAAAAGGCAAAAGTGATTTCTTCTGCTGGGAAAGCAATGGTCATCTTATTCTTTGATATTCATGGAATGGCTTATCAGCATGTTGTAGCTGCACACACATCCGGAACTGGATAATACTACAGGGATGTCCTGGAAACATTGCACATTTCCGTGAATCAGGCTGGAAGCTGCACCACGATAATGCGGGGTCGCATATTGCCAATGTTATTGCTAAATATCTTGCAAAAATCAACGTTAAGTGCATCCCTCACCCTCCCTATAGTCCGTATTTAACCTCATGTGACTTTTTTCTATTGCCTAACATTAAGGAACGCCTTCGTGGGAGGCATTATCAATCATCAGAAGCAGTGGTGAAAGCTACAGAGTAAATTTTGAAGGTCCTCTCAGAAAATGATTTGCAGCATGTATTTGAAGACAGGCAGAAACGCTGGGACAAGTACATCGCATTCATGGACACTACTTTGAGAAGGACCATCAAAATTATTAGGATGATTAAAGGTATGTTGTCAAAAAAAATTGTATCATTCTTTATTGAACAGCCCTCGTATATTATTGTAAATCTTACTTCTCTCGAATCTTCAGAAAAGACTTTACCATAGTGGTCAGTAGCAACAACAAAGATGGAGGGGGTAGATTATAAGCTGGCCTGTATGAGAAGGTGGTTAATGTGTGTGCGCGTGAGTATGTTTTCCCAGAGCACGATGTTATCAAGACTTGTGGAAATAAGGTTTGTTTATTGAAGTGATTTACACTATTACGTGCGTTTGGTATTCTGGGTATGTACTTTATGGTCGCACACAAATAAGTGTGTACATGAGAGCAAATTTAGACCATAGTTACATCACGCCTTTGGAAATCAGGTTGGTTTCATTGTTTTATTTCAAGAATTGTGCAAGGTTTCTTTTTCTGATGTGTACTTCATGGTCACATGCCAGTCAGTGAGTGATATTATGTCTTTCGAAACCCAGTTGCTTGCTAGCGTTAACTGATATGTGTCTTTAGCGTCGCCTGTAATCCGCCCGGAAGCTCAGTTGCTGGCTGCGTTTGTCGGTCAGTGTGCACTATCTGCTGTTGATTGACGACGTTTTGTTGTAGACGTGGGCATCAGAGCTCGATTTTCTTTCTCTACTAGGACCGTTGAGTATTTTGTGCAGACTTCGATCGATGGAGATGTTCAGATGTGTGTGAATTCCTAAGGGACCAAACTGCACAGGTCATTGGTCCCTAGACTTACACACTACTTAAACTAACTTACGCTAAGAACAACACATGCACCCATGCCCGACGGAGGACTCGAACCTCCGGCGGGAGTGGTCGCGCAGCCTGTGACAGGACGCCTCAAACGGCGCGGCAGCTCCTCGCGGCTGATCGATGGAGAGGTATCCCACACTTTATACAAGGTAAATTTCGTGCTGTTACTGGCTGTTTGAATTTGAGAAAGTGGCAACGCAGAGAATATTGTCACACTACCGATGGTTGTCCAAATGTTCATGGCAAATGGGCCCTTGTCTCTTGTCTGGGTGAGGCCCGTTGCGAATACTACTGTAAGTAGGCTGTTTATGTTTTCTTATTGGCAACGTTACGTAGCGCTCTGTGTGAGAATCACTGGCTGTGCTGTGTGCAGTCTGTGGCTGTTTTGTATTGTTGTCTGCCATTGTAGTGTTGGGCAGTTGGCTGTGAACAGCGCGTAGCGTTGCGCAGTTGGAGGTGAGTCGCCAGCAGTGGTGTATATGGGGGAGAAATGGCGGAGTTTTGAAATTTGTAAGACTGGATGTCATGAACTGCTATGTATATTATGATTTTTCAACACTATTAAGATAAATACATTGTTTGTTCTCTATCAAAATCTTTCATTTGCTAACTATGCCTATCAGTAGTTAGTGCCTTCCGTAGTTTGAATCTTTTATTTAGCTGGCAGTAGTGGCGCTCGCTGTATTGCAGTAGTTCGAGTAACGAAGATTTTTGTGAGGTAAGTAATTTGTGAAAGGTATAGGTTAATGTCAGTCAGGGCCATTCTTTTGTAGGGATTATTGAAAGTCAGATTGCGTTGCGCTAAAAAAATATTGTGTGTCAGTTTAAACACAGTCATGTATAATTTTTCAAAAGGGGACGTTTCATATGTCGACCCTTAGCCGAGGATACCTCACTGCATTCTTCTGATTTTTTCTTGTAGTTTGTGTAATTAGTGTCGATTTTGTTTATTGCTAGCGCGTAATTGTAGTGAGAATCTTCTTTGTAGTTGCAGTCTTTCATTGTTGTACAGTAAAACAGGTGTGGCACGCATGTAAATTTGCACGAAGTATGTCGCAGCTGCGCTTGCAATTAACTAGATATTATTTTCAGTGCTATGTTAATGTGTTCTCTTATTTTTTCTCTTCAAACTGTGTTTTTCTGTGTTGTTGTGTGAAATATTATGACAATAACGGCGTGTGAAAAACGTAATACTAGGCTCCAAAGTAAACTGAGAAATGACAGTGAAGACGAAAGCAGTGTGTTAGCGCCACCATGTAATGAATTAACTAATATTCAAAGTAGTAATTTGGTAACTGTGCATAGGGAAATGGAGCGGGCGTCAAATAATGGTGTAGACAGTGAAACAGGTAGTGAACAGGGAAGCATTATCGATCGATTGGGCGGCAACAGCTCGCCTCAGGAATCGGGAATGACAGAACACAATATTGCAAATACTGTAGACTCAGGCTTTGGGTTCTCACCGTTTTCTCAAATGAGTCAAGACACATTTTCCGCTTGTCAAAATGTGAATGTTGCCGATGCAAATTCACTGCCGAAAAGCATTGAGGAACATGTTTCAGACACCAGTGCATTGTTATTACAATTAATGCAACAAATGGGACAAAAGCTTCAAAAGTAAGACACAATGGAACAAAATCTGAGACAAACACAGCAACAGTTAGACACAATGGAAGTAAATCTTCGGAAGTTAGACACCACATTTGAACAAACACGTGAAGATTTAACTACTGAGTTACATAACATTGAATTGAAATGTCAAAAAGTCTGTAATGACGTAAAAACACAAATTTGTGAGCATTTCCAACCTATTTTTTCGCGTCATGAAAATGCATTACAGAATCACAAAGCAGCCATAAAAGAACTGCAAACTATTGTTCATGAAAATCACGATACCTTGTAAGCTAAAATTTACTCAGTTGCATCTACCGATTCGGTTACGCAACTTGCAAAAACTCAGGAAAACTTGAAGGACACAGTAGATACGATTTCAACACAAATGGACACTCTGAAACTTGGTTCAGAAAAACACACAGAGGAAATAATTTCACTAACGGATAAAGTAGCCGAACTTTCAGATCAGTTCACTAACTTATCTACAAAGGTAGATGATGATCTGAATGACACAAGACCTGTAGCCATCACTGACACAGAAGACTATGAACAAATTAAGAAATTCAAACAAAATCAGAATCAAATTAATACGCAACACAAAAGAGAAATCCGGGAAGTACAAGATCAGTTGGCACAAGTAATACAAAAATTACATATTGCAGAGGACACTCGCGCTCCAACACGGGAAGAGAGACTTAGAAATTCGGAAAAGCCACAAAATAATAACACAGGGCATTTCGGAAATTATGAAAGAAATTGGCAAGGTGCACCGAATTTTGAGATGGAACCGCCGACACGACGTAACAATGACCGATATGCTACTCGCCGACACGATGATTTTGACTATAAGCTGTGCATTACTACACGTAAATTCAAAACATTTAAGAATTCTGGCAACGACATTCATCCACGAGCATGGCTTCATCAATTCTCTCATTGTTTTCCTCCCAACTGGTCAGATTAGAATTTATGTGTGGCTACTTAGAAAATGAACCAGCTGTAAGAATGCGATCGGTCATTCACGATTGCCACAGTGAAGGAGAATTTTACCATGCCTTCCTCTCAGCATATTGGTCTCAAGACACACAAGACCGAGTAAAATATAGCATCATAATGATGAAACATTTCGAACAATCTGAATTTTCCAGTCTTGTGAAACATTTTGAAGACATGTTGCACAAGAATCAGCACCTGTCAAACCCATACAGCCCCTCAGAACTCATCCGCATTTGCTTAATGAAATTGCCTGAACATTTAAGAAATATTATTTTGGCAGGACGTTGCAAAGACGACATTGAAGCTTTTCATGGACTGTTACAAGAACTGGAAATTGACACTGACAATCGCGGAACGCGAAAACAGGAACAGAATAATTACAGGTCACATCCGTCGCAATTCCGAAATGAAAGAAATAATAACTGGAGACGACAAGGCTATTCTCACAACACAAATCGTGACCAAAACAGACACCACCTATATGACAACCACTGGCAGAGTAATACACTCCTGGAAATTGAAATAAGAACATCGTGAATTCATTGTCCCAGGAAGGGGAAACTTTATTGACACATTCCTGGGGTCAGATACATCACATGATCACACTGACAGAACCACAGGCACATAGACACAGGCAACAGAGCATGCAGGCTGCTATTCTCCCATGGAGACGATCGTAGAGATGCTGGATGTAGTCCTGTGGAACGGCTTGCCATGCCATTTCCACCTGGCGCCTCAGTTGGACCAGCGTTCGTGCTGGACGTGCAGACCGCGTGAGACGACGCTTCATCCAGTCCCAAACATGCTCAATGGGGGACAGATCCGGAGATCTTGCTGGCCAGGGTAGTTGAATTACACCTTCTAGAGCACGTTGGGTGGCACGGGATACATGCGGACGTGCATTGTCCTGTTGGAACAGCAAGTTCCCTTGCCGGTCTAGGAATGGTAGAACGATGGGTTCGATGACGGTTTGGATGTACCGTGCACTATTGTGTCCCCTCGACGATCACCAGTGGTGTACGGCCAGTGTAGGAGATCGCTCCCCACACCATGATACCGGGTGTTGGCCCTGTGTGCCTCGGTCGTATGCAGTCCTGATTGTGGCGCTCACCTGCATGGCGCCAAACACGCATACGACCATCATTGGCACCAAGGCAGAAGCGACTCTCATCGCTGAAGACGACACGTCTTCATTCGTCCCTCCATTCACGCCTGTCGCGACACCACTGGAGGCGGGCTGCACGATGTTGGGGCGTGAGCGGAAGACGGCCTAACGGTGTGCGGGACCGTAGCCCAGCTTCATGGAGACGGTTGCGAATGGTCCTCGCCGATGCCCCAGGAGCAACAGTGTCCCTAATTTGCTGGGAAGTGGCGGTGCGGTCCCCTACGGCACTGCGTAGGATCCTACGGTCTTGGCGTGCATCCGTGCGTCGCTGCGGTTCTGTCCCAGGTCGACGGGCACGTGCACCTTCCGCCGACCACTGGCGACAACATCGATGTACTGTGGAGACCTCATGCCCCTCGTGTTGAGCAATTCGGCGGTACGTCCACCCGGCCTCCCGCATGCCTACTATACGCCCTCGCTCAAAGTCCGTCAACTGCACATACGGTTCACGTCCACGCTGTCGCGGCATGCTACCAGTGTTAAAGACTGCGATGGAGCTCCGTATGCCACGGCAAACTGGCTGACACTGACGGCGGCGGTGCACAAATGCTGCGCAGCTAGCGCCATTCGACGGCCAACACCGCGGTTCCTGGTGTGTCCGCTGTGCCGTGCATGTGATCATTGCCTGTACAGCCCTCTCGCAGTGTCCGGAGCAAGTATGGTGGGTCTGACACACCGGTGTCAATGTGTTCTTTTTTCCATTTCCAGGAGTGTAGGTACAGAGAAAGTTCGCATTTCCGTAGTAATGAATATGACAGAGACAACCATAGAAACAGACAATATGGGAACAAAAACAATTATTATGAAGGGAGACAGTATAACTTCAGACACAACAGTTCAGCGCGCAGTTACGATTCCAGGAGAAATTCTCCACCACATGACCGACAAACAAGAAGCTATGTATACTACCGACAAAACGACAGACCTGAATTCCATCAGAACTGGCGGGATTCAAACAGAGCAGGGCCCTCTCGTCAAGGTGAATTTGTAGAAGTTAGGTCTTCTAATCCCAATAACGACGCGCGCCAACAGAGAGACAGACAATGACTCGCACCGCAGGCAGCCAGGTGCGCCGGCTGGCTCAGAGAAAAATAACATAGACGCTAACCTTTAGAAAATTTTTAGCATTCCTTACCGACGTATACCACATGATAACTGCTTTGAAGTTGAAACTCTACACACTAGAAAGGGTAAAAAAATTGCACCACATTTCACATGTAAAGCCGTTGATTGAAAGATAATCTGCTTTTTAACTTAGTCTTTGCCATAAAACGTTTCACTTCACATTTCTAGTATGCTTTGTTAGACTTAAGAAACTGTTAGCATGCAACAATGTTTGAAGTTAAATATCCAGTCAAGAACCAAGAGAACTTATTTAAACAGAAATTACGAATGCATTGTTATTGTGAACAGAGGACACAGTGTTATTATGTGTGTACATTCTTTCTTTTTAATTGCACGATTATGTAACGACTATAAGGCTCACATACTTAGAACATTTACCAGTACTGCTAATGAGATTTTAATGCAACATTATGGTTTACTTGAAAATACATTCTTGATTTAATGTACTTTCTGTGAGATACCAGATGAGATAGTGGTTAGTTTATGTGACAGCTACACGATTTTATCACGACGCTACTAATGAGTGACAATTTACAATGTTGCTTTTGCAGTGTTTCTGTTTTATGTCTGCACAGTTTTTCTGTATTATTCTGGAAAGTAAAACATGTTTTAGTAGTATCTTTTGTGGTATAGCTACAATGAGACAGCCTTTTTCGTAGCACGACAATACGTTACATTATAGTACTTTCTTGATCACGGTAAGGTACGTAATAACTACGGTATCTATACGCAAAGCATTTCACTTTCGTTTATGATGAGGTAAGTACATTGACTTCAGAAGAACTTTGCTTACAGAGGACGATAACTACGACAGTTCCACAGAATTATCTTACAGCAAGACGCACGTTTAGCGCTATAGGACACGCATTTGAGTGATTTATTTTGTACTTAAACCATTTATTTTTCAAGATTTTTGAATTACAAACAAAGTTTTCCATCATACATTTCATTCCATTGCTGTAATCTATAACACCTGAGGGTATAATTACATTAATCCTCAGGGGGGTACATGCTTACTTTGTGTACCATGTGTCCGGCAAACACAAGGAGCCCTAGCTAATATGGTATTTGCTTATACAACTTTACACATCGGTACCATATTTCTCTAACACACAAATTACACAGCTATCTGATCATTTAACTGAGAGAGACAAACATTTATACTACGGCAGTGACAGATGTTTACATAATTACACAGTTGGATAACTTCACACTTACGAAATTGTATGTTGTTTGTACTTTGTGAACTGTTCATATTTTTTCAGAACCATTGTGATACTATGAGAGCTTTGAATGATGTATTTGGTAAGGGAGCATGATTTTAAAGTACGTTTGAGGTAGATGACACTACTGAAATGAGCAGAGAATTTTTTTTAGGTTTTGAAATTATTGCAGAAAGCTACCACGTTTTTGAGATTTGACTGAGGTGTTATGATGTTATTTTTCCGACGGCGATGTGTATTATGCTGCTGAGGTATGTTTATGATCAATAAGCTGATGCTATATGAGTTATTTGATTATGCTACGTATCTGTTATGATGAAATATTGAAGAAGTGTCGACGAATAATGTAAGGAATAATGAGTAGTGGTTAGGGACTCTGGTTTGTGAAAAAGGTTGTTGGAAGCCAAGAATCGTACTTTAAGAGTTATGAAATGTATTTAAATGCGTGAATGTATTACAATGCCGACGAAAATTTTTTGGACACTGTTATATCAATAGGATTTTGTTTCTACAGATTTGTAACGCAATTTCTTGACCTGTGAAATTTTTTATGTGAGACTGTCACTCTTGTGCAAACTGGTGTCGTAAATATTTCGGTAAGAAAGTTAAGTGACCTTCACGTAATGCATCGTGGGCACCCAGATGGGTGACAGTCGGCTGGAAACAAGTCATTAGTGAGTGCCTTTCAGAGGCACAGGTGGAGAAAAAAAAGAGGCCATTATCCTCGCTATTGACATTTCTTTGCAGAAAGCATCACAAATACGACACGCTCATTACTTGGAAACATGATTACTCGCACTTTGTGCTACTTACTGAATTCCTTATGAATTGATGGGAAATATTCGTACATTTGCACACCTGATTATGACAAGTGTCTTTCTATGAGAATTGAGAGAATTTCTACTGACTTATGAAATGCCTCATAGCTGTTAAATGATGTTTTTATGCTTTGGTTTGCGTAATTGCTTATTTCATTTGATATCTGTTTTCCAGCTGTGTTGCAGCATTGGTTTTATAAAATAAACTTAAATGCATTTGCTAATGTGAACACTTTCTGTCAACAGATCTATTAAATTATAATTTTATGAGCCACGCTCTTCGAAAAAGGAGCACTTGGAAAGGAAAGAACAATAAGAAGGGACTAATGACAGTAACTGCATACATAATTTTCTTTTCAAGTACTTGGTAATTTTTATGGTAAAATAAGTTGTTGTGGTGCACCACTTTAATTACATAGACATTAAGATGTGATTATACATTTCCCTTATCTGCATTGTTATCTTTAGTGTTATATTTTTTCTGCTTGAGCTATGTCATGTTTAGACATAAGTTATTGCATTTGCTGCTGCTGTTTGCCAGGCATAGTGCTAATAAATTTCACTTTGCATTACTCTGTTAATCTAGTTTTACTACTGATTTATTTTTCTTGTTCCTGCACATTGGCTCATATTAGTTGTAATGTTGCATTGCTTGGTAGTTTAGATTTACTGCAGCTTGCTTTCAAAATTTCCATTTCTTTTTCATTGCTGTTTGTATTGTTTTATGCTGCTGCATTGCCTCGTCCCTTAGTTTAGCATCTGAGCTCAGTAGATTTAAGTTAGCTTAAGAGGGGGTAGACTATATAAGAGAATGAGTTGCGATGAATTGGAAGAAATGCATTGAGAAGTTTACGAAAAAAGTACAGAAAGCAGGTATAGATAGGACTTTTTGGGAATAGTGATGAACAAAGGGAGATCTCCAAGAAAAAAAAGGTTTTGTTTGCAAAATACTGCAGTACCAAATGTTACACTGAAAACAAACCCTGTCCTTTCCCCCTGTGTTATTCTGCTATGTGTTTGCGTACTCTTGTATATTTGTGTTTTTCTTGTCTTTATGTGTTTAGCTAATAAGATTTATGTTGTAGAATTTTTCAAATACTATGTTATTTTCTTCGTAAAGATGCTTAGACATTATTTATTCGGTTTTGTTTTAATGATCATGTGTGAAATTAATTTTTCAAGAACTATTCTCATTATTTTATTTATGTACTCTTGTCATAATTCCTGTAACACTGATGTATATGTTATTTTGATTCTTTTGTAAAGCCTGTACTACAAATGTTACCTGTATTGTTATGTTCTTTAATGATGTATTTTGTACCTTTGTAATTGTATTCTTATGTTATAAAATTTTAATTGATACCAGTTCATCAAATTAAGTTAACTTGTAAGTTACATTTCACTGCACACGTTTCTGTTGGTCAGAGTATATGGACAATATGTGAAAAATAGGGACTGTTAGTGCTTGCACGTGTGTTAATAATTCAGCAAGGGACTGGACAACAGCATTGCTGGTTCTAAGGACATTTCAAAAAAAAAAATTTGTGAGTGCACAATTGGTGGTTCATGGACTTGCTATATTCAACGCAAGACTCTTCGATGGTGATTGTGCACCTGCACAGTAGCAACAGAGGGCTGCTGGCTGTCTCTACAAGGACTACAGTGGGTCTGCACCTTTCATGACCCACCAATACCATTATTTCTACAAGGACTGCAGTGGGTCTGCATCTTTGATTGCCTACCACTACCATTATTTCTACAAGGACTGCAGTGGATCTGCTCTGTGATGACCTACCTACCAATATTCTTCAAGCATCAGCACTGTCTTTCCGTTGGAAGGACAACACTACTTCTTCAAGACAACATGGGAATCCACTACTTCCGTGTGCATTTTCTTTTACTGCTCAGACTTTCAGAAAAACACTGCAATTTTACTGTGATGAATGATCAGGACTGTCTTTATGGACGGTGAGAAAATTTTAGCTTTTCACCGACATTGTATCAGTATGTGTGTGCATTTGATATCTTTGTTATTGTAATTATGAAAAATTTTATCAAATCATTATTGACCACTGCACAAAACAATTTGTAAAATTTTTTGTGGGCAGCATGGGGGCTATGTAAGTAGGCTGTTTATGTTTTCATATTGGCAACGTTACGTAGCGCTCTGTGTGAGAATCACTGGCCGTGCTGTGTGCAGTCTGAGGCTGGTTTGCATTGTTGTCTGCCATTGCAGTGTTGGGCAGTTGGCTGTGAACAACGCGTAGCGTTACGCAGTTGGAGGTGAGCCGCCAGCAGTGGTGGATGTGGGGAGAGAAATGGCGGAGTTTAGAAATTTGTAAGACTGGATGTCATGAACTGCTATGTATATTATGATTTTTCAACACTATTAAGGCAAATACATTGTTTGTTCTCTATCAAAATCTTTCATTTGCTAACTATGCCTATCAGTAGTTAGTGCCTTCCGTAGTTTGAATCTTTTATTTAGCTGGCAGTAGTGGCGCTCGCTGTATTGCAGTAGTTCGAGTAACGAAGATTTTTTGAGGTAAGTGATTTGTGAAAGGTATAGGTTAATGTTAGTAAGGGCCATTCTTTTGTAGGGATTATTGAAAGTCAGATTGCGTTGCGCTAAAAAAAATATTGTGTGTCAGTTTAAACACAGTCATATATAATTTTTCAAAAGGGGACGTTTCACTACGTATGAAGGACGTGAAGATCCCAAATTTTCGGTTCACGTATCTTCGCTTGTTGACTCGATTTGTTTTATTCGTACGTGGTGAGAGATTTTGAGGCACTCGTTGCAATTTGAGGGTGGATAGACTGCTTTTTTTCAGGATGCCACTACTTCGTTTATCAACCATTTAGTCTTTGGTGAAAATTATGTTAATCTGTATGGACTGGTTGTTTCGCAACGCCATATTTTGGTCAGTGTGGTATACTCGTTGTGTTTAAGTCTTGCTAGTTCTTGAAGAATAGGCATTGCAGTGCAAAGAGTTCATCAGCGGCGAATAGCATTATGAAGCTGATCACTGTCTAATGTTGTGCCGTAAGAATTATATGACCCCTTGAAATCTGTGTGGGAGGAGTTGGGCTGCCTGGCCGCAGTGGCTTAGCGGTTCTAGGCGCTTCAGTCTGGAATCTCGAGACGGCTACGGTCGCAGGTTCTAATCCTGCCTCAGGCATGGATGTGTGTGATGTCCTTAGGTTAGTTAGGTTTAAGTAGGTTTAAGTTATAGAGGACTTATGACCTCACATGTTAAGTCTCATAGTGTTCAGTTCCATTTGAACCATTTTTTGTTGCTCAAATGTTCAAATGTTTGTGAAATCTTATGGGACTTAACTGCTAAAGTTATCAGTCCCTAAGCTTACACACTACTTAATCTAACTTAAACTAACTTATGCTAAGGACAACACACACACCCATGCCCGAGGGGCAGCTCGAACCTCCGACGGGGGGAGCCGTGCGGACCGTGACAAGGCGCCTAAGCCCGCGCCACTACACCGCACGGCCGCTACCGATGATTCCGCTGTTAACTGACAATTGTTTTACACGAGACAGATCTGGGAAAGGATCCTATCTCCTAAGCTAATTAATCCAGTTTCTTGAAAAAGTTTTCGTACTGTTTTAGCAAATTGATGTCCAGGCACTGATTTTTAATCCTGCAAGTATGAAGGAAATCGAAGACGAGAAGTCGGTAACGTACACGAAGGAACTGTCCGAACGGGACGCAACGGAAAGTTGTCACTGTACAGAACTACATTTTCTGAGTTAATTACGATATGGTTCGTGAAACTTTAAATTCTTAGTATTTTTGTACTTTCTTTTATAACTCCTTCTTGAATTCACTATTGTCATTACACTAGTCAACAGCAATTTAGCATCTGGGATATGATATATCAACTATTATGTATTTTGGTGTGTAGAATCCGAATATACCTTTCAAAATGTTCTAGTACGTACCATTTCTGACTTTTAATTTTTTTTTTTTATTTTTCATATTCAGTATTTCACTTTTTGCTGTTCTTCTGTTTTGATGTTTAATTGTTTGTTTTCGATTTGCAGCGGAGAGCTAGAAGAGCTACAAATCGTCAGTAAATGGTTGGTGTGATTATCCACTGGTGTGAAAGAGATCCTCAGTCAGTGTTTTCTTTGAAAAGTAGTGCAAACTTTTTGTGTTTAAAACGTACATTAAGAAAAACGGCAACCAGTAAATCTCGTTGTTGTGTAAACCATCCCAACAACCTTTGTTATGTGTTTGGGAAATTCACTCCATAAGCACAAAGAAAACCAATCACTGATTTGGTTAAGAAGGCATATAAATTGTATTTTGATTGTCCTGTTGGTGATCAAGATAAAAACTTTGCACCTCATATTGCCTGCGTAACCTGTACTACAACTTTAAGTGAGTGGTTGAAAGGAAAACGCCGAGCCTGCCATTTGCTGTTCCGATGATGTGGTTTGAGCCTAATGACCTTTATTCAGATTGTTACTTTTGTCTTGAAAATATTTCGGGACATTCAAGCAAAACTAGACATAAAATAAAGTATCCAAATCTTCAGTGCATTTATCTGTGCCCCATGATGAGGGATTGCTTGTTCCTGTCTAACTTGAAGGCCTCGGAACCATACATCACGTCAAGTGAATAAGAATGTATTGAACATAAAGAAGGGTACTACCCTCAATATCATGACACTGCGCCTCAGCTCTTTAGTCAAAAGGAACTGAACGATTTGATTCGAGATCTAATACTTTTGAAACAGCAAGCTGAATTCTTGGGTTCGGGACTGCAACAACGGAACCTTCTAGCTCCAGGGACAAAAATTTCCTGTTTCAGGTCAAGAGGTGCTTCCTTCGCTCAATATTTCGACATGCAGAATTCACTGTGTGTATGTAGAGATGTCAATGGTCTGTTGATGCAGCTAGTTGGACAACATAATCCCAGGAGTGGCGACTATTTATTGACTCCAGTAAAACCAGTTTGAAAGCAGTGGTACTGCATAATGACAATGCATTTCCTACAGTACCTTTGTCGTACGCAGTAGACATGAAAGAAACTTATGAAACCATAGCTTTGCTGCCAGAGGTAATCAAAAGAATGGCAGCTTTGCTGTGATTTAAGAGTTGTTGCCCTCCTTACAGGTTTATAGGCTGGATTCACGAAATTCTGCTGCTTTACGTGCCTTTGGGACAGCCGTGACACCAAGAACCACTATATAGTCATGGAATGGCCTATAAGGAAGTCATATGTTTGTGGAAACGTAAACGTGAACAATATACCACTGGTTGAGCCCGATAAAATCATTTTGCCTCCCCTTCATATCAAGTTGTGCCTTATCAAGAACTCTGTAAAAGCTCTGGATGAAGAAGGTGAGGCCTTCAATCACTTGAAAGGAAAGTTCCCCAAATTAAGTGACGCAAAACTAGAAGAGGGCATATTTATTGGAGCACAAATAAGATAATTGCTGTAACTCAGTGGTATCCAATTAGCTGCTTGATCTTCTTTTAAAGCAATTGTGAAGGGCTTTTTGGGTAACAGAAAAGACGAAAACTATGTTACCATTATGGATGATCTGTTTGACAACTACAAGAACATGGGATGTATAAGCTCGCTCAAAATTCATTTTTAACATTCTCACCTTGATTTATTCCCGGAAAATTTGGGAGCTTTCATTAAGACATTCTTACCATGGAATACAGTTACCAAGGCCACTGGAACCCTTCGACGATGGGTGACTACTGGTGGGGTCTTGTTACGGAGAGTGATAAAACGGCAAATAAAAGAAGAGCTCCATCGTCGCATTTTTCAAAAACCAAAGACGATTAAAGGTGAAAATATTTTCTGAACTAGTTTGAACCCTTTATTGGCACCATGCCCCTATATACGTACAAAATAGTATTGATTTCAAACGTTCCGAATGTGTATTTTCGTTTGACTTCATTTTGCCAGTTTCCGCTATTATCGTTTTTCATTCTGATGTGTATCTACGAAATGTGACGTCGTAGAGAAAACCCGATTTTACCAGTGTATTCAGCACCCCAAAATTAGGTAAATCCTCTCATTTACAAACCAGATGCAGAAAAAAAGTTTAAACTTGTTAACTAGTGTTTTAAGTGAAAAAAATCCTTTGCCTTGGGAAGCGAGAAAGCAGTGCACACAGTACTGTCAATTTTATTTCTTAATTTATTTGTTTACTACTGTTGGCATGTTAATGTTGTGGAGAAATAGTATCACAGAACAGTATCGCACCAGTGAAGCACACGCCCATTAATAACAGCATGAGCTATTTTCAGAGTCCAGTTTGTTGGTAGTGCAGGTTATGAGCTGGAGAAAACTGACATACTGTTGATGTATACGTGACTGAAAGCACCGCTCTCGGTTTGTGAAAGTAATATTGGTGTTAAAATAACTGAAGTTCATATTTGGTATTATTTACGGAAATGTTTCCTTATACAGTTCATGTCAATCACATTCATGTTCTCTTGTCAGATGACCTTCATTGTGATTTGTCGCTCAATAAATTGCCAAATCTAAGCTAAAAATGTTTCCACTCAAAAGTAGCGTCCTTCAGTACTGGGACTCAAAATTGATTTCTTACGTTGGAGTTAATACTGATTATAACCACAACACAAGATGTAGTAATAACAGTGACTCAAGCAGTGGCTTTGGACCCAGTGTAGATTACCGCAATGTGAGAGCGAGTGCTACAAACGTGTACAAGTATACAATATCATATAAACAACAATTACGAATCTCAATTAAACCCAGTTGACTTACACTATCAAAACTAGGTTCTGAAAGAAGGGACTTTAGTAGTATCATTGTCCTAGGCCGATTTATTTTCCTTGCGTGTTGCACAGAAAATGAGGAAGAGGAAGTTTTCAAGAAATGAATCTTTGGCTATAAATGTTCCTTGGGTGAAACTCACTTACACTCTGGGCTACGCTTTCATATCTATTTCCAAATCTAGGTCACCACGAGTCCAGAGGCATCTGAGGGTTACAATATGGAGTCTACGTTTTAGACTGCATGAACCCACTTCTCTGTCGGCGTGTTGTAGTACTTGCCACTACTCCCTACGTCATCACGACACGTTTTAGACAGCTGTAATCTGTATTTAAGTATAAGTGGTGCGCTATCTGTCTGGGCGGTACCGCCTCTAGAGAGAATTTGAAGAGATATCCATGTTACTGGCCAGCTTTGCCAGCTACCCGGCTACCCTTATGTGTTGTCGCTGAGTTGCTTGCCCCTGTAGGGTACAGTAGCTATCCACCCATTAGCTACAATATCTCTCGCGTCTCACAATGTTACGTGCGCATTTATCCCCGTGCCAGTCTTGTCTGTTAATCTCCTGCGTATTGTTACAAACATACCTTCTGTTTCCGAAATACTACTGTGTATTTCATCTGAAGGCAGTCGGATCTTTTGAAGGGAATTTGTACTACACGGTGAGTCACCGACTTTCTGTAGGCCAAGCCAAAACAACATGAAAACCGAAGGAAGCAAGACTGGATTAACGACCCGACGACATCTAGGTCCTTAGAGTGGAGCACAAGCTCGGATTGTGTCAAGGATGAGGAAGGAAATCGGCTGTACCCCTTCAAAGGAAACATCCCGGAATTTAGAGAAATCTAGGAAAACCTAAATCTGGATGACCGGACGCGGGTTTGACTCGTCGTCTTCCCGAACGTGAGTCCATTATGCTAACCAGTGTGTGCATCAAAATACATGTAAACACAAGATGAATAATGAAAACTACTTCAATCCCTGGAGGAGATAGGTAAGATAGCAAATGTTTCGCATTCTGACCCTAGATGGGCCAGTCTCGTCCGACCGAACGCTATGTCACACTCTGTGAAAGGCGTCATTGGACGCGGTATCGACGACCATGTGGACAGTAGATGACTCTTCTCATGGTTGTCGGGTTTCTTCATCTTAAAAGCGATACTAACCGGTCGAGTATCTCCGCAATTTGCCTCATGAGACTAAGTGTACCCTGTACCAGTCCTCACACTGTGCTATCGTAGCCTGTCTATACAATGTAGGGGATACTCGTTCCGGGTACGTTGGCACTAGAGTTTCAGATGTTGTCCGACAACGGCAGTGACGGAGAGCGGCGTCGCCAAATCGACCTCTAAGCTGAAGAGCTACAACACCGCGGAGCCAGGGTTTAAGAAGCCGTCCGACAGCAGTTCTGTCCATTTGAGTGGCTCCAGTGTAGCACCGGTCGAATATCGACGTAGGGCAGTCACATCTTTCCACACTATTGCACGGCAACACAACTGGCGTCAATACTTATGTTTAGTTCTGTGGATTGCAGGCCGGACGTGAATTATGAACTTTTTAGGTGTTTAACCTGTCCCAGCTTTGTCCAAGGACTTGTATAAGGATTTCCTTGTAGTAAGTTTAGTATATTACAAAATTTCTCACAAAAATTGTTCAAATTGCTCGAAGCACTATGGTACTTAATATCTGAGGTTGTCAGTTCCATAGACTTGTTGTTGTTGTTGTGGTCTTCAGTCCTGAGACTGGTTTGATGCAGCTCTCCATGATACTCTATCCTGTGCAAGCTTCTTCATCACCCAGTACCTACTGCAACCTACATCCTTCTGAATCTGCTTAGTGTATTGATCTCTTGGTCTCCCTCTACGATTTTTACTCTCCACGCTGCCCTCCAATGCTAAATTTGTGATCCCTTGATGCCTCAAAACATGTCCTACCAACCGATCCCTTCTTCTAGTCAAGTTGTGCCACAAATTTCTCTTCTCCCCAATCCTATTCAATACCTCCTCATTAGTTACGTGATCTACCCACCTTATCTTCAGCATTCTTCTGTAGCACCACATTTCGAAAGCTTCTATTCTCTTCTTGTCCAAACTGGTTAACGTCCATGTTTCACTTCCATACATGGCTACACTCCATACAAATAATTTCAGAAACGACTTCCTGACACTTAAATCTATACTCGATGTTAACAAATTTCTCTTCTTGAGAAACGATTTCCTTGCCATTGCCAGTCTACATTTTATATCCTCTCTACTTCGACCATCATCAGTTATTTTACTCCCTAAATAGCAAAACTCCTTTACTACTTTAAGTGTCTCATTTCCTAATCTAATCCCCTCAGCATCACCCGATTTAATTTGACTACATTCCATTATCCTCGTTTTGTTTTTGTTGATGTTCATCTTATATCCTCCTTTCAAAACACTGTTCATTCCGTTAAACTGCTTTTCCAAGTCCTTTGCTGTCTCTGACAGAATTACAATGTCATCAGCGAACCTCAAAGTTTTTACTTCTTCTCCATGAATTTCAATACCTACTCCGAATTTTTCTTTTTTCCTTTACTGCTTGCTCAATATACAGATTGAATAACATCGGGGAGAGGCTACAACCCTGTCTCACTACTTTCCCAACCACTGCTTCCCTTTCATGCCCCTCGACTCTTATAACTGCCATCTGGTTTCTGTACAAATTGTAAATAGCCTTTCGCTCCCTGTATTTTACCCCTGCCACCTTCAGAATTTGAAAGAGAGTATTCCAGTTGTTGTCAAAAGCTTTCTCTAAGTCTACAAATGCTAGAAACGTAGGTTTGCCTTTTCTTAATCTTTCTTCTAAGTCGTAAGGTTAGTATTGCCTCACGTGTTCCAACATTTCTACGGAATCCAAACTGATCTTCCCCGAGGTCCGCTACTACCAGTTTTTCCATTCGTCTGTAAAGAATTGGCGTTAGTATTTGGCAGCTGTGACTTATTAAACTGTATTTGGCAGCTGTGACTTATTAAACTGATAGTTCGGTAATTTTCACATCTGTCAACACCTGCTTTCTTTGGTATGCGAATTATTATATTCTTCTTGAAGGCTGTGGGTATTTCGCCTGTCTCATACATCTTGCTCACCAGATGGTAGAGTTTTGTCAGGACTGGCTCTCCCAAGGCCATCAGTAGTTCTAATGGAATGTTGTCTACTCCCGGGGCCTTGTTTCGACTCAGGTCTTTCAGTGCTCTGTCAAACTCTTCACGCAGTATCTTATCTCCCATTTCATCTTCATCTACATCCTCTTCCATTTCCATAATACTGTCCTCAAGTACATCGCCCTTGTATAAACCCTCTATATACTCCTTCCACCTTTCTGCCTTCCCTTCTTTGCTTAGAACTGGGTTGCCATCTGAGCTCTTGATATTCATACAAGTGGTTCTCTTCTCTCCAAAGTTCTCTTTAATTTTCCTGTAGGCAGTATCTATCTTACCCCTAGTGAGACAAGCCTCTACAACCTTACATCTGTCCTCTAGCCATCCCTGCTTAGCCATTTTGCACTTTCTGTCGATCTCATTTTTGAGACGTTTGTATTCCCTTTTGCTTGCTTCATTTACTGCATTTTTATCTTTTCTCCTTTCATCAATTAAATTCAATATTTCTTCTGTTACCCAAGGATTTCTATTAGCCCTCGTCTTTTTACCTACTTGATCCTCTGCTGCCCTCACTACTTCATCCCTCAGAGCTACCCATTCTTCTTCTACTGTATTTCTTTCCCCCATTCCTGTCAATTGTTCCCTTATGCTCTCCCTGAAACTCTGTACAACCTCTGGTTCTTTCATTTTATCCAGGTCCCATCTCCTTAAATTCCCACCTTTTTGCAGTTTCTTCAGTTTCAATCTGCAGTTCATAACCAATAGATTGTGGTCAGAATCCACATCTGCCCCTGGAAATGTCTTACAATTTAAAACCTGGTTCCTAAATCTCTGTCTTACCATTATATAATCTATCTGATACCTTTTAGTATCTCCAGGATTCTTCCAGGTATACAACCTTCTTTTATGATTCTTGAACCATGTGTTAGCTACGATTAAGTTATGCTCTGTGCAAAATTCTACAAGGCGGCTTCCTCTTTCATTTCTTCCCCCCAGTCCATATTCACCTACTATGTTTCCTTCTCTCCCTTTTCCTACTGACGAATTCCAGTCACCCATGACTATTAAATTTTCGTCTCCCTTCACTACCTGAATAATTTCTTTTATCTCATCATACATTTCATCAATTTCTTCATCATCTGCAGAGCTAGTTGGCATATGAACTTGTACTACTGTAGTAGGCATGGGCTTTGTGTCTATCTTGGCCACAATAATGCGTTCACTATGCTGTTTGTAGTAGCTAACCCGCCCTCCTCTTTTTTTATTCATTATTAAACCTACTCCTGCATTACCCCTATTTGATTTTGTATTTATAACCCTGTAATCACCTGACCAAAAGTCTTGTTCCTCCTGCCACCGAACTTCACTAATTCCCACTATATCTAACTTTAACCTATCCATTTCCCTTTTTAAATTTTCTTACCTACCTGCCCGATTAAGGGATCTGACATTCCACGCTCCGATCCGTAGAATGCCAGTTTTCTTCCTCCCGATAACTACGTCCTCTTGGGTAGTCCCCGCCCGGAGATCCGAATGGGGGACTATTTTACCTCCGGAATATTTTACCCAAGAGGACGCCATCATCATTTAATCATACAGTAAAGCTGCATGTCCTCGGGAAAAATTACGGCTGTGGTGTCCCCTTGCTTTCAGCCGTTCGCAGTACCAGCACAGCAAGGCCGTTCTGGTTAATGTTACAAGGCTAGATCAGTCAATCATCCAGACTGTTGCCCCTGCAACTACTGAAAAGGCTGCTGCCCCTCTTCAGGAACCACATGTTTGTCTGGCCTCTCAACAGATACCCCTCCGTTGTGGTTGCACATACGGTACGGCCATCTGTATCGCTGAGGCACGCAAGCCTCCCCACCAACGGCAAGGTCCACGGTTCCATGGTTCCATAGACTTAGAACTACTTAAACCTAACTAATTTAAGGACATCACACACATCCATGCCCGAGGGAGGATTCGAACCTGCGACCGTAGCAGCAACGCGGTTCGCGGTTCCGGACTTAAAGCTCCTATAATCGCTCGTCCACAGCGGCCGGCAAAATTTCTCACAGTGATGTGTTCTCTCATTCTTTGATTTCTGTCTCGGAACACGATGCACCGTCGGGGGGGGGGAGTGGTCCTAACACAGTTTTAGCGACAAGACTTTACTTAGTCACTTCACGCACCACGAAAGAATCCCTGATAGTATCAAGAATCAAACCTGGGTTCCCCACATGTAAGTAAGCCTTGCTGAGCTCTCAGCTATGGGGAACTCTCTAAAGAATACTGATCGGGATATCATAGACGGCTCTGCCGAAATTAGAATCCAGATGGAATGCGGCCCGGCAGACAGGGTCAGTGCTAAGAAACATACCGTTTCAACATTGATGAAACGATAATCTTGACTTCTTGTGTTGCAAATGATGGCAGCTACGTGCATTTGCTAGTCACAAAGGGGCATCTACCGAGAGCTGCAAAGAACTGAGACTGATAGGGTGTCTGTCAGTAGTTTTGTTACCCAGGGCGCCGAATATCAGTGTGCGTCCATCGATAGAAAATGATTCTTGTAGCGAACTTTATTGGGGATAGGAACGCGAATTTTTCTATGGCTTTATGCAGAAGAGAGGTTCGGCCCGACTCATGCAAAGGTTGGTGGCCCTGAAGTGGAACCCATTCTGTGACTGCGGGAGGGGTCAGCGCCCCTCCATACTGTGTCGTCTTGGCTTGAATTTGAAAGTAATGGCAACTGGAAATTCTGTAGGTAAACGCTATCTTGTATATTCTATGAATTCATGTTTGACGATCATGAAAATTGCTCGGTTCCCACCATCCGAGTCCCTTACTCAGGCAATCTCTAAGTGACTTCAAAGGTTTAGGTAGAACGCCAGCGGATTTAAGAGGGAGGCGAACTACATGCCGCTGGTCTGCAGGCATGTATGTAGCGCGAAACTCTTTTAATACCGCTGACTTGAATCCTAAGTCCCAAGAGCTACGTATATTGTCGTCACTCCGTTCTTCAACAGCTAAATTAGTGGGATTAACGATCTCTTGTTTAACTAAAACGCCTGAGACATGTCCACTGCCGATCCGTCCGAGTTATAGGGCAACAAGGCTAGAGACGGGGAAATGCGTACTGGCGCTGCGTCGTTTCCCACTAATTTTATAGGAATATTATTTCTCCCCTTCAGTGGGGTGCGCCAACTGTAAATGTTTCATATTCTGATTTATCTTGGCATCGTTGGACACAGCCGTACGTTTCGTGAAGCTATGTAAACTGTCGAAAACATGGAGCCTAACATGAGTTTTCTTGGGTACGCTGCTTGATCGAAAAGCACAGATCCGCGAGGCATGAACGTCGAATCAAATTCGAAAACTTCTACTGACAGAGGCCGAGTATCGATAACCTGTATGTTTAGATTACCGATCAGATGAATGTGGATTGACTGCCTCCATCCAAAATTCAACGTGTGAGTCGCGTTTCCCCTGTGGGGAAGATGTATGGAACTTCAGCGTCCGGTAACGACAATGCTCACTGAACTATTAACTGGGAAGCTGAGGGAATCATACTGTTTGCGGCATGGCTTGGATTGATTAGAACCATCAGAAATTGATCACTTATGACATCCATCCAATAAGAACAGATGGCTGCTCCTTTCTTGGATCTGTCTTTGACAGTATGACCTTGACTGAGACAAGGGAAACACCAATTTTGCGATCTTAGATTATCGAGGCGCTCTGGAATGTTCTTTACCGTCTTGCTGTCTTGTGTCCAAAGACCGCTATGGTTGCAAAAACCGCAGTAATGCTTCACGGCACGTGTGGTTTTGTGTTTCGAACGACATTGCTTGGCATTAACGTTGAGAGTGGCTGCGACAGGTGTTTATGTGCCGGAAGGACCAGATGTGCTCGTGAATCGTGTGTCCTTACTCATCGTTCGCGCGGTGAGTGCACCATCGACTTCTTTCCCTAAAGATTCAATTAATCTTGGTACTTCCCATAGTTTCTCCCTCTTGGCGTCGATTATCCAACGCCGACTTTTGTGTGCAGGGAAAGTGTGCTAAATCTTTTGGTGGTAGAATCTTGCCGTAGGCATTTACACCCTCAACCAAGAATTTCAGAGCTTGTATACGTTTACTGCATTCTAAGAAAGTCGTATTAAGTGTCTCAGGATGTTCAAATCGAACGGGTCGCAGCTCCTCTAAATAGCCTACGTAGGCCCGTATTACACGGTTGCGGACTCCAAAGTTGCCCGAGGAATTCGCTTAGTGTCTTCGTAAGTTGAAGCAATTACTGCTGTCCCATCAACCATTTGTTTCGGCTCACCTAAGAGATATATTCTTCGGAAGACGTGTTTATTAATAACACGCCTGAAAGCATTCCTATCGATACAGCTTTCAAACTGTTTGCAAAATATGGCGCACCTCTGCGTGTCTCTTGAGAATGGTTCGAGCTTAACGGATTGCAACTTAATTGAGCTATGTATCTGAACCATAGACGCGACTGGATGACTCACATACGATGTCACGGTAGAAGTAAATGTTTTTCCTCAATAACCTCTTGGGCTTTTAAACAGCGTCTTTCGACTTGTTAGGCTACACGTCGCGAAGAACTAAGTCAATGTTACACTCATCTTCCGGGGGATGATTGTGAAAATATCGTCAGTCTGTGGCAGAAGTGACAGCTCATCTCCCAGGCTTTCCTTGCGATATTTAATACCCTCTAACGGCACGTCAACTTACAATTTTTCGTTCGCGGATACTAGACGTATGATAGGACGTCTCTGACTAGATCGTTATATTTTTAAGCATAGTAATTCTCAAAGACGCTTTGTTGTTCATAGCTTCCAAAAAATACGATATTCTCGCTGTCAAAATAGTCTACTGTTTCAACCATGGAGGTAAAAAAAAAGAAGGAATATGACGATGAAATCTTATGCTTTACATTGCTTTGAAGCCACAGTGGACGGAGTCTGCCGCCATCTTAAATAGCCCACAACATTAACAGACTACTGTTTACGATTGCTTGTTGTTCATTATTTTTGTCGTGTGCACGCCACAACTATTATAAATCTACAACTGCATCTACATACATACTCCGCAATCCACCATACGGTGCGTGTCGGAGGGTACCTCGTACCACAACTAGCATCTTCTCTCCCTGTTCCACTCCCAAACAGAACGAGGAAAAAATGACTGCCTATATGCCTCTGTAGGAACCCTAATATCTCTTATCTTATCTTTGTGGTCTTTCCGCGAAATATATGTTGGCGCCAGTAAAACTATACTGCAGTCAGCCTCAAATGCTGGTTCTCTAAATTTCCCCAGTAGCGATTCACGAAAAGAACGCCTCGTTTCCTCCAGAGACTCCCACCCGAGATCCTGAAGCATTCCCGTAACACTCGCGTGATGATCAAACCTACCAGTAACAAATCTAGCAGCCCGCCTCTGAATTGCTTCTATGTCCTCCCTCAATCCAACCTGATAGGGATCCTAAACGCTCGATCAGAACTCTAGAATAGGTTGTATTAGTGTTTTATAAGCGGTCTCCTTTACAGATGAACCACATCTTCTTAAGGTTCTACCAATGAACCGAAGACGACTATCCGCCTTCCCCACAACTGCCATTACATGCTTGTCCCACTTCACATCACTCTGCAATGTTACGCCGAAATACTTAATCGACGTGACTGAGTCAAGCGCTATACTACTAATGGAGTATTCAAATATTACGGGATTCTTTTTCTATTCAACTGCATTAATTTACATTTATCTATATTTAGAGTTAGTTGCCATTCTTTACACGAATCACAAATCCTGTCCAGGTCATCTTGTATCTTCCTACAGTCACTGAACGACGACACCTTGCCGTACACCACAGCATCATCAGCAAGCAGCCGCACATTGCTATCCACCCTATCCAAAAGATCATTTATGTAGATAGAAAACTACAGCGGACCTACCACACTTCCCTGGGGCACTCCAGATGATACCCTCACCTCCGATGAACACTCACCATCGAGGACTACGTACTGGGTTCTATTACTTAAGGAGTCTTCGAGCCACTCACATATTTGGGAACCAATCCTATATGCTCGTACCTTAGGAGTTTGCAGTTGGGCACCGAGTCAAACACTTTCCGGAAGTCAAGGAATGTGGCATCAGTCTGATACCCTTCATCCATGGTTCGCAAGATATCATGTGAAAAAAGGGCGAGTTGCGTTTCGCAGGAGCGATGCTTTCTAAAGCCGCGCCGATGCATGGACAGAAACTTCTCTGTCTCAAGGAAATTCACTATATTCGAACTGAGAATATGTTCGAGAATCCTGCAAGAAATCGACGTTAAGGATATTGGTCTGTAATTTTGAGGATCCGTCCTTGTACCCTTCTTATATATAGGCGTCACCTGCGCTTTTTTTCAGTCGCTCGGGGCTTTACGTTGGGCAAGAGATTCGCGACAAATGCAAGCTAAGTAAAGAGCCAATGCAGCAGAGTACTCTGTGTAAAACCGAATTGGATTCCCATCAGGACCTGGCGATTTATTTATTTTCAACCCATTCAGCTGCTTCACAAACCCAGGGATGTCTATCACTATGTCCTCCATTCGGGAATCTCTACTAGACTCAAACGGCGGTATGTTTGTACGATTCTCCTGCGTGAAAGATTTCGCAAATACTAAATTTAAAATTTCAGATTTCGTTTTGCTGTCTTCCATTGCCAGGTCAGACTGATCAGTGAGTGACGGGATGGAAGCCTTCGACCCGCTTGCCGATCTTACGTAAGACCAGGATTTCCTTGAGTTTTCAGCAAGATCTTTTGCTAAGGTATGACGGTGGTAGTGGTTGTATGCTTCGCGCATCGCTCTTTTTACAGCAGCACGAATCTCTACTAACTTTTGCCTGTCCTCATTCTCCCGATCTTTCTTGTACCGCGAGTGCAACTGTCTTTGCCTCCTGAGAATTCTCCGAATTGCGTTGTTAAACCACGGTGGGTCTTTTCCGTCCTTAACGCACTTTTTCGGCACATACTCCTCTAATGCGTGATTTACAATGTGTTTAAAATTTGTCCATAATTCTTCCATGTCAATTGTACCGGAAGTAAATGAAGTCGATTCGTTTACTAAGTGGGATGCTAACAACTGCTTATCTGCTCTTTCTAGTATGAATAGCCTTCTTGACCGACTTTTAACTTTCGTAACCATAGTCGTAATGACAACATCATGATCACTAATCCCTGTCTCAACACTGACACCGTCGATGAGGTCTAGTCTGTTGGTGGCTACCAGATCTAAAATGTTTCCATTACGCGTTGGCTGTCGATTTAGCTGCTCAAGACAGTTTTCAGATAATGTGTTCAAAAGTAATTCACACGACGGCTTGTCTGTACCACCTGTAATGAATCCATAGACATCCTAGTCTATACTAGGTAGGTTGAAGTCGCCTCCAACTGATATAGCATGATCTGGGTACTTCTGCGATACAGAGTGTAGACTCCCTTCGAATGATTCTAGAACTGTCACGGTGGATTCTGTTGGTCGGTAATAACACCCAACAATTAACTTTATCTCTCCTAGCACTGTTAAACGTGTCCAGATAACTTCACAATCATACTCTACTTCGACCTCAGTAGACACAATCTGAAAATTTACTGCTAATATCTTGCTAGCTGAAGTGTCTTTACACTGAGCGCGTCATGATTTCCCTTCCTGCAAGTTGACTGGTGAGTGTTCATCAGGACACCTCGCCCTACTGCCTAGCCTAAAAAACCCACATGTGCACGCCACAAGTACTCTGCTACTCGAGTAGCCGCTTCCTTTGTGTAGTGCACCCCTGACCTATCTAGAGGCGTCCTTTAGTTCCCTACCCAATAGCGCAAGTCTAGAAATCTGTAGCCAAGACCGTCACAGAGTCGACGAAGCGTTTGGTTGAGACCCTCCACTTGGCTCTAAACCAAAGGACTCCGATCCACTCTGGGAACGATGCTGCAAATAGAGAGCTCGGCTTGTACCCAGCGTGCGAGGCCAGCGGTCTTCACCAAATACTAAAAATTACAGTGCTTACATGAATAAAATAGTGTCAGGAAGGCGGTTTCGAAAGTTTTTCCGTTCTTGGATGCGTATTTGCCCTAGTAACACGACACATGTGGCCTCGGTGATGTAACATCTTTTTACTGATATATTTCGAATAACTAAGAAGAGTGGGATGTGATGTGAAAAGGATGCTTTCATACTTCATTGAATTCCACATTTATTGTATTTGTTTCAATAGCAAATGAAACTGGAGCTCCGATACAAATGCTTGTTCGCTTAGTGGTACTGCTTCTCGTTCGTTACATTTTTAGCTTTCAACTAATATGCACGTTAATTAAAAACTTACCTACATCTTCTTTACTAGGCCATAAACATGTACAATGTAAAGAGCTGCAAAGCTTTCTGTCGTGTCTTGTGCGTATCAACAAAGTAAACGATTATTGAAATTCCAAAGAAACGGAACTACACAGAAGTTTAGCCCCACGCAGAAAAGAATTCTTATTTTCTTAGACTGCCAGTGCATTAGTTTCACACTTCCCACTAGGAAATCTTACGGTGCGTCATTCAGTGTGTGGCCAGTAATATAAATTTGCAGGTTAAAAACCACTACAATAAAAGCAAACAGTGCAATCATAATTCATGTAAACAGAAAAATATTTCTTGAACGTCTACATTTACGAATTAAATGTAATAACTTTAATTTTAGATTACGATCGAATTGATTAGAACACCCGTAAACGACGCAAGCTGGCGTTTTTGATGAGACAGCAAAGTCTCCACACAATCGAAGCACCACATGCTATTTGGGATACGACCACGAAGGTGATAGATATACACAACTGTTGGAACTGGGCACGGGCTTGTTAGAGTGAAGTCAGTGGGAAGTATCACGCGGAGAACCTCCATGAAGCAACCCGCCGCTGTTCAGAGATGTTAATGCTTACTGCGTGCGACAGTTGACGAGCAATTTTAAATCAAGTATGCACAACCATACGATATTTTTTGACTATACGAGACAGTGCCTACTGTTTTCCTAAGGGCTACAACATGCTCCGCGAACCTTTATTATTTTCTTCTCAAACACAAGGAATAAAGTCTATTATTCTAGTCCACCCGTTTTGTTTGAGCAACGACTTCATACCTAAGGCAACGACGCTACATAGAGGCAATATTGAAAGAGTCAGATCATATCTGTAAACAAATGAATGTGGTATACAAGAAAATTAGAATCATAGTTCACACGAATAATTCTTCAACCAGGAATTATATCCAAAATAATTTTCAATAGCCACGATCGCATAAATACTTATTTGTTTTCGTCAAGTGGTTTCGACAGGCTTTGCTGTGGAAACTGGTTGTTGAAGAAAATAATTATTTATGCGATCTTCGCCAGAGAAAGTTTTTTAACAAACAAAACTGATCGCCGCTTCTCATTTCGCAGCGTGAGAAATTTCAGTGTCCAAAAGAACTGAATGTTACGAAAATAAAGAAGAGCAAAAAAGAGAAATATACTCGTCTGAAATGAAATTTATCGTAATTTACGCGAGCAAGAAAATTACAGAGAACATTTGAATTTTATTACAGCATAGCCCAGGCTAAAAAAAAAAAAAAAAAAAAAAAAAGCCAGAACACAAGTAACGAAAATTGACAAACCATAAGTAGGAATCGATGACTAGTTCTTCTTACCGATGCAAACTATTCCGTGATTCATTGTTCTTCCATCAGGTGTTTGCACTAATATATAATTGGGTTTCTGTATTTTACAAATGTAGAACTACTCAAAAAAGTGAAAAAAATTGGAATCTCTAAATAGAATTAACCTGTCTATTTGAATTCTCGTTACCGAGTCCCGCCATTCGATAGTTAATAATTTTGGACGTTTTTGCACTAAGTGTGTGGACTGTGTTCTTGTAGACTTTTCTGAGTTGTAAATTTTCTCTGCACTACTACGAAAAGCAACAAATATTGGAATCGGAAACTATATAACTTAATTGCCGGCCGGTTTGGCCAAGTGGTTCTAGGCGCTTCAGTCCGCGCGACCGCTACGGTCGCAGGTTCAAATCCTGCCTCGGGCATGGATGTGTGTGATCTCCTTAGGTTAGTTAGGTTTAAGTAGCTTTAAGTCCTAGGGGACTGATGACCTCAGATGTTAAGTACCATAGTGCTCAGAGCCATTTTGAACCATTTTAACTTAATTCTGGATACCAGTCCAACCATTCCACGGTTCGTTATTTACATCGTTTTTGCAATAAGTGTCTGCATTATAGTGTTATAGGATTTCTACATTTGGTATTACTTTCTTGGCTACTACGAACAAGAGAAAAGCCAGGAATCGGTCCCTACAACTGACCCTTGTATCTTAATTCTAGTTACCGATTTGAACTATTCTATTGTAAATTATTTCGAGTGCCTTCGCAGTAGGTGTGCGGACTGGGTTATCGTAGTATTTCTACTTTTTGTGCTACAATCTGAATTACTGCAAAAATTAGAAACCTGGAAATCAGCAATCGGAATTAACCTATGTAGATCATTGTAGCGACCGATTCGAAGATTTTTTATTTATCGCCTTTTTCAATTAGGAAAAAGGGACACCTCATATTGAAATACTTGACGATGTAGGGATCCACACCAAATAACGTAACACATAATAACGGAGAGTGGGGTCACAACTTTATTCGATACCACTTATGGAAGTTATAAAGGTATGCACAGTAAATGCCTATCAGAGACACGAAAAATAACATATCTTAGAATTTAATACTAGGATTAATCTATGTAGGTCAGTTCTAGTTAACGATTCCATGGTTCATTATTTTTCACGTTTTCGCTTTAGATGTGTGTGGTTATTAAAGGATCTTTTCCTCTGTATTATTATTATAGAAATAGAGAATTTTGATATTGACATTACGCCGTTAATTGTCAGTTTCACATTCAGTTACTATGTCTCATTTCATTTGGGTATGACTGCTAATTCATGAAATATTCAACTGTGTGTTATCGATCTCTGTTGCGCTGCAGAATGCAGTTTATAAAAAACCTATATAGGCCACTTCTAGTTGTCGATTGCGTTTTTACGCAGGGAGCAGTTAAATCTTAACGAATTAGCAGGCCACACGTTAGCGGACTGACATAATAAAGAAACGTGAAATCGGCACTTACAGCAATATCACAAATGAGCTAAGAGATTGCACAAGTATTGCAAAAACGGTTAATGTACCACCATTAATTCATTTTCTGAAGCATTTGTACAGTGAGCGTATACAGTGGTTTCGTGTAGGATTTATGCTTGTGCTGCAGCTTTCTCGACTACATCAAAAACCACCAAATCTTGGAATCAATAACTAGAATTATGGTATGTAGATCAGTTCTAATTACCAATTCCAAGATTAATTATTGTCAGCGTTTTTGCAGCATGTATCTGCAGTGGAATGTTGTAGGACTTCTATTTTTCCTGTTGCTTTCTGTACTTATTTGTCGCAGAAGTACAGAGATGAAAAGAAATGGAAATGCTGAAACGAACTACAGCGCACACACGTTAGAAAAACGCACAAGTTGCATACCTTGGATCAACATCTACAATTCACCTATATAGGACAAATCTAGTTACCCATTACAAGGGTTGTTATTGTCCAAAGTAATAAAGACAAATTCTACAAAAATTAAATTCTTAAAAACGCATCACTGCACGCGCCACGTAAGGAAACGCGAAAAATGCAACACCTGGATTCGGTAACTAGAATTCTCGTGACTCACACCATCTACTACTGCTCGGAAAATAACAAACCTTAGACTTGGTACGAAGAATCGTCGATTGTGAGGTTGCTTAACTTAAGTAATAAAAGAAAATGAAAAACGCCAATGAGGTATCGCTGGAAAACATCACAGCACAAGTAGAGCAAGAACATCGAAATGGAGAAATGAGATTATTATAAAGAAACTTACCACATATGCAATTCCAGAGGAGTAAAAAATAGAGGATGACACACAGGAAACGCTGTGAGACTGCTAATAATTGAAACTATAGCACATTATGCAATAACGACAATAATTAACGAACACGTTACTAAAAAAGTGCGAAATTCCATGCACAAAATATATACCATTCAAATCAATTCTCCCCCCCCCCCCCCCCAAAAAAAAAGTTACAGGCTATGATATAGAATCAAAGGAGTATGTATAAAATTTTTAACATACGCGCGTAACGAAGACATCCAGAGACTGTCTTTAACATGCAGTACTACAGTCTTCGACATAAACAAATGACATCACATAATAAGTCATTGGTCAAAGCCAACGAGTGGAATTGGAGACTAGAATTGACCCACCGCAAAATCAGAGGGCATGTCAATCTTCCAAGTAGTGTTCCTATTCTACAACGCGCAGTTGGTTCATACCTTTGAAATGTAGGGGCTCCGTCCTCCGTCAATGGCAAGAAGGCGGCAGTGTATCGTCTACGATCGTCTACTGATGGTCCACGAGCTCTCTGTTCCTATGTTTCGACACCATAAAATGGCGCCGCCGAGTTCAGAATGTAAGTAAGCACAAGCTGATCACTTAAGAGAGTGTTTAAGTAACTATAACAACAAGCCAATGATATTATTTAAACATAGGTAGAAAGATAACAACGTCTCTGATCTTCCGCAAATGTAATAGTCCACAGAACCCTCAGAAGTAAAGTAACAACGGAAACTCTGCTTAAGTTATACGAAACGATATCTGTTCCAACCGCAACATTCAGAACTACGTACTAGACTGTAACAAAAAGAAATGAACAAAGAAAACAAGCATCAGAGATGTGAATTTTGAGAAGAGTGGCTGGCTACACGCCGTTGGACAGGAACAGGAATGTTGAAATCAGAAAAGACTGGGAGTGAAAAGCTTAAAAGAGAATATTAAGGAAGAGAGGAACAACAGGAAGGAGCATTTGACAAGAATGGAAGACGACGTATTAGCAAAACTAATGACGAATTAGTACCCAGTGGACACAAGATCTATAAGAAGCCGGAGGAAAAGGTGAAAATATCCACAGTTTCCACCAAGAAGACATAACAGGCAAACGCCTAATACATGCAGAAAGTAAAAGAACTTACACGACAGTTGCTGAAGGAATTCTAGCCATGAATATAAAGACAAATTTTCTCCCCAGATGACGTAATCATACAACGTTGCAACCAACATCTTAAAATTATAACATGGGGTATTTGTGTCAGTCCTTTTATTAAGAGAAGTTATTTAAGGTTCACGCATAAATATACGAGGTGAATGACTCTGTATTTGCCCCTTAACGCTTCTCCTTCGAAAGCAAATCTTTTACTGAACTTATGCACGATTGTGATGCACTTCGTTTGGGAGACTTAACGAGTATGGAAGTTTATATTAATTAGCAGTAATCTGTACTATTGTTGGCTTCCATTACGACCTGTATTCGTTCAACACAAATAGGTAATGCTAGTTATCTCGATGTATAGAAGTGTAACAGTTTTAAGGGAATGGAAAAGCTAAAGTTCAAGGTACAAACCATTTTTATTTTTTCACTCTGCAGCGGAATGTGCGCTGATATGAAACTTTCTGGCAGATTAAACCTGTGTGCCGGACCGAGACGAGGAATTGGCGGAAGTAAAGCTGTGAGTACGGGCGTGAGACGTGCATGGGTAACTCAGATGATAGAGCACTTGTCCACGAAAGGCGAAGGTCCCGATTTAGAGTCTCGGTCCGGCACACAGTTTTAATCTGCCAGGAAGTTTGACTGATCTTAGTTGTGCAGATTGAATATTTGCTACAGGATTTTCGGACATTGCCTTCTGGATGCTTTCCGGCGAATAGGCAAGCACGATCGCTTTACCGGGAGAAATAATAAACCGTTGGTACCTTTTGGAAATTTGTGTATCCGGCTAGGATGTTCACGAGTCAATTGAGTACTGCAACTGCAAGAGAACAGACTCCGAAGACTCTGTGTATGAGAGTAAATACATACACTCCTGGAAATTGAAATAAGAACACCGTGTCCCAGGAAGGGGAAACTTTATTGACACATTCCTGGGGTCAGATACATCACATGATCACACTGACAGAACCACAGGCACATAGACACAGGCAACACAGCATGCACAATGTCGGCACTAGTACAGTGTATATCCACCTTTCGCAGCAATGCAGGCTGCTATTCTCCCATGGAGACGATCGTAGAGATGCTGGATGTAGTCCTGTGGAACGGCTTGCCATGCCATTTCCACCTGGTGCCTCAGTTGGACCAGCGTTCGTGCTGGACGTGCAGACCACGTGAGACGACGCTTCATCCAGTCCCAAACATGCTCAATGGGGGACAGATCCGGAGATCTTGCTGGCCAGGGCAGTTGACTTACACCTTCTAGAGCACGTTGGGTGGCACGGGATACATGCGGACGTGCATTGTCCTGTTGGAACAGCAAGTTCCCTTGCCGGTCTAGGAATGGTAGAACAATGGGTTCGATGACGGTTTGGATGTACCGTGCACTATTCAGTGTCCCCTCGACAATCACCAGTGGTGTACGGCCAGTGTAGGAGATCGCTCCCCACACCATGATGCCGGGTGTTGGCCCTGTGTGCCTCGGTCGTATGCAGTCCTGATTGTGGCGCTCACCTGCACGGCGCCAAACACGCATACGACCATCATTGGCACCAAGGCAGAAGCGACTCTCATCGCTGAAGACGACACGTCTCCATTCGTCCCTCCATTCACGCCTGTCGCGACACCACTGGAGGCGGGCTGCACGATGTTGGGGCGTGAGCGGAAGACGGCCTAACGGTGTGCGGGACCGTAGCCCAGCTTCATGGAGACGGTTGCGAATGGTCCTCGCCGATACCCCAGGAGCAACAGTGTCCCTAATTTGCTGGGAAGTGGCGGTGCGGTCCCCTACGGCACCGCGTAGGATCCTACGGTCTTGGCGTGCATCCGTGCGTCGCTGCGGTTCTGTCCCAGGTCGACGGGCACGTGCACCTTCCGCCGACCACTGGCGACAACATCGATGTACTGTGGAGACCTCACGCCCCTCGTGTTGAGCAATTCGGCGGTACGTCCACCCGGCCTCCCGCATGCCCACTATACGCCCTCGCTCAAAGTCCATCAACTGCACATACGGTTCACGTCCACGCTGTCGCGGCATGCTACCAGTGTTAAAGACTGCGATGGAGCACCGTATGCCACGGCAAACTGGCTGACACTGACGGCGGCGGTGCACAAATGCTGCGCAGCTAGCGCCATTCGACGGCCAACACCGCGGTTCCTGGTGTGTCCGCTGTGCCGTGCGTGTGATCATTGCTTGTACAGCCCTCTCGCAGTGTCCGGAGCAAGTATGGTGGGTCTGACACACCGGTGTCAATGTGTTCTTTTTTCCATTTCCAGGAGTGTAGTTGCAGCTAACCGGTAAGATCTTTTCAGACAAGCGCAGCGATTTCTGGCAATTCTCATAAATTGTGCGGATTCAAAATCTTCTCAACCCACTGCAATAGCAATGATTAAATGGACAACAGCTAAATAACGGGAGAACTAAATCAACCAGTATTTTCATGTGATGAACAAATAATAATAATAAGAACAACAATTGTAACAAATAAACACAAAGTTAATGATAAACTTAAAAGCAGTTTCTTAAATGAGTGTCAGTGACGTGACTTAACTCATATAATTTAATCTTCGCTATTTTCTTAAACGACGTTGAAATACCGTCGAGAAGAATAAGCAGCAGTTTGGAAGGCAGTTCAGAACTTTTGAATTTTTTACTGGATGCTAAAACATTTTGGGAATTCTCGCATTAGAGTCCCAGATTTGGTGCCCACGTTTACACTGAGAAGAGATTATCATTCATCTGGACGATGCGTGGATTGACATCTTCAGGTCTGACGCTGAGGTAGAGCTGGAGGTCAGCGACAGCGATGTTATACAGGGTGTTTCCGTCAGAGAGTGCAAACATTTTACAGGACATAGTTGACGCTCGGTAGGGAAGTAGGGAATCTTAAAGAGGTAATAGGAATAAAAGCACATTATTGTGTAGTTTTTTGTTTCCATTAGTCACAGTTAACTGTAAATACCATCACTGACACAAGGAACGTACCACTTGTACTGTACAAAATGAGCTGAAACTGACAGCCATCAACCTCAATGCAAGCATGACATCGGCGAACAAGATTTTGTTTGGAATCACGTCACAAGCAGCTAATCCAACTAATTCCATCACCATATCCACTGGGGTCTGATACACTTACAAAACCCCATAGGAAATACTCAAGGTATTCAGGTAAGATGAGCTGGCAGGCCGTGCGGTAGGACCTTCCCTTTCAATCCAGCGACCAGGAAATACAGCATTGGGATGGTTGCGGACATCCGCACTGATGTGAGGCGGTGCACCGCCATATTGTATGCACATCCTCTAACGAACAGCCATAGGTGCCTTCTACAGCAACTCAGGTACAACCTCAAGTACAAGCCATTCAGATGGCGTACTGCATCATGACTTCCTAGTAATCAGGCTCATCCTCTTTGTTTCCTTCCTGGAAATAAAGAATGTACATTAAATAATAATAAAACATATAAAAATATAAAATATAACAATTCCAGTCCCAAAGAAAGCAGGTGTTGACAGATGTGAAAATTACCGAACTTTCAGTTTAATAAGTCACAGCTGCAAAATACTAACGCGAATTCTTTACAGACGAATGGAAAAACTGGTAGGAGCCGACCTCGGGAAAGATCAGTTTGGATTCCGTAGAAATACTGGAACACGTGAGGCAATACTGACCCTACGACCTATCTTAGAAGATAGATTAAGGAAAGGCTAATCTACGTTTCCAGCATTTGTAGACCTCGAGAAAGCTTTTGAAAATGTTGACTAAATTACCCTGTTTCAAATTCTGAATGTGGCAGGGGTAAAATACAGGGAACGAAAGGCTGTTTACAATTTGTACAGAACCCAGATGGCAGTTATAAGAGTCGAGGGGCAAGAAAGGGAAGCAGTGGTTGGGAAGGGAGTGAGACAGGGTTGTAGCCTCTCCCCGATGTTATTCAATCTGTATATTGAGCAAGCAATAAAGGAAACAAAAGAAAAATTCGGAGTAGGTATTAAAATCCATGGAAAAGATATAAAAATTTTGAGGTTCGCCGATGCCATTGTAATTCTGTCAGAAACAGCAAAGGACTTGGAAGAGCAGTTGAACGGTATGGACAGTGTCTTGAAAGGAGGATATAAGATGAACATCAACAAAAGCAAAACGAGAATAATGGAATGTAGTCGAATTAAGTCGGGTGATGCTGAGGGAATTAGATTAGGAAATGAGATACTTAAAGTAGTAGAAGAGTTTCGCTATTTGGGGAGCAAAATAACTGATGATGGTCGAAGTGGAGAGGATATAAAATGTAGACTGGCAATGGCAAGGAAAGCGTTTCTGAAGAAGAGAAATTTGTTTACATCGAGTATAGATTTAAGTGTCAGGAAGTCGTTTCTGAAAGTATTTGTATGGAGTGTAGCCATGTATGGAAGTGAAACATGGACAATAAATAGTTTAGACAAGAAGAGAATAGAAGCTTTCGAAATGTGGTGCTACAGAAGACTGCTGAAGATTAGATGGGTGGAGCACATAACTAATGCCGGCCGAAGTGGCCGTGCGGTTAAAGGCGCTGCAGTCTGGAACCGCAAGACCGCTACGGTCGCAGGTTCGAACCCTGCCTCGGGCATGGATGTTTGTGATGTCCTTAGGTTAGTTAGGTTTAACTAGTTCTAAGTTCTAGGGGACTAATGACCTCAGCAGTTGAGTCCCATGGTGCTCAGAGCCATTTGAACCAACCATTGAACATAACTAATGAGGAGGTACTTAATAGAATTGGGAGAAGAGGAGTTTGTGGCACAACTTGACAATAAGAAGGGACCGGTTTGTAGGACATGTTCTGAGGCATCAAGGGATTACAAATTTAGCATTGGAGGGCAGCGTGGAGGGTAAAAATCGTAGAGGGAGACCAAGAGATGAATACACTGTGCAGATTCAGATGAATTTAGGATGCAGTAAGTACTGGGAGATGAAGAAGCTTGCACAGGATAGAGTAGCATGGAGAGCTGCATCAAACCAGTCTCAGGACTGAAGAACACAACAACGACAACATTAAATAAACAGCGCAGTTCGTGTAAAATTGTACGTTTGTTAGTTGTAAATAAGGTGGAAACCAGTAATGCTAGACAAAGCAGTAGACAAGTTTACTTCCGTATCTGCTTAAGGCGACTTCTCCGACCTTAGGTTCCCTACCTGAAATTGCTCAGTGGAGCATTCTCTACGTTCTGTTACATTTTTGCACGCTCTTACGGAAACACCCTTGTATTTATAAGACGGCGGACCTGACAACGAGTCATCCGCATATAAAGAGAACAACAGTGGTCCCCTGGTCTTATCCCTTTTGGACTCCTGAGAGAACATTCTATAGGGAGCGAGATGTAACGCACCATTGGCTTGCGTAACCGCGTCGTGACGGCAAGCTTGGGAACGAAGACTTCTCGCCACAGCCCGCCACCTCGACCGCTGTCCCTCCACAACTTCAGCTGATTCGCAGCTTATCTCAAGCGGCACTGTACGTAGCCATCTCCCCACAGAGCGCCTCCACTGCGCTGTTCTTGGCCGCAGCCCGGCAACAGGCGTTGCTGACACACCCGCCGCCATGCGCCGGCTTATCTGATCGCACCAGCAGGGGACCTGCCGTGCCTTGCCGCTTTCAAGACGCCACACAGGAGGTCGCTGTTACAGGCGGCGCTGCCTGCGGTCGATGTTCCTCTGTAAATGTTGTGTCTGTCTACTCGGGTAGATGGGAGGCGACACGGGCAAACACTTCTGTTAACAACTCGCAATCGTTACTTCCTTCGACTACTTTCCTGCAATTTTTTCATCTAGGGCCTTCCCTTGTAATCGACACTCTGCATTCTTGTTACACCGGTATTCTACGTGGCGTTTATCGAGTTTAGAACGCAGTTATTCCAAAACCTTTGAAAGCTATAGTTTGACCCTGCAGTGGAGGTGTACTGTTTTTGAAAATTTCTGTTGGATTAGCTCAGGAAGAAAACGTAACGGAAAGAAAGGGAAGATGTCGTCACAGTTTTATGGTGGTGTATCCACACTAGACACGACGAAAATACGCCACGTTTCGCTCAGCTCAGTGCCGAAAGGAGAAAGTGAGGTTATGAGATACTATCAGTAATACAAAAACGCGGAACGCAGCATCAGAACTGAAGACGATACCCTTAAACGGGTAGTGCTAAGGGGATAAATTTATTGCAAGAAATTACCCAGCAAAGTTTCAATAAAAATGGAAAATAAGATATATCAAGTACATCCATAGTGATTTTCTTAATTGTCATAAGTCATCGTTTTCAAATATTACTAGAGTAACAATAGCCGGCCGCTGTGGCCGAGCGGTTCTAGGCACTTCAGTCTGGAACTCCGCTACCGCTACGGTAGCAGTTTCGAATCCTGCCTCGAGCATGGATGTGTGTGATGTCCTCAGGTTCGTTATGTTTAAGTTGTTCTAAGTTCTAGGGGACTGATGAAATCATATTTTACGTCCCATAGTGCTCAGAGCCATTTGAACCATTTGAACTAGGAACATATTTTTGAAACGGTGAATTCAAACCAAACCTTTATTATGAGAAATATGTCAATAGGTAGTCACAAACTGAGTAAACTTGACATGGGTTAGCAATGACTTCCCACTGTTCGCTTGCAGACCGAGGTAACGAAACCTTTCCGAAATACAAATTGTTATGACCTGACGTGCGTCACGACATCCCTACTTTAGCTCACTCTGAGGCCAGAGGTGAAGCAGGATTTTAAGGGCGTCCATTCCTTGGTATGCAAGCGGCTGCGGTAAGCAATGGAACGGTGACGGGATCTAGCTGCAATTTTTCACGTCCCTGGTTCCGTGCAGAAGGAATTGGATTTTAGGCTAAGGAAATAGATATATTGACGATTGGGGAAATGACACTCTGCGGTGGCTTACTGGTCTGCTTTATATTGCTTCTTCACATGTTAACAGTGAACATGCAAATGGGCATATATGCTGGTTTATAAAAGGCGAGGCTCACTAGCTTTTCCACTCTGTGACCAGAACAAATGTCCGCCCCAGCCTATAACATTGTTTAGATTTGCGTATATACAGTAATGTGTGATGGTAAAGGCCACGAACCGTCGCAGTACCAGATTGCACTGTTCTAATCGAATCTTTAAGTTCGTGTACTCGTTACAATGTACGTGCTATAGAGACTTAAGTGTATGTAGATAAATGTACGATGGAAAGAATCCAAAGTCCACGTGTACGAGCAGGAAAGCTTTGCGAGTCCTTCTTGATCCACAAAGTTAACTGAGCCTGACTGCCCACTTACATATCACCTGCTGTAGGCTTGTTCAGCCGAGGCGGTTGTCACTGGATCTCCTATGCTCGCTCGAACTCTCGACCTCTGACGAACTCTGCCATGCTTGGCATCCGACGGCCTCTATATATGGTGCTGAGACTGTGTAGATGATACATCACTGCTTTGCTTTTTACCACCAATTCTCAATCAGTGAGGGTGAAATCAGTTGTTTCTCGTAATGGACTGATTAAAGTGGAGTGCTCTGTATGTCTCTGAGAAAGTTACAAGGCATACAGCTAACAATGACCCTTACAATTTTTTCTCTTTTGCAGAAAATCTTTCATGAGCTGGTCATTACAAAATTTAAAATATCGACGGTGTTCCAGTTTATGATACTAAGATAACCATTACTAATTTTTGCACCAGTAAAGTATGATAACATCGAAAATTAATATATGATTCAATAAAATATGAACTAAAAATTGTTGTCGCTTTACTAGCATACGTAAAGAATGTTTAACATTTGTGTCATCACCATGTCACGCAAATTCACATAAACTTTGGTAAGGGACACAACTTAACATTGTCTAGCTTCTTTTGCAATCATTCTCATATCTGTGATCAGCAACATCTTGTGAAGAATATTTGCATTCAGGATCGTATTCAGCATCATTATCTGAGTCGTAGTTACCGACGGGTCTGTACAGATCGTCTCTGAAAATTTTTTACCTGGCACAAACATTGCACACATTAATAATAGTGGCTCCACTTGCCCCTGTTTAAATCCACGCAATTTAACATTCACTGAAGCGCCAAAGAAACTGATATAGGAATGCGTATTCAAATAAAGAGATATGTAAACAGTCAGAATACGGCGCTGCAGTTGGCAACGCTTTTGTAAGACTACAAGTGTCTGCCGCATTTGCTACTACTACAGTGGTAGGTTATCAAGATTTAAGTGAGTTTGCAGGTGGTGCTATAGTCGGCGCACAAGCAATGGCACACAGCATCTCCGAGGGAGCGATGAAGTGAGGTTTTCCAGTTCGACCATGTCACGAGTGTACAGTGAATATAAGGAGTCCGGTAAAACGTCAAATCTCCGATAGCGCTGCTTCCAGAAAAAGATCCTGCATTAGCCCGAGCGGTGTAAGGCGTTGCAGTCATGGACTGTGTGGCTGGTCCCGGCGGAGTTTCGAATCCTCCCTCGGGCATGAGTGTGTGTGTTTGTCCTTAGGATAACTTATGTTACGTAGTGTGTTTGCTTAGGGACTGATGACCCTAGCAGTTAAGTCCCATAAGATTTCACACACATTTGAAAGATCCTGCAAGAACGAGACCAAAGAGGACTGAAGAGGATTGTTCAAAGTCACAGAAGTGCAACCCTTCCTCAAACTGCTGCAGATTTTTACTGCTGAGACATCAACAAGTGTCAGCTTGCGAAACTTTCAACGAAACATCATCGATATGGGCATTCGGAGCTGAAGGCACACTCGTGTACCCTTGATGACGGCACGACGCGTAGCTGTACGTTTGTGCTGGGCCCATCAACACCGACACTAGACTGTTGGTAACTGGAAAGAAAAATGTTGCCTGGTTGGACGAGTCTCGTTACAAATTGTATCATGTGGATGGACGCGTACGGGTACGGAGACAACCTCATGAATCCTAGCACCCTGCATGTCAGCAGGGAACTGATCAAGCTGTTGGAGGCTCTGAAATGATGTGGGGCGTGTACAGTTGGAGTGATATGGGACACCTGATACGTTTATTTACCACTCTGACAGATGTCTGATCACCTACATCCATTAATGTCCATTGTGAATTCCGACGGACTTGGGCAATTCCAGCCGGACAGTGCAACACCCCACACGTCCAGAATTGCTACAGAGTGGCTCCAGGATCACTCTTCTGAGTTTAAACACAACCACTGTCCACCAAACTCCCCACACCTTAACATTGTTGAGCATTTCTGGGATGACTTGCAACGTGCTGTTCAGAAACGATCTCCACCCCCTCGTACTCTAACGGTTTAATGGACAGCCCTGCAGTTTCCATGATGTCAATTCCCTGCCGCGCTACTTCAGACATTAGTCGAGGCCATGCCACGTCGTGTTGCGTCACTTCTGCATTCTCGCGGGGGCTCTACATGATATTAGGCAGGTATACCAGTTTCTTTGGTTCTTCAGTGTTGTTGCCATTGGTAAGAATCTCAGATTAGAGATACAGCTGCCAGCATGGTCCGGACTAATACTTTAGGGCCCTAATTAAGAGTTCTTAGGCCACACAGCCGAACCTTTTTAAAACTTTGATTTTTGAATAAAGTGAAACTACACCTTCCTTAAAAACATTTTTAATTTATAGACTACGTACATTAGATACTTTACAAAATTACACATTGTTGTTGCTTTTTTAGATGCAAAATCCTTAATAATCCTGGTATAATCTGATGAGTTGGCTATCTCTGACATTACTGTAAGCATAACTCTCACAATAACGCTGAAATACTGCTCTGCTTGGGAAACAGAAAAGGGCAAAATTCACAAATACCTTCAGGCCACCATTGTATCTGTGGATATGTTATTACTAACAAACTTATGAACAGCACTGAGAAGGATGAGAGAGGACAAGTGACTGTCTCACAATTTGTACCCATGACTTTATTTTTGTGAGGTTACAGGAAGTTATCAACATGAGCAGGCATTGATAGGAGCATGTACATTTTTAACGAATATAGGATCTTTAATGTAGCTCTCTTTCGTATAGTATTTTCTGGAGTTGGGAACAACCAGGTAGTTGTGTCATGTAACAGTAAATATTGGGACTGCGCTGTCGTTGTCCATTATCACGCTCCAAGGTGTGTGTGAATATCAGTCAAGAAACGATCACAGTATGAACATCTCATTCAGCTGTATAATTCTCCTAGTAGTGTCTTTTATTATATCACTAGGACCTATGAGAGTATTTCTGTCCTTTCTCCACGGTATCTTACACACTGCCCAAAGGGCGAGTGTACGTTGATTTCCACTGTTTAGCGATGGCGAGATTGCGGCCAAGCCACTACTCATGTTTGTCTCGATTTTTGGGTGTGTTATGAGTGATATTAGCTGCCCACACATTAAGTGCGTGGAGACGCTAAGTCTTTTGGGATTCTGGGCCCTCGCCAGCCGCGCGATGAAGCCTTTCTCGAGGTCATTCTATTTTGCTTGCACCATGAGGGCGCTGTCAGCAAAATGCATTATCAGACATGAGCACACACAGTGCGAATCACGGTGATGTGGGTACTTCAAATTGAGGAAAAGGAGCGCAGTAGTAAGCAGGGGACCATTGGTGAGGATGAGGATCACCCTACATCAGAAAAATAATGTACATTCTTGTATTTTATTACAGCGGCCATCCAACTATAGGAAATTGGAGGCATTTTTGTAAAATGTAATGTAACAAGTAAGTATGAACTAATGACATTTGTAAGTTCGAGACGGCTAGATGCAAGAGCAGTTGTCATGAGATAGAGCTTCTGTGCGGACGAATGGGAGTGTGTTTTCAGACCACTTCGGCATTGGGTGACAACGCTGCTGGAAGTACTATTAACAGGAGGAGTACATTTAGCATAATCATAATCTAAGAGTAGAGAGGGCTTAGACGTGAAGTCGAAAGGTGTTGGGTAAAGAAAAAAAGTTTATACTAAATGTTGTGTGCAATGAGCGTATTGGGCGAAGAGAGGATGCAATGCTGGCCTATCATAGGGGCACACATGACGCAAAATGGTACTAACACAACTCCCAAACACAGACCAGAGACACTTCGCACCATATTTGTAAGACAATTATCACTGTTAAAGATGTCATGTTTAGTCAACACGCTTATACATGTTTCTTCATTTCGTTTTTATTACGTTCGATCAAGTACTCACAAAAACAATGAAAGTATTTATTCAAAGAGCTTGTTTTTAGGTTGTTGTTCTACATATGCGAAATTATTTGCAGTGATAGATGTAAAACCTTGGCACTGAACATACTGTGAGGACTGTGCTGATTCTGGGAGCTGTCAAACCCGCTTTCAATGCACCCCGTGATGCATCGCGTGGCAACACCACGCAGCCGGAGACATTGAGCACCTCGCAGCTTGAATGATATTGCCAGCAGTGGGCAGCCCACCATTCCCCGGAGAGGAGATTTGGTCGTCCGTCCTGAATCAATGGCAGGACAGCTGTTAGTCTACCTGCCACCTTCGCAGCGCAACAAGAATGAAAGCAAATGGGAAGCTGTGCCACACATTGCGGCTGCCATAAACCAGCCTACCCCGGGTGGCTATGAATTTAAGTGGCCCGCTAGACAGGGGTTACCTGCCATTGATGTCAAGTCACTTCTTCTACAGCCTGCAGAACGGCCTGGCATCAAGCACATGTCTACTGGCTGCAACTATCCACGAGCGATTGTGGATAGGACTGATGGACTGGACGTTCATCACTGATGTCACGATAAGACCTTGAAGGACTCGGAGACGAGGTGGCGCCATAACAAGGCCTAGAGGAACCCCAAGACAGACACACACCTCTAGAAATAGTGCAGAATCACGTGGCCATGATCCAGACGAGTGGCTCCTGTAATCACGTACTATGACACAGATGGGCACTGGCAAGTGTGGAGACATCACAAGCTACCGATTGGCACAGCGAGAGGGAGGAAATCATCGCTAGAGGACGGGTTGAACACCAAATGCAACACTGTCTCACCGCGTAGTCCAAAGGAAGCTGCACTCTTTCAGCTACCAGATCGAGAGACAAGACAGGGTTAGAGACAGCTCTAACTAACTTGGAGATGTAGGGCCCACGCACCCATACCAGGTGTCTCATTCCCCCCCCCCCCCCCCAACCACACCAGATGTCATGTTCATCACATCCGACAGTACGCCAGACTGCCAATTGCTCAACTGCTGCCTGGCATAGATTATGCCAACAACCCACCTGCCTTACTGATGCTACCGTAGACCAAATGGTGGACCAGAGCCACCTGCTGCTGCTTCTACATCAAGTGCTGAGTGAAGGGTGGCCCTCACTCTTCCTCAGCCTTACTGCCCTTGACGCTCTAGCCATCAAAAATGGCTCTGAGCACTATGCAACTTAACTTCTAAGGTTATCAGTCGCCTAGAACTTAGAACTAATTAAACCTAACTAACCTAAGGACATCACACACATCCATGCCCGAGGCAGGATTCGAACCTGTGATCGTAGCGGCCGCTCCGTTCCAGACTGTAGCGCCTAGAACCGCACGGCCACTCCAGCCGGCCTCTAGCCATTCAGAGAGAATTTGTGTATATGTGTTTAGTGCCATGTTATATCTGCGTGACTTGGTAAATGTCAGTTGTCTACCCAAGGATCCTTGTGGAGGGAGGAATAGGATATTTCATGACTTTGATTCTCATGTAATTCTGCATATTTTCTCGTGAAACTGATTTAATTTTTGATACAACTGCTCTAGTGAAGATAATTTATGAAGCATTTATGTAAATTCTAGTTGAAAAGTGTGATTTGCAAATGTCTTGTAGGTAGTATAAACAATAAGCAGAACAAATGAAATATGTTGGCTGTTTGTTTAGATTTTGAGAACGAGTGTGTTACTTTAGTTGAAGTTGTTATCAATGTATGTATGTATTATGGATGATTGAAACCTGGTGAATATTAAGCAGAGGTACATCATTGAGGCAGAGAACGGTTGAAAATCCACGAAACTGTAATATAGCGAGAGACGTCTCTGACCTCAGATATTGTATGACTCAGTAAAAATACAGATGCAAAACCTTTTTAACACCTTAGTTACTTTTTATTTGAAAACTGTGGTTTAGCAATGACCATAGGGTCCACATGAATCATACTACAGTCAGCAATGTTCATATATACTTCTTGCAGGCATGCAGCTTTGTGTGAGTGAGTAACCCTTATGGTGACTTGGGTCAAGTTTTGATGTTTTTTATGTGTGGTCTTGACTACCAAATTCGACCCCAACACTTACATCATCATTGTGAACTCTCAATACCATGTAATAATTTCGTCTGTGCCGGCCTGTGTGGCCGAGCGGTTCTAGGCGCTTCAGTCTGGAACCACGCGATCGCTACGGTCGCGGGTTCCAATCCTGCCTCGGGCATGGATGTGTCTGATGTCCTTAGGTTAGTTAGGTTTAAATACTTCTAAGTCTAGGGGACTGATGACCTCAGATGTTAAGTCCCATAGTGCTTAGTGCTCAGAGCCAAACCCCAGATTTCGTCTGTCATGAGCCAGTCTCTCACAATTTTTCGTATTCAATGTTGCTTTTGTATCCAATACATGATTTTTGTGAGAGGACAGGCAGTTATCAACATGAGCAGACACTGATGGGGGCCATGAACATTGTTAATGCATGTGGGATTTTTATGTGGCCCTTTTTCGAATAGGAGTTGAGAACAAGTAGGCAGTTGCGTCACTTAACAGTAAATTCTGCATCGGACATTTGGGGCCTGGAACACCTTGAAGCGCCTTCTGAGGAGAGAATGCTGGTCCCAAGTATTTCTCGCGCCAGTGTGCAAATGGTTCAAATGGCTCTAAGCACTATGGGACTTAACAGCTGAGGTCATCAGTCCCCTGAACTTAGAGCTACTTAAACCTAACTAACCTAAGGACATCACACACATCCATGCCCGAGGCAGGATTCAAACCTGCGACCGCAGCAGACGCGTGGTTCAGGACTGAAGTGCCTAGAACCGCTCCGCCGCCGCGGCCGGCGCCAGTGTGCAGACAGTGCTTTCGGCCAGAGACGAAAAAATACTGCCATCCAGGGCAGGGGCAGCGATACAAGAGAAATTTAGGTCACCAGCCAAGGCATTTAGACAGTGTCATGAACGCCTTTTGTGGACAGGAATGGAAACCATAAAAATTCCTGAGTTTCCATGTTCACCATGGACCAGAGGCTATTCGATGGAGCTGTCATGCGATGTCGTCCTTCTCTTTCCCGAGATTTTTGGGAATTCTCAGGCCTTCGAAAGAATTTTACAATGGAACACATCATTTATGTTGGCTCCAAAATGGTCTATATTGGGACACAAAAACATTTCCCTTAGTTTATCTTAGGCCCCTGGTCGGACACGCTGTAATCTTCGATCTGTCCAGATAATGATTCCGTGGTAAATGTGTTGTTCACTTCAGGTCTAAACGGAAACTCGAAATATATTGTCTAAGTTGACTGTGGGGGAAAAACAAGTTGAGAGCATAACGTCTTCTCCTCTCTGCATAGGAATTTACGAGTCTGGGATCGGCTGCTTCTTCAGAAAAGAGAAGAACGTGGTTTAACTAGGATTGGCTGATGGGTAAAGCAGACGAGTTAGAGGGGAGGCATGAAGATCATGGAGTATTGTGATAGTATGAAACCCTTGCGCGGGCTGTTCCATGAATGCTCTTGTGGAGTTTACCGAGGTCTGATGGAAAGTGAGGGGCAAAGAAACTTGGTCTTCTGATTAAGAGTCTGTTCTGGAGAGGATTCTGTTCTTCTCATCCAGACTCCAGTCCTGAGAGTATTCTGAGTCTTCTGATCCAGACTCCGGTCTAGAGAGGATTTTGGTTTTGCGTCTTATTATGAGTGGGCTGCACTTGGGACGCTATTCCTTAGCGTGACTTAGAACTGGCATTGATCTTGACTGGGTAACCTGTGGTGAGGACTTATTAGCACTGACAGCTCATACCTCAGTCATCTCGAACAGCTCACTGTGCTGAGGGCAACCGTATTCTTGTCAGGTCTGCCGCCTTGACGTTTCATCCCCTTGTGCACACTGACTTGTGAGTCAAATTGGTCAGTAGTACGACAGGCAGACAGAACTGTCACACCCTGTAATCTGACGAGATTTCAGGGCTCCATCAGAGAGTAATTGCGAAACCTCTACCAGAGAGCCAGCCTCGACACTGTGTGTTTTGTGCCCGCGGTAACAAATCACAGGCACATCATATCGCTACTCTGCAGACACTTAAACCATGACCGCTACCTGAGACAGCACTGCACATCGAGAAGGGGGTATAGTATTGCTGCTGTGGCTTGTTGGGGCAAACAGCATCACAGTCGCGCCACTTGTTCTCAGCTGCACAAACGCAGTATAACTCCTGTATAGAATAAACCCATTAAGTTCTATTCAGCGTTAGATAATTTCAGATTGAGGTATCCATGTTTTGAGTTACAGTAATAGTTTAATCAGACAGACCTTCATATTGCCAAGCAATATCCACCCAGTGGATTGTTACTTATTTGTTGCCTCTTTGTGTTGCCCACAATTTATGATTTATTTGTCGTCAAGCTTAACTTCTATTGTTTGTCCTATTTTACGATCAATAAATTTTCGCCATTTTTTTTTATAAAAGATCAGTCCTGTGTTGTTATTTTAATCAACCATCAATAATTGAGTACAATAATGACCGGGCCACCACTTCATCAAATTATTTATTATTCAAATACAGTTAGATTCTGATAAAAGTGTAACCTCTAATGCAGGCTAACAACAATAACCACCGTCAAAGAGCAAAATTAATGTAGCAGACGCGTGGACCAGGTAGACGAGTGGAAGACTTACTAATTAAAGTGACTGTTGTCAGGGCATAAACTCATGGTCTCCTGTGGCCTTTCAAATCATATTGCAAGACCAGTGTAGTCTTGCATGGAGCAGAGGTGAAACTAAGTTGGATGCAACATTAACTGCATGAATCTTCTTTCACAGCAATACGTCTTTCAAACCACGCTTTTCAACGTCTATACTGTACAAAGATTCCATGTTTCCTAAGGACTCTGATAGTTTATAGGCCTCCAGGCTAATGCAGTTCCATAAAAATATATGTGTCAATCACGTTGTTTATGGGAGCATACCTTGTAATCAGATTTCTTAAAACTGTGGAATTACACTGAAAATATGTATTTTCAAACTGTAGTTTGGGCTCAGGTTTAAATCTTCTTCTGGAGTTTCGTCAAGCGTTTTCTTTTCACTTTCGGTTTCACAGTGCCGCGAATCGTCACATTTCAGTCAGTTGGTACTTCAGTATTTTCTGCTACCTTACAACTTTCTGTGTAAATAATATCCCACTTGTTTCTCAGTTTATTTAATTCTTCCATTAGACTCTTAATACTGGCATCCATTGCGGATTCCTTTGATTGAATCACAGCCTTAAGTATGGTTTTTGCAGCTGATACTTAGTAACACAATGAAGACCTCAGGACACGCTGAAATGATTTCAAATTCTTCTCAATGCACTTTAGTTCAGCACATGCCTCCGCAGTCAAATTAAAGCTAATAAAAGTTTAGCTACCTTTTGTCATTCTCGCTAATGCTTAGCAAATGCATGTGTGGCATCTGGCCATGCAGACTATGTCATTTATGAAATATGGTAAAGGTGCGATCCGATACAATATTTTAAAACTTGTTATCTTTGCTGAGGACAATATAAAGAATTACACTGAAGTGCCAAAAACCTGGTACACCTGCCTAATATCGTAAAGGGACCCCCACGAGCATGCAGAAGTGCCGCAACACGACGTGGCATGGCCTCGAGTCAAGTCTGAAGTATGCTGCAGGGAATTAACACCATGGATCCTGCAGGGCTGTACATAAACCCGTAAGAGTACGAGGTGTTAGAGATCGTTCCTGAACAGCACGTTGCAAGGTATCCCAAATATGCTCAACAATGTTCAGGACTGGGGAGTTTGGTGGCCACTGGTTGTGTTTAAACTCAGAAGAGTGTTCCTGGAACCACTCTGTAGCAAATCTGTACGTGTGGAGTGGTGCACTGTCATGCTGAAATTGCCCACGTCCGTCGGAATTCACAATGGACAATAATAAATGTGGGTGATCAGGCAGGATGCTTATGTACGTGGCACCTGTTGAGTCGTATCTAGACATATCAGAGGTCAAATATCACACATACTGCACACCGCCTACACCGTTACAGAGCCTAGCTTCAACAATCCCCAGCTGACATGCATTGTCCATGGATTCATGAGATTGTCTCCATCCCCTGGGTACAATTTGAAATGAGACTCGTCCGACCAGGTATCGTGTTGCCAGTCATCAACAGTCCAATATCGGTATTGATGGGCCCAGGCGAGGCGTAAAGTTTTATTTCGTGCAATTGTCAAGGGTACAAGAGTGGGCCTTCGTCTCCGAAAGCACATGTAGATGATATTTCGTTGAATGATACGCACGATGACGTTGAAATTTGCTGCAGTTTATGGAACGGTGCACTTCTATCATGTTGAACGATTCGTTTGAGTCGTCGTTGGTCCCGTCCTTGCAGGATCTTTTTACGGCTGCAGCGATGTCGTAGATATGATGTTTTACGGGATTCCTGATATTCACAGTACACTCGTGAAATGGACGTACGGGAAAATACCCACTTCATCGTTACCTCAGGGATTCTGTGCCTCATCGCCTGTGCTCCGAATGTAACACATCCTTTCAACTCACTTAAATCTTGTTAACCGATCATTGTAGTAGCGGTAACCGATCTAACAACTGGCGCCAGACACTTGTCGTCTTATATATGCGTTGATGACCGCAGTACCGTATTCTGCCTGTTAACATATCTCTGTATTCTAGCTCTCCGCAACATGGACACCACAATGATTTAATGAATAACCGCCACAAGGGATAAAAGTTTCCAACGAATTTTCTTCAAACATGTATGCTTTATAGATGCCACTCATGTATCTCTCATTGTCATAACTCTACCCATTACAGTGAGAAACCAGCCAACCATAACTTTTCTACTCATCGCAAATCATCTTAGCGACTGGCTGACCAGTCTTATGTTCACAGTCGACATAATGCTGTCTAATTCTACCTTCATTTACTTAATCAAGGACGATGTATCGTAGTATAAAAACATAAAGATCTGCTTCTGTTTAGTCGGGCGTCGGATCTACCATAACAGAATATAATTTATTACTACAAGAGAATAATATTCATTACGTCCTGCAAAATGGTTGAAATGGGTCTGGGTACTATGGGACGTAACATCTGACGTCATCAGTCTCCTAGAACATAGAACTACTTAAACCTAACTAACCTAAGGACATCACACACATCCATGCCCGAGGCAGGATTCGAACCTGTGACCGTAGCGGTCGCGCGGTTCCAGACTGTGGGGCCTAGAACCGCTCGGCCACATTTGCCGGCTACGTCTTGCATATCTAAAATATAAGTGTAGGGTTCCGCGGCTCGTGTCACAGTCGATAAAATATCTCCGGACCTATATTTATTTCTTTGTTTTGCTAAGTTAGCAAATGGAACACTCCGAGGAAGGTCAATTGCAATAGGGGTCGAATCGTTGGAAGTTTTCCACACAGGTAATGCGGTCATGGAGCCAGAAGAATTTGACTGACTCTTTAAAACAATTTAGCGAATAAAGTCTCTAGCTATTAATTTCCCACTGTGGGGCTTCATAGTCACACACAGTTTTTAAAGGACATCATGTTCTCCACTGGCTTTATAGATTATTGGTTTCACAACTGCAGTTTCGGTCTTTGGGCCTTTTTCAAAAGATTTTACTTCAGTACATGTCAGACTTTAAAATGTACATGTGTACATGCCATCTCCAAAAATAAGCCTTTTTATTGTAAATATAAACCGGGCGAATGCGAAGCTTTGTGCGTTATGAAATGATGTAAATTCTGTGAAATGTACCAATGGTAACATTATTTACGTGAATCACTACAAATCAGTATTCTAGGACAGTGTTTATAAAGTGCGTGGGAGCAAAAAAGGATGACACGTATACGTGTAAGATGATTTTAAAGTGTGGCATATGCTGAAGCAAAATTTTTTCCAGTACCACTTTAAAAGGCCGAAATTCTATTATGAGATAAATAGTTTCTACAGTCAGCGGCGAATATGACATCCCTTAAAAACGTCTCCAGCTATTTGAATAAATTCGTTCTGGACATCGTGTGACAGAAGATGAACCATGCGTTTTTCTCCTTGTTACGACACTTCAGTTTATCTTACATGCTCTTTCAAACTGGGTGTTCGCCAAAACTCTAAGACGCCCTAGAAGATGCCATCTCGACGACCTTCGACTAAGTGAGCGTCATATCTAAAACTAGACCTCTTTCCGCGAGAAAAATAGTCACCTCGGGTATGTGTTGTAACAGTTCGACCGAATGCGGATCTTCTCTTGCTGTGTTTCTGTCTAAACGATTGTTCTGACTGAACTACTAATTAGCGAATTCTTCAATTTGTTTGAATCCCAGTACGACGTTTTGTGATCGCACTTTCTCATGTTCATTCGCTTTTTTTAAACTTCTTCCAGCCTCTTTATAATTTCCAACTGCTGCTGTGGGACAAATCAGAATTAGACATTCGTCCATCGCGAAAACAGTAGGGAAGCAAAGCAGTAAAATACTTCTTTTACTCCGAACAAAGAAGTCCCTTTTTATTTCAAAAAACATCTACTTAAACAAATTTGGAGGCATAAAGTTTGTTAGTTGTATAGTGCCGCTACAGCCGGCTTTATAATAGACTCTTTGCGGGACATGCACAACAGTTAATAAATTTTTCATGATGAATAACTCCACTCCAGTGGTACTTCACAAATCCTTCCCAAGGACAAAATCGTACAGACGACCTGGGTTTCAGGAAGCAAATACCATCTTCAGGGGCTACAAGAAACATGGGAAACCAAGAGAGATACTAAATAAAATTAATGAACTTCAGGCTGTGAACATTAGTCCATACGTTGATTGCGTATGAGGAAATTATACCAGTCATGTAAATAACCCAGCAAATTTGTGAAGTAGCAAGCGAGATCCTGTGCGACTGAGACATGACAAGGTTCAACCAATACCAGACCGGATAAGAACCATCTAATTAACAGCACATAAACACTTTTTGCCAGCCTCATGGAACCTATGAACCAACTGCGGAAGACTAGACATGTGGCATGGGGTTAAGAAAGTAAAATGAGGGCATAAATGCCATAGAAAGCCATTTTGTGGACCTCAAAAGTAGCTTACCAAGGAAGTGCCGAGTCCATTGCTTGTCGTGCACGCCTAGCAAGACAAGATCTATCTATACCTTCATCATATTTTCGTAACCTCACGTTGGTTCATAGGTTACATTAATAGATTTTCTAAGGCTGCATTTGCGCGGTGTGGTACTGGTTGACTCAAAGAAACTTTTGATGCCTGACTAACGACGTTTCTTGCCTCTGAGAGTCCTCATCCCGTTTGCTATCACTTAAGAAAGCCTGAACGTCCCCTCCACGTCCTTCTCACCCCCCCCCCCTCGACATTATTGATTTACAGAGTGACACAAAGGGTAATGATGTCTATCCCTTTTTCGCAGCATTCTTTGTTGCGGTCCTAACCTTTCTTTTTTGATAGCCTGATGAAGCACTGTAACAGCTTTTTCCGCTCTCATCATTCGTTTCAATCATAATGAAACTCTCAGAACTGGGAGATGCAACAATACAGTAATAACGGAGAGCATAGTGCACGCTATTCACTTCGACTGATTTCTTAGCGCTGCAATGAGTAACCATAAGCCACAGTCTAAAACAAATTTTACTTGTCCGCACTGGTAGTAATTCGGTGTGTTCTGGGTTGTGGGCGTTGCCTGTTCCTGTCACTGGGCCTCTACACTAGTCAATAATGGAGGTTGACTGACAGTAACTCAGCTCCCTGGCCTCATTCTCAGGTAAATAAAAGTGAAAGCGCAAATCGTTTTAAAATGATATAAGAATTTTGTATACTATACGACCTGATGCTCTAAACCGTTTATAAAGAAGAGAAGAAAATATCAGATATAAATGTTGTAGATGTTAATTCCGTAATTAAATTTTCACGTATTTAAAACTTTTGTCTGGACGGTGTCAATTAGCAACAACTGAACACAAATTTCGTTTCAAGAGACTTAATTATTTTACTAATAAATATGCATTCAAAATGATTCAAATGGCTCTGAGCACTTTGGGACTTAACGTCTTAGGTCATGAGTCCCCTAGAACTTAGAACTACTTAAACCTAACTAATCTAAGGACAACACACACATCCATGAGCGAGGCAGGATTCGAACCTGCAACCGTAGCGGTCGCGCGGTTCCACACTGTAGCGCCTAGAGCTCAGTAAGTATCCGAAATCATACCTTGACATGGCGCATGAAGTTATAAAATTCTTACATGGATACTCGTACATATTACGTGACATAAATGTTCGATACAGCAGAAACAAGAACTTACGTTTAGTGTGGATGATACTCGGTAGGTTAAGTAGTGGAGGTGATGGGCCGGTGCGCCCAGAGACGCAGTGCTGACTGAAATAAATGTATTATTCAGTTTTTTTAAAGTACACGTTATAGGCTGATGATGCATCAGCCAGCATCGTCTCACTGCGGCTGCCTCTACCCTGGTGAGGAATGTTAGTATAGCACCCCGCGATACAGGCCCGGCCGAACGGCTGCCGGCAGCCCAACAGTAGCCCACGATCTTCACGTCAGCGGCGTTCACCTACATCTGCTGCGATGGCGTTCCTCTGTGGAACGGCTGGTCTTGGCAGCTCAGGGCCCCACGCTTTCACTGTGGATGCGGGTGGAGGCTGCCATACAAGGGACACGACCCACACACACAGCCTTCTGGCAGGAGCCTGGAAACGGGAGACGCAGACAAAGGTCAGTGGCTCTGTGGCACCGAGACCTCAAGGAGACTCAGTGTAGGTAGCGGCTAGCCTGTCCCCGTCTCGAACACTAGGTTGCAGCAGGCAGTGCACAGCTTTCTCGTCACATGGCGTTCATTTGGCGTCGTGTTGGCGCAGCTGGACTCCGAATGAATTTATATGACTCAGAGGCGCCTTTGTTACGTTACTATCCAGAACCCAGTAACGTATATCACAGTAACGGTCTTGCCCTTGTGAGGTGGCACTGCACTGTCAGCTTTGGACATTACTGTCACGTAAACGTTGTCTGATCATGTTATTTGTTCAACAGCATGAGAAACTATGAAAATAAAACTGTGGACTATACAAAAATATGTTTTCAAAACAACTTCGTGTCGTTTTAAGTACATAAGGCCAAAGTCGTAACCACCTGGAATATGTCCTTGCTATTAACGACTGGGACGGGTGACGGGGTGGGGGGGAGGGGGCTTGTAAGGCCATAGAGAATAAAATCAAATAAATCAATTTTCATTAACAAATTATTTAATCACTCAATTGTAAATGAAATCCTGAACAATTACCTTTGATTTCAAGTTCATATGTCAAATATAATTGCAGGACATTTACTATTAACCTTACTAGGAAACACAGGACCATCTATAGCGATAAACTTAATCTCACTACTAATTATTGGACAAATGCTTCTATTGATTCTAGAATCAGCAGTGGCCACAATTCAAGCTTATGTTTTCTCAATTTTAAGAACTTTATATTCTAGAGAAGTATATTAAACCTATGTTAATAACTCACTCAAAGGTATCGGATAGATTATATACTGGTAAGACAGAGATTTAGGAACCAGGTTTTAAATTGTAGGACATTTCCAGGCGCAGATGTTTACTCTAACCACAACCTATTGGTTATGACCTGTAGATTAGAACTGAAGAAACTGCAAAAAGGTGGGAATTTAAGGATATGGGACCTGTATAAACTGAAAGAACCAGAGGTTGTACAGAGTTTCAGGGACAGCATAAGGGAACAATTGACAGGAATGGGTGAAAGAAATACAGTAGAAGACTAATGGGTAGCTCTGAGGGATGAAGTAGTGAAGGTAGCAGAGGATCAAGTTGGTAAAAAGACGAGGGCTAGTAGAAATCCTTGGGTAACAGAAGAAATATTGAATATAATTGATGAAAGGAGAAAATATAAAAATGCAGTAAATGAAGCAGGCAAAAATAAATACAAACGTCTCCAAAATGAGATCGACAGGAAGTGCAAAATGGCTAAGCACGGATGGCTAGAGGACAAATGTAGGGACGTAGAGGCGCATATCACTAGGCATAAGATAGATACCGCCCACAGGAAAATTAAAGAGACCTTTGGAGAACAGAGAACCACTTGTATGAATATCAAGAGCTCAGATGGAAACCCAGTTCTAAGCAAAGAGGGGAAAGCAGAAAGGTTAAAAATGTGATTGCTGAGTTTCTCCCGGCGTATTTGATAATCAAAACATCCACGGGTGTGCTGCCGGTCTATAGTGTCCAACGGGCACAATATTTCGGCGATCATACATGTCGCCATCATCAGGTGAACTGACGGACTGAGCTCCTGTGAACGTGCCGGCACGGAGATCCGTACGCTAAGGCTGCTCAGAGGGAACTGGGTTCGGTCGCGGCGGCGGCCGGTTTAAATACCCTCCGCCCGCGGCGCGCTCCCTCCGCCGTCCGCGCCCCGCGCCACGGTCGCTCTGAGCACTATGGGACTTAACTTCTAAGGTCATCAGTCCCCCAGAACTTAGGGCTACTTAAACTTAACTAACCTAAGGATATCACACACATCCACGCCTGAGGCAGCATTCGAACCTGCCACCGTAGCGGTCGCGCAAAGCAGAAAGGTGGAAGGAGTATATAGAGGGTCTATACAAGGGCGACGTACTTGAGGACAATATTATGGAAATGGAAGAGGATGTAGATGAAGATGAAATGGGAGATACGATACCGCGTGAAGAGTTTGACAGAGCACTGAAAGACCTTAGTCGAAACAAGGCCCCGGGAATAGACAACATTCCATTTGAACTACTGACAGCCATGGGAGAGCCAGTCCTGACAAAACTCTACCATCTGGTGAGCAAGATGTACGTGACAGGAGAAATACCCTCAGACTTCAAGAAAAATATAATAATTCCAATCCCAAAGAAAGCAGGTGTTGACAGATGTGAAAATTACCGAACTCTCAGTTTAATAAGCCACGGTTGCAAAATACTAACACGAATTCTTTACAGACGAATGGAAAAAGCTGATAGAAGCCGACCTCGGGGAAGATCAGTTTGGATTCCGTAGAAATGTTGGAACACGTGAGGCAATACTGATCTTACGGCGTATCTTAGAAGAAAGATTAAGGAAAGGCAAACCTACGGTTCTAGCATTTGTAGACTTAGAGAAAGCTTTTGACAATGTTGACTGGAATACTCTCTTTCAAATTCTAAAGGTGGCAGGGGTAAAATACAGGGAGCGAAAGGCTGTTTACAATTTGTACAGAAACCAGATGGCAGTTATAAGAGTCGAGGGGCATGAAAGGGAAGTAGTGGTTGGGAAGGGAGTGAGACAGGGCTGTAGCCTCTCCCCGATGTTATTCAATCTGTATATTGAGCAAGCAGTAAAGGAAACAAAAGATAAATTTTGAGTAGGTATTAAAATCCAGGGAGAAGAAATAAAAACTTTGAGGTTTGCCAATGACATTGTAATTCTGTCAGAGACAGCAAAGGACGTGGAAGAGCAGTTGAACGGAATGGACAGTGTCTTGAAAGGAGGATATAAGATGAACATCAACAAAAGTAAATCGAGGATAATGGAATGTAGGCGAATTAAGTCGGGGATGCTGAGGGAATTAGATTAGGAAATGAGACACTTAAAGTAGTAAATGAGTTTTGCTATTTGGGGAGCAAAATAACTGATGATGGTCGAAGTAGAGAGGATATAAAATGTAGACTGGCAATGGCAAGGAAAGCGCCTCTGAAGAAGAGAAATTTGTTTACATCGAGTATAGATTTAAGTGTCAGGAAGTCGTTTCTGAAAGTATTTGTATGGAGTGTAGCCATGTATGGAAGTGAAACATGGACAATAAATAGTTTGGACAAGAAGGGAATAGAAGCTTTCGAAATGTGGTGCTACAGAAAAATGTTCAAGATTAGGTGGGTAGATCACGTAACTAATTAGAAGGTATTGAATAGAATTGGGGAGAAGAGGAGTTTGTGGCACAACTTGACTAGAAGAAGGGATCGGTTGGTAGGACATGTCCTGAGGCATCAAGGGATCACAAATTTAGTACTGGATGGCAGCGTGGAGGGTAAAAATCGTAGAGAGAGACCAAGAGATGAATACACCAAGCAGATTCAGAAGGATGTATGTTGCAGTAGGTACTGGGAGATGCACAGGATAGATTAGCATGGAGAGCTGCATGAAACCAGTCTTAGGACTGAAGACCACAACAACAACAACATGTCAAACGACGTGGGTACAACAAATAAATGTTGAGACAGTGGGCGTACGAAGTCGCCCCCGCTCCGCGTCCCTCCCCCCCCCCCCCGCACATTTCTAATGCTCGGTTTCAAAACGTATAACTTCAACAAGAATGGAGACGTATGTGTGTGTTCATATAACACTCCTTAGCAACTAAGCCGAATTCTTTTAGATTACTTTGAAAAGTTTGAACTTTTAAGGTCTTTAAGTCCGTCTTTAAATACACTCTGTCGATCGTGAGTCTTAGTTATATTTGAAATTAAACGTTGTGAGGTGGTGTTAATCAAGAATGCCATGTAGGCGACAAAGGTGCCATTATTAATACCACATTGACTTTTACGAAGTCGTGTTATAAGACTACGAGAAGTTTGGTGTTCGTTGTGCGATACAGCAGAAAGACTTGGCAGGAATGTAGTCACTGTACATTACTGCTGGCAGTGGTGGTTTCGAAATCGTACGGTCACAAGAAGACCGCGTTCCGGACGACCAAGTGGCACTATCGAGAGTTGGTATGCTCTGGCGCATCGTAGTGAATCTGGAGCAACAATTTGCGCAGGAGATGGCACCAGAATGACACAACGAACTGTTAAAACTCGGGTACTTCTAGGACAGAGTGGAGCCAGAAATCCTGTAACGTGCGTTCCACTGACCCCAAAGCACCGTCACGCTCACTGGCTGCACAACTGTTCATTAGTCTCGTGACTCGGTCAGTTGGGCCGCCATTCATGAACAGAGTTTCAGGGGATGTTTTCCAACAGAATAACGCTCCTCCACACACCGCTGTTATAACCCAACGTGCTCTACAGAGTGTAGAAATGTTACCTCGACCTGCCCGATCACCATATCTGCCTACAGTCGAGCACACATGGGACATTATCGGTTGACAACTCCAGAGTCATCCACAATCAGCATTAACCGTCCCATAGTCGACATTCTGGCTGTTACACGGTTATTAATCTACCAGCACTTCTCATTTGTAATGGCGTATCACGCGCTCGCAATTTTAATAACATAAGTAAGTTACCTAGACAAATGTATTCCTGAAATTTTATTTTTCTACATTAATTATTTTTTGCTGTTGCAGCCTATTTCCGTCATTGTCTAACAGTGCTGTATTAAGAATTCAACAGGACTAAATGTTATTCTTTTTGAGGCGAATTATAAGTGCTCTTTACTAACAGTAGTACTAGACTTTCCTATGACTGTCACAATTACAGCATCACATCGTCAAGAACTCACTACAGAGCATAGCCACGACCGAACGTCCTCACCTACTGGGAGAGCATCGTCACCTGCAGGGAGATTGAGACACATCCTTAGAAGACGCCAGTTATGTTACATATGGAATTACGGTGAGATGGGCCTGATTGTAGTTGATCCCCAGTGATAACCCTAGCATATACGGCAATTCGTTTCAACCAGAAGCCACGGCATGTAACTAAAGAGGCAAATGTGTTGCAGCTCCTGCGGAGTCATCACGAAACAGCATATTTCTTTAACCAACATGTGGTTAGTGCAGTTATAGAGCAACAATAATGAAAATTTGGGAGCAGATGTATTTAATTTGAATGTTCATTGTGCCTTGCATCATGTGAGGTACAAATGTCAACCGTCGATGATGAAGAAGGGATACATACTGTTTTTCTTTTTCTTTTTAGTGATGGGCTGTTTCATTTTAATCCCTCTAAGACACAAGGAAGGAACTGGAAGTAATTCTTAGTGTCGAAATGCCATACCTAAACGCAGATATTTTGCAGAACTACGTGTACGAGATCTATATTAGAGACGAGTTGAGCAGAAACTCAGATTGGTTAGGGACGGAACTGCAGCATTACCATATGAGGATTTAAAATCATGTTTACTGGGAGCTGCTGAGGAGACTCTTGGAAGTGAAGGAGGAAGAGGGAAGTATACTGCATGGATGACTCAGGCCTTAAGAGAAGTGATTGAAGAACAGAAGACTGTTTACCTGAGATGTTTAAGCTCCAAATGGCAGGAAGATAGAGATCGCAACAAAACTTATTGAGACGTAAAAATATTGGTTTTCCCAGCTACAGAAATACGTGCCATTGTAAAACATTTAGTCCGATGCAACTCGACAACAGATGTGAGAGCTGCTGCTAACATCACAATAGGAGCTAGAATGATTGCCATTTCTGAATGGATGACATATCCTATTCATCTTCTTACAGAGGATAGCGAAGAGTTTCGAGAAGAGCAGAATGAAAAGAAGATTGAACCTGTGCAAAAGGTAGTCGACCAATAATAAAGTGGTTGAAGAAGGTGTGTGATATCATATATTACCGCCAGCAGCAGAGATATCGGCTATATACAAGAGACTAAGTGTAATGACTTCAGTGAGTACGTTATTCAGTAATATAGTTAATATAATAAAGAACAGATTGGAACAGGTTGTGCATGTCATTGTGTCTCAGGAACAGTCGGGTTTTACATCTGGGAAAAGGTGTGTCCATAAAATCTTTTATCTACGCCAGATCTGTCAGAAAATGATCACAGAAATGAAGCTCTCCATTTGGTGATTGTCGATTGAGAAAAGATCTATGATTGTGTGCTAGAGAAGTTACTATAGATAGCACAGGAACATGTTGGAACTGATTAATGTAGTTGGTGAGACCAATGTACCACCAGTGCAAGGCAGTTGTGAAGGTGGTGGTAACATATCGGAAAGTCTTAAAACAAGTAAAAGATGAAGACAAGAACGTTCTGTTACACCAACACCTTTTAAGTTGTAGATAGAAGTTTAGAAGTTGTTCTTGGTTACTAGAATAGACAGTGCAGAAGTTTTTATCTGGCAGTGCAGCATCACCGCTTACGTTCATTACTACAACAATCAAGCAGTCACGGCTTTGGACTCTGGACCGATAAATCCCACTAGTAAAGAGTATGGGACTTGTGAACAGAGATGAAAGACGTGCTGAATCTGTTTCGACGATGACATACATTTCCTTCAGATCTCTGCACTGAATTTTACTCTCGAGTTTGCAACACCACGTTCTGAGCCACTTAATTCTTATATATTAATTACTGTTGTAGCTTTTCAGTGATTATTTTGGAATAGATTAAATGAACAATAATTGGTATTAGCATTACAGACAATAGGTCTTTACGCAACTCATGGGATACCTCCTAATACAGTGTCGGACTACTTTTGCCAGGCGCAGGGCAGCAACTCGACTTAAAATGTACTCAGGAAGTGGTTGAGAGTTCCATGGAGACATATTGAGCCACGCTGCCTCTATAGCCGTCCATAATTGCGGTAATGTTGTCGGCGAAGGATGTTGTGCACAAACTGACCCCTCGATTGCGTCCCGTTAATGTTCTTTTGGATTTATGTTTGGTGATCTGGGTGTACAAACCATCCACTCGACTTATCTAGAAAGATCCTGAAATCAATTGCGAACAATTTCGCCCGGTAACAAAGGCTTTAACATCCATAAATATTCCATCGTTCTTTGAAAACATGGAGTCCATGAATGGCTGGAAATGATAAGTATCCGCACATAACCATTTCCAGACTATGATCTCCTCAGCTGAATAGGATGACCGAGTCCATTCCATGCAAACACAGTCCACACCGTTATGCAGCCACCACCAGCTTGTACAGTGCTTTGTTGACAACTTTGATCCAACAGTTGCGTTGCCTGCATAATCGACGATTCGATTTTGTCGCTGAAATGCCAGAGCAGCAAGCTACGAAGAGAACTTTATACTACCAGCGGGCAAAATCACAGGAAAATGAGAGAGCCAAGAGACGAAATTTTCCTCAAACCAGTGCTACTAGCTATGAATGTGGACAGCAGTTTTCAGTTAAGAGACGACATGTTAGGAAAAGGGATAAAAAAATTTAGCGGAAGAGCAGGGAGGGAGGATCTAAGAAATCAACAAGACTCCTTTATGGATGGTACGTTTAAGTGCTGTAGCAAACAGTTTTCACCGTGACTTTGGGAGTACAAATAATGAGATAAACATACACCCAGTTGCCTTTGCATTATTGCCCATCAAAACAAGAAAGACGTACATCCGTCTGTTGTGAAATCTGGAGGACAATACTGCAGAATGGAATGACCACAGATTTCTAATCAGCGGTGAATCCTGCGATTGAAGTTGTACTACCGAAGGCAGAAGTGTATGGATGTCATTTCCACATGAAAAGTATCTCTGGAGAAAACTGCAAGATCTAGGAGTTACTCATGAACATAAAGAAAATGAAGAAGTGGGAAAACAAATTGGCATGCGTACGAAAGCTAAATCTCGAACTATAATAGCAGTCGACGCGACGTAAGGCACCAATGCAAAATTTGCTTCGCTAGGTTTTTATGACGATGAGAGAAGATATTCTAAGATAAAATTAAACATATCAGTGGAATGTTAACTTTGTGAGTGAAATTGTCATTCACATTATAAATCTTTTAAGACACATTTAATGACGCAAAGATAAGACTCATGAGCTATTTATATGTTATTGAATGTCTTGGCGATATTTGCTGTACTATTTGCTTACCTACACATTCACCCCCACCCCTCCACCCCCGCACCCCATCCGAGAAAAATTTGCGAACCTCACAAAAGCATAAAATTGAACAGTTGTGTGTAGGAGTTTCTCATATGCTGGATTATGTAATCGAAGTATAATGTTAACTATTTCACAAATAGTTGTTATGGCTGAAAACGAATAAGTAAAATGCATTAAAAAACACGCTCAGATAACTAATTATTAAGGAAGCAGAACAAGTAACCAAAGATTTCCTTAGTGACAGGTGACTAGTACGTAGCTTAGAATTTCTTCATTCTTTTCGGCTACAAATACTGAAATTGCCTTCAAAATACCGATATCTTTAGGTAGTCCGATTTTTATTGACTGACTGCTAAATTAGATTCTCGTGCCTTACTCATAGTGAAATCAAGATAATTCTTAATTAATTTAACTGTTGAGAAAGAAAGAATTCTCTTACATAACGCTATCGAGACATACAAAGTTATGAAAAATCTTAGCGCCAAAATAAAGTTGGTAACAGTTTCAGAAAATATCTTCTTATTCGTGAAATTTGTGCGAGGAATGTGATAATACTTGTCAACTGACTTTGTATCTCACCTATCTACGATGTGACTTAGTGTGATAGTGACAGCTATTACCACCCCCCCCCCCTTCCTTTCCCAACACACACACGAAATCTGAAGGCCACTAAACAGTGCTGGTATTTACATTAACAGTGTCTACTCAATACCTTTTTGGAAAATGGTGAAAATTAGTGCGGTTATACTACTAAAGGAGACCTAGTCATACATAAGGTTATTGTTTGGATTATTACACGACGCATAAGATGGAGGAGACACTCCTGCCTCACCTTCTGTTTTCAATTACAGTTGCCTTCATCCACTGAACAGGGTCTCACGAGTAAAGAGTCACCTACCAATCAACGATGATCATTCAGTTTTCTGATTCATAAGTAATTAGTTGATATAAGATGTCGGTGATGTATCTCACACTTTCTCAACAATATAAACTGTCAGAATATACCAGTATTCACACGAACACTGTAGTGTGCTAATTGATGTCCGATAGACAACACGTGATTAATACCTAATTATGACAGCAACTCCATCAGCACGGCAAGCGACAGGCGCTAGTCTCATTTGCGTAACTTGGTGCAGCAAATGATGATTACGGGCTACGTTAATAGCAGTATAACGCATAATTGGCACATTCTTTTTACATCAGCATACATTATACGGAAGCGACGAGCCACACAAAATAAGAGCTGGTGATACGAATATGTAGATATAACAGGCACAAACACTACCGCACAAGTTGTCGCATAGCTGAAAGCTATCGTCACACGGATCGCGAACACACAAACGTTCGTATTCAGATATTGTTTGATGTTATTAAATTTATTCGCAATTGTAGAATCTTTCTAAAAATTGGCTGCTTTAGATATGAACATATTGTCTGTTATTGTCACATGGAGGCTACCGCTCGTGACAAGCGAAAAAATCGTGTTCGAGTCCCGGTCTAGTGGGAATTTTCTTGCGTCACCAATAGATAATATCTTCGTATCTAATGCAGCTGATGTCAGAAACATTCCTCAGTTACGAACAAATCTCATAAATTCAGTAGAGCTACAAGACCATCCCCATATCTATTTTCTTCAGACATTTAAAAAGATAAGTACTGTTTAATATTGTTTCTTTCTGTTCTGAATAAATTTAAAATAACTGTAAAATTTAAAACTGACTTTTAAAACAACTCTGTCGTATTAACCTTATTAATAAGTTTGTGTATAGTTCCTTACACCTGAGACAGTATGACAGTATGTGCCTTGCTAATTAAATGAGGAAGTGATCAGAAATTACGAGGCATTGCACAGTTAAACATTTTTAGCTAAACGTCTAATAATAGGAAAATTTTACAAGATATATGTTGCTGATGGGATAATTAGTATAATATCTTTCTAGATTAAACTATACTCGTTAAAATCAAGTAATGTAAAAGAAGACTTATATGTTAAACAACAAAAGCAAGCGAAAGGTAATTTATAACTTACACCAAGCAGACTGCAGTTATAAGAGTCAAAGGAAATGAAAGGACAGCAGTGGATGAGACGGAAATGAGACAGGTTCGCAGCTTATTTTCGATGTTATTCAATATGTAAATTAAAAAGTAACCAAGGAGAATCTGGGAAAAAAGTAAAGTTCAGGGAGAAGAATAGTAGCTTTGAGAACACTCGGTGACGTTGTAATTCTATCAGAGGAGGAGAATTTGAGCGGAAAGAACGGCGTCTCGAAAAGCGATCACACTGGTAAGATGAACACCAACAAAACTATAACACGAGTAATGTGATGTAGTCAGATTAAATCTTGTTATGCTGAGAGAATTAGGTTAGGAAATGAGATACTAAAGGTGGTAAATGAGATTTACTATTTGGGCAGCAAAGTAACTGATGATGGCCGAAGTAAGAAGGATACTGCATGCGAGAAGAAAGAGAACTCTGTCAACACTTCCTATAAATATAAGTGTTATGAATATTCAGAATGTATTTGATTCGAGTCATCTTGTACAGATGTGAACGTGTACGATTTACTGTTCAGAGAAGAAGAGAATTGATTGTAGTAAAATATAATACTAAAGAATAATTTGTAAGTTTGGATGGCAGCATTGAGTATATTATTTTAGAGGAGCAAGACTAGCTGGAGTGAGACATACACTTTGCAATAATAACTGTTTCTTACACGAAATTAGCTAAATACAAACCCTGAGAGTAACGTCAACGAAACTTGAAACCAACAGTGTATTGAAGAGCGGGTATGATTAACAATGACACAAGCCCGCGAAGCTGGCCGTCTCCCAGTGAGCAGCAGGTGTTGTGATAAAACGGTGCTACGGGACTGAGAGCTCATAGGCAGTCTACTGGTAACATGGTGGCACGTAGGCAGTCAGCTGGTGAGCAGCAAAGTGCCATAACGACGCCGTCCGAAGAGTCGATGAGTTTGTGGCTAGTTACAGCGAATACTGCGAAGCATCGAATGTGGTTCAGGACGAGGACGGCGCGATACCTAGGTGGGCAGCGAAGTGGCAGCGACAGGTGGTGTCCGTAGCGGAGACTTGAGGCGGCTGTTGGTTGCTCAGAACTCGGTATGTAAAAGTGGATCTCCGTGTTTTTTTTTCCCTTATTCTTATCTTAACACCTTTACAATAAAGGTAGGCCGGCAGGGTCCTATCTACGCAACTCTTGGGCCACAGTGAACACATACAGGAAACAGAAAGACAGAAAAACAAACAAACATGGTGGTCAAAAACGGGAGACTGACATGGTAAAAATTAATGAAGCCGTTCATGGGCGTACTGATTGGATAAAAAATGTTCATCACTATATGCAACGGGGAAGAACGAGTTCACACACGTGAACGGAGGAGCACAAACGGAGAGACACTGAAGCACTGACGCAAAGAAACACACGAGCTCTGGCGACGACCTCCGGCGCACGAAGATGCACTGTTCACGCACATTAGCGGAAGCCACATTGGTCAAGGGTATGTAGTGTCAAGAGGTGGAGAGCAGGTGGGATGTGGGAGTACAGGCTCGGCAGCGGTCAGGGGTGGGAAAGGATGGGAGAGACTAGTGGGTGAGGTGGCTCAAGTTTGCGGGATTTTTTTTTCCTTTATTGTTATTTTAATACCTAAACAACAGGTAGGCTGTCAGCGGCATGCTACGCCGCTCTTCAGCCACAGTGGTGACAATAACAGAATACAAAATGGAGAATCAGTACGAACAAAGTGACGTGCAAAAAAGAGTGGTTACAGATACACAAAAAAAACGGAGCCGTTCACCCTCGACGATAACGACACTGAAAACACGTTGACACGGCGCACAGAACACTGGTGAATCCGACGGCACAAGTGAACGTAGAAGCGTGACGGCGGACACTAAAAAACACAAAACGACGTCACACACAAGAGACACAGATGGAGATGATCTCTGGCGCGCGAATGTTCACTGAGCGTGTGTGAGTCCGGGGATCTGCCAAGAAAGGAGGAGGGGGTGTGGGAGATGGGGAGGGGAGAGCAGAGACGCCACAGGCATGGGAGATAGGGGGTGGGAGGAAGGGGGAGGGGAAGCCTGGGGGAAGAGGGGTGGAGGGAGGGGACGGGGGAAAAGGAAAGAGAAGGGAAGGGAAGAGAAGGGAGGGAGAGTGCCTAAAGGAAAGGACACCGGAAGTGGGGGGTGGGGCAGGGTCAAAGTTAATAGGAGGGGTAGGTGGAGGGGAGGAGGACATCATCAGGGATGGGGAGCTGACGGAAGCCACCTTGGGAAAGGCTGAGGAGGGTGGAGAGATGGAGACCGGGTGCGACGTGGGAATACAGGCGCAGCAGCGGGTGGGGTTGAGGAGGATCGAGGAGACTAGTGGGTGAGGAGGATCGAGTTTACAGGAGGTGTACAGGATCCGTATCCTTTCAAGGAAAAGGAGGAGGTGGGGGAAGGGGATGAGATCGTACAGGATCCGCGTGGGGGAGGGGAGACGGATGCGATAGGCGAGGCGGGGAGCATGGCGTTCAAGGATTTGGAGGGATTTACACAAGGTAGGGGGGGGGGCGGAGATCCAAGCCGGATGGGCGTAACAAAGGATAGGGCGGATGAGGGATTTATAGGTGTGGAGGATGGTAGAGGGGTCCAGACCCCACGTACAGCCGGAGAGGAGCGTGCCTTGGCTTGGATTGTCCGGAGGTGGGGAGTCCAGGAGAGGCGACGGTCGAGGGTGACGCCAAGGTACTTAAGGGTGGGAGTGAGGGCGATAGGATGGCCATAGATGGTGACATAGAAATCAAGGGGGCGGAAGGAAGGGGTGGTTTTGCCTACAATGATCGCCTGGGTTTTGGAGGGATTGACCTTGAGCAACCACTGGTTGCACCAAGTGGTGAACCGGTCAAGATGGGATTGGAGAAGGTGTTGGGAGCGCTGTAGGGTGGGGGCAAGGGCAAGGAAGGCGGTGTCATTGGCAAACTGGAGAAGGTGGTCGGGGGGTGACGGCGGCGGCATGTCCACCGTGTACAAAAGGTACAGAAGGGGGGAGAGGATGGAGCCTTGGGGCACACCGGCCGAGGGGAAAAAGGTGTAGGAACCTGTGTTATGGGTGGTGACATAGGAAGGACGGCGGGAGAGAAAGGAGCCGATCAGATGGACGTAGTTAATGGGAAGGGCGAAGATTTGGAGCTTGAAGAGAAGACCGGGATGCCATACACGGTCATAAGCACGTTCGAGGTCCAGGGAGAGGAAGATTGCGGAGCGACGGGAATTAAGCTGGTCGGAAAGGAGATGGGTGAGGTGAAGGAGAAGGTCGTCAGAAGAGAAGGACAGCCGAAAGCCACACTGCATAACTGGAAGGAGGCGGTGCTGGCGGAGATGCTGGTGGATGCGCCGGGTGAGGATAGATTCCAGGACCTTGCTGAAGACCGAGGTAAGGCTGATGGGACAGTAGGAGAGGACGGCGGACGGCGGTTTGCCAGATTTAAGGAACATGTGGATACGGGAGGTTTTCCACAGGTCGGGGTAGTAACCGGTGGACAGGACTACATTGTAGAGCCTGGCCAGGGTGGAGAGGAAAGAGACAGGAGCTTCACGAAGGTGACGGTAGGTGACACGATCGTGACCAGGAGCAGTGTTGCGTTTGGTGCGGAGTGTAGCAATGAGATCCTGTGTAGTGATAGGGGCATTGAGTTCCGTGTGTGCAATGTTGTCCAAGTACTGGAAACCAGGAGTGAAAGGAGGGACAGAGGTGTCAGTTCGATCGCGGATATCCGGCAAGAGGGAGTAATCGAACTGCGGATCATAGGGGATGGAAAATACATCTGAGAGGTAGGAGGCAAAGTGATTGGCCTTACTAAGGGTATCAGGGAAGGGGTGATCATCATGGAGAAGAGGATAGTAGGGGGAGGGTTTAGTTCCGGTAAGGCGATGGAAGGCTGACCAGAACTTGGATGAGTTGATAGGTAGGGTAGCATTTAAATGGGTGCATGTGTGTCGCCAGTCCCGGCGTTTCTTAGCCGCGAGCAAATTACAAATGTATCACTGGAGTTTCCGGTGGCGTCTTAGTGTGTCCGGGTAATGCGTTCGGAGGAAGGCATGGTAGAGACGGCAGGATTCACGGAGGAGGAGGATGGCCTGTGGGGGTAAGGTAGGACAGTGGGGCTGGACAGTAAGGACATGGGCCTCCACGGCCTCAGACAAGGTCTGGTGGAGGAAGGAGGCGGCATGGGTGACATCGTCCGGGTGGTGGTAGGTGAAAGGGTGGCTATCGACCCGGGTGGAGAGGGTATCCCGGTAGGCATTCCAGTTGGCACGGGAATAGTCATCGACGTACCTAGGGGGAGGGTCATTATGAGGGTCGGGGCGGTGGCGACGACCGTCTGAAACGGTGAGGACAGGGAGATGGTTGCTACCAATAGGCTCCAGAACATCCACGGTTAGGCGGCCAAGGAGGCTGGGGGAGGAGAGGATAACATCAGGAGTGGAGTTGGATTCTGGATGGGTGTGCTGGGGGATGGGGATGAGGTCGCCTTGAAGGGAGGAGAGGAACCAATGCCACCGCCGTAACTGGATGGCGGAACGACTATGGATGTTGAGGGCGGCGGCGATCACGTAGGAGGAGAAAGTACGGTCGATGTGGGAGAGGAAGTCGAAGGGAATAGGGGCGTTGGGGCGGACATAGATTGTGGCGCAGGTAATGGTAAGGCCGCGGAAGAAGAGACTAAGGATCAGGTGTTCGGTGCAGTCGGGAAGGAGAGGTATGAGCCGAACGGGGATCTGGCGGTGGTGACCAATGGCAACTCCGCCACACCCAATTGGGAGGGGATTATCGGAGCGGTGGAGGAGAAAGGGGAAGCGTGGATGGAGTGGTGGGGTTGGAGGAAGGTTTCATTGAGGAGGAAGGCATCCACACGGTGGGTGGCAAGGGTGTGCATGAAGAGGTTCTTGTTGGCGGGAAGGGAGCAGATATTGTTGAAAAGGATATGTTGCTGTCGCGCCATGACAGGGATTTAGACGAGGATGTCAAGACGGGAGAAGGTGAAATGCGCCTGGTTGTTGGAGTAGGTGGCGTACATTTTGAGTTGGAAAATGGAACGGGCGGCGAGGGATATCTGTTGGAGGGTGTGGGGGCGCTGAAAGGTATGAACATTCTGAAGGATGATGGTGAGGAACCTGACGATGTCCTCAGCGGTGGGGGGGGGGGTACGAAGGGAATTGCCAGGAGAAGTGGGGGCGTCCAGAGGATGGACAGGGACGGTGAGTTCAGGAATGGTCGGAGGGGATCGGGCTTTACAGTTTTGGCAGTAGGTGGGATGGGGGAGATTGCAGGTATTGCAGGAGGGAGGGGATTGAAGGTTAGGGCACTGCCGGAGGAAGTGCGCTTGCCTACAATGTGGGCAGGTGGGGGCCTCGTGGCTCTCAGCTGTTGGGTGTGCGTTATAGCACAGGCACCTTTGGCAGCACAGGGTTGAGGAGGGGAACGGGAGGGGTCGACCTTGTAGCGCTGGTTGAAGAGGAGGGCACCCTCCTTCAGGAGATGGTCAATGGAGAGGGCGTCCTCGGAGAAAACGCGCATAAGGCGGGTGGGGCCAGCCGAGTTGAAAATGTGGCGGACCGCCCGCACCTCCAGCGTGGGATGCGCCTTGAACTCCGCCAACACCTCCTCCTCTGTGATCGATGGACTGAGCCGAGTGATCACGGCAGTGAGGGTAGGCGGGCGACGTGGGGGTTGGGGTTGGTGGGTAGGAGATGGAGAAGGAGCAGGGGTGAGGGAGGCCTGGGGGCCAAAACAGGTGATGGGGAGGCGGGAGAGGATGTCAGTGTGGAGGGTTGGGCTGGGGGAGGAGATGAGAACAGAATCCCATCTGGGAGTGAGGAGAGAGATGGGGGCACCAGGGAAGTGTTGGCGGAGGAGGAGAGAGAGATTCCGGGCCTCGAGAAGGGAAGGATCGGGATGGGGGAGGAGGTATTTGTATAAAGAGGGGGGAAGGAGGAGGAGGTGGAGGGAACAGGGCCAGGTGGGGAGACATCTATGGCACTCTGGGGGGGGGAAGGAGGACGGGACGGGGCCTTTTTGGGAGTGGAGGAGGTGGTGGGGCCACTAGGGCGTTTAACGGCTGCAGAAGGGCGGGTGGTGATATGAGGGACGGGAGCTATAGGGAGGTGGTGGGAAGGGACAGGTCCCGGCGTGGACGCAGCAGTCGGCGCCGGAGATGGTGACGGTGAAGGCGACGGCGACGGTGACGGTGGCGGCGCTGATGGCGAAGGCGATGGGGCGAGCTGGGCATGGACAGTGGCCCGACGGGCCACCACCCTAGCTGGAGCTGCAGTGACAGTCTGGGGGAGTGGGGGGAAAGGATCAGAGGGAGAGGAGCAGGAAGAAGCTGGAGAGGGGGCGACAAAGAGCGAGGGCGAAGGGAGAGTGAGAAGAGGTGGGATGGAATGAGGGGGATGTGACTGGGCACACCATGTTATGGTGGTGGTGGCGGCGGAGGGGGAAGTATAAACTATGGCTGTGGTGGTAGTGGTGGTAGTGGTGGTGAGGGAGGACATGAGGACAGGGAGAAACAAAAACGCACAGAACGAAAAAGAAAGGACAAAAACTGGGGACAGACGATGACGGATGAAGACGAAGACGGAGGAAGACGAAGACGGACGAAGACCAGAGTCCCACGCTGCTGGCGCTGGCGCTGGCGCTGACTCGACGACGGGTGGCAGGAATGCTGCTGCTGCTGCTGCTGCTGCTGCTGTTGCTGCTGCTGTCGCCGCGGACGGGGCCGGGGGCCGCTGCTGCTGCTGCTGCTGGAAGGCCTGCTGGCTGGACCGCTGCTGCTGCTAGAGGGCTGGCTGGCTGCTGCTGCTGCTGCTGCTGCTGCTGGCTGGACCGCTGCTGCTGCTGGAGGGCGGGCTGACTGCTGTCGGCTGGACCGCTGCTGCTGGCCGGGACGACTGCTGCTGCTGCTGCTGCTGCTGCTCGGCTGGACCGCTGGCTGGCTGGCTGGTTGGCTGGCTGGCTGGCTGGCACCTGAAACCTAGCGCTTCGATTAGTGCTGGAATGCCACAATCGAAGGGCGGTATCCTTTCGGAGTACCGCCGGAGATCCCAAGTTTGCGGGAGGTGTAAAGGATCCGTATCCTTTCGGGGAATAGGAGGAGGTGTGGGAACGGAATTAAGTTGTATAGGATCTGCGTGGGGAGGGGAGCTCTTCGTGGGATGAGTGTCGACTTAATTATATGCCTGCGAAAGGAAACATGCGTGGCATCACGTGATCATGTGATCGTGCGGACTTGCCCGAGAATGCAGCGCCGTGCGCTGCGACTTGCATGCCACGTAGTGGCGAGACTGACGCCCTCGGATGCTTGGCGACTGCTGGCGTCTTGAGTATATACAGTACTTTGCCACTTCTGTTCAGGCATAACCTCCTAGGTGAGTCAGGGGCCATACATGGTCTGCGAAACATAAGCGTAAAGAGGTTGCCGAAAGGTGAAGGGGGCAGCCCTACATATTCATCTCGGGCATGGATGTATGTGATGTCCTTAGGTTGGTTAGGTTTAAGTAGTTCTAAGTTCTAGGGGACTGATGACCTCAGAAGTTAAGTCCCATAGTGCTCAGAGCCATTTGAACCTACATATTCAACAAGTAACAGATGAGGAGATACTGAGGCGACATGCGGAAAGAAGAAATGTGTGGCGCAACTTGACAAGCAGTAGGTTCGGTTGATAAGAAACATCCTGGGTCATTAAGGAATCGTCACTTTAGTAACATGAGGAGTAAAAATTGACGACAGAGACCAAGTAGGTTGATAAAGGTGGGTGGGGGATTCAGCAGATATTTGGAGTTGGGGGGAATTGCACACTATAGATTAGTGTGGATAACTTCATCATAAAAGTCCTTGAACGGACAACTACAACAACCGCCGCCACAATGACAATGAATTATAATTCTATCATTTGAACTACAAGTGGAAGCATATATAGAAACCTGTTCTAATGATACGAGCTTGAACTGAAGGGAACTAAACTGCTTGATCTAAGATGTTGTCTCCGTCTGTGACGCACTAGCAACAAAAACCCTTTGAGAGCTTTCCTTGGCAGGAATGTATGCGTGACCAATTTATTAGTGAATTGATATGGTATGCGAATGATTCTATTTTCATGCTATATCATTCCAATAAATGATGTAATCAAAGCATACGATTCAGCTCTACAACATCACTTTCTGTGGAAGGAAAGCATACCACTAAGTCTATCTGTAAACTTACTGATAGCTGTGAGTCAGTAGAAGATATGAGATCTCTCTTGTCTCCTGAGCCTTAGGTCGCGTCAGATACTTTCACAAAGTGAACGTTTAGTCCCTGCTGGTCGACAGTGGCAGGACAGCAGTTATACGACTTGGTGGAACCGTGGTAGTTTGTAGAAGAATCGTCGCAGTGGGAAAATGTAAATGCACCCAAACATGAAAATTACGACTCCAAAATGTTTGAGTGTGAATTTATTTTACTATTTTGTTTTCTTACGAGCACCAGTGAGTATGTGTTAAAGCCACGAGTTTGAAACGGCATACTCCACTATCTGTAGAACATAGAGCTGAATAGGATGAACCGCAGAGAGAAAGCCGTGTAAGAGAAGAGCAGCCGAGGACAGCGCTTTTCTGGATGTCTGCTACTGCCTCTTGGTCCACAATATGCTGTTGATGCCCTCGTTGTTCGTCTCATACGGATGATCTGAGATTGGCCGCACTTAGCAGACGGTTCCAGGCACGTGAACTTTTCCAGTTGTCCAGCTTCCGCTCCTACCTGCATGGCTTTTCTGTAAGGTGGAAATCCTTTGCTGTTCGTAAGCCTTGTCCTTCGGTAGTAAACCACAGCTTGTATCCCGTGCATTTACCTCCAGCGTAACCCAGGCAAAACAATGTGGTATAATCTCACTCTTTGTTCATTAGGTTTTGCTCAATCAGTATGGAAGAATTCTGACATTTTATTTACATCTATAAGCAACATTTCAATACACATCTTTCGTTGTCTGACACTCCCCGCCATCTCAACATTCCCCAATGATAATGTAATTGCACATTCTAACCGTTTCGGACGTCGATGGTACATCTTCCCTGTAATCACATATCAATAGCATTCAATAACTCCTATTAGAAAATTGGTACCTCTATTACAAGAAGCCTCCAGATACTTTCTCTACCTCTGTTCTAAAAACAGCGTTGCTTATGTTTCGGGGTTATGTATACCTCTCTCGTTTAAGTAGCGTCACGAGAAAGAGTTCTGACTCACTGGGATCCATGATCTTCTGCAGTCAAGAAGCTTTAATCTCCGCGTCACCAGTTACATGCCACATTGAGAAGGTTTGAACGAGTCCTACAGTTAACATAAGTTTGGTAACTTACGGTTATTTCGAAAAACAGTTAACGATTTTGTTGTCCACTAGCTGCTATGATCAGATCATTCGGAACTACGGTGAAAACTCGAAACTTTGATCGCACCCGTACCACCGAAGCATTCATGCGTCCTCTGCCGTGTTTTACTGCCATACGCCTTTATTACACAGTGTCTCTCTTGTTTGTCCGTAATTACGTGTTTATTTATTTCATTTAGTACTTGCCCCCCCCCCCCCCCCCCCGGACTGCGTACCTGTATTCTCTGGATTGAACAAACGTTGTCTCAGAGTCCAGTAACAATTATCTTATTTCAGGCACATTTAGGACCCAAAGCAGTGTCTATACAGCTCCCTCAATCGAATAATGTCAACTGGTAATGTACTTGTGAGTCTGTATCGCAATTCCGACAAGGTGGTCTAGTTGTAGTGTCTTTGACTACTAATTATATCGTCTTGGGTCCCCGAACTTCGCAATTGCTTAAACTTTGAATAAAAATCACCAGCTATGGCTGCTGAAGCCTTCCAGTATAAGAAGTTGTAACGCCGGAAATGCATATCCTTCTATTTCCATCTATTGCACTATAATTTTTTTTCCTTATTTTTTTAACTGAATATATGACATTTCTGTGTCTTTACATATTGTACTAGTTTTACTATTTGTATATATATGCATTTATGTCGATGTATAATTGGTTTGTTGTGTAAAGATCATTTGTATTTTTACGCTGGGTCTGGCCTAGGGAAAACTATGCTATCGAACGAGTACATCGATAGGTCGTGTGGAGAACCAAAGTGTTTAGGATCTTTGGGAGCGTTAACTCTGCCGCGTGGAGCGCGGGCAGAGCATGAGAGAGTCTGGCTGGAGTAGCGAGTGGAGCAGGTGTGTGGTGTGAAGCTCCCGCGAGTTGCCGCGCTTTCGGGGTTTGGCAGCATGTAATTGCGCTCGACTTGCAATGATAGTTTCTGACATGGTGTCGCGGACGGGAAGCATTAGCTGGCGCACATCAAGAGCCCGTTTCGTCTGGTGACCGTGTCGAGAAGAAGGCGCGCCAACATCCAGCTTCTGCAACAGCGACGGCCGACAATGAGTGACTGTCGCCACATCCTCGATCGACGGCTTCAAACCTTCAATCAACCAACAAGGAAGACTGGAAGCACGTAAAGTTTTGGAACTGTATGGCAGACCTCAGCTTTTCAAACTTTTAAAATTGTTGCATCACAAAATTACAGCTACTTAGCATGAACCTTTGTTGCTCATTGTCCCAATTGCATTACCAAGCAGGGTCCCTTCCTTTTCCGAAATGAACCCGACTGTCGTTGAAATTCAAACGCCAGCATAATTCCATTTCACTGCTTTAATTTCAAAGTTCAGTTAAAGTATTCATAGCTGGCTAGAATACTTAGATTACACAAGCACAAATTAAGAGTGCTAGTTTTGTTACCATATTTTAGTTTACCTGTGACTGCAGCTCAGCTTGGTACGTACTAAATTTTACTATTGTTAATTGTTCAGAATCATGTAATTCAAGTTCAAAGTTAAATCTCTTATTTCTAAATTGCGTAGATTCAAGTAGCTTTTGAAATGATTGTTGAGGTAGTCCAAGACTAACCGTATTTTACTGAATTTCGATGTGCTCCAGAAAGAAAGCTCACTATTAACTTCAGCCACTAAATTAACTTTCGATTTTCCGGTTTTATTAATTCTTTTGCTAAATTAAGTGTAGCGAAATTTATTACTTCTGACAAACTTTCAGTTTTCACACTACACTTGTCAACCTTCAGTTGCCGCGCTTCTAGTGCTAATTATATGTGTAATAATCTTTCTTTTTCAGATACTATAGTAATTGTCCTTAGGACTGGCGACCGTAATTTCCCCCAAATCTCAAATATCTAATTACCGCTAGTTGACTGTTAACGTAAAGCCCGCACATTTACTTTCTTTATTAACTTTACCCCTATTTCAAAATTAATTTCCACCAGTCTCATTTGCATTTTTCCTTTCATTTAGATGTAACCCTTTCCTCCCTCTTTACCGACAAATTAACCTCGGTGACGATTGTTTTTCCCAAATTTCCATTAGGTACACGTGGTTTAATTTTTCACTGTCATTAAGGTCGATAAGTGAGGGGGAGGTTACAAAGCCACCCTCGTTGTACAACGGCCTTGTCAAAGACGTCGGAGGAGCGAACAGAGGATGAGGGAACTTTCTAGCCCTTGGGGTGGGAAACAGCCCCTGGAAGGCGGAATAACCACCAACGATTAACGACATGGGGATTCAGAAGGCAATGGAAATCATTACATTATAGAAATGTAATGTGTATCGACAATAAATGTGGCTGGCAAGTGGAAAAATTCTCTATATGATTCCTTCATTAGCCAAGGATTCCGATTAGCCCCCACTGGGAATCGTGGAAGAGGACTGCGAAGCGAGAGGTCTCATGTGAGATTGCTAAGCAGCTCCTAGATTTCCATCTAGTCGCTCGTTGACCAGACTGATGTGGTCGTTAAAGACAACAAATCGAAAGCCAAAGTTTTAAATTTTGTGTGTAAGGTACCGTTCACGCAGAAGAATCGTACAAACATACCGTCGAATGACCATCGAACACACTCCCATAGGGACGACATAATAATAAGCATCCTTAGCGTAGAGCTCAATGAGCTGAAAACCATGTGGAGTGGTTCAAATGGCTCGAATGGCTGTAAGCACAATGAGACATAACATCGGAGGTCATCAGTCCCTGTGATGTAACAAAATGAAAGTGATGTTATTGAATGGAAAAGTTGGAAATTGAAATTTCGCGTACTGCTTTATCAGTCACAATTGGCGTAAGAATCATGGATTGACCATTGTCATAAAATATTCCATAATGAAATGTGAATAGTCTTTACTTGCAGTTTCGCGTGGCTTAAAGCAGTCACAGCTAGCGTGCTATTGGTTAAGAAATTGCATTATCGTCTTTCTAATTACTTCATGATCGTAGATACGATCATACCCAGTTGTGAAGTTATTCTTATGACAAAACAATTTCCTAAGGGACCACAAAGTTCTTAAGGGCGCAAAAACAACTGTAACATCACACAAAAGGGAAATTCAATATCACAGCTGATGCAAGAAGACGATAAAAAAGTTATCTTTTTGTCAATGTAACACGCACATTGGACTGCTGATCTTGGCGTCTGTAATCTTAGCAAAATGCGTAATTGAAATGAAAATAATACAGAGGAGATGATGGGAATGAGCACTGGTAATGAGTCAATATTTCGAGAACAAATTTTTATTATAACTAAAACATATATCGTACCTTAATCTTGTAGCTGTAGATTGTTATGTCCGTTTCATGTCCATTGAGAGCCCTTTTATAGCCATTGTCCTCTTTGAGTCGCTCGTGCATCGTCACGATAAGTTATTAGAATTCTTCTTTTTACACTTCACTCAAACTTAGACGGAACCCGTTTTTATTTATAGAATGAATTTTTTTTATATCTCCTTATACACTCCGCTGTAGAATGAAAATTTCATTCTAGAAACATCCCCCAGGCTGTGGCTAAGCCATGTCTCCACAATATCCTTTCTTTCAGTAGTGCTAGTTCTGCAAGATTCGCAGGAGAGCTTCTGTAAAGTTTGGAAGGTAGGAGACGAGGTACTGGCAGAAGTAAAGCTGTGAGGACGGGGCGTGAGTCGTGCTTGGATAGCTCAGTCGGTAGAGCGCTTGCCGCGAAGGGCAAAGATCCCGAGTTCGAGTCTCGGTGCGGCACACAGTTTTAATCTGCCAGGAAGTTTCAAATCAGCGCACACCCCGCTGTAGAGTGAAAATTTCATTCTAGAAACATCCCCCAGGCTGTGGCTCAGCCATGTCTCCACAATATCCATTATTTCAGGAGTGCTGGTTCTGCAAGATTCGCAGAAGAGCTTCTGTAAAGTTTGGAAGGTAGGAGACGAGGTACTGGCAGAAGTAAAGCTGTGAGGACGGGGCGTGAGTCGTGCTTGGGGAGCTCAGTCGGTAGAGCGCTTGCCCGCGAAAGGCAAAGGTCCCGAGTTCGAGTGTCGGTCCGGCACACAGTTTTAATCTGCCAGGAAGTTTCATATCAGCGCACACTCCGCTGTAGAGTGAAAATTTCATTCTAGAAACATCCCCCAGGCTGTGGCTAAGCCATGTCTCCACAATATCCTTTCTTTCAGGAGTGCTAGTTCTGCAAGATTCGCAGGAGAGCGTGTGTAAAGTTTGGAAGGTAGGAGACGAGGTACTGGCAGAAGTAAAGCTGTGAGGACGGGGCTTGAGTCATACTTGGGTAGCTCAGTCAGTTCCGTTTCAGCCGCGCTCGCGAGTGGCCGCTGTTAACTGTTGCGCTGCACTTCAGTGTTTACATCGCTGTACTTGTGCTCCGCCGAGTGCCGTCCGTCCGTTAATCTCCGTGTTCGTTCCTGTTCCTTGTGATCTGATCGCTCTTACTGGTCTTGCTGCTGCTACTTGGAATTTCGGTTGTTTAACCGCAATTGCTTCGCTGGATTAACCATGGCTACAAACCTCAGGAAGAATACTCTGGTATTTGCTTTGGACAAGCCGACATCCCTGGAAATAGATGACTGGATTACACAGGTAATTGGTCTAAATTCTGAAACCGTCTTACCTGGCAACTGGATCAGGAAAAATACTGTGTTTTTGTCAAGTTAATCAGTGCTTCGACTGTTGACAAGGTGTTACGAAAGTGAGACTATGAAATAGATTTTGTGCATAGAAACAGTTATAAAAGTAAGGTTTCCATCTATAGAGCGGACATTAATTACAAAACCGTTCGTGTCTTGATTCTTCCCATTGAAATTGAAAATGATAAGATTAAGGAAGCTCTTTCAAACTACGGAGACGTTAAATCAATTGCAAATGAAAGATGGTCGCCTCGCTTTAAACTGCAGTGTTTTAACGGGGTCCGCTGTGTAGAGATGGACGTTAAGACGAATATTCCGTCTCACATAACTGTTTGTGGGTATAAGGCACAAATTGTTTATACAGGTCAGGAAGCTACATGTCATATATGTAACGAAACCGGCCACTTCAGACACGAATGTCCGCGGCGAACTGTTGTTCTTAAAAGTAATTTGATACAGCGTCAGAAGCTTACCTTAAATGATCTGTTACCAAAGAATAGCCCGGAACAACTGGCTGAGGATGTTAACGCAGTGGGCCAAGCTGATGTCTCCCTTAACGATAACAGTCAATTTCCCCCGTTAACAACAAAAGGAAACCCTGCTGCCACTACTCGTGAAACTGAAACGCAACCGAAAAAACGACCTCTGGAGATAACTGATAGTTGATCAGAGGACGAGCTGTCTTGTCCCACTCCCTCACTTCGCAAGCAAAAACAGTGCGATGAGGAGGCAGAGGAACCTGAAGGCAAAATGCGAATGGAAACTAATGAACAGAAAGATAATACACATACGGTACCAGAAAATTAAGAGGGTGTAAGCAGCATTAATTTGCAAGAAACATCAGGTGCAGTAGCCGATTGCAAAGATCAGAATCTATCTGTTAATAAACAGATTCAGTGAGAGGTTGCAAAACTGCAGTCTCCACTTGTTTCCCTCGATCAGAAAGTGAGTGAAATTAATAAAGAAAGAGGAAGTGGTGGCCAAACTGAAATCACGGTCAACACCTCAGGGCAGGCGCCGGCAACCGAAATTGCGAAAGCGTCTGCTGCTGCTTCAGATAAGCCGCGAAGTAAAATACCGACACAACCAAATGAGAATGTAATTCGTAACCAAGGGAAGGGAAAATCCGGTAGGGGCGAACCAAGACCAAATAATGTTCAGTCCGAAACGGTCGTACACGAATCATTGGAGGAAAAATCAGAAAGTTTACCAGGAAATCAGTCTGCTTGCGTTACAAGAGAAAACATTAGAAGCAGAAAAAAACGGGACAGTAACTAATAAACTGACTGAAGTGTTATTCCATGTTCAGCCTTACGAGAAAGCTGTTACAGCTTAACTGAACCCTGAACCACATGAAACTATATTAGTTCATCAAAACAACTACATAGTGACAGCACAATGACGCAATCTTATTCTGTCACCACTATAAACATAAATAAAATCACGACCGGTTTGAAATTATCGGCCCTTAAGGAATTTTTGTACGAATCCGCGACTGATATTGCCCTGTTACAAGAAGTTCTAATTTCGGATTTGGTAATTCCCGGTTTTGTCAGTTACATAAATGTGTCTCCCGAAACAAGTGTTGGAACAGCTATTTTGGTGAGGGAAGGGATTGCAGTAAGCGAGGTGGAACGACTGGAATCCGGAAGAGGAATAGGACTAAACATCTATGATGTGACTATCGTCAACTTGTACGCCCATTCAGGAAGTTCTCATCGAGCTGACAGAGCACGTTTCTTCAAAGATGACCTGATATACTTGTTAAGGAAATCGCCAAGACAGTTATTACTTGGAGGTGATTTTAATTGTGTTTTAAATCGAAAAGATCAGTTACCTAATTTTAATTTCTCAAGTGAACTAAAACAACTAGTTACTGGTTTAGAATTAAAGGATGTATGGGAAATCAAATACCCCTCCAGTGTTGAGTTCACTTATGTCACGGCAATATCACGCAGCAGGATTGATAGACTATATATTTCTTAAAATCTTGAAACTTCCGTGACAAAAGTAGAAACAATTCCTACGTACTTTTCAGACCATTCAAGTGTCTTAGCTTGCATAAATCTAACAAGACAGCCGGTTCGCCGATTCAAGAATCAGTGGAATTTGAACACTTCCTTGTTAGTAAATAATGATTTAGAAGATCTGATTAAAGAAACATGGGCAATATGCCTGCGAGCTCGTAGTAGATATGCCACTGCTATTGACTGGTGGGTTGAAATGGCAAAGCCAAAGTTGAGGAAAGTTCTTATTCAATACAGTGCCCAGAGCGCAAGGGAAATGAAATGCACTATAGAGTATTACTATTCCGTTTTGAGAGATCTATATGATCAAGTCTCAGCAGGTTCCTCACTTCGGATAGCAGACATCAAAAAAGTCAAAGCCAAGTTACTTAATATAAAGAGAAGTCAAATGGAAGGGTTGAAAATAAAATCGAAGGCAAATTCGGTGTCAGAAGATATCATGGACGAGATTTATCGCTATTATTGCGAGCTATATTCTGTACATCAAAGTAGAGATGCTTCCTTGGAAGAATTCCTTGACATCCTAGCCCCACAGCTGACAGATGATGACAACGAAAATTTTCTCGAGGTTGTCACTGAAGAAGACGTGTATGAGACTCTGTGCGCCTCACCACCAAAAAAATCCCAGGGCCGGATAGTCTGCCAGCAGAGTTTTACATCCGTTGCTGGCCAATAGTAGGTGCAAAAATCACGGACATTGTAAATGAGGTTATTCAGGGGAAAATGATTCCGGCTGAGTTTAAGGAGAGTAAAATTGTTTTGGTGCCAAAAAATAATGGAAACAAAGATTTAAATAATTTTTGTCCTATTTCACTGCTGAATTCTGATTATAAATTTATAGCTAGAATAATACACAAGAGAATTTCATGCCTTACAGATAAAATTATTAGTCAACATCAGAACTGTGCACAAGGCAGAACCATTTTTCAAAATCTAGCGGAATTCAGGGATATCATTGCAATAACTTCTGTAACAAACATAAAGTGTGCTTTATTGGTTTAGATTTTTATAAAGCGTTCGATGTAGTAAATCATGAATATCTTCTACAGACATTGAAGAAAATAGGTTACAACGATAGGGTCATACAGTTGATTAAGAACATAGCAACTGGAATAAATGCTAAAATAGCGGTGAATTGTCAACAATCCAGGCCGATGCAAGTACAACGAGGTATTCCTCAAGGAAGTCCTCTGTCCATGTCGCTCTTCGCCATTTCGCTGGAACCTTTCCTCCGACATGTCCATGCTACATTAAAAGGCTTAACATTATCAGGAAATAAAACAGTTATAAAAGCCTATGCTGACGATATAGGGGTCATTATAAGGAATAATGACGAGGTAACCACGCTAGCAACGATGATTGATTCGTACTGTAGAGCATCTGGAGCCAATGCAAACGAAAAAAAAGTAAGATGTTAAATCTCAGAGGTTTTGATAATATCAACGTCGAGTGGGCAAAAATAGTCCGACAACATAAAACACTTGGGATCACCCTGACAGCATGTCCTATGAAAATGACGGCTTTAAATTGGAAAGTTGCAGCAGATAAAGTGCAAGGAGCCATTGTAGAGAATTTTACTCGATATATGAACCAAGTTCAAAGAACACAGTATATCAACTCATGCATCCTTGCTAAGGCTTATTATACTGCCCAGCTGTTTCCAATACCGAGAATGATAGCGAGGAGAATAATGTCCAAAATCACCAACTTTTTGTGGAGAGGTGAAGTGTTCAGAGTACCTGCTAAAGTAGCCACTTTAGATCCTAAAAATGGTGGACTAGGATTAACTGATATAACGGATAAAGCCTCTGCTCTTTTTATCAAAAGGCAAATTAAGTTAATAAGAGACTCGCGAGAAAGCATAACCAGCCAACTTTTCGAGATCATTAAACCTCCAAGCCTGCTTCCCCCGACTGACGTGCAGAATATCTACAGTCGCTTACATCACGTGAGGATTTACTATGTTGAGTTTAGTTATGTCAGTGTCGAACTCAGGCAGTCACGACACTTAACATCGAGAGCCACAATGCGGGAACGAAAGAAAAGCGAAGGAAGAAACAAAATAGAACGACAGTTTCCAAACATTGAGTGGACTAAGATTTGGAAAAACATTAGTTCTAATGTGCTCACGTCTAATATAAAAACGGCATGGTAAAAGACAGTTAACAACATAGTTAGCACCAATGAAAGACTGCACGCAATCGGACTCTGTGAAACAAATTTATGTCAACAATGCCATCCAGTTGACACAGTAATTCACAGATATACTTGCAGTGGTCACATGAATAGTTGGAAGTGGGTCCGAGAGCAAATAGCTCTGATTACAAGAACATCCCCTGAGTATATATCGCTGTCATTGATACACAGGCCTGACGCACGCTATTTCCCAGAAGCAAAAAATAACGCTGTGCACTGGTTGCTGGGAAATTTTGTTAACTACGTCCTTAACAAATTAGGATCCGATAGCATCATAGAGTTCAAGGTACACATGCTGTGTGAGTTTCACAAAATTAGAAGCTATTCGAATCACAAGAAAAAGTTCGGTAATATGTTAAAAATTGTATTTGAAAGAACAGGCATTGGTTAATATAAAAAAGAAGACTGTGTTGACAGTGATGTATTGTAGTTACCTTAAGGATACTATTTAAGATTTTACAGTATATTAATGATGTGTACTTTTTCTACTTCAGAGAGTAGGTTTTGCAACTTATAAGCTAATGTACAGAACTTATGTGACATTGAGATTGTGTGTCGAAATAGTGTCAAAACACAAAACATTAAAGGTGCATTATTGGCTTATACTAGAAATTTGGAAATAGACAGTTTTTATAGAAATGTCCTTATCGATTGTTTAAAACCATAAGATTCTATCTGATAACTGTAATATTCAATGGCTGGCACATTGCCCTGTTCATTTTTGCACTGTGATGTGTAAGTCAGTTTCTCAGTGAAAGACTGATTATATAGATCTGATCCAGTGAAAGACTGATTATATAGATCTGATCACTTCAGATTCAATTAATGTCCAGAAACTGTAGTTGGAAGGCTAGTCAAATTTATTATATATCTCCTTTCCGCCATTCTCAAGTATTTCAGAAATTGTCTAATATGATTATTAAATTGTTTTAATTAAAATTATCCCATCAACTTGCTGATATCCATCATAAAGAAATTATGCTTCTGTAAAGATTGCACCTCATGTAATTCAAAGTGCAGATTTTACTTCTTCAGGTTGAAGTTTGAATGTCTTTAAAAATTTTGTTCTTGATGTTTAAATTAATTCTTTCTGGTAATTAGTCAGTAACACAATCCTCTGTTGTTTTTCCTTAACGTCAGCGTAACTGAAATGTTTAAATAACTTCATGTATGCATAACTTAGTATGTATTTGGAGTGTAACATTGTTTTTTTAATAAATGTTTTTATATAAAAAAAAACGGTAGAGCGTTTGCCCACACAAGGCAAAGGTCCCGAGTTCGAGTCTTGGTCCGGCACACAGTTTTAATCTGCCAGGAAGTTTCACGTTTTTATTTATTTAGTAAAAAATTACATCAGACCGCCCCAAATCTGCGTCCGTCTTACTTAAGAAAAACAGTACAAGTGTTTAGCGCTCAAGGCTTCATTTGTTCTCCAGCGAACAAAATAGCGAAGGATCGCATATCTATCCGTATTCTTCTGTTTATGTTGCCGCCCAAAGACGACGTATTACAATATTTAGGAAATTCCACCATCGCTATGCGACGCCTTATTATACAGTAATCATTCTTTATAAACAAGTATTTGCCTTCTGGCTGAAAGTATTAACTATTTGCTGTTTTAATTAAACCAAAAATAGCGAGTATCACATCCTCTAGACTTAGAACTACTTAAACCTAACTAACCTAAGTACATCACACACATCCATGCCCTAGGCAGGATTCGAACCTACGACCATAGCAGCCGCGTGGTTCCTGACTGAAGCACCTAGAACCGCTCGGCCACAGCGGTTGTCCCCATTTGGAATCCCAGTTCGATTTTACGAACCGTAGTCAACGGCATTGGCTGCTCAGCTTGCATTTATCGCGAACCTTACGCCCAGCGCAGTGAGCCGAGCAACTGGAAAAAGCACAGGTGACTCCTGTACTTAAGAAGGTTAAAGGAACTGACCTGCAAAATTACGAACCAATATCCCTAACGACGGTTTGCTGTAGAATACTTGAACGTATTCGCAACCGAGCGAGGTGGCACAGTGGTTAGCACCCTGGAATCGCATTCTGGAGGACGACGGTTCAATCCCGTGTCCGGCCAGCCTCATTTAGGTTTTCCGTGATTTCCCTAAATCACCTCCGGCGAATGCCGGGATGGTGCCATTGAAAGGGCACCGCCGACGTCCTCCCCATCGTTCCCTAATCCGACGAGACTGATGACCTCGTTGTCTGGTCTCTTCCACCAAATCAAATCAATCCAATCCATATTCGCAATTCGACTATGATAAAGTTTCTTCAGACTCAGAAGCTTATGTCCACCAACCAGCACGGTTTTAAAAAGCATCACTTGCGCGAAACTCAGCTTGCCCTTTTCTCACACGACATACTGCGAACTATGGATGAAGGGCAACAAACAGATGCCATATTTCTATACTTCCGGAAAACGTTCGTCTGAGTGCCCCATTGCAGACTGTTGACGAACGTAGGAGCATATGGAATAGGTTTCAAGATATGTGAGTGGCTCGAAGACTTCTTAAGTTATAGAACCCAGTAAGTCGTCCTCGACGGCGAGTGTTCGTCAGAGACAAGGGTATTGTCAGAAGGGTCTAGGGAAGTGCGGTAAGACGTTAATACTTACTACATACATTGACGATATGGCGGACAGGGTGAGCGGCACTCTGGGGCTGTTTGTTGATGAAGCTACGATGTACTGTGAGGTGTCGCAGTTGGGTGACTGTAGGATGATACAAGACGACTTAGACAAAATTTCTAGTTGGTGTGTTTACTGGCACCTGGCTTCAAATGTATAAAAACGTAAGTTAATGCGGATGAGTAGGATAAAGAAACCTGCAGTTTTCGGACACAGCGTTAGTTGTACCCTGCATGACAGTCACGTCGTCTAAATATCTGAGCGTATCGTTACAAGGCGATATGAAACGGAACGAGCGTGAGAGAAGTGTGGTAGGGAGGGCGTATGGTCAACTTCGGTTTATTGGAAAACTCTTAGGAAAGTGTGAGCCTTCTGTAAAGGAGACCGCACATAGGATACTAGTGCACTCTGTTTTTGAGTACTGCTCCAGTGTTTGGGATTGAGGTACTGACAAGTTTGAAAAACACGCGAGTGTTTCAGAAACGCCTCGGTAACTCAAATGGGAGTCCCTAAAGGGGAGGGAACGTTGTTTTCGAGGAAGACTATTGAGAAAATTTAGAAAACCAGAATTTCAAGCTGACAGCAGAAAGATTCTACTGCTACCAACACACATTTCGCGTAAGGAACTGTAACACCCCAAATATAGAACACATAATTAAAATCCTTTTGTTGCAAAAAGAAATAGAAAAATCAGTCATCCTGACAGTGGTGACAGCTGACAGCTGCTGACAACAAAATTTACACTCTTGACAGTTTGATTAACAAGAATGCAATGTAAATACCAATGCTTATCATAAAGAAAGAACTGAATGAAGGAAAACCATATGATGCGAAACAGAAACTTTAAAGAAAGAGTTCAAAAAGTTATTATTTACGAAGGTTAGAGCCCAGACCATAAATTTACCAAAGATAACATTTATCCTGGAAGAGAGCTGTAGCCGCATCGAGCTGTAAGTTCGCTATGACTACAATGTAACTCGGCAATGGAGATGTTAACTTCTCTCTTGTACTCTTGCAGTAGTAGTACGCATGTTAAGCGCTACTAGATTGTTTTAAAACCGATCTGAAGTTTAAAAGTTTTACGTTTGGACGTATTAGTCAGAAGTCAGACTGAAATAAAATCAACTTTACCGTTTAGACACATAACGGGTTTGTTGATATATGTGACAGAAAAATAACTAGTGTGATTGCTGATTTGTGATGGGACTTAGCCTTCATGTTACTTAATAGTTACGGACATCAAAGCACATGGAAGAAACTGACCGCCGACATAAACTCAATTATTAGACTTGAGTAGGCAACAGATAAAGGCAATCACGAAGAACTTACAATTGCGCCATGATGTCAAGAGCTATCGTCAAAGTCAGAATTGATGACGCTAACAAACGCAGTTCCCTGAATGAAAAATCGGTGTTTGTGTGTGACCACTGTAGGGATAAATAATTACGAAGGACAATAAACTTTAAATCAACTTTAATTCTTCGTGTCACATACATCATTTAATGGACATTTAATGTGTATTTATGGAATTAACTGATTCTTCGAACAACATAGAAGTGAGAAGTGATTTAGTGACAACTTAACTGTAAATAGCAATAATTTTATACCGAAATACGATGCATTCTGAACATTACTCAAGGGTATGTTATACCTGGAATTAGGTAGTGTAGTTGTTGAATACGCGACGTAGAGACGCCTTGACGACGGAATAATAACTAACAACTCAATATCCTCGCAAAAATCATGATGTGACATCGGATTGGTTGATGGGTCGATGATTCAAGACATTATATTTTCAACGTTTGAATACCCATTCTCAAACCTGACATAAGAACTACAGTCAGCAAGTTCGCGTCAACTGAAAAGTCTGTCGCGAACCCCCAAAGGACTTTTGGTTTTCATTTCAGATCAAGGGAGTCATCCCGTTATCGAGTGGTGCAGTCGTTGTATTTATAAGTGCAGAAGATCGATGGATATCGAACACCATTGTTTTAATTGCAAGCATGGGCGGCGCAACCAGTCCGGTGTGCTGCTCCATCGAGACGTTGATATCGGGTTTGAGAGACAGTATCTGAAAAATAGCCAAACTGTGCGAGTAATTTGTTTTCATAATAGTTAAAGATTTGCGTTGTCGTGATCGACGGACGCCGTTCCACGTCATCTCGGTTGGGACAACCACCACCATCGACCCGAGACAAAATTAGACGACACAAACCACGCAGAAAAGATACAAGAAACTAGGGCACATGTGCAGGAATATAGTCACTCGTTTGTCTCTCGCTCTACTCCTGAGTGGCACACAAGGAAACGACTGGTGGTGGGCACCCTCCGGCAGCACCGTACGGCGGCTTGCCGCATATGAGTGATGAGTGTAAATGTAGTTCTAAATGTTGATGTAGATGTTGAGGTAGCCATAAGAAAACCATTCTATAACCGACGGCGGGCTAATGTTCTACTAGTCGGATCGAGGCAGAAATTTGAAAGTTGTAGGGAGGACATAAATTCTGGAATGTGAAATGTTAAGGCTCATTTTAAATACAGTGGCCATTACTGAAGTGAAATGGAAACAAGACAAGGATTTCTGATCAGACGAGTACAGGGGTAGGATTCAATATGAACAGGAAGGTGGGGCGAGAGTGAGTTACTGTGAAATGTTCAGTGACGGAGCTGTCTCATCACAATTGACAACAAACAAAAATTAACAACAATATTTCAGATATACAAGCCGAAATCACAAGCAGAGTATGAGAAGGTAGAAAAAGCATATGAGGATACTGAATGTGTAGTTCAGTACCTACTGGGAGAAGAAAATCTAATGTTCGTAGGTGATCGGAAGGTGCTTAAAGGGGAAGGAGTAGAAGAAAGCGTTGTGGGAGAATATGGGCTTGGTTGTAGGAATAAGAGAGGAAAAAGGCTGATTGAGTTCTGCAATAAATTTCAGTTAGTAAAAGCGGAAAGAGAAATGGACTTCTCTAATAAGGACAATTACTGAAGTTGGAAAGAGAAACATAGGTACAGGGAAGTTAACTACGAAGAAACCATGGATGACAAGAGATATACTGCATTTGATCGACGAAATAATAAACTACAAAAATGTTCAGGGAAATTCAGGAATATGGAAATAGAAATCACTTAGGAATGAAATATGAGGCACGTTCAATAACTAACGTAACATGTTTTTTCTCGGTCAGTTTGTGTTAAAAAGAGCGGAATTTGCTTTGGGACACCTTGGACTATTTGCGCTGCAGCCTCTATACTTTCATGAAGTTCCCACGGGTGGTGGCGATATACATAGCCTTCAGAATGGTGTATGTATCGGAGGTGTGTCCCAAGCTGCTGTCACTGAGTCTCTTTTGGCGGAAAACGAGAGCATAACAGACATACAAAGCTGCCTGCAGAATGACTATAGAGACTTGGCAGTGAACAAAAGCACGGTGAGACGTCAGGAGAGGCATATATCATCATTTTTGTTGTGTCGCACAAACCCGTCATATCTCCCGCGTGCCGGTCGGCCGCACGTACCTGTGACCCCTGCACTGTTACCCTCAGGAAACTCAAGATACGATTTCAGCGTGTTCATCGCCACAAAAATACAGAAGTACTTCGCCTTCTTGTAAGCGCTGGGGCGTAATATGGTGTACTGGAATCCTAAATAAAACCATGCTGCTATCAGAAGGAACAGTGTTGCATTACTTACTGAACGCCCCTCGTAATAAGGAAGAGCAGGGAAGCCATGGCGTAACAGCTAAATGAAAAATGTGAAGGAATAGAATAAGAAATGATTGTCGGAGAAACTGATTCACCATATGCAAAATGAAAGCAACCTTCGGTGAAATTAAAAACATGAAGGGTAACATGAACAGTGCAATGGGGAGTCCACTATTAAATGCAGAAGAGACGGCGGATACGTGGAAAGAAAACATTGAAGGCGTAGATGAGGGGAGCACTTGTCTGATGACGTTATAGACGACTTTATAGTGGGTGGGGCAGGTAATAGTATTGACAGAGATCCTGGTGCCATATAGAGTGTGACCTGGCAAAGATTGCATCAGCATCGAAGCATACTAGTGTTGAGTTTGTATCTGTTCTTGGGCCCCATGACCAACCTCATTTGAACTCTCCTGTCAAGAGAGTTAATTTGGAGTTGGAACGGTTGCTTATGTCGGGTGCAGGGTCACACATTGGTGTGGTTCCTGTTGATTCTCTCAATAGGTGCGATAATACTAGGCATGGACTTCACCTCAACAGGATGGGGAAGGATATACTGGCTGGGAAAATAGCAGGAAAGTTAAAGGGAGGAGGCACTGTGATGAGTGATAAAATACCAGTGGTTATAGGGCTCAGAAAAGGCCCTTTTTTAGAGTAGTGAGGACAGAAAGAAACAAATTTTAAGAGAGGTTAGGACTGAGACAAAACTTCAGTTGGAAAAATAAACCAAAAAATATAATTCTAGCTTATTACATCAGAATAAACAGCCATTGGTTAAGAATTTTCAACAGTCAGCAGATGTTTTAACCCTACCCAATTTTAACTCAGTCAATGTGAAACGTCAGCTATCTTTATTGCATCAAAATATTCGAGGACTGAGAGATAAAATTAATGAATTAATTATCTGCATAGATGAATTAGAGCCTTCAAACCCAGCTGACATAATCTGCCTCTCTGTACACCATGTGACCACTAGTATAGAACTTTTAATTATTACAGGGTTTAGGTTAGCATCTCTCTTTTGTAGATCAGAAATGGAGAAAGAAGGAGTTGCCACATTCATCAGGAACTGTCATAAATTAAAAAAAATAGACATTCATAAATTTTGCCTAGAACAGCATATGGAAGCATGTGCAACAGAAGTAGAATTTCACAAAAAAATCCTTCATAATATTAAGTGTATGTCGAGCACCTGCAGGTAACTTTAATCTGTTCGTAAACCACCTTGAAGCTGTACTGGCCCATTTAACAACCAAAAACAATGAAATAGTGGTTGCTGGTGATTTCAATGTAGATTTCCTTAAAGACTCTCCCAATAAGAACTTATTTATGTTAGTGACGCTATAATTCATCTTAATTCCCACTGTAAAGTTCCCCACTGGGGTAGCCAATTGCTCACAAACAGCCATTGATAATATCTTTATAGAAAAGTCCATTGAACAAAATTCTATTACAAAACTAAGAGTCAATGGTCTCTCAGATCATGGCATCCAGATCCTTCTCATAAATGTTAACACTGAACAGGATATAAAATCTGTTAAATCTGAGCTCAAGAGGGTAATCAATAAGCCAAAAATTGATTATTTTAGGACACTCCTCAGAGACATTCACTGGACTGATGTTTACAGTGCTCATGGCATGAATAAAAATATAACACTTTTGCTAATAAAGTGCTTACGTTATTCGAACATCGTTTTCCCCAAAAACTTACCAAGGTGACAGCAAAGTGTACAAAGAAGCCATGGATTACTTAGGGAATAGGGGTATCCTGTAAAACAAAAAGAAAACTGTGCCTGTCAATCCAAAACAGTTCCAATGTTGATGCTACAGCACATTACAATAAATACTGCCACATATTAAAGACTGTAATATGGACATCAAAGCAAATATATTACAAGGAAAAGATCGTCATATCAGATAACAAAATAAAGACAATACGGGGTACAGTGAAGGAGGAGACTGGTAGAACCAGACATGAAGAGGGACAAATAGCATTAAGAGTAAATGATACATTAGTGACAGATGTGTATATTGTTGCAGAACTTTTTAACAAACATTTCATAACTGTTACTGAAAAGGAGTTGTCAGGTTCTGTAGATGCTGCTATGGAATACCTCAGACCAAACATTTCAAGTCACTTCCATAATATGAATTTGACACTCACTACTCCAGCAGAAATAATGTCCATCATAAAATCTTTAAGATCTAAAACATCTAGTGGGTATGATGAAATATCAAAAAGCTAATTAAAGAATTTGATTCTGAGTTAAGTAACATATTAAGCTATATGTGTAATCAGTCGTTTACCAGTGGAATATTTCCTGAATGGTTAAAATATGCTGAAGTTAAGCCACTGTTTAAGAAGGGAGATAAAGAAATAGCATCAAATTTCCATCCAATTTCACTATTGCCAGCATTCTCAAAAATTTTAGAAAAAGTAATGTACAATCGGCCTTATAACCGTCTTATCTCAAATAACATACTGTCAAAGTCACATTTCTGATTTCTAACGGGTTCTAATATTGAGAAGGCTATCTACACTAGTGAAAATGTGCTTAATTCATTAGATAAAAAATGGCAGGCAACTGGTATATTTTGTGACCTGTCAAAGGCATTTGACTGTGTAAATCACAATATACTCTTAAGAAAATTAGATTATTATAGTGTAACAGGAAATGCTGCATTATGGTTCAAATCTTATATCCCTGGCAGGAAACAGAGGGTGTTATTAGGAAAGAGACATATATGAAGCCATCACGCATCATCTAACTGGGAACTAATTACATGTGGGGTCCCACAAGGTTCCATTTTAGGGCCGTTACTTTTTCTTGTGTGTATCAAGGACCTTTCATCAGCAATATTACCAGATGCCAAGTTCGTTTTGTTTGCCAATGACACAAACATTGCAATAAATAGCAAATCAAGTGTAGTCTTAGAAAGATCAGCTAATAAAATATTTGTGGACATTGACGACTGGTTTCTAGCCAATTCCTTGTCACTAAACTTTGAAAAAACACGCTACACGCAGTTCAGAACTAGTGAAGCGTGTCCCATGAGTATATGTCTAACATATGATGACCAGCAGATAGAAGAAGTGCACAGTATTAAATTCTTGGGATTAGAGCTTGATAATAAATTCAACTGGGTAAAGCACACCACAGAACTTCTGAAGCGTCTTAACAAATCTCTATTTGCAATGCAAATTGTGTCAGACATAGGTGATATAAAAATGAAAAAGCTGGCATACTTTGCTTACTTTCATTCCATAATGTCATATGGGATTATTTTTTGGGGTAATTCATCAAGACAAGCTAACGTTTTCCAGGCACAAAAACATGCAGTAAGATTTATATGTGGTGTGAACTCAAGAACATCCTGCAGAAGCCTGTTTAGGGAATTAGGGATACTAACTACTGCTTCCCAATATATTTATTCTTTAATGAAATTTGTCATAAAAAATATGTCACTTTTTCAAACCAGCAGCTCAATTCATGGAATCAATACTAGAAATAAGAATAATCTTCACAAGGATTTAAAGTCAGTCTTGTACAAAAAGGTGTGCATTATTCAGAAATACACATTTTCAATAACTTGCCAGCAGCCATAAAAAGCTCAACAACCAATGAAATTCATTTTCAGAGAAGCCTAAAGGATTTATTGGTGGCCATCTTCTTCTACTCCATTGATGAATTTCTCAGTAGAACCAACTGATTTGTGTGTGTGTATATATATATATATATATGTACAAGTACAATATAACTTCTGCACAATTTCCGTGCAGTAATGTGTTCATCTTAAATAAGTATGTATGTGTGTGTGTGTGCGTGTCTGTGTGTGTAAGTACAATCTAACTTCCGCACCATTTCAGTGCTGTAGTGTTTTCATTGTAAATAAGTATTTTAGTTGTTGTATTACACGTTTATTACCTTATAGATAAGTAACTAAACTTTTATTATTTTAAATTCAGTGCATTAGTATTTGTAAAATGATTCTTTCAAATAGTGTTCAGTAAAAAATGACGATCATTCCACTTGGGACCTGTGAAATGATACATTAGCTTATTTGTTTGAGTTGTAAATATTTGTCTTGTATTGTTGTTTTTCTGACATGTTCTACATCCTGGAGGACCTCCTCACTACGGATCAATTGGAATGAAAGTAAATCTAATCTCATCTAAAAGAAACAGGAGTGGATGGGAAGATATATGGGATCCATTATTAGTCTGAATTTAAAAGAGCTTTGGACGAATTAAGATCAAATAAGACAGAAGGTATGTATAACATTCCATTGGAATTTCTAAAATCATTGGAGGAAGCGGCAACAAAACGACCAGTTGGGGGCGATATACTACAATGTTTCGGGAAAACGTTATCGACAAAAATACAATGATAACATGAGCAGACATGCTGGAGAATTAATGCAAAATCAGCTTAATAGCTCAGGCGTCGAAGTTGATGACAAGAATAACATGCAGAAGAATAGGAAAGAAAATTGAGGGCCTGTTAGATGACGATGGATTTGGCTTTAGAAAAAGTAAAGGCAACAAAGATACAGTTCATATATTACAGCTCATAAACGAAGCAAGACTGAAGGAAACTGAAGAGACGCCCTTATGATTTGTCGACCTGCAAAAAGCGTTCGACATTGTCAAATGGTGCTAGACGTTCCTAATTCTGAGAAAAGCTGTAGGGAAAGACGGGTAATATACAATGTGTACACGATGCAAAGGAGCAGTAAAAAGAAATAATGCTGAAAGACCAAGAACGTGGTGGTCGTATCAAAAAGAATTTAAACAGAGATGTAGCCTATTGTCAGTTTATACATCGAAGAAGCAATGACGAAAATAAAAGAAGGTTCAAGAGTGGGATTGAAATTCAAGGTGAAAGAATGTGAATCATACGATTCGCTGTTGACGTTCGTATCCTCCGTGAAAATTAATATTACATGACTTATTGAATGGAATCAACAATGTATTATGTAAAGAATATGGATTGAGAATGTAAAGAAAATGGACTGAGAGTAAATCGAAGAAAGGCTGAAATATTGAGAAGTAGCAGAAATGAGAACGGCAAGAAACCTGACATCAGAAATAATGATCACGAAGTAGACGAAGTTGCGGAATTTGGCTACCTAGGCAGCCATGTAACCCATGATTGATGGAGCAAGGAGGATACAAAAGTAGACTAGCACCAGCAAGGAAGACCTTCCTGACCAAGATAAATATAATAGTATCAGACATAGTCCTTAATTCGAGGAAGAAATTTCAGTGAATGAACGTTTGGGGAACAGCATTGTATGGTAGTGATACGTGGTTTCCGGGAAAATGAAGACAGAAGAAGATCGTAGCATCTGAGATGTGGTGGTACAGCAGAATATTCAAAATTAGGTGGAGTGACTGAGCTGGGGTGGCTTCATTTCATCATTTCTTTCCCCTTCATTAGCTGGCGCCCCGGTAAGTGGAATGAATTACCCGTAGTTGCCTGTGTGTAATCTCTGCCGCGGTGTCTGTAAAACACGCCGGAGCGTGTGGGGTGGGAGTCTCTGGGTACGTGGTGAGAGGGAAACTCGGACAGTGATCGACTCTTCGGATGTGTGGGCCGTTGGCTGTGTTTGTACGGAGACTGTTTAGTTACGAGTATACCGTTAGTGGCAGCATCGAAGACTGCACCACGTTCAGTGAGCTTCAGCTGAACTGTCCTGCCTCATGTCCGTCCTGTGCACTTCTGGATGCTGACGTTTTGCGTTGAGCTGAGATGTGGAACAACGACTTCTTGAGGTCTCAATGCTTGGTATCGCTCACGCTGTGATAAGCACGCATCTGTTACTCTCACTTTACGCATGTCAAAAAATTTTCACCAGTTGGATTTATTGTTAACCACAACTGATCTGTCTGTGTCTGATCCATTTAATGATTAATGCTGTTTCTGCACGCGTAACGTTGGCTGTCTGGGATAATAGGTGCTACTTGAAGTTTTACCTTACTGTTACTTGTTTACACGACAAGCTGCCTGGTATTTTAAATCTGATGGCTTGCAAATCAGTGTTATTTTCCTGTGAGCCGTCAAGCCGTTTATTGTTACCATAGTGTTTAATGGAATTGGGTATTTAGTCCTGTTAAATTGCTCATAAGCTATGTGGTAAATATGGTGTATTAGGGGGTTGTTTTTAAGGCGTTGGGATATTTTCTTGGATATGTAGTTTTACATTTCAATTGTTGTAAGGAAATTTTTCGAACTAATGTATGCTGCTCAAACTGTATTTTAGATGAATCTGAAATTTAAGTGCCATGGAAAAGAACCTTACTTGTAAATGCTGGAAATTAAGTACCAACTCATAGAGGTAAGCTTCTGTTTCTCATAGAAATTGCAGTTTGGAGCAAAAAAGTATCTGGCTATGTAGCCTAGGTGACTTATTGACTGTTTTTCTGTTTGAAGTAATTTTCTGAGATTAATGATTTCGCCCTATTCAGTTAAATGCTTGTTTTTGTGGGGGAAGGCATTTATTACAGCATCATTTTACCGTTTTATGTTATTAACTGGTGTTTTCTCTGTGCTATTTTGATTTACGTTACTGTTTGATTACTACGGCAGATTTGAGGGTTTTTATATCATTAAGTTATTAAGACATGGCCGAACTAAATTTTCTTAGCTGCTATCTTTTCGCTCGTGTTTCACCTGAGTGGTGTTTGTTAACAGCTGTTAATTTCACGAGCTGTGGGTCCGCGGTATGGCGCGGGGCCTGGCTGCAGAGACCTGTTGCTGTTACGCAGCGGCATTGTGCTTTTGGGAAGTGCTTCTGGCTGCCTGACATTATCTTAGTGGAGCTGATTGCGATAGCAGCGTATTCCTTAAGTTATGTTAGTTTAGCCTGCACTCTACATTTAAAACTCTTATGTGAATATTTTCCGCCAAATGTTTTACATCTCTCCTGAAATGGGTAATAATGTTCGATTTATGACTAACCTTCAGCATTTCTAAATCACATTATTTCAGCCTGTACATACTGTTCTAGTATTTGGAATCTTAGAACTTAATTTCTCTAGTGCTCAATGTTTGAGATGTTTTTCCAATTATTTTGCCATCATTTCCATACAGTAACCACTCCATGCATGTAAAAGAAAACCTTACTGGATCATGGCACTTCACTTTCATGGTTGGACTGTACTGAAAATGGGATGTTTGGACATGTGATTTGGTGATCGGTAATCGCAGTTGCAGATGTTTCTTTCACCGCCTGGTCTGATTAATGCTGAAATTAATCTAATTTTTTTAAAATCCTTTTAATAGCTGTAAGAGGCGATTCGCTCTTAAAGTTTTGGTCGAGTAATTCTTTCAATTACTCCAAGGCCTAATTGCTTGGTTTAAGAAATACCTTATTACTTGCAGTTTTTTATTTGTTATTGATTTCCTGCTTGTGGCCTTTGATAAGTGGTTTAAACAGATAATTTGCAAAGAAAAGTAGTCCTGTTGCTCATTCTTTGAAATGATTAATATTGTATTCTATTTGTGAGGGTAATGTGTTCTGTAAATAAATGTGAACTGTCAAAGAAAAAAATGATGCGAATATCGTGGGTCCCCCCTTCCATCTGTCCTTTTCTTTTCCCACCTTACTTAAGGGAGGTTCTCTGGAGAATCCGCGAGGAAAAAAATAGTTGAGAAACACAGAGAAGGAAAGGGGACAGTTTGGTAGAATTTCAGCTAAGACATCAGGTAATAATTTCCATGGTACTACAGGGAGTTATAGAGAATGAAAGCTGTAGAGGAATACCGAGAATGGAATACATGCAGGAAGTAACTGAGGACGTAGTGAAGTGCTACGCAGAGATGAAGAGATTGGTACAGGAAAGGAATGCGTGGTGGGCAGCATCAAACCAGTCAGAAGAACGATGATGACTAACCAAAGAAATATAATAATAATAAATAGAAATAGATCACAATGTAGTGGAGAATGTAGTACCTGGAAGTTGTGTACCTAGGAAAACTTGATGTCTTCTCGTAGATGTTTCAGTCTAGATTTTAGAGCGTGCGTTGCAAACAACTGTAATAAGATACCGTTATTTTCAATTTTTTTTTTTTTTTTTGATCTTGTGAGACATGAAGTCGTGTTTTGTGCAGCGTTTGTAAATATCACGAGTTCTTCATGTTTAAGTGCTCTATAATACACTAAAGCGATGTGGAAGATATTGTTATTTCTTCATTTCCAGAACTATGTGGTAAATAAAATTCAGTATATTTTTAAAACTATTCATTTAACGTGTGGACAGTTACAGCATATTTCGTTGATGGTGCAAAATTTTTGCTTTGAAACGGAAGAGTGTTTTGTATAATGGGAAACCTGACATTTGTAAATGAAAGTCTGTTTTATTCCCCCGCACTGAATCTGGAAATTTGAGTTAGTAGTCAGCTATTTCTATTTCAAAATTTTTTTAACTTGTTACTCGCTTTTGATTTCATTTACTTATTAAAGGTGTGCAGAAGATTAATAATGTAAAAAATTGGCTATTAAATACAGTACTGAAAAGATTTTCTCTACTGCAATACTTTCAATTCTGAATTCAATATTTACTCCTAGGTACATGACAGTGTTGTAATTTAGATATATTTTCCACATTTAGAAAATGCTAACTTTTCTGGAGTAATATTTCTAGTTGCAGAAAAAGACTGCTACCCACATAAAGGAAAAAGTATCATTTCAAAACGGTATAAGGAAATAGAGGGTGATACAAAAGTCCGTTAACATTTGAAAATTGAGCACTTCATGGTATAAAACAGGTAGAGAGGTAAAAATTGACACACATGCTAGGAATGGCATGAGGTGTTACTGAAACAAAAATAAAGGTGAGCAACATGACCAACCGATTGCGCTTCATATATGAGGTTCATTCAAGTGAAACCTGGTCATCTACCTTTGCCTTATACGTAAGGTGGCGCCAGGTAACTGTCAGTAAGGTGGCGCCATCTGTTGGTAGAGAGACTGACGCATGAGCACCGTTTGCACGGCATAGCGCCAGTGTGGTCACACAAGTTACAGTCCGCTACCAAACATGCAGACGAATAAGCAGGAAAAACGAGGAGTGATTCAATTTTTGGCGGCAGAGGGAGTTGGAGGCCGGAAAATGTACCAACGGGTGAAGGCTGTGTACGATGAGTACAGTCTGAGTCGTTCAAGCCGCCCTTGAGGGGCGTGAGTCATTGGAAGACAATGCTCGCTCTTGACAGGCTCATCGTGTCATTACACTGGAAATGGTTGCGGAAGTGAATGCTTTAGTCTTGGACAAACGGAGAATCACCATCGGCGAGATCCATCAGTTACTGGGCATTAGCGTGGGCACTGTCCACAGCATAATGCATCAACACTTGCACTTTGGAAAAATCTGTGCGCAGGGGGTTCCCCACCAACTGACTGCCCAACAGCGCAATACTCGACAGGCGCTGTCTTTGCGTCATCTGCAACATTATCATGAAGAGGAATACGGTTTTCTGTCGCGTATTGTTACAGGTGACGAGACATGGTGTCACCATTTTGAACCGGAACGCAAGCGTTAGAGCAAGCCGTGGAAACATGCTACTTCACCACCCACAAATAAATCAATGGCCGTGCACAATAGTTAAGGTAAGGTCATGATGTCCTTTTTTCGACCACAAGGCCCCACTGTTCGTGGAGTTCCTGGAATGGGAAACCACCATCATTGCCCAGCTTTATCAAGCCACTTTACAGAATCTTAGACCAGCCATCACGTCGAAACACCGAGGCATGTTGTCCAATGGCATTATCCTCCTGCATGATAATGCCCGCCCACATACGGCCAATGCTGTGAAGACGACACTGCAGCAATTGAGGTGGGAAACGCTGGAACATCCACTGTACAGTCCGGACCTTTCACCGTGTGACTTTCATGTGTTCCAACCCCTACAACAAGCTATTGGAGGACATCGATTCGCAACGGATGACGAAGTGTGTGACTGGGTCCAGGCCAGGATCCGACAGAGGCCTACTGTCTTCTTGAAGGATGGAATCGACCAGCTAGTGTCGCAATGAGATAAATGTGACAACAGTTTTGGCGACTATTTTTGAGTACGTATACTGTGCATAAATACATTTTTGAGTTACTTTACACTAGTGACCGGGTTTCATTTGAATGCCCCTTATAAAGGCAATAATTAATATAACAATTGACTTTTAGCAATGACAATGTTATTTATAAAAAATGCTCAACATGACGCCATCATTAACCAAGAATATGTGTAGTGGAGTGACAATATTGTGAATAGTACTGTGCAGCATATCGGTAGATACAGTGAGAAACTGCTGTCACATTTTGTCTTTTACATCCATAACGAAGGCGGACGATTGTGGTAGATTTGCAGATTCAGGTTGCCCCACAACCAATGACACATGGAAGTAGGGGAGTAGGGGGTGTGTTGGCGCAGTTTTAATTTATTCAAGGTGGCGGCTCGCCTTGGAGGATCCTCCACCTCCTCTCCCTGGGGGTTAGATGTGGGAATGTCGCCGAAGTTGGTGCAGTCTACATTGTTGGAAATTTATTCAAGGGGCTGCTCTCCCTATGTGGTCCTTCCACCTCCTCTCTGTGGGTGGTAGATGTGGCAACATCTCATTGTTGATGTCATGACCCGCCTCTGTCACTTATCCTCCCCTCTGCCACGTCCCACCTCCCCTCCCCTACTTCTGCTCACCTCTGCTGCTGGAGAGAAAGGATGTGTTCATTTATTTATATGTCTATTACTGTGATGGAAGAATTTCCTCAGTTTTGACAGGGAAAATAAGCAGACAATTACCCTCTAGTCTGCTGCTTGGAATTCACATAAACACAACTGTTTAAAATTGGTATTATAATAGAACACCACTTTCACAAAAAGACAGGTCTCATGACATGAAATGGGCGGTAAATTTGTGGAGTGTATTCTCTATTTATTTAAACGTTAACTCAATTGACGAGATGTTGGTGTTGGATCCAGAGGAGTTTAAAAAGTGTATTACCTCTAAGCATATATCTAAGGACTGCATCCATATCCCCCTGCACAAGGAATGGAAGGAGGTGATCAAGGATGAACATAAGAGCAAGTAATGATTACGTAGCAGGATGGACTGTGCATGTATTTTGCAATTCATAGAGACTACTGCTTTTGTTGGAGCTGTCAGTGTTTTCTGAAATGCCAAGTCAGTTCACAGTGGAACAGAAAATTTCGTCCTATTCCACTACCCCAGACTGAATGAACCAGAGATGGTCGCTTTGCTGTAAGGGGCTCCACTGAGAATGCTTGAAGTGGGTGTTGATCCCCTTTCTGATAGCATATGTTTATATTTTCATCTTGCTGTGTGCCATAGTCCACACTACCACTTGTAATTGATGGGGAACTGTCCTATGGTTGCTGCCAGAGGAAATGCCTCCTACCGATCTACAAGAGAAATAGCTGCTGACGAACCAGTACAAACACACACACGTATGGTAGAAAGGGAAGCAGAAACTCCCACTGAATTGTAGGAAGGGCAATAAACAGTACCATAACTGATAGAAAATGATTCCCTGCTCTAATTAACATCGAAATTGTCGTGAAAAATCCACCACTTGTAAACGGTGTCTCATAGTGCAACACTTGCAATAGGAATTGAGAAAACTAATTGTGAGAACACAACATCCATAAAAACCTACCCTAAAAGATCTCGCCAGAAAGAGTGGCAGCCGTGAGGGAGGGAGGGTAGGGGTCCCCTACCTGGGGACCCAGTACATGAAGTAGCGTAATTGCATTGTGTTTACAACAGAATAAAGTCAACCCTCTAACGCCAAACAATGACTCACGCACATGTCTTTATCGACGGGTTATAGATACCCTTGCTAGGTATGGGGCAAGTATCAGGGTTGGGTGGTATAAGCAGAAATGGTGGACCACACCTGGTACCCAATAAATCGAGGTGGCAGCAGCAGGAGAAAGCATCTATGTACACAGTTCAGCTCACTGTTGCAGCTCCCTACACATTTGAGTGGAAATCTGTCAACATGCAGAACTGTTTTCAGGCTTTGAGTTTCCATCAAGTGCACCACTACAAGTGTCTCCAGGCACGCTCCCTGATGCATTGACATAGGACACTGAATTGTTTCCAGACCTGAAGTGCCGGCCTCGGTGGTCTAGCGGTTCTAGGCACTCAGTCCGGAACCGCGCGACTGCTACGGTCGCAGGTTCGAATCCTGCCTCTGGCATGGATGTGTGTGATGTCCTTAGGTTAGTTAGGTTTAAGTAGTTCTAAGTTCTAGGGGACATGACCACAGATGATAAGTCTCATAGTGCTCAGAGCCATTTGAACCATTCGACCCAGACCTAAAGTATCCAGTATATGCTTTGCTTGCAGGGTTCGCCTAGTGTCGTGTAGCTACGAAACGCGGGTTACTGAACTTTCAGGTACCTTGTTCGATTATTTTCATGCTACTCTTCAGCTCGTGTTACCAAACGAAGTGCTGAAAAGAGAGCAGGTTGTGTTGGACTGCCATCCTGCATAAAAGTCGTACTTCTGAGGAGGTGTTTCCCTAACCTCGCGACCATTTTCTGCACAGCGACACACTCCCTGTACCTCTTCGGAAACGCTTCTCATAACGATAGGATCATAAAGCTACAGTACCGGATTCTGCATTCTAATATTTGGCTCTGAGCACTATGGGACTCAACTGCTGAGGTCATTAGTCCCCTAGAACTGAGAACTAGTTAAACCTAACTAACCTAAGGACATCACAAACATCCATGCCCGAGGCAGGATTCGAACCTGCGACCGTAGCGGTCTTGCGGTTCCAGACTGCAGCGCCTTTAACCGCACGGTCACTTCGGCCGGCATTCTAATATTAAAGCTTCACCAACATTGCCTTTTGTAGAGAAGTCAACATGACGCTAATTCCCTCTTCACTACACTTTATTTTATACACGATTCTCATGCGGCGTCACTGATATGATGCTTTTTGGCGACATCTCTTGGCTGGTTTCTGTAGTCGATTTTGGCATCGTGTCGTTCAGTCATTTGTGTCAAACTATACTTCTCTGCCGACATTTTTCCGCGGATCAATGCTGTTTCAAGTGTTAGCAGACTGTATACTATACATCTTTTACTGGGCTGGCAAGAAGAGGAAGTCTCAATAGTATTCCATGGTGAAATACCCTCCACTACATTTTTACTGTGTCTGCAGCAGACCCTTCTTCAAGTAGAGTTGCACCACCCCGTACTGTCAGCTTACATAGCTCTTCACAACACCAGAAAAGACCATTTCGTCTCATCAGAACAAGGATCGAATGTCACTGCGACGCATTCAGTGGTACCATGTGTGATAATGTGGTCCTCGGGGCATCCAGGAAGCGAGCCCCGTGGCGCCGGCGTGGCGGCTTGTTGGACTGGAGCGAGTGACGAGGCGGTCACCGGGCAGTCGATAGTCCAGCCCCAGCCGGACGGGCGACCGACGGCACTCGAGCCGCTAATGACGTGTGCCGGCAATGGGGGGACAGGGGCAGCGAGAGAGGGGCTGGAGTGTGGCGGCGGGGCAGCTCGTGGCCCTCCTAACGACGCCCCCTGGCCCGCTGAGGGCCCGTCAGCCTGTAGCCAGTGTCACGTGGGTATCGCCGGCAATTCCTCCACCAGTCGAAGGATATGTGAAATGTCGTAGTGAACCTTATTGAGTCTATGTATAATAGTTATCTCTGACTGGTTTCACAATGAACTCAGCAAAGAAACTGATACTGGTGGCAGTATTTTAAACAAGCTGATAAATCTCAAACGGAGACAATACCCTTCTAAGACGATGTTTCTTAAATGACTGACCTCTTCGATCTACACTGAAGCGCCATAGAAACTGGTACAGGAATGCGTATACAGAGATAAGTAAAAAGGCAGAATATGGATTTGCGGCCGGCAACGCCCATACAACACAGCAAGTTCAAATGGCTCTGAGCACTATGGGACTTAACATCTGAGGTCATCAGTCCCCTAGAACTTAGAACTACTTAAACCTAACTAACCTAAGGACATCACACACATCCATGCCCGAGGTAGGATTCGAACCTGCGACCGTAGCGGTCACGCGGTTCCAGACTGAAGCGCCTAGAACCGCACGGCCACCACGGCCGGCAGACAGCAAGTGTCTGGCGCAGTTGTTAGATCGGTTACTGCTACTACAATGGCAGGTTATCAAGATTTAAGTGAGTTTGAATCTTGTGTTAAGAATCGGCACACGAGCAGTGGGACAAAGCATCTCCGAGGTAGCGATGAAGTGGGGACTTTTCCCGTACGACCATTTCACGAGTGTACCATGAATATCAGGAATCCGCTAAAATATCAAAACGACCATTTCACGATTGTACCGTGAATATGAGAAATCCGGTGAAACATGAAATCTCCTACATCGCTGCGGCCGGAAAAAGATCCTGCAAGAACAGGACCAACAAACGGGACCAACGACGACTGAAGAGAATGGTTCAATGTGACGGAAGTGCAACCCTTGCGAAAATTGCCTCAGATTTCAGTGCTGGGCTATCAACAAGTGTCAGCGTGCGAACCATTCAACGAAAAATCATAGACGTGGGCTTTCAGAGCAGAAGGCCCACTCGTGTATCCTTGATGACTGCACAACACGAAGCTATGTGCCTCGCCTGGGTCCGTCAACACTGACATTGCACTGTTGATGCTGATGTTGCCTGGTCTGCGACTCGCGTTTCAAACTGTATCGAGTGGATGGGCCCAGCATGTCAGCAGGTAGCTGTTCCAAGCTGGTGGAGGCCCTGTGAAGTTGTGGGGTGTGTGCAGTTGGAGTAATATGGGACCCCTGATATGTCTACATACCACTCTGACAGGTGACACGTACGTAAGCATCTTGTCTGATCATCTGCATCCATTCATGTCCATCGTGCATTCCAGCACGACAATGCGACACCCCACATGTCAATAATTGTTATAAAGTGGCTCCAGAAACTCTGTTCTGAGTTTAAACCCTTCCGCTGGCCACCAAACTCCACGGACATGAACATTACTGAGCGTACTTGGGATGTCTTGCAACGTACTGTTCCGAAGAGATCCCTACCCCCTCGTTCTCTTACTGATTTATGGACAGCCATGTCACTTCTCTCCAGCACTACTTCAAACATTAGCCGAGTCCGTGCCTTGTCTTTTGCGGCACTTGTACGTGCTCGCGGAGACCCTGCACGATATTAGGCATATGTATCAGTTTCTTTGGCTCTTCAGTGTGCGTTACACACACTCTGCTGCACCCGGTGCTATCAAAGATGAGTGGAGAGCTGGAATTAAGCAGTTTTCCTCGTTATGACAGATTGTATCTACATCTACATTGATACTGAGCAAGGCACCCTTCGGTGCGTGGCGGAGGGTCCTCTGTAGCTCTACTTGTTATTTCCTTTCCTGTTCCACTCGCAAGTAGAGCGAGGGTAAAACGACTGTCTGTGTGCCTCCATACGAGGCCTAATTTCTTATATCTCATCTTCGTGTTCCTTACGCGCAATGTATGTTGGCAGCAGTAGAATCGTTCGGTAGTCAGGTTCAAATGTCAGTTCTCTAAATTTTCTCAATAGAGTTCTTTTAAAAAAACGCCGCCTTGCCTCAAAGAATTCTCATTTGAGTTCCCGAAGCACCTCCGTAACACTTGCGTGTTATTTGAACGTACCAATAACCAATCTAGCAGTCCGCCTCCGAACTGCTTCGATGTCTTCCTTCAACCCGAACTGGTGCGGACTTCAAACACTCGAACGGTATTCAAGAATAGGTCACACCAGCGTCTCTACAGGTGAAACATTCTTTCCAAAATTTCTACCAATAAATCGAAGTCAACCATTCGCCTATTCTATCTCAGGTCACATTCACGTTCCATCTCATATCGCTAATATGTATGATCATCATGCGAAGAGTCTGATATATATCAGTCATGATTGTTGTTTCCTCTGTATTAAGCTTAATGCTAGTAAACAGTCTTCCCCATTATACACATTTCCCTTTTATTTGCAAAGCACATTCAGTGGTTGTTCAGGAAATATTGTACACATAATATCTTCCTATACATTGGTATTTGTGGATTAAAAAGAGCTTTTCTCTGTAAATTTTGTGTAGAAATTATCACACGGTGTTTTTGCCTCTTATTTATATGCTCTGGATAACAAGAGAAATAGCCTTCTCACCCTTCAAGAAAACTACATTCATCGCACCGGTGATCTAAGGCTTGTGTTCAGTCAGATAGCTGCCTGCCCACTGGGAAAAGAATTAGTATGTTGTCTACCAAGGACTGTGAGTCATTTAATTCTTTGTTTCCTCTGCGGATTTTGGTTATTGTTTTATCCTATCAGGTGTGGACTGTCATGTGCTGTCCGGACTCATCTTTTGACAGTGGTTTGGAGATGTTTTACTGCCCATGCACGGTTCGGATCAGATAACCATCTGTCGTTTCATCCATGCTTTTACTGAGGAGTGACATGATTTTATGCGTACTTGCAACTTGGAAATCGTGGCACATGAATTATTAATTTTATATGAACTGAAGATATACTTACAGGGTATGGAACCGATCGTCATACAGGAAAAAACACAATAATCAGCATTTGCAGATTTGGGCTTTCACTGAGTTTAATATAGACCATTTTACCATCTTCGATTTTAAATTGTTTGATTGTTCTTCACATTATGTGCTAATTGCTCCATGAAGTTTGCAAAGTTGAATTAAGTACAAAAATGCAAAAGTAGGACAACAAGAAGCAAGCTCACGAAAGTGGAAAAGCAGCAATGTGTGAATGTGTATCGGGAGTTTTCGACTATAGCAATGGACTTCGGTACAAGTACATAAGACGCAAAACACCGTAAGTAAACTGTATACCAAATTTGTAAAGAGAATCATCTTTAATCTATAAATACCGAAATGCAGATATATATATCATATATAGTATTTTTCTTATAGACAGATAAATACGAATTATAAGTAGAGATGCAGCATATCTGTTTGAAAATATTTTAAAAATACATAGGTGATTTCAGAATCAACATACCTACAGAATAAATAAATAAGGTTTTGTCTCGAATAACTGAATTTATTTTATGAACATTATATCATCTAAACCCACTGCCGTAAAAATTTCGACTTTTTGAAGTTATCCTATGTTGAGGCATTCCATACCTGTCTGGCGTTCCAGTTTTGATCTATATATGTGACACTATTTTTTTATTTTTGATTATTTATTTTGTTTATTTATTCTGGTTGTGCAAGGATCGATGAGCATTAGCATGAGAAGACAAGTTGATGTATTCAGCGGCTATCTTGAAAGAGTTATTAAGCATCTCCAATAGTCCCCAATATTAAATAAAATTACAACTGGCGTTGTCCACTGAGACGGCCTCGGCTGCCGGTACCGTAGTATTTAATGTAGCACTCTGTTGTATTTTAAGTTCGATAGTTCTGGAATAAATGTTGTGATGACGTAGAGGCATCATTAGTGTGAAACAACCAGAGAATAAAATACGAGAAAGATATACCAACTCTGAGGAACTCCACTAAAATTCTGTCCCAGGATCACCTGGGCGATCCTCCTCCTGTTACTTTAGTTTTTGTCTGTCTTAAATTTTCTGATAATTGGAAAACTCATACATGAGGTGCTTTCCACTTTTAATTACAAAGCGTTATCATCAATTACATTGTAACTCTATTCTATTGACTGAATGCCACTTCGACGTAAGGATGACATTTTACTCTCAGCGTTCTGTATTCCTTCTTCCACACTCTCATCAGAACTGTTTCTCATTTCTTGTCAACAGAAACTGTAATCGAACTAGGACTGCATTCATTCACTTGCTTCATTTTCTTCATGGGTATGTGAGACCGACTTTACGAACATTGGGTAAGATTTCCTCGAACAGTCTGCTTTTATTATTTGAAAGTATGTATTGTTGGCTCTGAGCACTATAGGACTTAACACCTATGGTCATCAGTCCCCTAGAACTTAGAACTACTTAAACCTAACCTAAGGACATCACACAACAACCAGTCATCTCGAGGCAGAGATAATCCCTGACCCCGCCGGGAATCGAACCCGGGAACTCGGGCGTGGGAAGCGAGAACGCTACCGCACGACCACGAGCTGCGGACTATGTATTATTCCCAGTTTATAATATTTGTTTGTGGATATTCATGTTTCGAAATCAGAATTATGTTGTTTTCCCATTGTTTTGATACGTGTTCCAGGTGGTGCCAATCAAATTATTCTCAAGGAAAAGTGCTGTTAAACGTATAATGTTAGAATTAACATTATTTACTAATAATTTTATTTGCGTCTACTGATGCTAAAAATGCAAATCATTTCTGGTGAATAAATTACTTAATCTGCAGTATTTGCAGGGCGAAACATAACAATAGCTACAACCGTTACCGAAGAGGAGGGCCACCCAAATAATTCCTCAAGTTTCTGATTTATGATGTTCTAGTTGCAGACGTTGTTTCTGGATATTACTCCTAATTTTTCTTTAGAAGTAAATTACAGTTGCACAAATGCGAATGGAACTTAAAATTTGTCCCAGTCAATGTAGTGGCAGCTGGCACCACTACATCTCTTACGTAAAAGCTTCCCAACTGCTAGACAGCTCAAGAAACACATCGAATGAGGAAACATTTGGTTTCTATCGCTAATCTAACGGAGAGTAAGCATTCTAGAATACATCTCATAAGTAAGTGATCGTCGATTTACTTCCTGGATTGATTCAGATCTGTCCTACTAATTCTCTTTATATTTTCATGTCGTTTTCAATAAATAGTCTGACTGTAATATAGTGTAAACAAGTTTATGATTTGCTTCAAGGTAGGAGAGATTCCACGCAGAAGCTACAAGTAATTTCATATTCTTTATTGTAAATTATCTGTGTTATTAATCACTATGGCATTGAAGCATACTGCAGGCAGTGCTAATACAGCCACTTTGTGAAGAGGAAAATGAATTACCTATTGGTTGCAATCTCACTGGAGACGTAGACGGTTTGTCAGCTTCTTATCTCTTCTGTTATTTAGCTGCAATTTTTTAGATTGAATATTCTTAAACAATTCTTAAATTCTCCACCTTAGGTGTCTTTGTAATCTTGGTATAAATCATATAATGAAAAACTTAAGGAGATGTGAAATTAAACCACCGAGGTCAAAAGGGCATAGTATCTTACTATAGCATGAAATTCTGGGCACGCTCCTATTACCGATACCGCTTGTTTATTAAGGTAGAATTTCGTCATTAAGTTGTCATAGTGAAATGTAATTTATTTATGCTACAGCGCTTCTCGCAGGTTAATTGTAAATAACAGAAAAACATAAGAGAGAAATTAATCATCAACACTTCCTTTCTCGTGAAAACTGAAAAAGTATGATCATACTCAGGCAGTTTTTGGAGAGCACATCTGTGGAGCTACTGGTTCAGAGACAAAGACGTCGTCAGTGTAAGTTTAATGTCTATATTCGTCCAGAAAGAAATTTTCTTGATGGTTGTTCGACAAGGAGCTAAGAAGTTACATGTTTGAGGACGAAAGTTTAGAAAAATAAGTGCATTAGGGACAACTTTCCAGTCTTTCTCCTGGCTAGATTCTTCAGTGAAATCGGAAGACAAAAGAAGAAGTGCGTTATCGTACAGAAGCAGAGCTTGATATAGTTTCCTCGGTTGGTTTTCTGATATGTCGACTGCATTGCTTCTCAACTGTTGGAAGCTGATTTCGGCCGCGATCCACATACAGATGCAGTTCGTAAAATCTACCTAGTGCACTAGACGCTTAACTCTGACTCAGACTGGCCTTTTGTTCAAATATCTTTGGTTAGGGCAAACCATTATTTTGTTTTTGAGAAATTAGAACACAGTGGTTCTAATACCAATTTCGTCAGTTGACTTTTACGTTATTTCCTTAAACTGATTCCTTTGAGAGGACATAGTTAATTTCCTTTCCCGTACTTCCAAACTCTAGCCCTTACTTCATCGGTAATGACCTCAGTGTTGACAGGAACCGTAACCACCTTTGCACTCTACTTCCACTAAATTTCCCAATGAATGTGAATGTCTCGCGATGGTTAAATGGTCAAAATCCATCACATTTAGCAATGATTGGACTGCCGATAGTGGTAAACTAAAAGTGTCTTTTAGGAAAGCCCGTTGGTTTTCTCAAAACGTAAAAAATAATATACATCGAAAAGATCCCACACAGAACAAGAAGACTGTTTTCTGACCTAGTTTCTTAGATATTCGTACCCCATAAACAAGAAAAATATTCCCAGCTGCCTCCGCTGAGTGTAATTCTGTGTTAAGCAAATAACATCGTGAATATAAAACTCTTTTTGTGCTTCATGTTCCGTTTTCTAATGCTTAACAATGACTTCTACGACTTTCGACTAATGCAAATCGATGTCACCGCAACAAAGTAGAAACTCAAATAACGAATGACGATTGATAAATGTAGCATCTACAGCTATACAAATGTTGGCTTGCTTCTTGCTTTCATGCTGTATTATCGGCCCAAACTTAACAGCTCTGTCATGAGCATCAATATGGATCTAGATCAGCTGCTTTGGGTTGCTACTTCATCAGACATACGTTTGGTTCCTGATGATGCTGCTGGTACATGGGACTTCACAAGGCATGGCCTGCATCTCAACAGGAAAGGGAAGGGTAATCTGACTGGGATGACAGTAAAATGTTTAAGAGAGACAAACTCATGGAACTACCTCTTTTTTAGGCTAAGATCAGTGTCCAGTGATTCAACATTGAATGAAATTAAGCGTAATGAGAACCTCAGACAAGCCAGTATTAAGTATGTTAAAATATCACAAGATTCTCATAAACGTACAGTAAAGGATAATTGTGTCATAAGATTCTCGTAAAAACTCAATGAAAAATAATGTTAGCGGATTGAAAACGAAACAAAGTAGATGAGCTGCTTCTGAGGGTGGAATTGATGTACTAGGTCTTTCTGAACATCATAGAGTCAGACATGTAAAAGTTAAATGCAGGTGGATATAAGCTTTCAGCACATGTAAGTAGAAACACTATGGAGAGCGGAGGCGTTGCCATATGTATCATAATTTGTCACAGTGAGAAAAGTTTATAAAATAAAATAATTTGTGGAGAGAAACATATAGAATCATGAGCATGTGAGCTTAAAATAAATAATGGCACCTCTATCACAGTAACTGTGTGTAGGTCTCCACTGGGAATTTTCCAGCTATTTTAGAAGAACTTCGATTCTTTGTTGAGCTATCTGTTAGACAGACGGAAGCAAATTATTGTTTGTGGGGATTTAAATGCAGAGTTTCTGAAAGCGTCCGATAGAAAGCTTGATCTTGAAGTATTACTTGGTTCTTTCAATTTGACATCAGTTATTAATTTTCCTACTTGGGTGATATAGGAAAGCAGCACACTGAAATGTTTTTTTATAAACAAAAATAAACATAATGAAATAAAAACTTTTCCTGTTAAGAATGGTTTGAGCATGTTGCACAGGTAATTACTATATAAATAGTTCTCCAGAATAGTTCATTCCACTACGATTTAACAATTGAAAATTTTAGGGGAAGCTTGCTACAGTTAGGCTGGGACGAGGTGTACAGGGAACCTGATGCTATTTTAAAATTTAACCTATTTCATGACACCTTTGTGAGTATATTTGAAAACAGTTTCTCTAGGAAAACATCGAAACATAACTGTAAGAAACCATGTAAGAAGAAATGGCTTACTAAAGGGGTAAATATATCTTGTAAACACAAAAGGGCAATGTGTCCTATAGCTAGAAGGAATAAGGATCCAGAAACGGTCAAACATTATAAAAACTCCTGCACTGTATTCAGAAAAGTAATTTAAAAATCCAGAATTATGAAATTAACAATCTTGTAATAAATTTAAGACATTTGGAATATTGTTAAAAGGGGAACAGGGCAACTGAGAGCACAGGAAGACTGTATTTCCATCAAACTCAACGGAAGGTTTCTTAACAAAACGTCAGAAGTAGAAAATATTTTTAATAATCTTTTTTAAAGAGTTATAGAGAAAATAGGATCCTGGCGTCCATCAAAAATGCAAGGCTGTGTATGGAAGAGGCAATGCCTATGCAATATGATAAAACTGAAATTTAATCCACCTCCCCAGCTGCAATTAGGAAAATAATAAATTCAGTGGAAAGTAAAAGCTCACATGGAACTGATGGCCTTTCCAACAGAGTACTAAAAGGTTGTTCCCAACAGATAAGTAGGATTCTAAGTGACATATATAGTAGCTCAATGGAACATTGCAATTTTCCCAATAGAGTTAAATATGCTCTTGTTGAATCATTACATAAAAAGGAGATGTGTCTAACGCTAACAGCCGCCACCCAATCTTACTTCTGACAGCTCTATCCAAAATTCTTCAAAAATTCATGTATTTAAGAGAAGCATCATACATTTGTAAAAATGAAGTACTAACAAAATGTCAGTTTTGTTTTCAGAAAGGCTTTTCAACAGAAAATGCTATATACGCTTCCACTGATCAAGTATGAAATGTTCTGAATAACTGAACATCGCTCATTGGAATATATGGTGATATCTCAGTGGTTTTTGGCTGTATGAATCATGAAATTCTTCTAGATAAGATTAAGTATTGTGGTATGAGTGGGGCAGTGTACAAATGGTACAACTAATATTTAACTGGAATAATAAGTAAGGTTGAAATTAACAGCACAGATAGTCTACTAAAATCGGTGTAGTTCTATAACTAGGGAGCTATCAAGAATGGTGTCCCACAGGGTTCAATCTTGGGTACCTCATTGTTCTTAATATATATAAAATTTTTGTCACTATATATTCATCAAGATGCAAAGTAAGTTCATTCTGCTGATGAAACAAATATAGTAATCACACGAAACAAACAAGAATTAGCTGAGGAAACTGTAAAAAATGTCTTCCCGGAAATTATTAAGTTTTTCTTTGCAAATGGAGGGTCACTGAAGTTTGAGAAAATACAGTGTATACACTGTTTTCATATAACATAAAATTTTGGGGTAATTCATCATGAAGAGGGAAAATAATCTTTGCACATAAGCGTGTAATCATAATAACAGCTGGAGCCCACTCAAAATCACCTTGCAGACGTTTATTTAAGGAACTTGGAATATTTACAGTACCTTCGCAATACACATATCCACTTATGAAAATTTTATTAATGACACATCCAAATTAAAAAATAACAGTGTAGTGAATAGCCACAACATTACAAGAAAAGATGTTCCCTATTCCGGGTTAAATCCGTCTTCGGCGCTCAAATGGATGAATTATGCTGCCACAAAAATCTTCGGTCGTTTGCTAAATAGCATTTCAAGTCTGCCAGATAATCAGCCAACATTTAAAGACAAATAAACAAATTAAAAGGATTTCTGAATGAGCAGCTCCTTCTACTCAGTAGCTGAAATTTTGGGTATGAAGTAGTAACTGCAATATATATATTATTATTATTATTATTATTAGCGAATGTCCCCATGGGAGAACGATAAGCAGGTGATTAACATTTCTTAATGTTCTTCTTATTTTCCCAGTATTTCTTCATTGCCTCCCCAAAGGCCTTCTTCCTTTCTTCGGTCCACTTTGGTCGGAAAGGTTTAGATTCCGTCTCTGGAGTAAACTTCCACTTGTCGATTTTTCTTCTGAATGTATCCCGGTCTGATGTGTTTGTTATGTCAATTTTTGCCTTTTTCAAATCCTTCTTAACTTCAGTTACCCAGGGTATTGTTGCCTTAAGTGATGTCATATAGTCCAATAGACGTTTAGTTAACCTGTTTCCAGGTAATCTGTCTATATGTCCATAAAACTTCATCCGCCTCTTCCTGATATCTGCCTCGATGTTTGATATTTTTTCGGTTGTCTCGGTAGTCTGCAGCCTGTATCCATCTTGTGTGTGTCGTGGTCCTAGGATTTTTCTAATAATTTTTCTCTCTACTTTCTTAATTTCGTGTAAATCTAATTTTCTATTCAGGGAGAGTGTTTCACTTGCATATGTGACTGTTGGTTTGATGACTGTGTTGTAGTGTCTGATTTTAGTGCCTTTTGATAGACATTTCTTGTTATATATATTTTGAATAAGTCTGAATGCTTTCTTGATTTTCTGTAATCGGTTTTTTTGTGCTATTTTCTCAAGTCCTGTTGGTTCAATAACTTCACCGAGATACTTAAAGTGCTTGACTCTAGTTATTTCACCATACTTTGTTTTTAGTTTCGAAATATCTAATTTTGAGCAGATGAATTCTGTCTTCTCAAAGGAGATTTGCAGGCCAACCTTCTCAGCACATTCTTTAAGTGTCTCAATTTGTTTTACTGCTGTTTCTTCACTGTCAGTTATAATTGCCAAGTCATCTGCAAACGCTAAATAAGGGATGTTCAGTTTTCCTTTACCTCTTCCTAGTTCAATTGGCTTCCACAAGCTTTGTTTCCTTAGTGTTACTTCCCACTCTTTCATAACTTTGTCCAAAACTATATTGAATAATAGTGGTGAGATCCCATCTCCTTGTCTTACTCCTGTTTTAATTGAGAATGGTTCCGAAATTTCCCCTCTGAATTTAATTTTTGATTTGGTTTCTGTTAGTGTTTGTTCAATTAGTTTTCGGGTTTTAGTGTCTAGGCCTCGTTCTTCGAGAATGTGACATAGAGACTGTCTGTCTATGGAATCGTATGCCTTTTTGAAATCAACGAATGTGCAGATTATTGGTTTTGACCTGATTGCTTTAATCTTTAAAATAGTTTTAAGGTTGAATATCTGTTCCGGGCATGATCTATTAGGACGAAAGCCTGCTTGGTAATCTGAAATTGTATGTTCTAGTTGTTCTTGTGCCCTCTTTAGGAGACATGCAGATAGAATTTTGTAGGTAACTGGTAAAAGTGAAATGCCTCTGTAGTTGTTTACGTCTGATCTCTCTCCCTTTTTGTGCAATGGGTGAATTAGTGCACACTTCCACTCCTCTGGGATATTTTCTGTCTGCCAAATTTCTTGGATGATGCTAGTGATCTCTTTTAACGAATTTGGACCAAGGTTTTTCAGTAGTTCAGCTACAATTCCATCTTCTCCCGATGATTTATTATTTTTGAGTTTTCTAATGTGACTATAAATTTCTTCTTGAGATGGTGGTAGTGAAGTCTCATTCGTGTGTTCTGGTTGTAATCTGGGGAATCTTGTACTTGGTTGTGGGCAATTTAGGAGTTGTGAGAAATATTTAGCTAGTTCTTGGCAATTTTCTTTGTTAGTTAGTGCCAATTTTCCATTCTGTTTCCGGAAGCAGAGATTTTGTGGAGTGTATCCTTTGATTTGATTTGCGAATATTTTATAAAAATCTTGAGTGTTGTGGTTCTTAAAGTTTTCTTCAATTGTGTTTAGCTGTTCATTAAGGTATTTTCTTTTAGTTTGTCTAAGTATTTTAGCTGTTTGTTTTCTCACTTTGAAAAATGTTTGTTGTGTGGTTTCTGATTTGTCACAATTGTAATTTAAAAAGGCTTGTTGTCTCTCTTCTAATGCGTTATCACAATTCGAATTCCACCATGGATGCTTGGATATTTTCTTTAACGGAATCAAATCTCTTGCTTTCTGTATAATTTTCGTTCGGAAATCTTTCCAGTTGTTTGTTGGTTGTTTATCCCATGCTTCTGTAATTTCTGATTCCTTGATATTTTTCAAGTCAAATTTGGGAATTAGTGGTGATTTCCTTTGGCGTTTCCTTTTTGGAGTGAATTTAATTTTAACTCTGGTAAGGTAGTGGTCAGAATCTATATTTGCCCCTCTGCGGACTTGAACGTCGTGTATTTCTTTCTGGAAGTCATAGGAGATCGCAACATGGTCTATTTGAAATTCACCAAGCTGAAGGTTTGGTGATCTCCATGTTTTTTGTTTCTTGGGGTCTTTTCGAAGTGATGTTGTCACGATTTTTAGGTTGTTTTGCTGACATAACTCGATGAGTCTCATGCCGTTCTTGTTTGTGAATTTGTGTGCAGGGTAATTACCGACTGTTTTTTTATATTTCCTCTCTTTGCCAATTTGCGCGTTGAAATCCCCTAGAAGAATTTTTACATCCTCCTCTGGAATTTTGGACATTTCAGTTTCGAGTTTTTCCCAAAATTTTTCTGTCTTCTCCGGTTCTTTTTTGTTGGCAATGTTGGTAGGTGCATGAACATTAATAAATGTATATATTTTGTTGGTGTGCTTGATTCGCATGGTCATTAGTCTGTTACTGATTTGATTTATGTCTATAACAGAGTCAAGGGTGTCCTTATTTACAATAAAAGCCATGCCAAATATTGCAGCTCCTTTGCCAATTTTCTTGTCTGTTTTACTTTTAAAGATACGGTAATTGTTGTAGTCTATTGTTTCTGAATCAGTGAATCTGGTCTCTTGGAGAGCAAGGATTTGAATTTTCTGTTTGTTGAGTTCTGTTGTAAGATTATGAAGTTTGCCTGTCTGAATTAGTGTCTGAATGTTAAAAGTGCCAATAAATGTATGGGACTTTCGTGGACGTTTACTAGAGAACTCCGACTTTCTCTGTCGTACGAGCCCAAGCTCCCCAGAATCCGATAGCTTGGTTGTCGCCACAGGGCGAGTGGATTGGCCACCTGGGGTAATATTAATTTTACTTGTACGAATCATACTGCTTGTAATTAAGTTCCAGCTAATGCTGGGTAGTTAGAACCAGGGATTGTTAGTTCCTGGAGCTTGGTGTTCAGCCGCACCTCACATGGTGAACAGACGCTGGCCAGAGTACCGGTGGTTGCCACACAGACGTGTCTGGGCTTTTCAATATGCTTTATCTTGTTGATAATGCTTGCCTCTTCCGCCAGTTCCGCCGTACCGATGATCTTCATCTCCGTCTTCACTACCGTTGAGGTCTTCGCCGTATCCCTGGCAAGGGACCCTCACAAGGTACTATCACCCGGGCCAGGTGAACCAAGGTTTTTTTACGAGGTGTTACTCCTCCCCCTCCTCCTTTTACAACCGGGCTTGGGACCGGCTTAGGCGGAGTTGCAATATATATATATATATATATATATATATATATATATATATATATATATATATATATATATATATATATATATATATATATTAACGCAGAATGCAACATGCCTGTGATATTACGCAAAGAGATACAGACATGTTGGATCGCGTTTAGCAATCCCTTCTGCGAAGAGTTCAATTTCGTCACACACATCTGGCCGTCATTTCGAACACTACTTATTAACCGCCACTGCAGCTTCTGGTCATGTGTTTCTATGTTAGTTTCGATTTGTACAGCTGTATTGTATTAGTTTGTATTAACTGCCACATACCTGTGTAGTTGTGTTTTGTATTCTGTATCTATGTACTCGTTTCTTAAAACTACGTCTGGGACACAAAAACCAAATTATAAAACATGCATGTACAGTAGTGCAGCCCGTCCTCACATTCATTTCCCCATGCCAACTAGCCACTATACATAATACCGGCCAGCGTAACCGGTACGAGATAGATGTGGGCGCTGTCATTGATCGCAATTGCACGCAGACCGTGGCTTGACGCGGCATGCCTCGCCTTCTCGTCGGCGGATAGACAACCTACAACACTCGCATGTTGTGCCTTGTTGCCAATCTGTGCCCTTGGCCAATGTTGGGCACAGTAACACCCAAAAGTTCACTTCATATTTCTAGATTTTTACCACTCATTTGCATTGTCATTTATTGACATAGGAAAACATATTTTTCATTTATGACTAAAAACTTAATGTATTGTCATAATGTAATATACTTGCAGTAATCTTTATGGCAACATGTCAAGCAAACTCTCGAACAACTATCACACTAATTAAATTTCTACGTCTACATCTACATGGATACTCTCAAAATCACAGTTAAGCGCCTGGCAGAGGGTTCATTGAACCACCTTCACCATAACTCTCCATATTCCACCCACGAGAAGTACGTGGAAAAAATTAACACCTATGCCTTTGCGTAAGAGCTCAGATTTCCCTTGTTTTATTATGATAGTCGTTTTACTCTATGTAAGTCGGTGTCAACAAAATATTTTCGCACTCGTGGGAGAAAGTTGGTGATTGACATCTCATGAGAAGATTCCGCCGCAACGAAAAACGCCTTTGTTTAAATGGTGTCGATTACAAATCCTAGATCACGTCAGTGGCATTCTCTTCCCTATTCCGCGATAATACAAAACGTGCTGCTCCTCTTTGAACTTTCTCGATGTACTCCGTTAATTCTTTTTTTTTTTTTTTTTTTTTGGCAAAGTTTTCAACATGTCTGGTTTTCTCAGTGACCGTTTATAAATTAAAATTGAAACAAATGAGCCCTCGGTCACAAGTTTTAGTCTTATTAACCAGGTTTCATCACATCTAATAGTGCCTTTATCAGAAGTTAAATGTTTTTTTAAAAAGAATGCGTGAAGGTGAGCCATATGGGCTGCTCATAACGGTACAGAGCAGAAGTACTCCAAAAGAGGACGGACAAAGGTAGTGTATTTATTTTATTTATTTATTTAACCTGATCAGATTAGGGCCATCAGGCCCGCTCTTACTTCGGACCAGTGTTCCACACATGCAGCATGTCACACATCAGAGTTACATCATGACAATAGTTAAAATAAGAAAATTAGATTACTCTAGTGGCAATATGAATAAAGAGTAATGACTAAGACCTAATAAAGTAAATGTTGGCAGTATTTTTACAACAGGTGCTATACATACAAATTATGATAAAAGCAATAAAAATAACAGTAAAAAAATCAAATAATATTGATAAACATGAGAAAAATTGGCAATAGTAATGAAGATTTGTGCAGATGTATATTAATATCTTGGAGTGTAAAGTAGATGCTTATCCAGCGAGTTTTGGGGAAGGGAGATTTAAGGAGGGGGAAAGAGGGAAGTAATGAGGTGAAGTGCATACATGTACAGAGGAAGCCATTACTGTTGCTTAAGTAGATACGGCATTAACTGTTTTTTGAAGCCGGACATGTTTTTAAGTTCTCTAACATAACGAGGGAGATTATTCCAGAATCGGGTTCCCGCTACTGTAAAGGACTTCGAGAAGGTGACTGAGCGATGCAGTGGAACAGAGAAGATTTTATTATGATGGGAACGTGTGTTTCTGTCATGTTGTTCCGACATAAGCGTTAAGGACGAGGAGAGATATGAGGGACAGTGTACATTTATAAGGCAGTAGATGACACAGAGTGTATGGAAATTTCTGCGTTTGTCTGCAGGCAGCCAGGACAATTTTGCATATGCTGGTGAAATGTGATCAAAAAGTCGAACGTCACAGATATATCGGACGCAGGCATTCATAACCAGTTCCAGACGTCGCGAATTTTCCTGAGAGAGGCCCTGTAGGATAATATCGCTGTAGTCAACGATTGGGAGTATAAGCGTTTGTACTAATTTCTTTTTCAGATCGAAAGGGAAGAGTTTTTATATTTTTGTAGGACATGAAGGGATGCTGATGCTTTTTTGCACACTGCAGTTACGTGCTCTGTCCAATTTAGATTTTCATCTAGTTTCACTCCCAAACTCTTTGCTGAGGGAGAGAAGTTAATATTTGTTCCCTCTAGGATAAGAGATGGTACGGATTCCCGATGTTTTGGGCTAATGAGCTTAGAGTGACCAACAATTACCGCTTGGGTTTTAGATGGGTTTAGTTTTAGTCCTATGTCCTGTGCCCATTTTGATAATGCATCGAGGTCAGTATTGAAATTTTCAATAGCTTTCTGAAGATTGCTTGGTTTCGCACTTAGATACAGCTGAAGGTCATCAGCATACATACGATATTAGCTATAGGTCATAACCGATGACACATCATTGACACACAGAGAGAAGAGTATAGGGCCTAACACTGAGCTTTGGGAAACCGCTGACACTACCTGCCGCCACTGTGATTTTATATTCCCGGACAGGACGCGTTGCTGACGAGACGTCATGTATGAGCGAAACAATTGCACTGCACTTGGTGAGAAATTTAGACCGCTAAGTTTGGCTAGTAATATGTCGAAGTCGACAGTATCAAATGCTTTGCTGAAATCTAAGAAGCAAATGATAGTCGCTTCTTGTCTGTCCATGACAGGTTTCAGGTCATCTGTCACCTTTATCAGTGCAGATGTTGTGCTTCGATGTTTACGGAAAACTGATTGGTATTCGTCTAGTAGGTTGTTAGTAGTTAGGTAGTTGGTGAGCTGGTCATGGACTATATATTCTAAGGCCTTTGATAGTGCGGGAAGAAGGCAGATGGGGCGGTAGTCAGAGGGTGCTGTGGCGATGTCCTTTTTAGGCAGTGGCTTAATTTGTCCCAGTATCCAGGCCTCAGGGAAAACACTTGTGATTAATGAATCGTTGATAATCTGTTATAGAGGGCGGTAGTTGATCAACAATAAGTTTTACCATGTGGATAGTGATGCCATCATGTCCAGTAGATGCTGATCTAATCCGCATTATGGCTTTCTTCACAGAATTGCAAGTGACGTGCTTAGCGTTTCTCACCGCTTGACTGACTATGTTTCGTTTCTGCTTGTATACAGTCTGATTTTCAGGTGTAGGGTGTATCTTGTATGCTCGATGTGCAGCGTCTCTGAGATTCATGACCTGTTTTAGTTCATCAGTCAGCCAAGGTGCAGGTTCCCTTTTTACCTTTCTGGTCTTTTTGGAGCACATTTGTCATATAGTTGAGTAATTTTGTTAGTGAAATCCTGGAGTTTGTCGTTTATGTCCATGACGGGAGTAGAGGTCATCCCCCAAACTATTTCTTGTGCCTAAGTTTCGAGTTCAGGCAAACTTATGCGTTTGAAGTCTCGGTATGTAGACAGTTTTTCTTTCCTTCTAGGACATTCAAGTGAGTAAGTCATGAAAATGATGTATGGGCAGACATGCCAGGCGCAGATATTTGAGAGGTGCGGATTATTCTGTTTGGAGATTTCGTTGCGAATATATCTATGATAATGTGACTGGCAGTCGTGTGATGAGTAGGTGCCAGCTGAAGTAGCGTCATATTTGAGGAAGAAAGCATCTTTAATTTCCCAGAAAATTGCGCAGAAAATTAATGTTAGTGTCACCTGCTACAATTAGATGTTCATATGACGATTCGATACTGGAGAGGGCAGTTTCGAAGCAGGGGAACCCACCTACTTTAGGAGGTTTGTAATGGACACATATGAAGCACTTTCTGTTGAGGGATTTGATCTCTATGAACATATATTCCTCTTGTTTATCTACATTGTTGTCGGATGTAGGTAGTCTCTTTAGTTTATCTGTTACATGTTGTGAGTGTTCTGCCAATAAAACGCAGTTTTTGGTTTGCTTTCACCACAAAATTTTCAAAATGTTCCTTCCAATTTAAAGTTTTCGTTTTCAGGAAAATTTTCCCTGCAGAATTACATTACAGGCTTCGAAATTCTTCATGTCACACACTGCACGAGGAATGGTTGTAATCCCTTGCCTACGCAATTATATTGCGTGAAATGTGGTTTACGAGCAAAGAGATTAATGGGCTCCATATTTCCACTTTGCATTTACAGTGTGCCATGTTTATAACTAGACCACTAATACTTACACACGCAGTAGCTCCAATGGAAAGCAATAGCTCATATAGAAATTTCCGCGTACTTGTTGCCATTTCGTGGAGATGGCTGTTATGTCATCTTGTTTCAGTGATTACAAAATAATATCGAAAGTTTGCTTCGGCTAGTATAGGTAGTTGGTGTAGCAGAATAAGGAAACGCATGTTTTGATCAGACTGTAATCCACGTCCACGGGGTAAGAATTCTCTCCCAGTGCAGGGCACATTTCTTTACCACAACATTGTGAATTAACCACGAACAGTTCAGTGGTCTGTGGGAATGATATTACCTATGCATGCATAGGGTCTGGGTTCGATTTACATTTCTGGCAATCATTTTAACAACCATTAAGAGACCCACTTCACCTTTGGAAACACCAGTTGAACAACATAGAGTTGTACTGTGGATCCAAGCCTACATTAAACATGATTTCGCTACCGACTGCAGGAGAGTCTGCGTCGGCTGGTCCATTACGGAGGCGGAAGTCACAGGTAGCAGAAACTTATCACCAGTAAGCTACCCTTCACCAGAAATTTTAATCTATTAATGAACCAGTCGTTACACAAAACCACAGTGCACTTCTTTCATAGTGTATCTGAACTTCATATGTGGAAAAATATTGCTGCTAGATTGGGATTCGAAGCTAGGTGGTATTGACCCCTCTGGGACAATACGATTCCATGTTTCTCCAGAACTGCAGACTCCTCATGGTCTCCAACAAAGGCGCATGTCTACTTTCGAATCCTGTCCTGGCAAAACAAAACAAAAAAAATAAAAAAATAAAATAAAATAAATAAATAAAAATAAAAAAAATTGTAATGCTACGTCAAGTAGAGTACCTAACCAAATCCCGGGTGAAACCTGATTATGATTGCCACCGTCTCTTTGTCCACTGTCAACAATAATGATATGTGCCTGATTCGACTTCCAGTCAAACCCACAGCTTTTTATCACGCCATGTCAGGTTCAAAAATGCCACACCCTGCTACTGGTGAAAAACAATTTAATAGGTGATGTTCCTACATCTGTAGTTAACAATGGTAATATGCCAATCAGCATAGATAATTCGTCACGTTATTTGCAGTTCAAACATTTGCACATATAGCTACTGGTGGTGAAATTAACCGATATTACGCGTTTATTCGTCACAAGAAAACAACTGTGGTAGGTGCCAAATTTGAATGTCGTTAAGGTAAAACGTTTTTATCATTTCGGTTTCACTCATCTCACATGACGTGAAAAAATCTTACGTCTAACATCTGATTGTACTAGTTAACAATCGGAATGGGTGCCGTGTTCGAATCCTTGTCCAACGTAAGTTTTATGTCACGTCATTTCAGGTCATTTGCAATTTATGATGGAAACCATATTTAGCTAACAGGGAAAATAGTTGTTGCATAGGATCTCCGTGTCTGCTGCATAGGATCTGCGTGTCCCATTCAGGCCACACATTTTGTTCATGCACAGTCATACAGAGAAGTGTTCTCTAGTGGTCTCTTGTAGCAACGTTTCTTCTTGTCCAACGACAGTACTGGAAAGAGGTTACACCACTTGCAAGAAAGCTATGTTACATGCGTTGCATACTGTCAGATGCGACGTAATTCAGGTCGTGGGGATGCTGTTCAGTATAATAGTACCTAGTAGAACAATGCTTCACTGGAGGGGACCTGCCGGCGGCGCTGGCCGAGCAGTTCGAGGCACTTCAGCCCAGAACCGCGCGACTGCTACGGCCGCAAGTTAGAGTCCTGTCTCGGGCATGGATGTGTGTGATATCCTTAGATTAGTTAGGTTTAGTAGCTCTAAGTTCTAGAGGACTGATGACCTCAGATGTTAAGTCCCTTAGTGCTCAGAGCCATTTGAACCATTTTTGGAGGGGACCTCCGTTGTAAACAGTCTCTGTAAAGAAAATGTAACAGCGACTATTGCACAATATGAGTGAAATAAGTGATAGGGCTTTAGATGACGATATCGAAATGCTAAAGGAAACGTGTTTGGCTACAAAATGGCAAATGTGAATTCAACGACTCCGGTAACAGGATTTTATCGGCAATATCTTCACAAAATCAAAGAAATGCCAGTCGCATGAAAAGGTATTCAGTGGCACAAGTTGTATTGTCGAGACACTATAACAGGGACAGATGGTAACAAAACACAAGTAGAAATGCTAATCACCGTTTTGAAATATTGCTTTACAACGGAAAATCCACGACTGCTGCTCCAGTTTCTTTCTTGCAGCACTGCTGTGGTGAATGATTTAGATATTAATATCAGTGCCACTGACGGACAGATAGAATCTCTAAGCCACGAGTCCCGGTTTAGTCCCTGTCAGACGGGATACGTATTTTTGCGTGTGAGATAGCACATCCTATATCAATAATGTACCATAGAGCGCTCGAACATAGCATTTTTCTTTTGTGGATTCGACAACTGTGGGCACACCAATATTAATCACATTCAATGGGAAACCATATGACATGAAGAAATTACACAGCTCTGAAGCAAACAGCTGCCTAACGTTATCATTAGAGTGATTCCTCAATTCTTTATTTATTATGTAGACATTTCGATAGAGGCAAATGCGTCTCCTGTGGACGAATCTGTATCCTTTACTGAAAATTAATTATTGTTTAAAATGTCAAAGTAATCTCAGGATTAAAACATTCTTTTAATTAGTTATTTTAATATCATTTTTATCAATGCAGTCAGAAACATTCTAAAATGCTTGTAAGGTCGTTGCAGGGTAAGTGATGCTAACAAATAGTTGCTAAGACAAAAAGTCGTTAAATTCCACCGTTTCCGATTGCATTAGTATCGACGTTAGGCAATCAGGTCGTTGCTCGCTCAAATTCAGCTTACCAGAGAAGGTGTTGACAAACTGAAATAGAGAGCGATAAGAAACTGCAACACCTGCTCCAGCAGACTGCTTGGCTTTGTGCACGAAATTACCTGACTGGCGAACTTCAGTGCTAATTAAATTGGAAATCGTGCAACATTTCAGACCGCTTCTGATCAGCCAGTATATTTAACGATTGTTAGATCGAAGTCAGTATAGTAGGGGTCGCTTAACACGATAGTAAACAAGTAGATGTATAAGATACAATAACACTGGATATTTCTTAACTAGTTATTAACGGCGTCTGGAAAGCCAATATAAGGACATTCTGCATTCCCGAAAGATACGTAAACGCTCGTCTAAAGATCAAGGTATGCACGCTATCGTCTAATTTATTCCCCATTGTCCCACATTTGCTAGATCTGGAATCGCGCCATTAGTATGTCAGAAGATACAAATCCACGTGCCACAAATTACGTAATAGCGTGCTGTTTGCTTAAAAGAATGCCTGACAGCTAGACGCTGATTGAAATGAATGCCAGACATTTGCCACCGACATGCAAAATATCACTTACGTTGCATACCTTCCAGTAAAGAATGACAGTTTCGTTGTACGGTCCCTGGCAGAGAGGGGGATAGAACTGGAGCGACGGGAAGGATAAGGAAGACAAAGGGCGGCAGACAACATGTAGTACAGATTGTCTTGGTCGTGACGGGTTACTTCAATTGGAAAAAGGCAAATAAAGAGAAAGGTACAATTATTTCTTTCAATTAATCTCTTAATCATCTATAGTAAGCAAAGAAAGCGTAGGTTAAGGGCGTCAACAGAAAATTTAAGTAGGGCAACTCAGACGATAAACGGAATACAATTAGCATTTTAGACGCTTTGTTAATATTATAAAAGCACATGAACTGGGACGCTGAAGATGTCTAAGGATGTAACATGCTTTATTTTCCGATTCAGTCAGCTTGTTTAGATCTCTCACGGTTAAGTTAAATATTTCAGATAAATACAGGGAGTGTTTCTTAAGCATATCACGGTCGCTCTCTCCTTCGGTCATTGTATACTGGAATAATCTGCCACTCTCTTGTGAAACGATGAACGTATGTTCGTATGAGAACTATTTCTCTTCCTTCCTTAAACTACGCTAAATTTATTGCTGGTGGAAATCTACTAAATACCGGTGTCTGTATTCACAAAGGTCATAGGTAGGTGTTCTCCATTTGTAAATGAATGCATGTTGAAGTTTATAAAAGACTCGAAGAAGAAATAGGTTTGAAGGTTCCCTGCTCTGTCAGGGTGACACAATAACAGCGTCAAATTAGATTTTGGTGGCATATATTAGTATCCGTGTATATTTTCATACGTGTTGCGTGTAATTTTTTAGCGTATCCGAGCGTTTATTCGTTGATTCATTCCCCCCACCCCCCACACTTACTGGTCAAATGGGGTATCTTAGGTAAAGAACTTAGAGTGGAAAATCAGAGCAAATGGGCGATAGTCTTGGAAACAATTGGGTAGTCAACGCTGCCAGTGAAGGAAGACATCGCCGCAGTGGTTGGATTGCAGGTTCGTAGCGGGAGAAAACTGTAGGGGAACTTTGAGCAGAAGTCAGAGCCCAGAACTGTAGCGTGGCCGCAGCCAGACGGCAGTTGGTGGTCATTGACCTGAGCGATCGGCTCCCGTGTCGTTGGACCACGAGAGCCGATATCAGGCCACAAGCGAAGGATATCGGTGGCAGCCGGCCTTCGCTCTTGTTATTTCAGCAGCAGCAGCAGCAGCAAGACTTCCTTGACCTTTCCCGGGTGTCAACGCTCTGGACCAGCCTTCGAGAAGCCACTGCGGCTCGACTGACTTCGGCGGCCGGCCTGGGTGGCCGAGCGGTTCTAAGGGCTACAGTCTGGAACCGCACGACCGCTACGGTAGCAGGTTCGAATCCTGCCTCGGTCATGGATGTGTGTGATGTCCTTAGGTTAGTTAGGTTAAAGTAGTTCTACGTTCTAGGGAACTGATGACCTCAGAAGTTAAGTCCCATAGTGCTCGGAACCATTTGAACCAATTTTATGCCAGACACCGGTCATTGCCGTTTTGCAGGGGGTTTGACGGAGCCCACAAACACATGTCTTCCGTGAATTCAGCCCTGCGAACAAGCAGTTAAATACTGGCCCAGCCGAGTACGTCACGTTCGGGCACGACGGCGCCACACCCGGCGCCTGCCGTGTGTCAGCCGCGAAACTTGGTTGTGAATTCTGCCGCCACCGGTCCGCGAAGGATGGACCTCTGCCTGTCTGCCCAGCCGCGGCTGGCAACACCGCGCCATCGCTGCTCCTCACCGTCGGTCCAGAATTTGGCTTCGGGCAACACCACTGCCTAGTCACTGGAACGACACGACCGTCTCCATCAGAGAAGACCTGGTGGCCGCACATGACCACAATGCGGCCGAATCCTGCCGTCTCAGCTCGCCTCGCATATGGTAGAAGCCCGCGCAGTACTGTCTCACGAGCAGCGCGTGCACGCCGATCGCCATACGTCGACATCTGCAGCTCCGAAGCCGGACTATTACCAGGGAACACAGCAACGCGCCAGAGAATAGAGCACAATCAGAAGAGTGTCTGCATTGCACGAATTAGCAAACAACCAATAAAGTGTTGTTATACACTCCTGGAAATGGAAAAAAGAACACATTGACACCGGTGTGTCAGACCCACCATACTTGCTCCGGACACTGCGAGAGGACTGTACAAGCAATGATCACACGCACGGCACAGCGGACACACCAGGAACCGCGGTGTTGGCCGTCGAATGGCGCTAGCTGCGCAGCATTTGTGCACCGCCGCCGTCAGTGTCAGCCAGATTGCCGTGGCATACGGAGCTCCATCGCAGTCTTTAACACTGGTAGCATGCGGCGACAGCGTGGACGTGAACCGTATGTGCAGTTGACGGACTTTGAGCGAGGGCGTATAGTGGGCATGCGGGAGGCCGGGTGGACGTACCGCCGAATTGCTCAACACGTGGGGCGTGAGGTCTCCACAGTACATCGATGTTGTCGCCAGTGGTCGGCGGAAGGTGCACGTGCCCGTCGACCTGGGACCGGACCGCAGCGACGCACGGATACACGCCAAGACCGTAGGATCCTACGCAGTGCCGTAGGGGACCGCACCGCCACTTCCCAGCAAATTAGGGACACTGTTGCTCCTGGGGTATCGGCGAGGACCATTCGCAACCGTCTCCATGAAGCTGGGCTACGGTCCCGCACACCGTTAGGCCGTCTTCCGCTCACGCCCCAAGATCGTGCAGCCCGCCTCCAGTGGTGTCGCGACAGGCGTGAATGGAGGGACGAATGGAGACGTGTCGTCTTCAGCGATGAGAGTCGCTTCTGCCTTGGTGCCAATGATGGTCGTATGCGTGTTTGGCGCCGTGCAGGTGAGCGCCACAGTCAGGACTGCATACGACCGAGGCACACATGGCCAACACCCGGCATCACGGTGTGGGGAGCGATCTCCTACACTGGCCGTACACCACTGGTGATCGTCGAGGGGACACTGAATAGTGCACGGTACATCCAAACAGTCATCGAACCCATCGTTCTACCATTCCTAGACCGGCAAGGGAACTTGCTGTTCCAACAGGACAATGCACGTCCACATGTATCCCGTGCCACCCAACGTGCTCTAGAAGGTGTAAGTCAACTACCCTGGCCAGCAAGATCTCCGGATCTGTCCCCCATTGAGCATGTTTGGGACTGGATGAAGCGTCGTCTCACACGGTCTGCACGTCCAGCACGACCGCTGGTCCAACTGAGGCGCCAGGTGGAAATGGCATGGCAAGCCGTTCCACAGGACTACATCCAGCATCTCTACGATCGTCTCCATGGGAGAATAGCAGCCTGCATTGCTGCGAAAGGTGGATATACACTGTACTAGTGCCGACATTGTGCATGCTGTGTTGCCTGTGTCTATGTGCCTGTGGTTCTGTCAGTGTGATCATGTGATGTATCTGACCCCAGGAATGTGTCAATAAAGTTTCCCCTTCCTGGGACAATGAATTCACGGTGTTCTTATTTCAATTTCCAGGAGTGTATGTTTAACAGGACCCGTCTCTGCTGCTGTACATATTCCCCATTTTCGACAGAGAACCCAGCCCACACCCAGACATCCAGCCTCTCTCACACTCACAGGCTAGTTATAATTGAGCTTCCGGTTCTTGAGCCAGTGCACAGTGACAACTATTTACCGTACGGGTACCCAACATCATAGGAACGATGTTCAGACTGTGCGCTGGAGAACTTGTGTTCGTAGTAGTGTTAATGTCATGACTTGTCGTTAGGCACCGGTACAGGTACGGCAAAGTAGAGTTGAAACATAAGCATCACTGTGCGTAACAGTTGCAGTCAGCATGGATCTGGACAAGGTGGGCAGGGCTTTTACACGTAAAGCTGTTTTATCAAAACGACAGCAAGAGTGCTGCTGTTTTTGCGAATGTCGAAACATTAAAAGAATACGGAGAGGTCCCCTTCCCACACCGGAGTTGGAGAACACTATTCGGAAGTCGGAATTAACTGGCGATTTGGAAACTGGTCCAGGGAGAGGCCGACTGCCAATTGCACCACAAATTGTTGAAGAAATTACTGTTGCCATGGCTGATAATGCTGGACATAAATGTACGATCTTCAAGCAGTGCACCAGCTGTGTCACGGGACCTAAACTTTCCATGGTTCTCCGTTCGAAGAGTGCAGTAAGCAATTGTAAAATGGTATGTCTAGTGCTACTCCAGTCTCTCGTGGATGCAGGGGATCGTCACATTTATCAATGTTTGCAACCGGAGACATAAATATGGTTGTTGTTGTTGTTGTGGTCTTCAGTCCAGAGACTGGTTTGATGCAGCTCTCCATGCTACTCTATCCTGTCCAAGGTTCCTCATCTCCCAGTACCTACTGGAATGTAGTCGAGTCAAATCGGGTGATGCTGGGGGAATTAGATTAGGAAATGAGACACTTAAAGTAGTAAAGGAGATTTGCTATTTGGGAGCAAGATAACTGATGATGGTCGAAGTAGGGAGGATATAAACTGTAGACTGGCAATAGCAAGGAAAGCGTTTCTGAAGAAGAGAAATTTGTTAACATCGAGTATAGATTTAAGTGTGAGGAAGTTGTTTCTGAAAGTATTTGCATGGAGTGTAGCCATGTATGGAAGTGAAACATGGACTATAAAAAGTTTAGACAAGAAGAGAATAGAAGCTTTCGAAATGTGGTGCTACAGAAGAATGCTGAAGATTAGATGGGTAGATCACATACCTAAGGAGGAGGTATTGAATAGAATTGGGGAGGAGTTTGTGGCACAGATTGACTAGAAGAAGGGATCGGTTGGTAGGGCATATTCTGAGGCATCAAGGGATGACTGATTTAGTATCGGAGGACAGCGTGGAGGGTAAAATTCGTAGACGGAGACCAAGAGAGGAATACACTAAAAGATTCAAAAGGATGTACGTTGCAGTAGGTACTGGGAGATATCACATTAAAAAATGTTGCACTCTCATGTGAAAATTAAAATGTGTTTCTCTCACTTCTTTATTCGTTATTTCTCTTGCGCGTGTCCTTAAAGTTTCATTACCCTAAAATGACTCGTTTTTATGGAGTCTCTGTGAAGTAACGAAACATTAACTATAGCCACCCTGTTCTGGGTGATTCGTTGCTAGCACGAGAGAGCGATAATTAACTTTACATATGTCTTTTTAGTTTAATTATTCGAATGAATTTCGTCCGCGTTGTCCTCAGCCATGTAGACAACTTTAATATTACCTTGTCCAGCTATTTCATAAATGCTTTACCATGCGGTGTCTTACTAATCTATGTGGCTTTTGCGAGGTAATAATGCTCACCAATATGATATCGAAATTTTCTGTTAAATCAGTCGTCTTAAAGAACTTTTTTTTTTTTAACTGTGAGAAACCAAGTCTTTCACGTGCTTACTGTGTGAGAGAATCTGCCGTTTCGCGATATGCCATATCTGTGCATTACATATTGTGTAACAGAATTTGTCAGTTTGATTTCACGAATATACAAATGTGACACTCTGATCTGTGCCAGGACACGCTTTCACATTTTTATTCCTATTTACGCAGCTATTTGCATACGTCTTGCCAATCATTTTCATTCTTTCTTTCGAATCAAATGATATTTACTTCCCTTGATGAAACTGCTTTCGCGCTTAACTACATGAGTTGTGAGGGGCAGCAATGCACTTTAATTTCACCTTATTTCTGATTCTGCGGAAATCTGTCATTACTTGAGTGTACAAGACCTTCTGCATCTTGTTGCCTTAGAGTCATAGGAATCTCCTGCTCAGGAAAAGAAACAGCCTTTTCATGGGCAGGCATGCTAACGAAGATTCAGAAAGAGTGTTCACTGTTCTGGTTGGAGCAAACACGAGAGCGTCACGGGAAGCCTAATCCAGGGCTCGAGCAGGGCAAAAGTTTCCGCTGGACGCGTGACCTCCGCGTCCAGTTCACGCGAAACGGGACGAAAAGCTTTGGAATATGGAGGATTGGAAACTCTTTAGTTCCTAACATGCAATAGGGAGTCTGGGCGACCACCTGCTGAAACTACTGCTATGTGCTGTTATTGGACAGCACACCAAAATGTTCATACAGTGCCACAGCTGCACGAGAGAAAATTTCCACTTCAGTTATATTTGGGAACAGCCCGAAAATGCTTAAATTCATAGAAATCTCATTGTATTTCTCTTGCCCTGAGAAAGTAGTTTTAGGGCCTTTGGCAGGTGCAAAAGCTCGTTTCTGATTGGTTTTCTGCCACCTGTATTGTTGGTGAGAGACAGCGGGATCATTTCCAGTCCCCTCAATTGAGGGACAGTGAGGTTTTCAGTGATTGGCAGAATAAAGGGGCTTGAAGGGAAGCAAGGAGTGGTTCTTTTGGCTCTCTCGGATGGAGTATTTACACGAGGTGCTATTCTCAGAATCGCCGCGGCTTTGATAAGTAGATTTGGACTTTGGCCGCATGTCAGGTTTATGTAATTTGATTTAGCAGTTCACAGGAAATTTCTTGCTTTCGGTCAGACAACTGAATCCAGTAGCCGCAGCCACGGCAGCGTGCCCCGCGCCAGCCAACATTAGCGCTCCCAGCAGCATGGCGTACGGTGATCACGCACATTCATTGGAAACGCGGTAAGCCCACACTGCAGTGCGATCGATCGACGACAGGAATTTCAGCGGATGGAGGAAAGGAGATTTCATTTCTATGCTTTAGCTTCTTTTTGTCTCTTACTGTGAAATGTGCCTCCCGCACCTGTTTACATACTTCTTTCTCTTCCTGTCATCTTAAATTCGATGTTAAATTCGGGATAGACTTTAACTAAGTACCACTCATGTATCGTTTTTGGAAAAGTGAATAATTTCTTTGAGACAATGCTAATATAGTTGTTTCTCTCTTATTACTTTCATAGAGATGTTGTGAACTCAGTTCACGTTATTGCGTTTCTTTTTTAATTTGTTGAAGATACTACAGGTGAATTAAACTGCTAGTTCTCACAGTTACTGAATATTAATTCAGCCGATATTGTTCAGTATTACGCTGGTGACGGCTATAGTCTGTTATTCTGAATAATTTCCTTTTTGGTTTGCACTATGTGGTATTTTATATGTTATTCCTGTATTAATAAATTAATGCTCTTAGATCAGTCTCATTGTTTCAAGCATTTATCTTGCCGTTATAATTAAATTACCAATGCCCTCCAATCATAAGCGCTTAAGAAGATTGAAAATAACGTTTCCTGTAATCACCACAGTTGCACTGACATTCATTCTGAGTGTTGCATAGGGATAAGCTCTCCTTTACTGATCTGCGAAGGTAGTAGTGGCAACTGAATTTATTTGCCTATGCATGGAGCTTCATACCAACTTGGCGATTGACTTTGTGAATACACCTGACTTCTGGCACAAGCTCAGCGAAAGACTTGAAACGAAACAGGGCGAATTTTTTTTACGTGGCGTGCTATCGCTATCTGAAAGATTTATTAATTATTGCTTAAGGATGGTTATGAGGAGAGATATGTTATCAAGTACTGTAAAAGTATGCTGTTACTAGTAACTTCACATTTACTCCATACCTATATAAATAAGTATTAAAAGCAATTATATCTGTAAAGTTGTCGTATATAGATAAATATTCAGTCCTAAGAATAGTAAAATGGCTAAGTGGGAAGTATACACATTTTGTCAGAAAGTTTAGAAACCACTGCTGAGCGAGAGGCCTCTGAAATATTTGTCTGTCATACCGAAAGCCGCTATGCAGAGCTTGTTCTGCTAACTAGGAGCGGATCCTGGAGCAATACGGGGTTTGTAACAAGCACAGCCTCCTGACCCTTGGATGGCACAGGCACCAACACAAGGGGAACACTTACAGAAGACATTGAGCAACATCACGTGCTAGCGGAAAGAAGTGACGCATTAGCCTTATGACAACCACGAATGAAACAGCCTTCATGGAACGTCCAGAAGGTTGGTGGCGAGTGCAACCACCCCTTATAAATAGGCGATCCGCCGACTGCAGGGAGAGCACAGATGGGTAACCTGTACATAGTAACGTGTATATAGTTAGGGAATGTGCCAGGGGGTAATTCCAGAGAAAGTAACTACTTGTATACAAGTAGGTGACTAGCATCCTCTAACCGACCATATTGCTAAGGAATTCCACATCCAACACTAACCAATATTCCACTTTTCAGCTGAGGTCGGGGCTCTAGTAGGCGGTCCACGAGCGGTCCTCATCGGAATCGCCGCGCAGACACGACACGGCAAAGTCTGAGCTCTTCCAGAGCGTACTCTATGTTATTATTACTCTACTGAAGAAGTGAGGAAGCCATTAGGTCTGAGGGCGGTCAACATTATTCCCTTATCGTTACTTTTCGGCAACTTCTTTTCTACGAGAGGAAATGTGCGGTAGGCCGATTAGGTGGACAGCGGCAAGATAGAGTTAGGAGGTAAGACTTGTCGTTTCCTTTTGTGAAGGCCTTTTATGTGCAATGAAGTGCACCCCAGACAGACCGAAGTATGAAAAGTAACCAGCTAACAGTCATGCAGTAAGGTCGTATGTTGGTATACTCTTGAAGACAAATACTTTTTTATAACATTTGGTGTAAGCTATGGAAGATGCGATAGTCGTAGATCAAGATATTTCTTGATCGAAACACGTTGTTGCAAGAATTACATTTTACTTCAAGAAATCCTCTCAAAGGTTCACATTAAGGCGTCTTTGGTCTATGTAATTAGTAAGCGACATGAAGAATCTCTGAAAGCAATTCCACCGATAATGATAAGGTGCGTTACAGACAATTTATTTCATTATTCATTTAAAGGAAAAGCAGATTTAGTTAACAAAAACTGTTATGAAGTATGCCTTGGTTCAAAATATTGACCGTTAATTTTAGCATGCATTAACATTTTATTTCAAGCACCAATCATTACTTTGCTTACATCCTACCTTAAAATTAATATGTTTTAAGTGCAAAGGTAACAACAATGAACGTCATGTTTATGTGGTTCATTCAAGTAAGGAGGTGGGGGACACGCTATTTTGTTGGGACGAATTGTAACAGCAATTGGTAAAAATTAGTTAGCTTAAATTTATTTTCTAGAAAGTTATGACTAAAGTAACTTCAGTCTAATGACAATATTAGCAACTTCATTCTTCCTTTACAAAGTCTGTAAAGTAATGTTTAAAACGAAGTCCTGCCGAAGTGTCCTCTTCAGCGTTGCCGTGTTGCGGAAGATCGTTTGGTACCGCCTTTGCCGTGGTCAGAGATTTACTTCTTGACTAGATGGAAAGCCAAGTGCTTCGTATTGGGAAGTTGAAGGATTATCTGTGGGGAATCTCTCATTCCATGCTTTGCAATTGTTTCTGCTTTCATTTGTGACGCAGTTCAACGTGTTCTTTAGAAAGTGCCTTTTACGCTGTTAAACGAGGCCCAAATCTCGATTATTGTGTATTACCTCCTTCTTTCAAAAAAGAAAATGGAAAAAAAGATTGCCGATTATTTTCTTGTGAGTCTTATTTAAGTGGCCCGATGAGTCATGTAAAAGTTATCTTGGTAAAAACGAAGCTCCTTCTGTGATACTAAGAGTAAACTGTGAGTTACCAGTTTCCTTTTTCTTTCTAATACTAAAACGTTAGTGTGTTTTAGTTGTTTTCCTTCGAGTGTCGAGAAGAGTAGTTGCGTGATGGGGCGCTGTCCGATTGCGGCGTCTGGCACTTTGGGCGTATGTTTGTTTTGTATCCGCTCGTGTATTTGGTGAAGGCAAGCAGGTTGAAAACTGTAAACAATTTTAGTATTAACAAGAGCAGGCCTCAGTATGCCTTCGGCCATTTACATGCTGCTTATTTCAGTTTCGATGTTTGAGTTCTTTTAAAGGCTAATACTAGCTCGCTGCGGGGTTGAGGTGTTTGTGGTTCTACCTTTCGATTAGGAAGCTCTCGCTGGGTGCATAATTATCTGTTACATGAAATAGCTCTCATGGGGTTATTGTGTCGGTAAGGCAACAAATTTTCAAAGTCCTTTATCATTATGTATATTATCTGCTGATAAGTGTCATTAATAGCTGACTCATGGAGCAACTTGTGCTTAAGCCTACCCTAACTGACAAATTTTGTCGTAATTCGGCCGTAAAGATTGCTAATGAACTAGTGACACAGTAATGAACAACGTTATGGAGTAAATTTTAAAGCTGCTTTATTTCCATTATTTGAAGCTTCCTTTAATTGCCTTTTTTGAAACCCGCCGATTCTACTCTCTATTTCGTATCTAAACTAGTACTGAATTTTTATGTTATCAAATAGCCTGTGCATACAGTTGTTATCTAAAGGCTTGATAAAGGTTATGCGTTTGCTGTGTTTTGACTTATTTCAGCAATGGATTTTGTATTACAACCACGGCCGGCGTCCAGTTGTACAGGCCATTTTAGACGAACACCTTGGCATTTCGCTACAGGGAGCATATATGTTGTCCAACCCCGGTAGCTGAACAGTTCGGCCTTCGCCGCCGTGCAGTGCGGACGTGTTGTTTCCGCCTGCGGAGCGCGCTCGCTCGCTGTGTTTACATTTCAGCGGCCGTCACTTAGTGTCGCTTACGTGTACTAGAACCATGGCCAACCGCTTTAGAAAATCAACTCTACGATTCAACTTCTGCAACGACTACGCACTACCAAAGGCCTTGGAAATGGAACGATTCCTACGCGACGTTGCTAAGATCCCAGCTTCCGACATCTTGGGCATCCATTTGTCCATATTAAGCAGTACGGTGTACGTCAAAGTCGTCAATGACGCGACGTGTGAAAGAATACTTTGTGACACTAAACATGGATAACGATTTTGCCACGCTGACGGCAATGTCGGTGCGGTCACTGTCGACCATGCAGGCTTGGGCATGCGCACCATACTACTTTTCGAACTCCTGTTCGAGCTCCCGGAGGAACACGTTATCGCAGATTTCCGCCCCTATGGCACTGTAAATGGCCACACTGCCGAACACTGGGAGCAATTCCAAAAGTATCCCGTTCTTAACGGTGCACGACAGATTACCATCGATCTCCATCGCCACGTTCCATCTACACTGCAAATTACCGGGTGCCGCGCGGTTGTCGCATACGACGGCCAACCCAAGACCTGTTCCGGGTGCGGCAAAGAAGGCCACCTCAGACCTGAGTGTTTTCAGCGACGGATCACTCAATTTCCAGCCGCTACCGTGGCACCTCCGGCTCCGACGACGGTTTCACCAATCACCTGCGCATCGTCGCTCTCTTCTCCTCCCACCGGCCCCCGCCCGTCGGATTGGTTCGAATGGCTCTGAGCACTATGGGACTCAACTGCTGAGGTCATAAGTCCCCTACAACTTAGAACTACTTAAACCTAACTAACCTAAGGATATCACACGCATCCATGCCCAAATCAGTAATCGAACCTGCGTCCGTAGCGGTCGCGCGGTTCCGGACTGTAGCGCCTAGAACCGCTCGGCCACACCTGCCGGTTCCGCCCGTCGGACCATGTACCGGTGAGCATTCCTGCTGCTACGGATACCGCCGGGGTCGACACGTCGCGCTCACAGCCAGACACTACTCCTGCGCCACTACCAACAGCGACGACTGCCGATCCCCACCCGCCCGATCATATGTACGCCCCTTCACTTGACGTTCCCGTGACGGCCTTCCTCCCAGCGCGCCGCGACTCCCTTTCGTCTTCCGACACAGAGGGACGAACACGCTAACAACGTTCATCTAAAAGGCGCACGATGGGGCGCCGTACGGTCTCGGAACGAGACGGATCACCTCCCCTTGATGCTCCAGAGGCCGTCCGAGCCGACGAAGCCTCGGAGAATCTGCACAACGATACGAATGACGACAACATGACGCCGACTGAGGCTGTGTCGGTACCTACTCTGCTGGCTCGCCCAGGTGCTCCTGAAACAATGGACTCCGCCGTTGCGACTGTCGCTAAGACGTTCTCCGTCCGTACGACCGAAGTGGAACGTACGACCATCATAACGACAGCGCCTTCAATGGCGTTGAGTGAGGAGGTCGATGAAGAACCGGACCACACCCTGAGGACAAAGGTACCGCAGACGGAAGCCTCGTTACACCGCTGATAACGCCGTCAGGTGGCGTACGGCAAGACTCGCCGTTGCCTCGTCCCTCTTCATCCGCCGCTGGTGGAGTTCCCGTCCACGGCGGATTACGGCTCCTAACCTACCGTGAAGCGACGATCAACACTAACACCATTAGCTCACCCGTGAAGCTTCAACTTCTGAGAGAGATGATTTGGGCATCGAACGCCGACATCGCACTACTACAGGAAGTACAGTTGGCCACATTTCAAGACGTCACGGATATAATACTTATCCTTCTCCTGGTGATCACCTGGGAAGCGGCGTAGCCATCTACGCCCGCGAAGGCATTCCGGTGGCCGATATCACATACCTTCCATCCGCTAGAGGCATTGCCATCACCGTCATGGGAACGCGTATTGTCAACATGTACGCTCCGTCAGGCTCCACCCGCAGACGCGACAGGGCACTCTTCTATTCAGAAGAAATCGCCCCTTTGTTTCTTGGACGCTGCAACCATTACTTGCTTTGGGAGCGGTTTTAATTGTGTCTTGCACCCTAAGGATCAAGTGCCCACTACAACACCTCTAAAGAACTGCGTCTTGTCTTCCGAGATCTGTTGCTCCGCGACACTTAGGAAGTTCGGCACGGCGACGCGCCTGGACATACTTACCAGGCGAGTCACTCCGCGAGCCGCCTTGATAGGATTTACGTCTCCCGGGACCTCACACCTGCAGTCCAAGGTGCAGAACTTTAGTCCTTGGCCTTTTCGGACCACTGTGCCTAAATCTGCAACATCCTCTTCCCGCAGCATGTGGTTCGGGCACCGTGAAAGCTAAACACCTCCCATCTTCATGATCCTGAAAGTCTTTAACGTGTTACCGAGACATGGGCCACCTGTGAACGTCGCTTACGTAAGTACTGCTCGACCTTGATCTGGTGGCAGGAATGTGCCAAACCTGCCATTCGACGCACCTTGATTCAGTAGGGCAAGGAAGTAGCTGCGTGGTGTCGGCACACTACTGACTATTTCTACACCTTTATCCGCGACCTGGACGCCCCCAACACCCAGAGGGAACGCAGCAGGATGAAGGCGCAAATTGTAACGTTGACACGCCGTAGACTGCAGGGGGCGATGGTGTGAACCCGATGTCAAGAATCGGCAGAACAAGAACATCCCACCATGCATCACATCACCTCCCATAGGAAACATCGATGGCAACGACTCATCACCGAGATCAACACCTGTCGTGCCCAGAAAGTCACTTGCCAGGCCGAAATCGTCGGTGCCTTTGTAGACCACTACCGCACAATGTACCAGGAGGAGACTACCAACAACCACGCTGAGGAGTCTGTGTTACCACACGTAACTCGCATCATCGCCAGCGACGAAGCGGACGAGCTGATGGAGCCAACTACGCGTGACGAAGTCCACGATGCAGTCAACAACGGTCCTTTGAATAAGTCACCGTGTTTCGACGGATTGCCGATAGAATTTTATCACGCTTTCCTCACACTAATGGCGTCACGGTGGACGACGATTTTTCTTGAACTGATAACGATGGGGAACGCCGTACCGCAGTCCTTTGTCACGGGAATTATTATACCCATTCACAAACACTGGGTGTGACAACAGCACATTACCGTCCCCTGACTCTGCTTAACGCAGATTATAAAATTGTTACACGCCTACTGGCGACGCGATGCCGCAAGGTCCTGCCTTGCATTCTATTCCCGTAACAGACAACTCCGGGTGGCTCAGTTAATATACAAACGGCCACAGGTGAATGTCGCGATTTAATTGCACTGGCAGCGGTGTGCAGACTCCGCGTCGCGGTGGTTGCCATTGATTTTGACAGCGCATTCGCAACGTGCGGCCACGTTTTCAGTTCTCAGTGATGAACCAAATGGGTTTTCCACCAGCCCCTACAGATGTCATCCGGCGCTTGTATGGCATCGCCGAATCGCTGATTCATGTTAATGGCCGGGACCAGTGACGATCCGGCGTTCCGTAAGGCTAGGTTGTCCACTTTCTACCCTACTCTATGCCATAAGTCTGGAGCCACTCATCGGGAGTCTAACGAGCCACCACTCTGGTCTCACTTTACGACAGCACAGTTTTCGATGTCGTGCATGTGCGGACGACCTCCTCCACTTGGTCCGCTCAAGGAGGGGAACAAAAACGGTACTTGATTTGATATCAAGGTACGGAACTGCAGCCGGCAGTAAAATGAATGTGGCTAAATCTACGGCGATGTCCATTGGACGCGGCCTCTCACACGACTACTTAGCACCTTACCCGTTTGTACAAAAACTACGATACCTTCGTATCATTTCAACCCCCACCGTGCGCCGCTCCGCTGCCATCAATTTTCGGCGTGCCCTCCAAACTATCCGCACAGCGCTGCGACAAAATCTTCTCGGCCGATTCGATTCTTTACAACGTGTCCAATTTCTCAATCTACACGTGGCGCCCAGGATGGTCCACATCGCACGGGTCCTCCCACTGCTATCAACCACTGGACGCAGCCTCCAGGCTGCTTTCGGATACTGTCTTACAGCCGGTACGCTCTAGGAGGTCCGCTACGACACGCTCACCCTACCCCCGCGAGCGGGAGGCCTCGGCCTTGTCAATGTGCGACACCGAGTGGCGTCCTTGTACATGTCCACCATGCACAAGCAGTGGCACGGGGGCACCTCCATTACGCGCATCGTGCTGGAAATTCTTGTGCTCGCGATCATAACACCACCAGTACCAGTCGGACACATCACGCACCACCTGACGCACATTTCTGATTTCGTCGTCGGCTTCAGTTACGCTCGCACACACTTACCGACCACGCGTTCTCCTCAACCGACAGATTTTTACACCACACTGCTTCGTTCCATATCCAGCAACAATATCGAACTCAGACATCCGTGCAAGCGGTGGCCCACAGTATGGCATCATAGCCACCAGCCTTTTCTTCCCTTCAACGTCCGGGTGACATGGTACCACGTCGCAAATGGAAAATTGAAAATTCGCTACAAATCAACGTCTTCACGCCATAGGACTAACGGACTCTCCACTTTGTTCCATTTGCCACCTCATGGATGAAGATGTCCACCAACTAACTTGTGCTGCCACCGGTGACGTGTGGAAACTTGGTCGGCAGTTCGTTGCCTGTTACCTCCGCGTTCCGCAGGACTCGATTGACCCATGGACTTTTATCCGTCCTGAAGATACTTATTTTCCCTCCACCAAAAGTCATTCGGTTGTATGGGTCAAGGGGTGGACGATCACCTACATGTATAATGATGGCGACAAATCACGCCTTGGTTTCTGGCAGTACTTACAAACCGCCCACAGTGGGCACAGTGGGCACAGTTGGGCACCGACCGCGCTACCGCGCTACCGCGCCTTCTTCGCCAATTACCTACACGCGATCTTTACGTCACCCCCACTCAGTTGGATGGTACCACACGTCAACAGCACTTCCGCCCCGCCCCCCCCCCCCCACCCTGCTGACATCTGAGACTCTCCGCGCTACTTTCTATATTGTCACCCACAGTGGAGTAGGTGCACGGACACGCGCCTTCTTTCTTTTATGCATTATACCAGAATACGCTCGTTTTCCCCCAACTCTACTGTCTATTGCTTCACACCTCTTAGCTTACATCAGTATTATTTTATTTCCTACACCTTGTTAATACAAAAGAAAAACTGCTCAACTTGTACGAGTGTAATGCCTCATACTATTTTCGCCAGAAGGATGGCAGTTCTTTTGTATTTAAGCTTGTACCTATAAAGATATTTTGTTCATTTACCCTGTTCCTGGTACAAAAAAATAGAACAAAAAAAATAGAACAAAAATTAGTTCAAAACGCTACTTTGAGAGAGAAATTCAGGGTTGGGAGGGGGAGGCATCGCGGCCAGGCCTCGGGTTGCGACCCCTGCCCGCCTTGTCTCTACCTGCTCGTAACTGACCGCTCTACTCTGGAAAAAAAAGTATGCTGAGCAAAATAAAGTCTCAGGATTCCTAATGACAGCTTACTTATGGCACAACCTATACAAATAAAAAAAAAGTGGACAGCGCGACGTAATATCAATCCTAAGGCTGCGGATTCGATTCCCGGCTGGGTCGGCGATTTTCTCCGCCCAGGGACTGGATGTTGTGTTGTCCTAATCATCATAATTTCAACCTCGTCGACGCCCAAGTCGCCAAAGTGGCGTCAAATCGAAAAATTTGCACCCGGCGAACGGCCTACCAGCCGGGAGGCTCTCGTCACACGACATTTACATTCGTAGCTCATTTGTTAGAAGGGCAGCCATCATTTCTAGTAGCGTGGGCTGCGTTCATTCTGCAGATTAGTATCTTTTGGCCTCCTTGTTTTCAAGACCAAACAAAGAGTTAAGTGTATTTCTACTTTTAAAGCTCTTTTAATTTTATGACCGTTTTTGTGGTTCTTTCATTTCTTTGAATCTTAGGCTGTTTTCCTCCATCGATTTGTTTTTTGATTGTTAAATACTCTTAGTTTATTTTACTGCCGTTTTACCTTTGGCGAAGTTACTGTTTTCTGTAGTTTCGAGCTCTTATAAATTTGAGACCAAATGTTGTTTACTTGGACAGCGAAACGGTTGCTCACGTGTTTTCATGCTTCTAAAATTTTAGTGCATTCACGGTTTTTTTTTTTTTTGGACAGTAAAGTAGAAAGCAAAATTTTAACTTTGTTGGAGTCCGAAACATTTTAAATTCTGAGTGTGAAAGAAAGGTGTTGTTCCTTTCAATGGTTAATGATGTTCTTAATTAACTTCCTCTCAGCAGTACTTACTGACGCCGACTTAGGCGCAAGTACCAGGCTCAGAACTGCTGGTTTTAAGGAGGAAAGGATACAAGGTGATTCAGTATTGGTTCCTGTCTGAATGATAAATGCTGAGTTAGTGCTTTAGTGAGAGACATTAATTATCAGAACGATAATTACAGGTAAGAGTGAAGCGAAGTATGTATTTCATTTCTGCAGACAACGGCCCCTAGTTTGTCCAGGAAATGCTCCGGTGGAAAAACGATTGCGTAATTAATATCTAGACCGCTACAAATGCCTTTACATCAGTAATTGAGTTAAGATTATTCTAAAGTAGTGTTCGAAGTGTTAATATTATTGCTTTCACTAGCGAATCCGAGTTCGACTTTTCGAAAGAAACCAAGATTGTAGCAGGGAGACGCAGTTTAACAGGCGCGAATAGATACTCGTAACAAAATATGATAAGGGTGCATTCCATCATCGAACAGAGAAGAGAATGTAAATCATTACAGACAAACTTCGTGAGTTTGATTATAGATTTACCTTGTTCCTGAATGTTTTGTCCTGCTGAGAACAATGTGTGAAGTGCAATGAACACATGTGGTTTGAAAGTAATTAAAGTAAAATAATTTATTGCGTGCGTATTATGCACTCGTATTTTCATCCTCCTGTGTTCTATTTACCTGTATACATTTAGTTGCGCAGTTGTTAATCAGGTCCCGCCTATGTCCGCAGCTTAACCTTCTTAAATATTAAGCAACTGATAAGAATATGTATAGGTCAAATGACAAAAGATTTTCGTAGCAACGTTGTCAGTAACTGGTTAGTACACTGCACAAATACTGACTATGAAGTGTAGCACAGCATCTCTGTATTGATGTAATACGCCCTGCTATGAAAAGCAATGCGAGCAAAACACAAGTAAGCGCTAGTAGTCCGTTAACTCCACAAGTTTGGTAGATTAACGTGAGATTGAGTAAAGAACGATAGAGTAGATGGTACGATACCTGTATGTGTGTTTTTGTTTAAAGGTGAGTAAATTAATTCCGCTGTAGTTAAATATTCATTATAGTCACATGTGTATTCATTATCAGTTGGTTACGCTTGCACATTCATTACAACCTCATTGCTTTTGTATATATTTGCGTCACTCAGACGTGCGTAAATAATCAGTCTTAGAAGAGTTTTTGTAGCGAGTATTTATCAAATGAACTTCTGCATCACTTAAAGTGACGAGTGCATAAATATAAACGCTGATCATTTGCACTTCAGGAATCTGTTTAAATAAGAAAAGATTAGTAACAGTCATTATTTTCTCCAGATTCCTGTTTAGCTATTGGCAGATGCAAGTGACTTGTTAAAATAACACGTCCTATAATATTACTGAAATGATTTCTGATTTATCTGGGAGAGAGACTATGTAAGATGATATCAAAGAACTCTGGATAAATACTGATCCTTTGGAGAGTCTATCATCCGGTGAAGTTGTTACCAAAATATTATTCAAGTTAATGTGTATAATCTATGACAGAGGGTACATATCATCGGACATTAGGAAACATCTGAGCGTCAGAAAACCAAATTAGCTAGTCAGATAGACGCATTGGCTAAAATTTGGCTCAACAGCTCATGCATCCGATTTGTTGATAAGAATAATATACAGAAGAATCGAAACGAAGCCGACGATCATGGAGGTGACGATTGATTTAGATGCGGGTACTAAGTGCAACCTGATCTGTCCTTCATGATGAAGGAAAGATTTTTAAGAACCATGATGCCTTCATATGGTTTACAGACCTAGCAAGAAACGTTCGGATAAATGGAGGTGGACACGGTATTTGCAATTTTCGTAAAAGTAGGTGTATGGTATACCTAAAGAAGGGTAGTATGCAATATATGAAAATAAACTAAGAATGGAAGACCAAGGAAGAAGTTATCAGAAGAAAAAAGGTGTGGGCAGGGATGCAGTCTTTTGCCCTACTGTTAAACCTGCACAGCGAAGATACAAAGTTGAAAACAAAAGAAAGTTTCAGGAGTAGTAGTAAAATCCATTGAGAACGGATAGCTAAACTAAGTTCACATGATGACATTTCTGCCCTTTGCGAAAGTGAGGAAGAATGACGGAACCTGCTGATTGGAATGAACACTCTAGTGAGGTATTACGAATGAAACGAACGAAGCCCAAAGTACTTAGTAAGGAATGTAGGTAAAATATTAGCTACAAGTAGAGAGAGTTAAGAGAACGTAAGTCACTGATTAAGGTTATTTTCACGGTACCAGATTTATCGGGAGAAGGCAAAAAAAGTAGAGAGGGGAAATGGATGAAACAAATAAATATGTACCTTGCTTCTAAGTGCTATCCTGAGATGAAGATGGCGCAGCGATTACGGAGAGTCACATAAAACCATTCAGAAATTTAATGGTTAAATAAATAAGTAAGCAGGACAGTAAGGATAGGATGTGCTACGCGAGATGGAACATAGAGGTTGAAAAAGAAATTTCAAGAACAAGACGTAGTTCGAAAAGTCTCTACCTTATCAGTAGACCCGATTTTCTACATTCTTATGTAGCACCACTTCGTAATTTTTTCGATTCTCTGTTATTCCGATTTTCACACAAACCATGTTTCACTGCTCCAAACGTACATTCCCAGAAATTTCTTCGACGTGGTCTATGTTTGCTACTAGTGGGTTTGTCTTAGCCGAGAATGCCTTTTTTTTTCCCAGTGCTAGTCTGCTTTCTATGTCCCCCTTGCTCCGTCCATCATAGGTTCTTCAACTTCGTCTACTTCGTGATCCCCAGTTTTGGTGATCAGTTTCACGCTGTTCTCATTTCTACTGCTACTCATTACTTTCGTCTTTCTTCTGTTTATTCTCTCCAATATTATTTACTCATTAGGTTGTTCGTTCCATTCAACGCATCATATAACTGCTCTTCACTTTCACTGAGGATGCAATGTCAATTGCAAAAGTTATAATTGATATCCTTTCACCTTCAATTTTAGTCTCACTCTTGAAACTATATTTTATTTCCTCCATTCCTTCTTCGAGGTGTAGACTAAACTACAGCGGAGAGAAACTGCAATCCTTCTACACCCTTTTTAGTCCGGACACTGCGCTCTTGGCTTTCCAGTCCTGTTCCCTGTTAGTTCTTGTCTATACTGCACATTAACTGTCTTTCCCCATAGCTTACCCTTAATTTCTCAGAATTTGGAACATGTTACAACATTTTATACTGTCGAACTCTTTTTCCAGGTCGACAAATCTTATGTAACTGGTTTGATTTTTCTTGATTCTTGTTCCCATAATCAATCGCAATTTGAGAACGGCTTATCTGGGGCCTTTACCTTTCCTAAAGCCAAAGTGTTCAACATCTAATTTTCTTTTCCGTTCTTCTGAATATTATTCTTGCAGCAACTTGGATGCATCACCTGTTAACCTGTTTGTGTGACAATTCTCACATTTTTCGGCTCTTTCAATCTAGGGAATTGTGTGGATTATGAATTTCCGAAAGTGGATGGTATATCGCCAGACTCATATACTCTACACACCAACGTGAATAGTCAGTTTGTTGCAACTTACCGTTACGCAATTTACAAGTGCTTTCAAAAACTTAACGTCAAATAAAGCACAAAGAGGAGATAACATTCCAGAGGATTTTCTTAAATGATTGGGTTGAGTCGCAACAAATCGACTATTCACGTTGGTATGTAGAGTGTATTGGACTGGCGGTATACCATCCCACTTTCGGAATATCATCATCCACTCAGTTCCCTAGACTGCAAGAGCCGAATGGTGAGAGAATTTTTACGAGCTATGGTGGGCTTAAAAAAGAAAATTACTTTTGTTCAAGTTATGGTATAGCTTTCCTCCCGTTTATGCCAGCTAAGTCGATAATGGTCACTGACCGAAACTCGTAGCGAATTGCGCAAAATAAACAACAGCTGAGGATTTCGCCATGCATTTTAAAAATGATTTGACGGATGAATACCGACGTTTGCAAACATATATAAATCATTTGCATTTAACAGTGTAATTTCCATTGCACACTTAATGTTACCACCATTTCATTTAATTTCAACGAAGGTTGTTTTGACGTTTCTATGTGCTGAAGCAGTCCTTCTGACAGTCATTCGTTCTTCGATTACTTCACACTTTTCCAGAAGTCGTTTTGCCTTAGCTTTCCTGCACTTCCTGTTTCTTTCATTCCGAAGAGTCTTGTATTACAGTATTCCTGAATTCCCTGAACGTGTTTGTGCTCCATTCTTTCGTCAACCAACTGAAATATATCTTCTCTTACACACGGTTCCTTCGCGGTTACCTATTTTTCGCTTTCTAGATTCCTTGATTGCCCTTTTTAGAAATGCCGTTCCTCTTCAACTAAACTGCCTACTGAACATATTCATTATTGCAGTACCTATGGACTCAGAGGACTTCAAGTGAATGTCAACATTCTTCAGTACTTCCATACCCACTTCTTACGCATTGATTCTCCCTGACTAGCCTCTTAAATTTCAGCGCACTCTTCATCATTATTAAATTGCAATCAGACTCTATCTGCATCTTGGTATGCCTTACCTTACAACACCTGATTTAGGAACTTATGCCTGACGATGACATATTGTAACTGGAATCTTCCCGTTTTATCTCGAGGTCTTTCCTCTTGTTTTTCTTGAACAGAATATTCGCTATAAATAACTGATATTTATTTCGGAACTTTGTTAGTCTTTCTGCTCTCTCGTTCCCATGGCCCATCCCATTTCCTCTTCTACCCATTCCCCCACAACCACTTTCCTACCCCCATATGAATTAGATTTTCGTCTTCCTTTGCGCATTGAATTACCCATTCAGTAACGTCATACATTTTCTATATTTCTTCATCCTCTGCCTGCGATGTTGCCATATACAAACGAACAAATGATTTCCTTGTTGGTTTGCTGTCGATTCTGATGGGAACAACCCTGTTACTGAACTCTTCACAGCTTTCCTCCCTTTTTTGCCAGCTAAGTTGATAATGGTCACTAACCAAAACTAAAAGTTCTGCTCCTGCTGATATTACCCTGTATTCGTCTGGCCAGAAATCCTTGTCTACTTTACATTTCATTTCATTGTCCCCTACTAGAGCTACACTGAGCCTTAGCGTTGCCTTTTCAGAGTTCCATGCTTCGCTAATAAGTTCATAATTCTGACGTTCAACGCTCCGATCGTAGAACGTTACTCTTCCGTCGGTTACTCATTTTTTTATGGTCACCTCCCTCTTGGCAGTCCTATATCAGAGATCCGAATGGGAGACTAGTCCGGAGTATTTTGCCAATGGAGAGATCATCACATCACATCACACACACACACACACACACACACACACACACACACACAGCCAAAGAGTCAGTGTCTGTGTTGCTATCGATCGGGGAGTGAGCATCAGTTTATTCGAACCACGTGATGCAACTTCAAGTTTTAATTTCTTATTCCAATTGTACAGAATTTCACTTCTGTTGGTACGTTGGGGAGTTATTTATACGCAAGTTGGAGGTGGAGGGGAGAGAAATGAAAACAGAGAGACTGTTGATGTCGGCTTCGTCGGATCTTGACGCGGAATCAGCGAGGACAAGTGAAAGTATGTGTCAGATCGGGATTCGAAACCGGGATCTCCTGCTCACTAGGTTGTTTCGTTCACCATTCGGTCATCTGGACAAAATATTTATACCAAAAACGCGGGCTATCAGAGTACGCCTCTCGGCCGACCCACACTCCCATCAAGCGCCCGCCACCAATCCTCACTCCCCGACTATGTCCTTCGCGCTCGCTAGTCTTAAGATTAGTGCAGGTCTGACATGTCCGAAAGAAGAGACACCACGCTTTCGTATAAGACAATTATTTGCCTCATACTTCCCGGTTTAGCAAGTGTTTGAGTGCTGCTCGTATTCAAAGACGACATGGCGAGTGAGGCTTGAACGCTACCACTCCTAGGCGAACTAAACTATCTTTGACAGGTCCGGCTGATGGTTGATAAACACAGAATTTGTGGAACTGTGAACAGGATTTGATTCTGAACTGTGCTAGGTACTGGGAAAAGAATGCACTGTAGCCGACATGTTAGTGTTTTGTTCTTTCAATACGAAGGAGTTTGATTATTAGGTCTTCCTTGAAATCTGGGTAAGTGATTTCAGTAGGTATTTCCTCTGGGCCTCAAAGTATGAAACAAGATTCGTTTAAAGTAATGGAGAGCTGGGAATATGGGCGGAATAATCCACCGTACTCATGAAAATATTTTGGACGGAAAACACGACCAAAAGTCTTGTGGCGGCGCGGTGCATTGCAAAGTTCCACTCACGTGGTGGTGAATCTCTTCTTACACACACGCCTCCTTGAAGCTACTGACATGCAGTTCTCAGACGAAAAAAGCTATATAAAAAGCAGCTGTGCACAGCGTAACCACTAGCTGCTCTAAATTTGTTTTGTTGGTGGAAGGAATATTTAAATGAAGGTATTTGTGTGCGTAAAATTTAACCCTGTTACAGTAGGATTGTGTACACCAGTCACTCCCAAGCCTTATTCTAAACTGTACTAACTCTGAAAAGTACACAAGCACACATCAGTTATAAGTGTAGACAGTTTAAGATAATTATGAACTATATTTTACTGTAAGTTTACAATTGGATTGTTTATTTTTGAATAGCTTGCTCAAATGTTGCTATAATCAGTGTCACGTAACACAATGTTCACGTTCGCGAATAAGTAACGCGTCACACGGAATAAAGTTATTTAAGACATCACTAAAACTTCTGAATTTCACGCTGTACCTTAAAGCGAACTCCCTTCCACACTGTAGGGTACTTCTAAAATATTTTGGTGCCGAAATATCCCAATATTAATAATTTTTAACGGAGCATATACACTATGTGATAAAAAGTATCCGGACACCCCCAGAAACATACTTTTTCATATTAGCTGCATTGTATTGCCACCTACTGCCAGGTACTGCATATCAGCGACCTCAGTAGTCATTAGACATCGTGAGAGAGTAGAATGGGGCACTCCGCGGAACTCACGGACTTCGAACGTGGGTCAGGTGATTGGGTGTCACTTGTGTCATACGTCTGTACTCGAGATTTCCACACTCCTAAACAACTCTACGTCCACTGTTTCCGATGTGATAGTGGAAACAAGTAGGGACACGTACAGCACAAAGGCGTACAGGTCGACCTCGTCTGTTGACTGACAGATACCGCCGACAGTTGAAGAGGGTCGTAAAGTGTAATAGGCAGACGTCTATCCAGACCATCACACAGGAATTCCAAAGTGCATCAGAATCCACTGCAAGTACTATGACAGGTAGGCGGGAGGTGAGAAAACTTGTATTTCATGGTCGATCGGCTGCTCATAAGTCACACATCACGCCGGTAAATGCCAAACGACGCATCGCTTGGTGAAAGGATTGTAAACATTGGACGATTGAACGAACAGTGGAAAAACGTTGTGTGGAGTGACGAATCACGGTACACAATGTGGCGATCCGATGGGATGGTATGGGTATGGCGAAGGCGGCGTAAACCTCATCTGGTATCGTGTGTAGCGCCAACAGTAAAATTCAGAGGCGGTGGTTATGGTTTGGTCGTCTTTTTTGGTGGAGAGGGCTTGCACTTACTGTTGCTTTGCGTGGCACTTTCAAAGAACAGGCATACATTGACACTTTAAGGACCTTCTTGCTTCCCACTGTTGAAGAGCAATTCGGGGATGACGACTGCATCTTTCAACATGATTGAGCACCTGTTCATAATCCACGGCCTATGGAGGAGTGGTTACATGACAGTAACACCCCTGTAATGGACTAGCTTGCACAGAGTCCTGACCTGAATCCTACAGAATACCTTTGGGATGTTTTGGAACGCCGACTTCATGCCAGGCCCCACCGACCGACATCGATACCTCTCCTCAGTGCAGCACTCCGTGAAGGATGGGCTGCCATTCCCCAAAAAACCTTCCAGCACCTGATTGAACAAATGCGTGCGAGAGTGGAAGCTGTCATCAAGGCTTAGGTTGGGTCAACACCATTCTGAATTGCAGCATTACCGGTGGAGTACGCCACGAACTTGTAAGCCATTTTCAGCCAGGTGTCTGGATACCTTTGATCAAATAGTGTATAAATAGGTCTGATCCCAGCCCCGACTCTCCTCTCTCTCCACAGAAAAGTAGTTACTAGTTCCGCAAAAAAAACGAGCGAATATGCTAATTTGCGATTGCGAGAGCAACATCACAGTCAATCAGAAAGCAGCATCAAATCAGCTCAATCCCGCGCATGTATACAACCCAATCTAAATTTGCAAAATACCTCACTCCATCAAAACAGTAAATTAACATAAATAGATTTTGAAAGCTCACAAATATAAAATTAATTCCCTCTTATAAAAACTACTTTTCCGAAATCATAATCTCACTTCCGCAGTGCCATAAACTGACGAAATAGTTTATAACGAATTCCCCGGTACGAATGACTAACACACACGTCGTTCTCGAACATTCCTCAAGTGACCAATTACTTCGCTGTATAGTATAAAAACTTTACATAAAACATTATTTCACATTCACACCTTCATTCACCTTCATAGCTAAGCACAATAATAGTAGTAATTAATAAACAATTAGAATATTAAACAAACAGAACTGCAAATAAAAATGACGATATTTTGACTGTTGCTCAAACAGTGTGCGTCAGCTAGTGACCTCTACCAGATTGCATAGAAACTATATACACAGCGGCATCTGACGTCACCCTTCCTGCACGTGACTCATACTGCACGTCTTAATCACTGCCGTAACGTACAATCTAAATAGGCAGGACATAGAGATGCTACGCCACATTCCCACGCGTGCGAATGAGTTTCAATGAACTATTCAAATGATCGAAACGAAGAAATACAAAAGTAGATGCCCTTGTCATCGAATGTGTCACACTGTATTTCATCATCTATGCTATCTCGGTGTTGAATTTCCAACAACTTGTGCCTTTCTTTTCTCTAACTACTTTCGTCTATCACGACTGCATAATCTAGGAGACTGCAACGTATGAAGGCAAGGCGACAATGTCGACAGATGCGCGCGCGACTATTCGATTCTCTTGCACTCGAACTTTTAACACCTCTACCAATAAACAAAAATGCAATTTACAAGCCATCAATAAAAAATACAGAAAAAAGAATGTAGCTATTCCAGTGGAATGGCATGGAAGGGAATCAGTAGTTAGGAACATACGAGAAAGAGGAAAGGTTTCAAAGTTTAGGTAGGAAAAAAAAAAACTGATGTTCGCCGATAGCATTGTAATTTCGTCAGAGATGACAAAGAACTGAGATATCAGTGACTTGAATGTTTGTTATAAAATTAATATTAAAGAAACTAAAACGTCAGTAACGTAATGTAGCTGACTCAAATAATATTATTAACCACTATGCGAATTAAATTAGGAAAAGTGACACTGAAAGTAGTGGATGAGTTTTGTTAGTTTAACAACAAGACGTCTTATGATGGACAAAGTTGACTAAATGAAACACACACTGGTAACAGCAAGAGAACCCTTCTGTAATAGATAATTTGTAAACATCTTTGATGTTACTTGATATGCAAATTACTAATGAGTTCACCTCACGCTGGGCTCCAAATATGTGATGAACTGGGAATTCTTCGAGTTCTTACAGAAAATTAAATGCAGATTATAACTTAAATTGTCCCACGTTGGGAGACGGTAATTAATCGTCATCAAACTACAAAAGTTTATGAGATTAAGGGATTGGTGTTGAATGGAACAGAGTAATTAAAACATTAAATAAATGTGTTTCATACACTATCGTTTATACAAAACAAAACAAAGTTTACAAAGCTCTGGGCCGATGTGATTAGGCTTGAACTCGACTCACTTATTAAGGGGTAGGAGGGGCAAATGAATAATCTCACCACTATTCGTCGTTATTTGTCACGTGGCGATGTCGGCGTCAGGGTGCCTATTCTGCATCTTTACGCCATTATGCCGATCGTATCGGTCGGTGGTCAAGAGCACCGAACGGTCTAGTATTCGAATTAGAGTCCCATCTTTATTCAGTATGCATTCCGGTAGCGATACCGTTCGGATCTAGAGAACCGAAGCGCTGCTGTCGATTCGCGTCGCGCAAGCCAATGAAAAGCAAAAGGCAGCACATCTGCGCATGCGCATTGTGGCGCGCACAGTGCCACGAACACAAAGCGGCTAGCAGACGACACAGGCGCGCTGTTCTTCGCTGTACCGAACTTGCGTTTTCACAGTACGAAGTGTTGCTAAAATACCAGCGGAAATGTCGGACGAAAATGATTCTCAGCTGAAATGCATAGAAATTGTTACAGTTTCCCTGACCGCATGTTTCCGTGCATGCATAATAACGATAGCGTTTTTGACTGTATTCTGCAGATTGTCGTAAATTCCGCATTATCTCATATTATTCTCATTCACACTGACATCGTGTTTTGGATTTTACGTTTCGGAAAATGAGTAAGAAATAGTGTTATCTCATCTTCAAAAAATGGTTCAAATGGCTCTGAGCACTATGGGACTCAACTGTTGAGGTCATAAGTCCCCTAGAACTTAGAACTACTTAAACCTAACTAACCTAAGGACATCACACACATTCATGCCCGAGGCAGGATTCGAACCTGCGACCGTAGCGGTCGCGCGGTTCCAGACTGTAGCGCCAGAACCGCTCGGCCACCAGCGGCCGGCTATCTCATCTTATTCTCATTCACACTGACATGGTGTTTTGGATTTTACGTTTCGGAAAATGAGTTAGAAATAGTGTGTACTACCACATTCCACTGATACATCTATAAAAACACCCGAAAAATTGACTGAGAGTTTCAAAGAATAAGAAGATAAACAGAATGTGGTTATAACTCGCTCCTAGAGATCCAAACAATTAAGTAGCCCATTTCCCTATATGATACGTCAACGATTTCGGTCTTAAAACCAAAATTGAATAAACGGGTTTTAGAGAGCTCCTGCAGTTCATCGAAGTTTATAACATGCATGTCATGAATAAAAATGTTTCGTATATGGTGCTACAGTCTAAAAATATTACGGCGGAGATCTTTCATCTCTGTCTGCTGTTGCTGAGTATTCCATCGCAGATAAATACTTGTGACAAGCAAGAGTATGAAGATCACTGCTGCTAGTTACATTCCCAGTAATTTAAGTTGTGCTCCTAGCTTCCTGTCTAACTGCATACTCGGAAATCGCTACATATTCGGAAAAAATGGTGAATTGTTTCTGACAAGGAAAAATATAAACGTCATTTGACGGTTGTTTCACTCACAGCAATTTCATATTTCTTTTTTTAAACAAACAGAAATCACTACATCATTACTGAGGAAGTGCGCTCTTAGATGTAAGTAATATTGCAGAAAAATCTTATCTTACACGAATAACAATGTCTCAAAGTGTTGCATATATGAAAAAAAAAAGTTGTCTCTATCCTTGTGCGAACCCGTGTCCTTGGGTGGGGCAATCCCACACGCTAACCACATGCCTACTTTAATCAACACCTACAAATGGCTGAAAACTTATACTATTGCGGAGGAACGTAGGCTGACGGTTGCCAAACGATGATGCATAAGTCAGAAATGCGTAATAGGTTGGAAGGTTTCTAATATCAGACATCACATTATTGCTTTCCATTGTTACTTCAAAGTTGTAAACACATTTCAATAATTACTATCTAAACCATTTGTGGGAAAAAGTGCACAAAGTCACTAGTAACGTCAGTTCACACTCATGTAATATACGTAAGCAGAGCTGATATCTTGATATTTAATGATCTTTAAACTGTTATTTGCATTAAAATAACACATATTTTGAGAAAATATTGACCGAAAAGGTTTTCTTTCTGGGTGTAATCATTCACAGTAACATCTGAACCTAACCATATTTCTATCAAAGGAAAATAGTATATTATGAACTCATTTTCCAACTGGATGCGTCCTCTGGTGATTCTTTAATAACACAATCACTAAATCCAAAGCTAAAACAGCTAAATATGTTTAAAATAACAAATTATAGGTGCACATAAACCACAGCTCACCGATTGACAGGGCCACACCGAAATCCAAAACCTCTCGGTACAATTGTCATAAAATCGGTGGGAGGACCGCCCGATAACAGGTCTCAGAAGCTTACTGAATAGGATATTTCGATAAAGAACCGAAAATGACGTCATTACTGAAACGAACCAACTACACAGATCGATATGAATGATACAGAATAGGGCCCCAGGCACTGGGTCGGTATTTTGCTCCGCTTCGGAGCTGTGCGGCGCAAGCAGGTCGTCCTTCCGGATGATCTGCGGCTGTGCAGTAACGTCGCTGTGGTTTTCACGGCTGAAGGAGTGTTACCACGGCATCGGGGAGGAACCGGACCATAATGATTCGTCCTTTTAACATGGGAAAGAAAGAGATTAAGCCACGGAGTAACGATGAACATTACGATGGGAGTCAGGATCAGATTCGAAATCAGCAGACTAAGCAGGCGATGGATGGAAGAGCATGCATGTTCTCTTGCTTCCATGCTGTCTCACCAATCCTCTTCTACTCTCCTCACTCGGCTAAGCAATCGGACACCTCGAATTTTTTCCGCTTTCGGCGTTGTCATTGGCGGACTAAATTTGTATGCCGCCAAACGACCGATTGTAGGATGTAGGATGGAACTTTTCTGTCTTGTAAACGCTGGTGTATGACTCGAGAATTGGTATCTTTCTCACGTTTTCACTGGCAAGGCTGTTCCCAAAGTCGATCGGACATTGTTGCAGCGTTTTTCTTTATTTCTTAATAGCTCTGAAAGCAGCAACACATCACTTCTTTGTAAGATCTATATCTGCATGAGACTTAACATATTTTACGATTTTGCCTTATCTAACAACCTGCTGGCGTTAGTGACTTACAAGCAACTTCCTCACTGCCCAGAAGACATGTTTAAGCAGTCTGACTTCTTCCTCAGTTCTTTAGATTCATTCACTTCCGTGTGCAGTCCCAATGCCGGCAGAAGTCTACTCATTATCGGCAAGTGTCACACTCTTTAAGGCAGGCGAAAATAGCTGCTCCCAGCCAGAAGTGTTACATCCCTTGAGGTGTGCGCTCCAGCCCCTTTTGTATGATCTACGTTTGTACCTGCTGAGGTCCAAAATTATCTGCACGTTTATCAATGTCCTCCATGCTCTTGGCAAAATGTGTCCATTTTCAACTAAGCTAAGGATACCCACAGGCCACCCCCTGCTTCTTTGTAGAACGTGTCTCTAGTGCTTGCTGCGAGAGGTCCAGCGTTTTTGCCTCGTCTTGGGCTGCTTGTGCTGTGGATCAGCGGAACTGACCCCCAACGGAGATATCAATAGAAGTGTATGGAAGGAAGACTTTTGTGCAGGTATTTCTCCATAGTCTTGCATTCTAGCCTTGGATGATTATGAGAGATGGACGATAGACAGTCCAGACAAGAAGAGAATAGAGCCTTCAGAAATATGGCAGTACAGGTGAAAAGCACGAGGAGGACTGGGATCATACTGTGAAAATTTTTGACATAACTTAACAAAAAGTTGACAATAATGAGCTTTGTTTAACTGCACGGCACATTTTCTCCACCTACAGATATTTTTTTAAATCATGGTCGTGCTGAAAGACGGCGGATGCATTGCGTTATATGGTGCACAGGAGGGCATCCACGACTGAGTTGGGGATAGTTGTGGACGGAAGTAGGGAGTCAGCTACAGCAATCTTAACTAGTCTCATTACCCAGAAGCCAGCGCTGCGTCTGTGGTCTGTGTCTACTGCGTGTCATCTGAGTCAGCATTGGGTGTGGGTAACAACGGCGGCAACCAAGGCTTGTGGCTCGGGCTGTGCTTGGAGATGGGCAGTGACGTGAAGTCGGAGATTGTGTAGCGTACAAGGTGGAGTGGCAGGGCGTCCTGAGGGCCCCAACTAATGGTGTGTGCAGTACACTTGCCAGATGAGATGACAGTCAGCACGGACGGGGCTACTGCGTGGACAACAAGATGGAGAGTTTACAAGTTGTGACACAGTCACGAAAAAGATTCCTGCTATTGAGGAAAGTATTTGATTTATTATAATTCCGGTCGTGCATTACTACGCTTATGTGTAACAGTGCGTACGTGATTACAAATAAAGATTATGATTCCAGATTGGAATTATAATAAAGTAAATATTACAGAGTGGATCCAGTCTTTTCCTGTCCAGATGCACAGCAAATCCAGGTGATAAGGAGTGCTACCTGAGTGCTTACGCAACTACGGTGGTAGCCCGGTGGCTTTGTGATTGGAGCACCGTGTATTGTGCGAACATGCTATGAAACGTCCCCTTAGAAAAATTATACATGACTGTGCTTAAACTGACACACAATATTTTTTAGCGCAACGCAACCTGACTTTCAATAATCCCTACAAAAGAATGGCCGTGACTAACATTAACCTATACGTTTCACAAATCACTTACCTCACAAAAATCTTCGTTACTCGAACTACTGCAAAACAGCGAGAGCGACTACTGCCAGCTAAATAAAAGATTCAAGCTACGGAAGGCAGTAACTACTGATAGGCATAGTTAGCAAATGAAGGATTTTAACAGAGAACAAACAATGTATTTACCTTAATAGTCATAATATATATAGCAGTTCATGACATCCAGTCCTACAAATTTCAAAACTCCGCCATCTCTCTCCCCACATCCACCACTGCTGGCGGCTCACCTCCAACTGCGCAACGCTACGCGCTGTTAACATCCAGGTGCCCAACACAATAATAGCCAACAACAATGCAAACCAGCCACAGACTGCACACAGCAGAGCCAGTGATTTTCATACAGAGCACTACGTGGAGAAACCTAAATAGCCTACTTACGTAGCCCCCATGCTCCCCACAAAAAAATTTTACAAATTGTTTTGGGCAGTGGCCAATAATGATTTGATAAAGTTTTTCATAATTACAATAACAAATATATCAAATGCACACACTTATTGATACCATGTTGGTCAAAAGCTAAAATTTTCTCACAGTCCATAAAGACAGTCCTGATCATTCATCACAGTAAAATTGCAGTGTTGTTTTTTTTTTTTCTCAAAGTCTGAGAAGTAAAAGAGAATGCACACAGAAGAAGTGGATTTCCAAGCAATCTTGAAGAAGTAGTGTTGTCCTTCCAATTGAAAGACAGTGTTGACTCTCGACATGCAGACAGGTCATGGGCCACAACAGAGCAAACCCACTGCAGAGTCAGTCGAAGTTTTGAAGAATATTGGTAGGTAGGTCATCACAGAGTAGACCCACTGTGGTCCTGGTAGAGGTTACGGTATTGGTGGGCCACCAGAGGTGCAGACCCACTGCAATCCTTGTAGAAATAATGGTATTGATGGATCATCAAAGGTGTAGACCCACTGTAGTCCTTGTAGAGATGGCCAGCAGCCATCTGCTGCGACTGTGCAGGTGCACAATCACCATCGAAGAGTCTTGCGGATAATATAGCAAGTCCATAACCACCACTTGTGCACTCACAAAGTTTTTGGAATTGACCTTAGAACCAGCAATGCTGTTAATCAGTCCCTTGCTGAATTATTAACACACGTGCAAACACTAACATTCCCTACTTCTCACATATTGTCCATATACTATGACCAACAGAAACGTGTGCAGTGAAATGGAACTTACAAGATAATAATATGATGAACTGGTGTCAATTACAATTTTATAACATAAGAATACAATTACAAAGGTACAAAATACATCATTAAAGAACATAACAATACAGATAACATTTGTAGTACAGGCTTTACAAAAGAATCGAAATAACATATACATCAGTGTTACAGGAATTATGACATGAGTACATACATAAAAGATCAGAATAACTTTCGAAACATCAACTCCACACATGAGCATTAAAACAGAACGGAGTAAATAATGTCTAAACATCTTTACAAAGAAAATAACATATTATCAGAAGAATTCTACAACATAACTCTTATTAGCTAAACACATTAAGACAGGAAAAACACAAATTCACATAGTGTAATAACACAAAAATACAGGACAGGGTTTGTTTTCAGTGTGACATTTGGTACTGCAGTCCACCCCACAACTTCATTCCATATATCTTTCCTCTTATTTCAACATTTGTTTCCACCAAAAAAATTCTATCCAAGCATGCTTTCTGTATTTATATGTTCACACATTTATTACCTCATTATTTATTTTCCATTATCTTACCTCATCATTTATTTCCTAGAAAATCCTACCTAAACCTGTTGTCCCTAAACCCTACTCTTTTGGTTCATATCCTCTTTCAAAATACTTTTTTGCCCAAACCATTTTCTTATAGCTTCTCAATGCATTTCTTCCAATTCATCACAACTTGTTCTCTTATATTGCCTACTCCATCTTAAGTTAACTTAAATCTACTGAGCTCAGATGCTAAACTAAGGGACGAGGCAATGCACCAGCACAAAATAATTAACACAAACAGCAATGACAAAAAAATTGAAATTGGCAAAGGAAGCAGCAGTAAATCTAAATTACCAAGCAAATGCAACATTACAACTAATATGAGCGAATGTGCGACAACAACAAAAACAAATCAGTAGTAAAACTGGCTTAACAGAGTAATACAAAGTGAAATTTAGTAGCACTATGCCTGGCAAACAGCAGCAGCAAATGCAGTAACTTATATCTAAACATGACAAAGCTCAAGCAGAAAAAATATTACAGTAAAAATAGCCATGTTTAATACCTATGTCACATCTTAACACTAGAGAGATGCATCACGAGAACTTACACTAGCAGATAAGTTACCAAATCGTAAAGAAATTATTTATGCAATTCCTGTGAAGGGAAATGTCTATTTATGTGCCCTCGGTTTCTTGGAAGTAGATCATAAATTTCTTATTGACTGGATCTTTAGGCATAAAATAACTATATTAGTACATCTATTAAATTTTATTTTAACCATTGCTGCAGTGCAGCTAGAAACTAGATATTAAACAAAATGAGTAAATAAATACATAAAGCAAGCCATATGGCATTTCTCTCAATTAGCAAGAAAATAGCCGTGAAATGTTTCTCATCGTTTCATTAGGCATTTTAGTAAATATCATAAATTAAGAGCTCCACATTATAATCATATGTTTTCAAGATTGAGCGTGTCGTATTTGCAATGCTTTCTACAAAGGAATGTCAATAGCGAGGATAATGGCCTCCTGTTTTTTTCACCTGTGCCTCTGAAAGGCACACACTAATGGCTTTTTTCCAGGCAACTGTCGGACAGCTGGGTGCCCACGACGTATTACGTGCAGGTGGTCACTTAACTTTTTAACCCGAAATATTTACAACACCAGTTTGCACTACAGTGACAGTCTCATATAAAAATTTCACAGGTCGAGAATTTGCGTTTCAAAACTGTAGAAACAAAATCCTGTAAATATAACAGTGTCCAAAAAATTTTCGCCAGCATAGTGATACATTCACGCATATACACACATTTCATAACTCTTAAAGTATGATTCTCGGTTTCCAACATCCTTTTTCACAAACCAGATTCCTTAACTTCTATTCATTATTCATATACATACAAACACGTAATCACATTCCTCATATAGCATCAGCTTATTGATCATAAACATACCTGAACAGCATAATACACATTGTCATCGTAATAATATCATAAGATCTCAGTCAATTCTCAAAATTGTCGTAGCTTCCTCCAATAATTTCAAAACCTAAAAAAAATTCTCTGCTCATTTCAATAGTGTTATCTACCTCAAACAAACTTTAAAATCATGATCCCATATCAAATGCATCGTTCAAAGCTCTCATAGTATCACAATGGTTCCAAAAAAATATGAGCACTTCACACAGTACAGACAAAATACAGTTCCATAAGTGTGAAGTTATCCAACTATGTACTTGTGTAAACATGTGTCACTGATGTAGTAAAAAAAAGTTTGTTTCTCTGTTAAATAATCAGTTAGCTGTGTAATTCCATGTTAGAGGAATATGGTACCGATGTGTACAGTTGTATAAGCAAATACCATATTAGCTAGGGCTCCTTGTGCTTGCCAAACACATGGTACACAATGTAGGCGTGTACCCCCCTGAGGATTAATATAATTATACCCTCAGGTGTTACAGATTACAGCACTGAAATAAAATGTATCACGGAAAACCTTTGTATCATTGTAATTCAAAAATCTTTAAAAATAAATGTTTTAAACACAAAATTAATCACTCAGATACGTGTACTGTAGCGCTAAACTGTGCGTATTGTTGTCAGATAATCTCTGTCATTACTTAAGGGTAATAAATGTGCCAAGTGTCGTAATTATTGTCGTCCGTAAGCAAAGTTCTGTAGAAGTCAATGTACTTACCTCACAATAAACAAAAGCGAAATGCTATGCGTATAGATATCGTAGTTATTACGTACATTAGCGTGATCAAGAAAGTACTATATTGTAACATATTGTTGTGCTACGAAAAAGGCTGTCTCATTGTAGCTATACCACAAAAGTTATTACTAAAACATGTTTTACTTTCCAGAATAATACAGAAAAACTGTGCAGGTATAAAACAGATACACCGCAAAAGCAACAATGTAAATTGTGTCACTTATTAGTAACGTCGTATTATATAATCGCGTAGCTGTCAAAGAAACCAAATACTAAGTCAACTTTAATTTCACCGAATGTACTTCAAATAAAGAATGTCTTTTCAAGTAAACCAAAATGTTGCATGAAAATCTCATTAGCAGTGCCGGTATATGTTCTAAGTATGTGAGCCTTATAGTCGTTACATGATCGTGCAACTAACAAGCAAGAATGTACAAATAACAACGCTGTGTCCTCTGTTCACTATAACAATGAATTTGTAAATACTATCTAAATATGTTTCCTAGGTTCTAGACTGGATAACGTCAAAGCATTGTTGCATGTTAACAGTTTCTAAGTGTGACAAATTGTACTAGTAGCGTGAAGTGAAAAATTTTATTGGGAAGACTTAAGTTAAAAAGCAGATTATCTTTCCATAAACGGTGTTACATGCGAAATGTGGTGCAAGCCTTTACTCTTCCTACAATGCAGACCTCCAGCTTCAACGGAATTATCATGTGATATATGGTATTTCGGTAAAGAATGCTCAAATTTTTCTCAAGGTTAGCGTCTATGTTATTTTTCTTTGAACCAGTTGGCGCAAGTGGCTGCCTGCGGTGCGAGTCATTGTCTGTCTCTTTGTTGGCGAGCGTCGTTATTGGGACTAGGAGACCTAACTTCTACAAATTCACCTTGCCGAGAAGGCCCTGCCCTGTTTGAAACTCGCCAGTTCTGATGGAATTCAGGTCTGCCGCATTGTCGGTAGTTTACATAGTTTCTTGTTTGTCGGTCATGTGGTGGAGAATTTCTCCCGGAATCGTAACTGCGTGGTGGACCGTTGCGTCTGAAGTTATTCTGTCACCCTTGATAATAATTGTTTTTGTTCCCATATTGTCTGTTTCTATAGAAATCTCTGTCATATTCATTACTACGGAAATGCGATCTTTCTCTGTAACTATTATTACTCTGCCAGAGGTTGTCATATGGGTGGTGTCTGTTTTGGTCACGATTTGCGTTGTAAGAATAGACTTGTCGTGTTCAGTTATTGTTTCTGTCGTCACAGAATTGTGACGGATGTGACCTGTAGTGATTGTTTTCCTGTTTTTCGCATCCCGCGACTGTCTGTGTCAATTACTAATTCTTGTAAGAGTCCCTGAAAAGCGTCAATGTCGTCTTTGCAACGTCCTGCCAAAATAACATTTCTTAAATGTTCAGGCAATTTCATTAAGCAAATGCGGATGGGTTCTGAGGTGCTGTATGGGTTTGACAGGTACAGATTCTTGTGCAACATGTCTTCAAAATATTTCACAAGACTGGAAAATTCAGATTGTTCGAAATGTTTCATCATTATGATGCTATGTTTTACTCGGTCTTGTGTAGCTTGAGACCAATACGCTGAGAGGAAGGCATGATAAAATTCTCCTTCACTGTGGCAGTCGTGAATGACCGATCGCATTCTTACAGCTGGTTCATTCTCTAAATACCCACACATAAATTCTAATCTGTGCTCTAATGACCAGTTGGGAGGAAAACAATGAGAGAATTGATGAAGCCACGCTTGTGGATGAATGTCGTTGCCAGAATTCTTAAATGTTTTGAATTTACGTGTAGCAATAAACAGCTTATAGTCTAAATCATCATGTCGGCGAGTCGCATATCGGTCATTGTTACGTCGTGTCGGCGGTTCCATCTCAAAATTCGGTGCACCTTGCCAATTTCTTTCATAATTTCCGAAATGCCCTGTGTTATTATTTTGTGACTTTTCCGTATTTCTAAGTTCCTCTTCCCGTGTTGGAGCGCGAGTGTCCTCTGAAATATGTAATTCTTGTATTACTTGTGCCAACTGATCTTGTGCTTCCCGAATTTCTCTTTTGTATTGTGTATTGATTTGATTTTGATTTTGTTAGAATTTTCTAATTTGTTCATACTCTTCAGTGTCAGTGAAGGCTACAGGTCTTGTGTCATTCAGATCATCATCTACCTTTGTAGATAAATTAATTAGCTGATCCGAAAGTTCGACTACTTTCTCTGATAATGAACTAATTTCCTCCATGTGTCTTTCTGAACCAATTTTCAGGGTATCTACTGTGTCCTTTAAGTTTTCCTGAGTTTTTGCAAGTTGCGTAACCGAATCGGTAGATGCAACTGAGTCAATTTTAGCTTGCAAGATGTCGTGATTTTCATGAACAATGGTTTGCAGTTCTTTTATGGCTGCTTCGTGATTCTGTAATGCATTTTCATGCCGCGAAAAAATAGGTTGAAAATGCTCACAAATTTGTGTTTTTACTTCATTACAGACTTTTTGACATTTCGATTCAATGTTATGTAACTCAGTAGTTAAATCTTCACGTGTTTGTTCAAGTGTGGTGTCTAACTTTTGAAGCTTTTGCTGTGTTTGTCACTGATCTTATTCCAAGGTGTCTAACTTTTGAAGATTTTGTTCCATTGTGTCTAATTTTTGAAGATTTTGTTCCATTGTGCCTAACTTTTGAAGATTTTGTTACAATTGTGTCTAACTTTGGAAGCTTGGTCCCATTTGTTGCATTAATTGTAATAACAATGCACTGGTGTTTGAAACATGTTCCTCAGTGCTTTTCGGCAGTGAATTTGCACCGGCAACATTCACATTTTGACAAGCGGAAAATGTGTATTGACTCATTTGAGAAAACGGTGAGAACCCAAAACCTGAGTCTACAGTATTTGCAATATTGTGTTCTGTCATTCCCGATTCCTGAGGCGAGCAGTTGCCGACCGATCGATCGATAATGCTTCCCTGTTCACTACCTGTTTCACTGTCTACACTATTATTTGACGCCCGCTCCATTTCCCTATGCACAGTTACCAAATTACTACTTTGAATGTCTGTTAATTCATTACACAGTGGTGCTGGTAAGCTACGCTCGTCGTCACTATTATTTCTCAGTTTACTTTGGAGCCTAGTGTTACGTTTTTGACACGCCATTATTGTCACAATAACACAGATAAGCACAATTTGAAGAGCAAAAATAAGAAAACACATTAACATAGCGCTGAAAATAATATCTAGTTAATTGCAAGCGCAGCTGCGAAATACTTGGTGCAAATTTATATGCGTGCCACAACTGCTTTACTGTACAACAGTGAAAGACTGCAACTACAAAGGAGATTCTCTCTACAATTACGCGCTAGCAATAAAAAAAAGCTACACTAATTACATAATCTACAAGAAAAAATCAGAAGATTCCAGTGAGGTATCCTCGGCTAAGGGTCGACATATGAAACGTCCCCTTCGAATAATTATACATGACTGTGCTTAAACTGACACACAATATTTTTTAGCGCAACGCAATCTGACTTTCAATAATCCCTACAAAAGAATGGCCCTGACTAACATTAACCTATACGTTTCACAAATCACTTACCTCACAAAAATCTTCGTTACTCGAACTACTGCAATACAGTGAGCGCCACTACTGCCAGCTAAATAAAAGATTCAAACTACGGGAGGCACTAACTACTGATAGGCATAGTTAGCAAATGATAGATTTTAACAGAGAACAAACAATGTATTTACCTTAATAATCATAATATATATAGCAGTTCATGACATCCAGTCTTACAAATTTCAAAACTCCGCCATCTCTCTCCCCACATCCACCACTGCTGGCGGCTCACCTCCAACTGCGCAACGCTACGCGCTGTTAACATCCAGCTGCCAAACACTACAATAGCCAACAACAATGCAAACCAGCCACAGACTGCACACAGCACAGCCAGTGATTTTCATACAGAGCGCTACGTGGAGTTACCAATAAGGAAACCTAAATAGCCTACTTACAATGCTTGGAGTGTAGCCACTTGCAGAATACGTTCCTGTAGTGAAATCTGCAAGTGGTGAGTAATGGCTTGTTTGTGCTTATGTGACGCAGTGTGTGTTGTTAGACAGAGGTCATAATTGCATCAGTACACGCTGTGGACGAAATTAATAAATTTAAACCAAAGTTGATTGTGTTCGCTATAATCGGAAATCACTTGTTCATCCAGTGGCTTTAATAACCAATTTTGTGTTGAGTTGTTGTAACTGAACTGGTGGTTCCTAATGTTTTATTATTGCTTTATGTGAATCAATTGTCATATACATAATGATGTGGCATACTTGCAATGAAGTGTCATATATGTATTTCTTAAAAAGTTACTCAGACAGAAGGGTGGATACCTTGGTGGATCTTGTCTTAGTTGTTGGGTGTCGGTAGCAATAACAGAACAAGGTGCAGTTTGAGACTACATTACCAATTTTGGATACCTTTCATAATCATTGAATTAAGGAGACCATCTATAAATTTGTACTGCAGTCTTCTTGTGAAAAGTACTTTATTTGCCAAAATCGCCATTGATACCTACGTCTCGACTGAACCTGTCAGTCAGCCGTGTAGTTGTATTGATGCAGCTGAAGTCAGAGGTCGTACTAGTTCCGAGCATAGTAAAAGCTCTCTGCCCATGTACTTCAGGAGTGAACCATGGACCGTCAAGGGGAGACGTTCCCTGTAAGGAGGTTTCACGGAATCATGTGCGGTGGACGCGTCCGCGCCTCGGCAGTCCGTATTCGGTAGTTGTTCTGATGTACCGGAGAGCGGCGTAAACGGGCCAGTGATGTGCCTGTCTTAGACTGGGAGAGCACCAGAGTGTTTGAGCTGCCATAGCGTTCTACTTCAATCCGCCACATTAACTGCATGTTGTTTGCTCTGGCGTTGAGAAGTGTGGCGCGTGCAGTCTTGCATGCTCCAGTGTGGATTAACGTTTTTCTCTGTTATCTACTGTAGAAGCCGGAATGTGTATATGTAACAACGAAACTTCCTGAGTGTGGTGCTTGCATAAGCTGATAGTTTGTGTTTACCGATGGCCGGTTTCTATGTCGACAGCATCGGAATTTTGATTCCCGAGTGCCGAAAAGGTGGCTGTAGGCTCAAGGTACTGTAAGTGATCACGTTTCATCATTTCCAAGAGTAGAGTTGTCGGTTATTCTCTTGGATGCCACGTACGTAAAGCTCTAACTTAAGTGGTTAAATTTTAAGAGGAACAAACAGCTGATTCTCGTTAATGACAAAAACTCGAAGAACGAATTTAAGTGTTAAATTTTAAGGGAACCGCCAGTTGTCGTGTTGCTCTATGTGGTTGTTGATTTCAGACGGAAATTATCTTTACTCTAGTTACTTGCGTAATAGCGCTTAAGAAAAATTGACCTATTAACCTGTAGTAGCACATTTACAGCCCGTATCTTAAGATGTATGTTGTAATTTCTCTTGCTTCAATGTTTGTCATGTGTCTTGTAATTTTAAAAGGATTATATCCTAGGTCATTTTGGAAAACTTGTTAAATCTGAGATTTAAATCTTAAGTCGTTAATTACCAAGGACTAGTGTCCGTGTTCATGCAGTTTTGGTGTAAAAATTTTGTTTGTCGCAAGAAAATTGTCTTTAAACGTCTTACGCTTTGCTGAAGTGGCTATTACCCATATTTTGTAGTCCCTAGATTATGCTCAGTTAAATTACAAATTTTAAAGGGTTTACTGTTTGGCGTTCAGCAACAATTGTTGTTCATCTTTATTTTCTAGTCGCATGGCTGTTGGTTTTGTCTTAGGTTGAAGATAATACAGCATGTGGCCGCTTCGTAAATCTGAAACTGTAGCCACTTGCTTTAGTCAAGATGTCGTTGTATGTTGTTATTACCTTGTATTTTTCAATTGCGTGGCTAGTGCCTTGTAGTAAATAAAGAAATCTTGCTAGTTTTGTTAACAATTTTCTAAGTGACTTAGTGCAACCAATCAGTAATATTAACAGTTGATATCTATTTGGGTAAAACCAATTTGCAATCGCGATATAAGTAACGCAGTTGAATGCTCAATGTATAAATGTATGTTCCTTACTTGATGTTAATAAACGTTTTGTAAATCTATCGTCCAGTGGCTTTCCAATCAAGGATCGCTGTATCCAAGCTATCCCGCTCTAAAGGTTTTAAAAGGGTCGTTACTTCCAGCGTAATTCCATCTACCTTCGCCATTTCCGACAGGCATCCTTTCCTATCAGCTATGTTAACAAAATTACTGGATTACTAGTTTTGGCAAATACAGCGGATCCATAGCTGTCGCCGCGAACACGTCATTACATAACGAAGAGGCAAAATGTGGCCTATATCTGTCTTGTTCGTGTCGTTAATACTCCGCGCTGGACATACATTATGATATGACAGTTGGCATGTCATTGTAACGCCTCAACTTTCTCAAGCATATTGTATAGTCCTAATGTGAGAGAGTGGTTTAAGGAAAGTATGACGCAACTATCACTGCCTGGTTATATAGATCTGAAGATAGAGATATGTATTCCAATAACCGTGTTAACGTAGCGATCTTGGCAAACAAATTGGGTTTCACAAGAAGACTATAGTCCATATATTATTGACCCTAAGCACGGTAAGTCTTCTTTGGCGTCGTAAGTTTTCTGATTTAATTTCTGATTATGGCAGATTACCAGATATTTTAAAGTGTGTGTCGTTGCCTGATGGCTCGTTATATCGCCAAATTAAATTTGTTGTATGTTTGACCTTCCGTTGGTATTAAGAAGATTTTTGTCGCTCGGTTATTGCAGCTCTCCTTAAGTACTTTAGAGCTACAAAAATTACATTTTTTTTGGTAAGTGGTTTATATTTCAGTAACTGAAAATTTTTGTGGTAAAAGCAATAATCGTTGAGGTCTACATCTTCACAATTTCAAGCTCGAACCCCGCTCCACCTAAATCCCATGCTACAATACACATCTTGGACGCCCTCCTGCAACTACAAAGGCTCGGGAAGGAAGTGGCTTTCTGTTGGGTGCCATGGCACGTGGTATTATGGGAAACTAAAGGACAGATGTCGCAGCTTATGAGGCGTGCCGCGATTCTCAGTTAGCCCGGTGTGCCATCCCCCTGCATGCTATCGCTTCGCCGTTGAGGTACAAGAGTCTTCCGCCGACGGGACGATGAGTGACACTGACAGACGATGATCTTCATCTAGTCTTCGCCTAGGCCACAGCCCAATGACGTATGGCTTCTTTCTATGACTAGAGAAACTTTCACTACGTGGTACTTGTTGCGTACATATCATCAACATTTTGTTTCACTCTGTTTTATTTGTCCACACTGCACTGATCAGCCAGAATAATATGACCAGCGACCTAATATCAGTATAGCGTCCAGGCGATAACAGCGTCACATGGCGAGTAATGTCTTTTAGTCAGGCCCATGCATGATAGTATTAGTGAGCGTGCTATCGATGTGTAGAAGGAGAAGGGCGCGTGAGTAGCATCAGATTAGCCAACTGGCCTGTCCTCTATTTGAGGTGACATTCCACGAATGTGGTTAAAATTTTAAAGTTTTGTGAACTTTCCAGCATTATTGCATTGTATTTCCCCTGAGTTTTTAAGTTTTGTGGATTTCCAACATTTCTCGAAGATTTTATGGCAATGTCTTTTCTAAGTGGTCAGCAGGTCACATTTGCTTGTGCAGTTGTTTTAGCTCCGGTGTCGTTTAACGTGTGTTTTCATCCCTGGTATAGAATTTTTCACCATTTATCCATTGTCTTCATGCTTATGAGGTAGAGTGATTGTGTGAGGTGTGAGTGGGTGCATGAACGGAATTTTGTAAGTTTGATCCCCACTGTTGCAACAATTTTAGCAGTTTTATCGACATTCATTTTTTAACATGAGTCAGGGCGCAGATAACCTTGCCACTGACCTTCTCTTAAGTCAAAACACACACACAGAGGCGAGTGCGCACGCATACGTACACACACACACACACACGCACGCACACACACACACACACACATCTTCCGGCATCAAGAAATCGTCTGTCGGTAATAGGGAACTGAGTTGTTTTTTTGGGGGGGGGGGGTGAGGGGAGGGTTGTTACAAATTGTAGAGGAAGTCAAGGCGTAACTACAGTACACAGTACACAATTTGCAACTGATGTAGCTTGCGGTAAGATAAGGGACATGCTTGTGCAGTACAAAACTAATGAACCGCATGAAACTCGTCTTTCGACTGAAGACTCCGTCAACAATATCAGTAATAGACTGAAGAAAAGAGATTTTCTATCTTTGTAGAAGGTTAGTGTCATTCCCGTCTCTTTTGGAACCTGTTCAGAAGCAATCGACAACTTTTCTGCCTCCCACTCCATTAACGGTGCAAAGAAACTTCCGCAGTCATTCCAGTGTTGCTCATGTGTTCCCCACTACAGAAGGAGACCCAAAATATATCCGTCTTGGAAGCTAGCAGTTTCAACTTCATGACCAGTCGACGGTTTTGTCTACGCCCCGGTCGAGTGGTAGAAGCAACACTGAGGCGCAAAGTGCATGTGCCGGGCAGATACCGTTAATCTGCTGGCTGGCAGCTCTAATGGATTCCAGGCGAGCGATTTTATTTCCCGGCCGTCCCGCCGTCGCACTGCTGTCCCTCCTCTCCCTTCACCCGTTGCCCGCCGCTGGCGGACACCCTCCACTGCGTCCCCCTCCGCCGCCGTTCGCCACCGCAATACATTTGGCTGCGCGGCGCCGCGCCGCGCCGTGCCGCGTGATGGGCTGCGAACGCAGACCGCAGGGCCCGGCCGGCGGTATTTACGGCCCGGTTCGCTCCATTAGCGCGCCACCAGCCGCTCCGGGCGCCGCCGCGACTCTGTTGGGAGACCGGAGCAGCAGTTCGCCCCGTGACAAGTGCTCCCCAGGTCAGCCGCCGTCTTACGCACTTGCTGCTGAAGGGTAGCCGGTTGCTTCTCCGGTGAAGGGAAATGTGTCTCACCGCTGTACACATCAGCCACAACAACATGACCAACGACCTACTATCAGTAGAGCGTCCAGGCGATAGCAGCTTCACCTGGTGAGTAATGACTGTTAGGAGACACACCCATGATAGTATCAGTGAGCGTGCTGTCTGTGTGTAGAAGGGGGCCGACAAGCCGACTGCGGTGGCCGAGCGGTTCTAGGCGCTTCAGTCTGGAACCGCGCGACCGCTACGATCGCAGGTTCAAATCCTGCCTCGGGCATGGATGTGTGTGATGTACTTAGGTTAGTTAGGTTAACCAGTTCTAAGTTCTCACCAAGCAAGTCCACATACTGACTATTGAAGGGACAACTAGCTAGAAATCCGACCGTGAGAATAGACGGCTCACCAGTTCTCCGGCACCATGAGGCACGATACTTTGGAGTAGTCGTTGATGAGAGGTGGAGTTATACATCACATATTGACACCGTAACACTAAGATCTTTAGAAACACTCAACAATCTAGCGATCGGACACAAACGATTCCACCTGCCATCAGAACTAATAAAACTAGGTCACAACAGTATTTTGACTTCAATTGTAGGATACGGGTCAGGAGTCTGGGCTCACAGGCTCACGAGGGTCATGCCTGCCATGGCTGTAAGGAGAACGCAGCGAAATATGCTCCTGAGTTCAGTAGGGGCAACTCCGGGGGGAGTGTTAACGGTGCTAATGGAGCTTTGTCCACTCGACATAAAGATTAGAGAACGAGCAGCATGGTACTGTGTCAAAAAGGAAAACAGGGACAGAATAATTGAACTAATGGGGATTTACGTGGGGAACAAACTAGAAATCAGACGCAGGGGGGAGGAGATTTGGCAAGAACAGTGGGACAATGAAGAAACCGGTCGCAGAACACACGAAATACTGCCCAACATCAGAGAGCGACTACAATTAAAACATTTCAAGCCTTCAAGAGGACTGCTGCACTTTCTTACGGGACATGGACCCTAACTGGCATACTTATGCCGGTTTGGGAAACGGGCTACATCAACGTGTGACTGTGGGGTCGCACCACGCACCCCAGAACATTTGGTGTATGAGTACCACCTTTGTGACGACGTAGCGGCACAATTACGTCAGCAGTTACCCAACTATGACACGTATCATCTGCTCAGGCATGAGGGAAATCTTATACAGATTCCTAAACGAATTCATACGGAACAATAACTAAGATCTCACATTGATACCGACATGACTCCGTGCACTTGTCCAGTTCCGTCGGGGCATGGACTTGGCCAGCCGCTTCACGGCTGGAATCCGCCACGTCTGGGATTAGGAGGAGGGTGCGCCTTTCTTACCGATTCTGATACTCACCGGATTTGACATTAGATTAAATATCAGGTTCGATGTAGGATAAACTAGGATAGCAACACTAGTGTAGTACTGCAGCGATCAACCACTCCGGGCCAGCCCGGTGCCAGGGGCATGTTCACCAGGATTACCTCGGTGAACAAGGTCAACAATGTAGGTTTATATAAAGCTGGCACACCTGCAACGCTGCAGGTAAAGCAGACTAGCTTAAGTACTAATAGTCAAACATTAGAACCTAAGACATAGCAGTAGTGCCCATAGTGCATGAGTAAAAGAACTACCATTCTTAGAAATAAGCTGGAGTAATAATAATTCACTGTATCAGTTAGGATCCACTAATTGTTTAAGGTAGTGGGTTGTTAATGCATCATATATACTGAATAATAAAGAATTTAAAAAAAGTTCTGGTGGACTGATGACCTCAGATGTTAAGTCCCATAGTACTCAGAGCCATTTGTAGAAGGGGAAAGGCCATGATGTATGTGAGTCTGACCGAGGACAGATTGTGATGGCTAGGAGGTTCAGCAAGAGCATTTCAGGAAATGAACAACTCGTAGGGTGTTCGAGGAGTGCTGGGTGAGTGTCTTTAACATGTGGCGAAACCAAGGTGAAACCACATCCACACGTCGTGGGGTTGGGCGGCCTCGCCTCATTACAGCTGTCGATCGTCTTAGGCTGGCAGAATGGTAAAACAGGAGTGGCGGCGAACTGTAGTGGAACTAACATCAGACTTTAACGCTGTACAGAGTGCAAGTGTATTGTAACAACTCAGCTATTTGCACAGCTGCAGGGTTTTGCAGTAAGTTTCATTCCGTTAGGTCAAGCTGTAACGGAGGCTGGCAATGAAGCCTCCAGCCCCGGCAGTTGTGTAATCTGCTGTTGGCGTCATAATGCCATCTGTCGCGGTGTGCGCACAGTGAGAACTGCTCTATCTGGAGAGTACTAAGATCACTTATTCATCTCACCTAAGAAACTAAATAACTATGAGATATATGATCTGTTTGTTTTCAAATTTGGTATAGGAAATTTTATAATTTAGAAGAACAGTGTGTAAAATTTTGATGCGGATAACTTTTATAGTTTTGAAAATACAAAAAAACCTATTAAAAAATAATTATCCGACATTTAGTAAAGTAAATTGAGATAGGAATCACGACTGTTTAAGTTTCTTTGCCATTCTAAAATACTAACAGCACTCTCAGTGCACTCAAGTTGTTTTTAAGGAATTTTGATTCTAAATTTGTAATAATTTTGCTTTCGCTGTGGAAATAATCGTTTAAAAGTTGATATTCATGTTTTGTGTTAGGGTGCGAATAGATGAGAGTGAATGTGTGTGTGTATGTGTTTACATAATTTAAGTTTCAATTTTATAATGTATTACACCATCCGTAACTAGCAAATGTTACGTAACCAGGATGTCCTGAAAACGGTGAATTCCCCTAACTGGTGGATGACGTATGTCTAATAGCTTTTGATTTTGTAATAAGGATGCCAGAAAGGTAGTAAGAGAATACTTTGTTCTAAAGTATATTTCAAGCATAGTTTTCTTTTGATTTTCGTTTGGTTTGGTTTCGGTAGATGCATCTGCGAATGCTGATTGGAGCAAAGCGGTTTGCGCGCGAAATTGATCATGGAAGGTAGAACTGATTGGATGATCATTTTGATAAAAAAATCAGAGACAAGTCTTTCCCACGTAATGGAAAGAGTTATAAGCCCTGTGAGCGACGGCTTTGAGTCAATCGTGGACTCGCTGTCGGACGAGAAGGTCATATTAAATGTGTTCTATAAGATGAAGAAATGACTGTTAAATCGCGCTCGGTTTACATCGCCGGGCTAGCAGATTCAATTACGGACATTACGGTGAAGTTTTGAGAGGTTTTGGAATGTTGGGTCAGAATAAACTGCGTGTCAAACTATCGGCCTTTGTGAATATTCTGCGTGGCGTGTTCCGTATGCATGTGCAGAACATTTTGGCGAGCATCTTCTTTCGAAGAATCCACTGAAAAGGACAGAATGTGAACTCTTTTTGTAACAGAGTATAGCCTGAGTGAATCTCGTAATATTTCGAGTTGGACTTAACACATTTCTGGCTGTCGTACGTGTGATATAAGCTGCACGAACTAGTAGTAGATGTACCGCCAACGTAAATGTGGGCTTGGTGACACCATAAATGAAAAGGACCGTAATAAAACATGAGTATCTACAAACAAACATTTTCAATGAAGGGAGGAAGCACCCACTTTGCCCGTTATTGATAGAGATTTACAGGTTTATCTTATTACTTGAGTTACGCGGATCGTAAGTATGGACGGTGATTTTCTTCAACGCTGCTTTTCTCATCTTCTACATAGTACCTACGAATGCAGTGCAACGGGTGGTGAATGGACGCTATACTGAGGTAGGGGGACATCAATAATTAAAATCGAAACGAGGCCAACCCCGCCCCGCCATAGTGTCTGAACACATATTGCATCAAACACTGCTAACCATGGGCCTCTGTAGCCGACGACCTATTCACGTTGCAATGTTAACATCGAGACTTTGCCGGCTTTGACTGAAATGAGCGTATGGTCTGATTAATCTCGATACCCCCTTCATCATGCCGATGGACGGGCGCGAATCCATCGTCTTCCACGTGAACAACTCCTTTCACCTGTACTGCGGGAAAGGGACAAGCTGAAGTGTGTCCATTATGCTCTAGAAACATTCACGTGAGCATCTGTGGGGCCAGTGGAGGTCATCCAAGGCACCATAACGGCCAAGGCGTCTCGTACACTGGTTGCAGATCACGTACACCCCTTCATGGTGGCCGTATTTCCCGACACCAGTAGAACTTTTCGACGAGACCGGGAGTGTGGCGGAGAGGGTCGAAGAGCACAATGGCTCGTTGCAATTGGTGGGCTGTCCCCCAAACTCGCCAGAATCAACCCGATAGATCACATCTGGGATGTGACTGAACGTGGCTTCAGAGCTCATCGCCCTCTGCCACGAATTTACTAGAATTAGGTGATGTGCTTGTGCATATGTGGTTCCAACTCACTCCAGCGACCTACCAAGACCTCAATGCTTCCACGCCACGATACATCTCCACTGTTATCCGTGCCAAAGGCGGAAATAACGGCTAATAGGTATGTGGGCATAATGTTGTGGCTTATCAGTGAGTAACGTCACAAAGGGTGACCCAACTATACCATATGTCCCGGTATCTTCCGTGGTACACCAATTACATTTTTTAGTTCTCTCAGCTTTCTTATTGAGCACCTATTTCTCCCGTATATTTCGGTAGTTATGACTGTTGTAAGAATTAATCCCGCGAAGTATCATCGATAGTTCCATTTCTCTGACAAGCAGATATCGAACAGTTTTCGTACAATAATCGCTGCTATTACTCATATGAACTAAGGTGACAAAATTCGAGGGATAGCAATTTGCTCATGTGCAGAAGGCAATAATATCGCTTGCACAAAGTATAAAAGGACACTGTATTGGCGAGCTCTCATTTGTAATTAGCGATTCTCGTGAAAAGGCTTCTAACCTATTTATGGCCTCACGACGGCAATTAACAGACTTTGGACTCTGAATGAGGGAGCTAGCGTTTGAGACATTCCTTTTCGAAATTCATTACGGAATTCAGTATTCCTAGAGTCACAGTGTCAAGAGTGTGATGAGTATTCCAAAGTTCAGGCATTATTTCTCAACACTGACGACGCTGTGGCCGGCGGCCTTCACTTAAAGACCGAGAGCAGCAGAAGTTGCGCAGAGTTGTCGGTCCTAACACACAAGCAACACTGCCTGAAATAACCGTAGAAATAAGCGTGGGCCGTATGAGAAATTATTGGGACAGTGCGACGAAATTTGGCGCTAATGAGCTATGGCAGCAGGCGGCCGACGCGAGTGCCTTTGCTAACGGCACGACATGGCTTAAAGCGCCACTCCTGAGCTCGTAACCATATCCGTTCGAACCTGCAAAACAATGGCCTGGTCAGATGAGTCCAGATTTCAGTTGTAAGAACTGGTGGCAGGTTTCGGATGTCGCGCAGACACCAGGAAGCCGTTGGTCTAAGTTGTTAACAAATCACTGTGCTAGCTATCGGTGACTCCATAATGGCGTGGGCTGAGTCTACATGGAATTGATTGGTCCTCGAGTCCAACTGAAGCAACCGGTGACTGGAAATGGCCTTGTTCGGCTACTTGGAGACCATTTGCAACCAGTGGGCGGCCTTTTACTTTTTTTTCGATCAGTACTGGCAGCTCACGGATGCGCTCGCCTCTTACCAATCAGCTGCTACGATATTAATGAGAAACGAAAGTAATGAGGACTCATGAAAGCGGGTTATAGAGACGTTCATGTATATACACACCTGTTACATTGTTTGGTTCAAATGGCTCTAAGCGCTATGGGACTTAATATCTGAGGTCATCAGTCCCCTAGACTTAGAAATACTTAAACGTAACTAACCTAAGGACGTCACACACATCCCTGCGCAAGGCGACCGTAGCAACAGCGCGGTTCCGGACTAAAGCGCCAAGAACCACTCGGCCACAGCGGCCGGTTTACAATGTTTATTTCTCACTTTAATCACATAACATAACAAATTCGCAGAGCTTCCAAAGTACCAGTACTGACAGATTGCTTAAGGCGGCAACAATCAAAAACAAAGGACAGTCATCACGAAATGTTCTGATTGTGTACGCCTCTTTCCATAATAGTATCTACTATACCACAGTGATTTATTATACCCTTTCGCACTCTTTTGCATGTGGAGTTACCCCAAAACATTACATTCAATTATATAATAGAGTAAAGTATGCGAAGTATGCAAGTTTTTTAAAATATTTATATATCCTCTGTCAGCCATTCCAAGGAAAAATGATGTAGTTTTGCAGTTGAAACTTATCGCGAGTAAATCATTTTTAAAACTCCCTTTAAGTCATAGTCAGATGCTGGTTATCTCCCATAACAGTATTATTAAATGTTGGCCGCCCTACGGTGTCTCACCTTGAAATATATTCATACAGTCGCCCTCGTCGCATCTGGTTTATAATATTCAGATTGGTGCTCCCCTTAAACAAAACTTCAATGATACCTTGATGGTTATACAAAAGTACACCATCTGATGAAAAGTATCTGGACACCCGAATGTTATACTGAATCGAACACTAGATTTCAGCAGAGCGATACTCGCCATTACAAAATAAGATGGGAAGTATTGCGCTATCAGCAGAGATGCAGTTGTAACATGACCGGGAGTACAAAAGGGTGGGGTTCCTTAAAGTGGTTGTCGTTTCGGACTGTTGCTTGACCGTGCGCCCTGTCCAAACCACGTACCTGATAATCCCGCGGCGGTCGTATTGTCCTGCTCCACACTGCTGTTGGCTTGTCTGAAATTATCTATCGAAATATGCAAGCGGGTTCAGGGGAGCCATTCAGCGTTGAAACACAGCACTGTCCCATGTCTGGTATGAACATCTACGTTCTGAAACGATATGGAAACCACAGGTTGCACTGTTTACACTCTAAGTCGTAAATGTTTATCCCAATTAACAATCTTTATGATTATCTGTTCGCAACATCACTCAGACGAGCGCACGTGTAACCGACAGGACGCGGGTGATTGTTGATGATGCGGAAGCCGAATGATCGCACAAAAGTTCTCACGCTCGTCACGCATACACAGATATTCTTCAGTTCTCGGTTCTCATTTCGTACGAGCGTGCGCGTGCGCGTAACCGTCGCGGCGCGGCTGATTGTTGATAATGCGGAAACGCGATGATCGAACGCCCGTTCTCACGCTCGCTACAAGACACTGGCACTTGACTGCACTCTTTTATGGTAGCTAATTTTTAGTGATTCACATCAGTTCATTCTGGGAGACCGAACACGGCGCCGATGATTGATGCTGTGCGACACGCAACGAGAGGGTATACAAATACTTTAGCGGCGGAACTGCTCATTTTTAATTACTTCTTGTCGCACTTTGCTCTGAATCATTTACTTATTTTATCACTTTAATGTAATAGCACTTGTAACAACACTTCAGCTTCCATACTAATAATGCCTCTCACAATGCGAGCTAGACACTACACAACATAACAGATCCGTGTCCCGCACTTGATCTCTAGACGCGACTTCCCGCAAAGATACTCCACTACAAAGCCTACGATATGACAATACGCTTACACAGTAACAACAGAATGGGTCATCGGAAGAACTCCACGACTTCGAAAGTAAGCTAGTCACTGGTTACCATCGAGGTAACCAAAACAAAAAGGATATTTCAACTCTTTTAATGCTACGCATGTCGATTATTGCTGACCTTATTGCATCCGCCTGGAAGTGGTTTCCTCCGTACACCAGGCAGGTCACGCAGTCAGCCACCCCGCCAGTAGCACGTCCCTAATCGGCCTGATAAACACCGAGATATTTCCATGTATGGTATGGGATACTTATCACGGAGTTACACTTCACCTCCTCAACGTCTGGGGGCACCAACCTCGTCGACAGACAGCGTCTCTGTCGCAGCAGAGAGCGTTGTCAGGAGGACACTATTCTGGTACACCAGGTCAATGGCCCTAGCAGCCCCATACGAGTATCCATCCGCCGGATCGTGCGTTAGTAAGTTACGCACTACTCCTCCAGTCGGCAGTACAAGCAGCTTCGTGAGGCCAAGTCAGCTGTTCAGTCCCAGAGCTACAACTTGGCAGTACCAACAGTTCCGCCTCAGTGCTCCACGCCGGCAGACCCGGCCCAACTCGTCCTGCTTTGCGCAAGCAGCACGTCATCCGTCACACGCCAGCGCCGTACCAGTAGCGTCGCAGGTCTTCACGCCGTCGCCTACCACGTCTCCGTGGTTCGTCATGTAGGCGCATCAGAGACAACACTTAAGGAGATTTATTTCTGTTGTGGATGATTGTGTGGATATTCATCCAAGGACATTACAATTGAGCTTCGTTTTGTTAGTAAGGTTATTCTTAGAGAAGTGTCTTCAATCACTCCTCACTATGAGGAAAATTTTTACCTGATTGTGAAGAAGAAAAAATGGTTCAAATGGCTCTGAGCACTATGGGACTTAACTTCTGTGGTCATCAGTCCCCTAGAACTTAGAACTACTTGAACCTAACTAACCTAAGGACATCACATACATCCATGCCCGAGGCAGGATTCGAACCTGCGACCGTAGCGGTCACGCGGTTTCAGACTGAAGCGCCTTTAACCGCACGGCCACACCGGCCGGCTGTGAAGAAGAAAGGCTACGGAGCAAGCACAGTACACCAAGACCAGACAGACCTTATATAATGATGGAGGGAGTTAAAAAGATTGGAGTGCAAGCCACGCATTTCTGCAGTCAGTACTAAGCGACGATTGACGTGGTCTAAAGATAGACGCCACAGGCGTGAATGGCTGGAGGGAACTGATTTGAAGAGATGAATCTTACTAAACCGTGTACAGATACCTGAGAGTGAAACGATAATTAAATGGACACCCTAGCTGCAAACAGGCATTGATGTACTTCATTTGGGACATGTTGAAAATGTGTGTCCCGACCGGGACTCGAACCCGGGATCTCATGCTTACACGGCAGACGCTCTATCCATCTGAGACACCGAGGGCACAGAGGATAGTGCGCCTCAGGGACTTACCCCTTGCACGCTCCCCGCGAGACCTACATTCCCAACATGTCCACACCACTGCGTTCGTAGTGCGCCTAATAGATGTTTGCCCATAATACTCATTACTCATGGCACATTAATATACCAAGTCCCGTATGAGTTCGGGCATAGCGTGTGCGTTCGCACAAGAAGGTCAATGGCCGGGAAGCCATATTTTAGCTCTCTCTCTCTCTTTCTCTCTCTCTCTCTCTCTCTCTCTCTCTCTCTCTCTCTCTCTCTATATATATATATATATATATATATATATATATATATATATATATATGGTGAGTCACCTAACGTTACCGCTGGATATATTTCGTAAACCACATCAAATACTGACGAACCGATTCCTCAGACCGAACGTGAGAAGAGGGGCTAATGTAATTGTTTAATACAAACCATACAAAAATGCACGGAAGTATGTTTTTTAACACAAACCTACGTTTTTTTTAAATGGAACCCCGTTAGTTTTGTTAGCACATCTGAACATATAAAAAATACGTAATCAGTGCCGTTTGTTGCATTGTAAAATGTTAATTACATCCGGAGATATTGTAACCTTAAGTTGACGCTTGAAACCTCCGACATTCAGTTGCGTGTTGTGACATACAAGGCCCACGGTCGGCGAGCAGCATCTGCAGGGACATGTTTACAATGACGACCGTGTTTACGAGTGTGGCTGTGGTGCACTGTTGTGGTTTGGTCTAGCTGTCGCAGTGTCCGCATGTAGCGCTTGCTGCTATTGTTATTCTGCATTCGTCTCCGCACGCAGACCAACTGCAGCACACCGTGTTACCAGACGTCTGTGATAGTGTAGTGTTGTAGGAACTGTGACCATGGTGTATTTGAACTCTGAAAAGGTGGAGATGATACTCATCTATGGCGAGTGTCGACGAAATGCAGCTGAAGCCTGCAAGGTGTATGCAGAACGGTACCCGGACAGAGAGCATCCAACGTGCCGAACATTGCAAAACATCTACCGGCAACTGTATGCACAGGTATGGTCGTAGCACGCAAACGGGTCCGTAACAGGCCCGTCATGGGAGAAGCGGGTGCAGTTGCCATGAACCCACACATGAGTACACGGGACATTGCGAGAGCCGGTGGACTGAGTCAAAGTAGTGTCATGCGCATACTGCAACGTCACCGCTTTCACCCGTTTCATGTGTCGCTACATCAGCAATTACATGGTGATGACTTTAATCGTCGAGTGTAATTCTGTCAATGGGCATTAACAGAGAATGCGTTGCAGTTCTACCTGTTTACCGATGAAGCGGATTTCACAAACCACGGGCAGTGAATCTACGGAACAAGCATTACTGGTCTGTGGACAATCCTCGCTGGCTCAGACAGGTAGAGCGACAGCGACCGTGGACTGTAAATGTATGGTGCGGAATCATTGGCGACCACCTCATTGGTCCTCACTTCAATGCAGGGGCCCAAACAGCTGCAACATACATCGCGTTTCTACAGAATGATTTGCCAACGTTGCTCGAAAATGTCCCACTGGAAACGCGTCGACATATCGGGTATCAGCATGATGGTGCACCTGCACATTCCGCAATTAACACTAGGCTGACCCTTGACAGGATGTTCGACTGGTGACCGCTACAGTCGCAGGTTCGAATCCTGCCTCGGTCATGGATGTTTGTGATGTCCTTAGGTTAGTTAGGTTTAAGTAGTTCTAAGTTCTAGGAGACTGATGACCTCAGAAGTTAAGTCCCATAGTGCTCAGAGCCATTTTTTGTTCGACGGGCGTTTCATAGGACGTGGAGGACGCATACATTGGCCAGCCCGTTCTCCTGATCTTACACCTCTGGACTTCTTTCTGTGGGGTACGTTAAAGGAGAATGTGTACCGTGATGTGCCTACAACCCCAGAGAATATGAAACAACGTATTGTGGCAGCCTGCGGCGACATTACACCAGATGTACTGCGGCGTGTACGACATTCATTACGCCAGAGATTGCAATTGTGTGCAGCAAATGATGGCCACCACATCGAAAATCTATTGGCCTTACATGTCGGGACACACTCTATTCCACTCCGTAATTGAAAACGGAAACCACGTGTGTACGTGTACCTCACCCCTCATGGTAATGTACAGGTGCGTCAGTGAAAGAGACCAATAAAAACGTATTAGCATGTGGACGTAATGTGCTGTTCCAGTCTCTTCTGTACCTATGGTCCATCACCGTTGTCTTTGGATCCCTACGTAATTCGGTGCTCTCCGATACACACGATCGAACAGCGGAGGAGTGGTACTCAAGCGTCAACTTTAGGTTACAATATCTCCGGATGTAATTAACAGTTTACAATGCAACAAACGGCACTGATTACGTATTTTTTTATATGTTCAGATGTGCTAACAAAACTAACGGGGTTCCATTAAAAAAACCGTAGGTTTGTGTTAAAAAACATACTTCTGTGCATTTTTTTATGGTTTGTATTAACCAATTACATTAGACCCTCTCCTCACGTTCGGTCTGTGGAATCGGTTCGTCAGTATTTGATGTGGTTTACGAAATATATCCAGCGGCAATGTTAGGTGACTCAGCCTGTATATATATATATATATATATATATATATATATATATATATATATATATGGTGTCCATCTAATTATCATTTCTTTTCTAGCAAAGCTGCATGGTCATCTATGGTAACTGTTCTTTCGGGAACAGATACTACCATCATATATTTATACCCCTGAGCCTACCCGGAGAATAGTACGTGCCATCACTTTTCGTGTCATCAGTGGTATTACAATATCGGTTTTTCATGTACATGGTGTTGGTCCCCTTACTGCTCTTAGGAAAACAGAATATGCGGATTGATAAGAAAATATCTCACAGCGTCGTGCACTGCGCACAGAAATGGAGCATTCGGCGGTAAGGATACTGTCAGCGTGAAAATGCCAGTGTCAGTAGGTGGCATTTATTAGGCAATGGTTTGAGAATATATATATATTGTTTTGATTCATCAGTATTCTGACTGATTTGATGAGACCCGCCACGAATTCCTTTCCTACACCAACCTTTTAGTCTCAGAGTAGCACTTGCATGCTAGATCATCAACGATTTGCAGGATGAATCCTAATATCAGTCCTACTCTAGAGTTTTTTATCCTCTGCAGCTCCCGCTTGAACCACTGAAGTTATTCCCTCGTGTCTTAATAGATGTCCTATCACTGTGCCCTTCATATCAGTGTTATCAATATATTCCTTCCCCGACGATACTACAGAGAACCTCTTAGCTTCTCAGTCATCCATATTTTCCAGTTCCTTCTATCCTCCTTGCTCCTTTCTCTATGTTGTATTATGCTGCCTAGTTAGGAGAATTCCTTAATTTCATCTACTTAGAGATTACTATGATGTTTTCTCGCTGTTCTCATTTCTCCTACTACTAATTACTTTGGTCCGCCTTCGAGTTACTCTTCATACATATTCTGTACTCATTAGACCGTTCGTTCCATTCTAGAGGTGCCTCAATTCTTCACTGTCCCTGAACATAGCAATGTCATCAGCGTGTCATAACAACGATATCCTCTCACATTTAATTTTAATCCCACTCTTTAACTTTTCTTTTAAGCCCGCCAATGCTTCTTCCACGTATAGATTGAACAGCAGGGTCGGAAGACTACAAACTTGGCTTACACCCCTTTTAATCCGAGCACTTCGTTCTTGGACTTTCACTCTTATTGTTCGCTCTTGGTTTTTGTACACATTCTATGTTACACGGTTTTGTTTGTAACTTACCCCTATGATGGTCAGGGTGACGACCGTATTGCATCAAGTGACACAGTCGAAAACTTTTCCGAGTTGACAAATCATGTGAACCTGTTTTAATATATATTTAGCTCTTCCTTCCAATATCAACCGCAGCGTCAGAATTGCTTTCCTTGTGCCTTTACTTTTCCTAAAGCCAGACTGATCGCCATCTAACAGATCCACAATTTTTTCCCATTCTTATATATATCGAAAAAGGCACCAGTGGTTCAAAAATGGTTCAAATGGCTCTGAGCACTATGGGTCTCAACTGCTGTGGTCATCAGTCCCCTAGAACTTAGAACTACTTAAACCTAACTAACCTAAGGACATCACACACATCCATGCCCGAGGCAGGATTCGAACCTGCGACCGTAGCAGCAGCGCGGCTCCGGACTGGAGCGCCTAGAACCGCACGACCACCGCGGCCGGCTACACCAGTGGTCTAGGGGTAGCTTTTTTGATTAATAATCGAAACGTCATTGGTCCCGGTTTCGAAACCCCGCAACCCAGGCAGCAAAATAGCCAATGACGGACGGAGCAAGGAGGACATCAAAAGCAGGCTAGCAATGACCAAAAGGGCATTTCTGGCCAAGAGAAGTCTACTAGCCTCAAATATCGGCCTTAATTTGAGGAAGAAATTTCTTAGACTGTAGGTCTGGAGAACAGTGTTGTATGGTAGTGAAACATGGACTGTGGGAAAACTGGAACAGAAGAGAATCGAACCATTTGAGATGCGGTGCTGAAGACGACTATTGAAAATTAGGTGGACTGATAAGGTAAGGAATGAGGAGGTTCTGAGCAGAATCGGAGAGGAAAGAAATATGTGGAAAACACTGAGAAGGAGAAGGGACAGGATGATAGGACATCGGTTAAGAGATCAGTGAATGACTTCCATGGTACTAGATGGAGGTGTAGATGGAAAAACTGTAGAGCAAGACAGAGAAAGAAGGCGTCCAGCAAATAATTAATGACGTAGGTTGCAAGTGCTAGTCGGAGACGAAGAGGTTGGCACAGGAGAGCAATTCGTGTCGGGCCGCATCTAACCAGTTAGAAAGCTGGTCACCCAGAAAACGTGTATATTATTTTCATCAACAATTTGAATGCATGAGCTGTTAAGCTGGTTGTGTGATAATTCTCACAACTGTCGACTCTTTCCACCTTGGGAATTGTGTGAACGGTGTTCCTTAAAATGTCTGATAGTTTATCGCCAGTCTCATACATTCCACACATCGACATTAATCATCGTCTTGTTGCCACTTTCACCATTGGTTTTAGAAATTTCAGAGGATTGTTATCTATCCAATGTGCTTTACTCGATTTTAAGTCTTCTAAGTTCCTATTCCAATACTGGCTCCCATATTTCATTCCTATCGGTTCCCTTTTCTTCTTCTATCCCATCTTCACGTTACGTCCTCCACTCATCGAGGCCACAATGTACTCTCTCAACCTATCTGCTGTCTTCTCTGTATTTAACAACGGAATTACCATTGCACTGTTAATGTTACCGCTCTTGCTTTCAATTTAACTGAAGTTTGCTTTGACTTACTTGTATGCTGAATCAGTCCTTCCGACACTAATTTCTTTCTGTATTTCTTCACATTTCTCATGTATCCACTTTGTCTTACTTTTCCAGTCCTTCCTATTGATTTCATTCTTAAGTGACGTGCATTTCTGTGTCGCTGAATTTCCCTGAATTATTTGTGTTTTCTTCCTTCATCGATCAGCTGAAGTATTTGTTGTGTTATCCATGGTTCCCTCGCAGTTACCTTCCTTGCACCTATATTTTTCATTTCAACATCTGTGATTGCTCTTTATAGAGATATCCATTCGTCTTGAGCTGAAGTGTCTACTGAGCTATTCATTATAGCCACAGAGTTCTAGCTTACCCTTTCATTCCTTAGTACTTCCGTATACCACTTCTTTGCCTATTAACTTTCCTGACTGCTCTCTTGAACTTCAACCTTCTCTTCATCATTACCAGATTGTGATGTGAGCCTATGTCTGTTGCTGGATATGTCTTATAATCCGATATCTGATTTCGGAATCTGTGCATGGCCATAATGTAATCTAACTGAAATCTTCCTACAAATCCCGCCCTTTCCCAAGTATTTATCCAGCTTTTGCAATTTGTGAACAGAGTATTCGCTATTGCAATCTAAAATATATTTCAGATCTCAGTTAATATTTCTCCTCTCTCATTCCTACTATCACGCCCATATTCTCCCGTAACCCTTTCTTCTACTCCTTCCTCCACAGCCGCATCCCATCCCCCGTGACTATTTGGTTTTCATCTCGCTTCACGTATTGAGTTACCCGTTCAGTATCGTCACATTCTTTTCTATTTCTTCATATTATTTTGCGACGTTGCCATGAATAGTAGAACTATTTTTGTCTATGCTGGCTTCCTTTCGATTGTCATGAGAGGCTATCGGACTGTAGAGTGACTCGGTTCAGCGACGATTGCGCAAAACATTAAACTACTGCCAAACTGTAGTTGGACTAACTATAGATATTTCTGTAAATTTAATCAAAAATAATTGTAAAATTCCTCTTTATATTTAATTGAGTAATCTTCAAACAATGGAAACCACACACCAGTTAATATATGTCAGCGCACTAAGCAAATATGAGAGGTCTGGCACTGTGTAATAATGTTCAATTATTCATGTTACTTATCCCAAATAATAAAGTTTCTGTAGATATTGCATATATAAACGACTGTTAGCAGCCTCTTCACCAAAATTGTAGAAGGAGCACCGTATGTGAATAATCAGGATTAGGACATTGCAAGCATAATGTACCTGTGTTGAAAGCATAAATGTTGGTTTTAAATTTACATATATTAAACATTCAATGCCCAGAAACCACATAAAAATAAGATTAGTTACATATCTATTCTTTTCATGAATCCTGTTAGAATGTTCACGAACGACAATAGCAGTACTAAGCAAGACATATATAAACAACGGCAAATTAGGCAGGATAATCTTTCCAATAGAGATGCCTTGTGTAAGAGACACAAAGCAACAAAAGAAAAACATCTGCGTTACTCGTACTCCGCACTTCTTTTACAACGGACTTTGCTTAGGGCCTCTGGACTCAATAACATCTAATGTGATGGAATGGCGGAATCGGTCGTATATTTTTGTCTGTTTGCTGCAATGATTTTAGCTACAGTGAAGCTATTTTCAGTGCTACATGAATACAAGAACGTGACGCGAGCGAAGCATAAAAAATATGATAATCATATCACAGCTCGTAAAAAGTAAATTTACACACCATTATATCCAGATCATAATGACTCATCGGAAATATACATGGTGACAATTATTGAACTACATAAATAACCTTTGAACGGTTTGCGTTAGGACCTTCAAACTACACTGATGGCCGTGGGGGATGATGGAAATTAGTATGCACAATATTGTTTGGTTTAGTGACGAAGCCCACTTTCAAATGGTTCAAAAGGTTCTGAGCACTATGGGACTTAACATCTATGGTCATCAGTCCCCTAGAACGTAGAACTACTTAAACCTAACTAACCTAAGGACATCACACACATCCATGCCCGAGGCAGGATTCGAACCTGCGACCGTAGCGGTCGCGCGGTTCCACACTGTAGCGCCTAGAACCGCTCGGCCACTCCGGCCGGCAAGCCCACTTTCATTTGGATGGGATCGTCAATAAGCAATATTTGACGCATTTGGGGGACTGAGAATCTGCGTTTCGCGATCTAGTACTTTTTTACCATCAACTGGTGACTGTGTGGTGTGCAATGTCCAGTCACGGAATAATCGGTACGATATTCCTTTATGTCACGGTGTCTACCGAACGGAACGAGGTTTTGGAAGATGATTTTATCCCTAATATTGAAAGTGACCCTTATTTCGACAAGATGTGCTTCATGCAAGGCGGAGCTCGACCCGATCGAAACAGAGTCTGATGTCCTGGAGGAGCACTTTGGGGACCGCATTCTGGCTCTGGGCTACCCAGAGGCCACTGTCATGGTTCGCGATTTGACGCCATATTCTGCGCATCTGAACACAAGCGACTCCTTTTTGTGGGGCTGTATAAAAGACAAGCTGTACAGCAATACACCCAAAACCATTGCTGAGCTCTAAACAGCCATTCAGGAGGTCATCGGCACCATCGATATTCTGAAACTTCAGCGGGTCATGCAGAGTTTAGCTATTCGCCTGCGCTACATCATCACCAATGATGGCAGGCATATCTAACATGTCATAACCTAAATCCGAATATCTGTAGTGACGTTTAAATGCTGAATAGAGTGTCTGCACACCGTAGTTTGTACCTAATTTACGTTTCCTTCATATATTTCAATAATTGTCACCCTGTAGTAGCACATGGTACCAACTGTCATTACGGATAACAAAGGCTAGTTTTACTGAGCTAGAGGCTTACATTTCCAATCAGCTAAAGTCGGAATTTGACTAGATCCATCTTTATTACTATCACGTGTGTTCTACATTTACGACCTATACTGCCTATCCTCCTACCGTAAATCTCATTAATATGGTCGTGAAGCACGGTGTTCCTGACCCACAGTTATTATAGTTCTGGGAACGCTGGTGTGTGGTGGCTTTCAGGTACAGTCACTCCGATGGTTGAACTCGCGACGGCGTTGAACCTCCGACCTGTCGGCTGTGTGGCATTCAGTAGTGACGCTGGCTTAGTACTGTGCCCCACAGTGATCTTTTTGATGTTGTCCTTTGTGAGTATGACCCCAGTCATACATGGGACAGGTACTACACTCCTCTGTTGAGGCGTTTCGTGAGCTGTTGAGTAGTGAATGAGAGGGTGTAGCCCTCCAGTAGGAACGTGTTTGTTTGAACATCGGCGAATATGGTCAGCTGTGGATATGCGACTGTCTACTAGTCCGGCCATTGTGCACCTTCTATGCATATGACATCATCAGCCGTTATGGCACCAACTGGTTGAGACACGTAGCCTCACACTCCCCACCTGCGCAACTTTCTACTGTTACCGACAACTCATGAGATGCTGGCCCGTCGGGGTGCCGTTAACGTTACATCCGCATGAAACACACGAAATGCCACCAACACTGGCTATCACGTAACCCTGCTGCCTGTGCGTGAAGCATTAAACTACCGTAATTGCACTGGTCCTACCAGCACGGTTCAGACAAAATCATCTACTTCACATGGCCCATCCACACAGTACTATATCTGTAATGTATGTTCCTAACTTACACTGGTTCAATAAGGCTAAGTCTGAAGCGCCACCTACCCCACTACTTGTCACAAAAGCATGTCGATTGCTTAAGCTGACTGCGAGGACTTAGTTGTTATTGCTTAACTGGTATTCAGTATGCACAGGTTGTACTTGACGACCATCTGTTATGGGTTAAAACAACAGCAGATTAGATTCAGTCTTGACGTTTCTTCTGTCGCACAAGTCACATATGGCATCTGTGCTGTGATTTCTTTCTTCATTCTTCCCTTGTTTCACACATCTTTCCCACGTTTTCTGTACTATCTCTTCCTCCTTGCGAATGTTACAAGTACTGTTGTCACTCCTCACATCTCCGTTTACACTGGTCCCTCTTCCATAGTCGTGTATTCCTCCCAGCCTGTTTCGAAGATTTGATCCTGTCATCCATATATACATTCGTATTGGTACATTGTTTCAAACTGAGCAAACTTGAAAATGATGCGTTTTGCAGCATCACCTTTCTTCCTGTTCCCTTGCTATCTCCCATCAATTTTCGGTGATAATCCCTTTCCCTTTCTACCTCTTCTATACTCATATTAACCGATTTAAATGTCTTTTGTTTGGCAGAACACATGTAGTTTTCTCAAAAAATCATCCTTTTCCATTTCATACTATTTTCTTGTTCCACGAAGACTTTCAAACGGTTATATCTATTCTTCGAATCATATGTTAGATTTGATTCTGGAGGTACTACATTCAATTCCTGTATACCAAATTTGATTTTATTTGTACCTAACGTCTCAGATAACACGATGTCTGTCTTATTCTTGTTCACATCTCGCATCTCTTCTTTAATGAGTTTCTTGTTCAGCAAAAGCGACTGTTGAGATTGAAAGTACAACCCTGTTTTTTTGTTGTGGCACTCACTTGCCTTACACATGCATGTTCGTCACTACTGGGAACGATGTTCGAAGGTCGTTAAATGGTTCAGCGTTTTAAAAGCTTGGTGCTTTTAAAACTGTGTCATCTGCTACTGTCAGTTGATCCTCTTCTGAAGCAGTCATAATATCATCATTAACTATAACTGAACTCTAATACCACCCACACTGTCGCTATTTACCTAATCACTGTATTGTCACTAATTTCGATAATAGTCGCTACCTAATTTGCAACCTGATGCATATAATTAACTAATTACAGAACTGTAGTGCTGTAATCATATTTCATTTCCGCGATATGTCTAGTGATCTGTATAGTTCCTAATGATACAGTTTACTCCACATCATTAATCCCAGGTTGGGGCGGAGCTGAAACTAATATTTTTCTTCCTAGTTTCTGTTTTTCCCTCTGCTGTTTCCGAGCCCGGGTCTAAGTACTCCTGTCAAGTCCGCCGTGGTTATATCAACCGTGTCTCTCATTCTGACCGTGTAATGTCCCGTGGGGTAACTGCCTCTGCCTTCGCGCCGTCTGTCATTCCACTTATCGCGCTGCCGGTTGTTTCTGTGCTCTTGTAAATTCCCAGATGTGTTGACCAATGAATTGGGAGTTACTTGTTGCTAGGATATCGTCTCCTTCCGGTTAAGAAGACCCCCCCCCCCCCTAGATTGTCATCACCAAGGAAGAATATATTAATGACACATGGGAAGAAGATATTAAAACTGGAATTGACTCGATCATCTAAATATCCTTATGCTGCTCCATTGTTCTAGGTTCCTAAATGTAATAGCAGCACTACTCAACAGTAGACGATCGTGAATTAAATAAGAATTAATACTGAGACCAGTGCCATTGCCGGATTTTCATTTGTGGTTAACATGGTTTAATGGAACACGGTTTTTTAACACCTTAGATCTCAATGACTGTGTAACCAGATACCCATGGAGGAAGGGTCAGAGCCGTTGACAGAATTTGAAATGGACTAAAATAATTTAAGCCCTTTTAATAGGCTACATGCGTCACAACAATGACCAGAGTCAATGGGATCGAAGGTTTCCATGGATAACCAAGGCATTTTACACTGTACCTCACAAAGCCGTCAACCTTCACTCGCTAGTTTGCACCTGGGCCAGCACATAGTAATTACACTGAGTAATTTGTCGACTATTGATGACGCTGTGGTCTATGGGTTGCGTCTTTGACGAGTGATCAAACCTTCCGAATTCGTTATCCGATACAGCTTAAATTTTGATAAATAATTAGCATTCGTGGCCGCAGGCTTCTGATATAAGAAGTCACCTTTACAGAGCAAACAGCCTTGTCAAAGAGGGCGGAGTGGCGTACAAATGTTCAGAGCACTCTGTTGCGGTTGGGGTGCGTGCCACTAAAGGCAGATGAATCAGCAATGATCAACAGCATGAGGATGCAGAAGGCAATGGTAACCACTGCATTAACGACACACGACGTGTATCAGTAGGACAACTGACCTGAAATGGGAAAAAGTGACATGATAATCTATCCATTGGCAAAAGATTACGGAAGAGGATCGCTAATAGGGAGGTGAACATGAGTAAGAGATTGAATAACCAACGAAAGGATCAGGTTCTATGAATCGGGGAGCGGAATGTCAGAAGGTCGAATGTGTTAGCAAAGATAGAAAATCTGTAAAGGGAAATGCGAAAGCTCAATGTAGATATACTAGAGGTCAGTGAAGTGAAATGGAAAGAAAGACAAGGACTTCAGGTGAGATGAGTATAGGTTAATATCAACAGCACCAAAAAATGGTGTAACCGTAGCAGGATTCGTTATGAACAGGAGTTAGGACAGAGAGCTTGCTACTGTGATAGGGTTGTTCTTGTCAGAATCGACAGCAAACCAACACCGATAACGATATTTCAATTATACATACTGATGTCGTAAGCTGAAGATGAAGAGATAGAGAAAGCATATGAAGATATTGAAAGGGTAATACAGTGCGTAAAGGGAGTTGAAAACATAATAGACATAGGGGACTGGAATGCTGTTGTAGGGCAGAGAGCAGAAGAAACGGTTACAGGAGAATATGGGCTTGGGGAAGGAATGAGAGAGGAGAAAGAATAATTGAGTTCTGTAATAAATTTTAGCTAGTAATAGCGAATACTCTGTTCAAGCATCACAAGAGGAGGAGGCATACTTGGAAAAGGCCGAGTGATACGGGAAGATTTTCGTTAGATACATCATGGACAAAGAGAGATTCTGAAATCAGATACTGGATTGTAAGGCGTACTCAGGAGCGTATGCAGACTCAGATCAGAATGTCACAGAAGCTACAAAGAAAAACATAGATGGAAATAAGGTAACTCCGAAAAAAACACGAGTAACAGAAGAAATACTCCAGTTGATCGATGAAAGGAGGAAGGAAATACAGGAATATAGAAATACAGATCGCTGAGAAATGAAATAAATAGGGAAGGCAGGGAAGCTAAAACGAAATGGCTCCATGAAAAATGTGAAGTAATCGAAAAAGGTATGATTGTCGGAAGGACTGACTCTGCTTACATGAAAGTCAAAACCACTTTCAGTGACATGCCATGGGAATTCCACTGCTAAATGCAGAGGAGAGAGGGGATAGGTGGAAGCAGTACACTGAAGACCTCTACGAGGGGGAAGATTGGTCTGGTGTGATAGAAGAAAAAACAGTATTCGATTTAGGAGAGACAGGGGATCCAGTATTAGAATCAGGATTTAAAAGAGCTTTGGAGGACTTTAGATCAAATAAGGCAGAATGGATCGATAAAATTCCATTAAAAACATTTGGGGAAGTGGCAACAAAACAACTATTCAAGTTAGTGTGTAGAATGTACGAGTCAGGAGACATACCATCTGAGGAAAAATACCATCCAGACAGTTCCGAAGACTGCAAGAGCTGACAAGTGCGAGAATTATCGCACCATCAGCTTAACAGCTTAGGCATCCAAATTTCTGACAAGAATAATATACAGAACAGAGGAAAAGAAAATTTTGGATGTGTTAAATGACCATTATTTTGGCTGTAGGAAGGGTAAAGGCACCAGAGAAGCAATTCTGACTTAGCGGTGGATAATGGAAGCAAGAGTAAATAAAAATCAAGACACTTTCATAGGATGCGTCGAGCTGGAGAAAGCGTTCGGCATTGTAAAATGGTGCAAATTGTTCGAAATTCTGAAAAAGTAGGGGTAAGCTATAGGGAGAGAAGGGTCATATACAATACCTACAAGAGCCAAGAGAGAATAATAAGAGTGGACGAGCAAGAACGAAGTGCTCGGATTGAAAAGGATGTAGACAGGGATGTCTGTTGTTGAATCTCTATATCGAAGAAGCAATGAGGGAAAGAAAAGGAAGTTTCAGGAGCGGGATTAAAGTTCAAGGTGAAACGATTTGCTGATGACATTACTATCCTGAGTGACAGTAAAGAAGAATTACAGGATCTGTTCAATAGAATGAACAGTCTAACGAGTACAGAATATGGACTGAGAGTAAATCGAAGAAAGACGAAAGTAATGAGAAGTAGCAGAAACGAGAACAGCGAGAAACTTAAAATCAGGATTGAAGCTCACGAATTAGATGAAGTTAAACAATTCTGCTACCTAGGCATCAAAATAACCAACGACGGTCGGAGCAAGGAGAACATCGAAGTCAGACTAGCACTAACCAAAAGGGCATTTCTGGCGAAGAGAGGTCTGCTACCATCAAACATAGCCCTTAATTTGAAGAAGAAATTTCTGAGAAAGTACGTATGGAGCACTGTATTGTATGGTAGCGAAACGTGGACTATGGGAAAACCGGAATAGAAGAGAAGCGAAGCATTTGAGATGTGGTCACACAGAAGAGTCTTGAAAATTTGGTGCATAAGGTAAGGAATGAGGAGATTCTGTAGAGAATCGGAGAGGAAAGGAATATGTAGAAAACACTGACAAAAAGAAGGGACATGATGATAGGACATCCGTTAAGACATCAGGTAACTTCTTTCATGGTACTAGAGGGAGCTGTAGAGGGCAGAGTGTATAGGAAGACCGAGATTGGAATACATCGAGCAAATAATCGAGGACGTAGGTTGCAGGTGCTACTCTGAGATGAAGTGGTTGGCACAGGAGAGGATTTCTTGGCAGGCCGCATATAACCAAACAGAAGACTGATGAGTCGAAAAAAAAAAGAAAGAAATTGAAGACCCCTTGGTTGAAAAGAGAAATGCTCAACACGTGGTTGTGTAATGGAGGGAAGCTATGTGGCACAACTTGAGGCAATATACTTACTGAGTTTGTGAGAAGGCCTTCATTAGGAATTATCATTTCTTAGTTTGGTCTCTCAAAGTTGAACAAAACTTTGTTTTCCATATTTGAGGATCCTTTTGAAATAAAAGATTCCTCATTCCTGTTACCAGTTTGTCTTGTTAAGTGATCTACTCAAGGTCGAGGAAAGCAGGGCTTGCCTTCCTCACGTTAACCCGAGTTCTCATGATAGATCTGGTGCTTCCCAGCAGGTTTTAAATTTGTGGAGGGGATATGTGACAAGTGTTAAACTATTTTGCCCAGGTCTTCTATGTCGGCACCACATCCTGTCATTGACACTGGCTACAATAGCGTGATTCTCAGATGGAAGAAGTATTTGTTTATCAGTGCAGAGGATTCAGAGAGAGGACGGTGAGTGGAGCCACGAGTTTTCAGAGTGCCAGTTAGCTGCCGGTAGATATTTGGCTGCAAGTCGAGACTGGGCATGCTTTGTGAGCTTACTGATAGTTGTGGCAGTTATTGTGGGCCTTCAGAGCTGGAAAGGCTCGAGGTGCTGAAACCTGCAACTTATGGATATTAGTTGTAGTGAGTTGGCTTCCTTGCCCTTCAGACATACTGATGTACAGCATGTTCATATGTATGCAACTAGCAGTGCGGACGGTATTTGCTTCGGTGATACATTACCCGTGTTAAAATGGACAATTTACCAATTGCGAAAAAGGTCGATATCATGTTGATGTATGGCTATTGTGATCAAGATGCCCAACGGGCGTGTGCCATGTATGCTGCTCGGTATCCTGGACGCAACCATCCAAGTGTCCGGACCGTTCGCCGGATAGTTACGTTGTTTAAGGAAACAGGAAATGTTCAGCCACATGTGAAACGTCAACCACGACCTGCAAAAAATGATGATGCCCAAGTTGGTGTTTTGGCTGTTGTCGCGGCTAATCCGCATATCAGTAGCAGACAAATTGCGTGAGAATCGGGGATCTCAAAAACGTCGGTGATGAGAATAGCTACAACATCGATAGCACCCGTACCATATTTCTATGCACCAGAAATTGCATGGCGACGGCTTTGAACGTCGTGTACGGTTCGGCTACTGGGCACAGGAGAAATTACGTGACGATGACAGATTTTTTGCACGCGTTCTATTTAGCGAAGAAGCGTCATTCAGCAACTGCGGTAATGTAAACCGGCATAATATGCACTATTGGGCAACGTATTATCCACGATGGCTGCGACAAGTGGAACATCAGCGACTTTGGCGGGTTATCGTTTGGTGCGGTATTATGGGAGGAAGGATAATTGGCCCTCATTTTATCGATGACAATCTAAATGGTGCAATGTATGCTGATTTCCTACGTAATGTTCTACCGATGTTACTTCAAGATGTTTCACTGCATGACAGAATGGCGATGGACTTCCCACATGATGGATGTCCGGCACATAGCTCGCGTGAAGCGGTATTGAATAGCATATTTCATGACAGGTGGATTGATCGCCGAAGCACCATACCATGGCCCGCGTGTTCACCGGATCTGACGTCCCCGGATTTCTTTCTGTGGGGAAATTTGAAGGATATTTGCCATCGTGATCCACCGACAACGCCTGACAACATGCGTCAGCGTATTGTGATTGCATGTGCGAACATTACGGAAGGCGAACTACTCGCTGTTGAGAGGAATGTCGTTACACGTATTGCCAAATGCATTGAGGTTGACGGACATCATTTTGAGCATTTATTGCGTTACTGTGGTATTTAAGGTAATCGCGCTGTAACAGCATGCGTTCTCAGAAATGATGAGTTCACAAAGGTACATGTGTCACATTGGAACAACCGAAATAAAATGTTCAAACATACCTACGTTTTGTATTTTAATTTAAAGAAAACCTACCTGTTTCCAACTGTTCTTCTAAAATTGTGAGCCAAATGTTTGTGACTATTACAGCGCCATGTATCACAAAGTGAAAACAGTGGTCGAACAAAAACATTCATATTTCTTTACGTACTACACGAATATGTAATAAAAAATGGGGGTTCCTATTTAAAAAAAGACGCAGTTGATATCCGTTTGACCTATGGCAGCGGCATCTAGCGGGCCAACCATAGCGCCACCTGGTTTCCTCCTTCAGACGAGTTCCGTTCTTTGTAGTTTTTTCGTTTGGCGCTTATTTCGTGAGATATTTGGCCCGGTCACGATCAATGGACCACCCTGTATACTTAACAGGTACAGTAACCTGGTGTATGCTAAAACATACGTTACCTAACTACTTACCACAGGAAGTGTATGTCTAGACTGTGTTCATAAGTGATGATGTGAGGCAGCTGCCGAAAGAATGTTATGCTTTGCTGTATAGGATAAAGATTTTGTACCAGTGATACGTTATCAGTGGGACAGTTGGTGGCTAGATCTTTTACATATTACGATTAACGCTACTGATGTGCTGGTTGTGTATTGAGTGAATATCACATGGTTCTTTTCTATTTCTAATACTGAACTGTTTTGGGTAAGTTCCTATGGTATTTTCTTGTGCCTTGAATGTGCAGATGTGACCTGATGTTCGTACACCAAGGTCCATGTTCATGGTATCTTTCAAACGGCAAAAACCCATGGTCCTACAAAAGCGAAACTCATTTTCTTAGTTATTATAGCATTTATGATAAATATTTGAGATTTTTGACTGAGTATATAAAAAGTTGAATTGCACCAGTTAGGTGGCGTATGCTGTTGTTGTTTGAATTATGATGTTAATTAATTTAAATCTTGTTTAATTTCATCATTTATTAGAAATTTTTTGCTGCTGTTAATGTTTTATTTTGGAAGAATTCCTTTTACGAATCTTGTGGTTGTAGCTGTCTGTTGTGGTCTGCTCTTAATTATAATGCTGAATTCATTTAAATCTTATTTACTCTGAGTTATTATCAGTTACTAATTACAAAACTAAACTTCGTACGAACAGACCTTGGAACGCCCAGTGAATGAAATGAAATGGCGTGTGACGAGGGCCTCCCGTCGGGTAGACCGTTCGCCTGGTGCAAGTCTTTCAATTTGATGCCACTTCGGCGACTTGCGCGTCGATGGGGATGAAATGATGATGATTAGGACAACACAACACCCAGTTCCTGAGCAGAGAAAATCTCCGACCTAGTCTGGAATCGAACCCGGGCCCTTAGGATTGACAGTCCGTCGCTCTGACCGGCAACTACCGGGGGCTCAGTGGTATCTACAGACCGCTTTGTCACCCTCAGCCGATAGGCAACACTCGATGCAGATTTTGGGGGGGGGGGGGGCTTGTGGTCAGCGCACCGCTCTCCCAGCCGTTGTCAGCTTTCGTGATCGGAGCTGCTACTTTTCAGTCCAGTAGCTTCTCAGTTTGCCTCACAAAGGCTGATTGTAGCCCACTTGCCAACAGCGCTCAGCAGACCCGAACGGTCCCCATCTAAGTATTAGCCTAGCCCAATAGCGCTTAACATAGGTGATATAACGGGAACCCTTGTTATCACTGCTCAAGGCCGTTGACGGTCATTAACTACTACGTTAATATTTGGTCTAGCAAGCATTCTGTTACCGAATCCGGTGATCACGTGAAATCTCCGTCTGCATGATGCTATTTATTTTTGTTATCAGTAACATCCACCTCAATACTCTTAAGGAAAACTCTTGGGGAGAAGTTCGTGACACCATCACTGGACCGGTCTCCCGCACCCTGCTTGCTTACCAATGTGTGCCAATATCGCTTTACCACCAGACTTTTCACATAACTGAAACTTAATTGGGGAAAGAACCTTGGTCACTTCATATGGACTCAAAAACCGAACCGTCATGTGAGATGTGGTTTTATCAGCATCTTTATTCTGGGCCCAAATTTTTCTACATAACCTGACTGCCAATATGCAGACTGATTGGATGCTTACCCTTGTTGTAACGCGCAGCCTCTTTCCTGCCAATTTTTCCTTACGGTCCCCAGACTACCATCTATAGGCAGTATGTCGTTGATTGACCAGACATTAGACGACAATGAATTAACAGGGAAGGCAAACATGAGTCTAGCAGGTATAGCCCGGTGAGCCTCAGGTTGTTAAGTATTCAACGCAAAGGTCAGCCACCCTAATGACTGGTCCCACCGGATCTGAACCTTCGAATGAATAAGGGCAGATTTCAAGTTGCGATTCACGCGCTCTGCAAATGACGGTTGCGAGTGGTAAGGAGAAGTAGTTATATGGCGAATGGCGTTGCCAAAATAAAGCTTCTTAAATTACCTCGACAAAAGTGCTGTAGCGTTATCGCTTACCAGCATCTTAGGTGCTCCAAAGATGGAGAAAAGTTTAGACAAGTGTTGAATAGTGCCCATGCTGTACTCAACCTACTCGGAAACAATCAAAGGACGCGAGAGAACGCATCTAATACAACCAGTAATTTTTACCCTTCTCTGTGTGCAGGAGAGGAACTAGATAATCAACGGAAAACAGCTTTTCTACTGGGTGTTCAGCCCTATCACAATTTAATTAATTTTTTGGACTTCTGATTAGGCTTCGCTCCAAGACAGCCTTGCAAATGGTTAACCAACCGCCTAACCTACTCATTTAGGTTTGGCCATGTTCATTTCTCCTTAATATTCTTAAGGGTCTTCCTTAAGGTCTTAATGAAAATTAAGGAGAACCCTCCACAATAGGATTCATGAAAAATACTTAAATATGGCAGACACCAATTCCTAGAACAGGCAAATCTTTGGCTTCCATCAGGACGGGTAGTAAAACAAAAAGTCCACTTATTCAATAGGTACCCCAGAACCTCCTTCCTGGCTTTTAATCGGCCCTTAATTGCACCTAGCTGTGCGTTATTGTCTTAACTAGCGCCCGCATGCCCAGAAAGTTCAGGTACTTTACCAAGTATATTACAAACTCTGCCGTCTCCTCCTCAGGGCATCAGCGAATTGGTTATCAGATCTCCTACTGTGTCAGCCCTCAGAGCGAAATGCCCATATCCGCACCGCCCACCTAGCAAGTCTCTCCTTCTTGAGCAGACGAGCCGTCACTCACGACAACGATTTGTTGCCGGTTTCCAAGAAAATCTGTCTATGTTCAAGATAGAATTTAAACCTTTCAAGTCCAAGCAAGAAGCTAAATCTTCTATTTCACAAACAGAATATTTCTTTTCTACGTCAGCTAGTGCCCGGGATTCGTAAGCTATAGGCTTCCTTTCTCCACTAATTTACTGAAGCAAGACGGCACCAATACCAGTACTCGAAGCATCAGTCTGCATGATAAACTGGCAATGAAAATCATGCACCCCGAAAATATACATACTGGCTAAAGCAGTTTTTATAGCATCGAAAGATGCCTGCTGGTATGGTCTTCAAATAAAAGGTTTTCGCTTGCTCCTTAGCTGGTTCAGAAGGCTGAGAAAAAATTTCGCCATCACGACAAATCTAGCTATACCCTTCTTGCTTTTCGAAATTTGTGTACCGCTGGAGTCCGTCGCTAATCCATAAACACGCCTTCAGCAGAAATTTTATACCCCAAAAAAGGAGATTTCCTTACTCAGTAAATTGACTTCGGAAGGTTTAACTGTTAGACCAGGTTCAAGCAACCTTTCCATGAGCTGGGTAATACGCAAAAAATTATCTTCCAAGATGCGGCTATACATCATGACGTCATCACGATTGTTATAGACACATTTGTAGTTAAGGTCCCCCAAAACAGAATCTAATAACCGACTCAACACCGTCGCCCATGTGGCAAGACCAAAAGGCGACCGATTTTACTCAGATTTCAGTCCTGCTAAATGCAGTCACGGCTTTAGATTCTTCAGCCAAAGTAATTTGATAACAGGCTTACTTTAAGTCCAAGGTGGAACAATACTGCCGCGCTGGATTAGCCGTGCGGTCTAGAGCGCTGCAGTAATGGACTGTGCGCCTGGTCCCGGCGGAGGTTCGAGTCCTCCCTCGGGCATGGGTGTGTGTGTTTGTCCTTAGGATAATTTAGGTTAAGTAGTGTGTAAGCTTAGGGACTGATGACCTTAGCAGTTAAGTCCCATAAGATTTCACACACATTTGAACATTTTTTTTTTGGAACAATAGTTAACCACAGAGAACCAAGAAAAACATTTATGGAAATCGGGCAATGGCACAGATTCCAGAACTACTTGCTTGTTGAGCGCTCTATAATTCACTACTGGTCGATAACCTTCCTCTTTAGGCTTAGGCACTAAGAATATTGGCAAGATGTAGGGAAACACAGATGATCGAATTACTCCCTCCGGGAGCATTTTATTCACCAACTGCCTCATCTCCTTCAGCTTAGGAGGAGATAAACGATAAAGGGCTGTCGAACCGGTACGTTATCAGACAACTGAATGGTATAATCAGTTTTATTTGTGACACTCAGGCGATCTGTCATCATTTCAGGGAAACGTACAAGCACCTCTAACAAGGCCTTCCTCTGTTCAGTACTCAAAAATGATGTACAACATTTGGAAACACTAGATTGGATGGTAAATATATAAGGTAGACAATGATGCTAATATCAACGGTATTTTACACCCTGCCTAAATTTAAATCGATTGGCATAATCCACGTAATCAAAAAACACAACCGGTTTAGTTAAAAAAATCACATCCCACTATGACACACATAGCAAATTGACTAACAATAATAAACTGAACAGGTCAACTCAAATCCTGAATTTTAACATACAAGAGAACAACGTCTGCTACAGGAAAAACCTCTACATTGATACTAAACACGCTCTGATACAATTGGTTTGGTAGCAGCTATGAAAGAGTGCTAGATCTAACGTCATTAGAGGTGTGGAGAGTCCAAGTCAAAAGTGAAGTTTTAGAAATCTGCGGCAGACATTTGAGTTTAGTGCTCTCTATAATAGCATTGCCGTTTAAGTGATATATGTAGTTACATGTGTAGGGGCCTGAAAATAATGACAATGAGGCACTAAAACCGGCAGTCAAATAAAATAATTTAGAAGATTACGGATATCGGTATTTTTTGTTGTTGTTGCGGTCTTCAATCCAGAGACTGGCTTCATGCAGCTGTCCATTTTAATCTATCCCGGGCAAGCTTCTTCATCTCCCAGTACCTACTGCAACTTACATCCTTCTGAATCTATTTAGCATATTCTTCTCTTGGTCTCCCTCTACGATTTTTACCCTCCACGCTGCCCTCCAATTCTAAATTTGTGATCCCTTGATGCCTCAGAATATGCCCTACCAACCGAGCCCTTCTTCAAGTCAAGTTGTGCCACAAATTTCACTACTCTCCAATTCTATTCAATACCTCCTCATTGATTATGTGATCTACCCATCTAATCTTCAGCAGTCTCCTGTAGCACCACATTTCTAAAGCTTCTATTCTCATCTTGTCTAAACTATTTATCGTCCACGTTTCACATCTATACAAGGCTACGCTCCATACAAATACTTTCAGAAAAGAGTTCCTGACACTTAAATCTATACTTGATCTTAACTAACTTCTCTTCTTGAGAAACGCTTTCCTTGCCATTGCCAGTCTACATTTTATGTCCTCTCTACTTCGACCATCATCAGTTATTTTGCTCCCCAAATAGCAAAACTCATTTACTACTTTGAGTGTCTCATTACCTAATTTAATTCCAACAGCATCACCCGATTTAATTCGACTACATTCCATTATCATCGTTTAGCTTTTGTTGAAGTTCATCTTATAACCTCCTTTCAAGACACTGTCCATTCCGTTCAATTGCTCTTCCAGGTCCTTTGCTGTTTCTGACAGAATTACACTGTCATCGGTGAACCACAAAGTTTTTATTTCTTTTCAGAATTTTTCTTATGTTTCCTTTACTGCTTGCTCAATATACAGATTGAATAATATCGGGGATAGGCTACAACCCTGTCTCACTCCCTTCCCAACTACTGCTTCCCTTTCATGCCCCTCGACTCTAATAATAGCCATCCGCTCTCTGTACAAATTGTAAATAGACTTTCCCTCCCTGTATTTTACCCTGCCACCTTCAGAATTTGAAAAACGAGTATTTCATCAACGTTATCAAAAACTTTCTCTAAGTCTACAAATGCTAGAAACGTAGGTTCGCCTTTCCTTAATCTATTTTCTAAGATACGTCGTAGGGTCATTTTTGCCACACGTGTTCCAACGTTTCTACGGAATCCAAACTCATCTTCCCCGAGGTCGGCTTCTACCAGATTTTCCATTCGTCTGTAAAGAATTCGTGTTGGTATTTTGCAGCCGTGGCTTATTAAACTGATAGTTTGGTAATATTCACATCTGTCAACACCTACTTTCTTTTCTATGGGAATTATTATATTCTTCTTGAAGTCTGACGGTATTTCACCTCTCTCATACATCTTGATCGCTAGACGGTAGAGTTTTGTCATGACTGGCTCTCCCACGGCCATCAGTAGTTCCAATGGAATGTTGTCTACTCCCGGGGCCTTGTTTCGACTCAGGTCTTTCAGTGCTCTGTCAAACTTTTCACGCAGTATCTTATCTCCCATTTCGTCTTTATCTACATCCTCTTCCATTTCCATAATATTGTCCTCAAGTACATCGCCCTTGTATAAACCCTCTATATACTCCTTCCACCTTTCTGCCTTCCCTTCTTTGCTTAGAACTGGGTTGCCATCTGAGCTCTTGATATTTATACAAGTAGTTCTCTTCTCTCCAAAGGTCTCTTTAATTTTCCTGTGGGCGGTATCTATCTTATGCCTAGTGATATGCGCCTCTACATCGTTACATTTGTCCTCTAGCCATCCGTGCTTAGCCATTTTGCACTTCCTGTCGATCTCATTTTTGAGACGTTTGTATTCCTTTTTGCCTGCTTCATTTACTGCATTTTTACATTTTCTACTTTCGTAAATGAAATTCAGTATCTGTTCTGTTACCCAAGGATTTCTATTAGCCCTCGTCTTTTTATCTACTTGATCCCCTGCTACTTTCACTATTTCATCTCTCAAAGCTACCCATTCTCCTTCTACTGTATTTCTTTCCCCCATTCTTGTCAATCGCTCCTAATGCTCTCCCTGAAGCTCTCTGCAACCTCTGGTTCTTTCAGTTTATCCAGGTCCCATATCCTCAAATTCCCACTTTTTTATAGTTTCTTCAGTTTTAATCTACAGTTCATAACCAATAGATTGTGGTCAGAGTCCACATCTTCCCCTGGAAATGTCTTTCAGTTTAAAACCTAGTTCCTAAATCTCTGTCTTACCATTGTATAATCTATCTGTGAGCTTCCAGTATCTCCAGGCTTCTTCCATCTTTACAACCTTCTCTTATGATTCTTGAACCAAGTGTTACCTATAATGAAGCTATGCTCTGGGAAAAATTCTGCCAGGTGGTTTCCACTTTCATTCCTTACTAACACTCCATATTCACCTACTACGTTTCCTTCTCTTCCTTTTCCCACTACCGAGTTCCAGTCACCCATGACTATTAAATTTTCGTCTCCCTTCACTATCTGAACAATTTCTCTTATCTCATCATACATTTCATCAATCGTCTTCTGCTTAACTAGTTGGCATATAAACTTGTACTACTGTGATATGCGTGTGCTCTTATCTATCTTGGCCACAATAATTCATTCACTATGCTGTTTGTAGTAGCTTACCCGCATTCACATTTTCCTATTCATTATTATACCTACTACTGCCTTACCCCTATTTGATTTTGTATTTATAACCCTGCAGTATCTGACCAGAAGTCTTGTTCCTCCTGCCACCGAAGTTCACTAACTCCCACTATAACTAAGTTTAACCATTTTTAAATTTTTCTAACCTACCTGCCCGATTAAGGGATCTAACATTCCACGCTCCGGTCCGTAGAACGCCAGTTTTCTTTCTCCTGGTAACATCGTCCTCCTGAGTTGTCCTGGCCCGGAGACCCGAACAGGGGACTATTTTACCTCCGGAATATTTTACCCAAGAGGACGCCATCATCATTTAACCATACAGTAAAGCTGCATGCCCTCGGGAAAAATTACGGCCGTAGTTTCCCCTTGCTTTCAGTCGTTCGCAGTACCAGCACAGCAAGGCCGTTTTGGTTAGTGTTACATGGCCAGATTAGTCAATCATCCAGACTGTTGCCCCTGCAACTACTGAAAAGGCTACTGCCCCTCTTCAGGAACCACACGTTTGTCTGGCGCCTCAACAGATACCCCTCAGTTGTGGTTGCACCTACGGTACGGCTATCTGTGTCGCTGAGGCACACAAGCCTCCCCACCAACGGCAAGGTCCGTGGTTTATGGGGTATTTACCTTCCTTAGATTTTCAATGTTGTTCCACGAAATTTTGTTGGCAATTGTGAGATTTTAATTCGGTACCCGGAAAACCATGTAACATGGACGAAATCGAAACTACCCTACAAATCTCCGGATTAAAACACAATTTGACTAGAGCACGAACGTAACACCCTTGGAGAACTTCGCTCTGTGAGCAACAGGTAAGTATTTCAGTCAATCAGTTATGTAAATTTTTGTCATGTTATTTACAGATTTTGCCAGTGTTTCACCTATGTCCATTCTGATGTTAATGTTTCATTGCTTAATACCATATGTACTTCCATGTCATAAACTGTTTTAAAAATACATGACTACCGTAACGCGTTAAAAATTTTTGTGCAAGCCAGTCTGGTTCCCTGATCATAAGTTGTATGTACCTACAAATGCGAAATAAGTGTCGCAGAAATTCATTCCTCAATGAGAATTTCATTAAGTCAGAGTATCATTCTGGGTGGATAATGCAGCTAGTGACTGACCATAGAATTTGCTTTTCAAAAATAACAATGGGTGGCGTAAGAATGTGACAAAAAAGATGTCCTACCTGAGGCGAAACATTTGGCATTCGACATGGGGAGCTCTAACAGTTTTGTACACTCGAGACTTATCAGAGAAATATACTACCATGAGTACATTTACATGTCATTCAGCTCTTTAGAGCAGTAAAACTGCTCGAAATTTATGTGTCGGAATAATAGTGCTCTGTGGTAACTATTTACAAAAATTTCTCTTGAAACTTCGCTTTTAAGTATATGTTTCTGTACATCTACTGATTAACGGCGTTGAAGCGGTATGTAATATCTTCAGTGTAGTGCCTTTTAACCAGGTAATTCATGCTTTACGGATGTGAAAATATTTTGACGATAGATTCGGAGACAAGGGAAAGTAGTCCACCAGGTGAGGTCATAGAGTAAACAGCAAGAGTTAGGTAACGGAGCAGGTGATAGGAGAAAGAACTGTACGGTTGATGGTCTGTTTATAAAATGGCTCTCAGTCGTCTCAGATACGAGTGAAAAGATCACAAATATTTCGCAAATTATAGACAAAAACGTCGAGCTTGTGGGAAAATTAGTACACAAATAAATTTATGTGGACGTTAGCAAATATCCTTCAAAAGTGATTTGTCCAAGAGGCTCGAATACTGATTAAAGAATCACTTTGATGTCAACCTGAAGGAAACAGATGGAAAACCTCTTACACTCCAATGTGTGACAAGGAATGATGTAATACTAGCAGCCATGTAACACAATATGAAAACAATTGTCTCAAAATGATTCTAGCCGACAGGGACAGGATACGAGACTCACTCCTCGATGATGAAAATAGCTTTCAAGCCCAACAGCAATTGTAGTTGTCTTGAATGCAGGTCCATCTCAATCAGGCGCGACGCGAAGCGATGTAACGGTAAGCGCATTTAAAGGACGTTTCTAGTCGGGCGCTTCGCTAAAGGCAATTCTCACAATGGCATAGAAATTAGTATGTCTTCAGTGGGACATACGGCGCAAAAACCGGAAAGTACCAGAGTGAGGCCCATAGTGTGGAACTACGAATCAGGATTTTTGCCTTACTTTCAAATGGTGTACGACGTTGAGGGCAATAACAGCTGAATACAATACTATTGAGGGCGAATTCAGGCCTGGGGAAACTGTCGTCCATTTTGGTGTTGATTTTGTACCACGACTCGTTCAGGTCACAGTTAACATTAACCATGATGTTTAGATCACCAGGTGTTCCGCTATGTTTTACGTCTTCATGATCAGCAAAGCGTGGACACCTCCGGTTTGCATGTGTCGCTCGTAGTTGATGAACGCCGGCGCACCCCATTGCTACCATACTGACTCTAAATCACCTGATACTATTTCTTTAGAAAACGTTTATAGCTATAGGCATCATCATGTGGTCTGTAACGCTTAACATCCCCTCATTTGAGCTGCTTTACGGTATCTAATCTGTAATACGTGGCATCCGCTGACCTGTCAGTCAGGCAGCAGCAGCCGGCCGAGACACAAGCAGCAACCCAGAAGTAACGGATTTTGTGACATTTTATGAGTTCCTAACTAGGAGTATAAAGTTTTGTTTCATCTGTTTGATTTGGTAGTGTAGTTCCCTGTATTTCTGCGTATGAATTTAATATGTAATAAGAAGAGTTCTTGCGTTTTAATTTATGACGGGAAGTGAACCGATTTTGTGACATACTACAAGCTCCTACTCAGGAGCAAAATATTTAGCCTCAGCTGAGTGCTTTGGTTTCAGTTTTTGAATACCTGCCTGTTAATCTATAAGACACAGTTGTAGCGTTTTCGTCGGTGTCCACAGTAGACTTCCGTAGCGCGTGGCGATAGTCCTTTCATTGTCTATGTAGTCTAGCTATCCAATGTTTTCAGAATGGAGAGGGACCGTGACTGCGGTGAGAGGATGCATACCGAGTTGGTGACACTACGCTCTGAGCTCCACGCAGTGACGGCTTCGGTTACACAGCTTGAAGCTGTAGCGTATGGGCATCAGTCTTGTGGGCCGACCTTGGTGATCCAGAAAGTCTGCGTCCACCGGTCGATCCGCACCGGTGAGCTTCTCAGTTACTGCTCGCACTGAGTTTGACCCCTTCATCCATGGTTGAGTAAGAGGTCACCCCGAAGCGTGGCAGGCGGCGAAAGACTTCCCAGGGGGCCGAACATAAAGCCACTGTCTGTGGCTGACACTGCCCCTCAGCCAGCCCGTCTTGTTTCAGAGGGAACCCTCTGCCTGCAACTTCCGGGCACTCACAGAGGGTGAGAGTGTTGGTAGCTGGGTGCTCCAATGGTAGGCCCTTTATGGAGCCCCTTAGGGACATGGCTGTCAAGGAAGGGAAGAAAGCCAATGTGCACTCCATGTGCATATTCGGTAGAGTCATTCCAGGCTTAGAACGGGTCCTTCCGGATGCCATGAAGAGCACAGGCTGCAGCCAGCTGCATATGGTGGCTCGCGTCGCTACCATTGAAGTTTGTCGCTTTGGGTCGGAAGAGATTCTGTCTGGTTTCGAAAGGCTATCAGAAGTGATAAAGACTCAATCTTGCTTGCGAGATGAAGGCAATGCTCACCACTTGCAGCGTTGTCGACAGGAGCGATTGCGGATCTCAAGTACAGAGCCGAGGGGAGGGTCCGATTCAGAGGCTCACCCGGCTCTGTGACCATGTAGGCTGCAGATCTCTCGACATGCACCGTAGGGTGGTGGGGTTTTGGGCTCCGCTAAATAGGTCAGGAGTCCGCTACAAGCAGGACGCGGCCACTAGCGTAGCAGGAACTGTGTAGCATGAAGTGGGACGTCATTTAGGTTAGAGGATCTCGGGAAAACAAAAAAAGGGCTTCAGTTTCCAAATCTGCAGGTCGAAGACAGGAAGAACGTAGATATAGGAACTACTGGTATAACAACAGTAAATTGTCGTAGCTTTGTTTGGAAAGTACAAGAGCTCCAAGCGCTGAAAAAGCACTAATGCTCAAATCGTTATAGGCACTGAGAGCTAAAGCCGGAGATAAGTTTATCCGAAACGGTTACGAAGGACATAACGGTGTTCAGAAAGGATAGGCTAAACACAATTGGTGGTGGCTTGTTAGTTGCTGTTACGAGGAGTTTATGTTGTAGACAAATTGAGGTAGTTAGTTCCTGTGAGTTAGTATAGGTTGAGGTCACGCTTGACAACCGGAATAAAATAATAATTGGATCCTTCTATCGACCTCCCAACTCAGATTATAGACTTGCTGAAAGGTTCAAAGGAAACTTAAGCTTAATACCCGACTCATACAATTATAGTTGCTGACGACTTCAATTTATACTCGATACGTTGGCGAAAATACATGTTTAAATCCGGAGGTACTCACAAAACATCATCCGAGATTGCGCTAAATGCGACGTCTGAAAATTATTTCACGCAGTTCATGAGGCCACTCGAATAGTGAACGGTTTTGAAATCACACTTGACCTCTTAGCAAAAAATAATACTCAGTTAATAACGAGCATAAAAACGGATACAGGGATTGTTGAACTCAGGGTTGTCGTAGCGAGACTGAAAATTGTAGCTCCTAAATCCCCCAAAAAGGAACGAAAAAGTTACATATTAAAAAACAAGCAGATAACAATTCACTTGACCCCTTTCTGAGAGACAATCCCCAATCCTTCCGAACAAACAATGTACCGCAACGAAACTTTGCCTCGAAACCTGACAGATAATCGAAAGAGTTTCGGGTCGTATGTAAAGTACACTATCGGCAAGCTACAATCGATGGCTATCTCTGCATGTGAGCAATGCATATACTATCGACGACAGTGCGGCCAACGCAGAATTATTAAACTCAGCCTTCCGAAATGCCTTCACCAAAGAAGACGAAGTAAATATTCCAGAATTCGAATCAAGAACAGCCGCCAACAAGAGTAACTTACAAGGGAACCTCCCCATCGCACCCCCCTCAGATTTAGTTATAAGTTGGCACAGTAAATAGGCCTTGAAAAACTGAACACAGATCAATCGAGAAAACAGGAAGAAGTTGCGTGGAACTATGAAAAAAGTAAGCAAAATATACAAACTGAGTAGTCCATGTGCAAGATAGGCAACATCTAGGCGAGTCCGAGTTCAGGAGCGCCGTGGACCCGTGGTTAGCGTGAGCAACTGCGGAACGAGAGGTCATTGGTTCAAATCTTCCCTAGAGTGAAAAGTTTACTTTCTTTATTTTTGCAAAGTTATGATCTGTCCGTTCGTTCATTGACGCCTCTGTTCAGTGTAATAAGTTTAGTGTCTGTGTTTTGCGACCGCACCGCAAAACCGTGCGATTAGTAGCCGAAAGGACGTGCCTGTCCAATGAAAACCGAAAACATTTGATTGCAAGGTCATAGTTCAACCGATTCCTCCACAGGAAAACACGTCTGATATATTCTATACGACACTGGTGACGGCATGTGCGTCACATGACAGGAATATGTTTTCGACCCACCTAACTTGTACACTTGGTGAATGGGTAAAAAGATTCTTCTACCTTGCCCAATTTAGGCTTTCTTGTGGATGTGATAATCATTCCCAAAAAAGTGTGAAAACATAAGAGTTTGTCACATAAACTGCAACAAATGAATGCAACAGTTTCACAGTCGCACAGTTTTGTCTGTGCTCTGTCAAAACATATGTTTTTAACGTTTTCAAATTTTTCCGTGTGTAGACCGTCAAATCCTGCTTATGTCCAAGCAAATCTGAACATGTCCTGGAATTTTGGAGAGCGAAATTCATTATATGTGAGTGCCTGAACTTTGATAATTGTCTGAAAATGAAAAATTAAAATTTTCTCCCGAGGGAGGATTTTTTTTTTTTATTCTCATTTTGTCCGCGTTTGTTCTTTGTATCTGCTCGGGACGGACGTCGTAAGACATCCGATTAAGTTCTTTGATGATCGATTAACTCAGTTTTTTTATTACAGAGGGTACGTAACCCTCTGTCCGAACACGCTGAGCTACCGTGCCGGCTTGAACCAAGTACCTACCGTTCCGCAGCTGCACACTCTAACCACGGGACAACGGCGCTCATGGGTCTACATCCCCCTGGATGTTGTATATATTACACATGGACTATTCAGTTTGTATATTTTGCTAATTTTTTCATAGTTCCACACAACTTCTTCCTGTTTTCTCGATTGATCTGTGTTCAGTTTTTCAAGGCCTATACACTGTACCAACTTATAAATAATTCTGAGGGGGGTGCTATGGGGAGGTTCCCTTGTTAGAAGTAGGTATCCTTGTAGTAGTGAAGCATTTCATAAAAGCAAGTCATCTGATCCAGACTGTGGACCAGTTAGGTTTCTTTCAGAGTATGCTGACTCAATAGCTTCATACTTAACAAGCCGGCCGTGGTGCCCGAGCGGTTCTAGGCACTTCAGTCCTGAACCACGCGGCTGCTACGGTCGCAGGTTCGAATCCTGCCTCGGGCGTGGATGTGTGTGATGTCCTTAGTTTAGTTAGGTTTAAGCAGTTCTAGGTTTAGGGGACTGATGACCTCATATGTTAAGTCCCATAGAGCTTAGATCCATTTGAACCATACTTAAGTCATATATGACCGGTGGCTGCAAGAATGATTCTTACTCAAAGACTGTAAAGTTGCACAGGTCACACAAATATTCAAGAAAGGCAATAGGAGTAATCCACTTAATGGAAGGCCCACATCATTAACGTCGATGTGCAGTCCGATTTTTGAACATATATTGTGTTTGAAAATTATGATTTACCTGGAAAAAAACGATCTATTGACACACAGTCAACAGGGATTTAGGAAACATCGTTCTTGTGAGACACACTAGCTCTTTATTCACACGAAGTGTTGAGCACTATTGACAAGGGATTTCAGATTGGTTCCGTGTTTCTACAGTTCCAGGAGGCTTTTGGCACCTCACCTCACAATCGGCTTGTAATAACATTGCGTGCTTATGGAATATCGTGTCAGTCATCTGAAAGGATTCGTAATTTCCTGTCAGAGAGGTCACAGTTTGTAGTAATTGACGGAAAGTCATCGAGTAAAAGGGAAGTGATTTGTGGCGTTCCCCAAGGTAGTGTTATAGGCCCTCTGCTGTCCCTTATCTACATAAACGGTTTAGGAGGCAAGGTGAGCAGCCGACGTAGGTTGTTTGTAGATGATGCTAGTAGCCATCAGAAGACCAAAAATTGCAAAGCTATTTAGAAATGATACCTGTGTGGTGCTAAAATTAGCAATTCACCCTGGATAATGAAAAATGTGCTACAAGGAATCCGATAAATTTCGTTTACATGATCAGTCAGTCAGATATAAAGGCCGTAAATTCAACTAAATACCTACGAATTACAATTACGAACAACTTAAATTGGAAAGAACACATAATAAATGTTGCGGGGAGGCGAACCAAAGACTGTGTTTTATTGGAAGAACACTTAGAAGATGCAACAGTCTGCTAAAGAGACTGCCTACACTACGCTTGTCCGTTCCTCATTTGTAGTACTGCTGCGCAGTATGGGATCTTAACAAGATAGGATTAACGCAGCGATCCAGAAAATTTATAGAAGAGCAGCACGTTTTGTATTATCGAGAAATAGGTGAAAGAGTATCACTGACATGTTACAGGACGTGAGGTGGACATCATTAAAACAAAGGCGTTTTTAGCTGGCGCAGAGTGTTCTCTCGAAATTTCAGTCACCAACTTTCTTCACTGAATGCGAAAATATTTTGTTGACGGCGACCTACAGGGAGATATGATCATCATACTAATATAAGGGAAATTAGAACTCGCACGGAAAGATATAGGTGTTCGTTTATTCCGCGCGCTGCTCGAGATGGGAACAATAGAGAATTATTGTAAAGGTGGTTCGATGAACCCTCTGCCAAACACTTAAGTGTGATTTGCGGAGTAGCCATTTAGATGTAGATGTATATGACTGCCTTGTCTAACTGAGGGCATAAACAATTGTAGATACAGTGCTACACACTATTTGGACGATATCTGCTGGCATACAGTAACATTTCGTCCAATGTGTTTATTCTCTACTGATCTCACACATCGTGCAAAGCGTGAATCAATTAGAACGCGTCAAGTCTAAAAAAAAAAAAGATATATCAGTTGTTAGCATATCGTAATGTAAGAAATATAAAAGTGGTGATTTCATGAAATATCGCAGTCATTGACTTAACTTCAGTAAGTCACAGTTAGTCAGGCTTTTCATATAAACACTTGGAAGCGGCAATGCTTAAAGGTGTGAAGTGAATGCACACATTAAAACAAACGACAGGCTTCAAGTACTTGGAAGAATAATAGGAATATACAGTTTATTTATTAACAAGTTATCGTGAAAAACACTTTCACTGCCAAGTCCTCAACCGTATGGAGGCTATACCGGATCGAAATACATAGGGAGTTCTCAAATTAAGTTTCAGGTTTGGGCTTACTCTACGACCAATAAGAGTGGCGCATTGTCAGTAGAGAGTGCATTTTCCGCGTCTCCTGCAGATACGCTTCTGCTGAGGTACGGATGACAGGTGTATGACAGTGTGGGAGTGAAATGGTGCGGCAACTATAAACGTACTCCAACACTGAGTTACGCGAGGCAGTACGATTCTCGTGGTGAATTACACACAAATTCACCTCGAAACTGTGGTGGTATACAGACAAAATGCAGCCGTAGTGAAATAATGCCAACAATTTGATCTAGGCCATACAGTCGTCGGTGATGCTGATCAGGAAGGAAAGCCATTGATATCGGCAGAAATGTACAGGCAATCTTTTAGGCAAGCTGAATGAGCATATGGAGGAGATTTTCTAATGATTAAAACCCTTACACAGCGGTTCTCGAATAGCTTTATGACCAAGGGGGCAGATATCTGTTATCGAAGAACTCAACGTTTGCTAGGTCGTTCCGATCGTTGTTTACACGAAATTGGTGACTACGATGAAGAAATGCACTCCTCTGTAAAACTTAAAGACGAAATAGATAAAGTAATATAACATACTAGCAACTCTACGGAAATGGATGAAAGTGCAGGAGGATGTTTCCAGAGGTCTACTCGCGTGCAGGGAGCTGGATGTAGCGTGGCACGAGGTCAGCGTGACTATAACCAAAGTGGCAAATGGGACTGCCAGTGCAACATTAGGCAGTTGAAGGAACTGGAAACGACGGTGTGCGTCAATCAGCGAGGAGTTACTGTGCACAACTGCGGTGTTTTTTATAACAATATGGCCGGCAGACAACATACTGATGACCTCACAGGGGGAAGATTCATCGGGAAACTGGAAGAAGGACGGGGAAGAATCATCGGGGAACTGGAAGAAGGACGAACTGTTGCGAGAGCAGCCCTTGAGGTTGGTATTGCATACAGCGTTGTTTGACGTGCGTGGGGAACGTTGCGAACCGCAGGTACTGCTGACCAAAGGAGAGGAGGTGGACAACCGCGGTTAACTAGAGCTAAAGATGATCACTACATTGTGCGACAGGCAAGAAGGAGCTCACGTGAAACAGCAGGTGCAGTTGCAGCCACATTTACTAAGACTGAAACGCTTGTTTCTCACGCTCCACAGGGACACGGCGACTGCGTGAGAATGGTATCTTGGTTCAATGACAAGTACATCGTGTTCCGTTAACAGACACATATCGGCGATACCTTTTGGGGTGGTTCCAAAAGCATAGGGAATGGACATACGCAGAGTGGCATCCCTCACTCTTATCAGATGAGAGTAGATTCAGTCTAAGCACTGATTCAGGATAGGCACGTGTATGGCTACAGGTGGAAACAAGTAGCGCAGCCAGGAAGACTGTCGAACACGATCGTTTTGGTGGTCAAAGTGCTGCATGGGTGTACTAACCTTCATGTCTTACAACACGATATACTTACTGCTACACTGTACTCCTTCCTAATCTTGATCTTTTCAGAACGGAATTCATCCCTCTCTTCACTTTTGTGGAGAACAACGCGCCACCGCAACGAACAGCGTAGGTGATGCTTTTGCAGCGACAGGATAGATAGTGAATGGACTGGCCTCCTGGTTCCCCCGACTTGAATTCCACCGAGTAGGTGTGGTTTGCGTTGCGGGGAAGTACTGCTGCGTATATCAATGACCATCAAGTAGTAATCAACTGCGCTGGTGGAGTAATGGGACGAGCTAGCTCGAGAACTCCTTACCAACACTGCGGCCATCATGGGAGCACGCATTGTCGTCCACGGTGGTCACACAGCCTGCTTAGAAAACGTCCCGCCTTTGTTAATAACCGAAAGACAATCATAAATCGCAATGACTTCAGCATAATTATTGTCTTTAAATAAAAGTCTTATATATTTTCTTCTCATTGCCTGTTTCGTTAACTTTCCAGTTTTACAGTACTGTAGCAGTTCCCACTCCACTGAAGCGCCAAAGATGCCGGTTTAGGCATGCGTATTCAAATAGAGATATGTAAACTGGCAGAATACGGCGCTGCGGTCGCCCAACGGCCATATAAAACAACAAGTCTTTGACGCAGTTGTTAAATCGGTTACTGCCGGCCGATGTGGCCGAGCGGTTCTAGGCGCTACAGTCTGGAACAGCGCGACCGCTACGGTCGCAGGTTCGAATCCTGCCTCGGGCATGGATGTTTGTGATGTCCTTAGGTTAGTTAGGTTTAAGTTGTTCCAAGTTTTAGGGGATTGATGACCTCAGATGTTAAGCCCCATAGTGTCAAAAAAAAAGAAAAAAACTCGGTTACTGCTGTTACAATGGCAGGTTATCAAGATTTAAGCGAGTTAGAACCTGGTGTAATAGTCGGTGCACGAGCGATGGGACACAGCATCTCCGAGGTAGCGATGAAGGGAGGATTTTCCCTTACGACCATTTCACGAGCGTACCATGAATACTAGGAATCTCGTAAAATATCAGATCTCCGACATCCCTGCGGCTGGAAAAAGATCCTGCAAGAAGGGGACCCACGACAACTGAAGAAAATCGTTCAAAGTGACGGAAGTGCCACCCTTCCGCAAATTGCTGCATATTTCAATGCTGGGCCATCAACAAGTGTCAGCGTCCAAACCATTCAACGAAGCATATCGAGATACGCTTTTCGAGCTGAAAGCCCACCCGTGTATTCTTCAAGACTGCACGACACAAAGCTTTACGCTTCACCTGGGCCAGTCAATACCGACACTTTACTGTTGATGACTTGAAATATGTTGCCTGGTCGGACGAAAAATGGTTCAAATGGCTGTAAGCACTATGGGACTTAACATCTTACGTCATCAGTCCCCTAGAACTTAGAACTACTTAAACCTAACTAACCTAAGGACATCACACACACCCATGCCTGAGGGAGGATTCGAACCTGCGACCGAAACGGTCGCGCGGTTCCAAATTGTAGCGTCTAGAACCGCTCGGCCACACCGGCCGGCCTGGTCGGACGAGTCTCGTTTCAAATTGTACCGGGCTGGTGGACGTGTACAAGTATGGACACAACCTACACGTCCGGAATTGCTACAGAGAGGCTCCAGGAACAGTCTCCTGAGTTTAATCACTTCCGCTGACTACCAAACTCGCCAGACATGAATATTACTGAGCATCTCACGGCTTGTCGCGGTGGCCGAGCGGTTCTAGGCGCTTCAGTCGGAACCGTGTGGCTGCTACGGTCGCAGGTTCGAATCCTGCTCCGGGCATGGGTGTGTGTGATGTCCTTAGGTTAGTTAGGTTTAAGTAGTTCTAAGTTCTAGGGGACTGATGACCTCAGCTGTTAAGTCCCATAGTGCTCAGAGCCATTTGAACCAGTTTTGAGCACATCACGGATGCCTTGCAGCGTGCTGTTCAGAAGAGATCTCCACCCCCCTCCCCATCCTCCCACCCCTCCGTCGAACTCTTTAAGGGACAGCCCTGCAGGATTCGTGGTGTCAGTTCCCTCTAGCGCTAATTCAGTCACGTCGTATTGCGGCTCTTCTGCGAGCTCGCGCGGACCCTACCCGGCTTTAGGCATGTGTACCAGTTCATTTCGCTCTTCGTTGCATGTATGGCCCAAGTTTCACCTAGCTGTGTTACATGGCAGTGGCTCGTCATGCAAAAGATACATTCGTCCTCATGTTTTGCCCACCAGTGTAGTGTCACATTTCTTTGCCACTTTTGAAGGATGATGCAGCACTCAATAATAGTTGCTGCGCCAAAATAACACGTAACTTTTGATGTTCCCTCGAATGAGGGGACGCAGAACGTATTAGAAGACGGGCAGTGTTAATCAGCACAATATTCTTCGACTGACATGAAGGTAAGAGAAATATTTTTAAAACACTTTTTAAAAAATGGTTCAAATGGCTCTGTGCACTATGGGACTTAACATCTATGGTCATCAGTCCCCTAGAACCTAGAACTACTTAAACCTAACTGTCCTAAGGACATCGCACAACACCCAGCCATCACGAGGCAGAGAAAATCCCTGACCCCGCCGGGAATCGAACCCAGGAACCCGGGCGTGGGAAGCGAGAACGCTACCGCACGAGCACGAGATGCGGGCAAAAATACTTTTTATAGTTGGCGTTAAAATACTAAGAAAACTACGACATTCGCCATTCCAGGAAGTCATGGATCGCACAGAAATCGTGAAGATAAAGGATTTAACAGGTCGCACGGGGAGTTGAGGTAGACTTTCTTTCCAAGCTTCAACGGGAAAAAACAAGATATATCCTAAACTGAAAAGTACCCTCTACTGCAGATAGTACGTGCCATTGTCTTCATTCAGTGAACGCTTCAATGGTTTGGTCATAGACAGGTAACACGGAACTTAGGGTTTTTCTCTTTCCGTTTGATTCTCATTTTCAGTCGTTGACGTAACATTACAGTAGTAGTTCCACCGAAACGGATCGTCCTAAAGTGACTGTTTCCGAACTGCAATTCTTTCGTGTCGCCCTCCGCCCTCCCAGCATGGAAATTCAATGTATTCCATTAAGAAGCGAGTATTTTTCTATAAGTCTAATCCGGACTCCACAAATAAAAACAGACCGACGCCGAAGTTTGCAGTTGCTGCTCTGATATCCGTCCGTATTCTTTGAAAATAAAGGTGGCGGTTCACAGCCCCAACAGCAGAGACGGCAGCAGCAGGGCATGAAGAAGAAGAAGAAGAAGACCAAGTGGAGTGCGAGGCCAATATCGCGGTCGGAATTGAATCGCGGCGGCAGTGATGTGGAGATGCCCTCTGCAGCCCCGCTGAGGGACGGGTAGCAGGCCAGTCACCCTGCAAAGCAGGCCGGCGACCAGTAGCCCCTGTAGCTGACTTTCCAGAGTTGTGTACTGACACTGTAACTGCTCCTTAAGCACCTGAGCTGGATACAAGCATTTAAAGACCGATGATTTGGCAGATGTGTCGGAGACGATCAAACACCCAGAGCGTTTCCGGATAAACAGGGTCTCCCAAAAGTATCTTTACCTTTACTAAAATTGGCGAGATGCGAGTAGGACTCGCGTACTGAGGCTTCCGTACAAACTTAATCGTGCGTATGTATAGTTCATCCTTTCTGGGAATCGAGAAACTCTGCCATTTTGGCCTGTTATCGACATTGATATTCGAATGATTTCAGTCCGTGGGATTCCAAGATTTTCGAGAATGTTTTAATTTCAATGACGTAGATGTGACATAAAATCATGCCGGAGGCATAATCAATAGTTCTGCGTTCAGACTGGCCTGATCGAAGAGTCAGCAACAGAAATAGATGACAAATGATGATAAAAGTTTTCTCGTGTGATATAATTACAAATTTACAATATTCTATTTTTTTTCCTGTGGTTCTACTGTGAAACCATCTTTTTTTGCCCTATAGGTTTTGATAGTGAGTTTGAGAGTATGTGAAGTATGACACCTTTGGCAACTTTGGATTGCAATGGCATAGAAGCTAACTTGTATAGTATGTTGCTAATATATACGTAGTATAAATAATTAGTATATAGTATATATACGTAGTATATATTAAGTGAGATTGCGGATACTAGTTCCATAATAGAGTGTATAAATACAATTTGAACGTCTACGTCTGTTCAACTCACACACGAAAAGTAACTTTTGCTGAGTACACAACTACTTACAAAAGCAACGTATATAGTAGTCACAATTAAAATGGCTAAATACCAATGAACTACAAAAAAAAAAAAACAGCGACATAAAAAAATTACTAATGTAAATTAGCGCGACCGAGGAGCTTCTTTTAAATAATATTTGTGTCAACTCAACCCTCAGATTTACAGTAGAAAGGACCCAGCGGTACAGCCGATAGCTTTGAGTTGCAGCTCATACAGTCTGTACCTTATTGTGCTCACCAAAATATGCACACGTCTCAGCCACCACTTTTCTCGTAGTTTCTGTTGATACAAACAAATAACCAAGGTCCCCTTCCACCAATTCCGAGCGATGTGTTTCTCAACCATGAAAACTGAAATATTAGTCACACACTCTTCCGCTCAAAGAGCTATTCAATTTTGCACTTGCTAATAGCATCTACAACTGCCAACACCTGCCTTTCGATAGCATCCTCGACTTCTCAGTGTTAACCGACTAAAAAGGAGCTTATGGAGATCACCGTTAAATCGTCGCAGAAGAGCTCGAGCATACCTCTTGGTCAGACGCAAGTTAGTTAGCAATAGGCAAAGAAATAATATCGCGCATGCGTTTATGCACCGTAACAGCGCACGGTTTGAAAACCACAATGCTTTCTTAGATATGGTCCTCTTGGAGGTTATTTGCCGTCGCTTTCTTCCGACCTGCGAAATGAGATATTTTTGCAGACTATTTGGCGTTCTATAGTTGTGAACTGATATGTCTAGTTCCGGACATTTAGATTCTGGCGATAGCTAGTGCTAGTGCTAGTGGCTCTGAGCACTATGGGACTCAACATCTTAGGTCATAAGTCCCCTAGAACTTAGAACTACTTAAACCTAACTAATCTAAGGACATCACACACACCCATGCCCGAGGCAGGATTCGAACCTGCGACAGTAGCAGTCCCGCGGTTCCGGAGTGCAGCGCCAGAACCGCACGGCCACCGCGGCCGGCCTGGCGATAGAGTTACATGCTTCGACTACTTTGAAAATTTTCACATGTGTTCACAGACTCAAGGCCGCTAAGTGCTTCGCAGGGCTTCTCAATTTTCACAGAGTACCACGAGTGTGTTCAGCACTTTACTGTTTTATAATCCAAATCGTTCTCTTTTAGCATCTCTAGTTTTCCGATCAGTTTGATGTGGCTGTTAGAATTTCTTGTGCTGTCCCACTTCTTCATCTCAGCGCTGCACCCACACCAAGCACCCTCAATTGTTTGTTTCGAGAAGTCTAATCCATGCCTAGTCCTACAACTGTTACTTCTGCAGCTCCATCTGAGGTGTCTTAACAGATGCCTACCTTCAAATCTCGTCTACAGTATGTGCCGATTCTGTTGAAAGCCTCTTTTTTTGCCTGGATATCCATCGACATTAATGTTAGCATCATTTTGTAAAAAGACAAAAACTGTGTTTGCTTTCGCTTGTTTGTCAAGCTTCTTGAAGCACTGCCACACACTTCTACTCTCAAGACATATATTCTAAGCAAATATTTCCTCAATTTGAGACACACGTTGTGTGACGGTTTATTTCCTTCGCAACCACCCTTGGATTTGAATTCCCACTCAGCGTGTCCACTGCAGCGCGCAAGTTCCAGTGAAGTAACGAACGAGGTGACCGCAAGTGCTGCGAGGACGTTTCGAGGACTGGAGGAGCAACGCTGCACTCCCCGAGGGTCAAAATGTTTCCTGTGTAACGATCAACCTGGTGACATCACCCGAATGACGGCGCGAGCATACCTGGCTTTCCGCCGGGTTACCATGGCGACGAGGCCCGCGTATTGTGTCCAGAGAGCACATGTTATTGAGAGGCAACTGAATTGCACCGTGTATCGAGAGGAAGATGTCTCAGGGCACATGTTATTGAGAGACAACTACACCGTATATCGAGACGGAAGTCGTTCTTGCATGGCACGAAAGCAGTTTCACTGTGCGAGTTTCAATTACGGACACTCTACTGAATCAGAAGGTGTATTCACTATTTTCTCTATTTTATGGTTTATCAGCAACTGAAGTTAGAATATGTAATTCAACCGGGGAGGCCCGTGTTGGATGCCGATGTCTGAAGTTTCGTTTAAGAAAGCTTTTTCTGTTGTTTAAAGTATCTCTTGGGGATTCAGGGTATCATTTGCACTCTCACTTATTGAGGGACATTGCTTCCTTGTTTCATTTCTCGTTTGTGTTGAAACAATGTTTCACATGCACAATTCTGGGTAAAGGTTATTATTTTTAATAAGATTTACTCGTGTAGAACCGCTCTGCTTATTATTAGAAAGTTCTTTATGTTTCTGTTTCACAGCTGGCCAAGTTCTAAGAGAGTTCCTTGGTAATATTCTAATACTGTGATTTGTTTATTTCTTAACATAAGAAATAAGTATACGTTAAATTATGATCAAACTATTATGCACACCTCTCCACCCCAGTACCACCACTCATAAAATCGTTACTTGCTTTAGTGAGAAATTCTCACTACTCCTGTGGCAGTCTGCTTACCTAACTGCCACAGTTGTTTTCCAACCGATGGGATACTCACTCGAGAAAAATATTCAGGTAATCCATATTTATTTAGTAGCTAGTGTTGTACTTCATCAATATTTGTGATTCATCCAGTCACAGTGTGCATAGGGCCTGAGCCGGCCGGAGTGGCCGCGCGGTTAAAGGCGCTTCAGTCTGGAACCGCACGACCGCTACGATCGCAGGTTCGAATCCTGCCTCGGGCATGGATGTGTGTGATGTCCTTAGGTTAGTTAGGTTTAAGTAGTTCTAAGTTCTAGGGGACTGATGACCTCAGATGTTAAGTCCCATAGTGCTCAGAGCCATTTGAACCATAGGGCCTGAGGAAAGCGACACTGAAGAACCGAAACTAGTAGTTTAAAGAACACTGAACAAGAGAAGATTGAAATAGTCTATTGTTGGGTTTATGTTCTACACACTGTCTCCAGTTTGTGATGGTTCCAAGAAAACCGAGTAACTGAAATGGGATTCTTAAAAATATGCGTATAAGCATCAAATAAAATAACAGTAATAAACAGATTCAGTACAGATGGCATATTAGCATATTCATGATGTAGCAGATTCCCAGGGAATTCAATAAACTTCCATTGTTCGCGAAATTCCAAGTCCCAGTTCGATAAACACTTCACAAAATAATCGTCAGTTCACAAATACTTAAGTTTCAGTGTATCGACTGACATATCTAAATGTACATAATCACACATATATTGTAACTGTATTACCTGTAACTATGCTTAAATGCGGCCAGAATGATTCAACGTCCACATGTGGATGTCGCCAGACACTCGAGAGACGTTGGACTACCTTACTTATTCTTAGGCGGGAATTTTTCTAAATTCAAATATAAGCTAAAGTATTCTCGCAACCAGTAGTCTCCCAACAGCTAACGCTTTACATCTTCCAAACCACGCTAACAGCTCTGCAAAATACATGTTACCTCAATGACTGCCTGGCACAGAACCACCATGAGCTTAACGTTACAAGATCTCGGGAAACCAGTCAGATCCAGCAGCGATACCAAAATATATCAAACGGACCATCATTTAATATGAGTACAATTTACATATACGACATACACAGAAGCGCCAAAGAATCCGCCAGGTTAGCCGAGAGCGCTAATGCTCAGCTTCCTGGACTCGAGTAGGCGCGCTGGTCCCAGATCCATTCCGCCCGGTGTACCGGCCAGCCTGGATGTGGTTTGTTGGCGGTTTTTCACATCCCAATTTCAGCAGAACAATGCGACACCCCAGACGTCCAGAATTGCTACAGAGTGGCGCTAGGGACACTCTTCTGAGTCTGAACACTTCCTATGGCCACCAAAATTCCCAGCCATGAACGTTACTGACCTTACCTGGGACACCTTGCAATGTGCTGTTCAGAATAGATCTTCACCACTTCATACTCTTACAGACTTATAGACAGCCCTGCAGGATAATGGTGTCATTTCCCTCTAGCGCTACTTCAGACATTAGTCCAGTGAATGCCACATCTTGTTGCAGCACTTCTGCGTGCTCGCGGGGGCCCTACACGATATAAGACAGGTGTACCAGTTTCTTAGGCTCTTCAGTATATCTGTTGACGCATCTTTCTGCTGCGGACTTCCTCAGACCGTTCAGTATCTAAATTATAGTAGTTCAGATACATTTCATTGAAACATGGAATCTGTGCTGACATGCTCAATATTAATAACAAAGAAATTGTCATTAATATTTGATTAGCAATATATTTTACCTGCCTGACATAAGCGTTTCTTCGCACTGTGTTTAAAGTTGGTTTTATATTTATATCAGTTGACTATTGCACAGGAGATAACAGCAACCTTCCCCTTTTTACAATGCTATTTATTTATTTAAAAATTGCCGTTACCGGTTTAGAAACGACAGGTTTATCTTCAGACGCCTAGTTCACATTAAGATACATTTTACATTAGCTTTCATTTTTTGTTTTCCCAAATGATGAAACTTGCTTGGGGCGGAGGTGCCCTAAGATCAAAACAAGATATGAGACAAAGTCTTTTTAATTCTAATTTTATAGTTAAAAAGACATTGTCGCAAAACTTAAGAATGGTAGTTAAAAAGACGTTGTCTCACATCTTAGTTAGGTTTCAGGGCTCCAATTCCCCAAAGAAATTTCATCAGTTAGGAAAATAAAAAGTGAAAGCTAATGTGAAATGTATCTTAACGTGAAGTAGCCGTCTGAAGATGAACCTGTCGGTTCTAAACCGGTAACTTCGCTGTTTAAATAAACAAGCAGCACTGTAAAGAGTGGCTGGTTCCTGTTACCTTGTGTGTTAGAGGCAACCTATATTTTGTACACAGCCACGGGATCAGAATGTCAGTTTTTGACAAAACAGCGTCTTTATCATAGGCCGTACAGCATTTAGCTAACCAAACAAGAACTCATTTATTGAATTGATAAGCGTTTACATAAGGAAAGTTCCAAGGAATCTCATTCTCCATTCACTTTCTACGTAAATGTGGAGAATATAAGGTTCTGACGCATTTGCATATTTGCAATTATACAAAACATGATGTAATTCGATAACTAAACTGAAGTCGAGTCAGCATAAGAAGATCCCTAACAGTGGCAACTGGCTGGGTGCAGCAGTTTCGGGCTCCTATCTCAATCACGTGACGCAAGATTGTAAAGATGTTTTGCTAACGCCTTACTGTTGTCGCAACTATACAGATGGCTATTGTTTTTATCTGCAACCGTTTGCAGTTCACGGTTGAAAGCTGCCAACAGTGCCACTTGTTGTCAGGCATCTTCTTGTATCGACTCGACCGTAAATACAGAAGCTTGGCTGTCAGTGATGATAGTTACTGCTCTCTTGTGTCGTGCTGTTTAATACTGCACATTTCCAGTGTCAGTACCACTTCTTTCGTTTCTGTATTATGACAGTTGTTAGAGTGTTGATGCATGCACCTCAGTGTCGTAATTACGCTGACATGCTTAGATTTCTGATACGATTAGTGTGAGTTACTACATAATTATAAGGCATTATTTAGACGACATTATCAGCCATTTTTCTGAAGCTGCCATGTTTTGAGTCATCGTCTCCATTAATGCTCTCAAAGAATTGGTGCCAAATCCGACGCACACGCCCACGCCGCCTTGGCCTGCGACAACACACCGTTCCACACCGACGCTCGCCCTTCGGCTGCCATCCCAGCCAGCCCAGCTCGACTCCAACTTCGATTCAGCCCCTCACACATGCCGAACCTACGATTACAATGAATCTGCGCTTCTGGGAGTTTGTTAGCATATGTCTTAACTTACAAAGAAAACTAAGTGACTTAATCCGTCACATGAGAAATAATTGCATGATGCACATTTCAACCCTTCCAACCCTCTCATGCGTAGCGGCCCTAAATGAGGACACTTAAATTTCGGTTCATTTCTGTCATCTTTGACATCTGAGGTGATCGTAAAAGCGAAGTTACCTCGTATGACGAATAATAATAGTTGCAAGAATGCCTCCTACATGGCAGTGTTGGTGGCTGGCGCGCGGGAACCATAGATTCGTCACTCCAAACTTGGTATAGCCACGGAGCTTTGTTGTGAAAGTTTGACCTTGTTCTTGGACAAAAATACTGCTGTCGCTGGAGAGGTCTGTGCTATAATGAGTTTGTTAATATGTATTACAGATTATTCACTTTTTGCAGATATCTGAATCGTATACATGTTTATTTTCACAAAAATTACTTGTGTCCTCATTTGAGGACTTCATTCGTGAAAATGTCTTCAGTACATACAGAATACTGACTTCGTTCTCCTCTGTTGTTTTATAGTACCGTATTTTGCTGTATGTAGCACTCGGTCACGTAGTCAGTTTTGGTATATGATAACGTAGATAGTGGCTGTAGCCGAACATCAGAAAGTTATTTTGATATGCACACACGATTTCATAGCTATTTTCCAAAATTCTATATTATTCATTTAGGATGACACACAGGCCGCATTCATGAGCCAAGGTATTCGAGGACAACAGAATTCGTTAAAATAAATAACGAAGTAAGAACGTTTGTCAGATTATAAGTGACGCAGAAATTCTATAGATTTTGGAAGCGGACTCAGAAGATGATTTGGGTTGGATTAATGACGCTGACAATGAACCATCATTTGAAGTAGACCTCATCACTGATACTTGTAATATACAGGATGCTCCTTCGATAGTGACCGGACCAAATATCTCACGAAATAAGCACTAAACGAAAAAACTACAAACAACGAAACTCGTCTAGCTTGAAGGGGGGAAACCAGATGGCGCCATGGTTGGCCCGCTAGATGGCGCTGCCGTAGGTCAAACGGATATCAACTGCGTTTTTTTTAAATGGGAACTTCCATTTTTTATTACATATTCGTGTAGTACGTGTTTTAATTGGACCACTGTCTTCGCTTTGTGATCGATGGCACTTTAATAGTCACAAACGTGTAATTACGTGGTATCACGTAACATTCCGCCAGTGCGGACGGTATTTGCTTCGTTATACATTACCCGTGTTGAAATGGACCGTTTACCAATTGCGGAAAACGTCGATATCGTGTTGATGTATGGCTATTGTGATCAAAATGCCCAACGGGCGTCTGCTATGTATGCTGCTCGGTATCCTGGACGACATCATCCAAGTGTCCGGACCGTTCGCAGGTAGTTACCTTATTTAAGGAAACAGGAAGTGCTCGGCCACATGTGAAACGTCAACCACGACCTGCAACAAATGATTATGCCACAGTAGGTGTTTTAGCTGCTGTCGCGGCTAATCCGCACATCTGTAGCAGACAAATTGCGCGAGAATCGGGAATCTCAAAAACGTCGGTGTTGAGAATGCTACATCAACATCGATTTCACCCGTACCATATTGCTATGCACCAGGAATTGCATGGCGACGACTTTTAACGTTGAGTACAGTCTGCCACTGGGCACAAAAGAAATTACGGGACGATGACAGTTTTTTTGCACGCGTTCTATTTAGCGACTAAGAGTCATTTACCAACAGCGGTAACGTAAACCGGCATAATATGCACTATTGGGCAACGTAAAATCCACGATGGCTGCGACAAGTGGAACATCAGCAACCTTGGCGGGTTAATGTTTGCTTCGGCATTATCGGAGGAAGGATAATTGGCCCCCATTTTATCGATGACAATCTAAACGATGCAATGTACGCTGATTTCCTACGTAATGTTCCACCGATGTTACTTCGAGATGTTTCACTGCATGACAGAATGGCGCACATTGATCGCGTGCGTTTGAATCGGTATTGAATAGCATATTTCTTGACAGGTGGATTGGTCGTCGAAGCTCCATACCATGGCCCGCACGTTCATCTGATCTGACGTCCCCGGATTTCTTTCTGTGGGGAAAGTTGAATGATATTTGCTATCGTGATCCACCAACAATGCCTGACAACAATCGTCAGCGCATTGTCAATGCATGTGCGAACATTATGGAAGGCCAACTGCTCGCTGTTGGAGGAATGTCGTTACACGTATTGCCAAATGCACTGAGGTTGACGGACATCATTTTCAGCATTTATTGCATTAATGTGGTATTTACAGGCAATCGCGCTGTAACAGGATGCATTCTCAGAAATGATAAGTTTACAAAGGTACCTGTATCACATAAGAACAACCCAAATAAAATATTCAAACGTACCTACGTTCTGTATTTTAATTTAAAAAACCTACCTGTCACCAACTGTTCGTCTAAAATTGTGAGCCAAATGTTTGTGACTATTACAGCGCCATGTATCACAAAGTGGACAGTGGTCCAACTAAAACATTCATACGTCTTTACTTACTACACGAATATCTAATAAAAAGGGGAGTTCCTATTTAAAAATAACGCAGTTGATATCCGTTTGACCTATGGCAGCGCCATCTAGCGGGCTTACCATAGTGTCATCTGGTATTTTCCCTTCAAGCTAGACAAGTTTCGTTCTTTGTAGTTTTTTCGTTTGACGCTTATTTCGTAAGATATTTGGCCCAGTCACGATCAATGGACCTCCCTGTATGTTCAGAAACATGTGACACTGACAATGAAAATATTCCGAACACTGAAACAAGTGCAACAAATCATACTGAGGTTGGCAGTGAAATTCGAACAGGTCCTTCTGAACCAGGAATATCAAAAAAATGTCCTAAAAGCAATTTGATTTGGTTCAGTGAATCGGACAACTCAGCTATTGTGTCACCATTTACTGGAAAAGCAAAAGTGCGCATTACTGGTGAAATCCCTCTTGACTTCTTTATGGAGCCATTTCTGGAGAAACTCATAGCTGAAGTAGTTGAGTAGACCAATCTATATGCACATCAAAACGGAAAATAATATTTTTATACTTCTGTTTCTGAATTGAAGATATCTTTTGGAATGACACTCGTAATGGCTTACTCGAGATATCCGAGAATACAACAGTATTATTCTGAGGAAACTGACTTACGCATGAAATTGATTGCTGTTGCTATGTCGTGCAGGAGATATGAAGTATTACGTCGTTTTCTACATTTCAAAGATGTTTCTACAATTCCTCCGGACAATACTGACAAAGCTATGTGATACGACAAATATTGGAACGACTGCATGATAACTATCACAAGGCTCTCGAACCTCACGAATTTCACAGTGTTGATGAGATGGTGATTCCGTTCGAAGGGAGATCATCATTGAAGCTGTACCTTCCCAAAAAGCCCAAGAAATGGGGCTACAAAATGTGGGTGCTTGCAGTTGTGTCTGGTTATGTGTATTGCTTCGAACTGTTTCAAGGCGCTGGAGGAGGACGCAGTAATATCTCTGAATCTGCGGCAACAGGAGATGATGTGCTCAGTGCGTGTCACGACATTCATGGAAAGAACCACAAAGTCTGTGCTGACAGTCTCTTCAGTAATATTCCCTTGGTGCTAAAACTGAAAGAGGTGGACATATGGTATGTTGGCGCCATTCGCAATAACAGACTGGAGGGAGCAGATAAAAGACTGAAGTCGGCAAACGAATTACACAAGAAGGGACCTGGCAGTTCCGCAGTAGTGACATCAACAGAAGGCGTTACTGTCAGGAGATGGATTGACAATTCACCTGTAACCGTTGTATCTTCATATGCTGGCAGAGAACCTGAAGGGGTTTCTACTCGATTTTGTCGAAAGGAAAAGAATTTTATAGAGATCAAAAGACCCCACTGCATTGGAATTTATAATGAGCACATGGGAAAAGCTGACCTAATGGATTAAATGACAACAGAAATCTTAGGTGGTACATAAGGATTTCCTACAACATACTAAATGTGACTGTAGTAAATGCATGAATACCCTGGAAGATGAGTGAAAATGAAAACATGGATTTGTTAGCATTAAAAAATATACAAAGCGAAAGCAGAGATTACAAGAGAGAGCAGAGGCGGGCCTTCAGATGAAAGCCCATTGCTGTCTGTACAGTCAAAAACCAGAGCCCATTATGCTATACCCCACCAATTACCCTTCGACGGTGGTCACACTGGCCAGCAAAGTCAGGTGCTTCCAATGCCAATAAGGGTCACGATCGGGACTGCCGTCAGGAAAGCTGTTAAGTTGATGTGTGGCCTGAGTGCATGAAACAATTTCTCTATAGACAAAATACAAAATAGTGCACTCTCTTGATGTATTCTTTGATATTACTGATAAATGTTCTAATAGTTTATTCCCTTCATGTATTCTTTGATATTACTAATAAATGTTATATGCAAAATGCAGTAGCTTCTGTGCTCCTTGAGCTCATACGAGGACATCTCCCTGTTGGTGTATGAAACCATTTTTTTACATAAATTATGATGAATTGTGTGTAAGATAGGTCTTAAGGAACCAAATAATGTATAAGGATTTTTTTTCAATGTCGTGTTGATAATTTGTGCATGAGAGGGCTAAAGATGCCCACATCGACTCTTAGTGATGTGACTGTGAACTGAAATGGCAAGGAAAAAACGCAGCGACATCAAGACCAGGCAGGCCCCATATACTGATCTACATCAACTGTCGAGGACAGCGGAGGATGGCTCCAAAACCCCGTAGAATCCTCGGCAAGAGTAACTCATCATTGTAAAATGTTAGACACAGTCCAAGCTAGCACAGTGGCTGCTTGTAGGGAGTTAATGAAATGGGTTGCAATGACAGAGTACCTCCTCACAGGCCACATATTTTCGTAGTTAATACTAGGAAACGCTGGGGATTGTACAAAGATCGACCCCACTGGACAGTGGATGACTGGATACGAGTTATCTGGAATGATGAATCACGCTACACCCTGCGGCAATCCGATGGATGGGTATAGGATATTGCGAATGCTGTCATCTGTAGTGCCAACAGTGAAGTAAGGAGGAGTTGGTGCTACAGTATTGGGGGGGGGGGGGGGGGGGAGGAGTTTATGGGCGTCTTTTTCGCGGTTAAAGTATGATCCAATCACTTCGCTTAAGAAAACAGAAATGTGGGACTGTGCACTTCGTACAGTAGAGAAATCGTTTGGAGACTACGAGTGTATCAGAATGACAGTGCATTCTATCACAAAGCTGCATATGTGGTTAGTAACATTCCTGCAATTCCAGAATGAAATTTGCACTCTACAGCAGAGTGTGCGCTGATACGAAACAACTTGTCAGATTAAAACTGTGTGCCGGACCGAGACTAAAACTCGGGACCTTTACTTTTCGCGGACGAGTGTTCTACCATCTGAGCTAGCAAAGCACGACCCGTGCTCACAGCTTTACTTCCGCCAGTACCTTGTCTTCCACTTTCTTGAAATTGACTGGATCCCGCAGAGTGCTGATCTAAGCCAAGTCGACCACCTTGGCGGTTAGTTACAATCTCGACTTCGCTCTAGAGCACAGCTTCCAAAATCAACACCTGCTCTGACTTTAACTGTTTAGGAAGTATAAGCTGCTGTTCCTCCATAGACATTCAGGTACTTTATTGAAAGTGTCCGCAGCGGAGTCAAGGGCGTCATAAAGATCAAGGGTGGACACACCTCACATTAATGACCTCAATTTGGCACCCAGATAATTCGATCAGACTTTGTATCCCTATTACGCCACCCAGTTATTACTAGCATACCTTTGCATTCACTCCATCGGGGTTTATTTTCTCAGTTCACCAATGTAAGGTGCGTAAACAGTGAACTACTCACATAAGCAGTGATAGTTAAATTCTGAGCCTCTATGCTGCGCAGTAAGTATAAATCTTATACCCAGAAAACAATTTGGAAACAAATGTTTAACAGAAATAATCACACACATACTTACACAATTTAGCGCAACGGTAAATACTCTTAACATTGCTGTAATTTGAATATTAAATGATTGTGACCCAAAACTGAAAAAGTGTTAGCTTTTTCCTTGTAGTGTTCAGCTGTGGAAATGAGGATGCATCCTCAGTTTGGTAATACTTGACGTTCAGTGCCAAACAGTAATCAAGCCATTAGAATCCAAACATAATTTGCGCACATTATTTAACAAGCTGTGACTGGCGAAACAGCGCCTGTAGAGCTATCGTATCTGCACCTGTAACCTGTCAGCACGCAAAGAGAAGCTAATTATTACGAAGCTTTGCGACTCCGACTTGATATGCAGTTTCCGATACGCCGGAATATTTATGGACCGTGAGATGAATCAGCGACATACAACAAGATGGTGGCCAGCGACATGGCACTATACAGGTATAAATAACAAGAAATGATCTGGTTTGGTTCGAGATATGTCCGAAAGAAATTGGTTAGGAAGGAAATATGTTGAATTCAAGCACAAGCAATTGAATTACGAGTCCACATGGATCCCCGGAGCAGCAGATATAAAAATCACATTTACAATAAGTAATACGAGCATTACGTTCTCAGTACAACAATTTAAAGAAAACAACATCCTTTCATAACTTAAGAGAGGGGAGGGGGGGGGGGGTAACATTGAATCTATATCACGAAGGATTGGAAAGATATTTTAAGATCCTATAATCAGCTTCCACTCAAGCTACAACTTTCCATTTTACCACGGGCAAGACGATTGCTGCAGACCTTATCGCGAAGTAATCATGAGGAAGCAATGCCCAAATAACTCAACCACTTCTCCTAAGCTTCTTATTCGCGAGTAATCGAAACGGTCTCATCCGATTCTTTCAGTATCTAAGAATCTCCAAAACAGTACAAATCACCACTGACAAAGGCAGTATTCCTCCCGAGTCAGATTACAGAATAGCACCCCTCCATATCAGCACACAGAAAACAGGATATAAAATGGCGTACGCTATTTTAAATAAGGACGGCATCATTGCTTCTATCCTGCAAAGGTTTCATAAAGGTCTAAAAACAAAATCTACATCTACATCTACATCCATACTCCGCAAGCCACCTGACGGTGAGTGGTGGAGGGTACCCTGAGTACCTCTATCGGTTCTATTCCAGTCTCGTATTGTTCGTGGAAAGAAGGATTGTCTGTATGCTTCCGTGTGGGCTCTAATCTCTCTGATTTTATCCTCATGGGCTCTTCGCGAGATATACGTAGGAGGGATCAATATACTACTGGACTCTTCGGTGAAGGTATGTTCTCGAAACTTTAACAAAAGCTACTGAGCGTCTCTCCTGCAGAGTCTTCACTGGAGTGTATCTATCATCTCCGTAACGCTTTCGCGATTATTAAATGATCCTGTAACGAAGCGCTCTTCTCTCCGTTGGATCTTCTCTCTCTCTTATATCAACCCTATCTGGTACGGATCCCACACTGCTGAGCAGTATTCAAGCAGTGGGCGAACAAGCGTACTGTAACCTACTTCCTTTGTTTTTGGATTGCATTTCCTTAGGATTCTTCCAATGAATCTCAGTCTGGCATCTGCTTTACCGACGATCAACTTTATATGATGTTGTTGTTGTTGTGGTCTTCAGTCCCGAGACTGGTTTGATGCAGCTCTCCATGCCACTCTATCCTGTGCAAGCTTCTTCATCTCCCAGTACCTACTGCAACCTACATCCTTCTGAATCTGCTTAGTGTATTCATCTCTTGGTCTCCCTCTACGATTTTTACCCTCCACGCTGCCCTCCAATACTAAATTGGTGATCCCTTGATGTCTCAAAACATGTTCTACCAACCGCTCCCGTCTTCTGGACAAGTTGTGCCACAAGCTTCTCTTCTCCACAATCCTATTCAGTACTTCCTCATTAGTTATGTGATCTACCCATCTAATCTTCAGCATTCTTCTGTAGCACCACATTTCAAAAGCTTCTATTCTCTTCTTGTCCAAACTATTTATCGTCCATGCTTCACTTCCATACATGGCTACACTCCATACAAATACTTTCAGAAATGACTTCCTGACACGTAAATCTATACTCGATGTAAACAAATTTCTCTTCTTCAGAAACGCTTTCCTTGCCATTGCCAGTCTACATTTTATATCCTCTCTACTTCGACCATCATCAGTTATTTTGCTCCCCAAATAGCAAAACTCCTTTACTACTTTAAGAGTCTCATTTCCTAATCTAATTCCCTCAGCATCACCCCACTTAATTCGACTACATTCCGTTATCCTCGTTTTGCTTTTGTTGATGTTCATCTTGTATCGTCCTTTCAAGACACTGTCCATTCCATTCAACTGCTCTTCCAAGTGCTTTGCTCTCTCTGACAGAAATACAATGTCATCGGCGAACCTCAAAGTTTTTATTTCTTCTCCATGGATTTTAATATCTACTCCGAATTTTTCTTTTGTTTCCTTTACTGCTTGCTCAATATACAGATTGAATAACATCGGGGAGAGGCTACAACCCTGTCTCACTCCCTTACCAATCACTGCTTCCCTTTCATGCCCCTCGGCTCTTATAACTGCCATCTGATTTCTGTACAAGTTGTAAATAGCCTTTCCCTCCCTGTAATTTACCCATGCCACTTTCAGATTTTGAAAGAGAGTATTCCAGTCAACATAGTCAAAAGCTTTCTCTAAGTCTACAAATGCTAGAAACGTAGGTTTGCCTTTCCTTAAACTAGCTTCTAAGATAAGTCGTAGGGTCAATATTGCATCACGTGTTCCAACATTTCTACGGAATCCAAACTGATCTTCCCCGAGGTTGACTTCTATTAGTTTTTCCATTCGTCTGTAAAGAATTCGTGTTAGTATTTTGCAGCTGTGACTTATTAAACTGATAGTTCGGTAATTCTCACATCTGTCAACACCTGCTTTCTTTGGAATTGGAATTATTATATTCTTCTTGAAGTCTGAGGGTATTTCGCCTGTTTCATACATCTTGCTCACCAGATGGTAGAGTTTCGTCAGGACTGGCTCTCCCAAGGCCGTCACTAGTTCCAATGGAATGTTGTCTACTCCGGGGGCCTTGTTTCGACTCAGGTCTTTCAGTGCTCTGTCAAACTCTTCACGCAGTATCGTATCTCCCATTTCATCTTCATCTATATCCTCTTCCATTTCCATAATATTGTCCTCAAGTACATCGTCCTTGTATAGACCCTCTATATGCTCCTTCCACCTTTCTGCTTTCCCTTCCTTGCTTAAAACTGGGTTTCCATCTGAGCTCTTGATATTCATACAAGTCGTTCTCTTCCCTCCAAAGGTCTCTTTAATTTTCCTGTAGGCAGTATGTATCTTACCCCTAGTGAGATAAGCCTCTACATCCTTACATTTGTCCTCTAGCCATCCCTGCTTAGCCATTTTGCACTTCCTGTCGATCTCATTTTTGAGACGTTTGTATTCCTTTTTGCCTGCTTTATTTACTGCATTTTTATATTTTCTCCTTTCATCAATTAAATTCAATATTTCTTCTGTTACCCAAGGATTTCTACTAGACCTCGTCTTTTTACCTACTTGATCCTCTGCTGCCTTCACTACTTCATCCCTCAAAGCTACCCATTCTTCTTCTACTGTATTTCTTTCCTCCATTCCTGTCAATTGTTGCCTTATGCTCTCCCTGAAACTCTGTTCAACCTCTGGTTCTGTCAGTTTATCCAGGTCCCATCTCATTAAATTCCAACCTTTTTGCAGTTTCTTCAGTTTTAATCTACAGGTCATAACCAATAGATTGTGGTCAGAGTCCACATCTGCCCCTGGAAATGTCTTACAATATAAAACCTGGTTCCTAAATCTCTGTCTTACCATTATGTAATCTATCTGATACCTTTTAGTATCTCCAGGGTTCTTCCATGTATACAACCTTCTTTCATGATTCTTAAACCAAGTGTTAGCTATGATTAAGTTGTGCTCTGTGCAAAATTCTACCAGGCGGCTTCCTCTTTCATTTCTTAGCCCCAATCCATATTCACCTACCATGTTTCCTTCTCTCCCTTTTCCTGCACTCGAATCCTAGTCACCCATGACTATTAAATTTTCGTCTCCCTTCACCATCTGAATAATTTCTTTTATTTCATCATACATTTCTTCAATTTCTTCGTCATCTGCAGAGCTAGTTGGCATATAAACTTGTACTACTGTAGTAGGTGTGGGCTTCGTATCTATGTTTGCCAAAATAATGCGTTCACTATGCTGTTTGTAGTAGCTCACCCGCATTCCTATTTTCCTATTCATTATTAAACCTACTCCTGCATTACCCCTATTTGATTTTGTGTTTATGACCCTGTAGTCACCTGACCAGAAGTCTTGTTCCTCCTGCCACCGAACTTCACTAATTCCCACTATATCTAACTTTAACCTATCCATTTCCATTTTTAAATTTTCTAACCTACCTGCCCGATTAAGGGATCTGACATTCCACGCTCCGACCCGTAGAACGCAAGTTTTCTTTCTCCTGATAACGACATCCTCTTGAGTAGTCCCCGCCCGGAGATCCGAACGGGGGACTATTTCACCTCCGGAATATTTTAACCCAAGAGGACGCCATCATCATTTAATCATACAGTAAAGCTGCATCCCCTCGGGAAAAATTACGGCTGTAGTTTCCCCTTGCTTTCAGCCGTTCGCAGTACCAGCACAGCAACGCCGTTTTGGTTATTGTTACAAGGCCAGATCAGTCAATCATCCCGACTGTTGCCCTTGCAACTACTGAAAAGGCTGCTGCCGCTCTTCAGGAACCACACGTTTGTCTGGCCTCTCAACAGATACCCCTCCGTTGTGGTTGCACGTACGGTACGGCTATCTGTATCGCTGAGGCACGCAAGCGTCCCCACCAACAGCAAGGTCCATGGTTCATAATTCCATTTTAAATCACTCCTAATGCGTACTCCCAGATAATTTATGGAATTAACTGCTTCCAGTTGTTGACCTGCTATTTTATAACTAAATGATAAGGGATCTATCTTTCTATGTATTCGCAGCACATTACACTTGTCTACATTGAGATTCAATTGCCATTCCCTGCACCATGCGTCAATTGGCTGCAGATCCTCCTGCATTTCAGTACAAAAAAAATGGTTCAAATGGCTCTGAGCACTATGGGACTCAACTGCCGAGGTCATTAGTCCCCTAGAACTTAGAACTAGTTAAACCTAACTAACCTAAGGACATCACAAACATCCATGCCCGAGGCAGGATTCGAACCTGCGACCGTAGCGGTCTTGCGGTTCCAGACTGTAGCACCTTTAACCGCACGGCCACTTCGGCCGGCTATTTCAGTACAATTTTCCATTGTTACAACCTCTCGATACACCACAGCATCATCTGCAAAATGCCTCAGTGAACTTCCGATGTCATCCACCAGGTCATTTATGTGTATTGTGAACAGCAACGGTCCCATGACACTCCCCTATGGCACATCTGAAATCACTCTTTCTTCGGAAGACTTCTCTCCATTGAGAATGACATGCTGCGTTCTGTTATCTAGGAACTCCTCAATCCAATCACACAATTGGTCTGATAGTCCATATGCTCTTACTTTGTTCATTAAACGACTGTGGGGAACTGTATCGAACGCCTTGCGGAAGTCAAGAAACACGGCATCTACCTGTGAACCCGTGTCTATGGCCCTCTGAGTCTCGTGGACGAATAGCGCGAGCTGGGTTTCACACGACCGTCTTTTTCGAAACCCATGCTGATTCCTACAGAGTAGATTTCTAGTCTCCTGGAAAGTCATTATACTCGAACATAATACGTGTTCCAAAATTCTACAACTGATCGACGTTAGAGATATAGGTCTATAGTTCTGCACATCTCTTCGACGACCCTTCTTGAAAACGGGGATGACCTGTGCCCTTTTCCAATCCTTTGGAACGCTACGCTCTTCTAGAGACCTACGGTACACCGCTGCAAGAAGGGGGGCAAGTTCCTTCGCGTACTCTGTTTAAAATAGAACTGGTATCCCATCAGGTCCTGCGGCCTTTCCTCTTTTGAGCGATTTTAAATGTTTCTCTATCCCTTTGTCGTCTATTTCGATATCTACCATTTTGTCATCTGTGCGACAATCTAGAGAAGGAACTACAGTGCAGTCTTCCTCTGTGAAACAGCTTTGGAAAAATACAATTAGTATTTCGGCCTTTAGTCTGTCATCCTCTGTGTCCGTACCATTTTAGTCACAGAGTGTCTGGACATTTTGTTTTGATCCACCTACCGCTTTGACATAATGACACACCAAAGACGCGAAAGGACATCAGTAACCATCCCAAGAGGCTACTCATGGAGTTTATGTCGAGTAATCGAAGCTGAGAGTAGCAGACACGGGTCAAGTACAACAAAGGTAAATGTCGCGATCTACTAACACCAGATTATAAGTGAAATGCCAAATGAACAGGCAACTTTCACCTTGGCAGACAGAATAGTGTATTAACAGAAATCTTTGTAAGAAAGTCGCCCATAATATATACAAAGTATCAATTTTCGTAAATCCAATGGCATTTTCAGAGAGCGTGATAATTTCCTTACGAATGCGGTACATACGAAAACATGCATTGCACTAAATAGTAATCCCGATCTTAGGGCTACTTCAATAAGCTGAAATATTTTGGATTTTCTTCGTAACTTCATCCTAACGAAAGTATATGCTCTAGGAAGAGTGAAAGAAACGTCAATGGTTGCGACTCATATGAGATGAAACATTCTAGAAGCACTTCCACAGGCTCTAGGCGAATTTGCTTGTCAGTAATTCGATGCCACTGTTTCTGTAGAGACGCACCACAGTACGGCATAAAAATGATTTCTGACAAGTGATCACATATTTCTCAAGCCTAATTCACTTCGGGTACACTTCTGGAAGCTGTTTAAATTGTGACTGTTCCAGCAATTGGAAAAGGGCGGACTGGCAGTTCTTTAACCCCTTTTGAAGAGTGATGTTCAAATCTTGAGATTTTGCTTTTAATTCTAGTTGTTGAATATCAAGCACAAATTCTAAATTCTAAGTTTCCCTCTCATTCAACTCCCTACAAATGTTTCACCTTAATTTAATTACAAAATCACGCAACACTCCAGGAAAAATTTAAAACTTTGTAATTTTCGTCATTAAGTGTATGGAATTATTAGTATTTTGCTCGCTGTGTACACTTTTTGACCTAATTTTCTCTGTGTGACTCATCGTAGCAAATTTGTTGAGAACGTGTGACATGAGTAAATTAATTTCCTTTCGTAGTAACAGACAATATCTTGCATCTTTTGGCAAGTTGTGGAGAGACAGTTTACTTTTATCACCTTCTATCCTTGAAATTCACCACCAGCATGCTAACCGTTGTCAAGCCTTGCAGGAAAATATACCAATCAGTCCTGGGGTATCTCACGTTTAAATAGTATCCGCAACCCTAACCAACACCGATGACTTCTAACGCCCTTTACATGCCTCCTCACGTTCTTAACTTCCTCCGAAATCGAGAGCAACATCAAATATCGTAGAACATAAATATAAAGGCTCCCCACAGATTAGATGGATAAGGAAGCAGATCGACTGAAGACAGTGAAAGAAAAAGTCATGTTTCAAGGTACCACTCATTAGTAAATTTGTTTCCAGAGTATAGGTGCCTGTGGGTGAAGTCTGAAGGAATACTGAAGACGGACAGCTCAAACTCACGTGCCACCTCCTTCAAGAAGATATTATTCGATGAACATGAAATTCTAACAAAATCCTTATATAAACTGACACCAACTGAAATCAAAGTAACAAGGAAGATAAATTGAGTATCGCTGAAACGACGGTAGCTTGAAGTCACGGTGTACACCACATAGAACCTGAAATTCAAACTGGCTATTCAGTTCTACGGTGGATGACGCTAATCACCCTAGTTTTCAAAACTAAGATGTTGATTTTGCAAAAGCTGCTGCACTCATTAACGTAACATTAAACGTCTTAAATGCTGCCCTTCAGGCATGACACTGAATTCTGCTAAAGGACTTGGTAGGTGCGTTAAATGTCATCGACTGTGTCGCGAAAGTAACACAAATGTAAACAAGTATAAGTAAATCCTTTTTTACCTATTTCGAGAACACTATCAGTTTCTTTTGATTGATCACTCACACAGCTTACCATACGAAGGTTGCCCAGAAAGTAATGCACCGCATTTTTTTTTCTCAGCCGAAAACAATGCTACAATTGTGAAACGTCACTTATGTGTTATTTGAACTCTCTTGAGTAAGCGTGGCAGGTTTCGTCAATTCCGACAGATAGCGTAGCTGCAGGACTGTTTCAAAATGGCGTCTACAGGTGAGATACTTTACAAGCAACATGCTGTCATTAAATTTCTCACTGCAGAGAAAAAAACTTGGGGGAATATTCACAAACGCTTGTTCAAAGTCTAAGGAGCATCAGCTGTCGACAGAAGCACAGTTAGTCGCACGGAGGGTGACGTCATTAGAAGGCGGTTCGGCGGAGCTCCACGATTTGCAGCGGTCTGGGAGACCATCCATGGCTGTCACACCTGACGGCCCTGACCTAGCCCTTCGACGTACCCCTTGTTTGGGTCATTAAAGGATACCATTTGTGGAAGACATTATGAGGACGATGAAGAGGTGACTGACACACTGTGAAGCACTGGCTCTGTCACCAGGACAAGGATTCGTATCGACAGGGCATACATGCTCTTGTTTCACACTGGAGGAAGGCCATGTAATGGGATGGAGATTACGTGAAAAAATAGGGTGTGTACATAAAATACCATTCTTTCGTGTGTATAATTCTCGTTATGTTCGATAAAGAATTATTGAAGAAAAAATGCGGGGCATAACTCTCTTGGTAATCCTCGTCATTACAGTGAAATAGCGAGTGGTCGTCAAGGCATCCTCGCCACATCACACAATGTCGGAGGCTTACCAGCACTGTAAAGTAGCAAAGGCTGCGATCCGTGGTAATTATGTATACAGAGTACACTGCTCGTGCGGCGCATATGTTTTGGAGGTCACCGTTCAGCGAACGTTTTTCCAACGTGGGGCCCCAGAGCAGATGAGCGTTACACGCCCTCATGCGCCTTAACGACACCGTCAGTCAAGATTACATTAGGAACAAGACCATCGAAACAGAGCCAAGTTCTTTGTTACCTCAATGGGTGATGGCATCATAAAGATTAGACCGTTGGTCAATGGCAGCAACCCATGCAATCAGACGAACAACGATTCTTGTTACACCAGGTTGGCAAAGGATCACCGAGAGTAAACCACGGATCAATCAAAACATATCAAGTAATCAGGTGAAAAAATTTTCTTGTTACACCGGTTGGAAGCAGGATCATCGAGATGGAACAATGTATACATGGCAACATACAAATTAGACAGATTAGACACATTACTTGTTACACCAGTTGGGCACTGTATCATGGAGGTTAGACCATGGATCAACAGAAACATACCATTTAGTCATAAGAATAAAGTATCCTGTTACACCAGGGGACTGCCAATCATCGAGGTTAGACCATAGGTCAATAGAAACATACGATAGAGTCAGATGAACCTAGTTTCCTTTGAAAGCAAGGGGGAATGGGATCATCGAAATTATACCAAGGATCAATGGGAGCATTCCATGTAGTTAGACAAACAACGTTTCTTGCTACACCAGGTTGGCATGGGTTCACAAGGACTAAACCATGGATCAATGGGAGCAGACCATGTAGTCAAATAAAACACGTTTCTTGTTACACAAGTTGGACACGTGACCATCGAGACTGGACCATAGATCAGTTGAAACATACCACTAATTCGTATGAATAATGTATCTTGTGACACCAGGTGGGCATGGTGTTATTAAGATTATACTATAGATCAATGAGAAAATTCCATGTACTCAGATGAATCACGTATCTTGGTACATTATTTTGCACAGGAGTATCAAATCTGGGCCTCGAATGAGTGGAAACATACCATGAGGTCGAGTAAATCATGCTTCCTGTTACAACAACTGGTAACTGGATCACTGAGATTGGACCATTAGGCGTTGAAAATATACCTTGTAGTCAAATAAACCTCAACTCTTGTTACACCAGGTGGGCACAGGATTGTCGAGACTGAATCAACATTCAATAGAATTATACCATGTAATCAAATGGAATACGTATCTTGTTACAAAAGGTGAGCACAGGATTATGAACACTGAACATTGGATAAATTGACAAGACAACACAGATTAATCACAATTTCTTTTACACCAGATTGGAATGGCACTACCCATATTAGACCATGGTGTAGTGGAGACATAGCAAGTACTTATGTGAATCCCTATCGTTGTAATAATGTGTGGGCACAGGATCACAGAGACTGGAAAATCTGTCAATGGCAACGTAATATGCAGTCAGATGATTAATTTATCTTGCAACTCCAAGAAACATTACAAGCAGTCACAAGAAACATGGTTCTTATTACTACATAACCAAATGGAATACTTATCTTCTTACATGATGTGATCACAGGTTCATGAAAACTGGACCATATATCTATGCAAACATACCACAGTCAGATTCATCATAATTTTTCTTATACCAGTTGGGAGAGGGACTATCGAGACTAGAACATGGTTCAGTGGAAACATATCAAGAAGTCATATGAGCCACAGCTCCTGTTGCACCAAGTGCGCGCTTGTTCACTGAGGTTAGACCATGGATCAATGGTAACATACAACACAGATGAAACAAGTGTCTTGTCACACCATATTTGTACAGACTCATCGAGATTGTACCATGGATTAGTGGAAACACACTGGGCAGTCATGAGAACCACGTTCCTTGTTACACCATGTATGCACAGGATTAACGAGATTAAACCATGGATCAGTCAAAACATGCCACATAGTGAGATATTTCACCTTTCTTGTTACACCAAGTGGGCACTGGGTCGCTGAGACTGGACAATGGATCGATAGAAGCATTCCATGGAGTCAGATTACTCTCATTCCAAGTTACACCTGATGGGCACACACTTTTAAGATTAGACCATTGTTCAGTGAAACATAGCATGGATCAGTTATCACTTATCAGTAACTGCTAGGTAATGTGAATCATGTTTCTCCTTACACCAAGTGGGCATGTGGGATTATAGAGATTAGACAAAGTGTAAATTGAAACATGCCATGGAGCCAATGTATCACGTTTCTTGTTACACCAGTTGGACATGGGAATATCACTACTACACCACGGACCAATGGAAACATCCCATGTAGTCAGGTGTATCACGTCTCTTGTTACGCAAGGTGTAAATGTGATCCTCGAGAATGGATCATAATTTAATAGAAACACACAATATAATCAAATAGATCACTTATCTTGCTACTACAGTTGAGCGCAGGATCATGAAGACCTTACAATGCATCAATGGAAAATACCTGTCAGAGTTAATCATATTTCTTGTTATACCAGGTGGACACAGAACTATCGAGATTAGACCGCGGCCCAACGGAAACATAGCACGTAATCTGATAAATCTATTTTCTTGTTGCGCAATGTGGGCACAGTGCCATGGAGACTGGACAATGAATCAATGGCATCATTGCACTTTGTCAGAGGGGTGCTGTATCTTGTTACACCAGGTCGGGACGGGATCATTAATAATGGACCATGGATAAATGGATACATTCCACATATGCAGATAAACCACGTTTCGCGTTACATCTGGTTTGCATGGGATCATAAAGACGTGATAATCGGGCAATGGAAACGTAACACGTAATCAAGTCCATCACATTTACTGCCACACCAGGTTTGTTAGCGTGTATTGGAAATGTTTTATCCCTTAACAATCCTGACTTCATCACTGCCTCTAAATCGTCGTAATGTTTCACATCCATGTACACATGTTTCAAGCAGTATATCTGCCTTATTAATGCGACGACACATACATGTTTACCTTCGTAACTTGTGACCGGTAATTTTACGGTATTTTCGTCATGTGTAATTCCACTCATAATCCATTCCCGCTAAAGAAGAAGGTGTTTATGCTAACCGTACTGCTTTCGCTTCTGCGTGTGTCAAGAACTCAGTGTAGAAAATATTGCTTCACTGCTTTTTGTGTTCATCCGTCATACGAATTTTATATCACATTTTCATTTATATTCACCTTATGGTTGCTCAAGCTGTAACAGTTAGTCGCTAAGGAATTAGTTTTCGTACTAAGTTGGTTTTCATTCTGATGTATGTGTGGCAAATTACTGTGCTGCTGAGTACGTTGAATGTACTGTGTATCTATGTACTATTGACTTCACTGTTTGTTCTTCTCTGTTCACGACTGGTTTAAGATGTTCGTTTTCACAATTATTTACCGTACATGTATCATCATACTTCACTTTCCACACCCATACAATAATTCATTCTAAGACTTAAAACTATTCTTTTTTATGTCGATTTCGTGGCCCTTTCCTAGGTGATAATGAGGTCTCATACTCAGAGGTGCATAGTGGACAATGCGGGAGACCTGCACCGTCGTGTAGGGAAGGTCCTAGAGGAGATGGTTTGCCGTTGCCTTCCTCCGACCGTAATGGGGATGGATGATGATGATGATGAAGAGGACACAACAACACCCAGTCATCTCAAGGCAGGAAAAATCCCTTACCCAGCCGGGAATCGAACCCGGGACCCCTAGCGTGGAAAGCAAAAACGCTACCGCAAGACGACGAGCTGCGGACCCTTACCTAGGTACTCCTGTAATATTCGTCCTCATATTTATCACCGTACAGCCATATAATTATTCATTAAAAACCTTCCACATAAATCTCCATTTATATCCGTGTTTCACTGTGAGGTCCTCACACTGGCACCACTGCCCAATTTATTTCTTCCCAAAAATATAAATAAACTCACATTACTCTAATACACCTTCATTATCTTCCTAGTTTCAACCCATTTATGATGTATCACCACAGACGTAGATTAACTAAGTAATACCTCCAGTTGAATCTAAAATCTTTCACACTCTCTCTACTTCCTAGTATAATCCAGCAGTGAAATTTCATTTATTTCTCCATATTGCTTTTGAAACATACAGTACTTACCTCAATTATTTTGTTAAAGTTCATTTAATTACGTTGTGTGCGTATTTGTTTGTTTTCGTATTTACTTAGCCTATCTCCAGCGTGTTGTACGATTCATGTTCACAGCTTTATTTTGCTGCTTATTCTTTGTAATTGATAGCAACTGACATAAGTGAGTTCTGTAACAGCAACTTTGTGCGTATGTATACGCCCTGTACGTTAAGCTCACTACTTCTAATCTTGTCTGTAAAGAGGTGTAGTTATATGAGTGCACAACTGCTCCTTTCGCTAAATCTTGTACGATATGTTATTTTATAGTTTACGTCTCAGTCAAACGCTTTTTTCTATGTGTATATTTCATTCTACCTTTCCCATCGTCGCTTACTTGCGTGCTGTATGTAAGTCGCTTAGTTTTTATGTTCTGTGCTAATCACTTTCTTTTCAGTGTACATATTATTACCTCTCTTTAAAACTAGTCTTAATCCTTTTGTGTATAGTCGGATAATTCATTGCCTGTCTATAGTTTCATCTACAATGAATCCTTATACCTATTCCCAACTATGTACATTCAATAGTCTATGTTAAGTTCACAAATGTAGCGTGTTCTACGTTCCTTATAGTTTACTTAGATCGATGCGCTTCACCTAATGATATAATTTTAAAATTAGTGTTCTTTACAGTATACTCTTCGACTTGGGAACAAATGTCTCTATTCGCTATGTTTGTGTAGCTGATTTACGTTATAATAAGCAACTGATAGGTTCTCCAATTCGAACGCTTCTATTTTGTCCAGTCGGCTGCGCGCCGTGGATGCCGATTCGCTTAAATTCCAGAATGGTTTCCGTCACGGTGCGCGGTGTGTCCTTGCGCATCTCGACTGTAGCAGGTTGTCCTAGGCTAACACTGAGTAGGACTTTGCATTTTGCCTACTCTGCCCCTACGATCAGCTGTTAGCTGCTTCCCATATAGTTTTTACTGCGCTTCTCAGTGCATTTCACCGCTCGTTGCTCTCGCCGAAATCTCACGCGCTGTGAATTCCTTCCTTTTCCATTACTTTTATTCAAGTTTGTGCGCACGATGTAGTACAACTACGTCATATAATGGTTTTCACTCATTCAGTATTATGTATAATTGTTTTAGTGCTTCTTGTTTATTCCGTGTTTCCTTAAGAAATATCAAAAGGTTTCCTTTGCTTCTATAGGTATTTAAGTCTTAAGAACGTACAGTATCAAAATACATGGAAAATTTCTATTCACTAGATAGCATGTCATTATTTGGAAGTTAGATAGTGGAAGAAAATTGAACATTCTTTATTAGCTAAATAGGACAGGAGAAGACAGACAGGGTACATCGGTACCTCCCTAGCTGGGGAGGAAACGAGTGCCAATCAGTTTATTCGTCAAAGGGCGACATGGTTCGTACTTTCTACAACTCATATGTCAATGAGTATGCTGGTCTGTAATTTTATAACTTTAGATTTCCTTCCCATCGCAGTTACGATCTTACAGCTCTCTACGGATATCGTAGGTACATTTACTTCCCGCGCTATCTCTTTAAACAAGCTGGTTGACATCAGGCTTGTTGATGCGCCAGTATCCAAAACAACAGTTACATCTACGTTTACCATCTTTACCTTTATTGTTGCATGAATAATTTCACTTACCTTCCATCCTGTTTCTTCGGTGAACAAATCTCCTTACATTTCTGCTTCCTTATCACACCTTAAAAACAGATTTCGGATATGCTGTACTTGTGCGCTTGTTTCAGTGTCTACTTCCTCTTTCCTGGCCGAGCGGTTCTAGGCGCTACAGTCTGGAACCTCGCGACGGTTCGAATCCTGCCTCGGGCATGGGTGTGTGTGATGTTCTTAGGTTAGTTAGATTTAAGTAGTTCTAAGTCCTAGGGGACTGTTGACATCAGAAGTGAAGTCCAATAGTGCTCAGAGCCATTTGAACCTCTTTCCTATTTCTGTTCATGTTAGTATTTATGTCACAAATATTATTACTGGAGCACACTGTCAGTTCATTACCTTCTTCCTCTTGAAAATCTCTTTTCAAATTATGGCTTAGTCATGCACGATTATCGCTATATCCCGGGGTGGGGGGGCGGGGGGCGGTAAAGGTATTGTTTATTTTTCTGCCGTCACTTCTACTATGTTCACCGTATGTTCGCGTGCTCGCCAGTTCGTGTGCCGGTTGTTTCGGTTTGACTGTGAGGGCTGCCGGTTCTCTCTTTGATCCCTGTGTTCCACATTCCGATCCTGGAAATTTGCATTTTCTTGTCGCCTAGTATCAAAGTTTTCTTTCGAATTTCTCCTATCTCAGCCATTGCCGTGCCAATGGGGCTGACGTTTATTTTAGTATCTTGGGTCACCCTGTGGCTGATAAGTAAACCAACTGTACTGATTCCGTTGTGGCGCGCCGGTGCATAAGGATGCCATTCATTCATACGCACATGACCATTATAGTTTCCAAATCCATTGGCATTACCGTAGTTGTTCCTTCCATTTGGGTTGTATTCATTATCATTACGATAACTAGGCATGGCTTCCTCATCCTCATGAATTAGATCTACAGAGTCGAGCACTGAGGGAAAATACTCGAGGTCATATTCGGGAATGGTTACTAATTTTTCCGTAAGATTTGCAGGCAATTTGTTTCATAAGAATTTGAATACATCGACATGAGATATTGGATTATTCCAGTGGCGAGTCTTGTTTATATATGTTTCAAAATAGTTTCTTAGCTCCTCGAACTTTGGATGATATGATAATCGGTTGAATACCTCCCGTCTCTGTCTCTCCTGGATAGCTGTTGAACAGTATTTATCTAAAAATGCTTTCTCAAATTGATCATATGTCTCGCAGAGTTCCGAAATCTGTGTAGCCCACAAAAGGGCGTCACCGTCTACGTGTCCTACCAAATATTTGATGTTCTGAGATTCTGTCCAAGTCCTAGGCGGTACATTCCTAAAGGCTCGGACAAACACTACCGGATGCGTTCGCTTTGTTTCATTTGAAAATAAAGGAAACGGTCAGTATTTTATTTAACTCTCGGCCATTAATAACGCTGTCCAGTAGGGCGGAACAACATTTACATGCGGTTATGGCATATCTGTCTCACAAAAGTTTTGCCAGATGTTCGCGTCGCGCTTCGGCATGCGCTAGCGCAGCGTGGGTTGGGCGTTATTGTCCGCACCAGTGATTTCTCTCACCGGCGGACGGCTATTCATTGCTCCGCTTACCGCCCTCGGCGATGATATTATCGTACTTAGTTTGCTAACTATTTCGTTCATTAATGTTGGTTTTTCCTGTTTGATGTCATGCTCTACACTTTTTAAAACTTCTTCTTCCTTGTCCCCCATTACTTCCTTCACCGCTCTCACATAAGTACGCTGTGCGCGTACGCATTTTTCCGCGAACGTTGTGTTTTCATCTTTTGTATTATCCTTTACTGTTTCGTAAAGCTGCACAATGTCTGAGGTGAATCTTATGTTCTAACTTACGTAATCCTATCTCCACTGTGATTTTCTCTACATTTTCTGGTAAGTCGTCACAGAACGAATGCAGCTTCGCTACTTTTGATGGCACATTATCTGTGTTAACCTTACAGTCAGTATACTTTTGCTTTACCTGTAAAGTATTCTCAGTTTCTCTGATTCCGGATAGCTCCTGTCCATACGTGCGTATATTTCAAATTTTTCTTCCACTGTGCCTTTTAATTTCTCACTCATATCGTGAACTAAAGTTTGTACTTGTTCGTTAATTTTCCCATCCACCTTCGTGAAGATTTGCGAAATGTGCTGTGTGAACTTCGTATACAGATTACTGAGTTCGGTGCGCAAATTTTTTACTTCATCTGATATGTGTGTCATGTTTGTATTTACCTTCCCGATCTCGGACTTTACTATGGACATGTCTGTTTTCATATTAGCCGTGTCCGCTTGTATTATTTCTAAACTCGTCATTTTTGAATATACAGTGTTCAGACTGGTCTCTAAACCCAATTTTTCGAATTTATTGTGTTCAAATTGGTCACTACGCACGAAATTTTTGAATTTACTGTGTTCAAATTGGTCTCTAAACCCAACATTTTTGAATTCATGTCTGTTTTCATTGTGTTCATGTCTAATTCTATTGTTTCTGTTAAGCCTCGAAATAAGGCTTGCATATCTCCCATAGTCACTTCTGGTGTAAGCCTGTCAGCATGTGCGTCTGTACTACGCCTACTACTTTCATTTAAAATATCCCTTTGCCTTGAGGTGCCCTTAATTTCGTCTACTGTAACCAACTTATTGCTTAAAATGAAATGGTTCGTATTCAGGAGCGTCGAATGCAAGAATGGAATGTCCCGCCAAGCATCCAAATAATCACCGCTTGACGGTTCCAAACCACTCATTGTTAGGTTTTACAAATGCAAGTCTACAACATTAGCATTTTGATTTTGAAAGTACGTTTCCTTATTGCTTTGTCCATCCATTTCCAAGAAGCTACTCCAGGCGGGTGTAAAATGAATGTGCGCAACGGAGAATAATAAACGCTAGAATGAAGATTTGGCGCTGTCTGACTACCCCCTGAAGCAGATCTTAGGATCTCTTAATTCTATAAATTACAATCTAAACATACATGAATGAGGAAGGCAACTAATCCTACTAAATGATAAACTTTGTCCCTGCTGATATATTTATTGTAGATTAAAAAACCTTTATATTACAAATTTTACATTTTGTAAGTAAAATTGCTAATCATTTGCCCAAATATGCCCCTTATTATGACTGCGCGGTCTAATGTCAATAACGAGAAATGACTGATATCATCTACGTACCAAACACTAGAAGACACTACTTTCAAAGATGTTCTTCTGTGCTGTGGAACCTTGGTGGAAATGAACTAACGTGATCACAGCTGTTTAGCTTTTATAGCCCTAATAAGCCGGAGCAATTTGCGATATCACCGTATGTACTGCGGCCGGTGCGTCGAAGTGATGGTTCTCGTTCTCGTCTGCGACGATGGAAGAACTCCAGCCACAAATAAACACTTTCAAACACTAGGACGGCAGACGGCGCTCCTCTAATATACTCTAATACTGGCTTCTCCTCTCTGTGTTCTACAGATGAGAAACGCGATCTCCCAGGCACAAGGACGGAGTTCATGTAACGTCTCAACGTAAGTACAGGCAGAGGAAGTGCTCTCAATTACTGAACGCTGCGTAATCAACGACGACTTCCAACCCGGAAGTGAAGTCCAGAATCGTATAGGTTCGCAACGGTACAGTGCCTAACTGTTCAAACTATAAACTCTCCTGAGAGTAAAGACAGCAAGTCCGTCTGTACCACCAAAGCTGATACCGAGCGACCGTCAAACACGGGGCGCTCACAACGGAATACCACGTCTCTCCAGTGCTGAATTCCCAGCAAGGCATGGCTCCCCACCACCGTAATTCGAAAACGAAATACACTCCTGGAAATTGAAATAAGAACATCGTGAATTCATTGTCCCAGGAAGGGGAAACTTTATTGACACATTCCTGGGGTCAGATACATCACATGATCACACTGACAGAACCACAGGCACATAGACACAGGCAACAGAGCATGCACAATGTCGGCACTAGTACAGTGTATATCCACCTTTCGCAGCAATGCAGGCTGCTATTCTCCCATGGAGACGATCGTAGAGATGCTGGATGTAGTCCTGTGGAACGGCTTGCCATGCCATTTCCACCTGGCGCCTCAGTTGGACCAGCGTTCGTGCTGGACGTGCAGACCGCGTGAGACGACGCTTCATCCAGTCCCAAACATGCTCAATGGGGGACAGATCCGGAGATCTTGCTGGCCAGGGTAGTTGACTTACACCTTCTAGAGCACGTTGGGTGGCACGGGATACATGCGGACGTGCATTGTCCTGTTGGAACAGCATGTTCCCTTGCCGGTCTAGGAATGGTAGAACGATGGGTTCGATGACGGTTTGGATGTACCGTGCACTATTCAGTCTCCCTCGACGATCACCAGCGGTGTACGGCCAGTGTAGGAGATCGCTCCCCACACCATGATGCCGGGTGTTGGCCCTGTGTGCCTCGGTCGTATACAGTCCTGATTGTGGCGCTCACCTGCACGGCGCCAAACACGCATACGACCATCATTGGCACCAAGGCAGAAGCGACTCTCATCGCTGAAGACGACACGTCTCCATTCGTCCCTCCATTCACGCCTGTCGCGACACCACTGGAGGCGGGCTGCACGATGTTGGGGCGTGAGCGGAAGACGGCCTAACGGTGTGCGGGACCGTAGCCCAGCTTCATGGAGACGGTTGCGAATAGTCCTCGCCAATACCCCAGGAGCAACAGTGTCCCTAATTTGCTGGGAAGTGGCGGTGCGGTCCCCTACGGCACTGCGTAGGATCCTACGGTCTTGGCGTGCATCCGTGCGTCGCTGCGGTCCGGTCCCAGGTCGACGGGCACGTGCACCTTCCGCCGACCACTGGCGACAACATCGATGTACTGTGGAGACCTCACGCCCCACGTGTTGAGCAATTCGGCGGTACGTCCACCCGGCCTCCCGCATGCCCACTATACGCCCTCGCTCAAAGTCCGTCAACTGCACATACGGTTCACGTCCACGCTGTCGCGGCATGCTACCAGTGTTAAAGACTGCGATGGAGCCCCGTATGCCACGGCAAACTGGCTGACACTGACGGCGGCGGTGCACAAATGCTGCGCAGCTAGCGCCATTCGACGGCCAACACCGCGGTTCCTGGTGTGTCCGCTGTGCCGTGCGTGTGATCATTGCTTGTACAGCCCTCTCGCAGTGTCCGGAGCAAATATGGTGGGTCTGACACACCGGTGTCAATGTGTTCTTTTTTCCATTTCCAGGAGTGTATATTCCCGAAACCACGGAATATTCTCCCTCTCTACAGATTCTTCCGAACACCGACCAACCATATTTTAGTCTTTTGTCGCCCAGCGCGGAATGGAAACACCTATACTCGTACAATGGTACAGTTCTGAGTAAAAATCCTTGGAAATAACCCAGCGTGCGTGGTTTCTGAGGTGCCGCTTTTTCGTTCCTCTCACCTACAACGAAGATTTTCAGCGTTTGGAAGAATTACCCGGTTATCCTTCTGGTCCGTACTACAATAGCGGCTGGCTGTCACCCTATTGTGTTCCAGTGATCAGGTGCCATGACGTCCGTCTAGCTACTTCCTGTGTTTAAGCAGGACCAAAACCTGTGCGAGCCTTCCACCCAGAGTTTGAGTTCTGCGTGCTGTTTCATCTCCACCGGCGTTCCAACCTCTACTAGTATAGGCAGTCATTCGTTACGCCGTTTTTATTATAAAGACACTCCGTCACCTTCCATGCAATAAGCGTTACGAATTATTTACAAGACGTACATGACAATGTCAGTCTCCTTTATATATTCATATATACGACAAACAACCTATCACATGATACCTAATTGTGTTTGTAGATCACTGCAAAGTATGTGGATGAGTTCTTGTAAGGTGCGAAATTATAGCCACGTTACACATTATACAAATATTTGCGCCTCTGCAGTTACCAAAATTTATATTTTCTCCGTTTGGATTTTACTTCAATTATTTACATATATGTATATTAATTGTCTTAACAATAGTAGTACTCACTATAAGCTATAATATAATAAAAAGTACAATACATGTTTGGATACATGGGAATAAAGAGATTAATTTTTCGGCATATCGGACATGCACAAGAATCTGAGCTATGTCTGTAAATGTGTAAAGAATCTTTTCATATTAGTTCCACATAAACGAAATAGTCTTTCTCTTGTTGTAGATTTATGCTTAACAATTAATAACACTACGTCCGATCGAAGGTAGGCTTCTTGGATTTTTATATATTACAGTACTACTTGGAATAATAACTCAGTTTTTGACTGGTGAAATACTACTGTATAATTCCTTCTGTCCACATCAGAAATACACAATTTTTACTTATTCTCACAAACAAAATTGCTAACGCGCGATTTCTCTTGACTCTACCTTCGTTCTTCCTCTTACTGAGGAAGAGGAAAAACATCTTATGTTTTCGTTTAACATTTGAAATTCGGAAGTACATGACTGGTAGGCGCAGGTTCTACGCTGGGCTACCGCTTCTCCTTTTCTCATAAAAGCAAGAAATGCGAAAGGCACATAACATCACGCATCAAGAGAAAAATATCATATACATTAATCACGGTTCTTGTTACACCTGATGGACTTGATATCATCGAGAGTAGACGATGTTTGGATTGATTGTACGACTTATTTGGAGGAATCAACTCTCATGTTACACCGGGTATGAACAGTATCATCGGCCGGCCGGAGTGGCCGTGCGGTTCTAGGCGCTACAGTCTGGAACCGCGTGACCGCTACGGTCGCAGGTTCGAATCCTGCCTCGGGCATGGATGTGTGTGATGTCCTTAGGTTAGTTAGGTTTAAGTAGTTCTACGTTCTAGGGGACTGATGACCACAGCAGTTAAGTCCCATAGTACTCAGAGCCGTTTGAACCATTTGAACAGTATCATCGTGCATTGACCGTGGATCAACGGGATCATCCTCGTAGCCACAAGACTCACATTTCTTGTTACATCAGGTGGGCAGAGGACCATCGAGAAGACCATTTTTCAGTGACTAGATTCCATGTTGCTAGATGAAATAAGTTTCTTCTTATATTAAGTGAGGTTGGGACGATACAGACTATTCATCAATGGGAACATATTATGTATTCGGAAGGAGAAAGTTTCTTTTAACACCAGGAAGGTGCCGCGCGGGATTAGCCAAGCGGTCTATTTGCGCTGCAATCATTGACTGTGCAGCTGGTCCCAGCAGAGGTTCGAGTCCTCCCTCTGGCGTGTGTGTGTGTGTTTGTCCTTAGGATGATTTAGGTTATGTAGTGTGTAAGCTTAGGGACTGATGACCTTAGCAGTTAAGTCCCATAAGATTTCACACACACTCACACACACCAGGTAGGCGAAGGTTCATAAGAATTGGACCATGGAGTAGTGAGAACGTAGCAGGTACTCATCTGAATCACGTTTCTTGTTACACAATGCAGGTGTGGGAGCGTCGAAACTAGACCATGGATCAATGGAAACTTACCATGCTGCCAGATTAATCACCATTCTTGTTACACCAGGTGGCCTTGTAATAATCGATTTTAGGTCATGATGAAGCGGAAACATACTATGTAGTCAGATGATTCACTTTTCTTGTTACACAAGTGAGCACAGGATCATCGAGACTGGCCAATGAATCAGTGGAAATACACCACACACTCTGATTAACCACATGTCTTGGGAATCCAGGTGGGCATGGGTATATCGAGGTTAGACAATGGAAACATATCACATACTAAAATCACTCACATTTCTTTTTACACTATATGGGCAGGTGTTTATCTAAACTGGTCAATGGATCAATGGAAACACATCACACACTCTGAATAACCTCATTTCGTGTTACACCAGATGGGCAGAGGATTAATGAGATTAGAACTTGGTGCAGTGGATACAGACCCCATAGTCAGACCAATCACATTTCTTCTAATATCAGATGGGCAGGTGTTCATCGAATCTGGACAATGGATCAATGGCAACAAAACAGATAGGCACATGAATCGCTTATCCTGTTACACTAGATCAGCACGAGATCATTTAGATTAGGCTATGGATCAGTGGAAGCACCCCATATGTTAAAATTATTCACATTTCTTATTACACCAGGTTTGCTTGTGGTCATCAGGACTGAAACATGGTCCAGTGGAAATATGACACTTAGTCTGACGAATCAAATTTCCTCTTACAGGAGATGAGGGCAAATTAATCGAGATCAGAGCATGGATCTGTGGAAACACATCACATAGCCAAATGAATAACGACTCTCGTTACACCAGATGGGCACAGAATAATCGACACTGAATTACGGTGCAGTGGAAACATACTGTGTAATCAAATGGAAAACTATCTTGTTATACAATGCAAGCACAGGGTCATTAAAACTGGACCATGGATCTATGAAAAAATACCACACAGCCAGATTCATCATAATTTTTCTTAATCCAAGTGGAAGTGGGACTATCGAGACTAGACCATGGTTCAGTGGAAGCATATCAAGAAGTCAGATGAATCACAGCTTTTGTTGTACCACGTGGGCACTTGTTCATTGAGGTTAGACCATGGATCAATAGGAACTTACCACGTAAATGAATCATGTTACTTGTCACATTACATGTGTACAGGATTATCGAGATTGGACCACGGATCAGTGGAAACGTACTAGGTAGTCAGAAGAACCATGTTCCTTGTTACACCATGTAGGCATAAGACTAATGAGATTACACCATGGATCAGACAAAACATACCACACAGCTAGATGTTTCACCTTTTGCGTTCACCACGTAGGCATGGGATCACTGAGTCTGGACAATGGGCCAATAGAAACTTTCAATACAGTCATATTACTCTCATTACTAGTTTCACCAAACTGGCATGGAACTATTGGGATTAGACCAATTTCAGTGGAAACATAGCATGAATCAATTATCACATACTATTGCACTGTGTGCATCGTGTTTCTCCTTACACCAACTGGGCATCAGATTGTAGAGATCAGACCACATGTAAATGGAAACATACCAGGTGGACATGGGATTATCACTATTACACCAAGGATCAATGGAAACATCCCATACCAGATGGACGTGGTATTATCAGTATTACACCAAGGATTGGTGGAAACATTCCATGCAGTCAAATGAATCACATCTCTTCTTACACAAGGTGTATATGGGATCTTAGAGACTGGACCATAATTCAATATAAACATACCACATAATCAAATAGATCACTTATCTTGTTACTGCAGATGAGTGCAAGATCATTAAGCCTGTACCATGTATCCATCGAACGTCCCAGTCAAATTAATCATATTTCTCGTGACAACAGATCCGCACAGGACTGTTGAGATTAGTCACTGGCTCAGTGGAAACATAGCAAGTAGTCTGACAAATCTCTTTTCTTGTTACAAAGTATGAGCACAGGATCTTTGAGACTTACACAATGGATCAATGGCAACATACGACTTAATTAGATGGGTGATGTGTCTTGTTTCACCAGGTGGGCACGGGATCATTAATATGAGACTATAGATCAATAGATACATCTCACATCTTCCGATAAATCACATGTCTTGTTACATCCAGTTTGAATGGGATCATCAAGACTTGAACATGTATCAGTGGAAACATAGCTCATAATCAGATCCATCACTTTTATTAATACATCAGGTTTACACAGGATCATCGACGTTAGGTCATGCATCAATAGAAATATATCACATAGATGAATCACTTTTCCTGTTACACCAGGTGGGCATGGGATCATCGAGATTAGACCATGTATTAGCGCGACTATATGACATAGTTCGAGCCACCATATTTCTAAAAAGTGGGGACGCGAAGATAGAGATTACATCATTTATCAAGGGGAATATACTATGTAGCCAGAAGAAGAAAGTTTCTTGTTACACCAGGTTGGCACAGGACCATCGATATTCCATTATGGATCAAGTGAAGTTAATCTGAAGTCATATGAATCACATTCCTTGTTATATGTGGTAGGCATGGGCTCATCAAAACAGGAGCATGCCTCAATGGAAGCATGATGTAATCGGACGAATCATGTGAGTTGTTACAACAAGTTTGACTGGCATTATTAAGATGAGAGCATGGATAAATGGATGCGTTCTATGTACTCAGAAGAATCACATATCTAGTTACAACTGGTGGACATGTGACCATTGCAATTAGACCATGTCTCAATGGAGGAGTTCCATGTAGTCGAAGAATCACCTTTCTTGTTACACCAGGTAGGTATGGGACTATTGAGACTATTCGCATGACCAATAGGGACATGGTATTTAGTCAGATGAGTCTCATTTCTTGTAAGACTAGGTGGACATGCTATCATTGAAGTACCACGCAATAAGGTGAACCCAACTATTGTTACAAGAGGTGGGGTCAGGATCATCAGAATTAGATTAAGGGGTAATGGAAACATACAACATGTCACAAGAATCACATTTCTTGTTACACTAGGAAGGCATGGGTTCATTGAGATTGGACCATATACCAATTAGAACGTAGCAAGTACTCATACAAATCAAGTTTCTTGTTACGTCATGCAGATACTGGATTGGCGAGACTAAGCCATGGATCGATGGAATCTTTCCACATACTGAGACGATTCACGTTTCTTGTTACATCAGGTGAGCACTGTATCATGAAGACTGGCCCATGGATCAATGCAAACGTGCCAAATGGTCAGCTTTATCACCTTTCTTGTTGCACCAGGTAGTCATGTCATATTCTGTATTAGATCATGGTTCAATGGCAACTTGCTACGTATTTGTTGTTATCCCAGGTGGACACGTGATCATCGAGACTGGATCCTGCAATCAATGCTAACATACCGTGTCCTCATATGAGTCACGTTAATTGTTACACATCGAGATTAGACCACTGATCACTGGAAACGTGTCACATAATCAGTTGAACCAAGTTTATTGTTACACCAGTTGGGCGCCAGATTATCGACGTTAGGCCTTGGATTAAGGAGATGGGACCTGTCCGAACTATTTATCGTCCATGTATCAATTCCATACACGGCTACACTCCAAACAAATACTCTCAGAAACGACTTCCTGACACTTAAATCTATACTCTATGTCATCAAATTTCTCTTCTTCTGAAACGCTTTCCTTGCCATTGCCAGTCTACATTTTATATCCTCTCTACTTCGACCATCATCAGTTATTTTGCTCCCCAAATAGCAAAACTCCTTTACTACTTTAAGTGTCTCATTCCCTAATCTAATTCCATCAGCATCACACGACTTAGACTACATTCCATTATCCTAGTTTTGCTTTTGTTGATGTTCATCTTATACCATCCTTTCAAGAGACTGTCCATTCCGTTCAACTGCTCTTCCAAGACATTTGCTGTCTCTGACAGAATTACAATGTCATCGGCGAACCTTAAAGTTTTTATTACTTCTCCATGGATTTTAATACCTACTCCAAATTTTTCTTTTGTTTCCTTTACTGCTTGCTCAATATACAGGTTGAATAACATCAGGGATAGGCTACAAACTAGTCTCACTCCCTTCCCAACCAATGCTTCCCTTTCATGTTCCTCGATTCTTATAACTGCCTTCTGGTTTCTGTACAAATTGTAAATAGCCTTTCGCTCCCTGTATTTTACCCCTGCCACACTCAGAATTTGAAAGAGAGTATTCCAGTCAACATTGTCAAAAGCTTTCTCTAAGTCCACAAATGCTAGAAACGTACGTTTGCTTTTTCTTAATCTAGCTTCTAAGATAAGTCGATGGGTCAGTATTGCCTCACGTGTTCCTATATTTCTGCGGAATCCAAACTGATCTTCCATAAGGTCGGCTTCTACCAGTTTTCCCATTCGTCTGTAAAGAATTCGCGTTAGTATTTTGCAGCCGTGACTTATTAAACTGATAGTTCGGTAATTTTCACAGATGCCAACACCTGTTTTCTTTGGGATTGGAATTATTATATTCTTTTTGAAGTCTGAGGTTATGTCGCCTGTCTCATACATTTTGCTCACCAGATGGTAGAGCTTTGTCACGACTGGCTCTCCCAAGGCTGTCAGTAGTTGTAATGAAATGTTGTCTACTCCCGCGGCCATGTTTTGACTTAGGTCTTTCAGTGCTCTGTCAAACTCTTCTCGCAGTATCATATCCCCCGTTTCATCTTCATCTACATCCTCTTCCATTTCCATAATATTGTCCTCAAGTGCCTCCCCCTTCTACAGACCCTCTATACACTCCTTCCACCTTTCAGCTTTCCTTTCTTTGCTTAGAACTGAATTTCCATCTGAGCTCTTGATATTCATACAAGTGGTTCTCTTTTCTTCAAAGGTCTCTTTAATTGTCCTGTAGGCAGTATCTATCTTACCTCTAGTGATATATGCCTCCACATCCTTACTTTTGTCTCTAGCCATCCTTGCTTAGCCATTTGGCACTTCCTGTCTATTTCATTTTTGAGATGTTTGTATTCCTTTTTGCCTGCTTCATTTAAAGCGTTTTTAAATTTTCTCCTTTCATCAGTTAAGTTCAATATCCCTTCTGTTACCCATGGATTCCTACTAGCCCTCGTCTTTTTACCTACTTGATCCTCTGCTGCCTTCACTGTTTCATCCCTCAAAGCTACCCATTCTTCTTCTATTGCATTTCTTTACCCCATTCTTGTCAATTGTTCCATTATGCCCTCTCAGAAACTCTCTACAACCTCTGGTTTAGTCAGTTTATCCATGTCCCATCTCCTTAAATTCCCACCTTTTTGCTGTTTCTTTAGTTTTAATCTACAGTTCATAATCAATAGATTGTGGTCAGAGTCCACATCTGCTCCTGGAAATGTCTTACAATTTAAAACCTGGTTCCTAAATCTCTGTCTTACCATTATATAATCTATCTGAAACCTGTCAGTATCGTCCGGCTTCTTCCATGTATACAACCTTGTTTTATGATTCTTGAACCTAGTGTTAGCTATGGTTAAGTTATGCTCTGTGCCAAATTCTACCAGGTGGCTTCCTCTTTCATTTCTCACCCCCAATCCATATTCACCTACTACATTTCCTTCTCTTCCTTTTCGTACTATCGAATTCCAGTCACCCTTGACTATTAAATTTTCGTCTCCCTTCACTATCTGAATAATTTCTTTTATCTCATCATACATTTCTTCAATTTCTTCGTCATCTGCAGAGCTAGTTGGCATATAAACTTGTGCTACCGTAGTAGGCTTAGGCTTCGTGTCTATCTTGGCCACAATAATGCGTTTACTATGCTGTTTGTAGTAACTTACCCGCACTCCTATTTTTTTATTCATTATTAAACCTACTCCAACATGGTATGTTTCCATTAATCCAAGGCCTAACGTCGATAATCTGGCGCTACAGAAGAATGCTGAAGATTAGATGGGTAGATTACATAATTAATGCGGAGTTATTGAACAGAATTGGGGAGAAGTGGGGTTTGTGGCACAACTTGACTAAAAGAAGGAATCGGATGGTAGGACATTCTCTGAGGCATCAAGGTATCACCAATTTAGAATTGGAGGGCAGCTTGGAGGGTAAAAATCGAAGAGGGAGACCAAGAGATGAATACACTAAGCAAATTAGGAAGGATGTAGGCTGCAGTACGTACTGGGAGATGAAGCAGCTTGCACAGGATACAGTAGAATGGAGAGCTGCATGAAGCCAGTCTCTGGATTGAAGACCACAACAACAACAACAAATACCGATATCCATTACCTTCTAAATTACAGTAGCATGGAGAGCTGCATCAAACGAGTGTCAGGACTGAAGATCACAACAACAACAACAACAACAACCATGTAGTCAGATGAATCACTTTTCGTTTTCCACCAGATCGATGATCATGCCTATAAACTGCATCATCCAGTCGAATGCTTTCCCGAAATGTGAACTGTGTCGCAGGCACTGACCTGTAGAGTTAGTACAGTGTTTTGTGGGATGTTCACTTATATTTCCATGATGCCAACCTATCCGCGTAATCGGAGTCACCATGATAGGTGTCGATTACATGAATACCATATCTGACGACCTTCATCAGTTTCCGAAAGACGATGCAATTTTCCAGCAGAATAAGTGTCCGTTTGATAAGGACAGTGTATTACTGAAGTGCTTTGGGGAATATAATAGTGAACTTACGTTGATGTCTTGGACACCAGATACGCCTGCGTTGGAGCCGCCGGAAATTATCTGGTACACCAACTCGACCCTCAAACACCACGTTCCATAATTTTCGAAAACTGCATTACTTGTGCTAGGACATAAGGTGTTACATGCCTGTGGAAATGTATTTTGTCTTTGTAGTATCCATAGCTTGCAGAGTCGCTGCTTATTAATTTCTAGAAGTGCATCAGCACGCTATGAAGCAGGTATTAGTAATAGAAGTTTCTTGGCTTCCATGACCTGTCATTTGCTGTGGACTGCAGCAAGTCCACAGATACGTCGGCAGTTTAGTTGCTTTAGTAGTTTACAATGACGCGGTCCAATATCCAGTGTTATTTTATACGGAAATGAGTTTATGATACTTTGGCTCATCAGTGTACACCGCTTTTGTTATTATTGATCGTGCTTCTTACTTCTAAAGAAAACACATGCAAGTGTTAGAGAAAAATAGGTAACCATCAAAAATACATTACTATGCCTAATATTGCCTAGGAAACTTTTGGCATTCGGAACAGGTTCACTTTGTGTAGGATTAAGGCTCCCAGGAGAATTTTATACCATCCTTCCTTCAAAAGAGTTGCAAGTTCTTCTAATGATGCTGCACACGCATAGCGAGCATGCATCCTTTTGCCCTCACGTAGACCGTCTCTGGTGGACATTTCATCCCAGTTCTCGCGTAACAGGCCTCAGACTGTGAGTTGTGTGAAAAGCGGCACTGTCGCCTAGGAACACAGCATCATGTTTGGGGACCAAGAGTGCAACATGCAGTGTACCTTAACAGATAACATAGTCACATAGTCACTGACGGTAATGCGCTCTTGGAGGGTAGTCTTGGTGCCGTTTGAATACTACGATATGGTAGCAAAATCATCACCGAGCCCATACCATGTTCCAGACTTCAGTCGCAAACTGCGCCGCAAGTTTTAAACAGTTTAAACAAGCTCATCCGACGAAATTGCATTCCTCCGTTGCTCCCTACTCCAAATTCTATGGCTACGGCACCATGTTTTCCTGTTAGGAGCATTTGCGTTACTCATGAGTGGTTTTGGAATTCCACAGCTCGCCCTGCAATTCCTTCCTGATGAAGCTTCCTTTATGTTGTTATGTTGGTAGCGACCTTCAGGAGTGCCTGATTTATTTCTGCTGTGATTTTTGCAATTTTCGTCCTCTTATTTTTTGGCACACCTCTTCAATGGGCGTCTGTCATGTTCGCTCAACACTCAATGTGTCCTCCTTGTGACTTAATGGATGGTATTTCTCCACTTTTCTTCTATGCGCTGTGAATCGGCGAAACGGTGTCTCTCGAAACACCAAACACCTTAGCTCCCTTGGTTACTGAGACACAAGCGCAAACAATCTGCTCACCTTCGAATTCACTTAGCTCCGACACAATGCGTAGTCACGACTGACACTTGCAACGTCCTTAGGACATTTCGGACGTGCTGTTCTTGGTAAAATACAACAGCAAAACCTGCAAGCTTGACTAGCACATACATTTATGTTCAAGCGTGCATTTCTCGAGGTGTTCCCATATTTTTTCCCAACCCTTTATGTACATATTGTCTAGCCACGTACTTGCAATATTAATAGTGTATTCTGCTTGTCGTCGAATGCCATATTTAAGTAACATCCTCTAGGGGATATTACATTAACCTTCAAAGAAAATCGAATTCTCGTTCCATTCCTCGTCTTGCAACGAAAACTTCCGCCGTACACGTCAAGACTGGCTATCCACCACGTAAACCATTCTGAACACACCCAGCTCTGTTCCTTACAAGGTATATACTTTCTGATAGTAAATGAAAAATGTAATCCATTGAACGTTCTCAAAGTATACAGTCTGTTAAGAAAGAGCGTGGTCGGCGTTACACACAGACGGTAAAAGATGTCGCCTTTTTTCCTTCATAAAACCGCAGAAGGAACGTTTATACTTCGTACGATATCTATAAAGCACACCCAGCTCTGTTCCTTACAAGGTATATACTTTCTGATAGTAAATGAAAAATGTAATCCATTGAACGTTCTCAAAGTATACAGTCTGTTAAGCAAGAGCGTGGTCGGCGTTACACACAGACGGAAAAAGATGTCGCCTTTTTTCCTTCATAAAACCGCAGAAGGAACGTTTATACTTCGTACAATATCTATAAAGCATTTGTATACTTTGAATTCTTGAGTGAGACACACGAGAAGAGACATGAATGCAGCTTACGTGTTGCGTTTATAAAATATGTTTGATTCCGACTGCCGAAAGTTCGTTCAACGACAAAAATGAAGATTGGATATTGCAGGAGGACAATAATCTGGATCACCGCTACAGGATTGACAGCGACTGGAAAAAGAGAAAGACGTGCAGGTACTGAACTGGTCCTCACAGTCGCCTGACGCTAATCCTATTGGATACGTATAGTCTTATATCAAAAAGAAGTTGCGAAGGAAACAGATCGTCACTTTGTAACAGCTGACAACGCAAAGTCGACGACTTTTGAGGCCTCTTTCCCGTGAAAAAGAGGGAAACCTGGTTTCACGCATGCTTCGGGGATGCCAAGTTATTACTGACGCTATGGGTGGCTCGACGTATTATTAACTCTGACTGCATGTTTCTTTTGTTCAAATGTGGTATATTTCAAATACATACTTCTACTAATTAACCCGACAACTATCTTACTTAACAAAATGTTTCTCCATCTTTTCTGTTCTGCCCAACCATTTTCTGTGCTTGTACATACAATCTAGAGGAGAACTTTGTTCATTAGTGGATGTAAGATGGCTGATAATCTGATTAATATCAGAACAGTATTATAAATAACTGAATTTTCGGCAGCCAAGTGAGAAATTAATTCACTGAAGTTTTCTATTGCCTTGATCGCGCGTATGTACACTGGATTACTAGTTTCGGCAGGATTAAGCTGCCTTATTCAGATCTGCAAGATTACAAAAGTATTTACACTCTGGTGTCTGTAATCATAACATAACGATTATGCGTAAGTTCTTTTTGACGTACACACAGAATACAGGTTATGAAATCATGGTGTGTGATAAACCGCATGTTTGTTTTCATACCGTCGAAAAGGACTGTGAATCTATAATGAAACAAATTACGTTGCAAATTCTTACGCCGTTTCGAGGATAAGAATAGCTAAGTGAGATTTCTCGCACAGCATCATTTCATAACCTGTACTATGTGGGAAAGTCAAGTCAAAAAGAATTTACGCAGAATCGGTATTTTACGATTACAGCTACTACACAGGTAAATTCTTTTGCAATTTTTGTAACCCTGCACATCTAAAGATGTCACCTTAGTCCTGTCGAAACTAGTAACCCAGTGCCGGAGCATGAGATATAGGAATAAAAAACTTAATGTCAGAAGCTTTCTTAACATTTATTACTAGAGTTTCAGGATATAGAGGAAACTCATATTTCTTTTTTAGTCGTGACTAAACCATTGTCGACGACTCAGAATTATTAACTTTACTCACTAGGTGGTACTTACCCCATTTTGGAACCACTGCCTTATACGTTTCAAATATCTTCGATAGCAAGGAAGACGATTGAGACAGATGAACTGTTGGAGAAAATCTCTTTTTCTCCTGATGCTGGTAATACTGTGCGAGGATTCGATATCCTGTTAGATGCATTCTTAGTATCTTGTCTGTTTCACATACTTAAGTGTCCACTTGCTACGCCTTTGGGACCTATTCATCCATATTATCTATGGTCGTCGGAGTGCCGTGCCAAGGGACAGAAGGAGATTCAAACGTGATTTCTCTACAAATAAGTGCGTTTTCTTTCATCTGTATTTCCCACATTATGTAAAATATTTTTGCATGATTTACCATAAATACATCGAAAAATAGTTTGTTATCCCACGGTAATTATCAAATAAACGCACATTATCTATCATAATTAATTTTTTATACTGGCGAAGATAATCTAATAAAACTTTTTGAAAGACGTAATCGTTGCCACTAACTGTTACAATTATACATTTCCAAAATAAAATCTTACAGTTTAGTCATTTATGAGCTTACAAGCGGACCAGCCAAAAATTTTGGCATCATCATTTGTCAAATCTGTAAATAAGTCAGATACGTACTTTGTAAAAAATACTGAAGTGCGCTAATGCGGAATTTTGCGCTACTTCACTAGGAAATGGTTAAATGGCCGAAAATTCAGTAGTGGATTTTTATGAATAAGTAATATTTATAGTAAAGGGCGAGAATGTGGTATTTCAAAACATTAATCGATCGCTGTTTTGGTAAAAGAAATCGACTGTACTCTGTTGTGGCTGCACATACTGCGCACCAATACGGGTGATGTATTACACCTAATTTGGCGTCGTGTGATGGCTGACGACCAGATATTAATCTGCCGTGTCAGTGAAAATACTTACTTCAATTTGCAACTACATGACGCTGACGAATTGAGGCTCTCCATTTACCGTAACCGCGAGGGTGAATAGGGTAGCTGTTGAACTTCGCCCACATAGTTTAATCATAACAGAATCATGTCATCAAAAGCTGTGTCACTGAGAGCGGGAACTGAGCGCACGCAATTTAGTAAATTAATTCTGTGTCTTAGTCTCGTACAGTACAGAATTGTAACAAACACGAAATGCTGTTAGTAGTCTTTCAACAGCCTATGGTGTCGGCGTATTGTGTTCTCTCTCTGAAAAATTGTTGAATACTAACTGGATGATGACAAAAATAGCGTTCCATGTTGCCAAGCAGGCATTAATGAAGTCCACTACGAAACAATAGGAACGAGATTGCGGAGTCTCACTAGAGCCTGGCGAAGTTAACACGAATAATTTCATTAGAGATACAGCTTGCTATAGCCTGCTTTTCAATACTAGCATTATTGTGAAAACAAACACAAACACTTCTTTGCTTACGAAGAAATAACTGTACCAAAGGTATACATCACTTGATTGGCATAACAACACACAGGTCTCGTTGACTACAGAGGTATTATGCTCTTTCAAACTGCTTCCAATATGTTGATACGTCCTATATACGGTAATAATATGAATACATCACCAGACTTTATGGTCAATTTATTCTGGGCCAGTATCACAATATATGTAGAATCTAATCATGTCTACTAAACATGTATTTGTCACAGTTTAAAATTGTAGATGTTATCTCTCCGTGACCTAAGTGAGTCCTAGGGATATATTAATAATACACTTAGCAGTTCTACGCATATAACAATAACAACACTCTAAGACAAAAACTGTCCAATGTCATATTATTTCACAATACTTTGACTTGTTGTTAGTAGGGAACAAAAAAAAAGGAGAAGATAAAAATCATCCCACAAAATCCCTTTATTAACTAATTTTTAAATTCGTTGCGAATTTGTTTTGTATTTTCTTTTTCTTCTTTTCACAGTCAGTAAACCTCTTAAGCACTTACATGTTTCCGATCGAATTCCAATGTAATTACAGACTTACTTTCATTCATTGTAACAATGCAAAGGAGTAGATTATCTGTGAGACCCTGCATCTGATTTCCACTGCCTAAAGTTTCTTTAAATTATTGTTTCTGGATAACTTAACTTTCCAACACATGTAAAGTAATCACAGAGAAGCCTTTTTAGTATTCAAACGTCTGAAATTTTGGCGATCAACTATAAATTTAAATTACCTGTAGACTATTTGCTATTATTTAATGAAAAGAGAGTTATTTATGTGACTTATGTCCTGTTTGTGATCGCGAATTATTGAGTATTACTTTTAATGCATTAAAGTAAACTACAGAAATCAACCTGGCTTAAACGTCGTGGTATCCTCGGTCAGCCACCAACACTGAACAGATGGCGAGTTTAGAAGGCCCTGTGTGAACTGTTTATTGTTGGAGACGAGAAATGATCATACGTTTTTGTCACTGATTAACATAGCGTTATTGCTGTTGTACTGTATGCTATTTGGGTGAGACATTTAGAGCCGTGTCCCATTGTTAACTTTATGGCAGGGACTAAAATAGTCACTGGAACACGTAGCTGAGGTTACATTGGTCGGACCAGTGCACATCACGCATGTTTCCACTAGAGAATAATATTCAAAAAAATAATGTTTATTTAGTTACATTCGAGTTAATCTGCTTATAATTATTAGAAACTTTGTTTCTCGTATGTTCCAAGGAAATAATCGTTTGCACACAAAGATGTTACGCTGAGATACCTTGTCTCGTATTATTTATAGTGTAAAGTGTAAAGGATGAGCCAGACAGTAGGGGATTTTACTTTATTATATGAGCTTCCAAACAGTAACTTCATTTTTCCATTGCGCCTAAGCCATGGCCGGCAGTGTTAGCTGCCTGTAAATTCTTTCGTCCCACAGTCTAGTAACAGGAAGTCAGCACCTTGGCCACGAACCTCCATCACATGCTGACGAGATAAAGCCACCCCAGGCGTCGCTTAGCAGGCGACGCTCTGGAAAATTCCATTCCGCCCGCACGGTTTTCTCCGTCGTGACCAATCAGGGCGGAGGAAGCCGTGTGGTGCGTCGAATATACCCGGCCGCCCGTCGCCGGGCCCGCTCTCCTGTACTCTTGCTCATCCGCGAGTCCGACACACGCCCTGAAGCAGTGGAGACCTTCCCGCTTCTCCCGGTGCTGCGGCACTGTGGACTTGGTTTTGCCAGACAACAACTTTCGTTGGCTTCGCGAACTATGTCTCACCATACTCTACGCTCTGGCTCACCCTCACCTCCCTAGGCCTATGTAGCCCCTTTCAATATGCTTTCGCCAAAAAATGGCCTTTATCTAAAAATTATCGTATTCATTCCATAACTCCCACCGCCTGCTCATACGCCCATCCTGTACAAAAGCTTACTTTAAGAAAACCTGAGGCAATGGTAATGACCACTTTATTTACAGGATAATTTCGCTGGTCTTGACAACGGAACCCATAAGCTGTTAAATGTTGTAAACAGCAGAACTAGGGACATTCAATTCAATATCTGGTTGATCAAGAGGGTATCAAATCGTTACAGATTTTTTGTGAGCTCCTCTGAAGTATTCAACACACTGCATTAACTAAATAAGAAAATTACATTGACAGTTATATAACAACTAGTTACATTACAAGAAACCTAAATGTTCCCGTGCATGGTCAAAGGCGTTATATTAAATCATAAATAGATTTTAACTTCTTAGCGCGACTGACGGCTGATAGAAAATTTTACTAACTACAACGTTCTCTTTGAACTCATAATCCATAGTACTTGATGCAAGTAGATTCTCCAGTACTCTAAAACTGCATGCTTGTCTCATGGGCAAAGGACCTATGGAACTTAGCAAGTTAATCGATACACATTAAACGACGACAATTCTGTGTAGCAGCGATCGTTAAAAGTAAAATATCTGTATTAATCTCGGCATATCGTTGTGGAGTTCATCACAGCGAATATTTTCATTTGTTCCATGTATTTGAGTTCCATCCCGTCCCAATGGCGGAGGGAAATCACGAAGAATCTTCTTCTGATTTTGTAGTCCTGTCGCCCTCAGATGCATTTAATATGAAGGTATATTGATAAATATTATTTTGTGATAGTCTAATGACAACTAAATGAAATATAAGTTTTGTGCTATACGCATGGCATGAAAAAATTCTAGAACATGGTACAAAGAACTCATTGGGTTTTGGACGTATGTAACAAACCACTTCACATCTGCAGAGCACTTAAAACACCAAAGGCACCAGCCTACAGACAAGGAACAATCAAAATAATCATCCACATACAAGTGGTATTTTATACCAGTGCCGGAGAACTGCATTCCAGAAAACCATGCCTGAGAACAAACATATGATAATCGACCAGATAAACATAAATGTAGACGCTCTAGTAAACGTAAAAACACCATACAAAGCGTAACATACAAACGAGTGTTTTATTCCTAGTGCAGTGAAAACAAATTTTCAGTTGGCAATAAGCAGACGAAGAACAGTTACAACAAAGGAAACACATGTAAATCAGCTTCCATAAAGGCTGTAAGAAGAACTTTAAATTATCTTAGAAAAGCAGAAATACCCGAACTCAATGTACAACCTCAGTTTACAACGTCATAATATAAATTACGTACCATGAGTAAAAATACGTACATGTTCCAGGCCAATGAAGATGCCTTGCAGGTAATAAAATAAAAAACGTCTATGGTGCAAAGATTCGATTTTACGTTATTGTGGAATCTATAGTTTGACTAAATGTATCTGCCAAATCTCGAGAGCGCATGGAAGGTAGAAGAACAATCCTAATCTCTTAGCTGCAGGATGACCGAAGTTCTGCGAGTACCTTCCCACGAGATATATTACGTCTTTCTTCGGAGATTTTTACACTTTCTCGCCGCCCGAAAATGCGTGTTACCGTACGCTCCATCATTTTTTATATACTTTTGATATTTTCTGTTAGTGAAACCTTATGTGAGTCCCATACTCTTAAGCAGTAATCAAGTACGCCCGTACATGTACTCTACATACGACCTCAGTTGCAGATAGTCTGTAGTTTTCCATTACAGCCGGCCGGAGTGGCCGAGCGGTTCTAGGCGCTTCAGTCTGGAACCGCGCGACCGTTACGGTCGCAGGTTCGAATACTGCCTCGGGCATGGATGTGTGTGATATCCTTAGTTTAGTTAGGTTTAAGTAGTACTAGGTTCTAGGGGACTGATGACCTCAGGTGTTAAGTCCCATAGTGCTCAGAGCCATTTGAACCATTTTTCCATTACAGGACAAGATAGAGTCTGCCATTGGCTTTACCGACAACTGATCCTGTCTCTTCATACGAAATGATTTCAAAACCCCCTATGACTCATAAATATTTATACGGTTTGAATGAATTTAATTGTAATTCAGTATCTCGGTTGTCAAAGAATAAACAACGTTTACATATTGCGATGTGCACAATTTTACATTTCCCTACAATAAGGTGTAGAAGCCAGTCTTCGAACATTGAAATACCTCTATCAATAACGTGTCGACAGATTTCGTAATTCGAGTCACATGATGCTCCCACACACTATACAAGTAAGGAAATCTAAATGGTTCAAATGGCTCTGAGCACTATGGGATTTAACAGCTGAGGTCATCAGTCCCCTAGAACTTAGAAATACTTAAACCTAACTAACCTAAGGACATCACGCGCATCCATGCCCGAGACAGGATTCGACCCTGCGACGGTAGCGGTCGCGCGGTTCCAGACTGAGGCGCCTAGAACCGCTCGGCCACCCTGGCGTGCAAAGAAATCTACGTAAGCTGGAAATATAACTATTATTTTTAGCACTTGAAGGCATGTCGTCGTTGGTGTTAAGAGAATGCACGGTTAGGATTGGTGTGTCAATCTTTAAAGCAAAGGAGATTTTCATTCCGGCAGGATCTCTTCATGAAATTTCAGTGACTAACTTTCCCTGCTGAATGCGAAAATATTTTCCTGGCGTCCAGCTACACAGTGAGAAATGATTATCATTATAAAGTAACGGTAATCAGTGTTCTCACGGAAATATTTAAGTGTTCGTAATTCACGCGTGCCGTTCGAGATTAGAACGGTTGAGAAATTGCTTGAGGTTTGTTTGATGAACCCTCCGCCAGTCAGTCACCTAAAATTGAATTGCAGAGCAATCATGTAGATATAGACGTAGACTGTTCTTCCATCCGTATGGTGATTGTACTTCAGTTCTTCCGTTAGATACCTTTAATAACCTAGCCATCTTTGAAAAGACTGGTATACATGGTAGCTTTTATTCTGGACACAGACGTCTGTGAAGCTGTAGAAGCTTCACTCTGTTAGTATTGGCAGTAAAAGGTAAAAATGAACCATTCTCTGTGCGTAAACCAAGAGTGGAGAGAGAAAGAGAGACAGAGAGATAGAGAGAGAGTATCCCTCTATTGTCAAGGGACATTACGATACTGGCGGCGCCGTGCATGGACGCATTTTCAATTGGTGCCCTCAGGTATATTTGTCCAGGACTGAGGAGCTGATATGTGTCCTCTAAATATCTATTGCAGAGTACTCTATAAATGTTTTAAAGAGACTATCGTTTCCTTGATGCAGTACAAAAGTGCTTTGCGTATTATTTTTCTGTAATTGTACACCGTATTTAAGTGAATTCGTGCTATATTTTGTACACTGAGCCCAGTGGTGAAAGGTCTGTTTCGTCATGTTATAAGACCTGCAAATATTTTCATAGTTCGTTCATTGCTTAAAATGCTACTGAAGAGTTTACTTGTTGTTTTCTTGTAAATTACCGGCTTCATTGTTTACTTTCCCTCCATTTTCCTTGCGTACTTCCCCAGGTGGCAGTAGGTTAGTTTGGTTGTGCTACATCTACATCTACGTCCACATGATTACTCTGCAATTCACAATTATATTGCTGGTAGAGGAACCATCGTCAAACTATTTCTTTAGTGTTCCACTCTCGAACAGAGAGCAGGATAAACGAACACTTAAATCTTTCGGTGAGAGTACTGATTTCCGTAATTTTTTATGATTTTCATTTCTCTCTATGCAGGTTGGTGCCAATAAAATACTTTCATATACTGAGCAGAAACAACGTGATCGAAATTTCATGAGAAGATGCTGCCACAACGAAAAATGCGTGTCGCTCCCTCCCCTATTTTGCGATAGTATAAAACTAGCTCAACTTCTTTGCCCTGTGTTCTTCACCAACACTACCCGAAGCGGATTCCACGCCGTGGAGAAATACTCCAGAAGAGAACGGAGAAACGCAGAAGAGGCAGTCTCTTTAGTAGACCTGCTGTATTTCTAAGTGTTCTGCCAATAAATCACTGTCTTTGGTTCGCTATCCCAACAACATTTTATATATCATAGCTCCAATTTAAGTCATTCATAACTGTAATACGTAAGTATTACCCTGAATTCACAGGTCTTAAATTTGTGTGATTTATCGTGTAACCGAAATTTAGCAGACTACTTTTTGCAGACAATGGATAACTTCGCGCTTTTCATTATTTGACTGCATCAAACGCAAACAATCTAAGAGTCAATCTTAGAGTTGATTGACTCCTAAATCAGCAACAGGAAAGGACCTGTACACTAACTTACGGAGCGCCAAATGTTACCTCTTTTTTAATCGATGACTTTCCATTAATTGCTACGTTCTGTGACCTTTCTCACAGGAAATTACGTATCCAGTCACAAAACTGAGACGATACTCTGCAGGCGCGCAGTTTGATTAAAAGTTGCCGGTGAGTAACGGCGCCAAAACCGTTCTGGAAATTTCAAAATATGGCATCAATTGACATTAACTCACCACTTCTTGAGGATAAAGCGCTAGTTGTGTTTCAGAAGAACTATATATTTTGAATCCGTGTTCTGTGGGAAGATTCAAAGTTTAGTAACCCTTGTATAGGCAATATAAGTTGTTCCTTGTGTCTCCATATTCTAGCAATACACTAACAGCCATGTCTCCAGTTTGTGTCAAATGGTTAAGAAGTGCAACTGGCTACCGCATCTCAGTTTTCATTTCGACATCTGAACTGGGGATTTTGCTCTTGTGGCTAGTGTGATGTGTTCTCCATCAACCATTTAATGTTAAAAGTATAATTAATGTTTTTAATGGATGCCGTGTTATTGAGTGCAAGTTCCTTGATCAGTGAGTGACTTATGCATGTGATAAATGTTATTTCAGTATTCAATGTTTAATTCGCTAACCAGTCCCTACCCAGCGCTCCTGATAATACTAAACTGATCGGTTGTGATTAGGTGAGAGAGGAATAGAGGGATGAAGTACATATGCTGTTAGCTCCATGTCTCATGCCTGTACCTAAAATTCACATAATGACCCCCCCCCCCCTCCACAATTGCCTTTTAGTTAATTGAATTGTGAAGTGCCTCGGTTGTCATTCTTGTTTGTGATGACATATATCTAGTTATAGCGGGCTACTAGCAGGAGACTGATATTTTGTGAAGATCTAAGCATTTCTCTTTTTTTGTGGAAAACATGTCAGGGATAGCATCTAATAGTCTCTGCTAAGTCCTTAATGAACCGCAATGGTTCTGTTATACTCTCAAGGCACACTTCACAAATTAATTAGGAGTATGTTCTTCATTGAAGGTAGTGAAATGTATCTTACCTGTAGAAAATCGTATTTTTCTAGAAAACACTGTAGTGTCACTGATTATATTCTTTTCTAAACTCAGTATATAGATCTTCTGGTATATGAGCGAGTATCATTTAACATTTGCCTATTTCCAGATTTATAACTTGTTTTCGACAGATTGTGCCGTGGCTGATATTTTTAAGATGTTTCGTGCTATTACCTGTATACAAAGAGTGATATCTAGCAACCTTTGTTATTCTGCTAGGTAGACGTTTTTCTGGAACCTGCACAACTATTTACTTGTTTCTGAGCTACGGTCATCTACATGTTCATTGTCTGTACCAAATGATTCCAGCCGTAATCACAGAACTGAGGTAACATCATCCATGTAATATGTCAGCCAAGGGTGACTTATAGCCACCTGAGTCGCAAACAGGGATGACAAACTGGCAAGAAGGGTGCCTCCAAGCAATCTAGTTTCCTTTTTCTTTTGCGCACTTATAGGTCTCATTTAGGGACCCAAATATTAGTACACTAAAAGTCTTCGAAGCCGAGAATTGATAAACTGACAATTTACTGGGCGTAGACTTCGTAGATATAGGAACAATTCTACACAAGTGAAGGTAACAGTGCTATTCTATCCGAGAGTCCAAAAATGGTTCACATGGCTCTGAGCACTATGGGACTTAGAACTACTTGAACCTAATTAACCTAAGGACGTCACACATATCCATGCCCGAGGAAGGATTCGAACCTGCGACACTTGCAACAGCGCTCTTCCAGACTAAAGCGCCTAGAACCGTTCGGCCACAACGGCCGGCTATCCCATAGTAACTAGTCTCTCTTTTAATTGGGGAAAGGGGAGCTTTACAATAGCAACAAAAGTTTTTATTACATAACATATTGGATTAAATATCTGAAATCGCCAGATCTTAGGAAATTCCCCTAGCGATTTTTTGAGAACGATAAGCGAGAATTGCTGCTAACTCGGAACACGTCACAGGTAGGTTTTAGAGAGACATATCGCTGCTAGACGTGGTGTGAAGTAGTTTAATATCGGCTGTGAAATGATGCAAAATTTTGCTAATGAGCTCAAGTGAACACAGCCAATGGGACTCATTGCTGAGAATGCAGGAGTACCATTCGCTCCATGGTCCACAGTTAAAGTCACGCTGTAGAGAACACCTGACGCCTTATCACATATTGCCATGCAATAGCCTGTCACATACGAGCGGATTTTAGCGACGGGTGGCAGATATTCCCGGAGGATTCTGCGAAGTCCGCAGACTCCTGCTGTGCGCTGTTGGAGGCAGAACCTGCAGGCCGTATCTCCACTTCCTGGCTATCCGTCACCCAGCTGGACGGATTTTTGTGACGGAGCACGTTCATAAATTCCGTGAGTTACCTGTGGTTTTCATGTTACAGCAAGTATTAGTTCGTAGAAGCGCAGTGAAGAGGTAGACCAATGAGTAAATCGAAAAAGTTGTATACTCGTACTGCCAAATTACCTTGTTTGTGTAAACGGATACATAAAAATTAGGCAGACAATAAAGTAAAAAATAGGATGTACAAAGAAATTTGAAACGTTTCTAGACTGTATTCCAGCAGTAGACCGTAGTATAATGAAATGGAAGCCACTAAATTAAAAATAGAGTTTCACGAAAAAAACTCTTCATTTCAGTTGCCACATTGTCCGTAGTTGCTTTATAACTATTTAAACTATTTATAAATATTAGAAGTGTTATAAATAATACAAGTATCCTTCTTTGCTACTACAATAAAATGGGTACTTTTGTAACCAAACGCAATTGCTGTTACTGAAATAAAAAATCCCTGTGGCTCGCAGTGAAACATATACACAAACTGACTTTCTTTCCAAATTAAATAACAGTTCCTTAGGAAAGATGTTGATTTTACTTAAGATATCTTATGTGTGATTTTCGCTTTTACCAGGAAACGCCGTCTGCTTCCGTGTTCTAGAGATACTCTCTGTTTTGGCCCTTCAAGTTAGGTACAGCTCTGCAAAAGCAGTGTGGGATTAGGCGGAACGCAGTTGTGCCAAATGAGGGAGTATCGCAAAAATGTTCAAGCTGACAGCGTTTCCTGACCTGAGCAGATGTCGGACACAAAATATCGTAAATAAGATCAACGTCATTTTGAACAAACTGTTATTAGATATAGAAAGAAGCCAAATTTTAAACATGTTTCTTTACAGACCATTTGTGTTTTATTTCAACAAAACCAAATGCGTCTGGTGACAAAAATTCGCGTTTTATTGTAGGTACAAAGTCGATAGGAAAATACCTTCTATAATTTCAGAAAAAGTTCAGTAACATGCTGACTTCTTGAAAGTGGAGGAAATGGTGTGGTGAACCGAATTCTATTACCCGACACTGCGATGAGTCCCAATAAACCGTTGCTTGTGGTATGTCCATTATTCTATGACTCATAGCTGTATCACATCCATAATTTTACAGGTATTACGAATTACTGAAGTTTACCAAGAATGAAAAGCGGCATTTTCCTAGCATGTCAAGCGTTTATGATTCTAAGAGGGATGAGCACTATTCTGAACCAGATCAATAAGTCCGGAATGTTGTCTTCTATCAATCCCTATGCTGATCAATTCTGTTCCATTTTTCTTGTGTATGTGCGTAGCGTACAAATCACCGGTGTCTGCCACTGTTTTCTTCTTACTATCGTCTGTACTCACACCCTGTCGATGATATAAATCAGTTTCAGAATAAAAGAATAAACAACAGAAAATTTGTGTCTACAAATCTCGCAGTGTACAACGTACTTCCGGCGAGACACGGGCGCTACTTAATGAAATCCGCCGTATGCGGCATCTGACCTGTCGACGTCGCACCACAATCCCGGGTCGCGGATAAATCACGAAATTCTGCCGATTTACGCCACACAGGAAGTGACTCGGCCTGTGGACGAGAGACCAGATGCGACGGTCAGTAGCTGCACGTTAGTGGGAAATGACGGGTTAGAGATCGGCAGGCCATATCCGTCAAAAATATCCGCGGAACTGGCCCGCCGTTCTGACGCGTCGCAGATTTCCGCTCTTGTGTGGCCTGCGAATGCTCTCGTCCTCTCGAATAGTTCCACGAGCCCTTGTAGACAGCACGCCGTACCCTCTGGCTGAGAGTGCCTTCCACTAAAAATGCTCCAGTAGTATTCCATCTCACAGTGTTCCATTTGTCTCAGAATAATGCCTAGAACTCAAGACAACGTGCCCTCATATTATTACTAAGATGATGGACATATTACTATTTTTTTATTTTAATCTTATGACGAATGCGTATTAGTTGTCGTGTAAATGTTTTTCGTTCAGTGGAACTGGAATAAAGCTTCTTTGGTCCGAAAACAAATTTATTCAGATCAGTTCACTATTAATCGTTGTATTTAAACCACTTTAAACGTGCCTTACGCTGTACAACAATCCTTGTCAGGAGGGATTGCTCTTGTCTTCAGGTTTTCAACACGTAGCCCATATGAATAAAATAATCAGATGTCTATAAATGCATCTCCTACATTCATGAAGCAAAATACACTGGGCTATCAACACAGGAATCACACAGCCAACCGATCGCAAATAACTGTTTGGTACACTGACTTAAGGTTCGACACATCTGAGGATGTATTCATCAGCATGAAATTTTAAGATACCATATAAAATAATACATAGAAAATTAAGTTTGATAAAAATATTAACCCAGATAACAATTTCATGACATACAATGATTACTTACAAAAGATATAATCACATGGTGAAAAATCAGTGGTCAAAGTTGTCAGTAGATGTGTTCAAGTCAAAAATGAAAATTAAACACGTTCCAGACTTAGGCACATATGCCTTCCTAGGAACGACATCAGACCGATCGGCCCAGTAGCTTACACTGGTGCAACGAAAACACAAGTTGTGCCGCCTACTGGGCGGGAACAGTGACATGTGGCCATCTGAGATGTTACAACAGAAGTAATTGAATTAAGAAATTGTTAATTATGAAAACAAAATACAAAAGAAGAGAGCTTAATGTATATTTGAAAGTACAAGGTAGTCAAGTAAACGAAGTATAGCTAAGAGCTATCTTTTAGGCTTTACAACAATTTCCCTAACGTAAAGCCCAAATATTAATATAAACAGGTGTACAATCCAAAAAATATCTACAAGAAGGTAACTTTAGATGCACACACCTATGAGATTCGAAGAAAAAGACGTTTCAGAACTAGAGGCAGGAAAACATAGTAGAATATAAAGGAATCAAAATTCCCGTTGTGGTGTATTACAGTCATTGAAACTGTCCATTTGGGGTGAGGTTCATAGAAATATGCTTAAAAGTCACCAGCTCTTCGAGTACGTAGAGACTATGACGTTTCTTTTCCTCATGTAAAATAGAAATTTCTTCACCGCTTTTTGGTTTGTGACCGGAAATTAATAGATGATCAGCAAAACTGAAGTGTGTACATTAGTGCCTTTCTTTCCTAATAAATGTTGCTGGTACCTTGCACTGAAAGATCTTCCAGTTTGTCTATACAATAAAAGGGACACGTATCACAAGTGATTTAACAAACCCCTGAATTGCGTACAGGAGCAATTGTGGGCTTAATATTGTGAATGAGACTTTTTCTAAAGCTATTGTAAGTGCAGAAATTAACATTGTATCCATATTTTTAAATAAAAGACGACGAATTCTATAGGAATAGTGCTTAAAAATGAAACTGATAAAGCTTTTTTATACTTATTACTGTCAGAAATAGTAGTCATGCCTAAAGTGGTCACTTTAGCATCAGTTTAATTTTGAAGATCTTTTCAACTAACGACGCATCACAGCCCCTATTAACTACAAGAGTTTTTATTAAATTCGTCTCTTCATTAAGCTTGGCAGACAAGAAAGGTACAGAACTGTGTGGAAAAATACTTTCTTATGGGAATGCGGATGCTCTGAGCTAGTGGACACACCCTCACACCTATTAGTGGTACTTCGAAAAAATACCGAGAGAAAGTTTTTCGTTGTCTGTGGCATTAGTGAGGTCCAAGTAGTGAAGCTGACGATACTTATTTTGTAATAAACTAAGCTGATATTTTCATGAAAACTATTCAAATTTCACATATATGCTCCGGTCTCTCTCGGGAACTACTGTATATGATCAAAATGTCGTCTACGGACCGGTACGGAGAAATAACAAAATACCCAGACCATCAGCTGAAAAGTTATTGAAGAATTTTTCTTCCAGAGAATTACTGAAAATACCTGCCAAGATGCCTGCCAGTCGATTACGCACTGCTAGGCCATCTGACCGAAGTTATAGTTTGGTATTGAAAACAAACAGTTGTATTTTACTACTATTCTTAACAAATGAATTAGGTCAATGATTCGCTAATCAAAAATATCTTTTCCAAAGTACGTAGGCTTTTTCAACGATGTCAACAGTTGCTTGAACTGGTCCATTAGTATACAGGTTCGGAATATCTAGTAAAAACATTTTAGTATCTTAATCACACTGCGCGATTAGCACTATCTGGTAGGTCTTTAACGTACATGTGAACCATAATGACCCAGGGGCCAACTTACTTTCCTGCAGCAGACTTGAAGTTACTTCTCCTCCGGTCGATAACTCTCGAGCCAAGATAACATTCTTTGTGTGCGCTTCCAAGAAATCCTGAATCCAGTCAGAAACTTGGTTTATTACGGCATGTGATTGTCCTTTCATTAATAAGTGTTGTTGTGGTACTGAATTACGATGCTTTCTGAAATTCAAAGATTAATGCATTTAGCAGACTGCCTTTATCCATGAATTTCAGACTGTCGTATGAGGAAAGTGGAAATTCCGTTTTGGACACCAAGCTTGTTGTCGCGGAGGAAGCCCTTAGTAGGTCGGCATGGCAGATTCTGGCACAGAGTGCACTGTTGCCAGAAACCACTCGCCCCACTCCTATTATGTCATGTACTATTGGCAGCTTTCTGACAAAGCCGAAATGGTCTAAGTATAAAATGGCAGGAAATCTAAACATTGGCAAGAAATTAATAAAAAAAGCCGGAAACTAATGTACATAGTACCACTTTTGGTGATCATCTGTTAATTTCCTGTCACCGACCGAAAAATGTTGAAGAAATTTCCATTTTATGTTGGGAAAAGGAAGGTCATAAGCTCGACGTACTCGAAGAGCTGGGCATTTTGAAGTATGTTTCTAAGAATGATGGCGTCATCCCCAATGGACAGTTGCAATAACGTAACAAAAATCTTTCCAGTGACTTTAGTACAAAACTCGCGGAATTTTAATTCCTTTATATTCTACTATGTTTTTCAGCCTCTAGTTCTGAAAGATCTTTTCTTCCAATCTCATAGATGTGCACAACTAAAGTTACCTTCTTGCAGATATTTTTTGGATTGTACTGCTGTTTATATTAATATTCTGTAATATTTTGTGCTTTATGTTAAGGATAGTTCTGTAAAGCCTAGTAGATAGCTCTTAGCTATACTTCGTTTGCTTGACTACCTTGTATTTTCAAACATACATTAAGCTCTCTTCCTTTGCATTTTCTTTTTATAATGAACAATATTTTGATTCAGATATTTCTGTTATAATGTCTCAGGTGGCCACTTGTCACTGCTCGCGACCGATAGGCGGCACAACTTGTATTGTTTTCGTTGCAGAAATGTAAGCTAGTGGCCCGATCAGTCTGATGATTTTCCTAGATAGGCATACGTGCCAAAGGATGGAACGTGTTTAATTTTCCTATTTTACTTGAGCATAACTGCTCTAAAGTTTGACCACTGATTTCTCGCAATGTGATTTTACACACTTAAGTAAACTTTTATGTAATGGCAGTTGTTATCTGGGTTAATGTTTTGGTCAGTTTTAATGTTCTATGTATTATTTTAAACAGTTTCTTAAAATTTCAGGCTAATGAAAACATCCTTAGAGGTTCAAACAAATTTCGGGCTTGCAGCCGGCCGTCGTTCAATACTTCGCACGATATTTCAACTGGGCACCTGCCAGTCATCTTCAGGTGAGCCGTCGCAGACTGGCGATAAAGTTCTCCGCTCCGCAATATATAGCGTACTGTAACTATTCTGCGCATGCGTCGAAAACTTGATAGTTGAACCACACGGCCCGCCGGCAGCGCCCTCGCTAGTGGAATAGCGGAACTCTGTCGCCCTCTGCGTTGCTGTTTACCACGGCCGTCGACGCACTCTGTCGTCTTCGATTTGAGCAAATCGTGGAGATGATGGGATTCCATGCACTGTCCAGCTGGTAGCCGCTGTCACGGTTTAACAGATTTTCCGCCAGTCGTATTTCTACGGATTCCTTAATAATGGAGTCCCAGAAAGACGTTGCTGTAGACAAAATCATTGTTTTCTCATACTCCATTGAATGTCCACATCCTTAGAGGTGTCGAAACCTAGGTCAGTGTACCGAAAAATTATTTGTAAACGGTTAGCTGTGTGATTCTTACGATGAAACTTATTATACGGATGCTGAGAGACAGTTACCTGAAAACTATAAGACTTTTGGCGGTCCAGGTACATAATTGTGTATCAAAATACAAAGACATAAAAAGAAAATTGTTAAATACGGGTATGGCTATTACTTTTAATAAGCAATGCGAAGAAAAAGGCCCTTTTGCCAAGTTAATTTAAAATCTATCTTAAATCTGATGGTTCATGAAGGATCAAAAAACATATCTGTGTGTGGTTAATAAAATAATATCCGACAAAATTAGTACTTTCTACAAGATAAAGGGCCGGTTAAATGGAGAGATTGATATGCTGTATTATACTGCAAAACGTCACGAGAAGAAACTGGGCAATCTTCAGAGCCATTTCCCCTTATAAAAGTTTGATTGGTCCTCTATACATGCGTGGAACTGAAACGGCTGGATGCTGCTTTCTGATTAGCTGTTAAGTTTCTCTGCCAATCAGAACTTAGCATATTCGCGCATATTTTTCGTACTAGAAACTTCTTTTTTGTAGAAATAAAAGCAGAGTTGGGGCTTGGATCTCATAGTAGTCACACCTATTGATGTGTATTCCGTTGTAAATAATTAAAATTGTGATATTTCGGTGCCAAAAGTTTGAAAAGTGCCATAAAGCGGGGAAGGAAGTTCGATTTAAAGCACAGTGTGAAATTCGAAACGTCTGGTGACATTTAAATAAATAAATTTCTCGTGGCGTGTTGCTTACTCGGGAACTTGAACATATGGTTCCGTGAAACTGATTACATCAAGATCTGTGGAAGCTATTTTAAAAGGAACAATCCATTTGTAAACATTCGGTGAAGAATAATTCACAATTATCAAATACGGACTACGGTTATGAATGATATGAGCGTGTGGCCTTTTAAGACTTCGTACAGTTTAGAGCAAGGCTTGGTAGTGACTGGTGCCTGCAAGTTTATCGTAAGGGAGTGAAATTGTACGCACATAAAGACCTTCATCTAATTATTCCCTTCAACGACAAAACAATCTTATTACACCTTGTGGTTACGATGAGTACAGTTGTTTTGTCTATAGCTTTTTGCGACTGATATCTGCATTTTATCAGGGGCAGTAGCCTTTTCAGAAGTTGCAGTGTGGATCACTGACTGATCTGGCCTTGTGAGATTAACCAAAACGGCCTTGCTGTGCTAGTACTGCAAACAACTGAAAGCAAGGGGAAACTGCAGGCGTAATTTTTCCCGAGTGGATGCTGATTTAACGTATGGTTAAATGATGATGGCGTCCTCTTGGGTAAAATATTCCGGAGGTAAAACAGTCCCCCATTCGCATCTCTGGGCGGGGACTACTCAGGAGGACGTCGTTTTCAGGAGAAAGAAAACTGACGTTCTACGGATCGGAGCGTGGAATGTCAGATCCCTTAATCGGGCAGGAAGGTTAGAAAATTTAAAAAGGAAAATGGATAGGTTACAGTTAGATATAGTGGGAATTAGTGAAGTTCGGTGGCAGGAGGAACACGACTTCTGGTCAGGTGAATACAGGGTTACAAATACAAAATCAATAGGGGTACTGCAGGAGTAGGTTTAACAATGAATAAAAAAACAGGAGCGCGGATAAGCTACTGCCAACAGCGTAGTGAACGCATTTTTTTTGTAGCAAAGACAGACACGAAGCCCACGCCTACCACATTAGTACAAGTTTATATGCCAACTAACTCTGCAGATGACAAAGAGATTGATGACATGTATAATGAGACAAAAGAAATTATTCAGATAGTGTAGGGAGACGAAAATTTAATAGTGATGGGTGACTGGAATTCGATAGTAGGAAAAGGAAGAGAAGGAAAAGTGGTAGGTGAATATGGAATGAGGGTAAGGAATGAAAGAGGAAGCCCCTTTAATAGAATTTTGCACAGAGCATAACTTAATCATAGCTGACGCATGGTTTAAGATTGATGAAAGGTTTTATACGTGGAAGAGGCCTGGAGACAGTGGAAGGTTTCAGATAGATTATATAATGGTAAGACAGAGATTTAGGAACCAGGTTCTAAATTGTAAGACATTTCTAGGAGCAGTTGTGGACTCTGGCCACAATCTATCGCTTATGAACTGCGGATTATAACTGAAGTAACGGCAAAAAGTTTGGAATTTAGAAGGTTGGACCTGGATAAACCGATAAACTGACAGAAGCAGAGACTGTAGAGAGTTTCAGGGGGAGCATTAGGGAACGATTGACAGGAATGGGGGGAAAGAAATACAGTAGGAGAAGAATGTGTAGCTTTGATGGATGAAATCGCGAATACAGCAGTGGATCAATTAGGTAAAAAGACGAGGACTAGTGGAAATCCTTGGGTAACAGAAGAGATATTAATTTAATTGACGAAAGGAAAAAAATATAAAAATACAGTAAATGAAGCAGGCAGAAAGAATACAAACGTCTCAAAAATGGGCTCGTCAGTAAGTGAAAATGGCTAAGCAGGTATGGCTGGAGAACAAATGCAAGGATGAGGAGGCATATATCACTAGGGTAAGATAAATACTGCCTACAAGACAATTAAAGAGACCTTTGGAGAAAAGAGAACTACTCGTATGAATATCAAGAGCTCAGATGGAAACCCAGTACTAAGCAAAGAAGGGAAAGCAGAAAAGTGGAGGGAGTATATAGAGAGTCTATACAAGGGCGATATGCTTGAGGACAATATTATGGAAATGAAACAGGACGTAGATAAAGATGAAATGGGAGACATGATATTGCGTGAAGAGTCTGACAGAGCACTGAAAGACCTAAGTCGAAACAGAGCTCCGGGAGTAGACAACATTCCATTACAACTACTGATAGCCTTTTGAGCGTCAGCCCTGAAAAATCTCTACCATCTGGTGAGCAAGATGTATGAGATAGGCGAAACATTCTCACACTTCAAGAAGAATATAATAATTCCAATCCCAAGGAAATCAGTTCTTGACAGATGTGAAAATTACCGAACTACCAGTTTAATAAGTCACCGCTGCAAAATACTAAAACGAATTCTTTACAGACAAACGGAAAACCTGGTAGAAGCCGACCTTACGGAAGATCAATGTGGATTCCGTAGAAATAATGGAACACAAAAGGCAATACTGATCCTACGACTTATCTTAAAAAATAGGTTAATTAAAGGCAAACCTATGCTTCTTGCATTTGTAGACTTAGAGAAAGCTTTTGACAGTGTTAATGGGAATAATCCCTTTCAAATTCTGACGGTTGCAAGTGTCAAATACAGGGAGCGAATGGCTATATACAATTTGTACAGAAACCAGATGGCAGTTGTAGGAGTCGTTGGGCATCAAAAGGAGGCAGTGGTTGGGAAAGGTAGGGATTAAAATCCATGGAGAAGAAGTAAAAACTTTGAGGTTTGCCGATGACATTGTAATTCTGTCAGAGACAGCAAAGGACCTGGAAGGGCAGTTTAACGGAATGAACGGTGTCTAGAAAGATGATATAAGACAAACATCAACAAAAGCAAGATGAGGATATTGGAATGTAGTTGAAATAAATCGGGTGATGCTGAGGGAATTAGTTAGGAAATGAGACACTTAAAGTTGATGAGTTTTGCTATTTGGCGGCAAAATATCTGATGGTGGTCGAAGTAGAGAGGATGTAAAATGTAGACAGGCAATGGCAATGAATGCGTTTATGAGGAAAAGAAATTTGTTAATACCGAGTACAGATTTAAGTATCAAGACCTCGTTGCAGAAAGTATTTTTATGGAGTGTAGCCATGTATGGAAGTGAAACATGGACGATAAATAGTTTAGACAGGAAGAGAATGGAAGCTTTCTAATCGTGGTGCTACTGAAGAATGCTGAAGATTAGATGGGTAGGTCACATATCTATTGAGGAGGTACTGAATAGAAGTGGGGAGAAGAGAAATTTGTGGGACAACTTACCTAGAAGATGGGACCGTTTGGTAGGACATGTTCTGAGACATCAAGGGATCACCAAGTTAGTATTGGAGGGCTGCGTGGAGGGTAAAAATCATGGATGGAGACCAATAGATGAATACACTAAGTAGATTGAGAAGGTTGTAGATTGCAGTAGGTACTGGGAGATAAAGAAGCTTGAACAGGATTGATTAGCATGGAGAGCTGCATCAAACCAGTCTCCGGACTGAAGACCACACGAAAAACAACAACGACAAACTGCGTGTCAGTAACTTCAAGGAGCCGTGAAATGTTTGAAAAGACTGACCACAAGGTGAGTGGAATCCTGCAATACTCCGCGCCGCCGCATCGCTGCATACTGCAGTCAGAGGGGAACCATTTTGGCAGCAGAATCAGGCTACAGACAAACAGAATTGAAATAAATAGGAGTAGAACAGGACCATATACCCGTAACAGCTTCCAGAAAAATAGTCAATTTCATCAGAGCATTAGAGGGTTGAAAAACAATACAGATGAGCGTCGTGCTTACCTAGAAAATGTGAAATATTTTGATGTGATAGATGATCTTCGTCGCTCTTACATCATGTGACCACAGGTACGGGGAAGTTAAACACCAGGTTATAGACTAACATCATCTTCGTGTAGAGTTAACGTTGAAGAAATGGGATTCGCAACATATGTAAACGAAACAATGCAAAAATATGGAAACAAATAGTTTTCGTGTTAATGAGAACCCACAAGCATGTATTTATTAAGATGTTACTGCAGAGCACTTCCCTGAGGTAATTATGAACGTAAGACTCCTTTAGCAGTAAGTCCTGTGCATATAAGTAAATGACTTGTAGCTGAAGTGATTTTATTTTCAAAATTATACTTGCAGGGTGTGGCTGCCCTGACTACAGAGGCTGCTGAATAATTCTCTGATACACTATGTGATCAAAAGTATCCGGACACCTAGCTGAAAATGACTTTCAGTTCGTGGCGCCCTGCATCGGTAATTCTGGAATTCAATATGGTTTTGGCCCACTCTTAGCCTTTATGACACTTTCCACTCTCGCAGGCACACGTTCACTCTGTTGCTGGAAGGTTTCTTGGGGAATGGGAGCCCATTCTTTGTTATTGTCGTGTAACCACTCCGCCATCAGGCCGTGCATTATGAACAGGTGCTTGATCGTGCTGAAAGATGCAATCGCCATCCACAATTGCTCTTCAACAGGGGGAAGCAAGAAGGTGCTTAAAACATCAATGTAGGCCTGCGCAGTGACAGAGCTATACAAAACAACAAGAAATGCAATCCCGCTCCATGAAAAACATGACCTCATCATAACACCACCGCCCCCGAATTTTATTATTGGCACTACACACGCTCGCAGATGACGTTCACTGGGAATTCACCATACCCACACCCTGCCATCGGATCGCAACGTTGTGTACCGTGATTCGTCTCCACACAAAGTTTTTCCACTGTTCAGTCGTCCAATGTGAACGATCCTTAAACCAAGCGAGACGTCGTTTGATATTTACCGGCGTGATGTGTAGCTTATTAGCAGCCGCTCGACCATGAAATCCAAGTTTTCACACCTCCCGCCTATCTGTCATAGTACTTGCAGTGGGTCCTGATGCAGTTTGGAATTCCTGTGTGATGGTCTGGATAGATGTCTGCCTATTACGCATTACGACCCTCTTCAATGTCGGCGGGCTCTGTCAATCAACAGACGAGGTCGGCCTGTACTCTTTTGTGTTATATGTGTCCCTTGAAGTTTCCACTTCACTATCACATCGGAAACAGTTGATCTAAGGATGTTTGGGAGTGTGGAAATCTCGCGTACAGACGTATGAAACAAGTGACCCCCAATCACCTGACATCGTTCGAAGTCCGTGAGTTCCGCGGAGCGACCCATTCTGCTCTCTCACGATGTCTAATGACTACTGAGGTCGCTGCTATGGCGTACGTGGCAGTAGGCGGCAGCACAATGCACCTAATATGAAAAAAGTATGTTTTTGGGGGGTGTCCGGGTGCTTTTGATCACATTGTGTAGTTGTGACTGTCTACAGACGGCTCCAGGAAACTTTCAGCTGTTAATGAGGAACTTAATTGTATTACTTTACTACCAGTCAAACAAGAAGAAGCTGTCAGTAGCTTCTGGATGTTTTACCGCAGATTTCTTGAACAATATTGACGTGAAAGATGGGTGTTTCAGTCTAATATCAGTATTCGATTTTCTAAATCATCTACAGCAAGATAGCAGGATCCTGATTCATAAAATATTTAAACACAGTGTTCAGGTTGACACTTGTACGGAATTGTTAAAGCATTATCTGTTGATGATGTACATTTAATGGAAAGAAACAATTAAGCGTCTTACATACCCTGACGCAAGGTTATGGAAATCAGTGAGTCTTACTAATGAGAGCAGCATACATCGACATTTTGATGTGTCTTGTATTCTGCAGGATATCAGCGTCTTTCACGCACGATCTGTCGACCACGTGCCTCTTATCTTCTTCAGGGGCTACCTGAGACTGTCCGTTAAGAGATCACTCGGAAAGTCTGAAGAATTACAAGAGGACACGTCGTTTTATGACTAACTTAAAAGAGGTAGTATTAGATGTGACACACAGATTTCAGAAATGCGTGGTACATCAAATTCAATTTTTTCCAAATTAAATTTGTGACAAAATTTGAAAGTTTCTGTACTAAATAATTATCTAGAAAAATTTATCATAAATCACTTAAGCCATGAAAGTTAGGAGTAACGAAAATTCGTGTAAGAGGAAGAGGAAAATTTATGTGAGGGCCACAATAAATCAAGAACTGCCAAAAAAGTTCTGTAATATTTTAAGGACAGTAACTAAAATATCAAGAATTATGTATGTCCTGAAGGAACTTGTTAAATCAAATAATAAGACTATATTTATATTGGATACTGTCAAATGGGGGACAGGTTAAACAGTCAGTGTACAAGATACCCAAAAATTTAAATACATAAATGATGTGAATGATAATCCAAATGCTGCAACTGCATTTCACAGTCACTTTTATATTTGGCAGTAAACCTAAGAGTAATGGTTCAGTCGAAGAAGGAAGAGAATATATTAACGATGTCATTCCACAAAATCTTAAGAAAATGGAAGTATCATCGATACTCTTCACAGAGATTAATTGAATTATAAAAATTGGATAAAACCAAAGCTGATTTTGTTTTGACGGAATTAGAAACAAAATTCGGAAACGTTGTTCTAACTTAATAATTAATGTCCTTGGCGACACACGTAATGAAAACAGGCACAGGGAACTTTTCCAGATGTATTAAAACCTGCATTTTATCCTCTTCATGCAACTGTACTTAAGAACAAATTTTTTAAATAGTAATTCATCAGTAGAATAGAAGCAGTTGTACAGGAGGAATGATTTTAGGTTACATTAAAAATGTGCTTTGTTACCTGCCAGACAGTTTATATTATTCGGCAAACGATGAAAATTTTCTTCAGTTGAAACTTCCGGGCTGAGAGGCCGTGGTCGATGTATAAAATTTCCAACTAACGTTTCATCTCCATTTGCGGGAGACATCTTCTGAGGCCGTTTGGCTACTGCCACTGAGACTCCAGGTACTCTCGCATTTATAGAGCGCATAGAGGGCACCACCATTCGTCACGTGATGCCGACGGTATGCCTATCTTAGGAGGGCGTCATCATTCTCGATTAAGCAGAATGACAATCGATTACGACCTCAGAAGATGTCTCCCGCAGATGGAGACGAAACGTTATGTGGAAATTTTATACATCGACCACGGCCTCTCAGTCCACTGAAGACAACATCGGCCGTGAAAGCCTACATTGTATGATCAAAATTTTTGTTGCTACACATTATATTCCTTTCTTTGGCATTAATACCTTTAATCGTGGGTGATTGAGGTCGTTTTTAACTTTAGTATTGTAGCTATGGACACCAGTATTCATTTCAAATTGTGATTGGTTATCTATAACTTATTTCGTTAGTGAGCACACTTAAAATACCTAGATCCTTGAAGAGGGCTTTACATGACTGCCATGAGCGAATACCACATTTTGTTCTTACTGTTCGTTTTTTGCAATCAATACTTTCTGTCTAAGTGACCAATTACTCCAGAAAATTATTCCGTAACACTTTACTGAGTGTAAATATACAAAATATGTCAGAAGGTAGATTCGATTGTTTGTAATAATATCCATCGTACGAAGAGCAAAGCGAATTGAACTTAGTTGTTTGAGATCGTCAGTAATATGCTTGTTCCAATTTCAGTTTCCATCAATATACACACCCAAAAATTAGGAACATTCTACACCATTTACTGACTCCTGCTCCCGTGGTACATCGATTGTGTTGTGCAGAACCGATTAGAGCGTTTTTTATTTTTTGTTTTTTGTTTTTTGTTTTTCGAAGTTGAAAGACTCGGTTTTCTGAGAACCACCTAATAATTCTTTCTAAAATATCATTTACCATCTGTTCTATTACTTTCTCTCTATTGGGATTTTTCATATCGCAAGAATCATCTTAAAAAAGACCAATTCTACTTGTTGGAAGTTAAGTGGAAAGGCACCCAGGAGCAGGAGTGTAACCAAAAGTTGACCCTATTGGTAACTTCTGTGATCTTTTCCCCAGTCATTAAACATTTCCTCCCTTGCAACAGCGAATTATTCACCACAACCTATTACTTTTTGTTTGTAAAGTATAACTCAAATTTGCTATAAATTAAGTCATCAGTGCCACAAAACTTCCGTTTTTCTAAACATGATCTACACTATCGATGCCCTGGAACGATCACAAAAAGTAGCACGGCATATAGTATTTGATGAGTAATGCACAAAGAACTTAATCAAACTAGCCATAGTTCTATAATCCAAACTGTGATATGATAAGTAAATTGTTTCGCCTTAAGGGTGAGTATATTAAAAATCAAATAGACACAGCCTCGTCCGCGTTTTGAAATTTTTTATTTTTACCAACCTGTTTCGACCTATCCCTCACACCATCTACGGGCTATTCGCTCCCATTCTGGCTGATCCCCGTGGTATAGGGGTAGCGTCTGTGATTAATAATCAAAACGTCCTCGATCCCGTGTTGGAATCCCACCATTGCATAAATTTTGATTAATAATCAGCATTGGCGGCCGAAGACTTCCGGCATAAGAAGTCACCCTCATTCTGCCAACGGCCTTGTCGAAGAGGACGGAGGAGCGGACAGAAGTTCAGGGCACTCTCTTGTCCTAGGGGTGGGAAACTGCCCATAAAGGTGCAAGAATGAGCAATGATCAACGGCACGAGGATTGAGATGGCAAAGGAAACCACTGCATTAAAGATAGGTAATGTGCATCCACATGACATGTGGCTTGTCATTGATAAAGGGTCATAAACATCTCTCCTTTCGCAAAACATTCCGGAATATTCTCCCATTCGGATCCCTGGGAGGGGACTGCCAAGGGAGAGGTGACCATGAGAGAAAGGTTGAATAATCAATGTAAGGATAGCGTCCTTGGAGTCTGGGGATTTAACGACAGAAGCTTCAACATGGGAGGGAAACTAGAAAATCTGAAAAGATAAATGCAAAGGCTCAATATAAATATGGTATTGGTCAATTAAGAGAAATGGGAAGATGACAAGGATTTCTGCTCACATGAGCATAGGGTAATATCAACAGCAGCATAATATGGTATAACGGGAGTAGGATTCGTTATAAATAGGAAAATGGGGCAGAGAGTGTTTTGCTGTGAACAGTTCTGTGATAGGGTTACTCTTATCAGAATCTACAGAAAACTAACACCGACAACGACAGCTGAATCATACATACCCATGTCGCAAGCTGAAGATGAAGAGATAGAGTAAGTATATGAGGATATTGTAAGGGTAATATAGTATATAAAGGTCGATGAAAATCTAATAGTAATGGGATATTTGAATGCATTGTAGGAGAAGGAGTAGAATAAATAGAGGAGGAAATGGGCTTGGGACAAAGAATGAGACAGGAGAAATACTAACTGAGTTCTGTAATTAATTTCAGCTAGTAACAGCGAATACTCTGTTTAAGAATCAGAAGGAGGTTTACTTGGAAAAGGCGGAGTGATACGGGAAGATTTCAGTCACATTACATCATGGTCAGATGATTCCGAAATCAGATACTTGATTGTAATGCGTACCCAGGAGCAAATGTAGACTCAGGTCACAATGTAGTAGTGATGAAGAGTAGGCTGAAGGTTAAGACCTTAGTAAGGAATAACTGGGAAAGTTATGGTCATCTCATTCTTTGATATTCTTGGAATTTTTTATCAGCATGTTGTAGCTGCACACACATCAGTAACTGAAAACATTGCAAGTCCGTATCAGGCAGAAAAGACCACATTTCCGTGAAGCAGCCTGGATGCTGCACAACCATAATGCGCGGCCACGTATTGCTAATGTTGTTGCTGAATGTCTTTCAAAAATCAACGTTAAGTGCCTCCCTCACCCTCCGTGTAGTCCGAATTTAGTCACGTGTGACTTTTACTGTTCCCTAAAACGAAGAAACACCTTCGTGGAAGGCAGAAGCAGTGGCGAAGACTGTGTGGACGATTTTGAAGAACCTCTCCGAAAATGGTTTCCAGCATGTACTTGAAGACTTGCAGAAACGCTGGTCAAGTGCATCGCATTCATGGGAGTCTACTTTGAGAAGGACGACAAAATTATGAGGGTGAGTAAAGGTATGTAATCAAAAAAATTGTGATCATTCTTTAGTGTGTGTAATTTACAGGGCCGATTTCTTTTGCACAGGATGGTGGTTCGACGACACATGCAGGTACCTGTCCATGTTGGTGAGCTTCCTATAAATTCTGTGTCCAATCTTACCGTCAGGCTTACGGTAAACTTCCACGTCGAGAAAAAGGAAATTCCCCGTTCTTCTCTATCTGCAAGGTAAAGTAAATTTTGCTGTGCTGCTGATTGAGATGTTGGTGGAAGTTCTGTAGCTCTTCTTCTCCATGTGGCCAGATGACAAAGGTGTCGTCAACGTATCGTAGGCTGCATTCTGGGTGTAACGGTGTGGAACGGAGTGCTGCTTCTTAGAACGCTTGCATAAAATTTTCTGCTGCGACAGGCGATAGAAGGGAACCCATAGCAACGTCGTCCGTCTGCTGATAGAAATCCCCTTCCCTCCTGTAATATGTAGCCGTCACACAGTGGCTCATTAGCTCGCAGATATCAGGTGCCGTGCGTTCCTCTAACATGTTCATGGTGTCCGTCACGGGTTCATTCGTGAATAAAGACTTCACGTCAAAGCTGATCATACAATCCGTACCCGACACACAGTTTTTCTTTCAAAAGTGTTACGCAGTGGGTGGAGTCCTTGACGTATGTATCTGTGTAGCTCACTAGACGTCTAAGTTTCGAAACCAATTATTTCGCCAGTTTTTAGGTCGATGAGTTAATACTACTCACTATCGGCTGTAAATGTAAAGCTCCTTTGTGAACCTTTGATACACTGACAAGTTTCACGACGCCGGAGTTTATGAATTCGGGTGTGGATGTCTACTGGTGTATGTAGATGATACTGGACGTCCATTAAGCACAAGGTTATCTCAGCACGAGAGATATATCCGTCTCAAACAGTACAACAAATCAGCACTGGCAGAACACCAGGAACAGTGCAGGATGAAGATCGAAATCCGAGACGCCCGCGTGCTGACGGAACAGCTGTTTTTGTTTGAGGAGGAAGATTAGAGAGGGTATAGAAATGGCCAAGCGACCTGACAACATGAGTAGAGAAGACGGGTACCGACTTCCAGCGTCTTGGCTGCCAGCATTGATAGAGTAGCGGAAGGACAGCTTTCGCAAAGCAACAGATACGCGGAAGGCCACAGCGGCGGAGGGTACACAGAGCGCTGACGATCTCTAGCCGATACTAGGCAGTTAGTAAACAACGCTACGCTGTAGTCGCCGCTCAGTTTCCTACTCGCCGATTTCCACCAATGACAAGCAATAAAGGAAACTCCAACGGAAAACGCCCATTTCCGCCAATGACAACACGCAATGCAAAGACCAATAAAAGAACACCTAATACCCTTCCTCCTCACCCTCATATCCAACGACAGCATTCCTTCATACTACATAAGTAACCAAACTAGTGCCCATTATCACTTAGCAGTACACCCAATGGAAGCCGTCTTGCTATAGTCACAGAACGTCGAATTTTATATTTGACAAAGCGGCCTCAAACTCAGATGAATTTTATTGACTATTTTGTTGTATGTTTTGGAAAAATAAGTCGGTAAGTAAACTGGATGATAAATGTTGAAGTTTGGGTCGTTATCTTTCTTTGAGAAGATGCATTATATATATATATATATATATATATATATATATATATATATATATATATATATATATTGGAACCTCCCCACAGAAATATTTAAATGGAAATGGAGCCAAGTGTAACCTCCCAAAAAATATTGTTAAATGGAAATGTGCCAAGTGTAACCTCCCCACAAAAAATTTTGAATGGAAATGGATTTTTTTTTAATATTGTGACCTCTGAACAAAATTGGCTCCGATTTATTAGCTGTGTGCAGAAATGCATTCACATTAAATGTTCCCACAAAAATTCTTTTCTCATTTCATGTCAAGTTCGAAACACAAAAATTCCTAAACACCGAAATAGTAAAAAAGTTTAGTAACCTGATAAATTTCATGAGGACAGCAGCGCTGCCCTTCGGCCCTGTATTCTGAATAAAAAAGCAAAAATTCTTACCTCAATAAAACTGCAATTATATCTGCTCTTAATTAGTCATTTTTCGACACAGCTTCGTGCAATGCTGGCGTATATTTTTTTTTATTCTTGGATGCAATGATAATGCATTGGAAAAATTCTTTAAATTGAAATGAATGCTTTTCTTTAAAAGAGTTACTTTATATTATAAAAATTATTATTGGGGTATTTTTTTGAACAAATTAAATTACAATTAACATACATTATTAAACATGCGCAAGGCTGCTTCTTTACCTTCTACAACAATACTCATCCTCCAGAGTCCTGACCTATGAGGACAGCAGCGCTGCCCTTCGTCCCTGTATTCTGAATACAAAAAAAGCAAAATTCTTACCTCAATAAAACTGCAATTATATCTACTCTTAATTAGTAATTTTTCGACACAGCTTCGTGCAATGCTGGCGTATATATATATTTTTTTTATTTTTGGAAGCAATGATAATGCATTGGAAGTATTCTTTAAATTGAAATGAATGCTTTTCCTTAAAAGAGTTACTTTATATTATAAAATTATTATTGGGACATTTTTTGAACAAATAAATTACAATTAACATACATTATTAAATGTGCGCAAGGCTGCTTCTTTACCTTCTACAACAATACTCATCCTCCAGAGTTCTGACCAGAGTCGTGAGCAGTGCACACAGCAAACACATGCCGACTCCCGCCGACTCACGCTGACTACACCAGATTACTACTGTCGACTCGCGCAGTCAAGCGCAGACTAGCGACAAGCAACAACTAACGATAAACTACTCTTTGGTCAGAGATTCTGTCATGCCTCGCCCATCGCCAGCAAAGCATACGTCTTACAATATATATATATATATATATATATATATATATATATATATATATATATATATATCATTACAGATGGGCGTTACATATTAAATGAGAACAACTTTTGAAAATTCTCTTTGAAAATCCTTCATCACACAATGAGAATTTGTTTATTGGAATTTTTATACATTTATTAATTTCAGTGAAGGATATTGGTGTTACTTCTAATTGTTTGAAGATTCTTGAAATTACAAATTTAATATGTGCTCTTGCTACTTCAACTGAACCATTTAATCCTGCTTTTGCTGCTATATTTAGAAAGTGATTGTTAAAAATACTCATACTTTGTGAATTATAAGACACAATATTGACTTTTACTATAAGTTATAGTACCTAGTACACTGACTAGCCGTCCATTCACCCATTCGCAATGTACTATGTAGTTTTAATTTTATTATTTGCAATAATTGTTTTTGTCAGAAGCTCATACTTCTGGATATTTTAATGACTTGCCTTAAAAAATACGACAGAATTACTTGGCAGTATGCAAGATGTGAGAGTTTGACTTGTTCTGGCCTTTGTACTAATTTCATTCTTCCTATTACAAGATAAATTAAATCTCTTAGCTTACTTTTTTATCCCTTGGATAATTTCTTAGGAATGCAATTTTCAAATATTGACACACTTTACTAAGGAGTGAATTTAATTTACCGCTCACATCTCCCTCTATGTACACCTCATACCATACCACCCCTTTCCTTTCATTCTTAAACCGTTAGATCCTTTTCTCATCACTGCATCATACGAAAAAGTCTCTGGGCTCTAAGGTGTCATATTGTTCATTTCTATTAATTGAGCTTCATAATCAGATAGTCCATTAGTTTGTGGGTAAATATTAACTGTTTAAGCCAGAGCACAGTTGATAAAATTGTTATCCATCTGTGTCCTAATATTTTGCTGCACACGAGTTGAAAACTGACCATTGAAATTAGATTGAACCCCCAAATAACAAATCTAGTTAATTTTTCGTGTCAGTATCTTTTAAGAAATCTGCATTGAAATCTACATAAAATACTAAATGTTGTCTTGTCTGACAGGTAGCTCAATTATGCATCTATATTTCTCATAAATAGCCAAAGTTTCCTTGAGCACATCTGTAATCTGTCACAATTATCGTAGACCTATTGGGTTCAAATGGCTCTGAGCACTATGGGACTTAACATCTATGGTCATCAGTCCCCTAGAACTTAGAACTACTTAAACCTAACTAACCTAAGGACATCACACAACACCCAGTCATCACGTGGCAGAGAAAATCCCTGACCCCGCCCGTAGACCTATTATGCAGGGACATCTCATGTGCACATGCTTGTAGGTTCTAATCAACACAAAAAACCATTTGTTTCAATATTTTTGACTTTGTGCCCAACTTCTACACATTTCGTTTCTCCATGTTAACTCTGCTTGAAAATGATGCTAGTCTGTAATTCCAGATATTTAAACTCTTCATCCCTGTGGTCACATGTTCAAAGAAGTGAGGGTAATTGTCTTTTCAGAATTTGCTTCGTCTACTAGGCATACAAGAAGCTTTTCTATCTTGTTTTCAACCCTTCGCTATTCTGATGATACTAGTTAATTTTATTTTTCTGGAAACTGTTACATATTTTAGGGCCCTTTTCTGCTCTAATATCTGCCCGTAGCCTGATCCTACTTCAACAAATGTGCCCCTCTCACTGTAGTAATCACAGGGATTTTGTCTTTGTGCATGTGGACCACATATTTCTACAAGATGCTGAGGTAATGGTTTCTTCCCCTTCCTATTAAGGTGCAGGTCATGATTAGTGTATCACCTTTTGCCAATTGCAAAATAGGCACAGCACAAACGTGCGATTATTTCAGTGAGAAGCAGTTCGGTCAGCTCCTTGCTAACATTGTTAACTGCCATGTTGCTGAAAAACTTCCACGAACCTCACTCGAGTTTGTGCTGTCGCTGCTCTTATTTCCTCCAAGTCACCTTCAATGTCATTTATAAGTTGCTTGCCATCCTGCTTCCAGCTACTCCTATAATAAGTTCCTTACCCTCTCCCTCGAAATCTTTACACAAGGCCTCTCTGATCCCTGTCATCTCGCTAAGCATGCGGCTATTTTTCACGATTCTTGTGACCTGGTATTCTAGACATAAATTTTCCTACAGCAGTTGGCCTACATCTCTGTTGTGACTGTTCCGTAGCAGCAAGACTTCTTTCTTTCTACGTGACTTTATTGGACTGATGGTATTACACGTAACTTGTTTGAATCGTACTTAACGTACAGAATGTACACATTATGCTGAATAGTTCAGACAAAGTTGAAATGTAGTGGCTCAGGACAAATCACAAAGGGTTCCCATAGGGTTCGATGCTGGATCCACTCATAATCCTTATAAATCTGAAAGCCCTTGCACTTAACATCCAATGGTAGAGTAGATACTTCCTGAAGACGATTCTAGTGTTATAAGAAATATCATTGGAGAAAAGTCCACCTGAAAAATGTTAATGATATTTTTCAAAGAATTATCAAGGGTTTCGCCGGCCGATATCACCGAGCGATTCTAGGTGCTTTAGTCTGGAACCACGCGACCGTTACGGTCGCCGGTTCGAATCCTGCCTCGAGCATGAATGTATGGGATGTCCTTAGGTTAGTGAGGTTTAAGTGGTTCTAAGTTATAGGGCTCTGATGACCTCAGATGTTAAGTCCCATAGTGCTCAGACCCATTTATTAAGGGTTCTCTGAAAATGGTTTCTCTCTAAATTCTGAATTAGGACAATTTAGTCAGTTCTTACTGAAAAAAGGTCATACCATCAATTGATGTATAATATGCATGGGAGTCAGCAAACAGCGCCGATTGCTCAAATTTTTGGGTGTAAGAATTGAGGAAATCTTTAACTCGATGAAGCATTTCCTGACCTTCTCAAACTATTAAGTTCAGTGATTTTTGCTCTCTTCGTTTAATCGCTAGCCTAGGAAACATGAAAATCAATCTTACGTTATATTTAGCATATTTCCAAGTGACAACGTCTTATGGAATATTTTTCTGGGGTAATTCATCACTTAAAAAGTAAGTATTGATTACATAACAGCTAGCAGTAAGGATAATATATGAAGTTCGGCCACAGTTGGCATTTAGATATCTCTTTAAGTTCTTATGGATTTTAACTGCACCGTCACAGTACATACATTCACTAACGATATTCGTCATAAATAATGCAGCACAATTCTAAAAGAACAGTTATGTCCATACCTGTAGCTGGAGAGGAAAAATTACATTTATTACCCAATATTTAAGCTATCAGTGGCTGAGGAAGAAATCAGTAAGCAGGTACAAAAATTATTCATCATTTGCCCAATGGCATAAAATGTCTGGCAGATAGCAACAATGGTTTTCAATCTAACGTAATTATTTCTCTAGGACAACTCCTTCTATTTTATAGACGAACTTCTATTTAAAAACTGGAAGCCCATAGAAATGAGTGGGTGTAAAAAAATAATTCTTTTAATGTTTGATCATGAATACTCTTTGTACATCATTTCGATAAAAAAACGTTGAAATCATCTATGGAATATGTAATTAACTGACAACATGGAGACGATTCTTGCGTCGGTGCAGCGTCGAAGCTTCAGCTGTCTGAAACTAAAAGAATTATATCGATTTGAATAATAAGTCGGGATGGCAATAAACTCATGGAGTTGAGCCAGAAAAAAGAAACTGGAAAACGTGATAATTCTATATCAAAATAATCTCTAAAATAATCATACGTTTACGTATAACACTGTTTGCTGGAATCTTCATGCCAAAATTTACAATGAAGGGAGGTGAGTGTTGATTTTATTACCAATTTCGAGATTCATTTACATGGCAAACTAATTTTGAAGAATCAACAACTCTCACAATTACATGCGGAATAGAGCACTATGAACGCATCTGTTCTCCAAACAGAGCTCCTGCACAATTTACAGATTTAGCGTGATAATGCTACTGAAATGCTTCTGCAGTAGTCTTCCGAAGAGCGTTGAAATCGCGGCTTCCACCAGGTAACATGGCATGTAGGTGGAGAGCGCCGTCTGACATTTCACGATTCACATGTTCGTAAAAAGGTCATATTTACCGTTCATGTGTTGAAAAGGGTAAATAGGAAAACATCGTTGTATCTTGCAAAGCAGAATTATCTGAAATCAACTCCTTTTCGACTCTGATTGTGGAAAAATTACAGTACAAACAGAAATGCGCTTTAAAGCTACTCGGTTTACGCATAATGATTAAGACATACTAGACTACAGAATATGTCGGTTGCACGTCAACTGCTCTTTACGGAATTTAATTTTTCCGTCAATAAAATTCATGCGTGTAATGTAATTCACATATGCTGGAACTTTTGGGCCTTATTCACAGTCGTTCCAACATATGAAAGCCAGGGCATTTGCTACGGAATTCTGTTTGTTTTCTCGCGTTTAAAAATCTATCCACATCAATCCCCGGGCATTCAGATAAAATGGTGATGCATTCCTCTAATATAAAGATTACCCATTATTCCTGCATATTTGAAATGATCGTTATTTTCAGCCCCCGAGCCTCGGTCACAGCCTTTCACGTGTGCCAGGACCGACGATCAGGTTAGCGAGTAGACCTCCCGCACTTTTATTTATTAGCTGACACGGACCATGTCTTCCTACTGGGATCGTTACTCTCACATTAGGTTTTAAACGACATCCCTCTCAATTTGATTATGTAGTTAGCGGCTGTGAGCTCGTCCGGTCGGTCGGATTGTGGTACAAATTTTTGACCTGTACAACTATGTCATGTGACCATAAGGGAAATTAGCGTTCATACATCTACATCAACATGATTACTCTGCAGTTCACAATCAACTGTCTAGCAGAGGGTTGATCGAAGCACCTTCAAGCTTTTTCTCTACCATTCCACTCTTGAACCGCGCGCGGGAGAAAACGAGCATTTCAGTCTCTCTGTGCGACCTCTGATTTCTCTTATTTTATTATGATGATCGTTTCTCCCAATGGAGGTACACGCCTACGAAATATTATCGCAATCGGAAGAGAAAGCTTTTCACTGAAATTTCAGGAGAAGATACTGCCGCAACGACAAACGCCTTTGTTCTAATGATTGCCACACGAATTCGTGTATCGTGTCAGTGGCACTTCCTCCCCTAAAAGTGAGCTGCCCTTCATTGACTTTTTTGCTGACCTCCGTCAGTCCCATTTGATGCAGATCCCATACCGCGTAGCAGTACTCTAAAAGAGGGGGGACAAGCGCAGAATAAGCAGACTCTTTAGTAAACCTGTTGCTCTTTCTAATAGTTCTCCCAATAAACCACAGCCTTTCGTTCCCTTTCGCAACAGCATTATCCATGTGATCGCTCTAGTTTAAGTCATTCGTATTCGTACTCCCTATGTATTTACACTACTGTCCATTAAAATTGCTACATCAAGAAGAAATGCAGATGATAAACGGGTATTCATTGGACAAATATATTATAGTCGAACTGACATGTGATTACATTTTCAGGCAATTTGGGTGCATAGATCCTGAGAAATCAGTACCCAGAAAAACCACCTCTGGACTTAAAAACGGCCTTGATACGCCTGGGCATTGAGTCAAACAGAGCTTGGATGGCGTGTACATGTACAGCTGCCCATGGAGCTTCATCACGATACCACAGTTTATCAAGAGTAGTGACTGGCGTATTGTGACAAGCCAGTTGCTCGGCGACCATCGCAGAGAGATCCGAAAATGTGCTGTATCCATAAAGGCCCGTACAGGACCTGCAACATGCGGTCGTGCATTACCGTGCTGAAAAGTACGGTTTCGCAGGGATCAAATGAAGGGTAGAGCCACGGGTGATGACACATCTGAAATGTAACGTCCACTGTTCAAAGTGCCGTCAATGCGAACAAGAGGTGACCGAGAAGTGTAACCAATGGCACCCCATACCATCAAGCAGGGTGATACGCCAGTATGGCGTTGACGAATACACGCTTCCAATGTGCGTTCACCGCGATGTCGACAAACACGGATGCAACCATCATGCTCCTTTAACAGAACCTCGATTCACCCGAAAAAATGACATTGTGCCATTCGAGCACCCAGGTTCCTCGTTGAGTACACCATCGCAGGCATTTCTGTCTGTGATGCAGCGTCAAGGGTAACTGCAGCCACGGTCTCAGAGCTGACAGTCCATGCTGCTGCAAACGTCATCGAACTGTTCGTGCAGATGGTTGTTGTCTTGCAAACGTCGCCATCTCTTGACTCAGGAATCGAGAGGAGGCTGCACGATTTGTTACAGCCCTGCGGATAATATGCCTGTCATCTCGACTGCTAGCGATACGAGGCCGTTGAGATCCAGCACGGCGTTCCGTATTACTCTCCTGAACCCAACGATTCCATATGCTGCTAAGAGTCATTGGATCTCGCCAAACGCGAGCAGCAATGTCGCGATACGATAAGCCGCAATTGCGATAGGCGACAATCCGACCTTTACCAAAGTCGGATACGTGATGGTACGCATTTCTCCTCCTTACAAGAGGCGTCACAATAACGTTTCACCAGGCAACGCCGGCCAACTGCTGTTTGTGTATGAGAAATCGGTTGGAAACTTTCCTCATGTGCCGGCCGGTGTGGCGCTTCAGTCTGGAGCCGAACGACCGCTACGGTCACAGGTTCGAATCGTGCCACGGGCATGGATGTGTGATGTCCTTAGGTTAGTTAGGTTTAATTAGTTCTAAGTTCTAGGCGACTGATGACCTCAGAACTTAAGTCGCATATTGCTCAGAGCCATTTCCTCATGTCAGCACGTTTGTATGTGTCACCACCGGCGCCAAACTTGTGTGAGTGCTCTGAAAAGCTAATCATTTGCATATCACAGCATCTTATTCCTGTCGGTTAAATTTCGCGTCTGTAGCACGTCATCTTCGTGATGTATCAATTTTAGTGGCCAGTTGAAATTACAGCTTTTAGGTTTGTGTGATGTAACGTGTAATCAAAATTTAGTGGACTTTTTTAGAACTCATGTGAATGACTTCACACTTTTCATTATTTACAGTCAATTGCCACTTTTCGCACCGTACAAATATTATGTCTAAATCATTCTGCATTTCTTTTTGATCATCTGATGTCAGGACCGTAAATGACAGCTTCCTCTGCAAACAGTCTAAGAGGCTGCTCAGATTGTCTCCTATATCGTTTATGTATATCAGGACCAGCAGACAGGTATAGTTCCTCGGGGAACACCACATACTATTCCTGTTTTACTCGATAACTTTTATTATGAACTGTGACCTTTCTCACAGGAATTCCCGAATCCTCCCACACAACTGAGACGATATTAAGTTGGCGCGCAATTTCATTAGAAGTCGCTTTTGAGGAAAGGTGGAAAAAGCCTTCAGAAAATCTGAAAGTAAGAAATCAATCTGACATCCCACGACAGCACTCACTGCTTCGTAACCTTGTGTTTGACACGTGCTATAATTTCTGAATCCGGTGTATTTGGGAGATACTTCATAATGTTCGAACATAGTATGTTCCAAAATCCTAAGAAACAAAATGAAAGGAGGAATATCATTTTGTCACATCCATGATAAGCAACCTAATACCACAATCTGTAAGACTGCTGTAGCTTCTCCACTTTTATTGCACTAAATAAATTTAAATAAAAAATGACATTGGAGTTTCAATGCATGTACTGCATGAATGGGGCTGCACACGATTCACCGTCCCATGCTGTAATAATCCGTAATGGGGGCGGAATTGTGTTCATGAGAGTTGAAACTTTCATTAAACATACACGAGTTAAAATAACCGCTATTTGAATTATCTGACAGTTTCTGTTGGGGAATTAAATTACTCGACTGTATTGAACCAGTAATATGGAATGTGTAATCACTTACATTTTCACATTTCATCAACTTTTAGAATGTTCGTTTCTTGGGTAAGCAGTCAACACCAACGTAATCTTGGGGTGTCGTCTACTGTGAAATCAGCAATCTTCCAGTACTCATCACAAATTAATCACACTTCGGCGTCTTCACCTACTTCTTGATCGATGCTTCACCAATTGTAGATAGTGATTTTAATGTGAACCTACACTGGCTATCTTTGTCATCGTCATCGTCATCATCACAAATGCTGGAAAAGTCGCATGACTATGGGATGTTTATAAAGTCTTTCGTTGTTCACTGCTACTTTCATGCAACGTCAAAATTACACACGTTTTTCTTCTAGAGTTTTCAAACTTCTTTCTTGAATGAGCAATGATGTTTAAAAGCTCTCTTTAATCTCTCTGATATATATATTCTGTTCTCTCTGGTGCGAGGTTTCTGAATCGTGAACATCATTGGCAGACATCATGAAAGGTTAAGTGAGCATCTGCCACTGGAGCAGCTGTTTCTTTCAGTTTTGTTCTTTCGATATTATTGTCGACACAGACTATCCAAAATAGTGATTTACGGTCTACTCCAGATTGTGATGTGGCGTCGGCTGAAGAAACCACGTAAATATTAGGTACTAACAAACAAATCTTAGTAACTTAAGATAGTGGTAGTGCGTTGTACAATTTCAAAACTAACGCCAAACGCAGTAAGAAGACAGGAATTGTGTTCAAAGGGTTTAAAGAGGACTTTCAGTTGTACGTAACAACTGATATTACTTTTACATGTGACACTGATTCGGCAGATACATTATTCCAGTATATTATAAATTCCTTTAGCAGTGAACTTGTGGACACAGTTACTAGAGAAAGTAATGCCTGTTCAGAGCAACAGGAGCTGAATGTGTTAGCATAAACATGAGTGAGATGGAACATTTTATTCGTATACTTATTTATATGGTTATCATAAGTATGCCCTGTTACACAGCTTATTAAGAGGTGTTGGCCAATCATAACAAAATTTCAAGCTTTATGAGCTTGAAACGCTCCTGGATATTTCATAGGCGTATATATTTTGCAGACATCGATCTAGCAGAAAAAGTTAACAGATTATTCAAAATCAGACCACTTCTTGATTGTGCCTTCAACGAGAACAGCCTATTGGTTAGGCGGTGATGCCTCGTAACGGCACAAGGACTGGCAACCGGCGTTAGTGAATTTTAAGTAAACCCCATAAATGAGGTTTCAATATATTTATATGTATTTGTGGGGCAGATTTTGTCTACGATTTTACTACTTGCGTAGTCAAGGTGCTACTGCCAGACGTTGCAAGAGAAGTTGTTTGGAATTGGTGGGTAGGTTGCATTATTTGAAATATAAAGTATATCTTGATAATTTTTTTCTGCACTCTGCAAGTGATATTTTATTTGAAACAGTTGTACGCAGGTGCAGTTGTCACAGTCAGAAAAACGGATAGGAAAAGTGCCGTCTATAAGATGAGGAAACAGTCCAGAAGCCAAGTCATGTACTCTACATCAGTGTTTCGCAGGCCACCTAACTGTGTGCGGCCGAGAGTATTTCTGGTACAACTAACTAACCCTCCGTCCCCCCTTTTCCCTTTTCCTCCTGCGTAGTGGCACAGGAGAGCGTTTGACGGTAAGCCACTGTATTAGATCTAGTTTCTCGAATTCTTTCGTCTTGGTCATTTCGATACGTATGTAGGAGAAGGAACACGTTGACCTACTCACCCCGGAAAGTACTTTCTTGAAATTTCAATAGTAAACCTCTCCGAGAGGCACGATGCCTCTCTCGTAGTGTCTGCCAATGAAGTTTCTTGAGAATCTCCGTAACGATCTCGCGCCGACGAAACGATCCCGTGACAAAACGCGCCACTCTCCTTTGGATTATCTCTATCTCTTCTATCACTGCTCCAAGACTGATGAACAATACACAAGAATCGGTCGCTAAAGCGCCTTGTAAGCCTCTTTTCTCGTGGATGAGTAACATGGCCTTAAGATGCTTCCTATAAATATTAGTGGGCCAAATGCTTTTTCTGCTTTTTGTTTTACGTGTTCTTAATTCCACGTAAGGTCGCTCTGGATAGTTACACCTAGATATTTTACGGTGGGTATTGATTCCAGAAATGTGTCAGCATTAGTGTAGATGTACAGTAGCGTATTTCTTGAACCATGTATACGCTGTATGCTACATCTTTCGACGTTCAGGCACAGCTGCCGGAGTCTGCAACATTCATTATTTCTCTGTAGGCCACTCTGGATATCGATACTGTCTTCTGGCGTTACTAATTTCCTATAGACAACAACGCCATCTGTGGACAGTCGTAAGGCTTCCGACGCTTTCTGGTATATGACGTATGTACATTGTAAACAGTAACGGTCCTATAACACTTCTTTGGGAATTCTATAAAATTATCTTTACATCTGTCGATTTTTTCCGTTAAGCGCGACTTGTTGAGTTCGATCTGCAAGAAAAACTTGCTTCCAGTATAAAATCTAGACCGGTACTTCTTAAGCTCATATTTTTTCACCAGTCAGCCGTGCGAGACAGTGTCAAATGCCTTTCTGAGGTCAAGGAACACGATATCAATTCCAGCGCCATAGTTTACAGAACTACGGTTATCGTAGAGGAACACAGCGGACGGAGATTCACAGGCTCTCTGTTTGCGGAACCTATGTTGATTTTTATAGAGAGGACTTTCCTTCTCCAAAAATGTCATAGTTTTTTGAGCGTAAAACAAGTTTCATAAGTCTGCAACCGAATGACATCAACGAAATAGGCCTATAATTATGTGCAACAGTTCTACTACCGTTCTTGTAAGCGGCAATGTCGTGCACCACTTTCCAGTCGCTAAGTACCTTTCGTTGCTCGAGCAAAATACGATAAACCGCTGCTAGAAGGGAAGCAAGTTTTATTTTGCATAATCTTGGTACAATCATGAAGGTATCCACCTGGTCCTGATACGTTTCCACTTGTTGATTAAAGTTGCTTTTCTATTCCGCGATCGGTTATCTAAACCGCTGATATTTCGACGTATGTACGTTGTTTGACAGGTCGAACAGAATTATGATCTTCTGAGGTGGAAGAATTTCGGAAGACCGAATTCAGTATTTCGGCCTTCTCCGTGTTATCTTCCGTTTCGATGCCAGTATGGTCTGAGTGACTGAATAGATTATTTGAAACCGGTAACTGATTTTAAGTAAGACCTGTTAGGATTTTTAGTCAGACATACTGAAAAAATTTTACTTTAAAAGTCATGAAACACTCGTCTCACTGATCTCCTTACTCTCATTTTAGCTTCGTTCACTTTTTGTTTGCCACCTAGGTTTTGATGTCTCTTTAATCTGTAATAAAGGTGTCTTTACCTGGATACAAGTTTCCTGACTCGGCTATTAAAGCACGGTTGGTGTTTTTAATCACTTCAGACCTTGCTCGGGACGTACTTTTCTAAGATATACTGAACGATTATTTAGGATTTTTCCATTTGTCCTCCACATCTTCTTCCTCAGCACTGAATATTTGATGTTGACTACTCGTATACTATGCAATTTGTGTTCTGTCCCAAGCCAAATATAGTTTTCCTCTTATCATTTCTTGCAATACCCGTAGTCGTAGCTGCTATCACTGCCTGATGATCATTGATAACTTCCTCTATGTTAACTAGTTCGATGAGTTCAGGCCTGTTTGTCGCTAAGTGGTCTAAGACGTAACAGTTACGAGTTCGTCCTCTACTTACCTGCTCGAAGTAAGTTCCGGACAAGACATTCAGAATAACGTGACACGATTCCCTGTCTCTGACATTATATTGATTTCACGATTCTCCCAACTTACACTAGGAAGTAGAAGTCACCTGCTATGACTACGACATGATCAAGTAAGTTTCTAATGACATTCTGCAAGTTCTCTCTGAAGCGCTCACACTGCAGCTCCTGACCCAGGCTGTCTATAAAAGCATAATTTTACCATTTTAACGGACCTATGATCTTTAATCTTTCCCAGATTAATTTACATTCTGAATCCGTGGTAACCTCGTTAAATATTATCGAATTCTTCACTGCAATGTGCAATGAATACACCGCCACCATTGGTGACGAACCTATCCTTACGTTAAATATTCAAATCTGAATATAGTATTTCATTGCCTTTCATTTCCGGTTTCATCCAACTTCCTGTTCCTAATTGTATCTAAGCACTATAGCCTTCAATAAGCGATACTAATTTTGAGACCTTCACTTGGACGCTCCTGCAGTTTACTATCATATTAATATTTTCTATATCTGATATGCTAGGACGACTGTTTTCTGAGAACAATGTAACTGATGTATCTTAGATTCCTTCGATTCTGGTACATGTTAAATAACATTTCATTTAATGTAACGTGAGCTAATTTTTACGCCCCTTTTGATGTTAACAACATCGAAACAACACATTGCCTCCAAAACTACAAGTCAAACAAGCTAACAGGCTAATTCAATAAAACGTTATAGGTCAAAGCAGAGATCAATCTCATCAGAAAGAAAAGGTCAAATATTCACATACGGGTATTGTAAGTTGTTTCGCCAATACAAGGCAGGTTGAGCACACTAAGCCTTAACCTTAGTATTTATCCTAACGACTACCCAATATTTATATAACACAGTAAATGAATACCGAAATTTCACAGTACGTGACTTAAATACTTTTACATTTTACGTCTGCAACGAACTTCCATTTGCCTCTGGTCTGCTTAGCCCTGTACCCAGTAGATGGCAACCATTACTCATCAGTACTCAAAAATTCGGTTTACCAGTTCAATACACTTAATGGGAGTGGCTCAAACCGAACGCTCTCCGCAAAACCTTAAAAAATTACCAGTTGCCGGACATTTTTGGCAGTTCATAATTGTTAATAATTACGCTGTCACCGACTTTTAATAAACGCCCAGGAGCAAACTTCTACAAAAATTGATGACAGCAATGACTTGAAAATAACTGGTTCTGCCAAGATAGGCACACAGGAAAGCAGATAACAACAAAAACAAACGTACCCAAATAGACAAGAGCTCTACAATGCAGATCTCGGTAAGGCGTCAAACAGAAATGAATGCACTCCGATTATTATAATAATCGTCCCGGAATCACTACCTCACACTGTAACACACATAATACGCGGTCCTAGTAAGCTTATGGTAATGTCGTGCGAAATACAATACGTGATCAAAAGTATCCGGACACCAACAGAAACATACGTTTTTCATATTAGGTGCATTAAGCTGCCACCTACTGCCAGATACTACATATCACCGACCTCAGTAGACATTAGACATCGTGAGAGAGCAAAATAGGGCGCTCCGCGGAACTCACGGAGTTCGAACGTGGTAAGATGATTGGGTGTCACTTGTGTTATACGTCCGTACGAGAGATTTCCACACTCCTAAACATCCCTAGGTCCGCTGTGATAGTGAAGTGGAAACGTGAAGTGACACGTACAGCACAAAAGCGTACAGGCCGATCTCGTCTCTTGACTGACAGAGACCACCGACAGTTGAAGAGGGTCATAATGTGTAATAGGTAGACATCTATTCAGACAATGACGCCTGAATTCCAAACTGCATCAGGATCCACTGCAAGTACTATGACAATTAAGCAGGAGGTGAGAAAACTGGGATATCATGATCCAGCGGCCACACATCACACCGGTAAATGCAAAACGACGCCTCGCTTGATGTAAGGAGCGTAAACATTGGACGATCAAACAGTGGGAAAACGTTTTGTGGAGTGGCGAATCATGGTACACAATGCAGCAATCAGATGGCAGGGTGTGGGTATGGCGAATGCCCGGTAAAGGTCATCTGCCAGCCTGTGTAGTGCCAGCAGCAAAATTGGGAGACGGTGGTGTTATGGCGTGGTCGTGTTTTTCATGGAGGGGGCTTTCATCCCTTGTTGTTTTGCGTGGAACTATCAGAGCACAGGCCTACATTGATGTTTTAAGCACCTTCATGCTTCCCACTGTTGAAGAGCAATTCGGGGATGGTGACTGCATCTTTCAACACTATAGAGCACCTGTTCGTTATGCACGGCGATTGGCGGAGTGGTTACACGACAATAACATCCCTGTAATGGACTGGCCTGCACAGAGAACCGACCTGAATCCTATAGAAGACCTTAGGAATGTTTTGGAACGCCGACTTCCTGCCAGGTCCTCGGCAACCTAATTCGATACCTCTCGTCAGTGCAGCACTCCGTGATGAAAGGGCTGCTATTCCCCATGAAACCTTCCAGCACCTTGAACGTATGCCTGCGAGAGTGGAAGCTGTCATCAAGGCTAAGGGTGGGCCAAGACCATACTGAAACCAGCTATACCGATGGAGGGCGCCACGATCATGCAAGTCATTTTCAGCCCGGTGTCCGGATACTTTTGATCACGTAATTCTTCTTCTTGCGTTACGGCCTCTGCAGGGCCACGGGTAGCCTCTTCGTGGACTGCATTTTCCTCTTCTTCTCCCAGAACCTCTTCATTCTTTCTCTTCTTCTCTCCCGCTCTTCTTCCGAGATCTTCAGTTTCCGTTTCTCCTGGTGGCGACACTGGTGACATTCTAATCTTTTCCTGTATTCTTCTCTGTCATTGATCTCCGGTATATTTGTCGGTGTATACTTGTTCCTACAATTTTCCTTTCCTTCTACCTTGATCACCAATTCCTACCAGTCCTTCCGAAGTTCAACAACCCACTTGGTTCCTGTCTTTCCCCTTTATTTATTTTTATTTATTTATTTATTTATTGTTCCGTGGGACCACATTTAGGAGAAGTCTCCATGGTCATGGAACGAGTCAATACATGAAATTATAACACGATTGTAGAAACAGATGAAATGAAATATAAGAAAAATATTCAGGCGACAAGTCGTTAGTTTAAATAAATTTGCTTAATTTTTTAGCTCTTCCAGGAGCTCCTCGACAGAATAGAAGGAGTGAGCCATGAGGAAACTCTTCAGTTTAGACTTAAACGTGTTTGGGCTACTGCTAAGGTTTTTGAGTTCTTGTGGTAGCTTATTGAAAATGGATGCAGCAGAATACTGCACTCCTTTCTGCACAAGAGTCAAGGAAGTGCATTCCACATGCAGATTTGATTTCTGCCTAGTATTAACTGAGTGAAAGCTGCTAACTCTTGGGAATAAGCTAATACTGCTAACAACAAACGACATTAAAGAAAATACATACTGTGAGGGCAATGTCAAAATTCCCATACTATTGAATAGGGGTCGACAAGAGGTTTTCGAACTTACACCATACATAGCTCGAACAGCCCGTTTTTGAGCCAAAAATACCCTTTTTGAATCAGAAGAATTACCCCAAAAAATAATATAATATGACATAAGCGTATGAAAATATGCGAAGTATACTACTTTTCGTGTTGAAATGTCACTTATTTCAGATACTGTTCTAATGGTAAATAAAGCGGCATTTAGTTTCTGAACAAGATCCTGAACATGGGCTTTCACAACAGCTTACTTTCTATCCATACGCCTAGGAACTTGAACTGTTCCGTCTCGCTTATAACATGCCCATTCTGTCTGATTAAAATGTCAGTTCTTGTTGAATTGTGAGTTAGAAACTGCAAAAACTGAGTCTTACTGTGATTTAGCATCAAGTTATTTTCCACAAGCCACGAACTTATATCATGAACTACATTATTTGATAATGTTTCAATATTACACACAAGATCCTTCACTACCAAGGTGGTGTCATCAGCAAACAGAAATATTTTTGAATCACCTGTAATACTAGAAGGCATATCATTTATATAAATAAGAAACAGCAGTGGCCTCAGCACCGACCCTTGGGGAACGCCCCATTTAACAGTGCCCCATTGGGACTGAACATCATTACCACTCTCAATATTGCGGGGGATTACCTTCTGCTTTCTGTTCTTAAAGTAGGAGGCGAACCAATTGTAAGCTACTCCCCTTACTCCATAATGTTCCAACTTCTGCAGTAATATTTTGTGGTCAACACAGTCAAAAGCCTTCGTTAAATCAAAGAAAACACCTAACGTTCGCAACCTTTTATTTAATCCGTCCAAAACCTCACAGAGAAAAGAGACTATAGCATTTTCAGTTGTTAAGACATTTCTAAAACCAAACTGTACATTTGACAGCAAATTACGTGAATTTAAATGCTGCAGTAACCTTGTATGTACAACCCTCTCGATAACTTTAGCAAACACCGATGGCATAGAAATAGGTCTATAATTGTCAACATTATCCCTGTCTCCCTTTTTATAAAGTGGCTTCACTACCGAGTACTTTAATCGGTCAGGAAACCGACCACTCCTAAAGGAAAAGTTACAGATATGGCTAAGTACTGAGCTAACATACGTGGAACAATACTTCAGTATTCTGCTAGATACCCCGTCATATCCATGAGAGTTCTTGGTCTTTAGTGATTTAATTATTAACTCAATCTCCCTCTTGTCAGTATCATGGAGGAGCATTTCAGGTAACAGTCTCGGAACACTTTTTTCTAAGAGCGCTATATGATTCCCTGTTGGGACTAGGTTTCTATTTAGTTCACCTGCTATATTCAGAAAGTGATTATTAAGTACTGTACATATATGCGACTTATCAGTAACACGGACATCCCCACTACGCACTGATTCTATATTCTCGATCTGTCTCTGCAGACCAGCCACTTCCTTTACGACTGACCATATGGTTTTAATTTTATCCTGAGACTTAGCTATTCTATCTGCATACCACATACTTTTTGCCTTCCTAATAACTTTTTTAAGCACCTTACAATACTGTTTGTAATGGGCTGCTGCATTTAGATTGTGACTGTTTCTAACGTTTTGATATAATTGCCACTTTGTTCTACAAGATATTCTAATCCCTTTAGTCAGCCACCCAGGCTGAATGTTTGTGCTAGTACCCTGTTTTGAACGTTCTAACGGAAAGCAACTTTCAAAGAGCACGAGAAAAGTATTGAGGAAAGCATTATATTTATCGTCTACTGTAACAGCACTATAAACATCTTGCCACTCTTGTTCCTTGATAAGGTTTACAAAAGTCTGTACAGCAACTGGATCAGCTTTCCTAAAAAGTTGGTAACTATATTTAACATGTGTTGCAGCACAAAAATCTTTTAGACTTAAAATTTGTGCATCATGATCTGAAAGGCCATTCACCTTTTTGCTAACAGAATGCCCTTCTAATAATGACGAATGAACAAAAATATTGTCTATGGTTGTTCTACTGTTCCCTTTCACTCTCGTTGGAAAGAATACGGTTTGCATAAGATTATATGAATTAAGGAGGTCTACCAGCATCCTTTTCCTTGCACAATCACTTATACAATTAATATTGAAGTCACCACATATAACTAACTTTTTGTATTTCCTATAAAGTGAACCAAGAACCTCCTCTAGCTTTAGCAAAAATGTTGTGAAATCGGAGTCTGGGGATCTATAAATAACAACAGTAAGAAGTTTAGCTCCACTAAATTTAACCACACCTGCACAACATTCAAACACCTTTTCAGTGCAGTACTTTGAAACATCAATTGACTCAAATGGGATACCGTTTTTCACATACATGGCTACTCCCCCACACCGCAAAGAGCTCCTAGAAAAGCTGCCAGCCAACCTGTATCCTGGTAAAGGAAGCCTCTGAATTATCTCCTTATTTAAGAAGTGTTCAGATATACCAATAATTTCAGAGACAACATCTATAAGCAGTTCACTAACTTTATCTCTAATACCTTGTATATTTTGATGAAATATACTAATTCCCTCATTAATCGGATACCCAAGCTTTGTAGAAAGTGGTTTCTTTGTTAGAGAGACTTCCCTTAAGCAGGAATACCTATCAGCTGTCTTCAATCTAAAAAAGGTACAGCTCTAACACCCACAACTACCGGAATTTTCCCATGAGTGATCCCACCACCCCCACCTATGCTGTCACCTATAAGTTTTGCCAACCTCCCCTTCCCATACCTGTTGAGGTGCAGGCCATGTCTAGTGAAACCCGTCCTGCTGATAGACTCCACCGACACCACTGAAATGTGACTCATGCCTTCTGTCATCAGCGCACCCCCAAGTCTCATGTTACTACGCCTGACGGCTGTATTAAGATGAGGCCGATCGTGACGCTGAAACAGTTCCACGAAATGCACATTCGTGTTGCCAGTCCTCCCTGTTGTTTCCCACCCTCCCTTCGTCATTCTGACCGTTATTTTTGATCACGTAATGTATTTACTGAACTAAATTACGCGACAGACTTAATGAATGAGCATTTCACAAATACGACATGCTAGCCAATAAGGGACCCGATAATTGTATGCACAAAATGGCGAAGAACAGTGTACAATTCGTCACACAAGACGTGTCCTTACAACTGAACCTAGATTTCAATGTGTGCACCGTTATACAGAAGTGATACCCGACGCCCAAGACACTACACTGTTCACCTAAATCAGCCATGGCGGCTGGAATTTCAGCTCCATTATGCAATGCTTAAAACTGGCAGCCTAATGCCGCTCTCGCTGACTTACCAGCGTCAGCAACAGAAGTATAGCTGAACAATATCAGATAAATTAAGTATCCAGATAAATTAACAAACCGGCCTGATTTACCAGCAGCACTCCACTTAAACACGCATAGGCCGATACAGCTACACAGATGATTTCAGCTCATTCTTAATCAAAATGAACCAGTTACACGCCCTCATTATTAAAGCCGTAACGTAATAGAGCGGCAAACGATCAGACTTGAAACACCTGGGATGCCCTTATAGGAACAAATGCATCTTGAATCACCAGTAATCTCACCGTGTTCTCGATAATGAACAGAGTAAAGATTCCCAAACGGTTATTGCCAGGTTAACGGCATCGTGTTTGAACACCATCTACCTGCTGGCTACGGCCGCACGGACACCTTTACGCAGCACCTCTGCGTTACTCGCCAAACACGGCCTGCTCAGCGTCAACACAGTCCCGGAGCGCAGTCGGTCCACGAGGCACGCTATCTACTATTTCCTGGAGTTTTGTTCGTTCATACCCAGCAAGGCATGCCTCTAAATACCTTCCTGACCGGCCACCTTCTACCTGATCCTGTTACTGCTGTTAGGAGATGGAATTCTACGGATGTGCCTTGCCCCAACATTGAGCAGCAATATAGTAAGCACGTGAGGAGGAGTAGATGAGGCTGGAATATTAACTGAACTCTAAAGGGTAACACTGAAGTCGAAACGGTGATATCTTTCACTATTTCGATTCTCCTTAGATATCTGCGTTATTCTTCAAAGACAGTAAAATGTCGCGGAAGCACTTACGAGGGCACATTTCAAATGACTGATGGCTTCTAGGAATATGAACAGTGGCAGGCCATCACCAATTCATAAGAAGAAGGAAGCAGCAGCCCCTGTGCCATGTACGATATAACAGTGTAGGTCACTGGACAGACTATGGGCCAAAGGGGAGATGTTGGGTTTGCAATCTGGCCATTTCACCATAAAATGTGCAACTTGTGAAACTGTTCTGGCCTTTGTTCCAAAGAGGAATTGTTTTAAGACATTCCACATGAATCAGAGCAAAATTCAAGCATTTTTTCAGTCTCTGGAACAATATTGTGGTCTTTCATATTGCAGCACATAGATGCCTTTTATGGGCAATGTTGGTGAAAAGCAATATGCTGGTTATAAAACATCAAATGAATGCAAAATTCTTCACGTGACCACTTCCACCTAATTTTGACATTAAATTATTCTCTTCTTCTTCTAGTATCAGGAAAATGCCCTTTTATGCTACACATCTCTTCCATGATTTTCCTACTTTTCTTCTTCCAGTGCTTTTATAATTTACAACCTTCCTTCCCCATACGGTCTACACATTTTCTTCTATTCTCCTTTGTTCCCTCGTTTAGATTATATATCCCTAAATCTTTCCTTACTTCTTCATTTCCTTTTCGATCGTCCCTCATACATCGTTTTTTGAGCCTGTATCCTAAATTCTTTGTGTCTTGTTGTTTCCATGAGTCGCTTCCGAAATTAAGGGTTGGTGCAGCTGTTGTTTTATAAAATTACAGTTGGGTTTCTTTCTTTTTTTTTTTTTTGCATACTTTATGAGATGTTTCCACGTATGGAAGTAAATTTATTTAATTCTTGGTCCACGTCATTGTTATGCTTGTAAGTGATGTTCCCTCTTAGATATTTAAAATGTTTTCATTTCTCCAAGAGCTTATTATTCAACACTTTTTTAGATCTTACAGGTTGCCATCACTTTCGTGTTACCTACCGACAATTGTGGGTTGCAACTTGAGGTTATCTCCTGCAGTTTAAATTATTTCGACTAAAGGTTATTTTCATTCTCTGTAATTAAATTTACGTCACCTGCATGTAAAATTACATTTAGTCCAGTATCACGATCGAAAAGAACTCCATTTATGTTCAACGTTTCCCAGTTGCCGATAACTCCTTTTGTCTGTATATTGAAGAGTATTGGAGAAATACAGAATACTTGTCGTACCCCTTTTGTTTGAGTTTATTCGCTTTGTTCTTATATTTCACATATCTATAAAAATTTCTGTGTTCGTGTACAGACTGTTAATAGTATTCATGAAGTGAGATGGATAATCTCGTTCATCCATGATATTCCATAGCATTTTTATATTCGTAGTATGGAAACCTTTCTCAAAATCTACAAAAACGAGATGGGTTTCCCTACCGAAATGTCTGTCATTTCTGTAATTTGATGCAGTGTAAAAAACATTGTCCATAGTTGATGGTCCTTCCCTAAAACCCGACTCTTCTTAGGATATTAGGTTCTATGGTATATTTTTAAGTCTTGCATTTATGATTTTAGCATTTATGATTTTGGCATCAAATTTAGATGCTGAATCTTGAAAGCTTAAATCTCGATAATTTATGCATTAATTTTTAATGTCCCTTTTAAAGAAAGCTATTATTTTGGCTCTCAACAGTGTTCTCATACCTTCGTATTTCTTCAAAATTGATAAAATATATGAAGAAGGCTGAGATGCAAGAACTTGTAACTATTAGTAAAAGGCCATGGACTTTCTAATTTTTTCTTCTTCACGGGCATAAGTTACTACTATTCTTAGAATTCCTGTTGGAACTTTAATTCCTACTAGTACAATGCATTCATTTATATATTCGTAGTCCAGAATTATATCTTCCCTTTTTTATGAATGTACGTGACAATATCTTTATATGCTCCTTGTTCCTGCTTTACTATTCTGTAGATCATGAGATAGTCGTCTACATATTTAGTCCCAGATATTTTTTCTTTATTTCTGGAATTGCTGCAGATCTATTTCCTTTTTTTTTGTCAAACGTGTGACTTGCTTAAGAGCAGTTCCCCCAATGTTCCAGGTGGCAACATATACAAGCCCCATGAAACCATTTTCTCTTATTCCTATTTCTTGCCCCTGTTGCATCCCGGTAAGCTTCCCTGTATCCGGGGCTAGATTGAGTATTGCACGCACGTCAGCTGGGTCCTTGACTGGGATACTGGCCTATTCCAGATAAGAGCCGGGACAGGACTGCATTGTCTGAGCTTTACCAGCCACAGCTGATAACTCACAGAAGTGAGTATGGTACCGAATTTTCTTTGTACTCTGTGGTATGGTTACACCGAAAATACTCGGTCATCAGAGCCTCATGTGCTTGGCAGGGTACATCACTCCCAGCTGAAGTAGTCAGTTGGATGAGGCTGAGTGTATATTCGTGTCATCAAACCATTAGTACCCCATAAAAACATTGCATGAGTCTGTAATCATTACCATTGTATTGTATTGTATTGTATGTGAACCCGGGACCTAGAAATGACGGAGAGGCTGCGTCCACGTCGCAGGCGCAGTGGTCCACAACCCCACGACGACTATCGCAGTCCACCTCACTCCTCCGCCGCCCCACGCCATACCACTCTTTCAGGGTTATTGTGCGGTTCGGGCCCCAAAAGAACCCCCCCCCCCCCCCCCCACCCCTCCAGGGAACGTCTCAGTCTCTCACCAGACGAGTGTAACCCATATGTTTGCGTGGTAGAGTAATGGTGGCGTACGTGGAGAACTTGTTTGCGCCGACATAGTGTAACTGAAGCGGAATAAGGGGAACCAGCCCGCATTCGCCGAGGCTGATGGAAAACCACCTAAAAACCATCCACAGACTGGCCGGCTCACCAGACCTCGACACAAGCCTGCCGGGTGGATTCGTGCCGGGGACCAGGCGCTTCTTCCCAATCCGGAAAGCCGTGCGTTAGACCGCACGGCTAACCGGGCAGGACAATAATTACCATAGAACAGTATAATATTATTTGCTGTCTTTAATTTATGTCTTAGTGCGAGAAAAAGTGCAAATTGACGGGAAACTACGTATCTAGAGTTTAAGTGTGATTCTGAATATTGCTCTGTCTGGAACGCGTTATGGTGCATATTTGAAAACACAAAATATAAATAGCCATTCCGACAGTCATATTGACTAATATTTGTTCACTGTAATGCTGCTATTTGTGCCCAGCAAATGGAACAAAAGCATACATTTCTTGTCTTTAAAATAGGTATTTCTACATAAAATGTAAGGATTGATTTAGCGTTGCATTATCAACAGCAAATTCTCCTCATACTCACTGGACTAAATCTGTTCCTAAGTATGGGATTGCTGATAATAAATCACATCGGTATGATGTTTGAGCTCAGGTAGTTGGTGATAAGGCTGGTGTGTTGAAGTGAGATGCTAAAGACGGACAATATCTGAAACAAATGGGTGCGTTGTTATAAGCGGGTAAAGAGAGACAATATCTCAACACATAGGTGCGTTGATTGAGCCTTTAAAGAGGGACAGAACCTGAAAGACATGGATGTGCCGATGTGAGCTGATAAAGACAGTCAATGTCTGATATACATGGTTGTCCTGGAGTGAGGTGTTAAAGAGCAACAATAACTGAAATACAAGGGTGTGTTGATGTGAGCAGCTAATGACGGACACGAGGGCAATTAAAGTACAGGAAGAAGCCTTCGAGAAAATAACGTTTCAAAACTGAGAGCTAAACTTGCCAAACAAGTTTTGTTTTAATTATGCCAGCGTTTATGATAATTCAGAGTAATATCGTTCAGCAAAAAAAAAAAAAAAAAAAAAAAAAGGGAATAATTCAAATGGTGTTAAAAAGAGGGATGAACTTTGAAATTAGTTAACGAGCATGTCTCTTGTATTATCGGCTCCGCTCCAGAGCTAACTGTCTTGGACCAGCTGATTTTGACTCTATTGCAACTTGCACCTGCAATTATTTAGCATTTGCCCCTGAAATGCTGTATCATTGCTCCTATGAAGATGCTTGTAGCTTTCGTAACCCATCCCCTGCTGCACTTGCGACTGACTTATGGCACGATTACTGAATTCTCCATGGATCTCATTGTAAATACAAAGTTGCAATAAATGTCGACATTAATTTCGATATATTTACGACTTCACGTTTCGCCTGACTTAAGGATCTTCTCCATTCAGCACAAATACCAAATGCCGTCCAGTACAGTATCTTTGGGGCATCACACCCATTACACAGTAAGTCATGGAATAGAATATGGCGGTAGTATCGCGAACACAGGAAATAAAAAGGCAGTACATTGACGGAGCTGTCATTGTGCTCATGTGATTCACGACGGGAAAACGTTTCGGACGTGACTACGGCCGCACAATGGGAATTAAGAGATTTTGAACGAGGTATGGTAGTTGTAACTAGTCTCAAGGGGCACAGAATTTCGGAAATCATTAGGGAATTCAATATTCTGATACACACAACGTCAAGAGTGTGCTATTTTAGGAATTATCTCTCACAAACGGCCTTCACTTAACGACCGAGAGCATTGGGGTTTGCGCAGATTTGCCAGTGCGACCAAGACAAGTAGCATAACCGGACGAAGAACGTATCCTATAGAACAGTGCGGTGAAATTTAGCGTTATTGGGCTATGGCAGCAGACTACCGATGGGAGTGACTTTGATAGGAACACGAGATTGCCTGCAGCGTCTCTCCTGGTTTCGTAACGACATCGGTTGGGCTTTTGACGACTGGAAAGTCGCAACCCCGTCAGATAAGTACCGATTTCAGTTGGAAAGAGCTGTTGACAGGGTTCGAGTGTGGCACATACCCCAGGTGTGAACAAGATACTGTGCAAGCTGGTGGCGGCTCAGTAATGGTGTGGGCTCTGTTCACATGGAGTGGGCTGCGCTCTCCGATCCAATTAAACCGATCGTTCACTAGAAATGGTTATGCACGGCTGCTTGGAGACCGTTTTTAAGCTTTCGTGGACTTGATGATATCGATAACAATGTGCAACATCACCGAACCACAGTTGTTCGCTACTGGTTTGAGGATCATTCTGGACAATTCGAACGATTCATTTGGCCACCCATATCGCCCGACATGAATCCCGTCGATCATTCTTTCTTTCTTTCTTTCGCTTGTGCCTTTTCCCGCAGTTAGGCAAGGTCGGCATGGTTAATCGGATTTGGCATTGTTAGAGGAAAGGGTGGTCGGATGCCCTTCCTGCCGCCACCCGGACCCCCCAGGACGGAATTAGTGTACCCCTACTGTCTGCGAGTAGTGTAATCCATGGAATAGTACGAAAGTGTTCGAATGTCTGCGAGTCGTGTAACTGAGGCGGAATATGGGGACCAGCCTGGTATTCACCTATGGGGATGTGGAAAACCGCCTAAAAACCATATCCAGGCTGGCCAGCACACTGGCCGTCGTCGTTAACCCGCCGGGCGGATTCGATCCGGGACCGGCGCGCCTACCCGAGTCCAGGAAGCAGTGTATTAGCGCTCTCGGCTAACCTGGCGGGTAGAATCCCGTCGATCATTCATGGGGGCATAATCGAGACGTGAGTCCGTACCCAAAATTCTGCATCAGCAGTACTTACGCAGTTACGCACGTCTATAGACGAAGCGTGGCTCAGTATTCCTGAAGGAACTTCCAACGACTTGTTGAGTTCATGAAACGTCGAGGTCCAGCACGATATTAGGAAATATCTTATGACTTTGGTCACTTCAGTGTGTTCATAACTACATCGCTCCTGATATAAGGATCTCTTCCTTTCTGCCCGAATACCATCCTCCGTCCTGCACAATATCTCTCAGGTATCACTGAAGTAGCAAAATGCATAGAAAATGCAATAGGACATAAACGAAGGTGAATGAATGACGGGCCAGAACAGTGGCAGTAGACGGTGCTCTCACTTTCGTGGTTCTCGGCTCCGAGAAGGTCAATATCCGGTGCCTGTGGGGGGACGCAGAGGGTCCGCAAATAGAGGCCAGAGCGGCGCTCAGGGCTGGTCGATGGCCATTAGCATGTCGGGCGCGTCCAGAGCCGGGCGGCCGGCACTAGATTACGGCTGCGCTGAGGCCGCACCTGCGCTGGACACGGCCGTCCGCTGCTTAGCATAGGCCGGCCAGGGCCGCGTCGCGCCGCGCCGGTGCTTGTTTGCGTCGTCACTCGCGTCTGGCGCGAACACGGAAGTGATTTGCGTGGTGACTGTGGTCGTGGCAGGTGCCTCCGTAAGCATTCGTGTGGACAGCATGAGGCAGTTTCTAGGTACTTTCGTCAATGAATTCGTCTACACAGCTTCACATGTTTATTTGTGGGGACGTTTCGGTTACTGCCTTCATCAGCTCCAAACTCAGAAATTCATTGTCAGTTGTAAAGTATTCTGTGCCCAATGTGATCGATTACTTGGCAACTGACGATCAGCTTACTTTCACATCTGCCTCTGAATGGTTACTCCGCACTGAACACTCAAGTACCTGGCAGAATGGTCACCAAACCACTTCCCCCGGCCGTTGTGGCCGAGCGGCACTAGGCGCTTCAGCCCGGAACCGCGCGACTGCAACGGTAGCAGGTTCGAATCCTGCCTCGGGCATGGATGTGTGTGAAGTTGGTTCAAATGGGTCTGAGCACTATGGGACTTAACATATGTGGTCATGTCCCCTAGAACTTAGAACTACTTAAACCTAACTAAACTAAGGACATCACAGACATCCATGCCCGAGGCAGGATTCGAACCTTCGACCGTAGCAGGCGCGCGGTTCCGGACTGAGAGCCTAGAACCGTGATACCACCGCGGCCGGCTGTGTGTGAAGTCCTTACGATAGTTACGTTTGAGTAGTTCTAAGTTATAGGGGACTGATGACCTCAGATGTTAAGTCCCAGAGTGCTCAGAGCCATTTGAACCAAACCACTTTCAGGCTGTTTCCCTAGCTTTCCATTCACAAATAGGAAGTGGGAAGGCCCAACACTTAATTCATTACGTGCGAGTTCAGATTTCTGTTATTTTATTACTATGGTTTTATTCAGGAGTCCAATAGACCATATTATTCCTAACTCTTTAGGTTACAAAACCCTATTTATCAACATAATCTACGTTCAGTGTGACTGTCGTACACCGAATTACTATATGCCTGCTTGGTATCACTGTACTGGTCGACTTAGGAACCAACATCTTGCTGCACCAGTAACCTCCCATCATCCAAGTCCTGCTTTCCACAGGGTGCATTCTTTATATGAGCAAGCAGACGGATGTTGGAAGGTAAAAGATCAGGGTTGTAGAGTGGGTGAAGAGGAACAGTCCTTTGATGACCCCAGTTAGAGGTGTCAGCATGACTAACCGAGACGTCTGACACAGCAGCGAGGTGTTTGATTGTGATCCGTCGGTAACCTCGGATGAGAGTGTCCGCACGTTCCAACATTTCAGGAGTCACAGACGTGTGCGGCACGCGGGAGATGAGACAGATTTGCACGCCCTTGCTGCGATGATGACAGACACCTTGTCCAACAAGTCAGTGTTTTTTCCACAGCCAGGTCTCCGTAGACATTGTACAAGAACCAATTAATTTCTGCGATGGTCTCTTTTTCTGCCAAAAAAATCTCAGTGATAGCCCTTTGCTTCAAACACACCTCCGCTATAAACGCCATTTTGAAGGTTACGTGTAGCGCCAACAGCAATCGCAACTTCATGAAACATAGGCGCTGAAGCGGAAATATTCCACAAAGTCCAACAACAAAATGGTTGAAATGGCTCTGAGCGCTATTTGACTTAACATCTGAGGTCATCAGTCCCCTAGAACTTAGGACTACTTGAACCTAACTACCCTAAGGACATCACACACATCCATGCCCGAGGCAGGATTCGAAACTGCGACCGTAGCTGTCATGCGGTTCCAGACTGAATCCAACACTAAATTCAACATCTTTTCAACCGAAATTGGCCTATAAAAGATGTGTTGCAAAACTTACTGAATGCCCCTCGAAGGTGGGAGGAGCCGCGAATTCATAAAATATTTTCAAATTCAGAGAAGGAAGTTGGTGATTGAAATTTCTTGAAAATATCGCTTCGGAACGACAGACGCCTATGTTTTAACGATTTCTACCCAAATTGCGCGTCATGTCCGTGACACTGTCTTCCCAAAAACTGTATTCTTCGAGGTACTTTATAGTATTCGTACATGGTGTATAAAGATCAAAGTTCAGTTCTTTCCCTCTATGATCACAAAATTGTTTTTTCCTCCGACTACTGGTTTCAGTTAGTCATGACCTTCCTAAGATACGTTTTAAAACGCGTGTTAAAAGGTATCTGAAGATGATCATCGCTGACCAGAATTGGTAATCTAAGGACGAGAGAACAATGTGATTACAAACGGAACTAAAAGAAATTTATTTCACACTTTCTCGATCACAATGATATTCTTCAGAACGTCATGGGTTGTGGAGGGAGCAGTGTATATTCCAAAATTCTGGTTTATTTCGACATCAGTAACTTTTGTCTGTAATTCACTGGATTACTTCTATTTCCGTGTGCAACTTTCAAGCCCTTAGGCACGGATCGTTCGTGGAGCGAGGGGTTGTGTAGAATTGCCAAATATGGAGCTATTACATCATTATACTACGAAACGAACATAATTTGTATCCAATCTTGACCGGTAGGCCTCCATTTATTAAGAAATTTAAGTTTCTTCTCTACAACAAGGGTATCTACTTCTAAGTAACTCACGTTGGCAGTGTTTCTTGATTCGAATTCTTGAATATTCACTTTGTCTTCTCCTGTGAAGGAATTTCGTAATTTCTTGATAAGTGTATTTTATTTAGTGGCAATGTTACGGGTAGCATTCACATTGTTATCACGCAGTGACTATTGTTTGGTCGGACAACGGTGTACTTTGCATACCTTCAGAATTTCTGTGGAATATCTGTCAGATTTCGAGAAAACGTTTCGTTCTGGTAACAGTTAAAAGCATTTCGCAGTGAAGTCCGCACTAAACTTGGAGCTCCTATAAAACATCGACAATCTTCATTTTAAGTCACTGAATGTGCATCAGTATTGATCTGATGAGGCCTATAGCCGCTTGTTTGTTCTAAAAAAAATAAACATCATGCTCGCCATTCACTTTAAAGATACTTATTAAAAACCTACTAAGTCAATTTCGGCTTTTTGAAAATTATTAAATAGAATATCGAAAACTGCAAAAGCGGATTGTATGTTCAATATCTTATTTTTATGATGCCATGCCTAGGGTTGTTACATAATAATACGAAAAAAAACCAGATTACTTACAATGTGCTTCAGGCCATGTCAAACTTAAAAAATAATTGACATGCACATACACCGCTGAAACATTTTCATATGTTGCGAATTCGTCTGTAAGAATGTGTCTACATTAATGGAGAGCAAGACTATCTACGCAACATAAATCGTGTAAATTACACTGAGCCGACAAAAGAAATAGGATGTCTCCCATTATCATGTCAGACATTCTTTTTCCCGGAGTAGTGAAACAACTCGACGTGGCATGGAATCGACTAGTCGTTGGAAGTCCCGTGCAGAAATATTGAGCCATGCTGACTCTATAGCCGTGCATCATTGCGAAAGTGTTGCCTGAATGTAAAAGGTCTACTAAAGAGATTACTTACAGTACGCCGGTTCGCCCTCTTCTAGAGTACTGCTGTGCCGTGTGGGATCCATATTAGATAGGACCGACAACGAACATAGAAAAGTTCAGACAATGGCAGCTCATTTTGTATTGTCTCGAAATAGGGGAGAGAGTGCCAGAGATATGATATACCAATTTCGGTGGCAGTCATTAAACCAAACGCGTTTTTCACTGTGGCAGAAACTTCACATGAAATTTCAGTCACCAACGTTCTTCTCAGAGTGTCAAAATAGTTTTGTTAGCTCCCAACTACATAGGAACAATTGATCATTATCATAAAATAAGGGAAATCAGTGCTTGCACGGAAAGATTTAAGTTTTCATTTCCCACGCTCGCTATTCGAGAAGAAGCTTAGAAGACGTTCCATAAACCATGTGCCGTGAACATAATTGTGAACTGGAGAGTTATGATGTAAGTGTGTATGTAGATATAGATGTAGGTGTAGGATTTTGTGCATAAACTGACCTCTGGATTATGTCTCACAACTGTTCGATGGATAGCCAAATCATTCGCTTAAATTGCCAGTAAAGTTCTTCAAAGTAATGGAGAGCAGTTCTGGCCGTCACATAACTCATTGTCATCAATGACAATTCCATCGTTGTTCGGACCATGAAGTCCATGAAAGGCTTAAAATGGTCTCCAGGTAGCCCAACATTACAGTTTACAGTCAATGATCGGTTCAGTCGGACGAGAGGACCCAGTTCATTCCATGTAAACGCAGCCCACACCATTGTGGAGCCACCACCAGAGTAAACACTCCCGTGTTGACAACCTGGGCCCATGGCTTCATGGGGTCAGCGCCATACTCGAGCACTGATGTCAGCTCTTTTTTTTTTTTTTTTTTTGGTCATCAGTCTACTGACTGGTTTGATGCGGCCCGCCACGAATTTCTTTCCTGTGCTAACCTCTTCATCTCAGAGTAGCACTTGCAACCTACGTCCTCAATTATTTGCTTGGCGTGTTCCAATCTCTGTCTTCCTCTGCAGTTTTTGCCCTCTACAGCTCCCTCTAGTACCATGGAAGTCATTCCCTCATGTCTTAGCAGATGTCCTATCATCCTGTCCCTTCTCCTTATCAGTGTTTTCCACATATTCCTTTCCTGAGAATTTGACTCTGCAGCGGAGATACTGGCAGAAGTGAAGCTGTGAGTACCGGGCGTGACTCGTGGTTCGGTAGCTCAGTTGGTAGAGCACATGCCCGCGAAAGGCAAAGGTCCCGAGTCCGAGTCTCGGTCGGGCACACAGTTTTAATCTGCCAGGAAGTTTTATTCCTTTCCTCTCCGATTCTGTGCAGAACCTCCTCATTCCTTACCTTATCAGTCCATCTAATTTTCAACATTCGTCTATAGCACCACATCTCAAATGGTTCGATTCTCTTCTGTTCCGGTTTTCCCACAGTCCATGTTTCACTACCATACAATGCTGTACTCCAGACGTACATCCTCAGAAATTTCTTCCTCAAAGTAAGTCCGGTATTTGATATTAGTAGACTTCTCTTTGCCAGAAATGCCTTTTTTGCCATAGCGAGTCTGCTTTTGATGTCCTCCTTGCTCCGTCCGTCATTGGTTATTTTATTGCCTAGGTAGCAGAATTCCTTAACGTCATTGACTTCGTGACCATTAATCTTGATGTTAAGTTTCTCGCTGTTCTCATTTCTACTACTTCTCATTACCCTCGTCTTTCTCCGATTTACTCTCAAACCATACTGTGTACTCATTAGACTGTTCATTCCCTTCAGCAGATAATTTAATTCTTCTTCACTTTCACTCAGGATAGCAATGTCATCAGCGAATCGTATCATTGATATCCTTTCACCTTGTATTTTAATTCCACTCCTGAACCTTTCTTTTATTTCCATCACTGCTTCCTCGATGTAGAGATTTAAGAGTAGGGGCGAAAGGCTACAGCCTTGTCTTACACCCTTCTTAATACGAGCACTTCGTTCCTGATCGTCCACTCTTATTATTCCCTCTTGGTTGTTGTACATATTGTATATGACCCGTCCCTCCCTATAGCTTACCCCTACTTACCAACTGAAATTTGGGCTGACCTGGTCAGGCTACTATTTTCCGGTCGTCTAGGGTCCAACCGATGTGGTCACGAGCCTAGGCGAGGTGCTGCAGCCAATGTGCTGGTAGCAAAGGCCTTCACGTTGGTCGTCTGCTGCCATACCCCATTAACGCCAAATTTGGCCGTACTGTCCTGACGGATACGTTCATCGTGCGTCCCACATTGATTTCCGCGGTTATTTCACACATGACAGCTCGTCTGTTAGTACTGACATCTATACGCAAATGCCACAGCAGTCGGACGGTAAGTGCAGGCCGTCGGCCACTGCGTTGTCCGTAGTGAAGAGGTAATGCCTGCAAGAGATACAACAACGCCAGCACAAAACTCATGTAAAGATAACTGAAAATTCAGCAGGAGAACTGAGGAGCAAATACCGCAAAGCCGATACGTCTGTCTAACTTTGACGGTTCTCTTCAACGTGTGTCATATGGGGAAGCTGGCAACGAGCTACAGGCATTATAGTGATCTTGCCAAGTGAAACCATCCCCGATTAGAAAAGGATTACTCTCGATCAATTTTAAAGGAGACTGAGATGAGAATTATAAGATACAGATCCAAAGGCATTTCCACCGATATTAAGAAAAATCAATGGGAAACTGTATATTTTAAGTGGGCCTCTGAAACGCATCAGTTGGTGCTATATGAAGAAAAGTAACCGGGCTAACATACTGTGAATAAATGTAACTAATGTTAGAAACACAAGTATTTCAGGGAGAGGTACGAATGAAGGCTGTCTCGACGAAGTGTAGTGACAAATGAATCGAGCAATACTGTGGGTTCTCTTCGTAGAGAAGTTTCTCAGTAGTTCTGGCTTATTATCTTCCAAAATACCATGATAGGTATTCGTGACGACGTAACTCATATCCAGCTATCATGTCAGTGTTTTCATTTAATATTATTTTTATCGATTCAAAGGAGCACCTCTTTATTTTTTATTAATCTATATATGAAGGGCTTATTTCAATAGCAGTACAAGTCTATTTTTGTTAATTTTGAGATACGGAGTCCTAAAGTTAAATGAGCGCTGAAAAATCTGCAGTTGAGATACCAGAAATATTCAAGCATATGGCTTCTTGCTAGAGATAAACCTTTCTTTCCGTTTGTTTGAATCATTAGTTTCAGAAGCATTATAGGCAGAAAAGTGGAGGTAATGGACTTGTACCACTATTGAAATAAGCCCTTCATATAACCAATGACAAACTATCTCTAAAGCTTCTGTTTTCTCCTTTTACCGTTTCCCGCAGTCCGTGATTTACTTCTGCACTCTTAGCTTGGATCGTTGTATTACATGAAGGGCCAAACAGTTGACAATCAGTGAGAATGTAGGGGATGATGAAGATTGACTATATCCAGAAAATAAATGAGAACGTTGTGTGCGAGTGCTAGTGTGAAATAAAGAGTTTTTCTCAAGAGAGTATTTCGTGGCGGGCCGCATCAAACCAGTCTGAAGACTGATGATTAAAAAAAAAAACTGCGCTTGATTACGAAGACTACTCGTTCGTAACATTTAATGTGGTGTCTAAATAATTTATGGGAATGCGGCGAGGTTACTTTTTCAGTAACCGCCAATACCTCGGCAGGTGCACACAATGTCATTTTCAAGGCACAACTGCAGCAACTGTGCCCTGGAAATGACTTGGTGGGTATGTGTCAAGATAACGGCGGATGTTGATGATGTCTCACAGCTGCAATTCCTTAAGTTATTTGAACACCACATTACGTGTTACGGAAGTGTGAGTAGATAAATAACTAAACAGTTTCCATTAAGCAAGAACTAAGGTTGATCACCAAAAACGGTCAGTGGCTACCTACGCCCAGCATAAGCGAAGTTAATGGAGAAGTATATTATAATTCTTCATCTTCATCTTCTTCTTCTGCATTTCTAGTATTAGGCAGCTGCCTATTACAGTACCTGTTTCCTCCTTCTTGTCAGACTTCTTCGGTCAATGGGATTACAGTTTCTGACTTTACAAAGTATCTGTCACAGACAAAATCTTGAAACAAAATTGGAAAAACGCGGTAATCAACAAACCCACCCGGAAGAAACAAGATCACCTAAAATCGGCCAAAGATGCTCGCCAACCGCTGGAAAAAGCAGGAATTTATGGGATTCCGTGTAGCTGTGGGGAGTTGTACGTGGCCACTACAAAAGGAACGGTCAAAAAACGACTAGAAGAGCGCAAGTGCAATTGCAGATGAGGGAGACTAACAAATCATCTGTTGCGGAAAATGCTTTGCAGGCAGTAGACCACCAACTTCATTTTCATAGGACTCAAGTACTGGCAGCCTCAAGCGGATACCATGAAAGGTTATGCAGAGATGCCATAAAGACACAGAACACGTAGAACTCACCATAGATTTCAATACGAAGAAGGAAGGCGTGGAAGTGAATGACACCTAGATTCCTGTCCTGAAGAGGATCTGTACCATTCTTCCGCCATGGAATGATAGCAACGGCATACGACAGCAGTCGATTACGGCCAATTGCGCTCGTGTATTCAAAACGTGTGATGTCACTACACTGCACGGAAACACTTGGAAGCGAAATTTTTCTGTAGTCAGTAGCGATCCAAACTGTGAATGGGACATTCAAAGACGCTACGATAGTTAGAACTTTAGTAATTCATCTATCGCAATTATGTTACAAAAATGCGGTGGAGTCAATGGATGAAGATTACAAAGGTGACAGAGACCTTCTCTTCTCAGAGTATTCTTGAAGTTTTGCGAACACTATGTGTCTGTTCCCCCAAACAGAAACAAGAAGTAAGGTAATCTTTTAGAGACGTTTAGTCGTTAAGGCAATGTAGAAATATACGGTGAATATCTCTCAAATATCCTATCCGTAAATAGTCCAGAATGGAAGATAATATGACTGCACGGGACAGTTATAAACGTACCTGCCAAAAGCAACGAGCTTTCGAATTTCGACTGCGTACGGGAGAAAGAATAAAAATAGCACGTCACTTTCAATTTCAGAGCAGTGTTTCACATTTTACTTGCAAAGTAGTAACCGAACACACGAAACATGGAACCAGTACGCGTATCACCACTCTAAATTTATGAAGCACGCATTAGGATCTGGTCTCAGAAATGGTACGTAAAAAATGAGAAGAATATAGAATGTGCGTACTGCAGGGAACTAGTTTCAAAGAAGAGTAGAATATATCATTCTCAGAACAATCATTTCCAAGGATATAACAAAAACGCAAAAAGTATACGGGACAGAAGAAGTAAACAGAAGTGCCTTGGAAGAAATTTCAAAACTTCGCTCCAAAGAATCTGATATCTGCTCGGTTTGGTAGGTCCACATCCTGTTCATTTTTGTGGTAGTGGATCTACTGTCAGTAGTTGGCAAAATTCAACAAAACAAACTTCACCGCTTTGGAACTTTATCTTATGGCCTACGGCACCCACAATACACTTGGGAGTAGGAGGTACTACCAACAATTACCTACAATATTGGAAATATTTATAAATCTTTGTCCTAAGAATACTTACCATTTTCATATTTATCAGGCTGTGTATTAAAACAAGCTCATTTTAGAGGATAACATATATAGTGACAAAAAAAGTTATCTTTCAACAGAAGAAAACCAATATCCTAATAGTTGATCCATAAAATTTCGGGCGTGCAGCTGAATACCGTCCAGCCATCTTCGGCCGGCTAAGTTTTGCCACTTGTCTTGATGTGGCTACCTCACGAACCCAGTTTGACTTGGCCCACGTTATACCATCCATCCAGATCCATTAATTGTAGGGTAACTCCACATACGTCTTTAGATGCAGGCGTTAGAGTTATAACGAAACCAGATCCAATTTTCGGCAGTTAAAATGGATCCTCCTGTGCGAAGATTGAAACCAAGTGGTGCGGTGCCTCCAAGGCTTTATGGTCTTCCAAAGATCCATGAGAATGGTGTTCCTTTGCGTTCGATAGGCTGTCAAACCTATGACTGTGTTATTAAGGTCTCTTGTGGGTTATTATGATTGAAAATGCTCCATGCACTATGGGACTTGACATCTGAGGTCATCAGTCCACTAGACATAGAACTACTTAAACCTCCGTAACCTAAGGACATCACACACATCCATGCCCGAGGCAGGATTCGAACCTGCGACCCTAGCAGCAGCGCGGTTTCGGACTGAAGCGCCTAGAACCGCTCGGCCACAACGGTCGGCTCTCTGATGGGAAAATGTTCTCATCAAACACGTAATTCTGTGGACTTCATTGGCAAACTGAAATCACTGAAACTGAGAAATTCTGATATGTTAGTAAGTTTCGATGTTGTGTCGCTGTTCACAAAGGTTCCTCTTTCAGAATCATTCTTTTTCATTGGAAAAAGTATCGATAAAGCGATTTCTGCTTTGTCTGAACATGTTTTGACATTAACATATTTTTTATTCGGAAACGAAATTTATGAATTGACTAACAGTGTCGCCATGGGTAGTTCTTTCTCGCCTGTGGTGGCCATTTTTTTATGGAGGACTTCGACGAGGAGGCGCTGGAATCTGCTAGCTTGTAGCCCACTGTGTTTTGGAGGTAGGTTGACGACACTTTTGTAGTGTGGTCCCAAGGTGAAGACAAGTTAAAAGAATTTTTGGATGGTTCAAATTGCTCTGAGCAGTATGGGACTTAACATCGGAGGTCATCAGTCCCCTAGAACTTAGAACTACTTCAACCTAACTAACCTAAGGACATCACACACACATCCACGCCCGAGGCAGGATTCGAACTTCTGACCTTAGCAGCAGCGCGGTTCTGGACTGAAGTGCCTAGAACAGCTCGGCCACCACGGCCGGCTGCATTTTTTGGATCATCTGATTTCCATCCACAGAGAAATTCAACTTACGATGGAAATGGAAATAGATGGATGCCTTCCATTTTTGGATGTGTTGGTACGGTGTATTGATGATGGATCTTTGGGACATTCAGTATATCAAAAACCGACCCATACGGATACATATTTACTCGCAAATAGCTGCCACCATCCTTCACAGTCGATGCGTGTACTCAGAACTCTAGTAGACAGAGCACATGCCATTGCTGACGAGAGCAGTCTGGAGGACCAGCCTCTACACCTCAGAGGAGTTTTTGAAGCCAATGGGTACTCACCACAGCATAAGCGTAAGGCGCTAAAAATGAAACCAATTGTGGGTACAAGAAAAGCAGAAGAAGACAAGGAAAGTCTTAAAGCGATGGCTTTTCTGCCATACGCGGGAAGCCCATCGTCAAAAAATAGGACAGATGTTCAGTAAGCATAAAGTGAAAGTGATTTTTCGCCCTCCACCAAAGACAGCAGCACTCCTGGGTTCCGTTAAAGATGATTTGGTGCTTCGGAAACCTGGGATTTACACGATCTCCTGTGAATGCTGCGTTTCATGCATCGGACAGACGACACGTACTGTCCAGGAGAGATGAACAGAATACCGCAGGTACACCCGGCTCTTACAACCTAATAAATCTGCGGTGGCAGAGCACTCTATTGACACTGGGCACTCTATGGTGTACGATAACGTCGAAATTTTAGCCTCAACTTCATCTTTCTGGGACTCAGTAGTGATGGAAGCAATTGAAATTCAGCTGGCGACCAATTTAATTTATAGCGGCTTCAGCTAGGACAAATCATGGAATCCGGCAATTTCATTAATAAAATAACAAAGATGTCGCGACGATGTAGCTCCTAGTAATAAATCGATACCACCGTGTGGATCGACTGCGCAGCCATAGATCTATTTCCATGCTTATGCCATACCTCTTTGCCACCAATTAACGTCTCTGGTACCATGTGGATCTGTGGTCGCATGCGCAGTGGTGTGGTCCACGGTTTTAGGGCAGTGGTGTGGTCCACGGGTTTAAAAAGACGGAGCAAGTGCTGGAGCGTCAGTCACCTCGGTTCACTCTGACGATATAGAAGAACTTGAAGTTATGCTGCTGCACACCCGAAATTTTATGGATCAGTCTTTGCTCCGCGAAAATATGAAGGTTCATATACTGTTAGCTGACTGTTTTATGACCGTATTATGTTTACAAAAAAATTATTAATAAAACCCTACTTCGGAAGCGACGGTATGGTGTATTTTTCGGTCTCCAGGTGCCTATGATTAGCCAGGAGGTCACTACATTACTTGCCTGTGTGGCATAACGCTTCTGGTGATCCGTTTTGTGTCACCTGTAAATACACCCTACACGATAACACCACTACCGGAGAACACTGTTTAAAAAACGCTCTTTAACAGAAGAGATGTGGAAGGGGGCAGTAAAACAACTTAACATTAATTTATGTAATTCTTCCAATAAACAACGAACCACCTTAACACTCTTCTAATCGACAGGAATTTATCAGCGTTCTACGGTAAACATTCCTGCTTTAAGCTCTCATGACCATTATAAAATAAGTATCCTTATAAAGTGATGCAGTTTACGTTTATCAGTTGAATTGCATGATTTTAGTTCATCGTCTTTCCTTGACACTACCAATTCCTTACGTTCTTGCAATGTAACTGAAGAATAGTGAAAGGACTGTATGCATACGACTTGCTTACATAAAGCTACAAAGCTATAGCTAACAACGATACAGTCTGTTTTCCATATGCTACCAATTTAGAGTTGGATCCATTTGTCTCCACTGAAAATAAGCAATTGCCTAGTATTACGAAGCTGCTGCACACCAAATATTTTGAATCATTTTAACTGGTGGATACAATGGAAGAATTTAATGCCCTGCCCAAAACTAAATGAAGCTTGGATGACACATCATGTAGTTGAAGTGCCTTCATGGATTCATGATGTCAGCTGTACAACATGCGAATTCGTTATTTACAGAACTTCCTACAACATGAGCAGCAGAATAGCAATCACGTGCAAGAGTAAAATTTTCTTGCAATCAACTGAGATGAAGCAATGTGGAGCGCGCCTGTTGAGTACGCAAGTATTGCGTAACGCCGTAACCGATGCCAGCACTCGGAAGATCCACAGTAAATAATCAGGGAGCTCACTGCTTCAGAAAGCGCGAGAGAGAACGTGAGGAACAACTCATTCATCACGTAGACAACAGTGCAGAGTGGACACGACAATCTTCTGTAATGGGGCTACGTGTTGTAACTACAGCTTAGGATGCCACAAGAACGCCTTTCAGGCTAGAATCTTACAATAAAGGAACGCTCTGAATATCTGAAGTTAAAGGTTAAAATAGCCAAGAGCGCTGACAGGATCAGAAAACTACAGCGCATTCGGTCACCATATAACTTACCTACAACAAATAAAGCCTATGTTAGTATGCGAAAATGGAAACGATAAGCACCCTGAGCTATCAGTAAACGGAATCCAACCCACATAACGCTGTGTGAGTGTCAGTTTCACTGTCATTTAAGTCCTCAACAGATCGTTACATGAAGAACGTAAAACTAACATTTGGATAAGCTATCGCCATATTTGCAAATTAGAAACTACAGGAACAAATGAACCTGTAATAATGAATACCTAAGCTATCTGAATGCGTATTGAATAAGAATTTTCATGTGATACAGAATCTGACACGTGCAACGGAATCTGCAGGGTTAGAGTACATGACATGTTGTGGTGTGTCAGTTTCTTTGACTTGGCCCTAAGTTTTGCACGCTGTTCATTTTTGGAACACAACCTACGACCAGCTTAGAGACAGAAGTGATGACACTTTCTGCAGGACCTAACAGTCATTTAGCAGGACAATACTCAAGCACGTAGGGTTCAAGCTGTTACTGATTTGTTTGACTGATGGGACTGCTAAGTGGTATACCACCTATTGCACTCCCCTGACATAAGCCCTCGTGAGTTCAACTCGATTTCTTAACTGAAGGAAACACTTCACGGCATTCGCTTCAGAACTGCTACAAATTCGTCGGGCAGTAGTCCGCGCCGCTCTGTCAACACAACTGGCACTTCTAAGAGTATCCTACGACTACCACATCGCTGCACATCGCTGGCAACGGGTTGTACACAATTCTGGTGACTACTCCGAAGGTCAATAAAACTTTGAAACACGCATATATTTTCTGCGAGCTGTAAATAAATAGTTACCGCTATTAAAGTTCCAACCCTCGTATTATTATTTGGAGGATAAGGAGACTTCGTTAACTGACAAACAAAACATGGGATTATTGCAAACTCGAACTAACAATAACAAGCATAACCCAGCAATTGCGCTCTACGCTACACTAGCGTATTTTGCCTTCAATTCCATCTTCAAGCCTAGTTAAGCCATCTAAATCTCTCCTGGCTATATAAATTAAATCAGGCCTTAAGTGTGGTACTATCTGTCATCATCGACGTGAGGGCATCGTCACACTTCTTCTGTCTCGAAGCTCTTGACGAACACTACTGAAATTTTACTCTCGCAACATTGCTTAGAATCGCTCTCCCATGTTTCGCCCTCAGATTGTTACCATCGATATCTGAGCCTTAAGTTGGCTATATGTTTCTGATAGTGTAACATTTAATCAATGTAACGGAGAACCATGGACCATGCTGTTGGTGGGGAGGCTTGCGTGCCTCAGCGATACAGATAGCTGTACCGTAGGTGCAACCACAACGGAGGGGTATCTGTTGAGAGGCCAGATAAACGTGTGGTTCCTGAAAAGGGACAGCAGCCTTTTCACAGCCTTTTCAATAGTTGCAGGGGCAACAGTCTGGATGATTGACTGATTTAGCTGTGTAACACTAACCAGCTCGGCCTTGCTGTGCTGGTACTGCGAACGGCTGAAAGCAAGGGGAAACTGCAGCCGTAATTTTTCCCAAGGGCATGCAGCTTTACTGTTGCATGGAGATCTGCATCAAACCAGTCTCAGGACTGAAGACCACAACGACAACAACAACGGAGAGTTCTGACAACACTCTTTACAACCTGTACAGTAGTATAACATCATCAACTGTTATGAACTCCCTCCTTCCCTCAACTCATTCCCAGTGTCTGGCCACTCCATCTGTATCGCTGATAATAACGAAGTCCAGTTCCACTACCTATAGTTACAGAATGACCTGATAGGATATGTCACCAGCCACCACCAGCTTATAGTCTATGCCTACGAGGCCACAGCTGCCCAGCTGGAGGAAACTTCAAGCAAGCTGCATGTCTGCCTGTCACACATCTGACCACCTGGCTTTGCCAATCTTCTTTGACGAAAAAGAGCTGTACTGGTCTGCTACTTAATCAGCTTGTGAAGAGGGTGCCTATGACACCACTCCTGAGCAGTACAGGTGACGCCTTACTGTCTCCATCCTGGGACCGCCTTCTAGGCTGTCCTTTGCGTCGCTGTTGGATCTTCTGCATACATGCCATCTCGACAACCGACAGCAGGGGCATGCAGATTTCTGGGGCCGAGCCTGAGCAGTTTCACTCGACGAGTGCACTGAGGCTCCGTCAGATGTCCACAACCACGTCACGCTATGGTTACGGAGCTTGTACCCTCCTATGAAGTGGCCATGGCACTGACCTCAGTCAACGCCACGGCCATGACAGCAGATTCCTAGCCATGTGCTGACTTGCTACCTGGCACCTCCGTGCAACATGGGTTCTGCATGTCCGCTGCCAGGCCACGCTAGGAAGAAAACTCTAGGAAATAAATGACTGCTCACTGAATCTCTCATTTCCCCTAGGGGCACGGTAGAACCGCATCACCGCACCTCCACTCGACTGCCCTACATCCGCTCAGCAGGCCGCCTTTCACTAGCTCCCACAAATTTGGTGTTAGAAGAGGTAATTTCTGATGCCCTACAAATTGTATGTCTGTAATGACGGCCGCCGTCGAGGAGCCACACCTGTACATCAGTGGCGATAAACATTATTTGTCGTTATGCAGCGCGTTGAGTAACCAATTTAATTTTTTTCTTTTACTTTTGGGCCATGTTGATCAGGAAGTATTTGCATAGGAGCATGAAACTAATGTTGCTTAGACCACAAGACCCTGTAGATCTGTCGTAGTTCTGGCGTTATTGTAGAGAAGAGTATTTAGGGCCTGCTAGGTACCAGTATCGTAATTCCACAGGGCAGAATTACGGTGCAGTAAGGCAGTGCCTCTAACGTCTGAAATTTGTAGAAGGTCTGACCGTGGAGTATGGTAGTCACGTGAGACCAGTTGGGCCTGATTCTTAAAAATGTTTATTATATTATATTATTTGGGTATAGGTATTGCATTGGTATTCTAGCTCACCACCCCTTCTGTAGCATGTGGCATAGGTTACACAACGACTGAAAATTCGTGTTGTTGTTGTTGTGGTCTTCAGTCCTGAGACTGGTTTGATGCAGCTCTCCATGCTACTCTATCCTGTGCAAGCTTCTTCATCTCCCAGTAACTACTGCAGCCTACATCCTTCTGAATCTGCTTGGTGCATTCATCTCTTGGTCTCCCTCTACGATTTTTACCCTACACGCTGCCCTCCAATACTAAATTGGTGATCCCTCGATGTCTCAGAACATGTCCTACCAACCGATCCCTTCTTCTAGTCAAGTTGTGCCACAAGCTCCTCTTCTCCCCAACTCTATTCAATACCTCCTCATTAGTCATGTGATCTACCCATCTAATCTTCAGCATTCTTCTGTAGCACCACATTTCGAAAGCTTCTATTCTCTTCTTCTCTGAACTATTTATCGTCCACGTTTCACTTCCATACATGGCTACGGTCCATACAAATACTTTCAGAAACGACTTCCTGACACTTAACTCTACACTCGATGTTAAAAAATTTTTCTTTTTCAGAAACGCTTTCCTTGCCATTGCCAGTCTACATTTTGCATCCTCTCTACTTCGACCATCATCAGTTTTTTGCTCCCCAAATACCAAAACTCCTTTACTACTTTAATTGTCTCATTCCCTAATCTAATTCCCTCAGCATCACCCGACTTAATTAGACTACATTCCATTATCCTAGTTTTGCTTTTGCTGATGTTCATCTTATACCATCCTTTCAAGACACTGTCCATTCCGTTCAACTGCTCTTCCAAGTCCTTTGCTGTCTCTGACAGAATTACAATGTCATCGGCGAACCTCAAAGTTTTTATTTCTTTTCCATGGATTTTAATTCCTACTCCATACTTTTCTTTTGTTTCCTTTATTGCTTGCTCAATATACAGATTGAATAACATCGGGGATAGACTACAACCCTGTCTCACTCCCTTCCCAACCACTGCTTCCCTTTCATACCCCTTGACTCTTATAACTGACATCTGGTTTCTGTAAAAATTGTAAATAGCCTTTCGCTCCCTGCATTTTACCCCTGCCCCCTTCAGAATTTGAAAGAGAGTATTCCAATCAACATTGTCAAAATTCGTAAGGCAACTTTAAGTTAAACTGTTATAGTTTGAAACACCAGGTAGCCATGTTACTGAAAGATAAAACAGAATGAAGTAAGGCTGACTAAGAGATGCAAAGGGGACTAGAAGCATTATGTACTGCGGCTGGACTGTCACAATCTCAGAGAAGAGGTACCAAGGCCGTAATGGATATACCTCTCCCGTTCATTTATCCTATGGTAGCTAGTCTGATTATGCCATTTTCTGGGAGAATGGCTGACGACGTATTAGCCTTTCTGGATGATGTTAGGGAAGCTCATCGGTTAGGGAATTGGTGTGATGCAACACGAGCTGTCTATGTCTAAGTTATGGTTAACAGGTGCTGCTGAAACGTATGTCACATACCATGAAACCCTTGGTAAAGCAAAGACATTTGACAAGGTCGCGTAAGGGCTTACCCAACGCTGTCGTAAGAGAAATAGTGACAGATTTTTCAGGGAACAGTTCATGGCATTAACACAGAAGCACATTGAGTCATAAGAGGCATTAACTAATAGAATATCTAAGGTGAACTAGCAGGCTTACAAATAGATGCATAATGACACGTTGCATGAGAATGCAAAATCCTTGTGATTTTTCCTCAGCTATCAGGACTGCCACATATCTGGAAGAGATAGATATTGTGTCTCAGAAACGAAGTGACTATGGTGTCTTCTCATCAGTTGTCAAATGCTACGGATGTGGATGAGGAGGGCATGTGACAAAGCAATGTTGCTAGCAGCAGTGCTTTGAATGTGGTGAGGTTGGGCATAAGGCACGTGACTGCCAAAGTAGAAAGCAGGATAAGAATAAAAAAGAGAAGCTTTCATTAAACGCGAAAAAGAGAGCGTTAACCGTCACTCGTCACTTCCAATAGAATGCGCTACTTTTTATCCACTTAGCGTCTTGTGTGTAAGGTTCGGCGTAAAATGAACATGTTTTACAACAAAACGATTTTAAGACCTGAAGATTACATCACAGTCTGTTGAAACCTTTTGTCGTAAATACAGAAATGTTCTATGCGATCTTGGCTTTCATATTTATGGATCCCATGAATTTGCACCGTTTTGGTGTAAACGATATTCGTACCCCAAAGGACCTAACGGTTGCTAGTTTATGTGTCTTAAAAGAAAGTAATACTGATGAACCAGGTGATGATGTTTGGTTTGTGGTGAGCTCAACTGCCCAGTCATCAGTGCCCGTACAAAGTCCCCATTTTTACACAGCCCAATTTTTGTACACAGTCCAATCTAGCCACTGTCATGAATCATGATGATGATGAAATGATGAGAACAACACAAACACCCAGTTCCCGGGCAGAAAGAATCCCCAGCTAGCCCGTAAATGGAACCCGGGCCCCCGTGATCCAGAAGCAACAACGCCAGCCACTTGACCACGATCTGCGAACAATAAGTCAGGTGATGGGAACACAGCTGCAAGCACATCGTTAGCAACTCTGCACTATGTGATAAAGGCAAAGATTTGCTAGGAAAAGATAGGGAAGGTAACGAAATTTTATTGTTTGGGTTCACAGTTTCTTTTTTCTTTTTCTTCAATCCAGTGGGTCCGTTACCAACGATGCCTATGACACAGCAAGGGATACAAACAGAAAGCAACACTCAGGTCTATAAGAAACTGTGCAGTGTCGCAAAGCATTTACAACCTTAGAATGAGGAATTCAATGACGAGCTTCTGGCTGATGGAATCATTGAAGACAACAGCAGCCCTTGGAGAGCGAATGTTTTTGTTGTGTCCGAAAGGTCATCGAATGGAACAAATAAATACGGGTTCTGTAGCGATTATCAGCTCCTAAATGCTAAGACTGTCACTAATGCATATTCCACCTTGAAAGCTACAAAGAACTCATCGGTCTGGGTGAATGTAAATACTTCTCGACCATGGACTTGAAGAGTGGGTACCACCGTCTTCAAGCAGTGGCAGAAGATCGGCCAAAAACAGATTTTTCCACTTCATGAGGAGATTACCAGCGGTGTAGGATATCCTTTAGACTGGAAACTGCACCATCTACATTTCAGAGGCTCTGGAAGGAGTACTTCGGGGAATGAAACCTTAGGAATGCGTGGTTTGATGAAAAGGATATGGAAGAACGCGTCAAAGGCTTTTTAAGCTATTACGGATAGCATACCGAACAGTCAGTGGCGAGAGTTTCTTCTGCATGTCTTCATGCTTGCCAATACCACCATTGGCCAGGATGGTAGCAGTATCTTTCCCCAATTGAGAATGTTTAGAGCTTTACGGGCAGGTCTCTCTAAGCAGAGCTGGAGTATGACAATTTACTCGCCAATTCGGCAGGATATCCTTCAGGAAAACATCCAGCTACTGTATCAATCAGTGCCGAGCCAAAATCAGCTTGCATAGCTGCCATTTGGTGGACCAATGTCCTACTGACTTGCTCAGTTTGAGAAGCTCGTTCTTTATGGAGAAATTCTAAGAAAAGGCCTTAGGTACTGCCAGAAAAAACCAAATGTATGGTTCCGATACGGGGATGACATGTTTGTGCCGTGGAGACATGGCCGGGAGGAACTAAGCCGGTTCCACGAACATCTGAATAGTATAAACTCGAGAATTCAGTTTACAGTGGAGGAGAAGGGAGACGTCAAATTACATTTCCTCGATGTGCTTATTTTTAAAAACGAAAATCAAAACAAGACATGGTTGTCTCACTGGGAGGTCCGCGATCGTTCATTAAGTAAAATATGGCGTTTCAGTCATCGATCGCTATTCTTTATTCTCAATAAACCGGTTATTGAGAATAAAGAATAGCGATCGATGACTGAAACGCCATATTTTAAAAACGAAAATGGTAGTTTGGGACACTCAGTATACCTCAAACCCACCCACACGGACCGTTATTTGCACCGGGATTCGAACCACCATCCACAACAGAAGCGGAGTGTCATGAAGACGTTAGCGGACGGAGCTAGAAATATTTGTGAACCTGAGTTTCTCGACGCTGAGATGGAACATCTCCACAATGCACTAATGAAGAACGGATATTCGCCAGCCGAAATAAAACGTGCGTTGGGACAGCCACGCAGAAATCACAGTGGCGTACAGGCTACTGCAAAATCTAAGGTTTTCCTGCCGTTTGTTAAAAATGTAACGGAAATAATATGGAGGATCTTGACGAAGCGGAATATAACCGTAATTTACAATACTACCAGGAAGATACAGAAATACCTTAAGAATGCAAAGGACACTCGCAAACCATTGGAAAAAGCTGGAGTGTATAGGATCCAATGCAGCTGTGGAAATGTTTATGTGGGTACCACTAAAAGAACGGTTTCAAAACGTTTGGAAGAGCACAAGAGAAATTGTGGAAGAGGAGAAACGGAACGATCAGCTGCTGCGGAGCATGTTTTCCAGCCAGGGAACCACCGTATTCGTTTCGAGGAGACGCAAGTACAAGCGGCCACAATCGGATATTACGAAAGGCTCTACAGGCAGGCAATCGAAATCGCTAAACACCCTAATAATTTCAATCGTAAGGAGGAGACCGTGAAATTAAACGGTATATGGCTCAAATGGTTCAAATGGCTCTGAGCACTATGGGACTCAACTTCTGAGGTCATTAGTCCCCTAGAACTTAGAACTAGTTAAACCTAACTAACCTAAGGACATCACAAACATCCATGCCCGAGGCAGGATTCGAACCTGCGACCGTAGCGGTCTTGCGGTTCCAGACTGCAGCGCCTTTAACCGCACGGCCACTTCGGCCGGCAAACGGTATATGGATGCTGGTGTTAAAGGAGATGTGTACCACCCGTCCACTACTGGGTGATGGCAACGGCGATCGACGGCAACGGACAGCGGCCAATTGCACTGACGTTTTCAAAACACGTGACGTCACGCCGCGACGCGGGAGCGCGCGGACACGGAATTTAGCGGCAGTCAGTAGCGAGCCAGTGGGTGTGTTGGACCTTACATCGAGCTACAGACGCCCTTGAAGATGTCTCCCGCAAACGGGGACGAAACGTTGGGATTTGACAAAGAATTCACCAACTGACCACGGCATAACTGCCCGGATAATTATAATGGACATTGCCATGATGTCATTGTGCGATAGAAAAATTTTACCCTTCCACCGGTATACCCTTCCACCGGTAATGCTGTACCACAACCCACCACATAAAAAGCAACACATCAGTAAACACCTGAAGATGACGAGCAGCTGTATCGTTGGAATACTGTGCAGGTTCCACATTATCCGACGCAAAGCCCGTGAACCAATAAAGCACTTCGGAACAAAATCGCATAAACGTCTGGCACCGAACGTGCAGAGGAACTAAGAAAATTATACAAAAAAATAATAGTAACATGCTCTTCTCAGACCATAGTCAAGATTCAATTAAATATAATCATAAAAGGCAATTTACTACTCAACTGTGCTTCGAAGCACAGTGGTATAGATATCAAATGTAGTGGTACTAGAAATAACGTAATATTAGTAGCTTAAAAAGATTTTTTAAGAGACTACTAGCGGTCAAAAACTTTGTTGCCTGCTTGACATATTTAACGAAACAACATGTTTCGTGGTAAATATCTTACCTTCTAGCTACAGTGTAAATTAGGAAACAATGAACGAAGGTACACACAGATATCAAGGTAGTTCTGTGCAATCTTGGCACGTGCTGCGGTCATACTGTGAAGAAAGAGAACGATTATTCCAATATCAAGGAATTATTGTATGTTCGTTTGCTGTTCACATAAAATATTTTAAATAATGATTCACTTTCGGGAACAAGAGCTCAACCAACTGAACTACACAAGCACGACTCACGACCGTTCCTCACAGCTGTACTTCCACCAGTATCTCTTCCCCTAGCTTCCAAACTTCACAGAAGCTCCTTTCTAAACTTTCAGGACTAGCACTCTTGGATGAAACGGGTATTGCGGAGTTATGGCTTAGCCACAGTCTGTGGTTTGTTTCCAGAATGACATTTTCCACTCTGCAGCGGAGAGAGAGCTGATGTGAACTCTCCAATTTTAGTCTCTATTCTGACACAGTTTTCATCCGCCAGGAACTTTCACATTAGCGCCCACTGAGAAGTGAAAATGTCAATTTGGAACCATTTTCTATGTTCACGTGAACAACGTTGCTCTGACGAAATGTTGCACCCGCTGGACACCGACATCCGACCGCTTACACGTGAATCTTTTCGTCATTTAAACCGTTATTAGGGACGTCATTACACATTTCTTCCCCATATGGATGTGTGGAATGTAGTATGCATTTCCGCTCTAAGAGAAAATAAAAGAAAAACGTACTATGAAGGCATTATTCGAATGGGGCGGAGAAACGGTAAATGTTATGTACATCTACATACAAACAACTGATTACAGTTGCAGAAAAAATTGAGTGATTTATTCAAAAGGAAGAGCTTCACAAATTGAGCATCTCAGTAACGCATTGGTCCGCCTCTGGGCCTTATCTATACAGTTCTTCGGCTTGGAATTGAATGACAGAGTTGTTGGATGTTCTCCTGAGGGACACTTCATATCATCAAAATTCCGAGACGGTGTATGACTGGGAAGATATCGGGCGAAATTGCTGGCTAAGGTAGCGTTTGGAAAGTACGATGTTCAAATGTATGTAAATTCCTTAGGGACCAAGTTGCTGAGGTCATCGGACCCTAGTTTCACACACTACATAAACTAAAATAAACTAATTATGCTAAAAACAACACACACACCCATCCCCGAGGGACGACTGGGACCTCCAGCGGGAGGAGCCGCGCAGTCCGTGACATGGCGCCTCAAACCGCACGGCCACTCCGCGCGGCGGAAAGTACGATGACAAGCAGTAGAAACTCACGCCGTGTGCGAATGACCATTATCTTACGACAGTATAAGCGCAGGATGGCTTGCCATGTAGGGCAACGAAACGAGGCGTAGAATATCGTCGACATACCCTTGTTCTGAGAGTGCCGAGGATGGCAACCAAATGGGTCCTGCTATGAAAAGAGAAGTCATCCCATATCATCACTCCTGATGCATGAAATGTATTCGCAGTTGCGAAATAGAAGGCATCTATCAGGTGTATAATGGAATGACGACGATGAAGCTTTTTGACGGAACGGGACGCGAACCCGTGTTTCCCGCTTATCGCTAGCTGTCACCTACCGTTAGGCTGTCCGAGGACACTTCAGGGCCAAATCCAAACTGCAATATTACGTCAACCATGTATTTGAAAGAACAGTTCATCGGACTCGTCAATAAACTCTGGGACCGCTGATCGTAACACTCGTGGTTTTCTGGCCATATAGCTGGCAACAGTCAGGTTGGTACCGCACCACCGTCCGCAATGTCCCTAAGCATCCTGGAGTCTTACCGAATGGAGTAGAATTGTCTTCAGTGATGAAACTCACTTCGGACTGAATCACGATGACCAGCGAAGACGTATTTTGAGGTGTCACAGACAGCATCGTTATACCAATCAGACTTTCGCCTACCATGTTGACCGACAACTGGGAGTGATAAGTCGGCGGTGCCATTTCTTTTCATAGCAGGGACTCTTTGTTTGTCATCCGCAGCACCCTTACAGCAAAACCGTACGTCAACAAGCTGTACGTTCTAGTTTGTTTCCCCTCAAGGTAAGCCATCCTGAGCTTACATTTCAGCAAGATAATGCTCGCCCCTGAAGCTGTTTCTCTTGAATAATTCTTCTAATTTTTCTGAAGCTGTAATCAGTTTTTTTGTCTGTACATTTACATAACATGTACCGATTTCTGACTCGTTCGGATAATTCCTACGTTGTGCGTGGTATTTTTCTTTTTTCCCCAGAGTTTACGTAATACTTTTGCTGTGATGTTGCTTGACAATGCTCATTAGGGCAAAATTAACTTGTCGTTGTATTATGGATTGTAGTATTTAAAAAATAAGTAATTTAATAGAAATACAAACGGCAGCCTACGCCAGCAAGAAAGGTCCTTAACGAAAGTAATAGAGGCTGTGGCCATAGATCCTAAAGGCTACTGAAAAGCGTTTCTTTCAACCGTAAAAGGTGCATGAACCTACTGCATTAAATGTAAGTATTTTATCAGTGTACCTGCCAATGTTGTCAAATCTTTGTTTCCAGTTACACATCAAATGAAAACTATTGCATTATAAGACCACTGCACTCTAGCTAATGACTGACAAATCTGTTAAACGAAAATTCAGATTCGTCGGTTCTTAGACTACGAAAAGACTGACAGAATGGCGAGAAACAGTTACCTACCATTGACTGCATAAAAACAGATCAGGCTCCTACTCACCTCGTTTTTGATTCTGATATACTTCGTCGAAGCCTACAGTGAAGGCGACGTGTTCGGAAAGTCGGTTTCACATCACATAGAGTTTCTTTTAATCTGTAACGAAATAATGACGTTATGGTGATGATTGAAATGAAACTTTTGGACCTCGTTTACAGAATGAATGAGTGGGCTTCAGTTCGCAATGTACATTTATATCACTGCAGCATCTATATCACTTGCTTAAATAATGTCATAGCTCCACAGCAAAGAGCTACTAATAGATAAGTCTTTATTGAAACTGGATTCAACCCTCAATTCTTCGTATGTAGAGAAGTAGCTGGAACGTGTAACTTATTGTTGCTAATAAATCATTTCGGATTTTCACCATTTCGGTACCAATCGGAAATTCATAAAAATGTAGTCCTTGTATGTCCAGGTGTGAGAACGTATTTCTAGACATCTGCATAGTGTGTTTTTGAGGGACGCGTGGGATTAGCCGAGCGGTCTCAGGCGCTGCAGTCATGGACTGTGCGGCTGGTCCCGGCGGAGGTTCGAGTCCTCCCTCGGGCATGGGTGTGTGTGTTTGTTTGTCCTTAGGATAATTTAGGTTAAGTAGTGTGTAAGCTTAGGGACTGATGACCTTAGCAGTTAAGTCCCATAAGATTTCACACACATTTGAACAATTTTTTTTTGTATTTGGGGCGGGATGTGAGTACCGCTCAGCAATTTACCTAGCTGGATGTGGGAAACTACCTACAAACCGCATCCACGCTGGCCTGCTCACCAATCCTCGTCATTATTCCGTGAGACGGGCTCGATCTGGAGCAGACTCGCCTTCCCATATCGCAGAAGCAGTGCTCTAAAGCGCTTGTCGATCCGGGGGAATCATTATTTCACAGAGACGAAAATGCATAACTGTTACCAACTATTTATTTGCAATTTGCTACCGTCAACTCTAATGTAGTTACAATATGCACAATATGTTACTGCATTAAACATATAGATGGTAAAACTTTTAGCTGTGATCCACGTACGCTCATAGTTACTTACGATACACGACATGCATAATCATCACTGGCTACCGTGTAGGCAAAAGAAGAAGAAAGATTAGAATTTGACGTCGTATCGACAGCATGCTCAATGGCGACGGAGCACAAGCTCTGATTACGAAAGGAAGGGGAATGAAATCGGCTATATCCTTTTCAGAGGTACTATTCTAACAGTTGAGTGGAGTGATTTAGGGAGATCACGGAAATCCTAAATCTGTTAAACCAGACGGGGATTGGAACCGGCATCCTTCCAAAGTCGAGTCCAGTGTCCTAACCATTGCGCCACTTCTCTCTGTTTGCATTTACAGTTCCTATCATCTTTGATACGACATGTAAAACACAAATCATCTGTGTAGTAATATGAAGAGTACTTACAGTACATAGTAAATGATATTTTAAATACTACTCAGCTGTAAGACTCCACCATCACAAAATACATTTCACGTTCATTAATGAACACTCTTTTCAGGAACGTAAAATATACAAGCCAAGGTCGCTGTTTAAAATTTTATTTTTGATGACCGATTTTGGCAAATCTAAGATGCCATCAAATATCAAGCATATTGCACCGCTTGCAGTCACAGCAAAGATGTTACTAATTCCAGGAAGTGGCTCTGTAATGGTGAACATACAGAAATACGATCGTAATTTATAAATCGCAAAGAAGCTACATCCAAGAAGTCGACAAAAGAATGTAATAAGTAAATCGTAGTATGTAAATATGTAACACAAGTAATCCAAAGCAGAGTGCACCGGAACAACAAAATCCCTTTAAAAAGTTTAAGAAATATTTTACATTAAGTTTCTCATAAAATTATAAAAGAACGTATCATATAGCAATTGTACTACGCACTGCTTATATAATCAAATAGCTACAAGGCAAGTGTAATATGGGAAATATATCGCAACTGAATAAACTTACAGATCACTCGATGTCTGGGTTTTAAGAGTACAGACACAATGCAAGAAGTACATCTCATAATGTATGTAGGTACATACCGCATACAAATCGTAGGATTATAGCTCTGTACCGGTACAACATAATGTCTACTAACGTAGCATGGTGTTCGAAGACTTGCTTTGATAACCATCGCCTATAAGACCAGAATTACGTAGTGCATATGTATATATACGTAATTTGCAATATATTTAAATGAGTACCATATCACAGTAACTGCAATTAATTCGTATAAAACCATGTAACACCATGGCAGCTCGGTGTCTAGGTGTGAACAATGTTCAGGGTGAAGAAAATATTGCGCTCACGGACCTCGCAGCGCGATTCCTCACATAATGGAAATAGAAAAATATCTGTAAAAAATTTTTGTCCTGCTCTTTGCGAGCAAACATCTCAAACATGTTCGGGCTCTCATGGGGTTCCTGTTCGTCGATACGTCTTGGCTCAAACTCGTCTAGGGGCTGAACCGCACGTGTCTCGTTACACGCCATAAATTAGACACGTGTGACCCTTTGGATAAATTGTCTGGCTGATGGCATGTTTCCGAAATGCAAATCTAAAATAACATATAATAACAGTAATAATAATAATAATAATATAGGGAACAAAATTAAGGACCCATAAATGATGTAGGCCACACAGTTGCGATTTGGTTAGATTAATGTTTATTCAGAAAGTAAACTAATAGCGAAAGTGGTCGTATTTAGAGTTACTGTTTCACTCGAGCGCATATCAGTTTGACACAGTTGTATCATTCACAATCTCTTCGCGAATTACGAGTCCAATACTCCACCTCACTAAATGTTAGAGTTCACATCAGGCGCGCGGTTGCTCACCGCTCAGAGACTAAGTCCCGCGATACCACACAACACGAAATTATCTTAGTTGTTTTACTTCCTAACTGCCTAAAAACCGACTGTCCGCTTTTGCGTCTCAATCCGAACTGTCCCTCTGCCCGTCTCCGGCCGCTTTTTCCCGCGGGCCGAACATCCTCGCTCAACTGACTAGGGAACTTCCTTTTCCTGAAGCTGTCCATGTGACTGGCAACAGCTTATTCTACATTATTTTACATTTTCACGTATTTAAATAATAAAAGCTTGACCACTTTCACGTTCTAAATAATGTAACAATAATATCCATTACATAATAAACGTTAAATTTTTAGATAAAACCAGTAGAATTTCCTTCTTAACTTTGAATGTCACGGCTAGTAGCCTTGCACCACTGTGCTTTGTGATAAATAAATAAAGAAGAAAAATATTATGCTACAAACCTTACAACAAATATTCCATTACCTAATGATTCAACACGGGGTGAAGCTGTCATCTTTCAACGTGTTTTGTCTGCAAGAAATGACGCTTTGTTACTTAACTGAAAATACTGATAATTTAAATTTACTTGTTCTTTTAAACAAATGAAGTTACAGCGTTGATATTTACACCGTTTGTCACTTTAATGATGCGCTTCTATATGAAATGTCGATCATTAAGATCGGCCGAAGCGTTCAGATTTTATCATTCAGGTCTTTGTTACAAAACTTGCAAAATTCACTCTATCATTAAATCCTTATCTATTACAGATAAGAATATTATTCAAGTTCTACTGGATCACCATGAAATTTTATGAAGGATGGTAGATTAAAATTACTATGGCCTCATTCCCTAAATTACTACAGAATTAAACTGTTTTCGTAAATGTTTCCCTTTAGGCCGTTCTTAGGTCTGCCATATTTAATACTGCTATGCCTCTCTGCCACAAACAGCTTCTACGGGGTTTCCCTATGACGTAGGTTCTCATCTGTCTCACTCGCACGCTACAGTACAATGGACATCTGTGAATTTCCACATCTCATGGCGAATCTGCGCTCTTTGTGGCACACAGTCCTTGACGACAGCGTTCATTTCACAATTACTGAACGCTGACTCTTTCGGTCATATACTTAAATGAGAGCGAAATGCTCGTTAACTCACAACTTATTTAGGCCAGTAAATGGACATTAAAGACTGGCGATCTGGCACTACAGTAATCACATGTATGGTAACTACCTCTGTCAGCATAACTAGCGGCACTTTGCATGTGGTGCAGTGGCAAGTGTTTTGGGTTGACATTCAGGAGGTCGAGGGTTCGATTCCTGGTTGTGGCATATTTGTTTTTATTTGTTAAAAGTAGTGAAAGTAGTGTGCATGGTACGGTATCTTGCATCTTAATCGTCACGCAGCTATTACGATGAGTCTTCTAAAAAACATGCGCAATTACGCCTACGAACGCAGAAATGGAGGTACAATCGTTTTTGTTGGTTACCTTTTACAGAAGCCTTTTGCCCGTCGTGGATGCGAATTGCTTCGTGCCACTGCATTTACTATATTCCAATCCCGTTCCCTGTGTACCCTCCCATCGAAATTATTTGCAAAGTACGTTGCTGGCCCTACTGTTGACGTAAGGCCCTAACGGATTCTAATGGACATGAAGGTGGGAAGAATAATAGTTGGTATTAATTGTCGAAATAAGCGCCGGACGAAATTTTGTGTGAGATATTTTTGTAATGCACTCCACAGTCCGAGAGTGTGAATTTTTCTTTGCCCTATATACAGAGCAATTAGCAAAAACAGTGATATCACTAATATGAAGTATACCAGTAACATGGACATCATGACAGTGTACGATTGACAAATTTTCAGAGTATATTGGAATAACGAAATTTCTTTTTTAGAACATTTTTAAGCCTAGGTGTGAACTGTATGTGTAAGTAGGCTGTTTATGTTTTCTTATTGGCAACGTTACGTAGCGCTCTGTATGAAAAGCACTGGCTGTGCTGTGTGCAGTCTGTGACTAGTTTGCATTGTTGTCTGCAATTGTAGTGTTGGGCAGCTGGATGCGAACAGCGCGTAGCGTTGCGCAGTTGGAGGTGAGCCGCCAGCAGTGGTGGATGTGGGGAGAGAGATGGCGGAGTTTTGAAATTTGTAAGACCGGATGTCATGAACTGCTATATATATTATGACTTTTGAACACTAGTAAGGTAAATACATTATTTGTTCTCTATCAAAATCTTTCATTTGCTAACTGTGCCTATCAGTAGTTAGTGCCTTCCGTAGTTTGAATCTTTTATTTAGCTGGCAGTAGTGGCGCTCGCTGTTTTGCAGTAGTTCGAGTAACCAAGATTTTTGTGAGGTAAGTGATTTGTGAAACGTATAGGTTAATGTTAGTTAGGGCCATTCTTTTGCAGGGATTTTTGAAAGTCAGATTGCGTTGCGCAAAAAATATTGCGTGTCAGTTTAAGCACAGTCATGTATAATTGTTCTAAGGGGACGTTTCATATGTCGACCCTTAGCCGAGGATGCCTCACTGGAATCTTCTGATTTTTTTCTTGTAGTTTGTGCAATTAGTGCAGCCTTTAAATCACGAAGTTAAGGAATTCTTGTACCTAGGCAGCAAAACATCCAATGAAGGACGGAAATAGGAGGACATGAAAATCAGACTGGTGCTGACAAAAAAGCATTCCTGGACAAGAGAAGACTACTTGTATCAAACACAGGCCCTAATTTGACGAAGAAATTTCGGAGAATGTACGTTTTGAGCAGAGAACTGAACGGTAGTGAGTCATGTACAATGAAAAAGCAGGAGCAGAAGGGAATCGAAGCATGTGAGATGTGGTTCTGCAGACGGAGTTGAAAATAAGGCCGAGCGATAAGGTAGAGGAAGTTCTCCGCAGAATCGGCGAGGAAAGGAGTATATGGAAAGCCCTGACATGAATAATACTTTTATTTTTTTAATAAAGTTTTTGAAATTAAATTTACTTTATCATTATTGAAGAGCTTTCTTATTACCTACTGCCTATGACCTGTTAAGGAATAATTACCATGGTACCAGAGCGAGCCATAGAGGGTGAAACCAGTAGAAGAAAACAAAAATCGGAATACATCCAGAAAATAATTGAGGGTGTAAGTTGCAATTGCTGCTCTGAGATGAAAAAGTACACACAGGAGAGGAATTCGTGGCGGGCGGTTTTATACCAATTAGAAGACTGATTACACAAAAATAAAATGGAGAGTCCCTAAAATATTGTATTCTTAAAATGTCATATACGACTTACAATATTATAGACCAACACCAGTACAACAACATGAGGTCTATTCGCTAACACGGTACCCGAACACTTGTACAAACGTTTCTATTACGATTTGATCACTTGTTACACCTTTTGGTCATAATATCATATAGGCTTAGGCTTTTATACATTTTTGATTAGAGATAATCTTTGCTTGTTCCTTAGGATATTGTTCTGACATAGATCCATACTGCAAATTATTTGCATACACTTACTATTATCTTACTGTGTGGTCTCAGACAAGATGCGTATTGCAACAAACTTTGATCTTGAGAACCATGTTCCTGTAGCACCTAGACAATGAGCCAGGTAGACATCGCGATACACATTAAAACAGAATGGCATATTTGATTATCTTTTTTCAACGTGACATTGTGTTTATATTACTATAGCTGCAAATTATTTATATATATTTATTAACTATCTATGATCTAATATTAGAAGCTTATTATACCAAACCTAGACATAGAAAATCATGTCACGTTACATCTAGACCTTGTGTTCTACTATGCACCACTTGTTACAAAGTTGGGTTGCTCTCTTCTGATTTGATGCCAGCTGAAGACTCTAATATGTGCATGTTACAGTAAACTTTACATTGCTGACTTCGTTCCCTTTGTTAACCGCTAGATGCTTATTACAACAAGGCTTCGAGCACATAGTCAAATTAGCCCCTATTCCTTATGTTCTACTGGTATTGCTTATAATAGTGTGATCTGTATGCGATAGTTTAATAATTCTGTATTTTAGTGGTTCCCCTTTGTTATCTACATGTTTGCGACATGTCCTTCATGCCTCGTTTCTTGTATCGTTACCACCTAGACATCGAGTGATCTTCTGTCTACTTATTCAGTGGCGATATACTTATCAGATTATACTTGTCGTATAACTATTGTGACTACATAGGCAACGGGTAATACAACTGATATACAACGATTTTGTACGAAATGAAATTTTACAAATTTTCTCAATTTAGACTTCGAGCGCAAGGTTACATTAGCACTGGACCCTTGTGTCATAATCTATATTGTTGTTACATGTTCTCCTTTTCTGGTGTTACGTTAACTGAACATTGTAATGCTATACATATTATGAGTATTATTTATAGTACTGATGTCCTTCCTTATGCTAATAGAGCCTAGGTATGGCGCTACCATGATTTTGTAAGGCATCTTGTAACATGTGTGTAGAATGTAACAACATTTACTTTGCTACTGTATTTACATCGCTATATTACAAATCATTTGTGTACACTTACTAATTACTTAGTTTCTGGTCTTATGCACTCCGTCTTCAGGCCAGGGTGGCCTACCGGGACCGTCCGACCGCCGTGTCATCCTCAGTGGAGGATGCGCATATGAGGGGAGTGGGGACAGCACGACCGGGCGGTCGTTATGATGGTATTCTTGACCGATCCAGCTACTCTTCGGTCGAGTAGCTCCTCAATTGGCATCACGAAGCTGAGTGCACCCCGAAAAATGGCAACAGCGCATGGCGGCCTGGATGGTCACCCATCCAAATGCCGTCCAAGTCCGACAGCGCTTAAGTGCAGTAATCTCACGGGAACCAGTGTGTCCACTGCGGCAAGGCCGTTGCATTTCTGGTCTAATGCCAGATGCTTATTACACCATGACTTCGAGCACCATGATACATTGGTGCCTAGTCCTTAGGTTGTTTGGTGTTGGCCCATAACATTGTGATTTGTATATGATATTTTAGAACTGCCAGGTTTTAGTGGTTCTGTTTTACCTACATACATTTTGATATGTGCTTCATGAATTAACTTTCGTTCTTTGGGGCCTAAAGCGCAAAATATGTCTTTTAATGCCATATTATTATGAATAATAGCCAGCTACACTGCCATGTAAATTGTTTATATTTTATCTAATTCACGATGAGCTCATTTCGGCAAATTGCCATCGTCAGGTGCTATGTCAGATCGTTGCTGTCATGTCCTGTCCGTTTTAGAATTATTACTTTCTCCCAGGTGCACACTGGAGTTGTATGTAGGATATTACTTGTTTTCCACATAGGCTATTTTTCTGACAGCTGGGATGACAGTCATACAAACATGTTATTTGATGTAAATCATATTTTCTTTATTGATAATCCGAGCACTTTCTGCGTGTTCCTAGAATGACGGCTCACCAGTTGACACGATATACAGGGTGAGTCACTAACTATTGCTACCTCAAGAAACTCCGACAGTATGATAGCAGCTGAAATGTTTATAGGACTAATGTGGCATAGGGCAACGAGGGCCACAATATTATGTTGGTTTCTTGTTGCTAGGTGGGGTCGCTTCAGAGATATGAAGGTCAACTTTGTTTTTTTTTTTTTTTTTTACATGGGATGCTATAGCTCGGTAATTATTTTCTGATAGCGGCTATCGAGACGAATCCAATGATGTTAAAAGTAAGGTGTTTGAAGGTCAACGAAGGTCACAAGGGTGGCATGAACGTACATTAACAGAAGTTGTTCGAAGTGATGACTATTGGTATCAATACAGTGCTGCAGTCTTCTTATCATGGACTGAGTGGTATTCCTAATCAGTTCGGCACTTATCGAAGCACATGCTCTGACAATTCTCTCTCGTATATCGTGCAAATAGTAAATATTCGCCAAATACGGCGTATCCATCTAACGTGCCATTGCCATGTAAACACTATTCGACATTTCGCAATACAACACTAAAAGGAACGGTAAGACTAGTATCGTCGAATCAATGTGAATGTGAAGAACAAGACGATATGCTTCCCGTTTACAAAGAATGCCAACGAAGTTCAGTGAGAGCTAGAGACTTATACACTGAAAGATATCGTCGACGTACTCACCCTACATTTAAATACGTGTACGATAAACTGAGAACAACTGGATCTTTAAAGCATCGGATATATAATCGGCAAAGGAAAGCTACTAACGAGGAAACGGAAATTAGTACTCTTGCCACCATATTCGAGATCCTTGTCTTAGTTCGCGTCAAATCGCAAGGGAGTCTGACATGAGAAAAAGTAGTGTTGTTCGATTCTGAATCGCCTTTAATGTCATCCTTACCATATCAGTCTCCACCAAGAATTAACTGGTACGGATTGTACGCGTCACATTTAGTTCTGCCGATGGACTCAACTTCCGATTCAGGGTAATGACACATTTATTAATTTGATTTTATGTACTGACGAGGTTACATTCTTGAACCATGGAAATTTTAATTTCATAACATGCATTATTGGGCCACTGAAAATCCATGTTGGCTGTGGGAAGTTGCACACCAAAAACGGTGGTCGGTGAATGTATGTTGTGGGTTTCTGGAGAACAGAATTATAGGCTCCTAATTGATCGAAGGAAATCTTAAAGGTAGGAAATACACCACATTTCTGCGAGAAACATTAGGTCTGTTATTGAAAGAAATACATTTAGGAATAAGGAAGAGAATGAGGTATCAACACCATAGGTGTCCGGCACATTTTTCGCTGATGGCTAGAAATGAGTTGCGGAGACAATTCCGAGATCGTTGGGTTGGACGCGGTGGATATGTGTCGTGGCAGGCTCTTTCGCCAGACTTTACGCCTCTGGATTTTTTCTTGTGGAGATTCGTAAAAGGCTTTGTTTGTAAAGACGTTACAAATTCACCAGAAGATATGCGAGAGAGACTTATCAGAGCATGTGCTTTGATAAGTGCCGATGCGATAAGGTATAGCACTCAATCCATGATAAGAAGATAGCAGCATGGCATTGATACCATTGGTGATCACTTCGAACACCTTATATAATTGGACGTTCATGCCACCTTTGTGTCCTTAGTTGACCTTCAAATACCTTACTGTTACACATCGTTGGATTCGTCTCGATAGCCGCTTTCAGGAAATAAGTACCAAATTATAGCATCCCATTTAAGATACCAAAGCTGACCTTCATATCTCTGAAGCAACTCCACCTAGCAACAAGAGACCAACGTCTTGTTATGGCCCCCGTTGTCCCATGCAACTTTTGTCCTATAAACTTTTCAGCTCCCGTCATACTTCCGCAGTTATTCTTGATGGGAATAGTTAGTGACCCATCCTGTATTGTCATATGACGGTAATGTATTTGCTTGAAGTCCGATGAACATATCCATTCTGTAAAAATATGTACCCCATCTTGTTGTATCTCTCCATATTGTGATTGTAATTTACTATGTATATGCTTTACAGATCCGATAATTTCAACTTACATTTACCGAAAGCGGTCGTCAATAATTTTCACATCACTCTCAGTCACCCTGACACTTCAACAGTGTGTTCGATTCCCGGCGGGGTTAGGGATTTTCTCTGCCTCGTGATCACTGGGTGTTGTGTGATGTACTTAGGTTAGTTAGGTTTGAGTAGTTCTAAGTTTTAGGGTACTGAAATGAAATGAAATGATCGTATGGTATTGTTGGCCGGGAGGCCCCATGCGGGGAAGTTCGGCCGCCGTAGTGCAAGTCCTTTTTAGTTGACGCCACTTCGGCGACTTGCAAGTCTACGATGATGAAATGATGATGGAGAACACACAACACCCAGTCATCACGAGATAGAGAAAATCCCTGACCCCGCCGAGAATCGAACCCGGGACCCCGTGCGCAGGAAGCGAGAACGCTACCGCAAGACCACGAGCTGCGGACTTGGGGTACTGATGACCATAGATGTTAAGTCCCATAGTGCTCAGAGCCATTTGAACCATTTTGAACTTCAACAGTGTCACGAATATATAATAATTTAGGAATGCCTAAAATATGGCCGAGTAAGGCAGCGCCATGTTTAACAAATTGAACTCCCTTCGGAGGAGGACGGTTCAAATCCCTGTCCTGCTATCCAGATTCAGGTATTCAGTCGTTTCTATAAATCTCCCCAGGCGAATGTCCGGACAGTTCCTTTGGAAGCGCTTGGCCGCTTTCCTTCCCCAGCCCTGAAATTTTCCGAGCTTGTGCTCCGTCCCGAACGACCTTCATGTCGACGGAACGTTTCTTCTTTCTAAAATTTTCCACATGATTTTCTGACTTGTTTAATAGTGCCTTAGGAAAGATTATTTTACTAATATTGTTGTTCAACTACACTCAGGTGCCTCTGTTATGTATTTCGGCAAATTAGGACAAGTTTCGTGGCTTGCTCGTTAACTACACAGCAGGAGCCTTCTGCATCTCGCAACACACGCGTGGCGTCATTAATGTAGTCGCAACTACGATCCGCGTGGGAAATGTCGGCATGTATTACAGGAAGGTCCCCGAGGGCTGTACGGGATCATTCCTGATTCATGAGTTGCAAAGCAGCCTTCGCCCGTGAAGTGGCACAGCAAGCGCCGTACTACCGCATTCCAAACTGGTGTTCTCCGCAGGAGGTTCTGGGGGTAGTTATCGCTCCGTTAAGTTTCTTTCCTACCAACGCGCCAGTCAACCTGTGAACTTGAAAATCGAAACTCGATCACCTACTTCCTCTTACTAAATGCACCGCGGTTCTACACCTTCCTCAATTACAGGGTGTAACAGGAATTAGAGACGAAATTTTCAGGATGCATGGCTTGGACATATAGGGATAAAATGTGTTACACGGATATAGGTTAGAACACGCTTTATTTCCATGTTAGAGCTCATTTCCTGTTTCCTTTCCTAATCACATTAATTATGGAAAACACACAGAAGCAGAACGTGCGAGCAGTACCTGAAACGTTTTCTTGAGTGAAATGCTCAAAACACTCTTTCGATTACATGTGGTTAGATTGTACAGTAAGTTGTGATCCATAGGTTCCCAGACAGTGTTTGTTACTCCAATTAGACCGAGATAATGTTGACATGTGACTCACTTCATTGCTGTACAATCATCAAATATTTATCAGCGGTTTATTGTTCATCACTGACCATGCTACATGTTTGCATCTGATTAGCTGGTTTCGAGTACAGTGCAAGGAAGTGTATTCTAATGCAGATTTGGGAGATGCCAATTTGCAGTACGGATTATCGGATGGTAATGAACATGGAGCTCAACTACTGTACTAGGAAAGATTTCCACAACGAGGGTGCTCTGACAGTAGAAGTTTGAAGCAACTGACCGTCGTCTAAGTGAGCATGGTACGTTTAAGCCTACTGCTCGCCAGTGGGGTAGGCCTAGAAAGGTGAGAACATCAGTAGAGGGACAAAGCCAGCATCACCCCACTCTCTGTTGTTTCCAAATTTATTCAAGATGGCGGCGATGACGTCATCCAAGATGGCGACATGTACACTTGGCAACATCGCATGACGTCATCCAAGATGGAGGATTTTGGCGGGAAAATAGGCCAATTGTGCTACGTCCACTAACCTAACCTCAAGAAAAAATGGCAGGATATTTGAATTTTGGCGGGAAAATAGGCCAATTCTGCTATGTCCACGAACCTAATCTCAAGAACAAAAAATGGCGAGAAGTAGGAATTCCTACAGGATAATGGATGCAAGGACAGTACTTGTCTATATTATTATTGATTATCATTTATTAACACTCATTATCATTTATTATTATTTATTAGTTTTTATTATTATTTATTATTATTGACCTGCCTCCACTATAACATTCCCTCCAAATTCCAATTCCAACACAATAAGGGCTGCAAAACTTTACTTTTGTTTATTGTTATTCATTATTAATCATTATCATTTATTAACATTCATTCTCATTAATTGTCATTTATTATCATTCATTATCGTTTATTGTCATTCATTATCATTTATTATTATTATTATTATTTATTATTATAGGCCGACCTCCACTACAAAATTGCGCCAAATTCCAACACCATAATATCTCGATAAGTGTACTTCTATTTATTATTATCATCTATTATTAATTCAAGATGTCCGATTTTCTCGGCGAGAAAGCCATTTTCCTTACATCCATAAAAAAATCTATCACAAGTTCAAATCCCAACACCATAATTGATCACATGGACGAACTTTCTCCCTCACTTATCTTGTCTCACTGGTAGCCTATCATAATAGCGTCAAATAATAAACTGCTCTTATAGTAACGTAAGTCATGTCCTTTGATTTTGCAGGGTGGAAGGGACTGAAGACTTTATTTGAAGCAGTACGGTCATCACTTGTTCTCCAACACAGTCAGCACACACATCTTTGATATCGCAGTGCAGTCGCCACGACGTCTGCGATCCAACTGAATTAGTTCAAATCCTCGCCACCCCTTGGCAAGCGCGCGGAGACACTGCCGACGCCTGTCACCAGAGGCGGCCGCTCGCGATGTACTACCGGTACGCTGGGGGGCGAGCCCAGCGATCGCTCCCACATCGTAAACGTGTTTTCGCTGGACACGCTGGAACTTGCCGAGTCTGACGTCACAGCGGCCCCTTGTCCGCTCACCACATGTATTCATCGCCTCCGCACTTTTCCCGCTAAAATTGCTTGCCTCGGAGCTGAATCACACAACGGTCGGTCGTTCCCTGCCACACTTTTGGCGCCAGAGTTGTTTTCCTGGGCACATTCAAACCTGTCGATGCCTACTGCTCGCTGTACACCAAGCGTCCTTGGGCGAGCGAGAACGCAGGCTACCCTTTTGGCGGCAAAGTTTGCTATGAACTGGAATCCGTCATGAATATATAACAGCGCGTTTGGTGCGCACTAGAACGCTCGCTAATTGGCTCTCTCCCGCACGCGCTTAATATCTGTACAATCGCTGCACCGCCGCACCTCTTATGTCACACACCCTTCACACACGCGACGGACCTAGTCTTCTGTAAATACCTAAGTACTTAATTCCATTTCGTTTTTAATCATATTTAATAATTCAATTTATAATTTCATATACGTATGCAAAGGTGTTCAACTACCTAATTTCAACTACTTTTCGAAGACCAGACAGCCACCTCTTCCTAAGAACCAGCGCCGAGTTTGAATTCTGGCAATAAAGAAAGGTCACTTCTGCTTTCTCTACCATCCGAACGAAATTGTTGTAAATAAAGGGCACTTGTACTTACCTCAGCAACCCGACCGCCACGTCCTCATAGGAACCAGCGCCAAGTTTGAAAAATGCCATTAAACATAACTCACTGGCGCTTCCGCCGCCAACCTAAGAAAATTGTTGCAAAAGAAGATCATCACCGCTAAACAAGCCACCAGCACTCAACCTCTTCGTACACATTTCGGGTAAATGGACTCACCCTGCACTGGGCCCATGGATGGAGGAACAACTTTATTTAAGAATGGAGTAAATGTATCACACCAACATGTTCCACACCATACAGACCTGCAAAACTCTCCTATATAACTCATTTATGATGCTCTAGACACAACCTTGCTAATCGTAAACAGTTAAAAATAACTCATAGCCCAGCCAACAGACATGCGAACTGCTCGTAAATAATGCACAACATTTACGTCCAAATAGCCTAACAACTGTTGGTTTTCGGAAATAAATTTAGTGCATAGGCTGATGGAAGGAGGAACGAGTGAACTTAATTTATTTGCGACATATCTTTTTGAAACTTTTACTTCTCATAGGTTTCAATATGTAAGGCTGACATAAGGCAGTTTCTGAACTCCAGTAGTGCACTACACGCGGCAACACAACCACACCCATCAAGATATTCATTCGAGTCCAGACCTGTAACTCCTCTACAGTTAAATTTGTCCATTTATTTGTATACTCACTCACATTCTGACCAGATTGCCGTTATTGCGCAAAAAGAGCTCAGACTGCGCTGTGCTGCTCAGGGAAGTAAGGAAGGACTGCACTCTATTTATTTCTAGCCCTTTTATTTAGTAGAGGAGTATATTTGTCACAAAACATCCACACTGATCCGACTGTGGTCATCTGACACAGCCCACAAACACGTATACAGCTCCTAATTTCACCACACAATATCAAACAGCTCTTAAATAATGCAGTACACAATATCAGCAGACGAGCTCTGTACTCTTAAACTCTCCAAATAAAGCACAGCACAGTGCACAGACATGCTCGCAAAATAGTGGAACAGATGCGCCCAAACACCCACAGCTGCCAAACCGACCAAAAGGCTCTGCTCGGCCTCCCCCACACCCCCGCAAACATGACTTCAACACAGTCGCATTCGCGCCTAAAACCGGAGAAATTGATATCGCCGATGCACCTTAGATCACGCTCCAAGGCATGTCCAGGCAGCGTACGCGCGTGCATGCGGTCGGGTGCGTGAGGGCGTTGCAGAGCCTTCACTCAAATTCAGCTTCCGAGCGCTCGTGACGGCTGACAACAAAGGGTACCCCCTCCCCCCCTCACACATGTGAAAGCTGCATTGTTCTTCTCATGTTTACCGCAGGTGTGTCAGGTCTGGACCTGCCTTCACATCAATTGTCAGAATAGCTCATAGCTCGTTGACACACACGATTAACGTGACCGGGAAAACATTTACTACTCGCATGCAACAGAGATGGTGACGGAAAACCAATCACTCTGATCTGCGCTGCAGGTGCGTGCAATCATTGAGAACACTATATTTATTTTTTCGAAAAACTTATTTAACCATACAGCATATCTATCACGCTATCACAAAAACCGACCCAGATGTGCCCCGGACCATGTTGCACAGCCCACAGACACGCACCCAATCATAATTTCAGTGCACACTATAGCAAACTGCTACGAAGTAATTCCTCACACAGATGTGTAGATACGCTCAGTACTCGTAAACTATCCTAAAAACGCATAGCAGAGCCAGCAGATCCGCTCGCAAAATAACTCAGCAGATATGCGCAGGTACCCCCCACTCCACATGCCCACAGGATCGTGAAGTCACCCATCCGTCTGATTTCAGACCTCGCACAGCCCCTGCTCGGCTTCCGCAATCGTGAGTTGGCGCGGTCGACGCACTCATCAGCGGTCATAGCACACACATATGTCCACCCAGGACCGCGATCCGTCACAATCCCGAGCCGCGACCACCGAACGCAGGTGAAAGTCAACTTTATATCAACATAGGATATTTCCAAAGTGCAGCCTCCATACGCTAGACACATCATAGCAGCACATGTCTTTACCTCCAATGACCGGTAGCACACTGCACATTGCTCCTCACACAACATTACACGAAGCTTTAACTAAACATAACTACAAATCCCTGCTCTCACCCCATCGTGTGACCAGCTATCTAAAACCATCTCAATATTATTCTTACTTTACAACATTTTTTTAAAAAAATAATATCTAGTTTACACCTCCCACCGCACCTAACCTCACACCCGTCTCACCATCAACATACGCAAACGTCCTCAACCCTATCTTGACACTCGTATATCACCCCACAAACCACGTCCATTAATCAATTTACCATTCTCATCACCTCTTTTCGAATTACAAACGTAGCCTCTATCTAAACACCAATGAACTCATCTTTCTCGCACTTTCAACAGTAAAATTAATTTTACACACACCCAGAAATACCAAACGCAATTAAAGAGTCAAACTTTTATACAGAGCATCAAGCAAATACCACACTCCCACGAATATTCAGATCCTGGTCCATTTTTACAACCTCCATCTTGAATTAAATATTATTACCATTGCCGCAACAGTCTGCCTGCGCTCGATTTGTACCAATTTTTCCGCTCTTAACTGTTGTGACTAGCGTTCTAATATCACTATCTATAGATTGCATAAATTTCCACATTAAAAAAATCTCACACCGCCGTTTAGAGACTACTATATCCGAACATATAGCATCATTCAACTATCACTTGCTCTTATCTAGTAACTCATCCATCAGGTCTGGGACAAGGCCACCCCTTTCTTTCTTTCTTTCAGCAGCAGGCAGCTATTTTTTTTTTTTTACAGTGGTGGCTAAATTGCGCCATCAACTTAACATCACCATTCTCGAAACATATCTTCAAATACCTAAACACACTTACTCAATTACACAGTGGTCGCGCTGAGAACATGACCTCCAATATTACAGTTCTTAATCCAATAACCACCGAAACAAGTACGAAATGCTCAAACTAACCCTATAGCGCCTTACAAAGAGTGTCCAAGCGCCGGCGGCGGCATGTCAAAGCCACATAGCTGTCCATCTAAACAGCCGTCCACTCAGCCCCCAGGACCAGAATGCTGAAGTGGGCTCACCCTATACCTGCTCTCCAGCTATTGTCTAATGACATAGAGTGCACAAATGGATTCCTGAATAGCGCAGATCTCTATCTCCCCCTTGCATCTCCAACAGGGCATGTAAACAGTGTCTCCCCCAGCCAGCGAACCCAACGTTATTCACCCTTCGCTCACAATTTCCACTCACACATATAAAACCATATTCACTCCTGCCAAAACTCACTTAATAATAAAAAAGGATTCTCCCTTTCCAAGCATATATGAGTATGCATTTATCTTCACCCATCTGATCTCTGCAATTTAAGTCGGAGAAATATGTATCTACTACCTTCTGCAACCTGTCTATAAACAGAACGATCTCAGTTACAACAACATGACCTTGTTTTGACCATTCGCCGGAAATGCGCGCAATGTTGTACGCCTCAAACTAGGTACAAGTTCAACAGATCCTCAACACCGTATCTTCTTTATCCTCTACCATCAAACAGTGAAAAAGTCATGAAGGCACGAATGTGATCGACCTCCAGCGCGGACAAACGGAATTCACAACACTCCCCCCGAATAATTCAGAGTGCGACCATCCAAGTATTCCTACCAGCTCGCAAGTCCGACACCTCAAACTACAGATGCGTATATGAACAAGATCATATTAAATATGCACATGCTGCTGAGACCCCTTTAAAGTTTGATCACCCACACTCTAAGCGAATGAGAAGCTGCCTCTGGCCCTTGTTCGAACAGTGTTTTCTAACACGCTTATGCACACTGCCGAGCATTTCGTCTTTCTGCCGCAACTTCGAAGTCAGTGTCTGATTCTAAACAGATATTACCACGGACTGATGCACGACCTCTCACAGGAAACTATACCTTGCACCTTGTAAATGATATTCTTACAGTCGATAGCATAACATTGAAAGAATTTAAATAAAGGACAGCCGCAACACAAGGAAACTAGAAGAGCCTGCTGGAGTTGTAGCGACTTCCCTTGAAAGTGATTGACCACCTCTACATTTAAACTCATATGTCGCTGTCACCGAATAGTTTATAACTCTGCGTTCCATTTCTAAGGATTGGTCATTTTTGCACACAAGTACGAGATCACCTTTTTCGATGCTGGCAACCCCGGAAGTTGCGGTCCATCAACCAAAATTTGTCCCTCAACTCAAGCAAGCATTGTCAGTCAATCATTATGTCGTACCCAATGCACAGGCGCGATAGATAAGGCACCAGCGATCTACTGTAATATTATCCATCACAGCTGATATCGCGATAAATTTTACAGTAAGTCCAACACTGGCCGATCATGTGACAGCTTGTTTTCTTCATTTCAGTATCATAGCTAAACCATCTTCCCCCATGAACCATGGACCTTGCCGTTGGTGGGGAGGCTTGCGTGCCTCAGCGATACAGATGGCCGTACTGTAGGCGCAACCACAACGGAGGGGTATCTGTTGAGAGGCCAGACAAACATGTGGTTCCTGAAGAGGGGCAGCAGCCTTTTCAGTAGTTGCAGGGGCAACAGTCTGGATGATTGACTGATCTGGCCTTGTAACATTAACCAAAACGGCCTTGCTGTGCTGGTACTGCGAACGGCTGAAAGCAAGGGGAAACTACAGCCGTAATTTTTCCCGAGGACATGCAGCTTTACTGTATGATTAAATGATGATGGCGTCCTCTTGGGTAAAATATTCCGGAGGTAAAATAGTTCCCCATTCGGATCTCCGGGCGGGGACTACTCAAGAGGACGTCGTTATCAGGAGAAAGAAAACTGGCATTCTACGGATCGGAGCGTGGAATGTCAGATCCCTTAATCGGGCAGGTAGGTTAGAAAATTTAAAAAGGGAAATGGATAGGTTAAAGTTAGATATAGTGGGAATTAGTGACGTTCGGTGGCAGGAGGAACAAGACTTTTGGTCTGGTGATTACAGGGTTATAAATACAAAATCAAATAGGGGTAATGCAGGAGTAGGTTTAATAATGAATAAAAAAATAGGAGTGCGGGTTAGCTACTACAAACAGCATAGTGAACGCATTATTGTGGCCAAGATAGACACAAAGCCCATGCCTACTACAGTAGTACAAGTTTATATGCCAACTAGCTCTGCAGACGATGAAGAAATTGATGAAATGTATGACGAGATAAAAGAAATTATTCAGGTAGTGAAGGCAGACGAAAATTTAATAGTCATGGGTGACTGGAATTCGTCAGTAGGAAAAGGGAGAGAAGGAAACATAGTAGGTGAATATGGATTGGGGGAAAGAAATGAAAGAGGAAGCCGCCTTGTAGAATTTTGCACAGAGCATAACTTAATCATAGCTAACACTTGGTTCAAGAATCATAAAAGAAGGTTGTATACCTGGAATAATCCTGGAGATACTAATAGGTATCAGATAGATTATATAATGGTAAGACAGAGATTTAGGAACCAGGTTTTAAATTGTAAGACATTTCCAGGGGCAGATGTGGATTCTGACCACAATCTATTGGTTATGAACTGCAGATTGAAACTGAAGAAACTGCAAAAAGGTGGGAATTTAAGGAGATGGGACCTGGATAAACTGAAAGAACCAAAGGTTGTAGAGAGTTTCAGGGAGAGCATAAGGGAACAATTGACAGGAATGGGGGAAAGAAATACAGTAGAAGAAGAATGGGTAGCTCTGAGGGATGAAGTAGTGAAGGCAGCAGAGGATCAAGTAGGTAAAAAGACGAGGGCTAATAGAAATCCTTGGGTAACAGAAGAAATATTGAATTTAATTGATGAAAGGAGAAAATATAAAAATGCAATAAATGAAGCAGGCAAAAGGGAATACAAACGTCTCAAAAATGAGATCGACAGAAAGTGCAAAATGGCTAAGCAGGGATGGCAAGAGGACAAATGTAAGGATGTAGAGGCTTGTCTCACTAGGGGTAAGATAGATACTGCCTACAGGAAAATTAAAGAGACCTTTGGAGAGAAGAGAACCACTTGTATGAATATCAAGAACTGAGATGGCAACCCAGTTCTAAGCAAAGAAGGGAAGCCAGAAAGGTGGAAGGAGTATATAGAGGGTTTATACAAGGGCGATGTACTTGAGGACAGTATTCTGGAAATGGAAGAGGATGTAGATGAAGATGAAATGGGAGATAAGATACTGCGTGAAGAGTTTGACAGAGCACTGAAAGACCTGAGTCGAAACAAGGCCCCGGGAGTAGACAACATTCCATTAGAACTACTGATGGCCTTGGGAGTGCCAGTCATGACAAAACTCTACTATCTGGTGAGCAAGATGTATGAGACAGGCGAAATACCCACAGACTTCAAGAAGAATATAATAATTCCAATACCAAAGAAAGCAGGTGTTGACAGATGTGAAAATTACCGAACTATCAGATTAATAAGTCACAGCTGCAAAATACTAACGCGAATTCTTTACAGACGAATGGAAAAACTGGTAGAAGTTGACCTTGGGGAGGATCAGTTTGGATTCCGTAGAAATGTTGGAACACGTGAGGCAATACTAACCTTACGACTTATCTTAGAAGCTAGATTAAGAAAAGGCAAACCTATGTTTCTAGCATTTGTAGACTTAGAGAAAGCTTTTGACAATGTTAACTGGAATACTCTCTTTCAAATTCTGAAGGTGGCAGGGGTAAAATACAGGGAGCGGAAGGCTATTTACAATTTGTACAGAAACCAGATGGCAGTTATAAGAGTCGAGGGGCATGAAAGGGAAGCAGTGGTTGGGAAAGGAGTGAGACAGGGTTGTAGCCTCTCCCCGATGCTATTCAATCTGTATATTGAGCAAGCAGTAAAGGAAACAAAAGAAAAATTCGGAGTAGGTATTAAAATTCATGGAGAAGAAGTAAAAACTTTGAGGTTCGCCGATGACATTGTAATTCTGTCAGAGACAGCAAAGGACTTGGAAGAGCAGTTGAACGGAATGGACAGTGTCTTGAAAGGAGGATATAAGATGAACATCAACAAAAACAAAACGAGGATAATGGAATGTAGTCAAATTAAATCGGGTGATGCTGAGGGGATTAGATTAGGAAATGAGACACTTAAAGTAGTAAAGGAGTTTTGCTATTTAGGGAGTAAAATAACTGATGATGGTCGAAGTAGAGAGGATATAAAATGTAGACTGGCAATGGCAAGGAAAGCGTTTCTGAAGAAGAGAAATTTGTTAACATCGAGTATAGATTTAAGTGTCAGGAAGTCGTTTCTGAAAGTATTTGTATGGAGTGTAGCCATGTATGGAAGTGAAACATGGACGATAACCAGTTTGGACAAGAAGAGAATAGAAGCTTTCGAAATGTGGTGCTACAGAAGAATGCTGAAGATAAGGTGGGTAGATCACGTAACTATTGAGGAGGTATTGAATAGGATTCGGGAGAAGAGAAGTTTGTGGCACAACTTGACTAGAAGAAGGGATCGGTTGGTAGGACATGTTTTGAGGCATCAAGGGATCACAAATTTAGCATTGGAGGGCAGCGTGGAGGGTAAAAATCGTAGAGGGAGACCAAGAGATCAATTCACTAAGCAGATTCAGAAGGATGTAGGTTGCAGTAGGTACTGGGAGATGAAGAAGCTTGCACAGGATAGAGTAGCATGGAGAGCTGCATCAAACCAGTCTCAGGACTGAAGACCACAACAACAACAACAGCTAAACCATACATCCTCTACTTTGCAGGTATCATTGCGAACATTCATAGATGACTGCTCAGCACGTCCATTCAAACTTAATTCTCGAACTCATAACTACGATCAAATTATACCAGACAACGCTATACATATTTCTACGACCTTGCATATGGTGGTTACAGAGCTATCATCCTCACCTTGGCATTGACCAACCTACCCCGCAGCATCACTACCCAATTATTCCTCAACCAAGCAGACGAATACAGCTACACTCCAACTCTCTTGACTGACTAGAGCTTTCCTAGTTCTAAACCTTCCAATTGCACCACATTTCTCGAAATGTGTCCAAGTCTTGGAGCTTAGCACACCATATCGATCTATAGTAACAGATCTCAAAGTGCCTTAATTTGAGAGCACACAGCTAAGAAGAACAAGAACGGAGCAATATTTATACACAATGTAGTTCGACGCATTTTTAAGTAAATCATCCAATCTATCATGTGTAAAGAATTGTTCTAGAGTTGGAATGAATATCTTGATGGGTGTGGTTGTGTTGCACTACTGGATTTCAGAAACTGCTTTATGTCAGCCTTACATATCGAAACCTATGAGAAGTAAAAGTTTCAAAAAGATATGTCGCAAATAAATTAAGTTCACTCGTTCCTCCTTCTATCAGACTATGCACTGAATTTATTTCCTAAAACTAACAGTTGTTTGGCTATTTGGACATAAATGTTGTGCATTATTTACGAGCAGTTCGCATGTCTGTAGACTGGGCTATGAGTTATTTTTATCTGTTTACGATTAGCAAGGGTGTGTCTAGAGCATTATAAATGAGTTATGTAGGAGTGTTTTGCAGGTCTGTATGGTGTGGAAGATGTTGGTGTGATACATATACTCCATTCCTAAATAAAGTAAATTTGTTCCTCCATCCATGGGCCTAGTGCAGGGTGAGTCCATTTACCTGAAATGTGTACGAAGAGGTTGAGTGCTGGTGGCTTAGTTTAGCGGTGATGATCTTGGTTTGCTACAGTTTTCTTAGGTTGGTGGCGGAAGCGCCAGTGAGTTTTGTTTAATGGCAGATTTCAAACTCGGCTCTGGTTCCTAGGAGGACATGGCGGTCGGGTTGCTGAGGTTAGTACAAGTGACCTTTATTTACAACAATTTTGTTAGTTTGGTAAAGAGAGCAGAAGCGACCTTTCTTTATTGCCAGAATTCAAACTCGGCGCTGGTTCCTAGGAAGAGGTGGCTGTCTGGTCCTCGAAAAGTAGTTGAAATTAGGTAGTTGAACACCTTTGCATACGTATATGAAATTGTAATTGGAATTATTTAATATGATTAAAACGAAATGGAATTAAGTACTTAGGTATTTACAGAAGACTAGGTCGGTCGCGTGTATGCAGGGTGTGTGACGTAAGCGGGGCGGCGGTGCAGCGATTGTACATATATTACGCGCGCGCGGGAAAGAGTCAACTAGCGAGCGTTCTAGTGCGCTTCAAACGCGCTGTTATATAGTCATGGCGGATTCCAGTTTATAGCAAACTTTGCCGCCAAAAGTGTAGCCTGGGTTCTCACTCAGACATGGACACACGGTGGACGGTGAGCGGTCGGCATCGACAGGTTTGAACGTGCCCAGGAAAACAACTTTGGAGCCAAAACTGTGGCAGGGAACGACTGACCGTTGTGTGATTCAGCTCCGAGGCAAACAATTTTGGCGGGAAAAGTGCGGAGGCGACGAATACACGCGGTGAGCGGACAAGGGGCCGCTGTGACGTCAAACTTGGCAAGTGCCAGCGTGTCCAGCGATAACATGTTTACGATGTGGGAGCGATCGCTGGGCTCGCCCCCCAGCATACCGGCAGTCCAGCGCAGGCGGACACCTCACGTGACAGGTGTCGGCAGTATCTCCCCGCGCTGGCCAGGGGATGGCGAGGATTTGAACTAATTCAGTTAGAGCACGGACGTCGTGGCGACTGCACTGCGATATCAAAGATGTGTGTGCTGACTGTGTTGGAGAACAAGTGATGACCATACTGCTTCAAATAAAGTCTTCAGTCCCTTCCACCCTGCAAAATCAAAGGACATGAATTACGTTACTATAAGCGCAGTTTATTATTTGACGCGATTATGATAGGCTAGCAGTGAAAAAAGATAAGTGAGGGAGAAAGTTCGTCCATGTGATCAATTATGGTGTTGGGATTTGAACTTGTGATAGATTTTTTTTATGGATGTAAGGAAAATGGCTTTCTCGCCGAGAAAATCGGACATCTTCAATAAATAATAAACGATAATCATAAACAGAAGTACAGTTATCGAGACATTATGGTGTTGGAATTTGGCGCAATTTTGTAGTGGAGGTAGGCCTATAATAATAAATAATGATAATAAATGATTATGAATGACAATAAATGATAACGAACGATAATAAATGACAATGAATGATAATGAATGTTAATAAATGATAATGAATAATAATGAATAACAATAAACAAAAGTAAAGTTTTGCAGCCCTTATTGTGTTGGAATTGGAATTTGGAGGGAATGTTATACTGGGGGCAGGTCAATAATAATAAATAATAATAAATGGTAATAAATAATAATAAATAATAATAAATGATAATGAATGTTAATAAACGATAATCAATAATAATATAGACAAGTATGGTCCTTGCATGCATTATCCTGTTGGAATTCAAACTTCCCGCCATTTTTTGTTCTTGATGTTAGGTTAGTGGACATAGCACAACTGGCCTATTTTGCTGCCAAAATTCAAATATCCTGCCATTTTTTATTGAGGTTAGGTTAGTGGACGTAGCACAATTGGCCTATTTTCCCGCCTAAATCCGCCATATTGGATGACGTCATGCGATGTTGCCAAGTCTACATGTTGGATGACGTCATCGCCGCCATCTTGAATAAATTTGGCCGGAATGGAGAGTATGTTGAAGATGGCCTTGTCCCTCTACTAACATGTTTACTGGAGAAGGAATTCCTTCGTGAAATTAACGACAGCCCTCGTCTCAGCCGGAGACAACAAGTGTTGTTGACCAAATGAGTTTCGGGAGAGTGCTGCATGAGAACCTGTTGTATCTGTACCACGTACAATGTGGGCAGGCACTATCCTCATCTGATTTTCCTGCATGGGTAGACATTTTTTTGGCACTAGAGCCCATACCGGCGTTGTGGGACGGCATCTCGGGATGCGTATGTGCCTATTCTATTATTAATAGACATCTCACATAAATTATAATCTTATGAGCACCCACCGAATAGCTACAGAAAGGTCGCGATTAGTAGGAAGGCTCTTGAAGATAGACGTAAACTATTCCTACAAAGTCTATTTACAATATTTTAAGATCTTGGTTGAAATTATATACTGCGACCCTATACCTAGAGCTCATACTGGGATTGTGGGGATAAGATTAGAATAATGACTACATGCACAGACTCATTTAAACAATCATTCCTCGTGTGCTCTGTATGTGAATGGAACGGGAGGAAACACTAATAACTGGTATAGTGGGACGTTCCCACTGGCATGTGGCCTGATGAGTATAGATTTAGATGTAGTCGCTCGCAGGCTACCATCTTGATAATTAATAGACGGCCTCGTCTCTGTTTCAGATTAATGCCGAATACAGCGACCCAATGTTGCCAGATGAAGTGTTGTTGTATTGTTTGTGAGAGTGGATGAATAAGTGATTAATAATGGTAATTGTACTGTATTTAAATGTATTGGGCTGTATGTGACACCATCACAAAAATTTACTAAATGTTTCGAATGTCATTTTAGCTCTACTCGTTGCGTTGTATTGCAACAGCCTGTCAGTAAGTAGCATTTACTTCTGTATGTGTGTCATCGTTAATACTAGTCTGGGGATGTGAACTGACCACCTAAATGTGCTACTGAGCTCAAAGCCACTTCACTTACATGAAGCTAAAAATAAGCCTGTGTGTGTGAAAACCGATCCCATTTATAAGCAAATAAATAAGAAAACCAATTATTTCACGTTCAGTAGACTTGGTCAGTGCCAACTGTTCAAAAAAAAAAAAAAAAAAAAGACTTAACTGTATAAGAAAAACCAAACTGTAATGTCGACCTGTGTAGTAATGAACCCTGAAACACACGAAAATTTCTGCACTAACATACGGCCCTGGTAAAATAAAGGAACTGACAGAACCTACATTGGGCAAAGGATACGAAACAATCACGTACTATGAATCTCACATGAAAAATGAAGTACTGGCAGAAACAACAACACAACAAGATTCAACAACAGCTAACAACAGCTAAAAAAATACTGCGAAAAGCTAACTACAGTCGCTACAGGGAAATTGGATTCATAATCTTGACACAGAATGCCAATGAACCACTTGTCTCAATCTTTAAGTACTGAAATTTCAGTTCGGAAAGAACTTATCATAAACATCTTTATAGAATCTAATTCGAAAATTCATTTAATGTAATACCATCCATGGTATAGTAAAATAACTCAGAAAATCAGTCAGCAGAATAATTATCAAAAACTCGACTGTGACGAGGGTAAAGTGGACCAACAATTCAAGTCTCTAAAAATTATAAAAAAATTATTAATTCATCAAATAATATCTTGTTCTTCATTTCAAAACCGTTTTTATGACCGTACGCTATTCAGCCATAGTTCGAGTCATCATTCCTCCTCGTAATAAATCTGCAACACACATAGTTCCAAAAGTACGTCCATTCATTACACTGTACACTCAAGCAATCCGCATCTGCTGCACACCGCAGCTTTCAACTACACAGTGTTTCCACCGCAGGTACAGATACTGTTGCCTAACAACTGTTTCTCCGACCACAATTCTTCAAATATATCCTTTTCCTTTACGAATATTAATACATCCAATAACATCACCAAAAAATCTACTGCGCGTCAAAGATTCTACGACTCCACAGTGCTACCATTGCAGACACAGATACTATTGCATAACAACTGTTTCTGTGACCACAGTTCTTCACATATATCATTTTTCTTTACAAGTAGTAACACATCCAGTAACACAGTCAGAAAGTAGACAAGCCTTAATTAATTTAACATATTTTTTTACAAATACGTAACGCGTTTCAAAATTGCCGACTCTGTAATTCGTCTTCACGAAACTGCGTTACATCGTGGCTAAATTTATATTACAGCATCTGATCGAACTGCTCCCATAGCTGAGTTGTCAATAATGGAAGATAAACAAGAAAACACTCCCATTCCCACATTCTTTACACGCACAAAGATCCTAATAATTGCATCTCTGCCCCAAAAGCAAGCTGCCAACCTCACTTAGCTCACAGCCGAATTCACCAATGTCAGCTAAAGTTAAACACGTTTTAAAATATTGCCACCACTATATATATATTTGTTTTGTTACTAAGCAAGAAAACTCCACTGTCAAGAAGCTCTAAACGTTGTTCACATTTTGTAGGTTCGGCTGTTAGTTATCAGATACATATTACTATAAAATACGCCTGAGCACAGCGAACTGCACGAATCTACGGAGGTGAAAAAAGTCACAGGTATACAGTCAATGTAATTCTTCTGGATTTGAGGCCGCAGTGTGATCTGTAAAATTCCGACGTTTCGGCGACTATTGTAAGGCGCCTTCCTCAGGGTGTATTGCTAAGTGCTGAATGAGCACTAGTTTGGATAGTTATACACTATATAGGAGTTAGGAAAATATCCTGAGATAGGCGCCTTGCAAACAGTCGCCGAATCGTCGGAATTTTACAGATGACAATGCGGCCTCAAACCCAGAAGAATTTTATTGACAGTGACAACGGCCGCGGCTGCCTACGATTACATTTAACGAACCTGTATGGGCAGGAGATCTACGCAAACATCAGGTAACTCGAATCACTGAGACTGAAAAGAGGTAAACTGCTGAATGATCTTGCTTTCCTGAAGAGATGTAGGAATGCCAATGTAGTATCAACATTTTTACGGCTGACGTCCCACATAAAATCATACAAGACCAGGAATATCTGAGGATGGCAGTCAGACGGTCGACAGGTTAACTTTCCAACAAGCCACAAGGTCAAACAAAAGTACCACTAGTAGCCAGGTGACGAAGTTCGACAAATTGCAACGGAAAACAACAGATGAAGGACCGATTCTAGACACGCGACGAACAATGGTGAACCACTCCAGCAACACCTTGAGCGATGAAGCCACAAAAAGTTTGACCAAAGTGATGAACCGTGCAATCGCACCAAAACTAATACCGAAAGAAGACGCTATCGAATCAGTGGTGGCCTTTGCTTGTCATCTACCATAACGAGCAGCAGAGAATATCCGACAAGAAACAGTACGGGTCTTGGCTTACGCAAAGCTTCAGAAGCAAAACATCAGTTAACGAGGAACGTCATGCCATGAGGGAGCTGATAGTGGTAATACAGGTAATACAGGTGGACAAGGGAAAAGACACCGTAGTGTTGGACACAGTAGATTACGACAAGTGGATGGAGGATCTTTTGAATGAGCCCATTTAACATAAACTTAAGGGAGATCCGACGGCCATGATAATGAAATCGACGCAAGCGCTGCTAAAGCAAACCAGGATGGATTCTGACACAACCCGAAGACTCATTCCACAAGTTGCACAGGCACCAAGAATATATGGTGTACCAAAGATCCACAAAGAAGCCTTTGCTTTAGGGCCGATAGTGAGTAGTATTAACTCACCGACCTACAAATTAGCGAAAGAACTGCTTCCGAAGCTTAGACGTTTAGTGATCCATACAGATTCATTCGTCAAGGACTCCACTCATTTTATGGCACTTTTGAAAGAAAAGCGTGTATCGAATAGGGATCTGATGGTCAGTTTTGACGTGAATTTTTTCACGAATGTACCCGTGACGGACACCATGAACATCTTACAGGAACGTATCGCACCTGATATCAGCGAGCTAGTGCGCCACTGTTTGACGACCACCTATTTCAGGTGAAAAGGGTTCAAATGTGTGTGAAATCTTAGGGACTTAACTGCTAAGGTCATCAGTCCCTAAGATTACACACTATTTAACCTAAATTATCCTAAGGACAAACACACACACCTATGCCCGAGGGAGGACTCGAACCGCCGCCGGGACCAACGGCACAGTCAATGACTGCAGCGACCAAGACCGCTCGGCTAATCCCACGCGGCGAGGTGGAAAGGGGATTTTTATGAGCAGAAGGACGGTGTAGCTATGGGATCCCCTCTTTCGCCGGCCGCAGCAGACATTTTTATGTAACCGTTCAAAGAAACAGTCGCACCATTACGCTCAGATACCTTGAGGACACCATTGTTATTTGGTTACACGGAGAAGAAGAGCTTGGGAACTTTCACGAACATCTCAACCAGCAGCATAGCAAAATTCACTTTACCATGGAGCTAGAAAAGAACGGGGTATTGCCATTTCTCCACGTGGAAGGTTACTGTAAGCCAGAGGGGATGCTTGGACACAGAGTTTATAGGACGCCCACCAACACGGACAGGTACCTGCGTGCATCCTCCCACCAGCATCCTATGCAAAAGAGTTGAGCTCGGCAAACTTTAACTGAAAGAGCCTACAGGATCAGTGACAACCTGCAAGCTGAGCTGCAGAACCTCAGGTCCACTTTTGTAGCCAATGGCTACGACATGAGGATGATACACAAAACCATGGCGCCGAAGGAGGATGAAATAGGGAAATGCAGAACGAAGCACAGAACACCGTCATGCTACCATATGTACAAGGGGTTACTGAACATCAGCGCAAAATTCTCCGTCGGGAAGGCATTAAGCCGATTTTTCGTAGCAACAACAAAGAAAAAGACATTCTGGGCTCGACGAAAGATACCATTGACCAGTTTTATACCGCCGGAGTTTATGAAATCGGGTGCGAATATGGACTGGTGTATGTAGGTGAGACTGGGCGTTCATTAAGCACAAGGTTAACTGAACACGAGAGATATATCCGCCTCAAACAATACAGTAAATCAACGGTGGCAGAACATCAGGAACAGCGCAGGATGAAGATCGAATTTCGAGAGGCCCGCGTACTAGCGAAACCGCCGTTTAATCTGGGGAGGAAGGTTAGAGAGGCTATAGAAATAGCCAAGCGACCCGGCAACATGAACAGAGAAGACGGGTACCGACTTCCAGCGTCTTGGCTGCCAGCTGTGACAGCTTTGCGGAAGGACAGCTCTCGCAAAGCAATAGGCGCGAGGTAGGACACAGCGGTGGAGGGTACACAGAGCGCTGACGCGGCCTAGTCGATACTAGGCAGTTAGTAAAGACCGCTACGCTGGAGTCGCCGCTCAGTCTCCTATTCGCCGATTTACACTAATGGCAAACAGTAAAGGAAACTCCAATGGAAAACGTTCATTCCCGCCAATGACAACACGCAATGCAAAGACGAATAAAACGAACTCCTAATACCCTTCGTCCTCACCCTCACATCCAGTGACAGCACTCCTCCATAGTATGTAAGTATCCAAAGAAGTGCTCATTCAGCAGTTAGCAATACACCCTGAGGAAGGCGCCTTGCAACAGTCGCCGAAAGGTCGGAATTTTATAGATGATAGCGCGGCCTCAATCCCAGAAGACTATTATTGACTGTGACAACGGCCGAAGCCTACATTTGTATCACATGTATACAGATGGCGGGAGTATCGCGTACACAAGGTATAACAGTGCAATGCACTGGCGCAACAGTCATTTGTACTCCGATGATTCATGTGGAAGGGTTTACGACATGACTATGGCCGCACAACGCGAATTAACAGACTCTGAACGCGGAGTGGTAGCTGGACCTGGACGCATGAGACATTCCATTTCGTAAATCGTTAGGGAATTCTGTATTTCGAGATCCACATTGTCAAGAGAGTGTGGAGAATACAAAATTTCAACCATTAGTCTCAACATGGCCAACGCAGTGGGCGATGCCCTTAACTTAACGACCGAGAGCAGCGGCGTCTGCGTATTGTCAGAGCTAACAGACGACGAAGAACCATTGAAAGCAGTGGATTCATTTGGATATAACATTGACGAAAAAAGCGAGGTTACAACTTCATACGGCAAGAAGATGCTGTATATTTGGACTGTCATGATGTGTTAGATTATGCTCATAAGGGACAAACTGTCACGAAAGGGTACTACCATCTAGACGAGGTTACGGAGAGGAAGAAGGAGTTTCGGATGGGTTTTTGCTTCACAGGAACGTAAAACCTCATTCTGCACAGGAAACGTTATGACACCTTTGAGATATGAAACCATGCGTCATCAGTTTTCTGACATGGGCCATAGTGGCTCTCCCTCTAATGTGTAATCCATAGCGCGGTAGCGGTTGCCAGATTGTATTTGAGATAATCCGTTTCATGAACAGCTGAAATTTAGACCAAGTCATTCATCATCGTTCCTTCATCGCACAGCATTATTTCATAATAGCACCGTTGATCTGAAGATGACAGCATACACGCGATCAACGCAATAAAATGGTTCATATCAGACGTTTTCTTGTCACAAAATTAATTCATTTCTCTCCAGCTGACGATGCCAGTTATTTAGACGTAATAATTATGTGTATTTAAAGAATATATATACATTCTCGTGGATACCAATGTAAAAATACATATAGTTCTGCCGGAAAAGCACGTGGCCGTGGATAGCACAAGTTTCGAGTCCTAGCCTGGAACACAGTTTCAGTCTACAGAAAGCTTCATCTCACCGCACTCTCTGCTGGTGAAAGAAAAATTATGTCTGCTGAAAAGTGAGTGTATCTAAAATCCTCAGATTCTGTTTTAAATCTCTGACGACGAGACAAACTTGGCTGACCAAAGAGCACTACTTTTCACAACCAATCGAACTGGAAGAACCACACTGGAATGATAGATAATTCGGCTTTCTCGATTCCTAATATAATTTTTAACTTAGTATTGCCCACAAAAATCAAAGAGGTACCCTTAAGTACCAACAAAATTCAAACCATACGATTCAGTCACCATTGTCGACATATTTTTAACTACAAATTCTGAGTCAAAGAGGAGTGAAGCAGTGTTGCTAGTGAGGAAGATGAGTCACCAGTTTGCCTGGAAATGAGGAAGTGAACAGCTGGTCGGCTGGAGTGCATTGGTTAGCAACCAGCCTGTGTACTGGAGTCACATGGCTGCTGCAACCGCTAAGCTGCGACGGCAGTGCCGAGCTTCAGGCATTGAGTGTAGGCTCACTGTCTGTCACTTCTCCTTGCCGTATACAGAATACGACGCACGGACAAATGGTGCGAAGTTATACGCAATGAGTGAAGGCTGCCAACTTGCCATGTTCCGACTCCCATGTTTGTATTAGGGACCCCACACAGGAGCTACGCCTGTCACGTACCAACACGTGTTGATGTGGAAGTGACGGAATCACATTAGCATGGTGCTGATCTGTGGCTGGAAGAGGACAGATAGTTTTCCCGCCAATGCTCGCTGGAGTTAAGTGATCGTCTGCTTGCTGTGATTCACCGTGCTTTTTGGTCCGGTAGAGGCTATTTAATTTGCTCTCATCTTTACTGCTGTATTATGTGCAGCAGTGTGACTGGTACGTGAAGTGTGGTTCCTCAGTGTTCCAGCGACGTATTTTGGCATACATTATTGTTGGACAGTAATAGGTTGATGTCGCCGGGCAGACACTGTGGTTGAGCAAGTGAATGAGAAACATTGCTTTGTCTGTCATTGTAATTCGTTGTGGCATTGTGTTATAGTTGTTATGTTTGTGTCATGTGCTTGGTTGAGTTAATGTTGTCTCCTCAAGTGAGTTTGTGTACTTTTCAAATGCGTATGTGAGCGCTTTCGTCTCTATTATAGGCGAGGGCCCAGTTTTGGAATCTCACTCTTCCTTCTCGTTTGTCCCATGTTTTAAAATCATTGTTAATGTTGGGTTGTCTTTTGCTTACATATGTCTGTAACTGTGTGTCTTTTAACTGATGTTTTATTGAGAAGTTAAAATATGGAGCTTGCCACCATTCCATTACTTTTGATTATCTATTGCACTGGCAGCGCCACGAATGTCTAACGGATGGTTCAACATATTGTAGCTATTGATCTCAGGCTGCCACAACTTGATTGTGTGAAATTTAGTGCGCCAGTTATGTGAAGACTTCAGTGTATGCCAAGTTAATTAATTTCTATTTGTTTTGCATGATTTAGAGAATTTTGTGTCGAACAATTGTTCAAAATGGTTCAAATGGCTCTGAGTACTATGGGACTTAACATCTGTGGTCATCAGTCCCCTAGAACTTAGAACTACTTAAACCTAACTAACCTAAGGAAATCACACACATCCATGCCCGAGGCAGGATTCGAACCTGCGACCGTAGCAGCCGCGCTCGAACAATTGTTTTTGAAGACATTACTAACCACTTGTAAATGTTTAAAGTGACTTAAGGGGCAGTAACTGCCGTCTGCTTAACGTCTGCTGTGCAGCGAGGTACGTTAATTTAAGTATTAACTGTATTTTTCTTACTTGTCACTTCTTCTTCCGTGTGTTTTTGCTTTTAGGAAGCTTTAATTGTCGAGTGCTAGTAATAGTGTTCCATAGATTTCGTGTTTGTTTTGACTACAGTCAGAGAGAGTCCCTTTAGTCAGCCATAGTGTCAGTATTGTTAGTGTCGTCGTAACTGCCGTCTGCTTCACGTCTTCTGTGCAGCAAGCTACGTTAATTTAAGGATTAACTGTATTTTTCTTACTTGTCACTTCTTCTTCCGTGTGTTTTTGCTTTTAGGAAGCTTTAATTGTCGAGTGCTAGTAACAGTGTTCCATAGATTTCGTGTTTGTTTTGAATACAGTCAGAGAGAGTCCCTTTGTCAACCGTAGATCCAGTAGTGCTAGTGTTTGTTTTCAATACAGTCCAGAGACAGGTAGTGCTATTTTTCATTGTTTTCTACAAGAAGTGTCCAGCAACCACAGTTTAGTCAACAATCAGCCGCCTTTAGTGAATTAGCAGTCTAGTTAAAAGTTGATTAACTCTTTACAGTAAATTGTTTTCTTAGGATGGATGGGATGTGTGACTGCTGTGTACGGACGCAGGAGGAGCTGGCCACTATTCGCGAACAGCTGAGCGTGTCGATAGACGCGGTCAGCCGTGTTCAGGTTGCTGCCTCGGAGTGTAGCGGCAGTGGGGAGTCTGATGCGTCGCATGGTACACCCCAGGTATTACATGCTTCACCCACTGTCCCTGCTGTCGAGACATCTTCGCGGGTACCGGGCGCGGTTGGGCCACCCTCTCCCCAAGGGGAGTGGCGGGTTCAGCGGCGTTCGCGGCGCACGAGGCGGAGTGTCAATGTGGAGGCTCGCCGTATGGCATCGCCCGCTCTGCCTGTGAGTGGACATGTGGCCGCTCCTTCAGCAAGGTCCGAGCAGGCACACGGGGGGAGGGGTTTATTAGTGAGTGGGAGCTCCAACGTTAGGCGGGTGATGGAGCCCCTTAGGGAAGTAGCGGAAAGGTCTGGGAAGAAGGCCAGTGTTCTCTCTGCCTGCTTGCCGGTGGTCTCATCCGAGATGTGGAGGACGCCCTACCGGCGGCGATAGAGAGCACTGGGTGCATCCGACTGAAAATTGTTGCTCGTTTCGGCACCAATGACTCCTGCCGTCTGGGTTCAGAGGTCATCTTCAGTTCGAACAGGCGGTTGGCGGAATTGTTGAAGGCAGAAACCCTCGCTCGCGGGGTGGAATCTGAGCTAACTATTTGTACGATCGTTCCCAGAACCGATTGCGGTCCTCTGGTTTGGAGCGGAGTAGAATGCTTAAACCAGAGGCTGAGACGATTCTGCGGAGATCTGGGGTGCAAATTTCTCGACCTCCGCTATCGAGTGGAGAAATGTAGGGTCTCCCTGAATAGGTCAGGCGTGCACTACACGCCGGAAGCGGCTACAAGGGTAGCGGAGTACGTGTGGAGTGCAAATGTGGGTTTTTAGGTTAGAGAATTCCCTCCCTAGGCCCGACAAGACGCCTCCTGAGACGCGGCAAGGTAGGAGCCGGCAAAATGCAACAGAGAATAACAATATTAATGTGATAATAGTATACTGCAGGAGCGCCTATAGAAAGGTCCCGGAAATGCTCTTATTAATAAACGGTCACAATGCCCATATAGTACTAGAGACAGAAAGTTGGCTGAAACCAGACGTAAACAGTAATGAAATCTTAAACTCAAATTGGAATATGTACTGCAGAGACTGGCTGGACAGTGAAGGGGGAGGCGTGTTTATAGCGATAAGAAGTGCAATAGTATTGAAGGAAACTGACGGAGATTCGAAATGTGAAATAATTTGGGTGAAGGTCACGGTTAAAGCAGGCTCAGACATGGTAATTGGACGTCTCAGGAGCTGCTGTGGTTGAGCACCTGAAGGATAATTTGGAAAATATTTCGAGTAGATTTCCCCACGTTGTTATAGTTCTGGGTGGAGATTTTAATTTGCCGGATATAGACTGGGAGACTCAAACGTTCATAACGGGTAGCAGGAACAAACAATCCAGTGAAATTTTTTAAAGTGCTTTATCTGAAAACTACCTTGAGCAGTTAAACAGAGAACCGACTCGTGGCGATAACATATTAGACCTTCTGGTGACAAACAGACCCGAACTATTTGAAACAGTTAACGCAGAACAGGGAATCAGCGATCATAAAGCGTTTACTGCATCGATGATTTCAGCCGTAAATAGAAATATTAAAAAAAGTAGGAAAATTTTTCTGTTTAGCAAAAGCAGATTACAGAGTACCTGAACGCTCAACACAAAAGTTTTGTCTCAAGTACAGATAGTGTTGAGGATCAGTGGACAAAGTTCAAAACCATCGTACAATATGCGTTAGATGACTATGTGCCAAGTAAGATCGTAAGAGATGGAAAAGAGCCATCGTGGTACAACAACCGAGTTAGAAAACTGCTGCGGAAGCTAAGGGAACTTCACAGCAAACATAAACATAGCCAAAGCTTTGCAGACAAACAAAAGTTCCGCGAAGCGAAATGTAGTGTGATGAGGGCTAAGCGAGAGGCGTTCAATGAATTCGAAAATAAAGTTCTATGTACTGACTTGGCAGAAAATCCTAAGAAAGTTTGGTCTTATGTCAAAGTGATAGGTGGATCAAAACAAAATGTCCAGACACTCTGTGACCAAAATGGTACTGAAACAGAGGATGACAGACTGAAGTCCGAAATACTAAATGTCTTTTTCCAAAGCTGTTTCACAGAGGAAGACTGCACTGTAGTTCCTTCTCTAGATTGTCGTACAGATGACAAAATGGTAGATATCGAAATAGACGACAGAGAGAGAAACAATTAAAATCGCTCAAAAGAGGAAAGGCCGCTACACCTGATGGGATACCAGTTCTATTTTACACAGAGTACGCGAAGGAACTTGGCCCCCTTCTTGCAGCGGTGTACCGTAGGTCTCTAGAAGAGCGTAGCGGTCCAAAGGATTGGAAAAGGGCACAGATCATCCCCGTTTTCAAGAAGGGACGTCGAACAGATGTGCAAAACTATAGACCTATATCTCTAACGTAGATCAGTTGTAGAATTTTGGAACATGTATTATGTTCGAGTATAATAACTTTTCAGGAGACTAGAAATCTACTCCGTAGGAATCAGCATGAGTTTCGAAAAAGACGGTCGTGTGAAACCCAGCTCGCGGTATTCGTCCACGAGACTCAGAGGGCCATAGACCGGTTTCACAGGTAGATGCCGTGTTTCTTGACTTCCCCAAGGCGTTCGATACAGGTCCCCACAGTCGTTTAATGAACAAAGTAAGAGCATATGGACTATCAGACCAATTGCGTGATTGGTTTGAAGAGTTCCTAGATAACAGAACGCAGCATGCCATTGTCAATGGGGAGAAGTCTTCCGAAGTAAGACTGATTTCAGGTGTGCCGCAGGGGAGTGTCGTAGGACCGTTGCTATTCACAATATACATAAATGACCTTGTGGATGACATCCGAAGTTCACTGACGCTTTTTGCAGATGATGCTGTGGTGTATCGAGAGGTTGTAACAATGGAAAATTGTACTGAATTGCAGGAGGATCTGCAGCGAATTGACGCATGGTGTAGGAAATAGCCATTGAATCTCAATGTAGACAAGTGTAATGTGCTGCGAATACATAGAAAGATAGATCCCTTATCATTTAGCTACAAAATAGCAGGTCAGCAACTGGAAGCAGTTAATTCCATTAATTATCTGGGAGTACGCATTAGGAGTGATTTAAAATGGAATGATCATATAAAGTTGATCGTTGGTAAAACAGATGCCAGACTGATATTCATTGGAAGAATCCTAAAGAAACGAGGTCCGAAAACAAAGGAAGTAGATTACAGTACACTTGCTCGCCCACTGCTTGAATACTGCTCAGCAGTGTGGGATCCGTACCAGATAGGGTTCATAGAAGAGATAGAGAAGATCCAACGGTGAGCAGCGCGCTTCGTTACAGGAGCATTTAGTAATCGCGAAAGCGTTACGGAGATGATAAACTCCAGTGGAAGACTCTGCAGGAGAGACGCTCAGTAGCTCGGTACGGGCTTTTGCTGAAGTTTCGAGAACATACCTTTACCGAGGAGTCAAGCAGTATATTGCTCCCTCCTACGTATATCTCGCGAAGAGACCGTGAGGATAAAATCAGAGAGATTAGAGCCCACACAGAATCATACCGACAATCCTTCTTTCCACGAACAATACGAGACTGGAATAGAATGGAGAACCGATAGAGGTACACAAGGTACCCTCCGCCACACACCGTCAGGTGGCTTGCGGAGTATGGCTGTAGATGTTGATGTACCACTCTATGGGAAATTACTGTTACTCTAACTTAAACATTTGTCGCAACATTCCTTGCTTTGAAATTGGTCATTAGAATTCATTTTGTTATCACTTTTGACGAACGATTGTGTCGTAATAGTATTTTTATAGGTGAGCGCTATTTTGTTGTAATGTTTCCTGTAAGAGTACAGTACCTTTTTTTTATCACCAGTTGTAAAATTTGTTGTCTTCCAGCCAGATGTGATGAAATATTTCTGGATGTTAAATTGTGCTACGATCAGCTACGGTGAAATCCCTCTTGAAATGAAGTGTAATGTTAAAGTAGTGATTTCTTAATAAGAAGTGATAGATTGACATTAGTTCCGTAAAATCACCAGAACGCTCGATTCTACCCACTCACGCTCCCAATCGTATCATTTTCTGTAAATAATTCGTGTCCGTATTTCGTAAACATGGCATTCTGAACTTATAGCTCGGAACATATTTCATCACCTACCTTCTTCGGCACGACACACAAAACTTCCAAATCTATTCGACGTATGAGCAATACTACCCTGGCGACAGTGTAACGGTTTTAATTACACTATTTTGCTACATGTATGAGCATAGGAAAGTCAGTGGTATTATCCACCAGACTGAGGATTTGTTACAAAGCGCTCCCAAGTAATGAACGGCTGTTTGGTCAGTCATCGACTCATCTGTGATGGTACAATTGTTTCTGTTTGCTTATTATAAACACAGTCTTTCGCAAAAAAGGAGGACATGCTATCAAAGAGAACTAGAAACGCTAGAGCGTCATAACAGAGGAACAGAGGAATCACTGCTATCATCGGAGTATCGTGCTACCTACCCATCGGCATATGATGTCCTTTCTGGAAGGAAGGGAGCTGGCAAGTGATTTCGGGCGAGGAGAACCGAAAACGTGTAACGAATTCCCTCTGCTAATGACGTCACGCGCTAATCCCATATTATACATGCTGTACTGCGTCCGTAAATTGCCACGCAAATTCCAATTTTCAAAGGAGACGAAACTCTGATTAGAGAAACGCCCTCGAGGGATAATAAACGTCTGAGGGAACCGTGCGAAAGGCGAGGGGAGTGCAGTGGAATAGTCTAGAGGGGTAAGGGCGCTGGTGTATGATTCCAGCTGATGTTCCCTTCTCATGCATGGAGACTGACTTGGCACTGAAGCAGTCACACTGAATCATTTGTTGCACTGATTCGTTAAGTAAAGGTAGTATCTTCGTACAAACAATAATGTGAATAAGTAGATATTTAAAGAAGAAACTGGTGCTCCACAACCCCGCACTCACAAAGGTTGAGGCCTGTCCTCACTGTAAATTACTATATGTCAGAAAGTGGTACACGATTGCATAAAAGACGAAAACATGTCGCAAGCGATACAAAGCTTATAAGATAGGTAACTTACGAACCAAAATAAATTTAACTCGTGCGATCAGTTGAATCACTATGTCATAAAGGTATTCGATGAGACGGAATTTTTCGTTGCGGAAAAGGTGCTGAAAGCACCTTTTAAGCGCATTAACTTCAGGTATCGTTAAAAACTGTGGAAAAAGTAATAATCTAATGTTGACGTATAATTCATAGCCTTTGTTTTAAAGTCATTAACCGTGAGTCACTTGTGAAAGCTGGTGAGACGAAGATGTTAATGTGAGCCAGAGACAGACATAACATTGTTAAGAAGGAAAAGTTTTGAACTGTAGGCGGTTCTTACAAATACGAACAAAACAATGAGAGAGCTGGTAGTGGTTAGGTGTATGAAGAGGGGTAGGATGTATGGAAGAAGAATGGGCAGACTCGACTTGTTACACTGTAAGTCCTAATATCATCGTAAATGGGGTTATTACTCTATGTTCCATGTCGCAAAATCACTTACACGTCCGGAAACCAGTCATCCAACGAAACACAAATGTTAGATATTTTGTTGGTGTGCGCTTTTTACCGCCTACTAAATTTGCTGACAGGTATCAAGAGAATGAGTAACTATCTTCCTGTGTTTTGCTAATAATTCAAAGCCAGTAAATATTTTTTTTGTTTTTGTCGCCCTTTCAGCCACTTAGTATGATAAGAACAAAAATTTGCCGTTTACACCATGCATGCTGAAAAACTCCTTCATGAACACATAGAAACTAGCAAACACACACATACACACACACACACACAAATAGAGAAAAAGGAGAACACAAATAAACTGTCGCCTTAGTTTAGTAACAGTTACTTAGTTACATTGGCAACACTTAAGTAAATAAATAAGGAAAGATACACGTAGTGAGCATTTAGTTACGAAAGAATTCACACACTGTTCTCATAAAAAAAATCTGCACTTGGTACCAGATCAGTAGTCGTGTTCCACAGCAGTTAGCTTAAGTTGTGTGAAAACTACAAAAAGAACCAGATATGTAAATATTCAGATGTCGATGTGTTACAAGTGGAAGTGTGTCCCTGACCGATATGTACAGTAGATAAAGGCAAACGCAGATTTCAGCCACAAAACCGAATAATCGTAAATAATAAGCAATTAATGTACTGACCGATATGTAGATAAAGGCAAACGCAGATTTCAGCCACAAAACCGAATAATCGTAAATAATAAGCAATTAATGTAGCAGTTATCATGTGGACTGTTTGCTAATCTATAAGCAACGATTTTAAAAACGAACTGTGCTATTCTAGATTAAATCCATTGAAAATACGTAATATGAAAGGTGAATGGCGTCTGGAACACGAATAAATACAGGTTGCGATAAGTATAAGGCCACCGAATTTATAAAGTGAATGTGAATATAACGGTTTCTAGAAAAATGTGCTGAATTTATTGCATTTTGGATGTGTTATTCTTTGTAAAGTTTTATTTGAAACAAAATTTTAGTAGCAGGAAAAGCATACGTGAATGTAATGGAATTGCGCAAACGTGGAATTCCGAGAATACAGGGTGATTCAAAAAGAATACCACAACTTTAGGAATTTAAAACTCTGCAACGACAAAAGGCAGAGCTAAGCACTATCTGTCGGCGAATTAAGGGAGCTATAAACTTTCATTTAGTTGTACATTTGTTCGCTTGAGGCGCTGTTGACTAGGCGTCAGCGTCAGTTGATGCTAAGATGGCGACCGCTCAACAGAAAGCTTTTTGTGTTATTGAGTACGGCAGAAGTGAATCGACGACAGTTGTTCAGCGTGCATTTCGAACGAAGTATGGTGTTAAACCTCCTGATAGGTGGTGTATTAAACGTTGGTATAAACCTGAACGTCAACTACCCGAGGCGATGGATCGGCCGCCAGGCAGCCCGTGACAGAGCACTTCATCACTGGCCTCCAAGAAGCCCTGATCTTACGCCCTGCGATTTTTTCTTATGGGGGTATGTTAAGGATATGGTGTTTCGGCCACCTCTCCCAGCCACCATTGATGATTTGAAACGAGAAATAACAGCAGCTATCCAAACTGTTACTCCTGATATGCTACAGAGAGTGTGGAACGAGTTGGAGTATCGGGTTGATATTGCTCGAGTGTATGGAGGGGGCCATATTGAACATCTCTGAACTTGTTTTTGAGTGAAAAAAAAACCTTTTTAAATATTCTTTGTAATGATGTATAACAGAAGGTTATATTATGTTTCTTTCATTAAATACACATTTTTAAAGTTGTGGTATTCTTTTTGAATCACCCTGTATATCTTCAACTTGTTAGTTAGCTTGGGCTGAGCGGTCAGAACTTCAGGCTGCCTTTTAAAATGTGTATAAACATTTGTTTGATAAATTGTATCATTTTTTTCTGTCTGAAATATAATATGTACCTACGTCCCAAAAACGTTTCAACTTTCAAAATCAAGGCAGTCTAAACGGGATTCGGTTCTGAGCTAATACGGTTTTGTTTTTACATGTATAATATACAAGTTCGAAAGGCTTATATCAAAATTACTTACGGTTATTCATCCGCCCTAATAATATCTGCCATTCTCCACGTCGAGTTATAACTTGGTGGGCGCACTTCTGTTACACTTACGAAAAACCTACACATATTCATGTCAAGATATATTGATTTTCTAGTCTTCACACTTCATTTCTCCTTAGCTAAACTGTGTGAAACATTTCTCTTCTGATTGGGCATGAACTTCAGATTTCTGTTACGAGCTCTTTGAACGATATTTTTCATAACATTGGTTGACTACTTGGCGATTGAAATGTTAATAAATATTATATGGCAACAATAAAAAGTGGTTAAAATTTGTAAAACGAATACTGAATACCTCCCCTGTCTTCGCAGCTACAGCTGATTTCAGTACTGTCGGAATCTATTGCTTTTGGAACAGTAAACAGAGAACATAATTTCTACTTCATTAGTAATCAGTGTTGCTCGTACATAGTGAATCGTCTGTAAAATCACTAAAATATGCAGAAAGTTACCATTGGCAATGGGTTTGGTTGGTGTTGATAAAGTATATTTCGCTGGTGACAATCTACACAGCACACAGAATGAAAGGTAAAGAGCGAAGTTTATGCTGTCGATAAACCATCATTCCATTGTGTGTAGGCAAATGGGACGGTGTTGATTATCTAGTTGCTTACTGCCTCAGTGTTAAGACTGTATCTTCACTGGTCATCCGTTGGTCGCTAAGGTGGGTTTAGGTCATTTTGCGTGATGGAGAATACCATATGACTTTAAGTATCCTGGCAGTGTGGTCTCGAGTCCCGCATGTCACAGAACAGAAGTCATATACTGCTTAGTACAGCAGTATTGTGGCAGCTTAAATTGTAATTGATATGGAAGTAAGTGTTTCATTCATAGCGATAGTGCCACACTGATCGGAAGTAGCAATTCGCGCATGATTTCCATGAAATCTCAGAACTACAAGTGTAAGTTTGCATATTTAATATAACGAATGTGCACCTACCGAATTAGAGGATACTGACCTGAAAAATAAACACCGGTGAAAAGAAAACCAACGAAAAATAATAAAAGAACAGTACAGAAATCTCGATAGTACATTTGTCTAGGTAACATATTTAAGCGATTAGTACTGCAAGATCAAGGGTTAAGGTAATCGCGAGATAAGCCATTGCAATTGTGAAATGCTGGTACATTAAAACCAGTGTAACCACGAGGTTCTTGAATGAAAGCAAGCAAACGTGCATGCATTGTATTGTGCAGGTACCGGCTGTCAGTTTGTGGGATGGAGTTCCATGCCTGTTGACCTTAATCGGTCAATAAAAGGACAGTTAATGGTGATTGAGGATGACACTCTAGTTGTAGTCCTATGATGTCCCATATGTGCTCGATTGGAAACAAATCTGGTGATCGAGCATGCCAAGACCACATGTAGACACTTTGCAGAACATAATGAGTTACAGCAGCGGCATGTGCCCGAACATTATCTTGTTGGAAAACACCCCGTGGAATGGTGTTCATGAATGGACACACAAGACATCGCATCACCAGATTGACGAACAAATTTGCAGTCGGTGTGCGTGGGATAACCATGACAATGCTCTTGCTGTCGTACGAAATCACTTCCCCGACCGTAACTCCCGCTGAAGGTCCATTGTTTCTAGCACGGAGGCAGGGTGGTTGCAAGCTCTCAGCTGGCCTTGATTGGAAACCACAACAGATGTTCACCCTGCCCTCCATTGAGCTCTCACGTAACACAACTGAAGTCGGAAATGGTGCTGTGTCACTGTGGTGCCAACTGTTGCTCAAGTTGCTGCAGCAGATGCAGTACGATGCGACAGACCCATACGCCGAACACGATGGTCTCTCTCTCTCTCTCTCTCTCTCTCGGTAGTGCCACGTGGCCGTCCGGAGCCCGGTCTTTGTGCGACCGTTCATTCTAATGACCATCACCGTGGAATCGTACGCAGTGGCTACATTCCTGCGAAGTATTTCTGCAGTATTACAGAAGAAACTTCTAGCTTTTCGCAGCCTTATTAAATTACCCCTCTCAAGCTTGGTGAGGTGTTGATACTGGAGTCTTATCGCCTTAAAGGCATTCTTCACAAACATCAACTCCCGACGTCCAATCTAAAAGGTCACTAATGCTTACGGCCGTTACAGCGTGTATTTAAAGCAAACCCGACTTACATCCTCATAGGGGCGCTACTAGCGCCACTCTTACGCGATTGACTTGAAATGTGAATAGACATCCTTTTTCAGATGTAGAAATACGCCTGACAGCTTTCGTTTGTGTAGCACAACTTCTTCTTGGTATTCCGATTTTTTGTGTCAGATATAGCCAGTTTTCTTTACTGTTCACCTGATGGTGTACCAGCCTCACCTACAGAGTGGTTGTGTTACAATTAATTGTCATCGGAGTTCATGTTTTGGAGTACAGTTCATGGACACCTGCACTACATGTGACGGCGGGTGACGTTAACTGATCGAGTACGCGAGGATGAATTTTGAAGATTCAGTACCAACATACAGAACTGTTTTGCTAGTTGTTCGTTAGGCTCCCACTTCCTCGTATAGGATGTAGCTGTTCCCTTCGGTTTGTCATTTGACTAGCACGAAAAACGGCAAAACCGAATTACTATCTGACACGACCGGATTTGACATGTTCCAGAATACTACACTGTGGTGCTGAGAACTGGCTTTCGATACTCTGGTGTAAATTACAATAAAGTATGTACCCACAATGAGTTTCAATAGAGTAAGGATGTCGTTATCAGGAGAAAGAAAACTGGCGTTCTACGGATCGGAGCGTGGAATGTCAGATCCCTTAATCGGGCAGGTAGGTTAGAAAATTTAAAAAGGGAAATGGATAGGCTAAAGTTAGATATAGTGGGAATTAGTGAAGTTCGGTGGCAGGAGGAACAAGACTTTTGGTCAGGTGATTACAGGGTTATAAATACAAAATCAAATAGGGGTAACGCAGGAGTAGGTTTAATAATGAATAAAAAAATAGGAGTGCGGGTTAGCTACTACAAACAGCATAGTGAACGCATTATTGTGGCCAAGATAGACACAAAGCCCATGCCTACTACAGTAGTACAAGTTTATATGCCAACTAGCTCTGCAGATGATGAAGAAATTGATGAAATGTATGACGAGATAAAAGAAATTATTCAGGTAGTGAAGGGAGACGAAAATTTAATAGTCATGGGTGACTGGAATTCGTCAGTAGGAAAAGGGAGAGAAGGAAACATAGTAGGTGAATATGGATTGGGGGGAAGAAATGAAAGAGGAAGCCGCCTTGTAGAATTTTGCACAGAGCATAACTTAATCATAGCTAACACTTGGTTCAAGAATCATAAAAGAAGGTTGTATACCTGAAGAATCCTGGAGATACTAATAGGTATCAGATAGATTATATAATGGTAAGACAGAGATTTAGGAACCAGGTTTTAAATTGTAAGACATTTCCAGGGGCAGATGTGGATTCTGACCACAATCTATTGGTTATGAACTGCAGATTGAAACTGAAGAAACTGCAAAAAGGTGGGAGTTAAAGGAGATGGGACCTAGATAAACTGAAAGAACCAGAGGTTGTAGAGAGTTTCAGGGAGGGCATAAGGGAACAATTGACAGGAATGGGGGAAAGAAATACAGTAGAAGATGAATGGGTAGCTCTGAGGGATGAAGTAGTGAAGGCAGCAGAGGATCAAGTAGGTAAAAAGACGAGGGCTAGCAGAAATCCTTGGGTAACAGAAGAAATATTGAATTTAATTGATGAAAGGAGGAAATATAAAATTGCAGTAAATGAAGCAGGGAAAAGGGAATACAAACGTCTCAAAAATGAGATCGACAGAAAGTGCAAAATGGCTAAGCAGGGATGGCTAGAGGACAAATGTAAGGATGTAGAGGCTTGTCTCACTAGGGGTAAGATAGATACTGCCTACAGGAAAATTAAAGAGACCTTTGGAGAGAAGAGAACCACTTGTATGAATATCAAGAGCTCAGATGGCAACCCAGTTCTAAGCAAAGAAGGCAAGGCAGAAAGGTGGAAGGAGTATATAGAGGTTTTATACAAGGGCGATGTACTTGAGGACAGTATTATGGAAATGGAAGAGGATGTAGATGAAGATGAAATGGGAGATAAGATACTGCGTGAAGAGTTTGACAGAGCACTGAAAGACCTGAGTCGAAACAAGGCCCCGGGAGTAGACAACATTCCATTAGAACTACTGATGGCCTTGGGAGAGCCAGTCATGACAAAACTCTACCATCTGGTGAGCAAGATGTATGAGACAGGCGAAATACCCACAGACTTCAAGAAGAATATAATAATTCCAATCCCAAAGAAAGCAGGTGTTGACAGATGTGAAAATTACCGAAGTATCAGTTTAATAAGTCACAGCTGCAAAATACTAACGCGAATTCTTTACAGACGAATGGATAAACTGGTAGAAGCGGACCTCGGGGAGGATCAGTTTGGATTCCGTAGAAATGTTGGAACACGTGAGGCAATACTAACCTTACGACTTATCTTAGAAGCTTGATTAAGAAAAGGCAAACCTACGTTTCTAGCATTTGTAGACTTAGAGAAAGCTTTTGACAATGTTAACTGGAATACTCTCTTTCAAATTCTGAAGGTGGCAGGGGTAAAATACAGGGAGCGAAAGGCTATTTACAATTTGTACAGAAACCAGATGGCAGTTATAAGAGTCGAGGGGCATGAAAGGGAAGCAGTGGTTGGGAAAGGAGTGAGACAGGGTTGTAGCCTCTCCCCGATGTTATTCAATCTGTATATTGAGCAAGCAGTAAAGGAAACAAAAGAAAAATTCTGAGTAGGTATTAAAATTCATGAAGAAGAAGTAAAAACTTTGAGGTTCGCCGATGACATTGTAATTCTGTCAGAGACAGCAAAGGACTTGGAAGAGCAGTTGAACGGAATGGACAGTGTCTTGAAAGGAGGATATAAGATGAACATCAACAAAAGCAAAACGAGGATAATGGAATGTAGTCGAATTAAATCGGGTGATGCTGAGGGGATTAGATTAGGAAATGAGACACTTAAAGTAGTAAAGGAGTTTTGCTATTTAGGGAATAAAATAACTGATGATGGTAGAAGTAGAGAGGATATAAAATGTAGACTGGCAATGGCAAGGAAATCGTTTCTGAAGAAGAGAAATTTGTTAACATCGAGTATAGATTTAAGTGTCAGGAAGTCGTTTCTGAAAGTATTTGTATGGAGTGTAGCCATGTATGGAAGTGAAACATGGACGATAACCAGTTTGGACAAGAAGAGAATAGAAGCTTTCGAAATGTGGTGCTACAGAAGAATGCTGAAGATAAGGTGGGTAGATCACATAACTAATGAGGAGGTATTGAATAGGATTGGGGAGAAGAGAAGTTTGTGGCACAACTTGACTAGAAGAAGGGATCGGTTGGTAGGACATGTTTTGAGGCATCAAGGGATCACAAATTTAGCATTGGAGGGCAGCGTGGAGGGTAAAAATCGTAGAGGGAGACCAAGAGATCAATACACTAAGCAGATTCAGAAGGATGTAGGTTGCAGTAGGTACTGGGAGATGAAGAAGCTTGCACAGGATAGAGTAGCATGGAGAGCTGCATCAAACCAGTCTCAGGACTGAAGACCACAACAACAACAACAAGTCGTTTGTCAAATATTCACCAAGAGTACGTTTTGAGTTTTCAAACTCAGCACTGAAAATCATCACCTAGAGTTTGAGACTCGTCCGACTTGTGGCACGGAGAGAGAAACTTGCAGCGGACGAGCAATTTCGTGGACGCTGGTAACATAACGAATCAGTCACAGAACGCGGCAGCAGGTTGGAGGCAGCCGGAAGCTGACGGTTTGGCGCCGGATACGACCAATGCCAAGCAGTGGGTTCACAACGCACCTCAGCAGCGGAGCACAGCGGACAACACAATCCGAATTCCTCGAATGCTAATCTTTCAAACGCTTTGTCATATGTTAGACGCACTCGTAACGTTTCAGAGCAGAAAGTCCTATAGGGACCAAGACCTATCAGCTCTCTGGTGGTGGTGGTGGTAAGTTCCTATTGGTGCAAACTGCTGAAGTTAACGGTCCCTAGGCTTAAACACTACTTAATCTAACTTAAAGTAATTTATGCTTAGGACAAAACACACACACATGCCAGAGGGAAGACTTGAGCCTTCGTCAGGGGGAGCAGCGCAAACCAGTGCAAGGCTCTTAAGACCGCGCGGGTACCCCGCTCGGCTTCTAGATCTTTACGTGCTCTGTTACTCTCCTTTAACATCATTTATGCATCTGAAAATTCTATCTCGAACAACCCCGTGACACAACTCCTTTACATTAAAATACAATACATACTTGCAAAGGTGCAGAGGGGCTCGCGGGCGAGATGCTGTGGGCAGAGGGTCGCATGAATTATCTCAAATCTGCACCTCAAGATACAAAGACTCGCCAAGCAAACTTACACCATTGGTTGTCATATAACATTCCTGCAGAAGACAAATGGTTTACACTAATAACACCTGAGGCCAAACTGTTTGATAATCTAAAACTAACAAAACTGTATGGTTATGGATCCCACTGATGATGCCTTAGAACAGGAGAAGGCGAAACACATATGAGATAAATAAAGTAACTAGCAGCAGGAAAAGGCAGTTTGATTTGCAAAACTAGTATTTATATGCTTGCTGCGGAGGATGGCCACACAAACAAACTTGTTATATTGATTACGTGACTAAAAGTGTGTCCTCTCTCTTTTAAACCACGTATTAAAATTAATTCTGCTCCACAGCACATTACCAGAATAGCAAATCCTGACTATTAAGTTTTCACGCCTGAGGTATGCATAAAGTATCTGACTGTTACAACGAAGCAGTGAGTCTGAACAGCAAAGTCAAACCGGAACTTACGAATACCATTTCCATTTAATGTAGCACATGTAGTAAGTACCGACTGCTGTAAAAGCAGTTCTCGACCTATCCTTAATTAAATGGTTCAAATGGCTCTGAGCACTATGGGACTCAACTGCTGTGGTCATCAGTCCCCTAGAACTTAGAACTACTTAAACCTAACTAACCTAAGGACATCACACACATCCATGCCCGAGGCAGGATTCGAACCTGCGACCGTAGCAGTCGCACGGTTCCGGACTGCGCGCCTAGAACCGCGAGACCACCGCGGCCGGCCTATCCTTAATCATATGAGACCTAATTTCATGTTAAGAGACTGCTTATTTCTAATGTTTTATAGTTGCACACTTAACTTACTGGCTTTCGACGCATAAGAGTATTCACGGGACGTCATTACAACCAACAAGTTAAAGCAATATAGTGCTCAGAGCCATTTGAACCATTTGATTAAGGATAGGTCGAGAACTGCTTTTACAGCAGTCGGTACTTACTACATGTGCTACATTAAATGGAAATGGTATTCGTAAGTATCTTGAGGTGCATGTAACTCTATCACTTACAAGTAATAAATACGTATGAATAAGTATACAAACTGTGGGATTAATTTACAGGCCCACTTAGGTCCACAAAAGAATGCAATCGTGGATCTGTTTCACAATGAGCAAACGGAAGACTATGTACACAGCACATAATTTTGAAGAAGAGAGCAAATCTATTGTGAGTAAGGTTATGGTGATTACTTTGAATTTACAACACGACGAATTGTAAAGATAACATTCGTCACTATAATCAGCTTCCCTTTAGAGAAATTTCTGCAACCGACGAGTTTCCATGACGCGACGCGGAACAATAACGCCTTAAGTCTGAACGCGGAGTAATCCAAAGTTAACTGTGCAGAAATTCAGCAAAGAGTCCCGGAACAACCAGTGCGCCTGACCTTAGCCACGGCTGGTAACAGCCGTATAGGTAAGATCTTACCTATATCGTGTGGATACGAAACCGGGAAAACTTCCCGTTGGCTAATAGACATACCAACGACCACAAAGACGTGAAAGTGTCTCCATGATGTGAAAGTGTCTCCATGAACATGCAAAGAGGTTTCACAAAGAGTTTATTTCTACCTCTTGAAGCTACGTATAGTAGAGATATGCAAAGTATTGCAAAGATAATTTTTGTTGTCAACCGAAGGCAAAATGAAGTGAATACAAATAAAATTTGTGAAATGAACAGACAGCATTTAAAGTGCAGTCTCTTTCCTTTCTCTACATCAGTTCCCTTTTCCAGTTTCAAATTGCGTTCTGTGTTTAACCTTCAACGTTTTTTTCAGAATTACTGCTACTTTTCGGTCCCAGAAATTTCCATGTAATGCTTTTTTAAACGTTTTCCGAATTTTCAGTGTACCAGATTTTGTTAGTTCAGGTGTTTCTGCAGCATACGTGTTTCGGGCCTAACCGCTGTTTGATGGTATTACAGTTTTATCAAACGAGACAAAGATTTGTAGTTACTTGTGGGTGTTTGCACATGGAATGCCCCCTCCATTGCTTCTCCACTTTCTACCCTACTTTCTACTCTTAGCTTTCCTTTTGTATTGCTCATTATCTGTGGTCCTGCGTACTTAAAATAATTTGTTACAAACATTTTGTTGTTATGAATTTTGAGGTTTGGAGCGTCACTTATTTTTGTTATGAATTCTGATTTTCAAATGATAGTTTTAGTCCTGTTTTTGCTTCCTCTTTCTATAGTTATTTGATCTGCACCCTTGCACAATCCATTAAGTCAGTAATTAACGTCAGCAACGAACGCCATACCATCTGCAAAAACTATTCACTCTATGGGTATTACACATGGAATACTTCCTAACTGCACACCTTTGGTATTGATGAGTTTCCTCCACTGTCTCACTATCATCTCTGTCACGTAGATTCAAAGTAGAGGTGACGAAATATCGCCTTTTCTGACACCTGACGTACTGACTAAATTCACTCATCCCTAACATCACAACTCAAAGCTAAGGAAATTTTTATCGAGAGATATCAGGCCAACAACCAGATGGTTTCCGAGAAATACAAGTAGACCTGCGATAGAGGAAATAAATGATTATTGGATTTCTTGGAAACTGAGATTGCGCGCCTGACATGCGCATATAAATAAAACTATCGAATGTTAAGATGTTCCTTCCTTAGTTGAAATGAATCCATTATCTTGATTTTTTACTTAATTTCAGTGACCTAAGCCCTTTAATAGGAGTTACGAGTGGCCTTCTTTTTTTCTGAGAGCACGTTAGTTTTATTCGGGATTCCAATGCACGATATAGTTCCCCAATTCTTTTGGCAACAGAAGACTTGGGTGAGGCTTTGAGCTGTCATGGAGAGCGAGAAGTTGGTTTGAATTTTTGTGGCTACCAACAGGTTTAAGTTTCTTCAGTTTCCTGAGGAGGGCACAGAACACGTCACAGTTAATCGTTGAACCATGAGCGACGACACTAAACAGAGTTCCAGAAGCTCGTTGCCATGACTTTACCGCCTTGAGGTCGCGCCTTTGAACATTTTCTTCAGAGAAGAGATGGTGTGGGGCCACTTGATGGATTGCCATCATGTTTTCGGTTTGAAGTGGTGAACCTATATATCATCTCATGTGCTGATTTACCACAGACAACTGTTACGATCAACCTTTGGGTAGCCTAACTGGTGGACGAGTGGATCAGCACTGCCAAGATGGACGTCCAGTTGTGCAGCAAAGTGTTTCATTGTGGTCCGTCCATCACCGCGAATGCAGGAGCCACAGCCATGTGCGGCCAGCCTAGAGGCGGGAGACTGGATTTATTGCGATGATGACAGATGCCTCGCCCAACGACTCACTGTGCTTTTGTCGAGTGCCAGATCTCCATAGACATTCGACAAGCTCCTATGAATATCTGCGATACTCTGGTTTTCGCCAAAATAATATCGGTAACAGCTCTTAGCTTGTAACGCAACTCCGTTCTAGACTTCATTTTGAAGGCTACTTATAACGACAGCACTTTTCGAAACTTAATGAATATTCCAGCATGTTCACAACATATTCCGCATATTTTTCAAACGAAACTTGCCGAGAAAAAATGTGTAGCATTACTTACTGAAGGCCCCTCGTACTTTCCATTGGCCGCTGACCAGTGTGTTGAAAATCGTAGGATCTTCAAAAAAATGGTTCAAATGGCTCTGAGCACTAAGGGACTTAACTTCTAAGGTCATCAGTCCCCTAGAACTTAGAACTACTTAAACCTAACTAATCTAACGACATCACACACATCCATGCCCGAGGCAGGATTCGAACCTGCGGCCGCAGCGGCCGCGCGATTCCAGACTGTAGCGCCTTTAACTGCTTGGCCACCACGGTCGGCGTTGGATCTTCTAATTTTAATGATATTCACATAAAGGAGTGAGACAGGGTTGTAGCCTCTCCCCGATGTTATTCAATCTGTATATTGAGCAAGCAGTAAAGGAAACAAAAGAAAAATTCGGAGTAGGTATTAAAATTCATGGAGAAGAAGTAAAAACTTTGAGGTTTGCCGATGACATTGTAATTCTATCAGAGACAGCAATGGACTTGGAAGAGCAGTTGAACGGAATGGACAATGTCTTGAAAGGAGGATATAAGATGAACATCAACAAAAGCAAAAAGAGGATAATGGAATGTAGTCAAATTAAATCTGGTGATGCTGAGGGAAGTAGATTAGGAAATGAGACACTTAAAGTAGTAAAGGAGTTTTGCTATTTAGCCAGCCGCGGTGGTCTAGCGGTTCTAGCGCTGCAGTCCGGAACCGCGGGACTGCTACGGTCGCAGGTTCGAATCCTGCCTCGGGCATGGGTGTGTGTGATGTCCTTAGGTTAGTTAGGTTTAAGTAGTTCTAAGTTCTAGGGGACTTATGACCTAAGATGTTGAGTCCCATAGTGCTCAGAGCCATTTTTGCTATTTAGGGAGTAAAATAACTGATGATGGTCGAAGTAGAGAGGATATAAAATGTAGACTGGCAATGGCAAGGAAATCGTTTCTGAAGAAGAGAAATTTGTTAACATCGAGTATAGATTTAAGTGTCAGGAAGTCGTTTCTGAAAGTATTTGTATGGAGTGTAGCCATGTATGGAAGTGAAACATGGACGATAACTAGTTTGGACAAGAAGAGAATAGAAGCTTTCGAAATGTGGTGCTACAAAGGAATGGTGAAGATAAGCTGGGTAGATCACGTAACTAATGAGGAGGTACTGAATAGGATTGGGGAGAAGAGAAGTTTGTGGCACAACTTGACTAGAAGAAGGGATCGGTTGGTAGGATATGTCCTGAGGCATCAAGGGATCACAAATTTAGCATTGGAGAGCAGCGTGGAGGGTAAAAATCGTAGAGGGAGACCAAGAGATGAATACACTAAGCAGATTCAGAAGGATGTAGGTTGCAGTAGGTACTGGGAGATGAAGAAGCTTGCACAGGATAGAGTAGCATGGAGAGCTGCATCAAACCAGTCTCAGGACTGAAGACCACAACAACAACAATTCACATAGCAAGAGACAATGGTTGTCTTTTATTTCAGTGAGATGGTAATGTTAAATCCCTCATTATATTTGTAGCTGGGATTAGTATAATTAAGTTATTCAAGTACCAACTGAAAGTTCATTCATAAACTTAATTAATTGCTTCCATAAATTTAAAACAAGCAGCGAACCACGCGGTGTTAACAGTAGCAGCCCTTCCGGAGCCTCCCTCTTGAATTACATTGATGCGTGGACGCTTGATGGTACCCGGCCGCAGGCGCAACGTGTTAACGCTAACGCAGCCTGCCTCCCCCGGCCTTCTTGACCCTCGCCTGCCGGAACGCTAGGACGCTCCGAGCAATATTCCTAATGCACGAGGCAGCCGGGCGACCTGGCATCACGAGTAATTCGTGGATACCGCCTGAAGCACTTGGCGACAACACTTCCGCAAATGAGGGTGGGCTGTGCCGTCTCGCTCCCATCTCCTGCGCTCTTATCTTAGATTAACCTGTTATCTGTTTCTGAAGGCCCACATGCTCCTTGTCATAGAAATTCAGCCTGCGCGATGTCTCCAAAATGAGTATTTCCCTGTGGTTACTGCTTTGGTTCAAAGGGAGGACAAACACATCGGGTCGGCGACTGTTACAACATCGTACCAAACATAACGACCGTGTTATTTCATTATTAAGCCACCGTTGGAACACTGTGTTGGTGAATAATCCACCAGAATAGGTAATATCACTCTAGAGCGAAAGAGTATTGAATTACTACGTAAGGAAGGTCATGTAGAAAACCAATGCACTCAAACACCTTCACAAAGCATATACCATCACTCAAGAGGTTGAAGAAATTTCCGAGCCATGACTGGCGACTAAAGGTAGTTGATATTTTAAAGACAGATAGACAGCAATCATCTACTAAACATACATCGTGGAAGGCCAGGATTTGCATCATCATCCTCTTCAAAAATCAAATGGCTCTGAGCACTATGGGAGGTCATCAGTCCCCTATAACTTAGAACTACTTAAACCTAACTAACCTAAGGACATCACACACATCCATGCCCGAGGCAGGATTCGAACCTGCGACCGTAGCAGTCGCGTGGTTCCGGACTGAAGCGCCTAGAACCGCTCGGCCACCGCGGCCGGCTCATCCTCTTCCTTTCAAGGATTAGGCTGCTGCCTGTTCCGAACTCACAAACAGAATCATTCTCATCTTTTCTGAGGTCTTCCAGTATCTCTCTTACCATTCAGATTGTAGTTCGGTACCTTCTGTGGAATTCTGTGACGTGCGATTCACTTGAGGCATAGTCTGCAATTTCCGCGATATTTCTGATTTTTTTCATTCATACTGAAAATATTTATTTTTACTGTAGTATCTATATTTTTAATCATATGTCTTTTTGTTCATTCCTTCTTCTTCTTCTTCTTCTTCTTCTTCTTCTTCTTTCTGAGGGAAATCGCCTCTTCTGACTGAATTTTCTTTTCTTTTATTTTCTTTTTTTCTAGTGGTATCCCAACTTCCGCTTCTATACTAGGTCACAGAATCCACCATCACATTCTAGAACTTCATGATGATCTCTTCTTGAACTTTATGGCTCAGTGTTCTACTAATAGTATCACAGACGGACTGGGATTTGTGTATTTCATTTTCAGTATCAGACACAAAATCAAAACTTATATGACAGGTTAAATAAGAGAGTTGAGAAACTTGTTTTAAAAGTGAATTAACTAAAACAATTACTGTTGACCTGATGGGGTATTTTCATGGGAATGCAATTATTTTTGTTTCATTACTGAAAATTTTGTCTTTGTATTTCTCCCATATTTCTTTCAGCTGGTACACTTATCTTTGGAGCTCTCTTCATTCTTTTGAATAACAATGATGTCTTCTAATGACATCGTTGTAACTCAAAAGAATTAAGACGACCTCCAAGATCCGTATAAATATGGAGAAAATAAAATTTTACTGTAAATAGAAATACGTTCAAGTATTCCTCATTCTCCAAATGAATTCCTTTTCATTTATGAGGAACAAAGTCAATCTAAATATTAAAAATGGTAGATGATAGTCCACACCTTCATTCCTATCTGCGTTCAATACAGTGCATGTATTTTTGTAAACACTTTCCATATGAAAATTCTCAATGTCAATAAAGACTATATGCACTTACCTATTAAATTATCTGTGTTTTTCTACAGCGTTTTAACTAAAAACACATTGTGTGTGAATTAACGATGAGATGTCAATCAGATTTGTTCCTCGGAAATGGTAGCTTCTGTGAAATTTTTCATACGGCTATTGGTTATCTGTGAGTATAGTTTATAGCCAATGTATATAATACTGACGCCACCATAGTTTTTCCAGTGGTTGCGTTTACACCTCCGGAAGAGTTCCTCTAATATTCATTTATTAATTGTAGACGGCTTCTATCGAGTGATAAGCCTGAATATATAATTAAGTCATCATGTATTCCGTCATCGCCGGTAGCTTCACTGGTCTTCATGCCTTTCAAAGCCTGTTGTAGCTCCTCCATAGTAAATAGATTTACTGCTTCATATTAGTTTTCTCCCGTGTCATCTACAGGTATAAGGATTCATCCATAGTTCGTTTCTTATCAGACAAATTATTTCTAGCAGTCATCTGTAACCCCAAATTTCAAACATTTAAGTTTATTTCTTTGCCGGTTTTCCCACAGTTCATGATCGAAGTCCATACAGTGCTGTGATCCTGATGTACATTTTAAAAATTTCTTCGTACATGTCATCGGCGAATTTTCGTTGAAACCCTCTCAACCTAGCTTCAATTACTATTTATTTGACGAACAGATCGAGCGGGAGAGAAATTGCTTCATTCCTGTACGCCTACAAAAAGCATCATTTTCAATCTCGTTGTTCCTCTTGGTCATAGTACGTAACGAATACTAACGGGAGTCGCCTTCCTTTACAGCATATACAACTTTTTCTGAGAATTTCAGATATCGTGCACCATTTTGCGTACTGAATACTCATTTTGGTCAACATATTTTATGAATTTGTCTTGATTTTTCTTAAATATCTTCTGTGATATGTAGCGCAATATCACAGTTGTCGCTCTTCTACCCTTCTCTGTCCTAAAGCCCAACTGATCGTCGTCTAACACGTCCTCAGTTTTGTTTCATTTTCTTCTGTATATAGCTCAGCAACTTCCATACGTGAACTGCTAATTTGAACTAGTGAACTTGTATTTACCTGCCTTTAAGGAAATTTGGATGGTGTCGATGACATTCTCCCAACTTCCTGATACCCGGATTCCAGCCTCACAAATTATACACTGATGAGCCAAAACATTTTGACCACCTGCTTAATAGTTTGTTTATCCGTCATTAGAAGGAAATGAATCACTGGTTCTGCGTATCAGGGATCCGACAGTTTGCTGGCAGGTTAGTGGTGGTAAGTGTCATTAGATTTCTAAATACAGATCATGTAATTCACATAAATAGCGGGCCGCTGATCTGCGTACACGGTGATGGCGTCCGATAGTGACCCAGATAAACGGCACGGGATTTGCATCAGGCGAATTGATCACCGAGATATCAACATAAGATTACTATAACGCTCCTCGAACTACTGCAGCACGGATCTGGCTCCGAGACACGTGCAATTATACCGCTGAAAGATACTTCGCCACCGTGGAAGACATCAAGCATGAGGGGAAGCAGGTGGTTCGCAGCTGTCAGCGCTTCTTGCATTAGTATCACAGGTCCCATGCAAGGCGGGAGACTGTCTCCCACAGCTAACACCGATCCCATCAGCCTGCGTCCGGTGCGCGCTACACGTTTCGAGCTGCCCCTCACCTCGATGATTGCGTGTGTGTAGACGACCATGACCTAGTGTAACAAAAATGTGATTCACCGGAACAGACGACACGTTTCCACTGATCGGCGGTCGAATCCGAGGGTCCGGTGCGACTGCCATCGTAACTGACGATGTCATTGGGTCAACATATGAATAAGTTAGGCTGGTCTGCTGTGGATCTCCACGTTCAGCAATGTACGATGTACTGTGTGCTCCGGAACACCGGTGCGTGCACCAGCATTATGCTCGTTCGGGAAGGATGCAACAGATCACCGTCTATCCTACTTTACAGAGCAGATATGCCTCCGAACCCACTTTATGTGAAGAGTGGTGCACCTCCAACCGTTTAGCACCGAGTGGTGGTTTCACTGCCCGTCTACCTCTTTCCGTACATGTTCACGACTGTAGCACGTGAACATCGAACAGCTTCGCCCTTTTCGAGACACTCGTTCACTGTCTCTGCGTAATAATAATTTACCCTTTGTCAAAGTCGCTTATCTCAATGGATTTACCCATTTGTAGCCCGTACGTTAGCTATGGTGATGCCCTGTCCGTGTCTGCTCTAATTACATACTTTTATCGCCACGTCACGTGCCCGCAACGCCACCAGGTGGTATCCACCATCGCGCTGGGCGGTGTTCATAATGTTTTGGCTTGTCAGTGTACGAAGGGCAGTCAAATGCCAAAGACAAAGGCGGAAAAAGCATGTAAACTGTTTATTATTTCAAAAGTAGTTGCCATAACTGTAAGACAACGCAGTCAGTGCCTACACGGAAAAGAGCTTGCAGTTGTCTTCGGAACCAAGACTGTCCTCAGGGATGGACCTGTTCGTCCGGTGTAAATCGACGGCTACAAATGTCTTTCATCAGGGCTCCAAAAATATGGAAATTTCATGAGGAGCGATCAGCACTAAATGGAAGGCATGTGAGGGCTTCCAAGTGAGACTTGTGCAGAGTGATCGATTGCACGCCAGTGTGTTTCCAACTTTCTTTCAATTACGCTGCAGGAGTGTCACTGGGAAGCTCTTACACATCCTCCACACAGTCTGTTCTCTCCCGATGCGACTTCCATAAATTTAAAGCTAAGAGGAAAGACAGTTGTCGCCGTCGGTTTGCTTTTGACGAGAAGGTGCACTCCGGGGTACAATCATGGTTCCTTACGCAACCTCGAACATCTTTCCATGAATGCGTGGGCCGTCTCGACTCACAGTGGGTAAATGTATTTACTGTTTTGAAACAATAAACAGTTTACTTACATTTGTCCATTGTCTCATTTTCATTTGACTGTCCCATAGTAATGATTCGCTTGTCACATTCCTCACTTACTATAAATTCATGCGTGACTTCTATCTTCTCTGGTCGCAAGTCTTTCAGAGCTCAAATCATCCATTTTCTATCTCGTCTTTCAGCTGGGTAGAGACCTAACACTTTCTCGTCTTCGTTCGACAGCTGAATCCCTTTTCCTGCCTTAGTGTTAATGCAATTTCAACAAAAGTTGTTTTGTATTTCCTACACGCTGAATCTTGCCTTCGAATGGTATTTATTTTCGATTTACTCCCATTTCTATTTAACTTTCCTTCCCTTCCTGCAGATTTCATTCCTACATAATGTAAATTGCTGCTTTCCTCTGCTTTCCTGAACCTACCCATTTCCTCTGTTTGCCAATCTGCTTAACTCTTTCTTCTGTTTTACAGTGTATTCCAGTAGTTAGCTTCCTGGACCCCTACTTTCCTTTATAACTTCTGTGACTGTCGCTTTAGGGATGTCCACTTCACCTTTACTATTTGGGGTGCAAAATAATTGATGGTGGTCGAAGTAGAGTGGATATAAAATGTAGACTGGCAATGGCAAGGAAAGCGTTTCTGAAGAAGAGGAATTTGTTAACATCGAGTATTGATTTAAGTCTCAGGAAGTGGTTTCTGAAAGTATTTGTATGGAGTGTAGCCATGTATGGAAGTGAAACATGGACGATAAATAGTTTAGACAAGAAGAGAATAGAAGCTTTCGAAATGTGGTGCTACAGATGAATGCTGAAGATAAGGTGGGTCGATCACGTAACTAATGAGGCGGTATTGAATAGAACTGGGGAGAAGAGGAGTTTGTGGCACATCTTGACTAGAAGAAGGGATCGGTTGGTAGGACATGTTCTGAGGCATCAAGGGATCACCAATTTAGTACTGGAGGGCACAGTGTAGGGTAAACGTCGTAGAGGGAGACGTAGAGATGAATACACTAAGCAGATTGAGAAGGATGTAGGCTGCAGTAGATACTGGGAGATGAAGAGGCTTGCACAGGATAGAGTAGCATGGAGAGCTGCATCAAACCACTCTCTGGACTGAAGACCACAACAACAACAACTTCACTTGAAGTAGCGTGGCGCTTTTGATCCTCTTTGGAATACAAGAAATACAGACTCAAGACGTCAAAAGCCCCATCTTTCTTATCGTTGATCTCATCAGCCTTTATCAACGAGATCATCGTCACGCGACAAGCCTTGCTCCTTCACCACAAACACCACCGCTCCCACCTACAACCTCTCGAGGCTATCAAATTATCGGAAATCAAAAAAAAAAAAAAAAAAAAAAAATTATAAACTCCTATTGAGTGGAACTAGCTCATCTGTATTGAATTCGACATAAAATTACAATTTGGATAGCGATTTGTACAATGTTTTATAGCTGTCATGATCGCCAACCTTTTTGAACAGAATCACCCCTTTCGGCAATAGAACAACCATCTTCACAATTTCTCATTCGACTGTACTGGAACACATCAGAACCATGGAAAAATAATACGAGTCATACAGTGTAAATATGAAGTTTACAATTGCACAGATAACTTCAAATCAATGTGACAGAGGCTTAGTTTAAATAAAGGGGCCTAGAAAAACCTAAAGCAATGAAAACAAGTCATAGATGTAACTGTTACAGTTCGATAATTTTGAACTAATGGACAGTGACGGCCAACAGATAGGCAACACAAGTTTAATACGGGTCTCCTGCATGTCAACTAATAATAAATGGCGACAGTGTGTGTTATATGTATCAACCTTGTACAATTAAACGACAGCGTCAGTAACCCAGTGCAGCGTGCCACTGTACAGCCCTCCAGGAATCCAAACATTGGATATAGGCTGTACACAAACGAAACAGAGGTGGCCAATATTACTAAGCTATTTCCTGGCTGGAAGATCCGTTAATGATCCCAGTTCAGCTGAGGCGGGCACATCCAACAAGGCGCACCACTCAGTCCGCTCGTCTCTGCGACGATCACTTGTATGTCTCCACACAGAGCGCCCTCTCAACAATTGTGGTTGTCTCGGACTCGTCCTCTGCCAGCACGCTGTCCACAGATACGTAGATGGACGTGCGTTCAGGTACGCTCGCAGGCGTGACGGATTTACGCCGTCACAGCTGGGCGATGACAGTCCTCGTACTTTGTAAATGCGGAAACATTTAATTTGAGTATCCGTTGTACATTATACAATCTATACTACACAGATCGAAGTTTGAACGGTCACACTTGCAGCTTAAACTGTAACTTCATGTGTGTGCGTTTCTGATGTATATTAAACGTGGAAATACTACGAGAGAAACCTTGGACTCATTTATTGGGAAAATAAAGGGTGTCCTTAAATTATCTTTACAAACTTAAGGCTTTAATAATGTCAAAACTACACTAGATACAAACAAATTGTTGAAATGGTTTGCAGAGTATGATGAATTTTCTTTTTACTTTCCGGGAGACGAAATTTTGACTTAAAACTGAACTTTATAACGTGTTAATATATGGACGCCACTCGAGAAAGCTCCGTGTGTGGTTTGCTTCATACAGAATACCATTCTCTCACCTCACAAAACTAGACTTCTTTCTGTGTAATTTTGTAAAGTATCTGGTATATCGAACGGTCTGAGACCACAGGAGTTGAACGCACGCATTCGTATTGAATCTTAACACGTCACTGTTGGGATCCTGAATCGTAACTGGAGGAAAATAAAATTCCGATTACACACAATCCGTGGCACTAAGGGTGCACACATTGATGTGTACGAATGGGCAAACAAGATTTTATGGCCAGCCGCGGTGGCCGTGCGGTTCTAGGCACTTCAGTCCGGAACCGCGTGACTGCTACGGTCGCAGGTTCGAATCCTGCCTCGGGCATGGATGTGTGTGATGTCCTTAGGTTAGTTAGGTTCAAGTAGTTCTAAGTTCTAGGGGACTGATGACCTCAGATGTTGAGTCCCATAGTGCTCAGAGCCATTTGAACCAAGTTTTATGAGATGCCTTATCACATACTTAAAACGATTTATTACTATCTAATACAGTCTTAAAGGTATTAAAGTCTTAAAATGCAAAGATAATGTGTCGACGCCACGTACTTTAGAACATGGTGCATAAATTCAGATCACTCTGATGTTTTTGATGGCAAGATGCCTGCTCGGGCTCACCAATGTGATTTCATTTAAATATTCCCTAAAATACTACACCGTAAGTTATTTAAATTGTACTATGCTATAATTACATAAATTATTTAATTACGAATTAAATAATTATGAAAAGTAAGCAGAGGATGCACAACTGTATTCTTACCACATTCATCGATTATGATAATACGACCTGTACCCTTAGCCAAGCACTACACTGGTGCCTTTAGATTATTCATGTAAATTGGAAGTGTTAGACTCGATGCACACGAGCCATTCATTATCGCGGGCTCACAACCTGGTTCCCTCGAGCGTTTCACTGCTGTCGTGGAACAGCGGAAACGCGCACAGTGCAGCCGTGACGCTGCTACATCACCCAGGCGCTCGCCAACCACTGCTGCATAGCGACCTCGCCGTGGTTGTAGCGGTATGGCGCAGTGCACGAGCGTTCGCAACCTCAAGCTGCCGTCAGCCTACCACAGTTGCATCTTGTTGGGATTTGCAGTTGTTCATTGATGACGTGAAAAAATACCCGGAAATACGGGACACATTTCGCTACGCGTATCACGATAAGATTAAAAATCGAGCCGGATGGTTTCAATTGCGAGAAACGTTTTGCGGGAGTTTTGCTGCAAAACGAAGCAGGAGAGAAATGATGTATGTAAACTTCACTGTTAAGCTATTTTGTGCTTGTATTATGGGTTCAAAAATGGTTCAAATGGCTATGAGTACTATGGGACTTAACATCTGAGGTCATCGGTACCCTAGAACTTAGAACTACTTAAACCTAACTAACATAAGGACATCACATACGTCCATGCCCGACGCAGGATTCGAACATGCGACCACAGCAGTCGCGCGTTTCCGGACTGAAGCGCCTAGAACCACTCGGTAACCGCGGCCATCTGTATTCTAGGGTCGGCAGTTTTCCACGAATGTGGCTAATAGCACTAATCGGAAAATTCTTCGCTCCCTGAAAAGAGAGCTTTCGCCCGAATGAACAATTCGTCAGTTGACAATAAAAGTTTAAAATAAATTCTTTTACTACGACTGGCGAAATGTAATTAATGATCTAATGTGTCAGATCTGATACGGAGCATTCAAGAAAAATCTGAAACAGATGTACACCGAGGTGACGAAATACAGGGTGATTCAGAAAGAATACCTCAACTTTAGGAATTTAAAACTCTGCAACGACAGAAGGCAGAGCTAAGCACTATCTGTCGGCGAATTAAGGGAGCTATAAAGTTTCATTTAGTTGTACATTTGTTCGCTTGAGGCGCTGTTGACTAGGCGTCAGCGTCAGTTGATGCTAAGATGGCGACCGCTCTACAGAAAGTTTTTTGTGTTATTGAGTACGGCAGAAGTGAATCGACGACAGTTGTTCAGCGTGCATTTCGAACGAAGCATGGTGTTAAACCTCCTGATAGGTGGTGTATTAAACGTTGGTATAAACAGTTTACAGAGAATGGGTGTTTGTGCAAAGGGAAAAGCTCTGGACGGCCGAGAACGAGTGATGAAAAAGTAGCACGCATCCAGCAAGCATTTGTTCGCAGCCCAGGAAAATCGACTCGCAGATCTAGCAGAGAGCTGCAAATTCCACAATCAACTGTATGGAGAGTCCTACGAAAAACGTTAGTTATGAAACCTGAACGTCAACTACCCGAGGCGATGGATCGGCCACCAGGCAGCCCGTGACAGAGCACTTCATCACTGGCCTCCAAGAAGCCCTGATCTTACCCCCTGCGATTTTTTCTTATGGTGGTATGTTAAGGATATGGTGTTTCGGCCACCTCTCCCAGCCACCATTGATGATTTGAAACGAGAAATAACAGCAGCTATCCAAAGTGTTACGCCTGATATGCTACAGAGAGTGTGGAACGAGTTCGAGTATCGGGTTGATATTGTTCGTGTGTCTGGAGGGGGCATATTGAACACCTCTGAACTTGTTTTTGAGTGAAAAAAAACCTTTTTAAATACTCTTTGTAATGATGTATAACAGAAGGTTATATTATGTTTCTTTCATTAAATACACATTTTTAAAGTTGTGGTATTCTTTTTGAATCACCGTGTACTGTGTCGGACCTACTTTTGGTCCACATAGTTCAGAAGCTCGACGTGGCATGGACTCTACAAGTGGTTGGAAGTCCCCTCCAGAAATATTGAACTATGCTGTTTCTACTGAAAGTGTTGCCAGTGCACGTTTTTGTGCACGAACTGGCCTCTCGATTATGTCCCATAAATGTACGACGGGGTTCATGACGGGCGATCTGGGAGGCCGTATCATTTGCTCTAAATGTCCAGAAAGCTCTCCAAAGCAATGGTGAACGACTGTGGGCCGGTGACTTGGCGTCTTGTCCCCATAGAAAATTCGATCGCTGTTTGGGAAGATCAACTTCATGATTGGCTGCCAATAGTCTCCAAGTAGCCGAACATAACCATTCCCACTCAATGATCGCTTCAGTTGGACCATAGAAGACAGCCCATTCCATGTAAACACCGCCCAAACCATTATGGAGCTACCACCGGCTTGCGCAGTGCCTTATTGACAACTTGTGTCTGCGCCGCACTACTATCATTTCTTACCAACTGAAATGGAGACTCATGTGAAGAGGCCTCGGTTTTCGAGTCTTCTAGGGTCCAACCGATATTGTCACAAGTTGCCCCTTAGTCGCAGCGAATGCGAGAATTTTAAATAACAATCTTTCCTAATCGTCTTTTCACGATAGTTTCATCTACAAAGGCGTTACCGTTTTCCACGTGGAGGGTGACCATGCAAAATATTAATGTAAATGCATTTGTTGATACAAATATTGTCTTATGCTATGTGCTTGTGTGTCGTTGTGTTGTGGCTGTTAGCCAACATTTATGTCTCAGGTTCGTTTTCGGCTACCTGCAGTTATTTGTTCCTTATGCTTTATACTTTGTGCAAGAATTTGGGATAGTTCTTTATTAGGGTACTAGAAGAGAAATCCGTCGTCGCCGAGGTATCTATTTCTAGTTGTCCGTCCGAGACCGTACAAAAATGGTTCAAATGGCTCTGAGCACTATGGGACTTAACATCTGAGGTCATCAGTCCCTTAGAAATACTTAAACCTAACTAACCTAAGGACATCACACACATCCATGCCCGAGGCAGGATTCGAACCTGTGAGACAGTGCTACGCAGTGTCTGGCCTTGTGCTTAATGGTTATGACGCTGTATCTCCTGTGTTATGTGTTGTACATTGATATAATTTTGTAGGCACGTTCAGCGTTACATGTGGATATTATCTGCGAAATGCGTTGCGAAAGCATTAGCAGCAACGAAATAATAAATTTCAACGTCATATACGATGTGGCTGTTTTTCACGCATCTCACTGTTTATAAAATCATGTCTCCTGAACTATGTGTCTTTCTATTGTATAATTTTGCAATTACATTCAACGTCATATGTGTATACTATCTTCAAAATGTGTTGCGAACACAGTCACTAGAATAGAAGTAATAATTTACAACGTCAGGCCTCTTGAGGTAGTTCACTGCACTAACAGCGGAATAAGAGTAGCAAGGGATAAACATTTTTCCTTTCATGATTTTGTGAGATTTGTCAGCAGGAATAAGTTTCATAAAAGCAATTTATTTAAAAATACAAGTAAAATTATTAGGCTTAAGAAATACACACCAACGTGGAAGACGGACGTTATGCGGGTAAACTTCCTCCCCCCTCCCCTGTTTATTTATAGCTACATTGAAATGTGTAAAATGCGTAATCATTTAAAGCGACAAACTCACAAGTATCCTATTTGAGTCAACAAAAACCTAATGGCTTATAAATTACTTGCAGGGGTTATGTTGGGAACGTGGACTTCAAGGGCAGATTGGAACTGGAGGCATTCCATAGTAGTGAGCATACGAATGTCAGCATGAATTTCATTGCTTGAGTTTCTGTAACAGTAAGTATGTGTACTACGAGGTGGCTGCTGAACGTTACATTACGTAGATGCGGATGCGGTAATTGTTTCGCTTAGAGATCAGTTAATAAGAAGATTCATGGTATAAGCAATGACAAACTCCGGCAATCACGTATTTTTAATGAGTACGGCGTGTTTCGAAATTTTATTTTCATTATCAATAGCAGGTACTGACATAGGTCTTTTTGTGAAGTTTGCAGTGTGTTGTTCCGCCCATCTTGCGCTGTATTCGTCTTTTTGTGGTGTTAGTGCAATCTGAAAGTGGGAAAATAGAAATCTTGTGACTTTTTTCATGTTATTGGTGTTGTTGTCTTCAGCCAAGAGACTGGTTTCATGCAGCCCTCCATGCTACTCTATCCTGTGAAAGTCGAGTCATCTCCTAGTAACTACTGCAACCTACATCCTTCTGCTCACTGTATTCATGTCATGGTCTCCCTCTACGATTTTTACCCCTCACCCCTCTCCCCACACATTCACTCTTCCCACCAGTACTAAATTGGTGATCCCTTGATCCCTCAGAATGTGTCCCGCCAACCGATATCGTCGTCTAGTTAGGTTGTATGACAAATTTCTCTTCAACCGAATTCTATTCAGTACCTCCTCATTAGTTACTTGATCTATTCATTTAATCTTCAGCATTCCTCTGTAGCACCACATTTCAAAAGCTTCTATTCTCTTTGTGTCCAAACTGTATATCGTCCAATTTTTCACTTCTATACATGGCCACACTCCATACAAATACTTTCAGAAAGGACTTCCTGACACTTAAATGTATACTCAACGTTAACAAACTTCTCTTCTTAAGGAACGCTGTCCTTGCAATTGCCAGTCTACATTTGATATCTTACTTATTTCGACCATTATCAGTTACTTTGATTCCCAAATAGCGAAACTCATCCACCATGTTAGGTGTCTCATTTCCCAATCTTATTTCCTCTGCATCACCTAAATCGACTACATTCCGTTACCCCCGTTTTGCTTTTGTTGATGTTCATCTTATATCCTCCTTTCAAGATACTATCCATTCCGTTCCACTGCTGTCCCTAGTCCGATGCTGTTTCTGACAGAATTACAATGTCATCGGCAAACCAAAAGGTTTTTATTTCTTCTCCCTGGACTTTAATATCTACTCCCAATTTTTCTTTCGTTTCCGTTACTGCTTGATCAATATACTGATTGAATAACATCGGGGATAGGCTACAACCCTGTCCCACTCCCTTCCCAACCACTGCTTCCCGTTCATGTCCCTCGACTCTTATAACTGCCATCTGGTTTCCGGACAGATTGTAAACAGCGTTTCCCTTCCTGTATTGTAACCCCGCCACCTCTGGAATTTGAAAGTAAGTATTCCAGTCAACACTGTCAAAAGCTATCTCTATGTCTACAAATGCAATAAACGTTGGTATGCCTTTCCTTAAACTATCTTCTTTGACAAGTCATAGAGTCAGATATGCCTCGCGGGTTCGTATATTTCTCGTGGACCCAAGCTGATATCTCTCCGGAATCCAAGCTGAGGTCGGATTCTACCTGTCTTTCCATTCTTCTGTAAAGGAATCGCGTAAGTATTTTGCAACCGTAACTTATTGAACTGATTGTTCGGTAATTTTCAGACGTGTTAGCACCTGCTTTCCTTGGAGTAAGAATTATTATATTCTTCTTTAAGTCTGAGGATATTTCGCCTATCTCATAATCTTGCTTACCAGATGGAAGAGTTTACTCATGGCTGTCTCTCCCAAGGCTCTCAGTAGCTGTAACGGAATGTTGTCTCCTCCCGGGAGCTTTATCGATTTTAAGCCTTGCAGTGTTTTGTCAAGTTCACGCAGCATCATATCTCCCTTCTCGTCTTCATTTTCGTTCTCTTCCTCTTCATAACATTGCCCTGAAGTACATCCCCCTTGTATAGACCTTCTAAATACTCCTTCCATCTTCCTGCTTTCCGTTCATTGCTTAGGACTGGTTTTCCGTTTGAGCTCCTGGTATTCCTAAAGGTGGTTCTCTTTTATCCAAAGCCCTCTCTAACTTTCCCGCAGGCAGCATCTATCTTATCTTACCCCTAGTGATCTATGCTTCTACAATCTTACATTTGTCCTCTTGCCAGTCCTGCTTAGCCATTTACCACTTCTTGTCGGTCTCGTTTTTTAGGCGTTGGAATTCTCTTTCGCCTGATTTATTTACTGCATTTCTATACTATGTCCTTTCATCGATTAATTTCAATATCTCTTTTGTTACTCAAGAATTTCTACTAGCCTTGGTCGTTTACCTACTTAATTCTCTGCTGCCTTCACTATTTCATCTCTTGGAGCTACTCATTCCTTTTCTACTGTATTTCTTTCCCCTGTTATGTCAATCGTTCCCTAATGCTCCCACTCAAACTTCCTTCAACCTCTAGTTCTTTCAGTTTATCCAAGTCCCATATCCTAACATTACTGCCTTTTTGCAGTTTCTTCGGTTTTAATCTACAGTTCATAACCAATAAATTGTTGTCAGAGTTCATATCCTCCTTGGAAATGTCTTACAATTTAAAACCTGGTACCGCAACCTCTGTCTTACCATCCTATAATAAGTCTCTTCTTGTGGTGTCTCCAGGCTCTTCCAAGTATACAATCTTCTTTCATGATTTTTAAACCAAGTGTTAGCTATGATTCAATTATGCTCTTTGCAATATTCTACCACGCGGCTTCCTCTTACATTCCTTTCCCACAGTCCACATTCTCTACTACTTTTCCTTCTATTCCTTTCCCTACTATCGAATTCCAGTCACCCATAACTGTTAAATTTTCGTCTCCCTTAGCTGTCTGAGTAATTTCTTTTTTCTCATCATACATTTCCTCAATCTCCTCCTCCTCTGCGGTGCTAGTTGTCATATAAACTTGTACTACTGTGGTTTGTGTGGACTTCGTGTCTATCTTGGCTAAATTAATGCATTCACTAAGCTGTTCAGAGTAACTTATCCTCGTTCTTACTCTTTTATTCATTATTAAACCTACCCTAGATCTACCCCTATGTGATTTTGTATTTGTAACCCTGTATTCACCTGACCAGAAGTCCTCCTGCTATCAAACTTCACTATTTACCACTACTGGGAGACATAGCATTATCATCTGTCTAGTTACAAGTGCTGCTCCTCCTACATTAGGCAGAATTGCACACACGTATACGAAATCACACACAATGTTTGTTTGTGCGAATTAAAAGCGTAAGTGATGGTTTGCGTCTGTTTGGATTACTGTATAATAAAGGCAGCACATTACCTGCAAGTAAACAGAGAAAAACTGCTTTTTTATCAATAAAACGAACAAAAACATCACAAAATTCCTTTCGTCCGATTCTCAGACTCAAGCAAAGCCACGAAAAGATGATTAGAGAAAAAGAAAGGCAGACCGACGCCGGTGCAACTTCATGAATACACCTATTTAAATATTTGCAACTGATAATCAGAAAAAAATTTCAAAACACGTCGTTCTAAGGATGAAAAATTTGTGCAGTGTTTCATTGTTTAGTAATAAATGAAGCAGCAGTAGGCTTTAAAAGAATATCGATTATGGTGAAGGAAATTAAGATTAACATTCGCCACGATCTCTTGTAGTATGACTGCTTAGTCGGGACAGAGTTGGCTCTCAGTTCTGCAGGTATTTAGCGTTTATGGTTAATCACTAGTGCATTTGCCATCGACAATACAGTCGATGCTATCTGCAGTAGGGAGACATGGTATGGCTGTCACATATTTTAATTTCAATTTTTTACGCGGTAGACAACATAAATATTCGCACTCTCAGTTATCTGATTTGTAGTCTCCATTTTTACGAATGCATAAAAATAATTTATGGCTTCATAAATATTGTGATAAAATCAGCGTTGCCTTTTCTATTGTGAGAAGCTTATGACCACCGTCCCCTGGAGAGGAATGGTTGTCACTGGGATTGAGGTTGTCAAAGAGGGCGGAGGAGCGGATAGAGGTTCAGGGCACTCTCTTGTCCTAGGGGTAGGAAATTGCCCCTAAAGGCGGAAGAATCAGCAATGATCAACGACATGAGGATGCAGAAGGCAATGGAAACCACTGCATTAAAGACACGTAACGTGTATCCACAGGACATGTGGCCTGTAATTGAAGAAGTATGATGATGATCTCTCCATTGGCAAATGATTCCGGAATAGTCCCCCATTCGGATGTCTGGAAGGGGACTGCCAAGGGGGAGGTTACCATGAGAAAAAGATTGAATAATCAACGAAAGGATAACGTTTTACGAGTCGGTGCGTGGAATGTCAGAAGCTTGAACGTGGTAGGGAAACCAAAAAAGCTGAAAAGGGAAATGCAAAGGCTCAATCTAGATACAGTAGGGGTCAGCGGAAAATGGTATAACAGGTGTAGGATTCGTTATGAATAGGAAGGTAGGGCAGAGGGTGTGTAACTGTGAACAGTTCAGTGACCAGGTTGTTCTAATGAGAATCGACAGCAGACCAACACCAACAACGATAGTTCAGGTATACATGCCGACGTCGCAAGCTGAAGATGAACAGATAGAGAAAGTGTATGAGGATATTTAAAGGGTAATGCAGCATGTAAAGGGGGACGAAAATCTAATAGTCATGGGCGACTGGAATGCAGTTGTAGGGGAAGGAGTAGAAGAAAAGGTTACAGGAGAATATGGGCTTGGGACAAGGAATGAAAGAGGAGAAAGACTAATTGAGTTCTGTAACAAGTTTCAGCAAGAAATAGTGAATACCCTGTTCAAGAATCACAAGAGGAGGAGGTATACTTGGAAAAGGCCGGGAGATACGGGAACATTTCAATTAGATTACATCATGGCCTGACAGAGATTCCGAAATCAGATACTGGATTGTAAGGCGTACCCAGGAGCAGATATAGACTCAGATCACAATATAGTAGTGATCAAGAGTAGGCTGAAGTTCAAGACATTAGCCAGGAAGAATCAATACGCAAAGAAGTTGGATACGGATGTACTAAGGAATGACGAGATACGTTTGAAGATCTCTAACGCTATAGATACAGCAATAAGGAATAGCGCAGTAGGCAGTACAGTTGAAAAGGAATGGACATCTCTAAAAAGGGCCATCACAGAAGTTGGGAAGGAAAACATAGGAACAAAGAAGGTAGCTGCGAAGAAACCATGGGTAACAGAAGAAATACTTCAGTTGATTGATGAAAGGAGGAAGTACAAAAATATTCCGGGAAAATCAGGAATACAGAAATACAAGACGCTGAGGAATGAAGTAAATAGGAAGTGCAGGGAAGCTAAGACGAAATGGCTGCAGGAAAAATGTGAAGACATCGAAAAAGATATGATTGTCGGAAAGACAGACTCATCATACAGGAAAGTCAAAACAACCTTTGGTGACATTAAAAGCAACGGTGGTAACATTAAGAGTGCAACGGGAATGCCACTGCTAAATGCAGAGGAGAGAGCAGATAGGTGGAAAGAATACATTGAAAGCCTCTATGAGGGTGAAGATTTGTCTGATGTGATAGAAGAAGAGACAGGAGTCGATTTAGAAGAGATAGGGGATCCAGTATTAGAATCGGAACTTAAAAGAGCTTTGGAGGAATTACGGTTAAATAAGACAGAAGGGATAGATAACATTCCATCAGAATTTCTACAATCATTGGGGGAAGTGGCAACAAAACGACTATTCACGTTGGTTTGTAGAATATATGAGTCTGGCGACATACCATCTGACTTTCGGAAAAGCATCATCCACACAATTGCGAAGACGGCAAGAGCTGACAAGTGCGAGAATTATCGCACTATCAGCTTAACAGTTCATGCATCGAAGCTGCTTACAAGAATAATATACAGAAGAATGGAAAAGGAAATTGAGAATGCGCTAGGTGACGATCAGTTTGGCTTTAGAAAAAGTAAAGGAACGAGAGAGGCCATTCTGACGTTACGGCTAATAATGGAAGCAAGGCTAAATAAAAATCAACACACTTCCATAGGATTTGTCGACCTGGAAAAAGCGTTCGACAATATAAAATGGTGCAAGCTGTTCGAGATTCTGAAAAAGTAGGGGTAAGCTATAGGGAGAGACGGGTCATATACAATATGTACAACAACCAAGAGGGAATAATAAGAGTGGACGATCAAGAACGAAGTGCTCGTATTAAGAAGGGTGTAAGACAATGCTGTAGCCTTTCGCCCCTACTCTAGAATCTGTACATCGAGGAAGCATTGATGGAAATAAAAGGAACGTTCAGGAGTGGAATTAAAATACAAGGTGAAAGGATATCAATGATACGATTCGCTGATGACATTGCTATCCTGAGTGAAAGTGAAGAAGAATTAAATGATCTGCTAAATGGAATGAACAGTCTAATGAGTACACAGTATGGTTTGAGAGTAAATCGGAGAAAGACGAAGGTAATGAGAAGTAGTAGAAATGAGAACAGCGAGAAACGTAACATCAGGATTGATGGTCACGAAGTCAATGAAGTTAAGGAATTCTGCTACCTAGGCAGTAAAATAACCAATGACGGACGGAACAAGGAGGACATCAAAAGCAGACTCGCTATGGCAAAAAAGGCATTTCTGGCCAAGACAAGTCTACTAATATTCTGATGGTGTACGTCTGGAGTACAGCATTGTATGGTAGTGAAACATGGACTGTGGGAAAACCGGAACAGAAGAGAATCGAAGCATTTGAGATGTGGTGCTATAGACGAATGTTGAAAATTAGCTGGACTGATAAGGTAAGGAATGAGGAGGTTCTACGCAGAATCGGAGAGGAAAGGAATATGTGGAAAACACTGATAAGGAGAAGGGACAGGATGATAGGACATCTGCTGAGACATGAGGGAATGACTTCCATGGTACTAGAGGGAGCTGTAGAGGGCAAAAACTGTAGAGGAAGACAGAGATTGCAATACGTCAAGCAAATAATTGAGGACGTAGGCTGTAAGTGCTACTCTGAGATGAAGAGGTTAGCACCGGAAAGGAATTCGTGGCGGGCCGCATTAAACCAGTCAGTAGACTGATGACCAAAAAAAAAAAAAAAAAAATCACGTGATAATATTACGTGAAAAATAGAGGTGTTTGAAGAACCAAAACCCTTCTTGTATTCATATAAATTACGTCAAGCCAAAGGAGTCAAAGACAGATAAAACAATTCTGATGATACGAAGAAAAAGTTCAGCAATTAAGTATGCAACAAGGATTGTTCTGACAAACAAAATGGGTACCTCCTGACGTACAGTCGGGCTCAAAAGTATCCCAAAGACTTGAATTGCATTTCACCTGATTCGAATGCAACCCACATAGCGCAGCTGTCTAACATGTCCTCTAATCGCCCCTCGGTACAGTCGTTTGACTATTGAAAATGGTTCCAACAAGTCACCACTAGAAAACACTGTTCTGCATCGCAATAACTCAAGATGTAAAGTAATACGAAGGTACTACAAATATCAGTGAACATCTTATCACAGATAAGACGGTTCTTCAGGCTTGTAGGCTCACATTTATTACAATAAATGACATACATGAAATGTTACCACTCTAATTATTACGTCAGCTAGGTAATTCACGTAGTAAGTTCGTCGTATTCATGATTTACTCTTCAAAATAACATACCGTACTTATTATTTAACACAAAATTACATTAAAAATTTAAGTTATTCACGAGCAGCTAGTTGAGAATATGTATGAACTTCAAATGACACAACGAACCGTCTCGTTCTGCATATGGATTCAAACCCAGGACATGCAGACTAATCAAAGACTTCGTGACTGACGGAAACTAACAGTCATTCCTGACTAGGCATGCAGAGAGTGATATACCTCGATTTTAGACAGTATCAGTTAGCAAATATCAACTTTAAATTACATAATGTAAACATTGTTAACGGACGCGAATTCCTACCCAGCATCTATTGTCCTTGTTAACGAACTACGAGAGATGTTAAATATTCCTTCTTCACAAGTAACTTACTTGAAATTCCGTGAGGTAAAGCTTTGTGTTGGACAGGGATTCGAACCCAGAACCTAATTGGATTGTCATCGAAGCACAATAAACTGTGACATATCGGATTTTCTCGGCAGTAGCTAGATGTTTTAACTGAAATGACGAGACCAAACATTAACTTTTTTCATTCCCGGGTCTACAACCTGGCACCTATCGCTGTTATATTCTAGAGAAAACGAACGTTAAATATCGGTTTGTTACACCAGCAGCGACATGTGAGCATGTTTGAACTAGAAATAATATGATGAAGAGTTCAGTGCTGACTGGAAATCGAGTCCCACACATATCGTTGTTGACTGCACACAAAGAGACATCAGCTACCGAATTTTTCTCCACCAGCACCTCGGAATACCATCCTTGAATTTACAATGATTTCGGAAACAGTTCTGTGTCTCACTGGGACTCAGAAACGTCAGATACATTTAGTGTTGACAACGAATGAAAAAACATTAAAAATCAAAATTATTACCCACCTGCAGATAGTTGTTCTCGTGCTAGAGATTCATAATACGTAATGAAAGCTTTAGAGCCAGGCCAGGATTCGAACCCTTTCACGCGCAGTATGTGGAGATATTGAGGAATCTGCAGTTTTGAACAAACAACAAATTGCAGTCGAGCTGTATTGTCACGAAGGGATCAAATTCCGCGTTAAAGGCGGTCAGTGTTGCATTCCCAGATCACAAACAATTTTATCGACATACAGAAGCTTAAATAAAAGACGGAATAAGTGTCCTGTGACCCTACATAGCGTTTGTTTCCTCACTAGAAATAAATAACCTGTATAAGAAAGGTTACTGTTGATAGAGTTTCTACGTGTCGCGACTCCTGACTTTATTGTGGTTCAACCTAACGTCTACTTGGTAGAGAAGGAATATCATGTTTAACATGAATGTCAGACCACATTGTCATTAAACCATCTTCACTTGGCGTAGCCAGACGAGAACAGAATCTGTCTCTCCTTATAAAAAATTATCAGCAGAATTTGGAATCGAACCCAGACCGTAAGTATATGAAACTAGCATCAATCAAAGAGACCACCAAATTCTCTATCACTTGTTTTTCTATCATAACAATGTTCTGCCACAGGGGATGAGAATTCTGACACACAGACTCCCTGTAGTGGTTTGCAGCATGTTCAGTACATTCATTTACTTGGTTGACCGAATCGCCATGAACTAGCTGCCTCGGCTACCCAGTGCATATATTCGACTCTATTTTGTAATCACAGAAATAAAATCACGTAACCGACACCTACACAGAACTGCCAACAGTATAGGATGCAGAAATTTAAACAGGAAGTTTTCCTTTCGACTTGAGCCACTCTATTGAGCTATGTGTTTGTTAAAATCGTCGTACGGTGCAAAAGAAAAGCTGTAACTGTCTGACTCTCAGAAGTCTCGATCCGGCCATATGCATTATCTCACAGCACTGTGCAATGCGCAAGTTCTGGACGAATTGTTGTTGAGTTCTAGAGGTGATGTAGCTACGCGTCAGCTAGTAGCGTAACGGTAAGCGTCGCGCACTGTAGATAAGACGTCGCGAGTTTGGGTACATTCACTGCTACATTTTTTAAAACGCCATACTGCTTTCTGCTAAAGTTATCGATCTAATGGAACTTTGAACATAATTCCCTTCACTTCTCAACCCAAAATAGTCGTATGTGGAAAAAGGGCTAACTTCTGCGACATTTTGTGCTTTTCAGGATTAATAGATGGCCAGGCTGCAGATGCATCTCGAAACTTTAGTATTATGTATGGGGAGAGCGCATCGTGCCAAAATACGTCAGAAAAGCATTTTCTACATTAGCTGTCGTGTGGCAGTGGCATTTTGTTCTTCATAAAACCTAGTTTGACAGCTTTAACTCAGGACGAGTTTTCTACATGCATGTGATCAATAAACTGCATGTACATTGGCAGACTGTTATAGATAACATAAGAGAATTCGCATATATCGTTGATGATTAATTTCTCTCTCATGGTAAGTAATGTTTTAACAACACTAAAAGAAACCGTACGAAAACTGTGCACTATAATATAAGAAATGAAATAAAACTACCCACGATAACCTTATGACGAAAGTCTTTTTCAATAAACCTGCGTATCTGTACACAAGCCTGCCTATATCGGCACGAATTAGTAAAATACTAATCACTTAGATTTCGATTGGGTCTGTGTTTCATTGGTATGCTGTGTCATATTCAAGTGGTATGCATATGTGGCATTTCATAAATAAAGTTATGTATTCCATGGAGCAGACGTTGCCGGTAGAAGGCAGCGCAGTGCCTCAGCCCCCGCCGGTAGGCAGCAAACGGGTCACAGAGAACTCAGACGCATGCGGTGTTCAGAGGCGGGTGGTCGGCCAAGAAATCGCTCGCTGAAATATGGTTGAACCAAAATGCTATTACCAAAGTGACAGAAAGCGAAATATTTTGTAGATTCGCTTGAAATACACTCACAGCTTCACCACCGAGAGGAAAGGGGTGATAAAAATTGTGTCATCGTGTGCTCTTGGTTGCCAGATGTCGTAGTAGCTAGTCCTGCGGTTTACCTCAAGACTACAGTCGCAGTGTGGAAAATGATGCACCCAAACTACACTTAAGACTTCCTCCAGAAAGTGATGCAGTCTACAACGTAGCCAGATAGAGCACATTGCCGGACATAGAATTCTGATGGTAGCACGATTGTATTGTCCACATTACGGACAATTTTTTTGTTTAAGACTGTATTTACAACACATATGGCACGCTGAACACCCAGAAAAATTAACAAAACAAAATTATTTTATGAGAGAAACGTAATCTACAGCGTTCGAAATATTCATAGTATTGTATCGTTAACAAGGACAATAGATGCTGGGTAGGAATACGCGTCCGTTAACAATGTTTACATTATGTAATTTAAAGTTGATATTTGCTAACTGATACTGTCTAAAATCGAGGTATATCACTCTCTGTATGCCTAGTCGGGAATGATTGTTAGTTTCCGTCAGTCACGAAGTCTTTGCTTAGTCTGCTTGACCTGGGTTTGAATCCATATGCAGAACGAGACGGTTCTTTGTGTCATTTGAAGTTCATTAATATTCTCAACTATCTGCTCGTGAATAACTTAAATTTTTTATGTCATTTTGTGTTAAATAATAAGTATACGACGAACTTACTACGTGAATTACCTATCTGACGTAATAATGAGAGTGATAACATTTCATGTATGTCATTTATTGTAATAAATGTGAGCTCACAAGCCTGAAGAACCGTCTTATCTGTGATAAGATGTTCCCTGATATTTGTAGTACCTTCGAATTACTTTACAGCTTGAGTTATTGCGATGCAGAGGAGTGTTTTCTAGTGGTGACTTGCTGGAACCATTGTCAATAGTCAAACGACTGTACCGAGGGGCGATTACAGGACGTGCTAGACAGTTGCGCTATATGGGTTGCATTCGAATCAGGCGAAATGCAACTCAGGTCGTTCGGGTACTTTTGAGCACGACTGTACATTTTTCATGTGCCCATATCTTGCAGTCTCCGCACTGTGCTCACATTTTCCCTGATCTGCTATTGGCAAATGAACCAAAACATATAATTCAAAAGCAAGCATCGTCTTCACTGTCACTGCTCTTATCTTTCTTTTGTTCCTACTGTTTTTTTTTTTCAAATTTTTTCATCTGGGGAAAGACGCTACTTAAACTCCGTAAACCTCTGCTTTGTTTTCGTTTCGCGCTCGTGTTGCATAGGAGTCTCCGTGATGACACCGGAGCATTTTTTCCGCTGTTTTTTCTTCCTTCGTTGTTTTCTTTCTCCAGCTGTAGGAAAACGTCTGATGTCTTTCTGAGAAACAATAATAGGCCTACACTTAACATTTTCCAAGCCACTGCAAGAAGGCTGGGGCTCAGACAGTTCCCCTGTGTTATTAATTTGGTTCGTGGGGACCTCCAGTGTTTAGATTTGATTTTCTTCTTCTTCTATCGTGTCAGCAGTTACAGGAGCGGATCTGTAATAATTTGATAGATTTGTTACGAAATCAGGACCTAATTATAATTTGGTTCTTGGAGACTTCCAATGTTGAGCATTTGATTGTCACCTTCTTCAATCGCGTCAGCACTTACGGCGGTAGTCCTATAAGGATTTGTTCGATCTGTTAGAAAATCACGAGCAAATACATGGTCGCCAAAAACGTCCCTATTGAAGGCACAAATACCACAAGTCTTGAGTCCCGCTTGGATATTTGATGGCGTAAACGCAAGAGAATATGCAGAAGTCAATAATTCAGGAATAATTAATCGATAGATGAGAACTATAATTACCAAATAGAAGAAGGCACAGGTTGTGTTTACAGCACTTTGTATTAGCCACAGAGTGTTTAAAAAAATTCGCAGAAATGTTTTTCCATTATCGATCCAAAATGGTTACCCGCTGCACGGTAGCCGAATGGCACATCACGAATAAAATGTTCTGTGAATACACCCAGAGAAAAATGAACAATAGTGGAATAGAGATCCCAGCAGCAGTAACAGAAGCAGCTGAAGTAACTACGCTAACTCATTCTCCAAATCTGATCGACCCCACTTGTTTGAAACCTTTTCGCGACACAATTCGATTTGGCTTTTGGACTGTTGTAATGCAAGTCTCGTCAATGTTCCAAATATCTTTCTGTTCAAAGTTGTGTCGTTTCATTACCGTAGCCGAGTTATCGAAAAAGGCAGCATCGTTTGTTTTACTGCGGCCAGAAGCTCCGGCTAAGCGGGTAGCTTCAGGAGTCTTAATTGACAATTCATTGTGTCTCTTCATGAACCCACAAAACCAGTCACTCCAGCTTCTCGAGTTTCAGTCCATCTTGCAAATATTTCTAGCCAATTAGGAACAGTTATTTCATAACACAACTTTCGCACTTCTTTCGGACTGAGACCGAGACACACTGGGTGAAGAAAAATTCTCGCACTCGGACTTCGCAGCACGATTCCTCACATACTGCCAATAAAGAAATGTCGGTCACAAAATTTCGTCCTTTGCATATTTCTGGTAGTAAAGGGACTTTAAAGATTGACAGTCTGACAACAGGGTGTAGTCAAGTGTACTGTAACTAACATGTGTCAGGAGGAAACAGTAGTGCTGCGGAGTTGGTGTAGTTGATAGCGTTTGGGGTTAGCATGCAGGAAGCCGAGAAGTCGATTCAGTGTGGAGGTTTATTTGCTAGAAGTATCGTGAGTGGTACAATATCTGGCGTCTTAATCGTTATACACCGATTACAGTGGGTCTTCTACAAAACATTTGCATTTGCATTTACGTAGTACGAACACATAAAAGGGAACAGTATCGTTTTCATTGGACAGCTTTTAAACGAACCTTTTGCACGTCTTGGACGCCCATTGTTCCACACCACTGCATCTACTAGATTACAAACTCGTTTTGTGTGAACACTTCCCCAATGGTCCCATCGAGAAATATAATCTATTATTCTTGCCACTATCAGGTACTTTACATTTTGTTTCTGCTTTACGTCAGCAGTAGGGCTAACAATGTATTTTACAAATAATTTCGATGGAACCATTAGGGGGGTGGGTAGGTTGGAGGTACACATAAAACAGGTTTGGGATCTAGTAGATGCATTAGGGTGAAACAGTTCGTCTCCATGTCGTACAAAAGGCGTCATTAAAAGATGACCAAAGAAACCGATGGTATTCCCGTTTCTGTGTTCATAGTATGTAATTGAAAATGTTTTGTAGAAGATCCTCTGCAACCGCTGTATGACGATTAAGACGCCAGATACCGTACCACTTAGACTACTTTTAGCAAATAAATATAAATAAACCACAAGCCAGAATCGAATCCTCTGTATCCTGCATGCTAACCCAAAACGCTATCCACTACACCAACTGCACAGCCCTGCTCTCGTTACATACAGATGTAGTTACCGTACACGTGATTACAGTGTTGCCAGAGTGCCAATCTTAAACTTCGATTTACTGCCGGAAATAAGCGTAAGACAAAATTTTGTGACAGACATTTCTGTGTTGCAAGTATGTGAGGAATCGCGCTGCGAAGACCAAGTGCGCGTATTTTTCTTCACCTTGTATATCAGACGCAGCTTTGATATATTCAGCCAAATCATTTTCTAGAGCAATTGTCAGAATAAGTCTATTAGAAAAATAGGACAGATGCAGTGGTGGGCAGGTCACACCGTTTCTTTTATTCTCATCAGAAAACGTCACAGTAATGAGCCAATGTCCGGTAAGTTACGTTGTAGTCTTCGACAAAACTGCGTATGTATTTGTTTTCTAATTTCACAATTCAAGCCGCTTTCACCATAGTGTCAGCGGGTGTTACGCCTCTATCCGTTTCCCTTTCGAAATTTCTGGGCATCTTGACTGATAATAACAGAATGGTACCAAAATTTGCAACGCAAACACTTCCGCGAGGATGATTGTCCCTCGTGACAGACATCCTCCTTGGGTGTGTGACAAGCAAACCTAAAATGCCTTTTTGAAAACTTTAGCTAGTATCCAGAATTGTGTTGTTTCGTAACGATTTAGAAAGACTGCACATAATATGTTGAATTATACGCTCCGTGACTATAGAATCCGATCACCAGTACAGCAATAAGTTCTATAGATCAATCGAACGATAATAATGTTTTAAATTTTACTCGCCAGCACTAGAACCAGAAAAATATGGCCAGCTCCGCAATTACGTGACGAAAACAACTGAAACTTCACACACAGGTGCAGATAGTGCTGTCATTTTTAACAAAGTCATTCCAGTACAATGTGACATCTGATGGCCGAGTTATTAATTAAGGGACAACCAATCTGTGTGACTACCACACCCGGGCTCCCCAGTTCAGATTTGTGCGCATACGTACTACACTTAAATTGCAAAAACGTCTTGCAGGTGCAGTATTCTAAAATATATTCAAAATTTTTATTTTCTTATTACATAGATAAGTTAAAGCTTTCACACAACCACTCACAAGGCTCTTAAACATGTCTGCTGATAATACATCTACTCCATTAGCTATATCATTCTTCATCTCACTTGAAGCTCTCCTACTTCTATACCGCACGTCTCCTCATACAATTCAATTTCGTTTAATTTCGATCAACTTCATCCAGGCTGGCCGCCTTCCCAATATTTCATCCGGTTTATAAGCCATTGTACCATCGCTTTTTTCTCTTCCCACACTTGTCGTACTTTTCTTCACTTCCAAAACTAGATCAGCAGCTAATCCATACTTCGTTACATATTTTCCTTCCTTTCCTTGTTTCTCTATTTCTTTACCTCTCTCTTCCCTACATTTCTTTATTGCCTGTTCTGTTCTGTGCAATAACGTTTATGAAAAAGGTAAATGTCAGATGGTTTGCTCTTGTCTGTATTCATGCCGGCTGAAGAACAAAACCAATGCAAGGAAATTTGAGGATTTTAAAGCCATAAGTTTGATTTCTCAAGTAGCAGAAGTTCTGCTAAGGGTGGTAAATAGAAGACTTCACAGAAGACCGAAAGAAGTTATCGCTGAGGAACAGTATCGGTTTAGAAGAGGGAAAGGTACAAGAGATGCAATTGGACTGTTGAGAATTACTGGCGAGAGATACATTGAAAGGAGTAGAGAAGTTTGTATTGTTTTCATTGACTTCAAGAAAACTTTTTATGGATGAAAAAAATCTACAACAGAAAATACGACTACAGGTTGGAAATGAGAAGACAGAGAAAAGCACAATTGGAAGGAGAGTGAGGCAGTGCTTCTGTCTCCCACGAATACGTTTTAACACATATTTGGAGCGTATCATTCAGAAATGTTAGAACGAGCACGGTGAGTGTGGTTTGATGGTAGGAGGACAGAATGTATTCCATTTGCAGATGATATGGTGTTATTGACAGGAGTGAAAGAAATATGATTGGATTGTTAAGAGAATTAGAATTGACCTGTGATGATATCGGAATGAGAATTAATAAGAAAAACATATCAAGTATGGTGACAAGTGCTAGAAAATTAAGAACAATTATAGGTTAGTGCTTTAACATATTTGGGAACCATTATTACAGAAGACATTAAATGCAATGTGAAGATGAATGCACGTATAGCAATTGCCAACCAAGCATTTAGTAAGAAGGGGCGGCTTTATGTGAATGCATAGACAGCGACCTGAAGAAGACACTGGCAAAGTTCTTCATATGGAAGGTGGCATTATTCGGTGCTGAGTCATGGATACTGAGGAATGAAGTAGAACGAAAAATACAAGCATTTTGGATGTGGATTTGGAGGAGGATGGAAGGGATAAAATTGTTGGACAAAGTGAGAAATGAGGAGGCCCGGAGAAGATTGGGGAAAGAGACAGAAATTTAAAAGGGGATCAGGAAGAGGAAACACAGTTGGCTTGAGTACCGAACAGGAACAAACTGTTTACTAATGGATTTTGTGGAAGGAACGATGAGCAGAAGAAGAAGACATAGAAAATACCAGAGGGTGAATAGTATGAGAATAGAAAAGAATTATGGGAAAGCGAAGAGGTTGGCGAATGACAGGGCTGCCTGGAGAACTACATGTGAAAACCTGTCTTAGCGGAGCACAGTGATGACGATGATGATTATTATTATTATGATTATGTGTGCTGTGTTTTACCTGAGATGGCTGTACCTGAAGCGTTACCCAATAATCGTTGCTCTTTTTTAGCTATTAGATTTCAGTACGAAGCTAATACATTTTAGTACGAATTTGAGGTGTTCCTATATAAAGGAAAAAATACCTAACGTATTATTCCGGGTTATCTGAAGGAAAGAGAGAAAATTAATTATTCATGGACATGAATGTAAAATAGTTTATTATACAAATATTACTTTTTGAGTAACTGACAAAATTACAAGTCATCATTTAAGGACATATTCGTTTAAAAATCAGTTAATACATCTTGTGTGAATACGAATAATACATTTCCTGGAAGTAATTGCTTTACATCTTAAGTTTTGTGGCATTAGTAAAGCTTTTGTTCTTATTGAATAAGTATTTAAGGGCATGATTTCTTTCCGAAATTTCTGTAGCAACTGCTACGTTTCGATTGCTTCATTGCTCCAGAAAACTGTCTAAGCGAGGCTGCCGAAGAAAGATAATTGAGTGGATATATGCGCGGGCAGGATTTTGAGTGACTTGTCTGTGTGTTTGTGTGTGTGTGAGAGAGAGAGAGAGAGAGAGAGAGAGAGAGAGAGAGAGAGAGAGACAGAGAGACAGAGAGAGAGAGAGAGAGACTATAGAAGTAATGTGATATGTGGAAGAATTAGACTTGAAACTTCCCCTTTAAACAATTTATACTCGACTGTGCTTAACCTGACACACAATATTTTTAGCGCAACACAATCTGACTTTCAAAATTCCCTACAAAAGAATGGCCCTGACTAACATTAAACTATACCTTTCACAAATCACTTACCTCACAAAAATCTTCGCTGCTCAAGCTACTGCAATACAGCGAGCGCCACTACTGCCAGCTAAATAAAAGATTCAAACTATGGAAGGCACTAACTACTGATAGGGATAGTTAGCAAATGAAAGATATTAATAGAGAACAAACAATGTATTTACCTTGATATCATCATATATATAGCAGTTCATGACAAATTACAAAACTCCGCCATCTCTCTCCCCACATCCACCACTGCTGGCGGCTCACCTCCAACTGCGCAACGCTACGCGCTGTTCACAGCCAGCTGCCTAACACTACAATGGTTGAGTATTACAACAATGCAAAGCAGCAGACTGCACACAGCACAGCCAGTGATTTTTTTTATACGGAGGTGGCGTTACCAATAAAAAAACCTAAACAGCCTACTTACAGACTGAATGTGCTAAACTGATCTTTGTTCATAACTAAACAAATTTTATTGTATATAAAATTACCTACATTCTGTCGATTGACGACATGCGTGTAAAAATAGTTTAAAAAATCCGTGTATTTATAACGAGTAAGAATATTAAATATCATTGCCCCATTAATTTCGTACAAACGATATTGGATGAGCTCTGCTATTATTTCCTGTCTCTCTGCGGTGTGTCTAACGTATATTATTATGTATTTAAATGTTTTTGCGAATGTGCTCAATGAAATGCTGTTTGGCTCTCATGATGCATAGCCGTTGTCAGTGTAGACCATGACCCGTTTCCTCTCGTATAATTAATGCACGGGGCATCCCGTTTCATCAGCATTGCTTCCAGTATGAAACATGTTTAGTGGACATTCGGTTTATGTTCAGTGGTGGAACACTAGTGTAGTTTTACACACCCGCCATGCGACCAATAATTACCAGTAACAATCCTGCGGATAGTCAGATCACGTCACGGTTAACTGCAATTCCTAATTAAGAAATGCACGGGTGGTTTATAAAGCAAATGTCACCTCTTTGTTGATAGTGTCAGTGCAGCAGGTAGAGCCAGAATTTATGGTCAACGTTTCTGCTGTACACTCCACGTAATGGCGCAATTATTTGGTAGTGAAATAAACCTTTAAGCTGACACTGTAACAATATTTGTTTATGGTTCGTTTATATTTTTTATAATTTCTTTTGCTTCAAAAAAATTTTCCTAGATTTTTACTACATTTTCTGTATATGTAGACTAAAGTGTGTTATACTGGAGGTTGAAGTTCTTTGTATTGTATGTGAGTAATGTAACTAAAATACTATGAAAATTGTTTATTTTGTAAAAAAATTTCTGATGACCTTTCGTATTTAAAAATGTTTGTGTGTATATATTGTTCATGTTAATGTAAATATGAAAATTTAAGAAATGGTCACGCTTAGCAACAATATTAGAAATAGGTGTTAAGTAAAGGCCAGCATGCTTTTGCTTAAAATTAAAGTGCCTCTGGGGAGTGGAAAAGGTGGCAAGGGCGAATTGGCACGCTACCTAAAGCAAGCACAGGAAGTAAGTCACACAGTCTGCAGGCAGCAGGGATTGAGGCCACACCTTAGTGGAGCAGGAGAAGCTCTGCCTGCAAATTTACACAAAATGCTTGGGATGAAGACTGAAAACGGCTTACGGCATGGATGCGAGTTACTGGGCTACAAAATGTAGAACTGAATGACGCCAAGAAGTGAAATTAAGCCCATACGGCAAGAGACTTGCAGGCCGTACTGTGGGTAGTGTAGCCGCCATAATTGTTCACCACACACAAGCCTACAGCCACCAGACAAGATTTATTTTATAGTAAATTTACTTTTTTACAGCGTTAACCATTAATTTAAACCGTGTTTTAATAATCAATCTTTAACTTTAAACAAAGTGGTTCACCCTCTTATTTCATCTTAATCATACACCTGCATAGGGTTCTATCCTGGTGTTTGAAGAATCCGAGTATCCTATTTCACAGACTTATGAAGTGCCAAGTTAATATAAAGAGACACCATATAAATTGTTTTTGAGTTTCCTTAATAATTTCCCAGTGTTATAGAAAAAGTTTGCTTACGTAAAATTCAATCAGAGTGTGGCAAAGTTACTAGGATCTGGCAAATGACTAAACAGTCAGAGTTAGTCCAAAGAGTAACATCTTTTGAAAGTAAATTCCAGCAAGAAAGAGGTTTTCGTGAAGTGTGTTCAGTATAATTTTAGTACTTAAGTTGTTTATTATAGAAAATGCTTTTCTACTGATCCACCCTGGCCAATATATTAGCTACCTTGAATTTATCTTCTTGGCTTTTTCTCTTTCAGAAACTGAACGTGTAAGGGTGTAGTAGTCAAAAAGAAATTCCAGTGTCTGTACCAATATTGATTACGTGGAATAATATTTATTTGAAGAAGTAACTTCAAAAGAATGCCCAATTCATACTTCTACTTTTCCAAATACTACACTGTTTCATTGCCTGGATAGGCTGGCGACCATTAGTAAATGTTTTAAACCACTAAATAGCCTTGGAACCGAGTTGTACTAGCTATTATTCATGCTGCGTTTCTATTTAATTGCTGGGTAAAATCTTAGGAAAAGAATTGAATAGTCTGATGTACTTATCCATTAGACACAACATACCGTCATATCCTGTAAAAAGGGCAACCCTATCGATTAGCTGTTCCTATTAACAGAAATATCCTCCTATAGTGCACTTTAGTTGGAAACTAAACAAAATTTTAGTGAAAGGGCTATACGTGGCTTTTCCTGTAAGAGGACTATATATTCTGTTGGGGTATAGTATACTTGACAACAAAGAGACAGGTTTTTCTGTTATTTAGCTAAAAGCATGTTAAATTACAGCAGTAGAGGTAGGGTTATAATACTTTTGTCCTGATTGCCATAGACGTTTCCATAGATTATTTCCTGCGTAAAATACCTACATGTTCCAGGTGAAAGATCGCGTCATATGTCTATCCGAAGGGCTGACTCACTTTTTTGTTACACTTTACAATCTGATTATCAAAAGACAATATGATGTTCATTACAGCTCGCTTCTATGTAATAAAACGCAAGTGGACTGTAGGAGGTAACAGAGAGCCATTGATCCCCCCATCCGACAGTGCTACACAGTGTTTTTAGTAAATTGTTCATCATGCGTACGGTAGTATCCACAGCAACCAATACACGTTCTGTTGCATTATGATCATGCAATGCTAATGGGAGTCAGTAAGAGGGAGAGTATTCGTCAGCTGGGATCTATTCGTTACTATGTAACCCGCAGAGGGCGAATACACGATCTAAAATTTGTGTATGCCTCATCTGTACAAGAGAGGTCCGGTCATGCACAGGCGCTTTAAGCCTTACTACTAGCAAGAATGTATCATGAAGCACACTCACTGAGAGTAGACAATTCGGTGATTTAAACAAGTACATTAACAAATGGGGTGGCAATGTTAAGGGATGTATTAAGTAATGTTTTGCACATGGCTGTGATAAGCAAACGCAATTAATTACAATGTCACAAATTTCCAACCATTCGGTTGCAAATAAAATTTGAAATTCTTTAACTAGTTTTTAACGCCAAATAGGTCTGCCTTCTTCAGAGGAAACTGTTACTTTACCTAACAATTTCCTTTTAACCACATGTGAGTATTTTTATTTACGCAATTTAATTTGTTCTAATGCCTACCTGCTGTTAATGTAACTTCCTGTGATATTGTTAGGTAAGGTAACAGTTACTTCTGAAGAAGGCGCCCTTAGTTGGCGTCGATAACTAGTTAAAGAATTGTAAATTCTGTTTCCAAATGGTTCGCTGGAAATTTGTGACATTGGATGTATTATGAAAATGACCCCATAGGGTAATAATGTGGGCTATAGCCGAAGATTAATCTTGATTGTTAATTTATTCAATTCAGTCCTAATTTTTTCCGAATCGTAATTATTGAACCAAATGTTGAAACAATTAATCAGACTGAATTACTTTTCTGAGCAGGTGGAGCCTTAACAGGCAGAACTGAATGACAACTAACTGAATGTCAGCAAAATGCATCGCAGTGCTGAAGTTGATCAAACGCACACAGGTCTTTCAAAGGTAACAAAATTTTCCGTCGGCTGAACAGCTAAATCACTAATAGCTATAATTTGGGTCAATGACCACTGGCACACACAGTCCGAAAGATTTCTAAATCCCAAAGTCACCTAAATATTTCCAAATTCCGAAGGGCTGCACATTGAAATATTTTTGAGTCCCGAGAAACAAATCAGCCCAAGGGCTTTTGTGCCCACGTAAGTCTTACCAAAACCAGCTTCATCGACAAAGAGACGAAGATCAAATACCACGAACCAGCCTATGCTTACCTATTGAAAACCTGGGTCACGTTACCAGTTTCTCCACACAGTGTAGCAAATTATAACTTGACACCCACCCATATGATAAAAAATATTACTAGATTTATCATTTTGAAAACATTACGACACGTCCTTTTAGTTGATTTGCAGCTTGATATTGCATTATACATTTTATACGCACCTATATTTATACTGAGGTTACTTAATTACTATAGACCAGGAACAAAATTGCAGAACATGGTCAAATGAACGGTTATGCTTTCAGCTCGGCGCTACAATCCTACTTTGTTCAAATCACAATCTTAAATACATTACTTTACCAACGATTCTTACTAAAGAAATATCAGGAGACTGGACTGTTGGGCAAATCACTCACACAGAATGTAACAATTACTGTATATGCGGAGCAATTTTTGTTTCCACATTCCTCTATGAAATATTCAAGAGAATACTTATAACAGTCTGTGCATTGGTTTAATAATAATTTGAACAAGATCATTATAGCTCGCAACTAGCACTATCCGACAACGCTTTACAACTCTACACTGCGTGGTTGTTTCATATGTTGTTGATTTTATAAATATTTATGATATAAATGTCAATAATCCTGTTAATAATGATTTTATATAAGTACACGATAATGATGTTAGTGAGTTTATCTCACTAATGAAAGTTCCATGCCGTATTTACTTTTCTCAGGGCATATCTGCAAATTCACTCTCGTTGTAGGGCCTGTGTTGTTTACTACTAATCATATCTTTGTGGGTTCCGCGTTCGAAACCCGCCACCGCTTGAATTGTAAATAAAAATCATCAGCAATGGCGGCCGAATACTCCCGGCATAACATGTCACCGTCGTCCTGCCAACGACCGTGTCAAAGGCGACGGAGGAGCGGGCGGAACATCAAGGCACTCTCTGCCCTTAGTGTGAAAAACTTCCCCAGAAAGGTGGAAGAATCTGTAACGATCAAGGGCATGAGGATGCAGAAGGCAGTCACTGCATTAAAGACACATAATCTGTGTCTCCATTGACAAACTATTTGAGACTAGCTTCCCATTCTCGTCTTCTGGTGAGTATTGCTAGGAGGAGGTGGCCAGGAAGAAGGGCTCAATAACCAACGACAGGATAACATTCTACAGGGCACAGCATGGAATGTCTGAAGTTTGAAATTATTCGGAGAGCTAGCAAATGTGAAAAGAGGAATCTAACGTAGTGGTGGTTAATCAAGTGAAATGGAAAGCAGATAAGAAGTTCTGGTCAGATGAAATACAAAATAATCACAACAGCAGCAGAAAATGGTACATCGGTGTCAGGATTCGTTATGTAAAGGAAGCTAGATTGAATAACCTACTTAAAGGGTAATGTTCTGCGAGTCGAGGCATGGAATGTCAGATGTTAGAACGTGGATAGAAAGCTAGAAAATCTGAAAAGGGAAGCTCAACGGCTCAGTCTACATGTAATGTGGGTCCGTGAACTGAAATGGCAAGAAGACGAGCATTTATGGTTAGATGAGTATAGGATAATATCAACAACGGTAGGAAACGGTATAACGGGAGTAGGATTCGTTATGAATAGGAAGGTAGAGCAGAGAATGAGTTACTACGAGCACTACAGATCAAAGGGTTATTCTCATCAGTATCGACAGCAGACCATCAGCGGGAACAATAGTAAAGGTATGTGTGTAGACGTCGCAAGCCAGCAACTAAGAGATAGAGAAAGTATAGGAGAGTATTGAAAGGGTAATTCAGTACGTAAGGGGAGATGAAAATCTGATAGTCATGGTGAATTGGAAAGTGGTTGTACGGAAAGGATCCGAACAAAGGACTGCAGGAGAATATGGGTTTCATATTAGCAATGAGAGGGGAGGAAGAATAACTGAGTTGTGCATAAATGTCAGCTAGTAATACAGAGTAGTCTGCTCCAGAATATCAGGAGGAAGAGGTGTATCTGGAAAAGGTCAGTATAATACGGAAAGATTTCTGTTAGGTTTCATCCTGGTCAGACAGAGTAGCCGAAATCAGTTACTGGATTGCAAGGCGTATCCAGGCGCAGATATAGACTCAGATCACAATTTAGTAGTGATGAAGAGTAAGCTGAAGTTTAAGTATCTGGAAGAAGTGCGACACCGAATTATTATGGAGTGAACAGATAAACTTGAAGGTCCCTCGGCTATAGATAATGCGATAAGGAATATCTCCGCAGGTAGTTTAGTTGAAGAGCAATGGACATCTCTGAAAAGGGGAGTCACTGAAACTGGAAAGGAAAACATAGGTACAAAGAAGGTAACTGCAATGAACGATCCAAAAGAAATACTTCAGTTGATCGATGAAAGAAGGAAGTAAATTAATGCTCAGCGATACAGACATACACGTCGTTTAGCAACAGAATAAACAGGAATTTCACGGAAACTATGGCGAAACGCCTGCATGTAAAATGTGAAGAAATCGGGAAAGAACTGATTGTTTGAACGACTGACTCAGCATGTAAAAAAGTCGAAAGTAGCTTCGGTGAAATTTAAAGCAAGTATGGTAACATTCAGAATGCAATAGGAATTCCGCTGTTAAATGCAGAGGAGAGAGCGATTAGGTCGAAAGCGTACACTGAAAACATCAATCAAAGAAAAGTCTTGTCTGATGTGATAGAAGAAGAAGTAGGGGTTTATATGGGGGACACGAGAGAAGCCTCCGCGAAGGATGTGTCATTAATAACACATTCGGGCGTCCTCTGGGCAACGGCTCTTAGCCGGCAGATTCTCTCACACCAGAAGCATCACAATAGTGCAACATAGTGTCTCAAGAAAAACCGGATAGGTTCTTATCAGAGCCGGATTTGACGATCATCTCTGTGAACATACAAGGTCTTTCGTCTTGCAAAGAACAAATGCTGAGCGAACTTTGTCAAAAAACCAAATGTGACGTACTCTTCGTGCAAGAAACGCATAGGGACATCCAACACCGACGCCCCTGGGTTCCAGGGATGAAACTAGTAGCAGAAAGACCGCAGGCGCAATACGGGAGTGCCGTGTTCACCAAACCGGACCTCCAAATGAGGATGGTGGATCACACTGAGGAGAGAGATATCGAGATTATTACTGTGGAATTTGGCGAATACACGGTGACCTCACTGTATAAGCCCCACACGTAGACTTCCACTTTGAACCACCAGTAAAAATCGTAAACAGAAAACGGCTTTCATCATCGGCGATTTGAACAGCCATAGTCACGTATGGGGATATGCTGGGGATATGCACAAGAAGACAAAAACGGTGAAGCCGTTCTGGCGTGGGCCGAGTCAAACCACGTGGCACTTATCCACGACAGCAAACTTCCCACATCTTTCAACAGCGGTAGGTGGCGCCGCGGATACAACCCGGATCTCCTATTCGTCGGCGAAGGAATAGCACAACAGTGCTTTAAGTCCATCTGCGCCCCCATCCCAAAGACACAACATCGCCAATAATGTGCCAAATGTTGCCAATAGTTATCCCACGCAGAGTATTGTTCAGAAGGAGATATAATTTCAGAAAGGGAGACTGGCCCATATTCACCAGAATACAAGAAAGAGTCCAGACATATAGCCCAGACCCAGAGAACTATGACAGCTTCGTGGACACCGTCAAAACCTGCTCCCGAGCGTCTATTCCAAGGGGATGCGGAACAAGCTACACACCAGGACCCGCCCTGGAAAGAGTAGCCCTACTGGAAGAGTATCAAATGCTCTTCGAAAGAAACCCCTTCAGTGAAGAAACTCTCACCAAAGGAAGAGTTATTAATTCCTGGATATCAGAAGTGAGAATGGAGCAATGGACGAAACTGATGGAGGAAACTAATTTTGGCAGAGACAGTCAAAAGGCCTGGAAACTCATAAAACGCCTAGCCAATGACCCCACCAAACCAAATCTACACATGAACGTCACAGCAGACCAAATTGCACACCAGCCCTCTCACAAATGGGAAACCACCAAGATACGACAACCTAAAGACAAAAAAGAGGGGCATATAACGAAACCCCCCTCAGGAGACCGAAGAACTATCCAAGCCTTTTACCTTGGCAGAACTGGAGAAGGCGATCAGTAAGTGCAAAACGAGGAGAGCAGCCGGCCTTGATGATATATGATGAACAACTGCATGATATCCTGCAAAATTCCAAAAATCTGGAGAAGATTGCGAGTCATTGCCATCCTAAAACCAGGCAAAGAACGTGACAATCCCAAAAACTACAGGCCGATCTCTCTGCTATGCCATATGTACAAGGTTTTCGAAAGGATGATACTACACAGAATCACGGACGCCATCGAGCCCCTCCTGATCCCACAACGAGCAGGCATCAGACAGGGCAAATGCTGCACGTCACAGGTGTTAAAATTAACGCAACACATAGAGGATGGGTTCAAGAACAGGAAGATCACTGGGGCTGTCTTCCTAGGCCTATCAGCAGCCTACGACACAGTCAAACACCGACTGCTCCTGGGGAAAATATACGAAATAAATAGGGACTGCAGACTAACCTTACTGATCGGAAACCTACTCCAGAATAGAAGGCACTTCATGGATTTTCAGGGACAGAGAAGCCGGTGGAGGATACAGAAAAATGGCCTCCCCCAAGGAAGCGTACTGGCCCCAACACTTTTTAATATACATACTAATGACCAGCCCCTCCCCCAAGGCACCGAAAGCTTCATATATGCAGATGATTGCTCCAATACCGCTCAAGCAGACAGCTTTGAAACTGTTGAACAGAATCTGTCAGAAGCCCTCGAAGTGCTTGCCACTTACTATAAGGGGAACCATCTCAAACCCAACCCAGGGAAAACCCAAACCTCCGTCTTCCACCTAAAGAACAGACAATCTGCACGAAGACTACAACTTAACTGGGAAGGAGTGCCCCTGGAACATTGCGAAACACCAAAATACACTCCTGGAAATGGAAAAAAGATCACATTGACACCGGTGTGTCAGACCCACCATACTTGCTCCGGACACTGCGAGAGGGCTGTACAAGCAATGATCACACGCACGGCACAGCGGACACATCGGGAACCGCGGTGTTTGCCGTCGAATGGCGCTAGCTGCGCAGCATTTGTGCACCGCCGCCGTCAGTGTCAGCCAGTTTGCCGTGGCATACGGAGCTCCATCGCAGTCTTTAACACTGGTAGCATGCCGCGACAGCGTGGACGTGAACCGTATGTGCAGTTGACGGACTTTGAGCGAGGGCGTATAGTGGGCATGCGGGAGGCCGGGTGCACGTACCGCCGAATTGCTCTCCACAGTACATCGATGTTGTCGCCAGTGGTCGGCGGAAGGTGCACGTGCCCGTCGACCTGGGACCGGACCGCAGCGACGCACGGATGCACGCCAAGACCGTAGGATCCTACGCAGTGCCGTAGGGGACCGCACCGCCACTTCCCAGCAAATTAGGGACACTGTTGCTCCTGGGGTATCGGCGAGGACCATTCGCAACCGTCTCCATGAAGCTGGGCTACGGTCCCACACACTGTTAGGCCGTCTTCCGCTCACGCCCCAACATCGTGCAGCCCGCCTCCAGTGGTGTCGCGACAGGCGTGAATGGAGGGACGAATGGAGACGTGTCGTCTTCAGCGATGAGAGTCGCTTCTGCCTTGGTGCCAATGATGGTCGTATGCGTGTTTGGCGCCGTGCAGGTGAGCGCCACAATCAGGACTGCATACGACCGAGGCACACAGGGCCAACACCCGGCATCATGGTGTGGGGAGCGATCTCCTACACTGGCCATACACCACTGGTGATCGTCGAGGGGACACTGAATAGTGCACGGTACATCCAAACCGTCATCGAACCCATCGTTCTACCATTCCTAGACCGGCAAGGGAACTTGCTGTTCCAACAGGACAATGCACGTCCGCATGTATCCCGTGCCACCCAACGTGCTCTAGAAGGTGTAAGTCAACTACCCTGGCCAGCAAGATCTCCGGATCTGTCCCACATTGAGCGTGTTTGGGACTGGATGAAGCGTCGTCTCACGCGGTCTGCACGTCCAGCACGAACGCTGGTCCAACTGAGGCGCCAGGTGGAAATGGCGTGGTAAGCCGTTCCACAGGACTACATCCAGCATCTCTACGATCGTCTCCATGGGAGAATAGCAGCCTGCATTGCTGCGAAAGGTGGATATACACTGTACTAGTGCCGACATTGTGCATGCTCTGTTGCCTGTGTCTATGTGCCTGTGGTTCTGTCAGTGTGATCATGTGATGTATCTGACCCCAGGAATGTGTCAATAAAGTTTCCCCTTCCTGGGACAATGAATTCACGGTGTTCTTATTTCAATTTCCAGGAGTGTAGTTAGGCGTCCCCTTGGATAGAGCACTCACCTATAAAGAGCACTGAATGAACACTAAACACAAAGTAACCGCGAGAAACAACATTGTGCGCAAACTAACGGGCACTACATGGGGGGCACAGCCTGGAATAGTGAGAACCACGGCTTTTGCTTTGTGCTATTCAACAGAAGAGTACGCGTGCCCTGTGTGGTACAATTCTAGCCATGCCAACCAAGTGGACATACCGCTTAATGAATCCTGCTGCATCATCACAGGCTGCCGGAGACCAACCCCGACTGACAAATTGTACTGCCTGGAAGGTGTGGTCCCACCAGATATAAGAAGGAAAGTAGCGGCCATGAAGGAAAAGACAAAGGCGTTGACCTCACCAGCCCACCCGCTGTACAAACACCAGCCAGCCCGCCGTCGAATAAAATCTAGAAAAAGCTTCCTGCACACAGCAGAAAACATCGTCGGGCACCGCAGCAAGTGAGACTGGCAATGTGGCGAGAAGAAAACGCGCACCTTGGGGAATGGTTAGTCCCAAACGAAGAACTCTCTCCCGGCCATATGGAAGGATGGACGACATGGAAAACTCTTAATAGGCTGCGCTCTGGTGTCACACGATCCAAAAAGAATATGCGCAAATGGGGGCCTCTCAAATGAACCGGAGCTGTGTGACTGTGGACACACTCAAACCATCACCCACCTCACGCAGTGTGTGCTGTGCCCAAGCACCTGCGCCATGAAGGATTTGATGAATGCCACGCCGGAAGCGCTGGACGTGGGCAGGTTCTGGTCCAAGACTTCATAAAACAAAAAACTTCTTCATCCTGCTTATATATCTGTATAATTTTATACTCTTTTTGTATTTGTTATATACTTGATATGTATGTGTTAATTATTCTGATTTTATGTACGATGCTTCTGACACGATTAAATAAATAAATAAGGGGTTTATATAGAAGAGACAGGGAACCCAATACTATAGTAAGAATTTAGAAGAGCTATGGAAAGCTTAAGATCAAATAAGGCAGATGGGGTAGAAAACAGTCCATCATAATTTCTAAAATCGTTGGCGTTAGTGGAAACAAAACGACTATTCACGTTGGTGCGTAGACTGTATGAGTTTGGCGATATACCATCCTCACAATTCCGAAGACTGAAAGCGCTGGTGAGTGCCAGAATATCGCACAATCAGCTTAACATCTTACGCATCCTATTCCTAAAAGCTCCTCCCGGACAGGCCATGTAGGCGCGACGGTACTGACCGGCCGCCGTGTCGTCCTCACTCATAGTCGTGCATGTTGTCAGCACACCGCTCTGCCGGCCGTATGTCAGTTTCCGAGACCGTAGCCGCTACTTCTGAATCAAGTAGCTCTTCAATTTGCTTCACAAGGGCTGAGTGCACCCCGATTGCCAACAGCGCTCGGCAGACAGGAGGGTCACCTATCCAAGTGCTAGCCCAGCCCGGCAGCGCTTAACTACGGTGATCTGACGGGAACCGGTGTTACCACTGCGACAAGGCCGTTTGATATCCATTTAGCTGACAAGAATAATATACAGAAGAATGTAAAAGAAAACTGAGGATGTGTCAGATGACTATGTTAGGCATTAGGAAAGGTAAAGGCACCAGCGAGGCAGTTCATATTGCGGATGATAATGGAAGCAAGACTAAAGAAAATTTAAGACATGCTCATAGGATTGGTCGACCTGGAAAAAGGGTTCGACAGTCAAATGGTGCAAGATGTTCGAAATTCAGAGAGAAATGGTGGTAATCCATACCAAAAGACGGGTAGTATACAATATGTACAATAGCCAGAAGGGAACAATACGAGTGAAACACCAAGAAAAAATGCTGGGATTAAAAGGGGTATGAGACAGGGATGCATACTTTCACCCCTACCGATCAATCTGTACATCGAAGAAGAAATGACAGAAATGAAAGAAAGGTTCGAGAGTGGAATTAAAACTCAAGGTAGAAGAATATCAATGATAAAATTTGACGATGACATTGCTAGCCCCAGTGAATGTGAACAAGAACTACAGGATCTGTTGAGTGGAATAAAAAGTCTAAAGAGTACAGAATATGGAGTGAGAGTACGTAGAGAAACGAGGAAGTTAATGAGAAGTCGTAGAGATAAGAACAGCGAGAAACTTAATATCAGGGTCGGTGATTACGAAGTAGGTGAAGCGAAAGTATTCTGCTACCTAGGCAGCAAAGTAGCCCATAACGGATTGAGCAAGGCGGACATAGAAAGCAAACTAGCCGTGGCCAAAAGGGCATTCCTGATCAAGAAAAGTCGGCTAATATACAACATAAGCCTTAATTTGAGGAAGAAGTTTCTGAGAGTGTACATTTGGAGGTCAGCATAATGTGGTAGAGACACTTGCACTGTGGGAGAACTGTAAACGAACAGAATCGAAGCATTTGAAGTGTGGTTCTACAGAAGACTGTAGAAGATTAGGTGGACTGATAAGGTAAGGTATGAGGAGGTATTGCGCTGCTGAATCGCCGAGAAAATAAATATACGGAAAACACTGACATGAAGAAGGGACAAGATGGTAGGACAGACATCAGGGAATAACTTCCATGAGACTAGAGGGAGCATTTTAGGGTAAGAACTGGAAAGGAAGACAAAGATTGAAATACAACCCACAAATAATTGACGTCGTAGGTTGCAAGTGCTGCACAGGAGAGAATATCGTGTTGGGGCGCTTTAAACAGCGGTAGTTTGGTTATACAAGCTAATGTCGCAAGGAAAAGATGAAGAGGCCGAAAAAGTACTTGAGGATACTGAACGGGTGAGTCACTATGACTATGAGCATGTAATAATCGTGAGGGAGTGAATTGCAGTTGTACTGGAAGGAATAGAAGAAAGGATTATAGGAGAATATAGAATTGGCAGTAGGAATTAGAGAAGAGGAAGACTATTTGAATTCTGCAATAAATTTAAGACCGTAATAGCGAATACTCAGTTCCAAGATCATAACGCGAGGGCGTATACCAAAGAATGAGCGGGAAGGTTCCAGCTGAACTACATCCGTGTCAGACAGAGAATCTGGTTCGATTATAAGACTACCGAGGTGCAGGTACAGACTCAGGTCACAATTTATTAATGATGAATAGTAGACTGAGGTTTAAGAGAGTTGTCCGAAAAAATCCGTGTGAAAGCAAGTAGAACACTGAAGTACTGAGGAATGAGGAGACGCGTTTGAAGTTCGCTGAAGATGTGGATACTGAGTCAAGGAACACCAGAGTACTCAACTCTGTCGAAGAGAAGTGGATATCTCTAAATAGGGCCATCACAGATGGAAGGTATTGGATAGTAGATGAAATACTTCAGTTGATTGACGAAAGGAGAAACTAAAAATAAATTCAGTGGAAGACAGGAATATAGCAATATAAGTCCCTTAGGAATAAATAAATTGCACATATAGGAGAGACCAGGCGAAATGGTTGCAGAAAATAAGTGAAGAAATCAAAAAGGAAATGATCGTCTGATTATTGATTTAGCTACTATAAATGTCATAAAAGCCCTCGGTGGAATTAAATGCAATGGTGGTGACGTAAAGTAAGCTATGGGAATTCCACAGTTATATGTAGAGGAGAGAGAGAGCAGATAGATGCAAGAGTACATTGAAGGCCTCTGTGAGGACGGATAGAAAGAGAAAGCTGAGCCTGTATGGAATATATGAAGGACGCAGTATTAGAACCAGAATTTAAAAGAGCTCAGGAAGACATGAGATTATATAAGACAGAAGGAATACGTAACATTCCATTGAAATTTCTAAAAACGTGGGGAAAATGGCAACCAGACGATAATTCAATTTGATGTGTAGAATTTAGTTGACTGTCGACGTACTATCCTACTTTCGGAGTAATATCATCCACACAATTGCAAAGGCAGTGTACTGTCCTTATCCTGTACACAGATTAAACATTAAAAACCTGAAACATCCAGTGATTGATTATCGGTAAATTGTTCCACGTCCACAGTAGCAATGCGGGTGTGGCGCTTCCGAGTTCACCTTCACCAACAAGTCATCTATATTAACGTTTGACTTTGCTTTGTCCGTCTCGTCAAGGTTCGTGTACTGTATCGGGACGATCTTTATCTATCAGCTCGACGCCTATCAAGTTCTAGAAATTCTTATCAATTATTTATCACCATGCTCAGATGCATCATAAGACACATAGAATACTTTTGAAAAAAAAAGTATATTTGTGCGACCAGCTGTACAATGGTATGTTTGTTCTTCACCGTTTTTGATTGTTACTATTACCTCCACACGAAAATAATCAAAGCCGGTATAGATTAAACAGACAGTAGTATCGCTGTCGGCAGCAACATTGTAAGTAGGCTGTTTAGGTTTTTTTATTGGTAACGCCACCTCTGTATGAAAATCACTGGCTGTGCTGTGTACAGTCTGTGGCTGCTTTGCATTGTTGTAATACTCGCCATTGTAGTGTTAGGCAGCTGGCTGTGAACAGCGCATAGCGTTGCGCAGTTGGAGGTGAGCCGCCAGCAGTGGTGGATCTGGGAAGAGAGATGGCGGAGTTTTGAAATTTGTCATGAACTGCTATATATATTATGACCATTGAGGTAAATACATTGGTTGTTCTCTATCAAAATCTTTCATTTGCTAACTATGCCTATCAGTAGTTAGTGCCTTCAGTACTTTGAATCTTTTATTTAGCTGGCTGTAGTGGCGCTCGCTGTATTGCAGTAGCTTGAGTAGCGAAGACTTTTGTGAGGTAAGTGATTTGTGAAAGGTATAGTTTAATGTTAGTCAGGGCCATTCTTTTGTAGGGATTTTTTGAAAGTCAGATTGCGTTGCGCTAAAAATACTGTGTGTCAGTTTAAGCACAGTCTTGTAATAATTGTTCTAAGGGGACGTTTCATGCACCCAGCTGGGCGACATTCGCCTGGAAAAAAAAAGCCATTAGCGTGTGCACTTTTCAGAGGTACAGGTGGAGAAAAAAAAAAGGGAGGCCATTATCCTCGCTATTGACATTCCTTTGTAGAAAGCATCGTAAAAACGACATGGTCGAACTTGAAAATATATGATTACACTGTGGAGCTCTTAAGTTATGATATTTACTGAAATGCCTAATGAAATGACGATAAATATTTTTATGTCTATACACCTGATTATGACTACTGTCTCTCTAGTTGAGAGATTTTTCTACTAACTTATGAAATGCCTCATTACTACTGAATGATGTTCTTTTGCTTTACTTTGTACATTGTTGCTTATTTCATTTGATATCTGGTTTCCAGCTGTGTTGCAGCATTAGTTTTATAAAATAAACTTAGATGCATTTGCTAATGTGAACACTTTCTGTCAACAGATCTATTAAATAATTATTTTATGATCCACATTCTTCGAAAAAGGAGCTCTTGGAATGGAAAGAACAATAAGAAGGGACTGATAACAATAACTGCATATATAATTTTCTTTTCAAGCACTTGGTAATTTTTTGTAAAATTAGTTTTTTTGGTGCACCACTTTAATTACTTAGACATTAAGATGTGATTATACATTTCCCTTATCTGCATTGTTATCTTTAGTGTACTATTCTTTCTGCTTGATTTTTGCCATGCTTAGGTATTAGTTATAGCATTTGCTTCTGCTGTTTGCCAGGCATAGTACTACTAAATTTCACTTTACATTACTCTGTTAAGCCAGTTTTACTACTGATTTATTTTTCTTGTTTGCTGCTGATTGCGTAATATTAGTTGTAATATTGCTGCTTGCTTGGCCAATTTGACTATTTTGTCATTGATGTTTGTGTTAATTGTTTTGTGCTGCTGCATTGCCTCGTCCCTTAGTTTAGCATCTGAGCTCAGTAGATTTAAGTTAGCTTAAGAGGGGGTAGACTATAAAAGAGAATGAGTTGCAATGAATCGGAAGAAATGCATTGAGACGTTATACGAAAAAAAAGTACAGAAAGCAGGTATAGATAGGACTTTTGGGAATAATGATGAACCAAGGGAGATCTCCATGCAAAATACTGCAGTAAAACAAACCCTGTCCTTTCCTTTTCTATTATTTTGCTATGTGTGTATGTACCATTGTGTATTTGTCTTTTTCCTGTCTTTATGTGTTTAGTTAATAAGAATTATGTTGCAGAATTTTTCTAGTACTAAGCTACATTCACTATGATGAGGAATACTGTTTTCCTCAAATATAATTTGCATTTATAATATGTTATTTATCTTGTAAAGATGCTTAGACATTATTTATTCTGTTTTGTTTTAATGCTCATGTGTGAAGTTGATGTTTCAATAATTATTCTGATCTTTTATTTATTTACTTATGTCATAATTCCTGTAACACTGACGTATATGTTATTTCGATTCTTTTGTAAATCCTGTATTACAAACGTTCTCTGTATTGTTATGTTCTTTAATGATGTATTTTGTACCTTTGTAATTGTATTCTTATGTTATAAAATTGTAATTGACACCAGGTCATCAAATTACTAACTTGTAAGTTACATTTCACTCCACACGTTTCTGTTGGTCATAGTATATGGACAATATGTGAGAAGTAGGGACTGTTAGTGTTTGCACGTGTGTTAATAATTCAGAAAGGGACTGGATAACAGCATTGCTGGTTCTAAGGACATTTCAAAAAAAAAAAAATTTTTTTTTGTGAGCAAGTGGTGGTTTATGGACTTGCTATATTGTCCGCAAGACTCTTCGATGGTGATTGTGCACCTGCACAGTCGCAACAGATGGCTGCTGGCCATCTCTACAAGGACTACAGTGGGTCTGCATCTTTGATGACTCACCAGTACCATTATTTCTACAAGGACTGCAGTGGGTCTGCACCTCTGGTGGCCCACCAATACCGTAATCTCTACCAGGACTACAGTGGGTCTGCTCTGTGATGACCTACCCACCAATACTCTTCAAAACTTCGACTGACTCCGCTGTGGGTTTGCTCGGTTGTGGCCCATGACCTGTCTGCATGTCGAGAGTCAGCACTGTCTTTCCGTTGGAAGGACAACACTACTTCTTCAAGACTGCATGGAAATCCACTACTTCTGTGTGCAATTTCTTTTACTAATGAGACTTTGTGAAAAAAAATCTGTAATTACTATTATGATGAATGATCAGGACTATCTTTATGGACTGTGAGAAATAAGTGTGTGCATTTGATTTCTTTGTTATTGTAATTACGATTATGAAAAATTTTAACGAATATGTATTGCCCAGTGCCCAAAACCATTTGTAAAATTTTTTGTGGGGAGCATGGGGGCTACGTAAGTAGGCTGTTTAGGTTTTTTTATTGGTAACGCCACCTCTGTATGAAAATCACTGGCTGTGCTGTGTGCAGTCTGTGGCTGCTTTGCATTGTTGTAATACTCGCCATTGTAGTGTTAGGCAGCTGGCTGTGAACAGCGCGTAGCGTTGAGCAGTTAGATGTGAGCCGCCAGCAGTGGTGGATGTGGGGAGAGAGATGGCGCAGTTTTGAAGTTTGTCATGAACTGCTATATATATTATGACTATTGAGGTAAATACATTGGTTGTTCTCAATCAAAATCTTTCATTTGCTAACTATGCCTATCAGTAGTTAGTGCCTTCAGTACTTTGAATCTTTTATTTAGCTGGCAGTAGTGGCGCTCGCTGTATTGCAGTAGCTTGAGTAGCGAAGATTTTTGTGAGGTAATTGATTTGTGAAAGGTATAGTTTAATGTTAGTCAGGGCCATTCTTTTGTAGGGATTTTTTGAAAGTCAGATTGCGTTGCGCTAAAAATACTGTGTGTCAGTTTAAGCACGGTCTTGTAGTAATTGTTCTAAGGGGACGTTTCAACATGCTTTCTCCCAAACCTAACAGCTGTAGACAGTCACCAACGAGAAACTTTGAAATGGTTAAAATGGCTCAGAGCACTATGGGACTTAACATCTGAGGTCATCAGTCCCCTAGAACTTAGAACTACTTAAACCTAAATTACCTAACGACAACACACACATCCATGCCCGAGGCAGGATTCGAACCTGCGACCGTAGCGGTCGCGCATTTACAGACTGAAACGCCTAGAACCGCAAGGCCACACCGGCCGGCGAAACTTTGAACATTGTTGTAAATAAGAGCAATGTAAAACTACGTCGCATCCGATTATAAATGATTGTTTCAAAAGATTTTTTTGACCTAATCAAATTAATTGGTTATGAGTAGCAACTGAGTATGTAATGGTAAATATTCTGTATAGAGGAAAATGGTCTAGACTCTATCGTGAAATAAGAGAACTTTACAGCTATAGCGATATTTTCAGTCTCTGGAATAATGTTCAGTTGCGAATGGTCCTCCCTACAGGATTGTTTATCTATCATTAAGGTTTCAAAAGAGGACACAGGTAATGGATAAAAAATACTTAAACACCAGAATTTCTATTTTTTATGGCGAGTGAAAAGTTAATTTTTGGTATGATACTTTCCCTATTGTTGTCAAGCTGCCAGTACGTATTGGAAACTGGCTGAAGTGGAATCCAGGTTGACTGAGTATTGTCGGCAGATGCCGGTGGACCCGCGCCCGAAACGGAATACTTAATAAGAGGGAGTAATATCCACGGTTGCACTAGCAGGTAGTAAGCATAGCAAGTTCGAAAATCAAATCTCCGTCATAGGAAGAGTAAGTAAGCCTTAATCTGGCGACCAAATGCAGGCCTTGATAAACAGCTACTGTATGAACCTACTGTAAGTTGACATTAAGATAGAGCAATTTCTATGTACGGGCGGGTGACACGTCATTGTGGTGCTATCGTTTGTGTGGTAGTGGGTGATAATGTAAATGTGTCGATTGATGCCGACAAGCACAGTAGTTCAGATGGTAGCTACGCAATTGTTGTGAGCTCTATAGCGTGAGGGACACAAGATGAATATTATTTACTTCTTGTGAAATCTATTGGTTGTTAACTACAAGAATTCTAAACGGAATGATCAGTATAGACGAAGTGTGGTATAGTGACATGAGCGCGTATCATCTATGCGGAGCGCAACTTCTATTCCCTGACTTACGATGTAGGTATGAACGTAAAGATAAATAAGATTTCGCTTGTTACCATCATTAGAACAGATCCATATAGTGATATGATTCGTTTCCCTGGAACTTCTGGCTAGGTGTGACGTTTTAATAAGTCACTAATATAAGCGCTCTCGAAAATACTTTGCACAACAAGCATTTATAACTTGGTGGTTGCCCCTGTGGCTGAGCACAAATATGCTTTGTACACAACTATTTAACGAACTGAGATTGATGTGTTAACGTCGGTTGCAATAAATTCATATTAAAATGAATAGTGAAACTAATAGCTCACAGTTATTTAACCAACTGACAATGACGTGTTGTCATCAGTTGCAACAAATTCGCTTTAGTGAAACTAATAGCGTAAATTAAATAATTTGGTCAGGTACAGACATGCATTGCACACGATTATTTAACGAACTGACAATTATGTGTTCACATCGGTTGCAATAAATGCGTTTTAAAATGAACAGTGAAACTAATAGCAAATTAAGCAATTTAAGACGCAGTCTGTTGGATTCAAGCCATTTTTAAATTAACTGAGGCTTTGGGGCCCACCCCGAAGAAAAAACCTCACACAATCATCAACTTGTTGTTAGTGTTACCAGTATTCGTCAGACCGACTAACCGCCGCTATTGTTCTTTGGTCAAGTGACGAAGGTCGCAGGCCCATGCTGAACGTTTGTCTAGGTGTCAGAAAAACAAGTGTCGGTCGTTCGCTGCCTTTGCCTAGGCCATGTATTTATCTCCACACACGTCGTAGTAAGAATGAGTGACTCATATGCTACTTTAAAATCGTTGCGACTTTACTCACAGTTCACGGTTTGACGCCCCATTATTCCGAGTAGAGGAGACGTCACGTTAGTTCGTCAGGCATTTGGGAACGTCCTGTGCGGTTGTTTACCTTTGTGGAAACATTATCTCAGCAATAATGAAGATCCACCCTAATCTTTACTGACGAGGGAAACCCGAATTCTTGAGTATTTTCCGATATGCTACCACCAAGGCGAGATGGGAATTTATACAACAAAATGAGAACAGAAGGTTGACGACACCAGAGAGTTTTTTGAGGCTGCCGTATGAAGCCAAACCGATAGATAACTGTACGTCACTTCTCTTTTACCTCACAGCCTGTCCCACCCGCCACCCCCACCCCACGCCCCGCAAATAAAAAAGGAAAAATAGAGGGTGGAAGTGGTTGTTTCGCATTGTGTGAAAGAAAGTGGTTACTTCATCGTACCGGTTCAACGATTATACTGTGATCGACTTCGTAATCATAGGTTTTCATTTTAGCGTCCTTTTCATGGCTCAGAGTTAAAAAGTAGACCTCTGTCCAGAAATGAATTTAACGAGAGGGAGTCTGCTTTAAAAAAATATGACAAACTAGAGGCAATCCATAGGGAGTTCCATCCGCTGGCAAAACAAGCTAATGACTATACACGACAGGTGATCTGTGGCATTCTGTAGCAGCTTTTCGTACAGTTTTGTGCGGGGTCGGTCACATAACGGTGACCAAAATAGTGGGTTTCAGCTTGTTTAATTATTGTCTTGCTATTGAGCTTTTTCTCGGCTGTGAATTAAAAAAAAAATCAAGAAGGGTTCTCTTTTTGTTTCACGAGATGTTGCTCTTACGACTAATAACATACTGTGCAAGATGCTATTCGAGGCGAGTGTAAAATGTATGTGCGCAACGGAAAATACTGAACGCGAATATGAAGATTTTGTCCTGTCTAACTACCCCCTCAAGCAGCTCTTAGGATCTCCTCCTTCTTACACTTCATCACCAGCATCATCAACACTGATTATGCCTTTCAGCGTTCAGTCTGGAGCATAGCCCCCTTATTAAATTCCTCCATGGTCCCCTATTCAGTGCTAACATTGGTGCCTCTTCTGATGTTAAACCTGTTACTTCAAAATCATTCTTAACCGAATCCAGGTACCTTCTCCTTGGTCTGCCCCGACTCCTCCTACCCTCTACTGCTGAACCCATGAGTCTCTTGGGTAACCTTGCTTCTCCCATGCATGTAACATGACCCCACCATCTAAGCCTGTTCGCCCTGACTGCTACATCTATAGAGTTCATTCCCAGTTTTTCTTTGGTTTCCTCATTGTGGACACCCTCCTGCCATTGTTCCCATCTACTAGTACCTGCAATCATCCTAGCTACTTTCATATCCGTAACCTCAACCTTGTTGATAAGGTAACCTGAATTCACCCAGCTTTCGCTCCCATACAACAAAGTTGGTCGAAAGATTGAACAGTGCACAGATAGCTTAGTCTTGGTACTGACTTCCTTCTTGCAGAAGAGAGTAGATCGTAGCTGAGCGCTCACTGTGTTAGCTTTGCTACACCTCGCTTCCAGTTCTTTCACTATGTTGCCATCCTGTGAGAATATGCATCCTAAGTACTTGAAACCGTCCACCTGTTCTAACTTTGTTCCTCCTATTTGGCACTCAATCCGTTTATATTTCTTTCCCACTGACATTACTTTCGTTTTGGAGATGCCAATCTTCATACCACAGTCCTTACATTTCTGATCTAGCTCTGAAATACTACTTTGCAAACTGTCAATCGAATCTGCCATCACAACTAAGTCATCCGCATATGCAAGACTGCTTATTTTGTGTTCACATATCTTAATCTCACCCAGCCAGTCTATTGTTTTCAACATATGATCCATAAATAATATGGACAACAGTGGAGACAGGTTGCAGTCTTGTCTTACCCCTGAAATTACTCTGAACCATGAACTCAATTTACCGTCAACTCTAACTGCTGCCTGACTATCCATGTAAAGACCTTTAATTGCTTGCAAAAGTTTGCATCCTATTCCATAATCTCGTAGAACAGAAAATAACTTCCTCCTAGGAACCCGATCATATGCCTTTTCTAGATCTATAAAGCATAGATACAATTCCCTGTTCCACTCATAACACTTCTCCATTATTTGCCGCAAGCTAACGTTCTGGTCCTGACAACCTCTAAGAGGCCTAAACCCACACTGAATTTCATCCAATTGGTCCTCAACTAATACTCGCACTTTCCTTTCAACAATACCTGAGAAGATTTTACCCACAACGCTGATTAAAGAGATACCTCTTACACCTTAACATGTAAATTACAACATAAACGTAAATGAATGATTGAGAGAACTGGTAACTCCAAATGATAAAAGCTGTTTCTGCTTATACATTTATTGTGGATTAAAACCCCTTTATACATTACAAATGTTTATATATCAATGTCAAATGGACACAAAGAGATACAAATTGATTTCCTAACTAACATGATTAATCAGTTGCCCAAATCTGCCTCTTTTTATGGCTGCGCGATCTAATATAAATATTGCAAGAAGACTGACATCACGTACGTACCAAAGACTAGAGGACACTACTTTCATAGATGATCTACAGCGGTGTGCAACCTCAGTGGATATAAAATTTACGTGATCACAGCTGTTTAGCTTTATAGCCCTAATAATCCGAAGCAATTAGCAATATCACCGTATGTACTACGTCCGGTGCATCGGAATGATAGTTCTCATACATGTATTTGACGACAGAAGAACTCTAGACACAAAAAATAAAGAAAAAACCTCTTTCAGACACTAGGATGGCAGAAGACGGACCTCTGACTAGTATAATCTAATACTGTCTTCTCCTCTCTGTGTTCTACTGACGAGAAATTCGAACTCCCAGCCACAAGGACAGAGTTCACATAACGTCTCAACGTTGAGTATAGGCACAAGAAGTGCTCTCAATCACTGAACGCTGCATACCCAACAACGACTCCCTACCTGGAGGCGGTGTCAAGAATCGTATAAATTCACAACAGTACAGTGCCTAACCGTTCTAACTACAAAATCTCCTGAGAGGAAAGACAGCGTCCGTCTGTACCAACAAAAGCTGATACTGAGCAATCATCAAACACGGGCGCTCAAAACGGAAGACTCTTTCTCTCCACCGTTGGCTTTCCAGCAAAGCTCCTCTCCCCTACCTCGTAACTGCAGAAGGCGAATCATATTATCGAGCCACGGAATATCCTCCCTCTCTACAGATTCTTCCAAACGCTGGCCAACCATATTTTTGTCGTCCAGTGCGGAATGTTTTCGATCAAATATCTGTCTTCTTTTATTAGGAATACATACAATGGTACGCTTCTTAGGTAATAACCCTGCCTGCGTCATTTCCAAGATAACGCTTCCTCGTTCCTCTTTGCTGCATCTAAAATTTTCTGAGTTTCCGAAGTATTATCCGGTTATCCTTTCGGCCTCGCTACAATACCGGCCGGCAGCCGATGAATTGTGCTTCAGCACTCAGGTGCCCTTACCGTCCGTCTTGGCTACTTCCTGTGATAAGCAAGACCAACACTCCTGTGCGGGCTTTTCCACCCAGGGCTTGTTTTTCGCCTGCCATTTCATTTCCCCTGGCGTTCCTTCCTCTACTAGCATAGGCCATTATTAATTACACCGTTTCGATACTACAGACACTCTGTCACCTATCATGCAGTAATTGTTAAGAATTATTTACAAGGTGTATGTGACAATACCAGTTTTCGTTAAATATTCATATAATATTCATATATACGATGTACAACCAATCAAATGATACCTAATTCCAGTTTTAAATCACTGCAAAGTATGTAGATGAGTACTTCTGAGGTGTGAAATTATAGCCACCTTACAACCGTTTTTCTTTAATTAATTTCTTAGTGAGCTGTGGAGTAGTAAACATAGTACTCCAATATATCGAACCGGTAGAAAGGTTAGGTGTTTTGATAGAGAAGCTCAGCATTATGAACACATCTCACTGAACGACACAATTTCTCATTTGACCTTCTCGTTTCTCGCGCAAGTGACAAGCAGAATATATTAGTTTCTAAAAAAATAGTATTATGACATACTTCCAGAAGAGATACAGGTAAAATGTATAAAGATATCAACATAGTGACGAATTTAACACGTTAGCCAAAACAAGCAGTTCATTTTAACAAGCATACATTATAGCTTCTGAACGAATAAGGTTTTGTTTCCTACTTGCAGTAGTTCATTATATTCTTTTAGAGCTGCTTAGTTTTTTCATTGATGTAATTGTAGTAGCTATGCCATGTTTCTTAGCGAATTAAATTGACCACACACCGAAAACTTTTTTCTGTGATATAGTTTTTGAATGATCGTATCGAACTTCACTTACCCCCAATAACATGAGACACTGAATAAATAACACACGCACCACAGCACATGTTACTGAAAGTTGCGTACTACCACAGTAACACTACCGTATGTTGGTTGACACTGGAGAGGCCTGGGAAGTGGACGTGATGCTCATACGATATATGTTCTGTTGTGGTTACTTAGCGTGGCACACAATGCCTCCAGTTAGCTTAGCGTAAACCCACAAATTAGCTATACCGTGTGAAAGAACTGTGGCACAACCTTATAAGTTATATAGTACAGCTATGTAACCCACGTCGTGCAGTTGACTTCCATCATAGCTCAGGTACAGTTCTATTTGATAGAGACCGTGAGAAGAAAAGAAAAGAAAACAGAGCACAAAACGATAGCGGTATGTTCTAAAGGTTGCGTACAGTATTGAGTGCAAACCCGTCGCGATCGGCACATGGACCGCTCTTACGACAAAATGACGTGGGGAGCCAGACACTATTTCGTAAGACACGTCTTTCGCGAGCACTTATATACTTCCGAGGCCGCAACAGTACCGTGTTGACTAACCTTCAGAGCTCCTCTGAGCTTGCTGGAAAAGGCTCGACAGAAGCCCGTAGTGACGATAACACATGAACACCTTGGCGTAAGAAAAGGAAAGAAAAGAAAACATACATTCTTCAAGTGATGTTCATGCCAGTTTCCTATTTACGACGCGGATAGATCCAGTCCCCCATTCGGATCTCCGGGAGGGAACTGCCAAAGAGAAAGTGACCACCTGAAAGAGGTGGAATAACCAAGGACAGGATAACATTCTACGAGTCTGAGCGTGATGATGAAGTTTGGTTTGTGTTGTGTTCAATTGCGCGGTCATCAGCGCCCGTACGAAATGTCAAATTTTTACGAAGTTCTATTTAGCCACTGTCACGAATGATGATGATTATGGTAATGATGAGGACAACAGAATCACCCATTCCCTGGGCAGAGAAGAATCCCCAACCTAGCCAGGAATCGAAGGCGGGACCCTGTGATCCAGAGGCAGCAACGCTAGCCACTAGACCAAGAACTGCTAGCGAGTCGTGGAATGTCGGATGTTTGATCATTAAAGGAAATAGAAAAGCTGAAAATGGAAATAAAAAGGTTCAATCTAAATTCAGTGGCAGCCGGGCGGAGTGGCCGAGCGGTTCTAGGGGCTACAGTCTGGAACCGCGCTACCGCTACGGTCGCAGGTTCGAATCCTGCCTCGGTCATGGATGTGTGTGATGTCCTTAGGTTAGTTAGGTTTAAGTAGTTCTAAGTTCTAGGGGACTTATGACCTCAGCAGTTGAGTCCCATAATGCTCAGCGCCATTTGAACCCATTTGAGCCAAATTCAGCGGCGGTTAGTGAACTGAAATAGAAAGAAGATAAGGATTTAGGGACAGACGAATATAGAATACCTACAACGCCAGCAGAAAATGGTATATCGGGTGTACGATTCCTTATGAATAGGAAGGTAGGGCAGAGAATGAGCTACTGTGAAAAGTTTAGTGACAGGATTGTTCTCATCAGGTTCGACAGCAAACTTACACCGACAACGATAGTTCTAGCACACTTCACAATGTAGCACGCAGCAGATGAAGAGATAGGGAAATTATGTGAGGTCAATGAACGGACAGATTGGTTTTAATGGGAAATGGAAATCAAATAGTCGTGGGGCACTAGAACGCGGTTCTAGGGGAAGGGATAGAAGAAAGGTTTACGGAGAATGTGGGCTTGGCAGTGGGAATCAGAGAGGCGAATTGAGTTTTGCAATAAATTTCAGACTGCTGTAGCGAATTCTCTGTTCAGTAATCATAAGAGGTGGAGGTATACTTGGATCAGGCAGAAAGATAAGGAAGATTTCAGTTAGATTACATTATAACAGGGCAGAGATTCCGAAATCTGATATTGGTTTATAAGGAGCAGATATAGACTCACATCACAGTTTAGTAATGAAGAAGAGTACACCGAAGTTTAAGATAAATCCGAATAAATTAACATGGACGCGAGTGGGATACTGAAGTACTGAATTTTGCTAAGACTGTGGATACTGCAATAAGGAACGCAAGAGTGGTCCGCCCTGTTGAAGAGGAGTGGTTGTCTCTAAATAGGGAGCTCACAGACGTGTCATAGGCAAACATAGGTAGAAAAATCTGAACCCAACTGATAAAAAGCACTGCGTCTTCTGGCCACGAGTGGCCTACCAGGACCATCCCGCCGCCGTGTAATTCTCAGAGAGGATGCGGATAGGAGGGGCGTGGGGTCAGCACACCGCTCTCCCGTCGTTATGATGGTATTCTTGAGCGACGCTGCTACTATTCGGTCGAGTAGCTCCTCGATTGGCATCACGAGGCTGAGAGCACCCCGAAAAATGGCAACAGCACATGGCGGCCTGGATGGTCACCCACCCATGTGCCGACCACACCCGACAGCACTTAACTTCGGTTATCTCACGGGAACCGGGTCTTCTACTGATAGACGAAAGAAAGAAGTACATAACTTTGGCTCACAAAAAGTGGTTCAAATGGCTCTGAGCACTATGGGACTTAACATCTGTGGTCATCAGTCCCCTAGAACTTAGAACTACTTAAACCTAACTAACCTAAGGACATCCCACACATCCATGCCCGAGGCAGGATTCGAACCTGCGACCGTAGCAGTCGCGCGGTTCCGAACTGAGCGCCTAGAACCGCTAGACCACCGCGACTGGTTTTGGCTCACATCTTTGTCCTCATATGAGCATGCAGCGTGAGTTCAGGTAACTTGCATTGTTCGACATATTAGGTGTTTAGGTGTTGGCAGTGGATGGAAAGAGGGGGGGGGGGGCTTGGTAGTAATGTAATAATACAGGAACTATCGCATACCTTAACGATTGTGACACAGTTCCCGAATAATACTTTCTTACATATTCTCTTTCACCCGTGGTCTAGGGGTAGCGTCTTTGATTAATAATCAAAATATCTTCGGTCCGGGTTCGATCCCCGCCACTGCCTAAATTTTGATAAATAATCAGCATTGGCGGCCGAATACTTCCGGCATAAGAAGTTAGCCTCATTCTGTCAACGGCCTTGTCAAAGAGGGCGGAGGAGCGGATAGAGGTTCAGTGCACTTTCTTGTCCTAGGGGTGGGAAATTGCCCCTAAAGGCGGAAAAATCAGCAATGATCAACGACATGAGGATGCAGAAGGCAATGGAAACCACTGCATTAAAGACACGTAACGTGTATCCATAGGACATGTGGCCTGTAATTGAAGAAGTGTCATGATGATCTCTCCACTGGCAAGCCTAATGCAGGGTTGGCTCAGGTGACTTTTAACATAGGGGGGTTATGTAGGGATTTTACTAAAGAGGATCAGGTAGTGATTGTGGGTGGGGCTGGTAATAGTATTGATAGGGATGGGGAGTATGACATAGATGGTGACCTGGAAAAGATAGCCACTCAGACTGGCAACACGAATGTGCATTTCGTGGAACTGTTTCAGCGTCACGATCGGCCTCATCTTAATTCAGCCGTCAGGCGTAATAACATGAGACTTGGGGGTGCGCTGATGACAGAAGGCATGAGTCACATTTCAGTGGTGTCGGTGGAGTCTATCAGCAGGACGGGTTTCACTAGACATGGCCTGCACCTCAACAGGTATGGGAAGGGGAGGTTGGCAAAACTTATAGGTGACAGCATAGGTGGGGGTGGTGGGATCACTCATGGGAAAATTCCGGTAGTTGTGGGTGTTAGAGCTGTACCTTTTTTAGATTGAAGTCAGCTGATAGGTATTCCTGCTTAAGGGGAGTCTCTCTAACAAAGAAACCACTTTCTACAAAGCTTGGGTATCCGATTAATGAGGGAATTAGTATATTTCATCAAAATATACAAGGTATTAGAGATAAAGTTAGTGAACTGCTTATAGATGTTGACTCTGAAATTATTGGTGTATCTGAACACTTCTTAAATAAGGAGATAATTCAGAGGCTTCCTTTACCAGGATACAGGTTGGCTGGCAGCTTTTCTAGGAGCTCTTTGCGGTGTGGGGGAGTAGCCATGTATGTGAAAAACGGTATCCCATTTGAGTCAATTGATGTTTCAAAGTACTGCACTGAAAAGGTGTTTGAATGTTGTGCAGGTGTGGTTAAATTTAGTGGAGCTAAACTTCTTACTGTTGTTATTTATAGATCCCCAGACTCCGATTTCACAACATTTTTGCTAAAGCTAGAGGAGGTTCTTGGTTCACTTTATAGGAAATACAAAAAGTTAGTTATATGTGGTGACTTCAATATTAATTGTATAAGTGATTGTGCAAGGAAAAGGATGCTGGTAGACCTCCTTAATTCATATAATCTTATGCAAACCGTATTCTTTCCAACGAGAGTGCAAGGGAACAGTAGAACAACCATAGACAATATTTTTGTTCATTCGTCATTATTAGAAGGGTATTCTGTTAGCAAAAAGGTGAATGGCCTATCAGATCATGAGGCACAAATTTTAAGTCTAAAAGATTTTTGTGCTGCAACACATGTTAAATATAGTTACCAACTTTTTAGGAAAGCTGATCCAGTTGCTGTACAGACTTTTGTAAACCTTATCAAGCAACAAGAGTGGCAAGATGTTTATAGTGCTGATACAGTAGACGATAAATATAATGCTTTCCTCAAGACTTTTCTCGTGCTCTTTGAAAGTTGCTTTCCGTTAGAACGTTCAAAACAGGGTACTAGCACAAACAGGCAGCCTGGGTGGCTGACTAAAGGGATAAGAATATCTTGTAGAACAAAGTGGCAATTATATCAAAACGTTAGAAACAGTCACAATCTAAATGCAGCAGCCCATTACAAACAGTATTGTAAGGTGCTTAAAAAAGTTATTAGGAAGGCAAAAAGTATGTGGTATGCAGATAGAATAGCTAAGTCTCAGGATAAAATTAAAACCATATGGTCAGTCGTAAAGGAAGTGGCTGGTCTGCAGAGACAGGTCGAGAATATAGAATCAGTGCGTAGTGGGGATGTCCGTGTTACTGATAAGTCGCATATATGTACAGTACTTAATAATCACTTTCTGAATATAGCAGGTGAACTAAATAGAAACCTAGTCCCAACAGGGAATCATATAGCGCTCTTAGAAAAAAGTGTTCCGAGACTGTTACCTGAAATGCTCCTCCATGATACTGACAAGAGGGAGATTGAGTTAATAATTAAATCACTAAAGACCAAGAACTCTCATGGATATGACGGGGTATCTAGCAGAATACTGAAGTATTGTTCCACGTATGTTAGCTCAGTACTTAGCCATATCTGTAACTTTTCCTTTAGGAGTGGTCGGTTTCCTGACCGATTAAAGTACTCGGTAGTGAAGCCACTTTATAAAAAGGGAGACAGGGATAATGTTGACAATTATAGACCTATTTCTATGCCATCGGTGTTTGCTAAAGTTATCGAGAGGGTTGTATATGCAAGGTTACTGCAGCATTTAAATTCACATAATTTGCTGTCAAATGTACAGTTTGGTTTTAGAAATGGCTTAACAACTGAAAATGCTATAGTCTCTTTTCTCTGTGAGGTTTTGGACGGATTAAATAAAAGGTTGCGAACGTTAGGTGTTTTCTTTGATTTAACGAAGGCTTTTGACTGTGATGACCACAAAATATTACTGCAGAAGTTGGAACATTATGGAGTAAGGGGAGTAGCTTACAATTGGTTCGCCTCCTACTTTAAGAACAGAAAGCAGAAGGTAATCCTCCGCAATATTGAGAGTGGTAATGATGTTCAGTCCCAATGGGGCACTGTTAAATGGGGTATTCCCCAAGGGTCGGTGCTGGGGCCACTGCTGTTTCTTATTTATATAAATGATATGCCTTCTAGTATTAGAGGTGATTCAAAAATATTTCTGTTTGCTGATGACACCACCTTGGTAGTGAAGGATCTTGTGTGTCATATTGAAACATTATCAAATAATGTAGTTCATGATATAAGTTCGTGGCTTGTGGAAAATAATTTGATGCTAAATCACAGTAAGACTCAGTTTTTACAGTTTCTCACAATTCAACAAGAACTGACATTTTATTCAGACAGAATGGGCACGTTATAAGCGAGACGGAACAGTTCAAGTTCCTAGGCGTACGGATAGATAGTAAGCTGTTGTGGAAAGCCCATGTTCAGGATCTTGTTCAGAAACTAAATGCCGCTTTATTTACCATTAGAACAGTATCTGAAATAAGTGACATTTCAACACGAAAAGTAGTATACTTCGCATATTTTCATACGCTTATGCCATATGGTATTATTTTTTGGGGTAATTCTTCTGATTCAAAAAGGGTATTTTTGGCTCAAAAACGGGCTGTTCGAGCTATGTATGGTGTAAGTTCGAAAACCTCTTGTCGACCCCTATTCAGTAGTCTGGGAATTTTGACATTGCCCTCACAATATGTATTTTCTTTAATGTCGTTTGTTGTTAGCAATATTAGCTTATTCCCAAGAGTTAGCAGCTTTCACTCAGTTAATACTAGGCAGAAATCAAATCTGCATGTGGAATGCACTTCCTTGACTCTTGTGCAGAAAGGAGTGCAGTATTCTGCTGCATCCATTTTCAATAAGCTACCACAAGAACTCAAAAATCTCAGCAGTAGCCCATACACTTTTAAGTCTAAACTGAAGAGTTTCATCATGGCACACTCCTTCTATTCTGTCGAGGAGCTCCTGGAAGAGCTAAAAAATTAAGCAAATTCCAGTGTTACATTCTTGATTTTCTTTATTTTCTTTATTTAAACTAACGACTTGTCGCCTGAATATGTTTCTTATATTTCATTTCATCTGTTTCTACAATCGTGTTATAATTTCATGTATTGACTCGTTCCATGACCATGGAGACTTCTCCTAAATGTGGTCCCACGGAACAATAAATAAATAAATAAAAAAGATTCCTGGATAGTCCCCAATTCGGATCTCCGGGAGGGGACTGCCAAGAGGGAGGTTACCATGAGAAAAACATTCAATAATCAACGAAAGGATAACGTTCTACGAGTCGGGGCGTGAAATGTCAGAAGCTTGAACGTGGTAGGGAAACTAGAAATGCAAAGGCTCAATCTAGATACAGTAGGGGTCAGTGAAGTGAAGTGGAAGGAAGACAAGGATTTCTGGTCAGATGAGTATCGGGTAATATCAACAGCAGCAGAAAATGGTATAACAGTGTAGGATTCGTTATGAATAGGAAGGTAGTTCAGAAGCTGTGTTACTGTGAACAGTTCAGTGACCGGGTTGTTCTAATCAGAATCGACAGCCGACCAACACCGAAAACGGTAGTTCAGGTATACATGCCGACGTCGCAAGCTGAAGATGAACAGATAGAGAAAGTGTATGAGGATATTGAAAGGGTAATGCAGTATGTAAGGGAGGACGAAAATCTAATAGTCATGGGCCACTGGAATGCAGTTGTAGGGGAAGGAGTAGAAGAAAAGGTGACAGGAGAAAATGGGCTTGGGACAAGGAATGAAAGAGGAGAAAGACTAATTGAGTTCTGTAACAAGTTTCAGCAAGAAATAGTGAATACCCTGTTCAAGAATCACAAGAGGAGGAGGTATACTTGGAAAAGGCCGGGAGATACAGGAAGATTTCAATTAGATTACATCATGGTCGGACAGAGATTTCGAAATCAGATACTGGATTGTAAGGCGTACCCAGGAGCAGATATAGACTCAGATCATAATATAGTAGTGATGAAGAGTAGGCTGAAATTCAAGACATTAGTCAGGATGAATCAACACGCAAAGAAGTGGGATACGGAAGTACTAAGGAATGACGAGATACGTTTGAAGTTCTCTAACGCTATAGATACAGCAATAAGGAATAGCGCAGTAGGCAGTACAGTTGAAGAGGAATGGACGTCTCTAAAAAGGGCCATCACAGAAGTTGGGAAGGAAACCATAGGAACAAAGAAAGTAGCTGCGAAGAAACCATGGGTAGCAGAAGAAATACTTCAGTTGATTGATGAAAGGAGGAAGTACAAACATGTTCCGGGATAATCGGGAATACAGAAATACAAGTCTCTGAGGAATGAAATAAATAGGAAGTGCAGGGAAGCTAAGACGAAATGGCTGCAGGAAAAATGTGAAGACATCGAAAAAGATATGATTGTCGGAAGGACAGACTCATCGTACAGGAAAGTCAAAACAACCTTTGGTGACATTAAAAGCAACGGTGTTAACATTAAGAGTGCAACGGGAATTCCACTGTTAAATGCAGAGGAGAGAGCAGATAGGTGGAAAGAATACATTGAAAGCCTCTATGAGGGTGAAGATTTGTCTGATGTGATATAAGAAGAAACAGGAGTCAATTTAGAAGAGATAAAGGATCCAGTATTAGAATCGGAATTTAAAAGAGATTTGGAGGACTTACGGTCAAATAAGGCAGGAGGGAAAGATAACATTCCATCAGAATTTCTAAAATCATTGGGGGAAGTGGCAACGAAACGACTATTCACGTTGGTGTGTAGAAAATATGAGTCTGGCGTCATACCATCTGACTTTCGGAAAAGCATCATCCACACAATTCCGAAGACGGGAAGAGCTGACAAGTGCACAATCAGCTTAACAGCTCATGCATCGAAGCTTTTTACAAGAATAATATACAGAAGAATGGAAAAGAAAAGTGAGAATGCGCTAGGTGACGATCAGTTTGGCTTTATGAAAAGTAAAGGGACGAGAGAGGAAATTCTGACGTTATGGCTAATAATGGAAGCAAGGCTAAAGAAAAATCAAGACACTTTCATGGGATTTGTCGACCTGGAAAAAGCGTTCGACAATATAAAATGGTGCAAGCTGTTCGAGATTCTGAAAAAAGTAGGGGTAAGCTATAGGGAGAGACAATATGTACAACAATCAAGAGGGAATAATAAGAGTGGACGATCAAGAACGAAGTGCTCGTATTAAGAAGGGTATAAGACAAGGCTATAGCCTTTCACCCCTACTCTTGAATCTGTACATCGAGGAAGCAATGATGGAAATAAAAGAAAGGTTCAGGAGTGGAATTAAAATACAAGGTGAAAGGATATCAATGATACGATTCGCTGATGACATTGCTATCCTGAGTGAAAGTAAAGAACAATTAAATGATCTGCTGAACGGAATGAACAGTCTAATGAGTACACAGTATGGTTTGAGAGTAAATCGGAGAAAGACGAAGGTAATGAGAAGTAGTAGAAATGAGAACAGCGAGAAACTTAACATCAGGATTGATGGTCACGAAGTCAATGAAGTTAAGGAATTCTACTACCTAGGCAGTAAAATAACCAATGACGGACGGAGCAAGGAGGACATCCAAAGCAGACTCGGTATGGCAAAAAGGCATTTCTGGCTAAGAGAAGAATTTGAGGAAGAAATTTCTGAGGATGTATGTCCGGAGTACAGCATTGTATGGTAGTGAAACATGGACTGTGGGAAAACCGGAACAGAAGAGAATCAAAGCATTTGAGATGTGGTGCTATAGACGAATGTTGCAAATTAGCTGGACTGATAAGGTAAGGAATGAGGAGGTTCTACGCAGAATCTGAGAGGAAAGGAATATGTGGAAAACACTGATATGGAGAAGGGACAGGATTATAGGACAGCTGCTGAGACATGAGGGAATGACTTCCATGGTACTAGAGCAAGCTGTAGAAGGCCAAAACTGTAGAGGAAGACAGAGATTGGAATACGTCAAGCAAATAATTGAGGACGTAGGTTGCAAGTGCTACTCTGAGATGAAGAGGTTAGCACAGGAAAGGTATTCGTGGCGGGCCGCATCAAACCAGTCAGTAGACTGATGACCAAAAAAAAAAAAAACATTTTCTTTGTGAAGCGAAGCAAACATGTGGACGATCCCAGAGAACAAACGGGTACATCATCCGACTATTTGTTTCAGTATATCTGAAAACTTCTACAGCTAGACACGTATCATATCATGTATTCATACGCACATTGATAGGCACTTCATCTGCTGTCAGACGCTTTTCAAGTCGTGTAATCAATGGGCGCATCGGCAGGCTCATGCCTTTTTCAAAGAATCAGTAACAATCTACCCCTCTTCTAGTGTAAATTATCTTTGGATGAAGGCTGTTCATTTGTCTTAGCAAGTCTCCTGAACTTTGAGGTAAGCCAGCAAATATTATGGGTTTGCTCCAGATTCAGACAGATCCACGAAGCCAGTGAACGAAAAAACATTGTCTCTGGCTCCTCCTCGGGCGATGAGGTTGTGTTGATTGGTTTCCAATTAGTACAGACGGTTTGTATTGTAATAAAAAAGTGTGAATATGGAATCTACAATATCTTTGGATATGCTGACATGGACGTTTGATTACGCCGCATTTCCGTAACTGTGTATTGTGGAACATCATATTTATTTACAGGAGATACTTCACAGTCATGCTCAACGCGGGAAAGACTAATTTTTTGTTGGAGAAAGGAGAACTGGATGATTTTCAATGTACCATCGAACAGCACGGTCATCAGAGACAGAGCAAAAACTCTTGTTACAAAAAAATGAGGAAGTAAATCGGTCATGCCCATTTCAAAGGAGCCATCGTGACACTTGTCTAGAGAATTTGGAGAAATCGTGGGAAACCTAAAGCTCGATGACCGGTAGTGAATCTGAAGCGAAAGCGTGTTCAGTGTACCAACAACTTAGCCTTCTCGCTCGACTCCTTTGTTGGAGTTTACACTTCGGATAGAACCCTTGTGAATTAATGTAAAGTTTCTGTTTAGTCATCCGGTCTCGTAAGTTGATTATCTCACTGTTATACCTGTCATTAAATATTATCCTGGACGTTAACCCGAATATAGGGTGGTTTTTCCTGGTATTCTGAATGTATACATTCTTGTAAAAGCATGTACAATGTTGAAGGACACTTGAGTGTAATACGGTAGATTATACAGTCATTTTCTGAACAATGTTGTCCTGAAGTGGACAGTAGCATGTCGGTCGAAACGTGGGTGATTCAGTTGGTTTAGTAGTTTACAGTGACGCTGCCCATTACCCAAAAATATTGTATTCAAATTTATTTATTTGCAGCATAAGTGGGCAGTGTTTTATTTTTACATGTTCGTATTCTGGTTGTCGTTTCTTATTGTAGGCCACTGTTACTATTTGAGATTACATACTGTCATTTTGTCATTTGGAGATAGTGCATGGAGCTGTGGACGTTAGAAAATTGAGAACCAAGTGGACGAATCACAAAATTGCCGACGTACTCTTCTGTTTGTGTTCAATACAGTGGCGACAGCAGCGGACACAATAGAAGTATTTGCACCATATATGGTGATAATGGCACTGGACAGGGCACTGCAAGAAAATCGTGTTATCGTTTCAAGGAGGATGATTTTGACATTAGGGATACTTCACGTTCACGAAGATAAAGCCACTTCGTTGTACTCGATAACTGGCAAACGTGATGAACTGTGATTATTCGACCGTTGTGCGATATTTGAATGCAGTGGGGAAGGTTAAAAAATCGAATGTACGGGTATCGCATAGTCTAAGCCAAAACCACCAAAATCGATGGGTGGTCGTATGTGCGGATCTGCTTGCTCGTCATCAGTTGGATCAGGACGACACCCACCTTTCCTGTCCTGTATCGTTACTGGTGACGAGAATTGATGTATTTATCTTGAAAGCAGTATACTGGGGTGCACTTGTATGTGGAACCATAATAAGATAGGAATATTAATAAATAAAAATGAAACTAGTATACTATAAGCGATGAATGTCTGATAGGCTCGGTAATGCAGATCGCTGACTGTACGCGACCGCAAAGCCAAAGATCTCTGGTCTGAGATTATTATAGAGTTGGAGTAAGAGAGCGCTTGGCGTACAGCTGTAGGTAGCTGTCTGTGAGGGAAAGACGATGGAGTAGGCAGTTTTTGTGGTGTGCTGTGCGAAGCCACCAAGTGTTAGCTTATTTTAGATACGTCAGTATTGTCGAACATGGAAGCAGAAATCTTCATGCTACCAAGGTAAAGGTGTTAATTAAGTATGGTTTCTGTTTTTGCCAGCGCGATAGTATAGATGAGTTGGCTGATAATTTGTAACTGTTGAGTAACCCCGGAATGTACGTAAACTGTTTTGATAAAAGGGCTAGTTAGATGTTTCATATTGTAATGTTTCTAAGATTTGTTAACAGAGCTATATTTAATTTGATGATTTGCATTTATGGTGGATTAATGAAGTTAGATAATACTTGCTGTTTAAATCGCATAGTTCGTGAATCAGTTGCAAGTAATGTAACTTAAGTTGTCAGGTGCTTTTGAAAAGACAAACCAAACCTGTAGTATAATTTTGCTAAAAAACTGAGTGTTAGTAATTCTCCATAGTACCGCCTCCGAATCCAAGTCATATCTTTTAAAGAAGTTGTATTTTCTCAAATGTTCTCGTTTATCAGCCAAATGAATTTCGTGTTCATTTCAAATATTATTCCCAGCTTTGCACACTGCTGAGCCTATAGTTAGAATATTTATATTTTTTTTAATGAGAGACCAGAATATATCAAGTTCCACAGTCGCTGTTTTAGAGGTAAGGGAATTTAATTTATTCTCTATGTGCTCAGGGACCAAAGTTACCAGTTTTGAACAAGGTCAGATGATTCAGTGCCTAAGAGGCTGAATATATTTTGCAGTGACTGTATCTCTTTACTGGCATTGGGAGTTGCACTGCCCAATCAATTCGTGTAAAGTTTTTCTGACAATAATACATAGTAAACACACCACTTGCAGTTACAACACGCCACACTACAATTCGTGTTCTGCATCCATTCCATGGTTCACTCAACGTGTTCGTAAGATTTTCTCTTTATTAATTAAAAGAACGTTACACTAGGGGACAACTCTGCCAGTCGTTCGCTTTGTAAATGTTTTGGTCTTAAGGTAGTCAGGTGTATATATTGTTTTCTCTCAACCACTCGGTAGAGATAATGATTGTTTGATGACTTTTTTTTTGTACCACATTTTTCCACAGTCCACCTGCATTCTTATGCTCCGCCTCGTTTTCCATCGATTTGATTGCTCAAAGATTTGGACCCTGTATATGACTTACGATGCTGCTCAAAAGCATTAAGGTACCGGCCCGTAAACTCACAATTAAAGATACCGAAATAGACGATTTTCCGATTATAACCAACAGTGTTGACAACGATAGTAACCACTCTGTGGTGCGACATTCGCAAAGCGCCACAGAAAATGTGTGTTCCTTTGCCCTAATGTACTGTTTCCTGACAGTATGCTTTCACCTAATTTCCCATCTGCTCAAACTGTCGATTCCGCCATAGCGGAAACGCTGAGGCAGATATTGGTAGATATTGCTAATATGCAGATGTCAAAGCACAATTCTGTACCGAATCAGGTCAATGAACTTCCCAATTCTTGTACAGTCAATCAGAATGACAACATTATGTCAGAGTACTCAGTAGTGCAAAGTACTCAATCTGTTTTTAAATATCCGTCAGATTCGTAAACGGTAATTATGCAGATACCGCAACATACGAGGCGGTCATGGTTGTAGATGATCTCTCCACATCACAAAGCACAAAACATGTGACAGGCGACGCGCAGTTCAAAAGAATATGGAAGCGATGTTTCATAATCGCATGCAAATAATGGTTAAACTAAATGACAAAACTGATGCCAGTGAAAAACGTCTTTGAGATAACATTGAAGCCATAGACAGGCAATGGGCAGATAGAACCAAACCTTTGAGAGATTACATTAATGCTTTAAGACATCAGTGTAGTGAAAGCTATAAAATGCTTCCAGAGGAAATCCAATCATTTAATGAAAGAATAGATCACAAGACAGTCCGTTAGATACACGTATTAAAGTCCACGTTGACGCTAGTGTACATTCCGTTACAGACGTTGCCACGTCGCAAATCCAGATTCTATTGAAAATTACATCGACAGTACAGAGCAATATTTTACTGAGGAATTAATCATGACCTCTATTAAGCAGCGTGAAATTGTCAGTTTTTCCTCCAACGCTACCGTCAGAAAGAGCAGTCTGATAATTTCTGCAAACGTTAATGAGCCAATTGTCCCTAAAAAAAACCGATAACAAATGTAAGTTTCTCACTTCAGAACTTTCATTACATTTTGTTGATACTAATGACAATTCCGCCAGGAGTGACACTCATGGCCGCTCTGGTGAGCCACCAATGCAGTCTGAAACAGTTGACAGTGAAGTTATTAAGCATAAAGACACTAATAGTAAAGAAGTTTTCTGTCAATCCAAAACCGGTACACTCAACCCCGCCTTTAGTTGTGAAAACCTTCCCTTCACACCACAGCTTTCCGCTCCATGGTGTGCAAACATTTCTGCTTCAGTCAGCTTTTGTGCTGATAAATGCTGTTCCCCACCGATCGATTTGCAGACCAAATTCATAGAAGCAAATCAGACCACAGCAAATAACTTTTATTTCCCTCAGATTAATTATGTCAACAATCAAACATCAGGCGCTACCTTCAGTCTCAAGACAGAACAGAGTTTCCTTCCTTCAGTGACGCGTACCAGAAATTTTACATTGTCACTGCGCCACCACGCTAAATTTTTTGAAGAAAAAGTCAATTTCCCTTACACTGAATCTTTGGACTGTGCAACTAATACTGTGCAAATGCAAACTACCTACACCCCTCACAGCCCACTGACATACTTAGCAGTCCATTCCGAGAAGCAAAATTTTTCTAATACTTCTATTCGATCTACTATTGCTACGGACTCCCGTGAAACCACGCAGTATATCACAATTCCGTTTACCTCTTTCAAAGCAGCAACCTGTAATCATGACAAACTACATTCTGAACCCAAAATTAACAGCTACAAGAGGACGATGCACATTACAACATATAATAAAACACACCAAGTTCGTGGACGCCACATTCAGAATTTCAGCACGGGTGCGGAAGTTATTTCGAGCAAACAGTTTTATGATCGACAATAAGCCAGCCCAATATGATGTCTTAGCCCATAAGAATGATGGTCACAACAATTCGAATTTATCTCAGCAGCCCACTTCTAACCCAAGAGAGCAGCATATTCTCTCTGATTGCGTTGGAGTACTACAATTGACAGCAGCTTTCATAAAAAAAGCACTGTCAAGAAACATTTGTAATATTTCAGATAAAATTTCTATCTAACGAGGCAGCCCGTCAGGATAATACCAAAGACAGTTCCAATTTATTTTCGCGGCAGACTACGCAAGGGAGAGGAACTATGTTGTATTCAATTCATAGTTTATTCACTACAGAGCAAAATCTTACAGATTCCGATGTACCGATCCCGCACAGTTCTACACAAACTGAAAACAGATCTGATAACACTGAGATTCCTACAGTGTTAAAAACTATTCAAGGTCAAGTTCAATCGGTAGTACAGCCTACTGAAAGTATAGAGGCCACATGCAGAAAAAATATGAAATCTGCAGCACGTAAGCACCATGCCTTCCTTGAAACCAGCAGCGGAGCGGTCAACAATACTGTCTGGCTGCATAACGGCACGCCACAGCTTACTTCAAAGCAATGTAGCGCAACGCCGATCAAAACAAAACTCGGCTCCGCATATTTCAAGCAATTTCCATCTGATTTAACAGTAGTGCACAGATTCTATGAAATGAATCGCCAAGTCATCAGTAACAAAACAATCAGCACTTACATAACCAGGGTTCAATACCATCATCACCGAACTCTCAAGCCGATTTACTTAATAACATCGATTTCCAAAAGCAAGCGCATCTACATTCATCTCAAAAATATTATGACAAGCCAAACACAGAGCTAGATCAATTAAACTGCACTTTGTAAATACAACATAGCCCTAGTCTGCAATCACATAAATTACTCTTTATACGATTATGCTTTCCCGGACTGCGACGTTACACATGATTTTGACACCGAGACACTGAATTTCTTTTCCAGCTATGCAACACCTGAATGATATATACTGAATTTCAATTTCGATCGTGTAGCGATAATGTGAAATTACTGAATGATATATACTGATTTTCAATTTCGATCGTGTAGCGATAATGTGAAATTACTGAATAATCAATAAGGCAAGTTTTAGCGCCAAGAAAACGGCTTTGTTTCAGCGCCAAGAATACGGCTGTGATTATGAACGAAATTACACGCCCCCTTATTTCAGCATCAATCATTTGAAATGAGAATTTTACGTCATTTATTCTACAAAGTTTATGTAACCAGCTACGTTATTTACGCTACAGATATGCATCAATCTTGACGGCATAAATAATTTTTTCAGTTCGACATCTTGCATTCGGAAGACAAAGACTACTGTTATTAATTTATTTTCTTCCACAGTCAGCTTTGTACAATTTTTTTTTGCTATTTTTCAGCGACTACGCTAATTGCCAAATTTAGTACAGTTGTGCTTATTTATATCACCATCTTTCATATATGCTTATTCTGATTTACATATTAGTGTACATAATAATATTTTCACCTGATGCAATTCCCATGCTTATACAAATTCTATTGGTAAATTCTTTTCACCATTTCTTGATTATTCAAGACATGTTACTGTTAGGTTTTCTAAAGTCTGGGTATACAAGTCCACTGAGAGCCACAGTATAATGTTATAAACAAGTGATGTCCTGTGTAAAGTTAGGCTATTCCATGTCTAATTGGCAGTCTCATGCCACAGTTATTGATGTTGTCTTATTCAGAGTTCGCTTTCACTTTTGTCTGTTAACTCTGATGTAAAGCATAATTGTTTCTTCCCGTCTGTAATTTCATTACGATACTGAACTTTTTCTGATCAGATAGATTACTCGATGTTGAGGTAGGTAGAAACGGTCACGTTCAACTACCTTACCTTTGCTACTTTTAGTACCTCTGTTCATGGTATTGGAGCAATTTACTACTGGTATTCATACTTCAACATAAGTGACTATACATGCTGTTTGGATCTCTGAAGGATCTCTACTATGAAGAGCAGTGACTATGCTGGTCAACACGTTACAGATATTATGGTAAGCGCCAACTACGGCTGTTGGAAATCTGTTGCCGAATACCTCTTCTATCTCTGGACGTGACTGAGGAACATAATATGGAGTTCAGATGTACTGGTATACTGAATGAAATACACATTGGTCACTAATAAGTTGTTGAACCTGCACAAACGATAAAGAGATAGACTTTATGATGCAGTCACTTCAACGTGCTCATAGACTTCAGCTATGACTCTTCCTTTCCCTTGACCAATCCTATAACCTTATCATGAAGAATAGGATTGTATATTGAACCTGCTTTACATGATTTGCTTGTCAGCAACCTTGTTTACAGGACCATTTACTCATATTACATCCAGATTTTGATTTATACTAGTGCATCTGAGCACTAGCAATTCTTTCTACCTTAATAATGTTATACAGTTAGATAAATTTACCAATCATTTGTTGTACAAGGTGCTACCGAATATGTCTCAAGTTTGTTAAACCCGACTGGAAGATGGTGAAAGGAGTATACTGGGGCGCACATGTATGTCGTACAAGAATAAGATAATAATATTAATAAATTAAAATGAAACTAGGATACTGTAAACGATGAATGTCTCTGGTAGGTTCGATAATACGGATCGCTGACTGTGCGCGACTGCAGAGTCACAGATCTCTGGTCTGAGATTATTATAGTATTGGAGTAAGAGAGCTCTGGGCGCACAGTTGTAGGTAGCTGTCTGTGAGGGAAAAACGATGGAGTAGGAATTTTTGTGATGTACTGTGTAAAGTCACAAAATGTTAGGTTAATTTAGGTATGTCAATATTTTTGAACATGGAAGCAGAAGTCTTCATGCAACCAAGATAAAGATGTTAAATAATTATGGTTTCTGTTTTTGCCAGCGCGTTAATGTATATGAGTAGGCTGTTAATTTGTAATTGTTGAGTAACCCCAGAATGCTCGTAAACCGTTTGATAAAAGCGCTAGTTAGATATTTCACTCTGTAACGTTTCTAAGATTTGTTAAGGGGCTCCGGAACGCCCTATAGTTGCAATGTTAAAATAACGCTTATAAATTACATCTTTCCTCACAAAGTATTTGAGGTAGGAAGTTGAACTTTTTAAAGATTATTTATTGGAATATGGGCTACAACTTAACATAGGGATTTTACAAAATTTTAGTTCAGTTATTAAAGATGATTTTTTTTCAATTGTAATGAAAATTCACAACATTTTTTTGCAATTTTTTATTTATATATTCAAAAATATACAGTTTTTTGGAAAAAGGCTGTGTTAAATTATGCAGAAGGTACTGTGTAACATTTACTGAAAGTTTGAAACAAATATGTTTGGAAGATCCTTAGAAAACATGTAATTAGTATGAGAAAATAAAAGTTTTGGGAATCGAGCGACAAAGATTGGATTAACTTTTTAGTACATTCCAGGTCCATAGGATGGATTATCTTCATCCTCTGCAAACTCCTCCTCCAGCTTCCTCTTGTTCCTCCTCCTGTTTACTCTTGCTTGTAATTCTAGACTCTTTACAGCCCTGTCTGCAGCCCGAAGGCGTTCCTTGTATAATGCATGCATCGCTCGTACCATGTTAGAACCTATCTTCATTCCCATATTTCTAAATACCTTTGGCTTTCCAACATTTCTCCTTTTCTTAAAAGCCTTCAGAGGATTTCTAATAACTTTACTTTTACTCATTATTATACTTCAACAAAACAGAGACTCAAGAAACAGAACTAATTACGAATATTTTCGAGATAACGACAGAGTAAATAAACATGAAACAATCGACAATCACACCAGCGATATATATTGAACCATCACAGGTTAGCCACAACACATACTTTATCTCACATCACTAAAATGTACCTGATGAACACGGACGTTAATAATAACACCATTTGACAGCAGTTTAACAGCGCCACAGTGGGTCACGCCCATGTAGAACACATTTCAAAAAAAATTTAAAAATAGTTGTAGTCTTCGGAATTGAATAAATTATATATCTATTAAAAGGTAATAGTCTGCAGATTCAGAAAACGCAAAAAAGTAAAAGTTGAACTTTTCATGATTTTGAGCCTTTCCGGAGCCCCTTAACAGAGCAAATTTTAATTTGATAATTTGCATCTATGAAAGATAATACTTGCTGTTTAACTCTCATTGTTTGTGAATCAGCTGTGAGTAATGTAGCTTCAGTTGTCAGATGCTTTTGAAAAGGCACCGAATCATCTGGCTCTCTTCAAAACAGGTAACTTTGGTCCCTGTGCACAAAGCAAATAAATTAAATCGTCCCACCTCTAAAGCAGCAACGGCGGAATTCGATTTTTTCTGGTCTGTCATAAAAAAATATAAAAATGCTAACCACTGACTCAGCGGTGTGCAATGCTGGCAATAACATGGGAAGCGCACATGAAAGTTATTTGGCTGATAAACTAGAACATTTAAAAAATCCAACTTCCATAAAAAATATGACCTGTACACGGAGACGGTACTGATTATGGTTAATTACTAACTCTCAGTTTTTAGCAAAATTAAATTGCAGGCTATGTTTGTCTTTTCAAAAGTATTTGACAATTGATGTTACATTACTCACAATTGATTCCTAATCAATTAGATTTAAACAGGAAGTTTTATCTAGCTTCTGTAATCCAACGTAAATGCAAATCATCAAATTAAATGTAGCTCTGTTAACAAATCTTAGATACCTTACAGAGTGATATATCTAAGTAGCCATTTTATCAAAACGGTTTATGTACATTCTCTGGTTAGTCAACAATTACAAATTATCAGCCAACTCAACTATACTAACACGCTGCCTGAAGCAGAAACCATAATTATTTAACATCTTTACCTTAGTAGCATGAAGACTTCTGCTTCCACATTCAGCAATACTGACATACCTAAATGAATCTAACACTTGGTGGCTTCACACAGCACACCACAAACACTGCTTACTCCATCGTTTTTCCCTCACAGACAGCTACGTACAATTGTGCGCCCAGCGCTCTCTTACTCCTACACTATAATAATCTCAGACCCGAGATCTTCGCCGTCGCGCACAGTCAGCGATCCGTACTATCGAGCCTATCTGCTTCAGAGACCAGGGAAATAGTACGTGATTTATTTTAAATTTTATCTTCACTCCCACACAAACTAATTGGCACAACTACATATTTTGTGCTACAGTGTGGGTAGTGAGTCGTAAACCAACAATTATTCTCAGAATATTTTCACTTGTTTGACGTTTTCTACCTTTTGTTCTGTAAGAGGTTAAGTAAACGATGTCTCCATACAAATTTTACCATATTATATGCAAAACTGTACATGTTTCTAATATGACACATTATTCAACCAAGCTAGCATGACAGTAAATATACCATATGCGTGAATGGCTCAGATGCCACGCAACCTAAGTTGAAATAGATGTACTCACTTATGTTGCAAAAATTGTGACTATACGTGAAAGACGTTGTGTTAATGAACAGGTTGATCACATGACTGCGTAAATCGTCAAACGTATCGTAAAAAGCCGCCATTTCATTGTACTTCCTCCATGAGATGGGAAGAGTTTTTTTCACTACATTTGCCTGATAAACTCTTCCATAAATTCAGCGTTCTGATTTTTTTGCGAGAGAAAGCTTGTTCTAAAGTTTAAGATTACCTTTCACACATTTAGGTATGATAAAGTGTAAAAGAAAGTGGCACTGAAAACTAACTGCATAGACAATTAACACCAAACACATTTTAGTTTATTTGGAGTGATGCACAAGGGGCCAGAAGATGGCATAGTGGAATGCTGAAACTGGTAGCCTTCAAAAGAAAAGAAAATAACATCTTAAGCTACACGGTTGTTGGGGAATTTCATTGACAATGACAATTAGCTACAATTCATGTTATCTCTTACGCCAACAAGATATTTTTTCTCTGCTTTCAGCAACAACGAGTGGCACCACATACACACATCATGGCAGATATTATTGTCAGGAATAATTTTCATTTTTATTGTTTAAAACTGAGGGTAAGTGGATAGGTAGGAATTACCCATACACTAGACGAAGAAATGAACAATATTAGTGATGCTTTACAGATTTGCTAGAGACAGTGAAAGAAACTCGTTTTGCTTTTCAAAGATCCACATTTGTTTTCATGCTACGAGTAAGTGCTGTAGGGAAACCGTAAAAGTCTAACATGTGGGTCACTAGTGTGATTCGATTTTCATAACCGTTGTGCCTGCCACCTCGTCCTGTTCCGCTGGTAGCAGTGATAATACCCAATATTAATATTCAAAAATATTTTCTGTGTATATAACCATGTTGTCGCCTTAGCGAGTGGCCTAAATTTTGGTCTATATAAAAGCAGACGTGGTCACATATCAAGAAATGAATTACTTGCAATATCAACATCAAGCAGGAATATTCAGAACTAGTGCCTACATACCCATCAGTCTCTCAGTTTCATGATTCGCTATTGCAGTATCACTGTGGCACTATGATATCATGATATCAAAAATGCCGTCTCTGTCTTTACTTCCTAAGGAGCGTTCCTTTTGATACATGAGGAAATAAAACCTCAATCTCCATCGCCACATGACATAAAAGCTGCGAAGCAGTTAGGCAAAAGTTCAGTGACCGCTCTCCCCATCTCATAAGAGTAATCAATAGCACTCTAACTGATGAAAGAAGGTTTAACAAAAGTTCACGAATACGTGACTCTTTGCAGATGACTCTAGAGGCGAGTGGAACTTTTTTGTCTGATATTGACGGTATCGCTTCTTCGCCGTAATGAGAATGTAAACTTAGAGCAAAGAACTTTCGCTTTCAACAAAATGGGATCCTCTGGAATATACATATATACATCAAACCGTAGAATTGCAATGTGAAGAAATTGCCTCCTCTCTCAGCTGTGCTGGCTTTTACTTAAGAAGCACAAAGGACCACGGACATTTTGCGTGAAGCTGTATGGGGGCCGTAATTAAAATTAATATGTGTGGAAGTGATTTAACACTCTGTTTTGTTACATTGAAACGTCCCCTTTTGAACAATTTTACAGGACTGTGCTTAAACTGACACACAATATTTTTTAGCGCAACGCAATCTGACTTTCAAAAATCCCTACAAAAGAATGGCCCTGACTAACATTAAACTATACCTTTCACAAATCACTTACCTCACAAAAATCTTCGCTGCTCAAGCTACTGCAATACAGCGAGCGCCACTACTGCCAGCTAAATAAAAGATACAAACTATGGAAGGCACTAACTACTGATAGGGATAGTTAGCAAATGAAAGATATTAATAGAGAACAAACAATGTATTTACCTTGATATCATCATATATATAGCAGTTCATGACAAATTTCAAAACTCCGCCATCTCTCTCTCCACATCCACCACTGCTGGCGGCTCACCTCCAACTGCGCAACGCTACGCGCTGTTCACAGCCAGCTGCCTAACACTACAATGGTTGAGTATTACAACAATGCAAAGCAGCCACAGGCTGCAAACAGCACAGCCAGTGATTTTCATACAGAGGTGGCGTTACCAATAAAAAAACCTAAACAGCCTACTTACATCACTACTCATTTGTCTGCGAAAAAATATCTGAAAATTTTTACAGCACCGTTACTTATTACACGTTGTTTCAGAACAATTTCATTGGTGGAAACAAGATTCTTATACTATTGCCGTAACTTGCATTGTTTAGAAATCGTAAATGTAGCTATGTGGACCACTCCTTTCTTTGAAATCGTTTCTCTATTAATTACTGTCATACAGATTGTGAAACAGGTATTAATGTGAGTAAAACCAACATAACATCGGTGTGTATTCTCTTGTAACGAAATGAATTAGTGATTTTTTTGAAGACGTGGTGCTATAATACTGCTACTCAATTTTCATAAAATGACATGCATAATTTCTAACTGTCTCGCCAGTACATTTCACTCTCATGTTACAAAGAATTTTGCTTTCTCCCAATTACAATATTTGCCCAACGTTATCAGTTTTTGACTAAACATGCAGTTTTTCATGCCAGGCATATTTTAAAAGGGTGGCATAAGTTCTAGGAAACATGAAAATGAATATGTGCATTGCTCTCGAGGCAGCTAGTGGAATACATTCGGCGATTAGGTTTCATTGTTGCTCTTCGGTAGCTGTCTGCAAGAACATAAATTTGTTTGATACTTCCCATCTGTAGGAAAACTTAATTCCCAGATACCTATAATTCAGCCGAAATACTTAATTTTCACTTTTCTCTTGCATACGATACGGATCAGATGTAACGTTCCTGGTATTTCGCAACGTGAAGTAGTTTGTGAATGATTTATCGAAATTATTTTGATGATAAGACTGGTTGCGAAAACATTTAACTGTGCACCATAAAATAAAATAATTCTAGCACGTTAATTTGAATCGACCATTGTATGTATGGTGGCATTACCTTATTCATGGGAACATCATTTTCCCGCAATTACACTATGGAGATAGCAGTGCACCACGCAAATCATGACAATGACCTGTTTCGAAGGCCTACTGTCCCAAGGTGTACAAAACATGTCCGTTCCAGAATGCATAGGACATAATATTTCTGGCTCTTGAATCAATTATTATTTCCTCGGCATCCAAATCAAGCATCTGACACGACAGAAAAATACCGATCATGGTTTTCAGCCAAGGATAGCTGCCACATGTGGGTTAGCACATGGCCCTACGGTTCGGTGAGCTCCTGCATTTAGCTGATGTGGGATGTGTGGAAGTAACCTATACACTGATTGGCTGTTGGGTTGTGGGTTGTGCGCCTCAACAACTCTAATACTATCTATTAATTAAACAAGAGGTCAAATAAGATTTTTCTAAAGGGAAAAGGTTTCACCGCTGTACATATTAGGAACTGTTTATTAAAATAGTATAACAGTAACATTTGTAAACTAAAGAAAGCTATAAACAATAAGGGATCAGAGTGCTTTCTGAACCCGTAATTGCTGACTTTTATACAACTGCCAGCCTTATTTCTGTTCTGCCATCCTCTGTCCCCTCCCGATGCTTCTCTTCTCTCCTAGCAACAATTTGCGCTCTTCATCTAGCTTATTATCGTAATGGCTGTGGCCCAAGACGGTCAGCTTGTGTGAATTATGTAATGTATCACCCAATATGAAAGCCATTATCAAAACTTGGCTGCGCCTACTCTGCCCTTACCACCCAACATGCACCATATGGTGGTTTGTGGAGTATGTATATAGAACTAGATGTACTTGTAGATGTAGATATTAATGGCTATAACTTATGACACAATACAACCACTTTATCTTAGTTAGTGTAATTTATAATATATGTCTGTTACACTCAAAATTTTGTTTTCGAAGCAAGTCAGACAGTGGCATTACAGATTACGTGGAAAATCAGTAGTAAATTATAAAATTCAAGTCGGTTTATGGAGGAACGTTTCTACAGTTATGTATACATTAGAAAAATAACTACAGATGACACGAGACATTCCTAAAATTACATTTTGGAGATGAATAAAGAAATCACACTAATAGCCCATGCCTCCACATCCAAACAACTTCCACATCCCAATTTCTACACAAGTTATACTGTTACAACCACCACTGGGAAAGGACGGGAACAATTACATGTTTACTTGAAAGAAACAAAATGTGAGACTGCCTCGGTCGCAGTCCCCTCCATAAGTGGCAACACAGTCTGCTGCCACTGCCACCAATGCTGCCTCTCCTGCGTCACCTCTGCCGGACTCGTAAGCTCGAGTGTGGAATGACTTTAATAGTGTACCGTACCTACAACAAATAAAGCCCATGATCGTCTACGTAAATGGAATCGATAAGCCACCTCAGCTATCAGTAATCTGAATCTAACCTGCACAACACTGTGCGTGTTGTATGAGAGTCAGTTTTACTGTCACTTAAGTCCTTAACAGGTCGTTACATGAATAAAAACTAACATTTGGATAAGCTATCTGACTACGTATTTGAACATGAAAAACTACTGGAACAAAGAAACCGGTAACAATGAATTTCTAAGCTATCTCATTACATATTTGAATAATAATTTACAAGTGATACAGATTCTGGCTTGTGCAACGAAATTTACTGGATAAGAGTGGATGACATGTTTTGGTGTGTCTGTGTTTCTGTTTTGGCCGTAAGTTTTGCACTCACCTCTTCTGATGACTGCTTTTTTTCAGTGGTTTACAGCAATTCGCAGCAGCATGCAGCAGCAGCGGCTAAAGCTTATCGTTACTATCAATGAATTTAATAAGGAGTTGGCTTGGGTCCTGTTAGCTACTACATAGTTCATAATAAGGGATTTCATAAATCAAGTTTATTTAAAAACTTGAGCAATCATCATAATCAATAATAGTTTGAAAAGTATTAACAATGGCGAAATGCATGACAGTGATGTTATAAGTATCAAGTGAGTGCCAGATTAAATAATTATTTAAATTTCAAAGTTACATTAAAATTTAGTAACCACAGCATATTTGTGGATTAGATGTGGAGAATAATTATTATTATTTGGATTATAAGGAGGCTTCTTGAACTGAAAAGCAAAACATGGTATTATTACATACTCGGACTAACAATCACGAGCCTAAACCTGAAATTGCGCTTTACGCAACGCTTGAGAATTTTACCTTGAATTCCATCTTCAAGCATAGTTAAGCCATCTAAATTTCTTCTGCCCCTATAAATGAAATCAGGCCCTGAGTATGGTAAGATCTGCCATCCCCGACGTGAAGGCAGCTTGACACGTCATCTGTCTCCAGGTTCTCGAGCAACACAACTGAAATTTTACTCTCACAAAACAGACCTCGTCTCACAACAATGCTTATGATCACGCTCCCATGTTTCGCCCCCAGGTTGTTACTATCGAGCTGACAGCGGTGGCCGAGCGGTTCTAGGCGCTTCAGTCCGGAACCACGCGACTGCTACTGTCGCAGGTTCAAATCCTGCCTCGGTCATGGATGTGTGTGATGTCCTTAAGTTAGTCAGGTTTAAGTAGTTCTAAGTTCTATGGTACTGATGACCTCAGAAGTTAAATCGCGTAGTGTTCAGAGCCATTTGAACAACTTTGAACCGGTTCCTGAGTGCTTATTTGTTTCCATAGCGAATCGCAGAATCATACGCAATGCTAAGAGTAGCCTTATGTTGGCTATATTGTTTTCGATATTCAGTGCAATATTTAATCAATGTAATTGGAGAGTTCTGACAAACTCCTTACACACACGTGTGTGTGTGTGTGTGTTTGTGTGTGTGTGTGTGTGTGTGTGTGTGTGTGTTTCTGTTGTCATCTTCCAATCCTATTTTACAGCATGTACTTACATACATACGTGTAATTTAGTGTTATGTTCGGGTGTTTTGAAGCCAGTAGAGTTCTAAAAATTTGTATGTACAGTATGTTTATATGGAACGTATCAAAACATATCAGAGAAACCAAAAAATGGTGCTACGGAATCTTTATGTCGAAAGACTATTGCCTTTTCTTGTGATTTTATCTCTCTTTTAAAGATTATCACGAAAACAAGCCTGCAAGTGTTCTACAACTTGCAGTTGATCAGCATCAACCACACCTCATTTTTCATGTAGAGACGCATGCAAGATTTTCCAGCTGTAATAATAATTTGTATTGTATCCACCAGCCAACACAGTTAGTTAGCTACCAAATCCAGTTAGATGCACAACATAGATTGCATTTCATTCCATTGAGACTATATCAACTCATCAATAACGCATTGTGTAGGAACTTACGTTGGTAATAATCATACGTTGCTTACTGCAGCATCTGCAAACCAGCATCACTTCATACAACAGCATCTTCCCATTACGTGGTAGCACACAATGCAAGAGTATGGAATGGTTTAGTGGTTTAATGTAAGCATTCCTAATATTTATCACATCCTCTTTGAGAGTAGAATAGTTGATATGACAAACTTTGATATCGGATTTCAGCTCTGGTAGTGTATATCGCTTCCCCCATTGGCTGTGTGAATGTGTTTGGCAGTATATATAATCACAGTTTATTCATTTCAAAAACATTCGAAAAAAAAAGGATTTGTATACCACTATGGTGTAATTGATAGTGCACAACGGGGCGAGGATTTCTCTAACATACAATTTTTGGCTGTAAGGAATATTATCGATGACAGGGCTGCTACATCGCCGTGGTTGCTGACATTGGGGTACTTCCTGCCCCTCCCCATATGGCGCCTTCTGCGCAGGCGAGTAAAGCTCCAACTATTGACAAGGTTCTGCATTCTAAGCCCCCCAAGACAAAGACGCCGAAGGTGAAGGTTTTGCCACCTGAGGAGACTAGTCAAGGTTGGTCCGATGACGAGGCCATCGTACTGTCTGACATCTCCATGGGTCGCCATCGGAGCTGATGGACATTGATGTCGACCGGGGGCGATATTCCCGCTCCAGGAATAAATCTCCGGCCAGTACGGGCTCTCCTCCAAAGCACAGAGGCAGGGTGAAAGTTCAGCCACCCTGATCACTGGCTCCCATATTACAGTGGAACATGAATGGGTTCAGGACGCATGTGGCCGAATTACAACTCCTTGTACGAGAGCGCCCCTTGTGGTTATGTCTCAAAGAGACACATTTTCGGGCCACTGATCCTCCTTCTTTACGGGGCTATACCGTGTATCGAAAAGATGATCTGATGGGGGAAAGGGCAATGGGTGGTGTTGCGGTTTTTGTCCGGAGCATGCACCATTCATCTGAGCTCCCTCTCGTTACGGACTTGCAAGCAGTTGCAGTTGACTTTCTTGTGGGGCGGAGGCTCACAATCTGTTCCGTTTTCTCACCACCTCAGGATGCAATAGACCCTGAGGCTCTCACAGACCTTATTAGCCAACTGCCCCGCCCATTTCTCCCTCTGGGGGGACTTCAATGCTCATAATGTCTTATGGGGCTCTACGACTACTTGCCCCAGGGGTCGCGTTCTGGAAAGCCCTATGACGTCCGAAGAACTGTGCTTCCTCAACTCTGGTGCTCCCACTCAATTCTTTACTGCTTCTGGGTCGTCGTCAGCTATTGACCTTTCCTTTTGCTCTCCAGCATTCGCGGATTCTGCTCTGTGGGAGGTTGCCGCTGACCTCCATTCTAGTAACCACTTCCCCCTTTGGATTCGTCTCCTGGATAAGGCTGCGGCAATACCAGTGCCGCCCAGGTAGCACCTCTGCAGAGCTGATTGGACACATTTCAGCCATCTGGCTGTTTTGGAACACTGTGCCAGCGTCCACGAATGGGTCGACCATGTTACAGCCGTGATCTCCCATGATGCTGAATTGTCGATCCCACGGTCCTCAGGTTATCCCAAGAGGCGTCCTGTCCCTTGGTGGACCACTGAGTGCCGCTCAACCATCCGAGCTCGCCGTGCAGCTCTGCGCCGCTTCAAGTGCCGTCCCTCAGCTAACAATCTTGCGGCCTTTCGGGTGGCAAGGGCCAAGGCGCGGCGAGTGATTAAAGAGAGTAAACGACAGTCATGGCAAACGTTCTTTAACTCCATCTGCCGCTCCACTAGTTCTACGAAAGTATGGGAAGCCATCAGGAGGATTTCCGGGAAACGCAGCCAACTACCTGTCACGGCATTGCTGCATCAAGGATGTCTCCTCACGGCGCTGAGAGACGTTGCCCAGACACTGGCCATGCATTTTGCGGAATCTACTGCCACTATTAACTGTGATCCAGATTTCTGCCGCTACCGCACTGCCATCCAGAGGGGTCACTGAGACTTCCTGTCTCCAAATTCTGAACCTTCACAATGTGGGAACTGGATTCGGCGCTGTCTGTGGCTCATGATACTGCGCCCGGTCATGATCAAATCCTGCACAGCATGCTGCAGCACTTGCTGCTGCCATCCAAGGAAGTTTTCCTGAATTGTTTTAATATGATATGGTCATCCGGCACGTTCCCTGACTTGTGGAGGGAGGCGATTTTGATTCGCCCCCTCAAACCGGGGAGGGACCGAATGCATCCCAGTAGTTATCGGAGTATTGCTTTGACGAGCTGTGTCAGGAAGACATTGGAGCGCATGGTCAACCGTCGCCTAGTTTGGCTGCTCGAGACCAGGCAGCTGCTTAGCGACTCTCAGTGTGGCTTTCGGAGGTGTCGTTCAACTATAGACAACTTGACCCTGCTTGAGGCGGCCATCCAGCAGGCCTTCCTACGTAACCAGCATTGTCTACGTGTATTCTTTGACATTAATAAGCGCTGCCTTATCCTCAATTAACTCCATCAGTAGGGCTTTCGTGGCCATCTCCCCATCTTCATTCGGTCCTTTCTTTCCCGCCGCCTCTTTCGATATCGGGTTGGTAATGTGCTATCTGATTTGTACGTGCAGGAGAATGGTGTTCCTCAGGGAAGCGTTTTGTCACCCTCTTTGCCGTCGCCATTAACAGTATCACGTCCACTATCCGGAATCCTGCCCAGTGCTCGTTGTTTGTGGATGATTTTGCTGTTTTATGTTCTTCCTCTAGTCTTGTCACTGCTAGTCGGCAGCTGCAGCCTACGATAAAGCGATTAGAGGCATGGACTGCGAAGACGGGTTTTACCTTTTCTGCAGACAAATGTGTGTGTGTTCATTTTAATCGTTCTCGACGTCCTTTTACCTCCCCTGAATTGCGTCTGAGGGACACCATTCTTCCTTTTAGAGACACTGTGAGGTTCTTGGGCCTCACTTTTGATTCCAAGTTGTCGTGGTTGCCGCACCTTAAAGACATCAAGGTGCGGGCCCTGAAGGCACTGAATATTTTGAAGTGTCTGAGCCATCGGTCCTGGGGAGCAGATCGGGCGCGTCTGCTGCAGTTTTATAGGTCTTTCGTCCGCTCGCGTCTTGACTACGGATGCACCGTGTATGGGTCAGCGAGGCCTTCGTATCTCAAGATTCTTGACGTAGTACACCATGAGGGTATCAGGCTGGCCACCGGTGCATTCCGTACCAGTTTCATTCCCAGCCTGTGTGCTGAGGCAGGGGAACCGCCGCTGGCCATCCGGCGGAAACTCCTCATGGTGCGACGGGTGTGTCAATTCTTTGCCTGTCCTACCTCCCCTGCGTACCCTACCGTTGCCCGACCGCCTACGGAACGTCTCTTTTCCAGTCGTCCGAGGGCTACGAGACCATTTGGGATTCGTGCCAAGCATTTGCTCGAGTCCCTTGGTGTGGAGCGTGTGGCATCCCAACTCCAGGGTTTTACCCACCTGCCTCCCTGGTTGCTCCAGAGGCCCAGCGTCCTTTTAGACTTGTCTGAGTACCGGAGGAGCTGCACTCTTGAGTTTGTCTTTACCTCCTTATTTTACGATATTTTAAACCAGCATCCCGACCATGCACCAGTATTTACGGATGGCTCTAAACTGGGGGACTCTATTGGTTGTGCTGTTGTTTTCCCTAATCGAGTCGTCAAGTTACGGCTTCCTGCGGCGTTTACCATCTTTGATGCCGAGTTGTTTGCGATCTTGCGGGCATTGAAGCAGATGAGATGTGTTCCCAGTCTTAAGTTTCTCTTCTGTTCTGACTCCCTGAGTGCCGTTCAGACCATGCAACACTTGTACCCAGCGGATACGGTCGTCCAGAACATCCATGATGCCCTACTCCACCTGTAACGGCAGGGGAAGGAGGTTTCTTTCTGCTGGGTGCCAGGGCACGTGGGTATTAGGGGAAACGAACTGGCGGATGTGGCTGCCAAAGATGCATGTTCCCTCCGTCACGTTGCTGAATGTGCCGTCCCCCTCCATGCTGTTACCTACCTTTTGCGTTTTCGTGTTTTGCGTCAATGGGAAGAGGAGTGGCTGGCAATCGGTGAAAATAAGTTGCGTCTGGTCAAGGCCACCACGCGGCCATGGCGTACGTCCTACCAGTCATGCAGGCGGGATGAGGCTCTCCTCACTCGCCTCCGCATCGGGCACAGTCCCTTAACGCATGGTTTTTTACTCCGGCGGGAGTAAAAATCTGCAGTGCTTGTGGCGTCCACATTACTGTCCGCCACATTTTACTTCACTGTCCTTTATTCTCTGACCAGAGGGCGGTGGTTTCCTTGCCACCGCATTTGCCCTCTATTTTGCAAGACGACGCAACGACTGTGGTTAAGGTCTTACAGTTTTGTGTCCTGTCCAATTTGTTGCCTCGGATTTTAGGGAGAGGGTTTTAATGTGCTGCTTGGTGACGGGCTCACCCAGGTTTTAGGTAAGAGGTCCGCCAGTCACGATTACCTACTTGTTTCACTTCGATTTCTGTTCTCTTTTCCTTGTGTTTCCTTTCCTTTCGTAGTGCGTTTTTTCTCCTCTTGTTTTGCCTCAGTATGTCAGGATTTGGAACGGCGTCAGGTCTGTGTCCTTTAGCCGTTCTCCTTGATCGCTGTCCGTCTTCATCCCTTCACCGCATGTGTTCCTGTTTCTATGCGTTTGGGCGCTGATGACCATGCTGTTTAGCGCCCGAACACCTTAAACCACACACACACACACACACACACACACACACACACACAAATCGCAGTTACTAAACACAGCCGTCTCAAGTTCCTTCACCAATGGAGACGAAGTAAATACGCCAAAATTCGAATCAGGAACCGCTGCCAAAATCAGCAACTTAGAAGTAGATATCCTCGAAATAGTCAAGCAACTTAAATCGCTTAATAAAAGCAAGTTGCCGGCATACATTGCACCATTTCGAGAATGCTTTCTTCTTGCGCAGAAGTCCATGTTGTTCGTTGGTGACCAGCATTCGGCTCTGCACACGGAACGAGCCAGTTTCGCACAATCGGTAATGCAATGTGGCGAATAACATGTCGCATGGCACCTTCTTATGAGGGTACTTCGCACGATACAATCGCACAACATTTCGTCCATTGAAGTTGGCCGCCTCATAAATCAAATGCCTCCCAGCCATTTCGTGGTACGTGTAGACGTGTAGGTAGATGTGTCACTCCCAACGCACCTGCGGCGTGAATGGCGACGATCTCCGTACCTTCTGTCCATGTTTGTATAGCAAAAAACTCTGATGATCGTAGCTCCTATCAGCGTCTCCTCAGGACATCTGCGACCCCAGGTTCCCATGAGATTTTTGATCCTTGATGTATGCCCGATGTGCCATGCCTCATACCTCTAAAACTTTATTTGAATCATTCTGAATGTAAGCAACACATCATGAATTTCGCTTATGAGCTGCGTACATGATCTTGGAAACAAAAAAATACAGTTTACCATGCTGCAAAGTCAGAAAATACCCTACTTTCTGAACCTGTCTTAATTATGTTGAATGAATACTCTAATGCTGTATGCTGCCAACATGGGACAAACGAGGGAATGGGGATGTCCACAGATAGTAATGTGTCCATATGGATGAAACATTGCACCTACCTTCTCCCGGGAGAAGGATGAGTACTCGTAACTACACTATGTTCAGGTGACACCGCTACGTTCAGAATATGTAATTCAAGTTTAGCATTTAACACATATTTTGCTGTAATTATGGCGTTTCTCGTTCGACATACAATATCCACAAAGTGAGTGCGCTTTACACAAATCAGAATACAATTGGAGAACCATTGACTGTATGCTGCCCATCGATCATTCTTTTCATGTCAATGGTTGGATCCAGCACCACAATGGTTTCAGTGTCATCAGAGTAAAAGTACCCTGCTTCACGTAGCTCATCCAATTTCTGCTTCGTAGCAAGATCCCACTCACCAAATGTTGGTATTCTAGCCTCTTAGGTGCTGCATTTTGGCCACTCTGGTCCCAGAATGATATCAACTGAACTGCACTGATGTGTGGATTCAGGAAAGGAATCTGGACGTATTTCCATTCTGCACAGTTGTGTCTCCTACACCTCTATATAAAAACCTAAGATGCCTACATGATTATTGTCGATCTGCACCTGTCGTGAATACACGTGAAGCTGCAGTGGAATCGGAGAACTGACGACTCAGTAAAGTAGCACCATGCATGCTGCAATCTGCTGGTGCAACATGAGAGACAGCTCACGTCCGCAAGGCCCTACTTGGTAACACCCAAATTTGAGATCCAGAGAACCGACGACGTGACATAGTGCCTTCGGACCTGCTGGTGCAACTAGAGACCAGGTGGGTCTTCCACATAGCAGCAACATCTGTGCTGCGCCTGCTGTAGACATGAACGCCAGGAAGCGAGTTCACCTTCCGAACCCTGTCTCCACATCAATTTATGTATTAGATAAATGAGATTTTACAATGTACAGAGAGATTCCTAAGGGGCCATCGACGCAAGTAGAAAATGATCTCTAGCACACTGATCATGGTACTGACGATGTCTTCAAAATTATTTCCCCTGTTGTCAAGAGAGGTACAAACAAGATAAATACATACCTGAAGCTAGTAAGTGAGGAACAACAACGAGGAAGTGACTTAATAAACTGAAAGTTCTGTTTAATAAACATATTTCTTATTGGCATATAATTTATGCTACCAACATCCCTAACAAGATTGTCCATATTCTTCAGTAATAAGCACAAAACCAAAGTGTTCCTCAGTTGGCTCTTCTATCTTACTAGTCGATGAGGCATATTAAGCTCATTGGAGGAAGATATGTTAGTAATTTCCACTACCACAGAAGCCTCCTTTTACACTCCAGAGATCAAAGGTGTATATACTTCTGATCTCACGATCTTCTACTCATTCCTTCTAAATTTGCACGTATTTGCAGTGTAATGTACACTCTTGACTTAGTTGCATTATTTTGGGTGCATGTGTATCGCTTTCCGCAAGGCTGTCATGCGCCGGGTGTCTACCGTCAGGCAATCACCACGCCTGCTCGAATCTGCACCCCGTTAATGCTAGATAGAAGGCAACACGTCATCCTGGCATGCTGGTACAACACGTTATAACCACCAATGGTGCAGCAACGTATTCGTAATGTCGGCAGGCAGGTAAGGCGCGCGATGTCACTCACACGGAGGCAGAACCACCTGAAGAATTTCAAGTTAAAGCTCCATTGATCTTTAGCTTGTTTTTCAAGGCCAGAGATATAGATGCAAGTATTTATCTGTAACATATGTATGTATCACGAAACCCATGCAGACCATGGTTCTCTCGAGGCGAATATGTTCAAGAAATTTTTTTTGCTGTGATACATGTTTTAGTGAGTGTTATCGGTGATATTCTCGACATTAAGATAACTTTTCCTTGGAAACAGTGCTCTTAATTGTCACCAGCAGCAGCTATTACGCGTTTATCGCGTTCTGGTTGTGTTGGCAATAAAATAATAATAGTGAATCGTGTACAATGAATTCAGTCAGCTGGAATCTTCTTATACCATTCAGAGTACGGAAGACATGGTACTTTCCCGCAGTTATTATCTTCAACCGTTGAGAAATAATAATGTACGTCAAACAACATCCTCACCACCTGAAAAAAAGTGTTTCACCGAATTTGAAACACAGGATCATTTTTATTTTTTGAGTCATCAGTCTGGTTTTTTGCGGCCCTCCATGAATTTATCTCCTCAGAGTATCACTTGCAACCTACGTCCTCAATTATCCAGGCTCTGTCTCCCTCTACGTTTTTGCCCTCTACACCTCCCTCTAGTACCATGAAAGTCAGTCTCTAAAGTCTTAACAGATGTCCTATCATCCTGGCCCATCTCCTTGTCAGCGCTTTCAACATATTTCTTCAAAAATGGTTCAAATGGCTCTAAGCAGTATGTGACTTAACATCTGAGGTCATCAGTCCCCAAGTCGTAGAACTACTTAAACCAATCTAACCTAAGGACATCACACACATCCATGCCTGAGGCAGGATTTGAACCTGCGACCGTATCAGCAGCGCTGCCACATATTTCTCTGCTCTCCGATTCTGCGCAGAACACCTCATTCCATAACTTGTCAGAGCACCTAATTTTCAACACTCGCCTGTAGCACCACGTTTTAAATGCATCGACTCTCTTCTGTTCCGGTTTTCCCAAAGTCTGTGTTTCATTACTATACAAGGCTGTGCTCCAAACGTATGTCCTCAAAATTTCTATCTTAAATTAAGGTCTACCTTTGATACTAGTAGACTTTTATTGGCCAGGTATGCACTTTTAGTCAGTGCTAATCTGCTTTTGATGTCCACCTTGCTCCGTCCGTCATTGGTTATTTTGCTGCCTAGGTAGCAGAATTCCTAACTACATCTACTTCGCGAACATCAATCCTGATGTTAAGTTTCTCGCTGTTCTCATTTATGCACTTCTCAGTACTTGCGTTTTTCTTCGATATACCCTCAGTCCATATTCTGTACTCATTAGACTATCCATTTTTTCAGCAGATTATGTAATTCTTCTTCGCTTTCACTCAGGATAGCAACGTCATTAGCGAATCGTATCATTTATACCCTTTCATCCTGAATTTTAATTCCACTCCTAAACCTTTCTTTTATTGCTTCTTCGATGTACTGATTGAAATGTAGGGGCGAGAGACTACATCCCTGTCTTATAAACTTTTTAATATGAGCATTTCATTCTTGATGGTCCGCTCTTACTATTCCCTCTTGGTTCTTGCACATACTGTATATTACCCATCTCTCCCTATTGCTAAACCCTATTTTTCTCCGGGTTTCGAATATCTTGCACCGTTTTACATTGTTGAACGCTTTTTTTAGGTCGACAAATCCTATGAACGAGTTTTTATTTTTCAATAGCCGAGCTTGCATTATCAACCGCAACGTCAGAATTATCTCTCTGGTACCTTTACCTTTCCTGAAGCCAAATTGATCGTCATCTAACACATTCTCAAGTTTCTTTTTTATTCTTCTGCGTATTATTCTTGGATGGATGGATGAGCTGCTAAGCTCATAGTGCGACAATATTCTTGCTTGTTCGCTCTTGCAGTCTTCGGAACTGTGTGGATGATATTTCTACGAAAGTTAGACGGTATATATCCAGACTCACACATTCTACACACCAACGGGAATAGTCGTTTTATTGCCACTTCCCCTAGTAATTTTAGAAATTCCGATGGAATGTTATCCATCCCTTGCATCGTATTTGATCTTAAGTCGACCAAATCTCTCTTAAATTCTGATTCTAATACTGGATCCCAAAACTCTTGGTAATCGAATCCTGTTATCACATCAAATCTTTCCCCCCAAAGAGGCCTTCAGTGTACTCTTTCAACCTATCCGCTCTCCCCTCTGCATTTATCAATGGAATTCCGGTTGCAGTCTTAATGTTGCAACCATTGCATTTAATTTCACCGAATGTTTTGATTTTTCGATTTCTTCAGATTTTCCATGCAGCTATTTCGTCTAAGGTTCCCTGCACATCCTATTTATTTCATTCCTCAGCGACTTGTATTTCTGTATTCCTGAATTTCCCAGAACATTTTTATACTTCCTTCTTTCTTCGATCAGCTGAAGTATTTCTTCTGTTACCCATCGTTTCTTTACATTTATCTGCTTTGTACCTATGCTATTCTTTCCAGTGTCTGCGATTCCCCTTGATAGAGATGTCCATTCCTCTTCAACTGTACTGCCTACTGGTCTATTTTTATTGCTGTATCTACAGCCTCGGAGAACTTTAGGCGTATCTCGTCATTCCTTAGTACTTCGTGTCCCAATTCTTTGCATATTGCTTCTACCTGGTTAATCTCTTAAAGTTCAGCCTACTGTTCATCACTACCACATTTTAATCTGAGTATATATCTGCTCCAGGATACGCCTCACAATCCAGAAGATGATTTCGGCATCACTTTCTGACCATGATGTAATCTAATTAAAATCTTCCCGTGTCACCCGGCCTTTTCAAAGTATATGTCCTTGTCCTGTGATTCTTGAACGGTGTATTCCCTATTTTTATTAGAGAACTCAATTAGTCTTCCTCCTCTCTCATTCCTTGTTCCAAGTCAATATTCTCCTGTAACATTTTCTTCTACTCCATTCCCTGCAATTGCATTCCAACCCCCCCCCCCCTCCCCCCCAATGACTATTAGATTTTCATCTCCCTTTGCGTATTGTAGTCCCCTTTCAATATCCTCAAATACTGTCTCTATCTCTTCATCTTCATCTTTTGATGCCGACTTATATACCTGAACTTTCGTTGTCGGTATTGGTTTGCTGTCGATTCCTGTGAGAATAACCCTATCACTGAACTGCTCACAGTAACACACTCTGCCCTACCTTCCTATTCATAACGAAGCCTACTCACATTATTTTATGCTGCTGTTGATATTAGCCTATATCCATCTGACCAAAAGCCTTGTATTCTTTCCATTTCACTTCAATGACCCCATCTATATCTAGACTGAGCCCTCGTATTTCCATTTTTAGGCGTTCTAGCTTCCCTACCAGATTCAAGCTTCTGACATTCCACGCACAGACTGGTAGAACGTTATCCTTTCGTTGATTATTGAATCTTTTTCTCATGGGCACCTCCCCATTGGCAGTCCCCTGCTGGATATGCGAATGGGGACATATTCCGGAATCTTTTGCAATGGAGAGATCATCATGACATTTTTCTCAGTTACAGGGCACATGTCATGTGGATACAAGTTATGTGTCTTCAGTGTTGTGGTTTCCATTACCCACTGCGACCACATGCTGTTGATCATTGCTGATTCTTCCGCCTTTAGTGGCAGTTTCCCACCCCAAAGACAAGAGAGTGCCCTGAACCTTTGTCCGCTCCTCTGTCCTCTTTGAAAAGGCCGTTGGCAGAATGAGGGTGATTTCTTATGCCGGAAGTCTTCGTCCGCCAATGTTGACTATTAATCAAAATTTAAGAGGTGGCGGGGTTTCGAACTGATGACCGAGAACGTTTTTATTGTGCAACAAAGTCTCTACCCCTAGAGCACAGAACCATGGAGACATTTTTTGTGGGTCATCAGTCTTCTCAACAGTATGATGTTCCCCATCACAACTTGCTCCTTTGTGGCAACGTGGTCACTTCATAGTAGAGCACTCGATGTGATAATTTATTTCTTGGATAAATCTCAATATTACTCTTCCCCTATAGTCCCTCTTCCGTGTTTCTGCTTCTAGCAACATACATGTTACTTCCAGATATCACATACCCTGTGATTTTGTCCCTTCATCCGCTTGGAGCTTACCACATATCAACTTTCTCGCCGATTACGCGCAGATCTTCTTGAAAGGAAGTGTTAAACAAAATGAATACTACCCCTCAAGTTAATATAAGTTTTGTAGCCTTTATGTGTTCTGGTTAAATTGACTATTTCTTTCATTTAGGTTTTATTTGAAGAACTGTGCTTAGCTTTTGAATGGTTTCCAGCATTTCTTACTTTTTATTATTATTTTTTTGTCTTGTGGCAGCAACCTTGTTTGCTATTGTTCTTTTTCCAGGTTGCATGATTAATTAGTTGTAGCCTTGATTTACACTGTTCTTCCACTTTATTACTGTTACAACATTTATTTCAGCTAACATGATCTGTTCAAGTTCATGTTCAATATACACGATAAACCATGCCTCTTTGTTTGTTGGCGTGGAGTAGAAGTAATATTTTCTTACTTTCTTAGTTAAGCTGATGCGTTCAGATCAGCTTGGAAGTATTGTAAATAAATACCATGGAAGTTACAACTATCTACACCCCGTAGTCCCGACCCACTTACCACTCCCAAAGTTTCGTTTAGCACAACAGGGACAACAGTACACACTGTGTCTATTCATTTTCATACCTGCCACTGATGTGTATGTGTACGAAACTACATTCATATCCGACTATGCTTCTGAGTGTTTAATTTTTTGTCAGGCAGTGTATATGCGAGTATAAAGAAAACTGTTGGTAACACAGCGAAGAATGTAACCAAAATTATCCTTTTCTCTCATTTCTCTCAACGCGCCTCACGAATAAATGAAATTTCGGAGTTCCAAGTGAGCGATATGTTTCGCAATAGCTCTTTCGAGTTCTAAACCACAGTAACATGTAGCGTTAATGGTAACACGAGTGGAATAATTGCTCGTTATTGGCCACGCAACAAATCAAAGCTGTAATAAATATTCTGGATCCACTGAACTTGATATTGGAAAACTGTGAACTGCTTTTGCGCTGGAACCGTTTGTTTTTCAAATTCACGTGGTAGCATGCAGTGTTTTGTTGTCTGCAATCGATCACAGTTAAGTGGAATAAATTAGACTTATGTGGTATGTTGTGTTGACACCACAAAGCATTTCATTCTGTACCTCAGTCAGTCCGTGACCTTGTATACTGGTTCTATGAAATTCGTTTAACGAGTGTTTGACGAGTCGGCCGTATGCATTATTTCAGAATTTCCTTTTCCGTGTTTGCATACCCATGATCGTTTGGATGACAAAGGAGCCGCGTGGGTTTAGCCGAGCGGTCTAAGGCGCTGCAGTCATGGACTGTGTGGCTGATCCTGACGGAGGTTCGAGTCCTACCTCGGGCATGGGTGTGTGTGTTTGTCCTTAGGATAATTTTGGTTAAGTAGTGTGTAAGCTTAGGGACTGATGACCTTAGCGATTAAGTCCCATAAGCTTTCACACACATTGAACATTGATGAGGAAGACCATTGTGAAATTTTGATTACATGTCAGCTAGCGTTTTATCAGGTGTATCACTCTTGTTCAATGTCGTATAGAGCATTGGCGGAAATGTTACGTGTTTACCTCTGTTTTTCTATACCGTTGAGGAAATTTTGTACTAACAAAATGCGATTCTTACAAGAAGATCACCCCCTACACCTATATGATCATCTTTAATGGGACACGACCGATTTTGTGGCCTGTGGGCACGTCCTCAGATGTATATACAACCAGAAAAAATATGAATGACTATCCATATGGTTCAGCGAACCCACGCATAACGTTACAGTCACAAAATTCCACTAACCGCAATACTTAACATACACTAATGTATATATTCAGACTGAAACGACGAATGAAAATTTTTAGCAAGGCCGCGATATAAAACATAGGTGCTTCAGACTTGAAAAAGTATGTGGAAAAACGTAGTAGCAGCAGTGCTCTGTCTAAGGGTGTTATTTGTATGGTTGTCTTGTAAAGTTCTGTGTGTTATACAGGAATTCATGGCATGCTCTTCATATGAGACGTGGCCATTAAATATGTGGAGACAGATGCGATGTTGTGGACTGACCTGTTTTAACCCTAGTCCGTGAAGATGGCCTGTGACTGAAACCGGTCTATATTTGGGTTTTGAACAGAAAAGCAGCTGACGGTCAAACATGCATCTCGCACATATCTTTACTTTGTCAGTATAAATAAGACCTACCTAGGAAACTAGTGCCGGCCGGAGTGGCCGTGCGGTTCTATGGGCTACAGTCTGGATCCGCGTGACCGTCACGGTCACAGGTTCGAATCTTGCCTCGGGCATGGATGTGTGTGATGTCCTTAGGTTAGTTAGGTTTAAATAGTTCTAAGTTCTAGGGGCTGATGACCACAGCAGTGAAGTCCCATAGTGCTCAGAGGCATTTGAACCATTTGGAAACTACTACATGAAATAAACAAAATTTTATTTTACAGCTGAGGCAGCAACCGAGTTTGCAGGCAAAATTGTGAGTAACTATCAAACGACTATTAATAAAAAATGCCCAATCATATTTTAACACCTTTGTGCCATCAACAATGGGTCCTTCTATTCAGTTCTGTAGGAACGAAAGACAACTATGGTTTAACGTTGGGTCGACATGGAGGTCACTAGAGACAGAGCACAAGCTGGGATATATTCAAGTATAGAGAAGAATCTGCAGTCCACTTTCAAAGCAACCATTTCGACTTTTCCTGAAGTGATTTAGGGGTATCACGGAAATCATAATCTGCATAGTCGGAAGTGGTTTTGAAGCTTCGTCCTCTTGAACGCTAGTCTAATGTCCCAACCAATGGGACACCCGGCTAGGTATTGAGTTCTGAAAACTTGAATAGCGTAATATACAGTGTTTCAGAAAACGAAGAGTGAAAAACAAGACTGGAGGACCCATAACGATGTGCTGGAATTAAAACCAGCTAGCTCATCGCTTTAATTCCTGAACATCGTTCCAGGTCCTCCAGTCTCTTATCCCCACTATTTAGTCTACGCTTCGAAGAAACAATGACGAAAATATAAGAAAGTTTCCGCTGGGGGATTAAAATTCAGGGTGGAAGTAGACCAGCTGTAACATTCGCTTATGATATCGGTACACTCAGGTTTAAGGTGAAAATGAATTATAAGAACTGTTGAATGGAACGAACTGTGTGGTGCCTTGAGTGTAAACCGAAGAAAAAAGAAAGTGATAAAAGTAACAGAACCGACAATAACGAGAAAATTAACATCAAAACTGGTGATCACGAAGCAAACGAAGTTAAATAATGCTGCTACTTTGCAGTCAGAATGGCCCATGACGGATAAATCAAGAACATAATAAACGGATTAGTGCAGGCAAAGAGAGCATTGCTGGTCAAAAGAAGTCTACTAATGTGAAACGTAGACCTTAATTTGAGGAAGAAATTTCTGATACTGTACCTTTGTAGCACAGCATTGTATGGTAGTGAATCATGGATTGTAGCAAAACCGTAATAGGAGAGAATCGAATCGTTTGAGATATGCTGGAACAGAAAATGTTAGGGTAACTATTAAGGTAAGGGATGTGGAGGTTTTTCTCGGATTCAGCGAAGGAAGTAACATATCGAAAACACTGAAGATAGGAAATATGTCAATAGGGAATATCTTTCATGGTACTAGGTGCCACTGTGCCGTGGAGAAACTGTAGAGGAAGGGAGAGATTGGAATACATTCAATAAATAATTAGGGACGTAGTATGCAGCTACTACTCTAAAAGAGAAAGAAAAGAGGCTACAAACATGCAGACTTGCATGCCGCCGTAGGTGTTGCAAGCAAAGGTGAAGGAATTTACAGTGAACATTTTTTCAAAAGAAGTTAGTTTAATTGAAAGAATTTTTCCCTGTAGATAGAGACTTACACGTTCTTGGTCGTTTTAAGTACAAAGGTATACCCAACAAGTCGGTAAGTAGTAGTAACAGTAGCTGCAGCTGTAGCGGTAGTAGTGACAGGCAAGGATTTCAAGTGGTAAGTTACATGTGAATGACCGTGGCGCTACAAGAGTGGCACGTTGTCAGAAGAGTGTACGTGTTCCGGATTTCCTGCAAGCTCATTTCTGCTGTGGTACGGTAACAGGTGCATAACGGTGTGAGAGTGAATATGCGTGGCGGCTGGAAATATACTACGGCGTTAAAGTGCGCGGCGCAGTACGGTTGCTGTTCGCAAAAACTCTACATTGGACACAGACTGAAAGTGAAATTCTAGCCCAATACCAACGTCTCGGCCAACCGTGGTGAAATGGTACCAGAAATTTGAGCAAGTCCGAACAGATGTGGGTGACGGGGAACGATGGCCATTGTCATTGACCACAGACGACGATGTTAAGCAATCGCGGATGAAACCTTGAGAAAATAGAGATTTTCGAGCAATGAAGACAATTAGTCAGAGGTTCTCGAATGTCTCCATGACTAAGTATTTCTATCATCGTCCGTTGTTTATAAGGACGTGGAGATTACGTTGTGAAGAAGTGTCAAGTAGCTGTATCACTTTGAAGTGTAGTGCAGCATTCAAGAAACGTTTTTGGCCTGCCATAGTAATGTAAAACTTATTTAAGTTCCTTTGTAGTAGTAGCTTCATTCATATTATCACAAGGACAGGGTAGGTGTCATGGTACTAAAATTTAAGAACAAGAATAATACTATAATTCATATATGACTTGGTGGGGAGGCTTGCGTGCCTCAGCGATACAGATGGCAGTACCGTAGGTGCAACCACAACGGAGGGGTATCTGTTGAGAGGCCAGACAAACATGTGATTCCTGAAGAGGGGCAGCAGCCTTTTCTGTAGTTGCAGGGGCAACAGTCTGGATGATTGACTGATCTGGCCTTGTAACATTAACCAAAACGGCCATGCTGTGCTGGTACTGTGAACGGCTGAAAGCAAGGGGAAACTACAGCCGTAATTTTTCCCGAGGACATGCAGCTGTACTGTATGATTAAATGATGATGGCGTCCTCTTGGGTAAAATATTCCGGAGGTAAAATAGTCCCCCATTCGGATCTCCGGGCGGAGACTACTCAAGAGGACGTCGTTATCAGGAGAAAGAAAACTGGCGTTCTACGGATCGGAGCGTGGAATGTCGGATCCCTTAATCGGGCAGGTAGGTTAGAAAATTTAAAAAGGGAAATGTATAGGTTAAAGTTAGATATAGTGGGAATTAGTAAAGTTCGGTGGCAGGAGGAACACGACTTTTGGTCAGGTGAATACAGGGTTATAAATACAAAATCAAATAGGGGTAATGCAGGAGTAGGTTTAATAATGAATAAAAAAATAGGAGTGCGGGTTAGCTACTACAAACAGCATAGTGAACGCATTATTGTGGCCAAGATAGACACAAAGCCCATGCCTACTACAGTAGTACAAGTTTATATGCCAACTAGCTCTGCAGATGATGAAGAAATAGATGATATGTATGACGAGATAAAAGAAATTATCAGGTAGTGAAGGGAGACGAAAATTTAATAGTCGTCGGTGACTGGAATTCATCAGTAGGAAAAGGGAGAGAAGGAAACATAGTAAGTGAATATGGATTGGGGGGAAGAAATGAAAGAGGAAGCCGCCTTGTAGAATTTTGCACAGAGCATGACTTAATCATAGCTAACACTTGGTTCAAGAATCATAAAAGAAGGTTGTATACCTGGAAGAATCCTGGGGATACTAAAAGGTATCAGAGATTTAGGAACCAGGTTTTAAATTGTAAGACATTTCCAGGGGCAGATGTGGACTCTGACCACAATCTATTGATTATGAACTGCAGATTGAAACTGAAGAAACTGCAAAAAGGTGGGAATTTAAGGAGATCGGACCTGGATCAACTGAAAGATCCAGAGGTTGTAGAGAGTTTCAGGGAGAGCATAAGGGAACAATTGACAGGAATGGGTGAAAGAAATACAGTAGAAGAAGAATGGGTAGCTCTGAGGGATGAAGTAGTGAAGGCAGCAGACGATCAAGTAGGTAAAAAGACGAGGGCTAATAGAAATCCTTGGGTAACAGAAGAAATATTGAATTTAATTGATGAAAGGATAAAATATAAAAATGCAGTAAATGAAGCAGGCAAAAAGGAATACAAACGTCTCAAAAATGAGATTGACAGGAAGTGCAAAATGGCTAAGCAGGGATGGCTAGAGGACAAATGTAAGGATGTAGAGGCTTGTCTCACTAGGGGTAAGATAGATACTGCCTACAGGAAAATTAAAGAGACCTTTGGAGAGAAGAGAACCACTTGTATGAATATCAAGAGCTCAGATGGCAACCCAGTTCTAAGCAAAGAAGGGAAGTCAGAAAGGTGGAAGGAGTATATAGAGGGTTTATACAAGGGCGATGTACTTGAGGACAATATTATGGAAATGGAAGAGGATGTAGATGAAGACGAAATGGGAGATAAGATACTGCGTGAAGACTTTGTCAGAGGCCCTGGGAGTAGACAACATTCCAATAGAACTACTGATGGCCTTGGGAGAGCCAGTCATGACAAAACTCTACCATCTGGTGAGCAAGATGTATGAGACAGGCGAAATACCCTCAGACTTCAAGAAGAATATAATAATTCCAATCCCAAAGAAAGCAGGTGTTTACAAATGTGAAAATTACCGAACTATCAGTTTAATAAGTCATGGCTGCAAAATACTAACGCGAATTCTTTACAGACGAATGGAAAAACTGGTAGAAGCGGACCGCGGGGAAGATCTGTTTGGATTCCGTAGAAATGTTGGAACACGTGAGGCGATACCTTAGGACTTATCTTACAAGAAAGATTAAGAAAAGGCAAACCTACGTTCCTAGCATTTGTAGACTTAGAGAAAGCTTTTGACAATGTTAACTGGAATACTCTCTTTCAAATTCTGAAGGTGGCAGGGGTAAAATACAGGGAGCGAAAGGCTATTTACAATTTGTACAGAAACCAGGTGGCAGTTATAAGAGTCGAGGGGCATGAAAGGGAAGCAGCGGTTGGGAAAGGAGTGAGACAGGGTTGTAGCCTCTCCCCGATGTTATTCAATCTGTATATTGAGCAAGCAGTAAAGGAAACAAAAGAAAAGTTCGGAGTAGGTATTAAAATCCATGGAGAAGAAATAAAAACTTTGAGGTTCGCCGATGACATTGTAATTCTGTCAGAGACAGCAAAGGACTTGGAAGAGCAGTTGAACTGAATGGACAGTGTCTTGAAAGGAGGATATAAGATGAACATCAACAAAAGCAAAACGAGGATAATGGAATGTAGTCAAATTAAGTCGGGTGATGCTGAGGGAATTAAAGTAGGAAATGAGACACTTAAAGTAGTAAAGGAGCTTTGCTAGTTATGGAGTAAAATAACTGATGATGGTCAAAGTAGAGAGGATATAAAATGTAGACTGGCAATGGCAAGGAAGTCGTTTCTGAAGAAGAGAAATTTGTTAACGTCGAGTATAGATTTAAGTGTCAGGAAGTCGTTTCTGAAAGTATTTGTATGGAGTGTAGCCATGTATGGAAGTGAAACATGGACGATAACTAGTTTGGACAAGAAGAGAATAGAAGCTTTCGAAATGTGGTGCTACAGAAGAATGCTGAAGATAAGGTGGGTAGATCACGTAACTAATGAGGAGGTAATGAATAGGATTGGGGAGAAGAGGTTTGTGGCACAACTTGACTAGAAGAATGGATCGGTTGGTAGGACATGTTTTGAGGCATCAAGGCATCACAAATTTAGCATTGGAGGGCAGCGTGGAGGGTAAAAATCGTAGAGGGAGACCAAGAGATGTATACACTAAGCATATTCAGAAGGATGTAGGTTGCAGTAGGTACTGGGAGATGAAGAAGCTTGCACAGGATAGAGTAGCATGGAGAGCTGCATCAAACCAGTCTCAGGAGTGAAGAACACCACAACAACAACATGACTTACAAACTAACCTTGGCAAGGATGTGACAAGTAATCGCGCTTGACGTCATATCAGGTTGCATTCCGAAATTTGCCTAGGTAATGTATGGGAACCACTAAAAACATAAATTCTGGTGACTAAATGAAAGTTGGATCCTTAATCCTTCTAAATACAAGGCCAGTCTGTTTAAAAGCATTCTACCTCATTCAGTTTATCCCTAGCTTAGAACAGTGTTTTGCAAAGATGGTACTTAATAATGTAGAAGTTTAGTAAAATTATTTAAAAACAAGTCTTGATGGCTGCCGATGTTAACTTCTGACCGGCATCAGCCTCATAATTACATGCCATCATCAGAATTTGCACAGTAATAACAAAAGCGAAAGTGCTATTTTGCATAGAGTAGTTAATGATGTAAAAGTCTACTCTAAAACGATGCGTCATTACCCATCTGGATAACGGCGATAGCTCCTGACCCGCCGTGGAGGCCTCAGTCTCTATAACGGATGATGATGGCAAAAGAGCGACACGCTATATAGGATAGAGAGAGGGCGTTGCAGAGCCAAAGGCATTGCCATCGGCCAATGTGGAACGACTTACATATGGTTATGAGTCTTCGTTTTCAAATATTTATCTTTTCAATTTAACTAATAAAGAAACGAAATGTGTGGCGTATTAATACGAAAGTTATACATATTCAGTTATTTGCATTATTAGTCAGTTATTAAAATCTTAAAAAACACTAAAATAACAAAATTTATAGTTGTATATGTTTGCCCTGTCTTGGTGTCTGTAATAACGAATTACGACGCCATTTCAAAGGAGACATCTAGGTTGTTATGTCTGTGAGTTGTCAAAGATGCATCTGACGCTTGTCGTAGTCGATATCACTCACCAAAGATAAAAGGGGCGTTGTACACAGAAGTGGTACCAGTTTAGCCACATTATGTTATTGAGGATGGTCTGCAAATCATTGCTGTTCGAAAGCGGATACAAATCGTTGCATTTTGTTTTTTTAGTGTTTTTTAAAACTTTAAATAAGTGACTACTAACACAAATAGTTCAATATGTATAAATTTCACATTAATATCCCATACATTTGCTTTTATTACGAATAAATAGCACTAGCTACAGAATAAGCGATATTATAGTGCTAATTCTTTCATACAGACTACGCTCTGGAGCGTAGTTAACGAATGACACTAAATTTTAATACTGGATGTAGATATATGAGGCCTGTTCAGAAAGTAAGCTCCGATTGATTGCCAAATTGAAACCACAGTGAACATCAGAAATGTTTTACTTGTAACATTTAGCTACAGCTTTCAGCTACTTCTCTACGTAGTCGCCGTTCTGACTTAGACTTTTGTCATAGCGTTGTACCAACTTTTCAATAGCCTCATCATAGAAGGCAGCCGCCAGTGCTTTCCGCCAATTCTCCACGCTGGCCTACACCTCGTTGTCTGTGTCAAAATGTTGTCTTCAAAGACAGCGGTTCATGTGACCAGAGATGAAACTCAGGGGGAGACAATTGCGGACTGTATTGTGGGTAATCTCACATTTCCATTTGAAAACGATGCAGGAGCATCTTCATTGCCCCTGCAGAATGCGGCTGAGAATTGTCTTGAAGAAGAAACAGCACGACAGTTATGTAATGTTAGCTGCATAGCTTCAGGCGAAATTTCTCACCAGGCCCTCGTACTTGGCGGCAGACACTATTTTCTAGACATCTTTACGCACTCACTGCGAGCTCAGAAATGAGAAGAGCGACGTGATGCTAACTGGGGTTATACTAGAGACACTACCCAACACATCTGTGCAAAGCTTTATCGGATTTTCATAGTCGTTTCCATTTCGCGACCGATCGGAGCTTACTTTCTGAACGCCCCTCGTAGTTGTAGTTGCCAAACCTCGCAGTCTTCCGAGGCCAGAATCATCTGCACGTTATCTACTTAGAATGGTAATTAAATTGATTTTCTTCGTGTCATTTTTATTTGACTGTATGCACAACATGATATTTTATATCCACAATAACGTTAATAATAGTTGCTGTTAAAATAATTTGTTGTGTATACATAATATAAAGCACTGCTATTAAAATAATTTGTTCTGTATGCATAATGTGAAGCATTATATATTACCATGAGAACTGAATACGTATGAGCTGTTTAGAATTTCAGGATAACAGGTCTGAAATTCATGCCAATAAATTGAATTGAATTAAACTGAACCGAAATGGTTCGTAATTGGAGTAAAGGTATAAAGGCATTTGCTGCGACCGTGTCGTAACTCGTCAACGCACTAAGTTTATAGACCTCTGTTTTTTGTACATTTTATCACATAAATTCTTCAGACCCTCGACAAATTTGCGCTACTTGTGAGGTTGTAAGGAAACCGTAGCTATAAATGAAAAGCACAATATTGTGAACGTTCTAAGGGATCTGCTGATTTCGTCTAGAAAGCATACAATATTTTGCTTTGCATTTGGAATTGTTATGAAGCGATGGATCAGTTAACACGAAATCATAGCTGCCAGTTCAACACTGTATATCCCGATAACTATTTCATTTATCTGTCTTCCAGGTAGTGGAACTTAATTTAAAAATTTCAGCCCTAATTCCTAGGGCTTACAAATGTTAGGACTATAGAAGTGTAACGATATTATTTCCATACGATGGGCGAAATGTGTACTCTGGAGACACTATTCAACAGCAGCTACTGACTGACTGACTCATCATCGCTGAGCCCAAATTCCTTAAAGAAGATATTTTTCGAAATTTCAACCACAGGGGTGTGAAACAGAGGAGAAGTTCTATATTTTAAATGTCGCTATTAAGGCAGTTTCAGAGCTAGACCTCCGAAAATTGGTATTTGGTGTCTCGGTCAGAAAGAAAGAAATACGTATTTCAGAATTTTTCAGAAATCTAACCCTATGGAGGTAAAATAGTGGGTGAAAGCTTTTTTTGAAAATACTTCATAATCAAAAAAACACTGTATTTCACTTCTGAATTACAAACCAAAAAACCTGTTTTAGTGGTTTTGGAAACTTAACCGCTAAGGTGGTGGGGTAGGGGATGAGATCTCATATGAAAATATTTTGTTATGAAAGTATTTTTAATGCTAAATCAATGAAAATTTAAATTGGGCTCCTCACTTACAAATAAAAAATACTTGTTACATTGTTTTTGGAAATTCAACACCAGTGGATGTGAAACGGTGCCGGGGGGGGGGGGGCGAATTTATATGGAAATATTACATTGTGCAAGCACATTTTAAATCAAATCACAGGAAATTTACAATTGCCTTCCCTGTTAGAAATAAAACATACACATGTTACTGTTTCTGGAATTTCAGCCCCTAAGGGGGTGAAACAGGGTCAGACTAATTCACTATCGCATCACTGTCCAGGCCAAATGGCTAAGGATATAAATTTGAAGGTTGTAGAAGGTGCAATTCTTATACTGTAGGCGTCGTTTAAGAAGGGCTAGTACTAAATTCCATTCCTAAGGGGGTGAAATAGTGGACGATAGGCTTTTTGAAAGTATGTAGCTATTAAGGGAATTTAGAAGCAATAACTACGGAAAATGGTATTTGCTTTCTGTATAATGCGTAGATCCCGCTCTTTCTGCCCAAGGAAGACTGAATTTTTAATTTATACCACGTTATTTGAGAATAAATCTTGCAAATCTGTTGTGATAGTGAGAATATGATAGTAAAACAACTTTTGTGAACATTTCCTGAACGATAGATCCTAAACTGTTCGAAGCCATTAGTGTTCCTGCGGAAAAATTCTCATTGATGTTTGTTTTATTTCACCTCATTTAGAAGCAAATGTCGCCAAACTCCGCCCAAGGAAAGATCAGCAAATATACAAAAGATCCAGCGGTTTATTAGAAACAGTTACACAATCATTTTACATCTCATTCTCATTGTGGAAGGTACGAATCACCCACGATCACCATTATAGATCCAGACATGAAAATTCATACCGAGAATGACTTTCGAACCAGTGTCTCACGCTCACTAGGCAGATGCACTAGCCACTACAACGCCCTTGCACAGTGACATTTGACAATTGCACGGACACACCTCCCCCCTCAATCCAAATTCTCATTCATGCCTCAGTCTACTTGGTATTTCCCTTAAAAGTCATTGTGCCAGGATGACGTAGTGGTTAGCGCATATGCCTAGTGAGTAGGAGACTTGCATTCAAATCCAGGACTTGGTATACAATTTAGTTTGTTGCTTCAGTCTGTATGTGTGCATCGTCATAGGTGTTTGAGACGGGAAAAGGTATGTGGAACAATATAGTTTACTTTGATTAAAGCAACTAGGCAGGATCCCCAGATTCTTTCAACGCTGAGGTGCTGTTTCAATACGGTTGGGGATCCTCTTCAGTGCTGTTCGAATTTAGTGGGAATAACAAGTGGCACTAGTCGTGAATGGGAATTTGGATCGAGGATGGGAGGCGTGGTAGGGTAGTCCATGCGTTGTGCAAACGCACTGCCCCAGGGTAGCGTAGCGGTTAGCGATTTTGCATAGTGAGTAGGAGAAGCGGGTTACAATCCGAGCTTTGGTACAAATATTCATTCATCGCTTCAGTCTGCATAAGTATCTCATAGATGCTTGAGACTTGAAAAGGTCTCTGGAACCATACAGTTCCATTTCATTGAAGATCAGTTAATAACATTTTTGGATATGGTAGAGTGTCTCATACTAGTATTAGTATACCTGAGCGTTCGTGTGTGTGAGTGTGAGTGTGTGTGTGTGTGTGTGTGTGTGTGTGTGTGTGTGCGTTTGTGTGTGGTGCGCGCTTGTGTGCTACATGTGCAATTGATCGAAATCTCGTACCACAGAAGGCACAAACAAAGTAAAACCAAATTCAAATTCTCATTTGAGTATACTTTGTGAGCAGGAACTGCTGAAAAACAGAAAAGAAGAAGAGTGGATTATAGGTACCAGCGAGCATTCGTCCACAGGTGATATGCTGTACGTGAAACTGTGTGAGGAAAGAGGGAAAACGATCGATGTCATTTGGGGAGCTGGCTTTGGCTACTGTAACGATTCTCAGTAATAGGCGCGGAAATCCCCTATTTAGTGCCGGCAAATATCCAGACTTTCCGACGTAGGCGGTGCGCACGGCATGATAAACACTGTTTGGACTCATAAAAAAGTAATACAACTGCGGCCGTTTACGATCTCTGCAAATAGCGGCACATTCGAAAGTCATTACACTCACATGCGTATGCAGGAACTTAGTGCGTCACTGCGCTTAACGCTGATTTTATATATGGGCTCCCGTAATGTCTGACAAAGATAAACAGTGGCAGCAAACTGTGTAATAACAGCTGCAGCTGGCGCACCTAGCGGCAATAAGGCTAGGTTACTGGCATTAACTGCGCTCTCGCTAACGCGGTCCTAGGTGACTTTTGGCACTCGTGCATTTGTGTGGAACATCCATGTGAGCGCTAATTGTCGTTTTGTAACATTTCGTGGAAAACTGATATCGTTGTTTTACCTCTTGTACAATACAACTATCTTGCCACCCGCAGCTTCGCTTTTGTAGACGGCATGGCCTGCAAAGATTCTTTTGTTTTCATTTAATCGAATTTTTATGTTGTTCACAAACTGCGACTCCTTGTAAGCTTTTCACGCTAATTGAGGCCATATAAGTACGGAATTTTCCGAAGGTACTTCTGAACAAAAAGCGATTATGGTAGCTGGAGTAAAGAATTTTTGTTTGTCTTTTGCGTGTTTGTGGAGATATTTCCCTAGCAACTTTAATCCCTTAGCAATTGTTTCTTTATATTTAACTCAGACGTGAAACTACAATTTTCATAAGTTTAGCTTTACATTTTTTTAAGTAATGAAATATTTTCTACAAAATTTTCATCCCCTCCTGGACTCCATTAGGGGTTGAATTTCCAGAACCACTGAAACACGTATCTTTTTTTTCTGAGCGGAAAGTCACATACCAACTGTCATAGATGCACCCTAAAAATCGTTTACTATTTATTTAATAATTATTTACGTTCAAAAAAGATTTCACCAACCAGTTCACCGCCTTATTGCTTAAATTTCCACAAAAATGCTGAAACACGTATTTATTTCTTCTCTGCCTGTTTTCATTAAAAATCTGGGAAGCATTAGCCGTACCAATGCTTCTTCCGCTCTAGATACAGTACTGATTCTATTAGGCGCTTCTTGTGTCTGTGAAAATTCACTTTGTTGACATTCCTTATTTAAATATGGCAAGGCCCTGTGATATAGGACTGATTTGACTTTGGTTCACCATAGCACAATAAACCACTAAAAACAGCCTCAGTATAAAAGCTGAAACCGGTGGTGTAACAAAATAAATTTCTACCCGCTGGTCTTAGTTTCAATCATTGTGGCGCCCAAGGTATTTGGGTCCGATGGTGATGATTTTCCCCGAAACATGGCACACCGTACTCTCTTTTGGCGGTGACACCTCAACACGATACCGACGTACTCCTTGCTCTTGCCTTATGACGAAACCGCCACTAAATGTGATGCCCAGAACAATACCTGAGGACATTCTCGCCATATGATATTCCATTCTACATTATTCCGTCTCTACCCAAGCGATCTCTCTCTCTCTCTCTCTCTCTCTCTCTCTCTCTCTCTCTCTCTCTCTAATACATCAAATTTTAACTGCACACGCTCACACAAAACACACACACACACACACACACACACACTTACATGCGCATGGTTTTATATTATTCCGGATGACCATTGCCGACGGGTATGGTGGGAGCCTGCGGTGGGGTACCATACTTTCGTTTTGCAGAGGCTCAGCGTTATATTCCAGGCGTTTTGGTGTAGACTAGAGGCAATCACGTATGACGTCAGGTCAAGGCTGGTAGTTACAGGGCGAACTGTGACTGTACAAAGGTCAAGAACATTCTGCGAGCAACATGGTACCTCTGAAGCGACTGTTTTCAGGTGCCCTTTTTGAGTAGGACAATACTAGTTCACAAAAAGCACGTCTCTGTATAAACCTTAGTTTGTTATTGAGGTACTCTCGTGGTGAGCAAGATCACCAGTTCTGTTCCCAATAGAAGATATGTGGGACCAGGTCGGACGTCAACTCCATCCCTCAAGTCCTTCCAGTTGCCAGTATCCAGGATATCAAGGACGAGTTTCAACAGCTGCCGGCAGTCTTGCCTTCGGAAAGTATGCAACAGCCTTAACGCATACTCCTCAACTGAATCAGTGGACGCGTCCGGATCAGTGAGAGCACAGTGTTACCATGAACCGTGTGTTCACACTGCCAAGTTCTTTGGAAATTTGGCACGATATTGAAATCACTAAAGTCAAGTCACATACCCTCTCAACTCGTGAGGTTTTGCTTTGTTTCTTCCTTCCCTTCTGTGTCCTTCATTTTTCTGGTTAGTCAGTATATACACTGTCCAGGCACATGAAAGCGACCTCTCAGAAGCCTGAATAACCACTTTCAGAAGTGCCGACGCAGTGAGATGTGCAAGAGGACAATCTGTGAGGTGCTGGAAGGTACCGACAGGGATCTGGAGCCATGCCGACCTCAGTGTCGGGGTCAACTGCACCAGGATCCTCGGTTGGGGATCAATGGCGCGAACAGCCTGATTGAGGTGGTCCCACTCGTATCCGACTGGGTTTAAAGCATGGAAGCTTGGTGGCCACGCGAGTGCGTTGAACTGACTGTGTTGCTCTTCGAGTTGCTGATTGCCAGCTGTGTGACAGGTTGCGTTGTGCTGCTGGTAGATGTCATCCTGCAGCGGAAAAACAAACTGCATGGTCCGAAAGAATAGATACATATTTGTGTTGAACCATTCAGCCTGTGAGAATGACGAAAACATTCCCCAGACCATAACGTTACCTCTTCTGGTAGGGGCCTTTCTGACGGTCGTTGCAGTACCTTGCGTTCAGACGTTTCACGCGGATGTAGCATAAACGCAGTTCATGTGAAAAATTCCTCCTGTCGCCACTCAGTGGACGTCAAATTACGGTACTGCTGTGCAATTTCAGGCCTTCGTCGCCGATGAACAGCAGTCAGCATGGAGGCATCGACAAGGCACCTGCTGTTGAGGCCCGTATGTCGCAATGCTCCCTGAACAGTCATTGAGGAAACACTGACGGTAGCCCAATGGTTTATCTAGGATGTCAATTCCCCTACGGTTGAATGTCACTTTACCTATACCCCCATTGTCGCTGCTGTAATTCACCCCTTTCACCTACGACTCGTAGTGCAACACAGTTGCCTTGGCGCCGGATTTGGATAGCGCCATTTTGCCGTGCATGGTATACTTTAAGGAAGGCGGTAGGCGAACGGTACACAAACGTAACTGTTGCTTCCATCCTTGGCCCGAAAGCCAGTGGTTATACCCTTTGGAAGTCAAATAAATCACTCATTTTCCGCAAAACCATAACAACTGTACTGTATTCCGTGTCCCCCAGACACGAATTATGTACCATAAACGGCTAGTGCTTCCTCTGTGAGTGGTTACTCGTAATAATAATGAGTGTATGGCAGTGGTGGCCGTGGAACTCCTCGCGGGGCGGTTCGGCCGCCGCTCCACAAGTTCTTTAACGCCACTACTGCGACTTGCGAGTGAATGAGGATGAATTGATGATGAATGGCGCACAACACCCAGTCATCTCAAGGCCGAGAAAATCCTTGACCCCGCCGGGAATCGAACCCGGGACCACGCAAGACCACGAGCCGCGGACAGTGGTTGCTCGTGATAGTCGAACATAGGTGATTGTAACATTAACGTGACTGGACTGTGTTTATACATATGGACTGTTCAGTGTCACTTTGGCGTCGAATTTATCACTGAAGAAAGATTCAAACATTTAAGAGACGTATAGACGACAGATGTAGCATTTAAATGGAACTTTGTATGAAACCGCTTTTACACCATAAACGCATCTACAGTAGCCATGCAGCGCCAGTTGTAAATGCAGACCGAAGAATTATCTTTATAAAGAAATCTTCAGAACCAAGTGTGAATATATCTTTTAACATATCTGTATAGTGAGCATACGGGTGATTTTACAGTGCCAGAGAAAAGCTTACCTGGAAAGACGACGTAGAATTTAATCCTAAGAAGACCTATGCCACCTTGGGGACAGTAGATGTACTGATAATGGTTTCAACCATCCGCCAACGGATTGTGTAGAGGCATAACTACTAGAGCACCATATGAGCCTACCACTTAAAAGGAAATGATCATAGCCAGATGTCTCACTGTGATGTAAACGTGTGAAGCAAGCAGACAACCATATCACAGATACGCACTCGTGTTCCAAGCAGCCATAGGGATCGAACTGCGGGTTTCCGAGAGGCGGGGTAGTCCTTTCTGAGAATGGCGAAACAAGCTGGACGCGCTGCATCAATTGTGCGTCGATGCTGGTATCAGTGGTGCTGTGAACATCCTCACACTCGTGGGCAAAGTTCTGAACATACACTCAACCCAGACGCCCAGCATAATCGTCGTGTTGGAAGGGCAGCGATGGAAGGTCGTACAACTGCCACAGCACAGATAATAAGGGCTGTGAGCCAAGACTTATCAACACGAATTGTTGCGAACCGGTTATTAGCCTTGGGACTACAGGCACGCACGCTTCTAGCCCATGTTCCACCCCTGTCACAACAATCAAGGCTATACTGGAACCGTCAGAGCACCACTTGAAAGATGGAATGGCGCGCCGTGGTCTTCAGCGATAAAAGCAGATTCTGCCTGCACGTAAGTGATGCCTGTTTGCGCGTACGACGTAGATGATTCAAATGGGTCTGAGCACTATGGGAAATAACATCTGTGGTCACCAGACCGTATGACGTAGACCTGGCGAGTGCTGTCCCATAGAGTACATTTGCCCAAGACTCACCGGCCTCAACTAAGGTCCAGGGAATGATAAGCTAAAACTCCCGCCCACCTTTAGTATTTCTGGAGGGGACGCTAACCAGCGATTAGTACGTGCAGAATGTTGTTAGGCGCGTTCTTTTGCCGTTCTTGTAAAAGGAAGATGATGTATTGTTCCTACATTATAGTGTTCGCCCACACACTTCTCGTGGAACGACGTACTCTGCAAGACATACCGTAATTTCTCTGGCCAGCACGATCTCGAGACTTGCCTCCAACCGGAGACGTGTGTTATATGAACGAACGAGAAGTGATTCGTGCAGCTCGTTAACCAACAACTGTTACAGAACTATGTGAACAGGTCGAGCAGAGGCGGCATAACGCATTATAAGACAGTATTCACCATGTGTAAGGTCTACTGCATGCCACAGTCAGCGCCTGCATTGTGGCCCTTGGAGGGTACACCACGTACTGATATGGCAGTTTCAGAGTGGGTCGATATCTAGTACCCCAGAACCGGTTGTACAATTGATCTGTGAAAGTAATTGTTTCCTGTACATTTACATGAATAAGTCTGAAAGAGTGTACTAACTTTATTTCGGCAGTGCTGTTTCATTTCCGAAAAGAGTATGCGTAATGAAGCATAATAAACGAAGAGCGCCAGTTTGCTTTTCTTCTACAGTATTACTTTCATTGTGTGAACCGGTTTTCGGCTTACAAGGCCATGATTATACATTTCCGGTTCGCTCATGATTCAGTGTTTACACGTAACAGTAAATTAGCGGTCCTGTTAATAAAATATATTACGTGAATCCAGCTATTAAAATGCCTGTAAAGGATTAGCATTTACAGCGCATCACTGAAAACCAAAGAGAAAAAACTGTAGAAGTGTGAAGATGCTGCTGAGGAGACTCGCCGGGATTTCACGCCGTGTAGCGACTGCAGGGAGCGGCCAACTCCCAAGCAGTGCAGAGGAAACGCGCAGCCTGCCGCAACATTCTGCTCCGCCCAGTGACTTAATTAAGGCGAGGCTCGCCATCTAGCCGCAGATGGTCACGGCTTCGTCTTCACGGTGCTGTGCCCGATACAATCCGAGCACGGCGCTACTGCAAGCGCAATCACGTACCAAACAGTTCCCACATGTCGCAGGAAATACTGGTACTGTACGACGACGTGTTCAGTGCAGTTTAATTGGTCATCGCGTTACACGTATTTGCAGGTAAAATAACTTGTTGCCGGAGTGATTATGTTCCACGTTCTCATACATGACGATCTTTCGTCGGACGGATACGACAGTGGTCGTCATTTGCCTTTCTACACTTAAATTCCTTTCCATATTTATCTTTGTTTCAGGTTTCTTCATTTTCTGCCTGGTTATGTGCAGCCGTTTTCAGACTATGGCATCAATTTAACTGTATCGGCAGATTTTTATTTTATTTTATTTCTTTCCCTTTTTCTCACACTACTTAGAAGGCAAAATTAGAATCACATATAACATTCTACTACAAACATAACATTGATCAGCTGTTAACAAAACACAATAGTTAATGCATCCTAAAATCTTAGTATTGAAAGGAAACAATTTGTTTCTTATTAGTTCAAAAAGTATTATCTTTTAACTCACCTAGCCACTTGAATTGTTAATATTTAATGTGTTTCGTTTTCAGCTCGAGGGAGCGGGTTGGGTTTCTGTGGAACTTCATTCCTTTCAATTAAGTATGCCCCTAACTGTGAGTGGGGTAGAGGGTACCTGAAGGGGGGGCAGCTTTCCCAGTTAAACATTCGCCAAATAACCAAGGAACCTCTCGAAAAAATCTTCGTTTGTCTGGGGTGTCATAGCTATTTTATTTGTGAGTCAGTGATGGCAAATTTGCTGACAAAGATTCAAGTTTAGTGCATCTGTATAATATATAAGTATTTAGTGAGAGTGTGTAACCCTTCGGCCACCCTCCCCTAATCCCGTGCTCCGTTATAACCAAATTTTCCAGCCAGTTTGCGTATAAATATTTTTTTTCTTTTTCCTTCTTTAAGCGAAAGAAGCATTTTAATTGTATGTTAGTTCTTGCTACGTACAGGTAACAGTGTTTGTTTGCCTTTACCATGAATGTTTCTCGATGGCCAGTGAAGTCTCTCCTATTTGATAGTGTCCGTTGCATTCACTGTATTCGCTGATGCTGCTACGACGGCTTGGAGCCTTTGTTAACTGTAAATGAATACAATCCACATGATTTTCCTGGCGTTCTTAGGGGACAAACTGAACAAAATCAAATAGCTTTTCTCTCAATGAAAACGTCCTGTTGTTAATTGCTATATTTATTGTCTTTCTTTCTCTGTAATCAATGGAAAATATAATTAATGCTGTGGTTGCCTGATTTTCATTCTATTACAACGAATCCTATCCCATTGCGCTGAAGGATTTTAATTGCCCATTTCTTGTTTAGGCACTGCGTTGTATAGCTAAATGGCGCTGCAAATTATCCTCTGTTTAATTATTTTCAAGAACATTTTATATTTAATAAACTAGTTGTTGAACGGATCCCCTTCCTGTGCAACCCCTATGCCGAATCTGACTCAACCCAAATCTTACATTATATTCCTTACTCTGCCTCTATCCAACACTTAGGTTGCTTGTTAATTCTTGAATCATTGCTCAATTTCACCAATTCATTGTTCAGAAAATTTTGCATGAGCTCTTTCTTTCCCCTCCTTCCAGTTTCTTTCAATTGTCTACTCTTCTGATCCTACACAGATGTAAATCTGCCTGGACATACAACTCATACAACAAAAAAGGAATCATGTATAAGACACGTTCAAATTTACACATTACAGACAACGTAGATAGCATTAATTGTAGCTGAACGTTTCTATATCCCACTGCGTTGTGACTCTGAAAGAGCGGACAATTTTTATGGTCCAAAGTCAAGGACACTTAATTAACTGGTCTTCGATAGTGTCAGTTAGACCGTCAGAGAGAGCGCATCGCTAGTTCCTGCTACTACTAAGGCGAGTACACCGTTCGTTTTTTCCATATTTTTACGAGCTTCAAACTGGAGCGACTTATTTTCAGTTATCTGTGTAGTTACTAGTTTGTAATTTCTTGCTTGTTCGAGTGCTTTCTAGGCACAACCTTTTATTTCAATAAGTGTAGTGTACAGTACCGCCGTTGCTATCGACCGTTGAATCGACTCTCGTATAGTGCAGGCTTTTGTTTGTTTGTTTGGAACAGCTCAGTGTCAGATACACCGTCACCGAGAGCTCATCGCTTGTTCCTGCTACTACTAAGGCGAGTACACCGTTCCCTTGTTACATATTTTTACGAGCTTCAAACAGGAGGAGTGCAGTAATGGATAGAAACTCTAATTGTTGTGTACAGATGCGAGCTGAGCTGACGACCCTTCGCTCACAGCTTCAGGCTGCGTTGGCTTCCGTCACACTTCTTGAGGCTGCTGCCAGGGGGCGTCACTGTGGGGGATCGGGCATGGGTATGCGAGGGACGTCGAGCACGTCCCGCGTGTCCTACGATGGGTCCACTGCTGTGACCTCCCCGGGAACTGTCTGCACTGAGGTTGACCCCTCAGCCGTGGTCGAGTGGGAGATCATTCCAAAGTCTGGCAGTCAGCGAAAAACTTTCCGTGGGGCCGATCGTAGGGCCTCCCCGGTTCGTTTGACGTACGGGTTTCGGGCGTTATCTGTGGCTGACGATGTCTCTGAGCCGGATGCAGTCGTCCACCGCGTTCCAGAAGAAGCTTCTCGGCCCGAAAGGTCTGGGCATTCACAGAGGGTGGGTTTGCTGGTAGTTGGGAGCCCCTACGTTAGACGGGTAATGGGGCCTCTTAGGAACATGGCTGTCTAGGAGGGGAAGGAAGCCAGTGTGCACTCTGTGTGCATTCCGGGGGAGTCATTTCGGGTGTGGAAAGGGTGCTTCCGGATGCCATGAAGAGTACAGGGTGCAGCCATCTGCAGGTGGTGGCTCATGTCGGTAACACTGACGTGTGTCGCTTTGGATCTCAGCAGATTCTGTCTGGTTTCGGGCGGCTAGCGGAAATGGTAAAGACTGCCAGTCTTGCTTCCAAGATTAAGGCGGAGCTCACCATCTGCAGCATCGTCGATGGAACCTACTGTGGCCCTTTGGTTCAGAGCCAAGTGGAGGGTTCTGTGACCGTGTAGGCTGCAGATTCCTTGACTTGCGCCATCGGATGTTGGGTTTCCGGGTTCCGCTTAATAGGTCAGGAGTTCACTACACACAGGAGGCGGCTACACGGGTAGCGGGGGCTGTGTGGAAGGGACTGGGCGGTTTTTTAGGTTAGAGGGTCTCAGAGAACCACAGAAGGGGCACTCGTCCGAAAGTGGGCAGGTAAAACAGTAAGATAGTTTTAGAAACGATTGGTATTGTAGTTGTAAATTGTCGTAGCTGTGTTGGGAAAGAACCAGAGCTCCAAGTCCTAACAGAAAGCACTGAAGCTCAAACAGTTGTAGGTACAGAGAGCTGGCTAAAGCCGGAAATAAGTTCAGTCGAAATTTTTTCAAACGATCTAACAGTGTTCAGAAAGAATAGATTAAATACAGTTGGTGGTGGTGTATTTATGGCTGTCAGAGGTAGTTTGCCTTGTAGCCAAATTGAAATAGGTAGTTCATGTGAAATAGTGTGGGTAGAGGTTATACCTGACAATCGGACTGAACTATTAATTGGATCGTTTTACCAACCCCCCGACTCAGAAGATATAGTTGCTGAACAGTTCAAAGAAAACTTTAGTCTCATTTCAAATAAGAACCCATCTCATACAATTAGAGTCGGTGGTGACTTCAATCTACCCTCGATATGCTGGAAAAATTATACGTTTAAAGCCGGCGGCAGGCATAAAACATCATCCGAAATTGTACTGAATGCTTTCTCAGAAAGTTATTTTGAACAATTAGCTAATAAGCCCACTTGAAGCGTAAATGGTTGAGAAAGCATATTTGACCTGATAGCAACAAATAATCATGGACAAATAGTGAGTGTTGAGACGAATACAGCCATTAGCAACCACAAGGCAGTTGCTGCTAGGTTGAATACCGTAACACCTACAATCATCAAAAAGAAAGGCAAAGTATATCTGTTTAAAAAAGCTGATAAAAATGCTCTTAACGCCTTTTTAGGAGACAGTCTTCACTCCTTCCGACCTGATCATGTAAGTGTAGAAAAGTTGTGGAATATTTTCAAAGAGATAGTATCAACAGAAATTGAGAGATATATACCACATAAATTAATAAGTGATGGTACTGATCCCCCATGGTACACGAAACGGGTGAAATCGTTGTTGCAGAAGCAACGAAAAAAGCCTGCCAAATTTAAAAGAACGCAAAATCCCCAAGATTGACAAAGTTTTACAGAAGTTCGAAATATGGCTCGTACTTGAATGCGACATGCTTTTAATAATTTCCACAACGAAATTCTGTCTCGATATCTGATAGAAAACCACAAGAGATTCTGGTCATACATAAAGCACACCAGTGGCAAGACGCAATTAATACCTTCACTGCGCGATAACAACGGTGAAGTCACTGATGACAGTGCCACTAAAGCAGAGTTATTAAACCCTGTTTTCCGAAACTTCTTCACCAAAGAAGATGAAGTAAATATTCCTTAATTCCAATCAAGAACAACTGCCAGGATGAGAAACATAGAAGTAGATATCCTCGGTGTAACAAAGCAGCTTAAATCACTTAATAAAGTCAAGGCCTCCGGTCCAGATTGTATACCAGTCAGGCTCCTCTCAGAGTATGCTGATAAAATAGCTCCATATTTAGCAATTATATACAACCACTCGCTCACAGAAAGATACGTACCTAAAGTCTGGAAAATTGCTCAAGTCACACCAATACCCAAAAAGGGAAGTAGGAGTAATCCGTTGAATTACAGGCCTATATCACTAACGTCGATTTGCAGTAGGGTTTTAGAACATATCCTGTGTTCGAACATAATGAAGTACCTCGAAGAAAACGATTTATTGACATATAGTCAACACGGATTCAGAAAATATCGTTCTTGTGAAACACAACTAGATCTTTATACTGATGAAGTAATAAGTGCTATCGACAGGGGATGTCAAATTGATTCCATATTTTTAGATTTTCAGAAGACTTTCGACACCATTCCTCACAAGCGTCTCCTAATCAAACTGCGTGCCTACGGAGTATCACCTCAGTTGTGCGACCGGATTCGTGGGTTCCTGTCGGAAAGGTCACATTTCGTAGTAATAGACGGAAAGTCATCGAGTAAAACAGAAGTAATATTCGGCGTTCCCAAAGGAAGTGTTATAGGCCCTCTATTGTTCCTGATCTATATTAACGACATAGGAGACAATCTGAGTAGCCGTCTAAAATTGTTTGCAGATGATGCTGTCATTTACCGTCTTGTAAAGTCATCAGATGATCAAAACGACTGGCAGAGTGATTTAGGTAAGATATCTGTATGGTGCGAAAAGGGGCAATTGACCCTGAATAAAGAAAAGTGCGAAGTTATTCAACTGAGCACTAAAAGAAATCAGCTAAATTTCGATTACGCGATAAGTCACTGAGGGCTGCAAATTCCACTAAATACTTACGGATTACAATTACAAATAATCTAAATTGGAACGATCACATAGACACTATTGTGGGTAGAGCAAACCAAAGACTTCGATTCATTGGCAGAACACTTAGAAGGTGCAACAGGTCTACCCAAGACACTGCTTACACTACGCTTGTCCGCCCTACTCAGGAGTATTGCTGTGTGGTGTGGGGTCCGCATCAGGTGGTACTGACGGATGACATCGAAGAAGTACAAAGAAGGGCAGCTCGTTTTGTATTAGCGCGAAATAGGGGAGATATTATCACAGACGATACGTGAATTGGAGTGTCAATCATTAAAACCAAGGCGTTTTTCGTTACGACGGGATCTTCTCATGAAATTTCAGTCACCGGTTTTCTCCTCCGATTGCGAAAACATTCTGTTGGCACCCACCTACATAGGGAGAAATAATCATCACGATAAAATAAGAGAAATCAGGACTCACACTGAAAAATTTAAGTGCTCGTTTTTCCCGCGTGCCGTTCGAGAGAGGAACGGTAAAGAGACAGCATGAAGGTGTTTCATTGAACCCTCTGCCAGGCACTTTATTGTGAATAGCAGAGTAATCACGTAGATGTACTTGTAGATATAGCTATGATGTAAATTATTAACACCGAGTGGAATGGAAGTGGAAGAAGAGGGCTGATTGCGTGCAATATATTCCGCAATATTTAAGAAGTACCTCATTGAACGTTAGCAAAGATGGTGAAAGTCTTGGTTTAATCGAAATAGGCCCACATAATCCAAAAACATTCCATTTAAAAATAATGGATAACAGAACACCAAAAATAATTTGAAATCAGAACTTCATTTTGCGAAATTGAAAATATGGAAATATATCAGTGCCTTAGAGATAGCAACTTGTCTCACTGAAAAGGGACTCCGATAAAAAAGGAATCGATCTCTTCTTAAGGCTGCGGTGTACACTTCATCTGTCGCGGTTCTCTCGTCCTCCACGAAGTCCCAGGAAAGTAGAAGAAATGACTGTTTTATGCATATAGGGTAAAAGATCTGACCCGCAAAGTTACAGACCTATATCCTTAGCACCGGTATGCTGCAGCGTTTTTGTACATTTCCTAAGTTCCAATAGAATAAATTTCCTTCACACTAACTTCACCACAAACCAGCACGGACAGAGAAAACATCGCTACTGAGAATCTCAGCTTTCCTTCCTCTCACATGTTGCCCTGGGAACCAAAGATGAAAGGCATTAGGCAGTTTCCATATTGCAAGATTTCCTGCAAGCATTTGACACGACCCCCCACTGCAGAATTGCAACCATCTTCCGAGCATTTGGAATAGTTCGCAGATATTTGAGTGGCTCGAAGAAGACTTAAACACTCGAACCGTGCATTTTCCTCGACGACGAGTGCTATTAAGAGACAAGGGTATCGTCGAGAGTGCTACAAGGGAATGTGCTAGGACAGCTCCTGTTCCTGTAGGGTCGTTAGAAAGCGTCTGAAAAGCTTGAAAGTGTGTTTCAGGGTGGGCTGTGCTCATAAATAATGGCTCGGAAAGAAATTCGATACGTTTCGCTTTCTCCGGTTTAATAAGCACTGAAGTTAACCAGTCAGATCGCTGAGCGCGCAGATTCAAGCAGCTTGCCATATATAATTCGTGTGAGCTGTTCTCATAGCATAGGGTCATAGCCGATAGCTCACGAGGCTGCACAGGCGTTGGCTCGGGTTCGATTCTTGTTACAGTCCCATGTCCCATTTTTGTATCGCTCACTTTTTCCGTTTTAGGAAACCAAACATAAAACACATTCGGCGACTAAGTCCCCGGCAGGCTGTTTGAATTTGTGCACGGAACGACCTGACTGGGTGATATGTCTGCTAGTTAAATCAGAAACGGCGCAACATTTCTTTTTACTTTCTTGGAACATTTACAACTGTGATGTGCTTGTTATTCCTCACTATCTGCGCTAGCACACGACTTACGAGTCCACTCCTTGCACTTTTGACATGCGGTGCAACCCTCAATTGAAGTGGAATATAATTTCTTGCAGTATATACGTGTCGCACCTTCGTAGTTTTCGGAGGTTTCAGTTTACGCAGACCCTATGTCTTTTTATTTCATCTTCTTCTTTGAGTGAAGACCTTCCCCTTTTCCTTTTCCTTTCGTTTTCTGCTTCTATTCTCGAGCTAGAAGTCTGATCTATGCGGTATTTTCTGTAGCTTCTTTAGCTTCAAGGCATTTTTATCCGGTTCTTTAGTTCATTCTTTCATGGAGGTGGTGTGAGAATAGAGATTGAACCTCTCCTTCTCGTCACTTCTTTCTGCCGTGATGCTACTCTGGGTATTGATGCAACATTTTCCGGGCTTACCTATTTATTTACTCGTTCGGCATGCACAAAGGCATTTATCACATAATACACTATGTTATCAAAAGTATCCGGACCCTCCCAAAACATACGTTTTCCATATTACGTGCAATGTGTTGCCACCTACTGACAGGTACTCCATATCAGCGACCTCAGTAGCCATTAGACATGGTGAGAGAGCACAATGGGGTGCTGCGTGGAACTCACATACTTCGAAAGTGGTCAGGTGAATGCGTGTCACTTGCGTCATACGTTTTTACGAGAGATTTCCACACTCGTAAACATCCATATGTCCACTGTTTCCGATATGATAGTAAAGTGGAAACATCAAGGGACACATATAGCACAAAAGCGTACAGGCTGACCTCTTCTGTTCATTAACACAGACCGCCGACAGTTGAAGATGGTCGTAATGTGTAATAGGCAGACATCTATCCAGACCATCACACAGAAATTCTAAACTGCATCAGGATCCACTGCAAGTACTGTGACACTTAGGCGGGAGATGAGAAAACTTGGATTTCATGGTCGAGCGGCTGCCCTTAAGCCACACATCGCGCCAGTAAATGCCAAACGACGACTCGCTCAGTGTAAGGAGCGTAAACTTTGGACGATTGAACAGTGGAAAAACGTTGTGTGGAGTGACGAATCACGGTACACAATGTGGCGATCCGAAGGCAGGGTGTGGGTATGGCGAAAGCCCGGTGAACATCATCTGCCAGCGAGTGTAATGCCAACAGCAAAATTCGGAGGCGGTGATGTTATGGTGTGGTCGTGTTTTTCATGGAGGGGCTTGCACCCCTTGTGGTTTAGCGTGGCTCTATCACAGCACAGGCCTACGTTGATGTTTTAAGCACCTTCCCACTATAGAAGAGAAATTCGGGGATGGCGATTGCACCTTTCGACACGATCGAGCACCTGTTCGTAATGCACGGCCTGTGGCGGAGTGGTTACACGACAATAACATCCCTGTAATGGACTGGCCTGCACAGAGTCCTGACCTGAATCCTATAGAACACCTTTGGGATGTTTTGGAACGTCGACTTCGTGCGCGGCCTCACCGACCGACATCGATACCTCTCCTCAGTGCAGCACTCCGTGGAGAATGGGCTGCCATTCCTCAAGAAAATCTTCCAGCACCTGATTGAAGGTAGGCCTGCGAGATTGGAAGCGGTCATCAAGGCTACGGGTGGGCCAACACCATATTGAATTCCAGCATTAGCGATGGAGGGCGCCACGAACTTATAAGTCATTTTCAGCCAGGTGTCCGGATACCTTTGATCACGTAGTATATATTAACTAAAATATTCGAAGAGCTCTGTAGTGAGTTAAAATATTCTTTACACGTCTTCTTATAATATTATACATTGTTACAAATGTTCCTGAGCCACTCAGTGAGTGAGTCGGAGAGTCTGTATGTCCTTCATATCACCCTCCTAGTCATCCACTTCGCACACAAGTAAATGGTTCACTGATTGGATTTCTTCGCATTCACATTCAGGGCTGTCAGAAAGGCAGCAATAATTCATCAGTTGGTTACACCTACCAGCACTGGTCTTGACACGGTTCAAGGTTGTCCACAGTTTCCTCGGGAGGTCGAATTCATCGATCTACTTGTTGGATTCGTCCACCAAGTGTCAGTTCTTATGTCGACTTACAGCAAATAGCTCTTTTCAAGGTGTCTTCGAGTTGAAGCCTTGATATTCTCGGCCGATTTTTCATAAAGGTGATCTGGATTAGATCATGGTGTATAGGGAGTTGTTGGTTGGCTCGGATTTTTGTACGTGACCTTGTGACTATCTGTGATCGCCGAATTTGAGGGGGCTCTATGCTTGCTGGGATGAGGAACCAGGCACATGGGGAGGCCCGTAGCGATCCAGGGATAATTCGAATTGCCTCCTTCGGTTGGACATCCACTTTAGATACGAGCGCAGTTTTTATCCAGACTGGCGAACGATCTTCATCCACTCTGTTGACAATGGCAAGTGCTGAAGTTCTCAATGTGCGCACTCCACAACCCATTTCGTTCCACATAATTTGGACAGCATAGCATTACAGGATTTTAGTTTCTATGTGTGTCTTGTAGGTGTGTTATAAGTTGGAGCGCTGATTTCGCTCACAAGTATTTTGGCTTATCCTCATGCCTAAGACTTCGGCCATTCGTCTAAAGCTGAAGTTTTCTGTTTGCCTCTCTATTGTTAAGGAGCATTATGTTTTTGGTTGTTTTGTCAGGGTTTGGGTGTAGGTACTACTTGGAGTAGTATGTGTTCAGTACTTCCTGGGCTGCATTCAATATTTTGTAGAGGTCGTTAAAATTTTTACTTTGTTATCCGATGGTTAGGTCGTCGGCGCACGCAAATGTTGTGATTTTGTACCTGGCTTGTCGGTAATATATACGCTAAAAAGAACGGGTGCAAGAAACGAACATTGTGGCCGGCTATAATTCAGAACCCTATTCTTTCTGTTCACGCCATGAAGTGAAACCTTGCCTTTCCTGTCTGTTAGCGTGTTTCTAAGTAAGGCGGAAAACTGCTTCCAGTTAATGATTTTAGTTAGCTCATGCGGTAGTCCCTCTATGCATACTGTGTCGTAAGCTGTTGTAAGATCTATAACAGGCCGGATTTCATCTTGCTTTGGAAGCCTTTCTCCTAGGTCTAGGTTCCGGCTCAGTAGTTCGTGATCATTCACTGCAATTAGCTTCTATGAGGTCAGAAGGTCGGTCTGAGGAGTCAGTATCTACATCTACATCTAGCTACTATATAGACACTCCGTAAGCCACGGTACGGCACGTGGTGGAGGGTATCATGTATTATTACTAGTCATTTTTTTTTGTTCAACTCGTAAATAGGGCGAATAAAAAACGACCATCTGTATGTCTCCGTAAGAGCCCTAAATTATGGCATGTTTTTGATCCTTTAGCGCAATGTATGTTGGCGGCAGTAGAATCGTTTGGTAGTCAGCTGGATGATATGCCGGTTATCTACATTTTCACAGTAGTGTCTCTCGAAAAGAATGTCGCTTTCCCTCCGAGGATTGCCACCTGAGTACTCGAAGCATCTCTGCAGCACTTACGTGTTGCTGGAACCTATCGGTAACAGATCTAGTAGCCCGCCTCTGAACTGCTTCTGCGTCTTCCTTCAATCCGACGTGGTACGGATCTGAAACACTCCGCAGTATTCAAGAATGGGTCACAACAACGCCCGATATCGGGTCTCCTTTAGAGGTGAACCACTCTTTCCCAAGATTCTCCCAACAAACCGAAGTCCACCGTTCGCCTTCCCTATCACAGTTCTCACATACTCGTTCCATTTCAAACCGCTTTCCAGCGTTACGCCAGGATATTTAAACGACTTGACTGTGTCAAGCAGGATAATAGTAATACTGAATCCGAACACTGTAGATTTGGTCTCTCTACTCATCCGCATTTTCCAAGTTTAGAGTTAGTTGCCATTCATCACACCAACTAGGGATTTCCTGTAAGTCGTCTATTATCTTCCTACAGTCACTCAACTTTGCCACCTTACCGTACACCACGGCATGAGCATATTTAATATGCTCGTGCCTTCTTTAACAGCCTGCAATTGAGTACATTGTTAACTGTTTTCCGGAAACCTATAAATATGGAATCTGCCTTCAATAGTTCGCAGTGTATCATGTGAAAAAAATGGAATCCGAGTTACGTACGAGCGATGCTTTCTAAAACCATGCTTCTCAGTCTCAACAAAGTTTAATATATTCGAACGGAGAATGTGTTCAATGATTTTGCAGCAAATCACAGTAAACGATATTAGTCTCTTATATTTTGTAGTCGCCTGCCCTTTTTTCCAGTCACTTGGGACTTAGTGCTGGGAGAGGGATTCACATTAAATGCAACCTACGTGAGGGGCCAATGCCGTAGAGCACTCTTTGTAAAATCGGATTGGTATTCCATCCGGACCTGGCGATTTACATGTGTTTCAAATCTTTCACTAGTTTCTCTCCGCCAGGGATGCTAATTACTTTGGCGTCCACACAGGGCTCTGTTCGGTATTGAAATGACGGTACGTTCGCAAGCTTCTCCTCTGTGAACGATTTCTTCAAATTTAAAACTTCTTCTGTAGCTTTGCTGTCTTTAACTGTCACCCCAGACTGGTCAACAAGGGACTGAATGGAAGTCTTAGACCCGCTTAGTGGTTTTACAAAGGACCACAATTTCCTCGGTTCTCTGCCAGACCTATGCTAAGGTGTGACGCTTGTAGTTGTTGTATGCTTCGAGCGTAGATCTTTTCACAGACGCTCGAGTCTCTACTAATCGTCACTTGTCGTGATTTGTACTTCCTCAGCATCTACCGATTTTCGTTGTAAAACCATGGTAGAAATTTTCCATCCTATGCAGTCCACAATTTTTAATCTGCTTAAACTTCCCCCAAAATTCGTCTCCAACATACTGGAACTAAGTTTTGTCTAGGAATTCTGCATACTCGGTTCGCTAGACACACAAACAACTCGTACTGATGAGTTTTGCCACGCGGGGTAACCGTGCGGCCAGGGGCGCCTTGCCACGTGGCTGAAACCCGTCGGAGGTTCGAGTCCTCCCTCGGGCATGGGAGTTTGTCTTGCCCTTAGTGTAAGTTAGATTCAGTAGTGTGGAAGCTTAGGAACTGATGACCTCAGCAGTTTGGTTCCATAAGAACTTATTACAAATTTCCAAATTTGTTGAGTTTTATTACAAAAGACAATTACAATACTTGACTTAGTTTCAAGGCTGTGTCGCAAGCAAAGGGCGACATAGGAAATAATGTCTTCTTCAGTATAGATAAAAACATGTCTGTGCTACATACAGACCTAACGAGGTCTCTAATATTGACGCTGCTATTGATGTGGACGCCACCAGTCGGGCGCCGCTGCTGACGCGTTGTCGTCCTGGAAGGGAGGTTGGTCAGCGTGCAATTGGCTCACCCCTTCTCACAGCCTTCTCTTCTTTGTCGGTCCCGACTGGAATGCCGGCGCTGACTGTACGCAGTAACATATGTGTCAGGTCACTATCTAAGTGAGACGATAAAAACTGCTTATCTGTCCAGTCTATCAAAAACACTGTCCTAGATTTCTTGGCTGCTTTATCAATTTTCGTAATCATAGTTGCTATAATGACATCATGATCGCTAATCGTCGGTTCCTACCAACAATGTCGGTGCCTGTTTGTAGTTACAAGGTATAAGTTATTTCCATTGCGTGTGGGCTGCTCAGCTTGCTGCTGCAGATAGTTTTCCAATAAAGTGTTCAAAAATATTTCATATGACTGTCTGTCTGTATCTCCTGCAGTGAATCCATAGACATCCCAATCTGTACTCGGTAGGTTAAAGTCGCTTCCAACTAGTATTGCACGATTTAGGTATTTGCGTGCTAATGATCGTAGACATTCTTTAAATGAGTCTAGAACTATCACAGCGAAATCGGGTGGCCCGCATAAAGATTCAGCAGTTAACTCTCTTCCACTTAAACCTATTATGCGCGACCAGATAACTTCACAGTCACACTCAACTTTGACCTCAAGAGAGAAAATATTTAGTCAACTGCAATGAACACTCCCACTCCTATGGCCTCTAATATTTCCGACATATGTTCCATGACTCGCTAAATATGTCAGAGATATCCACCTAGGGCTTCAGCCAGTTCTCAGTCATAAGAATAATTTGAGTACCAGAACATTCCTGGAGGGGTACCAGAACTTTCCTGGAGGGCAGTAAATTCGGGAATTCCTTTACGAATACTTCGTCACTTTGTTGATAAAATTTTGGCAGTCGAAGTGCCTTTGTTCAGAATGCCACCTGATTTCTCTTGCTGCATACTGACTGGCGAGTGTTCATCTAATCACCTCGAGGTACCATCTAGCGTAAAAACCCTAATGTGCACCCCTCAAGCACTTTGCTACCCGAGCACCCTTAACTTAGCAAGAGGAGTCCTACAAATCCCCATGTGACAACGCGGGTTTAGAAATCCGCAGTGAAGGGCGTCACAGAGTCGACGAATCCTTTGGCTGAGAACCTCCACTAGACTCCAAACCAAAGGACTTCGATCAACTCTAGGAACAAAGCTACAAATTGCGGCTATGCTAATTGCAACTCTGCTTGCACCCAACGCGCGATTCCAGCAGTCTTCATCACCTCCACCAGCCGCTTGTATGAACTGTGGATGGCCTCAGAATCCATGCTACAGGCGTCGTTGGTCCCGACTTGAGCCACAACTTGCAGACGACTGTCGCAGGCAAAGCCGCCTCCACATCTTGGATGGGGCTCCTGGCAGACATACCGAGAGTACAATGGCTTTCTTTCCAGCCCTGAAAGCTATCTGCCTAAGCGTCTCCATGACGCTCCTAACATAGGAGCTCCCGATAACCAGTAAAACCCTCCCACGTGTGGCTGCTCAAACCCTGCTGAAGGAGCGGCCACCTGACCAGTCACAGGGTGAATGGGCAAGGCGACCAGTCTACACATTGGACCTCCGCCTCGAGCGACGCGAAATCTTTACCACCCTCGACTCACACGGCTCCCTGCTGTGAGGGAGGATCCACCGCGACGGGTCCACTAGGAGGTGCCTCAGAAGCACAGCCCTTGGGTGCCTGAGGTGTCCCATGCGACGCCCCAGATTCTCCACCACAGCTATACACCGAGGCAGCTGCCTGAAGATGACTAACCGTAGCCAAATACACATTAAAACAGTTCGCAAACTGCGGCCAGCAGCTTCTGCAAATGCACACAGCATGCACACATCATAACCATCATAGCGAAACTAACTGAAGAGTAAACTATGAAAGCAGACAGAATCCTAAATACGCAACTTGCTACCACAAATAGACACTGACGCGTTAATCAGCTACGAAGCTGGCTGTTCAGTGAGCTACTACCGACAATAGAGGGAATGTACTTACACTTACAAAAACTCGATAGTAAACCTCTTACACAGAAAAACACGACATTTAATAAACACAGTACGAGGAAAACACATAAGACTTAAAACACTTAACAGCCGTTCTGTAAGCGTATGTCAGCGGAGAGATGGAGTCTGACTGACTGGGTTACTATACGAACGGACGGTTGCTTTCAAAACAATACAAATGAGCAACTACAGCGCTACAAACTGAATGAATTTACACTTTCAAAAACACGAGATGTCTGAAACAACAGACATCATATCCATATAAGTACATCGTTCTGGCAATACCGGCCATGACCTTCTTCTTCTCTGCGGAATCACACTTATGCCCCGAACTCTTACGGGACTTGGTAAGAATGTCTTCCATTAGTAATGCGTGTGTTGGGGTGGGACATTACGAATGTAGTATGTGGACATGTTGTTGTTGTGGTCTTCACTCCTGAGACTGGTTTGATGCAGCTCTCCATGCTACTCTATCCTGTGCTAGCATCTTCATCTCCCAGTACTTACTGCAACCTACATCCTGAATCTGCTTAGTGTATTCATCTCTTGGTCTCCCTCTACGATTTTTACCCTCCACACTGCCCTTCAGTGCTAAATTTGTGATCCCCTGATGCCACAGAACATGTCCTACCAACCGATCCCTTCTTCTAGTCGTCCGCAGCTCGTGGTCTCGCGGTAGCGTTCTCGCTTCCCGAGCACGGGGTCCCGGGTTCGATTCCCGGCGGGGTCAGGGATTTTCTCTGCCTCGTGATGACTGGGTGTTGTGTGTTGTCCTTATGTTAGTTAGGTTTAAGTAGTTCTAAGTTCTAGGGGACTGATGACCATAGATGTTAAGTCCCATAGTTCTCAGAGCCATTTTGATCCTTCTTCTAGTCAAGTTGTGCCACAAACTCCTCTTCTCCCCAATTCTATTCAGTACCTCCTCATTAGTTATGTTATCTACCCATCTAATCTTCAGCATCCTCCTGTAGCACCACACTTCGAAAGCTTCTTTTCTCTGTATACGAAGACAGTAACTGTTACTGTTGATGACCGTGCAGCTTTTCCCTGGAATAAATGATAACTAACTGAAAACCTCAGCTGCCGACAGGTGTTGTTGATATACCTCGATGTGGACAGCTGAAAATGTGTGCCCCGCCCGGTAATCGAACAGGGGATCTCCTGCTTGTATGTTAGACGCTCTATCCATCTGTGCCACCGAGGACACAGATGAATAGCGCGACTATGAATAGCCCTCGGTGGCTCAGAAGGATAGAGCGTCTGCCATGTAACCAGGAGATCCCCAGCCCGAGTCCCGGTCGGGGCACACATTTTCACCTGTATCCGTTGATATATATCAACGCCCATCAGCAGCTGGAGGTATTAATATAATTCTAAATACCTTTTCACTTTGTCTTCGTAATATGAGTTCAAAGGTTTCATAAAAGCTATATCCAGGAGCTGAAATTTATGTGAGCAATGTGGCGGAAAGCACAGTAAAAGAAATCATTGTGGCTCCTAGCTGGTTCAATTACCTCCAAGTTTTTCGTGTCACTGGTATGCCCATCAAGGACCATCACAACAGGATTTTCTTCCTTTGCATTAGACAAGTCATTGAAATTGTGGAAGCACCGTAAGAATATTTCGCTGCTCATCCATCCACATTCTTGAGATACGACCTACTATTCTACTAGTAGCAAAGCAGATTTGAAATCCTGCTTTTCCTTTTCTAGGATATATCAACATTGGAGACATGAATCTTCCATCCGCTGAACAACAAATTTTGGCCTTCTCAGTATTTCACTTTCTACATATGTGAGCACTCCAACATGACGCGGTCTTTATTTGCAATAATTTTTAATGCTGTTTCGGAACGACTGTTAACTGGCCTCGTCACAGCTTTAAATTCTTTCTCCAGTTATTTTTTTCGTCTATAACATTAGGCGGTGAGTCAAAAAAACTGGTACTACTACTTTTCTGACTTCCATAGTGTACGTCCCTGGGTTTCATGAAACTTAAGTCAGGTTTGGGAGCCATAAATCCAAGGACCCATTCTACTCCAGCCGTTTCCGTTTCGTTGTTGAATTTATCTACATCTACATCTACATCGTACTCCGTAAGCCACATAATGGTGTGTAGCGGAGAGTACTTCCGGTACCACTCTCTGAACCTTCCTACCCTGTTCCAAACGCGAATAGTGCGTGGGAAGAATGATTGTCGGTAAGCCTTTGTATTGGCTCTGATTTCTTAAATTTTCCCCTGGTGGACAGTACGAGAGATGTGTGTGGAGGAAATTAATATGTTGTCTGACTCCTCCTGAAAAGTGCTGTCCCTAAATTTTAGTAGTAAATCCAGCCGTGATGTACAACGTCTCTCTTGTAACGTCTGCCAGTGGAGTTTGTTTAGCATCTAACAGCGGAGTGTGCGCTGATATGAAACTTCCTAGCAGGTTAAAACTGTGTGCCGGACCGAGACTCGAACTCGGGACCTTTGCCTTCCGCGGGCAAGTGCTCTACCATTGCTCTACCATCTGAGCTACCCAAGCACGACTCACGCCCCTTCCTCACAGCTTTATTCCCCTGCGCAGGAGAGCTTCTGTAAAGTTTGGAAAGTAGGAGAAGAGGTACTGGCAGAAGTAAAGCTGTGAGGGCGGGACGTAAGTCGTACTTGAGTAGTTTAGATGGTAGAGCACTTGCCCGCGAAAGGCAAAGGTCCCCAGCTCGAGTCTCGGTCTGGTACACAGTTTTCACCTGCCAAGAAGTTTCCTTCTCTACCTCCTATATCAGTCCTACCTGATAGGGATCACAGATAGATGAACAATACTCAAGAATAGGGCCAACAGGCGCCTTATAAGTCACTTCTTTCGTGGATAAGTTACATTTCCAAAAGATTCTTCAGATGCATCTGAGTCTTGTGTCCGCTTTCCCCACTATCTGTTTTATATCGTCATTCCACTTAAGGTCACTCTGGATAGTTACGACTAGATATTTTACGGCAGGCGCTGTCTCCAGCTGTTTGTCATCAATAATGCTGCTGTACAGTAGTGGGTTTCTTTTCATATATATATATATGCACTATATGTTACATTTCTTTACGATCAGGGTCAACTGCCAGAGTTTGTACCTTTCATCAATTCTCTACAGGTCGTTCTGCAAATTGTTATTATCTTCTGGCGTTGCTACTTCGCTATACACAAATTCATCATTTTCGAATAGGCTTAAAGAGCATCCGACGATTCCTACTGGATCATTTATATGTGTTGTGAACAGCAACGGCCTTATCACACTTCCCTATGGTACTCCGGATATTACCATCATATCTGTCGATTCAGTTCCGTTAAGAGCGACGTGTTGAGTTCTATCTGAAATGAAGTCTTGAATTTAGTCGCAGGTCTGCTCCGATACTCCGTAAGCTCGTATATTTTTCATTAAACGGCAATGCGGGACGGTGTCAAATGCCTCACTGAAATCAAGGAACACGTCATCAGCCCGAGCGTCGTTGTCCACTGCGCTGTGGATCTCATGGAGGAACAGAGCGAGCTGAGTTTCGCAGGATCTCTGTTTGCTGCATCCATGTTGATTTTCATAGAGGAGCTATTCATTTTCCAAGAACGGCATAGTTCTTGAGCGTAAAACATGTTCCGTAATTCTGCATCAGATTGACTTTACTATAAAGGTCTATAAGTGAGTGGATCTGTCATACGGCCTTTCTTAAAAACGGGAATGACCTGCGCTTTTTTCCAGTCGTTAGGTACCTTTCGTTGCTCAGGCGATCTACAATCTGGTCATGAAGCCTTCCACTACTAACCGATTGTAGATGGTTTTCAATTCCGCGATCGGTTATCTCAACATCTGCCATTTCGACGTTCGCAGGACGATTGAAAGGAGGGACAGTCTTACTATCTCCCGCGGTGATACAACTTCGGAAGACAGCGTTCAGAATTTCGGCCTTCTATCTGTTACCTTCAGTTTCGGTACCGGTGTGGTCGCTGAGAGAATGAGTAGATGATTTTGACCCACTTAATAATTTTACATACGACCAAAGTCTCTTAGGGTTTTTACTCAGGTCGGTTGACAACGTCTTACTTTTGCAATCATCGCTTCTCTCATTGCTCTACTTACGCAAATTTTCGCTTCGTTCAACTTTTGTTTGTCAGCAAAATTTTTACTTCTCTTGAATCTGAGATGAAGTGCTCTTTGTTTACGGATTGCTTTTCTAACACGGCTATTAAGCCATTGTGGATCTTTCCCATATCTTAAAACCTTACTCGGAACATACTTGACTAGGGCGTATTGAACCATGCCTTCGAATTTTTTCCATTTGTTCTCCATATCATCGTCCAAATCACCTAATATTTGATGCTGACTGCTGAGATATTCTGAAATTTGTATCCAGTCACACTCGCTGAGCAAATATATCTTCCTACCATTCTTAACATTCCTTGTAGGACCCGTCGTCATAGATGCTGTCACAGCCTTATGATAACTGATACGTCCCGCTACGTTAACTGATTCGATAAGTTCAGGTCTGTTTGTTGCCAGGAGGTCTAAGACGTTACCCTACCGAGTTGGATCTCTATCTGTACAAGGCAATTTTCGGACAAGATATCCAGAACAATGCCACAAGATTCCCTATCTCTGGTACCAGTTTTGATGGCATAACACTCCCAATCTATACCTGGCCAGCTGTAGTCGCTCTATTACATCGGCAAGGTTACGAAAATTACTAATGATATTCTGCAATCTCTGTCTGAAGCATTCAACTACAGATCCTGGCCCAGGTGGTCTATAAAAGCATCCGATCACCATTGGTTCAAATGGCTCTGAGCACTATGGGACTTAACAGCTGAGATCATCAGTCCCCTAGAACTTAGAACTACTTAAACCTAACTAACCTAAGGACATCACACACATCCATGCCCGAGGCAGGATTCGAACCTGCAACCATAACAGTCACGCGGTTCCGGTTTGAAGCACCTAGAAGTGCTCGGTCACAGCGGCCGGCCCGATCACCTTTTTTGATCGTTCTTTGATACTCAGTTTCACCCAGATTAGTTCACATACGGTATCCGTGATAACCTAGCTAGATTTTATCGAATTTGTTACTGCAATAAACACGCCACCATCATTGGCGACTGAAATACGTTTACGATAAATATTCTAGTCTGAACTTAGGATTGCGTTGTCATTGACGTCTGGCTTCAACCGGCTTTCTGTTCCCAATACTATCTGTGCATTATAGCCTTCAGTAAACGATACTAATTCTGGGATCTTTCCTTGGATGCTCCTGCAATTTACTAGAATCATATTAATCTTTTCTATATCTGATCTGCGAGGACCAAGATTCTCTGAGGTCACTGTGGCCGATTTAACAGGCAAATCATGTTTGCTCCCAAGGGACGAGCCCTCTAACCTAAAAGTGCCCCATGTGCACGCCACACGTACTCCGCTACCCTAGTAGCCGTTTCCTGCGTGTAGCGCACGCCTGACCTACTAAGGGGAACCCTACAATTCTGCATGCGATAGCGAAGGTCAAGAAATTCGCATCCGATGTCGCAGAGCTGTCTGAGCCTCTGGTTTAGACCTTCCATTCTCCTCCAAACCAGAGGACCGCGATCGACCCTGGGTACGATACTAGTTGCTTTAAACAAATCAGCTAGCCGCGTAAATGAGCCGAGGATGGCCTCAGAACCCAAGCGGCAGGCGTCATTCGTGCCGACATGTGCCACTACAGGTAGCCGGTTGCACCCAGTGCGCTCGATAGCGGCCGGCAGGGCCTCCTCCACATCACGGAATGCACACTGGAATTCTTTCTCGCCTTGCCGGCTATCTCCCTGAGGGGCTCAATCACCCGCATAACATTGGAGCTTCCAATGATTAGCCTACCCGCCCTCGGTACTTGTCCTGATTGGGCAGGGACATCGATCACTGGCCCAACAGGAGAGGCATCCTGCGTGTGCTCAGAGTTATCGTCAACACTGGGACGCACCTCGTACCTGTTCCGCACGACCTGCGCTCTATCTCTCTCCTTTCGCCCAGTGACACGTGAACCCACTCTGGAATGAGGACGGACCGGTCAGATGTTGCGTATCCGATGCCGCAGTGACGTCCGGGGCACCAAAGGATTCCTGTGACACCGATGGTGTCGCAGGTCTCGTCACTGGCGCCCCGACGTCACCACAACTTCGAGATTTAGCTACAAGCGTCTCGACGGTAGCCAACGCAGCTTCCAGCTGTTTACGGACAGCAGCCAACTCTCCTTGTGTCTGCTGACAACAAGCACAGTCCCTAGTCATATCTTACTGTGTGTAAAATAGATATAAGGTCTCAAATTGCGTTACTGAGTTGGAAAATATACCATGGGAGAATAAAGTAACACTACAAGTTGGTGGGCAGATTTTTCACTGATCTCAGAGACCGCAAACTATTAAACAAAAATAAATTTCTCTACTCGGAAAATTTACGCTAGGAAGCCGCCATACACAAAGATATTCACAAGACTTACGCCAAAACTGAAATTACGATTAATTCTCTAACCACAGTAAAATACACACGTACAGTTCACTTCTTTGCAGAAACACGTTAGCAAAAAACAAAGACAAAATTAATTTACAATTTATCACACAAGTGCAGTTGCTGCTCTGCTGCGCGTCCTTTCGGTTCGGCGGCTGCTGCTACACTCATTTATGCGGGCATATGTTTGTGCTGCAAGCTGACACAATAATCTGGGCTATCCTTTCATTGTCATAGCAAAAAGTCGCTTTGGAAGGTCCTTAATATATTTAATAAGATCTCATCCTTGCACTTTATTGAAAACGTATTCACATATTCCGATAGTTTTCTCTGTTGTTGAAAGAGTTAGATCTATTTTCTGTTTTACGTATCTTTCGAAAGTTGTCAATGGCAGTAAAAATTGTTTCGATGGTGCATTGTGAGTCATCGTTTTACTAATTGCCGATTCAACAGCTTGTTCCATGTTCTTCGTGAACCAGTTTACTCTCTCCGTTTCACATAATGACTTTCGATCTGCACACGAGAAAAATAAAATGTGCGGTAGAATTCGTCAAAAGAGGAATAATAAGCAGATGCGGATCGCACTGTATCAGTAGACCACTCAGCACCTAACTAATATTTATTGAAAAGATATTCATTAACCACAGTAATTAATTTCTTATCCGATTGAGTTGTACGAAAAGATAGTTGAGAACATGTTGATTTAGGTGGATTAAATATTGATTGTGAAGGAAACACTATGACAGACATACCTTAGTAGGAAACGGTCCGGTAAGTTGTAATAGAAAATTAAATTCCTTACTTTTATAAGCAGACTACTGTACTGGCGCGCGACGACAGTTGCAACCTGATAACAGGCATTAGTTTGGTAAGCGCTTTTCGGTCCGAGCACACTCTAGGGTCTCTAGACGTAATTGTACCACCGAAACCATTCTGGTCCATTAGTCCATTCCGCTCTGGTCACCCCTGCGTTTAGCGTGATTCAGTGAGTTCCCTTGCCTTGCACCACTGGAGTGCTTGATTTCGGTGAGTCCCCTTGCCTCTCTCACCATTGGGTACTTGATTTCAGAGAATCCCCTTGGATCTCGCCATTGGGGTGGCAGATTACAGTGAGTTCCCTTGTCTCTCACCATTCGGGTGCCTGATTTGTGTGAGTCCTCTTGACTCTCACCACTGCGGTGCTTGATTTCAGTATGTTCCCTTGCCCCTCACCATTGAAATGCCTGATAGTATCGATCGCAGATACGACTGTCACTAACACTACATTCACGTTTTATTACAATTGTTGTGGTTAGTATTTCGCCAGGAGCCGCGTAGCGGCCAGCATGGGACTTACGGCGGTTGGGTGGAAACACGCACCTAAATCAGTCACCCTGATGGCGGGTCTCCAGGGCGGCCACCCAAACCAAACATTCCAGCGGTTTGGGGACTCATCAGAATTAAAACTGTTTGTAACAGAAATATACGCTACCATACAAGCTCCTTGTTTGCCAAAGATTTCAGTGTCTAGCCACATTATATGTACAGCACAATCACTTTTGCAACACTTAAGTAATGAAAATCAATGTCAACAGTCAGAATGTGAAGGTTCACATTTATACTGTGAATGAAATGTACACTAAAATGCTTCAGTTCTTAGTTGCGAAAATAGGCACACTCGATGTTTGACGATTACATCGGCATCTACCAAACTGTAGGTAATTTTTGTGGCGTTGACTCAGAGCATGTAATAAAAATGGAAGGCTGCCATTTGTAAATATAAAGTTGACCCCGCCAACTCAGGCGGGGTTGATAGGAGGTAGCCAGCTGCAGCATAGACAAATGTCCCCTTCACATATTAACTTTTCAAACTGGAACTTGTTTTTTTTCGTATGGGGCGCCTATTGCGAGATATTTAGTGGTCACAAATTGAACCTGATACCCTGTATATCGACCAGTGGCCACTCTCGCCTGCATTACCAGGAAATTCAAGCTGAACTGTGCTGTGCCCAACACAGGGTAAATTAAACGGTGAAGTGCCAATCACAGCAAAATTGTTAATGAACTAGCTTGGGGCCAGTGCTTCGCTTGCGTAGACTCTATGGCCTGCAGAGATTGTTTTGTTTTGTTTTTATTTAATTGACATTTTATGTTGCTCACAAATTGCAACATCTAAGCTTTTCACGCTATTTAAACATGGTCTCTTCTGATCTGGTAGCTCGAGTCCAAGGATTTGGTTAATCATGCCTTTGTGCAGTTGTGGAACACATACTTCTTTGTATCTAACCCAAAAGTGAAATACCGCCATTCGTAAGTTCATCTTTAATTCTTTTTAATCTAATGAAATATTGAAAACGAATTTCCAGAAACACTGAAACACGTTTTTTCTTTATTTCTAAATGAGTAGTCAAATATCAATTATGATAAATTTGCCTTAAAAATCCTTTAGTATTTCCTTAGTAATTATTACTTACAAAAAGCCCGTTACATGTTGAATTTCCAAAAATGCTGAACCAGGTTTTTTTATCTTCTGACTGAGAAACCAAATACCAGGTTCTGTAGTTCTAGTTTCAACATTCCCAAACAGCGACTAACTTTCAAAAAGTCTTTCGTCTTCTATTTCATCTCGTTAGGAGTGGAATTTCGGACAAACCTGTACTAAAAGATGCCTGTAGTATAAGATCCACACCATCTCCACACTTCAAGTTACTACCCTTAGCGGTTCTAACATGGGTGAGACTGCTTCTGATCTATCTTCCTACCACAGTTGCGCAACGACGCTCTGTGAGTGTTTTAGGAATTTGGTGTTGAACTTGTGGCCGTCAAGGAGGGAAAATACCATCTCACAGACGCATAGTTCAGAAGAGTTGGGCGGTAGACGAAACGTTATCGCTAACAGAAATTAGTGCACAGGTTTATGCGGAACTATACGTTAGCAAAAAATGAAAATCTTAGATTTCGTCATTAAGGTTCATTTATACCGTAAGTATGACTTCATAACATAGCAATGTTAGCAAAATTATATACAGAATAGTAAAATACTGATAATAAGTTTTCATAACTGTGCAGCGAAAAGTTCTTTAATGGTAAGATGGTTGATGACCATGTCTGGGGGTCGATAAAAATACAATTGGGGCCAGAGATATCGATTACGCAAAAATTCACAATGAAAATACCCAAAATTGAATGAGGGTGGTAAAGAGCAATCAAAAAGTAGTACACAATTAAAACCATTCATGCCTCTACAGTTTCTGATCAGTCCTTTTTCTTAGATCTGACATCTCGTGTTTCTGCTTCATTTAGGCCCAACAACTGTGAATATGTTTAATTACATGTCATGAATAAATGTACAAAAAAGTAGGAGAGGCAGACACGATTTAGTTCTGAGTGTGAATTGAATATCACTTGCTGGCGTAGGGCCACCGCGCGTTTGTTTACCTTGCGTTGAAGGCGGCAGTGGAAGCTCTTCGCGCAAGTTGTGGACCTGATAAACTATTCTAAATCTCTCTCGAGTGTTAAACCCCAGTCGGATACATTTCGTATGTCTTCGGAGAAGCCGAGATTGCTAGTTATTCCCCAGCTAAGTTAAATGGCATAGTACACGCAATTTGGCTGGAATAGCGCGTACATCGTTACCCTGAAATTGCTCGCAAGTGTTAACTGTCAGTGCTCGATGCGATTCTCTGTACTATGAGACTTTGAAGTTTAACTCCTCACGAATTAAGGTGAGCTTGTGAAAAAGTTTTCACATAATGCGTCACGCAGTTGTCTCAGCACAGCGCGAGGCCCCTAACACAAACACTCAATGATTTTCAGCAAGAGAAGAGCCAAATACTCCATGTGCAATTTGCCTGTATCAAAGCTGGTGGCCACGCGCAATCAGGGCGTTTGTACTTCTTATAAGTCCACACACTAGAGTTATTGTGGTCCACCACACACCTCGTTTCTTTTGTAGCGCAGGGTTTAACTTCTGCAACGTATTACAGAGATAAACAGCTTTTTAACTCATGCGATTCTTAACACAGGTGGCTATAATGAGGTACCAATGTTTTGATTTGGGTTTCTCCGGACCTTTTATCTGGGAGCTCCCGCCATGTTCCCGTTGTAAGGATTTCCATAAGGTCATCGTTTAAAGTGGCCAAGGAGTTCTTTTGCCGGTGTCAATCTCCTTTTCTTCAGAACTGCATATCATAGCTCGGGTCGGTTAAGAGGGAGGAAAGGGTTACATCTAAATGAAAGGAAAAACGCAAATGAAACTGGTGGAAATTAATTTTGAAAAGGGGTAAAGTTAATAAAGAAAGTAAATATGCGGCCGTTACATTAACTAGCGGTAATTAGATATTTGAGATTTGGGGAAAATTACGGTCGCCAGTCCTAAGGCAAATTACTATAGTAACTGAAAAAGAAAGGTTATTACACATATAATTAGCACTAGAAGCGTGGCAACTGAAGGTTGACACGTGTAGTGTGAAAACTGAAAGTTTGTCAGAAGTAATAAATTTCGCTACACTCTGACTTAATTTAGCAAAAGAATTAATAAAACCGGAAAATCGAAAGTGAATTTAGTGACTGAAGTTAATAGTGAGCTTTCTTTCTGAAGCACATCGAAATTCAGTAAAATACGGTTAGTCTTTGACTACCTCAACAATCATTTCAAAAGCAACTTGACTCTACGCAATATAGAAATAAGAGATTTAACTTTGAACTTGAATTAAATGATTCTGAACAATTAACAATAGTAAAATTTTGTACGTACCAAGCTGAGCTGCAGTCACAGGTAAGCTAAAATACGGTAACAAAACTCGCACTCTTAATTTGTGCTAGTGAAATCTAAATATTGTAGCCAGCTATGAATACTTTAACTGAACTTTGAAATTAAGGCAGTGAAATTGAATTATATTATTTTAATGCTGGTGTTTGAATTTCAACGACACTCGGGTTCATTTCGGAAAAGGAAGGGACCCTGCTTGGCAATGCAATTGGGACTATGAGCAACAAAGGTTCATGCTAAGTTGCTGTAATTTTGTGATGCAACAATTTTAAAAGCTGAGGTCTGCCATACAGTTCTGAAACTTTACGTGCTTTTAGTCTTCCTTGTTGGTTGATTGAAGGTTTGAAGTCGTTGATCGAGGAAGTGGCGACAGTCACTCATTGTCGGCCGTCGCTGTTGCAGAAGCTGGATGTTGGCACGCCTTCTTCTCGACACGGTCACCAGACGAAACGGGCTCTTGATGTGCGCCAGCTAATGCTTCCCGTCCGCGACACCATGTCAGAAACTATCATCGCAAGTCGAGCGCAATTACATGCTGCCAAACCCCGAAAGCGCGGCAACTCGCGGGAGCTTCACACAACACACCTGCTCAATCGCACTACTCCAACCAGACCCCCTCGCTGCCCGCGTTCCACGCGGCAGAGTTCACACTCCCAAAGATCCTACACACTTTCGTTCTTCACACGACCTATCGATGTATTCGTTCGATAGCATAGTTTTCCCTAGGCAAGACGCAGCGTAAAATACAAATAATATTTACAAAACAAACCAATTATACATCGACATAAATGCATATATATATATATATATATATATATATATATATATATATATATATATATATACAAATAGTAAAACAATTACAATATATAAAGACACAGAAATGTTATATCTTCAGGTAACAAAATAAGGAAAAAATTATGGTACAATAGATGGAAATAGGAGGATATGCATTTCCGGCGTTACAAAATCCTGGGTTATTTATTACATCCGCATGTGTGATGGTATTCCCTGTGTATTATCTGTAAGAAGCCCAGCCGCAGGCCATGGTGTCCGAGCAGTTGTAAGTGCTTCAGTCCGGAACCGCGCGACTGCTACGGTCGCAGGTTCGAATCCTGCCTCCAGTGCAATTCTGCACCTACCACTCCCTCTCGGACTATCGTACAGCGTCAGCCACACTTATCACGCATTGCGACTCAGATTACACGCTTCAAAATGGAATTTAATCAGTTAACGCGTTTTACAGTACACGAACTTTCGTTACTTCTGCGCAGCAAAAATGAGGCCTACAGGTTGGCGTTTTAAGTGTATGACATAACGTAGAAAGCTATTTAGTGCTGCCTAAAACGAGAACTTAGCATTCCCTCAGTTGCAGTATCCGCTGATTATCTTAATCACACCAGAATGGAACTTCACGTACGTAAACTGCACGTAAACAACCGACAAGTGTGAAAGACTCTAAATCAAACAAATTAAGAATTAAGCTACATTCTAGAAATATGAAGTTTATAATGAATGAACACGCTCAAATTAGACTTTTGGAAGGAAAAACAGAACAATGAAGCTTGATTCTGTAAGTTAGTTGCGCCAAACCATAAACAAATACGCAACTACAACCGCACCTTACGATCTTTTCACGTTTTCTGGATTAATGCGTAAATGAAAGTGAAAGCTTTAACAGTAAGCTTAAAAGACGCACTAGTACACGCATTTATCGAGAACTTGTATGTAACTGTCATTACAATCTAAATAACTTACCCTTACCAGAGCGCAGAAACTCAGACGTGTCGCCAGGCCCAGAGCAGCCAACCTAAATAAGACGGATTCTGCTGTTGCCACAAGCCGCAGACGACCTTGAGAATAATGTGCTGCTTGAAAATCGTCAACCTTAGTGTATATTTCAGTATTAATACTGCCTCGCCCATTGAACAGAGTGACGAAGAAGTACCGTCATTAATTTGATACGGCATTCAGGCTGAATATGAAAGGGGAGTGTCCTATTTGCCGTGTCGGCTTTCAAGAAGTTTTGACCATAATTGTGAATGAATTTGCGAATCTGATAAATGCTCTCAACTTCTTCAGCATCGATATAATCGTATTCTTTGGAAGTCTGCGCTTTGAGACCAAAGATAAGTCAGACAGTAGCAGGCAGTTTGTGTTAGTCTGTCAGTGTTCTCGGTTTGAAAAGTATGGAAGGTGGCCCGCCGTGTAGTGGAGGCAGTATTCTTTAAAAGGGATTTTGTAATAATATGTTTTTGAGGAATACTAAAGATGTTGAGCAAATATTGAAGAAAGAATCACAAACTAAAGTGTTAAGGTAATCCAGTTTTTTTAATATTTGTAACTCTGTAGTTCCTTGTTAGAACATTGCGTATGGCTGAAGTTTGCTGTAGAAACGTTATAATGTAACATATGGTTTTGTCTTGTAAATGATACAAGTGTCAAATAAAGTAATTGTACACAGGAAAATTATTAAATAATATTTTGATGATTTGTCTATTTTTGAAAACTTTATGAATGGGTGTATTGTTGTTGTAACTTAATGAATCATAGTTATACTTGGAGTTTTCATTCTCATTTATCGCTCTTTAAGTTTAGGTCCTCATTTCTCATTCTTTACCTCTACTCAATGTGTGTATACTAGCATTTCACATCGCGAGCTGTGTGCTGCAGAAGTATTTTTATGAAAGTTATAAAATATGGTCTTGCACTGCACAGCGCAGGTACGGTAAATGAAATTAAATTTTTGATAGTTTCATCATAATCTTAATAGTAACAGACTGCATAATAGACTAGCGTTCCTTGGACACAGGTAAGCCAATGGAAAGACCAAAGGATAATATGTTCAAATAGGGATATGCCGAAAAAGAGCTCTCCCAATGTGGAGGAAAGCAAACGATCACACAGCTGCTGACCTGTCCATCCTTGTTGGCCCCATGCACTTTCCAAGACCTCTGGATGACCAATGACGCTGCAGTGAAGTGTGCCGAACACTGGAGAGAGATATGAGCCTGGCTATACACAGTAACGACGACTTATATATGAATGTATAACTATTATTTATTTGTATTCGTAACCTAGTATATATAGCCTATTAATTAATTACAGATGTAGCTCAGACACGATTGAATAAATAAAGCCATTGATTTTAATTACCACCAAGTTTCATGTCCATTGTAAGGCGCAGTGATTGTCAGAATGTATTTGTGAAAATGGAAGCACCTGTTCAAAAGCTTAATATCAGCAGACGTTTTCAGTAAAGTGCCATCTTATGTGTTTTCAAGCAGTTTCATCAGAAAGTCAGATGCATTAAATTTTATGTTCATTTGCTGTGTAGTTAGAATAACAGTTCTGATAAAGTGATTGTTAGCAAGACTAAACATAAAGATTAGCTATTTTGAGGGACATCATTTTTACATGAGTTATGTGTTTTGCACTCAGATAGTGTATGTAAGTTTGACTGAAAACGGGTGCTTTCTCACAGGCGAATTTTTTGAAATAACGGCTAGTGCGAATTTCACATCGTGTAGCGTGTGCTTCACATACTTCCGTTCAAAGTTTATTTTTAACATTTTTCGGTCACCCTGCAGTGAAACTACCGTATTTCAATATCAAAATAAGTTTTATAGATTTTTCAGATACCAACCAGACACATACAAACACGAGTTCACAAGTTTAACATTAAACTGTAACCTATCGGCCTTTTCCGCCAGGATATGCTAGTCTGCTGATTTTATGCCTTTAGATAAAGTTTTTTTTTCAGCCATATACACATTAAAATTTAATTATAGACTTTGCAGTTACTTTCAAGATTTGTGACGTAACAATCGAAGGGATGACACACTGTATACCACTGCAGCAACGCAGTTAGTTTTGCTTATTTCCTGCCAGTGAACAATAAGAATTTTATGGAGGTTCTTTGAGGAGGAGGAGAGTTTTGTATATTTTCTGCAATTTTGAATATCGATTTGTGAGAAGTATTTTGCAGAGCGTAGTGTAACTGATATTGTTTCGTTTTAGGCATTTATAGTTCTATATTCGCGCCACTAATCTTTGTTATTGCTAATGATATACTCCCAGTTAAAAGTACTTTTGATTATTGAACCTTGAACTGTTATATGCTGAGACACACTGTGTTTTCGTAGTACACACTAATTTGGCCCTCTGCTGAAGTATAGACATTTACAATCCAGTGATGCTATCAAAAATTTAGCTTACTTTGTAGAGTAAATTCGATGTGTGGTAAATTAAATATTTTTCTGTTTACGTTTGCTTTTATAGGAAGTGGTTTTTAGTAGTTACCTGTGTAGTACTGACCTTATGTCTTTGAGAGTTTTCCTTTTTGTTTTCTTTGTTACTATAAATTCATTAAAACGTCAAAAGCTGCCAGAACTAGGTCAAATGCTAGACGTTACAGATGACGTGTAGAGAAATGGGATAATTGAACAGGGATCCTCTCACAATATTGATTTAACTGAGACCGATAGGACACTGTCTGACAGGGTTGATCAGGGTAAGTTTCCGGTATCAAACATGGAACAAGAAAGTCCATCTGGGGATTCTGCTCTGGAAACTGAGCCTGTAAGATGCAATTTGACACAACAATTAGATTTTGGAATTAGATATTCAGGTTTTTCGTCCACAACTGTCGACCAAACTGAGCTAGTCTCTACTCCTTCTGGTAGTAGCGCCAAAGGTGAGGACAACTATATTTTACTGATACTGTAATCACAGAGTAAAGTTTAATGATCTGCTGTAGAAAACGGGTCAGAAAATTTGAAGTATGTGACAGAGAATAGAACAGAAAATTAGAAGAACGTGACAGAAAACAGCCCAGCAATCTGGAACAGATTAATAAAAATTTAGAGAGGAACTTTGGGCCGACTTAAATGACAAAACTACACAGGATAAGCAAGATGTACGTTAGGATTTGAACCTTGTAATAAATGAAGCGCATCCGGCGAACAACTCATACTATACAAATAAGTTGTGAAATCACCAGTGAACAAAATGAGCAGCGTGATACTATTAGTAATCAAATTGAGGAACAGTTGTTAGATATAACCGCTCGTAGTCCTGTTAACACAGAGACTTGAGGACCAAACACTAGACTTAAGGGAAATCATTGTTTTTGACTTGGCAACTAATTATATGCCTTGGTCAGATGATGACAGTGAATGTGAAACAGATGTACATCCCCAAGCAGTACAAAACATATATGGTAGTGGATTTTAGTGACACTTTCTTAGGAAAAGCATTTTTGACGTGGATCAGAGGAGAGACGAATAAAGTTTGGCCAGTTTGATGATATTAAAGATACCTTGTTGAAAGAGGAGGTGGACAATCAAAACATCTTAATCCATGCTGTAGCGTTAGTTTACGTTGGACGGGTCTCTTTATCAGGCGTATTGGAGTCAGGTAGTCCTATTTTGGTTATCACCGAGTCAGCTTTCAGCACATGTCAGGAATGAAGTGTTTGTTCAGCATTTCCATTGCAACTAATCAAAATTAATAGTGCCATTACTGCAAAAATTGTACATGTCAGAAACCAAACACTTTTGGATTTAGTTTGCCAAGGTCATTAGTTTTCTGCCAACTTCTTCATTGTACCCCTTCTTACCGCATAAGTGATAGCATCAAAAGTGTCAAATGAGGATATGTATATATATATAGGGTGGCCCATTGATACTGTCGAGGCCAAATATCTCAGAAATAAGCATCAAACGAAAAAACTACAACGAACGAAACTCGTCTAGCTTGAAGGGGGAAACCAGATGGCGCTATGGTCGGCCGGCTAGATGGCGCTGCCATAGGTCAAACGGATATCAACTGCGTTTATTTTTAATAGGAACCCCCATTTTTTATTACATATTCGTGTGGTACGTAAATAAATATGAATGTTTTAGTTGGACCACTTTTTTCACTTTGTGATAGATGGCGCTGTAGTAGTCACAAACGTATAAGTACGTGGTATCACGTAACATTCCGCCAGTGTGGACGGTATTTGCTTCGTGATACATTACCAGTGTTAAAATGGACTGTTTACCAATTGCGGGAAAGGTCAATATCGTGTTGACGTATGGCTATTGTGATCAAAATGCCCAATGGGCGTTTGTTAGGTATGCTGCTCGGTATCCTGGACGAGATCATCCATGTGTCCGGACCGTTCGCCGGATAGTTAAGATGTTTATGGAAACAGAAAGTGTTCAGCCATGTGTGAAACGTCAACAACGACCTGCAACAAATGATGATGCCCAAATAGATGTTTGAGCTGCTGTCGCGGCTAATCCACACACCAGTAGCAGACAAATTGCGCGAGAATCGGGATTCTCAAAAACGTCGGTGTTGAGAATGCTACATCAACATCGATTGCACCCGTACCATATTTCTATGCACAAGGAATTGCTTGGCGACGACTTTGAACGTCGTGTACAGTTCTGCCACTGGGCACAAGGGAAATTACGGGACGATGACAGATTTTATGTACGCCTTAGCGAGGAAGCGTCATTCACCAACAGCGGTAACGTAAACCGGCATAATATTCACTAGTGGGCAACGGAAAATCCGTGATGGCTGCACAAGTGGAACATCAGCGACCTTGGCGGGTTAATTTGTGGTGCGGCACTATGGGAGGAAGGATAATTGGACGCCATTTTATCGATGGAAATCTAAATGGTGCAATGTATGCTGATTTCCTACGTAATGTTCTACCGATGTAACTACAAGATGTTTCACTGCATGACAGGATGTCGATGTACTTCCAACACGATGGATGTCCGGCACATAGCTCGCGTACGGTTCAAGCGGTATTGAAGAGCATATTTCATGACAGGTGGAATGGTCGTCGAAGCACCATGCCATGGCCCGCACGTTCACCGGATGTGACGTCCCCGGATTTCTTTCTGTGGGGGAAGTTGAAGGATATTTGCTATCGTGATCCACCGACAACGCCTGACAACATGCGTCAGCGCATTGTCAATGCATGTGTGAACATTACGGAATGCGAACTACTCGCTGTTGAGAGGAATGTCGTTACATGTATTGCCTAATGCACTGAGGTTGACGGACATCATTTTGAGCATTTATTGCATTAATGTGGTATTTACAGGTAATCACGCTGTAACAGCATGCGTTCTCAGGAATGATGAGTTCACAAAGGTACATATATTACACGGGAACAACCGAAATAAAATGTTCAAACGTACGTACGTTCTGTATTTAAATTTTAAAATCCTACCTGTTACCAACTATTCGTCTAAAATTGTGAGCCATATGTTTGTGAGTATTACAGCGCCATCTATCACAAAGCGAAAAAAGTGGTCCAACTAAAACATTAATATTTATTTATGTACTACACGAATATGTAATAAAAATGGGGGTCCCTATTTAAAAAAAAAAACACAGTTGCTATCCGTTTGACCTATGGCACCGCCATCTAGTGGGCCAACCATAGGGCCATCTGGATTCCCTCTTCAAGCTAGACAAGTTTCGTTCTTTGTAGTTTTTTCTCAGCATTGTCGTCGGCTACATTCTTCGTCGTCTTCAGGGCTACAAAATAGTAAGACTGTTAAGAGAAAAATTATAAACTGACATAACCATTACCCCGCAGCATACCCTTCACAAAGTATGGTTAATCTGAATAATAAGCTGCAATCGTTAAAACTTGTATGGCACCTGTGTTGTCATTGTCCTCAGACATTACTACCAAGCAGGTCCCCTTTTTCTTTCCATGAAACCACCGAGTATCGTAAATCTTAGGTCTATATCTTTGCTTCCGCCGTTTTGCAAATAGATGGCAGTAGCGGCAAGTAGGGTTCAGATGGTTTTCATAGGTGTAGTACAACAAGCTTAGGCATCTGTAAACACAATGCCATAAAAATATTACTCAGTTTGTGATTGCATCATAAGGTTATTCACGATTAAGTACGACAACTTACGTACCCATTTCTCGCCACTTGCGGGAAGTTTTAATTTTCTGTTTTAACGTGACGAAATATGCGGCAGTGGCTCTTAAATGCTTGGTAAGACCAATGGTGAGGGAACTGTTAGAGGAAAAAGGTACAGAGAAGAACGGTGATTTTGGTGTCGAAGACCGGCATGGCGTTGGAAGGCAGAACGTTTTCGTAGCTACTGAAACAAACGAAGACAGCCACAGGACATCATTATCGAAAGAAATTGATGCGTTCGAGTCCAGCACTGAAACACAGACGGCCACAATACAGCGATAGACACGTAAAGGTAATTTTGCAGCAAGTCAGTGATCGATCCCCTGTCGCAAAACCCGTCAAAATATACATGGAAACGTGAAATGAGAAGTCCTATCCCTCACGCCGTATTCTCCATACGTTGCTCTCTCTGACTACCCCCTTTTTCGATCAGTGGCGTACATTCTGGCTGACGAACACTTCCGATCAAATGAACAAGTGCAAACTTGATTCCATACATGTATCCTCACAAAAGACTCCCAGCTCCTCCACCACTGCATTCATATGCTATCCGAAAGATGGGAGAATATAGTGGTCAGCGATGGGCAGTACTATGAATCATAATTTTTTTGTTCTTCACAATAAAGTATCGAACTTCGAGGAAAAACGGCGGAAGCAAAGTTGTAGACCGAGTATACGAAAACTGATTAACATTTACTGTCGGATTTGATTGTTTGCTTATGACCAGATTGGGTTTAAATTTTCTGCCTCAGTAATTGTTTATCCTTGTAGTGTATAATAGAGGCTTAACTAATTTGTAATTTTGTGTATTAACTATTTTTTTTGTCATCAGTCTACTGACTGGTTTCATGCGGCCCGCCACAAATTCCTTTCCTGTGCTAACCTCTTCATCCCAGAGTAGCACTTGCAACGTACGTCCTCAATTATTTGTTTGACATATTCAAATCTCTGTCTTCCTCTACAGTTTTTGCCCTCTACAGCTCCCTCTAGTACCATGGAATTCATTCCCTCACGTCTTAGCAGATGTCCTATCATCCTGTCCCTTCTCCTTACCAGTGTTTTCCACGTATTCCTTTCCTCTCCGATTCTGCGTAGAACCTCCTCATTCCTTGCCTTATCAGTCAACCTAATTTTCAACATTGGTCTATAGCGCCACATCTCAAGTGCTTCGATTCTCTTCTGTTCCGGTTTTCCCACAGTCCATGTTTCACTACCATACAATGCTGTACTCCCGACGTACATCCTCAGAAATTTCTTCCTCACATTAAGGCCGGTATTTGATATTAGTAGACTTCTATTGGCCAGAAATGCCTTTTTTGCCATAGCGAGTCTGCTTTTGATGTCCTCCTTGCTCCGTCCGTCATTGGTTATTTTACTGCCTAGGTAGCAGAATTCCTTAACTTCATTAACTTCGTGACCATCAATCCTGATGTTAAGTTTCTCGCTGTTCTCATTTCTACTACTTCTCATTACCTTCGTCTTTCTCCGATTTACTCTCAAACCATACTGTGTACTCAGTAGACTGTTCATTCCGTTCAGCAGATCATTTAAGTGTTCTTTAATTTCACTGAGGATTGCAATGTCATCAGCGAATCGTATCAGTGATATCCCTTCACCTTGTATTTTAATTCCACTCCTGAACCTTTTTTTTATTTCCATCATTGCTTCCTCGATGTACAGATTGAAGAGTAGGGGCGAAAGGCTACAGCCTTGTCTTACACCCTTCTTAATACGAGCACTTCGTTCTTGATCGTCCACTCTTATTATTCCCTCTTGGTTATTGTACATATTGTATTTGACCCGTCTCTCCCTATAGCTTACCCCTACTTTTTTCAGAATCTCGAACAGCTTGCTCCATTTTATAATGTCGAGTGCTTCTTCCAGGTCGACAAATCCTATGAAAGTGCCTTGATTTTTCTTTAGCCTTGCTTCCATTATTAGCCGTAACGTCAGAATTGCCTCTCTCGTCCCTTTACTTTTCCTAAAGCCAAACTGATCGTCACCTAGCGCATTCTCAATTTTCTTTTCCATTCCTCTGTATATTATTCTTGTAAGCATCTTCAATGCATGAGCTGTTAAGCTGATTGTGCGATAATTCTCTCACTTGTCATTTCTTGCTGCCTTCGGAATTCTGTGGATGATGCTTTTCCGAAAGTCAGATGGAATATCGCCAGACTCATATATTCTACACACCAACGTGAATAGTCGTTTTGTTGCCACTTCCCCCAATGATTTTAGAAATTCTGATGGAATGTTATGTATCCCTTCTGCCTTATTTGACCGTAAGTCCTCCAAAGCTCTTTTAAATTCCGATTCTAATACTGGATCCCCTATCTCTTCTAAATCGACTCCTGTTTCTTCTTCTATCACATGAGACAAATCTTCACCCTCACAGAGGCTTTCAATGTATTCTTTCCACCTATCTGCTCTCTCCTCTGCATTTAACAGTGGAATTCCCGTTGCACTCTTAATGTTAACACCGTTGCTTTTAATGTCACCAAAGGTTGTTTTGACTTTCCTGTATGATGAGTCTGTCCTTCCGACCATCATATCTTTTTCGATGTCTCACATTTTTCCTGCAGCCATTTCGTCTTAGCTTCCCTGCACTTCCTATTTATTTCATTTCTCAGCGACCTGTATTTCTGTATTCCTGATTTTCCCGGAACATGTTTGTACTTCCTCCTTTCATCAATCAACTGAAGTATTTCTTCTGTTACCCATGGTTTCTTCGCAGCTACCTTCTTTGTACCTATGTCTTCCTTCCCAAATTCTGTGATGGCCCTTTTTAGAGATGTCCATTCCTCTTCAACTGTACTGCCTACTGCGCTATTCCTTATTGCTGTATCTATAGCGTTAGAGAACTTCAAACGTATCTCGTCATTCCTTAGTACTTCCGTATCCCACTTCTTTGCGTATTGATTCTTCCTGACTAATGTCTTGAACTTCAGCCTACTCTTCATCACTACTATATTGTGACCTGAGTCTATAGCTGCTCTTGGGTACGCCTTACAATCCAGTATCTGATTTCGGAATCTCTGTCTGACCATGATGTAATCTAATTGAAATCTTCCCGTATCTCCCGGCCTTTTCCAAGTTTACCTCCTCTTGTGATTCTTGAACAGGGTATTCGCTATTACTAGCTGAAACTTGTTACAGGACTCAATTAGTCTTTCTCCTCTTTCATTCCTTGTCCCAAGCCCATATTCTACTCTAACCTTTTCTTCTACTCCTTCCCCTACAACTGCATTCCAGTCGCCCATGACTATTAGATTTTCGTCCCCCTTTACATACTGCATTACCCTTTCAATATCCTCATACACTTTCTCTATCTGTTCATCTTCAGCTTGCGACGGCGGCATGTATACCTGAACTATCGTTGTCGGTGTTGGTCTGCTGTCGATTCTGATTAGAACAACCCGGTCACTGAATTGCCCTACCTTCCTATTCATAACGAATACTACACCTGTTATACCATTTTCGGCTGTTGTTGATATTACCCGATACTCATCTGACCAGAAATCCTTGTCTTCCTTTCACTTCACTTCACTGACCCCTACTCTATCTAGATTGACTCTTTGCATTTCCCTTTTCAGATTTTCTAGTTTCCCTACCACGTTCAAGCTTCTGACATTCCATGCCCCGACTCGTAGAACGTTATCCTTTCGTTGATTTTTCAATCTTTTTCTCATGGTAACCTCCCCCTTGGCAGTTCCCTCCCGGAGATCCGAATGGGGGACTATTCCGGAAACTTTTGCCAATGGAGAGATCATCAAGACACTTCTTCAATTATAGGCCCCATGTCCTGTGGATACACGCTACGTGTCTTTAATGCAGTGGTTTCCATGGCCTTCTGCATCCTCATGTCGTTGATCATTGCTGATTCTTCCGCCTTTAGGGGCAATTTCCCACCCTTAGGACAAGAGAGTGCCTTGAACCTCTATCCGCTCCTCCGCCCTCTTTGACAAGGCCATTGGCAGAATGAGGCTGACTTCTTATGCCGGAAGTTTTCGGCCGCCAATGCTGATTATTTATTGAAATTTAGGCAGTGGCGGGATCGAACCCAGGACCGAAGTCGTTTTGATTATGAATCAAAGACGCTACCCCTAGACCACGGGTACTGAAACTATATTCATTTAAAATAACTTAAAATATCACTGGCAAAACTAATAACTAAAGATACAGCACAAATTAAGAGTGCACAATTTCATTTATTCTGTATTTAACTTTGCGAGTGATTTCAGCTGTCTTGATGTGTATTTCATTGTTGTTATTTTAGAAGTAATCTCAGTTACTCTTTTGCTTAAAGTTAATTCAATACAGTCTTTCAATAATCAAAAGTAGATTGCTTGCCCTTTACTAAATTTTGCATTACGTTACACAAAGGTTAATAAAAAAAATTTTTTACATTACCAAACTTTAAATTAACCCAGTTATTTACTTAACCAGTAGCTTCATTTACCGTACTTTGCAGAATAGTCAACGGCAAACTCATTGCTTTCTGATTCATTTACTTTCTCGTGAATGTTGTGGTGTGGAAAAGCGTGACAATCACGCCAGTGATTATTTACTTGAATTCCTTTGCTATTACTTTTCTTTAGATTCTGGTGACACATTGCCCTAGCGGGCTGGCGAGCGTTATTTATCCCCTTTTTAGCAAATCAGTATATTCTTTGTATTATCCGTAATGTTTGTTGTAAATATTATGTGGCCCCATTTTTCCCCCTGTGTGGTTCGTAAGCGATTGCAGTGTGTTCCACCCATTTCAAAATTATCATCAATACTTCGATTAGGTTTAGAATAGATTCTTCCTTCAGAAGAGTGTTCTACACTCTCCTCCAAGTAACTGGTGATGTTTTCCTTCGTTAACGATAGCCTTCCTCACTGTAAAATTTCATTATTCATATGTGATCACGGTCAGTTCAATAGGCCGATTATGATGGGAGAGGTTACAGAGTGTTTAAAAATACATCTTTTGACCGTAAGTGTTATTAGCACATCTTTCATGGTGATACCTTAAGTTCACTGTTTTTTTTTTTTTTTGTTTCTTTTTTTGCCTTCAGAATGATATTCACAATACATATGCATTACATTAAAAGTTTCGTGTAGTCAAGATAGTGAAACGTAGAGCCAAAGATGATTGGCTGCTCAGAATAAATTAACAATCGCCTATACATGTACGGGTCTATGATAAAAGAGGGTGTGCTAACATTCGAAAAACCGGCATACTTGACCAGAAATATTCGTTACGTATTTCCCAAGCTCTGAGCTGGTTGAAATATTTTTAATCTTAGTTTGAAAAGTAGCTGGAGAAAAAAAATTAAGAACTGAGAACGGGTATACAAAAAATGACTAATAAGTAGTTACAATATAAAGACTTAGGCTGTCGTTTCAGCAGTCTCTCAAAACAGCGATCAATATAGTATTTACCGGTGGTCCCCAAAGAAATTTGCTGTCGCTCGTTGGAGTTCACCAACGGATTTTGAAACAGCGGGCTGTTATATTTCAGCCTGTGTAGGTAGAACAGAAATGTAAAGTCTAATTTATGGTAGTGCGGCCAGCGAATGATCATGACAGCAGCGTCCACATTGAACAGAAGAGCGTAAACACGAGCAGTGTTGCGCAAGCACGCGTGATATGTTGGGTTCACGATTTAATAACCACAACTCTTCAATAAACGTTGTAAAATGCATTAAAATATTAATTGCTCGCATAGTAACGGCCGACATTGCCCCGAAATTTAATATGTAGATTAGCATGTTATTAAATTTTCAACAGATCTCTCGTGCATTAGCAAATATTTCACAAATAAAGTACACTCGTAACAATTGTGGGACGTTTAAAGTAGATTAATGATGGAGGTGAAATGGGATTATATTTCTTTGAACGAAATGTTATAAATATCTTTTTTGGTATTCTAATTTAGGAATTTCTTTTTCTTTCCTCCCTAATGAATGCATATGCCGTAATTATATTACGGATATCGTAAAAAGGTATATCTATACCAATAAAACTGGCAGTCGTATTACGCGTATTGTCTGTATATTCCGGTTCCAACAGGAAAGGTGCGTATGTGTTCAGTTCACGCTGCATGTATCTTTTTGCGTGTCGCGTGAATGGACGAAAAAGACATTGCTATGCTTAGTTTTCATGTCTACAAGGGCACTGAATCAAAGAACATTACATCACTGGCAGGAAGTAGTAGGTGTTACGTTTGAAACTGGACAAAAAACTGATTGTATGATTCTGCTTACTGTAGACCACCATTTAAATTTTGTTTAAGCAATTAGTCAACAACCAAATAGTTTTTTGTGTACCACATACGTTTTTAGGTGACACTTCCTTCCAGTACATATTGCCAAAATACAATAGCAGTAATAAGACACACAAAGAAGCTCAAAAAACATCTCAAAGCTCAGAAAAGGACCAAGAAAACAACAGTGAGTATAAGTTTGAATGTACTTTTCTACGAGACTCTAAAACATAGCCATATTTCTCCGTTTACGCTATTAACTACAAAGGCAGGTGCTGCAAATGGCATGCTTCATTAATCACAGATTTGTGGCTGAAATATATATAAACACAAAATATTGATTAATTTAATGGTAACAGATAACATGCACAAAAATCAACGGCAGCTACATCGCAGTCTGCATGAACTGCAAATTTACGGAAATTCTACCCTTAAATATTGAAATAAGGTAAATATAGGAATATAGGACTACTGAGGGTTGTAGAACCTTGGTAAATGAAGTTTGGTTAAACACAAATATAGGTTCATAATTTTCCAGAAAGTGGACACTGTTAATTTTGTATGAGAAAAGTAGTTGCGAAAATGAAAATATTATGTGATTAGAGAGTAGCTTGCCATAGTTACCAATAGTACTAATGTCACGTGATAGGTTTAAGAGTTGGCTGCAAAGAATTGGTTAGAAAGTACGTAAATACGTTTCCATGAAATGGATGTGGCGATAATTTTCACTTTGCAGTATTCTCTGATCTGTAAGATACAGGCATACTAACATAATGTATATAACGAAAAGTTCATTTTAGTCGACAATGACATGTGTGTGGAGAACAAATATCCAAATGACTATTAATTTCCACGTATGAGGTATAGTTTTAAAATTGTAATTATCACCACCAAAATTTATGATTTAAGCCTTAAATATTGTGCTAGTCCCCATGTACATCGTTTCAACCTGCTATGCGACACATTTTTGCCAACGACGAGCTATTTGTCAAAGGCCTTGATTGTAAAGTTGTGCATTTTCTTGGTTCAGATAACGTTTCATCTCGAAAATCATCTCGTCCTAATTCTGGAAACGCTTTCCTGGAAGAGATTTACCAAGCCAAAGAAACAGAAGGTCGTGGGATCCATGTCAGGAGAATACAGAAGTTGAAGCAAAATTTTATAATTCGAAGATGTAGCTACAATAAAGTCGGAGACAGAAGACACTTCGCAAATCCAGGGAGTGTGGTGTGGCTGCCAGCCACGTCCATCGCAACAAATGCCGAAACTAGATCTTGTATGCCTTTCGGTGTTCGTCACGGCACTGAAGACGGCTGTTGTTTTCACCAAAGGCCATTTTTGCTTGGAAACTGAGGTCTGGAACAGTGCTGCCAGTTGTCAAGGATCTCCTTTCGTCAACACAATTATACTGTGTCTGGGCCCTACGCAGAAGGAGGTGGTGTGTTGCGGATCATAACAACACTTACGTAAAGATTTTCGCGACTTACTCCTTTTACGTGGGTAAGCGTCATCTATTTGTAAAAAAATTCAAACCAATGACTTGTTAATTTTTCTTGACGAATTAATCCGTTCCAGTTGTACTTGAGAATTCCTTTATTTGGATGACATCGTACGCTCGACTTGGGTGTCAGGATGTCAATCCCGTCTTCAGGGGCTAAGGAAAACAAGGGTGTGGGTGTTGGAGAAAAGAATTCCTTTATTCCCACATAAATTTGGCAATAACTTAACACTGCACACATGAATTATTTGTGAAGACATGAACAGCACGGAATAACTAACAAAAGCTAAGTCAAAGAATAACTATATCACTGCACATAAATTAACACTTCACGGAATGTTTATGAAGCACTGTACACTTGTATGGATCGATTGTCAGAAATAGGTCACTACATGACTGGCCCCTTTAATGCTAACGATACAGCAGCTTAAATTTCTCACGCCGTCCAGCTCTTGTAACTACTTATTTTTTGAAACCGGGCGGTGCGTCACGTGTGTCAGTGGCTGTGTCAGGGAGTGGTGTAGTAGTCCTCGACGTCGGTCTTGGTGTTGCAGTGACCGGTGTTCGCTGAGCGTTGTGGTGTTCATGGGGTACAGGAACACATCTTGTAGCTTCTCCTGTCTTCTCTGGTTTGTGTTCATTGGTAGCTGTGGTGTCTGATGCCTCCAGAAATTGAGGCTTGATACGGTCCACTGCAACTGTTGTGAGTGTACCGTTAATGATTATGCGGAAAGTATTGGTATCCCTACTGACTACCAGACATGGTCCGTCAATGGTGGCTGCAGTGGTTTACGCACAGTATCATTGCGTGAGAATACATGCGTGTACTTGTCTAGCTCCGCAAAAACGAACGAGTGTCTTCCAAGCTGGTTTCTAGGCATTGTTGGTCTCAGTTGGCGTATGTGCTCTCGTATTGTTGTGGCTAATTCTGAGGCTGTGATTGTATCATCTGCCATGCTGTGCAGAAATTCTCCAGGTAGGCGTAACGTTTGTCCGGACACCAGTTCTCCTACTGTTGCTGTAAGATCACTTTTGAATGACGTTCGTAGACCCAAAAGCACGATAGGTAGTGCCCCTGTCCAATTCGGTGTTGCGTGACATCTCAATGCTGCCTTTAACTGTCGATGAAGATGCTCAACTATGCCATTGGATGCGGGGTGGTATACCGTACACTGCATGCAAACAAGCCCCCACACAGTGAGATGATCTATGGCCAATCTCCCACTACTGTATAACGATCTTGATTGTTCCAGGAATGTAGCAGCTGCAGCAACTGGGACACATCGCCATCGCTTGTCACGGTAATGATGCATGATACCTATACTAACAAATCCAACCTTGCATGAGCTATCGCAGCTAGTAAGCCACTACTGCTCTTACCACCCATCCCATTGTCGCAGAGGTTTTTTCCCACGGCACGAGCCATGGCACTTTTTTCCCTCTGCTCTTCAAATCGCTACCCTCACTCGCGTTTCGTTTACTATCTATCACCTGATGGACCGTGTTAATGCGTAGCCTTACCCAGACGCACGGATAACGTCACAGCCCAGCATCCTGTGATCCACTTACTAGACACCTAACATGTTTACGGAGGTGACAGTAAAACTATTGGTTTGGTCACCACGTTGGTGCGGGCGTGGAGGGGCCCCATCTCTGTTTTGCCGTGGTGCGTATGCGTTTCGTACCTAACAACGTAGCCAATGCTTTGAAAACGTTGGCTTCAAATTGTCGTCCTTGATCAGTTGTAATTCTCAGTGGAACTCCAAACCGGGCAATCCAGCCACGAAAAAATGTTTGAGCTATAGTTTCTGCAGTGATGTCCTTCATTGGAAATGCCTCAGGCCACCTATTAAATCTGTCAATCTCCGTGAGGCAATAACAGTAGCCTTCCGATGTCGAGAGTGGGCCGATGATGTCAACATGCACATGGTTAAAACGCTGATTTGGTGAGTGATTTTATTCCTCTGGCACGCCAAGCATTGCTTCACAAATGTTTTACAGTCTGTGTGCGTACATGGCAATACAAAGTTTTGTTTGACCAATCTGAGCGTGGCTCTTATTCCTGGGTGTGACAGATTGTGCATTGATGCAATTGCCTGTGTTCTGAACTGCTGTGGCACAAATGGACGTATCTTTCCTCTTGCTACGTCACAGTACAACTCAATGCTTGCTTCAGGAAATGTCACGAACTGTAGCTTCAATCCTTTCTCTTGTAGCAATAGATCACGCAACTCACTATCACATTGTTGCGCATGCGCGAGGGCGTCGAAATCAGTGGCCTTTGTCACTGCTTCCACCTGTGTGATGTCATCTGCTACTGTGGACACTGCTTCTATGCGAGAAAGTGCATCAGCTGGAACATTTAGCTTCCCTTCCACATACACAATACTGGTCGTCAACTGACTGATATAATCTAAGTGCCGCAGATGCCTGGGCGATGCTTTCTCTGGCTTTACCTTAAAGGCATAGGTAAGCGGTTTATGATCTGTGTAAATCGTGAACTGTCGTCCTTCTAATGCGTGTCTGAATTTTTTTACAGCCGCATAAGCGGCGTACAGCTCACGGTCATATGTTGCCTAACGTTGCTGAGATGGTGACAACTTAAGACTATTGAATGCAATTGGCGGCCATAGCCGATAAATTTGTTGCTGAAGTACAGCACCAATGGCAGTGGACGAAGCATCAACCATGAGAGAGAGAGTGGAGCATGCGCTACCGGGTGTGCTAATTGTGCGGCCTCTGCTATAGCTTTTTTTATAGCGTGAAACGCGGTGTCCGCCTCGATAGTCCAATGCACACTGTGGTTAGATTTAAGTGCGCCTTTAAGTAGTTCATTCAATGGTGGAGTTATCAGTGCATGATTGCGAATGAAGCGTTGGTAGAAATTCACTACTCCAATGAATCGTCGTAATTCTCTGACTGTGACAGGGCGGGGGTATCCGTTTATGGCCTCTACTTTACTGTGTGGCGGTCGAATACCCTGTGCATTCACCAAATATCCTAAAAAGTGGACCTCTTTCTCACCAAAAACACACTTGGCAGGATTAATTACCAGTCCATGTATGCGTAGGCGGTCAAACACTTGGGCCAAATGCTGTAAGTGCTCCTCTTCCGATGCAGACATCACCAATAAATCATTTATATACACGTAGCAAAATTCTAAATGTCTTGTAACCTCATCCATAAAACGTTGGAGGGTTTGGGCGGCATTACATAGTCCGAATGATATTCGGGTGAATTCAAATAGACCGAATGGTGTTGTCACCGCTGTTTTAGGATTGTCTTCTGCAGCTATAGGGATCTGATAGTAAGCTCGAACTAGATCAATGGTAGAAAATATAGTCTTACCGTAAACATTTGCAGAAAATTCTATATGTGGAACTGGGTACCAGTCTGGAATGGCCCTTGCATTGAGTTGGCGATAGTCACCGCAGGGGCGCCATCCATTGTTCTTTTTAGAAACGATGTGAATTGGAGATGCCCAACTGCTACTAGAAACTCTGCAGATACCTTGTGACAGCATGCTGCGAAATTCCTGCTTTACCACTTGTAGCTTTTCGGCCGTTAAACGTCTAGGCAGAGCGTGAGTTGGCGGCCCTGGCGTGGTCAAAATGTGGTGGACGGTTGTGTGCTTGACTGGTGGGACAGTAGGCGATTGCTGTGTGATCTCGGGGTATCCTTTCAGTAATCGTATATATGGTGTGTCGCCTGTGACTGTGCGTACCTCTAGTGGTGTGATACGACGGACGTTTCCTGTTGTATGCAGACTAGTTGTCAAATCTACTAGTCGCTGACGTCGCAGATCTGGCAGTAAGTCGTAGAAGGACAAAGAAATCTGCTCCGATAATAGGCTGTGATATATCTGCCACTGTAAATTGCCATTCAAACACACGGCGTAGCCCCAAGTTAAGGAATAATGTTAATCGACCGTATGTTCTAATTTTGGAGTCACTGGCAGCGAATAGATAACAGTCGTCACAGCTCCGGCGTGATATTTATTTATTGCCAAATTATAGACCTGTTACCTGATGTTTAAAACAGGTCGTACATCTTACAATTTTCGTTTTTCATCTTTTTACAGTTTTCTTTCCTTTTTTTTTATCTACAACATTTACAAAGAATGGTTCAAAATAACAATAATTTGAGGTTGAAATATAAATAAAATTTTGTTGTTTTTAAGAAGAATATAAAAAGAAGATAGGATAGATGAGAGATATGTTAGTACCATCACCGAGTGTGACTGACGGTGAATACCTCGGAATGGTTTCATCGAGCCGTTGACCGCCAGTCACACACACACACACACACACACAAATGGTTATTAATAGAGAAATATTGTTTCTTATCCTATTTGTTACTAATCCTATGTATTAACTACATTAGGTGTGCATCCATGCACAGCATTTGGTGTTTTCTTGGCTAGATTGTCATCAATTTGCTTATTTACTATCACATCTCAGCTTCCTCCTCTTGTTCCTCCTCATTGTCACTATTTTCGCTGTCACTGTAGGTATCGCTGTCCACCCTCTGGAGATTGTTGTTACGCTGCACATAGGCATGTCTGTGATGTGGTGTCCGCATATACTCTTCATGTGTTGTTTTTTAAATACTGTTTGTCAGTGCGTTTAATTGTGCCCATTGTTCTTCGTCTCTTATTGCGGTGTATATATCTATGTCTGTATCTGTGTAATCTAAGTGTAGTGTATGTCTATTGTTCGCTTATTGCCCGCAGATAGGCGGTTTGCTGGATATACGGACACTTCGGCGACTGTATCGACGAGAAACTGTACTTTTGTTTCGCGGTCTGTCACAAAATGTCGGCGAGTGTTTGCACTGGAAGTTATCGCTGCTACGGTGTCTGCTTCATGTTTCCACTTGCAAGGTGGCGTACACTTCATTACCAAATGTCTTATGGTACCAACATAAGTTCTGTAGTGATGGTGATCGATTGCGACTTTGTGGCCGTCGGCGGCGTGGCCGTTGGCAGTTGTGCGTTGTTTGTAATGCAGCTACCTGTGCGGTCAACTCTCCCAGTTGTGATTGTAGGGAGACTAGCGTCACTGTGGGCGAATTTTCTTGTTGTGGCGTTAATGTTGAGACACCTGATGTGGGATACATTAACCTGTCGGCCGTTTGTGCCAGTGCGTTTAAATCGCCTGCACATACCAGAGAATTTTTTGAGTATATGACGGCAAACGAGACAACCGTATATTTCGTAGCACATCATCAGTTACAGTGTTACTTGCCAGTGTGCGCAAACGTCGTAAGAGTTGTGATCGAGTGCGATGTCCGAGTTCTTCACTGCGCAGTAGCTTCTCTAGCCGTTTTGCCTCTGATTGTGACAAACGCCTTATTAATGCGTTTTTAATGGTTGCATAACAATCGGTATCCGGTGGTGCGGCTAGGATATCTTGTTCTTCTGCTGCTAGATCTTTTGTAAGTGCTGCAACGACATAGTTGTACTTAGTTTCGTCCGCCTATATACGTATGTGCGAGGACGAACTGGCTTTCTAACTGGGCAAACCACAATAGAGGATTATGTAACCAGGATGGTGGAGGTTTTATCGTCACCTTGTTAATTGCACTGCTGGTTTCAGGTTGAATTGAGATTGGCGAATCCGTCATTATCGTGCTGAAACGAGTGCGACGCGGCTGGCGCGGAAGTTACAAACGTGAACGTTGCGGAACTTCGTTAAACGCTAAAGCCGACGCGGATGTTAACGTAGTTCGTCGGGGTCACCAAATGTGGGTGTTGGAGAAAGCAATTCCTTTATTCCCACATATATTTGGCAATAACTTAACACTACACACATGAATGAATTGTGTAGACATGAACAGCACGGAATAACTAACAAAAGCTAAGTCAAACAATAACTATATCACTGCACCTAAATTAACACTTCACGGAATGTTTATGAAGCAATGTACACTTGTAGGGATCGATTGTCAGAAATAGGTCACTACAAGGGCAACAAAGAGAGATATTATAGAAAATTAATTACCATAAAAAGTATACATACAAATGTGAACGTCAGATCATACCCTGATATCCTACGAGAAACTCATAAAAGTATTTGATCTTGTTTATCTGTTTCTATAAATACCATATTGCATAATTATCGTATACGAGTAAAATTCATTAATATTAATGTAGAGAGTGACTCAAAAGTCTGTTTACACGGAGTAATGTACGTTGTTGTTGTTGTGGTCTTCAGTCCTGAGACTGGTTTGATGCAGCAGTCTATGCTACTCTATCCTGTGCAAGCTTCTTCATCTCCCAGTACACTGCAGCCTACATCCTTCTGAATCTGCTTCGTGTATTCATCTCTTGGTCTCCCTCTACGATTTTTACCCTCCACGCTGCTCTCCAATACTAAATTGGTGATCCCTAGATGTCTCAGAACATGTCCTAACAACCGATCCCTTCTTCTAGTCTAGTTGTGCCACAAGCTCCTCTTCTTCCCAATTCTATTCAATACCTCCTCATTAGTTATGTGATTTACCCATCTAATCTTCAGCATTCTTCTGTAGCACCACATTTCCAAAGCTTCTATTCTCTTCTTGTCTAAACTATTTATCGTCCACGTTTCACTTCCATACACGAAATACAAATACTTTCAGAAACGACTTCCTGACATTTAAATCTATACTCGATGTTAACAAATTTTTCTTCTTCAGAAACGCTTTCCTTGCCATCGCCAGTCTACATTTTATATCTTCTCTACTTCGACCATAATCAGTTATTTTGCTCCCCAAATAGCAAAACTCCTTTACTACTTTAAGTGTCTCATTTCCTAATCTAATTCTCTCAGCATCACCCGACTTAATTCGACTACATTCCATTATCCTCGTTTTGCTTTTGCTGATGTTCATCTTATACCCTCTTTTCAAGACACTGTCCAATTCGCTCAACTGCTCTTCCAAGTCCTTTGCTGTCTCTGACAGAATTACAATGTCATAGCGCGAACCTCAAAGTTTTTATTTCTTCTCCATGGATTTTAATACGTACTCCGAACTTTTCTTTTGTTTCCTTTATTACTTTCTCAATATACAGATTGAATAACATCGGGGATAGGCTACAACCCTGTCTCACTCCCTTCCCAACGACTGCTTCCCTTTCCTAACCCTTGACTCTTATAACTGCTATCTGCTTTCTGTACAAATTGCAAATAGCATTTCGCTCCCTGTATTTTACCCCTGCCACCCTCAGAAGTTGAAAGAGAATATTCCAATCAACATTGTCAAAAGCTTTCTCTAAGTATACAAATCCTAGAAACGTAGGTTTGTCTTTCCTTAATCTTTCTTCTAAGATAAGTCGTAGGGTCAGTATTCCCTCACGTGTTCCAATATTTCTACGGAATCCAAACTGATCTTCCCCGAGGTCGGCTTCTACCAGTTTTTCCATTCGTCTGTAAATAATTCACGTTAGTATTTTGCAGCTGTGACTTATTAAATTGCTAGTTCGGTAATTTTCACATCTGTCGACACCTGCTTTCTTTGGGATTGGAATTATTATATTCTTCTTGAAGTCTGAGGGTATTTCACCTGTCTCATACATCTTGCTCACCAGATGGTAGAGTTTTGTCAGGACTGGCTCTCCCAAGGCTGTCAGTAGTTCTAATGGAGTGTTGTCTACTCCAGGTGCCTTGTTTTGACTCAGGTCTTTCAGTGCTCTGTCAAACTCTTCATGCAGTATCATATCTCCCATTTCATCTTCATCTACATCCTCTTCCATTTCCATAATATTGTCCTCAAATACAACGCCTTGTATAGCCCCTCTATATACTCCTTCCACATTTCTGCTTTCCCTTCTTTGCTTTGAAATGGGTTTCCATCAAAGCTCTTGATATTCATGCAAGTGGTTCTCCTTTCTCCAAAGGTCTCTTTAATTTTCCTGTAGGCAGTATCTATCTTACCCCTAGTGAGATAAGCCTCTACATCCTTACATTTGTCCTCTAGCCGTGCCTGCTTGGCCATTTTGCACTTCCTGTCGATATCATTTTTGAGACGTTTGTATTCCTTTTTGCCTGCTTCATTTACTGCATTTTCATATTTTCTCCTTTCATCAATTAAATTCAATATTACTTCTGTTACCCAAAGGTTTCTACTAGCCCTCGTCTTTTTACCTATTTGATCCTCCGCTACCTTCACTATTTCATCCCTCAAAGCTACCCATTTTTCTTCTACCGTAATTCTTTCCCCAATTCCTGTCAATTATTCCCTTATGCTCTCCCTGAAACTCTGTACAACCTCTGGTTCTTTCAGTTTATCCAAGTCCCATCTCCTTAAATTTCAACATTTTCGTATTTTCTTCAGTTTTAATCTACAGTTCATAACCAATAGATTGTGGTCAGAGTCCACATCTGCCCCTGGGAATGTCTTACAATTTAAAACCTGGTTCCTAAATCTCTGTCTTACCATTATATAATCTATCTGATACCTTTTAGTATCTCCAGGGCTCTTCCATGTATACAACCTTCCTTCATGATTCTTGAACCAACTGTTAGCTATGATTAAGTTATGCTCTGCACAAAATTCTACCAGGCGGCTTCCTCTTTCATTTCTCTCCCGCAGTCCATACTCACCTACTATGTTTCCTTCTCTCCCTTTTCCTACTCTCGAATTCCAGTCACCCATGACTATTAAATTTTCGTCTCCCTTCACTACCTGAATAATTTCTTTTATCTCATCATACATTTCATCAATTTCTTCATCATCTGCAGAGCTAGTTGGCATATAAACTTGTACTATTGTAGTAGGCATTGGCTTCGTGTCTATCTTGGCCACAATAATGCGTTCACTATGCTGTTTGTAGTAGCTTACCCGTACTCCTATTTTTTTATTCATTATTAAACCTACTCCTGCATTACCCATATTTGATTTTGTATTTATAACCCTGTATTCACCTGACCAAAAGTCTTGTTCCTCATGCCACCGAACTTCACTAATTCACACTATATCTAACTTTAATCTATCCATTTCCCTTTTTAAATTTTCCAACCTACCTGCCCGATTAAGGGATCTGACATTCCACGCTCCGATCCGTAGAACACCAGTTTTCTTTCTCGTGATAACGACGTCTTCTTGAGTAGTCCCCGCCCGGAGATCCGAATGGGGGACTATTTTACCTCCGGAATCTTTTTCCCAAGAGGACGTCATCATCATTTAATCATACAGTAAAGCTGCATGCCCTCGGGAAAAATTACGGCTGTAGTTTCCCCTTGCTTTTAGCCGTTCGCAGTACCAGAACAGCAAGGCCATTTTGGTTAGTTACAAGGCCAGATCAGTCAATCATGCAGACTGTTGCCCCAGCAACTACTGAAAAGGCTGCTGCCCCTCTTCTGGAGCCACACGTTGGTCTGGCCTCTCAACAGATACCCCTTGGCTGTGGTTGCACCTACGGTACGGCTATCTGTATCGTTAAGGCGCGCAAGCCTCCCCACCAACGGTAAGGTCCATGGTTCATGGGGGGGGGGGGGGTAATGTACGTAGAGAGTTAAAATTTGACACACGCACTTGAAGTAACATGGGATTTTATTGAAAACGAAACGAAGTGCACAAAATGACCAACAGGTGGCGCGTCATACGATACAAAAACAATAACTATCATAACAATTGATGTTCGACGAGGACGATGTTCCCTGTAACAAATACTCAATATGTCGGCCGTCGTTCATCAACAATACCTTTAGTCGACAGACAATGTTTGGAGCAGCACTATACAACATATCTGTAGGTATGGGGAAAAACTGCGTGGGATGTTAGCATCCCTATTGAGGTCTGAAGATCGCGGTAAGGTTTGCTGCTTCTCGTAACCCCACAGTCAATAACTACACGGGTTCCGGTCTGAGGACCAGGGACTATTCTCACCAAGGAAGTGGCGGCCCAGCATGTGATCCTCATCAATCTATGTGCGCAATATATCTTTCAGAAGTGTAGCAACATGGGAAGGAACGCTAACCTGCATGGAAGTCGCGCCTTCTAGCACGTCTTTATCAGTCAGACAAGTGATGACGCGATTGCGCAACGTGTCGGCGTACCTCGCACTCATCACGCTGACATTTTAAACACGATCCTCACGCAGCGTCAGTGACGTGTTGCTGTCCAGCGCCATCTATTGACCAGGTTTTGCACGGGTTTTTGGTTTCAATAAAATCTCATCTTATTTCAGGCATGCGTGCCTAGTTTTACGCCTCCACGTCCGCGAAACAGCCCATTTTCAAATGTTTACGGTCTTCCGGATCACCCTGTATATTATTTTCAAATGTTTACGGTCTTCCGGGTCACCCTGTATATTATCCTCTCGTCATGCCAACACTTCATAAATTCTCGTTGCCAAACAACGTTCTGTAGCCCAACGCAAAAGTGGTCGCGTAGCAACCCACGCCAAAGTAGTCTGCCTTCCCTATAATACGAGGGTTGTCCAGAAAGTAAGGTCTGATCGGTTGCGAAATGGAAATCACAGTGGAAACCAGAAACGTTTTATTTGCAACAGTTAGGTATACCTTCCACCTACTTCTCTACATAGTCGCCGCTCCGACATCGAGTTTTGTCGTAGTGTTGAATCAGCTCTCCGATATTCTCGTCATAGAAAGCAGCCGCCTGTGCTTTCGGCCAGTTATCTGCACTGGTCTGCAGCTCGTTGTCTGTGGAAATATTTTGTCTTCATAGCCAGCGGTTGTTGTGAACAGAGATGAGACTCAGGGGGAGCCAATTAAGGACTGTATTGTGGGTGATCAAACACATCTCTTCCGAAACGCTGCAGGAGCGTCTTCATTGCCCCTGCAGAGTGCGGCCAAGAATTGGCATGAAGAAGGAACTGCTCGACAGATGAGTTATGTGGGCTGCATGACACAGGCGAAATCTCTAACCAGGCCCTCATACTTGGCAAGAGACGCTATTCCCTACGCATCTTGACGTGCTCACTGTTCACTCAAAACTGAAAAGAGCGTCGCGACATGATCGACGGGCATACTAGTAAAGCTTTATATGATTCTCCCTGTGGTTTCCACCTGGACAACCCTAGTATTAAAAGACACCGGTGACGGTGCTACGCTTTAGAAACGCTGTTTCACCAGCGCCGACATGAATCTATCGACAGCTGGGATTAATCGACACAAACATCGGTCGTTGATAGCTGCGTTCTTCCACAACCAGACAGTCTTAGAAACCACGTCACCTGGCTACACGCCATGCCTTGGGTGACCTTACTTAATTATTTAATAAATCTCGGAACATTTGTAATATGTCTTGATAGCTCTCCAAGAGTGGAAAACATTATTGTGTCCCGCGGAAACCTCTCTCATTTCAAGTACCCAGGAGAGAAAAACCACAGTAGATACGACAATGAAAAATGCACCACATTGTAGAGCATCTCAAAGAATTTATATTCCCGCATCAGAAGCGCCAAGTATCGTCGCCAGAACGCAGCATTGGCGCTTGAAGTGAAAATGGCGACTCCACAACAGCGTGCGTAAGCGGTAATGTGGTTTTCAGAAACAAAATCTCCTATTACTGTACAAATAAATTATCGTCGTGTGTATGAATGTGATCCACCTGATTTGGAAACAGTTAAGGAATGGTGTAGGAAGTTTCTGGTAGCAGGAAGTGTTCTGAAACATTCTGGCGATGCACGTTACGGAGTTTCAGAAGAGACAGTTGAGGACATGAGACAAATGTTTCTCAGATGCGCACGTAAGTCAATTTGTGAAGAATCTAGGAAACTTGATGTACCTCGATCAACATTGCATCGTGTAGTTCAACAGCACCGTCGTATGTGTGTTTACAAAGTGCAAATTCTACAACATCTGACGCCGAACGACAAACCATGCCGACAACAATTTGCTGCGGATATGCTGCAGTGTATTGATATGGATGCCAGCTTCCTGGAAAGATGTTTATTCTCCGATGAGGCAACATTTCGCCTATCAGTAAAGGTTCGTAAAATCCGGACGTTGCCACTGAACATGTTCGTGGTAGCCATAAACTAAACGTCTTGTGCGGGCTAATGCACGACATGACTGTTGGACCGTTCTTGTTTGAGAAATAAGCAGTCAATGGGTCAGTGTATCTGGACATGTTTGAGCAATTTGTGTACCCTCACAAGGGAACTTCCCCATCGCACCCCCCTCAGATTTAGTTATAAGTTGGCACAGTGGATAGGCCTTGAAAAACTGAACACAGATCAATCGAGAAAACAGGAAGAAGTTGTGTAGAACTATGAAAAAAATAAGCGAAATGTACAAACTAAGTAGTCCGTGCGGAACATAGGCAACACCAAGGAACTCGTGAAATGCAGAGCGCCGTGGTCCCGTGGTCAACGTGAGCAGCTACGGAACGAAAGGTCACTGGTTCAATCCTCCTTCGAGTGAAAGTTTTAACTTTTTATTTTCAGATAATTATCAAAGTTCATGCACTCAAACATGATCAACTTCGCTCTCCAAAATTCCAGGACATGTTCAGATTTACTTGGACACATGCGGGATTTGACGGTCTACACACGGAAAAATTTGAAAACGTTACAAACGTATGTTTTGACAGAGCACAGGGAAAACTGAGCGACTGTGAAACTGTTGCATTCATTTGTTGCAGTTTATGTGACAAACTCATGTTTTCATCACTTTTTTGTGAGTGATTATCACATCGACAAGAAAACATAAATCGGGCAAGGTAGAAGAATCTTTTTACCCAAGTTAGATGGGTCGACAACATATTCCTGTCAGGTGACGCACATGCCGTCACCAGTGTCGTATAAAATATATCAGACGTATTTTCCTGTGGAGGAATCGGTTGACCTATGGCCTTGCGAGCAAATGTTTTCGGTGCCCATTGGAGAGGCACGTCCTTTCGTCTACTAATCGCACGGTTTTGCGGTGCGGTCGCAAAACACATACACTAAACTTATTACAGTGAACAGAGACGTCAATGAACGAACGGACGGATCATAACTTTGCGAAAATAAAGAAAGTGAACTTTTCACTCGAGGGAAGACTTGAACCACGGACCTCTCATTCGGGAGCTGCTCACGCTAACCACGGGACCACGGCGCTCCTCAGCTCACTTTATCCGTAATGTTGCCTATCTTGCTCATGGACTACTCAGTTCGTATATTTTGCTTATTTTTTTCATAGTTCCACATAACTTCTTCCTGTTTTCTCGATTGATCTGTGTTCAGTTTTTCAAGGCCTATCCACTGTGCCAACTTATAACAAAATCTGAGGGGGGTACGATGGGGAGGTTCCCTTGTCAGATACAAACTTGCAATCCAACATAATTTTTCCACAACATGGAGATCCGACGTGTTAGTCAACGGCTGTTCGCAAGTTCCTGGATAGGAAATTTCCCAAACTTAGGATCTGACGCGGAGGACCCACTGCCTGTCCACCACGTTCATCCGACATTACGCCACTTGATTTCTTCATCTGGGGGATTCGTGAAGGACCGCGTGTTTGCGACCAAAGTGGACGATATTCCTGTATTGATACATCGTATCACTACTGCGATTGCAACAATAACAGAGGAATTGTTACAAAGAGCTCAGGAAGAAAATGAATATAGACTCGATATTCTTCATGTTACATGCACACGGTTCACATGCAAAGGTGTACTGATGATAAATAAATATATTCTTCACATGATCTTCAATGTGGTCCATATTTCATTGTCGTACCTACTGTGGTATTTTCTCCCGGGTCTTTGAAATCAGGGAGGTTTGAGTGGGACAGCCTGTATTTTATTTTACGTCAACTTGGTTTTGTAATGACGCTTACACATCAAACTGTATTAGCTCATACAGAACCGTGTTGCTACATAAGGACTTTCTCTGGTTAGCACCATGTAGCTCTGTTGTAGGATCCTACAGCAGATGCTCGCTGCCACTGCATTCTGGCGCAGCGATCGATCTAGAAGCACTATGCTGTGACTTAATTTTCGAAGTGTAATTAGGTGAATTATTAATTTGCTGGTGCGGTGTTGACAAGTGTGCCTTTGTAAGTGAATAATTCAATAAGTAAACAGCGCATTATTGTGGCACATACAGTAACGTCTATTGATTGCTTCATTACACTTAAGAGTGACACAGATACGTGACACAAGTTTTCACCATAGTCGGTAAGTGTCTGTGAACAACGGCTAAAACACTTCACAGGTTGTTCAATTCCTCAACGATAGAAATTTGCTCTCTGGACGCGGAGCCATTCGATAAACCTGTGTGACCGTCTTCATCTTCGTAAGATCTCGTTACTCCCAGATGTTATTTCGGCTTACCGAAAAGACTGAAATCGCACGGTACCAGATCTTATAACACTCCGTCTGCTACCGCTACACCATAACCTCGAAGCTGGGGTAGTTTACAAAACAGAATTATTTTGTTATAACGATTATGGTATAAAGCAGCAGAGCAGTGTTACCCACTGGGAGGAATTTTGTTAAGTTGACCGTGTTGTACCTAACGGAAGTGGCTTATCGGAAATGAAAGTCAGAATTACGTAAATATTTGAACAGTAAAAAACAAAATTTTGCATATCTGCACTGTTCAAATCATTAACTCTAATTCACCCTCTTGCCACATTAACTTTAACTTTCACTTTACTATGTTCAAGAGGCATTAATTAGAAAACTGGATTTTTAACGTATTTTCAGTAAGGACACTCGGTAATCACTTTAGTTCAAACGGAGAGGACCCTGAGAGGTGTTATGATGAGGAGAAAAGTCAAGGTAGGTACATAAATTCAGATATAAATTACCTTATATTTCAGCACAATAACACATCCATTAAGCTGATCCTTCACTGTACATCATTACCGTGTTACGTTGGAATGATTGCGCAATGTGGTGGCAACTGCATGTTGGTAGGTGGAATTGCAGGCAGAATTTCTGGAATCTGTCATTTCTTGGTGGCCCAGCTATTTATCCATCCATCCGAGGCATTGGAAAATAACAGAAAAGCCTCTCTCGAAACCAGCACTATGCAACTTTTACACAGCAGTGCACCGACTGCTCGTCCCCGACTGACTGTCCGTTCCACCTTTGCCACCTAGGCCAACCACATTTTGCGCGCGCTACACAGTTCCGTTCCCGAGGGGAACCACTACACCTTTTACGTACAGAATAACTAAGAGCCCTATGTGAAGGTCAGCAGTTTACATAACAGCAAACAAACACATTAAATAAAACAGAACATTTTCACATAATGACACTTCTACAAAAAATTATTCACACAGAATTACAATTATATACAGTAAGTTTAGTTCCCTCCAAATGGGACAAAGTATTTACAGTACAGATACACTACTTTGCATTGAAACAAACTACGACATCAAAGATTTAACAAAGAAAAGGGTATACAATTTTGTGCTATCTATTCAATCAAAAACATTTAGAGGTTCTTAAAGATGTAATATTAAATGAAAAAAAATAGATGAGTATAGCATTAGAGCTATGGTGTTACAATCTGAACTTCCCAATCAGCATCAACCACATCTAAGCGGGCTTCGTTATATTACTGGCACCATTTCACTACGGCTGGAAGCAACATTGCGTTTAGTTCATATACCACCAGAATTTCACGGTGAAACTGTGTGAAACTTAGATGCCTTGGACACAAGAATAGAACTGCCCTGTGCACTTCGACTTTGAAGTTGGTTTCCCGTTGGCGCGGCCTTTCAATAGCACACCGTGATGCACATGTTGTGCGCACCGCAGCAGAACATGTCTGAAAGCAACGTGTATCCTGTAGTCTCTTCTAACATTGCTACTCTCATGTTGCACAATGGTCCTAGCATGGTAACATAAGTGTAATTTACCTTCTGAAATCTCTACGTATACTATAACGTATTATTAATAACTGAAAATTCGAAAGCAGTAGCGACAGTAAACAATATGTATTTGACAGTGACTTATAACTTTTAGACTTACGACGTTGTTCATCCGGATGATCGGGATTCCCTATCCCTTCATCGGTAAGTCAAATTTATCATCGATGAAAGTTTATTTGCTTACACCGAAGTTCTAACCAGCTATTAGTACGAAGCAGTTTAAGTATTCTGATTGTTTATCTGTTGATGGCTCTCATTCTTTACTAAGTTACGACGCAGCAGGCCGTTGTTATGCGTTCGTTTGTTTTCAGACCTGTTCCAGCAACCTGCGGTTCAGACAAGATCGTTTTCAGTTAGAATAAGTGAAATTCAAATACGGGAGATAGCGGATTAGTTGACTGCTATTTTTTTTATGTCATCAGTATTCTGAGTGGTTTGATGAGGCCCGCCACGAATTCCTCTACTGCGCCAGCCTCTTCATCTCGAAGAATCACTTGTAAGCTATGTCCTCAATTATTTGCTGGATGTATTCCGATCTCTGTCTCACTCGACAGTTTATGCCCTCTGCAGCTCTCTCTCGCACCATGGATGTCATTCCCTGAGATCTTAACATACGGTCTATCATCTTGTCCCTTCTCCTTGCCATTGTTTCGAAATATCCCATCCCTCTCCGATTCTGCGCAGAGCCTCCTCTTTCCTTACCTTATCAGTCAACATAATTTTCAATATTCGTCTGTACCACCACATCTCATATGCTCTGATTCTCTTCTGTTTCGGTTTTTCCATTGCCCTTGTTTCACTACCATACAATGCGGTGCTCCACACGTACATTCTCAGAAACTTCTTCCTCAAAGTAAGGCCTATGTTTGATACTAGTAGACTTCTCTCGGCTATGAATGAACTTTTTGCCACTGCTAGTATACTTTTGACGTCTTCATTGCTCCCTCCGTCATCGATTATTTTACTGCCTAGGTAGTTCAATTCCTTAACTTCATTGACTTCGTGACCATCAATGCTGTTCTCATTTTTGCTACTTCTTATTGCTTTGTTCGCTTTATCTCAGTCCATATTCTGTACACATTAGACAGTTTATTCCATTCAGCAGGTCATGTAATTCTTCTTCACTTTCACTCTGGATAGCAATAACATCAGCGAATGTTAGCATTGATATCCTTTCACCTTGAATTTTAATTCCACTCCTGAACTTTTCTCTTATTTCCATCATTGCTTCTTGGACGTAAGATTGAACAGTAGGGGCGAGAGACAACATCTCTGTCTTACACCGTTTCTAATCCGAGCACTTCATTCTTGGTCGGTTACTTTTATTATTCCCTCTTGGCCCTTGTACTTATTGGGTATTACCTGTCTCTCCCTACAGCTGACACTACTTTCCTTAGAATTTCGAACATCTTGCACCATTTTACACTGTCGAACTTTTCTCCCAGGTGGATACATCGTATGAACGTGATTTCATTTTTCTTTAGTCTTGCTTCCATTATCAACCTAAAAGCAAACTGATAGTTATCTAACACATCCTCAACACTGCCGTAAACAGAAAGAAGAGTGCGGTATACTGATGCGTCTCTTACTGTACCTCAAACAATGATTAAGAACTGGGAAAGACTAATCAAGAATATACTCGTGAAGGGGTAGCACCTCCATCATTATACTGGCTGATTCTTATGGGAAAGTGGATAAGAAATGTAGAACATGTGACGTCACCAAATCACATATGTCGCCGCACGTGCAGCGGAGATCCAAAATACGGGGATATTTACGAGCGCGTGGGTTAAGGGCTCATAGATGTATGTAATCCTTGCATTCAAGGAAACGTTGCAAATTTCGGACATTTTTCTAAATGCAATTTGTTTAAAACGAAGTTACAAAATTATTGTCCATACAGTCACCAAGCAAAAGCCGTTTTTATTTTGTATTTCTTTTGTCTCTTCTTTTTTTGTTTACATACTTTATGTAGTACAGAAATCATAGGTCATTTACTGGTAACGACATAATTTGGAAGCTTATACTTATTTACTTGTGACGCAATACGGTAGGTTTTCGTTGTATTGTACTTAGGTGCGACAGACCTATAAGCTCAACCGCTGCACGTGAGCCAAGGTACGTACTCTGGTGACGTACAATGCTCAACATTTGTCATCCGCTTTTGATGTATTTCTTGACATTTCCGGTCCCATGCATCTTATATAAAATTACATGTCTCAGCTTCATCTGCGTCGCTTCGGGGTTTTCTAGACATTCATAATAATCACCCTGTAGACTGCCTTGACAAATGAAATTGAGACATTACGAGGACTCTTGAATATTTTTCCCCTAGAACTATCTAATGAATTGCTAATGTGACAAAAGTTACAAAAGATGACCATGCTCACCACAGACAAACTGCATCTTCTCCTTCAGTTCGGCCCTTGACATTCCGCTTGCACTTGGAATTCAGTTCGCCCTTCAATAGCAGTCTTCGTGATGGACCGACAGCGGGGAAATAACGGTCCAACATTCTCTGCCGGCATGAATGCTGATTCAGAAACATCAATTCAGCCCTCGTACAGGGTACGTTTCCGAACCGATACTGCAGTTGTCTGTTTGCTATCTCTGCGAAAACTCTAACCCTATTATACTGGAAGTGAAAATCGAAACCTCCTTACGTTAGTCCGAGAAGTAGCGTTAACACACGACTAGGAAGCCGGAATTTTTTTTCTTTTTCTCGTTACGAGCCACTTTTTGAAATTTTATCGTACTATGAAGGTGAATGAGTATGGTATTTGCGATTTTTTACTATTGCTTCGGTGAAGCGTTTCACTATCTTTTTTATCAAAGGATTGTCAGAAGTATTCTACTCCTAAATCTTAGGACCAGCTCGATTGCACAACACTACTTTATTAGATTATAAGAGATTCTTTGCCACGTACATTATCAGTGGAGTACCTAAGTGGGTGATTAAGCTTGTTTTTTGCCTTCAACGTACTCAAGATTGTATCGTTTTCACATAGTGACAGGTCTACAGTCAAAATTATTTCATTTGTCGAGTTTCGTGTTTTGTATGACGAGAAGGGAACATATTTGCAAGCTGTAAAGTGGTCCATAAAATTTCCAACTTATGAGTTCTGATTCGACTCTTAACTTCAATGAATTCGTTTACTGGAAGCATGGGGTAATATACCTAGAACAAGAACACATACCAATGAATTACTGTTTTATGAAGGGTGCATGTGTGTGTGTGTGGCATGGTAGCGATAAAGTTACAGATGTAATTCGTCGTTCGATGAATGAGATTCTGGGTATTTTCCAATTATTTCTTTATTATACATTTAAACAATATTTTTAACCACACCTTTTCATTATCGTGTGTAAAAACATCATTAATCATAAGGAATAATAAATTTTGCGTTATAGCTACCAGTGTTCCACAAAATATAATCACTTCCTTGACGTTTCTTCTCTTTCCTGCACGATAGATGATTATCTTGTCTGGATATTACTCGCAACGGTACATTTTGGAAATGTATTGAAATGTACTTCCGCAACATGTTTCGAATAGGAAATAATTAAAGTCCAGTATGCTCACCCTCTATTCCAACAAACATAGCAGTAGCAGTTCATAATCAAATAAATAAGAAATAATAGGTTATCGATGTTTGATATTTTCTTGGGAATTTTTTTGAAATATTATGCTACAGGAGAATTCTCAGGAACGGACGATTAGATTGATCATATTATGCAGTATTTACACGAACTGGAGAGTGAACGGTATGTGACACAACTTGATTACACGAGGGTATCTACTGATAGGCCGCTTCCTAAGACAGAGTCAATTTTGGAGCGTAATAAATGAGGTGGGAGACAAATGTCACATTAATATAAGCATGTTTCAGAGGATCTAGATTGCAGTTGTTGACAAAATGTACTTGAGAAACGGTGGTTCGACTACAGGGCAAACTTCTCTCAATTAAATGTTTTAGAACATCTTGCTGAATGATGTATGATTTCTAACGGAACTTTGAACCGTTAAGAAACAAAATATTCCAAACAGATTTGCAAGATATTGCTACTTATGGGAGATATTATTTTCTTTCTCTCATTTTTTTTTTCTTCTGATTCATTTCGTCTGTATGTATATCTTTGCTGCACTGTTGTGTGAACTGTGATGCGACAGGCCGGTTGGAGTGGCCGAGCGGTTCTAGGCGCTACAGTCTGGAAGCACGCGACCGCTACGGTCGCAGGTTGTGTGTGATGTCCTTAGGTTAGGTTTAAGTAGTTCTAAGTTCTAGGGGACTGGTGAACACAGCAGTTAAATCCCGTAGTGCTCAGAGCCATTTGAACTATTTTTTCATGCGACAGTTGTAGTTCGACAGCAAAGTCGATCAGAAAAAATGCAGTGGAATCGCATCTTATGCTGTCTTAAAATTGTGTACGGGACATAAGAGACAGAAACGTGTATCTAATGAACACTATAATCACACATATACGAACGTGGAGTTACAAACAACTACGTCCTACCGGCCTATGACCTAAGAAATGCGACGAAGAATCAAATAACCAGCTGGAGAAACGCATTCGTAGGAGAATGATGTTTCCGTGTCAATTCCAAGACTGATGAAGCCGCATTAATTACGCCGTCAGCAACAGGGAACTGCCGTTGACCTCTCGACGCTTCGGTTAAAAAAATATAAACTGCTACGCCCCGCACTCGCCCTGTAAAGACCCCCAGTTTTAAATGTAATCTCTTTCTCTTTTGTAACCAACTTTCCTTTATACATGCTTTCCTTAGAAATAAACGTAATTTTAGTGAAGCGTATTTCAGTTGGTGTGGACATTTTTGACTACGATATACAGTAATTATTGCTAATTTCTATCTCTGTCTTTTATTTTACTGTAGCTGTTATTACATGTGCTTTTACCTGTACGTTTGGAGGGCGTGTTTTCATAGGATATGGGTGGAGAGTTTTTATCGGGAGCATTTACGTGTTTGTGTTATGGTGTACGTTATCCAGCGTAAATTACGCTCGCCGCCGTTAGACAATGAACGCCGACCAATCACAGCAAATCTGCTCGCTAGCTATTGGTGCAAGGAACGCTACCGCCGGAAAGTTTGATTTTGACAACTGTCAACCACGTAAAATGAGTTTACATTCAATAAGACGTCATATGCCGGCCGGAGTGGCCGTGCGGTTCTAGGCGCTACAGCGTGGAACCACGCGACCGCTACGGTCACAGGTTCGAATCCTGCCTCGGGCATGGATGTGTGTGATGTCCTTAGGTTAGTTAGGTTTAATTAGTTCTACGTTCTAGGGGACTGATGACCTCAGAAGTTAAGGTGCAGTATGCTCAGAGCCATTTGAACCTGTTAGACGTCATATTACGACATTCCCATTTCCAAATGCGAGGTTATTTAGCTATTTTATAATTATAGCCATTTTCTTAATTACTTACGAATTTATTTACGAGAGTTTTCTTGTTGTACGTTCCTCTGGTGTTTGTTGCCAAAGATTCAAAGTAATATGTGTTATTTCGGATTTAAGTAATTGAAATTGACGCTCGAAATTTCTTCACAGGTTTCTAGAGAAGAATCTTTCTAAATAGATCCAAACTTAATGTATTACGTGGTGCTATGAAAGGTGCATGGCAGGGATAGAGATACAAATACAATTCGTGGTCCGATGAGTGAGATTCTCGTATGTTTGTAGACTGACCTGTTTATTCACTGCTTTGCTACTTTATCATATATTGACCATTCTTTAGTCTCTATTATTTTTATAGGTACACTACGTAAAAAGACGATATAATTAATTTTACATTTGTTTCGTATCAGTAAGCATGGGAAAAACAAGACCTTAAAGTTCTGAATATTAGAGTTACGTAATTTTTGTTTTGGTTGATGTTGAATCGAATGACCTTCAGTCATCGATACAGTAACGTCAGTTACTACTAATATCGTCTAGTAACTCAAACTGTCATTCTCTTTTAAGTATGGTGCACTAGTATCACAATTAATTAAAAAAACGTTAAAAATTATCGTTGTCTCCTGACCGAGTGTAAATGAATCTTCTAAACCACTTCGTTAACATACATTCATTCGGTAACACGGAAATCCAATCACATAGAAATGAAATAAATAGGAAGGGTCCTGCGGCTGAAATGTGTGCATGAAAAATGTGAAGAAATAAAAAAGAAATTTTGTCCTATGCTCAGAGTAAGCATATAGAAAAGTCAAAACAGCCTTCGGAGAAATTAAGGGCATGAGAATTCACAAGAACAAATAAGAGGGAACAGGTTACGTAACATTTCACCACATTTTCTAAATTAACTAGGGGAAGTGGCAACAAAGCAACTATTCAAGATGGTGTGTAGAATGTATGAGTCTGACTATCTACTGTCTGATATTCAGAAAAAAACATCATCCACACATTTCCAAACACTGCAAGGGCCGACAACTGCGAGAATTGTTGCACAATCAGGTTGACAGCTAGTGCATCCTAGTTGCCAGCAACACTAACATACAGGAGAAAAGAAAATGAAAATCAGAATATGTTAGACAACGATCAGTTTGGCTATTTAAAAGTAAAGGCAACAGAAAGGCAGTTAATGACTTTGCCTTTGATAACGGAAGCAAGACAAAATAATAATAATAATAATAATAATAATAATAATAATAATAAGAAACAAGACAAAAGCTATAAATACTTATGCCATACCAATATTGACCTACTCATTTGGAGTAGTGAAATGGAGTAACACAGACCTAGAAGCACTTAATACACTTACACGATCACAATGCCACAAATATAGAATACATCACATACATTCAGCAACAGAAAGATTCACATTAAGCAGAAAGGAAGGAGGAAGGGGATTTATCGACATAAAAAACCTACATTATGGACAGGTAGACAATTTAAGAAAATTCTTTCTAGAACGAGCAGAAACTAGCAAAATACACAAGGCAATCACTCATATAAATACATCGGCTACACCACTGCAATTTCATAACCACTTCTACAACCCTTTAGATCACATAACATCAACAGATACGAAGAAAGCAAATTGGAAAAAGAAAACACTTCATGGCAAGCACCCATATCATCTAACACAGCCACACATCGATCAAGACGCATCCAACACATGGCTAAGAAAAGGCAATATATACAGTGAGACAGAAGGATTCATGATTGCAATACAGGATCAAACAATAAACACCAGGTATTTCAGCAAGCATATTATTAAAGAACCCAATACCACAACAGATAAATGCAGACTTTGTAAACAACAAATAGAAACAGTAGATCACATCACAAGCGGATGTACAATACTAGCAAATACAGAATACCCCAGAAGACATGACAATGTCGCAAAAATAATACATCAACAGCTTGCCTTACAACATAAACTTTTAAAACAACACGTTCCTACATACAAGTATGCACCACAAAATGTACTGGAGAATGATGAATACAAATTATACTGGAACAGAACCATTATAACAGATAAAACAACGCCACATAACAAACCTGACATCATACTCACCAATAAAAAGAAGAAATTAACACAACTAATCGAAATATCCATACCCAATACAACAAATATACAAAAGAAAACAGGAGAAAAAATTGAAAAATACATCCAACTGGCTGAGGAAGTCAAAGACATGTGGCATCAGGATAAAGTAGACATCATACCAATTATACTATCAACTACAGGAGTCATACCACACAATATCCACCAATACATCAATGCAATACAGCTACATCCAAACATATATATACAATTACAGAAATCCGTAATTATTGATACATGTTCAATTACCCGAAAGTTCCTAAATGCAATATAACATATACCGTACAGCAAAAAGGAAGTGACGCTTGATAAAGGTCCGCGTCACTCCATTCTTAACCAGACTTCTAAAAAGTCTGAGAAAGTAAAGAAAGAAATAATAATAAAAATAAAAAAAGACTAGTTCATAAGATTTGTCGACCTGGAGAAAAGCGTCGGCAATGTTTTATACTGGAATATGATAAAAATAGGTTTAAGCAATGGAAAAGACTGGTGATATGTTCCGTTTACAACAGCCAACGGGAACATCAAGAGTGAAAGACCGCCAACAGAGCGCTCGTTTTAAAAGAAGTGTAAGACGGATATATTCCTTTATCCCCACTGTTCATTCTATTCATCGAATAAGTAAAGACGGAAATAAAATAAAGCCACAAGTGTCGGATTGAAATTCAAGGGCCGGCCGTGGTGGCCGAGCGGTTCTAGGCACTACAGTCTGGAACCGCGCGACCACTACGGTCGCAGGTTTGAATCCTGCCTCGGGCATGGATGTGTGTGATGTCCTTATGTTAGTTAGGTTTAAGTAGTTCTAAGTTCTAGGGGACTGATGACCTCAGACGTTAAGTTCCATAGTGCTCAGAGCCATTATTTTTTAAATTCAAGGTGAAATGAATACCAGTGATATGATTCGCTGATGACATTGTTACCCTCAGTGAAAGTGAAGAAGAAATACAGGATCTCTCGAATGGAACGAACAGTCTAATGGTCGACGATATGGTCTGACAGCAAAGCGAAGAAAGGTGGAAGGAATTAGACCAGTAGAAATGAGAACAGCGAGAAATTTAACATCAGAACTGGGATCACGAACTAGATGAAATTTAGGAATTCTGTTACCTAGAAAGCAATATAACTCACGACGCAGACCAGCACTGGCGTAAACGGCATTCCGGCCAAGATAAATTTATGAGGACCACATACAACTTTGTAATATGAGCAACCACAGCCTTCGAAATTCATGGCTAACTGAGGTTGAATAAAACAACAAACAGCTGTTAAGTGATGATTTTGCGACCGATTTCGCAACGGCAAAGCAGCATATTCTGGTGATTAGTAGTGGCCCAAAGATTACACTGGAGGCGTCTCCACGAGCTAATCTCTGTGACAGTACTAAGCAGCTTAAGATGCTGCTTTAATACCGTTAACCAGGTCGTGTAGAAATCATTACATAACAACTGTTTGCAGTTTCATTCGCGTTCACTTTACCTACTACTATCAAATATAGAGGAAGATGTTTCTGAGAATTTACGTTCGGAGCACAGAATCGTATAGTAGTGGAATGGTGACTGTAGAAAAACGGGAACAGATGAGAATCGAAGAATTTGAGATGTGGTGCTGTAGAAGAATGTTGAAAATTAGGCGGACTTTCTATGCAGAATAGTCTATGAAAGGATCATACAGAAGATGGGACAGGGTGACAGCCAGTCAGAAAGCAGCAACCAGCCGAGGCACAAGCAATAACATGAAAGTAACCGATTTCATGACATACTACGACTCCCTAACCAGGTACGAATGTCATATCTTCATCAGTACGCTTTGGATGTTTAGTTTCTTGAATTTCTGTGTGTCGGAAAGAAAACCGATTTTATGACCTATTAAAAGTTCCTAATCAGTGCTTTGGCACTTCAGTTTTCCAATCTCTGCGTATTAGTCAAATTTGTTAGACAAATTCTGTCTACAGTAGAGTCCCACAGCGCATTTCGACATTCGTTTGTCTGTATAGTGTATTTCTTCGTGGTCTCTAGCATAGATAGGGGCTGTGGTTTCTGTGTGCGGATGCGAGCCGATTTGGTGACACTTCGCTCTCAGCTCCAGGCTGTGACGTCTTCGGTTACATGTCTCGCAGCTCCAGTGGATGGGCATCATTGTCGTGGTCTGGAGTGGGGATCTAACGGACGTCCAGCACGACTGGGCCCGCCATCGATCGACACTGGCGGCCAATCCAGTTACTGGGCGCACTAAGACTGATCCCTAACCATTGGTCAAGTGGGAGGTCTCCTCAGGGCGTGGCAGGGGGTAAACACTTCCAAGGCCTCCGTTGTTAGTTTGACGAACAGGTTCCTGGTGCTGGCTGTGGGTGACACTGTCCTTCAATCAGATGCAGTCCCTTGTCCTGTTTCAGAGGAAACCTCTCACCTTACAAGATCCGTGCTGCCAAGAATGGGAAGAATGTCAAAATTCTCTATGTGTGCATACCGTATGGAGTCATTCCAGATGTGGAATGGGTCCTGCCAGATGCCATGAAGAGCACAGGGTGTGGCTCATGTCGGTAGCAGTGATGTGTAGTTGTGGATCAGAAAAGATTTTCTCCGAGTTCGAACGAGGCAGCTAGTCCTGCTTGCGAGATGAAAGCAGAGCTCAACATTTGCAGCATGATCGACGTGACCTATTGAGGACCTCTGTTACAGAGGCGAGTGGATGGTCTGAGTCAGAGGCACAGACGGTTCTGCGACCGTGTAGGCTCCAGATTATTCGACTTACGCAATAGGGTGGTATGGTATCGGGTTCCGCTAGAAAGGTCAGGAGTCCACTACACGTAGGAGGTGGCTACACGGGTAACAGGGGCTGTATGGAGTGGGCTAGGTTAGAAGGTCTCGGGCAAACACGAAAAAGGGTTTCAGTCTCAAAGGATACAGCTCGAACACAGGAAGAACGTAGATCTATTAATCATCGGTATAATAGTTGTAAATTGTCGTAGCTATGGTGGGAAAGTACGAGAGCTCCAAGTGCTAATAGAAAGCACCGATGCTGAAATCGTTATAGGCACTGAAATCTGCCTGAAGCCGGAGATAAGCTCAGCCGAAATTTTTGCGAAGGACCTAACGGTTTTCAGAAACGATAGGCTAAACAAAACAGGCGGTGGAGTGTTTGATGCTGTTAGAGGTCGTTTATCTTGTAACGGAATTGAAGTAGACAGTTCTCGTGAGTTAGTATGGGTAGCAGTCCTTCTTAGCAACGGGAATTAAAAAATAATTGAATCCTTTTACCGACATCTAAATCAGATGATAGAATTACCGAAAGGTTCAAAGAAAATTTGACTCTAATTTCAAACATGTGCCTCTTTCATACACTTACAGTTGGTGGTGTCTCCAATGTACCCTCGATATTTGGCGAAAATATAGGCGTAAAATATCATCGGAAATTGTGCTAAAATCATTCTCTGAAATTATTTCGAGCAGTTAGTTTATGAGCTGAATCGAATAATAAACGGCTGCGAAAACACACCTGACCTCTTAGGAACAAATAATCCTGAACTAAAAACGAGCAACAAAACAGATACAGTGATTAGTGAAGACAGCGTTGTCGCATGGAGATTGATTATTGTAACTGTAAAATCTTCCAAAAGTAATCTAAAAATATATTGATTCAGAAAAGCAGATAAAAATTCACTTGTTGCCTTCCTGAGACACAATCTCAACTCCTTCCAAATTAACAGTGTACCACTAAGTGTTGAACAGATGTCGTCTGAATATAAAAAATAGTATCGACAGAAATTTATGCCAAATAAATTAACAACCGGCTGAGGTGATCCCTCTTGGTACAGAAAATGGATCAGAGCACTGTTGCAGAAACAACGAAGAAAGCATGTCAGATTTAAACGAACGCAAATTTTTCACGATTGGCGATCTTTTATAGAAGCTCCAAATTTAGTGAGCACTAGTGTGAGATGCTTTTAGTAGTTCGCACATCGAAACTTTGTCTCAAAAATCCAAAGAGATTCTGGTTGTAAGTAAAATATGCTAGAGGCAAGACATAGTCAATGGCTTCTCTGAGCGACAGCTATGGAAATGCTATCTACGACAGTGCTGCCAAAGCAGAGTGATTAAACACAGTCTTCCGAAATTCCTTCACCAAAGAAGACGAAGTAAATATTCCAGAATTCGAATCAAGAATAGCTGCATATTTGAGGAACTTAGATATCCTTGCATTAGTGAAGCAACTTAAATCACTTGGTAAAAAACAAATCTTCCTGTCCAGACTGTATACGAATTACGTTCGTTTCATACTGTGCTGATGCAACAGCTCCATACTTAACACTCATATATAACCGCTCGCTCGAAGGAAGATTCGTATCCAAAGGCTAAAAAGCTGTACAGGCCACATCAGTATACAAGAATAGCAGTAGAAATAATCCACTGAATTACAGGCACATGTCATTAGTGTCGATCTGCAGCAGTATTTTGGAACAAAAATTGTGTTCGAACATTATGAATTACCACGAAGAGAACGGTCTATTGAGACATATTTAACACGGATTCAGAAAGCATCGTTCTTGTGAAACACTACTAGCTCTTTTCTCACACGAAGTGCTGGGTGCTATCGACAATGGATTTCAAAATGATTCCGCATTTGTAATTTTACAGATTGCTTTTGACACTGTACCTCACAAATTGCTTTTAATCAAATTGAATGCTTAAGGAATATCGTCTCAGTTAGGTCACTTTATTCGTGGTTTCCTGTTAGTGAGGTCACAGTCCATAGTAACTGAGGGAACAGAAGTGATTTCTGGCGTTCCTCAAAGTAGTGTTATAGGCCCTCTGCGTTGCCTTATTTGTATAAACGATTTAGGAGATAATTCGAGCAGCAGTCTTAGGCTGTCTGAAGATGATGCTGCCGTTTATCGTCTAGTAAAGTCATCAAAAGATCGCAACAAATTAAAAAAGATTTACAAAATATATCTGTACTGAGCGACAATTGGTAGTTGACCCTAAATAATGAAAAGTGTGAGGTCATCCACATGAGCGCTAAAAGGAATCTGTTAAACTTCGCTTAGACGATAAATCAGTCAAAAATAAAGGTCATAAAATCAACTAAATACCTAGGAATAGCAATTACTAACAACATAAATTGAGAAAAATACATAGAAAACGTTGTGGGAAGGCGAACCAAAGACTGCGGTTTATTTGGAGAACACTTAGAAGATGCTACTGATGTAAGAAAGAGATTGTCTACCCTACGCTTGTCCATCCTCACTGTTTCACCGTGTGGGATCCTTACCAGACAGGTTTAAAGGAGTACATCCAAAAAGTTCAAAGAAGAGTGCCATGTTTTATATTGAAGAAAAACGGGTGAGAGAGTGTCACTGACATGATACAGGAATTGGTGTGGACATCGTTGAAACAAAGGCATTTTTCGCTGCGGGAGAATCTTCTCCCGAAATTTCAATGACCAACTTGCTCCACAGAATGCGAAACTACACTCCTGGAAATTGAAATAAGAACACCGTGAATTCATTGTCCCAGGAAGGGGAAACTTTATTGACACATTCCTGGGGTCAGATACATCACATGATCACACTGACAGAACCACAGGCACATAGACACAGGCAACAGAGCATGCACAATGTCGGCACTAGTACAGTGTATATCCACCTTTCGTAGCAATGCAGGCTGCTATTCTCCCATCGAGACGATCGTAGAGATGCTGGATGTAGTCCTGTGGAACGGCTTGCCATGCCATTTCCACCTGGCGCCTCAGTTGGACCAGCGTTCGTGCTGGACGTGCAGACCGCGTGAGACGACGCTTCATCCAGTCCCAAACATGCTCAATGGGGGACAGATCCGGAGATCTTGCTGGCCAGGGTAGTTGACTTACACCTTCTAGAGCACGTTGGGTGGCACGGGATACATGCGGACGTGCATTGTACTGTTGGAACAGCAAGTTCCCTTGCCGGTCTAGGAATGGTAGAACGATGGGTTCGATGACGGTTTGGATGTACCGTGCACTATTCAGTGTCCCCTCGACGATCACCAGTGGTGTACGGCCAGTGTAGGAGATCGCTCCCCACACCATGATGCCGGGTGTTGGCCCTGTGTGCCTCGGTCGTATGCAGTCCTGATTGTGGCGCTCACCTGCACGGCGCCAAACACGCATACGACCATCATTGGCACCAAGGCAGAAGCGACTCTCATCGCTGAAGACGACACGTCTCCATTCGTCCCTCCATTCACGCCTGTTGCGACACCACTGGAGGCGGGCTGCACGATGTTGGGGCGTGAGCGGAAGACGGCCTAACGGTGTGCGGGACCGTAGCCCAGCTTCATGGAGACGGTTGCGAATGGTCCTCGCCGATACCCCAGGAGCAACAGTGTCCCTAATTTGCTGGGAAGTGGCGGTGCGGTCCCCTACGGCACTGCGTAGGATCCTACGGTCTTGGCGTCGCTGCGGTCCGGTCCCAGGTCGACGGGCACGTGCACCTTCCGCCGACCACTGGCGACAACATCGATGTACTGTGGAGACCTCACGCCCCACGTGTTGAGCAATTCGGCGGTACGTCCACCCGGCCTCCCGCATGCCCACTATACGCCCTCGCTCAAAGTCCGTCAACTGCACATACGGTTCACGTCCACGCTGTCGCGGCATGCTACCAGTGTTAAAGACTGCGATGGAGCTCCGTATGCCACGGCAAACTGGCTGACACTGACGGCGGCGGTGCACAAATGCTGCGCAGCTAGCGCCATTCGACGGCCAACACCGCGGTTCGTGGTGTGTCCGCTGTGCCGTGCGTGTGATCATTGCTCGTACAGCCCTCTCGCAGTGTCCGGATCCAGTATGGTGGGTCTGACACACCGGTGTCAATGTGTTCTTTTTTCCATTTCCAGGAGTGTATTTTGCTGACACCGACCTACTTAGGAACAAATGGTCGTCATAATAAAATAACGGGAATCATAACTCCTACGGAAAAAATATAGGTGTTCGTTTTTCCCGCTCGCTATTCTAGATTGGAATATTAGAGAGTTATTGTGAAAATGGTTCGATGAACCCTCTGCCAGGCACTTAAAGGTGATGTGCACTGTATCCAAGTAGATGTGATATGACATATTGGTAAGAAATCAGACGGAGCTGCCGACTAGACGGAGCTGCCGACTGTAAAATCTGTAGAGGAAGACTTACATACGTCTTCTTCAAGTGGACTGATCATTAGGAATAGAGAGAAAATGGATGCGTTTTAAAGTAATTCTGCTTTCAAACTAGTTTTCGGCGATTCTGTGAATAGCTTCCAATAAAATGAAAGACGATTCACATTCAAATGTTTCATGATACAAGAATTTCTGCCTTCTCCTTCGACAAATTGAGATTTCGAATGTGATCTGTCGATTCTCCTTTACTTTCGGATTGTTATCTTTCTCGTTGAAATCATACTCATGGAATATGAAAGGCTTTTTGTGCCACTCTTATACCGCACCGTCTTCATTTTATATTTCAAACACAATTTTGGCATGGAGTAGAAGTCGATACTATCTTCATTTGCAAGAGGTCGAATGGCAGAGAGAAGATAATGGTTGCTGAACTGTCCCTCTTTCCTTCATTGCAAATCATGTCTTGATAGGTAGGAACAAGCAGAAATAGCAGTTATCTGTATGGGTTATAGGGTTGCACGAAACCGCGGGCACAGCAAAACCTAGTGCTTGCTGATTATTTTTCAGCCATACGCATAGTATAAGTGAATGAGTATTGCAACATACACGCGAGGCCCCTGACTTATCCTGGTCCCTAGCCTTCATTCCAAAATAATGCAGATGATCAGCATTCACATGTTGTGTTTCTGTGACGAAAATGTTAATTCACAACAACTGTGACAAAAATTATGCACTGAATGTATAATGAACATAGGAATGTATAATTTACATTGGAGAAATTCTGCACTAATTTACAACATAAACCATATATGATTCACAGTCAGCGCACCAGTAATCGTATTATAGCTTACAAACAGATGGAAATCGTTTTATTTTGTCATTTAACAGGTATAACTAAGACATTACCCATGAACTAAAAATGTTCATCTGCAGAAGTCATTGTACCTCCAAAGCAAGATATGGTCGGTCATTTTTATGGTGAGCTGGAAGTACATAATAATAAGCTGTCTTTGTGCACAAAACATTTTTGATGTTGGACATCATAATTAATAGTAATAGAAATGTTTCATATAAAGCAGTATCCTAATATCTAATAATGTTTTAAGGTTATGAAATGATGTTTTTTATAAGAATACAGGCACTTTCGACCAATAGGTGGTAAGAAGGAGAGCAACCTAGAATCCGTTTGTAGCCCCCATCTTGGCAATGTTTAAAAGTATCTGAACGAACTGAGTATTCATCCTGTACAAAAATACTCGGTTATTCGTCAAAAGTGCGTAAAAGGTGTAACTTACAGTAACTCTGTGTCACTATTTTAATATGAAATACGCATGTACAGAAAAATATTTATGAAGTGCGTGTATCTATTGTAAGAAGTGAATTTGTTCTTTGCCATAAGCAATGACTGTTGATATAAATTAATGATTAATTTGCGGTTGTCAACAGGCATAGTTCAATATTTTTTATGATACATTGTGTACGCCATAGTTAAATATTTCGATGTCTAAAATGTCTGTATTGTTTATCAAATACTCGTGATACTACTGCTGATATAAATTAGAGGTTAAGTTGAGCTTCTCAACGAACAGTTCGATCTTTCCCTCACACATGGTGCAAGGCGTAGTGGTTACTAAAACTAAATATCCAAATCTAAAGTGCCTGTATTAGTGTTCTACAAAATACAAAATAGGGTGTAGCTCACAGTTTTTCCTCATTTACATTATTTACCAAAAATACATAAACACGCACACACACACACACACACACACACACACACACACACACACACACACACATACACACAAACTGGTTTCATCAGCATTACATCACGTTTAAAACATCTGTAATCCTGTTATGTAAAACACATATTAGCTAAATGAACGTGCCCGCCATTAGATGAGTGCTGTTATTGTGCAGCTTACATTTGACGACTAACAAACGATTACAGATTATCAGATTAAGTACAAAAAATGCTATTTTCAAGTATATATTATTCTGTAACATTACAAGAGACATTTGTTCTGTTGAAATAACACGTTGCCGTAATAGATTACACTTTATGTGCTATTTTCACGTATAAATTAATCTGTAACAGTACAAAGCACATGTTCGCTGCTAAAATAATACTTTGTAGTAATAGATTACAATTCATCTCTGGCTAAATAACGCTAGGTTGCTGATGTTACAAAACGAACTGACCAAGGGTCATCTTAGGGTAGAAGAAAATTATACGTAAAGAACACATAAACAGTGTTTGTGACTGTCTAATATCTAGCGGTAGTTTTGTTAGTTTCTATCTAGGACACACCTACGGTAGCATGACTACACACCAGAATTACATTTTTAACTCCTTAGCACAATAAACCATTGAAAAATGGTACGATTTGACTTGGTGTTTAATGCGCTGTCTCACGTGTATAGCATATTTTCGTAATACTAAATATAACTTTGTAATGTACCAAATATGAAGTGTAAACGCAAAGCAGTCTAAGACAATGAGAGACAACCAAATGCAAAGAGAGAAAATTTGTATTTCAGGAAAATAAAATTATTTATCAAATACAAACGAATTTCGATTACAAAAGACATGCTAACCATTTATCGTAATATTTAAGTATGACAAACGGTCTCGAATCGTAAAAGAAAATTCAGTCTGATCCAAAATGATATTGTCTCTATTATTTATGCAAAAACAAAGATTTTGCGAACAAAACACATATGACACAATTGTTACAACGTAATTGTTCGATAACAGTATAAAAGGATGCAAGAGTTTCACGTGCCGATGCTACTAATATGAGTTACAGGTTTGGCTGCACTAGTCAATAGGCTTTGTTACTACGCAGCACATGTCAATAGACATTTTTCATTCTTTGTAGCAAACTTCGTACAGCGCCCAGAGCAGGCTAAAATTACATTTTTCCACGCCTCGTGCCTGTATTACAAGGGGCCATAAAAATATTCGTTTACTGGCGTTGCTACAGCTTATATGCGACGTATACAACACATATACATTAGCAAAGGTCAGTGTGGCAATCGTGTTTTCCCGATGTACTTATGGTAAAAGCAGAAATTTGACCTATGGTGACGTTATTACCAAATGCATCCAGTGCTGTTATTATTTTCTTGTCTGCTGAATGAAAAAAGGTGGTAGATGTCCACCAGAGAATGACGCATGTGTACAGGGTGCCATATGTGTCAAAAACCACCGTTGCAGAATGCTGCTGCTTGATGTAACACATGTCTCCATGTCGCAAATATTGTCACGGGTAAGTTACACCAACTGAAGTGGGAGACACATGCCTTATCGTCTTCGTCTACCTCAATGCGTTTATCAGGCCTTTGGTGACTTACAAAAGGCCCTGAGAGGTCGTTATTTCCTATTGGATGAGGATGTGCAGCAGGCAGTTACAGACTCTTTCATGCACCTTGGCAGAGTATTTTACTGCAAAATTATCTTGAAACCGGTTCATTCATGCAGCAATTGCCCCAATGTTGACACAGATTTTGCCTGATTGGCTTACCGATTCTCGACTGAACGGAAGGATTTTGATAACCCCTTATATTTATCAAAATGCACTGGGCTCAACTGCTGACCGTGGCTATAGATTAAGCTGCAGTGGATAATGAGTATAGTTTCTTCAGTGTATCACACTTTTATGAAAAAGCAAAAAATTAATGTATCATTTATTGATATACTTAATGAATTTCTTCTGTAACAGCACAAACACACATGGCACCACTGATCTAACTTACTGGTTAGTTTGCATTTGGGAAGGACTGACGTACACTATCAGAGAAGGCAAAACACCTGAAATAGAATACTGAACAGTAGTAGTAGTACACATAGATATATGAAAGAAACGAGGATCGCTATTCATTCAGTTACCCACATTCACTGCTTTCCAGAGGCATCCGGATACAATACCAACCCCCTGCTCATACGCTAAATTTAAATTGCAGTGCACAATATTTGTCATCTTCCACTGGTAATGAAAACTTATGATATTCTACAGTGGGCACTACATAATAATTGTACCCACACTTCGCCATTTTACAACAAAATTGTAACAAATCACCCCGTTTTATATTCTGTTACAGATATGCATGAAAAATCATAAAAAATTTCTGCCATACCTAACCATGTGAGTGCAAAATATTACGTATATTTGATGAACAAAAACACTTCTGAACTTGGCACAAAATTACGATTCTTTGGATACTTTTAAAATGGGCAAAGATGGGGGCTACTACATTGGCATATAGTACTGCACTATCTGTGTCCCTAAACAACTGCTGTAGCCTTCTTCCCTCCAACAGAGTAATTTTATTCATTTCGGTTTAGCATGCATTTCTGCAAAAGCTATACTTCTGTGCCTCCCATGTGTATCTTAGAAATTTCATTGAAAAATTTAACTCGTCTTTCCACATGGGGATGTGAAGTATTTCATTTATTTGTGGGTGGTTCAAGAGTTTAGCGTTTAAGATGCTTGTTTTATAGCTTGAAACACATTTATCTCCTTTTCAAAACACAGCGATTTTGGTTTTAATTTAGTAAACGCAAAAATTTCGGATATACAATGTTTAATCAGCTCAAGTACTTCCTATAAAAGCCACCATTCCCAAAAAAAGAAAAAAAAACAGATTAGGGCACTGGGTGATGGCTTCTAATTTGTTAGAAATGGGTTTTTATTCCTAGTGTGTTAATGTAGTGTCACAAATATTTTACTTCGTTTGTTCCAAAGGTCGACTTACTTAATCAGACAATAATTTTGTTCTTATAAAATTTCTCTAATACTTCTTTTACAGTTTAACAGAGGTTGCAACATAGAAAACCCTTTCATTTCCTATATATAATATTAATCTGTGGATCAGTTCTGTCAACAAGGCTTGGTCGAGCACGCCCATAAACATATTCCCAAAAAATTTCAAAACAAAAAGGGAGTACCTTAAACCGAAAAGACTGTCCTCCAAAAAGGAAAGCCATGACTGGTGAGGAAAAAAGGAGTAACGGCAGTTGCCACTAGCCTGAGGTTAAATCTGTACGATTAAAGTACTGACTCCCCTCCAGTTTTACCAGTATCTCTTGAATATATATCGACCGATCTCACTCAGTTTCAATTACCTGATTTGATGTGCATGTGTAGAGAACATTCCCACACAGTTCCCTACGGATCAGTAAAGGACTATTGTCTGCCCTTAGGGATCTTTCAATTACATATTGAATGACCATTTTAGTTATCTCCCGATGGATGAGAAGGATTTTTGAAAAATGTTTTATCGATTTTAGCTTTCCTTGAAACTTATAACCATTTCTAATTGTGGGTTTATCAGAGAATATCATATTGTACTGATTTAATCATTTGGATAATTTTCACCTTTACTATTTCCTCGGAGGCGGTTTTACCATTTCCAGCTCTAGATTCTTCTATTGTAAAACACATGCATTTTTTAAAATTTTCACTGACTAAATTGTCCTCTACCCTGTGATTCACAAACAGTACCACAGCTAAGTTACCTTGACACATAAGCACAAATTTTCATTTTCAGAAAGTAATATGACTTGTTGTTCACATATTCAGTTTACTCCTACTAACAGTTGCACAATAATGTTCGTTATTACGGTGGAAGTATGTGTAAATGCATGATCTCCTAAATGAATTGTTTGCACGCTTCCCCTCTCACTAGTTTTCCCCTGTTTCCAGTGATATCAATAATGTGAACTCCAACCACAGTGATTATTGTATGAGGCTTCTGTTGTCTAAGTTTTGGAAACCACCCTTTATTGAACACATAAATATCACTTCTCAACAGTAAAAAAAAAGGCCCATCGATACTTCCCACTACTATCGGTATTATAATTTCGTTTTGTTGTATGCACTCCAACCCCTCTTAAAAATGGTTTCTAGTTCTTTCTTGCTCGTTTTACTGCTGCTGCCCCTCGATGGCTTCCTGTTATGTCTGTGTCACGTACTACTGTACTACTGTACTCGCAGGTCTTCATACATTGTATTCGAAGTGGCTAGTCTTTCGATTACAAGATGTTACTGGTGTTCTGTTTAACTCGTGCAACAGGCACACACCACTGTGTAGTTCCGAATATATCTACATCTACTTCTACATCCATACTCCGCAATTTACCTGATGGTGTGCAGCGGAGGGTACCTTGAGTACCTCTATCGGTTCTCTCCCTTCTATTCCAGTCTCGTACTGTTCGTGGAAAGAAAGATTGTCACTATGCCTCTGTATGGGCTCTAATCTGTCTGATTTTATCCTCATGGTCTCTTCGCGAGGTATATGTAAGAGGTAGCACTGCTTCACTCGTCGGTGAAGGTATGTTCTCGAAACTTCAACAAAAGCCCGTGCCGAGCTACCGAGCGTCTCTTTTGCAGAGTCTTCCACTGAAGTTTATCTATCATCTCCGTAACGCTTTCACTATTACTAAATGATCCTGTAACGAAGCGCGCTGCTCTCCGTTGGATCTTCTCTATCTTTTGTATCAACCCTATCTGGTACGGACCCCACACCGGTGAGCAGTATTCAAACAGTGGGTGAACAAGTGTACTGTAACATTCCTCATTTGTTTTCGGACTCCATTTCCTTAGGATTCTTCGAATGAATCTCAGTCTGGCATCTGCTTTACCGACGATTAATTTTATATGATCATTCCATTTTAAATCACTCCTAAAGCCTAATCCCAGATAATTTATGGAATTAACTGCTTCTACTCGTTGACCTGCTATATTGTAGCTAAATGATAATGGATCACTCTTTCTGTGTATTCTCAGCACATTACACTTGTCTACATTGAGATTCAATTGTCATTCCCTGCACCATGCTTCAATTCGTTGCAGATCCTCCTGCATTTCAGTACAATTTCCAATTGTTACAACTCTCGATATACTACAGCATCATCCACTAAATACCTCAGTGAACTTTCGATGTTATCCACAAGGTCATTTATATATATTGTGAATAGCAACGGACCTACGATTTCCCCAGCGGCAAGGCAGGCCGCGGTGGTCTCGCGGTTCTAGGCGCTTCAGTCCGGAACCGCGCGACTGCTACGGTCGCAGGTTCGAATCCTGCCTCGGGCATGGATGTGTGTGATGTCCTTAGGTTAGTTAGGTTTAAGTAGTTCTAAGTTCTAGGGGACTGATGACCTCAGATGTTAAGTCCCATAGTGCTCAGAGCCATTTGAACCACTGCGGAACACCTGAAATCACCCTTACTTCGGAAGACTTCTCACCACTGAGAATGACATGCAGCGTTCTGTTATTTAGGAACACTTCAATATAATCACAGAGTTGGTCTGATAGTCCATATGTCCCTACTTTGTTCATTAAACGAATTGCATCAAACGCCTTGCGGAAGTCAAGAAACACGGCATCTACTGGGAACCGGCGTCTACGGCCCTCTGAGTCTCGTGGACGAATAGCGCGAACTGGGTATCACACGATCTTTTTTTTTTCGAAACCCATGCTAATTCCTACAGAGTGGATTTCTAGTCTCCAGAAAAGTCATTATGCTCGAACGTAATACGTGTTCCAAATTTCTACAACTGATCGACGTTAGAAATATAGATGTATAGTTCTGCGCATCTGTTCGACATCCGTTCTTGAAGACAGGGATGACATGTGCCCATTTCCAATCTTTTGGAACGCTACGCTTTTCTAGAGGGGGTGGGGGTGGGGGGTGGGTGGGTGGGGGGAAGTTCCTTCGCGCACTCTGTCTAAAATCGAACTGGTATCCCATCAGGTCCAGCGGCCTTTTCTCTTTTGAGCGATTTTAATTGTTTTTCTATCCCTCTGTCATCTATTTCGTTTACTATTTTGTCATCTATGTGACAATCTAGGGAAGGAACTACAGTGCAGTCTTCCTCTGTGAAACAGATTTGGAATTATACATTTAGTATTACGGCCTTTAGTCTTTCATCCTCTGCTTCAGTACCATTTTGGACACAGAATGTCAGGACATTTTGTTTAGATCCACCTACCGCTTTGACAGAAGGCCAAAATTTCTTAGGATTTTCTGTCAAGCCAGCACATAGAACTTTACTTTTGAATTCGTTGAATGCCCCTCGCATAGCCCTCCTCACACTACATTTCGCTTCGCGTAATTTTTGTTTGTCTGAAAGGCTTTGGCTATGTTTATGTTTTTGCTGTGAAGTTCCTTTTGCTTCTGTAGCAGTTTTCTAACTCGGTTGTTGTACCACGGGGGCTCTTTTCCATCTCTTACGATCTTGTTGGCACATACTCATCTAATGCATATTGTACGATGGTTTTGAACTTTGTCCTTTGATCCTCAACACTATCTGTACTTGAGACAAAGCTTTCGTGTTGAGCCCTCAGTACTCTGAAACATGCTTTTTGTCACTTTCCACCTTTTTTAATATTTCTGTTTACGGCCCAAATCACCGATGCTGTAACCGCTTTATGATCGCTGATTCCCTGGTCTCCGTTAACTGTTTCAAATACACTCCTGGAAATTGAAATAAGAACACCGTGAATTCATTGTCCCAGGAAGGAGAAACTTTATTGACACATTCCTGGGGTCAGATACATCACATGATCACACTGACAGAACCACAGGCACATAGACACAGGCAACAGAGAATGCACAATGTCGGCACTAGTACAGTGTATATCCACCTTTCGCAGCAATGCAGGCTGCTGTTCTCCCATGGAGACGATCGTAGAGATGCTGGATTTAGTCCTGTGGAACGGCTTGCCATGCCATTTCCACCTGGCGCCTCAGTTGGACCAGCGTTCGTGCTGGACGTGCAGACCGCGTGAGACGACGCTTCATCCAGTCCCAAACATGCTCAATGGGGGACAGATCCGGAGATCTTGCTGGCCAGGGTAGTTGACTTACACCTTCTAGAGCACGTTGGGTGGCACGGGATACATGCGGACGTGCATTGTACTGTTGGAACAGCAAGTTCCCTTGCCGGTCTAGGAATGGTAGAACGATGGGTTCGATGACGGTTTGGATGTACCGTGCACTATTCAGTGTCCCCTCGACGATCACCAGTGGTGTACGGCCAGTGTAGGAGATCGCTCCCCACAGCATGATGCCGGGTGTTGGCCCTATGTGCCTCGGTCGTATGCAGCCCTGATTGTGGCGCTCACCTGCACGGTGCCAAACACGCATACGACCATCATTGGCACCAAGGCAGAAGCGACTCTCATCGTTGAAGACGACACGTCTCCATTCGTCCCTCCATTCACGCCTGTCGCGACACCACTGGAGGCGGGCTGCACGATGTTGGGGCGTGAGCGGAAGACGGCCTAACGGTGTGCGGGACCGTAGCCCAGCTTCATGGAGACGGTTGCGAATGGTCCTCGCCGATACCCCAGGAGCAACAGTGTTCCTAATTTGTGGGAAGTGGCGGTGCGGTCCCCTACGGCACTGCGTAGGATCCTACGGTCTTGGCGTGCATCCGTGCGTCGCTGCGGTCCGGTCCCAGGTCGACGGGCACGTGCACCTTCCGCCGACCACTGGCGACAACATCGATGTACTGTGGAGACCTCACGCCCCACGTGTTGAGCAATTCGGCGGTACGTCCACCCGGCCTCCCGCATGCCCACTATACGCCCTCGCTCGAAGTCCGTCAACTGCACATACGGTTCACGTCCACGCTGTCGCGGCATGCTACCAGTGTTAAAGACTGCGATGGAGCTCCGTATGCCACGGCAAACTGGCTGACACTGACGGCGGCGGTGCACAAATGCTGCGCAGCTAGCGCCATTCGACGGCCAACACCGCGGTTCGTGGTGTGTCCGCTGTGCCGTGCGTGTGATCATTGCTTGTACAGCCCTCTCGCAGTGTCCGGAGCAAGTATGGTGGGTCTGACACACCGGTGTCAATGTGTTCTTTTTTCCATTTCCAGGAGTGTATTAGCCGTCGTGGGAAAAAGTTATTATTTAAACATTTTGTTATGAGTGTTGGTTCAAAACTAACTAAAATAATAAAAACACGTGAGTACAGGTTGTCAAAATTGCAGTGAAAATTGTACAGGGCTAACAACTTACAAAATACTAGGTACACACGTCCTAATTTAAGAAAGTAAATATAGAGGAAGAAGCAAAATACAATTTGGAAGGAGTCAGCAATTATGAGACGAATCACGGAGATGTTGTATCGACAATACAGATATCACATGTGTCTGTTGAAGGAGATGGAGGGCAAACTAGAAGACTGTAAACGTACGTGAGCATCGAATTCGCACACATTTGCTAACAATAGACGAAAGCAAAGGAATGTCTTTTGAAAGGTAATATCTTCCCATGAACTACGTTCCAGTTAATTTTGGAACTGCTAAATTACCAGAAAATTTAATATTAATTACGACCAGAATCCGAGGTATCAAATAACATTTCACTTTGAGTAACCCACTTAATTACACGGGGAACTTCAATGGAGTGCTCCTAGCTGTAGTGTTTGCCACATCATCTCTGTAGACGGAGAGCAGTATAGCAACATGACATTTTCGGCTTCCCATTCTGACACTGCCGCTTTGTGGAGGCAATTTCCATTGCCGGCATATGTGCCGGACGCCGACTGCACCCCAACCACGGCGAGTTCCAAGGACAAAGCGCCCACTGCGTTCGTGTCGGAGCTGTGTTTGAATGTCTCGTTGTCCAGCAAGGCTACCGGGATATTCGCCAACACAAACGGTGCTCAAATGTGGCTTAGCGACAACTGTTCGTAGTGGACAGCTACTTTGCCCGCGGTACAGCGCCACCGTCCATGTTTCGCCCAGCGCCACCTGTTGTGGCCGCAGACTTGCCGGGACACCACTGAGTTTCCGTTCCGTGTAGCTACTCATCTATGCATTAGGCCATTCCGTTCTCGTTCCGAGACAACACATGTTGGCGAAGTGGCTTCGTACACTGTACTGTCTACCTGTCTGCTGCTGTAGTTTAGAATCTGTTCGTACTCCGGTCACTCAGACATAGAGTTTATGTACTATGTCTTGTAGATAAGAAGTGTACCACTGAAGTGGACATCTCTAACTTTTACCTTCAAAATAAGACAGTAAAATAAGGCTTCTCGTCAAGTATTTGCGTCTAAGGAGGCGAGTACAGTGTGGAGACAAAAGTCAGGGATAGTGATATACACATATACAGATGGCGGTCGTAATGCGTATCCAAAGTGAACAAAAGCAGTAGAATGCCGAAGTTGTCATTTGTACTCAGGCGATTTCCAAAGTGATTATGGTGACACGACGGGAATTACGACTTTGAACACGGAACGGTAGTTGGATCTAGACGCATCGGATATTCCATTTCGAAAATCGTTAGGGAACTCAATATTCCGAGATCCATAGTCTGGAGAGTGTGCCGAGAATACCAGATTTCATGCACAACCACTCACCACGGACAACGGAAGGCCGGCGGCATTTACTTAACGACAGAGAGCAGCGGCGTTTACGTGGAGCTGTCAGTGCTAACAGACAAGCAACTGTGCTCGAAATAACTGTAGAAATCAATGTGGGACATACGACGAACGTATCCGTTAGGACAGTGCGGTGAAATCTGGCGTTAATATGCTACGGCAGCAGCCGATTGACGCGAGTGCCTTTGCTTAGAGCACGACGTCGCCTGCAACCAATACCCTGAGCCCATACTATATCGGTTGGACTCTAGGCGACAGTGAAACCGTGGCCTGGTCAGATGAGTCTCGATTTCAGTTGTTCCCAAGAGTTCAGGGTGGCACAGTGCAAGCTGGAGGTGTCTCCATCATGGTGTGGGCTATTTTTACATGTAATCGACTGCGTCCTCTCGTCCAACTGAACCGATCATAGGCTGGAAAGGATTATGTTCGGCTACTTGGAGGCCTTTTTCAGTCGTTCATGGAATTCATATTCCCAAAAAACGATGGAATTTTGATGGTGGCATTGCGCCATGTCACCGGGGCACAACTGTTCGCAACTGGTTTGAAGAACATTCTGGACAATTTGTGCGCATGATTTTACCGCCCAGATGGCCAGACGTGAATACCATCGAAAATTTGTGGGACATAATGGATAGACACAAAATCTTGCACTTGCAATACTTTCGCAATTATGGATGGCCGTAGAGGCAGGGTGGCTCAATATTCTGCAGGGGACTTTCAATGACTTCTTGAATCGTCGATTTTCTGCACTACGCCGGGAGATCGGACATGATATGAGCAAGTATCTCATCACGTTTGTCACCTCAGTGCATTTCTCTCTGTTGTCATTTACTGCATAAATTCCTCTTCAAAATTTACTGTGGTGTTTCTGACTATCTGGGAGGAGACTGAGCAGTGGAACGCGTTACTTTTACACATAAACAAGAACGATCTGTCACACTACTACACTTTAAAACACAGTTCATATGTAATTCATGTCACACAGTCTCATACGGAACCGACATCCGCTTTCTTTTATATACTGTATATGATAAAATACTGCCATCCCCCTTCCTTTCTGTGTGAGAGGATGAATGAGCAAATGTATTTCTAGTTGCATGCTTGAGGGTAGCAGACAAGCCTGTCTGCTAGAGAACAGTAGGACCAACTTCGGAACAGGTAGCTACGCTTTCTAAAAGCAGAGAAGTTTCTATTCTTAGTATGGTCCTGTCTGTCCCTTGTCATGTTGGTATAGGAAGCTACCTCTCTGGTCACTTCCGTTTGTATCTGTGAGGCACCCTCAGGAAGGGACCACGGCAGTGTGTCCGCGGTGAGCGTCTGAAGTGGTAAGATCTCCGGCTGAGCGTGTGTCCGCTAAGTCCGTAGGACAATCGATTTCTTAAGTTCAGCCTAACTGAAAATTTAATCACCTTTATTGCAGGTTTAGCTCTAAAATATCTAATGTTATCTTAAATTGCAATGCAGTGTAATTCGAGTGTGAAATTCAGAATATCTTCCGGTTGTTGCTTTGTCACTATTTTGTGAGTAAAGCGGAACCACGTGTTGATCAGTAACTCTAACTAAGATCATCAATCTTAAATGCAAATGTACGTGAGATTATAACGTCTCGTCTTGACAATATTTTTCAATATAGCAACTTTTCTTTATGTTCAAACCACGTGGGGTGTACTTTGTGAGACCAGTACCACGTGCTTATACAATTGTTTGACCCATCAGATTAATAGTAAGACGATAGTAACCAGTTCGAGGTTTTTCTTTCGTAAATTGCGTTTCGATGTAATTTATTTTAATTATCAAAATTATTGTGGAGTTACACTCTTTGTGTAAACCAAGTTGACCACGTGAAGCATGTGGTGTAAGCATCAAAGTAGCCTTCAGCTATTCTTTTTGGGAAGATTTCACAGAGAGTTAGTATGAATTTAGTATACCAGTGTGTGGTAATTTCATGACGGACAGGATTGCGCTACGAACGTAACTTCTTTGGGTGAAAATTGAATAGGTTGGTTGTGGTTAATTTCCTCTTGCATATGTTTCAACGTTCTTCGTGTTTTATTTTATGAATGCAGTGTTGTATGTAGTCTCCCAATCTAGGCTTCCTATTTGATGTATTCCGTAAGATTACAAACTCACATTTTCACAATCCTAAATAAGGCACAAGTTTAGTTATGAATCAAGTTTGATATGCTGAAATTTTAACGGAACAATGATCAAATTTAAAATAAATGTCCCAATATAAACTGATTTACTTCTTTTTATTTAAATTGTCTTTATATATATATATATATATATATATATATATATATATATATATATATATATATATATATATATATATATATATATATATATATATCACCGGTTATCGTAAGATGAGTACTAAAAGATTATAATTAATGTTAGTCTGGTTGGGAATTTGGTAAGCTAGACTGGATACCTGGTGAAACAGTTGCGCAGTAATGCAAGGTTAACTTCCTCAGATAGCTCACAGCTTTTAACCCACTTTTATGGTCTTGAATATCAGCACCGCTTTCAGAATAAATTAATGTAACAACATTACACATAACAACATTACAAGCAACGTGACTGCGCTTTAGGCTTGGCATAGAACAAAATGGGATTTAGAGGTACAGCTTTTGCCTTATGACCAAGGGATCTCCCTAAAATCTTGATCAGAACTGTGGGAAGGGTTCGGCAATTTTTATTTATCTCTAGCTTAATGTAGAGAGGTACTGAAACTGTGTACCGGACCTGGGCTCGGACCAGAATACTTTCAGACTGAGCAACCTAGGCACGAACCACAGAGAACAGGCTGGTACACATGTTCATAACGTCTGCAATCTTTCTCATGTAAATATACAGCACACGCACACATGGAGTCTGGTACAATGGGGAACGTTGTCGAAGATATAGATTAAAGCACCTACTAACGGAGGTATCCGAGCATGACTCATGAACCACCTTACTGGTTTACTTCTAATACCTCCTGGTTAGCACATAGACATCATCTGCCAGGAAGTTAAATAACAAAGCACTCACCACTGATAAGCTAAAGATATTTCTGTATGAAGTACAGCACATTTTTAAATCCATAATGTCTTTTAATGAAACTTCCTGGCAAATTAAAATGGTGTACCGGACCAGGACTCGACTCCAGAAGCATGCTTTTGTCAGAAATGCTCTTACCGAGTGAAGTATCCAGGCCGGAGTCATATCTGCCCACCACAGCTCTACCTCCGCTTTTACCTCTCCCCTGCTTCCGAAACTTTGTTCTACATTTAGTTTGAATCTGCCAGGCAGTTTTAAAACACACACATTCCGCTGAAACGGAATATTAATGCTGCCACTTTACAAATCCACCTAGAAACTTTGCTAAGCATGGTTCGGAAGTCTGACAGCACAATGCAGTTTCGAAGTCTATACACTATCTCTACGACTGCGAATCCGGTGTCCGAGTAGACGTCAGTCCCAAAGTAAAAAATAATTCTTTTAACATTTTATTCTATCAGTATACTCCTCTTTTAAGAACATATCTGAAGACTTACGAGGAAGTTTACCATTCAGCTTTCGAAGTCCATAATTAGACTTACGAAAAGCGTTTATGAAACCAACTGTAGCACGTCCTGTCGGATCTGGACAAAACATCAGCATGAAGTAAACGCACTCATCTACACTGCGCAACACAATCAAAAGATCACTTTTTCGAAATTCTGTAATGGTCTGACACTTGGCTCAAAGGTGCCTACAACCTACCGAAGTAACTGAGCAAGAGGGTTGCGCCCTGCGACGTCACCCTCAGGTTCGGCGACACAGCGAACGGCGTGTCGACACATGAAAAAGAAAGGCCACAGCTCAATAATTCATGTGAGATATTAGGTGGCTTAATTACGTTACACTAGCACAACATTTCACTGGAGATCTACTCAACGCCAGCGTCAACATGTAACCCACTGGGACACCCAACAGTTTCCGCATGCGAGCAAGAGCTTCTAGTTCGTCGACATAGCGCAACTAAGGGTGTCTAAATGGGTGGCTGTCACGCTGAGAGTGTTGCAGAGTAGGGGTGTCTTAGAGGGAACCTTTGTCATTTTATTAACGCATATGTCAATGTCGCATCCCTTCGTGATCATGCAACAGAATGGTGCAAGGCAGGAGGGCTGAAAAAGCATAAGTACCATTTGTTCATTCAGTTCGAGTCCAAATTTCGTCGAATGGTTTTGAACAGCCCCTAGTGGTTCCAGTATGCACGCCAAAGCAATAACCGCGATCACACTGCACTCCAAACGGGTGAGATCACACTCAGCGAAGTTGCTGTGGCATGATGTCCTCAGGGTAGCGTTGAATCGTCGGGGGGGTTGTCAGAAACGTCATCCTGCTGCTCATCTCATTGAGAACTGTCGTTTTCGACCGCAAAATGTGTGGGAATCAACGCCGCAATCAAGGGGGTGGTTCCATTGACACCATTTACGCCGCCCACTAAGGCCTTTTCGAGGCGATTTTGAGCAGCGGTCCGTCTTCAATGTTTTACTCGGTCACCCTTTAGAAGTTCGCGTGTCTTCAACGCTGGGCGTTGTGGTTCAGAACATCCAACGCAGTGGCGTCAAAAGAAGGGGTGAAATGTGGGTAAAGGGGATGGGCTGTGACGACCTTCCCATCACTTCACAAACCTCAGTGGCGTTGGGCATAATTTTGGGGAAATTTGGGGCCAACGTGTCATCATTAGCCAACCTAACAGCTCACTTGTACTTCTGAGCTCAGGCGTTTTGTCGCATGTATTCCTTGATATTTGCAGAGTCGTCGAGCACGACCGTGACGTAGTGAGCCACACATTTGCATCATTACAGAACTCGTTGTAAAGGATCTTTGAGCTGAATTATCAACAGGAGAGAACTACGGCGATTGGAAGAAATGATTTTTTAATTGTGTTACGCAGTGTAGTTCCAAATGTAAACAAAAAGTGTTTCACTATTACAGCAACAAATGAAAAGGAACGGATAGAGGACAATGAAAGAAGCAAAGAATTCTAATAAATGTACCTAAGGAGTCGAATAAATTCCTCGAAACGCACGATAACTGCTCAGTACATGAACGTCGTTTAAAAAGTTTCCCAGAGGATCCAATCTGCTACCATGCGCTTGAGAGCAAACACAAAAGTGTTCCACATCACCAGTGCTCATGTGAAGACAAGCTTCAGCACGCTTCTTCATCAATACCCATACACATTTAAAAATATCGGCAGCGTTCTGAATGTGCTGACAACAATCCGCAAAGCGCTCACGGAGTTCTCAACGCTGTCAACAGTTCTAAAATACACCGCAGGTTTCAAATATCCCCACGCAAAAGAAAAATCTGTTGGGAGACCATGGTATAATCGAACTGCAATCGATACACTTGTTGTCTAAGATTTCTGCGACGTATTTCGGAACAGCTACAAGGAAGTTTACCGGTGCACTGTCATACATTTACCACCCACGTATCCTATCACGATGACGAACATCATACAAATAGTTGGTTAGCTTGCGTGGCAGGAAATGATGGCACACACGACACGACGAATAAGCCTGCTAAACAGAAATTGTGGCCCTATTAACCGATCACTAATTATACATTGTGAAACGTTAACGGAATTCCTCGGCTGACTTGCTATTGCAATGGTAGCGTCTTAGTTCTCGTAAGCCCAAAGTGTAAGTTCATAATAACACTTCGGGTAAAGCACACTTAGTCTGCAGATAACACATGCAGGAGGAAATGTGAATTGTTCCCCACACTGTGTAATGAAACACAATGTGATCAAAAGTATCCAGACATCCCCAAAACATACGGTTTTCATATTAGGTGCATTGTGCTGCCACTTACTGCCAGCTACTCCATATCAGCGACCTCAGTAATAATTTGACATCGTGAGAGAGCAGAATGTGGTTCTCCACGGAAGTAAAGGAACGTGGTCAGGTGACTGCGTGTCGCTTGTGTGATACGTCTGTAAGCGAGACTTCCACACTCGAAACTTCCCTAGACCCACTGTTTCCGATGTGAAAGTGAAGTGGAAACATGAAGGGACGCATATAGCACAAAAGCGTACCGACTGACAGAGACTGCCAACAGTTGAAGAGGGTCGTAATGTGTAATAGGCAACCTATCCAGACCATCACACAGGAATTACAAACTGCATGAGGATCCACTGCAAGTACTACGAAAGTAAGTTGGCAGGTGAGATAACTTGGATTTCATGGTCGAGCATCTGTTCATAAACCACACATCACACCGGTAAATGCCAAACGACGCCCTGCTTGATGTAAGTAGCGTAATCATTAGACGATTGAACAGGGGAAAAACGTTGTGTGGAGTGACGAATCACGGTACACAATGTGGTGATCCCATGTCAGGGTGTGGGTATACCAGGGTGTGGGAATACCAGGTGTACTTCATCTGCCAGCGTGTGTAGTGCCTACAGTATAATACGGAGGCGGTGATGTTATGGTGTGGTCGTATCTTTCATGGAGGGGCCCATTTATGTTTCGCGTGGCACTATCAGAGCACAGGCCTTCATTGATGTTTTAGGCAACTTCTTGCTTCCCACTGTTGAAGAGCAATTCGGGGATGTCGATTGCGTCTTTCAACACAATAGAGCACCTGTTCATATGCACAGCCTATGGCGGAGTGGTTACACAACAATAACATCCCGGTAACGGACTGGCCTGCACAGAGTCCTGACCGGAATCCTATAGAATACCTTTGGTATGTTTCGGAACGCCGACTTCGTGCCAGGCCTCACCGACCGACATCGATACCTCTCCTCAATGCAGCCCTCCGTGAAGAATGGGCTGCCATTCCGCAAGAAACCTTCGAGCACCTGACTGAACGTATGCATACGAGAGTGGAAGCTGTCATCAAGGGTAAGATTGGGCCAACGCCATATTTAATTCCAGCATTACCGATGAGGGACGCCTCGAAGTTTAGGTCATTTTCAGCCAGGTGTCGGGATACTTTTGATTACATAGTGTACATTGGGAGAAAAGAACATGGTCTGGAAAACTTACGGTCATGGATCACACACTTTACTCATAATATAGGTAGAACCGTCCTTCATATAATATCTGGGTTATTGTGGAGGACAAAACGCATTCATCGTGTTGTCGACTATGTTCTTGGTCTATAATTCGTAGTGTCGACTCTGTTCTTGGTCTGCCTCCACGTAGACTAATGTCCTTAAAAGTGTCGGTCTCGTGCAGGTGCTGATAGGTTTTGTGAACAGTCTGCTGTCTAGCTGTTTTTTCTTAGGATAAGCTTTATGGTAATATTGTGCTTCCGTTAATGCATCGCCTTTAGCACACCCATACACGAACTAGATGTCAGCCGTTTCATAATTGGAGTATGAGTGTAACTGCAGTCTGTTCAAAATCTACACATACGAAATGGGTTTACTGATCACTGGAATACAGTACCTCGTATTTGTGCTGTAACTTCGCTGTCCGCATATTGCCACAGCGGCCCGAAACTTGAGCTGTGAGTCGTAGCTTCAAGGCCATTCGTAACTTCACGCCAAGGAAAGTAATGTACTCAGCTAGCCGGTAGAGATGTGCCAAAAGCGAAGCTGTCGTATAAACAGAGTGTTTGACATTAACCTGTTGTAATGCTGTAATACTGGTATGACAGTGTTTGTTCACATGTCGCATCGGGGAAGCAATTGCATTCAAGGATTATTGTATTTATCATGATCATTAGTTTATTCTTTCGTCCCCAGCATTCGGGTTTACTATAAATACACACTATAGTAAGTACAGGGTGCCTCACAAGGACGTTTACACACTATGGGGATCGGTTTCTTACACCAAAACAAAAATAAAGGGACTATCAAACATAGGCTTTAATTAAGAGCCATGAGACAATGTTCATGTTCGATACTGTGAAACACATCACATCTGCTGCAAGCTCTTTGCGTTCCGTATTTTGGGAAATTGTAGAAGAAAAAAAGGAAGTCCAACAAACAAGGGCTCCACAAAGCATGCCTTAAGAGCTGTGAGCACTTGCTCATCTTCGCTCCTGTAAAACCCATCTCTTGTATTGAAGAAGTGCTCATAGCACTTAAGGTATGCATTTCAGGGCCCATGTTTACTGGACAGTTCTTTCTTGTTTTCGTCCATATTACCTCCTCTCAAAATATGGAGTCTAAAGCGCTTACAGTAGAACAGACCTGTTTGGTAGTACCGAAGATAAAAGTTCTCCTAACTCTCAAGGTATAAATTGTAGACCCCGTGTTTAGTAATATTTTTTTGACTGTGGTGTAGGGAACCTCTCCTGCAAACGTGTTTTTGAAACTACTTGTATGTAGCGTTACACACTTTATTAAACGTAGGATTTAAGTAGCTTTAGGCTAGGGGGTTAATGAGCCATAATTATGGTCTGTTACTTTATATACTTTACTGGGATTATAATATCTGGTAATAAGGTATGGAACGAAAACACTGATTCAATTGCACATAAGGCAAATGACAGCCCTAAAACATTGCTGCAGTAATGCAGCTACACCACTGAATGAAGTCTGCGGAGTCCATATCAGCCAAGACCAATGTGAAAACCAAGTGCTACTTGAATGATCTGTCTTATTCATCTGGCAAGAAGATCTAGTTCAAATGCTACTAAACGTCAACTGTAGCACTTAAAAATAAAGACGTTAAACGCTTAACAGAATTCGACTTAGAACATTCTATAAACTTGAAAACTGGCAGAATCCTATACTTTTCAGTGTACCGTTTCGTACACGTAGTGAAGATAACAATGTACTACTAATAATGGCCCCCCACAGATTATTCGCGCGATCCAGTAGTAAGTGGAACAGAAAGAACGCAATGAGTTCTTCGCTGCAAACGGGAGAGAATTTTCACGGCTGCCGATTCGCTTCTCTCCAACATATTGAATGACTTTTTGTGTTATAAGTTTCAGTCATTTTGATGATAACAATTAAATACCTAGCCTGTGGATGTGATGTTCAGATGCATACATGTTAGATGTTCTTGAAATTTCTGTACGTCTTGAAACACAAAGTGTCTCTTATAGTCTACCTGAAAATTTCTTAACGGCAGATGTGCAATGAATGACTTAATGGCGAAGTAGCTGACAACACACACGATGTAGATATTTTATAAAAAGGTTTATATGACTTTGAACCCCGGCTACAAACAATTGGCTGCAACATCTACAGGAAGAACAGGAGAAAAGTTGATGTGGGTGATCTGTTTTCCCCTTTTAGCATCAATGAATTTCAAATGAGATGTGTTGATTACAGACGAAGTATTGACTGAAGTTCATTTCAATAATTGCACAGTAACTGGACATCAGTTTTCAGTAACAGGTTTTCTCTTAACGAATATTCAGTATTGAGGTATATGACAGAAATGATCATTCTACACTAAAGAGTCTATTAAAAATGGGATCTATAATACATACCTCAAGAGCTGCGAGCAAGTGTTCAGTATTCAATATTCAGGTATATGACAGAAACGATCATTCTACACTAAAGAATCTATTAAAAATGGGCTCTATAATACATACCTCAAGGGATGCGAGCAAGTGTTCAGTAGAATAGATGCGTTTCACAGAAGCGAAGACGATCAAGTGCTCATAGCTCTTAAGGTATTCGCTTTATAGACCACGTTTACTGATCACTTTTTCTTATTTTGGTGCGTGCTGCCACGTCTCAAAATATGGCATGTAAGAAGCTCTCGGTAGAAGAGACTTGTTTCACTGTATCGAAGATGAAGCAATGTTCATAGTTCTCAAAGTATTCATTTTAGAGTCCGTGTTTACTAGATTTTGCTTTCTAATGTTCCTGATTGTCATATCCCTGAATACTCTCTCCTGGGGCACCGTGTGTATATATTTTTACTGTGCAGTCCTGTGTGTGGAGAGGTGAAGATATACATTGAAGTGAATAACGAAGTTACTTTCAAAGTTATTGCCTGAAATGTTTTTAGAGACATACAGACATCAATTACGACTTCTATAGAATTGCTTGAAATGCTTGTTAACAGGACGCAACGGAAAAATATTCAGATCTCTGCCAACAAACACGAAAATTTGTTTGAAATTTAAGAGAAAATCTACCACAGTAAGAGCATAAATTCAACAGTGTTTCATAGTGTTGAGTGAAGGAAGGTCATACAGTCACGCTGTCACACGGGAAGGCTTTAAAACCTTTTTTTATGCTTTTTTTTCAGTGGAACGGTAGGGAGACAGATATTGGCCCCTTAGATGGAAGAAAACAGACGCCTGAGGGTAGCCGGGTTTCATCCCGCACGGTCCCGCCGCTGAGTGGTTTCAATTCCGTGTGAGATGCCGTGGGATCGGAATTCTTCTGCGGCCCCGGAATTGCCCCGGCTGGCCCTTCGCGGCGCAGCAACAGTGACCGGGCGGCCGTGAGGGGAATCCCCTGAGCGGCGCGCTGGCCCGCGGCGCACACGGGCTCAACTTTCAATTACTGGACCTGTCCGCGCTGCCCGCGCTGAGGTGCCGCCGTACACCGCTCCACCGCTTCCGCAGCCGGCTCGATAATTGGTCAATACACAGCTGGACGAGTCGTACCACAGGGACCAGGATTTTCCGTTTCCAATTAACAATTAACATAACAAAGAAATATTTTTTCACAATAAAAGGATGACAGCCAAAACAGTTGCAGGATAAAATTTTGTTATTAAAATTGTTGACCAAGGTTTCGGTACATATAAATATACCTTCATCAGAAGTAAAACTTCTAAAATTACATCATGCAATGGAGAATAATAAAACAATTAAGCTAAAGGCGTCGTCAGTAATTAAGACATCATCTCCATTTATACAACATGTGTAATGGGCGCAGGGTCAAAGCGAACAGTTTAGCACCATTACTTCGCCTATGAACTAGGAATGGTGCTAAACTGTTCGCTTTGACCCTGCGCCCATTACACATGTTGTATAAATGGAGATGATGTCTTAATTACTGATGACGCCTTTAGCATAATTGTTTTATTATTCTCCATTGCATGATGTAATTTTAGAAGTTTTACTTCTGATGAAGGTATATTTATATGTACCGAAACCTTGGTCAAGAATTTTAATAACAAAATTTTATCCTGCAACTGTTTTGGCTGTCATCCTTTTATTGTGAAGAATTTTAACAGTTGCTGCTGCAGCCATGTTTAAAATCTTGACAAAGAAATATATTACGTTTGTCACTGTCACGACAGTGTTAATAAAACCGAGCCAGTTGATTCTAATGTTATGAAAGGACTTCCCCCTTGACACACACTGTGGTTACGGTTACTACAAGCCACACCACAAGTTGGGAAACGGGGCCCAATTTCTAGTAGTTTACTGTCGAGTAGAGATTTTCACAAATGTTTTATTCGTATCTCACAGAAAATAGCAGTACGGCAATAAACAGCCTTTTAAACATGCCGCTAACGGTAATCAAGTAATTTATAGCAATAGAAGAATGAAGAACTTTTTTTTTGAGATTTTCACAAATGTTTTATTCGTATCTTACAGAATCTAGCAGTACGGCAATAAACAGCCTTTTAAACACGCCGGCAACACCCATCAAGTAATTTATAGCAATACAACAAATTTGAAAAAATAAAAAAAAACACAGAAGCTAGCAGTACGGCAATAAACTACCTGTTAAAACACGCCGCTAACGGCAATGAAAGTAATTTATAGCATTACAACAATTTAAAAAATTTAAAGAACATTAGTAAACAGGCTACTAAAGTAAATACAGAACTTTGTTAATAAAGTACAGTGAGGTAGTGAAGCTACCAACACATCCATTAAAAAAATGAAACAGGTCTCAGCAAACACACGATTAATGGCAAATAAAGGAATTTACAAACTTGGAGGAATTTTAAAAAATTTAAACAAAAGTGTCCTGGAATATCATTAGAACATAACAGATATGACGGACCCGTGTAAGGCGGCCACAAATCACCCACTCAGGGTTGCTCAGGCTAGACAGAATACTGACCAATTTAAATACGCCCGTAAACACAATTCGCCATTCTCAGGCTGCTCACTGCACCGACTTTTAGCCAGCGAAAACTTGTTATAAGATGGCTTAACTTGCTGACAGAATTAGAGCTAAACTCGTGCAAGGAAACATTACACCACACAGTCCTGAATGAGCGACCACATAATCAACCAACAAGAAGTTTGAATTTATTCATAACCAACGACAGAAAAGCGAAACAATTAAAGTGCCAAAACTATACCTCCCATCGGACAGTAACGAGAGGAGGAGGGAAGATCACTGTCTTCAATTACACCGGTGCCAGCGACAGGAAACCCGGTCGCCGGAGGCCACAAGGCATAAGAGACGCTGGTTACACAAAATTATTACTTAATGATTAGACCTTCCACGAACTTAACTTGCAGTTATACTCGAACAGGCAGTACACGACCTTAGATGGCAAGGATCCACACATCCGACCGCGCACGCATCGCCAACGCACCCAACACGCCACGGTCACGCGACAACACGCTCTGTCACCGGAGTTCACGTCTTCTCTGCAACGTTGACGGGTAGTGACCGCTCCTTCATGTTAGGTGTCTCCTTTTAAACTCCAGTGTTGCAACGGAGGATTTAAAGAAGCTTGTTAACGTCCCACCAAGGCGAAATGAATAGCAACTACTCGTGGGGCGATTCTGTATACAACCAACGTGCGGGGACCTCTTCCGTCAACTCCACCCTCTCGTTACACACAAGCGACATGCATCACGTGGCGACTCGGTGCAACCGACCACGCCTGGTATGCGCTGGAGAGCCACACTGCCCTCCCGTGTCCACCACACTCTCTCTCCGCGCAACGCTCCTACTTCCGCGCCACCATACGAGGTTACAAACGGTGAAAGATCTCACTTCCTCCATAGCAGTTTCCCGGAACCAAAACGCAGATATCGATAGCAGAGGGAAAAGGCAACCAAGCAGCCACTTAATGACAGACAACATATCAAACAAACATGTCAGGGTAAGAAAAGGAAAACCAATGCAATCTAAACACAATGTGTAGCACGAGTCGATACACGGCTCACCCCTGATGTTTCATTCCTGGAAGTATCGTAGAGGCAATGTCCAATGTGTATAAACAAGAGAAAGCTCTCTTCCTACAGTTTAAAAAGGAACAGTTTCATTGAATGTTGAAGGTAACAAGCTCAGCTTTCAAAATTTTCCTATCTTCCACATAATCTGAATCGCAAACATATTGAAGAGATATTCTGTAACGAATGATTTATCACAGAAGGCATCACAGTCTTCGACTAACTGGGCAAATTCGTGTATACCGAATTGCCGAATAGTAGTTTCGTGAATACGGTGGGAGCCAATGGTAAGCCAGCGTGTGCACATGGTGTATTCGTTGTGAGCCGTTTGAACCAGTGATTTCCGTAGTACCTGAATGTTGAACACCTGTGTGACCATGCCGACCATATATTCTTATACAGGGGGAATATTAAACCGACAAACGTCACGGAAATATTCGTGACTGAAAATAGAAGAAAAAAGGTCTTATGAACACGTGACCGTAAATGGTGTGCCTGCAAAGGCAACAGATCGTCTCAGAACACAGTGCAGAGCTGCATCGAATCCGGCTTACGAAAGAAAGTGATAGAGGTAGTAGCGATTGTCATGCAGGATACATGTAATCGTACTTTGACTTACACTATGTTGGCGAGCCACTTGCCTGGAGCTTGTACTAGGGTTCGTCTCAATATACTGCAGAACCTTGTCTTTCAAATCTGAAGTACTCACTGTCCGCCGCCTCCACGCACGTTCGTCTGTCTGAAATGACTCATGATCACACGAACGCCCAAAAAGGGCTTTAAATGCTGTGTGACGTGGCTGGTGTCCGTGAGGGTACTTGTTTTGATATTGTCGTGCTGCCTCTCAACAGTTTCCATCCTCTTGGCCGTTTACAAACACAATCTAGGCTTGTCCGTGACATGAATACCGGACTACTATCCTGCTTACAGTACGCTACGTCACACAGATTACCACACACAAGGAACATAGGGCACTCGGTCAGAGGAACTGTCATTCGTCAGCGACATTTACTGTGACAACAATTCATTTCAGGACATAAGTTTACAGGACCTTTTCTTCTCCATTTCCAGTAGGGAATCCGTCCCTGGAGTTTATCGGTTTTATTCATGCTCTCCTTGTGTTTCGTTTCTTGCAAAACGTGGCTGCTGCTAAATGTCATTAGAAAACAAGAATATAATACTGCTCGATTCCTCTCCCACAATAGCCTATTACATTGCATGTTAACATGAAGTTAAAAACAAGAAATAAGTAAATAATTCCTTGTGCAGTCTGATGGCATATTTTTCTTTTTCTTGGCCAAACTACGTGATGGACTGTGCAGAGCACATGAATCTGCAGGCATGACGAAGCTACCTGCTCAGAGACTAGAGCTATACATCCAGCTTAGGTATAAAAACATGTCTCCATTTCTGGGTGGTCTTCCATAAGCATCTCTGGCAGCTTCTACGTTCGTGCCATGAACGCCTTGTGCAGTAACTCCCTTTGAAGTTGCTTTCTGATGGTCATTCTCAGGCAACGAGCTTCAAAGCTATGATGAGATCGGAGTGGGTAGCATTTCAACAGCCTCATGTAATAATTTATTGTGATTTTTCAATTCGTTATCATGCTTTTACTGCGTTTAAACTTTCAGTTCGTGGTTCAGCTATTCAGTTTTCGATGCACATGGTATAGAATCTGGATTTCACTAATCCATATGAACAATAGGGGTATTGAATAAATCACACTCTCGTTTATTTAAAAGACCCCAGCATTTTCTAGCGTCTCTACAACTCGTCTTGTTCAGTTCCTTCTCATGTGGTGGGCTTCTGTGACATGTGCGGTGCACACTGACAGTTTTTGGTATTCCTCTACCCATGACTATAATCTGACTCGTAATAATTATACACTGAACTGAAACTCCTATGATTTATTTACAATTCGTTGTCGTTGAAGAATTCATGTTTAACGATACGAACAGTTACATGGCACTGTGTGCACTCTGCCATTATCTTCAAGTATAAACTCTCGTTGATCTTCAGCCTTCAACAAAACTGTTAGTCAATGCAAGGTACAAATGCAACCAGTAAAAACGTTTCGTTCAGAATTGAAATCAGTAGATAACTTCGGCGACTCTTTGCACGCTTTTCAGGTTAGGAACTATGTGACAGTGTGGAAATTCTGTGACTGCTGGCTGCTGATCATATAATATTCGATGCTATTGCTTTGTGTCTTTATATTTCCGGTTTTGTACAGAAAGCTATTAGGTTATCAGATGGAGTCACACATGCTCACTGCACATGCTTCACCTACAAGTTGAATCACATACATATTCTGAATCAGTATATGAAATTGCCAGAAGCAACTGCGAACATAAAATTCACATGAACATTCATTTATGTCCGTAATTCTTTCCGCTGTGCAAAGTAAGCACTGACTACTCCTGATTGCCGGCCATGGTGGCCGCGCGGTTCTAGGAGCTTGAGTCCTGAGCTGCGCGACTGCTACGGTCGCAGGTTCGAATCCTGCGTCGGGCATGGATGTGTGTGTTGTCTTTAGGCTAGTTAGGTTTAAGTAGTTCCAAGTTCTAGGGGACTGATGACCACAGATGTTAAGTCCCATAGTGCTCAGAGCCATTTGAACCATTTGAACTACTCCTGATTATGTTTTGGAATACTATTAGACTCAGTTACAAGTCATTTCATAAATCAACACGTAATATAGAAAGGAGCGCTTACCGTGAATTTTTCTGAAGGTATTCTTTAATTTACTCACAGGACATAAAAGGAGTAGTTGGCTTATAACACAAAACAGAAACGATAAAAAGGGATATTTCAAATTTTATTTAACCTATTTCGCAACACTGTATCTTCTTGATAAATGAAGACAAAAGCGAAGGGTTAATTTTAAATTGATCATCAAAACTAAATATTTATCGTTGACCCAGCTGCCGGTTTATACGGTTGCCCATTCGCTTCTCCCAGGTACACCTACTGCTTTTGTTTATTACACAGTTAAGGGAGAGTGTAAAAATTTTAATTGTTTAACATGTGTGGGACTGCTCGTAATCAGTGTGTGGTTAGACGCTGGATCGATTGCAAAGGGCATACGGATCTTAGATTGCTCTATTTCTCTCCTAGGTCATCTGATTTTCCGGTATGTGATTTTTTTTGTTGGTGGTGCATTATTATGAAAGACTCCGTACACATTACTCCTCACCCAGTAATTCTGCGTGAACTTCTTCGTCACACAACAGCAGTGAGTGAAGTAACTCCAAACGTGCTTGCAAATACAAGGTGTATGGGGCATAAGTGCAGATATTTTTTATGTTGTACCTTGATATGTAGATAAGTCAGTGCTCTGATTGGTTTTCTTTGCAACGAACTATATTCTTACAAACACGTCACAAACTTTACGCCCTCATGTTTTCTGGACAGCCATAAATCTGCCAATACGTGGACTGTGCATGTCAGTAAAGACTAACCGTTTTACGCCTACGTATCCAGATAGGAACACCTGACTTGCTCTCTAGACGAAATTAAGCATTAATGGCTTACTCTTGCCACATGTATTTGGAATTACTAACCAAAATAAAACATACAACTTGTAATCACTACAATTAGTCTACAAATGACGAAAATACTGATGCAATGTTTTCAGTATATCGTCCGCATTGTTCACAGTGTCTGTCACACACTATGAACTACGTGAAAGCTTATGTATTTGTCCGCAGCTCGAGGTCGTGCGGTAGCTTTCTCGCTTCCCGCGCCCACGTTCCCGAGTTCGATTCCCGGGGGTCAGGGATTTTTTCTGCCTCGTGATGACTGGGTGTTGTGTGATGTCGTTAGGTTAGTTAGGTTTAAGTAGTTCTAAGTTCTAGGGGACTGATGACCTCAGAAGTTAAGTCCCATAGTGCTCAGAGCCATTTGAACCATTTTTTTGATCCTGTATTTTTTTGGGACCGTGGCATTTGTTAACACAAATAATGCGATAGGTTAGTGCCCTCTGAAGACGGGCACTAATTGCCTGAAACCGGTAAAGGCATTAAATTTCTTTTGTACAGCTGATTTCTTATTATTTCGTTAGATGGTGAAATCAACACGTTTAGAAGGAACTCCGGGAGCTTCAAGACTTTTTGTTTTGTGAGAAAATAAAACGCCTACAGCCGTCCTTATGATTTTATGTATTTTGTAGCTGCCAGTTTCGGCGCTTCAGTGAGCATATACTACACATATATCAGACAATAGTAATACACGACTGAAGGCCTGGCACAGTACCTGCGACAAAATAAAATGACAATTACAAACAACAAACAGTGGTGCTCAGAAGTGTTCCAAGGGTTGGCCTGGCGAGGAAATTCTAACAACAGTTTAGGTGAGATAGACAGTTAAGCGTAACACTAAACAATCGGATGGCAACACGACCTAGGGACGGCTGAAGAAGCCACCAACAGCCTAATCACTTCCATCAATTCCTTTCCACCCGACACACACGCAGCTCTATTTCAACCGACCGACTGAGTACTCCAGTACGCAGACAGCATTCGTCTGCTCAGTGGAAACCACAGAAGCTACACACGGTTCCACGTAAACACACTTGTACAGGAACTCTAACAATCGTAAAAATAATCACTGTGGGACAACAAGGACGAATGGATTCGACACACAGAGAGTTTCCACAAGCGGTCGGCGGCAAAATACCGGTCGTCCGATGAAACGACCGACCGAACGACTAACCCAGGTTGTTCCCACGGTCGGGCGAATCTTCGCTATCCCAAGCTGACTGTAGCTCCAATCCGAATCAACTCGATGTCTGTTCGGAATTCGGAGACACGGTGACCCGTGATGACCTAGGAACCCAAGAGAGCAATAAAAGATCCGCATGCACTCCTCAATCGATCCAGTGTCTAACCACATCACTGATAACGAACAGTCCCACACATGTTAAAAAATTAAAATTTTTACACTCTCCCTCAACTGTGTAATAAACGAAAGCATGCAGAGGTAACTCTTGCGCATTGGCCACGACATCTCTGCACAAGGAAGGAACCGACCCACGTCCGGCAAGCTGACCAACTGACGAGGCCCAGAAACGGTCATAGGACCAAATACACGTCGCCCGATGAGACGACCAACCGAACGACCATCCACAGGTCGTCCCGCTCCAATCTCCTTTCTTCGGACAGTTCATGTGTGTCGCTAGCGGTCGGCGAGCACTGGCTGTCCGCACTTCACTGGCGCTCCGTCCCCGACGTCACTGCTGCTGCGTCCCGGCTCAACTCTCGACACACGACGAGCCGGAAGTACTAGCGGTCGCTTCAAAGATGATACGACAGTGCTCTTATCGATAAGCGCTGCTGCTGCCACTCACGGGCAGGTAAGGCAGGAACTTAGTGGCGCCAGTAAATCGAATAAGGAAACGAGACTGTAGTATCGTAAATAGAAAATGACAAACAATAAAGTGCATGAACACGAACCACGCACGGCTCAGAGGTTTTTTTTCGAATTATTACTTTCATAGGGCGATGATTATCAATGTAGCAGATCCGATATTGCCGTTACGATGGACTGTGTGTCCAAGCACCTCGAGGTAATGGTTCTATGACTGCTGTAACTACTTCCAAAAGGTCATGCATTCTACCCCCAAATCTTCCCAAACTCTGTGCATGCTCCTGCAGCATAATCTGAATATGTGAATCTGTAACTCTGTGGCTGCGTTTTCCATGGTGTGTCGGAGCAACGACTCGTACACAACGTCACCCAGGCGTTCTGGTAATTTTGATGTAGGGTTTCGCAGCTAAAGGTGTTCTGCGATGTGCCACCGTGGTAAACCTGTGGCTTTTGTTGGCGTTGAAATGACTGTGTGACTTCAGGTCCCATGTACTTACCGGATAAAGCATATTATGTCTTCTAGGATTCCGGGTGGTCAAGGTACCTCTGTAAACCACCGTATCATCTGCGTACAGTGCGAACAGCGTATGGTGTGGAACTTGCACTTCCACCGTAAACTGTATGTATGATTGGCACTGCCGACATCATTGGCGTATCAGCTATAGGCTGCGGTCATACCGGACGCGCATCGCTTGGCGTCTAGGTGCCACGCAACTCGCCACGCGACTCACCTATCTAAACCTACAGCTGTGAACTTAAGAGACCGGCCGCACTGATACCTTGGTTGCTTAACTAGTCGTGTTGGCTTTTGCTGAAGTGTCGCCCAGAGGTAACGAAGATGGTGCTACCTGATTAAAGTGACTGATTATGTAATTTCTTCTGCTTCTTCTCTACCATGGATGACAAAGGATTAATATTGGCATTTGTCAAAGGGGTTACGACGTATAGAACCGACTGGAGTTCTGCAGCAATCCAATTATGAATTTTGCTTTGAAATACAGGGTGATTCAAAAAGAATACCACAACTTTAAAAATGTGTATTTAATTAAAGAAACATAATATAACCTTCTGTTATACATCATTACAAAGAGTATTTAAAAAGGTTTTTTTTCACTCAAAAACAAGTTCAGAGATGTTCAATATGGCCCCCTCCAGACACTCGAGCAATATCAACCCGAAACTCCAACTCGTTCCACACTCTCTGTAGCATATCAGGCATAACAGTTTGGATAGCTGCTGTTATTTCTCGTTTCAAATCATCAATGGTGGCTGGGAGAGGTGGCCGAAACACCATATCCTTAACATACCCCCATAAGAAAAAATCGCAGGGGGTAAGATCAGGGCTTCGTGGAGGCCAGTGATGAAGTGCTCTGTCACGGGCTGCCTGACGGCCGATCCATCGCCTCGGGTAGTTGACGTTCAGGTTTATACCAACGTTTAATACACCACCTATCAGGAGGTTTAACACCATACTTCGTTTGAAATGCACGCTGAACAACTGTCGTACATTCACTTCTGCCGTACTCAATAACACAAAAAGCTTTCTGTTGAGCGGTCGCCATCTTAGCATCAACTGATGCTGATGCCTAGTCAACAGCGCCTCAGGCGAACAAATGTACAACTAAATGAAACTTTATAGCTCCCTTAATTCGCCGACAGATAGTGCTTAGCTCTGCCTTTTGTCGTTGCACAGTTTTAAATTCCTAAAGTTGTGGTATTCTTTTTGAATCACCCTGTATAATACGAAGATCTAATTTCAGCCGAATGTGGTAAGAAACTCTGAAACAAGAGAAGATCGTTATTTCAGCTTATGTCGATGTCTCACTTCAGTATTTGTTTTTTTTTCTTTTTTTCGTTCAAGGTACAATAACTGGTCGCTTTTGCTTGTAGACACAGTGGAACGCTTTTTTTCCCTCTGTGGTTCAGGTGTGTTAACTGTCTGAGGAACATTGGGCAACTCCAGAGATTAAAAGTCTTGAAACAGCATACCATCTTCATCAGTTGTTCACAGGCATTCGCTTTCTAAAATACTAGAATCTCTTTGTTCGGAGGTCACTGCAGGACTTTTTTTACCTGTAAGTGTTCCAAGTATTAAGAGCCAGTGACAATGTCATCATCTCTGTCGTGGAGATATATTCAGGCGATATACTAGCTCTGTTATTAGTATATTCTTCTTGTACTTTTTTAGTAACTACCATAAAAAGGTTATCGAATAATTTTAGAGTCAGCCGTGAATGAAGAAACAATGTTTTTGTATGTCCATCCTTTTAACAGGAGGTCTTGGGGATGACGGCCGTTTACTATTGTCAGAAAATGAAACACCTACAGCATCCTTATGAATTCATTTATTTGGTAGCTGCCAGTTTCAGCGCTTCCTTGTCTGTAAACATTCTCTTTAGTTATCTTGAATTCTTGAAATGGTCTTCAGCTGTGTTCTGTAAATGTTTACGTTAAAGATGCCCTTTATTATTTTTGAATAATTGTCTCGGCCTTCATCCGACAAGATACTTCAAGTTTTCTTAAGATGTTTTTCTGTTGTACTGTGCGAAAGTTTACCCTTAAAGCCTCTCTTTTATTGCGCTAAAAAGAAAAAAAATTATTGGGCTTTGAGCCAAAGAATTATTTTGAATTTTCCTTAATACGGCCTTCAGCCGAAATTTATAAATTGTAAGGAATTTCTTTAGCTTATCTGAAATATTGCTTCGGCCTTCAACCTACAAGATATTGCAATTTTACTTAAGTAAGGCTTTCAGCCGTTTCTGTAAATCCTGGTATTTGAGAAAGAATTATATAATTTATTTGGAGAGGTTACTTGGGCCCTCAGCCATGAGATGATGTACGTTGTTTTAAAGAGAAAACTGTACATTTGTTTCGAGGGATAAAGTTGTGTGTTTTTGTATAACTAACAGTAATTGATGTTGGCCCCTTTCCACAACCTGATCCGCTCTGTAATGACAATCACCAGGTTCCAATCTCCATCCAAACAAAATCGAAACAAAAACCAGTAAGTTGCAGATATCAACAAAATAAGAACGCACTGAAGATGAAACTGACAGGTTTCCATTCCATCGCCTACACATACAGTATATTTATGAGTGTTTCATCTTTTATTTGTGTGTTACTTAAAAGAGAAGTAAGAATTTTATGATGATTTGCGTGGTGCTTCAAAACAAACACAATGAATATCTGGGAGTAAATTATCAGTATTACGAGAGCTTCCATTTCAACTGAATCTGTTTATACAAATAATAAATTATGTGGCCAAAATTCGGTAAGAAGTTAGGGAGTATGAAGGTAAGTCAGATTTCATTAAATACAAGCAGTTGTATTCAATACCTTTTTCAGACGTTCAGCAGAAACAGATGTTATCACAGTGACATTTAACCATGTTCTGACTGCGGGATTTTTCATGCAGTGATCCTAACAGCTTACTGACACAATTACTTAAAATATACGGCAGTAATGGTGTGACATAATTCATTTAAGCCGATTTACCTGTTGCAGTCTCTGTAAACAACAGTTAATAAATGCGAGACACAAAATGTGATACAATTGCCATTAACTGTTAGTAGCTTTGTGAAACTGTGTGTTACTGTTATACTTCAAGTATTCACATAATTTTTTGCTTTTATATGTACGTAAATAAATTTCGACACACGTTACTTGAGTGAGCTGGCTGTGAGTATACTGTTGGAGACTGTGCTGCATGGTAATTAATATGATATTTGCTTTACGACTTTACAGTGTTGCCAGACATTAGCACCGCATTTATAAATTAGAAGCGCTTCGCAGCCAGCAGGATTTCTTCAGATTCCTTAGCGACATCTGCGCCATTATATCAATGCACCCCTGTTGTTTTTCCTCATTTTCATACGTAACTTTATTTAAACGACTTACCTTTATTTGGCTGATAACACAGACCGTTACGTGCTTAAATGTAGTACAAGATAGCATTTGAGATGAATACGTTGAAGTTTATAACACTGCAGATATTGCTGTACTGGTGTGCTAGTGCGCTGCGCCGGAGAGTACCAGTATTCTTTTGGGTGAACACATACTCACCATTTCAGCAACTATTTATATAAGAATTACAGCCATTTAAAAGTCTTTCAGCTGGCAACGATGGTGCCTCAAGATTATGACCAAGAGCGCCGTAGAAACTATGTGAAATTTCAGCAGAATCATAGAAGTTGACGCACAAGTACCAGAAATACTTGGTAATTGAACGAGTCAGTACATGCTTCACATAGTTCCGACTAGAAAATTTATAAATAAAGAAATAAATGTTTAATATAAGGAGTATGTATGAGTAAATAACACACTATTAAGAAATTAAGAATGTACCTCCCGGAAACTTTTCAACGTTTATTTGAATACTTCGGGTTTACAACCCTTTTTCTTACTTACTTCTGCTAGAAGCCTGTTAAAAATAACACGTGCTGAATATTGTACATTCCCATGCGTAATGCTTAATGATGTGTTTTCCAAGTGTACATTGATCTTCTGTCCAGAGCTCACCGAAAGAAAGCTGCAGTTGCTTCTGAATGAATCAGTATTGTCAATAACAATACGGAATATGTGTGCAAGGATGCCAGAGTTAGAATTTCCAGAGACATAAACAACAACCTACATGAAGTTTGTGACCCAAGTCCGCAGATCAGCCTGACCACCAGTTCCTGGGCTAAGAGTATTCTTGGTGAGTGCGCAGTGTACACTACAGAATGAGACACAACGTACTAGATAATAGAGTAAAAGTAACCAAAGTGAACAGTCTTTCGTTTCTCGGTGTCAGATACGGTGGAAATCATTTTTATGGTGAACGTAGTAGTGTTCAGATTCTTTATAATATCCTGAACGTGTTACTGTCAAGAAAGTATTCCATCCATCCTCTGTCCTAAGAATCTGAAACGCTCGATTTCACTGACGGAGGAATAAGTTTTGAAACTTCGTGGAAAATTAAAACTGTGTGTCGGCCCGATACCGAATTGAAGTCCCTTGAAAGAGAAGTTTTGTACTTCATCCTTTCTACGACGTACTGCCAGAAGCTTCACATCAGCGCACACGCCGCTACAGAGCGAAAATTTCACTATGGGAACATGTCCCACGTTGTGGCTAAGCCATATCTCTGCAATGTCCTTTTTACCAGGAGCGCTAGTATTGGAAGTTTAGCAGGAGAGTTACTATGAAGTCTGGAAGGTAGGAGACGAGGTACTGGCGGAAGTAAAGCTGCCGAAAGGGGCTCAGTTGGTAGGGCGCTTGCCCGCGAAAGGCAAAGGTCCTGAGTCGGTCCGGTACACACTTTGAAACCGCCAGAAAGTTTCATATCATAGGACACTCTGCTGCAGAATGAAAATTTTATTCTATAACAAAACTTGGCTTTCACAAGAGCTTCATATCCGTAACTACATGCATTACGTTTTCCCATCTGTTCTAATATACAATGACACTGAAACGGAGGACAATAGAGGAAAGGTTGAAACACTGAGCGTTTTTTTCCGAAACTGTTTCATTGTAGGACAAGAATGCAATAAAGACCCTCTTTTAAATCGTCACACGAACGAGAAAATGGCCGTTATCAAAATAAGTGACTATGGGATAGAAATCAACTGAAATCGTTGAACAGAGTGAATGCCACTGGACCTGACGGAATACCGGTAGGGTACGATCTAAATGGAGTATGCGAAAGACATCGTCCCTCTTTTACCAGCGGTGGCCGTAGGCTGGAAACTGGAAGAGCCAAGTGTCGTTGCTGGTTGAAAAAAAAGCACAGGCCGTTCTGGTTTTCAAGAAGGGTTATCGAACAGATGCGCAGGCTTATAGACCTGTACCTCTGACGTCGGTCAACACTTTTCATGTTAGAGTACTATGACATTTCTGGAGACCGAAAGCCTCCTCTGTTGGCATCTACAAGGATTTGGCATCTACAAGGATTCCGAAAACAACGGTCGCCTTAAACCGAGCTCGCTCTGTTCGTTCACGAGTCACTGAAAGCTGCAGATACCTGTGCGCCGGTGGATGTCGTATTCCTTGACTTCCGTAAGGCATCGATACAGTTCCTTACTGCCACCTAATGGACGTATTCGAGCTTATGGAATGTCAGCTCAGCTGTGCTACTGGACTGAAGAGCTTCTAGCAAACAGAGCAAAGCATTTCACACTCAAAGGAGCAGAATCAGATGTCAAAGTGACTTCTGACGTACCCCGAGGAATCTAATAATTCCTTCATTATTCACAATATATATAAATGACGTAGTATACAACATAAGAAGATCCTTGAGGCTTTACGCGACTGACACTGTTCTGTGCAGACAGGTCGTGACGTTAGAAAACTCTTGTGAATTCAGAAAGCCCTACAGAGGATCGATGCTTGGTGCTGGGTGCGGCATTTGACCCTCTACGTAAACAACTGTAACGTAATTCGTATACATAAAAAAGATAGTACCTTCATATTATGATTAAACCATTCCAGAACCATCACGGGAAATAGCTACTTCCATAAATATCTAGGAACATGCGAAAGGAGCAATCTAATGTGGATGGATCAGATAAAACAAATCGCAAGAAAGCCTGACGCCGGAATGAGATTCACTGAAAGAATCTCAGGACATGTAGTCCATCAACAAAGGAGGTACCTTGCAAACCCTCGTTCAACATTTAAGTGAATATTGCTCGTCAGTATGAGATCCGTGCCAGATTGTATCGGTAGGGTAAATAGAGAAGATCGGAAGGAGAGCAGCGAATTCATTTAGTAAACTCGAAAGCGTTACAGAGAAGCTCAACCAACATCGTTGGCAGACGTTGCAAGATAGGCGCTCTGCATCACGATGTGGTTTACTGCTAAAGTCCTACATATAATTCTCGGAAAGGCCATGAAGATAAAATCAGAGAGATTCGAGGCTATATGGTTCTTCCGGCGAACCATTTGCGACTGGAACATGGAAGAATGGAAGTGACACTGTCACTCAAAGTAGAGTCCGCCACACACCGAACGGTGGCTTGCATAGCGTACATGTAGATGTATATGTTCTCTAAAAGCCATGTGCTGGTATAACAGCAAACCCCATTTGCTACATCACTTATCTTCCACGTCGTCCACATTGACACTTGTGCCATCTGCAAACACAGTTTTTTTTTCTTTTTCAGAGTTGATTGTCATGTTTACTGGGATGTCATCGATTAATATCATGGAAAGCAGTGGACCCAGAACCGAACCCTGTGGCATATACCACTATCACAAGTCGAGCTCCAGCCTCTTCTCTGTTTACTAACACTGTGGGACAACTTTCTGCCTCCTGCTTTCCAGATACGAAGTGAAACATCGGTGAGATTTTTCCTTAATCTCACGATGTCCCAACATGTGCAAAAGTATTCTGTGGTTCACACAATCAAATACTTTCGTCAAATCGAAGAAAATACCTACTGTCCCCAACCCATCATTTATTCCTACATGTATATCTTAAACGAAAAAACAAACGGCAATTTCTGTGGATACTCACTTCCTGAATGCGAAGTAGGAGTAAGATTGAGATGTGCCCCTACTCTCTTACGCAATGCTCTCTCTTTGGCAACAAGTCATTGTTTTCGTCTGAGTGAAACTTCACTCAAGCTACAGCCTCCCGCAATCCTCTCCTCATTTGTCTCTTTCTCAGACCATTTTCTGCTAAAGGAAGAAATTAAAATCCCAGAACAGCACAAACATTTAACATATTAAATCAAAGTAACTTAAATTGATTATCAAACGCAGGCCCGGCAGCTGGGGGCAGAATGACCGTTGTGACGAGTAATCATACAAGTCAACCACTGGTCCCACAGAACTTGACCGACTAATACTCGTTTCGGTAGTAATTTTTGGGACACGACTTACGACGCAGAATTTTTTTCTCTGGCCTTAAACGCAGCAAGCAGAGAGAGAACTAAATCAACTGCAGAGGCTACGTGAGGATATGTATAAAGTCAAACAGGGAGTCAGTTTAAGATGCCCTATAAGGAGTACTACCGTTATGTTTAACCGTACGTAATTCACTGAGCATTTCAACGTAGCGAAGTAGGCTGCAGGATAGATTTGTGGTATTTTGTTCGGTGATATGTTACATGTTATGCTAGTGCTGCAGTTTCTTCATGTGGATACGTCACATTCTCATTGACATGTTATAACTACCTCATTTTTGACTTTAACATGTGTCTGGCCTCTGGTACGGCGCGCCACGGAATCTGAATTCCCGCCAGACGTCATGGACATCAAAGATCCCTAGAGGTCTCTGCACCATCGCGGCGTAAGCTGTGGTGGCGCGCGCCTCCTGGTCCGTATTTAGAGTAAGGGCGCCACAGTGGAACAAGTGGTTGCAGTGGCCAATAGCGGCGTCAGCGATAGAGTACTTAAGCGCCTACCTCTCGCTCAGCCTGTCCTATGTCACCATCCATAACACGGATTCCTACACCTTCTACCCCTCCGCTGGTGTGCCCCAAGGTTCCGTCCTCTCCCCTCTTCTATACTTTTTGTATATGGCGGACATGCCACCGCCTTCATCCCCCAGCCACCTTTTCCAGTACGCCGATGACACCGCCTTCCTTGCCCTCGCCCCCACCCTGCAACGCTCCCAACACCTTCTCCAATCCCATCTTGACCGGTTCACCGCTTGGTGTAACCAGTGGTTGCTCAAGGTGAATCCTTCCAAGACCCAGCGATCATTGTAGGCAAAACCACCCCTTCCTTCCATCTCCTCGACTTCTGTCTCACCATTTATGGCCGTCCTATCGCACTCACCCCCTCCCTTAAGTACCTTGACGTCACCCTTGACCGTCGCCTCTCCTGGACCCCGCATCTCCGGACAATCCAAGCCGAGGCACGCTCCGGACTCCGTCTCCACAAACTCCTTTCTGGCCGCACATGGTGGTCTGGACTCCTCCACCATCCTCCACACCTATAAATTCCTTATCCACCCTATCATCCGCTACACTCATCCCGCCTGGATCTCCGCCCCTCCTATCTTTTACAAATCCCTTCAAATCCTAGAACGCCATGTGCTCTGCCTTGCCTATCCCATCTGTCCCCCCTCCCCCACATTGATCCTCTATGACCTTACTCTGTTCCCGCACCTCCTTCTTTTCCTCGAACGGATATGGATCCTCTACACCTCCCGCAAACTTGATCCCCCTCACCCGCTTTTCTCTTCCATCCTCTCCTACCCCTGTCCGCTGCCGGGCCTGCATTCCCACATCCTATCTGCTCTCCATCTCTCCACTCTCCATACCCTCGCCCAAGGTGGCTTCCACCAACTCCCCCTCCCTGATGATGCCCTCATCCCCTCCGTCTACCCCTCCTACCAAGTTTGATCCTCCTCTACTGGACCCTGTGTTTTTTACTGAGGGCACCCTATCTCCCTTCTCTCCCTCCTCCCTTCCTCCCTCCCTCCTCCACCCAGGCTTCCCCTACCCCCTACCTTCTTTCCTCCCCCTCCCATCTCCTCTGCCACTGGAATCTACACACTCCCCTCTCCCTCCTTCCCCCTTTTTCCCCTGTTGGCAGGTCCCCAGACTCGCACATGTATAGTGAACTTGCGCGCGCCGGAGATCATCACCTAGTGTTTGTGTGTGTCGTCGTGTTCGTATTCAAGTGTTTCAGTGTTACTCGTTTGTGCTTCGACGTTCGCGAGTGCCATCTGTCATCCCTGTGCGTGTCCACGTGTCTGAACATTTTTGTTTTGGACTTTGCGCCCGTGAACGGCTTAGTGTGTTTTCAGTTTGTATGTCTACATTTGGATATCCACTCTGTCTGTTCTGCAATGGTCTTCTTTTGTATCATTAGTTTTATCTGTGGCCGAAGAGCGGCGTAATATGCCGCTGCTGGCCTACCTGTATCAGGTGTGAAATTAACAATAAAGAAAAAAGAAACAGCTCAGCCTGCCAGTCTAACATTGCGTACGTCTCAGGACATATCGCCTCGCCTCAGACAGCGTATTTACTTTCATGTTTTGTTTACGAGTGGACTTGGTTGTCTAGTTAGGTTTTCTTGACTCTGTTGTTTCGTCCTCTTTGTTGTCGTAAGGTCCTTCGTTGGTCGTGTCCTTCCTCTCCCGTTGTGTTGTTGTTCGCGGTCCGCTCCGCAGGTTCCATCGCGTTTTGCGTCACTTCAACCCTGTGACTGTTCAGGTCGCCGTTACAACAAGACCAATGATGTTACAATAATCAATACAGTTCCAACTAACAACCTTCGTGTTTCACGGTGATTCCCAGCTGTACTGTTACTCTCGTCTAAGTTGACATTAATCATTAATTTTATACGTTTCTTTTGTTAGACTCTGTAATTTCAACAGATTTGGCGTCTGACGAGCGAGACCATTAATAGTGAGCAGAGGTTTTTATGATATCGTCATTGATAAGGAAGGGTATGTCCTACTGCCATCTTGGATTGGGACAGCCTTGTTCCTGCTTGTAGGATACATGCACCTGCACTAACTCTTGACGTCAGTGGTAACGCATCGTTCAATACTACGTTGAAGTGCAAATTGCTCTGGACTCATCGTAGATATAGTAATACAGTACAACAGGAATTCCGCTGCTAAACGAAGATGAGGGAAAGAGGGAGAGTGAGAGAGAGAGAGAAAGAGAGAGAGAGAGAGAGAGACAGACAGACAGAGAAGATAGGTGAGGGAATATGCTGAAAGCTATTGCAACAGAGATGAAGTGCCTTATGATATGATAGGAAAAAGTGGGTAGTCGATATGCAGAAATAGGAGGTCTAGTATTTCCGTCAGTGCATGAAAGTTACTGAGAAGAATAATGTGCAGAAGAATCGAAAGAAAAACTGAGTGTCTGTTAGGTAAAGATCAGTATAATTTAAGAAAAAGTGTAAACGTCAAAGAGGCAGTCCTAACGTCTCCCTTTTTAAAAGAAGGAAGACTTGAGAAGGTCAAAAGCTTCCCACAATACAAAATGCCCTAAGACGCCCTAAATTCTCAGGAAAAAGATGTGATTTAATTTATTCTGTGTTTCAAAACTTTTAAACTAATATGCGCTAAATTATAGTAATAGAAAACAGTATCCTCAGAACAAACAACAGCTGACTAACATGATCATTACAGATTTGAATTACGTGCAGTACCAAAGAGGCAACGAAGTAAGTCGAAGTAAAAGTCAGTAAAGTATGACTGTAAAAAGGGAAAGAGAGCAATGATCAAATTAATATAGGAACAAAAAATTTAAGCTATGGCCGAGATTACAAAGAAATGACAGGCGTACTTTAGGAGCGTTATTTACAAACAGAAATTTGTTGGAGAGCATACAGAATTATCAAAGTGCCGGCTAAGTGAAGTGCGCAACCATCAGTTAGTCGACTCGCTGCCTGAGTTAATAGTGTTAGGGCTAAACAACATGATGTAGATGTGCTTCAAAGGCATAGTGGATGGCCTTCGTCCGCAGGCGACAAAGACCACGGCACAGCCATCTAAGCCGTTTACGCTGCACTCAGGGCCACACAAGGCCGTCGTAGCCAGCCGTCGGTGTCTCCATATCAAGAGGATGGCACATACAGAAGCATGGGATCATCTGCATACGCTGAATGCTCCACAAAGGGAGGAACCAACATTCCGGGCACCACAGAGGAACCGTTCGGCTGACATCCATAACAGAGCCCTGCAAGTACAGCTTATTGCTGCAACGTCCGAGGTTGCTACCGGGGGCAGGGCTGTTTGAGAAGAGGACAGACTGTGTGGACCTTCTCACAGCCTAGATTGTAGGGAAGTTAAATGCCTATCTCTAATATAAGGAGGATAGGCGTGCATTGTCATAATGAGATGATAGCGAAATGCTCGCAGATAATCTTAGATCGTTCCTGCATGAAGTTATTGAACTGCACGAAACCTACCATCTAGTCTGGATTTCACAACGTAGCACAACAAACAGAAAGGCTAAATATTAACTTCGTAACAAGCATATGTTCTTATATCCACACAAAAATATTTTTAAAAAGTATCATCATAAATGTATATTATAAAAATTTACGGATGTATTCATCAATACCAAGTATTTGTTCAAGATGTGTATGTGGTCCCCTACACTACTGACAAATATTATGTTGATACTATTTTCTTTTCGGTTAAGGAACTTCTTCACCTCGTTTTCTTCTTCTAAGAAGCCACCAACAAACTTCCTTGCAGCTGCAGCAGAAAATCTGTTGATCTTGATAACCTTGTTGTTTTTTAGTCCGCTCCAGTAGGTGATGATCAACAGTCACGAAATGAGATATTAGTTAAATATTCTGTGTCTCCAATTATGGGTGATTTAATGATAGAATAGCTTTCTCGTAAGTGATATGTCTGTATCCAGCAACAATAGGCGGAAATCTCAGCATTTCTTAGTTCCAGAGACTTTTATTGCGATTTTATAATGTATGATGTTGCGAGAACGGCAATGGATGTGTTGTTCTTTCACAGTGTGGCTGCAAAACCATATTTCGAAGAGATTCCTTACGACTGGGTCTGATACGGAAGTGACTCCACTTTTCAGCCACTCTTCTATTAGGTACAGCATGGCGAGAAACCTATGGAATTAATTTATACTGGCTGCGTGCTGCATATATTGCATAAGGCTGAGAACCACACGTCCCCCTCAAGGTCTGTTGTGCATACTTTTCAATCAGTACATTACGAAGTTTTACGGTGAAATGGAGTCGCCTGTAAGAATATTTCATGCCTCGTACGAAAGGATTAGCTATTGCATTTAAACACTCACTCACAAATGAGGATGCACTATCGGACTCCACACAACCTCACAAATGAGTGACATCCAAATAACTGCCTTCCGTGCTGAAGGATAAATGAGCAAGCTATCAGTCCCTGAAGGTACTTGTATTACATTTTATTTGAAACAGGCTGTCGAAATAAAACTTCTACAGACCATAAAAATGAAAATTAGCCAGCAGTGAGTAGTCCCAGGTGAATGAAAAATTTCTCTTGTTTATGAAAGTCGGATTTACACTGTTCACATGAAAATGTCCAACGTTCGTCTGTTACAAATCTTATGGCATAACACAAGCTGGAAACTTATGACATACCTGAAGGCCAGGTTCTCATTCAGAATGGTGAAATACACGATTTTTATTGCGTGTTTTGGAGGTATATGTGTCTAGAATGTTGGAACGAAAAGATCTTTTAATCCATGCATTACAAAAGTTTCTACAGCCGAGTCTTCAAATCAGTGTCACGGTTACCGTGGGGCGCACTAAGCCGGATACGCCCGGCCAGGTACAAAACTTGTCGCCCGTGACGTACGATCACAAAATGATCTACTTTCAGTACGCATCCAAACATATTCATCGGCCGAAAAATCTAACAGTATGTGCAGGTTGCCAAACGCAACATGTGCAGGTCAGCCAGACCGGCTTTTCTCGCCAAGAAGAATGAGGGAATTGCTCTCCAGGAACAGTTCGAGTTAGAGGACGGGTTGATATACGGTGTTGGAATTGCATACTAAGTACCGAAAGAACTTCTTTGCAAAATTTTAGTCAAAACTGGTCCACCATATTGGATTAACCATCATGAATTTTGAAAATCTAACTTCAGATTTGTGTTCACCAACATCAAAAATATATAATAATATGTAGTTTTTTTGGAAACTGAATGATACATACAAAAGTTTTCCCTATTTTTTTGCAAATTGAATGACATACACAAAAGTTTTCCCTAAACTTTGAAAAGGTATTTCTCCAGAAACGATTTTCGTCCTGCTTGTAGCATAAAACAAAAACAGTTCAGCCTATTAACTCCTACCTTTGATCACTGAAAAGTAAACACGTTTCTTTGGAGCTTATACCTATAGCATATGAAACTTGTAACTATTAACTGTTTTTTGTAAAGCCACAAAGAGTGAACCCCTCCCCAGAAATCGTGCTCAAAATTCGAGTTAGTAACACATCGCTAAATTTAACATTATTTCAATATGGTTAGGTATAAGCTTCTATAAATTTAATGTAGTATCGACTGATGTTATCCATTTTTGCTTTCAGATAACTCCCAAGAGGCTACACTGCAGTAAGTCTGCTTACATCCAACTCGCAGGCCCTTGATCAAAGCATAATTAGGGGCCCGAATTTTTATGTGTAACGAAAATGGAAAATAAGGTTCAAAGTCTGATTAATCATGATCCACAAACATATCCTTTGTATGTCTTTTCACTGTCCCTACACAGAATAGTAGAACGTGAGACGCTGCCTCACCTCCGCTGGAGGTGTGAACATCTCTGAACAGAGACCATCCCAGTGCTGGAAATGATGAGCAGCTGAAATGAGACAGAGTCATAGCGCCAATTTAGACCATTACCTACCACTCTAATAAAATGATCTAGAATACCAGTGCATGACAAGTGATTAAGCATCCAGCCGCTCCCAGGCCACAGAAGTGTGGCGACTTCCGTGTGGTTGCTGCTGCCATCCGTCCAACCTGTGACGTCAGTGGTGACCACTTTAGTGTGATGTAAGATAATTTTTATGTTGTGCTCCGACGCTCCTGCTTCTACATGGAACTTACTACTTGACAGTGACCGAAATGTACTCGCTCTGAAGCTTGTGCATATTTAACCACTTGGCACGGCTTATTTCTCGAGATAATTTTATATGTCTCTATCATCGTGAGACCATGCATCCGAACGTTATCTAAGGAACTCTGTGATACCTAGAAAAATCTTTCCTAAAGAATAACATCACTGTACATCGTGAGTCACCTACAAGTTGCACTGCAGATATTGCAGAATTGGAAAGTGCTTCTGATCTGAGGTTTTCGGAGAATGCGATAGTAGTCAGGAGCTCGTATAGTTAGTCAATCAACAGATTGTAATAATTCTTATAAAGATTAATTTTGTGCCAATAAACTTTTTTTAAATGGAACAAAGCATATTGGCATACACAGAGGAGAAACAGGATAAATTAGAACATCAGTGGTCTTTGTTGCAGGATTTTATTGTGAGTCGTTTCCGACTTATCGTATTCTGGAAAGTTTTCGCACGACACATATTTATGTCATTCAAACCTGCGCAGTTACTAGGTACTATGTAGTTATGTATGCTTACAGTATGCTTGTATGTTACTTGAGTCCATTGTGACTTGCTAGACAGTTAGCGTGTGACAGCCAAAGCAGCAGGACGAGAGTGGACGGCGTGATTTATCAGTGCAGAGGAAGCTGACATGCTCATGGTCTATATAGAGTGTAGGAAGAAAATTTGAACAATGGCTCTGAGCACTATGGGACTTAACAGCTGAGGTCATTAGTCCCCTAGAACTTAGAACTACTTAAACCTAACTAACCTAAGGACATCACACACATCCATGCCAGAGGCAGGATTCGAACCTGCGACCGTAGCGGCTGCGCGGTTCCAGACTGAATCGCCTAGAACAGCTCGGCCACGCCGGCCGGCAGTGTAGGAATAATGCAGTTCGTTCTTGTACGGTGTGTGCTGCAAGATATCCCAAAAGACGTCAACCAACTCGGTAATTATTTATCTACCTATTTAACCAGACAGCGTAACACAAGTAAACAAGTGAATGACATAAGAGGAGGAAATTAATGTTGTTCCTGCTGTTGCAGTTAAACCGCATATTAGATACCGCACAATCGCGTGAGTCAGTCAAATGCCCTACGCATCTTCATTGACATAGGTTCCATCCCTCTCTTCATCAAGAGCTGCACAGAAAAGGTTATGAGAACGGTGTTAACTTCTGTACATAGGCATTAAGAGTTGCCAATCCTGGTCACATAAGCCATCGAAACATGCACTGTTAGTCATTTGAGGATTCCTGTTGGCTTCGTCAGATGGAACGTCAACATCCATGGAGTGTAAACGTGTAGTGTGGGTTAGTGAACCATCAGCTCATAGGCCCTTATTTCATAGACGGGACACTGAATACGCACAAGTATGCAGTCTCTTAACATACTATCTTCCATGGATGATAGAAGATGTTCTTCTGCAGCCTAGGAGGAATCTGTTTTACCAACATGATGACTGTCCAGCCCATAATGCACGAAGTACAACAGGATATTTCCACAAATTCTTTCCAAATCGGTGGACTTGACGCAGAGGACCTGTGCCTTACCCTTTAGCTTCCCACGATTTTATGCGTGCAGTATTATTCTTCTCTCTGTGGGGGAAGCTGAAAGACGCTGTCTACAAGGACATACCAGCTACACCCATTGATATACAACGGCCTGTTACTGCAGCCTGCTGGGATATTTCTGGCCATGCGGTTCTAGGCGCTTCAGTCTGGAACCGCGCTGCTGCTACGGTCGCAGGTTCGAATCCTGCGTCGTGCATGGGTGTGTGTGATGTCCTTAGGTTAGTTAGATTTAAGTAGTTCTAAGTCTAGGGGACTGATGGCCTCAGATTTTAAGTCCCGTAGTGTTTAGAGCCATTTGAACTATTTTTTGGGATATTTCTGCTGAAATGCTAGCTCATATGCAGTACTCCTTTCATATCGGACTGGAAGCGTGAACGATCGTGAGTTGCAGCTGCCGACGGTCATTTTGAAAACAGCCTGTGATGGTAAAGTGTCTCGTTACTGGTCAGAATGCACGTAACCGATGTATGCACTTGTGTTGTTGTTTACTGTTGCTACCACAGGTATGTATGTGTGAAATATTTTGGGACTTAACTGCTAAGGTCATCAGTCCCTAAGCTTACACACTACTTAACCTAAATTATCCTAGGGACAAACACACACACCCATGCCCGAGGGAGGACTCGAACCTCCGCCGGGACAAGCCGCACAGTCCATGACTGCAGCGCCTCAGACCGATCGGCTAATCCTCCGCGGCTACCATAGGTATCGCACGAATGTTGGTGTGGGAACTTTTCAAAGTACGATACCTCGTAAACTACTAGCTCTATAATCGTGCACCAAACACCCCTAAAACTCTAATTTACCCTACTTCTTCTCTGTTCATGTCGGAATTCCTTTTTCATTAAAAAAATGTTTGTATGCACAAAAATACAGTTTTACAGTTTCTAAGTATTATTACAGTCTGTTGGTTGGTTAAAAGTACGAACCCCTGATTAAGAATACATTCTGTGAAAACTGCACATTAATACTACTTTCTACAGTGTGACAATTATTGAACTATATGAAAGAAACGTAAATTAGTTACAAATTACAGCGTGCACACACTTTATTCAATATGTGAACGTCACTACAGATATTCAAATTTAGCTTATGAAATGTTCGGTATGGCTGCCATCATTGGCGATGATGTGGCGCAGACGAATATCGAAACTTTACATGACACGCTGAACATCAATGCTGTCCATGGCCTCCTGAATGACTGTTTTCAGCTCTGTTATTGCTCTATACCTCGTCTTTAATATAGCCCCACAAAAAAGTGTCGCATCTGATCACATCCGGAGAATACGGTGGCCAATCGAGACCCAAGCCAATGGTCTCTGGGTACGCCAGATCAAGAATGCGGTCCCCTAAGTGCTCCTCCAGTACATCAAACAATCTCCATCTTCGATGGGGTCGAGTTCTGTCTTGCATGAACCACTTCCTGTCGAAATCAGAGTCATTTTGGGAAATGAGAATGAAATCATCTTCCAAAACCTTCATGTACCGTTCAGTAGTTACCGTGTCATTAAGGAATATCGCACCGATTACTCCGTGACTGGAAATTTCACACCACAGAGTCACCTATTGAGGGTGAAGAGACTCTCGATCACGAAATGCGGGTTCTCAGTCTGCCAAGTGCGCAAATTTAGTTTACTGAAGAACCCATCCTAATGAAAGTGGGCTTCGTCGCTAAACGAAACCCTTTGTGCGCATACTAATTCCCATCATGCCCCGCGATCAACAATGTAGTTTAAACTTCCAAGCTCAAACCGGTTAGAAGTTATGACGATTTTGTTTCATATAATTCGATAATTGTCACCCCGTACTTAACAATATTTTCCGTGTAAGTTTTAGGTGATTCACCCCTATATAAGTTGGTCACCTTTTCGCGTCCATCTGTATGTGCAGGCTAATTTTAGGATACGCAGTAGGGATTTTGGTCTGGTTTTGACTAGTAGGGACAGCGAATATCTACGAACGTTTTTTGGTATAGTTTATAAATATTTCGTACTAACTGTCATAATTCTGATGAAGTTGTTTAAACGATCATATGGTCACCTACCGAATAGCCGTCACAGCTCGAGAGAGTAACAGTGACTCGAGAATGCAGCGGGCGAACCAGTTGTGCATCTGGTGTTGTGGTCTAGCGGCAGAGAATCACGAACGATCGAACACCGGTCGGGTTACTTTTTTACAATGTGCCCAATATTCTCATCTTAATGACGAGGAGGTTCACCAGAAACGGAACGTGACTCAAATTCCACGTTACACTGTGGCTCCTTTTGTCTCCATTGGATAACCAGTTTGGGACACGCAAGTCACCTAAGTGACATCCAATTGATTGCAGTCGGTTCACAACAACTATATAGCCAAAAACATGCGAATTCAAAAGCTTTGATTTTTCAGTTTCTTACGCATAAACTGAAACGTTTTTTGAAAACATAATGGAGCATGGGATGCACCTTTCCTTCGTTTATGTAAAGAAAATATTACGGAAGCGCAGCAGATGACTCAACTTTCAGGTTTCTGCTTTCCTTGAGTCAAACGTAAATGAGAACAGGACTTTTTGCTTTGTGGACCGAAAGATATTATTTGTTTGGATTCTTTGAAATAACACGGAAGAGTCTGTGAAATCTTATGGGACTTAACGGCTAAGGTCATCAGTCCCTAAGCTGACACACTACTTAAACTAAATTATCCTAAGGGCTAACACACACACCCATGCCCGAGGGAGGATTCGAACCTCCGCCGGGACCAGCCGCACAGAACACGGAAGACTGATAAACGAATTTCCTCTGGCGAGAACGATATTTAGGCATTTAAAGATCTTACAGATATGGGCACGATCTTCTTGAATGGGATTCAGAAATTTCTTGCGGATGAATAGAGAAGGTTTCGAAATACTTTTACAGATGTTTGAGCGGACGCACTTCGAAATATGATAATTTCAGACTGCCAGTTTATGCTTCCCTCGTAGTAGCAGTCACAGTTCGCACTCTTAATTCAGAGCATATACTCGGAACAATGGTCAGTGAGTTACTGAACTTTGAAGTATCGTAATAAATATGACCAATAACGAAAAGATAACCACCTCATCATCAGGCTGTTATGTGAGACCTACAATTTAAATTAATGAAAACATTTTAACTAATATTTTCCCAGCAAATCTTTGAGAAAAACTGCATAGCGAAAACACATGCTAAACCAAAATATAAGTTGTTTTATTTTGTTACGCTACAAGTTTTCCGTTAACTATTTCAGCAACTTTGCTTCGTTGACGTGTAGTTCCACCAGAAGCGCAGCAAATGACTCATCTATCCACTTCGTGGTTTCCTCGAATCGAGCTTAGAGTGGAAAACGATGATTTGCGTGGCACGATGAATAAGTGTGCCATAAAGGGACCACGACAATGATTCTCCAGTGCATCAGAGTACATACTACGTTTCACAAGAGGAATGCTATAACTGGAGCTAAACGTTTACATCAGGCTTTTCTTGTTAGATTGTTTCCTTTTATTTGTGCCATCTAAGTCAGTCAAATAGAAATTGAATCACTCACATAAACGAACGTCCATGATTCGCGTACAATACTTGGGTTGATTATGGACATATTAGTCCATCACGCTGTGCTCCCAACATTACCATGTTACGTCAACTCAATATGGAACACGCAACATTCATGCCTCCTGATAAATTTCTTGCCGTGCTCTGCTTCCATCGCTTAAGTTATATGAACGTGAATATATGCATTTAGTTAACGTTGTTCGCTGAATATTATTCATAAGTCTACACATGAGCCCGCATACAAAAAGTGGTACGCCACACAAGCTGTCTGGTCGTAGTGCTAACCCTGCTTAGAGGGGCCAGGTCGCTAGTGGTACATAAAACAGCTCTGTAAATAAAACACATATACAGTCGTTAACTGTTAACATTACATTTTACATACAATCACTTAGTGGAAAGTTATTTTCAGTACCTGGGCCGATTTGAAACATACATCGTGTCCAATTAAGTTACCTGCTTCACTCCGCTTCTCACACTACGCTGCCTTTCCAGCCTTCATCTCTCTTTCTCATTGTCGTATTCAGACATACGATAAGAACAGCCATTCTAAGCAGAAAAATCTGATAAACATGGGCTCCAAAATGCATACCGTAAGAGCTATTAACAAATTCTCATCTTCGATAGCGTGAAACAAATCTCTTTTACTGCAAGTTCTTTGCTTTTCTTATTTAGCGAGGAGGTAGTACCGACCAAAACAAGAATAAATTGACCAAAAATGGGCTCTATAGTGCATTGCTTAAGAGATATGAACATTTGCCCAGTGGTAGAGTTTTATTTTCAATTAGGGAAGATGAAGATGAGCTTCGATTCTCACATAAAGTGAGAGGTGCTATGGGTTTCTATTCTCTGTACATGTATGCGCCGCCACTAAATATGATGGACAACTAAAAAATTGTGTTAGTTGCAACAATTTATTGACACGAAACTCTTGTAAAAGCGCAATTTCCTTGTCTTAAGGAAGATCAAATAGTCAACTAAGTCGACCACTTTACGTTATAAGGACTGCGGGTAGATTGACGGCTTTCTTAGAAATAACACACTCAATATCTTGTGAGTAAGCTGAATCTTGCGACCTCCACTATAACAATTGTCTCCACTCTCTGGCACTGAAACACGCAGAATCGTTTACTTTGGTTACATTTACTCCATTATTTCGTTTGGTGCTCTATTTTTAGGGCAGCGCTGTGCGCTTGTGCGCTCACCAATAACGTTTTTAGCCTTGAAAAGGATGGTCAGACGGATTTGCGCTGTAAGTTCGAAAATTTCGAGTAGGTCTTCTTGTACATATATTTTATAAGGGGTTTTCTTATTGACAGTGCAGTCATTCAGAAGGAGAATAGTATCTCCTTAATTAACACTACAAAAGGAAAAAAAATACACGCTTGTACAACACTTCTTTTATAAATATTATACAGACAGGAGTGTACTTTTCTTCAGGTTTGAGTTTCAATATACTTCCAGCGGAAATGAATAAAAAGTGATAGCCTACTAGTACTCAAATCCACGCTGAAACATTTCCTTCCACCCATTCTGTTCTGCAAAGGAATGCCTCACAGCACTTGAGAAATTTCTATGTAATTCGTTATTTATTCGAATTCATTCACATAATCTTTCTCATGCTTTATTGATTATTTAATGCTTCCGTTTTTTAATGTTGAAATAAACTATGTAATGACTCGTTCCATGATGAAACAGTTGTTGATCGCACAGTACCACGGAATCTGATAAATAAATTAAATCTGCATTGTAGGACGCTGAACCATCATAGGTGTCTTCATTAATCGTTGCACTCGCGGAATATGCAGAAAAAATAGTAGTTCCACTTTCTCGCACCAGGCGAAAATATGGCGCTTTACGCAGTCAGAATGTGGTGTGTATGTACGAATAGGGTAGGAACGACCAAACAAATGATAATATTGGTTTGAGACATTTTTAAGGATATTGTCACAAGTTACATCATGTTTTCTGTATGGTCTCACGCTGCATACATAACACGGCATGGTCAACGGTTGCTCGCAGCATATCCGAAGAAATAAGAACGATGTGTGATCATATACTATCCTTCAGATCCCAAGGAGTCCGGTCACATGCCTGACTGACACTAACTTCCAGATATCCCTACAACCAGAAGTCACATGCACTTATGTCGGAGGATCTGGAAAGCTACACTCTTGAAATTGCCTGTAGATGATGCGGGTGTTATAGAAGGTTTCTCGAAGCAAATATTTCACACAGCAAGCTACATATATTGTCGCACCATTTTGAATGAAAATAGTGGTTCCGTTCTTCTAAAGCTGGAATCACGTGTACGGTGACATCTGCACGTTATCAGGATAATGATATCCTTATAACGTGCAGATATTACCGTACACTCAATAGGCCTGCGATATATCATCTCCTTGAAGGCTGGCTGAAATGGCTCTACGGGACTTAACTGCTGAGGTCATCAGTCCCCTAGAACTTAGAACTACTTAAACCTAACTAACCTAAGGACGTCACACACATCCATGCCCGCGGCAGGATTCGAACCTGCGCCCGTAGCGGTCGCGGGGTTCCAGACTGTAGCGCCTAGAACCGCTCGGCCACCCCTCCTTGAAGGAAAACAGATCGATAATGGAGGAGCTTGTGAAACAACACCACAGAAACCTGAATGCAGTGGATGCTCCCGCACAACATATGGCTGAGTAGAACGCTAAAGTGCGACTGTTCGGAGCAGTCAAGCCACCGTATGAGTAAAAGGTGCCTTGTCTGTCCAATTTTTTTTTTCGCGACTACATATCATCCACTTCAATGTGTGCTAAAAAAACGAAGGTAAAATGGTGGTATTAAGTTCCTGTGGGCCAAAACTGCTGAGGTCCTTACTCCCTAGGCTTGCACACTACTTAATCTAACTTAAATTAACTTACACTAAGGACAAAACACACACCCACGCCCGAGGGAGCATTCTAACCTCCTACGGGAAGAGCCACGCGAGCCGTGACAAGACGCCCCGGACCACGCGGCTGTCCCGTGAGGCCAAGGGCAAATTCACGGAGCTGTAGCCTGTCTTGGGGCTTCCTCTGGCTCACGTTCTCAGTCCAGCTTAAAACTTTCCTCTGAATCTTTTGAACTGTTGAACAGGACAGAGAAAATTCCCCAGTTAAGTTCCTGAGTCACAGCTCGTGAACTGGCTGCACAATTTTGGTAATTGCAGCACGGTCGGCTATAGCTATAGTATCTTCTTCAACAGCTGCTATGAGAATGGTCCGATTCCCTTTCCCTGCTGCACCACCTGACTCACCAGTTTTTCGAACATGCTTCCGTTTATTATACAATAATACTCAGGCTCCGGCATCGCTGCACCACGACCGGGCCAGTCAACACGATACACCAGACCAGACCACAGCAGACTGCAGACTAGCAACAACTTACTGCTACAGCTACACCATTCCTACTGCAGTCAGCACTGCTCTCTGGTCAGAGATTCTCTTATACCTTGCATATCGCAGACAGCGCATGAGCAATACATCGAAATTACATCTGAGTTCTCTTATAGCTTGATCATATTCAAGAGCCCAATTATTGACATGGGGCCTCTTCGCAAGCTGTTTATGTCCGCGGTATTCCCTAAATGCATCGCTGTAGTTTCAGCCGTTCTGATAAAGCAAATTTACGAGCAGTGCGTTGCTTTCTTCTCAGTAGCCATCTCCTAACCCTCTTCACAACAGTCCCTTTACAAAGAAAATGACAAGATGTATATGGATAAACATCATAGTGATGTCAGAAAGGAAACATTTCACATTCTGACTGCTTACAGCGTATATTTTCACAGGGTGGCAAAAGTGGTACTATTATTTTTTCAGCATACTCCGCGACCGCACCGATTAATGAACATACGTTCAGTGTTTAAGCGCCCTTCAGTATATACAGCCCGCGCTGCAGCACTCGAAATACCGCCTGGTATATACCATACTACAGGAAAAAATATGGTAACCGCAGCGGATAACTAGACTAGCACGTTCCTGAGCTAATATGGCGCCGGCGGAGCAGGTAATGAATACAAAAGACCAGGTGGAAGAGAGCGTTAGCTGCTACGCATAACGACGAGGGACGGCGATCAGAATTTAGATGTGTCGGTCTCAGAAGTAACAGATTTATTACACCGCGTGCACGGGGAGATCGCGACGCTGCTTCCTGACCGTTTTGATGTAGGCAAGTAAAGTGCGAGACGATGATAGGGATGAAGAATGAAAACGACTGGAGCATCAATTTTTGCAGCCTGGAACCTACCCAACGCTAGTACACAGTTTTCGTCGAAGAATCCGATGAATTCAGAAGTGATGCTGTAGTGCACTTACAGAATATTGCCAGAAACGTAAAATTGTGAAATTCACGAAACGAGAAAACGTAGTATATCATGACTAAAAATCAGTGAGCCACTTAGGAATCGGCCAACTCATACAAATATCTGGATGTAACATTTTGCAAGGGTATGAAATGGAATTTTCACATTGGCGCTGTTATGGGTAAAGCAGGTGGTAGACTTCGCTTTCTCGATAGAAAACTGGCGAAGTGCAATCGGTCTACATAGGAGATTGCTTACGAATCACTCTTGCGACCCAGTATTTCTCAAGTTTGTGTGGGACCCGTAGCAAATAGGGTAACAGGGGATACTAAATTTATATAGAGAGGGACAGCACAAATGGTCAGAGGTTTGGTAGACGTGTGGGAAAGTGACAGTGATGTTGAAGAAAATGAACTGGCAGATTCTTGAAGGTAGACTTAATTTACTCCGAGTGACTCTACTAACAAAGTTTCAAGAACCGCCTTTAAATAATGATTCTAGGAATGCACTACAAGCCCCTACGAATTGCTCACTTATTGATCGCAATGATTACTGCACGCGCAGAGGCATTAAAACAACCGTTCTTCTCACGCTCCATACCTTAATGGAACAGGAAGAAACTCTAATGACTGACACTGCAGGACGTATCCTCTGCATTCGCTTCGCGGCGATTTCTAGAGTATGGATGTAACCTGTTGATGTTATGTCGATCTAAGTACGTCTCATCGAAATACAAGTGTATGGTCAAGTTTTCTAGCATTCTTTATTAAGTTACTTAGAATAAACAACTCTTTTTTTATTTGTAACCATATCTGCCGACTGTAGACCAAATTCTTCGAAACTGCTGCAGTTTTTGTCTACAACGATGATTAGCCTTAAGAATATGGAGATAAAGTAGTGTTAATGTCTGTCTGTTTGCCACTGGAGTGGCACTGATTTACATCTACATCTGTACTCCACAACCTATATTTAAGAGAGATGTGCAGGAAAAGTCACACAGCATTATCCTTTTCTAATGCCTCCCCAAACACAACCTCCTTTCGTGAACAATACGCAGGAGGAGAGACTGTCGGCGAGTCCTTTACGTTAGAGGAAGTACATACCTTATACTACACACGCATCTTTCTGTGAAGCTACGTTTAAATGTCCAAACTTTCACGTTCAGCATCTACAGCTGCATACATACTCCACAAGCCATCGTATAGTGTATGGCGGTGGGTACCTTGTAACATTACTAATCATTTCCTTTTCTGCTCGAACAGTCCACGGGTACACTGCCTGTTCATAGTGTCCAACGGGCACAATATTTCGGCGATTAGACAAGTCGCCGTCGTCAGGTGCGCTGACGAACTGATCTCCTGAGGGCGGGCGGCCGATTTAAATCGCCTCCCCCCGCGGACCGCTCTCTTCGCCGTCCGCGCCCGCGCGCCGGCGGTCGCGAAGACGTGGGCGTCGGTATCTATCGTAGCGTCGATGTACTTGCTGTGTCCGCTCTGGTCGCCAGTTCGTACTTCTTGCTGAGAGTCTTCATAATTACATTCTGCTGCCCGCCATCCGGAGCTCAGTTCGTCAGCGCACCTGACGATGGCGACATGTCTGATCGCCGAAATATTGTGCCCGTTGGACACTATGAACCGGCAGTATACCCGTGGACTGTTCGAGCAACAAACACGCCCTTGAGAAATTGAAGAATCGTATTTCCTTTTCTGTTCCACTCGTAAAGAGATCGAGTGAAAGCCGATTGTCTGTATGCTTCCTTACGAGCTGTGACTTGTCTTATCTCCGTTGTCCTTACGTGAAATGTACGCTGGCGGCAGTAGAATCGTTGTGTGGTCATTTTCAATCGCCGGTTCTCTAATTTTTATCAATAGCGCTTCGTGAAAGGAGTGCCTACAATCTACGGATTCCCATTTCAGTTCACGATGCATACTGGGTGACTCACCTAACGTTACCGCTGGATATATTTCGTAAACCACATCAAATACTGACGAACCGATTCCACTGACCGAACGTGAGGAGAGGGGCTAGTGTAATTGGTTAATACAAACCATAAAAAAATGCACGGAAGTATGTTTTTAACACAAACCTACGTTTTTTAAAATGGAACCACGTTAGTTTTGTTAGCACATCTGAACATATAAACAAATACGTAATCAGTGCCGTTTGTTGCATTGTAAAATGTTAATTACATCCGGAGATATTGTAACCTAAAGTTGACGTTTGAGTACCACTCCTCCGCTGTTCGATCGTGTGTATCGGAGAGCACCGAATTACGTAGGGATCCAAAGGGAACGGTGATGGACCTTAGGTACAGAAGAGACGGGAACAGCACATTACGTCCACATGCTAACACCTTTTTATTGGTCTTTTTCACTGACGCACATGTACATTACCATGACGTGGAGGACGCATAAATTGGCCAGCCCGTTCTCCTGATCTTACACCTCTGGACTTCTTTCTCTGGGGTACGTTAATGGAGAATGTGTACCGTGATGTGCCTACAACCCCAGAGGATATGAAACAACGTATTGTGGCAGTCTGCGGTGACATTACACCAGATGTACTGTGGCTTGTACGACATTCATTACGCCAGAGATTGCAATTGTGTGTAGCAAATGATGGCCACCACATTGAACATCTATTGGCCTGACATGTCGGGACACACTCTATTCCACTCCGTAATTGAAAACGGAAACCACGTGTGTACGTGTACCTCACCCCTCATGGTAATGTACATGTGCGTCAGTGAAAAAGACCAATAAAAAGGTGTTAGCATGTGGACGTAATGTGCTGTTCCAGTCTCTTCTGTACCTAAGGTCCATCACCGTTCCCTTCGGATCCCTACGTAATTCGGTGCTCTCCGATACACACGATCGAACAGCGGAGGAGTGGTACTCAAGCGTCAACTTTATGTTACAATATCTCCGGATGTAATTAACATTTTACAATGCAACAAACGGCACTGATTACGTATTTGTCTATATGTTCAGATGTGCTAACAAAACTAACGTGGTTCCATTTGAAAAAAAACGTAGGTTAGTGTTAAAAAACATACTTCCGTGCATTTTTTTATGGTTTGTATTAACCGATTACACTAGCCCCTCTCCTCACGTTCGGTCTGTGGAATCGATTCGTCAGTATTTGATGTGGTTTACGAAATATATCCAGCGGTAATGTTAGGTGACTCACCCTGTATAAGCAATACCAGCGTGTTGATTGAACCGTACCTGTAAGAATTCTGGTAGCCCGCCTCTGTATTGTTTCGAAGCCTGTCATTAAACCGACCTAGCGGGGCTCTGAAACACTCTAACAATGCTCGAGAGTGAGTCGCACTTGCGTTCTGTTCACGGTCTTCTTTATAGATAAATCACACTTCCGTAAAATTTTCCCACGAAACGAACCTTCGCTTCCCTACTATCGTCCTTACTTGCTCGCTCCATTTAATACCGCTCTTCAAAGATGCGCCTAGATACTAAAACGCTGTGGCTGTGTCTAGCAGCACACTAAACAGCTGTATTCGATCATTACGGAATTGTTTCTCCTATTAACTTTTCTATTTTTAGCTGTAAAGTGCCAATCATCAGACCAACTAGATACTTTGTGTACGTCATCTTGTATCCTCCTGCAGCCACTCAACGACGACACGTTCCCGCACACCACAGAGTCATCAACATTCAGCCATAGATTGCTGCTCACGCTGTCCGTCTGATAATTTATGTACGTAAATAGAGAGAAATGCCCCAGACCATGCTCTCGTATCTGATGAACAGTGGCTATCGAGGACAACTATTGGTTTCTGTTAAGAAGTCTTCGAACCAGTCACATATCTGGAAACCTATTCAGAATGCTCGTATTATGGAAAAAAGAAATGGAAATGAGCGTATGGCATCGTTGGCCGGGAGGCCCCATCCGGGCAAGTTCGACCGCCAAGTGCAAGTCTTATTTCTGTCGACGCTACTTTGGGCCACTTGCGCGTCGGTGAAGAGGATGAAATTATGATGAGGACACGCCGGCCGCGGTGGTCTAGCGGTTCTAGGCGCTCAGTCCGGAACCGCGCGACTGCTACGGTTGCAGGTTCGAATCCTGCCTCGGGCATGGATGTGTGTGATGTCCTTAGGTTAGTTAGGTTTAAGTAGTTCTAAGTTCTAGGGGACTGATGACCACAGATGTTAAGTCCCATAGTGCTCAGAGCCATTTGATGATGAGGACACAAAACCCAGTCTCCGAGTGGAGTAAATCTCAAACCCGGCCGGGAATGGAACCCGAGCCTATTTGCATATGAGGTGAGCACGTTACCATCTACCCAAGCAGGCGGACTCCTAATGTGGAATCTGCCTGTTTCCGTGCATCCATAATTCTCAGCATATCATGTGAGAAAAGGGCAAGCAATATTTCGCGAGACAGAGGCTTTCTAAATCCGTGTTCATCTGTGAACAGAAGTTTATTCGTCTCAAGGGAATTTATTATGTTCGAACTGACATTATGTCAGAATTCTACAGCGTACCAATCCTAAGGACACTGATCCGTTCATTTATCCTTCTTGCAAACAGGCGTATTCTTGTCTTTTTCCAGCCTCTTGGGGATTTTTTCTGGGATAGATATTCGTGATAAATATCATCTACCTAATGGTCCATAGCCATAGAGTGGGTGAGAAATGGGACGCGGATTCCTTTTGGAAATATTTTTATTTGTTTAGTTAGATTTATCATGTTTAAAATTGTTTAATATTGTAACATGGTACATATTTCTAAATTAACATCACATTTAAGAGTGGAAAAATGTATGATATGGGCTCGAGTTGAGTGGTGTAAACTGCCCCGGGTATGGAGTAAGTTCATGCACCTATAGGCGCCCGTTTACACATAACATAGAATCCAATGATGAGTAAACCAAATACACCACTGATATTTTCAAAATATGTTTTAATGGCAGTAAACTAAACTACTGGCGTGCTTACATCAATTACCATTGTACAACGCAACAATTTTACTGCCAGCAAACAACTTTTTGACGAACTTCTACCTGCTAGCGTCAGATGGCCTACATAGAAGTCTCAAAGTTAATTAAATACCTGATCATCTTCACTGTCCGAGCTTCAATTTATGCGCACAAAAATACTGTGTTTACTGTGGCACATTCGGTGTGAGCCAACTTTTTACATCTAAGGCACTGGAGCCACCCTTGATTTCTGATCGGTTGTATTGTTTCAAGCAGTAAATGAAAAGGCAATTTTCAACCTCTTCATTAAATTGCTGCAGGTTATAAGAGAAAGGAAGGAGAACGATGGGACATTTGTTGACACGGGATTGCTTGCTAAAAGATGCTTTGGATGGACTAGTTTGTGAAAGAAGAGGGAGAGGAAGGAGGAGATACAAGTAATAGAGGACATAAAGGGAAGCGGAAATAAAGCGAATCTGAAGGGGGTGGCAGAAGACAGGATAGCCTAGAGAATTACCATGTGAAAATCTGTCTTTGGGCAGAACTGTAATGACGACACGAGAAGAAGGCCTATTCTTAATATTTCTTGTTCTTACTGGGTTCTTGTCGTTATCAATCCTAGTTGCCACAGAATTAATTATTCCTACTTGAGATTCATCAGGTTCCAATAGTTTCCACTATTCTCCAATTATTCTCCTGTGCCTTCATTTTTAGGTTCTTTGCAACTGCTGTAGTCAAAGTTTCTGTAACTGGAGTATCAGTTAACATAGCAATGCAAAATACTGCGTGAACGTGCGCTATCACCATAGCTGAATTAGTATAGAAATTTTAAGTTATACAAATGTACGTTGTAAATTAGAAAAATCTTCTGTATAAGAGTTTGCACTTATTTATTCTCCACTCTAAATGATATGTGTCTTAGGTGCTTCTATAATGGTCTAAATTTACTCCCCTTGCATAAAAAGACAAATGACGCTCCCTCTACTGGTGCCGTGAAGCACGCGAGAAAGCCCAGTAGATGGCAGTACTAATCTTCCATTGATAGTAGCGCTCAAGCAAGAAAGGTTCGCGAGAAGAGTGATCTGCGTAAACGTGCTTCGTGCGTATACGTCTATCGGTTTCCCCTGTTTTCTGTAGAACCGAAATGGGATTCCATCCGGACACGGTGACTCACTTGTTTCAAATTCTTTTTTATGTTTTAGTATGTCAGCAACGTCTATCACTGTGACCTACATGAATGCTCCTGGTTGTTCCATTACTGTACCCACTGCCCTCGGTATTCTCACCTATAGTGCATTGCATGATATATTTCTCTCATCACAGAAGTCTTGCATCGCCTGAACGATGTAACAGATCAGTTCTTTTTGTTATTCTCTTCAGGTAAAATATATACTGCAAGTTAGGAAAATGTTAATTTCAAATCGTATTTGAGTGCTGGGAGAAGTGTAGCAAGCGGGAAAAAGTCATCTTTATGAATGAATTTTGGAAGAAATTCTTACATATCGCCATTAAGGAACTTCTGAATCGCTCCCCGCTTCGAGACCGGGGAATAATGTAATGGGATGAGCAGATATGAAAACGGCGAAGGTGCCGGGCAGCCATCGAAGATGCGCCATATACCATCCGCAATTGTCGCAAAAATAAACATCACTGGATGTACATACTCGTTAGTCTTAGAAGTTTATGACATTGAAATGAAGTGTTGTGTATTGTTTAACCGACTCATGTTTAAAAAGATAGGTTCAGTTTGGAAACGCGCGACCGGTACGGTCGCAGGTTCGAATCCTGCCTTGGGCATGGATGTGTGTGATGTACTTAGGTCAGTTAGGTTTAAGTAGTTCTATGTTCTAGGGGAGTGATGACCTAAGATGTTAAGTCCCATAGTGCCTAGAGCCATTTCATTTTTAAAGAGATAGGAGCTTAAATTCTGCGAGGTGCAGAGCCTGTATCTTTACACTGATCTACTAAACCTTAGGTGTGAAATAGTTGAAGTAAGATTGCATATCAAAAACTCGGCGGAAATGAATTAAAGTATGATGGGATGTTGACGGAGGTCTCCCAGCCTCTCACAGGAAGCTGGACTTTACACGGCGTGAGATCAGTGTGACTATAGCGCCAAATGGAGCTGGCACGCAACACGAGACAGTGGAAGGAACGGGAAAAAGACTATCAGCGAGCAGGTACAGTGGATTGTGGTGGAATACTGCATTTCAACATGGCCTGCAGACCACATCTGGTTGACTTGAAACGGGGGAGAATCATCAGGAAACTGGAAGAAGAAAGAAGTTTGACAAGTGTTACTGAAGAGTTTTGTATGGTTCACAGCACTGTTTAAGTGCATTTGCAGCGTTATGAACAACAGGCACTGCTGCTACAGCAACAGCTGACTGCTACAACGTGGTACGGGCAAGAAGAGATCCATGTGAAATAGCGGGTGCAACTGCCATCACTTTAAAAAGGATTGCAAGGCACACAGTCTCACGCTCCACAGTATCCCGGCCACTGGATGGAGAGTGTATCCTTTACCGAGGACCAGTACCATGTGTTCCGTTAGCGATGGCTCCAAGGGCATGGGGACTCGACCCACTGGGAGTGGTGCAGCCTGCTCTTTTCAGGAAAACGGCAGATTCAGCGTCGGTAGTGATTCTGGATGTACCTTCATGCTGTAAGAGGTGGTAACACATAATGCACCCAGTAATGTCGTCGGACAACGTCGTCAAACTGGATCGTCGAACAAGATCATTTTAGTGGTAAGCCTAGGCGTACTGCATAGGCGTACTGACTTCCAGATCTTTGAAGACGGTACACTCACCACTGAGCGTGATTTTGACACAGTACTTCTTCAGCATGATCATCAGTTCAGGAGTGCATTCTGCCCTGACACCACTGTTTTGGACGACAATGCACCACAGGCAGAGATCTGTGTTAGCATGGTCCTTGTTGTTAAGAAGTAAACATTACCATAGATTCACTACTCCAGAATCATTCCACAGCATATTATGCTGTTATTCAGGTCCCCTTAAATATTATTACAGTACTACTGAAGTGTTCGTTAGACATAGTTTCTAGTTTTATTTCGTTAGTTAGCAACATTTCCTTGTAATTCTTCTCGTGTCTTGTTTTCTGCAGAGTTGCACATACCATTTATGAAATGTTTTGGCTATTTAGATACTCACGACAATGATATGAAAAGATATGTTATATATCTGCCTATTCCTTTACTTTTCAAGAGTACAGATCTCGATAACGTTGTGGGCTCTCATCCTTACCCGTCTCTGCCCCATCACATAGGCAGTGGTGTGAGCATTTGGCACCAGTAACACAGTGGAAGATCGGAGAATGGAGTGAACCAGTACTAGCTGGTGCACGGTCCCCGAAGGCAGGACAGGGGCCAGAGGTAATTTTTCTATAGTTTGTATTGAGCGATATGGAACACTACGGTTTTTCCTTAAGGCGACCAAACGGAATCTTATTGCGTAATAACTGACTCATGTAAATCATGTCCTTATGTAAGTACTCTGGGTGGACTTTAGATAGACTAAGAGACCTTTTCATGAATTCAAGGCATAAGAGATCACTAGGGTACCTCCCCTGTTCGCCATCACCGATTTTCACCAGATGTATGGCACAAGCAGGGTTCGGCCAGAAATGAAAGTGATGGAAGTGGTAACTGAAACTAGTAACTTTGGGTGCTTGTCAGGTGAGGTTGTCGCAGCGAGATGAGTAAAGAACGATAACCTAAGTATTGTTAGACTGAGTTCCTATAGGCAAAGTCTTTTAATTTTTACGTTGCACGAATATAAACCGAAACAATACTAAATATAATGTAATAAATAATATTTTCATAATAGGCAAAGAAAAATTGGGGATTGGAAATAAATTTCCAGGAAATAAGTTCAAGGCGAACCGAGAACTTTGTGTATAAAGTTATATGCTTTTGTTATTTTGCAGTTCACGATTTACAAATATTGGGTTGATTTGCGTCGTTAAAACAAGGGAAGCAGCAATTTTCTCGGCATCTTGCACACATTTTTTGAATTATATGGATGTTTTAAAACGTTTAGATAAAATCTAACTTGGTATTAATTCGTAAAAGGTCTCTCTCATCGCACATTTTGGCAGCAAACCACGTGTAACACATCATTTCATCAAATAACGTGGAGGTGAGCTGGTCATGTAAGTCCAATGAATTTTGATGCATCATTTTCGGAACATCATTTCTTTTCCTCTCTTTCTCTTTATGAGGTAAGAAAAGTTTTGAAGCATTGCGATCAAATACTTTATCTGACGAAAACAGACATCCCAGGGTTGCGCCAGCGAAGTGCACTTCTGGAGAATCACTTTAAAACTGTACCATGGCAATCCTTCTCTACCTTGAAAAATCTCGTCCTTTAACTGTCGGTTTGTTTGTCCTCGCCTAGAGCAGTTAACAGAACTAATTTCATTTCTTGCACATGGGCTTCGTCACATCAAAAATGTCAAACTGCTGAGGTCATCAGTCCCTAGACCTTCAAACTTCTTACACTAACTTATGCTAAGAAAAACACACACACCCTTGCCTGAGGGAGGACTCGAACCTTTGCCAGGGGGGTGGGGGGGTGGTCGGAATCCGTGACATAGCGCCTAAAACCACGTGGCCATTCTGGGCGTTCGTCACGTCAGCCAAAAAAAATTTACCAGGGTGTTGTAAGCTTTCCGGATTTCAATGAATTAATGACGATGTTCTTGTATTTTGCCTCGTACTCAACCACTTTTATTTAATCCATGGTCCCAAATTTCCCTTTGCCTTTCCTCCCCGCGTCTGTTATGAAAATATTAATAAATGCAACATACTGATCTATATTGCGGTTTGTAGGCATTGTAAGTAACGTAACAATTTAAAATTAAACAGAACTTTCCGTATGTGGATCCGACCAAACGACCCAAGGTTTACAGCTGCGTACTCCTTACGTAGCGCCAGTCGCTGCCTGAATATTACGCTGACGTAAATGGCTCATGCTTCGCCCGAGCCGTGTTAAAAATGCTATTTTTTTCTAAACTCTCGGCCATCTGGTGTACTGATTCCGCCACATTGATTTCTGGTCAAGTACAGCATAGATCTTAAATTTAGAGGGAAGGGATGATGACAAGTAGGCGCGATCCTTGTCAGAATTAATTATAAACTTATATCAAGATCTCGTTTCTAAGATGGCATTTTCATTTTAGTAGCTTTTTGTATTACACCGAAGAGTGCCAGTGGAAGACTGAGAGGAAACGTATCACATAGGCACACGGTTTACCTCGGGAGTAAACTCTCCGAAAATACTGTTAGAAAGAAGTCCGAAGCTGAGTCAACAAGTAAACAAACAACAGGCAAGGCAAAATAACAGTTTACAAAAAATGTTCAAAGGACTGGGCAGCTTACAAATTACAAAACGTAAATACTGAGATGGAAACACTGTCATAGAAAGAAAGTTTTCATTCGGTATTCCGTACAACAATTTTATTACATGCATGGAGGTAAGCCGATGTTAACTCCGTGCCCAGTAGAAACGGAATGATCTTCCACTACGGTTACCCCGTGCGGAGCATTCTCCAGCTACTATGGAAATGCACTGAGCCGTAATGTCAAATTTACTAATGATTCGCTACTGATTCCCCGTCGCATGTCGATTGTACTTACTGAAGCCATCACTGCTGTAATTACTTTGTGTTACAATTTTCAGTGACTGAAAATCGATAAAAGCGTTTCGTGAACATGTTCTACTAGAGCAATCTGTACAGAAATTACATTACATTTACCTAGTTCGACAATATAAGTACGACAGCAGTTAATTTCAAATGTCATCCGATAGGAAATGATTGAAACCACGTCAGTGAAGTTCATCTGTAGCCAGAACTCTGGGAACGTATATCAAAATACCGTCGTCACTCGCCAGATATTTTGCCCTCTTCCCGACTTGACATTTAGAAATATGCTGGGACTTCAACGTGTAAGCTACACACATCATCGCACGCTAAGACCGTCCCGTAACTGCAGTGGCACATTGACAGAAGAGAGTACATGTTTCGCTTTTCCTTCAGAGACAGCTCTAACACGTGTGTCACAGTATGTAAACGATATGGCGCAGCATCTGGACACGTTCTCCAAAGTTGAATTACATGGGAAGGTACGGTTTTTGTGGGCAAAATGTATAAACTGCACAATGATTTCGCCGTAAAATTCTGGGCATATGGGGAAAAAATTCAATATCACGTTCACCCATCTTGAAATGGTGCCAACAATTTGATCAAAGCCGCACAGACGTGAATGATGCTAATATTGATGTCCAGATCTTAAAACTTGAGGTTTTTTCTCCTTAGCTAAATAAAATAACATCTGGTGGGGACGAGACTTAAAAGATGAGAAGGTTCGCTCAGCGATTCTCTGATTACACTCTGGGGCGATTGTACGGTTTTGTTAACTAATTTCCTCGGTCAGCTTAGTAACGGATGCTGTAACTGCAAGTTACGCTTTCTTAAATTAAGCTGTTTGATTATTTCTGATTTTTAAATCGTGATAAATAAACATTGGGTTGCAGCATGCAGAATAATATTCGCCACTACACTTTATTTAAACTACAAAATTAAAAGTTAAATCAACTATTTAACAAACCTAATATGAGACAGTTGATTAATCTTGTCACTGTTGGTAAGTGAGTTCAAATGTTCAAATGTGTGTGAAATCTTATGGGACTTAACTGCTAAGTTCATCAGACCCTAAGCTCACACACTACTTAACCTAAATTATCCTAAAGCCAAACACACACACCCATGCCCGAGGGAGGACTCGAACCTCCGCCGGGACCAGCCGCACAGTCCATGACTGCAGCGCCTTAGACCGCTCGGCTAATTCCGCGCGGCGGTAAGTGAGCCTAAAATAGCTTGAGCCTAGATTATATTTTTTTGCTAATTCACTAAATATTTCTAAAGACCGGTCATACTGCACGTCTTCACAGCCAAAAAGTGTTCTGTGATGACCAATACTAAGCACAATAAACGTAAGCTAGTCAGACACTCAATAAAATGATTCGAAGTGTCGACTACTACCAAAATAATCAGGGTTTCCAGGAAACAGTGTGAGCTGAAGTCCAACTCGGCATCAGTTTGCTCTGTGCCTGAGTCAGCTTAACACATGTAAATTTCAAGTTCCACTGAACCTCAGAGTATATAACTCTAAGCGTTAACGACTGCTAAAACAACCACAGTCCCCACTGAACCACATAAATACTTCTACCGACTTGAACCACTTCTACGTTCTCAAATGCTTGTTGCCAGACCACCGAACAGAGACCCTGCTTGTTCGGGTGCGTCCAGCCAACTGTGCGAGAGGCAAGATGGCCGCCGCCTTTTAATAACTTTGGTCCCCAAACTCCAGGAAGTTCCTAGAACTCACGTCTCTCAACGTTTCAGGGAAGCCAACAGCCTTATTTATATCTTTCTACACAAAAATTCAAACTTAAGACAAGACGCGACATGAAAAGCAGGCTAGAAAACCTGATTAGAATGACGTATTACATTCAATAATGCGTCAAGTACTTCGCTTACAAGTACAAGTTGAATAATTACGTATTTTGATTGCTGTGATAAATTTTCAGGGTTTGCTCAATGTGCATCGAATAATTATGATTCAAGTATGTATGGAAGATCTATCTTGTAGGAGAAGACCTGTCGGCTGCAGTCTAAATTCGTGTGTTCTCAACATCGATTAACCAACAGATTGAAATAGTGCCGCCAAATTACTGAATTGGTCGCCAAATGAGATGTCACTAGTTAAAAACCAATGACTTTATTTGGCGCGCTTCGGGAGATACCCATCATCTGAGTCATGATCATATAGGTATACAGATACATAAAGAAATGTTGTAGCCATGGCAGCTATATCAGTAACAACGTGTCTTTATGTATCTGAATACCTAGGTGATCATGACTGATGGGGGTTACCTCCCGAAGCGCTCCAAATAAAGTCTTTAGTTTTTAACTTGTGACATTTCATTTAGCGACCAATTCAGCAATTTTTGCTGCGTCCATTTTAATTTGTAGTATGGCTGGAGTCTTCCTGCGTGACTTTATGTCACAATTACAATTTATCCTACAGGCGCAACACGCAATATTCACGGTAATCAACTGAATCTGCACATTAAACATATAAAATTATAATCTAAATGTTGTTGATGCGGCTTGTGTAAGTGTGCCAACACGTACCAGCATACTGAACATATGTGTCATTTTATTCGTTAACTCTTCTTCTTCTTCTCCTCAGAGATCACAGCCGGCCGCGGTGGTCTAGATGTTCTAGGCGCTCAGTCTGGAACCGCGGGACTGCTACGGTCGCAGGTTCGAATCCTGCCTCGGGCATCGATGTGTGTGTTGTCCTTAGGTTAGTTAGGTTTAAGTAGTTCTAAGTTCTAAGGGACTATGACCACAGATGTTAAGTCCCATAGTGCTCAGAGCCATTTGAACCATTTTTCAGAGATCACAGACCCTGTAGAGTACGCGCTGCATCACTTATCTGCTTCCATCGCCTTGCATCTCTCGCATTCTCTCTCCATCCTGCAGAAATTCCTAAAGCTGCGATGTTCTTATGTCACCTTTCCACCTTGTACGAGGTCGGCCAAATGGTCTTGTTGGTTCAAATGGTTCTGAGCACTATGGGACTCAACTTCTGTGGTCATCAGTCCCCTAGAACTTAGAACTACTTAAACCTAACTAACCTAAGGACATCACACACATCCATGCCCGAGGCAGGATTCGAACCTGCGACCGTAGCAGTCGCACGGTTCCGGACTGCGCGCCTAGAACCGCGAGACCACCGCGGCCGGCATGGTCTTGTTGCCTGGAGAGTTCCTTCAAATGCTCGTTTGGTGATTCTGTTGTTTTCCAGTCTAGCCACATGTCCAGCCCATTGCAGTCTCCTACTTTTTAATTTCTGAATGATAGTGGGTTGCTTCGTTAGCTGATAGATTTCATTGTTCTTTCGGATTCTGCATACGCCATTCTCCAACACAGGTCCCCAGATTTTTCTCATTACTTTTCTTTCTAAGACATTCAGTTTTTATCTTTTATTCTTTGTAAGCGTCCAGCTTTCTGAACCGTACAGCACTATGGGGCAGTTGACAGTGTTGTATATCTTCATCGTTGTGGTGATTGACAAATCTTTACTTTTGAGTGGGTTGCTTAGTGAGTACAGACATTTTGACTCTGAGGCTATTGTTGCGTTTATATCCACTGTTATGATATTTTTACTATTGAAACATGATACAAGGTATTTAAACTGAAGAACTTTTCTGAATTTAATATGTTAGTCAATTTCAAAGTAAGGATTTGGGTTTATGACTCGACGTATTTCCATGTATTCTGTTTTCTCTTGGTTAATCAAAAGCTCCATTTTGCTGTCACTGTGCCTGAGAGACCTGTGCATGTCTTTCAGTTCTTCACTCAGCAACACTGTATCATTTGATTAAGCCAGGAGTTTTACTTCACTGTGTTCGAATCGGAGACCATTGTATAGATGTAAATTACTCTCCCGAACCACTTTCTCTAATGCAAGGTTGAAGAGGACACATGAAAGAGCGTCTCCTTGTCGTACGTCAGTTTTAATTGGAGAGACCGGGTGATATGGATCCTCTGAACTTCACTGCTCCATGGGAGCCATACATGCACAGTTGTATCATCCTAATGATTTTACTGGGTATACTACGTTACAGATTAAATTGCCTCTCACAGTTTAATTAAATGTGTAATGAGCTATGAAGATAGCTCTATGGAACATATCGGCGTACGCATTAAACTGTTGCGTCGATCTCTTTTCTGGATACACAATTGTAATTGCTATTTAATATTTAGTAAACTTTCGTTACAGAAATCTTCTCGTCTGTTTAACTAATTACACTTATCACTTTCATAGGCTGTCTACATGCCAGTTAAACCATCTTTCTCTCTTTTTTTCTTCAACGTGCACGATCCTCCACTGTAACTATTTTAGTTAGCTCTGTACATGAGAAAATGTATACAAAGCTGTGCAGTCCTTTACACATGCTGTCAGGACAGACAGGACGTTGTGGTCTAGACTCGTGTGAATCTTGGCAAGTCTACATACTCGCCTCACACAGCCACTGCTGTCTTTCCATACCGCCCGGCCTCATAAGGCGCACGTGTACAAAATATTGGACAAAACTGAGACCAAACACCGCTGCTCTCTTCATTATGCTCATATGTTACGTCACTGTGACCAAGCAGCTGATTTCTGTCCTCGAGAAATTTAACGACTTGTAGAGTTCTCTGACTGTTGTGTAGAGAGAGCAGGCGAAAATTTCGTACAATAGTTGCGTACATCTATGGCAATATGTAGTCTAGTGCAATATTCAATAAGTTACTTGCTCAGTCATTAGCTTTTTACGTACACTCGTATGATGCAGCGTAAACTGAAAACCTAGTTTACTCACGTGTTATAAGTTCAGTAGCAAATATTCTTAAATTAATTCGCAGACTGCTGACTCCTTGACATCAGCTGTGTTAGGTAATGATCCGTGCCTGACCCGGAACCGAACCAGCATTTCCCACTTACAGCGAAAACTTAATTTGACTTATTCGTGCCGGGCGCATGAACATGAAATTGTATAACTATGTGCCAATCCCGTTGGTTGGAAGATGCAAGGACAAGAGTGACTCATGATCATTTTTTTCTGGTTCACACATTGGCCAATTACTAGACTCGGATTCAATAGTATAGAGTTTCAAATCCCCTCTGCCCATGTCTAAAACGAATGACATCTTCACCACCTATAGGCAGAGTTACATTACTGGCCATTAAAATTGCTACACCAATACGAAATGCAGATGATAAATGGATATTCATTGGACAAAATCAGTAACCAGAACAACCACCTTTGCCGCAATAACGGCCTTGATACGCCTGGGCATTGAGTCAAACAGAGCTTGGATGGCGTGTACAGGTTCAGCTGCCCATGCAGCTTTAACACGATACCACAGTTCATCAAGGGTAGTGACTGGCGTATTGTGACGAGCCAGTTGCTCGGCCACCATTGACCAGAAGTTTTCAATTGGTGAGAGATCTGGAGAATGTGCTGGCCAGGGCAGCAGTACAACATTTTCTGTATCCAGAAAAAAACGCAAATATCGTAAGGGAAAACATAGCAAAATACATTTATTTATATTCTTTGTTGGTTTTTGATGGTGTTTGGTGTTACTTTATCATATAAATTACACCACGTACTTACATTCACTTCACACTTCTTGCAAACGTGGCGTCATTTTGATGCAACACCTAATATCTACGATTGCTTCACCTGCTATCGACTTGCATTAACGTTCGATACTGGCTCCTCACAATACTTTATGCACGTATATCAAAGATTTATAAAATCACGTCATTCCTGGAATTCAATATGATAACTGTTGTTATAATAAACCTCAAATCATTATTTATCTACGGTTAATACCTTTCTAGAAGAGTACTCTCTCAGGAGTGAGTTGTTATCGACAATAATTTACAAATTAAGCATGAAACACCGTTTTATAATAATTTGCAGTCTGCCATTTCAAGGTAATGGAGAGTCGAACATCTATCAGAAACACTTTACCGCTATAATTAAATGTCAGTTAATATCGTCTCAACGACAGAAGCCTTCGGGAGATAGTGTGACAACAAAGACAGGAGAGAAGTACATGTCGAAGTGTTCCTCTGGGAGGACCTCGAGGGGGACGAAATAAGATATCTCACTGACGCTAGACGAATGGCCGTAACGGTGCCAGGTGTCCAGTTTGTCAATGCGTACGCCCCTTCTGGGAAGAATCGCCGTCGCGGCCGATCTCTCTTCTTCGCTGAAGCACTAGCATCGCTTTTTCAATGCAGGCAGGACGACTTGGTGTTAGAGGGCGATTTCAATAACGCCCAGGCGCATAGGGATCGGCTGCCGCGGCCATTCACCCTGGAACAGTCGTCAGCGATCTCCAGGTGATAGACACATGGTAACATGTCCATAGAAATCGGCCGGGATTCACTCTTCTTGCCACATTTACAGGATTTTTGTCTCACGCTCTCTCGAGGCGTCGGCGCGCGACGCGAAGGTTTGGCCTGTAGCTTATAGATGGTGGCATCACCATTCGTCGCCAACGCGTGTGGCTCAGCCGACGTCCTTGGAAGTTAAACCTTGTTCATCTCGCTTCTCCGGATTGTTGGCGTGCCGTCGAGGACACAGTGGAGTTCGTGCGTCAGCTGCCTCCCAATGCATGCCACATCGATCAGTTAGTGATTCAACTGTGCCCTGCCGGCCTTATGAAGAATCTTGATTACGTACGCTCGTGAGACCGCTGCCTGGAGACGGTGCACCTTCGATTTGTATTTCATCTTCCTTCGGAATGTGCCTCCTAGCCGCCCATGTCGGAACGACATATCGTAGCAAATATGCCCGGACACCTCGAAGGGAAGATCGTCGGAGCGAGAACACAAAACAGTATAGCAACGGAGCCACCGACCATGTACCACATCATTCGAGAACGTAAATTACGACGAAGGGTGCTCATTCCGGCCATCTCCACTCCGTATGGCCGTTGGCTTCTTCGACGACTCCGCACTACTATATTCTGCTCGATGTTCCGACCCGACTACGGTGACAGGAGCCTCATGACTTGTTTATGACACTGTTCCACATGACTTACAAACTGAACTATTTGACGAAATTACCGAAGACGAAGTTATCGACTCCGTAGGTAAGTTTCCTGGCCCCAACGGACTCCATGTGGAGTTTTATAGAACTTTTACGTATTTACTGATCCCACGTTATCGGACATTAGTCGGACGTTTATGCCCAAAGCGGTGTTGGTCTCCGCAGCCTTCGTCGAAGGAGTGATTATATTGGTTCACAAACCGACAGGTACGCTCGATTACATGATTACCACCCGCTGACACTCCTCAACTGCGACATGAAGCTATTCACCTGACTTAGCACACCGTATTCGACCGACCTTGCCTCACCTCATCCCACCAAAACAGGCTCCATAGGGAGTATCAACAACATCCGCGCAGCACTATGTGAATACCGTGACATAACAGCCCTAGCGAGGGTACGCTGCATCCCAGGAGCGCTGGCACCACTAGCTTTTAACCAAGCTTTTGATGTAGTGGTTTATGTGTACCTGACGTTCGATCCCCACAGAAATTCATAGAAGACGGCATGCGTGTCCTCAGAGGAGCGGCCTCGAAGGTGCTCGTCAACGGACGTGTTACGCAGCCCTTCCAGGTTTCCATATCGGTGTCGACCTTACTGTATTCTCTGGCACTGGAACCATCTCCTGTACGTCCACCAGCAACGCCTCACTCAACTAACAGTACATGGTGTCATATTTCGCTGTACAGAATGTGCAGACGACATTGTTCTTGTGCTTCACAACCGTGACTAGGTAACCAGAGCACTTGAATGGACTGCCATATACGGTGTGGCTTCTGGCAGCTGTCTCAACGTCACCAGAGCGGTCGCCATTAACATAGCAGATGGGCTGAAGTCAGCACGTGTCGAACACCTACAGCTTAGTGATACTATCAGATGCTTCGGAGAAAGTTTCACGACAGCTTACGGCGCCACTTGCTACAAAAAATTCTGGTTCAAATCGTCAACCTTCATCAACCCTTGACATTCTTCAGAGGACACACATCGTCAATATTTACTCATCAACAAGCATTCCACACCTAGCACATGCACTTCCAATACCGTTACTGAGGGCTCGACGTGTATTAGCGGCATTTGGAGACTATGTCAGAGAGTCATGCTCTTCGAAATCAGTTACGAATCGTTGGCCCTTCCCGCAGACAGGGGAGGTCGTGGTCTAGTCCACGTCCACGACAGAGCAGAGGCCCTGTTTGTCAGCTCGCACATCTAGCTGTAGCGACACGGCCCGGAAAGGTTGACGGGTTTGCTGCTGGTGTCCCTAGCTCCGCATACCCTTACGCCCCCACCAATAACGTTGAACTCAATAATGTCCACGTCGAAGTACCACCGACGAAACAGGCGACGGTGCGAGCGAATGTGGGGTACTACAACAATGGCGTCCATCAAACGTCGTGGAGGCCAAGATTCCTCACGTTAGTTGGAAATTGGTGTGGTGGTCGATACGCACGGTTATACTGGATTCCCCTGTCAGATCAACATGTTACATCAAATTCAATAGTAAACATGTCACCCGATCGCTCCCCCACAAGACACACAGAGAGGAATCGCCTTTATGTACAGAATACGGAATACCAGACACGGACGAGCACCGTCTCAGATGTGGCGCTTCAGAAGAGGTATGGTGCTTGGTGCGACAAATTTTGTTGTACTTTCTACGGGTATATATTGCACCTCGACTTCTACTTTTTATGGATAAACTGTGTTTCCCGTGAACCAAAGCCAACACAGTCACGTGGGTCAGTGGGCGAGCGGATGGACCTAAAGATATGTACGTACAATTTTACAGTGACGTTCTTGTGTAATTCACGCGTTTGGAATTACACAAGAACGTCATTGTAAAATTGTACGTAACACATAGGCAATACTTTTCTGATCAATTTGGAAGTGCCCTACGTGCTCCTATTCGCAGCTGTGTCATCAACAGGTAGGAGAAAATACCGGTTGGCTGAGCTGACGAAAACACGATTATTGGTAGAATAACCTACGACATGCGCGAAGACATACCTGGATGATGAAGTATAAGGAGAGCAGTAGCACATTTTCCGTTTCCCCATATATACTACCTAGGCGAAGGAAAGTTTTGAGATTGTTTGTTTTGTTTCCTTAGTGCACGATTCGGTAGTAGTTACTCGTATATTTATAAGGAAAATACAAAAAAAGGGGGTCCGTAATCGGTTGATCGCTGCATCGAGTCCCGGTCATATATAACTATTTTTAATTTACATTTCTTTCAATGCTATTCATATTATTTCATATATATTACATTTGAAACGTAATGTAATGAAAAGATATGTGTATCTGCGTGAATTATTATCGAATTTCCAATGTTGTTTGCTAATTTTCATTGTCATAACAGATATTACAATGATAATTGTAGATGATTAAATGACCACACACTTAAAGTTTTCCTGAAAATGTATGCCTTTCATGATTTATGAAATCCCTTATATGTGCAATCAGGTGAGGTACTGAGAACTGCCGTGCATCTGGACGCTTCGGCCTGCAGATGCTGGTTTCAAGGACAAGGGACAGGCTTGGAAAGCCCAAGTCAAACATCGATAAATAAAGATGTAAGTAAGTTTATTCGTTAATGCAATAACTTACAGAAAAGCCAGAGTATGTGGGTGACATACGATGAACCGTCGGCTTTGCATCTGACATCACAAGTGACGGTGTTTTTACATGAAAAAAATTGCGTAAGTGTAACGGGTAACATCGTGAGATGCTGAGACAAAAGATGTAGGATTGCTTCTGGCAACATGCAAATAATTTTTTTCGTATTAGTGTTGTCAACATATTGTAAGCTTTTCTGAAGAATGTAATACAAGTATATTCTGACGTATTCAATGTTATTTTCATTTCAGTGTGATCAGAGAACGGAGAATGAAATAAATATTCAGCGATTGTTTCCGAGTGTGTGATTAAGCAGGAATCTTAGAGAACATTTTAAACTGCTGCGATCGACTCGAGAAGCAATAACATTCATAATCTTCCTTGTCGCAAAGTCGTATGACGCAAGCTTGCCGGAAGTGTTGTGAATTGAGTATTACCCCTTTTTCCACCTGTTCGCCGTCGCTGACTTCTGAAATTGTACTCTTCTTTTGTTTTAGATTCTCTGAACATGTTATTATTTCTTAATTTCTTATTGTTACATTTTACATTTCTTTATCTTACGTATCTTTGTAAAAGTTATGTGTGGCATGTGTTTCTGTTTTCTCTTTTATATTTAAAGCATTGTACTTATGCCCATATTATTATCTATTCCCCTTGTCCCATTTTCCTGCACTCTACAGTAACCCGAGCCTCCTCAGTTTAAGTACCATCATTTCAATTTTTCCACTGATCTGCATGTTTACTATCACAATGTCAGACATGTAAGTTCAGGCTATAAATGAAATTTTCTAAAAACTGTGAACGAAATGCTTTACTACATTACTTATTTTACAATGCTGGTTTGATGGTGGTTGTAGACTAGCTATTATGCAAAGGTATTTATTTTCTATTTCTTGTTTGTATTTGTTTCCTTTATCATATAACTTACTCCATTGTAATTTATTTTTCAGTATTATTCAAAAAGCCACTAGAAAACGGTCTTCAGGTGGCGAAACCGGTCGTGGCAGTTAAAAGGAGAATAAAAGTGCAACTGGTGAATATATTTTGATTGGAAAGACTGTCTCAAGGTCGTCCTCGTCTCACATTCTTTACATCAAGATTGGTGAAGAACTTTGCTAACTATGCAACAAAATAACCTATGACGGACGAGCAAGGACGACATAAATGGCAATCTAGCACTAACACAAAAGATATTGCTGACCAAGAGAAATCTATTAATATCAAACATAGGCCTCAATTTGAGAAAGATATTTCTGAGAAGATACGTCGGAGCACATTATCGTATGGTGGTGAAACACGAACTATCGGAAAACTGGAAAGAAGAGATTCGGAGCACTTGATATGTTGTGCTACAGTAGAATGTTGAAAATTACGTGCACTGGTAAGGTAAGGAATGAGGAGGTTCTCCGGAGAGTTGGCGAGGAAAGAAATGTATGAAAAACACTTACAAGTAAAAGGGACAGAGTGGTAGGTCATCTGTTAAGACATCACCGTATAACTTTCATGGTACCAGAGAGGGCTGTAGAGGATAAAAACTATAGAGGAAGACAAAGGTTAGAATGTATCGAGCAAATAATTAAGAACGTAGGTTGCACGTGTTACTTTGAGCCGCATCAAATCAGTCTGAAGACTGATGACTCAAAAAAAGAGCGAAACACAGTAAAGAAATGTTAGATTCTCATTATAGAGTTTTTGCGGAGCAGGCATGTGTATTTAATCCTCTAGCGTGAAATGTGAACATCTATACGTCGCCGGGACCATCACAAATCACGCGGTTTTATCGACTTGGATGAAGTAAAATTGGTACTCCCTTTCGTCACCATGAGAACCTGTGGTTTTCGTTATTAATTTGAAAGCAGCTGGTCAGCCTTTGTAGGATGACACATTTTCGTAGTAATTCGGAAGTCTGATATTTTACCCGCTGCTCTTTCAGCGAATTAATGAGAACGCAGCCTCCCACTGCGCGTGTCACACAAGTTTAATAACAGGCCAACGTTGCTTCGGGCCCCCAGCATGTGGGACGTCCACTCCGCTGAGATGAATGGATCGCCGTGACGCGAAAGCTGCAGTTGATCCCTTGTGATAACGTTTTAATTACTACAACACTCTAACACTCTCTCCTCCAGTAGAGAGGATTTTAAGTAACAGCTTATTGTATGTGTGTAAATCGCTGTACTTAACTGGAGATATATCCTGTTCCACTGTTAAACACGTTTCTTTCGTCTATATTCATGACACTGTCTATCTGTTTGTGATGTGTAATGTATGATAACTGAAGAGAACTTTAAAGCATTTTATTGGATGACCGGTTTCGACAGAGCTGTGCTGTCATCATCGGATGTGCAAGAGGATGAACAGAAGTTGGTAGGAAAATATTTTATAGCTATTACATTGCAATTTGATAAATTGTCTAATTACATAACCTACTCAATTGTAACGTACCTTAAGCTTCCAAGTTTTTACAAGATATTGTCCATCGGTGTTGCAAGTCGCTGCACAGTGCAAATGCACATCCGAGGTCTGGAAATTATTCATTTAGATATTCAAAGCGTATTTAACAGTTATTGAGATCCAGTAAGACAGTACAGTGCACTAATTTTTCAACATAACACTGCTGAGAAAAATTACTCTTTATTTGGATGTATTATTCAGATTTACATTATCTCCTGTACAAATTCCAAGCCAACGTCATTGTAATTCCGTTTGATGAGATAGATCATGACTAACGTTCTCTCACTCCTATTCCCACTGATTACCTAGATATCGGACGACGATGCGATGTAGATGAACATCGTAATCCCATGGTTAAGAGTGTATAAGGCTTTTAATTTGTAAGCGATCTGTTTATAATATGGTGCCCATGGCACTGTTTTTTTTTTAAATAAACAGATAAATATACTGACTAGCAATTACGATGAGAAAATCGAGACATAACTACGGACGTTAGGATTTAAACTGTGACACAGAGCACACCAGGATGCTGACATTTAATATATTACAAGCCTTGGTACTCTTCCGTGACGTATGTCAACATATTTTATCCTACAAAATTGTCAAAGGTACATACATTAATTAAACGTAAAATTTATATACTTCTCTGAGTTCAATTCTATAATAATGAAAATAAAATGGTCCTTAATAGTGTACTACAAATTATATTAATTATATAGGTATATATTATGCCGTAGACAAGACAATAATTCAGCCAACAGCGACAGTGCCATCTAGCGGACGTGTATGGTGGATTTATAGGGTGGTAGCTGTGTTTGCACCACTTCTGTGTCAGGTTACGCTTATATTTGTAAGATAGTACATTTTACATTTGTTACCGGATGTGTAGTTATCTTCATGGCAGTGAGAAGTGTAACACGGATGGTCTATGTGTTGTAAAAATTTTAAACCATAAGGTATAATTCCATAACTCACGTAACTGGAGGAGGATAGAGAGATTAGCGTTTAACGTCCCGTCGTCAACGAGGTCACTAGAGACGGAGCACAAGCTCGGATTAGGGAAGGATGGGAATAAAATCGGACCTACCGTTCAGAGGAACCATCCTGGCGTTGCCTGAAACGATTTAGGCAAATCACAGAAAACCAAAATCAGGATGTCCAGGTATCAACCGTCGTCCTCCCGAATGCGAGACCAGCGTGCTAACCGGTGTGTCACCTCGCTCGGTCAAGTTGCACTATCACCACTATAGCATATTTTCCTGTCAACTTCTGTTCATCCTCTTGCAAATCTTATGATGGCAGCATAACTGTGTCAAAACTGATCATCCAATAAAATGCTTTTCTTAGCAATCTTGACTTACGAAGTTTTCTTCAGTTATCGTACACTTTCCGTGTTGAAAACATGTGATCACCGTTTACAGAGTTTTCTGCTGACAAATGACATTGTGCCTATGCATCTACATCAACATGACTACTCTTCGATTCACAATCAAGTGGTCGGCAGACAGTTCATTGAACCACATTCGCCCGCATCTCGTGGTCGTGCGGTAGCGTTCTCGCTTCCCACGCCCGGGTTCCCGGGTTCGATTCCCGGCGGGGTCAGGGATTTTCTCTGCCTCGTGATGGCTGGGTGTTGTGTGCTGTCCTTAGGTTAGTTAGGTTTAAGTAGTTCTAAGTTCTAGGGGACTGATGACCATAGATGTTAAGTCCCATAGTGCTCAGAGCCATTTGAACCATTTTTGAACCACATTCAAGTTAGTTCTGTACCGTACCACACTCGACGAGAACGTGGAAAAACTTACATTTTGCCGTGTGAACTTTGATTCCTCTTATTTTATTACGAAGTTAATTTCTTCTTATATAAGTGGGCTCCAACAAAATATTTTATTATTCTGAGCAGAATGTTGGCTACGGAAATGTGAAAAGATCCTGCAGAAAAATAAAATTTTTCTTTTTTTAATGATGGCCATCCGAACTCGCCTATCATGTACGTGACACTCTCTCCACTATTACGCGGTAATATGGTACGAGCTGCCTTGCTTAGAACTTTAACGATGTCCATCAGTCCTATCTGGTGAAATCCCACGCCTCACGGTAACAAATCAGTGACGCAATTTAGTTACTAAATGGAAAATAATCCATGGAGGATAGGTATTATGTTTCACCACATGAGACTGCACACTGCACGGTAATTAACAACAGATACACGCTAGCGCAATTTAAAGATCTCCTTATATATTTGTAAAGCTAATTATATGAATAATAATTTTCCGAAACAAATTACAGAGGATGTGTATAGAACAATTCGGACTATGAAGAAAGACATCTGGAGATTATTGTGCTTCAGTGGAAGTGATATGAGCCTGAAGAACAGCTATACAAAAGAGACGTGCTAATTTTTTTACAGAATGTAAGCAAAATAAGAGAGTTATCCGAAGAAGGAATTTAGCTGATATTTTATCTCACAATAAATTACAAATATGACATTGAAAGTAATGTGACTACCAACCTTCTAGGCGTTATGTAAAGGGGACTCACTAAAATTATCAGCAACGACATCGACAACAGGTCACGCCGAGTGGCCAAGCGGTTTGAGGCACTCTGTTACGGATTACGCGGCCGCTCCCGTCGATGGTTCGAGTCCTCCCTCGAGTATGGGTATGTGTGTGGTTCTTAGCATAAGTTAGTTGAAGTAGTGTGTAAGTCTAGGGACCGATGACCACTGCAATTTCGTCCCTTAGGAATTTACACACATTTGAACATGAAGAGAAGAAAACGTATCCAAAGGAATGATCTGTTTTGGCAGTAGGTATCGCATAAAATGCTATAGGGACGTCGTCAAACCATGCATTCAGCAATATGTATAAATCGCTACTGATCTTGAGAGTCTCAGTCTTTGAAAGAAAAGAGCATCGGATTAGCGTTTCTTAGTATTGTGAAGAATGTTCTAATTCTTGATAATAACAGACAGAAGTTCCAAACAGGAAAATATTCAACGAAATTCCCTATCATTAAAACTAAACTGTATAAATCAAGAAGAAACCTCTTTTAATGAATCAAATCAGAATCGCAATCCATTCGTCGATGATATTGTATTCTTAGCTTCACGTACGTTGAAACGAATGGCACAGCCACTTAGGCGCACTGATCCGACTTACCACAGAAACCGCTTCAGAGTTTACTTGGGCGGTCCATCTTCCCTGAAGCCTGGGCTGCAGACAAGGCAGATGCGACTGGAAGGACGATGAATCCCAGTAGGCCCCGTTGTCGATGGCTCACAGTTAGCATAAGGAAACAGCTTCGCTTGAAGACTGTCCACAGGAGGCAGACATAAGTGTAGCTCGCTCTTTCTCCATACTCAACATTTTCAAGAAAACTTGCATTTGTTTACAAACAAGCCGTGAGCTGGAAACTTATGGAACTGTTGGAAGTAATCTATTGGCGTGTGCACAGTAACCGAAATTAAGCTTCCAGGGACTTAGAACAGAGAGGAGGAAGACGGCTGAGGAGAAATCTTCATTGTCTGACACTAACATTTCGGCACCCAGTACGGTGGTAAACACATATTTGCCTGTATGGTACTAACACACTGGAGAATGTCACGAGTCGCAGGGTATGTAGTAGTTACTAGATAATACTCAAACTCTCTTTTTTACATCCTCAAAAAAATATAAGGCTTTAGAAGATTAAACTTTAAAGAGTATATTTTTCGCCCATAGAAAACTGGAATAGAAGACGTCCAGTGGAATGTATCATTTCCTTTATTAGACTTCCCATTACGAGTTACTTGCAAATATCCGAAACGAATTAGTCGCAGCTTAATGGTCGTTTCACGGAGGAGCTTGTATGATTTATTGTCTTACGGTAATTGTTTCCAAACTATCAGTCTAATAAGTCTTGGTTACAAAATTATAACATGACTCTTTACGGAAGAATGGGAAAACTGGTAGAAGCCGACTTCGGGGAAGATCAGAAATGTAGGAACTCGCGATTCAATACTGACGCTACGACTTATCTTAGAAGGTAGGATAAGGAAAGACAAAAGTACGTTTATAGTATTTGTAGACTTGAAGAAAGCTTTTGACAGTGTCTTCTGGAAAACTCTCTTGGAATTTCTTAACATAGCAGTGGTAAAATTCAGTGAGCGAAAGGCTATTTACGACTTGTACAGAAACCAGATGGCAATTATAAGAGTAGAGGGGAATGAAAGGCAAACAGTAGTTCAGAAGGTGGTGACACGGCTTGTAGACTATCCCCGATGTTATTGAATCTGTACAATTAACAAGCAGCAAAGGAAACCGAAGAAAAATTTATAGTAGGCACTGAAGTTGTAGGAGAAGAAAGGAAAGCTTTGAGGTTTGCTAATGCAATTGTAATTGTCAGACCCATCAAAGGACTAGGAAGAGCAGTTGAACGGAATGGACAGCGTCTTAAAGAAGGGTATAAGGGGAACATCAACAAAACCGAAAAAAGGGTAATATGTGATGCCGTGGTACGCAGGTTAGGAAACGTGCCACTTAAAGTAGGCCGGCCGGTGTGGCTGAGCGGTTCTAGGCGCTACAGTCTGGATCCACGCGACCGCTACGGTCGCAGGTTCGAATCCTGCCTCGGGCATGGATGTGTGAAGTGTCCTTAGGTTAGTTAGGTTTAAGTAGTTCTAAGTTCTATGGGACTGATGACCTTAGAATTTAAGTCCCATAGTGCTCAGAACCATTTGAACCATTTTTGAACTGAAAGTAGTAGATGAATTTTGCTATTTGGGCAACAAAAATAACTGATGATGGCCGTAGTAGAGAGGATCTTAATCCTAGCCCGTTAATAGCAAGAAAAGCATTCCTAAAACAGAGAAACATGTTAACATCAAATGGTTCAAATGGCTCTGAGCACTATGGGACTCAACTGCTGAGGTCATTAGTCCCCTAGAACTTAGAACTAGTTAAACCTAACTAACCTAAGGACATCACAAACATCCATGCCCGAGGCAGGATTCGAACCTGCGACCGTAGCGGTCTTGCGGTTCCAGACTGCAGCGCCTTTAACCGCACGGCCACTTCGGCCGGCCATGTTAACATCGAATATAGTTAGTAGGCTATGGCAGCAGACGACCAACTCCTCCAGTACATCTCTTACCAGCACGATATCGCCTGCAGTGCCTCTCTTGGACTAGTGACTACATTGCTTGGACCCCAGATGACTGGAAAACTGTGGCCGGTCCAGATAAGCCCAGATTTCAGTTGGCAAGACCTGATGTTACTGTGCGAGGGGCGCTTACCCTACGAAGCAATGGACCCATTTTCTCACCAAGGTACTGTGCAAGCTGGTGGAGGCTCCATAAAAGTGTGTTCTATGTTTACGTACAATGGTTGTGCCCTCTGGATATTTGACTCCTTGGAGACCATTTGTAGCCATCCATGGAGGTCATGTTCCGAAACAAAGACGGAATTATCATGGATGACAATGCGGCATGTCACCAGGCCACATGTGTTTGTGACTAATTTGAAGAACATTCTGAACGATTCGAGCAAATGATTTGGCATCGCCCGACATGTATTCCATCCAATATCTATGAGACATAATCGAGAGGTTAGGTCGAAGTACTGATTCGAAATAGATAGAAAAGCAATTTATGTCATAATTAGGAGAAACCAATGGATCATTTCATAGGACGCATCCTTAGCCAAGAAGCAGTAGTCAGTTTGCTAATGGAACGAAGCGAGTAGGAAGTACGATTAAAGGGCTCCGGAAAGGCCCAAAATCATGAAAAGTTCAATTTTTACTTTATTGCGTTTTCTGAATCTGCAGACTATTACCTTTTAATAGATATATAATTTATTCAATTCCGAAGACTACAACTATTTTTAAATTTTTTTTGAAATGTGTTCTACATGGGCGTGACCCACTGTGGCGCTGTTAAACTGCTGTCAAATGGTGTTATTATTAACGTACGTGTTCATCAGGTACATTTTAATGATGCGAGATAAAGTATGTGTTGTGGCTAACCTGTGATGGTTCAATATATATCGCTGGTGTGATTTTCGATTGTTTCATGTTTATTTACTCTGTCGTTATCTCGAAAATATCCGTAATTAATTCTGTTTCTTGAGTCTGTTTTGTTGAAGTATAATAATGAGTAAAAGTAAAGTTATTAGAAATCCTCTGAAGGCTTTTAAGAAAAGGAGAAATGTTGGAAAGCCAAAGGTATGTGTTATTACTGTAAACATTAAAGACGATGAAAATCCCCAACATAGCTTGTGTCCCAAAGAAGAAGACAGTTGGTGTAAATATAACAAAGGATTGCTAACTGGTGAAGTGTACACTCATAAGCATTGTCTGCCTCATGCAATAATGGAGGTGATAAAACCTATTTTCAGAGACTTAGCAGCACCTGAACTGTTGAAAAAGTGTATTCACGGAAGAACTCAAAACCCCAATGAAAGTGTAAATAGTGTTATATGGTCGAGAATCCCCAAGACTGTATTTGTTGGAATAGAAACACTTCACTTTGGTGTGTATGATGCTGTTGCGACTTTCAATGATGGCAACATTGTAAGGTGCAAGGTATTTAGAAATATGGGAATGAAGATAGGTTCTAACATGGTACGAGCGATGCTTGCTTTAGACAAGGAACGCCTTCGGGGTGCAGACAGGGCTGTAAAGAGTCTAGAAATACAAGCAAGAGTAAACAGGAGGAGGAACAAGAGGAAGCTGGAGGAGGAGTTTGCAGAGGATGAAGATAATCCATCCTATGGACCTGGAATGCACTAAAAAGTTAATCCAATCTTTGTCGCTCGATTCCCAAAACTTTTATTTTCTCTTACTAATTACATGTTTTCTAAGGATCTTCCAAACATATTTGTTTCAAACTTTCAGTAAATGTTACACAGTACCTTCTGCATAATTTAACACAGCCTTTTTCCAAAAAACTGTATATTTTTGAATATATAAATAAGAAATTGCAAAAAAATGTTGTGAATTTTCATTACAATTGAAAAAAAATCATCTTTAATAACTGAACTAAAATTTTGTAAAATCCCTGTGTTAAGTTGTAGCCCATATTCCAATAAATAATCTGTAAAAAGTTCAACTTCCTACCTCAAACACTTTGTGAGGAAAGATGTAATTTATAAGCGTTATTTTAACATTGCAAGTATAGGGCGTTCCGGAGCCCCTTAAAGATGCAGAGGCAGACCAAGGCATGACCACAGTGAGCAGGGTCAATTTGGTGTAGGCCTTGCAGGTATGCTGAGATGAAGAGTTTCACTTAGGAGAGATTAGTGATTTCACTTCACAACGACTAATCAAGAGACTACTGTGCAATGCAAGTGGACATACAGTGGGTTGCGTGTGAGGCTGGCTGGCCGTATTTTGTTGCAGGGGGAGACAAGCCGGCAGCAGGTCGCCGTTAAGACTACCACAGCAGAGGGCGCCATTGGTACAGACACACACACACACACACATACATTGCTAATGGCTGCTAGCACGCGGCGGCTGGCGAGAGATCACGGCGTGGGCTGGCGGATTCAGATCACCTGTGGTCACAGCCACGAGTAACGCCACATACGGACCCATCCGAACCGCAGAATGGCTGGCGCACTGATTACCTCTCCACGGTTCTACGACCATCACTGGTGCATTACACGCATTTCTAATGAAGCAACACAGTTCCGTGTATGGCTCCTGATACAAAAAGTCTTTAAACTGAACTTCGGGCGATATGAAATGTTCATTTTACAAGTAAACATCACCAAATTGACCACATATTGTACGGTGTGAAAAGAAATACTCTTGCAAAATATCAGCCTCACCCACCGACCCGCGCGAAATTTTGGATCATAATTCTGACAGCACGCAGTTATGACCTGTGAGTACAGATTTTAAAATTTTGTGTGCAGGAGTTGTCTGTCACTCGCTCTAGCCCACTGCAGTCGCCAAATGCCCGAGCACGAAGTATTGCATTGGTGGGCTGTTGAAAGTGAACGAAGAGGAGGGGAGTGTGGACACTTCCCCCCCCCCCCCCCCCCAACCAGGTGGTTTGAAATCCTCTTCTAGAATCCACGTTACACTACCACAAAAATATGAAGTACCGTATGAGCACATAATGTGTCTACCTCAGGCGCATATACCTTCAATACTTTTTTTACAGTTATCTCGTGTTGATATCCTGTATCTTTATGTATGGGCAAAATTAGTCGTTTTCTTTCCTTTTCCATTCGCAGATAGAGCAACTATAAACATAGGTTAGGTTTTCCTTAACCTACGTTCTAACATAAGTCGTAGGATGAGTATTTCCTCTCATGTTTCTACGTTTCTTCGGAATCCAAACTGATCTTCCCCAAGATCGGCGTCTACCCGTTTTTCCATTTTCCATAAGGAACTCGTGTTAGTACTTTGGAGACATGAGTTAGTAAACCGCTATATCTGTAATACTCTCACCTTACAGCAACGGTTTTCTTTGGAATTGAAATTATTGTATATTTCTGGAAGTCTGTTAGTATTTCTCCTGTCTCAAACAGCTTGCTCACCAGATGGAAAAATTTATACAATGTTTATGTTTTTCAGGCGTAGGGATGGTTTGTTTGTCGCGGCATCTCAGTAAAAATGCAAGGCTGCTTAGCAATCTACCTCTCTTGCGACGTAACTTGTGAAACTGACATATGTTCTTCGCCATCTGCTACCCGTAAACGTACCAAATGTAACTCTTCAAACTTTACTGGCGGATGTGTGGTAATTAGTCCTCACGGGTTTGACGCCGGATCACGTTGTGCAAATTCCACAATATTTCCTCGGAGCAACCATCCGACATCTTAGGTGGTTCAACCTTGATGGTGGTTAGGTACGACTGACGGTATCCACACGTCGACGCTCCGTTTATAGAACACGCAAGCGAAGAATGAGCAGCCGCGGAAATCGCACATGCGCAATGATTTGCCATATTAAACTCCCTCTGCCGAAAATCGCAGGGCGGCTCTCCCGCGGGTGCACTGTACGGTGCGTTTGCCAAAAGTGCGGCAGGACATTACTCACCAACGGCAGTACTAAGCCAATGCTATGACGGGCCTGTTATCGAAGAATCTTGATCATCGCGTCGTGATTTAATAGCAGCCAATGCAGGGTTCCAGTCTGTGCTCAGTTGAAATCTCGTATCCTTGTTGATGAGATTATCGGCTGTACGGATATGTATTGCTTCCTTAATGACGCAATCCCAGAAAGATGATGCCGAAGATAAAACTTCCGTCTTTTCATAAATCATACGATGTCCTGTATTCCGACAGTGTTCCGCAATTTTCAACCTTTCCGGTTGACGAAGGTGTGTATGAAGCTGATGTTCATCGCAGCGTTCTAGCACTGTGCGGCACGTCTGGCCCATATACGCTGCCCCACACTGACAAGGAATCTTGTACACACCACATTTCCTCAGGCCAAGGTCATCCTTAACCCAACCCGACAGGTTTCTCAGTTTCGCAGATGGTTGAAATACACACTTAATTCCATATCTTCCAAGGACTCTTCCGATTCTTGACGACACGGTACCAAAATACGGCAAAAAGGCCAAAGTAGTGGGTGTCTTCGTATCTTCATTCTGCTCCATAGATTGACCTCGCCTGGGCCTGAATGCATTACGTATCTGTCTCTCAGAATAACCGTTTTGTCGGAACACTGTCTTCAAATATTGTATTTCACTCGACAGGCTCTCAGGATCAGACACCACATTTGCTCTATGAACTAACGTGCGTAGTGCACCACCGCATTGTGCAGGATGTTGGCAGCTTGTCGCCCGCAGATATACGTAGATCTGTATGCGTTGGCTTGCGATAGACGCTGAGTCCCAAGGTCCCATCTGCCCAAGATTCTTCGATAACAGGCCCGTCATAACACTGGCTTAGTACGGCTTGGTGAGTAACTTCTAGTCGCACTGTTGACAAACGCAGCTTACAGTGCTCTGCGATTTTCGGCAGAGGGTGTTTGATATGACAAATCGTTGTGCATGTATGATTTCTGCGGCTGCGCATTCTTCGCACTCGTGTTCCATAAACGGGGCGTCGACGTGTGGATAGCGTCAGTGGTACCTATCCACCAGCAAGTTTTAACCACCTGAAGATGTCGGACAGTTGCTCCGAGAAAAATTGTGGAATTAGCACAATAAGATCCGGCGGCAAACCCGTGAAGACTATTTACAACACATCCGCCGGGAAAGCACACAGAGTCACATCTGGTACTTTTATGGGTAGGATAAGGCGAAGGACACACATGAGTTTCACAAGTTACGTCGCAAGAGAGGTAGATTGTTAAGCAGCATTGCATTTTTACTGAGATGCCGCGACAAGCAAACCATCCCTACGTTTGCTAAATTTAAACAGTGTATAAATTCTGCGGCTGCCATTAGAATTAAACGAAGGGCGAGAGCGGCACTTGTGAAAGAAAGGGTGCGGTATACGCGTCAGGATTTGTTCTTGGTGTTCAGACAATTACTATCACTCCATCTGAAGATTTCAGCGAACCTTTCAGCGGTATCGTGGTAGTGGGTACACAGCGCCACTTGGTTACTGGCTGACTGGACTGAACGACAAGCTAAGGTTCGTCAAATGACTAAATACGGTCGACTCGAAGCCCGAACGCAAGAAGACTTGCCAAGAAGACGTATCGTGTTTAATCTAATGGAGAAGACTTTTCACGACGCTGCAGTGTCGGTGCTAGAGAAAATGGTTCAAATGGCTTTGAGCACTATGGGACTTAACTTCTGAGGTCATCAGTCCCCTAAAACGTAGAACTACTTAAACCTAACTAACCTAAGGACAACACACACATCCATGCCCGGGGCAGGATTCGAACCTGCGACCGTAGCGGTCGCGCGGTTCCAGACCGTAGCGCCTAGAACCACTCGGCCATAGCGGCCGGTTCCTAGAGAAAGGTCTGTATTTTGCACCTACACCATTCCCATCCGAGATGTGATTACTGGAATAGAGCAGGCTGTTTCGAATCTTCCTAAGGATGCTGCCGAAGATATTAGGCGTGACACGTGCCGCATCATGACTAAAGCTCCATCTAAGAATTCAAACGTGAACATCACCTCACCTGAAATAAATGCTCTTCGAGAATTGAGAGAAGACCAAGACATTGTCATCTTACCGGCTGAAAAAGTAAATGCTACTATGCTTCTCTCAAGCACAGAATATAACAGCAAGATATACAAACTGCACGACAATCCTGCATATAGTAAATTAAAAAGTGATCCGACGGGTAGGATCCAGAGAAAAACTGTGGAACTCATCAGGAGGAGCTCGATTCCAGCGAAAGTCGCTAGTGGTTTACGTCAAAACAGGCTGCTGTTCTTCCTAGACTCTACGGCCTATTCAAGATCCATAAGAATGGGGTGCCTCTCCGTCCCATTGTAAGTAACATAGGAGCACCTACTGATTTTGTTGCCAAATCCCTGACATTACTGGGACCTCTCGTAGGCAAGTGCGAGCATCACATTCAAAACTCTTAGATTGCAATAATCTGATCTGTTAGTAAGTTTCGATGTTGTGTCTTTATTTACAATGGTGCCTTTAGAGCTCATTGCCAACAAGTTTGAGGAGGACATGGTAGCATTATTTAAACACGTGTTTACTTGAACATACGTCTTATTTCATGACCAATATTTTGAACAAGTGGACGGTGTCGCCATGGTAAGCCCTCTGTCTCCTGTGGTGGACGATTATTTTATGGACGACTTTGACGGAAAAGCACTACAGTCAGACACTCTCAAACCCTTTTGTTTTCTGCGTTATGTGGATGATACTTTTGTGGTGTGGCCACATGGACTTGATACTCTACCTACGTTTATTCAGCATCTGAATTCGCTCCATCCTACTATAAACTTCACAATGTAAGTGGAAAAAGATGGTGCTTTAGCTTTTCTGGATGTCTTGGTACGGAGGAAAGCAGATGGAACCTTGGGACACAGCGTGTATCGCATGACAACGCATACAGATCTATATTTGCAGGCCACAAGCTGCCATCATCTTGCACAATGCGTTAGTGCATTACGTACGTTAGTTCATAGAGCACGTGTGGTATCTGATCCTGAGAGCCTGTCGAGTGAAATACAACATTTGAAGACAGTGTTCCGACAAAACGGTTATTCTGAGAGACAGATACGTAATGCATTCAGGCCCAGGCGAGTTCAAACTATGGAGCAGAATGAAGATACGGAGACAACCACTACTTTGGCCTTTTTGCATAAGTTTGGTGCCATCTCGTCAAGAATCGGAAGAGTCCTTGGAAGATATGGAATTGAGCGTGTTTTTCAACCATCTGCGAAACTGAGAAACCTGTTGGGTTGGGTTAAGGATGACCTTGGCCTGAGCGAATGTGGTGTGTACAAGATACCTTGTCAGTGTTGGTCAGCGTATATGGGCCAGACATGCTGCACAGTGCGAGAACGATGCGATGAACATCAGCGTCATACACGCCTTCGTCAACCGGAAAAGTCGGCAATTGCGGAACACTGCCTGAATACAGGACGTTGTATGATTTATGAAAAGACGGAAGTTTTATCTCTGACATCATCTCTCTGGGATTGCGTCATTAAGGAAGCAATACATATCCGTGCAGCCGATAATCTCATCATCAGGGATACGAGATTTCAACTGAGCACAGCCTGGAACCCTGCATTGGCTGCTATTAAATCACGATGCGAAGATCAAGATTCTTCGACAACAGCCCCGTCATAACATTGGCTTAGTGAGGCCTTTGGTGAGTAACGTCTGGCGGCACTGTTGATAAGCGCAGCGTACAGCGCACGCGCGGGTGAGCCGCTCTGCGATTTGCGGCAGAGGGAGTTTGAATATGGCGAATCATTGCACATGCGCTATTTCAGCGGCTGCGCATTCTTCGCGTGGGGTTCTATAAACGGGGCGTCGACGTGCGGATATCGTCAGACGTACGTAGCCACCACCAAGGTTGAACCACCTGAAGATGTCGGACAGTTGCTCCGAGGAAATATTGTGGAATTTGCAAAACGTGATCCGGCGGGAAACCCGTGAAGACTTTTTACATTAACCAATGTTCTTCGTGACGTTCAGCTATACCGCATTTCATATAAAGAATTCTATAAATTCAAATAAAATATTACCATTGATAAACATGCCTTTAGAAACCAGGGTGACAACACGCCAAACAAAATCTTAACGAACTAATGCCCTAACCTATATTTTTCACGTGTATTTAGCCTGCAACGGTAGATTAGATAGTTCCATTGGTCATCTCCTATTTTGCGCTATGTATGGAGAAAACGCTGTCACTTATGCATTTATAGTAGGTGAAATGTGATTTTCTAAGATCAAACATAAATTCACTTCTATACTGGCTTTGTGTGTACAGTGAGCCGCGTTTTCTACCAAACCACTGACACATACAGCACTGCGGCAGCTCAAGTGGAAAGCACTTGTTGCTGTAGAAATTTCAGAACCCAATTGTATTGCAAGTTCTGCCACGGCGTCGCTACGTGATTTTATGTAACTGATTACAAAATCAAATCGAAAGTACGCTTTGGCTAACCGAAGCAGCTGGTGAATGGTGAAGAACTTGGTTGGATGGTTGATTTGTACGAGGGGTCCCATCGGATTAGGGTAGGTTGGGAAAGAAAGTCAGAAATGACCTTTCAAAGGAACCATCCCAGAATTTGTCTGAAGCGATTTGAGGAAATCACGGAAAACATAATTCAGGATGGCCTGACGCGGTTTCCAACCGTCGTCCGCCAGAATGCGAGCCCAGAGTGCTAACTTCAGCTCAAGGACACCTAACACGCCAAGGGAATGGGCGGTAGCCGTGGAATCATTGGTCTCTAGGCCCAACGCTCCGAAAAGATCCATCCGCAAGAAATTTACAGCCTCTGGGGAGGCTACCACTAGGATACACGGCTCAATGGAGTAGGTGCGATATTGCTGTGAATAGACATGACAAACAGATGATGCCATTACTGTACGACCCTATCTGAAAATCCATGGGCTGGAGAAGTGAGGGGCCTACCTACTGGTAGGATCACCAGTCAATGATGGTAGTGCAAGAACCGATACCAATTCCCAAGCAGAGAGGCACATTAACAATGAAGATTGTCAGGGGAAGACTCTTCATGGTCGGGGGTACAAAGGCGACAGTGACAAAAGGGTCAACTCTGGCCATGGTTTCACCATACAGTGGGTTGACGCACTTGTAGTACAGTGATATTTTGTTGGACCAGCAGCTTCGGACCTGTGACCTGATTTTTCACATTCCATGCATTTCACCAGTCGATAAGGGTACTGATGAGAAGGGTGTGACACAAACTGGCTACAGGAAGGCAGTTGCTGGGGTCGGCACTTGGATGCCTGGTCACTATGAAATAATTGCCAGTCCATCCAGGTATGTGTGGCGAATGACATGTGCGCCTAGCAACAAAAACCTGAGACTCCTCATACAGTGCTGCCGCCTGACATACCGAATGCTGGAAAGCCCTGTGAGTGGATAACATGGCTGTAGAGAGGGGTGCACAAGTGTGTCTGGGATGTGTCATTTGAGCAATGCACCAACATCACGTCCCTCACTGAGGCAGCCACAAAAGACCGTTGGCAGGACACATTCTAGGACATGAAACGACAGCCCAGTGAGATGCCCTGCAACCAGGCATTCCATTCCCTGTCAGAGAGTCCAGCGCGTTTGTGGCAGGTGAAGAAAGTGCTGCGACATGCACTTGTGAATCCAAATAAGCAAAAAAACTACTGTACTTGGTCTTAAGGAACAGTGTCGGGGTTCAGTCTCCAGGTACAGTTTTTGTACCAGCTCATTGATTACGGGTCCAGCGTAAGCTAACAAGAATGTGTGCTGCTGAACATTACTAGAGACACCGTGAAAGAAAAAGTGTTGCTCCTTCTGCATGATGTAGCTGGCGCACGGTTGAAGTTTGTAGTCTGCTGAAGTGCAAAAGTTCTTCACCATGGTGTCTATGTCGGGGAGTCGATTGGAGACCTCCAGCTTTGGTGCCGATACTGAGGCCACCCTCACCGTCATGGCCTGAAATGCTTACTGCATGTGTTGCAGGGTGAGCAGAATATGTGAATTCATATCCAAGGCTTCAGCCATTGAACACACGCAATATTTGCTTGAGGAAGGCGCTCTCAAGATTCAAACCAGCACTATCAGCGCACGTGAATATCAGGAATCCGGTAAAACATCAAATCTCCGAAATCGCTACGGCTGGACAAAGAACCTACAATAACGGGACCAACGACGACTGAAGAGATTCGTTCAACGTAATAGAAGTGCAATTCTTCCATAAATTGCTGCAGATTTCAATGATCGGTTATCAACAAGTGTCAGAGTGCGAACCATTCAACGAAACATCATCGGTATGGGGTTTCGGAGCCGAAGGCCCACTCGTGTACCCTTGATGGCTGGACGACACAAAGCTTTACTCCTCGTCTGGCTGGAGACGTGTTGCATGGTCGGACGAGGTCTCGTTTCAAATTGTACGAGCGGATGGACGTGTACATGTATGGATACAACCTCATAAATCCACTGATCCTGCATGTCAGCAGCGGACTGTTGAAGCTGGCGGAGGCTCTGTAATGATGTGGGGCGCGTGCAGTTGGAGTGATATGAGATCCTTGATACGTCTAGATACGACTCTGACAGGTGACACGTACGTAAGCATCCTGTCTGACCGGCTGCATCCATGTATCGTGCATTCCGATGGACTTCAGATATTCCAGCAGGACAATGCGACACTCCATGCGTCTAGAATTGCTACAGAGTGGCTCCAGCAACACTCTTCTGAGTTTAATCACTTCCGCTGACCACCAAACTCCCAAGACATGAACATTGTTGAGCATATCTTGTATACATTGGAACGTGCTGTTCAGAAGAGATCTCAACCGCCTCGTAGTCATACGGATTTATGGACAGTCTTGCAGTATTCATGGTGTCAAATCCTCCAGCACTACTTCAGACATTAGTCTAGTGCATGCCACGTCGTGTTGCGGTACTTCAGCGTGCTCGCAGGGGCAAGACACGATATTAGGCATTTGTGCCAGTTCCCTTGGCACTTTAGTGTATATTTTAATGACTTTGTCGCTAGTACTACCTGCAACGCAGGAGTTTTCAAATTGTTGTAGTTATTTACGAAAAAATCGTTCCTCGTAAAAATTTCCTAAATATTTAGATCTCCAAGAATAGCAGCCAGTTGGGAAAGGCTTGCAACTAACTCCTAAAGCAGAGGCATGCAGTGTTTTATGCTTCATGAAGCTGAGAAGTATGTATTCTTTAACTTTCGGATTAATCCTTCGCAACTTGAGTAAGTGGTGTGAAAATTTATCAGAGTTGCGCCGAGTGGGTGTATGAAAAGGCACGGCCATGCGGGATTTGTTGTAGATAATGTTAATAGAAGTCTGCCATTCATTGTTGGGATCCTGGGGAACTCAGGTGTTACCGAATATGTTTCATATTCACTGCCTCACAAAAAGAAACATCAAGAAGTCGTGGTCGGACCTCAGTGTAACTTTCTACACATTCACAACATCTGACTGTGTGTAAATATTTCTAGAGTGGCTATTTTCTGTGACAGATATAACTACTGGCAGAGTGCACTGGCTTTATTTGTATTTAATGTTGTTGCCAGGCCTGATGCTAGCCGTGTGAGATTTTGAGTGACCACCGTGAAGGACACGGAGATACCACGTCCAACAGTGGCCGTCATGAAACTAGGCACCTCAGCGTTATCTCCCTATCTTGCACCATGGCCAGTTAGTGATAATTTCAAATGTTAGTAAGAATTCCGAAAAAAGTATTCGACATCTTTATTTTTAATCTAGAATATGATGGAAAATTTTCTAAAAGAAAATTCTTGCCATGTGCTACGAAAAAATTATAAGCTGACGTTATAAGAATTTTGAGGAGAAATTAATTTTTATTTCAACCTGTTGATAAAACACAACCCCTGACACATTTAATGTGAAAAAAATATACGAACATTCTGAAAATTTACAGCGGCATGGGGTACATATTTTATCGTGAAAATATAAAAGTTTTTAGATAAAAAAATAAAATATCATAAAATGTACGAAACTATTCTACCTTTCCAACAAAAAATGTCGTTACTGATGTATTTGAGTTCTGTTGAACCCGATGTAGAAGCATCCAGCATGAATGCTGATAAGAAAAAAGTAAAATTAATTTCAGTAATATTTAAGACATCGTGTCACCTATGAACGCATTTCATTTGCAGGAGACTGTGCGCGACAGTGCTTCAGTAGTTGTACGCCGGCGCCAGGATTGTTGTTCGGTGGCCCGAACGAAAATATTCGCTGCCTCCTGAAACCTTTTTATATGCAGCTCTTGCTGACCCTTCGTCATTCAGATTGCCGATATACGCTACTCAAAGGTAACTGTAGGTACTTTCAGCTCATACTTCCGTTGAAGTCGAGCAAAATGCATTTGTGCATATTGTTCGGTGAAAGACAATTTTACTGACATATACTGCAAGACTATTGTCCTCATCATGTAATAAGGTCATTGTACACTAAACCTCGTTCTTCCATCGGCAGTATTGTTTTATTCCATTAAAAATTTTCGTACGCAATTACACTTTCATCTACATTTACATTTATACTCCGCAAGGCTCCCAACGGTGTGTGGCGGAGGGCACTTTACGTGCCACTGTCATTACCTCGCTTTCCTGTTCCAGGCGAGTATGGTTCGCGGCAAGAACGACTGCCGGAAAGCCTCCGTGCGCGCTCGAACCTCTCTAATTTTACATTCGTGATCTCCTCGGGAGGTATAAGTAGGTGGAAGCAATATATTCGATACCTCATCCAGAAACGCAACCTCTCGAAACCTGGACAGCAGGCTACACCGCGATGCAGAGCGCCTTTCTTGCAGAGTCTGCCACCTGAGCCCGCTAAACATCTTCGTAACGTTATCACGCTCACCAAATAACCCTGTGACGAAACGCGCCGTTCTTCTGTGGATCTTCTCTACCTCCTCTGTCAACCCGACCTGGTACGGATCCCACACTGATGAGCAATACTCAAGAATAGGTCGAACGAGTGTTTTGTAAGCCACCTCCTTTGTTGATGGACAACATTTTCTAAGGAGTCTCCCAATGAATCTCAACCTGGCACCCGCCTTACCAACAATTAATTTTATATGGTTATTCCATTTCAGATCGTTCCGTACGCATACTCCCAGATATTTTACAGAAGTAACTGCTACCTGTGTTTGTTCCGCTATCATATAATCTTACACTAAAAGATCCTTCTTTCTATGTATTCGCAATACATCACGTTTGTCTATGTTAAGGGTCAGTTGCCACTCCGCGCACCAAGTGTCTATCCGCTGCAGATCTTTCTGCATTTCGCTACAATTTTCTAATGCTGCAACCTCTCTTTATACTACAGCATCATCCGCCAAAAAGCCACGTGGAACTTCCGATACTCTCTACTAGGTCATTTATATATATTGTGAAAAGCAATAGTCCTATAACACTCCCTTGTGGCACGCGAGAGGTTACTTTAACGTCTGTAGACGTGTCTCCATTGAGAACAACATGCTGTGTTCTGTTTGCTAAAAACTCTTCAATCCAGTCGCACAACCTGGACTGATATTCCGTAGGCTCTTACTTTGTTTATCAGGCGACAGTGCGGAACTGTATCGAACGCCTTCCGGAAGTCAAGGAAAATGGCATCTACCTGGGAGCCCGTATCTAATATTTTCTGGGTCTCATGAACAAATAAATCAAACAGCAGGTGAGCGGAGAAGAAAAAGAACGGAGATCTCTGAGTGAGATACAAGTTTTTCACCACAATCACACTGTATTATTCTAGTAGTAGGATGCTATTATCGGTCGTGGTGTCTAAGTACAGTTCTATGCACTAACCTTTTTGTCAAAATCGTCAAGTTCCGCAGATTTCCGTTTCGTTTACTTGCCTTTCTTAGAGAATCATAACACATGATCACACCCAAGTTTCCTCCAACATTACTCCAATTTTAATGTGGAATACAGTCGATTCCGAAATACCACAAGGTTTTGTCGTCATTTTATGAACTTTCCCAAAAGTTATATTATTCTTGTTTTCTTCATCGTTTGCGAGAAAAGTAAAAAACTTTAGAGCATTCGATACGACATTTTCAGATTGCTTTCAAATGTCTTTCCGCCTTCTACAGCGTTCCTTTCTTCTGTGTTTCGTTCGTTACGAAACTCATGCCGATGCACATTTCCAGAGAATTTGATATCACACGGAAACACAACGCTGCGGCTGGCCTACTACACTGTCTACAGAGTGGCAACAGAGCTATGAGACGGCGAACCACAGTGCTTCCCACCTGAGGAGTGCAAACAGCAGGTGTGACCTTGAGGTGTCTAATTTTGTGACGGCCACTGTAGCGTGAGTTGGAAAGACGGCCTCTTTGTAGGTGTCCATTTGGTCTGGTGGTCACTTCGTGCATTATCTAGATCTGTGGGGAATTCGGATGTCACAATAGAACAATGTGAAACTGCTTGGAAAAGTATGGTTAGGTGTACTCGTAGTCGACGTTCTGATGGCCTACCACTTGGCATCCCCACAAGGGACGACCTCCGTATTGGAAACCAACCCCATCCTAACCACTTCACATCTGCAACTGCCAACCGTAAACAAGTGATGGACTCCTTGCAACATTCTACGAGTATGTCGTGGATGCGCAGCAGCCAGATTTTGATGTCCCCGTGTCATGATTAGGCTGCTGTTAACTTCACAACATAGACTGCAGCACTGGGAGTGGTGTCACGACGGGGAATCGTGGACTACTGATGAGTGGTGTCACTTTGTCGTAAGTAATGAAACATGACTCTTCACTAATCAGGATGGCCATTGTCGGCGAGTATGCCGCCGACTTGGAGACGGGTCTCATTCTTGCACAAGTTTTGAAGATCTCGCATAGATGGTTGGCATTACTGTTCGTCAGAAACTTTTCATTAATCCGCGAGTTTAGACTGACTATTATATAGTTATAGAAGTGTAAACTTCAAAGATAATATTGTGAAGCGCATTTCTTCGTCTAGGAGTTTTTGCCAACATTTCAGCATGCAGACTACTATTGAAGTTCCCAATGAATGACAAATACCATTGTAGGATCCAATACACGGCTTAATTATCGAAACATCCGATACACTGTGCTATGGTCATAACCCGAGGTTGCTACAAAGTGATTTCGTACCTTAGCGTGTGGCGCTCTAGAGGCAGCCAGTAGCAGGCAGCGGGGCCGCGGTTATTCAGTCAGTTCTGGTGGCAGAGACGGACCGGCGGGCAGAACACGGCGTGTCGATACGAGCTGTCGAGACGAATGGCTGCTGCCTCTCTGCTGCCGCCTGATCGACGACTGCGGCGGGGATCCCATCAATACGCTGACGCCGACTCGGGCGGAGCCGGTCTCGTTGTCCGTACACGCTGCAGATACGGTGAGATTAACGTAAAGGGAGTGAAAGTGAGCCGACGATCGGTTTTTACTTTATATAGCTGAGGTACAGTGAAAAACACCACCTTAAACGTTTTAGGGATGGGCAACAATATTTTAGGGGATCGTCATTTTTGGCTGTTTCCGCCGCCCTTTACTTGAATTCGTGGAGGTATGTTCGGTCTTTGCAACTAAATGTTTGTTTCTTGCCATACAGGTTCTGCATCTTTTATTTATGTATCATCTTCAGTGGCCTGAAGTACATATTTGTTTTTATATGTATAATAATTGCACTATGTAGTAGTTATAAGCATGTTCATGTATCGTGTTTTCTCATGTTATTCTCGTGTTCTTCAGTTTAGAAACAGATTTTATACCACCAGTTTCGTAAGGTTTGATGTTTCTTACGATTTCAAATGTTCATGTGTGTTGTCCTCGAAATGTGTTTACTAGGTCCTGATACTCCAAATGACAGATTTCCAGCACTTTTTCGCACACATTTCTGTATTTGCTTCCATGTGAGTGTGCGTGCATGCATGCGTATGTGTGTATGAGTGTGTGTGTGTGTTAGAGAGAGAGAGAGAGAGAGAGAGAGAGAAATATTAATCATCAACTACTAGAAGTATGAAACATAACCAGAATAAGTAATTAATCCCCTACCCCCTCTCTCTCTCTCTCACTTACACATTCACACAGACACACACACACACACACACACACACACATACGAAATAAATTTTACTTACACAAAGAACACATAACAAAACACTATCACAGTCACAGACAAGTCCACAGACATGCAGTTACACACACACACACACACACACACACACACACACACACACACGCACGCACGCACGCACACACATCATAAATAAATAAATTTCAAACACACACACGGCAAAAACAAAAAAAAAAAAAAAAAACAAAAAAACGAAAGGTAAGCACATGACAAACGGCCACAATACACATTATAAATTTAACACATTGATTGATTGTTTTATTTAGCTTTTCCTCTGTACAAAGGTTTATCTCCACAATAACAAATAACTGGAAATTATTACATTTTTTACATGAGATCTTAACTTATCTCCTCTCGATGTCCCTCCAGGTGTTTCGATCCTGTACACCTTTTTCCTCTGCGCCAAGTCTTATTCTTGTTAATCGTAGATTTTGGAGCCAGCTCGTCATAGCGCAATTCTGGCTTCCTCCATTCTGCTTTAAATGCACGTACCATTGTAAATTCCAGAGGCTCAGACGGTTCTGCGACCTTGTAGGCTGCAGATTCCTCGACTTGCGCCATAGGGTGGGGGGTTTGGGTTCAGCTAAATAGGTCTGGTGTCCACTACACACCGGAGCCGGCTATACGGTTAGCAGGGGCTATGTGCCGTGGACTGGGTGGTTTTTTATGTTAGACAGTCAAGGGAAAGATCCAAAAGGGCTTCAGTCTCAAAGGGTGCAGGGCAAAGAAACGACGAGAATCGACAAAGCAACAGTCGGTATTGTAGTTGTAAATTGTCGAAGCTGTGTTGGAAAAGTGCCAGAGCTTCAAGCGCTGATAGAAAGCACTGAAGCTGAAATCGTTATAGGAACATAAAACTGACTAAGGCCGGAGATAAATTCTGCCGAAATTGTTACAGAGGCGCAAACCGTGCTCAGAAAGGATAGATTAAATAAAGTAGGTGGTGGTGTGTATGTGTCTGTTGGTAGTAGTTTATCTTGTAGTGAAGTTGAAATATATAGTTCCTGCGAATTACTATGGGTAGAGGTTATACTCAACAGCCGTACCAAAATAATAATTGGCTCCTTCTACCGACCCCCCACCCCCACCACCCAACTCAGATGATATAATAGCTTAACACTTCAAAGAAAACTTGAATCTCATTAGAAATAAGTACTCCACTCATACAGTTATAATTTGTGGAAACTTCAATCTAACCTCGATTTGTTGGTGAAAATACATGTTCAAAGCCGATGGTAAACAGAAAACGTCTTCCAAAATTGTACTAAATGCTTTCCCTGAAAATTACCTTGAACAATTAGTTCATGAGCCCACACGAAGTGTAAATGGTTGCTTAACCACACTTGACCTCCTAGCCACAAATAATCCATCTCTAATAGAGAGCGTCATGACGGATACAGGGATTAGGGAGCACAAGGTCACTGTAGCGAGGCTCAAAACCATATCAACCAAAAGTACTAAAAATAAACGCAAAATATATGTTTAAAACAGCAGATAAAAATTCGCTTGATGCCCTCCTAAGAGAGAGTCTCCATTCCATTCAAGCTAATTAGTGTAGACCAGATATGGCTCAAATTTAAAGACACAGTATCGACAGTAATAGATAAATTCATACCGCATAAGTTAATAAGAGACGGGACTGATCCACCATGGTACACAAAACACGTCAGAACATTATTGCAGACGCAAAGCAATAAGCATGCCAAATTCAGAAGAACGTAATATCTCCAAGACTGGCTAAGTTTCACGCAAGATCGAAATTTAGTGCGGACCTCAAAGCGAGACGCTTTTTAATAGTTTCCACAATGAAATATTGTCTCTAAATATAGTAGAAAACCCAAAGAGACTCTGGTCGTATGTAAAGTACACCAGTGGCAAAAAAACAGTCAATACCGCCACTGCGCGATAGCGACGGAAATGTTACCGATGATGGTACCACTAAATCGGAGTTGCTAAACGCAGTTTTCCGTAAGTCCTTCACGAAAGAAGACGAAGTAAATATTCCAGAATTCGAAACCAGAACAGCTGTTAGCATGAGTGACATAAAAGTAGATAGCTTAGGTGTTTCGAAACAACTCATACCACTTAAGAAAGGCAAGTCTTCCGGTCGAGATGGTATACCAATTAGGTTCCTTTCAGAGTATGCAGACACAATAGCGCCATTCTTAGCAATCATATACAACCGCTCACTTGACGAAGGGTCTGTTCTTAAAGATTGGTAGGTAGCACAGGTCACACCGATATTCAAGAAAGAAAATAGTAGTAACCCATTGAATTACAGACCCATATCACTGACCTCAATTTGATTTTTGAGCATATACTGTACCCGAACATTATGAATCACCTTCAAGAAAATGACTTATTGATACATAACCAACACGGATTCGGGAAATATCGTTCTTGTGCAACACAGATAGCTCTTTATTCCCATGAAGTAATGAGAGCTGTCGACAAGAGATCTCAGATCGATTCCATATTCTTAGATTTCCAGAAGGCTTTTGGTGCCATTCCTCACAAGCGGCTATTAAATCAAATTGCGTGCATATGGAATATCGTCTCAGTTGTGTGACTGGATTTGTGTTTTCCTCTCAGAGAGGTCACAGTTCGTAGTGACAGACGGTAAATCATCAAGTAGAACAGAAGTGATATCTGGTGTTCCACATGGTAGTGTCATAGGCCCTCTGCTGTTCCTAATTTATATAAATGATCTAGGTGATAATTTGAGCAGCCCCATTAGATTGTTTGCAGATGAGGCTGTAATTTACCGTCCAGTAAAATCATCAGACGATTAATTCCAATTACAAAATGATCTAGAGAGAATATCAGTATAGTGCGAAAAGTGGCAATTAGCACTAAACAAAGAAAAGTGCGAGGTCATCCACATGGGTACTAAAAGAAATCCGATAAATTTTGGGTACGATAAATCACACAAATCTAAGGGCTGTCAATTGACTAAATACCTAGGAATTACAATTACGAACAACTTAGTTTGGATAGACCACATAAATAATATTGTGGGGAAGGCGAAACAAATACTGCGCTTTGTTGGCAGAACACTTAGAAGATGCGACAGACCCACTAAAGAGACTTGTCCGTCCTCTGCTGGAATATTGCTGCTCGGTATGGGGTCCTTACCAGGTAGGACTGACGGAGGACATCGAAAAAGTGCAAGAAGGACAGCTCGTTTCGTGTTATTGTGCAATAGGGGTGAGAGTGTTACTGATATGATACGCGAGTTGGGGTGGCAGTCACTGAAACAAAGGCGATTTCTTTGCAGCGAGATATGTTTACGACATTTCAAACTTTCTCTTCCGAATGCGAAAATATTTTGTTGACACCCACCTACGTAGGGAAAAATAGTCATGATAATAAAATAAGAAAAATCAGAGCTCGAAAGGAAAGATTTAGGTGTTCCTTTTTCCCACGTGCCATTCGAGAGTGGAAAGGCAGAGAAGTAGTATGAAAAGGGTTCGATGAGCCCTCTGCCAGGCATTTAAGTGTGAATTCCCGGCTGGATCGGAGATTTTTTTCTGCTCAGGGACTGGATGTTGTGTTGTCCTACTCATCATTATTTCATCCCCATCGGCGCGCAAGTCGCCAAAGTGGCGTCAAATCGAAAGACTTGCACCCGGCGAACGGTCTACCCGACGGGAGGCCCTAGTTACACGGCATTTATATCCCTTCCTTTAGTCACAGTTTTGCTGTCTCCCAATTCTGTATAGTACCTCTGCGGTATCCACCCTTCTACACTGACGGCAAAAAAGCTGCAACATGAAGAAGTAGTTGTGCGAGATAAACAAAGGTTGGTAGAATTGTTTCTACATCTGAGAGATGATCTCTATTAATATACCGCTCTAGTTGCGTAAGAGTGACCCTAGTAGCACCACTACAAGAATGCAAGTCAGGTTTGCTTTAAATACTGGCTGTAATGGTCTTGTTAGTTGTATTTTAGAGTGGACGTGATGAGTTCACATAAGCCAAATGCCTTTAAAGCGACAATGATGCTATTATCGACGCCTCACTGAGTTTTAAGAGATCGTATAATAGGGCTACGAGAAGCTGGATGTCCCTTCTGTGATACTGCAGAAGTACTTCGCAGGAATGTAGGCACTGTACATGACTGCTCGCAGTGGTGGTCACGGGAATATATGGTCCCAAGGAGACCTGAATCCAGATGGCCACGTTCGGCGTATGGCTCTGGCGAATCGTACTACAATTGGAGCATCAATGTGAGCAGCAATTGGCACCAAAGTCACAAAATGAAGTGTTACAAATCGGGTACTTCAAAGACAGCTCCATGCCAGACGGTATGTACATGCATTCCACTGACCCAAACGACCGCCATTTGTGACTTCAATTGTGTGAAGCGAGACCACGCTGGAGGGCAGGGTGGAGATCCATTGTGTTTTCTGATGAAAGTTGTTTCTTTCTGCCTTGGTGCCATTGATGGCCGAGTGTTGGTTAGAAAGAGGCCATTTGAGTACCTACAACGAACTTGTCGGCGTACTGGACACTCCGAACTTATGCTTGCGTTTATGGTCTGGATTGCGATTTCGTATGACAGCAGGATCACTCTTTTAGTTGTTCCACTGCAAAATCATACGTCTGTTTGGTGATTCGGCCTGTTGTGGTGCCATCCAAGAGTGCGTTTTCCGATTCGATAACGCTCACTCACATACCACTGTTGTAATAGTACACGCTCAACACAGAGTCGACATGTTGCCTTGTCCTGCTCGACCACCAAATCTGTCTCCAGTCGAGCACATATGGGAAATCATCAAACGATAATTCCTGCATTGTCCGTGAACAGCATTAACGATCCCTGTATTGATCGACCAAATGCTAAAAACATGGTACTTGTGGCACTGTTCTCTCTCGGCTCGATGGTGATGGTTGTCCCAATCGAAATGACGTGGAACAGCGTCCGTCGATCACGACAACGCCAATCTGTAGCCATAAAAAAAATCCTCGCGTGGTTTGGTTACTTTCAGATACTGTATCTCGAAAATTATATCACTCTCTCGATGGAGGAGCACGCCGGAATGTGTGCCCCGCCCTTGCTTGTAATGAAAGCAATCGTGTTCGTTGTCTGTCGATCTTCTTCACTCATAAACGTAGAGACTGCACCACTCGATAACGCGATACCTCAAATGACCTGAAATAACCGAAAGTCCCTTGCGCGTTCGCGACAGACCCTTTAGTTTACGCGAACTTACTGGCTATAGTTATTATGCCCGGTTTGAGAATGGTTATTCAAACGTTAAAAAATTGTGTCTTGAATCATCATTCCATCACCCAGGACGAGGCCACATTATGAATATGCTAGGATATTAAGTTCTTATTATTATTCCGTCGTCAAGGCGTCACTACGTCGCGTATTCAACAACTGCATGACATAACTCCGCAGATAACATACCCTTGAGCAATATTCAGAATGCGTAGTAATTTTGGTATAAAATTATTGCTGTTCACATTTAAACCATCACTGATCCACTTGGCACTATCATATTATCAGAATAATCCGTTAATTTCACGAATACACTTTTAATGTCCATGAAATGATGTAGGCGACACGGAGAATTAAAGTTGAATTAAGTTTTATTGTCCTTCGTAATTATCGTCTGTCCCTACGCAGAGCACAGACACCCATATGTCATTTATGGAATTATGTCCGTTAACATCAGTAAACCTTACTTTGACGATAACTTTTGACAATACGGTGAAATTGTAATCTCTTTGTGATTGCGTTTAGTTGTGACCTACTCGAGTCTAATAGCCGAGTTTATGTCGGCGATCAAACTCTTTCTATGTCCTTTGATGTTCGTGACTATTTTTAAACTTCGAATCGGTTTTAGAATAATCTAGTAGTGCTTAACAAGCGTACTACTGTTGCCCGCGTACAAGAGGGAATGATGGTAACATCTCCTTTGTCGAGTTACATTGTAGTCACAGCGAACTTAACAGCTCGATGAGGCTTGGTAGCCTCTTCTACGATAAATGTTATCTTTGGTCGATTTATGGTCTGTGCTTTAACCTTCGTAAATGGTGATTTTTGAATTCTTTCTTTAAGGTTTCTGTTTTGTATCACATGGTATTCTTTCATTCAGTCCTTTATTTATGACAGTCATTAGTATTTATGTAATATACCTGTTAATCACACTGTGAGGAGAGTAAATTTTGTTGTCAGTAGCTGCCGTCACTGTCAGAATGACTAATTTTTCTATTTATTTTACAACAATAAGGGTGGTTATTACGGGTTCTATCTTAAGGGTGTTACATACTCCATCCCACAAACTGCCATCCAGCAGCTGTGCAACACAATACATACATGTTTGCTTGTCTGAGATCAATATTATGGTGTTTACACGTGTTTCGCATTTTCAGTGGCTTCTTTCGAGGTTAAATTAATCCGCGTTCTTGCAGTGTTAATCAATTACATACTTTACTCAGACAAAAGCGTTCCCTAAATTTCATTACTCAAAATTATGTATTCTTTTGGTGATGCGTTTTTTCCGCCGGTGTACTTCGTCAGCATTCTTCCGTAGTAACTTTATCGTTCATGTTTACACTTGAATATAAGGATACATTCCAAACAAACACCTTCAGAAAAGACTTCCTTACACTTAAATCTACATTGGATGTCAACAAGCTGTTCTTCAGACACACGTTCCTTCCCAATACTGATATCCTCTGTACTGTGGCCATCATCAGTTATTTGGTTGCCCAATAGCAAATCTCATCTACTATTTCAGTGTTTGTTTCCCTGATCTGCTTCCCTCGGAATCATCCGACTTAATTCGACTACGTATCATTATCCTTGTTTTGCCGTTTTCTCAATCTACAGATTGAATAATACGGAATATAGATTACTACCCTCTCTAATACCTTACCTACTACGACCTATCAAGATGTTGGACTCGTGTAACTGCAGTCTGATTTCTGTACCAGTTACACATTGTATGAGTAACATAGTAGTCCGACGTTGTGTGGAAATACAAATTCAGTGGCAACAGCGAGTATGAGGAAGATAACTGGTTTCTTCCTCATGGATCAAGGTGATGGTCAATAGGTAGTAAATATGTTTGGCGGACGAAATCCATTACCTCAAAGAATCTTAAAATTTGTAACGAGATAATGGAGAAAGCTGTTGCAGGAACGATTTATCTAATAGTGACCAGAATCGACTGGGTTCGCTCTTGAACATCGACATGAGGATTAGATAAGTATGTTCGAACTGTTTTTAGCTGATAAAACGACGTGTCACATACTGATGAGCTTGTGGTTTCATTTAGACCCAGGGGTGATAAGGCTCTGATGCACGCGAATTTTGTTGTAGTTGTTTCCTTCTATTTCATAGGCGTTACGTGGGATAGAAGCATGAATATTTGGACTGAGGCATTGAAAGGAGGAAAACCCTCCAGACATTCTAGCACAACACTAACTGGAATTCATGCCTGGTCGCGTATCTGGTCTGTATCACAAACAAACATCGCAACTTTACAAAACGGACATGACCTCTATAATTTTCATGTATCTTTAAATGTGAATGTGCCACAATGCGATTGGATTGGCATTAGAAAACAAAGCTTCTGCAATGATAAGGTAAAATGATCGCGATTCGCTGAGTTAATATAAATTGCTAATTACACGCATACTTCAAAAGAACTGTGATATGCACCGTAAACTATACTCCAGAGCACCATGTGTGGTCACAAGCTATATTGTCAGTGATTGCCATTCACTAATGCACATATGCACCGATGTCCAAAATCAAAGCAACAAACGGAAATTCGACAAGGTTGCTTTTATCTCGCCGCAAAACAGTGCAAACAGGTGACAGTACTTAGAAACAATGTAAAGCACACAGACCGTAATCAACTGAAACATGCATAACGGTAGAGAAAAATGTTCTTCGATTTTTCCAACTTAACTGATTTGCACACACATTCTGACAAACGAATAATTTGCTCAGCAGGGGTTGTGGCCATGTCTGGCTGCAACACAGCGCTGACAACGACGGGGCATGCTGTGAGTGATGTCATCAGTCTCATGTTGAGGCACTAAGGCCCATTCTTCCTGCAGACGTGCTCGTAAGTCTTGGAGAGTGGTTGATGGATGTTGACGTGATGAAACCTGTCTCCCTAGAGCACCCCAAATATGCTCCATGGGATTCAAATCTGGAGAACGAACAGGCCACGCCAAGCGTGCAGTATCTTTCATTTCCAAGAAAACATCAAACGCTCGTGCTCTATGAGATCGAGCATTATCGACCATCAATACGATGTTTGGGCGCACACCACCTCGCAACAGCAGCACAACATCTCGTCGCGATACCCGACAGCATTAAAATTTTTCCAATTCGCCCGTAGAGTATCATGAAGGTGTGTTCGTGTGGTCAACATAATCCCTGCGCACATAAGTAAGAATGATCCTCGAAATCGGGCTCTTTCCACAATGTTTGGATTACGAAAGCGTGTTCCATGTCACCTCCAGATGCGAATGCGTTGAGAATCACTCTCCAGACCAAGTCGCGTCTCATCTGCGAAAAGAACATTGAGCCACTGTTGGACCGACAAAGTGGCGTTCCCTTGTATGATGACACGCCAAAGGTTAGCAAACAGCAGGTCTCCAACAATAAAGGCCACTCTGCTGAAGCATTCTTATACCATTTGCCTCGATACAACACGTCCAGTGGATTCTGCGAGGTGAGAAGCCAGTTGCCTTCCAGCCGTAAGGGGATACCATCGTGCCCTTCCGGCCAAATAACCGTCCTCTCCTGTTGATGTCATACGTGGTCGGCCATGCCCTGATCTTGGGGTACTGTATCTGTCTCTATAAATTGTCGCCACATCCGAGAAACAACAGGAAGATTCACATGAAGCCACCGGGCCACATCAGTTGTGACTATTCTGCTTCTATCCTTTTTATGGCCCTCCAGCGCAGAGAGTATGGCAGGCGTCTTCTTTGTGCTATACTGCACCGTCTGTGACGCTATGTGGGGCTATCCGGCAGACCCTACCCCGTTTGATAGGCGCCCTCAAGTCATCACTGATGTGGTTGTCCGTTGACCAGACGGGCATATTCGCTGAAAAACACGATTATAAGTACATCTGTTGACATTTTGTATGATTATACAGTGAATTACACACAACATTAGGAAATAACTGTTTGTTGCTTTAATTTCGGACATTTCTTCTTCTTCTTGCGTTATGGCCTCTGTAGGACCACGGGTAGCCCCTTCGTGGACTGCATTTTCCTATTATTCTCCCAGAACCTCTTCATTCTTTCTCTTCTCCTCTCCCGCTCTTCTTCCGAGATCTTCAGTTTCCGTTTCTCCTGGCGGCTCCACTGGTGACATTTTAATCTTTTCCTGTATTCTTCTCTGTCATTGATCTCCGGCATATTTGTCGGTGTATATTTGTTCCTCCAGTTGTCCTTTCCTTCGACCTTGATCCCCAATTCCAACCAGTCCTTCCGAAGTTCAACAATCCACTTGGTTCCTGTCTTTCCCCTTGTCCTCCCTGTTGTTTCCCACACTCTCTTCATCATTTTGTCCATACTCATCCTAACTACATGCCCAGCAAACCTTGCCCTTTTGAGTCTGATTTCCCCGGATATTGCTCTCATGTTCCGGTACAATTCTTCCCTAGGTCTTCGCATCCACCTCTCTCCACCTCTTTTGGGACCTAGTATTTTTCTCAGTATTTTCCTCTCTTCTGTCTCTAGTTGCTCTGCCCCATTTCTTCCTAGTGTCATCGTCTCAGCATCATATAATACTGCATTCCTCACTGTTGCCTTGTAGTGGCTTATCTTTGCCTCTGTGGATATACTCTTTTTATTGTATACCTTTCTCGTCATGCAGAAGGCTGACCTCATCTTCTTTATCCTCTCTGTTATTTCCTCCTTGCTCCTGTTCCTTCCTGTTATAAATTCTCCCAGGTATTTAAATTTGTCCACCATTTGCACAGTGCCTTCCGATGTTTCCCAGTTTGCAGTGGTGTTTAATGTCTTTGTCTTGTTATAGGCGATCCTCAGTCCCACCTTTCTGGCTACCTTACTTAAGTTGTCGAGTTGTGTCTTTGCGTCTTCTTCCATCTCACTTACTATTGCTTTGTCATCTTCAAAGGCTAGGCAGTCCACTTGAGCCCTGTTGTCCTTTTTGTCCCCCACATGGGTCTTTGGTATTCCCATTTCCTCGTTTATTGCTCTCCACTGCCTGATCACTTCGTCCAGTGCTATAGTGAACAACAGTCTTGACAATCCATCTCCCTGTTTAACACAAGTCTTGATCTCAAATTCTTCTGACAGTGCTCCTCTGAATCTCACCCTTGCTTTTGTGTCTGTCAGAATTTCTTTTATGAGTTCTTGTGTAGTTCCATCAAGTCCTCTGTTCTTCAGGATCCTAACAAGAGCCTGTCTGTCGATGGAGTCATATGCCTTTGTGAAGAGCACGAAGGTTATTACTGTCTTCTTGTTTTCTAAGGCCCTACGTTCTGTCATTTGCTTCAGGACCAGTATCTGTTCTACACAACTTCGTCCCTTCCTGAATCCCGTTTGGTAGTCGCCAGCTGTACTTTCTACCTGTTCTTATACTCTCTTGAGCAATAGTTTTGACATCACCTTGTATCCGACCTCTAGTAGCGATATTCCTCTGTAGTTGTTTGCATCTCTCTGGTCCCCCTTCTTGTGTATTGGTGCTACAATTGCATTCTTCTATCCTTCTGGTAACTTCTTTGTTCTCCAGATCTGGTGAATTATGTTGGTCATGTTGTCTATTGCTTTGTTGCCTCCCTACTTTATCATCTCAGCTGCTGTACCATCTGCTCCAGTTGCCGTATTATTCTTCAGACTGCTTATGGCATGTGCGACTTCATCCCTGGTTGCAGGGCGTGGATCTCTCTCTTCTGTGTCAGTCCCCAGTTCCAGATCTTCTTCAGGTGGTTCACAGTTCAGCAGGTCGTGAAAGTGGTCTGCAGAAATCCGACAGTTCTCCTTCGCACTGACAGCCAGCTCCCCTTTCTTATCTATTATAGACAGTTCTCTACCCTTGTATCCAATCAGACTCTTTTTGCATTTCCCGAAAAAGTGTGTGCTGTTGTTTATTCTGAAGTTGGTCTCAATCTCGTCCAGTTCCTGCTTCATGTTCTGTCTTCCGGTCCATCTTATTGTTCGGGCTGCTTGCTTTCTTGCTCCTAAGAAAACTCCCATTTTCCGGGTCCTTCGTGCTGCTCCAGTTTCTCCAAACTTTCCTGCCAGTCTCTACCACTTCCTCTGATTCCTTGTTCCACCACCAGTGCTTCCGTTTCTTTTCTTCCTTTCTCCATAGTTCAGCCTGTTTCGCTTCATGTCGTCACATTCATTGAATGATTCAATTCCTTCCAGATATCTGGATCGATTGTGTCTTATTTGTCTCTGTCTACCTTTACGTTTTCTGTTTTTCTGTTCGTCTGTGGCAGTCTGTCCCTGTTTGGAATCCAAAGGCACTTTAGTTCTGTAAGATAGTGATCCGATTCTATTCTTGTGTTCTTCCTGACCTTTGTGTTCAAGATCTCTTTAGCATTTGCCCAGCTCACTGCTATGTGGTCAATTTGGAATTCCCCAAGGCGCGTGCATGGGTTTGCCCATGTCTTTTTCTTACACGGTTTGGCCCCGAAGTGTGTTATCATCAATCTCATATTGTGTTCTCGACACTGTTCAATTAGCCTTTCTCCATTTTTGTTTGTCCGCTGGTGTGCAGGGTACTCGCCCACTACTCCTTTATGTTGCTTCTCTCTTCAAATCTGTGCATTAAAATCTCCTACTAGTATCTTTACATGTCTATATGGTATGTTTTTCAGTGTATCATGTAGCTCGTCCCAGAAACTATCCGCAACTTTCTTGTCTTTCCTGTTCTTGTCATTTGTAGGTGTATGTCCATTTATTATTGTATACTTTTTGTTCCCTGCTTGAAAAGTCAGTGTTGATATCCTTTCTGACCTGCTCTTCATTTCAGTTATGCCATCCTCGTATCTCTTGTCTACTATGAACCCTGTACCAAAGCATCTAGGTGCTTGTCATTCCTTTCCCACCTTAACTCCTGCTTTCCCCTTCAGTATTAGGAAGCCTTCTGACTCCACTGTGTCTTCGTCAGTGTATCTTGTTTCTTTCATCGCTAATCTTCCAATGCTTCTCTCTTTCATCTCATCTATTACCTGTTTAAGTTTACCAGTCTTAATCATTGTCTGTACATTTATGGTTCCAATTCTGAAAGTCTTTTTGGTTTTAATCTTCTTTGAGGTTCTTGGGAGCTCCGACTCTCCCCCTATGCACTTTTGGTCAGGTCCCCCAGAATCCGAATGCCTCCTTGCGTCGACTTTGGTCAACGGGGGATAGTCCCCCTGGGGTAATCTCGATTCCATAGGGCCTAGCTGGGTGCTACCATCCGGAGCCAGATGGAACCAGGTTTTTTACGAGGTCGTTACTCCTCCCCCTCCTCCTTCCCCATGACTTGCGAGATGGGGCCCCAGGCTTGGGACCGGCAATGGCGGAGTTAATTTCGGACACCAATGTAGCCACCAAATTTGGCCAAAGTAAACACTTGGCAGCGTGACTGAATACATTCGGGTAATACAAGAAAATACAGAAATAGACAATTGAACTGGGTGCATTAACACATTTCAGGATAGTTGTCAACTTGGTAGAACCTCACGTCCCTGTCGGTCCTAGACAATTTGTTTCAACTTATGAACCTCCAAGAAAATGGGAGTAAAATGAAAACTGATTTCGATCTACTATCTGTATCTTTAAATCCCTAACTTTATACTACTACACATTCGATGAATCGAATTCATATCGGTTTTAAATTTCACTCTCGGAAGTAGAAACCAGCACAATGCCGTAAAGAGGGATGCAATTTCATAGCTACATAAGAGGTAGCGTTAATAACGTTATTCTGGATAGATAGCAGTATAGCGCCATATAATAATTTTCATCTCTATTGTAGGTGGCCATCACCATGTAATCTTGTCTTTTGTACTAATGCACAGTAACACAGAGAACATAGAACAGTGATTTATTCAAATTTTTCCAGCATTAACTCAAAGTGATATACTTACATTCTGTAGTACCGACAGTACCTTTACTACCTCTTAGTAGCGTCACATTTTGTAGGAAATTCAATAATAAAGAAGTAAAATGTATATTCACAATCCTGTGGCACACATCAGTCTATGAGATATAGATTACTTTTAATAACAACGATAACGAGGTTCCACTGGTATTCGAAAGAACCCTCGGGGCATTCTGACAAATTTATATTAGCCCTCGGATTACCAAGGGGAGGGGTGCGGGGTACTTAGCGCCAATCTTTCCAAATGTAAACTACTTTGGTATTTAATATTTAAAAATTTTGAAAAGAAAATATTTATTGTTCCTAATGAATTATTATATCATATTCTGTAACTGTTTTAAATATTTTATCAAATCTGTAGCCAAAAATTTAACTCTTAGTAGTGAAGTTACTACCTACAACAAATGTCATGTTCATCTTTTCAGTTTCAGAACCTTTCTCACATGTCTGTACAACTGTAAAAAGTGCCTCGAGAGTGAGAATGAAACACACTTAACGAAATTTGTATTTCTAAATATTTTTGGCTGCCACAAAAAGTACCCCTCCACTCTGTGTAAACAACATGGGAAAAGCATTGGTGCTGCAAAGATCTTGCTAAAAGGTAATTACAGGCCCTGTACCCTACTTATACATCAGTATGTATAAAAGTATGTTGTTAAGAAAAGTTAAACACATTAAACGAAGTGTGTATCTTTTTTCTCAGTTTCTTTGGTGCTGGGCACAAAGACCCTTACACCCCCCCCCTCCCCCTCTCCCGGCCCTTGGTACTACGTGTGACGGGAAATGTTTTGGCATTGCTAGAATTAAGTGTAAAAATGGTTAGGTGCGTGGTAAGAGTACTGTCTCGTAGTTTGATATATTCTTCTCATCAATTTATTACAGCGTATGAGGTGTGTGACGTACACTACTTCCTCGATGATACGCTCGAGTAATCTAATGAATACATACATCTATAACATTACATACCGGCTTTCTTAGCTACAGTAAACTCCTGAAATATTTCTGTACGTATTGAGCCAACAATGTTTTTATTCCAGTCTTCGATCACAATATAAAGGCCTTCGACGATGACCGGTTTCAGTCAATAATAACCATCTTCAGATCTGTTCTATACCATTTCCTAATGTGATAAAGCCGTAACGGCATCGTCAAAACATATAAATACACTCTGTAAACATTTTGACGATACCATTACAACTTTGTCACATTAGGACATGGTGTAAAACAGGACTGAAGATAGTCATTACTGACTGAAAACGGTCATCGTCGAAGGACTTTATATTGTGATCAAAGACTGGAATAAAAAACATTTGATAGTACCTGGATCATTGTTTGTATTCGCGATTATGTCGCAGCTTGTGTATTGAGCTTTTCGCAGTAATGATGGAAGTTTCTTTGGCCTACTTGTGATATTTGACTTTATGACCGATCTGTTGCTGGGCTACCATGTACTGTGATAGATACCAATGTGCAATTGTCACATAAAAACACCTGTCTGAGACGTATGTATGTGTGTGAAGAAGATACTCTGAGCGATTAACACGGTAGATAATGATGCTTGGGTTGTGGGGCGCTCAACTGAGCGGTTATCGGCGCCCGTACAAATTCCCAACCTTTTTTCCGTCCAGTCTCGCCCCTTTCATGAATGATGATCAAATGATGAGGACAAAACAAACACCCAGTCATCTCGAGACAGGTGAAAATCCCTGATTTCGCCGGGAATCAAACCCGGGACGCTGTGTTCGGGAAGCGAGTACGCGACTGCGAGACCACGAGCTTCGGACAACATGGTAGAGGTAATGCTGTCTTGTCTTGGGTGCTGTAACACATTAAAGAGCACGTAATTCGTCTTTCTACAAATTATTTCTTCTCGGAAATTATTTTAAATGAGTGTATCTGTGTATGTTGTACATTTGAGATTAGTGAGTGTACAGTAGCGTTTAGGATGACAGAAAATCTTACAGTACTGAAGAGGAATAACCGGTGGCGAAATAATAAGGACCATCACAGCAGAATGTGCTGCAGGCTGCTGTGAAACATTCCCTTTGAAAAATTATGAAAGGCTGTGCTAATAAACTTCTACGTTATTTGATAGAAAGACAGCTGAGTAAGACTGAACGTACTCAGACAGTTATCTCTTTACTTATTCTGACCATCACTAAACTGACACACAATATTTTTAAGCGCAACGGAATCTGACTTCCAAAAATTCCTAAGAAACAATGGCCCTGACTAACAATAACCTATACCTTTCATGAATCACCTCACAAAAATCTTCGTTACTCGAACTATTGCAATAGAGCGAGCACCAATACCGCCAGCTAAATAAAAGATTCTAACTACTGAAGGCAATAAACACGGATGGGCATAGATAGCAAATGAAAGATTTTGATTAATAGTGTTCAAAAGTCATCATAAATATATACACTCCTGGAAATGGAAAAAAGAACACATTGACACCGGTGTGTGAGACCCACCATACTTGCTCCGGACACTGCGAGAGGGCTGTACAAGCAATGATCACACGCACGGCACAGCGGACACACCAGGAACCGCGGTGTTGGCCGTCGAATGGCGCTAGCTGCGCAGCATTTGTGCACCGCCGCCGTCAGTGTCAGCCAGTTTGCCGTGGCATACGGAGCTCCAACGGAGTCTTTAACACTGGTAGCATCCCGCGACAGCGTGGACGTGAACCGTATGTGCAGTTGACGGACTTTGAGCGAGGGCGTATAGTGGGCATGCGGGAGGCCGGGTGGACGTACCGCCGAATTGCTCAACACGTGGGGCGTGAGGTCTCCACAGTACATCGATGTTGTCGCCAGTGGTCGGCGGAAGGTGCACGTGCCCGTCGACCTGGGACCGGACCGCAGCGACGCACGGATGCACGCCAAGACCGTAGGATCCTACGCAGTGCCGTAGGGGACCGCACCGCCACTTCCCAGCAAATTAGGGACACTGTTGCTCCTGGGGTATCGGCGAGGACCATTCGCAACCGTCTCCATGAAGCTGGGCTACGGTCCCGCACACCGTTAGGCCGTCTTCCGCTCACGCCCCAACATCGTGCAGCCCGCCTCCAGTGGTGTCGCGACAGGCGTGAATGGAGGGACGAATGGAGACGTGTCGTCTTCAGCGATGAGAGTCGCTTCTGCCTTGGTGCCAATGATGGTCGTATGCGTGTTTGGCGCCGTGCAGGTGAGCGCCACAATCAGGTCTGCATACGACCGAGGCACACAGGGCCAACACCCGGCATCATGGTGTGGGGAGCGATCTCCTACACAGGCCGTACACCACTGGTGATCGTCGAGGGGACACTGAATAGTGCACGGTACATCCAAACCGTCATCGAACCCATCGTTCTGCCATTCCTAGACCGGCAAGGGAACTTGCTGTTCCAACAGGACAATGCACGTCCGCATGTATCCCGTGCCACCCAACGTGCTCTAGAAGGTGTAAGTCAACTACCCTGGCCAGCAAGATCTCCGGATCTGTCCCCCATTGAGCATGTTTGGGACTGGATGAAGCGTCGTCTCACGCGGTCTGCACGTGCAGCACGAACGCTGGTCCAACTGAGGCGCCAGGTGGAAATGGCATGGCAAGCCGTTCCACAGGACTACATCCAGCATCTCTACGATCGTCTCCATGGGAGAATAGCAGCCTGCATTGCTGCGAAAGGTGGATATACCCTGTACTAGTGCCGACATTGTGCATGCTCTGTTGCCTGTGTCTATGTGCCTGTGGTTCTGTCAGTGTGATCATGTGATGTATCTGACCCCAGGAATGTGTCAATAAAGTTTCCCCTTCCTGGGACAATGAATTCACGGTGTTCTTATTTCAATTTCCAGGAGTGTATATCAATTCATGACATACATCTTTACAAATTTCCTTTTTCTTGCAGACACACGTCCAGATCGTCCGCGTATAGCAACCTCCCAAAACTCTGGCACCTCTGTCTCCACATCCACCACTGCTGATAGCTCACCTCCAACTTCCCAACGCTACGCGCTGTTCACATCCAACAATGAGTCAAACCAGCCACAGGCTGCACACAGCGCAGTCAGCGATTGTCATACAGAGCGCTACGTGGCGACACCAACATAAAAACCTAAACAGCCTACTTACAGCTGGTATCTTGCAACTCGTCTGATTCAGTGGTCAGTGTTGGTCGTGTATGTTGGAGAGGACTGTTCAAATTGTTGGCGATGTCCCATTCACTGTAAGCCCAACAGTACAAACTCTATTGTGTGCCATTGGACGGCATCGCTTATGCTCCTGAGTAACACCACTAATCTAGAAGTTATATCTAGTAACTCCGAAGACCTTCAATGACATCCCTCCTTTGGTGAATCACTAACTATTGCCACCAATAATAACTCCGGAAGTATGATAGGAGTTGAAAAGTTTGTGGGACAAAAGCTGCATGGGATAACGGGAGTCATAATATGACGTTGGTTTTTTGTAGCTAGTTGGAGTCGCTTCAGAGATATGGAGGTTAACTTTACTTGTTTAAATGGGATGCTATAGTTTTTTACGTATTTGCTGATAGCGGATATCGAGACGAATCCAGTGATGTGTTAACGAATGTTACAAAGCTGTCATGAACGTCCATTTACAGAAGATGTTCGAAGTGATGACCATTGGTATCAGTGCAGTGCTCCAATCATCTTATCGTGGATTGAGTGGTATTCCATTTCACATCGACACTTATCGAAGCGCATGCTCTGAGAATTCTCTCTCGCATATCTTCAGGCGTAGTTGGAACGTCTTTATAAACAATGTCTCTTACGAGTCCCCACAAAAAAAAAAAAAAATAAATAAATCCAGAGGCGTCAAGTCTGGCGAACGAGCCGGCCACTACACATATCCTCCGCGTCCAATCCAACGATTAGGGAATTGTCTCGGCAACTCATTTCTACCCATCAGCGAAAACTGTGCCGGGCACCCATCGTGTTGATACCACATTCTGTTCCTTGTTCCTAAACGTATTTCTTCCAATTACAGACGTATTGTTTTTTGCAGCAATGTGGTGTACTTCCTCTCATTAAGATTTCCTTCGATGAAATACGGGCCTTTAATTATATCCGCCAGAATCACACACCATACATTCACCGACCACTGTTTTCGGTGTGCAACTTACCGCAACCAACATTTAAATTAATAAATGTGTCATTTCTCTAAATATAAAGTTGAGTCCGTGGGCAGAATTCAATGCGACGGGTACAATCCGTACTTGTTAATCCTTGGTGGAGACTAATACGCTAATGACGATATTTACGGCGGTACAGGACACGAACAACACTACTCTGGCTCATGCCAAATTCTCTTGCGATATGACGAGCACTAACCCAAGGATCTCGAACCACAATGGCCAGAGTACCAATTCCCATTTCCTAGTTAGTAACTTTCCTTTCCTGCATATGTTTCTGATGCGTTAAAGGTTCAGCTGTTCTCAATTTATCATACACAAATTTATATGTACTACGTGTAGGGTGAGTACGTTGAGAATATGTTTCAGCATAAAAGTCTCTAGTTCTCACTGAATTTCGTTGGCATTCTCCGTAAATGAGAATCATATCGACTGTTTCGTCGAAGGAATACATCATTCATATTCGCTTCATTCGACTATACTGGATTTACCGTTCCTATTAGTGTTATATTGCGAAGGCGTCGAATGGTGTTTACATGTCAATGTCATGTTAGATGGATACGCCGTATTGGGCGAATATTTACAATTTGCACGATATACGAGAGAGAATTGTCGGAGAATGTACATCGATAAGTATTGAAGTGATAAGGAATACCACTCAAAATACGATAAGAAGATCGCAGCACTGCACTGCTACGAATGGTCATCACATCGAACACCTTTGTAAATGGACATTCATGCCACATTTTTTACCTTCGTTGACTTTCGAAGGCCTTACTGTTATACGTCATTGGATTCGTCTCGATAGCCGCTACTATAAAATAAGTACAAACTACAGCATCTCATTTAAAAAAAACAAAGATGACCTTCATATCTCTGACGCTCCCCTACCTAGCAACAAAAAACCAACGTCTATTACGTCCCCCGTTCCCCCATGCAGCATTTGTTCCAGAAACTTTTCAGCAACTATCACACTTTCGGAGTTATTCTAGGTGGCAATAGTTATTTCATTACCAATTACGGCATAAAATTCTTTGTATTAAAACGGTATGATAATTCAAAAATGGTTCAAATGGCTCTGAGCACTATGGGACTCAACTGCTGTGGTCATCAGTCCCCTAGAACTTAGAACTACTTAAACCTAACTAACCTAAGGACATCACACACATCCATGCCCGAGGAAGGATTCGAACCTGCGACCGTAGCAGTCGCACGGTTCCGGACTGCGCGCCTAGAACCGCGAGACCACCGCGGCCGGCTATGATAATTAGAGCCACATTCTTTTATACAGGGTGTTACAAAAAGGTACGGCCAAACTTTCAGGAAACATTCCTCACACACAAAGAAAGAAAATATGTTATGTGGACATGTGTCCGGAAACGCTTACTTTCCATGTTAGAGCTCATTTTATTACTTCTCTTCAAATCACATTAATCATGGAATGGAAACACACAGCAACAGAACGTACCAGCGTGACTTCAAACACTTTGTTACAGGAAATGTTCAAAATGTCCTCCGTTAGTGAGGATACATGCATCCAACCTCCGTCGCATGGGATCCCTGATGCGCTGATGCAGCCCTGGAGAATGGCGTATTGTATCTCAGACGTCCACAATACGAGCACGAAGAGTATCTGCATTTGGTACCGGGGTTGCGTAGACAAGAGCTTTCAAATGCCCCCATAAATGAAAGTCAAGAGGGTTGAGGTCAGGAGAGCGTGGAGGCCATGTAATTGGTCCGCCTCTACCAATCCATCGGTCACCGAATCTGTTGTTAAGAAGCGTACGAACACTTCGACTGAAATGTGCAGGAGCTCCAGCATGCATGAACCACATGTTGTGTCGTACTTGTAAAGGCACATGTTCTAGCAGCACAGGCAACGTGCTCCATTGAGCGTAGGTGGAAGAACATGGGGCCCAATCAAGACATCACCAAGAATGCCTGCCCAAACGTTCACAGAAAATCTGTGTTGATAACGTGATTGCACAGTAGCGTGCGGATTCTTGTCAGCCCACACATGTTGATTGAGAAAATTTACAATTTGATCACGTTGGAATGAAGCCTCATCCGTAAAGAGAACATTTGCACTGAAATGAGGATTGACACTTTGTTGGATGAACTATTCGCAGAAGTGTACCCGTGGAGGCCAATTAGCTGCTGATAGTGCCTGCACACGCTGCACATGGTACGGAAACAACTGGTTCTCCCGTAGCACTCTCCATACAGTGACGTGGTAAACGTTACCTTGTACAGCAGCAACTTCTCTGACGCTGACATTAGGGTTATCGTCAACTGCACGAAGAATTTCCTCGTCCATTGCAGGTGTCCTCGTCGTTCTAGGTCTTCGACAGTCGCGAGTCATAGGCTGGAATGTTCCGTGCTCCCTAAGACGCAGATCAATTGATTCGAACGTCTTCCTGTCGGGACACCCTCGTTCTGGAAATCTGTCTCGATACAAACGTACCGCGCCACGGGTATTGCCCCGTGCTAATCCATACATCAAATGGGCATCTACCAAATTCGCATTTGTAAACATTGCACTGACTGCAAAACCACGTTCGTGATGAACACTAACCTGTTGATGTTACGTACTGATGTGCTTCATGCTAGTAATGTAGAGCAACGAGTCGCATGTCAACACAAGCACCGAAGTCAATATTACCTTCCTTCCGTTGGGCCAACTGGCGGTGAATCGAGGAAGTACAGTACATACTAACGAAACTAAAATGAGCTCTAACATGGAAATTGAGCGTTTCCGGACACATGTCCACATAACATCTTTTCTTTATTTGTGTGTGAGGAATGTTTCCTGAAAGTTTGGCCGTACCTTTTTGTAACACCCTGTATAGCTAGTAAAATAACTTCCACAACTAACGTGTTTAATCAACTGTCTTTTTAAAACCCAGGTCTACCTTAGTAGGGCGAGTTTGATAGTACATTCAACACACAGGCAGTACCCTCACGTCTTTCATGTTGCTCTTTGATTAATAAAGGTTGGATAAGTGTTTAATGTATCCCCATGAACATTTATCAAAGACCTTCGTCGCAAAAATTTCATTTCCAGATAACAAAGAAGCTTATAAGACGTTCCAGAAAAGAAAATACGCTCTGTAGGACTTTATATAGCGAACTACGAGATGTCTTCTGCTGAAACTCGCTACGCATGGCTTCGTAATTATTCATAATGTTGATTTCAGTGTCATATTACGATAACAAATCACAAAGGTAAATTATTTGTAGCTGAATGAGGCGTATGGTAGACAGATATCCACATACAGGGGCAATAATTTCTCGTGCTATCTATGCAGCTACCTGAAAATCAGTATGTAAGCCCTCGAAACGCGACATGGGAGAACTAAACTAAAGACTGACGCGAACTGTTTTAATTTGCCACCTGCCTATAGGCGGCAGCCCTCGCTGTAGTTTTACTTCTTGGAACTTAAAGAAGGTAATTTGGGAGTAGCAAGAAGTTCCATTTCAGAACTCGTGTTTCTGGCTTTCAAAGACACTGGATAACATCCAGTAGTAAAATGTTTATTTTCCACAATTCTGTACGTTAGTGATCATAGCTCACGGAATTAATGTCTGACAGGCTATACAATGCAAATCATATTCTCATCACTTCCTGGCAATATTTAAATGATGGAGACAACATCATTAAAATATTTTCTAAATGAAAATTTTTACTAAACCCTCCTGCTGTAAGTTATGTAATTTTATTACCATTGCCTGCGAGACGAACGCATATTTATACAGATCAACTAAATAACGGGTCATTAATTCTCGCTGGTTTATTAAATTAAATGAGCATTTTGATATTTGGTGACATTTCGATGTTACATTACTCAAAAATAGTTGTTCCATTACATTATGTAAAATAATTAGAAGAATTTACATCTAATTATGTAAAAACATTTGAAGAGTATTAATGAAGTCAAACCTAATAACGGTACAGTATGTTGTTTAAAAACTACATTTTTGTATCACAGCCCTGCATTAACATGTTCCAACTGTTATGTGGCAGCCGTTTCCTAAAACTGTCTGATAGCTGGTCTAATAATGCAATACATAGATCCACCTAACAAATTATATGTAATACTGAATGAAAACTGCAAGCAATCATAATAATTACCAGTGAGTGGAATTCCAGTTAACTCTGTCTGTTATCCTTTTGGTATGTTGAGGGAGTCTTTTAATTGCGGCAGCCTTGGAGATTTAAGCTGGATGGTGAAAGCAAGAGTAACGCAGGTGAAGAAACAAGTCGAACAGTAGTCAGTGCGAATTGACATGGGATCAGGTAAGACTGTACTAATGAAGCTGAGAGATCAGGAAGAAATAAGGATGTTGCATCTATTCAAGGAAATCCTCTTGGAGATTGTTACAACCAAGAAGTAGTAATAGAAATACTAAAAGAAAGAGATCCAAGCAATGGTTAAGGGAATAGTTTGAGACTCAGGAAAACAATTCTGAGCAAATAAGATATGTGAACGGAAGAAGGAGAACTACGTCAGTTAATCGATAGAGTCTGACATAGATGTGAAAATGTAGAATAGTCATCTGGGACTGACAGTGAGCGGCACCGGTAGAAACAGTATACCAAGAAGTCGAAGAGCATGAAATTGCGAAACACTTGGAATTCCTACATGATTATGTGCTATTCCCGGACCACGTGGGCAGTCTGCATGAAAAGATCTAGATCAACCAAATCCCAGACGAATTTCTGAGGTCGTGTTCTGCCCAGAACAAGATGAATATCATATGCACACATCTCCAAGAAGAAGAAGTCGTCACAATATGGGCAATCGTTGCGAAACGCTGAAGATATGATAAATACAAAAAGTCGGTTTACATGAGTACTGGGCACAAAAGAAAGAGGAGCACATGATTTGGAATTTTGATGGTGGATCGTTATGCTTACTCATAGTTCCGCAACCCAGTTCACTATTTCGAAAAGGTGATGAAACCAGTTCCAGGCCACACCAACTAAGCAGAAAGATTGATAAAAATCTGCCACGCAAAGGTGCCAAACCGAATACAAAAGGTAGATGCATGAGTATTATAGGCACATTTATAGAATTACTGGATGAACTTAGTCATGATCAAGGAGCAGAAGTTAGAGAACAGATATACTTCATGGAAAGCCACTACTTGCCAGTGCAGCATACACTTACTAATGCAAACTCGTGAGAAAGGCATCTCCAATACAAGAATAGAAATAAGTGGTATAGAAACAATCCTCGTAGATCATGGTCAGCATCATATCACACAGGTGACATACAGAATCTTAGAGAACACAATGACCAGTAAAGAGAGGGCGCAGAAATTGTAGATTCACGTGATTGACATCCATGAAGAAAACAGTAAGACAGTGACAGAGGTAGAAATACTAGGCACGATCGACTAGAAGCTGAGACTATGACAATGCTGTCAGATGGTATCCAACATCTCAGAGCATTACTCGTAAATTGCATATCCCATAAATGATGTGACATTGACTGGCCTAACCACGCCATGTATTCAGGACTTCAGCAATCAAGTCTCCGTGCTTGACAAAGAATTCTATTGAATCAGCGACAAAGAGAATAATTGGCTGGTGTTCAGAATGCCAGTAAGTAGAGTAGACAGCACAAAATATGGGAACTATGTGTAACTTAACGATCAGATCAGAGCCAACTTTGCGTGTCAATAACACACACAAACACGTTGTGGTAATTTTCTAGTTATAAGTAACCTGCCAGTTAAGACGAGTCTCAGGTTCCACTTTTTGAAATTTTACAGTGCGGTACTGTACCTGGAGTAGAAATACTCACTTGTATATCTGAGAGAAATTAAACTAACCTTCTGGGAAAATCTGGGTAGCTTTGCCATCAAGATTATTGAAGTGATAGTGATTGTAGTACTGAATGTAGAGTACTACAAGGAAATGAGGATGAAAAATTAATTTAAGAAGTTAGATGAAGACGGAGGAAGGAATAAGGAACACGTCCTACCACAAATTCTAAGAACTTATTCATAGAAGGAAATGAATTGGGTTCAAATGATTCAAATGGCTCTGAGCCCTAAGGGACTTAACATCTGAGGTCATCAGTCCCCTAGACTTAGAACTACTTAAACCTAACTAACCTAAGGACATCACACACAGCCATGCCCGAGGCAGGATTCGAACCCGCGACCGCAGCAGCAGCATCGCGGCTCCGGACTGAAGGGCCTAGAACTGCCACAACGGCCGGCGAATTGGGTTCCGAAAAACGTTGGGAAGATGTCTGAACCAGCGATTCCAAAGACAAGGAGACGGATTACCAACACTTAGGATGCAACACTTTAGCAGAGGATGGAAAAACTGTATGTGATGTTCTCCACACAAGTGTGTGGCAGGATGCAATGTTAGATTTACGTGGAGATTAATCTGCGTGCATGAATGGAGAACTGATGAAAAAGTCACTTGAGAATAGGTATGTTATGGACACAGGAAGTCTTGTGGTTCTGATAGTGGAAACAGAGAAGTAGATCTGACAATGCACAGAGGTGATTGAGATGAAAAGTGTGGCTTGTTATTCGACTTCTGACATGAACATAGTCAATAAGCATAGGAAGTGTGGTAATATGGTTTAGAAGTCAATTAGTGATGAAACATCAAAGGGAAAAACTATTTCCATCTGCTATGTGTCAAGACCATGTCTACTAAGTTATAACTTTCTATTCAGAAGATGAGTGTTGTGCTCTATCAAAGTTAGGTCCAAGAAGTTCACCTTTAATATGCTCCACTTTGCTCATCTGTGGAATTCATATTTACTGTGTTCATTTTATTTTTCAATATGTTAATTTTCAAGATGCCAACGAGTCAAAATATACTTGTCATGGTGAATGTACCAGTTACTTTCTTCATTTGCAGCTATTAGTATTGCCATGCTGAAAGAGTAAACTTTATTTCGAATTTTGATGTATTGTCGTGAGGCTGCCTGAGAGCAAATAATTGGCACAGTCGATGAAGGAAGAACGAGACGACTAGATGGTCGACTGAGGAAACAGCTACATGAAGGGAGCAAACTGGGCTTGGTGCACTGTAGCAGGGTGAGCACAGGAAAGCAGAAATTCAACTGAGCCATACCTGCTGGGTGCACTGTCAACTGTGTGCGACTGGGCGCATCGCTCAAGGACACCCACCTGCGATGGCTTGTGGCACAGTAAACGATTGGTTCCGTCTACTGGCCGACCAACAGTCAGTTACTGGCACCGTCACAACAAGAGATTACTCTCTGCTAACCCCACTTAGAAATTTTGATATATAAAAGCTATACGAAGTGCAATTTGCACCTAACAAGAAATATGAGAAATTTGCACCCAGTTTACCTGCAAACCACCTGCTCACGAAGTCGCTGTCAACTTGCACCCAGAATCTTCGCTCATTCCCTCCCTGCACATGCAGTGGGTTCCTATGGGGCCGTGCCTACGTCTTGCAGTTGACGAACATAAACAAAATGTCTTACTGCCAGAGAAAGAGCACCACCAAACGTCAACATACTGTTCTACAACGTTACCTCTTACGCATACGGCCACAGTTCTACTTTTAGCCTTTCCATTCATTTCCTTCTTTTCAGTCCTATCTGGTAAGGATCCCTTACTGCACAGTAGTACTCTAGCAGAGAACGGACAAGCGTACTTTAGGCAATCTCTTTACTGGAATTGTAACATGCTCTACGTCTTCTGTTAATAAAATGCTATTTTCTTGTTCCTCTTCTCCAGATCATTGTCAAAATCTTTGAAAAATAAATGTTCTGTTGGAGTATATGACATCTCTAACATGTTATTAAAACAATCTGGAGCAGTTACAGCTGATATTTGAGTCACATATGTAATGCATCACTGACTCAGGGTATTTTTCCAGACAGGTTAAAATATGCCATTTTCAGGCCTCTCTTCCAAAGGGGAATAACATAGATGTCGATAATTACCAGCCGGTATCCTTGGTTACAGCATTTTCAGAGGCTTTTAGAAAGTAATGTACTCAATAGTGGTTAGCCATCTAAACAGTAAAGGGATACTTTGTAACTCACAGTTCGAATTTCAGAAATGCTGTTCCACTGAGACAGCAATATACAATTTCACTGTGAACATAATACAGTCTTTAAATAATAAAATGTCACCAGTAGGAATATTCTGTGACTTATCCAAAGCATTTGTGTGAACCATGACATTATGTTAGAGAAACTACAATTCTATGGTATGAATGGAACAGCATATGAGTGGTTTAAGTCATATCTACAGAACAGGAAGCAAAAAGTCTCTTTATATGTTTCAAATGATTCAAAGGAGTTTGCCACTCCATCTAACTGGAGTGAAATTACATTAGGTGTTCCACATGGTTCGATCATGGGTCCCCTCCTGTACCTGATATATGTAAATGACCTCCCCTCTTATGTAAAACAAGATGCTGAACTGACACTGTTTGCTGATGATACAAGCATAATTATTAATCCAGTAAAAAAAAGTCTGATAGAAAATGATACAAATAAGGTCTATAAAATTATTAATTGGTTTTCTGCGAATGGGCTTGTTCAGAACTTTGAGACAATGCAGTACATCTAATTTCCTGCTGCAGAAAGTATAATTCCTTCAATAAACGTAATGCATCAAAAGAAGTCGGTAGCCAGGGTAGAGCATACTAAGTTTTTGGTTGTACTTATAGATGAGAATATTAATTGGAAAATTAATATTATGGATCTCCTAAAGTTACTAGGTTCAGAAACTTTTGCAATCAGAATAATTGCCAATTTTGAGGATGTAGAAATTAGTAAGCTAACATACTTTCTATACTTCCACTCTCGGATGTCATACGGAATAATATTCTGGGGCAACTCAACAGTTAGCAAAAAGCATTCACTGCTCAAAAGAAAGTAGTTAGAATAATGTGTGGGGTTCATAGTCGCACAATTTGCAGGCATCTGTTTAAAAGGTTAGGAATTCTTACAACTGCTTCACAGTACATTTACTCAGTAATGAAGTTTTCTTCTCAACAACATGGACCAGTTTAAAATCAACAGCGACATTCATGATTACAATACCAGAAAAAAAGAAAGACGTACACTATCCTTCACTTAACCGATCTTTGGCACAGAAGGGGGTAAAATATACTGCTATAAAACTTTTTGATAAATTACCAGATGAAATAAAATGTCTAACAGACAGCAGTAATAGTTTAAAAAACAATTTGAAATTATACCTCCTTGACAACTCCTGCTATACCATATGTGGATTCTTGAATACGAGTACATAAATCTGGAGATATAATATATGCATATACCTCCTTGACAGCTCCTGCTATACCGTAGGTGAATTCTTGAATATGAGTACATAAATGTGGAGATATAATATATGCATTTTGTGCCATTTAAGGGAATGGGATAGGTAATAGAAATATTTAGGTATAACACTATAATGTAAAAAAAAAAAAAACTTGTTTCCCGTGCGCATTTCTTGTGCATTTGACACGTTCCGCGTCATAACGGTTTTCCGTGCTGTTGATCAATGGAACACGTAACTAACTAAACTAAACGCAAGCTTAAGTTGACCGCAACTCTTACACGTGTATATATGTAGTTGAAATGAGTCCGCTTATATTTGTGTGACTTATCGTTTAACCGAAATTGAAAGGATTTCTTTTTGTATTCCGACTATACAGAGTCAATTGCCACTTTTTGGGCCATACAGATATAGTATCTAAGTCATTCTGTAATTAGTTTTGATCTTACTAGGAGACAAATAACAGCATCATCTGCCAACATTATAAGCTGGCTGCTGAGATTGTCTGCTAAGCCTTTTATACACGTTAGGAAGAACAGAGACACTGTAACACTTTTATGGGAAACGCCAGATGTCAGTTTTGATTTAGTTTATGACTCTCCATCGGTTACTTCGAACTGCGAGTGACCTTCCTGACAGTAAATCACGAATCCAGCAGCACAACGGGGATGATACTCCACAGACACGCAATTTCATTAGACGTCGCTTGTGAGGATCGCTATCAACAACATTCTGAAAATCTATCAATACGGAATCTATTATATATACCCTGTCGGTAGCACTCTTTACTTTTTGAGAATAAAGAAGGAGTTTTATTTTATAAGAAGGATCATTCTGAATCCATGCTTACTATGTGTTAGTGGATTATTATCTTGGAGGTAATTCGTAATGTTCGAATACAGTATATGTTTCAAAATGCTACTGCAAATCATCGTCAGTGGTATAGGCCTGTAATTCAGTTGATTACTCACATTTCCTTTTTTGAGCACTGATGTGGTCCATAGAACTTCCCGGTCTTTAGAAGCGGATCTTTCGTCGGGAGGGAGATTGAATATGATTGCTAAATGTAGAGCAATTACATTAGCATACTGTGAAATGGAATACAGTCTGGACCGGAAGACTTGCCTTAATTAAGTGGTTTGAGTTGCTTCGTCCCGCCTATGATGTCCACTTCTGAGTTACTCATGTTGGCAGTTGTTCTTGATTCAGATCCCGGAATATTTACTTCGTGTTATTTCGTGAAGGAATTTCGGGAAGCCGTATTTAGTTACTCTTCTTTAGTGGCACTGTCATCGGTAACACTATTATGCATATTCTGTCCTAAAATGAAAAATCGTTATGGTTTGCCACCGTAAATTTTTTACTGTTGCACAGTTAATGATGTTACGTAACCTGTGATAAATGCTATGTTCTTTCAAGCTGTATCTTACATAATATACAGTTTTATAACGCTTGGGTATCTTCTATATCGCAATAACGATAATGACACGCGGAATTACCCGGGAGTATTACACCTACATAATTCACCACTGCAAAGGGAAATGATATAGGCATGAGTGTCAGTGGCATTGAAAAAAATCTGTAATCACTGAAATTGAACAAAACTTCAGCACTCATCAGAATGCCTGTCAGATCCTATACAATATTTCCGCCTGAGTTAGTACATCTTATAAACAAAACCTGTAATAGATAAAGAAAACGGCGCTTCTATAGTTAAAAGAAATTAGCCGTGTACAAGAAGCGTATCAGAAGCAAACCACAAAACTAACGTCCAATATCCTTTAGATCCATTTGTTGTAGAATCTTAAAACGTGCTCTGAGCTCAAAGATAACCAGGTATCTCCACTATACCAAACACTGTGGTTTCCGAAGATATCGACCATGTGAAACACAGCTCATTGTTTTATCACACGACTTACTGAAAGCCATGGATCAAGACTGTCAGGTAGATGTGGTATTAATCGATTTCCGAAATGCATTTGACTCGGTACCCAACCGTTGTCTACAATCAAAAGTTCGATCGTATGGGGTATCGAGGGAAACTGGTGATTGGACGATGGATTCTTTCATAGGGAGGATCAGTAAGTTATCTTGAACGGATAGCCATCAACGAAGTAGAGTGCCCTTGGGAAGTGCTTCAGGACCCCTATTGTTGAGGTTGTGTAGTAGTGACCTAGCACTCAATCCTTTAGTAACCTGAGACTTTTCGCAGATGATGAAGTTATCTGTAATGGGGTACCATTTGAGAAAAGATGCATAAATATTCAATTAGATCTTCGTAAGTTTCCAGAGTGGTGCTGAGGTTGTAAACTTACATTAGCCATTCATAAATGTAAGATTGTGCAGTTCAAAAAAAGAAAGTAACGTGGCCTCCTACGACTAGAACATCATTATGTCACAATTGTGTTCGTCAGCTCATACTAACACCTGGGTGTAACAGTCACGTAGGTTCTGTGGCAGGGAAAGCAGGTGGCAGAGTTCGGTTCATTGATAGGACACTAAAAAAATTCATGCAGTATACAGAGAAGACTACATACGAAAGAATTGTGTGAACCGCTCTAGAATATTGCGCTATTGTGCGGGACCTGTACCAAACTGGACTACCAGGGGTATCCAGCGAAAAAGAGAAAAACTGTAATAAAGATCAGAGGCTAGTTTGGTCAGTGGCAGATGTCGCACAGACGGCAATGAAGTAACTGGCAACCGCTTTAAGATCGTTACAGACAATTTCGAGCAAACCTAATTAGTAAATTTCAAGAACCAGCTTGAAATGATGACTCTAAGACTGTAGTACAACCCCCACGTCTCGGTCCCATAGGGAAAGCGGGGACAGGTTTAGACTAATTACAGAGCCCAGAGAGGCATTCAAGTAGTTACTCTCGTCGCCCTCTGTACGTGAAAGGAACATCAAGAACCCTTGATACGGTAACCTTAATAAATTGTACAATAGGAAGTAGCTTCTGCAACGCACTTGGTTTGCACAGTATGGATGGAGATTTAGAATTATTGTAATAAGGAAAATGACTATTCGCTAAAGTCACATATAGAGAAGGTGCACAGTTAGTGCTGGGAATGAGAGAGAAGGTACTCGTATGTACAACTCATTTCATCAATACTGCCGGAACTCCATCAACAAAATTCCGGAGATTGTTCAGGGATATTTCTGAGTATTTTTGTATGGGTATTCGTGGTCTCCGGTGGCTCGGTAAATCAATAGTTATTAGGCAGAAAATCTGCCACGATATTTATAGTTATGTCCAATGAGCAAGCGCTCACGTGTAAATGTGCCTGAACATTCTCTGCTACTAAAATAATTACTATGAGCAAATCAGAGAGCTACTTACTAAACTTTGAACAAACATTCCCGCTGGCTTCCTCCAGTCCTAATGGCTGAGCCCAGTCATGAAGCGTATGTTTTCCTCCTGTCCTTCACGTACTTACGGGTATCATTGCTAAAAGGGATTCATTTCGCTTTGCAGAAAATGAAGCTTTATGATCGGCTGGATGCCCTCCCTACTCCTTCTTGCGGCACTCGGTCGGCCGAGTATTATCCCCAGTGTTAACCAATGCGAGACTCTGGCTTTCAGCAGCTTGTGCTGTTACAGCTTCTGCTGCCCTTCCAACACCGAGCGAGGTGGCGCAGTGGTTAGCACACTGGAGTCGCATTCGGGAGGACGACGGTTCAATTCCGCGTCCGGCCATCCCGATTTAGGTTTTCTGTGATTTCCCTAAATCGCTCCAGGAAAATGCCGGGATGGTTCCTTTGAAAGGGCACGGCCTACTTCCTTCCCTAAACCGATGAGAGCCATGACCTCGCTGTCTCGTCTCCTCCACTGAACAATCCTACCTTAACCACTCTGCTTCCAACAACAAGCTAAAAGTCGCAAGATGCCGTAATTACAAGCCTCCTTCACGGTACCAAAGGGAAAAGAGAAGAGCAAATCAGAATTGCAATCGTTGACATTTGCTATTATTGCTGGCAGTTTTCATGAAACGTAGGTAATTTGATTTGATTTACTAATTGGATCCCCATATTGCATTATTACAGATGTCTCGTTACAGTTTTAGGGAAACACTGTCATTGTAACGTTACTCCTACCTCGTTTCGAAAATGGATGCTACTGCAGTTGTGCTGTGACAAATCTGTAGGACATTTTAATTGTGCTGTGGGTACTATTTTTCAATTTATTTTGTATGATCGCCAACTGATATGCTTCATGCCATATATTATGGGCGAAAATGGTTGACCAAGTGTAATGGTGAAAAACAGAAATTGATATAAATATGTAATGATAAGCTTCCTCACATTTATTCATGTTCACTGGTTTAAGGGTAAACTTATTTCGATTACAAGTAGATAAAGCGAACACAAACTAATAAAATCACACAAACAATTAATAACTGATTCTACAATATTTATGAGGGAAGGCAATACCTGGAGGCCTTCAAGCACACTTGGGTGGCTTTCGATCAAGTACACACATACTCAAAATCAACTGAACAGTTCTGTCTTATATATCTTCATTTACTGTATTATCAATGAAAATCATTCATCCTTTTAGAAAATTTTCCGTTCGATATGGTGCATGGCACATGCACTTTACATGCAGACAGTTACAAATAAGTAAGCACAAGAGTTGATATTCCGAACATGAGAAGGTCTGTACAACACTTGAGTCACTGCAGTACCAGAATCGAGTACAAATTGGCAAGTCATCAAATTGTTTAAATATATCGTCATGGGTTCATCTAAATATGTATATCCCTATATAACATCATTGACACTGAAAAATTAGAAAAATACTAGTGGAACAACACTTGTGTCACTGTGTGAATAGCACTGATTTGTAAATTTGTGTCATAGTTGTGATACTAAACTAAACAAGATATAACACTGACATGTTCAACATAAAACAATATTGCCTTCCTATTAGATCACTCATAACAAAATATCGTTAAGTTAGAAGCATTTAAAAATTACAACACAGCTGAGGGTTCGCATCAAGATCACTCCATTGCATAGTACTCTGAATGGGTGAACAGGTCAGTCTCTGAAAACACTTTTTGTTAAGAAATACGTAAGTGAAGTGTATACATAAAGCAACAAGAATGTCTCAGTAAACGTACAAATAAAAACGAAGAAGAAAAATGTATACGTTTCACTCTTCTTGTACAAAGACACTGTTCATTGCACGAATGCACTTGACCAATAGTTCGACAAATGAGACACATGTTTGTGGAAGTGCGGCACGGTTTACAACATAAAGTTAACAGTTATTTCGTTTAATCTGGGCCACACCTCGATGTTAACTAACGGTATAGATACCATAAATGATCATGTCCATAGCCTACTCGCATTCAACAACTGGATCACTTTCTTCTGTATTACATTCAGTCTGTCGTCATGAAGCTCACAACTCCCAGATCTAACGTCTGATCAGTGTCCTAATAATTTGGGCGAGTATCATGAAAAGTCGACGTGCTTAACACAGAAAAACTTATACTGAGGTGAGTGGCAAGGTGTTGGCCATCTTCACACACAAGTAATGGAAAGGATATTGATAACGTCTCCTAAATAATCGTGACAGCATCGGTGTCACTTGTCTCATGTTTTATGAGTGCACCCAGGTTTGACTTCAGGAAAAGTGTGATGCAGCATGTTGTTGTGTCGACAATGCAGTAATAAGTTCAGTTGCCTTTGTCCAGACCCCACAAAGGTTGGCTAATGTCCCAAGTCGACTCAGTGCCTCCCTAGTACTTAATCACATGTGAATAAGCTGACCTCTGAACCGTAGTTTTCCGACAAACTGTGCCATGTGAAACCTGTATCCAGTGAAATTTGCACTCATAAAAAGTCGGGGAAGGGTTCACTATTCCCTAGTGCCAACTCCACAAGTCTGCCGGCAGGTAGAAGATGACTGGAGCAGCTAGGGCAAGAAATGTAACACGTAATTTTTCAGTTGGACGTGATTATAATAATGTTTTTAATTTCCCTCTCAGACCAAATAATTTTTGTACTTACGGCCAGATCGTAAGGAAATACAGTGGAAATCATTAAAACTGAACTACAAACACGGATTATAAAAATCGTATGTCTTCTACTCCATTTCCATTTACCTTGCATCAGGGTTCATTTACTTGATCTTCGTAGCCAGCTAACTGCACTCACCTTATGCTTAGGCGAGTTGACTGGCGTTTCTTGGTTCTTTTCTAGGACCTTTCTTTAACTCATTAACATTTTTTGCGTTTATTGGGCATATTCACGTCTCCGTTTTATACCGTTACTATCTTTTATCCGCCCACCTGCACCAAGACTATAGTATATGTTTTCAATCCTTTGTTAATTTAGTAATTGATTGTATTCTTGATTCAGAGTGTAAAACATTTCTGGTGTCTTTGTCAACAAATCAGATTTGTTGTAGTGACTCATAGTTTTCTTTCATTGTTTGAGATATCCCATTACTAGTACGGTAAATTGAGATGCAGTAGCTATGCTTTCATGCATAACTGCCGGCCGCGGTGTTCTAGCGGTTCTAGGCGCGCAGTCCGGAACCGCGCGACTGCTTCGGTCGCCGGTTCGAATCCTGCCTCGGGCATGGATGTGTGTGATGACCTTCGGTTAGTTAGGTTTAAGTAGTTCTAAGTTCTAGGGGACTGATGACCAAAGCAGTTAAGTCCCATAGTGCTCAGAGCCATCAATCATGCATAACTGGCCTCCCACTGGTAATTTCATTACGTAAACTCTCGACATCGCACGTTGTTTTCTTTCAAGTGACGTGATCTTATGGGGAGTTTTCTGTCCTTGTAGGTCACAGCGGATAGAATTTGTAGATCTAAGGAGTAGGTTAAAAGCTCAGCCGATACAAATTATTTTTGAATTTTAGACTGTCTAATTGTGAGAAATAAGCATACAATAACAAAGAGAAACATAGAAAATTGTTCTTCATCTGAAAAAGATTGTCTGAAAACCAAAAGCTCCTCATATTATCCCCAAGTATCACATATTCATAAAACTTGTGCAGATAACTGTTGCAAAATAACGAAGCAGGTATATGTCATCACATGTACCATTAACTTGTCTATTCATCTATAGGCGACGTTCCATTTATTTCGTCATCCTTTAATCTAATTAGCATTTATTTTTCTAATGACACATTAGTAAATGAGCTTCACACTGATATTTACACAGACACACACACTCACGCACACAAACACTAGCACACACAAAGGTAACACATTCCTGCTTAGGATAGTGTCCACTTATCAACACATGAAAGTAGTTCTTCCCAATCCCTAGGTTCCAACAACGTTTCATAGTGATGTTAGTGGGTTGTAAGAGAAATCGCTGAATAATGCATGTCCCGCAAATTGCCTTAATGTACTTAATGAATTCAAAAGACAGCAACACAATGACATTTCGAAATGAGTACAATTCTATGTAACCTGCACGTACTCTTAACAGATTATGTTCCACACAAAATTATTAACACACTAATTGTCTTTTCTGATTTTCCATTCGTCTGAACCACAAAGCTCAATTGTTGTCCAGTACCATATTTGCTTTAACAACAATACTTTTAGTTGTACAACGAGTGTAACAATAGATTATTCCTTTCATGAATGAAGAGTTTTGGCTTCAATTTTCTGACTGTGTTTAGAGGAAATTTAAGGGGTGTATAGCATCATTGTACTTGGGGCGATGCAGTGAAGAGATGGCTCAGGTACTCAGGAGATACTCATAAAAACATTTTTTTCTTTAACTCTTGAATATTCTGGCTGCTTTCATACAGCCCGCCATGATTTCCTCTCTTGTCACAACCTCTCCATCTCAGAGTTGCATGTGTACCGTACGTCCTCAATTGTTTACTGGATGCATTCCTATCTCTGTATTCCGGTATAATTTTTACCCTCTGTAGCTCTCTCCTGTTCCATTGTAGATTTTTCAGGTGTCCTTACAAACGTCCTGTGATCCAGTGACGTAATGGTGTCAGTGTCTTACACATGATGGCAGTTCGCAGCCCTCGTGGACGGACACACTGAAGTTCTCGGACGTAAACAACCGGGGTGGTGAAGCGTTACGAGCTGTTTTGAATACAGTGCAGTGCTGTTCATAATTTACGGATTGTGTCTGTTTAGCCTGTTGTTTACAAAACCGCACTTTTCAGAGTTTCCATTCGTTTCGTGTCTTCCGTGACTTAAAATCTAAAGTAAGTGAAAATCAGTATTGTGTTTACAAGCTAGTGTTAACATTTGCTCGCTACGTAGTTGTTGCGTGTTGTTTTGGATCATTTACAGTGCCTCACGTTAAGAGTGTTAAAATTGTTAAGGTTTACGTGGCCACTTGTTGACAAACTGCCTATAGGCTTCTGTCTCGGGTTCTTCGGCCAACGTTCGTATGATGAGTTTACTGACGTTTCTCCGGCACGAGTAGCTGGCATTGTTAAAGCTTCACATTGTGTTCACCACCAACAATGGAGAATGAAGCTTTTACAGTGCCAGCCACTCGTGCCGGCGAAACGTCAGTAAAATCATCAGACGAACGTCGGCCGAAGAACACGAGACAGAAGGCAATAGGCAGTTTGTCATTAAGAGCGTAGTTAGAAATACCGTGCTTCATAGTTTTACTTCACTTCGTGTCTTATACTATCTACATCCAAGTAACTGCGGTCGTGTTATTCTATATCCACCTGGCGACTAGAAGTTAGCTGTACAACTCACCAGAAGTTAAGTTTTTACTGATTATTAATAATAGTTTGAACGTGTAGTAGTGATTTTCAGTTTACTACAAAAGTAGTCGCATGTGTAACAAAAGTGGATGTTTCTGTAATTTAATTGGTATGGGAGAAACATTTCAGTGCTGTAGGTTGGTGTTTCAGTAGGGAGAATGCAGCGAGGAAGCTAAAAATAATGAGGCTCTCCCATGAAGTTGTAGATTATGTAGTCGAGACAAAAAAATCCATGGGACAGGGTAGAAAGATTTGTTCCCTCCCAGCAGAATTAGAAATGGCATATTTTGAATTAGACAGGTTGAAGGATGAAACAGACAATGGAAGCTACGAGAAAAGGAGAAAGCCTCAGAAATCACATGTAAAATTTCGGCTAGCAATCAGTCTGACTTGTTACCTAAAGTAGGAGAAGGGTCTCAACCAGTATTTGAGCTTAACAGGATACATCCGAATAAAATGTGCTCGGGTTTCCAACCACGTCAATTGCTTAAAACTACACGAGCTTTCGGCCAACCACTCCTTGGCCATTTTCAAGAGGTATGACTGCCAGTGGGCTGTTGGTGCGCCCTTATATACGCTACCTGCCGGCTGTGACGTCACTGGTGCCTGTGACATTGCCATATATGGGCATGTTTTGAGCCGGCATTCGATGTGCCCTCTTCAACCGCGCGATCGCTGGATCCCACGCAGTGCTGAGCTGCAAGCCGCTTATAGAAGCGGGAACAGGAAACACCCTGTGTACCAACTTAGAACAATTAAAAGTGACCTGGAGGAAGTAAGAACACCATCAGCACACTCTCGTGTGGCGTTTGCCTAGGTTTTGCAGGGACATGACCAGCCCTACGTTAACACGGCGTTAGTCATATGAACAAAGTCCTGAGCAAACTAAGTTTCATATGAGAGCCTTGCCTGTTGTTGAAATGTGGTGTTTGGGATCCATAGTCATGGCATGCACCTGAAGAGGTGGTGGGGCTGGGGGAAGGAAATATTATCTGAGCATCTTGCAGACAGCTATGAAAGGCCAAAACTACACAAGACAAAACCCCTATGAATACTGGAATCAAAGGGACGCATTTACTAAGTTAGAGTCAGGTTACACGCATAGAGTGTTGAAAGAAATGAGAGCAGTACAAGACCATAATACATGTAACTCTTTCCAGGAAAGTAAAGATAATTTTTTTCATAAGAGCATTAGATGCTTGAAAAACAAGATGGGTGAGCTTATTGCATGCCTGCAAGATGTGAAAAATTATGAAGTGACAGGTGTCCTGTGCTTTTCTGAATACCAAGTAACCACAGGTATGGAGTAGTTAAAAAATCAAGGATTAACGACTAGCATCGATTTCGTCTGGAGTCAACACAGAAAATGTAGGAGTTGTCACACATGTGAAAGGTGGGCAAAAACTAAAATCTATTGAAACAATTAGTTTTCGTGCTGAGCAGAGCCTAGGAGCATGTACCTCTTAGTTATTACTGCAGAATAAAGCTCTGATAATTTAACAGTGAACAAATATCCACTAGGAATCTTTCAGAGTTTTATGAGAAATCGGGATATGTTATCGAGATACCTGTCATAAGAAAAGAAACAGTTAGTATTTTGTGGAGATTCCAGTGTAGATTATTAAAAGATGCGGACAAGAAAAATGAACTAATATTATTATTTGTGTGTTTCGGTGTAATTTCACTAGTCAAATTTCCAACTCATGTGCAGCAAAATAGTAACTGATTGATAACATTTTTACAGGCAGTGCTCAGGCTGAAAAAATTAATGAGTATCCAGTTGCTATCGGTCTATCTTAGGATGATGTATAATTATTGGAAATAAAGAATTGGGACCTTATTACATTGAGACAGGTTCATATAAAGCATTGATCTTATTAATGAGAACACGACACAGTGTTTTAATAGTAAGGTAAAACGGGTGGTATGAGATTTATCATATATGCAAATAGATGCTAATGTCAAGTTCATTTTAGTCCATAGTTTGTCTCAGTATTTGAAATATATATACAATTATCCAGAAGATACATTAGAAAACAAATAAGCTTTGGGTGACTGAGGGAATAAAATCTCATGTAAGAGGAAGAGTGAAATGTGTACAAAGGATGTACAAAGGCCAGATCGAACCGCACTTGCATGCTACAAAAAATACTTTTTTTAAAAAAAAATCGTTAAAATATCCAGGACATGTAATGGTTAAATCACTTCAGAAAAAAGGTGACAGTACAAACTTATACAATTATCGTCTAATTTCCTTACTGACATATTTTTCCAAAGTATTTAAAAAAGTAATGTAATCAAGAGTAGTCGCACACGTTAGTGGAGACAATTAGCTTAGCATGTCAACGTTTCGATTCCAGAAGAGCTGCTCGACTAGGAAAGCTATTTATACATTCACTCATGAAACAGTACAAGCCTTAAGTAACAATATATTGCCAGTTGGTATTTTTAGAGATCTTTCCAAGACATTTGGTCGTGCAGATAGTGTTACTATCCTAGAAAAACTAAAATTTTTGGAAATGGTGGCATTATGCACAGCTGCTTTGAATCATATTTACCTAACAAAATGCAAATGGTTGTGCTCAATAATTCAGACGATATTGGAAAGCTAGAAAATTTTGGTGAGTGCGGAAAAAATCACAAAGGGAACTATAAATGATTCAGTTTTGGATCCACTGATATATATGTCAATGACGTTCCACCTATCATTCAACAAGCAAAATTTGTACTTTCTGCAGACACTAATAGTGGTATAATAAAACCCATTACAGAGAAAGGAATAGAAAAGTTCGTAAATGATGTTTTTCGAACAGTTATTAAGTGGTTCTTTGGAAATGGACTCTTCCTAATTTTTGAAAGAACGTACAGGATTTAGTTCTGTACAATAAACAGATATATACCAACAATTGATGTAGTACATGAGTAACAGTCAGTAAGTTGTGTAGAACGCTATAAATTTTTGGGTGTACAAACTGAAGAATCTTGAACTAGAAGAAAAATGGTACTTAGATTCTCAAATAATTCAGTTAGCTTCTTTTCTTCTTTGTATAATTGTTGATCTGCGAGCATGTTTTTCATATTTTCATTCAATAATATCTCACGTAATAATTTTCTGAGGTACCTCAGGACTTCTAAAGAATGTATTGGTTACAAAACAACGATGATTAACAACAACATGTGGTGTTCACCCACGGTCTTCATGTACAGTCTTAGGCAATAAAACTGACCGCCGGCCGGCCGCCACAGAGACTAAGTGCGAGTCATTCACTTAAGGTGGCCAATAAAACTGACCGCCCCTGACAACTGTCCGGCAATCTGCACAATCTGGCAACACTGTAAGATGCGAAAGTGTCAGGAGGAAGTGTTATCTACTTACGAGACGTTGTTGGACGATCTGAGCCCGTGGTCTAGTGGCAAGCGTCGTGCGTTCTAAACTTATAGTCGCCTGTTCACGTCCAACTGTATTTTTTTTTTTTTTTTTTACCACAGTTGGTCTAAAGTTATGAGCCTGACTGAACATCGAAGATAATTCGCTTAACATTCTACCCACCAGCAATAACAAGTATTCCAGAAACAATTCCGCAGGACAGCTCGTGGCTGCGCCGCGATCATAACAGCTTACGCTCGAGAGTTTCCTCGCGCTGCAGCGGCTACCGGCCACCGGCCAGACGCCACCCGCCGCCTGAAATCCGGCGCCGCCCAGGTGAACGCGTCGCGACGCTATCAGCGTGTGTCTTAACTGTAATTTTCGAATTTGAAGTTCTAGTTATTATCTGGCAGTTAAGGAATGGATTTTGCAAACTTGAAAATCATGAACTACAGTTAAGCATTGTAAAATTGAGTCGCAAGTGGAAATAGGTGTAACATCTGCAACACAACGTTTACTTTTGGTATAACAGAGGGGTGAATGCAGAGGAGGCAGCTAGAAAGATTTGAATTGTGTGTGGAGCGAGTGCTTTTGGGAAAAATACGCCAGAAAAAGATAATCTTGTTTCAACAAAGATCGTTCTGGCATGAATGATTTTCCACATTAAGGAAGTCTCGACTACTGATATATGTGATAGATTACCATTTTACCATCATGCGACATTTGCATTAAACAGGCAAAGTTCAGAAGTCTGGTATAGGAGTACTGCATGCTCTAATTGGAAACAACAAAAATCAACGGAGTGACTATTATTGAACGTCATCAGGTCGCTCACTGTGCATTCGTATGCAGTACTGTTACTGGTGACGTGTTATGATGCCTTTATCGTTAACTTCCTAAGAAGAAATGAAAGGCTGAGCCCCTCCAAAAGACATAAACTCGAGGAAAGAGTAGTGTGAACATAATATTTTACATCTGATAGCTCCAAAAGTGTGTTTTGGGCTACCAATTCTGCCTCAAGAGCTGTGTGCAACACAGCTGGAATTTGTTGCCAACAACTGAGACACCTTTCGGTCGCAGCGTAAGAAAATCGAGCAACATCACATGTGCTACTGCATGATAACGCACTTCTTGATTTGAGAAACAAAACTATCCAGGAGATTGAAATTAAAGACGTCTCTTAGGCACTTGAATTGATAGAGAAGTCCTCTCTCAAGCACTTGTCCCTCTCGTCATATATTCGTAAAGTTTTACCTTTCCGGCTCTTGATCGATCAACCGTCAACGCAATTCATTTCTAGACGAAAATACTCTTAAAACTTCTCTGGTATAATGATATCGTGGGAACCAGTAGGTTTCCACTGGCGTAGAATTTGTAAACAACTTTAGCATTGTCAGATCGTTTTAGATATCGTGAAAGAAAATTCTTTTGCTGAATAATTTCTCTTTGATGATTACTGTTGCGTTTAATAAACTAATGGTAAATCCAATTAAAATATTCACTGTACTAATACAAATTAAATTGGGCTTACTACAGAAACATCACGACGGCAGACTATCTTAATAAAGCATTAAGTATCTGTAAGACGATTGAGCCTATTTTAACACGAATTAGTAGGACATTACCGACTTTTGACTTCGAAAAGGTCTGTATTTACTTCATTTCCTGTATCATTCGCAATTATTATGAAAATGTGGCATTTCACAGATAAAATTATGTATTCACAACAACAAAAAATATGTCGTCATTATGAATTTGGCAGTACCGTAAGGTTTTCGCTCTGACACTAAGGGTTACTGAAAGTAGCAAGGCGCATTTTACTCGAGCGTGGTCTTACGATTCCCTTATTGCGTTTGTATCTGCCTGCTTGTAGCTCTGCTACAAAAGAATTAAAAATCTGGCTTTCAGCGAGTCTCGAAAGGCGAACGAAAGCAGCTTGCATCTGGTAGCCAAACATGTTTCTTGGGAACAGGCTACTTGCTAAAGTGGGAAGACATTCTTTTGTGGTTGAATTGTTGGCAAATGTCAGTCAGACGTGTGCCGTTGGTCTAAGGGTTTCGGTGTGTTGAATTTGTACCAATGATTTTTCTACAGGTTTTTTCTGTCCCAAATAGAGAGTTGAAGTCTCCCATTAGTATTTTCACGTCATCTTGGTGAATTTTGCTCATAGTATTTCGAGTGTATATCTTTTATATGGGCTCTGAATGAGCATAGTCATAAGTCGATTGTTGATGGATGGCCGGCCGCGGTGGTCTCGCGGTTCTAGGCGCGCAGTCCGGAACCGTGCGACTGCTACGGTCGCAGGTTCGTATCCTGCCTCGGGCATGGCTGTGTGTGATGTCCTTAGGTTAGTTAGGTTTAAGTAGTTCTAGGTTCTAGGGGACTGATGACCACAGCAGTTGAGTCCCATAGTGCTCAGAGCCATTTCAACCATTTTTTGAACAAGTAGGATAGCAGCGAACTGATCACTTAACCAAGTGCAAAATGGAGTACCTGTGTAATGAGTCATTCCAGCTGCATAGCTGAGGGTAAGATTTGTTAAGCATTTCATTGCAGAATTAATGTAATATCCGCACGATAATCTCTGCAGTCATACTGTATTAGCAGCCCGCGATTGGGGTACTATGTTCGTTAAATCTGATTACTCAAGCTGAGGCCAAATAAAGATAAGCGACGACGCCACAACACTATTTTTACTTAAGTAGATAGTCAGCGCTAAATTATGTGTGCCACCATTAATGTTACTGTAAACAGTTTGACAGCATAACACCACCACAACTACTGACAACCTGAACCATTATCATCACGCAGTTGTGACTCTCAGTGATTACAGGTTGCTGATGTTTGTCACGAATAGCGGAAAGCGCCTCTGAAGTTCCATTTGCATTACGACTAGTGTTGCCAGATTGTGCAGATTGCCGGACAGAGTTGTCAGGGGCGGTCAGTTTTATTGGCCACCTTAAGTGAATGACTCGGACTTAGTCTCTGTGGCGGCCGGCCGGCGGTCAGTTTTAATGTCTAAGACTGTACATACCTATTCAAGGAGCTAAACATTTTAACTGCACGGTCACGAAAGGAATTCATAACGCAGCAACAAAAATTTTTGATTATTTCCTCAATAAGATAAAATGTCTGTCAACTCGCTAAGTAAGCTTTAAGTCTAATTTAAAACCATTTCTCCTGGACAGCTCCTTCCCTTCCGCTGACGATTTCTTATTAGAGAGTTGTAGCCAAAAAAACATTGAGATTAATGTTGACACTAATCATGTATTCATACCCTGTAAACTGAATCGTTCAACATCATTTCAATAAAGAAATGAGATCTAAGGAAGATGTAGCTAACTATGTTCCCTTCTCCGGCGATTATTTGGAAGTAGATATCGGTAATGTAGTATAGCCGCAGCAACGTCATCACAAAACCAAATTATTTTATTAGAACTATTTTGGAAGGTACTTGGCAACGAAGTCCGCATTACTCATACATATTATATTGGAGATATAAAAAATATTTTTAAATTGTCGTTTACCGTGAAGACACTTATTGTGGAAGTCAGGGAGAAAGAAAAGATCGCAAGATCCATCACAGTGCCAAACACTGTAAGAAAATAAATTTGAAGCCCTTATATACGTACTCACTATGGCCTCAAGAAATATTTCATAGACAAACATTGTGTATTGCGTTGCTAGTAACTGTGCCAGTCTCTAATGTGAGTTTATAAATAGAAATATGATAATTAAATGGACACCCTAGCTGCAAACAGGCGTTGATGTACTTCATTGGGGACATGTTGAAAATGTGTACCCGACCAGGACTCGAACCCGGGATCTCCTGATAACATGGCAGACGCTCTATCCATCTGAGCCACCGCGGGCACAGAGGATAGTGCGTCTGCAGGGACGTATCCCTTGCACGCTCCCCGTGAGATCCACATTCCCCCCAAGTCCACACCACTACATTCGTAGTGCGCCTAGTAGATGTTTGCCCATCATACTCATTACTCGCGGCAGATTAATCCACCAAGTCCCGTACGAGTTCGGGCATAGCGTGTGCGTTCGCACTAAAAGGTCAATGGCCGGGAAGCCATATTTTAACTATACATGACGGTAGTATCTGTTCCCGAAAGAACAGTTACCGTGGATGACCATGCAGCTTTGCTAGAAATGAAATGATAATTAAATGGACATCCTAGCTGCAAACAGGCGTTGATGTACGGGACTTGGTGGATTCATCTGCCACGAGTAATGAGTTGTTGTTGTTGTGGTCTTCAGTCCTGAGACTGGCTTGATGCAGCTCTCCATGCTACTCTATCCTGTGCAAGCTTCTTCATCTCCCAGTACCTACTGCAACCTACATTCTTCTGAATCTGCTTAGTGTATTCATCTCTTGGTCTCCCTCTACGATTTTTACCCTCAACGCTGCCCTCCAATGCTAAATTTGTGATCTCTTGATGCCCCAAAACATGTCCTACCAACCGATCCCTTCTTCTAGACAAGTTGTGCCACAAAATTCTCTTCTCCCCAATCCTATTCAATACCTCCTCATTAGTTACGTGATCTACCCACCTTATCTTCAGCATTCTTCTGTAGCACCACATTTCGAAAGCTTCTATTCTCTTCTTGTCCAAACTGGTTATCGTCCATGTTTCACTTCCATACATGGCTACACTCCATACAAATACTTTCAGAAACGACTTCCTGACACTTAAATCTATACTAGATGTTAACAAATTTCTCTTCTTCAGAAACGATTTCCTTGCCATTGCCAGTCTACATTTTATATCCTCTCTACTTCGACCATCATCAGTTATTTTACTCCCTAAATAGGAAAATTCCTTTACTACTTTAAGTGTCTCATTTCCTAATCTAATCCCCTCAGCATCACCTGATTTAATTTGACTACATTCCATTATCCTCGTTTTGCTTTTGTTGATGTTCATCTTATATCCTCCTTTCAAGACACTGTCCATTCCGTTCAACTGCTCTTCCAAGTCCTTTGCTGTCTCTGACAGAATTACAATATCAGCGGCGAACCTCAAAGTTTTTACTTCTTCTCCATGAATTTTAATACCTACTCCGAATTTTTCTTTTGTTTCCTCTACTGCTTGCTCAATATACAGATTGAATAACATCGGGAAGAGGCTACAACCCTGTCTCACGCCTTTCCCAACCACTGCTTCCCTTTCATGTCCCTCGACTCTTATAACTGCCATCTGGTTTCTGTACAAATTGTAAATAGCCTTTCGCTCCTTGTATTTTACCCCTGCCACCTTCAGAATTTGAAAGAGGGTATTCCAGTTAACGTTGTCAAAAGCTTTCTCTAAGTCTACAAATGCTAGAAACGTACGTTTGCCTTTTCTTAATCTTTCTTCTAAGATAAGTCGTAAGGTTAGTATTGCCTCACGTGTTCCAACATTTCTACGGAATCCAAACTGATCTTCCCCGAGGTCCGCTTCTACCAGTTTTTCCATTCGTCTGCAAAGAATTCGTGTTAGTATTTTGCAGCTGTGATTTATTAAACTGATAGTTCGGTAATTTTCACATCTGTCAACACCTGCTTTCTTTGGGATTGGAATTATTATATTCTTCTTGAAATCTGTGGGTATTTAGTCTGTCTCATGCATCTTTCTCACCAGATGGTAGAGTTTTGTCATGACTGGCTCTCCCAAGGCCATCAGTAGTTCTAATGGAATGTTGTCTACTCCCGGGGCCTTGTTTCGACTCAGGTGTTTCAGTGCTCTGTCAAACTCTTCACGCAGTATCTTATCTCCCATTTCGTCTTCATCTACATCCTCTTCCATTTCCATAATATTGTCCTCAAGTACATCGCCCTTGTATAAACCCTCTATATACTCCTTCCACCTTTCTGCCTTCCCTTCTTTGCATAGAACTGGGTTGCCATCTGAGCTCTTGATATTCATACAAGTGGTTCTCTTCTCTCCAAAGGTCTCTTTAATTTTCCTGTAGGCAGTATCTATCTTACCCCTAGTGAGACAAGCCTCTACATCCTTACGTTTGTCCTCTAGCCATCCCTACTTAGTCATTTTGCACTTCCTGTCGATCTCATTTTTGAGACGTTTGTATTCCTTTTTGCCTGCTTCATTTACTGCATTTTTATATTTTCTCCTTTCATCAATTATATTCAATACTTCTTCTGTTACCCAAGGATTTCTATTAGCCCTCGTCTTTTTACCTACTTGATCCTCTGCTGCCTTCACTACTTCATCCCTCAGAGCTACCCATTCTTCTTCTACTGTATTTCTTTCCCCCATTCCTGTCAATTGTTCCCTTATGCTCTCCCTGAAACTCTCTACAACCTCTGGTTCTTTCAGTTTATCCAGGTCCCATCTTCTTAAATTCCCACCTTTTTGCAGTTTCTTCAGTTTCACTCTGCAGTTCATAACCTATATATTGTGGTCAGAATCCACATCTGCCCCTGGAAATGTCTTACAATTTAAAACCTGGTTCCTAAATCTCTGTCTTACCATTATATAATCTATCTGATACCTTTTAGTATCTCCAGGATTCTTCCAGGTATACAACCTTCGTTTATGATTCTTGAACCAAGTGTTAGCTATGATTAAGTTATGCTCTGTGCAAAATTCTACAAGGCGGCTTCCTCTTTCATTTCTTCCACCCAATCTATATTCACCTACTATGTTTCCTTCTCTCCCTTTTCCTACTGACGAATTCCAGTCACCCATGACTATTAAATTTTCGTCTCCCTTCACTACCTGAATAATCTCTTTTATCTCGTCATACATTTCATCAATTTCTTCTTCATCTGCAGAGCTAGTTGGCATATAAACTTGTACTACTGTAGTAGGCATGGGCTTTGTGTCTATCTTGGCCACAATAATGCGTTCACTATGCTGTTTGTAGTAGCTTACCCGCACTCCTATTTTTTTATTCATTATTGAACCTACTCCTGCATTACCCCTATTTGATTTTGTATTTATAACCCTGTAATCACCTGACCAAAAGTCTTGTTCCTCCTGCCACCGAACTTCACTAATTCCCACTACATCTAACTTTAACCTATCCATTTCCATTTTTAAATTTTCTAACCTACCTGCCCGATTAAGGGATCTGACATTCCACGCTCCGATCCGTAGAATGCCAGTTTCCTTTCTCCTGATAACGACGTCCTCTTGAGTAGTCCCCGCCCGGAGATCCGAATGGGGGACTATTTTACCTCCGGAATATTTTACCCAAGAGGGCGCCATCATCATTTAATCATACAGTAAAGCTGCATGACGTCGGGAAAAATTACGGCTGTAGTTTCCCCTTGGTTTCAGCCGTTCGCAGTACCAGCACAGCAAGGCCGTTTTGGTCAATGTTACAAGGCCAGATCAGTCAATCATCCAGACTGTTGCCCCTGCAACTACTGAAAAAGCTGCTGCCCCTCTTCAGGAACCACATGTTCGTCTGGCCTCTCAACAGATACCCCTCTGTTGTGGTCGCACCTACGGTACGGCCATCTGTATCGCTGAGACACGCAAGCCTCCCCACCAACGGCAAGGTCCATGGTTCATGGGGGAAGTTTGTTTAATACTCCTACGTTATTTCACGCCATTCACGAACTTAGCAGTGATCAATTTTTTTCTGACACATTCACAATTTTGTCTTCCTTGTCCCTACAGTTACGTTATAAATACGGCTTTCTTATCAAAATGGTACTCAATCATATTTAATACTCATTACGGTGCTTCAAAATGCGTTTTATTTTTGTGATTACAAACAGTTTTGTTTGTAATTTCTCCTGACAACTGAAGCCAACATACTTCAAGGTAAGTAGTAAATTAGCATCTTCAATGATAATATATTCCACTAAATTAATGAATCAGTGTTTTCATATTTGTAGGCTCTTAGTGTTCTGTGAATTGCTTTATAACTGAGAAACAGGGATGAAACAAAAATATTTCAATTCTTAACCATAAACAGCTTTTACATTGACCTTTTTATGACAAGTCAGAGAACACTATCATCACAGTTTCGATTTTATTAGCTTCTTGTAAGAAGTATTAATAGCATATGACCTTAAGAAGGCGATATACGCTGTAAATTGGAGTTTTTGTTATTGAGTCATGAATTTTCTGACCAGATTTTAAGCATTCCACCTCAAATCTCTCTACAACACCAACCTATTCGTCTCAGAATGGCGCTTGTTCTCAACTGTTATTTATCAGCCATATTCCAACTTCTTATCTTCTCATATTGTCCTCTATAGCTCCCACAACAAAAATCGAGGTTAGTGTTTGATGTTTCAACACGTCCTGTCATTCTCTTCCTTGATTTCGTCAATGTTTTCCATAAGTTCGTGTCTTCACTGATCCTGCAGAGAGCCTCCATATTTCTGGTTTTATTAATGCAGTCTATTTTCAACAGTATCACATCTTAGACGGGACGACTTTGTTTTTTTTTTTTTTTTTTTTTTTTTGCGGTAACAGTGTAATTAAGAGATACTTTGTCTTATTTCATGAACAGAGTTTGCCCAGAATGTTCTACTACACACTCATTGTGTACGGAGAATTTCAGATACAGCGTTGGTAAGAGCGTAACAACAGCAAGAGCGTTAGTAACCATCGAATGTTGAATGAGGAGGCAAAATTAATTAACACGGAACATCGCTACCAAAGAGAGATTGTGTAGTGTTGTGTGTTGAATGGGTGGCACCGTCGTTGGGAAATCTTCGCCTATTGCGCAGCCACCAAACTAGCTGCAGTTGCTTTGCACCCTCTTCACAGCGGTACCGAGCCTAAATGTGTAGGCAAATTATATCAGGGCTTCATTAAGAATTCCACTGGCGTAGGATTGCCGCACTTCCTACAGGCAAATGCCGCAGCTAGAGGGTGTGAGAGAGACGGAACGGGAGAGAAAGAGAGAGAGAGGGGGGGGGGGAACAGTGGTGTGGGAAATGAGTGCATAGCGTCCCCACATTCCATAGCGAGCCCTCCTGGCAATTCAGTTATGAAAACTGGAGCCATTTCTAATATTAGAAGATAATGACTTTTCAGTTCATTTACATTCTTCACAGCTGCTACAGGATAATTTCCACTGAATAATGTCAATTACTTTACCGAACGGCTATTACGCTTTAATACAGCTGCCTATAATTTTTGGGATCCTGAAATGAAAGGTGGAGCAAAATTTCATATTTCGATCCCAGTAAAAATACAGAAATATGGTTGTACAACTCATCATTACAGTTTCTTTCGTAGCACTGTAAATTAATTGTTACAGGAAATCTTGTGAATAACACCACAGATATACGTACCTCTAATCGAGGCAAAGAAAAGTGAATGTATTTGGATTTTAATTCGTGACAATTGCAGCTCTTAATTTTTAAGAGGGCAGTGACTCAAAGAAACTGTTAATTTGATGAGAATCGAGTTGCGATATACGTACTAACAGAAACTGTATCTTACATTCTACGCAATCACGATAAAAATACCGTTAACTTAGGGGTTTCACAATGTGCTGAAACGCCTCAGTTAAGGAGGAAGCAATTCAGATAATATTCACAGTTTTTTATTTTCAAAATAGCATTTCCTTCAAAAAATAACGATTGTTACGCAATCCTTTTACTGTCAGAGGCAAAATACAAAGTCGATTTTTACTCAGTACTCCCCCTTTCTCACATACACTTATTAAGATAATTTTCAGTATCACTGCTGGTCAGAAACAAATCTTCTCCATGAACAACGGTTCATCAATGTGTAAACAGTCTGAAATATTTCTTTTCATTTTCGTTCCTATGTTGGATTTATTATTTTTTGTCATATAACCACTGTCATATTCAAATCTACTTTTACGTTTCAGTATGTACAGATGCCAATAGCAAAATTTCAAATATTCTATTTATGGGAAAGCTGGTAGAATTGAAAATTCAGTAATGAAATTTCACGAACATAAAATCGACGAATAATGCCATATAATGCCATACGGTTTTTAGAATAATGAGTGTTTTTTTTCTGTTTGATTTTGATGATATTATGCATATCACTTAGTCTTTGCCCCTTATGCTTCTGCATGCAAGTATCAGTCAGTGTCCTCAATAAGCTGTGTTCCCGTACAAATAACAGTATTACTATGGTACTGTAGTCTTGCAAATCACCACACTTCAAGATCTAATAATTGAAGGGGTCGGAGAGGTATAGTCATAAGCCACATCGAACTAGTTTTGAGATACAGCGAGTTTAAAGTTCCACGGAGGTCTGAAAATGTTTAATACAAAATAGAAACCTTATTTCTACTGCAAACACTTGCTTAATACTTGTGAAGCATGTTGTTAAATAGTCAACTCTCTGCATGCTATAAAACATTAATTTTAGAATGATTCTAATTAAGATGTAGTCAATGGTGGCTTATGACTATATCTCCCAAAAAATTGTTTAAAACATAAAGTATGAATTTGTAAGGATTTATTTTAACTACTCTTACACAGCAAGCACAATATATATTTTTTACACATTAATATATACATATCAGGTATCTGAGATGTATGGATTACTTTTTCATTGATACAGTTACATCAAGGAAGTTCCTCTACATCATCATTGTACACGTTATTTCCAGCACATGACCGAAAGAAATCTTGATTTGCTGGAGGTATGTATGGTATAAGAGACAGTATATCAATTTTTTCTGGTTAATTGGTAGTGGCTTTCTGTACTTTATTGGCAGCTGATATGGATTTGGTTCAACTAGCCTTCCTTTCTTTTTGATACAAATGTCAACATGAAAGCTCCTGTCTGAATAAGAGTGCTTTAAACTTAGCTTGAAGGGATCTTCAGACTCAAACTTAAATTGAGTAGCTTCACTGAAATGGTGGGGATCTCCAGATGTGGATTCTATATGTTGAGAGATCAATGTCTTCAGGCTTTCAAAATTTCTGAAGTCTTCTCTTTCCAGTTTAGTTACGGTTAAATGTTTTGGACTCGCAGATTTTATTACTTCTGCCCATTCATCTGGAGTGTACACTATTGGACGTCTGTTTCTTGCATACCGGTCAATGCGACCAAAATCACGATCACGGCCAAAATCACGATCGCAAGGTAGCATGGTGTGACCTACCACAGGGAAGTAATGCTGGACAATCAAATCTTTTGATAGCGACAAGGGACCTTTCCAAAGAAATAATAGTCCAATTCTTTGCTTGACCCTTGCAGTTGTCTGTGATTATGTGGAGACGTTTTGTCTGAGGATTAGTTATCTCCAAGAACTTCAATAAGCAGCTCCCGACCTCATCTGTACCCCGTCCTCCATCTTTCTCGCTACACAGAAACATATAGCCCTTATTTGATCCACAGTCGTGGATACCATAGTTGTATGTCCATATTTTCCTCTTGTAAAATGCTGGACCAACTGTTAGTTTAGGTGTGGGGAACGTTTGCTGCATGTCCATTGCTATCACATGATGCTCTTTCGAATGTTCTTTAGCCAGAGCAGTTAAAGACGCAATCATATTTTGTCCTCTGTCAGTCTTTTTGAGATGCAGTTCACATTGTTGTTTCTTTTCTGTGACATCTTCTGTACATAATTCTGGGTTATTTATTGCAATTAGAAATCCATCACATTGTGAACAGGTGTCACTTTTTTGTAGTTTGAAGCATATGTCAAATTCAGATACGAAAATTTCTCTGAATTTACTTTCAGATACTGCAGGAACTTGCTTTTCCTTGCAGTATTCTGAGTATTTATCTCGAAATAAGGAAGCAATTGTGAGATCACAATCCAAATACACTTGATTGACGTTCTGTTGCCTACTGTAATGACTGTTATATTTCGGTATGGCGTTGAGAAATTCTCTCACACTTTGTACAGCTTCATCTTGAAATTTTTGTGGGTAGTTTCCATGTTTTCCTGAAAGCAAAAAAAAGTGAGCTTATATCCTCTTCCTAATAGAAATATTTGTATAGTACTCAGTTTGAGTACATCTCTAACTTACAGCACAGAGTAACATACAAACCTCTTCCATCTTCTTTTGGCACTGCAAATCCCTGCTTCATTATATGTTGCAAATTCCTCACTCTTCATGTATGTATCTGTAAGCTATGAACTCTTAGGAAAGCTTCCTTGCAGATCAAGACTTCTATTCTGCATACCATCACATTATAAGAAAATGTAACATCCCTGGATGATATTTTCTTGGAAGTCTTTTTTGGATAGCTTTGAAAAAAATTATGACAAATATAACAAAATGAAATAAATATACAAAATATTAAACCATTTGTATTTAAATAGTGAACAAACCACCTCTTTTTCGATTCCATTTTCAGGTAAGTATTCTGGGCATTAAAGTTTCCTATGTCCCAAAATGAATGAAAAATGTTTTCTTCCTCTCCAAGCAGTTTTGTGAAGCATTTATTTAAACAAATACAGGGACTTCCTGTAGTATCAGCCTGAACGGTCTTGTGGGTGTTTAAAGACTTATACTGCTGACCAGCATTTCGTCGACGTTTTACTTTATTTTTCTTCCACTGATCAATATTTCGCTTTCTTTTCCGTGAGGGCTTTGGTTTTTCGGGTGATTCTTCATTTATTCTACTTAATTCAAGCTATAATATGAAGAGCAAAATAGTCTAAGAATTTGCGTGAGATATAGTCATAAGCCACACAAAACATTAAATTTCGCTAAAATCACATTAATGAGAAAATATTTTTTACACATCTTTTGCCTTTGAAACTACATTATTGTACCTTTATGCAGTAACATAAATGTGCCCATCAAGTTTCATCATTAACACACAGGATGGCTGTGAAATGCGTTGGCAATGTTGAGAGAAACAAAGTCACAAGCCACAGGAAATTAATCACCAGAAATAAACCGTTTTATATAGTTACCGAAACATCATATGAGCTGGAACTGCTGGTCGATGGATGCCAAGATTCATCACTGTCAGGATCCAAAGGGTAAAGCTCTTCACTTCCACTACTGTCTGTGTCAAATATGCGTTGAAGACCCGAAGACGCTGCAGACGTTCCTGACGCACCTGCCATTTTGCCGTGGCTTGTGACTATGTATCTTCTGAAACTATCACCAGATAGCACAGCATAGAGCTGCACTCCATCATAGCCTGCCGTCTGTTGCAGTTACACGGAACTTTTTCAACACATTGTGAAGAAGACATTGTTAAGAATGTCGCAGCATGAAAAACTCAATTTCGTGAAAGTTGTGGCTTATGACTATATCTCTCCGAGCCCTTCAATTTCCTTGTTATGCGACTGATTTAGAGTCGAAATTTGACGCTGATGTACGGTTATTTGATCTAGCTATTAACCGCAGCTGCGCTTGCATATCGGCAGTTTTATTTCCATGACTGATGGCGACTAAGTAAACTGGAATAACATCAGCTGCCCTCACGCGTCGGCCTGTTTGGGTAAGCGTAGCTCGTGATGTGCTTCCCGTTCTCCACTCCTAAGCTGTCCCACTGTCCAACTCACAATGCCTCAACATTTGTAGGTTAGGCGTTGATCTAAGATGTCTGTAAATCCTGCGTAGCATTATGATTAAATTGCACAAACTACGTCTTTTTTCTCAAGCAGTAATAACTTTATTCGTTGTCGAAACTAGACATTACAACCAAAGTCTCGGAGAGTCATGAATACAAATATATAAGCTAGTAAGCAACCAACAAAAACTGTTCACTTTGCCATAACTAAAATGAAACAAGAATATGAGTAGAGAGCACACACAAGCATCCACAGAGCATACATGGAACATAAAACTCCTACAGGCCTAAGAGTAAACCGAGCGAGGTGGTAGAGTTGTTAGCACTCGCATTCGGGAGGACGACCGTTAAGACCCGCATTCGGCCATCCAGATATGTATTTTCCGTGATTTTCCTAAATCACTTCAGGCAAATCCCCAGATGGTTCATTTGAATTGGCGCAGTTGACTTTCTTCCCCGACCTTCCCTAATCTGTGGGGACCGATGACCCCACAGTTAGGTCTTCTCACCCAAATCAACCAACCTAAGAATAAACAGAAGATAGATACACATGTGATCAAAAGTATCAGGACACCAGGTTGAAAATGACTTACAAGTTCGTGACAGCCTCCATCGGTCCATCGGTAATGCGGGAATTCAATATGGTTTTGATGACAGCTTCAACTCTCGCAGGCATACGTTCAATCAGGTGCTCGAAGGTTTCTTGGGGAATGGCAGCCTATACTTCACGGGGTGCTACACTGTGGACAGGTATCGATGTCGGCCGGTGAGGCCTGGCACGAAGTCGACGTTCCAAAACATCCCAAAGGTGTTCTGTAGGATTCAGGTTCAACAGTGACAAGTAAGAAGGTACGTAAAACATCAATGTAGGCCTGTGCTGTGATAATGACATGCAAAACATCAAGGGGTGCAAGCCCCCTCCATGAAGAACATGAGCTCACCATAACACCACCGCCTCCGAATTTGACTGTTGGTGCTACACACGCTGGCAGATGACGTTCACCGGGCATTCGCTATATTCACACTCTGCCATGGGATCGCCACGTTCTGTACCGTGATTCGTCACTCGACAAAACGCTTTTCCACTGTTCAATCGTCTAATGTTTACGCTACTCACATAAAGCGAGGCGTCATTTGGCATTTACTATCGTGATGTGTGGCTTATGAGCAGCCGCTCGAATATGGAATGTGGTGTCACCGCCAGACACCACACTTGCTAGGTGGTAGCTTTCAAATCGGCCGCGGTCCATTAGTATACGTCGGACCCGCGTGTCGCCACTGTCAGTAATTGCAGACCGAGCGCCGCCACACGGCAGGTCTAGAGAGACTTACTAGCACTCGCCCCAGTTGTACAGCCGACGTTGCTAGGAAAGGTTCACTGAGAATTACGCTCTCATTAGCCGAGACGATAGTTAGCATAGCCTTCAGTATAATCAATTGCTACGACCTAGCAAGGCGCCATTTATCCTTTGCTATGTATCTAATGAAGCATACAGTAACAAGACCAATGTTTACCAATTGTGGATTAAAGTTAAGTATTCAAGCAGCTACGTACTTTTCTTTATAGCATTCATTAAGTATCCTGTTTCAGACCTAACGCCATCCTGCGTGAGCTTATAGCGTGCATTTCGGCTTCCTCAAAGAAAACGGTGTTGGCACTTCTGCCGACACATCATGGAATCCAAGTTTTCTCACCTCCCGCATTACTTTCATAGTACTTGCAGTAGATCCTGATGCAGTTTGGAATTCCTGCGTGCTGGTCTGGATAGATGTCTGCCTATTACACATTAAGACCCTCTTCAACTGTCGGCGGTCTCTGTCAACAGCCTGCACGCTTTTGCGCAATACGTGTCCCTTCATGTTTCCATTTCACTATCACATCGGAAACAGTGGAGCTAGGGATGTTTAGAAGTGTGGAAATCTCGCGTACAGACGTATGACATAAATGACACCCAACCAATTCACTACGTTCGAGGTCAGTGAGTTCCGCCGAGTGCCCCATTCTGCTCTACAAATGGTTCAAATGGCTCTAAGCACCACGGGACTTAACATCTGAGGTCATCAGTCCCCTAGACTTAGAACTACTTAAACCTAGCTAACCGAAGGACACCACGAACATCCATGCCCCAGGCAGGATTCGAACCTGCGACTGTAGCAGCCGCGTGGTTACGGAGTGAAGCGCCTAGAACCGCTCGGCCACCGCGGCCGGCCCCATTCTGTTCTTTCACAATGTCTAATGACAGGTTGCGATATGGAGTACCTGGCAGTAGGTGGCAGCACAATGCACCTAATATTTTTAAAAAAGTGTGTTTTTGGAGTGTCAGGATACATTTGATCACATAGTGTTACGTTATAGAAACACAGTACTCCTGGTTTCTGATTCATCAACTATTTTTAACAGCGCGAGGTTTACAAAAAGACTCGTCACAGCACGCGCACGCGCACTCACGCACGGTTGTACACACACACACACACACACACACACACACACACACACGCACACACACACACACACACACGTCACTGCACAAACAGCGCTGTCAGTCACGGTCCCTACATGCAGCGTTCCTGCTGATCAGTGCGTACATGGGCATGTGCTGGAGCGCATCGTACTGTTGAAGCAGTCATACATTACACAACGTGTACACTCTGCAACAAATTGTGTGAAATTTTAGATTAATCACACGGAAGGTTATATAAGCATTTTATTCATTACCTGTAATCGTATCTAGTAACAAATATCAAACAATAATTGCGTTTCACAAACATGATAGAGATCAAGTGAGAAAGAGTGTACAGCTTTTTCAAAGAGTGATTATCTTTCCCATATCGCTTGATGTTCTTCAAATCAACCAATACCTTGTATTCTAAATCACTTCAGCGGGTTAGTCATCAAAACGTAACTGAGTTACCATTGCGTTTATAATGTCTGTAGGAATAAAGCTTTCAGTTTCGATGTACTGTTTCTCCGTGCACCGATTTTAATGAAATAACGCCTGTACTGTGCCACAAGCTATGGCCAAGTTGCCAATGAAAACCCCATGAAAGAGATTACCGTGTTCAAATAGACAGATACGACGGATTAAGAAAATACTTTCTATCACGATATATTTTTAGCCGTCTGCAGATTGTCATGACGTTAAGCCCTTACGGGGCGCGAACGTATACTCAAGTCACTTCTGGAAACTCACGAAAAATCGCGTAGCAGTTTCGGAAGTAAGCGTGTTCAAACAGGGAAACTGACTGTTTAGATAAGAATTTAAAACACGTTATATTTTTTTTGTGATTCGATTTTTCTGAGGTAAACCATTTGCGGTGCCCCAAGCTGTGCCCAAGTTAGCCTTCGAAAACCACGTGATTAATAGCTTTGGAGGACAGTGTTCAAAAAGGCAAAGGGACACACGACGAAGAATGTTAAAACTGAAATTGCAGAAACATGATTGTTTTACAGCAGGTATATTATTAGTATAGGTCTATTATAATTATATTTATTAATTTTCCTTCGTTGGAGGTTGCTTCTTGAACGTTTGCTGGTGTGATTGCATTCAATATTTCGTTCCGTTCATCCATATCGGTGCACACGATCCAGTAACATCAAAGGGAGCACCTGTAAAGAATATCAATAATCACCTTTTGCAGCTCGGACGAGTAGGAAGAGAGTTAGTGATGTTTTAGAAGGTACCGACAGGTTTATAGAGTTATAACGACTTCAGATTAAAACTGAAGAAATTGCAAAAAGGTGGGAATTTAAGGAGATGGGACCTGGATAAACTGACTAAACCAGAGGGTTGTACAGAGTATCAGGGAGAGCATAAGGGAACAACTGACAGGAATGTGGGAAAGAAATACAGTAGAAGACGAATGGGTAGCTCTGAGGGATGAAGTAGTGAAGGCAGCAGAGGATCAAGTAGGTAAAAAGACGAGGGCTAGTAGAAATCCTTGGGTAACAGAAGAAATATTGAATTTAATTGATGAAAGGAGAAAATATAAAATGAAACAGGCAAAAAGAAATACAAACGTTTCAAAAATGAAATCGACAGGAAGTGCCAAATGGCTAAGCAGGCATGGCTAGAGGACAAATGTAAGAATGTGGAGGCTCATCTCACTAGGGATAAGATAGATACAGCCTACAGGAAAATTAAAGAGACCTTTGGAGAGAAGAGAGCCACTTGTATGAATATCAAGAGCTCACATGGAAACCCAGTTCTAAGCAAAGTGGGGAAAGCAGAAAGGTGGAAGGAGTATACAGAGGGATTATACAAGGGCGATGTACTTGCGGACAATATTATGGAAATGGAAGAGGATGTAGATGAAGATGAAATGGGAGATACGATACTGCGTGAAGAGTTTGACAGAGCACTGAAAGACCTGAGTCGAAACAAAGCCCCGGGAGTAGACAAGATTCCATTAGAACTACTGACGGCTTGGGAGAGCCAGTCCTGACAAAACTCTACCATCTGGTGAGCAAGAAGTACGAAACAGACAAAATACCCTCAGACTTCAAGAAGAATATAATAATTCCAATCCCAAAGAAAGCAGGTGTTGACGCATGTGAAAATTACCGAACTATCAGTTTAATAAGTCACAGCTGTAAAATACTAACACGAATTATTTACAGACGAATGGAAAAACTAGTAGAAGCCGACCTCAGGGAAGATCAGTTTGGATTCCGCACAAATGTTGGAACACGTGAGGCAATACTGACCTTACGACTTATCTTAGAAGAAAGATTAAGGAAAGGCAAACCTACGTTTGTAGCATTCGTAAATTTAGAGAAAGCTTTTGAGAATGTTGACTGGAATACTCTCTTTCAAATTCTAAAGGTGGCAGGGGTAAAATACAGGGAGCGAAAGGCTATTTACAATTTGCACAGAAACCAGATGGCAGCTATAGGAGTCGAGGGGCATGAAAGGGGAGCAGTGGTTGGGAAGGGAGTGAGACGGGGTTATAGCCTCTCCCCGACTTTATTCAATCTGTTTATTGAGCAAGCATTAAAAGAAACAAAAGAAAAATTTGGAGTAGGTATTAAAATCCAGGCCGGCCGCGGTGGTCTAGCGGTTCTGGCGCTGCAATCTGGAACCGCGGGACTGCTACGGTCGCAGGTTCGAATCCTGCCTCGGGCATGGGTGTGTGTGATGTCCTTAGATTAGTTAGGTTTAAGTAGTTGTAAGTTCTGGGGGACTTATGACCCAAGATGTTGAGTCACATAGTGCTCAGAGCCATTTGAACCATTCTGAACCATTAAAATCCAGGGAGAAGAAATAAAAACTTTGAGGTTCGCCGACGACATTGTAATTCTGTCAGAGACAGCAAAGGACTTGGAAGAGCAGTTGAATGGAATGGATAGTGTCTTGAAAGGAGGATATAAGATGAACATCAACAAAAGCAAAACAAGGATAATGGAATGTAGTCGAATTAAGTCGGGGGATGCTGAGGGAATTAGATTAGGGAATGGGACACTTAAAGTAGTAAAGGAGTTTTGCTATTTGGGGAGCAAATGGTCGAAGTAGAGAGGATATAAAATGTAGACTGGCAATGGCAAGGAAAGCGTTTCTGAAGAAGAGACATTTGTTAACATCGAGTATAGATTTAAGTGTCAGGAAGTCGTTTCTATATTTGTATGGAGTGTAGCCATGTATGGAAGTGAAACATGGACAATAAATAGTTTGGACAAGAAGAGAATAGAAGTTTTCGAAATGTGTTGCTACAGAAGAATGTTGAAGATTAGGTGGGTAGATCACGTAACTAATGAGGAGATATTGAGTAGGATTGGGGAGAAGAGAGGTTTGTGGCACAACTTGACTAGAAGAAGGGATCGGTTGGTAGGACATGTCCTGATGCATTAAGGGATCACAAATTTAGCATTGGAGGGCAGTGTGGAGGGTAAAAATCGTAGAGGGAGACCAAGAGATGAATATACTAAGCAGATTCAGAAGGATGTAGGTTGTAGTAGGTGTTGGGAGATGAAGGAGCTTGCACAGGATGGATTAGCATGGAGAGCTGGATCAAACCAGTTTCAGGACTGAAGACCACAATAAAACGACTTCAGTGTCGTGGCCAGTTGCAGCATCCATGGCGCGATCAGCCCGATAGAGATGGTCACACAGATTCCCGATTTGGTTCAAATTTTTAGTGTTTGGTGGACAGGGAAACAGTAAATACATGATGGTGTACTTTCAACCACGCATGTACGCTGCGAGCTGCTTAACACGGTGCACTGCCCTGCTGGTAAAGGCCATCATGCCGAGGAAACACGTACTGTATGAAGTGGTGGTAACTGTCTCCAAGAATAGATGTGGTATCGACCCATTCTGGCTGTCAGAACGACGTGATCACCCAGAGAATGCCATGAAAATATTCCTCAAACCATAACGCTTCCTCTACCGGCTTGGACGCTTTCGATCTTTGTTGCAGAGCCATCTGTTGCAGAGCCATCTGTCCCGTGGAACATAAAACGTGGTTCAGGGGATAAAACCACCTGGTGCCACTCCATAGACGTCCAGGGGCGGTAGAGGTGGGCCAGTACCAGCGTTAGTCGGCGAAGAAACGCTGTCAGCATGGGTGCGTGTACCAGGGGCCTGCTTTGGAGGCCCATACGCAGCAACCTTCTCTGAACGGTCGTTGAGGAGACACTGTCGGTAGCCCCTAGAATCATCTGGGCTGTCAGATTTTCAGCAGTTGCACGTCTCTTCACCCAGTTTCATCTCCGCAACCGTCGTTCACCACTTTCATCTACAGCCCGTAGTGCACCAGATTTGCCTCGGCGCAGGTTTTCGATAGTGTTATTTTGCCAGGCACGGTATGCTTTAGCCACGGCCGTTTCGTAAAAGCTTTCACACTTGGCCCGAAAGCCAATGATAATGCCCTTTTCTACGTCAGGTAACTCGCTCAGTTTTTGGGCTGTTCCACCGCTCCGTTTCAGCATTACGACAACGGCTACACTGATTTCTACTTCCCCCCACGCTTCACATACACTCCACCGCTACTCCGGCCTCAGTGACCAGCGACAGTGGTCATGTGTGCATGTGAGGCGTGCTTGCGTGAATGTGTGTGTTCTTTTGTTTACTGCAAAGGCTATTATCCATGTTCATTCACTTCCATGATATAAGTGTGAGGTATATTTGATATCGTTCGTTTCGTTTATGGGATAACCTTATGGTTTTATTATACATTATTATTACATGTACTTATCATCCACCCGATGCAGACGCTTAAGTCTAATGTGCATCGGAAAACGACTTCTGCAAGACGAGTGTCAATTTAACACAATGAGTAACAGTCATGAAGAGCATGTTGCTAGACTCTCACGAAAGCAAAGTCTAGGAGCGGCCGAGTTTGTAAACTCCCACAGACTTGATCTCCGAAGTCTATGGGAATTTGCACAGTTAGCTGTTGCTAAACTCTGAAGTGTTTGTTCTATGCAAAGTCGATGTGTTTATGTATCTAGGGCTGCTTTTTAGCATCTTCTGCCTTTTGATTAAATCAATTAAAATCAAATAAAAATTGGTTCAATGGGAAAAATATAATTCCATTGTACAGCCAGGAAAAAAGAAAAACTTCTGGTATGTGTTGCCTGCAGGTAAGTCTTTGGCACAACTAGAAGTAATGTCTCATCCATTATCAAAAAACTTCCTTGATAATGCGAGAAAGTACTGTATTCCTGTTCATATTATATTTTTCAGTGCGAAACAAGTTGTAGAAAATGATTACATGATAACATTTGAGACTGAATGGCAAGTATACCACGCAGTAGGAAATTTGCTACCCAAGATATACTTCCACAAATTTTATTTTAGAAGTTGTACAGATATCATTTCGATCAAAAATTGTCCCCAACTTATAAAAATCACCAACACGACCTTCGCAGAATATTTAGCAAAAAAAAAAAAAACGTTTAATTAGAAATTTTAAATATAACGTGGAAAATATGTGACCGTCCTCAAATGATGGTTTTAAATTAATTATTCAGTCTAATCAAGTGCCTGCAGAAACTTATAAAGGTCATTATAATAGTTCAATTATAAACTATATTGCTCCATTGTTGGTGGACGGAGGTAAAGCACCAAGAGAAAATTTTCTACGCAGTAGAGGTAACCTAATGCGTTGAGTACCAGAGCACTGTCGTTTGTACGATCCTCTACAATACTCTCTTATGTTTTCAAGAGAGGAGAATCGTTACTGTCTGACAAGTTTGCAGACAAATTCTAGCAACCGCCAAAACGAGACGGTATCTAGCATGCGGTTTTAGGGGTAGGCGCCTAAGATTAAAAAAAATGCTGTGAACTATTGCCATTTTTTTTAAATCTTTGTGTCCGTATTGTGTTTACGTGATGACGAATATGATTACATTCCGCAGAATCAAGCTCAGTCACTTGCTTATGAATATAACAACTGCGAGATACAATTAGTCGAGTTGCTATTCCCGAACTTGCTAATATTGGCCATACTATCATCTTCTTTTACTGTTCACAGCGATACGTGTACGAAAAAACACAAAATGCCATCACTTAGTTACGCAGATGTGGACGCCCTGATTTATTTTCAATTTTCACAGGCAATCCTGTGTGATGAGAAATAGAAACCAGAACTATTTCAACGGCAAAAATCGTCATACAGAGATAACATCGTGTCTCGAGTCTTACACATAAAACTGAATAAAATTTGAAGGCCAAATAACTAAACAGGAAATATTTAGTATAGTCAATTACTATCCAAGTCGTGTACAACGGCAAAAATGTGGGTTACCACATGTAATTTATTAATATGGTTAAACAAACAACTTCAAACAGATGAAATCGATCTCATAACGTCTGTTGAATTTCCGAATAGAGATAATGATCCGTTACTGTTCTAAACTGTTCTTAACAATACGATTCATGGGCGTTGTGGTGATATTAGTCCATCTTCACCTTACATGAAAGATGGCATGTGATCTGAAAAGCGTATCCGACTTACGGACGAGTAATTATGGATATCCAAACCATTGACGGACTCCTGAGGATGAAGGGCGTACTGTTACGTTAAATGTACTCAATAACAGGTTGAGTGTTACATACAGTCGATATTTATTAAGAAGCACGTGTACATGTAGAATTCTGAAATTCAGTTCAAACTACCAAATACATTTGTAAATATATTAATAAGGGTCCTTATTCAGCAAAATTTTCTGTTCAAAACGATGTATATGAGTTATCTAATGTTGTCAATGCTCGTCACTGATGTACCTCTGAAGCAAACTAGCTTTATTTTGACTTTAAAGTACGTGAAAGATTTCCTAGTGCGCTACACTAAGCTGTTCCTCTAGAAACTCACCAACGTATCTGTTTCACTGAGGAAAACATTCAGGTTGTTGTTCAAAATCTACAACAAAGTGCTCTTTTTCGATGTCTGTCATACAGACACGTTTGCCGAGAATCCTTCCCATCCTGAAGTTCCTAGTTATTCTACTTGGAGCAATAATAAGTTCTCTAGTGTAAAACAAGCTTTAGTTGTTGAAGGTTTACATCTGATTCCCATAAATATTTAACAATTGCAGTGCATTGCTGGGTTTACTAGTGCTTACATAAGGCTACTTCGCAGAAAACATTTATCTTACTCATCAGCTGTTTAGAGATTTGCTTTGTCGCGCTAAGCAAACGCTAAATGTTACTGTTCGATTTTTTGGTTATATAGTTTTTTTTGTGCTCTAAGTATATTTTATGATATGTTCAGTATTCAAACACAGTGCGGAAATAGAGTATGGATCTGGTGAAGGTAATGAAAGCACTACTTCCATCATGGGCTCCTGAAATTATTCAGTAATAGAGTGACTATTGACACCACTGCGTTGTAAAACGTGTCTATGTTTCTCCCTCGTTTAATTGTACAGCCTTAAATCGATTTCTCGATATAACCGGCTGATTACTTTCCGTCACCCGTGACGGATCACAGTCATTAATTACTGTCCGTATGTACAGCCTGTTACCCGCGCTAGTTCAGTCGTTGGCGTCACACGCTGTGAGCGTGTAAAATGTGCTAATTGCAATACCAGGCCATCCCAGTGAAAGTACAGTTAACACCGATACTACAGACTTTAGATATCTTTCAACCATCAAAAACACAGTTACTGTTTGTCTGTCATTGTAACTGAAATCCATTCCAGTACAGAACAGAAATTTTTTCGTTCTATGCACCGAGAGTACGTCTTGGTATTGTCGAGGGAAATTCTTCCTCTTTTGTAGCCTTTCGCATTAATTTATCTCTCCGTGTTGGGAGGAGGCTGGCAGAAACCAAACGGTTAATCAAGCATAGCCAAATAATATCAAAATAATACTTTAAAACTTAAAAGATTTCCAAATGGGAATTCATAAACATTTCACGATATTATTGAACAAAGTTAATCACTTATAATATGACGATGTCGTATGGTGGTTGTCCGTTTGTCTTTGAGGTAGGTAATATTTGGTTATTCAATTTTTTTCTCTTTACCGTATTTAAATTCTTATAATCCACTCATTTTGGAATATGAGCTATTTTCTCTTCTCCATCTATGCCTCTTTTTGGTGGCTCACATCTGTTAGCGCTAGCTGAGTGTTATTGACACAAATGGTGGAAACTAAAGTTTCCGAAGAATACGAATTTGGTAGACTGGAGGTTCAGAAGAATTTGATGAGTTACTTCTGCAACAGGGAGGTCAAAAAACGAGTACAGGTTACTACATCTACATCTACATTTATACTCCGCAAGCCATCCAACGGTGTGCGGCGGAGGGCACTTTACGTGCCACTGTCATTACGTCCCTTTCCTGTTCCAGTCGCGGGACGAACGACTGCCGGAAAGCCTCCGTGCGCGCTCGAATCAATCTAATTTTACATTCGTGATCTCCTCGGGAGGTATAAGTAGGGGGAAACAACATATTCGATACCTCATCCAGAAACGTACCCTCTAGAAACCTGGCAAGCAAGCTACACCGCGATTCAAAGCGCCTCTCTTGTAGAGTCTGCCACTTGAGTTTCCTAAACATCTCCGTAACGTCATCACGCTTACCAAATAACTCTGTGACGAAACGCGCCGCTCTTCTTTGGATCTTCTCTATCTCCACTGTCAACCCGACCTGGTACGGATCCCATAATTATGAGCAATACTCAAGTATAGGTGACATGAGTGTTTTGCAAGCCACCTCCTTTGTTGATGGAAGCACTCTCTCTTAGAAAGTTTAAACAGAGAGTGAACAACAGTGAATTCGTATTGATAAAAGCAGTATCATAATTTGTTAACGCAATTAAATTTATAACCCTTAGACCAGCAAGCTATATCTGAAAAAATTGGCAGACGTCTGACATCTAAGAAAATTTATCCAGTGTATTTTATATTTTCAGATTTAGGCAGGAAACTCAGGACAAGGAAAAAGCGGTGGGAAATAAATGTAACTAAGAGGCAGGAGGGTGTATACTGTGTTACACGCAGTGATTGCCCTAAGAAATATATAGGACAAACTGGTAGGTCATTTCAAGTAATATTTTAGGAACACCTTAACACACAATCTTCATTAACAGCGCAATTACGAAAATTGGGGCACAACATCACATGCCCTTCAGAAACTTTAAAAAAACATCACAGAAAAATATATATCAGAGGAAGTGGAAATTTTTGGACATAAAATCGAAATCACACAACTGACGTTAAATAACAAATTGGAATTAAGGCATCATTAAATTATAGGGAATTTTTATTGTTTGTCTGATTAGGTGTTAGTATGTAATCAAATTCCGTATTGGTTCAAATGGCTCTGAGCACTATGGGACTTAACATCTATGCTCATCAGTCCCCTAGAACTTAGAATTACTTAAACCTAACTAACCTAAGGACAGCACACACATCCATGCCCGAGGCAGGATTCGAACCTGCGACCGTAGCAGTCGCGCGGCTCCGGACTGAGCGCCTAGAACCGCTAGACCACCGCGGCCGGTAAATTCCGTATTATTCTCACTTGTAAAGGTTGTGACGCGGCGTTGGTTGTCATATGACGTCACACTGTCCACATAAATAGCTTCCGTTCCGCCAGCCAACAGGTCACTATCTGTCATTCGTGCGGGCAGTTTTTGCCTTGCCCTGCACCGAATTGCCCTGTTATCACACTGATAAGACACGGCAACCTTATACTTTCCACATAATAATTTATACAGGGATAGGGTCGCAGAAAATCATGTAAAGAGTGATAATTTCTTATCGCCAATCCGAATCCTTTTTAAAAACCTCTAGCGTCAGCTCACTATAAATTATTTTCTCTTTTCAGATGCAGACAAATTTTGAAGAAAGGAACACGTCTTCTTTACCTTTCGCTCACCTCAGTATTGACGATATTCTCTGAGTAGTAAATTTTGACAAGGAGGGTAGAGTGTGCCTATGATCTTTCAAGGTTGTTTTTTTAGACATTCCATTGTTAATTTTAAGATCCTCAGAATGCGGTGACACAGTACTTCACTAAAATTACAATCAATGAACACCCTTAGCTGCTTAAAGGCTTTGACATACGTCAACGTGGAGAGATGAAAATGTGCGCCTTTACCGGGACTCGAACCCGGGATCTCCGGCTTACATAGCGGACGCTCTATCCACCCGAGCCACCGAGGATACATAGTATAGCACGACTGCATGGATTTATCTCTGGCACGCCTCCCGCGAAACCCATCGCAGCCCCCTCAGATTTAGTCATAAGTTGGCAGAGTGGATAGGCCTTGAAAAACTGAACACAGATCAATCGAGAAAACAGGAAGAAGTTATGTGGAACTATGAAAAAAATAAGCAAAATACACAAACTGAGTAGACCATGGGAGATAAGTAATATCAAAGACCGTGTAAGCATAGGAGCGGCGTGGTCCCGTGGATAGCGTGAGCAGCTGTGACATGAGGGGACCTTGGTTCAAGTCCTCCCTCGAGTGAAAATTTTAATTTTTTGTTTTCAGACAATTATATCTGTCCGTCTGTCCGTCCGATGCGATCACATTTTTGGGAGTGATAATCACATCCACAAGAAAACCTAAATCGGGCAAGGTAGAAGAATCTTTTTACCCATTCGCCAAGTGTACAAGTTACGTGGGTCGACAACATATTACTGTCATTTGACACACATGCCGTCACCAGTATCGTATAGAATATATCAGACGTGTTTTCCTGTGGAGGAATCGGTTGACCTATGACCTTGCGATCAAATGTTTTCGGTTCCCATTGGAGAGGCTCGTCCTTTCGTCTACTAATCGCACGGTTTTGCGGTGCGGTCGCAAAACACAGACACTAAACTTATTACAGTGAACAGAGATGTCAATGAACGAACGGACGGATCATAACTTTGCGAAAATAAAGAAAGTAAATTTTTTGCTCGAGGGAGGACTTGATCCAAGGACCTTTGGTTTCACAGCTGCCCTCGCTAACCACGTGACCACGGCGCTCATGAGCTTACGTTGTCCATGTTGTTGCCTATGTTCGCAAGGACTACTCAGTTTGTACATTTTGCTTATTTTTTTTTCGTAGTTCCACACAACTTCTTCCTGTTTTCTCGATTGATCTGTGTTCAGTTTTTCAAGACCTATCCACTGTGCCAACTTATAACTAAATCTGAGGGGGGTGTGATGGGGTGGTTCCCTTGTAAGATGGTATCTGTTCTTTCGGACATGTCCGGAAGAACAGATACCATCTTAGTACATATACAGTACTTCCATTTTTCGGTGTAGGTTGCACCTTATGATGCAGCTTTAAGCAGCGAAATCGATTGTGTTTTAATAAAGAACAATTTTACCAGGTGAAAGCGGAGTTCTTACTAACATCAATCAGTCAGTCAATTAACAGATGTCTTATCATGGGCATTCCTCCACTGCTATCAGATATTTCCATGCATCATTCTGAAACTCACTGCTATAAACGTGATCCTCTAGTGAATAAGTGGTGCGCTGGTACAGATACGTTGATGATGTGCTGTGTGTAGGAAGTAAAAACCAACCAGCTCCAAAAATATCTGTAAAATATGAGGAAACAACTGCATAGAACTAGGAGGTACAACCAGTAACTCAGTAGACTTGTTTTTCTCACCATTTTTTCCTTTCACATAGATGCAAAAAAGCAAACGCACAGAGTGCATGCAGCACATTATTTGTTATGGTACGACTCTTGAATAGGAAAATTTTTTTGTGTTTCAGATGTTTTGTCTGCAGAAGCTTAGAGGAGAGTAAAAGATGCCGTGGTACGTATGACGTTTATTCCCGACACACCAAAGTTCAAGATACAGCGGCTGAGAAGCGCTGCTCTAGACATTACTGTTCACATCAGCAGAGGAAGCCACCAGTTTAAAATAAACAGAAGAGATCATAGACGGACTCATTCATTCCAGCTTCCTCAGTGCATCGTGCTTCTCACAGACATGGTGTTTTTCACTTTGTTATCCACCGTTTGCTGTCAGTTCGAATGACTACCACCTAGTCTGAACGACAACTAGAAAAAATCAAAAGAATAGCAGTAATTAGTTGTTACTAGCCCACTCTTACTGACAGCATCGTGAAGGAAAAGGAAACACCTAGCAGACAAACAAAAATTACACCAAGCGAAATGTAGTGTGAGGAGGGCTATGCGAGAGGCGTTCAATGAATTCGAAAGTAAAGTTCTATGTACTGACTTAGCAGAAAATCGTAAGAAATTTTCGTCTGATGTCAAAGCGGTAGATGGATCAAAACAATATGTCCAGACACTCTGTGACCAAAATGATACTGAAACAGAGGATGACAGACTAAAGGCCGAAATACTAAATGTCTTTTTCCAAAGCTGTTTCACAGAGGAAGGCTGCACTGTAGTTCCTTCTCTAGATTGTCGCACAGATGACAAAATGGTAAATATCGAAATTGACGACAGAGGGTTAGAGAAACAATTAAAATCGCTCAAAAGAGGAAAGGCCGCTGGACCTGATGGGATACCAGTTCGATTTTACACAGAGTACGCAAAGGAACTTGCCCCCCTTCTTGCAGCGGTGTATCGTAGGTCTCTAGAGAGCGTAGCGTTCCAAAGGATTGGAAAAGGGCACAGGTCATCCAAGTTTTCAAGAAAGGACGTTGAACAGATGTGCAGAACTATAGACCTATATCTCTAACGTCGATTAGTTGTAGAGTTTTCGAACAGGTATTGTGTTCGAGTATAATGACTTTTCTAGAGACTAGAAATCTATTCTGTAGGAATCAGCATGGGTTTCGAAAAGACGATTGTGTGAAACCCAGCTTGCGCTATTCGTCCACGAGACTCAGAGGGCAATAGACACGGGTTCCCAGGTAGATGCCGTGTTTCTTGACTTTCGCAAGGCGTTCGATATAGTTCCCCACAGTCGTTTAATGAACAAAGTAAGAGCATGTGGACTGTCAGCATGTCATTCTCAGTGAAGAGAAGTCTCCCGAAGGAAGAGTGATTTCAGGTGTGCCGCAGGGGAGTGTAGTAGGCCCGTTGCTATTCACAATGTACATAATTGACCTTGTGGATAACATCGGAAGTTCACTGAGGCTTTTTGCGGATGATGCTGTGGTATATCGAGAGGTTGTAACAATGGAAAACTGTACTGAAATGCAGGAGGATCTGCAGTAAATTGACGCATGGTGCAGGGAATGGCAATTGAATCTCAATGTAGACACGTGTAATGTGCTGCGAATACATAGAAAGGAAGATCCCTTATCATTTAGCTACCATATAGCAGGTCAGAAACTGGAAGCAGTTAATTCCATAAATTATCTGGGAGTAGGCATTAGGAGTGATTTAAAATGGAATGATCATATCGTATTGATCGTCGGTAAAGCAGATGCTAGACTGAGATTCATTGGAAGAATCCTAAGGAAATGCAATCCGAAAACAAAGGATGTAGGTTACAGTAGACTTGTTCTCCCACTGCTTGAATACTGCTCACCGGTGTGGGATCCGTACCATATAGGGTTGATAGAAGAGATAGAGAAGATCCAACGGAGAGCAGCGCGCTTCGTTACAGTTCAATAATGGCGAAAGCGTTACGGATGTGACAGATAAACTCCAGTGGAAGACTGTGCAGGATAGACGCTCAGTAGATCGGTACGGGCTTTTGTTGATGTTTCGAGAATGTACGTTCACCGAGGAGTCAAGCAGTATATTGCTCCCTCCAACGTATATCTCGCGAAGAGACCATGAGGATAAAATCAGAGAGATTAGATCCCACACAGAGGCATACCGACAATCCTTCTTTCCACGAACAATACGTGACTGGAATATAAGGGAGAACAGATAGAGGTACTCAAGGTACCCTCCACCACACACCGTCAGGTGGCTTGCGGAGTATGGATGTAGATGTAGAATAGGCTAAAGCTGAAGCATTGCTATATGGCACCTACTGTGTCTCAAATGAGTGACATAAATATGTGCGTACTACCGTTGCTAGATAGGCGATATTCCGTAGAAAACTAAATATCCAATAATTTACTCGTTCCACAATGGCAGTAGGAAAGAATTCGTTTACCCACTAATCGAAGTATTCCCCAGTGAAAAAAGTGGAGTGTCTAATATCAGATGCAAAGAGTGTGCCTCACACTACAAAGGAAAACATCTATATCACTGCGCTCTAGACTTATCGAGCATCTCAAAGTTGAAAGCTGAGAAAACAGACATCATTTCTACAGAGCACTGTCTGAAAACTAAACACAGTTGCATAGAAGTGGTGCACACTTCGTGCAATGGGCAGTAACTATCACTGCTTGATATACAGATTGTTGTAATTAAGCTTTGGCTACTTGAGCCAGTGCAGACGGAAGAATGTCTACCCCGTAAGTACCCAAATTTATAATGATGTTCACATTGTGCGCTGTACGAGTTGAATTAGTAGTAGAGTCAGCGTAATGACTTGCCGTTATGAGTTGGTACTAGTACCGCGAAATTGATTTCAAACACAAGCTTCAGTGTGCATTACAGCTGCCAATAGTCAACAAAGGTCTTACAAGTTCGTGGCGCCCTCCATCGGTAATGCTGAAATTTAAAACGGTGTTGACCCACTCTAAGCCCTGATGACAGCTTCCACTCTCGAGGCATACGTTCAATGAGGTGCTGGAAAGTTTCTTGGGAACGGCAGCCCATTTTTCACGGGGAGCTGCTCTGAGGAAAGGTATCAGTGTAGGTCGATGAGACCTGGAACGAAGTCGGCGTTCCAAAACATCCCGAAGGTGTGCCGTAGGATTCAGGTCAGAACTCTGTGCAGGCCAGTCCATTTACAGGGATGTTATTTTCGTGTAATCACTCTGCCACAGGCCTTGCATTATGAACAGGTGCTCGATCGTGTTGAAAGATGCAATCGCCATCCCCGAATTGCTCTTCAACAGTGTAAAGCAAGAAATTGCTTAAAACATCAATGTAGGCCTTTACTATGATAGTGCCATGTGAAAACAATAAGGTGTCACAGGCCCCTCCATGAAAAACACGACCACACCATAACACCACTGTCCCGAATTATACTGTTGGCGCTACACACGCTGACAAACGACGTTCACCGGGAATTTGCCATACCCACAACCTGCCATCACATCACCACATTGTGTACCGTGATTCCTCACTCCACACAACGTTTTTCCACTGTTCAATCGTCCACTATTTACGCTCCTAACAGAAAGTGAGGCGTCGTTTGGCATTTACCAACGTGATTCGTGGCTTATGAGCAGCCGCTCGACCCTGAAACCCAAGTTTTCTCACCTCCCGCCTAATTGTCACCGTACTTGCAATAGATCTTGATGCAGTTTGGAATTCCTGTGTGATGGTCTACATAGATGTCTGCCTATTACACGTCACGACCCTCTTCAACTGTCGCGGTCTCAGTCAACAGACGAAGTCGGCCTCTACGCTTTAGTGCTGTACGTGTCCCTTCATGTTTCCTCTTTACTATTACGTCGGAAACAGTTGACCTAGAGATGTTTAGGAATGTGGAAATCTCGCGTACAGACGTATGACAAATGTGAGACATATTCACCTGACCGCGTTCGGAGACCGTGACTTCCGCGGAGTGCCCCATTCTGCTCTCTCACGATGTCTAATGACTACTGAGGTCGCTGCTATGGCGTACGTGGCAGAAGGTGGCAGCACAATGCACCTAACATGTTAACCGTTTTTTTCTGGGGGTGTGCGACCACTTTTGATCTTCGAGAGCGTCGATACATTAAAGGAGTACAGAGAGGTCCACTCTCGCACCTGGGTTAATGAAAATGATTCGGGAGTCGAACTGACTGATGATTTGAGAACTGCTCCTGGGAGGGCCAATGGCAAATTGCGCCACGAATTGTTGAAGATGTTACTGTAGAATGGTCGACGCGATCTGCGATCGCCAAGCAGTGGCTGGCTCTGAGCACTATGGGACTCAACTGCTGAGGTCGTAAGTCCCCTAGAACTTAGAACTACTTAAACCTAACTAACCTAAGGACAACACACACATCCATGCCCGAGGCAGGATTCGAACCTGCGACCGTGGCGGTCGCGCGGTCCCAGACTGTAGCGCCAGAACCGCTCGGCCACGCCAAGCAGTGCACGAGCTGTATCACAACATCTGAACATTACATCGTCCACCATTCGAAAGGTATTGCAAACCATTGTGAAATTGTATCTCTAGTGAGGTTCCATGCTGTCGTGGATGCAGATGATCGTCACATTGAGCAAAGTTCGTAACCTGGAATACAACATTGCAGACGATTAAAACTTTACCTTTTCATGTGGAAATTAAAAATGGGTTTCTTTCAATGATTTATGCGTTATTTGTCTTTCGTATTACAAATGTTTCTCCAAAGTTTTTTGTCCTACAATCACTCGTTTTTCATGGTTGCCATGTCAAGTAGCCAACGTTTAATTATAACCATCCTAAAGTTGAGACCAAGAGGTACCGCATGAACAATTGATTGACCAGACTCCGGTTACTCAACACTTCTAGATAATCCCAAACATGACTCATTGCACACAAAATTTTTGTTACTCCACAATAAATAGATATACCACTACCCACGTTTTTAATTTTAGTGTTTAATGCTCATAAGTTGTCTTATATTGAACATTTATTATTAGCAATTAATGTCTTCTTACATAGTTGTAAATTGTTTGCTGTTTGCGTTTGTACGGTTAGGCACAAAAACATTGTTGCTAGTACTGACTGACGATGAACTTATAGCCGGAAAGTAAATAATTACTGAAACATGTTTCAAATAAGAATGGGGTTTCTTTCCAAATAAAGTAAATTTCAATCTTTATCTAGTAAAAATTATGCATTGGCGCTGAGCCATGGTAATTCTCTTTTACTGCGATCTTTACATTGTTGCATCAGCCATAAGGCAGTGACATATTCATTTTGTCTTTGTTGTCCCAGAGAGTGAAACGTTTGCATCAGCTACTAATGGGGTGGATGTTAGTATAAATCATTCCAGTAACTTATGCTTTGCGTTTAGCTGATTCACACCCCGATGTCAAAGAAAGTCAATGACAGTAGTTCGACTGTTTTCTTCATGATCAGGATACAACTTTCGCGCCACGTATTGCTTCCACAACCTGCACGATCCATCTTGAAGTATGGATAAATGGAGCAGTGAGCCTTGTGCAGCCGCTGGTGAAGTATCAGTGCAGCAGCAGTACAGTAGCGAGTCGCATATTTAGCTTTCATGTTGGTTTTGTAGTTTGATTCCCAATTTCTTTCCGAGTGTTTGTGTGCTTGCATAATTAATTACATAAAATCCTTGCGTATTCTCGTATTTGAGAGGAGTAATATTGCTTATTGATAGCCGTAGAGTATAAATTCGTGGAGTCGTTAAATATCAGCAGTAGGATGGATAGGGTGTGTGCGTGCTGTGTGCGGGCGCAGGAGGAACTGGCCGCGGTTCGCGAGCAGCTGAGCGTGCTGTTGTCCACGGTCAGCCGCCTTCAGGCTGCTGCCTCGAGGTGCTGCGACGGCGGAAGGTCTGGCGCGTCGTTTGAGACACCCCAGGTGTCACTTGCTGCGTCCGCTGGCTCAGGCGCCGAGGCACCTTCTAGCGTAGTTGCCGCGTTGCGGCCGCCCTCACCTAAGGATGAGTGGCGGACTGCAACGCGTTGGCGAGGGCCAATGTGGAGGCTGGCCGGCTGGCCTCGCCCGTTCATCCTGTCAGTGGGCAGATGGCCGCTCCTTCAGCAGGGCCCGAGCTGGCAGACGGGGGAAAAGGCTTGCTGGTTATTGGGAGCTCCAACGTTAGACGGGTGATGGAGCCCCTTAGGGAAATAACGTACAGGGCTGGAAAGAAATCCAACGTGCACTCGGTTTGTCTGCTGGGGGGAGCTCATCCAGATGTGGAAGCGGCCTTGCCTGCGGCTATCGAGCGTACGGGGTACAGTCATCTGCAAGTAGTTGCTCACGTCGGCACCAATGATGCCTGTCGCTTGGGTTCTGAGACGATCCTCAGTTTGTACAGGCGACTGGCGGATTTGATGAAGACCGCTGGCCTCGCACGCGGATTTCTAGACTTGCGCTATTGGGTGGGGAATAATAGGACGCCCCTAGATAGGTCAGGGGTGCACTACACAAAGGAAGCGGCTACTCGGGTAGCAGAGTACTTGTGGCGTGCACATGGTTTTTTTTAGGCTAGGCAAAAGTGCGAGGTGTCCTGATGAACACTCACCAGTCGACGTGGAGGCAGGGAAATCAGGACGCGCTCAGTGTAAAGACACTTCAGCTATCAAAATTTCAGCAGTAAATTTTCAGTGTGTTCAGAATAAAGTTCCTGAATTTATTGCCCTCCAGGAAGCGAGTGGCGTGCAAATTATTCTCGGGGCTGAGACCTGGCTGACCCTGAGATAGGAAGTTCTGAAATATTTAGTGGGGATTGGAACGTGTATCGGAAAGACAGATTAGACACCGTAGGAGCTGGTGCCTTCATTGCAGTTGACAAAAATATTGTGTCTACTGAGGTCGAAGTAGAGTGTGATTGTGAAGTTATCTGGACACGTTTAATAGGGCTAGGGGAAATAAAGTTAATTTTGGGGTGTTATTGCCGGGCACCAGGTTCTACCGCGACAGTTCTGGAATCATTCAAAGGGAGTCTACATTCTGTATCACAGAAGTACCCGGATCATGCTATATTAGTCGGAGGCGACTTCAGCCTACCTAGTATAGACTGGGATGTCTATGGAGTCATTACAGGTGGTACAGACAAGCCGTCGTGTTAACTACTTTCGAATACATTATCGGAAAACTGTCTTGAGCAGCTAAATCGACAGCCAAGGCGTAATGGAAGTATTTTAGATCTGGCAGCCACGAACAGACCAGACCTAATCGACGGTGTCAGTGTTGAGACAGGGATTAGTGATCATGAAAACCCATGGATATTCTGGTCTTAGATAAAATCGGTAAGCGGGTCGAAGGCTTCCATCCCGTCACACACTGATCAGTCTGGCCTGGCAACGGAAGACAGCAAAACGAAAGCTGAAATATTAAATTTAGCATTTGAGAAATCTTTCACACAGGAGGATCGTACAAACATACCGCCGCTTGAGTCTCGTACAGATTCCCGTATGGTGGACATAATGATAGACATCCCTGGGGTTGTAAAGCAGCTGAATGGGTTGAAAATAAATAAATCGCCTGGTCCTGATGGGTTTCCAATTCGGTTTTACAGAGGGTACTCTACTGCTTTGGCTCCTTACTTAGCTTGCGTTTATCACGAATCTCTTGCCCAACGTAAAGTCCTGAGCGACTGGAAAAAAGCGCAGTTGACGCCTGTATTTAAGAAGGGTAGAAGGACGGATCCTCAAAATTACAGACCAATAGCCTTAACATCGGTTTGTTGCAGGACTCTCGAACATATTCTCAGTTCGAATATAATGAATTTCCTTGAGACAGAGAAGTTGCTGTCCATGCATCAGCACGGCTTTAGAAAGCATCGCTCCTGCTAAACGCAACTCGCCCTTTTTTCACATGATATCTTGCGAACCATGGATGAAGGGTATCAGGCGGATGCCATATTCCATGACTTCCGGAAAGCGTTTGACTCGATGCCCCACTGCAGACTCCTAACTAAGGTACGAGCATATTTGATTGGTTCCCAAGTATCTGAGTGGCTCGAAGACTACTTAAGTAATAGAACCCAGTACGTTGTCCTCGATGGTGAGTGTTCATGGGAGGTGAGGGTATCATCTGGAGTGCCCCAGGGAAGTGTGGTAGGTCCGTTGTTCTTTTCTATCTACATAAATAATGGATAGGGTCGATAGCAATGTGGGGCTGTTTGCTGATGATGCTGTGGTGTACGGGAAGGTGTCGTCGTTGTGTGACTATAGGAGGATACAAGATGACTTGGACAGGATTTGTGATTCGTGTAAAGAATGGCAGCTAACTCTAAATATAGATAAATGTAAATTAATGCAGATGAATAGGAAAAAGAATCCTGTAATGTTTGAATACTCCATAAGTAGTGTAGCGCTTAGCACAGTCACGTCGATTAAATATTTGGGCGTAACATTGCAGAGCGATATGAAGCATGTAATGGCAGTTGTGATGAAGCCGGATGGTCGTCTTCGGTTCATTGGTAGAACTTTGGGAAGATGTGGTTCATCTGTAAAGGAGACCGCCTATAGAACTCTGGTGCGACCTATTCTTGAGTACTGCTCGAGCGTTTGGGATCCCTATCAGGTCAGATTGAGGGAGGACATAGAAGCAATTCAGAGGCGGGCTGCTAGATTTCTTACTGGTAGGTTTGATCATCACGCGAGTGTTACGGAAATGCTTCAGGAACTCGGGTGGGGGTCTCTAGAGGAAAGGAAGCGTTCTTTTCGTGAATCGCTACTGAGGAAATTTAGAGAACCAGCATTTGAGGCTGACTGCAGTACAAATTTATTGCCGCCAACTTACATTTCGCGGAAAGACCACAAAGATAATATAAGAGAGATTAGGGATCGTACAGAGGCATATAGGCAGTCATTTTTCCCTCGTTCTGTTTGGGAGTGGAACAGTGAGAAAAGATGCTAGTTGTGGTACGAGGTACCCTCTGCCACGCACCGTATGATGGATTGCGGAGTATGTATGTAGATGCAGATGAATTGAAATCTACTCCAAGACATGCCATCCGTTGTTTCACCGGTGATGCCAGAGCAAAAATGTCTTAAATTTCGCTGCCGCTGCATGACAAAGTCCCGATGCATCGCTAGTATAAAAAACGATTCCTCACGGTGAAGACTTGACTGTTCCTATCTCCAACATGGAAATCACATTGGGACTTTTAGAAACATCTGAAAGAGGTGAAACAGTTGCTCCACTAGTCGAAGAGTAACCCATGAATTAGGGCATCGCAGGTATCTGAAACAAATATCTCAGACGCAACGGAATAATTTGTATCGTGACTAGAAACTGTCAGAAAATCATCTGATATCGTTGCAGGAATGGAGCATTTAGCTAAAGGACTAAGAATTTTGATGTTTTGGAAGCCGAAACAGTGGTTTATTGAAAAATAATATTGAAAGTGCATGTATGCACATGGTTTGTATATTCAGCACAACCCTCCAATTTGGCGACTGTCAAATGATACAAGTAAAACTAAGGCGGTGTAATTTTATGACAACAGACTTCTGTCATTAACTTCTTTCAGTGAATAACAAGGAAAGAATAAACGATATGAAAGTTTGTTCCTGTTTCTGGAAGCAAGTCAGTTATTTTCCATGTTTCCAGAACATTGCAGGCATCATAAACCACTAGAATTTGAAGCAACGTTGGTGAGACAAAGATTGTCAGATAATGGGCGACATGTGGCGCCCTGAAAATATTCTCAGCTCCGGGTTGGCATGGCCACACGGGCCGCTCAGCCAGCCGGGGCTCGTCAGGAACCGCGTGGTGCTGAACGTTAGCCGGAGCAAGAGGGGTAGTAGCCGCAGCGCGTGGTCTAGGCCGATCGCGTGGATGGGAGTTCCATGTTGACGCTGTGTCAAGGAAGGTGCTTTGTGTCGATGAATGAAATTTGTAACCCAGGAACGCCAAAGGTGGCGGACTTTGTGAAACCATAATGGCAGACATATCACAGTTCACGTAGAAATTAATACTAGCCAGCGGAATGATGATACCTCAAAAAGAAACATGTACATTACCATTATTTGCACGACAATTCTGTTGGTGTAATCAGATTTTCAATATCTTTGTTAGTTTAAAGTTTAGTATCTGACTGTAAATTATACAAGTGACACCCAGCAACGAAATCTAAACGGTTCTTCCAATTTTGTCGATAGACATGTCTTTAAAAAGCCATTACTGCAAACCTAAATTTGTATGAATTACAGGCATGTAAGTACATGAGGTTTTGGAGGTTAAAGTGACCGATTACTATTGATCGTTTCAGGGCACAAGTACTCCATAGTTACATGAAAACACGGTAGCAGCAGGCTAGAAAATATATGTCTTTGTTTATATACGATGTACACTATTCATGAAGAAATTGGTCAAATATTTACTGTGTTTTAGGAAGCACAGATACATTATGCTGCTGGCCTACTTTGCTTCTATTCCTTTGATATATTTTATTTAATTTCTTTATGTATTTAGCAATGTGTGTTAGAGCGTGTTTATGGTCCAGCCTTTGGGATATTTATTTAATTTCAAGTTATTTAAATGTAAAACCAGTATTTCTTATGTGTTTCAATATGTTTGTGAGTGTGCGTTGGCTTGGAGACACGGCGGCAGCGCACGAGCCAATCGCAGTGCACGTTACTACGATAAAATGGAGGAACTGTATGGAAGTGGGGGAGGAGCATCGTTTCCTAAAAGCACACGGGGATGGACTGAACAGGACAGAGCGCCGGACGGTCGCAGGAAATACTTGGAGAGTGGAGCAGTTTGTGCTTGGTCACGTTAGACAGAAATATTTCGTAATGCCGACGTGTTCCGTGGCTTCTGCAGTGAAGACGTAGTGTGCGTTTAGAAGTGAATATCTCGCTAGCTACGTTGTTGCTCATAAATAATTAAATGAAGTAGGAATCTATTGTTTCCCTGTTATTCAACTTATATTTTGTTTAATTGATGGAACATTGTCACCAATAAGTGCCTTCCAGTAATATATGGCATTCGGAAACGTACTTCTGCTATCGTACTCATCATTTAAAGTCGTTAAGATAGTACCTGCAGATTTTATTCAATTGCAGTCTTTCATTTATAAATTTCTATGTTACACTCAAAATTCGCAATTGCCGAGTGATGGAACCTTCGACCATTCGATTCATGTGTATATTCGTATTGTATACTGTAGACTCAGCAGTATTTGGCTTGTAATACGGCAACTACGTATCCCAGCCCCTAGACAACGAAGCCAGCCTAAACTTTCAATATTTCAACTCTGAGTCCGAGGGCACGTAGTTGAAAGCCACATTTGTTATTGAAAGCCCGTAACGTGTACTGCCACAAAGAAAAATATTAAGAAAACAACCATTAATTGGAATGGCTCTGAGCACTATGGGACTTAACATCTATGGTCATCAGTCCCCTAAAACTTAGAACTACTTAAACCTAACTAACCCAAGGACAGCACACAACACCCAGCCATCACGAGGCAGAGAAAATCCCTGACCCCGCCGGGAATCGAACCCGGGAACCCGGGCGTGGGAAGCGAGAACGCTACCGCACGACCACGAGATGCGGGCAACCATTAATTGATCCAAGTAAAGTCATAATGCCTCTGCTTCAGATCGTGTTAGACTTCGTGAAGAATACTGCGAAGACTTTTGATAAAGAGAGTGAGGTTCTCGAACATTTGAAGTAATTTCTTTCCAGTATCAGTGAATCAAAGTTGAATGAACATGTGCTACCCGCACTTCTTTCAAAGCTGTTATTAACAGCATTTTGGACAAGAGAAGATGTGTCTATAGTAGCTAAACTTCCAAAAATGGTACATAGATTTTCATAAAAGCAGACTTGTTTTATTTCCGCAGTACTGCGATATTGCTAGCGACGAACAGTGTAAACGATTCTACCAAAACTGTCTTGCCATGGACTGTCGCAACCAACGACGCTGTAATCTTTGAACAAAAACCAGTTACTATCGATTTTTATTAGAGCGACTGATGAGACAACTTAGTAAAGAAAACATCCTCATCCCATTTCCCTAATTAAAATGGGATTAAACTTTGCAGTACTTTTACATTTCTAGTTATGTTTACTGTTTTGATGGTCTACGTTACTTTCTGTATATGATGATTGTTTCCTACTTTGATGTAAGTCTTTCAATAGTTTTCGTGTTACTTATACTATACGTGGGTTTTATCAGTTATTCCATTACACTGTAAACTCCTTGTACCGTTTCTCTCGGGTTATTGTGGACTGCAGCTACTCGACTTTTTTTTAGCCATCATTGTTCTGACTGGTTTAATGCCTCCTGCCACCAAATTCCTCTCCATCGCCTCTTCATTTCAGAGTAGCACTTGCACACGACATCCCCGATTATTGATGGACGAATTCCAGTACTTAAGAATCAGATATTATGAATTTGAATTAAGACAAACGAATTTTCCAAACGAACATCCGACCCAGGTCATACATGCCATTGCACGAAATTAGTTTCAAGTCAAAGCTCATTTTTAGAAGAGAAAAAAATGCAGTCGAAAAAATTCTCGAATCCTAGACAAGCAATTTCGTAGAAAAATATGTTCTCAAGAATGTAATAGGTAAAGTCAAGCTTTTCTTAATCCAAGCGAACTAATGGCCACTTAATATATTCCATCAAATCAAAATTATAAGCAAGGATGATACTAAGACTCAGTGCTAAACATTCCGCGGTCTCACAGTGCTAAACATTTCATGTTCTCATACTGAAACTAATAGGCACTTAAGCCGGAAAGTGGTTCAAAATTACACACTTTTAATTAGAAGAAACTGAGCACGAAATAATTTCGAAATCCAGCACTTGTATTAGTTCACAATATGTAGTTAATTTCACACACTTGAAGATGAATGATAGATGTCTCGTAGATACAACTGGATTGATAAACTTGAGCATAACTGATAGTAAAGCAGTATAATGTTGAAGTTATTAAGGCACACAGTCTAAGAAGTCGGCGACTGTCCTGCAATTCTATTGAGATGTTGTTATCTTAGTTAATCAGTAAAATCGAATATTGCTTTTGCTCTCTGTGTCGAATATTTGCTTGTAGTTTCGATGTAGTCAACAACTGATTGTGGTATCTCACTAATACTCGTTTAAGGTTCTTGTGGCAGTGCATTGTTGCTTATTTCTTGTCTCAACAACGAACCTAGTTCGGCGCACATTAGTGCGCCGAGTGTTGTGTAGCAGTAGGCACGAGAATGGGTTGTTCTGTGGACGCGTGTCTATAGGGCTTGGCCACTATGGTCTGGTGCATTTATTGAATAGTGTGCTTTATATTTTACGTGTGCGCTGCCTGTATGATAATGACACAAGTTTATAAAAAAATTTAATAACTATTACGACAGACGTTTTGTGAAACCGACAAAATATACGTAGTTTTCTTTCCGCATCGGTCAACTCACTTGTTAACCAGCGATGGTCAAGGATCTTACCTCAACCTAGGCGTACAGGATGTTACCACTTTGTGAGCACGCTCCGTATGCAGTCTCCCCCCCTCCCCCGCCTTGAAGTGGACTAAAAGCATACCCAGCGAGAGGATATGAGGGGAGGAGCTTAGTTGCTTAGTTCGTGGCGAAGTGCGTCTTGAAGACGAACCACATGCAGTCATAGGTGGCGGCCGATACTGATTAAAGCAGTTATATGGTGATTGTGTCTGCGAAATACGTACAAGCGCATCGTAAGAAGCTGCGAGGGTGAGTCAAATGAAAACCTTAAATTTGTAATAACAAATCGAAATTTCGCGCCGTTATCCTGTAGGTTGGTAAGCGTGCTACAAATTGCGTGCAGAATGGCCTGTAGGTGGCAGCATAGTGCAGATGCACACATACCGTCGCGGTATCAGTATAAAGATGGCCGCCGCACTTCCGACTTGCACCAGGGAAGAACAGAGTTCTGTTATTCGGATTTTTAGTAGTGAAGGTGTGAAACCTACTGAAATTCATCGACGAATGAAGATTCAGTACGGTGATGCATGTTTGTCGCAGCAGCAATGTACGAATGGATTAGGAAGTTCGCAAATGGTGTCACTTTAGTGGAAGATGTTCCTCGTCCAGGTCAAGCACAATGAGTTGTGACTCCACAGAACATTGCAGCAGTTGAATCTATAGTGAAGGAAAACCGCCGAGTGACACTGAAATGACACTGCAGCATGTTTACGCATTAGTCATGGGTCAGCACACCACAATGTGCATGATGTGCTCCAGTTTCACAAAGTATCTGCAAGATGGGTGCCAGGGCAGCTGACTCCTGAAATGAGAGAATGACGTGTTGATGCTAATGAACAACTTCTACCGCGCTTTGAACGAGAAGGTGATGTCTTCCTTGCAAGAATCGTTACTGGGGACCAAACCTCGGTTCAGTTCCACCAGTCGGAAATGAAGAGAGCGAGCAAGGAATAGCGCCATTCCTCATCACCAAAACCAAAGAAGTTTCGAACAGAACCATAACCAGGGGCTCCCTTTTGTGGCGCAAAAGGCGTCATTTTGGAGCATTACATGCCTAGAGGGACCACTGTCACCAGTGCATCATACACAGATTTCCTAAAAACTTTGGCCTGCAATCAAATCAAAGCGACATGGATTGCTGTCAGCAGATGTCCTTTTGCAACATGACAATGCAAGGCCCCACACTGCCCGTACAACAGTTGCAACAATAGCAGATCTGCATTGTGAGTGTCTTCCTCATCCACCATACTCGCCAGACCTTGCCCCAAGTGATTTCCATATGGTTGGATCTCTCAAAGACGCAATGGGAGGAAAGAAGTTCCGTTCTGATAAAGAGGTACGCCACGCGGTGCATGAGTGGTTGCGTCGACTACCAAAAGAATTTATTTTTAAAGGAATTTATGCACTTTGTAAGCGCTGGAAGACTTGCATTAAGTGTGGGGGAGATTATGTTGAAAAGTGATACAGCGTTGTACCACTTCTGCACAATAAATAATATTTTTTAAGAAAATTTAAGGTTATCATTTGATTCTCCCTCGTATAAATGCAACGCTGAATGGCGACATAGGAAGAAGACATTGTGAATATTGAATTAAATTGAAGGTAGTTAAGAGGTACTGTGGAGCTCAAGTGTGAGCCGTGGTAAAATTTGCTGTTTTGAAGAGCGCGCCGCAGCGCGTAGTGTGAATCACTCGCCCTCCGTTTCTGGCGGTGGCGCCGCTGTGGCTATCGCAACTTTGGTGTCCCCCTCTGGTGGTAAAGGGGAAAGATTGCCCGTTCCCGTGCATTTAAGGGGCGCTATCAGCTCGCCGGTCAGTAAGTCGGAGTCAGTCTGGGAGTCGGTGCAGTGAGTCGACAGAGTCATTCGGATGGCAGACACTCGCAAGTCAGTCAGTCGGTTAGTCTGAGTCCGCATTTGTGAGGCAGTTAGTGTCTGTCTGTCGTTCTGAGCTACCTCTGTCATGTTTGTCGGTTTCGGTGTGTTAACGAATTTATTGCTTGGAGTGTAACGGCCTAATTTCTGAAACACGTTTTGATCTTCCCCATCATCTTGAGAGGCGGTGTCTGTGAACTGTAGAGCATCGTAACTTGTTTGGCCAACCATGTACAACTTTAAATAAGAATGCATTTCATGCGCTTTTATTTAAATAATCATTTTAGTATATAAAGTTGCCACCATTTCACCGTAAGATATTTCTTAGAAGTTAAAATCAATTTGCACCTTCGGTGGCAAGTTAATCTTTTAATTTTAGTGTTTCGTACCATTTCCATCCCTCCTACTGGGTGCATAGTTTGTGTGCTTGTGTGAATTGTGAAAACTTTTACTTTAAGGTAATCTGGTGTGTTGTATATTTGCACCTGTGCAGTCTTTCAGAGTTTGTTGTGAGCGGTAGTGACTACGGCCGTGCCAAAAGGGAGTGGCAAGGTTCTCAGCTCGAAAGCTCATACACTCAAAAAAATTTGTTTCTTTCTGCCTCTGAATAAACTGTAACTTGATATTTAGAGGCTGCTTTCTGCTTATAATTTTAAATCTGTTATCTAAAAGTAAAGCTTTTAGGAACAAAATTTCCATTTGTTAAAAGCAATTTCATTTTGATTTCATCAGTTACTCGCTGGCAACTACTTCCACGCTCACATAGTGTGATTAAATGTGTTAATGTTCTTCATGAATCGCTAGTAAATAAACTAAATTCTTAAGAAAAAGTTTTGAAAGTAGATTCACGGTTCAAAGTGCATTAGTTAGACATTGGTTAATGGTACAGGTAACAGTGACTCTGAATTTGTATGGAATATGATTAATTATTCCCAATCAGTAAAAAGTACAGAAAACTTTGAAAACAGTCAAATTAGTGGAAACGATAACGTAAATTTGCCTACAACAGATGCTCGTTATGCTACCCAAAACTGTGTTTGAAGACGAATGAAGACGAACACATATTCGGCCATTATTACAATTCCTTCGTAGATTAACCCTCATATGGACTTCTGGGATCCTTTCCATGCTAATGACACTGTACTCGCCTGCCATTTCTTCGGTTGGACAGTTTATTGTTGAAGGTTCCACGCGCATTGTGAGCAGTTTGTAACTGGCCAACAGCATTGTCGCTTTCTCAGTACACTGCTGTAAAGATAGTGGGTTGCCGTTACCGATCTGATGATACTGTGTTTCTGTTTCCTACACGGTCAGATTTATTAACTAAATATCACTTTATTTTTAGGTTTAATTAGTATTTACATTAATTTACAGTGTTAATACAGCTTTGAGCTCTCATTCACGATTGCCAGTACTTAATTTAAATTTTCCGGGCTTTGCAAGGAAAACTTTAGAAGAATATGAAGCGATGCAAATGATCTAGAAGATGAGAATGACTCTTCTTACAATAGTGAGCATGGGATTGCTTCAGGAGGAAGTTGAGCCTCCAGTGAATATCATCTTAAAGAGTGGAATGAATAGAGTGTGGAGGCATCTAGTTTCTATGCGAGATACACGTACAAGTAGTTCCCTGTTGCAGTTTGAACGCACCACTCTACGATTTGATATGTACGTTGCGAGTACTATACTGAAAGACGCTGCCAGCAGGTTGGGAGACTCAAGCAGTAGATAGGAAGTGTTGGAGTGATTTATTTACTAGAGGTATGTTGCAGGAAATTTGCCAAGCCAGTGGTTCAGTGGTGTGTAACGGTGTGGAGACGAGAAATTGGGTGTATGTTGAAGATTTGTATAAAATTGTGTATCAGTTCATAAATGAAGTTCTGATTTTCCACACCCTATATGTACAACTTACAGCAACAGCATTCTATTTGAGAGGTGAATACAGAGCCCATGGATGTGGGAGTAGGATGACCAGGCTCGTTTAAATATAAAATATAAGAATACCCTTTCTACTTCCTTTATTTACAACAGGATAATAACATAACAGGACTTTACACTGGTATCAGCATAGATATTCAGACTATAATAACCAGTTGTTAAACGGTAAATTTTGTTTAAATAAAATGTAACCATAAAATGAAAAAATTAAAACTTACAATATATTGAATTTATAGTTCCGAGCCACCGAAAATTACTCCGTGAAATATAATGCACATTAATTAAAATCGTATATGCTTAAGAAAAATTGCATTTTATATAAGAATGCTTCACAAACATGATTTGCTGTTCTCCAAAGTCACATACTCCGAAATTCCTTTCTCATATTAAGGCCCTTCTCTGATGCTATCAGATTTCTCTCGGAAAGGGATATTTTCATGTCCTCCTAGCTCCGTCCGCTATTGGTTATTTTGCTACCTAGGTAACAGAATTCCGTAACTTCGTCAATTCCATGGTCACCTGTCCTGATATTAAGCTTCCCGTTGTTCTCATTTCTGCTACTAAGTATCCCATTGTTCTCGTTTCTGATACTTGTCATTACTTTCGTCTTTTTTCAAATTATGCTCCACCCATATTCTGCACTCATCAGACTTTTCATTCTGTTCAACACACCCTGTAATTCTTCTTCACTTTCGCTGAGGATAGCAAAGTCATCAACGATTCTTATTACTGATTTCCTTTCACCGTGAATTTTAATTCCCCTCTTAAACCTTTCTTTTATTTCGGTCATTGTTTCTTCGACATAAAGTTTGTACAGCCGGGGCGAAATTTTACTTCTTGTATTACACCCTTATAATCCGAGTACTTTGTTCTTGGTCTTCCACTCTTACTGTACCCTCTTGGTTCTTGTACATATTGCATATTACCCCTCTTTCCCTATATCTTAGCACTACTATTCTCAGAGTTTCGGACATCTTGCAGCATTTGACATTGCCTAACGCTCTCCTCTGGTCGACAAGTCCTTCGACCGTGTCTTCCTTTAGCGTTGCTTGCATTACTAACCGCAAAGTCAGAAATGCCTCTCTGCTCCCCTTTACATTTCCTAATGCCAAACAAATTGTCATTTGAACATCCTCAATTTTCTTTCCCATTTTATATGTATTTTCCTTGTCAGCAACTTGATGTTCTGAGATGGTGATTGATAATATCTTTTCAGACGAATCTAGGGGAAGATTCATATCTTAAAACCAATAGTAAAGGGGCTATCGCATCATGACATGCAGCATCTTATATGAATAGTTGAGAATTGTCAGTATATAAAATATATTAAATTTGAGTACATGTGTGTAAAGAAAATCAGTCAAAAATTGAGAATTTTAGGAAATTGCTCAAGGACATGCACTGGATACACATTTACAATACTTCTTACTCAAATGGAAACTACAAAGCATTCATTAATAAAGTTACTTCCTCAGTTGAAAATTGTTTTGCCCTAAAGGTAATTCAAATCAAACAGGTCTAAAAAATTAACCACGATAACACATGGAATAGAGGCATTATGTTGGACAAAAAAGAAATTCTATCTACTATCTAGGAACAGCTCTGATGTTAACATTGTAATGCATTACAAAGAAATGTAAAATATTCAAGCAAGGCATCCAGAAGTCTAAGCACCTTTATTATGAGAAAAAGATAATTACATCAGGTGACAAAATACAATCTGTATGAGATATAGTGATGAAGAGGAAGGTGGGGCCAGAAAGGAAAAGGAACAGGTACCTCTAAGAATAGAGGAGACATTGGCAACAAATGCATGTAGTATTGCAAACCTCTTCAACAAGTACTTTGTTATCAGGTTCAGTAAACAGTGCAATGGAATATCTGAGAACAATGTCTACATATAACTTCAGTAAATGGAAATGACAGTCACTTCTCCTAAAGAAGGAGGATCCATCATAAAATACTAAAAATCATTGTAATGGTTATGATAACATATCAACAAAGTTAATCAAAGAGGGTTCATGTGAGGTGTCTTCTATCTTAAGTTATTCATGTAATGAACCTCTTATCAAGGAAACATTTCACAGATGGGTAAAATATGCTGGCGTTAAACCTCTTTACAAGAAGGGGGATAAAGAAATACCATCAAACCATCGACCAATTTCACTTTTGCCGGCTTTTTCAAAATCTTTTGAAAAGGTTATGTTCAAGCGTCTTCTTAAGCATCTGGCTGCAAATAATGTAGTGTTCAAGTCACAATTTGGGTTCCTTAAGAGTCCTGATACAGAGAACGCAATTTACGTGTACAGTGAGAATGTATTTAATTCATTAATAACAAATTAGACGCTTCTGACATTTTCTATAACCTATCAAAAGCCTTTGACTATGTGAACCACTGCATTCTATTAAGTAAATTAAATTATCATGGTGTCACTGGCAGTGCTGCAAAATGGTTTGAGTCTTACATAACTAACGGGAAACGAAGGGTGTAGTTGCAAAATACCTGCGGAGTAAGCAGCCAGTCTTTATCTGATTGGTAATTAATTACAAGCGATGTTCGTAAAGGCTCCATGTAAGGCCTGTTAACCATTCTTGTGTACATTAATGACCTCTCGTCTTTTATAGTGCAGATGCAAAGTTTGTTTTGTTTGCAGATGATGCTAGAGTTAGAATAAGTAGCAAGTCAAATGCAGACTAAGGAATATATTCAGTAGGGTATTGATGAATGAGATATTGCATTTGGAGGTTGCGCCAGTAAAGAAGAGATGAGCCTTGTTTGCGTGAATTTACGGTGTATTAACGTGGGCGAAACGGCAGTCGCTGTCGCGTCCCAAACGTGAGTGTTGCTTGGGACTGGACGACAAGGTTCGGGTGGAACGGAAATTGTTTGCCTAAGTGAGAGGGAGTCATCACCTGGTTACGTTGTTGAAACTCTCTTATCACAAAAAGTAAGGATTGTACTAACTACTGAGGTGATAAACACTATGAGCGTCTTACAAATTCTGGCTTTATTCAAAAAAAGCATTTGACACCGTCCCGGTTTGCAGTTTAATGAAAAAAATACGAGGTTGCAGAATATCCAAGCAGACCTGCGATTGGATTTAAGACATTCTTGCAGACAGAACTTAACACATCGGTCTTGACGGAACAAAATCGACATATGTAAAGGTAAAACCCGGAGTACCACAGGGAAGTGTGATAGGACCGTTGCTGTTTACAATATATACATAGATGATCTAGTAGAAAGAGTCGGATGCTCTTTGAGGCTATTCGCAGATGATGCAGTTGTTTATACCAAAGTACCAAAGCCAGAGGATAGTAAGAATTTGCTAATCGATCTGCACAGAATTAATGATTGGTGCAGGCTCTGGCAGTTGGCCCTGAATGTAAATAAATGTAACATATTGCCCACACTTAGGGAAAGAAATCCACTACTGTACAGCTGCACTATTGATGACAAACAGCTGGAGACAGCGTCTGCAGTGAGATATCCATAGTGGCCTTAAGTGTAATAACCACATAAAACGGATAGTGGGAAAAGCAGGCTCAAGATTCAGATTTATCGATTGAATCTTAAGGAAATGTAACTCATGCACGAAAGAAATGGCGTATAAGGCGCTTATTCGCCCGTTTATTGTGTATTGTTCATGTCTCTGGGATGCCTGTCAGGTAGGACCGATAGAGGAGATAGAGAAGATCCAACGAAGAGAGGTGGGTTTCGTCACGGGATCGTTTAGCTGTCGAGGAGATGCTAAACAAACTCCGCTGGCAGACGTTACAAGAGAGGCGTTTTCCATCACCGAGGGACTTACTATTTAAATTTCGGGACAGCACTTTTCAGAAGAAGTCGGACAACATACTACTCCCCCCCCCCTCCCTCCCCCCACATACATCTCGCGTATTGACCACTAGGAGAAAATTCGAGAAATTAGAGCCAGTACAGAGGCTTACCGATGATCATTCTTCCCACTCACTATTCGCGAGTGTAACAGGATTTGGGGGAGATCAGGTAGTGGTGCCGAAAGTTCCCTACGCCATACACCATTAGGTGGCTTGCGGAGTATGATGTAGATGTAGATGAACTCCTGAAACACTTACTCTAAAGAAACTGTATCCAATAAAGGACCAAGTTTTATACAGAGATGGCGACTAACTATCAGTTTTTCGTCTTCTGAAAATGAAAACCGTCAGCACTGACGGCCTCCAAATTTCATGTGAGAAAACAGAGTTTATAATGAACATAAATTCACCACCAACGGAGCTTGTAGTGGGTCAAGGCAAAATTAAGCGAGTTGAAAAGTTTGAATATCTCTGAGAATGGATAAGAGCCACCTTATCAGAGAAAGAAACCTTCATATCATGCATCAACAAAATGGAAATGGCATTCCATTTAACCAAAAGCATCTACAACCAAAGGTCAGTATCGTTCAACGCAAAGTAGTTAACAAAAAATGCATACTCGAAAAGGATGCCAAGGAAAGGAAGATTTTGAGAAAAAGCTTAGGTCCCATCAAAGAGAATGGGGAATATAGAAGACATCATAATCATGAACTGTATTCCCACATAGAGAAGATAACTGATACCACCCGGAAAATAAGAATTATGTTTTATAGACATATGGCCCGAATATGCCCTGGAAGAGTCACCAATAGTATTATCACCTTCTTTCAGGATAAGAAAAGGAAATGGGCCGGGTTCACAGAGGTGTAGAAAGATCTTAAAGAAGTGGGGATCACCCATGATGACATCTTGGAACGTGTGCTACTCAAGGAGAAACTTATGGCGTGGCAGCCTCCGCTAATTTTAAATTCCTACCGGAAGTAGAACGTAAATGTGTATCCTCACTGAAAGTTATAGTTTAATTGCCAATCTAGGTGAATCAGTTACATGAATGTGAGCTGTCCGTTCTTTTGGGTATGTCCGAAAGAACAATTACCACACATTCATATAACAGAAGCCTTTCTGAGGAGAATAGGGAGGAAAATCTTGTGAGTGTGCCGTTCAGATGAGCTAAAAAACTAGTCTACTTGTAGAATAGTCCTTGAAACCTTACACGGATGGAGATTTAGAGACAGAATGCCTGATAGATGCAGCTGTACATTTGTGTCCAATAGAGATAGAACAGGCTGTGCAAGGTGCCGTTATTAAGCATGGCAATCATGCCTCCCACACAGATAATGGCAGTTGATGTTCTGAGTCAACTCTTCGAAGAGTTTGTTGCACATTCGTTGGTGCCCTTTGAATATGTCGATTCCACGGGATCACAGCTGGATGTGACATTTTTAGCAGCACTGAAGGAACTGTAGAAGTGTAGGTTTGGCGTGGAGTTTATTACATGTCTAAAGATAAAGAGCCAGTATTGGTAGCGAGTAAATCAGGATTTGTAACGAAAATTAATGGGAAAATGAAAAATAGCTCTCAGTACCCATTTCGTCCATCTACAAGTAATTGATCTACAGTGCGACGCCGGCTGGAGTGGCCGTCCGGTTCTAGGCGCTACAGTCTGGAACCGAGCGACCGCTACGGTCGCAGGTTTGAATCCTGCCTCGAGCGTGGATGTGTGTGATGTCCTTAGGTTAGTTAGGTTTAATTAGTTCTACGTTCTAGGCGACTGATGACCTCAGAAGTTAAGTCGCATAGTGCGACAGGGCGTAAAAAAGGCGGAAACGGTTTTTCAAGCATTTCCCTCAGGGAAGATTTCGTCGAATACACAAGTCTCCACACGGATTCCCCCACTACTCCCAGCGACAGTAGGGAAGTACAGTATTCGCTGCTTGTAGGATTGTGCTCACTGTCTGCTTTGTGAAGCCCAAATCTAAGGACTTAACCTATACGTCAGCATTTGATGAGCATTCCTCCATCCTCATTGACAAATCATTACATTACATTTATCTTTTTCCATGGATCCCTTGCAGAGGAGTCTCCAGGCTGTGGGAAGAGAGAAAGTTTCTTTAGATACTTTTTTACTCAGATACAGGGATATTGTACAATTTCGAATGCAGACAGTGTTATGAGCTATAATCCTTGTGAAGATATTAATCGATGGAGTAGAAGGAAGCGGCCAACAGGAAGTTGTTGTGGGTGTTTTGAATCTCTCAGTTTAATTGTCTATTCACTCATCTAACTGATAATCTACCGTGTCCTTTAATTGATAGTAACATGTTTGCTCTATTTAATGGATTAACGTGGGTGTGAAAATGGCATGGGAGCGCTCCGGGATGTAGGTAGTGGGGGGCGAGCGTTCTGCTTTGTAGTGGCTCTGCTGGTGCAGGTGGAGTGGGGCTAGGTGAGAGGGGAAAAGAGGAAGGGGGTGCGAAGAGGGGTGGCGTGGCTGGAAGGGGCGGCGCGCCGTGTCGCCCGTGTGCGCCCCCAGCCGGCTCACCTGATAATTAGTCACGCAGTTAATTAGCACGGCGTTGTCCCGGTCGCGGATTCCGCGGTAAGTGTGAAGTTAATTACACTCAACACCCGCATTGGAGAGTTGGTCAGCCCAAGAGAGGGCATGTGGGACATGGGGGCTCGGAAAGGGTAATGGTCAGTAGGGAGAGGGTGGGTGGGGGTGGGGGCAGAGCTGAACAAAATGACGGGACGGCGAAAGAGGTCTGCGCTTTGTGGACGGCGCTGGCACCTGTCCAGTGGTGTATCGTCACACAGCAGGCGAACTCTTCCTATTCAGCCAATGTTCGCTTCTCTGTTTGCCACTAAATGGACGGCCACCGTAATCTAAGGTCATTGTAACCTGTAATGGCAGGTAAAGAAGACGTCTATTAAATGGTTGCGTATTAAAGGGTGTTGTTTGTCTCGAAATGTTTTCAGTATTTATGGCGATGAAGTAATAGGTACATCATTAGTCGAAGCAACAGCCGTATGGTAATTATTAGGCAGATGGTGATGCATTGCTTCCTGAATGAGAGAAGGACACGTAATTTACGATGGAGAAGATCGCGGTAGTGGGAGAAAGAGTATGGAATGAAAAATATTCTATAAACAGGGCTCCATAGCTAATTCCTTCGTGGTTACAGAGAACTCTGTAATGCGGGTACGCACACCCGTTAAACTTCATAATGAATGGAAGTGAAATGAACCACAAGTAGGTTTAATTGATCACTTCTTGACTGCCACAACCGGTTTCTCTGCAGTATGACAGCATTGTCTGGTGAACTACATTAGAAGGAAAAGGTCCCATGTAATATACACTCCTGGAAATTGAAATAAGAACACCGTGAATTCATTGTCCCAGGAAGGGGAAACTTCATTGACACATTCCTGGGGTCAGATACAGCACATGATCACACTGACAGAACCACAGGCACATAGACAAAGGCAACAGAGCATGCACAATGTCGGCACTAGTACAGTGTATATCCACCTTTCGCAGCAATGCAGGCTGCTATTCTCCCATGCAGACGATCGTAGAGATGCTGGATGTAGTACTGTGGAACGGATTGCCATGCCATTTCCACCTGGCGCCTCAGTTGGACCAGCGTTCGTGCTGGACGTGCAGACCGCGTGAGACGACGCTTCATCCAGTCCCAAACATGCTCAATGGGGGACAGATCCGGAGATCTTGCTGGCCAGGGTAGTTGACTTACACCTTCTAGAGCACGTTGGGTGGCACGGGATACATGCGGACGTGCATTGTCCTGTTGGAACAGCAAGTTCCCTTGCCGGTCTAGGAATGGTAGAACGATGGGTTCGATGACGGTTTGGATGTACCGTGCACTATTCAGTGTCCCCTCGACGATCACCAGTGGTGTACGGCCAGTGTAGGAGATCGCTCCCCACACCATGACGCCGGGTGTTGGCCCTGTGTGCCTCGGTCGTATGCAGTCCTGATTGTGGCGCTCACCTGCACGGCGCCGAACACCCATACGACCATCATTGGCACCAAGGCAGGAGCGACTCTCATCGCTGAAGACGACACGTCTCCATTCGTCCCTCCATTCACGCCTGTCGCGACACCACTGGAGGCGGGCTGCACGATGTTGGGGCGTGAGCGGAAGACGGCCTAACGGTGTGCGGGACCGTAGCCCAGCTTCATGGAGACGGTTGCGAATGGTCTTCGCCGATACCCCAGGAGCAACAGTGTCCCTAATTTGCTGGGAAGTGGCGGTGCGGTCCCCTACGGCACTGCGTAGGATCCTACGGTCTTGGCGTGCATCCGTGCGTCGCTGCGGTCCGGTCCCAGGTCGACGGGCACGTGCACCTTCCGCCGACCACTGGCGACAACATCGATGTACTGTGGAGACCTCACGCCCCACGTGTTGAGCAATTCGGCGGTACGTCCACCCGGCCTCCCGCATGCCCACTATACGCCCTCGCTCAAAGTCCGTCAACTGCACATACGGTTCACGTCCACGCTGTCGCGGCATGCTACCAGTGTTAAAGACTGCGATGGAGCTCCGTATGCCACGGCAAACTGGCTGACACTGACGGCGGCGGTGCACAAATGCTGCGCAGCTAGCGCCATTCGACGGCCAACACCGCGGTTCCTGGTGTGTCCGCTGTGCCGTGCGTGTGATCATTGCTTGTACAGCCCTCTCGCAGTGTCCGGAGCAAGTTTGGTGGGTCTGACACACCGGTGTCAATGTGTTCTGTTTTCCATTTCCAGGAGTGTATAAGATCAAAATGCTATATAAATCTTTTAAATTATTTTAAAGTGTTTTAAATATTTTCGAGAATATTAAGAAAAAATTGTTAATACTTTTATAGATCTTATAAAATAACGAAACCTATACAAAAAAAAAAGAAAACGTACTTATAACCGTGTCACATTTACGCACCAAGAGGCCCCTAACAAGCGCAATCAAAAATGAAATCCTTGTAGAGCAGAAGATGTCAAAGTAAATTAGGCAGTACGTTGGGCGAATAGAACGGTGACGCAATAAAACAAGGCAATGTATAAGTACAATGAGTGTAAACAAGGACATAAATAAGAAATGATTAAAACTTTGGCTTCCAGCTGGCTAAGTCACCGACACACTCTACCCGACGCTTTCTCACACACAACCTGCTTCACTCACCCGCCCACAGTTACGAATAAGTAATAACAAGACCGTAAGGCTGACTGAGCAACAAGCCGAAGAGTATATCCGTGTGGAATCCTTGAAATGGAGGACACTGTGTTGAAACAACATACTGGCTTAGTTACTGACACGTAAAATTTTTTTGTCATGCAGACTGAATCAAGAGAAAGTACACATAATTACAACAGAAATTTAAGATAATAAGATGGATGAGGAGTGAGGTGAAGTAACATGAAAAGACAATCTATACATACAGCACGTGAGGCGGTCAGATGTGTTCTAACACGAAATGTTGTCACACGATTGGAGGCGCTAGTGAGCCACGATAGGATCGCGACGTACGGTAAAAGTGGCTTGATTTTTGAATCGGAAGGTCGGGGAACGGCCTGACAGGGAAAGAATGTATACAGAGAGAGAGTAACGAAACAGTAAAAGATAAAAATTTCCCATTCAAGGAAAGGTAAATATAATGATAAAAAAGTTACACAGATAAAAATAGTTAGAATCACAAAGTAGATGAAATTAAAATCCACTTTTTAAACATATTAACTGCTCATTGAAGGATAGGTATATATAATTATGAAAAAAGCAACACACATACAGATAAGTAGAATCGCAAAGTAGATGAAATTAAAATGCACTTTTTAGACAATCAAGTTCTTCAAAATAATACAGTGCCTTTGTCGTGTCTGGTTATTGAGTGTGCAATAGGAGGGTGTTCTTTCAACGCCTGATTTCTGCTACCTCTGGGATGTTGATAATTAAACTTGCAGTTCATCGTATTTCCATCCATTGTCTTTCGTGGTTCATGGAACACGTTACGACCCACTAAAGTAATACGCAGTTTGGAGCGTCGGAACGTTTATATGACAAACTCGCCTACTGCATAGCGTCTAGCGAGAACTTTCCAAACTTTGAGAGAACTACCGGATGATATAAAGTTTTATTTTGATTACAATGTTATTCCTCGAGAGCTTTTCTAGGTGTAGCTTTACGGTTTTTATGGGTACACTTCGACAAGTTCTCGGTCTGCAGCCTGTGGACTGGCTAGGCAATACTCCATTTCTCTCCATGTCTTTGGCATCGTATCTTCTGTCACTGCTCCTACAGCATTTCGTAGTCGTGTCGTAAGAATTTTCACATCAGTAAATGGTCAACTGAAGACCTTACCCTATAAAGAAATCAGGAGTAGCTAAATCTTGTGAACACGACGGCCATTGTTCCGGACCGTCTCTGCTGATCCACCTGTCCTAGATATTTCATCCAAGAGCTAGCGAATAAATAATCCCTAACGTGACAGTGTACCATTTTGCTTAAAAACCACCCTTGTTTTAAATTTCTCTAATTGAGATAACTGAGTACATGCAGAAGTTTATCCATAACAACTGTTTGAGTTAAGCTACAGTTTCCAAAAACCCACAGAGACACATGGAAATGCAGATTTATCCATAAAATGCGTTATGAGCTATCTTTCGTAACAAACCGCAAAGCTGTATATAACGTAGTTTTTTGTAACTAATTTTTGTAATCGGGGAAAGACTATATGCTCAACCTGTACTATAAACCATGGAGTGGATATATTGAAGGCTATGAGTGACCAAATGTGATGGCTTGTGTTTCTATCTGGCACAGAGCTGCTCTTTCACGAAAACCATGTCAAATCACCCACTACTCTGTTCCAAAAATGTCTGAAGCGTATGTGGAGCATTATATTTTATATAAACTTATTTTGAATCATTACTACATTCCTCAGTAATTCTGCTGGTCTGACATAATTTGTGTTTATTGGCTTGTATAGGTGCCAGAATGTATAAAATCTGGTAAGACTTACGTCAAATTCATCTAGAAATTTTATTCTTGCTAACAACAAAAATTTAACTTGGAATATCCCAGATTCACACGAAAAAATTACATGCTTAGCTGTCGCAGCACACCGATTTTCAAAGTTAGTCAACTTAATATATTTTCTCTCTTTTTTTGTAGTGAAAGCGCATTATTGATCATAGGAGTAGACAGTTTTGGCCTTTTATTCTACAGACATTTACAGAATAAATTTCAAACATGTAAGGGTTCTGTGTGACATAAACAGTAATGGTTTCTTTATGGATGTGGATTTCTGCACAACCTTAGTACCACGAAAAGACGGCTACAGGCCAAGAGAGACAAAACAACACACACACACACACGTTCTCTAAATGTCTGATACTCTGCATGAAAAATTTGCAACTGTTGCACTGTTTCACTATTTAAATAACGAATTTTGAGTGTAACAGATCCTCCAGTCCGAAATGAGGGAAATGTAGGAAATAACAAAGCGATGAGAATCAGTAAACACGAAGTTTCCATGAAAATATCATTGGAAAGAAAGACTTCGTAACAAGAAAAATCCTTTAAGTACTCTCTAAATATGTTGACAGGAAATCGAAGCTCCGTAGAATAAATAGGAAACAGGACATCTATCAGAAAAGAGCTTTTGAAAACATGAAATGTTTGTTGTGAACAAAAAGGAATCTAACAGAATAAGAAAGGAAGCGTTTTGTATGTAGTTCAGTATTATATGACAACGGTTCACCGACAGACAAAAATAAAATGAAATATTCTTCAAAAGTTTTGAAATATGGTTGTTGCGAAAATGTTAAAAGTCGTGTGGAGTGAATGACGAATGATAAATTACTTAAAAGAGTAAGCGAGAATAGAAGAAAGTGGAAATGTTTAGAATAAGGCCAATGTCAGGGCTGGGATAGAAAATGCGAAGAAATTGTCTGGAAAGTAGAGTCATCGAACGACAGCCAACACAGAAGGGAGAGAGAGGAAGAAAGTTGTCGTGAACTGGGGAGGGGTTCACTTCTATGAAAATCTCGCTGCAGCTGGAAAAGACTAATAAAAATTTCCCTGTAGGACGGATTCATGGATTCTGGGGCATCACTCAGACAATGAGAGTAACAAAGAACGGCGAATAGTGTAATATATTATTCAACTGGTTACAGCAATCGTAGAACGCAAGTTTAACCTATCTGTCCTGCGTTGACTATAGTTCCGTGAACATAACTAAATAATGTTCTCTGAAGCAAAGTCGGAAGGGAACTAATCTTCTGTCTTGATATACTAGCCGAAGAATTGTTCCAAACCAACAGTACTCAGTTAGATCTGTAGGCAGGTTGTCTTGGCCCATACACGATAGTTCTATTTACTGTTCTGATTCTGCTGAAGACTAACCACTGTCTATTTAACAGCCACAGTTTCTGTCTCACTCGACCACTTGAAGACTTGAAGACACGATGGACGTTCTGCAGGAACGTCCTGACAAGACTCATACTGACTTAGAACATGCAACTGACAACTTCTGCTCGTGCACGTTTACTTAGACGCGCGTCTCTCTTCATGGTGGGGCTGCCGCTCCAGGGGGCATAATTCTCGCGGGCACGGTGACTGGTTTGCACGCAGCGATGTTCCTGCTGCGGACGGAAACCCACTGTTCTTCGGGAACCAATTGTATGGTATCTCAGTACACCATAGAGGCAGCTGAATTACATTAAAAACTGGGTGACTGTACCTGCAGATTTAACGAATGGCACAAGACAGAGGAAGGGGAATACATGATCTAAGACCGGTACACCAAGAAAGAAGAAAGATTTGTTTATCGGTCGAATCCGCAATCAACAATCATTTTTTATTCTTCTTTTACGCAGTTAGGTGGCGCTGCACCTAAAGCATTTTGTTTCTTGTAAATACCCGTACGTGACTGTAACATAAGTTTCCTTCACTTCTTATAACTGGAAACTGGAATTCTCAGGCATGAACATATTTTAGGTATAGTCCTTGCGAATATAGATAAGTACTTAGTAAAACCCTGGCCTTTAGTGATCAGCAGAGAAACGCTTTCTTTGTGATGCACCAGATGATGCCAACAATTCAATATACATCCCACACTCACTTATAATAATGCAGTTCAACTAGTATCTTTTAATTTTTTCTGATTGATTTAACGTGTCCGACCACGACTTCTTCTCTCTCTTGTGAGACCAGCACTTACAAACTACGATATAAGTTCTTTTTGACCTGTACAGCTATCATCAGTACACGGAACTTATTAACAGATTTTTTGACACATGTCTGATAATCCTATCACTTCTTCCTATCAGCGATTTCCACATGTGCCTTACTTTGGAATTTCAGCGGGGAAACTGCTCATTAGCCGGTCGCGGTGGTCTCGCGGTTCTAGGCGCGCAGTCCGGAACCGTGCGACTGCTACGGTCGCAGGTTCGAATCCTGCCTCGGGCATGGATGTTTGTGATGTCCTTAGGTTAGTTAGGTTTACGTAGTTCTAAGTTCTAGGGGACTAATGACCACAGCAGTTGAGTCCCATAGTGCTCAGAGCCATTTGAACCATTTGAACTGCTCATTCCTTATCAGTCCATCTAATTTTCAACATCCACCGAAAGCAGCACATCTCAGATGCTTCAATTTCCTTCTTTTCCAGTTTCTGTAAGTCCGTAATTCACCACAGAAAAATACGATTTCCAAACTACGTTCTCAGAAATTTGTTCTTTAAATTACGGGCAATCTGTTTTCAGACAGACGTCTTTTGACCAGGAAAACTGTCTTGCCTGTGGTTGTCTACTTCTTCTTTGTGCTCTTTGCTTCGATCTTCTTGTTATTTTGCTTCTACGGTGGCTGAGTTTCTCACATCGTCTATTTCGTATTCATCAGTATCGAGATGAAGTTTTTCGTTAATCGTATTTCTGCTTCTCCTCATCATTTTCGTCTTTCTTCGGTTTACTCTCAGGTCACACAGTTTCTTGAGTCTTGCTTCTATTATCAGTCGCGATGTCATAGCACCCTCTCTTGTGGCTTTACCTTTCCGAAACCCAAACTAATCACCATCTAAGAGATTCTCGATTTTCTTTTCTAGTCTTCTGTACATTATTCTCTTCAGCAGTTTGGATGCATTAACGTCTAAACTGGCTATGCCACAATTCTTGACTTTAACTGCTCTTGCTCCTTCTCTGAAGTCTGATGGTGTGGGAGCATTCTCAAAGATCCTTCACACCTACTTCAACGGCCACTTCCACTTGCTGTTTTAGAAATTCTGACTTATTTGGTTACAAATCTTCCAAAAAGGTGTAACAGCGTCTACTGTTTTTCATGGAAAGGCCAATTTAACAAGATAGAAAACTCTAGTATGGCAAGATTATTTACGTTCCGAATGAACTAAAACAGGGTTTTAGTAACACAAAATATTTTGTCAGTAACTTATTATACCCGAAAATATTCACTTTAGTTTCCCGTGAACCTGAGTAAACTCGCTACTGTGCTTCCTTGTCAACCCCTATCTACATCCAATCACCCCTTCACTACTCCACTATCCACGTTTACATCTAACTCATTAGCACATCAGATGCATTTATACGGAAGCCATTCATATACGGAATATAGAAATTCACAACACACATCAATGACACACAGGTATAATAACAAGTTACATACTGAATCAACATTAAAACCACAGAGTATAGAACAGATCGACAGCTGTAACAAGATTTTAAATTATATTTGACTTTTTGAGAATCAAGGCTACTGGCTTCTTAATATGAACTGGCTGACTTTATGACATAATATTCAGTTCATCACGCACCATGTGAAACACACAGATTTCACTTAGCACGCTCCTGCGTGCAACAGCCGTAACTCAGTGCTCAACTTCTGGACCAAGTGATTTACAAAATACTTCACTTAATGCAACTTTGGATGTAACAGAGTGACTCATCTTGAACAGAAGAGCACATATATGAGGAGACGTTAACTCAAAATCACTCCGATTTTACTCCTTTCAGTCTCCTGAAGCCATTCCTCCCCTTTCTGCAATGTGCGACCGCCGAAAGCCTTTGCTGACCACATTCACCCAATGTTGGACTTGACTTCCCTTGAACCGCTTTCCTACCCCTCCAGTATCTCTGACTGTCCGTCTCTAAGCATAGACGGAGCATTCAGTCTCGACATCACCATAGGCCTCTAGGCCCCATACTGACTTTCGACGGGGTGCCAGTGGCCAAAGACACGGCTCCTGTTTCCGGGAGGTGTGCCTATTCTACCTGAGTCCGGTTAATTCTCCGCCGCCATCGGCGCCTTCCTCAGTCACGTTCTCGGTTACTCTGGCGGCGCCAGCACCACACAGCATGAAACAAGATGGCTGGCATCAGGGAAAATAGCACACGGCACGAGTGTAAATGGCTGTATGCGAAAACAGTAGCAATCTATAGAGCTGTGACAACTTTGAGGAATTGCCATGGCGACGTTTACAAATCACTTTACATGAATGTTTGAGGTAAGCCTACGAAGCTCGCACACAAGGCTCATTGCCAACTGTTAGGACTCTGTATACGGCAACTCCACTATGGCATCCAATTTTACAGCAAAATTTAAGAGTTTTAGTGTATGGAAACTGGTACTTTACCCTACAACTAATTCTGTTATTGTGTCTCATTTATGATACCACTTTCTGGTCAAATTATGGGGTTTTTTCAAAGCCAGAGTAAAACGAAACTCGGAGCGATGAGGCCCAAAAGCCGAGGTGTGCTCCTTCGAAAATGGCTTCGTTTGGGTACAGTGTGGAGTTGTATATGGCCATACATCGCTCTCCATGCACTTGTCAGTTTTCAAGACCTTGGAGTCGCTACTTCTTATTCAAGCAGGACTTCAATTGGCCTCACGACAATTATAGTACACCGTATAGTATACAATTATAGTACACCGTACTAGTCCATCTGCTAAGAATTGAACCCACATCCTCCACATGGCAGTCAGACATGCTAATTCCTCAACTATGTAGGTGCACGTATCAAATCCAATAATATTAAATGCTACTGAAAGTTCACTTACAAGGGCTTCCATCAGTTGTTTGGTGTACATGTTTCTTTACGTGCCCATACAGTAGAAAATTTTAGATCTAGAAGTTATATCTGCCTACTATTTGTCACTCCTATGAACAGAAAGTTCTGTAGTCAATCGACGCATGTTTGATACATGAAGTCAGTTCCCCACGTTTACACGGATTAAAATAATCGACCACATATCTAATTGTGTTTGTATTAAAGCTATTCCATGAAACTGTCTACAGATACTTGAAGCGAAACTACAGGAATCTAATTCGTATGGCTATAGTACACAAGCATTATCGGCTTTTGCCGCTATAAGTGGTAACTTGGAACGATGGAGGCAATAAAGCTGTATTTACCTCATTATTCACTTGATGGATTTAAGCAATCTCAGTTGGGGAGGCTATTTTAATATGTCTTTTTAGCTCAATTTCCTTTAAAATTATATTTTTCTTAAGCAATATATGTGCTCCTTAGGTAAGCCTCTTAAAATTTACCTCTTACATTACTTAAGAGAAATGATATGTTACAAAGGTAACGATTGTGGCAACAGGTACATTGTATATAAGTTTCATCAGAGAAAATTGCAGAAGAAAGGAGCACTAAACTCATATATGTCGCGATACCTGTAATACGGCCATTTATATGTTTTTGTAATAAAAAAGGTCCTCCAATTAGTTGAGGGAACGTTCTTCTGGACATAGAAGGCAACGTTCAGGGAAATATGAGCTACTCCCACCCCATTAAGGGGAGGTTTACTATCTTTGGCCCGGAAAAAGCACGTTCTTTGAGAATTGTTTTCTCGGGATGTGTTATAGATATCAATGTCAAATTTGTTCAAAATCTTTATTGATATTTCCTCTACAAACTGGAATTTTTTGGACCGGAAATGTCGAAAAGCAAAGGCGGAAATGCCGTCGGAACGAAACAAAATTTCGATGTAGACCTCCACGCCCGGTACGTCACAGGTCAGCCGGCTTGTCTGAAATCAAAATTGAGTTGACGTCAGCGAAATATATGAGAATTTTTAGGAATTGTACCTCGCTTATGTTATTTCGATCATAGGAAACAAAATGGCGGCCATTTAAAGAATTGGGTTCTTTCATCGATTTTTCGACTTCATCGGCCAAATAAAAATATTTATAGTTGATGGATCGGAGTAAAAGGGGTACAAGTCCTAGACAATTTAGTTAGCGTCGTCCGAAACAAAGAATCACGCCAATTGGTTCAATAGATTTGAAGTTAACAGACCGCACGATAAAAAAAAGAAAAAAAAATCATTTCCAGAATAACGCGTTTGAAGTTTTGACTACATATAAATGCAATATTATGCAACGTAAGTCCAATCTCCTATTCCGGGTCCACAAAGTAGTCTTTCCTCTTCCTCATAGAGGGCGTTCTGCTCGATCTGGGCCATCCTGCGCTGCTCCAGAGCCGCTCGTATGCCGGTGACAAGCTTGAATCCGGTAGTCGTCCGAATGCTTGGCGAACTGCGTCGGTTAAAGTCCTCGGGTGACGTCCATCGTTATCATGGTCTTCAGAATTGCTGAATACCCATCGTTGAAGCTGCTCACTGCCAGGAAAGTCGCAATCTCCTCAGTCTTCGCACCAGAATGCAAATGCTTGGGGGCTAACTTCCAAAAACATGCGTTCAGACTTTCATTTGAATTTTGTGTGTTTCCTCCCAAGAACCGGTATAATAACTCGTCCTCCGAAAGGATAACTGGTGCTTGAAAAAGGCCGATTTCAGGCAGGTGCATTTTTTGTTGAACCGCGAATAACAAACATTTCCGTTCCGTACTCGGAAAAACCGTTTCAGGGGTGGATTCTAAACACTTTTATGGATCCAAAAATGCAATTTAAAAAAAAAATCCGTTTTTTGAACCAAACGATAGTAAACCTCCCATTAAAGCAATCGCTTTTCTTCTGTCCACGAGTGACTAAATTTTCCTGAAATACTTGAAATGTTTCCTTTTAAAGAAAGCTACACTATGAATCTATTTAGAAAAATATAAAACCCTGTCACACTAAAATCAAGATCGTAGTTAAATTCTATTGACTATTTACTCATTATAAGCGAGATTAGCAGTACACATTGTAAACAGAACTGAATGAGAATATCCGTTTTATTTGCAGTTGGAAATGTGTGAGCATTATGTGAAGGAATTGCTGGGAGGAAGCTGTGCCGGGAAATACGGCAAACCGAGCCCCCATAAAGTAGCAGGAGAAGGGATCTGCATATTAATAGTCTCATTTCACGAGATTGGAGGAGATCCTAACTCAGTAAGGCACGCGGATGGTGGCAGTCATACATAAATTACAATCGGGATGATAAGGCCGCAGTTAAATAAATGATTTTATAGGTGGTCATAATGCGACACTGGCTGCTTCCCGAATGCATTAATCGTGCACGGGCAGACGAACGCCTCCGCAGCGTAGACGCTGATAGATACCCCAGTCATAATGCCAGCGGTCTGGTAAACGGTGAGAGCTTATATCTCCTTTTGAATAGCAGTTTTCTTCAGCAATCAAAAAACCTTATCCTTAATAACAAAATCTATATTCAGAATCGCGGTGTTGCAAGGAGCAGTAGCTTAGCTAGGCTACTAACTGACATCATGATCAAGAAACCAAGTTTTTGAAGGAAAAAATGACAAAATCATTAACTATAAAAATTATGCTGATGACACGTTGGTACTATACAGTGCGACAACTACTGAAGTAGAAAACATGTCTGAGAAACTTAATAACATACATCCGAAAAAACATTTTACACTTCGACACCAAACACAACTTGGAAGTAATTAACTTTTCACAAGAATTAGCAAAAATTTCAAATTTACAGGAAACAAAATTTTACAAAGTGTTCTTCTCTATAGCACAGCGAAAGGTATAAAATGTTAAAAACCAATGAAAACAGTCTCGAGCGCGTTCTCAGGTTTCTTAATTGTTTATTACTAAAATATAATTTCTTACTTAAAATCTATCACGGTGGGAGAACGATCTCACAACACTGTTAAAAGAACCAATATAATTAACAATGCCTACAGTTGTAATATAATGATAGTCGTGATTATTATTCGTTACTATTCAGTTGATGCCTCAAATGACACAGCATGTAAGAACTTACAGAATCATAGGAAATATAAATGCAGGTTGCAAGTTTAAACAGCGCAAGGAGAGAATGGTCTTATTCTGTGTCCCCTGTGGGCTCATATTTACAGGTAAAAAGAAGACACTATTACACAAAAATGGTAGGAAGGATAACAAAATTTTGATAAGGGTATTTCGCTCACTTCAAACAGAAAGATTCCTATGTTAACAAAGCTATAGATCTGAAATGCATGCTGAATGGTAATTCGTGGTGGAATCAGCGGGAACTTCAAATCACTTAAATCTTAATGGCGATTTGTCGAAGACATTATTAGTTCTTGCTTATGTACCTAGACCAGGGTCAGCTACTTTTCGATGGTGTTTTCACAAATTCTAATAATTTAGGTAATGTTTTTCAAGGAGTGAATATACTTATACTGCAAATTTTTTTAATGCTAAGGTTCTGGAATGAGAATTCCACTCTGGAAGCGGAGTGTGCGCTGATATGAAACTTCCTGGCAGATTAAAACTGTGTGCCGGACCGAGACTCGAACTCGGGACCTTTGCCATTCGCGGGCAAGTGCTCTAAGCCATGTCTCCGCAATACCCTTTCTTCCAGGAGTGCTAGTTCTGCAAGGTTCGCAGGAGAGATTCTGTGAAGTTTGGAAGGTAGGAGACGAGGTACTGGCGGATGTAAAGCTGTGAGCACGTGGCGTAAGTCGTGCTTGGGGAGCTCAGTTGGTAGAGCACTTGCCCGTGAAAGGCAAAGTTCCCGAGTTCGAGTCTCGGTCCGGCACACAGTGTTAATCTGCCAGGAAGTTTCAGAAGGTACTGTTTTATGATTAATAAACGCATCAAGCTCGAAACAACTCAGAAATATAAAATTGATACTTGCTACAGAGGTGATTAAGTTACACTGAAAATATCGTATTTTCAGATAACCAGTCTCGATCTGAGTGAGGGATGACATGGAAGCCAAACAATAAATACAGCGAAACGAAGGAAAAAATTGTTTTAGTGGAACAACTATTGGTATAGAGCAACGTGGGAAGTGGACACTAGCCAATGTTCATGTGTAAGTATGAATTTCTTAAGGGCAGAGTCGAATAATTTCCGTACGTAACCTTTGAAAAATTTGGGCACACCACAAATATAAAATATATAGCCACTAACGGTATATGGAGATCCCTGACTGTAGCACTCTCCTCCTTCCACTTTGTGTCGGAAAGGAAGGCGCTGGTTCACAAAACATTTTACCTGGGCCAGGCAGCATCCTGTCGCAAAGGTTGCCAGTTGGCGGGAAGTTGGTGGAGGAAGCCGTTTAAGAGGGAATGTTGTAAACTGGGCCTTTGTGCAAATGGTGGAAGGTCATATACCTCCATGCATTCTCATATTATAATATGGGTGATACAGAGTGGCTGCTGAACATGTTTAGCAAAGCCAAGACGGTAACCCGCTGATTCCAAGAAGTCGTCAGATTCTTGTAGCGAGTGGCAGAACATACATACTTCACGGGCACAACTGCCTGGGAAGCTTAATAGCATACTTTCAGAGATTTGAAATTGTCGGCCTGAAAAGATTAGATCTCTCTGTTATTGAGAGTTTGTGGTTCTGTCTTGGTAGATGTTCGTTTTTGCCCACGAACATTGATATGCTTACTGTGAGAACACGCCTCCCTATTTTGATACCTTCTTCTCTGATACAAGAGAGATTTCCAGTCGCTCATATACCTCCATGCATTCTCATGTTATAATATAGGATGATACAGAGTGGCTGGTGAACGTGTTTAGCAAAGCTAAGACGGTAACTCCCTTGATTCCAAGAAGTCGGCAGATTCTTGTAGCGAGTGGCAGAACATACATACTTCACTGGCACAACTGCCTGGGAAGCTTAATAGCATACTTTCAGAGATTTGAAATGGTCGGCCTGGAAAGATTAGATCTCTCTGTTATTGAGAGTTTGTGGCTCTGTCTTGGTAGATGTTCGTTTTTGCCCACGAACATTGATATGCTTACTGTGAGAACACGCCTCCCTATTTTGATACCTTCTTCTCTGATACAAGAGAGATTTCCAGTCGCTCATATACCTCCATGCATTCTCGTGTTATAATATGGGATGATACAGAGTGGCTGGTGAACGTGTTTAGCAAAGCTAAGACGGTAACTCCCTTGATTCCAAGAAGTCGGCAGATTCTTGTAGCGAGTGGCAGAACATACATACTTCACTGGCACAACTGCCTGGGAAGCTTAATGGCATACTTTCAGAGATTTGAAATGGTCGGCCTGGAAAGATTAGATCTCTCTGTTATTGAGAGTTTGTGGTTCTGTCTTGGTAGATGTTCGTTTTTGCCCACGAACATTGATATGCTTACTGTGAGAACACGCCTCCCTATTTTGATACCTTCTTCTCTGATACAAGAGAGATTTCCAGTCGCTCATATACCTCCATGCATTCTCGTGTTATAATATGGGATGATACAGAGTGGCTGGTGAACGTGTTTAGCAAAGCTAAGACGGTAACTCCCTTGATTCCAAGAAGTCGGCAGATTCTTGTAGCGAGTGGCAGAACATACATACTTCACTGGCACAACTGCCTGGGAAGCTTAATAGCATACTTTCAGAGATTTGAAATGGTCGGCCTGGAAAGATTAGATCTCTCTGTTATTGAGAGTTTGTGGTTCTGTCTTGGTAGATGTTCGTTTTTGCCCACGAACATTGATATGCTTACTGTGAGAACACGCCTCCCTATGTTGATACCTTCTTCTCTGATACAAGAGAGATTTCCAGTCGCTCATATACCTCCATGCATTCTCGTGTTATAATATGGGATGATACAGAGTGGCTGGTGAACGTGTTTAGCAAAGCTAAGACGGTAACTCCCTTGATTCCAAGAAGTCGGCAGATTCTTGTAGCGAGTGGCAGAACATACATACTTCACTGGCACAACTGCCTGGGAAGCTTAATAGCATACTTTCAGAGATTTGAAATGGTCGGCCTGGAAAGATTAGATCTCTCTGTTATTGAGAGTTTGTGGTTCTGTCTTGGTAGATGTTCGTTTTTGCCCACGAACATTGATATGCTTACTGTGAGAACACGCCTCCCTATTTTGATACCTTCTTCTCTGATACAAGAGAGATTTCCAGTCGCTCATATACCTCCATGCATTCTCGTGTTATAATATGGGATGATACAGAGTGGCTGGTGAACGTGTTTAGCAAAGCTAAGACGGTAACTCCCTTGATTCCAAGAGGTCGGCAGATTCTTGTAGCGAGTGGCAGAACATACATACTTCACTGGCACAACTGCCTGGGAAGCTTAATAGCATACTTTCAGAGATTTGAAATGGTCGGCCTGGAAAGATTAGATCTCTCTGTTATTGACAGTTTGTGGTTCTGTCTTGGTAGATGTTCGTTTTTGCCCACGAACATTGATATGCTTACTGTGAGAACACGCCTCCCTATTTTGATACCTTCTTCTCTGATACAAGAGAGATTTCCAGTCGCTCATATACCTCCATGCATTCTCGTGTTATAATATGGGATGATACAGAGTGGCTGGTGAACGTGTTTAGCAAAGCTAAGACGGTAACTCCCTTGATTCCAAGAAGTCGGCAGATTCTTGTAGCGAGTGGCAGAACATACATACTTCACTGGCACAACTGCCTGGGAAGCTTAATAGCATACTTTCAGAGATTTGAAATGGTCGGCCTGGAAAGATTAGATCTCTCTGTTATTGAGAGTTTGTGGTTCTGTCTTGGTAGATGTTCGTTTTTGCCCACGAACATTGATATGCTTACTGTGAGAACACGCCTCCCTATTTTGATACCTTCTTCTCTGATACAAGAGAGATTTCCAGTCGCTCATATACCTCCATGCATTCTCGTGTTATAATATGGGATGATACAGAGTGGCTGGTGAACGTGTTTAGCAAAGCTAAGACGGTAACTCCCTTGATTCCAAGAAGTCGGCAGATTCTTGTAGCGAGTGGCAGAACATACATACTTCACTGGCACAACTGCCTGGGAAGCTTAATAGCATACTTTCAGAGATTTGAAATGGTCGGCCTGGAAAGATTAGATCTCTCTGTTATTGAGAGTTTGTGGTTCTGTCTTGGTAGATGTTCGTTTTTGCCCACGAACATTGATATGCTTACTGTGAGAACACGCCTCCCTATTTTGATACCTTCTTCTCTGATACAAGAGAGATTTCCAGTCGCTCATATACCTCCATGCATTCTCGTGTTATAATATGGGATGATACAGAGTGGCTGGTGAACGTGTTTAGCAAAGCTAAGACGGTAACTCCCTTGATTCCATGAAGTCGGCAGATTCTTGTAGCGAGTGGCAGAACATACATACTTCACTGGCACAACTGCCTGGGAAGCTTAATAGCATACTTTCAGAGATTTGAAATGGTCGGCCTGGAAAGATTAGATCTCTCTGTTATTGAGAGTTTGTGGTTCTGTCTTGGTAGATGTTCGTTTTTGCCCACGAACATTGATATGCTTACTGTGAGAACACGCCTCCCTATTTTGATACCTTCTTCTCTGATACAAGAGAGATTTCCAGTCGCTCATATACCTCCATGCATTCTCGTGTTATAATATGGGATGATACAGAGTGGCTGGTGAACGTGTTTAGCAAAGCTAAGACGGTAACTCCCTTGATTCCAAGAAGTCGGCAGATTCTTGTAGCGAGTGGCAGAACATACATACTTCACTGGCACAACTGCCTGGGAAGCTTAATAGCATACTTTCAGAGATTTGAAATGGTCGGCCTGGAAAGATTAGATCTCTCTGTTATTGAGAGTTTGTGGTTCTGTCTTGGTAGATGTTTGTTTTTGACCACGAACATTGATATGCTTACTGTGAGAACACGCCTCCCTATTTTGATACCTTCTTCTCTGATACAAGAGAGATTTCCAGTCGCTCATATACCTCCATGCATTCTCGTGTTATAATATGGGATGATACAGAGTGGCTGGTGAACGTGTTTAGCAAAGCTAAGACGGTAACTCCCTTGATTCCAAGAAGTTGGCAGATTCTTGTAGCGAGTGGCAGAACATACATACTTCACTGGCACAACTGCCTGGGAAGCTTAATAGCATACTTTCAGAGATTTGAAATGGTCGGCCTGGAAAGATTAGATCTCTCTGTTATTGAGAGTTTGTGGTTCTGTCTTGGTAGATGTTCGTTTTTGCCCACGAACATTGATATGCTTACTGTGAGAACACGCCTCCCTATTTTGATACCTTCTTCTCTGATACAAGAGAGATTTCCAGTCGCTCATATACCTCCATGCATTCTCGTGTTATAATATGGGATGATACAGAGTGGCTGGTGAACGTGTTTAGCAAAGCTAAGACGGTAACTCCCTTGATTCCAAGAAGTCGGCAGATTCTTGTAGCGAGTGGCAGAACATACATACTTCACTGGCACAACTGCCTGGGAAGCTTAATAGCATACTTTCAGAGATTTGAAATGGTCGGCCTGGAAAGATTAGATCTCTCTGTTATTGAGAGTTTGTGGTTCTGTCTTGGTAGATGTTCGTTTTTGCCCACGAACATTGATATGCTTACTGTGAGAACACGCCTCCCTATTTTGATACCTTCTTCTCTGATACAAGAGAGATTTCCAGTCGCTCATATACCTCCATGCATTCTCGTGTTATAATATGGGATGATACAGAGTGGCTGGTGAACGTGTTTAGCAAAGCTAAGACGGTAACTCCCTTGATTCCAAGAAGTCGGCAGATTCTTGTAGCGAGTGGCAGAACATACATACTTCACTGGCACAACTGCCTGGGAAGCTTAATAGCATACTTTCAGAGATTTGAAATGGTCGGCCTGGAAAGATTAGATCTCTCTGTTATTGAGAGTTTGTGGTTCTGTCTTGGTAGATGTTCGTTTTTGCCCACGAACATTGATATGCTTACTGTGAGAACACGCCTCCCTATGTTGATACCTTCTTCTCTGATACAAGAGAGATTTCCAGTCGCTCATATACCTCCATGCATTCTCGTGTTATAATATGGGATGATACAGAGTGGCTGGTGAACGTGTTTAGCAAAGCTAAGACGGTAACTCCCTTGATTCCAAGAGGTCGGCAGATTCTTGTAGCGAGTGGCAGAACATACATACTTCACTGGCACAACTGCCTGGGAAGCTTAATAGCATACTTTCAGAGATTTGAAATGGTCGGCCTGGAAAGATTAGATCTCTCTGTTATTGAGAGTTTGTGGTTCTGTCTTGGTAGATGTTCGTTTTTGCCCACGAACATTGATATGCTTACTGTGAGAACACGCCTCCCTATTTTGATACCTTCTTCTCTGATACAAGAGAGATTTCCAGTCGCTCATATACCTCCATGCATTCTCGTGTTATAATATGGGATGATACAGAGTGGCTGGTGAACGTGTTTAGCAAAGCTAAGACGGTAACTCCCTTGATTCCAAGAAGTCGGCAGATTCTTGTAGCGAGTGGCAGAACATACATACTTCACTGGCACAACTGCCTGGGAAGCTTAATAGCATACTTTCAGAGATTTGAAATGGTCGGCCTGGAAAGATTAGATCTCTCTGTTATTGACAGTTTGTGGTTCTGTCTTGGTAGATGTTCGTTTTTGCCCACGAACATTGATATGCTTACTGTGAGAACACGCCTCCCTATTTTGATACCTTCTTCTCTGATACAAGAGAGATTTCCAGTCGCTCATATACCTCCATGCATTCTCGTGTTATAATATGGGATGATACAGAGTGGCTGGTGAACGTGTTTAGCAAAGCTAAGACGGTAACTCCCTTGATTCCAAGAAGTCGGCAGATTCTTGTAGCGAGTGGCAGAACATACATACTTCACTGGCACAACTGCCTGGGAAGCTTAATAGCATACTTTCAGAGATTTGAAATGGTCGGCCTGGAAAGATTAGATCTCTCTGTTATTGAGAGTTTGTGGTTCTGTCTTGGTAGATGTTCGTTTTTGCCCACGAACATTGATATGCTTACTGTGAGAACACGCCTCCCTATTTTGATACCTTCTTCTCTGATACAAGAGAGATTTCCAGTCGCTCATATACCTCCATGCATTCTCGTGTTATAATATGGGATGATACAGAGTGGCTGGTGAACGTGTTTAGCAAAGCTAAGACGGTAACTCCCTTGATTCCAAGAAGTCGGCAGATTCTTGTAGCGAGTGGCAGAACATACATACGTCACTGGCACAACTGCCTGGGAAGCTTAATAGCATACTTTCAGAGATTTGAAATGGTCGGCCTGGAAAGATTAGATCTCTCTGTTATTGAGAGTTTGTGGTTCTGTCTTGGTAGATGTTCGTTTTTGCCCACGAACATTGATATGCTTACTGTGAGAACACGCCTCCCTATGTTGATACCTTCTTCTCTGATACAAGAGAGATTTCCAGTCGCTCATATACCTCCATGCATTCTCGTGTTATAATATGGGATGATACAGAGTGGCTGGTGAACGTGTTTAGCAAAGCTAAGACGGTAACTCCCTTGATTCCAAGAAGTCGGCAGATTCTTGTAGCGAGTGGCAGAACATACATACTTCACTGGCACAACTGCCTGGGAAGCTTAATAGCATACTTTCAGAGATTTGAAATGGTCGGCCTGGAAAGATTAGATCTCTCTGTTATTGAGAGTTTGTGGTTCTGTCTTGGTAGATGTTCGTTTTTGCCCACGAACATTGATATGCTTACTGTGAGAACACGCCTCCCTATTTTGATACCTTCTTCTCTGATACAAGAGAGATTTCCAGTCGCTCATATACCTCCATGCATTCTCGTGTTATAATATGGGATGATACAGAGTGGCTGGTGAACGTGTTTAGCAAAGCTAAGACGGTAACTCCCTTGATTCCAAGAAGTCGGCAGATTCTTGTAGCGAGTGGCAGAACATACATACTTCACTGGCACAACTGCCTGGGAAGCTTAATAGCATACTTTCAGAGATTTGAAATGGTCGGCCTGGAAAGATTAGATCTCTCTGTTATTGAGAGTTTGTGGTTCTGTCTTGGTAGATGTTCGTTTTTGCCCACGAACATTGATATGCTTACTGTGAGAACACGCCTCCCTATTTTGATACCTTCTTCTCTGATACAAGAGAGATTTCCAGTCGCTCATATACCTCCATGCATTCTCGTGTTATAATATGGGATGATACAGAGTGGCTGGTGAACGTGTTTAGCAAAGCTAAGACGGTAACTCCCTTGATTCCAAGAAGTCGGCAGATTCTTGTAGCGAGTGCCAGAACATACATACTTCACTGGCACAACTGCCTGGGAAGCTTAATAGCATACTTTCAGAGATTTGAAATGGTCGGCCTGGAAAGATTAGATCTCTCTGTTATTGAGAGTTTGTGGTTCTGTCTTGGTAGATGTTCGTTTTTGCCCACGAACATTGATATGCTTACTGTGAGAACACGCCTCCCTATGTTGATACCTTCTTCTCTGATACAAGAGAGATTTCCAGTCGCTCATATACCTCCATGCATTCTCGTGTTATAATATGGGATGATACAGAGTGGCTGGTGAACGTGTTTAGCAAAGCTAAGACGGTAACTCCCTTGATTCCAAGAGGTCGGCAGATTCTTGTAGCGAGTGGCAGAACATACATACTTCACTGGCACAACTGCCTGGGAAGCTTAATAGCATACTTTCAGAGATTTGAAATGGTCGGCCTGGAAAGATTAGATCTCTCTGTTATTGAGAGTTTGTGGTTCTGTCTTGGTAGATGTTCGTTTTTGCCCACGAACATTGATATGCTTACTGTGAGAACACGCCTCCCTATTTTGATACCTTCTTCTCTGATACAAGAGAGATTTCCAGTCGCTCATATACCTCCATGCATTCTCGTGTTATAATATGGGATGATACAGAGTGGCTGGTGAACGTGTTTAGCAAAGCTAAGACGGTAACTCCCTTGATTCCAAGAAGTCGGCAGATTCTTGTAGCGAGTGGCAGAACATACATACTTCACTGGCACAACTGCCTGGGAAGCTTAATAGCATACTTTCAGAGATTTGAAATGGTCGGCCTGGAAAGATTAGATCTCTCTGTTATTGAGAGTTTGTGGTTCTGTCTTGGTAGATGTTCGTTTTTGCCCACGAACATTGATATGCTTACTGTGAGAACACGCCTCCCTATTTTGATACCTTCTTCTCTGATACAAGAGAGATTTCCAGTCGCTCATATACCTCCATGCATTCTCGTGTTATAATATGGGATGATACAGAGTGGCTGGTGAACGTGTTTAGCAAAGCTAAGACGGTAACTCCCTTGATTCCAAGAAGTCGGCAGATTCTTGTAGCGAGTGCCAGAACATACATACTTCACTGGCACAACTGCCTGGGAAGCTTAATAGCATACTTTCAGAGATTTGAAATGGTCGGCCTGGAAAGATTAGATCTCTCTGTTATTGAGAGTTTGTGGTTCTGTCTTGGTAGATGTTCGTTTTTGCCCACGAACATTGATATGCTTACTGTGAGAACACGCCTCCCTATGTTGATACCTTCTTCTCTGATACAAGAGAGATTTCCAGTCGCTCATATACCTCCATGCATTCTCGTGTTATAATATGGGATGATACAGAGTGGCTGGTGAACGTGTTTAGCAAAGCTAAGACGGTAACTCCCTTGATTCCAAGAGGTCGGCAGATTCTTGTAGCGAGTGGCAGAACATACATACTTCACTGGCACAACTGCCTGGGAAGCTTAATAGCATACTTTCAGAGATTTGAAATGGTCGGCCTGGAAAGATTAGATCTCTCTGTTATTGAGAGTTTGTGGTTCTGTCTTGGTAGATGTTCGTTTTTGCCCACGAACATTGATATGCTTACTGTGAGAACACGCCTCCCTATTTTGATACCTTCTTCTCTGATACAAGAGAGATTTCCAGTCGCTCATATACCTCCATGCATTCTCGTGTTATAATATGGGATGATACAGAGTGGCTGGTGAACGTGTTTAGCAAAGCTAAGACGGTAACTCCCTTGATTCCAAGAAGTCGGCAGATTCTTGTAGCGAGTGGCAGAACATACATACTTCACTGGCACAACTGCCTGGGAAGCTTAATAGCATACTTTCAGAGATTTGAAATGGTCGGCCTGGAAAGATTAGATCTCTCTGTTATTGACAGTTTGTGGTTCTGTCTTGGTAGATGTTCGTTTTTGCCCACGAACATTGATATGCTTACTGTGAGAACACGCCTCCCTATTTTGATACCTTCTTCTCTGATACAAGAGAGATTTCCAGTCGCTCATATACCTCCATGCATTCTCGTGTTATAATATGGGATGATACAGAGTGGCTGGTGAACGTGTTTAGCAAAGCTAAGACGGTAACTCCCTTGATTCCAAGAAGTCGGCAGATTCTTGTAGCGAGTGGCAGAACATACATACTTCACTGGCACAACTGCCTGGGAAGCTTAATAGCATACTTTCAGAGATTTGAAATGGTCGGCCTGGAAAGATTAGATCTCTCTGTTATTGAGAGTTTGTGGTTCTGTCTTGGTAGATGTTCGTTTTTGCCCACGAACATTGATATGCTTACTGTGAGAACACGCCTCCCTATTTTGATACCTTCTTCTCTGATACAAGAGAGATTTCCAGTCGCTCATATACCTCCATGCATTCTCGTGTTATAATATGGGATGATACAGAGTGGCTGGTGAACGTGTTTAGCAAAGCTAAGACGGTAACTCCCTTGATTCCAAGAAGTCGGCAGATTCTTGTAGCGAGTGGCAGAACATACATACGTCACTGGCACAACTGCCTGGGAAGCTTAATAGCATACTTTCAGAGATTTGAAATGGTCGGCCTGGAAAGATTAGATCTCTCTGTTATTGAGAGTTTGTGGTTCTGTCTTGGTAGATGTTCGTTTTTGCCCACGAACATTGATATGCTTACTGTGAGAACACGCCTCCCTATGTTGATACCTTCTTCTCTGATACAAGAGAGATTTCCAGTCGCTCATATACCTCCATGCATTCTCGTGTTATAATATGGGATGATACAGAGTGGCTGGTGAACGTGTTTAGCAAAGCTAAGACGGTAACTCCCTTGATTCCAAGAAGTCGGCAGATTCTTGTAGCGAGTGGCAGAACATACATACTTCACTGGCACAACTGCCTGGGAAGCTTAATAGCATACTTTCAGAGATTTGAAATGGTCGGCCTGGAAAGATTAGATCTCTCTGTTATTGAGAGTTTGTGGTTCTGTCTTGGTAGATGTTCGTTTTTGCCCACGAACATTGATATGCTTACTGTGAGAACACGCCTCCCTATGTTGATACCTTCTTCTCTGATACAAGAGAGATTTCCAGTCGCTCATATACCTCCATGCATTCTCGTGTTATAATATGGGATGATACAGAGTGGCTGGTGAACGTGTTTAGCAAAGCTAAGACGGTAACTCCCTTGATTCCAAGAGGTCGGCAGATTCTTGTAGCGAGTGGCAGAACATACATACTTCACTGGCACAACTGCCTGGGAAGCTTAATAGCATACTTTCAGAGATTTGAAATGGTCGGCCTGGAAAGATTAGATCTCTCTGTTATTGAGAGTTTGTGGTTCTGTCTTGGTAGATGTTCGTTTTTGCCCACGAACATTGATATGCTTACTGTGAGAACACGCCTCCCTATTTTGATACCTTCTTCTCTGATACAAGAGAGATTTCCAGTCGCTCATATACCTCCATGCATTCACGTGTTATAATATGGGATGATACAGAGTGGCTGGTGAACGTGTTTAGCAAAGCTAAGACGGTAACTCCCTTGATTCCAAGAAGTCGGCAGATTCTTGTAGCGAGTGCCAGAACATACATACTTCACTGGCACAACTGCCTGGGAAGCTTAATAGCATACTTTCAGAGATTTGAAATGGTCGGCCTGGAAAGATTAGATCTCTCTGTTATTGAGAGTTTGTGGTTCTGTCTTGGTAGATGTTCGTTTTTGCCCACGAACATTGATATGCTTACTGTGAGAACACGCCTCCCTATTTTGATACCTTCTTCTCTGATACAAGAGAGATTTCCAGTCGCTCATATACCTCCATGCATTCTCGTGTTATAATATGGGATGATACAGAGTGGCTGGTGAACGTGTTTAGCAAAGCTAAGACGGTAACTCCCTTGATTCCAAGAAGTCGGCAGATTCTTGTAGCGAGTGGCAGAACATACATACTTCACTGGCACAACTGCCTGGGAAGCTTAATAGCATACTTTCAGAGATTTGAAATGGTCGGCCTGGAAAGATTAGATCTCTCTGTTATTGAGAGTTTGTGGTTCTGTCTTGGTAGATGTTCGTTTTTGCCCACGAACATTGATATGCTTACTGTGAGAACACGCCTCCCTATTTTGATACCTTCTTCTCTGATACAAGAGAGATTTCCAGTCGCTCATATACCTCCATGCATTCTCGTGTTATAATATGGGATGATACAGAGTGGCTGGTGAACGTGTTTAGCAAAGCTAAGACGGTAACTCCCTTGATTCCAAGAAGTCGGCAGATTCTTGTAGCGAGTGGCAGAACATACATACTTCACTGGCACAACTGCCTGGGAAGCTTAATAGCATACTTTCAGAGATTTGAAATGGTCGGCCTGGAAAGATTAGATCTCTCTGTTATTGAGAGTTTGTGGTTCTGTCTTGGTAGATGTTCGTTTTTGCCCACGAACATTGATATGCTTACTGTGAGAACACGCCTCCCTATTTTGATACCTTCTTCTCTGATACAAGAGAGATTTCCAGTCGCTCATATACCTCCATGCATTCTCGTGTTATAATATGGGATGATACAGAGTGGCTGGTGAACGTGTTTAGCAAAGCTAAGACGGTAACTCCCTTGATTCCAAGAAGTCGGCAGATTCTTGTAGCGAGTGGCAGAACATACATACTTCACTGGCACAAATGCCTGGGAAGCTTAATAGCATACTTTCAGAGATTTGAAATGGTCGGCCTGGAAAGATTAGATCTCTCTGTTATTGAGAGTTTGTGGTTCTGTCTTGGTAGATGTTCGTTTTTGCCCACGAACATTGATATGCTTACTGTGAGAACACGCCTCCCTATTTTGATACCTTCTTCTCTGATACAAGAGAGATTTCCAGTCGCTCATATACCTCCATGCATTCTCGTGTTATAATATGGGATGATACAGAGTGGCTGGTGAACGTGTTTAGCAAAGCTAAGACGGTAACTCCCTTGATTCCAAGAAGTCGGCAGATTCTTGTAGCGAGTGGCAGAACATACATACTTCACTGGCACAACTGCCTGGGAAGCTTAATAGCATACTTTCAGAGATTTGAAATGGTCGGCCTGGAAAGATTAGATCTCTCTGTTATTGAGAGTTTGTGGTTCTGTCTTGGTAGATGTTCGTTTTTGCCCACGAACATTGATATGCTTACTGTGAGAACACGCCTCCCTATGTTGATACCTTCTTCTCTGATACAAGAGAGATTTCCAGTCGCTCATATACCTCCATGCATTCTCGTGTTATAATATGGGATGATACAGAGTGGCTGGTGAACGTGTTTAGCAAAGCTAAGACGGTAACTCCCTTGATTCCAAGAGGTCGGCAGATTCTTGTAGCGAGTGGCAGAACATACATACTTCACTGGCACAACTGCCTGGGAAGCTTAATAGCATACTTTCAGAGATTTGAAATGGTCGGCCTGGAAAGATTAGATCTCTCTGTTATTGAGAGTTTGTGGTTCTGTCTTGGTAGATGTTCGTTTTTGCCCACGAACATTGATATGCTTACTGTGAGAACACGCCTCCCTATTTTGATACCTTCTTCTCTGATACAAGAGAGATTTCCAGTCGCTCATATACCTCCATGCATTCTCGTGTTATAATATGGGATGATACAGAGTGGCTGGTGAACGTGTTTAGCAAAGCTAAGACGGTAACTCCCTTGATTCCAAGAAGTCGGCAGATTCTTGTAGCGAGTGGCAGAACATACATACTTCACTGGCACAACTGCCTGGGAAGCTTAATAGCATACTTTCAGAGATTTGAAATGGTCGGCCTGGAAAGATTAGATCTCTCTGTTATTGAGAGTTTGTGGTTCTGTCTTGGTAGATGTTCGTTTTTGCCCACGAACATTGATATGCTTACTGTGAGAACACGCCTCCCTATTTTGATACCTTCTTCTCTGATACAAGAGAGATTTCCAGTCGCTCATATACCTCCATGCATTCTCGTGTTATAATATGGGATGATACAGAGTGGCTGGTGAACGTGTTTAGCAAAGCTAAGACGGTAACTCCCTTGATTCCAAGAAGTCGGCAGATTCTTGTAGCGAGTGGCAGAACATACATACTTCACTGGCACAACTGCCTGGGAAGCTTAATAGCATACTTTCAGAGATTTGAAATGGTCGGCCTGGAAAGATTAGATCTCTCTGTTATTGAGAGTTTGTGGTTCTGTCTTGGTAGATGTTCGTTTTTGCCCACGAACATTGATATGCTTACTGTGAGAACACGCCTCCCTATTTTGATACCTTCTTCTCTGATACAAGAGAGATTTCCAGTCGCTCATATACCTCCATGCATTCTCGTGTTATAATATGGGATGATACAGAGTGGCTGGTGAACGTGTTTAGCAAAGCTAAGACGGTAACTCCCTTGATTCCAAGAAGTCGGCAGATTCTTGTAGCGAGTGGCAGAACATACATACTTCACTGGCACAACTGCCTGGGAAGCTTAATAGCATACTTTCAGAGATTTGAAATGGTCGGCCTGGAAAGATTAGATCTCTCTGTTATTGAGAGTTTGTGGTTCTGTCTTGGTAGATGTTCGTTTTTGCCCACGAACATTGATATGCTTACTGTGAGAACACGCCTCCCTATTTTGATACCTTCTTCTCTGATACAAGAGAGATTTCCAGTCGCTCATATACCTCCATGCATTCTCGTGTTATAATATGGGATGATACAGAGTGGCTGGTGAACGTGTTTAGCAAAGCTAAGACGGTAACTCCCTTGATTCCAAGAAGTCGGCAGATTCTTGTAGCGAGTGGCAGAACATACATACTTCACTGGCACAACTGCCTGGGAAGCTTAATAGCATACTTTCAGAGATTTGAAATGGTCGGCCTGGAAAGATTAGATCTCTCTGTTATTGAGAGTTTGTGGTTCTGTCTTGGTAGATGTTCGTTTTTGCCCACGAACATTGATATGCTTACTGTGAGAACACGCCTCCCTATTTTGATACCTTCTTCTCCGATACAAGAGAGATTTCCAGTCGCTCATATACCTCCATGCATTCTCGTGTTATAATATGGGATGATACAGAGTGGCTGGTGAACGTGTTTAGCAAAGCTAAGACGGTAACTCCCTTGATTCCAAGAGGTCGGCAGATTCTTGTAGCGAGTGGCAGAACATACATACTTCACTGGCACAACTGCCTGGGAAGCTTAATAGCATACTTTCAGAGATTTGAAATGGTCGGCCTGGAAAGATTAGATCTCTCTGTTATTGAGAGTTTGTGGTTCTGTCTTGGTAGATGTTCGTTTTTGCCCACGAACATTGATATGCTTACTGTGAGAACACGCCTCCCTATTTTGATACCTTCTTCTCTGATACAAGAGAGATTTGGAGTCGCTGATTGGCTTCTCTCAGGATATGCGAAGTGGAGGCTTACTCCTCCAGCTAGGGAAACCTGGTGCTGTGTCTGGATTGGCTACCAGGTCAACAAAACATTCAAAATGAGAGATTCAATGAGTAGAGGATAGTTTGACTGGCTTGTGCAATGTTGGGGCTGTTTCGTCTTTGCTAATTCGGCTGCCATACCGAGGATTGATGCAAAGCGGTAGTGTTTCTTTGCGTTCTTCATCATCAGGTCCTCCCCTGATTTGTACGGGGTACAATGTCACCCTCATCTTAAATCTAAAATTGACAAAAGACCACACACACCAACATTGAAAACACTTTGAAATTGACTCACGTTTTTACTTTGTCTTCTTCATTTGTGTTAAGTCTCACTATGTTTCACATGTCTTTTGAATCTTATTTGTTTTGTGTTAACTCCATTCACACTGCCGTACCAAAGGAACTAGGTTAGCAGGATGTTTGTATAGAATTTGTCTTGTTATTATCTCTACGGAAGATCGGATCACTGCAAGTGCTTGAGCAGTTGCAACAAAATTTCTTAGGCAGAAAATGCTCAGTGCTCAATGATATTGTATTGTGGATAGGGAAACAAATCATCTCTGACCTGAAGTGGCCGTGCGGTTAAAGGCGCTGCAGTCTGGAACCGCAAGACCGCTACGGTCGCAGGTTCGAATCCTGCCTCGGGCATGGATGTTTGTGATGTCCTTAGGTTAGTTAGGTTTAACTAGTTCTAAGTTCTAGGGGACTAATGACCTCGGCAGTTGAGTCCCATAGTGCTCAGAGCCATTTGAACGATTTGAACCATCTCTGAACCTCTGCCTCGGTGTGAATGGTTAGTTAAATGTCTGCATGACCTTTTAACCATTCAGTCATTGTATTTATGGTCAGGGTTGAATGTCAAATAAATGAGGGTCGAAAGGAACAATTGGGACTCCTAGCAAGTCACAAAACTTTTGTAGGCATTCTTCAGTGAGTGTGTGTGTGTGTGAACCTTGTTTGAATGAGGCCAAGACAGGGTGTGGTACTCGTATATTTTGATTTTGGCTTGGCAAAGCTGTCATGGTCCAGGATGTTAGTCTCAAAGAACCAGTTAAAGTGTCATATTTTCTTCTGCCCCGGGTCATACTAACCTCTTTATTGAAGTGTGACACTCCACTTAGAGAAATTATTGGATAACGGGTCGGTAGTATGCCACTTTCTTACTTTAATAACATTGTCAGATTAATATATTTTAGGTCATGATCTTGGTGTCCTCCTGTACTAAATTTGGTATGTGATGTTTATGACTTTTTTACGTAAGGAAACTGTGGGGAGAATGTTCTTATAACTGAATTTTTAAGCCGTAGGGAACTTGTACACAATGTGACGGAGAATAGGGAGACAGATGAATTGGGGTCCTTAAATTCTTAGTACAGTGACTAGGTTGTGTGAGTGATTCTGGGAAACAACACTCAGTGGATCGTACTATCAGAGTGACTTGTGGCCATAACACTCTCCTTATTCCACTTAAGGTTGGATAGGAGAACGCCAGTTCGCAAAACATTTCACCTTGGCAAGGCGGCAGTCGGTCACGAAGGTGGCCAGTTGGCAAACAGTTAATGGAGAAAGCCATTTAAGACAGAATGCTATAAACCGAACCATTGTCGAAACGGTGCAGGGATCATAAAACTGTGCTTTCTCTTGTTAGAAGATAGGACGATTCGGGCGGAGTAGATGGTGTACGTTGTTTACTGGAGGAAAGACTGTTACTTCCCTGATGCCTGGAAGTCTCTAGGTTCTTTTAGTGAGCGGCAAAAATATTAGTAATTCATGGGAAACTTAACAGCTTTCTTTCAGAAATTGGAAATTGTCAGCCCGGAAAGATTCTTTCAGAAACTTAAAATGGTGAGTCAGGAAATATTAGAGCTCTCTGTAAATGAGAGACTGTGGTCCTGCCTAGGTAGATTTTTATTTTATCTTTTGCCCAAACATGGATGTGTTTACGTGAGAATGACGCTTCCCTAGTCCAAAATCTTATTTTTTCCAAGATGTGGAGTCGCTGCCTGGCTGACGGGCTTCTCTCCTGAAATGTAAAGTGTAGGCTTGATCCTCCAACGTGGGAAACCCAGTGCTGTGTCTGGATTTGCTGCCAGGCCAACAGAAAATTCAAGAGGGAGATTCGAAGAGTAGAGAATAGTTCGAGCGGCTTGTGTAATGTGGGGGCAGTTTCGGTATCGCTAATTTGGCTCCCACATTGAGGCTTGGTGGAGAGTGGTGTTTCTTTGCGATATTCGTCTTCTGGTCCTCGCCTGGTGGAGAACTTCAGGTCTTTCCCTAGTGGGTGGGATTTGTGGTCTGTATCTTGTGACAGACTATGAGCCAGTGGAACTGCATATCATCCCGGAGGTATTGTTTGTCACAATGGTGAACTTACCCATCTAGAGTCAGCTGCCTCACATTTGACACGTCCAGCATGCACCGTCATGCCTGTGAGTCAAATTGGCTTGGCCAGACTTCCGAACAGGTTAAAGTGGCTCTGAGCACTATGGGACTAACTCATCAGTCGCCTAGAACTTAGAACTACTTAAACCTAACTAACTTAAGGATATCACACACATCCACGCCCGAGGCAGGATTCGAACCTGCGACCGTAGCGGTCGCGTGGTTCCAGACGTAGCGCCTAGAACCGCTCGGCCACTACAGCCGGCTTTCCTAACTGGTACACCTCACACAGAAATCTGCCATTATTTGTGTTATCTAATAAGGATATTTCTCGCATTCTGACAGAACGCCAGATCTCATAGTTTGCAAATTTTCGTGGACGCATCAGAACATTACAGCTGCCGCCCGTCTTGCTCCTCGCCGTTTTCTACCGTACCGCCGCCTGAATAAAGGTGAGAGGGTAAAATACAGCTGCACTAGCGTACGGTTGTAAAATGACATTCACAGCTTCCTATTATCGGGTGAATCATCGTTTGTGGTACACTTGCTCGTAGCTGATTCCATTTGAACAGAGGGGGGTCTCACAGTGGATTTATGTAAATAAATTTCAGATTGTGTTGTAAGAGGGATTAATTCAGTGGAGAATTTGCATAGCTTCCACACCAATGTATGCTTTGGCAATCAAACACCATCCTCTTTCTGTGTTTTTAATTTTTTGTGTTACATTTAACAGCTCGTTTTAATTATAAAAGGATTGATAAAACTTATCATTCTTTCGAAAACTTAAATAAGCCTGTTTTCTCATTCATACTCCCTCAGCTATTCACTGTTTTTATTTTAATGTTGTGGTACATCAGTCTACCAGCAATTTAAGATTGTATCTTATTAATACAATTAATTAGTTTATTAATTTGATTTCTGAAAGTGACTGCAGGCATAGGCAACGAAAGTGCCATCAGTAAATTCATTAGTTTAATATATAAAAATTAAGGGTGCAGCACACGATTTGAAGATTATTTCTTTATGTGAAGATAATAACATTTAGATTGACTGAGACATATATTTATGACTGAAGCGAGCTATTTTACTTGATGAAAACCGAGAGAGCTGCCTTCAAACGAGGTATTAATCACCACTAGTTTCATTCATGACATGGTCACATTTACAGACTACACATTGTTGACCTTTCAACACACATTGTTCTTAAAAATCAGCGTAAAGGGAAATTCTGGAAGTCTCTTAGCATCTAGGGCAAAGCTGGTGTCATAAATTACGCAACGGTCTTCGATAAAATAACAGGGGAACAACAGCAGAATGTAACCCCGACATCTGCATTATGTCTCCTGAGGAACGACTCAACGGTTTGTCATGTAACTAGTGGTGGTCGTTGAATCATTTTGACGCAGCTGTTGTGCTTTTCATCAGATGGAATGTATTACCACAACTTTCCTGCCCCTCATACCGAGAGAGTACCAATTAAGGAAACTTTATCACTTTTTAAGTTTCAAAGACTGCTTGTTAGTGTCTTTGTGTTTTGCAGGCGACCGACAGACGACGCTTCCAATTTTAGAGATATATTTCCAATATTTTCAAAACTAATTAAGGAAATTAAATTGACTTTTGATAAATTACTGCCTGTATGGCAGTCTCCATTAAAACACAGTCGTCAACAAGAGCCTCTCCCCTCCCCCTCAAACGCAAAGTTATACTTACAATGTGAAATAAGTGATACAAAGGGGTCGCCAGGGTAGTTCTTTCAGAACTTGTTGCCTAAGATCCTGTTACGTTGGTCATTAAAAGCAACGCACCCTGATCAGTCGTCTGTTTCTCTCTGCGAAGGAGTTTATACGATAGGACCCAGGAGTAGCACCTCTTCGAAGGAACAAACAGCGCTTTCACGGTCGGTATAGTTAGTCACCAGACTATGTGAACGAACGATATGTTGGGACGCCGAGTTGGTGGAGGCCCAGTAGCTCAGCTAAGTCTCCTGTTATATCGAAAGTCGCTCTCTTACTCGTTGAGGAGCAGTAGCTCGTCAGTTCAACAACCGTGTCTTGATTATACGACCGTGCCACGAGGTCATCCTCGCTGCCACTAAGGAAATGCCAAATTCTCTACTGACTTCCTATCATTACTCGAAGATGTAGTTCTCTCTCTCTCGCGTGAACCCTCGTCTCATGATCTGAGGCTTATATTTACGTGTGACTTCTATAATCCTATTATCAGACCAATATCTACTTGAGATGTTCTTGTATTTACATTACTTGAAGTAAGTGCTCTTTGCTACCTATTTCAACATAATTAAATTGTTCATTGAGTGTGACTCATTTAAAGACCACAACAATTAGGTCTTATTCTAGACTGAGTATGGTTCTTTAGTGAGTAGTGTTTTGAACTCCTATCTTGTTCTGTAATTCTATACGTAGCATTAGTCATGTCAATTATGATTAAGCAGAAAGTCTTGACTTAATTTTACCCTCCAGGAGGAAACAAAATCCGACACTTCGAGCCTCATCAGGACTAGAAGTTATCTAGCTGTTTACCTATTCTAGCAAAACACTGGTGAGCACAGGTAAGAGAACTGCGGCTATTCCGCTAAATTGTAGATTGTCGTTTGACGCGAATACAATAAGTTGAAAGCTATTCCCCTTACATGATATAAATAATCTTTCTTTTCCTTGCTCTTGACTACTAAGTATTCCTATTAAGAAATACTCATGTCAAGATATAGTTGGTTTACGAATGGTATTAAGCGTTATACACAGTCACTAATACTATGGGTATTTGGAGTCAGGAAAACGGCAAAGGAGAAAGCCTTTGTTTTATAAAACATCCCTTAGGTAAGTGAGCACGCTAATACCATGGTTAAGACCGGGAATAGGCTCAGATGTAGCAAGACAAATGTGCGAATACGTCGGACTCTACCTTGGTGTATTTTGATACGAAATTTACAGTATGAAATATCCAGGTTTCACGTCTGCCATTCTCTGTAAAATCATATTTCAAGGCTGAAGCAATATTAAAATTCAATTGAAGGTGAAATGTAATTCTCAGCAAAAAAAAATAAAAAATAAATAAATAAATAAAATAAAATAAAATAAAATAAAATAAAATAAAGTAAAATAAAATAAATAAGTAAATAAAAAAAGATTCAGACTACAGGACTACTCATTTGAAATTGTCTTTACACTTACTGAAACCGGACTGAAGCCTGGATAAGACTCCATTGAATTCTAAGAAAAAAAAGAAAAGAAAAAAACAGGCACTTCGTAACATTCAGTTTTACTCGCGTTTACAGTAGATTCCTCCGTTTCTCAAGGCCATCGGATAAAATTTTCACCGAAGTTACGAAAGAGTATATATGTACATCATTAAGCTATTGAGAAGCCTGTCGAAACGAAAAAGTAATTTCCTACTGGTCAAGGTAGTTGTCATTTACGTAGCCTGCATGTGAGCTACCTAACAGTACCAAACTATGTCTGCTCGTCAACACTGAGTAACTGTTTTGTCCCGTCAGTAACAGAACTTACGTGTGCTGTGCATAGCTGTAATATACGCACTGAATTCCCGATGGGTTGTTATAACATAACTGGCGAATTATCTGACTGAGCAACATTCCATAGCTACTAGGGCTCTCCACTGTTACTAATAAGGAGTGGGTTCCTGTTTCGTCCATATTCACCTGAATCTCACATCATACCGTTAAATCACGTAAGGGGACCATTGATTGTTTCCTTAAAGAAGTAACAGCGGTTTGGGTCTACCTACGCTCTATTCCCGAAGTAATACTGTTAACGAACTGAACCAGTAGGAAACGTCGCAGCAGTTTACATTCCCTTCTTTCCACTGTTTTCCATCTACTCGCAGTGTGTTTGAACGATCTATTAGACACTGCACTAACTGCGCTAATGCGCAGCATTATGTGTTCATCTGAACTCATAAAACCTATTTAGATATAAACTGAAGAAAGTGAAATGGTATCCAGAAACGCATCGAACACATTGAGATAAAGATTCAGACTACAGGACTACTCATTTGGAATTGTCTTTACACTTACTGAAACTGGGCTGAAGCCTGGATAAGACTCCATTGAATTCTAAGAAAAAAAAAAAGAAAAGAAAAAAACAGGCGAAGTGCATGTTCATTTCTGTAAGTGTAGCGGAAAGGGTAGTCTCCGGGTGGGTTGCTTGCTCAGCGGCGTGCTGCATTCGCCTATCTCTTGCATTACGAATATTACGAAGTCGCCGAAGGCAGTCAATACGTATATACACAGAGTCACATTGATGGAACTTAAAACTGGTTCACCTAAGAGTACTGTGTCTTCCGACATAATCAAAAAGCTCTTCTGATTATAAGATACCTTCAGATTCGCTAAGTATACAGCGATACGCCGTTTTTCAGCTGCGACACTTTTTAATATCAGAGCAGCACAAAGACTAAGTTTCCACAATTATTTCTTTTATATAATGTAGTCACTGCCTTGCCCTAGAATTATTACAGTGTACGGCTTCCTCCGGTATCACGGAATTTAGTCCCTGAAGTCTTAATATATTGCCTGTGAGTTTGTCCCTTCTATTCAGAGATTATCTAGTATTCCTTTCCTTGCCGATCCTGCCCAGAACTTATAAATTTTTGGGGTTTCAAGTCCACTTTTCCTTAATTAGACGTCTGTCTCTCTAGTGTCTCTGATACTATTACAGTACTTTCGGCGGTGATTTGTCTCCTCAGCCTGTGCTAGTCTGATTTTAATGTCATCCTTGTTCGTCTGTCACACGTTATTCTGCTTTCGTGGTATCAGGGTCCCTTCATAACACAGTACTTTAACTTTGTCTACTTCTTGGTTTCTACTTTTTACAGTTTTGAACATGGCTGTTATTCAGAAACCGTATATTACTTTCAATATAAGATTAAACAGCCCACCGGTTGCACATGAACGTTAGGTATATTGACCTAGGTTTCGACACCTACTAGGGGTACATTCACAGAATAAACAGTTGCTAAATCGTAAAATTACATTGCCACCTTGTGGCTTTTGTCACGGTACCCAGCTGCGAACAACATCAAACTATCTGATGTTCTCATCTGTGAGCTCGTAGCAAAATCTAAAGACTTGAGCATAGCTGCTCAGTATTCTGACTACGGCTTTTTAGTAATGTAACTTTACGATTTAACAACTGTTCATTCAGATGTTTCCACTTTCTGTTAGGTTTATGGTCATTCTCATTTCTGCTACAATTAATTACTGTTGTCTTTCTTTGGTTCATTCTGAGTCCGTATTCCGTGTTCATTGTATTCTCTATTCCATTCAATACGTCTTGGAATTTTCCCTCTCTTCCAGCGATATACCAGTGTTGTTAGTGAATCTTATCGATGATATTATGTAATCCAGAACTTTAACCATAAACCTTTCCTAGAGTCATATCATTCTAAATGTGGCATATTTGGTTTCAACTGTTCGAATTTAGATTGCTTCCCTTTCATGTCACTTTCATTCCTAAGCAGCCCAAGCTTTTAGCGTTTCTACTTGATTCGTAAGATTTTTTATAATTTTTGCTTCTTCCATTGCTTTTAATTTCCCTAATATTTTGCCGTTTAGTAGGTTGATTAGCAGGTGAGAGATATAGTATCTCGAAGTCAGCTTTATGAATACACATTCTAACTATAATGCAACATTACAACAATCTCATTTAATAAATGAATTAGGGCAATGAGTCACGATCTCTAAAGCAGTCGTCGTCGATGGGGCGTTAAAACCTAATCATTGTTCTATTTTGTTCCATCACTGTTTCGAGTTCATGGCTGTTCTTGCAAAGAAAGAGCATAAAATCTCCAGGGAGACGTATTATGTTCTTGCCTGGCGGTATATGTGATACGCAGATAACGTTCGCTTTGAGGACTCAGAATCCGTTTCTTGCACTAAATATTTCACTTTGCAAGCAGACGTAATTTTTCTAGCTCTCTAAAACAGAACTGTTGAGGGTTTTGTAAGATTATGGAGAATGGGGAGGATATAAGGATGAACGGATAAGGGAGTAGGCTGCTAAGTGATGTATCCGAAACCGAAGTAGGTGAATAGGAAAATGCTAGACTCACCTACAAATAGTACCAGATGCATTGCAGTTGTCAAATGTTAACCATGTTGTTGTGAACTTTTATGAAGAAACGTGAAAATCATATCTGAGGCATACAGAGCCCATTTTCGCTTTCGATGATGAATTTTTACATGGAGAATTTTGTAGAGGTAATGATGTTTTAAAACTGATACTGCTCTGAAGGTATGACGACACATTCATTTTATGGAGCCCTTGGTGACGATAAATTCGTCGAGTTCTTGGAGCATAGGAAATATTTCTCCATGGGTCAGTTTTAGGACATTGTTGAATTATGAATGAAGAAAGAGTTTTTGTTGCATTCTGTGTGTCGTAAATATATCATATTTGCCGGCCATCATCATAGACAGATTATTAGCGTCTTTGGGCTAGTTCACAGAGCCCAAGTAGTACCTGACACTGACAGCCTACACGACGAGTTGAAACTTTGGACTTTGGGAGTCTGTGTCAGGACAAGTGGATAACACATCAGATTAAGAGTGCTGAGAGTATCAAAAGTAACAGCTGGAAGAGAATAGAGATGTAAAGTCTGTTGGCTTTCACCCACACAAATGTTTCTTCCAAAATTGCTGGTGTCGAGCAGAAATTAAAACTAAAAAAGCTCTTTCATTTGAGTGATCGCAAGTTTAAGACTGAATTGTTATTTGCTTTCGTCATTGCTTTTATCTGTACCGTAAGTCACAGCCTTGCTTTAGTTCCTTCTTATCATGAAAATGTCTCTCTCTTTAGTGATTGCACTACAGTTACTAAGTAAGTTAGACGTTATGGCTTACTCATGTCTGTGGTTCAAACTCCTTCTTCTTAGAAGTTAGAGAACAGCTTTCTACAATACATAGCAGCAGCATTATTGGCGTTCTACTTATGAAATGGAGAAGGAGCAGTTTTTATTTAGTCTTCTTTCCAGTACTAAGAGCAAACGTCGCTCGAAATTCTCTCCTCTCTGCGGCAGTATGAAGACAAACAGGTCGTTACATAGAAAACCAAAAGATCAGCTTCAGAATCCAGTGCTGAAGATGAAATGTCATCAACGAAAATAACCCGGTGGAGGTTCACGTCGACGGAGAATGTGTAATACTTTGAAACCAAAAGCGACCACCGAAAACCTAAATATTTCGCATAAAATGTGCCCTGTCCTATAGAAAAAGTGTTTGATGACTGTCTTATTGTTCGTCGTCATTAGTGATCCAGTTTTTGGGAAATTACTGTCCACTTCTAGATATATATTTTCCCGTTCAGGTTGCCTTAGTTTGTCGGTGTTCACCCGTTTAGCCTTTGGGGAACTATGTACGTTTGCACAGTACCAGAAATGCATGTCTTCTTATCACGACCTTTGGCACTCACTTTGCAACTGTGTTTATGTGCGTAAATGGTGAACATTTCTTGTCTTGATGCTGTTGTTATGGCGTGCCCTGGTCAGAGTAATGGAAGAAACAGTAATACGGTAATTAGTAAAATTTCATGGTTAAATAATGAAGCAGTGCAGTTAAGTTGAATACAAAAACATATCCTTAAAATTATAAACATTAATTTTATAGAAACTGAGAGATATAAAAGTTACAGAGTGTTATTTTTAAAGTATAAGGACTTTTAAACGTGAATATAGTGCATGGTCGGCTTGTTAAGGTTCGCCATTCTTACTTAGTCTTAAGAGAAGGATAAGATTTAGCACCAAAACGTTCTGGCGTTGTATGACTATTAGTTGCACGGAACATCTTTTGTCGTCGCCAATAATACCCGCTGAATCATCTTCCAACCTCATACATCATTAGCAGAATTCACTGTCGAATATGCTTCTGCCATTTAGAAAATGTGCTTAGAGGAAAAGGACAGAAATGGAAAAGGAGGAAGTATGTAGCATACACTGTGCGTAAAATCGGAAAATGGACGTAAGTACAGACATTAGTGACCTTAGTCACTACATCTCTCATCCAATGGGAATAGAAAAATTTGACGGTTACTTCCGCATTAAATCTGATAATGTAGGATCAAATAAGGCAAATAATGATGCAACGCGTGCTGTTCGCAGAGTTGCTAAGGTAGCCATTTTGCAAAGTACAAGTGGTAATTTGAATAGAACACACAAAGAAGACGTACGGTTTGAGCTAACCCAGTCCGAAATTTCGGGAAAATGTGATTTCATAACTCAGATGGTTTCGCCAACGATGTTCTTTCGTAGGAATTAGGTGTCAGCTACCTTAGATAATAGAAATATAGTTTTCTGCTCTACGCAAACGCAACTATAAAGACCAAAGAGCGACGTTTCATATACTTCAGCAATACATGAATGCAGTAACTGTTACTTGAAACTGAAACGATCAATCGGACGCCGGAGTACTGCTTCTCATGATGTCTCACACTTTTGCTTTAGCCAATACTTCCAGTGCTGTCACACTGTGGTCCGAATTAAACCACGCAATTACCGCCTCCCTTGCAATTACGGCGATGCGCCAATGCCGTTGCAAACACAATCCGACTGAACGAAATCAGTGGCGAAGTATCCAACTGCCGTGTGCAGTGCAGTTCTTTAATCACGTAGCTAACGCACTGTCCTACAACGGCGATAAGTTTCCTTTTCAGTCGTCATCAGGAGTCATAACCGTACGATTACTGCTCGTCTAAAGAGAATACGGCAGTCGACCAGCGTAAGACTCTTACAGGCAGTTTCCTGTGGTTATCCGATTAATTAAGCGTAGTCACTTTCTCTCAAAGTTTTCCCAGGCAATGGAGGATATTTACGATTCTTTTTACTATTTCCTTATCACATGTTCCAAACTCACTGGACGAAACATTTGTCACCCCTTTAAATTGCTAGTGCGCTGGTTGACCAAATTGATTGAAGTATCAAGTGTCAATGTCATGGCGGTCAAATTTATTTTATTCGAGAGAGTGCGGTAGCAGAGGCCAGGGAAGCGGACATGACGGGGTAAATACTACAACTAGAAAGTAAGTCGACCCTCGCAGATACAGTTCTGGAAAGGAGACGGTATGCATGTCACGCTGTCACAGCCGGCAGTTGAAACACGGAACTGATAGCAAGCCACTGGGTTGGAGCGTCCTTCTAACTGGAGGAGGAATGTTTCCAAAACTTGGAAAAAACAGTCAAAATGGTTTAATTGGCCCTGAGCACTGTGGGACTTAACATCTGAGGTCATCAGTCGCCTAGAACTACTTAAACCTAACTAACCTAAGGACATCACACACATCCATGCCCGAGGCCGGATTCGAACCTGCGACCGAAGCGGTCGCGCGGTTCCAGACAGAAGTGCCTAGAATCTCTCTGCCACCACGGCCGGCAAAAACAGTCAGAGAAAGTAATCCAGGTACTGAATTAGTAGGCGATAATGGACTGAAGTGCGAGGGGCTTCGAAAATGTAACATGTTTCTTCTCTTGGCCTATCTCAGAACAAAAATGCGGAATTTATTTTGGGGCACTCTGGAATATGCTCGCTGCACCCCTATACTTTCACAGAGTGTGATTAGATGGCGGCGCTAGACGTAACCTTCAAAATGGCGTCCGTAATGGAGGTGTTTCCAAGCAGAGACCCGTCGTTGTGTTTCTTCTGACAGAAAACCAAGGCTTCGCAATTTTCCTAGGTGCTTGCAGAGGATCTACGAAGACCTGGCAGTGAAAAAGAGCACTGTTTGTCGTTGGGCGATGCGTCTCTCATCACTGCAACAAGATCGCGCATACCTGTCCGATATCCCGCATGCCGGATTGTGAAACACAGCTGTGGCCTCCCATGTTGGAACGTGCGGACACTCTCATTTTAACTGACCGACGGACCACAATCAAACAATCCTCTGCTCAGTTGGGCGTCTCTGTCGGTAGTGGTGACACACTCATCCGTCAGTTGAGGTATTCAAAGGCGTGTGCCCGCTGAGATCCTCGCCGCGTAACACAAGGCCGTAAAGATCAAGGAAGGGCCATCTGTGTGGAAGTTCTTACGCTTTACGAGGCTGAGAGTAACAATTCTTCGTCGAACATCAAGGCGATGAATGGGTTCTTCACTAGAAACCGAAAGGATAACGGCAGTCCATTGAGTGGTGCTACAAGACATCTCTTCCGGAGAAAAAGTTCAAAGCCACACGCTCAGGCGCTAAAGTCGTGATGACAGTTCTTCTGGGACACGGAAGGGTTGCTCTGTTTGACTTCCTCCCTCGTGGTGCAACGATCAACTCTGAAATATATTGCGTTACCCCCAGAAAACTGGAGAAACATCATTAGCTTGTTCATCGTCACAAATACGCAAAGAAACTTCTCCAAGGCAACTCAAGGCCCCACACAAGTCTGCGCACCCGAGAAGGCTCACAAATCTTCGATGGACTCATCCAACCTATAGCTCTGATCTCGCACCTTCTTTCTTCAGTCCATTTGATCAATGAAGGTTGCATTCCGTGAGAACCAGTGCGTCGACGACAGGGAGGTTATTGATAGAGAAAGACATCGGTTTTGACGCCGACCATACAACGATACCATGTGGGGACACAGCCCCTCCCCATAAGGCAGCATAAGGCCGTCGTATTTAACGGCGATTATGTTGAAAAATAGAATTTTTTAGTCAAAAGAGTGCAAATAACAGGGGGCATTGGAATCCTGACCCAAACCAACATGTGTTGCGTTACTTATTGAACATCCCTCGTAGTTAGCAATAAGTATCCGAAAAGGCAGTTCGCATTCAGTCAGACGTGCAGAGCTATCGCAGCGCAGTTGAAGATAAGGGTCGTACCAAGACACCGGAAGAGCAAAAGCGCCCTCTCACTGTCGCGGAACTAAGAGTCAAGCCAAGTAACTGTTCAACAAGAAGTCTGTAATCCATTTCGGTGGGTTTTCAAGTAGAGGCTGTCTTCGGCTGTGTGTCAGATAATAGAAGAGCAAGGGCAGTCTGCACTTGTCTCTATTAGTGTATTCACATAGGGGCTTCTGTACAGAAATGGCAACGGGTTGTAACATTCCACTTGTCTCTGGTGGCAAGCCAAGACTGTCGAAGTAAGTGGAACAGCTGTTGGAAACATTAATTAGGCGTGTCTGCCGTAAGTGAGATGTCACTGTAGACCCATCTGCCGTTAGTGGAAACATCTGTGAAATAATCTGGTAAATGACTCAAAATTAACCTGTTGAAATGCTTTGTAGTCTCAAAGATAAATCCTGTCTCTTCTAATTTCCTTTCATAAGTACTGAGGAAGGGTTTTACTCCCTCTCATAGCCTACGACGTAACGGAGGAACCAACCCATGAGTAAGTGTAGCCTAAGTCCTGTCAGCAACTAACGGGGACGCTACAGTACGCTGTCGACTTTTAGCTGGTGTCAAGTGACCCTCCATCACCTATGGCAAGAGCAATATTTTAGCCTAAGGACCACAATGGCTCTTCCACAAAGTCCCAAATCCAGAGCTAACCATAAGGCTGATACCCTTGCGCTGCTCGGAAATCCTCGGTACAATCTACAAGTTTTCGTTTCATTTACCACTGCTGCTAGTCATTACCAGCTGGCAATGGCACTGAAGTAGTCATTACTCCGTGAAATGCTCGTTGTTTGACCTTGAGGTGTGCCTTAATATCATTTTGTTGGCATAGCTACAAATAAACACCACCTGTAAAGGTCGATGAAACACATTTTCACGAAATCTTGTTACTTCCGTGCGTTATTGTCGTCACAGTAAGTGGTCGGAATGTAGCACTAGCGGCGTTACTACCAGCATTCCTCGCCACGCGGCGACAATACTTGTTACCTCTTCGATCCCGCGTTACAGCGGCATGGCTGAAGAAAAGCTGGACAGACTGTAGTTCATCATACTTACATACCTTAGTGCTGAATTACGCGCAAATTTTTGTTTCAGGATTAGAAGGTTATTGAAATATCCATGGCACAGGGAGCCAATTTCTTTTGGCACTTAACGGGCAAGTATCTAGGTCAACCCATTCTGCGGTGGTAGCCTATCGCGTTTTGCGCTTTACCTATTGTTAAGACTACTTCCGACGAGTAGAGAAGTACAATACCATTTTGTGGGTAGCGGCAACATGTCGACCTGAAAAGCAAAATATACTGGGGCTACATTGTTTTGTGACTACTGGTTCTTTGTGAAGATACCGTATTTTAAGAGTGAGTGTAATAATTTAATTAAAATTGGTATGATGGCTATTTCTTGATGATGTTACTGGATGATGGGCTGCATTTGTTAAGGGAAATGATATATTTGAAGGATTGTGGTCAGAGGAACAGTTGTTAGGCAACAGTATCTGTGTCTGCGATGACATTACTGTAGAGTCGTAGAATCTTTGACAGGCTGTGGTGGATCTGTGTCTGCGATGGCAGCACTGTTAAGTAGAATCTTTGACAGTCTGTAGTGGAAAGCTGCGGTGTGCAGCAGGCCGGGTTCGTTGAATGTACAGTGTAATGCATTGTCGCACTTTTGGATCTGTGTGAGTTGCAGATTTATGACTCAGAACAACTGTTTGATAGCACACGGACATGAAAAGGATTTTGATATGAAGTGCAAAGTGTTATTTGATAGGGGAACGTTTACTTTAATTTTTTTAGACTTTTCCTGTTGGTCCACTTCACCCTCATCACAGTCGAGTTCTTCATAATTATCCTATTGATTGATCTTCTGAGTTAATTTACTGTCAATGGAAGTTATTAGATTAAAAGAATTTTCATATTAGAGTCAGTAATTGTTTTTTTTTCGGATAAGTTCCTTACTAACTGAAATTTCAGAACTTAAAAGGTGAGTCATGTGTTTCATTGGCGGTCTGCGTCAAGATTACGGACCCAATTTCCTTAGATCATCTGTAGTTAGTTTTTAGCAGTACTGTTTTAGCTGTTGCGGAGTCTTGCTTCGTTGCTGTTTCTGCCAGTAGCTTATTTTGCGGGTGAGATTCACAATACGTCATTGTTTCGTTTCCTCTGCGCAATTTAGGTTCTTTCAGTTCCTTTATTTTACCAGGGCTATATGTCAGTGCTGAAATTTTCGTGTCCATTATAATTATCCGGGCTGTTATGCCGTGGTCGGTTGATGAATTCTGTGTCGATCCCCAACCGATTATGCCGTGGTTGGTTGGTGAATTCTGTGTCGATTCCCAACCGATTCATCAACCGACCACGGCATAACAGCCCGGATAATTATAATGGACATGATATTTCCGGCCGTGAAAGTCTACATTTTAGTATGAAATTTTCGTGTGTTTCAATGTTACATCTTATAGAGGTCGACATTACCGTTTGTTGTTATATACAGTTCAGTTTTTTTTTTTTTTAAACAGTTCGGACTGACGAAGTCTACTGAACGTGAAATTATTAGCTTGCTTGTTTATTTGCTTATGAATAACATCGGTTTTCACGCAGCATTCTATTCAATTTAATGTAAGTGGTGTGGCTTTTAGTTCAGTAGCAGATTTAGGTTGTCAGTTCACATTCCCAGATTTGTATTTACGATAACGCACGCACAAGTAAAAATTTTTGGTAAGGTTCTATGGGACGAAACTGCTGAGATCATCGGTCCCTAGACTTACACAATAATTAATCTACCTTAAACTAACTTACGCTAAGGACAAAACACACAACCATGCTCGAGGGAGGACTCGTACCTGCGTCGAGATGGGGGGGGGGGGGGGAGAGAGCAGCCGCGTGAACCGTGTCTAGGCACACGAGACCGCACGGCTACCTCGCGCGGCTGCACAAGTAAAGACTACACACATATTGTCTTAAAGATAAATCCAGGCGAGTCCTTTACTCAAATCCTTTGCTCTTAATAATTCTTTTTGGCACCATTTTGGTTAGCAGCTATGTCAATTGTGTGCTGATTTGCGTAAAAATGGAAAAGAAATGGAAGATGGGCAGTGAGAGCAGAAATTTTAAAGTGTAGAGGAACACCAATATTTCGTGACAGATTCAAGTAATAAGGCAATGGCATAATTTGCAGTTAAACGTATCAGTTCTCACAGAATACAATATAAAACGTCATTATGAGACTAAACGTTCGCAGGGTAGTTCCAAGTTTACTAGAAACCAATGGTTAGATATGTAAGTGTTTTTGAAACGTCGTTTGAAATCTCAACAAATGCTATTTAAGAAAGTAAATGCTTAACAAGATGCAACCACTCTTGGCAGTTTCCACGTTGCTCACGCAATAGCAGAACAAGTAAAAACCATTTACTGACGACGAATTAATTAAGGATTGCGTGACTGCAGCAGTTGAACAATCGTGTCCAGAAAGTGCTCACTGGTTTAAAAACATCAGTTTTTCCAAACACTGTTCCTCGAAGAGTAAATGATATTGCCGAAATACACTCCTGGAAATTGAAATAAGAACACCGTGAATTCATTGTCCCAGGAAGGGGAAACTTTATTGACACATTCCTGGGGTCAGATACATCACATGATCACACTGACAGAACCACAGGCACATAGACACAGGCAACAGAGCATGCACAATGTCGGCACTAGTACAGTGTATATCCACCTTTCGCAGCAATGCAGGCTGCTATTCTCCCATGGAGACGATCGTAGAGATGCTGGATGTAGTCCTGTGGAACGGCTTGCCATGCCATTTCCACCTGGCGCCTCAGTTGGACCAGCGTTCGTGCTGGACGTGCAGACCGCGTGAGACGACGCTTCATCCAGTCCCAAACATGCTCAATGGGGGACAGATCCGGAGATCTTGCTGGCCAGGGTAGTTGACTTACACCTTCTAGAGCACGTTGGGTGGCACGGGATACATGCGGACGTGCATTGTCCTGTTGGAACAGCAAGTTCCTTTGCCGGTCTAGGAATGGTAGAACGATGGGTTCGATGACGGTTTGGATGTACCGTGCACTATTCATTGTCCCCTCGACGATCACCAGTGGTGTACGGCCAGTGTAGGAGATCGCTCCCCACACCATGATGCCGGGTGTTGGCCCTGTGTGCCTCGGTCGTATGCAGTCCTGATTGTGGCGCTCACCTGCACGGCGCCAAACACGCATACGACCATCATTGGCACCAAGGCAGAAGCGACTCTCATCGCTGAAGACGACACGTCTCCATTCGTCCCTCCATTCACGCCTGTCGCGACACCACTGGAGGCGGGCTGCACGATGTTGGGGCGTGAGCGGAAGACGGCCTAACGGTGTGCGGGACCGTAGCCCAGCTTCGTGGAGACGGTTGCGAATGGTCCTCGCCGATACCCCAGGAGCAACAGTGTCCCTAATTTGCTGGGAAGTGGCGGTGCGGTCCCCTACGGCACTGCGTAGGATCCTACGGTCTTGGCGTGCATCCGTGCGTCGCTGCGGTCCGGTCCCAGGTCGACTGGCACGTGCACCTTCCGCCGACCACTGGCGACAACATCGATGTACTGTGGAGACCTCACGCCCCACGTGTTGAGCAATTCGGCGGTACGTCCACCCGGCCTCCCGCAAGCCCACTATACGCCCTCGCTCAAAGTCCGTCCACTGCACATACGGTTCACGTCCACGCTGTCGCGGCATGCTACCAGTGTTAAAGACTGCGATGGAGCTCCGTATGCCACGGCAAACTGGCTGACACTGACGGCGGCGGTGCACAAATGCTGCGCAGCTAGCGCCATTCGACGGCCAACACCGCGGTTCCTGGTGAATCCGCTGTGCCGTGCGTGTGATCATTGCTTGTACAGCCCTCTCGCAGTGTCCGGAGCAAGTATGGTGGGTCTGACACACCGGTGTCAATGTGTTCTTTTTTCCATTTCCAGGAGTGTACATTAAACCCATTGCCTGTGAAAACACGACATTAATAGTGGTTTTCTTTCCCCCTGGATATGAACAGGTTTCAAACACTGCACAGCTGTTAATTTTTATTCGAGGGATAAAAGTTATGATGTGTATGGAGGGCTTCTTCACGTTGATAGCATTCATGGTACGGCCGCGGACGAAGAAACGTTTAGGGAAGTAGAAAACGTTGTACTGAAAAACATTTGTCAGTTGGGAAAACTTAAGGTGTGTCCTAACTGATACTGGAAAAAAACTGTGTGGAGAAGATAAAGGTGTAGTCGTTCTAATGTCAAAGGCGGTAGAAAATGACGCTAGATGGAAATCATTAATCGTATACCGCGTAATTCATCAACAGTCTTTGTGCGGAAAATGCTTGCATATGTCACAAGTTTTAATGACACTCATGTCAGCTGTTAATTATGTGAGATCACATCACATGCTCACAATCATCGTCAGTTCAGTAAGTTTATTGCACAGATTGAAGAAGATGACTTACCATATTATAATGCCGGCTCAGCTGTGGAAAAGCTCAGACGCAATATTTTGAGCTCCGAAGAACAATCTAAATTTTCTTTAATGAAAGGAATCGTCCTCTGTGTGAGTTACAAAATAATAATTGGTTATACAATTCATCACTCTATATCATTCTACACAGATGTAACTGAAGTATGAAAGACCTACAAGGAGGAAACTAGCTACCGCTTGATTTGTACAGTCATATTAAATCCTTTCACCAAAACATTGTTTACTGTCGATCGCAACTGAACAAAAATTCTTCAAGCCTTTTAATAGAAGCGAAATATTCAGTGCGGAATCAGAGACTCCATTTCTGGTGCATTTCGCAATTGAAACTTTTTCGTAAGTAATTTTGAGTTTCGTGTTTCAGATTCTGAGACAGTGCAAACGAAACCAAGGTTTTTCAAAAACCGTTTAACGGCGAAGTAAAATCTCTTGCCCAAGAACTTGAAATTGAAATGACTGATTTGCAATTTAGTAATTTTTATAATAATAAATACGAGTATTAAATTCATGATTGCTGGAATTTCATTAGAGTCTTCCACTCACACACAGATTGAACTGTTGTATAAATCTTCTCGTGGCTTTTTTCAGCTTGCGGCACCACTTACCTCTATGCAAAAACAGTCTCCAAAATGAAATATACAAAAAAGATCTAAACTAACTGGTGACCATTTGAAGTCACTGCTGAGAATTTTCTCAAGTAAAATTGATCTACATCTACAAACAATTGCATGTGTGACATTACAGTTACATAAATCTCATTAGCCATAATAACAACGTTAATTTCCTTACGTGAATTGCCTATGAATGTCACTCAGGGAAGATTAATTTTCAGGAAATCTCATATGTTCCAAAAGTCTTAATTGGTTATAAAGTAAAAACAAATTAATTTTACACGATTTTTATGATTTATTAACGTCTCTAATTTTTCACTGCAAAGTGTTACTTCGCTTAATGTACATGACCTTTTCCTGAAGCTTACTCGTAATTAATACTCGTTAAGTGAAACACTTTTTTTTAAGTAACCCATGAAGAAGAGGTCAGTGCGTTCTAATTCGAAAAAAATAGGTACTCATACAGATTTATAACACAGTTAGTAGAACTTGCTAAAATTCCCAAACCCCACATAAAAGAAATAGCTAGCATTCTAAAACTAATCACAGAGCAAAGCTATTTCTCATTTGACAATCAGTACCACTCAGAGGAAGACGGTATTCCAATGGAGTCACCAGACAGAGGAATCCTAGGCAACATTTTTCTCAATCACATTGAAAATAAAATTTTTGAAACAATGGTAAGAACCAAACAATACCGGAAAATATATTGGTATCGTTATGTAGATGGCATCATATGCCTTCTAGAGGAAACACCAAGTCGCATACAACAAATCGACAGTGATATATACAAAGTACACCCAAAAATAAAATTCACAATAGAAAAAGAACACGACAAACGGTTAAACTTCCTTGACTTCACAATATACAGACCCAACAACCAACACCAATTTTCCATATTCAGTAAAGTGACCACCACCAGCACAGCCATTCACTAAAATTCTAATCAATATATGCTACACAGACTGAACAAAACCCCACCCACTGATAATAACTACAAGAATGAATTACGGACAATCAGATAAATAGCTGTAGGTAAGGCATATGACACAAACACAATAGATAATCTGAACCACAAAATTAAAACAAAAATAAAAAGACACCAACACACAAAAAGAAAAGCCTCCTCATCTACTTACAAACATACAGAACATACATATGAGCACACCTACACCCACAATGACAAACAAGCGGTTCGCTCTCATCTACAACAACAAAGCATCCCACAGAATAGGATAAAAATAGCTTACAGGACAGACAGCTCAACAGAGAGAAAACTAAGGACAACCAACACAAGCACAGACAAACACAACAAATCTGATATTTACCAACTAACATGTCAGGTCGGCAAATCAGTTTATATAGGACAGACAAGCAGAAACTTTAATACCAGATACACAGAACACAGAAGAGCATCAAAAAGTAACAGCTGTCATTCCTTATTTGCTGAACACCTTATGGACTAGAAACGTAACCCAGCAAACATCAATACTGGTTTGAAAATTTTAAAATGCAGCAACAGACCCCCACAAAAATTAATAATTGAAGAAAATTGTCAAATACAAATAGCCTAAGTGGAAGGAAAACAAGGGATAAATGAATACACAGCTCTCTGCAATGGAACTCTTTTCTCTGCCCTCAAAGAATTATTAGACAAGACCAAACTATGGAGCTCTCAGCATCGCCCCCTCCCCCACCCCCCCACACACAAAGAAAAGACGAAAAAAAAGGAAATCCTCTAACCTACTGTCTCTCTCTCTCTCTCTCTCTCCCTTTTCACACACACATACACACACACACACACACACACACACAAAGTACTAATGCCGCCATATTTGTTTTTACAGCTGGTAAACAGTAACAGTGGCAGCTCAATATGTAGTGTGTCACAGTGAAGAAGATGAGGAAAAAGAAAACATAAGTGAAACTTAATGTAAATAGACACACACACACAGAGAATTAATTAATTTCCGGCATAGCTATAACAGTGTGATGGAATCGAAGCGTAGAGTGAAATTATAGGTGGAGTTCTCAGAAGCCTTTCAAGTTAAAACAGGAGTGAGACAGAAAGATATTATATCACCAACGCAGCTCTGTTTGGCCAATAACAACACCCTAAGGAGAGTAACATGTGAAAGTGCAGGAGTCACCATAGGAAAAAAAGAAAAATTTCCTGGCTTTTACGGATTATATTGTGCTGTTAGGAAAGAACATGGAATACCTCGGGTAAATGGGGACTGTGCTAATGGAAGAAGCTAAGAAAGTAGGTCTAAGTGTAAATGAAAGTAAAACAAAGTTCATGGTAGTAGGAAGAAGAGAATATTTAGAACGAACTATCTAAAAATCGGAAATCACACAATACAGAAGACAGACACATTCATGTACCTCGGTGTCAACATCAACAAGCAAAACCTTAAAGAACAGGAGATAGCAACAAGAATTCAACCTGGAGGTATATGTCTAGGAGCTATGCACAACATCATAAGATCGAAGTTACTATCTAGGCAGGCAAAAATAAGAATATATCAGACCATCATCAAACCAATGGTGTGCTATGCAAGTGAGACATGGACTGACAAAGAAAACAGAGAATAAAAACTCATCACTTTAGAAAATAAAGTACTGAGAAAATATATGGACCAGTAAAAGATAATGAACGGTGGAGAATAAGGACAAAAAGAGAACTCAGACAATTACACACACTGTCTGACGTCGTAGCGAGAGTGAAAATTAAGAGACTAAGATGGTACGTACATCTGAGGAGGAGAGGGGAGAGCACAGTAATAAAGACTGTAATGGATGGAGAAGCTGAAGGAAAGAGACCACTGGGACGGCCGAGAATGACATGGAAGGATAATATCATGGGAGACATGCAGATATTGGGTCTGGGAGATGAAGATGCAGATGACAGGAAAGCGTGGAAGCCTGGACTGAGTGAGGTAAACGACCGGCTGCGGTTTGTGTGGCCAGTATAAGTAAGTATAGCCATAACAATTTTGAAATCGTAATTTGGCTTAAATAATTTGTCTAATTTAAGGTGTAGGTGGTTGCAGATGACAAACTGTGAAACAAAGCAGTCACTTTAGGAACATAATACATCAGGAAAACCACAACATGTGGTAAAAAGATACGAATTCATAATTTTATTTGCTTTCTTCAAATATCTGTAATTACGATTTGGAAACTAATATTTACATGTATACAAACAGTAAAGAACATTGATTATCCTTAATCGCAACTAAAAATCCCACTGAAGATTCTGCAACTGCTGTGAAACATGCTTGTTTAAAAAACAAAATTGTGTTTTGCTAAAGACGGACCCTATCCAAAAACAGATGTATTGTTAAAGCAAACACGGGAAAAGAGAGCTTCAACCCCAAGATGATTAAAGATTTTACAGTACAGTACAACTTTCACCTCACATTGCAGTTCACTTTCAACCATTGTTCAAGACATATGTAATGTTTTATTTAAAGGTAAACCAAAGATCTATTTCAGGAGGTCGCGTTTTTTCAGTGTTTCCCGTCAATCGGGCAGAGGTATACACGCAGAAACCGCGACACTTATTTTCAGAATTGTTAGAAAACGTAACAATTTCACAAAGGAAGCTGCTTAAAAAACAATTCATCCTATAGACCATGTTGTAAAAAGTTTACGAATTATCTTCAAATGAATACACTAGACAGGAGCGGAAACCTAAGAAAAAAAATTAAAAAACTGCTAAATTTCTTTTAATGCTGTACCTCGATGAGAGCTTTATTTTCACGGCTACTCCTTACAGTGTAAAGACGTAATGAATAAAGATGTTAAGCTTAGATTTGACTTCGGAATAACTGTAATTACAGTGGGAGTAGCTCGTCTCCGCCGGGCCGGTAACGAACTGGGAGGAGCGACAACTTTGTCGTATGAACTGTTTCCAGTTTGACCTAGGCGTAGATACTATAGAGCAGGAGACCCCATACGTCGGTTCTGTATTCCACTGGTAATGAATATATATCAATAGTCCCAGTTGTGAACAAATCGAAATCCAAGTCCACACAAGGCAATCCACATAACACCATAATGGTGCGTAATGGAGTGCTTCAAGTAAAGTGTGAAAACTGGTTTCCCGTCTAGGGAGCATGTTTATTTACAACGGCGGAGAAACCAAAGGCTTCATCGATGTAAGTCGCGAGTCCTGGTGGCCTTTGCAACTGCATGGGCCGGCCGCGGTGGTCTCGCGGTTCTAGGCGCGCAGTCCGGAACCGTGCGACTGCTACGGTCGCAGGTTCGAATCCTGCCTCGGGCATGGATGTGTGTGATGTCCTTAGGTTAGTTAGGTTTAAGTAGTTCTAAGTTCTAGGGGACTTATGACCACAGCAGTTGAGTCCCATAGTGCTCAGAGCCAAGACAACTGCATGGTTCAATGTCAACGCTCAGGCGCCTATCAAGGCGAGGAATCGATTCCACCTCGCACTCTAGTCACCCTCTAGTCACTACTTGGCGTGGATGTAATAGTTGGGATAAATGCTAAGTGAGAGACAGAGGGAGCAAAAGAAAAAAAGGCTTCGTATATAAAACGCTAAGAAAGAGGGAGAGGGGATAGAAAAAAAGAGAGAGCTAGGTAATCTCCAGTGGAAGTCACTAATGGAAACACAGCAATTTGAGTTGGAACGTAAGTCGCGTAGGAAGCATGTGACACGTAAGGGAATACTGACGACGCCCAATCAAACGACGGAACGCATCATTTTTGTCCAGACTTAAACACAGCTACGTCATATTTACTCTTAAAATCATTTATAGGCTAAGTTGTGTTTGTACGTTCATGAAATTTTTACAGATTTGTCAGATGTTCCGAAACACGTAAGCAAAAATTTTCTAACGAAGGGACTGTTGCTGTCACTGATCAGTTAAAGCGGTGAAAATGCTTGCTCAGTAAAACGTAGTGCATTGGGAAATTAAAAATGCTATGTCTCTTGTCCAAAGATCGCGGAACAATCAGGATAGTAAAACATTAGAGATATTGTGAATCTCTTTGGCGGCGCACAGTGAGTTTTTCTTCTAGCCCAACATTCTAAACTGAAGAAGAATGTTGCACTATGCACCACCACCCTAAATCATACGCTTGTTTGAAGAATATCATGGTGTGCTTCACCGGAAAATTATTTACAAACCCACTATTGCGATATCAGCCATGTTGCCACTATCAAGCAGAATACTGGGAACTACAAAAAAACAGAGGGCATATACAGAATGGAAATTAAGTCAAACCATGTGTTTGGTAGTCATATAATAAAATAAACTGCAAAAAATTACATTTTAAACATGTTGTGCTTCAGGAAATGTCATTGTCATTACAGCCAAACGTTGGGTACTTATCAGCAGGACTGCATCGAAGTCAGTCGAAGATGAGACAATGTACATCATAAAAGTAGTATAAATCCTACATACTGTTACCACTGGGATTATCTTTCACATAAATTGCATGAAACAACTACTCATGTTCACTGTAAAAAATCACAACTAAGGCAGTTGGCTCGTATTTCTTCGAACGTTATCATGGGAGATCATACGTTCCAGCGTAAACATTTACCACCTGAGTAACTGCTTCTCAGTTCTAAAATGGAAAAACTCGGCGTCCAGTATTACAATACAACCTTATGGTTTAAGGAAGAGAATGGGATATTTATTTACCAAGGTATGCGAACGTTTCGTAGCAGCTTGCATGCACATAACATCTAGCGAACCTGGCGGACGTAAGCATATGTACCACATTACATTGTTGAAGATGTACTGATTATGAACATCCCAGCTGCAACAAACCTCTGCTCATACACGTTGACTTTATAAATGAATTAAAATACAAATAAACTAATGTAAATATGTATGCTGCGGTACTTCCAACATTTTACAGAACATCATTTGTATGGGAAGTGTAACACTGTAAACTGCTTTATAAGGCTGTGTGGGGGTTGTGCTGATGTACTCAAACAAACCGAAGGTTCTGTGTTTGGCAAGAAAGAGAAAATTTTCATTGCATTTGTGAAACTACTTTAAAATACATTAGTCGTGCTGAAACACAAACATGAATTACGTATGTTACCATACAATTATTCTGCGTATAAGGTACTTAATAGAGTGCGTATGAGACTCCTTCTTTTTCATAGAGGACATGGGGCCAATGAAACACAATGGGAACCATCTAGCCACTGGACGCATTACAATACACTGATAAACAGTTCACTGACTTACATCTCGCAGCTGTTGGTGTGATTAAGTGAATTTACAAAGCAGTGTATTATAAGTCACTCATTGTTATACAAGCTGATACGAAAAATGTGTTTTCAGGAAATAAAAGCTGTTTCAGAGTAATACAACTCAGCATCATTTTTAGGACGTACGTTCAAAAATCTTTGTATAATAATACTAATAACATCATCCTGGATACAATGTATGTCGATATAAAACTACTAGTTTCATTCACCCATAAATCTAATATAAGAGACCGTTTCGGCGTATTAATATGCACCACTGCGTATACACATGTTCAAAACCACGTAATTAACCACAGAATGATAGACTTTTTTTTCATTTCTTCGATCTTACATGTCTAGTATAGCTGGTCAAAGTTGAGGAGTATATACTGATTTTCATTTAAATAGTCAGTACACGAAATTTATACAGAAGAGTAATGATGGGTAAAATAAATTGTACATGAATTCTCTGCAGACAACAAGCCATTAGCATATCTTAGCGTAATCAACAATATAACACATCAATTAGCTTACTTTTTTTCAGAAACTCCCCGACAGAACAGAAGGAGTGATTTATGAGGTAATTCTTTTGTTGGGACTTGTATGTTCGAGGAGTGCTGCTAAGCTTTTTAATTCTTGTGGCAGCTTACTAAAATGGATGCAGCACAAGAATGCAAGCCATTCTGCGCGAGAGCCAAGGCGATGCGATCCAAATGCAGACTGAATTCCTCCCTAGTATTAATTAATTGATTGAAAAGTGTGAATTCTTGAGATGAAGCACATATCGTTCACCTCAGGTTACATTAAGAAACCTAAATATTGAGAAGCCAATGTCAGAATTCCCAGACTACTGAAGAGGAGTCTGCAAGACATTCGAGTACACCACATGTTGTTCGAACAGCCCCCGTATGAGCCAAATATATTCTTTACGAATTGGTTACCCCAAAATATATTTCCATATGTCATAAGCGAACGAAAACAAGCAAAGTGGGGTAGTTCTCGTGTAGGGCTATCACTTACTGCAGATGTTGATGTGATGATAAATATAGCAGCACTCAGTTTCTGAACAATATCTCGACCATAGAGTTCCCGTGACGGTTTATTGTGTATTTCAACACTTAGAAATCTGGATTGTTTGGACTCATGAAACTGATGCACCTTCTGTGTAATCAAACTGATATACAATCTAATGGCACAATGTGCGTAGTATCGTGTCATAAAAATGCCGTAAGTGGCATTCTATACAGGGTGGTCAGAAAGCTTGTAAAGGTATTGCAGGGTACGTTGTGCAGACAAATGATTGTTAAGAAAATTCGAAACGTTGCGCCCTCTCCGAGTTAAATAGCAATGAAGATAGCCAATCAAGCCGTTGCGAGCGCAAATTCAAACGGCCCGCGAGAGACGGTGCCACCAAATATGTTACGTTAGGTTTCCTAAAGCCAAAAGAGAGAGAGATCGGTTGATAGTAAAGATTGAACCCGAGGCAAAGGCTGAGCATCTCGTGCGCCATCGTCTACGCTATGGGCCCAACTGACTCTGATTGTATCTGGTGGGCTGCTTGAATCTGAATGCCAATTAACTGGAAAAGGCGCAACGTATTGAATTTTACCTTTACTAGTTATTTCTCAGCACAATCTACCCTGCAACATCCTTACAAATTTTTCACACTATTTCTGACCATACTGTGTTGCTGTGAGCACTCCACTTCATAAAGGTCACTCAGCCGAAATTGCAATGGTGGGATTTACTCTACCTCGTGATGACTGGGTGTTGTGTGATGTCTTTAGGTTAGTTAGGTGTAAGTAGTTCTGAGTTCTAGGGGACTGATGACCATAGATGTTAAGTCCCATAGTGCTCAGAGCCATTTTGCAATGGTGGGACATATACACTCCTGGAAATGGAAAAAAGAACACATTGACACCGGTATGTCAGACCCACCATACTTGCTCCGGACACTGCGAGAGGGCTGTACAAGCAATGACCACACGCACGGCACAGCGGACACACCAGGACCCGCGGTGTTGGCCGTCGAATGGCGCTAGCTGCGCAGCATTTGTGCACCGCCGCCGTCAGTGTCAGCCAGTTTGCCGTGGCATACGGAGCTCCATCGCAGTCTTTAACACTGGTAGCATGCCGCGACAGCGTGGACGTGAACCGTATGTGCAGTTGACGGACTTTGAGCGAGGGCGTATAGTGGGCATGCGGGAGGCCGGGTGGACGTACCGCCGAATTGCTCAACACGTGGGGCGTGAGGTCTCCACAGTCCATCGATGTTGTCGCCAGTGGTCGGCGGAAGGTGCACGTGCCCGTCGACCTGGGACCGGACCGCAGCGACGCACGGATGCACGCCAAGACCGTAGGATCCTACGCAGTGCCGTAGGGGACCGCACCGCCACTTCCCAGCAAATTAGGGACACTGTTGCTCCTGGGGTATCGGCGAGGACCATTCGCAACCGTCTCCATGAAGCTGGGCTACGGTCCCGCACACCGTTAGGCCGTCTTCCGCTCACGCCACAACATCGTGCAGCCCGCCTCCAGTGGTGTCGCGACAGGCGTGAATGGAGGGACGAATGGAGACGTGTCGTCTTCAGCGATGAGAGTCGCTTCTGCCTTGGTGCCAATGATGGTCGTATGCGTGTTTGGCGCCGTGCAGGTGAGCGCCACAATCAGGACTGCATACGACCGAGGCACACAGGGCCAACACCTGGCATCATGGTGTGGGGAGCGATCTCCTACACCACTGGTGATCGTCGAGGGGACACTGAATAGTGCACGGTACATCCAAACCGTCATCGAACCCATCGTTCTACCATTCCTAGACCGGCAAGGGAACTTGCTGTTCCAACAGGACAATGCACGTCCGCATGTATCCCGTGCCACCCAACGTGCTCTAGAAGGTGTAAGTCAACTACCCTGGCCAGCAAGATCTCCGGATCTGTCCCCCATTGAGCATGTTTGGGACTGGATGAAGCGTCGTGTCACGCGGTCTGCACGTCCAGCACGAACGCTGGTCCAACTGAGGCGCCAGGTGGAAATGGCATGGCAAGCCGTTCCACAGGACTACATCCAGCATCTCTACGATCGTCTCCATGGGAGAATAGCAGCCTGCATTGCTGCGAAAGGTGGATATACACTGTACTAGTGCCGACATTGTGCATGCTCTGTTGCCTGTGTCTATGTGCCTGTGGTTCTGTCAGTGTGATCATGTGATGTATCTGACCCCAGGAATGTGTCAATAAAGTTTCCCCTTCCTGGGACAATGAATTCACGGTGTTCTTATTTCAATTTCCAGGAGTGTAGATGAATAATTTTAACGGCAAGTGTGACTATTACATTCTTTAAAGAATTGTAAATGACACTGAATCCAGCTGCGAGTAGCTAAACCGTGTAATTGTATAATTATTGGCGTAATGTAAATTTTCTTTCGCTTTTTCCAATATTTTGGGTTGGCGATTCCCCAGTTGCAGGTAATCTATCAAACGGTTTGCAGGGCCAAGAAAATATGGCTTTGAACAGCTGGCGTAGACACTGACCGAAATTAAAAATTTTAAAGTCTGTCGTAATCTACGCATTTACAGGTATAATTTCATGTAAATGTGTAAGGCGTTAAGACAAGTATTACAGTAAACATTGGTGAGTTTATTTTGAGGCAGCGTAACAGATGCATTGCAGATATCTAGATTTTATCATCCAATTTTTGAGAGTGAGTGCGCTTAACGACTTCCAAGGAACTTTACATGTAATCACGAAATGATGAAGGAAAAGAAACTTTTTACAGTTTCGTTCTTCACTCAGTTAAAATTCAGTATTGGAGACGACGTTTTCATGTATTCGTCCTTCACCACAGACTCTACTTGGAAAACAGTTTGCATATAGAATCCACATATACAACCGAATGTGGCTGCAAAATTATATCATTGTGCGGCACAGAGTTCGGGAGTTACGACGTCATAAACATTCATATTCGTGAAAAGCTATCTTCTGCTTAAAATAACGTGCAGTAGAACTTCAAGATCAGGCACGAGGTTTTACTGTATTACTTCTTTACTACTGAACTCGCAATAGTCTTTGCTGACAGTATCTCCATATAGTGTATTCCAACTAACTTTAAATGTAATAGAAGGAGTCAGAAGGAAGTGACATTTAGCATAAAAGATGAAATAAGAGCATCTAGAGCATGGTAAAACATCTAACATCGTTGTGGTAAAGGGATGAAAGTGAAATCCTACTCTGTGATGTTCTTTCGTGACGGAAAGAAAAGTAATTACGTTTGTCACCGACAAGATAGATGTACATTTGTGTCTAACAAAAGCTGACACAGAAGGACACAGAAGGCAATACTGCCACGAATGTCATCTTGTCACCTCTGTACCAACTGTCTACAAAGTTTAAGATTCTGTATGTGTGTTTCGAGATTACTGGCGCTCAAAAGCAAGGTTATCAGCGCTCTTACACATAATAAAAGCAACGAATGTGGATAAAATGACTAAAACTGTTCTCACATATTGAGGAGGAGCCTATAAAAAGACACTCATTCACTCACTCTCATCTCGCTCGCGTTGATCCCCACAATCACTCTATCTCAAACGCTTCAAGACAATGAAAAAAAAGTGAAATGTGCTTTATCTGAGATTAAGCTAAACACATGAAAAAAGTTTTGCATCACCTCGTTTCCAAGAGTTAAGGAACCTCTACAGAAAACTGAACAGAGATCAGCATAAGCATTATTTCCGCCCTTTTTATTGCTTATGAAAACCACACCTTGCATGTTGTACCACCATACAGGAGACTGCAAGAGGTGGTGGTCCAGATTGCTTAAGGAACCGATACCCCTGATACAGAGTAGCACGTCCTCTTGCATTGATGCATGCCAGTATTCGTCTTGGCATACTGTACACAAATTCGTCATGGCACTGTTGGTCCAGATTGTCCCACTCTTCAATGGCGATTAGGCGTAGATCCCTCAGAGTGGTTGGTGGGTCACGTCGTCCATAAACAGCCCTTTTCAATCTATGCCAAGCATGTTCGATAAGGTACATGTCTGGAGAACATGCTGGCCACTCTAGACGAGCGATGTCATTATCGTGAAGGAAGTCATCCACAAGATGAACACGGCGGGGGCTCGAATTGTCGTCCAAGAAGACAAATGCGTCGCTAAGATGGTCCCGATATGGTTGCCCTATCGGTCGGAGGATGGCATTCACGAATCGTACAGCCATTACGGCACCGTCCATGACCACCAACGTCTCCGATGATTGTCTGGTTGAAACCATATGCGACAATCATCGGTGAAGAGAAGATGATGTCAATCCTCAGCACTCCATTCGGCATGTTGCTGGGCTCATCTGTACAGCACTGCATGGTGTCTTGGTTATAAATAAAGATTGATCTCACCATGGACGTTGGGGGTCAAGTTGCGCATCATCCAGCCTGCTGCACACAGTTTGAGTCATAACACATCATCCTGTGGCTGCGCGAAAAGCATTATTCAATATGGCGGCGATGGTGTCAGTGTTCCTTCCTCCAAGCCATAATCCGTAGGTAGTGGTCATCCACTGCAGTAGTAGCCCTTGGGCGGCCTGAGTGTGGCTTGTCATCTTGTAATCGACAGTTCCTACTGTTGTGGCATCAGACGCCAAATCGGTCATATTGAAACTCGATGAGAACTTTCCAAATGATTTATTTGCTTCCACTAGAGTGCTCCGTTCACCTAGGTCTGCCTCACGGGGCCCTGCAATGCTGAGGAAGCACCCCAGCGGCCTGTGCAACACGACGCTGTGTCATGCTGGCCTTGGCCGGCCCGCTGAGTTCCAATGATGTCAGGGTGGCTGCACCAGCAGCCAACTCAGCGCTGCTCAGTGTGAACTGCAGGCAGCCAGCTGCATTCTTCTCCTCACCTACGTGGCTGAGATCATGACAATCAAAAAGTGTCTGCTATCCAGCGTCCGTACCTGCTGCCCTCGCCTCGGACCTCTCTGCCTTGTGTCGGGAGCTGAGACGACTCCCTGTGGTAGGGAGCCGAAGAGTGGCCGCCACTGGCTGGCTACGGACTCCGTATCAGCCTCAGAGGTTCGAACCAACATCCCACCGTGGACTGGGATGCTGTCGCCCCTTCTGTTGCTGGGTGTAGCCTGGCAGTGTGACATGCCCCGCCGTCCAGGAGATTTGACACACATGATTTAATCTCGTTAGAAAACGGCACTTATTTATACGAAGCTTTGCGCCTCTGTTTCGCTAACACGCCGCGTCACGTCATGTGTGCTCCACACCCCGGTTGCGCTAGTGGGCCCCTTCTGCCTGTGACATGTGCCATGCAAACTGCTGTGTGCCTCCTCTCTGGCAGTTCTACACTCCTATGGTCTCTACATGCCTTCGCAACTGCTGGTATGCATAACGTACTGCAATCCAGCCCACACCTGGCGGTAAATCGTGCTCCGAATATCGCACAAAAGTAACTTCCCTATCCTAAATGGTGGTGCCGCTACACTAGTTTAGTTTCAGTTTAGTTATGTGACGTTCCGTAGATCATTTTTAGATTATTTTATCTATATGATGTGGAACAAGTCAAGTCTCTTCATCTCCTCCATGTCCCAACGACATCGCTTTGTTTCACTCCAATATGGCTGGACACTTCCCTTTTTGAGAGCCCTTCCTGGCGCAAAGTGACAATGCGGACGTGATCGAACAGTGGTACTGACAGTATAGTCATGGTTGAAACACAGACAATACGAGCCGTGTACCTCCTTCCTTGCTGAATGTAACAGATCCGCTGTCGGACCATCTCAGTCTAATATCAGCTGCTCAGGCATCTTTGGGCGGGTTTAGTGACATCTCTGAACAGCCAAAGGGACTGTGTCTGTGATACAATATTCGCAGTCATCGTCTATCTTCAAGATTTCTGGGAACTGGGGTGATGCAAGCTTCTTTTGATGTTTGTATAAGTAAAACGAAAGAGGAGCTAAAATAATGGTACAGGAAAGGGAGACTGGTTGATCACTTACAAAAAACATGTGTGACCCAGTCATCCTCTTAAAACATCAATAATTTCGGGAAATATTGAGAAACAAGTCGAACAAATTACAAAACCTTAAAACTATCACCATATAAGTTGAACGTTACTTGAAACAGGGGAAAGATCTGCCGACAAATCATCCGCTGCCTTCTGGTCTGAAAATAAAACACAAGGTACTAACATGTGGCGCAGAGTTATCGTGGAGGGTCCTCTTGTGTGAGCAAGAAGCCATGTGTCATAGGGCTGTGGCCTACGCAAAGGAAGGAGTTACTCCATGGCTGTGTTGTGGGCTTTACTAGAGGTAGCCTATTGTCTGTCGCTTCCAGCCACTCATCTTCACATGACTTTGTATATTTACAGCAGGATGACAGCAGGTAGGGTGAGAGCATACTGAACTAATTATGAATCAAGACATGTATCCTTGGCTGCAAAAGCCGCCCATTTGGTCCCCACAATACTCACCCAGAAGGAAGACATTTCTTTCTCCAGTCTTTGTAAGTGGAAAAGGATGTCCTGGATATCATGGACTATTTTATCGGCTGGATACATACGTTTAAGAGATTGAAGGGCACTCAGGGAGTAGGTACAGACGATAAATATAGCAAGCATGCCACATCTCATCTGCTCCAGCACTCTCAAGATCGCAGATAATTCGGATCAAATTTAGTGAACTCTCGAGGCAACCGAATACAGGAAATCAACAGACCAGCCAATTTAGACCAGTTTGTGAATAAGGCTACATAGTTGGAGCGACCATTTAAAAGATCATAAAATATCGTATGGAAAGCAGTGGTGCAATCTCTCCTGTACTGCAATAAATCTGAGATTACTCTGTGCCTCTGCAGTCACCAGAGTGGCAGTCAGTTAAAACCTCACGTTTGAGCCCTTACGTGCCTCACACCTAGGACTCCAACACACATATCACGTGAATCCCCAACGGCCTCATTACCCACAGACGATTGATAAACAGACTTTCTATAGCTTGATGAGAGCAGTGTGCTCTGCTGGTGAATTGGGAGTAGCGAGGAACATACATGTACCAGGAGTTGTGGCAATTGGATGATAAGTGACAGTCCACCACCCTTAGCACAGAGACTGGGTGTGGGGATCGTCCTCATGGTGTTCAGACTGGTCAGATCATACGAAAGCAATATACAGCTAGAGCATAAGTCTCTGTTTACGCCCCAATACCTGTGGCTAAGAAGCCTCTAAATGTTTTGTGCCGTTTGGGCCCTATTTTTCAGATCCTACAGGAGTGGTTACAATGCCAATTTGGAGTCAGAAATGAAGCCCAGAAACTGCACGTGGTTTTTCAATAGGACAATAGTGAGCCATATACACAACTCAGATAAATTAAAATTATGAAAAGAACGATTAAAATGAAGACATACACATTTCTCCACAGGGAATGTAAAACCAGTCTGCGCAGCCCACTCATCCAACATATTTACTGTAAGCTGTTGCAAAATTGGAGGAGGAACAGAAAACTGCAAAAGGATCCACAAAGAAGGAACATTGTGTGGGGCCCCCGTGCCATAGACGTGATACTGTTTATGGCTCTGGCAAAGAGGATAACGGGAAAACAGACTCCTACTCGAAACGATCTGACAGCAAGTTTCCATCTCAGGACCTAAAAAACCGCTTAGACAGGAAGGAAGTATGAGGGTGGGGAGGAGGCCATGGAAGCCCAACTGATTGAGGAGCTCTAGAATACTGAGTCACAAAGCAGTGTCATACGTTTCACTGATGTTAAAGTATGTACCGTGACACGGATATCTACGTAGGAAAGCCAGTTGGATAGCTGCTGCTAGTATGGTCAATTTGTCGAAAGTACTGAAATTTCTAGAATCAACAGTGAGAGTGGCTAAGAACTTGGCTGGTCTCTAACAGCCAGAGCAGGCTACAGTTAACAATTCGTTCCAGGGTATTACCTATGCAGCTCGTTAAGGTGACACGTGCAGTCTTTACCTGGTTTGAGGAGAGGTATCAAAATTTCCTCTCTACACGAGTTGGGAAAGTGATGCAGCTGCCATATCAAATTGAAACAGTCGAGGAGGATTTCCATTAGACTGGAAAAAGTCGAAGCATGCTGTGTCATTCTTGGTCTAACAAGGTGCAGTATGATAAGCCTCAGACAGTACCGATTCCAGCTCACACACAAAAAAGGGCAGCATCTGACCATCAGTTTCTGTGGCTTCTGTTGAAGTATTTCTCCGTCCAGTGGGTGGATACACAGTGAGAATTTCTCACTGGAATTAAGATCATTGGATGCTTCTCACTGAGTCTCCAGGGGATGGGGACGAGAAAGGGAGGGTGATGGCTGAGGAAGACCTAGTAGCAACCGAGAAATGAGTGGGATCACCTGTTTTGACGTCGCACAGCTGAGACATCATGAGATTATCCAAGACTCAACCCCTAGAACAAGTAGAGTTTGAGCCCCATAATATCTTATGGACACTAAAATCACCCAGTAGGAGAAATTGGCACAGAAGTTGTATGTAAGATCCATGAGAGCCTCAGAGTCAATTGTATCCTGCGGAGATAATCACAGTGAGGAGATAGTGATATCCTGGGCCACATGAATTGCAACAGCTACTGCTTGTAGGTCAGTAACCAAGGAAAGAGCAGAGGAGTGGTTTATGTTATTAAGATCCTTCGTTTATGTTACTAACAAACACAGCTACCTCTCCCTTGGCTCTAGTCAGGTCATCTGCAGCATAGGGACGAAGTGGGTTTAAAATGTGTTTATCGTAAATAGAACAAAGAGGGTGCCTTGCCTGTTCGGGGAGTTTCAGTTTCTCCACACGAGTCCTGAATCCACTCATATTCCACTCTAGCATGCAAACCATCTATCATGGGGAATGTACTTCCACCTTGTCATTATGCCAGGGTGTAGAGCCTTGGGCTAGACGATTCGCTTGGGCTACCTTCGCATTCTATTGGCTCTAAAGCAGAAGCAGCAGCATCGCCAGATCGAATGATATCGACATGGTCTGACAGTCTACCGCCTTTTTCTGCCTGTGGTTGGAACTTCCAATTTCCATTTTTTACCTGGGAGGTCTTCTTCAGTATCTATGGCAGCAGTGGTCGAGGCCACGCTGGATTTATTTTCGGATTTGGCCTTTGCAGTTACTCGGGGCTCTGCAAGGGCGGCAACTGGGGCTTTCCATGGATTTCACGTGGGTCGAAGGAGTGGGGGAAGGGACGAGGGTTGGTGTGTGTTCTGAAACAACTGCAGCTTGATGTGTGCACTGACAACGCAGGTATTAGTGCTGACAATTGCAACCTCTATTTGTGTAGCAGCATCAGTTTTCTGAACTGGCTCTTGAAGAAGTTTAGCAAAGGAAGTAGCGATTTAGGTGGCTTCTCATCATACAGGGTGCATTTTGTTGTCTTAATCTCCCGTATCTTCCTCTCTTCAAGGGAGACACATCAGTCACTATTCCACACAGAGTGATCCACAGAGCAATTTAGACACTTCGGAGATGAACAGCCGCCTCAGTCGTCGGTCGTCTTTCCCTTGCGACATTTGCCACAGATGTCTATGTCCTCGCATTCTAAGGTGGTGTGGGCATATAGGGCAGCACTTTGGGTTCGGATCATGTGGTTACGCACTGAAGGAAGGAAAGGTGCTTTGAAATGCCCTGGGAGTTATTCGCTTTTGAAAACAAGTATAAATGATTCTTGCTTAAACAATCCATATTCCATCCTTTTCATTGTATTTTGGATGTCTCCCGATGCCTTCTTGGCCCCATTCAGCTTTCACTATCTCTTTGGTAATATCTGTATGATCCCTGTACGAAAAAACACGTTGTACTTCTATGGCATATTCCCAGAGGCGTCTAGCTTTTGGGAGGTTCGTTTCTTGCTGGAAAGTAGAAGTTTCCACTAGCAACGTCCCACTGCATGAGCACTTGACTGGTTTTAAATTGCCACCAATTTTCTCTAATCCATTTTGGATATAGAAAGTTGAAACATTCTCAAAGCTGCCCTCTTTCCTCTTGATTGTCCAAACACATTCTGGCGAGTATAAGAGTTCTGTTAGTATTAGCGAGACATATCCCCGAATCAGGACTGGTTACACGAGCTCTTTTGTTGGACTGAGTGTTGACACCCATCAGCGACCTATCCATTCCACTGGGAGGAGAAAGAGGAAATTTGGAGTATCCTGTCTCGCTACCACGAGCAGGTGGGCTTCCCAACGTTCCGAGATAAGCGATATATGACTGAGATGAGCCAGATTCCTCAGAGTTTAACACCTTTTCCCCTCAACAGCCGCCGGCCGGAGTGGCAGTGCGGTTCTAGGCGCTACAGTCTGGAACCGAGCGACCGCTACGGTCGCAGGTGCGTATCCTGCCTCTGGCATGGAAGTGTGTGATGTCCTTAGGTTAGTTAGGTTTAATTAGTTCTAAGTTCTAGGCGACTGATGACCTCAGAAGTTAGGTCGCATAGCGCTCAGAGCCATTTTTGAAACCTCAACAGCCATGGCTCTCATGGGTGTAGATTTAGCATAGAGTATGTACCATCCTTGCGATCTGGGCGGTCAAGCCAATATTCCCATTCCCTATGACACACAACGTTCTACCACCGCAAAGGGGGTCGCTGAAGCATGCGAAGAGCTTACAGTGACACATGACTGGTAACACTTACCAGTCCTCAGCTCAGGAACCCCAGGTTAGCCAAGCCTGTATCCAACCAACGAATGCTGAGCGTCTGAGGGCTTCCTAAACACAAAAATCTTCTTGACTTGCTTTCATTTATCCCTCCTTTCCATCAGGAATTCTTCGGTTGACCTCCACATGAAGAAGGACGACTGGGGATAATCCATTTTAAGAAGTTAAACCAAATGATGAGAAGGACTTTCGGGAATCAGAGTATGAATAGACTCTGTTCTGTTTCGTAGTACTACTTTAAATGATGTATCCACAAGATACATTACATTTTGAGCTATGGCAGGGCTGCTGGCCTCGTCTTCTGAATTCCTGGCACCACTAGCTCGATCTGTCATGTGACGTCGGGTTGGAGGCCAATAAGACCTTTCCTCCACGTTTTTGGTTGGGGACGTGGCGTGTTGTGGCGTGGCGAGTTGGGAAGTGGTAACTCAGTGTGGGTTATGGGCCCAGCACGCTTCCACAACTCACCCTCACCACGCCACAACATGCCCCACCCCCCACAACAACCTCGAGCAACCCTGCCACAGATCATATTCATGTAGGTTTACACTGGTATTTATTGTTATATACTATCCGGATAATCATTTCATTGTACACGAGAAGAGGGAAAGTGACCCAGGTGCTGCAAGATAATTCTAGTAGTGGAATAATGCGTTAAATAGCATTCTTTCTTATTTTGGTACGCTATTATAAGCCATGAAAGGCACGAAATTCACGTAGCATTTCATAAATACACCACTGGCATTTAAATTGATACACCACGAAAATGACGTGCTACAGACACAAAATATAACCGACAGGAAGAAGATGCTGTGATATGCAAATGATTAGCTTTTCAGAGCATTCACACAAAGTTGGCGCTGGTGGCGACACCTACAACGTGCTGACATGAGGAAAGTTTCCAACCGATTTCCCATACACAAACAGCAGTTTACCGATGCTTTCTGGTGAAACGTTGTTGTGATGCCTCGTGTAATGAGGAGAAATGCATACCATCACGTTCCCGACTTTGATAAAGGTCGGATTGTAGCCTATCGCGATTGCTGTTTATCGTATCGCGACATTGCTGTTCGCGTTGGTCGAGATCCAATGACAGTTAGCAGAATATGGAATCGGTGGGTTCAGGAGGGTACTACGGAACGCCGTGCTGGATCCCAACGGCATCGTATCACTAGCAGTTGAGACGACATGCATCCTATCCGCAAGGCTGTAACGGATCGTGCAGCCACGTCTCGATCCCTGAGGCAACAGATGGGGACGTTTGCAAGACCACAACCATCTACACGAACAGTTGGACTAAGATTGCAGCAGCATGGACTATCAGCTCGGAGACCATGGCGGTGGTTACCCTTGACGCTGCATCACAAACAGGAGCGCCTGCGATGGTCTACTCAACGACTAACCTGGGTACACGAATATCAAAACGTAATTTTTTCGGATGAATCCACGTTCTGTTTACAGCATCATGATGGTCGCATCCGTGTTTGGCGGTGAACGCACACTGGAAGCGTGTATACGTCATCGCCATACTGGCGTATCACTCGGGGTGACGGTATGTGGTGCCATTGGTTACACGTCTCGGTCACCTCTTGTTTGCACTGACAGCACTTTAAACAGTGGACGTTACATTTCAGATGTTTTACGACCCGTAGCTCTATCCATCATTCGATCCCTGCGAAACCCTACATTTCAGCGGGATAATACACGACCGCATGTTGCAGGTCCCATATGGGCATTTCTGGATACAGAAAATGTTCGACTGCTGCCCTGGCCAGCACATTCTCCAGATCTCTCACCAATTGTAAACGTTTGGTCAATGGTGGCCAAGCAACTGTCTCGTCACAATACGCCAGTCACTACTCTTGATGAACTGTGGTATGGCGTTGAAGCTGCATGGGCAGCTGTACCTGTACACGCCATCCAAGCTCTGTTTGACTCAATGCCCATGCGTATCAAGGCCGTTATTACGGCCAGAGGTGATTGTTGTGGGTACTGATTTCTCAGGATCAATGCATCCAAATTGCGTGAAAATGTAATCACATGTATGTTCTAGTATAATATATTTGTCTAATGAATACCCGTATATCATCTGCTGTAGCAATTTTAATGGCCACTAGTGTATTTTGTTAAATCTCTAAATAGCAATTTTGTGGTAAAAGAATTCATAACAACTAATAAGAAGGCATTATCGAGTAAACATAAATCACATTCTTCTCAATTCTCAATATTCTGGCAGTAAAGGGACACAGAATTTTACGAATTGTGATATAAAACTGATCAACATGTTATTACAACATGCAAACGGAAAATGTTACAACGCATTTTTATAACTAATTTACATAAATATTTTTTCGGTCTCAAAACAGTTCTGAAAACTTGTGAACTTTAACTTCCGTTTCCTCAAGGTTACAAAAAGTGTACCTCTACCCCTTTCCTTTTGAACCCCTCAGTTTCAAAGATACTCTCTTTTTCATACTTGATCGAGAATGTTTACTTTATGACTTGTAAGTGACGTTTGAATTTGTTTTATGCATGGATGTTTGATTCTTTAAAAAGTTAGATGTTTATACGTCATCTATATTCCTGTACACCCTGCAGGTGAGCTGCCGGAGAGATGGGCAACGCGGAGGAGGGGGTCAACACGCAGATTGCTGCTATCTGCGACAAACAGGTCGGCGAGTCGGTCATTCACAGGGAATTAGTAGCAGCCCGGGGTGTCCAATTCAGTTGGGAGGCCGAGGGGCGGCGGCCGACGCATTGGCACACTAATGGAATTAGGCGGCCGCCGTTGGGCCGGCCGGTGCAGACACGGCAGCGGTGGACGCAGGCAGCAGTCAGCTGCAGGGGACGCGGGGAGGTCGTGCAGCAAATCAGCGTGCGTCAAACTTCAGCCAACTGTGTGCTCATTTCGACTGGTAAAAGTAAAAAAAGAAAACTGATGATCTCTTAGGTGACGACGACTCCAGCTTTAGAAACGAGAACCAGTTCTGTCACTGCGCTTAATAATGATAGTGAGACTTGAGGAAAGTGAAGACACATTCACAGTATTTGTCAACATAAATAACGTTGTTCAACTGTGCAAGATAAAGGAAATTCTCAGGAAAATAGAGGTAAATTAAACTGAATCAAGACTGATATACACTCATTTGCAGATGGTATCTGTTCTTTCGGGCATGTCCGAAAGAACAGACATCATCTTCATATAGATAAGGCTTACCGGCCAATGATCTTCTGCGATACGGTGCAAATGACTCTGAGCACTATGGGACATAACATCTGTGGTCATCAGTCCCCTAGAACTTAGAACTACTTAAACCTAACTAACCTAATGACATCACACACAACCATGCACGAGGCAGGATTCGAACCTGCGACCGTAGCAGTCGCGCGGTTCCGGACTGAGCGCCTAGAACCGCTAGACCACCGCGGCCGGCTCTGCGATACGGGTGCACTAACATTGCCCGAACTCTTACGGGAGTCGGTAGCTTGACTGCCGCGAGCAATGAGTGTAGTGGGCAGGGGCACTACAAATGTAGTGTGTGGACAGTAAATTGGAGATGTGGATCTCACGGCGAGCGTGCTAGAGATATGTCCCTGCAGTCGCACTATCCTCTGTGTCCTCGATGGCTCAAACAAAAAAATTGCTCTGAGCAGTATGGGACTTAACTTCTAAGGTCATCAGTCCCTTAAACCTAACCAACCTAAGGACATCACACACATCCATGCCCGAGGCAGGATTCGAACCTGGGACCATAGCGGTCGCGCGGTGCCAGACTGCAGCTCCTAGAACCGCTCGGCCACTGCGGCCGGCGATGGCTCAGACAGATACAGCGTCTGCCATGCAAGCAGGCGATCCCGGGACCGAGTCACGGTCGGTTCACACATTTTTCAGCTCTTCCCATTGATACTTATCAACTCCTTTCAGCAGCTAAAGGTCTTGATTTCATTGTAATTTCATTCTATATACACTCAGGTGACAAATGTCATGGGATAGTGATATGCACATATACAGACGGCGGTAGTATCACGTGCATTATGTATAAAAGGGTAGCACATTGGCAGAACTGTTATTCGTACTCAGATGATTAATGAGAAAAGTTATCCGACATGATTATGTGCGCATGAATGAAATTAACAGACTTTGAACTTAGAATGTTAGGTGGAACTAGAAACAGGGGACAATCCAATACGGAAATAGATAGGGAATTCAGTATTCCTAGATCCACAGTATCAAGAGAGTGCTGACAGTACCAGATTTCAGCTATTATCTCTAGCGTGGCAACGCAGTGGCCAATGGCCTTTACCTAACAACCGAGAGCAGCGTCGTTTGCGTAGAGTTGTCAGTGCTAACAGGCAAGCAGCACTGCGTGAAACAACTACAGAAATCAATGCGGGATGTACGACGCACGTATGCGTTAGGACAGTATTAATGGGCTGTGGCAGGAAACGACCGACACCGGTGCATTTCTTAACAGTACGAGATCGCCTGCAGCGCCTCTTCTCGGCTCGTGGCCTTATCAGTTGGACCCTAGACAACTGCAAAAAGTGGCTCGGAAAAATACACTCTGGTTTCACCCGATGAGAACTGAGGTGATCAGATCATTGACTGCAAAAGGTTGTGTTCGGCTACTTGGAGACCATTTACAGCCATTCATGAACTACCTGTTCCCAAACACTTCATCGCACCACACTGGTTAGCTACTGGTTTGAAGAACATTCTGGACAATTCGAGCGATTGATTGTTCCACCCAGATCGCTCGAAATGAATCCCACGGGACACAATCGAGAGGTCAGTTCATTCGCAAAATCTTGCGGAAGTAGCATTTTCGTAGTTATCAACAGCTGTAGACGCAAAATGGCTCAGTATTTCTGCATGGAACTTTCAACAACTTGTTGAGTCCATGCTGCCCTATGCTCGGCAAGAAGGGGTCCGACAGCATTTTAGGAGCTATTCCATGACCCTTGTCGAAGTGTACCACAGTGTGTACAGAATCAAGTGATAAAGATACGAATGAATGTACAAGAACGAAGTGCTGTAATTGAAAAGTCTGTAAGAGGGGATGACAGATCTCTACTGAGATGGAATGTTGGAAATAAGATATAGATTTAGAGTGGGATTAATATTCCATCTTGACAGAATATCAACGATAATATTCATTGACAACATACGGAATAGTGAAATCAATAAACATTCTACTGATCCCAGACAATGGGTTGAAGGATAACCGATTTGTTTGGAGTGGGATACAGATCTCGTGCTGTCAACCGCATACTAGTTTTCAGATCAATCCCAAAATTGATTTGTGCAAATTCCTGAAAGGTTGCTTTGAGCAGTACACAGCCGATATCTCTTCACCCTAACGCAATCCAAACTAGTGCTCCATTACGAAGGCCCTCGTTGACGAAGAGCCATCTGAACAACATCCTCATTCCTTCTATTCTTCGCTTTATCGTGATGCACCATGGCGACTGCACTATTCTATCTGACTAACCAACAAGATTCGTTGACCCAATAACAATAATTCACTGTGGGTTGGATGTTAGGTTAACAGAAAATGCACAAGTGTAGGTGGGCTGACAGGAGACTGAATGAGAAGATCGTCCGTAGAATGGCCATGGTAATGAGGTTGAGCAAGCCACAGAAGCAAGAAACGGATAATAACAGTGAATGACTTTCAGGGTACACGAACAAGAAGATAGCAGTGTGTCTGGTGCTGTAAGCAGAAATCTTCTGAACATCAAAGATTTTAAGCACTTCCAGCGGAATAAAGGTGAATCTGCGCAACTGATTTCTCATTTCAAATTTGTAAATGTTAGATACATTTATATATTCGTAAAATACCACTTGATTAAACGGTGTTTGCTGAAGTGCTAAAGTGGTGGTTAGCTTGCAACCAGAAGCATAGTTTAAATTCTACGAACACATTTGATTGTTAAAGTGATAATGGTCCCCATATTTATTCTTTTTCGTATACGTCGTGTATTCCGAGGAACTGCCCACAGTCAGACGATATAGTTTAGCTGCTTTTTAATCATCGCTATCGGTATTACTGTTTCATTTATCATTCGTCTTTAAAATATTTCAAACACCTCCGTACTTAATACCATTATTATACAAATGAAGCCATTACGACTTTTTGTCGATGGACGATATGAGTTCACAATACAGGTAAGAGCCTGCAATCATGACTGCATAGTATTTTTTTCCGGACGAAAGAAAATAGATAAATTGTGCATCATCACAACATAAACTTCAAACCATATGAAGATAACTACACAAAAATGAGTATTTCGAGACTTACAGGGAAGTCCGTCAGGTTCCGTTTTTAAGTGAAAATTCTTGACCTCCCCTCAGAGCAGAAGTGTAGTTATGTTCGGTATTTACGAAACGAATTGTGAACTTTTACAGTCAGGTTTTGAATAATGTTGACGTGAAGAGAAGACGCTATCAGAGCAACTTCTGTTTCTAGTTATAATTTAAATACGACAGAAAGAAGGAAGACAAGAAAACAAGTATCTCAGTTCACTGTATTGTTACTTCTACGGTACCTTTTTCGTCTAATAGTTCTGCTTTCTCTCATTTCGAAACGATCTGTGTTCCAAATTAATTCGTGCATGCAGTAAGTTTGTGGACTTATCATTGATTTCTTAAGCATCGTTGAGACACGGCTCACAAGTCCACCTGCCTATAAGCTCAACTCTTTTGACTTCAGCACTTCAACGAACACATTTTCAGCAGCTCATTTAAGTTGTACTTCCATGTAGATTATGGGACTTCAGTCATCAAAACAGCAAATATTTACTAACAGAAATAACGAACGTAGACCAGACATGTAAGGTCACAGCATTACTCTAAATGCTCGGTGAGACCCTTCACTTCTCACAACCGCCTCGAACAGGACATTTGATGTTTAACCCTCAAGTATAAGTCATAACAAAGAAACAGGTTTAAAAAATCTTCACGGATGTAATCTCTGTGCTAAAAACCTAGCATGTCTGTAATATTAAGCAAAAGTACAAATGTGTACCGAATTTATATATGGTAATTCAGGACCCATAGTAAACATTTTCAAGTAGGAACTATACGAATAATGTAACTGTTTTATCCGTGAAGAAGTAGATGAATCTGGATGTTGAAGTTCTGTTAGAAAAGCAATCAGCGGTAGACAATTATCAAAATGAAAAAAACATATGTATGTAAAAAAAAAAGTGTGTTTTGAAACGACTCTTGGCTATGCAGAATGGTTTTATTTAAGAACTATTGTTACATTACTTTATGAATATATTATGCATATTGACTGCATTTTTTTCTTTCACCTGGCTACGCTGTTCGCACAAAGTCGCTAGTGTTATTTTGGCAATATATCCGTGATCTATCTATAAAATGTTTTGTCGGCCTCATAGGCTTGAAGTTGCATCTCAGGTGGACGAAATACTGTCTAGGGGAACTAGCCATACATTCCATAATGTTCCATCAAGGATTTGTACATGGTCTCTGTAACTTTCGTAGACGAGAGGCTGTGAAAGTGTTACTGCCTCTTTTGTTCAAACGAACGAGTTCGACTACTTTATTAGCTTTTAACGGCATGCAACTTGGGATCCTGGTATGAGGGGCATTAATGTTAGCACTTTGACTGCATACCTTACTTTCAGTTTCAACCACAATGTATTGGAAAAAGTCATCACACTGCAGGAAGTTATCAATTTCTATCAACAGTACAGATAATGCCGATACACCTGTTAACAGCTCCATGCTTGGCAATCATATACAGCGACTCACACTTCGGAAGATCCGTATCTAAGGACTGCGAAGTTGCACAGGTCACGCCGATACCCAAGGAAGAAAATAGGCGTAATCCGCTGAAATACAGAGCCATGCCACTAACGTCGATTTTAGTAAGCTTTTCGAACATATACCGTGTTCGGACATCATGAATTACCTCGAAGAAAACGATTTATTGTGAAATAGTATGGTTTCAGAAAATGTCGTTCTTGTGAACGACAAGCAGCTCTTTATTCCCACGAAGTAATGTGTGCAATCGACAGGAGATGTCCAACTGATTCCATATTTTGATATCTAGAAGGATTACGACACCACACCTCACAAGCATCTTCTACTCAAATTGCCTGGCTATGGAGTATCTCAGCAGTTGTCAGGAAGGTCACAATTCGGTGTAAATGGCGGAAAATGGTCTAAAACAGAAGTAATATCTGGTGTTCCCCAAGGAAGTGTCGTAGGCTCTCTACTGTTACTGACCTAGATAAGCGACGTAAGAGACAGTTCGGACAGCACACTTAGATTGTTTCAGGTGATTTACAGTTTTGAGAAGTTATCATAAGATCAATGTCAACTACGAAACGATTTAGGCAAGATATCTGTATGAGGCGAAAAGTGGTAAATGATTCTATATCAAAAAAGTCATCCACGTGAATACTAAAAGGAATGCGGCAAATTTCGGTTACATGATAAATTACCCAAATCTAACAATCGTAAATTCATCTAAATTCTTAGCGATATCAACTTCGAATGACTTAAAATGGAACGATCGCATGGATAACATTTTGGGTAAAGCAAATCAGAGACAGATATATATGAAAAACACTTAGAGAGTGCAACAGATCTACTAAAGAGACTGCTTGCACCATGATTGTCTGTCCTCTGAAGTATTGCTGTGCGGCGTAGGATCTACATCAGATAGGCATCCTGACGAAGGGCATCTATAATGTTCAAAGAAGGGGACCTCGTTTTGTATTAACGCGAAATAGGCGAGAGAGTGCCACGGACTTGATACAGTTGATGCGGTGGGAATCATTAAAACAAAGGCGTTTTTCGTTGCGGCGAGATCTTCTCGTAAAATTTCAGTCACCAACTTTCTCTTCCGATTGCGAAAATATTGTGTTGGCGCCCACTTGCATGGCGACAAGTAATGATGATGATAAAATGAGAGAACTCAGAGCTCGCAGAGAAAGATGTAACTGCTCGTTTTTCCTGCGCGCCTTTCGAGAGTGCACAGTAAAGAAATGAATTGCAGAATAATAATGTAAATACATAAATTGGAAGACTAGGAACGAGACGTTTCAAGAAAGTAGTTCTGCCGCCTCCAGAATGCTTCTGCTTTCTTTCATTTCACGGCCTGAAGAAGTATTCATACGTAGAACTATTTTAGTCTTTATGTTTACTGTAATTTTTAATTAAGTACTCTTTCAGTATACTGCACAGCAACAGTAATACCTGCATTATTTTTCCAAACTATGAAACAAAAACTGGGCTAATACGTTGATATGGGAGCTAATGTTTTAGATACCTACACTGTCACAGTCATGACGTTTTGGATAGTTACAGTGTCGGAGTTAACTATGATGCTTAGTCTCTGGAAAGAGACATATATTTCACATGCAGGTTCACTTCACCTGCACTCGTCAGCTTCTGTCACGTATGTCTCCACTTACAATGAAATCGGAGACCAATTTAAGCGACCATTTTTGTTGACATTCTTGTATCTTGAAACACTTACTGTATCATTTGTCCTGCGACACGCCGCAGAAGGGCTGACCCCGGTGGGAACGCCCCGCTCTCGGTTCTGTGCCAGCCTGCCTTCCCTCCACCCCCGCCTCCCTGGCCGACGGCCAAGGGGCGGCGCGGCGCCGTAGGCGGTGCGGTAATTGATGACGTCACTCATCTCTCGCCGTCCGCCCTCCGCTGCGCGCCTTCCGCTGATATGAGTTATTGCAGGAAGTAAGCCATTGTTCCCTGGAAGCGGAGGAGCACTCGGTTTGAAACATTTAAGCGCCTTAGGAAGCCGCAGTCAAATGAATTCATCCGTCAGGCACACGGATGGGGCGAAAGGGTGCCCCCGCTAGTTTCCGAACTAATTCCAACGATTTTAGTTCTTCAATACGTGCATGCCCAAGCTGAGTTTCGAAACTGGCTTCTAATTACCAACACCTACATGTAGATGTCGATCAAAGTAACTCACGATCCACACAAGCATGGCTGTGGCAAAGAGCAGAGAAATGAATTTTTTGTAGATAGAAACACTGACACGGTATTAATTAAGTTACATTACTTATCTGTTTCCTATTGTGTCACTTAAATCACTACACAAGATTCACATGACACCATACAATGACAGTATTCAGGGATCGAGTAGCTCTTGAGAAGCAGATATAATTGGGATACATGAAGTCAGACGAGGGGCTTTTCATTCGGTAGGGTCAACACTGTGAATGGGAGTAATGTGTTCCCAAGGCTTCAGAGACCTACCACGTTGATATAAATCGTCAATTTTTACAAACAATGGAAATGCATCAGTATATGATGAATTGTGCCTCATCGAGAAACTGTACAGACTTACTGATAAAGAATATACCTTCGCAGAAAATTTGGCTGCAATAATTGAAAAACGTGACAGATCACAAACTAAATAAGCACTCTTTTCCAGTGATATAGTGTCTCAAAAACCTCTCCCCAGGTCTGGGCTTCCAAAATGTGGAATCAATGTGGGAACATTTTTGTGATGACTGTGATACCAAAGCATCAGATTTCCTTTCGTTCTGGCAGGCTGGAGATACGCCGAGTCGTACTCCTCAATCATGCTGGCTATAAATAGAGCAAAATATTAAATTACTCGTCAGAAGCTGGACCTATAGAAACACTGGAGAGTTGCATTTTGCCCCAAATAAAATGAATATATTGTGTACTTCTAACGGTGATACAATGACATTAGTCACACTGAATAGGTGGCAAAGAGACCTAAATCGTCGAACATTAATACAAGAAGACATTGGGCAAACATTGCAGAGATGACTGAATAAAAAGGCATTTAAAGATAACAATGAGCTTTTATAATGCAGTGATAGACCGTAATCAAACAGAATACATGGAAATATGAAAGACAGAAATAATTCTGAACGTTTGTAACAGTCAGTATGTTGAGTAAGTTGCAAAAATTTAGTATAAGCAGTCAGCTATAAAAGAATGAGTGTAAAATTACAGAACTGTCTCATTAACGACTGAAAACAAATACATTTCCGAACGTAAATGTGCGTCACTTCAATTCTAGTTTGGTACGGGCAGCATGCCCTCATGTTCTGTTCACGTTTTTCCATTTTCATTCATCTGTATACACATTTTTTGCCAAATTTGTTTCTAAGTCGAACTGCGATCTTACTTACTCGTTTTCTTAGATTCATGAAGACCGCTACTATATTAACTCGATTTACGTTTATCTAAAATTTTCCCTTTGAATATTTTTAAAGATGGCGCAAAATAGGTTAGATGTTTATGTGAGTAAATGACTCAAAAGACTTCCGACCTGTATAATTCTCAATAAAAATGCCATTCACTTACTAAGGACTCTTAACGATCCTTGTTTGGAAAGAAACTTTATTTGTTTATGATAAACGTGTTTCATTTATTCCATTGACTCTCAATTTCCTTAATAGAAACCTTGCAGCTTCGAGAGCAGAAAATAAACTTACGGAAAACTTACATCTGTAGAGCTGACCAACGGTTGCTCTAATTCATCCTCAGATGAACGGTTGCAAGATCTCGCTCAGTTCTGCCTAGACTTTCAATTGGTGTCCCTCATTCCCATTCAGTTTTTATGACGCGTCTTATGGGTGTCGTAAACCTCACGTCTGAAGTCAGAATTCTTCTTTTATATCTCGGCCTAACGGCCACAGTTTACTGCTGAGGATCAGCACTGAATATATCGAATAAACGGCTCAGTTGCTCACGTTTATTCCTGTGTTTTCACATCACCTAACACAGAGCAAGTCATTTCTCCTTAACGCAGGTCGCGGTAAGTGAATGGAACTAGACACAGCTGGGGGTAGAGATTACGTGGAAAATATGTCCGTGTGTTAAACTGCGGCAAACTTGGTTCAGTCCTTATACCGATGAGCAATGTTTGTGGCAGAATATCGCTAATTGATCTTAAATACTTTTTTGCCATGAAATGAACAACGCATGCGATTAAGGCTCCGTAAAATGCAAATCACTGATCGGAAGACTTAGTCATAAGCAGGCATTTCTTTCACCAGGATAAAAAAATTTTCGATGTCAGATTTTAAAAAAGAACATTCTTACAACTCGCCACAGCTCCCTTATTCTTCCTTCAGTCAGTCTGTTCCATCTCCTTGCCTATCCTTGTTTAAAATTTATGAACGTTAAGAACTGTGTTATACAACATACAGATGAGCTGGTTATTTTATATTGTCGAGTCTGGTAGATTTCACACCATCCGCAGCTCAGAAACCCGTTCAATTCCATATTTTACAATATCAACGGCAATTGTGGAATATACAGTAGCATGATTTTATCACTTGTGGATGGCCGACAGCCAAAGATCTAGGTCTACATCTCCCTGATTACTCTGCTATTCACAATTAAGTACCTGGCAGAGAGTTCAATGAACCACCTACAAGCTTTCTCTCTAACGTTCCACTCTCGAACGGCGCTTGGGAAAAACGAGCACTTAAATTTTGCCGTGCGAGCCCTTATATCTTTTATTTTATCGTGATGATCATTTCTCCCTGTGTATGTGGGTGCCAACAGAATGTTTTCGCAATTGGAGGAGAAAAATGGTGTTTGAAGTTTCATGAGAAGATACCGTTGCAATGATAAACGTCTTTGTTTTAATGATTGCCACTCAGATTCACGTATCATGTCTGTGGCACTATCTCCCCTATTTCGTGATAATACAAAACGAGCCTCCCATCTCTGAACTTTTTCAATATCATCCGTCAGTCCCACCTGATATGGATCCCACACCGCACAGCAGTACTCCAGAATAGGGCGGACAAGTGTGATGTAAACAGTCTCTTTAGTAGATATGTTTCACCTTCTAAGTGTTCTGCCAATGAATCGCAGTTTTTGATACCCACAAAATTATCTGTGTGATCATTCCAACTTAGGATATTTGTAATTGTAATCCCTCAGTTTTTAGTTGAATTTACAGCCTTCAGAGTTGTGTGATGTATCTCGTAATCGAAATTTAGCGGATTTCTTTTAGTACTCATGTGAATAACTTCACACTTTTCTTTATTCAGGGTCAAAAAATGGCTCTAAGCACTATGAGACTTAACTGCTGAGGTCATCAGTCCCCTAGAACTTAGAACTACTTAAACATAATTAATCTAAGGACATCACGAATATCCATGCCCGATGCAGGATTCGAACCTGCGAACGTAGCGGTCGCGCGGTTCCAGACTGTAGCACCTAGAACCGCTCGGCCACTCCGGCAGGCCAATCAGGGTCCATTGCCACTTTTCGCACCACACAGATATCGTATCTAAATCATTTTGCTGTTTTTTGGTCACCTGATGACTTTCCAAGACTGTAAATGACAGCATCATGTGCAAATAATCTAATAGGGACACTCAGATTGTCAACTGTATCGTTAACACTTCCTTGGGGAACGCCGGATATTACATCTGTTTTACTCAATGACTTTCCGTCTATTACTACGATCTGTGACCTTACTGACCGGAAATCACGAATCCAGTCGCACAACTGAGGCGATATTATACAGGTACTCAGTTTAGTTAGAGGAACGGTGTCTAAAGCATTCCGAAAATCTAAAAATACTGAGTCAATCTGACATCCCCTGTCTATAGCACTCATTACTTCATGAGTATAAAGAGCTAGTTGTGTTCTGCATAAACGATATTTTCTGAATCCGTCCTGACCATGTGTCAGTAAATCGTTTTATTCGAGGCACTTCATAATGTTCCAATATACTATATGTTCCAAAACCCTACTGCAAATCGAAGTTAGTGATATGGGCCTGTAATTCAGCGGAATACTCCTATTTCCCATTGTGTGTATTGGTCTGACTTAAGCAATTTTCAAGTCTTTAGGTACGGAACTTTCTGTGAGCGAGCGGTTGTATATAATTGCTAAATATGGAGCTATTGCATCTGCATACGCTGAAAGGAACCTGAGTGGTAGACCATCTGGACCGGAAGCCTTGCCTTCATTAAGTGATGTAAGCTGCTTTGCTACACCGAGGATATCTACGTCTATGTTTCTCTTCTTCGCAGTTGTTCTTCACTGGAATTCGGGAATATTTAATTCGTCTTCTTTGGTGAAGGAGTTTCGGAAAACCGTGTTTAATAACTCTGCTTTGGTGGCACTGTCATCAGTGACTTTACCGTCGTTATCACGCAGACAAAGTATTGATTGCGTTGTGCCACTTGTGTGCTTTATGTATGACCAGAATCTCTTTGGGTTTTCTGTGAGATTCAGAGACAGAGATTCGTTGTGGAAATTATTAAAAGTATCTCGCATTGAAGCACGCGTTATATTACGAAAAGCTGCAGAACTTTGCCAAACTTCGGGATTTTGCGTTCTTTTAAATTTGGTATCCTTTTTTCGTTGCTTCTGCAACAGCGATCTGACCCGTTTTGTGTACCATGGGGGATCAGTACCACCACTTATTAATATATATGGTACATATATCTCAATTGCCTTCGTAGTACCTCTTTGAAATCATTCCACATCTTTTCTACGCTTACGTGATCAGATCGGAAGGAGTGAAGACTGTCTCTTAAAAAGGAGTTAAAAGCATTTGTATCAGCTTTTTTAAATAGACGTACTTTGCGTTTATTTTTGATGGTTGTGGGTGTTACGGTATTCAGCCTAGCAGCACCTGCCTTGTGGTCGCTAATCCCTGTGTTCTTCATCATAATCCCTATTTGTCCTGGATTATTTGTTGCTAAGAGTTCACGTATGCCTTCGAATAGGCTATGAACTAACTGTCCAAAATAATTTTCTGAGAAAGCTTCGGATGACGCATTATGTCTGCCGCCGGCTTTAAGCGTATAATTTTTTCCAGCAGATCAAGGGTAGATTGAAGTCGCCACCGACTGTAATTATATGAGTGGGGTACTTATTTGAAATGAGACACAAAGTTTCTTTGAACTGTTCGGCAACTATATCTTCTGAGTCGGGGGCTCGGTAAAACGATCCTATTAATAGTTTTGTCTGATAATCAAGTATAACCTCTACTTATACTATTTCGCAGGAACTATCTACTTCAATTTAACTACAGGGTAAACTACTTCAGACAGCTATAAATACTCCACCGCCAAATGTATTTAATCTATCCTTCCTGAACACTGTGAGATCGTTCGAAAAATTTCGGCTGAACTTATTAGTGGCTTTAGCCAGCTTTCTGTACCTATGACTATTTTAGCTTCAGTACTTTCTATTAGGGCTTGGAGCTCTGGTTCTTTCCCAACACAGCTATGACAATTTGCAGCTACAATACTGATCGTTCCTACTTCTACCTTATTGTGTTTTATTTGACCTCTTTTGGACTGACGCCCTTTCTATGGTTTCCTGAGACCACTAACCTAAGAAACCACCCAGTCCCTTCCACACAGCTACCGTTACCCTTGTAGTATCTTCCTGTGTGTAATGGACTCCTGGCTAATAAGCGGAACCCGGAAACCCACCACCGATGGTGCGAGTCAAGGAATCTGCAGCCTACATGATCACAGAAACACCTGAGCCTCTGATTCAGACCCTCCACTCGGCTCTGCACCAAAGGACCACAGTTGGTTCTGTCGACGATGCTGCAGATGGTGAGCTCCACATTAATGTCGGAAGCAAGACTGGCAGTCTTTACCATTTCTGCTAGCCGCCCGAAACCAGAGAGAATCTCCTGCGATCCAAAGCGACCCACGTCGGTGGTAATTACTTGAGCAACCACCTGTAGTTGACTGCACCATCTACTCTTCATGATGTAGATAAAATAACTAGCACAGCAATGTATTACATGAGGCAGTTTTTGCGTTTTGTAAAATTTGCCCAACGCCGCCTACACATAGTATTTAATTTGTAGGGGAGAGTGTTGTACTATGGAACGATTTTCAGACTTTCACCTCTAGTCAACCTTTTCGAAGATAATTATTATTTTCTTATTCCATTTTTAAATGCTGGCATTTACTTTTATTGTGCTACAGTCTTCATTTGAAACTACAAAAATTACTGCGGAAAAGTAGGTTATTTCGTAACGAGAAAAAACGTTTCAATCTACAATGTGTTGGTGTACCAAGGAAAATATGTTCCATTGATTTAAAAGTGATGCAGCCGAGGAACCGTTTTCAGTACAGTATTTAATAGTGTTTCTTTTACTACACACAAATAATAAGTGACGGAAATAAAATTATGTCGAAGTATTATCAAAAGCGGCTTAAAGGTTGGATATATTCTGAAACAGAAGTTATTGGAATTTAACACAAATTACCGTTTTCAATATGGATAACAGTGTTATGGGAACATGGCATCATTCAAATTCAATTTATTCACGTATATCGCAAGTTTCAATGCAGAAGACATTCATCCGTTTCAGGGTCCAATATAGTGCACTACCGACGAAGTATCGTTTAACCATTGACACGCCGTATCAGTATTCTTAAAAATATATACACTTCTGCTCATCACAGAATTCTGTAACTGGAGTAACAGGAATATTTTCCATATAAATAGAACTAAGAAGTGTTTTCAAACACCACACAAAACACAATTTCATATCTCACAAAAACAGAGCAGACAGGTGGAAGAAAACGCCAAAAATTGCTTAAGACGACCTCCAGTATGTCTTGCTTCATGTGCTTCTGAAATAGGTCACTTGATAGAAACACAAGCCAGGAAACATCTTATGTTCCTTGGACTATACAGCATTCTCCCCGTCTGTTGTACTATTTTCGCTTCCACATAACGCAATAGATAAAGCAGGAAATCACACTCTACTTATCATTGCTTTGTTCTAAGAGGTCCTTCTACTAACTTGAGAAACGTATCGAAAACTCTACAACTTATTTTACATAGATAGTAAAATATTACTGCCGGCCGCGGTGGTCTCGCGGTTCTAGGCGCGCAGTCCGGAACCGTGCGACTGCTACGGTCGCAGGTTCGAATCCTGCCTCGGGCATGGATGTGTGTGATGTCCTTAGGTTAGTTAGGTTTAAGTAGTTCTAAGTTCTAGGGGACTGATAACCACAGCAGTTGAGTCCCATAGTGCTCAGAGCCATTTGAACCATTTAAAATATTACTGGAAATTTTACTAAAATGATACTGGTATTTATTAAGGGGTTTCTCTAAAGGGATAGTCTTACTCGAAAGCCATAGACCACATTTTAGGTAAAAAGCAGTGAACGCTTTTTTGTAGATTTTTTTATTACGTGGGCAATTTCTTGAATACATTGCTAGCTAGCAGAGAAGATAACGTACAGAAAGAATGTGTACAACAAGTTAGTCTGGTGTAAATGTTATTGCTCATGTGCTGCAATGTGGGACATACGCGTAAGTTAATCTAGGGGTCAATGGTCGTCCTTGTTGAACAACGTGAATTCACTCTCTGTAATAGCTTACTCTGGAATAGCTTATACTCTACAAATCGTCAGGAACAATTTAAAAAAATGTAACGTCACTCATTTCAGTTCCTACAGTTTTGTTGCTATGTGTGATGGATGTTTTTCTGGATACCTCCATTAAACCTTTCGATTCCTGTTCCGTACGTGAACGGTACTCGGAATGAACAAATCCCAGAATGAAAGCTCTCTGATTTTTCCTTTGACGGGTATTCCGCGTGAAATGAATGGGAGAAGGGGCTGTGAAACATGACTCGTCCTGTAACATAAACTTTCGAAATTTTAACCATTAACTTTTCTGGCGTGCATAATGTCCCTGTTTTAGCACCTGTTCCTCGAGACTGATGAACATCTCCATGACGTTTCCGCACTAAATAAAAGAACCAAGACGAAGCGGGCCGCTTTTCTTAGGATCTCCTGCGTCTTTTCTATTAATTCTATACGTTAATGGTCTCAGATTGCAGAGCGTTGCTCGAGTGTGTTAGGAACGATGATTATTTATCCTTTAGATGTGTTCGTAAACATCTAGCTGGTAATCTTCCCCAAAAAATGTCTGTGTCAGCTTATGCATTTTAAATTGCATGAAGAGAATGATAAGTAGCACAGAGGATCTTTATCAGGAATGTGTACATAGGCATATTTTATTCGATCATAACGCAAATGGACTAGATGTGATTATCGCCATTATTCCTAAGGGATACCCTCTTACAATGGCTTGCATGACGCATACTTAAACATATACGTATGTACTTTGCAGATAACAGCTCATTTTACTTTATTTCCTGTTTTGTTATTTTGCATACGTGAATTGGATGCATCAGCGTTGCAGTAGGTAAGGAGTAAGGGGCGAGGGGTCGGCTCCCACTCCGGATGGCAGAAGCGCTTGGCCATCTGGCGGTTTCAGAGTCAGAGGGATGAGGTGCGGAAGCAGAATCTCTCAGGAAAGTACATTTATTCGGGTTCAAATCAAGTAATTGTTATTAATAAATATTTTGTAACAAAAGTTGCCTTTTGCGACTCAAACATCAGGAGGAGTTTGTGAGTTAGTAATACTATCTCCCAGTAATTTTACAATGCCAGGAAACGTTGGTATTAATAAATAAATGAATAACCTCGCCATAACCAAAGACGTACGGTCTTACACGAACTGTAACAATTGTACGCTCAAGTTACAGTCAGTGCGCCATAGTCAGCAGTTTTTCTTGATGAAATAATTTACCAACAGCCGTATGTATTGTAGAAATTTTCTTTATGAACTTCTTATGTGCTACCAGTTTCGACATTACGCCTTTTGACCTAGTCATGCTCTTGTGCTGTTAATAGTTTATAATCAGTATTAACAAGTTCATATTACGGTGTCTCTTAAATAAAATCACTATAATGGCAACCCATGTAAAAATTGTTTGCAAAAAAATCTTCTTCCCTCTTCATTACGTAGACCTTAGACAGTAGTATTACACTTTCAGAACCAGACGGCGCTGGTACGACTCTGCAAGAAGCCATAATACTACGAGAGCGGCTCCACATAATAGATACGAAGGGATCCCACCCGATTAAGTCAGTTCAAAGACGGAGTGGTTTCATTATCGCAAAACGCCTGTAAGAAAGAGTGGCCAGTTACACTGTACAACCTTATACCATCACCTACGCATTCATCTAAGACATTTCTGGAAGTTTAGTACGAGTGGAACGTTCTTGCAACAAGTCCAAAGTGAGAGGTACTCATCAGTGTCCATATACATATAAATGTAACAGGGAACTTTGTGTCACACTGAGGCCATTGTCTAACTAGAGTGACATGTTTTCATATGGCAGTAGACGTTCAGAATTCCACGCAGAAGCAGTTGTACTGCGTTACAGGAGCATCACATTGCCGGTAACTATTGCATCGCAGTGTCTGAGTGAAATGGAGTGGAAACTACAATTATACTCCAGAGCTGAAGTACGGGTGACAATGTAATTTTTGAGGGATGATATTAAGAAGAATTCCGCTAATGACTGGTAAAACTGCTGTTTTATTGATGGACACCCGGTTTCGCAGTCTAAAGCCACATCATCAAGGGCAACAACGATGAATGGTCATCGCCCCTAGTCAAGATATAACATTCAGCGTACATTGTCAACAAACATTGTCTACATAGAATGATCAGTCAGAATATGACGACCACCAACCCAATTGCCTCTATGTCCACCTTTGGTACGGATAACAGCGGCGACGCACCATGGGATGGAAGCAACGAGGGGTTGTTAGGTCGCTGGAGAGAGTTGGCGTAACATCTGCACACACAAGTCTGTTAGCTCTGAGCCACGTTGAATCATATCACAGATGTGTTCTGTCGGGTTCAAATCTGGCGAGCTGGGGTGCCGGCACTTCTATTGGAACTCGCCACTGTGATCCTCAAATCACTCCATCACACTCCTAGCCTCGTGGCATAGCGCACTATCATGTTGAAAAATGCCAATGCCGTCGGGAAACACGATCGACATGAAGGGGTGTACGTGGTCTCCAACCAGTGAATGATACTCCTGCGCCGTCATGGTGCTTGCACAATCTCCGCTGCACTCATGGACGCCCACATGAATGTTCACCAAAGTATAGTGGAGCAGCCGCCAGTTTGTCTCTATCACGCAGTACAGATCAGATTTCTAGGGGTGTTCCCTCGGAAGATGACGGTTTCGGTCCTCCCATCGGCATGATTAAGAAGGTACTGGGATTCATCAGACCATGAAATGCTCTGCCAATGCGTGCGCCAAAGTTCAGTGTCAATGGTCACGTGCCCTGTTAGTTTTAATTGCCGATGTCGTTGTGTTAACATTGACATATGCATGGGTCGTCGGCTGCTGAGGCCCATCGTCAGCAATACATACTTGTACGCTGCTCAGCACTGAAGTCTGGCGATAGTTCCGCCACAGTTAGCCGCCTGTGGTGTTTTACCAGTCCTCTCAGCTTATGACGTCCTAGATCTGTAATGATGGGTGGCTACCCAACGCCACGACCTCTGGACAGGTTTTCACCTTGGTCTCGCCATCTGATGAAGACACTCAACACAAAACTCCTCGAACACCCAAAGAATTGTGCAGTTTCCTAAATGCTCGTGACGAACGTTCGGACAATCGCTATCTACCCTCGGTCAAACTCAAATAGATCGCCCTCCCCATTGTACACACGGACAGCACGCCCACTGATACCCGGTGTGTGTCTGACTAGCACTCATTCCTCACCTGGTGTTGCTGCTGTCGTCTGGACGGGTTTCCATCGGTATCATCTCGGTGGTGATAATGTTCTGGCTAATTGGTGTATCTTGACTATGAGCGATGGGAACACCAATGACCTTTTAACAGTGTTGAACCTGCTACTTTAGGCTGCAAAACCAGTTGTGTATCAATAGAACTACAATTTTACCAGCTGTCAGCGGAATTCCTCTTAACATCATGCCTTTCAACAGCTGTGGATGCCCAGAATATAAAACCGTGTGACAATTCTTGTGGGCAAACGTCTAGGCTCGACACAGATTTACCTGAAATCACACCCGTCTCTGAACACCACACAATGACGCTCTATATCCCAGATGACTGTTGTTCTACATCATTCATGTCTTTGTTGTAATTTGCAGGGTGTGGTGGCAGCGATAAATGATGCACCAGAACTCGAGTTTCCAGTAACTCTCGTATACTATCGACGGTTCATGGTGACACTGCGTGCAGCATCTTCCCGGATATAAGCCACTTTGATCCATCTATGCGTCATAGAGAGTCCAACAATCCCACAATCTTCTGTGCAGTCCTGCCGCAAGGACTGCTTATACTTGTTTCCATAATTCTGGCCATATGGCTACTACCCGCCAAGCTACACTTCTATTCAAGCCGGCTTTGAACTGGAGGACTGGTAACATAGGTATTAAAGGTGAAGGAAATAAGGGCATACCGCTTTCGATAAGGTCATGGTAGTGTAGGTCACAGTTTTGATTTCCTGGAGTTTCGTCGTACGATTTGATACGGTGGGACAGAAACTACCAGGAGTTAAAAAATAGTTGGAACAATTGACTGCATTCTCTTTTCTTCAAAAAACTTAAATATATTTGCATATAAAATTCTACAGCAATTATTGTGTGTGGCTCTGTGTCTGTGTGTGTGTGTGTGTGTGTGTGTGTGTGTGTGTGTGTGTGTGTGTGTGTGTGTGTATCAGAAGAAGCACAAATACAAAAAATAAGACCGTTATTTCAAATCCACTAACAACTGTTGATTGCATGGGAATAAAATGACCAGATACGTAATTATCAGAAAATTTTTATTCTACTTAATTTTGAAACAGAGATCGTTAACTAGGACGGTAATACACGTTTACCTGTTTGACAAGATAAGAATAACGGCTTTGGCAAATTACATTAGAACAAAACATTTTACTGGCGTGATACTTGCACTGACTCATAACCGTCGTTATCACACAGGAAAAATAAATGCGTTTTTTCTGTGCTTCATACATGATCTTCGTTCTCATATAAGGAAGTTTAGCTGTCATCATCCTGAAGAGTGGCTCAAACATATGTTTTGGCCTCTGCTGTGAACTAGACTTCTTCCAAACGTTGAACACAAATATCCAGCTTAAAGTGGACCCTGTACCATGGAGCAAATTGTCATTTTATATATTCATAAACCATTACCAGAGGTTACACAAGCTAGAATTTTAATGGAGAAGTTCCATTAAAATTCTAGTAAAAACTGGTGATCGAATGGCAGACGATTGGAATTGACTTCCGGCACTTGCCAACTGAACCGCCGAAACGAATCGCACGAGATTATTTAGATAAAATCATTATGGTAGTTAAAGAGAGAATAACAACCTGTCACTTACATCCTTTATGGACTGTGTTGAAGGGCTGTGACTGTCAAGAGGAATGGCAAATAAATAAATAAATAAATAAATAAATAAATAAATAAATGTTCTGCGTTAGTCACGGTATATCCACAAAGTTGTCGATGAGTAACCATCATAATCAGGTGATAAGTAACTTCTACATGGTTGTCAGAGGAGAGCATTGGCGATATTTTGCAGAAACCTGTGAGGCAGCAAAATGTTAATTTTGTGATTAATTGGGCAGATTATCCATAGAGCATCGAGATATTTCGTACCAGATGGTTTAAGAATATTAAAATACCTGAAGGGCAAGTGGAGAAAAATTTGCGCCGCACTGTGCCACTGAAACTGGCTATCGCTTCTCACTGTACATCAGTTACACAATTTTGTTGTTATTAGAAAAGAGGTTATACGTTTCACTAAAGAAATTTGAAACCAACAACATAGCAAGATCACTGCAAACACAAGACTAATTAAAACACTTACCTACACTAAAGTGACAAAGAAATACAGAAATATGTAAAGAGGTAGAATACCTCGCTACGATTAGCAAATGCTATATGAGGCAACAAGTAACTGATGCAGTTGTGAGATCGGTTACTGCCGCTAAAATGACACGTCATCAAGATTTAAGTGTGTTTGAACGTGGTGTTATAGTCGGCGCACGAGCAATGAGACGCAGCTTACCCGATATAGCGATGAAGTTGGGAATTTCCCTCACCATCATGTCACGAGTACACCGTGAATATTAGGAATCCGATAAAACATCGACTCTATGACATCTATGACATCTATGACATCTCTGCAAGAACGGGACGAACAACGACTAAAGAGAATCTTTCCACGTGACAAAAGAGCTACCCATCAGTAAATTTCTGCATATTTCAATGCTGGGTCACCAACAAGTGTCAGTGTGCGAATCATTCAGCGAAACATATCAGTGATCATAAGTCAGTGGTTGCATCAATGACTACAAGTGTAATAAGAAATGCCAAGAAAGGAAGGAAAATATATTTGCTTAACAAGAGTGATAGGGCACAAATCGCAGAATATCTGAGTGACCACCATCAAACGTTCATTTCTGAGGAAGAGGATGTGGAACAAAAATGGAAAAAATTCAGAAACATCGTCCAGAACGCCTTAGATAAGTTCGTACCGACTAAGGTCCAAAGCGAGGGGAAAGATCCACCGTGGTATAACAATCATGTACGAAAGGTACTACGGAAACAAAGAAAGCTTCATCATAGGTTTAAGAGTAGTCGAATCATAGCTGATAAGGAAAAGCTGAACGAAGCGAAAAAGAGCGTAAAGAGAGCAATGAGAGAAGCATTCAACGAATTCGAACATAAAACATTGGCAAACAATCTAAACAAGAACCCTAAAAAGTTTTGGTCATATGTAAAATCGGTAAGCGGATCTAAATCCCCTATTCAGTCACTCGTTGACCACGATGGCACCGAAACAGAGGACGACCGAAGAAAGGCAGAAATACTGAATTCAGTGTTCCGAAACTGTTTCACTGCGGAAAATCGTAACACGGTCCCTGACTTCAGCCGTCGCACGGACGCCAAAATGGAAAATATTGAAATAAACGATATCGGAATTGAAAACCAACTGCTATCACTTAGTAGCGGAAAAGCATCCGGACCAGACGAGATACCCGTAAGATTCTACAGTGATTATGCTAAAGAACTTGCCCCCTTTCTATCAGCAATTTATCGTAGATCTCTGGAAGAACGTAAAGTACCTAGCGACTGGAAGAAAGCGCAGGTCGTTCCCATTTTCAAGAAGGGTCATAAATCAGATGCGAATAATTATAGGCCTATTTCGCTTACGTCAATCTGTTGTAGAATAATGGAACATGTTTTATGTTCTCGTATTATGACGTTCTTAGATAATACAAATCTCCTTCATCATAACCAACATGGATTCCGCAAACAGAGATCATGTGAAACTCAGCTCGCCCTATTTGTCCAAGAAATTCACAGTGCCGTAGACACTGGCGAGCAGATTGATGCCGTATTCCTGGACTTCAGGAAGGCATTTGATACGGTTCCGCACTTACGTTTAGTGAAAAAAATACGAGCTTACGGAATATCGGACCAGGTTTGTGATTGGATTCAGGATTTCCTAGAAGAAAGAACACAACATGTCATTCTTAACGGTTCAAAATCTGCAGATGTAGAGGTAATTTCGGGAGTACCGCAAGGAAGCGTGATAGGACCTTTATTGTTTACAATATACATAAATGACTTAGTTGACAATATCGGTAGCTCCGTGAGGCTATTTGCAGATGACACGGTTGTCTACAAGAAAGTAGCAACATCAGAAGACTCGTACGTACTCCAGGAAGACCTGCAGAGGATTAATGAATGGTGCGACAGCTGGCAGCTTTCCCTAAACGTAGATAAATGTAATATAATGCGCATACATAGGGGCAGAAATCCATTCCAGTACGATTATGCCATAGGTGGTAAATCATTGGAAGCGGTAACGACCGTAAAATACTTAGGAGTTACAATCCGGAGCGATCTGAAGTGGAATGATCACATAAAACAAATAGTGAGAAAAGCAGGCGCCAGGTTGAGATTCATAGGAAGAATTCTAAGAAAATGTGACTCATCGACGAAAGAAGTAGCTTACAAAACGCTTGTTCGTCCGATTCTTGAGTATTGCTCATCAGTATGGGACCCTTACCAGGTTGGATTAATAGAAGAGATAGACAAGATCCAGCGAAAAGCAGCGCGGTTCGTCATGGGGACATTTAGTCAGCGCGAGAGCGTTACGGAGATGCTGAACAAGCTCCAGTGGCGGACACTTCAAGAAAGGCGTTACGCAATACGGAGAGGTTTATTATCGAAATTACGAGAGAGCACATTCCGGGAAGAGATGGGCAACATATTACTACCGCCCACATATATCTTGCGTAATGATCACAACGAAAAGATCCGAGAAATTAGAGCAAATACGGAGACTTACAAGCAGTCGTTATTCCCACGCACAAATCGTGAATGGAACAGGGAAGGGGGGATCAGATAGTGGTACAATAAGTACCCTCCGCCACACACCGTAAGGTGGCTCGCGGAGTATAGATGTAGATGTGTAGATGTAGACATCAGCGATATGAGGTTTCGGAACCGAAGGCCCACTCGTGTACACTGCACGACACAAACCTTTTCGCCTCGCCTGGACCCGTCAACACCGATATTGGACTACTGATGTTTGGAAACATGTAGCCTGATTCGACGAGAGTCGTATCAGATTGTATCGAGCGGATGGACGTGTGTGGGTACAGAGACAACCTCATGAATCTATGGACCCTGCATGTCAGCAGGGACTATTCAAGCCGGTGGAGGCTCTCTAATGATGTGGGGTGTGCGCAGTTGGAGTAATATGGGACTCCTGATACTTCTAGATACAACTCTAGCTGGCGACACGTGCGTAAGCATCCCGTCTGATCACCCGCATCCGTTCATGTCCAGTGTGCATTCCGACGGACTTGGGCAATTCCAGCAGGACAGTGAGACACCGCACACGTCCAGAATATCTGGAGAGTGGCTCCAGAATCTCTCTTCTGAGTTTAAACACATCCGCTGGCCACCGAACTCCTCAGACATGAACATTATTGAGCAAATCTAGGATGCCTTGCAAAGTGCTGTTCAGAAGAATTCTCCAGCGCCTCGTACTCTTACGGATTTAGGAACAACCCTGCAGGAGTAATGGTGTCTATTCCTTGCAGCACTACTTCACACATTACTCGAGGCCACGCAACGCCATGTTGCGGCACTTCTGCGTGCTCGCGGGGGCCCTACACGATATTAGGCAGGTGTACCAGCTTCTTCGGCTCTTCGGTGTACATTTTCCAATGACAAGGAGGATTTTTTATGCGTATACAGGGTGTTCATTAAAACTAAAGAGGTTGAATTATCTCGATAACCACACATCGGATCATAAACAGTTATAGCCGGCCGGAGTGGTCGTGCGGTTCTAGGCGCTGCAGTCTGGAGCCGAGCGACCGCTACGGTCGCAGGTTCGAATCCTGCCTCGAGCATGGATGTGTGTGATGTCCTTAGGTTAGTTAGGTTTAAGTAGTTCTAAGTTCTAGGCGACTGATGACCTCAGAAGTTAAGTCGCATAGTGTTCAGAGCTATTTGAGCCAAAAACAGTTATATTTCTAATTTGTTTGTCTCCGAGGGGCCTCCAATGAATCTACACTCCACCCCACATCCTCATTCTATGCGTTTTTATTCCAGTTTACGATTGTATTGTAGAATCTACATACGTTTTGCGTGAAGCACTTTCTTCATTTCGCCACAGTTAGCTCTGTAATCGAAGAAATAAAAATCGGTAAACAGTCGTAATACAGGACTTGCTACTCAATGGCTCTTGAATATCCAAGAGCAGTTAGGACCCCACATCCATGCTGCGAGGGTAGAACCGGCCAGTATTTCGTAACTTCTAATTGGAAACCCCATTCGTAACGATGTATTCCTCCGAGCAGGGGACTACTCGACACACCACGTGGCTGTGGCTCGAGAGGAACGCTACTCTACTTTTCCCATCAGAGTAAACTTTCAAACGTAGTACCGCCAACTTCAGTAGGTAGTAATTCACTTTTCAAATGACCGTGTACATCACAGAGTAGCACTTGCGGTCTAGAGATAGCGCCTTGGAATAACAATGAAAACACCCTCGGTCCCGTGTTCGAAACCCATGAATGAATTTCAGAAAAGAATGATGAGCAATGGCGGCCGAGGACTTCCGGCATAAGATGTCATCCTCATTACGCCAACATATTCTCAATGAGGGTGGAGAATCGGACAGATTTTCAGGGCACTCTCCTGTCCTTGGGGTGGGAAACAGCCCTTAAAGATGGAATAGTCAGCAATGGTCAAAACACGAGAATGCAGGATACAATGGAAACCACTGCATTAAACACAAATTGTATGTATCAATAGGACATGTGTCCTGTAATTGAAAACTGTCACAATGATCTCTCCCGCATTCAGATCTCCGGGAGAGGACTGCAAAGATGGAGGTGGCCATGCGAAAAAGATGGATAACCAGCGAAACGATATCGTTCTACGAGTCGGGGCGTGCAATATCACAGGTTTGAACGCTGTAGGGAAGGTAGAAAACCTGAAAAGGATAACACTAAGGCTAAATCTAGATATAGTGGAGTAAGAGGAGTGACATGCAAAGAAAACAATGATTTATGGTCAGATAAATATAGAGTAATGTCAACAGCAACATTAAGTGGTATAATGGGAGTAGGATTCGGTATGAATAGCAATGTAGGTTCAAATGGCTCTGAGCACTATGGGACTTAACATCTGAGGTCATAATCTCCTAGAGCTTAGAACTAATTAAACCTAACTAACCTAAGGACATCACACAGATACATGCCCCAGGCAGTATTCGAACCTACCACCGTAGCGGTAGAGCAGTTCCGGACTGAAGCGATTAGAATTGCTCGTGTATAGCGGCCGGCAACAATGTAGGGCACGGGTACGTTACTGTGAACTGTTTAGTTATAGGGTTCTTGTCATCAGAATCGAAAGCAAACCATCACCGACAGCGAAGGTTGAGGTACATTTGCCGACGTCGTAAGCCGAAGATGGAGATAGGTATGGAGAAAGTATAGGAGGATAGTGAATGGGTAATTAAATACGTGAAGTATGACAAAGGTAACACTCATGGGAGACTGGAACGTAGTTGTATGGGAAGGAGTAGAGGAAAAGGGTTATGTGAGAATATGGGTCTGGCAGTAATTGAGTTCTGCCATAAATTTCAGATGGTAATAGCAGTTATTCTGGAAGAGGTATTCTCGGGAAAGGTAGGAAGATAAGCCAAGATTTCACTTACATTACGTCATGGTCGGGCAGAGGTTCCGAAATCAGATACTGGATTTTAAGTTGTACCCAGAAGCAGATGTAGCCTCAGTTCACAATTTAGTTGTGATGAAGATTAGGTTGAAGATTAACAGACTAGTCAGCAACAATCAAGGCGCGGAGAAGTGAAATACCGATGTATTAATGAATGAAGAGTTATGCTTGTTCTCTGAAGCAATGGAAATTGTGATAAGGAATAGCTCAGTAAGCAGTTCAGTTGGAGGGGAATGGACATCACTAAAAGGGCAATCACAGAAGTCGGAAGTAGAGACATAGGTACAAAGAAGGTAACTGCAAGTAAACAATGGGTAACAGGAAGCAGCCTTCAGTAAAATTAAAAGCAAGGTCCATCATTAAGAATGCAATGGGAATTCACTATTAACTGCAGAGGAGAGAGCAGATGGGTGTAAAAATAGAAAGAATACACTGAAGGTCTCTATGAGAGGGAAGACTTGTCTGATGACGTGACAGAAGGAGAAACAGGAGTCGATGTACAAGAGATAGGGGATCAAGTAATAGAATCAGAAATTACAGAAGTTTTGGAAAATTTATGAACGAATAAGGCAGAAGAGGCAGAGTACATTCACTCAGAATTTGTGAAATCTTTGGGGAAGTGGCAACAAAACGACTACTCACGTTGACGTGTAGAACGTAAGCGTCTGGCGATATACCAATCGTCTGGCGTCTGGAAAACATCGTCCACACAATTCCGAAGACTGCAGGAGTCAAGAAGTGCTAGAGTTATCACACAATCAGCTTAACGCTCATGTGTCCAAGTTACTGATAAGAATAACATACAGAAGAATGGGAAAGATTACTGAGGATATGTAAGATGACGATCATTTTGGCTTAGGAAAGTTAACGGCAGAAGAGAGCCAAATCCGACGTTGGGGTTGACACGTTCATTGGACTGGTCAACTAGGGAAAGCGTTTGAAAACGTAACCTGGTTCAAGATGTACGCAATTGTGAGAAAAATTGGCGTAAGCTGTAGGGAGGAATGTATAATATGTAATATGTACAAGGGCCAACTGGGAATAATAAGAGTGGACGACCAGCAACGAAGTGTTCGGATTAAAAAGGGTATAAAATAGGGATGTAGTCTTTCGCCCCTAGTATTCAAGCTGTACATCGAAGAAGCAATGATGTAAATAAGAGAAAGGTTGAAGAGCGGAATTAAAATTCAAAGTGAAAGGAAAGCGATGATAAGTTCCACTGATGTCATTGCTATCTTCAGTGAAAGCTAAAAGAGGTTACAGGATCCGCTGAACGGAATGAACTGTCTAATGAGTTCAGAATATGGACTGAGAGTAAATCGAAGGAAGGGGAAAGTAATGAGAAGTAGAAGATATGAAGACAACGGGGAAGTAAACGTCAGAAATGGCGAACACGAAGTAGATGGAGGCAGGGAATTCTGCTACACAGGCAGAAAAATAACCAATCACGGACAGAGAAAGGAGGATATAAAACGCAGCCTGACACTGCTACTGGCGAGCCGCAAAAAACCAGTCAGAAGACTGATGACTCTAAAAAACTATTAAATGAAAAATATCCTGACAGAAGCATATCTGCGGGGTTGTCAACACCGGCGTATCTGATGCGGTCGACCATGTCTTCACATGGTATCTTTTAAATATCCTCACAGAAATAAATCCGGGGACGTCAGATCCTCCAGCCTACCGCTCCAAGTAATAGCGTCACCCCTGTGATGCATCGACCAGCATAAACACGGCCTAATACCCTCTGTGTTTTAATTGCTTAACGCCCTGTGCAACCATCATGCTGAAACCACGTATGTTCTCGAATGTCCAGGGCAACATCCTGCACTAGTACCGATAATTTCCATTACAATAAACCTTTGACATTTGCAATCCGCACCCGGCCATCCTGATTTAGGTTTTCCGTGATTTCCCTAAATCGCTTCAGCCAAATGCCCGGATGGTTCCTTTGAAAGGGCACGACCGACTTCCTTCCCCATTCTACCCTAATCTGAACTTGTGCTCCGTCTGTGTGTGAAATCTTATGGGACCTAATTGATAAAGTCATCAGTCCCTATGCTTACACACTACTTAACCTACATTATCCTAAGGACAAACACACACACCCATGTCCGAGGGAGGACTCGAACCTCCGCCGGGACCAGCCGCACAATCCATGACTGCAGCGACTAAGACCGCTTGGCTAATCCCGCGCGGCTGTGCTCCGTCTGTAGTGACCTTGTTGTCGACGGAACGTTAAACAGTAATATCCTCGTTCGATATTTGCTTCTATTCAACGTGCCGTCGGTAAAATATAGACCAATGAGTTTGTTCCCCGTCGTGGCACATCATACGTTATCCGACCAAGGACATTGGCGGTCTACGTGCCGTAACCAGGGGGGTTGTCTACGCTCCAGTAATGCACGTTATACCGGAAAACAGTACGTCAGCAAAGAACATGGGGGTCGTTTGCATTTGTTGACGTGCCCATTCGCAAAACACTGTCACCATTAAGTTCTTCACTGCAGTGACACGTGAAATGAATGATACTGATAACGATATAGTACTGTGACAGTACTACCTACGGACATAACGGAATCGCGGTGTAATTGCCGTGCCCCTATCCGTGTGTAGCGGTGCACTGCCGCAAATACGCACCTACTGTAACAAGTATTCTTCGGTTCTTTTTGCTGCTGTCGTCAGACATTAATGCGTTCACAACCTTGTGAAAGAGCGAACGAGAGCGAGCTTTCCCTAGAAAACTCTCAGCATAGAAGGCAACAACAGACTCAAAATTTCTCCTACAGTCTCCGTAAATTTTTTCTTATGTTTTCAATGAAATTGCATAGTGAAAGTAAAATATAAGGACTTAAATTCTGAAACTCAGTTACACGAAACGTTCAGCAAAGTCAACAACATTTTATATTTACTGACGAAACTTCTGGAAATCGTGATGCGGTACATGCTGTAGTTTGTCCTATAAACTGCGCACAACATTCATTGCAGGTATCTCGGTAATTAAGATTATGGCACAGTCTGTGACACGGATTTTTTGTTGTTTGAAGAAGCTGATTATATTTAAGCCGTTCAAAAGTATTGTCAATTTTTGTGAAATGACACCTAAATATAGAACACAAGCTGTGGGTAACTGTTCTCACTATATAGCGGGAGCACACTGCAGCCTCGTGTTACGCATTGGTAGCAGGATCTGCTAGTTCCCAAAAAATAAAAAAAATATATACATACTGGTTATAAATAGTGAGAGATAATACCACAGACTTGGCAGACAGTCACTGACATACTCGTATAGGCACTTATTGACTGGACCGTAGCGATTGCCGGAAATGTGGGGAATGTGGGCCGGAGATATTACACAACGTAACACGTATTAAACTACTGTTAGGTTTGGATACCCTCTTTGTTTTATGATTTCATGTTGTTTGTGTTTTAGTATGTGGAAGAATCAATGTGGAAAGAAGTGGGATACTGAAGTCCTGAAGATTGGTTGGTGAGTTTGAAATTTTCTAAGGCTGTGAATAGGGCGATAATGACAGTGCAATAGGAAGTTTAGTTGAAAAACAAATGGACACCTCTAAAATGGGCAGTCACTTAAGATTGACAGACAAATATACACTGCACCACAAAATTAAAGTATCACTCTCTCGAAACATCGTAACTGCCTCCTATTGCATCACATCAAAGTGAATTGAGGCTCAAAGGTGCCTGCAAACTACCTTCGTAGCGGCGCAAAAGCATGGCTCCCGGCGACGTCACTTTATGGCTTGACGACGCTTCAAACGGCCAAGCGTCGACACATTCAGCACAAGGCTGCAGCTCAGAAGTGCTTGTGCGGTGTAAGGTAGGTTCTGATGTCGCATTGGCACAAAATTTACCTAAAATGATGACCATTATCAACATCATGAATGTTTCACACGATGGTAGGATCGTATCATCCCCCTTCACGGTTCATCCCTTCTTTTGACTCGTTTGCAATGGTCCGAAGCGCTACACTCAACGGTTTTATTATGAGAGCCCGAGGAAAACATTCAAGACACAGCACTGCCCAGAATCGACACGAAGCGCCTCAGGGGGTGGCATACATGGTGTCAACGGAACCTCGCCTTTCCCTAGGGTGATGTTGTCCAGATCGCAATCGAAAAACGAAAGTTCGCAGTGCGATGAGCAATGGGAAGATTATCTTGACAGGCTCTGACACTGCTGACACCCCCGGACGTTTCAAACCTTCTCTGAGGTCATTGTGGATCCATGGCACCCACCGACGTGATAGCACCCCTTTGGTGTTGAGCATGACCGCTGGTTTTGCTCCCGTGTGCTGTTTATAATAACTACGGAGGGCTCCCCATCTGACAAGATCTGTACGTGATCTGAAATAGAAAATGGTACTTACACTTTATCAGCCCTCCTGTTTGGCGCTCTGCTGTGGAGGATCACAGGGGAGTCCAACATGAACATGTACGTGAATGAAATGGAGTGGTGTCCATCTAAGACCCCCACCCTCCAGCAGTTCGCCAACACCCACCGCGCCACCAATGAATGTTTGGTGAGCACGTTAAAAGTGTGCTATCAGAGATTCCGATACCAATTCAGCCTCATGGCTTCACTAGCACCTGCGAGTTATGCAACCACTTGGACACCGCCTATGTTCTGTTTGCCTACCTTCAGGAGTTACAGCAGCAACGAGGCTGAAATGGTGGATCTTAATATGAAGATACTACTGAATAATCAGTTTAACAGCTCATGCATCACGCTTGCCGATGGGAGTAGCACAGAAATTAGAATGGGAATGAAAATTAGGTCTGTTACATAACTATCAGTTTCACATTACGAAACGTAAAAGCACCAGAGAGTCAGTTCTGATGTGGCGCTTGATAACATAAGCAAGACTTACAAAAGAATCAAGACTTACAAAAAGTCAAGATTCATTCATAGGATTTTCCAACCAAGAAAAAGCTTTCAACGTATCAAGATGTTCAAAATTCTCGGGGAGATTGACGTGAACTAAAAGGAAATATAGGTAAAATACAACTGGGAACAATAACTACGAAAAATCGAAAATGAGTGGCTCACATCAAAAGGTCTGTAATACAGGGATGCAGCAGCTCACCATTTCTGTTCAGATTATGCATCGAAGAAGTATTGGTGTAAATAAGAGAAGGTCTTAGGAGGTGGGTTTAGTATAAGCGGTAAAAGGATATTAATCATCAATCTCCCTAAGAACATCATATCCTCAGATAAAAAAATTAACAAGGATTGCTGAACAAATTACCGATTTACAGTAAATCTAAGAAAGACAGTAACATTTATTCCCGAAAAATTATGGATTGACAACATAAGGAAGATAGAAGCAGTCAGAAGTAGCAGAAATGAGATTAGCGACAAACTTGATGACTGTAAGGTATATGAAGAAAAAAATTAGCTCCTCTGGAATCAAAGTAACAATTCACGGACGAAGCAGAGAATACAGAGAAAGACAAACTTTGATTTGAGGAAGTAATTTCCTCGAATCTACGTTTTGAGCAAAATATTGAATAGAAATTAATCATGGACTGTGGGAAGGCCGGAAAAGGAAAGAATTGTAGCGTTCGAAACGTGATGCTACATAAGGAAGCTGAAGATACCTGTGGGTCTGAAAATTAAAAAAAAATTAACAGTTTCTACACCCACTCGACGAGGAGAGGAGCATGTCAGAAACATCAGCAAAAGGCGTCCGCGCTATATGAGGGTGCCATAGACGGTGAAAATTGTAAGGGAGCTCTTTGTAATTCAGCTACCGAACAGGCGAGGACGCTGGGTGCAAAAGACTGGAATGTGTAACACGCTGCATGAGATTTCCAGAAAAAAAGAGAAGTAAAAAAAAAGAACAAGCACTTACAGGCCTTTACAAGAGTTAGGGATTTGGTTACTGTTCGCAAACCTTGGCCTGCCTTCTCAAATCTTAACTCTCCTCCGCTACTCTCCCCACAATAAACGCATAGATTCGTTAACAAATTGATTCTTTCTTGGTGCCCATATCTGTCACTTTTCAATCAAATTATATCATTAATTTCTGTTGTCCACAAGTCCATTTAGTACCGTCTCATTAGTTATGCAGTGCTATCCTCATAAACTTCAGCATGCTACTGTAGCATCACTTTTGAGAAACACACTTTTCCTCCATAAACAGTTTAATGTGCATATTTTGCATCCTTATAAGGCTATACTTCATTCAAATATCAACAGCAAAATTTTCTGAAAATTTAATCCGTATTACATGTCAACGACTTTTCTCATTTCAGAAAGATTAATTTTTTGATTTGGAAGTCTTCATTTTGCATATTCTCTACTTCGGCTATTGTTACTTATTTTTGTGCCCAATTAACAAATCGTATCTACAAGTTTTAAAGTTCAGTTTCCAGCTCCAGGATTGTCTGATGTAAGCCAGTGCTATGCGACATATTAATCAGAACATGGGAGAGCAAAATTTTCAAAGTTCCAAAAGCCTGCATTATTCATTCACTCAGAAATATCAGCACCCACGACCCGGGAAACGTAAAGATTTCAATACCATTACTCGATCAGAAAGAGAGCGACCTCAACACTCTTGTGCGCAATTGCGAGTGAACTCAGCAGAAAATGGTTAGAGGAGCACTAACCGAACTGCTTTTTATACTGTCGTAACGTTATGTGCAAGAAACTATGCAGAAGGCAGCATCGCCTAACACGTGTTTGACTAAGCGGTAACGACACTGTTACAAATCCATTAAGCAAATGTAATGGAACCAGAGACCACTGACAAGCAGAACTGATTCAGTCATCACGAATGTCGCCTTAGCGCGTAGTCTCTCCTCGACAACGTAAATACTCCAGTGTCTAGAGCACTCCACCAGTAGGTTTGTCATTCGCACTCGATTATCTGATTATGGAATGGTAAAATCTTGTTCGGACTAGATTCTGTGATTGTTTGTTGTTGTGGTCTTCAGTCCTGAGACTGGTTTGATGCAGCTCTTCATGCTACTCTACCCTGTGCAAGCTTCTTCATCTCCCAGTACTTACTGCAACCTACATCCTTCTGAATCTGCTTAGTGTATTCATCTCTTGGTCTCCCTCTACGATTTTTACCCTCCACGCCGACCTCCAATGCTAAATTTGTGATCCCTTGATGCCTCAGAACATGCCCTACCAACCGGTCCCTTCTTCTTGTCAAGTTGTGCCACAATCTCCTCTCCTCCCCTATTCTATTCAATACCTCCTCATTAGTTACGTGATCCACCCATCTAATCTTCAGCATTCTTATGTAGCACCACATTTAGAAAGATTCTATTCTCTTCTTGTCTAAACTATTTATCGTCCACGTTTCACATCCATACATGACTACACTCCATACAAATACTTTCAGAAACGACTTCCTGACACTTAAATCTATACTCGATGTTAATAAATTTCTCTTCTTCAGTAACGCTTTCCTTGCTATTGCCGGTCTTCATTTTATACCCACTATACTTCGACCATCATCAGTTATTTTGCTCCCTAAATAGCAAAACTCCTTTACTACTTTAAGTGTCTCATTTCCTAATCTAATCCCCTCAGCATCACCCGATTTAATTTGACTACATTCCATTATCCTCGTTTTGCTTGTGTTGATGTTCATCTTATACCCTCCTTTCAAGACACTGTCCATTCCGTTCAACTGCTCTTCCGAGTCCTTTGCTGTCTCTGATAGAATTACAATGTCATCGGCGAACCTCAAAGTTTTTATTTCTTCTCCATGGATTTTAATACCTACTCCGAACTTTTCTTTTATTTCCTTTACTGCTTGCTCAATATACACATTGAATAGCATCGGGGAGAGGCTAGAACTCCGTCTCACTCCCTTCCCAACCACTGCTTCCCTTTCATGCACCCCCGACTTTTATAACTGCCATCTGCTTTCTGTACAAATTGTAAATAGCCTTTCGCTCCCTGTATTTTACCCCTGCCAGCTTCAGAATTTCAGAGAGCGAATTCCAGTCAATACTGTCAAAAGCTTTCTCTAAGTCTACAAATGCAAGAAACGTAGGTTTGCCATTCCTTAATCTAGCTTCTAAGATATGTCCTACTGTTAATATTGCCTTACGGTTTCCAACATTTCTACGGAATCCAAACTGATCTTCCCCGAGGTTGGCTTCTACCAGTTTCCCCATTCGTCTGTAAAGAATTCGCGTTAGTACTTTGCAGCTGTGACTTATTAAACTGATTGTTCGGTGATATTCACATCTGTCAACATCTGCTTTCTTTGGGATTGGAATTATTATATTCATCTTTAAGTCTGAGGGAATTTCGCCTGTCTCATACATCTTGCTCACCAGATGGTAGAGTTTTGTCAGGACTGGCACTCCCAAGGCTGTCAGTAGATCTAATGGAATGTTGTCTACTCCCGGGGCTTGTTTCGACTTAGGTCTTTCAGTGCTCTGTCAAACTCTTCACGCAGTATCATATCTCCCATTTCATCTTCGTCTACCTCCTCTTCCATTTCCATAATATTGTCCTCAAGAACATCGCCCCTGTATAGGCCCTAAATATACTCCTTCCACCTTTCGGCTTTTCCTTATTTGCTTAGAACTGGGTTCCCATCTGAGCTCTTGATAATCATGCAAGTGGTTCTCTTTTCTCCGATGGTCTCTGTAATTTTCCTGTAGGCACTATCTATCTTACCCCTCGTGAGATAAGCCTCTACATCCTTACATTTGTCCCTGCTTAGCCATTTTGCACTCCCTTTCGATCTCATTTTTGAGACGTTTGTATTCCTTCTTGCCTGCTTCACTTTCTGTATCTTTGTACTTTCTCCTTTCATCAAATAAATTCAGTATCTCTTCTGTTTCCCCAAGGATTTCTATTAGCCCTCGTCTTTTTACCTACTTGATCCTCTGCTGCCTTCACTACTTCATCCCTCACAGCTACTCATTCTTCTTCTACTGTATTTTATCCCCCATTCCTGTCAATTGTTACCTTATGTTCTCCCTGAAACTCTGTACAACATCTGGTTCTTTCAGTTTATCCAGGTCCCATCTCCTTAAATTCCCACCTTTCTGCAGTTTCTTCAGTTGTAATCTACAGTTCGTAACCAATAGATTGTAGTCAGAGTCCACATCTGCAACTGGAAATGTCTTACAATTTAAAATCTGGTTCCTAAATCTCTGTCTTAGCATTACGTAATCTATCTGAAACCTTTTAGTATCTCCAGGCCTCGTCCATGTACACAACCTTCTTTCATGATTCTTGAACCAAGTGTTAGCTATGATTAAGTTATGCTTTGTGCAAAATTCTACCAGGCGGCTTCCTCTAGCATTTCTTAGCCCCAATCCATTTTCACCTACTACGTTTCCTTCTCTCCCTTTTCCTACTGTCGAATTCCAGTCACCCATGACTATTAAATTTTCGGCTCCCTTCACTACCTGAATAATTTCTTTTATCTCATCATACGTTTCATCAATTTCTTCATCATCTACAGAGCTAGTTGGCATATAATCTTATACTACTGTAGCAAGTGTGGGCTTCATGTCTATCTTGGCGACAATAATGCGTTCACTATGCTCTTTGTAGTAGCTTACCAGCACTCCTATGTTTTTATTTATTATTAAACCTACTCCTGCATTACCCCTATTTGATTTTGTATTTATAACCCTGTATTCACCTGACGAAAAATCTTGTTCCTCCTGCCACCGAACTTCACTAATTCCCACTATTTCTAACTTTAACCTATCCATTTCCCTTTTTAAATTTTCTAACCTACCTGCCCGATTAAAGGGATCTGACATTCCATGCTCCGGTCCGTAGAACGTCAGTTTTCTTTCTCCTGTTAACGACATCTTCTTGACTAGTCCCGTTAGGAGTTCCGAATGTGGGAATATTTTACCTCCGGAATATTTTACCTAAGAGGACGCCTTCATCATTTAATCATACAGTAAAGCTGCATGCCCTCGGGAAAAATTACGGCTGTAGTTTCCACTTGCTTTCAGCCGTTCATAGTACCAGCACAGCAAGGCCGTTTTCGTTAGTGTTATAAGGCAAGGTCAGTCAAACATCCAGACTGTCGCCCCTGCAACTACTGAAAAGGCTGCTGCCTCTCTTCAGGAACCACACGTTTGTCTGGCCTCTCAACAGATACCCCTCCATTGTGGTTGCACCTACGGTACGGCTATCTGTATCATTGAGGCACGCAAGCCTTCCCACCAACGGCAAAGTCCTTGGTTCAGGGGCGGAATTCTCTGAAAAAAAATTTTTTTTTTTTGTCATCAGTCTACTAACTGGTTTGATGCGGCCCGTCACTAATTCCTTTCCTGTGCTAACCTCTTCATCTCAGAGTAGCACTTGCAACCTACGTCCTCAATTATTTGCTTGACGTATTCCAATCTCTGTCTTCCTCTACAGTTTTTGCCCTGTACAGCTCCCTCTAGTACCATGGAAATCATTCCCTCATATCTTAGCAGCTGTCCTATCATCCTGTCCCTTCTCGTTATCAGTGTTTTCCACATATTCCTTTCCTCTCCGATTCTGCGTAGAACCTCCTCATTCCTTACCTTATCAGTCCACCTAATTTTCAACATTCGTCTATAGCACCACATCTCAAATGCTTCGATTCTCTTCTGTTCCGGTATTCCCACAGTCCATGTTTCACTACCATACAATCCTGTACTCCAGACGTACATCCTCAGAAATTTCTTCCTCAAATTAAGGCCGTTATTTGATATTATTAGACTTCTCTTGGCCAGAAATGCCTTTTTTGCCATAGCGAGTCTGCTTTTGATGTCCTCCTTGCTCCGTCCGTCATTGGTTATTTTACTACCTATGTAGCAGAATTCCTTAACTTCATTGACTTCTTGTCCATCAATCCTGATGTTAAGTTTCTCGCTGTTCTCATTTCTACTACTTCTCATTACCTTCGTCTTTCTCCGATTTACTCTCAAACCATACTGTATACTCATTAGACTGTTCATTCCATTCAGCAGATCATTTAATTCTTCTTCACTTTCACTCAGGATAGCAATGTCATCAGCGAATCGTATCGTTGATATCCTTTCACCTTGTATTTTAATTCCACTCCTGAACCTTTCTTTTATTTCCATCATTGCTTCCTCGATGTACAGATTGAAGACTAGGGGCGAAAGTCTACAGCCTTGTCTTACATCCTTCTTAATACGAGCACTTCGTTCTTGATCGTCCACTCTTATTATTCCCTCTTGGTTGTTGTACATATTGTATATGACCCATCTCTCCCTATAGCTTACCCCTACATTTTTCAGCATCTCGAACAGCTTGCACCATTTTAAATTGTCGAACGCTTTTTCCAGGTCGACAAATCCTATGAATGTGTCTTGATTTTTCTTTAGCCTTGCTTCCATTATTAGCCGTAACGTCAGAATTGCCTCTCTCGTCCCTTTACTTTTCCTAAAGTCAAACTGATCGTCACCTAGCGCATTCTCAATTTTCTTTTCCATTCTTCTGTATATTATTCTTGTAAGCAGCTTCGATGCATGAGCTGTTAAGCTGATTGTGCGATAATTCTCGCACCTGTCAGCTCTTGCCGTCTTCGGAATTGTGTGGATGATGCTTTTCCGAAAGTCAGATAGTATGTCGCTAGACTCATATATACTACACACCAACGTGAATAGTCGTTTTGTTGCCACTTCCCCAAATGATTTTAGAAATTCTGATGGAATGCTATCTATCCCTTCTGCCTTATTTGACCGTAAGACCTCCAAAGCTCTTTTAAATTCCGATTCTAATACTGGATCCCGTATCTCTTCTAAATCGACTCCTGTTTCTTCTTCTATCACATCAGACAAATCTTCACCCTCATAGAGGCTTTCAATGTAGTCTTTCCACCTATCTGCTCTCTCCTCTGCATTTAATAGTGGAATTCCCGTTGCACTCTTAATGTTACTACCGTTGCTTTTAATGTCACCAAAGGTTGTTCTGACTTTCCTGTATGCTGAGTCTGTCCTTCCGAGCATCATATCTTTTTCGATGTCTTCACATTTTTCCTGCAGCCATTTCGTCTTAGCTTCCCTGCACTTCCTATTTATTTCAGTCCTCAGCGACTTGTATTTCTGTATTCCTGATTTTCCCGGAAATGTTTGTACTTCTTCCTTTCATCAATCAACTGATGTATTTCATCTGTTACCGATGGTTCCTTCGCAGCTACCTTCTTTGTACCTATGTTTTCCTTCCCAACTTGTGTGATGGCCCTTTTTAGAGATGTCCATTCCTCTTCAACTGTACTGCCTACTGCGCTATTCCTTATTGCTGTATCTATAGCGTTAGAGAACTTCAAACGTTTCTCGTCATTTCATAGTACTTCCGTATCCCACTTCTTTGCGTATTGATTCTTCCTGACTAATGTCTTGAACTTCAGCCTACTCTTCATCACTACTATATTGTGATCTGAGTCTATATCTGCTCCTGGGTACGCCTTACAATCCAGTATCTGATTTCGGAATCTCTGTCTGACCATGATATAATCTGATTGAAATCTTCCCGTATCTCCCGGCCTTTTCCAAGTATACCTCCTCCTCTTGTGATTCTTGAACAGGGTGTTCGCTATTACTAGCAGAAACTTGTTACAGAACTCAATTAGTCTTTCTCCTCTTTCATTCCTTGTCCCAAGCCCATGTTCTCCTGTAACCCTTTCTTCTACTCCTTCCCCTACAACTGCATTCCAGTCGGCCATGACTACTAGATTTTCGTCCCCCTTTACATACTGCATTACCCTTTCAATATCCTCATACACTTTCTCTATCTGTTCATCTTCAGCTTGCGACGTCGGCATGTATACCTGAACTATCGTTGTCGGTGTTGGTCTGCTGTCGTTTCTGATTAGAACAACCCGGTCACTAAACTGTTCACAGAAACACACCTTCCTATTCATAATGAATCCTACACCTGTTATACCATTTTCTGCTGCTATTGATATTACCCGATACTCATCTCACCAGAAATCCTTGTCTTCCTTCCACTTCACTTCGCTGACCCCTACTATATCTCTGGTTATGGAATGGTAAAATCTTGAGTGTGAGATTGTTTTAGTGCATTCAGCATTCTGCACGACATCAAGGCATCCGATATCGCGGTGCATCTCAAGGAACAACAGAGGCAGTGACCTGGGTGGGACTGATTGCTCCCAGATATGGCGTGTGGATCACACACACACACACACACACACACACACACACACACACCCACGTCGGGGTCACCACCATCCGCAAGCAGAGCTACCGACGATTCGTGGCTACCTCGCCAGAGGGTGTCAAGCAGCCGCTTTAGGGCGTCATCGACATCCGCTTGGAGCTGATCTAACATCTTCAGCAGCCATGAGTCCTTTGCTGTTCTAAATGAATTGGTATCTGGGTTATGTAGAAGACACGGCTACAACTTGTATTCTGAGAAATAAATTGAATACTCTTGAATTATGTTTTATTGCGTTTAACGACACCACAAAGCACCTCGGTCTGCATCCTGACAAAAGAGTTGGAGTTTCCAGTACGGCAGTGGGCTGCCTCTACAGTGTTCATGTGCCTTCATGCTCGTTTTACTTTCGTCAATATTGTTCACTTTGTAACCAAATTTAGAGACACTGTACATTCCGCTCACTTGTTTTTCCAACTCTTACGCTGTCTCTGAGAGTACTATGTTATTTTTATTTCGTCTGCAGTACCTTTCCAACTTTCTTTAGGTTTCCCATTCCTCGTTTACGTAGCTCTCCATGCGGCTTCTATTATCGTTTAGGGACGGAACACTGGCATCGCATTAATAGACATAGAGGTCTTCGAACATACTTCAACACTGATCGCCAGTCAGGAACCCGTACCGGATAGGATTCATAGTGGAAACAGAAAAATTTCCAAAGAAGTGGTTCGCGTCTCGCCACATGTTCATTTAGCAAGCAACACCATAGGCAGATAGTATAAGAGAGGAGTTGGGCGTCATGCTGTCTTTACTTGTGCAATTTCTAGAGCCTGCGTTCCTAGAAGAACCAATCAACATATTGCTTCTGCTTACGATGAAGGTAAGAGGAGGGATATGCAAGCTCAAACGTTCTCCCCCGCAACAATCTCGACTGGAACAGGGAAGGACGATAATTGGCCGTAGTAGTACACAAAGTATCCATCAGCACAGGTCATAAGTAGGTGCAGAAGGTCACTACACAGCAACATTAGTTCCAAACATATTGCCAACAGTCTATGGCGATAGATATGGGAGGAAGCTCCAATCATGAAATGTCCAACGAGGACACGCGAAATACCTAATCCGCCGGTGTGTCGCTCTAACTGATTCTGCGAAGCACTTTTATCTGGCAGCTCATCAGAGCCGTGTCCCAGCGCAGGCCACCATTATCACTTGCGCCCCAACCTACCCCCACCTCCTCCCCAGCCGCCGCCCGCTCACAGTGCCACTCTGCCCCCCTTCCCGGCGGCCCACAGTACATTCGGGCGGCCCGCGTGATGGGCTGCGAACGCCGCCCACAAGCCCGCCAGCGCGGCCCCGACCGCCCGCCTATTTACGACTCGATTCGCTCCATTAGCGCCGCGGCCAGTGGCCGGCGTCCCGACCGACACTCTGCGCGGCCGCGCCCAACTGACCAGAGCGGTCGCGCACCAAATACATTGCGCGCCGCACCGCTTCCTTCTCTCACCTCTCCCGACCTATTTCACTTTTTTTCTCCACACATTTGTCACATGTTTGCGTACGACACCTTTAAAATACTCACTCTCCTCATAAAAGTGATTACTTTGGTAAGCTGTACTAAATGCAAAATGTATGGTTCAATGAAGCCACCGATAGTTAGATCATACATAAAAAGGGAGGGCCAAAATTCAGGCACTGCATTGTACACTTACGGTACAAAAATGCCCATAAAAGATATTTCTCCTAGTTCGTATTTTTGGCAAAAAATTACCATAGAAAAAAGGCAATTTAGCAACACAGCAGATGAGTCTACGTTCAACAATCTGTGCTTGTTGTCCACAGTTATTGCAGCCTGTAGAGTTATTCGTTAGGATACTCTAGTTAGACTCCAAGCCTAAAGTGTATGGAACGGTGTCTGGCTTCGTGATACTTAAACGTCAAATATAGCAAGTATTGTGCGCAATACGTGCAATTATTTAATAATTACACAGAAACACAGTACACTCGTTTTCCTTTTACTATTCCACGTTAATACACACTTTGCCATTGAATATACTACTGGCCATTAAAATTGCTACACCAAGAAGAAATGTAGATGATAAACGGGTATTCAGTGGACAAATATATTATACTAGAACTGACATGTGATCACATTTTCACGCAATTTGGGTGCATAGATCCTGAGAAATCAGTACCCAGAACAACCACCTCTGGCCGTAATAACGGCCTTGATACGCCTGGTTATTGAGTCAAACAGAGCTAGGCTGGCATGTACAGGTACAGCTGCCCATGCAGCTTCAACACGATACCACAGTTCATCTAGAGTAGTGACTGACGTATTGTGACGGGACAGTTGCTCGGCCACCATTGACCAGACGTTTTCAATTGGAGAGATACCTGGAGCATGTGCTGGACATGGCAGCAGTCGAACATTTTCTATATCCAGAAAGGCCCGTACAGGACCTGCAACATGCGGTCGTGCATTATCCTGCTGAAATGTAGGGTTTCGCAGGGATCGAATGAAGGGTAGAGCCACGGGTCTTAACACATCTGAAATGTAACGTCCACTGTTCAAAGTGCCGTCAATGCGAACAAGAGGTGACCGAGACGTGTAACCAATGGCACTCCAAACCAACACGCCAGGTGATACGACAGTATGGTGATGACGAATACACGCTTCCAATGTGCGTTCACCGTAATGTCGCGAAACACGGATGCGACCATCATGCTGCTGTAAACAGAACCTGGATTCATCCGAATAAATGACGTTTTGCCATTCGTGCACCCAGGTTCGTCGTTGAGTACACCATGGTGGGCGCTCTCCCCTCTTTGATGCAGTGTCAAGGTTAACCGCAACCATGGTCTTCGAGCTGATATTCCATGCTGCTGCAAACGTCGTCGAACTGTTCGTGCAGATGGTTGTTGTCTTGTTAACGTCTCCATCTGTTGACTCAGGGATCGAGGCGTGGCTGCACGATCCGTTACAGCCATGCGGATAAGATGCATGGCATCTCGACTGTTCGTGATACGAGGCCTTTGGGATCCAGCACGGCGTTCCGTATTTACCTCCTGAACCCCTCCGACTCTATATTCTGCTAACAGTCATTGGATTTCGACCAACACGAGCAGCAATGTCGTGATACCATAAACCGCAGTCGCGATAGGCTACAATCCGACGTTTATCAAAGTCGGAAACGTGATAATACGCATTTCTCCTCCTTACACGGGGCATCACAACAACGTTTCACCAGGCAACGCATGTCAACTGCTGTTTGTGTGTGAGAGATCGGTTGGAAAGTTTCTTCATGTCGGCATGTTGTAGGTGTTGCCAACGGTGCCAACCTTGCGTGAATGCTCTGATAAGCTAATCATTTGCATATCACAGCATCTTCTTCCTGTCGGTTAAATTTCGCGTCTGTAGCACGTCATCTTCGTGGTCTAGCAATTTTAACGGCCAGTAGTGTATTATGGCTTCAAATATTTACTCTGTGGCCTTCTGCGCACTACACGCCTTCAGGCTTTTCGGATCATAGTCAGCATTGTTTGGTTGGCTGGTTGACTTGAAGGGAGCGGACGAAACAGCGAGGTCAACGGTCCCATCGGATAAGGGAAGGACGGTGAAGGAAGTCGGTCGTGCCCTTTCAATGGAACCAACCCGGAATTTCCCTGAAGCGATTTAGGGAAATCACGGAAAACCTAAATAAGGATGTCCGGACGCGAGTTTCAACCATAGTCCTCCCGAATTCGAGTCTAGTGTGCTAACCACTGCTCCACCTCGCTCGGTTGTCAGCATTGCTTTACCACTTGTCTTCAGATGTACACGCCTGTCCTTCTTCGTTTATCCCTGTTTCTTCTATCTTTTCATCTTACGTAGTTCCTCTGGACGTATGCAGATTACATCGTCTAACATGGAACTCAATGTTAATTATAATCCGTCTTGATTGCATAAAATGTTTATTCCTATGACTGGTTTCGGTTCCTTTAGAAACATCTTCAGATCTGCAATTTCGGATACAAGAATAACCCGTCCACACACCACAACCTTCACATGCTGCGTCACAGAAATTGCAGATCTGAAGACGGTTCCAGAGGAACCGAAACCGGTCATAGGAATAAACATTTATGTAGTCAAGAGGGATTATAATTAACATTGTAAAACCACTGATTGCGGTTATGTCATCAGACATTATGTCTGGTTTTGCAAAATAACACAGAACTCTTTGAGTGTTAGGTCGCTAAAGTTCAATGATTGTAACGTCCCTTAGCAAAAGACATATTTTGTAATAAAGAGAAAACATTGTGTATCATATTTTGTTATTGTATGGAATTATGTATTTTTTTATTATTATTTATTTTAGATAATATCTGTGTCGGCGAGTACTGAAACCGCACAGACGATAAATATCATACAAAGATAAGAAAATACGACTAGTATAAATAATACAGAACGAACATTAATTTCTCTGTCTTCTTCTTGGAGTTGTACGAGTAAGATAGCCTGTGACGTTGCAGTAAATGCTAACGTAGTCTTCTTTTGTCATGGTCGGTAGATGTACGCCGATACGTACTCATTGTAAAAGGTGTGTATTAGTTAACATATTTGAATGTTTTGAATAGAGTTATTTAATGAAACCTTGTATTATTATTTGTAGTAGCTTGCTTGGAATATTATCCCATCCTTTTGAGACATTTTCAGTTCTTTAAATATTATCCGTGGTGCAAAGCTGCGCTACGAACGAACGAGCCGCTGCCGCGGCGCATTCAAACTGCATTACAAGAAATCTAACATACCGCAAAGAAGCGGGAAGGTAATGGTGAAATAAAATCATCTCTTTCAGCTTCCGGACTTGCAGAACAGAGCAGCAGATTTTATGATGTGTTTTGCAGGTTGACGCGGGCTGCTGATAATCTATTGCTAACTGTACAAAAGAGATAATTTACCTACGTAACATAATAGGAATTTTTCTGTGCTTGGTTCTTGTCTGGCAAACTTTATAGTAAAAACGTATTTTTCTCCGACAATAGTCTCATGTTCTTGTGCTAGTCGTGGTAATTATTGGTGTTTTACTCTTAACAAAAATCCACTGCAAAATTTTGATGTGAACAATCTTCGTGAACTGTAACATCATTATTCATAACAAAGTAAATTTTCATTTTCAATAACTATAAAGTAGGGAAGATATGTTGACTTTTATAGTGAGTTACAGTAACGGAAAATGTTCCTTTAATAGAAAGCCAGATACAGAACAATAAGAACCCATTATATTCTGTTGTGTTGAAAATTAATGATTACAAAGAAATTCAAGGCACAGCATTACTAAAAGGTATTTCACGGCTCTTTTCGTATATGCGTTGTTACGCAAATAATAATAGTAATAATCACAATAACAAAACAAAACAAAGAATAGAGAAAAGAGTTTACGAAACTGCCGTGAAACTGTCGCCCAAAAACGCGGGGCCCGAATTTGCAGTGGCCACGAAAATAAATGTTTATGTAATTTCTTTCAGTGTCTATTGTTATATATATGTATGTATTTAGTGATAAATGTATGTATGTGTATCATGATTAATGCCATGTATTAATGAATGTACAAAAATTTTTCATGAAAAAACGCACCACTGCAAGCGAGTCAGAGGAAACGATCCTGATAGTACTGAGAAACTGTAACGACTACATAATCCGGGGGCAGCCGAACCCCGAGATCAGATAGATTAAAGGTAAGACTACAGTGTAGTTGTCCTGTTTGTAGAAGCTTAACTCCAGTGAAGTGATCTCATATCGCTAGTGGTGTGTAGTTTGATGTTAGTGTTTATGACAGGACAAAGTTGATTGTAGATAGTAATTTTTAGTGTTCAGTGTATTGCAGATAAATTAACATATTTTGTGTGCAAGTGAAAAAACTGTTAGATCTACTGAGGAACAGCCATTAGTTAGTGCAGGAAATGTAGAAACGGGTGCATTAAACAGTACAAGTACTCTCTTTGAGGATATACCATGCGAAAATGTGGGGGCAGGGGCACAGGAAGTGATGCCACCGCCCACTAGTGATCAAGGAGAGGTAGATAAAGAAATTGCACCACCTCCAGAAAAGCAGGAACCAGAGAGTGGTAATCTGCGTGGAGGATATTCACTTCAGGCGATATTAGAGCGCGTGCTGGATTACCAGGCAAAATTTGCGCAACAGCAAGCCGAGCGAGATCGCCAGCAAGCTGAGCGAGATCGCCAGCAAGTTGAGCGAGATCGCCAGCAAGCTGAGCGGGACCAGCAACTTGTGCAATCGTTAGAAAATATGAAAAAAGAGATTGCCTGTATGAAACAGAATTATGAGTCGATACCTAAGGCCGTGCAGGAGTTGACTGAACAGGTCAACAACCTGCAAGTAGCAAACACTAACATGGTAGACGAAATATGTGTCTTAGCCAACCGGTTAGAAAAGCTAGAAGTAGATTCCACACAGCTTGTAGAGCAGAAGTGGAACGAACAAGCAACTAAAATTGAAACCGAATTCAACTCATGGCTAGAAGTGAAGGAGAGTGAGATCGAAAAAAATATTAATTCTAAGGTACAAGCAGCCATAGCAGATAGAGATTCCGAATCGTTCAGTACCGCAGTAAATAGTCAGGTACAGAACGACGTGCAAACCATCAAACAAATACTCAGTGAGGATATTCCGCAGTGGCAAGTGAATATTAACAAACGGATATCCGACTTGGAAAAGGGTTTAGAACAAAGCAGCAAACATCTCGAACATGAAACTATGTCGCCAACAGCCAATGATGTATACGACATTAGACGCCCCGCAAATTGTCTACATGCTTCCATAGTACAGGCTGCTAGTGGCAAAAGGGGCTGGGACTGAGGTATCCAATGGTGAGCACAGCACGAAGGTATGGAGTGAAGTTGAACTGCTTAGTCCACGAATAACTCACAACAGTACTGCTGAGTTAATGATTTTGATGAAAATCAGAGCACCGGCAACGATAAACGAAGTTAACATTGCGTTACAGTGACGACAAAAATTTTTCGATGCTAACATGTCGTCAGAAAGGAAACCAAGAAATTTCGTACAGTGAGAAAAAGGTAAGAGATGAAATATTAGGATTTCTGCACCATGTGTCGATGGAATGTGAGGTGTCACTGTTGGACAATCTACATGAGGAATACAATGATGACAATACGTGCTTAACAAGCGGAAGTGATACTGAAACAGGTATCGAATCACGTAGTTAGTCATCCTTGTCGGACAGGCAGCCAGAAATCCAGTCTCCAGTGAAACGTGGTAAAGGACAATCGTTGTCCAAGAAACGGGTACTGAACATAACTACGTACATGGAAGATCATCCGCGGTACAGTATTAAAAAAGGAAAAGAAAAAAAGAAACAAAACCAACTATGGAAAGATTTCGAATAAGTCCGCAGCAATGCGATCGTGTAGCGCTTAAGAAAAACTGCATTGATCGGGGGACATAGCCCACTTGTTACATAAACTGGTGTTTGCGCGTTTGAAGAAAGATCGATATAGTTTTCAGGATGTATACAATGGTGAGCCAGTACGTTATGCACATCAAACTGCTAGCGACATATATTACAGTGATTTCAAAGAAATCAATACATGGTTGCATAACTGCAAACAGTGCTACAGAACTGGAAAACGTAAGGTAACGAAATTTCAAACAAAGGGTCAACTTGACGATGCACAACAAACTGCGACATCGGGCTCAAAATTTGTGGATGAGATAAACAAACTTATCTCAACGCTCAGTAACGAGTTCTGATTCAACTCCGACCTCTCAGAAACTGAAAAGTAAATGCAAGAGAACGAAATCCTGGAGAGTTGTATTAAGATAGACTAACATCAATGCCTTAACGCACTCGTACACAATTACGCCGACCGTTAATTTGGGCCGTAAATTGAGTAGTAAGCTATTTATTGTACTCGGAGAAGTTGGAGGTGCTCTGTGCCCACGATTCTTCCTCGTGTGGGTGAACTTGCATGGAAGTACGGAATATTTACGTCACAGCAAGCAAGAGTGGCAAAATGCGTGTAAGAGAACTACAAATATGCTTTGAGAACTGATTTTTTGCGAATACTGCGTTTTGATTCCTGGTCTGTGTATAAAATTATTCTCCGCTCTACTTTGGAGTAAACTAAACCTTGCGAAAAGTGTGTGAGATTGAAATTCATACCACCTGCAGCCTTCTACAAATGCAAATTCTGGAAGTTGTTTTCCGGTGCCTCTAAAACATATTGCCATATCTGCAACTGCGCCATAAGGAATAGCCAGTTTCACGATAAGCTTCACAAGACACTGTTTCGAATTCGGTTTCATGCCATCACATTCCATCAGTTCTCATCACACGGTGGCACCAATACGGCTCTGTATGCGATATTTAAGAGTGGATAACAAGCTGAGCGTCCTGCGTAGTTTGGAACTCCCAAGGTGTTTGCCTTCGATCTTGATGGCGGGAATCTTTACGATCACCGTGGATAGCCGTTTTTAATTTGGTGTTCATGGTGTAGATTAATAGTTTGTTTTGAGTTTTCTTGAATGTCAATGATTTCTATTTTGCAAAGTGTAATACATACATCCCATAGAGTCTATACACCTCACGGACTTTCATCCTTTATCGCCCTCTCAATGAACAAATTAGTCATTAGCCGCTAATATTCTTCTTGTCATAATTGTTAACACAACAAGGTCTTAGCGCTTCAGTGGTAGCGTGCTGTTTTTGTGGGGATGATGAGACTATTACCCTGATCTCAATGTGCTGTTCCTGATTGAGATCCCTGATCTTTGTACATCTAGATTCTCCAAGGATAAACCGCCGGCATCAGTTTTGTAGTGTTTGCAGCGATTTAAGAATGATGTTACAGATGGTCATCCAGGAGGAACATCCACGCAATATTGACGGCTACCAAGCCATATAATCCCAAAACCCTTCCTTCAGTTCCTTCCCCTGCAACCCATACCACATGAGGATTATATTTTCATCTCCTTTATGTACTGTATTACTCGTTCAAAATCCTCATATACTTCCAACATTTCTTCATTTTCAGGTTACCACGTCGTGTGTGTACATGAACTATTCTTGTTGGTGTTCATCTACATCTACATCTACATTTATACTCCGCAAGCCACCCAACGGTGTGTGGCGGAGGGCACTTTACGTGCCACTGTCATTACCTCCCTTTCCTGTTCCAGTCGCGTATGGTTCGCGGGAAGAACGACTGTCTGAAGGCCTCCGTGCGCGCTCTAATCTCTCTAATTTTACATTCGTGATCTCCTCGGGAGGTATAAGTAGGGGGAAGCAGTATATTCGATACCTCATCCAGAAACGCACCCTCTCGAAACCTGGCGAGCAAGCTACACCGCGATGCAGAGCGCCTCTCTTGCAGTGTCTGCCACTTGAGTTTATTAAACATCTCCGTAACGCTATCACGGTTACCATATAACCCTGTGACGAAACGCGCCGCCCTTCTTTGGATCTTCCCTATCTCCTCCGTCAACCCGATCTGGTACGGATTCCACACTGATGAGCAATACTCAAGTATAGGTCGAACGAGTGTTTTGTAAGCCACCTCCTTTGTTGATGGACTTCATTTTCTAAGCACTCTCCCAATGAATCTCAACCTGGTACCCGCCTTACCAACAATTAATTTTATATGATCATTCCACCTCAAATCGTTCCGCACGCATACACGCAGATATTTTACAGAAGTAACTGCTACCAGTGTTTGTTCCGCTATCATATAATCATACAATAAAGGATCCTTCTTTCTATGTATTCGCAATACATTACATTTGTCTATGTTAAGGGACAGTTGCCACTCCCTGCACCAAGTGCCTATCCGCTGCAGATCTTCCTGCATTTCGCTACAATTTTCTAATGCTGCAACTTCTCTGTATACTACAGCATCATCTGCGAAAAGCCGCATGGAACTTCCGACACTCTCTACTAGGTCATTTATATATATTGTGAAAAGCAATGGTCCCATAACACTCCCCTGTGGCACGCCAGAGGTTACTTTAACGTCTGTAGACGTCTCTCCATTGATAACAACATGCTGTGTTCTGTTTGCTAAAAAGTCTTCAATCCAGCCACACAGCTGGTCTGATATTCCGTAGGCTCTTACTTTGTTTATCAGGCGACAGTGCGGAACTGTATCGAACGCCTTCCGGAAGCGTTAGTTTGGTGCCGATTCTGATGGGACAATCCTATCACTGAGCTACACAATAGCTCACTCTGTGCCCTACCGTAATATTCATGATTAATGCTACTGCCGTTATATTAATTTCTGCTGCGTTAGATCTTACCCTGTAGTCATCTGACCAGAAATCGTTATCTTCTTTTCATTCCACTTCACTGACCCCCGTTACATGCAGAATGAGTCTTAGCATTTCTCTTTTTCGGATTTTCTAGTTTCCCAACCAGCTTCAGACTTCGGATGTTCTACGCCTCGGCACGTAGAACGTGATCGTTGGTTACTTTTCTCACGCCCACCTGGTCTTAGGCAGTCACCTCCCGGAATCCGAATGGCAGTCTAGTGCGGATATTTTTTTTCCAATGGAAAGATCATCATGACTCTTCATCAGTTACAGTCTACACATCCTGTGGACATACAATACGTGTCTTTAATGCAGAGTTTTCCATTGCCCTCTGTGTCTCATGATGTTGATCATTGCTGATTTTTCCGCCTTTAGGGGAAATTTCCCGCCCCAAGGGCAAGGGAGCACACTGAATCTCTGTCTGCTCCTCCACTCTCTTTGACAATGCTGTTGGCATAGTAAGAGGGACTTATTACCCCGAGAGTCTCCGGCTCCCACTGCGGATGATATTTATTCCAAATTTAAGCGGTGCCATGCTTCGAACCTGCGACCGAGGTCTGTTTGATTAGTTATCAGTGCTCATATCATGCAGTTATTTTGAGCACTGAACGGCTTCTTGTGTTAGTATTGAACTCATTTCTCTGTAATTCCCGTTATTGATGTGATGCTTATTTTTATTGTACTTGGCCAAGTGATAGGATCACAAACAATTTTTAACATGATATTTACAGTTATTTCATTTAATAAGCCACAAATTTATTGTTCAATGGGTTCCCATATTTGTCGCATTGTGAGTCATTTAGTTACGCGCATCCACGGGAGTAGAACACAAACAATCTGTTTGGGGGGAAACTTTTACTTCTTTTGCAATTCCTGAGCAATAAGTGTGAGATGTTGTAGTATGAATTCATAATAAATTACATTCATTTTTATCCATAATGGCAGGTTCTTCACGCTTCATGACTTTTGCTTTCTTCAGTACAGATACCGATCAGTATCCACCTAAAAAAATGTAACGTATTAGAAAATGTTGATTAAAGAGAGAAAGCTCGTAGTGTATTAGGTATTAACTCTCTGTCGTCTCAGAGCCTCCGTCATTCCTCGAGTTTCATATACGAGGTCCAATGTGTTTATTCCACATAGGTGTAAATGAACCTTTATTATTCAGCTTGTAATACTGAGACGCAAATAAATGTTCTGAAACCGGAGACCCTTCCCATCTGCTCGGTGTGGATATCGGTCTCTAGTTTCAGTCTATAAATTCGCTGACTTCATATTCAAGGAATTTTTTCGCGATTAAAATAACTCTGCCTCTAGAGTGAAATATTATTTATTCTTCCTTTCATATATTTTCTGTAGAATCAAACGCTGCATCAGTTTTCATTATTTTAAGAATGAAACACCTACTAAAAATATTACATTTAACATAAACTGAACAGCATTTCACAAGCAGGCAAGACGATACTGCCACTATAGTATCGTCACGTAGGACGGCGTCCCTATTTTCAACCGTTCTGAGAAACCCCCAACGTTAACTAGCAGCAGCCATATCATTCACTCTCTGCGAACGGCTAGCCGCGATTTACACGCTACACTGCGAGAATGTCTCCCCCGCATTCTGCGCCGTTGCCGTATTTCGCTACAGTGCAGTTTCATTCAAAGAGCGACAGAATTATTCATTCTTATGTCGCTATTACTTTCTTGTAGCGTTTTAGCGTGATTTCCAAATGAATATCTCAGTTGACGGCCATAAATGTGCAATTCCTCACAAGCAACTTTGATTAAACTGCGTGCCTATAGAGTATCGTCTTAGTTGTGTGACTGGATCCGTGGTTTCCTGTCAGGAAGGTCACAGTATATAATAATCGACGAAAAATCATCGAGTAATACAGAAGTGATGTCTGGCATTTATTAAGAAGTGTTGTAGGCCTTCTGCTGTTCCCGATCTAATAAACTATTTAGGAGGCAATTTGAACGGCCCTCTTAGACTGTATGGAGAAGATGCTGTGATTTACCTTCTTATAAAAAAATCACAAAACGATTTAGACAAAGTATCTCTATGGTTAGAAAAGTGGAAATCGACTCTAATGAAAAGTTTGAAGTAATCCACGTGAGTACTAAAAGGAATCCGTCATATTTCGGTTTCCGGGATAAAACACGCAAATCGAAAGACTGTAGATACAACTATATATGCAGGAACTACAATTACGAATAACTTAAATTGCATTGATCACATGGATAACGTTGTGAAGAAAGCATACCAAAGACTGCGATTTATTTTCAGAACACAGAGAAAATGCAAGGGGTCCTCTGAAGAGACTACTTACACCTCTCTTGTGGAATATTGCTGTTAGATGTGGGATCCACAGCAGGTAAGACTGATGGAAAAAGCTCAAGGAAGGGCAGCTTGTTTAGTATTATCGCAAAAAGGGGAGACACTGCTACGGATATGAGATGCGAATTTGGGGCGGCAATCTTCAAAACAAAGACGTTTCTCGTTGTGCCGGGGTCTTCTCATTAAATTTCAGTCACCAAATTTCTCCTCAGAGTATGAAAATACTTTGTTGGCGCTGGCCTACTTATGGAGCAATGATCTTCATAATAGAATAAGATACATTAGAGATCGCACGGAAAGTGTTCGTGTTCTTCGCACGCTATTCAATAGTGGAACTGTAGAGAAATAGCTTGAACGTGGTTGTGATCCCTGTGGCAGGCACTTAATTGTGAATTACAGATTAAGCATGGAGATGTGGTTGTGAACCCTGTGGCAGGAACTTAATTGTGAATTACAAATTAAGCATGGAGATGTAGATGCTTCACAAGCAGTCGAGGAGATTTATATGTATAAATCTTCCAAATGTGAATCTGAAAGCGAGACTTCAATTTTTGACATTTTGAAGACTGTAGATCAAACTACAGAAGCACGTGTCGCCAAAAGAACTGTACAGTGAATAGTAAACAAAAATGTTGGAGATGTAGAAACATAATGAGAATTTGTTTTCATGTTGCCTGGAAAGCTTAGAAATTGCAAGAAACCATTAACACAAACAGATGGTTTTGACAAACATAATGTTCTCCATATTTGAAATGTATATATTCCCTTACTGTATACATTTCAAACATGGAGCTCTCTAAAGCATAGTTGTCAAAACAAAAGAATATCCGACATCAAAAAAACTTCTTACAGTTATGCATGAGCAAACTGGCTTCGATGGTAGCGCTTCATCAAAGCAATGAATGTCAATAGACATTAGTTTCTAGTATGTGAAGAAGAGAGTCTTTAGTTAAACTTACATTGAAGGAGCAGGAACCCCGTCTTTTACAAAGATGCACGATATAAGAGGAGGAGGTAGTTGTACAGTGTATTATCATGATGAAACATGGGTGAATCAGAATCATTCCATGAATACCAGCAGGAAAATGAGTGATGCTACTGGCATTTTTAAAGTTCCCGCTCTTATTCTGGCTTAGTTCCTGAGAATGAACTTGTACTCAGGTGTAAGGAAATCAGTAGTGCCTACGATTCGGAAATGAATGTTGTCACTTTCAAGAAGTAGTTCACTGCGCAGTTCTCTTGGTACCTTGCTTCAAAGTCGGTGATTGTAATTACCATGTCAGTTATTATTCAGCTGTTACAGAGAAAAGACCAAGTAGGAGCACCAGGAAAGAGGACAGTGTGCTCTGGCTGAAAAACAAAAATATTCCGGACAATATGAGCTACACTCGTTCTGAACTCGTTAGATAATAAAAGTCACTTGACAGAAAGTTCTAATTTGACTTTCGTGCATATGAACGTGGTCACACAGTTTTGCGGTTACCCACATATCACTGTTAGTATAATTCGATAGAATTACTTTGCGGTCATTTTACAAGCTATGTGGGGAAAAACCAAACCTTCAAGATAACAGATACTAAAGCGCTTGTGCATGAAACAGTAGAAAGAATCCCCTTTCAGTGTGGTACATTGTGTGCGGCATTCTAAAAACGTTTCAGAAGTAAGATTTTGACAGGAAAGTGAAGATGGGTAAAAGCCTTGAAACTACCATCCTACATTTACAATGAGATGGTTCAGACATGAGCTCGGTTAGTGGATGAAACTACGTTTTAGACTTTGAAGTAAAGTAAAGTAATAATCTTTCTTGGTTTTAAAGACTCACGGTTTAAAAATGTTTTGTTAATGTATCAACTGCATACATAGTACATGAGAACTTCCAAGCTTTTATGGTTGGGAATATGTAGCCTATAAAGTCTTCTTCTTATTCTTTATCGTCGCCTTGTCCCACGTCACGTAGGGTCGGCGTTGCTCTTCTGGATCCTTCACCTCCATAGTACTCTATCCATTGCCTCTTCCTTCTTCCATCCTTTCTCCCTTAGGTCCCCGGATATCTTATCCTTAATATGTAGCCTATAAAGTATTCAGGCTGTAATGTTCAACACGTTGCCCAAGGAGAAGTTGAGCTTCTCCCAGCGTGTTGTATGTTCTAATTATCTGAAAGAATGCTGCCCCATCAATTCATCAATCCCTGTCATTTTCAAGGCACGAATTTAAAAATGCCTTAAAACGAAAGGGAGGGTTACCTGTCGAGGTATCGGAGGTTCTCGACGTTATCGGTGACCATCCCCTCGAGTTATTAACAGGATTTGGTTAATGGTCTGCTTGTTCAATGGAACATAAATGTCTTCTCCCACTGTAATGTCGAAGAAATTAGTTGAAACTCGTAATTACTGTTGACACCGAAAAACATGAAGTACCGACAATTTTTACAACAGTCTTTTCTGTAGTCATTGCTATCGGTAATTCTTTTTTACGCTTAGTGATTTACATTGAACTGCAGTGAAACACGCCCACATAGGCGCATTATATACTCAAAAAAAAAAAAGTGGAGTAGACGCAGTTGAGAAACAAATATAATGATTTCGGTTTGATTTTCAAGTATATTCTACATCTACATCTACGTTTATACTCCACTAGCCACGAAGCGGTGTGTGGCGGAGTGCACAATTCGCGCGAAAGTCATATTCCCCCCTCTGTTCGCGTGAGGAAAAAACGACTGTGCCTCAGTACGAGCTCTTATTTCCCTTATTTTTGAATGATGATCATTACGCGATTTGAAAGTTGATGGTAATAATATATGCTCTACGTCCTCGGCGAAGATTGGATTTCGGAATTTAGTGAGCAGCCCGTTCCATTTAGCGCGTCGTCTATCTGCAATTGTGTCCCTCTTCAAACATTCTATGAGATTAGTAACGCTCTCGCCATGGCTAAATGTACCAGTCACGAATCTTTATGCTCTTCTTTGTACCTTTTCAATCTCTTGAATCAGACCCAACTGGTAAGGGTCCCCTTACAGACGAAAAATACTCTAAGACTGGACGAACTAACGTATTGTAGGCTATATCCTTTGTTGAAGGACTGCATCGCTTCAGGATTCTACCAATAAACCGCAATCTAGAGTTCGCCTTACCCGTTACTTGTGTAATCTGATCATTCCATTTGAGATCATTTCGAATAGTCACACCCAAATACTTCACTGATGTTACCGCTTGCAAAGACTGTTCATTTATTTTGTACTCATACATTAATGAGGATTTACGCCATGTTATACGCAGTAGGTTACACTTACTAATATTGAGAGATAACTGCCAGTCTTTACACCACGCATTTATTTTCTGCAAATCCTCATTCATTTGTTCAGAACTTTCGTGCGATACTGCTTTCCTGTAGACTACAGCATCATCGGCAAACAGTCTAAGGCCGCTGTCAATACCATCAACCAGATAGTTTATTTAAATCGTAAAAAGTGGACCTATTAAGCTGCCCTGGGGCACACCTGAAGTTACTCTTGTTTCTGTTGAAGTTACTCCGTTCAGGACGACATACTGCTCCCTGTCTATTAAAAAACTTTCTATCTAACTGCATATGTCACTGGATAGACCGTAAGCGCGCACTTTCTGTAGCAAGCGACAGCGCGGAAATGAGTCGAACGCCTTTCGAAAGTCGAGAAATATGGCATCTACCTGGGAGCCGGTATCTAGAGCCTGTTGTATATCATGCACAAAGTAGGCCTACTGTGTCTCGCATGACCGCTGTTTCCTAAAACCGTCCTGGTTTGTGCAGATGAGCTTCTCAGAGTCTAGAAAGTTCATTATATCTGAACACAAAATATGTTCCGTGATTCTACAATAAATCAAAGTCAGTGAAATTGGCCAGTAATTGTGTGCATCCGATTTTCTGCCCTTTTTATATATTGCTATTACATGGGCCTTCTTCCAGTCCCGTGGAACTTGCCGCCGTTCCAATAATCTCTGCCAGTTGACGGATAAGAATGGTGCTATATTTGTAGCATAGTCAACATAAAATCGTACGGGGATACCATCTGAGCCAGATGCCTTTGTGGCGTCTAAAGATCTTAACTGTTTTACAATCACAGACACACTAAGCACTATGTCAGCCATTCGTTCGTTTGTTCGATAACTGAAAGGGGGAATGCTACTGCAGTCCTCTATCGTAAACGAGTTTTTGAAAGCTAGCTTTAGAATTTCGGCCTTCTGTTTATCATCATCAGTTACATTACCCGTACTGTCAGCAAGATAAGGTATTGAATTATTTGTAGCGTTCATAGATTTTAAGTACGAACAAAATTTTTAGGGGTTATTTTTGGAGTCTGCAGATAAAATATTGCTTTCATATTGGTTGTGTGTTACATTTTTACTGATAATATAGCCCAATTCGCAATAAATGACAATTATTGCAATCATTTTATATGATCTTGTCGTTAGAAAATCGTCATTTTGAGAAAAATTGTACGTGACATCTTCCCAAAGCTGCGTCAGCTGTTATCACCTTCCGACGTCACGCAAACAATTGCTGTCGAGCAATGGCCACAAACTCAAGATGTGAAGTGGATTTCTCTCGTGTGGACGGCTCATCGAAATCGGTTTGAAAATATATTGTTCCCTCATCGATTTGAACGTATAATACGATGTACCGAAGACAATTGATCCTGACTGTTGTCCGCAGCAACACGGTTCGGCCACACGGACTTCGTTTGCCCGCCATCTGCCGCAACACATGCGTCCTACGTGACGCGGGCTACAGTCAGCTGATCGAGATGTTGCTTTCAATACAACGACGTCTGGAGTGGTCTTTAACATCTAAGTCTCGATACATGCGATCGCATTCAGCCAACGACGTCATCAAAATGATGAACATGAACGACACGTCGAAATCCAATACGTGCAACACACACACACCACAAAAAGTTATAGTAAGGAGAGGGTGGAGAAATTGCTATGATGAATATGAAGTAATTCAGTATACTGATTATAAACTTTTAGTATGCAGATGACATTGAAATTCTGTCAGAGGGGTTCAAATGGCTCTGAGCACTATGGGACTTAACATCTGAGGTCATCAGTCCCCTAGAACTTAGAACTACTTAAACCTAAGGACATCACACAAAACCCAGTCATCACGAGGCAGAGAAAATCCCCGACCCCGCCGGGAATCGAACCCAGGAACCGGGGCGCCGGAAGCGAGGACGCTACCGCACGACCACGAGCTGCGGACTGTCAGAGTGGGCAAAGAACCTGGAAGAGAAGTTGAACGGAATGGACAGTGTCTTGAAAGGAGGATATAAGACCAACATCAGCAAAAGCAAAACGAGGATAAAGGAATGTAGTCAAATTAAATCAGATGATTCGGAGGGAATTGGATTAGGAAACAAGACACTTAAAGTAGTAGATGAGTTTTGCTATTTGGTGAGCGAAATAACTGATGATGGTCGAAACACAGAAGATATAAAATGTAGACTGGCAGTGGCAAGGAAAGCGTTTCTGAAGACGAGAAATTTGTTAACATCGAATATAGATTTAAGTGTCAGGAAGTCCTTTCTGAAAGTATTTGTATGGCGTGTAGCCATGTATGGAAGTGAAACACGGACGATAAATAGTTCAGACAAGATGAAAATAGAGGCTTTCGAAATGTGGTGCTACAGAAGAATGCTGAAGATTAGATGGGTAGATCACGTAGCTGATGACAAGATACTAATTGGAATTGGTGAGAAGAGGAATATGTGGCACAACTCGACTAGAGGAAGGGATCGGTTGTTAGGACATGTTCTGAGGCATCAAGGGATCATCAGACTAGTACTGGAGAGCATCCTGGAGGGTAAAAATCGTAGGGGGAGACCAAGAGATGAATACACTAAACGGATTCAGAAGGATGTAGGTTGCAGTAGGTACTTGAAGTAGCTTGCACAGGATAGAGTAGAATGCAGAGCTGCATCAAACCAGTCTCTGGACTAACGAGCACAACAACAACATCCCACACCACGGAAAAGAGTGGTTAACGTCTTATGCCGTAAGTCTTCAGCCACCATTGCTGATAAATTTCATGCAGAATTCAGCAGTAGCTCTTTTCGAACCCAAGACATTTTATTCCCCCCTCCCCCCCCCCCCCGGACATTAAGGTATTTCGTATACAAGTGGCTTAAGTTGCATCAAGCTTATCGGTTTGCCTGCACTGTTATTTAATTTATCTAATAATCATTTGGGAAGCATATTTCCCAATTATGCATATTTTAATGCTTTTATCTCTAACACAGAAATATCAGCTACAGATTAAGAAAGTAAGATTAAGAAAGGATGTGAGCAAACAATATAGCTATCTAAAATGCACTCTGTGCACCTGCACGTTTTGCAGAAATTAATTACGACGTAGGTATACGAACTTATTTCTTTTGTGTTTACTGAAAGTAACGGAGAAAGAGTCCAACACAATGGAAAATGGTAAAATTTGCATCTACCACTCATTCGTTGATTATTGGCAAATTTGTTTGCAGAAGAAGATTTACAACAGTAAAACGTTGCAAAAAATAATTGTTTACCAGAATGACACAACTGAACACTGACAAGCCAAAAATATTATGTTTAAGATTTTTACATGTGATTTAGCGTAAAGGTGTTAACACAAGAAAAACATAAATCTATGTATGCAATGTTAAAAGTTATTTCCTTAGTAGAATGACTGGAGTGCTTAACGGTATCATGAAAAAATTATTACTTTTAAGACTTTAACAATGTGGGGAATACCAAAAGTGTGTCAAAAGAAGTTAAATTATATGCATGAGTAACTGGAAACGGAGAAGACTTACATTTGAAGATTTTATTTTGTTAAAAAGACAAAAGTGTTTGTGGGAAAAAACGACTAAATTTAGAAAAAAATAATCATCAGTAAAATTAACATGTCCATAAAATGAGAAGCGAAAATGTTTTCCTGAAAACTTTGACGTTGTGAGTGACCAAGTCAGCACAAACTAATTCTAATAGTTTGGGCTATATTTATCAATTTACTATGACACGGTCAACTGTACAAAAAAATTAAATTTAAGAGAAAAGATTTGACACTAGCACGTAACAGTGGGCAACATGTAAGTTACTTTACAGTCTTTGACAAAACAAAGATCCCATCACAAATAAATGGAATGTTTCCATAAACGAACTGCTTGCTATTGAATGTTTTTAAAAGAGGAGTGCCTTATGAGAGACACATGAAAAAGTCTTTACTTCTGCTAATACTTGTTTTGCAACATACTGTCTTCTCAAAACAACAAACAAAGAAAAATATTGTATAAAATTTGCTCCTTCCTGTCACGACTGCTGAAAATGATTCTGGGTTAGCGTTTCCGACCATTTCTCTGTTTGTGGTGCATTGACCGTCTGATGGCTTACGTCAGAAAGGCCGCTCCAGCTTTTGTCGGTAGTCGTGTTGAGAACACAGCTGATGCGGTGATAACGATCTCTGTGATCAGTACGATCCCCGCCAGTTGGCCGAGCGAGTAATCCGACTTTTGTATGCTCTTAGGGTCTCTTTTCCCGGATGCTGTCCTTTGCGCACACTACATCTCGCCTTTGCCACAAAATCGAAAAAGTTTCTTGTAAGCATATTTGCACTTAAATACAGTTTTATGTAACAGAAGACATCAAGATAGTTATGTTTTACTCTGTGAAAAAATTATCCATTCATAAATTTTTAAATTGCTTTCAAGTGCTACCCCTAAAAAACTATACATTAATGATATTTATCGTTGGCGTTTATTAATTTATGGGTTCTTCTAATCATCATGGTGAGACATGTGCTCTGCACGGAAAGTTTGTATTGAGTACCAATTATAGCACAACAGAGTTATTCTTACTGGATTATTAGCAACGGTTCAAACTAGCACGGAGGAAAACACATAGTTCCAAAGTCAATGAAAATATAAATCACCCAGTACTATCGTCAGGCAATATCTCTCAAGACCTCACCAAAACTTTTGGCCAACACCCCAACGCACATACTCCCTACACACATCAGCTTTGAAAAAAAAATCTAATTATGTTTCACGTGTCGTATACTCTGAAGTTACGTCACTTACATCAATCAATTCAACCTCACCCGCCCGAAATGATAAGGAAAAAAGATAACTATCATCTCCGCAAACATTTACGTATGTTCAAATTGAAAGGTATGGAACTTGACGTTTTTCTTAGCTTTCCCAACACATTGCAACAGGACTGAGAAATAAAAGGAAAATATGTGATTTGAGACTTTCTCGGCGTATTCCATTCGTGAAATCTTCTCGGGTGATCAGCCGAGTAAAGGCGTCGTCTTCTCGCAACGTTTCGAAGGGTTTCGTACCCATCATCTTCCAGCGAAAATGATGGGTTCGAAACGTTGCGAGAAGACGACGCCTTTACTCGGCTGATCACCCGAGAAGATTTCACGAAAAGGAAAATAAACCATAAATGTGCGCACCCGATATCTGTTGATGGCCATTACTATAGCACTTTATTTAGAACATTTAAGAATGTAAGTATTATATTCTTGTGCTACAGGACTGCAAAGCCACTCATTTACTCGTTGACAAAATTAAACACATTCACTAAACACAAACAGTTCAGAGCCGTGAGTGGCTCGTGTCCCCACAAAATGGCTCTGAGCACTATGGGACTCAACTGCTGAGGTCATTAGTCCCCTAGAACTTAGAACTAGTTAAACCTAACTGACCTAAGGACATCACAAACATCCATGCCCGAGGCAGGATTCGAACCTGCAACCGTAGCGGTCTTGCGGCTCGAGACTGCAGCGCCTTTAACCGCACGGCCACTTCGGCCGGCCGTGTCCCCACCATCATGTATTTTACACCCTATTTTAACGTACTTCTACCTCATTACGTTAATTTAAATTACTACTGTCAATGAGTTACTGTATTGCCTGACCGTGACCAGCCCCAATAGCGCTTATCGATATATCCCCTCTCGTAGTATCTTTGCTCGAGAGCTTTACTTTCCGGTCGTTGTTGTCGTATGTGAGTTCGAGTCGGGAGTTCGGGTGTGCCAGTCTGTTGGAACGCGTCTGGAGCGCAGTCCGGACCTGCCGCTCGGAGAGTTCAATGCGGCACTAGTCCAATCGGGTTGGAGCACCAGTGAGGTCTGCGTCGATATGGCTCGCCTGACCATTGCCGCCACACATCACTTGTGCGGGGCCACGATCTTTGTGGATCGTCGGTCGGTCGTCCAACCTGATGTCGTGTTTTGGCTCGCCGATCGTTTCTGAGTCGGTTATGTGTGTGCACCGACTCTCGATTGTCTTCGTGTGTGCTCAGTTACTGTTGGGTATCGTTCAGGTATTCGTGCAAGTTTTTGTCAGGTTGTGTGTGTAGTTGCCGTTGTTTCCACTGACGATGATATTAGATGTTTTCGGCATTCGTTTGCTGCGGACCCAGGAAAGTTATCTCCGTGCTGTGCAGTCGGCTGGGTCCGTTGACGGGCCCTGCGCAGTGTCGGAGCGTGTGTGCATCTGTCCGATCGCTACAAGTTTCGTGGCTCACCGACGCAGGACGTCAAAACTGAGTAGTGGTTTCAACAACCCAAGCCACGTCCATTCATGTTGTGTGGTTCGTTTCGGTGGTTCGCTGTTGGGGAGGCTTTCCTGTGAGCAACACCTAGTGTTTCTATTGCTGAAATTTAGCTACCATGCGGTGTAATTAACTATGGTATATTGGTTGACTACAATTCAAGTGCACCAGTGGAATTTTCTGCCTTGTGGTCGTTAGTGTTCCGGTTACCTGCCCTGGCCACTAACGTAATTTCAGGCGGCGTCCTTTCCTCACCTGTCGTTGCTATCCAACATGGTGTGTATTTTTGGCAGCTATTACGTATTTCATTGTGGATAATCACGTCAGGAATTTTGGTGTTTGAGTTCTCATGTACCGATTGGTGGCAAGCAAGTCGTTGGGTCAGTCGGTCCGTGGCTGTCCCCTGGGGTCCTATTCTCTATCTTTCCGCCATTGTGCCGATCGTTTCGGTACTCAAGAGCACCGAACAGTCTAGTACTCGAATTAGAGTACCATCATTATTCAGTATGCATTTCAGTAGCGATACCGTTCCGGTCTAGGGAACCGAAGCGCTGTTGTAGGTTCGCGTCGCGTAAGCCAATCAAAAGCAAGCGGCAGCACATCCGCGCATGCGCACTGCAGCGCGCACAGCACCACGAACACAAAGCAGCTAGCAGACGACACAGGCGTGCTATTCTTTGCAGTGCCGAACTTGCGTTTTCGCAGTACGAAGTGTCGGAAATGTCGGACGTTAATGAGGTTAGTAGGTTAACTGTTGAGTGACACTGAAAGAGTGTTTAGGATTGCTATTGTGATTGTCGTTTATGGGTATTTTATTTGAAAGAAAAACAGCAACCCTGGGTATGGAGAGGCAGTATTTATAGCCTGTGCTAAAAGAATAAGAAGTTAAACAGAATGTGGTTATAGCTCGCTCTTAGAGATCCAAAAGATTAAATAGCCCATTTCCCTATATGATACGTCAACGATTTCCGTCTTAAAAATAAAATTGAAAAAAAAAAACGCGTTTTCGAGAGCTCCTACAGTTCGTTGAAGTTTATAAAATGCATCTGATGAATGAAAATGTTTCGTATATGGTGCTACAGTCTAAAAATATTAAAGCCGATATCTTTCATCTCTGTCTACTGTTGTTGAGGATTCAATAGCAGATAAGGACTTGTGACAAGCACGATTATGAAGATGACTGCTGCTAGTGACATTCCCAGTAATTTAAGTTGTGCCCTTAGATTCCTGCATAACCGCATATTCAGAAATCACTACAAATTCGGAAAAAAAATGGTGAATAATTTCTGACAAGAAAAAATATAAAGTAAACTGTCGGTTGTTTCACACATAGCAATTTCATCTCCAACAATTTCATAATTCGTATTTTAAGCACAAACAAATCACGAAATAAATACTGAGGAAGTGATCTCTTGTAGTATTGTAAGTAAGATTGCAGAAAAATCCTAACTTACACCAATAACAATGTCTCAAAACGTGTTGAATATATGAACAGGAAAAAAAAAATTTTTTTCACCAATCCGTATCTTTACGTGCAGTAATCCTGCGCGCTAACCACTTGCCTACGCTAAACAACAACTACAGGTTCCTGAATTCTTGTACTACTGTGGAGGAACATAGGCTGACTTTGTTGCCAAACGATGCTGCGTAAGTCATAAGTGCGTAATAGTTTGGAAGGCTTCCAGTATCAGGCTTCACATAATTGCTTTCCGTTATTACTTCAAAGTTGTAAAAATGTATCGATAATTACTAACTAAACCAATTGTGGAAAAAAGTATACAAAGTCACTAGTAACGTCAGTTCACACTCATGTAATATACGTAAGCAGAGCCGATGTCTTGCTATTTAATGATCTTTAAACTCTTATTTGCATTAAAATAACACGTATTTTGAGAGAATATTGACCAAAAACGTTTTCTGTTTCGATGTAATCATTCACAGTAGCAACCTAATCTACCTATATTTCTATCAAAATAAAGTAGTCTATTATGAACTCACTTTCCAACCGGTTGCGTCCTCTGGTGATTATTTACTAACACAATCACTAAATATAATGCTAAAACCGCTTAATATATTTAAAATAACAAATTATAGGTGTACATAAACCACAGCTCACCGATCGATAGGGCCACACCAAAATCCAAAATGTCTCGGTACAATTGCCGTAAAATCGGTGGGAGGACCGTTCGGTGGGCCACACTGAAATCCCAAAGCTCTCGGTACAATTGTCGTAAAATCGTTGGGAGGACCGTTCGGTAACAGGTCTCAGAAGCTTACTGAATAGGATATTTCGATAAAGAACCAACTACACCGATTGATATGAACGATACAGAACAGGGCCCCTGTTTGGGTTCCGACGATTCAGGTGTAGTTGGACTCACCACCCGTCTCACTTAAGTGAACGAGGGCACACCGCCCTTCCTAGAGGTTTCTGAGTGCCGTTTTCTTTATTGTCCTTCTCACCGATGTTTAATTGTCTGTTTGCTGGCCGGAGTGGCCAAGCGGTTCTAGGCACTACAGTCTGGAACCACTCCACCGCTACGGTGTTGTTGTTGTGGTCTTCAGTCCTGAGACTGGTTTGATGCAGCTCTCCATGCTACTCTATCCTGTGCAAGCTTCTTCATCTCCCAGTACCTACTGCAACCTACATTCTTCTGAATCTGCTTAGTGTATTCATCTCTTGGTCTCCCCCTACGATTTTTACCCTCCACGCTGCCCTCCAATACTAAATTGGTGATCCCTTGATGCCTCAGAACATGTCCTACCAACCGATCCCTTCTTCTGGTCAAGTTGTGCCACAAACTCCTCTTCTTCCCAATCCTATTCAGTACCTCCTCATTAGTTATGTGATCTACCCATCTAATCTTCAGCATTCTTCTGTAGCACCACATTTCGAAAGCTTCTATTCTCTTCTTGTCAAAACTATTAACCGTCCATGTTTCACTTCCATACATGGCTACACTCCATACAAATACTTTCAGAAATGACTTCCTGACACTTAAATCTATATTCGACATTAACAAATTTCTCTTCTTCAGAAACGCTTTCCTTGCCATTGCCAGTCTACATTTTATATCCTATCTACTTCTACCATCATCAGTTATTTTGCTCCCCAAATAGCAAAACTCCTTTACTACTTTAAGTGTCTCATTTCCTAATCTAATACCCTCAACATCACCCGACTTAATTCGACTACATTCCATTATCCTCGTTTTGCTTTTGTTGATGTTCATCTTATATCCTCCCTTCAAGACACCATCCATTCCGTTCAACTGCTCTTCCAAGTCCTTTGCTGTCTCTGACAGAATTACAATGTCATCGGCGAACCTCAAGGTTTTTATTTCTTCTCCATGGATTTTAATACCTATTCCCAATTTTTCTTTTGTTTCCTTTACTGCTTGCTCAATATACAGATTGAATAACATTGTGGAGAGGCTACAACCCTGTCTTACTCCCTTCCCAACCACTGCTTCCCTTTCATGTCCCTCGACTCTTATAACTGCCATCTGGTTTCTGTACAAATTGTAAATAGCCTTTCGCTCCCTGTATTTTACCCCTGCCACCTTTAGAATTTGAAAGAGAGTATTCCAGTCAACATTGTCAAAAGCTTTCTCTAAATCTACAAATGCTAGAAACGTAGGTTTGCCTTTTCTTAATCTTTCTTCTAAGATAAGTCGTAAGGTTAGTATGAGTAAAACTGAATAATCAAATACCGTATGAGCTAGGGTTCCTTGCGCTTGCCACATGCATAGTAGACAAAGTAAACGTGTACCCCAGTGAGGGTTAATGTAATTGTACCCTCAGGTGTTACAGATTACAGCAATGGAATGAAATGTATAGACGAAAACCTTCTTTGTATATTTGTAATTCAAGAATCTTTCAGAAAAAAATATTTTATGTACAAAAATTAATCACTCAATTACGTGTCCTGTAGCGCTAAACTGTGCATCTTGCTGTAAGATAATTTCTGTCATTGCTTAATGGTAAAAAAAAATATGTCCAAGTGTCGTAGTTATCGTCGTCCATAAGCAAAGTTCTCTAGAAATCAATGTACTTACCTTGTCATAAACAAAAGTGTAATGCCATGTGTATACATGTCGTAGTAATTACGCTCTGCCGGCCGCGGTGGCCGTGCGGTTCTAGGCGCTTCAGTCCGGAACAGCGTGACTGCTACGGTCGCAGGTTCGAATCCTGCCTCGGGCATGGATGTATGTGATGTGCTTAGGTTAGTTAGGTTTAAGTAGTTCTAAGTTCTAGGGGACTGATGACCTAAGATGTTAAGTCCCATAGTGCTCAGAGCCAATGACGCTCTTTGCCATGATCAAGAAAATACTGTACTGTAACGTATTGTTGTGTTACCAAAAAAAAGTGTCTCATTGTAGCTATGCCACAAAGGTTACTACCAAAACATGATTTACCTTCCATAAGAATGTAGAAAATCTGTGCAGATATAAAACAGATCCAGCGCAAAATAAATAATGTAAATTGTTTTACTCATTAATACCGACGTGATATAATTGTGTAGTTGTCAAATAAAATGATCACTGTGTCGTCTGTTATCTCTCAGAGATTACTTTAAATCCAGAATGTCTTTTCAAGTAAGCGAAAATGCTGCATTAAAATCTCAATAGCAGTATATGATCTAAGTATGTAAGCCTTATAGTCGTTACGTAACTGTGCAATGAACAAGCAAGAATGTACACACAATAACACTGTGTTGTATGTTCACTACAAAAAATGCATTCGTAATTACTGTCTAAATAAGTTCCCTAGGTTCTTGACTGGATATTTAACTTCAAAACATTGTTGCATGTTTACATTTTCTAAGTGCGATAAAGTATACTAGTAACGTGAAGCGAAAAATTTTATGGCAAAGACTAAGTTAAAAAGAAGATTATCTGTCGATAAACGGTTTTACAAGTGAAATGTGGTGTAATCCTTCACCTTTCCTAGTACACAGAGTTTCAACTTCAACACAATTATCATTTGGTATACGTTGGTACAGAATACTGGAATTTTTCTCAAGGTTAGCTTATGTTATTTTTCTCAAGGCCATCCGGCGCAAGTGGCCGCCTGTGGTGCAAGTCTTTGTGTGTTACCTCTTTGTTGTCGCGTGTCGTTATTGGGATTTGGATATCTAACTTCTACAATTTCGACTGTTTGAATCACACCAGTTATGATCAAATTCTGGTCTGTTGTTAAGATTATATCATCTGTCGTCTTGTCGGTAGTTTCCATAGTTTCTTTCTTATCGGTCTCGTGGTGGAGGATTTCTCCTGAAATTGTAACTGCACGGTGGACTGTTGCGTCTGAAGTTATTCTGTCTCCCTTGATAATAGTTATTCTGGTTCCTATATTGTCTGTTTCTACGATTATCTCTGTCATATTCATTACCATAGAGAGGTGATCTTCCCCTGTAACTATTGTTACTCTGCTAATGGTTGTCATATGGGTGGTGTCTGTTTTGGCAACGATTTGCGCTATGAAAGTACTCTTGCCTTTTCCAGTTATTATTTATGTCGTCATGAAATTGTGACGGATATGACCTGTAATTGTGATCCTGTTTTCGCATTCCACAACTGTCAGTGTATATTTCCAATTCTCGCAACAGTCCCTGGCAAGCTTTGATGTCGTCTTTGCAACGTCCTGCCAAAAATGTCGTAAATGTTCAGGCAATTTAATTAAGCAGATGTAGATGAGTTCTGAGGGACTGTATGGATTTGTCAAATACAGATTTTTCTGCAACATGTCTTCAAAATATTTTACTGGACTGGAAAATTCAGAGTGTTCAAAATGCTTCATAATTATGATGTAATATTTTACTCGATCTTGAGTAGCTTGAGACCATTATGTTGAGAGGAAGGCATGATAAAATTCTCCCTCACTGTGACAATTACGAATGACCGATCGCATTCTTACAGCTGGTTCAATCTCTAAGTAGCCATACATAATTTCTAATCTGTGCTCTAATGACCAGTTGGGAGGAAAACAATGAGAGAATTGATGAAGCCATGCTTGTGGACGAATGTCGTTGCCGGATTTCTTAAATGTTTTGAATTTACGTCTAGTAATGAACAGCTTATAGTCAAAGTCATTATGACGGCGAGTAGCATATCCGTCGTTGTTATGTCGTGTCGGCGGTTCCATCTCCAAATTTGGTGCACCTTGCTAATTTCTTTCAAAATTTCCAAAATACCCTGTGTTGTTACTTTGTAACATTTCCTTACCTCTGAATCCCTCTTCCCGTGTCGGAGCGCGAGTGTCCTCTGAAATATGTAATTCTTGAATTACGTGTGTCAACTGATCTTGTACATCCCGCATTCTTACAGCTGGTTCAATCTCCAAGTAGCCCCACATAAATTATAATCTGTGCTCTAACGACCAGGTGGGAGGAAAGCAATTCTGATGTTGTTTAAATTTCTTAATTTGCTCATACTCTTATGTGTCAATAAAAGCTACCGGTCTTGTGTCATCCAGATCATCATCTACCTTTGTAGATAAGTTAGTGAACTGATCCGAAAGTTGGGCTACATCCTCCGATAATGGACTGATTTCCTCCGAGTGTTTTTCTGAACCACGTTTCATAGTGCCCATTTGTGTCAAAAGCGTATCCACTGTGTCCTTTAAGTTTTCCTGAGATTTTGCAAGTTGCGTAACCGAATCAGTAGATGCAACCGAGTCAGTCTTAGCCTGGACTTAACATCTATGGTCATCAGTCCCCTAGAACTTAGAACTACTTAAACCTAACTAACCTAAGGACATCACACAACACCCAGGCATCACGAGGCGGAGAAAATCCCTGACCCCGCCGGGAATCGAACCCGGGAACCCGGGCGCGGGAAGCGAGAACGCTACCGCACGACCACGAGCTGCGGACTGTCGTGATTTTCATGAACAATAATTTGCAGTTCTTTTATGGATGCTTTATGATTCTATAACGCATTTTCAGGACGCGAAAAAATAGTTTCCAATTGCTCAAAAATTTGTGTTTTTACGTCATTACAGACTTTTTGACATTCACATTCGATTTTAAGTAACTTAGGGTTGAACCTTTGCGTGTTTGCACAAGCGTTGTGTCTAGGTTTTTAAGAGTTTGTTCAATTGTGTCTAACTTTTGAAGCTTTTGTTCCATTTGTTGCTGTGATTGTTTCTGACTTTGTTCCATTCGTTACATGAATTTCAGTAACAATGTATTAGTGTCTGGAACATGTTCCTTTATGGTTTTCGGCAGTGCATTTGCACCGGCAACATTCGCATTTTGAAAATCAGAAAATGTGTCTGGATTTGATTGAGAAAAGGGTAATGACGCAAAACCGGAATCTACGGTATTTGCAAGATTTAGTCATGTCATTTCAGACTCCTGAGGCGAGCTATTGCCGACCGATCGATCGACAATACTACACTGTTCACAAGCTGTTTCACTGTTTACACCGTTATTTATTGCCTGGTACATTTCCCTATGCATAATTACCAAATTCCTTTTTTTTTAATCTGTTCATTCATCACACAATGGTACTGATAAGCTACGCCCTTCGTCAGTATCATTTCTCATTTACTTAGCTGCCTCGTGTTACTTTTTCACACGCCATAATTTTCCCGTATTTCACACGATAACACAGAAAAGCACAATTTGAAGACCAAATAAGAAAAGAGATTAAAACAGCATTGAAAATAATTTCTAATTAATTGCAAGTGCGGCTGCGAAATACTTGGTGTAAATCTACATGCATGTCACAACTGTTTTACTGTACAACAATGAAAAACTGCCACTACAAAGGAAATTCTCTCTACAATTATTCGCTAAAAATAAACAATAAGTACACTACTACTGAAACTACAACAATAAATCAGAAGGTTCCAATGTGTATGCTCGGCTAAGGGTCGTCATATGAAACTTCCCCTTTGAATGTAAAGAAAGACTGTGCAGACAAACTTCTACTTTATTTGATAGAGAAACAGCTAAGTAAAACTGAACGTACTCACACAGTTTTCTCTTTACTTATTCTGACCATTTCTAAACTGACACACAACGCAATCTGACTTTTAATAATCGCTACAAATGAATAGCCCTGACTAACAGTAACCTATAACCTTCATGAATCACTTACCTCACAAAAATCTTCGTTACTCGAACTACTGTAACACAGCGAGCGCCAATACTGCCAGCTAAATAAAGGATTCTAACTATTGAAGGCACTAACTACTGATGGGAATACAGTTAGCAAATGAAACATTTTGATACAGAACAAACAATGTATTTACCTTAATAGTGTTCAAAAGTGTCATTTATTTCGACAAATTTCCTTTTCTGACGGCCACACGTCCAGATCGTTCGCTCATATTAACATCTCAAAACTCTGGCATCCTCTCCCCACCACATCCACCACTGGCTGCCCAACGCTACGGGCTGTTCACATCCAACTCACCAACACTACAGTAGCGAATAATCCAACAGTGAGTCCAACCAGACACAGACTGCACACAGCGCAGTCAGCTATTTTAATACAGGGCAGTACATGGCGTCACCAACATAAAAACCTAAACTGCCTACTTACAATACGTCGTCCTGTGGTTGCATTAAAAGCATTATTCAATATGGTGGCTTTGCTGTCAGGGTTCCTCCGAGCCATAATCCTTAGGTAGCGGCCATCCACTGCAGTTGTAGCCCTTGGGTGGCCTGAGCGAATGTCATCGACAGCTCCTGTCTCTCTGTATCTCCGCCATGCCCGAACAACATCGCCTTGGTTCAATGGACAATTCCGTTGTCGAGAGCCTTTCCCAGCACAAAGTAACAATGCGGACGCGATCGAACCGCGGTATTGACCGTCTAGGCATGGTTGAACTACAGACAACACGAGCTGGGTACCTCCTTCCAGGTGGAATGACTGGAAGTGATCAGCTGTCGGGCCCCCTCATTCTAAAAGACGCTTCTGATGCATGGTTGTTTACATCTTTGGGCGGGTTTAGTGATATCTCTGAACAGTGTGTGGACTGCACTTCCTCTATCGCAACATGCAACTAACGGACTACTCAAAATTTTACGATGACACTGTGCTCTATGATTCGTCTACGATTACCTTGCAGCCCCATTCCTTGGCGCCTCTGCTTTTCTAGCTAGTCAATGTTGGCGAGCCAATGCTGCTACACGTCAGTAGGCAGCTAAAGTTAATAAGCAACTGTTTGTACTCCAGAATCGGTAGCACAAGTGATTTATGTAAAACGTTTACAACTCGTTCCGTCTGGAACTCCATCATGCGTAAACCATACGGTTCTTCTTGCTCTTGACTGTCTGTTACATCACCACAACATTCTCAAATGTATCAGGCTCGTACCTACAGTCTTCACAGAACGGCAGTTACGGTATATATCACTATCATCGGTTGATTATAAAAGTATGTAACACGTGTTTACTCTCTCCAAAAGCAACAAGTCGAAATACACTGAAGAGCCGAAGAAAGTGGCACATTTGTGTAATATCGTGTACAGCCCCAGCCAGCACGAGGAAGTGCCGCATCATGACGTAGCATGGACTCGACTAGTGTCTGAAATAGTGCAGGAGGGAACTGACACCATGAGTCCTGCAGGGTTGCCCATAAACCATAAGAGTGCGATGGGTCGGAGTTCTCTTCTGAACAGCACGTTGCAAGGCATCTTAGATACGTTCAATAAGGTTCATGTCTGGGGAGTCTGGTGGCCAGTGGAAGTGTTCAAACTCAGAAGAGTGTTGCTGGAGCCACTCTGTAGAAATTCTGGACTTGTGGGGTGTGGCATTATCCTGCTGCAATTGCGCGAGTCAGTCGAAATACACAATGGACATGAATGGAGCGGGGATCAGGCACGATGCTTAGGTATGTGTCACTATTCAGAATCGTATCTACAAGTAACAGGGGTTCCATATCACTCCAACTGCAAACGCCGCACACCTTTATAGAGCCTCCACCAGCTTGAACAGTTCCCTGCTGTTGTCTCCATACCCGTACACGTCAATCCGCTCGATAGATTTTGAAATGAGACTCGTCTGACCATGCAATATGTTTCCAGTCATCAACAGTCCAATGCTCATACTGATGGGCCCAAGCAACGCGTAAAGATTTGTGTCGTGCAGTCATCAGGGGTACACGGGTGGGCCTTCGGCTCTGAAAGCCCATATCGATGATGCTCCGTTGAATGGTTCACACTTGTTGATGGCCTAGCACTGAAATCTGCAGCAATTTGCGGCTGCACTTCTGTCACGTTGAACGACTCTCTTCAGTCGTTGTTGCTCCCGTTCTTCCAGGATCCTTTTCCGTTCGCAACGATGTTGGAGATTTGAAGTTTTGCTGGATTCCTAATATTCACGGTACAATCGTGCAGGAAAATCCCCTGTTCATCGATAACCCGGAGATGCTGTCCCCCATTGCTGGCGCGCCGACTATAACAACACGTTAAAACTCACATAAATGTCGATGACCTGGCACTGCAGCAGCAGTAACCGACCTAACAACTGCGCCGGTCTCTAGTAGTCCTATATGGCGTTGCCGACCCCAGCGACGTACTCTGCATTTGAACAGGCTTGCGTATACCAGTTTCTTTGGCTCTTCGGTGTTTACTAATTACGTTTAACTCATCTCGTTCAGTTCTGAACTCAGCTCGTTCTGTTCCTTCACGCGACATCGAAAGCAGTGAGTAAAGCGCCCTCCTCCCTCTGGTCAGTTATTGGAAACTGTGTTGCGGGGAGGGTTGTTGAAACACAGAGGAAGAGTTACGAGATGCATAGAGGGAGACCATCTAGAGTTTTTCTCAAGACCCTCAACCGAGAGGTTAAGCAAACGGGCAGCCCGTTTCTAAGTAGAGGACAGTGTGCTGCCAGTGCTCGTTTATTGGGATGGTAATGAAACAAAGGTATGGAGATCTTTCATACTTTATCCTGGAAACGCGAGATCACTTCGTATCTCCCATCCACATAGGGGGAGATGGCCAAGCGTGATAAAATCTTTCCGATTTATGAAATGTTTCGGCCATGGAACGTAATTTTTACACACCGTCTCTGCTTCTGGCTATGTCCAACACTACGAAAAAGTATTTGTGTCATTTGACGTAGGCGGTTTAACAGAGTTCACGATATGTCCACATGTATATGACAATCGCAAAGTAAAGGGTGGGGAGGTTTTGCAATGGTACATAAATTGAGAACGTTGCTGCAATGTCATAGGCCGATAGTATCAAGAGAGAGACGCGATGAGACACTTCGTTGAATTGAGAAGTCGTCGTGAACTTTGATTTGAACTCGAGTAATTGGGTAAAATGCGCTGAAATTACTGGAAAACCTGTTAAAATAGCTTGGCTGGTGGAAACTGAGGAAAAATACGACAGAAATGATTGTTACAGAGCTCCGAACACGTCAGGTTGCTCATCCGTCATCGACAACACTATCGTTGGCCGAGTTCGTGGCTTTACTCAGTAGGATGTTACGAAATAACGAGGAGGGATGGATGTGAAATGTAGCTTGGCGTCGGGTGTAAAAATGACTGTTTTTCCGTCAAGTGAATAGATAGCGTTCAGGCCTCTGTTCTGTATTGTTTATGCATATGAAATGTTTGTAGTGCCCACATGCAAGACGGTTTCTTTACGTGACTTCCACAGACTGTAGTTTTGAGTGCTCAGAAAACAAGAGGTTTCTGGAAGTGACTGGCGGCGGCAGGGTAGACAGCCCCAGTGTACTGAATGGCGAGCGCCTGCAGCGGCCTCAAAGGCCTCCGGTAACTACACCCTCACAGTCACAGCGTCCATCCCTCTGGCGAGTGCTGCCTTTTCCCGCAGCGAGAAATATCCGAGGACCGCAGCATGTTGTTGGCCGTTGCATGTCGCATAGTCAACTATTCCTCTGTTATTCCCGTGGTCGGAATTTCCTAGAAATAGCTTTGATATTCTGCAGGTCGAAAATGTTATGTCATTGTCAGCCCGACACCGACCAAAGCAATCGCCAGCAGATGGATCTCTTTGTGTACCAACCGCGAGAGGATAGAACAAGCCTGTGAAGGTAGAACCACAACATACAGGACGGTCGAGCTGCCGGTTGGAAACAGTATGTAATTGTCAACCCTACATCGACCAAAGCAGACCACCAGCAGTGTATGGAGCTCTTTTCGTACCATCAGCGACAGGACAGAACAGACCGGGGAAGCCAGTGTCCCTACCTGTGGGGTGGGGGGGTGTAGAGGGAGGTAAGAGGGGAGGTAATAGTGGAGGTATCACCGGTACTAAGCCATTTAGTCTTTAGACACACATCAAGGTGACGCACTTGCACCGTTCTGGTGGAAGATATTTGTTTTCGATACTTGTGTGATGTTATTACAATGTTTCATGTTCCTTTAGAAAAAAGGGTGGGGCCCCCTGTTAGCATAACACAGTCGTTACTATTTAGTCTTTTTTAATAGTTACGATCTTTTAACAGGATTATACCTCTCTCTTCCTAAGACACACTGATGCCATTGACAGCAAAAACGCGCCTCTCCATCCCAGAATGATCACTCATTATTGATTATCGTGCTGTTGTTTGGTCTTATCAGCGTTATGTCACTGGTGGGGGTCTTCTGCTTAACATAGTGGGTGCAACTTGCTAGCTGAATGTATCTTTAAGGACTGTTGGAGGGTATTCAGCTCTCATTGTATGGTATATTCAACTCAAGATTCAATGTTCTCGGTTCAGCAATCATTGTAGCAAGTGTACGTTCACTACACGATTGTGAGTATTCACGTATTTAGCTGGAGATTTCATTGTTTTCATACTACATTCTTCTTAAAAACGTAAGACCGTGTCCTTTAAACGATGTGAGAGATGGTATTTCGGTACAATATTTCGTTGTAGCAGTATAAGAATCACACCTGTACAATGAATTTACCCTTATTTAGCTCGGGATTTCATTGATTCAGTACTATATACACGATTTGCAATGTCACAGTATTCGTTTTAGAAGCATAAGACTACACCTTTTACATTACGTGAGGTTAGGTCTGTCAGTACAATATTCGTTGTAGCAAACATGAGAATCACTTCTGGAGAAAACGCTATGGTAATGCTGCAGCCAGTGGGAAGGCCTAGAGACGTCACAGAAGCGACTGTAATAGGTACCTAGCGAGTGCAATCCGACTTCTGGAAATAAATTTCTCCACGTGCACAGGGACTCAAAAGATCAATGTAATTAATTAATAAATTTCATATCCATGACGTACCGCCATGGTGGGAGCGAGGGCGAGAGAGCCACAGATATGATTCACGAGTTGGAGCGGTAATCAGGCATTTTTCCGTTGTGGCGATGCCTTCTAACAAAATTCCCGTGTCTCACACAGGGAGAGATGGCCATCGTAATATACAGCTGTATTACTAAATTTATAAAGTTGTACATAGAATTAACGGACTGTGCGTGCTTTATGATCACCATTGTATGCAATTGGAAGATTTTGTTCACCAGTTATATGTAGTGTACGATGGAAACATTGTGAGGGAGGACGATGCTTGCATTCTCAAATGTCATTGTATACAAGACCTTATATATATCAGCACTAAAATATATATGTGGCAGAAATTAAATTACTTGATTTGCAAAAGTCTGTGTGTGATTCTCAGACGTTGAAGACATGTTTTATTAAGCAAAAGAATCACCCTATGGTGGTAGTGACTACTGCGAATTGTTACATAATTAATTGGACAGGGTAGTGCAAATGGACAATTTCCAGATTTTTTAAAATTGCAACTGTTCCCACCAGTTTCCAGGTTGAGAAGCGGAGGGTAACTTGGAGGATGGGACATGAGGACTAGGGGATTTCCCAGGATGGAGACAAGTGTTTCAGAACTGAAACTAGTGTTCTTTTACTGAGAGTGGGGAGGGGAGAAAGGGGGAGGGGTGGTAGGTTCCTCAGATGTTCATTTTATGTCCAGGAGGTCATGAATCTATTAGCGTAACTATAGGTTAAGGGACCCCTTGGGCAAAGAGGGTTGGGGGTTATACAAAAGCCACTTAGCAGAACAATGGGTTAAGGTCATAAATCACACAAATTTCACATTTTGATTATTTTGCATATCAACTTGATATCGAAAGTGGTGTAGAACTGTTTTCATCCCGCTGCCTTGACCATCACAGGCCACATTTAAAATGGCCACCAGCAGCAGCAATACACACTTCCAGTGTCGTACGGGGTGACAGCTACACATGTGCTAGCTTTTCAGAGGAAATACACGAGCAGGCTGCAATAATACATCATTTAATAAAGGTGGTATGTCCTTGTAGACAGCGTCTTTCGGCTTTATCCACAAAAGGAGCTCTATAGGCATCGAATACGTGGAACAGGCAGATCAAGTTACAAGTCCTCTGTGTCCAGTCCCACAATTTGCAAACTATTTGTGTAGACATGCTGTACTTCTTGACTTATTACGGGCTGGACAGCCACCATGATGGTACCACAGCCTCCTACTAGTCTGCACAGGAACGTCTTCTAGCGCCGGCCGGTGTGGCCGTGCGGTTAAAGGCGCTTCAGTCTGGAACCGCGTGACCGCTACGGTCGCAGGTTCGAATCCTGCCTCGGGCATGGATGTGTGTGATGTCCTTAGATTAGTTAGGTTTAATTAGTTCTAAGTTCTAGGCGACTGATGACCTTAGAAGTTAAGTCGCATAGTGCTCAGAGCCATTTGAACCATTTTTGAACGTCTTCTAGCATTCGTGGAAGATGATTTGCTACAAGCCTGCAATACTTTTGCATCTTCAGTTTTCTATGAAACACTGGCCTATGAGCTAACGTTTCACTATCCCAAACCACATGTTTATACTCCAAAGTCCAAATATTACAACTAATGAAGCAAAGGGGAATTGTGAACAGGCCAGTAGTGCATGTTTTGACGGTTTATCTGGCCATGATTGGTAAATATGGCTTCATTACTAAACAAGAGAAATGATACATCCAGAGTATCCTTTCTTAATGCCCATGTACAGAAGTTAACACGAATGTCATAATTGTTTTCATGGAGCAATACGTGCCTTGACTACCAATGCATTTTGTGGAAACAGCACATCAATAGCACTTTCCACTGTCACAGTATTTATGGTGCAAATTTTGGGTGATTGATCCTGCACATACTGCACCCGAGGGTCCAGAATGTCAGTCAGCAGAAGTAATCTGACAATATGGCACGTTACATCAACGAAAATTCTTTCTACAACAATCCATCATTCCGGCTGTACGTTCAAGAGACTTTCAAGGAATTCCGACGATAATCATTTACACACTCACCGATGGTGTTTAAATGTACAGAGTTACAGTGACATCTGACCTTGTTTTCTAGTTAATATACAGTTTTTGACAGTGTACTCAGTATCTGCACCATGAAGATATTAGCAGACTAATATTGGTACGATTTAAGGTTAAGAATACAATTTACAATAGTTGGCGAGCATACATAAAAGTAGTTGTGAGAACTAACCTTAAGTTGAAACCTATTATAATAATCTTGCGGACACTAGAGTAAAATTTGGATTCGGTATTTTGAGAATTAGAGCTTAAAACTACCAATACAGCGCGTTGTGCCTCTTTCTATCTATACAACCAGTATATTACTCCACTGACGCATTTCAGCTTCATAACTTCTTTCTGTTAGTATAATACAATAGAAGGTTCCCAAACAAAGAATATTTTCTCTATCAACGCTCTGCGACAACGGTGAGGTAACTAAATGCTATATGTCAGGTAAGAGCCACTATTTGCATTCCAGCAGTGGGGGCATTATCCAGTGTGGGAAGAGACTGTGTTTCCTCGTGTAAGCATTTTGGTAGGAAGTTATTGTAGCAAGTGAACGCTTTCAAGGGAAATGGCTCTTTTAGCTATAATTGGTTATGCATACGAAATTACTAAAATTGAAAACAATTAAATATTTCGAGTTGATATGTGGTGATGCGCCCTGCTAGACCCGCAGGACAGGACAGGAAAGAGGCCAAATTAAGCGACTGTCAGTTACACTCTAACATACAACCTTTTATTTGATCAAACATTACAAGAGCGAAGAGAAATTTGTTTAAAGGAAAAAACACAGCTTTAGTTTTGGAACTTAATTAGCGGCTGAATACGCCGTACAATCTCATGCCTTAAGGGCAAGACCACCTTAATTTAAAGAAGGCTGAAAGCCAATAACTTAAAGCTCAACCAAAATCTGAAATTTTAAAGGCAAAGCTTTATCTTAAAACAGTTCCTTAATTAGGCTGAAGGCCCAAAGAATCTCACACTTTAAGAGCAAAACAACTCAAATTCAAAATCGCCTCAAGGCCCAACACTTAGGACTCAATGACATATAGTTTCAAAGACTTTACATAAAACAGTTCTTAAATTAGGCTGAAGGCCCAAACCATCTGGCGCCTTAAGTACAAAACAATCTTAATCTAAAAATCAGCAATACAAGTACAAACAACAAGAAGAAACAAGAAAAGGCAGTACACCCAAGGGCGCTCAGAAGTTCCGAGGGTTGGCCAGGAATTCAAACACTAACGCTCGCATAGGTGAGACAGACAGTCGGCCCAACCATTGTCAATCCGACGACAACCAAACCGACAGACAGTCAACGGACCTACCGACAGGATAACCTTTGATTCACCCGACCAGCGCACCACCCGTGAGTTCAATGGAACAATGTAGACGGTATTAGCGCCAACAACCAATTATACATGGAGCTTTCAAACTACACAACATGCTGGACAGTGACAACATGATGAGGAAAATACACTGCCTCAACTTACGTCAACGGCCAGGGCAGGTAGCCAGAACGTTAACGGCCACAAGGCAAAAGATTCGATGTTGCACTTCAATTCAAATAACCAAGTACATTAAACTCCACCGGAGGGTGGCTAAATTTCGCCTGCCTGGAAACACACGTTGTTGCTCTTGGGAATATCCCAACAGCCAACAACGAACTCCAAACGACACAGTGTGAACAGTCGTCACTTGCTGGTAGATTACGTCAAAACTCAACTTTCATGTCCAGGATCGGTGAGCCACGAACCTCGTAGCAATGGGAATAGCACCACACACTCTGACACCGCATAGAGGCCACCAGTGGACCCGGCCAAACTACACGTCATGGAGATTTCCTCGCTGCTCCACGCCAACCGACCAACTGCCACGCCCAGAAACAATGAAAGGACCAAATATGCGTCGGCTGATGAAACGAGCAACCGAACGACCAATCAACGGTCGTCCCGCTCCAATCTCCCTCATGTCATGTGTGTCGCCAGCGGTCGGCGAGCACTTGCTGTCGGCGCCTCACCGGCACTGCGTCCCCAACTTCACTGCTGCAGAATCCCGACTGCACTGCTGGTCCGTCCCGAACTGACGGCCAGAACCACGACGACCCAGAAATACTATCGGTCGCTCCAGAGATGGTAGACAGTGCCCTTATCGATGTGCGCTGCTGCTACTACTCAAGGGCAAGTAAGGCAGGAAGTTAGTGACACCAGTAAATGGAATAAGAAAACCTGGCGACAGCACCGTAATAGAAGATGACTAGCAACGAATGGGATAAGCGCGATCTGTGCACAGCTCACGTAGCCCATGTTTCCCAACTGGACTGGTTTAATAGTAGCTGATGAACTGCTATTGACACTTCGAAGTTTGCGAAATTTAAAGGCTTTAGGCATATGCAACTACATCTACAACTGCACTGATACTTTGCAAACCAAATTTAAGTGCCTGGCAGAGGATTCATAGAACCACCTTCACAATTCTCCATTATTCCAATCTCATACAGCGCGCCTGTAGAAGGAACACCTATATCTTTCTGTACTAGTTACGATTTCCCTTATTTTATCATGGTGATCATTTCTGCCTACGTAGGTCGGCGTCAACAACCTATTTTCGCATTCGGAGGAGAAAGTTGGTGATTGGAAATTCGTCAGAATATTCCTCCGCATTGAAAAATATCTCTGTTTTAATGATGTCCAGCCCAAATGCTGTTTATTTTCAGTGACACACTCTCCCCTATTTCGCGACAGTAAAAACATTCTGCCATTCTTTGAACTTTTTCGATGTACTCTGTCAATAATATCTGGTAAGAATCCCACACAGAACAGCAGTATTCTAAAAGAGGATGGACAACTGTAGTGTAGGCAGTCATCTTACGTTTAATAAGTGTGCTGCTAACAAAACGCAGTCTTTGGTTAGCCTTCCCCACAAAATTTTCTGTGTGTTCCTTCCAATCCAAGTTGTTCGTAATTGTAATTCCTAGGTATTTAGTTGAATTTACAGCCTTTATATTTGACTGATTGATCACGTAGCCGAATTTTAACGGATTCCTTTTAGCAATCATGTGGATGACCTCAGAATTTTTGTTATTTAGGGTCAACTGCCAATTTTCGCACCATTCAGATATCTTTTCCATATCGTTTTGCAGTTTGTTTTGATCTTCTTCTTACTTTACTAATCGATAAGCGACAGCGTCATCTGCAAACAACCTAAGACAGTTCAAATGGTTCAGATGGCTCCAAGCACTATGAGACTTGACTTTTGATGTCATCAGTCCCCTAGACTTAGAACTACTTAAACCTAACTAACCTAGGGGCATCACACACATCTATGGCCGAGGCAGGATTCGAACCTGCGACCGTTGCAGCAGCGCGGTTCCGGACTGAAGCTACTAGACCCGCTCGGTCATAGCGGCCGGCACTTAAGACGGCTGTTCAGATTGTCTCCCAAATCATTTACATAGATAAGAAACAGCAAAGTGTGTATAATTGTACCTTGGGGAACGCCAGAAATTACTTCTGTTTTTCTCGATGACTTTCAGCCAATTACTACGAACGGTGACATCTCTGACACGACATCACAAGTCCACTCACATAACTGAGACGATATTTCACAAACACGCAATTTCACTACAAGCCTCTTGTGTGGTACAGTGTCAAAAGCCTTCCAGATATACGAAATCAATTTGAAATCCCTTGTCGATAGCACTCAACACTTCATCTTGTTGTTCACAAGAACGATGTTTTCTAAACCCGTGTTGACTGTGTGTCAGTAGACGGTTTTCGTCGAGGTAATTCATAACGTTCTGTAGTGTCCAACGGTCGGCAGGAGAGAAGTAACAGTCAATTTGAACACACTTTATTACGACTAAAGAAAAAGAAAAAGAAAACAAACGCTTTCTTGGCATACACTTAGTTTTAAATGCAAGAATAACATGAAAACCCACAACTTATGTGGTGGAAAACCAGATAAGGAAACAAGATAATGACAGAAAATACTGACCAAAATTTATTATACCAATTACAAAGTATAACGCGCTACTAACAATGCTACGACGAGTGTATACAATGCTAGGGCCAGAGTTAGTACTGGCCACAGTTGTTCCTAGCGGTAGGTTAAAACTGCTGGTCTGACTGTCTCAGCGTGCTTACAAGGCCAGTACGGTGGAGTGCTACATTAGTAATATGAGTTCCGATTGGCGGAACACCGTCACATTTTGTCTGGCGAAGTATGGCTCTGAGCACTATGGGACTTAACATCTGCGGTCATCAGTCCACTAGAACTTAGAACTACTTAAACCTAACTAACCTAAGGACATCACACACATCCATGCCTGAGGCAGGATTCGAACCTGCGACCGTAGCAGTCGCGCGTTTCCGGACTGAGCGCCTAGAACCGCGAGACCACCGCGGCCGGCCGGCGAAGTAGTTCTGTGTTTATTTGGAAAGTCTGTTATTGTTTATATCCGCTGGCGATGTTTCTCTCCATGCTCCTGTAAGGAGGTCTTGAACCCATCTTGTGTGTCAGTTGTGCAGGCTCTTTGACTAATAAGAGTCCTCTACGGCATTTCTGCCCCAGGGAAAATGAATGCACAGCATCACAAAAGTCCATAGGGTTAGGGGTTTCCTAGTCGATATCCATGGGTTCGTGGCCAGCAGGGGTGGGAGGCGGCGATGCAGCATGGACAGTTGGCGACGGAGACAGCAGCTGAGGCAGACGTGGAAGCGGAGGTTCAGCCACAGGGCAGATGACAATAGGCACTGGCAGCTCCCCCAGGGTGTCGTCGTCTACCAAATGGAGGCAGAGCTGGCTGAGGCACCGGCAGGCAGTAAAACCGTCGGCCCAACAGTCAGACATCATCGTCTGCCAACAGAGTCTGACCACAGGCACCCAGTGCGCCCATGGATGAGAGAAGATCCGTGCCCAGACCTTATGCCCAACGTGAAAGAAATGTGCCGGTGTGCAGGCCGGAGGGTGAGAAGCCTCGGGAACCAGGACAGATAAGGGAGAGCGGAATGGTCGACCGTGAAGTATCTCCACTGCACTTTTACCGTCATGGGGACGGCGCAATATGTAAGCAAAGGAAGAAACAAGAAGCACGGCCTCCTCCAGTGGGTGATGGCTCAGCAGCTTATCGACCTGGGTCTTGAAAGTCTGCACAAAACGTTCGGTCTGGCACAGGATGAAAAGGGAAGTCTGGAAGATGGAAATTCCATTGGCAATACACAGTTGCTTAAACTTGGTCGAATTAAACTCTGGACCATTATCCATTACAATCGTTTTGGGGGGGGGGGGGCTGACTCGAGGTCGATCAGAATGAGCCACTGGGAACCATGAAACGGCCCTGCAAAATCTAAATGGAGATGTTCCCATGGAGCAGCTGCATCTGGCCACGAAAAATACCAGCGTGAGGGTGCTGCCTGACGTGATTGGCACGTGGTGCAAGCTAAAACGAGGGAGCCAACATCTTTGTCAAACCGCTCCAATAAAGGTGCTGGCATTCCAGCTGTTTGATGAGGACGATGCCCCAACGGCCAGTGTGGAAAGGTCGAGGACAAGGTGGCGCAACGCATGCGGTGTGACCCCACCCAGGAACGTTCGAATTCTATGCGAACAAAGAGTATACAGTGGAAAAAGAGACTGTGCCGATGATCCCCAAAATGCTAGACCTCTGAATCACGGACGCTATGACAGCTGGACAGCCAACCTGCAGCGATTTGGCAGGAGAGAGTTTGCAGTGTCGCATCCTGAGTGGTGGCCCGCTGGATTGCATCCCCATCCAACGGAAGCGCGTCCAGATCTGCGATCATGTCCGGTTCCACATGGAAACATACAAAGGGGGAGGTTTCAAACTCACTTTCCGACCCGTCAGGCAGTCGGGACAGAAAATCTGCGTTTGTGTGCCGTTCAGAGGTGCGATAAACAATGCCAAAGGCGAACGTCGCCGGGAAGAGCACCGAACTCTCGACCGTTCGGGTGGGCAATGCAGCAACTGGGTGAAACAAAGAAACAAAAGGTTTGTGGTCGGTCTGCAGACTAAAATGAGACCATACACGAAATCGCGTAAGTTCTTCAGGGCGAAAACTAGCACCAAGGCTGCCTTTTTAATTTGACTATATTTGGTTTGAGCATCGGTCAATTTTTTGGATGCAAAACATCTACATCCATACTCCGCAAGCCACCTGACGGTGTGTGGCGGAGGGTACCCTGAGTACTTCTATCGGTTCTCCCTTCTATTCCCGTCTCGTATTGTTCGTGGAAAGAAGGATTGTCTGTATGCTTCTGTGTGAGCTCTAATCTCTCTGATTTTATCCTCATGGTCTCTTCGTGAGATACACGTAGGAGGGAGCAATATACTGCTGGACACTTTGAAGGTATGTTCTCGAAACTTTAACAAAAGCCCGTACCGAGCTACTGAGCGTCTCTCCTGCAGAGCCTTCCACTGGAGATTATGTATCATCTCCGTAACGCTTTCGCGATTACTAAATGATCCTGTAACGAAGCGCGCTGCTCTCCGTTGGATCTTCTCTATCCCTTCTATCAACCCTATATGGTACGGATCCCACACCGCTGAGCAGTATTCAAGCAGTGGGCGAACAAGCGTACTGTAACCTAATTCCTTTGTTTTCGGATTGCATTTCCTTAGTATTCTTCCAATGAATCTCAGTCTGGCATCTGCATTACCGACGATCAACTTTATATGATCATTCCATTTTAAATCACTCCTAATGCGTACTCCCAGATAATTTATGGAATTAACTGCTTCCAGTTGCTGACCTGCTATTTTGTAGCTAAATGATAAGGGATCTATCTTTCCATGCATTCGCAGCACATTACACTTGTCTACATTGAGATTCAATTGCCATTCCCTGCACCATGCGTCAATTCGCTGCAGATCCTCCTGCATTTCAGTACAATTTCCCATTGTTACAACCTCTAGATACATCACAGCATCATCTGCAAAAAGCCTCAGTGAGCTTCCGATGTCATCCACCAGGTCATTTATGTATATTGTGAACAGCAACGGTCCCATTACACTCCCCTGTGGCACACCTGAAATCACTCTTACTTCGGAAGACTTCTCTCCATTGAGAATGACATGCTACGTTCTGTTATCTAGGAACTCCTCAATCCAATCACACAGTTGGTCTAATAGTCCATATGATCTAACTTTGTTCATTAAACGATTGTGGGGAACTGTATCGAACGCCTTGCGGAAGTCAAGAAACACGGCATCTAACTGTGAACCCGTGTCTATGGCCCTCTGAGTCTCGTGGACGAATGGCACGAGCTGGGTTTCACACGACCGTCTTTTTCGAAACCCATGAATATTCCTACACAGTAGATTTCTAGTCTCCAGGAGCGGTGGTCTAGTGGTTCTAGACGCTCTGTCCGGAACTGCGGGACTGCTACGATCGCAGGTTCGAATCCTGCCTCGGGCATGGATGTGTGTGATGTCCTTAGGTTAGTTAGGTTTAAGTAGTTCTAAGTTCTATGGACTGATGACCACAGATGTTAAGTCCCATAGTGCTCAGAGCCATTTTTTAGTCTCCAGGAAAGTCATTATACTCGAACATAATACGTGTTCCAAAATTCTACAACTGATCGACGTTAGAGATATAGGTCTATAGTTCTGCACATCTGTTCGACGTCCCTTCTTGAAAACGTGGATGACCTGTGCCCTTTTCCAATCCTTTGGAACGCTACACTCTTCTAGAGACCTACGGTACACCGCTGCAAGAAGGGGGGCAAGTTCCTCCGCGTTCTCTGTGTAAAATCGAACTGGTATCCCATCAGGTCTAGCGGCCTTTCCTCTTTTGAGCGACTTTAATTGTTTCTCTATCCCTCTGTCGTCTATTTCGGTATCTACCATTTTGTCATCTGTGCGAAAGTCTAGAGAAGGAACTACAGTCTTCCTCTGTGAAACAGCTTTGGAAAAAGACATTTAGCATTTCGGCCTTTAGTCTGTCATCCTCTGTTTCAGTACCATTTTGGTCACAGAGTGTCTGGACATTTTGTTTTGGTCCACCTACCGTTTTGACATAAGACCAGAATTTCTTACGCTCAAAAAATGGCTCTGAGCACTATGGGACTTAACATCTATGGTCATCAGTCCCCTAGAACTTAAAACTACTTAAACCTAACTAACCTAAGGACATCACACAACACCCAAACATCACGAGGCAGAGAAAATCCATGACCCCGCGCGGAATCGAACCCGGGAACCCGGGCGTGGGAAGCGAGAACGCTACCGCACGACCACGAGCTGCGGACAGAATTTCTTAGGATTTTCTGCCAAGTCAGTTCATAGAACTTTACTTTCGAATTCATTGAACGCCTCTCGCATAGCCCTCCTCACACTACATTTCGCTTTGCGTAATTTTTTTTGTCTGTTTGTCTGTTTATGTTTGCTGTGAAGTTCCCTTTGCTTCCGCAGTAGTTTTCTAACTCGGTTGTTGTACCATGGTGGCTCTTTTCCATCTCTTACGATCTTGCTTGGCACATACTCATCTAACGCATATTGTACGATGGTTTTGAACTTTGTCCACTGATCCTCAACACTATCTGTACTTGAGAGAAAACTTTTGTGCTGAGCCGTCGGGTACTCTGTAATCTGCTTTTGTCACAATTGCTAAACAGAAAAATCTTCCTACCTTTTTTAATGTTTCTATTTACGGTTGAAATCATCGATGCCGTAACCGCTTTATGATCGCTGTTTCCCTGTTCTGCGTTAACTGTTTCAAATAGTTCGGGTCTGTTTGTCACCAGAAGGTCTAATGTGTTATCGCCACGAGTCGGTTCTCTGTTTAACTGCTGAAGGTAGTTTTCAGATAAAGCACTTTAAAAAATTTCACTGGATTCTTTGTCCCTGCCACCCGTTATGAACGTTAGAGTCTCCCAGTCTATATCCGGCAAATTGAAATCTCCACCCAGAACTATAACATGGTGGGGAAATCTACTCGAAATATTTTCTAAATTATCGTTCAGGTGCTCAGCCACAACAGCTGCTGAACCAGGGGACCTATAAAGACATCCAATTACCATGTCTGAGCCTGCTTTAACCGTGACCTTCACTCAAATCATTTCACATTTCGGATCTCCGTAATTTCCTTCGATACTCTTGCACTTCTTATCGCTATAAACACGCCTCCCCCTTCATTGTGCAGCCTGTCTCTGCGGTATACATTCCAATCTGAGTTTAGGATTTCATTATCTGGTTTCAGCCAACTTTCTCTCATAGTACTATATGGACGTTGTGACCGTTTATTAATGAGAGCAGTTCAGGGACCTTTCTATAGACGCTCCTGCAGTTTACAATTAGCACATTAATATTGTTATTCCCTGTTGCATTTTGCCTACTCCTACCTTGCCGCGTCTCAGAATGCGTCTTGTCGGGCCTAGGGAGGGAATTCTCTAACCTAAAAAACCCCCATGTGCACTCCACACGTACTCCGCTACCCTTGTAGCCGCTTCCGGCGTGTAGTGCACGCCTGACTCTCAACGCCGTCAACCACTTGCGAGAGAACTGCACCCTGGCCAGGCGAGGCAGCGGCAGCGACGATGAGGGGCACGGAAAGATCGTAAGCGGTCAGAAAAGGAGGGCAGGAGAGAGCTGCCTTGAGACGTGTCCCAAACCCAACGTGCAACCTTGCACAATAACCCAGTCAAGGGTGCCGAAATCTCGATGGCATGGGGTATAAAAAGCCGATAACAGTTGATTTGACCGAGGACACATTGCAGTTGCTTGACGCTGGTGGGGAGAGGCCGGTTTTGAATCACGTCGACATAGTCCTTAGAGGCGTGCAGGCCGCGGGCGTTAATTGTGAACCTGAGATTACTGACCTCTCGCGCAAAAAAGTCACACTCTTCCTTCTGGCATACGCAAGCTAGCCTCGGAAAAAAACTGACACTGGAAATGCCAAACGGGAGGCGGTTGTACCGGAAAAGGCCACTCGAGGTATCGGTAACTAGGATCTGCTGCTATTCCTCATCCAACAGCAGCAGCAAATAAGTATAGCACAAATCATTTCTGGCGAAAACGGTCGAGCCCGCAAGACGTGTGAGTATGTCATCCACCGATGGGACAGGATATGTATCGATGACGGACTGAGAATTGACCGTAATCTTAAAATCGGTACAGATGCGTAAAGCACCGTTCAGCTACTCGAGTATCACGACAGGCATCGCCCAGCGACTGTGTGCGATGGGAGAAAGCATACCTTCTTCTTGTAAGCGGCGAAGTGCCACCAGGAGCCTGTCTTGGAGATCAAAGGTGACCTGGCGGGCCTTAAAAAACGATGGAACATCAGAGAGAAGAAGCTGAACATCTGCAGTGACACTCTTCACACTTGGTGTAGAGGATAGAACAACGTTTCGTATATGCTGAGCAACTGGGTGAAGAGGGTATCCAATGATGTAATGGACACTGCCTGTACTGCGTCCTGCAATGATAAACAAAGACGACCAAAAATATCCACACCAAAAAGGTTAGTAGAACTGAGGGATCCGACCACCATAAACTGAGAGGTGAAAGAACGACCGTTGTAAGAGATTTGTGTGGAAAAAATGCCGTCGACTGATATAGAGCGATTACCGAAACTGCGCAAGGCGCGAGTGTGTAGGGATAAAGCCGGTGAGACCAAGCGTTGGTATATGGCACCATCCACAATGGAAATGGATGATGTGTCAATTTGGAAGACCACCGGAATATGCGCGACCCCAAGGAAAGGAGAAATCTGGGACCCAACTGGGGAATAATAGAGAATACTTGGCTGTCAACGGAATGAAAGGCTTACAGGTCGTGAGGTGATGATTCATGACAAGCCTGTGCGTCCGAAGATAGTGTGGAATCTATGCAATGTTTCTGCGAAGCCAGACAAACCATGGCGATTTGGCCTGCTGGGCTGCAATCTGTGCAGCATGGTCGCCATTGGTAGCACTCCTACCATTGGTGAGTCCGGAAACAGTCCGGACAGGATGGCAGGCGCGAGAAAGACTTTCTGTCATGGGATGGACCAACGAATCTACAAGACTCCCACTCGGTGCCCGGCAGCTGGCGAGTGGCGAAAACAGCTGGATCAAAAGGCGTTGGTTGCAGCCGGTGAGACTGTTCAAACGCAAGAATGATTGGTGGACAGGTCCTATAACTTCAGCCAGAAGATCCTCATCTGGTGCGTGAAACACCACCATATCGCGAATCAACGAAGATGCATAAGACCGCTGCCAACGTTAGCTCGCCGGAATTTACAATCGCGGGAGAGAGCCGGGGGTGTCGTAAGTCATTCCCGTTAAGTCTGACCAGGTGAATTTCGACATGAAAAAAAAAAAGCCTGACGTGCGGAGGTGACGTGTATTGGTGCGTCAAAGTACTCCAAAAGGCAGCCCTTAATATGGGTAAATGAGAGATCGCGAGGGGACAGCTCAGGGTTCAATTATTGAATTAAACGATGCACATGTGGACCGACTGTTGCTAAAAAAAAAGCCCTACTCCGATTTTCGTCTTGGATCCAATGTGCCAGTAAATGTTGTTACAACTGTTCGACATAATTTGACCTATCTAAAGCCGGAAACATCGGTGCAGCCACGTGCAAAGTGTTCCATTTACCTGCGATGGAATCAACCCTATGAGCTACCTCTTGCAACGCTGGCGAGTTAAGGCGAAGTTCTGAACGCGTGAGCGCTGCCTAAATCTGCTCTAGAATTTCCACCAAGGACTGAAGAAGTTCCTCGGAGGAGGCCATTTAATTCTAAAACGAAATTTTTATCCTCGTCGCCAATAACTGAAGTGTTCAAGTGTTCTGATGTCAACAGGAAAGAACCAACAGTTAATTTGAACACACTTTATGATAATTAAAGAAACAACGCTTTCTTGACATACACTAAGTTTTAAACGCTAGAACAAAAAAAAAAAATCACCACAACTCTTGTGGTGGCAAACCAGATATGCAAACAAGACAGTGAAAGAAAATACTGACCAAAATCTACTGTACCAATTACAAAATATAACGTGCCTAACCTAACCTAACCTAACCTAACCTACCTACTACCAATGCTACTGCGAGTGTATACAATGCTAGGGGCCGGCCTTAGTACTGGCCGGAGCTGTTCCTAGCGTTAGATAAACACTGCCAGTCTGACTGTCCGGGAGTGCTTACAAGGCCAGATAGGTGGACTGCTACATGATTCATATGAGTTCCGATTGGTGGAACACTGGCACATGTTGTCTGGCAAAGCCTGTCATTATTTATATCCGCTGGCGATGTTTCTCTCCGCGCAACCCATCTTGCAATTCGGTTGTGCGGACCCTCTAATACTAAGGGGCTGCTATGACACGTTCGAACACAATACGTGTTCCAAAATCCTGCTGCATATCGACGTTAGTGATATGAGGCAATAATTTAGTGGACTTCTCCTACTATATTTCTTGAATATTGGTGTGACGGTGCAACGTTCCATTGTTTCGGTACGGATCTTTAGTCGAGTGAACGATTGTATATGATTGTTAAGCTTGGAGCTATTGCATCAGCATACTCTCAAAGTAACCTAACTGGTATACACTCTGGATCAGAAAACTTGCTTTTATTAAGTGGTTTAAGTTGCTTCACAAGTTCGAGGATATCTTCTACGTTACTCATGTTGGCAGCTGGTCTGATTCGAGTCCTGGAATATTTAGTTGGCCTTCTTTGGTGAAGGAATTTTGGAAGGGTGTGTTTAGTAACTCTGCTTTGGCAGCACTGCATTCTATAGTATCTCCATTACTATCAAGCAGAGAAGGAGGCACTGACTGTATGTTTAACCATGAAGAAATGTAACTCTGATTGAATGTGTTCGTTTCGTTCACTTAAATAATTTTCGAATGGGCGCCGTTCCAAGACTGTTGCCACCATTAAGAAATCGGCAGAAACACAGATAAAGTTAGTAAAATGTTAGATCAGCAAGTGTTTCAAGGGTAAAAGAGGCGAGTAGGGATGTGCACTAAAACTCACGTGGTCACTCGGGAGAGTGAAACGTGCGGCACAGCTATAGGTGAGCAAGGAAACATTTTTGTGTGAAGCAACCAAGAACCTTAAATGAATTTCAAGTCAGTAACACAGACCAGTGTTTCTTATTCATCACAAAGCGAGCAGAGTAAATTAGTGTTTCACTGTTGTTCAGCACAATATATACGAACTATTACCATCGAGAATACCGTATCTACAAGCTTCCATTTTGTAATCGTTGGGTAAAGTGCCGATTTGATGTCATCAGCCGCTAAGAGTTTCAGAACCGTGTGTTGTGTCGCAGGTTACTTTGTACCATGAACATTTGTGGTAGTAACTACATACTCGCAGTATCAAGACCAATCTCTTTGGAAAGACTGTAAAGCATAAACGATCACAATACCATAATAACAATGACCAACCTCGTCGTTGCATAATATGTACCTTCATTCCGAGTACAACCCATTATTTACAGCCACACACGCTGCATATAGAAGACTACCTTAGCGTTCGTTGATTCTCTCACGTAGGCTGTTTGTTTTCCTGTAATAGAATTGTTATGCTGTTCAGAATTGCAATATCTACGCTTTCCACGAAAACTAAGACCACCGAAGCATGACTTTTTCCGAACGTCCTTCTGGCAAAAGCCGATTCTGGTAGCTGGAGTCGGAGATCGTTGTTTATCCCGTCTTTGAGTTTTCGTGGCGATATTGTAATAAAACTTTCAAATCCTAACACATATTTCTTTAGAAGACAGATACTAATTTTCATTGATTTAGATTTTAAAATGTTTTAAAATCTAAAGAAATTTACGTAAAAGTTTTTATTCCCTATTTAACCATCGTAGGGGTTAAATTTCCATAAACACTGAAATAGGTAATTTTTTTATGTTCGACCGAGAAGCAAATAAAAATTTTCATAGATTTAGCATTAAAATAGTTTCGTAATAAAATATTTTCATAAAACATTTCATCTCCCTGTTTCACCACCTTACTGGTTGAATTCCCCAACATACAAACACATAAATTTCCTCTTTATTTCTAGACTAGAAGTTAGATACCAATGTTCATAGACGCAGTTTTAAAAGTTTTTAAATAGTTCTCCAATATTGACTTACTTAAGAAAGGCTTTCACCACCAATTTCATTCCAATAGGCGCTAATTTTCCAAATGTGCTTCAGCTCGTGTATATTTCTGACCAAGAAACCAAATACCAATTATCGTAGTTCTAGTTTCAAAATTGCCTTAACAGCAACCTACTTTCAAAATACAGTTCATTCCTTGTTTCACGACTTTAGGTGTGGATTTTGAAGAATGAGTTCTTAAGCAATGCCTACGGTACAAGATCAACACCATCATCAAATGGTTCAAATGGCACTGGGCACTATGGGACTTAACTTCTGAGGTCATCAGTCCCCTAGAACTTAGAACTACTTAAACCTAACTAACCTAAGGACATCACACGCATCCATGCCCGAGGCAGGATTCGAACCTGCGACCGTAGCGGTCGCGCGGTTCCAGACTGTAGCGCCTAGAAACGCTCAGCCACACCGGCCGGCACCATCATCAAATTTCATCTTTCTACCGTTAGCAGTTAGGCCTCTGCGATGATGTGTCAGTCAATCAGGACAGACATATTTTATCTACAGATGTACAGTAAAGGTCCAATCGATCACCAGCAGATCACATCTACGGTCTCCGCACCAATGTATATCAGCCTGAAGTTTTTACAGTCTTTATTGAGTAGGCATGGCAAGGACATGGAATAAAATCAGTGACGAGCTGATAGGATCGTAACATTTTGCCAAAACACATACTAAAGTGGAACAGGACTACTTCTAGATCTCAAATACATGCATCAAAAAAACGTTTTGCATCATCATGGTTCTCAGAACTGCTGAAGAGAGACATTAACTATGGATATCGTATACCAGGCATAGTCCCATTTACTGTTCAGAGATGTCATTAAACCCGCCCAACGATATAAACAACCATGCATGAGCAGCGCCTTTTAGACGAGGTGATCAGACAGTCGATCAGTTCGAGTCATTCCACCAGGATGGAGATATACGGCTCGAGTTGTCTGTAGTTCAACCATGCCTAAACGGTCGATACCGCGGTTGGATCGAGTCTACATTGTTACTTTCTGCCAGGAAAGGCTCTCAACAAGGGAAGTGTCCAGGCGTCTCAGAGTGTTCAAAGCAATGTTGTTGGGACATGGAGAAGATAAAGAGAGATAGGAACTGTAAATGACATGCTTCGCTCAGGCCGCCCAAGGGCTACTATTGCAATCGACGACCGCTACCTGCGGATTATGTTCGGAGGAACCCTGACAGCAACGCCACTATGTTGAATGATGCTTTTCGTTGCAGTTACAGGACGTCGTGTTGCGACTCAAACTGTGCGCAATAGGCTGCATGATGCGCAACTTCGCACTCCCGTCCATGGCGAGGATCATCTTTGCAACCACACCATGCAGCGTGGTACAGATGGGCACAACAACATGCAGCGTGGATCGCTCAGGGTTGGCATCACGTTCTCTTCACCGACGAGTGTCGCATACGCCCTCAACCAGACAACCGTCGCAGATGTGTTTGGAGGCAACTCGGTGAGGCTGAACGCCTTAGACACGGAGTCCAGCGAGTGCAGCAAGGTGAAGATTACCTGATGTTTTTGAGTGGCATTATGTGGGGCCGACGTACGCCGTCGGTGGTCATGGAAGGCGACATAACTGCTGTACGATACGTGAATGCCATCGTCCGACCGACAGTGCAACCATATCGGCAGCTTATAGGCGAGGCATTCGTTTTCATGAACGACAATTCGTGCGCCCACCGTGCACATCTTGTGAATGACTTCATTCAGAACAGCTACATCGCTCGACTAGAATGGCCAGCGTGCTCTCCAGACATGAATCCTGTCGAACATGCCTGGGGTGGATAGAAAAGGGCTACTTATGGACGACGTGACCCACCAACCACTCTGAGGGACCTACGCCGAATCGCCGTTTAGGAGCGGGACAATCTGGACCAACAGTGCCTTGATGAACTTGTGGATAGTGTGCTACGACGAATACAGGCGTGCATCAATGGAGGAGGACGTGCTACTGGGTATTAGTGGTGCCGGTGTGTACAAGGATCTGAACCACAGCCCCTAAAGTTCTGCCTGTTCGGTGGCACATCATGTTTACGATGATCCCTATTCCAATTGTTTGTGCAGGTTCCGGAACCGAGGTGATGCAAAACTTTTTTGATGTGTGTAGGAATCCTAGAAAGGAAGGCAACATAATTCCTGTTTAACTGATTGAGAGAAGCTTTTTTTTTGTCATCAGTCTACTCACTGGTTTGATGCGGCCCGCCACTAATTCCTTTCCTGTGCTAACCTCTTCATCTCAGAGTAGCACTTGCAACCTACGTCCTCAATTATTTGCTTGACGTATTCCAATCTCTGACTTCCTCTACAGTTTTTGCCCTCTACAGCTCCCTCTAGTATGGTTCAAATGGCTCTGAGCACTATGGGACTCAACTGCTGAGGTCATTAGTCCCCTAGAACTTAGAACTAGTTAAACCTAACTAACCTAAGGACATCACAAACATCCATGCCATAGGCAGGATTCGAACCTGCGACCGTAGCGGTCTTGCGGTTCAAGACTGCAGCGCCTTTAACCGCACGGCCACTTCGGCCGGCTCCCTCTAGTACCATGGAAGTCATTCCCTCATGTCTTAGCAGATGTCCTATCATCCTGTCTCTTCTCCTTATCAGTGTTTTCCACATATTCCTTTCCTCTCTGATTCTACGTAGAACTTCCTCATTCCTTACCTTATCAGTCCACCTGATTTTCAACATTCGTCTATAGCACCACATCTCAAATGCTTCGATTCTCTTCTGTTCCGGTTTTCCCACAGTCCATGTTTCACTACCATACAATGCTGTACTCCAGACGTACATCCTCAGAAATTTCTTCCTCAAATTAAGGCCGGTATTTGATATTGGTAGACTTCTATTGGCCAAATGGTTCAAATGGCTCTGAGCACTATGGGACTCAACTGCTGTGGTTATCAGTCCCCTAGAACTTAGAACTACTTAAACCTAACTAACCTAAGGACATCACACACATCCATGCCCGAGGCAGGATTCGAACCTGCGACCGTAGCAGTCGCACGGTTCCGGACTGCGCGCCTAGAACCGCGAGACCACCGCGGCCGGCTTCTATTGGCCAGAAATGCCTTATTTGCCATAGCGAGTCTGCTTTTGAAGTCCTCCTTGCTCCGTCCGTCATTGGTTATTTTACTGCCTAGGTAGCAAAATTCCTTAACTTCATTGACTTCGTGGCCATCAATCCTGATGTTAAGTTTCTCGCTGTTCTCATTTCTACTACTTCTCATTACCTTCGTCTTTCTCCGATTTCCTCTCAAACCATACTGTGTGATCATTAGACTGTTCATTCCGTTCAGCAGATCATTTAATTCTTCTTCACTTTCACTCAGGATAGCAATGTCATCAGCGAATCGTATCATTGATATCCTTTCACCTTGTATTTTAATTCCACTCCTGAACCTTTCTTTTATTTCCATCATTGCTTCCTCGATGTACAGATTGAAGAGTAGGGGCGAGAGGCTACAGCCTTGTCTTACACCCTTCTTAATACGAGCACTTTGTTCTTGATCGTCCACTCTTATTATTCCCTCTTGGTTGCTGTACATATTGTATATGACCCCTCTCTCCCTATAGCTTACCCCTACTTTATTCAGAATCTCGAACAGCTTGCACCATTTTATATTGTCGAACGCTTTTTCCAGGTCGACAAATCCTATGAAAGTGTCTTGATTTTTCTTTAGCGTTGCTTCCATTATTAGCCGTAACGTCAGAATTGCCTCTCTCGTCCCTTTACTTTTCCTAAAGCCAAACCGATCGTCACCTAGCGCATTCTCAATTTTCTTTTCCATTCTTCTGTATATTATTCTTATAAGCAGCTTCGATCCATGAGCTGTTAAGCTGATTGTGCCATAATTCTCGCACTTGTCAGCTCTTGCCGTCTTTGGAATTGTGAGGATGATGTTCTTCCGAAAGTCAGATGGTATATCGCCAGACTCATATATTCTACACACCAACGTGAATAGTCGTTTTGTTGCCACTTCCCCCAATGATTTTAGAAATTCTGATGGAATGACATCTATCCCTTCTGCCTTATTTGACCGTAAGTCCTCCAAAGCTCTTTTAAATTCCGATTCTAATACTGGATCCCCTATCTCTTCTAAATCGATTCCTGTTTCTTCTTCTATCACATCAGACAAATCTTCACACTCATAGAGGCTTTCAATGTATTCTTTCCACCTATTTGCTCTCTCCTCTGCATTTAACAGTGGAATTCCCGTTGCACTCTTAATGTTACCACCGTTGCTTTTAATGTCACCAGAGGTTGTTTTGACTTTCCTGTATGCTGAGTCTGTCCTTCCGACAATCATATCTTTTTCGATGTCTTCACATTTTTCCGGCAGCCATTTCGTCTTAGATTCCCTGCACTTCCTATTTCTTTCATTCCTCAGCGACTTGTATTTCTGTATTCCTGATTTTCCCGGAACATGTTTGTACTTCCTCCTTTCATCAATCAACTGAAGTATTTCTTCGGTTACCCATGGTTTCTTCGCAGCTACCTTCTTTGTACATATGTTTTCCTTCCCAACTTGTGTGATGGCCCTTTTTAGAGATGTCCATTCCTCTTCAACTGTACTGCGTACTGCGCTATTCCTTATTGCTGTATCTATATCGTTAGAGAACTTAAAACGTATCTCGTCATTCCTTAGTACTTCCGTATCCAACTTACTTGCGTATTGATTCTTCCTGACTAATGTCTTGAACTTCAGCCTACTCTTCATCACTACTATATTGTGATCTGAGTCTATATCTGCTCCTGGGTACGCCTTACAATCCAGTATCTGATTTCGGAATCTCTGTCTGACCATGATGTAATCTAATTGAAATCTTCCCGTCTCTCCCGGCCTTTTCCAAGTATACCTCCTCCTCTTGTGATTCTTGAACAGGGTATTCGCTATTACTAGCTGAAACGTGTTACAGAACTCAATTAGTCTTTCTCGTCTTTCATTCCTTGTCCCAAGCCCATATCCTCCTGTAACCTTTTCTTCTACTTCTTACCCTACAACTGCATTCCAGTCGCCCATGACTATTAGATTTTCGTCCCCCTTTACGTACTGCATTACCCTTTCAATATCCTCATACACTTTCTCTATCTGTTCATCTTCAGCTTGCGACGTCGGCATGTACACCTGAACTATCGTTGTCGGTGTTGGTCTGCTGTCGATTCTGATTAGAACAAGCCGGTCACTGAACTGTTTACAGTAACACACCCTCTGCCCTACCTTCCTATTCATAACGAATCCTACACCTGTTATACCATTTTCTGCTGCTGTTGATATTACCCGATACTCATCCGACCAGAAATCCTTGTCTTCCTTCCACTTTACTTAACTGACCCCTACTATATCTAGATTTTCAGATTTTCTAGTTTCCATACCACGTTCAAGCTTCTGACATTTCACGCCCCGACTCGTAGAAAGTTATCCTTTCGTTGATTATCCTATCTTTTTCTCATGGTAACCTCCTCCTTGGCAGTCCCCTGCCGGAGATCCCAATGGGGGACTATTCCGGAATCTTTTGCCAATGGAGAGATCATCATGACACTTCTTCAATTACAGGCCACATGTCCTGTGGAGACACGTTACGTGTCTTTAATGCAGTGGTTTCCATTGCCTTCTGCATTATCATGTCGTTGATCATTGCTGATTCTTCCGCCTTTTGGGGGCAATTTCCCACCCCTAGGACAAGAGATTGCCCTGAACCTCTATCCGCTCCTCCGCCCTCTTTGACAAGGCCGTTGGCAGAATGAGGCTGACTTCTTATGCCGGAAGTCTTCGGCCGCCATTGCTGATTATTTTTCAAAAATTTAGGCAGTGGCGGGGATCGAACCCGGGACCGAAGACGTTTTGATTATGAATCAAAGACGCTACCCCTAGACCACGGGTACAAACCTACAGAAGCTATCTTCGAAGAAAAGGAAAAGAAGTTGGATTGAAGGTAAATGAAGGGGAAACAAAATTGACGCCGACAGAAAGGAATTACGAGATAAGAAGTTGGGAAACCATAAAGATCGAGGGCCACGTCTTGAAGAATGAGAAGGGTGTTAAATACCTTGTGGTTATAGTAAATAACAGAAATCATGAGAAGTATTAAATAGAAGCGAGGATAAAAGCGGCATTCAGATCACAATATTAACTCAATAAATGAATACCATCGAAATTTTAATCAAGAGGAACAAAACTGAGGAAGACCTGTATTAGTATACAGTGCTGAAATATGGAGTAGAGGAGCGAGCAGAGAGAAAGATAAAGGTGTTTCAAAATGAAATACTGCTGAATCTATTTGACCAATTTGTGAGGTAGGAGTATGGCGCAGAAGGAAGAATAGATGGCTCGTTGATATATTTAGAGTCCGAGGCTGTTGTGGAAGACAAGTCAAGGAGGCTGAGACGATCCAGGCATGTCTTCAGAAGAGAGTAGCAATCAGGATTTAGTCCTGTGTCATAGAAGAAATCCGAAGGATGAAGCAGACGGAAATTCAGATGAAGTGGCCAAGTGGCCAAAAACCTTCAAATACTTGGAGCAAGACAAGAAGATACCAATGACAGAACACTGTGGAGGTGGCAATTTGACGAGGTGAGAAACGGAGTACGGTTTGTCAGTGAGCCGGCCGTAGTGGCCGGGCGGTTCTAGGCGCTTCAGTCGGGAACCGCACGACTGCTACGGTAGCAGGTTGGAATCCTGCCTCTGGCATGGATGTGTGTGCTTAGGTTAGTTAGGTTTTAGCAGTTCTAAGTTCTAGGGGACTGATGACCTCAGATGTTAAGTCCCATAGTGCTCAGAGCCATTTGAACCATTTATAATACCAAATAAAGCCACAACCTAGACAGAGCTACATTATTGGTAAATATTTACACCATATTTTGTCATCTATTACATGAGTTTGAAAACACCGGAAAATTTTAGACTTTATTATAAAAACACGGGATAGTTTCGATTGTCGTACCTGTCAGTACTGACCTCAGTGAAGTAGGAATAGTAGCATTTTACGCAGAAGAACCTGGGGGGAGGAGGGGAAACTCGTTGGAGCTTCATTTTAGAAACTATTACTTTTGAAGCAAGAGGAATGGGTGATTATTTGAAAACATCTCTTCGTCAATATATGTTCTACGATCCTACCACTCCATAAGATATAACATTTCGAATAAATGTGTATGTGTGTGTGTTGTGTATATTTATGTTTCTGTTTGTATGTCCTCAAATCTTAACTGCAAAAATAAAGAGCAATATCACTAGTTAAAATCTGACCAAATGGTTCGCAAATCTTGCTGTCAATCTAAGTAGAACGAAAAATCTACTGTCAGCAGGTGCACCCTAGCACAGGTGGGATATCGAGAAGTTATTATCTAAGGATAGCAATTTATTAGTTCTACTAACTACAAATTTGGTCGACGTTGGAATAAACGCACCCCCTGTTACATCACATAAAGCACTTGCTGAGAAGTCCCCCTCTCGAAGATCTAAAGACCGTTTCTCTGAGCACCATGGCAAGGGCGTTTTACGACTGGAGTTTCCACCCCATTTAACAAGGCGTTTCTTCTGCTTAAGTGCAGTAGATCTCTCGTAATTGTTCTCAAGTTGGTACGACTAGAGCGGAAGAAACAAGCGGGAGCAGGAAGCCCTCGGCTTGTAGCAGCCGCCCTGAAACCAGAGGTCGATGGATTTCCCCTATCATTCTCTAACGGATTTCACAGGCAAAGTAGACTTACAGCAGAATTTAAACGGAATAAAAGTCAGAGAATGAATATTTCGTCAGAATGAAGTGCTACATTTATCCTATCCCGCAGGACAAGAAGATCGGTGTCGATGTTAATTTTTGTATAATTCTTTAATCGTGATTAACCACATTATAGATAGGGCAGCTTATACTGATTGAAATTTATAACGGAAGTAATATCAAACACTGTGTATGTGTGAAGTTTGTCACTTTGTGGTATCTGGCACGTGTCATGGAAAAGCCAACAGGAAAGCAAAAGCTTTTTTTTCGTTTTTAATGCGCAGATAGATGAAACGTCTTAAAGCTTCCCATAGCTGTACAGTGCCCGCCGTTGTGTAGCGCTTTTGGTTGCTTTAATGGGTCGTGCTGCTAGATTGCTGCCTAGAGCAATTACTTAAGATTTCTGAGATTTAGAAAATTCTTTGTGGGCCTACGTATAAGCAGGACTGCTCCCTGTCGTGCAGGTAGCTCACTTTCGTCTGTATTTTTGGCCATGCTTAACGAAAGAGTTTCCAGTGTGAAATAATAGCTCCTTATGACGACCCTGTTGTAACGTTCTTGACACCTGCTTGTACGTGACAATGAAATAAGAAAATGGCTCTGAGCACTATGGGACTGAGGTCATCTGAGGTCATCAGTCCCCTAGAACTTAGAACTACTTCAACCTGACTAACCTAAGGACATCAGACGCATCCATGCCCGAGGCAGGATTCGAACCTGCGACCGTAGCGGTAGCGCGGTTCGAGACTGTAGCGCCTTGAACTGCGCGGCAACCCCGGCCGGCAATGAAATAAGAAATGCAGGTTCTGGTCTGATTGGCAGGTTCCGGTCTGATTGGCAACTTAATAATATGGACGGAGAACCGTGTTACCGTTTACTTTATACTATACTTGCCTTGCCGCAGTATTGGACCACAAGCTAATAGCGATCGACATGCACGAACATGCCCTAGTTTCTGTCGATTTCTTTCTCACATCTGTTTACGTATGATGTGGGAGCTACATAATCCCATTTGTGATGGCGGTTGGCTGTGTGTTTGCTAATATGGTCTTCGTTTTTTTTATAAAGTCACCTTTTTATATGATGATTTATTGCAGGGTTTTTAAGACTTGTCTTCACTAGTTTCAACAGTCTAACGTCGTTAAAAACTGCTTGTGTGTTTCACCACTATCGTTAACAATGATGTAGGCATACTCAAATGATCGTCGTTGTGAGTAGCTAAACAAGAAGTTTCATCATGAGTTTACTAACGAAAGAAACAGGGAGTTTCAACAGAAACTGTGTACCCTTATATACCGAACATTTCTTTAACTGCTGAAAAGATAAAGAAGATTATGTGAATGTGCACCTCTTTGATGTACTGCTGAGTTGTCTCTTTCTCATTGTATAGTCTGCTTATGATTGTAAGCTGTTGTATACCAAAAAATTTCACTCGTAGAGAACAAATATGTGCAGTAGCTTACCAGACGTTTACAGTTAAGATCTAAATCTGCATGCGTGAATGAGAAGAAATTCTGGTATAAGAGTGTTAATGAAAAAAGCCCTGTCTATACCAACACTTTCTGTTAAAAATAACTGACTCCTAACTTTAATGAGAATAATTATATTCAGAACTGTTAATTGACCCAGTGAAACTGCAAATTTGTAAGTCCTGTATTTGGCTTACCTGTGTCGCAATGAAAAATGCCATGCAACTACTCTCGTAGAAAAAGAACAAGAGGTGCTTGTCAGTTTATGTGTTGCTACTAACTACAGAGAATCACGGAAGTGTAATGTGATCTCTTAAACTGTCTCACGGAAGACACCCGGAAAGGGTCCGCGGGTTGTGCAGCATGATCACCGCATCCACCGCATCCACCGCATCCACCGGCCGCATCCACCGGCCGCCGACGCGCCTAACTCTCGGACATTCATCTCCCGGTAGTCGGCTAGACGAGCGCTTCCTCTGATTTAAGCGTAAGTAACGCCGCCATCTGATTAACTTACTTTTACCTTTATTTACAGTAGGTGCTCAAAATGATGTCCCTCTGTGGTAACACTTTAGCAAACACTCGACGAGTTTCGGCTGCCGACATCTGAGAAGTAGCTAAACGAACCCAGTCCTCCAACTCTCCGAGCGTGTGGCGATTGGTCGGATACACCTTGTCGTTTAAAATTCCCCAAAGATAAAAATTACGTGGATTTAGATCTGAAGAACGAGGAGGCCAGACCTATAATCAAGAACAAAATGGTTCAAATGGCTCTGAGCACTGCGGTCGGCTGGTAGAAGCTATTAAAGCGCATAATGTAAGCTGAAGTTATATTTGCATATTATAGTCTCGTTTCTGAATGATACATCATATAGCGAAACGACAAACTTTATTATATGAAGTTGTTAATCTTCTACCACTCTAATGATCGTATGCATCTGTTGGACATTCGTAGCAATAATTACATTGTCCTTCATGTGCACGTCTAGGCTTGTAATTAATTTACTGTCGTATATATTGACTAGTTGCCTGATGAACGGTGCGATATAGCTCACTGTGGTGAACGCTACCTATGGTGCCCGGGATGGAGCACATTGCACGACCGTGCCCCCAGTATAACAGAGGTAGTGGCGGAGGACTTACGGTGCCTTATGTAATTTTACTTATGTTCGAAGCATGCTTATGTCTGTTGATTTTATTGGTCGTGACGCAGCCACTGGGCTAAGAGATTTTTCATTTATTAGTGTGTATGTAAGTAATATGTCATCACTTACGTGATTTTGAAGTTTGTGTGTAGATTGTGTCACTGTTCTAGATGTTATTTTGATCATATTTAGGACTTCTGAAGAAGGCTTTATTATTATAGCAGAAACTTTGGTCAAGATTTAAAATAAACATAATTTAGTGCAATTGTGGGCAGTATTTAATTCGAGATAAAATATGTTCATTCGTAACATTAAATCCGATTCAGTGCATAATAAAAATATTCTTTTAGTGATAATGATACTTTCCACCAGATCAATCAAATAATCCCGAAGAGGCACCATGTCTGCGTCCTTCTTGTACAAGCCCAGTGCCACAACACTCCGCTACAACTCCCCGTCTCCTCTCTTGGTGGCCAACACCGTACATCTTCGCAGTGAAAAGATGACCTAACTAGCTTCCGGGAAGAGCAATGTCTCTGACGAGGCTGTGCGCGCATAACTAAACGATAAAAATTTTACATGCAAATCCCAAGGAACCAAAAAATACAAGAATATTACCATTAAAATTATATATACACATCTTCCACTGGAACCACGAATGCTACAGATAACACACGTCATTAACCTGTACAGCAGACTGAACAGAAACCATTTCCTCAGGGGCCTCTTCTAGATGTAAAAGAAGATATTGTTTTTTGAAAATTGATAATTTTCTGGCAAATCAATTTTCAAGTACGGGAAGTAGTTAATTAACTTAATATCCTAATGTAGGATACACGATATGCATTACCAGTGTACATTTAACATGGTACTAGAGGGAGCTGCAGAGGGCAAAAAGTGTCCAAGACGTATGTTACAAGTGATACTCAGAAATGAAGAGGTCGGCACAGAAGAAGCTTGGCGACAAGCAATAAACCAGTCGAAAGTATAATAAATTTTCCGTGAATTTTTAGAGACAATAGAAGTTCAAAATTCGGATGCTCATGCATCTGATAGTTATTTTTGAGAGTCTGTTCAAGTTTCTTCATGAGACTCTCCTGACAGTATGATTTCCGTCTACGACGAATCTAATGTAAAAGTCAGGAGTTGATGTTGGCACAGCTATATATAGAGGAACATCTTTACATGTAATTAAAGCAGTTTAAAAATATATTTCTGTGAGTTTTACCATTGGGTCCCACAAGCAGCAGACCACTGTGTAATCGCGTATGAAGATGCACTGGCGAAGGGGTAGGACTTGTGTAGGAGATAATATGGGTTAAGTACCTGCTATTATAATAACAGCTGAGTTATTGATGTATCTATTCTTCTCTTCTGTAGAATTTTGGGACATTTTCGTAAAAGATAGTGAATCTTTTTTCATTTTTCCCAGCTATCATTGTAACACATATTTACAAGGTGCGAAATTTTGTTCGAAAATCACTTTCCGAAGGTATCGGCAATGGAACATAGCTACAGAAGACTGCATGTACGCCTCATGGGTTTACAAACATTACATTAAATAGAATGAATTATTCACTCTACAGCGGAGTGTGCGCTGATATGAAACTTCCTGGAAGATTAAAACTGTGTGTCGGACCGAGACTGGAACTCGGGACCTTTGCCCGCGAAAGGCAAAGGTCCCGAGTTAAAGTCTCGGTCCGGTACTAAGTTTTAATCTGCCAGGAAGTTTCACATCAGCGCACACTCCGCTGTAGAGTGAAAACTTCATTCTAGAAACATCCCCCAGGCTGTGGCTAAGCCATGTCTCCGCAATATCCTTTGTTTCAGGAGTGCTGGCTCTGCAAGGTTCGCAGGAGAGCTTCTGTAAAGTTTGGAAGGTAGGAGACGAGGTACTGGTAGAAGTAAAGCTGTGAGGACGGGGCGTGAGTCGTGCTTGGGTAGCTCAGTCGGAAGAGCACTTGCCCACGAAAGGCAAAGATCCTGAGTTCGAGTCTCGGTCCAGCACACAGTTTTAATCTGCCAGGAAGTTTCATATCAGCGCACACTCCGCTGTAGAGTGAAAATTTCATTCTAGAAACATCCCCCAGGCTGTGGCTAAGCCATGTCTCCGTAATATCCTTTGTTTCAGGAGTGCTAGTTCTGCAAGGTTCGCAGGAGAGCTTCTGTAAAGTTTGGAAGGTAGGAGGCGAGGTACTGGCAGAAGTAAAGCTGTGAGGACGGGGCGTGAGTCGTGCTTGGGTAGCTCAGTCGGTAGAGCACTTGCCCGCGAAGGGCAAAGGTCCCGAGTTCGAGTCTCGGTCCGGCACACAATTTGCCAGGAAGTTTCATTACATAAAATAAATTCGAGTAACTGACATTCACTTGACACAATAAAAGCAACGTAACTGCAGGGACTCCCTTTTCCTTTTCCTCTCTTTACATGAACTATTGGATATATCCTCCGCTTACGAAGATTTTGCTCTCGGATTTCACCTCTGCTGACTGTGAATTTTGTGCCCACTATCGGACGCGACCACTGGAATCGCCACACCCGGGACGGAGGATAACCTCGTTCTGCGGAGTGCTACCGTGTTGCCGCATGTGATCAACTCAGTTTTATGCCGACACGGCGGGTTTACGAGCGCACCCTGCTGCTGTAGGGAACGCACTCCACTGTTGTTCGCTGCTGCGGGAAGCTGCTGACACGCACCGACATAGTGTGACTCTTCAAGTCGTCGAGTCAGATGATTCTGTCTTCTCCATGAAAAGTCCGTAACCCATTGTTCATTACGGATTAATTGCAATCTCTCCGGAATTCCAGTCAGATATTTAGAGGCAGCAGACGACACTTTATCTTGTATTTTTTAAATAAGCCCCGAACTACAACAAATAAATATTTCAGTATCAATGAGGTCTTTGTTCACATGATATACTGCGAACTATGAGTGAAGGGCGACAGGCAGATAAAATATTTCTAGATTTTCGGAAAGCATGTGGCACAATGCCTCACTGCAGGCTGTTAACGAGAGTAGGAGCATGTGGAACAGGTACAGAGATATGTGAGTGGCTCAAATACTTCTTAAATAATACAACCCAGTACGTTGTCCTCGATGGCGAGTATTCATCAGAGACGATGGTACCGTTTTGAGTGCCCCAGGGACATGTGATAAGACCATTGTTGTTTTCTATGTACACAAATGATTTGGCGGACAGGGTGGGCAACAATCTGCGGATGTTTAGTGATGATGCCGTGGTGTATGGTGAAGTGTCGAAGTTGAGTGACTATAGGAAGATACGACTTAGACAAAATTTCGAGTTGGTGTGGTGAATTGCAGCTAGTCCCAAATGTGGAAAAATGTAAGTTCATGCGGATGGGTAGGAAGATCAAACATGTAATGTTCGGATACAGTATTACTGGTGTCCTGCTTGACACAGTTACGTCGGTTAAATAGCTGGGCGTAACGTTGCAGAGCGATATGAGGTGGAACGAGCTTGTGAGAACTGTAGTAAGGAAGGTGAATGGTCTACTTCGGTTTATTGGAAGAATCTTAAGAAAGAGTGGTTCGCTTGTAAAGGAACCTGCATACAGAGCACTGCTGCGACCTATTCTTGAGTGCTGCTCGACTGTTTGGGATCCTTACCAGGTCGGGTTGAAGGAAGACATCGAAGGAATTCAGAGGCGGGCTGCTAGATTTGTTACCGGTAGGTTCGAACAACACGTATGAGTTACGGAGATGCTTCAGGAGCTCAAATGGGGATCGCTGGAGGGAAGGCGACGTTCTTTCCGAGAAAGCTGGGAAAATTTAGAGAACCCGCATTTGAAGCTGTCTGCCAAACGATTCTATTTCCGCCAACATACACTGCGCGTAAGGACCTCGAAAATGAGACATGAGAAATTAGGGCCCATACGGAGGCCTATAGATAGTCGTTTTTCCCTAGCTGTATTTGCGAGCGGAACAGGAAAGGAAATGATTTAGTATTGGTGCAGGGTACCCTCCGCCACGCACCGTACGGTGGTTCGCGGAGTATCAGTGGAGATGTAGAATGAATAGTGCATTTGAAGTACGTGTCTACTCCACCATCTACGGCTTTAAAGCCATCTGATAGTGCATGTGGGTGAGTGCTATGTATGTCATTAGCACTTGTACCCTCTCCTGTCCAAATCGCGAGTGTCCGCGAAGGAACGATTGTTAATAACCTCTATGTGAACTCAGATCTCTCCGATTTCACAGTCACACCCTCTTCGTGAGAAAATCGTAGTTGAAAGCTACGAATCGGGTGATGGTTCTAGGAACGTTCGATCTCGGTATCTTAACAGCGTACCACAGCCTGATGTCCAACGCCTACATTGTACTTTAAGTCACTGGATTTAATAGTGCATATATCACGCTATCGTGCTTATTTAATGAATGTGCAAAGAAACATGCTTCTACGCCTTGGACCCATCTTGTGTCGTCTAACAACCCTGTCTAGTAAGGAGCCCAGTTCCGGAGACAGGTCGAAGGTTTTGTACGTTACCTCCTTTGTGGATGAAATTCTCTTCCTGGAGATTCTTCTAATGAAATTGAGTCTAGAATCTGTCTTACCACCGATCAATTTTATGTAGTTGTTCTACTGTAAATTGCTATTCCCTCATAATTCACAGAGGTAACTACCTCCAGCGATAGTTCGTCAAGCCTATGTGTTATAATGGCGGTCGAAGAATTCCGGTATAAGATCTCACCATTATTCAGCCGATGGATTTGTCAGTGAGGGCAGACGAGCGGACACAGTTTCACGGCACTCTCTTTCCATTGGGGTGGCAAACTGCCACAAACTGCAGCATTCTCAGCAACGACCAACATCATGAGGACGTAGTAGGAATTTAAACCAATGCTTTGAGGAGACATAAAGTGTATCCACAGGGCATGTGGCCTATAACTGAGAAAGTGTCATGCCAATCTCTACATTGGCAAATTTTCGCACTAGTCCCCCTTTCGGATCTCTGGGAAGGGACAGCCAAAGGGGAGATAACCATGACAAAAGGATTGAAAAACCAACGAAAGGACGACATTGTACGAGTCGGGGCGTGGAATGGCAGAAGCTCGAACATGGTAGCGAAGCTAGAAAATTCGAAAACGAAACGGCAAAGACTCAATCTAGATATAGTACCGGTCAGTTAAGTGAAATGGAAAGAAGACACTTATTTCGGGTCAGATGAATACAGGGCAATATCAACAGCAGTAGAAAATCGTATAACGGGATAAGAAGGTACGGCAGAGGGTGAGTTACTATGAGCAATTCAGTGATAGGATTGTTGTCATCGCTGTCGGCAGCATACCAACAGCAACAACGATAGTTAAGGTGTACTTAGCGACTTCGGAAGCCGAAGATAAGAGATAAATGAAATATGTGAGGATACTGAACGGGCAATTCAGCACGTTGTGGGAGATGAAATGTGGGAGGATTGGAATGTGGTTGTAGCGGGAGGAGTGGAAGAAAGGATTGCGGGAGAATATGGGCTTGGTATTAGGAATAAAGAGGGGAAAAAGTCCAATGGAATTCTGTGACAAATTTCAGATAGTAGTAGCGAATAGTCTGTTCAAATGTAATAAGAAGGACGGCTTACTTGGGAAAGGTCGGCAAATAGGGGAAGACTTTAGTCAGATTAGATCATGGCCCAGCACAAATTCCGAAATCAGATACCGGGATTTAAGGCGTACCCAGGAGAAGGCATACACTCGCATCACAACCCAGTGTGATGAAGAGATGACAGAAGTTTAAGAGATTAGTCAGAAAGGATCAATGCGCAAAGAAACGGGGTACGGAAGTACTAAGTAATGAAGAGAGGGATGAAGGGATACGCTAGAAGTTCTGCGGGGCTGTCGATATTTCGATAGCGAATAGTTCAGTAGGCAGTTCAGTTGAAGAGGAATGAATGTTTCTAAAAACGACAGTCACAGAGTCGGAAAGAAAAACATACGTACGAAGAAGATGACTGCGAAGAAAGCACGGATGACAGAAAATACACTTCTGTCGATAAATGAAAGAAGGAAGTACAAAAATGTTCAGGGAATATCAGGAATACAAGTCACTTAGGAATGAAAGAAATCGTAAGTGCAGGGACGCTAAGGAGAATGGCTGCATGAAAAATGTGAATAAATCGGAAAAGGAAGCACTGATTCAGCACTTAGTAAGTCAAAACAATCTTCGGTGAAATTAAAAGAAAGGCTGATAACATTAAGAGGTCAATGGTAATTCCCATGTTAAATGCAAAGGAGAGAGCGGATAGGTGGAAAGAGCACACCGAAGGCCCCTGTGAGGGAAACACTTTTCTGATGAATTGATAGGAAAGAAATAGAAGTAGAGATAGACGAGGTACGGGTTTCAGTATTAGAATCAGAAAAGAACTTTGGAAGACTTAAAAATAAATAGTGCAGAAGGGAAAGATAAAATTCTGTCAGAATTCCTAAAATCAGTTAGCGAAGTGACCACAAAACGACTATTCACATTAGTGGGTAGAATGTGTGAGACGGTCGATATACCATATGACTTTCAGAATGACATCATCCATACAATTCCCAAAACAGCAACAATAACGCAGCAGGGATAGATAAAAAATTCTGTCGGAATTCGTAAAATCATTTAGTGAAATGACAACAACACGACTATTGATATTAGTGTCTAGAATGTATGAGACGGGTGATACACTTTGGGACTTTCTGAATAACATCATCCATACAATTCCCAAAACCAAGAGCCGACAATTCCGAGAATTATCGCACAATAAGCTTAACAGTTCATTCGTATCTAGGAGATTTCTGATAATATCAAACATTAGCCTCAATTTGAGGAAGAAATCTCTGACAATGTAAGTTCGGAGCACAGCATTGTATGGTGGTGAACCACGGACTGTAGAAGAAGAAGAGAATCGAAGCATTCGCATATGGTGCTGCAGGAAAATGTAGAAAGTTAGGAAGTCCGATAATGTAAGTTGTGAGGAGATGTCCGAAGAATCGGCGTTGAAAGGAACATATGGCAGACACTGACAACAAGAAGGGACAAGGTCGATGGACAACTCTTAACACGTCACGGAATAACTTGCATAAGACTACAGGGAGCTGCAGAAGGTAGAAACGGTTGCGGATGACAGATACTGGAATACAGCCAGCAAATAATTGACGACATAAGCTGCAGGTCCTATTCTGAGGTGAAGACACTTGCGAAGAAGAGATTCATGGAGGACCATTAAACCAGATAGATGCCTGATGACTCGAAAGAAAGGGTGTTTCTGCGTAGTTAAGCATAAGGTACCGATATATTTGTGAATGTAAAGTGGAAATCTCTTTACCAAACGTCGATCCTCCTGTATTTTGCTACAATTTTCTAGGGTTGCGCCTTCACTGTAAATAACAGCCACAGTCGCCAGAAGCCCCATGGAACTTATTACCCACTAAATCATTAGTCTTCTGCAGGCGTCCGAATGTGCCTTCAAGCCTCGAGATATCTCTCTGTTCCGAATGATATAACCTGTTCATTTTACTAGGAACTCCTGAGTTCAGCCATTAAGCTAATCTGATGTTCCAGAAGCTCGCATTTTATCGATTACGTGACAGTCCGGAACTGTGCTGAACTACAGAAGTTAGAGAAATACCGGATAAAACTGGGCGCCAGTGTCTACTACTTTCTGTGTCTCGCGGACGAACGGAACGAGCTGGCTTTCATAAGATCGCTGCTTTTGGATTCCATGTCGATTCCCACAGAGGAGGTGTTCGGTCGCCAGAAATTACATAAAACGCAAATGACCGACACCAACTGTACAGACTTGGAGTTTTGTGCGTCTTTTCGACGGCCTTTCTAGAAACCCGAGGATGACCTGCGCATTTTTTCAATTGTAGTTGCACTGGCAATGGTGACATCACGTTGAAAACAACGGGATACGTAGAAGCCTGTAATACGAATTTTATTTAATCGTGCGATTAACTAATTTCGACTACGCGTTGTGGTCAAGCACATTAATAACAACTGTACTTTATGTACGGAAAATGATTAGCCGAAATTAGTTATTCGCATGATTAAATAAAAATCGCATTACAGCCTACTACGGACCATGTTTACATTTATTAAAGATCTGGGGGCTGTGGATCACCCAAATATAAAATTTTAATATGGGTTAAATCCTCTGTGGATTTTTGCTTACGATGTTTCTTGAATGGTTATGAGATCACACAAGAAACTGACTACTTTTCTGTCTCACTGACCAATAGTAACAGGAATATTGGTCAATGCATGATAATCCTTTCGTGCACCACCGCAGTTAAGACTAGAACAGCTAATATGAGCATATTGTTACAAAATGTAAGAGGTTTATATAAATAAATACGTAGTGTTGCTATTAGATGTGTTGTACGGATGGTGGGGGAAGGGGATGGGGGTGGGAATGAATCAGCCATATTACCAGTTTTACGTGGCCCGCCATGGGATCCTTTACTGTGCTGTTCTTTTCCTCTCAGTATAGTACCTAAATCAGCGTACATGTCTATAAAGGATGCCCCACGTAAAACCGGCTCTGAGTGCAGACTGCTCTCCAGTTATGCAGGAATTTTTTGCCCGCCACGAGCAGTTATTGCAATGAATAGGTAAACATCTAATAATTGTATAAGAGAATAACAAATAATCTAATGGAAAGGTCTATGTTTACTGAACTGATCTTGTTTCTTACATTACATTATATTACATCAGGTGCTGAAAGGACGTCTTCAGCTTCAATACACTTTTGCGCGCAATCACAGCAGGTGAATAACCGGACGGGGCTGGATTCCATTTCCAGTTTGCAACTGACACTGTAGTACTTAACTTTGTCATCAAATCCTACGTGGTGCTCTTTGCTGGTATGGGAACGACAGGTAATTTCTTTGTAAACATGTCCCGCGTTTCCTTAAGTGAAATGGTTCAAATGGCTCTGAGCACTATGGGACTCAACTGCTGAGGTCATTAGTCCCCTAGAACTTAGAACTAGTTAAACCTAACTAACCTAAGGACATCACACACATCCATGTCCGAGGCAGGATTCGAACCTGCGACCGTAGCGGTTTCGCGGCTCCAGACTGCAGCGCCAGAACCGCGCGGCCACTTCGGCCGGCCCTTAAGTGAACCAGTAGGCATGTACTCCACCAGTACTGGGATTCTTTCTTGAAGAGGATATATCTCACTGAGATATTTACGTGACACATCTTAATCAAGCCGGAACGACTTTCGCACCTACAATACAAAACGTAGTCCCAACAGCTTCGAAACTGTAGATGACAATTGGCGGGAGACAACGAGCAGCCGAGTTCTCGGGGCCTGTTTTTCGTGCGCCAACCTTCATGTTGGATATATTTTATTCCGTACTCCCTTCTACACTTTTGTCCCACCTCGGCTCCCTCTATTGCCATGGTTTCCTTGATGTCTTTGCAAGTATCCTATGATCCTAACTCTTTAGTCAGTGATTTTGATACGTTTCTTTCCTCCCCGTTTCGTGCTCTCCCACGTCAGTTTTGCAATGATGAGCCAAAACATTATGACCACTGCTTCCTGGTGGTCCTGAGGGCACGTGACGCGATAAGACAATTATATGAGCTGAGCAGAGATGAATGGGGAATCATTCTAGTGACGATGTGGCGCAAATGCGAAATCTGCTAAGCCGGCCGGGGTGGCCGAGCGGTTCTAGGCGCTACAGTCTGGAACCGCGCGATCGCTACGGTCGCAGGTTCGAATTCTGCCTCGGCCATGGGTGTGTGTGATGTCCTCAGGTTAGTTAGGTTTAAGTAGTTCTAAGTTCTAGGGGACTGATGACCTCAGAAGTTAAGTCCCATAGTGCTTAGAGCCATTTGAATCATTTTGAAATCTGCCGAATTCCGCGTCTCTGACAAAAGCCATTGAGTTACGGCCCAGTGCCTGGGAGCGAGCATCTCGGAAACAACGAAGCTGGCCGGCTGTTCGTGAGCATGTATGGAAAGTGGTTGAAGAATGCTAAAATCATGAGTAGCCCGCAAAAAGATGGACGTCCCTACCTCATCACTGAACAAAGAGATCGGAGTCTTGCTCACTCTCTAAAGCGGGATGGTCGGCGATTTGTGGCAGATCTGTCGATAGAGTACAGTGCTGGTGCAGGCACAAGTTTTTCGGAACACACCATTCTGAGCACTTTGCTTATCATAGTGTTCCTGAAGGATCACTGTACATTCCCATGTAGACCCAACAACATCGACATTGTGATTACAGTGGGCTTGGATCATCGAGACTGGACTGCGGATCTGTGGAATCGTATCGCCTCGTCGGATGAATCCCTTTTACCGTTAAACCAGGTCGATGGTCGTTTGCAGATACGCTGTCATCCAGGCGAACGGCTTCTCGAAACATGCAGTACACCAGAGACGCAGGCCGGTGGGAGCAGTATTATGTTATGGGAGACATTCACTAGGGCTTCCATGGGACGTGCGGTGGTAATCGAAGGCACCGTGACAGCTGTGGACTACGTGAACATTATTAGGGACCACCTCTAACCCCTTACGCGTAATGGTATCTTCGAGCAGGGTAACTGTCGGTGTCTCAAAGCCTGATTCATACTGCAATGGTTGGAGCAATATTATAGTGAACTCACGATGATGTCTTCTGCATCAAATTCGGCATACCTGAATCCGATGAAAACTAACTGGGTCGCTATCGGGCGCCATCCCCGAACTCACAAAGTACGGTGTGACCCATGCTTAGACATCTGGTGCCACAACTACTCTGAAAACATATCAAGTACTCGTCGAATCCACGGCACGCAGAATCACTGCAGGAATGTTGTCGAGAAGTGGACCAACACACTTTTAAGTAGGTGGTCATAATTGTAAGGTTTTTACTTAACGCCTGCTTTATTTATAAATCTAAAGGGAGTGGAAGGGGTGACCCAATAAAGTGAACATTTCAATTCCAATATGTTTATTAATTACCAAAAACAATCTCACATAAAAACTGACCAATGCCACTCAGGAAAGATTATTTACGAAACACTCATTACATAAAATCATAAGCAAGTTAATAAAGCATTAGCCAACGATCTCCCTAAACATTGAGAAACGCCACTAAGGCCGAATTTTACCATTACTTTAACAAAACAACTCTAGTTGAGACACGTTATTTAAAACCCTTTCAATTCCAACACTTTAATATTACATGTAAAATAACAGTTGACACACAGCCTCAATTTAAAACGAATAATTATTCGTAAAACATTTTTATTAGAACCTAACTTGCGCCATCTTGCAAATTAATAGACTAGAGAACCTTGCAGAGCGAACCACGAAATTATTCAGGTGCCCATTGGCTTGTAAGATGGGCCTGTAGGGCATACAAGGTTACAACTTTGTACAATCCTAAATGTATAACAACAGAAGTGTGATCCAAGCTTGTAAAGCCGAAGTTTAACGACGAACGGTGGAGCCGACTGAGGCAAGGAATACTTAACTTCCAAGACGTGGCTCCGTTTGCAAACCCCACATCGAGTAGACCACCGAAATGTCAACCCGGCAAACGCTACCGAAGAGGAACACACAAGCTCAGGCGAAGTCCACCGCCCGTAAGCCAAACTTGCAATCTAAAGGGAAACTCAGCGCTTCGGTTGCCCGCTGCCTCAGTTTACTGAAACACAGACCAAACCCGACAACTGAAGGCCATAAAACTTTTCTTAACTTTAACATTAAAGATTGACCAATAAATGAACACTATAAAATGAAGGCTAAACAACAACTAATTTCACTCTAAGTTCCTTTCGTTAATTGAAACAGTACCTGACAAACAAACGCTAAGAGTGGGAAATGAACTGACTCACGAGAACCGACACTCACTAGAACTTAATGACACACATACTGGCCACCTTAAGTTGGCCTGCAAAGCTCAACACGGTAACCCTTAGAAATAAAAACTCAGATTGCCCGCAGAGGACATATTGACATGGATTAAACCGATGTCGTAAGGAAATTAAACGGTTGCTAATAATAGCTAATGAACTAACGTTCTGCAAATGCATAAATATTATGCGGAAGCAGAACACACGCTTAGTAAGAGGCATCAAGTGAAAACGAGCACACATAACATCACGCGTCCGGCAACGTCTTACTGTACCAAGAGCGATCACAATCACAGTTAACTAAGCGCTCTTAGTAATTAGAGAACTGGGTGTCATCATGCTGGAGCGATTTTGCGTAGATGTCAAACCATCACTTGGCGGGACCTTAACAGCGTGTCCCTCGAAGGAAGCGGGCACATCCACAGCTCACGAGGTTGCCGGAGAATCCACAGCGCCGGCCAGCTCCCACCGCCTCCAGTATAACCACGTGATAACCGCCGCCCGGCCTCAGGCAAGCCGTCTTCGCTTCTGCCCGCCAGCCAGTCGATGACTCGCGCACCGCCGCCTTCCGTTCTCAAAGCGTTGCTCCCTTCCTCATGGTCGGCACCCGCATATATCCCGAGCCGGCCCAAGCCCCAAGACAAACCTCTGCACTAGGAAATCGGTCGCACTCACGTCAGAGACGCTACTGGCGACGGTCCCGCCACGGCTCAATAATGTTTTGGCGCATCAGTGTGTGTCCACTTAATATTCACAGTCCTTTTGTAACACCACATCTTACACTATACGACTCTCTTTTCCTCCGCTTTTCACACTGTTACTGCTCAGTGGTGTGGAATCCGTACCAGATAGGGTTGATAGAAGAGATAGAGAAGATCAAGCGGAGAGCAGCGCGCTTTGTTACAGGATCATTTAGTAATCGCGAAAGCGTTACAGAGAGGATAGATAAACTCCAGTGGAAGACTCTGCAGGAGAGACGCTCAGTAGCTCGATCCGGGCTTTTGTTAAAGTTTCGAGAACATACCTTCACCGAAGATACCATGAGGATAAAATCAGAGAGATTAGAGCCCACACAGAAGCTTACAGACAATCCTTCTTTCCACGAACAATACGAGACTGGAATAGAAGGGACAACCGATAGAGGTACTCAGGGTACCCTCCGCCCCACACCGTCAGGTGGCTTGCGGAGTATGGATGTAGATGTAGATGTACATTTTCATTTCGTTCCTGTAGTTCAGACGTACATCCTCAGATTTACGAAATAAAACTCAGTCACTTTGTATCATGAACATAAAAAAGCGTATTTACGGTCATATTTCTTAACTGTCTACCGTTATGTACTTTAAAAGTTCCTAGTCTGTTGGTTAAATTGTGAATTATGGCCAGCCCACGAACAACTTAATCTACTGGGAGAAGTGGACTCAAATACCCATAGTTAATAAAACCAAAGCATAGTGATACAGGAAGAGCGACAGAAATGCTCGTGGTTTTCACAAATAAGTAAGCAAATTATCCTTGTAATAATCCACTGTTCACAAGTACAACTCTGATACGGAATGAAATTTTCTCTCTGCAGAGGAAAGTGCGTTGATATGAAAGTTCCTGGTAGTTTAAAACTGTGCGGCCGAGTTCGAGTCTCGATGCGCACACAGTTTTAATCTGCTAGGAAGTTTCAAATGCGCGTACACTCCGCTGCAGAGTGAAAATTTCACTCTGAAAACATTCCCCAGCCTGTGGGTAAGCCATATCTCCGCAATATCCTTTCTTCCAGGAGTTCTAGTTCTGCAAGGTATGCAGAAGAACGTCTGTGAAGTTAGGAAGATAGGAGACAAGGTATTGGTGGAATTGGAGCTGTGAGGACGGCTCGTGAGTTGTGCTTATTGTGCTCAGTTGCTAGAGTACTTGCCCACGAAGGGCAAACGTCTCGAGTTCGAGTCTCTGGGCGGGACACTGTTTTAATCTGCCAGGAAGTTTCAACTCTGACAAAGCGACTTTATTCATTTGGGCACACAGCGGGCTCTTTTTTATTTTAATAAGTCCCGTAACCAGGAAAAGTTGTAGGACGAGTTAGGCGATTTCGAAGTTTAAGACAATCCTGCATGTAACAGCAGTTCCTTTGTTCTGCATGCTTCAATAAATTAACAATTTGACAGGCATCTAATTTATCTCTATATCCCGTTGAAGTGACCAGAATTTACTTGAGATACTGCATGGAGGATTAAGCGCCAAGATACGTATCTGTGCAGGTCGGAAAATGAAAGTTAAAGAACCCAAAATTACAGTTTACAATAAATCAACTGGCAACACACGTTGCATATGAGAAACACACAAGTAAGCGAGCTGCTCAGAATATTGACTGTGCTACGGCATATTGCCTATTTAAATTTTATCCAGAACAGCAAAGTGTACTCAAGGGCATCAGATGTCATAAGGACGCGATTCCCTTAATAACATCTCCAGACGAAGCTGACTGCCGAATCCTCAGTCTACTTACAGCTGCCCAATTCCACATCGCAAAAACCTCTACATGGAGGAGACAACACTATGATGTTGCCAATGTGGTGGGCGAGAGTAGATGCTAAATTCATAATAGTAGGTGAAAGTATACGTAACTTTCGGGCTTTTTGAGTGCAAAATGTACTATTTTTAAACACGAGGTTGGTACTTGACCAAAGCAGTCTCCTCAAGAGTGGTCATCTTTATGCACCAAGAAAAGTGTCTATAGAGACACAGTGCTCTTTGCTGAGCAACATTTTTAGAACGACCACAACTGACTCTCCCACGATGGTAGGACGGTGCCGCCGTGTCAGGCTCTCCAATTTTCTCACGTAAATCCAAAAATGTGCTGCTCAGGTAGCCTCTGGAGACAGTAAGGCTGCTACAGCGTTCATTGACGACAGGAGTGTGCAGCCCGGCTTTCATCCAAGCCACTGAGTAGGGCGCTGCCCGATTTCCACGAAAACTGCCCGTGTCATCAAAGAAGGTGCTCCTCATCCAAACAGATTCTCTGAATGCCGTCTGCCGACAAATGAGGACCGAGAAACCTTTCCGGCGACACACCACAGTAGTATGGAGGCAGTAAGGCAACCTTAAGAAGTACATACCTCCAGTATATTCACTAACATAACCACGAAGTAGCGATAGAAAGTGTAATAAGCATAGCAGTGTAGGACAGTAAAGTCACAACAATATTCCGGTGTAATCAGTTTAGTAGTACTTATTTGTCGCTTGCTGAAAAGGCAAAATCCAATTCACAATAAATATATATTTCTCACATATAAACACAGTCTTCACTTTATAATCGGTTCATAGCCATAAGTCCAGGTTTGAGATGACACGCCAAGATAAGTCCTCTATTCTAAATCGTACTTCATTTGGTAGTTTGGCCTGTAAATGTGCACCGAGATAATTCTTTTCAAATTCACTTTAGGGCATGATTTTTAGCGAACTTAATCAAAGTTTAAGGGCTGGCACTGGCCTAGTAACTAACGGAGGCTATTTGTTTCTATTCAGTTGTATGGCTCTGAGCACTATGGGACTTTACATCTATGGTCATCAGTCGCCTAGAACTTAGAACTACTTAAACCTAACTAACCTAAGGACATCTCACACATCCATGCCCGAGGCAGGATTCGAATCTGCGACCGTAGCGGTCTCGCGTTTCCAGATTGTAGCGTCTAGAACCGCTCGACCACACCGGCCGGCTTTGTATGGACATTTGTACTATTTAAGTAATGCTTTACCTGAGTATATTTACCTAGTCATATTCAAATTTCAAGTTTTATGGGTCGATTAACGAAATTTATCTGTTATTTGTAAGGCAGTTCCTGTATTATTGTGATAGTGATTTTATAATACTTTTGATTGCAGTAAAATATGTAGCAACAACAACGGATTACTAATGTAATTTTGGTGTTGCATTACCATTACACATTTCACGTTAATGTCTCGTCAGTCTTCCACTCATCAAACAATCTTTTGGGCGTGAATACGACTCTATGGTAATGTTAATCCAAATATGGAGATGGTGTGGCACGTTGAAAAGCATTTTTGTATGAAACATGAGACTTTGCATTCAGTTTATGAACAATATATTAAGAGTTTGTCATCCTTATGAACTCATTCCTCGTTGCATTGATCTGTATTTAAACCACTGCATGTGTTAATTTAAGAACTACTTTCATGAACGTGCTACTTTTGCTGTTGCATTGAAGGCCGAGTGCGAATAACTGCCTTCAGTAGAGTTAAGATTTCTGTTTAAATGAAATTTTCAGCTGTCCAGCTAAGTGCGTCCTGCTGTCGAGCTTCAAGACATGTGCTTACGGAGACAGAGAATTTCTGACATCACACTGGCACACATATTTTCCATTTCTAGATCTTGTAGGATACAGAATGCAAACACAACACCATATCACAAATTATATCTATGACGTGTAATTCATATACAAAAACAGTAAGTAGATGTAGATAAATACTAATAATTGGCAACAACAGACAATAAGCACTGGAGTACTATAATGAAGTTTCTGCCGAAACGGGCTTACATAAATCACATAAGCAAAAGCGATACATAGAAAGAAAAAAAAACAATAACACACAAGTCATGTAAATTCAAATATCTTGAAAAATATGTACGAATAGGAGGATAAAACAAGACAAACGACATAGAACGAAAAACAGAAATTCAGCAAGCGTACATGCTGACATGGACGCGCTACACTAAGAGACACACTTCACGACAGGCTAAACTCAGGCACTACAATACAGCTGTACTACGAGCAACATTCGACGCATCAGAAACGGTCACAGTCCGAGCATCAGCCATCACCGGGCAGAAAAAAATAGAACGTAAAATCCTCAAAAATATTTTTGGGGCAGTACACAGAGGTAGTAGTCTACATGGATGATGAGACAAAAAAATTACGAGCACACAGAGGGACTCACAGACAATGTCATAAAACGCCAATTAATGTTGTATTGTCACAAAAGGAGAGTGAACAACAGCAAACACACAAAGAGCATCTTTGGTGTAGCAAACGGCTCGATAAAAGAAGACCTAAGACAAGCATGCACCAGTAGGGATATGATAAATGAAAGAGACAAATTAATTAAGAAACAAAATTTTGAATATGAAATTTGAAGCGAAAGAAAGGAAGAAAGAAGAAAATATGGATAGAGAGAAGGAAACAGGAACACTGACAAAGAATAAAGAGGTTTTGCTAAGAGAATAAGAAGAAATAAGAAAAAAATTGAATAATCATGTAAAATTGAAGCCAAATTCCGTTTAACAGCAAAAATGTATAATAATAATAATAATCAAATACATGAGATCCGTTGTGGGGAATGTGGTTCTGCTTTGTTTTACCTTCACTCCTGTTAATCCAGCCTTTAATTATTCCCCTGCGTTACGAGAAAGTTGTTGCTACTGCAAAATTTTGTAAATTAATCACTTAGCGTTTATGCACATGTGTGTCAGGTTCATTACAAAGGGGTAATATTTGAGAACAGTAAAAGCCTGGATAGTAGTATCGTTAATGTATAATGTACTGCAAGGCTTTCCACTATTTGTATAAGTTTATCTCTGAAGGATTCGGGAAGCTAAGCTAACTTTAGCCACGAGTATAGTAAGCGAATTGCTTTAGGAAGTGAACATGTTCCAATCGGAAATAGATATGTCAAAGGGCATTAGTGAGAATGGACGACGGTATTTGTGAGATGACCTCTTCATTTTCAGATTCCTTGCGACTACAATAAACATGTGGCATCTGATGTCGTTATTCTAAAACTCCAGGCGGCCCATGTCACTGATGTCTTATGTGAACGTCAGCATCCAGGCAAGTGTGACAGGGACATTAGAGCAAATGTTTAACCTCAGTGGCTTAGCGATTTGTAATAGCTACAATCTCAGAATCACAGCTGTTAACTGTAGGATTAGCTTATCCGATAAAGGTGCTGGTAACAACAGATCTTGACAAAATACCAGAATGGCACTAAAGTGGCAATCATCCCTTAACAAAAGAGAAACAAGTACTGCGCATCACAGAACATACACAGAGAAGCCAGAAGTCATGATAATGCGCTAGACACGTCGGGTACTGATGTCTCCGCACAGTCCATGATTTTCTGACACCCTAAACTCAATTGAAAAAATTTAGCGAGAGAGGAATAGGAAGGTGGCAGGGCAAAAAACCACAACACGTCACCCAGGAAAGTTTTAATCTTTTTAAACACGTAGATTTTTACAATCCCAAATGAATGTGAAAAAAAACAAGGAAAAAGATTTAATATTCGAAAAATGAGAAATATTCCATTACGCTATCAGAGCGTGTCATTGCGTAGATCAGCCATCAAAATGATGCCAATAATGCACAGTATGAAATTCAGGCTTTTCTAGAGTAGAAAGAATAAATTTCAGTTATGTTCCAAAGAAAATATACATTAAACATCACATAATATGTAGTCAGCACATCAATTGACACCTGTAAGCCCAGAAAATCAAAACAGTCAAGGGGAAATACTAAAATAAAGGGAAGTATTGAGTTCATATATAACAGAGAGCTATTGATATATATATCAGAGAACTATTACATTAACTCTTTAAGAAGAATTTCAATGTCTCAATGTCTCAGGCATTCTAGAAGAGACTGTATAAATAAAATTTAAACACCTCACCAATAGTTGCAGTTGCTGCAGTTGCTCACAGAGTGGACCCACATCGCTGTCTGTACAACTCCTTGGCCATCCATTAGTTATCGGTAGGAAACGACTGAGAGCGAGCTTACGCGGATGGCGATTAACTAAAGGTATCCTATCGTAGCACCACACGAGTGGCAAATCGTTGGCCATCTGTCTCAGCAGACCGTCGACCGCTCCTTCAAACACTTGTGGTCGTCGTATGTGGCGGTTTACGGGTGTATAAGCATTGACACTGCGACACTGAAGATCGACTCCGGGACCTGTTGAGCCCGAAAATCCAAAAATCTTGTATAACCTCCGATATACTATGAGCCAACTATCTCGCACCAGTTATCATTTAATATTTAAAGTTGGTAAACTATACCTTCCGTATATACCCGTCTGATAACACACTCCTCAGATATCGTTTGTAAATCTGTAATTACTACATTCAGGCTTTCCACATGGTACGTCTTCAACTGGATGAACTTTCCGTCTACCTTTTGTCACTCAATTTAAAAATTGAGTACCATTGAGTGGAAGATTAACCATTCGCAACTTGAGTCATTCACCAGCACATCAAGTAAGAAATATTAAGATATGAAGTGAACTAAAGTCAAGGTGCAATAGCCCCCTTAACGTTGGGGTCTTAGAGACGCGTTTACTTGAACTGCAGAAGGTTGCAAAATGAACAGGGCAGTGTCAGATATAAAGGAACCGTCTCGCTATTCATTGATTTCGAAAAATCACGATGACAGGATGGTTAATGGTTAGGGCATTTGACTACTGTTGTGGAAGAGTTAGGTTCGACTCCGGTCCTGACGCAGCGGTTTGTTTTCTGAGGATACCATAAGTGGTTTAATGCGAATGGCAGAATCGTTTGTTTGAAAAGGAAACGTCCACTTTGACTCTTTCAGTCCTCATCCGTTTCGACCTTGTGCTTTGTCTCTCATCACTATTTCATCCACGGAGTATTGATCACTGATCTCATAGTCTTAACAAAATGGTGCATAGCAGCAGTTGTAACAAATTCACCTATTCATAATTTGATTCCAATGACGTTTAATCTAAAATAACAGAAATGTTTGTTGTTCTGCGGTTAGTATTCACTCAGTAATAAATCGAAGTTCCCACAGACCCATTCTGAAAGACACTGTGTTTCAAAGATAGGGGTGACTTGTTCTATTACCCATATAATTCTATGAAATGAACTTACTACAGCTAAATCCCAATGAGAAGGAGCTTATACGCACCATTTGCATTCATCTCGATTGGCAAAAAATTTGTGTTTAGTGAGTTTGTCGAGTACGTCAATATGTTAGCAAATAGTGTTGCGAAATACTTAATCTTCCTCTTCAGATCATTAGAAAATTATCAGTACACTCTCCACTGTACGCGTGCCCCTAATGTTATCTGTCACATTTGCACAGCGATAACCTCATCTCCTAAAACAACAATAATGTACATTCCTTCTATTTTGTGCATGCCTTGCCATTTTACAACTGTTTTCCACTCGACATATCTCTCAGAACTTGTGTATTTAATGCACACTTTGCCCTATTACAACTGCTTTTCCTCCTTTCCCACTCGACATTGGACATTTCGTCAAATCCTGTGTTGGGAGAATCCATAGCTCTCTGTTTCAGTAGTTGCTTTTGTAAACTATTGATTTCTTGAAAACTTTTATATTTTCTACTGTCGCTATTGTTATTAGTAATAGTATAAGGAGTGATCAAATGAAAAAGCACAAAATGTTATAACCAAACCCGTCTAAATTTGCATATGAAGCTTTGGGATAACATAGTGAGTGATCTAGGCAATGGAATTATGAGTCGTCACCTCAATCCAGAATATTCATGGCTGTGCTATCAGCACTCGAGGTGATGCTCACCGTCTTTTTCGACGTCCGAAGTCAGATACTCGCGAATTCCTTGAGCGCAGAAAAAACATTATTGGTGAAGAGTAATATGAGACATTCTGTAGCCTACTCAAGTCCATCAAGAGCAAACGGCCTGGGCTGCTCACAGAGGGGCAGCTTCGACTTCATTGGTAACGCACGTCAAGCATCTCCAAGGTCACACAAACTGTAAAGCGAAGCTCATTTCCGAACAGCTTGAGCATCCACCCCACGACCCGGTTATCTGTATTCAGTCCGCTAAAAAATTTCTCAAAGCGAAGAACTTCAACTCGTACGACGTACTGGAGGACACGGTGGAGGACTGGCCACAGGAATTCTGGGAACAGGGGATCATTCAGCTCATGAAACAGTGGGGAATTTGTGCTCAGGAATATGGTTATTACTTCTCAATAGAGACTTCAATTGTTGTTTCTGTTTTAACACCACTCATAGTTGCAGTAGTAATGGTAATGTAGTCTTTATTCTGAACCACTACTGTCGTGCTAAATTACTTTGGTCAGTTGCAATAAATGGTTCCATTTCATCGATGCATTTCTTCTACTGTCGCTATTCTTCATGTTACTATACCGATTGTTATTTCACAAAACTATGAAGTAAAAAGTTTTATAACGTGGAAATCATTCGTTTCACTTAATAGATGATTGAAGGCTCCAATCTGATTAGATTAAATACACAGCGTGAACCAGATCTCGTCCGACTAAGGTGGTTCATGGATCCATTCTGCGAAATTTAATGCTCGCTACAGCTTTACTACATTTCGTTTGGTTGCTTGCTCCATTTAGCTCTGTATCCAAACTGTAACGAAAACTGTACCTACAGTACAACCGTCGCTTACGAGACTCCGATCGATACTCAAATGAACCTGGTTTCCAGGATTATCTTACCCGCGGATATTGTACGCCAAAATCCTGGCAGTCGACGGTGCATCGCTGTGCAGTCTGCCGTGATGTTTATGGTGCAAAAAATGGTTCAAATGGCTCTGAGCACTATGGGACTTAACATCTGTGGTCATCAGTCCCCTAGAACTTAGAACTACTTAAACCTAACTAACCTAAGGACATCACACACATCCATGCCCGAGGCAGGATTCGAACCTGCGACCGTAGCAGTCGCGCGGTTCCGGACTGAGCGCCTAGAACCGCTAGACCACCGCGGCCGGCTTTATGGTGCAACTTATGAACAACACCTACAAGGGAGCAGCTCAGGATGTGTTACATGCTGCACTGTACTTTGACAGCACGAAATGAACGTATTGTGATAATATGTGTTTTGTCAACCGGTTGCATTACTTTGAGTTGTTTGTTGTACGTTTTCGCTCACGATTGTGAAGGTACTTTTCCAGATACAAGGTAATTGTGATAAGAAACCGAATAAATCATAATTACATTATTATACTGTAATAAGCTGTCCAAGACCGTCGGGTCCTCATACTAACATACTCAAGTATCCCTGGACAAATGCAGAAAGTTTGTCGGTGGAGGTGGCCCCTGTATCACTGCAATAATTTTCTTTACACTTCTGACAAAATTAGCTGCAAATTGTTCATTTTTGTTGATTACTTAAGTTGACGACAAGCTTGTTTCAGCATATGTGTCATTGTGAAGTGTTCCTGTTCACATTACATTTATATACTATTTTATTCTATGTCTATGATGTATTCTGTTGTATTATGCTTACATACAGATTGAGTATCGTCCATACATCGTCTTTGAATGTAAGTTATTTTATGTACTACGTTGTTAACAAAGGTCTCGTATTCACTTTCTGTAGAAGAATAATACAGAAATCTAGAATTATTTTTTGAGAGGTGAAAACGACGGACCGCTCCAATGCCGTTGAAATAAGAGAAAGAGATTTTATCTTATAGTGTACTTTCGTCTAGATGGAGTGACGTCCATAAATTATCTTAGAACGTAATTTCTTCTATGTACAATGTTGTTAACGTACGTCACGTATTTATTTTCTGTAGAAATTTCGTTTTATCTTTTGACAATTGTAAAATGGCAGATCATTCCGATGTTGCTTTTTGTTTACAAGTAAATTATATCTTAAGTAGTCAGAAACATTTTTGACATAGCCACTGTGAGCTATTTCGATGTAAGATCTTACTGGAGTCTACTGTTTTTCGCTTATCGTTTGGTGTATGGTTTTTTTCTTCTTATATTACGTCAATAAAATTTCCAGAACAATTTTTATGTTTGATTCCCGTTTGTTCGTTTAGGATATAACTGGCCTATCTATTTGCGTGTACCTAAATTTCTAGCTGTTCCCAAATGTTCATGATTTGATCTTTTGGTATACTAGGTAATATTTTCAGAATGCTTTCGATTGTGTTTGCTCTAAGATTTTTAATGTTGTGTGAAGCTAAAACTTGATTAACGGATTTTGCCGCCTCTCGCACGTTCTTTAAATCTGATACTGAAACTTCGTCGTCTGTGTCCGATGTAAATAACAACACAAAACTTGTATAGAAGGTAAGTAAATGACCTATGTTAACAACATAGCACGTTCCAAGATAATTTATGGATGTTACTCCATCTCTATGTAAGTATAGCAAAAGACAGGCTCTCTAAGTGCTGTCAGAGAGGTGGTAAGGTCAACAGGAGCATTTTATAAAGGAACGTATTACGAAACAAGTTTATAGTGAATCAACAGGAAATAAACAGTTTGCGGTTCATTTAGTCAAAAGTATAAAGGAGATGTCATATTTTGACCTTATGCAAAGTGCGGGCCCAGCAGGGAAGAAGTTAAAATAAATAAATATTCGACTATATGTCACTTACTGTATGACTTAAGTCTTGCCTAGTTTTTATATCTTTTGCACATAGCCATGCGAAATATGAAATCTTTCTTGGAGAAAAAGGACATATTTTTGGAAACACCCACTAATTTTACGTAAGTAACTGCGTCATTTTCTAGAGGTATTCACGAAACGTAGGTACTAATACGTTCGTCAGTTTTCAGCAAAGAACTGCCTTGCAAAAATGCAAGAGGTAATGGGTAAGATATCGGTACTCTCTCCCTTCAAACTGCATGGAGCGCCGTTTTTCAGGGAACTTTCTCAAAGCGCTTCCTGCTCGCAAGAAAAACGGCGGCAGTCCTTGGCTCGCATCCAGCGGCTAGTAGTCTACCAGGGGGCAGCACAAAGCCTGGAGCTGGAGCAGGACCGCCTTCCAGCACGCAGCCGGTATAAAAGAAAAGTTATGCCTTTGTCCGCGGCGTGGCCGCTAGAGTGCTCGGAGCGAGTAAACCTGTACACAACTGCACGTACTCCCCAAAGTTTCCCAGGAAGAGGAGGTTCGTCGACAGATGTATTCTATACAGAACTTTTGAGCACTACAGGAACTATACTATAAAGCACGGTATCAGTGGTGCTTCAGAAGACAATGATATTCTGTGCTCCTGGTGTTTCTGTGTCCTTGATGACTGTCCGAATGCGGTTACTGAACAGCGAATTACTGTCGTTACGGCCAAACAATTGGCCATTAAATCAACGCATAGCGTCGAAGCGATATACCTTCTGTCATTTGTCAAACCTTGAGATACGATACACTGAAAGCAAACTGCTACTCTTGTGCTCAACATTATGTTATTTTACTGTCTCAGATATTTCTGCGGAATCCGTTATTCATTTCCACTTCTTGGGAATGTAACCAATGATTAATGTGAAGATTTTGGTTAATTTCTGTCTATTGACTGACACAAGGCGGTAATTCTTAATTGTTAAGACAGCTATTTTATCTGCCCGTTTGTTATTTGACGTTTGTAACTATTGTACTAAAGAAATTAATCCAAAAATGTCAGCAACCGTTGGAAACTGATTCTGTGGTATTAAAAAAGGAAAATTATATGACAGTTTACAGCTTTCATTCAGTCTTCATTCTCTAAAGTATTGTCATATATTATGTGACCCTCAGGCCAAATAACAATACTGTCCTTGAAATTTCTTCAAGAGTACACAGTTGTTGTGTAGGTAATTAGCAGAATCTAAAAGAATATTTTGATTCAGTGTATTTAAAAAATAATGTGAATAAGGTTACTACATTCACTTTGGCAGGAAAAGAAGCTCGTTATCTACTGCACAGAACAGACGACTATGATTCTCCTTATATAGATTAAAATATATATCTTATATGCCACTTAAGCGTAGGTCTAGTTCTCAATGACGTGTAGTCTCTCGTGGTGTACTTAGATGTCGTCTTCATGTCTGTAAACTTTTTTTCTAATAATGCACTTTTAGGATCTTCTGAAACAGCTGAGAAATACACACAGCTTCAAAAGCATCTCCAGCTTTTGTCCTTATACATTTTTCTGTTTAAGAGTTTGATCGGGTAGGATATGGGACAGTTGAGAAATACTTACAGCTTCAAAAAAATCTCCAGCTTCTATACTTATACATTTTTCCGTTTAAGAGTTTGGTCAGGTAGAATATGGGACATATACTGTGTAAACGATGTTTTCTGAACTGAGTGTCCGAAAATAATACGAGGGTCGTCGTATTTGGAAGTGCGCGTTATAACATGCGTGGTTGTAGTCCAAGCATTCTGTGACGCCTAATGTTAAATTAGGAGAAACTATTGCTTGAAAACAATAAATATGAGATGTAGATCAATATTAAAATGTTGTTTTTCATGTATCCGATCCAAAAATGTCAAAATGGCTAGAAAAATCCGCAAAGTTGCTAAAAATGATTTTTTATTAAATAAGTAAAAAATTATAGCACGGATATAAAAATGTTAAATGGGGAAGTTGTGGAGCTTAAAAAGATGCATCGATTGGCTTCTGTTGATTTTTTTTATAGTTGTCGATTGCATTCTATCGTTTTCATAACTATCAAAAAACTGGTTAAAACTGGATTCTCTATAGCTTGTAACATTCACGTTAGCATTCACGTTAGCACGTTGTTTAGGACAGTAAAAATGATCATTGTTTTTCGAGATCTATCGGAAAGGTGTTTTGGTAATTGGTTAGGTCCAAATTACTTCGAAGAACTTCAACTTTTTTGGGGCTTGTTTTTTTAACTATTTTCATTTTTTATTTATGAAAATAACCTTTGAAGGAAGAAGTTTCACATTTGTCACGAGTTTACAAAAAATAGTTTTTCGATCTTCTCAAGCCAAGACATTTTTTCACAGAAGAATCTAATGGACTCATGTGACATTTTTGCGTCAACACGAGCTGGCGCCCTTCCAAATTGCAAGTTTCTCAATGTCATTTTTCGATCCTTACAATTAATGAAATCATAAGAACTGTTTAATAGCAAGCTAGCACAGCTCTTTGGAAGAAAACTAAGCTAAAACCATTACTGTAGGGCCATCCACTGGCAAGATCTAGCAAATTATGGAATGCCTTTTTTTTAAGAAAATCTCTATATCCGAAATAATAACTAATATTTTTAATTTTTTCAAACACTTACTTTACCGAGAGCTGCACTTACAGTAGATAGCAAGCATGAGATCGTGAATATTAACGAGTTACAGAAAAAAACAGTTTTTAATCGTTTATCCCGATAGATCGCGAAAAGAAATAAAGCAGTCAGTACATAAACAATATCAACATAAAACAATCGATACTTGTTTATATGCCCCTAACTTTCCCATTTAACGTTTTCCTGTCTCTGTCATAGTTTTATTTACTTATTTAAGAAAAATCGTTTTTGGGACTTTGCGGATTTTTTGGTAATATTTGACAACTTGGCTTGTGTTAGGTAAAAAAGCGAAACGCCATTTAACATTTAATCATCAATATGTTCTTTCTGTCAAGTAATTACATTTTCAATCACTTCTTCATAATACTTGGACTACTGTTGTCCCTAGATGTTTCTAAGAGTGTAGGCGTAATATCTGAACTCTCTGCTATAGATACGTTTCTATTGAACGCAGCACAAAGCGGAAACAACATTAAGAGTGAATTATTTCAGCTACTTAGATAACACGTAAAGAAATTACCTTAATAAAGCATATAAAACGATGCATAATAGAATCACAGATTATATTTCCATGTTTCAGTAACTTAACTGTATACAATTAAACAATATTTTCGGTTTATTGCCAAACGGTAGCACTATGACCTTGTTGTTCTCTTTCGAACATGGGCAGATCCAGTACAATGCTGTTTATCATTTTTATTTTGTTGACATGGCGTCAACTCCTGTTTCGTGCTTGCTTTTATGGGGGGAAACGATATGAGCCAATTAGGAGTATTCCTGACTAAATTCACTATTTGGAATTGGATAACACTGACACGGAAGAAGTATTGGCAACTGACGCAGAGAATGACATCGTTGAACCAGATATTATTCTGGGAACTTCCAGTTTAGTTGTTTCTGACGCTGATGACGATGGTGAACAAGAACAAGAGAAAAAGGAAGAACATGATGAAAATAATCGGTTGAAATGATAATGTAGCCAGAGACCTGCAAAGCTCAGTAGTAGCTTTAACTTCATTTCCGTGAGAAATTTCCATGCCAGAATGAACTGGTACACTTGGCATGCCATCTTGTGCTCTGTGCAAAAGAGTATTTTCATACCTAGAATCCACGGACTAGAAAAAAATGCTACTTCAGTAATGATTCTGAGCTGAAGTAAATGGTGCATCGCAACGATGCGTATCCACTGTTGCCACGCTAAAAAGATAGACCCAGATTCTGACGGATGTCGTGAATTGTGTTTTTGGCGAAAATTCTGTTACATTTCAAATTCAGCAGCAGCTCTCTGGCTAGGTATTCGCTATAGACCTGGTGCACCACAGAGGTATGATGAACGATTCAGTGTCCTAATAACATAATACGCTTTTATTTCTCAAATATCAGTTTTCATGTAACACATCACTTTTGTTTTGATGTCAGTTTCTGTGCTTCAGTAAAATGATCTATATTGCACAAATCGTAATCCGTTTTATGCATGGCTCTGCGAAATACCTACGAGTTGAGCGAATCTTAAAAGCCAGATAAATAAGTATCACTGTTGTACCATGTAGGATATGCATTCGAGAGCTGGCAGTGAAATCGACATGGCTGCAAGCGGATGGCAGCGTGGTCACATTGCGTCCACGAGGAGTGGACTGAGAAAGCACTCATCATTATGTTCCATTACGATGCTTGCACTTAGTCTTGCACTCCTACGACCGCATTCAATACTGTTCGCTACGCCTGCATCGCGAAATACCTCCACTACGTATCCATAGAACACACGTCACTACCATTAGCAGACGAGTACTGCTGAAATAGACCAGTACGTGTAAATTCAATGAGATCACCACAATATTTGTTTTCGGTGTATCAGAGGGTAGAGAAGTGGTAAAAATCGTATAGTGATCTCTACCAGGTGATATTAACAATGTTCTTATATTTCATAGTTTTACTCCATTGGATGATACTACTCTAAGTACAGTTCAGTTAAACTGAACTGGGATACATGGTGAAGACAACTTCTACTGCAAAAATAAGACGCAATTTCAGATGTGCGAGCAGGATTACATATGGCTTTAAACATCATACGTGGGGAGATCCGGTTATTATGGAGGGACGATTAGTGTTTACAGTAAACAGTAATGGAAACTATGTATGTGTTGGAGTACTGGCCAAAATCACTGTAACTGCATGTTCTGGGCAGTGGAGGAAGGTGAGAGATGATGCATATACATATAACTAATGAGTCTTAATAGCGGAAGGAGGTTGCATTACAGAGACTTGGTGTCAAGATGAAGCTCCCATATATCCTTACGCATGAGCAATACCACCTAACATCAAACCATCAATCCATGATTGCTGTCATACCCAGAACCCTAACCCCGCACCCCACATGCAGTTAGGCCTTGTAACCCATAGAAATGATTGTACCTTGGAAAGACAGAGTGTTGTAATAATGTTGACTGTGTCCAGAGATTTCGAGATCAGGACACTTAATCAGGCTAGCATTTCAGGTCATCTGGAGTGGTACTTGAATGCTGGTTCCTGTCTAGTAAGCCATTAGGTTTGCAAAGATAAGCATGTTTGGGACGATGCTTGGCTTTCTGCTATACACTCATCTTTGGGGTCACAAACACAGAAAATTTCGACATTTAGCAGTTTACATGATTAATATTGTTTCTTGTATTATTTCAGTTAATGTCATTGGCTGAGAGCATCACGGAATCGACGCGACGAGACGTTTTGTTGACGTGACATATCGTCGAAAGCAGTGGTTTGGAACACATGTATTAGGTGAAATGCATTAAAATTATGGAAAACCTGGTAAACTTTGCGAAAATATGTTAAATTTAGAAGAAACAATAAAAATTAGGGTAATTACACCTATGCAATTGACAACTGATTTCCATACCACTCGTACTCTATGGGTTTAAGTCCTGCATAACACACACCGTTCCAAATGCAGTTATGTCTTGTAAGTGATAAAAATGAAAGACACTTTGTCCAGAGACTTGGAGAGTAGGATGACCAACACCCAGGACACCAAAACAATGATCATGTATCTGGGTGCAGTATGAAGAATCAATACTCTTGGTCTCTTCCGAAATTGAACACCATGACATCTGCTGCCAATGCTTCCACTTTCATATGTTGTGATACCTTCCACATTTTTGTCAATAAGAAAAACTACATCTGTTTTTTATATCCAACACTCTGAGTTGTGGGAGCAGCACACCCTGCACCATGCGATGTCCTGCTGAGAGTGCCTATGATTCGAAATGTGTCAATATCGTTTTAGTATCTGACATAGTCCTCTGACTCATGGTACAAAAAAAGAATGTGTGACAGTGTACAAAGCTGTAGTCATACACTACTTGAATGTATCTGTATCAAACCGTTTACAATACTACAACACAGAAACCCTCTAATGTGATTGACAGTCTGTGGGAAACTGTCTTCTTCCAGTACAGGTGAGAAAACTTTTCACAGGTCTGTGGAAGCAACTTTGCTCACTGGCCAGCAGTTGCAGTAAACCAATATGTGTATACTTATGGGACTGTCACATATGCTTGGTGTCGACATGGCGACGGTATTTGTTTCTGGTGTATTGGAAAAGAGATATGTGGTAGGAATCTTATTGAGCTCACAGCTTTACTCAGTCGGATAGGATAAAAATAAAGAGGGTAGAGATAAAGAGAGAGACACCAAAATTGTAGTATTGTAGGTTGCTTTTGTAAGTAAAAAAAGACTGTGGGTTTCTTTTTTTCCAATATTCAAACAGATAACATGAAAGTTACTGCTCGTTATTGATATTAAATGTGTCTGAAATTCATGTAATACCCACATACATGACAATTTATTTACAGGACTTCCACACACTTTAATTTTGAACACAAAGAACCCTCTCAACTATGCAAATTTCCACATCTAACACCAATAAATTGGATGAGTCTCTTCTCGTGGAGCCATGACTGCTTTAATATCATTGCGAATATGTTTCATTTTATATCTGGACTATTATAAGTGGTAAGATGCTGTTGGATACATGTGTTCCACTTCAAATTTCCATCTCGCAATACCTTACAACAGAGATGTTTACGTAGACTAGACGTTTGTTGACGTTAACTTATATGGATGTTCCGAAATAAGAAGAACTTTCTGCAGTGATCGGTAGTTTTCACAGCAAATTATTGGAAATTTTCGATTCCTTTAGGATGTATTATCGATTTTATACATGGTGGACATATACAAGACATGTGTGATAGGTTTGTATGAATCAGATGTACTGTTTTGAGCTCCAAGGTTGGCAGTTTGCGTATCCGTCAGACACAACAGTATCACCGAGTATGCTCGTGGGTTTACTGAGTTGGATGTTACGAAAAAACGAGCTGGAGGAATTCGAGTTGTAGCATCCTATCAGATGTAAACTTACTTTTATTTACAACATGCAAATAAAGAGCATAAAGGATGCTGTTCTGTATTCATGTTTGTGTATATGAAATATATGTAATACCCACATGCATGACAATTTATTTGTAAGCCTCTTACAGGCACTAGCTATGACTGCTTGGCTGCCGAAAGTGGCCTGTGGCAATGGGTGCAGTAGTTGTCCGAAACTAGTGCATTCAGCAGCAACCATCTGCAGTGATCTCAGTGGTCACTGGTCATGGCGCCTAACCCTCCGATGAGTGCAGCCCTCTTAAGGAGGGTTCCTCTTAAGGAGATTTGGCTTTGTTCTATCCATGACAAGTAGTTAAGTATGTTCCTATTGCTCCATGCATTCTATCCATGACAAGTAGTTAAGTATGTTCCTATTGCTCCATGCATTGACAACTTCTAGAAATACTTTTGATTTCGGAAGATCTGAAAAGTATATCATTGCCAACCCAGAACCGACGACAGCAGAGCATCGGCAGCAACTCACCGTCTGTGAGTGATTAGAACAGGGCCTGGGAAAGTAGTATCCCTACCTATGGGAGGGTCCTGTTGCAGCTCAGAAACAGCATATCATTGTGAACCCAACACTGACCACAGCAGAACACCTGCAGTGGATGGACATCTTTGGGTAATATCACTGAAAGGTTAGAAAACCAGTATCCCTACGCATTGGGAGGGGGGTGGAGGGGGGAGAGGGATAGTTTTAAAAAATGGCTCTGAGCACTATGGGACTTAACTGCTGTGGTCATCAGTCCCCTAGAACTTAGAACTACTTAAACCTAACTAACCTAAGGACATCACACGCATCCATGCCCAAGGCAGGATTCGAACCTGCGACCGTAGCGGTGACGCGGCTCCAGACTGTAGCACCTAGAACCGCACGGCCACTCCAGCCGGCTGAGAGGGAGAGTGAAGGAGAGGTAGATGCGAGGACAAAACTGGTTGTAGGCTATTTGTATCTACACATCGAGTTGAAGACACATGCTCTGTTCTGGAGGAAGCTCTCTTTTTTCCGATAGTTGTATGATGCTATTACAGTATTTTATCTTCGTGTGGAAGCATAGATGTGATGGACTCCTTGTCTCTATTGCGTTTTTTTTTTCTGTCGTTTACGATTATTGCATCTTTCTCTTCTTAAGACACAGTGGTATCATTCACTCATAAGAAAAACACGTCTATCCATCGTCGACTGTTTGTTCAGTATTGGTTATAGTGCTGTTTGGCCCTACCAGCGTTACACTGGGTCAATGCTCACGATAGTGTGTGGAACTCTATACACGATTTTCACTGTCACGGTACTAATTTTAAAAGTGTTAGGCTACACCTTTAAGACGAAATGAGGTGAGGACTGTCGGTAAAATATTCATTGTAGTTAGTATAACAATCACACCTGAAGAATACGCGTTGGGAATACTTTATGTAGAAAATGAGCTTTCGTGTTTATTCATTTACTTTTGTAAAACAGATGAGATGACATAACAGCAGTAGAGCTGTTAAGAACGGCGACACTGACATGCAGTGTTTTACTCTATGAGAAGCAAGTGGCCCTTTGTAAAAGTCCTCTATCATATAGTCCTCTGTCATCTGTATAGCAGGAATCTATTGCTTTCAAATTAACAAACCACAATGGGTTTGTGTGGAAATTCTTTCCATACCATGTTTCAATCACCCATATAGGCACCTAGAGCATTGTCGACAATGCATTTCACTTAGGTGAACTGCCTTCGGTCAGTTTACATGAATAAATAGAAAAAATATATATAAGTACAAAAAATGGCTCTGAGCACTATGGGACTCAACTGCTGAGGTCATTAGTCCCCTAGAACTTAGAACTAGTTAAACCTAACTAACCTAAGGACATCACAAACATCCATGCCCGAGGCAGGATTCGAACCTGCGACCGTAGCGGTCTTGCGGTTCCAGACTGCAGCGCCTTTAACCGCACGGCCACTTCGGCCGGCATATATATAAGTGAGGGCGGGTTATAACTGCATGTTGTAGCAGAAGTTATCGAGTGCCGACACTGATGTCCACCTGTCATGAGCAGTGTAGGTGGATTGGCATACAGTGAGATGACTGATATAAATATCTGTGCGTATTTCATTTACGCAGGACGTACTATTTCAGTGACTTTTCCTACATGAGTCTGATTTTACATGGTATCACATTCTAACAGTGCCGGCCCATCCACAACATTTGGAAGCACGCTGCTCTTCACCATTAAGTTCTTCAACAATGATGGAGAGTCAGGTAATTCGCTATTGTTCCAAGGGGGCGAGTCTTTCCGAGAAATACGAAAAGTTTGTAGGAAGCGACCTGTTATTCAGTCTCCTGTCCCTTGTGATTGATGACTGCAGACCGAAAGCTGTATAACAGTGTCAGCAGGTGTATCTCTTTGTGTACCATCAGTGACAGGTAAAATTGAGACTGGAAAACAGATATCCTAACTTACTGTGCGAGGAAATCGAGGGAGGAAAGAACATAGGAAGGGAGGTAAGACTGTTTCTAACCTGCGTAGTCAATATCCACACATGGAGGTGAATGCATGTGCTGCTGCCTCACCTCTCCCATGCGAGGTCTTTTGGGGTCCATTTTTGTTGTAGTTGTGATATTACAGTGATTTAGTACAATTCATAGTTTGTTAGTTGCCGTATGGTGCATTATTTTACCATATTGTTTTTTCACAACAATTTTCATGTTTAATTAGAGTCATTTTCCATCACTTGTGGTAGTGTGTATAGGCCTTTTTACACTTCAGTGGTGCTTCACTGCCCTATCCCTTCTTACCATGTACCTAGTTACTAGTTCCTCAATAGCTATACACTTGTAGCTCGACATGAGGCCAATTGTCTGACAGCTGCTGTACGACAGTTCCCTGACTATGATAGCGGTATTGTGGACTACGGCACACAGAAAGGTGAACATGCACATACACGCGATCGGAAAGAGGAACAAAACCCGTTTCAAGCATCCTGAAGCCCCATACGCGACTAGTACTCTGGTTCATTCTGTCTGGGGTAGCGGAATTGGACGAAATTGTCTCCTGCACTGTGAACTGACCAGCCATTTTAAGAAACATTAGCAGCTCCAGCACAAGCAATAGTCTCTATGAGTTGCGAAAAGCACTTTCAATCAGTAATACTGCATAACCATTATTCGCTGAAGAGCATGATTCCTGCCCTCATCCGTTGCAACTTCCTTCCATTCCTCATGTAGGAAGCTATGGGTGCAGTCCTTAGCTACTCGTATATGCAGACTGGTAATCCCCTTATTAAACTCCTCTTTGTTCAGCATCAGTATTAGGTAATTAAACACATTTCGCACCAAAAATAAAGGCACTGTTTCCATTTGTAGCCTTTTTTCCTCACATTCAAAAGTAGGGGAGGAGATGCAGCTGTAAAACAATCCAGCAGCAGGATAGCACTCTCAAAAATAAATACAGTAAATATATGAAGACTGCACCTTACACACTTCCTCTCCAGGAGTTCAGCACAGATTTTCATTTTCCCAACAATCCCCTAGTGAAGTTTCGGAGTTTAAGCAGGTGGAGGGAAAGAGTAAGTCAGGGAGGGGAGGAAAGTGGGGGAGGGGGGGAAGGGGTGGTGCCTTAACAATGGGACGTTGCTGTATCTGCTTTCCATGGAGAGGAGGAGCAGAGACTGTCCATGGAGAGCCGCCATCATGAAAAAAATTGGCAACAGTACTAACTGTCCTCCCTTTTTGATTTGTTCTCCTACGTCTAGTGACACCCTGAGTTGCTGAAACCGAACTTGCAATAGTATTTACACACAATTAATGTAATAAGTTTCAGCAACACAGTTCCTACTATATTTTACTTTGGCTCTCCAGCAATTTAATTTTTTATATATCCACGCCAACTGCTAACATCAGCAAGGCTTACGTGGCAGGAAACTTCTCAAGGTGCCTCCTCTAAATACGGTTCATGGTGGGGCTCGTGTCGCTTTGGCACGAAACCACTCTTTGCAAATGGTTGTCAAATAAATACTTTAAAAACTTTACCTGCCACGCAGTAGGCTGACATATACAGAATATTGCATAACAGTTATACCATGCACTCAGTCAAAATATAACTGAAACTGATAGTAAGACAGCTTGTGCTCCCTTTTTAATGACCTCGCTGTCGACGGAACGTTAAATTCTAATGTTCTCCTCCTCGAAACATTCGGTGATACAGTGAGAGGAAATGTTTTGTTGAGTTCATGTTTAAAGATAATGTCAACCCCTATTTTTTAAAAACAAGGATAAACAGGTTAATCATTTTTAAACATGGGAAGTTTTGCGTTCGTGAAGATTGAACTTTTAATGTTTTTAAGTTTGTATACACACAGCTTGAAGTAAGCTTTAGCACTTTCTCACGCAACCTGTAAGGTCAAATGTTAGGGCACATTGCGAAGTATCAAACTAAATTCATTAAAACTAATGAGCACTAACAGTGATGAGAATGCATGAGCCATGCTAAAATAAGCGATATCCCATCATCTTGTTTCACAAGAGAACTTGCGGGACATCACAGGGTCTGCTGTGAAGGAATAGGACTAAGCCCGTTAGAAAGTGTCTCCAATTACGAAGATGTCAACTTGGTCCATAAACAATGTGTTACGGAAGATGGTAGTGTGAAGAATTTGTGGTGTTTGTACTGGAAGCTTTAGTAAGTTTTTTTCTACTGTTTATAATTGGGAATGTCTTTATCTTGTTTACATTTGCTTCTTATGACTGTACCTGACACAACGAGACCATGCGGCATATATTTACCCACTGTACATACCAAATGCACAGTTCGTGTCTTTGATAACAGCAGAATGACGGCTGGATGACCACGTAGGGTAAATGAGATTGTGACACGGATCTGTACGAAGTAATTTTATTCTAGTGTCTGGATATGTATGATCTGTATTATTGTCCAACCAAGTTGTTGTATAAGAAACAGCGTATAAGAAAGAGTATCAGGTGTACTTTGAAATTTATAAAAGGAACAGATATGATGACCAGATTCACTCAGGCGTTACAATGGAAGCAAAGCTGCAAATTACTGAACACAAATGGTCTGTAGTGTCTACGACTGCCTGATCGTCTCAGGTCGCGATGTGACTTACTTTTGCTCAGTGGAAAACGTTTTGTCTGTGTTTATCCGAGTCATTTAGTCATATTTCAATTACGACGTAGATTAAGTTTACATTTATTTATGATTTGTAGTGTATTAACCGTATGTCGCAAGTACAGCGCGTAAAGTAATCTTCAGTTTAGTATAGTTAGTCTGCTACGCTCCACTCGATGACTAATTAAGCTAATGCCATTTAAATTCAAACTTATTGTTTCGGTATAGCTCTGCGCTCTTCCCCGGTCTATATTAATACTTTCTTACACTTGTGATGTAAAAACGTCCCTGTTCTAGTTGCACGGGCATCTCGATTGTTGGTTAAATTCGGTGAGTCGATATCGTAGGCATTTCACGGTCAAGCAGTAAGCCCATACGACCCGATGCATAGTACGGTTTCGTCATTAGTTACAAAAAGGCTTAGGCATACATAAATACAGAAGCACGTAAGAATTAAATAGCGTTTTGAGGACTTATACCCACACCTCGGTGTTATCTGTCATCTATAGTTTCGATTCGCAGCCAATTGTTCATAAGGGTACAGTATCCAAAAACGGTCGTTCACACGTACTGACACAGCACACTCTAGTGCAGATTGAATTAGTCATTCTGATTTCACTGTACTGTGTGCAATGTTGAAACCTAGCAAAATGTAGGTGAATGAATGTTACAATCGATCCAGTGGTTTAAGAGAAGGCGTGGAACAACACACACAACTAAACGCCAATTTACTGATTCATACTCACTGCAGCTCTTCGATATTCCATTCATTACAAAGATGAATTTTCAAGCCATTGCTTCTAGTGTGCGAGGTCACCTTTATAGTTTCACGGTTGATACAACATGATATATGAGGCAGTGTTGTCAACTCTCCAAAACGAAATAAGCTCAATGTGCCTACAAAGAAAAGTTGAAATAAAACGAAGTATATATCTGTGCATTTCTTGCAGTAATTATGATGTGGAACATAGTCAAGGGTAGAAGGGCGTAGACGAAAATACAGTAAGGTAGATATTGTAGGGTAAGCCGGCCGCGGTGGTCTCGCGGTTCTAGGCGCGCAGTCCGGAACCGTGCGACTGCTACGGTCGCAGATTCGAATCCTGCCTCGGGCATGGATGTGTGTAATGTCCTTAGGTTAGTTAGGTTTAAGTAGTTCTAAGTTGTAGGGGACTGATGACCACAGCAGTTGAGTCCCATAGTGCTCAGAGCCATTTGAACCATTTGTTGTAGGGTAAGTCCAACTTTGCGAAGAACAATTGGATCAAATGTTACACACAAAGAAGGCAAAAATATATTCAACGCTTTTATTTTAAGGCTACTTCAGGATATAACTGTACCACGAAATCTTGCATCGTATCTTAAATGCATGTATGACGTTTCATTTTAATGTCTTCAGTAGTTTCATTTTAATGTCTTCAGTAGCTGGAACGGAAATGTATGTATCAAAAATGTAAAACTGCCGGAACGCACAAAAAAGCAAGAATTTAAAGGCCTGAATTCTGCACCTCTTTAGAGAAATGGTTTCTGGATGCACTTGTACTTCGAATGCGAATACAACAATAACAGATTTCATTTCTATGATATGCATGTAAAATATCAGCCCATTTTTTTAAAAAAATGTACTTAAATAAACATCTTTATGTTAGTTTCTACGAACAGCTTTCTTTTTCTCACAATAAATATATAAATAATGTTTCGGCAAGGTGCAGCCGGCTGCTGTGGCCGAGCGGTTCTAGGCGCTTCAGTCTGGATCCGCGCTACCGCTACGGTCGCAGGTTCGAATCCTGCCTCGGGCGTGGATGTATGTGATGTCCTTTGCTTAGTTAGGTTTAAGCAGTTCTAAGTTCTAGGGGACTGATGACCTAAGATGTAGGGTCCCATAGTGCTCAGAACCATTTGAACCATCTTTTCAGCTAGGTTCAGGAAGAACTTAGCAATGACTGCATTGTAATATAATATTGTCTCTTACACTTCGCAAACAACTGCACTGATTGGACGTTCTATGTTCCTCTCCTCAGCTCAACCGCTGGCACGTTGTTTATTGCAGCCGTGGAATGACTGACTGCTGATTAATACTGCATATATCAAACGTTGCTTTGCTTACAACAACGTACTTCATTATTGTGAGGCTGCAACACATCGCTGATGTCAGCTATGCTGCAACATTGTTTCTAGTAATGCTCTCAGTTGTGGCTGTACTATGCTGACGAGCCCGGAAAACACACCAACACACTTGTAGTTTGCTTTGTTGTGCTTTTTAATTCGGTCTAACGACACATTTTCATGGAATACTAAAGCATGTTTTGAAGTCCTAGTTCATTGAACACAGTTTTCTATAGTTAACATGGATTTTCGTGGTTATTTCTAGTGAAGGAAAAAATCTACAAAAGAAGGCAGATGCCTGTGAACAAGTCATACTTCCGGACGCCAGCTAAAGCACTCACTTGCCAGATAAACGGTATTAAAAAGTAACCAGAGTTAGCTCTAAAACAACTGGTTTGGCAACACTGCTTTGAGGTGCATAAAAAAGTTGGTTAAGCACATCTGGTGGTTAAGCACATCCGTGCACAACAGTGAGTCCTACGTTGGCATATTTTTGGGGCAAGAGAAGCTGTATAGCGCTTTGTCTCACTCACTCGTAAGTGATATCACCTAGTTTCAAAACCACGTATGTCAACTAAATTTAACTAAGACACTCTGCCTTTTGGCTTCTGTATCGGGTTCATCGGCCGACGTTCGTCTGATGATTCTTTTGACGTTTCGCCAGCGTGACTGGCTACATTGTCAAGTTTTAACTCTTCATTGCTGGTGGTGGACTGGAGCCGAGCTCGCGACGGCAGACTAAGTACCTGGCGCGCCAACGTCCAAGGACTTCTCAGCGGTTATTTCCGGTGCGGTTCTCCTGTTGCTACTGACAATGGTCCTTCGCTGCAGCACAGGAAGCCAGGATCCGTTTACCTTGATGCTTTCTTCTTTCTCATAGAAGCTGTTCTCGTGTTTGTGTTTCTCTATAGCCTGAGCAAGCGGGTGCTGCTCTATATCCAGAATTCCCGTGTCGGCGAATTTTGTTACGTGGTCGTTCTCACACAGCGTGTGCTGTGCCAGGGTAGATTTCTCCAACTGCCCCATCCTACAATGACGCTTATGTTCTGCGATCCTGGTGTTGACTGATAGTCCAGTCATTCCAAGATAAGCTCCTCCTCATGCGCATGGGATGCGGTATATTCCCGACATTCCAGGTTGGCCCCGTTTTTATTCTTTGCCGATCTGAGACACTCTTTCATCTTTGTCGGTTTTGTAGATAGTCTTTACGCTATGTTTGCCCAATAAGCGGCTGATTCTGTCCGTCGCTCTGGGAATGTATGGCAGAACTTAGCCCAGTGTTTGACGCTGTTACACTTCTAATACAACGTACGGAATACCCATTTCTCCTCCGAACACTATCCAGGTGTTGCATTTTGCGTCTGACGTGCTGAAGCTTACATATTCGTCTTGCCCGCGTTACGCGCGTTTTAATCGTGCCTCTATTCTGGCTGGAAGTGACACCTACTACATAATGTAAAAACATATTGTTAATTACACTATCACAGTAGTCTGCTACACGAGGCACTGTCGTAACTTCGGACCCGCAAAGCGGCGGCGGGTCCGTCAGCGGCCGCAGATTGCCACAGAGTGAAGTGGTGGGCGGAGGTGGAGCTTTCCTGCTGTGTCCACGATTGCGCGAAAACCGTTGCCGGCCAGAGCAGCACCAACTTGTCCTGCGTGCTCAGACTAGCATTCATCGGCAGGTGGTGTCGAATGTGGCTCCTGAAAATACCGTTGAGAACTCTTCACCCAAAGTGCTTCTGCTGCCGGTCTGGGAGCACTGTCCACCGTTCTGTTTTTACGAGATGGACAAGTTACAAGTCTATCAGCGGCACAACTATTTTGTACAGATGCAAAAAAAAATAAATAAAAAATAAAACATACAGCGACTACACTGCAGTGACAGTTAGACCCTGCAAAAGTGGTCTACATATCATGAAATACGGAAACTATCGCCAAAGTCACTTCCTCAATAACACTTCTCTGCTACTGCCGAGGAAAGCTTGAAATTTTCAGTCAGAAACCGATATGCAACCACGCTATATTACCACATACCATATAAATGTAGTAAATGCAGTTCGTATCCTGCATCATAGAAAATCATCACTTCTGCATCTTGCATATAGTTGTCGTCCACCAGCACTCGTACATACACCGTGAAGACAAAGAGATGCCCCCCGACAAAAAAAAAAAAAAAAAAAAAAAAAGACACGAAAAACAGTCTATTGGCGGTACTGACTTTAAAGAGCTATGTTACTATCGTAAGCGATCTTGGTTCTACTGTCGGACGTAAGTATCACTAACGATATCCATGTAAGTTTTATCAACCGAGATATTGTATTTCTTGCGAATGAAGTGTTCTTCCACACAAATAACGAGAGACTGAATATAGATGGTGGTCGCTGGGGTTTTATCAACAGACCGAATGCGTGGGGTGCATGTCGCCAGCAGTGTAAGCTCGTAATAAAATCGCTGAATTTAGATAGTGATTTGGTTAGCTAATGTGGTACGAGCCGATATCTGTAACTCCCTCGTGCCGCCGCTGTATATTTCTCCAGTATTTGTTACACATTCTCTCTAAATCCCATGTCAGAGGTTCTGTGAAACGCCCTCTAGGTTATAGGTAAGTAAAGATGATGGTAGATTCAGAATCATTGTTCCAACAAAGCAGTTTATGTTCAAAGACTTTCCATGTGCCAGGAAGGCTGGGGCAGCTTGGAGCCCATGGCGGAATTCAATCTCTGTCAGTTATTTGCCTTTGAACGGGATTATCACGTGCAGTGGTCTTCTGCAGCTATTAACCGCGTAAACACTGCTTTGTTTGCAGTTCAGTCCAACCAGGCCTAACAGTGACACACTACACGAGGAGAAAAAGAGGTAGAGAGCACGTGTTTTGACAGAAATTTCTCAGGTACCAAGTATTGAAGAGTTGCCGTCACCTGATGCTTTTTTTCACGGATTAGTGTGGCATCAGATCTGTCAGTCGCGGGGCCTGAATGGACACCACTGCATGGTGTGGCCGCTGATGGAGAAATCGCTTTTTGGAGTCCCCGGTGCACCCTGACTCTGCACAGCCTGAATGGGTGGCACAAGCCAGTACTGGGTGCAGGTCAGTGAATGGTGCATTCTATAGATTGAAATACTGTTCAAAATGTGTATGAATCACTAAGGGACCAAATTGCTAAGAACATAGGTCCCTAGACTAACACACTACGTAAACTAACTTATATTGACTTCTGCTAAGAACAACAAACACACTCATGCCTGAGGGAGGACTCGAACCTCCGGCGGGAGTGGATGTGAAATCTGTGACATGGCGCCTCAAACCGCGTGGCCACTTCGGCAAAAGATTGTTAACAGTGTAATTACGTATGATGAGTGTTTCATGACGGTTTTCCTCGTGCAGTTACGATAAAAAAAAGTGATGTATTTAATTACTACTTTTCGAAGTATTTTACAATACATACATCTTCCCAAACAGCAGAGAATGATGAGTAAGTGAGATCCAACCCCTATAAATTGAATTTTGCAATTGAATTTCCTGTCGTGAGATCCTTCCTCTCCAGCACAGAGCCGCCAGTTTCCAGCTAGAGCATGTAGGAGAAGGGATGGAGGGTTTCCCAGAAGGAGGATGAGTTAATTAATTGACCAATTTAATTAATTTAATTGATATCAAAAGTGCCCTTGTACTGGCGAGGGAAATTCCTAGATGGACGGCGGAGCAGGAGGATAGGGGAGGAGGAGGGGGGAGGGATGGGTAGGGGAATAATAGGTGAAAGACCTGTCCATCAAATGGAAGGATTATCCCCAGGGGTCATAATACTCTTAGCAGAACAATAGATTAAGGAACTGGCAATCAAAAGAGAAAAACAGGTTTGCCCCTAAATGTGTACTTGCCTTTGAATGTAGGCAATCCAACTAACAAAATACATCTATGTCGGACTAGGCGCCTTACTGAAGGACATTTGCGAAAGACGTCATGACCGTCTAAGCTTGGTGTAATGGAGGGCGGTCACTTAAGAAACAAAAATCACGTTCACACTCGGAAGGACGAAATTTAGAGGCGAATGTTAGATACCTTATTTCACGGACTATAACACGCACTTCCTTCTTCCAAATTCAGGTGGTGTCTTATAATCGAAATTAATTAAAAATGCCTAGTGTGTGATTTAAAATTCTCGCCAGTCCGTAAGACTGGTTATATATCTGATGCCCTGTGGAACCTATTTCTATCTTGCAACTCTGTATTCAAGCAGCAGCAGCAATGCGCCGATGCGACGAACATGAGTTGCAGGGATTCACAAGCTTGCACACACTTTCTCCCTCCCACCCTACCGACACAAACCCAGAACAATGTCTAGCCGATGATGCGATATTGCAGGCTACGGTAGCAGTGAACATGAGCTGAAAGTGGTTTCTTGTCAGTAACTGTAAAATATTTTTTGTTACTAGTTACTTTCATGATGGAATAAAATAAAAGATATTCATATTATATGGGCTATGAATTGAAAGTAACTGCATATGAAGAAGAATATAGAAACAGAGCAGCTGGGCGGCATTTTGGCCTTCCACCAACAGAAAAAACCTTTCGCGATAGACGGGTTAGTAAAGAAGAACTGAAAGAAATGAGGAAGACTAACTGTGCAAATAGAGGAGTGAATGTAAAATGGTCTAAAATAGGAGATGACATATTAAACTGTCAGAATGGCATTGGAATTAATACAAAAATTGATTCAAGTACACGCTCGTAAGCTAGCGCTACAGTGGATCTTAATATACTTGAAGGGTGGAGTTGGTTTGTGAAGCGTCACAGACCTAGCAGGCAAACCAAAACAAAAATATCTTAGAAAATGACGCAAGAATCGAGAAAATATTGTGTTTTCATTATTTTATTATTCAATATAGAAAGAAAACCAGTGTGATATTAAGCCATACAGCGAATATGGACGAAACTCCTATAATATTTGATGGACCGAGTAACAGAACTGGTGCCATGAAAGATGCTAAAACAGCAAATATAGAAACAAAATGGCATAAAAAGTGCACTACGCTGTTATCCTTCCATGTTGCGCTGACGGTACAAAACTTAATCCAGTGATCATTTTGAAGCTCAAAACCATGCCAAAACCTTCTACAATACGTCCAGGTGTTGTTGTTTACGTACGTGACAAGTGTTACATGGACTAGGCTGGTATGAAATTATGGATTTACAGAGTGTGGGAGAGAAGGAACGGTGCTTTATTGAAGAAGAGTTCTCTTGTTGTGCTAGATCAGTTTAGGAGTCATTTGAAAAATCCTGTGGAAGAGAAACTGAGACATGGAAATACAGAGCTTCCTTCGCAACTGCAACCTCTTGATGTCTCGGTAATTAAACAATTTGATGAGTATATGAAAGAGGAATGGAAAAAATGGATGATAGATGAAACCCAACATGAATTCATGCCGAGAGGACCTACAACCAAACAAGTGTGTCGGTGGATAAGACAGTCGTGGTCTAGAGAGAGAGAAGACACTATTGTTAAATCTATCAAGAAGTTCGGCGTAAGTAACACTCTGGATGGCAGTGAAGAAGAAAATATGAAGAGGACAACGATGACGACAAAGAGGAGAAAGAAGAAGAAGAAAGTTCTGATCACGATTTTGAGAGGTTTTAAAGATGAGTTCGGTTTTATAAACTAAGAACGTTTTTAGTATGGCTTTGAAATATAATAATCAAAGTGTTAAAATTTTAATTTAAAAAATTGATTAAAAATTAAGGTGCGTCTTACACCCCGTAGCGTCTTACAGACGGAATTGCCTTCTAGGAACATTACTACATTTGATGTTAATAGGCATAAATGTCTAAGGTACGTGGAAAAGTCAACGAAAAGAGCTTTGAAAATCAATTGAAAATGTCCGAGATAGCGGTGGAAAGAAAAGGAAGAAGTTGTCTGGGAGGAGGGTCGGCCCGTAAACACAGAAGGAATTAATTCACCCGCGCAGTTTTTAAGTGTGCCATTCTGATTTAAGTTTTCTGCAGTTTTCCTAAATGACGTCAAGTGAAAATTGAAGTAACTTCTCCGACAACCCACTGCCTGCTCCGTTCCCCATTCTTGTCTGTCTCAGCGAGTGGTCCGATTCCGTCGTCGTGAATATCGAAAGAATTTCATAACGTATAGAGAGCTGCAGTGGCTTCTCGTAAAAGTACAAACCGGAAAAACGCATGTCTGTTAATGACGTAATTACTTCGTTGCTACCGTGGAGAAAAAGTGAACAGAACGTCACCATACGCGGAAACTATTTATTCTTTTTTTCTTCTTCTTTTTGTTTCCGTGCATAAGCTAGTAAGCGGAATTACGATGGTGAGAACTTTCGGATCCTCTGAATTTGCTAGTATACTTGAAAAAATAAATAGTCTTAAACCATTGCAAATATATATTCGACCGATTGAACATCGACTTTGAGTGCGAAAAATAGCAACTACGGCTGTGTTTATCAACAGCGTACTGTCGAACTGTGTTGACACTCTACAGACCACTTCTTCTGTGAGCATGAAATATTAAAACAGATTTACAACAGCTTTAAGTATGTTTCACACTAGACATAGTGCTTCACGTCGTATTCAATTCTCAGAACAAGTATTATTATTGTAAATATTTATGTCCACGTTAGCTGACGTACATAAATAATATTTAGGGGGAGGAATTATTTTTCTTGCCCAATGCTGATGTCGACTAAATTCTTGTTTCTGTTTCCATGACACTACCTGCATGTTTATACTAACGCTGCATATTTCAATAAAATACGTGTTGTCTGCTGTCAGTTGAGGTCTTTGGTGCCTACAAGCATTCAGGGTTTTTCTGAAGATGTGAAGGAAATAGCTTAATCAATTAATGTGACATTCCATGATTCAGGGAAGTGATGTGGTCTTTCTCTTGGCTCTGAGCAAGTTAACTAGGACAATAATCATTCCTAGCTACACCTTGTTGCAGTCTTACCACAAATTACTTCTCTTAAAAAATTTTTTTTCGAAATCTATATTCCTTTCATCTTTCTATGCCCGTACCATATTCATCCTTGCTGACCTTTCTTTATCTAACAGATACAGTACCAAGTCCACACATCTCTACTAAATACGTTCACCACCAACCACACTTCAACTAACAAGGGTACCTCCCCATCGCACTCCCCTCAGATTTAGTTATAAGTTGGCACAGTGGATAGGCCTTGAAAAACTGAACACAGATCAACCGAGAAAACAGGAAGAAGTTGTGTGGAACTATGAAAAAAATAAGTAAAATATGCAAAATGAGTAGTCCATGCCAAAGATATGCAACATCAAGGATAGTGCGAGCTCTGGAGCGCCGTGGTCTCGTGGTTAGGGTGAGTTGATGTGGAATGAGAGGTCCTTGGTTCAAGTTTTCCTTCGAGTGAAAAGATTACTTTCTTTATTTTCGCAAAGTTATGATCTGTCCGTTCGTTCATTGACGTCTCTGTTCACTGTAATAAGTTTAGTGTCTATGTTTTGCGACCGCACCGCAAAATCGTGCGATTAGTAGACGAAAGGACTAGCCTCTCCAATGGGAACCGAAAACATTTGATCGCAAGGTCATAGGTCAACCGATTCCTCCACAGGAAAACACGTCTGATATATTCTATACGACACATGACAGGAATATGTTGTCGACCCACCTAACTTGTAAACTTGGCGAATGGGTAAAAAGATCCTTCTACCTTGCCCGATTTGGGTTTTCTTGTGGATGTGATAATCACTCCCAAAAAAGTGATGAAATCACAAGAGTTTGTCTCATAAACTGCAACAAATGAATGCAACAGTTTCACAGTCGCACAGTTTTCCCTGTGCTCTGTCAAAATATATGTTTTTAACGTTTTCAAATTTTTCCGTGTGTACACCGTCAAATCGTGCATATGTCCAAGCAAATCTGGACATGTCCTGCAACATTGGAGAGCGAAGTTGATTGTGTGTGTGTGCCTGAACTTTGATAATTGTCTGAAAATAAAAAATTAAAATTTTCACTCGAGGGAAGACTTGAACCAAGGACCTCCTGTTCCATAGGTGCTCACGCCAACCACAGGACCCCAGCGCTACTGAGCTGGAACACTCCTTAATGTTGCCTATCTTGAACATGGACTACTCAGTTTGTATTTTTGCTTACTTTTTCCATAGTTCCACACAACGTCTTCCTGTTTTCTCGATTGATCTGTGTTCAGTTTCTCAAGGCCTATCCACTGTGCCAACTTATAACTAAATCTGAGGGGGTAGCGATGGGGAGGTTCCCTAGTAAGAATGTATCAGATTGCGCAGTGGCTAAAGATTGTGCCACGGCAAGACCAAATATTGTTTAACAGCAACGTAACTTGCTTTCTCTTTCTGACGTGCATGTCGATGACATACAAAAATCAAAATGAAATGGCAACGTTACAGCTTTCAATATGGGCGTAAAAGGGGAGCTGTAAAATAAACATAAAAATATTAATTGTAAATTTTAGGGTACAAGCAACCAAAGTTGAGGTTATCTAGCTGAGAAGCATTGCTCTTGTAGTATTTAATGGCAACTCGTAACTCATTAATGTACTCTGCTGTTTTCACGGACTTAGAAATGTTATTCAGATTACGTACTGTATCTCAATTACCTAACATGTACTGATTTTAAACTGCTGTTCCTCCATCCTAATCTTACTTTCATCGAATGCCTTTGCATACTTCCTATTGCGACAGAACAAAGGAGAGATACACAAAATGTATCACGTCCATCTCGTATGGTATTTCATCAACAATGATTTCCTTACTTACCGTTGTTCCTAGGGCTCCATTTTGTAGAAGTTTAATTCATGGTACAGCAACATTACGAATCCGTCCTTTCATTATGTTACAATGTCAGCTGACATGTAAGTTTGTGTTTCACTGAACAGAGACAAGAGTATATGGAAATGGCTTTCCTTGCGTAAATGAGTAAGTGACTGCCTAAATACTGTTACATTGTTTGCATTTCATATTCTGAGCTCAAATGCCGATACATGGGAGAGTTATCGTAATATCCGTCTACAGATATATACACAGATGTGAACACTACTGCCGTAATTTCCACGAAGTTGATAGCAACATGTGTCATGCTAATCACGCTTCAGTGAAAGTAGCATTTATGGAAGCAATTCAAGACACTTCATGTGCAATAGGGTGAAACGATGGCACACTGAAATCGAAAAGCAAACACCGAGGGATACTGTCCTTATTCCACTGAAGAGAGACCAAACACTTTTTTCTATAATTTCCCTTTTGGTCCACACAACTTCCACTTGCTATTTCAAACTTCATCGTAAGTTCACTTTCTTTGTTCTTATTACTTTGGTGCCTAAAGGTCGTTTGTTGTTAAAATAATCATTTTGGTGTACAGTTATCTTTCGAATATTTGAATCGTATAATGTTCAAGTTGTGCTAAGACGCCGAACTGGCATTCAGGAGAATGGATATTTAGATTCAAGTTCTCCTATTCACATCAAGGTTTTTCGTGTATTCCATAAATCATTTAAGATAAATTCCAGGATGATTTTTTCGAAAAGCCAATATTTATCGCGATTCTACCCAAATCCAAGTTTACGTATAGTTGTCGTTAACCTGTAATCTTCCTTTTGTATACAGTGTGTCCCAGAAGTAAAAGAGTGTAGTAAACATGGGCTCTACAATGAATATCATAACAAATTCCAGCACTTCTTCATCTTCGATCCTTTCCTTCTTCGATACTTTTCGTCTTCGAATCTCTTCTACTCTAAGCTCTTTGCTTTCCACACTTTGGAAGGAGGTAAGATGGGCCAAAATACTAAAAAGGTCTATTAACCATGGGCTCTTCTTACCTGTAGAGCTATGAGCACTTGTTCATTAGAAGAGATATGTTCCACACTAGCAAAGATGAACAAGTGCTCACAGCTTTTAGGGTATGCATTTAAGAACCCATGTTTCCTAGAAGCTTTGCTTCGAATGATGGTTCTTATTATATTCTCGAATACCGACCATTCTTGCAGGTACCACTTTATATGAATCAATTTTTTAATATTTTTAAAACATTCTAAGCACTTCTCTATAGATATTACAGCGATACTTGAAACGATTTGTGATGTGCCGATGGGACGAGCAGTTGTATTTCGTATTAGCAATTTGCAGCATGCTGTGGATTCGTTTGATGGTTCAAATGGCTCTGAGCACAATGGGAATTAACATCTGCGGTCATCAGTCCCCTAGAACTTATAATTACTTAAACCTAAATAACCTAAGGAGATCACACACATCAGTGCCAGAGGCAGGATTCGAACCTGCGACCGTAGCAGTCGCGCTGTTTCGGACTGAAGCGCCTTGAACCGCTCGGCCACCGCGGCCGGTAATTCGTCTGATTTCCAAAGACATAAACATTGGAAATAAACACATGATGTTAACAATACTGTAGTATATGTATTATAAAGGAAACAAGGGAAAAAAGTTCATTAATGAAACTGTAACATAATGAACTAATCCGGAGGAGCTTTTTCAAGCGCGTGTTCTTGCGAAAAGCTTTTAAAATTAATACAACATTTCCACTGGCAGAAGTGGATTCTGACCACAATTTACTGGTAATGAGCTGTGGATTGAAACTAAATAAATTCCAAACGGTTAGGAAATGATGAGATTGGACCCGGATAAGTTGAAAGAACCAGAAATTATTGGAAGTTGAAGAGGGAGCATTAGGCATCGATCGACTAGTACAAGGGAAAGGAATACAGTAAAAGACGAACGGGTAACTTTGACAGATTAAATAGTGACGGCAGCAGAGGATCAAACAGATAAAAGAGACAAGGTCTAGTAGCACTCGTTGGATAATACAATAAGATATTGAATTTAAGAAAGGGAAAAAACGAAGCAAGCGAAAGGAAATACAAACGACTGAAAAATAAGATTGACAGTAACTACAAAATGAATAAGCAGGAGTGGCTAGAGGACTAATGTTACGATTTAGGAGCATAGGTGAAATAAATAGAGCCTACAGAAAAATTAAAGAGGCTTTTGGAGGGAAAAAACAGCAGCTACATCAATATCAAGAGCTAAACAAGGAAGGGAAAGCTGAAAGGTGGAAGGAGCTTACAGAGGATGTATACAATGACGTTGGGCCACCAACAGTACCCACAAGAGTTTAGCCAACAACGCCCTTCTTCTACGTCAGTGTGGGAATATTGGCCTATGACTATGGCCCACCCATGGCAACCATAAGAACTGTAACAAATACTACCACTTATACAGCACGAACGTGGGAAAACTCCCCTTTATAAGAGGACGCGATACTCGTCTCTGATAGTGTTCTAGCAGAAGTGAACACCGGAAAATCCTGAGGAAGATCCCAGCCGAGGGGACGAAACGTCGATCGTTTTAGAGGAAATATGACTCGGCCTAATTACTTCAGTGGTGAATTAGTTGCTGGTCAGCCGCTAAGACAGAGTCAGCTGGACCTCGTGAGCTGTTGAACGACAGTCTGTGGCGCCAATGGCCGAGCTGTTGTGGACGTTAGCTGGAGAGCGGTCCGTGTCTTTTCCCCGTAGCCACAGAAGACGGCAACCACAGCCACATACAGAGAAGAGTGGTTTTGTATTACTGTAAATATCGAGTACGTTAATGAGCATGCCTTGTGAGACACGCAGATGCCTTGCTACGCTACGTGTACTTCTCTGAGACTCTTGGTGTATGACCTCCAGAATAGCTTCCTCAGTAGCTGGAGTACGATGTGTCCGTGGACGACCACAGTCACACGATAGTGGAAGGAGAGAACCTGACTCCCAAAGGTGCAGCTCCCGAAGACGAAGCACATTTTTATCTGGATGGCGTCGACGAGGATATCTAGCAGCATACTCACGAGCGGCAACACCAGCCTGGTTATCAGATGCAGCTAGGACCAGAAGCATATCCATATATTCATCGTTTGTGTATGCCGTACGCCTGCGACACTAGTTTAGAGGTTTACAATGAGAAAATTCGTGGGCGCGTTACTCCATTCACATCTAGTCCCTGTCTGGTGGACAGCGCGTACAGTATAAACACGCTGTCAGTTCTGCGCATTGTTCCACCTAACGTGCAGTACCCCTGTGACAGATATTGCTGTGCATGATTCATCCCAATACCGCTAATTGGCCGCGCGGGATTAGCCGAGTGGTCTTAGGTGCTGCAGTCATGGACTGTGCGGCTGGTCCCGGCGGAGGTTCGAGTCCTCCCTCAGGCATGGGTGTGTGTGTTTGGCCTTAGGATAATTTGGGTTAAGTAGTGTGTAAGCTTAGGGGCTGATGACCTTAGCAGTTAAGTCCCATAAGATTTCACACACACACACACACACACACACACACACACACCGCCGATTGTGAAATGTTCGGTTTCGAATTACACTATTTCCCTAACGGTAATAGACGTAGTGTTTCCACAATCCCATCAGTAGAATAACAATAATAATAATAATAGTAATGCATCGAGATACGTACTAAACAGTATGCAGTTATCTGACTCAATGTTGAAAGGCATAATTAGTGGTACCAAGGTACCACATAAATAGTAACCGAGTTTGGAGATTATTCGCAAAGTACGTTGCTAGTCCTACTGATAACGTAAGGCCATAACGAAATTTAATGGGCCTGAACAAGGCAAGAATAATAGTTGGTACTAATCCACGGGATCACTGGAAGATGGTTCAAAGAAAACGGATTTTGCATCTGGTAGATGACGTGGTGCGAATAAATTCACACCCACAAAGTGGAAAGGGCTTCTTTCAAAGCTGACCAATCCTCCATCTCTACGATTGTAGTATTAAGTGCAAATATTTTTTAGAAGACCGGCTGCAATCCCTGTTGACGATTAACATGCCAGATGCCGTACCACCTTGACTACATTTATCAAATAAAAAGCATATACCTCAACCCTGGATCGAATCTTCGACCTCGTGCGTGCAAACCCACAACTCTATATACTGCATGTGCACGAATTGTGCAGCACAACTCATACGTACTGACAGAGGTAATTACTATGCATGTGGTTTCAGTGTTGCTATATTGCCACTCTTTAATGTCCTTTTTCTGCCGGATTTACTCGCCGGAGGCAATTTTGTGACAGACATTTTTTTATCGCTGCCATGTGGGGAGTCGTGCTGCGAAGCGCAAGTGCGCAAATTTTGCTTCATCCTGCAAATCACCCCATTTCCTTGTTTTCTATCGATTTTACATAATAATTTTAGTTTTATTTGTGATTTTAATGCTCAGAAAAAGTGAGTTCCCTTTTCTCAAACAGCACATTTGCCCTGTTTGACATTTAACATTTTCTTTTCATAAAAATACTGGCTGGGTGTTTGTGTCTACTTATGCTCCTTTACTTCCTCATTGAAAGGTTAAAAATGGAGAGTCGACCACACTCTTTTACCAGGTTGCAGCTAAAAAAGTTCTATTAACATACCCTTAGGTTAAGAGTTTGTGTGAAGTTCAATGAAATGCTTTGAGTGTATACTTATCTTGCTGGTTTCTACGACTTTTCTCCACAAATTCTGTGTTACTTTGGTAGCGTAATATTAATTGCACCACTGCAGCAATCCCAGGAGTCAACGTGAAAGGCCGATGATATTAAATAATTTGCATCAACACATAGTTTGCAGATAGTGTTAATGTTTGTATTTTTCTAGAACATTCGTAAAATAAACAGCTCAAGGAAACTGATTTCACAGACCAGTACTCGAACTATCTGAAAACAACTGCCATTCTACCGCTGATATAGTTTCTTAACAATACGAGTTCTTTGAAAGTATTGTTCAATTAAGTCAAATTAATAGAGTTATAATTACAATCGGTTGTTTCGTAAGTAATTACTGTCACAATTTTCGATAAATGATTATAAAAAATGTGTTTCTAAAATTCTTTTTCAAATTTAGTATAGAAATTCTGCTTGAAAAATGTGACTAACAATACTGGATACAGAACAGTTAATATCTCGTTAATGACAAGAGGAATGTTGATAACAAAAGATTTTGAAGTACTTTGCTTAAGGCAGAAATAGGTTTTGCGATTCAAATTTTTTGTGAAATAATCGAATTGTTACGATTTCCTGTTTAATGACTGAACTGATTCCTTCGTGAATATTTTCTGATAGTTACACATATGAAATATTAGCTTTCCCTATAAATTTCGTAAAGTTGATGATTGCCCTAAGATACTATTCCACTAATGAAGGATTTCCGTCAATTGTATTTTAATTGCGTGTAGGTGACTCACTAATTTATGATTCCCGTTAATTTTATTTAAATGAGCTGTAGCTGACTAAATGGGTGTGTTATATTTTGTATATCTCGAGTGCAATGTCACTTGATACAATACAGAGCACGAAAAGTTGTATTTCAGCATTTGCTGTGCTGTGAAATGTGTATTGTATAATATGTAAAAGAGTGGTATCGAACATACAAGGATCTCCGTAGTATGTACTATCAGGGAGGTTTCTCAAGTTCGAAGAGAATAGGTCCATTTATTCATTCTCTTGTTGTAATCGCTCACAAAAATAGGACGAGTAACAAAGTTGAAATGTGAAGTTTTTCACTCGGGAATAGCTTTATTGCGCAGAGGCGTAGTTAGATACACTGGGAGATCCTGTGAGCTGTTTTAGGCGCTGCACACGCTACGCCGCTGCAGAGGCCAACGGCAGATGCACCTTGCCTCATGAATAACGGATGTAGTTAATCAAGCGTCCCGCGTTATTACTTAAATCTTACACGAAGTGTACTCCTACCATCCCATAGCAGGCTGCGTGTAGGCTCCCATGGTGCACAGCTTCCGCAACAAAGACATATATTATTCCGAATTTTTTTTTTGGTATTTTCTTCTTTCGAATATATAAACTCATTTTTATTTGCTCTGCACAATTGAATGCGTGGTCATAAATAATATTTAGGTAAAAACGAGTATTTATGTTCCACAAATCAAGGTGTGTGGGCTGCACGAGGATACCTATACGTTATTTCAGAATACATATATTCTTCACAACCAGTAAAAAGAAGAGAATTTCTTTAAGGCGCATAACTTATTTGATGCTACATTTATTTGTTCAAAATGAAACGAGAGTATTCTTAAATCGCTTTAAGAGAGTAGCCTTGTTTTAGATTCATTCCTGAAGATGTTACAGCTGTATGTCCTTGTGAAAATCGGTGTACGTCTCAAATTATTTACTTGTTTTGTTTGGGGTAAGACTAGATCAAAAGATAATAATTTTTACAGTTTATCTTAAGTTACAAACTAGTAACAAGGCCACGAATTTAGTCTGTTGATGCCTTCGTCATCACCAGGAACTCTGTCGACTTTCCAGGAAAAGTTCTGAGATGATATTCTCGAACTACATGGTGTACAGTCTGCCTTTCAGCGCCACAGTCTCCACTGGAAGAGGATATTATATTTTTTAGCTATGCGGAGAACTGGCGCATGTTGCATTGTTGGTTCGTATTCTGTTAAGAACGGACCAGATCTTCGGAAGCAATTGAAAGCCAGGTGGCTTGGTCGGTATGCAAGATATGGTTGAGTGTTCCGTCGTTGCATCAGTCTGCCACGTGTGTCTCCAGTACTTATTAACATCAGAGCTGTTGCCAACTACCATCCTTGCTACCTCCAGGGTTGGGTGACGAGACCAAAGCCTTCCTTAGCTATTGGTTGGATTTAAAACGTTTATCGCGAAGACTAAGTTCTATACATACTGTGACCTCTTAGGTTTTCCTATCACAACTGATAACATGTGTGAATTCTTGATGCACTCGTACATCCGGTTCGTTAGTTTTACGCACAATATTTCGAGGATCAGTCCAGTCTTCTTTAGATGCTGCTAGTTCTGCAGTTATGGGTACCCACTGCCTGGTCCCCAAGCGCATTTTGAATGCATCTAACTGCACAAATCGCAGCACCTAAAGAAGACTAGATCAGTCCTCGAATACTGTGCAGAGAGTTGGAACCAAGAACTAGGATGTACAACATTAGAATCTCTACTTATTACTAAATTAAAGTCCCCCTCCCCCAACTATTCGCGATCTTCTATTTGTGGTTGTGAAGGCTAATCTCAAAAAGTACGGCGCGCGGTCTAAGGCGTCATGTCACAGACCTTGCGGCTCCCCCCCCCCCCCGCCCCCTCGGAGGTTCGAGTCCTCCCTTGGGCATGGGTGTGTGTGTCGTCCTCAAGGTAAGTTAGATTAAGTAGTGTGTAAGCTTAGGGACCGATGACTTCAGCAGTTTGGTCCCATAAGACCTTACCACAAATTTCCAATTTCAGAGAGTACTGTAAGGATTTAGTTACAGGTTTCACTTACAGGTGGACTGATCGGGCACTCCAAGGGTGTACTGCTTGTTCATAGTCTCCAGCGAGCTGCGATTAAGAACTGGGCTCCAGGAGCAGAGCAGCCGAGCCGCTCCCTTGGCGGTCCGCTTTGAAGGAGGCGACTGCGTCGGCGTCTCTGGAGGTGTCTGTCTGCCCTGGCCACCAGATACCTGCGTTTGCTGAATGTCTTATTAATTAGACCCAGTGCCGATTCCCATGTCTTGGCGCCGCAGTACCGGTTGATTAGTTTGCCCCTGGTGGGAAGTGCGATGACTTCTCTAACGAACTTATCATGATTTAAGCAGAAACTTCGAAGATGTGGTACAGTGCCGTTAGAGAAGCTATTGATTTTTGTACGAGGGCCAGTATTAATCAACCGGAACCGCGGATATAATGTTAGCAACGGTTAAAAACCGGCAGTGTATCTAAGATGACACTAAACAAAAACACAATGATATGGTGGGAAGGACACACATAACAGCTACAACGATGTTACCACGGACGCCGTCGCAGTCGCCTCTGCGGCCGCCGACGCGCGCCCTTGGGCGCGTACCGCGAGCGCACCTGAAGATGGCCGAAACGCAATGAGGTGAAAAAAGTCATGGTATACCTAATAGTATGTCGAACCTATCTTCCCCAGCGTAGAGCAGCCTCGAGTGACACTGACCGCTCAAGTCGCTGGAAGTGCCCTGCAGAAATATTGAGTCATGCGGCCTCTATAGCCAGTCATAACTGCGAAAGTGAGGCCGGTGGAGGATTTTGTGCATGAACTGCCCTCTCGATTATTCCCTATAAATGATCGACGGTACGAATGTAGGACGATCTGGGTGGCCAAACTTTTCGCTCCAGAATGTACTTCATACCAATAGCGAACAATTACGGTGTCGTGATATGGCGCATTATCAACCAAAAATCTCCAACATGAAGACCATGAATGGCTGCATATGGTATATAAGTAGCCAAGCAAGTCCATTCTATGTAAACACAGCCCACAGCATTATGGAGGCACGACCAGCTTGCGCACTGCCTTGATGACAACTTGAATTAATGGTCTTACAAACTGAAATCGTGACTCATCTCATCAGGCCACACTTTTCTAGTCCTTTAGGTCCAACCGATACGGTCACGAGATCGCGAAGGGCACTGCAGGCGATATCGTGCTGTAAGCAAAGTCACTCGCCTCTGTCGTCTGTTGCCATAGCCCATTAACCCCATATTTTGCCTTACTGGCGTAACGAATACGTTCGTCGTACGACCCACATTGATTTCTGCACTGCGTTATCAGTGATGAGAGGTAATGCCTGAAACTTGATATTCTCGGCACACTCTTGACACACTGTACCGGATATTGAATTCCGTAACAATTTCCGACATGTTCAAAGTCTGTTAATTCAAGTCGTGCTGCCATAATCACGTCGGACACCTTTCACATGAATCAACTGAGTACAAATGACACCTTGGCCAATACACTGCCCTTTTACACCTTGTGTACGCGCTACTAGAGTTATCTGTGAGTGTCCATATATCCCACGACATTTAACGCCAGATTACGTTGTCCGCGTTTGACGCTAAGAACCAGCAGCATATCTGTGGACTGCTCAACCAGCAAATACGCAGGCTGAACCTGAAGAATAGCGGTAGATAGAGATATGCATGATGATGGTTGGTGTACATAATGTACCACCACTACGCCAGGTAAGTCATTCGGCCGTAGATATGTATTTCTATCAGTGCGAAGCTGGGCCAGGTTCAGAGTAAATGCCAAAGTACATAGGATCAGTTGGCCGCTGTAGCAAGAAACATCAAAATCAAACAGTTTACACTGGTCCCGGCGGAGGTTGGAGTCCTCCCTTGGGTATGGGTGTATGTGTTGGTCCTTAGGATAATTTAGGTTAAGTAGTGTGTAAGCTTAGGGACAGATGACCTTAGCAGTTAAGTCCCATAAGATTTCAAGCGATTTGAACATTTGAAACAGTTTACAAGGCTTCTTACTCCGGTCACTTTATTGAATTGAGGCTCTACCAATTTCAGGTGTCACATGACATCCATGTTATGCAATACAGATAATAGAAACTACATCATTTCGTTCTACTAAGACAAATATCAATGGAATGTTAACAATATGATAGCATATGAGAATAAGATAAATAATTACAAGAAGTACGCTACATGTCGGACAACACTTATATTGAGACTAAGTATCGTTTTGGAGTTCGGGTCAGTTGTGTACTCTCTCCAGTTGCATAACTTCTAAAGATTTAATCCCACGAATTACTTATTTCGAAAGTCATGTATCTGGAGGGTTCATACTACACTCCTGGAAATTGAAATAAGAACACCGTGAATACATTGTCCCAGGAAGGGGAAACTTTATTGACACATTCCTGTTGTCAGATACATCACATGATCACACTGACAGAACCACAGGCACATAGACACAGGCAACAGAGCATGCACAATGTCGGCACTAGTACAGTGTATATCCACCTTTCGCAGCAATGCAGGCTGCTATTCTCCCATGGAGACGATCGTAGAGATGCTGGATGTAGTCCTGTGGAACGGCTTGCCATGCCATTTCCACCTGGCGCCTCAGTTGGACCAGCGTTCGTGCTGGACGTGCAGACCGCGTGAGACGACGCTTCATCCAGTCCCAAACATGCTCAACGGGGGACAGATCCGGAGATCTTGCTGGCCAGGGTAGTTGACTTACACCTTCTAGAGCACGTTGGGTGGCACGGGATACATACGGACGTGCATTGTCCTGTTGGAACAGCAAGTTCTCCTGCCGGTCTAGGAATGATAGAACGATGCGTTCGATGACGGTTTGGATGTACCGTGCACTATTCAGTGTCCCCTCGACGATCACCAGTGGTGTACGGCCAGTGTAGGAGATCGCTCCCCACACCATGATGCCGGGTGTTGGCCCTGTGTGCCTCGGTCGTATGCAGTCCTGATTGTGGCGCTCACCTGCACGGCGCCAAACACGCACACGACCATCATTGGCACCAAGGCAGAAGCGACTCTCGTCGCTGAAGACGACACGTCTCCATTCGTCCCTCCATTCACGCCTGTCGCGACACCACTGGAGGCGGGCTGCACGATGTTGGGGCGTGAGCGGAAGACGGCCTAACGGTGTGCGGGACCGTAGCCCAGCTTCATGGAGACGGTTGCGAATGGTCCTCGCCGATACCCCAGGAGCAACAGTGTCCCTAATTTGCTGGGAAGTGGCGGTGCGGTCCCCTACGGCACTGCGTAGGATCCTATGGTCTTGGCGTGCATCCGTGCGTCGCTGCGGTCCGGTCCCAGGTCGACGGGCACGTGCACCTTCCGCCGACCACTGGCGACAACATCGATGTACTGTGGAGACCTCACGCCCCACGTGTTGAGCAATTCGGTGGTACGTCCACCCGGCCTCCCGCATGCCCACTATACGCCCTCGCTCAAAGTCCGTCAACTGCACATATAGTTCACGTCCACGCTGTCGCGGCATGCTACCAGTGTTAAAGACTGCGATGGAGCTCCGTATGCCACGGCAAACTGGCTGACACTGACGGCGGCGGTGCACAAATGCTGCACAGCTAGCGCCATTCGACGGCCAACACCGCGGTTCCTGGTGTGTCCGCTGTGCCGTGCGTGTGATCATTGCTTGTACAGCCCTCTCGCAGTGTCCGGAGCAAGTATGGTGGGTCTGACACACCGGTGTCAATGTGTTCTTTTTTCCATTTCCACGAGTGTATATCCATACTTTGGGTGGAAAATCAATATCCTCTCATCGAATTCAAAGTTTAGGTACAGCAAACAATTTAATAATCATACCCTCTGAAATTTACTTCTTTACATTGTACTGCACTAATTTTATCATTTACGAACAAAACACGCTTAACGCCTTGTAACGACACTCTGGCAACGTCTTTAAAGACACAAAGGAAAGTAAAGGCTTTAATATGAAACCGTGTGGGACAAATATTTTAATACAGGACTGTTTCCTATTGACTTTCTTTATTTGCTATTAGTTATTACTTGAACCAGTTCACAACCTAATTGAAAAAACATGTATACCAACTTACTTGAAAAGTGTACTCTGATTTACGTACAAAGATGCTTTTGACAGACCACAGTACCTACCGGTAGCCTGTGATTTTGCGTGTACTGAATCAAGTACACGTACACTTACTATGTAGACAGCCATCTCAGTATTAGTATCTTTAAATATCCAAACACACTTCAACAGTAATGTTATAGAGTAAGAAGTTAAATGACTGAAAAACCGCTTGGATATCGCACTAAAGTTGTTGTGAGCGCTCACAGAAGTGAAATTTTCCTCTAACATAAAGTTATTTCTTTATATTATTTCTGACATAACAACGTAACTTCTGCATATTCCAGTTGATCGAGTATTTTTCCATCGACAAATGATTTGTTACGCAAAAACATATAATGTTGTTAAAAGTGGATGAAGACGATGTAATAAGCTTTGTTAGTTTTTCATCATAATCATTTGCTTATTTAAATTTTAAAGGTTTCATACATGCATTTATTTCAAATTCTTTATCAAGGGTAATATCTTTGTTATTCAGTTATTTGCCAAAGATGATATTATGTATTCTGGGACATCTTTTATACAGCTTCAGAATCCCATCAGTGCTGACGAAATAGCTTCGCTGCAGTTTACAGATCGGTTACCTAAACGACTTCATTATCATCTCCTAAAGCTATCTGCTCTTCTTTATTTATACTTCTTCCCTGCAATAGATATTATCTTTCTATTGATGCGTTGCGTAGGGATTTTTATCTCATAATACATTTGTATTCTCCAGAATTTTATGTAATGAGTTACACTATCAAAATCAGAGCTGCCCCAGACTGACAATGATTGCGAGACCGACATAAAGTATCCCCTTGGCGTAATTATTTTAAAATATTCAGTCACGTTTCGATGACCATATCTTTCAAATAGGAGTGCTTGTGGTTTAGGGACAATTATTATCTGGAGAGTGGAAGCGTGAGTTAAAGTAAGCGCGGCGGTAATGGCAGTCGTATTCCCGACAGGTCACCGCAGAGTTACAGCTACGCCCGACATATTACTGAATCGTCAAACAGCAGCTAGTGGCCCAATAAATCAACAAGCTTTGTTGCAAAGCGATTGCATGTGACACGCTAAAGTACGAATTTATTCGCAGTGGACTGACAGCGATATGCGGGGCTGATGGATGACCACGCAACTTTTCAACTTCGACTGCATACGGGAAAAAAGTGCTGTGTTGCTGTAGCAGTAGCTGTGAGTTAACGTTTTTACTTTTACGCGGCACAACATAGATATTGGATAAAGCTTAAGAATAATTAACACTCAGTTTATACGGAAGATGGACAAAAATATGGAAACACAAAAACACAGTACAGTGCCTAATATTGTGTGGAAAACAATGGGCGTTGAAAATTGCTTCCACTCGTCTCGGAATGGATTATTGCAGGTCCTGATGGTTCTCAAGGGAATCTTATTCCATTTTTAGTGCGAAATAGTGGCAAGTTCAGGTAAGAGAGGATGGAGGTCTGTAGCATTCATGCACACTTTTCTGCAGGAAGTAGACCACGAAGGCTCAATAGTACTGAGATTGATCACTTTGGTGGCAAGCGGAGATGCGACCCTTCATACTCAAAACCAGTCCAGGAAGAGGTGGACGGTGTGAACAGTTGCCCTGTCGTCTTGTGACACAGCATCATTACTGGGCAACAGACATGAAGGAATGCGCAGCAGAGAGCGCCACAGGTAGTTTCAGCCATTTTCTACTATTTTGTTCTTGTCAGCCTTGAAATCTTGTTCTACATACTCAAGTGCTGCGTTACATGCTAAGTCGATTTGTAAGACGTTCCTTTATTAATTATAGAATTTTATGGTGAGGCGGTAGTGCACCATACTGTACCTTGAAAGGGAAGAAAGTTTTCTTCCATGAAACATGCAATATTTGCAAACATTGCCTACAGCGCAAATGCAAACTTTCGTCCGTTTCCAGTACCTTCTATTTCAAAATATATTTAATTTCTGACAGAATTTTCATAATACTTCTACTTAATTTGATTTTACTTAGCGACTGTTAGTGTTTAGTAGAGTAACAATGCAATAGACTTTCTTACAGAAAATGAAGCACGCGAAAGGGAGTACAAACGTTTAAAAAGTAAAATTGACGGAAGTGCAAAATGGCTAAGCAGGAATGGCTAGAGGACAAATGTAAATATTTATAAGCACGTATCAGTAGTGGAAAGATCGATGCCATCTACAGGAAAATTAAAGAGCCCTTTGGAGAAAATAGAATCACCTGTATAAATATGAAGAGCTCAGATGAAAAGCCAGTGTTAAGCAAAGAAGGGAAAGCAGAAAGGTGGATGTAGTATACAGAGGGTCTATACAAGGGATATATAGTTGAGGGCAATGTTAAGGACATGGAAGAGGACGTAGGTGAAGACGAGATGGGATCTATGACACTAAGTGAAGACTTTGGGAGGACACTGAAAGACTTAAATCAAAACGGGACAGCGGGAGTATACAATATTCCTTAGAATTGTTGATACCCTTGGAAGAGCCAGCCATGAAACAAGTCTTCCGTCTGGTAAGCAAGATGTATGATACAAGTGAAATATCCTTAAATTTAAAGAAAAATACAATAATTCCGCTTATAAAGAAATCAGGTGCTGACATGCGTGGAAATTACCGAACCATTAGCGTAATAAGTCACGGTGGCATAAATACCACGAATTAATTCCAGGAAATGGAAAAAAATGGCAGAAGCCGATCTCGGGGAAGATGAGTTTTGATTCCAGATTTTGATTCCGGACAAATGAAGGAACACTAGAGGCAATATTGAGCTTACGACTTCTCGTAGAAGATAGGTTAAGGAAAGTCAAACCCACGTTTATAGCATTTCTAGACTTAAAAAAAGCTTTTGACGATGTTGAGTGGGACACTGTCTATCAAATTCCAAAGGTGACAGGGGTAAAATACAGGTACCTAAAGGCTATTTACAATCTGTACAGAAATCCGACCCCAGTTATAACAGCCAAGAGGCATGCAAGGGAAGCAGTGGTTGAGAAGGGAATGAGGGAGGGTTGTAGCCTACCAATGATATTATTCTGTCTTTATATTGAGCAAGCAGTAAATGAAAGAAAAGAAAAATTTTTACTGGTAATTAAAGTCCGAGGAGAAGAAACGTTTAGGTTTGCCCATTATATTGTCACTCTGTCAGAGACAGTAGAGGACTTAGAAGAGCAGTTAAAAGGAATGGATAATGTCTTGAAGGGAATACATAAGAGGAACATCACCAAAAACCAAACAAGGATAATGGAAGTACAAATCTTAGAGGAAGGCCAAAAGACGAATACAGTAAGCAGATTCAATAGGATATAGGTTGCAGCAGATACTCGGAGATGAAGAGGCTTGCACTGTATAGAGTAGCATGTGGAGCTTGCATCGAACGTTTCTTCGAACTGAGGACCGCAAGAACAACAGACTTTCTTAACAGTAAAGATTTTCTCGTCTGCTACACTTATGAATTTGAATGCAAGCTATTTTCTTAAGTATATGACCGTGTCATACCCTGGAGCATTTTCTAACAAGTGGAATAACCTTGTTCTCCATAGCAATTTTGGTATTTTCAGGAAAAAATTGCAGCATAAAAATGTGAATGTCATTATTTAAAAACAGAATAAGAAAATATATGAACCCTCTATTACAGAAATGTACAGGGTTTCAAGCAACAACATTCTACCGCTCTGTGCATTAGGTACGTCCAGGTTTATCAGACATTTCCGTTGTCAAGTGCTATGCGGCATGCGGAGGCATGTCAAAGACCTCTTCATAAGTCATTTTTGGGATTTCAGAACCGTTTTCGTTCGAATATTTGGTGTCATACATACCCAAAAACACACAGAGCATTCGCATCTCAGGTATCAGAAAAAATGTATATATAAATACACAAACCGAGCATCTTTAGTAATTAGTGCTGTAGTTTATTTCTTTAAGAGCTATGCTTCAATGTAACTTATGTTATACCGAAGTTCAGATAAAACCGATCCGTGTTTATGAAAAATTCAGATGTATAATTTAATCATTGCTAAGGGATCACTTATTCAAAAAATCATTAAAAGAACAATCTACCGCATCAGTGTTCGCTGGACTTCGCAAAAGTCTCCGATCAGATGCCAGGCGATGATTTCGTCATGGTCTGGTTTGTAAATTCTCGGATATGGCTCTCCCAAGTACATCATCAAGTGGAGGCAGCTGCCATACTAAAGACCACATGGCCTGTGATGAACAGGTACCTCAGAACATCCAAATTGATGGAGTAAATCTTCTTCGAATCAGTAAATTCAAGTAGCTATGATCGACGATCAAGTCATTTCTGAGAATAGTGCATTGATAACTATGGAAGGGCATCATCTAAACCAGCCAAACAGAAGATAATTGTAAGTCGAAACTTAGATAGATTGAAGGATCCTTGTTACACCCTGAAAATAGTTTTTGTATAACATAGCGTAAATGTTTAGCAATGAAAACTCACTAACAGTGGTATTTAGATAGAGATGCATTTGTCGGTCGTCCCGAACTTGAGCTTGTTTTTGGAGATCAGTCTTTCTGTGCTCAACATCTCCTGATTACGGAAAAGTGATGTCGTGCTGCTACACGTCTGATTTCAAGTGTCCATCATAATATGTAGAAGTGACATTAGACCAGGCACAATAGGCATTACGATATGGATACTACTTCATGGCGTTATTCGAGATTCGTTTTCCTACATAACAGCAGCTGCATAACGCCATGTGCTTATGTTGAAGAGATCAAGATGGGAGCTTTGTCGAGGTCGAAGAAAGAAGCAGAATCAAGTAAACTTCGCTATGGTGACTAACAAGTGACTGAGCGTCACGGATTAAAAAAATCTGTTTTTCAAACTGAACTTTCGACCAACGAAAGTTTAATGTGAATATTTAATATTATTCTGCAGTGATCTTGTGATGGGATCAGTTTTATTCTGTCTCGTCTCTTACACAATTAAAAGATACCCTCGTACATGTAGCTGAAACTTTAACGGAAGTGTAAAAATATGGATACATACCATTAAATTACCACATCAATAATGTTCTCAGTTTATATGCCTAGGAGACGCAGATAGTAATAAAATGCAAATTCTATATTGAATCAGAGATTAACCTCTGTTGAGCTGCATTGTACGTGTGTCTTGAAGAATTATGTGTCTAGCACCTGTGTTGCTTCTCCCCAGGGGAAGATTGTGCGACGTATAACCCTCTCCGTTGCGGTCCATAAACCTTCCTGAATGACCCTAGTATGAAAAGGCTTTTACTTCGAGACGTCGTGTTCTCAAGTTTCTTCGCGTCTGTGCGGCTATTGCTCCAAAGTCGAGCTCCGTAATACGACCGCACATAATGTAGGTAGGAGCCGGGAATTCACTGTTTTTACAGTAAGGTACCTCTACCAGTTGAGGATAAGGCACGTGCGGAATGCTTACTTTACAACTAGTACCATTCATTTTTTACTTCGTAAGCTGCATCTTATCGTTAAGTATCTGTAGTCCTGTACGAAAAGAACAATACAACAACTTCTTTTAACATTATTCGGTAATATTACGTTCCTTTACGTTACTTACTTTTAATTCTACTTTTCATACGATGTGTAAGGCTTGGTTTTTGAGTGAGTGCCGTCTTCAAATAAAAATAAAACAAGTAGGCTTCTCTTAGTTATTTTATGCTAACATGACCTATACTTCTATTTACTCTTCTGCATTATTCCTACCAACATTAAGGCACTTACCGCATCGTGTAAGCAGCTTTTGAGTACCTGCCTCGCAGAAATTTGCCGCCTGGCTAGCAGGATTAGACAATACACGTGGCGTACGCCCAATGCTGGTCATTAAGAAGATCGATACATATTTAAGTATTTCAGCTTCCATGCAGTTTACCACCTCATGGTATTCCTTTTAGATTTGTGATTGCAACAGATCCGTGGAATGTAGTCATCATATATTGTAGTTTCACGTCTCCAACTGACACCTCACTACATGTTACAAATGCGGTGAAGTGACTAGCGAACTAACGCCTATTTCCCGTGATCGTCTAGGATCATTTTGGTGAGGAATTTTGCAGATTGGAATAGACATGACATCGGATGATAGGATGTTTGAATAGATAGAAAGTGAAACTCTTACACGAACTCCTGAAGTAGCTTCAAATCCGCTGAATTAAAAACCCTTATCACTGATTTTGATTTTCAGTGGCATTTTGGATAACAGGCTGAGTATGAATATTACGAATTACATGGAAGGTAACGATCAACTGACGCATAAGCAGCATGGATTCAGAAAATGTCGTTATTGTGCAACACAACTAGCTCACTATTCTCATGAACTAATAGTGCTTTTGACATGGGATCTCAAATTGATTCCATATCTCTACATATCTAGAGTGCTCGAGATAGTGTTCCTTACAAGCGGCTCCCAATCAAGTTGCGTGCCATGCCTCAGGTATGCGACTAGATTCGTGATCTCCAGCCAGGAAGGTCTCGATTCGTAGCAACTGGCGGGAAGTTGCCGAGAAAAACAGAAGTGACATCAGTGTTTCTCAGCGTCGTGTGAATAGGCCGAAGACATTTCCTAGTCTACATAGAAGAATTAGGACACAATTTCGGCTGCCATTTAAGAAGGGGATGATGCCGTCATTCACTTTCTAGTAAAGTGAACACAAGATGAAACCAATTACTAAATGATTTAGACAAGATATCTGTGGGACACGATAAGTGGCAACTAACCCTAGATAGCCGGCCACTGTGGCCGAGCGGTTCTAGGTGCTTCAGTCCGGAACCGCGCTGCTGCTGCGGTCGCAGGTTCGAATCCTGCCTCGGTCATGGATGTGTGTGATGTCCTTAGGTTAGATAAGCTTAAGTAGTTCTAAGTCTAGGGGACTGCTGACCTCTGATATTAAGTCCCATAGTGCTCAGATCCATTTGAACCATTTTTAACCCTAGATAATGAAAAGTTTGAGGATATCCGTGATTACTAGAACCAATCCGTTAAATTTCGGTTACGCTATAAGTCACACAAATGCAAATGCTATCTATTGAACTAAATACTTAGGGATAACAATCGCTAACAAATTCAATTGGAACGATCACACAGATAATGTTGGGGGAGGGGGGGGGAAGGTGAACCAAAGGCCGAGTTTTATTGGAAAAACACTTGTGAGATGAAAATTCAGTAAATTGTCTACACTACCCTTGTCCGTCCTCTGCTAGAGTCCAGCTGTTCAGTACGGATCCTTCAGCGGATAGAACTGACGGAAGACATAAACAAATTTCAGACAAGGACAGCTCGTTTTGTTTTATTGCGAAATAGGGGACGCAGTGTCACTGACATGATAAGCGTGTTGGAGTGGCATTCATTAATCGTTGGAAGCACACCCTGTGTTATACACGTCCACCGTGGCGCCAGCGGTCGTAGTACAAAGTTATGACACCTGAAAATGGTCGTATAAGAAACCGAAACCGGTCGTGTGTTAAATAAAAGAACCTTACAATTGTTGCGGTATTTTCGACTTCTTGGCTAAAACGAAGGCGTTTCTCGATGAAGTGAGATCTTTCCAAATGTCAATCTCCAACTTTCTACTTTACTTCTATTTTCTTGAAGCCCATCGACATAGGGGGAAATAATTCTCATCATCATCTTCTTCTGCTGCTGATTAGAGTGGCCTCTGTTTGTCTGCCTCATTCCGTAGACGTACTGGACCAGCTGCTGTCTCATCTGTTGTATGGTCGCCCGACTAGCCGCATCGATTGCGGTCGTCCATGTTTACAAATTGTGGCTTGTGTCGTGGGGTTTATCCTTTCCATAGGGTCCTTCCAATTTCATTTTCTTGTCTTCATCCACTTATTTATACCTCGTTTCCCATAGTGTTCCTTATCAATACATTTGTTCTACCGGATGATCAAAAAGTCAGCATAAATTTGAAAACTTAATAAACCACGGAATAATGTAGATAGAGGTAAAAATTGACACACATGCATGGAATGACATGGGGTTTTATTAGAACAAAAAAAAGTTCACAGAATGTCCGACAGATGGCGCTGCACAGCAAAACATCAGTGACTACGCATGACAATCGTGTATAAAAGGAGCTGTAATGAGAGAGAGAATCAGATGCGTCAGCAGTCGCAGCATGTTGACGTTACCTGAAAAGCTGTATTATCAGAATGGGGAATGTGCTACTTCAGCGTTAGGATCCTATCGCCATAGGAAGGGGATTCGAACGGGTAAAGGTCTGTTGACAGCTGTGGTGAGAATGATTTCGAAGTTCGAAGTCATGGGTTGTTTAGACGATAGACCCCGTAGTGGCCGACCGAGCACAAGGCTTAATGCTGCTGAGACAGTTCAGGAAGAAATGGAGACTGTAGCGGGTTTGTCTATGCATGCGGAAGTCAGCGCTCGTGCAGTCGCACGCCACACCAACATTCCATACACTACTGTTTGGTTGGCACTTAGGCTTACCATCCGATGCTATCCGTACAAAATACATCGGCATCATGAACTATTACCTGACGATTTAGTGAAGCGGAGGGCATTTGCGGTGTGGGCGTTTCAAAAGATGGCGGAAGATGACGATTGGTTGAGTAACGTGTTGTGGACCGACGAAGCTCATTTCACGCTCCGAGGGTCTGTCAACGCCCACAACTGCAGAATTTGGGCTACCGAAAATCCTAGAACTGTCGTGGAAACTCCATTGCATGATGAGAAAGTCACGGTATGGGTTGGATTTATCACATCTACCGTTATCGGGCCTTTTTTCTTCGAGGAAATGCGTGATCTGGTTTTTTGACTGCTACCGTGACGGGGGAGAGGTACGCCGATATTTTAGAGAATCGCATCATCCCCAGCCTGGCTGATAAACACCTGCTGGAACGTACGATGTTTATGCAGGATGGCACTCCACGCATATTGCTAGACGGGTGAAAGAACTCTTGCGCGCGTTGTTTGGTGATGATCGTGTGCTCAGCCGTCACTTTCATCATGCTTGGCCTCCCAGGTCCCCAGACCTCAGTCCGTGAGATTATTGGCTTTGGGGTTACCTGAAGTCGCAAGTGTATCGTGATCGACCGACATCTCTAGGGATGCTGAAAGACAACATCCGACGCCAATGCCTCACCATAACTCCGGACATGCTTTACAGTGCTGTTCACAACATTATTCCTCGACTACAGCTATTGTTGAGGAATGATGGTGGACGTATTGAGCATTTCTTGTAATGAACATCGTCTTTGCTTTGTCTTACTTTGTTATGCTAATTATTGCTATTCTGATCAGATGAGTCGCCATCTGTCGGACATTTTTTGAACTTTTGTATTTATTCGGTTCTAATAAAACTCCATGTCATTCCAAGCATGTGTGTCAATTTGTACCTCTCTATCTATATTATTCCATGATTTATTCAGTTTTCAAATTTATACTGACTTTTTGATCACCCGGTACTATTCCGCTTGGCTACTCCCTCGACCTGTCCCATTGCCTTCATTCCCAAGGCTGTCAACATTGTTTTATATTTTTCGCTGTTTCTGCTCTAGTTCCTGTTTCATACATCGTAACAGGATGCACCAGTCTATAACTTAGTTTTCATCTTAACAAAATGAGAGAAATCAGAGCTCGCACGGAAATATTTCGGTGTTCCATTTTCTCGGGCTGATCGAGAATGGAACGGTAGATACGTAGTCCGAAAGCGGTTCATGAACTTTCTACCAGGCACTTAAACATGAATCGCAGAGTAGTCATGTGGATGCAGCAGTCGAGAAACTGGCTCTACCACAATACGAGTTGTATGTGCTGTCCGAGGTTGTGCTTCTCCTTTAATGACCAACAAGTCGAGAAGTTCCTTTATTAACTTTTAGTTTTCTCCAGTTCCACGTTTTAATTGTCTTGTCATCTACCTACATCGTGTAGGACCATTGTTACTCGGACTATCAACGAAAGTCTGTCATTGTCTTCCATTAGGAGGAAACTGATAAAACGACATAGGGTTTTCCGATATGTCATTGTAACATCATAACTGAGGCAGTACATAGATTATATGTATTAAGCAAGTGAATTTTTGAATAAAGATATTTCTTACTGATATCACGTGCTTTACAATCAACGTAGTGTTAATTATCTTCCGCCATATTACCAAGCTTTATTTTACCACGATGTCTTTTATAACTAACATAAACCTCTTAAATTTGTATTTCATTGTAAGCGCATTAGAGACCAGCGCACGTAGTGTAATCGGTATGGCAAATATGTTGTACCTCAAGCAGAAAGTCAAATCGGGTCCTTCTCGTGACCAGCACTATTTAGAGTTTGTCGAACTAAGAAAACAATTAGAGCTTCTTTGGAATTTGGATTTTAAATCGCCGTTTTCTGCACCTCTGCCTCTGCCATATACTCAGGATTCGGATTTTCGATACATTGGAACTAAATAAATAAAACGATATGAAATCCAGAGAAGGTATGATCAGACGTGAAGAATTTCCTCCACGAGAATATTCTCAATACTTTCTCTTCTTTCAACTATATAATTAAAGATTCTCCCCTCCAGCTTTATCTACGTCCATATACGATCAGGAAGCCATCGTGCAGTGCATGGCAGAGGGTACGTCGTAACAATATTATCGATATTCTCTCCTGTTCCATCTGCATACCGACAGAGGAAAAAGTGATTGCCTGTGTCTGTTCGCTAACCTGTCTTATTCTCATCATTGCTACTCCAGACATTCTGTATTTATAGGATAACGGCAAACTACAGCTTTTTGCAGCATTCCAGGAATGTACAGTATAATGAAATTACCGTGAAACATATGTAACCGAAAAATTGATGTCCATCTACTCGAGAGGGAAAAACATACAAACTACTTATTTTATAGAATTCGTTACTTACATTACTGCGGTAAAATGGTGCGGTATCTACATGGAGCAACGGGGATGCGAACCATAGCAGACTGACAGAGGACAGAAAAAGCGATGTGAACTCATAACATAGTGTCTAAGTAAGCTATTTCCGATTGAGCTATTCATTTGAAACCCAGAAGAATTGTAAATCACTTGGATGATATTATGTAGTTTCTAAGTTCATGTTATGAAACATTTATTTCGCTGGTATGAAGATATTCACTATTGTGGAATCTGAAAGTGCATAAAATTTTGGGCAAAGGAATATGCTCTTGGTCTGACAAGAACGCTGCAGTAACACAAATGAAGATCACCACAATTTCAATCAATTGTTCCCTTCAAACAAATCCCTTGTGTTAGAAATTTTGGTTTGTTTATTAGTACTGGGTGGTCACATGTTACTGTTGAATTACTACAGGATGCGTCGTGTACGACGTAACCTCAGCGTTGCGTGGAATCCAATGCCGGACAAGTAGACATCCATCACCCATTTCTCAGACAGTGGCATACGCTTATTGGATTTAGCCACACGAGAAGGAATAGGGGCAGCCTTCGAAAGAAGTCGTGTAATATTGTGACAATGGATGAATCAGACTGGTGTATGCTTCGTACAAGTTTGATGTTACTATTGATAAGTTTTTTTTACAAATTGACAGCAACGGCCCCAAAAAACACGCCCGAGGAATGCTTAATGTTACCTGTAAATCTGCCAATGATTCTTTATCCAACATGTACGTTATCTCAACCACTAAATTATTAATCCAGATTAAATTTCGTTTGATATCGCGCAAGATCTTCCTTTCATCAATAATTACCTCTATCCATGTCTTTCAGGACGTCATGTCGGCAATTCATGAAGGTTAGCAACGAGAAGGTCACACCTCATTACATTTATGTTCAGAATATTTTCTGCAATCGTAAAAGGGGTGCATCTTAAAAAATACTGGACGTAGATTTGTGAATGACTTCAGCTGTCCTAGAAAATGGACGATAAACAAGTTTTCTTTCATGTACAGCCGCAGTTTTCTGTTCGAGGTATGTACACCACATATTAAAAGAGGGGATAACATGCAAATTAAGTACAAAATACGACAAGGAATCCACTGAGCACTAGGATTATGCCCATTGTCCGTGAATTCAGCTGTTGCTTAACGGAACTAACGCTAACATTTACATTTTCTATCCATCAAGTGGTGCAAGAGTTACACTGTGGCACTGCTCCTATATGTACCTTTGTAAACGAAGATATAATTCTCGCATCTCTAGTAGGATACTTCTGGTATTCCTGAAGTGAAATGAACATTCAAATGAGATATCAGACGCCTGTGATGCGAAATTCTGTAGCTTATTATATGAGAGTAGCCTTGAAGCGCCTCGATAAGTGCTGGCGCCCCTAATGCAAAGTTGATAAACCGGTTTCCTGACATTAGTTCACTAATGAAGACGAAGTAATAATTCCAGAAATGGAATCAAGAACGGCAGTAAACATAAGTAACTTAGAAGCAGATACCCATGGTATAGCGAAGCACCTTAAAACACTTAAGAAAAGCAAGGTTTCGGATGCAGATTGTAAAGCAGTCAGGTTACTTTGAGAGTACGCTGATACAATTGCTCCATACTTAGCAGTCACATACTACAGTTCAGCTAGTAGAAAGATCAGCACATAGAGATTGCAAAGTCTCACAAGTCTCGCCAGCAAAGGAAATAGAAATAATCCGCTGAATTAAAGATGCATATCACTAACGTCGAGTTGCAGTAGGATTTTTTAACGTATACTGTGCTCGAACACTATGAATCACCTCGAAGAAAACCATTTATTGACAAATAGCCAACAGTGATTCAGAAAATATCGTTCTTGTGAAACCCAACTAGCTCTTTATCCTCACGAAGTAATGACTGCTATCGACAGCTGGCGTCAAATTGATTCCACATTTCTAGATTGCCAGAAGTCTTTTGACGCCGTGCCACACAAGTGAGTTCTAATCAAATTGTTTGCTTACGGAGTGTCATCTCAGTTGTGTGACTGGATCGGTGGTATTCTGTTAGAAAGGTCATAGTTCCCAATAATTGGCGGAAACTCATATAGTAAAACAGGAGTAATATCAGTTGTTTCTCAATGAAGAAGTGTCATGTGTCCTGTGTTGTTCCCGAACTACATAAACTATCCAGGAGATAGTCAGAGCAGTCCTCTCAGGTTGTTTGCAGATGATGCTGTCACTTACCGTCATATACTGTTATCAGACGATCAAACCGAATTCCGTAATAGTTTAGACAAGATACCTGCACGGCGCAAAAGATGGTAATTGACTCTACACCGTGAAAAATGAGAAATCTTCCACATGTGCACCAAACGAATCCGCTACATTTCAGTTACATGATAAATCACACAAATCTAAAGGCTGTAACCTCAACTAAATACTTTTGAAGTACAATTACCACTACATAAATTGGAGCGATCACTTAGCAAATCAAAGACTGCGATTTATTGGCAGTAAGCTTGGAAATTTTAACAAGTTCACTAAAGAGACTGTCTACACTACGCTTATTCGCCCTCTTCTGCAGTATTGTTGTGTTATGTGGGATCCGCATCAGATAGGATTGACAGAGGGCGTGAAAAAGTTCAAAGAAATTTTGTATTACCGTAAAACAGGGATACGACACGCGAATTGGGGTGTAAGTCATTAACATAAAGGTGTATTTACCTGCGGCAGGACCTACTCACTAAATTTCGGTCACCAACTTTCTTCTCAGAGTGTGAAAATATTTTGTTGGCACTAACCTACAGTGGGATAAATGACAGTCATAACGAAACAAGGAGAATCAGAGCTGGAACTGAAAGATTTAAGTCTTCATTTTTCCAGCACGCTGTCCGAGATTGGAACAGTGGGGAAGTAGCTTAAAAGCGTTTCCATAAACACTCTGCCAGGCATTTAATTGTGAAATGCAGAGTAATCATGTAAATGTAGACGTAGATGTAGATGTAGATGTAATGTCATCCGGCCTGTACCCCTTCGGTGACTGTTGAAGACTATTTGCTTTCAGACGTTACATCCCGTGCATGCCAGAGCTCATCTTTCCAATGGAGTGTAAAACGTGATTCATCTAAAAAGGCCACCTGTCACCACGCAGTGGCTGTCCAGTTACGGAACTGGCGAGCACATCCCAGCCTTCGTGGCCGATGAACAGCTGTGAGCGTGGGTGCATGAACCAGTCACCTGCTGTTGAGGGCCATACGCTGAACGGTCGTAGGAGGAGACACTGTTGGTAACCGCTTGGTTCATCCGCACGGACAGCTGCTCACAGCAACAACGTATATTCGCCTACAGATCCTTGCAGCTGTTATTCACCCCTGTCATCTCTGGCCCGTGGTCACCATAATTTTCTAGTGCCGGTTTTCGATAGCGTCTCTTTTTCAAAAAATGTTCAAATTTATGTGAAATATTATGGGACTTAACTGCAAAGGTCATCAGTCCCTAAGCTTACACACTACTTAACCTAAATTATCCCAAGGACAAACACACACATCCATGCCTGATGGAGGACTCGAACCTCCGCTGGAACCAGCCACACAGTCCATGACTGCAGCGCCCTAGACCGCTCGGCTAATCCCGCGCGGCTCTCTTTTTCATCCACGGTATACTTCAACGACGGCGGCACGCGAACTTGGCCGTCTCAGAAAGGCAATGATCATACACTTGTGGACATGAGATGACTCCCTCCGTTTCCGAATTACTACCACGACTGTACTGTTGTCCGCTTTCCCTGACACGCTTTATATACCCTCCACAACCACTGCTGCTACCTTCAGTCTATGAATGAATATGGCACATTGACGTCGAACATAAGCGGTGGTTACATTAATGTGACTGGACTGTGTACGTGTGAAAAAGTGTCACGATGATTCCCATTGACAAAATATTCCGGGGTAGTCCTCATCTCCGAAAGGTGACTGCCCAAGGTGAGTAACCATGAGAAAAATACTGAATACTCAACAAAAGCGTTACATCCTACAAGCTGAAGCGTCTGAAGTCAGAAGTCTGAATATTATAGGTAAGGTAGGAAACCTGAAAATGGAAACCCAAAGCCTAAGTGTAGATATATAGGGGGGGTTGGTGAAGCGAAGTGGAAAGAAAATGTGGATTTCTGCCAAGACCGATACATCCACAGCTGTAGAAAATGGTATATTTGGAGTAGCATTCCCGATGACTATCAAGATACGTCTGCAAGTGACTTACTTTGAACAATTAATTGTACTCAACAGAATCGGTTATATATGTCGACATTAGAACCAGAAGATGACGTAGAGTAAATGTAGGCGCTGAATAGGAAACTCGCTATGTAGAGGGAGACGAACTTCTAATGAATATGTGAGATATGATATCTGCGGTAGGGGAAACCAAGAACGAGTTACGTGACAATAAAGGATTAGTAGAACCAATAAGAGAGAAGAAAAACTAATTGAGTTCTGTATCAAATTTCAACTAGTGACGGCGAATACACTGTTCAAGAATCACAAGAGAAGGAGTTATACTTGGAAAACGAATGAAGATAGGGGAAGATTGCAGGTGCGTTACTTCATGGTGACACAGAGATTCCGAATTCAGATAGTGGTTTGCAACGACTACCGAGGAACAGACACAGACAACAATTTGTTAATAATGTAGACTACGGAAAAGGTTAAGAGAACAGTCAAGAAGGATCAACGTCGAAAGACTTGGGATACTGTTATGCTGCTGGATGATGACGAGCGTGTGAATTCTCAGGGACTGTATGCACTGCGGTAATGGACAGTGTCGCAGCAATAATAGACATCTCTAAAATCAACCACGGATGTTAGATCAACAAAACTAGGCACAAGGTAACTGGCTGGAAAGAAACCTTGCGTAACAAAAGAAATACTTCAAATGATCGTTTACAGAAGGAAGCACATAAAAACGGAAAACTCGGGGTACAGCACCCCGTCAGCCCAAAATATTTCTAGAGGGGTTTAATAAAAAGTAGGAGGAGTTAGAATGGTAGTTGTAATGCTTCAGTTGTTCTAAAAACTGAAAGAAAGTTCGTACAGTCATGTTAAGCATTAAGAAACGATCTACTTTGGTATGACGTTCAACTTGTGAGTCACATTGGCTTGAATGACGGATATATCGTTAAAGCGTTGACTGTTCTCGAGAATTTGTGTAGTTTGTCGTTTAGTGGTAAGCTGGTATTGGTAACTTAATCTGGGCAATAGTGATGAGTTTTTACAGAAAAGAATTTTCCGTGTTTTGCATTTCAATGAAGTCGCGGCAGGTGTCCACTCGTCTGGTTTTTCTTCGGGTGTTATGTTATACGGCACAAACCTTGCAAACACTTTTCTCTTCTTCAAAACCTTTTTATCAAAGTCTTGAACACCTGATCGGGATTTATGACATAACAATGTTGACACAGCACGGTCGTACGTCCTCTAGTACTGTAGTCACAACTGACTGATCGTATACAATTCTGTTGTTTACAATCATTAGCTTACGCCACCACCACAGTTACTCCGCTGACGCCGCTTGAACACTAAGTATATAATGAGTATCGGACCTTTTTAAACAGACTGTTAGTTAAGTCCCATAAGATGTCACACACATTTTTTAAACAGACTGTGTGCAGCAGTGAAATCACTTAAGAAGGAAATAATCAGGATGTGGATCGAAAGAAAGGCGAAATAGCCACAAAAAAGGGGAAAAATCGAAAGAAATAAAATGTAAAATTAAAATTCTTTATTCTACCCTATAGCTTTCGAATGTAACTTGTATATGCGACCAGTTTCGGCGTTATACTACGCTATATTCAGGCCCAATAAGTAACGTGCTGCAAGAGTCCTACCTCATGTGAAGTCTAAGTAGGGGCCAGCATTAAGTATCTGGTCTCTGCAGACATCTAGTTTCAACAACGCGACCTCATCATTTATAAAGTGAAGACTGCTGAGCATATTAGCCGAATACCCACAGCTTCACCCTTGTACGTGTACGTCACATATATTGCATATTTCCTCCTAAGCCCTCTCATTCTCCCACCTCCTTCTGCTCATGTCCTATTACTCCTGTGTCTGTCTCCTCCTCCTCACTACATGAATTGTCTCTTGCCCATCATCTATCTGTCCCTACCCCTCCCCAATCTATCTGCATCTATCTGACCATTTGCCCCTCCCCTTGCCTTGATACACCTTCTTCTCTCCCCTCTCTCTCTCGGTCATCTCCTCCATCCTCCTCTTTGTCTATCTCTTCCTCGCCCCTCTCTTTGGCCCTATAGTCCAACCCCCTCTGTCCATCCCCTCCTCCCTCTTTCCTCTGTCTATCTTTCCTCTAGGAATTTAGCTGATAAAAGGATAGAATATAAAAATTCAGCAAATGGAACCGGCGAAAGGGAATACAAACGTCTAAAAAATGAGATAGACAGAAGTGCAAAATGGCTATGCAGGAATGGCTAGGCGACAAATGTAAAGATTTAAAAGTATGTTTCACTAGGGGAAAGATAGACTCCGCCAACAGGAAACCTTAATAGGCCTTTGGAGAAAAGAGCAGCAATTATGTGAATATCAAGAGCTCAGATGGAAAACCGGTCCTGAGTAAAGAATGGGAACTCAAAAGTGGAAGGAGTGTATAGAGGGTCATACAACGGACATGAATTTGAAGAACATACTATAGAACTGGAATGGGACGTAGATGAATGTGAGATGTGAGATACGACACGGCGAGAAGAACGTGACAGAGCAGTGAACGTCCTGTCGAAACAAGTCCCCGGTAGTAGACGACATTCGCGAGAAATACTGATAGCCTTGGGTTAGCCAGTCATGGCATCTTCCATCTGATGTGCAAGATGTTTGAGATATGCGAAATACGCTCAGTCTTCTAGAAGAATATAAGAATTATTATTACAAAGAAAGCAGATGTGCATATTATCCTACTATCAATTTAATAAGTCGTTTTTGGAAAATAGTAACACGAATTGTCAAAATTCATGCTGAAACAACCTTCAGCTATTATTTATTTTGCACAATTCGCTATTAGTACCGAAAATAGTAGCTAATTGTGAAAAATAAATAATAGCTGAAGGTTGTTTCAGCATGAATTTTTACATCACCTGCAAACACACGAAACACGAATTCTTTATAGAATGCGAGTGGTTGCTGGCCATATTTTTAGGGCGGTTTGAATCCTTGGCTGCATTAGAATGACGTCTTCGTGCGTAGCCTCCAGAAACGTTTTAATGGCTGGATTCCGTGGCCACAACACTGCTCTGTAGCTTTCGAACTGTCGATTCCGCAGGATTTGCTTGCATTGTCCGTTTGATCGGAGGACATTAAAATGGTGTGCTGGGTCGTTGGTGAAAAAGGCATTCACTTGCTTACTGAATGGAGACCGTTCATTAATGTTGAGGTAAGTGATTTTTTGTAGTAGCACAGGTTTGCTAGTAAATGTTTTAGCACAGTGTCGGCGTCATAGTAATTGGTAGTTTTCCGTAGAAAGTTCCTGTCGGGCAAGTTGTGACATTTTGTTGCATCGTTGTGGTTACTGCTAGCCCCTTAGCTTTGCTATTTGGGCGAGTGTTCATTACTGGTTAAGATACCATCTTATAATGAAAAGAGGTGCAATTGCATGTGCTGCGGTCAAGACAAATTCTGTGGAAGTACATGGGCAGCAGACACTACAAATTAACTACGTACTGGTGGGTCTAGTGCACCATCAACAGGCGCGGAATAAGGTCAGTGGTGTCTGAGTCTGATGCCACGTCCTAGCATGGACTGCAGCCCACGTCATTTGTTCCGCCGTTTTCGCATGTATTGCTGTTATTCTATGCCTAGCTTCCGGCTAATAGCAAAGCCGTACGTCGTTCATTTTCTCTCTGTGTGTGTTCTTTGCTATAAGTGTCCTACAGCGTCGTTTTGCACTTCTATGGCGGATCATGATCACTGATTTTATGCACATGCTCTGGTGGTGGAAGATTGTATTTGATTTTCCGTGGCCCTTTGATACTGTTTGCCAATGTTGTTTAATGATATTACAAGTACGAGTGTAAGAGATTTTCTAGCGCCAGATAGGGCTGTCCGTAATTGTAAGTTAGATATGAAATGTCGTGTGGCTAGGGCCTCCCGTCGGGTAGACCGTTCGCCTGGTGCAGGTCTTTCGATTTGACGCCACTTCGGCGACCTGCGCGTCGATGGGGATGAAAATGATGATGATTAGGACAACACAACACCCAGTCCCTGAGCGGAGAAAATCTCCGACCAGCCGGGAATCGAACCCGGGACCTTAGGATTGACATTCTGTCACGCTGACCACTCAGCTACCGGGGCCGGATGTGAGTGCATCACGCTCCCTCAGGATAGTGTACTCATTAGTGACCTAGCATAAGTGGTGTCTTTGCAGACTTAGCGCTGTTAAGCTGGCTTACTTCAGAATGTATCTATCTTACGGCGTTCAAAGCTATTTAAGCTATCCTGCGTGATATATAACTAGTCTGAGCTGATGATTTGGCATAGCGCGTAATGGTGTAACGTTGAAGCGGTGCATTGGGCATTAGTAGGTATGTGTTGTGTTGTCCTGAAGTGACTGGTGACACAGGTTCATTAGAAGAGAGATGTGGTGTAAGTTATTATTGTTGGGAAGTTCTCGTCGACGAGAATGAATTGATTGAAATTGGACTTCACCGGTCCTTGAGTGATTTTAGGTGGAAACCTTTGAAAATCAGAGACAAGTTTTGACATTATTTATTAAATTGCATATGTATTATCACATGATTAATCTCTGGTGAAGAGGGCCTGCCTGTTTTGCATTTGGTAATTTTGCTTAACTGAAGCTGTTATCGTTGAAGGCCTGCCTGTTTTCTATTAGGCAGGTTTACTTAACTGAAGCTGTTATTATTGTTGCTCTTTTAATTAAATTAAGAGTTGCTTCAGAATTTGGTTAGCGCAAACGCTTATTAATCAAGGCCTACCTGTTTTTATTTCCTTATTGTTGAGGTCTGATATCTCAAACAAACTGTGTTGTGATTAACTGAAATTGCCGAAGGCCTACTTGTTTCAGAGGTATTTTGTTAACATGGTGTTAACAGGAAGGGACGCATGACGCTACATGGGCCCTAACCTTCGCATTACATCCCTTTACTTATAATTGCAGATTAAAACAGTGATCCCTGTATTTATCCGACATCGGGCAAGAATCTCTCAAGTAAAGTGTCTCCCCTGTACGGAAATTTAAATAATTAATGTATGAGGAGAGGTTGTAGACACGTGGCTGACGACATATGCAAGTTAAAGTCTCGGATAGACTAATCGTAAGGCAAACGCTCGCGATAAGCGGGTTTGAGTCCTGGTCTGGCACAAATATTCGTTGTTGTTAGTCTATTACAAAGCCGATGGTTGTCCACATTCACAGCTATGAATGCATTCCATTGACTTCGTAGGACTTCATAACGACAGTAGTTACCGCTGTTCCTGTTCCTTTGTAGCATTCGCGAGGTCGACGGTTCAATCCCGCGTCCGGCCATCCTGATTTAGGTTTTCCGTGATTTCCCTAAATCGCTCCAGGCAAATACCGGGATGGTTCCTTTGAAAGGGCACGGCCGGCTTCCTTCCCCGTCCTTCCCTAATCCGATGAGACCGATGACCTCGCTGTCTGGTCTCCTCCACCAAACAATCCAATCCTGTTCCTTTGGATAAACTTCCATGTTCGAAGGAATATTGCATCGTACTTTGGAATAACACAGGCACTCCAGTATCATAGATTTCGACTTCTCGACCAGCTTCACCCACGCCTCTGTGGCCTTGGTCAAATTGTTCGCACAAGTTTAATACTTCGATATGAGAGGTTGAATTTGGTTGATATAAATTTGGTTGATATACCGCTAGAACATCACTGTGAATCTCTGTGCAGTTTGGAAGTTTTGCCCACGAGAAATATACTGTTGCCTGTTCTTCAACGTTGGAATTCGTTTCCAAGTGCCACGACATTTCATCGCCACAGTGTTATTCGGCTGCCGTCCGTGCAACATCAGATATGTGTCTGCAGGAAACCTGGAACTTATGTCTGACAATGCGACACTGCCGTTAATCAGGAGTCGTAGAATGCGACGATATGCGCCACATGCTTTCTGAAGTCCCTGTGTACAACGTGTATTAGTATCGAGAAGGAAAAATAAGACTGGAAGAAAAATAACGAAGTGTTCTGGCTAAAAAATGGAAGAAAAACAAGGATCAAATCTCTCTCCCATACTGTTTAAAGTGTACGTGTAAGAGGCAATGACGGAAATAAAAGGATAGTTCAGGAATTTGTCAGACATTGGGGTTGAGACGATATCAAAGATAAAATTTGCTTATGACAAAGCTGTCCGCAGTGGAAGTGATGAAGAATTACGAGGTCTGCTGAATGGAATGAACAGATTACTGAGCACAGATTATAATCTGAAAGTAAATCGAACAAAGACGGAAGTGTGAGAAAAACAGAAATAAATTCGTCGCAATCCTACTATGTAATTTGGGAGAAACGATTTAGTTGAAGTGAATTAATTATGCTACCTTGGAAGCGTTATAAGGAAAGATGGACGAAGGAAGGAGGCCATAGAAAGTAAAGTAGTACAGCGGAGGGTATCCTAGGTGAAAGAATTCAAGTATCAAACATAGGCCTTCATTTGTTGTTCTTGTGCTCGTTGTTGTTGCTGTTGTGGTCTTCAGTCCAGAGACTGATTTGGAGCAGCTCTCCTTGCTACTCTATCCTGCGCAAGATTCTTCATCTCCCAGTACCTACTGCAAACTACATCCTCCTGAATCTGCTTATTATATTCATCTCTTCTTCTCCCTCTGCGATTTTTTCCTTCCACGCTGCCCTCCATTACTAAATTGGTGGTCCCTTGATGTATCAGAACATGTCCTACCAACCGGTCCCTTCTACTAGTCAAGTTGTGCCACAAAATCCTCTTCTTCCCAATTCTATTCAATACCTCCTCATTAGCTATGTGATCTACCCATCTAATCTTCAGCATTCTTCTGTAGCACCACATTTCGAAAGCTTCTATTCTCTTCTTGTCGAAACTATTTATCGTCCATGTTTCACTTCCATACATGCCTACACTCCACAAAAATACTTTCAGAAACGACTTCCTGACATTTAAATCTATACACGATATAAACAAATTTCTCTTCTTCAGAAACGCTTTCCTTGCCATTGCTAGTCTACATATTATAACCTCTCTACTTCTACCATCATCAGTTATTTTGCTCCCAAAATAGCAAAACTCATTTACAACTTTTAGTGTCTCATTTCCTAATCTAATTGCCTCGGCATCACCCGATTTATTTCGACTACATTCCGTTGTCCTCGTTTTGCTTTTGTTGATGTTCATCTTCATCCTCCTCTCAAGACACTGTCCATTCCGTTAAACTGCTCTTCCAGGTCCTTTGCTGTCTCTGACAGAATTACAGTGTCATTGGGGAACCTCAAAGTTTTTATTTCCTCTCAATGGATTATAATACCTACTTCGAATTTTTCTTTTGTTCCCTTTATTGCTTGCTCAATATACAGATTGAATAACATCTGGGATAGGTTACAATCCTGTCTCACTCCCTACCCAACAATTGCTTCCCTTTCATGCCCCTCGACTCTTATAACTGCCATCTCGTTTCTGTACAAATTGTAAATAGCCTTCCACTCCCTGTATTTTACCGCTGCCACCTTCATAATTTGAAAGAGAGAATTCCAGTCCAAATTATCAAAAGCTTTCTCTAAGTCTACAAATGCTAGAAAGAAAGGTTTGGCTTTCCTTAATCTAAGATAAGTCGTAGGGTCAGTATTAACTTCTTTGTTCCAACATTTCTACGGAATCCCAACTGATCTTCCCCGATGTCGGCTTCTACCAGATTTTCCATTCGTCTGTAAAGAATTCGTGTTTATATTTTGCATCCGTGACTTATTAAACAGACATTTCGGTAATTTTCACATCTGTCAACACCCGATTTCTTTGAGATCGGAATTATTACATTCTTCTTGAAGTGTGAGGTCATTTCGCCTGTCTCATACATCTTGCTTACCAGATAGTAGAGGTTTGTCAGGGCTGGCTCTCGTAAGGCTATCAATAGTTGTAATGGAATGTTGTCTACTACCGGGGCCTTGTTTCGACTTAGATCTTTCAGTGCTCGGTCAAACTCTTCACGCAGTATAATATCTCCCATTTCATCTTCCTCTACGTCCTCTTCCATTACCACAATATTCTGCTCAAGTACATCGCCCTGGTATAGACAATCTATGTACTACTTCCACCTTTCTGGTTTCCCTTCTTTCCTTAGAACAGGGTTTCCATCTGAGATTTTGATATTCATACAAGTGATTCTCTTTTCTCCTGTCTCTTTAATTGTCCTATAGGCAGTATGTATCTTATCCCTAGTGATCTATGCATCTACATCCTTACATTTGTCCTCTAGCCATCCCTGCTTAGACATTTTGCACTTCTTGTCAATCTTTCCCTAATGATCTCCCTGAAACTCTCTACAACTTCCGTTCCTGTCAGTTGATCCACGTCCCATCTCTTTAAATTCCCACCTTAATTCCCGCCTTAATTTAAGAAAAATATTTCTGAGAATATACGTTTGTAGCACAGCATTGTATGGTTGTGAATCGTGAACTGTGAGAAAACCAAAAGTGACGAGAATCGAGGCTTTTGAGATGTAGTGCTATAAAAGTATATAGAAGAGCAGATGGACTGATAAGGTAGGGAATAAGGAGATTATCTGCAGAATTAGCGAGAATAGAAACATGTGAATAGCACTGTCAAGAAGAAACATGGCATGAGAGTATATACTTTCAGGTTTTGTGAGACAGCGTCCGTGGCTCTAGACAGAGCCGTAAGGGGTAAAACCTGATGAGGACGTCGGAGATCCAACAAAAAATTTAAGACGCTGGGTGTAACTGAAACCTTGAAATAAAGAGCTTGACACAGAACGTTTCTTTCAGATTACGCTGATGCAATAGCTCCCTACTTAGCAATCATGTACAACCGCTCGCTCACCGATAGATCTGTACCTACAGATTTGAAAATTGCGCAGGTCGCACCAATGTTTAAGAAGGGTAGTAGGCGTAATCCATCTAACTACAGACCTATATCATTGACGTCGGTTTGCAGTAGCGTTTTGGAGCATATACTGTATTCAAACATTATGAATCACCTCGAAAGGAACGATCTATTGATACGTAATCAGCATGGTTTCAGAAAACATCGGTCTTGTGCAACGCAGCTGGCTCTTTATTCGCACGAAGTAATGGCCACTATTGACAGGGGATCTCAAGTTGATTCCGTTTTTCTGGATTTCCGGAAGGCTTTTGACACCGTTCCTCACAAGCGACTTCTAATCAAGCTGGGGGCCTATGGGGTATCGTCTCAGTTGTGCGACTGGATTCGTGATTTCCTGTCAGGAAGGTCGCAGTTCGTAGTAATAGACGGCAAATCGTCGAGTAAAACTGAAGCGATATCAGGTGTTCCCCAGGGAAGCGTCCTGGGACCTCTGCTGTTCCTGATCTATATAAATGGCTTGGGTGACAATCTGAGCAGTTCTCTTAGTTTGTTCGCAGATGATGCTGTAATTTACCGTCTAGTAAGGTCATCCGAAGACCAGTATCAGTTTCAACGCGATTTAGAAAAGATTTCTGTATGGTATGGCGGGTGGCAGTTGACGATAAATAACGAAAAGTGTTAGGTGATCCGCATGAGTTCCAAAATAAATCCGTTGGAATTCGATTACTCGATAAATAGTATAATTCTACTAAGTACCTGGGTGTTAAAATTACGAACAACTTCAGTTGGAAAGACCTCATAGATAATATTCTGGGGAAGGCGAGCCAAAGTTTGTGTTTCACTGGCAGGACACTTAGAAGACGCAACAAGTCCACTAAAGAGACAGCTTACACTACACTCGTTCGTCCTCTGTTAGAATATTGCTGCGCGGTGTGGGATCCTCACCAGGTGGGGTTGACGGAGGACATCGGAAGGGTGCAAAAAAGGGCAGCTCGTTTTGTATTATCACGTAATAGGGGAGAGAGTGTGGCAGATATGATACGCGAGTTGTGATGGAAGTCATTAAAGCAAAGACGTTTTTCGTCGCTGCGAGATCTACTTACGAAATGTTCGTCACCAACTTTCTCTTCCGAATGCGAAAATATTTTGTTCAGCCCAACCTACAGACGTACGAATGATCATCAAAATAAAACAAGAGAAATCAGAGCTCGAACATAAAGGTATAGGTGTTCGGGAGTGGAATGGTAGAGAGATAGTATGATTGTGCTTTGATAAACCCTATGCCAAGCACTTACATTTGAATTGCGGAGTAATCATGTAGATGTAGATGTAGATATAGATGAAGGCGAAGTCCTTTTGGACCGCTTCAGACCAGTCAGAGGACTGATTTAAGAGGAAACTCATGCCCTGCACCGGGCTCCTTACCTCCATCAGTTATATGATGAAAAAGTTGACACAATGACTGTAAGTTTTAAAGGAGGAAGAAAAGGGATTTACAACTTGACTCCCGTCAACCTCTACCGCCGTGGCTCTCATTCCACGAGAAGTATTCCGAATTGTGATAGTGACTGAAAATATGAGCAAATTTAACCAAATCCAAATTCGATAGTGCAAGAATACTTTGTTTTTAATCTGATTCAAGTCAACGGTACTACTTGCTAGACACAATATAACAACCTAAAACGGATGAGTAAAAGCAGTCGTTTGAAAAATATAGACGGCAGTATGTTGAGTAGCTACCAGCATTGCTCTAGTGAAGAATTTCAAGTGAAATACTTAATTTCATTTTCCTGGAATGCGTGCAAACGTGAGACAAATGTCTTGATATCAGCAATAATACCTTTGTTTCCTGGAAGGCGAAGACATCCATTCTGTGAAGACATCCATTCCAAGGAAAAATGAAATGTAAATATTGTTCGTAGAAGACAAGTGGGACAGGGTTAATTTAGTAACGAAGACGAATTGCGCCTTTCACGAGGACTGCTTAATGAAGATCAACGACCTCTCAAGGGGCTTCTCGCATGTCCAAGTACTCTGCATCAAGAGACGTGTAATCCAGCAACGCTGCCAGTACGTACTCAAAAGAAATGTGACTGTACCCCGAACAACAGGGACTTACATGCATCGAGAATAGAAAATAGTGCACCGAGAGTTCCAAGCCACTAGCCGAAATCTGAATTTGTGTAATAAAACCTGAAAAAAGTACGACTGATTGCTGTACTCTGTAATTTATAAGCCATATAACAGTCGCTGAGTGCACTCACTTTCCGAATGGAAGTTAACCTGAGTATACTAATTCCTTATGCGTAGTTTCGTTAACAGAAATGCTGGTAACAATTCACTGCGTAGAAAACTGCAGAGAGAACCTCATCACCACTGTGATTTGAAAAATCGCGTGAGAAACAGCTTGCAATATGGTAGCTCCTATACATTTTTCATCCCCGGAGGCCAAACTGAGAATATGGAATGATGCGCGTCGGAAGCGAATCTTTTTACAAAAAAGGAAAGAATGCTGGGGAACTCTACAGATACTCTAAGGCTGATGGCTCTGTCGTCTTCCCATGCTAGAGGTACAAATCCTCCCCTAAGTCCGAGTTACTTATAAACGGGTTCAGCTGACGATTTGCGACGAATGTTTACGATTCAGTAGATCTGTTGGTGACTTCCGCGGCGCCACGCCAGCCCTGAAAAGTGTCGGTGATAGTAGTTTCCAGCTTAAGCCCACAGGATTAACCTCATTTTGAGTCTGGATGGCAGGACTAGGTGCTAACGCTCCCTTGTCGTTAAATAAACGTATTACGCTAAAGTATCTCACCAAGCTTCCCTAGAAATATACATGTCTGAGATGTGTTAGTAGTCTTGGACATGTCGGTTCGAAAGATTGCCACCTCTTAGCCATGGTTGTGCAACTGATCAGCAGCTATGGCATAGATTACGACACAGAAGACATTAAGCAACGCTCATGTTGAAAGACTCTTTACGTTATTTATTTCTCATTAAACACAAGTAACACGAGATGGCCGGCCGATTGGCCGTGCGGTTAAAGGCGCTGCAGTCTGGAACCGCAAGACCGCTACGGTCGCAGGTTCGAATCCTGCCTCGGGCATGGATGTTTGTGATGTCCTTAGGTTAGTTAGGTTTAACTAGTTCTAAGTTCTAGGGGACTAATGACCTCAGCAGTTGAGTCCCATAGTGCTCAGAGCCATTTGAACACGAGATGTCGCCATGCTATTAGATCGCTGGCGTGGCTAGCCGTCGTAAACAAGAAACTGTGGGGCGGTGGGTGGTATAATTGTTAATGTTCCTATTATTTATTTAATGCTGTTGTTTGCCGTTCTCAACACTGGCTCTCTAACTACAATATTGGCAACCAGAAAGTGATTAACAAAACGTGAAACCTGTAATTAGAATTCCTAGTGCCCACTTCATCTGAGAAATAAATTCATAGCTACATCATATAGCTCTGAGGAATTAGGAGATTGTCTGAGATTCATAATCAAAAACCATTCTCTCTAAAACGTTCACTATATTCTGAAAGTCACAGACCAAAAAGAATCCATACAATACAATTACGAGAGCAGTTCAGAGTCTAATGCGCTGATGCAACTATAACTGTTCAAATTAAATGTTTAAGTGAATGCTCGCCATAATTTGATGATAATGTTCATCAAACGCCACGCTGAATGTCTGTCCTGTGGCGGCACGTGAAAATACGACATACGCAAACTGAAGATAGATCATTACAGTCATCCCAGAATGAACACTTCACTCGAAAACGATTTCATGGTAACGCGTATCCCGAGTAACTTATTACGGCATCCGAGGCTGTTTATAGCAATGATACCGACGCTACGCGACGCGACTCCTGGCACAGGTGGTGCGCTAATCAGCGTCTGGAGAGAACTGGGGCCTTCTTCTTCTCGCGCAGCGTTCTTACATATAAAGCCGCGGTGCGGACAGCTACGGGAACGCCTGATCAAATCTGCTCTCCCAACTAGCCGCTGGGCTAGTAATGCACCACTTTAAGTTATCGAATAAATCATAGCTTCCTTTGCTGATGGCCGATGAAGGTTTCAATTTAATTGTGCAATCAGCACACAAGTAAGTAATCATAATAAAAGTCTGACGTGGCTAAGTCAAATGTTTTGGGCGAGAGAATTAATTTAATGACACTACACGCAGCAGACGAGCTCTGAACTTGCTCTTTGGAGATACGCTATAGCTATAGTTTTATAGTTATTCTGTTGAAACTTCTCACATTTTTATGATTATAGCGGATCTCCCTTCTACTTAAATTTAAACATCATTCGCCTACTTAATCTATCTTGCTTCCTTAATTTCTAAGACAAAAACCAGAAAATCATGAATTTCAACTAAAATTTTAATTTGTGAGATCCAGAATACTGTTTATACTAAATTATTATGCAAAAGGAATCTAAATATAAATTCTTAAGTTCTAGCTCTTTTCTGTTGCGCCAATGATTTTTACAGAGAAACATCCAAATTTCGAAAATGGTTAAATTTATTGAACTGATATCCAACCCATATTGATTTTGTATTACTCCTGACATGCTAGAAACGTTTCAGGTAATTTACTTCATTTTAAAGGATTGCGCAATATTTATGACGTCAGAGCTAGCTACAGCGGACTGGCTGGCACACAATGGAAAGACTGATGTCAATTTTTTAAGGCATGAGTAAGCTGCTTCCCTACAAAACGGTACATATATCGATCTCAAATTCGTAACAGAGGCCAGCTTATCTTGGTTGTACTGTAGATCTCTGAGGTTTCTGGCAGTCGTAAACAAAAGACAGTCGACACGAAGGTTACCAGTATGTAAAGATCAGAACTTCAGACTGACACATTTACTTGGAGAAACTGCATTTTTGGTGACACGGAGTCCTGTATTGTCAGTGTAATTTCACCGATACGGCACTGTGTAACTGTGGCTCTCAAAGGCAAAGCTTAGCGTTCAGAGTTTACAATAATCTCAAGTTTGCGTGTCGCTTAAAGAAGCTTCCTTATCGTTCATATAATTATTATTATTCCCAACATCCAGTTCATAAATATGCTGTAGTTATTAAATGTTATTGTAAAGTCATTCTTAGTAACAATAAGCTTTAGCCACTGCTGGTGCTGCCGCGAACTGCTGTAAACCACTTGGAAAACGGCAGTCATCTGCAGAAGTGAGTGCAAAACTTAGGGCAGAAACAGAGACACTGACACACCAGAATATGTCAAGTACTCTAATACACTAAACTCCGTTGCACAAGTCAGATTCTGTATCATTTGTAAAATTCTTATTCAAATATGCAGTTAGATAGCTTATCCAAATGTTACTTTTAGATTTTTCATGTAGACAGCGAAACTGACACTCACACAATACGCACACAGTGTTATGCAAGTTAGATTCCGATTACTGATAGCTCAGGTTGCTTATCGAGTCCATTTTCACAGATGAACGTAGGCTATATTCTTTGTAGGTACGTTACATAACGTTGATTGTCAGTTGGCTAATATTTAATCAGTGTAATGGAGAGATCTGACACACACCTTACAACTTTCACATAGAAACTGAAAACTACTGTTTTGCAGCAAATTCAGGAGACGACCTAATAGGAATTTTTGGAACAATGATAGGCACGTATACTGATGCCATATCATACTGAGAATTAGCATTAGAAAATATAGTATAATGGCAGTATTCTGAAAGTAACCGCATACAGTTTGATGGCAGGGTAGCGACGAAACTACCACTGCATTAAGCAGTCGACAGAATTTTGGTACATAGTATGACAAACGAACAGCCCAAGTTATATGCAGTGACTGACAAAGTCGCAATATTTCTCGATGTGCTCAGCAATGTTAAATCTGCATTTTAGCAGATTTGCAGATAATAATTACTAGAAACTCGTCAGAATTATGCACTGATTAAGAATCTGTACCAGTATTCGAAGGAACAAGGGGGGCCACTGCCAACTTTTGCTTCCTAGTGGATCTGTATATCTGGTGGTCAGATAATGTCTAAACTGGTTGAAAGTGTATTGCATACTAGATTTGGCTGAGAAATATTTGTTCAGAAAAAATTTAGGTACATTGCGACATTTCGGAGGTAATTAACATTGAAGTTAGCCAATGAGGACGTGAAAATGCTTCAAATGGCTCTGAGAGCTATGGGACTTAACATCTGAGGTCATCAGTCCCCTAGAACTTAGAACTACTTAAACCTAACTAACCTAAGGACATTACACACATCAATGCCTGAGGCAGGATTCTAACCTGCGACTGTAGCAGCCACGAGGTTCCGGACTGAAGCGACTAGAATCGCTCGGTCACCGTGGCCGGCTGAGGAGTTCAGTTGTGGCATAGAGGGCGCTCTAAGATACTTTTGTAATCAAATTTATATACTAATTATTTAAACTGTGACAGCTGATTGATTTATGACCACAATGCATTGTCATGTTAATTGAATTGCGTTTCTCTGGGGATACTTATTGCTATCCTAATTGATTTATAATCTCATGATGATAATCCATCCTTCTGAAATACCGCTCACCCCTCTCCCACCCATTTGTCATCCTCCACCCCTCTGGGAAAAGAGACAGTTCCTTTTTGTCACCACTCGATAGTTCAGTTCTAAGCAACCTCTCTCCCTCCTGGGAAATCCCCCAGCCCTGCTCTTCCCTCCTCACCTTACCTGAACCACAGTTCCTCCCCTACATCACTTGTGAATTGGGGGAGAAAAAGACTCAATCTGTGCAGGAAAGAAAGGAACTAAGGACTCAAAATTCAAATCAATCTCAATAACCAATCATTTAATTCAAATTTTATGTTTTTTGTTTAATCAGTTTGAGGAAAACAGATCTCCCCACTAGGGTAGATGTTATATACGTACCCCCCCCCCCCCCCTTGCCCCGCTTCGCATGACGTAATGACTGTAAGCACCGAGAAATGTAAAGAAATCCAGTGTAGTGCTACTAGTCGCCGTTGTTGGTCGAGCGCGTATGGGTCTGTCACCTGGGTGCCACACTACAGTTCGCCCCATGTCCTAATTACGCACCATGGTACTAAATACCACTGATTGTGGGCTGGATGTCAGTCACCTTCGGTCTCATGGCCCCAAAAAAAAACCATCATGTGGCGACATGTCTTTGATATAGAGATACAGGCAAGCTTCCTGCGTCTCTCTCTCTCAAGTGGTTACTTCCGGTTTGTGTGAACACGATCGTAAACCAACGTGGCGAAACGTGCAGACAGACGTTTTCAGCCCTCCTCAGGATACTGCTGCCAGGGAGATCTGGCGCGGTTGTGATATCAATCTAATTCGTTAACGATTTACAGGAGTCAAATAGATCACTTACAAGATTCACCATCGTTTTACGATGGTTGTTCTTCATAATAAAACATATATTCAATGTTTGACAATCACACGCAAACATCAAGTAATTAAACTTTCGCCACAAATAGATCATAGCGCGAAATGTATCCAAGGTGTTGAAAACACAAGCACCCGCCTCAACCACAACTTTTTCACATTACACTAAACACATCCGGGGAAAGAACATTTTCCGACTGCAGACACTACCTATCGCAAGTGCGCCCTATCCACCGACTGCCTCTGAGTCTTAGCGGTGCTGGTCAGAAGAGGGCTAGAGACTCGCAACTGTGCCAGACTAGCTGGCAGTAGCGAGCTCATCTGCAGCCGTAGCAGGCGCGCATTGTGGGAAGGGACTGTCACCGTGTCCACCAGGCAGTCAGCCGAACAGTTTACATGGGGGAAATAATCGTCAAACGCAAACACTCGCCATATTGAATCTTCTCACGCAACACACGCATTCGCTTCTGTCGCCACTCAGCCAGCGTATTCACTAGTACACTATTCAGCCACCCAAGAGCGCCGCAAGGACAGCAATTGGGACTTGCTCCCACAGCCACGAGAAAGATCCGGCAAGTCAGAGTGTTGTTTGCTGCGCGAGGCTTAGCTGCGGCTTCTCGTCGGCTGCTGGCAGCAGATACTGGAACACAAGCAGGCGAGACTGGTACACGTACTTCTAACTGCAATTCCATCCCCAACATCCGCTCTCCCTAGTTTCAAAAATTCACTTTACCATCGGAAAGGGGCATGTTGTGTATGCACCTCGAATTTCTCACGCGAAATGTAGATTCCTCTCGTTAATAAGAGATTTTTAGTAGACAAAAGAAATCGGAGCATACACGCATTTCAACATCGATAAAGTATCGTTATTTGTGAAAATCCTATGCAATATTGTTGCATAGAATATATTTCCCCTAAGTATTCTCTCATCAGGTAAAACTACATCTTATCAGCTTAATATCTGTTACGACCACAGGACTACAACATTAATGGGACATTGTACGCGAAATTCGTTGAAATTGGACATTTTCTGTTTTCAACTCCATAATGTACTCTCGTCTTTTCTGAACATTTTGGTATATAACACATTGAAGTCAGACAATTGTGAGACCTTGAAATAACATTTTGAATATTGACATGTGACTCTCAAATTTCGCAGCTACGCATATACTGAAACAGTTGAGTAGTCATATCTTGGAACCTCAACAGTCTAGAAGGCTATGAAATGCTTTGTTTTGTGTCTACTGTGTAGGACATGTGAAGAAAAGGATGGGAGAACGTCTGCGTAACCTAAAAACCAAGCTGAGTAACACAATAATGTCTGATGGCAAGACAATAAAATGAGCTGGAAAACTAACGTACAAAGTAATTGATGAATTACAGAATTATGAGAAGGCCATTAGAGATAACTGTAACAATTTAGAGAAGATAAGAAGAGCTGTGTGAAGCACTTTCTTTCGTCGAATATCAACCGATGAAAAGCCATGTCATGTTTTGTTTCTACCTCCAAAATATGTTGTTGTTGTTGTGGTCTTCAGTCCTGAGACTGGTTTGATGCAGTTCTCCATGCTACTCTATCCTGTGCAAGCTACTTCATCTCCCAGTACCTACTGCAACCTACATCCTTCTGAATCTGCTTAGTGTATTCATCTCTTGGTCTCCCCCTACGATTTTTACCCTCCACGCTGCCCTCCAATACTACATAAATTGGTGATCCCTTGATGCCTCAGAACATGTCCTACCAACCGATCCCTTCTTCTGGTCAAGTTGTGCCACAAACTCCTCTTCTCCCCAATCCTAATCAGTACCTCCTCATTAGTTATGTGATCTACCCATCTAATCTTCAGCATTCTTCTGTAGCACCACATTCGGAAAGCTTCTACTCTCTTCCTGTCCAAACTATTTACCGTCCATGTTTCACTTCCATACATGGTTACACTCCATACAAATACTTTCAGAAAAGACTTCCTGACACTTAAATCTATACTCGATGTTAACAAATTTCTCTTCTTGAGAAACGCTTTCCTTGCCATTGCCAGTCTAAATTTTATATCCTCTCTACTTCGACCATCATCAGTTATTTTGCTCCCCAAATAGCAAAACTCCTTTACTACTTTAAGTGTCTCATTTCCTAATCTAATACCCTCAACATCACCCGACTTAATTCGACTACATTCCATTATCTTCGTTTTGCTTTTGTTGATGTTCATCTTATATCCTCCCTTCAAGACACCATCCATTCCATTCAACTGCTCTTCCAAGTCCTTTGCTGTCTCTGACAGAATTACAATGTCATCGGCGAACCTGAAAGTTTTTATTTCTTCTCCATGGATTTCAATACCTACTCCGAATTTTTCTTTTGTTTCCTTTACTGCTTGCTCAATATACAGATTGAATAACATCGGGGAGAGGCTACAACCCTGTCTTACTCCCTTCCCAACCACTGCTTCCCTTTCATGTCCCTCGACTCTTATAACTGCCATTTGGTTTCTGTACAAATTGTGAATAGCCTTTCGCTCCCTGTATTTTACCCCTGCCCCCTTTATAATTTGAAAGAGAGTGTTCCAGTCAACATTGTCAAAAGCTTTCTCTAAGTCTACAAATGCTAGAAACGTAGGTTTGCCTTTCCTTAATCTTTCTTCTAAGATAAGTCGTAAGGTCAGTATTGCCTCACGTGTTCCTGTATTTCTACGGAATCCAAACTGATCTTCCCCGAGGTCGGCGTCTACTAGTTTTTCCATTCGTCTGTAAAGAATTCGTGTTAGTATTTTGCAGCTGTGGCTTATTAAACTGATTGTTCGGTAATTCTCACATCTGTCAACACCTGATTTCTTTGGGATTGGAATTATTATATTCTTCTTGAAGTCTGAGGGTATTTCGCCTGTTTCATACATCTTGCTCACCAGATGGTAGAGTTTTGTCAGGACTGGCTCTCCCAAGGCCGCCAGTAGTTCCAATGGAATGTTGTGTACTCCGGGGGCCTTGTTTCGACTCAGGTCTTTCAGTGCTCTGTCAAACTCTTCACGCAGTATCGTATCTCCCATTTCATCTTCATCTACATCCTCTTCCATTTCCATAATATTGTCCTCAAGTACATCGCCCTTATATAGACCCTCTATATACTCCTTCCACCTTTCTGCTTTCCCTTCTTTGCTTAGAACTGGGTAAGCTGAATTTTCTGGGACCCTGCGTGAATTTACACATAAATATTGTTTTGCTTCGGCAGTAATGGAGGCAATGAAACCTATCTACAGAGATTTGGCAAATCCTGAGCTACTAAAGAAGAGTTTGCATGGGAAGAGTTTGCATTACTTCAGTAATGTTGTGTGGTGCCGTGTACCTAAAAATGTATTTGTTGGACTTATGACTCTAGAGTCAGCAGTGTCTGATGCTTTAATAACTTTTAATGGTGGGAACGGTGAAAGACTTAAAGTTCTGGAGAAGTTAGGGTTAAGCTTTGGAAAGAACACAGCTGAAGGGCTGCGGGAACTGTATGAACTTCGTGTATGTGAAGCAGAGTTAGCTGCTCATCAAATGACAAAAGAAGCAAGAAAAAAAAGGAGGAGGCAAGCACTAGGCTGTTTTGACACTGAATAAGACACAGACTATGGGTCAGAGCAATTCTAGGGCATCAAAGATGCACAAATGTAAGTCTGTATAAGAATTTGTAATAAAAAACGTCTTAAACCTCAATATATCTGAACTACATTTTTGCAATAAATGACCTGTTTTCTAAAAAGCGTACTGATGGTACAGACATGAAAATTTCACAGCATGCCAAGTGCGGCATTCAACACATTTGGAACTGGAATAATTAAAATATTCTGAGTTATTTCGTATTTATGTTCATTTATTTACAAAACTCTGTCAAAAAATTGAGTGCTTGAAAAAAAAAATGTGCCCCACGATACAAGTTTAGCAGTAATTGTAGTTCAGTGTATCCAGAAAGGTGCATTGAATAATTATGGAACATTGAAAGTTGGTGTCTTAAAATGTTTCGAGTAATGGGTCACAAAACTCGATAATTTAACATTGGCGGCGTAGGACATACAATGTCTCTTTAAACTTATTTTTGTCTCATGACCGAATACTAAGAGCATGCTCTGCCTCTATTACAGGATGCCTCATTTTCGAACTCTCTTAAGGTAGCCAGACACCTTGTTCGTACGAAGCACAAAGGAGTTATAAATATCAGATTAATTCTGCGTATCGCTTTACAAATTGTAGCTGATTTCATTACCATGGCCATATCTACCTGTGTGGATGGGAGATCGAAATTTCGTTAAAGAATCTAGCCAAAATGAAAAAATACCAGAATTCCGCTCTAACTCAAGTCACTTCGCTCCCGCTTCCACCCACCCAACGGCACGTCGTAGATACCAAACTAATTACCTAATTAATTAAATTTATCATGAGAGTCCCTGTGTATGGGGAGTAATTTTTTCTGTAGTCGGATTACACTCGCCAGGTAACCGTTACAGACATTTCTGTGACGTCTGTAGGAGCTTCCCAGAGGCTAGGTAGTCATTTCCTCTGACACACAAATGGGGGTAACCGTCCTCAACTACCTGAAGATAACAACACTCATTACCTTCTGCCTGTCGGTTGCATTGTCACGCTGATGGAAGTAGGCCAGAATTCCGGTATAGTGCTCGAGACCAATGCTGCGGAGACCTGTAGGTAATGGTTGCAATAGAATCTGTCGCTCTCTTTGCCACCCCCATCATGCCACTGTCCCGCCCCACCGCTGCCACCGGCTCGATAACGGACGGCAGCCGCCGCCAGCACAACCAAACGTCTATGAGTGTGCAGACCTGGATGTTTTGAGAACTCAAGTGGGAACCCCTGGAGGGAATGCGATGTTCTTTTCAAGGAATACTATTGAGAACGACATTTCAGTCTGACTGCAGATGTAATCTACTGCCGCTAACGCATATGAAGCGTAAGGACCCCGGAGATAACATACGAGAACATAGCGCTCTTATGGAGGGAATAGACACTCTCTTTGCGTGTGGAATAAGAAAGGAAATGCTTAGTGGCGGTCCAGGGTACCCTCTGCCAGGCGCCATACGATATCTTACGAGGTATGCATATAGATGTAGATGTATACTTAGTCTGCCTATTAAGATGTTAGTCCATGTATTTGTAGGCATAAAAAGTTCATGGAAGGATATTGCCCCTTATGTATCGAGATAACAAGTGACAGAACTTCTGCTGCTGATTGTCTCTCGGTACAAACCTTCGTATTATCCCTAATTTTCTCATTTCAGTCATTTCACGAGATGTATGTGAGAGGCTGTAGTACGTTTCTTCACAATATTTAGAAGAAACGGTACACAGATCGCCTCTCCAGTTTCATCAGGGTCTCGCTTTCCTGCTGTATTGTCACGAATCCTCCACTCTTCGACCTACAGCATTTGAAGCAAGCTGGTTTTGACGAGTACGACACGCCAAGTCAGAGACCTCTGGTAATTCTCTCTGACAGCACTGCTCCATTAGTTGGAAGACTCCTCCACATCTCACTGACTAAATAGAGAGCTGTCGCAACGTAGAAAATTGTACACTAATGTAGAGGAGGAAATTCACAACCATGCAACGTATACGTGGACTGCAAAAATAAATTCAGAAGCAAAACATCTAAAATTCATTGATATCGATTGACCCTCCATAGATATCCCTCTATACATGTCCCAATCTCCTTTATCGTATTGCTATGATTACTGCACTAGAAATATAACAGCGTCATGGTGTCAAGTCTTCGACGACAGCATTATGTCTCTCTCTCACTATCCCACTCTCTCCCCTCATGGTTCTGGGTACTCCTAATGGAACAGTGCTGTCAGAGCGTGAAGGCATTTCGAGAGAATTACCAGAGGTCCCTGACTTGGCGTGTCGTACTCGTTAAAACCAATCAACGGAGTGAACTAAGAAAGTTCGCTAACATAATCTGGAGAGCTCCATAACATTTTACAACGTTTCTCTCTTCTGATGTAACGAGAACAAATACAGTCTGCCTGTGGACATCGAGCATATGTGTTGATCCCAATATACAGGGTGATTTTTTTCCATCATGTACGTACTGTAGAAATTGATTGATGGGAAGATACCGATCAAAAAAGGTCTAATGAACTTATTTCCGGAAATGCATGGTTTCCATGCTAGAGACCACCTATTCGATCATACAGTCTGCTGTCTAATACGCGGCTGTATCATGCAGCCACACATGTAATATGCATGCTTTCCTCCTAGAGGGTGGTTCTGTTCCTCATACGTCGTGGCCTAGCGCCCTCTCCTGCCGTAGTAATTGGTAATGTTGTGTCCGATTCACTTCTCTTGCTGACTTACCTTACAATGAATGTGATACAGCGTTCTACACAACGGTTCCGTATTCGAATCGAGAGCTTGACGACATGGTGTTTACTTATGGAAAGGAAATGGCAACGGGTGGCGGGCAGCAAGGTTGTATCGGGAGACCTATTCCCACCGACAACAGCCATTGCATTCAAGCTTTCGATAGTGTTTCAGCGTTTGTCTGAGACAGGTTTGTTTCAGGAAGTAGGAAATCATGAAGGACATACGTGAAATGTCGGGACACCAGACTAAGAGCAAACTAAGATTAACACTGTGGAAGGCGACAGCCATGTCAGTACCAGGCTGTTGGCTCCCCTCAGTACAGAGTAAGCCAGACGACTGCGTGGAACATTCTCCATGACAATTGTTACTACCCTTATCACTTACAGTGTGTGCAGGAATTGCTAGCGACAGATTTTCCACATCAGGAGCAGTTTTGTGACCGGTTTCCTGACCAGGCACCCATGATTTCGGGATTTCTGTCATCCATCCTATTCACAGATGAGGCCAATCTTTCACGAAGTGACTTTCATAACAGTCATGTGTTGGGTACTATGCAGAACCCCCATGGTATGGTAACAGCGAATCATCAGCATTGGTGCAGCCGGAATGTGTGGGCCTGGATACGAAGTGGCATCTTCAATTTTCATAACAGCCATGTATGGATTAGTATGCAGAACCCCCATGATATGGTGACAGCGAATCATCGGTGCAGCCAGAATTTGTGGGCCTGGGTAATTGTCGACCATATTTTGGGATCAGTCTTCCTTCCACGTCAGATAACAAGTGGGACCTATCGGCGTTTCTTGTGGATGACTTTGCCTCTCCTGCTGGAAAAAAATTTCGCTGATGATTTGGCGTGTAACGTGGCTGCCACATGGAAATGCTTCCGCCCACTTCGCCATTAATGGCTGGATGCATCTCAATCATGTCTTTGCTGTTGGATGGCTGGAAGGAGGGCGTCCAGTTGCATAGCCTGCTAGTTCACCGGATCTCGACCCGTGCGTTTTCTGGTTAGGCGCAATCTGAAAAGTGTCGTGTAGGCAGAGCCTATTTCATGTGTGGAAACACCGGAGCAGCGTATTAATGCTTCCTTCGACACTGTCTGGATGCAGCCTGGCTAATGTGAACGTGTGAGACAGAACATTCTATGGCAAGTGCATGCATACATTGAGGCACTTCAAAACTATTTTCAGCATATACTATAAGTGTGGCAGCATGGTGCAGCGTATGTTAGATACTAAAATGTGGACATAATGGACAGCGTATGTTAGATCACAGTCTCTGTAATAATGTATGACTGAATAAATGGTCTCCACCTTGGAACCCATGCATATCTGCACATACCTTCACTAGGACTTTTTTATTCCCTATCCCCTCATCGATCAATCCCTGGAGCTTGTACATGGTTGGAGAAACCACCCTCTATATTTGTGTATTGGTCCACTGGAGCGGGCAACCGTTGACTGAAGTCGCTTCCATGGACCTGTGTAAAGATTTGTGGCCTGCACTGGAGGAAGACCATATGCCACAGACTATCAATCGCAAAAGAGGGCTGTAGTGTAGTTGTTAGATAAGTAGTATGAAGCATTGGCTCTCCAGCTTTGGGCACCAGAATATAAGTATTTCATTTTTCTACCATGACTTTGAGACTTGTGTGCCTTGCTAAACCATATTTCGATATATTGGCTCCCACAGGAAGCAGCAAATCAAATGGTGTACGGTCAATTGCTCCCAAGCACACAAAATGATTGAAATACAAGACAGAACTTGTTTTTCTTATTGATTATCTTAGAAGATAGAACATTCTGTCTCTAAATTGACATGTATCTGCGTTAAAGGATGACAGAAAGTAGATGAAACAGTTGGTTGAGAGGGATTGTATCGTAGCAGGATTTAATGGTAGATTGATGATGCATTCTAGACGGAGAGATATGGTGTGGCAGGTCATTTATCATACATTTAAAAAGTTTCCGCATTGTTCCCTCAGGCTGTATCAGTTGTGTGGTATAAAATGCGCTCGACTTGTATTCTATGGTGTGTTCTGGGTGTGACTTAGGGCACTGTCTACCTGCAAACGTTAGCAGCTAATATCCCCACATCACAGCCAGCCAAGGACTTCCAATGCGTGTGTGATGAATCATGTCCATCAAACTGATAGGAAAACCTATTTCGGCGCCCTCCTCTACATGAAGAAAGATGTATGGAAAGCACTCTACTTCCCTGCCACTTCGGACGTAAATCGAGTCTTCAGTTTCATAACTGCTGTGATACTAAGTCAGTGACCGGGGTTTGTAAGGTACAGCAACACCTGTGTATACATCTGCTTGGCAGTTGTGTGTAGAAGAGACTTTGTTGTTTTCATGGAGTTAGTGTTGTGTGGCTTGTAATGTTAGCAGTGAAACTCCGCTGCTATGCATTTGTCTATTTCCCCATAAGACGTTGTTGTTTCATGCATTTTCCGTTGCTAATGGTCATTTTAGAGAACTGATGCGAGCATAGCGTAATTTCTGAACAGTAATCGGATGCGAAAAGGTCGTTATGAAAGACTCCGTTTTTTCCACCTTTGGTTTAGAGAGTAGTCGTTTTATCACCTTCAAGTTTCTCACCATGGTTAGTGGGATAGAAAGCCTGCAGGGTGAATGTGTATCATTTGTTGGAGTATTAACAGTGCAGCATTCCATGCGGAAACCACAATGCTCAACATTAGAGTATGGGTCAGTATAGGACCGTGTAGCCATAGGAGTATGTGTTTATGTTCTATCATCATTTCTCTCATCCCAAACACTACAGCAGTACAACAGAATTCATAGCAAAAGTGATATACGTAAAATGTTTCAAACTTCTTCGGTCTGGAGCTCCATCGTGCATAAAACCTGTTTGTTCTTATTCTTATCCATCTGTTATATCACCACAACACTCTCAAATGTATCAGGATAGAATCTACTAAATACCAGTAAGGGTTGCTAATCTCCTCGGCACGCACATATCTAGAGTGATCATGTGTACTGTGCGGGTGACATAAATATGACTGGTACGGAACAGTCTTCAAAGAAAGGTGCTCGCAGTACTGGAATTCCACTCTGTATCATTAGCGATGGTCGCTTGAGCAAGACTGGAACATGTGTTATGCTCTTTCCGAAAGGAAAAAATTGAAGTGTATTGGTTACGTGAAACTCAGCTCGTTCTTCCTCTTCACAGGACCTCGGATGGACTTTGTATAAAGCCGTCCTTCTTCTTGTCAGTTCCAAATGAAATGTGACAAAGTTGCACTGCAGGTTGGTTAAAACCAGAGGAACAGTTACAAGATGTGTAGAAGGATAGTCTAGAGATCTGCTTGGGATCCTTGGCCGACAGACTCATCGAACGGGCAGCTCATTTCGAAATAGTGGACAGAGTGCTGCTACTGATATGACCCGTTTGTTGGGGTGGTAATCATCAAACGTGTTGGAGAGATCTTTCAATCTCCAGCTATATCCTACGAATGATAGAATGCTTTGTGGCTCCAATTCACATAGGAAAAACTGCCAGTCGTAATAAAATCTTAGCGAATTTATAAAGTGTTTCTGGTGAGGTCTATTTCGTTCACTAATAAACGGTATTTCTGTCATGTGATGTAGGCAAGGCAACAGTGGTCGAGATAAGTCAACATGTATATAGCACCGCCATGAAATGGAGGAGATGGCTCAGCAATGATACAGAAACTGAGAAGCGAGCTGCAACATCGTTGGCTAATAGCATCATGAGATCGATGCGACGAGACTTTTTTTTGACAAGTCGTAGAGAGTAGTGGTTGGGAACTCGAGTAATTGCGTAAAAGGCTTTAAAATTACGGAAAACCTGGTAAATTACAAAAATTAATAGAAAATACGTAAAATTTTCTGAAAATATGACAAAAATGTGGAGGCAGGATTTACGACTGGTGGGAGTGACAACTGATAGTGCATACTATACGTGCTCTATGTATTCAACTCCTTCAAAATACCTCCGCTCTTCGACATGCAGTTATTCCTTGTAAGCCATAATAATGAGAGACGCACTTGCAAAGATTTGGAAGTCTCAGACACCAAAGCAGCGGTCATATACAGGGCTGCCAGGTCCACAACCGGTATGAGGAATCAGCGCTCTTCGTTTCTCCGAAAGCAGAACGTCGAGACCTCTGCTACCCTTTCACTGCTGAAGATGATGTTAAATGTAGTGGTAATCATGGTCGGGCAGCTGTCTTCAAAAGGTCCTCAGTGCTCCTAACTCTTCTAGTTTCCATGTATTGCGATTTCTCCCAATTTGGAACTAAGAAGTGTCATTTATTTCAACCATCCCTTGTGTTGAGGGAGCAGCATCCCTACACCATGCGATATCAAACTTTCTGTGGGTGTCAACCATGTTAATGTCGGTTTAGCATCGGACTTACACGTCACAGTGATGGTACAAACGCCGGCCGGGGTGGCCGAGCGGTTCTAGGCGCTACAGTCTGGAACCGCGCGACCGCTACGGTCGCAGGTTCGAATCCTGCCTCGGGCATGGATGTGTGTGATGTCCTTAGGTTAGTTAGGTTTAAGTAGTTCTAAGTTCTAGGGGACTGATTACCTTAGAAGTTAAGTCCCATAGTGCTCAGAGCCATTTGAACCATTTGATGGTACAAACACAAAATGTATGGCGGTGTACAAACGTGTAATCAAACATTGCTTCGATGTGTTACACCAAAAAGACAGTGTATCATACTCCTTGTGAAACAACAATTGAAGAACTACCTATTGTTATTGATAGCCTGTGAGATATGGTTTTCCTGCAGTACTGGCGACAATACTTTACATAGGTCCGTGTAAGCTACATTAATCACTGGGCTCTTGCTCTGATGGACAAGTACACACATGTTTAGTGGGATCACAATATATGCCCGATGTCAGCATGCAGACGGTATTTTTTCTCGCTATATCGAAAGAGAGAGAGAGACATAGTACAATGTTAGGTAGTTCTTTACCAGGTGACGTAAACGGAGTTTTCCTTTTTGTAGTTTTACTCTTTCGGATATTATAAAATTGACGAGGAGAGAGAGAGAGAGAGAGAGAGAGATTGTGCTGTCAACGAAGGCTCTGACACCATTACAGTGTCGTAATTCTAGCGTAGTAAACATACGAATATAGGAATACGATAAAGGAGATTAGGACATATACAGAGGGATATTTATAGAGGGTCATTCGATATCAATGAATTGTAGATGTTATGCTTCTGAATTTCTTTTTGCAGTCCACTCATACGTTGCATGGTTATGAATTTCATCCTGTATGTTAGGTGCTATTTTCCTCGTTGTTATAGCTCTCTACCTAGTGAGTGATATGTGAAGGACTAGAGAGTCTTCTGCCTAACGGAACAGAATGTGAAGGTATTTCGAAAGAATTATCAGAGGTCTCTGACTTGGCGTGTGACATATCTTATTCGGTAAAATCAGGTGGATTCAAATGCTGTACGTCGAAGAGTGGAGGATATGTGAGAATACGGCAACTAAGCGACACTCTGATGAAAGGTGAGTTTGAACTGTGTACAGTTTCTTCTAAGTAATGTGGCAAACATATGGCAACCTGTCACATACGTCTCCTCAATTGACTGCAATGAGAAAATTAGGGCCCCATAACGAAGATTTCTATGAGACACAATCAGCAGCAGCAGTTACGTCTCTTGTTTTCTCAATAAATAAAAGGCGACATCCCACCTTGAGATTTGTGTGCCTATAAATGGATGGACTAACATCATCGTAGGTAGACTAGATATACATCTATATCCATATGCGTACCTCGGAAGACATCGTACGGTGCGTGGCAGAGGGTACCCTGTACCACGACTAGTCATTCGCTATCCTATTCCACTCGCAAACTGCGTGAGGGAGAAAACGACTGTCTGTATGCCTCCGTATGAACGCAAAATTACTCCTACCGTATCTTCGTGGTTCTCACCGAAATATATGTTGGCAGAAGTAACTATATCTACAGTCAGCTTCAAATGTCGGTACTCAATAATATTCCTTGAAAAGAACATCGCATTCCCTACAGGGATTCCAATCTGAGCTTTCGAATCATCCGCCTTCTAATTTGGCGTGAACCTAAAGGAATGCTTCTGCAGCGTTGTGTTTGGAGAGATACCTAGGTCTCCAGACACATGCACTTGGCGGCAGTGGCTGCTGTTCACATGTAAGCCAGTGGCAGGGTTGGAGACAGGCGCGCAGATGTCATGGTGTTGGCAAAGAGACTGAAACTTCTTACTGCCCCCGTCTACAGGCTTAATTACGAGGCAGTAAACTGGAAGTCGAAGTGACTTATTTCCACCAGCATGACAAGGTAGCCGACAACAGAACGTAATTGGTGTTATTGTTATATATCTTCAACGCAGCGAGATGTGAGCGCAGCTGCCGGCGTGGCTGTCACTGGTAAAGGTCCCTAGTCTTCCCCTGGCTGGCTCATTCACAGTTCCTAAGCTGTTGGTGAATGGTGTGCACTTCACCATCGCGAGTGTGTGCGATCGGAAGATTTTCTTCACCACATATGTTAAGTGTAAGGTGGAAACGTTGTGGTGGAGGAGGGTGCTTGTGTTCTCAAATGTCAGTGCATACAAGACCTTGGATATATTTAGTGCTATGATCTATTGTGCTGAAAATGTAATTAGATGATTTTCAACACGTTTGTGTGTGTTTCTCAAAAGTTGAAAATATGTTTTATTATGAATGACAATCACTATAAGGTGGTGGTGAGTTTTTTAAGTGATTTATTAGATCAAGTAAATTGTTAAACAATTAATTTGACAGGGTAATGAAAATTGACTATTTCCCACGATATTTGATACTACGATTGCGGCAATTCTTCCTTTCTCCTCAGTATTAGCAAAAAGGAACATAATATCCTGAGGAGAGATGAAAGTTTCCATCTGCATGTTTGGACATTGGTTCACGCTTGTTGGTTCACACAAACAGGAAATAATCAATTCGGAGAGAGACACAGACAGGGAGCAAGTCGGGAATTTCCTAGTGAAAGAAATGATTCCACCGGCTGATTTTTTTTTTTTTGGGGGGGGGGGGGGCAGCAAGATCAAGGCAGACTGACATGCAGTCAGCGGTGGGTGGCATTTACTATCTATCATGATCTGTAATTATGATCTTCTCGACCTCCATGGCGGCACCAGGCAAGAAAAGTACGTGTGGGCGACCCAAAACGGAGACGAATACAATGCACTTCATTCCATTCCTTGGTGCTTACAGTTACTGCGTGTTGGAAGTGGAGGTGGGGGTGAAAATGTGAGTTCTTCATAAGTTGGGGAGACATGTCTCCAATAAAGTGATTAAATAAAATGCAAATTTAAGGCAGGTCGGAGGTAGAACTAAAATTTCATGGACCGTATAGACATAATTGGCTTACATCTACTTCACTGTTTCTTCTAACAGTAACAGGACACATTTGTTAATTTTAACAAGAAAATTGTTTGAGGCAAGATTAACGAGAGAAATATTGGAATAGTGGGAAAAATGTTTCCGTATTCCTGAAAAACTTACATATTTGCACTTACATTTTGTTTATGACATTGCTACAAGACTCAAATGACGCATGTTTAAGGTATGTTACAGAGATGTGACGGAGTACTGAATAATATATTGTATCTGTTTACATCGATTGACAAACTAAAAATAAAGATTACGTTGAGAACTGACAGTTAAGTTCAATTTTACATTATTACACCCTCAACTCGAGATTTTACACGCTTATTAGCATATTAACTGATTCAAAATACTCAATGAAATTAACTGCTTATATTGCTCCCTAATTTTTACTTGTTGAAATCCAAACATATGTAGTAATAACCACCAATTTACTTAAGTTACCATTTTCATTAAGTTCTGTGTATAAATGAAATTAAACAACCTACAACATAGATATCTTGTTTATATGCGATTCCAAATCCTCGAAGTATTTCATAAGTAAAAACATTGTCCAGTGATAGGTAGTATAGTCATGTCATTTATTTCCTGTGCTGGTGGTCAATTTCAGCTACTGTCTCATTATCATGTACGTACACTGAGGCAACAAAAGTCATGAGATACTTCCTTCTATCGTGTCTGACCTCGTTTTGCCCGGCGTAATGCAGGAACTCGACGAAGCATGGACTCAACAAATCGTTGGAAGTCCCTTGCAGGAACAATGAGCCATGGCCGTCCATAACTGCGAATGTGTTGCCAGTGCCGGTATTTGTGCACGAACTGCCCTCTCTATTATGTTTTATAAAAACGTTCAGTAGTACTCCTGTAGGGCAATCTGGAGCCAAATCATTTGCTCGAATTGTTCAAAATGCCTTTCAAGGCAATCGCGAACATCTGCGGTCTGGTGAGATAGCGCAATGTCATCTATAAAAATTACATCGTTGCTAGACTACTTGAAGTTCATAAATGGTAGAAATTGGTCTCCGAGTGGCCACACATAAGCATTTATGGTTAATGATAGGTTCAGTTGAACCGGAAGTCCCCACACCATATACGAGTAGAGCTACCAACTCCAGCCTTCACAGAATCTTGTTGGCAACTTGGGCCCATGATTTCCGGGTGTCTGCTCCACACTCGAACCCAACCATCAGCTCTTACGATCTGAAATCGTGGCTGAACTGACCAAGAAACCCTTTTCCAGTTGTGTAGGGTCCAACGTATATGATGACGAGCCCAGGAGAGGCGTTGCAAGCTATGCCGTACTGGTCGCAAATGCACTCCTGACGTCGGTCTGCTTCCATATCCCATTAACGCCAATGTTCGTCATATGACCAACATTGATATCTGCCCGCGGAGTGTAGCTTGTTTGTTAGGAATGGCAACTTTTTGTGAACATGACGCTGCTCTCGGTCGTTATGCGGCGACCGTCGGCCAGTATGTTGGCCGAGGTGAGAGATAACGCCTGACATTTGGTATTCCCGGCGGATTCTTGATAGTGTAGATCGCATGATACTGAATTCACTAAAGATTTGCGAAACAGAATCTCCCATGCGTCTAGCTTCAACTGCCATTCCACGCTCAAAGTCTTTTTATTCCCGTCGTGCGGCAATAAACACTCGGCAGGAATTACCTGAATACAAATGACGACTCCCCTAACGAACCGCCCTTGCAGCCTGTGTAAGCGATACTAAATTCATCTGTGTGTGTGGATATCTCTGTTCCATGTTTTTTCGCATTTCACTCTATAAATTAACAGCATAGTCCATTGCACGTGATGTGGGATACAAATCCAGTTATCAGCTAAAATCTGTTGCCACACATGAATAACAGTACATTATTTATAGAATACAAGCGAAAGACTACGGAAATGCGCAATACATTCCTAAACAGTATCAACTCACAACGAAGATTTCATCTTTGCACTACACAATCTCATCGCATCTTGTATCTTCTGCGTGTTTTACTGGTCATTCGTTTCAATTCGACGTCTAGCATTCTGTTATTCACATGTGGTTTTGCATCTGGATTAATTATTTGATTTGTATGCCACATCTCGAGCGACATGAAGCATACTTTTAAGGTATACATGCTTGATAAGGTCATGATGGTCGAAAATGGTCGACGGCACAATAAATAAATGATTAAAATATACAGCCTGCAATGGCAGTGTTTTTTCTTTTCTTGCGGACTACCGGAAAATCACAGTGAGAAAGATCTCGAGGTTAGTGGGAGAGAAGGTGGGAGGGGGAAGTAGAAGAAGATATATAGATAGAAAGAGAGAGAGGGAGACAGAGAGAGAGGGAGAGAGACAGAGAGAGAAACAAGAGAGAGGAGACCAAGGTAGGGGGACTGAGATACAGATGAATGGCTGTGTTTATATTCGAGGCAGAGGGAAAACCAATTACTTTCTGTATATCTGTTTTACGCATATTTCTGGAGCCTCTATTATGTTGAATTTCGTGACTGAGTTTTACCTATGGCAGAATGTGACATCTTAATTAATGTCTAGAAGTGCTGTCATGAAGTTTTCACTTCAGATTTATGAAGTACACTTAAATGTAGAGCTGACAAGTCTTCATTGACTTATACCGTACGGCGACTGATCTGGCTGCTCTTCTAAATAACAGCAGAGACAATCTGGACATTAAATGTGTATACCCCTGGTTGCTAAAATTTTTCAGGTGTGTAGCAAATGTATGGAACAACAAGAGTTCCTTTATCTTTTGTGTATTAACTAGTCTGAATGTCGTGTTTCTTGAATATATTTGAAATCTTATAAGGGGCCCTTCCAATAAAAGAAACACTGAAAAATTATATTGTTTTAATGTCTGCTGGAAATAAATATGTTGTTTCTTTCCGTTTCCCTTCTTGTAGATCCTCTAGAGGATTTCTACATTTGTATCTACATGGATACTTTGCAAATAACATTATCTGTCTGGCAGAGGGTTCATCGAAACACCTTCACAATTCTCTATTATTCCAATCTCGTACAACGAATAGAAGGAACGAACACCTACATCTTTCCGTACGAGCTCCGATTTCCATTATTTTATCCTGGTGATCGTTTCTCCCTATGTAGTTCGGTGTCAACAAAATATTTTCGCATTCGGAGGAGAAAGTTTGTGATTGGAATTTCGTGAGAAGATTCCCTCGCAACTAAAAGCTCCGTTTGTTTAATGATGTCCACCCCAAGTCCTGTATCATTTCAGTGACACTCTACGCCATATTTCGCGATAATACAAAACGTGCTGCCCTTCTTTGAACTTTTTCGATGTACTGCGTCAATGCTATCTGGTAAGGATCCCACACCGCGCAGCAGTATTCTAAAAGAGGACAGATAAGCGTAGTGTAGGCAGTCTCCTTAGTAGATCTGTTACATTTTCGAAATGTCCTGCCAATAAATCGCAGTCTTTGGTTAGCCTTCCCCACAACATTTTCTGTCTGTTTCTTCCAATTTAAGTTGTTCGTAATTGTAATTCCTAGGTATTTAGTTGAATTTACGGCCTTTACATTTGTCTGATTTATCGTGTAACCGAAGTTTAACGGATTCCTTTTAGCACTCATGTGGATGACCTCATACTTTTCGTTATTTAGGTTCAACTGCCAATTTTCGCTCCATTTAGATATCTTTTCTAAATCATTTGATCAATTATAGATGCTGAAAATCCATTATTAGTGGGTTTAAAATTTGATTAATACAATTTCAATACCGAGGTCATATGCTGCCATTGAGACGTCGCTGCCATGTTAATCACACTTTTGTTGCTGTTAGCTTTTATGTAGTGGGATGAGGAACCTGTTGTGGATATTTCAATCTATAGCTGATTTCTTTCTGTATATGGTGAAGATATGTCTGTTGTTATTATGCACATTGTTATATCTAAGAAATTTAAAGTCGGGTGTATCTCATGCCCAGTGGTGAAATGGTATTTGGGATGCAACACGCTGAAAAGCCTACGTATTTGTTTTACTTTTGGAAAAGTGTAACAAAGTTATCTACATGTCTGTAAAAGAAAATCATTTCACTAACTACGGTGTGCTTTGAACAAAGAGATGGGTTTTCTAAATGATCGTTATATATATTTATAGACGTACTATTCTTTCTGTTGAAACATAATTATTTTCAGTTAATAACAAATTTTGTGAACAGCCAGATGGGTTAGCCACGGGCTGAAGTCTCTCTTGGATGTAGCTGGCATGCATCTAAAGAAGTAAAAATTACATTCTTAGCAACACAAATAGTAAATTGTACAGAGTATTTGTGTCAACAAGCATGTCAAATCTCATGCTTAATCTACAATGATTGAAAAAACAAAATTTTAAGTGTCACTTCTCTACTTAATTTTTAAACAAATTTTATTTTGTCGGTGTATGTAAACAGAACTAATACGAAATTCAGTGCTTAACATCCCTGCAACGTAAGTTAAACATGAGTTATTTGAGTGATGTGGTGTTGTCACAAACATTATAAATCGTTCAAAATGTAAGTGCAAATGTAGAAGTTTTTGAGCCATTCAGAAGATGTTACGTTGTTAAGCTTAGGTAACATATTAAAACACTTTATTTCTTTCATTTCTGTAGCATTTCACTCATTAATTTCGAATGAAATAGTTTTGTATTTGAAATGGACAACTCTGAGGTTGAAAACTGAAGCATATGTAACGCCCATTACGTCTGTGCAACCGTTTAAAAGAGAGCTGTAGCTCCGAAACTCGTTAAAAACTAATCTTTCAGCCTCCATGTTCGAGAGAAATTAGAAAATAAAAGTACAGTGGCTAAAGGCGGAACAATATTTATTTCTATATTCCTGACGTAGAGGTAACAGTCATGGGCAGTCCAGGACTTAGTGTTTAATAACAGCGTTTGTGAATAAGATTCTTCATTATTTAAAACGTTTATCTAGTGTCGCCTCCATTAGCAGGTTCCTGACAATCTTACCGTCACTCTCAAGCAGACTATACCAGCCCTTCACGTTATGTGCAGTTCTTCTGTGAGTGCTTCCTATCTCTTTCGATAATAAAGCTTGATAAGAGAGCGAGTCCGATAACAATACTCAACAATCAGCCGAAAGAGCCTTCTTTTATAAGCTATCTTTTCTTTTGGTCGAAATCCACTCTTTGGAATTCTTCCAATAAATCTTCCTGTCCCCACTATATGTACGTCATCTTTACATCTTAAACCACTCCAGGCAGGCACTGCCACGAATTTGAGAACTTTGACTGTTCCCGGTGATAGATCACCGAATGCGTGGTCAGATTATTTTCGTTTATTTATGCCTACTACATTATATAAATCAGTGAGACATGATTAACAGTAAAGAGTGATACTGAGGCTTATTAATATTGCCATTGACCACGTACGCCTTTCAAATTTTGTCCTAACGATAGAATAGCAAATTAAATTCGGGCTGTTAATTCTAGGCTCAAATATTCGAGTTACGTAATTATTACTTGATATCAAGAATTAATCTTACAAACACTATCGCCTAAATTATGCCTGAAACTCAATATTAAAATATGCAATCTTAACCGCAAAGTAACCTCAGCACCAGCACACTTGTCCATTTGAACAAGTGCCATTAAACAAGTCAAATCTGGATATCTTAGGGTGAAACATATATTTTTTTAAGTGATCCATGTACGCAAGCTCTTAATTTCAACTATGTGCGCGGAATCTGTGGAATATCACTCGCAAAAAGTTATAGAAAAGTCGTCACAGCAAAATTTTGCAAAACAGCGGATATAATAAACTGCCTGCAAGCAGGAAATGCGAAGTGATAAAGAAGAAGATAAAATCCAATTCAGTGTGCCCGCATCAGGATGAAATAAAATCTCTGTTAGCATCATTAAATCTTGATGTTACGCCCATATATCAAACCTGCGAAATCTTTAACTCAGACATTCGTCTGAGTCTCGATGACATTCTCTTGAACGAAGGCTTCATTTACTCTCTTGGCGGTAAACGATTCTTTTAATACTTTATCTCTGTTACTCTTCCGCTTAAATAAATCCCTTTTGCTCCCGAGTCGCTGTGTTCTACCTGTTACGCCCTACGCAAGCAGATAACGGCCCAGCTTGAGAGTAAAAGCCAGGGGGAGCTTTCAGGGCCAAGCGGTTCTCTCTAGCTCCCCTTAAGTATTCTCTCTGCAGTTTTGTGAACGACGGGTCCTTCCCAGTGCTTTAAGAAGAGAGGTGTTGTAAGTAGTAGTTAACCATGCATGAGGTATGGTTTCACCAAAGTCCTTTTAAGACCGTACTACTTTACAGAAGGGATGTGTTATCCTGCTGTACAACTTTAAATAAGAGATAGTATGAATAAAGGTATCCACGCAACCTTCAGGAACGGTAGCTGCACGTGGAAAGTAAAGCCTGTCATTTGCGCAATTTATACGTAATGTAGGTTACTTAGAATGGTGATATATAAACGAGGACGTTATTGTCTTTAAACATTGATCGAAACTAGTAAAACATTGAGCGAAACTAATAAAACGAATCACTTTTCATAACACCAGTCTACATAACACTTCTGAATGGACTGAGATTTACTCCACACACTAGCCACAAGATGGAATGCTTAGTTGGTAAGCGCATTGCTTGTGGAATGAGTTCGACTCACGGTCCAGCGCACAGTTTTATTCTGCAAGGTAGTTTCAAACAGTGTTCGCTGCAGACACTGCAGAGTGAAGTATTCGGTCTTGAACAGATAAATAATTGGGATCACATTTTCACTTGACATCTGTATTGGATATTGACCGCTTACTCCAATTTCCGAAATGACACGCTCCACACCTCATAAGGGTTTCGATATATCCCCACGCAATCTGTCTCCATGTAATCCATCCTGACACGAGAGTGAATGTCAACGTGGTCATATGCAGATTGAATCTGTAAGCGACGGGTGACGTCATTATACGTAATTTCACGTTTCGGACCGTTCCCCCAAGTGACACACATGTAAACTGAAGTGAGATCATAACAACATGTTGAAACTTGTGTGTTAAAGTGCACTTTCACTTTTACCGACCGTTCCCGAAGGTGAAATATATATTAACTCAAGCCTGATTTTAGCAACATGAAATTGTGTGTTGATGCGCACTTTCACTTATACCTACGGTTGCTGATTTTCTTTAAATTGCGAAATAGTGTTTGCTGTATTCAGCAAGACCATCCAGTAACTAATACTGATTGACCGCGCAAGTTTTCTCCTTGCTGCGTTGTTGGTGCGTGTCTGTTAGCTTCGGTGAGACACTCGGTCGCTTAGCCAATCAGGAGGGGTGCACAGTGTTCTGTGCCCTGTGGCGGAATATATTAGAAATCGTTCTGGTTCTCGAAGCCATTCGCAGATGACGACTATAATCTCAGAGATTTTTGTGAGACCACCTCAATTATTTATCCGTGGTTGTTCTTTGGCAACGTTTACATATTTTCATTCCTACCTGAGCCGTGTGCGGCTCGCATTGCTGCCGTTGGTAGGTTGGTATCGTGTAATAGGGATAGTGGCGTCTCGTTTTCTTCTTCTGTTTACTGGGGCCACTACGTTTGCTAGCGTTGTCTGTCCGCGATTGGCAGCAGCAGCGTTTATCGATATCTAGTACCCGTATTATCTTTGGAAGGACGTGAAGTGTTTTCCGGGTCGGGTGTGGCGGTAGTTCGGTTGGTACGGAGCAGCAGAGAGGTCTGGCAGCACGAAGACATGCCGGGACCACTGGCGGCAGGCAGGCATTCCCGGATGGAGGGCCACAACCTCGTTGTCCACCGGACCCAGGACGTGGAGTTGAGCAAACATTAATCCAGTAGTGAAACCTCCATTATTTTGTGATCACGCCGTTTGTTCGCGCGTTGCTGCTCGCACGGTCGCCGTGAGACGGACAGCAACAAGTGGAGCGTGTCGAGTTGGCGGAATCTATTAGCTGTCCTCTACTGCCTGTTATTAGTTTTTGAATTTAGTGTTATTATTGGTGAAGTGCAGCGAGCGGTGTTTCACTGTCAGCTGGCCGCTAACGCCCCAGTTACCTGCCATGGAGGTTAGCGTATTTTTGCGGCAGTGTACTTCTCGTCTTGCCAATGCTGTCTGGCATGACGTGTAGTTCGACAGCCTCCTTGACTGCGGTGTGGACTGTAGTTTCTTTTGTCTACCTTGATTGTAGTGGTTCCTTCTGGCTTTCGATGTTTTAAACACTGGATTCTGAAGACGCAGTGCTGTCTGTCACTTCGTCATCGCTTGAATTATTTCGTTGTTGTACTGGTTATTACACGTTAGGAGGATTTGGTAAGAACATTGGTCGGCGTTCAAACTCTTCCTAGTTTGAGTTGCCATCCTGTTAAGTGAACATAACTCTTGGCTGCCTGTCTCACCTCTTACGCAGCTGTAAGGACTTGTCACAAGTCGATCCTTCGAGCACTGTCTGTGGATCGCTCCCTTCTTTATTTGGTCTGATTGTGTCAATTGCTTAAAAATAATGTCTTATTTAAATTATTCCTATTACTTGTGGCCTTCAGCCGACAAATAATTTTGAATTCTTTCTTAATAAGTCCTTCAGCCCTCGGTGTAGCTTGCGTTACAGTCAATTTTTTTAAATTGATTGTTTTTAAAAAGTGTATGCATTTACTGTGCAACCAACGGTAACTGATTTGGCCCCTTGCACACCTTTTCCTGCCTTCTCTAAGTCCTACGTTTCACAATCATTTGAATATTTGTAGTATTATTTTACAATCATTCCTAGAACAGAAGAGGATTTGGTATTCATGTACATATTGCCAAACGAGTTAGAAGCTGATTACAGAATGGAGACGTATTTATTCAATTCGATGCATTATGTTCTATACCCCATCCTCCTCTCCTCTCTTCTGTACTTTTGACCAGTGTATTAGTTTATCAGCTGGTGTGTACATAGAACATGTAATTCTGGCTTTACTGAACTGTGAGCCGGCAGCTATGGCCGAGCGGTTCTAGACGCTTCAGTCTGGAACCGCGCGACCGCTACAATCGCAGGTCCGAATCCTGCCTCGGGTATGGATGTGTGTGATTAGGTTTAAGTAGTTCTAAGTTCTAGGGGACTGATGACCTCAGATGTTAAGTCCCATAGAGTTCAGAACCATTTTACTGAACTGTGATTCATGCCATAGTTACTGAGAAGGCCAGGTGGTTTATGTGATTTGCCTGAGCAACCTGCGATCAATTTCAAATCTCAGTTCTGTATTATTGCTACTTATCTTTTCATTCCCTAAGCCATTTATCAGTTCTTGTTCGTAAGCTCCATTCATGCTTGCTCTGACGTAATCTTGTTGACAGCTGCTGTCTTGTAAATGATTAATAAGTTCACGAATGAGCATACAGTTTATTTATGCATAGCTTTCCACTTCACTAATGAATATAATTATTGTTTGCCTGTTTATACATTGGTGTGCCAAAACAATATCATCACTGCCCACCGTGAGCTTTAATGCCACCAGAAGACGCTGCAAGTACGTGACGAGAGACAGGTATGCGAGTTGTTTAGAGAAACAAAGGTTATCCCACTAGTGACAATGCGGTGTGAAAATGGGGAAATCTACCGGCATAAGGGCAGATCGTTACGGTATGGTGCCTCACAAAGAGTTTCTTGGAAACGGCGATGCTGCTAGGCTGTTCGCGTTCCACTATCCTTATCAACTCCAGGAAAATGGTTGAATGTGAAGAAACCCAGAGTTCTTGGATGTTGACGTATCATCATATAACGTGGTCGCTAGAGGCTTGCCTGTTGTGTGAGGCAGAACAGGCGATGATGTGTAACAGTTCAGACGACAGAATACAGTACTGGTTCAAGTATAAGTGTTTCGAAACACATTGATCAATGCCCATTTTTTAATGTGTGGCTCCGCAACAGAAAAATTTCTGTGTGTTCCCACGCGTCATCCCCAGCGTCATCGTTACAATGGCAGTGCTCGAGATGATCGAGAATCGACTATGAATCAATGGAAAAGTGTTCCCTGGTTGGATGTAGCAGGTATCTTGCTGTATCAGTTCTGGATGCGTGGTCAGTCAGGCGAACGGTTGCTAGATTCACTCGTCGCGCCATCGATACTATGTGAGTGGATCTGTATTCTACTGTGGGTGCCGTTCACCTTGAATTCCACAGGACGTGTAGTAACTATGGAAGATAACATGACAGCTATGGAAATCCTAAACATTGTTGCGGTCCTCCTATATTTCTTCATGCTTCATGTCTTCACTGACGGCAATGACATGTTACAGTAGCATATCTGCCCATGTCACAAGGCCGGAATAGTGCTGCAGTGGTTTGATCTACACGGCACTGAGCTCAGGTTGATGAGCCTGATATTACCTCGATGTAAAATATGTGAAACGCTATCGTGTCCCAACTCAGCGGCCACAAACCACCGACACGTAATTTTTCGAGAATTGTGTAACATATGCGCTGATGTCTGGTGCCATTTACTAATGGAAAGCTACAAAGGACTTGTTAAAACTATATGGTTCGTTATAGCTCCTGTATTGCTATCCAAATGAGGACCAACTCGCTATTAATACCTACAGTTCCTTATGCGTATAAAGATGTAGTTCCTGTGAAGGGACCTCTGGATGTAAAGTTGCGAGTGCCCAATGGCGAAGTTTGGAACGACCGTTAGAGGCAAACTGATACACGAGGTGTTAGTAGTATAGGTACAGATAATTTAATCGTTGTGAGACACCTCAATAGGATTCTTCCCGGGAGGAGGAGCAAGGCCTGGAAAAATGGGGAATGAACATCATTCATTAAAAGACTTGTTGTTGTTGTGGTCTTCAGTCCTGAGACTGGTTTGATGCAGCTCTCCATGCTACTCTATCCTGTGCAAGCTTCTTCATCTCACAGTACCTACTGCAACCTACATCCTTCTGAATCTGCTTAGTGTATTCATCTCTTGGACTCCCTCTACGATTTTTACCCTCCACGCAGCCCTCCAATACTAAACTAGTGATTCCTTGATGCCTCAGAACATGTCCTACCAACCGATCCCTTCTTCTAGTCAAGTTGTGCCACAAACTTCTCTTCTCCCCAATCCTATTCAATACTTCCTCATTAGTTATGTAATCTACCCATCTAATCTTCAGCATTCTTCTGTAGCACCACATTTCGATAGCTTCTATTCTCTTCTTGTCCAAACTATTTATCGCCCATGTTTCACTTCCATACATGGCTACACTCCATACAAATACTTTCAGAAACGACTTCCTGACACTTAAGTCAATACTCGATGTTAACAAATTTCTCTTCTTTAGAAACGCTTTCCTTGCCATTGCCAGTATACATTTGATATCCTCTCTACTTCGACCATCATCAGTCATTTTGCTCCCCAAATAGCAAAACTCCTTTACTACTTTAGGCGTCTCATTTAATTCCCTGAGCATCACCGGACTTAATTCGACTACATTCCATTATCTTCGTTTTGCTTTTGTTGATGTTCATCTTATACCCTCCTTTCATGACACTGTCCATTCCATTCAACTGCTCTTCCAAGTTCTTTGCTGTCTCTGACAGAATTACAATGTCATCGGCGAACCTCAAAGTTATTATTTCTTCCCCATGGATTTTAATACCTACCAAGAATTTTTCTATTGTTTCCTTCACTGCTTGGTCAATATACAGATTGAATAACATTGGGGATAGGCTACAAACCTGTCTCACTCCCTTCCCGACCGCTGCTTCCCTTTTATGCCCCTCGACTCTTATAACTGCCATCTGGTTTCTGTACAAATTGTAAATAGCCTTTCGCTCCCTGTACTTTACCCCTGCCACCTTCAGAATTTGAAAGAGAGTATTCCAGTCAACATTGTCAAAAGCTTTCTCTAAGTCTACAAATGCTAGAAAGGTAGGTTTGCCTTTCCTTAATCTAGCTTCTAAGGAAAGTCGTAGGGTCAGTATTGCCTCACGTGTTCCAACATTTGTACGGAATCCAAACTGATCTTCCCCGAGGTCCGCTTCTACCAGTTTTTCCATTCGTCTGTAGACAATATGCCTTAGTATTTTACATTCGTGATTTATTAAACTGATTGTTCTGTAATTTTCACATCTGTCAGCACCTGCTTTCTTTGGGATCGGAATTATTATATTCTTCGTGAAGTCTGAGGGTATTTCGCCTGTCTCATACATCTTGCTCACCAGATGGTAGAGTTTTGTTAGGACTGGCTCTCCCAAGGCCGTCAGTAGTTCTAATGGAATGTTGTCTACTCCGGGAGCCTTGTCTCGACTCAGGTCTTTCAGTGCTCTGTCAAACTCTTCACGCATTATCACATCTCCCATTTCATCTTCATCTACATCCTCTTCCATTTCCATAATATTGTCCTCAAGTACATTGCCCTTCCATAGGCCCTCTATATACTCCCTCAACCTTTCTGCTTTCCCTTCTTTGCTTAGAACTGGGTTTCCATCTGAGCTCTTGATATTCATACAAGTGGTTCTCTGTTCTCCTAAAGTCTCTTTAATTTTCCTGTAGGCAGTATTTACCTTACCCCTAGTGAGATAACCCTCTACATCCCTGCTTAGCCATTTTCCACTTTCTGTCTTTTTACCTACTAGGTCCTCTGCTGCCTTCAGTACTTCATCTCTCAAAGCTACCCATTCTTTTTCTACTGTATTTATTTCCCCCATTCCTGTCAGTTGTTCCCTTATGCTCTCCCTGAAACTCTGTACAACCTCTGGTTCTTTCAGTTTATCCAGGTCCCATCTCCTTCAATTCCCACATTTTGGCAGTTTCTTCAGTTTTAATCTATAGTTCATAACCAATAGATTGTGATCAGAGTCCACATCTGCCTCTGGAAATGTCTTACAATTTAAAACCTTGTTACTAAATATCTGTATTACCATTATGTAATCTATCTGAAACCTGACAGTATCTCCAGGCCTCTTCCAAGTATACAATCTTCTTTTATGATTCCTGAACGAAGTGGTAGCTATGATTAAGTTGTGCTCTGTGCAAAATTCTATCAGGCGGCTTCCTCTTTCATTTCTTCCCCCCAATCCATATTTACCTACTACGTTTCCTTGTCCCCCTTTTCCTACTACTGAATTACAGTCACCCGTGACCATTAAATTTTCGTCTCCCTTCACTACCTGAATAATTTCTTTTATTTCATCATACTTTTCTTCAATTACTTCGTCATCTGCAGAGCTGGTTGGCATATAAACTTGTACTACTGTAGTAGGCGTGGGCTTCGTGTCGCTCTTGGCCACAATGATGCGTTCACTATGCTGTTTGTAGTAGCTAACCCGCACTCCTACTTTTTTATTCATTATTAAACCTACTCCTGCATTACCCCTATTTGAATTTGTGTTAATAACTCTGTATTCACCTGACCAAAAGTCTTGTTCCTCCTGCCACCAAACTTCACTAGTTCCCACTATATGTAACTGTAACCTATCCATTTCCCTTTTTAAATTTTCTAACCTACCTGCCCGATTAAGGGAGCTGACATTCCACGCTCCGATCCGTAGAACGCCAGTTTCCTTTCTCCTGATAACGACGTCCTCTTGAGTAGTCCCCGCCCGGAGATCCGAATGGGGGACTATTTTACCTCCGGAATATTTTTACCCAAGAGGACGCCATCATCATTTAACCATACAGTAAATCTGCATGCCCTCGGGAAAAATTACGGCCGTAGTTTCCCCTTGCTGTCTGCCGTTCGCAGTACCAGCACAGCAAGGCTGTTTTGGTTAGTGTTACAAGGCCAGATCAGTCAATCATCCAGACAGTTGCCCCTGCAACTACTGAAAAGGCTGCTGCCCCTCTTTAGGAACCACATGTTTGTCTGGCCTCAGAACAGATACCCCCTCTGTTGTGGTTGCACCTACGGTACGGCTATCTGTATCGCTGAGGCACTCAAGCCTCCCCACCAACGGCAAGGTCCATGGTTCTTGACAAATATTCTTCACACCAAGGAGCAATAGACAGTACAATTACATAATTTGAATAATGTAGGCCTTAAATAAAACCAAGCAACACCTAAAAACTTTTTTCCACGCGTGAAATAATGCACACAAACTCACAGTAACTCCCAGATGAACCTTAACTAGGCACATCCAAGGACATAAAAATAAACGTAAAGAACTTTTTAAGAAAAGATATGTACAGGAGCTGTAATAAGAAATTTGAAAGTGAAATTTTTACCAAATATTCTGAGCAATCTCCTGGTTTTTGCTAGCGGTTCGCACCGAGTGATAGGACCCCCTGATGCTTCCCCAAAACGCGGCCAAATAGCCCAAATTAACTGGTCCACGTATTAAAAGACAGATGTAAACATGCAGCTTGTGGTCCCGTGGCGGCACCTAGTGCCTGGTAAAGGCGGCGGTTTGCAGCACCAGTCCCAGTCCTTAGGCGCAGTATTAAAGGCCCGTCTTTCTGCTATACCACCAGCTACGGCGGAACGCGGCCCACACGCCCTCCGTCGCAAGCACAGCCCGGAATCCCGGACTGCCAGCTGCTCCGGCGCCCCAGAGATTTCTAGCTAAGAAGCACCTGCCTCTCAAGGACTGTATGAGAGAGGGCGAGGGCTCGCCAGAGATCTCTTAGAGGCCACCTGTGGACGCCCTCTGTCCAAAGATAGGCGCCCACGAAAGCTCAGCGTCATAGATCGATTCGTGACACGGTTCATATTGATATCTTAATATGTAATCACTTCATTGTGCCAGTTGTTTTTTTTTTTTTTTCTCTGCATGTAACAGTCTTTCTGCGAACGCAGCACGTAATCTACTACCTGATGTTTTTTTGACTCTTGTAACTGTGTCGCTAGGGGGACTGCACCTGTCAGTACAGGTTTGGTGTCCCCTCGTCGGCACTTCAGTATCTGACCCACTGCCCCGTTAATGGCTTGTTGTTGTTACGCTAACATGGAGGTACTAACCAACTTAAAAACTATAGCTTGTAATATCTGTAATTATTAGCCTGCAAATGAAATAAGTACTGTCGTAATGTTATTTAGTGTACTGTCCTTAGTGTCGCGTAATCCCCACCACACACTTTTTTACTTTATATGCAGTTTATATGGCATAATATTTTAATTAATTTTATATTGCTTAGTGTTGTGAGCACGACAGATAAAATACGATTTACACTATTAGTTTCTGCAGTTCAAAATATTTTAACTTTATGCACTTTGAACTATTATGTGGGGATACGCACAACACTGAAAGATTTCGTGCTGTGGACGTACGACCTTTAATTTGCAAACTATTTTTATATAACACTGATCTGGATTGTTAGATACGGAACAGGGTATCATTACTGTAATTAATTATGAAAGAAATGCCCTCCGCTAGTTTCACCTCTTGAATGCACAGAAAATTACTGTTATTGCCTGAACGGAAGTTACAGTATGTTATGTTCACTAAACGAAAACGCTGCAGTGGATTTTTTATTAATATAGGAAGACTACTAACTGCCACTACTAACATGATAGCATGAAACAAAAAAACTAAAAGAACGGAATTTGATTATTATGTTATTAGCTACAACAGGTTTTGCACAGCAGTCTTTGGTCACACACAAGTAAAATTTCATCACTCACGAATTATTTACATAACTGATAACGTAATAGCAGTTGCCCATGTCCACTTGAAAATGACACAATAAAATCCACAATTTACCTCTGAAGTCTCCAGAAAGCCCAAAGAGACAATTTTAATGTACCGTTACGTGCACGCTATATTGCGGGAAAACAGCTTTCATTCAGTTTAATTTGAATTTACCATGGCAGCGGCAACAGCGATCGCTGCACGGTTCTGCGTCATGAAAAATTCCTAAAATTCTGAAAACCGCTAAGAATATGGAATGAAATCTTGGGCAAGCTAGAAATAAATTATTACAGGTGATAATGTTAACAATTTCTTTATTCAAAAAATCAACATAAATTGAAAGTACACACCTTTTACAAATATCAACCTCCAAAGGCGTCTTTCTCGATCAAAGGACAAACAAAGGCTACCTACGCATTCAAGCGGGCGTCACAGGCTCTTACAACTTTAACGGCTACAAGAAAACCGAGAGAGTAATGTATTAAGCTCCTCTATTTATAGGCAATTTAATAAGCATCTTTGTAATTATTTTTCATTATCTGCTTTGAAATATACATTCGCCGACCACAGGCGTTATTTGTGTAATATAGATACATAAATATTGCACAAACATAAGAAATGAAAAATTATTTCCTTTTGTGCATAGTCTACAAACATTCATACAGTAATGAAATAATTATAATACAGATAAATGTTTATTTTGATTATTTTTTTATTTATTATAACGATTTTGTAAATGTCTTGCCAGGAGACGTCATATTAGTCACCAATAAAACTATCAGCACTTATACAGTCTCATATCCAATAGTGAGCTGTGGTCGCAAGCCACTTTATACCATTCACCAATGAAGGTACGGTGCATTCTACTGAATTGCATCGAAATTTAGGCTTACTTTTATTTCCAATATGAAAGCAGCTTCACAAATGTATTTCCTATTCTCTGAGTGCTATTGAGATAGAGGTTTTCGATTAAAGTCCACTAAGTAATGAATTTTTGAGGGTCACGTGAAATCTGTATTTGAACAGATTGTAGAGTAATGTGAAATCCGTATTTGAACAAACTGTATTTCGACTAACCCATACCTTAATCACAATTGTTTCTTGTTCTGTCGTTCAAATTCCTTGCGTCAAATACATTGAATGGAATATGTCTCTTCACTCCAAAATTCCGGATTTCATGGCATTTTTTTTTCCTCTGCTGTCTTTTTGAGGTTCTACAGACTCTAGAGAAAATGATACTTTGGAATGGTTATGTTTTGTTTCATTTACGATCAGCAGCACCTTGTCTTGTCCCTTACCACGCTAGCAATGACTGTTTGTACGCTTTGGATACGTGGGCGAGTGTTCTTGAAATGTAGCGAGGTAGATCACAGAAGCTTTATTGTTTCGGAGAGTAGCAATACCAACCCAAATATTTCAGCTACATAGATCTGCTGTAAGAGAGAACGCTGTTAGTCCGGAGTCTTCCCGCTTTCTCGTGTCCATTCTATTGGCTAGGCGAATGGAGCCATACCCCTCTGGCAGAAAAATTAGGATACGTATTCGGCGGACGCCTGGACGCTGGTTTTTTGAGTCAATCATGGGGCCGTCTTCATGGTGTGAAGATGCCTGTTCCTCTGGTACACGAGCTATTCAGTGTCAGGTTGATTTGTAGAGACAAGGATATCGGTAGATGTAAAAAATACAAAGGTTTCATGTCGAGCTGGTAATTAATGTGTGTGAAATCTTATGGGACTTAACTGCAAAGGTCATCAGTCCCTAAGCTTACACACTACTTAACCTAAATTATCCTAAGGACAAACACACCCTTCCATGCCCAACGGAGGACTCAAACCTCTGCCGGGACCAGCCGCATAGTCCATGACTGCAGCGCCTTAGACCGCTCGGCTTATCCCGCGAAGCGAGCTGGTAATTATTCAAGCTCTTAGTGAGATGTTGATTTCAATATAATTAAATTCGTCTATTATGTGTTAGCTAGCAAATACATTTGTCCTTAGTCCACGACTGACAATTACGGCTTCGTATATTAGTAAAAGTAAAAATTTAATGTTTCATGTTTGGATATTATGTAACAACAACGACGCTGTACTATTGTACATATAAATAATTTTTTTTCTCTGATCTTTCGATAAACTTGTGTAATTGATGTTCTGATTTCAAATTTTCTTTTTTGTTTCATGCCATTATGTTAAAAAAATTGTAAACAAGTTTCAATTTGAATATTAATGTTTATGTCAAATGTCAAGTAATATTGTAATAGAATTGAAATGTAATAAATGTTGAGACTGTTGTAAGATGTTTAACTCTGTAATTGTGCGTCTGGTCCATACATAGGCAATGTGTTAGGATATGTAGAATGCAAAACCTCGTGTGAATACCCGGTCTGTCAGAGAGCGTTAATAGGTGGATGGCAGGCGAGCGCGGGAAAATGCACGCGGGCACTGCACGGCACAACGGGCTCAGTAGTAGTAGTTGGAGTTTGGCTCTGGTTGGAGCAACACCTTCTGGAGCGAGGAGGCTCTCCTGGAAGACATTGCTTCACTGAGCCTCGGGTATGCCGTCCCAACGGCCACACAGCGTGGAAAAATTCCACAGGCACTAAAAGTCTATTGCGACGCTAAGAAGAATTAAAGTGCCGATACGTCAAGACCCATAGCTGTGGTGGTATGTGTGCTCTGTGTCTCGTCATCTCGCCGCCCGCCAACCGCCGCATCGATACTAGCAGGTTGAAACTTTTCGTACTGTATTCGTATGGATCAGAGAGTGACTGTGCAATAATAACCTAAATGTTACCAGAACAATCCCATCATTTAATTATCCTCACAACTAACCTACACAGGGTCCTTTCCAAATGTTGTGCAATGCGAGGGTCCCAAAATGAAAATTAAAATTTGTGTTAATAATAATTATTTGCAGAACTAGTTATGTTAGAATGGTGTTTAAAGAAATGTTTTGTTAATGAACCAGTAAATGAATAATGAAGGTCTAACGAAGTTGAAAGATAACTTTAATATTGATACAGCAATGAAGTTTATTATTTCGAGACAGATGTTAAGGGTACTTAAATGAGCAGTAAATAAGATGAAAAGAGTAGTAACTTACATACTGGAAATCTTGAACGCATAATAAATTCAGTAATCATTTTTTTAATACAGCTATCATAACAGTTTCAGGGTCCTTCCCCCCCCCCCCCCCCCCCCCCGCCCCTTTAATTCATTTGAATTTTGAAGTGTTCTAAATTGGTTTGACCAGCAAAAGTTAAAGTCAATAGAAAGTCAAAATTTATCAGTATTTACCTTTATCAAAATCGACATTTAGTGTGTGGCTCGAAAGTACTCTTTCTAGGGTAACCTATGCCCGATTTTAATCATATTAATAGACAGTATAAAGTTTTGTAGTATACATTATAGTTTAGTGATATGTATTCATGGTTTTTCCATATCAGTACAGAACGTAAAACTATCAGTTTAATAGATTTTCTGGTTCTAAAATTCTACTATATTATGCAGTGTTACTAATTGTTGATTTGCATTAATATCTACCAACTTGTACAGGGAAGAAACTCAGTTAATGCCTAATTAGGCTGGCGACCGTATTATTATCAAATTGGTAGCATCTTTAGGGTTGCTTTTGATCCATCCTGAGGTGTAATTACATTTCGAACTTACTTGATGGATCATTGTGTAACCTCCCCAGACGAAATAATTAAATGTATTTAAATATGAATAATGAGTGTGATTATAATTTAGTGTTACCTACCCACAAAATTTTTGTATTTAAATAAATATTTGATTAATGATTCTAATTTTTGTGTGACCTCGGAACAAATTTGGTTCCCATTTATAATCTCTGTACAGAAATGCATTCAGATTTAATGTATCGACAAAATTATTTTCTCATTTAATGTAAACTCAAAACAGAAAAATTCGTAAACCCCGAAATAAAAAAAAAATTAATTCACTAGCCTGGTAAATTTTAGGACGACAGCAGTGCTGCTTCATGGCCCTGTAAGATCATTCTGAATAAAAAAGCAAAAATTCTTACCTCATTAAAAACGGCGAGTATATCTGCTCTTACCTAAAAAATTTTCGGCACAGCTCCGTCCATTGCTGGTCTATACATTTGTGATTCGTGAAAGGAATGATCTTGGATTGGATAATTTTTTTAAATTGAAATGGATATTTTTTAAAGAAAATTACTTTATATTAAAAAAATTATTATTAGGGCATTTTTAAAGCATTTGGATGACAGTTCACATACGTTACTAGATATGAGTGACGCTGCTTCTTTACCTTACACAATAATACTCCGCCTCCAGATTCCCGACCAGAGCAGACTGCAGACAAGCACACACTAGCGACAAGCAACAACTTACTGCTACAGCTACACAGTTCCTACTCAGTCAACACTGCTCTCTGTTCAGCGATTCTCTTATACTTTGCATATTGCAGGCAGCGCATACCTCTTACATAACCCTCCACTGGGGGGGGGCAAAAATTTGGCAGCGATGGTGAGTCAATTGGACTTGCCATGAGCAACAAATTTTTCTTAATTAACTAAGTTTACAGTCACAGAATATATACATATATATAAGTGCAGAACATAGAATGAAATATAGTGCACATGCACTGAGTACAGAACATATCAAGCAATGACAAAATGTATACGCAATGAGTACAAATGACATAAAGTGCACATGCACTGTAGTACGGAACATATCAAGCAATGACAAAATTTATACGCAATAAGTACAAATCATATTAACAAATGACATAAAGTGCACACGCACTGTAGTACAGAACATGTCAAGCAATGACAAAATGTATACGCAATGAGTACAAAACATATTAACAAATGACATATAGTGCACACGCACTGTAATACAGAACATATCAAGCAATGACAAAATATATACGCAATGAGTACAAATCATATTAACAAATGACATAAAGTGCACACGCACTGTATATATTTTTATACCATTTTACAAGAACTAGAATAGGAAAGGGAAGGATTGCATCATGGTTGTTGCACAGTAGGTTGCACGTAGCTGCACTAAAAGTCCGTATCTTTTTACAGAAGCACAACACCAAGTGAGACAATCTGAAGTTCTCTTCCTGAAGTATTTATCAGTGTAGCCAAGACACTGAAACGTCGTATTAATATTCAATGTTATCATGTTGTTAGTAAATTAGGTACACCAAACAGTGGAACCATAATAACATCTCCATCGTTCAAGGTGATGGACAGCATGTCGTGTCAACACCACGTTCTCGTAAGGTACACCAACGTAGAATTAGTGCAAAAACCAAATGTAGTGCTCCATGATCATGAGGATAGCCAGGACAAACGGATATTGCAGTAATTTCTGGTAATTAGGTCAGAAGGTGAAGGACATTAAGTCTTATGCCAGTCATCATTGAGAATTAGACTAGTCTATCAACTGATCTGAGTAATTGGTGGCACTCATCTCCTAGTTACTGAACATTTCTGTACTATGTATGAAGTATTACAGAATAATGTTCATTAGTCATCTGATTATAGCGAACATTGGCACTCATTGGCCAGTTACAAACCATTGTTAAGCATTATTCAAAAGTGATCATTCAAAACAAGAGTTCATTAATGGCATACTATTTACATAATTCAGCTAGTTATAGTAATCATTGGCACTCATTAGCCTGTTACAAACCATCAGAAATCATTCTTCAAAACAGGAGCTAATGAGTGTAGCATCAAGCTACTAGTATTCGTATATATAGCATGTAAGTGACATAATACAAATACAATAAACAGTGGCATTCATTGGCCAGTTACTAAACATATAGCAAGTATTGAATATTACAAAACATTTTTCATCATTCAAGTGACATACGATATATTTAAAATAATTATTGGCACTCATTGGCCAGTTACAAATCATCAGAAGTCATCATTGAAAATGAGAGTTAATTATTAGCATAGCATTTATAGAGTATAACAAAAATATTATTTACAGAAATTACTGGCATAGCATGTATGCATTATTACAAAATATCATTCACTGTTACTCAGAACTCATCATTCAAGTGACATATGACATATTTAAAATGTAACAAACTGTAACTATTACTCAAGGTCTGTGATTAGAAAACATCATTCAGTATTACTCAGAACTCTCTTAAACTGGTAGCATTATTTGGGACTGGTAATACATCCTAGCAATGCATTGCGTTGGGATCGATAATTAATTGCTGGGGGATAACATTATTTGCTTTTGACTTATTGCTGCAAATGAGGATAGGTAACGTCATTCGTAATGAGTCAGCTGTAGCAAGGTTATGAAACAAGTAGAGTATATGTGATCACATTCATGAATGACACACATAAATGGGTAAAAAAAGTGCAAGTACTAGAACAGGTTTAATGACCAACTGCTTATAGCACATTAATTTCATGTATAGCTTCTCCTGGAAAAAATACAAAATGGACTATTAAGCTGAAAGAAGAAACGCATATTATGCTGAAAAGTAGTGAACTTCGAATTAACAGGTAATGAAACGTGCACTCAACATGTATGTACTCTAGCTGTCCTTTCAAAACATTCAGTCATTATACCATGCGACATAAGACATACTGTCAAAACGAACTGCAACAAATACTTAAATAACTACATAGCATCTCTTAACTAATATATAAACTTCATCATTATTCTCATCTGCAAAGAAAAACTTTATTATTCATAGTACCATATTCTCAACACTATTCATCATCATTCATTATCATCTGCAGAAAGACACTTCATTATTCATTATTCATATTACCATTTACTTTATACAACTATTCATAGTATAGAGTTTCTTATTTCTAGCATATTTCATCACTAAAACTAAGTGTGTAGTTCTGTCTGACAGCCTGCATTAATCGCCTCGTATTCTGAAAGAAAAATAATTAGTTAAGACTGCTATCATACGATGTGTATAGTATATTCTTGTTAATGCTTGTTAATTCTGATCCATTTACTCTTCGTGACGAGGTATTGCATCTTCTTTCGTTCATTCCGAAGGTGAAATTCCCATTTCATAGTAATCCACTGTGGTTTGTTTAATTTATTTCTTTGACACGTTATTGCTTTCTGAAAATGATGAACAATGATTAATGACTTGCATTTAAATCATATACCCATTAAATAAAAACTGGTTTCTAGTGATATAATTAAGCATACAGCATAGCATGACCGAAAACATATTATGTCAAAAACATAGACAGTGTTCAGGTGCAAAAATGTACACAGAATATCAAAACGTAGTAGCAAAAAAAATGTAAAATAGTCACGATGTTGAGATATCATAAGACATAATGTCAAAGTCAACTGGTGTTTGTTACATCTTAAACATTTCATAGTGCATACAAACAAAACAGGAAAACAATCATACATACATGAAGAATGGGAAATGTGTACGGTCTGATGTGTAACGACAAGAAATGCCTTTCTTTGTTCAGCTTGTATGTTGTGTAGTTGATAGAGGCGAGAGTTGAAGACTTTAATGGAGAAAGAATTTGATAAAATTAATATGTCACTAGATAGAATTGCATAATTGGTCATAATATGTAAGCTTATATGGAAAATGTGCATGGTCTGATGTGTAACGACAAGAAAAGCGACCTGCTAACCTTACCTTGCCGGGCACTTGCCAAGAAAAAATACGATAATTATCAGTAAGTGTTGATTTAAATATAATTGCATAAGTGGTCATAAAATATGTAAGTTTATCTGGAATAATGTGCACGGTCTGATGTGTAACGACAAGGAAAGCGACCTGCTAACCTTACCTTGCCGGGCACTTGCCAAGAAAAAATATGATAATCATCAGTAAGTAGTCTCATAAATATAATTGCATCATTGGTCACATAATAATCAGAAAATAGCATTACAGTGTGATAAATCATAAAGTATGTTCATTCAATAAAGGGTTTCATATTGGAGGCATGGTGATTGCCTTCACTTTTTCTGGTTCTCAGAGTTTCGACGTGTACTACATTGGAGTGAGGAATGCTGCGAATTCGATATGGACTTGCGTACAGAAGCTCAAATTTACTACATCTATTCTTTCCTCTGTTAGATAAATAGTGTGTACGTACTAATATCTTCTGTCCAATGTGAAAGTCATGGCGTGTACAAACCTGTTTTTGCTGTCTTCTCCGGCGCTCTGCGGCACGTTTGGTGATGTTCAGCGTAATGTCAATTATTTCGTGGTGTCGTAGTCGACGAGATGTAGGAAAGGTTATTAATTCTTTAATTTTGTTAGGTGGTTCAACATTTTTCAGTATAACAGTCGGAGATAGCGTAGTAGATTCATTTGGTATGGAATTAATTACATCTTGGAATGAGAATATGTGTGTGTCCCAATCAATATGTTTTTTATGGCAGTATATTCTACATAGTTTACCAGTTTCTTTCATTAGTCGTTCACAAGGGTTCGAAGAAGTATGGTATCTGGATATATAGATCGGAGAAATGTTTCTAGCTCGTAACATACGTGTCCATATAGCAGATCAAAACTGTGATCCATTGTCGTAAATTACTTTCAATACATGCCCTACATGGAATAGAAAATGTTTTACAAATGCTTTCGAAACAGTTTTAGCAGTAGCTTTGCGTAACGGAGTGAAGGTAACAAATTTCGAAGTGAGTTCAACAGCGACAAAGATGTAGCAAAAACCTCTAATAGTTCTGGGAATCGGACCAAAACTGTGTACAGCAGCCATGTGTCTCAATTTAACAGGTACAATGGGATGTAACGGGGGAATATGTGAAGTCGTATCTGACTTAGCTTTCTGGTAGATATTACATGACGCTAAAACTCGTCGAATACGTTTCTCCATGTTGGTAAAATAACAGTTCTATCTCAGTATAAGAAAACATTTTCTGGCTCCATAATGTGCGTAACTTAAATGAGTATACCAAATCAATTTGTTAACAAGCTCGTCAGGAATGCATAGTAACCAGTTGTTGCTGTCAGGGTGAGAGCGGCGAAACAGAATATTATTCCGTACATTGTAATGGTATCTAATGGTAACATTATTCCTATCTTGCCAAAGGTGTTTAATTTCTTTCCATTCGTTGTCTTTACTCTGCTCTTGTGCTATGTCTCGTAATGACGACGAAATGAAATTTTCAAATGCAACTTGTTGAATGTACATGACGCTGAAATTTGCTTTACAGAAGTTGGTTGCGATGTCTTGCTGATTGTTGCTGAGAGAACGGGATAGTGCGTCTGCTACAATATTTTGTGTACCGGGAATGTGAACAATTGTAAAATTAAATTCCTGTAAATAAAGTTTCCATCTGCTTAATCTGTCGTGTGTAAATTCAGCGGAAAGTAAAAACTGTATAGCTCTATGATCTGTGTAAACGGTCGTATGTCTTCCATAAAGAAAATGCCGAAATATCGTAAAAGCCCAAACAACACATAATGTTTCAAGTTCTGTAACAGAATAATTGCGTTCAGCAGGTGACAGAATGCGACTCGCAAAGGCGATGTTATTAATTACTGTAGTGCCATCTTATTCAATTTCCTGAAAAATGTGTACGCCTAAAACGGTGTTAGAACTGTCGGTGGCAATGGAAAAATTTCTAGTAAGATCTGGATGTGATAAAAGTGGTGCATTCAACAAAGCTTGTTTCAGGATCACAAATTCAGAATATGCTTGACTATCCCAGGACAAAATAGTGTTTTTCCTGTCAATTGACATAATCTAGGGGTGTCTAAAGCAATGAATAAATTTACGAAAAAAGTTAATCAAACCCAAAAAGCTGCGTAGTTGTTTCTTCGTCGTAGGGACAGTAATGTCACGTAAAGCTTGAAATTTTTCCGGGTCAGGCGCAATGCCTTCTGCTGAAATTACATGTCCAAGAAATTTTATAGAACTTTTGCCAAAGTGCGATTTACTGAGAGTAACTGTGACTCCTTGTGCACGAAAAGTTCGCAACAGTTGTTCAAGGATCAGATTGTGTTCCGAGGAGTTAGCTTCTGCAATAAGAATGTCGTCTACATACGTTGTGATTCTGTCTTTTAATTCTGTCGGTAGTATTCAAACCGCGAATAAATGCTGCTGAAGAAATAGTTAAACCGAACGGTAATTTACAAAATTGATAACAGTCACCAAAACAGACAAAATCCGTGTACTTTCTGCAGTTCGGACGGAGCTGGATTTGCCAAAATCCCGATTTCAAATCTAATGTGGAATAAACAGCAGTACCATGAAATTTGTGTAGAAGTTCTTCTAGCATCTGTGGGCGATCTGTTTCATTAATAATAATGTCGTTGATGTAACGCGAATCAAGTACGAGGCGAAATGAACCATCCATTTTCTTAACAATATGGAGCGGGTTTATGTACGGACTAACTACCGTTTCAAAAATTCCTTGATGAAGCATAGCTTGCAATTCTTTCTTAACTTGTTCTCTGTGAATATACGGAATGGGATAATGTTTGGCTTTAAATGTGTCGTGCTGTTTAACTTGAAATTGGTACATAAAACCGGACATAGTACTAGGAACGTTGTTAATAACTGGAGCTTGCTGTAAAAGAATTTTGCGTAGTTGCGTGCGTTCGTCGTCTGTATTTGCACTGCTCTGTTTAACTTTATCAGAAATCATCTGTATAACGTCATAGTCGGCTTCGTCTGGAGTATTATATTTCTGTACGTACGTATCTGTGAACAATGTGGATGCGGAAATGACCTCTGTACGATTAATTGTTTGTTTTTCTGCAGATAAGGAGTGCTGAAATTCTAAAGCCAGTTGTACATTTTCATCCTTTAACATTAAATAGGAGTTTTGAAAGTCAATAATTGCGTCGTGTTGTACCTAAAATAACGTCTGTCGTCAATAAGGGAACAATCCAAAAATTTGAGTGGAATGTATGATCTGCAATACAAAATGATAAATGTGTCTGTAATTTTACATCTACTCCTTTACCAGATACTGCTTCTTTTACTTTAGTTTTGCCTAATGGTAATGTAGGATAGGTATTCTCTTTGATACATTCGTTGAAAGTTTCCTCATTTATAACTGACATAGGTGATCCAGAATCGATTACTGCTGAAAATTTGGATGATCCAATCTTTACTTCAATGACAGGGTGTGAAATGGTTTTTTTGAATAACTGGTCTTTCCTGCAAAAGAGTGTCTCGGATGTCGTCAAAAGTAATAACATTTTCGTGAACAAGATTCTGCGTGTCAAAAGCATTGCTTGCGTTACTGGAAGATGCAACCTGTACTGTATCTAGTCAAATTCTATCTGACGTGCTATTATTTTCGGGAGGATGCTGTGGCATTTCCACTATTTGTACTGTTCCGTTATTTCGTCCTGAAGTATTACGTTCGGGATGATATCTTGTGTCTGAGTCATTCATGATAATTTGTTGTTGCGAATGTTTTTGTTGTTGGTAAGACCGACTGTTATTAAACGTACGCTGAAAATTGTGCTCATTACTTTTACGTCTGTCATAATAGTCATTTCTATACGGTGCATTGCGAAATGAGCTGAAATAGTGTGTTTTCTGTACGTACTGATTTACTTGTTGCTGTGCGTTACTATTTGTTGGAGCTGACGCTATACGTGTAGGCGGCGAAACATTGAAGCTTGGTTGACCTTGCAGACTGCATTGTTGGTTAGGTATGCTGACCGGTTGGCTTTGATGCTGTTGCGGAGAAAAACCTGTATTGTTACCAAAATGTTTTTGCGACTGCCGAAAATTTTGTACATACTGATGATTAAAATTTTGTTTGTTATTAAAATTACGGCGGTAGTTGTCATTTCGGGAGTGTCAAAAGAGAACTGTCACTTTCGGTAAAATTTGTCATATCAGGTTTTCTTTACACTTTCTTCATAATAGATAGATCGATAGTTGAAGAGCTGTTTTGATAGATATAAAGGATAGTAGAAGAGAAGGCAGCAGTGCAGAAAACTAAAGATGAAACAGCACTACTACGGCTCGGGACCCTGTGCAGGCTACGACACATATTCAGCAAACCGTAATGAATCCCCTAAGGTCGATTACGCACTGCAAATAAATTTTGGTTTCTGTGTTACAAACAATGCCGGCGAAAATTCGAAAGCAAATTGTTGTATCCAGTTCAATTCTAGTTACTGCATTACAGGCCAAGCTGATGAAAATACAAAAGCAAATTGTATCCAGTCCAAACGATGTATTTGTGTTCTGTCATTTATAAATACCTTGGATTTTTTTACGGATAAAAATTGCTTATAATCAACGTTATCGTCTCTGAATGTGTGAACAGGTTCAGAATTGAATGAGAATCTATTTGTCTGTGTCTGTTCGGATTCTAAGTCACGTATTCTCTGTAAATTACCTAATTTATACTGGCTGTGTGAGTGTGACCAATGTTCGGAATGTGCCGTATGCTGTGACGTGTTATTGACTGAAACATTTTTCATCTCTGTCACTTCTTGCTGTAAAGTCGACAATTTTCTACGTAATGTATTATTGGACGAACCTATCTCACTGATTGTCTGCTGTAAATTTAGGAATTCAGGTGTTTGATTAAACGAAATCGGTGAAGCATCGTCTGATTTGCTGTTATTATTACTTTCAATAACATCAATACGACTGGCCAATTCATCATATTTTTCAGTCAGTATTTTTACCTGATCATCGTTTTTAGTATCGCAAGTATTAATTTGTTCTTGTATTTTACGTGTGGTTTTGTTTATTTTCTTAACGTCTGCTTTGAAGGCATCGGGATCCTGTATTAGTTCTAATTGTTCAAGTCTGTCGGTCACTGTCTGAAAGTCTACTGTGTGTGTGTCTGTTTTTGTTTTAAGATCAGAGATTTCATCATGTAATTCGGTGTTCAACTGTTTGATAGTATTAATTTCGTCTCATACTGTAGCACTATTGTTGTCTACGTATGTTTTTGCTTTCGTAAACAATTTACGCTTATCTTCCTGTCTCTGTGCAGTAATTGTTTCCATGACTTGTCGCTTTACTTTATTCTGTTCCTGTATAAATTTAAGGTAACGCGTTTCACTGTTTTGTAGGTGGTGATTAAAACGTTCGTCAATTTGGCTATTCTGTTGGTCAAATTTCGCGTCTACTTTTGCATCCAGTGTGCGTGAAAGTTCTGCTGACATTAATTTAAACTCGTCGCGTAACTGTGTTGCGTTTTCAGAACATTGTTTAGCGACTGCACTAATTTGATCTCTAAGTAATTTAGTTGTGGCTACATGTGTATTATTTAATTCTTGTGCCACAGATCTAATTTCTTCACTACTGTTCCGAGCACAAGCCTTAATCTCCTCACGTAATTGTTCTTTAGTATCATGACATTGCGCAGCAACGGCTGTTATCTGCTCACTAAGTTGTTTGTTCTGTTCATTAAGTTGTTTGAAATTGTTGTCTTGTTCTATCTTAGACTGTAGCAATACTGCCATAATTTGATCCAAGCCAAAATTAGCGATTCTATTTTCTATGTTGTATGATGGTGTATCTATATGTGTCACGTTTTCTGTAACCATTTGGTCATTCTGTAATTCTTGAAAAGGTTTGCCAATCGGGTGTGCACTGTGGGGTACTACCTCGGAATCAAATAGATCTGACGTATTTTGACTACATTGTTCATCTTCGTTAGAAATAATTATCTGTTCACTGTGTAACTTTTGCAAATCAGGTGTATTAAACTGGGCAGCGTTCATTGTAACAGAACGTGCCGCGTCATCATTTGTTACATTTACTCTGGACATAATTGCATTAGTTTGCTCATCGTTAGTATCAAAATCAATGTTAGTGATCGGTACGCACTGATTATCTGTAAATGGAGGATTATCGTTATTACACTGAGTGTCGCAAGTATTATCGGTCAAATTATTCGAGTCGGCTATCTCACATACATTACTAGATATGCGCGACGCTGCTTCTTTACCTTATACAATAATACTGCGCCTCCAGATACCCGACCAGAGCAGACTGCAGACAAGCGCAGACTAGCGACAAGCAACAACTCACTGCTACAGCTACACAGTTCCTACTCAGTCAACACTGCTCTCTGGTCAGCGATTCTCTTATACTTTGCATATCGCAGGCAGCGCATACCTCTTACAATTGTTATTACAGAGTGGGTGTAAGTCTGATTTGCCACAATTCAGGTACACGCGGTCGATATCTATACGAAAATCCTTTCTCATAAGGTGAGCCCCACAGGTTACAACTACTGTTCAACGCTAGTGCCTTCACGATGTGTTGTCTTCTCGTGCTACTTGAATGAGTTTGTTCCGATGTAGCCCATTTCTTACGTGCATTATGAGTGACGGTTTGCATTATTGTCCCATTGTAGTCATAATTTCCATGTATTATTCTATAGATACGATACGATAAGATATTGTAGTGGCTGTGTAATTCCGAATTACTATGCAAAGTTCTTTGAACATGCATGCATGCATACTTGATTCATCGACCGACATCGGGCAAGCAGCTTTCAAGTAAAATGTCTCACCTGTACAGGAATATACATAATGAATGTTTTACACACATATTTGACGACATATGGAAGTCCGAGTCCGCCCGGTAGTCGAGCAAGGGTAGCCAGAAGGTAAAGCGAGCACTAGAGATAAGTGGGAAATCCGCTATGAGACCGGGTCTGACAAAAATTTTAAGTGTCGTCATCGTATTCTACTGTTCATGGTTTCCCACATTCGGAGTTGCGAATACTTTTAAGATGTAATTCTTTCATCTTATTACCTTCAGCTATCTTCCCTCGTTATAATCAAGTTCGGTCCTTTTAGTTTCTTGCTTCCACATTATTCGTTCGATAGTGCGAATCCATCGTTTGAGAGACACTGTCCCCCAAGTATTTTCAAATCTTGTCTTTAAAGATTCTTCCTTTTTGAAGACGCACAGCTCACTAGGTGTAACGAATCCCTACATGTATGCATACAATTCTCAGTAACCCAGTTTCATTAGAATTTATGTGTTTTTGTTCACGGAGCGGCTCTGTCTTTCCCTTACTTTAGGTCCCTCTTTAATTGCATTGTACTAATTACACTATGCATAACAAATCACTATATGCACGATAATCGTTCCCTCCTTCCGATTTTACGGAGGTAATCGGGTTTTGCTAGGTGTGATGAATCTATTTCTCCACCCCTTGCGTGATTGACTATTCGGGATGAATCGACCGATTCCTTTCATTACCTTGTTGGAACGCATACCTTCTTGATGCACCTATTTCATCCTCTCCTTTATTTTTAATATTACGATATGTTTTAAATGATTAAGAAATTACATACCTAAAGAAATCACTGTGATAATGAGAGAATCCGAGTAGTAGAGTGCCTCTTAGTAAAGATGTGAGTTCATAGAGAAATGATTGCTTCCCTATTGTCCTACTAAATTCCAAGTATTCTGTTTGTTCACGGACTTAATGATTCTATTAAAAAGTTAACCAGGGCTTAATCTATCATTTGATGTTGGTTAGGTACGACTCTCGAACAGGGCTAGTGACAGTATTGTTTGTATTAGAGCAACGAAAGTAAAAGTTTTCTCCACCCTTGCCTAACTTCGTTAATTAAACGAAGTCCATTTAATGCGATGAGGCGATAGCTCCCTCAGCCGGAAATTTTACTATTATGAAGCGTAGAAACAAGTCTTTACCACTCCCACGCTGTGTTTTAGGAAGCACTAGGAAATAGCAAGTTTCCTCCTTCACAATCATTAACGATTTATGCTTCGAAAAATAACGGACTTATTTTAACTTGCCGACCACTTTCTATAAAAATAAAAATGAACTCTACCAAAAATTTATGGTGCACTTGGTGCGGAATTGTTTCGATACGGTTAGGCCCCTTATCAAAAATTATGTTCCACGTCCTTAAAATTAAATTCCATTACTAGGAAACGATACACCGAGTGAAACAAAAGTTAATGAGCGCTGAGACTCTAGAAAACTAATTCCATAGCGTTTCTTACCTATAACGTAGAAAAAAGTCGTGTAATGAACATTTGCGTTGATAAATTTGTACAAAGTACGGTACAGCCGGTAACTTTAATTTGCGCGTATGTGTGACATTTGTGCCGACGATCGTTGTGAAGGAACAGAAGATTGTTCGATGGGACTAGAAGATCACAGGGCATAAAATGAGTTAGGTGTTATATAAATCCTGTGCAGCCCTTCATCTGTCGCCTGTTGCTGTGGCTTGAACTTACTGGGAACAAATCCCGAGGGGAAAAGCCCAATGTCGGCGTGGCCGTGTCTTTGTTCTCCAGCAGAGCATTGAAGAGGGGGAAGGAACTCACTAACCGAATGACGCACAGTCCCTTGAGAGCTGACGTCGGTAACTGACTTTCAGCGGTAATGAAGTTGTTGTGCTGCTGTTCCTGAGGTGTTAATACAGCTTAGCGTTTGATAACACTGTTGAATATTATGTGAAATTTGCATACTAGAATTTACGGTCCGTAAAACGATTATATCTCATACCAGATGGGCCAATTCCGTCGCTTAACAAAAGAGGTGCAGCATCTGTAAGTACAAATACAATATAACGTAGTCCCATGAATCACATTTTTGTGGGATTTTCTGTCCTGATAATGGTGAGGGAAATAAAATATTTCCATATATCAAAGATGGATTCAGACTTAGCTTTCCTTGGAGAACGACGTATGATTTCTGTCGTTTATTCATCAAATACGGTAAATTAAACTGGTTTCCTTCTCGATTATGGAGCGCTGTCCCCGTGCGTGGTAGATGAGATGAGGATTGAAATTACGGCAAGACAAGTGTAACAAGACTGAAGTAAATTAACCACCGCTTCGTGAAAGCCATCAGTAATATTGATGATTGCTCCACTTTTATACTACGGAACAAATATGCTTATTCTTTTACTGGACAGCATGCATAAATTTTTGTGAGAGCACGTTTCCATACCAGCTCCTAATGTATGTTTATGATATGAAACTTGCGCACCCGAATTAATGTTATGTGTCTTCTTCGTTGGACTGCTATATCTTTTAATATTTCACTGTACATACGAAACACGACCCCACTTGTAGTTAAATGATGTTTTGAATGTCCATACCATTTACTTTCTTGAAAATAGTGTAACAGAGATGTAAATTACTGTAATTAGATATCTTTGTAACAACAGTTAAGATGCACGTTCATTACAGTTCGTCCAAATACCTAGAACTAAAAATGTTTCAAATGGCTCTGAGCACTATGGTGCTTAACATCTGAGGTCATCGGTACCCTAGACTTAGAACTAATCAAACCTAACTAACCTAAGGACATCACACATATCCATGCCCTAGGCAGGATTCGAAACTGCGACATTTTTGTGGGATTTTCTGTCCTGATAATGGTGAGGAAAATAAAATATTTCCATATATCAAAGATGGATTCAGACTTAGCTTTCCTTGGAGAACGACGTATGATTTCTGTCGTTTATTCATCAAATACGGTAAATTAAACTGGTTTCCTTCTCGATTATGGAGCGCTGTCCCCGTGCGTGGTAGATGAGGATTGAAATTACGGCAAGACAAGTGTAACAAGAATGAAGTAAATTAACCACCGCTTCGTGAAAGCCATCAGTAATATTGATGATTGCTCCACTTTTATACGGCAGTCACGTAGAACCATGTGGATTGCTTTTGCAAACACAAAAACAGTTTCAGTACTGTGTGGTTTTAGACAAAGCTTCAAAATAAATTACTGGTTAGTAAAAACCCTGCTACAGCGCAATGCCGGCCGGGGTGGCCGAGCGGTTCTAGGCGCTTCAGTCTGGAACAGCGCGACAGCTACGGTCGCAGGTTCGAATCCTGCCTTGGGCATGGATGTGTGTGATGTCCTTAGGTTAGTTAGGTTAAAGTAGTTCTAAGTTCTAGGGGACTAATGACCTCAGAAGGTAAGTCCCGTAGTGCTCAGAGCCATTTGAGCCTACAGCGCAATGAGTAGTACCCAAGTTGAAGTGAGTCAGCTACACATCATACCTACCCACAAATGAAGAACAAGCAACACGTTGTGTCCTTATACACAGCGGAAAGGAGCTTGGATTGCGATGGCATAGTTGACATATTATTTGACGCAGATCTTACTTAAAATCCTGTAGTGATTTTGAACCATCACACTTTATATACCTTCTTACTGTTCCACAAGATATAGTTTGCAGGACATTCGCAACCGAGAGACATGATTAACTAATTTAGAGAGATCGGCTTCAGTTGTGTTAATGATTTACTCAAACCACGATAGATTTTTAGGTATATAAAACGATCGTATTTAGTCATGTATGACATGCGGTCAGGTCAGTGTACAAGAGATGTAAATCACTGCATCTAAGGCAGAAACTGTCCACCGCCGGGCAGCCGCAGGCTATGCACACAAACCACGTGTGACGTAAGCTGAGACGGCTGTGGCTGGTATTGGGCAGCGACCTTCATGATGCCAGGACTCATTATAAGTGTGGTGGCATAAGAGCAAACCAGACGGTGTGCTGCCGACGCTTTATGCCGACGGTAGGAAGAGCTTCGTCCCACGTCGAATTCAGGACCCTAGGAGGATGGCTGGAGCGCAGAATGCTGGCTCCTAGATGGAGGTCTCGTCCTGGTGATCCAGTTAATAAACCAGATCCATCACCGATAGTTGACTGCTCGTAGTTGGCTTCACCGCCAAGTTTTTTGTGCTCCTCGATGAAGCTTTTAAATGTCAACGTTCGATCGATGATTGGCACGAAGACTGTGATAGTCGAATGCATGAAACTGAAGGAATGCTGCTACCGTCTTAGCTCGTAGCAATTATATTTTGAACAGCCATGTTTATTATGACAGGAGACAGTCTCCCTTTATGTATAGTCAATCAGAACTCCAGTGACAAACTTTGAGAAAAGGCACTATTATAAAGAAAAGTGCTCTAAAACGCATACCTTAAGAGATAGGGATAGTGGTTCGTCTTCACTACTTTAAAACTGTACTTCTGCTGAACAAGTTTTCGTAGCTCTTAAGGTATGCATTTTCGAGTCCATGTTAACTGGACATACTTTTCTTGTTTTTTTTCCATACTGTCTCCCTCCAAAATATGGAAAGCAGAGAGCTAGCAGAAGAACAGATGTATTTCGCAGTATCGATGATGAACATATTATCATGTCTATTAAGGTATGCATTTTAGAGTGTATGTTTACCAGACATTTTCGTATTTTAGTACATAGTAACACCTCCGAAAGTTTGTCGGTGGAACTATGGTTCAACTTTTGTTGCTGGTTGTAAAAATGCGATGTTGTACGTCAACACCTAACAAGCATGTCAGCCACTGACAGCAGAGGACAGTTTCTGAACCAACATTATTGCTGTATCCATCTACAGAAACAGTCTGTGCCTCGACCACAAATCTGTTTGTTGGCTGCAAAGCCTGTTTGGGTCTCTTGGTTCAAAGTATCAGACCCTGGGTCTCATACAGCGAGATCGCTATCTAACCACGTGAACAGCCGTGATCCGCTGAAGTAATTATGTTCCCTAGAACGAATTCCAGTTTGTTTGGCTCATAAAGATTTATGTATATATGTCTAAAGACACTGGTCCGCCACGGTGTCTGATACTCAATGCAGTGAGACGTATACTGATAGAAAACAAATCGTAGCACGACGAAGAAGCTGTGCGACGTAAATGAAAGTTGATAGACGTGTTGCTACATCAGAAGATGATGTCTATTCAGATTTCACACCAGTCGCATAACAGTGGCTCTATTAACGCCACTGTGAGGATGCAAATCAGGTTTGCTTTAAATACACGCTGTAACAGTCGTGACCGTTAGTTACCGTTGTCACTGGACATGGTGAATGTATGTCAGTCAAGAATGCCTTGAAGGCGAAAAAAATGACAGATCTAGCGCCTCACTGAGCTTCGGCGACGTCGTGTAATACGGTTATTAGAAGTTGGATGTTCCTTCTATAATACTCCAGAGAGACTTGGCAGGAAAGTAGCCACTGTACCGGATTACTGGCGACAGTGGTCACGAGAATGTTCAGTCGCCAGAAAACCTGTCTCCGGACGACCGAGAGGGAAGACCATTGTCTTCGGCGTATGGTTCTGGAGGATCTTGCAACAGCAATTTGAGCAGCACTGGCATAACAGTAACACAACGAACTGTTACAGATCGGTTTTCCTAAGAGAGCTCTCAGTCCGACGCCCTGTAGCGTGCATTCCACTGACCGCACACCTGTGCCACTTGCAGTTTCACTGGAGTGAAGCAAGAGCCCATAGGAGGGCAGCGTAGAAGTTTATTGCGTTTTCTGAAGAAAGGTGGTTCTGCCTCAATGCCTGTGATGGCCGTGTGTTGGTTAGAAGGAGGCCAGTTGAGGGTCTGCAACCAACCTGTCTGCATGCTAGACACGCTGGACGTACACCTGGAGTTATGGTCTTACAGGAGTACTGTCGTGGTTATCTCACGTACCCAGACTACAAATTAGTACGTCAGTCTCATGATTCGACCTGATGTGCTGTCAGTTGTGAACAGCATTCCAGAGGTCTTTTCCAACAGGATGACACTAGCCCATATACCGCTGTTGTAACCCAAAATGCTCAACAGAGTGTCGACACGTTGTCTTGGTCTGCTCGGTCATCAGATCTGTCTCAAATCCAGTATATGTGGGACATCATTGGACGACTACTTCAGCGTCATCCACAAACAACTTTAACCGTACCTGTATTGACCGACCAGGTGCGGCAGGCATAGAACTCCATCCCACAAACTGACATCCGGCTCCTGCACAATACAATGCATGCACATTTGCGTAGTTGCATTTAACGTTCTGGCGGTTACACCGGTTGTTGATGTACTAGCATTTCATATTTGCATGAGATTATCGTGCACTTACCTTAATATGTGATTTTGCAATGTTAATCATCTAAATAAGTTACCTACGCAAATTTATTCCCGAAATTTCATTATACTACAATAAATTTTTTGGTATTGTGATTTCTTTTCCGTGGTTGTATACGTAAAATTTTAACATTGGTATGAATAAACTCCTGTAATAAAGAAAACTTTCTTTATTGGAAGGAAAATTATTCGAATGAAACAGTACAGAAACAATACCTGAGTCTTCTGTTTTGTTCCTAGTGATGTCTAGTCAAGTTGAATCCAATTGTCATTTGATGTGTTGACTTAATATGGTGTCAAAAATTTGTCTCAACCTATGAACGAATATATGCATCACCTTCACGCCTAAAGCATTTTATGAGACTCGAATAGGCTTGTTATTGTTTCTAAAGAGCACAAATAATAACCGAGACGCCATCAGTCTCTGCCGACTTTATTATGTGTAAAACAAAGCAATTGGTTAAATAGAATATGCTTTAAGTCTCCTAAGATCTTGCTTGAAGTTTTGTGTCATGTAGAAGGGCGTTCCATTGGTACAAACTACGTGCTACTCAACAAAATTTAACGCAAAGCGCCTTCTTCATCGTTCAGTGGCAGAGGAAGTACTGTATCACACAACAATTAACTATCTTTCGTATTCACTCAGAAAAATAGACAAATAACACGAAAGACAAATTACAGCCTGAGACTAAGAACAAAATCCTTAAGCACAGCTTAGGTATAGATTAAATACTGATCAAACTGTAAGAAGATGACTATTGAGGAACCAAACCAAACGAAATCAGACAATGAAGTTAACGAAAAATTGGTGTGTCTACTATTCTAATATTTCAGTCAACTAGCATGTGAGCCTACATCTACATCTTCATCTACGTGGATACTCTGCAAATCACATTTAAGGGCCTGACAGAGGGTTCATCGAACCACTTTCAGATTTCTCTACTGTTCTAAGCACGTATAATGCGTGGAGAGAAAGAGCATTTTCATCTTTCCGTGCGAGCTCCGATTTCCCTTATTTTACCGTGATAATAGTTTCTCCCTGTGTAGGTCGTTTTCAACAAAATATTTTCACATTCGTAGGAGAAAGTTTGGAAATTCATGAGAGGATTCCTCCGCAACCATAAACGCCTTTGTTTTAATGATGTCCACCAAATCCTGTATCATTTCAGCGAATCTCTCCCCCCCCCCCCCATCTCGCTATAACACAAAACCTGCTGCCCTTCTTTGAACATTTTCGATATACTTCGTCAATCCTATCTGGTAAGGATCCCACATTACGCAGCAGTAGTCTAAAAGAGAACGAACAAGCTTAGTGTAGGCAGCCACCTTAGTAAATCTGTTACATTTTCTAAGTGTCCTGCCAATAAAACGCAGACCTCCCCCATAACATTTTTTATGTGTTCCTTCCAATTAAAGTTGTTCGTAATTGAAATGCCTAGGTATTTAGTTGAATTTACGTTCTTTAGATCTCACTGCTTTATTGAGCAGCCGAAGTTTAACGGATTCCTTTTAGCATTCATGCGGATGATCTCACACTTTTCGTTATTTAGAGTCAACTGCCAACTTTCGTACCATTCAGATATCTATTCTAAATCGTTTTGCATTTTCTTTTGATCTTCTGATGACTTTATTAGTCGATAAACGGCAGCGTCAACTGCAAACAACCGAAGACGGCTGCTCAGATGTCTCCCAAGTCATTTATATAGACAAGGCTAAGCAAAGGGCCTATACTGCTACCTTGGGGAACGCCAGAAATCACTTCTGTTTTACTCGATGACTTCCCGTCAATTACTACGAACAATGACCTCTCTGACAGGAAACACAAATCCAGTCACATAACTGAGACGATATTCCATAAGCATGCAATTTCACTACAAGCCGCTTGTGTGGTACAGTGTGAAAAGCCTTCCCGAAATCCAGAAGTACGGAATCGATCTGAAATCCCTTGTCAATAGCAGTCAATACTTCATTTGAATAAAGAGCTAGTTGCGTTTCACAAGAACGATGTTTTCTAAACCCATGTTGACTCTGTTTCAATAGACGGTTTTCTTCGAGGTAATTCATAATGTTCGAACACAATATATGTTCCAAACCCTACTGCGTATCTACGTTAACGATATGGGTCTGTAATTTAGTTTATTACTCCTACTACCTTTCTAGAATCTTGGTGTGACCTGTGCAACTTTCCAGTCTTTGAGTACGGATCGTACCTCGAGCTAACGATTGTATATTATTGTTAAGTATGGAGCTAATGCATCAGCATACTGCGAAAGGAACTTAATTGGTATACAGTCTGGACCAGGAGACTTGCTTTTATTAAGTTATTTAAGTTGCTTCACTACTCCGAGTATATTTACTTCTACGTTACTCATGTCGACAGCTGTTTTCATTTGAATTCTGAAATATTTAAGTCGGCTTCTTTTGTGAAAGCATTTCGAAAGGCTGTGTTTAGTAACTCTGCTTTTGCAGCACTGTCTTCTATAGTATCTCGATTGCTGTCAAGTAGAGAACGCATTGATTGTTTCTGCCCATTAACAATCTTCACATACGACCAGAATATCTTTGGATTTTCTGTCGGGTTTCGAGGCAAAGTTTCGTTGTGGAAACTGTTATAAGCATCCCAAATTAAGTCCGCGCTAAATTTGTAGCTTCTGTAAAAGATCGCCAATCTTGGGGATTTTGCGTCTTTTTAAATTTGGCAGGTTTATTTCGTTGTTTCTGCAACAGTGCTCTAACCCGTTTTGTGAACGAAGGAGGATGAGCTCCGTCGTTTGTTGATTTATTTGGTACAAATCTCTCAACTGCTGGCGATGCTATTTCTTTGCATTAAAGCCACATCTGGTATACACTTATATTATTAATTTGGAAATAGTGGAGATTCTCTCTCGGGAAGGCGTCAAGTGAATTTTTATCTGCTTTATGGAATAGGTTTATTTTTCGTTTATTGTTGGAGGATTTGGGAATTACAACATTCAATCTCGCTACGACATCCCTGTGTTCACTAATCCCTGTATCGATTTTGATGCTCGTTATTAACTCAGGATTATTTGTTGCTATGAGTTCAAATGTGTTTTCACAATCGTTTACTATTCGAGTGGGCTCATGAACTAACTGTTCGAAATAATTTTCAGAGAATGCGTTTAGCACAATTTCGGATGATATTTTATTCGTACCTCCGGAATTAAACAAGTATTTTCGCCAGCGTATCGATCGTAAATTAAAGTCACCACCAACTATAATCGTATGATTCGGGTACGTGTTTGAAATCGGACTCAAGTTTTCTTTGTAATTTTCAGCAACTGTATCATCTTAATTTGGAAATCGTTAACGGGATCCAATTGTTATTTTATTCCACTTCATAATTTAACGCATTAATGGATAACTCATAAATATGTTTTATCTAGTTACACATATGAACCGCTCTAAGTATTACCTTTTATATAGGATATCCTCCACTGACTTTACATTCCATTTTTGCACACCTCATCTGTAAGTAGACTTCCAGTAGGCTCCTCGGAGAAGACTTTCGATGATTGTTTCTCATTAAGTCTGGATTATTATAATGAAGACTTAAGTAATGGCATCTGCCCTTTAAATCATACTCCTACCTGTTCTCTTGATGATGGAATAACTCGTTGTTTGATACATTCGGAAAAAGTTCATTTGCATTTATATGCTTTTGTGTCCTACTTTACTTGCTTGTCACACGTGGAGAGACAGTGAGAGGATCAAAAGGATTGCTTTGGGTCAGAAGCAAGGTAGGTGTATGAGAAAATTAATGGTGTGTGCCTTGGTTTTACCTGAATTTACCGTATCTAGAACACTGGTAGTACAAAATAAAGAATTTTTATCTTTTAAATTCGGTTCCGAGTACCAATTATTTCGTGATTAAGAGTTATAGTTAACAATATAAACAGTGACTTAGTGCATATTTATAAATAAATGCCTTTTCTTTGAGAGCTTGGTGTTACTATTACGCCCAATAAGTGCTAACAAGTTATATAATTTACTTTATGCAAGGCACTTACGTAAACACTCACCTTAGGAAATACTGCAGTGGTTTCATCCGAACCTGTTTACCAAATATACTTAAAATGTTACGCAATTGACATATAATGTGATATGACACAAGTAAAAATTTCAGGATATAAAGCCCATTGCCGTAATGGGCTACAGTTCTCTCCATTTCTCGTCGTGTGAGGGTCTAAGAAAAGACTGAAATGCGCTGTTCATTCACCTTCCGTGAAGAACACTGTTAGTTTGGTGTCGTCCATACCGAATTCGTCACTATCGTAACATTATATACAGTTTATTTTACTCTCAAAGATATTTGAGTACGTATTCCACCTTCATGCAAAATAAATACTCGTGTTCAAGTAATATTTGTTTTACAAATGAAATATGTGGTATCTGAAGCGTCTTCGAAACTTATAGTTCCTTCTGCTAAGGAAGAGGTAAACACATACAGGGTGGGCCATTGATAGTGAGCGGGCCAAATATCTCATGAAATAAGAAACAAACGAAAAGACTGTAAAGAACTCGTCTAGCTTGAAGGGGGAAACCAGATGGCGCTAAGGTTGGCCCGCTAGATGGCCCTGCCTTAGGTCAAACGGATATCAACTTGGGTATCATCATTTGTTGCAAGTCGTGTTTCACGTTTCACATTTGGCTGAAAACTTCCTGTTTCCTTAAATAACGTAACTATCCGGTGAACGGTCCGGACATTTGGATGATGTCGTCCAGGATACCGAGCAGCATACAATGCACACGCCCGTGGGGAATTTTGATCACAATAGCCATACATAAACACGATATCGACCTTTTCCGCAATTGGTAAACGGTCCATTTTAACACGGGTAACGTATCACGAAGCAAATACCGTCCGCACTGGCGGAATGTTACGTGATTGCAAGAGCCATTACAAATGCGATAATTAATGCACAATCAGCTGAACAGATCATGCATCCAAGTTGCTGACAAAGATATTTACAGACAAATGGAAAAGAAAACTGATGATGTGTTAGGTGACGATCATTATGGATTTAGGAAAGATAAAGGCACATACGAGGCAGTTCTGATGATGAGAACGATAATGAAAGCACGACTAAAGAAAAATCAAGACACGTTCATAGGATTTGTCGACCTGGAGAAAGCGTTTTGCTGTTTCAAAGGGTGGAAGATGTTGAATAGTCGGAGAAAGAGTAAGGTTGGTTGGTTGGTTTGGGGAAGGAGACCAGACAGCGAGGTCATCGGTCTCATCGGATTAGGGAAGGAAGTCGGCCGTGCCCTTTGAAAGGAACCATCCCGGCATTTGCCTGGAGCGATATAGGGAAATCACGGAAAACCTAAATCAGGATGGCCGGACGCGGGATTGAACCGTCGTCCTCCCGAATGCGAGTCCAGTGTCTAACCACTGCGCCACCTCGCTCGGTGCAGAAAAAGGAAGGGTAAGCTGCAGAGCGACGGGTAATATACAACGTATACAACAACGAAGAATCTGTAATAAGAGATGTAGACCAAGAACGAAGTTTTCGGATTAAAATGGGTGTAAGAGAGGGATGTAGCTTTCGCCCCTAAGGTTCAATCTACACATGGAAGCAGCAACGATGGAAATAAAAGACAACTTCAAGAGTGAAATTAAAATTGAAGGTAAAAGGATTTCAATGACCAAATTCACCGATAACTTTGATATCCTCAGTAGGAACTCAAGAAGAATGACAGGATCTGCTGAATGGAACGAACAGTCTAATGAGCACAGAATATGTATTGATAGTAAATCGAAGGAAGACTAATGAGAAGCAGCAGAAATGTGAACTGCGGGAAACCTAACATAAGAGTTGATAGTCATGAGATAGACGACTTTAAGGGCTGCTACCTAGGCAGCAAAATAATCCATGACGGACGGAGTAAGGAAGACATCAAAAGCGGGTTACACTGACAACAATGACGTTCCTGGTGAAGGGAGGGCTACTAGTGACAAACACTGACGTTAGTCTGAGGAAGATATTTCTGAGAATGTATGTTTGGACCACTGCATTGTATGGTAGTGAAAAATGGACTGTGAGGAAACCAGAACTTAAGGGAATGGAAGCATCTGAGATGTGATGCTGCAGATGAATGATGAAAATTAGGTTTACTGATAAAGTAAGTAATGAGGAGAATCTGCGCAGGATCGGAGCGGAAATTGATGTATGGAAACCACTGACAAGAAGAAGGGACATGATGACGGAACATCTGTTAAGATACCAAGGAATAACTTCCATGGGACTAGACTGAGCTGCAGAGGATAAAAAAACATATCATACAGAAGTTAGAACTTATCTTTATAAGTGTGGTGGACATTGGTGTAAAATTGAAGTCTATAGTCAGGTATATAGTGCGGCTCATGGATGTACGATGCGCTGCCTGCCACACTTACACTCTACCTCACACACTGGTATTAGCCGTTCTCCTTCTCATCCACTACCTCCCCCCCCTTCCCCCCTCCCCCCTCCCCCCCTGCCCCCCCTTTCATTCTCCCTCTACTGAACAGTCGTGTTCTATTGCGGACGTTGTCATATTTTAGGACTGTGTTGAGAGTGTCAATGAGCAGTGCTCGTTGAGCATATTTCAGTTTATGAGTCGTGTGACAGTCCAGCCATGTCACCTGGGTCGTGAAAGTCGTTGCAAGGGTGTGAAATCTTTTATTTATATTTACACGCTGAGTATGGAATATTACAAAGTGTGTCTGTAAGAGGCTGCTATGATGGTGTGTTACGAGGGCACATTAAACATTTAGCGAAATAAATATCCAACGATCCTTTACTGGTAATACTTACGATAATGGAAAGAATGTTGCTCATGCAGTGCTGCCGCTTTGTTACGATTTCTGCCACTGTTTGACTTACGTTGCCGAGAATTGATCAACAGAAGTGTCGAATATACCTCACAGCAAAATATGTTTTGTTAAATATGCCATACTGTGTTAATGTTTTCTCACTGTTCACAATGTCAGCCACATTATGTACCTTCGATATATACTCATATCCTGTAATACGACAACTACCCTTAGGATCAGGATCATGTTGTTCCGACGACGTATAACAGGAAGGTCAGATGTATTTTAACAAGTAAGTAATGTTTTCTAATACGTATTAACTTCTTGTCCTGTACAGCCATAAAGCAAAATCATGATTATGTCAAATAAATGTACCATTAACAACTGGTGGAAATTTCTTTAAAAAATTTTTCTATGACTGGGGTCTCCCACAAAGGAAAGATCTCAAATACGCCCCCGGGCGACATATCATTCTCTGCAGTGGCGTCATTGGATGCCGTAAGGAGACGAGTGGGGTCAGTACACTGCTCTCCCGACCGTTGCCACATTCTGTGGCCTGGAGCCGTTGCTACTCTGTCAAGTAGTTTCTCAGCTGGCATCAAGAGACTGAAAGCACCCCATCCAAATGAAAATACTTGGCATTACCTGGAATCAAACCCGTATCATCTATACGGTAGTTATCCGCACTGACCACTTTTCCTTGCCTGATCACAGAAAACATGATGATCGCAGACAAAAAACATGTTACTGACAGGTAGGGAAGGGGGTGGGGGTGGGGTGGGGAAACAGGAGGGCAAAATGGACAGGGATCCTTATGCAAGGCCTGGCCGCAACAACATCCCCACCCCTCACCCACTACGATTAACGTGAAGGGACATGAATTAGTTCAGGGTAACGACAACAATTATTTTTATTTTTATTTTATTTCAGTTTTGTTACTTCTATTTTATTTTATTTTTTGTGTTTTATATCGGCGAGACAAGAGTGATTCAGCATATCAGGCAGTTCCTAGAAGAGAAATATTCCTTTTAGTCTCAAGGCTATTATTTGAACCCAGTGGAACCAAGGATTCAACACAAAAAAGTGAGATTAATGTTACATGACACATGTTATGCTATGAACACTTGCTATATAACGTGGATCTGAAGAACAAATAAAACGAGAAATCTTTCGGACAGTGAGATATCACGTTGATAAACCCCATTACGTATCAGACGCAGCATGTTAACAGAACGGGATCTGTGTCGTATTGATAGTACACGGGACTTTCGCTCTGCAACTCGTCGACGACATTGCCTGACCAACTGCAGTGTTCCAATAGAGCTCTCCAGGTGGCAAGGTGAAGAAGAATAGATGCATAGAGAGGATCTGTATTGGCTTGTTTTAATCAGTTCTTCAGTATAAGCCCATTGCGACTTTCATGCATGAATCCTTCTCTCTCTAAGCCCATTGCTACTTTCATGCATGAATCCTTCTCTCTCTCTCGCACACACACACACACACACACACACACACACACACACGGACGCGCACACACACACACACACACACACACACACACACACACACTCACTCACACTCGAAGTTGATGTTAATGCAGCCACTCGTTCTTAGCACTATATGACATACGAACAAAGCACATCTTAACCGCAGAGCAGCCCAAACGGAACGGATTGAAGTAGAACGCCTTGTTTTTCCTTCCAAACCGACAAGCCATGAGAGGCTAGCCACGCCCTCGCTACACTTCGGCCCAAGCCACTATTGCCTCAAACACTTCAGTAAGATGCACTCGTGCAGCTGAAGCAGCACGGAAAAGGCGGAAGCTGATAAATGTGCCACACACATACAACAGCAGAGAACACTCGCGAGTTGAATCTACGTAAAAACAGAATATATGGAAGAAGGCTGATTAAATAGACCTTAGATAGCGTTCTTGCGAATATAGTCAAATTGTAGTAATTTGTGGAGACCTTATGTCTGGAAAATCTACTGTCTGGTTAAAATATGCTGAAATGAAACCTCTTATCAAGAAAGGGCTTACAGAAATAACACAAAATTACAGAAAAGTTTCATTTCAGCTTGTATTCTCGAAAATACGGACGGTTTCTTAATCGTCTGACCATATGTAATGAGCTGAGTAACGTGGTCTAGGGGTAGCGTCTTTGATTCATAATCAAAACAGCTTCGGTCCCGGGTTCGATCTCCGCCACTGCCTAAATTTTGATAAATAATCAGCATTGACGGCCGAAGGCTTCCGGCATAAGGAATCAGCCTCATTCTGCCAACGGCCTTCTCAAAGAGGGCGGAGGAGCGGATAGAGGTTCAGGGCACTCTCTTCTCCTAGGGGCGGGAAATTGTCCCTAAAGGCGGAAGAATCAGCAATGATCAACGACATGAGGATGCAGACGGCAATGGAAACCACTGCATTAAAGACACGTAACGTGTATCCACAGGACATGTGGCCTGTAATTGAAGAAGTGTCATGATGATCTCTCCATTGGCAAAAGATTCCGGAATAGCCCCCATTCGGTTCTTCGGGAGGGGACTGCCAAGGGGGAGGGTACCATGAGAAAAAGATTGAATAATCAACGAAAGGATAACGTTCTACGAGTCGGGGCGTGGAATGTCAGAAGCTTGAACGTGGTAGGGAAACTAGAAAATCTGAATAGGGAAATGCAAAGGTTCAATCTAGATATAGTAGGGGTCAGTGAAGTGAAGTGGAAGGAAGAGAAGGATTTCTGGTCAGATGAGTATCGGGTAATATCAACAGCAACAGAAAATTGTATAACAGGTGTAGGATTCGTTATGAATAGGAAGGTAGGGCAGAGGGTGTGTTACTGTGAACAGTTCAGTGACCGGGTTGTTCTAATCAGAATCGACAGCAGACCAACACCGACAACGATAGTTCAGGTATACATGCCGACGTCGCAAGCTGAAGATGAACAGATAGACAAAGTGTATGAGGATATTGAAAGCGTAATGCAGTATGTAAAGGGGGACGAAAATCTAATAGTCATGGGCGACTGGAATGCAGTTGTAGGGGAACGAGTAGAAGAGAAGGTTACAGGAGAATATGGGCTTGGGACAAGGAATGAAAGGGGAGAATGACTAATTGAGTTCTGTAACAAGTTTCAGCTAGTAATAGCGAATACCGTGTTCAAGAATCACAAGAGGAGGACGTATACTTGGAAAAGGCCGGGAGATACGGGAAGATTTCAATTAGATTACATCATGGTCAGACAGAGATTCCGAAATCAGATACTGGATTGTAAGGCGTACCACAATATAGTAGTGATGAAGAGTAGGCTGAAGTTCAGGACATTAGTCAGGAAGAATCAATACGCAAGTAAGTGGGACACGGAAGTACTAAGGAATGACGAGATACGTTTGAAGTTCTCTAACGCTATAGATACAGCAATAAGGAATAGCGCAGTAGGCAGTACAGTTGAAGAGGAATGGACATCTCTAAAAAGGGCCATCACAGAAGTTTGGAAGGAAAACATAGGTACAAAGAAGGTAGCTGCGAAGAAACCATGGGTAACAGAAGAAATACTTCAGTTGATTGATGAAAGGAGGAAGTACAAACATGTTCCGGGAAAATCAGGAATACAGAAATCCAAGCCGCTGAGGAATGAAATAAATAGATATGATTGTCGGAAGGACAGACTCAGCATACAGGGAAGTCAAAACAACCTTTGGTGACATTAAAAGCAACGGTGGTAACATTAAGCGTGCAACGGGAATTCCACTGTTAAATGCAGAGCAGAGAGCAGATAGGTGGAAAGAATACATTGAAAGAACCTATGAGGGTGAAGATTTGTCTGATGTGATAGAAGAAGAAACAGGAGTCAATTTAGAAGAGAGAGGGGATCCAGTATTAGAATCGGAATTTAAAAGAGCTTTGGAGGACTTACGGTCAAATAAGGCAGAAGGGATAGATAACATTCCATCAGAATTTCTAAAATCATTGGGGGAAGTGGCAACAAAACGACTATTCACGTTGGTGTGTAGAATATATGAGTCCGGCGGCATACCATCTGACTTTCGGAAAAGCATCATCCACACAATTCCGAAGTCGGCAAGAGCTGACAAGTGCGAGAATTATCGCACAATCAGTTTAACAGCTCATGCATCCAAGCTGCTTACAAGAATATTATACAGAAGAATGGAAAAGAAAATTGAGAATGCGCTAGGTGACGATCAGTTTGGCTTTAGGAAAAGTAAAGGGGCGAGAGAGGCAATTCTGACGTTACGGCTAATAATGGAAGCAAGGCTAAAGGAAAATCAAGACACTTTCATAGGATTTGTCGACCTGGAAAAAGCGTTCGACAATATAAAATGGTGCAAGCTGTTCGAGATTCTGAAAAAAAGTAGGGGTAAGCTAGCGAGAGACGGGTCATATACAATATGTACAACAACCAAGAGGGAATAATAAGAGTGGACGATCAAGAACGAAGTGCTCGTATTAAGAAGGGTGTGAGACAAGGCCCCTACTCTTCAATCTGTACATCGAGGAAGCAATGATGGAAATGAAAGAAAGGTTCAGGAGTGGAATTAAAATATAAGGTGAAAGGATATCAATGATACGATTCGCTGATGACACTGCTATCCTGAGTGAAAGTGAAGAAGAATTAAATGATGTCCTGAGCGGAATGAAGTCTAATGAGTACACAGTATGGTTTGAGAGTAAATCGGAGAAAGACGAAGGTAATGAGAAATAGTAGAAATGAGAACAGCGAGAAACTTAACATCAGGATTGATGGTCACGAAGTCAATGAAGGTAAGGAATTCTGCTACCTAGGCAGTAAAATAACCAATGACGGACGGAGCAAGGAGAACGTCAAAAGCAGACTCGCTATGGCAAAAAAGGCATTTCTGGCCAAGAGAAGTCTACTAATATCAAATACCGGCCTTAATTTAAGGAAGAAATTTCTGAGGATGTACGTCTGGAGTACAGCATTGTATGGTAGTGAAACATGGACTGTGGGAAAACCGGAACAGAAGAGAATCGAAGCATTTGAGATGTGGTGCTATAGACGAATGTTGAAAATTAGGTGGACTGATAAGATAAGGAATGAGGAGGTTCTACGCAGAATCGGAGAGGAAAGGAATATGGGGAAACACTGATAAGGAGAAGGGACAGGATGATAGGACATCTGCTAAGACATGAGGGAATGACTTTCATGGTACTAGAGGGAGCTGTAGAGGGCAAAAACTGTAGAGGAAGACAGAGATTGGAATACGTCAAGCAAATAATGGAGGACGTAGGTTGCAAGTGCTACTCTGAGATGAAGAGGTTAGCACAGGAAAGGATTTCGTGGCGGGCCGCATCAAACCAGTCAGTAGACTGATGACAAAAAAAAAAAAATCGAGATACAGGTTCGATTTATGATGGGTTTTGGTCCTGAGAATGCTGTGAGCCGTAAATGTCGCGAAATACCCCGGCAGAGGATGACTAAATTATGAACATGTCACATTCAAAATACGGAGACTATTTCCAAGTACGTTCGAGAAGGGATGATTGAGCGATGCTGTGCTTGCATTCAAGCCAACGGTGCAAATTTCGAACACCTTCTGTAAATGTTGTCTGCTGTAAATGTAGAAGTTAAAAAATTATTGTCCTTGCTGTAACCACACAAAAGCTGTTCTTCTTTTATCTGTCTTCCCAATTGTCCTTTCTTATTACACAGTCATTATTTAATAACGATAAAGTATATCATTTACTGGTAGCAATGCAGTTCGGAGGCTTATACTCTTTTACTTGCGACGGAATGGTGTAGGTTTTTGTTGTATTGCACTTTGCAGTAAACCAGCTGAGACCGGTGATCAGTAAACAAATTAATACCTCAACGTGCCTGTCTAACGCAATGAAAAGAGTGCTGCCTGTCAGACGCAAGACTTGAACCCTGCGCCCCAAGCGCTAAGTCGCGCAGGTAAGCCCGGAGTCACACCCACCTGAATACTTTACTTGGCTTGCGATAGATAATAAGAGTGGGACAGACCGACATTCTCAAGCGCTGTACGTGCAGAGAGTTTCTCCACCTGGTGACATCACGTGTTCAACATTAGTCATCCACTTTTGGGGTATTCTCCCGTGCGTCTTACAGTAAAGCAATTGTCTTATAGTTATCTACCTCTTTTCGGAGAATTTAAACATGAATAAGAATCACTCTGTTAAGCAGATGTGTACTTGATTCATCAAAAAAAATGGCTCTGAGCACTATGGGACTCAACTGCTGAGGTCATTAGTCCCCTAGAACTTAGAACTAGTTAAACCTAACTAACCTAAGGACATCACAAACATCCATGCCCGAGGCAGGATTCGAACCTGCGACCGTAGCGGTCTTGCGGTTCCAGGCTGCAGCGCCTTCAACCGCACGGCCACTTCGGCCGGCTTGATTCATCAGGTAACAAATTACAAGCAGCAGGAATTTTTGTGATTGGTGAAAGGCAATTGACGGTGTGAACCACAACATGCTTTTATGTAGCACTCACTCCGTCTGCAGGCCACAAGTGGCCTATCGGGACCATCCTACCGCCGTGTCATCCTTAGATGAAGATGCAGATAGGTGGGGCATGTGGTCAGCACACAGCTCTCCCTGTCCTTATGATGGTTTTCTTTGACCAGAGCCGCTACTATTCGGTCGAGTTGCTCATCAATTGGCATCACGAGGCTGAGTGCATCCCAAAAAATGGCAACAGTGCACGGCAGCCCGGATGGTCACCCATCCAAGTGCCGACCACGCCCGACAGCGCTTAATTCGGTGATGTGACGTGAACCGGTGTATCCACTGCAGCAAGGACGTTGCCGCTTTTATGTAAGTAATAATATTATTGTACCACTGGCACTGCAGTAAATTTGTTGAAGTTAAATCTAGCTAAGCGGAAACAAAGGGCATTAATACGAAAAATCAGTGAATTGAGTTACCCTTCATTAGCAGAATTGTAATTAACTATGAGTGGCGTCACACAAGATCTATATTGTGGCATGTACAACTTATTGACCTCTCATCCGTTACATTTCCAGACACAGAGATTGTTATTTTTTGCAGATGCTACAGGCACTGAAACAAATAACATGTGCTGCATAGTATTAGACATGACTGCTAATGTCATTTGGATGAAAATTAAAAAATCGTTCGTAGGCAACTCACATTCATTAAACTTTGAAAAGCCTGACCACATGCAATTTAGGACATGTAAGAGGTGTCCACCCAGCATATGAATAAACTATGAAGAAGTGCAGGCAAGGAGTTTGATAGTGTGAAATTCCGTGGATCAAAATTTGATCATAAATACAGTTTAGGGAGACAACAATAAAACTGCTGAACAATCTAAAAAAAATCCTTGTTTACAATAAATATGTTATCAGGGTGCGTCAAGTAAAAATAAGAAACCTGGCCTACTCTGCTTCCATTCACTCCGTAATGTCGTATGGTGCGATACTATGAATTAACTCCCACAACCAAACAATGTTTTTAAGAGTCCAAATGCGGTATTTGTAGTGTGACTTCACGATCAACGTGTAGAAATCTCTTCATGGAACTTAATATGCTAAATACTGTTCCTCAGTACATACACATAACAAAAAGAGTTTAGTATCACCCCGGTTCCCAGAACTCCTGAAGGTAGACTTTGACTGTGGATTTTGTGTCACATTCACAGTCCCTTTGACCGTTCGTGTTATCTCTAATTCAACCGTGCCTAGACGGTCGCCCGCATCTCGTGGTCGTGCGGTAGCGTTCTCGCTTCCCACGCCCGGGTTCCCGGGTTCGATTCCCGGCGGGGTCAGGGATTTTCTCTGCCTCGTGATGGCTGGGTGTTGTGTGCTGTCCTTAGGTTAGTTAGGTTTAAGTAGTTCTAAGTTCTAGGGGACTTATGACCACGGCAGTTGAGTCCCATAGTGCTCAGAGCCATTTGAACCATTTTGAACCTAGACGGTCAATTCGCCGTTCGATGGCGTCCGTATTGTTACTTTGTGCCTGGAAGGGTTCTCAACAAGGGAAGTGTGCAGGCGTCTCGCAGTTAATCAAAGCGATGTTGTTTGGACATGGAGAAGATACAGAGAGACAGGAACTGTCGATGACATGCCTCGCTGAGGCCGCCCAAGGGATACTGCTGCAGTGGATGACCGCTACATACGGATTATGGCCTGGAGGAACCCTAACAGCAACGCCTCAATGTTGAATAACGCTTTTCGTGCAGCCACAGGACGTCGTGATACTACTCAAACTGTGCGCAATAGGCTGCATGTTGCGCAGCTTCATTCCCGATGTCTATGGCGAGGTCCATCTTTGCAACCACGACACCATGCAGCGCGGTACAGATGGGCCCAACAACATGCCGAATGGACCGCACAGGATTGGCATCTTGTTCTCTTCACCGATGAGTGTCGCTTATGCCTTCAACCAGACAATTGTCGGAGAAGTGTTTGGGGACAACACGGTCAGGCTCAACGCCTTAGACACACTGTCCAGAGAGTGCAGCAAGGTGGAGGTTCCCTGCTGTTCTGGGATGACATTATGTGGCCGCCGTACACCGCTGGTGGTCATGGAAGGCGCTGTAAAAGCTGTACGATACGCGAATGCCATCCTCCGACCCATAGTGCAACCATATCGGCAAGCATAGTGCTGAGGCATGCGTCTGCTCGGATCCTTCAGGATAACTATATTGCTCTACTAGAGTGGCTAGCATCTTCCCCAGACATGAACCCTATCGAACATGCCTGGGATAGATTGAAAAGGGCTGTCTATGAACGACGTGACCCGCCAGCCACTCTGAGGGATCTACGCTGAATCGCCGTTAAGGAGAGGGCCAATCTGGACCAACAGTGCTTGATGAACTTAATGATTCTATGCCACGATGAATACAGGCGTGAATCAATTCAAGAGGACGTGCTACGGCGTATTAGAGGTACCGGTGTGCAGAGAAATCTGGACCACCACCCCTGACGGTCTCGCTGTATAGTAGTAAAGCATGCTATGTGTGGTTTTCATTAGCAATAAAATGGGCGGATATGATATTTATGTTGATCTCTATTCCAAAGTTCTGTACAAGTTCCGGAAGTCTCGTAACCGAGGTGATGCACAACTTTTTTGATGTGTGTATATTCTTTAACGAAATTTGTTGTAAATTATATATGCTTTTTTTTTCAACTTACGACGTAGTTTCTGGTCGGAACCAGTTGATGTACTACTTGTATTATTATTATTATTATTATTATCATTGATTCATTTTTAATTAATATCTCATAATATTAGTAAAAATCTGATACGTTTCACAGCAACGAATTTTTCTTAACACAGATCCATGGAACAGATAGTTATCTAGTCTAAGGTAGTATGTTGGAAGACATCTGGGATAATATCGGACACAAACGCTGCCCACAAACCATCGATTGATAGTTTGCGAAACAGTGTGTAGATGACTGGTGCTACATAATTCAGGAAACGCGTACACCTATATCTACGTCTATACTCCAGAAGCCACGTAATGTTGTGTGGCGGATGATACGATCTGTACATTTGTCACTTTTCCTTTTCCGGTCGTGATCGGTTAGTGGAAAGATTAATCATTAGTAAGTCTCCATGTGAGCTTGAATTTCTCTGATTTTACGTTCACCGTCTTTCCTCGAGATACATATAACAGGAAGCAATATACTGACTGACTATTCTAGAAACATGTGGGGTCCAGAAAAGCGTAGGCACTCTTTGATTGTTAATGTCTTTGGAACAAAATGACATATCTTTGCAGTTTTGCACTTTAGTGTAGTCCATTGTTTTCTCAACAGATCTTGGCAAGCGTTTTCCAGCAGATGACAGTCCAGCAATGAATGAAGTAAGACTGTCGTTTGAGCAATACAATGCCGTACTGAAGTGGTGCTGGGAGTACGAGAAAACATGATGGAGGTACTATGCAGAGGCGTCATGTGTACGGATCTCAGTCACCAACACGTACTATGATGTATTGTATTTAGGATAAATTTCAAGCCTACGGTACTATTCAGAATATGCATTAGGATAGGTCTGGCCGATCAGAAATATCAACAAGTCCAGCTGCCAGCGCTGCTATGTTGCAACATTTTGCTAGGTCACCTCAAAAATTTGTGAAGCAGGGTGCTCGTGTAAGTAGTGCAAACCGAACGACGAATTCTGAAGGCTCCAAAGTGGAAAGTGTACATTTCAAGGTGGCTGAACGCTATGAACGAGGGCAACCCGGATCGAAAAAAGGGGTTCTGCAAGTGTTTTGAAGTAACTCTTCGTAGCATTGTACCGTTTGCAGGGATGGTTATGTGGTCTGACGAGGCGCAGTTGAAACTGTACGGTACTGTAAACCGCCACAACTGGGCGTACTGGGCTCCCAAAAATCCTTACGTTCACATGGACAAACATGTCAATCGGCCGGATGTTAATGTGTGGCGTGGCTAAATTTGACTCGCACATTCTTCTTTGAAGGTAACGTAACTGGTGATGTGTATCTTCATACGAGCGAAAATCGAATTTACCTACCATCCGAGAGTTGTTTGTAAATGAAATATTTCACCAACAACAAAATGGCGCTCCATCTCGCTAACGCTTGGATGAAAATCTACGTGGACGACGGATATGTCGAAGAGGAGATGTTAAGTGCCCACCACGGTCTCCAGACGTTACACGTCTTGACTTCTACCAATGGGGGAACTTGAAAAATTAAATCAAGAGACGAGTTACGAGAACCCATCAAGATGTCCTGTGCAGCTATCACACCTGTTACAATAACAGCAGTAGTTCAGTCAACAGCAGCATCGACATTGTTTGACTGCTAATGGGGGTCTTCTTGAACACATAAAGTAATCTTCGACCGACCAAGAGTTTTAACGGTGTGTCATTTTGTTCTATTAATACTGACACTGAAAGAGTGCCTGCATTTTTCTGGACCACTCTCTGAATTTTAACAGGAATCCACAAAGCTATGAAGAACATATCCGTTGCAGCATGTACATCTGGAATTACAACCTTGTCGTTTTTCCACCAACCAAAACATTTTGTGAGAAAGCACTTTGCTGTTCTTTGCATGATAGTTTCCTCTACTGTATGGCACAGATTCCAGGTTGACGAAAAGCAATCAAGTATTGGTAGAATGATAGTTTTATACGATACATCACTTATATGATATTTCCTTTGAGGATGGATTAATTTTTCTGAGGATTTGAGTAATGAACCTCACCTGTAACGAGCAAGAAGACCACCAGGAGAATGTTGTTGTTGTTGTGGTCTTCAGTCCTGAGACTGGTTTGATGCAGCTCTCCATGCTGCTCTATCCTGTGCAAGCTTCTTCATCTCCCAGTACCTACTGCAACCTACATCCTTCTGAATCTGCTTAGTGTATTGATCCCTTGGTCTCCCTCTACGATTTTTACCCTCCACGCTGCCCTCCAATGCTAAATTTGTGATCCCTTGATGCCTCAAAATATGTCCTACCAACCGATCCCTTCTAGTCAAGTTGTGCCACAAATTTCTCTTCTCCCCAATCCTATTCAATACCGCCTCATTAGTTACGTGATCGACCCACCTTATCTTCAGCATTCTTCTGTAGCACCACATTTCGAAAGCTTCTATTCTCTTCTTGTCCAAACTAGTTATCGTCCATGTTTCACTTCCATACATGGCTACACTCCATACAAATACTTTCAGAAACGACTTCCTGACACTTAAATCTATACTCGATGCTAACAAATTTATCTTCTTGAGAAACGCCTTCCTTGCCATTGCCAGTCTACATGTTATATCCTCCCTACTTCGACCATCATCAGTTATTTTACTCCCTAAATAGCAAAACTCCTTTACTACTGTAAGTGTCTCATTTCCTAATCTAATTCCCTCAGCATCACCCGACTTAATTTGACTACATTCCATTATCCTCGTTTTGCTTTTGTTGATGTTCATCTTATATCCTCCTTTCAAGACACTGTCCATTCCGTTCAACTGCTCTTCCAAGTCCTTTGCTGTCTCTGACTGAATTACAATGTCATCGGCGAATCTCAAAGTTTTTATTTCTTCTCCGTGAATTTTAATACCTACTCTGAATTTCTCATTTGTTGCTTGCTCAATATACACATTGAATAACATCGAGGAGAGGCTACAACCCTGTCTCACTCCTTTCCCAACCACTGCTTCCCTTTCATGCCCCTCGACTCTTATAACTGCCATCTGGTTTCTGTACAAATTGTGAATAGCCTTTCGCTCCCTGTATTTTACCCCTGCCACCTTCAGAATTTGAAAGAGAGTATTCCAGTTAACATTGTCAAAAGCTTTCTCTAAGTCTACAAATGCTAGAAACGTAGGTTTGCCTTTTCTTAATCTTCCTTCTATGATAAGTCGTAAGGTTAATATTGCCTCACGTGTTCCAACATTTCTATGGAATCCAAACTGATCTTCCCCGAGGTCCGCTTCTACCAGTTTTTCCATTCGTCTGTAAAGAATTCGCGTTAGTATATTGCAGCTGTGACTTATTAAACTGATAGTTCGGTAATTTTCACATCTGTCAACACCTGCTTTCTTTGGGATTGGAATTATTATATTCTTCTTGACGTCTGGGGGTATTTCGCCTGTCTCATACATCTTGCCCACCAGATGGTAGAGTTTTGTCATGACTGGCTCTCCCAAGGCCATCAGTAGTTCTAATGGAATGTTGTCTACTCCCGGGGCCTTGTTTCGACTCAGGTCTTTCAGTGCTCTGTCAAACTCTTCACGCAGTATCTAACCTTCCATTTCGTCTTCATCTACATCCTCTTCCATTTCCATAATATTGTCCTCAAGTACATCGCCCTTGTATAAACCATCTATATACTCCTTCCACCTTTCTGCTTTCCCTTCTTTGCTTAGAACTGGGTTGCCATCTGAGCTCTTGATATTCATACAAGTGGTTCTCTTTTCTCCAAAGGTCTCTTTAATTTTCCTGTAGGCAGTATCTATCTTACCCCTAGTGAGACAAGCCTCTACATGCTTACATTTAGTCTCTAGCCATCCTTGCTTAGCCATTTTGCACTTCCTGTCGATATCATTTTTGAGACGTTTGTATTCCTTTTTGCCTGCTTCATTCACTGCATTTTTATATTTTCTCCTTTCATCAGTTAAATTCAATATTTCTTCTGTTACCCAAGGATTTCTACTAGCCCTCGTCTTTTTTACTACATGATCATCTGTTGCCTTCACTACTTCATCCCTCAGAGCTACCCATTCTTCTTCTACTGTATTTCGTTCCCCCATTCCTGACAATTGTTCCCTTATGCTTTCCCTAAAACTCTCTGCAATCTCTGGTTCTTTCAGTTTATCCAGGTCCCATCTCTTTAAATTCCCACCTTTTTGTAGTTTCTTCAGTTTCAATCTGCAGTTCATAACCAATAGATTGTGGTCAGAGTACACATCATCCCCTGGAAATGTCTTACAATTTGAAACCTGGTTCCTAAATCTCTGTCTTACCATTATATAATCTATCTGATACCTTTTAGTATCTCCAGGGTTCTTCCAGGTATACAACCTTCTATCATGATTCTTAAACCAAGTGTTAGCTATGATTAAGTTATGCTCTGTGCAAAATTCTACCAGACGGCTTCCTCTTTCATTTCTTCCCCCAATCCATATACACCTACTATTTTTCCTTCTCTCCCTTTTCCTACTGACGAATTCCAGTCACCAATGACTATTTAATTTTCGTCTCCCTTCACTACCTGAATAATTTCTTTTATCTCGTCATACATTTCATCAATTTCTTCATCATCTGCAGAGCTAGTTGGCATATAAACTTGTACTACTGTAGTAGGCATGGGCTTTGTGTCTATCTTGGCCACAATAATGCGTTCACTATGCTGTTTGTAGTAGCTAACCCGCACTCCTATTTTTTTATTCATTATTAAACCTACTCCTGCATTATCCCTATTTGATTTTGTATTTATAACCCTGTAATCACCTGACCAAAAGTCTTGTTCCTCCTGCCACCGAACTTCACTAATTCCCACTCTATCTAACTTTAACCTATCCATTTCCCTTTTTAAATTTTCTAACCTACCTGCCCGATTAAGGGATCTGACATTCCACGCTCCGATCCGTAGAATGCCAGTTTTCTTTCTCCTGATAACGACGTCCTCTTGAGTAGTCCCCGCCCGGAGATCCGAATGGCGGACTATTTTACCTCCGGAATATTTTTCCCAAGAGGACACCATCATCATTTAATCATACAGTAAAGCTGCATGTCCTCGGGAAAAATTACGGCTGTAGTTTCGCCTTGCTTTGAGCCGTTCGCAGTACCAGCACAGCAAGGCCGTTTTGGTTAATGGTACAAGGCCAGATCAGTCAATCATCCAGACTGTTGCCCCTGCAACTACTGAAAAGGCTGCTGCCCCTCTTCAGAAACCACATGTTTGTCTGGCCTCTCAACAGATACCCCTCCGTTGTGGTTGCACCTTCGGTACGGCCATCTGTATCGCTGAGGCACGCAAGCCTCCCCACCAACGGCAAGGTCCATGGTTGTCGTTTTTCCACCAACCAAAACATTTTGTAAGAAAGCACCTTGCTGTTCTTTGCATGTTAGTTTCCTCTACTGAATGGCACAGATTCCAGGCTGACGAAAACAATCAAGTATTGGTAGAATGATAGTTTTATACGATACATCTCTTATATGATATTTCCTTTGAGGATGGATTACTTTTTCTGAGGATTTGTGTAATGAACCTTACCTGTAACGAGCAATAAGACCACCAGGAGAATAGAAATGCAATTAGGAAAAAGAATAAGGCATTTGGAATACTCAGTTTAACGGTAATGATCTCCAACTCTGTCTCCGATCTCAAGCCTAGGAAGGAACAAAGATTTCTGCAGCTATGTTCTCAGTGTTATAAAGTTCTCTAATACGTGTCTCTGAGAAACCTTTACATCTTTCTAGGCTAAATAACACTTCATTACCAGCCTGGAGGCTGTGATAATATAACTGCAGAATGTACACTGTGTCTGATCCTGTGGACGACTCTTTAAATGTGTTAAATAACAATAAATATTACCTAAAATGTGCATCGCTGTACTCTGTACCAACTGCTTCCATCTGGTGTATGCTAGTGGAGAGGTTACAGAACATTTGCATAGTTGTGTTTAACTGCGTGCTACAATTTGTCTACTGAAGTGATAAGAATACATGAAAGTTGACTACTGTACGAGCTAACTTTCCAAACGTTTAAGTCTCAAGGGAAGACTGAAAACTATGATATAACTTCCTGTAGTTTTAATTCCTTACCTGTAATCAATACGGGAATTCTTAACACAGTCACCTATAAAAATAAAATAAATATTACACATTAGTGTTATATTGGAGCAGGAGGATCATTTTTCTTCCAAGATATTGTTCTCCACAATACTAAGACGGAGCGAATAATGTAACTGTGCAAGGCTTAAGAAAATAAAAGAAAATGTATTAAAAAGACTTAAACCTCTCCCTATCAATGAAATTATTCCTTTAAGTGCAGTTACTGAACACAAACTGAAGTATTTGACAAAAATTTAGGAATATAAACTGCTGTTAGCAAATGTACTAACATATGCCTTAAAGTACGTTAAACACAGTAAACATACGAGTTTCGATTTGACTGGAAAATAAAAGATATTGGTATATATAATAATAACCAATGAAGAGCGTTTGTACATTAAAGATCTCTCAGTAAATAATGTATCCAGGAACGTTCATAATGGGTGCATTGTGTATTAGTGTAGAGGTTTCGACATCGTTCATCTAGCAACAGAAATGCCATACACAACTTTTAAAACTAATAGAAAAACTGCATTTAAGAATCCCCATTTAATAATCTGGGGAAGAGTAACCACTTCAGACCAAAGTTAATTGGGATTAAGTTAACAGGCTTACTTTGTAGGAAACAAAAATCAAAATTAAATTGCCTAAAAACCTTTTGCCAAAAAATTACAAGAAGGAATGTTGCTAATTATTAAATCCATAGAAGATATAGTTTATGGGAAGAAACAGATGTATATTAATATTTGAAGCTATTCCTTTGTTGTTTCTATCTCATTACTGGCTGGAGAAACAATTAGATGATCAGATGCAGAATTTGTGTGTGTAAACGTTTACACATAAATCCGTAAACCATTTCTATACCACAGACTGATATCTTTTTCGTCCTCTCTCCCTTAAATAAGACACCCCTACGAAAATGTAGATGCGTCTATTGAATAAAAAGCAGTTGTGGGCAGTTAAAAGTAGTCAGCTGAAACACTGCAGGCCCCCTTTCTTATCTATATAAATTTCGAATTGTTTCTTGTACTGTAGAGTATAACGAGGTTCTTCATGTATGTGTTGTAGGTCTGTGTGGGTGATGTTTGACGGGCAGTAATAATACTACGAATATTTAGATCCATTGGCCCTTAGTTGCTACTTAAGTCATTTAGTCATGTAGATAAGAACAAACATTATCCAGCCCAGTGAAATATAGCTCCGACCTTGGTTAAATTAATAAAATCATAAGCTATATCAGCCAGTCAGTAAAATCAACTAATAATTTTCTTGCGTAGAACAGATTGCATTATCTCCTTTCCATTAATATGATATTTGGTGAGGTGCACTTCACTAAAAAAAAGTAAAAATTTCTAATGATGATACCGCCTTTATTACAACCACCAGTGGAACACAATGTGTAATCGGCTTAAGATCAAACGTAATATAAACCTACATTAGCAGCTTACTAACGTCAGTTACATTTTTATAGTGCAGAACATTATGCATTACCGTCTCCCGTCCCCTTAAATGATGCTGCTAATAAAATACGTCGTCAGGTGACTTTAGTTTGTTGTACCCACCCTTCCTTAAACGTTATCTTCAGTATCAGAAGCTGCTTCCCCATCGCAGGCAGCATTATCTATATCTACATCCACGTGGATACTCTGCAAATCACACTGAAGTGTGATTCGTTGAACCACCTTCACACTAATTCTTTATTATTCCACAGTAGAACAGAGCGCGGATAAAACGAACACCTATATCTTTCCGAGCGAGTACTGATTTCCCTCATTTTATTATGACGATCGTTCCTCCCTATATAGGTCAGCGTCAACAAAATATTTTCACATTCGGATGAGAAAGTTGATGATTGAAAGTCCGTGGGAAGATTCCGCCGCAACGAAAAACGCATTCGTTTTAATGCTTTGAACTTCCTCAATGTACTCCGTTAATCCTATATGGTAAGGATTCCATACCAAGCAGCAGTTCTCCGAAAGAGTACGGTCAAGCGTAGTTTAGGCAGTCTCTTGAGTAGACCTGTCAAATCTTCTAAGTCTTCTGCCAATAAAGGGCACTCTTCAGTTTAACTTCCCCACAACACTTTCAATGCCTTCAATGTAAACGGTTGTGAAAACACTTGACCTCTTAGCAACAGATAATCGGGAGTTAATAGCGAGCATGAAAACGGATATGGGGATTCGTGCACAAGGGGTTGTCGTAGCGAGATTGAGCAACGTAAAACCCAAATCCTCCAAAAATAAACGAAAAATATACCTATTCAGAAAAGCAAATAAAAATTCAGTTGACGCCGTCCTGACAGACAATCACTGCTTCCAAATTAACAATATAAGTGTAGACTATATGTGGCGTGAATTCAAAGAAATAGTATTGACAACAATTGAGAGATTTATACCAAATAAATTAACAAAGGATGGAGCTGATCCTTCTTGGTACACAAAACGTGTGAGAACATTGTTGCAGAAACAACGAAACAAACGTGCCAAATTTAAACAGACACAAAATCCCCAAGATTGGCGATTTTTACATAAGCTCGATATTTAGTGCGAAATTCAATGCGAGATTCTCTTAATAGTGTAGATAATGAAACTTTATCTCAAAACCTGGCAGGGAATGCAAAGAGATTTTGGTCGTATGTGAAGTATGGTAGCGGCAAGACGCAATCAATGCCTTGTCTGCATGATGGTAGTGGAGATACTATCGAAGACAGGGCTTCCAAAGCAGAGTTAGTAAATACAGTCTTCAGAAATGCCTTCACAAAAGAAGACGACGTAAATATTCCAGAATTCGAATAAATAACAGCTGACAACATCAGTAACGTAGAAGTAAATATCCTCAGAGCAGTTAAGCAAGTTAAATCACTTAATAATAGCACGTTTTCTGGTGCAGACTGTATACCAGTTAGGTTCCTTTCAGAGTAAGCTGATGCAACAGCTCCATACTTAACAATCGTTTACAATAGTTCGCTCGAGGAGAGATCGGTACCCAATGACTGGAAAGTTCCACAGGCCACACCAATATTCAGGAAAGGAGGTAGGAGTGTTCCACTGAATTACAGGCGGATATAATTAACGTCGACATTCAGCAGGAGTTTGGAAGAAGTATTGTGTTCGAACGTTATGAATTACATAGCAGAAAACGGTCTATTGACACAGAGTCAGCATGGATTTAGAAAACATCGTTCTTGTGAAACACAACTAGCACTTTACTCGCATGAAGTGTTGAGTGCAATTGATAAGGGATTTCAGATTGATTCCGTATTTATGGATTTCCAGAATGCTTTTGCGCTGTACCACACAAGTGTCTTGTTGTGAAATTGCGTACTTACGGAATATCGTCTCAGTTATGTTATGGTCAGAGAGGTCACAGTTTGTAATAATTAATTGAAAGTCATCTAGTAAAACATAAGTGTTTCCGGCGCTCCCGTAGGTAGTGTTATAGGCCCTTTGCTGTTCCGTATCTTTATAAACGATCTGGGAGACAATCTGAGTAGCCGCCTTAAGTTTTTTGCAGATGACTCTGTTGTTTATCGACTAATAAAGTCACCATAAGATCAAAATAGATTTCAAAACGATTTAGAAGAGATATCTGTATGGTACGAAAATTGGCAGTTGCCCTAAATAATGAAAAGTGTGTAGTCATCCACAGAGTGCTCAAAAGATTCCGTTAAATTTCGGTTACACAGTGAATCAGTGAAATCTAAAGGCCGTAAATTGAACAAAATATCTAGGCATTACAATAACGAACAACTAAAATTGGAAGGAACACACATACGTTTTGTGGGGAAGGCCTACCAAAGACAGCGTTTTCCTGGTGGGACGCTTAGAAAATATAACAATTCTAGTAAGGAGACTGCCTACACTACGCTTCATCGTCTTCTTGTAGAATACTGTGGCGCGGTGTGGGATCCTTACCAGATAGGATTGACTTAGCACATCGAAAAAGTTCAAAGAATGGCAGCACGTTTTGTGTTATAGCCAGTTGGGGGAGAGAGTTTCGCTGAAATTATATAGGATTTGAGGTGGACACAATTAAAACAGAGGAGTTTTTTGTTTCGGCGGAATCTTCTCACGTAATTCCAAACTTTCTCCTCCGATAGCGAAAATATTTTGTTGACACAGACTTACATAGGGAGAAACCATCATCATGATAAAATACGGGAAATAAGAGCTCGTAGGGAAAGATATGCGTGTTCCTTCTTTCCGCACTATACGTGATTGGAAAAATAGAGAATTTTGAAGGTGGCTCGATGAATTCTCTGCTGGCATTTAAATGTGATTTGCAGAATATCCATGTAGTCGTAGATGTAGGTAATAAAACTCTGAATGAATTTTCTATTCAAGTTTGCTGCAGTTCCCAGTCGAACCCTTGTTTTGTGACCACTTAATCAGCCTTATTTTAATTTACATATGAATCCACCTCTCTTTCGTACACTGGTTTCCTAAAGGATCTTGATGCTCCAGCTTGTAAATATATTTTGGTTAAATTGTAGTTCTAGGAGCGAACAGGTTTTCAGCTAACTTCTAAAAGTAAATGTGAAAATTGTTTCGTATTTAAGTCTTGATGGTAACAGTATTGGGTGAAATATGGTACCAAGTCAGTGTACTAGGGTACTTGGTACCGGTAAATGATTTACTGCGGGACGTCAGTAGGTCCACCTTAATACAGTCGTTATATGCTAGCTTAGAGGTATCAAAATTCAATGGAATTCATTGCATAAAAGTTTGGAACAAAATTTTTGCTGGAAAACTGTACATGAAACGAGGAAGTGTCAACAACAGAAGAGCATTTTCGATCAATAGGTTTTTACATTGTGTTTCCTCAGAGCGATGCGTGATCTACCAACGTGGTGTCATCCGTTTCTCATTGTGGAGTTGTGTAGGTCTTAAAACAAATTGAATCACTTATTAAAATAACCGGGCTGTGTCACTGTAAGACGAATGTTTAACTTTCGACGAGTTTTCCAAGCTGCTACCGTCTGATAAAGGCAAGTAATTAAATAATAGTATAGGCTGTGAGATGAAAGGCCATGGCATGTTTCCCTGTTCTGACTTTCAGGTAATACCTCTGAAGCACCTTTGAAGTAAACGGCTGGAACAGACTACTGCGAATTGAAAAAGTTCCTCAGTTTCTGTTTCCTCTGGATTACTAGACGTGAGAGTTTTTACGACTTTTGCACCAGCTCCGAGTCTCAGACTGCTAAACTAGCGAACTGCGCAGCCCTCTTTAATCTCCGTCTCTCAAGACATAAAAAGCAAGGGGGTTCTCCCTCTGCTTATCTGCAAATCTCGAGTATTTTGCCCTCGCAGGCACATTGCTCCATTACTTGGAACAGACGTTTAATACCTTTACCTTTAGTTACTTTTCTGTACTGTTTTGAAAAATGAAAGAAGAAGAAAGGGATGACGTTTTGCGAATGTTGATGAGGGTTGTGGGCTGCAATTAAGGTTCTTACCAGCAGTCTAATCGTCTTACAAGATCAATCAATGACGCAATTGGGCAGAACTGAATGCGTTACAAGTTTCATTTGTTAATGGGTTAGAGCTGCACTCGATAAAGGCATTTTCTTACATACATGGCTACACAGTGCAGGATCCCCTATAATTACTCTTCTAAGTAGTAAAGACTGCATTCGAGCAAAACTGTAACAAAATGTAATTGAACTGTTGAATAAAAGTGAAATCTGGAGCATATGTTAAAGAAAAACTAGAAACAGCCTCAGTTATGTGAGTAAAATGTTTGTCATACGGAATGCTGGAGTAATTGAAGAACTGTAAAATTTGACTGTTCCTAGGATTTACCGAAGAGTGTTATCATGTGAACTAGAACGATCATTAACTCTCACTAACACAAGCAGGCAAGTTTATAGAATAGCTCTCAAATACTGCATTATGACAGGATTTGCGAGGTAAGCAAACTATTCGGAACGCCATTATCAAATTTATGCCTTTACAGCTGTGTAAGTGCTCTACCAATAAGAATCCAATAATTGTTCATTGAATCTTCGAAGCTAACTGGTCGAACCATTTCCGATGAGTGTATTTTATCAGCACTTTGAATGAGATATTGTGTAATCTGCTGCGAAATATCCACAGGCTTACGAAGAGAAGAGCAAAATTCACATATGCTGCCAATACCAGTTTTTATATAATAAAACAAAAAATTAAATGGAATGTTTCTTATTACTATTAGATGTCAAGAATGTTTAATGAATACTAGTGCCACAAGAATTTAACTTACGCGAATATCGTTTGCATTAATATCTTACTGTAAAAGCTACACTCTATGCATTCAGTGTTAGTTCAGTCTTCACATTACTAGAAGAATTACTTACAAGAAGAATTACTTAAACGTGTTTGTTTCTAAGTTACGTGATGAGCATAACAACAATGAGAAACCATGCTTATAAATTTAGGTAAACAAAAGTTGACTTTATGTACTAAATCATTTGAAAAACTCGTGAGAGTTCCTTAACTGTTGTAATGTTTGTCGAAAGCTGTGGGATATGCCTAGTCGTCTTACACTGGAAACCTAAGAACATCTTCCCATAATTCTGATCATTATTAAATAAAGTCGCTGTAGTTTTTCTCTTGAATGTAGTAGTTACCACAAAGACGTGGTAAGAAATTCATAACTTCTCATTGGTGGCTGAAGCAATGGTGGTCGACGATGTTGAAAAAATGTGACCCACACTGAACGACTAATATTCATTAACTTCACATAAGTGTTGTGCACCCTTTGATACACCATTATCACTGCGTATTGACAAACGTCTAGATTCTCACGCTAGCAGAAAATTATGACGATTGAACACTGGTAAACACATTCAAGTAAGACATACGCATATGATTTTAAAATTAACAAAACTTATTATGTAAGGAAACAGCAGGTCCACCAATATAAAGAAATAAAATCCATTCAAGTTGTGATAGTCACAGAGATACACAATCTGCGATGTTTTATATTGTACACAAATGTTGATGTATATATATATATATATATATATATATATATATATATATATATAGTGTTAAACTCACAACAGTTGTTACAAAAGTTTGTAATTAAAATACCCACAAATAGTTAGTTCAGCCTGACAGGCTCGCTACGCAAGAAAAGACGTTTCACTTGCTCTAAAATAAAAATTATTGTCATCTTCAGCTGTTATCACAGCCATATACGTCAGCCAAGCTTCGTTGTCTCAGAACACCACAGTTCTTAAGGTAGGTAAGATAAGAAAATATCTGAATTGTACATAATCAGTGTGTGTAATTGCGTTATGATTTGGTATTTAGATTTAGACATTTCCTCACAACATTATACGATACTGTATTATACAATACTGTACCGCCATGTCATGCAAACTGTATCAGTTAGCCCCCATACTGTTTCGACTGGAACCTGAAACTATCTAAGTTTGCCCTCAAATAGTATCAAATGCCCAGAAAGTGTGTCATCTTGTCATGAACTGTACCAACTTGCCCCATAAACGTTTAGAATTGTCCACTTTCCAAGCACGACATATTTCGACATTTGTAGGACTATAGTCATCTGAAACCGAATAATTGAAGACATTGGGGCATTTTGTTTAATCTTGATTTGATTTGATTTGTTAACGAATAACAGCTTGATTGTGAAGATAACATTAGAAATTACAAATGAAAGACAGAGGCATAACACCAAAGAAAGACGTAGTGAAGTGAGATAAGAACTGATAACTTGTTTTTCACTGAGCAAAACCACCATTAAATTTGAGATACATTTCAAGACACTACATCGATTCTGTCCTAACACACAAACGGATTCTACTATAAAATTTTTATAGTTACATATAATTGAACATTTTAATAAACTAAGAAAACATTATTTCATATAAAGTAACTAAGTAAATATTTTAACATGAAGTAATTTTCAAACTTATTACCATCAGCCACAACAAATGCAGTGAATAAATATGTAAAATAATGAATACTATATTTGTGTAGTCTCTTAAGAGAGATAATATTTCAGACCCTAATCGAGTTGTGCCTATTTTAGATACAGATACATACGATTTAATATCGACAATTACCTGCAGTTGCTGCAAAATAGACAACATGAAGCTCAGTCTGTACTGGAGAAAACATTCAACCCATTTCTCAACGGCTATAGAGCTATCCCGTAAGGAAAAAGGAAGAAGATAGACCCGGAAGAGGAAAAAGAAACCGTTTAAACCAAAGGTGGTAATGAATTTATGAAACGAGAATGCAGAGATATAGGAGACAAGGGGGAAGAATAAGAAGAATAAGAGGATGTTTATGACAATGATGAAGGAAAAGAGGAGAATTATGTTGACAAAGATGGTTATAAAGAATAAAAAGGACTAGAAGGAGAAGCAGATGTTTGTGATGGGAAACATGAAATTCATCACAGCAAAATAGTGTCAAATGAATTGCCATAGATACTATGTCCCAAATAAATAGTCAAAGCAATTAATTTCCATGCTAGCTTCAAAAGCGGTAGGTAACAGCTCACATGATAATGAAAGAATATCAGTGGGAGAGTAACTTCGATGAGCATCAGTCATTGCTTGTAGGTTCCAGGGTCTATGGAAAATAAAGTGAAAGACTCAAGTGCAGACATGTAAGTTGCCTATGAGAACGTTAAGTCCCACTTCGAGAAATGAAATGTTTAGGCGAATAGTGATGATCTTACGCTGTTTTGCCGTATAATTGTTAAGTCGTTGATTGAATGAAGACTGAATGAAATGTTGATACTGGAGGAAATGTATTTCAACATCTCCATTTTCAATATCTCCACCCTTCTAGAGGATTTTCTTGGACAAACACCATTTGATATATGAGCAAAAAGTAATAATTAGTATTGGGCATTCTGGTAATATCGCTATGATAAATGCACTCCATGCATGGGAAGATATATGGAGTATTGTTGAACTAAATGAAACTGCTTTATGCAAGTACAAGATGTTGTCAGTGCTAACGTCATGAGCATAACAGTGTTTCCTTTGCTAATGCTCTTCAGAAGTGCAGTTTAGGTTATATCAGAAACAGTACTTACGTGGTTTTTGCACTGCTGTAGAAACTTTTTTACCAATTTTAAAGAATTTCATACATGGTATAAAGCACGGTACAGAGAACAAAATGTGGTCATCTACTAACCTATTATTTATTTCGTTAGGTCTAAAAAGTGAGCCTCACATATTTTAATAAGTAATACAGAAAGTTTACGTATCAAAATATTTAATTTGAAGCTCTACTATGTTTGGAAAATGTGCTACAACAATCAAAGTTTGATCATCAAGTGTTATCTTAACATATTACGTTAGGCGTATCAGAAAAACTTTAGAGATTTAGAGTATGACAGTAGTGCTGTGTATATTTTTGCTCGACAAGTTACATTTTATTTTGATGCAAGATTTGAATTAACGTTCATGACCCAATATCTGTAAGTATATTTGTGTGTTTTGATAAGCAGCCCTTTTGTGTTCTATACTCATTATCATTACTTATTGTGATAAACAATTGTTCTTCGATGGCAAAGATTTTGATTTCAAGTTACTGATTTTTCATCTCTCTTGTTGCACTATTGCCTAAAGCCATTTATCTCAGTCTTTTTACAGTACCTTCTTTTGTCCTCTTGTGATAAATGTAAATGTAGTATAAGCTCAACTAGTGTATTAGGATGATGTGCAGCATCTTCCATCTTCCTCAAATTGTGTTTGCTCATTTCGTTGTCTTTCGGCTATGATGTGTACGTGCATGTTTTACATCATATATTTTGGTTAGATTTTGGTGTTATTTGTTAAGTGATCACCTGCAACGGAGTTTTAGAGAGTGTTGTCAGCATAGTCCAGACTGTTAAATACTGAAGCCTTCCTCATATGTTGTCTACCTTATTCTCGACTAGGGCCAATCATTTCTAATAAAAAGGAGCTGCTCCAATACAGTATCATTGGTTATACACTACTAACCATTAATATTGCTACACCAAGAAGAAATGCAGATGATAAAACGGTATTCATTAGACATATATATTATACTAGAACTGACATGTGACCACATTTTCACGCAATTTGGGTGCATCGATAATGAGAAATCAGTACCCAGAACAACCACCTCTGGCCGTAATAACGGCCTTGATAGGCCTGGGCATTGAGTCAAACAGAGCTTGGAAGGAGTGTACAGCTATCCCATGCAGCTTCAACACGATACCACAGATCATCAGGAGTAGTGACTGTTGTGACAAGCCAGTTGCTCGGCCACCATTGACAAGATGTTTTCAATTGGTGTGAGATCTGGAGAATGTGCTGGCCAGGGCCGCAGTCGAACATTTTCTGTATCCAGAAAGGCCTGTACTGGAACTGCAACATGCCGTCTTGCATTATCCTGCTGAAATGTAGGGTTTCGCAGAAATCGACTGAAGGGTAGAGCCACGGGTCGTAACACATCTGAAATGTAACATCCACTGTTCAAAATGTCGTCAATGCGAATAAGAGGTGACCGAGACGTGTAACCAATCGCACCCCATTCCATCACGCCGGGTGATACACCAGTATAGCGATGACGAATATATACTTCCCATGGGTGATTACCGCGATGTCTAACACGGATGCGACTATCATGATGCTGTAAACAGAACCTGGATTCCTCCGAGAAAATGACGTTTTGCCATTCGTGCACCCAGGTTCACCGTTCAGTACACCATCGCAGGCGCTCCTGGCTGTGATGCAGCGTCAAGGGTAACCGCAGCCATAGTCTCCGAGCTCATAGTCCACGCTGCTGCAAACGCCGTCGAACTGTTCGTGCAGATGGTTGTGGTCTTTCAAACGTCCCCATCTGTTGACTCAGGGATCGAGACGTGGCTGCACCATCCGTTAGTTATGTGGATAAAATGCCTGTCATCTCGACTGCTAGTGATATGAGGCCGTTGGAATCAAGCACGGCGTTCCGTATTACCCTCCTGAACCCACCGATTCCATGTTTAGCTTACAGTAATTGGATCTCGACCAACTCAAGCAGCAATGTAGCTATACGATAAACCGCTATCGCGATAGGCTACAATCCGTCCTTTACCAAAGTTGGAAACGTGATGGTACGCATTTCTCCTCCTTATACGAGTCATCACAACAACATTTCGCCAGTCGACGCCGGTCAACTGCTGTTTGTGTATGAGAAATCGTTTGGAAACTTTCGTCATGTCAGCACGTTTTAGGTGTCGCCACCGGCGCCAACCATGTGTGAATGCTCTTAAAAGCTAATCATTTGCATATCACAGCATCTTCTTCCTGTCGGTTAAATTTTCCGTTTGTATCACGTCATCTTCGTGATGTAGCAATTTTAATGGCCGGTAGTGTATTCGTTAGTGATATTTGGGAAGAATTATTGTTTCGTCTATTTCATGTATGACAAGAAATTACCCAAACTGTAGGTAATCACCAGGTGAAATTGTATAATATATCAGACGCTAGATTCTCGGCCTTTCATTCCGAAGCAGAAGAAATCAAATTTCCATAACGATTTCTTATTTAATTTTTTCTAACCATTGTTAACGAACGACGAAACGGAATTTTTGAGACAGTCGTCCTCTGTTTCCTTTGCCATTGTTAAGTGTTCGAAACTAGTATTGCGTTTTCAGTGATCACGTAGATGGCGGGATCTTAATTTCTGACATTCGTGACTCCACCATTACAATCCTCTTAAGATTCACACTGACAGATACATATTAAAAACTTAACATACCAAGTCGTTGGTAGAAAATCGTAGTGCCTGTCATGATCTACAGACACGTTATATTTCTTGTGTGGATTTCCTGTATAGCTAACGTAGGAAGTAAGAAAAGTGAAGGCTAAACTTAACGTTTGCAACAAAGTCACTGGAATGAAATTTTCACTCTACAGCGGAGTGTGCGCTGATATGAAAACTTCCTGGCAGATTAAAACTGTGTGCCGGACTGAGACTCGAACTCCGGACCTTTGCCTTTCGCGGGAAAGTGCTGTACCTACTGAGCTACTCATGCACGATTCACGCCCTGTCCACACAGCTTTAAATCCGCCAGTACCTAGTCTCCCACCTTCCAAACTTCACAGTCTTCCAGGAGTGCTAGTTCTGCTAGGTTCGCAGGAGAGCTTCTGTGAAGTTTGGAAACTTGGAGACAAGGTACTGGCGGATTTAATACTGTGAGGACGGGGCGTGAATCCTGCTTGGGCAGCTCAGTTGGTAGAACACTTGCCCGCGAATGGCAAAGGTCCCGAGTTCGAGTCTCGGTCCGGCACACAGTTTTAATCTGCCAGGAGGTTTTCATATCAGCGCACACTCCGCTGTAGATTGAAAATTTCATTCTAATAACAACCCCCAGCCTGTGGCTAGGCCATGTGTCCGCAATATCCTTTCTTCCAGGAGTGCTACGTCTGCCAGGTTCGCAGGAGAGCTTCTGATAAGTTTGGAAGGTAGCATACGAGGTACTGGCGGATTTAAAGTTGTGAGGACGGGGCGTGAGTCGCGCTTGGGTAGCTCAGTTGGTAGAGCACATGCCCGCGAAAGGCAATGGTCCCGAGTTCGAGTCTCAGTCCGGCACACAGTTTTAAAATGGCTCTGAGCACTATGGGACTTAACATCTTAGGTCATCAGTCCCCTAGAACTTAGAACTACTTAAACCTAACTAACCTAAGGACATCACACACATCCATGCCTGAGGCAGGATTCGAACCTGCGACCGTAGCAGCCCCGCAGTTCCGGACTGCAGCGCTAGAACCGCACGGCCACCGCGGCCGGCGCACACAGTTTTAATCTGCCAGGAAGTTTCAAAGTCACTAGAACCGGGATCCGCTAATAAAACGCAAAGTTGTCGATTCAGATGATCAGCGATGGCGATGATCACACTGGATGCGGTCTTGAGAGTGACATCACTGACATGTTGATCGCACATGAAATTAAATGCATTCTAACTGAGCCTCCAGTACATGTGCACCCTCATACTACTGAATTTTTTAAAATATCTTTACGAGTAATTAAAAGCTTGACGTGTTTAATTTAAACAAGGCCGTCAGTAGCAAATGGGGCCTTATAATGGTTAATATTCTCCATCCAACTGCGGCCACCCATTTTTAAGTTGCTTTACTGAATCAGTCTTTTACCTGCAAGGCAACGAAAGAGAATTGGCAACGAATACACACACACACACACACACACAACATGACATTGTCTTTTACTCTCCACATTACACGATTATATGTGCTGAATGCGGTTACTTATAGCAACTAGGAGTTGATCGATGAGTGAGGCAACAACGCACGCCACTAAGATTTGCCGAAACAGAGAGCGGAAGAATCATACTCTGCACCATACAGGTGATATTAAGTGCACAGCTGACGTCAAAAAGCTATCTAAAGTGCGTGCGTCGTCATGAGTTTACTGAAACATTGTGATCTCATGAACAAATGAGTGTGCGAATGTACTTATGGATGTTGAAACGAGTTTAAGTCTACGAGTGACGATCTTGGAGGATATTTCCTTATTTACATTTGAAAGACGTTGGGTAGCATACGACGCAAAGAAGACGTCACTATCGAAATTCGACGAGAAAGCCTGCATTCCCATATGCTTTAATTCTAAGTTAGATGTCTAATAACAACTGACAAAAGAAAAATTTAATTTGGGAGGTATGATTACAAATTAACGATTATCGGATTTTTTTCCTTTGCTTGTTCTGTAGAACCTTGCTTGTTGCCAAATTTCAGGAATCCACGTCAACGGGAAATAACCTGTAAATTATGATGAGCGTGTTTGTTACTATCAAAATATGTAACATATTAGACCATATCTTTTGATGCATTCACTTGGAAGCTTAAATTTTGTGCACCGCCAAAAGACTGTAGACACTTTTTTTGACATCACTCTTTTGACTGATTTAATGCTGCCCGTCATGAATTCCTCTTCTGTGTCAGCCTTCTCATCTCAGAGTAGCACTTGCAACCTAATCCCTAAGTTGAAACTTCTTGGCAGATTAAAACTGTGTGCCTGACCGAGACTCGAACTCGGGACCTTTGCCTTTCGCGGGCAAGTGATCTACAATATCAGCGCACACTCCGCTGCAGAGTGAAAATCTCATTCTGGAAACATCCCCCAGGCTGTGGCTAAGCCATGTCTCCGCAATATCCTTTCTTTCAGGAGTGCTGGTTCTGCTAGGTTCGCAGGAGAGCTTGTATGAAGTTTGGAAGGTAGGAGACGAGGTACTGTCAGAAGTAAAGCTGTGAGTACCGGGCGTGAGTCGTGCTTCGGTAGCTCAGTTGGTAGAGCACTTGCCCGCGAAAGGCAAAGGTCCCGATTTCGAGTCTCGGTCGGGCACACAGTTTTAATCTGCCAGGAAGTTTCATATCAGTGCACACTCCGCTGCAGAGTGAAAATCTCATTCTGGAAATAATCCCTAAGTTATTTGCTGAATGTGTTCCAGTCTCTATATCCCTCTAGAATTTTTACCCTCTACATCTCCATCTAGTACAACTGAAGTTATTACCTTATTTCTTAACAGCTGTCCTGTCATCCTGTCCCTTCTTCTTGTCAGTGTTTTCCACATATTCCTTTTCTGCGATGAACCTCTTCATTCATTACCTTATCAGTCAACATAATTATCAACATTCTCCTGCAACACCACATCTAACATGTTTCCATTCTCTTCTGTTCCTGTTTTCCTACAGTCCATGTCTCACTACCATTCGATGCTGTGCTCGAAACGTACATTCTCAAAATTCTCTACCTCAAATATAGGCCTACGTTTGATGCAAGTGAGTCCTCTTGGCTAGGAATGCCCTTGTTTCCAGTGCTAGTCTGCTTTTTGTGTCCACCTTGCTCCGTCCAACATGGGTTATTTTGCTGACAGGTAGAAGAATGTCTTAACTTCATCTACTTCGTGGTCACATGTCGTTCGCTGATCTCATTTATGTTACGACTCATAACTTTCATAGATCTTCGACTTACTCTCAGTCCATATACGGTACTCATTAGACTGTTCATTACATCTAATAGATCCTGTAATTCTTATTCACTTTCACGAAGACAGCAACTTCATCTGCGAATGTTTCCGTTGATCTTCCTTCACCACTTTTGATCTTGTTCTTTTTTTTTCTTTTTTTTCCGACATTGCTTCTTCGAAGTGTAGATTGAACATTACGGGCGAAAGACTTCATCCCAGTAATACATGAGTGCATATTTATATCTGCTGACATGTGGTGACTCATTACGGCTTGTAGCACCTGTCTTACACCTTTTTCAGTTCTAGTATTTAATTCTTGGTCATCTACTCTTATTGTTCCCTCTTGGCTGTTATACATATCGTATACCACCCGTCTTTCCGTATAGCTCCTCATTGTTTATCAGAGTTTCGAATACATTGCAACATTTTAGATTGTCGAACGTTTGTTCCTAGTTTAAAGATCGTATGAGAGTGTCCAGCTGATCTAATTCTTGTCTTGCTTTTGTTATCAGCCGCAACGTCAGAACTGCCCCTCTAACGCCTTCACCTTTCCTAGAGCCAAACTAATCGTCATCTGACAGACCCTTATTTCCTTTTCCAGTCTTCTATATATTATTCTTGTTCGTAACTTGGATGCATGAGCTGTCAAGCTCTCGCTCTTGTCGGCTTTTCCAGTTTTCGGAAATATGTGGTTGATGTTTTTCCGAAAGTCAAAGGGTTGCGTTGGTGCATCACCAGAGTCAGACATTCTACACATCAACGTGAGCAGTCGATTTGTTGTCACATCCCCCAGTGACCTTAGAGCTTAGTGTGTGACAATAAAGTCAGTTTGATACATACACCGAGCTGATAAGGAAAAAGGCGTCGTAACAGATACCTATTTCTTTTGTCTGAGATAATAACAAATTAATCGTTTTCGAAATTTTTCCTTTGTATGTACCGTGAAACCTTGCTTCTTTCCAGATTTCGTGACTCTAGCCCAACGAGAAATACCGTACAAGTGTTGATCAATAGGTTTACGAGTGTATGTATGTATATATATATATATATATATATATATATATATATATATATATATATATATATATATGTGTGTGTGTGTGTGTGTGTCATAAACTGCCGTATGTTTTGATTAGTTTGATTTAGAAGTTTACATTTATTATACCGCCAAAGGACTATAGACCTTAGTATTTTACACGAATTTCGATTTGGTACGTGTATCTGTTGGTGAGAGAAAGCCTTTTAAACACTCGGAAAGACAAAAAAACTGGTTGACATCGAAGTGATCATATAAGGGTTCCATTTTTACCGACTGGAGTATAGAACCCGAAGAATATTCACAGTGTACAGAGAGGATATTCGTGCATCTTTCTTCTGAGGAGTTCAGCATCTACAAGTATTGTGAAACTATAGAAATGAAAATATACCATAAGAGAAAAATATCATACATTTTACGATACAAGAATGAAAGCTATGCTGGGCAGAAAGTTTTTCTTGGAGGTTAGGTAATGAGAAAACTTGGCAGTCGTTGCCACTCTCCTATTTCCAATTGTTTACATGTCTAAAGAAATTTGAGAAACCTTTTAAATGGTTTTATAAGTGTGTGGTAGTGTTTTGAGACTCCCACTATGGTGCTAATGACTGGACTATTTATACAAACAGTGGACAAAATGTATTTTCCTAAAGGACTTGCATGTCGATAAATAAACAGATGTTTGAAGAATAAAATGTTTGACAGCTCTAGTGGACATTGACTATGTCCACGTCACTGCATATATTCCATAAAACCAAATTTCCCACCAATGGTATAATTTCCTGTATAAGTTATTGGAGTTACGCTTTACAACAATACATAAAGCAAAAATCATATTTATCGCCGATTTTTAATACCATGTGCATCGAGAGCTCGTCAAAGTACGAGTGGTTACTGTTGACATAACTGACCTTACCTTTCTACTTGGGTACTAATTCTAATAAAGTGCTTCCTCGCAAAAAAGAATAATTCTTACCAAACAGAAAATAACCTAACTCGCAGACACTGGGCAGGCTTTCCCTTTTTTTTATCTAGTTTATTACTTAAAATTTCCAGAATAATTAGAACATTTGAGAACGACATGGATAACACTACAACATTAGGCCAGGATAATACAAAAAATAATTCGTTTTTGCATCAGCAACCTATCCTATGAATTTTGGTGTGCTAGCAAATTTAAAAAAATTGTAACGAAATTGACATGAGTCGTAGTTGAAATGCTATCTAAAAGATCCACCAATAGTTTCTCTAATACAGTCCTGTAAATTATTTGAAGGATTTATAGCGGTGGAAGTAAGTTCCGACAAATCATATTTTCAAATTCTGTTCCATAATTGACTTTACAGTATATATGTGGTCACGTTGTAAAATTTTTGTAACACCTTAGCCTTCGCTTGTAACCGGCAAGTATGATCCGTGACTTTAATGAAAGTATTTAGCCTGGAAGTTAGACCGGTTTAGCGCATAGAAACAAGATAAAAGCGTATACGATCAGCATTTCTTGCAAGAGTACATCCATGTACGGCAGTAGTTACGCAAATTGCCTATAAGCCTAATCTGTAGTAATGTAATGAAATTGTTCCTTCCTTAAAAGAATAGAAAAATAATCGCATTCATTGAATATAAATAGCGGCAATTAATCTAATGAGTCACATACACTTGTCGTTGTCAAGTTAGCGAGCGGTATAGATGAATGCAGAAACAAAGTACAGCATCAAACAGCCAAGATAGCTATTGTACAGCATTTATTGTAGAGACCGATTTCATCAAACTACGTTGCCATTACGAGATCTTTCGCAGTACATTTCACTGAATCTTGACCAAATGCATCTTATATCGTATCGAACGATGCAACATAAGATGGTTCAGTGAAATGTTCTGGAGAAGACCTGATGACTGCAACGTAGTTTGCTGAAATCGGTCTCTACAATTAATGCTGTACAATAACAAGCTTGAGGATTTGAAGATGTAATTCTGTTTATACATTAATCTAATATGTGATATCTTCAGGCCTCGAGAAGGTATTTGTAGACGCGCGATGAAAAAAAAAAGGGTCTGTTAATCCTCTGGGAATACACTGCATAGCATAATGTCTGGTAAAAGCCTCTTATCCACAACCGGTTTTATCTTTCCTTAGCACAGTGCATAAAAACGAGGATCCACGGTTCACAAATCTTTCTGAATGAGCTTATTACTATGCAAATACTTACTTTCCTGATAAACTTTCCTTACGGTTAGCTTCCACGCTTTCCCCGGCTACTCAGAAGTTATGAGCCTATTGCTCAAGGCCATACCCTCGTGACTGTAAAAGTTATCCACCTTGAAGCTCATTGCTGGAGTTACCAGGAGCAGAAGTTTGTTACGTCTCGTACACTCGCGACATGCTACTTGCGAAAACTCATTCCCGCTAAACACTTTATCACTCAGAATAACTGTGAGTAAATTTTGTGTTTCGTTATTCTGTTTTTGTTGGCAGTTATTTCTGTTAAGGAATTGTGCGTGGGAGTCACATTGGTTAATATCTTGTAGACGGGCACCTCTGGCAGCAGTTGCTTATTAGGGACCCACTTTTCCAGAAGAGTACGCTGAAGCGAAAAGAAATAGCCGCAGACAAAATGCTTCTTACTGAACGTCAACCACCCCTTTTTATTATGTTTAGTAATCTTTTCTTCGTTTTACCAGTCATTTAGGCTGCATTTGTATGTATACGTGCATTTATTTCCCTTTGATGAGATTTCATTCCTCAGCAACATAAGAAGCTAAATATAATAATAATTTAATCACAAGATGATTATTCGAGAAGCAATCACAAAATATGCTAATGTGCAATGAATATAGCCGCGAGTTGCAGTTTATTGTGGTATAGGGGACGTCTAAGCTGATTGGACTGAATGTATCTTGACTGATCGTAATCAAGTCACAACATTTGTCTGGTACTTGATATGTAGAGTAAAACGAGTTTTTTTTTCTTTTTAAATCGAGTGCCGTCGACGATTCGACGATTCATGTTGGTGAAGAAGAATTTTAAACGTGTACGAATTGTTGTATGAGACGAAGAACTTCCGTTGCTTCGAGAGTCTGAATATCTCTGAACATTCATTCTTAACTTTTCGCAGTGATGTAGGTCGGCCCATTCGCGTTTATATGAATTTGAGGAAAGGTAGTAGCTTTTCAGTGTAATTACATGGAAGCATCAGTAACCGTTGTAACCTCGTTTATTGCCGCTGTCCAGACAATCATCGATAATATTAGAGCTAGATATTGAAGACCATCCACGGAGCGTTAATCTCTGTTTTAATAACTTCACTAGAAATAAAATCTTCTCATGACATATTTAGTCAGATCAGATTCATTCTATATTTAATATACACTTCTCACCAGATTGATGTGTACACTGATATCCTTACTTCTGACAAACACAAACTACGGTCTAGTTAATTTAACTCGTCGTTGTATTTCTGGGTCACTGATGTATGCTGCAGGTTTGATAACTTCCAGTTAAACTAACTTCTGTTATAATATTCAAGTAAATATTTTTCCTTCAACTATCACACTAAAATAACCTCGTATATTTTCACGATTATGAGGGAAATGGTACACATAAATTCGTTCGACAATTTCAAATAAAACACTTGACCATTATTTACTCATTGTACACTGTACACATATTTGGCATCCTAATGAATCTGCAAATAAGTGAACGATTAAATGGCCAAGCACAGACTCCACAACATAAACGACTACACAAGAATATAAAACAATACTCATTATTATTTGACAATCATACACCGTTTTCAATATCTATCAATTTGTCATAACGGCATATCACTATGGTCGCAGGAGATCTTGCGTGGCTCCGGCTTCTTCTTGAGGTTGATGGCTGTCGACCTACTGTGATATGTTCATGTGATCCTAAGTCTGCACGGAGTTCATCCATCTACTCTACCATTGGCGTAAATGAAACAAAAAACACAAACACTTTAAACTACACTTTAAAGAAACAGCATTAATACAATCATAAAGCAATAAGTATTATAATACACTATTTTATATTTCTGAATGCAGATAAACCCATAGTGATGATGTTTCCGCCCTGTATCACTACAGGATTTAGTGTTGTTGCTTTTGGTAAAGGGCGAGTTCTTCGTACGTGAAAGGTTTTGGTTAGAGAAAATACAGCCATTAGTTTTCCCGACGCTATGTAACTCTACTGCATTACTGAATGATGATCACATGCTCTTGGATAACATACTCCCGAGGTAAGAAAGTCCCGTAAAGTCTCCGGCTGGGGACTTCTCAGGAGGACGTCATCAACAGGAAAACTAAAACTCTGCATTCTATGGGTCGGAGTGTGACGTGTTGGATTCCTTAATCGGGTTGTAGGTTAGAGACTCTAACAATTGAAATGAATATGTTGAAATTAGACTTACAGGGAGTTACTGAAATGCGGAGGAAAGAGGAACAGGCTTTGTGGACAGATGAGTACAGATTTATCAACCTAAATTCAAATACAGGTAAAACAAAAGTAGGCTTAACAATGAAAACGAAAATAAGAATGTAGGGAGGCTACGATGTACAGCATAGTGAACGCATTATCGTTGCCTAGACCAACATGAAGCCAACAATAAACACAGTATTACAAATTGACAATAATGTCAGTTATATCCACAGATGACGAACAGATCGAAAATATCTGTGATGAGATAAAAGAAATTATTCGGAGTGTTAAAGGAGGTGATAATTTAATTGTGATGGGTTGTTGGAACTTAATGGCAAGAGAAGGGAGAAGAAGAGCAAAGACTAGGGGAAAGGAATGAAAGAAGTCTCCTGGTAAAATTTGACAGAGGACACAGTTTAATCTCGGCTAGCACGAGCTTTAAGACTCATGGAAGAAGGCTGCACACGTGGAAGAGACCTGGAGTCAATGGAAGATTTTAGATTGATTATATAATGGTGAGAAAGAAATTTAGAAACCAGGTTTTAAAACTATAAGACATCTGAGCCGTGTCGCCTTGTTTTCTGGGCTGTTATATCTTTGCTTACTGGCACAATCCGTTTTCTGTTACGCCACCAGGTGTCACGTCGTCCTGCTTGTATATGGCTCTTTTATTAGATGGAGTTGGAGGCAGTTTGTTGATGGACTGTGGGGCCATGAGTGAGAGGAAGGTGTGACGAACGGTGAGCGTGCCATTACGGGATATGACCGGCGGTCGTTCGTCCAGATGGACAGCCATGTGTAAAAGGAGGTATTCACGTGGAGTATTGGGATCTACGCTGTTGCGCCCTATTGACTGTACGGATTTGGAAGGGACTGTCTGTTAATGTGGGCGTCGTGATGACGTCGTTTTTCTCTAGTAACCGCCCGCCCTATCTTATTTTTGGGTAAGGCACTTCGGTTTAGAGACTTTGGCACATGTGCTCCGGTGTTGAAATTACTCCCGTTAATCTGATTTACCCGCTGTTCTCCGTCAATCCATACTACTAAGTTTGCCCACCACCCCCTCACTCTCCGTGTGAACTCATTCAATGGATGATTCATCTGAGTGTATTTAAACTGTTTTTCCTTTTAATTCCCATTCGTTCAGCGTCTCGTTGACCTTTATCATTATTGCTTGGGGTGTGAAATTAAGTTGTTGTAATATGTGCTAGGACATGGCATATATTAGTGACCACTGAGGTCGAATATCGATCGCGTTCCTTAAGGTGATAAGTTCTCGCTTGCCCGACTTGTGCATGAATTGTAACATCGTACGTGGTCGTGGTAAGCAAACGACAGCTGCCCGTTGAATGTTGGCTCCCTTTCTGTGCTCACGTTGGAAGGTCTTGGTGAGATCCAGCACTTGTCTTAAAACAAGGAATTTATAGTTTAGTGTAGTATATTTTATTGTTACTGCGATTTTGTACTTGGGTATCAGCGCTACTTCTTAAGTTTCCTTAAGTAATGTTTTGGGGGATCTTGTTAACAGTTGACTGATTAATGAAATCACTTATGATTGGTCATAGGTGTTACACGATTAAGCGATAACTCAGATATGTTTCAATTATGCAGTCAGCTTGACAGGTAGATTTTGATGGGTACTGTTGTGTCTGGCTTTGAGAATTTACTTATTGTGATGCTCAGTCTAACATGAATTATATACTTGTCTGTTTGCCCACGGCTTTCGGAGTTGTTCGTAACGTTACCGCCGATGGTCCCGGCGCCTTATGCACTACCCGCCGGTTCACCGGGCGTGTCTAGTCCGCGTCGGCTGTGTATTTGTGTGCGGCGTGGTGGACATAAGCTTAAATCAAAGTGTTTGCTACCCTAAGCTATCCTAGACAAGTCTTGCCTATACCAACCCTGCCTTGCTTTGAGTTGATGATATTTCAATCTTTTAATAGTGGATTGCTGAACCTGTAAATTTTAAAATCGTTGTTACCATTCTTTTTATAAATTACTAGTGTCCAAAGGGTGCTGCAAATATTTTTACCGTAATCCTGAACATGTAACTTTTAAAATGTTGTTCCCCTCCCCATTTGAAAAGCTGCCTATGCCAAAGAGACTCTCCAGATTGGTGGAAAGGTGAACATGTATATTTAAAAAAAAAGTACCATCCAGTTTGAGAAAGCGCTAATGCCCAAGGGGCTTCTGACTGACAAATGCTGAACATGCTGAACACATAGAATTGTGAATGTTGTTACTTTCCTGTTTGAAAAGTTCTTAAAGTCAAAGAGCTCCTCCAGTTTGGTGTATACTGAAGCTACAAATCCAAGGAAAAATTTATTTTCTCATAGTTTCTAAATCAATAGCTCCATATGTGCCCTGAAGTAATTTTTAATCGTCGTCATGTACTTGTATTTTTTTTCTAAATAAGGCCCACCTTCCTCGTTTGAAATTTACTGTGTAATGAGCGGAGCGGTTCTCAAATTGTTATGGTAGTGCTCTTTCTGCAATTATAGGGAAGTCACATTTGCTGATTGAAACTTTACGGGTGCATTAAGGAATCTCTAGTTGTATTTTTACGAATTTTGAACTTGATATTTTAAAGAGGCGTTATTTTTCCTGTAAAAAAGAGGGAACTTCTAAATGAATGTAAGGGGAATAGTGAGAGAAGCGTTAAATTTGATTTTTGCCAACCTACCTGATTAAAAATCATACGATGTTTTGGTTCAAAATGGTTCAAATGGCTCTAAGCACTATGGGACTTAACATCTGAGGTCATCAGTCCCCTAGACTTAGATTTACTTAATCCTAACTAACCTAAGGATATAACACACATCCATGGCCGAGGCAGGATTCGGAACTACGACAGTAGCAGCAGCACGGTTTTGGACTGAAGCGCCTAGAACCACTCGGCCATAGAGGCCGGCGATGTTTTGGTCTTACGTAAAATAGATAAGCGGGTCGTAATCATCTATTCAGTCGGTCAGTGACCATGTGACGCTGAAACGGGAGACGAAGGCCGAAATACTGAATTCTATCTTCCGAAGTTATTTCAGTGAAGAAGACTGTAATATGTTCCCCCTTTCAGTTCTCCCATGAGTGCCAGAACGGCAAATAACGAGATGAATAATCGTGGAAGAGGAAAGAAACTTACAGTAGTTAGTGGAAAGGCATGTGGACCAGATTAGATTATGAGAAAGAACTTGCTCGCCCTCAAGCAGTATTTAGTCATAGGTCACTGGAACAAAGAGGCATACCTAGCGACTGCAAAGAGAACGATCTCAGGACAGATGTACAAAATCATAAGTATATGTTACTGAGGATAATCTTCTGTAGATAAATGGAGTAAATTTTATGTTCACAAGTGGGGTGACGTTCTTGGAAAACCAACATTTGCTCTGTAGAAAAAACATTCGAGAGGCGATCAATAAGTTGTGGAACACATTTTTTTCGGAAAGCAGGCTGGCTCTACTCAGGATCCCAACACACCCTACTGGTGTACGAGTATTTCAGAACTACCAACAGAGGCGTCCAGTTAAGCAGTGAGGTGTTTGGTTGTGATCCGTCGATCTCATTACTTAATGAATGCTCCTTGTAGACTCCGGAAAAGAGATCTTGCGAGACAGTTTACTCTCTTTGCCCATGAGATCAAGAGAACCGTATGAATCGGTGCTCTGGTTCAAAGCTTGTTCTTCAGGAACGCACTTCATGCAGTTTCGCACAGTTGTTTAGTGAAAAAAAAAACGAGAGAAATGAGTATCGGCGAGATCAGCTACTTGGTGCAGGATATACCTGTAGATGTAACTCAACATATCACTCTTAACACACGGAAAAAATATATATATAAATTCATGAGTGCCGTAGGGATATGTGATAGTAGGGTTTACAGTACGTACAAATGATCTAGTGGATAATGTCAGTAGCTCCACGAATCTGATTTTTTGCAGAAGATGAGATTGGCTGTGTGAAGGTAGCAAGCCAGCAGATTGTTGCTAACTCCAGAATATCTGCAGAGGTTTGATGAATGATTCAAGGAGTGGCAGTTGTCGCTGAACATAAATATATATAAAAATGTTTTTTGGAAGTCTCTGGTAACATCTCATGGGCAGAAACTGTTAAGGTCACTGGTCCATAAGCTTCTTCTTCTTCGGTTATCAACCCACAGGTTGGTTGGCAGCAGCACGCCATTCCGTTCTTTTGTCAACTTTCTTCTTCATATCTGCATAGGTCTGGCACCCGATGTCATTTATTACTTGTTGAATGTAGCTTAATCTAGGTCGTCCTCGGCGAGTTCTTCCTTCAATGATTCCTTCTAATATTCTCTTAATGAAATTGTTATGCCGTAAAATGTGACCTATGAAGGTTATTCTTCTTTTCTGTATATTTCGCCAAAGAGATCTGTTTTCTTTCACTCTTCTGAGGACATCTACGTTTGTAGCCTTGTCTCGCCAGCTGATTTTTTCCATTCTCCGGTAGCACCACATTTCGAATGCCTCTAATCTTCTCTTTTCTTCTTTTCCACTAGTCCAAGTTTCACATCCGTAAAGGGCTGTACTCCACACATAGGTTTTCATGACTCTCTTTCTTACGTCTAAACTAACATTTCTACTCGTCAGTAAGTTTCTTTTTCCATTGAATGCTATTTTGGCAAGTTGTATTCTGTTTTTAATGTCACTTTTGCTCCTTCCATCTGCTGTTATTTTGCTACCTAAGTAGTTAAATTCTGTAACCTGCCCTAGTTTCTCTCCCTTTATTGTTATTCGTATGGGTTCATTGTAGTTCAGGGCGCCACTCACCATCACTTTAGTCTTTTTCTTATTTATTTTCATTCCATACTGTTCTTTTAAGGTGTTTTCCATTTCATTGAGTGCGGCTTCTAAATCTTCTTTCCTTTCTGTAATTATGGCGATATCATCTGCATATCGCAACATATCTATTTTCATTCCGTTAAGTTTTATTCCTACTTCAATATTCTCTCTTATTTTATCTATTGCTTCTTGGATATATGCGTTGAAAATTACTGGAGATAGTGGGCATCCCTGTCTCACTCCTTTCCTTATTCTTGCTGTTTCCATAAGCTTACAAACTACTTAATGTAACTTAAACTAAGGACAACACACACACCCATGCCCGAGGGAGGACTCGAACCTCCGACGGGAGGAGCAATAAATGTAAAACATAGGGCATACGGAGGAGAAGAAATCCACCACTATACAGCTACAGTCTTGATGAAAATTCACAGGGAACAGTAACACCATAAAATACCTAGAAGTAACCATCCGGATCCACCTATAGTGAAAGGATCACATAAAATAAATAATTGGAAAAGCAGATGCCAGACTGAGACTCATACGATGAATATTAAGAAAAAGTACTTCATCCACGAAAGAACTTGCTTAAGAAATACCTATTAGAACGATTGTTGAATATTGTTCACCAGACTGGTACCCTTATCAGACAGGTTTGATAGAAGAGACACAGAAGATGCAACGAAAAGCTGCGTGTTTCCTCTTGGGATTGTTTAGTCAGTGAAAGAGAGTTAAGTATCATGGAGACATTTACTATTAAAATTCCGAGAGATAACGTTCTGAGATAAGTCGGGTAACATCTTATTTCCTACCACATCTGTCTGATGAAATGATCACACCTATAAAATCCGAGAAATTAGAACGAAGAAGGAAGTTTACCGGCAGTTAATCTTCTAACATATCAGTCACAGGTCGAATGGGGAAGGGGAGGTCTGATATTCTTCTTGCTTTCTAGGCTGAAATGCTAACCATTACACCACCACAGCACTGGGAGGTTGGATAGTCGTACCAGACGTACTCTCCGCCACACACCGAAAATTATATATTTAGACTCTGACCACAATTTATTGATTAAAAGCTGTTGATTAAAACTGAGGAAATAGCATAAATTTAGGACAAAGCTTGTGACTAGGATACATAGAAAGAACCAGATGTTAGTGAGAAATTCAGATGGAGCATTAGGCTAGGTTGAACTGAAACAGGGGAAATGAATACCATAGAAAACGAATACGTAGCTTTGAGAGACGAAATAATAAAAGCAGCAGAGGGTCACACAGGTGGAGAGAAGATGCAACAGAAAACCTTAGCTTACTCTGGGAATATTATTTTTAGTTGATGAAAGGAGGAAATACAGAAAATGCAGAAAATAAGGGAGGAGAGCAAAAATATGACTAGGAGAAAGATGTAAACGAAATTACTTCAGAATTAGGAGATCCTTTGGAGAGAAAGCGGTAACAAACTATTTCACCTGGTGTGTAGGATATATTAGATAGGCGAAATACTCTAAAACATTAAGAAGAATGTAACAACTGGAATTCGAGAGAAGACAGGTACTGAAAAGTGCGAGTACTATCTAACATTCTGCGTGTTTTTCAGGGAATTAACTAATTTGAACCTGGGACCTGTTGCTGGTAAGGAGGCGCAATACCACACAAGACATGTAGAGTTCAGAAGAGTTCAGTGAGACTAGCGATGATATAACCAAATACTTAATGATTTCAGCGTCAGCCCCACTGCACTCCCTGTAAAATAATCTTAATACTAACTAAATTTAGTGGAAGGGGTTCAAGGCTTTCCTATTTTTAGTTAGCTGGTAAAATAACGTCGAAAAAGCAGTTAAGTTTACCATTGGAAATTTTATTCTACTCACAAAACTTTGTTTATAAATTGCATTATTGATAAAAGGAAATGTTTTAATACAGGATGATAAAAACCAACTGCATTCAACAAAAATGTGTACGAATATTCCCTGAGTGGGTTTCCAAGTTCTACAATGGATCGAAGGATGACCTATGCCATATGACATCTGTAATCTAGATTTAAATTAAGTTTCATAAGAGAGAAAGCTATCAAAATGGTCTACAGTGACCCTCAATTATCTTTAATTACTTATCTAACTTGTCGTAAATTACAGTGGCTGATGTGGCTTCTCAATAACCATGTAAAAGAAAAATCAACGCATTTCAGATTTTTCCTTCAAGTGGCAAATGTGAACACCATGAGCTTTAATTGACGATCGACACTAGTATTACGCCAAAAGGGGGTGTAACAGATGAGACTTCTGCAGTTCTGAGTGAAGCTTTATGCGCTGCTATGCGGCATCACGTGCGTTCATTACCTTGTCGGTGTTCGTCAGGGGGCGGCGGTCAGCACAGCTCCACTCACCTCGCCGTCTCGGAAGCAACTCTCTTCTAACTTCTCCTTACTACAATTTACCGAAGTTGGTTTAAAAAAACTATCTGGCTGTGTTTTCATCTGACCAATTAGGGTCTCAGTGTTAACCTTAAGCTCCACCTACAAAAATTCTGTCTATCCAATGAGAAACGTTATACATTTCGTGGTGGGGCAATGTTTCTAAAGTTTGCAACGTAACAGAGATGCGAAAAAGTCTCACGGTAAAACTTGCGGCTGGGGTGGCCCTTTTAGTGTTATCGTAAGATCGATACTGTTCTTCTGGAGGGCTCTAGCTTTTAACATGGGCGGGGGTGGGTTGGTCCTAGCGGTTAGCTGGCGACGTGGGTGTCCGTCCCTTATCGTAAGGCCTTCTAGCTTAACACGGTTCTGCTCTTGGGTTCTGTTCTTGTTTCTCCCCTCGGAACTGCGCCTGTCTCACGGTGGGAAGGTATGACATGCATTTAGGCATTCTTGTGTTAGTCTGTGGTATTCCATTTTCTCACTCGTTACTCGTATTACTTTGGTTAATTTAATGTCACGATTTATTCGGAGCTATATGACATACTACTGGATTTGCTTATCATGTCAGGGTTTTCATGGAAGGTGTTGGATTTGCCTGACACCTTACAACTACAGAAAATACGGTTTAATAAGACATCGTCGCGAAATATTGACACAAATTACTTACTTGGAGCGGATCTCAGGAAAGATCAGTTTGGGTTCAGAGCACTGGGGGAATATGCGAGACAATACCATGTTGCGTCCAGACAGAAGACGAAGCTACCAATATAGAGATGGTGTGGCACTGACGCAATCAAGACGTTGACGGCGACCTTGTTTCCTTTTTATCATTGATTTGATAGTGGCCTTGGCCTTCACTTTATGTGCTTACTAAAGACCTTGTTCCAGTCAGTTCCGACTACACATAACTTTGTTGATTATCTTTCTGCCTGCCGGCGTGGCCGAATGGTTCTAGGCGCTTCAGTCTGGAACCGCGCGACCGCTACGGTCGCAAGTTCGAATCGTGCCTCGGGCATGGATGTGTGCGATGTCCTTAGGTTAGTTAGGTTTAGGTAGTTGTAGCTTCTAGGGGAGTGATGACCTCAGATGTTAAGTCCCATAGTGTTCAGAGCCATTTTTATTCTATTATAAATATTATTTTTTTATTATTTTCTTTCTTTATTTAATTGTGGAGTTTGTTTTTTAAGAAGTTTGTTATCGAAAGTGAGGAGTCTTTCACATCGATTTTCTTAGAAATATTGTTTTTATAAATGTAGTAATTAAGTAAAGTATATTCCTAACACATTTTCTAAATATCATGTACAAGTAAAATGTTTTTGTTTCTAGACACTCATTTCAACATTGTTACACTAACAAATAAGAATTATTTCCAAGAAATGCTTTGACAAAGAAATATACATACACATGTATTGAGATATTATCCTAACAAATGCTACAAATGTTAAAAAAAGGGGAAACTTCCAAGGTAATTTTTTATTCTTTGTTTTTATAAGGAGAAAATAAGTAAAATATAGTTATTCTTTTATTTTTATGAGGAGAAAATAAGTGGCATATAGTTTTAGTGTTTATTATGCCTTACTTTTGAAATTTATACACTGTCCATTCAGAACTAATGACTTATTTTTATCGATAGTCTATTTTTTACTTAAGTCCATAGTCAATGACTGTTAATTTGTAGTTTATTAGCTGTCTGGTGTGCTTAACTTATTTAGTTTTCACACGTTTCTTTTGCGCAATTCCTACATCACATAATTTGATTTCACACATTCACACAATCCTATGAATGTTTAAGCATGAGGTTGGCGAATGTATTTTGCACGAAGGAGATGGACTTGAGCGAGATGGATGTGGGCAAGCATTTGATGTACAGCTTCGTTCGTCATTCCTTGTAGGCTTTGCAAGTGTGTGTTGCTGTTGTGGTGGTCCCATAATGGAATGGAGCTTTGAGTGCAGAATCTCGTGGTTTACTGGCTTTGTATGCGTGAAAGTCATCGTTATGTGTCGCTGAAAGCGGTCGTTTATCGTTGTAATACTTTGCAGACGACTAGTTTACAATAGGATAGGGATTTGGGATTGTATGTCGTCTATTATTCACCCATCTTCTTTCTTGGTCTCAACCTTGCGAATCTTCAACTTCTGTTCTTCCTGCTTATTCTCTGCTTCTTACTTGCTTCTTGGTTCTTCTCTGGGCAGGATATGGAAATATTTATTGATAACTAGTCGCTTTGAAGTTCTCCTCTTAGTAACAGTTTCATAAACTGTTTGGGGGTGTCATTTTTACTTTGTGGAAGTTTTCTTCAGTTTAGTGCATCAGCGTACTGTTTAATAGCTGTAGTGTAACTTTTACACATATTTTTCTACCAGTGGTGGCTTGCCCAAGCGGTCTTCTCGTCGGGCCGTTTTTTGCTCGCTCCGCTGAGTCGGGGTGTTCGGAGACCCTTCTGATGTTCGGTGTCCTGTCGTGTCTCTGCAGGGTTCAACAACTGTGTGGTTCCATGTTCTGTCCCAGCAGGGTTCCGCCACACTGTGGTTCAGCTTGGCAGCAGATGTGTTTACTGCCCACTTCGGCTACAAGGGCTTTCTGTTGGTCTCGCTGTCCTTTCCCTTCTCTCGACACTTCTGCCTTGTACAAATCGTGTCTTGCTAATTACGTCCTTTCCTTTCTTGATACTTCTCCCGTTGCAACTTGTGGGTCGTTGCATCTCGTCCTAGCTGGAGTTTTTGCAATGGTTCTTACCAAAAGTTTTACTTGTAATCATGTAACATATGTCTAGTACCTACATTGCTTTACGCCTTCTTAAAAGCTTTCCAAATTTCCGCGCCCTTTCCATGTTACAATTCCAAGATATTTTGAGCCTTAACGTCTACAAAAATCCTCAAATTCGTTTTTAATTTTTGTGTAGTGTCGTATTGTATAGCATTTTAGTATTTCATGCTGTTAGACTATCTACACTTAATCCCTTCACCTTAATCTATGGTACTATTGATGTTATTTTTGTTTTTGTTTTTAATGAAACTACTTTCATTTTCCCACCTTCCTCTCTCATCATTCTTCTTTCTCCTGACGATCTTATCTGCAACATAATCTTGAAATATTGTGCTGATTATTTACCAGTAATAAAATTAATCTTCAAACTTTTTGATATGGCTCACATGGTGATGTCCTAAGGTTTTGCCTGTTTTTGGGTTTGTTGGTTCCACAGCATTATCATGAGCAATTCAGCTAATTATGACAGGTGCTTTGAATCCAGCGTAAAACTTATGTATTTTGTGTTTCTGTTTGCTGGAGAGATGGTGTGTTTTTACAACTACTTTTCGGCCTACTGAGAATGTTCTTTTAATTGCTGTTCTATCTCCTCTTTCTTTCCTTTTAATGGCTGCCTTTCTGATGTTGGATAGTGCTGTTGCTATGACTTGATGTGCTGTCTATGCGGTACAATAGGAAAGCTAACATTTTCTCTGGTTATGTTTGGGGGTTCAATATTTTTAAGTACAGTAACTGTAGGTAGTAGTGTAGTGCTATGTGGCATTTCTTTTATTACTTCTTGAAAATCTTTAAGGTATATATCCAAAGTGTTGTGTCTTTTGCGTGCATATAATTGGCATAAAGTGCCTATGTCCTTCATAGATCGTCCTGCTGGATTTACGCTAGGTTTGTACTTAGATATGTAGATGGTTTTTTTTTTGTCTTGTTTTAACGTGTTCTGCCATTGCACTGATTTGTATTGTGGGCCATTATTCGAAATTATTCGTTCCACTCGACCTACTTGTCTGAGAAATCTTGTCTAAATGCTTTACTTATAGTAAGACCTGTTGCCCGTTTTAATGGTGTCAAGGTAACATATTTAGAAGTAAGCTCCAAAATGACAAATATGAAAATATATCAATTTTTTGTGCGTGCGAGGGGCCCCATCAAATCTGTTGCAGCTATTTGTTTTAATCTTTTAGGGATTATTGGAAACATAGATGGTTTGGTTTGGAAAGTGACGTGTTTAGCCCTCATACATTTTTTTGCGTTTTACTAATACTGTTCTAATTCGTCTTTCCATATTAGGAAAATGGCTTGTTTGTTTTATTTTTAAAAAGCATTTCTTTGGTCCAAAGTGGGTTATAAATTAACCATTCTTTCGTTGCAACATTTCGTCTAAAAAATAAAACATTGTTTTTTACGAGATAGTGCTGTCGAATGTCTTGAAAATCCTTACTTCTCCACTTGTGTTTGATTCCTAGTATTTCGGGATCCTTGTCCTGTTCTTTGCCTATGTTTTTCAATGCTGTCGTAATATAGTTGGTCTTCTGCTTCTTCCAAACCTATGTTATTGGATGCACCCTGTGGATATCGTGATAAAGCATCTGCTAATACATTCGCTGGTCCTGGTATGTGTGTAATAGTGAAGTCAAATTCTTGTAGTATTAACTTCCATCTGGCTAACCTTCCATGAATTAGTTTGTCGGATAACAGAAATTCTAATGTTTTGTGGTCAGTGTATAGTTTTGTTTTTCTTCCGAATAGGAAGTATCGAAAACGTTGGAAGCCCCGTACAATGGCCAATGCTTCCAGCTCCGTGACTGAATAGTTTTTCTCGCTTTTTGTGAGTACTCGACTGGCAAATGCAATTGTTCTATATGATCTTAGCCCTGCCTGTTCGTATTCTTGGAATAAAACAACTCCTAAACCTGTTTTCGCGCTATATGTGGCCATACAAAAATTTTGTGTTAGATCAGGATGTGCTAAAATCGGTGCTGTTGTTAGTGCGTTTTTCACTTTTAAAAATTCTTCATTGGCTTGTTGATCCCATACCCATGGCGTGTTTTTTCCAGTCAATGCACATAGGCATGGTGTTGCGAGAGAGTCGATCCAAATAAATTTTTTATAGAATCCGGTGAGACCTAGAAATCCTCTGAGAGTTTTCTTATTATATGGAGTACAGAATTCTTTGATTGCCGTTTGTTTTTCTGGGTCGGGCATTACTCCTTTCTCGGAAATTATGTTTCCTAGAAATTTGACCTCTCACCTTCCAAATTTGGATTTTGTTATATTTCCTGTGACCCCATGCTCTTTCATGATCTGTAAAAACTGATTTAATGTGTCGTTGTGATGTTCCCAAGAGGGTTCTGCTATAATCACATCATCAACATAACAAGTAATTTTTTGAAAAATTTCAGGACTGAGTATAGTATTAAATCCCCTAATAAACGCTGCTGATGATATGTTTAAACCAAATGGCAATCGTTTAAACTGGTAACATCTACCGAATACGATAAATGCTGTAAATTTTCTACATTCTGGGACCAATTCTATTTGCCAGAAACTACTCTGTAAATCAATTGATGAAAATATCTTAACACCGTGGAAGTTTTGTATCAATTCCTCTAATTTTTCTGGGCGATCTGTCTCAGTGATTATGATTGTGTTGATCTATCTGCGATCAAGCACTACCCTGATGCTCCCATTGTTTTTGTACAATATGGAGCTAGCTGTTATATGTGGAGGTAGCTGGTTCAATAATATCATCATCTAACACTTTAGATATCTCCTGGAATACTTTATTCCTGTAGCTTAATGGTATTGTATACGGTGGCACTCTAAATGGTTTGTGCTGTTTTACTTCAAACTTGTACTGAAAGTGTTTAATACTGCCAGTCTTAGGTAAAAATACCTCTGCTTTATCTCGTAAAATACCCTCTAATTCTCTGTTACTGTGTTCCGAAATACCTCGAAATTCTTGCAATTTTTCGTTGATTTCTTTATGGACTTCTAACATGAGTTGAGGCGATTCCTCCTTTTGTGCATACCATTGTAATTCTTCATCCTCTTTATCTCGCATCATTCTTAATTGTTTGTTTATAACTGGTATTTCTTCTAATTTTAGTTTTTCCTCAAAGAGAAGTGTGACATTCCCGAATGTTACACTACCTTTCCCCATATCTATTATCGCTCGTCTCTCATTTAAAAAATCTGCACCTATAATCAAATCTACATTTAGGTTAGGTATAATCACGAAGTTGGCTTCGATCTTTTGACCTTGACACGAAAGAGTTAACCTAGTTTGTCTCGTAACTTTCGCAGCATTGTTTCTAATAGGACCTCTTACTTACGTGTTTTCAGAACTGGCAATTCCTCATTGGCATTACACTGCATGAATAAATTTTCTGAGATCGCAGTCAGTTCACCTCCGCTATCAATTGCAATATTGAGTGGGATATGCTTTACCATGGCCTTCACAATTGGTTGAATTTGAATGGGTTGGTTCTGTTCTTCTTCTTCTTGTATCAACGAATCCTCCACCGAATCATACATAAGTGTTAGGGGAATTTCCCTTGTGAATTCGAACTTTCTGTAGGATAAGCTTCGACTGCTACTTCTCTCTATTTTATTTCCTCTTCTCTATTTCTTCCTTCATTTACGCTTTCTTCAACATCCTCAACTTTTTCCTCATCCTCGTCTATCTTCTCCATCTTCGTCGCTACTTCCGCAGAATCGCATTTAAATGCTCTAATTATCGCTTCATAACTTGCTTCATCATATACGTTGGGTTGTGTGCCCACTAGTAACTTATTTTCAACTTCTGTCGACTGCGCATTATCCTCATTGAATTCGCTTTCCCTGGTTTCCATCTCAAATAGCTCTGCAATACTCATTACTTCGTCCTTTCCTCCTACATTCGTTGTGCATGCCTCTGGTAATTCATCTTCCTCGTCAGTATTCTCCCAATTAATTTCGTCCCAACACGATTTTGTTATTTTCTTGTCTTCGTTTTCATCTGGTCCCTGCGGATTTGTTTCTACCTTCTTCTCTTCTCGTGATAAGATTTTTACTTCTCTGTTCAAGGTGCTGCAATTGTCCTGGGTCGGTGCGTCATTCTCTTTGGCATGGGCGCTTAGCTGTCAATTCGTACGTTTATCGAGGTTTGGTGGTCTTACCTCCACCTCTTCTATCTGTATTCTCTTATCTTGTTCAGCTTGTTTATAGTAGTTTCTTTGTTGATAATTTGTCTATCTATTGGTTCTCCAGTACCCGTTCCGGTTGTCGTTATTCCCTCTGTAATAGTTGTTGCCGTTCCTGGATGAATTATAGTTATTGCCATATTCTCTTCTAAATCCATAACCGGTTCTTTGTTGAAATCTATTGTCGTTTCTTGGTGCGCAGTTTTCACATGGTTCGTAATTCTATTTCTTCGTACTGTGTCTTGTGGATTCCACTGCTTTTTGCTTTCGTTTTCATGTGCGCTTCGTCTTTTTTTCTTGCGTCATCTTCCGAAAATATGAACTCTGGTTCCCTTAGAATACCTTTAAATGCTTCGACGTCATTGCCTCCGCGACCTACTAATGATTGCTGGTATTTCAATGGTAGCCTCATCGCGCATAATTTAATCAACTCTCCGTAACTGTATGGTACATCTAAGCATTGATTTTTCTTTGCCATTAATTCGAAAAATTTCTGTGTGGCGTCTGTTTGTTCTATATCGTGTCTCCCTACCACTTTCATCTGACCAATCAGGGTCTCAATGTTAACCTTAAGCTCCACCTACAAAAATTCTGTCTATCCAATGAGAAACGTTATACTTTTCGTGGTGGGGCAATGTTTTTAAAGTTTGCAACGTAACAGAGACGCAAAAAAGTCTGACGCTAAAACTTGCAGCTGGTGTGGTCCTTTTAGTGTTATCGTAAGATCCTTACTGTTCTTCTGGAGGGCTCTATCTTTTAACATGGGCTGGGGGTGGTCCTGACGTAACACAGACGCGAAAAAGTCTCACGCTAAAACTTGCGGCTGGGGTGGCCCTTTTAGTGTTTTCGTAAGATGTATACTGTTCTTCTGGAGGGCTCTAGCTTTTAACATGGGCGGGGGTGGGGTGGTCCTAGCGGTTAGCTGGCTACGTGGGTGTCTGTCCCTTATCGTAGGGCCTTCTAGCTTAACACGGTTCTGCTCTCGGGTTCTGTTCTCGTTTCTCCCCTCGGAACTGCGCCTGTCTCACGGTGGGAAGGTATGACATGCATTTAGGCATTCTTGTGTTAGTCTGTGGTATTCCATTTGCTCACTCGTTACTCGTATTACTTTGGTTAATTTAATGTCACGATTTATTCGGAGCTATATGACATACTACTGGATTTGCTTATCATGTCAGGGTTTGCATGGAAGGTGTTGGATCTGCCTGAGACCTTACAACTACAGAACATACGGTCTAATAAGACATCGTCGCGAAATATTGACACAAATCACTTACTTGGAGCGGATCTCAGGAAAGACAGAAGACGAAGCTACCATTATAGAGATGGATTGGCACTGTGTGACGCAATCAAGACGTTGACGGCGACATTGTTTCCTTCTTCTCATTGATTTGATACTGGTCTTGGCTTTCCCTTTATATGCTTACTAAGGACCTTGTTCCGCTCGGATCTGGCTGCACATAACTTTGTTGATTATCTTTCTGCCTGCCGGTGTGGCCGAGCGGTTCTAGGCGCTTCAGTGTGGAACCGCGCGACCGCTATGGTTGCAAGTTCGAATCCTGCCTCGGGCATGGATGTGTGCGATGTTCTTAGGTTAGTTAGGTTTAGGTAGTTGTAACTTCTAGTGGACTGTTGACCTCAGATGTTAAGTCCCATAGTGTTCAGGGCCATTTGAACCATTTTATTATCTTTCTGGCCCGCTGGAATATTCCATTTCTATGTGGCCATCTTATTTTCTGTCTGACAGCCAAGATTCATAATCTTCTCTTTCCTCCCATGAACGTGGCCCGAACTTGACTTTTTGAAAAGTGCTAGGCATGTGTTGGCACCTTGGTTTCCCTTTAAGCGATAACTCGGCGCCAGCTTAGTCAATACGTGCTACCTTCCCCAAATACTCTGTCGTCCTGCCATCACCAAGTCGAGCATGCTGGCGTATCCACGATTCGTGTGAATCTTTTCCACTTACAATCTGACATTCGTATTAAATATTCCCCTGTCACGACAAATGACCGTATGTCTTATCTGTGGAGGTAGATTGAAGTGAAGCAAGTTTACATTGTGTTATTTGTAGTTTCGGACAATGCTTTTGTGAAAGTTGAATGGGCCACACTATTTCATACTCCGAAGGTATTGGTTAAAGTACAGGAAGCAAAAAATGAGAGTGCAGTTTTAAGATTTGAAGGACGTGAAAGGGAAGTAGTAGTTGAGAGTTGGTTGCGGTCCATCCCCGATGCTATTCATCTATACACTGAGCAAACTTGAACAAAGGAGAGATTTCGGAAGACAATTGTAATAATGGTAGAAGAAAAATAACATAGAGGTTTACCAACGACACTGTAAGTCTGTCATACACAGGATGGGCTTGGAAGGGCAGCTGAAGGGAACTGACGTTATCTTGTAAAGAGATTATAATATGAATAAGCCGTGTGCTGCTTGCGTTCTTGCCATTCATAACTTGACGTCACGTAATAGCAGTAGTGGCGTCTCGATTCCGCCTTGTGTTAATGGTGCCACTGAGTTGCTAGTATTGTGTGTCCATGAGCGGCAGAAGCAGCGGTTATCGATAGCTAGTACTGTGCTACTATATTTGGTGCCACGGCTAGTATTCCGGGTCGGTTTGTATCAGGCAGTTCGGCTTTGGACGGAGCAGCGAGGAGGTCCGCATTGCGAGGGCAGGCCGCGACCGCTGGCGGTGTGCACGCACTGTCTGACCGAGGGGCTGAAGCCGACGATTGAACCCAGGATGTATGAAGTTGAGTGAACCGCGTGCAGTACTGAAACTTCCACTGTTTGAGATCTCGCTGTTGTTTCCGTGTTGCTGTTCCCAGGGTCGGTGAGCCCAACCGCAACAAGTGGAGTCTGTCAGGTTGGCGGAAGCTATTAGCCTCCTTCTGCTCCTTGATTTTAGTTTGGGTTTAGTATTATTCTTATTAGTGAAGTGCAACCAGCTTTATTTTCTTGCTTGTGGCCGCTAACGCCCCAGTTACTGGCCCTGGAGTTTAGCGTACTTTTCTGGTTGTATACCTATCCTCGTCGTGTTGATGCTGTCTGACACGGCGTGTAGTTCGACAGCCTCTTGAATTGTACTGCGCCACGGCTCAGTGTCAAATTAATGTTCAGACTAATTATGTTTTCGTTTGGTTCCATCAGAGGAGGTGTACCACAGAAGTGTCACGAATCATTCTAATGCAGACCGAAACCGGTTCACATATCAGTCTAAGAGAACAACGGCCCACTAATGATCCTCCTAGATTCTCCTTGTACGTATTCATTGATCTAACCAGCTGTAAACCTCAGCGTAGCTACGAATAGCAAATAATTTAAATAGTTCTATGACTCCCATGCGATTTATCTGAAACTAGACGGATACATCTTCATATCCTATATTACATTTACTGAGTAATCCGTCGAACGTGGAACTGGAAGTTCACTGTTATAACTATGCCCACCTCCAGAACACTTATGACAGTTACATGGTAACCTGTCGAATGTCACTGTTATGACAGTGAACTTTCAGTTCCACATTCGAGATGTCACTATGTAACTGTAACAAGTGATCTGAAGGTGGCAGTGGGCCACAAACCGTTATATGAAAGTAAAGGAAAGCGATCTGGAGGCTATGAGAGTGAGCTTCCTGATCCGTATTAGATATTTTACTATGTAACTGCAACAACTGATATGAAGATGGACATCTGGCCCGAATTCAGTAATATGAAAATAATGGAAAGCAATCTGGGTACTCAATTTCGTCACTTTTCTTTTGTGTGATTCATTAACACTGCCTACTAGCTGCTCCAACTACTGTTCTACATCAGCCGGGTGCCATACGATACTCTCCCTCTCCCGCCAAACCGAACAAACGTCAATTCTCAGCATACGACTTACACCTCGCAATTACCTGTGATCTTGGCCTCTTGTTCTTCTATAGACACTTCTCCCTGGCCTCTGACGTCACAAATCAAAGAATGTGTCTCACAGTTACAACGTAAATTACTTACATTATTCATTGTTCATTAATAAGGTATGTGGCTTCGCGTGTGAGCTATTGAACCGAGGTAGCCTACGTGCTATTAAATTTTGCTCTTAAACTACATAATTTTTAATACAAAGTAAATCCCTAGTAAACACTAGAGATTGTTCTGAAAGAAATTTGTCTCCCCTTTCTCATCCTATATTCGGCGTTTGTTACGGTCGCTATTTCCGTGGCGCTTTAGACAGCAGGAGCCGATGACATCACGCGCAACAAATACGTCATGCGGGTTGCCGCAAGCTCAGACACTACAGTTCTGACGAAACGGGACTTCGCATCCACAGAACTCATCGGCCAGGCCAGCAGAGGGTATCAACAGTGCAGCCAGGCCACCGGACAGCGTACACGGCGACGATAGAGATCACTGACAAACCGCAGTTCTTCGTGCATCCACCACGTCAACTGCCTAACACAGGCCCGCAAATATCCCGCATGAGGCCTCTATTTAGACTGCCACATGAGCTCCTGACAGCAGTGCCATTGCAGCCAGCAACAGGAAGACCTTCACTTACCCTGGGGCAAGGACTCAGCCGTCGTCCCGGACAGCTCGCCACCTCCACGGCCTTGGTACTCTCTGTTCGGCGACGTGTCAGCTGGGACTTTGTATCATTTATAGTGTTGTTCTATTGACTGACAAGGTAGGGCGAGAGTAAAACTTTACAATCCTTGTCGGACTTACGAATTTTTGTTACTGTTAGACTCGTGATACTTCCGCGAGTGAAACACCTAGATAATATTTCGCCAATTGAAATTGAATGTAAAGTTCTGAATATTGCTTTATTTGGTTACTTAAAGTACTGACTATTTAAAGCATTGTGGAACTTAATTATTTTCTGTTTGAACTTGAAAGTTTAAACAAATTTTGTTGGTGAGGAAATTTCATTTATTTTCGGTTTGACACCTTTGTTCTGTTCAGATTCACGGGAACTTGAGAAGTTGTGAACTCTGTTTACCAACAAATTCGTGCGACTGCGACTAATTGCCTTTTTCTGTGCATATCTCCCTAGAACGGGACACACGAAATGTCAAGGAGCCGTTAACGGACATTTTCTACGCGTCTCTTTGCAGGTAGTCCTTTTTTGTACACATTTCGTCACAGCAACAACTTAAGATCCAGTGGACTTAATGCAGCCGGTGATCATTCTGTCTCAGAGGATTCGAACACATCAGTAAATATACAGTCCTCCTTGTATGTTGGTATACATTTCAAATTCTGCTTAAGACTTGTCCCAAAACACGGACTTAGAGGTTATGAGAAGGCTATTATCTAGGCCTCGTTAATGGGTCTCCCAATCCCTGTAGCTGTAAAAAAAAGTAGGAATTCAGAATTAAAATGCAGTAGACACCATTGTACAGTATTATAACACACCTGCTTTGCTGAAGCCATATGCCTAACGACAACCCAGGAAAAATACCTCTCTATGAAAATCGAAATGGATAACGTTAGTGTTAAACACTAAATTGTAATGAGCAAAGGAAAAATATCTCACTATGAAAATCGAAATGGATAACGTTAGTGTTAAACACTAAATTGTAATGAGCAAAATTTAAGTTATGCGTATTGCCAAAGTAATATGTTTTGCAATGTGATGCTAATAAATGGATAACCGCAATAATTATCTTAATTATTCACAGGTGATAATAGTAGATTGTACCAGTATTCAATGCCTGCGGACAGTGCGGTTCATCCTCTTTATACATATACTTATATATCATATGAATCTCAATGCAAGTAGGTACTGAACGCGTAAAATAGCCATATCCGTCTTTACACATGAAGCATCACGTGTAAGAGTTATGAAAGTGTTTCCTTCATTTTACATCTATTTTTGGATTTTGAGGCATTTACTCTCCATTTTCATGAAAGTAACAATACTGAAACAACATTCGTCTAAAAAATTACACACTACGTCTGAAAATTCCTGTATATGCTATGGTGTGATTATTGATTTGTTCTTGCGCCAACGCTACAATGGCTTGAGAAGCAAACCCTTAACGAAATTTGGATGGTTACAAAACCATTTTGTAGCATCTGTATAAGACGTTTAATTGATAAACTCGTTAGTTTTCTGTCAGTTAAAGGATATCATTTTTGCGGCCAGCTAACAATTTGCTTAAAACATTAAATTAAATCACCCCGCAATTGTTTTTTGAAACACATCAAATGTATAAAGACACGAAGCTGGCAGGATATAAACGTTTATTTTAATAGCAATAGACTCAGGTTGAGTTAGAAAATGAGTTAGCAAAACTACTTTTTTGGATTAATTAAATTAAATGTTTTCGTATTAACGCAGCTAATTTCGACAACCAATTTAATTATTTCTCTGTAAAAATTTACTACAAAGGAAACATAAAAAATATCTTGGGAGGGGAAAGTCTTTCAGATGAAAAGGGAATCGTAGCGGTGAAAGAGTAGCACTGCGAGTTGTAAATCCACTTCATGTACTGGAAAATAAAGTTTAGGAGTTTCATCTGAATAAAAACTTCAAAATTGCGGGGAGACAAATCTATTTGGTTTTGCAAAAACTGTTTTTGCTAGGAATTCAAATATATAAATCAGAACGTGTTTCGTTGCTGATGTCACTGTGAGTGCGTTTCTGCTTTGCGAGTGCGCATCCCGTTTATCACTTACGCGCAAACCACTGCGGGATTTACCGTCCGCGTTCTCGCGGTAGCCGCCGTCCGTTTCCCACTCTGGTAGGCAGTTTTCAGCACCAGCCATCGCCAGCTACACGCACCACTGCGCATCCCGCCACCAGAGTGCGGTACAGATAGATCAGTGGGTTGCACTGTAAACAGCTGCGGCTCACCACGCCCCGACCGTGTTAATTGTGGCCGGCTTAAAATATCCACGCGACAACAACAGCGGCAGAGAAACAGTATCACATTTTCCTGTCTTTATGCAATTCGCAAACACGGTTGACAGACAATCCTATTAGTCCATTCAGCTATGACATTATCCGCTAAACGACGCCTATTGTTATTCTTCACCCTATCACTGAACATCTAACATGTGTGAAGGTCAAAGCGGTTGTAGGCAGTGCTAAGACACAACTAATTACCAAGTGTATGATCTTCACGAGCGGAAGAACAAATAAAGTCTAACTTGTAGTGAACCGCTACGATTTTTCGTTCAGAAATATACTTCCGTTTCGACGTAGTCTTCAATCAGTGCACTTCATACAACCTCTTGCCAGTGACTAAATAAAAGCTCTGAAATAGCATTCTAGAAAGTCTTGCAAATATCCTGCCTGCCAAAAAAAAAAAAAAAAAAAAAATGTTAAGGACACAGAAGGGCGGAGTAAACGAAATGAAACTTCAAGTACTGGTAGAGTATGTGATACAATTTCAGTGATTACCGTATCGACTCAAATTTATGAAAGACGTGAAAGCGTAATATACATGACTTAGCATCCACTCTGGCCTAGCCACGCACTCCGATTCTATTGGAAAGGATGTCACAAAATCATTAGATTTTCTCCTCAGGTAAACTAGTCCACAGCTGCTGTGACTGATCGTTGATGTCCAGGATACTAGGAGTGGACCGTCGTTGACGTCCAAGGTGTTATGAGGGCACAGATCTATGGATTTTGCTAGCCACTGGAGTATCCTGAAGATCAGACGCATGGTTAATAAAGATAAGTGCTATGTATAGTCGACAGTAGCCTATTGAGAAATGACACCACGATACTGTCACATGAGAGGTAAGACATGAGGATGTAAGATGTCCGTGACGTACCACTGTAGCCTCAGAGTTGCTTGGAGATATGACCTGAAGTCGTATGCGATGTAACCCTCACCAAGACACCAGGAGTTGAGGAGCTTCCACTTGCCACGTCGCCACCATACGCGCCGACGATGATCATCTGGGTCAGTGGGGAAACTCATATCGGCATTGTCTGCAACCTGCTGGATCCTCCACCAGCTCTTGGCCAATGAGATGTTCCTAGGCCTGATGCAGCATGGTATGGACCGGCACCATCCCGGATGAGAACCGTTCCTGGCTGTCACAGACCGGCTACTGGACGTCTCTGACGTGTCTCGGATTCGCAGCTCAGACTGGGTGCATCCAACCTCTCACCTACCGCTGGGTAGCGCTGCCTGGTCGAATGTTCTTTTTCGCTGTCGGTAGACCGCCTTACGTAGCCCCACGCTCGCTAGGCCGCTGATGCAGCGACTCTTTCACATATCCGTGCGGTACCAACATAACTACTTTGTATTATGCTGACTAGCGCTCTGCCACCAGGGGCCTACGTACATTATCAAACCTAGCCAACCGCTACTGAACGAGTACTTGAAAAATAATTATGAAGTTATTGTCGTAGAAATTCTGCTTCGCATCCATCGCTCAGTTCAGCATCCAGAATCGACATCCTGACATTTTACTGTGTCAATGACTATTGGACCATTGCGCTACTTACGAGGATGCCTATCGATGAAAACTGCTGCTAGAACCGACTTGGCACTCACACCACCATTACACAATAGTTTCTCCGAAACCTTTATGCGACTGTAGCAGGAGGAATTTGAAGATTGTTGTCTATAGTTGCCCTCACCTCACTTGGCACACGTCAACTTGAAATGCTTAGCTTGCATTTTCAGAGGAAATGAAAAGGGAGTGCAGTGGATACATAAAAAATTAGAAAGAAATTAAAGAGAGATGGTGAGCAGAGGGACTGAATAGGAGTGTAGAATAGTCAGAACAACCTTAGGTTTCGCTAAAAAATATAGCGTCAACGTCAAGAGTGCACTGGGAATTCTATTGTAAAGCGAAGAGCAGAAAGCGGATAGGTAGGACGCTTGAATTGAAAGCCTGTACTGAAGCGCAGACTTGCATGATGACGTGATATAATAAAAATAGGAGTCTATGCAGAAGTCATGGGATCCAGTATTAGAGCTTAAGAGAGCTCTGGAAAACTTTCCATCAGATAAGAAAAAGGCTAAATAACATTCCTTCGGAATTTCAAAAGTCCTTGACAACTTGCAACAAACATGAATTCAAACTGCTGTGTAGAGACTATGAGACTGACGATATACCATCAGAATTTTGGAAAAATATCACCCAATTAAGATAGCAATGACAGACGAGCGTGAGTAGTATCACATAAACTGCTCAGAAGCTAGTGCATGAGAGTAGCTGACAACTACAAAAACATACAGAAGGACGGAAAAGAAAACTAAGGACCTGTTAGATGGCCCCCACCTTCGCTTTAGAATGGTTCAAATGGCTCTAACCACTATGGGACTTAATATCTGAGGTCATCAGTCCCCTAGACTTAGAACTACTGAAACCTAACTAACCTAAGGACATCACACACATGCATGCCCGAGGCAGGATTCGAACCTGCGACCGCAGCAGCAGCGCGGTTCCGGACTGAAGCACCTAGAACCGCTCGGCCACAGCGGCCGGCTCGCTTTCGAAAATGTAAAATCGCCAGAGAGGCCGTTCTAATGTTCCTATCGATTACAGCAGCAATACTTAAGAAAGCTCAAGTCAAGTTCGACACTGTAAAAAGGTGCAGGTTGTTCGAAATCATCAGAAATATAGGAGTCAGCCATAGGAAAGATGAGTAATATAAAATATATGTAGGAACCAACCGGGAACAATAAGAATGGGAGAACAACGATAAATCATTGAATTAGATAGGGTGTAAAACAGTGATGCAGAGTCTCACTCGTATTGTTCAACCTGTAAAAATGAAGGACTACGACAAAAATAAAAGAAAGTTCTAGAGTGGGATTAAAATTCAGAGTGAAGGAATATCAACAATAAATTTCACGGTGACATTTCGGTACTAGATGAGAGTGAAGAACTACAAAACCTGCGCAGTGCGAAGATCTAATGGATACAGAAAGGAGAGTGCACCGAGAAAACGCGAAGTAGTAAATAACAGCAGAAATAAGTGAGATAGCGAGATTCGTAACACCAAAGTTGGTGAGCAAAAAATTGGCGAAGGGAGGAAATTTTCCTAATTTGGAACGAAATAACACATGACTTAAAAAGAGTGAGGATACCAAGAGCAGACTGCCACAGGGCAAAACGGCATTCCCGAGTAAAAGAAGTCTACCAGTATTAAACATTGGCCTTAATTTGAGGACACAAGTTCTGTGAGTTTACGTTTGGTGCACGGCCTTTCACGTTAGTAAGTCATGGACTGAAGGAGAGCTGGAAAGGAAGACAATCGTAGAGTTTGACATGTCGTGCAATAGGAAGATGTTGAAAATAACGTGGGCTGATAAGGAAAGAGGAATTTCTCCGCAGAATAGGCGAAGAAAGGAACACATTGGTAAACACTGACAAGAAGGGACAGGAGGATGTGGCATATAGTAAGACATCGGGAAATAACTTCCATTTTACTAGCCGGCCGGTGTGGCCGAGCGGTTCTAGGCGCTTCAGTCTGGAACCGCGCGACCGCTACGGTCGCAGGTTCGAATCCTGCCCCGGGCGTGGATGTGTGTGATGTCCTTAGGTTGGTTAGGTTTAAGTAGTTCTAAGTTCTAGGGGACTGATGACCTCATATGTTAAGTCCCATAGTGCTCAGAGCCATTTGAACCATTTTACTAGAGAGTGAGGTAGAGAGTAGTAATTGTAGGCGAAGAAAGAGAGTGAAATGTATCCAACAAACGACTAAACACGTAGTGGCGTATAAGAGCTACCATAAATAAATAGGTTAGCGCAAGATGGGATCTCGTGGCGGGTCGCATCCAGTCAACGACTGAGGACTAAGATCATTTTTCTTCGATCTAAGAGTATTTATTACTGAAGTAACGATAACGATTCCATTCATAGCAGAATATGTACGACGGGAAATGAGAATCAATTTAAATATATTTGTGTAAAGACAGCCGCAAGGAATTTTATATCGTTTAAACAAAAATAAAGAAGTCGAATTGACGAAAAGATTAACAGATAAAATACTAATTACGACGCTACAATTGGGGTTGAATAATATCTCACATGCGTTTCTACATCAATCATTTTTCAAGTATCGGCGTTCCCCACGGCGGAAACGATTATTGTTTGTATTAAGATTACAATGCATCCCGGCATATAGCATTATTTGTGAGACAATGGTTTTTGGACAATAACATATCTGAAATGGAATAGACTCCTCAGTGTTCCGACCTTAACCAAATGGAACGATTTAAGTCGAGTTAGAAAGTTGACTTAGTTCGAGAACCCTAGCGTTCATACATACCTTCTCTCGTTTCGGCTGATGTGGAAGAATGGCCTACCATTTGTGGAGGGTTTGCTAACTATCAGCGATAGTAGTTTTCTCTTCCTTCCTCTTTTCTTTGTTTAATTTACTCTGTACACATATCTTTGAAGGTTTAGAGAATTTGTTGTTTCTTCTATAGAACGAAAGGTAACATTTTTTGGCTTAATTAATATTGCTGTGTGGATATCTTTCTATTGAGTACGCAGAAGAGTCAGCGCATGTTTAACCCTCTTTGTATTGATTTCGTGAAATGCGCTGTGTGCATTCTAACGTAATATGCAGCACTTTTGTATGAAATCTGATGAGAGAGGGATGTCGAATAGATGGCAGTCGAACAATGACGATGAGTGGATGTGAAGCTTCGTGGTAGACGCGTTTGTTTTGTGTAATCATGCTAGACAGGAACACACGAAAATTTATGATTGCGTTTTTTTTTTTTTTTGTCACAGTATAAACTAAATTTCGACATGGAAGTCTGAACCTAAATGTGAAACTGTGATTGCTGTAGGTTTCATTAAATACTGTAAACAGCAGTGACATTGCTTGCGGGAATGTGATCGTCGTGGTGAGAACCGAACTGTTACGCACGTAACTGAATTTCTCGAATTGACGTACTTTGTACTTATTATCTTCTGTGCGACTTAACGAGCTGCCGCGTGCGCTAGAACATTAACTGTCGCCGTGGAGAATTTTAAACGGTTCGTTACGTGCAGTACCACGGTACCGTTATTGTCCATAACTGTGATTTCGCGATCGTGATTGCTAAAAGTGGACGAACTGTAACTTCGCGATCGGCGAGTATAAGCACATTGTATACTGTTTTATGACTACGTTGGGACGTTAGAAACACAGATATATGTGTATGGAATGTTGTAATTGCGCATATACGAAACTGTAGCTACACAACAACGATTAGCTTACGTCCGACCAGCCACTGACTAAAGGAAGTCAACGGAAGACAATATGACCGACAGGAGAATAAATTTCTTAGGAAGAGGATGTGTCAGATACGATTTTATGACTGACGGCGACGTTTCAATTACGCTGCCAGCACCGATGTACTACCAGCGACGTCATAACGCACAGGCCACGTAAAGACAAGCTGCAATGCCAAGTGCTCCTCATGTAGTTTCAGCTTTAAATTCTTTCCCTTTTTTTGACAAACGTTTCTCTGTATTTGCTTTCCTTAAAAATAAATGGAGTTGCTGTAAAATAGGTTCACAGTTGACATTTTTAGGTCCATACTTAAGAGTAGTAATTACTATTAACTTTCTCTGTTTTATTCAACTATTTTACTGTAGTGACGACTGCATGTGTGTTTTACGTATTCTTTTGGAGGGATATGTTCCCATGTATGTGTGTAGCGATGTTATCGGTCGCATTTACTGTTTTGTTGTGGTATGTGGCATATTGCGTAAGTTGGGGCGTCCACTATTAGTGTCGAAGCGGCGACCCGTCACAGTAAGGCGACCCGTCTGCTGTTAGCGCAAGGCACGCTATTGTTTGGAAATGTGAATCTGACAGCTGACAGCTGCGTAAACTGTTTTTACGTTCAGTAAGATGTCATATTACGACATACTCGTGATCAGGAGCGAGTTTATTTGGCTCTTACAGTTATAACTGACCAAAATTATAGCCATTTCCTTAGTTGTTTACGAATTAGTTACGGTAGTTTTCGTGTTTTATGTTCGTTTGGCGTTCCTTGCCAAGCCCTAACGTGGTTACGTTCGTTAATTTTGACAGTAAAACGGGTTATTTTGAGTTAAAATATTCGAAATTCGCCGGCCGGGGTGGCCGAGCGGTTCTAGGCGCTACAGTCTGGAGCCGCGCGACCGCTACGGTCGGAGGTTCGAATCTTGCCTCGGGCATGGATGTGTGTGACGTCCTTAGGTTACGTTTAAGTAGTTCTAAGTTCTAGCGGACTGAAGATCTCAGAAGTTAAGTCCCATAGTGCTCACAGCCACTTGAACCATTTTTTATTCGAAATTCAAGATGAAGATCTCGTAAACTAGATCTCTGAGAAACGTTTTCTTCACATATGGCTCAGTTCGTGATAGAACTAGGTAACATGACATGTTTTGCCTTAATTTTTTACACATGTGAGTCATTTTCTTCGTAAATTTCACCTCAGGCAATTGAACACGTCAATGGAAGTGTCCCCCGAATTAATTCAGTCATACAAGCGACAGGTGAATACATCCCATGTTAATGTTCACTAATATAAGTCCCGATACTCTGCTATCTACTCCAGAAAGCGCGAAAGTTCTGTCCTCCGATTGGCTGGAACATATGGTAGCCAATCAGCTTCATAGTTTATCGCTAATAATCCGGTGATTTTCCTCGTTGATCTATCCCCCTATCAGAATCATCATCATCATTTAAGGCTGATTATGCCTTTCAGCGTTCAGTTTGGAGCATAGTCCCCCTTATAAAATTCCTCCATGATCCCCTATTCAATGCTAACATTGGTGCCTCTTCTGATTTTAAACCTATTACTTCAAAATCGTTCTTAACCGAATCCAGGTACCTTCTCCTTGGTCTGTCCCGACTCCTCCTACCCTCTACTGCTGACGCCGTGAGTCTCTTGGGTAACCTTGCTTCTCCCATGCGTGTAACATGACCCCACCATCTAAGCCTGTTCGCCCTGACTGCTACATCTGTAGAGTTCATTCCCAGTTTTTCTTTGATTTCCTCATTGTGGACACCCTCCTGTCATTGTTCTCATCTACTAGTAACTGCAATCATCCTAGCTACTTTCATATCCGTAACCTCAACCTTGTTGATAAGGTAACCTGAATCCACCCAACTTTCGCTCCCATACAACAAAGTTGGTCGAAAGATTGAACGGTGCACAGATAACTTCGTCTTGGTACTGACTTCCTTCATGCAGAAGAGAGTAGATCGTAGCTGAGCACTCACTGCATTAGCTTTGCTACACCTCGCTTCCAGTTCTTTCACTATGTTGCCAACCTGTGAGAATATGCATCCTAAGTACTTGAAACCGTCCACCTGTTCTAACTTTGTTCATTCTATTTGGCACTCAATCCGTTTATATCTCTTTCCCACTGACATTACTTTCGTTTTGGAGATGCTAATCTTCATACCATAGTCCTTACATTTCTGATCTAGCTCTGAAATATTACTTTGCAAACTTTCAATATAATCTGCGCTCACAACTAAGTCATCCGCATATGCAAGACTGCTTATTTTCTGTTCACATATCTTAATCTCACCCAGCCAGTCTATTGTTTTCAACATATGATCCATAAATAATTTGAACAACGGTGGAGACAGGTTGCAGCCTTGTCTTACCCCTGAAACTACTCTGAACCATGAACTCAATTTACCGTCAACTCTAACTGCTGCCTGAACATCCATGTAAAGACCTTTAATTGCTTGCAAAAGTTTGCCTCCTATTCCATAATATCGTAGAACAGACAATAACTTCCTCCTAGGAACCCGGTCATATGACTTTTCTAGATCTATAAAGCATAGATACAATTCCCTGTTCCACTCATAACACTTCCCCATTATTTGCCGTAAGCTAAAGATCTGGTCCTGACAACCTCCAAGAGGCCTAAACCCACACTGATTTTCATCCAATTCGTCCTCAACTAATACTCGCACTTTCCTTTCAACAATACCTGAGAAGATTTTACCCACAACGCTGATTAAAGAGATACCTCTGTAGTTGTTACAATCTTTTCTGTTTCCATGTTTAAAGATTGGTGTGATTACTGCTTTTGTCCAGTCTGATGGAACCTGTCCCGACTCCCAGGCCATTTCAATTATCCTGTGTAGCCATTTAATACCTGACATTTCACTGTATTTGATGAGTTCCGACTTAATTTCATCCACCCCAGCTGCTTTATTGCACTGCAATCTATTGACCATTTTCTCCACTTCCTCAAATGTGATCCTATTTCCATCATCATTCCTATCCCATTGTACCTCGAAATCTGAAACATTACTGATCGTATTTTCACCTACATTGAGCAACTCTTCAAAATATTCCCTCCATCTGCCCAAGGCATTTACAGGATTCACCAGCAGTTTTCCTGACCTGTCCTAAATACTTGTCATTTCCTTCTTACCTTCCTTTGGAAGACTGCTAATTACACTCCAGAATGGTTTTCCAGCAGCTTGACCCATTGTCTCCAACCTGTTTCCAAAGTCTTCCCAAGATTTCTTCTTGGATGCTGCAATTATCGGTTTGGCTTTGTTTCATTCTTCAATAAAACTTTCTCTGTCTACCTGAGTTCTAATATGTATCCATTTTTGATACGCCTTCTTTTTCCTTTTACAGGCTGCCTTGACTGTGTCATTTCTGTGTACAATCCTTGAGCTGGCTACTCTACCTTAAAAACACCATATAATGTATGTGATTCTCTGTCCAAGTAGGCGTGGGTCACACGTTCACTCTTTAATAATTCAGTGTAGGAATGAGACAGCGAACCAGTTGCAAATAAGTTTGGTACATTGGCCTAGGTTTCGAGACCTCTAAGGATGTTTTCACCAGAATGAAATTTTAAGATACCGTAAAATTACACTTCGAGAAGGCAAAGGCCAAAGTTGCAGAGCAGGTATGCTCAAGTCAAAAATTAAAATTAAACACTTTCCAGCTTTTGGCATGTATGTCGTCCTAGGAACAACATCAGACTGCAAGATAATTTGGAATTTGTTTCCGACTGCGCTTACTAATCAGAAATATGTTCGACGTTTCTTTACCTTTAACTGCCTTATGGTTACTGTATTTTTTCCTGTTCTTTTTGTCTGTCTCCTCCTCTCCTTTCCTTTGTCCATCGTATTCACCCCACTCTCTGTCAATCACCTTCTGCTTATGTTTCTGCCCATTTACTTTCACTCTCACTAGACGTATGCTACTTCCTTCTGTCGATCTTTTCCCTACCCTCTGTCCATCTGGTCTTTTCTCCTCTGTCCAGCTACCCCCCATCGACTATCCGCCGTCCACTCTCTCTTCATCCACCCTTCTTCCCCTTCATAGCCACCTTCCTCTTCCCAGTGTTCATCCCCTCCTGCCTCCTGTGTCCATATCCTGCCAACTGAGTCCATCTCTTCCTGCCGCTCTCTCTCTATCCGTCTGCTCCAACTGCTCCTCAACCTCCTATCTGTCTGCTCCTTCCACCTCTGTCCGTTTCTCCCCCCCTTTCTCCGCCTAATCTTCCCTCCTTTCTCATTATCCACCTCCTCCACATAGTCTCCCTGACCTTACGCTCTGCGAGTCCACCATTCATATCCTATTCCATCTTTTCCTGTTCGTCTTCTCCTCTCATATCCATCACCTCCTCTTTGCTTTCTCTGTAATCTTTCTTTTCTCTGTTCCCCCCTGTCTCTCCCTCTCTTTGTCCATGTCTTACATCCCTTGTTTCTATCAGTCTCTCTCCTTCATCTCCACCCTCCCCTATGCGGTTCTTTCCCCCACTCACCCTGTCCATCTCATTCTTCCCTTTTCTGTGTCCATCTCCTCCATTCCTGTCTCTGTCAGTCTTCTCCCCCTCCCCCTCCCCCTCCCCCTCCCCCGTCACCCTGTGTCTCTCCAAGTTATCACTTCCACACTAATGGGAAATTGCTGCTTCTTAAAATCATAGTATTTCTTGAGGGTGGTAAGTAATATGTGTTTGAAGCTTGGTTTAAATCGATATAGGGGTTGAGGAGGAGCTTTCTTGGATCGAAATTTGTCCTGGGGCAGATCAACTTTTATGATGTCACATATCTTGAGCTTTGTGTCATACTATGATATAATATTGCCACTACATAAAGTGGTATATTTGAATACTGTCTGTGAAATTTGTTGTTAGGAGAGATACTAGTAAAGAAGTAATAAATCAAAAAGTCATGCATGACACGGCCTCTTTTCACGTGTCTCAGTTTTATGACATCATTTATACTCTACTATGTATCGCAAAATACTATATTTTTGTAGCTATATTCAGCGGCATATGCGGATACTGTCTGGGAAATATGTTGCAAACAGAGACAGTACTAAAGAAGTAATAAATTAAGAAGTCATGCATCATGGGGTAGTTTTTCACTGATATCTGTGTTTAATGTCATATCTCGTGAACTATGAGTCGTACAATGATATATATTCGTAGATATGTTTAGTGGCCTATCTGGATATTGACTGCTAACTGTTGCATTTAGAGTTGGTAGCAAAGTCATAAAAATTTTAAACGTCATGCATAGTGCAGTATTTTTTCAAGCATGACATTGCTTATAATGTGACGTGGTCTGAGTTATGTGTCACACAGTGATGTAATTTTGCTGGTACGTCAATGGTATATGTGAATGTTGTCTGAAAGATGTCAGGAATACGGTTAGTAATAAGGAAGTAGTAAATGAATACAACGTGACTGATGCGGCAATTTTACTACGTGAATGGCGAAAAATGTTGTAAGCGATAAAATTTTTCCTTTCATCATTTTTAAAGGGTTGACAGGTAGAAAAAATTTCGTAAAGGCCTAAAATGATGTTCAAGTTTGTTGCAAGTCATCAAGTCTTCTCAGTCTCAAATACTGGATGAATATATGCTGACGGAAAGAAAAATCGCGACACCAAGAACGAATTATGTAACACAAACGACAGTTGGCAGGCGTATTTCGACATCTGAAAGAAAATGTCTATCAAGTGTCTCGCCAGTCGCACAAGAGTGGCGATAGTAGCGCGCCTATGAGGATGCAGATCATGTTTCCTTTAAATACACGCTGTAAAGGTCATGAGGGTTATTCACCTTTGAGATTAGGCATGGTGAGTTGACGTTAGTCAAGAATGCTTACTTGGCAACAAAGACGCTATTATCATCACCTCACTTTGTTTGAACGAGGTCGTGTTATAGGACAACGAATAGCTGGATATTCCTTCAGCGATATTAGGAAAATAGCAATTGCACATGATTGCTGTCAGCAGTGGTCACGAGCAGGGGGCAGCTCCTGTATAGGTTCACAGGTTTGCGCTACCCCAAAGGTATAATTTTGTTCAACTGTGTTTCCCTTCTGAGCGTTCTATACTAGTGGAGAAGTAGCTCGCAAGTGCTTGGGCTCCAAACGCCGAACGCAGCGGAGTTGGACGCCATGTGCCGACGGCGACAGCTGGTTGCACTATGGCTGCAAACGTGGACTTGGATTTCTCAGAGGGGCTGCGGCATGCGAGGGCAACGCTTGGCAACACTGTACTCATATGCGGGCCTTGTGAGCATAAACACCTCACCCGGGTCATACGCAGGAAGAGGACCCGAACTCTTCCAAAGGGAAACTGAACTAACGGATCTTCGAAAAAAGCGAGATTCCCGCGCCACTTTTCTAGTTCAGGTGTAGCTGCGTTGAACTATTTCCTGTGCGTTGTGTTAGTTATTTTAACGTGTGCTACAGTGAATTTTGAGGCTCAAGTGACAAGCGAATACGTGAAATAATGAATCGGGTAATTTAATTGCTCTCTGAACCCTTCAGTTCTCGGAAGTTTGAAGAAAAATTAGAAATCAAGAGGCTAGGTAGGCCGACTCCTGCTTTAACAATCTCGCAGACCGTTAAAAGAAAAGTCACCAATTCTGTAGGAAATTTTACTCTGAACTGTATCACATGCATGAATGGCTGTGTGGTTGTGACATGAAAAATTCCTTATCTTGTTTTCCTTGTTTATTATTTGGAAGACATTCAACACTTCCATGACAAAATTAGAAAACCACGAACCTTCTTCAATCCATGTAAAGCTACATCTACATGATTACTCTGCAATTCACATTTAAGTGCTTGGCAGAGGGTTCATCGAACCACAATCATACTATCTCTCTACCATTCCACTCTCGAACAGCGCGCGGGAAAAACGAACACCTAAACCTTTCTGTTCGAGCTCTGATTTCTCTTACTTTATTTTGATGATCATTCCTACCTATGTAGGTTGGGCTCAACAAAATATTTCGCATTCGGAAGAGAAAGTTGGTGACTGAAATTTCGTAAATAGATCTCGCCGCGACGAAAAACGTCTTTGCTGTAATGACTTCCATCCGAATTCGCGTATCATATCTGCCACATTCTCTCCCCTATTACGTGATAATACAAAACGAGCTGCCCCTTTTTGCACCCTTTCGATGTCCTCCGTCAATCCCACCTGGTAAGGATCCCACACCACGCAGCAATATTCTAACAGAGGACGAACGAATGTAGTGTAAGCTGTCTCTTTAGTGGACTTGTTGCATCTTCTAAGTGTCCTGCCAATGAAATGCAACCTTTGGCTCGCCTTCCCCACAATATTATCTATGTGGTCTTTCCAACTGAAGTTGTTCGTAATTTTAACACCCAGGTACTTAGTTGAATTGACAGCCTTGAGAATTGCACTATTTATCGAGTAATCGAATTCCAACGGATTTATTGGAACTCATGTGGATCACCTCACACTTTTCGTTATTTAGCGTCAACTGCCACCTGCCACACCATACAGCAATCTTTTCTAAATCGCTTTGCAACTGATAATGGTCTTCGGATGACCTTACTAGACGGTAAATTAGACCATCATCTGCGAACAACCTAAGAGAATTGCTCAGATTGTCACCCAGGTCATTTAAATAGATCAGGAACAGCAGAAGTCCCAGGACCCTTCCCTGGGGAACACCTGATATCACTTTAGTTTTACTCGATGATTTGCCGTCTATTACTACGAACTGTGACCTTCCTGACAGGAAATCACTAATCCAGTCGCACAACTGAGACGATACCCCATAGGTCCGCAGCTTGATTAGAAGTCGCTTGTGAGGAACGGTGTTAAAAGCTTTCCGGAAATCTAGAAATGCGGAATCAACTTGAGATCCCCTGTCGATATCAGCCATTACTTCATGTGAATAAACAGCTAGCTGCGTTGCACGAGAACGATGTTTTCTGAAACCATGCTGATTACGTATCAATAGATCGTTCCCTTCGAGGTGATTCATAATGTTTGAATACAGTATATGCTCCAAAACCCTACTGCAAACCGACGTCAATGATATAGGTCTGTAGTTCGATGGATTACTCCTACTACCCTTCTTAAACACTGGTGCGACCTGCGCAATTTTCCAATCTGTAGGTATAGATCTATCGGTGAGCGAGCGGTTATATATGATTGCTAAGTAGGGAGCTATTGCATCAGCGTAATCTGAAAGGAACCTAATCGGTGTACAATCTGCACCTGAAGACTTGCCCGTATCAGGCGATTTGAATTGCTTCGCAACCCATAAGGTATCTACTTCTAAGAAACTCATGCTAGCAGCTGTTCGTGTTTCAAATTCTGGAATATTCCATTCGTCTTCCCTGGTGAAGGAATTTCAGAAAATTTGTTCGATAACTCCGCTTTAGCGGCACAGTCGTCGGTAACAGTACCATCGGCACTGCGCAGCGAAGGTATTGACTGCGTCTTGCCGGTGAGTACTTTACATACGACTCGAATTTCTTCGGATTTTCTACCAAATTTCGAGACAATGTTTCGTTGTGGAACCTATTAAAGGCATCTCGCATTGAAGTCCGCGCCAAATTTCGCGCATCTGTAAATATTGGCCAATTTCGGGATTTCGCGTTCTTCTGAACTTCGCATGCTTTTTCCGTTGACTCTGAAACAGCGTTCGGAACTGTTTTGTGGACCACGGGGCATCAGTTCCATCTCTTGCCAATTTATGAGGTAAGAATCTCTCAATTGCTGTTGCTACTATATCTTTGAATTTTAGCCACATGTCGTCTACATTTGCATAGTCAGTTCGGAAGAAATGGAGATTGTCTCTTAGGAAGGCTTCTAGTGAAACTTTATCCGCTTTTTTAAATAAAATTATTTTGCGTTTGTTTCTGGTGGATCTGGAGGAAACAGTATTGAGCCTAGTTACAACGACCTTGTGATCTTGTACTCTCTATTAGCTCTGGATTGTTTGTGGGTAAGAGGTCAAGTGTGTTTTCGCAAGCATTTACAATTCGCGTGGGTTCGTGGACTAACTGCTCCAAATAATTTTCGGAGAAAGCATTTAGGACGATCTCGGAAGATGTTTTCTGCCTACCATCGGTTATAAACAAGTATTTTTGCCAACATATCGAGGGAAGGTTGAAGTCCCCACCAACTATAACAGTATGAGTGAGGTATTGATTTGTCACGAGACTCAAATTTTCTCCCTACTGTTCAGCAACTATATTATCGGAGTCTGGGGGTCGGTAGAAGGAGCCAATTATTAACTTAGTTCGGCTGTTAAGTATAACCTCCACCCATACCAATTCCCACGGAGTATCTACTTCGACTTCACTACAAAATAAACCGCTACTGACAGACACAAATACTCCACCACCAATTCTGCCTAATCTATCTTTCCTGAACACCGTCTGAGACTTCGTAAAATTTCTGCAGATTTCAGGCTTTAGCCAGCTTTCTGTACCCATAACGATTTCAGCTTCTCTGCTTTCTATTAGCGCTTGAAGCTCAGGGACTTTCCCAGCACAACTACAACAATTTACAACTACAATTCCGTCTGTCCCTTGATCCAAGCACGTCCTGTATTTGCGTTGCACCCTTTGAGATTGCAGCCCACCCCGTACTTTCCCGAGGCCTTCTAACCTAAAAAATCGCCCAGTCCACGCCACACAGCCTCCGCTACCCGTGTAGCCGCCAGCTGAGTGTAGTGAACTCCTGACCTATTCAGCGGAACCCGAAACCCCACCACTCTATAGCGCAAGTCAAGGAATCTGCTGCCAACACGGTCGCAAAACCGTCTGAGCCTCTGAATCAGACCCTCCACCCGGCTCTGCACCAAAGGTTCGCAGTCAGTTCTGTCAACGATGCTGCAGGTGGAGAGCTCCGCCTTCATCTCGTAAGCAAGAGCGGCAGCCTCACCAAAGCAGATAGTCCCTGGAATCCAGAGAGAATTTCCTCAGATCCAAAGCGACACACGTCATTGGTGTCGACATGTGCCACCACCTGCAGCTGGCTGCACCCTGTGCTCTTCATGGCATCCGGAAGGACCCTTTCCACATCAGGAATGACGCCACCCGGAATGCACACAGAGTGCACACTGGATTTCTTCCCCTCCTTAGCCGCCATATCCCTAAGGGGCCCCATTACGCGCCTAACATTGGAGCTCCCAACTACCAATAAGCCGACCCTCAGCGATTGCCTGGACCTTGAAAGCTGAGAATCATCCTCTGAAACAGGGCAGGCAGCTGCATCTGGCTCAGCCAGAGACAGTATCTGAAACCTGTTTGTCAGACGCACCGGAGAGGCTTTCTGATCAGCCTCCGGGGACGTCTTTCGCTGCCTGCCATGCCTTGGAACGACCTCCAAATCAACCACAGGCGAGGGCTCAGCCCCACTGCGGGCAGCAACCGGGTCAACCACAGAGGCAGACCGATCTGGGGACAGATGGAACGAGGTTGACATCCCCGTGATACCCAAGTCCGGCTCCCCACAGTGGTGCCCATTGGCAAACAGCCTCAAGCTGCGCAACCGAAGTCAGCGCCGCCTGCAGCTGTGAGCGAAGGGATGCCAACTTATCCCACATCTGAACACAGCAATCACAGTCTCTGTCCATTCTAACCGATATTGAATAACAGTTACTGAAACACGAGTCCGTGCCTAGATACCGCAAGGGAAACACGCAAAGAATGTATGAACTAACCTGTCCAAATGCCTAACGACTGCGCTACAATCTGCCTGAATTTACGATTACAATAACTAAAACTCGAAATTACACCTCCTATACGAAACTCACACGCAATGTAAGTAAGAATCTATGAAGCACACACAGAAAAGAAGCTGTATACATACCTTTCTGCGCAGTCGATGTGTACCAACAGGGAGCTCAGGCAAGTCTAGGCAATGTAAATATAGCTACCCAATTAGACAGTGGGTACAGAAGGTCTGTGGCATTACACAACCAAAAATTTGCCGATAATAGGTACATATTGAATATAATTATTAACTGTATTCGTTTTTGCGGTGCTTTTCAACTTGGCCTTAGAGGACATGATGAGACTGAATCATCTTCCAATCCTGGTGTTTTCGCTCACACTTAGAGAAAACTACAGTTTTCAAAGGAACCTCAAACCATCCAGAATAAACTTATCCAGTGCATGTTTCATGTCTGCCAAGAGGAAATTAGAAAGGAAATTAAGGGTGCTGAGCTTCTGGCCTTAACAGCTGACGAAATCAGTGACGTAGCCTGTGTTTTCCAGATGGTTATAGTATATAGGTACATCATTAATGGAAAACCAGTTGAAGGATTTGGGTCTTCATAGCACCAGAAAATCATGATGCCCAGTCTTTGGCAACGTGCATCATCTAACAGATAAATGAACATTTGGGGAATTATCCACATAAGCTAATAGTGCAAACATATGATGGTGAAGCAGTCATGAGTGGTTCGTCACGTGGGGTGTCGGCTCTTGTTAAGGAAAAGTTTCCCAATGCTTCATACATTCATTGTTATGCCCACCATTTGTATCTCATTATGCTTAAAGCCGCTTCCAATAACAACAATGTGCGAATATTCTTCACTAAACTTCAGGGTCTTTGCAACTTCTTTTTAGCATCTCCTCAAAGAACAGCAGTTCTCGACGAAGTAGTACGAAAACCACTGCCACGTTCAGTGCCTACTCGTTGGAATTTTCAGTCAAGGAGCGTCAATACGATTTTCGAATATAGGGAAGATATTATCACGTGCATGAATAATATGAGCCAGGGGGGAAAACTGTGCAATGAAGAAACACGATCCTGCAAGCCTTTGGCTTAGTAACAATTTCGAAGCACGAAAAGTACATTTTTTGGCTTTTATTTTTTCATTAAATCGTGATCTATGTGGATATCTTGTATAACCAACTACAAAAAAGGGATATTGACCCAACTTACGCACAAAATCAGCTGACAGCTTTTGAGCGTGAAATTACGAATATTAGGGAATGAGTGAATAAAAATTCAACAGGTTTACACGATTACAATAAAAGATGGCGCAGCGATGTGTAATCTACTGCGAGAGGCGAAAGAAGTATGTGATGTCATATGTTACGAGGCAAAAGAAAGATTCAAGTTCACTGGACACCTAGTTGCAGCCTCTCTCTTTCTACTAGAGAAATTCGTTACTTACTCTTCCTGGCGGTTACACTGGTTATGAATGTACCACCACTTTACATTTGCAAAGGTTTATCTCCTCGTTACATTAATCTGCGGCCTTTCAATACTTATTTATGTTACCTAGGCAAATGTATACCGAAGTTTCTGAAATTTCATTGCTTTACATTAATTTCTTGTTTTTTTTTTTTTTTTTTTGGTTTTACGATTTTTTCCGCCGAGGTAGTCTGGCTATCAGCACATCGTCAGCTACATTATTTTCTCATCGCCATCCGTTTTATGGGTAGGTTTTTCTCAACCGCACTCTAGACGGTAAGGAGCATGAGTATCAGGTTTCCTTGAAATCCGTCCAATGGTTTAAGAAGAAAAGTGGAACATACATTCATACATATATACATACATTGTAAGTGAACATCAATTTTTATAATATGCACTGATTTACGTTTGTAAACACTCCTCCTCCATCGTCATCCAGGCCATCGTCGTGGTACACATTTCTTCATCCAGGTCATCATCGCGATATACATTTTCGCATCCAAGTCACCATAGCTATTAGCAAGTTGCTTCAAAAAGGACTTTACTAGTTTTAAAATACGTATAAAGTTATTGCAGGAAGATACAGAGCTGGGATTAGTGTTATTTTGTAGGGAAACACATCACATTTCTTTACCTTAGGCCTGCCCCTGTGGCATAGCGGTTCTAGGCGCTTCAGTCAGGAACCGCACTGCTGCTACGGTCGCAGGTTCGAATCCTGCGTCGGACATGGAAGTGTGTGATGTCCTTAGGTTATAAGTCTGGGGGACTGATGACCTCAGATGTTAAGTCCCATAGTGCTCCGAGACATTTTTTACCTTAAGCTAAAGGTGTTGTACGCGGCTTTAGTTGGTTATTCTGCACACAACCCATCGGAATTCAATTTCTTCCCGAACTCCTATAGCGTTACATGTGTAACTTTCTCAGTGGCGGCGTAAATTCTTGCTCTAATTTGAGATGGAGAAGCCGGCACAGGAGATATAACACGATATCCTTGAAGATCCCCCCTTAAAAACATAGAGTGGTTTTATGTCTGTGGAACGTGGGGCTATGCAGTTGACTTATCATGGCCAATCCAATGATCCGGAAAGTCGTCACTGAGAAAATCCCGGAGGTCAGCCAGATAGTGACGTTCTGCACCATCTTGCATGAAGTAAACATTTCGTTCTTGGTCATCCTCATCGATCTGTGGTATCAAAAATTCTTGTAACATATCCAGGTACACTATCGTATTGATGGTTCTCTCAGGGAAAAACTGGGCCGAGTACATTGTTCTCGCTCAGTACACAAGAAACGTTCAGATGTGCTTGGACGACCTGATGGTTTCCCATTTCTCACCGAGCACCCTCTTTCAACAAAACATTTATGCCACCCATAAGCTGTAGGCCTACCACGAAGATCTGTAGCGTACTTGGTACGGAAATTACACTGAACTTTTATCGCCGACTTCGATTCTTCAAACCAAATCACAAAGCTTTAGGTTTAAGGCTTCCATCCAACTCCAGTCCAGACGATAGCAACCAGTTTCGGAAATCGTGGTGCAAAACGTTATCCAAGTTTTCAACTGCGTTCGGGGTTTGCTGAAGTCAACTATTTAGCCAGGAGCCAGCAGGAACGGATCCCAGTCTCTCAAAGCAGACAACTGGTAATATTCGTGCAGATATGAGCCATGGTTTACTGTCAGTTTTAGTTCGCTCACATTTGCCAGCAAAGCCTGTATCACATCTTCGACAAGACCGAAGGCAAGCACAAATAGCAGGAACAGTCATTCCTCCCAAAGCTGTCCGCTGTTTCTCTGAAGGGATGTACTATGTGACTGTGGTCCCAAGTTACGGATATATTTTCAACAGTCTGTAAACAGCTGGAAAATCCACATATTTCAGAATGCTGTTAGGCTGTGGTGGCTTTGTGGCTCCTAGAGCGAAGGCTGTAGGTTTGAGCTCCTATTGATCACATTTTCTGCTTGTTCGGATCTGTCATTTAGCTCTCTCTATGTCCAAGAGACGAGGGGACCCTGCCAGCTAGCTATAGTCCCAGAAGTCGCTACAATCTCAAACCAGTTTTTTAGATGTAAAGGGACAACAATGTAGCTGAAATCTATTTTCACCATCCACCCAGCAATTCGTGACGTCGTCACTATTCACCATTCATACTAAGGTGAAAATGAACCCGACTGGTAGAACGTATCGTAAGGCACGGTTACGTCATGGATCTCATGCGACGCTATGAGGAGCGGAATTGGCAGTATATCTACAGCCTTCGCTCTAGGAGCCACAAAGCCACCACAGCCTAACAGCATTCTGAAATATGTGGATTTTCCAGCTGTTTACAGACTGTTGAAAATATATCCGTAACTTGGGACCACAGTCACATAGTACTGTATAAATGAAACTCCCGCAATTTGACTGTACAGTTTGTTTGTTCTAGCATACAATCGAGATTTCTAACTTTGGCTAAGTAACAAAATACTAAGCATTATCAGACCTCTGTACATTACCTCTGTCCACGTATTCATTTCCGAAATATATTACACTTCGTTATACACTGAAGCGTCAGCCAAACTGGTATAGGCATGCGTATTCAAACACAGAGATATGTAAACAGGCAGAACACTGCGCTGCGTTCGACAACACCTACCTAAGACAACAGGTGACTGGAGCCATTTTTAGAACAGTTACCACTACTAAAATGACAAGTTATCGTGATTACAAAGAGTTCAAACGTGGTGATATAGTCGGCGCACGAGCGATGGGACACAGCATCTCAGAGGTAGCGCTGAAGTGGGGATTTTCCCGTATTACCATTTCACGAGCTTACCGTAAAATATCGGGAATCCGCTAAAACATCGTATCTCCGACATCGCCGTGTGAGGAAAAATATCCTGCAAGAACGGTACCAACGTCGACTGAAGGGATTCCTTCAACGTGACAGAAGTGCAACTCTTCGGCAAATTGCTGCAGATTTCAATGCTGGGCCATCAACAAGTGTCAGCACGCAAACCATTCAAAGAAACATCATCGATATGGGCTTTCGGAGCCGAAGGTCCACTCGTGTACCCTTGATAACGGTACGACACTAAGATTTATGCCTTGCCTGGGCCCGTCAACACCGACGTTTTACTTGGTTCAAATGGCTCTGAGCACTATGGGACTCAACTGCTGTGGTCATAAGTCCCCTAGAACTTAGAACTACTTAAACCTAACTAACCTAAGGACAGCACACAACACCCAGCCATCACGAGGCAGAGAAAATCCCTGACCCCGCCGGGAATCGAACCCGGGAACCCGGGCGTGGGAAGCGAGAACGCTACCGCACGACCACGAGATGCGGGCGACGTTTTACTGTTGATGACTGGAAACATGATGCCAGGTCGGACGAGCCTCGCTTCAAATTGTATCGAGTGAATGGATGTGAACGGGGATGAAGGCAATCTCATGAATCCATGGACCCTGCATGCTAGCAGGGACTGTTCAAGCTTGTGGAGGCTCTGTAATGGTGTAGGGAGTGTGCAGTTGGAGTGATATGTGATCCATAAAACGTCTAACTAACGTCTGATTCAGAAGAGATATCCACGCCCTCGTACCCTTACGGATTGATGGACAGCCCTGCAGGATTCAAGGTGTCAGTTCCCTCCAGCACTACTTCAGACGTTAGTTGAGCCCATGCCACGTCGAGCAACGGCACATCTGCGTGCTCGCAGGGGCCCTACACGATATGAGGTAGCTGTGCGAGATACTTTTGCTCTGCAGTGTATAAAGCGGATGTTGCACCATATAAATGAAAATATATGCCATAGAAATAGAACAAACATGTATGACATACACTTATATCTCTGCCATAAAATCATCAAAAACAGTCCTTACACGTGCAGGTAGACGGCCGGAGTGGCCGTGCGGTTCTGGGCGCTACAGTCTGGAGCCGAGCGACCGCAACGGTCGCAGGTTCGAATCCTGCCTCGGGCATGGATGTGTGTGATGTCCTTAGGTTAGTTAAGTTTAATTAGTTCTAAGTTCTAGGCGGCTGATGACCTTAGAAATTAAGTCGCATAGTGCTCAGAGCCATTTGAACGTGCAGGTATCATTATCTACAGTCACCTATGGCTACATTAAGTACTAATGATTTATATATAGGCCACTCCCTTATAACTCATTAATTGAATTAAAATGACTAACGAACAAACTCTGTTTAAATCGAAACAGGTCAGGTAGCTTTTCGGAGGTCAAAATTTTTTTACATTTCCGTGTGCGAACTGTACCCTAAAAATAAATTAATTTTCTTAATGAAATTTGCAACCTATAACATCCTTAGAAATATCAGAGAGCGGAGAATGCAAACTTAAAGCTGTTGATATAATTTGGATATGACGATGTATTATTACATAATCTAATAATAATAAGGCAATGTATTTAATACGAATTTATATTGTATGCATGTACAGCATTGCAAACCGTTGTAAATCGCTTCGTATCGTTATTTACTGATATTTGTCACCCTGCTTCCGGTTCCAGGCGTCAATGTGGAGCACGAGGAGTGAAGGACAACATGGATCGGTATTCATTTAACTAACATTTCACAGTGAACAGTATCATTTAACAGTACATTGAGACAATTTTTCCAATAGAATAGCGTTTCATAAACAGATCCTCGTCTGTCTTTTGACCGAATATTTCCCTTTGTTGTCTGTTACAACCGGGAACCATTTTTCAAATGAATGAAATAGAAAGTTAAGTTCGGCTGTGTCTTAATCACGGCATTGATATTTCACATTTAACTTGGATGACGAATAGCGTAAGCACATTCTACGATACAGCAATTTATTTTTTTGGGAATAAAACTCTGTACGTACTGTGCCTGACAACATGCCTACTGCATTTGTTAACACATATTGTCCTCCTCAGGGGACACTGCCTTAACGTAGCACTGTCCGTGTGGGCGAGGAGGTTTGTGTGCTCTGGATCCGGAGGGCTATGCCGGCGGGAGCTTAGTTACCAGAAGGCTCATCCAAGCCGGACAGGCCAAAGGGCAGGCGCAAGACAAATTATTTCCCACAACGGCCTATCGCTCCCCCTTTTCTATCCAAAACCTGTCATCACCATGTCCTTTTCCGTCATTTCCTGTTACATGTATAGGACCTCAACGGCAGCGACAGTGGAGAGAGAGTCTTTCGGAATGGTGAATCTGGCGGAAGAGGTTCCTTTTCTCTTGGGATACAAAAAGAGTACAATTAGCGGCCGTACACCAGAGGGGCGGCTACCGCAGCGTCTGACTCATAGTGAGCGGCTTATTTTAGGCTGGGAATCCTACTGCCTATGTGGAAAGTAACGGGAAACTACCACATTACATTCCCTCCGTTTGATAGATTCTGGAGTTAACACTTACCCTCATTCGCATTTCCGGGAGGGGAACACATTGAGAGTAGACATATTTGAAAGGAAGAAAGATACAGTGAAGGAAGGAAACATAAGGATTGGAACATGGAATCTGAGGACAGTGCTGCAAGCAGGAAAGCTAGAGAATGCTAAACAGGAGATAAAGGAAGAGATTAGATGCCCTTGGTTTGTGTGAAATGAGATGGGGAGAGAATGGGGAGATAGAAAGTGGAGATCATAAGCTCTTTTACTCAGGGGAAATCATAAGTGGTGAAGACGGAGTAGATACATTGATAGAGCAAAAGTTTTTAACAAGGTAATGAAAGTACAATATCTTGATGGCAGACTGATGATGATATGACTGAAGAGTAGTTGAAAAGATTTCGTATTAATACAGGTATATATGCCAACCAGCCAGCATAGAGATGTGGAAGTAGAAGAATATTATGAGAAAATACAAGAACTCATGGAGAAAGAAAATATAAATGCCTGCATTATCATCATGGGGGACTGGAATGCAGTGATGGGTGAAGGAATAGATGAAGATACAGTAGGAAAATTTGGATTAGGAATAAGAAATGAGAGAGGTGAGCGACTAATTAGCTTCTGTAAAGAAAATTCATTAGCAGTGGGTAATACATTATTTGAACACCACAAAAAGAGACGTTACAATTGGATATCAAATTTAAGTAGGGAAAGATATCAGTTGGACGACATCCTGATACAAAAAATGTGTAGGTACAGTTTGAAGAAAGCCAAAGCTGATCCAGGAGTGGATATAAATTCAGACCAAACCTAGTAGTGGGAGAAATACAAGTGAAGTTGAAAAGAGTCTGGAGAGGTAAAGCAAAAGAAAGACTAAACATAGAAAGACTCAAAGAGGTAGGATAGGCATCGTATTTGGAAAACAGATTGATGGAAAAGTGTGAAAGAGGTAGTGTTGATAAAAGTGTTAATGACAAATGGATAAAAATGAGGGAAGGACTCATGGACTCTGAAAAGAAGTAATAGGAATTAGAGTCCCAGAAAAGAATGGATAACAGAAAACATGGTGAAAAAGATGGATTAGTGGAGAAAGTGGAAGAACGTAGAAACTGATGAAGGAAAAAAAAAGGTACAGCAAACTGAACAATGAATTAAGAAAGAAACTGAAGAAGCAAGGGAAACATGGATGAAACAGAAATGCGAAGAAACAGAGAAAATAGAGAAAGAGGGAAAGTATGAAATGATGTATAGACTAGCTAATGAGATAGTTTTTGAACGTAAAAGAAAGAGGAATAACATGAAAATAGAAAGAGCTGATGGAACACTAGCAGACGAACTACAGGAGGTTTTGAACAGATGGCAAGAACATATTGAATGTTTGTAGAAGGGGGATGAAATACAAGGTGAAATTAAGGTCGAAGAGGAGCAATATGTGCCGGAAGATGGATAGGGATTCACCATCTAGGACGCGGAAGTAGAAAAGGCGCTGAAGGAGATGAAGAATAGGAAGGCATGGGGAATTGATGATTTGCCAGCAGAACTATAGAAGAGTCTCGGAAACAAGGCAAGAAAAGAAAAAGTCTACCTCTGTAATGAGATATATGACAAAGGGGAATGGCCTGAGGACATCCTAGCAACAGTTATGATACCAATAGAGAAAGAGAGAAACACTAAAAAACGTGAAGAGCCTAGGAGCATCAGTATAATTTCTCATACAGCTAAGGTATTGCTGAGAGTGTTGAATAGAAGGCTATATGGCAAGGTGGATAGCGGCATTGAAGATGAGCAGTTCGGATTCAGAAGAGGAAAAGGAACAAGAGATACCATTGGCCTGTTAAGAACTATAGGGGAAAGATGGAAAAGGGTAGAAAAATCATTGCTCTTTTCATAGATTTATAAAAGCCTTTTGACAGAGTTCAGTGGAACAATCTGATGGTTATTTTGAAGAGGAAAGGAGTGGATTGGAAACAGAGACGACTGATACAGAATCTGTATTTACACCAGAAAGTAAGGATAAGGATTTGAAATGAAATGTCGAAAGGAAGCAGCATTGGACGAGGTGTTCAACAAGGTTGTTGCCTTTCCGTCACTGTTGTTTGACACATACCTTGGACAGATTATTGAGAAAGGCTTAGATTTGAAAAGAGGAATATGTATTGGTGGAAAGTGAATGACTGTATACAATTTTCTGATGACATGCAGAAAGTGAGCGGACAGTGAATAACTTGCTGAGAGATCTGAATGAAGCTTGTGTGGAATGTAGTTGTAGTTGTGGTCTTCAGTCCTGAGACTGGTTTGATGCAGCTCATCATGCTACCCTAACCTGTGCAAGCTTCTCCATCTCCCAGTACTTACTGCAACCTACATACTTCTGAATCTGCTGAATGTATTCATCTCTTGGTCTCCCTCTAGGATTTTTACACTCTGTTGAGTGGTACTTAAGTAAATAAATTAGTGAAATCAAAGTGAACTAGAAATTAGAATATAAATGAAAAACTTGGTTTAGTTTAGAGAGTTACATACTCGCAAACAGCGGTTAGAACAGCAGAAGAGACAATGACCGTGAAGTCAGCAAGTTCCACATAAGCGGGGGCTGTAGATTCAGCCGTCAGGGCATCGCCCGACCGGCTCACGTGTTTCTCAGTTGTCGTATGTGAGCAAAGGCCCTCGCCTACATCCCAAGAGCCAATGACCGACGTTAAGAAGATTCTTCGAGGAGCTTCTCAATGTGACAGAAGAGGCAATGACCGTAAAGTCGTTCACCTCCAGTAAATTGAAGTGAATAAATACGCGAGACGCAGTGGGCCAGACAGATGAAGACGGAGGGAGACGGAGACGGAGACGGAGACGGAGACGAAAAAGACGAAGAAGTAGCAGTAGTTTTCAGTCAGTTTCGGTGCTGAAGACCGTCATGCAAGAAGAGTCTACATCATGCACAGACGCACCAAGTCCGCCGCTGTAATGGAATAGCAAGCAGCAGCCGCGTCGCCGGAAGACAGAAGTTAAAAGGTATTTGAAGTCTGATTTTTACGTACCCGGGTGACTCGTGAGGAGGGGAAGGAGACGGCCTCACCTCAGCAGTCACCTGTGAGCTGGGATGAAGACCTGACAGCCGAAGACTGGCAAGCGGGAGTCCGTGGTTCGAGTCCGGGACACTGGCCTTGCCCCGCCGCGCCGCTCCGCTGGCCGACGCACAACACACGGGGCCGCTTAGAGAAGAGAAACACTGGGACGCCACACCCAAGGTATCACCATCCGATGCACGACTTCGCTCGCAATAATTAAACCGGCCACCTCACGCTGCGCGTCTCCAGTCAACTGGGCGAGATGGCGACACGAGATACACACCGCTACGAGTAATCAGACGCCGCCGCCGCCGCCGCCGCTGCCGCAGCAGAAGACTTCACAAACGACACAGCTGCCACTCTCCGGACCAGAACATTCCGTAAGATACAGTTGTACAAATCTTCAATAAAAGTTATCTTATGTAAAAATGATCTGTCATTCGACCTCAAACCCGATCCAAGGAAGAACCCACCCTGCCCACATGTTGTTAAGAGAGAAAAGTTAATTTATTTAATATTTTCATCCTGAAAGAATGCTTTAGAATGCTCATCCTGACAATTGACAGCATCGAAAGAGAAAACCCAGTTACATTTAGTGACAGAAGTGTTACATTTAGTAAGACAATTGTTACATTTGGTGTCAGAGAAAAAACCCTTGGCTCAATATGAGGTGTGAATGACAGTCACTGAAGGTCCACAGTTAGTATTGTTTAATGTGTAAAAGGATAGAGGCTTACCTAGCAGTCGTAATATTTTCTTTATTTAGAAGTGTATTCTCTCTCATAATTTTAAGAGTTTGTCGAAAGTATTTAAACATCTTCTGAATTCAGTGTGGTAATATTGTGTAACTAATAGTTTGTAAAATGATGACACGAAATCGTACAAAGTCAGAGTCAGCACCACAAGCGGTTTCTACTGATGAAGCTATTCAAAGCTTAGTTAATCAAATGGCACAGCTTAAAAGTTGTAATAATGCATTATTTAAACAGTTGAGTGAGGTTAGGCAAACCAGTTCAATCCCTCCCACCCTAGATTCCTCAGCAGCAGCCTTAGTAACTCCTTTTTCAGGTAAACCTGGCGAGGACATAACAGCCTTTTTTGATGATTTAGTAGCAGCTGGAAAGTTAGGATCATGTTCAGATGAACAGCTCTGACAAATGACAAATTTAAGATTGACAGGAGAGGCTAAAGCACACATATTATACCATGAAGAATTACGGAATGCTCCAGCATTTGAGGAATTGAAGAAAGGATTGCTTAAACGTTTTCAAAAACAGAACAGCTGTAGATTTTATAGGGAAAAATTAAACACTACCACTCAGAGGCAAAACGAGTCGTTAGAAAGCTTTGTAGATAGGATTAGAAAAGTTAATATTAACACCTATCAGTTGACAACTAGTGATGAAGCAAATAAAGTTATTTTACAAGAGGCAGAAAATAGAGCTCTGGATACATTTTTACGTGGGTTACCTCTTGAAACGTCCCGTCGTGTCAGGGCAGTTTCCTAAAAATTTAGCGGAAGTTGTATCTGTGGCGACAGCTTTCGAAGAAATAGACATTGCCACCAGATACAAGGAGAAGCGAAATGTATTTTCAGCAGGAGTACGATGTTTTAGGTGCGATCGACAGGGCCATATAGCAAAAAACTGCAGACAACCTCAATGCACTAATTGTCAAAGAATAGGTCACACATTCAAGAAAGTTTTTGGAAATAGAAGTCAGTTAAACTGCAACGGGAATGTCGGAGCCGCCGCCAGGCGTTCCCAATAAAATTTCATGCCATTAAGGCGAATGTGAAGGCGGAATGCTGGTTATCTGCTACCATACAGGATAAAGAGGCAAGGATACTAGTGGATACAGGTGCAAACGTATCAATAGTAAGTAATGAATGTATTGGAGAAAAGAAATATGACCCTCCAAGGTATAGATTGAGTGGAGTAGGAGGAGGTACAGTGAAGTCATTAGGATGTACATCACTGATTTTCTATATTCACGGTGTACAATTTCAGGAAGATGTAGAAGTGGTAACAAAGGTAACTGACGGGTACGACGCGATACTAGGGTTGGATTTCCTGAATAAACATCACGCTAAAATCGACCTCAGACAGCAAACTGTAGAACTTAGCGGAATAGTGTTTCAGCTAGGTGACACCGCTGCAAAGGGCGCTCTGCCGCAAGATTTCCCTAACCGGAAGGCGAAATCAACTATACTGCATGCAACGTCCTTGAAGGTTGATTCGCGGGATCAGATACTATCTGGCTCAGGAAAACTTTTCTGGATGACCGTTGACCCCGAGGTACCTACAGATACAGTGTGTCTAATAGAGCCTTTAGAGGAAAATGAGGAATTAGAGGTATCACATTGTTTTGTGTGTAGGAGTGTTGTACGGGTTCAAGACGTTGAGGGAGAAAGAAAAGTACCGGTATATATTGACAATTTCGGAGTGGAGGACAAAGAGTTGCATAAGGGAATATTAGTAGCTACTGTCAGTACTTTTGAAGAATAAGATTTCATTTGGTCAGATATTAATGATGGTCAGAAACCAGACGCCTATAAAACCGTATTACGCCAGAAGATTGAGCATTTGAAAGGAACTGATAGAGACACGATAGAAGCAGTTTTAGTTGAGTTTCAAGATTTATTTAATGCAGAAGGTCCACTGCCAGCAACAGATATCACACAGCATAGGATCCCAACAGGAAATAACCCCACAGTTTATAGGAAGCCTTATAGAGTTGCGCATCACTTACTGCCAGTACTGGATGAATTTATAGAACAGCATCTAAAAGATGGAATTATAGAATATTCTGATTCGCCTTATAATTCAAATATCGTAATTATTCCAAAGAAGTCTCCCGACGGTACGAAACGATATAGATTTTGTTGTGACTACAGACACCTTAAGAAACAAACTATCTCAGATGTTTATCCTCTTCCAAACATTACAGATATCAGTGACAGTTTGGGTAACAGTAAATACTTTTCAACAATCGATCTACGTAGTGGATATCATCAATTGGAAGTTGCTCCTGAAGATAGGCATAAAACAGCATTTTCTACCCCTGGAGGCCATTGGCAATTTAAAAGAATGCCTTTCGGTTTGAAAAATGCACCAGCAACGTTTCAAAGACTACTCGATGGAGTATTGTGAGGACTCAAAACTCAGCAATGTTGTGTATATCTAGACGATATTATTGTATTCTCCAAAGACATTAATGAACATGCTGTGCGTCTGTGTAATGTTTTTCAGAGACTTAGAAAAGCTAAATTAACATTAAATGTGGAAAAATGTACTTTTGCATTGACAGAGGTTACATACCTATGGCATGTCATTAGTGAAACAGGAATTAAAACAGATCCTCGATTAATTTCGGCAGTTAAGGATTTCCCAACACCACAACGCGTTAAGGAAGTACAAAGTTTCATTGGTCTCGCATCATACTACCGGAAATATGTTCAAAATTTTGCTGAGATTGCCCGACCCTTAACCCAATTATTGAAAAAGGGTGCTAAATTTCATTGGTCTGAAGATTGTGAATCTGCATTTCAATCCCTTAAAGATAAGTTAACACACAGTCCAGTATTAGCCTACCCAGATTATAATAAAGAATTTATTTTATCCTGTGACGCAAGTGGTCATTCAGTAGGAGTTGTTTTGTGTCAGAATATTAATAGCGCGGAACATCCCATAGCCTATGCTTCGAGACAACTAACAACAGCAGAAAGAAATTATTCCACAACGGAGAAAGAATTGTTAAGTGTTATTTATGGCATCAAATACTTTAAATGCTACTTGTATGGTAGGAAATTCAAGGTCATTACAGACCACGCAGCTTTAAAATGGTTGCTTGGATTAAAGAATCCATCTAGCCGTCTTACCCATTGGGCCTTATGTCTTTCCGAAATGGATTTCGAAGTTATCCATAAACCAGGCAAAAAACACACGAATGCAGATTGCCTAAGTCGGAAAATAGCACTTTTGGAAGCAACAGGCCGAGATACTGAGGACTGGAGAATGGCACAAGATGAGGATACAGAATGCAAAAAATACGCAACTCAAAAACCATTTTGCTTTGAAGATGATGTATTATGCCGTAAAACAAAACTTCGACCACGAATTGTTGTTCCCCAACACCTTAGACACGAAATAATGGCAGAGGCCGACGATCATATCCTTGCAGGACACTGTGGACAACGGACAACCGAAAGACGTGTAGCAGAGCGATTTTGGTGGCAAACCAGAAAGCAGGATGCTGCGCATTACGTTCGTAATTGCATTGCGTGCGCACAACGAGCTGAACTTTCTCGTTCAAAAATACCCTTACAGAGGCTCCCCGAGGCTTCATGTCCATTTCAAATCTGCGGAGTGGATCTCTGCGGGCCATTTCATAAAACACCTGCTGGTAATAAGTATGTCCTTACAATTGTAGATCACTTTTGACGCTATCTAGCTATGGTGAGTCTCCCAGATCAGCAAGCAAATACAGTTGCCCAAGCTTTAGTTAACAACTGGATACTTAAATTTGGCGTACCTGAAGCTATTATCACAGATCAGGGATTTAATTTTATGTCTGAATTAATGAAACAGCTATGCCACTTACTAAAAATACGTAAATTACGCACAACTCCGTTACACCCTCAGTGCAACGGGCGCACAGAAAGAGTTCATCGGACAATTGGCAAGATGCTTAGTTATTATATTAATGAACAACGTTCTAATTGGGATACGTATTTACCAATAATCGTGTCGGTATACAACCCCAAAACGCATGAAGCAACTGGCATGTCACATTACAAAGTGGTCTATAGGATAAAAATGCCGTCCCCTTTTGATGTAATCAGACAGAAAAACCGAAAAGTCGGAGAAACAGTAAGAGATTTCAGTCGAATGATGAAGGATGTATGGAAAAAGGTTCCAAAATCTAATACAAAGGCTTTGGAACGACAGGAAAGATTAGGTAATACCCAATCTAAATATCCAAATTACAAAATCGGTCAGTGGGTGATGCTTTCAACTCCATACATTGCGAAACGTAAAACGAAGAAATTTGTAACAAACTACAGAGGTCCTTATCAAATTATTGAGATCACGTCACCAGTCAACGTTAAATTGCAACTGCCCATCCGAACTACCATTGTGCATGCAAGTCGTTTAAAACCTTTTAAGGGCGCTCCAGATGTAATTCCTTCAACAATAGTGTCTGCTTTTCCGAAGGGTGGAGGAAGTACCCGAAAAGGAAAAAGAGTGGCCACGCCAGCACAACATACAGAAATGGCACCATACAATCTTCAATCAAGGGTGCGAATGTCCTAGTTGAATCTTAGTAGACTGTGGACAATATACAAATGTAAATAATTAATAAATTATAATGGTTTATTTTTTTAAGAAAAGAGTAGGTTGATGTAGATCTTGTAGTTAAAAATGTATTCCTTCTTTTCTTTGTTTTTGTTTTTACTAGGTTCGTAGGTCCATAACCATGTTGTTTGCTTTTTTTTTCAGAAAACGCCATGCAAAGCATTTATTACACAAAACCTATCCTACCTCAATTACTCCCTTGACAGTTCCCTTCTGAAGTCATTAGATACGTTCATAAACTCACAGCAAGGCAAAATTGATGCCAATGTTATGATGCAACATGTTTTAAAGTTAAAAAGTGAACACAAAACTAAAAGTATAATCCTAGGAACGGGTATATCTGGAACCTTTGTGTTGGTGTTTCTGCTTTGTAAAGTTTTCTTTTATTTAAGACGAAAGAATAAGCCAAATAATAATATACCACTTCATCAAATCCCTGTTAACTGGATACTACTCTCTTAACTGGTGTACTTCAGTAGTTACTTTTGAGCATTAGTGTATTAACTTTGTTTATTGTACTTCATTCTTTATTAAACACTCATGTTAAAATAAACAATACTGTAGAATAGATATTCTTGCATTCATAGAGGGTTGATTAAACAGGTGTTGCTATGTAACTTTCTAAGTGAATAATCTATTTTTGTTTATTCATTGTCATCAAGATTTGTTACACTTATTACAACCATTTATGTGTGAACTATGTGATTCCTGACCGTACAGTGCTTTAGTAAAGTGATAAAGTATTTTCAACATACTTAATGTGAAGCGTGTGCAATATTCAAAGTCGAGAGTTTTCATTGCTTATGTTAGTGCTTTTGCCGTGTGAAGGGTGGAGGAATGTTGAGTGGTAAATTCGAGGGCGAATATCTCCGAAGGGTGGAGGAATTTTGAGTGGTACTTAAGTAAATAAATTAGTGAAATCAAAGTGAACTAGAAATTAGAATATAAATGAAAAACTTGGTTTAGTTTAGAGAGTTACATGATCGCAAACAGCGGGTAGAACAGCAGAAGAGACAATGACCGTGAAGTCAGCAAGTTCCACATAAGCTGTCGATTCAGCCGTCAGGGCATCGCCCGACCGGCTCACGTGTTTCTCAGTTGTCGTATGTGAGCAAAGGCCCTCGCCTACATCCCAAGAGCCAATGACCGACGTTAAGAAGATTCTTCGAGGAGCTTCTCAATGTGACAGAAGAGGCAATGACCGTAAAGTCGTTCACCTCCAGTAAATTGAAGTGAATAAATACGCGAGACGCAGTGGGCCAGACAGATGAAGACGGAGGGAGACGGAGACGGAGACGGAGACGGAGACGAAAAAGACGAAGAAGTAGCAGTAGTTTTCAGTCAGTTTCGGTGCTGAAGACCATCATGCAAGAAGAGTCTACATCATGCACAGACGCACCAAGTCCGCCGCTGTAATGGAATAGCAAGCAGCAGCCGCGTCGCCGGAAGACAGAAGTTAAAAGGTATTTGAAGTCTGATTTTTACGTACCCGGGTGACTCGTGAGGAGGGGAAGGAGATGGCCTCACCTCAGCAGTCACCTGTGAGCTGGCATGAAGACCTGACAGCCGAAGACTGGCGAGCGGGGGTCCGTGGTTCGAGTCCGGGACATTGGCCTTGCCCCGCCGCGCCGCTCCGCTGGCCGACGCACAACACATGGGGCCGCTTAGAGAAGAGAAACACTGGGACGCCACACCCAAGGTATCACCATCCGATGCACGACTTCGCTCGCAATAATTAAACTGGCCACTTCACGCTGCGCGTCTCCAGTCAACTGGGCGAGATGGCGACACGAGATACACACCGCTACGAGTAATCAGACGCCGCCGCCGCCGCCGCCGCTGCCGCAGCAGAAGACTTCACAAACGACACAGCTGCCACTCTCCGGACCAGAACATTCCGTAAGATACAGTTGTACAAATCTTCAATAAAAGTTATCTTATTTAAAAATGTTGTTTCATTCGACCTCATACCCGATCCAAGGAAGAACCCACCCTGCCCACATGTTGTTAAGAGAGAAAGGTTAATTTATTTAATATTTTCACCTTGACAGAATGCTTTAGAATGCTCATCCTGACAATTGACAGCATCGAAAGAGAAAACCCAGTTACATTTAGTGACAGAAGTGTTACATTTAGTATCACAACTGTTACACCTCCACGCTGCCCTCCAATGCTAAATTTGTGATCCCTTTATGCCTCAGAACATGTCCTACCAACTTCGTCCCTTCTTCTTGTCAAGTTGTGCCACAAACTCCTCTTCTCCCCAATTCTATTCAATACCTCCTCGTTAGTTATGTTATCTACCCATCTAATCTTCAGCACTCTTCCGTAGCACCACATTTGGAAAGCTTCTATTCTCTTACTGTCCAAACTATTTATCGTCCATATTTCACTTCCATACATGCCTACACTCCATGCAAATACTTTCAGAAACGACTTCCTGACACTTAAATTTATACTCGACGTTAACAAATTTCTCTTCTTCAGAAACAGTTTCCTTGCCATTGCCAGTCTACATTTTAAATCCTCTCTACTTCGACCATCATCATTTATTTTGCTCCCCAAATAGCAAAACTCCTTTACTACTTTAAGTGTCTCATTTCCTAATCTAATTCTCTCAACATCACCCGGCTCAATTCACTGCATTCCATTATCCTCGTTTTGATTTTGTTGATGTTCATCTTATATCCTCCTTTCAAGACACTGTCCATTCCTTTCAACTTATCTTCCAAGTCCTTTGCTGTCTCTGACAGAATTACAATGTCATTAAGGAACCGCAAAGTTTTTGTTTTTTCTCCATGGATTTTAATACCTACACCGAATTGTTCTTTCGTTCCCTTTACTGCTTGCTCAATATACAGATTGAATAACATCGGCGAGAGGCTGCAACCCTGTCTCACTCCCTTCCCAACCACTGCTTCCCCTTCATGCCCCTCGACTGTTATAACTGCCATCTGGTTTCTGTACAAATTGTAAATAGCCTTTCGCTCCCTGTATTTTACCCCTACCACCTTCAGAATTTGAAAGAGAGTATTCCATTCAACATTGTGAAAAGTTTTCTCTAAGTCTACAGATGCTAGAAACGTAGGTTTGCCTTTCCATAATATTTTTTCTAAGATAAGTCGTAAGGTCAGTATTGCCTCATGTGTTCCAATATTTCTACGGAATCCAAACTGATCTTCACCGAGGTCGGCTTCTACCAGTTTTTCCACTCGTCTGTAAGGAATTCGTGTTAGTATTTTGCAGCTGTCACTTATTAAACGATAGTTCGGTAATTTTCATATCTATCAAAACCTCCTTTCTTTGAGATTGAAATTATTATATTCTTCTTGAAGTCTGAGGGTATTTCGCCTGTCTCATACATCTTGCTCACCAGATGGTAGAGTTTTGTCAGGACTGGCTCTCCCAAGGCTGTCAGTAGCTTTAATGGAACGTTGTCTACTCACGGGGCCTTGTTTCGACTCAGGTTTTTCAGTGCTCTGTCAAACTTTTCAGGTAGTATCGTATCTCCCATTTCATCTTCATCTACATTCTCTTCTATTTCCATAATATTGTCATCAAGTACATCGCCCTTGTATAGACCCTCTATATACTCCTTCCACCTTTCTGCTTTCCCTTCTTTGCTTAGAACTGGGTTTACATCTGAGCTCTTGATATTCATACAAGTGGTTCTCTTTTCTCCAAATGTATCTTTGATTTTCCTGTAGGCAGTATCTATCTTACCCCTAGTGAGATAAGCCTCTACATCCTTGCATTTTTCCTCTAGCCTTCCATGCTTAGGCATTTTGCACTTCCTGTCGATCTCATTTTTGAGACGTTTGTGTTCCTTTTTGCCTGCTTCATTTACTGCATTTTCATCAATTAAATTAAATATTTCTTCTGTTACCCAAAGATTTGGAGTATGGGACGCAAATAAACGCAGCAAAACCAAAGAGAATGGTTATCAGTATAAGACGCAGACTGTCCAATATTAAAATAGGGCAATCCACCATTAGCAAAGTATGTGCATTTAAATATCGTGGAAGCTCAACAACTGAAGACTTGAGATGTCACCAGGAGGTGAAAACTCGAATTGCCATATGCGAAGGAGGCATTCAACAGAGAGAGGAGACCCATGTGATAAATTAGGTAAAGGTCTAAGGAAAAGGCTTGCCAAAAGTTTTGTCTGGAGTGTCGCACTATATGGGTCAGAAACATGGACGCTGATACGAGAGGATGAAAAAATGTTAGAAGCATTTGAGATGTGGATGTGGAGGAGAATGGAGAGAATAAGTTGGATGGAAAGAGTGAGTAATGAAAGAGTATTGGAAATGGTTTGTGAGAGAAGATGTCTATGAAGGCTGTAAGAGGAAGGAAGAAGAACTTGTTGGGACATTAACTGAGAAGAGAGTGCTTGCTAGCAGATGCTTTGGAAGGATTGGTTTGTGGAAGACTGAGAGGAAGAAGGAGATGCAAGATGATAGACGCAATAAAGGGAAGAGGACTGCAGAAGACCGGACAGCCTGGAGAACTACCATGTAAAAACTTGCCTTTTGGCAGAACTCTGATGATGATGATGAATGTTTTAACATTTTGCGGAATAATGTCTCTTTTATGATCTTTGTGGAACTTGTGTTCATTCTAACTGTCGTTTAGGTACCAATCTTTCCTCAAACCTTGACTTTACACAAGTACAGAGCTACGCAGAGAGTTCACTTTCATGTCTGGTACAACGTGTTTCATTGTTATCCGTTCGAACTAGGAAACTTCTCTTCGGAGAAATTTGACGTTGTATAATTTTTTTTTCCTTTTGCTTTGTCTCGTTTGAAGCTGTTCCTGTTTCCTTATCTCGTGATAATCTATTCATCTAATTAATACAGTCATTGTCCTCTGAGATCTGTAATTGTTACAGGAACATTCATTAATGTACGACGATTGTAATTAACGAAAAAGTTTTTTTTTTTTTTTTAGTGAACGCAATTTTATCCCATAATATACTTCTACCTTTCGTCAGATCGAAACTCAGGACTTTTGAAACTAATTCAAATTTTTGTTGTAATAAAACCTTAGGCTAAGCGAACGTCAACCGTCAAATCCAACAGTTACTAGTTGCTAGTTAATGTGGCGCTTAAAAATGAATGTATTACAACTGCTTTAGAGTCTGTTCTGATCTGATGATAGCAGCAGCAGAACCGAGCTTCTAAATACAGAAATATATTAATCGAACTTGACGACATATTCATAATAATTTAAATGATCATAGACTTATTTAGCAAATTTAACTCTTTTGTTAATAACTAGCCGACTATCAGCTGTTGTCCGGATTTGTATTTATTTCAGTCCTACTATTCTTCTCCGTCTTCCTCAGTGTACCACCTCCAGCCTACCCCCACCCCCACCCTTACATCCCCTTCGTCACCTCGTGCCACTCTGTCTTCCTCCCCCTGTTTCCTCTTTGATCTGTCCCTCTCTTCCTATTACCTTTCTTTGTCCATTTCTTTTTCCCTCCCCTTTCTGTGCCATACGGTGATATAATATTGTAGGCACTTTCAGTGGCATGCGTGGATACCATCTGCTTAATGTGTTTTCAGTAGAGTTAGTATCAAAGAAGTAATAAATTCAAATGTCATGCATAATGCGGCAGTTTTCCCTCATCTGCGTCACTCTTCTTCAACTCTTTGCCTCACTGTAAAATAATTTTGCACATATACTCCGTTCTGTATGGAAACACTGTCTATAAAAGTGTCATGAATACAGCTAGTAGTAAAAAAATAATAGAGTTTCCAGAATGATTAGTAACAAGATTTTCAGAAGTGCTCTCCTTCCCAAATACTGGATTAATAAAAGCTGGGTACTGCACGTCGTGATATGCACTTCCTTTTCACCTTCGCCATTACCCCTTTGATAGGTAGGTGGTTCTTACCCCCACAGCAATTCTTTCCAGAGAGTAAATGAAATCTATTCCACGTTAGGTTGAAAATGCAATGTCGCGATACGATAAACCGCAATCGCGATGGGCTACAATCCGACCTTTATCAAGGTCGGAAACGTGATTTTACCCATTTCTCCTCCTTACACGAGGCATCACATCAACGTTTGACCAGGCAACGCCGGTCAAATGCTGTTTGTGTATGAGAAATGTGTTGGAAACTGTCCTCATATCAGCACGTTGTAGGTGTCGCCACCGGCGCCAACCTTGTGTGAATGCTCTGAAAAGTTAATCATTTGCATATCACACCATCTTCTTCCTGTTGGTTACATTTCGCGTCTGTAGCACGTCATCTTCATGGTGTAGCAATTTTAATGGCCAGTAGTGTATATATGAATACCTCTTTATATCGTGATCCGATATCGATGAAATAGTCTATACGGTGCCCCCAACTATACATTACCAATGGAAACTCTATAAAAATTCAGTTTAAATTTTTTTGAACATTATGCCAGGAGAAAAGGCGATCTAATAATGTTACAACTGCTCAAACAGTGGTCTGCACTGCATAGATGAACCTGTTCGTCGCCAGAGATTCCTACTGTCATCAAGGAACGTAGATTTGATGATGGTCTCAAAGAAGACCGAAACCGGTGACCTAAAAAAATAAAAACTTACAATTGAATACCATGTGGACTCTATTTATTACATAAGCCATAGAAATCCATCTAGACTCTTTGGAGACTAGCGTGTTCAGACAGACAGACATGAAAGTTTTAGTAAAATTTTGAATTCGAAATCTCTTTTCCTTTCGTGATCCGAGTTTGATGAACTAAAGTCTGTATAGTTCCCCAAGGTATTCTCAAGTTATCTGTGAAAACCGCGTGTAAATTGGTCTAGCTGATCTGGAGATTAGCGTGTTCAGCGCCATAAAGACAGACAAGGATCGTTTCACGGATTCATTATTATTTTAGAAACAGGGATAAAGTATCAATAAAAAAATATATGAATCCCAGTTGCGGAAAGGGGTGTATCTCATGTCGCTTGAATTAAGCATTCAGAAAATGCAGCGATGCAGATTAAATACCTGCGAAGGAGATAGCGCCGGCTGATGTTTTCTGTCCCTCATAAATTTTCGCCAGGTCCCTTACCCCAGGGATTGTTTTCCGGCTGGCAGCTTCGGGCAGGGCGATATCAGTCGTGCGTGTCAGATACCCAAGGGTATTGGGCGCGATCGTGACTGGCGTTCGGATAAAGATAGCTTGTTCGTGTCCCCGAGCAAGATGTGCCCTGCCAGGACCTGGCCGCTAGACAGCGGTCGCCCGCCCCCGGGCGGTCGATGCTCGCTCGCTCCAGCACTGCCTCTGCAACACGCTCAGAATTGCGGTGGTGTTCGGGGTGAACCGTTGGGATCTCATAACAGCTCATGCATGTCAGTTGCTGTCACGAACAATATACAGAAGAGTTGGAAGTAAAATTGGAGACGTATTAGACGACGACAAATTCGATTTTAGGATTGACAAAGGCACAAGATAGGATTTCCAGAAGTTTAGCTTGATAATGGAAACAAGGATTAAGAAAAAATTTAACACACATTCTTAGGATCTGATGACGCAGGAAAAGCGATTGACAATTTAAAATGCTGTAATATGATAAAAATTCTGATAAAAATAGGTGTAAGCTATAGAAGAAGACGTGTAGTATACAATACGTGCAAAACCAAGGTGCGATAATAGTAATGAAAAACCAACAACGAAGGCTATAATTTTCAAAGGGGAATAACAGTAAGGCAGTTTTTCGCCTCCACTGTACAATCTGTACAATCAACAAACGCTGTAGGAAGTGAAATAAAGATTCATGAGTGTGATTAACATTCAGGGTGGTCGGATACCAACAAGAAGACTCACTGATACCTCAGCGAAAGAAAAGTAGGCTTACAGGAGCAGTGGAAAGGAAAGACCAGTCTAATAAGCGCGGATGTTGTGTGCGTTGAGGGTAAACCGCAGAGACCCTAAAGCCGACCACAAAGTAAATGAAGTGAAAGAGATCTGATAACGTTTTAGGAAAATAATCCACAGGGGGTCCGGGTTAAACATATAATAATAATATAAAGTCGATAACTTGATACGTTATTGACATATTTATTGGCGATTTGCTTCTACATTTATGGTATTTAAAATTTTTTTCTGTGTTTCCTTGCGGCAGGTGGTACCGCGTACGCATGCGCATTACTGTTTTGTTCACGTAAACACGTGTCAGTAGCATGTGAACTCCACAGAAGAGGATGTTGTGTATGGAACTCCACAGAAGATGATGTTGTGTATGCTTTCCTTCAAGGTATTAAGGTCTGTTACACTGGTACAACGTCATTTTCCATTAATATAGTCTGACGACATTCCCGTTAACGTAGCAATCGAGGATGGGACAGGCGGCTTAGGGGAAACCGGGAGTTTGCTTTCGATGTCGGGCTTCAGCGCCAAACACGAAGTTCCAGAGGCTACTGTTGAAGTAATCCGTATTTCCTTCTAGCGGAGTCCTCGTAACTAAGTCAGACAAGATAATAGACAGTTGTACTTACCTCGTTGACAGCACACCATGTCGCCCATAAGAGGTTGCTTTCACGGGCGTGCAAGCTGCAGCTTCGTCACAAAACCCAGCTCGAGGACAGGCCGCGACGGAAGGCAGGTGACAGCTCGGCAAAAATGAATGATAATGAGGCATATATCGATTCTGTGTGTTTCTCGGACGAGACTACATTCCACACTTCCATCAGGGTAAACACGCACAATGTCCCCATGCGGTGACAGAGCGCGATTGTGACTCTGCGAAAATCAATTTGTGATTGGGATTCTGGAATACGGTGTTGTAGGCTCTCTGTTCTTCGCGGAGCCTACATTTAAGACAGCAACGTAAGTAGGTACGATGGAGCTGTATGCTGTGCCACAACTTCCTCATGATCTGGCATTGAACATGATAGCTCAATATGCCCTTTTGCGAACGCAGTGAGGGAGTTCTTGGATCATGAGTTCCTAAATCGCTGAACTCAAAGAGATAGTCCAACGACTGCTTAACCCCATGAAAGCTCAGATATAGCGACTCTAGATTTCTTTCTGTGGCTGTTTATCAAGAATGAAGTGTACCAGGCACCAGTTCGTAATATATCTGCGGTCGTGAAGCGTGGCGGCAACTTGAATTCCCGCACCGTCTCGCCGGCACTTGCTGTGGCGCGGCGCCGGAAGCGGTATCTGTGTGGCGCCGTGTGCTTGCAGACGGTCCTTTGCCGGCCATATCACGACCTCTCTTGTGATCCAGCTGTCCCTCTGCGACGCTCGATGAGCCGTCACGCACTCCTGCAGCACTTTGCCCTACGTATTAACATTTTGGTCAGTAACGGAGTTAGCGTCGCTGCCATTGGACTTAGTTTTTAGAAGTGTTTTAGAAGAGCTTTCTGCTGGTAGTGGAGCCTGTTGGGCGCTGCTGAAAGGCTTAGCCGATGTTCCATAGCGGGAGTTGGGTCTGGTTGTTTTACCGGCGCTGTTTAATGGAAGAAAATTTGTTCTTTTGGTAAACAGACACGTGGTGTGGCCCACCTTGGGTATAGAACTTTTGTGGGAGTCTTGTCTGAGCCGTGCGCGACTCGTGTTCATCCCGTTTATCGCTTGGCGTATTGTCATTGCGGTTATGACAATTTGTTTCTTATTCGATTTACTGGCGTCACTGAGTTGCTGGCTTGCAAGCCCATGAGTGGCAGCAGCAGCGCTTATCGATACGAGTACTGAGGTACTATCTTTGGAGCGACCGCTAGTATTTCCGGGTCGCGTTGTGTGGAGTGGACTGGCGAACAGAGATCAGTTTTGTTGGGGCGCAGCAGCGAGCAGGTGCGTGCAGCGCCAGTGCAAGCCGGGGCCGCTGGCGGCGTGCTGACACTGCCGGATCGAGGAGGGGTGGCTGCGAGAGCGACGACTTCGTTGCACACCGAACCCTGGACGTTTAAGTTGAGTTAACTGCTAATACGACTTCGACTGTTCTGAGCTGTCGCCTCTGGTCGGCGGGTTGTTGCTCCCAGACCCGCTGAGCCTGGTGGCAACGAGTGAAGTGTTTCGGGGCGGTGTAATATTGCAGCCGTCTTTCTCTATTTGTTATTCATCATTGAATTTAGTTTTATTCTTGTTAGTGAAGTGCAACCAGCGATATTTTCTGTCTCGTGGCCGCTAACGCCCCAGTTACCTGCCCTGGAGATTAGCGTACTTTTCCGGTAGTGTACCTTCCCTCGTCGTGTTGATGCTGTCCGACATGATGTGTAGTTCGACAGCCTCTTCCATTGTACTGTGCATATTTTTAGGGAAGGTCTACCTTGGTTCTGATGCTTCCTTCGGCCTTAGGTGTCTTCTGAAGACGTATTGCAGTTTGGAGCCTTGCCTAAAAATATTTCATCATTGTATCGGTGATCGGACGTTAGGCGGATTGGTTAATCGGTCTCGGTCGGCGCTTAAGCTGCCCTAGTTTGAGTTGCCATCCTATTATGTGAGTACAACTCTCGGTTGCGTGTCTCACCTTACCTTATGTTTGAGTTACCTCCCTAGGTCGACCCTTAGATCACTTGCTGAGAACCGCTTGTCCTGATTCCTTAGATTGTGATGTTTGTTTTAAGGATATTTGTAATTTCACAATTATTGTTGATGTGGCCTTCAGCCGAGGAATAATTTCACTTCTTTCGTGATAAAGCCTTCAGCTGTGTTACAAAAAGTTTTTTTAAGAAAAATTGTTTTAAAGCAAGGTATTTGTTGAGATATGTGCTATTTTGAATTGTTTTCCTGACTTCTAATTCAGGCGTTCAGCGGTTTGTTATTTAAAATTGTTTGTGGCCTTCAGCCGAGTTATATTTTCACTTCTTTTATAATAAGGCCTTTAGACGTGTTACAGTTGGTTTTAAAACGAAGTATTTATTTTAATATGTGCTATTTGGAATTCTTCTTGTGACTTGTAATTCAGGCCTTCAGCGGTTTGTTGTGTGAGGTTATTGTTGGTGGCCTTCGGCCCTAAAAATATGGAATACTTTGCTGTGATAAGGCCTTCATCCGTCATACAGTCACTTGTGTTTTTTGTAGATACTGTTTTAAAATTTAAATTTCTTTAAATAAAGTTTACGTATTTGTTGTGCAACCGTGAGTAATTGATTACGGCCCCCTCCAGAATCGTAATCATATCCTGCCCCATCCTGAGAAACCAGCTCTCATTGTTCATGATTGCTGTGTTAAAGTTTTCACGATTTAAAGTGATGCATTCACAAAATCATTTATCTGTGTACTAAATGGGACGTTCAGCTCATTCAGTTACACACTCAACTGACCTAAGTTTTTGGAGTCAACTGTCTGAAATTATGTATCGTTCATTCTGTCAAGCATTATATTAACTATTTCTCTTACTGTTGATGTTGGGTTTTTGGAATGATTGCTGTTGTTAAAATTGTAATAAATATTTGTTCAAAAGAATGCCACACCTACTTCACCTTACACCTTCGGCTCACTAGTTCTGTTAGACATTGGTAACAGAGCATGGTTAGGGTGTGGTGACGTGCGTGTGATTTCAGAGTAATATTTATTTTCATTCCGTATGTGGGTTGTATTCAATGTAGCAGATATTACTTCTTGAGTTTCTCTTTCAGCATGGTTACCAGGAAGGTGTTCGGGGCATCGGAACTGCGGAAGGAAGAATTAGTTTACGAGCTGAACATTCGCGTGGCTGACACATCGGCCAGTGCGGCCGCGTTAGCTTGGCGTCTGCGGGAGGCTGTTGGTCCGGTAGCCCCGACGGACTTGCAGGAAGCACAGATTAGTGATGTCGTTTCCAGAACTTGCGTTCTAAGAATTGGAGTCAATAATCTCTTTTTTTGAGATCAGCGAGCCGTCTCGCTCGCAAGTTAACATGATTAAAGCTAGGGTTATGCGCTGTGTTAGGAGAGCGCAAGGTCTGTGTAGCGTCAAACCGTCCAAAGTCGTATGCAGGGCGCTGTGTGAACAGCTCGATTAATTGCTAGTGCGAATTCAGGGGGTGGTAGCTCGTATAGGTCACATGGAGTCAGGCGAGTTTTCTCACCCAACGTGGATTTTCTTCTGCTGTAATATCCGATTTATTTGTTAAGTTACATAACCCGTCACAGGGATTATTGCAGGGAGATGGGGGTTTATGATTTGATTTCAGTGATGAGGTACTGAGAACGTTTAAATTTGATGTGGGAATTGCAGAATACAGGAGAACTTTTTGGATGAAGTGCTGAACGCTGTTACCAGTTACTGAGCCGTATGGTCAGTGAGTGACCAGAACAAGCGTTAGACTCAATGCGTCGTCGATCTCATTCATCGCATTTCGTGAGATAATCTGTAGTAATTATTTAAGTGCCCACGTCCGACATGATCTTGTAGGTAAAAGCTATTCTTCGATCCAGTATTCTCATGAACGCTTAGAGAAGAATGTCGAAAGGACAAATGACACCGATAGAAATTTTTGTTTGAGTTACAGTGAGGTTAAACAGTAGGAAACATTTTGCACGGAATGCGAGTCAGTGACAGCTCTAGGGCGTTGTTTTCTGAGCATCCACATAACTTCCTTCAATTATAAGAGTAAGTGAGACGCGTGCAAACTGTAGCGCACGCTGACAGGGATAAGAAGGATTTGATTTGTGACAAAGAACGATAAATAGTGACATCAGCCAGCAATCGGCGTCATATGCGGTAAAGTGCTTCAGTTACGAGGGAAGAGTGAATATTGCCAGGAACTGTACAGCACTAGGAGATTTTAAAAACACTTAACGGTACCTCAAGTGGGGATCACCAAGGGGTTTTGTGAAAGAATTTTGGCGATCCCTGGTGCACGATTCCCTTTTGTGGTCTTCTTGATATTGGAAGCTCTGTGTCGTAGGTCAAGAAAAGCTGGTGTTAACACATTGGGAGCACTGTAGATTACCGAAGTGTCGGGTGGAATTGCGTCCTGTCAGTTGGCCAGTTCCGAGCAAATGCAAATTTTGGGAACAATTAAGTTTACCATCTAGGCTGGCGTTTTTACGTGGAGGTCTCCGTTTAGGGTGGTCCGCAACCTTTCAGTGACAGCTATCTTACGTGCTGATTTTACACTACTGGCCATTAAAATTGCTACACCACGAAGATGACGTGCTACAGACACGAAATTTAACCGACAGGAAGAAGACGCTGTTATATTCTAATTATTAGCTTTTCAGAGCATTCACACAATGTTGTCGCCGGGGGCGACACCTACAACGTGCTGACATGAGGAAAGTTTCCAACCGATTTCTCATACACATTCAGCAGTTGACCGGCGTTGCCTAGTGAAGTTGTGATGCCTCGTGTAAGGAGGAGAAATGCGTACCATCACGTTTCCGACTTTGACTAAAGTCGGATTGTAACCTATCGCGATTGCGGTTTATCGTATCGCGACATTGCCGCTCGCGTTGGTCGAGATCCAATGACTGTTAGCAGAATATGGAATCGGTGAGTTCAGGGGGGTAATACGCACGCCGTGCTGAATCCCAACGGCCTCGTATCACTAGCAGTCGAGATGGCAGGCATCTTATCCGCATGGCTGTAACGGATCGTGCAGCCACGTCTCGATCCCTGAGTCAACAGATGGGGACGTTTGCAAGACAACAACCATCTGATGAACAGTTCGACGACGTTTGCAGCTGCGTGGACAATCAGCTCGGAAATCGTGGCTGCCGTTACCTTTGACGCTGCATCAAAGACAGGAGCGCCTACGATGGTCTACTCAACGACGAACCTGGGTGCACATATGGCAAAACGTCTTTTTTTCGGATGAATCCAGGTTCTATTTACAGCATAATGGTGGTCGCATCCGTGTTTAGCGACATCGCGGTGAACGCACATTGGAAGCGTGTATTTGTCGTCTCCATACTGGCGTATCACCCGGCGTGATGATATTGGGTGCCATTGGTTACACGTCTCGGTCACCTCTTGTTCGCACTGACGGCACTTTGAACAGTGGACGTTACATTTCAGATATGTGACGACCCGTGGCTCTACCCTTCATTCGACCCCTGCGAAACCCTACATTTCAGCAGGAAAATGCACGACCGCATGTTGCAGGTCCTGTACGGGCCTTTCTGGATACAGAAAATGTTCGACTGCTGCCCCGGCCAGCACATTCTCCAGATCTCTCACCAATTGAAAACGTATGGTCAATGGCGGCCGAGCAACTGGCTCGTCACAATACGCCTGTCACTACTCTTGATGAAGTGTGGTATCGTGTTGAAACTGCATGGGCAGCTGTACCTGTACACGCCTTCCAAGCTCTGTTTGACTCAATGCCCAGGTATATCAAGGCCGTTATTATGACCAGAGGTGGTTGTTCTGGTTACTGATTTCTCAGGATATATGCACCCAAATTGCGTGAAAATGTGGCTTGGCTCTGAGCACTATGCGACTTAACTTCTGAGGTCATCAGTCGCCTAGAACTTACAACTAATTAAACCTAACTAACCTAAGGACATCACACACATCCATGCCCGAGGCAGGATTCGAACCTGCGACCGTAGCGGTCGCTCGGCTCCAGGCTGTAGCGCCTAGAACCGCATGGCCACTCCGGCCGCCTCGTGAAAATGTAATCATATCTCAGTTCTAGTATAATATATTTGTCCAATGAACACCCGTTTATCATCTGCATTTCTTCTTGGTGTAGCAATTTTATTGGCCAGTTGTGTATTTGTAAGGCGGGATTGGTTCCAAAGTGAAGTAAGAAAAGATTTTATTTTGAATTTGGTTGTCAAAATGTTTTTAGTTTTTGTAGACGTGTAGTGAACTGTTTTACTGTGCCCCAGAAGTATGTAACTAATTCAGTGGACACGGATGTTGACGTATATAATCTTGGACATTTGTCTTCAGAAGGGACAGATCGTTAAATTATGTGAAGAATTTAATGATGCGCTCACTGATAGGTGAAGTGAAAGAAGCAGAGTATAAGATCGAGTTAACGAATAACATTTTTATGGGGCTTTTCCACCCCGAATGAAAGCGTCACGGGCCACGATTGGGAACTGATTCATGAAGTAGTTACTAGGCGATCTGAATCCCAGTACTCTTCTCCTGTATCCGTGATTCCCAAGTCGCAGGGCGCGGTGCGTCCTGTTGTTGATTATCGGGTCCTTATCAAAAAAGTAGCGCTACAATCCGTTCGCCTTCCTGATTCGGACTCGTGCTTCTCTTGGTTTCAGTGGCCTACGTTCTTTATACACTTTGACCCAAACCAGGCTTATTACCAAATCCCTTTGGCCGAAGAGTCCAAACCCGTCACGGCACCTACTACTGACTGGGCAATTTACTAGTATAACACGGTTCCCGTCGGACTATCTACGCGGGCAACGGTTATGTCAGCTATACTGGATAGCATGTTCTCTGGTCTTAAATTTGAGTGTCTGCATCACTTCCTTAATGGTTGAGTAATTTTTAGTTGGAATTTCCAAGAGCGTATTGCTCATGTTAGAGAAGAGTTCAGACTGCTGCGAAAGGGGGTTTTACGCTGAAACCTTCGAAGGTAAAATTTGCTCAGCCTGAAATATCCGTCGCGGGCCATATTGTCTCTGGGCAGGGATTATTAGGATCGATCAGAGTCGCTCTGAGGCATTCGATTCTTGTCCCGCTCTTAAAAATGTTACATTGGTGGCTAGTTTTATCGCCCATGTGTTGGCCATGGCCGATTTCTACAAGAAATCTTTTGTCCAAACAGAGGTCTCCATCTCAGGAATTGCAGCTGTCCTTCTGCAGGAAAAAGAGTGTGGGAGACGTCCTATAGCTTATGCTTCGCGCAGTCCACCACCATTACAGGCCAAATATTCAGTATACGAACTGGGGACCATAGCAGTTTTTAGCCCTTGGAAAAAATTGTATTTGGAACACCAACCATACTTGTTAGAAACCGATAATCAGGCTTTCAGTTGGGTCTTGCCAAGGTCACGGAGAATAGGGCGAATTGCTAGGTGGGCAGTATGCATTTCTGCAATTTCAGATTAAGGTCAGACATGTCTGTCGTTCGGAAATTGTTATGGCAGATTGCCTGAGCCTGTTGTTAAAGCAGGACTCGGTCAATCAACTGGATGATGGAGAAACGTAAGGGGAGGTTACTCTGGAGGATCTGGTTAATCAGAGTTGCACCATTCTTTGTGAGCTTCTGCGTCTTCTTAAGAACATTGCTATTCGTCAGGATGGGGACACAGTGATAAGTAGCATTAAGGAAATGATAAGGAAAGGAGAAAACGTCAGGCTGTAGTACTTAGAGGGAAATGTATTATGTTGCACTGGCCGTGGGAAACGAGGTGGGAAAGTTGTGTTGCAGGGTGTCCTGGCTTCCTTAGTCTATAAGTATTATCTTGAAACTCCGTGGGAGGTAATATGGGAGTGTCCAAAACACGCACGAAACTTTGTGTAAGAGGACATGGATAAATAGATCAAGAAAATGGTTTTAGTCTCAGTAAACCGGCCTTGAATACGCGACAAGGCCTTTTGCCGTCCGATGTTTGCTACTGAACCTATGGAAACACTGTAAGTTGCTTTCGCGGGACCTTACCCACGTTCCAGAGGGGGAAACCGGTATGTCTTCGTTTGGGTATATGCGTTCACGCGCTTCTGCAGGTTGCTTCCCTTGCGAAATATCACTACCCAGACATCTATGAAGTGTTTGCTGGGTATTTTTGATACCTTTGAGCGTTGTCACATACCGGTTTCTGATAACACTACATCCTTTGTCCCCTTTCTGTAATTTTTCCTTCGAAATAGGGGTGGCTCTTAGTACAACAACTCCCTATTATCCGAATCCTATCCCAGCGGAGCGAGTGAGTCGCAATCTGAGGGCGGCCTCGATCGCCTTCCATCATAGTGATCATACCCAGTAGGATAGTTCCTTATCTCGGTTATGGTACCCCTTCAATACCGACATGCACGAGGCCTACTAGGACACACCAGCTAGCTTGTGGTTTGGCTTGAAACCTAATTTGTCACTCACGAATCTGTGGTCATTCGACGATTTGCTTCTGGGGAGGATGGACGTTGCTCCGATCCTCACTAATTGGAAGCTCGCCCTTTATATCTTTAGGGAAGCCCATGGAAAGTTGTAAAATCGTTACAATGCTAGAAGACGGCGATCTCCCTGAGACCAAATCAGATGTGGGTGAACAACTTTGCAGTGAAAAGCCGTGGGACTGACAAAACTATGGGAAAGCTTTTGCCCAGATTTGTGGGACCTGCCCAAATTTTGAGCTCCCTCATTCGGGTCTCCTTGCTAACCAGCAGAAACAGGATTTTGAAAACCCATATATCTTAAGTAAACCACATGTGAAGGATAACGCAACAAAATAAGAACGTGTTCTTCTCCTGGTGGAACTAGCAATTTAACTGTTTGTTGCTGAGCGTAGCAGTGGGATCGAGCGCCTGGCCCAGTTATTCAGGCCACCAGTTGCTTTCCCTTGTTGAAGAAAGCACCATAATTTAGATGCCAAGATGAACTGTTTTCCCGATACCTACTATTGTAAGATAGACTGCAGAATTGTGTTTAATGCGCAAGTACGAGTTTAAAACAGGATCCGCTCCCCGTGGTCTTCAATTTGGCAGGGGAGGATGTGCCGACATTAAGTCGTCAAGAGTTGCGGCCACTTGAGTTCCCGCTCCACCTTGTCGGGTTATGTTGTGGCGCGGCACCGGGAGTGCGCTTCCGTCTGCTGGCAGCCGCTCCTTGCCAGCCACATCGCGACCCCTCCTGTGATCCAGCTGTCCGTGTGCGATGGCTGAGCAGTCGACTCGCCTTCATGCAGCTCGCCGCTCGACGCACTGCCGTATTAACATTTTGGTCGTTATCGGTGTCAGTGCCGCTGCCATTGAACTTTGTTTTCACAAATGATCAAGAAAGACTTGCATCTGGTAATGGAAATATTGAGTGCTGTTGAAAGATGTATTTTAGCGGAAGCGGAAGCGGAAGCTGGGTCTGGTTAATGTACCGGTGCTATTTGATGGAAGCCAATTTGTTCTTTTGGTAGACAGACACCTTGTGTGGCCTGCCTTGGGTATAGAATTTCTGTGGCAGTCTTGTTTACTAATGGAGTTATAAATTCTTCATGTTTTAAAGTGGTGCAATCTGAAAATCATTCATCTATGTGCGAGATGAGGCGTTCAACATACTCTGTTATAGGTTAAACCGGTCTCGCCCCTGTGTTCGAAACCCGCCACCACTTAAATTTTGATTAATACACTCCTGGAAATTGAAATAAGAACACCGTGAATTCATTGTCCCAGGAAGGGGAAACTTTATTGACACATTCCTGGGGTCAGATACATCACATGATCACACTGACAGAACCACAGGCACATAGACACAGGCAACAGAGCATGCACAATGTCGGCACTAGTACAGTGTATATCCACCTTTCGCAGCAATGCAGGCTGCTATTCTCCCATGGAGACGATCGTAGAGATGCTGGATGTAGTCCTGTGGAACGGCTTGCCATGCCATTTCCACCTGGCGCCTCAGTTGGACCAGCGTTCGTGCTGGACGTGCAGACCGCGTGAGACGACGCTTCATCCAGTCCCAAACATGCTCAATGGGGGACAGATCCGGAGATCTTGCTGGCCAGGGTAGTTGACGTACACCCTCTAGAGCACGTTGGGTGGCACGGGATACATGCGGACGTGCATTGTCCTGTTGGAACAGCACGTTCCCTTGCTGGTCTGGGAATGGTAGAACGATGGGTTCGATGACAGTTTGGATGTACTGTGCACTATTCAGTGTCCCCTCGACGATCACCAGTGGTGTACGGCCAGTGTAGGAGATCGCTCCCCACACCATGATGCCGGGTGTTGGCCCTGTGTGCCTCGGTCGTATGCAGTCCTGATTGTGGCGCTCACCTGCACGGCGCCAAACACGCATACGACCATCATTAGCACCAAGGCAGAAGCGACTCTCATCGCTGAAGACGACAAGTCTCCATTCGTCCCTCCATTCACGCCTGTCGCGACACCACTGGAGGCGGGCTGCACGATGTTGGGGCGTGAGCGGAAGACGGCCTAACGGTGTGCGGGACCGTAGCCCAGCTTCATGGAGACGGTTGCGAATGGTCCTCGCCGATACCCCGGGAGCAACAGTGTCCCTAATTTGCTGGGAAGTGGCGGTGCGGTCCCCTACGGCACTGCTTAGGATCCTACGGTCTTGGCGTGCATCCGTGCGTCGCTGCGGTCCGGTCCCAGGTCGGCGGGCACGTGCACCTTCCGCCGACCACTGGCGACAACATCGATGTACTGTGGAGACCTCACGCCCCACGTGTTGAGCAATTCGGCGGTACGTCCACCCGGCCTCCCGCATGCCCATTATACGCCCTCGTTCAAAGTCCGTCAACTGCACATACGGTTCACGTCCACGCTGTCGCGGCATGCTACCAGTGTTAAAGACTGCGATGGAGCTCCGTATGCCACGGCAAACTGGCTGACACTGACGGCGGCGGTGCACAAATGCTGCGCAGCTAGCGCCATTCGACGGCCAACACCGCGGTTCCTGGTGTGTCCGCTGTGCCGTGCGTGTGATCATTGCTTGTACAGCCCTCTCGCAGTGTCCGGAGCAAGTATGGTGGGTCTGACACACCGGTGTCAATATGTTCTTTTTTCCATTTCCAGGAGTGTATTCAACATGGCAGCCGAAGACGACCTGCATAAGGAGTCATCCACATTCTGCCAAAGACCTTGTCAAAGAGGACGGAGGAACGGACAGAGGCTCTCTTGGCCTAGGGGTGGTCTACTGCCCCTAAATGTAGAAGAATTAGCACTGACCAACAAAATAAGGATGCAGAAGGCAATGGAAACCACTGCATTAAAGACACACACCGTGATTCTACAGGAAATGTGGTCTGTAACTGAGAAAGTGTTATGATGATCTCTCCGTTAAGTCCTCCGGGAAGGGACTGCCAATGGGGAGGCGACCATGAGAAAAAGATTCAATAATCAACGAAAGATTAACCTTATACAAGGGGCATTCAAAAACAAACGGGCCGAAGGCATAATTACAGAGACCAGTACCTGTATGTTAGAAGTATTGATCCTGGCTGTTGAGACACATGTCCCACTGTTACATTAGGCGGTGAATGACTGTCTCATAAAATTCACACGCTGCACTGTTAACCGGTTCCGCACCTGCAGCTGGACGACATCGTCCGAGTTCAATCGTTTGCCCCTCAGAGCCTTTTTAAGGGGACCAAAAATGATGTAATCACAGGGAGAGAGATCTGGACTGTATGGAGGGTAGCCGAGAACCTCCCATTTGAATTTCTGCAGGAATGCTGCGAATGTGTTCGCCGTATGAGGCTTTGCATAGTCAGAGAGCATAATGACCCCACGGGTGAAATTGCCTGGTCGTTTTGAGCTGATCGCTTAGCGAAGGGTGGACAAGGTTTGGGAGTAAAGCTGGGCATTCACTGTTGTCCCGTGCTGTAGGAAGTGAATCAGAAGGGAGCCATCTTGGTTAAAGAAGAAAGTCAGCATGACCTTCATCTCGGACGACGAAGTCCAGCTGTACGTGCGGAACTGGTTAACATCGCAGTCCCGGGAATTTTATCAGCCAGCCATTCACAGCCTTGTGTCCCAGTGGAACAAGTGTCTCAATAACCAGGGTCAATACTTCTAACATACAGGTACTGGTTTCTATAATAATGCCTCCGGCTCGTTTTTCTTTCCTTTGAACGCCCGTTTTACAAATCGGGGAGTATAATGTCAAAAGATAGAACATGTTAGGGAAGCTAGAAAGTATGAAAAGGGAAATGCGAAGGTTCAGTCTAGTTACAGTAGGGGTTAGTTAGGTCAAATGGAAAGAAAACAAGGATTCCTGGTCAGATGAGTACAGGGTAATATCAACAGTAGCACCAAAATCGTATATCTAGTATTCGCCATAAATAGGAAGGAAGGTTCAAATGGCTCTGAGCACTATGGGACTCAACATCTTAGGTCATAAGTCCCCTAGAACTTAGAACTACTTAAACCTAACTAACCTAAGGACATCACACACACCCATGCCCGAGGCAGGATTCTAACCTGCGACCGTAGCAGTCCCGCGGTTCCGGACTGCAGCGCCAGAACCGCTAGACCACCGCGGCCGGCAGGAAGGAAGGGCAGAGGGTGAGTTACAGTAAACAGTTCAGTGAAATTGTTGTTGTAATCATAATCGACAGCAAACCAGCACTGACCACGATAGTTCAGATGTACATGCGACGTCGATAGCTGAAAATGAACAGGTAAGGTATATGGGGATACTGGAAAGGTAATACAGTACGTAAAGCCAAATGAAAATCTTAGTCGGCGGGGAGGGGGGGAGGGGGGGAGGGGGGGAGGGGGGGAGGGGGGAGGGGGGAGGGGGGGTAGCTGTAATAGTGTTGTAGGGGAAAGAATAGAAGAAATAGTTACAGGTCAATATCGGACTGGGACAAGTATTTAGAGAGGGAAAAGACTTATTGAGTTGTCTAATGCATTTCAGCTAGTAATACCGAATACTCTGTTCAAGGATCACAAGAAGACCATCTATACTTGAAAAATTATCATTTGGATTACATCATGGTTGGATTACGTCATGGTTGCATTACATCAGACAAGGATTCCGAAATCAGATACTGGATTGTAAGGCGAACGCAGAAGCAAATACATACTCAGATTACAATGTGTCAGTGATGAAGAGTGGGCTGAAATTGAATAGATTAGTAAAAGAATCAATACGTGGGGTACGGAAGTAGGGAGGAATGACGGGATACGTTTGAAGTTCCCTAAGTCTGCAGATAAAGAAATTCCCAATAACTCAGTCGGCAGTACATTTGAAGAGGATTGAGCATCTCTAAAAAATGCAGCACATAAGTTGGAAACAATAACATAGGTACAAAGAAGGTAACAGAAGAAACACTTCATTTGATCGATGAAAGAAAGAAGTACAAAAATGTTCAGAGAAATTCACGAATACAGAATCACACGTCGCTGAGAAATGAAATACAGGGTGGTCCATAGATCGTGACCGGGCCAATTATCTCACGAAATAAGCATCAAACGAAATAACTACAAAGAACGAAACTTGTCTAGCTTGAAGGGAGAAACCAGATGGCGCTATGTTGGGCCCGCTAGTTGGCGCTGCCACAGGTCAAACGGATATCAACTGCGCTTTCTTAAATGGGAACCACCACTTTTTATTACATATTCGTGTAGTACGTAAAGAAATATGAATGTTTTTGTTGGACCACGCTTTAATAGTCAGAAAAGTGTGGCTCACGATTTTAGACGAACAGTCGGTAACAGGTAATTTTTTTTAATCAAAATGCAAAACTTAGATACGTTAGAAGATTCTATTTCGGTTATTCCAATGTGATACATGTACCTTTGTGAACTTATCATTTCTGAGAAAGCATGCTGTTACAGCGTGATTACCTGTAAATATCACATTAATGCAATAAATGCTCAATTTGATGTCCGTCAACCACAATGCATTTGGCAATACGTGTAACGACATTCCTCTCAACAGCGAGTAGTTCGCCTTCCGTAATATTCGCACATGCATTGACAATGCGCTGCCGCATGTAGTCAGGCGTTATCGGTGGATCATGATAACATATATCCTTCAACTTTCCCCACAGAAAGAAATCTGGCGACGTCAGATCCGTTGAACGTGCGGGCCATGGTATGGTGCTTCGACGACCAATCCACCTGTCATGAAATATGCTATTCAATACCGCTTCAACCGCACGCGAGTTATGTGCGACATCCATCATGTTGGAAGTACATCACCATTCTGTCATGCAGTTAAACATCTTATAGTAACATCAGTGGTACATTACCTAGGAAATCAGCATACTGAAACGTCCCCTTAGAACAATTTATACACGACTGCGTTTAAACTGACACACAATATTTTTAGCGCAACGCAATCTGACTTTCAAAAATCCCTACAAAAGAATGGCCATGACTAACATTAACCTATACGTTTCACAAATCACTTACCTCACAAAAATCTTGGTTACTCGAACTACTGCAATACAGCGAGCGCCACTACTGCCAGCTAAATAAAAGATTCAAATTACGGAAGGCACTAATTACTGATAGGCATAGTTAGCAAATGAAAGATCTTAATAGAGAACAAACAATGTATTTACCTTAATAGTCATAATATATATAGCAGTTTATGACATCCAGTCTTACAAATTTCAAAACTCCGCCATCTCTCTCCCCACATCCACCACTGCTGGCAGCTCGCCTCCAACTACGCAACGCCACGCGCTGTTAACATCCAGCTGCCCAACACTACAATGGCAGACAACAATGCAAACCAGCCACAGACTGCACACACCACAGCCAATGATTTTCATACAGAGCGCTACATGGCGTTACCAATAAGAAAACCTAAACAGCCTCCTTACAGGGTTTTTCTGGCATAAACTGCCTACTTACATAGCCCCCATGCTCCCCACAAAAAATTTTACAAATTGTTTTTGGCAGTGGCCAATAATGATTTGATAAAATTTTTTATAATTACAATTACAAAGATATCAAATGCACACACTTATTGATACAATGTTGATCAAAAGCTGAAATTTTCTCACAGTCCATAAAGACAGTCCTGATCATTCATCACAGTAAAATTGCAGTGTTTTTCTCAAAGTCTAAACAGTAAAAGAAAATGCACACAGAAGTAGAGGATTTCCATGCAGTCTTGAAGAAGTAGTGTTGTCCTTCCAACGGAAAGACAGTGCTGACTCTCGACATGCAGACAGGTAATGGGCCACAACAGAGCAAACCCACAGCAGAGTCATTCGACGTTTTGAAGAATATTGGTAGGTAGGTCATCACAGAGCAGACCCAGTATAGTCTTGGTAGAGAGTATGGTATTGGTGGGCCATCAAAGGTGCAGATCCACTGCAGTTCTTGTAGAAATAATGGTATTGATGGATCATCAAAGGTGTACAACCACTGTAGTCCTTGTAGAGATGGCCAGCAGCCATCTGCTGCGACTGTGCAGGTGCACAATCACCATCGAAGAGACTTGCGGACAATATAGGAAGTCCATAACCACCACTTGTGCACTCACAAAGTTTTTGGAATTGTCCTTAGAACCAGCAATGCTGTTATCCAGTCCCTCACTGAATTATTAACACACGTGCAAACACTAACAGTCCCTACTTCTCACATATTGTCCATATACTATGACCAACAGAAACGTGTGCAGTGAAATGGAACTTACAAGTTAATAATATGATGAACTGGTGTCAATTACAATTTTATAACATAAGAATACAATTACAAAGGTACAAAATACATGATTAAAGAACATAACAATACAGATAACATTTGTAGTACAGGCTTTACAAAAGAATCGAAATAACGTATAATCAGTGTTACAGGAATTATGACATGAGTACATGCATAAAAGATCAGAATAACTTTCGAAACATCAACTTCACACATGAGCATTAAAACAGAACAGAATAAGTAACGTCTAAACAACTTTACAAAGAAAATAACATATTATCAGAAAAATTCTACAACATAACTCTTATTAGCTAAACACATTAAGACAGGAAAAACACAAATTCACATAGTGTAATAACACAAAAATACAGGACAGGGTTTGTTTTCAGTGTGACATTTGGTACTGCAGTCCACCCCAAAACTTCATTCCATATATCTTTCCTCATATTTCAACATTTGTTTCGACCAAAAAAATTCTATCCAAGCTTGCTTTCTGTATTTATATGTTCACACATTCCTTACCTCATTATTTATTTTCCATTATCTTACCTCATCATTTATTTCCAAGAAAATCCTACCTAAGCCTGTTGTCCCTAAACCCTACTTTTTTGGTTCATATCCTCATTCAAAATACTTTTTTGGCCAAACAATTTTTCTTATAGCTTCCAAATGCATTTCTTCCAATTCATCACAACTTGTTCTCTTATATGGCCTACCCCATCTTAAGGTAACTTAAATCTACTGAACTCAGAAGCTAAACTAAGGGACGAGGCAATGCAGCAGCACAAAACAATTAACACAAACAGCAGTGATAAAAAATACAAATGGCAAAGCAAGCAGTATAAATTAGCAAAGCAAATGCAATATTACAACTAATATAAGGCAATGCACAGCAAACAAGAAAAATAAATTTGTAGTAAAACTGGCTTAACAGAGTAATGTAAAGTAAAATTTAGTAGCACTATGACTGGTACACAGCAGCAGCAAATAAAATAACTTATACCTAAACATGACAAAGCTCAAGCAGAAAAAATAATACACCAAAGACAAGCCGGCCAGTGTGGCAGAGCAGTTCTAGGTGCTTCAGTCAGGAACCGCGCGACCGCTACGGTCGCAGGTTCGAATCCTGCCTCGGCCATGGATGTTTGTGATGTCCTTAGGTTAGTTAGGTTTAAATAGTTCTAAGTTATAGGGGACTGATGACCTCAGATGTTAAGTCCCATAGTGGTCAGAGCCATTTGAACCATTTTTGAACTAAAGACAACAATGCAGATAAGGGAAATGTCTATTCACATCTTAACATCTATGTCATTAAAGTGGTGCACCACAACTTATTCTACAAAATAAATTACCAAGTACTTGAAAAGAAAATTATGAATGCAGTTCCTGTGAAGGTATATGTCTTTTTGTGCTCCCTCATTTTTTTTGAAAAAAAATATTATTTACTCAATCTGTAGACAGAAAATATTTATATTAGTACATCTATAAAATTTTATTTTAACCAATGCTGCAGTGCAGATAGAAACTAGATATTAAACGAAATGAGCAAATATATACAAAGGAAGGCATGAAACATTATTCATTAGACATATGGCATTTCATAAGGTAGTAAAAAAAAATCTCTCAACTAAAAAGACAGTAGTCATAATCAGGTGTATAGACATAAAATATATCTCGTCATTTCATTAGACATTTCAGTAAATATCATAAATTAAGAGCTCCACAGTGTAATCATATGTTTTCAAGTTCGACCGTGTCGTTTTTGCGATGCTTTCTACAAAGGAATGTCAATAGCGAGGATAATGGCCTCTTTTTTTTTCTCCATCTGTGCCTTTGAAAGGCACTCACTAATGACTTCTTTCCAGGCGACTGTCGCCCATCTGGGTGCCCACGACGCATTACGTGAAGGTCACTTAACTTTCTTACCGAAATATTTACGACGCCAATTTGCACAACAGTGACAGTCTCACATAAAAAATTTCACAGGTCGAGAATTTGCGTTGCAAATGTGTAGAAACAAAATCCTATGAATATAACAGTGTCCAAAAAATTTTCAGTGGCATTGTGATACATTCACACATGTACACACATTTCATAATTATAAAGTACAATTCTTGGTTTCCAACATCCTTTTCCACAAATCAGAGTCCCTAACCACTACTCATTATTCCTTACCTCATTATACATATACATATTCGTCGACACTTCTTCAATATTTCATCATGAGAAATACGTAGCATAATCAAATCCCTCATATACGGTAGCATCATCTTATTGATCATAAACATACCTCAGCAGCATAATACACATCGTCGTCGTAATAATAACATCATAACACCTCAGTCAAATCTTGAAAACGTCGCAGCTTTCTGCAATAATTTCAAAACCTAAAGATAATTCTCTGCTCATTTAAATAGTGTCATCTACCTCAAACGTACTATAAAAATCATGATCCCATATCAAATATATCATTCGAAGCTCTCATAGTATCACAATGGTTACGAAAAAATATGAACAGTTCACAAAGTACATACAAAATACAATTTCATAAGTGTGAAGTTACCCAACTGTGTAAATGCGTAAACATCTGTCACTGATGTGGTAAAATAAATGTTTATCTCCCTCAGTTAAATGAGCAGATAGCTGTGTTATTTATGTGTTAGAGAAATATGGTAACGATGTGTAAAGTTGTATAAGCAAATACCATATTAGCTAGGGCTCCTTCTGCTTGCCAAACACATGGTACACAAAGTAGGCGTTTACCCCCCTGAGGGTTAATGTAATTATACACTCAGGTGTTACAGATTACAGCAATGGAATGAAATGTATCACAGAAAACATTGTTTGTAATTCAAAAACTTTGAAAAATAAATGGTTTAATTACAAAATTAATCACTCAAATGCGTGTCCTGTAGCGCTAAATGCGCGTCTTGCTGTAAGATAATTCTGTGGAACTGTCTTAGTTATCGTCCTCTGTAAGCAAAGTTCTGCTGAAGTCAATGTACTTACCTCATCATAAACGAAAGTGAAATGCTTTGCCTATAGATACCGTAGTTATTACGTACCTTACCGTTATCAAGAAAGTACTATAATGTAACGTACTGTTGTGCTACGAAAAAGGCTGTCTCATTGTAGCTATACCACAAAAGTTACTACTATAATATGTTTTACTTTCCAGAATAATACAGAAAAATTGTGTAGACATAAAACAGAAACACCACAAAAGCAACATTGTAAATTGTCACTCATTAGATTATATAATGGTAAGACAGAGATTTAGGAACCAGGTTTTAAATTGCGAGACATTTCCAGGGGCAGATGTGGACTCTGACCACAATCTATTGGTTATGACCTGTAGATTAAAACTGAAGAAACTGCAAAAAGGTGGGAATTTAAGGAGATGGGACCTGGATAAACTGAAAAAACCAGAGGTTGTACAGAGTTTCAGTGAGAGCATAAAGCCGGCCGCGGTGCTCTAGCGGTTCTGGCGCTGCAGTCCGGAACCGCGGGATTGCTACGGTCGCAGGTTCGAATCCTGCCTCGGGCATGGGTGTGTGTGATGTCCTTAGGTTAGTTAGGTTTAAGTAGTTCTAAGTTCTAGGGGACTTATGACCTACGATGTTGAGTCCCATAGTGCTCAGAGCCATTTTTTGAGAGCATAAGGGAACAATTGACAGGAATGGGGGAAAGAAATACAGTAGAAGAAGAATGGGTAGCTTTGAGGGATGAAGTAGTGAAGGCAGCAGAGGATCAAATACGTAAAAAGACGAGGGCTAGTAGAAATCCTTGGGTAACAGAAGAAAAATTGAATTTAATTGAAGAAAGGAGAAAATATAAAAATGCAGTAAATGAAGCAGGCAAAAAGGAATACAAACGTCTCAAAAATGAGATCGACAGGGGTAAGATAGATACAGCTAGGGGTAAGATAGATACAGCCTACAGGAAAATTAAAGGGACCTTTGGAGAAAAGAGAACCACTTGTATGAACATCAAGAGCTCAGATGGAAACCCAGTTCTAAGCAAAGAAGGAGTATATAGAGGGTCTATACCAGGGTGATGTACTTGAGGACGATATTATGGAAATGGAAGAGGATGTAGATGAAGATGAAATGGGAGATACGATACTGCGTGAAGAGTTTGACAGAGCACTGACCTGGGTCGAGACAAGGCCCCGGAGTAGAAAACATTCCATTGGAACAACTGACGGCCTTGGGAGAGCCGGTCCTGACAAAACTCTGCCATCTGGTGAGCAAGATGTATGAAACAGGCGAAATACCCTCAGACTTCAAGAAGAATATAATAATTCCAATCCCAAAGAAAGCAGGTGTTGACAGATGTCAGAATTACCGAACAATCAGCTTAATAAGCCACAGCTGCAAAATACTAACACGAATTCTTTACAGACGAATGGAAAAACTAGGAGAAGCCGACCTCTTGGAAGATCAGTTTGGATTCCGCAGAAATACTGGAACACGTGAGGCAATACTGACCTTACGACTTATCTTAGAAGGAAGATTAAGGAAAGGCAAACCTACTTTTCTAGCATTTGTAGACTTAGAGAAAGCTTTTGACAATGTTGACTGGAATACTCTCTTTCAAATTCTAAAGGCGGCAGGGGTAAAATACAGGGAGCGAAAGGCTCTTTACAATTTGTACAGAAACCAGATGGCAGTTATAAGAGTCGAGGGACATGAAAGGGAATCAGTGGTTGGGAAGGGAGTAAGACAGGGTTGTAGCCTCTCCCCGATGTTATTCAATCTGTATATTGAGCAAGCAGTAAAGGAAACGAAAAAAAAAATTCGAAGTAGGTATTAAAATCCATGGAGAAGAAATAAAAACTTTGAGGTTCGCCGATGACATTGTAATTCTGTCAGAGACAGCAAAGGACTTGTAAGAGCAGTTGAACGGAATGGATGGTGTCTTGAAGGGAGGATATAAGATGAACATCAACAAAAGCAAAACGAGGATAATGGAATGTAGTCGAATTAAGTCGGGTGATGCTGAGGGTATTAGATTAGGAAATGAGACACTTAAAGTAGTAAAGGAGTTTTGCTATTTGGGGAGCAAAATAACTGATGATGGTCGAAGTAAAGAGGATATAAAGTGTAGACTGGCAATGGCAAGGACAGCATTTCTGAAGAAGAGAAATTTGTTAACATCGAGTATAGATTTAAGTGTCAGGAAGTCATTTCTGAAAGTATTTGTATGGAGTGTAGCCATGTATGGAAGTGAAACATGGACGGTAAGTAGTTTGGACACAAAGCGAATAGAAGCTTTCGAAATGTGGTGCTACAGAAGAATGCTGAAGATTAGATGGTTAGATCACATAACTAATGAGGAGGTACTGAATAGGATTGGGGAGAAGAGGAGTTTGTGGCACAACTTGACCAGAAGAAGGGATCGGTTGGTAGGACATGTTCTGAGGCATCAAGGGATCACCAATTTAGTATTGGAGGGCAGCGTGGAGGGTAAAAATCGTAGGGGGAGACCAAGAGATGAATACACTAAGCAGATTCAGAAGGATGTAGGTTGCAGTAGGTACTGGGAGATGAAGAAGCTTGCACAGGATAGAGTAGCATGGAGAGCTGCATCAAACCAGTCTCAGGACTGAAGATCACAACAACAACAACATAGTAGCGTCGTGATAAAATCGTGTAGCTACCACATAAACTAACCACTGTGTCATCTGGTATCTCACAGAAAGCACTTTAAATCCAGAATGTATTTTCAAGTAAACCAAAATGTTGCATTAAAATCTCATTAGTAGTACTGGTAAATGTTCTAAGTATGTGAGCCGTATATTCGTTACGTAATCGTGCAAGTAACAAGGAAGAATTTACAAATAACAACATTGTGTCGTCTGTTCACTATTACAATGCATTCGTAATTACTTGTCTAAGTTCCCTAGGTTCTTGAATGGATAGTTAACTTTAGAACATTGTTGCATGTTAACAGTTTCTTCAGTCTAACAAAGCATACTAGAAATGTGAAGTGAAAAATTTTATGGCAAAGACTAAGTTAAAAAGCAGATTATCTTTCAATAAACGGTTTTACATGTGAAATGTGGTGCAATCCATTACTCTTCTTAGTACGCAGAGTTTCAAGATCAACTCAATTATCATGTGGTATACGTCGGATTCTGTAAGGTCCATTGTAAACTAGAAAGAATTTGTGACTCAAGTGTTTCTCCTTATGTGATAATGATTGAGCTTTAATGAGAACTTTCTGACCAATGTACAATTTCTTTGCATTTGATTTACCGTGTAGTTTTCTCCTTTTGTCTGCTGCAGATTTTATATTTTTAATAGCCAAATCAATTATGTCCTTGTGTCGAAGTTTACGTGTATTCGGGAAAGGTACAAGCTCTCTGATTCTTCAGTACAAGAGTAGGTGGTAAAGCAGTGGAGTTACGAGGCATTTCATTCAACACATTTTGAAATAAGTGTAAATATGTGTCCCAATGCTGATGCTTTCTGTGACAATAAAGTCTGCAAAGCTTATTGGTTTCTTTCATAATCCTTTCAGACGGATTACAATGTGGTGAGTACAATGAAATAAAAACAGGTTTGATTTTATGATTCCGAAGAATGCGTGACCAAACAGCAGATCTGAATTGCGGTCCGTTATCTGAAATGACTTTAGCAACGTTGCCAACTTCAAGTAAGAAATTTTTAACAAAGGCGTTGGATACAGACCGTCCAGTGGCTTTACGTAGCGGAGTGAAAGAAACAAATTTTGAAGTAAATTCAACAGCGACTAGAACGTACGGAAATCCATTCGATGTTCTGACAAGGGGTTCCAAGAGATCAACAGCAGCAAATTCTTTTAATTTAGAAGGAATGATAGGAAACAATGGAGCACGATGTGACATAGTAGATGGTTTCGCCTTTTGACCAAGTTTACAAATAAACAAGACTCTTCGAATTCTCTTTTCCATATTGTTAAAATAACAAGTCGTTCGAAGAATATGATAACATTTTCGTGGACCAAAATGTGCGTAGCTGAAATGAATGTACCAAATAAGCTTATTAACAAAATCGTCTGGAATGCAAAGTACCCATAGCTTGTCATCAACAGTGCAGCATTTGAAGAGTATGTTGTTTCTAACAAGATAATAATGCCGAATCTGTGTGTGTGTCTTTTCATGCCATTTGCTTTTGATGTCTTTCCAAATCGGATCTTTATCTTGTTCGTGAGGAATGTCCTTTAAAGATGTGGTGATGAAGTTTTCAAAGGCGACTTTCTGAATGTAAAGAATACTGAAATTTTTTTCGAGGTTGCCTTCTGTGTTACTTTTCGCAAGCCCAGCCGGTGCGCGTGACAGTGCGTTTGCAACAGTGTTCTCCTTGCCGGGAATGTAGATTATTGTGAAGTGGAATTCTTGCAGAAACAATGCCCAACGTTTTAACCTGTCATGATTTAATTTTGAAGACATAAGAAATTGTAATGCACGATGATCACTGTATACTTTTACGTGCTTACCTGAAAGAAGAAACGGAATTTGTTAAATGCCCAAACGATAGCTAAAGCTTCTAATTAAATAACGGAATATTTTTTTTCAGATTCTGTTAGCACTCGACTAGCAAAAGCAATGGTTTTCTGAACAATAGTGTCATTTTCTAAGGCTTCTTGAAATAAATTGGCACCAAGACCGACTTTAGAAGAATCCGTGCTAAGGCAGAAATCTTGTGGCAGATCTGGATGAGCTAGTATTGGCGCATTAAGTAGCGATTCTTTCAAAGAATTGAATTCCAACTGTGCTTGTTCGTCCCAGTTCCAAATAGTATTTTTTCCAGTGAGAGAACAAAGTTTTGGTGTAACTAGAATTTGCATATTCAGAAAACGACGGTAAAACTTTACGAGACAAAGAAAACTGCGGACTTGTTTTTTTGTGGATGGAACTGGAATGGCTCTGATTGCTTCTAACTTTTCAGGATCCGGCTGAATGCCTTCAGAAGAAATAATATGTCCCAAAAACCTCACCTTTGACCTAGCGAATTCAGACTTTTCCAAGTTAACTGTAATTCCAGATTCTGCAAAAATACGTAACAAACTGTTGAGAATGCGATTATGTTGTTCCCAAGAGGCTTCTGCTATCAGAATATCGCCCACATGTAAGGTGATGTGACGTTTTAAGAACTCAGGTAATATGGCCCGCGAATGAATGCTGCCGAAGAAATGTTCAAACCAAAAGGAAGTTTCCGAAACTGATAACAAACGCCGAAACAAAGGAAAGCTGTGTATTTTCTACATTCTGGATGAGGTTCGATCTGATAAAAGCTGGATCTGAGATCAATGGAAGACAACACTTTTACACCATTAAGATTTCGAAGAAGTTCTTCCAACGTTTGCGGCCTGTCTGTTTCAGGAATAATGATAGTATTGATTTGTCTCGAATCTAAGACAAGCCTTATCGATCCATTTTTCTTCTCAACAACATGTAATGGATTGTTGTATGAGATTACTGCAGGCTCAATAATGCCCTGGTCAAGCATAGATTGTATTTCTGTTCTAACACGGTCCCTATAATGTGCTGGAATTACGTATGGTCTAACACAAAATTTAGTAAGTATGTATGTATTGAAATCCCTTGATTGTTCCTGTTTTGTGAGTAAAAACTGTGGAATGTGCTTGTAAAATCTCAAAAAAGTCCTGCCTATCACTGTCATCACAATTGTCAATTGTTTGAATTTTATTCTGAATTAACTCATTAGTTTCAAATATGCCGTCGATATCATCCCTGTCAGTACTTGCAGAGTGATTGTTAGTGTCAAGTTCCGTCGAAAATTCCAAACTGTTGTCCAACAGGAGGTAAAGCCGATTAATTTCTTCGTCATGGTTTGAGAGCCAATCTTCGAATTTCAAAGCTATTGACTTACCTTCTTTCTCTAAACTTATTTCAGCATCGTGAAAGTTTAAGATTGCTTTGTATTCATTCAAAAAGTCTACTCCGAATATAATTTCCGTCGACAATAATGGAACAATAAGAAAGTTCATAGAGAAGCTGTGGCTTTGGCAAAAGAATTCTAAGTTGGTTTGTTGGCATACATCTACACTTTTTCCAAAGATTGCACCTTGTAATTTAATCTTACGTAACGGAAGTGTGGGGCAATCTTTCGATTTGTTGCATTGGCTAAAGGCTGTTTCACTAATTAATGAAATGGGACTGCCAGAGTCAAGTACTGCCGCAAATTTTACATTTACTGTAATGTGAATCACAGGATATGCAATGTTGTTATGTTTTACGTCGTGTTCCTGGAGTAAGATGTCCCTAATGTCTTCCATTTTTACATAATTACTAGCTAGGGCAGCTGCGTCGTCAGTTTCATAAGTACGTTTTGTGGCTGCCAGCGGTATGAGTCATTGCCTATTGTATCTTTGTTGGCGCGCGTCGTTATTGGGATTTGGAGACCTACCTTCTACAAATTCACCTTGTCGAGAGGCCCCTGCTCTGTTTGAATCCCGCCAGTTCTGATGCAATTCAGGTCTGTCGTTACGATCATATTGTCTGTCGTCATGTCGGTAGATACCATAGTTTCTTTCTTGTCTGTCACGTGGTGGAGAATTTCTCCCTGAATCGCAACTGCGCGCTGGACCGTTGCGTCTAAAATTATTCTGTCTCCCTTGATAGAGATTATTTTGGTTCCCATATTGTCTGGTTCTCTGATTGTCTCTGTGATAGTCACTACCGCAGAGATGTGATCTTTCCCTGTAATTATTACTATTGTGCCAACAGTTGTCATACGGGTGGTGTCTGTTTTGGTCACGATTTACGTTGGAAGAATAGCCTTGTCGTGTATTATTTCTGTCATCGCAGAATTGTGACAGATGTGACCTGTATCTGTTGTGCTCCTGTTTTCGCGTTCCGCGATTGTCAGTGTCAATTTCCAGTTCTTGTAACAGTCCCTGAAAAGCTTCAATGTCGTCTTTGCAACGTCGTGCTAAAATAATATGTCGTAAATGTTCAGGCAATTTGATTAAGCAAATGCGGATGAGTTCTGAGGGGCTGTATGGGTTTGAAAGATACTGATTCTTGGGCAACATGTCTTCAAAATATTTCATAAGACTGGAAAATTAAGATTGTTTCTTATGCAACATGTCTTCAAAATATTTCATAAGACTGGAAAATTCAGATTGTTCGAAACGTTTCATCATTATGATGCTATGTTTTACTCGGTCTTGTGTAGCTTCAGACCAATACACTGAGAGGAAGGCATGATAAAATTCGCCTTCACTGTGACAATCGTGAATGACTGATCGCATTCTTACAGCTGGTTCATTCTCCAAGTAGCCCCACATAAATTCTAACCTGTGCTCCAATGACCAGTTGGGAGGAAAACAGTGAGAGAATTGATGAAGCCATGGTTGTGGATGAATGTCGTTGTCAGAATTCTTAAATGTTTTGAATTTACGTGTAGTAATGAACAGCTTATAGTCAAAATCATCGTGTCGGCGAGTCGCACATCGCTAACTGTTACTTCGTTTCGGCGGTTCTATGTCGAAATCCAATGCGCCTTGCCAATTTCTTTCATAATTTCCGAAGTGTCCTGTGTTATTATTTTGTGGTTGTTCCGTATTTCTACGTCCCTCTTCCCGTACTGGAGCGCGAGTGTCCTCTGAAATATGTAATTCTTGTATTACTTGTGCCAACTGTGCTTGTTCTTCCCGGATTTCTCTTTTGTACTGTGTATTGATTTGATTTTGATTTTGTTTGAATTTTCTAATTTGTTCATACTCTTCAGTGTCCGTGAAGGCTACAAGTCTTATGTCATTCAGATCATCATCTAACTTTGTAGATAAGTTAGTGAACTGATCTGAAAGTTCGGCTACTTTATGCGTTAGTGAAATTATTTCCTCTGTGTGTTTTTCTGAACCAAGGTTCAGAGTGTCCATTTGTGTTGAAATCGTATCTACTGTGTCCTTTAAGTTTTCCTGAGTTTTTGCAAGTTGCGTAACCGAATCGGTAGATGCAACTGAGTCAATTTTAGCTTGCAAGGTGTCGCGATTTTCATGAAAAATAGTTTGCAGTTCTTTTATGGCTGCTTCGTGGTTCTGTAATGCATTTTCATGACGCGAAAAAATGGGTTGGAAAAGTTCACAATTTGGTGTTTTTACGTCATTACAGACTTTTTGACATTTCGATTCAATGTTATGTAACTCAGTAGTTAAATCTTCACGTGTTTGTTCAAGCGTGGTGTCTAACTTCCGAAGATTTTGTTCCATTGCATCTAACTTTTGAAGCTTTTGCTGTGTTTGTCTCTGATTTTGTTCCAAGGTGACAAACTTTTGAAGATTTTGTTCCATTGTGTCTAACGTTTGAAGATTTTGTTCCATTTGTTGCATTAATTGTAATAACAATGCACTGGTGTCTGAAACATGTTCCTCAGTGTTTTTCGGCAGTGAATTTGCACCGGCAACATTCACATTTTGACAAGCGGAAAATGTGTCTTGACTCATTTGAGAAAACGGTGAGAACCCAAAACCTGAGTCTACAGTATTTGCAATATTGTGTTCTGTCATTCCCGATTCCTGAGGCGAGCTGTTGCCGACCGATCGATCGATAATGCTTCCCTGTTCACTACCTGTTTCACTGTCTACACCATTATTTGACGCCCGCTCCATTTCCCTATGCACAGTTACCAAATTACTACTTTGAACGTCTGTTAATTCATTACACAGCGGTGCTGGTAAGCTACGCTCGTCGTCACTATTATTTCTCAGTTTACTTTGGAGCCTCGTGTTACGTTTTTCACACGCCATTATTGTCACAATATTTCACACGATAACACAGAAAAGCACAATTTGAAGAGCAAAAATAAGAGAACACATTAACATAGCACTGAAAATAATATCTAGTTAATTGCAGCTGCAAAATACTTGGTGCAAATCTAGATGCATGCCACAACTGTTTTAATGTACAACAATGAAAGACTGCAACTACAAAGGAGATTCTCTCTAGAATTACGCGCTAGCAATAAACAAAATCTACAATAATTACACAAACTACAAGAAAAAATCAGAAGATTCCAGTGAGGTATCCTCGGCTAAGGGTCGCCATATGAAACGTCCCCTTAGAACAATTTTTACACGACTGTGTTTAAACTGACACACAATATTTTTAGCGCAACGCAATCTGACTTTCAAAGATCCCTACAAAAGAATGGTCATGACTAACATTAACCTATACGTTTCACAAATCACTTACCTCACAAAAATCTTCGTTTCTCGAACTACTGCAATACAGCGAGCGCCACTACTGCCAGCTAAATAAAAGATTCAAATTACGGAAGGCACTAACTACTGATATGCATAGTTAGCAAATGAAAGATTTTAATAGAGAACAAACAATGTATTTACGTTAATAGTCATAATATATATAGCAGTTCATGACATCCAGTCTTACAAATTTCAAAACTCCGCCATTTCTCTCCCCACATCCACCACTGCTGGCGGCTCGCCTCCAACTGCGCAACGCTACGCGCTGTTAACATCCAGCTGCCCAACACTACAATGGCAGACAACAATGCAAACCAGCCACAGACTGCACACACCATAGCCAGTGATTTTCATACAGAGCGCTACATGGCGTTACCAATAAGAAAACCTAAACAGCCTCCTTACAGGGTCTTTCTGGCATAAACAGCCTAATTACAATACATTGTACCATTTAGATTGCCAACGACAAAATGGGGTCCAATTATCTTTCCTCTCATAGTGCCGCACCATACATTAACCCGCCAAGGTCGCTGATGTTCCACTTATCGCAGCCATCGTGCATTTTCCGTTGCCCAGTAGTGCATATTATGCCGGTTTACGCTATCACTGTTGGTGAATGACGCTTCGTCGCTAAATAGAACGCGTGCAAGAAATCAGTCATCGTCAAGTAATTTCTCTTTTGCCCAGTGGCATAACTGTACACGAAGTTAAAAGTCGTCGCCACGCAATTCCTGGTGCATAGAAATATGGTACGGGTGCAATCGATGTTGATGTAGCATTCTCAACACCGACGTTTTTGAGACTCTCGATTCTCGCGCAATTCGTCTGCTACTGATGTGCGGATTAGCCGCGACAGCAGCTAAAACACCTACTTGGGCATCATCATTTGTTGCAAGTCGTAGTTGACTTTTCACATGTGGCTGAACACTTCCTGTTTCCTTAAATAACGTAATTATCCGGGGAACGGCCCGCACACTCGGATGATGTCGTCCAGGATACCGAGCAGCATACATAGCACACCCTCATTGGGAATTTTAATCACAATAGCCATACATTAACACGATATCGACCTTTTTTGCAATTGGTAAACGGTCCATTTTAACACGGGTAATGTATCACGAACCAAATACTGTCCGCACAGGCGGAATGTTACGTGATACCACGTACTTATACGTTTGTGACTACTACAGCGCCATCTATGACAAAGCGAAAAAAGTGGTCCAACTAAAACATTAATATTTCCTTACGTACTACACGAATATGTAATAAAAATTGGTGGTTCCTATTTAAAAAACGCAGTTGATTTCCCTTTGATCTATGGCAGCGCCATCTAGCGGGTCAACCATAAAGCCATCTGGTTTCACCCTTCAAGCTAGACGAGTTTCGTTCTTTGAAGTTTTTTCGTTTGATGCCTATTTCGTGAGATATTTGGCCCGGTCACTATCAATGGACCGCCCCATATAGGTAGTGCACGGAAGCTAAGACGAAATGGCTGCATGAACAATGTGAAGAAATCGAAAAAGAAATGAGTGTTGGAAGGACTACCTCAGCATGTAGGAAAGTCAAAACAGCCTTCGGTGACATTAAAAGCAAGTGTTGTAACATTAAGAGTGTAACGGGAATGCTACTGGTACATGCCGAGGAGAGAGCAGATTGGTGGAGACAGTATACTGATCGCCTCTATGAGGTGGCAGGTTTGTCTGATGTCTTAGAAGAAGAAACGTGAGTCGATTTTGAAGAGATAGGGATCAGTATTGGAATCTAGAATTTAAGGGAGCTTTGGAGAACTTAAGATCAAATAAAGCAGAAGGGATAGAGATCATCCCTTCAGAATTTAAAAAATCATTTGGGGAAATGGAAACAAAGTGACTATTCACGTTGGTGTGTAGAATGAATGAATCTGGCTAAAAACCTCTGACTTTCGGAAAAAAATCATTCACAAAATTACGAAGACCGCAAAAGCTGAGAATTATCGCACAATCGGCTCAACAGCTCACGCATACAAGCTGCTGAAAAGAATAATATGAAAAGAATGGAAAAGAAAACGGTATGTTAAATGACGATCAGTGTCGGTTTAAGATAGATAGAGACACCAGAGAGGCAATACTAAAGAAAGATCGAGACATCTTCATAGGATTTGTGGACAATATAAAATGGTTCGTGATGTTCAAAATTCTGAGAAAAATTGGAGTAAGAAATAGGAAGAAATATGTAATATACAATATGTACAGGAGCCAAGAGGGAGTAATAAAAGTGGATGACCAAGGACAAAGGGTTCGGATTAAAAAAGATGTAAGACACTACCGTTCAATCTGTACGTCGAAGAAGCAACGATGGAAACAAAAAAGGTTCAGGAGTGGGATTAAAATTCGTGGTGAAAGGCTATCAATGATACGATTCGATGATGACATTTCTATCCTGAGTGAACGTGAAGACTAATTACTTCATCTGCTTAATGTAATGAACAACCTAATGAGTAAGGAACATGGACTGAGAGTAAACCGAAAGAAGACGAAAGTAATGAGAAGTAGTAGAAAGGAAACCAACGATAAACTTAACATCATGATTGAAGGACACGTAATAGATGTTCAGGAATTCTACTACCAAGGCAGAAAAATAACAAATGACGGCGGAGCAATGAAAACATCAGAAGCAGAATGGCACTGGCAGAATGAGCATCGTGGCCAAGACAGATCTGCTAGTATCAATCATAGATCTTGTTTGGAGGAAGAAATTTCTGAGAATGTACGTTTGGTGCACACCATTGTATGGTTGTGAAACATCGACTGCGGGAAAATCGGAGCAGATACATTTGAGATGAGGTGCTGGAGGCGAATGTTGGAAACTTGGTGAACTGATATGGCGAGGAATAACGAGGTTCTGCGTAGAAACGGAGGGGAAAGTAATTCGTGGAAAATACTAAGAAGGGACACGATGATAAGACATCTGTTAAGACATGAGGGAATGAATTCCATGTTACCAGAGGGAGCTGTAGAGGGCAAAATCCGTTGAGGAAAGCAGAGACTGTAATTCATCCAGAAAATAATTGAGAAAGTAGGTTGCAATTGCTACTCTGTGATGAACAGATTGGCACAGGAGAGGAATTCATGGTGGGTATGTAACGTGCGCGTGAGGCACACAATACTCCTTAAAGCCTGTACTATATTAAGTGAACGGGCTTCACCTTATGAGAAAGGATTTTCGTATAGATATCGACCGCGTGTACCTGAATGGTGGCAAATCAGACTTACACCCACTTTGTAATAACAATGATCCGTCAAGTAAGTTCAAAATGCAATTACACGTCAGTATGTAGCAAAAGCAACACTGAAGATGCTACCAATTTGATAATAATACGGTCGCCAGCCTAATTAGGCATTAACTGAGTTTCTTCCCTGTACAAGTTGATGTATATTCATGCAAAACAACAAGTAGTAACACTGCATAATATAGTAGAATTTTAGAACCAGAAAATCTATTGAACTGATAGTTTCACGTTCTGTACTGATATGGAAAAACCATAAATACATAACAATACAATATAATGTATACTACAAAACTTCGTACTATCTATTGATCTAATTAAAATAGGACATAGGTTACCCTAGAAATAGCACTTTCGAGTCACACACAGTACGCGCAACTGAGGAGGACAGGACCACAAAAGTTGAAGATGTCAATGTCAATTTTGATAAAGATAAAACACTGATAAATTTTGGCTTTTATATTGACTTTAACTTTTACTGGTCAAATCAATTTAGAACACTTCAGAATTCAAATGAATAAAAAAAAGGGGGACCCTGAAACTGTTATGATCACTATATTAAAAAAATTATCACTGAAATTATTATGCGCTCAAGATTTCCAGTATATGAGTTATTACTCTTTTTATCTTATTTCCAGCTTATTTAAATACCTTTATATCTGTCTCGAAATAATTAAACTTCATTACTATATCAATTTTAAGTTATCTTTCAACTTCGTTAGCCCTTCGTTATTCATTTACTGGTTCAATAACAAATCACTTCTTTATACACCATTCTAACATAGCTAGGTACGCAAGTTATTATTATTAACACAAAATTTAATTTTTCATTTCGGGACACTCGGATTGTACAACATTTGGAATGGACCCTATCTAGGTTAGTTGTGAGGATAATTAAATGATAGGAAAGTTCTGGTAAAATTTAAGTTGTTATTGAATAGTTCACTCTCTGGTCCATACGAATAAAGTACTAAAAGTTTCAACCTGCTTGTATCGATGCGGCGGTCAGCGGGCGGCGAGATGGCGACGCACAGAGCACACATACAACCACAGCTATGGCTCTTGACGTATCGGCACTTTAATTCTTCTTTGCGTCGCAATACTTTTCCATTTAATGCCTATGGAATTTTGCCAAGCTATGTGGGATTTGGAACGGCATACCCGAGGCTCAGTGAAACTACGTATCCAGGAGAGCCTCCTCGCTCCAGAAGGTGTTGCTCAGACCAATGCCAAACTCCAACTACTACTGCTGAGCCCGTTGTGCCGTACCGTGCCGTGCGCATTTTCCCGCGCTCGCCTGCCATCCACCTTTTACCGCTCCCTTACAGACAGGGTATTCACCAGAGGTTTTGCATTCTACATATCCTAACACATTGCCTACGTATGGACCAGACGCACAGTTACAATTTTAAACATCTTACAACAGTCTCAATATTTGTTACGTTTCAATTCTATTACAATATTGCTTGACATTTGACATAAACATTAATATTCACATTGAAAATTGTTTACAGTTTCCTTAACATAATGGCATGAAACAGAAAAGAATTGAAATCAGAACATCAATTACACTAGTTCATCGAAAAATCAGATGGAAAAAAAATACTTATATGTACAGTAGTACAGCGTCGTTGTTGTTACAGGTTGCTTAAAACCAGTCCAATGAGTAATGACTCAAAAGATATTGTTCTTCGAGAGCATTTAAGTACTTCAAGGGCTAACTTGATAAAAAGTATGCTTCCCCGTCCTCCACCGTTCCTGTTCATGGACTAAGAATGCTACTTGAATCGTAAATTATCTGACGGTCTTCATGAATGCCGTTGCTTCCGCTGTATATGAGGAGGCTAATGGAAGCTTATACAGTTCGCAGTAACCAATTATTGACCACAAGAAAGCGTATCTAACGTCACCTTCTCACGCAATTCTTGAACCATCATACAATGACCGTAAAAATCGCAACATCAAATATTAATTAATACAGGTAATAAAATTTCAGAATTAAAGATGTCTAGGTAAAACATTTAAATGATTAACATTTCAAGATCACAGATTATTGTACATTATGTTACATTAATAACCAATGTAGCCTTCAGAATGTTGAATACAAGCTTACAAGCGTCTTTGCATTATGTTTTACTGGTGCCGGACGTCAGTTTGTGGGATGGAGTTCTATCCCTGTTGCACTTGGTCGGTCAACAAAGGAACGGTGATTGCTGTGTGTGGATGACGCTGGAGCCCGATGATATCCTGTATGTGCTCGCCTGGAGCAGATCTCATGATCGAGTACGGCAAAGCAACGTATCGACATTCCGTAGAGCTTGTTGGGCTACAACAGCAGTATGTGGACGAGGATTGTCCTGTTGGAAAACACTTCTTTGAATTCTGTTCACGAATAGCGGACAACAGATCGAAGAATCAGACTGATACACAATTTCGCAGTCGGGTTGCGAGGGATAACCCACGAGACCGCTCCTGCTGACATACGAAATCACACCCGATACTGTAACTCCACGTACAGATGCAGTGCGTCTAGCACTTACCCAGGTTAGATGGAGCTCGTCAAATGGCCTACTCCTAATCAATATACGGCCATTACTGGAACCGAGGAGAAACTTGTTTTCATCAGAAAACACAACAGAACTCCACCCTGTCTTGCAATGAGCTCTCGCCTAAAAGCAGTGAAGTCGCAAATGGTGGTGGATTGGGTTCATTGGAACGCACGCGACAGAGCATGTGTTCAGGAGTTGTCCTTGAAGTAAGCTACACTCCTGGAAATTGAAATAAGAACACCGCGAATTCATTGTCCCAGGAAGGGGAAACTTTATTGACAAATTCCTGGGGTCAGATACATCACATGATCACACTGACAGAACCACAGGCACATAGACACAGGCAACAGAGCATGCACAATGTCGGCACTAGTACAGTGTATATCCACCTTTCGCAGCAATGCAGGCTGCTATTCTCCCATGGAGACGATCGTAGAGATGCTGGATGTAGTCCTGTGGAACGGCTTGCCATGCCGTTTCCACCTGGCGCCTCAGTTGGACCAGCGTTCGTGCTGGACGTGCAGACCGCGTGAGACGACGCTTCATCCAGTCCCAAACATGCTCAATGGGGGACAGATCCGGAGATCTTGCTGGCCAGGGTAGTTGACTTACACCTTCTAGAGCACGTTGGGTGGCACGGGATACATGCGGACGTGCATTGTCCTGTTGGAACAGCAAGTTCCCTTGCCGGTCTAGGAATGGTAGAACGATGGGTTCGATGACGGTTTGGATGTACCGTGCACTATTCAGTGTCCCCTCGACGATCACCAGTGGTGTACGGCCAGTGTAGGAGATCGCTCCCCACACCATGATGCCGGGTGTTGGCCCTGTGTGCCTCGATCGTGTGCAGTCCTGATTGTGGCGCTCACCTGCACGGCGCCAAACACGCATACGACCATCATTGGCACCAAGGCAGAAGCGACTCTCATCGCTGAAGACGACACGTCTCCATTCGTCCCTCCATTCACGCCTGTCGCGACACCACTGGAGGCGGGCTGCACGATGTTGGGGCGTGAACGGAAGACGGCCTAACGGTGTGCGGGACCGTAGCCCAGCTTCATGGAGACGGTTGCGAATGGTCCTCGCCGATACCCCAGGAACAACAGTGTCCCTAATTTGCTGGGAAGTGGCGGTGCGGTCCCCTACGGCACTGCGTAGGATCCTACGGTCTTGGCGTGCATCCGTGCGTCGCTGCGGTCCGGTCCCAGGTCGACGGGCACGTGCACCTTCCGCCGACCACTGGCGACAACATCGATGTACTGTGGAGACCTCACGCCCCACGTGTTGAGCAATTCGGCGGTACGTCCACCCGGCCTCCCGCATGCCCACTATAGGCCTTCGCTCAAAGTCCGTCAACTGCACATACGGTTCACGTCCACGCTGTCGCGGCATGCTACCAGTGTTAAAGACTGCGATGGAGCTCCGTATGCCACGGCAAACTGGCTGACACTGACGGCGGCGGTGCACAAATGCTGCGCAGCTAGCGCCATTCGACGGCCAACACCGCGGTTCCTGGTGTGTCCGCTGTGCCGTGCGTGTGATCATTGCTTGTACAGCCCTCTCGCAGTGTCCGGAGCAAGTATGGTGGGTCTGACACACCGGTGTCAATATGTTCTTTTTTCCATTTCCAGGAGTGTATTTGCGTTATGTCGCAGTGGTGCTCAAATTATGCTGCAGTTTCAGTGCGATGCGACAGAGTCATACGCCGAACACGATGGTCTTTCTTCTGGGTAGTGTCACGTGGTTGTCCACAGCCAGGTCTTCTTGCGACCATACATTCTCATAACCACCGCATACAGCAATCTTGTAGAGTTGCTGCATTCTTCCTGTCTAATATTTCTGCAGTAACGCAGAAGAAACATCGACCATCTCGCAGCTCTAGAAGACGACCGAGTCTGTTTCAGTGAAACATCGATAATGAAGTCTACGTCGCCTTAAGGGCATTCTTAACTAACATCGTCTCACCACATCCAGTCTCAGAGATAACTAATGCTCACGATCGTTGAAAGAGGTGTTGAAATTTGTCCACTATCAGCTTCCATAATAACAAGGACACACAGACAGCAGTCGCGCTTAATTTGTCTGCCAGGCCACGCGCAAAGTTATCTGCGACACTGTGCGTCTGCAATAACAGCTCTACGTCGGCCGCTCCATGCAAATGCTGGTTGCAGGAACAGCCTGAATCGGTTAATCCTGAAGTTAGCCACGGCCGAGAGAGCAGCATGACAGGCGGAACTCTTAGAGAAAATCAGTAGGAGAATTTAAAAACACATTTATCGCCGCATATTTCTTAGCAACGACTCGACACAGACTAAAAGACAAACTAATCGACTGACACAATTTTGAAAATTCTAACTTTGGAGCATTGACTCAATCTTTTGAAAGATTGCATGATGTCATTAGCTGCCATTCTCTTTATTTCATGTACAATTGTACAATTTCGGCCTTAGGTCAATTTCAAGTATTTATGGATTTTTTTTAGTAGTAAATTATGTCACATTACGGGTGATCAAAAAGTCAGTATAAACTTGAAAACTTAATAAACCACGTAATAATGTAGACAGAGAGGTACAAATTCATACACATGCTTCGAATCACATGGGGTTTTATTAGAACAAAAAAAAAGTATTTCTAGACGCGTGAAACATCTCTTGCGTGCGTCGTTTGGTGATGATCGTGTGCTCAACCGCCACTTTCGTTATGCTTGGCCTCCCAGGTCCGCAGACCTCAGTGCGTGCGATTACTGGCTTTGGGGTTACCTGAAGTCGTAAGTGTATCGTGATCGACCGACATCTCTAGGGATGCTGAAAGACAACATCCGACGACAATGCCCCACCATAACTCAGGACATGCTTTACAGTGCTGTTCACAACATTATTCCTCAACTATAGCTATTGTTGAGGAATGATGGTGGACATATTGAGCATTTCCTGTAAAGAACATCATCTTTGCTTTGTCTTACTTTGTTCTGCTAATTATTGCTATTCTGACCAGATGAAGCGCCATCTGTCGGACATTTTTTGAACTTTTGTGCTTTTTTTGGTTCTAATAAAACCCATGTCATTCCAAGCATGTGTGACATCTTGTGCCTCTCTATCTACATTACACCGTGATTTATTCAGTTTTCAAATTTATACCGACTTTTTGATCAACCGGTATGTCATTGCTTCTACGACTCCTTACTATGCTCATAAAATAAGTCCTAGATGTTTTACGCCATTTTAGCAGCACGTTACTTTAGGAAGTTGTTCCATTGATCTTATGTTGTACAATCGTACATGAAATAAAAAGAATAGGCACCGAAAAGCATCATGAAATCTTTCAAAAAATTTATCGCTGCTGCGGACCCTATCGCAGTGAAAATTATTGACTCAATTTTTCGAACACGTGACACAACAAAATGAATATCTGACAGAACTGTACAGCCCTTCTGGTTCAATATATCGTATTTTAAGGACTACGAGGCGCTCTTTTTTCTTCGAAAAAGCCCTCCAGATTTCAGGTGGATCTGCTACAGGAAATTAATTACACAGCAGCGTACCGATGTTACGAACTTGAGTTGTAGGGATTCACAAGGTTGGTAACACAGCCTCCCTCCCTCTCACCCTGCCATCATTTACCCAGAATACTGTCTAGCCTGTGATGCGTCATTGCAGTATACGGTGCCAGTGAAACTGAACTGAGAGTAATTTGTACTGTCAATAATAGAACAATATCTTTGTTAGTAGCTAGTTTTTTATTAGAAAGATACAGTATTCGTATGAGGCGGGCTGTAAATTGAAAGTAATAGCATACGAAGAAGAACATGGAAACAGAGCAGCTGAGTGACATTTAGGACCTTCACCAACAGAAAAAAAGCCATTAGCGATTGGCGTGCTAGTAAACAACTGAAAAAAAAATGATGAATCCTGAACGCACAAATAAAGGACTGAATGCAAAATGGCAAGAACTGGAACATGACGATTTACAAGGATTTTAGAGATCAGTTCGATTTTATAAACTAGGAATTCACACCTTAGGAAAAGCAACTGCCAAAACTGTATCTGTAGCTTTTGTAAAGAATTTCTTACGAGAAGTAGGTGAGGTAGACAAAAGAATTTCTGACACTGGACCACAATTTCGATATAGTTCTTGGCTTCCCACTTTGAAATGTAGAAAAATTAAACTTCCTTGTGTTTCTCAATATCACACACAATCTAATCGCATAGCGCTTATAGTGAAGGAATTTAACACATAATGTAGGTTGTTATGTTACAAACATACTGAAGGGGATAAATGTACAGGGCGAAGATTAACAAAACGAACTGGAAATCGTTCATTGCCAGTCAGGAATCCGACTCCGCAGTTCGTCGGTTTCATTAATGTTCATACTGTAGAGAGTTTTCCAGGCTATAATGAACTTTGTGCCGAGTGACTCCACATTGCTTCCTCCTCATTTAGCGTTGAAGAACGAGCTTCCACCGCATGACAGTAGATAAATTATTTATTTATTTCTCTACAGCAACAATGTTTCCGTCAGGAAATCATTGACTTTGCAATCAAGACTATAAAACAAGCAGCAGAGAAGAGGCAACAAACTCAGAGATAAAAAAGGAACAATAAAGAATTTCACGAAGGTCAGAAGGTTTCAGTTTATTCGCACTATATCAAAAGGTAAAGGTAAGTGCCAGAAATGTTTCTGTTGTACGACAGACCTCGTCGCATTCAACGCATCATCCATGCTAATGCTGTTTCCAGAGAAATATTATAAACCATGAAAATTACAGGATTGCGCCACATTTCCAACGTTAAGGCATTTATCGATTGAGACAAGATTTTACTGGCATGTCAGAGTAGAAAATTTTATTGCGGAATGCAGAAGACTTCATTGATATTTTGCCACATTTGGTCCGCATGCCATTCGTTTTTTTTTTTTTTTTTTTGTTATTATGGAGGAAATCTGTGTTCTCAAACATGATCTGCAAAATGTGTATTTACTTGCATTTCCGTGAACAGTGTTTCATTAACACCTATTTGTTAGACTTACATAGAATTTCGTGAGTATTTTCGTTTTCTTACATCTACTTTTTCACATTAGATACTCACACTTTTATGTGTACCTTCTTTTTTGTGGAGACTGACCATACTTTTGCTACCACTGCATCTTTTTATACTGTTTTAAGACAAATCCATATCAAAATGCTACTGATGAAGTTTTCATTACAAGAAGAGAGAACATCTTATATTTTGCTGAGACAGAAAGAATTACAGCTGACTCTATCACGTGAGATTGTGTAGATGTATAGTGTTTGCTGTGTATAGAATTGGAGATCGATGATCCAGGGAGGTTGCTTTCTGTTCGATGAAGGGTGTTGAAACAGAGTAGGACAGGATCGACGCTACGGGCTGGAAGACATTAGGAATTTCTAGACATTCGGGATTTCTCTTACTAAGCAGAAACGGTGATATTGATAGAGACAGTTATGGATAAAGACAATCATGATGATTAAGATGATTCCGTGATTAAGAATTTTGCCAAGGCAAAGTGTATAACATTACGAAGTTATTACGATATGCTGCTAAATTATAGAAACCTTACTATCATTGATTTGTAGTGAATACTTTGAAATACGTAGAATGAAGCAATATACTACATATGTATAGGGGAGTTTCCTCCAGCTATGCAATGATACATCTTTTTACATGTTGCTATTTGCTCTACCACAGCGGATGTATAATTTTCAGTAAATGAATTAAGTAATAACACATTGTTGTTGCTTCCCAGCAATAGGTTGCTCTCTCGGTGGTTGCTCTCTCTATGGTTATACCTAATATTGTCAGTAATCAGCATGCTACCTAATTCGTGCACCTTTTAATCCTTTGGCTTATAATTTTTGCAAACTTTCAACTAATACCTCTATTTACTGTACTCTTTGCTTCATTCTGTTATATGTTTCATATATTCTCATAACTTCACGTTATTTAGCTCAATTGCCCTCCCTAACTTATTTGTCACCTTTGCCCTTCGTAGCCATTTCTCATCTTTGCTGTAGCTCATCATTTCATCTTACATTCATCTTTGGACACATTTCTTCGCTATTTCTTTCCTGTTCCTCTTTATTTCCTCTTTACTCAGCTTTCATGATTTCTAAGACATCTTAAATGACTTATGAAAGCTGCCTACAGTGCTATACTTAACATAATTATTATATTAATGGTACTACACCTTATAGTAACAATTTATAGAGAATACACATCACAAAGAAACTCAATAAATGACATAATTGTAAAATGCAAATACAACCTGAAAATTCTTGAAGCTAAAACAATGCATGTTACTGTGCTGCATTATATGTAAATACAGGAAGCAGTCTGCAATGTGACACATGTTGATACAAAAATATGTATATGAAAGAATTTTATAATACGCCACGGCAGAAGGAGTAAACTGAAAACGAAAAAATCGTCATTGGCATCCCACATATTTCCTGCATGTCCTTTCTCTTATTGCAGTGTATTGTCTATCCATGTGACATGCCGCTAGTGATGAATTTCATCTTCACTTCCAAAAATTTGAACTCTCCCAAACACACATACTCTTATGACATCGTTTCTCACATATGTGAAGTTTATCTAGTAGACAAGGAAAAGGCCGATTAGTTCTACAGAATTTAGTAGAAGTTAAATTTTCGTATGTATGTTGCTACATACAAAGTCATTCATCAGTATAAACAAGAAAATAACTACTTACACAAAAGCCAAATTACGAAAAGTTCAGAGAGGTACCATATACTAAAAGAGTGTATCAGTACAGAGTAGCAGTCAATGCTGAGCAACATCTTTGCCAAAATATTTTCTGAGCACAAATGTAGACCAAAATATACACTTCTCTCATTATTGTAAAGTATAGCTGTTACATGTTGCGTTGCTCCAGTGACAAAAAAGAAAATATGCTTGGTAAAAAAGTTAAATAATTTGCATCAGGTAATTAAACACTTCACATCAAGGAAATAACTGTGTTGCCTTCAGTTATATTACCTCCATTCACTATTGTTATCCAGCCACATCTTGTCAAAAAATTATCTTCTACGCTTATACACGAAATGCATCCACATGACATAAAAACTGACTATAACAAGAAACAGTATCCCTATGCCCTAACCATTGCTCACTCTTTCTGCTCATTAATCATCATAGTCATTGCCTCATTCTATTACAGTATGCATAATAAATCTGATAATCGTCATATCATGTACCTTACCAACATAAATCGCATTATTCTATTACAACATTAATCATATTCGCTGTCTTCATCTCAATACACACTTCAAATAACGATTCCCTGATCTGTTTTCGTCCACATAGACAACACTTCATAGCTGTAATGGAAAACATTAAGTTCAGTGAACGTAGCATCACTACCTCACAACAGAACCTGAAAGAAAGAAAAAGGTTCAAATGGCTCTGAGCACTATGGGACTTAACATCTGAGGTCATCAGTCCCCTAGACTTAGAACTACTTAAACCTAACTAACCTAGGGACATCACACACATCCATGTTCGAGGCAGGATTCGAACCTGCAACCGTAGCAGCCGCGTGGTTCCGGACTGAAGCGCCTAGAACCGCTCGACTACCTCGGCCGGCTGTTCCTGTAAACTTCTTACATCAAAATACCTGTCACTCCTCTTTCCACACAGCAAGATCACCATACTAACCGTCTGTATATCTCATCACAAACAGTAGAAAGTCTTAATAATCTCTATATGATCATCACTGTGTGTAGACAAAAATATTTCTCAAGTGTACAACACATTACTGATAACGTGTGTAGCCTATGAAAGATTGTTTTAAAGGATACTCTAAATGTTAATTTTATTTGAAATTATTTATTCTTATTCGGTTTCTAGAGGAGATTTCGGAGATCGTAGCAGTTTGTCTAGCACGTACGTCGTGGCAGCAAATCGCTCGAGTTGTTGCGCAATAAATAAAATTCGTTGTTCGACAAAGGTGGCCCGGATCTTTTCAAAAGTTGCCTGTCGCGCGATGGTAGTCGCTCTGGCATGCGATGGAAAACCTCTGTTTATCGCTAACTCTTACTGAGCGCTGTATTGTAAGAAATATTTGCGAATAGGTAACATGTAGTTCTGCAATCTAGGTACAACTTTAATAAATATGACAAACCTATATATGGTCTGACATGGGAAACATGATGAAGTCCCTTGCTCTTGTGTGTGCGAATTGATTCAATTTCCACTACATGGTCGTGTACAATCCTGCAAAACCTATAAAGTCCCTCATATACAGGAAGGAATTTGTGAGTAAGATACTTGCTTTTGCAAATAAACGTTAATATGTAACCAGAATTTTCTGTCCAGCCTGTAGCTTTTTGATGTGTACTTGCCCCTCCCGAGGTTTATTTCTTCTTTCTGCATCATTTTTTATGTTTAACGCAGTATCTACTACGTTCTTGTGTCGTAATATTTGTTTGCAGCTAGAAATGGTATTAACTTCCTGACAAATTCTAGTGGTTATTGATTTTTGATTACAAGTAATGCAGATAACAATGTATAATCGTGTGATAACTCATTGATAATCTCCTTAAATGTGTCAAAGTGTTTGCCCCAAGTCTGGTGTTGACGATGACAATATGTTCTTCACAACTTGTTAATTTCTCGCATTGTGCGTTCTGAAGACTGGACTGTGGGCAACAGAGTGAAATAAAAGAAGGTGCAGTTTTGTGACGTCCGAAAGAGAGTAACTTAATGTGTGAGGAAAATTACCATTCTTGGAAATGACATTGTCGATGTGACAGACCTCTCGTAGAAAGTTATTGACAAAGGCTTTGGATACTGTTTCGGCAGTAGCTTTTCGTAAAGCAGTGAATGAAATTAATTTTAAAGTCAGTTCACAAAAGCAAAAATTTATGAGAATCCATTGAGTGTTCGGCCAAAAGATCATAATAGGTCTACTGCAGCCAACTCCTTTTGTTTAGAAGGAGTTACAGGAAAATAACAGTGATCGATGTGTAATGGTTGATAGTTCAGTTCTCTCACCAAATTTGCGTGTTCCTTAAACTTTCAGTTTTTATTTTTTTTTATTTAATTTTTTTTGCATGTTATTGAAGTAACAAGTGGTGCGAAGGTTGTAATAGTATTTTCTCGGACCAAAGTGAGCATAGTTGTGATGTGTATACCAAATAAGCTTATTTACAAAATCATCGAGCAAGCACACAACCCAAAGAGTCACTGACTGTACCTCTTTTGAAATGACTGCTGTTACACATCAAATAAAATTGTCTTATTATAGTGTTTGCTTTGTCATACGGTTTACTTTTTATATATTTCCAGATAGGGTTTTTATCCTATTCCTGCACTACGTCCCGTAAAGAAGAAGAAGAAAAAATGTCTGTGAAATCTTATAGGACTTAACTGCTAAGGTCATCAGTCCGTAAGCTTACACACTACTTAACCTAAATTATCCTAAGGACAAACACACACACCCATGCCCGAGGGAGGACTCGAACCTCCGCCGGGATCAGCCGCACAGTCCATGATCACAGCGCCCCAGACCGCTCGGCTAATACCGCGCGGGAAAGAAGAAGATGTGAGGTTTTCAAAGGCTACCTTGCGTTCATATAATAAACTGTTCTCCAATTCATTTTCAGAAGTGTTCTAGATAAAAGAAAGTCCGCTGGTAAGAAAAGTTCTCGGGATAAATCAGGATGAGCAAGTATTGGAGCAGTAAGAGGTGCATCTTTCTATTTCTGATACTCTATCTGTGCTTGGTTATCCCAGTGGCATATGGTGTTTTTTTTCCAGAAAGTGAACATAATTTAGGAGTGGCAAGAGTTTTCATATTTAAAAAAACGGTAATAAAAATTTAATAAACCAAGGAAACATCGAATGTGACGTTTTGTGGAAGGAAGGTGTTTGCCCTAATTGCTTCGAGTTCCGCTGGGTCTGGTTCAGGAACTCCTGATGAAATTATATGACTATGAAATTTTAATCTTGCTTTCCCACAATCTGATTTTTCTAAGTGGACAGTGATTCCCAAATTCTCAAAAATGATCAACAAGCTTCTCAAAATACGGTTATGCTGTGATCAGCATTTTTCTGTTGTATCAACCACGTAGGATTTGTGTGTCTTTTCAATTTGACGGGTAAAATATTCAAACCTCGAATAGAAACAGCTGACGAGATGTTTAGGCCAAAAATAATTTGCGAAACTGGTAACACACACCAAAACATAAGAAAGCAGTATATTTACTACAATCTGGGTGTAACGTTAGTTGCCATATACTTACAAGGAGGCCTACAAAAGACAACATTTGCACAAAAAAGAAATTTGTAAAGAGTTCGTCTAATGTTTGTGGTGTGTTTCTGTTGAAGTAATAGTATTAATGTGTCTAGAATCTAATACAAGTCTAACCGAACCATCTTTTATCTTCACAATATGTAATGGGCTACTGTATGAACTGACTGCGGTTTCTTTGATTCCCTTTCTCCCCTCACTTCTTATCTGTAGCGCGCTGAAATGATGTATAGTTCATCGCAGAACTTACTGTGCTCGTTGACCTGGATTGAGAGCCCTTAACAGTTCTTGCACGATGTTTAAAAGCAATGTAATGTGTGCGCAGAATATCAAGAAGGTCCTTTGTGTCAGTTTCTGTAGATTGCTCAACATCAGCCAACGTTTCCTGTATGAGACTCTGTATATAGATTTCCTGGTCCATTTCATCGTTGAAGGTATGTGTACAACTTGTGTCATTACGAAAGCACTCATATGGAATTTGCGAAACAATATCTGTCAAAAAATATAAACAATTTATTTCTTCTTTCGAGACCCAGTCTTGAAATGTCAATGAAACTAACTCTCCTTCCACTCCCACTGCTTCTTCGGCATCTCTGAACTTCAAAACAGCTTTATATTTCTTTAGAAAATCTACTCCTAATATTATTCCAGTGGACAAGAGAGGAGCAATCAAGAAATTCATCGAAAATTTATAGCCTTAACACAAAAAGTCTAAATAGGTTTGATGCTTCACGTCAATATTTTTTTCCATAAAACGTTCCTTGTGTTTTAATCTTATGCAAAGGTACATTTGAACAATGTGTTGTTGTCATACTTTTCTGGTAGGCAGTGTCAGTGACCACAGAAAGAGGGCTACCAGAGTCAAGGACAATGCAATGTGTACAGTCGCCTACTGAAATCTTCATTATTGGATATACTAGAGAGTTTTCTTTGTCATCAGTCTCTTCCAGTAAAATGTCCCTAACGTTTTCAGAACGCATGTTGTTCAAAGTTTCGGCTGCGGCTTGTTTTGTGTGATCCACAGCATTGTTTGCTACCGCAGTCGCTAGTCATTGTCTCATATTGCTTCCTCGTCATTGATTACCTCCTCGATTTGGTGATCTAACTTCTAGTATATCGGTCTCACTGGGTTTGCCCTTCCCGAATTTTTTCACAGTGAACTACAATATTGACTACTGTTACTGTGTTTGTTGCTGACTGCATAATTGTTGTTGTTTTTCCAGAATTCAATCTACCTGAATTGTGCCCATGAAAATTTCCATGATTACCCTTTTAGTTATAATACTGTCTTGCATTGTAGAGATGGAGTTTGGTAGATATGATTTACATTATCAATTTACCTGAAGTGTCTGCTATTGTGATTTTAGTCAGAGCTCCAGAAATTACTTCTAGCACTACAACCATTACTGAACTGCGAGAATTGTGCGTCATACGGACGATATTGGTTATACTGTGTGCAATTGTTTCTATGATTGCGTTTTTTTGCACGAGTTCCGACAGTTTTGTTTTCACGCGGTACAAACGCGTCTTGCGTGTCATAGTTTCTCTTGTGTCTGTTATTGTATCTTTCCACTAAACCGTTACCACTGTACAATTCCAATTCCTGAAATAATGTATGAATTGATTCTAAATCATCTTCACATTTGCTGGTCAAAATTACATGTCTCAAATGAGGAGGTAATTTAATTAAACAAATGTGAATTATTCTGACGCACTGTATGGGTTTGACAAGTATTGATTTCTGCTTACCATGTCTTTGAAGTGTTTTTCTGGGATCGAGACGTCGGAATTTTCAAAGTTTTGTAACAATATAATGTTACGTTTTATTTAATTTTTCTGACTTGAGACCGGTTGGCTGACAAAAATGCTAGGTAGACATCATTTACGCTTTGGCAATCTCTCATTACTGAGCGCATTTTTGCCGCAGGTTTATTTTCCAAACAACCGAAGGGAAATTCTAATTTGTGTTCAAGTGGGCAGTTTTGTGGTAAAGAATATAGGAACTGCTCAATCAAAGCTTGTGGGTGAATATCGTTACTATAAATCATAAAATATTAGAATTTACGTACAGTCTAAAAGTGTTTGATATAGAAGTTACCATTTCTATGCCATCCAGATTATTCTCTATCGCATCACGTCGGCGATTCATTGTGGTATCAGGATGTGTGGTATTGCTCTCATGGAAAATCACGTAAACGCCATAAATTTGTAAGATCACAAAAATTTTCTGAATATGAACGTACACCGTCAAATTCGTCCTTTTCATCGCCACGCTTAAGCGTTCTTTCAAGTCGCTCGACTCATTAATAGTGTTCCTATAACGCTTATTTTTCCGATAACTTTCCCTTCATTGTCTTTAAAATTTATGAAAGACTGGTATCCTGCTGTGTCTGAAAACTGTAGTGGCGTATTGTCGTATGAATCTCTGTGTACAGTGATTGACAAATTCGCCATTTGCGTTATGAGGTCATCAACATCTTCTTTAATTGTGCCTAACTAGCCTTTTGGTTCTTCAGAATCTGGCGTCAAGATTTCCACTTGTTCGGCAATTTGTTTTACCGTTGTGTTAAGATGCCAGTTCTATTCCTTCATCTGTGTAACTATCGCACTCAGAACTACAATGCTGATTTTAGCTAACAATTCGTCCTTGTCATTAAGCTGTTTTTTTTCATGTTTTCGTGTTCTGTTCCAAGGTCCCGCACTCTTGTTACAAAACTGCTGATTATTGGTTGAAGGTAATTTTTAGTTTCTTCCCTGGGTGATTTACTCTTTTCTTCCTGTGATTTCCTCGTCTCTTCTTGTATTTTGTAGATATTTTTTACTCATTTAATCTTTTATTTCTTTAAGCATATGACGTACTGAATCTAGAAAATTTCTCGGAATCACACAGTGTGGTCCTACATAATTGTTCAATGGAGGTGATGTGTTTTGGGTACGTTCAAACGACATTGCTGCAAAACCAGATTCTGATGTGTCTGTTACCAATTATTCTAAAGTTTCTAAAGTTTGACAAGACTGTGGCAACTTTTGCAAGCTTTCGCTAGACTACGGCGACTTATCGCCGACCGACTCACCTTCAGAATTAGCGTGTTCACTACCTATCATTTGATCTGTTTCATTATTATTCGCTAAATTGGTTAATAATTGTGGATCCGCGCAGTTTCCCGCAATCTCATGTAAACTACTGCTCAAGGTGGTTTGTCTCATCCAGTACCGAAACGTTATTTTGCAACACCCCCTGTTGTCTTCTGCTGCGACGAATTTTCATGTTGTTTTCTGTTGTACCAATCACAAGGAAATCGTATTTCTTGGAAAAATGAAATGTCTACAATGACCATACAAAATGAAACTATACTATTTGTGCACACTAATGCTGAGAAATGAATGAAATCCACGCAAAATCTGTACTGTTATGCCAACTGTCTTCGTAATAAAGTAATCGATAAAGGCCACACGACGCTGAAATTAATAAATTGAACACAGAATTCTAAATCGATTGCCAGAAAAAGAGGTACAACACTAGTAAAATTAAAGCAGTGGTATTACTGCTTTCGAGATGTTCAACATTATCAGATGACGTATTACGAACAGAACAAGCGAACTATCCTGGAAAAGGTCATCAGGTGTAACTTTCCCACCATATTTGTTTCTCTCAGAAATTTAGCCCAACTCTACTTCCCACTCCATAAAACCTAAGTATTACCAAAATTATGTCCCTGAAAAATTCTATCATACTTAAACTTCATTCCTACTTTTGACTAAACAGAACCTAATTTGAAAAGAATCATATCTGATCTAAAAGCAGCTTCTCTTTATATTAAATGCGCAACGGAAGTAAAAAATTTTCTGGCCCCAATCGAATTTTCTACTTACCTCATGACTTGGCAACGTTTCTGCAGATTTCTCTAAATCATAACAGCAAGCAGGCAGTGGCTAAGCTAGATTTCTTTTTCTACATTTCCAAAATTGTTGAAAGTGGTAATGCGTAAAGATAAACAGTGGGGTGGGGAGGGTAACTCATCATCATCATTTCCTCTGGGCCTTTGTCCCACTTCAACGCGGGGTCGGCCTAGTTACTACGGATGTGGCAATATTAGTGTCAGAGGGTGCCTGGAAGCCCTTCCTGCCGCCACCCCATACCCCCTCCCCCCCCCCCCTGGGTCGGAATTAGTGTACCACAACTGTCTGCGTCTAGTGCAAGCCATGAACGAGTGCGACAGCTTTCAAATGTATGCGATTCGTATTAATTAGGCGGGACATGGGGTCCAGCCCGATATCCACGTAGTGGGATGGGGAAAAACAGCCTTAAAACCACATCCAGGCTGGCCAGCACACCTGACGTTGTCGTTAATCCGCTGGGCGGATTCTACATCTACATCTACATGGATACTCTTCAAATCGCATTCAAGTGCCTGGTAGAGGGTTCATCAAACCACCTCCACAGTTCTCTATTATTCCAATCTCGTATAGCACGCGGAAAGAACGAACACGTAAATTTTTCCGTACGCGCTCTGATTTCCCTTATTTTATCGTGGTGATCGTTTCTCCCTATGTACGTTGGTGTCAGCAAATTCTTTTCAGATTTGTAGGAGAAATTCGGAGAATGGAATATCGTGATAAGATTCCGTCGCAATGAAAAACGCTTTTCTTTTGATGATGTCCAATTCCGTATCATTTCAGTGACACTCTCTTCCATATTTCGCAATAATACAAAACGTGCTACCCTTCTTTGAACATTTTCGATGCACTCCGTCAGTCCTATCTGGTAAGGATCCCACACCGCGCAGCAGTATTCCAAAAGAATACGGACAAGCACAGTGCAGGCTGTCTCTTTAGTAGATCTCTTCCATTCTCTAACTGTCCGGACAATAAAACGCAGTCTTTAGTTAGCCTTCCCAGCAGTACTTTCTATGTCTTCCTTCCAATTTAAGTTGTTTGTAACTCGAGTTCCTAGGTATTTATTTTAATTTCACTGATTTATCGTGAAACCGAAATTTAACGAATTCCTTTTAGCACTCATGTGGATGACCTCACGCTTTTCGTTATTTAGGGCCAACTGCCAATTTTCGCACCATTCAGATATGTTTTCTAAATCGTATTGCAATTTGTTTTGTTTATCTGACGACTTTATTAGTAGATAAACTACAGCGTCATCTGCAAACAACCTAAGACGGTTGCTCAGATTGTCTCCTAAACCGTTTATATACAGGATGGCGTACGAAATGTGTTAACATTTTGGTTTTGAATATAAATTTTATTGTCAATACAATCTGAAAGGGACATATTCTACAATGAAGAGCCGTCCATGAGATTTGTTCTAACTCAGCACATGCTCAATATGTCCACCATTTCGTTTCCTAACTTCCTTCAAACGAACACTGAAGTTACTGATTACCCTACGGCGCATGTCTTCCGTAATTTCACTGCAAGTTTGAAGAATAAGTCTTATGAGTTCCATTAAATCATGTGGACGTTTCGGGTACCTCCAAACAAAAAACTCTCATGGATTGAGATCTGGACTATTGGGGGGCCAATTTTGTCCGTCACTGAAGTGACCTGCAAACCTGACTGAAATGGTCCGCATGTCGAAATGCTCGTGTAAAAACTCCAACACAGTGTTTACAGTATGTAGCCTTGCTTCATCTTGCATGAAGCACTGCGTGTTGAAGGGCAAGGCAGTAGCAAGAAGCTGTGGAACTTAATGGAGCTCAGAAGACATATTCTTCAAGCTTGCATTGAAGTTATCTAGCTGACAGTAATCATTCGTAGCTGTGCAGTGCTGCAGTCTAACCTCAGACTCGTATTCTTTAAAAATAGTAACAATATTCAAAATATATATTCTCTTCTCTTTCTGATGTATTCATCTCAACCATCCTTGTTGACCTTTACAATCAGTGTTTCTTCATCTATCAGACAAGATGACAAGTCACCACAGCACTATGGAACACGTCAACCAGCTACCACACATCAATTTAGAATGTATCATGCTGTGCAGAGGAAAAGACTGTGCCACGACAAGACCAAAGATTGTTTAACAGTAACGTAAAGTGCTCTCTCTCTGATACGCACAACGATGACATACAGAAACTAAAAGACATTACCACGTTACTCATAGCGCTTAGACTACATCTTGTAATGTTAACCACTTAATATGGTATCTAGACAAATGTATTCCTGAAGTTTCGTTTCACTGCATTTGTTTGGTGTTGAGATTTGTTTCCCGTAGGTATAGTGAGGACCTCGTCAATTATGTACACTTAATAGTTAAAGGTACAAAAACTGTGTGGAGCTAGAATTTTTTTCAATACGGGTATTGTTTTTATTCAAGTCGTGTTTTTCTCACTTTATTACACATACATTTGTGGTGTGCGTACTGTAAGACCTTCGGTACACACACCATCAGATTATTTGACTTGTCGCTCTAACGAAGTAGGCGAGTGTCAGTAATATGTCTCGTGGTCTTATTGTGCCGTGTTTATCTTCTGCCGTTAGGTCAGGCGATAGAAATACCACTTGCATGCTTAGAGTAGCAGATTGACGGCGACCAACTTTAAACGGAACTTGATTAATTTTCACACACATTTATTAAAATACTAACAAGCATAAACCTAACGTAACTTGATTCTGGATGCTATTTACAATTGACAATCTGAAGTTCCTTTGGTCTTGGTACGTTAATCTTATTCTCACATATCTCTGATACTTGACAAAGTGTCTATACATTTATCTTCATGGCTATGTACAGGAATAAGATAATCTTCTTAGGTGCAGACTGAAACTTGACTATAGACTGGTACAGACTAATGCATACTGGTACAGACTGGTGTAGGCAAATGCAGACTGACTGATCGGAGGTCTGTACACTCGTTATCATACCTTGCACATTCAGGTATCACTGCGCAAGTGTGATCCGCAAGGAGAAAAGGTTCTACGTTAGCAGCAATCTCATTGGCTGCGTTACATATTAATACGCGGATCGGCGGAAGCAGAATTTGGTCCGTCTCTAAGGCAGCGCCATCTCGTAGTGCGGAGATGGACAAGGGCTGCGCCTGCGCTGTTGTGCTTAGTGGGGCGCGCTCTAGTGGGAAAGTTGTGTGCGCACTGACTACGTGGAACTATGTACACAACAACATTCCTGTATTGAAGTAATTATTTCAAAACAAATTAAAAGTGACAGGTGCAGCCCATGTTAAAATACTCACTTCGCAGGGCGTCCTGGAGTGCACAAAGCATTGTACAAGGTCGTGGCTATTTCTGAAACACATAAAGACAAATTATTCTTAAATTAAAATAATTTCGGAGCCATAACAATGGGCTACTGAAAAATACCTCGAATGAGAAATGGCACCAACTTGAAAACATATAAGTATCCTGGCATGTTCTTCTAAGTTGAAAAGTTTAATAGTATATTTTAAATTTTAATAAAAACAGCTCTTCTTAATGTCCTCTTAATTTACATACCTTTCATTTAAAAACAAATCAAATAAATCCGTAAATCTGTCAGACATTCCTTGCTCTGTGACGGTAAAGCATTTTCCTTTGGACAATTCCGCGATGTTTTCGCTGTTCGTCCTTATGAGTGTGTAAGAGGGGAGGTGGTGCTGGGAACTAATTATTGTGAAAGAAACTGATACTTTATGTCGTTTCCGATTTGATTAACATTGAAGTTAGGCAGCCATGTCGCAGTGCGCGGCAATTGAAGCACCCTGCTAGAGGCGGTGGTGGCAAATGTGTTTTTCGACATTTTAACTGGTAACGAGCATTTGAACAAGTTGTTACTTACGAACCATCAAATCAAATGGCTCTGAGCACTATGGGACTCAGCTTCTGAGGTCATTAGTCCCCTAGAACTTAGAACTAGTTAAACCTAACTAACCTAAGGACATCACACACATCCATGCCCGAGGCAGGATTCGAACCTGCGACCGTAGCAGTCTCGCGGTTTCGGACTGCAGCGCCTAGAACCGCACGGCCACTTCGGCCGGCTACGAACCATCATATATGTATGTGCGTGCATTACCGCATTTTAGCGCGTCAAAGTGCATGAATTTGCACTCTCAGCTAAACAACACAGAGAATCGAATTTTTTTAACAATTATTTTTGCAGCAGAACCTCCAGTGCAACATTCTTACAGGCTTTCGAGACTGCCTCTGACTACCCAGCACATGCCGTTTCAACAGTTTTTGGCCCACAATGAAGATGTTTCGGTACCAGTTTCCAAATGCTAGCGCTAAATCTGTCGTTGTCATTTTGGTATTCGCACCCCTGCACCAGTTAAGCAAATCTTCATTCGACAGAAATTCGTATACTGGTGGAATATTTTTTGAACTAATTCATTGAGGGCCCACAGCAGCCTATATCTCGGCTGGAGCACGGTTTCATTCAGCACGATGAAGCTTCTAAAGTACTTTCACAAGCAAATAATGCATTTCTACGCACTTTCTATATACTTGAGGAATGCCAATTGTTTGAAAAAGGTCATTCTTTTCATCCCGTTTAAATTATACGCATTGGTAAATTTGCTGGTAGAAACGACTTAATCTGCACAGTATTGTCGAGGAGGCCGGAGGATCACTCGCTCGTAGCAATTGACTGGCCCGCCTCCGGACGTTGCTTTGCGTCGTCAGCTCTGAGTGGTGCAGTGGCGTGAAGATCTTACGTTAGACCAGCTGTATTATGCACAATGGAAAGAAGTGCATTTGCAGATAATGTTACTCCTTGCATTTTCGCCCGACAGTCTTTTCCTTTACGTTGTTGTTTTTTACTTACTTGTCCCTTCCATGCTGAACATGAGAGTTTAGAGAAGGAAGTGATTAAAAGAATTTGTGTTAATGGAGTGAGACACAGCGTCTTCCCCTTAGTCAGCTAAGAAGGACTTGCAATTTCGGCGGCCGAACACCCCGCATGGGGTCTCCCGGCCTACAATGCCGTACGATCATTTCATTTTTACCTCATATTACGCCAAACATGGTGAAAGCGTAGAGCTGTACAGAAGAAATGATGGGGAGGGTTTCTGCGGGAAATAGAGCATTTTGAAAAGGTGAAGCAGTTACTGACACCTAGAAGAATTGCAGAGGAGCTGTGTAAAAATGTTTGGAGTGTAGAAATCATGGACAGTTAAAAAGAAACAAGTAAGATATTCGGAAAGTTTTGAAATGTGCGTATGGAGAAGAGTACATAAGCTGAAGTTGACTGACAAACTTAAGAATGAAGAATATTTAGGAAGAAAATTATGGATGTAATCGGAAACACGAAAAAATCTATGCTGGGACAAATACTGGGATAAATACAGTGCAGGAACTGTCTGCGATAAAGAATTATGGAACGTAAAGTGATAGGAATGAGGTAGGAACAGAACTGGAATGTTAGATGACATCAGAACAGGACGAGGCCAGATGCTCGGTGCAGGACTCGATGACGAGCCTCCAGCTGAAATCTGTCATCAGGCATATACACTGAAGAGAGAAAGAAACGAAAGAGAGGATGGTGGAACGTAGTTCTCACTCGTTCACCAAAACTTAGAGCTGGTAGTTCAAAGAAGACAATAGTTCACCAGAAATGAATGTTGTGAGTTCAAGGAAGAAAATATATGTCATGAATCACACAGAGAGAGACGGTTCTGGCTGATTACATATACGGCCAGCAGCGCGCAATCGCAGACAACATCACTTTCCGCAAGCGATCAAGGGTTAGTGTTGACTCGACGGCTACTTTCGACGAATTGGTTTCCATTGTAGGTGAGTAAAATGATCCTGTCTGGCATTACCTTCCTCAGTTCGTCACTTAGTTAACAACTCCGTTACCACAATAGTTGCTAGAAAGAAAGGACGCAGTACAACAAAATAACATAATATATGCCAAAATTTAATGAGGGTGGAAGACGATACCAACTCACCACGCATGTGTGTGTGTGTGTGTGTGTGTGTGTGTGTGTGTGTGTGCGTGTGTGTGTGTGTGTGTGTGTGTGTGTGTGTGTGTCGGTGTCTGTTTGTGAAATCACGCATGGCAGATTTAATGTGTTTGTAGCGGGAAATATTGTGTAGCTGATACGATGAATGAGTTATTTTCAGTGTTTATGTTAACTCAACCTGAAACTAATGCTACTGCTGTTAACGTGCACTGGCAACGCATTCGCAACTATAGACGGGGTCTGAGGCGACAGGGCTCGGTATTTCTGCAGGAGACTTCCAACGACTTGTTGAGTCCATGCTACGTCGAGTTGCTGCACTAAGCCGGACAAAACGAGGCCCGACACGTTATTAAGCGGTATCCGCACGACTTTTGTCACGTCAGCGTATAATGCTACTAAGCCATAGTTTAAGCATTTAATTTACGTTTTAAAATATGTTGTAATAATAATTTTGGACATGATATGTAGTTTGTACTCATTTCGAATCGTGAGGAAGAATGCAGCAGTAGGCCGACGGCAGCATCCTCGTCCTTGCCACCAGAGACGATAAGGCGATCCCTGCCACACAGCAAGCGACCGCCAGCATGTAAAATTAGATCCTGCCGGCGACTGCTGAAAAATTTTCCCCTGAATACAATTAACTGATAGAAATAGTGTAACTGATGAAAAATGAATTAATTTGATTAACACTTAATGATATTATGAGTCAGAATATTTTTTGACATCTTGCTGTAGCTATCTATGGTGAACCATTGTGTAATTCCTAACGCTGTAATAAAGTCTACATGAAGTAACTTATTTCTTCGCAATATCATTCAAGAAAAGGACTGTGATTAATTATCTTACAAGACCTCACTGAAAGTTGTTTTACTTATATTGATTGATGAAAACTGGAGACAACTGAAAGTAATTAGAGATTTATGGTTTACGCAGAACTTAGATCGACTCCATTACTGACTATTTTTTCACCGATGTTAACATTTTTACTAGGACAGTTGCAAGTATTTTTGCTCAATATAAAGTCTCTCGCTGTTCGGACATGCTAACTGCTGCTCATAAAACTTACTTGCCTGACTTCAAAAATTTTGTTGTGGCCTACATCCTGGTGAACAAAAATCCGAAAACGACTAGGAAAATGTCAATTTAGAGCCAAGTGCAAGGCTGATAAACTGAATGTAGAACTTCTGGAACACAGAGTGTGTCCAAAAAATTGAATCGCCAAAGATACAGATATGTAAACAGCGGTCACAAACGCCGATATAAGACAACAAGTGTCTGCGCAGTTGATAGATCGGTTACTGCTCCTACAATTCCAGGTTATGAAGGTTTACGGGAGTTTTAACTTTGTGTTATACTCGGCGTCCTAGCGATGGGAGACAGCGTCTCCGAGGTAGCGATGAAGTGGGCGTTTTGCAATAGGATCGTTTCACGAGTGTACCGTGAATATCAGGAATCCGATAAAACATCAAATCTCCGACATCGGTTCGGCCAGAAAACGATTCTGCAAGAAAGGGGTCAACCACGACTGGAGAGAATCGTCCAACGTGACAGTAGTGCAACCCTTCCTCAAATTGTTGCAGATGTCAATTCTGGGCCATCAGCAAGTGTCAGCGTGCGAACCATTCAACGAAACACATAGATATGGGCTTTCGGAGCCGAAGGCCCACCAGTGTTACCTTGACGAGTGCACGACACAAAGCTTTACGCCTCACCTGGGCCCGTCAACACCGACATTGAACTGTTACTGACTGAAGATATGTTGCGTGGTCCGACGACCCTCGTTTCCATTGTATCGTGTGGATGGACATTTCAAACAGGAGGGAGAGCACAAGCCAATGTTACAGGTAGTACATTATCTCAGGCACACAAAGTAAGGTGGCTTGGGGAATACTGAATTAAATGTCTACATCAACTGAGTAAGACTCTACATTCGGGTTCCGAACTTTGCCACAGATTACAATAATTACCATTTGGCTTTCATTCAGTTTCCTCCCTTTAATCCGCCCTTGCACGACTGTACTGAATGTCGCTGAGAGTTCGTCATTTCAGCACGCAAGGTGTTATTAGAGTCTCGTGGTATGATATCATTATTCAGATTTCATAACTGTCGCTACAAATGAATTAAAAAATCGACAGTATCATATCAGGCTGCTGTACTTCCTGAACTTCATCCACCGGCAATTAAATATTATTTATTACTCACGAAGATATAGATAAAGAGGGGAGGTGTTATTATCAGTTAAGTGAGACGAAGTGGATAGCGATGGGGTCTCACATGATTGACGTTTCTCCTTGTTGCATGGGGCGTAAAATTATCTACTCTTAAAGCAGCTACACTCAAGCTGGCTTTCTGAATGAGAAAGCGTGTGTAACGTTTTGCTGTGTACACGATGTAGACGGCGCTACTCCTATCTACGTTGTGTGTCTGTGTGAAATGATTATCATTTGGATGTCCTAGAATGTGGTACACTCCATGATAATTTGATGTCGGTTGCCTGCTGCCTTCGTGGTGTTGTACATTTGATAGCCTGCACCCAAATTTGTGAAATACGTCTTACTTAAGCAAAAATGGTTGCAATTCTGCAAAATGCTAAACAATATGCAGTTGTAACCATTGTTAAAGATTACACATAACCGTTGCTTAAATTAATATTACAGTAAAAACAAAATGGTAGAGGTTGAAAATATCGCTTTAGTTGTAAGTTACTTTATTGTCACACGAGCGGTTTCGGACTGTTATAAGCCAATCCTCAGGTGTAGTAGCTGTGCTGTGGTCCCCGAGCGCCGCGTGTACCAGGCGTGGTGTGCTGCCTATGGTAGCTCATTGGCAACACACCGTGACTGGTAAACGCAGCCCTCGGGGACCATAGCACAGGTACTACACCTGAGGATGGGCTAATAACAGTCCGAAACCGCTCGTGTGAGAATAAATTAACTTACAACTGAAGCGGTATTTTCAACCTCTGCTATAATGCTCAGCTGCGGATATTCTTCCAACAGGATTGTTTGTAAAAACCAAATGATCATTTTAGTTTACAGTGCATTTAACGTCATATTATAAAAAAAAAATTATAACAGATTTTCCGTACCACAAGATTCGAAAATGAAGTGGTGAATTTCGTATGCTGTTCTCTTCTTAATGCAGGGCCGGCCGAAGTGGCCGTGCGGTTAAAGGCGCTGCAGTCTGGAACCGCAAGACCGCTACGGTCGCAGGTTCGAATCCTGCCTCGGGCATGGATGTTTGTGATGTCCTTAGGTTAGTTAGGTTTAACTAGTTCTAAGTTCTAGGGGACTGATGACCTCAGCAGTTGAGTCCCATAGTGCTCAGAGCCATTTAAATCTTAATGCAGGGATGCGAGATATGCGGACTTACAGCACTGGCTCCGATGTGTTCCAAAAATAATATACGTATTTCGAACGCACGCATTTATTAAACAGTAAGACATACAGCTGTGAAACTTGGCACTCATACTTACGATTCTCTAGAATTTAGAATACAGATGTTCAATATGCTCTCCAATTGCAACACGAACAACTTCACATCGTTACTCGAATTCCTCCCATGCTCGGGTAAGCATATCCATCGTCACTAATTTTTGCCAGAACAGGACCGGTTCTTCAACTACCTATTTTCATAAACGTTGTCCTTGATGAAACTCAATTATAAGAACTCACAGGGCGTCAAGACCAGTGGCCATGAAGGCCACTTGAGAAATGCTAAGGCCGGCCGCTGTGGCCGAGCCGTTCTAGGCGCTTCAGTCAGGAACCGCGCGACAGCTACAGTCGCAGGTTTGAATCCTGCATCGGGCATGGATGTGTGTGATGTCCTTAGGTTAGTTAGGTTTAAGTACTTCAAAGTTCTAGGGGACTGATGACCTCAGATGTTAAGTCTCACAGTGCTCAGAGCCATTTGACCCACTTGAGGAATGCTAATTCGCAGTTCGACGACCAATCAAATGGTTCAAATGGCTCTGAGCGCTATGGGACTCAACTGCTGTGGTCATTAGTCCCCTAGAAATTAGAACTACTTAAACCTAACTAACCTAAGGACATCACAAACATCCATGCCCGAGGCAGGATTCGAACCTGCGACCGTAGCAGTCGCACGGTTCCGGACTGCACGCCTAGAACCGCGAGACCACTGCGGCCGGCGACGACCAATCCACGGGCTAGGTAGAGTTTCATTCAAATGCTCATGTAATTTGGAACACAAGTGGGGGAGTGCTCTTTGCTGCTCAGAATTGAAGAATTCGTTGTTCAGCCTCGGAAACAACAAGTTTTCTAAAACAACAGTACGCTACTACTCGTCAACATTGTTTCCATCAAAGAGGAAAGGGCCGCAAAGAAAATTGTGGGATATCGCAGGCAACGTATAGGCTTGGTGGATATCGTAGTTGTTCCGTGTGTGCTTGTGGTTTCTGTAAGCTCCAAATTCGAGCACTGTGTTACTTTACTTTTCCACTTAGGTGAAAAGTCCCTTACCACTGAACAAGGTATGTTGTAGGAAATTGTCATCATTGTCAATTGCATTCTGAATCTCGTCAGCATACGCACACGTTTGCGTTTGTCGTTATCATGTTGAACCTGTAACAGCTCTACCGTGTGCAATTTCTTAAATAACTGACGTAAGACTACGTTGGAAAGAGGACTGAATTAGTGTGACATTTTCGTCGGAAACGCGAGTGCGGCTAGGACTCTTACCTTTACATATACATCCATTGTATTCAAACTGTCAACATCTGCGAATGTTCCATCCCTTCGGAGAATCAGTTTGATACTCGAGTGTACAAAATGACTTCCACTGCTGAGTAACTATATTGCAACATGTGACGGTAAAAAAAATATAGAGAAGACCACCGAAATCTAGCGGCAATAAACGCAGACTTGATGGTATACTTGCTCCTCCCATAATCGAGCCGTGGAGCCGAAATCGAAAGTATTGGCTACATACATTGTAGAGCCAAAGAAACTGGTACTACTGCCTACTATCATGTAGGGCCGCAACACGACATGGCATGGAATCGACTAATGTCCGAAGTAGTGCTGCAGAGAAATGAGACCATGAGTCCTGCAGGGCTGTCCATAAATCCGTAAGAGTACGACGGGGTAGAAATTTCTTCTTAACAGCACGTTGTAAGACATCCCAGATATGCTCAATAATGATCACGTCTGGGGAGTTTGGTGGCCAACGGAAGTGTTTAAACTCAGAATAGTGTTCCTGGAGCCTCTCTGTAGAAATTCTGGATGTGCGGGTTAATGCATTGTCCTGCTGGAATTGTCCAAGTCCTTCGGAATGCACAATGGACATGAATGGCTGCATGCTTAGGTACGTGTCACCTGTCAGAGTGGGATCTAGACTTATCACGGGTCTCAGATCACCCCAACTGCACATGCCCCACACCATTACAGAGCCTCCTCCACCTTGAATGGTCCCCTGTTGACATGCCGGGCCCATGGATTCATAAGGTTGTCCAAATATTAGCTGGCTTCCCGATCAGCCAAAGCAGCAAGCGTGTCCCCCAGGGCACTATCTGCTTTGTCCCCATTATCATAGCTACAGTTGTTACACTGCTTACCTAGGATTAAGGAGCATCTCCAAATAGTTTGGGCACTTTCACGTGACGCCACTGAGAAGTGCTTCTCTGCTGCGCCTAAAATTTCCCACAGCGCCTTTAAAAAAGGAGCACTTAGAAAAATACAAATCATATTTTGCTTTGTCACCGTCAAAACAAAGTCTATTTTGAAAAACTATTTACTCTTTTGCGTCTGCTCTTAAGGGTGGTCATCAAACTAAATGAAGCTAAGAACAATAGTTACGTTTTCTTTTTTTCTTCTGATTGGTTTGGTGCGACCAGCCACGGATTCCTCATTTGTGCCAACCTCATCATCTCAGAGTAGCACTTCCAACCTTCGTCACCAATTGTTTCCTGGATGTATTTCAATTTCTGTCTTCCTCTATAGTTTTTGCCTACTACAGCTCCCTCTAGCTCCATGGAGGTCATTCCCTGATGTCTTAAAAGATATCCTGTCATCCCACCATTCTCCTTGTCAGTATTTTCCATATACTTCTTTCCCCTCCGATTCGGTGCAGAACATCCTCATTCCTTGCCTTATCAGTCCACCTAATTTTCAAAATTCGTCAGTAGCACCACATCTCAAACGCTTCAATTGGTTCACTGGCATGAAATGCTGTGCTCCAAACTAACATAAACAAAAAATTTCTTCCTCAAATTAAAACCTATGTTTTATACTAACAGACTTCCTTTGGCCGGGAACGCCGCTATTAATCTGCTATTGATGTCCTCCTTGCTCCATCATCAGTTATTTTACTGCCTAGGTAGTAGAATTCCTTAGTGAGATTTTCACTCTGCAGCGGAGTGTGCGCTGATATGAAACTTCCTGGCAGATTAAAACTGTGTGCCGCACCGAGACTCGAACTCGGGACCTTTGCCTTTCGCGGGCAAGTGCTCTGCCAACTGAGCTACCCAAGCACGACTCACGCCCCGTCCTCACAGCTTTACTTCTGCCAGTACCTCGTCTCCTACCTCCCAAACTTAACAGAGGCTCTCCTGCGAAACTTGCAGAACTAGAACTCCTGAAAGATAAGATATTGCGGAGACATAGCTTAGCCACAGCTTGGGGGATATCTCCGCAATATCCTTTCTTTCTGGAGTGCTAGTTCTGCAAGTTTCGCAGGAGAGCTGGTTCACTAACAAAGCATTCAAGTGCAGCAGCTCTCCTGAACGGCAGGGAGTGACACACCACCGGCTACACACAGCAATAGATGGGACGCAAGTGTACCAGTCCCCGGTGGGGACTGATGCCGACGCAGGGTCCATAGGCAGCCAGTGGCGGACCACTCCACGGCTCGCTACCATGGGCAGTCGTCTTGGCTCCCAACACGCACTGGAAACATCCAGGGCGAGGGCCGCAGTTTCAGCTCCAAGACTGCGGGCGCTTATTGTCACCGCGTTCTTAGCCACGCTGGCGATTAGCACGCCAAGGGTCGCCTTGCAGCAGGCGACAGTGAGGCGGCAGTGGCCAGTGCATCCTGATGTCGACACAACTCCGTGGCAGTAGAAGGCCGACACACAGCATGGCATTGCACAGGTCACTGAGACCGCCATTCCATGCCAAGCTGTTTTACCGAGGGCAAACTGGTGTCCTCAGCATTGCGGGACCCGGTGACGCAGTCCGAGAGGAATGGGGGCACAGTAGCTGGAAATAATAAATCATTTGGGAAACTCAGGCGAGTCTTAATATAGTGCCTTATACCTCTTCCCGCTACATTTAATGTTGCAGTTACATTCGGTGTCAAAAGTTGCCACTACATTTGGTGTCAGAATAGCGGACGTCATCTGTACAATATGACGTTTGAGCCCAACACCTGCATTACAGTCACAAGATGTAGTGAGTTTTGTCCAGTTTTCTTTTTAGTGTTGGACGTTTTCTTTCTTTTTTGTGTTTTTGAGTATGACTCATGGATGGCCATTGCAGATGTTTCGCATGGGCATAGTAATTTTATTGTCAGAGTAAGTGTTCATGTGTTTGGGGGAGCAATATTTATTATTTTTTCGTGGCATTTAACTACTTTTGTATTGGTTTAAGTATGATGTTACTGGGCATGATGATACTGAGGTTTAGCGAGTAAGGTTATTTTTGTACTTAATTGTTTTGTTTTGGAATTAACAGGGAACAAAGCAACCCAATGGCAGAGTCATGAACGCGAGGTTTGTCAGAACCAGAAGCAGTACGAATTTTGTAGGAAAAGGTAATACAACTGACAGCAGACAATATGGAGTTGAGGAGTGAATTAACATCTAGAAGTGAGCGGGAAACCACATCGAATCAGTCGTTGTTGCCTAGGATGCCGCAGCAGGATACTTATGCTGCTGCCGTGAGTTTAATTATTCTGTTTTCTTGAAAGGCATCTGAGGATGTGCGTTCGTTTGTGGGGGACTAGGAAACTTCAGCTGTGATGAATTGTTGGTTGGATGAACAGTTGTTACATGTAGCCATGATTAGAGTAACGGGTCAAGCGAGGACATATGTAAGGTGTTCTGAGGCCTTAAGGAAGGCAGGAAAGTTTAAGCAGTAGAAGGAGGGACTTTTACAAAGGTAGAAGAAACAGAATAGCGCTCGGTACTGTAGGGAGAGGTTGAGTACAGTGACAAAGAGACAGGGGGAGATGGTAGAGACATTAGCAGACAGTTGTTGTTGTGGTTTTCAGTCCTGAGACTCATTTGATGCAGCTCTCCATGCTACTCTATCCTGTGCAAGTTTCTTCATCTCCCAAAACTTACTGCAACTTACATCCTTCTGAATCTGCTGAGTGTATTCATATCTTGGTTTCCATCTACGATTTGTACCCTCCACGCTGCCCTCCAATTCTACATTTGTGATCCCTTAATTCCTCAGAAAATGTCCTACCAACCGGTTCCTTCTTCTGTTCAAGTTGTGCCACAAACTCCTCTTCTCCCCAATTCTGTTCAATACCTCATCATAATTTATGTCATCTACCCATCTAATCTTTAGCATTCTTCTATAACACCACATTTCGGAAGTTTCTATTCTCTTCTTGTCCAAACTGTTTATCGTCCATGTTTCACTTCCATACATGGCAACACTCCATACAAATACCTCTTGACCCTAAAATCTATACTCGATGTTAACAAATTTCTCTCCTTCAGACACGCTTTCCTTGCCATTGCTAGTCTACATTTTAGATCCTCTCTACTTCGACCATAATCAGTTATTTTGCTCCCCAAATAACAAAACTCATTTACTACATTAAGTGTCTCATTGCCTAATCTAATTCCCTCAGCAACACCCGACTTTATTCGACTACATTCAAGTATCCTCGTTTCGCTTTTCTTGATGTTCATCTTATATCCTCCTTTCAAGACAACTGTCCATATCGTTCATCTGCTCTTCCAAGTCTTTTGCTGTGTCTGACAGAATTACAATGTCATCGGCGAACCTCAGAGATATTATTTCTTCTCCCTGGATTTTAATACCTAATACGAATTTTTCTTTTGTTACTATTACTGCTTGCTCTATATACGGATTGAATAACATCGGGGAGAGGCTACAACCCTGTCTCACTCCTTTCCCAACCACTGCTTCCCTTTCATGCCCCTCGACTCTTATAACTGCCATCTGGTTTCTGTACAATTTGTAAATAACCTTCCGCTCCCTGTGTTTTACCCCTGCCACCTTTAGAATTTCAAAGAGAGTATTCCAGTCAACATTGTCAAAAGCTGTCTCTGAATCTACAAATGCTAGAAACGTATGTTATCCTATCCTTATCTTTCTTCTAAGATAAGTCGTAAGGTCGGTATTGCCTCACGTGTTCCAACATTTCTACGGAATCCAAACTGATCTTCCCCGAGGTCGGCTTTTACTAGTTTTTCCATTCGTCTGTAAAGGATTCGCGTTAGTATTTTGCAGATGTGACTTATTGAACTGATAGTTCGGTAATTTTCACATCTGTCAACACCTGCTTTCTTTGGGACTGGCGTTATTATATCATCTTGAAGTCTGAGGGTATTTCGCCTGTCTCATACATCTTGCTCATCAGATGGTAGAGTTTTGGCAGGACTGGCTCTCCCAAAGCTGTCAATAGTGCTAATGGAATGTTGTCTACTCCCTGGGCCTTGTTTCGACTCAGGTCTTTCAGTGCTCTGTCAAACTCTTCATGCAGTATCATATCTCCCATTTCATCTTCATCTACAACCTCTTCCATTTCCATAATATTTTCCTCAAGTACATTGCCCTTGCATATTCCCTCTACATACTCCTTCCACCTTTCTGCTTTCCCTTCTTTGCTTATAACTGGGTTTCCATCTGAGCTCTTGATATTCATATAAGTGGTTCTCTTTTCTCCAAAGGTCTCTTTAATTTTCCTGTAGGCAGTATCTATCATACCCCTAGTGAGATGAGCCTCTACATTCCTACATTTGTCCTCTAGCCATCCCTGCTTAGCCATTTTGCACTTCCTGTCGATCTCATTTTTGAAACTTTTGTATTCGTTTTTGCCTGCTTCAATTACTGCATTTTTATATTATCTCCTTTCATCAATTAAATTTAATATTTGTTCTGTTACCGAAGGATTTCTACTACTGGTCGTCTCTTTACCTATTGGATCCTCTGCTACTTTCACTACCTCTAGCTACCCATTCTTCTACTGTATTTCTTTCCCCCATTCCTGTCAATTGTTCCCGTATGATCTCTCTGAAACTGTGTGCTACCTCTGGTTTAGACAGTTTATCCAGGTCCCATCTCTTAAATCCTCACCTTTTTGCAATTTCTTCAGTTTTAATCTATAGTTCATAACCAACGGATTGTGGCTAGAGTCCACATCTGCCCTTGGAAATGTCTTACAGTTTAAAACCTGGTTCCTAAATCTCTGTCTTACCATTATACAGTCTATTTGATACCTCCTAGTATCTCCAGCATTCTTCCATGTGTACAACCTTCTTTTATGATTCTTGAACCAAGTGTTAGCAATCATTAAGTTATGCTCTGTGCAAAACTCTACCGGGTATCAGACAGAATTAGAGAAATTAACGAATTCACTGACAAGTTTGGTCAGAGTAATGAAGAGAATTGTGTTCTGTTGCAGCAGGCTGAGCAAAGGGTGCTTGATGTATTTTTTGAGTCGGTTACCAGCGCATATATCGTGGAAAATGCGTGAAGGGACTCCAAAAGATTTTTATCTGACCATTCAGCCAGAAATTCAGCGTGAGGAAAAATAGACGTGGCAAATGGGGTATGTGATAGACAAACAGTGTTTTAAGTGTGGTCATACAGGACATGTGCAGAGGCATGGTATCCAGTCACTGAGGAATAGAGGAAGGTGTGAAAATAAGCAGCGTGAAGATGGAGTGGAGTTAGTAGTGACGGACATAGTTAATCAACAGAGGGGGCTTGAGACTCACCTAAGGGAACTCCAGTTTAATTTCAGTGCTACAAAAACGTATGCAGAGGTGGAATGTTCAGTGGTAGGATCCGTAGGAACTATTGTTTAAGGTCTTGTTGGACACAGGGGCACAAGTGTTACTAGCTACTAAGAGTTTAATGGGAAGAAGGAATTTAGACCCACCACGTTATAGGTTACATGGAGTGGGGGATAAGGAAGTCACACCATTGAGGTAAGTGATAGGTGACTTTCGCATAGGGTAAGTCCGATTTGATGCATGCATGGAGGTAGTAGTACCATGCGTAAGCGAGGGCTACGACATGATCCTAGGGGTAGATTTCTTGCATCAACATCATGCCAAAATTGACCTTGGAAAACGAACTGTGAAACTTGTTGGAATGTTATTTCATCTAGGGGAAACTGTTGTCGATGCAGAGCTGTCATGAGGGGCATTCAACGTAATGAACAAACCAACTGAACTGCGTACATTAGTACGTGTGTCTGGTGGCACCGGGAAGTCGCTTTGGGTAAGCGTGGAGTCTAATCTACCTGTGTGCACAGTATGTGTTATTGAACCATTGGAGGATAATGATGTTTTGGGTCCATTGGGTTGTTTTGTGAAACGTAGTATTGTACGTGTACAGGAGGGGAACGACGGGTGAGTAGTTCCCGTGAACGTGAATAATTTTAGCGCTGTAGACACGGATTTGAGAATGGAGTTTTAGTAGAAAATTTGGAGGTACCAGATGATAAAGTCTGGGGTGTTCGAGAGGTAGGCGTAGCGATCAACCACTAACTGCCGATAGAAATGCATTTCGTGACAAAATTAAGTATTTGAAAGGAGAAGAAAAAGAACACTTGGAAGAATTATTGTGGGAATTTAAGGATTTTTTGTTTCCGCAAGGGCAGTTGCCAGCAACTCAATTAGTTCAACATAGGATACTAACAGGGAATGAAGCACCTGTTTACCGTAAACCATACAGAATACTGAGGTATTTGCAGCCGATTGTGGAGGATTTCATTGATCAGCAGCTTGCGGATGGTGTTGTAAAGCATAGTAATAGTTACTGGGGAGCGGGTATTGTCATTGTGCCAAAAAAATCAATGAATGGAAGTAAGAAATACAGGTTCTGTTGTGACTACTGATAACTGAATAAAAAGCCAGTAATGGACCCTTACCCCATTCTAGACATATCAGAGACTTTGTATCACTTAGGACAGTGCCAGTACTTTTCTCCCTTGGATTTGACAAGTGGTTATCACCAGTTAGAGAGGATTGTTCAAAAACTGCGTTCTCCACTCCTGGAGGCCATTACCAGTATATCAGAATGCAATTCGGTTTGGAAAACGCTGCGGCTACGTTTCAGAGGTTGGCAGACCGTGTGTTGAGGGGTTTGACACCACGGCAGTGTCTTGTCTATTTGGATGAAATTATAGTGTTTTCAAGAAATATGGAGAAACATAGACAATTGTTAAGGGAAAGTATTTACGAGATTAAGTGCAGCTCGTTCGACGATGAGCCTGCAGTAGTGTCATTTTGCACTAGAAGAAGTAAAATATTAGGATGATATTATCAGTATGGACGCAGTGCAAACAGATCCGAGGTCTGTACACGCTGTAACGGATTCTCGGGAACCGAAAACAGTTAAGGAAGTGTTGTCATTCATCGGAATTTGCAGATTTAGCAAAGCCATTGAAGCGATTATTATGGAAGGGTGTGAAATTTGAGTGAACATAAGACTTTCGGAAAGCGTTGGACAAACTGAAAGTAGTGTTAACATCAAGACCGGTTCTTGTGTTTCAGGTTTTGAATAGTTTATACTAGCATGCAGTATGGTGTGTTCTTAGTCAGGAAATGTATGAGAAAGAACATCCTGTAGACTATACATCTAGGCAGTAGAATTCAGCAGAGAGGAATTACTCAACAACTGAGAGGGAGATGCTTAGCACAATCTATGGAATCACATATTTTAAATGATACTTATACGGAAGAAAATTTCGGGTAGTGACAGATCATGCTGCATTGAAGTGGTTATTGGAGTTGAAGGATCTGTCCAGTAGACTCGCACAAGTCTGGGAAAAAGCACAGTAATGCGGATGCACTAAGTAGGAAGGTGGCAAAAATAGAAGGATACGTTGTGACCTTGCAGTATGGCACGAATTACAGGATGCGGACGACGATTGTAAATTGTATCGGACACAGCCACAATTTAATATGTACGACGGTCTTCTGTGCAGGAAACGAAGTTATTGCCAAGGGTAGTAGTGCCAGCGAAGCAGAGGGATGAGGTTTTAAAGGAAGCATATGATCACATGTTATCTGGTTATGGCCGGTGTAGAGCAACGAATAGAAGAGTGGCAGAGAGGTATTGGTGGAGAGGTTGAAAGTGAATGTGGACCAGCATGTCAAGAATTGTATACCATGTGCGCAGAGAGCAGATTTGAGTCGGAAACAGGTACAGGTACAACGACTGCTGGAAGTGATATGTTCATTCGCTATGTTGGGGACTGATGTCTTAGGACCTTTCAGGTGATCACCATCGGGGAACAGATTCGTTCTGACAACAATAGACCATTTTTCGAGGTATTTGGAGATGGTGGATATGCCAAATCAACAGGCAGCAATGGTCACTCAAGCGTTAGTAAACAACTGGGTTTTGAAGTTTGGTGTACCGGAGACAATAGTTACTGACCAAGGGACCAACTTCATGTCGGATTTCGTGAAGGAACTGTATGAATTGTTGAACGTAAGGAAGTTGAGGACGAGCACGTTGTATCCACAGGCCAACCGAAGGACAGAACGGCTACACAGATTAATCTGGAAGATGCTGAGTTTTTATGTGGATTCTCATCACCATCAGTGGGACGAGTATATGAAGCATATTTTATGTACATATAATGCAAAATTCGTTTCAAATACCAGTTTGTCTCCGTATGAGTTAGTGTACGCTCGAAAAATGCTGTCACTATTTGATTTAGTGAAGCTACAGAAAGGAAGGCCCTGTGAATTTGTACGCCAGTTCGCAAGATTATTTCGGGATTTTAGGAAACGGGTACAAAAGACAGTAGGGTTGCTTGGGAAAGGCAGGAAGACGCAGTGAAGCGGAAAGGAGATTTACCGCAGTATAGTGTGGGGCAATGGGTAATGCTGTCCAGCCCCTATATGCAAAAGGGAAAACAAAGAAGTTCCTCACGAAGTATCAAGGGCCATACCAAGTTGTTGAAACCACACCTCCGTTAATGTTAAGTTTCAGCTGCCAACTATAACAACGATGGTACACATTGGTCGGTTGCGGCTTTTTAAGGGTTGTCCCGATGTGATTCCAGGCGTGTCACAGGAAGGAAACGGGAAGAAAGAGAGAGTGAAGAGAGCTGCTAAGCAGAGAGGTAACCAGGAAGATAGAGTACATCATGAAGTACCGTATGCGTTAAGATCCAGAAAGTAATGAAGTACATTACTGGCCATAAAAATTGCTACACCAAGAACAAATGCAGATGATAAACGGCTATTCATTGGACAAATATATCATATTAGAACTGACATGTGATTACATTTTCACGCACGTTGGGTGCATAGATCTTGAGAAATCAGTACCCAGAACAACCACCACAGGCCGTACTAACGGCCTTGAAACGCCTGGGCATTGTGTCAAACAGAGCTTGGATAGCGTGTACAGGTACAGCTGCCCATGCAGCTTCAACACGATACCACAGTTCATCAAGAGTAGTGACTGGCGTATTGTGACGAGCCAGTTGCTCGGCCATCATTGACCAGACGTTTTCAATTGGTGAGAGATCTGGAGAATGTGCTGGTCAGGGCAGCAGTCGAACATTTTCTGTATCCAGAAAGGCCCGTACAGGACCTGCAACATGCAACTGTGCACTATCCTGCTGAAATGTAGGGTTTCGCAGGGATCGAATAAAGGGTAGAGCCACGGGTCTTAACACATCTGAAATGTAACGTCCACTGTTCAAAGTGCCGTCAATGCGAACAAGAGGTGACCGAGACGTGTAACCAACGGCACCCCATACCATCACGCCGGGTGATACGCCAGTATGGCAATGACGAATTCACGCTTCCAATGTGCGTTCACCGCGATGTCGCCAAACACGGATGCAACCATCATGATGCTGTAAACAGAACCTGGATTCATCCGAAAAAATGACGCTTTGCCATTCGTGCACCCAGGTTCGTCGTTGAGTACACCATCGCATGCGCTCCTGTCTGTGATGCAGCGTCAAGGGTAACCGCAGCCATGGTCTTCGAGCTGAGAGTCCATGCTGCCGCAAACGTCGTCGAACTGTTCGTGCAAATGGTTGTTGTCTTGAAAACGTCCCCATCCGTTGACTCAGGGATCGAGACGTGGCTGCACGATCCGTTACAGCCATGCGAGTAAGATGCCTGTCATCTCGTCTGCTAGTGATTCGTGGCCGTTGGGATCCAGGACGGCGTTCCGTATTACCCTCCTGAACCCACGGATTCTATGTTCTGCTAACACTAATTGGATGTCGACCAAAGTGAGCAGTAATGTCGCTATACCATAAACCAAAATCACGATAGGCTACAATCCAACCTTTATCAAAGTCGTAAACGTGATAGTATTCATTTCCCCTCCATACACGACGCATCACGACAACGTTTCACCAGGCAACGCCGGTCAACTGCGGTTTGTGAATGAGAAATCGATTGGATACTTTCCTCATGTCAGCACATTGTAGGTGTCGCCACCGGCGCCAACTTTGTGTGAATGCTCTGGAAAGATAATCATTTGTATATCGCAGCATCTTCTTCCTGTCGGTTAAATTTCGCGTCTGTAGCACATCTTCGTGGTGTAGCAATTTTAATGGCCAGTAGTGCATTTGTAGTTTTTTGTTTTCTTGTTATGTATCATTAGGTTTGGGTAGATTAATTAGGCATTTTATTTTCGTATATGTATTTTCGAGTATAGCCTGCTGCTGACAGACGTCTTTTTGAAGAGGGAGGAAGGGTTATGGTGATTCCTGTCCTCAGGTCACTGAAAAGAGGAGCATTGAGGAAGTTGGTAGAAATAAATAACTGAGAAGGTATTGCTGATCTTGGCAGTTAACAGCCAGTACACCGAGATGACATGGGAGGAATTACGGAGCTGCCATAAAGGAAATGCAACGATATGTCCAGCCAGGGTGGTACGTACCAGTCCGGACACATGCATGGTGCAGCTATTTTTAGCCAGGGAGAAAGGAATAGACTGTCCAAGGGAGCCAAAATTGAGCTTGCAACAGGAAGGATCCGTTGGAACTTCTCCACCAATGAGAATTTGGTATTAGTAGCAAGTTGTTTTCAGCGGGGAGTATTTGCAGAAGCAAAATGTATAGTGCTCGGGGGGAGCGTAATTTTAATGAATGGAACAAAGTGTAACAGAACAGGACCAACCTTCCACCTTCCACCAGCGTCAGTTTCAGGAGTCACGCAATTGAATGTTACGCAGCAGCAGCTGTACCGGCCAGAAGCCAATTTAGAGTTTTTGACAAGGCAGAATCTGACCTTCTTAAATTAAACTCAGGATCCAGGGCTGTTGAGATCCGTAAACCAGTTCATTTTAGAGCAAGAGTGACGCATATCAGCTGATCAGCTTGAGTAACATGTCGCTCACTAGAGGGAAAGGCAATTGCAAATAAGGATCATTTTGAGCACCTCTGTGCCAAGTGTCTTCGCAGCCTTAACTTTGTTATGTGTTGTTTTCATTCTGATCAGGTGGGGAGCCAATTGCAAGAGGAAACCAAGGGTAGTCCAAGTCCCTGAGGCGCTGAGGTGGCAGAGGCGGCAGAGGCGAAGGCCGTTGAGTCGGCTGCCAGCGCATCCTGACGTTGACACTACTCTTACTACAAGGCTGACACACAGCGGGGCGTTGCTCGGGTCACTGAGGCAGCCAATCCGCGCCAAGACGTTTCACAGACAATGAAATGGTGTCCTCAGCATTGCGGGACCTGGTGACGCAGACCGAGAGTAACGGGGGCACTGTAGCTGGAAATAATAAATCACTTGAGAAACTCAGATGAGTCTTAATACAGTGCCTTCTACCTCTTCCCGCTACATTTGGTGTTGCTGTTACAGTCGGTGGCAGAAGTTGCCACTACATTACCAAGATCCTGAGAAATCGACTGAAAACCAAGTCAACACACACTGACTGAAAACAGCAAAACGAAGCCGCTAAAAGTTGTCATATCCTTTGCAAAATATTATAATCCTAGGGAGGCAGAACATACCTTTTATAGGGCATCGCGATGATGGCTCTGTTCTCAGGATAGATCCCAGAATATCAGACAAAGATAACTTTAAAGAACTGATGAAATTCCTTGTCGAAAGATGTGGAGATAATTAGCGGCACAGTATAACTCTGGCAGCAAAAGTCGTACTTTCCTTAGAAAAACTGTACAAAATGATTTAGTCGAATTCTGATTCTAGATCTGGGTCTCCTATCTCTTCTAAATTGATTACTGTTTCTTATTCTATCACATCGAACATATCTTCTCCCTCATAGTGGCCTTCACTGTCCTCTTCCCACCTATCCATTACCTCCTCATCATTTCGCTGTGGAATTCCCGTTGCACACTTCATGTTACCACCCTTGCTTTTAATTTCAACGAAGGTTGGTTTGACTTTCCTGTGTGCTGAGTCCTTCCAAGAATGATTTCTTTTTCGATTTTTCATACCGCCATTTCGTCTTAGCTTCCCTGAGATTCCTATTTATTTCATTCCCCAGTGACATATTTCTGTAATCCTGAATTCCCATGAACATTTTTATACTTCCTTTTCTCATCGATCAACTGAAGTATTCCTTCTGTTACTCGTGGTTTCTACGCAGTTACCTTATTTGTACCTATGTTTCCCTTTCCAACTTCTGTGAGTGCCCTTCTCAGAGACTTCCGTTCCTCTTCAACTGTACTGCTTGCTAAGCTAGTCCTTATTGCTGTATCTACAGCCTTAGAGAACTTCAAGCGTATATCCCATTATTCCTTAGTACTTTCGTATCCCACTTATTTGCGAACTGGTTATCCTGACTAATCTCTTAAACTTCATCCATTCTTCAACACTATTGAATTATGGTCTATGTCTGCTCCTCGGTACGCCTTACAATCCAGTATCTGATTTCAAAATCTCTGTCTGACGATGATGGAATCTAACTGAAATCTCGTATCACCCGGTCTTTTCGAAGTGTACTTTCTCGTCTTGTGATTCTTGAATAGAGTATCTGCTATTATTAGCTGAAATTTATTACAGAACTGAATTACTCTTTCTCCTCTCTCATTCCTAGTACGAAGCTCATATTCACCCGTAACACTTTCTTCTACTCCTTTCCTTACGTTTGCGTTCCACTCTCGCACAGCTATTAGAATTTCACCTCCCTTTATGTAATGTATTACCTTCTCAGTATCCTCATATAATTTCTCTATCTGTTCATCATCATTTTGCGATGTCGGCAAGTGCACGTAAACTATCGTTGTCGCTGTTGGTTTGCTGCCGATTCTGATATGGACAATCCTATAACTGAATTGTTCACTTTCTGCTGCTGTTGATATTACCCTATATTCATCCGACCAGAAATCCTTCTGTTATTTTCCATTTTACTTCACTGAACCCTATTATATCTAGACTCAACTTTTGAATTTCCCTTTTCATATTTTCTAGCTTCTCTACCACGTTCAAACATCTGACATACCACCCCCCGATCCGTAGAACGTTATCCTGTTGTTGGTTACTCAATCTTCTTCTCATGGTCACCTTCCCCTCGGCAGTCCCCTCCTGGAGATCCGAGTGGGGGACTATTCCGGAATCCTTTGCCAATGGAAAAATCATTACGGCACTTTTTTTCGATTACAGGATACATGTCCTGTGGATAGTCATTATGTGTCTTTAATGCATTGATTTCCATTGTCTTTTGTATCATCACGCCGTTGATCATCACTGATTCTTCTGCCGTTAGGAGACGTTTCCCACCCCAAGGATAGGAACGTGCCCTGAACCTCTGTCCCCTCCTCTGTCCTCTTTGACAAGGCCGTTGGCATAATGAGGATGACTTCTCAAGTCTTCGGCCACCAATGCTGATTATAATCAACTTTATGAGCGGTGGTGGGCTTAGAACCCGAGACCGACGACATTTTGATTAGTAATCAAAGACGCTACCCCTGCTGTTAAAAGAGCATAAATCAACCTAACAAGAAAATACAAGGTATCAAATAAGAATAACATGGTACGCAGTACCAACTCACAAACGCATTGCACTTATTTTACATATTTATTCAACAACACACACTGGTACAATCTGTTTATTTTATATAAGAACTTTTTACAAAGTCAGAATTTCTTTTGAATACTTTATTGAAACAGATTATTTTGACCAAAAATACACTTTAAAAATATCATTAACAACTTCACTAAGAGAAAGTTTAACAAGCCCCAAAATTTTTAATCCATTACAAGAAGACTGCATTTACCGATGCTTCTGCATCTCAGACATGGGGTCAACATTAACCAATTGAAACAAATTCCAAACTTGCCCACGTTGTGGCTCACGTTCTGCACGTTTTAACCGAAAACAAGCCAATGTAACCTTAAGTGGAATATGCAACAGAACTCATTTTAATATCACACAAGCTTAACATTTTCATCACAAGAAGGAACTAGTGATTCAGGAAGCTGATGTGACACATTAATAATTTTTCATATAAATTCAGATAAATTAATAGTTTACTAAATTAAAGATATAGCAGTTCAGCTAAAATTAACCTTGATGCCTTCCTTCTTTGACAGTTAACACGCTCGCCCACAGCCATTCAGTGTCACCCAAAACACGTTCATGTTCCAATGCTATTGAGGGAGGGATGTTTTAGCTAAAATTAACGACATATTAGCAGTTCATTTCGAGGATATATGAATGTGTAGATACCATGATTAAATCAGTGTAACGGCTCATTGCGTGTTCTAAAGGGGGCCACGAAGTAAGTCCATATTACAGGTGGCAAGTGAAGCCGACAGGAATAACCATATTCGAAATATGCCCCCGTTCGAAGAGCATTTCTTTCACGGCATACGCCAAATGAAAATCTGAATGCAGTCACAGGATAGTACCTTATAAACCACTATTGTTGAGCAAACAACGTTCCACACATTGCTCAGACAACCTCCGCAAATCGTGCTGTCCACGCTTGGGCTGTCCAGTACACAAATTCATCAAAAACAGGCGGTAAAGTCCCTAATGTACAACAGCATCGGATCGTGGCTTCGAAAAAGAGCTCACCGCTTCGCAAGCCGAACATCTCCCTCCGTGCAGTGTACTGCCGAGACCATCTGTGCCAATCTCAGAGTTGAGCTTACCGACCATTCCGTGTAGGAGGGCGTGATAAGACCTTCCTCCACACTGTTGGCTCCGTGACAGATACAAACATGTGAGGGCAACCGGCGTATTTCCGAGCCCCTAACTCTAAACTGGCCACAGCGTGCTTCCTGTCCGCTGGCATTTACATCAGTCTTCTCTGACTGCAGTATTCATCCTCTTCGAAAATTGATAATTCAAAACCACAGATCAATCTTTGTACCTGTATGTACGCTAACATTCCTTCTGTCACGGCCAAATACGAAGCTCACACAATGAGCTAACCCACAAGATTTTTTTATCCATCTCAGCACATTACCAATGTAACCGATATATTCGTCTTCAGAGATTCAGCAACTGTACTGATGTTTGAGATGATTCCCATTTACTGTTCGGTCTCAGTTGCAAGTTTTTGATTAGATTACATGTTTCAGTGACTCAGTATCATGTTGAGAACCTGAACACAATATAAATTAATATGTAGCATCTAACACTTTACAGCAAGTAGCAAAGAAAACAGTTTTACGTAAATTTATAATTTATTTAGGTTGTTGCTTCAGCAACCCGTCTTGTCTACTCGGAATGACTGCGGCCGATATTTATGCATCCACAGTTCCTGGCCTATACGTTTATTATGTTAACCAAAAGTTTTCTCTCAATATTAATTTTAAAACTTCCAGAGTACGGCCTTATGATTTTATGCTCCCAAAATTTCACACTTCGAATATCTTAAGACACTTTATTTCTGATTTTATAATGTACTATTTTATCCCCTGAAGGTTTTACGCATCCATTCTGATACTTGAACACAGGAGTTTCTGCATAATTGATATTTTGCAGTTTTAGTATAAGACCCTTTCTTTTCCAACCCATAGTATCCCTGCCACTATCCACCCCTCTCACCCCCCAACCCCCCTCCGCCCCACACTCCCATTCCTTCTTCGCCAGCTTTCAGTCTCCCTCACTCCATTTCACAAGATCAGTATTTCCTGCCATTTACACTTTACATACTCATTCTTCCAATTTACTGGTATTGTAACGAGAACTTCTGCAAAACTGATATTCTATAGTTTTAGAACTACGCCCTTAACTGTACCAGAAATTTATTTAAAACACTGGTGGAAATTGCAGAACACAGTACCCTGATATGTTGTTCCAAGTGTGCAAGACGTGTTGCTAACTCAACTTCTTGGGTAAATTCTATATTTATTCACAGTTCTTTATTGTTTACTTATTGTAAATTATTGGATGCTACATATTTGGTTTTACTTTGTTTTAGATCTGATGATGATCATGAGTGATGGGTACATGTAATATACTTGAAAATTTACAACTGAAGTGGACTAAAAAGGATTATTACATTCAGTACATTATGTTTAGCAAAATAATTACTTGAAACACAGGCAACTATACACTGAATCACACTTAACCCTAAGTCGTGACTTGCTTACCAGTCTGGGGCCTTCTGGATACTCAATGTATTTTTCCTGAATTTCTCTACATAGTAGCGAGAAGATTACTAGCATTAGGTTCTTTGGATATCGATATTGAAACTAAATAAGCATTTCTGATCGGTTACTTTGTAGTCAAACCTGATAAACTGAAAATATGGGCAAATCAGTTCCATGATATTGCACCAGTAAAAATTGCAGCATAACTTTCGTCTGTTGTCCACATTTAAGAATATGATTTCTTTCGGTAGAACTCCATTAAATGCTCTCAGTTTGATAGAATCTACAACTTTCCAAATTGTCATTCTGCCGCGAGCAGCATTTGCGTTGAAATACCGAACAACACATGATGTTTCTGCATTGATGAAGATGCGTTTCATAGTATCTACAATTTTGTCAGCAGAGAACATGCGGATCCCTTCGGACATTGTGGGTTCATGATCACTTTTGTATGTTGGCTAGGGTATTCTATGACAGTACTATACTGGCGGCTTTAAGTTATCATTGACACTGATGTCGTTGATTTTCGTCCTGAATTTGCAATAAACTCAACCCCTTCTTCGTAATCCCCACAGTAATTTTCGTGGGAAAGTGTCTTTCTTCTGAATTTATTTAAAGAAATCCTCCGATACTACTCTGGAATAAAGTCCTCATCACCTTCGCTCAAGACATCTTACGGGGCACTGAGACCGCATTCATCCAATATCCGGAGAACGTCATCATCAGAGATTTTATTGTGTGCATTTTTGAAAATTTATAACGTTCACATTGCGAAAAACTATAAAAACCAGTATCAAAACGTACAACGTAGTATACCAAGCAGAGTCATTCCAGGACCCAAGGTCAGTTTATTTTATTTTATTTCATTTATATTCTTAACGAATGCATCACCGATCAAATTATGTGATTTATATCATAAACCGATGTAGGACACATATAGAAATCCTGGATAGATTGTATCCTACAGCTACAGTAGGATCGCTAAAAATCTGTCTGGAGTCCCTTGCTACGTTAAGGATAAACAAGATGTTATACTACCAGACCCTCGCACGATTTCTGCGTGTCTTTCTCTCCATGCTGGCTGAAAGTTAACCGCTTACTTTCTAGTCAGATTTTAATGACCATACCCAACCTAACATTACCATAAGACCACAACATACACATCTAGAAAGCAAGTAATCAGTAGTCAGTAACCAAAAACTTTTACCAATTCTGGACGGTTTCGTGTACATGTGGACCAAATGACATAATATGGCAGAATGGTTATTTAAAATTCGAACGAACGTCAAAGAATACTGTAAAAATCGATAATCAGTACAACAAAAACTAAACATTGCTGTCATAAAACTCCCTATACCTGATGCAGTGAAACTTACTGTAGCATATACATGTCCACATACTACAGCTGAAGACTAACAATATACAGAAAAATTTGTCATCCTCTATAATTGCACTATAACGTACAACGTCTCAATACATGCAAAACAGCACATCATATTTATTCATCTCAGGAATATGAGGAAGCTTTTTCGGTGACTTAACACTACATATCTATACAAAAAGCGATGCACTCGAAGACGAAAGTGAATGAAGCATGTAGAAAAAGTTATTTAATCCCTAAATAATCCTCAACAGTAAAAAATCACTGAACACCACGAGCATTTGTCTTCGAGGATACACAATACCATAGCACATAAACTACACATATGAAACGATTATCGCTGTTTCATTTATACTTAAGAAATTTCTATACATGCAACAAGAACATTTAGGATACCTGACATGTAAAGACATGTAAACTTTAACACGCAAATTGCTTGGCTCATATCGCATGAAAATCTGTTCAAAAGGAACCCACAAACTGCCAGGCACCTTTCACAGGGAAAGATCTTTCCCTAAATGAACACGCAAATATCTGATAGATCAAAACAAATGTAATATCTGTTCCAAAAGAGAACAAATGGCAAATCTGTTGAATGTGAACACGTCTACATTGAGAATCTGTACAATAAAGGAGTAGCCAAAGGAGGTGGGGTTGGGGGTCCACGGGGTCCTTACTCTCCTGTCACATAAATGATGATAGGCGCACCGACAAAAGATGCATCTGGTGGAACAACGACGGTATGGTGTACTACGAATTTCTTCTCCAAGGTGTAACCACCACTGCTGACATTTATCGTCAACAACTGAAACATCTTGCAGACACAATTCACGAACAACAACCAGGAAGACTGCGTGAAGTGGTGCTGTTCCACCGTAACGCCTGCCCGCATTCTACTTGATTGACAAAAATACTATATAAGAGATGGGTTGGGAAGTCATTCCGCACCCACCTTATTCATCTGATCTTGCGCCCTCAAATTTTCACCTTTTCCGATTTCTGTCGAACAACCTTCATGACACTTTCATTCCGGATGAACTTCAACTCCGAACATGGCTCGACGAGTTCGTCGCCTCAGAACCACGTGATTTCTACAGTCGCCGAATCAAAAAATTACCCTGGCGTTGGTAGAGTTTTGTAAGTGTTGGACGAGAATATATTATTTAGGATTATACGTATATGTTGTTTTTTTTTAAACGAATGGAAAAACGTTACTAACTTCACCACCCCAATAACTGAAGCCAGCATTTCCATCTATAATTCAATCTTAAATCATACCTGCATTCTTGCACTATCAAATGTCTAAACATGCTCAGTTAAAGAAAACACATACAGTGGAGAATTCAATCTTTTGTTGTAATGCATTTTATTTTAGAACAATGCACCACAACCAGTTTTTTCAAATTTTCCACCGAATTTGGGTAGCTCTGCACGCTGTGCCACTGAGCAAGCAACTCCTTGATTCGGGAGGCGAGGTAGATTGAGTCCATCCGTAGTCGGCCACCTTGAAAATGGTTTCCTGTGGCTTCCTACTTTCAATTTAGACGAATGTCGGGGGTGGTCTCTTATCGTAGGACACAGCCAATTCCTTTGGAATACCTTTCATTCCTGAGCCCGTGGTCTATGGGTAGCGTCTTTGATTCATAATCAAAACGTCTTCGCTCCCGGGTTCGATCACCGCCACTGCCTAAATTTTGATAAATAATCAGCATTGGCGGCCGAAGACTTCCGGCATAAGAAGTCAGCCTCATTCTGCCAACGGCCTTGTCAAAGAGGGCTGAGGAGCGGATAGAGGTTCAGGGCACTCTCTTGTCCTAGGGGTGGGAAATTGCCCCTAAAGGCGGGAGAATCAGCAATGATCAACGACCTGAGGATGCAGAAGGCAATGGAAACCACTGCATTAATGACACGTAACGTGTATCCACAGGACATGTGGCCTGTAATTGAAGAAGTGTCATGATGATCTCTCCATTGGCAAAAGATTCCGGAATACTCCCCCATTCGGATCTCCGGGAGGGGACTGCCAAGGGGGAGGTTACCATGAGAAAAAGACTGAATAATCAAAGAAAGGATAACGTTCTACGAGTCGCGGCGTGGAATGTCAGAAGCTTGAACGTGGTAGGGAAACTAGAAAATCTGAAAAGGGAAATGCAAAGGCTCAATCTAGATATAGTAGGGGTCAGTGAAGTGAAGTGGAAGGAAGACAAGGATTTCTGGTCAGATGAGTATCGGGTAATATCAACAGCAGCAGAAAATGGTATAACAGGTGTAGGATTCGTTATGAATAGGAAGGTAGGGCAGAGGGTGTGTTACTGTGAACAGTTCAGTGACCGGGTTGTTCTAATCAGAATCGACAGCAGACCAACACCGACAACGATAGTTCAGGTATACATGCCGACGTCACAAGCTGAAGATGAACAGATAGAGAAAGTGTATGACGATATTGAAAGGGTAATGCAGTATGTAAAGGGGGACGAAAATCTAATAGTCATGGCCGACTGGAATGCAGTTGTAGGGGAAGGAGTAGAAGAAAAGGTTACAGGAGAATATGGGCTTGGGACAAGGAATGAAAGAGGAGAAAGACTAATTGAGTTCCGTAACAAGATTCAGCTAGTAATAGCGGATACCCTGTTCAAGAATCACAAGAGGAGGAAGTATACTTGGAAAAGGCCGGGAGATACGGGAAGATTTCAATTAGATTACATCATGGTCAGACAGAGATTCCCAAATCAGATACTGGATTGTAAGGCGTACCCAGGAGCAGATATAGACTCAGATCACAATGTAGTAGTGATGAAGAGTTGGATGAAGTTCAAGACGTTAGTCAGGAAGAATCAATACGCAAAGAAGTGGGATACGGAAGTACTAAGGAATGACGAGATACGTTTGAAGTTCTCTAACGCTATAGATACAGCAATAAGGAATAGCGCAGTAGGCAGTACAGTTGAAGAGGAATGGACATCTCTAAAAAGGGCCATCACAGAAGTTGGGAAGGAAAACATAGGTACAAAGAAGGTAGCTGCGAAGAAACCATGGGTAACAGAAGAAATACTTCAGTTGATTGATGAAAGGAGGAAGTACAAACATGTTCCGGGAAAATCAGGAATACAGAAATACAAGTCGCTGAGGAATGAAATAAATAGGAAGTGCAGGGAAGCTAAGACGAAATGGCTGCAAGAAAAATGTGAAGACATCGAAAAAGATATGATTGTCGGAAGGACAGACTCAGCATACAGGAAAGTCAAAACAACCTTTGGTGACATTAAAAGCAACGGTGGTAACATTAAGAGTGCAACGGGAATTCCACTGTTACATGGAGAGGAGAGAGCAGATAGGTGGAGAGAATACACTGAAAGCCTCTATGAGGGTGAAGATTTGGCGGATGTGATAGAAGAAGAAACAGGAGTCGATTTAGAAGAGATAGGGGATCCAGTATTATAATCGGAATTTAAAAGAGCTTTGGAGGACTTACGGTCAAATAAGGCAGAAGGGATAGATGACATTCCATCAGAATTTCTAAAATCACTGGGTGAAGTGGCAACAAAACGACTATTCACGTTGGTGTGTAGAATATATGAGTCTAGCGACATACCATCTGACTTTCGGAAAAGCATCATCCACACAATTCCGAAGACGGCAAGAGCTGACAAGTGCGAGAATTATCGCACAATCAGCTTAACAGCTCATGCATCGAAGCTGCTTACAAGAATAATATACAGAAGAATGGAAAAGAAAATTGAGAATGCGCTAGGTGACGATCAGTTTGGCTTTAGGAAAAGTAAAGGGACGAGAGAGGCAATTCTCACGTTACGGCTAATAATGGAAGCAAGGCTAAAGAAAAATCAAGACACTTTCATAGGATTTGTAGACCTGGAAAAAGCGTTCGAAAATATAAAATGGTGCAACTTCTTCGAGATTCTGAAAAAAGTAGGTGTAAGCTATAGGGAGAGACGGGTCATATACAATATGTACAACAACCAAGAGGGAATAATAAGAGTGGACGATCAAGAACGAAGTGCTCGTATTAAGAAGGGTGTAAGACAAGGCTGTAGCCTTTCGCCCCTACTCTTCAATCTATACATCGAGGAAGCAATGATGGAAATAAAAGAAAGGTTCAGGGGTCGAATTAAAATACTAGGTGAAAGGATATCAATGATATGATTCGCTGATGACATTGCTATCCTGAGTGAAAGCGAAGAAGAATTAAATGATCTGATTAACGGAATGAACTGTCTAATGAGTACACAGTATGGTTTGAGAGTAAATTGGAGAAAGACGGAGGTAACGTGAAGTAGTAGAAATGAGAACAGCGAGAAACTTAACATCAGGATTGATGGTCACGAAGTCAATGAAGTTAAAGAATTCTGCTACCTAGGCAGTAAAATAACCAATGACGGACGGAGCAAGGAGGACATCAAAAGCAGACTCGCTATGGCAAAAAAGGCATTTCTGGCCAAGAGAAGTCTACTAATATCAAATAGCGGCCTTAATTAGAGGAAGAAATTTCTGAGGTTGTACGTATGGAGTACAGCATTGTATGGTAGTGAAACATGGGCTGTGGGAAAACCGGAACAGAAGAGAATCGAAACATTTGAGATGTGGTGCTATAGACGAATGTTGAAAATTAGGTGGACTGATAAGGTAAGGAATGAGGAGGTTCTACGCAGAATCGGAGAGGAAAGGAATATGTGGAAAACACTGATAAAGAGAAGGGACAGGATGATAGGACATCTGCTAAGACATGAGGGAGTGACTTCCATGGTACTAGAGGGAGCTGTAGAGGGCAAAAACTGTAGAGGAAGACAGAGATTGGAATACGTCAAGCAAATAATTGAGAACGTAGGTTGCAAGTGCTACTCTGAGATGAAGAGGTTAGCACAGGAAATGAATTCGAAGCGGGCCGCATGAAACCAGTCAGTAGACTGATGGCCAAAAAAAATAAATAAATAAATAAATAAATAAATAAATAAATAAATAAATAAATAAAAATTGGTAAACACTGACAAGCAAACATTCTGTGCTCTACCTTCACCTCCAAGGTCGTTTTACATGGTTCTTCTGTCAGTCTGGATCTGAGCTGAGGAAGTGATCAAAATGGACGAGCTCAAACATTTTGGTACACCGTGATTATTACCGAAAGAGCTCTTGGAATAAAGAGATCTCAGTTCGACAGAGAAGCAAAAACCATTTTTTTGGCGAAAATGCAAAGGATCTGAAATCCTTCAAGATTACACATTCGCAAATTTTCTCATTTAAGTGTGCATCTGTCACTTCTTTCATTATATAAAACATCATTGTCCGCTTTAAAGGTTGTCCCAGCAGAGAAATGCATTTACCTGAATGAGGAGAATTTCGGTTGTTATTTATTTATCATATGGCTTTTAGTTAAGGGATTCTTTGAAGAGATGCTCAGTTCTCTTTTAATGCAGCTCTTTTCATTTAAGCGGAGGGGTTGCATCTATAACTGAAATCTCTCAGGAAGGAAAATACAGCACACCTAAGCAACGAGATTATATCTTCACATCGTGAAAACTCCAGGATCATCATGGAATAAGATGTTTATGGTTCTTCATGGAAATTTTCAGAATAAGTGAAAAACATGAGTCTTTTTATGGTCCTCCTTAACAAGATGGACACCCTCTTTAACAAAATCATGGCCACGTACTTGATACAATCGAGAACATGTAAGAAATCTCAAAACATGGAAGACCTATTCAGAAGGAACATGTCAGTTACGTAACACATGAAAATACATGTAAAATCTCAACGTAAAATGCCTGACTCGGCACACATAAAACACCTATTGAAACAATAACACATGAACTGCCCGGCACATAACACATACACAATGTGCATGGCACATCAACACAATCGGAAAATTGGTTAAAAGAGAATACATCTTGGTCATCTAACACACAAAACTACAATCACACTCTCTAAATACATAAAGGAATTTAACTACCATATACTTAAAGAAACACCAAAATAACTTACAATGAATACACCATCTCGTGAAGTATGCTACATCCATAATTTGTGGCATGGTTCCCTGCACAAGACTTACTCTAAATCTCATTTTTCCATAATTTATTCCCTTCCATTGTGGAGCGGTTGTGCATCAACCTTCCAGTGCGATCAGCATGGTTGCAGGAAGCTCTTTAGTGACTTCAGAAGGACGCGTTTCAAACCGTATTGGGCCTTATCAGGTTATCTCGCGCTTTGTGGAACATCAGTCATAGCAGCGCAGAGTGAGGCCACGCTAAAAATAGTGTAAGCATAGCCTCAAAGCAATTATCTGTGTTGCCGATCCCCGCCCATACATTGTATACATAGCACCGTATATTTACATCTGACTTAACGTCTATTGGGTTCTAAATGTTTTTCGTGAGGTATCACGCAAGCAGAAATATGCTGCAGTGCCTATTGAAAACCTCTGACAGCAAATCCATTAATTCTTATTCGCTCAAGAATTCCTCTTCTCTTCGCATCATTGTCATAAAACAAATCCAGCACGCCCTCAGTCTCATTGTGCGTCAGAAATAATCGCATTTTAATATTCAGCAAAGACAGGACATGTTTGGAGCCTTTCGTACTCGACGGGACAATATTAACCGAACCAAACACATTGCTATACAAGGAGTCACAATCGTTATGAACTCATTTTTCTCTGAAACTTCTTCCTCTATTTCCTCATTTTGAGTACAGTGCCCAGAGATTTTATCTTTATTTCATCCTTTACCTCTGCAGTCGTATTACCAAATAAATCACCTTTATTTACTGCAGATGGCTCTGACTTCCAATCCTGTATTTGCTCTGATTTAACATATACCGTGTAGACAGTAGGAACATCCACAGACACCTCTTGAGCAGCTGTTACCACCACTAAATCAAAGCACTGGTTGACTATGTGCCATCTGTGCTCTGTTTAGCAATAAGTGCAACTGTTTTTCATAACAACACACCCGACATTCTCGGGGGTTGGGTATACTCCGAAGCATTGATAATTATCATAGAACTGAAAGCAAACTCGGCCGTTACTACCACCGCCTGACGCAGTATCAAAGCGCTTCCGGAGTCTTTCATGCATGTTAAAATCTCTTTTTTTTTTTTTCTACTGAACTACTAACACCTGAAATCAATGAAGTAATCTGACACTAAGATATATAATTCTTAAACACATTTCGTTGTTAAACGCATTTTTTGTTATGTTGAGTAAGAAGTGAGTTTATTGCATAACAGTAAAAATGTATATTATTCATCCTCGTGAACAACCCTAAATGCAGCACCCTGCATGAAGACTTAAGCAAAAGAAATATCAAAATTTAAATCATATATCAACAAAACTATGCAACATATTGTTTATATGTGGAATTGTACAACGTTATTGCAATGAGATTACCTTATGTTATACAGATCTATGACGTAAAGCCGTCTAGTATAAGTCTTTTAAAGATATCTTAAAATCATATACATGTAGTCCTGTTCACACATAATAGCATTGGTTAAGAATATTCAAGTAATGTGTGATACTTTAAATTTCAAAAATTCTTTGGAAGATCCGACATTGTATTCAAAAGGTAGAAGCTCACGCAAAGTAGTGAATCTGAGATCTGAAATGATTAATTTCCTATCATCTTCTCCACTACTGAAACTGTCAAAGTATCACGTATTTTCAATGGTATCTTTTCCCAGACTAATGTAAAATCATTAATACGTACAGATATACGTCTTGTTCTGGGGGACTAGGATGGCAAAAGGCAGTTTGACGCAGAGGCTAATTGTTTTGAACAGGGTTTCCCCAACACAGGACCCACACAATTATTATTTTATATCAAAATTGTTAGTTATGATAGCACAGACGGGACAAAATACTCTCGATTGTGCTGGCGCTGGATATGAGGTACTGGTAGCATATATGACTGTATGTGAAATAATTCTTGACATGGTCCACGCACTGCACAATTGCTGAGGTTTTACTGAGGGATTCAGGACTGAGCCCCGATAGTGCCAATAATGCAGCTAACACTCAATTAGGACAACAAAATTCTCGCTACGTGATTAATTCGATTCCACTTGGCAGATTCACTGTCCTCCGTACTATAGACGGCCAGAATCTTGGCCTCCATTGTTGTCAGAACAGCATGGTGCCAAGTGCAGAGCGAACCTTGTAACACGCCTGAAGATGCCTGTAAGACATTGGCAACAGAATAAACAATTATTGTTCGTGGGTACGTAGCTGTCTTCTTGATGTTTGTGGGTAGACATGCGAGTAGGTAAAGCTGCCACAAAGTCAGTATGCGCAGTCGCCCTGCGCCTCACAATCTCAGCCACCACAGTGTCAGGGCCGCACACCCACCGGACAGCAACGTAACAGGAGGTTGGTGACTGGACCGACTGCGAACGTTGCAGGCGTGGGCCCAGTGGCTAGCTGCTCGGCTAACAGGGCACTGATGCTGACGTCGTGGACCGCAGTGCAGGAAAGGAACCAAACGGCTCTACACGAGGTGATTATAGTCGTGAAGAGTTGTCACGGCCTCTCCTCGAGAGAAAGGCCGGCGACGCTGGTGTCTGCTCGTAGATGCGGGTCTGGTCGGCACTTGCCTAGCTCTCACAGGATGATACTGGTCTGGCATCTTACCAGATACCTTCAGCTAGGCCCGCAGGAGCATGATGCTACGAGGCATTCAGGTCTTCTCATCAGTGGAGGCGAAGAAGCCAAGAACGTCAAGGCCATGTTGAATCGTAGATCGAAGTCATCCAGGCTGACAGCGGATGGAATGTCACAAGTGCCACCTTGGATTTAGTTAGCTGGAAACCGAGAACTATTTTTGGAAGTCATTGTGTCCATACCAAACCGTCTATGCCAATGACGTTGTGGCAAGAATGACCGAACGTGTCCTAGTTTACTGACCCCATCACCGCTCTATACCGCACAACAGTCCTCCCTTCAGGCTTTCAGTTCCGTTATTTCTGCAGCGTCTGTGTGCTGTATCATCACTCTCAAGCATTGTTGCTCATTTCCCGTGAGATCACTCTGCTGCAATGGCATATTCGTCATACAACTCTGGTGGTGTGTGACAACTGGGGGAAGGGGCCGGTCGGTACGTGCAGTGTCACCTGTTCTTCTCTATTGGCATTCCAGTTTAGATATTGTGTATAAGGTTTGTGCAGTTTCAGCTCTGGTTTAAAAATTTTCCATTTCTGTCCAGACTATCATTCTGTGATGCAACAATGTTCTTCAGTGAGGCTACAAAAAGTCGTTGTTCCATCCATACTTTGTGGATCGCTCTCCAGCTGTAGACATCGGTTCAATTCCAGCAAATAAGTATTTGTCAAATTCAACATTTTCGTCGTAACCCACCGGAGATAGAACAGTGTGACACATACGTAAGGTGTTGAACAATGTTACGATCTGATATGCTTTTGACTGAATACTAATGAAAATACTGTTTTATAAATGACTAAAAATGGAATTTTTCTGTTGTGAAATTAATGTGATTTTGTAAGTAACGTTGTAGACGTGTACAAGAGAGGAAGGAACTCCCAACCCGTCTGAACCGAGACATAATTGCTACAAATGCTAAAGAACGCCAACGGAAATGAAAACGGACGCTACAGAAGTAACGGTTAACATCAATTACAATAGAACATGGTTAAAAAGTGTAATAGCGCTAAAAGTGTAATAGCGCAGTTCCTTTGCTTTCTTTCTTGCATTTCACACTGATAGCCAAAGAGCTTCTATAGTTCAACTGAATTCTGAGTGTGGAGTGGACTGGGTGTACCTGTCGATGTGGTGTGATAAACTAATTCGTAGCTGTAAAGTAGTTATCTTACGCATAAATTGGGTGCATCTTGTTGTTCGCAGCAGCTGAGTTCTTAATAGGATTTAATCTGGATAATGGAGTGATATGATTGGGAAGACATATTGACCAGTAGTCGAAAGCGAGATAAATCACATCTGAAATGGATTTCGAACTATTTCGAAGTTGCGAGGGTCGACAACTGTACCGACAGTTTATTCGTAAATCATAGCTACGCCACTGGTAGCAATGTGTCTACTGAGATCCATCACCATATTATATTTTGTAATACTGTGATCAGCATTTCATTTTGAGTAGTTTGTGGATGGCGAAAGGGAAGTTAATGTAATTGATTTTCCGATAGTTCCAGATGTCGTAGGACGTGTGACACACTGAACGCCACAAACTTAACGTTTTCTTGTTGATATCCAGTCCTTAAATAGATATTCTGGAACTATAGGAAATAAGGAACAGCATTATTTAATACTTGTGAAGTGGACTGCTTCGAGTATCTGCCACTAAAATCAGTTTTTTGGGTTATTTACGAGTGATGAAACACCAGCGACTGAAGTGGATGAAGTTCTTTGTTTCACAGTTTAAGAAATAAAGTAAAAGTAGCGATGGTAATTAGGTTTATTTAATTTTTCAGGAAAGGCAAGTATTGGTTTAATACAGGGAACGCCAAGAATGTATGTACTACAGAAAGGGAAGTAAAATGGAGGTTGACCTCAAAAGAACATTTGATCTTAGGTTATCATTACATATATCAGAACAAAACTCAGTTGTCAAGCGCACAGTGAAGATTTTTCTTGTGTTACAGGTCTTAGTAGATCATTCCGTCACCTTCAGAAGTCTAGAAATCTATGAAATCTAAATTTTTAGAATCTGACCATACATGTATGTAAAGTACACAAAGTGTATTACAAAATCTTACTTAACGTTGGTTTACCAGATGGATATACTTTATTCGCAGAAGCATAATGAAACGACATGTCCAAAAATGTACGTATTATATGTGTTAACTACTAACACATAAATGCATATAAAATGTGTAACTGAGGGACATATATGAAGTTATGCAAAATACTAATGAAAAACATGGTAAATTGTTCCTTGTAAGCTATTGCTGATATCAAGATCCAAAAGAAATTTATAAGAGCTGTTACAAGTCATACAGTGTCTAGTTTTTAATGGAGATTGATCATTCAACAGATCCTTGTAATTTAGATAGGAATATTTTTGTGTTTCGAACTCATATCAGAGATTTATTTTGTAGCGCTTGTCAGTTGCACGCCAAATTCCCACAATAAGCAAAGATGACGTAGGAAAAGTGTATTTCTGGATTTTGAGTTATACTGCAATAGCTGACATATGAAGTTTCATTGTCATTGTTAATCAAGCGCTGATTAAAATGGGTCTTAAGTGCCCTTTATGTCCTACAGAAACCCAGTACAGGTACTTATGAAAGCGGATCTTAAATGCCCTCCCTCTATGTTCTATAGAAACAGAGACACACATTACACAGAATTTTAAATACCAATTATTTGAGATCTTTGCTTATAGTGTACTTCCTATTCTCTATAGAAAGCAGCTTGGTGATCTTATTCCTGGTAATGGTTGCAGCGATGTCATATGAAAAACTGATATGAAACGGTAATCCAGAAATGGTTCTCAACAGTAAGGTCATTTATACTGAGTTTAGGGTAGTTTGTATTGTTATTAGTTTTATTTTTATAAAGTCTTGTAGAAGGATTGTACACAAACTTTATAAAATTTAACTAATGGGTATATTAACTCCTCTATATTCAGTGAAAGGACCTTACAGTTAAGAAATACATTACAGTCCAATTTCTAGGACAGATTGGCAAATCATTAAAGATCAGCTTTTGGAGCACTTACTCATAAGATACAAAAAATTCAAGTGAGGCAACTCTTGCAGAACGTCTCTGAATTGAGAACCTCTCCCTTCACTCGCCATCTTGGCATGATATAGGCATTTTGCATATTAGTTACAAGAGCAACAAAATAAATCCCTTAGAACGTTTCTGAAATATATAATCATCGATATCTACATTCCAAAGATTTATAGAACGATCAGCTTCTATTGAAAAATAGATGATTTTGATTGTTTCGCATCTCTCATTAAATTTTGAAAGGTAGCACAATTTTCTTCGATAATAATTTCAGCTATTTGTACATTATATAATTTCCTTCATGTACATTCATTTTACTGTTATATGCTATTGTATGTGTTCCTTGATATCAGCACAACAACTTTAGTAGCTTAAATAACTGATAAACCAATATCAAGTCCCTTTTTGTAATACAATTCTTATTCTTTACCCATATCTATAGCCAACTGAACATAACTTATAGTACCCCAAATTTAGTAGGCTTCTGATAATGACAGTAATCTAATGAGAGCGAAGTGATTTCCCTAGTTGTGCAACTGACCACTGAATTTCATTGTATATTGCTGGTGTGTCGCTAAAATTGAATTGACAAAATATGTTTGATATGTAGGAAAAGCAACTTTCTCCGTAACTTACAGAATGACAGACATTAAATATATCAGTTAATTCATATGAAAATAGCGAATAGAAGATTTTTCCATAGTGGGCATGTGAATGGCTGCAGTAAAAAGTTCAGCATTCATAGTTGTCAGCATATATGTTAAATATATTAGTAGACTCATATGAAAACTTACACTGTATGAAACCATACCATTTGCGCAATGTTTGAATTTATCAATTATTGACAGGGAACAATACCGTTTCCTTTAAGGGATTTTTAGAATGATAACACCAGTATATGGTACACACACACACACACACACACACACACACATACACACACACACACACACACACACACACACACACACGCACGCACACACAAACACACACACACAATGTAGCTGAGGTTCACGTTTCTTACTCACACGATAATGTGCCTTACACTTGGAGGTAGCTTAATTCTGTCTTATGTAATTTATGTAATGAACATAATTTTTATTTATTTGCTTTTACCTACAAATTTTCTGGCGAGGTGACGGCAGTCGGTCGTTCGAGTACCATTTCCTGATTTTGGCTTGGGGGTATTTCGATTTGAGAAGGTTGTGAGTTGCCAAAAACGTGGATATTGAGGCCAGTGTAGTGTGAGTGTAGCTGAGTTGTGTTTACATCCGGAGACAGTTTGGAGGCACGATATAATGTGTTGTGCAGAGCACGGTGCTGCCGACATCGATCCACCACGGTCGACAGATACTGGAATACACGATTGTCGTGCAGTGGTAGTGACTTTGGACGGCCGTTTGAAACTGCACAGACGGCGGTTCATGCGTAATTCTTTCAATGTGTGCATTCGGGTTTGTGTTTTGTAATTATTGCGATAAATTTTCTATTAACTAGAGTGCGTAGTTAAGGCATAAATGTCTCTTGATGTCTTGCGACGACATTACTTCGAAACTGTGTAGGTTGATTCATGTCAGTGGCAGTTCACATCATATTGCTATTCACCATGTGAATTCGCATTTGTCTATTGTACTATTGAAATTTAACGTTCTGTCTATTTCTGTTGTACGCAGACGGTGTGCCGGTTATGGTTTCTGCATTATAACGTGTAACAGCGCGTGGCTTGCGCCATTAAATCTGACTGCCTACATTACGTCAATCAAGGTAGCAGGTTCAAGAGCTGTTAAATTCCTCTACTTAAAAAAAGGCCTCGGTGTTACTCAATTTTGTGTTAAATTGTTCCTTTTGATTTTAAAAATGTACGCCATTTTATTTTGGATGTTTTGGTAAATTTTGTGTTGTATGTTTCAGTTATGACCAACTTGTTTTAAATGAACTAAGGCTGACCACTGCCTTGGGGTAGATGTTTGATTACCTCAGTGGCGTGAATTAGTTTCACTACTTGCTAGCCTGTGAAAAACGGTGTATTGGTTGGTACACTATTTTAATCTCAATATCAGCAAACTTTTTCGTTGTGTTCTGAGCGCAAGTTTAACTACCATTGAGACTTGGCGCCTTTTGGCGTGCCCATTTGCTATGTTTTGACACAGCCTTTCGTCGGTTAAGCAGGTGTCTGCGTTAAAAAATTAACTGAGCCGTTAAGTCTCTACTGAGAACTGATTGGCTTGTCATGATTTTTGGAACTCAATTGTAGCTTGAAATCGTCTCATGGACCTAGGACTGTAAAGTTTAAGAGCGTTCAGATTTTTAGAATGATTGTGGCCGTGGGTCAATATTTGAATACTTTTAAGTTTTCTAAGCTTGGTTTAATTTCACTTAATGATTCTTTCATTTATTTGACATATTATTTCATCCCATTTGAATTCAATTGAATGTCTTCTTGGCGTAAAGTTTAAAGCAGCTGCTACTGTTGATCTCTTAAATTTCTCTGTTTGACGACTTACAGTAAAAATTACTGTTAAATTTTGTTAAGGTGTGAATGACTGTAAGTCGTGTGTGATGCAAAATTTTTTTAAACATATGTGAGTATAATTTATGAAGATCGGGAGTTGGTTTCATCAATTTGGATTGTGTACATTTGCGCACCAATACCTTACTGGTGTAACCGGGCTCGGTACCGGATACACTAGTTTCCTTTCTCACGTAATGCACGACACTCTGCATTAGCATTTCAATTACAAATTTCAACTGAGATCTCTACAGGTGAATGTCCTCCATTTTGCGATTCACTCGAGTGGCTTTTTCAGCACTGTCGGTATTCTGATAATGTGCGGTTTCTCAATAATTCCGTTACCGATTTCAATGTATTTCACTTATGCAGCGGGCGGGTCGTTGTTACATACATCCTGCGAGTCCCTTTTCATCCCACTCTGCTGTACCTGTAACCGCTACTTTGCTTCTAATGTACTACTCGATACGGTGGAAAGCTGTTAATGAGATTATAGTCTACAAATTTAGCTATGGTAGCTACAGCGAGAGGTATTGTTCTCGGGAATGCTCCCAATCCGTGGACGTTCACCGACCACTGGAAACAGAGCACGGTGTTTAATTACTAGCAGGTGGGAGTACACTGGTCACCTCTGATCCGGCTACCAATGACGAGGTGCCAGCTTTTCAGAAAGGGAGCACGGGCTGTCGCGGACACGGAGCAAATACAATTACCTTGCGACGGTTCAAACGTTCAACAGATCGCTGGTGTCAGCTTTTTACAGGGCATAGCAGTGGCATAGCATTATCGAGGAGAGTATTTCCCTGGTGCTTTGCTCGCTGTTCTACTGGTGAACGCCGCACAATTTTACATCTGGCCGTAGGTGATTTGTTGTGTTATTGTTTTCTTCCGTCATAATACTGGTTTGATGCTGTTCTCCACGCTAGTCTGTCTTCTGAAAGCCTCTTCATCTCCGAATTATTACTGCAGCATACATCCCTGTGAGCCCACTTACCGTATTCACTCACTAGTGTCCCTCCCCACTTTTACCCACCACGGTTCTCTCCAGTACTAAATGCGTGATCCCTTGATGTCTCAGAATCTATCCAACAAACTGACCCCTTGTTTTATTCAAGCATCCCCACAAATTCCTTGTGTCCACAATTCTATTCAGTACTTCCTTTTGAGTTACGCGACCTACCCGTCGAACATCTAGCACTATTCTGCAGCACTACATTTCATAAGCGTCTGTTTTCATCGTGTCTGAACTGCTTATGGTCGACGTTACTCTTCTGTACAAGGCTACGCTTCAGGAAAATACCTCCAGAGTACTTAAATTTTTACACGCTTTTAACAGAAAACGCTCTTCAAAAAGCTTTTCTGGCAGCAGACAGTCCACTTCGGCCGTAATCAGTTCCTTTGCCTCCCTAAGTTCATATTCCTTGTTCTACTTTTAACGTCCCGTTTCCAAACCTAATTCCCTCCGAAACACCTGTTTCAATTCGACCACACGTCATTATCCCCTTTATGGCTTCCTTTTCAGACTGCAAAAGTTGCATCCAAATCTCACATCTAAGTGTACAACCCTATTCTCAGGTTCATTGATACAAGCTACGAACTTCACTGACGAAAAATTTGAGTGAGTATTATAAATTCCTTCCGTGCCATCTCTTTAATTCCGGGACGTCTGCACAGAAATTTGTGTGCAGGTCATAATCAGCTCTACTTCTGCGCTGTTTTCAGGATATGAGGTTTATCTCTACAAAGTATTCACAACGACCCATCATATAATTTAATTATCCGAATAAAACGTTACGATTGGAGACGCATACTAAGCAAAAGAGTCCAAATACTCTCTGCTGCTGTATTAACTTTTCAGGTTTGATTTTAAAAATGTCGTAGGTTAAAATGGCTCTGAGCACTATGGGACTTAACATCTGAGGTCATCAGTCCCCTAGAACGTAGAACTACTTGAACCTAACTAACCTAAGGACATCGCACACATCCATGCCCGAGGCAGGATTCTAACCTGCGACCGTAGCAGTCACGCGATTCCGGACTGAAGCACCTAGAACTGCATGGCCACCGCGCCCGGCAAAATGTCGTAGGTGTTAAGTAAAATGTTACAGGATACTAAGTGAATTTGTCTGAATAAGATATCTCCATAACCAAAAATGTATCATAAGCATTTAACAGTCACAGTGATCTCATTTCGAAACTGAAAATTTTCTCACCGAAATCAGTGACACAGTGTGTTGATGAAGCTCTCTTGAACATGGAGAACAGGGAAATGCTACAACAGCTTTTGTGAATTGAGGGCAATTTTGCGCGCAACAGCCAACAAAGCCTCCAAGTATTGTTTGCGGTTTCATCACCCTCTCTAACAAGACCCCAGCAGTAGTCACCCATCATCGGAGGTTTCCAATGGCCTTGGTAGCGGTGTTCCATGGTAGGACTGTCTTGGCGAAAGTGTTCAGCAAGCTCATCGCTTACGGCTCCCAAATTTTCCGGGAATAAATCAAGGTGAGAATGTAAAAAGTGAATTTTAAGCGACATTCTACACTCCATGTTCTTATAGTTGTCCAACAGATCTTTCACAGTGATAACATAGTTCCTGTCTTCCCTGTTACCGAAAAAGTTCTTCGCAGTTTCTTTAAAGGAAGACCGAACAGGCAATGGGACATCTGTGAACTTGGTATTGAAGGTTGGATCTTTCAGAAATTTTCATGTTTGTGGTAAAACAAAATTAACCCTCTTTCAGCATTGCCTCATTTAATTTGGGAAACTTTTCCTTTAAGTGATTGAAGGCCTCACCTTCTTCATCCAGAGCTTTTACAAAGTTCTTGATAAGACCCATCATGATAGGAAGGGAAGGCAACATGAGTTTATTGGGCTCAACCAATGTGGTATTGTTCACATTTACGTTTAAAGGAACATATAACCTACTTATAGGGAATTCCTTGACTGTGTGGTGGTTCTTGGTGTCACCGGTTTCCCAAAGGCACAGAAAACAGCAGTATTTCGTAAATCGAGCCTGTAAACCTGTAAGGAGTGCAACTTCTTTTAAATCACAGGAAATCTGCCATTCATGATCATTACATCTGATTGCCTCTCGCAGCAAAGCCATGGTTTTATAAGTTTCTTTCACGTCTACTACATAAGCCAAAAGTACCGATGGAGATGTATTGCCATTTGCAAATTTTGAAGTAGTACTGCTGTCTTGGTGATTTTACTGGAGTCAATAAGTAGTCGCCACCCCTGTGGATTATATTGTACACCTAGCAGCATCATCAGACTAATGACACCTCTACATACACAAACTGAATTTTGTATATCGAAATATTGAGTGGAGGAAGCACCTCTTGTCTGATACAGGTAATTTTTGTCCCTGGAGCTAGAAGGTTCCGTTGTTGCAGTCTCGACCCCCAGAGTTCAGCTTGCTGTTTCGAAAGCTTTTTATCGCGATCCTAATCGTTGCATTCCTTTTGATCAAATAGCTGAGGAGAAGTGTCATGATACTGAGGGCAGTACTCTTCTATATGTTCAATACTTTCTGATTGACTTGACATGGTGTCTGGTTCCGTGGCTTTCAAGTTACAGTTAGGAACAGGCCACCGCTCATCATGGGGCACAGACAAATGCACTGAAGATACATTTGGATACCTTATTTTATGTCTAGTTTTGCTTGAATGTCCCGAAATATTTGTAAGACAGAAGTAACAGTGTAAATAAGTCTTTAGGCTCACACCACACCATCAGAACAGCGAATGGCAGGCTCGGCGTTTTCCTTTCAACCACTCGGTTATAGTTGTAGTACAGGTTATGCAGGCATTATGAGGTGCAAAATTTTTATCTTGATCACCAACAAGACAATCAAAATACACTTTATATGCTTACTTAACCAAATCAGTGATTGGTTTTCTTTGGGCTTTTGGAGTGAATTTCGCACACACTTAACAAAAGTTGAGACAGCAACGAGATTTAGTATTAGCCATTTTTCTTAGTGTAAGTTTTAAACACAAAAAGTTGGCACTCTCTTTCACAGGAAACACTCACTGAGGATCTCTTTCACAACACTGGATTACCACACCAAAAATTTACTGACGATTTATAGAGCTTCTAGTTCTCCTCTGCAAATCAAAAACAAACAATTAAACAACAAAACAGAAGAACAGCAAACAGCGAAATACTGAATACGAAAAATAAAAAACCTTCAAAAACTCAAAAATTGTACGTGCCAGAACGTTTTGAAAGGTATATTCGGATTCTACTCACCAAAATACATAATAGTTGATACATCACATCCCAGATGAAAAATGGCTGTTGACTAGCGATATTTAATCAGTAGAACGTGTCATCGGCAACCAGGTTACTTTTACAGTGTTGGGTGCAGCGCCCGTTCTTTCGAGATACGAACTTCAGTCAGAATCGTAGACGCGCCACGGAATAACATCCTTGGATGCAGCACCTGGCTTCAGTATACCACTCAAATTTGGGCAAATGATGGCCTAATTCGCACTTTCTACCTCAGAAAATGCGATAAGCAAACAGTTGAAGTACTCTCTCCACCAAATTTAACGATTAACTCTCCTTGCCTCTCAATGAAACATAGAAGTTTGAAATTTGGACCAAAGTTGCCTGTCGCCTCCTCTGTAATGGTGTACAATAGTGGTGTTCTGTGACGTCACTCTCGGACTCGACGACGATTCAGACAAAAAAGGTGTCGAGGCACTTGAAGAAAAGCCAGAGCTCAAAAGTTGATGTGATGTCATATTGGCACCAAATGTCAGAACAACTCTGCCTAATGGCACCGTGGGCGTGCCATGCAATGGGCAGGTTTCCACACCCCCTCTTACGAGCGTTTCACTTTTTATGTTGAGGCCTCAGCGATAAAGATCAGAGCAGCGACATCCAGACTTAAAATCAAGCATTTTGCTTACTGGTGGCTGAGGAAAACATTTAGAAACACCGCAGTTCAGAATCGACATCCGAAGGCCCCACAGGGTGGCGCAAAGCGCGTCAATAAAACAACCAATTGGCTTGGGCTGTTGATTACTCGATCGAAAACGGCGCGATGAGGAACAAGGCGTCGTTCCCGACAACCTTTGATACCCCCTCCCCACCCCCAACACCCACCCCCCGGAGATTTAACCATTCACTTTCACTAACGACATCGTTGGCCTGCAGCACCATTGTATGTGGTCGCACCTCTTTAGAGCGTACCCCCACCACAATTTTTGCTCTGTCCCACCGGGGGAGCAACTACTATCGTTGCAATCCATTCTAAGAAACACGAATGATTTCGCAGCGCTCCTCCTTCCGACACTTCTGTGAAGTTATTGTGAAGTTATTATGGCGGGGAGGGGTGGTGGCGGCAATAAAATTCTAGGGATTTCGTCTATGGCCCCCTAGTTCGGCAAGAGCCTCGGTGTTAGCTGTGCACATTTTTGGACTCCTTAGAAATGTCCACGTACAGCCATTCACGCACCGGTTCTCCTTTCGACGCGCCTTTGCGATGTGGCTAGTAGGCGCTAGTTCAGTGACGCAACGCCACTCAGAAAAGATATGTCTAATTGGCTGCCCCTCACACCAGCACACAGGTATCAGTGAACGGATGCCCCAGCACACAGGCATTTTAAAGCGCGCATCAAACGTTTGCGGATGAAATTGAGGGTGTCGCCGAATTTGGTGAGGGGGGGGGGGTCAGTCTGCTATTTAATTCACGCACATGGCATTGTCGCGCTCCCAGGCGTTGACGCCACTGGAGGTCACGAAAGAAGATTTTCACGCCACTGGAGGACACGGAACAGGAGTGCTGGAAAGGCATAATCACTCTTTGGTGCTTCGAATCATGTTCAGATTTCGTCCAGTGGTTTTGAACGGGCTCTAGCATTTGCAGCCCGCGCACGAGAGATAAAATTCAATCTTGTTGCAGGTCCATGTTGTCCTTAGGGAATGACTGAATCGTCCAGGGTTATCATTCACGTCAATGATTGTCTTGTTGGTCATTGCAACGCCAACTGTCGTTTTCGACGGCCCAATGGAACTGGTGGTTTCATTGACGCCCTTTATGCCACCTCTGAGGACTCTTCATGTCGCATCTGTAGGGCGGAGAGTGTGAAAAGATTTCCTCGGCCAATCGTAAGAAAACAGCGCGATTTCTACGCTTGGCGTTGCAGTTCTGACCTCCACTGCTGACTCATCAGAATTGTGGTGAAATCTGGTGCCAATATAACGTCAGAAACCCACCTGGTATGTCATACGTACTTCTGAGCTCTTGTCTTTCCTTCCCATGTGTCACCAGCTTGCTTCCTGATGCGCCTACGAGACACAGGTGAAGTCCCAGGGCGCCTCGCTTTTCCAACATTACAGAGGAGATCTGTGAGCATCTTTTAGCCAAATTTCCAACTACTGTGTCGTAATGAGGCAGTTACGGGGTTTCAAACAAGTGACATTTTAATAGTGTTACGCCGCTTACGATCACATGTGGAACGATGTTTACAGATACACAGAGAGGTGAAGAACACGATTTCACTCATTTAGGTAATTAGCCACTGCAGCGATGGGAAGGGCACCTGGCCGCAAAGTAAAACAAAAGTAAATTTGCTAATAATTGGGTACAACTGAGCCCGTAACTAAAGAGGATAACGCTTACGAAAAAGTAACAAAGAATGATTTGCAAGTGATATGCAATAAGATGAAAACAGTAAAGCCAAGTATTCCACCATCGTGTTCGTCTTACTGGATACAAAGTCGGAAAGAAGTGAGCTTGACCGTATGCAGAGTATTCCATATCTCTATCAACCATGAATGTATTGGCATACCTACCAGTAGCCCATTATTCTTACCTAAGCCTGACTTTAATCCTTGTTTTCTATTTTTCTATGTCGGTCCTCTAATTTTATCTTATGACATCATGGAAGACGAAAAACTGTGACTGGGTGGGTGCTTCATTTATGACGGGTATCGATGTTTACTAGCTCAGCACCCGTGCCCTCAGTCCCAGGTACGACACACGCAACAGCTTAAATTTTTAATAAATATCGTCAACAATGGCGGCCGAAGGCTACCGTCACAAGAAGTTATCCTCATTAAACAATCGGCCTTGTCAGAGAGGACAGAGGAACCGATAGAGATTCAGGACAGTGTCTTGACCCTGGGGTAGGAAACTGCCCCTAAAGGCGGAAGAATCAGGTATGATCAATGGCATTAGGATGCAGAAGGTAATTATACAATGTTCAAATATGTTTAAATTCCTAAGGGATTAAACTGCGAAGGTCATCGGTGCCTAGTCTTACACATAACTTAAACTATAAACTAACTTAGCCTAACTTATGCTAAGAGCAATACACAAACACACACACACACGCACCGGACGGGCGGACGGCGAGGAGGGGGGGGGGGGGGGGGAGGGCGGGGAGCAGCGCGAAGCGCGAACCGTGGCCCGTGGCAAGATGACTTGAAGATACATGATGCGTATCCAAAGAACATGAGGCCCGTAACTGCAAAAGTAACATTATGATCTCTCCATTGGCAAAAGACTGCGAAATAGTCCCCTATTCCGATAACGTTCCGCGAGTGATGGGGAGGAAGGAGGGGGTAGGGGGGGTAGATGGAATGTCAGAACTGTGAAAGTGGTAGGGAATCTAGAAAATCTTAATAGGGAAATACTAAGACATGGTGGAGACAAGTATAGGGTAATATCAACATCTGCACAAAATTGTATAACGGGAGTAAGATACGTTATCAATAGGAAGGTGGAGCAGAAAGGGTGTTACTCTGAACAGTCTAGTGATAGGGCTGGTCTCTTCAGAATAGACAGCAAACCAACACCAACAACGGGATTTCAAGTGTACATGCCAAGGTTATAAGCAAAAGCTGAAGAAGTATAGAAAGTATATAAGGATATTGAATGGGTAATTCAGTACGTAAATGGAGATGAAAATCTAATATCCATGGTGGACTGGAAAGCTGTTGTAGGGGAAGCAGTAGAAGAAAAGGTTACGGGAGAATATGGGCTTAGTAGTAGAAACGAGAGAGGAGAACGACTCCAGAATGAAATTTTTACTCTCCAGTGGATTGTGCGTCGATATGAAACTTTTCAACACATTAAAACTGTGTGCCGGACCGAGAATCGAAACTGGGACCTTTGCCTTTCTCTTGGAGGTGCTCTGTCGTCTGAGCTACCAAAGGACGACTCACGCCCCGTCCTCACAGTTCCAAAACCTGAAAGTTTCAGGAGAGAGACTAATTGAGTTCAGCACTAAAAATCTGTTAGGATTATCGAATACTCTGTTCGTGGATCAGAAGAACAGGAGATATACTTGGAAACGGCCAGGAGATTCGTGAAGAATGCAGTTAGGTTACATCAAGGACAGGCAGAGATTCCGAAATCATATACTGTATTGTAAGGCATATCCTGGAGCAAATATAGACTCAGATCACAGTTTATTAATGCTAGAGAGTAGTTGATCGATGAAAGAACGAAGTACAAAAACGTGCAGGAAAAGTCAGGAATACAGAAAAGTAGTTCACTTAGGAATAAATATGAAGTAGTGAGAAGCTGAGATGATATGGCTGCATGAAAAACATGAAGAATTCGAAAAAGAAATGATTATTGGAAGGACGAATTTCTCATACACAAAAGTCAAAACAATCTTCGGTTAAATTGAAATTAAGGGCGGTAACATTAAGCGTTCGGTGTTAATTCCACTGTTAAATCCAGAGGAGAGAGCGGACAGGTACAGAGAGTACATTGAAAACAAATATGTGAGGGGGTGACTTGTCTGATAGCGTGGTAGAAGAAGAAACAGGAGTCGACAGGGAGGAGATAGGGGATCCAGTATTAGAATCAGAATTTAAAAGAGCTTTCGAAGGCTTAGGATCAATTAAGGTGAAGAGATAGATAACATTCCCTTACAACTCCTAAAATCATCTAGGGAAACGGCAACAAAACGACTTCTAGCTTTTGTGTGCAGAATGAACCTGGCGATATACCGTCAGACTTCCAAAAAACATATTCCACACAATTTCGAATACAACAAGAGCCGACAATTGCGACAGGCATCGCACAATTAGCTTAGCAGCTCATGCATCCTAGTTTCTGACAAGGATAGTATACAGAAGAATGAAAAAGATAATTGAAGATGTGTTAGTTGACGATCAGTTTGGCTTTAAGAAAGGTGAAGATACCAGAGGGGCAGGCAGCTCTGGCGTAGCGGTTGGTAATGGAAGCAAAACACGTTGAGAGGATTTTTCAAAGTGGAAAATGTGTTCGACAATATAATATGGTGCAAGATATTCGGCAAGATGTTCTGAATTCTGAGAAAAATAGGGACAAGAAATAGAGCAAGGTGAATAATATACAACATGTAGAAGTAGAGACTAATAAGACTGGAAGACCAAGAACGAAATGCTCGGCTTAAAAAGGGTGTAGGTCAGGAATGTAGTATTTCGCCCCGACTGCTCAGTTCGTAACTCGAAGAAGCAATGAGCGAAGTAAAAGAACGAGTCAAGAGTGAGATTAAAATTCAGGTGAAAGTATACCAATCACAAGAATCTCTGATGACACTGCTATCCTCAGTGAAAGTGACGAGAGACTGCCGGATGTATTGAATGGAATGAACCGTCTAATTGATACAGAATATGGATTGAGAGTCAATCGAACAAAGACGAAAGTAATGAGAAAGAGCAGAAATGAGAACAGCGAAAAACTTAAGTCAGGATTGGTCATCACGAAGCAGACGATGTTAAGAAATTCTGTTTCCTAGGCAGCAAACTAGCCTGTCGCGGGCAGAGACAGGAGGATGTAAAAATCAGACTATCACTAGAGAAAAAGGCATTACTAGCCGAGAGAAATCTGATGGTATTGAACATAGGTCTTAATTTGAGGAAGAAATTTCTGAGAAGGCACGTTTGAAGTACAGCAGTGTATGGTGGGTAGGCGTGGACTGTGGGAAAAATAGAAGACGATCAAAGCCTTTGAGGATTGGTGCGACAGAAGAATGTTTAAAATTAGGTGTGCTGATGAGATAAGAAAGGAAGAGGTTCTACGCAGAGTCGGCGAGAAAAGGAACGTATGGAAGACGCTGAAAAGAAGAAGGGAGGGAGTATAGGACATCTGTTAAGAAAGCAGGGGTAACTTAAAAAGCTTTATGAAATCAATAGCGAGTTGGTTAAACCGTTATCGTTATCGTGTCTCTCTTACCTCTCTTTCGCTTATCGTTTTCGTTCAGCTCTTGTGAATTCAAATATACCGAGGAGCTCGTATTTGTTTAGAGACTCAACAAAAAGTACACTGAAATTTTAAATGTCTTAACCAAATTAAATTCTCCAAACTGGTAGTAAGCTTTACCTCACGAGTCGTATCACAGAAACAACAAGCAATTACTAGGACAACAACCGGTGGCTTATCTCGGTTGCGCTTTAACGGTAGAAACAAATGTTTCCAGGAAGAATTTAACACAACCATACGCAGTCTTCGAGTTCAGATCCTCGATTTTGAAATTATTTAATCTTTAATTGATGTTCCTAGCTTTCACGCCACTGTTCTTAATATCTCACTGTGAAAGCCGTGTTGTGTTGTGTTTTGTGTTCCTGGAGCTCCAGTTCGGTCGTTGTTAGCAAGTTCCTCACGTCGTCCATATGTTCTGTCACTCATTGTCTTAAACATTTTACAGCGGCGCATATCGCAACGATCATTAATAGAATTAAGATGCGAAGTATAAAGTTAAGGAATTGGAAGTATTGATACACGAACATGAAATTTTTAAATGTCCTTTATTTTAAATTTTGTTTCGTCATTTTATGATTGCACTAGAAAATGTGACTTGAAATTCTTATGTAACTGTATGCTGATAGGCTGAATTGTAATTTTACTCTCAGTGTACCTGTATATATTTTCTAAGTATTTCTAAAAGCTTCGGTCAAGTAAAGAATGATACATGCGAAAAAGTTTTGTGAGCGAAAGAGAGGCTATTGATGAGCGAATAGTCATGGAGGCACCCAACAATGTTAAGAGGGGCTGTCGTAATAAGTCGAATTATTTGTAGAAAATGCAGTTGTCTTTGCAAAGAGAAGTGTTCTGAATAATATTGGTCTGAAGGTGATGTTCGGAAGAGGAGAACATGCAGACTGGCAGAATAGCTAGTTAAAAGGGTGCTAGTTGAAATGTAAAGTCGCTCGGTCGCGAACGTGGGGCAAATCGGTGATAAGTTTAAAAAATTGTGGAGGAAACGGGTGTTGAAAGTTGGAGGTTATCCGAGGAAGAAATTTAGAGACGGTGAACGTCACTATTAGCGAGGAAATTCGAATCGCACTAGAAACGTTGTAGAAGACAGCTGGTGGGCTTTATTGCTACAATTTGCTAAAGATTCGAAAAAGAAGATTTTACTTTTCGATCGACGCGAAAGAGGAAGAACAAGAGCAGAAATCTGGGGAAGAAAGAAGAAATAACAAGCAAGATGATTCAGAAGATCGTGAGAGAAGACACATGGAAACAATGGAAGCTTCTGAAAGCAGCAGAAATCCAGTTAACAGAATGTTGTCACATTCCAAGCAGCCCACCAAACTAATTTACGCGATGTACATACCAACAAGAGAATGTGAACTTGTCTGTTTCGTATACTTACGAGTGGAATTTGACCGAGAGTATTAGAAAAAGAAAACAACCCGGGAGCCATAGAACTTCCTGAAATCAGCAGCAATCCAGTTGCTAGAGTGCTGTCATGTCGTGACACATTTAAAGCAGCCAACCAAACTAATTTACGCGATCTACAAGGCGAAGAGACAGTGAACTTGATGATTTCGTAGGCATAAGAGAGGTATCTGACCGAGAATGTTAGAAAACGAACACGTAGCTTAACATAATATTAAAGTGAACCGCATGCAAAAAACAGTATTAATGTTCCTTAAGCCGGTAGCTGACTGACAGTGTATGAATTACATTTGCAGCACTTGAATTTATCTCAACACCGGATCTTTTCAAAAAGATGATATAAGGTAGCAGTGTTAACTTTTCGGATAGGTGTAAGGAGAAATACTAACTGCCAGATATTTGTTTCGATACGTTCATTCAGGCCGGGAGCTCTCCACATTAAGCTGAAATTGATTGAAGACTTCAAGTCATATTTAGTCAAATGGTTCAAATGGCTCTGAGCACTATGGGACTCAACTGCTGAGGTCATTAGTCCCCTAGAACTTAGAACTAGTTAAACCTAACTAACCTAAGGACATCACAAACATCCATGCCCCAGGCAGGATTCGAACCTGCGACCGTAGCGGTCTTGCGGTTCCAGACTGCAGCGCCTTTAACCGCACGGCCCATATTTAGTCAGCGAGGCCTTTGTTGGGGGCACTGAGTCATTGCGTACTTATTTGCTGCCATGTAGGCCTGGTACACTCCTGTCGTCATAATTTAAATATACGGCGTTGGGAGAGTACTGATTCTCCTAATGCTTGTCGGTTAACACCGGAGCCATTGTAGAGCACTTTAAAGACTTGCAGGTTCCACAAACTGGTATACAACTGACTTACCCTCTGTGGAAACAGCCGTAGAGGCTAATCAGACGGATGGCAGGAGTAGAGTAGGACCGTTTTACACTACTGTTTAACAGACGTTGAGAATACCGCCTCAGTTGTAAGGCTCTTTTTATTTAAAACACGACCGGTTTTGGGCTATTACATGCCCCATCATCAGGTAACCCCTGTTAATTGTAAAATCCAATAGTCAACAGTTAAATGCAAATCCATATGATATTCGTACACTTAATAGTCAGATTCCATCCTTTTGAGTGGGGAGTTCTCAGCATACTAGCGACTGCACAGTTGATGTCCGGTTACAGGTCGATGACACAAGGTAAGACCGTATTGGCGTTTTTCTTTTATATGTACGAACAATTGCGGTTCCATTATTTTATGTCACGTATTTTATTTCCAACAATGCATTACGTCATTCCTTAATTTTATGATTCTTCTTGTTTTCCGGGCCTTCAGATGGCGGTCATGTTAACTGTAGGACCTGGCAATGTATGTAGTAGACGATGACCTGTTGCAATTTATCTAATTTTTGACTACTGTACCAAACTTACCCTACAAGATGCAGTAAATATTTCGTGATCGAGACGTATTCCAGAAATAGCGAGAATTTTAGTTTTTAGGATGGAGTTTTATTTATTTGCGAACATCAATGTTCTCTCTTTCAAACTCGTACCCATTACACGCCAAACTCGTATTCCAGTTCCTTTTCCAAACACGGAAACACTTCTTAAACTCTTACCTTTCGAGTAGCTATCAGCTCTTTGAGCGACGTGTTTTTAATCGGAGCTACGCTTCCTTAGGTTTTAGGATCAGAAAAATGTCACTCCATGTCCAGCGAATATGGCAACTGAGAGATCATTGTAGTATTATTTCTGTACAAAATTCATGTACAAGCAACGAAGTGTCAATAGACATGAATTGCTTCTCCACAAACACGAGAGTTAAACTGGTAACTGGTACCCATTATTCATCGTTCGACCTTTTGGCAACAGTTCATGCTTCACTAAGTCTTTAAATGGAAGAACATACAAAGCATAATCTTCAAATTTCACTGCACCTGTCGAGCTTTCTTCGTTCTGAACGATTCAGAATGCCTTCACTAGGACGAACGGGCCGTAGATTCGACGTCATACCTAATATATCCGCCGTCCGCGGGTAGGAAAATATCATAATGTGAGTTATAGCATTTTTATTTAAACTAAGGTCTTTCTTAAAAATTTACAAAACAATATTCGTGAGGTAGGACTCATCCACCAAGCCTACCAATAACTAAATCAGAGATTCTTCCAAACATCTGCAGTAACCATACAACTTCACCAATCCAAGCCCCGGGCGTCTCGTGAAGAGCGGCGTAGAGACCACGTTGCCGTCACCTGAGTCCGAGGACGAGTAGAGGCCCTGCGAGGATGGCTCCCGTACGCTGGCGGTGGTGGACGATGACGCGGCGACTGCGATGACACCAGTGGGCTCGCTTGGCGTGAACTCCCTCTCCAGGTTCTTTTTTCTTTATTGTTATTTTAATCACCTTATACAAGGCGGGCTGTCAGCAGCATATTACGCTGCTCTTCAGCCGTGAGTGGTACAATAAGATGACATACAGGTGGCACAGATAATACAATAAAAACGGCGGGCAAAAATCTGTAGATACGAAAAACAATAAACATGAAGCCGTTCACGCTGGACAGGAAAAAAAAATAACACTTGCTGACACTTCGCACATAACATGGATGACTGCGACGGCACACGTGAACAGTGGTGGCGTGACGGCGAAAGAACACTAAACACAAAACGAAGGCACACACACGAGACACTGATGGCGATGATCTCCGGCGCCCGAAAGTCCACTGAGCGTGTACGAGTCCGGGGACCTGCCAAGAGAGAAGGAGGGGGGGGGGGGGGAGAGGGAGAGGGGAGAACAGAGATGCCACGGGCAGGGGAGATAGGGGGGAAGGGAGGAAGGGGAAGGGGAAGCCCGTGGAAAGAGCAGTGGAAGAAGGGGGGGAGGGAAGGGAGGGCGGGTGCCAAAAGGAAAAGACACAGGATGTGGGAGGGGAGGAACAAAGTTGAGAGGAGGGGTAGATGGAGGGGAGGAGGACACATCAGGGAGGGGGAGCTGGCGGAAGCCACCTTGGGAGAGGGTAAGGAGGTTGGAGAGATGGAGACCGGGTGGGATGTGGGAATAAAAGCGCGGCAGTGGGCGGGGGTGGGAGAGAATGGGGGAGACAAGCGGGTGAGGAGGATAGAGTTTACGGGAGGTGTACAGGATCCGTATCCTTTCAAGGAAAAGGAGGAGGTGGGGGAATGGAATGAGATCGTACAGGATCCGCGTGGGGGAGGGGAGACGGATGCAATAGGCGAGGCGGCGAGCATGGCGTTCAAGGATTTGAAGGGATTTATAAAAGGTAGGGGGGGGGGGGGGCGGAGACCTCTCCAGGCTCCTGCGCCAGCCTAAATACTGTTTCGCTCATGGATATGGCTGGCTCTATTTGCAGTCACGTGTCGAGCGCAAGGAAAGAGGTCCGCGGCTGTAGCGACATCTTGCGGCGCCGTGGACGCCTCCTGGTGATCTCTGGGAAGCGTCTGTGTTTCCGGGACGACCGGCCAGGTTGCCCCCTACTCAGTCCGGGGCCCGCTATAGCGGTCAGCTTCGCGGGAAGCGAGAGTGGCAGGCGCTTAGTCTGGACACAGTAATACCCCCAAACCTTTGCTTCATTACCTTTCATGAGACTTTTCGGTAGTTCTCCGTCTTTGTTGACTTCATCTAGCGGCTCGAGAGCAACTTGCATTCGCAGCTGTTTTTCTTCAGAAATCAACAACTTTTGAACAAATTTCGCTACCACATATTTCATACCCTAAACAGTCCGCAGCTCGTGGCCTAGTTATGTTCCTGCCTATGGATCATGGGATCCCGGGTTCGATTTCCGGACTGCTTGAGGATTTTCTCTGCCTGGGGACTGGGTGTTTGTCTTATCCTCATCATTTCATCATTATCATCATAATCATCATTCGTGACAGCGGATAGTTTGGATTAAGTAAACTACTGTGTAAAATATTGGGATTTTTTATGGGCGCTGATGACGGCACATTTGAGGGCTCCACAAACCGAACATCATCATCATCATACCCAAAACATTAAAAAAGGCTGTGGTATGAACCAGTTCATATGACAGAATCATTACCTTCCTCTCTGATTGCGATTCAGTGATCGTTCGTATTCATTTTTTTCTATTTTTTCACGGCTCCACCTCTACATGACGTGCTGTGGGTCCAAGGCGCTCGTGATCTTCGACACCTCTATTCGCTTTTTCTAAAAGCTTATACTAGCGGTACTTATTTAACCTGGTTTCATTCATAGCAGACCAACTAAAAGCAGTATTTAAAACTCGTAAAACAATGGTATACATTATTCTGTTCAAGTAGAAAATTTTAATACAAATCCTCCGGTGCATTTTGTTCAAAATAAGTGATCATTAACGGTACAATATACGAGGCGCATTAGGTAACTAAGGTCCAACTAGGCGCGAAATGGAAACTACTGTGAAAATCCGATGGAACTTCGCACAGATATCTTCAGATCTGAAGATCGTTCAAGAGGAACCGAAACCTGTCATGTGAACAAACATTTTTGCGGTCAAGACGGATTATAAGTAACATTGTATAACCAGTGACGGCGGTATCCATTCAGACATTATGTCTGTTTCTGAAATGTTGGATAGTGTCTTAAGTGTGACTGTCGATTGCTTCACGTCGCTTTTCTCAGTTCAGAGCGCAAAGTGATCACGTGGAAATTCTTAAAACAACAGTGTCTCCCGCTAAGTATGTGGATCTGGTGAGATATTTGGTCTGCAGCTGTGCAGCCACATAACGTAAATGCCATGCGTTTCTTTCTTCAAGACAATTTCCAGCCGCATTCTGCAGAAAAAGTGAAGACGCTCCTACAGCTTTTCGATGGGAAGTGTTGGACCACCCACAATACAGCCCTTACCTGTCTCATTGTTCATCTCTGCTCACATGAACCCCTGGCTACGAAGAAAAAGTTTTGACACAAGGAACGGAAGGTAGACCAGCGTAGATAATTGATGGAAAGCACAGGGGGATTTCTTTGGCGAGGATACTGGATAGTTTGTACAACGCCACGACAAATGTCTAATTCGGACAGGGCGATTATTTAGAGAGATAGCTGGAAGGTGTGGCTAACTGTTGCGAAAAAAAATTTTTGATTTTCATTTCGCTACCGTATGGACCTTAGTTTCCGAACACTCTTCGTACATGTAACCTTTTGACAATGCACTGAGTAATAAAGAAGCACTTGTATTCCTTTTGATACCTGACGATACAGTAAATACTCGACATGAATAACACTGTACAGATTCTATTCAGGAACGTATTCCATTACAAACACAAAAATCCGCTCGAATCAGACTAACACACCACTCGAAAGAACAAAATTCTCGTTACTTTTTGCTGCATTAAATTACGGATGTTTTGGTGGGCTTGCTCACGTCATATTGTTACATTATTAGCTGAGTGATAACTCTACCTCAGGTGCTCTTGTTGTTGGTACACAGAATGTCAGAGAATGATGAGATGACTTAAACGGGTTGGTGACAGGTTTATTTTAATAGGGCTACGAAACATGGGGCTGAACTGCATAGGTATACATATCTATGCATTTTGACTGCTTCCTGTAGCTTATGTTAACGGCATGAATCCATCTGTTTTTTCATGAACATTGACTAGGCAAATCGATGCACACAGAGTAACATGGTTATCTGATCACATGGATTAGGACTATGCTTTTGAGGGGAGTAACGATGAAAAAGACCCCGGGTGAGGAAGGACGTTCCTGTAAGCGGCACTTTTCACTAAAGAGTAAAAATAAAAGAAGGAAAGGAAAAAGAAATGATCTGAGAGAATTAGTGAAGCCCTTCACAGGCGATTTAGTGGCTTTCCCGTTAATTACGAGATTGGAATTCGCGATAATGACCTGTTGGCCGCATGGACGGCTCATTTAGTCTGCTGAACAGTTCGGTCAGCCGGAACTGCGAGCATCCAGACCACAGCGTGAAGTGAGCAGAACGGTGAAAACCGCAGCAGATCACTGGCGGCGCGCGCCGAAAGGGCCCGCAAATCCCGCGCGCTGTGCATCGCATCGCATTAATCGCATGAGCCACCGCCTCGTCAGCTGAAATCGCTACCTTGTCAGTGCATAGCATATCCGAATCGTCATCGCACGCCCCCGTTAAATAAATCCTAATACAAAATACTTATATGGGTCTTCCGAAATTATTCGTTCAAAATAATGCAGGAGGTAGAGAACATTAGAACAAATACAATTTCGAAGGAAAATTTATGTACACCCTTCCAGACGTTTCCATGTTACTCAATATTTATTATTATGACAGTGCATATAGAGCACCTGATATTATTATATTTACAAGGGTTTATGAGGTGCAAAGTGTGCCGCCGGGTGTGACCGAGCGGTTCTAGGCGCTTCAGTCCAGAACCACGCGACCGATACGGTCGCAGGTTCGAATCCTGCCTTGGGCACGTGATGTCCTTAGTGTAGTTAGGTTTAAGTAGTTCTAAGTTCTAGGGGACTGATGATCTCAGATGTTAAGTCCCATAGTGCTCAGACCCATTTGAACAACTTTTTGCAAAGCGTTCCCGCGCCTGGGTTCCCGGGTTCGATACCCGGCTGAGTCAGGGATTTTCTCTGCCTCGTGATGACTGGGTGTGTGTGATGTCCTTAGGTTCGTTAGGTTTAAGTAGTTCGAAGTTCTAGGGGACAGATGGCCATAGACGTTAAGTCCCATACTGCTCAGAGCCATCTGAACCATTTTTTTGCAAAGCGTCGATCCATACTGAAACACGTGCGTGGTGTAGCCTCGACGGGCGGCAATGCAGGCGATGACTCTGGTAGCCTATCGATCATACTGATGACGAATACTGTCATGAGATACGTTACGCGAAGACTAATCGACCTTTTCACGTAGTTTGTGGATGATGGTTGACGAGTAGCAAGAGCCACTTCTCGTACCGTCATATCCCACAAGTGCTCAACTGGAGGCAAGTCTGGAGATTGTGATGGCCACGGAAGTTGCTGCACTTCTTGCAGAGCACGTACAGTTTCAATGGCAGTGTGTGGTTGAACATCAACCTGTTGGAGACATACAGCACCGTTCTGTTGCAATAACATGAAAAGAAGGGGTCTAACACGATTCTACAAGTACCGAGAGCTGGTTACAGTCCACTATAGAACGAGAGTTGTAGTGCACCGTACCCCAGACTATAAGCCCTGGCGTGTGGTAGGCGTGTCTTGGAAGAATGCCCTCTACGAGACAGCGTTCAACAGCTCTGTGTTGTACACGCAAACGTCCTTCACTTGCATGCTGGCTGAATTCGGTTTTCATCGAAGACGACCACGACGCGCCACTACATCTTCCAAGTGATCCTCTGACGTCATCAGCAGCGCCGCGCACTTCGATGGTGTGGCGTGAATGGACAGGCTTGAGGTGCGCGTGCCCTTAGTCCTACTGCTAATAACCGGTTCGCAACAGTTCGTGGTGACGCGTATGGCCTCATAAACCCTATCATACGTGTCGTGGTAATTGTACGATAAGCCACTGCTGCCCATACAACGACCTTGGCTGGAGCGTGTGCTGCGTCGACATCCAGAACCTCGTCATACTGGTGTGAGAACCTGCAAGCAAGCGCTAATACCGGTATCGTTGCACAACTGACCCAGAACCACCAAATTGTGTAGAATGTCTCGAAAAGGGCCATCCCAACTCTCGGAAGAACACAAGTTATTCCCTTTAAAACCCATTTACTTGGCTGTAGGAACCATGAGTTCATCTCCGTAGCACGGTGGCCTGTCTAATTCACACGTCTGCACCACGCAGGGCCTTCTGCATGTGAGCACTCCGTGTAAACGGGCAGATACAGATGGCGCTCTGGTAGCTATGCCACCACGCTATTTGTTGGCGGACGGCGCTGAGACCATTATCAGTGCATCTACTATGCCACAGGTGGAATTTTCCATCCCGGATCGAAATCGAGTCATATTTCCAGATGTACTACATTTTTCCGGCAGTGTGTACTTCTACAAATGGTTCAAATGGCTCTGACAAGGGAACGTCCTCATCGCACCCCCCTCAGATTTAGTTATAAGTTAGCACAGTGGATAGGCCTTGAAAAACTGAACATAGATCAATCGAGAAAACAGGAAGACGTTGTGTGGAACTATGAAAAAAATAGCAAAATATACAAACTGAGTAGTCCATGTGCAATATAGGCAACATAAAGGAGAACTTGAGCCCAGGAGCGTCGTGGTCCCGTCGTTAGCGTGAGCAGGTGCGGAACAAGAGGTCCTTGGTTCAAGTCGTCCCTCGAGTGCAGAGTTTATTTTTTTTATTTTCAGACAATTATTATCTGTCCGTCCGTCTGTCCGTCCGATGCGAGGTAACTGCGCCGTAGCATGAGGATGCACACAAGACGTCAGTCGACAACAGCGCACAGGAGAGAGAGTATTCCTGCTAACGAGGCTCCCTGGCTGGCAGTTGACTGTTCGCTACTTTGGACGGGAGTGCATTAAATACGTGAGATGTATTCCGTGGGCAATATGAATCCAGCAAATATAGCTCGCGACTTCAATAACAAGGTCAATGAATATTTTCCGAACTGTAAGTTTGCGGTGCGGTCGCAAAACGTAGACACTAAACTTATTACAGTGAACAGAGACGTCAATGAACGAACGGACAGATCATAACTTTGCGAAAATAAAGGAAGAAAAATTTTCACACGAGGGAAGATTTGAACCAAGGACCTCTCGCTCCGTAGTTGCTCACGCTAACCACGGGACCACGGCGCTCCTAACCTCATGTTATCCTTGATGTTGCCTATGATGCACATGGACTACTCAGTTTGTATATTTTGCTTATTTTTTTCATAGTTCCACACAACTTCTTCCTGTTTTCTTGAATGATCTGTGTTCAGTTTTTCAAGGCCTATCCACCGTGCCAATTAAAACTAAACCTGAGGGGGGTGCGATGGGGAGGTTCCCTTGTGAGCACTATGAGACTTAACTTCTGCGGTCATCAGTCCCCTAGAACTTAGAACTACTTAAACCGAACAAACCTACGGACATCACACACATCCATGCCCGAGGCGGGATTCGAACCTGTGACCGTAGCGGTCGCGCGGTTCCAGACTGTAGCGCCTAGAACCGCTTGGCCACACAGGCCGGCTGTACTTCTACAAGAAACAAATGGTTTCTTAAGGCAGCTTGTAATGCTGGGGAAAATTTTGTTAGTCGGGCTGACATAAGCTGATGTGTCGGTGTCGCTGTATAGGAATTTTTACTGACATTCACAACCGCACTATGTACAGATGGTTCCCTTTGAGGTCTGTTTCGAAACACATTTGGTAACAGCGGTGACTTCCTTGTAAACACACCAAGTGAGCCGCTCGGTCTAAGGCGCCTTGTCGCGATCCTTGCGGCTCACCCCCGTCAGAGGTTCGAGTCCTCCCTCGGGCATGGGTGTGTGTGTGTTGTCCATAGCGTAAGTTACTTTATGTTAAATTAAGTAGTGTGTAGGCTTAGAGACCGAAGACCTCAGCAGTTTGGTGCCATAAGTCCTTACCACAAATTAAAAAAAAAAGTCACCAAGTGAATCACAGTCGTTACTGTCTTGCACCACCACCAATGGTATAGGGGTAGCGACTTTGATTAGAGGTCGAAACGTCTTCGATCACGGATTCGAACCTCGCCGTTGCCGCATATATTTTGAATAAAAATCATCAACAATGGAGACCAATGACTATCGAAATAAGGACTCGCCGTCATTATGTCAATGACGGTGCCAAAGAGGGCGGATGTGCGGACAGAGCTTCAGGGCACCCTCTTGCGACTGAAGTGGGAAAATGCTCCTAAAGGCGGAATAATCAGCAATGATCAACGGCATGGGAGTACAGAAGGCAATAGAAACCACTGCATTAGAGACACATAACACATAAATTGTATCCACAGGACATGTGGCCTGTAATTGAAAAAGAATTATGAAGATCTATCCATTGGAAAAAAATTCCGGAATGGTCCCTCATTCGGGTCTCCGGGAAAGGAATGCCAAGGAGAAGGTGACCACGAGAAAAAGATTAAATAACCAACGAAAGGATACCGTTCTACGAGTCTGGAAGTGGAATGTCAAAAGACTGCACGGAGCAGGGAAGCTAGACAATATGAAACGGGAAGTGCTAAGGCTCAATATAGGTACCGTGAGGGTCAGTGAATTGAAATGGAAAGAAGACGAGGATATCTGATCACATGTGTATAGGATACTATCAACATCTGCAGAAAATGGTATAACGGGAGTAGGATTCGTTATGAATAGGAAGGTAGGGCAGAGAGTGTGTTGTGTGAACAGTTCACTGATAGAATTGCTCTCGTCAGAATCAACAGCAAATCCAACATCGGCAAGGATAGTTCAGATATACCTGCCGACATCTCAAGCCGATGATGAAGATATAGCGATAGTATATGAGAATGTTAAGAAGGTAATGCGGTACATAAAGGGATATAAAAATGTGGAAGTCATGGGTGTTGGAATTCGGTAGTAAAGGAAGGAGTAGAAGAAAAGGATAAGGGAGAATATGGGTTTGAAACTAAAAATTGGAGATGTGGAAGACTAATTGAGTACTGCAGTAAATATAAATTAATAATAGCAACGAGGTATACTTAAAGTTACGGGTAGATTTCAATTGGATTTCATCTTGATCAGACAGAGATTTCTAAATCAGATATTGGATTGTAAGGCGTACCCTGAGGCAGATACAGACTCAGATAATAATGTAGCAGTGATGAAAAGTAGGCTGTAGTACCGGAGACTAGTCAGGAAGAGTGAGCTCAGGAAGCAGTACACTTGAAGAAGAATGGACGTCTCTAGAGAGGGCTATCACAGAAGTTGGAAAGAAAAACGTAGATACAAAGAAGGTAACTGTGAAGGAACCATGAGTATAGAAGAATACTTAGTTGATCGACGAAAGAAGGAACTACAAAAATGTTCAGGGAAATTCAGGAATACAGAAATGCAGCTCGCTGAGGAATGAAACAAATAGCAAGTGCGGGGAAGATAAGACGAAATAACTGCACGGAAAATGTGAAGAAATCGTGAAAGAAATGATTAACCGAAGGACTGACTCAGCATATAGAAACGTCAAATTGAACTTCGGTGATATTGAAAGCAAGGGTGGTAACATTAAGAGTGCAAAAGGAATTCCGTTATTAAATGCAGAGGAAAGAGTGGATAGCTGGAAAGAGTATATTGACGACGTCTATGAGGGCGAGGAGTTGTCTGATGAAGTAATAGAAGAAGAATTAGAAATCAGTAGGGAAGAGATAGTGGATTAGGTATTAGAATCAGAATTTGAAAGACCTTTAAAGGACCTAACATCAAATAAGTCAGAAGCCATAGATAACCATCCATCAGAATTTCTAACATTATTGGAGGAAGTGGCTACAAATCGTCTATTCACGACTGTGTGTGGAATGTACGATTCCTGCAATATACCGTTTGAGAATTGGAAAAGCATCATCCAAAAAATGGTTCAAATGGCTCTGAGCTCTATGGGACTTAACTTCTAAGGTCATCAGTTCCCTAGAACTTAGAACTACTTAAACCTAACTAACCTAAGTACATCACACACATCCATGCCCGAGGCAGGATTCGAACCTGCGACCGTAGCGGTCGTGCGGTTCCAGACTGTAGCGCCTAGAACCGCTCTGCCACCCCGGCCGGCAAAAGCATCATCCAAAAAATTCTGAAGACAACAGCTGAAATGAGCGAGAATTATCGCTGAATAAGCTTAATAGCTTATCCATCCAAGTTGCTGACAAGAATAATACACAGAAGAGTGGGGAAAAACTCAGGATATCTTACACTATGATGAGTTAGGCTCTAGGAAAGTTATAGTCACCAAAGAGGCAACATTTACGTTGCGGTTGATAATCGAAGAGAGACTAATGAAGAATCAAGACACGATAATAGGATTTTTCTGCCCATAAAAAGGTTCTACACAGTCAAGTGATTCAAGATGTTCGAAATTCTGAGGAAATTAGATTAAACTGTATGGAGAGACGGATAACATACAACACGTAAAATAGCCAAGAGGGAATAATAAGAGGGGAAGATCAAGTGTGAAGCGCTTGTATCAGAAAGGGTGTAAGAGAGGGGTGTAGCCTTAGCCCCCTACTGGTCATCCTACAAATCGAAGAATCAGTGAGAGAGATAAAATAAAGTTTCAGCCCTTTCCCAACCGACGGCCTCCACAACTCCAAATATTCGGACGTCTTCATCGCCTGCTTTCCGTGCAAGTTTGCATGACAGAAGTTGGAATCAAATAATGCGATCTGTGGAAATGGAAGATCAGATTTTGCGTCATACTGAAGAAACGACAACCAGAAGTGCTCGACATATTCAGAATCAAGTATTCTTTCTCGAAATGTCTCCCAGGCTGTGGCTTAGCCATGTCGCTACAATATATTTTCTTCCTGGGATTCTAGTCCAAGTCTCGATGGAGAGCTTTTGTGAAATTTGTAAGGTAGGAGACGAAGTATAGGTGGAAGTAAGTCTGTGATGGCGGGTCACGAATCGTGCTTGGGAAGCTCACTTGGTAGACCACTTGGCTGCAAAGGGCAAAGGTCCCGAGTTCGTGTCTCGGTGCGGCATACGGGTTTAGTATGCAAGGAAGTTACACGACGAATTCACAACGGTTCAAATGGCTCTGAGCACTATGGGACTTAACAAATGAGGTCATCAGTCCCCAAGAACTTAGAATTACTTAAACCTAACTAACCTAAGGACGTTAACACATCCATTCCCGAGGCAGGATTCGAACCTGCGACTGTAGCGGCCGCGCGGTTCCAGACTGTATCGCCTAGAACCGCTCGGCCACTCCGGCCGGCACACGACGTTTTCCTCATGTCCTTAGCGTTAGACATAGAGTTGTGTGGAATGTTTTACATGACCAACAGCCTCATCCTTTCGTCCTCAGCACGTGGTAGCACTACCATCTGAAGATCTTGCCCAACGCGGGCAGTTGGCACAATCGTTTTTACAACAGACTGCTCTGCACCCGTTGTTTCCGGCCAAGGTCCTGTACGCAGACGAGGCTTTATTTAACTCGTGAAGGCTGTTTCAGTACCCACAATTCTCATGTTTATGCGAATGTGAATCCATGAAGTTCTTGGCCTTATGCTCCTCAATAGCGATTAGTTGTTAATGTATGGACCGTCATTCTCGGTGATCGTTGATTGGATCACACAGTCCATTTCACCTCAACGGAGAGAGATGTCGCATCTTCGTGGAACATTTATTGTCAGAACTGCTGGAGGATGTACGTACCTCTGGATGTTAAGCCGAGGAGGTAATTTAAGCGTGATGGTGCGTCAGCCCATTGCTGCGGTAATCGATGGATCAGCTCCGATGACACTGTAGCCTGGCCATCCACCTCACCTGATGTCACGTGCCTGGATTTCTTCCTCTGAGAGGTCATTAAGCTGCTGGTGTCTGAAACCGTTGTGGAAACAAAAGCCTCGTCACCTGCGTCACCAACGCTGCTGGTAACATTCCGAACGTGCCACCAGTATTCGAACGGACACTTCAGTCAATGGTCCGATGATGTACTGCATGCATCTAGGCCAATGGTCGCGCATTGGAGCGGTTCCTATGAATACCAATGCTGTAATTAACGTGATAAACTACCTTCTTTGTAAATCGTCCCTGGCACCATAAATCCCAGTTACGAACCGTACGCACCATAAATAAATATATTTGTTTGGATGTTTTCTACTTCTCGCATTATTTTAAACGAATAGTTTGGTACATCCTGTGTTTTATATGTATAAAGTATACATAATTACAGGGCGTTCAAAATGAGTTCTAGTAGTTTGAGGGGTGGCATTATTCATAGAAACAATAAAAATAAGCCCAATGAACAAGGGTCCGCAAATACATGTAGTGCCTGTTTACAGGAAGGGCTATGCGACGCTTGGTTCCGGATATTACCACAGTTGTTGCACTTACACTCAGTCAGATGTGTTGGTAGGGTATTATTACGTCTTACTCACACTACGCTACCTACCATCAGGTGGCTGCAGTCAGATGTGTGATTCGAGTCGTGCTGTAGGCTACGTTAAAATTAAAATGGCTCTCAGCACTGTGGGACTTAACATCTGAGGTCATCAGTCACCTAGACTTAGAACTACTTAAACGTAACTAACCTGAGAACATCACACGCATCCATTCCCGAGGCAGGATTCGAACCTGTGACCATAGCAGCGGCGTGGTTCCGGACAGAAGCGCGTAGAACCGCTCGACCACAGTGGCTAGGCTACGTTAGTCTTCATCATATTTGTGTGTCTTATTGTATAGTACTATCGAACCTGGGTACAAATAATCGTGCCTTACCTTCTTCTAAACGTGTATTCACTTATGTTTCATTTTTATTTATTTACATGGAAATTTCCGCAGGACCAAACTGAGGAGCAAATCTCCAAGGTCATGAACGTGTCAGTACATGAAATAACAACATAAAAGTAATAACAGATAAAAATAAATCTTTATGAACCCTAAAAATTTTAGTCCATAAGTTTAAGTAAACACAATCAACAATATTATAAGAATCAGCATAATTTTTCAAGGAACTCCTCGACAGAATAGAAGGAGTGAGCCGTGAGGAAACTCCTCATTTTCTATTTGAAAGCGCGTGTATTATTGCTAAGATTTTTTTTTAATTCAACTGGTAGCTTATTGAAAATGGTTTACTGTTATTGCGCTGTTTGAATGTACAAAAGATGTAGTACATTTACGTTTTCGCTCCTCCATCATTTTTAGCAATGGAAGCCTGCTACTCGATAACTGAAATGACGGATATGATGTTCCGCTAAGGCTTAGCAAATGGTCGTGGACTGCGACTCCTTGCCGTCTACGGTGAAAAATACCCAGAGCGCAGAGATTCTTCTGATAAGCTATTTAGCAGACTTTTCCAGCGTCTGAGGAACACAGGTATCCTGGCAGCTCTGTAGACTGACAGTGGAAAGCCACGCGCAGTCCGCACACCTGACGTGGAGGAGCGTTTGCTGCATTCGATGGAAGGAACCCTTGGGACCAGTCTGCGACGATTTGCAGCACCAGAAGGCGTGCCACGTTCTCTTACTTGTGGGTGGGGGGGGGGGGGAGGTACAACATGGAAAATTACTGTACCCGTATCATCTACAGCGCTTTCAGGCCCTACGGTTACAGGTTCAACATGGAAGATGGCTGTTCTGTCAATGGCTGTTGCAGAAGTATGCTGCAGATCCATTGTTAACATCTAAGACCTTATTTAGCTATGAGGCAGAGTTCATAAGAAATATATAACATCACCATACATTGTGAATTTCCACAACCAGCATGTATGGGCAGGTTTAACCCCAAGCGATTCAGGAAAGAGGGCGTCAACATCGATTCTCAGTCAACGTATGGGCAGGCGTACTTGGCGGTAGATCAGTAAATCCAGACGTGCTACCACGAAGATTAACTAGGGCGAGTTATCTGTACTGTTTTATTAATGTATTTCCTTCCTTGCTGGAGATTGTGCCATTGCAGCAACGAATATGAATGTAGTTCACTCATGATGCTGTACCACCAGACTTCCGTCACAGTGTGCACGAACATCTAACGCAGACATTTCAGAACAGCTGGGTTTGTCGGAGGGTTTCACACCTTGGCCTGATCGTTCCACAGACCTCAGTCCCCTAGACTTTTGTTTATGGAGACACTTGAAGGCACGGGTCTACGACACAGCAATCAATGATGTGCGGACACTCCCGGATTGCGTCTTCATTGCGTTTCAGGAGGTACAATAACAACCGAGTTTACTTCAAAGTATGTGTCATTGTCATGAATGGACGCCACATTGAAGACCCCCTGTAAACACATATTTATCGGAGAAAGTATGCATATCCTGACCCATGTCTATCGGACTTATATTTCTAGTTTCGATGAGTACTTCCATTTTTCAAAGTATTCGACACTTTTTTTCGAACACCCTCTATGGATGACTACAAAGGAAAAGGGAATATCGCATAATAATAATGCAGGAAGAACCTCCATATGAAAGACATACAAGACTACTATAAATGATTCATTTGTTGTCTAAATTCAATATTTTCCGAAGTGATACATTTACAAATATGTGTGATGTTGAATAGAACCGTAAACACACCGAGTTTTGCACTGTTGCAACCATTTGGCGTTACGAGAATAATGCCTTGACAAAATGGTGTCAAAGTGAGAAATGAGTTCTTGTGGTTTGGAATACGGCAATGTTTTACGTGTTAGATCAGCGCAGCGTGCATTTATAATGATATATGGAAGAGAATCACCACGTAAACAGAGGATTTGGCTTTGGTTTTGACAGTTTAAAGGCGCTGTTTCTGTTAACAGAAGAGTACTAGTTCACCAAGTTCGCCACATATAACCGTGCTGAAGGCAGCGTTCTCACACTGAGAAAATTACCCAACATTGCCAGGCGAAAGTATTTGCTGTGTTGAGGGTGAACACAACAAAAAATTGTAAACTTCAAATATTTTATTAATTATTTATAGTTACAGGTTTCAAAAAATTTTGTGACGTAACATTTTTCTACAAAATTCGCTTCATGCAGCAAACTTCAAATTACAAGAATGTTTAAATTTGCTTTTATCACACCTGCTCTCAATTTTTTTCTAGCTTCATACCGTAAGTGATTCCTGTCACTGAAGAATCTTTTCACGTACGAAATCTTCCCGATAACATTTTATCTTAAGAAAATCCATACATATTATAAAAATTTATGTATCTATGTGTGTGTGTGTAAATGTGTGTTTGTGTGTGTGTTTGTGTGTGTGTTTGTGTGTGTGTGTGTGTGTGTGTGTGTGTGTGTGTGTGTGTGTGTATGTATGTATGTTTTACATCTCTGCCTCATCTCTTTCTAAAGTACTGGACCGATGTTTGTCAAACTTCTTTTGCGTATACCTTACTGTCCGGCGACAATCTCTTTTGGGATAAGAACATATATCTATCAAAGCGGCGGGGGTGTAAAGGAAGTGTAGCCCACGACGCGTGAATTCCCAGATTTTATTCACCCAGAATTTGAGAATGAGAACACTTACCGAACTCAAACGAACTTTATATATAATTACCTACCTTTCTGAAATTTTTTCTCGCTGACAGCTCCTACAACATAATGAAAGGGAGAAGGTTTATCGCTTATATTTTTCGGCTGTTTGCGCAATAAAAGTGCCGGAAGAGGTATGACATTAGAATATATTACTTCTTTACTACTAACCGTATTCGCGACAAATTTTGCCGACATTATGCATACATACCACTGAATGTAAACACAAAGTTATATTATTTTACGACACATGGTTTAAGAGATATGTCATAAACAATGAGATGCGTTAAAAATGACGCATTGTGCATGACGTTTAAATGTGTTACTTCTTTGCTACCAACTCTGTTCTCAGTAAATTTTGCAGACAGAATCCACATAATTGTGTCGCTGGATGTACCTGTAGTAATATATCATTGTACGACACGTAGGTCAGGATGCATGTCATAAACAGTGAAATGCTGGGGAAAACTAACGCATCGTGCATGGCTTTTAAATTTATTTCTGCCTTGCTAATCGCTCCATTCGCAACACATTTCGTATACAGTATTCACATATGCCGCTGTTTGTACCTACAATATTATATCACTGAACGACTCATAGTTCAGGAGCTATGACGTCATAAGTAGTTAGATGCGTGAAAAACGGCCGCATCATGCATGGCGTGTAAATTAATTCTTTCGTTCCTAATAACTCCATTAGTAACACATACGCCGCTGAATATAGCTACAAAAGTATTTCGTTGTGTAACAGATACTTTAGGAGTTTTGACGCATTAAATATTAAGCGCACGACCAGTCGCTGCATGCTATGGGCGTGTACGGAAAGCTGTAAATAAATATCTGCCAGGCAATAAATAAATTAGTGATATGAATGGAATTTTACAAAAAGCGAACGGCACGTACCTTCTGTACCGAACACCGAATAAGTGGCTGAAATACTGAACAGTTTGGTAAAAAACCGAACATTGGGCAAAGGAGAGTGAGACGGAAAGTTTTGCACACGTTCCAAACAAAATAACGGTCCGCGAAAGCTAAGATTTTTGAATAACGCAGCAAACTACGTGGAAGATTTTGCGACGGTGGTCACATTTCAAACTGTATCGTCTGCAGCGAGTGCAACAATTAAAACCTGAAGATTATGGCCGGCGGCTTCAGTTTTGCATTATAATGCAGGCAGCGTTTGAGAATGAAAATTTCGCCTACAAGCTGACAATCAGAAACGAAGCAACCTTCAATGTATATGGAAAGTTGAATCACCACAATGTGGGAATGTGGGCCACTGAACATCCTTCGTACATAATGAAATTACCAAAAGGTCAAAATTCCTGTACTGTATCTCAGAAGCTGTATTGGCCGTTTTCCTTCTATGACAATACTTTGGCGAGCACCTGTTAACTTGATATTTTGAAGTTGTAGTTGTTTCCCAAAACGACTCCTGATTCCGAAAACTTTATCTGTCGGGACAGAACTTCCCCTCACTGGAGCATCTACGTTTCTCCGTTCTCAAACGACAAACTTGGCATTGCTGAATTCGGCGAAGTGGTGAAGCTGATGTGGTTCTGTTCCCTCCCCCCCCCCCTCCGCCTTACCCCTCTCCAACAGACCCAACACCTTGTGACTTTTTCTTTTGGGGTTCCATTAAAGACGGGGTTTACATATTCCCGTTGTCAAGAACTTTGGAACAGCTCACAGGACACATTAGTGCTGCTGTGATCACTGTGGACGTGACGTCACTACATAAGGCAGGTAACAGTATTTCTTATTTTTGTCCCTCAGTCGAGTGGTAGCCGTCCTTACTCCAGCAGCGGAACAGAGTATACTTTAACACTAATAAAGACGCGGTAAGGTATTATCCGAATGGGAGGGATGTGACTTAAATGTCAGACAAAAGAATTATTACAATTTCTGAAACAACGGATGATTTATTTAGAGAAAGAACTTCACAGGCTGAGCAAGTCAATAACACGTTGGACCACCTCTGACTGAGTTGTAGGATGTCCTCCTGTCCTATTGACATGTCACAGTTCCAAACTGGTTGGAAGACTCTGCCCATAACCCTTCACACATTCTCAGTTGGGGACCAATGTGGCGACCTTATTGGCCAAGCACAAAGAAGGCAGGCTGGAACTCTTGGCGTATGGAGAAAGGCATTATCTAGCTAAAGTACAAGCCCAGAATGGCTTGCTAGGAAGAGCAACAAAATCGAATATACAGTATCCTCGATGTACCGCTATGTTGTAAAAGTGCCGTGGATGACAACCAAAGTGGTCATGCTTTGAAATGAAATGGTGTTCCTGGTTTTTCGGACGATGTGGGAGATGAAAGTAACATTAGTATCCCAGCCCTCTCCATGTCGTCTACAGACACTTCTTCGCTGGTCGTCAAGGACTGGAATCTAACCATAGTAGAAATGTCCTCACTTCTCCAGTTTCCAGCCGAGTTCTGATTATCAGAGTAAGGTGTCTGCAGAAACCTTTGACAGCGTTGGGGTGCCAACTTACCTGTCACCTGCCATACAATCCCGCAACCAAGTTGATGGTCTGGGCTGCTTCCATAGCAGCACCCCTTTTGGTTTTCATTCGCAGCACCCTTACAGCAGAGTGGTACGTCGGCTGTATTGTACGCCCTTCATGTCAAGCCATCTAGGCTTCAATTTCAGCAAGTAAAACCCTTCCATATAAGGCGAGAGTTTCCACTGCTTGTCCACTTAGTTGCCAAACTGTAGCTTAGCCAACAACGTCCTCAGATCACTCCGCAGTTGAGAACGTTCGGAGCATTATTAGAAGGGTCTTCCCATTAGCTCGGGATTTTGACGATATAACGCTCCAATTGGGTAGAATTTGGCACGGTATCCCTCAGGATGGCATCAAGCAACCCTATCAGTCAATGCCGAGCTGAATAGCTACTAACATAAGGGCCAGAATTGCTCTATATGTGAAGCTTTGAATAAATCATCAACTTTACTGAAATTTTAATCATTTGTTTGCCTGTACAAGCACGTCGCATCTACCGATTTCTGTCCCATTTCGATAATCGGCGGTGCGTCATTTTACTTTTGTTTAGGGTGTACATCTTTTCGTTCTATAAGTTTACACGGTTTTTCATTAGAAGCGACTTGTTTTAAATCTACGCTCATAAGCCTAAACTACAATATTTTGTGCGATTTGTGTACGTAGCAGACGAAGTTCCACGTTTCATTAACTGTGTAGTGCATAGAATAGTTGTTCGCATTGCACCAACCAATTAGTTTGAGTTTGAAGAGCCATATGCTGTAGCTAAATCCCTCTGTAGCTTTAGTTATTACAGCATGGTATCAGACTAGACTGTTTCGTCCTGTGAGTTAACGCTGCTAATTTTAAATTTCCTCTGTGCTCTCCAGCTTAAATTTATATATTACGTGCATGTTTGTGTATTTATTAGGCAGAGTTCTGCATTTTTTAAACTGTGTAATGCATAGATCTGCTGTTTGCAGCGCAGCATCCATTTATTTTGTGTATGAAGAGCCACTTGCAGAAATCAGATCCCTCAGTCGATTGGTAGCATTCGTTATAGTAGCAGCGCATTGGAGTACGACGTTTCGCTGTGTGAGTTGACACAGCTTCTCATGAAAAGCTACTGATTTCCAATTTTCCTTGAGCTCTTTAGCTTAAATTTACATTTGGTGCATGTTTGTGCATTTGTCAGGTCACTGTTGGTATGAATAGGTATAATGACTGCTGTGTTCAGATGTGAAGTGTAATGGTGATTCTTAGCTCACATCTCCAGGTGGTGTTGGCTTCAGTCAGCTTGAGACTGCTGCCAATGAGGAGCACTATGGAGGCATTTCGAGTGACGTCCAGCAGGTATCCCCCGACTGGTTCACAACTGTGGCCGCCCCAGCCACTGCCTGTACTGAGGTTGAACTCCGACATGTGGTCAAATGTCGGTGGTCTTTCCTGGGCTCAGGCACTGAAAGACATTGGGCCGTGTTGGGGCGTGGGGGGGGGGGGGGGGGGGGTGCAGGGGGGAGTCACCGCCAATCTCTTGACGAATCGATTTTGGGTGCCGTCTGGGACTGACAAAGTCATTTAGCCTGATGAAGTCGCTCGCCCTCTTTCATAGACGGCCCCTCGGCCCACAAGGTCTGGAGATCTGGGCATTTACAGAGGGTAGGACTACCGTTAGTTGGGAGGCAGAATGCTTGGAGAGTAATGAGGTTCTTTAGAGAAATGGCTACGAAGAACCGGAAGGAATCCAGTGTGCTCGCTGCGTGCATACCAGGAGGTGTCATTCCATTTGTGGAACGAGTGCTTCCATACGCCTTGAAGAGCACCTCTTACTTATCAAAACTGGACTCAGCTTCTCGTCGAAGGCAAAATAACACATCTGCATCAAGATGTTGGGTGAAAGGTTTAATTTGAATACAACATGAATAAGAGCTGAGAAACTCCGATCATATCTGTAGCTATTTAGCCGGTTCATCAATTAGGAAGATCTGGGACTATAAGGCGAAAGCAGATTTTAGCAGTAAACGTCACTCTGTGAACACGTGGATAGAATTCACCTAATTCGTGTATGAGCAATGTTTCCTTCTCTAATTGTAATTGATTATGGTGATCAGTTATCCGGAACCGTGTTCACTCTCCGAAATATACGTGGTGAGGTTCTCTGATCCATTTTGGTCCAGATACAACGGACTCGCCCCAGTGCCATAATTGGTGGCGTATGTGGCCTGAAAAAATATGACAAGATGTCTCCTAGATCTCAGTAACATGGTTTGTTTTCATCGTCTCTAGCTATGAACTATTTCTTCTTAAATGAGATGTCTGTGAGAATGGTAAACAGATTAGTTACCATAAACGCAATCACAAAAAAACCAGACTATTCATAAAATTTCTATTTGTTAAGTAGTCATAAAACACATGACATACCAGTGGATGCAGCTCTATGGAGGTGGACAAACCGTAGAAAAGAGCTGTGCACCCTCAGGCGCTAGAGCAGGCTGATTTGGTGCCGAAATTTCTGAAGGTACATGCTCCACTCAGGTGTGTGGGTAGAACAGAGGATGCTGCAGAACTGGGAGAGGAGGTGGTGGACGGTGGTGTTAGAGCAACGGCTTTCGCGTTTTATTCACGGACACGTTAATGTTGTTCTCTCACGTGATCACGCCACAGGAGGGCGGAAAACACTAGGTTTCAAATAAAATAATTACCCTTTGATACATCAGATCACGTTCAGATTTCGTCGAACTATCCCTTGCGGTTCCAACCTGTACGGGAGAGGAAAAATTGCGGTAGTACTGCGCTCCAAAGGATGCGATCAGTTTCAATGGGATGCAGCACCACAGTGTCTTGAGATAAGGGTTGAAACGTCCGAAAGTGTCAGCAGTGCCAAAGCTTGTCAACATCATCTTCCTGTTGCTCGTTACACTGCGAACTGTCTCTTTCGACTACGAAGGGATGAGATCACTGAGGCGCTTATGCCACCTCCTGAGACCTTTCCGTGTATGGAGTGTTTTCCTCGGTCACCTCTGTCACCAATAACCGTCTAGTCTCAACGGTGGGTGGCGCGGTGCTGACCTATGTCACAGAGACATCAAAAGAAGGAGTGAAATGTTACTAAGAGAGACTGTGAGGATCTTGTCATGGTGTGAAACGTCCACGATGTCATTTAACAGAACTGTGGCGAAATTTGGGTGCCAGTACGTCTTCATTGATCTTCCTTGCAGATTACATGAACTTCCGAGCTGTGAACTTTTGTTCGCATGTGTGGACGTCTTGTTGTCTGAAGCGTCACCGAGCCCGAGGGTGACGTCGTTTTTGCACCATGACAGGGGAAGTTTGAGCCATATTTCAGACTTATGTGTCGCAATGAGGGGCAATTACGTTGTTTCGGAAACGTAATCCTTTAATTGTGTTGTGCAGTTTACATTCTAATAGCACTTCGCCACAAAATTATAACGTTTCGCGTAGGCCGCGGTGGCCGAGTGGTTCTAGGCGCTTCAGTCCGGAACCGCGCGGCTGCTACGGTTTCAGGTTCGAATCCTGCCTCGGGCATGGACGTGTGTGATGTACTTAATTTAGTTAGGTTTAAGTAGTTCTAAGTTCTAGGGGACTGGTGACCTCTGATGCTAGGTCCCATACGCTCAGAGCCATTTGAACCATTTTTTTTTTTTACGTTTCGCATTTATTTTACTATAGGGATGAGACAAACTAATATACAGGGTGAGTCACCTAACATTGCCGCTGGATATATTTCGTAAACCACATAAAATACTGACGAATCGATTCCACAGACCGAACGTGAGGAGAGGGGCTAGTGTAATTGGTTAATACAAACCATAAAAAAATGCACGGAAATATGTTTTTTAACACAAACCTACGTTTTTTCTAAATGGAACCCTGTTAGTTTTGTTAGCACATCTGAACATATAAACAAATACGTAATCAGTGCCGTTTGTTGCATTGTAAAATGTTAATTACATCCGGAGATATTGTAACCTAAAGTTGACGCTTGAGTACCACTCCTCCGCTGTTCGATCGTGTGTACCGGAGAGCACCGAATTACGTAGGGATCCAAAGGGAACGGTGATGGACCTTAGGTACAGAAGAGACTGGAACAGCACATTACGTCCACGTGCTAACACCTTTCTATTGGTTTTTTTCACTGACGCACATGTACATTACCATGAGGTAATTTTTCTTGCCTGGCGACCGCTAACGCCCCAGTTACCTGCCCTGGGGGTTAGTGTATGTAACGGCAGTGTACGTTTCCTCTTATTGCCGTTGCTGTCCGGTAAGGTGTGTAGTTTTGAAAGCTTTCTTGAGTGTAGGCCAGTTGGTGATTCTTCCCTCCGGTGGTAGTGATTCCTTTCTCATTCCGGGCGCTCTAAACAAAGTATTCTGGGGACTTAGTGCAGACCGCCGGTTCCGGCTTTGGCGTATTGTTCCATCGTTGCATTTGGTTTATCGGATGTCAGGTAGCTTCAGCAAGATTATCATTAGTCCGAGTTACCATCTTTTGAACTGAATGTAACTCTTGGCGGCCTATCTCATCGCTCGCGAAAGTGTTTGTTTCCGGACCTTCTCAGAGGTCGATTCCTGGAAGTCCGTCTGTGGCCCCTTGGTTCTTGGAAGGCATGTGTGTTCTAAAAGGAGGTCTGATGGCCAGTAGTTCAGTGTAACGCTCCTTCAGTTCACTCCTTCTGCGGGTATAATCTGCCTCAGCACCCTTTAAGGAACTTACGTACTCTTCCTTGTATTTTATTATTGTATTATTTATTACAATACTTTGTAATGCCTACATTAAAGATTATATATGTATATTTAATAGTGCTGGTCGCCTCCTGGAATAAATCTAACAGTACAGTGTTCAGTTGATGTTAAGGGTTGTGTTACAAAGTTTACCATCATCTTATTTTACCCGTTTCATGATCAGTTGCTTGCTTTTTTTAATTAAACTTTGCTACTGCATTTGCTGTGCCACAGCAGGTTTCTAATTATTTTATATTATTTCCGTTCCTGGCGTGTAAGGCCTTCAGCCGTGATTGTGGTCATTTGCCTTAAAATTCTAATTTGGATATGTATTTACGCAGTAAGCCTTTAAAACCTTATTTATTGCCAATCCTGGCGTCTGATGCCTTCTGCTGTGTTTTTGGCGACTTGCCTTTAATATTTCAATACCTGTAATTTGTAAGTTGCAACGTGTTTTAAACAATTCTTAATTTATTGCCATTCCTGGCGTGTAATGCCTTCGGCCCAGATCACAATGGCTTGCTTTTAAAACAATATCTGCTATATCTGTATTTATTGGTTATTTGCTAAATTGTAACTCACTGACAACACTATTATTTACACAGTTGTTTATTCCTTCATTAATAACGTATGGTACTTTTATTTATAGTTGAGTCTGGAATTATTGGTTTAAAATAAATTATGTGTAACTGTAAAAGGCAACCAATAGTAACTGATTACGGCCCCGTCCACAATCGTAACCGAATCCTGCCTTCTCTTGACTACCAGGTTGCACAGATAACTCAAGCAGTTCATTACGGATCACAAAGTAAATCACAATAGCTCTGTCCATTTCAGCTTGTCGTTGTCATACTGTTTATACTACCTTACTAACAAAAACACTACCTTCACACTATTTCACTGTTTAAGTGAAGTTATGCTAATACTTCAGCAGTCCCTGTTCATCATGGCAACGTCAGAACAACGTTCGACTTAGGTAAGATTCCACTAGCCGTACTCTCACTCTTTCTCTGCAGATAACGTGGCCCTTGCTTTCGTGCCGACCAGCGTAGTGGCTTCCCATTGTTTGGATGAATGTCTCTTGTTATTTTGATTAAAACTGATTTATTTTTTCGTATGTTTGGCATGATATTACTACCTGCATTCATAGAGTCGTTGAATTTGTTTTCTTTGTACATTTCCACTTTTCGCTACTCAAGTGACATCCTGATTTTGAAATGATTCTTTTTCCCCGCCAGCTGCTTCATCTACAGCGAAAGGATTCCTTCTTTTACTCCTGTCTCTCCTCACTCACAAAATTCACATTCTTTAACTAGTAAGGTAATATTGTGAACTCTGTAGTTTCCCACTTTCGACTGATAGAAGTATAGAATTAGCTACTGTTCCAAAGTGACTTCCTTAGTATCCTTACAAACCTTACAAAATCTTCATCTCATAATTCTTCTAAAATTTCATTACCGGCTTCACAGTGTGAGATTGCTCAAGTGTACCTATAAGACCTGCTAATACAATAATCACACAATGTCAGTATTTCTCTGTTTCTGTTAGCATCCTAAGAGCCAGCTATTTCTGAATAGATTAGTTTTGTCCCTGAAATTATAGCTCGTACACACCAGCAGGGTGTTTCATGAAATAGTTTTCCGAAATTTTGTTATCAGTTTTCTAAAATGCTTTCGCTGCCAGAAGTACGTACATTATCAGCCTTACTTGGCTTAATGAGAAGGAAGCGACATATTATAGATCTCACAGTAGCGCGTGGGTTGGTAAGCACAATAGGGAGATACGTAATCGATACAGGTGATGGTACACAAGCATGCAGGAACCACAATCCACTGGACCTCAAAGCACATAGATGGGCGTAGCCGATACGCAATTACAGACGAGGTATCTGATTATGCATGGCTGATTCTCTCAGTTCATCACATTTCAGGTCGCAATGATAAAATTTATCTGTTTCCAGGTATTACACAGTCATGCATATCGAAACCGATTTGTTTGAAACGATGTATTCAGCCTAACTGATGCTTTGAAGTAGAACAGTTGACGCGCTTTATCTCAGTATCAACATTCGGGCCTGCCAAAATATACAGTTCCTTGGATACGTAGTTTGAGAAAAGAACTGAGCGCTATCTCTACTTCAGTTCTTTTCTATTTAAGAGTACTTTTTATCAAATACATCTACTAGCAATCCCACATGCTCTTCACCGTTATCTAGTCCATTCGCCATTAGATAATAAAAGATGATGATTAGAGTTTAATATCCCGTAGCCAAGGCGCTGGCCAGAGAGCGCGTTTACCGAAAGCTAAGTTTCACGCAATCTAAGAGGGATATTTCGTCTTGTCCCGGTTAAACATGAGGCACAAGAAGTTGAAATAGGTGGCTCATCATGAGTGCCTTCGGCTTACATGAGTTGCTGATACATTGGGATATGAATCTCTTATGCTGTAATCGTATTTTATTTGTGCTTCAGAGGGATTACAAGTGCAGAGAAGAACAACTAGCATAAAATCACTTATATTTTTTTAATGAATTAGAACTAGTCGTCCAATGACACAGTACATAAAACTGCATGAAGTAAGATACAATTGTATGTCATTTCTTAAGGAGATGAGACTGTCGTGCATGAAAAGCATTGAAGGTTACGACTGAATTAAAAGTAACGGGAACATTGTAAGTTACGACGTGGAAAGTAGCAAAAAAAGGATTTAGAATAGTGAAAATATGTTCCTCTGATTAACAATAAAAACATCAGTCGCTCTTACCATTTACAGTAAAAGGAAAAGTTCCACACAGATTGGTTCGAGATGACTCAAAATCAATTCAAGTGGGAAAAAGTTAAATTTGTAAGTCTCTCCGCTACTCCTTCCCTCTGATTATTATCTTCATTCTCGTCCCGACCGACGGGCGCCATAAAGAGCTAGCTCATAAACTTTATTAACAAGATCCTACAATGCAAGGGGCTGTGACGATCGCTGATTAACACGTAAGTCATCAGATACAAAATAAACCTTACATTTTTTATCACTTCAACAAAACAGACAACAAGACAGACTTTAACTCTCAAGTAACACTACAATACCTACATCCCGGCACGTAATAGAAATTATGATAATAAATGCGCCAGACTAGTGCAATCTGCTAGAGACAGATCTTCCAGACTGTGGCTCTGTCTAACAGGTACTACTAATTAATGCGCAACGCTCTCTGCACGCTCGGGGAGCCAAATGAGGCTCATTGTTGAGACCAGAAACAAAGAGCAATACACATCGCATTCATACAAGAGGAGTTCAGAATACACAAAAAGGTACAGCATTCATTACATAGACAGAAACCTCGAACATTTTCGGTACAGCTATATTACATATGCTGTCTTCAGCCCGAAAAACAGTTGCCAGAGATGGATGAAGCTATAAGAAACGAAAGAAAACTCTGATAGCGTCTGCATATCCAAGCCCAGACCGTTCATGTTTAAGTCTGGTAATTTCTCATCTCTGTTTTCTCCTTTCTTCCTCTGAATTTTTTTTTTTTTAAATGGCTCTGAGCACTATGGGACTTAACATCTGTGGTCATCAGTCCCCTAGAACTTAGAACTACTTAATCCTAACGAACTTAAGTACATCACACACATCCATGCTCGAGGCAGGATTCGAACCTGCGACCGTAGCAGCCGCGCGGTTCCGGACTGAGCGATTAGAACCTCTAGACCACCGCGGCCGGCTGCAATTTTTCCCTATGAGTAATAACTTTTACTATCAATAACTACATTTCTGCGTGAATGGACTAAATTAAATGCCTTCAGCAGAAATAAAATCGTCTTGAGTTATCCTGAAAATTCTTTCTTGATTAAATTTTTTGATCAACTACTAAATCCATTTTGTTCTTCATTCATCAGTCCTTTTAGGTTTTGTATTGTTTAGATATTAGAAATGAAACCTTTCCCATGTAGGTAAAGATGAAAAATGTAAAATGTTTAAGCAGAAACGAAAGCAGCTACTGTACAAGCTACATCGGTTGAGCTGATATGTATGTTTCCTTCCACGATCGTAAGGAAATGGATATCTAGTATCATCTACTGGCATTCCTTAGTTAAATTTGTGTAGACGAGCATCTGGAGAATAGGGATTGATCTCAACTATAGACGTTAAATCGGCATATGTTTTTCTTACCAACATTTTATCCTAACCAGAAGATGTGTGGCTAAGACAGGTAAGTGTACTTCCCTTTCAATTGTGCAAGTATCGATAAACAATTACTGGTACTCTTGAAAAACCTGTATTTTATTTTTATTGATGTTACTGTTTTGATTGTATCTCTACTTACATTTCTGCCGTATAATACTAACCGAGTATTAAAGATGGATTCCAAACAAAATGAAATTAAAGCAGTGATGGGGAGCAACAATAATGATAAGAAGCTTCCTGCCAGATTAAAATGCGTGCCTTACCGGGACTCGAAACAGACATGTGCTCTAACAATTGAGCTACATGTTTTTTTTTCCTTTTTGCTCCATCCACCCTTACACCTCGTCATTGTGCATGCCTAATAATATCTTCATCGGCTAGCTACCTTCAGCTATATTCAGCTTTCCTCAAGTAACAAACTTCTTCTTCTTTAAAGTTAACTTTAAACTTCAATTTTCTCTTAAAACTAACCCCGTTCTTTATAAGGATATGTTATTATTTCAATTGTGATTTTAGAGGAATTAAAATTATATTCTGACTGTGTTTAAAAAAAGGGAACCAAGCTATGCTTCTACATAAACTTGAGACTTCCCCTGATAAGCATTTGTTTCATGTTCTTTTTTCTTCTTCCAGCTGTTTCTGACCATTTTTCCCTTTCTTGGTGGAAGTAAAGTTTGAATACAGTTACTTATTCATCTCCATCCTTGATAACGTAATACACTCCTGGAAATTGAAATAAGAACACCGTGAATTCATTGTCCCAGGAAGGGGAAACTTTATTGACACATTCCTGGGGTCAGATACATCACATTATCACACTGACAGAACCACAGGCACATAGACACAGGCAACACAGCATGCACAATGTCGGCACTAGTACAGTGTATATCCACCTTTCGCAGCAATGCAGGCTGCTATTCTCCCATGGAGACGATCGTAGAGATGCTGGATGTAGTCCTGTGGAACGGCTTGCCATGCCATTTCCACCTGGCGCCTCAGTTGGACCAGCGTTCGTGCTGGACGTGCAGACCGCGTGAGACGATGCTTCATCCAGTCCCAAACATGCTCAATGGGGGACAGATCCGGAGATCTTGCTGGCCAGGGTAGTTGACTTACACCATCTAGAGCACGTTGGGTGGCACGGGATACATGCGGACGTGCATTGTCCTGTTGGAACAGCAAGTTCCCTTGCCGGTCTAGGAATGGTAGAACGATGGGTTCGATGAGGGTTTGGATGTACCGTCCACTATTCAGTGTTCCCTCGACGATCACCAGTGGTGTACGGCCAGTGTAGGAGATCGCTCCCCACACCATGATGCCGGATGTTGGCCCTGTGTGCTTCGGTCGTATGCAGTCCTGATTGTGGCGCTCACCTGCACGGCGCCAAACACGCATACGACCATCATTGGCACCAAGGCAGAAGCGACTCTCATCGCTGAAGACGACACGTCTCCATTCGTCCCTCCATTCACGCCTGTCGCGACACCACTGGAGGCGGGCTGCACGATGTTGGGGCGTGAGCGGAAGACGGCCTAACGGTGTGCGGGACCGTAGCCCAGCTTCATGGAGACGGTTGCGAATGGTCCTCGCCGATACCCCAGGAGCAACAGTGTCCCTAATTTGCTGGGAAGTGGCGGTGCGGTCCCCTACGGCACTGCGTAGGATCCTACGGTCTTGGCGTGCATCCGTGCGTCGCTGCGGTCCGGCCCCAGGTCGACGGGCACGTGCACCTTCCGCCGACCACTGGCGACAACATCGATGTACTGTGGAGACCTCACGCCCCACGTGTTGAGCAATTCGGCGGTACGTCCACCCGGCCTCCCGCATGCCCACTATACGCCCTCGCTCAAAGTCCGTCAACTGCACATACGGTTCACGTCCACGCTGTCGCGGCATGCTACCAGTGTTAAAGACTGCGATGGAGCTCCGTATGCCACGGCAAACTGGCTGACACTGACGGCGGCGGTGCACAAATGCTGCGCAGCTAGCGCCATTCGACGGCCAACACCGCGGTTCCTGGTGTGTCCGCTGTGCCGTGCGTGTGATCATTGCTTGTACAGCCCTCTCGCAGTGTCCGGAGCAAGTATGGTGGGTCTGACACACCGGTGTCAATGTGTTATTTTTTCCATTTCCAGGAGTGTATATATAAGTGTATATAAGACAGTCCTAAGCCAAGATGGGAAAGAGGAAAGGTGGAAAGAGTATATAATGGGTCTATACAAGGGCGATGTACTTGAGGCCAATATTATGGAAATGGAGGAGGACGTAGATGAAGATGAAATGTGAGAAATGGTCCTGTGTGAAGAATTTTACAGAGCACTGAAAGACGTAAAGGTAAGAAAAGGCCTCGGGAACCGACAACATTCCATTAGAACTAATGATAGCCATGACAAAACTCAACCATCTGGTGAGCAAGATTAATGAGAGAGCGAAACACCCTCAGACTTCAAGAAGAATATAATAATTCCAATCCCAAAGAAAGCAGAAGTGGATAGGTGTGAAAATTGCCGAACTATCAGTTTAACAAGTCACGGTTGCAAAATATTAACACGAATTCTATACAGACGAATGGAAAAACTGGTATAAGCTGACCTCGGGGAAGATCAATTTGGATTCCATAGCAATGCTGGAAAACGGGAGGCGATACTGATTCTACGACTTATCTTAGAAATTAGATTAAGGAAAAGCAAACGTACGTTTGTAGCATTTGTGGACTTAGAGAAAGCTTTTGATAATGTTTACTGGAATACACTCCTTCAAATTCTGGAGGTGGCAGGAGTCAAATGCAGTGAGTGGAAAGCTATTTACAATTTGTACAGAAACCGGATGGCAGTTATAAGAGTCGAGGGGCATGAAACGGAAGCAGTGCTTGAGAAGGGAGCAAGACAGAGCTGTAGCATATCTACAATGTTATTCAATCTGTATACTGAGGAAGCAGTAAATGAAAGAAAAGAAAAATGTAGGAATTAGAATCCATGGAGAAGAAATAAAATCTTTGATGTTTGCCGATGACATTGTAATTTTGTCAGAGACACAAAAGGACCTGGAAGAGCAATTGAACGGAATGGACCGTGTCTTGAAAGGAGGATATAAGATGATTATCAACAAGAGCAGAACGAGGATATTGGAATGTAGTCGAATTAAATCAGGTGCTGCTGAGGGAATTGGATTAGGAAAAGGGACACTTAAAATAGATGAGTTTTCCTATTTCGGGACCAAAGTAACCAATGATCATTGAAGTAGAGAGGATATAAAATGTAGACTGGCTCTGGCAAGGAAAGCGTTTCTGAAGAAGAGAAATTTGTTAATATCGTTTATAGATTTAAGCGTCAGGAAATCTTTTCTGAAAGTATTTGTATGCAGTGTAGCAACGTATGGAAGAGAAACATGGATGATAAATATTTATGACAAGAAGGGAAAACAAAATTTCGAAATGTGGTGCTATAGAAGAATGCTGAATATTAGACGGGTAAATAATTTAAGTAATGAGGAGGTACTGAATGGAATTGGGGAGAAGAGGAATTTGTCGAACAACCTGACTAATAGAAGGGATTGGTTGGTAGGATAAATTCTGAGGCGTCAAGGAAGGAGGGAAGTGTGGAGGGTAGAAGGAGACCAAGGCGTGAACACACCAAACAGATTCAGAAGGATGTACGTTGCAATAGTTACTCGGATATGACGAAGCTCACACAGGATAGAGTAGCACGGAAAGCTTCATCAAACCAGTCTTTGGTCTGAAGACCACGACAACAACACATAAGACACGTGATTATTCTCGTCTTTGAAGACGAGAATACTTTGAAATCGGAGTACGTTACCTTCTTGATGTTAATTTCAGTCATCGTTGTCATTAGTAGCATTGCACATTTAAATTAAATTTACTTCCATAAACCTAAGCGCCACCCACGAACGAGCTGTCCTAACAGCTCTACTTCCGCCAGTACCTCATCTCCTACCTTCAATGCTTTATACTTACAAGGGAGGTGTGTGTTGAGCTGGGGTAGCTAGATCAGTAGAACACTTGGCCACGAAAGGCGTAAATCCCAAAGCGCGTTCCAGTCCGGCAGGAAAATTAGTATCAGCGCACAGTTCGCTAGAGCGTGAAAATTTCATTCTGACAACAATAATAGTGTCTATTTAATTGCATGGTGACATATAGATTAAGAATCCAAACATTACGGAGCATATTTGATTGGAAAGAGGCACGTTGCAGTAAACTGACATGTACGGAGGGGATAACCGTTTAGATCCATGACATGTTGATTTGGTAGCACATGAGGATTTAGTGTGACGTAGAGGTTGGCTGACAACGGTCATATTAAATGACTGGATGACGGCTGTTTATTGGCAGTTATGACATTTATCTCCAACATCTCTGTGTAACCATGACTATATGGGAATCGTTCTGAGCCGGCAGCGGTGGCGGAGCGTTTCTCGGCGCTTCAATCCGGAACGGCGCTACTGCTACGGTCGCAGGTTCGAATGCTGCCTCGGGCATGGACGTGTGTGATGTCCTTAGGTTAGTTAGGTTTAAGTAGTTGAAGTTCTAGGCGACTGATGACATCAGATGTTAAGTCCCATAGTGCTCAGAGCCATTTTAACCACTTTTGAATCGTTCAGACCAGCTTAACCTATGCTCTCCCCACTGCCTCCTGTTTAATGGAGTACGCAAGTCACTGGTCAAATGCACCGGCGCCCAGATCTCCAATTTTGTGCCTCCTGATGTTCATATGACATCTTATGCCTACAGTGAATAGATTTCAGGGATGGCGCTCAAATTATTTTTGGAGGCTAAGATCTAATGAATCATGGTCCCAAACATTGTGTCAAAAGGAAAACCCCTAGAAATCCGCGTTCTTACACCAGAAACAGATTGGAAACAAGACGTCACAAAATGAGTAGTGATACGGGGATAGTAAAATGTCTGTAATATAAGAAAAGGGGAAGTACCACTTCAACGGAACGCCATGAAGAATTAGGATACTCATGCAGAATGCTTTTCGGATATGACAGGTAATTTCACAATCGGAAAGCAGCATGATAATGAGATTCATTCCCAGAATGGCCCTCTGAACACTCCTGCTCAAGGACTTTGATCTGCTTCCCCCACTATTGTCCTTCAGAGCGCTGAGTTTCCCATCACCCGATCTTGACAATGGTGGTCTCAGTTTTCAAATGTCCTCCCAATGATGATCGACAGTCGGTGACTTCATTCTGCCACTTTTGGTTACAGTGGGCCAGCGTTTTCGACCCTCCGTAGAAAAATCCAAGGATTCTGCTTCGTGGGTGGCCAAGCTTACCATCATCAATAGCCCGCATAAGTTCTGCAAGTTCAACGGCTTTTAACAAGGAAGATTTCAAGTCGTTCCAAATGCGTCACCACCGCTATTTCCTTTGCAGCTTAGACCGCGGAGTTTCTTAAGAAACATCTCTGAATGCATCCGGGCAACTACTCTCTACATTCCTGAATCTGCAAGAAGAAGGTAGACTCAATATATGCCAGTTTGTTTACAAATGGAAGACCCTTAAATTCCCTGCTGAAATGTCCCATGTTCTCAGGAACTTGGTGGCGTCCTTCAGCAGTCAGTCACTCATGAAATGAAACATACCATCCATAACGAAGCACAGCAATTTTAAACCATGTCTGTCTATCTCCTGTGGCTTGGGAAAAGTATCGCGATGACGAGTGTGTCGTTGAACCGATTTTCCCAGAGCGTCGAGTCCCGAAACATTACAACAGCCTCAGTACGTGCTTATTGTGTTAGCCTTGTGGAAACAACAGGTAATAACCTGCAGTGGACCCATTACGCTGCGGGTAAAATGAGAAGAAATAAAAAATGAATTTTTCCCGAGGGCATGCAGCTTCACTGTGTGATTAAGTGATGATGGCGTCCTCTTGGGTAAAATATTCCGGAGATAACTTTGTCCCCCATTCGGATCTCAAGAGGACGTCGTTATCAGGAGAAAGCAAACTGGCGTTCAACGGATCGGAGCGTGGAATGTCAGATCCCTTCATCGGGCAGGTAGGTTAGAAAATTGGAAAAGGGAAAAGGATAGGTTAAAGATAGATATAGCGGGAATTAGTGAAGATCGGTGGCAGGAGGAACAAGACTATTGGTCTGGTGAATACAGGATTATAAACACAAAATAAAAAAGGAGTAATGGAGGAGTAGGTTTAATCATGAATAACAAAAAAAGAGTGTGGGTAAGCTACTACAAACTGCATAGTGAACGCATTGTTGTGGCCAAGATATGCCAACTAGCTCTGCAGATGACGAAGAAATTGAAGAAATGTATGATGAGATGAAAGAAATTATTCAGGTAGTGAAGGGAGACGAAAATTTAATAGTCATGGGTGACTGGAAATCGATAGTAGGAAAAGGGAGAGAAGGAAACATAGCAGGTGAATATGGATTGGGGCTAAGAAATTAAAGAGGATGCCGCCTGGTAGAATTTTACACAGAGCATAATTTAATCATAGCTAACACTTGGTTCAAGAATCATGAAAGAATGCAGTATACATGGAAGAACCATGGAGATACTAGAAGGTTTCAGATAGATTATATAATGGTGAGACAGAGATTTAGGAAGCAGGTTTTAATTTGCAAGACATTTCCAGAGGCAGATATGGACTCTGACCACAATATACTGGTTATAAACTGTAGATTAAAACTGAAGAAACTGCAAAAAGGTGGGAATTTAAGGAGATGGGACCTGGATAAACTGAAAGAACCAGAGGTTATACAAAGTTTCAGGGACAGCATAAAGGAGCAATTGACAGGAACGGGGGAAAGAAATACAGCAGAAGAAGAATGGGTAGCTTTGAGGCATGATTTAGTGAAGGCAGCAGAGAGAGGATCAAGTAGGTAAAAAGACGAGGCCTAGTAGAAATCCTTGGGTAAGAGAAGAGATAATGAATTGAATTGATGAAAGGAGAAAATACAGAAATGCAGTAAATGAATCAGGCAAAAAGGAATACAAACATCTCCAAAATGAGATCTACAGGAAGTGCAAAATGGCTAAGCATGGATGGCTAGAGGACAAATGTAAGAATGTAGAGGCTTATCCCACTAGGGGTAAGATAGATATTGCCAACAGGAAAACTAAAGAGACCTTTGGAGAAAAGAGAACCACTTGTATGAATATAAAAAGCTCAGATGGAAACCCAGCTCTAAGCAAAGAAAGGAAAGCAGAAAGGTGGAATGTGTATATAGAGGGTCTATACAAGGACGATGTACTTGAGGACAGTAATATGGAAATGGAAGAGGATGTAGATGAAGTTGAAATGGGAGATACGATACTGTGTGAAGAGTTTGACAGAGCACTGAAAGACCTAAGTCAAGAAAAGGCCTCGGGAACTGACAATAATCCGTTAGAACTACTGATAGCCGTGAGAGAGCCAGCCATGACAAAACGCAACCATCTGGTGAGCAAGATGTATGAGAGAGGCGAAATTCCCTCAGACTTCAAGAAGAATATAATAATTCCAATGCCAAAGAAAGCAGGTGTTGACAGATGTGAAAATTACCGAACTATCAGTTTAATAAGTCATAGCTGCAAAATACTAACGCGAATTCTTTACATACGAATGGAAAAACTGGTAGAAGCCGACCTCGGGGAAGATCAGTTTGGATTCCATAGAAGTGTTGGAACACGTGAGGCAATACTGACCCTACGACTTATCTTAGAAGAAAGATTAAGGAAAGGCAAACCTACGTTTCTAGCATTTGTAGACTAAGAGAACGCATTTGTGTTGACTCGAATAATATCTATCGAATTCTTAAGGTGGCAGAGGTAAAATACAGAGAGTGAAAGGCTGTTTACAGTTTGTACAGAAAGCAAATGGCAGTTATAAGAGTTGAGGGACATGAGAGGGAAGCAGTGGTTGGGAAGGGAGTGAGACAGGATTGTAGCCTCTCCCCGATGTTATTCAATCGGTTTATTGAGCAAGCAGTAAAGGAAACAAAAGAAAAGTTCGGAGTAGGTATTAAAATCCATGGAGAAGAAATAAAAACTTTGAGGTTCGCCGATGACACGGTAATTCTGTCAGAGACAGCAAAGGACTTGGAAGAGCAGTTGAAAGGAATTGACAGTGTCTTGAAAGGAGGGTATAAGATGAACATCAACTAAAGCAAAACGAGGATAATGGAATGTAGTCGAATTAAGTCGGTTGATGCTGAGGAAATTAGTTTAGGAAATGAGACACTTAAAGTAGTAAAGGAGTTTTGCTGTTTGGGAAGCAAAATAACTGATGATGGTCGAAGTACAGAGGATACAAAATGTAGACTGGCAATGGTAAGGAAAGCGTTTCTGAAGAAGAAAAATTTGTTAACATCGAATGTAGATGTAAATCTCAGGAAGTCGTTCCAGAAAGTATTTGTATGGAGTGTCTTGATTTGATACATGGACGATAAATAGTTTGGACAAGAAGGGAATAGAAGCTTTCGAAATGTGGTGCTACAGAAGAATGCTGAAGATTAGATGGGTAGATCACATAATTAATGAGGAAGATTTGAATAGAATTAGGGAGAAGAGGAGTTTGTGCCACAACTTGATTAGAAGAAAGGATCGATTGGTAGGACATGTTATGAGGCATTAAGAGATCACCAATTTAGTATTGGAGGTCAGCGTGGAGGGTAAAAATGGTGGAGGGAGTCCAAGAGATGAATAAACTAAGCAGATTCAGAAGGATGTGGGCTGCATTCGGTACTGGGAGATGAAGAAGCTTGCACAGGATACAGTAGCATGGAGAGCTGCATCAAACCAGTCTCAGGGCTGAAGACTACAACAACAATAACATTCCTCATCTTACAGAGCCATTTTACATTGTCGAACGCTTTTTCCAGGTCGACAAATGCTATTAACGAGTCTTGATTTTTGTTTAGTCTTGCTTTCATTGTCCACCGTCAGTATTGCTTCTCTAGTGCCTTTACCTTTCCTAAAGCCAAACTGATCAACATCTAACACACCCTCAACTTTCTTTTCCATTCCTGTATATCTTATTCTTGTCAGCAACTCTGACGCATGAGCTGTTAAACTAGGAATTGTTTGATAATTCACATCACTTGTTAGCTGTTTCAGTCCTCGGAATTGTGTGGATGATATAATTCCATATGTCAGATATTATGTCGTCAGACTCACACGTTCTATACAGCAACGTAAATAGTCGTCTTGTTGCCACTTCCCCACAGTGACTTTAGAAATTCTGAGGGAATGTTATCCATCCCTTCTCCCCTATTTGTTCTTAAGTCCTCCAAAGCTCTCTTAAATTCTGATTCTAATACCCTCCTCTAAATCGACTCCTGTTTCTTCTTCTATCACATCAGAAAAATCTTCACTTTGATAGAGGCCTTCAATTTACTCTTTCCTCCTATCCGTTCTGTCTTCTGCATTTAAATGTGGAATTCCCTTCTGACTCTTATTGTTATCACCGTTGCTTTTAATTTCACCGAAGGTTGTTTTTACTTTCCTATATGCTGAGTCAGTCCTTCCAACAATCATTACTTTTTCAATTTCTTCACATTTTTCATGCAGCCATTTCGTCTTGGCGTCCCTGACTTCCTATTTATTTCATTCCTCAGCGACATGTATTTCTGTATTGCTGAATTTCCCTGAACATATTTGTACTTCCTTCTTTCATCGACCACCTGAAGTACACTGAAGCCCCAAAGAAACTGGTGTAGGCATCCGTATTCAAATACAGAAATATGTAAGCAAGCAGAATACGGCGCTGCGGTCGGCAACTTCTATATAAGACAAAAAGGGTTTGGCGCAGTTGTTAGATCGGTTACTACTGATACAATGGCGGGTTGTCAAGATTTAAGTTATCTTGAACTTGATGTTATAGTCAGCGCATGAATGATGGGACACATCATCTCCGAGGTAGCGATGAAGTGGAGATTTTCCTATACGATCATTTCACGAGAGTAAGGTACCGTGAATATCAGGAATCTGGTAAAACATCAAATGTCCGACATCGCTGTAGCCAGAAAAAGATCCTGCAAGAACGTGACCAAAGTCGACTGAAGAGAATCGCTCAACGTGACAGATGTGCAACCCTTCCGCAAATTGGTGCAGATTTCAATGCTGGGCCTTCAACAATGTCAGCATGCAAACCATTCAACGAAACATCATCGATAAGGGCTTTCGGAACTGAAGGCCCACTCGTGTATCCTTGACGACTGCACGACACAAAGCCTTACGCCTCACCTGGGCCCGTCAACACCGCCATTGGGCTGTTGGAAACATATTGCTCGGTCGGACGAGTCTCGTTTCAAATTGTATCCAGCTGATGAACGTATAAGGGTATGGAGACTGCCACATGAATCCATGGATCCTGCATGTCAGCAGGGGGATGTTCAAGCTGGTGGATGCTCTGTAATGGTGTGGTGCGCGTGCAGTTGACGTTATATAGTATCCCTGATACGTGTAGATACGACTCTGGCAGGTGGCATATAGGTAAGCATCCCTTCTGATCACCTGTATCCATTCATGTCCATTGAGCATTCCGACGTACTTGGGCACTTCCAGCAGAACAATGCGACAACCCACAAATACAGAATTGACACAGAGTGGCTCCATCAACAGTGTTCTGTGTTTAAACACTTCCGCTGGCATCCACACTCGCGAAACATGTACATTATTCAGCTTATGTGTAATGCCTTCCAACGTGATGTTCAGAAGAGATCCCCGTCCCTTGCACTCTCACGGATTTATGGACAGCCCTGTAGGATTCATGGTCTCAATTCCCTCCAGCAGTACTTCAGACATTAGTCGAGTCCACGACACGTCCTGTTGCGGCACTTCTGCTTGCTCGCGGGGTCTCCTTTGGCTCTCAAGTGTATTTTATCCGTATCTCCCTCTGTATTTATACTGCTCTATATTACAGAGTACGGTCTGAAGATGGTCACCAAAAACGGTGATTTGTGCGGTCTAGACTGTTTCTCTAAGTAGTAAAAAGCTTTCGCTGAAATTGAAGACTAAGATGTCAACATTAATAATGCAAAACGGATTTCAGTTTTAAACGGACTGACAGGAACAGTGTATTCAGGTTCGTAATCACGGAGAGGAGCTCTCTGCTTCCGTGAGGTAAGAGAATATCGTTGTAGATCATGGCAACATAGGAGGTCTAGAAAAAGTGTACGTTTATAATCGCAGTTTTCTGTATGCTTCATTCTGACTACCGGGCTCGGTACACAGTTCCATGCTCAGGCCACCCCCTGTCACACAGTGCTCAAGCTCGCTTCCCAGACAGGTGTGAGTTTTTGACACACCTTCTGGGGAAGCGAGCGTGACCACAGCGAACCAGGGGATGGCCTGAGGATAATGCTGTGTACCGAATCCGGTAGCCAGAAAGCAAAACACAGCAAATTGCGGTTGAAGACAAAAGTAAATATTATCTTTCGAGTGAGTTGGTCGCTTTCCATGCGGCAGTAAGTAGTTCATTTAGTCAGAGCGTAATAGAGTTTCGCAAGACATAAACAAATAAGACAGAAGAAATAGATGACATTGCCTTGTAATTTCTAAAATGAGACTGGAGACATACTTTTGGGCAGCTGTCTAGGAGATACAGCCATATACAGTAAAACATCATTGTTTCATTATTGTAGCACAAATAAAGGGACAGAGCTGAGGAATTACCAAAGGAATGCTTCCTAGAATTAAATGCACATGTCATGTCGAGGCATCCGTTTATACTCAGTGACGATAGGAAACAGCTCAAACTTTGCTATAAACGGGGTCAGAACCTGACTATCTCAGTAACAGATTAACTTTTACGAGTAACTGTCCAGGGCAGAATGGCAAAACTGGCGATATTAGCGCACAGCTTCTTGTCATTTCGTAGATACCTGATGCAGAGACACTCCATCAGTGTGTTCGTAAAGGCACTAGACTTGTCTCGTGCGACTGTGCGGATTGAATGCTTTGAGGACCTAGGCTCCATTCAAAATGTCATTGCTACACTGCTGTAAGCAATGCAGTGCACTGTAACAGCTCCTAGACACACCGCACGGAAGGAAAACTCTTACCACTGTAACGGTGCTAAGAGCAGGCAGCAGCTACATGACCGAGAACCACTCGTATACCTGGCACCCCGTAGCACAGCTTTTAGTCTTTATCATGGATATAAGAGCAACGCTGATGGACTATAGAAGCATAGAGGTTTCTTAGACCGACGAAGCACACAACACGTTGGTAATTTGGAGATGTGACTCGCCAGCCAGCTGAGAACGTTTCACCTGGCAGGACCTGGTATTTTTCTATTGGGGATATATTGTTGGGATGTAATAGAGTTCTTTATACACTTGTTCTTGTGTTTTATCGGTGAAAGTTTCCTGTAGGAAAGTTATAGATGGATCATACAGTCACTTACAGTACCTCAGTCAGCAACAACCACTGTCTCAGATCTGACAGTCCTTGGAGTGTTATTCCACTGACGTGAAGACTCTTGCTTTGTCATTCTAGTGACACGATTGTAACGACGTTGAGCACATTTCTAATAGCACTCAACGACGCGTGCACCAGGACCCAATGGAGTACAGAGCTTTGCCAACTATGCTCGATGAGCGGAAGTCTCTCTGAACTACTCGGGAGGTACATTCCATACACCTCGTTATAGGTAAAAACAGTTCTTAGATACGCGAATACTATTTCGCATGAACACTTCCATCATTATGCGTCTCTAGACGGTTCCGCATTGTTTGTCAGTCGCCTTCCCTCTTTAATAAACTTGATTATGTATTGATAAAGAATATAAGCAATTGAATTAAACTGACGAAACCAGAAAGAATAAAAAAAGCAGCAAATTAAACGGGCTGAACGGAATATAGGCGTCTAAAACCAGAGTTTGACTGAAAACGTTAAACAGAAAAGCAGCAATAGCAAGACGTGGAACCGTGCACAACTAGAAGAAAGATACGTATATGCAGCATATAGGAAACTTGAAAGCAAAAGAAAATCAATTTACGTTAACATAAAGAGCTCAGAGGACAAAACCAGTACTAAGAAAATAAGGAGAACTAATAAGGGTGAAGCAATATATTGAAGCAGAGGGGAAAGGAACTTGCAGATAGTACTACAGAAAGAGAAGAGGAAGTACATGAATTAGGAGATACGATCTTGAGAGAAGAATTTGACATAACACCGAAAAACCTAAGTGGAAACCAACCCTCTGGAGTAGGAGACAATCCCCCAGGTGTAATAAGACCAACCATGGGAAATCCAAATATGGAAAAACTATTCCAACTGGTGGGAAGTGACATACGCGACACATAAAATACCCTCAGATTTCAAGAAGAGTCTAGCAATCCGAAATCCAAAGATGGTAGGAGTCGAATTTTACTGTACTATCAATTTAATAAGCCATACTTGCAAAATACAGACATTAATTATTTGCAGAAGAAAGGAAAAATTAGTAGAAGCCGATTTCGGGGAAGATCAGTTTAGGCTTCGGAGAAGAATAGGAATGACCGAGGCAATACCGACCCTGGGACATATCTCACAAGAATAAAGAAAAGGAAAGCCTTGTCTATAGTTTTAGAGATTTAGAGAAAGATTTTGACAATGTTGACTGGAATGCACTCTTCCAAATTCTGAAGGTAGCAGGATAGAACACATAAAAGCGAACTGTTATTTACGACTTGCACGGATATCAGACTGTTGCTGCACGAGTCGAAGGGCATGTGTAGCGGCTGTGTAGCGGCAGCCGCTGAGCCGAGAGGACGCGCAGCAGCATCTGCAGCACTTGTGTGATAAACTGTAAATTAATTTAGTCTTTTCTTTTCACATGCTTCTGCAAAGAAGTGAACTATACGTTTGAATTTTACTGTGGTTACAAAATTAATCGTAGCTTTTGTTTTTGCGTAAGCCTTGTGAATATCCTTGTGTAGGGCGTCTTCTTAGTGTAAATTTTCCCGTCGCCAGAAGCTTCATCACACCACGAAGTTTTAATTTTGTGCTTGTAGGCAGCATATAGTTTAGATCAATACATTCGAGTCTGAATATTTATCTCGTGCAGTAACTTTTCGGTACTCAGGATTTCTAATAGCAGGCATCTGTAATTACATCAACTGCAGTGGAGACATTTATTTCTGTTTAGTATCTTGCAGTCTCAGAGTCCAATGAGAAACCTGCACAGCAACTTTTAGTGTTACTTTATTCTCCTTTGGTATATGTATATATTTCAAGCTCAGTAACGCCATTTGGGACCTTATATATCATCAACACTGGGAAGCACTTCGTACCTGTTACTAAGACGTAGGGAGCCAACCGCACGGCCTGTTCCCTCTTTCACATTCCGCCCAGTGATCACGAACCCACCACTGTCCGGCACCCAATCTGGAGTAAGGACGGACCGGTTAGATGTTGCATATCAGAAACCACGTCACCAGGGGATTCAAATGGCACCAAGGGAATCGCAGGTTACGTCACTGGCGTCCCGACGTCACCGAAACTTTGAGCATTAGCTAGAAGCTTGTCGATGTTAGCCAACGCAGCTTGCATTTGTTTCCGGACAGCGGACACAAGCAGAGTTGGCTGCTGTCCGGAAACAGATGCAAACTGCGTTGGCTAACATCGACAAGCTTCTAGCTAATGCTCAAAGTTTCGGTGACGTCGGGACGCCAGTGACGACACCTGCGATTCCCTTGGTGCCATTTGAATCCTCTGGCGACGCGGACGTTGCTGTGGTTTCTGATATGCAACATCTAACCGGTCCGTCCTTACTCCATAGTGGGTGGCGGACAGTGGTGGGTTCGTGTATCACTGGGCGGAATGTGAAAGAGGGAACAGGCCGTGCGGTTGGCTCCCTACGTCTTAGTAACAGGTACGAAGTGCTTCCCAGTGTTGATGATAACTCTGAACCAGTATGGGATGCTCCTCCTGTTGGGCCAGCGGTCGATTTTCCTGCTCGGTCTGGACAAGATGGTGTGCTGGACGTTGGGAGCTCTAATGTTACGCGGGTGATGGAGTCCCTCAGAGGGATAGCAGGTGCCACGCGGGATTAGCCGAGCGGTCTAGGACGCTGCGGTCATGGACTGTGAGGCTGATCCCGCCGGAGGTTGGAGTCCTCCCTTGGGTATGGGTGTGTATGTTTGTCCTTAGGATACTGTAAGTCAAAGAGGGTGGAGGAGCGGATAGAGGTTCAGGGCACTCTCTTGTCCTAGAGGTGGGAAATTGCCCCTAAAGGCGGAAGAATCAGCAATGATCAACGACATGAGGACGCAGAAGGCAATGGAAACCACTGCATTAAAGACACGTAACGTGTATCCACAGGACATGTGGCCTGTAATTGAAGAAGTGTAATGATGATCTCTCCATTGGCAAAAGATTCCGGAATACTCCCCCATTCGGATCTCCGGGAGGGGAATGCCAAGGGGGAGGTAACCATGAGAAAAAGATTGAATAATCTACGAAAGGATAAAGTTCTACGAGTCGCGGCGTGGAATGTCAGAAGCTTGAACGTGGTAGGGAAACTAGAAAATCTGAAAAGGGAAATGCAAAGGCTCAATCCAGATATAGTAGTGGTCAGTGAAGTGAAGTGGAAGAAAGAAGGATTTCTGGTCAGATGAGTATCGGGTAATATCAACAGTAGCAGAAAATGGTATAACAGGTGTAGGATTCTTTATGAATAGGAAGGTAGGGCAGAGGGTGTGTTACTGTGAACAGTTCAGTGACCGGGTTGTTCTAATCAGAATCGACAGCAGACCAAGACCGACAACGATAGTTCAGGTATACATGCCGACGTCGAGAGCTGAAGATGAACAGATAGAGAAGGTGTATGAGGATATTGAAAGGGTAATGCAGTATGTAAACGGGGACGAAAATCTAATAGTCATGGGCGACTGGAATGCAGTTGTAGGGGAAGGAGTAGGAGAAAAGGTTACAGGACAATATGGGCTTGGGATAAGAAATGAAAGAGGAGAAAGAGTAATTGAGTTCTGTAACAAGTTTCAGCTAGTAATAGCGAATACCCTGTTCAAGAATCACAAGAGGAGGAGGTATACTTGGAAAAGGCCGGGAGATACGGGAAGATTCCAATTAGATTACATCATGGTCAGACAGAGATTCCCAAATCAGATACTGGATTGTAAGGCGTACCCAGGAGCAGATATAGACTCAGATCACAATATAGTAGTGATGAAGAGTAGGCTCAACTTCTAGACATTAGTCACGAAGAATCAATACGCAAAGAAGTGGGATACGGAAGTACTAAGGAAGGACGAGATACGTTTGAAGCTCTCTAGCGCTATAGATACAGCAATAAGGAATAGCGCAGTAGGCAGTAGAGTTGAAGAGGAATGAACATCTCTAAAAAGGGCCATCATAGAAGTTGGGAAGGAAAACATAGGTACGAAGAAGGTAGCTGCGAAGAAACCATGGGTAACAGAAGAAATACTTCAGTTGATTGATGAAAGGAGGAAGTACAAACATGTTCCGGGAAAATCAGGAAAACAGAAATACAAGTCGCTGAGGAATGAAATAAATAGGAAGTGCAGGGAAGCTAAGGCGAAATGGCTGCAAGAAAAATGTGAAGACATCGAAAAAGATATGATTGTCGAAAGGACAGACTAAGCATACAGGAAAGTCAAAACAACCTCTGGTGACATTAAAAGCAACGGTGGTAACATTAAGAGTGCAACGGGAATTCCACTGTTAAATGCAGAGGAGAGAGCAGATAGGTGGAAAGAATACATTGAAAGCCTCTATGAGGGTGAAGATTTGTCTGATGTGATAGAAGAAGGAACGGGAGTCGATTTAGAAGAGATAGGGGATCCAGTATTACAATCGGAATTTAAAAGACCTTTGGAGATCTTACGGTCAAATAAGGCAGAAGGGATAGATAACATTCCATCAGAATTTCTAAAATCATTGGGGGAAGTGGCAACAAAACGGCTATTCACGTTGGTGTGTAGAATATATGAGTCTAGCGACATACCATCTGACTTTCGGAAAAGCATCATCCACACAATTCCGAAGACGGCAATAGCTGACAGGTGCGAGGATTATCGCACAATCAGCTTAACAGCTCAAGCATCGAAGCTGCTTTCAAGAATAGTATACAGAAGAATGGAAAAGAAAATTGAGAATGCGCTAGGTGACGATCAGTTTGGCTTTAGGAAAAGTAAAGGGACGAGAGAGGCAATTCTGACGTTACGGCTAATAATGGAAGCAAGGCTAAAGAAAAATCAAGACACTTTCACAAGATTTGTCGACCTGTAAAAAGCGTTCGACAATATAAAATGGTGCAAGCAGTTCGAGATTCTGAAAAAAGTAGGGGTAAGCTAGCGAGAGACGGGTCATATACAATATGTACAACAACCAAGAGGCAATAATAAGAGTGGACGATCAAGAACTAAGTGCTCGTATTAAGAAGGGTGAAACACAAGGCTGTAGCCTTTCGCCCCTACTCTTCAATCTGTACATCGAGGAAGGAATGATGGAAATAAAAGAAAGGTTCAGGAGTGGAATTAAAATACAAGGTGAAAGGATATCAATAATACGATTCGCTGATGACATTGCTATTGTGAGTGAAAGTGAACAACAATTAAATGATCTGCTGAACGGAATGAACAGTCTAATGAGTACACAGTATTGTTTGAGAGTAAATCGGAGAAAGACGAAGGTAATGAGAAGTAGTAGAAATGAGAACAGCGAGAAACTTAACATCAGGATTGATGGTCACGAAGTCAATGAAGTTAAGGAATTCTGCTACCTAGGCAGTAAAATAACCAATGACGGACGGAGCAAGGAGGACATCAAAAGCAGACTCGCTATGGCGAAAAAGGCATTTCTGGCCAAGAGAAGTCTACTAATATCAAATACCGGCCTTAATTTGAGGAAGGAATTTATGAGGATGTACGTCTGGAGTACAGCATTGTATGGTAGTGAAACATGTACTATGGGAAAACCGGAACAGAAGGGAATCGAAGCATTTGAGATGTGGTGCTATAGACTAATGTTGAAAATTAGGTGGACTGATAAGGTAAGGAATGAGGAGGTTCTACGCAGAATCGGAGAGGAAAGGAATATGTGGAAAACACTGATAAAGAGAAGGGACAGGATGATAGGACATCTGCTAAGACATGAGGGAATGACTTCCATGGTACTAGAGGGAGCTGTAGAGTGCAAAATCTGTAGAGGAAGACAGAGATTGGAATAAGTCAAGCAAATAATTGAGGACGTAGGCTGCAAGTGCTACTCTGAGATGAAGAGGTTAGCACAGGAAAGGAATTAGTGGCGGGCCGCATCAAACCAGTCAGTACACTGATGACAAAAAAAAAAGTGTGTAAGCTTATGGACTGATGACCTTTGCAGTTAAGTCCTATAAGATTTCACACACTTTCTGGATAGCAGGCGAGGCGGGAAAGAATTCCATTGTGCATTCGGTATGTTGGACGTGAGGCCTCATCAGTGGAAGAGGAGGCCTAGCAGGCGGCTATCGAGCGCACTGGGTGCAACCGGCTTCATGTAGTGGCACATGTCCGCAAGAATGACGCCTGCCGCTTGGGTTATGAGGTCATTCTCGTCTCCTTTCAGCGACAGGCTGATTTGGTGAATGCAACTAGCAACGCACGCGCGTGCAGGCTAATCCGCCTATTGCAGTCTAAGCTGCCTGTTTGTAGCATCGTACCCAGGATTGATTTCGGTCCTCTGGTTTGGATCAGAGTGGAAGGTCTAAACTATAGGCTTAGACGACTCTGCGACTGTACCGGATGCGAATTCCTCGACCTCCGCTATCGGGAGCAGAATTGTAGGTTTGTCCTTAGTAGGTCAGTCGTGCACAACACGCAGGAAGCGGCTACCATGGTACCGGACTACGTGTGACCTGCACATGGGGATTTTTTAGGTTAGAGGACTCCTCCCTTTGGAGCAAACACGATTTTCCTGTTAAATCATCCACAGCGACCTCAGAGAATCTTGGTCCTCGCAGATCACAGATAGAAAAAGTTAATATGAATTTAGTAAACCGCAGAAGCATCCAAGGAAAGGTCCCCGAACTGGTACCGCTTATTGAAGGTTATAATGCACAGATAGTATTGGGAACAGGAAGCTGATTGAAACCAGTCGTCAACGACAACGAAATCCTAAGTTCAGACTGAAAAGTTTATAGTAAGGATAGGTTAGTCGACAATGGTGCGTGTTTGTTGCAGTAAAAAATTCGATGAAATCTAGCGATGTTATCACGCGTTCCGAATGTAAATTAATCTGGGTGAAACTGAGTATCAAAGAACGGTCAAAAATGGTGACCGGATGCTTCTATAGACCACGTGAGTCAGGATCTGTGGTTGCAGAAAGCTTCAGACAGAACTTGCAGAATACCAATGGAAATTTTTCTAATCATGCCGTTCTAATAGACAGTGACGTCAACTGACCAGGTATAGTTTGGGAGGGTTATACCATCAAAACTGATGCCAGAGACAGGATTTATTGCGGCATTGTTCTGGATGTCTTGCGCGAAAAGAGCAGATAGTTAGGGAACCAACTCGAGAGAGTAGCGTCTTAGACCTCCTGGCTGCAAACAGACCTAATATTATCGCATCAGTTAATGTAGAGGACGGTATCAGTGATCAAAAGGCTGTGACAGCATGTATGACAACAGGTGCTACAAGGAATGTTAAGAAAGGTAGGAAGATATATTTGCTCAGCAAGGGTGACAGGATACAAATTTCAGAATACTTCAGCAGTCAGTATCAAATATTCGGTGATGATGACGAAGATGTTGACAACAAATGGAAAAAATTCAAAGGCATCGTTCAGTATGCCCTGGACAAGTATGTTCCGAGTAAGGTTTTAAGGGAAGGGAGAGATCTACCATTTTAGGAAAGAACTAATGAAACAAAGAGCCCTTCATCTCAGATTCAAGAGAAGTAAAAACCAAGCTGACAAACAAAAGCTGAACGAAGTGGAAATGAGCGTGAGGGGAGCAATGAGAGAAGCACGCAATGATTTTGAAAGTAAGACGTTCTCAACCGACCTGAGTAAAAACCCTAAGAGATTTTGGTCGCATATAAAATCAGTAAGGGGCCAAAATGATCTATTCATTCTCTCGGCGACCATACCGGCACCGAAACGGAAGGTAACAGAGAGAAGGCTGAAAACGTGAATTCGGTCTTCCGAAGTTGTTTCGCCGCGCAAGATCGTAACACTGTCCCTCCTTTCAATCGCCGTGCGAACGTCTAAATGGCAGATATTGAGATAGTCGATCGCGGAACAGAAAAGAAGCTACAATCGATTAATAGTCCAAATGAGTACTATAAGATTCTATATGATTGTGCGAAAGAACTTGCTTTCCTTCTAGCAGTAATTTATCGTAGTCAGCTTGAGCAACGAAAGGTACCTAACGATTGGAAAAAAGCACAGGTCATTCCCGTTCATAAGAAAGACAGATACGTATCGTTGACGTCAATCTTTTGTAGAATTATGGAACATGTTTTATGCACAACAATTATGACGATTTTGGAAAGAGAACGCCTCCTTCATAAAAATCAACATGTATTTCACAAACAGAGATCCTGCGAAACTCAGCTCGCTCTGTTCCTCCAAGAGATCCACAGCGCAGTGGACAACGGAACTGAGGTTAAAGCCGTGTTCCTTGGTTTCAGTTAGGCATTTGACACCGACCAGCATTGTCGTTTAATGACAAAATTACGATATTACAGCGTAACGGAGCAGACTTGCGGCTGGATTCAAGACTTTCTTGCAGATATAACTCAACACGTCGCTCTTAACGGATCAAAATCGACTGATGTAAATGTAAATATCCGGAATACGACACGGAAGTTTGATAGGACAGTTTCTGAAACTTCCTGGCAGATTAAAACTGTGTGCCGGACCGAGACTCGAACTCGGGACCTTTGCCTTTCGCGGGCAAGTGCTCTACCATCTGAGCTACCCAAGCACGACTCACGACCCGTCCTCTCAGCCTCACTTCTGCCAGTACCTCGTCTCAGCTGTAGAGTGAAAATTTCATTCTAGAGGACAGTTTCTGTTTACTATATATAGATTTGATTTGGTGGAAAGCTTCGGATGCTCTTTAAGGCTATTCGCATATGATGCACTTGTCTCTACCAAAGATGCAACGCCAGAGGACAGTAAGAATTTTGCAGAACGACCTGCAGAGAACTGATGATTGGTGCAGGCTCTGGCAGTTGACCCTGAACGTAAATAAATGTAACATATTGCGCAAACATTGGAAAAGAAATCCACTTCTGTACAGTTACACAGTTGATGACAAACAGCTGCAGACAGCGGCTGGGTAAAATATCTAAACGTAACTATTCAGAGCGACCGTAAGTGGAATGACTTTATAAAACAGATAGTGGGAAAAGCAGACACCAGACTTAGATTAATCGGAAGAATCGGAAGAAAATGTAATTCATCCACGAAAGAAGTTACTTATAAGGCGTTTTTCGCTAGATTCTTGAGTATTGCTCATCTGTCTGGGATCCCTACTAGGTAGGACTGACAGAGGAGGTAGACAAGATCCAAAGAAGAGCGGCTAGTTTCGTCAAGGGATCGTTTAGCTGGCGAGAGAGCGTTACGGAGATACTAAACAAACTCCACAGGCAGACGTTACAAGAGAGTTGCTGTGCATCACGGAGAGAGCTACCATCGAAATTTCGGGAGAGCACTTATCAGGAGGAGGCGGATAACATATTACTTCCCACCACATACATCTCGCGTATTGACTACGACGAGAAAATTCGAGAAATGAGAACCAATTCAGAGGCTTACCGACAATCATTCTTCCCTCGCACTATTCGCGAGTGTAACAGCGTTGGATGGATCAGATAGTGGTACCGAAAGTACCGTTCGCCACACACCATTAGGTGCCTTGCGGAATATGTTGTAGATGTAGATTTAGACATGAAAGGGAAACAGTGGTTCAAAGAGAAATGTCTCTATAGAATATCTCCGATGTTTTTAGTCTGTAAATCGAACAAGTGATAAAATAAACGAAGAACAGATTTACATAGAGAACTGAACTTAATAGGGAAGATATAAGAATTGAGAGATTAGTGCATGAAACTGTTATTCAATTAGAAACAGCAAAACATTTGGAGGAATAACTGAACGGACAGGACAGTATCTCAAAAAGAGATAATACGATGAACATCATCAAAAGTAATACACGAGTAACGGAATATATTCTAATTACAGGAGGCGACGCTGAAGGGATGATATCAGGGAATTAGACACTAAATTAAAAATGGAATTTAGTATTTGGGAATCAAAATTATTGACAATGGCCGAAGTAGGATATAAAATATAAACTGCCTATAGCACGTTATGTATTTTGAAAAAGGGGAATTTGCTAGAGTCTAATATATATTGTAGAGTTAGGAGATCTTTCCTGAACGTATTTTCCGTGAATGTAGCCCTTTACGAAAGTGAAACGTGAGGCTAAGCAGTTCAGACAGTAAGAGAATGTAGTCTATTGGAATGAGATGTTAAGGAAGAACATTGATTACCAGATGGGTAGATCGAGTAAGTAATGAGGAAGCACTGAATCGAAATACGGAAAGAAGAAATTTATGGCATAACTTGACGAAAAGATGGGAACGGTTGATGCCACACACTCAGGAACAAATGAATCGTCTGTTTGGTAAAGGAGGGAAGTGATGGGGGCAAAAATTGTAAAGGGAGACCTGAGGATGTGTTCAGTAAGCAGATGCATATGGATGTAGGTCGTAGTGGCTATTCAGAGATAAAGAGGCTGGCAGAAAATTGAATAATGTAAAGTGCTGAATGAAACCAGCCTTCCGACTGAAGACCACAACAACAAAAATAAACAAAATGTGTGGAGTAGATTTCTTTATGATTTCCGATGTTGTTACAATACCAGAGAGAAGAATCCAAAAGCCACTAACTCCTTTCCTTAGTTGCGAAAGTTGCATCAGACTTACCTTGAATTTTTGTGCCCATCTGACTGACACAGATCATTTAAATGTAACTGATTGTTATCATACAATCAAGTGCGTCCGGCAAGCCTATTAATGTTACATCTAACTTAGACTGAACATCGCATGTGACTAAGACTGATTGCTATACGTGACAAAGTTTGAGTATAGCACTTGACTAAGAATGAAACCGTTGAAAAACTCTGGTGGCACACGGTTATATTGCTGAATTTATTACGCAACCACGTTTTCGACACAAACAGAATATCTCAATGTGTATTGTGAATTCATAATCCGATATTAGACAACTTATAATCACTATCAACGATAATGACACAATTTAGCAACTACATTTAATTATACAGCAGTACAGAACAGGATTACATACTGAAAGTGCATCGCCGTAGAATAACCGGACGCCGCATCTGCTGTTCAGACCTCCGACGCAAAGAAAATGTGAGATGTAGGTAAGAGGACGTGTGAAGATCTTACAAGCTGTGACACGTCCACATGTCCACAAGAGCATGAAGCAGAATTGTGCTGAAACGTGGTACCAATGTGGCATTAACAAACCTTACACGTCACATGAACCTCTGAGCTCTAGTATTTTTTGTTTTGCATGTGTTGATACCTTAATATCTGAAGGATCGCCGAAGCCTGGATGACAAGGAGGGCGCCAAGCTTTGTTCATCATTACCAAGGTAAGTTGTAGGCACCTTCCAGCAAAATTTCAAACTGTTCCGTTGCAATGGAAGAAAATTGCGGGATCTCAAAAAAGTGAGCTTCTAATTTTGTTGTACAGTCATTGCCACTCGAATTCACGTGTCATGTCTGTGGCAATGTCTCCTCTATTTCGATGTTAGTTCCTCACAAGCGTCATCTATTCAAACTTTGACTATGGAATATCGCCTTAGTTGTGCAACTGGATTCGTGATTTCGTGTCAGAAAGGTTACAGTTCGTAGTAATGGACGGAAAGTCATGGAGTAAAACAGAAGTTCTGCCAATGAATCACTGTCTTCGGTTTGCTCTACACACAACTTTATCGATGTGATCGTTCCGATTTAGGTTATTTTTAATTGTAATCCCTAAGTATTTAGTTGAATTTAGAGCCTTCAGATTTGTGTGACTTATCGCGTAATCCAAATTTAACGGATTTCTTTTAGTACACATCCGAAAAAAACTTTCCTTCATTCAGGGTCAATTGCCACTTTTTGCACCACACAGATATCTTATCTAAATCATTTTGCAATTCGTTTTGGTCATCTGATGACTTTACAAGATGGTAAATAACAGTATCATCTGCTAATAATATAAGAGGGCTAATGAGATTGTCTCCTATGTCATTAATATATATCAGGAACAATAGAGGGCATATAACACTTCCTTGAGGTACGCCGGATATTACTTCTGTTTTACTCGATGACTTTCCGTCTATTTCTACGAACTGTAACCATTCTGACACGAAATCACGAATCCAGTTGCACAACTAAAGCGATATTCCATAGTCAAAGTTTGATTAGATGACGCTTGTGAGGAACGGCGTCGAAAACCTTCTGAAAATCTAAAAATATGGCGTGTATTTGACATCCTCTGTCGATAGCACTCATTACTTCATGAGTATAAAAAGCTAGTTGTGTTGCGCAAGAACGATATTTTCTGAATCCGTGCTGACTATGTGTCAGTAAATTGTTTCCATCGAGGTACTTCATAACGTTCGAATACAGTATACGTTCCAAATCCCTACTGCAAATCGACGTTGGTGATATGAGCCTGTAATTCAGCGGATTATTCCTATTTCCCTTTATGGGTATTGGTGTGACTTGTGCAACTTTCCAGTGTTTAGGTACGGAACTTTCTGTGAGCGAGCGGATGTATATAATTTCTAAATATGGACCTATTGCATCTGCATACACTGAAGGGACCCTGACTGGAATACCATCTGGACCGGAAGCCTTGCCTTTATTGATTTAAGCTTCTTTGCTACATCGAGGATATCCGCTTCTATGTTTCTCATTTTGGCAGTTGTTATTGATTGGAATTCGGGAATATTTACTTCGTCTTCTTTGGTGAAGGAGTTTCAAAAAACCGTGATTAATAACTCTGCTTATGTGGCACTGTCATCAGTGACTTCACCGCTGTTACCACACAGTGGGTCACTAATGCAGTTTCTGTTGTCTGTACTTTCCATCAGATGTGATTCTGGATTCTTCGATGTTACGATTGCATGTCTTTCTTTGAATGAATTGCGTCTTCATTTCAGTTACTGTAGGGTCTGCCTTCATATTCTATGAGTGCACACAAGTATTTTTCTCATTGCAGGAGGCTTTACTGCGGTTCAGTTTTAGGTCAATGTATGTATTGCAAATTTTCAACTGAGTTGGACTGCCACGAACACCTTTGATAATGAAACTCTACAGTTCCAAAACAGATAATGTGAATTAAATACTAGGAGAACAACTGAATGGAATATGCTATAATAATTGTGTAATAACGAAGAAAAGCTGAAAAACTTTCCATCCATGAAGACGATTCATTTCAAAATAAATACAATTTATAAATCGTTTTCCTGAAGTAACATATTACCACTTAAATTATTTTATGATATTACGTTTTCCTTATAGTTTCTTAACCATACGTAAACCAAATTAGATTAGATTGCATGTAATTTTGATTCTTAGTTCTACTGAGGTATCACGAACACTGTTCTGTTGCCAGTTGCAACCTGTACACATCAAATCATGAAGTCTTGCTTTCTGTTCAGATAGGCGTATATTTTTCATTCTTTTTAAACGCCATCGGGACCTAAAGCTGGAATAAATTATTCTTGTAACGTAAAGCTCCCCGCCTATATAGTTCTTGCGCAACACCAGCCAGCCAATTTAACGTTTTAGGAAGGCTTCCAAAAGGTTTTGGGTGAACACAATGCGCTTCGATCGACAATGAAAGAGTGTGTTTTGGACTCATCGAAGTCGGATAACCCCAAAGGTGGTAGCGTCAGATAGAAACGTTAGACTAGGCTCATTTTACACGGTTTGTTCGGTGGCAGAAACATGGTACATTCGATAGTCTCTTAACTACAAAGAAATAGTTTTTAGGGCAGCTGTTTTCTTTTAGATTATTTTCGCCAAAAGCATCTTGCCCAGTTCCATTTGGGACTCTAGGTCTCGGTGGCAAAACATGTTTTAGTTTGGGAAAAATTTATAACCACAAATGACATGTTGAAACTTTTCTCATTGCGTGCTTCGGTGAAGATACTGTGCCTCTCCGTACTTACCTTCCTCAATGCTAGCGTAACAAGTTCCTGTACATCTCCATTCCCTTTACTGAAGATGAACCCCGTTGTCTTGCATGATTTATGGCGACAGGTACCGCTCCATAACCGTTGGTCTCTTGTTTTCGTCTGTGTCGGACAGAGCAAGAACGCTTCGCTTGTAATGCAGGCCACACCGTGTCGCAGGGTTGGCTTTCGCTCTAACATGGCGACCAAGCACACACAGGCAAGTCGGGTCTCGTGTTGTTCTTGCTGCTGCTGCTGCTCTGTTTTGCTAACAAGCGGAAACAACTGACGCTGCATTTGGCGTGGGATGCGTGTCAACTAGCCTCCCACGCAAACTAGAAACGTCGCACGGGCGTGTGCATACGTGCAGCGAGTACTTTGTTTCGAGTCAGTTACAAGTTTCCTGGAAGTCACTAAATATTCACCAATCTCCCACAGTTACATCCTTGTCAAGTACTTTAATGAACAACTCTCAGTGAGTTCTTCAGTCCTGTTTCTTTAGTATTTCTTAATGACACGTTGATATCCTTTTTCACCACACAGTCTTGACTTACAAGCTTCAGAGCTATAACTTCTATGTTCAGTTCACACCTTGGCAGTTGAGGTATTTGAACTAATTTCTATTTCTGCATTAGTACTAATATGTGATAGCGTCAAGTACATAATATGCATACTTCGGTGCCTGTCTAGGAGTAGGACACTGCTGGTATGTGTAGAGAATGTGCTGATACAGCACTTTTTTATCGGTAGTGTCATACTACAGCTGAAAGCTGCGTGTGTCACCTTTTGCTAATGCGGCATCATCATTTCCTTACCTCCAAGGTCATTCTGGGAAATATGACAATTTTCTACACACCAAGATGAAAGTGGGGAGGGCCGCCCCACCCACACTGGCCGCCCCACCCACACTCTACTTCTACAAATTTTGCATAAAACATCTCCCACCACGCCGAGCGCCCCCCTGCTCTTGAGCCAATGACAGTGAAGCTCAGCTCCCCACAACTTGAGCATTTTTTAAGAATAAGATGAGTGCACAGACATCATCATTAACTGTCCAGAAGTCTGCCAGCAGCAGCAATCAACTGTAATGAAGAAGAATAATCAATCTATATCTAATTATTTATGTTATTATTAAGTGTGTATGCCTCATTATTCTTAGGTTTTATTCCCAGTTGTTACAGACGTTCAACAGCAGCTCTTAGATCTGGATGAAAACATCAGCTGCGACAAGCACCTGATCTAATGCAGAATGAGAATATTCATCTGTAGTGTACAGGATATTAACCCAACCTTTTTGACGTGGTGTCTTTCGACTGTGCCATAGCTCAACCACAGCAGCCAATTCCAAGAGTATTGATCAATAATTCAAGAATAGTCTTAATCGCATTTATTATTGTAATAATACCGCCAACTGGTTTTGTATATAACAATAATAAATGCGATTAAGACTGTTGTTGAATTATTGATTAAGATGAACTTGAATTATTGATTAATCATACTAATCGCTGCTTCTCTCCACAACCAAAAAGAGTATTAATATTCGCTAACGCATACAGTGTAACCGGAAGTGATTCTAAACGTATAAATGTTGGTTTGGCGCCTGGCAATGAGTCTGATGTAGTTATAGAGGTAGGAAATACACAATGTACCAGTGCTGAAGTGCAGTATCATGGTGCGAGTGGGGCCATCTCTACAGTATGATGGAAAATATAAATACCAATGTGACAGAGGAGTATGATGCACCTCACACCTCTATTGACATTCACATGTTTGGTCATAAACTGTCTATAGTAAATATGTACAGCGAGGCAATGCTAGAATTATCCCCATTGGTGATAAATATATACCTAAAACATCCATCCATTGGCATTAGTACATGAGAGGAGCATACTACGAGTTTGTTGAGCATAGTGATCAAGTGAAGTAATGCCAATTTTCCTACTGTACCAAAGTACGTAAGTGTTCAGCATGTAACTATAAAATAAGTGGAGGCTGGATTTCCTGAAGGAATGCCCATATATGTAATTGCACCTCTAGGCTGAAAAACGATTCAGGCTGAATTCATAACATATAAAAAAAATTATTTCAATATTTCTGCTAGGCTGTATGATGTGTAAAATAAAAAGAAAATTCTGTAAGGTAGTTCGTCTGAAATAGTAACTTGCTCTCTAGCAGAGATGGCCACTGGCACTCATGAAACCTGTATTGTATTGTATTGAACTTGGGACCTAGAAACGGTGAAGAAGCTTCGTCCCCGCCATAGATAGCCCTCAGTGGTTCATAATCCCACAACAGGCTACAGCAGTCCACTGATCCTACCGCCACCCCACACTGAACCCAAGGTTATTGCCCCCTCCCCGGGAACGTCTCACAGCAGACGAGTGTAACCCCAAATGTTTCTGTGGTAGAGTAATTATGGTGTTAGCGTACGTGGAGACACAGTTTGCGCAGCAATCGCCGACTTAGTGTAACTGAGGCGGAATAAGGGGAACCAGCCCTCATGCGCCGAGCCAGATGGAAAACCGCCATTAATATCATCCACAGAGTGGCCAGCACACCGGACCTCGACACTAAACTGCCAGGCGGATTCGTGCCAGGGACCAGAGGCCTTCCCGCCTGAAAAGCAGTGTGTTAGACTGCACAGCTAACTGGGCGGGCCCTGAGACCCGTAGTCTCGTTCGCCCTGTCGCTGCAACACTCACTTTCATGGCCGGCCACCGACTACAGCTCTGAAGAACCTTAAAGCGCTGTACACTTTATGCAATTAACAATGATACTCCAGATATTTGTGTCACGCAGACAAGATATGGCGTACAGCTCCAGAGTTTGGCCCCAGAGGTTAACATCCTTTTTGGTATCCTTCCTGCGCTTATTTGTGTCACAAAACCACCAATGCAGTCATAATTTAGTACTATCTACACAGTTCCCTGATTTTAGTATTATGTTCAATTTGGCAAAACATGAACCTATGTTCACCAGTTGCCACCCATGACCAAACTACACACAAGGTCTTCAGCAGTGTTCGCTACAAACTTCTAGGACTTACAGAGGTGAGTGAGTACATAAAGTTTTGAATAGGCGCCCATGTCTGGAAACGTCATTCAGCGATTCTACAGAGCGTCAAAGGTATACGAACTGTCGCCTGTAAATGTAGTTATATACAGTTTGATTCCGTGACGATGCTACAAACTTTCAAGGATGCGTCTTTGCTTAAATGTGTGCAAATGATGTTGCTCTGGATCCAACCGGATCTTCTTGCAACTGCTGAATACATAGTTTGGGATGCAGAGTATGTGACCCGTCCAGAAACATTGCATACTTTTGAACTGATACGAACTGCTTTCATGTTTCATCCTCGTCCGCTTCTAGATAATTTGTTCCTAGCGTTAATACTGATACCATGTACACTGGAGGTAGTACGATGTGAATGTGAATGCGGCAGAGTCTCTTAATTCCTTCAATTCTTTCTCTTCCTTGGCATGCCTGTGTGGCCGATCGGTTCTAGGCGCTTGAGTCTGGAACCGTCTGACCGCTACGGTCGCAAGTTCGAATCCTGCCTCGGGCATGGATGTGTGTAATGTCCTTAGGTAGGTTATGTTTACGTAGTTCTAAGTTCTAGGGGACTGATGACCTCAGATATTTAGTCCCATAGTACTCAGAGCCATTTTTTATGATGGAGAAGGATAAGTATACCAGTTTGAGCTAAGGATCCCTTTCACAGGAAAGAACGAGTTGAAAGTTGTAAGCGAAAACCGTTCTGATAACTCAGACAGTGAATTGTATGTACGAGTACAGTTGTTGCTGCGATTGTACGGTAGTCAACTTTCAGAGGTGATAGTATGGACCGAAACTCACACCTGAAGAGCTATGAGCACTTGTTCAATAGCGGGGATGTGTTTCATACAGACAGAAATGTACAAGCGCTCACAGCTCCTCAGGTATGCATTTTAGAGCCTAGGTTTACTGGGTATTTTTTTTTGACCATACTACAACCTTTGAATGTTTCAAACCCTAAATTCATAGCAACAAGAATACCGATAAACGTATTGCACTCTTAGAGATATCAGATTGATTTCCGCTTATAGCTTTCGAGATGTTCGTTCCCGAAACAGGGACCCTTACCTCAAATTGATGTATTTATCTGTCTCCATCATCCTTGAACGTCTGTAGCATCATCACGCAATCGCTCGGTCTATATACATAGTGTGGTCCATTGATAGTGACCGGGCCAAATATCTCACGAAATAAGGATCAAACGAAAAAACTACAAACAACGAAACTCGTCTAACTTGAAGGGGGAAGCCAGATGGCGCTATGGTTGGCCCGCTAGATGGCGCTGCCATTGCTCAAACGGATATCAACTGCGTTTTTTAATATAGGAACCCCCTTTTTATTACATATTCGTGTATTACGTAAATAAATATGAATGTTTTAGTTGGACCACTTTTTTCCCTTTGTGGTATCACGTAACATTCCGCCAGTGGGGACGGTATTTGCTTCGTGATACATTACCCGTGTTAAAATGGACCGTTTACCAATTGCGGAAAAGGTCGATATCGTGTTGACGTATGGCTATTGTGATCAAAATGCCCAACGGGCGTGTGCTATGTATGCTGCTCTGTATCCTCGGCGAAATCATCCAAGTGTCCGGACCGTTCGCTGGATAGTTACGTTATTTAAGGAAACAGGAATTCAGCCACATGTGAAACGTCAGCCACGACCTGCAACAAATTATGATGCCCAAGTAGGTGTTTTAGATGCTGTCGCGGCCAATCCGCACATCAGTAGCAGACAAATTGCGCGAGCATCGGGAATATTAAAAACGTCGGTCTCGAGAATGCTACATCAACATCGATTGCACCCGTACCATATTTCTATGCAGCAGGAATTGCATGGCGACGAATATGAACGACGGGTACAGTTCTGCCACTGGGCACATGAGGAAATACGGGCCGATGACAGATTTTTTGCACGAGCTCTATTTAGCGACGAAGTATCATTCACCAACAGCGGTAACGTAAACCGGCATAATATGCACTATTGGGCAACGGAAAATCCACGATGGCTGCGACAAGTGGAACATCAGCGACCTTGCCGTGTTAATGTATGGTGCAGCATCATGGGAGGAAGGATAATTGGCCCCCATTTTATCGATGGCACTCTAAATGGTGCAACGTATGCTGATTACCTACGTAATGTTCTACGATGTTACAAGATGTTTCCCTGCATGACAGAATGACGATGTACTTCCAACATGATGGATGTCCGGCACACAGCTCTCGTGCGGGTGAAGCGGTACTGAATAGTGTATTTCATGACAAGTGGATTGGTCGTCGAAGCACCATACCATGGCCCGCACGTTCACCGGATCTGACGTCTCGGGATTTCTTTCTGTGGCGAAAGTTGAAGGATATTTGCTATCGTGATCCACTGACAACGCCTTACTACATGCGTCAGCGCATTGTCAAAGCCTGTGCGAACATTACGGTAGGTGAACTACTCGCTGTTGAGAGGAATGTTGTTACACGTATTCCCAAATGCATTGAGGTTGGCGGACATCATTTTGAGCATTTATTGCATTAATGTGGTATTTACAGGTAATCACGCTGTAACAGCATGCGTTCTCAGAAATGATAAGTTCACAAAGGTACATGTACCACATTGCAACACCCGAAATAAAATGTTCAAACATATCTACGTTCTGTATTTTCATTTAAAAAACCTACCTGCTACCAACTGTTCGTCTAAAATTGAGAGCCATATGTTTGTGACTATTACAGCGCCATCTATCACAAAGCGAAAAAGTAGTGCAACTAAAACATTCATATTTATTTACGTACTACACGAATATGCAATAAAAAATAGGGGTTCCTATTTAAAAAAAACACAGTTGATATCCGTTTGACTTATGGCAGCGCCATGTAGCGGGCCAAACATAGCGCTATCTGGTTTCCCCCTTCAAGCTAGACAAGTTTCGTTTTTTGTAGTTTTTTCGTTTGACGCTTATTTCGTGAGATATTTGGCTATACAGGCGCTGGTGCCTATAACTTTGGCACTCTGTAGCATCGTTGAATGTCGTTTGACGTCATGGGTTCCTATTCAAAATTCTGTATACTTCATCACCTCTACAATTCGTAGATTTTTGTAAAGGGAATTTCCGAACATCCTGTATATGTTAATTGTACTCAACTTAGCTCACAAATAGGCCTAGCAAAAGAAGAAATCTCTTCAGGAAACAAAGGGATCAGGAGAAAAATAAACCACAACTTATTAGAAATGAGGCAAGTACCAGAAATCTCGAACAAATGTACCGAATCAAGAAACTGGAATTTAAAAGAACAGTTGCAGAAGAAAAGACCAAGACATGGAAGATATTCGCTTAGAAATTTGAGGAAGACAGTAGAGGAAATAAGAAACTGTTGTAGAGGGTTATCAGAGGTAAAAGGAAACCAATGAATACCATAAAAGCACTTCAATATGAAAATGGATATCTGGTTAGGACATAAAGTGACAGAGAACTTCTTAAAAACCATTTTGACCACCTATTAAATAGATCACTTGAAGAACCAAATACAGAACTGGAGGCCCACACTTAGAATGATAAAACTCCCATCACCTGAACGGAAAGAGAGGCAGCCTCAAAATCATGCATAAAGGAAAATCTTCACGTGCAGGTGAAGTGAATGCAGACGTGATAAATGCAGTAGATATCCAATGCATACAATGGCTGCACCGAGCACTCAATGCCATATGGGCAAATAACAAAATACCTGCGGATTGGAGCAAGGCTGTAATAATTCTCCTGTTTAACAAAGGTAGCAGGCGGAAACCCAGCAACTATAGAGGAATAACACTAGTGTCTCATGGGCTAAAAATACTTGAGATCATAGAAAAGAGACTGAGAACTATCATAGAACCACAACTGGAGGAACAATATGGCTTCAGAAGTAACAGATCAACAATAGATCTAATGTTTAGCACCGGCATGTTGGTGGAAAAATATTGAGAGAGAGGTAATTGTATCCCTGGATATAGAAAAAGCCTATGATAGTGTTATAAGAGATAAGATCTGGGAGTTCCTGAGGAAAAAGAAGTGCCTAAAGGACTAATAAGAAAAATTCGGATGTAGTACAAAGACTGTACTAGCTGTGCACGGTCTCCACTACTATTCATCACCGTTACGGATACTACAACGAAGAACGCCAAGGGAGTAAGGTGAACTGAATGCATTTGACTTTACTTACGACATTACGATATGGGGTGCAAGTGAAGAAGAAATACAGATCTGACTAACCTCAAAATCAGCAACACCAAGACAGTGGTGACAGCAGACATCAGAGATGGACACCCAGCAAGGGTAAAACGAGGCGACCACCATCTAGAGTATGTGTATAGTTTTCATTACCTTAGAAGTGTCATCTCCAGTGATAATTTGGTCACACATGAAATCACCAAGAGAGTGAAAAAAGGATCTGAATTCTACCAACAAATGGTTCAAATTGTTCTGAGCACTATGGGACTTAACATCTGAGGTCATCAGTCCCATAGAACTTAGAACTACCTAAACCTAACTAACCTAAGGACATCACACACATCCAAGCCCGAGGTAGGATTCTAACCTGTGACCATAACGGACGCGTGGTTCCAAACTGGTACGCCTAGAACCGCTCGGCCACACCGACCGGCTCTACCAACATGTAAGATCACTTTTATGGGATGACTTGATTCCAAAACCGCCCAAACTGATGATGTTTGATACCTATTCCATACCAATATTGACCTATGGCATTGAAACATGTACCCTCACAAATAGAGAATCATGAAGGCTGCACGCATCAGAGATGAAATATCTTAACTCCACCATCCAGGAAACCAAGATGCACACGTTAATGAACGAGGAGGTGAGAAAAGAAGCCGGAATAAAGACTTCCCTATTAGATCGAATTGGCGCATGTAGATTTCGACAGTACGGGCATGTGATGAGAATTTAGCCTGCTAGAACAGCCTAAATAAATTTGGAAAGACAGGTGATGGGAAAAGACTCAAGGAAGTTCTCGAACCCGATGGATGAAATTGATTAAGGCTGATCTAGTTAGCAGAGGGTGGACAATGGCTGATATTCTCCGTGAACAGGTGTATTTGGACAGGACGAAGTGGAAGATGCTCATTACCAGTATCCAGGAAACAGGAACTGTTAAATGATGATGATGATGAAGGAAAAAAGTCACTGCTTTAAAGGCCTTAATACATCCTTTTCTTTGAATATGGCTCTTGTGTGCCAGAACCACTAATTATTGTATGATAAAAAGTGATTGTGTCAAAAGTATATAAAGTTCTACTCGGTATTCATTTGTTTCCACATTCTCACCTGCCTTGTTTACGGCAGTGTAGGGGTACATTCTACAGTCTAACTGAGCAGGAATTCAAGGAGCATATTGCGAGAGCTTGGCGCTCCATGACAATAGGAACTGAACATCCTGTACATCATTGTAGCTTTTGTCCCAATCTCTGTTCTGATGACCAACTCCTGCACGTTACCCATCCAATATTTTACCAAATATACAACCAGAGATCCTCCATTTTTGTCTTCTTTGGTCTCGAGAAACCATATAACCGTGTGTGGCATTCCGGCCTCTTCTTTAAGCTACAGACCTATGCACTTCCTGTATACTGAGTCCACGTCATTGCATCCTTTCTCTGTAACCGCCCGTCTTGTGTCGTATTGTACAACACCAACTCCCACTGCAGGCGTGCCAAAAGGTTCCGTCCTGTCTCCTCTCCACCTTTCTCCTTTTAATCTCCTCCAGTACGCTGATGATCGCGTTCGTCGACCTCTTACTTATTTTTGAGTCATCAGTCTTCTGACTGGTTTCATGCGGTCCTCCACGAATTTCTCTCCTGTATCAGCAGCTTCATCCCAGGATAACACTTGCAACATTTTTTGCTGGATATATTCCAGGCTCTGCCTAACTCTACCGTTTGTGTCCTCTAAAGCGACCTCTAGTACCATGGAAGTCATTCCTTCATGTCTTAACAGATGTCCTATCACCCTGCCCCTTCTCTTTGTTCGTGTTTTCCAAATATTCCTTTCCTCTTCGATTCTGCGCAGAACCTCATCATTCCTTACCTTATCAGTCGACCTAATTTTCAGCATTCATCTGTAGCATCACACCCCAAATGCTTCGGTTCTCCTCTGTTCCGGTTTTCCCTCAATCCATGTTTCACTACCATACAATACTGTGCTCCATCTACCCTACCTTCCAAATTTCGCAACGATTCCTCCAGCTTCATCTCAATCAGTTCGCCTCCTTGTGCAACCAGTGACTCCTCAGAATCAACCCTACCGAAACCAAGGCAATAATTATAAGCCGAACCACCCACAGCTTCCATTTTACATCACTTCCACCTTACGTTTTACGACCGTCCTATCCATGCAACTAGCACTTGTAAAATACCTCAGACTAACACTTGATCGCCGACAAACATGGAAGCTCCATCTGCTAATCATTCAACAGAAAACCCACAGTATACTAAAATTACTGAAAAATGGGTATTGCACATTTCCACAGTCCTGTACACCTGTAAATCCCTTATCCCACTCATCCTCTGCTATGCAAATGTGGCGTAGACTTCCGCTCCTCCGTCCTTCTATCACGCCATACACATCTTCGAAAGTCATGCACTCCTCCTAGACTTTCGAATCTGCTTGCTCTCCACCACCCGGACCCTCTACCAACTCATTAAATTCCCGTCTCTCCTCTCCCATACTGAACACCTCCGAATATCCTGCGTCGTCCATAAACTCGACACTAACAAACCTCTCGACTTGCCCCTGCCCACAGCTCCTCGTACTCTGCCGCGCCTCTACGCCTGTTCTTGGCAGTCCACACCCACTGATCACTTCACTCAGCTTCGTCTCTATCTTAATCAGCCAATACACCGGCTTTTTACTTCTTTGACTTACGCAACTGCCCCTCCGTCTCTTATCTTTTGTGAAATGTTGATTTTCGATTTTATTTGTGTCATCTTTTAATTAATCAACAAATCCGCCTGTTACGTTTTATATTACGCAACTAAATATAAGACTATAGCCTTTCTTTTATGTCAACCATCAGTTTTATCAATCGCTGTGTTCAATTTCATAATACGCTTTAAACAAATAACAAGAAGGAAAAAAAAATTAACGATGGCTTGGATACCATAGAAGTCAGATTATTTTTGACATGTGAGTAACAAGACAAATCATGGAATCTGTACATTAATTATCCTTTTGCCTCACGTTTTTCCTATTTGTTGTTTTACTGTGTACAGTATATTCACATTGTGAAGGGACAGATCAAGATAAGATGGATAGTTATTATGAGGCACTCAGTGATGTAGTTGTTAGAGTAAAAGATAAGGACAGTGTTCTGCTCATGGGTGAATTTAATGCCAGGATTGGAAATCGAACAGAAGGGTATGAAAAGGTTATGGGTAAATTTGGAGAGGATATGGAGGCCAACAGGAACGGGAAACAACTCTTGGATTTCTGTGCCAGTATGGGCTTAGTAATCACAAACTCCTTTTTTAAACATAAGAACAATTAACATAAGAACAAGGCAGGGGAACCAGATCTGTCATTGACTATATAATAACAGATGAGGAATTCAGAAAAGCTGTGAGGGACACACATGTATTCAGGGGATTCTTTGATGACACTGATCATTATTTAATCTGCAGTGAATTTGGGATTGTGAGGCCGAAAGTGCAGGAGGTCACGACCATACGTAGGAGGATAAGAGTGGAGAAACTTCAGAATAAGGAAATCAGGCACAAATACATAACAGCGATCTCGGAAAGGTACCAGTTAGTTGAATGTAGTTAATCACAGTCATTGGAAAAGGAATGGACAAGGTACAGGGACACAGTACTAGAAGTGGCTAAAGAATGTCTTGGAACAGTAGTGTGTAAAAGTAGGATGAAGCAAACAGCTTGGTGGAATGACACAGTCAAGGCAGCCTGTAAAAGGAAAAAGCAGGCGTATAAATAATGGCTAAATACTAGAAATCAGGTAGACAGAGAAAGTTATGTCGAAGAAAGAAACAAAGCCAAACATATAATTGCAGCATCCAAGAAGAAATCTTGGGAAGACTTTGGAAACAGGTTGGAGACAATGAGTCAAGCTGCTGGAAAACCATTCTGGAGTGTAATTAGCAGTCTACGAAAGGGAGTTAAGAAGGAAATGACAGGTATTTTGGACAGGTCAGGAAAACTGCTGGTGAATCCTGTAAATGCCTTGGGCAGTTGGAGTGAATATTTTGAAGAGTTGCTCAATGTAGGTGAAAATACGATCAGTAATGTTTCAGATTTCGAGGTAGAATGGGATAGGTATGATGATGGAAATAAGATCACATTTGAGGAAGTGGAGAAAATGGTCAATAGATTTCTGTGCAATAAAGCAGCTGGGGTGGATGAAATTAAGTCGGAACTCATCAAATACAGTGGAATGTCAGGTCTTAAATCGCTACACAGGATAATTGAAATGTCCTGGGAGTCGGGACAGGTTCCATCAGACTGGAAAAAAGCAGTAATCACACCAATCTTTAAACATGGAAAAAGAAAAGATTGTAACAACTACAGAGGTATCTCTTTAATCAGCGTTGTGGGTAAAATCTTCTCAGGTATTGTTGAAAGGAAAGTGCGAGTATTAGTTGAGGACCAATTGGATGAAAATCAGCGTGGGTTTAGGCCTCTTAGAGGTCGTCAGGACCAGATCTTTAGCTTGCGGCAAATAATGGAGAAGTGTTATGAGTGGAACAGGGAATTGTATCTATGCTTTATAGATCTAGAAAAGGCATATGATCGGGTTCCTAGGAGGAAGTTATTGTCTGTTCTACGAGATTATGGAATAGGAGGCAAACTTTTGCAAGCAATTATAGGTCTTTACATGGATGGTCAGGCAGCAGTTAGAGTTGACGGTAAATTGAGTTCATGGTTCAGGGTAGTTTCAGCGGTAAGACAAGGCTGCAACCTGTCTCCACCGTTGTTCATATTATTTATGGATCATATGTTGAAAACAATAGACTGGCTGGGTGAGATTAAGAAATGTGAACACAAAATAAGCAGTCTTGCATATGCGGATGACTTAGTTGTGATGGCAGATTCGATTGAAAGTTTGCAAAGTAGTATTTCAGAGCTAGATCAGAAATGTAAGGACTATGGTATGAAGATTAGCATCTCCAAAACGAAAGTAATGTCAGTGGGAAAGAAATATAAACGGATTGAGTGCCAAATAGGAGGAACAAAGTTAGAACAGTTGTACGGTTTCAAGTACTTAGGATGCATATTCTCACAGGATGGAAACATAGTGAAAGAACTGGAAGCGAGGTATAGCAAAAGCTAATCCAGTGAGCGCTCAGCTACGATCTACTCTCTTCTGCAAGAAGGAAGCCAGTACCAAGACAAACTTTGTTGTATGGGAGCGAAAGCTGGGTGGATTCAGGTTACCATATCAACAAGTTTGAGGTTACGGATATGAAAGTAGCTAGGATGATTGCAGGTACTAGTAGATGGGAACGATGGCAGGAGGGTGTCCACAATGAGGTAATCAAAGAAAAACTGGGAATGAACTCTATAGATGTAGCAGTCAGGGCGAACAGGTTTAGATGGTGGGGTCATGTGACACGCAAGGGAGAAGCAAGGTTACCTAAGAGACTCATGGGTTCAGCAGTAGAGGGTAGGAGGAGTCGGGGCATACCAAGAAGAAGGTACCTGGATTCGGTTAAGAATGATTTTGAAGTAATAGGTTTAACATCAGAAGAGGCACCAATGTTAGCACTGAATAGGGGATCATGGAGGAATTTTATAAGGGGGCTATGCTCCAGACTGAACGCTGAAAGGCATAATCAGTCTTAAATGGTGGTGATGATGATGATGTTTTACTGTGTATTCGAGTTGTAACACTGGAAAATGGCCACACGGTCAAGTGGCGGTTATATCTTTCCGTTAATGTGAAATACATGTTTATACAGCCATGTCTCATTGCGTTTCCAACACTTTTGTCTCCCGAATTATTGACACCCCGCACACGGCGTGTTATTACTGACGTTTTAATCCCATGGAAATTAGTGCGTTAAGATTTTTCAAAATTATTACACACTAAATAATACCTAAGATTCTAGGGAAGAGTACGGCGGGAAATGTGTAGTTGCAGACTTATAATGAAAACCAATAGATGTATATAGACCTTAAGAGATTGATAAAATATGAAAGTAGCTATAAAACGGTCTCGAATCAGTGGGAAACTGATTATCCTAAAACTAAAAAAATCCTAATACGATTTTTTCTATCGCGCTTGGTCCCACTCTCGCTTCATTGCAGGCGTAACCCTGCGGAAGCATAGCCACCGTAATCGAATGTGTTTCCGTTTCCAATCAGTTTCACTTGAAACCGGAATTGCTGCGTACCACACGTAAAATTTAACGATGATAGGTATAGGATTTTTCATTCATTACAGCCAGAGTAATTACGTTATGCTTCCAGGAATAAGCGGATGAGTTTGCTTTTCTGTGAAGACGCACTCTCGCGTGAGCGTGCAGATAAACGCACACATCCACGCACACAATCGTAGAGCAGATGTGGAAGTTTTAATTTAAGAGCATGTTAACTGTTGTCAGATGAAGAGTATAATGGTAAACAGCAGTCCTGTTAAACTAACCAGAGGTATATGCTTCGTGTATCTCAGAGACTATTGGTCATCGAACGAGCCTCGTCAGTAACATGCACTGGAGGTTACGGCCTTAATGAGTTTCACAATCTGGTTATCTTGACCATAGGGTAGTTTGAGTGAATACGTCGTAGTATTTGTTTACTCGTGTTCAAAAATCTACTGTTTGTATATTATTTAGTTCATTAATACGTTGTTAAATCATGTACTTTTTGCGTAAAATAAAAGTACAATCGACTTAAAAAATACAGCTTAAAATATGAAAAAAATCAGTGATTCTTGACTATTCACATATTAATCCAAACTTGGGCAAGATGACTTTCCACTAAGGGGCAAGACATGGGATTTAAATATAATATATATATTGTTGTGAAATTCTTCACAATTATTTCAAAACACATAACTTAAAACGTAGCTATTACAAAGCACTTTCTCAAGTGACAATCCAATCAGTTTCTAACGTGTATCATGCTTTATCTTTGAAGCCCTATCTCAGTTCTACCACAAATTGCACATTTATTAACAGGATTTGAGCACGTTTGTGTAACATCCTGCTGCACGATAAGCACTTCACCTAGTCACATTTTTGTGAGATTTCAGCATATTCCTCCAAACAATCTGAACACTCATTCTCACTCACTTCCATAAGACATTCACTTTCTGAGTCTTGTTATGGAATGTCGTCTACATTAATCCTCTCTTTGTGGCTTCTGACTTACTCTTTTTAAGTAACCCTTGTTGAAAAGCGCCCGAAACAGATAGCAGTTCGGAACAACTGCCGCTATTATGTCTCCGCTTTGTTGATTTCTGCTTAGTAGACCTATTACGTTTCCCTTTCTTAAGCTTGTTTCTTACATTGTTCCTGCATACTTCATTAGATTCTTTTTTCTCTCACTTTTTCTTTTCTTGGCGATGTAAAGACTTCAGCTTCTTGCTTTTACTTACTATGCTTTCGCTTGTCATAATCTGGAACAGGCAAAAACTGCTGAAAAATTTTCGTTTGTAGTGTGTGTACACTTTCTTCCGTAGATAGCTCCAAGTTTTCTTCTTCTCCCGGCGTCAAGTAGAGAATTGGGCTATTGGAGAAGAGTTGTGTTCAAAACACTCGCATTGTGCTTCGCGACGTTCATTCGACCCAACAAAATGTCGACTCGAGAAATGTGCACTTTGCTTCAAAAGAAAATATCCTGTTTCGTGCAATAGCACCCTTTTTCCATGCTGAACTGAGAAGTTCTCCGAAACTGGACTCGTCCTAATTTCTTCCGACTGCCAGAAGAAGGGTGAGTTCCATCCATTGCTGGCATGGTTGGTGCCAGTAATAGTTCAGTCATTTAGAAAACACCGATCTAATGGTTGAAGTTAATGGAATGACCTGGCAAACATAAGATGATATCATTTTTTGTTGGAAATCCAAGAAGCTTCTCAGTACTTAAATGAAAGATCAAAAGATATATTCTTTCTGCTTTACGACGAATAAAATGATTTTTACCGAGCCAGAAAAAACGGCTGTTGTTAGATATGAAAAGTATTTCGACATCACTATGTAGGACCCAAGAGGCAATATCTCTTGCAGTTCAGTCTTGCGATATTTTCTCCAGAGGTACGTTTTGTGCATCTATGCTTTTCTTATCAGCAAGAACAAAGCCAGATTTGTTATTAGTAGGAAAACCAATTCCATCAACGTTAAATACGCTGGTGTCCAAAATTAGAGCAACAAACGGAAATTTTGCTAGGTTACGTTTATTTTGTCACAAAACAGTATAGACAGTTGATAGCAAAGTAGAAACAACGTAAAGAATACAGAATGTAAACACCTGCAACATGTATACCAGCAGGCGAAAATATTTTGCGTTTTATTGGTTCAAAATGGTTCAAATGGCTCTGAGCACTATGGGACTCAACTGCTGAGGTCATTAGTCCCCTAGAACTTAGAACTAGTTAAACCTAACTAACCTAAGGACATCACAAACATCCATGCCCGAGGCAGGATTCGAACCTGCGACCGTAGCGGTCTTGCGGTTCCAGACTGCAGCGCCTTTAACCGCATGGCCACTTCGGCCGGCTTGCGTTTTATTCCAACTTAACACATATGCCCACACATTCCGACAACTGGCTAATGGGCTTACTATAGGGTGTGAGCAAACGTTGCCTCACAACGATGCACGATGCTGTGAATAACGTGATCATTGTCATGCTGAGGCAATAACGCCCTTTCTTCCTGCAGATCTGCTCGCAAGTCTTGGAGAGTGGTTGATAGATGTTGACGTGATGCAGCGTTTCTCTAGTGCATCTATGGGATTCAAATAGGGAGAGCGAACAGGCCACGCCATCCGTGTAGTATTTTCCGTTTCCAATAAAACATCAGTCACTCGCGCTCTATGAAGTCGAGTATTATCGTCCATCAATATGAAGTCTGGGTGCACATCTCGTCGCCACAAACGTACATGAGGTCCCAAGATCTCGTCACGATATATGACAGTAATTAAACCTATCACGATTAGGTGTTCAAGTGGTTAACATAATCCCTTCCCATACCATTAGCAATATTCGTAGAAATCGGTGTCTTTCCCCAATGATCGGGTCAAGAAATCGTATTTGGTATACCCTTCATATGTAATCCGTAGAGAATCACTCTCAGGACCAACTTGGGACTCATCTGTGAAAATAACATTGGCTCACTGTTCCACTGGCTAGGTGACATGTTGACGACTCCACTCCAGACGTTCCTTTTAGTGAAGACGCATCAGAAGCACACACACTGCAGGTCTCTGACAAGAATGGTGACCCTCTCGAATCCTTCTCTACACCGTTTGCCTCCATACAACTCGTACAGTGGATGTTGTGTGGTAAGACGCCATTTGCTGCCCACTAGTAAGGCGGTACTGTCGTGCCCTTACAGCCAAAGAACGGTCGTCTCTTTCTTATGTGACCCTGGTCGGCCCTGCCCTGATCTTCGGGATACAGTTTCGGTCTCTATAAACTGTCGCCACATCCGAGAAACAACTGAACGATTCACATTAGGCCATCGGGTCACTTGAGTTTGCGAATGTCCTGCTTTCATTCTTCTTATGGCCCTCCACCGCAGAACGTCTGGTACATTTTTCTCTGTACCATACCGCACCATCTGTGTCTGCGAACAGAGCGACTGTGGATATGGGACTACCCGGCAAACACAAGTCCATTTGTTAGGTGCGCTAACGTCATCGTTGGCGTGGTTTCCCATGCGCAGAAATGCCATCTTTCGCGCAGAACACAATCGTACAAACATCTGTTGACAGTTTGTGTCACAATGTACATCGTGAATTAGACAAGAACGGGAAAACAGTGGTGTACTGCTTTAATTTTGTACACTAGTGTGTTTCCACTGGTTTATCCACTAAATTATTATCAATAACAATTGATTTCAAAATACTGAAATAGGATCTGAATTTTGCGTGTGACTGAGAATGAGTAGTGATTTGGTATAATTGATTCAGGGCCTCCAGAATGAACTGAATCGACTGAGAAAGACTTAAATATTAGCGTAAGCTTCGGCACCCATTGTCACAGCCAGTAAAATTCTTCTGCGTGTGTGACCACATTGTTTGTGTATATGATCACTACTGCCAATGTCCTTCTTTAGATTGTTCTAGCAAAAACACTCTAAGGAAGCCCATTTACAACAGTATCCAAACGTTGAAAGTTTTACACATTTCAATGCAACGGCACAAAGTAGGGGACTGCCTATAGGGGCGATGTACAGCGGGGACTTCGTGTGCCCCAGGACCGCTACGGTAGCTGGGAAGGCCCTATGGGAACTCTGAAACGTGACGGCTAACGGGGCTCTGGTGAAGCTGCGATAGGCCTAGCAAGCCAGTAGTGGATAAATCAACTGCTTTTAAAAAGGGAACATGCCTCGGATCACGGAACGGATTTAAAGGAAACCGACCAAGCAATGGAAAAGGATTACGAGATGGTTTACGACTGGGCACCTTAAACGTAAGGACTCTAACTGGGAAGTTAGAAGAAATTGTAGAAATGATGGAAAGGAGGAAATTGGACATCTTGGGACTTGCTGAGACTAGGTGGAGAGGAGTTGGTGAAAAACCACTAAGTAAAGGATGTAAACTGTACTGGATAGGGAATGAGATGGGAAGAAATGGAGTGGCAATAGTGGTCAGAGAGGGTCTGCAGGAGGAGGTGGAAGGTATCAATGATCGAATGATAAAAGCCAGAGTACGAGTGAAAGGAAAAAGTATTGAAATCATCCAAGCATATGCCCCACAGGTGGGGTGTACAAAAAAGGAGAAGGAGGAATTTGAAGATGACATGCAAAAGCAGCTAAATGTAGGTAATCAGATTATAATAGGGGACCTCAATGCACATGTTGGCACAGACAGGAAAGGATCCGAGGAGATAATGGGACCAGAGGGCTGGGGGAACCGAAATAGAGAAGGAAAATTGTTGCTGGAATTCTGCAAGAGGAATGGGCTGGCGATCGCAAATTCCTGGTACAAGAAGAGAAGTAGCCACAAAATAACTTGGTACAGTGGAGACTGGTGCCAAACTTCAGTAGTAGACTATGTATTAGTGGATATGCAGATGATGAGCAGCCTCACAGATGTTAAGGTCATTCCATCTGAGGCCTTAGACAGTGACCATCGGCTGTTGGTAGCCACCCTGAGAGAGAAAAAAGATAGGAGGGCAACAGATATACAGGAGAAAAGGTTGAAGACATGGATGCTGAAAGAGGATGAACAGAGGACCCAGTACCAGACACTGATCAGGAAGAAGCTGCCAAAGGAAGATCAGAGAACAGTGGAAGAAGAATGGGGAGATTTTAAGAGGGCTCTAGTTGAGGCAGCTGAGACTGTGTGCGGAAGAACTAGCACAAAGAGGAGAAGTAAGGAAACCCCATTGTGGAACAACATATGTAAAGAGGCAGTACTTCGAAAGAACAAAGCCTTCAGAGAATGGTTCCAGACCCGAACAGAGGAAGCTAGGGTAAAATATAAGGAAAGCAAGAAAGCGGCACAGACCATAGTAAGGGCGGAGAAGAAGAAGTGGATGGAAAAATGGACAAGAATGTTAGAAGAGGACAGTGAAGGGAACAAAAAAGTACTTTACACCATGGTAAGAAATAAGAGGAACGACAGAAGCGAGTGCCTCAGGATCATGGATAATAATGGAAGAGTTGTGGAGGAAATGCATGAGCTCAAAAAGATTTGGAATGAGTATTTTGAAGATCTGTTGAATGCCGCCAAGCGGGTAACTAACAGCGATGGAGAGCCTAAGGCAGCAGACGATTATAATACATCTACATCTACATCTACATTCATACTCCGCAAGCCACCCAACGGTGTGTGGCGGAGGGCACTTTACGTGCCACTGTCATTACCTCCCTTTCCTGTTCCAGTCGCGTATGGTTCGCGGGAAGAACGACTGTCTGAAAGCCTCCGTGCGTGCTCTAATCTCTCTAATTTTACATTCGTGATCTCCTCGGGAGGTATAAGTAGGGGGAAGCAATATACTCGATACCTCATCCAGAAACGCACCCTCTCGAAACCTGGCGAGCAAACTACACCGCGATGCAGAGCGCCTCTCTTGCAGAGTCTGCCACTTGAGTTTATTAAACATCTCCGTAACGCTATCACGGTTACCAAATAACCCTGTGACGAAACGCGCCGCTCTTCCTTGGATCTTCTCTATCTCCTCCGTCAAACCGATCTGGTACGGATCCCACACCGATGAGCAATACTCAAGTATAGGTCGAACGAGTGTTTTGTAAGCCACCTCCTTTGTTGCTGGACTACATTTTCTAAGCACTCTCCCAATGAATCTCAACCTGGTACCCGCCTTACCAACAATTAATTTTATATGATCATTCCACTTCAAATCGTTCCGCACGCATACTGCCAGATATTTTACAGAAGTAACTGCTACCAGTGTTTGTTCCGCTATCATATAATCATACAATAAAGGATCCTTCTTTCTATGTATTCGCAATACATTACATTTGTCTATGTTAAGGGACAGTTGCCACTCCCTGCACCAAGTGCCTATCCGCTGCAGATCTTCCTGCATTTCACTACAATTTTCTAATGCTGCAACTTCTCTGTATACTACAGCATCATCCGCGAAAAGCCGCATGGAACTTCCGACACTATCTACTAGGTCATTTATATATATTGTGAAAAGAAATGGTCCCATAACACTCCCCTGTGGCACGCCAGAGGTTACCTTAACGTCTGTAGACGTCTCTCCATTGATAACAACATGCTGTGTTCTGTTTGCTAAAAAATCTTCAATCCAGCCACACAGCTGGTCTGATATTCCGTAGGCTCTTACTTTGTTTATCAGGCGACAGTGCGGAACTGTATCGAACGCCTTCCGGAAGTCAAGACAAATAGCATCTACCTGGGAGCCTGTATCTAACATTTTCTGGGTCTCATGAACAAATAACGCAAGTTGGGTCTCACACGATCGCTGTTTCCGGAATCCATGTTGATTCCTACATAGTAGATTCTGGGTTTCCAAAAACGACATGATACTCGAGCAAAAAACATGTTCTAAAATTCTACAACAGATCGACGTCAGAGATATAGGTCTATAGTTTTGCGCATCTGCTCGACGACCCTTCTTGAAGACTGGGACTACCTGTGCCCTTTTCCAATCATTTGGAACCCTCCGTTCCTCTAGAGACTTGCGGTACACGGCTGTTAGAAAGGGGGCAAGTTCTTTCGCGTACTCTGTGTAGAATCGAATTGGTATCCCGTCAGGTCCAGTGGACTTTCCTCTGTTGAGTGATTCCAGTTGCTTTTCTATTCCTTGGACACTTATTTCGATGTCAGCCATTTTTTCGTTTGTGCGAGGATTTAGAGAAGGAACTGCAGTGCGGTCTTCCTCTGTGAAACAGCTTTGGAAAAAGGTGTTTAGTATTTCAGCTTTACGCGTGTCATCCTCTGTTTCAATGCCATCATCATCCCGGAGTGTCTGGATATGCTGTTTCGAGCCACTTACTGATTTAACGTAAGACCAGAACTTCCTAGGATTTTCTGTCAAGTCTGTACATAGAATTTTACTTTCGAATTCACTGAACGCTTCTCGCATAGCCCTCCTTACGCTAACTTTGACATCGCTTAGCTTCTGTTTGTCTGAGAGGTTTTGGCTGCGTTTAAACTTGGAGTGAAGCTCTCTTTGCTTTCGCAGTAGTTTCCTAACTTTGTTGTTGTACCACGGTGGGTTTTTCCCGTCCCTCACAGTTTTACTCGGCACGTACCTGTCTAAAACGCATTTTACGATTGCCTTGAACTTTTTCCATAAACACTCAACATTGTCAGTGTCGGAACAGAAATTTTCGTTTTGATCTGTTAGGTAGTCTGAAATCTGCCTTCTATTGCTCTTGCTAAACAGATAAACCTTCCTCCCTTTTTTTATATTCCTATTAACTTCCATATTCAGGGATGCTACAACGGCCTTATGATAACTGATTCCCTGTTCTGCACTTACAGAGTCGAAAAGTTCGGGTCTGTTTGTTATCAGTAGGTCCAAGATGTTATCTCCACGAGTCGGTTCTCTGTTTAATTGCTCGAGGTAATTTTCGGATAGTGCACTCAGTATAATGTCACTCGATGCTCTGTCCCTACCACCCGTCCTAAACATCTGAGTGTCCCAGTCTATATCTGGTAAATTGAAATCTCCACCTAAGACTATAACATGCTGAGGAAATTTATGCGAAATGTATTCCAAATTTTCTCTCAGTTGTTCTGCCACTAACGCTGCTGAGTCGGGAGGTCGGTAAAAGGAGCCAATTATTAACCCAGCTCTGTTGTTGAGTGTAACCTCCACCCATAATAATTCACAGGAACTATCCACTCCTACTTCACTACAGGATAAACTACTACTAACAGCGACGAACACTCCACCACCGGTTGCATGCAATCTATCCTTCCTAAACACCGTCTGTACCTCTGTAAAAATTTCGGCAGAATTTATCTCTGGCTTAAGCCAGCTCTCTGTACCTATAACGATTTCAGCTTCGGTGCTTTCCATCAGCGCTTGAAGTTCCGGTACTTTACCAACGCAGCTTCGACAGTTTACAATTACAATACCGATTGCTGCTTGGTCCCCGCACGTCCTGACTTTGCTCCGCACCCTTTGAGGCTGTTGCCATTTCTGTACTTGCCCGAGGCCATCTAACCTAAAAAACCGCCCAGTCCACGCCACACAACCCCTGCTACCCGTGTAGCCGCTTGCTGCGTGTAGTGGACTCCTGACCTATCCAGCGGAACCCGAAACCCCACCACCCTATGGCGCAAGTCGAGGAATCTGCAGCCCACATGGTCGCAGAACCGTCTCAGCCTCTGATTCAGACCCTCCACTCGGCTCTGTACCAAAGGTCCGCAGTCAGTCCTGTCGACGATGCTGCAGATGGTGAGCTCTGCTTTCATCCCGCTAGCGAGACTGGCAGTCTTCACCAAATCAGATAGCCGTCGGAAGCCAGAGAGGATTTCCTCCGATCCATAGCGACACACATCATTGGTGCCGACATGAGAGACCACCTGCAGATGGGTGCACCCTGTACCCTTCATGGCATCCGGAAGGACCCTTTCCACATCTGGAATGACTCCCCCCGGTATGCACACGGAGTGCACATTGGTTTTCTTCCCCTCTCTTGCTGCCATTTCCCTAAGGGGCCCCATTACACGCCTGACGTTGGAGCTCCCAACTACCAGTAAGCCCACCCTCTGCGACCGCCCGGATCTTGCAGACTGAGGGGCAACCTCTGGAACAGGACAAGCAGCCATGTCAGGCCGAAGTGGGGAAATTGATGATCTAACTTGGAATGAAGTGGAAGAAGCCATAAAGAGGATGAAAGGGGGCAAGGCACCAGGTTGGGACGAAGTAACAGTGGATATGATACGAGCAGCAGGAGTAGTAGGAACCCAGTGGCTATACAGAATGCTGAGGGTGGTGTGGAAGTAGAACAGAATTCCTGAGGATTGGAAGAAAGGAATTATAGTCCTGATCTTCAAGAAAGGGGATAAAAGGAGATGTGAGAACTACAGAGGAATCACCCTGCTATGCCACTGTGGAAAAATCTATGAAAAGATCCTGGAGAAGAGAATAAGAAGCAGTATTGAAAGTAGACTGCAAGAGGAGCAGTACGGTTTCAGACCGGGAAGATCAACAACGGACCTCATATTTGCAGTAAGGCAACTGCAGGAAAGGCACTATGAGTATGGGAACGACTTAATCATGGCCTTTTTAGATATTGAGAAGGCGTATGACAGTATCTGTAGGGACAAGCTCTGGGATGTGCTGAACGCAAAAGGGATAGATGAAGAGATAACACGAAAAGTCAGAAAAATGTATGAGGGAAGTGAGAGTTGTGTGAAAGTGGGGAGGGAACGTACTGCATGGTTCAAGCTGGAAAATGGGCTGCGACAGGGAAGTGCACTTTCGCCTTTATTGTTTATTATTGTTATGGATGAAATCCTGCAGCAAGTATCAGATGCAATTGGAGATCATAAAATGAAAGCAGTGCTTTTTGCCGATGACCTGATGTTATGGGGAAATTGCGAGAAGGAGGTGCAAGAGCAGTTAGATGTATGAGAGGCAACGGCAGCACAATATGGAATGCATTTCTCTGCAAAGAAAAGTTAAATAATTGTCACAACAAGGAAGAAGAATAGGCCAAATGTGGATATAACTTGTGGAGGGGAAAAACTACAAGTGGTAGAGAACTTCAAGTACCTGGGAAGCATGATTGAAAGTAAGGGGGGAAACGCAATTGAAATAAATGAAAGGTGCAGAAAAGCAGGGCAGTTCTACAAATGCATTAGGGGGCTTATTTGGAGCAAGGAGGTGCCACAGAAATCCAAGGGAATTATATACCGAACCTACTTTGTCCCCATATTGACATACGGAAGTGAGACATGGGTAATGCACAAAAGCGACAAAAGTAGAATACAGGCTAGTGAAATGAAGTTTCAGAGGAGCAGGTTGAGTGTAACAAGACGAGTCAGATTGCGAAATATGTATGTGAGGGAAAGACTAAAGGAGGAACCAGTACAGGACAGGGTAGAAAAATCAAGAATGCAGTGGTATGGACACATGAAGAGAATGGATGAGGGAAGAATTCCAAAGAGGATGTTTGATCTGCAACTGGAGGGGAAGAGGCCCAGAGGAAGACCAAGAGAGAGATGGGTGAAGGGAGTGAAGGAATGTGTGACGAGAAGAGGAGAGAATTGGACGAAGGTGGAAGAGGGGGAATGGTGGAAAGACAGAACACGATGGAGAGGCTTGTGTTCCCGACAGACCCAGCCAGTGGCTGGAAACTGTCCAAGATGATGATGAATGCAGAAGAATTTTACTTACTGTGAGAAAGAGTTGTTCAAAAATCAAAATAAATGCTCTCGTAGAAGGCTCAGGATTTTTTGAAATGGAACTGGAATAATAAAACGAATAATTGCCTGTAAACATAAGCGCAGAACACTTATATGTTAGCTATGTTGTTTATTTTTGGTTTCATAAGGCAGATAAGTTTGTATCACCCTTACACCGTATGGTAAGGTGGCGAGCGACATTCATCTGAACAAATAAGTTCCGTTCGAAAAAGATAAATAAATTTTCTTTCACAAATTAGATGATTTCAGTAGCATCCGCATCCCAATTAGCTTGTAGGAGCCTAGTAAAAGATGTAATTTTTACTGCTTCTGTCAGTATTTACTAATTTTTAGTAGCATGACACTTATTGACACTTATTGACACCATCCCTCCATCATCAAATGCATTTCTGCTACATGTACAGTAATCTACTGTGTAATGAGGTTCATTTGCTCGGATTGTGAGGAAGGTCATGCAGCCAGCCCCGCTAGCCGCGCGATCTAACGCACTGCTTCCCGTGCAGGAAGGCGTGCCGGTTCCCGGAGCGAATCCGCTCCGTGGATTAGTGTCGACTTCCGGTGTGCTGGCCAGCCTGTCGATGGTTTTGAAGGCGGTCTTCCGTCTGCCTGGGCGAATGCGGGCTGGTCCCTCTTATTCCGCCTCAGTTAAACTATGTCGCCGACTGCTGCGCAAACACTGTCTCCACATGCAAGTACCCTATAATTACTTTACCACGCAAACACTGGGTGCTACACTCGACTGGTATAAGACGTTCCGGGAGGAGGGGGGGGGGGGTGTCCACTGGGGGCCAAACCGAACAATAACCCTGGGTTCGGCGAGGGAAGACAGTGTGGTGAATGGACTGCCGTAGCCTGTTGTGGGGTTGTGAACCACTGAGGGCTACAGCGGTGACGAAGTCTCTGCGTTTACCTGAATTTGGTTGTATGTTTATGTCATCTCACTGTTATCGTTACAATTTTGGTGGATTTGAGTTGGGAGACACATATGCAGTTCAAACATACAATACTGATATAAGAGGCCACTTTACGGGATTAAATTTAAGTACATAACCTCACTGGAACAACCTGCGATAAAAAACTCATTAAACATTAATATATATATTATTGCAATTAACCTGATAATGACAGTATACTGTCAAAACACACTGTGAAAATAAATATTCGTAAATGATGACTGAAGTAGTACAAATTATTTAATGAGTTTATGATAAAGTCGCTGGTCACACTCGGTTTCATATATGATGGCGCAGAAACGTACCAATGGTTCGTTTAGTTTACTTTAGGAAATGCGACCTTCCATCCGCTTATTCTAAATTGACAATTCCCTTGGATATATGAATCTTGTGGTCGCCGGTTGTCCAAGATCGTTGATCCATGTTTCCATTACAAACTTTACTTGATCTTAACTTTGTAAGTAACAGAGAAAACCCCTGTAATTTTTATTTACTATTATTCAGTACGTAAACTTTCACACTAGCAGAATGCACTGAAATACATCAGTGTGGATATGGTAGAATGGGCCTCAAAGCGAACAATAGAAATGTGTAGCACTCAGTTCATCTGATGTTCTGAGTCCTGAGAAGAAATTGCAGAGCTTTAGGTTCTGGTGGCATGAATAGAGTCAACTGTAATAGCGAGGATATTCTGCTACTTATGGGTTACTTACTAACTGTGACGAAGCGCAGTAGCTTCGTTTGCGAAAGCCCATACTAATGCTGAGATGAGATTACTCCAGTCTTGATGTAACTTAATGCATATAAGTGAAACGGGATCACATTGCAAAAATGAATAATAATCAGTTGTATAATGGAGTAACGACAGTAATAATTATTCCTGGACCGCGACTCGATCCCGAACGTCCCCTTTATCGCTAGCGCTCATCTTAGTATTAGGCTACACAAACACATCTCACGGCTAGACCAAAACTTCAACATGTCGTTTGCTGTGTGACAACAACCTGCCTCGTATATTAATTTGGAATGTTCTCGTACAGGGGAGACATTAGAAGTCGCTTGCCCGGTGTGGGCGGATACATGCGATTTAGCACCGCCCGCGTTGCTCAGAAGTACGATGCAATATGAATAACACAGGCACTGCAATATCGTATTTATCCGCCAACGCTGAGCGGTGACTTTTAATTAAAATGTCTCCCTTGTGTATACGTAATGAACGTACGAGTGCAGGTTGTAAACAATTGGGTGACGATACATGGAAGTTTAGGTATGGGCGTGAGTCGGATAACCTAATAGTAAAGTGACCGCTCGTGATGACTGGAAAGTACGGGTTCGAGTCTCGGTGAGGCACAAATTTTTCCTGTCATTTCGTCATGTTCATGCACCATCATACTTCTGAACAATGTAGGCTCTGCAGTATCGTACTTAACGCATGGGTCGAGCCAGCGGTGTACTGTAAAGCATTTCTTTTGTAGGCTGATGGTCATATGTATAAGCTCACTAAGAAGAGCATTTTTTACAACTGTTCAGTGTAGTCGTTTTATGTTTCAGCATAAATCCTGGCTGATTAAATGTGTGTTGGAAGAGAAGTTGAACCAGGAACCTTGGCCTTCGTAGACAATGGTCTTAGAAATAGATCTATCCACACACAGGTCATGCACTCTCTTACAGTTCAAATTCTGATAGTAGCTTCTCTGACAATGCACATGCGTTGATTTCTCACTCGGTAAGGATACTGTCTGTGGAAGGTAATGTTTTGGCTTTGAGTCTCACTCTGGCATAAACTTTGCATCTTCTATTATTTTTTGTTAAATTTACGGTAACGTTATGGTCGTCACCATATGATGTTTTATATGATATTTCGTTAAAAGTTATTAAATAATCTGGAATCTTGTTGGCTGTCCATGGCAGTTATGTGATAGTACATCAAGTAATATCCATCTCTTGAAGTAATAAGGAATTCATATTGTTCACCATCATCATGGGCCTTAGAGATGCAATGATATAACAAGCTATGTTCATAGTGCTTTGTTGATTGCAGCGATTCCGTGTTGTCGTGAAAAACGTTGTGCTAGCATAGCGACCTGGTGAATGGTCCAACATTTGAACAGAGCGTGAGAGCTCCAGAACGCTAAATTAAGTCACACATCCGCTTTGGGAACTGACCAGGAATGTGGAAGTTTAATGTGCGTGGTCGGCACTATTGTGAATACTTGTGGGCCTCTGGATGATAAAGAAACTGTAGGTATCAGGAGCTGTGTATGTTTTGACGGACGCCTTGTATTACCAGGGCATGAGTCTGCAAATATATAATAATCCTTTTTATTACATCTTGCGATGGTTAAGTCTGCCCACTCGGGTCTGGTTGACACACGGGATTGTTCATGTAACGCGGCGTCGGCTGAGTGGTCATAAGCATTCCGCAAGTGGGCGGGCGGCGCAGCCTTCGTTTTACCACCTGTGGTGCGGCTTCTGGCATTTTCGGTGGGCGCTTCGGCGGCTTCATACATTGGCCCGCCTCGAATTATTGCAAGGTCTATGTTATACTTCGTTAGGCACAACATTCGCCTGCGGGTAGCGTTGCTGCGGTCCTCTTTCCAACTTCCGACATTAATAACTAATTTTTGTTTGGTGCGCTATAGAACTAATAAAACAACGTCCGTAACTGTAAATGTTAGCGTTCATATGTGAAAGCTTTCAATGGACAAGCCATTTTGAAACAGTGCTCGATCTTATGCTGATCTTTTGAAGGAAAAACAAAAAATATCGTAAGGGATGTCGTGTAAGCATTCTATACTTACTGAACTATGCTCCAATACTATGTTAGATGGTGAAGGATCCATCGAGTATTACGATCACTTCTCTCTTTTACTTTTGTCTTCGTGAATGGAGGAAGGAAGGACAGTTGTGGATAAGCCTCCGCATGAGTGTAATATCTCCGAATTTGGTCATGATCGTCCAGCAGGATACATATTTGGAGATGCAGCATGCAGTATCACTCGTCTAATGTAGTCGTTCGAAATTTTGATACTACTCCTCTACATCGAACGTAACACTTCAATAACCGTACACGTATTGAACTGTTGCAATTATCAGAATGATTTTCGCTTGGAACTTTCGACCTGGTCGTTTCTGGACCAGGGTCCGCGACCTCAAAATGGTATATTTACATCTCTCAGTAAAGGTATCTTTTGTCTTCTAGATATCAAAACACACAGTGTAGATCTGTAACACCTCATAAAAAGGATGTGGCGGTCGTGACGGGAATGCTGTAGATTAGATTATAAATGCGTATCTGCTCCTGTAAAATTCCTTGAGGGACAGGTACTTCTATACTGTTGATGACATTTATTAAGTAAGAACATTCGTGTGTAGGCTACGAACCTATAGTTAATGACTCTCAATAATGATGTTTCTGTTTTTGATCCCATGCGGTCATATTCGTCATTGATTACATAAACGACTGACAAGTAAACATTATAGTGAAACTTTTCCAGGGTATGAGTTTTAAGTGGAAGTCTGTCGGGGTATTCTCTAGACGGGATTGGAGGGTTAAATCAAAGTCTGAGTTTCTCAAAGATTTACGAAAAAATTTGTGTAGGCTAGTAATATCTAATAAGCGTTATTGATAGGAAATAGAAAGAAAGTCAAGAAAATTTTTAGGCAATTGCTATGTTGTCAGCAATAAATTGTGTTAATACAGTTTGTACACACAAAAGCTTGAAGCAACTACGACCATTATAAATTATCATGTATCGAAAATTAGTGACGTTGGAAAAACGACTTACTATGTATTTAGTCACTGTTATTAAGCTTCTGATACACAGCGTGAAACGTTGCCACGCTATTGAACAGCTTACTGGGAGCGAACCCTGCTTAAAATATTAATGTGCGTGGAACAGTGTACAGTAATCGATGCTTAAAACTTTCCTGAGTCAAACGCAAACAACAGACAGCCTGTAGCAAATGTTTCAGTGCGAGATAACTTGTTATCACCTAATACAGAAAAACTTACGACACTTCAACAAGCTCTTTAATTTGATGAATGTTATAATCAACAGAACACTGCTGATTGTGTACAGTCAACAAAAGTTAACTGTTGTCACGCACTATTAACAAAGCTACCAACGATTGTGTGCTAGAAGTACAAGAGTAGGGAAGTCAATTGTTTATTTTTCTACTCTTCGACAGAATGAAAAACACGGACTTGCAGTTGACATCAATCTGACCACCACTGTACAGTACTTCGTTAAGTTGAGAAATAACACATGATACTGGTCTTTACGTGATTGATAGAACACTAATTCCTCAAAAAATATATTTTTTACAACGTGAACGCGAATCCTTTGGCAGTATGCGGAACATGTGCTGCAGTATTTTCTGACTATTTTGATACCAGGTGCCCGTGGCCCTGTGTGGCTCGTGACAGGATAATTGTATTTCGTCTGATTGCTTCAGTCATCTTTGTATCACACACAAAAAAAAAATCTGCACAGTAGTGTAAATGTTGACGGTTTGTACTGTGTATCTCGTTAGGAAAATCTGTCTTAGGATATTTCCTGTTGACACTTTAGTCTTTGCCCTCTAGCTTACATTCAGTATTGTTCTGTTCGGTCTCAGGTTTGCTTAACTGCCAGTGCTAGTTATACGTTAACAATGATACACAGCAGTTAGGATAAGTTTGCTGCTGAAGATCTCGCCGACATGCCGTTGTGCACGCGTTCATTTAACGCAACGCTGAGAGTGTGGCACAAATACGTAATGTTGAGCCGTCACGCCAGCGTCGATAGTTGCATCACAGCAGTCTTACATGTAATGTTTGAAGCTCTAACACGTGTTTTGAGCATTCTAGTGATTGCTTTTCCACTAACATGAGGTTGTTTTCAGAGAAACATAGATAATTCAAGCAATTGACCGAACGAAATACATTATTAACTGTAATTAGCGACATTCTGTCAGTGAGAAAATACGCCATTGGTGGGGCTGGTGCCCACCCTAAATATACGTCGTAACTTGTATTACACCTCAAAATAGAAAATAAGAATTAGGATGTAAACGTCCTGCTTGGATTCGTCTACATCATGGAAACTTGGCTGCAACATAGTTTCGAAGCAAATCTGATATTCACACTTCGTTTTATAATCTGAGAGCGAAGAAAATGGAAGTTAAAATATCATGCTCTACGATCTGAAAATTGAAGTCAAAATACATCCGCTGCAGTAGACGACATTGTCTCAGACTTACTGGGATCCTTGGGAGAGCCCACCATGACAAAACTGTTTTACCTTGTATGGAAAAGATTTAACACAGGAGAAGTACCCTAGGACTTTAAGAGGTATTTAATGATTCATATTCCAGAGGACGCTGGTACTGACCGTTGAATATTACTTCGAGTTTAATAAGTCGTGGCAGCAAAACGTGCATTGAGTTATCAATAGAAGAATGAGTAAACTGACAAAAATTGACGTAAGGGAAAGATTAGTTTGAGTTCCGGAAAAATTTAGGAACGCCCGAGGCCTTACTGAGCCTATGGCTTACAAGTTAGGCTGAGGAAAGCCAATAGTACGTTTGTAGTATCCGTGACAATGTTGACTGCAAAGTACTCTTTGAAATTCTGAAGGCAGAACAAAAATACATGGAGGCGAAAGCTATTTACAGCTTTTACAGAAACCACACTGCTCTTAGAGCACACGAGGGGAATGAGAGGGGAGCAGTAGTTTAGAAGGTAGCCAGGCATTGTTCTAGTATCTCCCCGATAATATTCAATCTACTCATTCAGCTAGTAGTGAAGGCAACGAAGGCGGAATTTGGAAAGGGAATTAAAGTGGAAGGGGAAGAAATGTAATTCCGTGAGATACGACAAAGGACTTGGAGGGGCAACTGAACGGAATGGAAAGTGTCCTGAAAGAGGTTATCATATGAACATCAATAAAAGTAAAATACGGATAACGGAACGCAGTCGGAGTACATCAGATGATGCTGATAGAGTTGGTTTAGATAATGAACAATAAGTACAGACGAATAACTTTTCTATTTTGGCAACATAATAAATGACGATCACCCAAGATGAGGGGATACAAAATGAAGACTGACAACAGCTGCAAATAAGGTTTCTGAAAAGGAGAAATTTGTTAACATCAAATACAAATTTAAGTGAGGCGTGTAGCCTTTTACGGAAGGGAGACGTGGACGATAGTTGTTCAGACAAGAAGAGAACAGAAGCTTGTAAAATATAGTGCTGCAGAAGAAAATGTTGAAAATAGGATAGGTAAACCGAATAGCTAAAGAGGAGGTTTGGAACCGAATTAGGCACAGAGAAAATTATGGAACAGCTAAATTAAATCCCTTAATACGACACATCCTGAGGTATCAAATAATTGTCAATTTTGTACTGGAAGGAAATGTATGATGTATGATCTGTACAAGGAGACCAAACCTTGGAAAGAGTAAGCAGGCACAAAGTAGATGTAGATGGCAGTAGCTATGCAGAGATGGAGAGGCTTGCACATAACAGACTATCTTGCAGATTTGCACCGAATCATTCTTCGGACTGAATACCACAACAACAACAAAAAGAAAAATACCAAGTTCCTTTTTGGAATGACATCAGCGTTGCAGAAACTTAAGGGTTAGAGAACCTCCATCTTCCTAAAGTTAATTACTGTGGGAACCTAGAAAAGCTGCGACTAGTCTACATCGTGATATCTAAATTAAGGCAGAGTCTCTGAGACGGTAGTGCTAGTGGCTGTGGTATAAATGATGTCTTACGGACAACGCATTTGCATACAAAGTGCACCCATCCTGGCAAAGAGAGTGTGGTCTTCACGCCAAGACCGTAGAACCGCAAATAATGAGTCTTCTGTACCGTTTCTGGGTTAAATAGATAGAACGACGGCGGCATTAGCCACCTTATGAAATATACTCGGAGACGCGATTGGCAGTGTGGACGTAAAATCTTATTGGTGACGCGTCTGCTAACTGATACAGTATTTCAGTCGCTTCGGTACGAAAATTTACCGATGTCTTACCAAGAATTTTTTTTTATTGTACAAGTCTAGTTCCGGAGGACCAAACTGAGGAAAGCAAGGTCAGTACATGATATTACACCATAAAAGTAATGACAAATAAAATAAAATGTTTATGAACCCAAAAAGAGACAAGCCATAAGTTTATATTAGCGCAATCAACAATATAACACAGGAAACAGCTTAATTTTTCAAGGAACTCCTCGCCAAAATAGATGGAGTGACCCATGAAGAAACGATTAAATTTAGATTTTAAATCGCGTGGATTACGGCTAACAATTTAGATTTCTTGTGGTAGCTTACTGGAAATGGATGCAGTAACGTACTGCACCTTTCTGCACAAGAGTCTAGGAAGTGTTATTGAAATACAGACCGGATTTCTGCCTGGTTTAAGTGAGGGAAAGTAGCTAATTCTTCGGAATAAGCTGACATTCTTCACAAGAAACGACAGTAAAGAACATACATATGGAGACGCCCGGAATATGCAGATTAATGAAGAGGGGACGACAAGAGATTCACGAACTTACATCACTTATTGCCCGAACTGCCCGTTTCTGAGCCAAAACTATTTTTTGAGAATTGGAATAGTTACCCCAAAAATAGAACACCATACGTCATAAGCGAATGAAAATAAGCAAATTAGACTACTTTTCGGGTCGAAATATCACTTACTTCAGATACCATTCGAATAGTAAAAATGGCAGCATTAGATCCTAAATGTGGGCTTTCCACGACAGTTTACTATCTATCTGAACTCCTAGATATTCAGAACCAGTTTCACTAATCATGGGCCCATTCTGTGAAATTAAAATGTCGGGTTTTGTTGAACTGTGTGCTAGAAACTCTACTGTGATTTAGCGTTATTTTCTACAAGCCGTGACTTAATTCATGAAATACACTATTTGAAACAGTGCCAACGTTGTACACAACATCCTTTACTACCAAGCTAGTGTCAGCAGCAAACATAAATATTTTAGAATCACCGTAACACCAGAGCTCGTATCATTTATGTAAATAAGGACACGGGTAGACCCAGCACTGATCTCTGGGGCACTCCACATGTAACTGTGCCCCACTCAGAAGCCACATGATAGCCATTCCCAACGATGTGGGTAATGACATTTTGCTGTCTGTTGTTAAATTTGATAGCAAATTATGTGAAACAAAATGATCTATTGTCCTTACATACAGAGCCCTTTCAATAACTTTAGCAAACTCTGGTGGCATAGAAATTCGTCTAAAATTGTCTACATTATACCTTTCTCCTTTTTATAAAGCGGCTTTACTATTGAATACCTTAATCATTCAGGAAACTGACCACTCTTAAAGGAAAACGTACAAATACAGCTAAGTACAGGGCTAACTGGTGCACTACAGTACTTCAGTATTAGGCTAGGTACTCCTGCAGATATATGAGAGTCCTTAGTCTTCAGCAATTTAGTTGTTGACTCAATCTCCCCCTTGTCGGTATCGCAGAGGAGTTCTTCATACATCAGTCTCGGATAGGCATTTTGTAAGAGAGTTATATGATTCCCTTTAGATACTAAGTTTTTATTTAATTCACCAGCAATGCTCAGAAAGTGATTGTTAAATAATGTACATATATCTGACTTATCAGTAACAGAAATGTTTTTACTATGAACTCACTTTATATCGTCGGCCATGTGCTGCAGACTAGTCACTTCCTTAACAGCTGACAATACGGTTTTAATTTTATCCTGTGAATTAGCTATTCTACTTGCATACTAAATTCTCTTTGGCTTCCTGATAACGTTTTAAGCACCTTACAATATTGTCAGTAATGGGCTACTCTGGCTCGGTTGTGACTACTTGTAACATTTAGATATAATCCCCACTTTGTTCTACATCATATCCTCATCCCACTAGTCAGCCACCCAAGCTGCCTTTTACTGTTAGTACCTATTTCACAATGTTCTAATGGAAAGCGACTTTCAAAAAGCATGAGAAATGAAAGAAAGCATTATATTTGTCATCAATATTATCGTCACTATAAACGTGCTGCCACTCATCTTGGATAACGAGGTACAAAAAAACTCTTTATTGCTATTCGATTAGCTTTTCTATATAGTTCGTAATTATATACAGTTCCTCAGGGCAAGGAGATCAGACGAAGAGAACCAGAGTGTAATGAAATCCCACGAGACGAGCATCCGCTATGGCTTAGGTTGCTTTTGTAGGCCAGATTGTGGCAGTTTCCAGACTAGACCCCAAGTGTCCTACATCAAATCGTTCATCTTCCTCTACACCACTGTGTTACGTTGTAATCAAAGTGAGGTACTACAGTCGCGGCCGGCCGGAGTGGCCGAGTGGTTCTAGGCGCTACAGTGTGGAACCGCGCGACCGCTACGGTCGCAGATTCGAATCCTGCCTCAGTCATGGATGTGTGTGACGTCCTCAGGTTAGATAGGTTTAAGTAGTTCTGAGTTCCAGGGGACTGATGACCTCAGAAGTTAAGTCCCATGGTGCTCAAAGCCATTTGAACCATTTTTAATACAGCCACGAATTAAATATATTCTTTCCTGTGGACTAAAACGCATCCCGTAGAGAACGTCGCTGAGATTTAGTTGCCAAACTCAAAAGATGACGATGTAAGACGAGTAGGATATTTGGTTAAAGGAGTGATGACGTTCAGGTTGGCTGGACAGCAGAATTAAGATAGAATAAAAGATGGAGGTCGAACAATCGCATGGCCAAATGGAACTGAGATCTTAGCCATAAGAATAATTAGCGAATGAAATAGATTAATATGAACGAAACAAAAAAAAAAGAGAAGGCTTTTCAAGTTACATTATAGCTTACAAATGGTTATACTTATTACGTCCTTAAAAAAGCCCAACCGGAAGCCAGGTATGAATTTTGTCTCGACAAAGTAAAACGAGAGTTATCGACGTATCTTTATCGAAGTTTTTGTTAATAGTAACTAAACATCGTCTTTTAAGCAAAACTACTTTAGTGGTTCGATTGAAATACCACCGCTACATCAAAGATTTCTAACAGATTGTCGAAATTAATATAAATATTCGTGTCAGTCCATGGAAGCTCTTACCCACGAAAGCTATTATGTCACTGTGAATAAGGAGTTCGATGTCTCGATCTACGAATTTCCTCTCACGAATTTCGGACCATGCCAGGAAAGTTCAACCGTACAAGTGATGGTATTCCACCAGAAAAGCCACGAAAATCAACATTATGAACTGAGAGTATACTGTTGTTATAGCGACTTTGTGGTGTGTCTGGGATTATGCAAGTGTCGCTAATTCAGGTGGTACCAGTGATACACAGACGACGGCCTGAGGAAGGGCTGTTGAAACGACAGCGGTCATCCGGTGAATGCTACAGTGACCTCACTTGGGCCGCCGGCGCCGCATTATCCTTTACGTCTTCCATTGTTTCGAGGCGAGAGTAAATCCCGAACAGCGCTACAATAGCCTTTCAGGCAAGGACAATAGCGGCGCACGGGCCACCGTTACACGCCGCAACGACCCCCGTCGGCCTGTGCTCACAGAGCGAAATAGGGGCTGTGATCGGCCGCCAGTGGACTACAAGTCTGGTGTGGGTCGCGGGAAATAGAACACGGCGAGAATCATCTTGGGCTATCCAGCCAGTAGCGATTTTGCTCTACTACGACGATGCTTCTATGCTTCACATACTTTTTACTTGATTTTGTAATTACGTCTTTAATTTGGCTGCGATGTTATTTTGCAACCCTTCAAGGAGGAAAACGATTTCCCTGAGTCATCCGAGATTCCTTGACCATGGAAAATTATCAAAATTAGTAAGTTAACAGATTCTTCTGATGAGATCGATGAAATACTATAAACAGTATACGTCTTCTAAACTCTCGCAGAAGAAGGGGTTTTTACTGTTGTTATTGTGGTCTTCACTTATAAAATTGATTTGACGCATCTCTCTGCGCTAGTCTATCCTCTGAAAGCCTCTTAATCTCCAACTGAATAACTACTCCCAACTACATTCGTCTTAACCTACTTGCTGATTTCATCCCTTGCCTTACCTCCACGGTTTTATCCCATTCACTTCCCTCCATTAGCGTACTGACGATCCTTTGTTGCCTTAAAAAGCATCTTATTAAGCGATGCCTTCTACTTGTCATGTTGGGCCATAAAATTCTATTCTCCCAATTAGATTCAGTACCTCTTCGTTGGTTACTTGAAATATCCCTTTAATAACTCAGCATTTTTCTGTAGCACTATATTTCAGTAGCTTCTACTCTCTTTCTGTCTGCCATGTGTATCGTCTCTGCAATGTTTATCGTCGACGTTTCATTTTCGTACAAGACTACACTTCAGAGAAATACATTTTAAAGACATATTCCTAAACTTCAGTTCACAATAATTTTCAAAAACTCCTTTTATTCAGAAATACTGTTCTTGTTATAGCCAGTTTGTATATTATATCATCTCTACTTAGGCCATCTACAATTACTTTACTGCCCATATATATATAACTTTTAATGTCTCGCTAGCTAGAGTAAGTTCATCAACATCGCCGGATTTAATTCGTCTACATTCTTTACCCCATTTTTCCTTTTCTTAATGTTCATCATATAACTTCTTTCCAAGACACCATCCAGTCCTGAATAAAGATACATTAAAACAGCTTAGAGTGGTTCCATGATGCCGTTCTGTAAATGGTCTTACTCTATATAAGAATTACACTGAGTTCAATTTATGTCACGTGTTAAAACGGTGGAATCGGCAGGGATTTTAAATGGTTTGTTTAAGATAAATTGCTTCAGCTGTATGTTTACGTATCAGTGTGCTACGTTGGTGACATCGTGTTGGTAACTAAATGTCCATGACGTAAAATATAAGGCCGGAATACTTCTTATAATGTTTTTACATCTCTTATTTAACACATTGTTATTAATCAAGTAAATTTTCTTAAGATGTTTAGTAATGATATTTTTGGTATTCAGAACACTACACACAGATTACTTCGTCATGTAGCTCTCACTCCCATATTTATCAATAGACATAAATGTTTACCCTGCCTAACCACTGCACTTTTTATAGATTTATTTTTACGCTCTTGGAGCATCACTATAAACTAGTGATACAATCTTTTCGGCAACTCAAAAAAAAAAAAAAAAGTTCAGATGTGTGTGAAATCTTATGGGACTTAACTGCTAAGGTCATCAGTCCCTCTAAGCTTACACACTACTTAACCTAAATTATCCTGAGGACAAATACACACACCCATGCCCGAGGGAGGACTCGAACCTCCACCGGGATCAACCGCACAGTCCATAACTGCAGCGCCCCAGACCGGTCGGCTAATTCCGCGCGGCTTTTTCGACAACTGTTTTCCAAAGTGGTGAAGGCTTTCTTTTGGACTAACGGTAATCTTCAATCTTGTGCATTTTGGGCACCTTTAGTCAAAGCGTTACAGCACGGGTATATGTTATTAATGACTGTCAAAATTTTGTAATTTTAATTTAAAATTTATTACTCCTTTAAACTTATTATTTACTTATTATGTCTGAATGTAGAGCATCATATCAAAAAATTGTAGGTCCAATATCGTATATTCCTGACTGCTTTCACTTATAACCGCAATTTTCGAATCCTTTTCAACTTAGCTGCTTTCTTGTCTCCCGTTCCGTTTATTATTGGCCATTCAAGATTTTGTAGCAGAAAACATACATTTTTCTCTAGTCGGGTATCATCCAAACCTGTCCTTTTCTCTTTCCCATACATTTCGCCTATACAATCCTGTCTCTGATGCCACTTTTTTCACAGCTTCCACACGGAATTGCTTTTCCATTTAATATCTGGTTTATACATTGCTTGAAACGATTACCCGTTCAGCTTCTTTCCACATTTTCCTATACTGCAGTCCATATATGTCACTGCTGTTGGTCTGGTTAATATAGCTCGCTTCCACACATTGCAACGTGCAAGTTAGTGTTTGACATATTTCCTAGAAAATTCAATATTTTCATATATTTTTCAACTGTAGATTGAAACTGATGATGATAAAAACGCATGGTAAAGTGGATTTTTCTTCATCGTAAGCGATTAAAACATCTTGTGTGTGCCATTTGGAAAAAGCACTGAAATACTATTACCCTCCTTCTTTCCACCTGGCTTCTCCTGGTGACATAGCAGATCACGATACAAACTGCAGATACTGTGTCTTGCCTTCACCTACAGCGGCTGTCAAGAATCGAATTAGATGAACCGTTTCCAGTTCTTTTCTAGCACTACGGTAAACATTCATGGATCTGTATAAAACACCACTGTGCGGTATCGGCCATTATCCGATCGGCCGCACATTCAAATACGCGCAAGTTACGCCGCCGCGTTTCCTACAGCTGCCACCGCGTCGCGAGGGCGCTGCCACGAACGATTACCTGGCTGCCAATGAGATGCAAGCATCCCCTACCGGAGCTCCAGAGGCGAGACTACTGAAGTTCGAAAGTTCATGCATTGAGACTTTTCTTTTGTGTGTCAGTCAGTTGAGTAATGTTTACAGACTTTCATAGTGGCAAGGGCTCGACCTCTTCTGAATCGACATTGTACTGAAGAATCACAGATTTATAAATCTTGTAACTGTATACATTTCTACATTCATATCAACTGTTAGCTGCTGACGCTGCAAATTCGGCAACGAGGTTACGTATTATTTTTACCATTTCATATTAGATGTAGACTAGATTAATGCCTAAATTCTAAGTTGATGAACAGCATCCGTACCTCGCTTCTGCATTAACTCAAGGATGTGGAAGAAGGAACTTTGGACATCAGAGCAGGACGGTATTTTTTTTCTTTCTATCCAGTTCTTTTTTGTAAGTGCGCATATATTAAGCCTTAATTACATAAGTTGAAATATTCAATTTGAGATAATTAAGGAATCATGGAAAACCAGGGAAAGCAATATATACATTCTGAAGAGCGTCTAGCTTCTGTTGTTCAGTTTCAGAGTCAACGAATAACAGAAATGCTGCCAGCAGTTCTTGCCTCGTACAGCCGGCCGGTATGGCCGATCGGTTCTAGGCGCTTCAGTCCGGAACCACGCTGCTACTACGGTCGCAGGTTCGAATCCTGACTCGGGCATGGATGTGAGTGACGTCGTTAGGTTAGTTAGGTTTAAGTAGTTCTAAATCTAGGGGACTGATGACCTCAGATGTTAAGTCAAATAGTGCTTAGAGCCATTTGATTTTGCCTCGTATATGTGCAATCAGCCCAGCAGCAAAAGGCGCCAGAAGCTAAAGAAGGAAATCATCTGCCGCCTCCGCCCTTCCGACATTTCGACCAAACGAAGGAGACATGTTAAGACTAACACAGTTGCATTAACAATTCGACCGCTACAAAATCACAAGTGAATCACGTCATCCAATTTTTCTTTTCAAGCGTACACCTAACGCCGCAGAGTCAAATTGTTTCCCCTCATCGAACCCAAAACCCAGCCCTATGAGATCATAATTGCTACACGACAAATTTTTTGAGAATGAAGTACATGTTGCTGCTGCTCAGTATCAATTTTTCCGCTAGCAACATCGTAATGATCAGTCTTACAAGGAAGGGATTGCGAAATTACAGGGCGTCACTACAGACCGTTAATTCAATTATGTCTGTGGCGCAATTTATTCGAATGAAATGCTTTTCGATGGTATTATTCAGAATCTATCAGATCGGTGACTGAGGGTTGAAATTCTAAAGCACTGCAACGCTAACTTCAGTTAAGTGCTTAAAGTTACCGATGCACGGAAAGTTCAAGATTTAACCGAGCAACATCTCAGTCTACCAGTTTCCTTTCCTCACACAAACAACACGTGCCCCCGCCATTGCCACGGAACTAGGACTCGCGAATCGACACCACGTAAAGCCATGTACAGACGATGACACATCTTGCGCCAATAATGATGCAAAAGGATGGTACACCTTCCTGCTTCAAGAGCTGCCGTGCCATCAGATATCACCATTTATACACGCAATGACTGCAGATGGCGCAACTTTATTTTTGAAAATGGCTTAGAGTGGCAGCTGCTGCTTATGCAGTCATCTGCAGTAATACCTCGGCGACGTCGACGAAGAAATTTACGTTATCGAAACAGAAGATGGTGGGGTAGAGCTTGGAATTTAAGACGTGACGACGGCGGCCGGGAATTGCACACTGTGTTACACGATGAAGTGAGGCTGGAGAACAGGGAATCATACAAACATTTTCTGAGGTTGGGCGAGACAGAGTTCTTGACATTGCTTCGCTTAGTAGCTCTAAGAATAACGAAGCAAGACACAGTTATGCGAGCATGTACCTCAGCTTCAAAGTCGTGAGTAGGTACCTTTATGTAAGCCTAGTACCACCAGGCTGCTGTACGCACAGTGTATACCTTTAAGCTTGTAACTAATTCTATAATTTTCTTTAGAGTTTTAACACAGGTTTCTAGCTTGTGGACAATACCTGTAATCACGGTATCTGAGCCGTGACGGAACTGGCGCCAGTAGTATCTCTGACACGAGGACGATCGATTTCCTAGTGGTTTGTCTTTGGGCCTGGGCCGGTTCGAGATATAAGAGAGTGCCGACCGCGAGTAGGGGGTGAGGACATAAGGGTTTGAGAACGGAAGGCGGTGGTGTGCGCGTCGCCGATTGGCTGGCGGGCAGAAGCGAAGACGGCGTGCCTGAGGCCGGGCGGAGGTTGTCACGTGGCTGTACCGGAGTCGGCGGGAGTTGACCGGCGCTGTGCATTCTCCGGAAACCTCGTGAGCTGTGGATATGCCCGCTTCCTTGGAGGATACGCTTTTATGGTCTCGTAAAGTGATGGTCTGACATCTTCGCAAAATCGCCCCAGCATCAAGACACCCAGTTAAGTACGCTAACTACTAAGAGCGCTTAGTTAACTATGACTGTGATCGCTCTTGATACAGTAAGACGTAGCAAGACGTGTGATGTTATGCTTGTTCGATTTCATTTGAGGCCTGTTACTAAGTGTGTGCTCTGCTTCCGCATAATATTGATGTATTTGTTGATGTGTTTCATTAAGTTGTAGTGAGTGTCGGCCCTCGGGAACCAGTTCATTTCCCACTCTTAGTATTTATTTAGCAAGAACAGTTTTACTTAAAAGTAGCTCTTGCGAGTGAAATTAGTTGTTGTTTAGCCTTGATTTTATGCAGTTAATTTAATGGTCAATCTTAAATGTTAAAGTTAAGCAAAAATACTCTGACTCCTGTTGTTGGGTGTGGTCCGTGTATCAGTGAGCTGAGGCAGTGGGGAACCGAAACACTGAGCTTCTCTTTAGATTACAAGTTTGGCTTATGCGCGGTGGACTTCGCCTGATCTCGTGTGTTCCTCTTCGGTAGCGTTTGCTTGGGTCACATTTTCGTGTTTAAACTTCGGAGTTACATGCTCGGACCTTGATTCTGTTATTACACATGTATCATTGTACAAGGTTGTATCTTATCTTCCATGAAAGTCCATCTTACAAGTCAATGGGCGATTGAATAATTTCTGGGTCGCTCTTTAAGATTGACCAAGTTATATATATATATATATATATATATATATATATATATATATATATATATATATATATATATATATATATTGAAGTAACATATGTTTGTCAAATGTTATTTTACAAGTAATGAGAGGTTTTAAATGAAAGGGTCTTAAATAATGTTGGCTTACGTAGAATTGTTTGTTAAAGTTATTTCTTAACTTGTTTATGATTCATGTAATGAATGTCTCTTTAATAATCTTGCCCAGGTGGCGCTTATCAATATTGTATCTGAGATTGTTTTGAACAGATAATAAAACCATTGGAATTGAAATGTTCAATTTAATGGGTCAGCCCTTCCACCCCCTTTAGATGTAAAGGTTAAACAAAATAGTTGTTAAGCATCGGCATTCCAGCATCCTCAATTATTCCAGTAATTTGTGATGCAATTTACCAGACTTTGAAGGATTCATTCCTGAAGATACGTTGATTTTGTTAAATTTCTTCAGAATACGGCCAAAATAAGTTAATGTAATAAAACATTAAATAGGCTGAAAAGTACAATAAGGGAAACATTTGTGTTATTCTCAGAAGGTAACATATTTCGGAGTGAGGGTGTATTCTGGGTGCCTCTGCAACAATTTTTTCATGCAGTTTTATTTGTTACGATTAGTTTATTGTCAAACCTCTAGCATTCCCTTTATTCTGCTAAATTCATTACAAATAGCAAAGATTATTTAAAGCGGCATACTTAACAATCTCCAAAAATAAATGTTTCGGGGGAAGTATACATCTCTGATCTAACCTTCAGTTTTGCCTGTGTGCAGGCATTATCACATATTTTTATAGTTCGGCATTTATATTCAAAATGTTGCCCTTCATTGTAAAAGTTTATCGTAACAACTGAAACTTGCAGTATGTTCGCTCAAACTGTTTCTCCTCTGGAGGTATGAATTAGAAAACAACATCAGTCACCACTTTTCGTGTTTTGTTAAGTACACGATGCATTTCGGACCCTGTGGGCCCATCATCAGACGTGATTTGCCTTGATGAATGCTTTATTCTTTTTCGCTTGAATGAGGTGAAATGCATATTCTTGACACGAAAAGGTTTCTTGTTAGGTTATTAATTTTTAAATCAAGGGCTGAAATTACGTGCGAAATAGTGGAAAAGATGATTAGTGTAAATTTACCAAATAATCCAAGAAAAGTTTTTTTAACGTTCTATCACCAGCATACATTCTTTTCTCCATCGTTTTCGTACATATCACTATATTCAAGAGGTACATTCGCATGGTGTGATCAAAGATGAATTTACTCGTAGTGCTAACGATATAATTGTTAACCAATTGACATATGCAGGAAACAATTGACATATGCAGGGAGTAACTTTAGATTAGGTATTTGAAGTTATTGAAATAGTTGTGGCTTGTGAAATCTGTTTGTTCATTTTTTGATTTTTTAAATTCATACCTCCAATGTATCGAATACAATCACGTTTGAAGCTGCTAAGTATGGAAGAAATTAAATTTTTTCTCCCCTACCTGAGGAATTTTCAGACACAAACAGTGCACTTCATACTTCATCATCTTCAGTTGTTAGGAGAAAATGTGTCTGACACAATGACTCTAGACTTTACGATTACACTTAGTTTTTACTTGAAGTCTGTATGACAGTCCCATTGACATATTCACATCCGATTTCCTGTCTTTTGGATGCTATCAACAAAAATTGAATGGAAACATACATCAAAACAATTCCAAGACATGTAGAACATCCCAAATTGTCTGGGTGTTTTAGGTGGGAAGCAAGTGGAATTCTGACGACCAAGATGCATGGCATCATACCACCACAATTACAAAGGACGTAACAGAGTTGTGTTACTGGCACATGGTGATGCACAGTATAAATTTATATGTGAGGATGCAGGCTGTAATGGGAGGGTTAGTGATAGGGGAGTGTTCCAGAACAGTCAACTCTGTAAAATTTTTGCTGATGCTGATAACTTAATGAACATTTTTCCACCAGAGATATTATCAGAAACTCAAACTGCAGTGTCTTATATAGTTGTAGCTGACGATGCTTTTCCCTTGTTAGAGCACATAATGGAGCCATAAAAGGGAAATCTCACACAGCAACAGAAAAATAATTACCATTTGAGCATGGTAAGAAGAACTTCTGAAAATTCTTTCGAAATAATGAGCAATAGGTTCCGAGTTTTCCTTAAGAAAATGGAGCTACCTGTTGAAAATGTGGAGAAAATCATAATTTTTTACGCGTGAGATTAATTATGTTCGACAACTGGAAAAGGAAGAGGACACAAATCAATGTGTTAACTTTCCAGGGGTATGGCAGAAAAATAATCTGAGAGGCATAGGAAGATCAGGTCAACACAAGTCAGTTTAAGAATCCAGGAAAGTGAGGGAGACTCTTCAGGAATATTTCAGCACTACTGGCTGTGTACAGTGGCAATGGGAATCCGTGAAAAGATTTCAGTGTTGACAAAGTACGAAATCCATTAAAATAATTAATGTAAATTATGACTGAAAAGTTAATGTCGTACGCAGAAGAGTGTATGATGTTCGTAAATTACACCATTTGGTATTATCAATAAAATTGGTAACTTGAATGTGCTGTTATTACGTTTGACATTGAAGATAATGCCCTGCATTCAACTTGTATTCTACAGATACTAAGAGATTAAATTTTAATGAAAATAAACAACTAAGCACTCTTGTTACACATAATTGTGCAAGCCTTCCCCTAGTACACGACAAAGTGTAGCTTTCATCACCTGAGCTGTAGTTTTTGTTTTCTGTAGGGAAGCAATTACAGATGAACCAATATTTTATTGGTTTCTTTATGCTGGTTAGTATATTGTCAGCTCTATCCAAAATAGCATTTTCTTCTTCATTGGAAGCACTTCTCCTTTTTGTATCCTTGTTCTTACCACCCACATGTGGACTACTGTGTGATGATGACGATAATACTGTTTGAAATTGCTCGCTATCTTGAGCAACGTGACATTACGCTATAATTATGAAATTCTCACTAACATCAACGGGCTCTCAAGACAGTAACCACGTAAGATAATAATAACAATTTACACAACTGTACAGCTTTTGTTGTGAGATATTTACGATCAAAACGAGGCACTATGCAATGTCATGTATCACGAACTCGTCTTCACATAGTATTTTATTTTAAGCTAGAAAAAAAACACGATACTATCTTAGAATTAAAAACGCACCAGGCAACTGAGCTATATTGACACATTTTGGATGACTGCGTATAATATGTCTTGTGTGGTCCACCAAGAGAAGTAAGTTACCAGCTTAGATTTCTTCACCTACTCCACTACCTACAACGGGAACTAAAAGGTTAAAATTACTAACTTTGGCGTTAGTGTTTTTAGTGTAGTCTATGCTTTCTTGTGCGAATTCTGTGCAGAAATCCCTTTCCTTGCTTGAACGTGGTCTCGCAAAAACAGTAGTTTTCTTTAAATACCACAATGTGGGTTCATATACGTCTGCAGATCCCATACCATTCTTCGTCGAAGCTTTTACTTTGTTAAGGTCTGACACAAACGTTGTTCACTAACTTCTCATCTCCGCTACAATTTTGGCATGAGCCGAAATCCTAACCTCCTTTAATGAATCAACTTTTTCGATGAGTATTGCCTGGCGTGTTTGTTGTGATATGTGGGTGATTTGGTGTCATGAAGACATGTTTCGTGTCTGTATGCCTCAATAAGTATTTCTATAGCTTCCTTTGAACACTCCATTCTCATATATTGCACCACTGATGACAAAACAAACAGATTTACGCACTCAAATGACAGCCATATGGCGAGGAATACAGCTTCATTCTATTGCACGCCATTTACTAGCAATGCGATGACACGTCCCTAGGTGGCATACGATACTGTAACTGTTCGCATGAAGCTATTTATTCGCTAAGGCTATCATGGCACAAGGAATGTCTCCGTGTGTACAGGGCTTAAATGATGCCCGACACACCACATACTGCGTTGGCCGCCCCGGCGCAACGCTAATTAGACTGACCCAGTTCCGCGCAATGCGAAGTTGTGTGGGAAATGCTATATCTCCCATGGTCTTTAGAATTGCTTCTACATATAAACAGAATACAATTTCTGCCATCGCACATGGCAAAACACCGGTCTGCCTGCAAAAGACTAGAAAACCCTTCTCTGTTTCATGCGGAAATAATGGGGCAGGAACGGGTGCAAGTCAGTGTCTTTTCATGTTCAGGTACTGCGCCTATTCCAGCTAAAAATGTAAGAAGTGAATGCGCAAAAAAAAAAAAAAAAAAACGCGCACACAAGCGTTTAATGCGAACATCACACACTTCAAAAGGGCTCTCAGTCTCGAAATTCATGAAAGCCCTTTAATGGGTAAGTGGAAAACAGAAAGGCATTTAAGAAGACTAAATGGGCAATTGTATTCAGAGAACACACCGCAAACTGTGGATTACATTGCAAATCTGCAAACAATCAGTGCCTTTTCAACTAGATACCGGAGCTTCTGTCACGTTATTTAACCTAGACACAAATTTAAAAAAAAGGCCAACCACCTTTGCTAACATCAAGTCTGCATCTCACCGCCTATAACGGCGACAGCATTTCAATGCTTGGAACGTGCCCCTTACCTGCAAAACACATTAAACACGACTAAGGAAGTAGCTTTCACTGTCGTCCGATCACCCACGACCCCAGATATTATCGGCATTGACGCTTTAGATTCCTTTGACTTAGACATACAGGACAATGTGCATGTCATTGGCACAAATACTTCTCAATCCGCAGTTCAACAACTCTGTGACAAGTATCAGCATTTGTTCTGTGGTGCTCTAGGATGCGCAGAAGATTTTCACGCTCACATTACCTGTACGACGACGTGGCTTCATATATTCAGAGACAGGTTCAAATGGTTCAAACGGCTCTGAGCACTATGTAACTTAACTTCTGAGGTCATCAGTCCCCTAGAACCTAGAACTACTTAAACCTAACTAACCTAAGGACATCACATACAACCATGCCCGAGGCAGGATTCGAACCTGCGATCGTAGCGGTCGTGCGGTTCCAGACTATAGCGCCTACAACCGCTCAGCCACTCCGGCCGGCTCAGAGACTGGAGTCCGTTGGTATCTTAAAAACTATTTCGGCAAGTCAGTGGGCAGTTAGTCGTCGTTTGTAAGCGAAATGGGAAGAACGATCTATGTGCGGTTTTCAGACACACCGTAAATCCACAGTCCTTGATTCCTACCCACTCCCATGAGTATATGAAATCTTGGAATGCTCAGCGGATGGACAGTTATTCTCGAAAATTAATCTTGCAGTGGCCTATCTTCAATTACCTTTGGACGATGCGACAAAGAATTTTTTGCCGGCCAGAGTGGCCGTGCGGTTCTAGGCGCTGCAGTCTGGAACCGAGCGACCGCTACGGTCGCAGGTTCGAATCCTGCCTTGGGCATGGTTGTGTGTGATGTCCTTAGGTTAGTTAGGTTTAATTAATTCTAAGTTCTAGGCGACTGATGACCTCAGAAGTTAAGTCGCATAGTGGTCAAAGCCATTTGAACCACAAATAATTTTTGTTGCTGCGAAAACTCATGTCGGCTTGCTTGAATATCAATGCCTACCTTTAGGAAGTGCTTCCGCGCTTGCATGTTTTAAAAATATCTAGAACAAACAACGTCCAAGATGCCGTCTTGTTTTAACGATTTGACGACAGACTCCGCAAGGGAAAACATCTTTAAAACTGGGACTGTCTTTTTCAAGTTTTAACTTGCAGAAATGTTCTTTCCCAACAAAGCCACTGAATACTTAATACATATCATCTACGTCAATAGCACTCGTCCTTTGACGAAACGTTAGCAAGCAATTTAGAAATTTCCATCTTCTTAGAATTTACGTCTGGAAGAAGTGATCGGTTGGTAGGGCATATTCTGAGGCATCAAGGGATCACAAATTTAGCAATGGAGGGCAGCGTGGAGGGTAAGAATCGTATAGGGAGACCAAGAGATGAATACATTAAGTAGATTCAGAAGGATGTAGGTTGCAGTAAGTACTGGGAGATGAAGAAGCTTGCACAGGATAGAGTAGCATGGAGAGCTGCATCAAACCAGTCTCAGGACTGAAGACTACAACAACAACACCGTCTGTTTTTGGAAAATTGACTTGCTACATAAGGTTCATCGGCAAAGCGACGCCAACTGGGGCGCCCCTGAACAGATGTCCCGTTCCGTTAAACGAAAGACGGCAACCCGTCAGTTGAAACCCTGAAAAATGCTAATGCACTACGATCCGATCAAACCGCTTTCGCTTGCAGTCGATACCTCGTGGCATGGCATCGCGGCAGTTTTATCCCATAAAAAATGCAAAACAAAAACACCTTATTGCATTCGCTTCCACAACTTTGAACCGTACTCATATTAATTAGAGTCAGCTGGAGAAGGAAGCCATGTCTGTAATATAAGGTATCACCTGACTTCATCATTAACTATATGGCAGAAAATCTTTCCAGGTCACGGACCTAAGCCGTTGACTGTGCTGTTTCATGCGTCGAAAACAAATTCCCGACCCCACGATGCAAAATTCTGTGTCGTCTGACGGCGACGTATTGTCTCGTTCACCTGTCGACACAGCTTCTTGTTTACATACTCATTTTTCTCTTTCGCAAGCACTGGATTCTTTTCCAATTTATTCAAGGCACATCGCATAAGCCACGAAGCATGACCAATCACTACGATTGCTAAAAAGTTACATTCGCAAAGGTTGGCCAAACTCTAAGAAATGTGTTCCCTATCCGTTAGTGTATAGGTACTTTATGCATCGTAAAAGCTTACGTATTCTGTATGATGTGATTCTCCTTCACACGCATAACGAACAGACCAGAGTGTTAATCCCCGTCTCGTCTTCTACATAGATGACACTGGGGAACTAAACAGATAGCGTGCTAACATTGTACGCGGCTTGGTTTAGATAAGCAAACAGCGTGTGATGGCACAATGCCGCGCTTGTGTGGACAGTCATGCCGCTGGGCGTCAGGAATTCTTCTCCTGGCCACATTCTGATACTCCACGGCCTCTTTTGGCAAACACGTTGGCTGATTGTCGTCGATACCTACAACAAATTCCCTTTTGTTATCCCAGTGCATTCGACGAATTCCGAAAGCACTACAAAGGCGCTGGCCTCTGTATCTTCTCTGGAAGGTTTGCCACAAGCAATTGTTCCTGACAGTGGACCTCCTTTTTTCCCCCCAAGAAATTTGCATAATTTCGCCAACACAATGGTATTCATAATGTCAGGACAGCACCATTCTCACCACAGTCTAACGGCGAGACCGAAAACTTCGTTCGAACGTTCAAGACGCTAATGTCAAAACTTCGAAATTCACATTCACGTGAAGATGCCTCACTGATACTCCTGAGTTCGTATCGTACCTTGCCTGCTCCTGACATTTCACCAGCACAACGTTTGCACGGGATACGCCATCGGACGTTGCTACATTTGTATCGTCCTTACCGCCCTGCCCCAGCTGCAGAAATCACCACGAAGTTTCACCCGAATGCTAGAGTTCAATACCGACTGTACAACATGCCACACTTACGGGAATCCGGCGTTGTTCTCAGAACTGGAAGCAGAGCGCAGTATATTATTCGTGGCAGCGCTGACACGCCCGAGCCCCACCTAAAACAGCTATGGTTCGGTGAATTCAGTAATCCTGCCGTACACCAAACCGTTTCAGATTTCCTCACTGCATGACGTCCGGCTGTCGTGACGCAGCAACATCCGTCCGTCGCAACGCAGCCTCCTATGCAGCTTACCAAGCGAGTGCCTTCTTCCACTGTGTGAGTTAACGACCATTGCCCTCTCATTTAAGTATATGGCTGAAAGGGTCAGCCATCAGGAATCGTGAAACGAACCCTGTCACCCAGGACCGGGTGCCGCAAAGGGAGCAGATTCAAAACGTGATGGGGAAACTCACAGACGTATACTGTCTATTAGGGCATAAACGCTGTAGTGTGCGAGTGAGACAGACGAAAACCTACGTCATAGGGAAACCCAGGGAAGCATAGCAGGGACACATGTATTAAAACTATTTAATTCTGTAGCAATTTAGGGAACTAAGCCAAGGTTATTTTAATCTACCATCTTTCATAAATTTTCATAGCCATCCAAATAGAACTTGAATATTGATCATATCCATAATAGTTTAGGATTTACTGTTAAAGTGAAAATAAGAAGTTTTATAACAAAGACTGAATGCTAGAGCCTGAAACCTTTGGTAGATCTTAACGATCGACATTTCATACAGAAGCGCTTCCTCAAAGTGACAAATGTTGTAAATATAAACTCTGTAACTTTATTTGTTTAAAATATACAGTATTTTCAGTTAAGCAACAGATCATCATTTCCTCTACACAAAACACATTGAACGATAACAGCATGACACCTTATTGAATCATTAGGTAATAGAATATTTGTTGTAAAGCTTATTTCATAATAGTTACTTTTGTTCTTTACTTATTTATCAGAAAGCACATTGCTGCAAGGCTACTGGCCGTCACATTGAAAGTGAAGAAGGAAATTGTATTGGTTTTATGTAAAAGAATATAACAATGGATATTATTGTTATTTTATTTAGAACGTGAAAGTGATCAAGGTTTGATTACTTATGTACGTTAAAACGTATTATAATGTAGAATAAGTTGTAGGCAGTCAGATGGACGACTTCAGGAAAGGGAACTGCGCTAGACAGTTGAGCAAGTATGTTCGGCGCGCGGGAAGCGCGGCCGGGGATGGGCAGAGGTCAGTGCTGGTGGAGACGCGAAAGCGAACGGTCGGTGTTAAGGTAGCTAGGAAGTGAAACGACTTAGAAACTTTCGTGTTATGTGGTATCGCGGGACTTAGTCTGTGAGCGATGAGCAGCCACGCGCCTGGTGTGAACTCTAACTTCTCGCAAAGATAACGAGGTGGAATATTAGACTTGTATACCGCGATGAGATTGTGAATGATCGAACTGTGTCAAATGGATATGTGCTCGAGTGTAACAGTAATTCTAAATACGATCACTTTCGCTATTATTTTGCTTTCTGAATAAATATTGTTCTAACCAAATCTCATTTATGGTTCGTTAACTTAGTTCCCGATACTATTATTACTGTTACTATATTTTATGTTAACTTTGTATTTCGCAAACTTGCTGTCAGCCAGACAATTTAACCAAAGGGTGACAAGTGTCTAATTTAGGGCGTGTAATGCGAAACGTGCGGTTCAACCCCTAGACGAGTTTGAGCCAAGATATTTCAACGAAGAAGAGCCGCATGTGAGCCCGAGCATTTGTGGCATGTTAACTCGCAACTGCCGTGTCACTGTTAGAAGTCGACGTCTGCGCAGCTCCGACGCCGTGGCCGCCAACGCCACAGGTCCCCCCTCCCATCGACATCAATGCCGTCAGTGTAGGCAAGCCGGCGGCACTCCCTGCAGCACAGTGAATGCTCCTACCTGTACCCTCAGATACTTCCTGCTCCTGGTTTTCCTTAGCAGTTTCCCTGATGCTCGTAAGGCGCACGGGTTGGTCTGCTGTGCCCCAACAAGGAAACCAGCCTCATCACTATCCACAGCACAGGCCTCTCCCCGCGTACCTTCCAAGTTGGGCGGGGAGGTTCCACTACTGGCCACTATCCAGACGGCCCTACTTCCAAATACGTGCGCCTCTGTCGTGCCGCCGCGATTCCTGCAGCGACCAAAGCGGCACGAAAGCACTGCCACTAACGATTACACCGCTGCCCATGAATGCAAGCATTCCCTTTCCGGGGCCCCTGTGGCGTGTATACTTCAGTTCTAACATTCATGCACTGAGTTCTTATTTGTGTAGTTACCAGCTAAATAACATTTGCAGACTTTCATAGAGGCCATGGCTCGACGTCTTCTAAACGGAAGTTGTATTGAAGAGTGACGGTTTTACGACTCGTTTGTATCTGAATAGCCGGCCGAAGTGGCCGTGCGGTTAAAGGCGCTGCAGTCTGGAACCGCAAGACCGCTACGGTCGCAGGTTCGAATCCTGCCTCGGGCATGGTTGTTTGTGATGCCCTTAGGTTAGTTAGGTTTAACTAGTTCTAAGTTCTAGGGGACTAATGACCTCAGAAGTTGAGTCCCATAGTGCTCAGAGCCATTTGAACCATTTTGTATCTGAATACATTTCTAGATTCAAATCTATTGTTAGCCACTGGCGCAGAAAATTCAGCAACAAAGTCATTAGATGTATAATAAACTAATATCTGAATTCTCTGTTCACGAACAAAATCTGTTCCTCGCTCCTGTAGCCACTAAAGAACCATAGGGCGTGCAAAAGAAGACATAACACACAGTTGAAGGCCTTCACCACAAATAAAGAGCAGACTGCAAACTGTTACGGAGAAACTTCTGTAACACTGACATCTCGTTAATGAGCTTGCAATATTTGCTGGTCTAAATTGAGACTTGTATCTGTATCTTACCTTTTACCGGCCAACATACTCCTGCTGTACGAAGTGGTTTCCTCTGCCAAATATTAAACTGAAAGCTGTATCTTCGTCTTGATCTTTATGACAGGCTGATAATTTTCAGGAACATGAGGACCCGAAGTCAAAATATAAAATTAAAGGCCATTTCCTGAAAGGTTCCTAGCATTTTGTTGTATTTTTTTGACTGAAAATGCCACTTTGCAGTTTCAAAAGTTTTTAATATTTTCAAACAGTTATTCCTGAATGACAATATGTGGGTCCTAATGGATGTTTCCACGTGCTTCTACGTGTGTTATTCACCAAAGAATTTGGTAAAATCTCTTGAGAATTTAATTTCATCATCTAAACATAATGAATACTACAAAACACTTGTACCAGTCACAGAATTCTCTATGTCGGCATTGAATCAGTGTTAGCACAGATAATAGTATCTATGACTACGTCAGTGTTAGTACATCTATGAGCAATTGTGAATTGTCCATACTCTGTATCTGCACAGGGAGTGGACTATTGGGTCTAAACTTAGCTTACCACTTAGCACGCAAATGGACAAAACATCTGAACTGTCTTCACAAGCCTAGGGTGTTAAGCAGCCATTCTATATAAATATGACCCTGTAAGACAGCTAATATCAGATGTGGATGGTAACAAAATTCATTAGAAATGCTGCTGTCTTGTAACTAGAATACATGAATTAATAAAAGCAAAAGTTTGGGATCTATTCAAGAAATAAAAGAACAGCTACTCCCTTTTTTATTCTACATATAATTTGTCAACTGTGCTTTCAGGGTTCATGCGTTCAATTAATTTCAACACCCAATAACAAAATATATAACTCTTGGACATATTGAATCGACGATTATTAAAATCGTTATCTCTATATATGAAAAAAAATTTATCACAGGAAATAATTATTTATATCTTCATTTGCTCATTTACATCTACGATGTCGTAGCTGGGCAATGCACCGAGTTTTTGGAGAATCAATTTACTTTTTTAACCAATGAAAAAACTCTAATGTACTCAATGTGAGGGTCGGTTAGTATCCTAGCTTCTCATATTCAATGGTCAAAGCATACACAAATTGGAGTGAGCAAAATCTCGACTCCGCATTTACTGTGGCCTAATGCACGATGGTGGGCTACTTTACCAAACGGCATCTGCACCGGCGTTGTCTCCGTGTTGGATCTGAAATGCTAATTCCCTAATCTGGCATTGACTGAGTTCACTCAGTCTCAACTTTCCTGCATTCCGTAGAACGTTTATTTTTCTCTAGTCGAAATAATGGCTATCGCCCACTCGGTAATTGTGCACACTTTCTTCGCCCGCAAAAATTCCCACAGGAATAATTAAATACCTCTTTGCTATCTGTCACCACGATATGTGATGCTTATCGTCCACACTTCGCAGGAAGCAAAGCTCTCGCTATTTTCCACACACTTGTGCAGTCCGCTGCAAGATGAGAGAGATATTTCGAAATTTTATTTCTCAAAACACTTTTATATAATGCGGATCTTCCCACCATGTCGTGCCTGTGTCGCCCAGTATGGCTTCAGCCAATCGCCACCTCTTTAGAGGTGAATTTTATTGTTCTTGCCGGTTCGTAGCCTAGCCCTATTAAAGCCATCCAGCCAGTTACACATGGTCTCGGCCATATTGACTTTAAAAGTAGTGATGGACTGTTCTGGCCTTATCCGTTTCTGTGCTGAAACCTTCTCTTGTTGAGTGCGGTTTTCCAGTGCCATTAACCACCTGCTCGTTTCATCTCCTAAATGCGTTTCACTTTAACTACTTTATTCAAGCGCCTGTTCATATTGGTAGATATTGTTTTGTTAGTTTGCGGTACATGAGATTACTGCAATTGACTTTCGTTGATACACTACTGGCCATTAAAGTTGCTACACTTAGAAGAACTGCAGATGATAAACGGGTATTCATTGGACAAATACTTTATACTAGAACTGACAAGTGATTACATTTTCGCGCAATTTGGGTGCATAGATCCTGAGAAATCAGTACCCAGAACAACCACCTCTGATTGTAATAACGGCCTTGATACGCCTGGGCATTGAGTCAAACAGAGCTGGGATGGCGTGTACAGGTACAGCTGCCCACGCAGCTTCAACACGATACCACAGTTCATCAAGAGTAGTGACTGGCGTATTGTGACGAGCCAGTTGCTCGGCCACCATTGACAAGACGCTTTCAGTTGGTGAGAGAGCTGGGGAATGTGCTGGCCAGGGCAGCAGTCGAACATTTTCTTTATCGAGAAAGGACCGTACAGTACCTTTAACATGCGGTCGTGTATTATCCTGCTGAAATGTATGGTTTTGCAGGGATCGGATGAAGGGTGGAGCTACGGGTAGTAACACATCTGAAATGTAACGTTCACTGTTCAAAGTGCCGTCAATGCGAACAAGAGGTGACCGAGACGTGTAACTAATGGTACCCCATTCCATCTCACCGGGTGATACGCCAGTATGGCGATGACGAATATACGCTTCCAATGTGCGTTCACCGCGATGTCGCCAAACACGGATGCGACCATCATGATGCCGTAACCAGAACCTGGATTCATCCGAAAAAATGACATTTTGCCATTCGTGCACCCAGGTTCGTCGTTGAGTACACCATCGCAGGCGCTCCTGTCTGTGATGCAGCATCAAAGGTAACCGCAGCCATGGTCTCCGAGCTGATAGTCCATGCTGCTGCAAACGTAGTCGAACTGTTCGTGCAGATGGTTGTTGTCTTGCAAACGTCCCCATCTGTTGACTCAGGGATCGAGACGTAGATGCACGATCCGTTACTGCCATGCGGATAAGATGCCTGTCATCTCGACTGCTAGTGATACGAGACCGTTGGGAACCAGCAAGGCATTCCGTATTACCCTCCTCAACCCACCGATTCCATATTCTGCTAATGTCCCGATACGATAAACCGCAATCGCGATAGGCTACAATCCGACCTTTATCAAAGTCGGAAACGTGATGGTACGCATTTCACCACCTTACACGAGGCATCACAACAATGTTTCACCAGGCAACACCGGTCAACTGCTGTTTGTGTATGAGAAATCGGTTGGAAACTTTCTTCATGTCAGCACGTTGTAGGTGTTGCCACCACCTCCAAACTTGTGTGAATGCTCTGAACAGCTAATCATTTGCATATCACTGCATCTTCTTCCTGCCGGTTAAATTTCGCTTCTGTAGCACGTCACCTTCGTGGTGTAGCAATTTCAATGGACAGTAGCTTATAATATAATTATAATATTCTGAGGATCTCATTTGTATTGTCGTTACCAATCAAGCTCATGTACAGTCCACAAAATCAGAAATCCTTGCACAGTTATCATTGGCAAACACCGCCAATCATCGAATTTGGTAATGCGCATTGAAGCTCGAACTACAGAGGCCACTCATTTACAGCTGATATTTAAAAGCAGTTCCGAGAGCCGTGAGATGAGTATATGTAGGGCTCAACTGAACAGTTTTCATCACCGAAGGGAAACTTACGAAAATGGAATATTTACATCGGGATCTATGTTCCACAAGGAACTACGCATTCGGGTGAGTACTTCTGATACCACTGTGACTTTTACTCTTTGCTCTTCCAATGGTGAATAGTGCCCTAAAGAAATAATATAGTCGATAAACCGTCGCCGGCCGCGGTGGTCTAGCGGTTCTCGGCGCTCAGTCCGGAACCGCGGAACTGCTACGGTCGCAGGTTCGAATCCTGCCTCGGGCATGGATGTGTGTGATGTCCTTAGGTTAGTTAGGTTTAATTAGTTCTAAGTTCTAGGCGACTGATGACCTCAGAAGTTAAGTCGCATAGTGCTCAGAGCCATTTGAACCATTTGATAAACCGTCGAATAAGCATTAATTCCCTTCATCCTTATTTCCCCAACACCTATCCCTCGAATTTTCCTGTGCACGACACTTCGGCATTTGCTCTTCCTACAATCAGTTGCATACTGTCATTTCTCTTTAAATCGCTTTGGAAGCTTACTCCTGCATATTCTACTATTGTAGTTGGTTCTTGTGACTAATCGAATAATAATACGTATGTATCATTTGTATATATCATATACAGTAAAAACCTTCTAAGACTACCTTTGGGTACAACTGAAATTACTCTTATGTAGAACAGTTTCACTCCATTAGTTGTAGCTGCTGTGAATTCCTGATCCGCTCCCAAAGCTCCACTGATATTGTGAAGTTTGTACGTTGTTCAAAAGACGACAGTCAAATCCCCTTTAGTTTTCCACAATTATGTAACACGGCGACCTCAGTACTTAGGTGTTTAATTATGTGGATTAGTCCGATGACCCTATCCGAAAATGAAAATGACCCATGTCTTTTTTGAGTTCGGTGGGACGCTTCGATGTCCCAGTAACCTACGATAATCATCCTCACAAGTATGTGTTAAACGGAATACCACTTTTCTAATCTGTAAAATAATGTGGCGGCTCTCTTCTCTATGTGGTATGACTCGGGTAAGCCATCGCTACTATGCACCTAAAAGAAACATTCCATGGAAACATTATTTTTATAGTACGTATAAGAAACTTTACAGAGTCAATGGAATACACGTCTGACTAACGTTAAAAATGTGTCGCTCTGACAGGTGTTGCGCAAAGGTAACACTGATCACTCATACACTCATTTCAAAAGACTTCGCGCATGATGACACATGCAGTATCGATGATAGTAAGAACTGTCTTCGACTTTCGTTAGCGTCCAACGTGAGGTGCTTCCCATTCGACATATTGGATTTCGTATCATAACATGCGTGTTATGAAAAGTACAGGACATACTGTTTCAAAACAACGGCAGTAGAATATTTATAAAGACAAGTCATTCTTGATGCGATCTTTATAGCACAACGTCACATAATTACCTATTCGCAGTCAAAACTTTCATGTCAAGCTTTAGTTCCATCATAAAGTGGTGTAATGTCCGCTGAGGTCATCGTGGTGTAGTGGTAACGGGGTTGGAACCTATGAACACAATAAAGTATAACGTAACGGGTTCGCGTCCAGTCATCTCATTCCTGAAAGATCCTCGTATACATATTAATTTAATAAAAGTATGTTCCGTAACTTTTGATGTAATGTGTATGTAATAGTGCTGTCGCCGAAATGATGTGTCATTGTCAATAATTTACAAATTAATCATGAAACAGTCACTGCGAGTAAATATTCAATACACGCTGATCATCTGGTAAAACAAGTTACCACTCAGAATAAGAATCATAGGAAACACTGGCACATTAGCAAAATACCTAAAAGATATCTTGAGCCGGCCGAAGTGGCCGTGCGGTTAAAGGCGCTGCAGTCTGGAACCGCAAGACCGCTACGGTCGCAGGTTCGAATCCTGCCTCGGGCATGGATGTTTGTGATGTCCTTAGGTTAGTTAGGTTTAACTAGTTCTAAGTTCTAGGGGACTAATGACCTCAGCAGTTGAGTCCCATAGTGCTCAGAGCCATTTGAACCATTTGAAAGATATCTTGATTTCAGCCATCTACACAGTATAAAAGAAACTTTACAACCTAGTTCTTTTAGTACACTTCTTTGCCACACATGAATGTCTTCAATTAAAGTACAGAGTTAACCACCGATATGATGTTTTCCATCATTTTATTACAACAAATTGTACCAATATCTAAGCTTTTTCGAGAGATGCTCGGTGTGCTGGTGTTTTGATACAAGATTTGTTCACAGAACGTAAGTCAAATCTGCTGCTACTTTAATTCGTCTGTTAGAATGATTATCCAACCTTTATAATTACTGACTAAATCCTGTTTCTAAAAATAAATTTACGTTGTTGAGACACCTTAATCAACAATATTGAATACATACCGTATGTTACATGCATTCAGTGCTGCCTCACTGCCGCTGGTTTTTTGTTCGTAAATCAGCAATTCGTGTCACATTCCGGAGGTGACGTAGGCGTATTACTAAACACAGTTGCTACAATGTTTTCAGTCATTTTCTGAATCAGTTCTTGCAAACACATCAATCTCTCCCTTATCCACAGCCCAGTCCACTTGAATGAGGAACTTGACACATTTATAAACAATTTAATTTTGAAGTTAACATTCCCTGCAGAAATGGAACAGTGTAACTTCCAGCTGTCTCAAATTCAGGCGAATATTATTGCTTTTAAAGTCATATTCGCCTCATGATTTGTGAAGTGTACGATCACGAAAGTCCGTAGACAGCTCTTTCAATGTGCTGCTTCGATACAGCCTGTGACGTCAAAATGACATCACGTAGACAGGAAGTCTGGTAAAATGAATTTTACACGTGGTCTGTGGTTTATCGTATTACTTGTCACTCAGATTCATGGAATACTGAATGTCAAACCTAAGAATAAACAATCGTCTAAACTTCACACTGCAATTAAAAACATAATGAAACTGCTCGCTGCGCTCATTTACTGGAAACAAAATCAGAATATTTTCAATTCAGTTCTCTATACAAAGGAAACGATGGACTGCCTATCACAAATAGAATTTCCAATAATCTTTATATAACATTTCAGTCGCTGCACAAGACATTAAATTTCAACCCAATTTTTAAGTTGTTAATATTAACTGCAATAGCCGCAGGCTAGAGTGACTATAACACGTCAGTCTAAAATAGATACAGTGTTAAGCCTGGGGAATACATTTATCGAATGAATGCGTGGCATATATGTCCGAAAGAACAGACACTATACGTTCACATAGTTGATTCGCCTCGATGGGCAAAGAGTCCACCGCATCCAGTGTAAAAGCATATTTGCCTTCGACCTCCTGCAGGAACCTTAAAGTCGAGAGCATGGAGGACATGGACGAAGACTGCGCATAGGTGTTGCTGGTTGGGAACGTGCGTCGAGTGAAAGGTGTACCGAGATAGTCCATGCAATTGCGATAAACACTGTGTCCTCCTGGAACAATGGTTTACAGAGCTGCCTAGTAAGCAGGGGATTTCGGTTTCGCTTCGCTCTCCCGCCCACATTTATCGCTCGTCGCCGCTGATTCCGTGTTAATTCTCGATGCAGCTGATATCAATAGTCCCTTTAGTTTCCTTTCTCCACCTTTAGTTTACTTAACACTTTTATAAGACTTTTCTTGCTTCTGCACGGAAGCAGCCGCTGACAACTCGAAGCTGGTGGTGGCTCGGAAGTTTACAACAGATAATCTGCAAAAAAAATTTCCATAAACAATTAATAAAGTTCGTAGTGCCCAACTTGACATCCCTCTCACACGACTCAGCAACAAATTGAAATTAATATTTTTCCTCATTTGTATTTTAAATTAATATTTTACTGCAAAGTAGGAAAAACGTATGTAAGTGGACTGATACAACGTTTCCAGGATCAAGCTTTGACTCTGCAACGGTGTGCGAACTGCTTTGAAACTCCGTGACATATCTCAACTGTATGCCGGGCCGAAATTCGAACCCGGAATCTTGCCTTTCGCGAGAAATGCTCTTGCCTACACAGCTATACATACACAGCTCACCGCACTACCTGCAGTCACAAGAATACGCTATGAGGCACAAATACAGATACATATCATTAGCGTGCCAAAATTTTATTCTGAGGATGGCCGAACGGAGTTTCAGGCTGCTGGTTTCCCACTTTTCTGCCAGAATCTTCTAAAGAGAAGCGTATTTGCCTTTTTTGTGGCCCGACAGGTACAGTTTTCAGCTGGTTCCCTTCTTTAGCAGTTACATCAGGATGAGCTGCTTACATAAAACGAATTCTGCAGGTCAGTATTTATATTTATATACCACGAGGTATTTATGTACGAGGCTTGGAACTTGAAGAGTGGCAACTATTTATTCACTACTGATACAAAAGAGTTACATTCTTGGACCTGTCACTGTCCTTCAGAGTAGGCACCAGCGTTGTGTAGAACCCGTTGCCAGCGATGTGGAAGGCGTAGTATATCGTTAGCAGAGCCTGTTGTGTTGACGGTGCGAATGGAGCAGTCTATTGCCTGTCGAATCTCTGGAACAGTTCTGAAGCGAATGGTACGAAGTGGTTCCTTCACCTTCGGAATGAAATCAAAGTCACAAGGACTTACGTCCGGGGAGTATGGTGGATGGTACAGTACTTACCAGTCCCATCGACAGAATAGAGCAGCCACAGCTTGCGCTGTATGCCTCCGCGCACTGTCGTGCAAAATTATGGGTGGGTTGTGCAGAAAGTGTCGCCTCTTCTTTCGCAAAGCTGGTCGCAGGTGATGCTCCAAAAACGAACAGTAATACTGTGCATTGACTGCCGTGGAGGAACGTAATGCGTTAGGATAACAACATCACAGTCGTACACAAGAATCACCATAACTTTTGACCGCTCCAATCGCACCATCAACAGAACAGGCTCTGCTAACAGTATACTACGCCTCCCGCATCGCTGGCAACGGGTTCTACAGAACGCTGGTGACTACTTTGAAGGACAGTAACAGGTGCAAGCATGTAACTCTTTTGTATCGGTTGTGAATAAATAGTTACCACTATTTCAGTTCCAACACTTGTACTCTGACGCACATGAACATCAATTTGGTAGGCATAATACAGTGTAAGGTTAACACAGTGTCTCCTCCCATCCAACGCAAGCTCACTTTACACTACTTGATTTAGAAGGGCACAACGTTTTTAGGATGCACCTACAATACACCAAAAAATTCAGTATTTAATTTGCACAAAATGATGTTTTGTAAGGTGCTTACGCAGTCAGGTGACACCATCGAGTAAAGCACAGGTCAAGACAAACTGTACAGGTGTAAGAGCTCGTTATACAAAGACAGCTCCCAATAAAGTTTTATTGGTGAGGAAATGGCTATCAAAAGCTAGGACAGTGACCTCAAAAGTTTTGTGACCACCCCAGAACCCTTGTCATGTGTCTAGCATGTTATTTAAAAATACATTTACGCTTTAGACCGAACGTTACACGCCTTTCCTATCTGCGTACATGCCATAAATTTGAACCTTTGTGTCTCGGTAGCGGATAGTGATATTGAAGAGATTTTCTAAGTTCCCATAGACCATCATCTTAAGAAAAAGTGGTGAAAATGTCCCTGATGTTCAATGAACAGAAATTAGAGACGTGGCCATCCCAAAAAACATCGTTTTCGGTTGGTTATTGATAACAAATAAAGATGGTCGGAAACGGAAGAGTGGCGTTTCTAGATCAGTGACTGAAAACGTGCAGTTAAAATGCGAGCCTATTAGACATTTGCAGCCCACGGTGTAAAAGCGGCTAAAACCTGTTATAGCTGTTTTCCGTATGGGTGCTGTAACTTCTGGCCGCAGTAACGGATAATGATATCGAAAAAAACATTCTAAGTTTTCCGAGAACATCATTTTAATTACACTCGGTAAGATACTCAACGATTTTTTTAGACTGGAAATTATAGAAGTGCCTGTTGTTGTGTTGTGGTCTTCACTCCAGAGACTGGTCTGATGTAGCTCTCCATGCTACTCTATCCTGTGCAAGCTTCTTCATGTCCCAGTTCCTACTGCAACCTACATCCTTCTGAATATGTTTAGTGTCTTCATGCCTTGGTCTCCTTCTAAGATTTTTACCCTCCGCGTTTTCCTACAATACTAAATTGATTATCCTGCTATCCCTCAGAACGTGTCGTACCAACCGATTCCTTCTTCTAATCAATTTGTGGCACAAATCCCTCTTCTCTCCAATATTCACAATAATACAAGACGGCACATGACCTGGAAAATCTAATTTTCGTGCACGGTTTTTTGTAACATATTTACACCGTGCACACCGACTATGTATTGTCCGCGATTCTTATTTTTACAAAACTGTTAAAATTCAGTTTGCAGATAACTTCTCTTTATATACAAGTAACCAGTTTCAGTACAAGTTATGCCAATGATTTTATAGTCCTCTATTGACAAGTTACTCGGTGAATAAGAAATGATCAGAAGATGGGCAGGTGGACTGGATCCAGTTATTTGAATTTGTAGCGAACCCATCTCCAATCGGGAAGTGGAGAGTTTCAGACAGACGTGGATACGTCAGATTTATGCTGCCGTACCAGTATTGAATTGGAAAGACAGTACCGAACTAACATCAATATACAGGGTGAGTCACCTAACGTTACCGCTGGATATACTTCGTAAACCACATCAAATACTGACGAACCGATTCCACAGACCGAACGTGAGGAGAGGGGCTAGTGTAATTGTTTAATACAAAAATGCACGGAAGTATGTTTTTTAACACAAACCTAAGTTTTTTTTAAATGGAACCACGTTAGTTTTGTTAGAACATCTGAACATATAAACAAATACGTAATCAGTGCCGTTTGTTGCATTGTAAAATGTTAATTACATCCGGAGATATTGTAACCTAAAGTTGACGCTTGAAACCTCCGACGTTCAGTTGCGTGTTGTAACAAACACGGGCCACGGTCGGCGAGCAGCATCTGCAGGGACATGTCTACGATGACGATCGTGTTTACGAGTGTGGCTGTAGTGGACTGTTGTGGTTTGGTCTAGCTGTCGCAGTGTCCGCATGTAGCGCTTGATGCTATTGTTATTCTGCATTCGTCTCCCCACGCAGACCAACTGTAGTACACCGTGTTACCAGACGTCTGTGATAGTGTAGTGTTGTAGGAACTGTGACCATGGTGTATTCGAACTCTGAAAAGGCGGAGATGATACTCATCTGTGGCGAGTGTCGACGAAATGCAGCTGAAGCCTGCAGGGTGTATGCAGAACGGTACCCGGACAGAGAGCATCCAACGCGCCGCACATTGCAAAGCATCTACCGCCAACTGTATGCAACAGGTGTGGTCGTAGCACGCAAACGGGTCCGTAACAGGCCCGTCACAGGAGAAGCGGGTGCAGTTGGTGTGTTAGCTGCTGTTGCCATGAACCCACACAAGAGTACACGGGACATTGCGAGAGTCGGTGGACTGAGTCAAAGTAGTGTCATGCGCATACTGCATCGTCACCGCTTTCACCCGTTTCATGTGTCGCTACATAAGCAATTACATGGTGATGACTTTAATCATCGAGTGCAATTCTGCCAATGGGCACTAACAGAGAATGCGTTGTAGTTCTACCTGTTTACCGATGAAGCGGGTTTCACAAATCCTCGCTGACTCAGACTGGTAAAGCGACAGCGACCGTGGACTGTAAATGCATGGTGCGGAATCATTGGCGATCACCTCATTGGTCCTCACTTCAATGCAGGGGCCCAAACAGCTGCAACATACATCGCGTTTCTACAGAATGATCTGCCAACGTTGCTCGAAAATGTCCCACTGGAGACGCGGCGACGTATGTGGTATCAGCATGATGGTGCACCTGCACATTCTGCAATTAACACTAGGCTGTCCCTTGATAGGATGTTCGACGGGCGTTTCATAGGACGTGGAGGACGCATAAATTGGCCAGACCGTTCTCCTGATCTAACACCTCTGGACTTCTTTCTGTGGGGTGCGTTAAAGGAGAATGTGTACCGTGATGTGCCTACAACCCCAGAGGATATGAAACAACGTATTGTGGTAGCCTGCGGCGACATTACACCAGATGTACTGCGGGGTGTACGACATTCATTACGCCAGAGATTGCAATTGTGTGCAGCAAATGATGGCCACCACATTGAATATCTATTGGCCGGACATGTCGGGACACACTCTATTCCACTCCGTAATTGAAAACGGAAACCACGTGTGTACGTGTACCTGACCCCTCATGGTAATGTACATGTGCGTCAGTGAAAAAGACCAATAAAGAGGTGTTAGCATGTGGACGTAATGTGCTTTTCCAGTCTCTTCTGTACCCAAGGTCCATCACCGTTCCCTTTGGATCCCTACGTAATTCGGTGCTCTCCGATACACACGATCGAACAGCGGAGGAGTGGTACTCAAGCGTCAACTTTAGGTTACAATATCTCCGGATGTAATTAACATTTTACAATGCAACAAACGGCACTGATTAGGTACTTGTTTATATGTACACATGTACTAACAAAACTAACGGGGTTCCATTTAAAAAAACCTAGGTTTTTGTATGGTTTTTATTAACCAATTACACTAGCCCCTCTCCTCACGTTCGGTCTGTGGAATCGATTCGTCAGTGTTTGATGTAGTTTACGAAATATATCCAGCGGTAAAATTAGGTGACTCACCCTGTATAACTCTGATACTTACGAGATTCCTGAACTCCATAAGAAGTCAATGTCATTTTTACGGCAAAAATTCAATCTACGATAAATGTCCCAAGATGCTACATCCAAATTTTGCACGTTCCGTAACCGACATCATGATGCCTCTCAGTTACCCTCCCTTACGTTCTCAGGATCACCCTCTTCTCAGGAAAAGCGTTATAAACACGCATAAATTTTAAATATGGCTTTTCGTTCAGTGCCACAGTGCTAATCGTCTCAAAATTTTTTTTAATTACTTTTTTTTCCATGATGTTGCTGATTACTAATATTGTAATAGTTTACGGAAACCACATTTTCTCCATCCCCTTTGCCTCGGAGCACACAAGGCTCACAAAAGGATACAGCTTATCATCCGCGTCTGTTACATAGTCGTTTCATTACAAGTGAAGCATAATAGAATTTTTATAAAATCGAAAATTTTTTGTTTGTATTTACAACTTTATTACACTTTTCAGTTTCTCCATTTTCACATAGCATTAGCGCAGTGGCTTTGCGGATGCGATAACACAAAGAGAAACATACTAAAATAATGTTTCCCGTATTTTTGTGTTCACTTGCCATAATTTTATGTCTTATTTCGAAACTTAATTACTCTGTTTGCCCTGTTAAGTAACCCGGGGCAAGGGCAGACGAAAATGAATGTTATCTTCTCATGTGGTCTTTGAAAATGTTTAGCTGATTAGGAGGGAGGGAGTTCGGTGGGAACATTGCGTGTCTCTACTGTCTGGACTCCTGAAGCTGTTATGCTAAAAATTATTTGAATTGAGAAACGTGGAACATTAATGTATTAACAAAAAGTTTCAAATATTGGAATGGGGAGAATTACAGTGTATAATTCTGGAATAGAGTATCTGTCACTTAGAAATTTTTTGTAAGAGACATAACAAACTATCGCACACGACAGTAGGGGGATATTACAGTGCACAGGTTCCCATTCACTTTATAAACATAATTTGTGGCAGATAAACACAATGAATCATAAGACGTTTATACAGCTAACGGCTAACATGTAGATCGAGGTCGCGTTAACATATTCCACTTCCACGAAAAATATCATGGGAGCACACTCGAAATTGTAATGAATACTAACCACAGGAAGGTTGCATAAATCCTTCTGCTTACGTAATGAAACAGAGGATGTGCTACAAGAAATGTCGACCCACTCTGATACCCACTACAGAGGGTCTGAGTTTTGTTAACTACAGATTCACGCAAAATCACAAAAATCAGTTAAGTTTATTATGTACCAAAGGGAAAAATTTTCTATTCGTGAAAATGTTTAAGACGCCTGCTACTCTAAGGAAACATTAGATTATGCCTTTAATTCAGGATAGAAGAATGTGGCTAGTGTGATAGACTAGTCACTGGAAACACGTTAAAGTCAATAATCCCCAAACCAAAAGAAATCATTGATCCATTCAGGTTTTCATAAGTGTGTTAATGTCACGTACTGTTCACAGAAATCATATGTTCATGCGCTACATTCAGGACAGCAACGTGTGGCTGGTCTGACGGATTATTCGAGGGAATCCCGATGAATTCAGAAATTCAAGAAACAAAAGAAATCACTGACACGTCTAGTTATTTACCAGAACTATAAGAACGCGTTCAGTTCAAAAATGGCTCTGAGCACTATGGGACTTAACATCTGATGTCGTCAGTCCCCTAGACTTAGAACTACTTAAACCTAACTACTCTAAGGACAGCACACACATCCACGCCGAGGCTCGAACCTGCGACCGTAGCAGCAGCGCGGTTCCGGACTAAAGCGCCTAGAACCGCTCGGCCACAACGGCCTGCTACAGTTCAAAGAAACTACTTGTTTATGTTATATGTTAAGGACAGCAGCACATGGTTGGCCTGATGGACAAATGCTAGACTGTGTGAATGAAAGAAAACGCGTAATTTATAGAAATTTTGTATCAGAAGGAAAACAACCACTTTCAGAAGAAATACAGAACGTAGTAGCAGAGAATGTTCAATGTGAGAGGTGAAGGCTCAGACACAATCATGGGATCACAAGGGAAACTCCTGAACAAAGCCATAAGTTCAACAAGCGTTACAGATCACAAAAATAAAATAAATAAAATTTGTGTCGATAAACTGCTAATGTTAAATGAGAGAATGAAACGAACTACCCATACTAAAAGCCATTAAATAGTGAACTGGGAGAGACCAAGTGCCTTTGTTCTTGCGATCTAACATCCCATTGATGTTCGGGCTCACTTGCGGTTCCTCTCGTCTTGGTTCAAACTCGTCTAGGGCTTGAAGCGCACGTGTCCCATTACACGCCCTAAAATAGACACTTGTGACCCTTTGGTTAAATTGTCTGGCTGATGGAAAGTTTGTGAAATGCAAAGTTAACGTAACATATAATAACAGTAATAATAACATCGAGAACTAAATTAATGAGCCATAAATGATGTAGGCTACTCAGGTGCGATTTGGCTAGAATAACGTTTATTCAAAATGGTTCAAATGGCTCTGAGCACTATGGGACTTAACATCTGTGGTCATCAGTCCCCTAGAACTTAGAACTACTTAAACCTAACTAACCTAAGGACATCACACACATCCATGCCCGAGGCAGGATTCGAACCTGCGACCGTAGCGGTCACGCGGTTCCAGACTGAAGCGCCTAGAACCGCACGGCCACACCGGCCGGCAACGTTTATTCAGAAAGAAAACTAATAGCGAAAGTGGTGGTATTCAGAATTACTATTACACTCGAGCGCATATCCATTTGACAACGTTCGATCATTCACAATCTCATCGCGAAAAGTTAGAGTTCACTCAAGGGGTGCGGCTGCTCACCGTTTGGAGACTAAGTTCCGTGATACCCCACAACGCGAAATTTTGTTAGTCTCTTCACTTCCTAGCTGCCTAAAGAACGACTGTCGGCTTTCGAGCCTATATCCGAACTGTCCCCTTTTTGTGTCTCCACCAGAAATGTCCGCTTTCGCGTCTACTCCAGCACTGTCCACATTGGTGTCTCTAGCCGCACTGTCCGCTTTCGCGTCTCCACCAGCACTTAACCTTTGCCTGTCCCCGGCCGCGTTTCCCTCGCGCCGAGTATCCTCTCTCAACTGACTAGGGCAGTTCTCTTTCCTGAAGCCGTCTACATTATACGTTATTTTACATTTTAACGTATTTAAATATTCAAAGCTTCAGCACTTTCACGTTCTAAATAAAGTAACAATAATATCCATTACAAAAAAATGAAATGATCGTATGGCATTGTTGGCCGGGAGGCCCCATGCGGGGAGGTTCGGCCGCCGTATTGCAAGTCCTTTTTAGTTGACGCCACTTCGGCGACTTGCGAGTCAATGATGATGAAAGACACGCAACACCCAGTCATCACGAGGCAGAGAAAAATCCCCGACCCCGCCGGGAATCGAACCTCGGACCCCGTGCGCAGGAAGCGAGAACGCTACCGCATGACCACGAGCTGCGGACTATCCATTATATAATAAGCGTTATCTTTTACATAAAACCTATAAAATTTCCTTCTTAACTTTGAATGTTACGGCTAGTAACCTTCCACCAATGCGCTTAATGATAATTAAATAATGAACGAAGTGAGTATTATGCACTAAACTTTACATCAAATATTCTATTACCAAATGAATCAATAAGGTGTCAAGCTGTCATCGTTCATTGCGTTTTGTGTGGGGGAAATGATGGTCTGATGCTTAACTGAAAATACTGATAATTTTAATTTCTGTATCTTTTGAACAAATAAAGTTACAGAGTCAATATTTACACCATTCGTCATTGTAGTGATACGCTTCTATATGAAATGGCGATTATTAAGATCGACTAAAGCATTTAGACTTTAGCATTCTGGCCTCTGTTATTAAACTTGTGAATTTCACTTTAACAGTAAACTCTGAACTATTATAGATATGATCAATATTCGGGTTTTATTGGGATCAACATGAAAATTTAAGAAGAACGGTAGATTAAAATTACTATGGTTTCATTCCCTGCAATATTATAGAATTAAATAGTTTCCATATATGTGTCCCATTATGGACGATCTTACGTTCGCCACTGCTACGTCTCCTCGGCCACAAAGGACTTCTACTGGGTTTCCCCATAACGTGGGTTCTCGTCTGTCTCACTCGCACACTACAGCGGTTAGGGCTCATTCAGCACAGTAGACGGTCTCCCCATCTCGTGGCCACGTTGTTCGCTCACAGTCCCTGAAGGCTGACTGTTTCGGTCATATATTCAAGTGAGAGCACAATCCTCGTTAAATCACATTCTACAGTCCCATGTGGCAGCAGTTATTTACGAAACAAAGTGTCTCATACGAAATTCCACAATTCCTATCCAAGATACATTACTTCTTACATAACCCCAAAGTGCACTGATAGAAAAAAGAACTGCAGCACCAAGAAGCAGCTGTGCGACATAAACAAAGTTCATAATGTTGTTATCTAACATTTTCGTTCCAGCTATGTGCATTTCAGAATACGTACACTGACGGAAAAAATCGAAAAACGAAAAACATAATAATGGTTGTAACCTCCCCGCAATTTAATAATTTATTGACAAAGACAATAAATGAAAAATAGCAATCTGAGCCAAGTGTAAGCTCCCCACAAAAATGTAAGTCAATTCAATGATAATGAAATCTCAGTGACAATGAAAACGCAAATAGACCGAAATGTCTTTCTTAGGCCCTGTGCAATAATTAAACCCGAATTCTTACCTCAGTAAAACTGCATGTCTAAATTCTGCTCTTATTCTTCGCCACAGCTTGGAGGAAATGCATCGCAAATATTCTTTGAACTTAAGTAAATTTTTTCTTTAAGTAAATGCATGGGAAATATTCTTTCAAATTAAATAATTCTTTGTTAAAAATGCTTGGTTTGAAAACAAAATTATTATTGGGGCGTTTCTTGGACAAATTAATTACAGTTAATATACATTACATTATCAAGATGAGCGCAATGCTGCTTCATTACCTTATTTAAAAAATATACCTCGTCCTGAATCTTGACCAGAGACCCATGTCGACGCCCGCCGACCCCTCACACACAACTCCGACTGTCTTGCGCGCGCTACTAGCACTGACTGAGTGCAACTAGCAACTGAACTGCTTGCTCTCGCGCGGTCAAGCGCAGACTAGCAACGATAAATAACTCTCTGGTCAGAGATTCTGTGATGCCTCGCCATCGCCGGTACTGAATACATGAATACATACGCGTTTCATGGTAGAGTAATGAAATTTCGGGAATACTTTGGTCTAGTTAACATATTTATTAACATCGCCAGATCTCACGTTAACGTAAGCGCGAGATAAGCCATTGTAAACATGAACTGCTGATACATAAACAACCGCAAAAATGGTGACTGCAAGCATGAAAACGTAAATACGTTGCATTGTACAACTGCCGGAAGTCAGTTTGTGGGATAGTCTTCCATGCTTGTTGCACTTGGCCAGTCAATACAGGAACGATCAATGCTGTCTGTGGATGTATTTGAAGTTACTGTCCGACGATATCCCATATGTACTTGACTGAAGACAGATCTAGTGATCATGCAGGCCAAGGCAACATGTACACACTCTGAAGAGCATACTGGGTTAGTATAACGGTATATGGACGAGCGTTATCCTGTTGAAAAACACCCCCGGGAATGCTGTTCATGAATGCTAGCACAACAGGTCGATCACCGGACTGATGTACAGTTTTGCAAACAGGATGCAAGGGATAATCATCAGTGTTCTCCTGTTTTGTACAGCACACAGCTGGCCTTCTTCTAACCAGCACACAGCCACCACTGGCATCGAGGCAGAACCAACTTTCATCACAAAACACAACAGACCTCAACACTGCCCTCCGATAAGATCTCGCGAGACACCATTGCAGTCGCAAATGACGGTGGTTTGGGATCAGTGGAGTGTATGCTACAAGGCGTCTAGTTAGGAGCTATCCTTGATGTAACCGGTTTGTTAACACTTCTTTCTTTCAGTTGGGTTCCAACTGGTGCTCAAATTGTTGGTGCAGATGGAGTGCGATGCGCTAGATCCATGCGTCGACCACGATGGTTTCTCCTCTTGGTAGTGCAGCGTGGCCGTCAAGAGCCCGGTCTTCTTGCGACCGTACACTCCCTAGATCACCATTGCCAGCAATCATGCACACATGCTGCATTCCTGCTAAGTCTTTGTACCGTATCGCAGAAAGAACGTCCACCTTCTCGTAGCACTATTACATGACCTCGTTGCCGGCCGCGGTGGTCTAGCGGTTCTGGCGCTGCAGTCCGGAACCGCGGGACTGCTACGGTCGCAGGTTCGAATCCTGCCTCGGGCATGGGTGTGTGTGATGTCCTTAGGTTAGTTAGGTTTAAGTAGTTCTAAGTTCTAGGGGACTTATGACCTAAGATGTTGAGTCCCATAGTGCTCAGAGCCATTCGAACCATTTGAACCATGACCTCGTTCAAACACGCTGAGGTGCTGATAATGGTGTCTTTGTCGTGTTAAAGCCATCCTTGAGTTACATCATCTCAGCACGACCTGGTCATGATGATTACTGCCTCTATTTAAGGCAAACCTGGTCTTCATCCTCAAAGCGGTGCTACTAGCCCCACTCTTATGCGACTGGCACGAAATTGGAATAAACGGCATGTATAATTACGGCGCTTTCTCCATCCATAAAACGATTTTGTAAAAATCTCTATGGTAACGTTTCTTCGTAGCTCCCTAGACGGCTATTGCTTTTATCTACAGCATTTTCCGCTTCGAAGTTGAAAGCTGTCAAAAGCACTGCCTGGCATCAGGCATTTCCTGTAGGAATGGCTTAGTAGTAGAGAATAAATATATTAAAACCTCATACAGGATGCAGCATTTCTTCGCAGATTTTCAGTGTTTATGACACAATATCTCTTGAACTATGTGTCGCACAGTTATGTATTTCTGTAAGTATCTTCAGCTGCATATGTGGATACCGTCTGTGAAACGTTAATATGTTGGAGATAGAGTTAGTACCAAAGAGGTAATAAATTTCAATCTCATGAATGATATGGAAGTCTTTTACGCATGCTAGAGTGTTTATGTCATCATATCTCCTGATCTATGTTCGTACAATGTCATAACTTTGGAGGCACATTCAGCGGCATGTATGGATATTGTCTGTAAAATGTGTCATGTATAGAATAAAGATAAATTTAATCGTCATGCACAATGTTGCTATTTTTCACGCATTTCTACATGTACATGGACACTCTGAAAATCACATTTAAGTGCTTGGGAGAAGGTTCATCGACCATCCTTCACAATTCTCTGTTATTCCTATCTAATATAGCTTCGGAGAAAACACCTACATCTTTCCAAGCTAGCACTGATTTCCCTTATTTTATTGTGGTGATCTTTTCTCCCTATGTAGAGCGGCATCGGAGGAGAATGTTGGTGATTGAAACTTCGTGAGAAGATTCCGCTGCAACGAAAAACACCTTTGCTTTATAGGCGTCCACCCCAAATCCTGTATCATTTCAGTGACACTCTCTCGTCTATTTCGCGATAATACAAAACGTGCTGCCCTTCTTCGAACTTTTTCGATGTACTCCGTCAGTCCTATCCGGCAAGGATCCCACACCGCACAGAAGTATTCTAAGAGAGGACGGACAAGTAGAACAAGTATAGTGTAGGCAGTCTCTTTAGTAAATTTGTTACATTTGGGGTCTTGCTAATAAAACAAAGTCTTTGGTTAAACTTCCCCACAACATTTTCTATGTGTTTTTTTGTGTTTTATGTGATTAGGACGACTCATCTCCTGAACTATGTGAGGTGCCATTATATAATTATGTTGGTGCATTTAGCGGCATATGTTGATTCTGTGTGCGAAATTTACTGCGAAAAGAGTTTACTAGCACAGAAATAATGAATTTAAAATTAATGCACAATGCGGTGGTTTTTCTGCATATCATTGCTTATCACGCCTTATCTTCTGAACTATAAGTAGGTGGTTCTTAACCGAAAAACGATTATTCCCTGACTGTAAGAGATATGTGTGCCATCTTTGGTTTAAATCGGTCCAGTGCTTTGTGAGTAGATGTGGAACATAAATACTCACAAACACACACACACACACACACACACACACACTGTTGTGTCGATTCCCTAAGGTCTCGACACAATGAGTGGATAGGTGCACGCGAAACTAACGCAGACGGGCGTAAATTCTGAAACAGGAGACTGGATGAAAAACTATAAAGAAAAGAAGAGAGATTGTCATCTACTTAACTTTTAATGATGTTCTTCTTGTTGAAATACATCTCTTGCATAGTAGTAAGCAATTAGCAATGATACACATGGCGCCTTGCTAGGTAGTAGCGATGGACTAGCTGAAGGCTATTTAATCTGTCTCTCGGCAAATGAGAGGAAGACGTGATACGTCTTGTCGCAAGCTATGTCGTCCGTACAACTGGGGCGAGGTCAAGTCCGTGTCTTGTGACCTGCCCTGTGGTGGCGCTACGTTTGCGAATACACAGTGGCGACACGCGGGTCCGACATGTACTACAGGACCGCGGCCGATTTAAGTTACCACCTAGCAAGTGTGGTGTCTAGCGGTGACACCACACACACGAAAATATATCCTCTTTTATAGTATGTATGGATTTCAGACCTTTTTTCTGTTATTTGTGTATTGGTTGTGGCCGATTTACCTTACTCATGGTGCTGTTTGAGTGACGTATATCTTAGGTAAGGTATATTTTCACGTACACGCGTTAATAAGATAATTCTGCTACAGTGATTCCCAGTACAGATTCGCTTCGAAACTCACATGTTAGCATCACTGTTTCATTCGTCTCTGTGTTCGCGTCAAGAAAACTACGGATATGCACATACAAATTTGCCAAATACAGTAACATATTTTATTAATTTTTTCATTTATTACTGCGTGTATTCGCCACTATCGTCTAAATTTCTCTATCTGGCGCGCTCTCTTGCGTGTCTGTCTTCCACAGCGTAGAGTGCGACAACGTTCTCTGGGTATTCACTGGAGGACACAAGCAGGCGGAGTCAGCGCAGCGCCGGAGAGCCGCATTGTTCCTACACTCAACTACAATCTGAAGATCTGGAGTATACCGACAGCGAGTCTGTCACCATTTCCCTGAAGGATGTTTATGCTATCCTATGTGGAATGCTGTATAGAGGTAATTTTTCCAATAAAGGTCGCAGCTTTATATCTATGAAACAATTGCTTGATTTTCTGCTACAAAGATCTTTTGTGATAGCGGAATGTTAGAATTAAGATATAAAACCAAGGAACACGCACTGTGGTCACATCGACTCTTTTGGAAATCACGTAATTCAGCTATAGGGATCGACACATCTTGTGGAAGCACCACTGTTGTAAAATCCAGTTTGCTCTTTCTGTTTACGCTACGCGAAAAAAAGTATATAGCAGAATTCAGGCAGGTACCCTGTTTCTTGGCTTCCAGAAAACCTTCGGTACAGCATGAAACAGTCGCATAGTAGACAAAATACCGACTTGAAATATCAGAACTTAAATGCAATTTAAGTAAGGCCTTCCTGCTAAAGATTCCGAGAAAGAAAGTTAGTATAGACTGTGGACCTAACTCACAGGAAATACGATGAGGTTATTAATGATCACGATGTATTCCGATACCTCTCGTTTCAAACAGAATAAAAAATTAATTGTCAGTCCAATTTTGTTTGACAGCCTGGAATAGCACGTTTTTCTACGTTTTCGAGCTGACTAGTAAATCGCTGGTTTAGTAACAAAATGGCCTCCATCTATCAAAATGAAGTACACTGTAATTGACAATATTTTCCTATACACGTCGATAGAAAAGTAAATTGCTAGTAACAGCACAGAACAGGACGAAAGATTCAAATGTCGTGCGTTTCCTCTTCATCATGTTCCAAACTGCGATTGTTATGGAAATAATTTAGAAACATTCAAGTTAGCTATATGTGCAAAAATATAAACGTAAATACTGAATTACAAAAGATATTATTGCGTGCTAGTAAAAACATTCGCTGCTGTTCTTTTAGATAATAGATGCGGTGCTCGAAGCTCCCTAGTTTCTGATTTTTTTGAACTAAAGTTTCCACTAAATTTAAAGAAATGCAACACACAGTTCAATAGTACGTAGTATACAGAAGGTGTATCTCCTCGTATTACATGACGCTCAACTCAAGCGTTTCTTATCGTTCAAAGGGGTCAGTTCTGACACAGTAACAATGCCTTACTGAAACTGTACTTATAGCTGGATTCACTTTGCCTGTCTCTCAAAATCATTATATCGTTACAAGAGAGTAGCAGTTTAGAACTAGGAACAGCATTTCTAAGTGAAACAAAACTGCACAATGACACACATTTCTCTACAACTAATGTTAATTTTCAAAGAACGGTAGAGCGAATTCACCTAAGAGATAGCGAATATCTCCATTTCAGAACGTAAAAAACTTAAGAGAAAGTCATGGTGACTGTTCTCTGGAACAACAAGATACCTTTTCCGTGATATCCAGTATACAAGTGATGCAGTAAGTCACTCCACACTTTATTAGAGAGAAGACACATTACAATAATCTGAAAAAATTTAAATTTACGATTGCATGCCGACAGGTTGTGCCTCCAAACTTTTTATTGCATTCCATATCGTTTAAGGTACTACATGTCATCAATATTATTCGGTCGGCTTTCCCAATTCGCTGTCGCTGACGACATTTGTAACCCTCTGCTGCTAGAGGGCCCCCAATTGTAAGCTGTAACGTGATGCTGCGTGAAATAAGTATTTCGCTGCGTGAGATACCCCCAGCTAATTGAAAGAAAGAACTGAAAGAGATAATCACACTTCGGCATCCTCTTCTTCGGCATTACGATGCCAGACCACACACGAGCACTGTGACATCTCCAGCAATCCGACGCCTTCGGTTCACTGTCATCATTCTCCATACAGTTCCCAATTGGCTCCATTGTTATTTCATTTCTTCCAAAACTTAACGAACTCCTTCGAGGACTTCGGTTTGATACTTATGATACGGTGCAAGCAGATTGAGGTTGTGGCTCCGCAACGAAGTCAAACATTCTGCAGTGACGGTCTGTTTATTTGTTTGTTGTTTATATAAATATGATCCAGGTTTCGGTCTTTTACGCCATTTTTAAGTGACTGAGTTCATTAACCTATGCTGCAGTATATCAAGCTCAAAATTGTCCACAAGTTAACAAAAATATTGGCGCCCACGAAATACTAGATGTAAAATTAGTAAATAGGTTTTGATGTTGCTGAGCAACAGCTAAACAATAATTTTTAATGAACACCCCGCCATTTGACTGTATTGTTGTTTACTTAATTTTGACCACGGATTCGGTCTTTTATGCCACCTTCAAGTGATTGAGTTTATGTCATCAACATATACTGCAGGACATCGAGCTCAAACTGATCATAAATTACGACGGAGAATGTTAATACCATTTGTTTTATTTGAAAATCTTCAAGAGTTTTCACACCGAAAAATACGTAAGCATTACTTTTCAGCACGCCCTCGTACTCGGTTGGAAAACAGTCATAAGATAATTACCTTGGGTCACTCCGTCACCTATACTCTAATCAGCTTCTGTCTTCAGTAAACTGAGGTCCGCTTGGATGAAAGGAGGACAGTCTTCGCGAAAGACTACACAACATCTCTGTAGATATGGCAGTCCATATCTCACGCTTCGTATTATTTATTTTCTTTTCAAAGAGGTTCTGAAGATACCATCAACATCAGTGCAAATTAGTCGGCTTTAATGAACATGGTAATCAGTCGATTTAATCAGGTGATGCTGAGGAAATTAGACTAAGAAATGAGAGAATTAAGGTCCAAGTAGGGAGGATATAAAATTTAGACTGGTTGTGGCAAGGGAAGCATTTCTGAAGAAGAGAAATTTGTTACAGCGGCCGAGAATTCTTCCGGGTTGTATGGCCGTGGCCTATGGAACTAACGTCCTAAATACCGTCGAAGGTGGGCGTGGTCTGGATTTCATGTGAAAGAGATAAACCTTGTCAACGATAAAATATCCATCATGGATATTTTATCCTTGACAAGGTTTGTCTCTTTCACGTGAAATCCAGACCACGCCCACTTTCCTCGGTATTTAGGCCGTTCTTCGACGTCCGACTCGTCAGTCGGCAAGACTCAGCACAACCAGGAGCATCTCCGAAGATGTCCAACGTAGCCTTGGACGAAACGTCAGGGACAGAAGAGTTCCATGGACAACGGCCATACACCCCGGAAGAATTCTCGGCTGCTGAAACATCCGGTCGCGAAAACCTTCATTGTATGAGAAATATGTTAACATCGATTATAGATTTCAGTGACAGCAAGTCTTTTCCGAAAGTACATCTACATGGTTACTCTGCAATTCACACTTAAGTGTCTGGCAGAGGGTTTATCGAACCAATTTTATACTACTTCTCTACCATTCCACTCTCGAATGGCGCGTGGGAAAAAGGAACACCAAAATCTTTCCGTTCTAGCTCTGATTTCGCTTATTTTATTATGATGATCATTTCTCCCTACGTAAGTGGGTGTCAACAAATTATTTTCGCATTCGGAAGAGAAAGTTGGTAATTGAAATTTCCTAAATAGATCTCGCCGCAAAGAAAACTGACTTTGTTTCAGTGACTGCCACCCCAAATCGCGTATCATATCAGTGACTTTCCCACCCCTATTGCGCGATAACACGAAACGAGCTGCCCTTCTTTGCACTTTTTCAGTGACCTCCTTCAGTCTTACCTGGTAAGGATCCCACACCGCTCAGCAATATTCCAGCAGAGGATGGACGAGTGTAATGTTGGCTGTCTCTTTAGGGGGTTTGTCGCATCTTCTAAGTGTTCTGCCAACAAAGCGCAGTATTTGTTTGGCCTTCCCCTCAGTATTCTACATCTACATCCATACTCCGCAAGCCAACTGACGGTGTGTGGCGGAGGGTACCCTGAGTACCTCCATCGGTTCTCCCTTATATTCCAGTCTCGTATTGTTCGTGGAAAGAAGGATTGTCTGTATGCTTCTGTGTGGGCTCTAATCTCTCTGATTTTATCCTCATGATCTCTTCGCGAGATATACGTAGGAGGGAGCAATATACTGCTGGACTCTTCGGTGAAGGTATGTTCTCGAATCTTTAACAAAAGCCCGTACCGAGCTACTGAGCGTCTCTCCTGCAGAGTCTTCTACTGGAGTTTATCTATCATCTCCGTAACGCTTTCGCGATTACTATGTGGTCTTTCAAAAAAATGTGTGTGAAATCTTATGGGACTTAACTGCTAAGGTCAGCAGTGCCTAAGCTTACACACTACTTAACCTAAAGTATCCTAAGGACAAACAGACACACCCATGCCCGAGGGAGGACTCGAACCTCCGCCGGGACCAGCCGCACAGTCCACAACTGCAGCGCCATAGACCGCTCGGCTAAATCCGCAAGGCTATGTGGTCATTTCAATTCAAGTTTTTCATATTTGTGATTCCTAGGTATTTAATCGAACTGATTTGTGTGATTTATCGTATACCCCAAATTTATCGGATTTCTTTTAGTACCCATGTGGATGACCTCACAATTTTTTTGTTTAGAGCCAATTGCCACTTCCCGCACCATACAGAAATTCTCTCTAGATCATTGTGTAATTGGAACTGATCGTCTGATGATTCTACAAGACGATAAATTTCAGCGTCATCTGCAAACAATCTAAAGAGGCTGCTCAGATTATCACCTAGATTATTTATGTAAATCAGGAACAGCCGAGGGCCTATGACACAACCTTGCGGAACGCCAGATATCACTTCGGTTCTGCTCTATGATTTACCGTCTATCACTACGAAATGTAAGCTCTCTGAGAGGAAATCACGAATCCAGTCACACAACTGAGACGATACTCCATATTCACGCAATTTGATTAATAGTCGCTTGTGAGGAACGGCCTTCTAGAAATCTAGGAGTATGGAATCGATCTGAGATCCCTTGTCGACAGCACTCATTACTTCATGGGAATAAAGACCTAGCTGTGTTGGACAAGAACGATATTTTCTGAATCTGTGTTGGTTATGTGTCAATAAGTCATTTTGTTCCAAGTGATTCATAATGTTCGAGTACAGTATATGCTCCAAAATCCTACTGCAAATTGAGGTCAGTGATATGGGTCTGTAATTCAATGGGTTGCTCCTATTTCCTTTCTTGAATATTGGTGTGACCTGTGCTACATTCCAGTCTTTAGGAACAGACTCTTCGTCAAGTGAGCGGTTGTATATGATTGCTAAGAAAGGCGCTATTGTGTTTGCATACTCTGAAAGGAATCTGATTGGTAAACCATCTCGACTGGAAGACTTGCCTTTCTTAAGTGATTTGTGTTGATTCGCGACACCTAACAGGTCTACTAGTATGTCACTCATGCTAACAGCTGTTCTGGTTTCGAATTCTGGAATATTTACTTGGTCCTCTTTCGTGAAAGAATTACGGAAAGCTGTATTTAGTAACTCCGCTTTAGTGGCACCATCATCGGTAACATTCCCATCGGTATCGCGCAGTGACGGTATTAACTGTTTCTTGCCACTGTTGTACTTTACATACGGCCAGAAACTCTTTGTGTTTTCTGCCATATTTTGAGACAGTGTTTCATTGTGGAAACTATTAAAAGCATCTCGCATTGTCGTCCGCACTAAATTTCGAGCTTCCGTGAAACTTAGCCAGTCTTGGGGGTTTGCGTTCTTCTGAATTTGGCATGCATTTTTCGTTGCTACTGCAACTGTGTTCTGGCGTGTTTTGTGTACCATGGTGGATCAGTCCCGTCTCTTATTGACTTAAGCGGTATGAATCTATCTATTGCTGTCGATACTGTATCTTTGAATTTGAGCCACATCTAGTCTACACTTACATAATAGCTTGGAAGGAATGGAGACTCTCTCTTAGAAAGGCATCAAGCCAGTTTTTATCTGCTGCTTTAAATAAATATATTTTGCGTTTATTGTTAGTGGTTTTGGTTGATATGTTTTTGAGCCTCGATACAATTTGTATGGAGTGTAGCTAAGTCTGGAAGTGAAGCATGGACGATAAGTAGCTGAAACAAGAAGAGAAAAGAAGCTTTTGCTATGTTGTGCTACAGAAGAATGCTGAAGATTAGGTGGGTAGATCACGTAACTACTGAGGAGGTACTGATCAGAATTGGGGAGAAGAGGAATTTGTGGCACAACTTGACTAGAAGAAGGAATCGGTTGGTAGGACACGTTCTGAGGCATTAAGGGATCGCCAATTTCGTATTGGAGGAAAGTGCGGAGGGTAAAAATCAAGAGATCAATACGCTAAGCAGATTCACAAGAACGTAGGTTGCAGTAACTATTCGGAGATTAAGAGGCTTGCACAGGATAGAGTAGCATGGAGAGCGGCATCAAAGCAATCTCTGAAGACCACAACAACAATAACTGAGTGACAACTACGTCTACAGTATTTGAAGGAAATTGAAATGTTTTGAAATTCTTGCACTGACTAGGAATGCGGCGAGTTAACTCCATTGGAGTTTATTGATAGCAAACAGTACTGCTAACAACGTTTATTATTTTTTTAAATTTACGGTATGTAAATCTGTCATCTGCTGAACAACGGCAAGTATCGTCTTATTGACCGTATACACGATTCCACATTGTATGGAGGGAAACTATAATAATTTTTAAATAAAAAATCTTTGAGCCAGATATGCTGCCATATACACAACTTTTACAATCTTTTCGAAGGTAACACTCATTTCGCCCTACTTCCTGCAGACGTTACATCATTTTGACGCCACGTGCAGTGTCGGTGAGCACAGGGAACTGCTATCGGCTTCCGTTAGCGTTCGATACGGGCCTGTCACAGGAGATTTATAAGAGCACGACATTTCTGGATTGATTTATTGTAATTATTATTAAAATTAAATGTCACATAATTATTTATCGACAGTTAATGCCTTCATATAAGAGTGCTCTCTCAGGAGCGATTTCTTATCACCGATAATGTACTAATTCAGTATGAAACATGTTTATGTTATAATCTGAAGCATGCCGCTACAAGGTAAAGGAACACTGAAACTTATTCAGAAACACTTCACCACTAACATTGAATGTCAGTTAATAATGCATCAGTTATGTAAGTCCTGAAGAAATACTGTTATAACCAATGTAGAAGACAAATACCACATGACTAAGTGTGGTGTCACCGCCAGACACCACACTTGCTGGGTGGTAGCCTTTAGATCGGCCGCGGTCCGGTAGTATACGTCGGACCCGCGTGTCGCCACTGTCAGTAATTGCAGACCGAGCGCCACCAAACGGCAGGTCTAGAGCGACGTCCTGGCACTCGCCCCAGTTGTACAGCCGACTTTGCCTGAGATGGATTACTGACAAATACGCTCTCATTTGCCGAGACGATAGTTAGCATAGCCTTCAGCTACATTTGCTACGACCTAGCAAGGCGCCGTATTCAATTGATATTGAGATTCTATTAATGTATCATCAAGAGCGATGTTCTACAAATGTAGATTAAAGTTAAGTATTCCAGAAGCTACGTACTTTTCTTTGTAGCATTCATTACGTATCCTGTTTCAGACCTCACGCCAGCCTGCGTGAGTTTAAGCGCGTGCCTTTCGGCTTACTCTCATTGTGTCTAGGCTGTCTTGTCTAGACGCAACACTAAGTGCTTGCGTAATGGGTAAAGTTGTGTTTTCTGCATTCAGAATATGTAGATTCGCATCTCGCCGCCCGCCAACCACTTTTTTTTTCATCTTAGCATTTTTAACACATACTCGGACTTCCTATTAATTTAAGAGCTTCTTCATGAGTTTAATACAAATGTATTCTGTAATACTCGATATTATTTACGTTCCCGTCTGATTAGAGAAAGAAGGGTGAAATAAACATTTAACGATTTCCAATTGTGTGGTTGGGCTGGAACCTAAGAAGACTATACAAATTGCTGTGACTGAGTCGAGGAGGAATAACGTTCATCTTCATGACGTCACATTTGCGGGAAGTATAGTGAAATCAGTGTTACCCTGTTTTCTGTATATTCATGTACAATCGTCGTATTTTCTAATGTTATCTCTGGTGACAAAGACGGTGCCCCAGCTGTTGCCTTGGTGACCGCTAACACGCGCAGATGGTGGACGGCGCTGATGGATCACAGCGCTTAACCTCTGAGCAAAGCACTGTGGGAGGTCGTCGCTTGTAGCCCCTAAGCTGCCTCAGCTGCAGCCATTAATCGCCGTTTTAAACGCGAGGCGAGCCAGCTACCCGATACGCTTCTCCCAGTAGCCAGTGTCCACACTATGCAACCACTCTCAATCATTGTGACACTTAATCTCATAACACCAGGTCACTCCCACAACCACCGATTCCTTAAAGAATTTAATAGACATGTATAAAAGAGATTCAACCTCTTGATTTCGTCAAAAATGATTTAATCTGTTAAATACGTCACGTTAAGCAGTAGTAGTAATAGTAATAGTAGTAGCAGTTTAATTCACATGTAGATCGTTTTCTCAAGGATATAGCACATGTCTTGGTATCGCAACTGAAGAACAGCAAAAATAACGTAGTTCACATACTCAGACATTTACATACATTTGATGTTGTTATGGTCTTCAGTCCTGAGACTGGTTTGATGCAGCTCTCCATGCTACTCTATCCTGTGCAAGCTTCTTCATCTCCCAGTACCTACTGCAACCTACATCCTTCTGAATCTGCTTAGTTTATTCATCTCTTGGCCTCCCCCTACGATTTTTTACCCACCACGCTGCCCTCCCGTACCAAATTGGTGATCCCTTGATGCCTCAGAACATGTCCTACCAACCGATCCCTTCTTCTGGTCAAGTTGTGCCACAAACTCCTCTTCTCCCCAATCCTATTCAGTACCTCCTCATTAGTTATGTGATCTACCCATCTAATCTTCAGCATTCTTCTGTAGCACCACATTTCGAAAGCTTCTATTCTCTTCTTGTTCAAAAATGGTTCAAATGGCTCTGAGCACTATGGGACTTAACATCTATGGTCATCAGTCCCCTAGAACTTAGAACTACTTAAACCTAACTAACCTAAGGACATCACACACAACACCCAGCCATCACGAGGCAGAGAAAATCCCTGACCCCGCCGGGAATCGAACCCGGGAACCCGGGAACCCGGGCGTGGGAAGCGAGAACGCTACCGCCCGACCACGAGATGCGGGCTCTCTTCTTGTCCAAACTATTTACCGTCCATGTTTCACTTCCATACATGGCTACACTCCATACAAATACTTTCAGAAATGACTTCCTGACACTTAAATCTATACTCGATGTTAACAAATTTCTCTTCTTCAGAAACGATTTCCTTGCCATTGCCAGTCTACATTTTATATCCTCTCTACTTCGACCATCATCAGTTATTTTACTCCCTAAATAGCAAAACTCCTTTACTACTTTAAGTGTCTCATTTTCTAATCTAATTCCCTCAGCATCACCCGATCCAACTCGACTACACTCCATTATCCTCGTTTTGCTTTAGTTGATGTTCATCTTATACCCTCCTTGCAAGACACTGTCAATTCCTTTCAACTGCTCTTCCAAGTCCTTTGCTGTCTGTGACAGAATTACAATGTCATCGGCGAACCTCAAAGTTTTTATTTCTTCTCCATGGATTTTAATAGCTACTGCGAATTTTTCTTTTGTTTCCTTTACTGCTTGCTCAATATACAGATTGAATAACATCGGGGAAAGGCTACAACCCTGTATTACTCCCTTCCCAACCACTGCTTCCCTTTCATGTCCCTCGACTCTTTTAACTGCCATCTGGTTTCTGTACAAATTGTAAATAGCCTTTCGCTCCCTGTATTTTACCCCTGCCACCTTTAGAATTTGAAAGAGAGTATTCCAGTCAACATTGTCAAAAGCTTTCTCTAAGTCTACAAATGCTAGAAACGTAGGTTTGCGTTTCCTTAATGTTTCTTCTAAGATAAGTCGTAAGGTCAGTATTGCCTCACGTGTTCCAGTATTTCTACGGAATCCAAACTGATCTTCCCCGTGGTCGGCTTCTACTAGTTTTTCCATTCGTCTGTAAAGAATTCGTGTTAGTATTTTGCAGCTGTGGCTTATTAAACTGATTGTTCGGTAATTCTCACATCTGTCAACACCTGCTTTCTTTGGGATTGCAATTATTATATTCTTCTTGAAGTCTGAGGGTCTACATTGACAAAGATGACTGGATTAACACTGAAGCCTCCGCCCTCCCGAGTATGTCAGTCTGTTTAAAACTGTGATACATCATTCAGTTTATCTGTGATATTCAATACTGTTCTACAACGAAGTTGTTTAATCAAATAGAAGGCTAGTGCTACACTATCCATTCGTTTCTCCCTGTGATGTAATGAGCGAACTGTGGCGCCCTGAAAATATTAGAAGTTGGGGCGGCCGCACGGGCCGCTCGGCCAGCCGGGGCCCGGCATCAAACACGTGGTGGCGGGCGTTAGCCGTACGAAAGGGGTAGCCCCAGCGCATGGTCCAGCCGCGTGGCTGGGAATTCCATTCTGACGCTGTGTTGATGGAGACACGCCGGGAGTGATAACGATGGCGGATTTTGTGATACCTTAATGGCAGACATTTCACAGTTCGTATAGAAATTAATAGTAACCAGAAGAATCATGATACCTCAAGAAGAAACATGTACATTACTATTATTTGCACGACGATTCTGATGGTGTAATCAGATTTTCAATATATTTATTAGTTTAAGGTTTAGTGTCAGGCTGTAAATTAGACAAGCAACTCCCAGCAACGAATTTCTAAAATGTAAACGCTTCATCCGGTTTCGTCGATCGACGTGTCTTTTGAAAACTAAGTTGGTATATATTAGAGGCATGTAACTTGAATAGTACATAAAAAATAGGAGGTCAAAGTGGCCGATTACTGTCGATCGCGTCAAGCCATAAGTACTCCACAGTTACACGAAAAAACGGTAGCAGGGTGCTTATAAATATATTTATTCATCTATGTCTTTGTTTATATCTTCTATATACTGTTCATGAAGAAATTGGTAAAATATTTACTGTGTTTTACAAATCACAGATACATTAGGTTACTGGCTTACCTTTTGTTCTATTCCTTTGATATTTGTTCATTTAATTTCTTTATGTATTTAATAATGTGTGCTAGGGCGTGTTTATGGTCCAGCTGTAGCAATATTTATATAATTTCAAGTTATTTAAATGTAAATACAGTACTTCGAATGTGTTTCTTTTTGTTTGTGTGGGTGCGTTGGCCTGAAGACATGGCGTGAGTGCTCTAGCCAATCACAGCGGTCGTGAATGGGGAGACTGGATGGAAGCGAGTTCGGGTGAAGAGTGTTGGCAGTTGGGACAGGACACGGAATGTGCTGGACGTGAAGGCGCGACGGGAGTCGGTGGAGAGACTTGGAGAGTGTGGAGCGGTTTGTGCGTGGTCGCGGCAGGTAGAAATACTTTGGAATGTCGACTTGCGCCCATGTGAGATTTCCGTGGCTTCTGCACCGACAACGTAGTGTGCGGTTAGAAATGAATACCTCGCGAGCTGTATTTTTGTTCGTAACTAATTACGTGCTGTAGGAATCTATTGTTTCCCTGGTATTCAACTTATATTTTATTTAATTGAGGGACCATCGTCACCAATAAGTGTTTTGCAGAAATATACCGCATTCTCAAAAGTACTTTTACTGTCGTACTCATCATTAAAAGTCGTTAAGAGAGTATTTTATTTAATTGCAATCTTTCATTTATAAACTTATATACTATTTTCATAATTCGCTATTGCCGAGTGATAGAAACCTTCGACCATTAGATTCATTTGTGGATTCTTATTGTATACTGTAAACTCAGCAGTATTTGGCTTGTAATGCGGCAAATACGTATCCCAGCCCCTAGACAATGAAACCAACCAAAACTTTTAATATTGCAACTTTGAGTCTGAGGGTGAGTTGTTGAGGGCCATCCCACCTCATCATTTCAGTTTATTATTTGAAAGACCACTTCCCTCCCAGTCACTGCACGCAACGCAAACACAATATATACATTGTTTCATAAGGCAACACTAAACGCTCTAATAAGATGATGTCATGGTGACAGTGACGTTGTCTGTAACCAGTTTTTGAGCCACTGCTTCCCATTTGGTAAACTGAAAGATACTGAATCAGCATTCCTTTATAAAGAGTGAGATGTTCACGTCAGGAAGAAGATAAGGTGTTAACATTATACTACATTGCATAGCTTTGGGAGTAGGTTTATCCAGAAAAAAAAACTAAAGGAAAGATAGTGTGAAAGTAGCATGGGAAATGATATGTTTTTCAATTATTATTAATATTTACACGTGTTACACATTTTACGAAATCCTTAGTCTGTGTTATTAAGTAATCTTTCAATATATACACTGTATTGCTCACAGGTACTTTCTAATTGCCTTTCATAAGTTTATTTCAGTTCGCACAGTTTAATTCTTCGCTAGAAGATGTTGTTTTGACTTTTATGTCTATTCTTTCTTTGTGAATCTACGTCCAGTCTACGTTTTGTTCCTTGCTTACGGAGAGTGCTATCTGTGCAGTAATTTTGGAGGGCAGAGGCTCAAGTCTTCGTCCTTCATTCTTATCAAAGTAGAACTCTATGTATGTAAACGCCTGTGTATATAAATAACATTATTTTTTCTGTTCTTTAGTTGTAATACCACGACAAGTCCAGTCCTGGATAAAGTGATCTACATGTGAATTAATCAACTATTACTACTACTAGTACTACTGCTGCAGCTGCTGCTGCTGCTTGACGTGAAATATTTAACACGTTAAGTCATTTGTGAGTAAATCAGGCGGCTGAATCTGTTTTACACATGTTAGGTAGTGACTGGGTTATTTTTTATGTGTGCGATGAGTGATAAATGTGCTTACAAAGTGCAGTAAAAATCCTAAATGTTTTGATCAGATCTAAATAATAAGATCGTCCACTATTTTTGCTTTTATTCTTGGGGTCACTTTGTGTCGTTCGAGTACTGTGTTCACATTTGGTTCATTTGTTCCGCAGGAAAGAATTCCTTAGATAAGAACTGAATGCGCATACGAATAGTATGAAAATAAAAGACTGGCTAGTAAGCACTGATGACTGGACTGTAAGGGCACAAGATGCTGATGATATTCTGTTTGCAAGTATCTTTGTGTTTTCACACTACAGCAACTCAGAATATTCAGTCGTACAAATTTTATAATTGTGTGACTTTCTATGGAGTTGTCATCTGCATTTTATTTGGCACAGCAATTTTCCTTCCCAAATAGAAATACGTGACATAGGTTTTCTTTGTGCTCAATGTCACTTTAGTGCGTATTGACGTATTGTTTCCTTGAGGGTTTCATTTGCTTTCTCTGCAAGACGTTTTCTTGTTTTCTGAGTGATTAAGACACTGTGTCGTGAGTTGAAGGGATTTTATCTCCATAGCTAGCACTACTGGCAAAGTTTGGGACCTAAAATGCTACCCTGTGGAATTAACGTAATAATGTGTTACGGTTCTAAGAGTTTCGAACCCTTGGAATGATATAAAATGTGCCTGTGACAAACTCATCTTTGTGACAAGCATAAAGTATCAGTTCTGTGAATTCTATAAGGGGCGATCACAACGTTTCCGCTCGGAGGCCATACAATCCAGAATCCTTACGCCAAACAGACAAAATCACTATGATTGTTAGGGCAATCATACCACTGGCGCATCAGGTTGAAGATAACCATTTCGTAAACCATCGTGTCCTGCTGCGTGGAGAAGTACTTAGCTGCCTGCTGCATATCCTCATCCGACAGGAATCGTTGATCCCCTAAAGCATTTTTCTTTTCGAAACCGGAGGCGTGGTAATCGCATCACGGATCACGAGTATAGAGCGGGTGCTTCAGTGTCTGACACTTCAATTAGCGTAACTTCTGGGTTACAAAATTTGCAATATGGGGACGTGCGTTCTGATGAAGCAGCAGTACCCCCTAGAACGCCATTGCACGACGGTGGTTTTCGACAAATGACCGGCCCATTCACATTCTGCATTTCCTGATGGATATCTACCTGTATTTATCCTTCGTCAGCCAAGAAAAGAGTAACGACACGCTAGTTTCGCGTGGATGCGTTTGGTAATAAAGTCGCCGTAGTTCACGTTTCCACATTAACCACACGCACGTTGGAAAGAAGCGAAAGTCACACTAATACCTTACCTTCATGTCGGTGCTTACATAGCCGCATCGGATTCGCGCCAAGTTGCATACATGGTGCAGCAACGCACTCAAACGGAAACTTTTTGATCCTTATATTATGGCCAATTCTGTATATTTACTACATCAGAAACAAAACTGTGATTCTCTATCAGAATACGGATGTTGCAATGCATCTGTATATATCTTTGCTATAGAAACTCAACAATAGACTGGTAAGGTATTGAGAGGAGAGTTTACCGATACAAAGACCTTATAACATGCAGTTGTCATCAGAAGGGGCTGCAGGCCGCGACCGTCAAATTCCCGCCAGTTGGTTTATTCTGTATTTGAGAGTTTCCCTATCCCACTTGACACAACAGGCAGCGCGAGAGGTAGACCCCCAACAACAAGACGTTTCACACCACTGGAACTGTCACAGACCGCACAAGGTATCATGCCAGACAAATTGACGAACAAAGAGAGTTTCGTATTCAGCTAGGTAGAGAAGCTCACTGCAGACGTAGACAAGACATATTATTCAATCTCCAACGGCAACAATTAGTGCCAAACAACGACTCTGTGTCACCAGCTTACCTACTTCACCGCCATCAAAATTTCAGTGCAAGAAAACAACACTGAAAACTTCCTAAAACAAATTATTCTGTCCATCTCTACACTAAAGTCAATGAAATGCAAACACAATGTGTTAGTAATATGGGCCAAAAGTGTTTACTTTACTCTGCAAGATTGTTTACAGGGGTTTCACCCAGTGTGCTGTCACAAGGGAAAGGTGAACTTAGATAGAGCCCACAACATTGTGTGCACAGTTCAAAACGTGAACGAGTAGAAGGATCCCTACACAAAGAACTTCATTACTGTACTCGCTATTAGTGACCGATCGGGACTGGGTGTGAATTATTCATTCGGGTCAGCTAGTAATTCAGTAATCTGCCTCCCATAACAGATTAAATTAATTCTGAAATTCGTGGCTACAGAAAAATGGGATAGTACATTTCTATGTCTTCTGCGGTACCGGTCCAATAGCAGAGGTACAAGTCTTGACTGTTTTAAATACTCTGGAGTAATCCCTGATATTGTAACGCAGAAAGTTATTGCGAGATAACATTCGTTACAGTAATGCACGCAGCGTCTATTAAGGTCGCTGCTGGATGTGTGGTTTTTTTTCACACAGCTGACACTGTCTGCTATGAGAACTGCAAAGCGTAACATTCAGTCGGTACGAAGATTCATACCCTCTACGAATCTAAAAAATCCATATTACCCGATTTTGTTCAAATTTGGTACACAGTCTTTTGTTATTAATGGAATGATGCTGTCAGAACTTAAGATTTTTATTTATTATAGTCGCAGAGATAAAAAGAATAACCTAAGGGTCGTAAAATCTACGCTCGTTTTTTAAAATCAAGTTAGGAACAATAACAGATTGACTTTCATTATCATTTGTGAGCCGTGTTCACTCCCAGCTATGCGTTTTCGTGAACTTCGCTGCCTATCTGTGCTTGGTTTCCCGCCCTTGTTGCTGTTACGTAGGGGTTCTTCTTCCTTCCACGTGTGGAAGCAGTGACGTGTATAGATATTTGCGCCGTGTACCATCTTTGGTTTGGTGCATAGAGTTTGCGGCTAGGGGATCTGCAGGCAGTCGGCCAGTTTTTGTGGACGAGGGAAGTTATCGCCGCCCGGAGCAGTCGGTTGGGTCCCTGCGCAGTGTCGGAGCGTGTGTGGAGCTGTCCGATCGCTGCGAGCTTCGTGGTTCACTGGCCCAGAACGTCAAAGTTGAGTAGTGGTTTCAAGTACCCAAGCCACGTCGATTGATGTGGTGGTTTGTTTCGCTGGTTTGCTATTGGGGAGGTTTTCCTGTGAGAAACACCAAGTGTTTCTACTGCTGAAATTTAGCCGCCATGCCGTTCTATTAACTGCTTTGGATGACTACAATTCAAGTGCACAAGTGGATTGGTTGGTTGGTTTGGGGAAGGAGACCAGACAGCGAGGTCATCGGTCTCATCGGATTAGGGAAGGATGGGGAAGGAAGTCGGCCGTGCCCTTTGAAAGGAACCATCCCGGCATTTGCCTGGAGCGATTTAGGGAAATCACGGAAAACCTAAATCAGGATGGCCGGACACACAAGTGGAATTTTCTGCTTTGTCGTCGTTAGTGTTCTGGTTATCTGCACTGGGAACTGACATGAATTAAGGCCGTGTTCTTCTGGGTGAAGTTAACTACGTTACCGTGTTTCAAATTCAAGTGTACCAGCGGAATTTTGTGCCTAGTGGCCGTTAGTGTTCCGGTTACCTGCCCTCTCCACTAACGTAATTTCTGGTAGCGTCCTTTCTCACCTGTTGTCGCTGTCCTACATGGTGTATAATTTTGACTGATAATACATACTCCATTGTGGATTAGCACGTTGTAACCTTTTCTGTTTGAGTCCTCTTGTACTGACTGTGGGAAGCAAGTCGTTGTGTCGGTCGGTCCGTGGATGTCCCCTGGTTGGGTTCCGACAGATCAAGTCTAGTTGGGCTCACCAGCTGTCTCACCTGAGTGAACAAGGGCAGACAGACCTCACTGGAGGCTTCTCAGTGCCGTTGTCGTTATTGTCTTTCCCACTGTCTGTTTCCAGGCACTTTAAATTTGGTTTTTCTTTTGTCTTAAAAAAAGTTGCAAAGTAATTATGGGCCTTCAGTCTTACAACCTTATTATTAATATTATCTTTCAAGCTTAAACATTTCGGCCATCTGCCTTTAAAATATTATGGTAATATATTTTAAAATTTTGAAACTTAATTGTGGCCTTCAGCCATTGGTAATGCACCTTGCATATGTTTGTTCTACCTGTTTTGCCTTGAGGCTTTCCACTTAGCTGCCATACGTTTTTTAATTTATTTTATTGCTATTTTAATTGGATTTCTAACTTATTGATTTTTTTAAGATTTCTTGTTTGGAGGCCTTCAGCCATGAAAGAGTTGCATTTGGTAAAGGTTCGGCTATGTACCGCTTTGGTTGTAAATGTGGTATTAAATTACAATTAGAAGGTGAAACTGACCCCAACCTCATTTGACTCTTTCCACAATCCTAATTACCTCTTCTACCCAGCAGGTTTAGCGGGCCTTTCAATTTGAAGCCATTAGGAAGTTTTCACTGCCTAAAACCAATTATTTACAATTTTCTTTTTAAAACTTCAGTCACTTTGCATTACGTAACACAAAAATCGGTCAAAATTATTATTTGATTATATTTTGTTGTGGGAGTGCGTGAGAGTGACTGAGAGACTCCATGTGGGACGTAAGCTAAAATTTAATACTTCATTTCACTTAGTCTTGTACAAACGAACCACGAGAAAGTTATGTTGGAACCACGGTTCAAGTGACGTATGCCGGTGTGAGCATGCTCCTGTATAAAAGTGGCCAGAATGAAAGTTGAGGAGGAATATGTTTATTTATTCATTTGAAGAATATTTCGCACTTTACTTATTTCCATTAAACACTATAGAAGAAATTGAAGTTTTGCTGACATTAATTGCTATAAAATTAGTGATTGGATAAGGCTAGGTTTCCTTCAAGGATGATCTGGATGGAGAATTATGATTGGTCGTTCAAATTAACAGCCAATCAGAATTGAGCTGTTCCCATGCAAATAGAGGAGTGTGCAGACAGGAGAGTACCTCGAGAGAGGTGCTTGCTAGCTGGCCTACGGATTACACGTTGTTAGATAGCTCCTTGAAAAACTCTGTAAGATGAGGAATGTTGTTGTTGTTGTTGTCTTCAGTCCTGAGACTGGTTCGATGCAGTTCTCCAAGCTACTCTATCCTGTGCAAGCTTCTTCATCTCCCAGTACCTACTGCAACTGCAAGATGAGGAAACAGTGAGCTAATATCCGTTCGAACCAACCGTGACCGAAGCGACTGGAGGTACGGGCATTTTAATGAAAGTCTGGTGTTTCTAAGCTAAATAATTCGAGAGATATGAGCGTGAGAACTTTCTAGTCGTAGTAACATATCCGGTGGCGTGTTTCGTGCTCTGTACGGAATATTTTTCCAAGCACTTCTAAAGAAGAAGACACTGAAACCACCGAATGTTTAACTCGCGAATAGTTGTGAGTCTGTGACTGGTAGAACGTGAAAATTAGTCGGGTCGTACTTGCTAAAATTCTGGCTGCTTTTTCGAGTGAATATTTGTTATACAGACAGAACTTTCAATGATACTTTTCACCATATTAAATATGGACTTGATAGCCATTTCATGTCATTCAATATAAATAAAAAAAAGAGTTAATCTAATTTTAAATGGTTTTCTGCAAGTAGACTGAATACCCCGAACGCCCGATGTTTTTCATCATGAATTTTCAGGAACTGACTTTCAACTAGTTACGAGGCCTCAAGTGGTAGGTATTAGGTAGTGGATTCATCAACGCTGCTTTACACTGCCTAGCACGTATCTGCTACCACAGAATGAAGGAACATCGGCAAGAATCGTATAGAGGTCGGAGGAGTCAACGATAGCGTTGAAAACAACACACTTGACCGAACCCGCATCACCGCAGTATTAATGACTGATTTATTATGTTTCTTCAGAGAGCTTGTTTACTCTGCTTGCATTGTTTTGGCAGACACAATGATACTCCATCTAAGCCTGCTGGCTTTATTTTTCAAGTTTTTTCAGTTTACTGCTTTATGCTCAGTGATTGGCAGAAAATAGTTGTACTTAATACATAATTTTTTACTACTGAGTAATTTATTTTGGGGGCTTTTTGTTGTAATTTCTTCGCAATATCTGAGAAATGATCATTGTGCTAGTTTTCTCGGTGGCCTATATTACTGATGAAAAACGGCAATATATTTTACAACAGCTACCACATATTTGCTTGAAATAACTTCCTGCGGTTGATTTATTATTTAATTTAATATCATTATAAGGCGACCTGAGTGATAGCCACAGATAGCAGTATTGTCTTAAGCGCACCTTATGTAGAGCTGCTTGAAGGCTCCCAACCTATGCCCTTTATTCCCAACCCTTAGCCTTTTTCCATGGAAGTTTGTGTCAACGTCATAGAAACAGCATGACTACGCTAGTGAACAGACACAGTCTGGTATATTACTAATGTACTCAGAAAAAAATTAAAAAAATAGTTATTAAGCGTTAAAACACTGCGATCAGGACAGTCGGTTAAACTTCATGTATCAAATTCTTGGAGCGTTTGCTGCTTTATCCAGTGGACTAAGTGTCAAGAGCAACTGACTATGATGGAGTTCGGCCTTGAAGCTGACAAGACGAGAATATCAGTCCAAGGATTTCGTCACGAGAACGTTCGCATGAGATTTCATTTCGCTGCTAGGTGTTGGTGCCTTCTTCGGTAGCAGCGAGGTACTGTAACGGACAAAGCCATGCTCCCACCATGCACTTAAAAGAATACCATGGGACCACTCTTCTTACTTCAAGCTTTGCTCCGCCAGGTCCGCTTAGAATGCGGACGCGTCCCCAGAGAGAAGACTGCAGTTCTTCACTCACGTATTCAGCTCACACCTTTCCCTCGTGCCGCGAATAGAGCGCAGAGAGGGGCTATTGAGCCTTCGAGCATTGGAAGTGCCTGTGAAACGACAGTGTAGGACCTGTTTCTAGCCAACCCACAGTGTGCCACCAACAGTACGATGTATTCGTATTTCCGAATGTGAGGCATTCGAAGTGGTTACAGAACTGATAATGCTATGTCATTAAACCTATTTCTCTTCAGAGATTAACTATTTGTCTACATAGAGCTGTTGGCTAAAAGTACACTTTCGGTTGTGGTTTTAGAATATCAAGAGAAAATGTAATAACAGTGGTGAACTCATTAACAACAAGCCGCTAGATCACGATGTTGGGAAACCTACATTTCTGCTTCCTCGTCCATACTGCCCTAACCAACTTGTGTTGTGCAATGGTGAATTGGTCGTGTGCCAATGCCACATCCGAATGTCCTGCTCCAGTCGCCAATTAACAGTTGATGGTGAGACACCACAAGAGCTAGAGTCTCTCCAGTCTTACCTTGAAGGTCATTTCGAAAAATATCCTTAGAAATGCTTGCTGACTTTTAGAAGTAAACGATAATGTGATGTATAAAACGTTTCCTGTAGCGTAAAACACTGGCGCTGGGTGGGTACCTCCGCGACATCATGTTTACTAAAGGAAACCATGTGGTTTCCTTTGTTTGAATCTTCTCCCTTTCTTCCATCATTACTACTTGTGAAGGGTCTTAGGGGTTTGCAAACTACCATCTTCCTGTGAAAGCTACATTTCCTGATCAAATTTTGGTTAGGAAAGAGGTGCTTCCAACGAATCCCAATTTATCACTAGATTATCACATGATCTGTTTTATGTGACTCACTTTAAATTTCTTCCAAACATTTTATGGCTGTGAATTTTTCCAGTGATCCGTCGTCCAGTTATTAATAAATAAGTATCGCGCCTTTCGTAGTATTTAAGTGAAATGTGTTCAACCTCTGCACCAAGCATGGATCCTCTGCAGGCCTCTCTCGACTTCGCTACAATTTACAAAGCTGCAAGTCTGTCTACGAGAGGATATTCTGCGAACAGCTTCACTGTGGTTGTGATTTTATCCACCAGGTAATTTATGTATAATGTGAACAGTACTCTATTGTGAATAGTACTATAATACTTATTTTAAGAATACCGAAAGCTATTTCAGCGTCTGAAAAATTCTCCACCTTAAGGACGCCATATTTACATGGGAAATTATACATCTAATCAGAAAGCTAGTCTGACAGTGCACCCTTATAGTTTTCATCAGGTGCAAAGGGAGAACTACATCGAATGCCATGCATAAGTCAGTGTACATGAAATAAAATTTTACGCCTACATTTGCTGCTTTCTGAGATTCTTTGGTGGAGACAATGAGCTGCATTTCACAGGGTCAGTGTTTGCAGAACCGAATAAGCCTAAAGGAGAGATTTTCGATATGCATAAAGAGCATAAAAGGTAAACATCAAAAGTGTTCCAAAACACTGAATCAGATTAACGTAAATGACATTGGGCTAAAGTAATGCACGTCGGTACGACGACCGTTGTTGAAAACAAGGGTGACCTTGTAAATTTTCTGAGCACTTGGAACGCTTCGTTCCTCCAGCTATCGACGATGCGCTGCTCCTTCAAGAGTATCAGTTTATTTTTCGCTCATTTCGAACAGTCTTAAAGCTACCACATGAACTCCAGTTGCCTTTGTCACTTCTGCGATTTGATTTTCTATCCGTATTCATTCCTCTATATGTCGTTATGGTACTCGTGACATGATTGAAAGGTGGAATCGAAATTCTTATTCGTAAGCGGAATAATTTTGGGAAATATAATTTATGATATCGGCCACCTGGATGCCATCCTCCGTTTACATGACGTGGTCAATGATAGGATGATTGGCCTTAACGTGAGACAAATTCTTGTTACTATTTGCTGTCAGGTTGGTACACAGAATTTACTTCTCGAATTGAATGAACTCTTTAGAGACAACTCTTCTTAGGCTCTGTTTGGCTTCGTTCTGTTTCCATGTGTGAGCAACACTTTGGTTACGTTTTAATCTGTGGTGAACTCCTCCTTTCTGTAGGAATAACGTTTTTTTTCTTTTTTCTTAAGTAAGACTTAAATCTTAAATTCGTAAATCAGCATTAAACAGTAAAGGCAACGGTTATCTGCTAAGAAGTCACTCTGTAACAAGTAATCAATACAAGCAAACTAACGGTGTACTTACTTGGTGTTATTCGTACTTCAGGCACCTCGATTTAGTCATAAGGTCTTATCGTGCAAGTCATCTTTCATGCCCAGAAGCTAACTCACTGCAAATAATAATCTTAACTGTGATTCTGCAGTCAGTCTATGCATTGGCTAGAACTGCGAAGTAAAAAATACACACATATAAATTGAGGATCAGTGAATAGTTTAACGAAAGAATTCTCTTCTAACGTCTGTAATTGATGTAGACGACAGAGAATTATACTGAGTAATGTTTATTCAAGAAAGGATATCACAGATATACGGAGAGTAATCGACCTTTATCCACCTAAAATACAGACCAAATGCAGTACTTTGAGAACGTTACGAGAATGATGGAAGAATCCCCATACTAAATAGTCATCGAAGATATGTGATAATAAGGTCCAGTTCATAATCACAATACACGAAATATTCAACAGCTCAAAACAGTTCAGAGTTCAATAAATTGACAAACGCGAGATGGCGAATAGAAAGTCATACTCTGTCTATTCTCTATTCCGTAATACAGTCACAAAAAAGTTGGAACATCGCAGAGGCCGTTCACAGCCCAAAATCAGTAATCTATACGATCTAGTAGCTCAAGTTACCGCATGCAGGTCTGCTTACTTGAACTATACATGAACTGTCTAGAATTGCTCCCTTGAGCGCACAACTCGAAAAGTATCCGTCTACACTTAACATCAACAGTGTTCTCACAGAATAAAGGTCATCCCCACTAAAAATGCATTGTTCGTATGTCCTACAGATACGATTTGAATCAAGTTGACCACTCGACGGAATAAACTAATGTACTGCAAAAACATTTAAATAAAAGAAATGTTATAACTATTCGATCACACTCAGATCACTTACAATAAGACACAAATAAAGATTTGTTGTTAAATAAACAAGCCAATACTCATGTGCAAGTGTGTTTACGTTAAATGACAACAGAAATTCCCTGAATCTTGTTTAAGTAATTATTTGTGCCTGCTTGACAGAAGCGTCTTAAGGTTCTCTTTTCCATAGTGGTGTCAGCTAAACGATCCGAATGACCAGTTCTTAAATTACCATGGTTTTGTATGAGCAATTGTAATAGATAGTTAAATGAATATCTGGCAAAACAATAGTAATATATTAATTAAATGCACAAGTATGGAAACATACGAGATATTCATGCTACATTCGTTTGCTGTATTATTTAGGAGAATCCAATGTTCTGGCAAGCATTTGCAATGAAAAGGTACCAAAAATGTAATACATCAGCAAATAAAAAAAGATAAGAATATATAGCTTTCATGGATGATAGCTATAGTGCAATGCTATCATCTAAAATATAGTTGGCTGAAATCATAGGAGGGTTTTAAAAGTTGTTAATTCAGCGGATCAATGTGAAAATGATTAATCAGCGTAAATTTTTAACTTTGGTTGTTTTAAAAGACATTGATAATCTCGTTGTGTAATTAGTTGTGACTCATTTTTCTGAGATCGAAAATGTATTCAGATTTGCTTTAATATTTCCCTGTGAGCTATTGTCGAATTTCAGAGTATACTGACACAATAACTCGATACTTAGCAAACGTAGACAGAGACTGAAAAGTTGAAGAATCACATCAATACCCAAGAATGGGAAATAGGAGTACTCATTTGATTTATAAACCCATATAACTAACGTCGATTCACAGCAGGATTTTGGAAGAGTATGAATCACCTTGCAGAAAACTATTTATTGACAAATGGCCACCATGGATCCAGAAAATATCGTTCTTGTGTAAAACAACTAGCTCTTTAGACTCACGAAGTAATGAATTCTGTTGATAGGGAACGTCAAATTAGATATTTTCAGATTCCCGGAAGGCTTCTGACACATTTTCTCGCAAGCGACTTCTAATTAAATTACATAGCTGCCAAATAAGGTCTCAGTTTTGTGACTGGATTCGTTATTCCTGTCAGAAAGATCGAAGTTCGTAACAACTGACGGAAAATCGTCGAGTAAAGCAGAGGTAAATTTCGAGTTCCTCAAGGAAGTGTTATAGACGTTCCGCTGTTGCTGATCTATATAAACGATTTAGGAGAGCAGCCCTCTTAAATTGTTTTCAGATGATGCTGTCATTTACCGTCATGTGAAGTCATTAGATATTCAAAATGAATAAAAAAATTATTTTTATAAGATATTTGTATTGTGCAAAAACTTGATTGACAAATCATGAAAGCTACGGTCGCAGGTTCGAATCCTGCCTCGGGCATGGATGTGTGTGATGTCCTTAGGTTAGTTAGGTTTAACTTGTTCTAAGTTCTAGGGGACTGATGACCACAGATGTTAAGACCCATAGTGCTCAGAGCCATTTGAACCATTTTGAACCAAATCATGAAACGTGTGAAGTCATTCACATGAGCACTAAAATGACTCCGCTAAATTTCAGATACACGATAAATAACTCGTGTATAAAGGTTGTAAACTCAACTAAATACTTTGGGAACACAGTTACAAATAACTTAAACTATAACGATCGTAGATAATGTGCGGGAAGCGAACGAAGACTCTGATTCACTGACGGAACACTCAGAAAACTTAACAGATCTACTAAAGAGACTAATTACACTACCCTTGTCCGTCCACTTCTGCAGTACTGATGTGCAGTGTGGGACCCACGTGAGATAAGATTGACTGGGGAAATCTGAAAAATTCAAAGAAGGGTAGCTCGTTTTCTACTATCACAAAAATGGGGGGGGGGAGTGCTACGGATAAGACACCCGAATTCGGGTGGCAGTCGATAGATCAAAGGCATATTTCCCTGCAGCCGGACCTTCTCATAAAATGTCTGTCACCATCTTTCCCTCAGAGTGCGAAAATATCTTGTTGGCGCATACGTACAAAACTAGAAGTGATCATCATAATAAAATAAGAGAAATCTGAGGTCAAACGGAAAGATTTAAGTTTCCGTTTCTCCCACACGCTGTTTGAGAGTGAAACGGTACAGAGGTAGCGTAAATGTGTGGTGATGAAGTGTGGTCAGGCACTTAATTGTGAACTGTAGAGTAATGATGTAGGTGTAGCTGTAGACATAGATCATTTTCAGAGAGCTGTAAGCCTCTCCCGGGAATTGCCCAATTTCCGGACACTCTGTTCTTTTTCGTACCTAACTAGTGGGTACCGATCACCTGGTTTGGTCGGCCGCGGCGCGCTCTGAACCCTGTGCTTGCTTCCCCTAGCCATACAACGAATTCATCTTACCTCGCACCAGTTTTGGGCCGCCGAATTGCTGGCTATGTACAATGTTATAGGGCCACTATTGCAGAAGTGGTGGACTAATTATCGAACAACTGGCAGAGGTGATTGACCAATTACAGAACTTGATTAATCTGATGTCTTCACATTGAGGGCTCTAAATGAGAAAGATTGGGATGAATCTGTTTCTTTCAAGTAATTATGATATTCGAATACTTATAGCTGCTACCATTAAACATGAAATGACAGCCCAATCCTCTTATAGGTTTCACTATGAATGGAAACCAAAGGTCTTTATCAAGACCTCACCTTGTGATTGTATCAATTAACATAGAAGGATTGTCTGTTGCCAAAGAAGAACTCCTGCAACATATTGCCAAGGAACCTAGGTGTGATATTTTATGTATACAAGAAACCCATCGAGATGACACCATGAGAAGACCAAAAATCCTTGGGATGAAACTGGCAGTTGAGCGACCCCATAGACAATATGGCAGTGCTATCTTTGTGAGGAACGATATAGCTGTTCTCTCTACCTCACTTACAGAATTCAACAATATTGAAATACTGTCTGTAGAACTGAATGGTTGTATTGTGTCGTCAATTTACAAACCCCCAGGAACAGATTTCCAATTTTCACCTACAGACAACTACTCCAATCAACAAGCTCACTTTATTGTTGGAGATTTCAATAGTCATAGCAGTGTTTGGGGTTATGTTGAGGACGACAGTAATGGTGAAGCAGTTTTGACTTGGGCTGAAACCAACCATCTTAATCTTGTCCATGATAATAAACTCCCACCATCTTTTAACAGTGGGCGTTGGAAACGTGGGTATAACCCCGACTTAATTTTTGTTAGCGAGAACATAGCTCACCAATGCAGAAAAACTGTTCTAAATCCGATACCAAATACTCAACACCGCCCCATAGGCTGCCAAGTGTTTGCAGCCATTACTCCTAGAATCACATCATTCCGAAGGCGATACAATTTCAAGAAAGCAGACTGGCAGAAGTTTGCTGATCTCCTTGACTCAGAAGTTTCACGCATAGAACCCTCAGTTTCCAACTATGATGAGTTTGTAGAAGCCGTGAAAAGATGCTCAAGACTCTCAACTCCCAGAGGCTGTCGAGTTAACTACATACCTGGCTTGACAGAAGAATCCGTGAAGCATCTACATAACTATATCCAACTTTTCAATGATAATCCTTACAGCATTGAAACTTTAACTGCTGGCCAAAATTTATCCTCAGCCTTAGCCAAATCCAAAAAAGAACGATGGATAGAGTTACTCGAGAACCTTGATATGTCTAAAAGCAGTCAGAAAGCCTGGCAGTTGCTGCGACGCCTGAACAACGACCCTGTCCACAACCATGGCCATGCAAACATTGCACCAGATCAAATTGCTCATCATCTAATTCAGAATGGCAGGGTCAATTGTTCTAAAGATAGAACAAAACTCAAAAGAGAACCTGAACGTGAAAACAACCACCTATCCAATGACTTCACCTTACAAGAACTTAGAACCGCAATTCAGAAATGCAAAAATGGTAAAGCGCCTGGTCTAGACGACCTAATGATTGAGCAAATTAAACATTTTGGTCCCATCACGGAAAGATGGCTTCTACAATTCTATAATGGTTGCCTGAAGCGGAAACAGATCCCTGCCATCTGGAGGAAAACTAAAGTTATTCCCTTACTAAAACCTGGAAAGGGTGCAGCTGATCCCAAGAACTACCGACCGATTTCGCTCCTTTGCCATTTGTATAAAATCTATGAAAGAATGTTACTAAATAGACTCACTCCCATTGTTGAAAAACAACTCATACCTCAACAAGCAGGTTTCCGACCTGGAAAGAATTGTACAGCACAAGTCCTTAATCTGACTGAACATATTGAAGAGGGATATGAAAAAGGATACATTTCCGGGGCTGTCTTCGTGGATCTCACAGCAGCATATGACACCATTCAACATCGACAATTATTGCACAAAGTCTACTACATCACTAGAGACATTAATTTCACCAGAACTGTGCAGACACTTTTGGAAAACCGGCGATTCTATGTGGAGTTCCAAGGAAGAAGGAGTAGATGGAGAAGTCAAAGGAATGGCTTGCCTCAGGGTAGTGTCCTTTCCCCCATATTGTTCAACATATTTACAAATGACCAGCCTCAACCTTCTCTTACAAAGAGTTTCATCTATGCAGATGATCTTGCCTTAGTCACACAAGCCAGAGATTTTGACACAGTAGAAAACCAGCTTACTGTTGCTCTCAAGGACCTATCTGAGTACTACAGAGTCAATAACTTAAGACCGAACCCTACTAAAACTCAAGTTTGTGCTTTCCACCTACGCAATCGAGAGGCCTACAGAAAACTTACAGTGTGTTGGGAAGATCAAGAGCTTGAACATTGTTTCTACCCCAAATATCTGGGTGTCACCTTAGATCGAACGTTGACCTACAGAAAACACTGCACTAACACTAAGCAGAAAGTTGCTGCTCGTAACAACATCCTGCGGAAGCTCACTGGCAGCGTTTGGGGTGCAGATCCCAAACTACTAAGAACATCAGCCTTGGCCTTGTGCTATTCCGCAGCTGAATACGCATGTCCTGTATGGTACAAGTCATCTCATGCAAAGCAGGTTGATGTGGCACTGAACGAAACCTGCAGGACAGTAACGGGATGCCTCAAAGCTACACCTATTGATAAACTCCATAAACTAGCAGGTATTGCTCCTCCAGACATAAGGCGTGAAGTCGCAGCCAAACTTGAGAGACATAAAGCAGATCATAACACCGATCACCTGCTACATGGATACCAGCCACCAATTAGTAGACTCAAATCTAGGAGGAGCTTTATGAGAACTACTACACCCCTCACCGGTCGGACTGGAGCAGCCAGACTATCTCAGTGGACAGCAAAATCTGACAGCAATGATTGGATGACTCCTTCTGAGACCCTTCCTCCTGGTGGAAATCAAGTCTGGACAGTGTGGAAGTCTCTAAATCGGCTCAGGAGTGGCGTCGGACGAACTAAGGACAACCTGTTTAAATGGGGCTTCATGAAGGAATCTTCCACCTTGTGTGACTGCGGAGAAGAACAGACAACCAAACATTTAATTAACTGTCCTAGATGTCCTGTATCATGTTCCACACAAGAGCTTGTTGATGTCTCAGACAATGCTGCTGCCGTTGCACAATTTTGGGCTAATACCGTTTAGTTTGTTCTTTTATGATTTGACCTGAGTTGTTATATTGTATATATTGTAAATATTGTTGTAATGTTTTTGACTCGAAATAAATAAGCCCAATCCTCGATTCAAAGGAGAGAGGAAACTTCACGTGGAAACTGAAAACTTTTGTACTACTTCCTAGGCTAAATCTTCGAAGCTCTCTATTAAAATGTGACCATGCATTGCCAAGATCACGTTGCACAGAGCATTAAAGCCGCGAATGTAGCTGGTAGAAAGGAAAATATTAATCTATGGATCATGGATTGTTGGGAACGGCTATGTTCTAACGAGTATACACTGCCTGACAAGAACGGCTTTGTACAAACGAGTATACACTGCTTGACGAAGAAGTGAAGCACGTAGAAGACTTTGTCAGATGTCAGTCTAACTACACGTTCACACCGTCATCGGCTGCGTCATCGATTAGAACTGCAGTTCTCCGTGTCAGGTGGAATGACCATCACAGTGCATTAATACTGTTCGAGTTCAGTACTGCTGCCAGGCTACCAGGTAGGTTGTATAACAGGCGTGGCACAGCGTCAGACGTTGAGTAGTGACTGTGTAGGCTGCGTACACAGGTGATACAACGTTATCAGAAACTGACAGTGTTAGAAAGGGGCATCATTGTGGGTCTCCATTGGACAGGCTGGGAGAACCTATAAATGTTCCGATTTGTGGAGCATTCCGATGTGACAGTGGCCCAGTGTTCGACTACATGGGTACGTGAAGGCGGACAACTCCGTAATACAGGTTCCAGGTGACGACGTCTGATCATTACAAAGGACACTCTCCATATTCTACTCCAAGCGCATCATTACCCCTCCACATTTCCGCCTACTATCTTTAGAACGAGTAATGCACTCTGCAACATTATTTACCATTGCGCATCATTGGTCAGAAAAAAAGCAGCAGCTAGACCAGGAAATAGCAATCCCATGCGTAGGAAGCCGTTAATACTCCAGTACAAGTTGCCATGTTTGGAATGTAGCCATAACTGGGACACATGGCTACTGATGAATGAGTACAGTGATCAATCCCAGGTGTGCACTACACCAGATGACCACTGTGACCACTTCTTCCAAAGTTTTAGAGAGGCACGTCGTTGTTGGCTGGCATTATGATGTGGGGAGTAATTGGATATGAAATCAGATCACATCTGTTAGTGACTGAGGGCGCAGTGACACACACAACGAATTTTCTGCGCTTTTATGTGTTACCTGTCATTTGACAGAATCCTGGGACCATTATTAGCAGCAAAACGATCGTCAGCACACGGTGTCATGTCGCTGTGAACAGTCTGCGTAATGCTGAGGCACTCCGGTGGCCAGTAATATCCTCAGATTTGTCCCCTCAGTCATGCACACAGTTTAAGCTCCCAAGGATTTTCAAATCAATGTACACTGCACCTATAGAGTGAAAATTCATTCTGAAACGGTGGATGTTACAGGGCATAACAAAAGATTGGTGCCCATTAAACTATCAATTAATTATGTCAGTTGTATGTTTGATAAAGAACAATAACAGTTCTGCCTTCAGTTTAGGTTGTCTCTGGAATTTGACATATAAGCACCAGCGACAAAATACTTTTTACGAAGTTCCAGTTTGTTTCAGTTGGGCACCAGGAGGGTGGACACTACACGTGAGGAGCAGGTGAGAAACACTCTAATGTTACTTCTTATCTGAATGTGTTGGGGAGACACGACATTAGAGGGGGATCGTAAACTCCTTGTAGCTCGAAGAAATGAGCAAAATTCGTTATAATACTTGAAGTTTCTAATCTAGGAAGATGACAGATCCTAGAGAGGAAAACACAACAGACAACTAAGTTACAGGTTAAGAGAAATACCTACGGTCTGTGTTTATTTTACGACACAATTATGTACGTTTCATATAAGAAACTAGATTAGCGCCCACTGCTTCACTCGTGTAGGCTCTACTGTCTGCACCAATTTCTTTGTGTTTTTCTTTAAAAAATATTATATGGTTGAAAACTGCAGCACATTCTAAACCTTTCACGCTAACTAAAGCTACAGAAGGATGATATTTTCAAAATGAACTTCCTAAAAAAAAAAAAAAAGCGACTGTGGTAGCTGGATTCCAGAGTTATTGTTCATCATGCCTTTTACGTTTTTATGGTGATATTCCCTAGACACTTTCATCTTCTAACATACATTTCCTTATATCTTGCTGAGAAGTGACATACCAGTTTTCACAGATACAGATTCAAAAGTTTTTTAGTATAACGAAATATTTTCCCATTAGTTTCCATCCCCCTAGGGGTTGAATTCATGGAGAAGAAATAAAAACATTCAGGTTTCCTGAAGACATTCTCTGTCAGACACAGCAAAGGACTCGGGATAGCAGTTGAATGGAACTGACAGGACTTGAAAAGAGGACATAAGATGAACATCAACAAAAGCAAAACGAGAATAGCGTAATTTAATCGAATCAAATCAGATGATGCGGAGGGAATCACAGTAGGAAATGAGACGAAGTAGTAGATGAATTTTGATATTTGGGGACCAGAATAACTAATGATGGTCGAAGTAGAGACGATATATAATGTAGACTGGCTATGGCAAGAAAAGCGTTTCTAAAGAAGAGAAATTTGTTAATATCGAGTATAGATTTACGTGTCAGGAAGTCTTTTCTGAAAGTATTTGTATGGAAGTGAAACACTGACGAAAAAATTTAGGAAAGAAAAAAAATAGAAGCCTTTGAAATGTTGTGCCAGAGAAGAATGCTGAAAATTAGATGGGCAGATCACATAACTAATGAGGAGTTACTGAACAGAATTAGGGAGAAAAGGAATATGCTGCAAGACGGGATCGGTTGGTAGGACACATTCTGAGGCATCAAGGGATCACCAGTTTAAGAGTCGGACGGAAGCGTGGAGGTTAAAGTCATAAAGGGACACAAAGCAGAGACAGAAGGATGCAGGTTTCAGTAGTTACTTGGAGATGAAGAAGCTTGCACAGGATAGAGTATCATGGAGAGCTGCATCAAACCAGTCTCTGGACTGAAGACCACGACAACAACATCAACAACAACAACAACAACAACAACAACAGGATGTCCTTCAGTAGTAAACTACAGCTTATATCCCGTGCATTTATCTCGAGTCTAGCTGAAGCAAAATAAAGTGGTATAATCTCATTCTCTGAGCATCAGGTTTTGCTCAGTCAGTATGGAAGTATTAAGACATTTTATTTACATCTATAAGCAACTTTTCAATACACATCTTTCATTGTCTGACACTCTCCGCTATCTCAACATTCCTCAGTAATAATCTAATGGTACACTCTCACCGTTTCGAACGTCGATGGTACCCCTTCCCCGCAATCAGATATCAATAGCATTCAATAACTCCTATTAGTAAATGTATACCTCTATTACAAGAAGTCTTCCGATACTTCCTCTATCTCCGTTCAAAAAACAGCGCTGCTTATCTCTCGGGGTTAGGTAGATCTATGTCGTTTAAGTAGCGTCACGAGAAAGAGTTCTGACTCACTAGAATCCAAGATCTTCTGCCATCAAGAAGTGTTAATCTTCGTCACATGGTCTTACCAGTTACATGCCACATTGAGAAGGTTTGAATGAGTCCTACAGTTAACATAAGTTCGGTAACTTACGGTTATTTGGAAAAATATTAGTTGATCAGCAGTACGGCATGCAGTCTCAAGAACAGATATTGCACAGATGTAAATAAAATAATCATGAGACGTCGATGGAATGTGTTGTATATCAAGCAAGAGGTGGCACAACAAATACCACTAGAGGCCGCTACCACACGGGTGCTACCACTCGCCTGATGTCTTTAGTAATGTCCATCAGCCTCAAGATGACACTCACAGACATGAGCCTCTTCCTGCTTCCTCACCAATTCCTCCAGCCCATCGCGTACGCCCGCTGATAGTATGGACAGAAAATAAGGAAAGCTGTGAACCGCGGTCTATTTCTCTTCCACCTTGTACTGACATAAGGGAAAATTATTCCACCGACGGGCACCAAAACCCGTTGTGCCACAGACTCTCGGGCTGTCACGAACCTCCTGTAGACAGTGTAGCAGAGTGCCGGCAGCTCGCTTAGTACAGTGCTCTTAAGACTTCCCTACGACTTAATAGTCCCTATTTACGGAGACCTTCGACCACTACAGTGCAGTTAGGTTCAGTTATAATGAAAATGATCAAAGACTGCCAAGAGACACTGTGTTAGGAAGCCGGCCGAAGTGGCCGTGCGGTTAAAGGCGCTGCAGTCTGGAACCGCGAGACCGCTACGGTCGCAGGTTCGAATCCTGCCACGGGCATGGATGTTTGTGATGTCCTTAGGTTAGTTAGGTTTAACTAGTTCTAAGTTCTAGGGGACTAATGACCTCAGCAGTTGAGTCCCATAGTGCTCAGAGCCATTTGAACCATTTTTGTGTTAGGAACAGAACATCTAGTGACGTGCATCAAACTGTACCAAAATGCAATTTACAAGTAACCCTTAAAAAGGCAAGCAATAGAAACTCTCGCCGTGTGAAAGCGGGCATTATCTTGGTGAAATGTAAGTTCATTCCGTGAAGGGGAACAGAACGGGGCGTATAATATCGTCGAAATAACGGTGTGCTTTAAAGGGTACCGTGAATGACAACCAAAGGGGTCCTGCAACGAAATGAAATACCAACCCAGAGCAGTACTCCTAGTTGTCGAGCCGTATGGCAGGCAACTGTCAGGTAGGTACCCCTCGCTGTGCGGGATATCCCCAGACTCGTCTTCGGCCTGTGGTATCTTGATGGGAATAAAATGTCTTCAGTGATGAGTCCCGTTTCGAAGTGAGTCATGATGACCAGTGAAGCCCTGCCTCGAGATGCCGCGGACAAGGGTGGGGTACCAATCTTTCACTCACCACGATTGCCAGGGAACGAGAGCCTGTGGTGCTAATTCATTTGATAACACGACCTCTTTGGTTCACCCTTATTAAACAGTGGGACGTCGAAGATATTCTACGCCCCGTTCTGTTGCATTTCATGGCATGGTATCCTCGGCTTATATTTAAGAAAGGTAATGCCCACTTGCAAGTGACGAGAGTTTCTACGCTTATATTCGTGCTTACCAAATTCTACCTTGGCCAACAAGATCGCCTGATCTCTCCACATTTGAGAATGTCTTGAGAACGCAGGGCCCTCAAGTCCCCTCATGATTTTGAGATCTAATGCGTCAATTCGACAGAATATGGCACGATATCTCTCAGGAGGACATCCAGCAACTCAATCGCTGCCAAGCTGAAAACTGCTTGCATAAAGGCCCGAGGTGGACCAGCGCCTTATTGACTTGCTCAGTTTATTGAACACTTTTTTTAATATATCATCCAGTTTTTCTGAATATGTAATTATTTGTTTGTCTGAACATGCACATCTCATATCTAGATCTCCGTGCCATTGAGATAATTTCTTCGAGATGCGTCTTTTCTTCTTCTTAGAGTGTATGATGGTTCCATTGTGCCTTCTTGTGAATACGGCACACGGTGCTATGTGCAGTCACGTCAATACACTCCATTCACTGTATTCCTCGGAATTAGGATAAAACCAGACAGTTAGGCCCCCACGCGTTGAACGCCAGCCGACGACCACCAAATGTCAGCACTCTCGCTGTAATTTCCAGCTGTTCTGTTGCACGCTTCTTTGACATCGGTGGCGCCGTCCCCTACACCTTCAATTACTCACAAGAAACCTTCTCGCAGTGAGTAAACGCATTCAGCCTTGACACCACCTGCTGAACGGAGTATAACGTGGTCAGGGAACAAGTGGGATAAAACATACAAGGGGAGGCCGCCAATTGTGAAATTCAGATTCGATTCATACTGCGCATAATAAAAGCTCATGGCCAGAGGTGTAATGTGGCAAAGCACCAACATGCACTTCTCAGCCGTTGTCGAGAAAATCGACAGTTAAAAGAAACCGTTGCGGTGAAATACTCTCTACGATTAATAGTTTTGTACAGCGTCGTGGTGCAGGGGTAAGCGCTCGGGTTCGTAATCCGAAAGTCGCCGGATCGAATCTCGCGCCATGCAATTTTTTATAAGTTTTTTGTAATTCAAATATACACTCCTGGAAATTGAAATAAGAACACCGTGAATTCATTGTCCCAGGAAGGGGAAACTTTATTGACACATTCCTGGGGTCAGATACATCACATGATCACACTGACAGAACCACCGGCACATAGACACAGGCAACAGAGCATGCACAATGTCGGCACTAGTACAGTGTATATCCACCTTTCGCAGCAATGCAGGCTGCTATTCTCCCATGGAGACGATCGTAGAGATGCCGGATGTAGTCCTGTGGAACGGCTTGCCATGCCATTTCCACCTGGCGCCTCAGTTGGACCAGCGTTCGTGCTGGACGTGCAAACCGCGTGAGACGACGCTTCATCCAGTCCCAAACATGCTCAATGGGGGACAGATCCGGAGATCTTGCTGGCCAGGGTAGTTGACTTACACCTTCTAGAGCACGTTGGGTGGCACGGGATACATGCGGACGTGCATTGTCCTGTTGGAACAGCAAGTTCCCTTGCCGGTCTAGGAATGGTAGAACGATGGGTTCGATGACGGTTTGGATGTACCGTGCACTATTCAGTGTCCCCTCGACGATCACCACTGGTGTACGGCCAGTGTAGGAGAACGCTCCCCACACCATGATGCCGGGTGTTGGCCCTGTGTGCCTCGGTCGTATGCAGTCCTGATTGTGGCGCTCACCTGCACGGCGCCAAACACGCATACGACCATCATTGGCACCAAGGCAGAAGCGACTCTCATCGCTGAAGACGACACGTCTCCATTCGTCCCTCCATTCACGCCTGTCGCGACACCACTGGAGGCGGGCTGCACGATGTTGGGGCGTGAGCGGAAGACGGCCTAACGGTGTGCGGGACCGTAGCCCAGCTTCATGGAGACGGTTGCGAATGGTCCTCGCCGATACCCCAGGAGCAACAGTGTCCCTAATTTGCTGGGAAGTGGCGGTGCGGTCCCCTACGGCACTGCGTAGGATCCTACGGTCTAGCGTGCATCCGTGCGTCGCTGCGGTCCGGTCCCAGGTCGACGGGCACGTGCACCTTCCGCCGACCACTGGCGACAACATCGATGTACTGTGGAGACCTCACGCCGCACGTGTTGAGCAATTCGGCGGTACGTCCACCCGGCCTCCCGCATGCCCACTATACGCCCTCGCTCAAAGTCCGTCAACTCCACATACGGTTCACGTCCACGCTGTAGCGGCATGCTACCAGTGTTAAAGACTGCGATGGAGCTCCGTATGTCACGGCAAACTGGCTAACACTGACGGCGGCGGTGCACAAATGCTGCGCAGCTAGCGCCATTCGACGGCCAACACCGCGGTTCCTGGTGTGTCCGCTATGCCGTGCGTGTGATCATTGCTTGTACAGCCCTCTCGCAGTGTCCGGAGCAAGTATGGTGGGTCTGACACAGCGGTGTCAATGTGTTCTTTTTTCCATTTGCAGGAGTATATATATATATATATATATATATATATATATATATATATATATATATATATATATATATTAATGAATTGCTTATGCATGTTGGTGAAGGCGGATCGCTCTCCAATTTTACCGCCTCCATTTTTCCGTTTTTTTAACAGGGTGTACCAAAGCTCTCCCGTCCGCACTGATTTTCGACCATGTTATAAGTTGCGCTAGGGACCGCACCTACCTTCTTTCGAAGTTAGCAGGCAACTACGCTGTTATGCGGCTGCTCGTTTCGGCCCATTCAACATCTGTCCTTCGAGTGTAACGAGCGAGTAACGGAGTTTATATTTCATACCTGCCACAGCAAATCTGTGTTCGTGGGATCTCTGTTCTAATTCGAACGTTTGACTTACGCTATACGTATTCGTTTCGGAATATCGTTTTTACGTCTTCCGTTAACTATAAGTGGTTAACATTATGAAGACAATTAATAACATTTGTGAAATACAACTTCGTTTGCGGAAAACATAATGATGTTCGAAGTCGCCAGTTTTTCCACGAGAAACGACTTTCAACAACTTATTATATGCATAATTGTTGCAACTGATTGCCGGGAATTATATATATATATATATATATATATATATATATATATATATGTGTGTGTGTGTGTGTGTGTGTGTGTGTGTGTGTGTGTGTGTGTGTAAACATTTGGATTACAAAAAACAAATACTAAAAAAATAAAAAAAATGTTGCATGGCGCGAGATTCGATCCGGTGACTTTCGGATTACGAACCCGAGCGCTTACCCCTGCACCACGACGCTGTACAAAACTATTAATCGTAGAGAGTATTTCACCGCAACGGTTTCTTTTAACTGTCGATTTTCTCGACAACGGCTGAGAAGTGCATCTTGGTGCTTTGTCACATTACACCTCTGGCCATGAGCTTTTATTATGCGCAGTGTGAATCGAATCTGAATTTCACAATTGGCGGCTTCCCCTTGTTAGTGTGTAATAATACCAATAACTAGACATTTACACCTCTGGCGAGGGGGCAAGAAGGATTTACTGGACCTGTTGAATGGAATGAAGCATGTACTCTATTAAAAGTAAATAGATTTAGGACTAACTGAAGATAAACAAACGTGTTGAGGACTAGCCGAAATCTGATTAACCATAAACTTATGGTCAAAATAGCAGACAATGTGGTGGACGATGTGAAGGAATTCTCCAGTCTCGTGAAAAAAATTATTAATGAGTGACGTTGCAAGGGGGAGATGAGGAGTCTAGCACAGGTAATTAGCGCATTAATCTCTAATAGAGGTCTATTAATTCCACACATTGGCCGTCAGAAGGACAAAGACGAGAGTATACCTCCGGAACACAAATTTTACGGAAATGGTCCATGGGCTGTGGGATAACATGAATAGACAAGAACCGGACACTAATGTTGGAGAAAGACGCTGACAGATAATACCGGCAGAGCTTCTCTGCAGAATTAGCGAGGATAGGAATAAGCGGAAAACACAGTGAGTAGGAGAAGGGACCGAATGAAAGGACATTAGTCCTCACACCGTCGAATAATTTCCATGGTGCTATGACGGGCAGTAAAGGGATTACGTAATTGTATATTTTTTAAATCGATCATTTGAGTTGAACACAATCAACAAAATAGTTAAATTCATTATTTAATAACAGTACGTTAATGAAGAACAGCTAAGTGCCCCTAAGGTTACATCCACGAAGAGTGAATCATACAAAAACATCTGCGTTCATTACATTTATTTCTTAATGTTTGTAAAGCTACGCACGGAAGAAGAATTTTTACAGAGAGCAAAAGCATGCAGATACATTCTTTAAAATGACTCGAGAAGCAGAATCGGACATAAATGCGCTTTGGATGATCTAAAAATAGTTATACAGAAAGGGTTTTTGTTGTGACGTTTTCTTTCTGTCGTGATGTGCGTGGGGAGTGGGTTGAGCTAATGGTGTCTGTGTATTCGACACGCTTCCTACTGGAGTTAACTTACGCTTACTTCCATTCACGTGTTTGCAGACTTACTTAACTTAATATGCATGAATTCACATCAGATTTATAGAGAAAAGAATATTTATCATATGCAGGATTACCACGTGGAGGCCATTACTTTCAAAGCACCCCTTTTCTTAAAATTTTACCATTTACTACTGGCTCCCTATCATAACTTCTGTTCGATTACATTATCTCAGTAGGTGTTTTACGAATCTGAGTATTATTTTGCTCTACAGACTATGAATTTCTGTATTATTTTATACTTTATAGTAAGAGTTAGGCTATAAACAAATCTAATGTTTCTAATCAATTTCAAAAGCAGAATCACAAAACGCGTGGAATCACGTACTGTAAGAATGTACGTAATGCTATGCTGGTGACACAGTTTCGTAATTAAGTAGTGTTTTACTTTTGGCAAAAGAATTGGTGCTTTCTTCTCATAATGTAGGTAACGTTATCTAAAGATCATAAGAGCTGGAGAAAATGAAATATGTTAGCATCACAAAGCCCGTGTCAAACGGTTTTACTCGTAAACTCATTTAAATATGTGTAGTGCAAGATCAGTATCACCGTGTTTAAGTATAATTGGGGGATCAACATTATAAACCACATAAGACACTTAAAGAGATATAATGCGTGTACAAGCAAAAGTAGCAATCCGCAACTTGTAGGTAAGAAGTGCTGACTGCCGGCGAAGTAAGTGCCTCAGAATTTTCACCGTGTTTAAGTATAATTGGGGGATCAACATTATAAACCACATAAGACACTTAAAAAGAAATAGTGCGTGTACAAGCAAAAGTAGCAATCCGCAACTTGTAGGTAAGAGGTGCTGACTGCCGGCGAAGTAAGTGCCTCAGAATTTTTCAAGTTTTACAAGAGAATTTGATATTTTACACACTATCTATGAAGGCCTTTAGACACCTAAAAGAGCTATGCATTTAACAGTAGTAAATGAAATAAATAATTCTAACTGAATGGTGGCACAAAAAGCATGTGCATACGAAGCACTTGTATACGAACCACGTGTATCAGTACGATCTATCGTGCAAAATTTATCCATGATCATGTAATTAACTAACCAACTAAGAGGAGGCAAAAGACAAAATCCAAGACGTTCGTCACAGAATGCAAAATATATTGATGGTAAATGCACTTTAAATATGGTGTTTAGTTTTACAAATCCAAAAAATACGGAGGAATTTAGATCTGACACGATCATCCATGAAACGAACGAAACGTATAATCAATGAATGTCATGGTTCCTTTCTGCTTCCGGATGCTCTAAACACAGGAGTCTGAAGAGGTAGTGCTGACTCCCGGTTCCAGCTTGGATGTGTTACGCCATCATAGCGTTGGTCATCGGACGTTAGGTAGATTCGGCAAATGATTATTGGTCATGCGTTTAAATTGCCACTAGTCTCAGTTACCATGTCGTCAAGCGAATGCAACTCTTGGCTACCTCATCGCTTATGAAGTTTTCACGGACTGCGTTTAAATTGCCACTAGTCTCAGTTACCATGTCGTCAAGCGAATGCAACTCTTGGCTACCTCATCGCTTATGAAGTTTTCACGAACTTTCCCAGGTCGATCCTTGGAGTAACATCTGCGACACCCCTCCCTCCCCCTTGGTTTGGTTAGATTTGATGACTGTTTTTTAATAACTGTAATTGCAAGTTGAGGAAGTTAACTGGTTCTTAAAAGATTGCTATTCAGGCCATCAGCCGTGAAACAGGTTTTAAATTATTACTGTTGCTGCTTTCAGCAGAGAAAGTGTTTGAATTTGTTGTCATTAAGGCCTTCACCAGTGGAACACTTCATAATTTGCTGTCACTTTTTACTGGTTGTTGTTTCCAAAAGAAGTGTACGTTATTGAGAAATAAACTAACCAACAGTAATTGATTACGGCCCAGTCCACAATCGCAGCCCAATCCTGCCTTCCTTTGTACCAGATCTCAGGTGGTTTTGGGGCAATAAAATGATTTTCAAGAAAACGTTAGCAGCACCTGCAGCATCACAGAAAACCACTTTCAGTAACGTTCAGAATTCACAGTGGCGTTTTCGAGAACACAATATTAATGAGAAAATATCAACAAATTCTGTCTTTAGGACGGAAAAGTAATTATTCATATTACAAACTTAAATGTTCAATGTATTGAAATCAACTTTATGATACTGACATTTATTCTTATCCACTAGTATATGCCAGTATTACGCAAATTAGTTTCACTGTATCTTTGCGAAGTCAAACAAAAAAATCTAAAGACTCCAAGAATAATTCTCTGATTCGTCTTGAGAACACTGTTTGACCCAAAGCGATTAAAGTTGCACATCCAACACTTGTGGAAATGAACTTTCTTTTCTTGATTCATCACTAGTATGGCTACAAATGTTCTGGGGCCTCCTTCTGCCTTGGATTCGGACCTAGACGTCCTGGCTTCAGAACGAAGTTTGAAGGCATGTTTCCCAGTATTTTCGGGTTTCCTAGATGCAGGGGCAATGACATACAGTACAATGTGATGATGGTGGGAAATTTTCAAAAAAAGGAAGATGGGGCTGATGGGATGTTTCAAAAACTTTTTGCTTTCATTAAAAGGAAACAGCCAATTTCAATGATGACTTTTTTTTTCGGTCATCAGTCTACTGATTGGTTTGATGCGGCCCGCCACGAATTCCTTTCGTGTGCTAACCTCTTCATCTCAGAGTAGCAATTGCAACCTACGTCCTCAATTATTTGCTTGACGTATTCCAATCTCTGTCTTCCTCTACAGTTTTTGCCCTCTACAGCTCCCTCTAGTACCATGGAAGTCATTCCCTCATGTCTTAGCAGCTGTCCTATCATCCTGTCCCTTCTCGTTATCAGTGTTTTCCACAGATTCCTTTCCTCTCCGATTCTGCGTAGAACCTCCTCATTCCTTACCTTATCAGTCCACCTAATTTTCAACATTCGTCTATAGCACCGCATCTCAAATGCTTCGATTCTCTTCTTTTCCGGTTTTCCCACAGTCCATATTTCACTACCATACAACGCTGTACTCCAGAGGTACATCCTCAGAAATTTCTTCCTCAAATTAAGACCGGTATTTGATATTAGTAGACTTCTCTTGGCCTGAAATGCCTTTTTTGGCATAGTGAGTCTGCCTTTGATGTCCTACTTGCTCCGTCCGTCATTGGTTATTTTACTGCCTAGGTAGCAGAATTCCTTAACTTCATTGACTTCGTGACCATCAATCCTGATGTTAAGTTTCTCGCTGTTCTCATTTCTGCTACTTCTCATTACCTTCGTCTTTCTCCGATTTACTCTCAAACCATACAGTGTACTCATTAGACTGTTCATTCCGTTCAGCAGATCATTTAATTCTTCTTCACTTTCACTCAGGATAGCAATGTCATCAGCGAATCGTATCATTGATATCCTTTCACCTTGTATTTTAATTCCACTCCTGAACCTTTCTTTTATTTCCATCACTGCTTCCTCTATGTACAGACTGAAGAGTAGGGGCGAAAGGCTACAGCCTTGTGTTTCACCCTTCTTAATACGAACACTTCGTTCTTGATCGTCCACTCTTATTATTCCCTCTTGGTTGTTGTACATATTGTATATGACCCGTCTCTCCCTATAGCTTACCCCTACTTTTTTCAGAATCTCGAACAGCTTGCACCATTTTATATTATCGAACGCTTTTTCCAGGTCGACAAATCCTATGAAAGTGTCTTGATTTTTCTGTAGCCTTGCTTCCGTTATTAGCCGTAACGTCGGAATTGCCTCTCTCGTCCCTTTACTTTTCCTAAAGCCTAACTGATCGTCACCTAGCGCATTCTCAATTTTCTTCTCCATTCTTCTGTATATTATTCTTGTAAGCAGCTTGGATGCATGAGCTGTTAAGCTGATTGTGCGATAATTCTCGCACTTGTCAGCTCTTGCCGTCTTCGGAATTGTGTGGATGATGCTTTTCCGAAAGTCAGATGGTATGTCGCCAGACTCATCTATTCTACACACCAACGTGAATAGTCGTTTTGTTGCCACTTCCCCCAATGATTTTAGAAATTCTGATGGAATGTTATCTATCCCTTCTGCCTTATTTGACCGAAAGTCCTCCAAAGCTCTTTGAAATTCCGATTCTAATACTGGATCCCCTATCTCTTCTACATCGACTCCTGTTTCTTCTTCTATCACATCAGACAAATCTTCACCCTCATAGAGGCTTTCAATGTATTCTTTCCACGTATCTGCTCTCTCCTCTGCATTTAACAGTGGAATTCCCGCTAAACTCTTAATGTTACCACCGTTGCTTTTAATGTCACCAAAGGTTGTTTTGACTTTCCTGTATGCTGAGTCTGTCCTTCCGATAATCATATCTTTTTCGATGTATTCACATTTTTCCTGCAGCCATTTCGTCTTAGCTTCCCTGCACTTCCTATTTCTTTCATTCCTCAAAAATTGGTTCAAATGGCTCTGAGTACTATGGGACTTAACATCTGTGGTCATCAGTCCCCTGGAACTTGGAACTAATTAAACCTAACTAACCTAAGGACATCACACACATCCATGCCCGAGGCAGGATTCGAACCTGCGACCGTAGCAGTCGCGCGGTTCCGGACTGAGTGCCTAGAACCGCGAGACCACCGCGGCCTTCTTTCATTCGTCAGCGACTTGTATTTCTGTATTCCTGATTTTCCCGGAACATGTTTGTACTTCCTCCTTTCATCAATCAACTGAAGTATTTCTTCTGTTACCCATGGTTTCTTCGCAGCTACCTTCTTTGTACCTATGTTTTCCTTCCCAACTTCTGTGATGGCCCTTTTTAGAGATGTCCATTCCTCTTCAACTGTACTGCCCACTGCGCTATTCCTTATTGCTATATCTGTAGCGTTAGAGAACTTCAAACGTATCTCGTCATTCCTTAGTACTTCCGTACCCCACTTCTTTACGTATCGATTCTTCATGACTATGGTTTTGAACTTCAGCCCACTCTTCATCACTACTATATTGTGATCTGAATCTATATCTGCTCCTGGGTACGCCTTACAATGCAGTATCTGATTTCGGAATCTCTGTCTGACCATGATGTAATCTAATTGAAATCTTCCCGTATCTCCCGGCCGTTTCCAAGTATACCTCCCTCTCTTGTGATTCTTGAACAGGGTATTCGCTATTACCAGCTGAAACTTGTTACAGACCTCAATTAGTCTTTCTCCTCTTTCATTCCTTGTCCCAAGCCCATATTCTCCTGTAACCTTTTCTTCTACTCCTTTCCCGACAACTGCATTCCAGTCGCCCATGACTATTTGATTTTCGTCCCCCTTTACATACTGCATTACCCTTTCAATATCCTCATACACTTTCTCTATCTGTTCATCTTCAGGTTGCGACGTCGGCATATATACCTGAACTATCGATGTCGGTGTTGGTCTGCTGTCGATTCTGATTAGAACAACCCGGTCACTGAACTGTTCACAGTAACACACCCTCTGCCCTACCTTCCTATTCATAACGAATCCTACACCTGTTATACCATTTTCTGTTGCTGTTGATATTACCCAATAATCATCTGACCAGAAATCCTTGTCTTCCTTCCACTTCACTTCACTGACCCCTACTATATCTAGATTGAGCCTTTGCATTTCCCTTTTCAGATTTTCTAGTTTCCCTACCACGTTCAAGCTTCTGACATTCCACACCCCGACTCGTAGAACGTTATCCTTTCGTTGATTATTCAATCTTTTTCTCATGGTAACCTCCCCCTTGGCAGTCCCCTCCCCGAGATCCGAATGGGGGACTATTCCGAAATCTTTTGCCAATGGAGAGATCATCATGACACTTCTTCAATTACAGGCCACATGTCCTGTGGATACACGTTACGTGTCTTTAATGCAGTGGTTTCCATTGCCTTCTGCATCCTCATGTCGTTGATCTTTGCTGATTCTTCCGCCTTTAGGGGCAATTTTCCACCCCTAGGACAAGAGAGTGCCCTGAACCTCTATCCGCTTCTCCGCCCTCTTTGACAAGGCCGTTGGCAGAATGAGGCTGACTTCTTATGCCGGAAGTCTTCGGCCGTCAATGCTGATTATTTATCAAAATTTAGGCAGTGGCGGGGATCGAACGCGGGACCGAAGACGTTTTGATTATGAAGACGCTACCCCTAGACCACGGGTCCTGACTTTTACTGGTCGTTAAAAAGAAACAGCCCAACACAACACAATACTTAATCAGGCAGCCAATCGATCTAAATGCAGTACTTTATTAGTCATTAAAACAGCCAACCAGTACCTCGCTGTAAGGTCACGAGGGTGAGATGCTGTGTCAGCACGAACCTGATATAATTTTTGTAAGCAAACATTCTGCGTCATGAACAAAATTTCTGCCGTTTCATCAGTAAACTGATCTTACATGTATAAGCTCTCTCTCTCTCTCTCTCTCCCTCTCTCTCTCTCTTTCTCTCTCTATCTCTCTCTCTCTCTCACACACACACACACACACACACACACACACATTATGTCACATACGTGCATTGAGGAGGGAGAGAATGGGAGAAAATAAGTTCGCATACGAGAGGCAGTTCTAAATGTGTATCTATGCTTCCTCAACACTCCAAACTTTCTGACTAAGCATTTTGTTTCTTGCTAGATATCTCATCTAGCTGGCATTGACGTATCTCAATATGTTTGCTAATCACTGTTGGTTGTTGGTACAACTCTCAGCGTTATTACTTGGTGATCTGTCGGGTAATTTGTATGGCATGTATGAGACCATTTGTTACAATTCATGTAACATCGGTGATGCATAGGCCTATTTGTTCCACTTTCATGCAACTGTGATGATATATGAATCATGTCGTTACAACATTATTTGATAACTGGGATATTATTTGAATCCAGTAGGTGACACCTACAGTCAGTTTATCGCTGCTGGTATCAGATTACCTTTCAAGATCTAGTAGCTGACATCCACTGACAATGTGTGTGTCATTTTATGTATGACTGCAGGCTTTCATGGCCGTTGTCACTGAAGTAAAAATCTTCAGTGTTATTAGGCCGCATCATGTAACTACTAGCAGTAGTGGACACAAGATGATCCTGAGGAAGAACCCAGCAGAGGGGTTGAAACGTCGATCATTTTGGAAGAAACATGACGCAACCTAATAGCCAAGAAGATTTTAACTTCTGTGGGTCATTTTGCCACAAATGTGATGTAACAGGCGATTTGTGGAGGAATTTGTTACAATTCTGTTCTGCATGGGCAATTCATTTCTGTTTTGCTACATTCTATACAGGGTGTCACAGCTAACGTTACCGCTGGATATATTTCGTAAACGACATCAAATAATGACGAACCGATTCCACAAACCGAAAATGAGGAGAGGGGCTAGCGCAATTGTTTAATACAAACCATACAAAATGCACGGAAGTATGTTTTTCAACACAAACCTACGTTTTTTTTAATGGAACCACGTCAGTTTTGTTAGCACATCTGAACATATAGACAAATACGTAATCAGTGCCGTTTGTTGCATTGTAAAATGTTAATTACATCCGGAGATATTGTAACCTAAAGTTGACGCTTGAAACCTCCGACGTTCAGTTGCGTGTTGTAACAAACACGGGCCACGGTCGGCGAGCAGCATCTGCAGGGACATGTTTACGATGACGATGGTGTTTACGAGTGTGGCTGTAGTGCACTGTTGTAGTTTGGTCTAGCTGTCGCAGTGTCCGCATGTAGCGCTTGCTGCTATTGTTATTCTGCATTCGTCTCCGCACGCAGACCAACTGTAGTACACCGTGTTACCAGACGTCTGTGATAGTGTAGTGTTGTAGGAACTGTGACCATGGTGTATTCGAACTCTGAAAAGGCGGAGATGATACTCATCTATGGCGAGTGTCGACGAAATGCAGCTGAAGCCTGCAGGGTGTATGCAGAACGGTACCCGGACAGAGAGCATCCAACGCGCCGCACATTGCAAAGCATCGACCGCCAACTGTATGCAACAGGTGTGGTCGTAGCACGCAAACGGGTCCGTAACAGGCCCGTCATAGGAGAAGCGGGTGCAGTTGGTGTGTTAGCTGCTGTTTCCGTGGACCCACACATTAGTACACGGGACATTGAGATAGCCGGTGGACTGAGTCAAAGTAGTGTCATGCGCATACTGCATCGTCACCGCTTTCACCCGTTTCATGTGTCGCTACATAAGCAATTACATGGTGATGACTTTAATCATCGAGTGCAATTCTGCCAATGGGCACTAACAGAGAATACGTTGTAGTTCTACCTGTTCACCGATGAAGCGTGTTTCACAAATCCTCGCTGACTCAGACAGGTAAAGCGACTGCGACCGTGGACTGTGAATGTATGGTGCGGACTCATTGGTCCACACTTCATTGCAGGGGCCCAAACAGCTGCAACATACATCGCGTTTCTACAGAATGATCTGCCAACATTGCTCGAAAATGTCCCACTGGAAACGCGTCGACGTATGTGGTATCAGCATCATGGTGCACCTGCACATTCCGCAATTAACACTAGGCTGACTCTTGACAGGATGTTCGACGGGCGTTTTATAGGACGTGGAGGACGCATAAATTGGCCAGCCCGTTCTCCTGATCCTACACCTCTGGACTTCTTTCTGGGGGTACGTTAAAGGAGAATGTGTACCGTGATGTGCCTACAACCCCAGAGGATATGAAACAACGTATTGTGGCAGCCTGCGGCGACATTACACCAGATGTACTGCGGCGTGTACGACATTCATTACGCCAGAGATTGCAATTGTGTGCAGAAAATGATGGCCACCACATTGAACATCTATTGGCCTGATATGTCGGGACACACTCTATTCCACTCCATAATTGAAAACGGAAACCACGTGTGTACGTGTACCTCACCCCTCATGGTAATGTACATGTGCGTCAGTGAAAAAGACCAATAAAGAGGTGTTAGCATGTGGACGTTATGTGCTGTTCCAGTCTCTTCTGTAGCTAAGGTCCATCACCGTTCCCTTTGAATCCCTACGTAATTCGGTGCTCTCCGATACACACGATCGAACAGCGGAGGAGTGGTACTCAAGCGTCAACTTTAGGTTACAATGTCTCCGGATGTAATTAACATTTTACAATGCAACAAACGGCACTGATTACGTATTTGTTTATATGTTCAGATGTGCTAACAGAACTAACGGCGTTCCATTTAAAAAAACGTAGGTTTGTGATAAAGAACATACTTCCGTGCATTTTTTTATGGTTTTTATTAACCAATTACACTAGCCCCTCTCCTCACGTTCGGTCTGTGGAATCGATTCGTCAGTATTTGATGTGGTTTACGAAATATATCCAGCGGGAATGTTAGGTGACTCACCCTGTATAAGCATTGGGTAATGTGCTACAAATTTGCTGTAACATAATGATTGAAGGATTGCAAAGTATCACACAGACTGCATATATTAACTTGTAGGCAGAACACGACAAACTTTTTTTACTGGAAGGTGTAGTCAGTACCTCAGCGTGGAGTTGCTATAACGTTAGGGTGACTTTCAATATGAGTGCTGTAGTAAATTAATATGCGTCACTGGTTCATGTGCGTAGCGTCGAAAATGTTGTGGAAGCTGCACAATCAGTTTTCCAACGAGAAAGCTGCTTGTCATCTTCAGATGCTTACTGACGCGTATTACAGTGGCTCGCCAGTATATACAGTGGCTCCCTAGAAAAGGGCAGGGCCCAATCATAGAGCACAGCGAAATTCAGTGCCCTCTGCAGGAGAAACGGGCTATGACATTCGCATGCGCGACGTAGGAGAAGCACGGCAGCAAATCATGGCCCACAGCGTGCGTGGGCAGTATGTTGGCGCCCACTGTGATTGGCAAATTGAAGCGGAGGCGGCGCTAGCGGAACGAAAAAATTGCCATATATTGTGCGAGACGGGGCATCAGTGACGTCACTTTCGACGGCGAGGGTTTATAAGGACGCAGCAGCATTCAGACGACAGCATTAAGTGAAAAAGCGTTCCCCCACGTCAGGATATATCAGTATAAAAGGAGAGAAGGAAATCAAGTCTGTGGTGACTTAGTTAGGCTGCCCACTTACTGTGTCAGCCTTCCTAAGGCAAAAGACAACCATAAAATCTACAGCCGCTACCTTTCTACATCAGAGTGCGTATTGAAGATTATCGGTCCAAGGACGAGCCGACGCGGTGCAGAAACTCTCAACGCTTCGAGGATAGTGCAAATTATCGCCAGGTGCTATCCCGCTGCTTAAAGTGCGTTGGAGACCATCGAACGACAGACTGCAGCCTGCCCTGCACCTCCTAAGCAAAATTTGCTAACTGTGACAAAGACCAGCACTCCCCTGGAGATATAAATTCCAGTCGCAACAGCAGACTAAGAAACCGACAGTGAATATCGTTAAACAATCGACAATCGACAATGCCAACGACGACCAGCAAGATGGACTGTCAGCCACCCGAACAACAGCCATCCGGGCAGCCCCAAATATCAGCTACTCTACGGAGACTTCCAACACGCCGGATTTCACGATCCTATGCAGACACACCGTCGCCTAGTAAAGACCAACCTGCAACATTTGCTTCCACTACAGAAACCCTAGGCACCTTGACACCAGTCATATCGGACATCGCAGACCTGCTTGTACGACTTCAACAAAAACAGACAGGAATCCTCACTCTGGTGGAATGAATAATGAAGGCGTTTACCGCTCCTTAAGGAAGGGATAACGGCCGCAGAACACAATAATGTTGTAACGACATGATTCATATATCATCACAGTTGCATGAAAGTGGAACAAATAGGCCTATGCATCACCGATGTTACATGAATTGTAACAAATGGTCTCATACATGCCATACAAATTACCCGACAGCTGTGAGTACCGGGCGTGAGTCGTGCTTCGGTAGCTCAGTTGGTAGAGCACTTGCCCGCGAAAGGCAAAGGTCCCGAGTTCGAGTCTCGGTCGGGCACACAGTTTTAATCTGCCAGGAAGTTTCATATCAGCGCACACTCCGCTGCAGAGTGAAAATATCATTCTGGAAACATCCCCCAGGCTGTGGCTAAGCCATGTCTCCGCAATATCCTTTCTTTCAGGAGTGCTAGTTCTGCATGGTTCGCAGGAGAGCTTCTGTAAAGTTTGGAAGGTAGGAGACGAGGTACTGGCAGAAGTAAAGCTGTGAGTACCGGGCGTGAGTCGTGCTTCGGTAGCTCAGTTGGTAGAGCACTTGCCCGCGAAAGGCAAAGGTCCCGAGTTCGAGTCTCGGTCGGGCACACAGTTTTAATCTGCCAGGAAGTTTCATATCAGCGCACACTCCGCTGCAGAGTGAAAATATCATTCTGGAAACATCCCCCAGGCTGTGGCTAAGCCATGTCTCCGCAATATCCTTTCTTTCAGGAGTGCTAGTTCTGCATGGTTCGCAGGAGAGCTTCTGTAAAGTTTGGAAGGTAGGAGACGAGGTACTGGCAGAAGTAAAGCTGTGAGTACCGGGCGTGAGTCGTGCTTCGGTAGCTCAGTTGGTAGAGCACTTGCCCGCGAAAGGCAAAGGTCCCGAGTTCGAGTCTCGGTCGGGCACACAGTTTTAATCTGCCAGGAAGTTTCATATCAGCGCACACTCCGCTGCAGAGTGAAAATATCATTCTGGAAACATCCCCCAGGCTGTGGCTAAGCCATGTCTCCGCAATATCCTTTCTTTCAGGAGTGCTAGTTCTGCATGGTTCGCAGGAGAGCTTCTGTAAAGTTTGGAAGGTAGGAGACGAGGTACTGGCAGAAGTAAAGCTGTGAGTACCGGGCGTGAGTCGTGCTTCGGTAGCTCAGTTGGTAGAGCACTTGCCCGCGAAAGGCAAAGGTCCCGAGTTCGAGTCTCGGTCGGGCACACAGTTTTAATCTGCCAGGAAGTTTCATATCAGCGCACACTCCGCTGCAGAGTGAAAATATCATTCTGGAAACATCCCCCAGGCTGTGGCTAAGCCATGTCTCCGCAATATCCTTTCTTTCAGGAGTGCTAGTTCTGCATGGTTCGCAGGAGAGCTTCTGTAAAGTTTGGAAGGTAGGAGACGAGGTACTGGCAGAAGTAAAGCTGTGAGTACCGGGCGTGAGTCGTGCTTCGGTAGCTCAGTTGGTAGAGCACTTGCCCGCGAAAGGCAAAGGTCCCGAGTTCGAGTCTCGGTCGGGCACACAGTTTTAATCTGCCAGGAAGTTTCATATCAGCGCACACTCCGCTGCAGAGTGAAAATATCATTCTGGAAACATCCCCCAGGCTGTGGCTAAGCCATGTCTCCGCAATATCCTTTCTTTCAGGAGTGCTAGTTCTGCATGGTTCGCAGGAGAGCTTCTGTAAAGTTTGGAAGGTAGGAGACGAGGTACTGGCAGAAGTAAAGCTGTGAGTACCGGGCGTGAGTCGTGCTTCGGTAGCTCAGTTGGTAGAGCACTTGCCCGCGAAAGGCAAAGGTCCCGAGTTCGAGTCTCGGTCGGGCACACAGTTTTAATCTGCCAGGAAGTTTCATATCAGCGCACACTCCGCTGCAGAGTGAAAATATCATTCTGGAAACATCCCCCAGGCTGTGGCTAAGCCATGTCTCCGCAATATCCTTTCTTTCAGGAGTGCTAGTTCTGCATGGTTCGCAGGAGAGCTTCTGTAAAGTTTGGAAGGTAGGAGACGAGGTACTGGCAGAAGTAAAGCTGTGAGTACCGGGCGTGAGTCGTGCTTCGGTAGCTCAGTTGGTAGAGCACTTGCCCGCGAAAGGCAAAGGTCCCGAGTTCGAGTCTCGGTCGGGCACACAGTTTTAATCTGCCAGGAAGTTTCATATCAGCGCACACTCCGCTGCAGAGTGAAAATATCATTCTGGAAACATCCCCCAGGCTGTGGCTAAGCCATGTCTCCGCAATATCCTTTCTTTCAGGAGTGCTAGTTCTGCATGGTTCGCAGGAGAGCTTCTGTAAAGTTTGGAAGGTAGGAGACGAGGTACTGGCAGAAGTAAAGCTGTGAGTACCGGGCGTGAGTCGTGCTTCGGTAGCTCAGTTGGTAGAGCACTTGCCCGCGAAAGGCAAAGGTCCCGAGTTCGAGTCTCGGTCGGGCACACAGTTTTAATCTGCCAGGAAGTTTCATATCAGCGCACACTCCGCTGCAGAGTGAAAATATCATTCTGAAGACACCTCCGACTCTGCATTTGGAATGCCAATGGAGCAAGACGTAAATAAACTGAACTGAACCAATTTGTTAGTCGGAGCACAGCTTGGATGTAGTTCTAATATCGGAAACACACCTGACGGAGATGGCTAGTTTGACATTACATGACATGCGTCATTATAGGAGGGACCGGGTTGAACAACGAGGTGGCGGAATTGCAGTGTTCGTCAAAAACACCGTACGACATCGTCATGACCATCTACCACCCCTGGAATCACTGGAAGCCACAGCCGCCGGCCACGGTGGCCGAGTGGTTCTAGGCGCTTCAGTCAGGAAACGCGCGACTGCTACGGTCGCAGGTTCGAATCCTGCCTCGGGCATAGATGTGTGTGATGTCCTTCGGTTAGTTAGGTTTAAGTAGTTCTAAGTTCTAGGGGACTGATGACCTCAGATGTTAAGCCCCATTTTGCTCAGAGCCATATTTGAATCTACAGCCGTTACAGTCTTCACGGTAATAAGAAACATAACTCTGGTGGCGGTGTACGTTAGCCCCAAGAGACAGTTGATGGCCAGAGATCTTCAAGCTATCTTCGACCGATTCAGTAAAGTCTTGGTGGGAGGACACCTTAACTCCAAACATGAGGCTTGGCATTCAAGGAGGGCCAACCGAAAGGGAGCACTACTATAGATGTAGAGAGAGACCTTCATCTATGGGCCACGGGAACCAACACGCATCCCGGCAGTAAGACATGCAGCAACTGATATCTTTCGTCACCAGCATCAATTTGAAACAATCCCTCCTCATTGCAACGAAACCAAGCATCGTCGGAATACTCACAGAAATCGGTGGAAATTATACAGATATCTAGAAGATGGACGGATGATGCTTAGTTCGTTCCGGGAGCTGACGAATAGCGACAAGACCTCTTGGAAACGAGGATAGACGAAATGTTCCTCCAGACTAGGGAAGAGTGGCAACTTTTCAGAGCACCATGCCAACCGAGACCACTAAAGAGAGCAATACGCGGCCCCGATGGCCTCATATACGCACGCTTCGCCAAGCTGAATTGTATGTCGATGTATATGAACACAATATGGTAGCTCCGCCCCCACAGGATGCAAAGGACGCAACGGAAGTGGACCGTATCTGGCAGCGAATCGCCGACTTCCGTCAACCCACTACACGACACTACACGACAGATGCCTGTTGTTAGCACTTCCGCTGAAGTTAGAAAGCTCATTAGGAATACGCACAACTCCGCATCTGGCAAGGACTCTGTGACCTACGCCGAAGCATCTTCCAAGAAAGACCATCGTTCTCTTAGCTCGAATTATCAACAGCTGCTTACTCAACGGCTACTTCCCTGCAGCCTGGAATACGGTGAGGACGATTCCTATTCCAAAAAGTGGAAAAAACCCGACGCTGCCAGGCAGATAGCGATAAATTAGTCTGTTGCCCACGCTCGGTAAAATATTGGAACGGGTGCTACTACAGCGTCTCAAAGACTTTCTGGAAGAAAGTAACATTATCAGCCACGATAAGTTAGGCGTCCAACCACGGTTATCGGCGGAGCTTCAGGTGCTTCGGGTAACAAGAATCCATACAACTCAACCTGAGTAAACGAAACTCCGCAGTTGGAGTTTTTCTAAATATCGAAAAGGTGTACGATAGGGTGTGGCGTGACAAGCTTATAGTCAGACTAGTCTATCAAACCCGTCTCCCCGACAGTTACATCTAGCTGACTGATAGCTTTCTGCAGGCCAGTTTGTACAAATCGTTGTGGAGAAGTCATCATTGAAAACTGTCTCAGTTTGCATCCCACAGGGAGCGGTGATGTCGCCATGCCTGTTCAATTGGTATATAAAGACGCCGATGACACGACCTTCCTAATCTCTGTAAGGAACATCGGATAACATGTCAACAGGATGCAGCGACAACTTGCGTCACCAAACAGTGGGAAAAGAGCAATAAAATCAACCTAAACCCTACGAAAAATGCAGCAATATTACGAAGAAACGGCCGGAACTAAGGTTGCGACTTTCCGTCAAAGGATGGATAATATCCTGGACTACGACGACGAAATAACTGGGAGTGATAATGGATAAAGAGATGATTTTTACCCCACACATATAAGATAGGAAACTGAATACTATGAATATGATCCGGGCACTCATGCCGTTTTTCACGAGCGAAATTAAAACTTTATTTTTAGAGCAACGCTACAACCCCTCCCTGCCTTACGGCTCCACGTCTTGGGGTTCAAAATGTGACTCTAATACACGCAGTTTCAAACCACTACGAAACACGTGTTTGAAGTGGAGACTAGGTGCCCCAAGATGGGCCAGGACGAGAGAAATAGCCGAGCTGACGTCGCTGAGAAGATAAAAGGCCAGACAACTCGTCTTTTTCACAAATTAGACAAACATCGGGGAAATGTCCGCCAACTTTCGAATGTAGGCCAGGCTCTATCACAACAATGGCACAAATACAAGGTACCTCGAGCTATTATTGCACACCCACAGGACCATCAAAGATGATGCAATGTTCAGTTATTCGGTATCTTACATATAACTAGTTACTGTCAGTCACCCGTACGACTACCTAACCAACACCCTGAAGGGTCTCGGACCCACAGACAGCTTAAGTCCATTTGCTAGAGAACACAAAATACAATGAAACAATTTCCCACACCTTGTCACCCCAGAAGACAATCTTCGGACATAGCATGCAAAAAATAAATAAATAAATAAAAATAAATAAAAAAAATGAAATCGAACGACAGTCGACCAACCTTCTATGGCAGAGCAGATCTCTGTCGAACTCGTGGGCAGTTAACTTCCTGACGCGGCTTGAGGTACAAGAATATTTCATTAATGGATATTGCCTTGAGAGCACGTATTCGTACAGGTATCAAAGTCATTTAAGAAAGTTATCATTGGTATTTTTACAATTTAATTTTGGTTCTTGAACTTTTTTATTTCTGTCGTTGCTACCTCGTTGTATATTTCGAAATGTAGGAGGCAAGAAGTGCATCCTGGTATTATACTCTTTTTAGTCTGAGCATATCGCGTTCTTTTTTTGTTCTAACGTCGTTACGTGCCTGAGAATTTTGAACATCGTGGACTAAGTGACATTGTCGCAAATCCTAGGTCAAGAAATGGAATGATAACGACTTCTTGTATTTAAAATCTTGTTTTATCAAGCGCAACGGCAAAAAAGCCTCTCTGGTGGCTTTTCCTTTTCGAAAGCCAAACTAACAGTCATGTAATAAATCTTTATTTCCTTCTAGCATTCTACTGTATATCTTTCCCGCGATTTCGATAGTTCTTGCACTTATCTGTTGTGTTGTTATCTTCTGAATTGTGTGGATGCATATCTCCAGTCTCATAGTTTTGCGAATGGAATAGTGTTACGCTGCTACTGTCCTAATGACTTTAGATATTCGGAAGAAATGTTATCGATCCCTTATTTTATCCAACCCGTTTAGCTCATTTGATGGAAAATTCATAAAATTTCTGTTAGTTCTAATACTGTATTAATAGTGTCTTCCGTATCGACTTCCTACATTAACATGAAAGAGACAATTCCTCCTTTAATGTGCTGCTTCCACCTGTCCGCTCTTTCCCCCACATGTGTGTGTTTTCCATTGTAAATATTGACGCCCTTTCTTTTAATTTCAACGATTGTAGTTCGGTGCATTGTAAATGATTGTAAATGCGGACTCAGTTCTTCCGACGACATTTTATTTTTTGATTTCTTCGTATTTTTCCTGCAGTCATTTCTCGTTGACTTCCATGCACTTAACTACTTATTTCATTCCCAAGTGAATTCTAATGCAATTTTTTTGTCTGTAGCTGAACATAGCTGAACATCTCTGGGACAGTGGTCTACATTATTCCACGATCTGTTCCGGATTGTCGACATTACTTGCCATGTGTTTTCACAGTAGAAAATAGACAGTCTTCATTGTGTCAAAAAAAACACTTGGATGAATCGTAAACATATTTCTCAGTCATGCCTTATTTTCTGTACACTTTTACTGATGCGTCTCCATCGCATCCACAAATGTTTAACGTGTGTTTCCATTTGTATACGGGACCAATCACTGAAGTACATAGAAAACACCACCTAAACTGGAAACAAGGAAATACTTTAATTTTCTTCATTTGTGTGGCCATACTGTCCGTAGTTGCTTAAATTCTTCAGAGTATTTTCGTTCTGTTGCTGCAACTACATAAAATCCGCTTATTTTCACCAGAGGCGGATCGCTTTATTGAGGTAAAGCGCCATCAGTGGCGGTGATTTCCACTTGAGTTCTCGCATGCATCGGAAAATGCAGTCTGCTAGCACACCATTGATGTTTTTCTCCTTTAGACACTGACAATTCTGACCTAAAGTTCAGTTGCTCTGCAGCATTATGCTTTTTTCTTTTACTCACAGCACACTTTTTTGCACACCAGAAAACAGTGATGTGCGCAAAAGCGTGCTGTGAAAACAATAAAAAATGCATAGTGGTGAAGAGCAACGGCACATTATGTCACAAAAATCAGTGTGTAAACGAGAAAAACGTTAGTGCTGTGCTGGCAGACGGAATTTCCCGATGCAGGCGAGATATCAAGCGGAAACTATCACCACAGATAAGCTGTACCTCAATAAAGCGAACTGCCTCTGGTGAACAGACACATTTCTTGTAGTTACAAAGACAAAACGAATATACCCTCAGGAAACTTAATTTTCACCACCGCCTGCTTTCATCAAACATCATCATATTTGGAAAATATTTCGAGTAGATTTCCTCACCATCTTATACTTCTAGGTGGAGATTTTAATTTGCCGGATATAGACTGGGAGAGTCAAACGTTCATAACGGGTGGTAGGGACAAGGAATCCAGTGAAATTTTTTTAAGTGCTTTATCTGAAAACTACCTTGAGCAGTTTAGCAGAGAACCGACTCGTGGCGATAACATATTGGACCATCTGGTGACAAACAGACCCGAACTATTAGAAACAGTTAACGCAGAACAGGGAATCAGCGATCATAAAGCGGATACTGCATCGATGATTTCAGCCGTAAATAGAAATATTAAAAAAGGTAGGAAGATTTTTCAGTTTAGCAAAACTGACAAAAAGCAGATTTCAGAGTACCTGACTGCTCAACACAAAAGTTTCGTTTTAGGTACAGATAGTGTCGAGGATCAGTGGACAAAGTTCAAATATGCATTAGATGAGTATGCGCCAAGCAAGATCGCAAGAGATGGAAAAGATCCACCGTGGTACAACAACCGAATTAGAAAACTGCTGCGGAAGCAAAGGGAACTTCACAGCAAACATAAACATAGCCAACGCCTTGGAGACAAACAAAAATTACGCGAAGCGAAGTGTAATGTGAGGAGGGCCATGCGAGAGGCGTTCAATGAATTCGAAAGTAAAGTTCTATGTACTGACTTGGCAGAAAATCCTAACAAATTTTGGTCTTATGTCAAAGCCGTAGGTGGATCAAAACAAAATGTCTAGACACTGTGACCAAAATGGTACTGAAACAGAGGATGACAGACTTAAGGCCGAAATACTAAATGTCTTTTTCCAAAGCTGTTTCACAGAGGAAGACTGCACTGTAGTTCCTTCTCTAGAGTGTCGCACAGAGGGATAGAGAAACAATTAAAATCGCTCAAAAGAGGAAAGGCCGCTGAATCTGATTTGATACCAGTTCGATTTTACACAGAGTACGCGAAGAAACTTGCACCCCTCCCCCCCCCCCCCTCCTTCTTGCAGCGGTGTACCGTAGGTCTCTAGAAGAGCGTAGCGTTCCAGAGGATGGAAAAGGTCACAGGTCATTTCCGTTTTCAAGAAGGGACGTCGAACAGATGCGTAGAACTATAGACCTGCATCTCTAACGTCGATCAGTTGTAGAATTTTGGAACACGTATTATGTTCGAGTATAATGACTTTTCTGGAAACAAGAAATCTGCTCTGTAGGCATCAGCATGGGTTTCAAAAAAGACGATCGTATGAAACCCAGCTCGCGCTATTCATCCACGAGACTCAGAGGGCCATAGACACAGGCTTCCAGGTAGACGCCGCGTTTCTTGACTTCCGCAAGGCGTTCGATATAGTTCCCCACAGTCGTTTAATGAACAAAGTAAGAACATATGGACTACCAGACCAATTGTGGGATTAGATTGAAGAGTCCCTAGATAACAGAACGCAGCATGTCATTCTCAATGGAGAGAAGTTGTCCGAAGTAAGAATGATTTCAGGTGTGCCGCAGGGGAGTGTCGTAGGACCGTTACTATTCACAATATACATAAATGACCTTATGGATGACATCGGAAGTTCACTGAGGCTTTTTGCGGATGATGCTGTAGTATATCGATTGGTTGTAACAATGGAAAATTGTACTGAAATGCAGGAGGATCTGCAGCGAATTGACGCATGGTGCAGGAAATGGCAGTTGAATCTCAATGTAGACAAGTGTAATGTGCTGCGAATACATAGAAAGAAAGATCCCATATCATTTAGCTACAATATAGCAGGTCAGCAACTGGAATCAGTTAGTTCCATAAATTATCTGGTAGTACGCATTAGGAGTGATTTAAAATGGAATGATCAAATAAAGTTGATCGTCGGTAAAGCAGATGCCAGACTGAGCTTCATTGAAAGAATCGTAAGAAAATGTAATCCGAAAACAAAGAAAGTAGGTTACAGTACGCTTGTTCGCCCATTGCCTGAATACTGCTCAGCAGTGTGGGATACGTACCAGATAGGGTTCATAGAAGAGAGAGAGTAGATCCAATGGAGAGCAGCGCGCTTCGTTACAGGATCATTTAGTAATCGCGAAAGCGTTACGGAGATGATACATTAACTCCAGTGGCAGACTCTGCAGGAGAGACGCTCAGTAGCTCGGTACGGGCTTTTGTTGAAGTTTCGAGAACATACCTTCACCGAGGAGTCAAGCAGTATATTGCTCCCTCCTACGTATACCTCGCGAAGGGACCATGAGGATAAAATCAGAGAGATTAGAGCCCACACAGAGGCATACCGACAATCCTTCTTTCCACGACCAGTACGAGACTGGAATAGAAGGGAGATTGGTTCAAATGGCTCTGAGCGCTATGGGACTTAACATCTGAGGTCATCAGTCCCCTAGAACTTAGAACTACTTAAACCTAACTAACCTAAGGACAGCACACACATCCATGCCCGAAGCAGGATTCGAGCCTGCGACCGTAGCGGTCGCGCGGTTCCAAACTGAAGCGCCTAGAACCGCTCGGCCACACCGTCTGGCTTAGAAGGGAGAACCGATAAAGGTACTCAAGGTACCCTCTGCCACACACCGTCAGGTGGCTTGCGGAGTATGGATGTAGATGTAGATGTACATCATGTGACATATGCCTGACTTGCTGTTAAATTTTTTGGCACTGTAATTAATGGCGTTATATGACGAGGCCTGGTGTAGAACATATTTCCGAAACTGTTTTAATATAAGCGAAATGACTCAACTACTTCTCAGACGCGTCACCTCATGATGTTAGGAGGACGAAATGGGTGGTGAAAGATGAAGAATTTTCTCAGCAGCAACAAAAACGATAATTCCTGTACTCTTCAATGTATCAACAGATGTGGCAGCACAATCCTGAACGTGCCTATAAACCAGTCGCTAACTTATTGAGACGGACATTGCAAAACTGACATCAAACCACAAACGCCCTGAACACAACATCGATCTTTCAAAGTTATTGTTAGTATCCACAAAGAGTTATAATTGACATGAGCTTTTAGTTACGCCATTTTGAGATTAATTTCTCGGAGAATATATTTAATTCCGACTCATCAGTTTTAGCCCGTTTTACGAGGTTACTGTTGGTAGCTCTGACCCAAACTTGACCCCGGTAGCAAATTTCAGGGTCCGGGCACCGGCAGCATAGCCAGCGGACTAGTGTAATTAAACTCGGCATTTCGGCCTCAGACCTTTGAGGCCGGAGGCGAACTTCTCAACTGGCCCTCTGTTCTGGTAAGTAGGTAAACATTTCGTGTGGAATTAATACGCCGGAATTAATTACGCTCACTCGCCACCCATCTGGCTACGGCCTACTACGAAACCTCAGTTTGTGTTTACAGAATGGCCTCAGCCAGTAGGCTGAAATAATGTTTTCTTCCTCGTCGTAGAGGTAGCGTGATCCCCAAACGTTATTAGTGCTCTCCTGGAAAGAACACCCATTTTCCAATGAATAAACAAATGTGATACTTTGGTGAACGTGTAGTGTGCTTCAGAAGTATCAGAATCCAAATGTAAGCGAATGAAGAAAATGTAATGCTGTCAATAGGCAGCTGTGAAATTTAACACTGAATAAAACATTCTGGAAAGTTTAATCTCAACACTGGGAAAGAAGTCGTTTCGAAGATCGCTTCAGCACTTTTGTAGCCGCATATGGTACCCATATTCGTTTTGCCATGAATTCCTTAGTTCGCTTTAGATAAATGAAGGATTGGTCTTCCAAAACGGCCGTCGACGAATTCCTGCCTCCTCTTTCACCAGTATCCGCTTGTGTTACGTCTCTGAGTATGTTGGCTTAGTGAACGTTGAACTTTACGAGGGCCATATTAAAAGTCGTTTGCATGTTACTGTTAAAATTTCATTTCCAACAATGTAATAAGATTCTATAATGGGGCGTAATCAGCTTCTGCCAGGTGAGAAAAGAGAATTCTTGCAAAATGGCCACCAATGTTTCGTTTCAAAACCGTGCTGTCATAGAATTCCTTGTTAGAGAGGAAAATGTTATCATAAATTTACCTAAGATTTCAAGGTGGATAAAAGAGTAACCCGAGCGTTTCTAGCGCTACAGTCTGGAACCGTGCGACCACTACGGCCGCAGGTTAGAATCCTGCCTCGGGCATGGATGTGTGTGATGTCCTTAGGTTCGTTAGGTTTAAGTAGTTCTAAGTTCTAGGGGACTGATGACCTCAGATGTTAAGTCCCGGCAGACCGGTATGGCCGAGCGGTTCTAGGCGCTTCAGTCTGGAACCGCGCGTCCGCTACGGTCGCAAGTTCGAATCCTGCCTCGGGCATGGATGTGTGTGATGTCCTTAGGTTAGTTAGATTTAAGTAGTTCTAAGTTCTAGGGGACTAATGACCTCATATGTTAAGTCCCATAGTGCTCAGAGCCATTTTGTTAAGTCCCATAGTGCTCAGTTCCACTTTTGAAAAGAGTATCCGAGATGATCCTTGAAGAGCTCGAACTGCATCCACAGAATGCAACAAGGAAAGAGCTGATGAGCTGCTTGGCGAAATCAGACTTGTCACATTGAATGGATTCGCTGAAGAACTTGAAATAGAACTCACTGAAGTGCAATAAATGATTCAAAGTGTAGGTTACAAAAAGTTCATACTCTTTGGGTACCACATTTCTTTACCAAAGATCACAAAACGCCATAGGAGAACCATCACCCAAACTACTCTCCAGAGATTTCTAAACGGGGGCAATGATTCTTTGTTGGTGACTGTTATAATACATGGTGAAAGTGGGTTCCACCATTATGAGCCTGAAATAAAACGCCGAATATGGAATGGCACCACTTGAATTCACCATCGAAGAAGAAAGTGAAAACTGTGTGTGGCACCTTAACACATCGATCACACAGCAATCTTACGATAGGTAATAATTTCTTACTGATTGTGAGTCATCGCTTCCACAGCTATTCAATTATCTTCAGGCGAGTATGTTGCATTGGAGATAATCAGTTCACATCTCTAACCGTATATCAGAAATTGGAGTGGAGGCCCATGCGCAAAGGCAACAGCTGTATCAGCGACTTCTGTCGACTTCCTACGCTCGTCAAGTATTCCTCTACGTCGTACAGGCACATGCAAATGGTGATATTGCATGCCCTCTCTCTGTCGCAAAGCAGGCAGGCGGAGACAATATATTGCTGTAAATTAAATAAAATTCATTGTCGTTTGACAAGTAATTGGTCGAGAAATGTTTTCCTTCTGAAGATATTAAAGAAATGACGCTCTTCCATTACTTATCCAGCTGAAAGCCGCCATCAAGAATAATAAGACTGCCAAACATTTCCATTAAGGGCTTCAGAAATGAATCGCAGTAGGATCTCATCGCGGCCACGATATCCGTGCCATAATTCTCCATGGAATGTGATGTGGAGATACAATGCTCAGCTACTGCCGTCTTACTAAACTGCGAAAGGCGGCTGTAACGATCTTGTTCAATTCACCTTTCACGCACTGTGCGTGTTGTCTGACTAATTTCGTCTTTGCCACCCTAGTAAGGTATTCTGTAGATTCCAGCCCTCCGCAACCCCGGACCATCCTTTGCCGAGCGGAGAAGGGCACAAGTATCTATAGGTAGGCGGAATATTACTTTGACATGAAGTTATTTTCAAGTTTGTGCCTGATATGGACGAAATATTGTCGGCATATGGGAGCAGTGCCGTGGACTTGGACCGCTCCTCCTGCTGTTGATCTTACAGGTGGCCACGTCTCTATATTACAAAAGTGGTATCTACATGTTGGCAGAAGACTTTAGGTTTAAGTTCTGCCGAATCTAGTGCCCTGTGTTCAAAATATTCTATAGAAAACTGCTACCAGAAGGAATTACGGACTACCCATAGCAATACCATCAGTTTGATCTAAATACTCATTGAATAACAGTAGGGTGAACAAAGGACACGAAGAAATAGCGCTGTTATATCGGCTTCTTAGAGCTGATAAGTGGCAATAAATCCATGAGAGAGACCCTAGTGAAGAGTGCGGGGGTTTCGAAACTAACCAATAAGTCCGACTCACTGAGTCGAAGTAACTTCAGTCTATTAATAAAGTCACCGGAGTTGTGAAAATGATACGGTGACGGTATAAATGCAAGTCATGCGCCAGTGCGCCGATATTTCTCACAATAGTAGGTAATGGAAGATTGTTTTCGTGACGCCATGGAAGACTACTTAATGTTATTGTAACAGAAGTTTGAGGTCATAGTCTTTGAGCAACTATTAGCGGAAAGGAAGAAGAATTCAACAATACGACGTTTTCCTTTCTACCGTCGCTGTGGAGTCGGCATCATCCTTCTTCTAAGTTGGTTCAGTCAGCAAGCTACAAATATCCTGACCACTGATCTGACATGGTGAAGCACAGTGACGTGTTCCTCATCCGCTGGAGGGATCACCGTGGACGATCCTCTCGCAGATTGCGTAGTGGGGCCCTTTCTCTGGAGGAAATATTACTCTTCTGAGTTCGAGCTCTCGTAAGTGCGTGACATGTTTCACGTCTTAGTGTTTCTTCTGCAGCGTCACTGGGAAGGGGTCTAACAGCTTCTTCAACGGAACTAATAAAATCAGTCGAAGTCAAGGTTCTAGGCTTAGGCTTGAAGTTCAAGCGTTTCCCAAGCACTGAGAGCGATGCATTGTTCGAAACCTTATCCATGAAATTGACTACACGGATTCAAAAAGCGTCTTCTTGAGGTAACGTTGCAGACAGGCGGGCAAGCTTCGAAGACTGTCTTGAAGCAGACTACTTACACATTCAGTGCGACGTGGCCCAGGTCACGTCGTCGACCCAATCGCAGGAGATAGATGAGAGTTGGGAATCAATCTATATTTGCAGATAAAACAGCTGTTTTGAAATTGTTTCCAGTTCAAGGAGAGTAAAACGAATCCCGTCGGTCACTTGGGCTAGGCTTGCCTTACGTGTGATGAACTTCGCAGTGGGGATCCTGTAAAAAGGTGTCGCTCTGACGAACTTAGGAATGAATCCATTCTTCATGCATTTCAGTACGAAACACAAATAACTTAAAAACTTCGCCTATTACGTGACGTATCCAACCTCGGGATGTGTGATACCATCTCCTCGCCGACGAGGTATCTGACGTGATTAGTTAAATCTGTATCTACCTCTAGATGGGCACTCTGCAAATCACACTTAAGTGTCTGACAGAGGGTTCATCGAAATACCTTCATAATAATTTTCTATTATTTAAATCTCGAAGAGCATGCAGGAGAAACGAACTCCTATTTCTTCCATGCCCGCTCTGATTTCCCTTATTTTATTATGACGTTCGTTTTTTCATATTTAGGTCGTCATCAAAAAAATATTTTCACGTTTGAAGGAAAGTTGGTGAATGAAACATTATGAGGCGCAACAAGAAACGCCATTATTTTAATGATATAAACCCCAAATCCTGTATTATGTTCATGACACTCTGTCCCCTATTTCTCGATGATAGAAAACGTGTGCGCTTCTTTGAATATCAGGATGTACTCCGTGTTCTGCCAATATAAACCAGTCTTTGTTTCTCCTTCCCCACAACATTTCGATGTGTTATTTCTAAGTTAAGCTGTTCGTAACCTTAATTACTAGGTATCTTACTGAATTTATGGCATTTACATTTGATGGATTTATCGCGTAAACGAAGTTTAATGGATTCCTTTTAACACTCATGTAGCTGACCTCACATTTTTCGTTATTTATGGTCACTTGCCAATTTTCGCACCAGACAGATATCTTCTCTAAATCGTTTTTCAATTAGTTTTGATCTTTTGATGACTTTACTAGTCGACAAACGACACCATAACGTGCAAATAATCCAAGATGGCTAACTAAGGTTGTCTGTCGGCCGGAGTGGTCGAGCGGTTCTAGGCGCTACACTGTGGAACCGCGCGACTGCTACGGTCGCAGGTTCGCATCCCAACTCAGGAATTGATGTGTGAGATGTCCTTAGGTTAGTTAGGTTTAAGTAGTTCTAAGTTCTAGGGGACTGATGACCTCAGATGTTAAGTCCCATAGCATTCACAGCCATTTGAACCATTTTCTTGGGGTTGTCTCCTAAATGGTTCATACACGTCTAGCAAAGATCCTACAGCACTACCCGGAGTAGCGCCGGAAATCAGTTCTGTTTTCCTCGATGACTTTCCGTAAATTACTACGATATGTGACTTCTCTGACTGGAAATCACGATTCCAGTCCCACAATAGAGACGATGTTCCACAAGCACCCAATTTCGCTACAAGCCACTTGTGTGGTACAGGGTCAAAAGTCGTCTGGAAATCTAAAAATACGGAATCTATCTGAAATCTCTTGTCAATGGCACTCAATATTTCGTGTGAGTAAAGAGCTAGGTACGATTCGCAACAATGGCGTTTTCTTAATTTGTGTTGCCTGTGTGCCAATAGACCATTACTTTCTTGGTAATTCATAGTATTTGAACACAACAAATGTTCCAAAATCCTGCTGCATATCGACGTTAATGATATGGGGCTGTAAATCGGTGGATAACTCCTATTCCCTTTCTTGAACGTTGGTGTGACCGGTCCAACTTTCCAGTCCTTGGGTGTGGATCTTTCATCAGAGATTGTTAAGTACGGAGCTATTGCACCAGCATACTCTGAAAGGAACGTAACTGGTATACAGTCTGGACCGGAAGACTTGCATTTATCAAGTGATTTAAGTTGCTTCACTACTCCGAGGATACCTAATTGTAAGTTACTCATGTTGGCAGTTGTTCTTGATTCGAATCCTGGAATATGTCCTTGGTGAAGGAATTTCGAATGGCTATGTTTAGTAATTCTGCTTTAGCATCACTGTCATCGATAGTACTTCCACTGATATTGCGCAAAGAGGGTATTGATTGTGTCTTGCCACCAGCAAGCTTTACGTAAGACCATACTCTGTTAAGATTTTCTAACAGGCTTCGAGACGAAGTTTCACTGTGGAAACCAATTATAAGCATCTTGCATTGAAGTGCGCACTAAATGTCAAGCTTCTGTACGAGATCGCCAGTCTTGGGGATTTTTCGTTCGTTTAAATTGGGCACGCTTTTATCGTTGTTTCAGCAACAGTTGTCTGACTTGTTTTGTGTACGAAGGGGGATCAGCACGTCGTTTGTTATTTTATCTGGTGTAGCTCTGTCAATTGCTCTCGAAACCTTTTCCTTGAATTCAAGCGAAATCTGGCCTACGCTTACACTGTTAATTTAAAGGAGTGAAGATTGCCTTTCAGGAGGGCGTAAAGCGAATTTGTAACCACTTTGTTGAACATATAAATTGTTATTTTATTTTGGAGAATTTGGGAGCTATGGTAATTAGTCTCGTTACGACATCAGCGTGTCCCGCAGCTCGTGGTCTAGTGGCTATCTTTGCTACCTCTGGATGACGTCTCGGGTTCACTTCCCGTAGGGTTGGGGATTTTCTCTGCACAGGGACTGGGTATTTGTGTTGTCCTCATCATTTCATAATCATCAGCATTCGTGACAGTGACCAGATTGGAGGGTGTAAAAAAAAAACTGGACTGTATAAAACTTGGGACTTTTCACGGACGCTGATGACGGCGCAGTTGAGCGCCCAACAATCCAAACATCATCAGCGTGTTCAGTAATCCCTGTATGCGTTTCGATGCTCGTTATTAGCTCAGAATTATTTGTTCCTAAGAGGTCAAGTGTGTTTTCACAACCGTTTAGTATTAGAGTTGGCTCATCAACTAATTGCTGGAAATAATTTTCAGAGAAAGTGTTTAGCACAATTTCGGCTGATATTCTATGCGCACTTCCTGATTTGAACATGCATTTCGGCCAACACATATTGTTATGATTCGGGGACTTGTTTGAAATTAGATTCAAGCTTTTTTAATCCTGTCATCAATTGAATCATCTCAGTTGAGAAGCTGATGAAAGGATCCAATTATTACTTCATTCCGACTGCCAAGAATAATCTCTACCCATACTAAATCACAGGAAATATCTACTTCAATTTTGCTACAAGATAAACAACTTCTTACTGCAACAATCCTGTCACTGCCAAGTGCCTATAGTCTATCCTTTCTGAACACCGATAGGTGCTTCGCGAAAGTTTCGTGTCAACGTATCTCCGGCTTTCGCCAGCTCTCAGTGCCTATAAAAATTGAGCCTCAGTGCATTTTGTCTGAGCTTGGAGCTCTTGTACTTTCCCAATACAGTTACGACAATTTGCTACTGTTATACCGATGACTCTTAGATCGACGTTTTTCCTGCGTTCGACCTGCACCCTTTGATACTGAAGCCTCCTTGTGCTCCCCGGAGACCCTATAACAAAAAAAAAAAAAAAATAAAAAAAATAAAAAAAATAAAAAATAAAAATTTGAAAAAAAAAACGCCCAGTCCACGCAACACAGCCAACACTACCCGTTGCGAGTTAACACATGCGGTTCCTCTTCGTCGAAATTTCATGGCTGAAACTCGTCTAGGAGTTGAACCGCATGTGTCGCATTACACGCCCTAAATTAGACGCTTGTGACCCTTTGATAAAATTATCTGGCTAATGGCAGGTTTGCGAAATACAAAGTTAACATAACATATAATAACAGCAATAATAATGAAACTTCCTGGCAGATTAAAACTGTGTGCCCGACCGAGACTCGAACTCGGGACCTGTGCCTTTCGCGGGCAAGTGCTCTACCATCTGAGCTACCGAAGCACGACTCACGCCCGGTCCTCACAGCTTTACTTCTGCCAGTATCTCGTCTCCTACCTTCCAAACTTTACAGAAGCTCTCCTGCCCGAGTCTCGGTCGGGCACACAGTTTTAATCTGCCAGGAAGTTTCATATCAGCGCACACTCCGCTGCAGAGTGAAAATCTCATTCTGGAGCAATAATGATATCGGGAACTAAATTAACGACCCATAAAAGATGTAGACCACACAGCGGTGATTTGGTTAGAATAATGCATATTCAGAAGGCCACCTAATAGCGAAAGTGGTCGTATTTAGACTTACTGTTACACTCGAGCGCATATCGTTTTGACACAGTCCGATCATTCTCAGTCTCATCGCGAAATGCAAGTTATCTACGTGAAAAGCTAGAGTTCACACCAGGCGCGCGGCTGCTCACCGCTAAGAGAATAAGTCCCGCGATACCATACAACGCAAAATTTTCCAAGTCGTTTCACTTCCTACCTGATTAAAGACCGAGTGGCGCTTTCGCGTCTCAATCCCAACTGTCCCCTTTGGTGTCTCGACCAGAACTGTCCGTTTTCGCGTCTCCATCCGAACTCTCCCGTTTGGTGTCTCGACCTGAACTGCACTCTGTCCGTCTCCGACCGCATTACCCGTGCGCCGAATACAGGGTGGTCCACTGATCGTGACCGGGCCAAATATCTCACGAGCTAAGCGTCAAACAAAAAATCTACAAAGAACGAAATTTGTCTAGCTTGAAGGGGGAAACCAGATGGCGCTATGGTTGGCCCGCTAGATGACGCTGCCATAGGTCAAACGGATATCAACTGCGTTATTTTAAATAGTAAACCCCATTTTTTATTACATATTCGTGTAGTACGTAAAGAAATATGAATGTTTTGGTTGGACCACTTTTTTCGCTTTGTGATGGATGGCGCTCTAATAGTCACAAACATGTTGCTCACAATTTTAGACGAACAGTTGGTAACAGGTAGGTTTCTTAAATTAAAATACAGAACGTAGGTATGTTTGAACATTTTATTTAGGTTGTTCCAATGTGATACATGTACCTTTGTGAACTTATCATTTCTGAGAACGCATGCTGTTACAGTGTGATTACCAGTAAATACCACTTTAATGCAATAAATGCTCAAAAGTATGTCCGTCAACTTCAATGCATTTGGCAATACGTGTAACGACATTCCTCTCAACAGCGAGTAGTTCGCCTTCCGTAATGTTCGCATATGAATTGACAATGCGCTGACGCATGTTGTCAGGCGTTGTCGTTGGATCACGATAGCATATATCCTTCAACTTTCCCCACAGAAAGAAATCCGGAGACGCCAGATCCGGTGAACGTGAGGGCCATGTTATGGTGCTTCGACGACAAATCCACCTGTCATGAAATATACTATGCAATACCGCTTCAACCGCGCGCGATCTAAGTGCCGGGCATCCATCACATTGGAAGTACATCGCCATTCTGTTATGTCGTGAAACATCTTGTCGCTAAATAGAACGCGTGCAATAAAACTGTTATCACTCAGTAACTTTTGTGCCCAGTGGCAGAACTGTACACGACGTTCGGAGTCGTCACCATGCAATTCCTGGTGCATAGAAATATGGTACGGGTGCAATCGATGTTGATGTAGCATTCTCAAAACCTACGGTTTCAGATTCCCGATTCCCGCGCAATTTGTCTGATACTGATTGCGACAACAGCTAAAACACCTACTTGGGCATCATCATTTGTTGCAGGTCGTGGTTGACGTTTCACATTTGGTTGAAAACTTCCTGTTTCCTTAAGTAACGTTACTATCCGGCGAAAGGTCTGGACTCTTGGATGATGTCGTCCAGTATACCGAGCAGCATACACAGCACACGGCCGTTGGGCATTCTTATCACAACAGCCATACATCAACACGATATCGACCTTTTCCTCAATTGGTAAACGGTCCGTTTTAACACGGGTAATGTGTCACGAAGCAAATACCGTCCACCGGCGGAATGTTACGTGATACCACGTACTTATACAGCACCATCTATCACAAAGCGAAAAAAGTGGTTCAAATAAAACATTCATTTGAGACCTTAACTTTTCCCGGCGGATTGAATGTTCAAATAACTTACGGGTTTGCTGCCGGGTGACGTCGACCACCGCCGATATTTCGACAGGAACGCATCCTGTCATTCGCAAGGCACAACAGTTGTGCCTTGAGAATGGCAGGGTGTACTCCCGCCGAAATATCGGCGGTGGTCGACGACGTCACCCGGCACCAAATCCGTAAGTTATTAAAACATTCATAATTCTTGACGTACTGCACTAATGTGTAATAGAAATTGCGGTTTCTGTGGTGTCACCGCCAGACACCACACTTGCTAGGTGGTAGCTTAAATCGGCCGCGGTCCAGTAGTACATGTCGGACCCGCGTGTCGCCACTGTCAGGATCGCAGACCGAGCGCCACCACAAGGCAGGTCTCGAGAGACGTACTAGCACTCGCCCCAGTTGTACGACGACGTTGCTAGCGACTACACTCACGAAGCCTTTCTCTCATTTGCCGAGAGACAGTTAGAATAGCCTTCAGCTAAGTTAATGACTACGACCTAGCAAGGCGCCATTAACCATTTGTACCATTGCATGTACCTCAAGATAGAGTCTCACTTGTATCATCCAGGATGCTGTATACCAAAGGACAATATAAAAGTTAAGTGTTCTAGTAGCTACGTTCTTTTCTTTATCACATTCATTACGAATCCTGTTCCAGACTTAACGCCAGGCGGCGTGAGTTGACGCGTGCCCTTTCGGCTACTTCACTGTGGACTGGCTGCCTTGTCAGTCCACTACAGTTTCTATTATAAAAAAACGTAGTTGATATCCGTTTGACCTATGGCAGAGCCATCTAGACGGCCAGCCACAGCGCCATCTGGTTTCCCCCTTGAAGCTAGACGAGTTTCGTTCATTGTAGTTTATTCATTTGATGCTTATTTCGTGAGATATTTGGCCAGATCACTATCAATGGACCACCCTGTATACTCGCTCAATTGTCTAGCGCAGTTTCCTTTCTTGAAGTCGTCTATCTGGTTGGCTACAGCATATTCTACATTACTTTACATTTTAACACGTTTAAATAATAAAAGCTTGATCACTTTCACGTTCTAAATAAAGTAACAATAATATCCCATAATAAAAGTTAACTTCTTCTACATAAAATCAATACAATTTCCTTCTTAGCTTTGAATGTCACGGGCAGTAGCCTTCCACCAATGTGCTTTCGGAAAAATTAATAAAGAACAAAATTAACTATTGTGCACTAAACTTTACAACAAATATTCTATTACCTAATAATTCAATAAGGTGTCGTACTGTCATCGTTCAATGTGTTTTGTGTACAGGAAATGATGATCTGATGCTTAACAGAAAATACTGATAATTTAAGTTTACTGTATCTTTTAAACAAATAAAGCTACATAGTTGTTATTTACAATGTTTGTCAGTAAATGATGCGCTTCTATATGCAATGTCGATCGTTAAGATCGACCAAAGCGTTCAGATTTTAGGATACAGGTCTTTGTTACGAAACTTGTTAATTTAACTTTAACAGTAAATCCTAAACTTTTATAGATATGATCAATATTCGAGTTTTATTTTGATCACCATGAAAATTTCTGGAGGATGGCCGACTAAAATTGCTGTGGTTTGATTCCCTGCATTACTACAGAATCAAATAAATTTTATAAATGTTTCCCTTTACGGCCGATCTTAGGTCCGCCATATTTAACAATGCTACATCTCCTCGGCCACAAACGGATTCTACTGGGTTTCCCTATGACGTAGGTTCACATCTGTCTCACTCGCACGGTACACCACTTAGGCCTCAATAGACAATAGAATCTGTGAATTTACCCATCTCGTGGTGAATCTGCGCCCTTTGTAGCACACGGTCCTCGACAACATGGTTTGTTTCACACTTCCTGTAGGCTGACTCTTTCTGCCATATTTTTAAATGAGAGCCCAATGTTCGTTTATTCACACCGTGTAGCCGCTTACTGAGTGTAATGAACTCATGACCCAGTTAGCGGAACCCGAAGCCCCTCCACCGTACAGCGCAGTTCGAGGAATCTCCAGCCTACATGGTCACAGAAGCTTCTGAGCCTCTGATTCAGACCCTCCACTTGACTTTGTGCAAGAGGTCCACAGTCGGTCCTGCCTTTCTCAGCTTAAATACTATTCCATGAAGTTTCGAGATTTTAACCGTATGGCGTCGAGTTCCTTCCACGATATTTCGACTGACTGCCATTCAGTCATCTTCAGTCGAGTGTGTGGCACTGGAGATTGCTAGTTCTCTCGAGGCCCACGAGAGAGAAGCCGCGGCGCGTACATCAAGAAGGTAGTCCTGAACTCGCTTTCTCGCTCCGCTCAGCAGACAAAATACGTTTCTAAACCTGTTAACTCGCAGCTGGGCATGTAAGGACTAACGAGAATTGCATTTTCCACTGGAATCTGCTGTTATGAAGTCTTATTTATTAACAATACTACAGAAAAATTTAATTTAAGATCAATACTCGATATAAATGGTATAATGATTTTATTTTATTGTACGCCAGTACAGCCGTAACAAATTATAAGTAGGCCCATGACTTCCCATCATTATACGACTAATAACAGTAAGATCCCATAATAGTTGATTCCGGTAGAGGATTCAGTTTTCGTTTGTACGGACACGCCTAGTTACGAGTTAACAGGTGTAGAAACGTAGATTGTCTGCTGATTTGAGTGAGCGAGCGAGAGCAGGACTACCTTCGTGACGAACGCGCCGCGGCCTGTCTTTCCCGTAGGCCTCGCAGTTCGCTAATCTGATGTCAGAATCTTAACTCCGCGAACCCTCTTTCCGATACAAGGCGCGCATGCAGAATCTACGCATGTGCTTGTGCTCCATAGATGGAGCAATATTGGAAGAGGAGGCGAAAGCCGACGGAGGTCGCTGATACAGCTGTTGCCTTTGCGCATGCGTCTGAGCGCCAATTTTTCCTGATGAGGTGATGATGATATGTGATTTGTGCGGCGCTCAACTGCTTGGTTATCGGCACCCATACAAATTTCCAGTCGTTTCAATGTCCAGTCTGTCCACTTCCCCAAATGATGGTGAAGTGATGAGGTGATGAAGGGATGAGGACAACAAGAACACCCAGTCACCGGGCGGACAAAACCTCGACTCGTGTCCAGTGATCCAGAGGCAGCAACACCGATTTTTCGTATAAGGTTTGCGATATGAACTAACAATTTCCAGTGCAACATACTTAATTTAAAATGGATGAATGGTGGTTAGCCAAAATATCATGGCAAGAAATCGACATAATTTGCCTGTAATCCTGAATTTTCATGAAATACTCCTTCCCTGCGAAAAATTTCATGAATTACTAGTACATAAGCGAGTGCTGTATCAGATCAACGAAAGATAAATGGAACATTCCTAAGTAGACGAAATGGACTACGTTGCGGTAATTGCCACCTACTTGTAAAGTTAAGGACACCGTCTCATGCGATGCGCAAGGGTGAATAGAGATCAAGGTTTTGAACCTAGACAAGTAAAATATTTGTCCGCTATATCCAAAAGCTTATGAAGCTCTTATGTAGTTTTGCGATGATTTCCCTGAAAAGATCATCCTGCAACGGGATAACATGCATCTTTACATTGTTCGTGTCCTTTTTAGGATGATCTGAACATTTGAGTGCGAAACTCTTCTACATCCTCACTAAAGTCCATCATTTCGGTTCTGTTATAGAACAAATGCAAAGCCTTTGGGACTGTGGAGAATGCAAGTAAGCAGGAAGCTAGAACGGGGTTCTGTTCCATGATCACATGCAAACCTACAGAACAATTGGGAAAAATTCCTGAAAACAAATAGAGACTTTTGAAAAATGACAGAAACGTGTAGATGAAGAAGATGAACGCGGCTTACCTAGAAAATAAAGGGTAAATCTCAGTATTGGCCTGGTATCCATCTAACATCGTGCATGCGTACTGATGAGTCAAAACATAGCATAATACTGCTCCCGCAGCCTGCGTCTACAGCGCGCTGCATGTTTCGGGCCGACATTCACACCGATGTCACCGTTTGTGGAGAAACCCAAGGACCTATTGTAGTAAAAATGTGATTCACCCCAAGAAACGACACATTTCCATTGATCGACGGTCCAATCCCTTTGGTCCCGTAACCACTGCAGTCATAACTCAGGATGTCTGGTCAACATGTAAACGCGCAGGCGTGTGCACCAGCATCCTACTCTTTAGTCGACAGATTTACCACAGATCTCCACTTATCATTTTTTTACAGTGAACAGTCTTTGGGATGTTTTGATGCTACCTGCCATGAATTTCCCTCCAGTGTCAACCTCTTCATCAAAGGGTAGCGCCTGCAACCTAAGTCCTCAATTACCTGCTCGATTTATTTCAATCTCAGTCTTCCTCTACAGTTTTGTCCTCTACAGCTCGCTCTAGTACCATGGAAGGTACTCCCTGATGTCTCAACAGGTGACTTATCATGCTGTCCTTTCTCCTTGTCAGTGTTTTCCACATATTTCTTTCCTCTCCGATTGTTCACATAACCTCATTATTTACCTTATCAGTCCACATAATTTTCAACATTCGACTGTAGCACCACATTAAATGATTCGAATCACTTTCCGGTTTTCCCACAGTCCATTCTCAGAGATTTCTTATTCAAATTAAGACCTATTTGAAACTAGTTGACTTTTCTTGGCCAGGAATGCTCTTTTTGCCAGCCCAAGTCTGCTTTTGATATCCTCCTTGCTCCGTCCGTGATAGGCTGTTTTGCTGCCTAGGTAGCACTATTCTTTAACTTCATCTACTTCATGACTATCAATCCTGATGTTAAATTCCTCGATGGTCTCATTTCTGCTATTTCACATTAATTCCGTCTTTCTTCGATATACTCACAGTACATATTCTGTACTCACTACATTGTTCATTGCATTCAGCAGATCATGTAATTCTTCTTCACTCTCACTCAGGCTAAAAATATCATCAGCAAATATAATCATTGATATCCTCTTATCTTGAAGTCTAATCACGCTCCTGGACCTTTCTTTTATTTCCATCATTGCTTCCTCGATGTACAGATTGAACAATAGGGGCAGTAGGGGCGAAAGACTACATTCTTGTCTTACATCTTTTGTAATGTGAGTACATACATTGTTCTTGGTCGTCCACTCGTATTATACCTTCTTGGCTCTTGTACATATTGTATATTAGCCGTCTCTCCCTACAACGTACCCCTATTTTTCTCACAAGGGAACTCACCATCGCACCCCTCTCATATGTAGTTATAAGTTGGGACAGTGGATAGGCCTTGAAAAACTGAACACAGATAACCCGAGAAAACAGGAAGAAGTTGTGTGGAACTTAGAAAAAAATAAGCAAAATATGCTGAGTAGTCCATGCGGAAGATGGGCAACATCATGGTTAATTTGAGCAGAGGAGCGCCGTGGTCTCGTGTTTAGCGTGAGCAGCTGCGGAACGAGAGGTCCTTTGTTTAAGTCTTCTCTCGAGTGAAAAGTTTAATTTATTATTTTCAGGCAATTATTTTGCGAAGCCGCACGGGTACAAAGAACAGTATTGTTTACGTTATCGTGTGTCAATTATCAAAGTTCAGGCACTCACACATAATCAACTTCGCTCTCCAAAATTCCAGGACATGTTCAGATTTGCTTGGACATACGCAGGATTTGACGGTCTACACACGGAAAAATTTGAAAACGTTAAAAACATATGTTTTGACAGAGCACAGGAAAAACTGTGCGACTCTGAAACTCAAATGGTTCAAATGGCTCTGAGCACTATGGGACTCAACTGCTGAGGTCATTAGTCCCCTAGAACTTAGAACTAGTTAAACCTAACTAACCTAAGGACATCACAAACATCCATGCCCGAGGCAGGATTCGAACCTGCGACCGTAGCGGTCTTGCGGTTCCAGACTGCAGCGCCTTTAACCGCACGGCCACTTCGGCCGGCCGACTCTGAAACTGTTGCATTCATTTGTTGCAGTTTATGTGACACTCTTATGTTTTCATCACTTTTTTGGGAGTGATTATCACATCCACAAGAAAACCTAAATCAGGCAAGGTAGAAGAATATTTTTACCCATTCGCCAAGTGTACAAGTTAGGTAGGTCGAAAACATATTCCTGTCATGTGACCCACATGCCGTCACCAGTGTCGTATAGATTATATCACACGTGTTTTCCTATGGAGGAATCGGTTGACCTACGCCCCTGCGATCAAATGTTTTCAGCTCCCATTGGAGAGGCACGTCCTTTCATTTACTCATCGCACGGTTTTGCGGTGCGGTCGCAAAACACACACACTAAACTTATTACAGTGAACAGAGACGTCAATGAACGAACGGACAGATCATAACTTTGCTAAAATAAAGAAAGTAAACTTTTCACCAGAGGGAAAACTTGAACTAAGGACCACTCGTTTCGCAGCTACTCACGCTAACCACTGGACCACGGCGCTCCTGACCGCGCATTTTCCTTGATGTTGCGTATCTTGCACATGGATTACTCAGTTTGTGTATTTTGCTTATTTTTTTCATAGTTCCACACAACTTCTTCCCGTTTTCTCGATTGATCTGTGTTCAGTTTTTCAAGGCCTATCCACTATGCCAACTTATAACTAAATCTGAGGGGTGTGCGATGGGGAGATTCCCTTGTCAGAATTTCGAACATCTCGCGCCATTTTACATTGTCGAACGCTTTTTCCAGGTCGACGAATACTATGAACACGATTTTTCTTTAGTCTTGATTGCATTATCAATCCCAGCCTCGGAATTGCCTCTCCGGTGCCTTCACTTATTGTAAAGCCAAACTGATCGTAGTGTAGCACATCCTAAATTTTCTTTTCCATCCTTCTGTATATTATTCTTGTCAGCAACGTGGATGCATTAGCAATTAAACTGACTGTGAAATAATTCTCACACTTGTGAGCCCTTGCAGTCTTCCGAATAGTGTGTATGATATTTTTCCGAGAGTCAAATGGTAAGTCGCCAGACTCATACATTCTACACACTAACGTGAATAGTCGTTTTGTTGAAACTTAGGACAATGATTTTACAAATTATAATGGAATGTTATACATCGCTCCCGTATTATTTGGTCTTAAGCTCTCTTACATTCTGTATCTAATACTGGATCCAACATCTCTTCTGTGTTGTTGTTGTTGTGGTCTTCAGTCCAGATACTGGTTTGATGCAGCCCTCAATGCTACTCTATCCTGTGCAAGCTTCTTCAAGTAACTACTGCACCCTACATTCTTCTGAATCTGCTGAGTGTATTCGTCTCTTGGTCTCCCTCTACGATTTTTACCCTCCGCGATCCCCTCCAGTACTAAACTGGTGATCCCTTGATGCCTCAGATCATGTCCTACCAACATCTTCGCTACAGAGATCCCCATTCCACATCCGCTCCGCTTACACACTTCTATTTCCGCGTCACATTCCCGCAACACCACCAGGCAACATGCATCTTCACGGTGGGCAGTGGTCACAGTTTTTTGGCTGATCACTGTATTTGTGCGTTGACAGAGCTATATCTTATAGCCCGTTACAATAAGACGAGGCAACCTACAAAAAATTAAAGATATTTATGATTTAGTACTGAAAGACATGCAGTTGATGATGGAAGCAAGACTAATGAAAATTCAACAGACGTTCATATTATTTGTCGACCTGGAAAAAGCGTTCCACGATGTAAAATGGTGCAAGACGTTCGAAATTCTGAGAAAAGTAGGTTTAAATATAGGGAGAGACGGGTCATATACAACATGTGGAGGAGTCAAGAGGAAATGGTGAGACTGGACGACCAAGAATGAAGTGCTCGGATTAAAAAGGGTTCAATCTGTACAAATAAAAGGAAGGTTGAGGAGTGGGATTAAAATTCATAGTGGAAGTATATCAGTGATACGATTCGGTGATGACATTGCTATCCTGAGTGAAAGACAAGGAGAACTACGTGATCTGTAGAATAGAATGAACAGTGCAATAAGAACAAAATATGGACTGAGAGTAAATCGAAGAAAGACGGCAGAGATGAGAACAGCGAGAAATTTATCAGGATTGATAGTCACCTAGATGAAGTTAAGGAATTCCACCACCTAGGCATCAAAATAACCAATGGTGGATGGATCAAGTAGGACATCAAAAGCAGACTAGCACTCGCTAAACGGGCCTTCCTCTCCTAGATAAGTCTACTAGTTTCAAACATAGGCCTTAATTTGAGGAATAAATCTTTGAGAATGAACGTTTGGATCACAGCATTGCATGGTAGTGAAACGTGGACTATGGGAATACCAGGACAGAAGAGAATCGAAGCATTTGAGATGTGATGCTACAGACGAATGTTGAAAATTTGGCGGACTTATAAGATAATGAATGAGGAGGTTCTGCACAGAATCGGAGAGAAGGAACATGAGAAAACACTGTTAAGAAGAAGGACAGAATGACAGGTCATCTGTTAAGCGTAAGGCAATGAGGTCCAAAGTACTAGAGGGAGCTGTAGAGACCAAAAACTGTAGAGAGCCGGCCGAAGTGGCCGTGCGGTTAAAGGCGCTGCAGTCTGGAACCACAAGACCGCTCCGGTCGCAGGTTCGAATCCTGCCTCGGGCATGGATGTTTGTGATGTCCTTAGGTTAGTTAGGTTTAACTAGTTCTAAGTTCTAGGGGACTAATGACCTCAGCAGTTGAGTCCCATAGTGCTCAGAGCCATTTGAACCATTTTTGAACTGTAGAGAAAGACAGTGATTGGAATACATCCAGCAAATAATTGAGGATGTAGATTGCTAGCGCTACTCTGAGATGATGAGGTAGGCACAGGAGAGCATTTCGTGTTGGGCCGCATCAAACCAGTCACAAAACTAATGGTTCAAAACACTGAAAGATGAAGGCTATGTCGACATTTCAGCAGTATACACAGAACTACTGTGCCGGTTGTACCCGTCATCGTAGACAGATAACAACAATGTAACCATTATCACTGTAATTACACTTTTTATATTATTCTGTATAATCCGATATATTAAAACACAAACTAATAGCCCGAAAAGTATAAGGAAATATAGAAGAGGAAATGGCAGTCGAAAACCCTCTCCACTAATAGGTATCAACAATTCATTAAATCACAAACTACACGTTGTAATCTTATGCGAATGGTTAATAGACTAGAAATGCTGTGTTATAAGCAACTTTTACCCGTTAATAATCACAAAAATTTCCAGCGTAACGATCCACCTTAGGATTCTAGAGCTGTAGATGGCGACCAGACGTTGTAGTACGTGATCTGTAACATTGTATCTGTCAGATCAGCGAAGAAAGATATCGCTGACATAATCTTCATGATCACAGTCCCACAATGGGAATGCGACCAGACAAATACGGTGCAAATGCTCCCTGTAACACCGTGGGTTGAATGTAAGGTGACTTATTGTGTTCATGAGTCCTCTGGAACATCGATTTTGCTCGTTTCAGAAGTTACTAATCAGCACGGGTTTCACTTTAGCATAATCTTTGACTCTGAGGGTTCGAGTAGTTGTTGTTGTTGTTACGGTCTTCAGTTCAAAGACTGCTTAGATGCAGTTCTCCTTGCTACTCTATCGAGTGCAAGTCTTTTAATCTCCGAGTAACTGCTGTAACCTACATCCTTCTGAACCTGCCTACTGTATTCATCTCTTGGTCTCCTACGATTTTTACCGTCGACGCTTCCCTCCAGCACTAAATTGGTGGTCCCTTGAAGCCACAGAATGTTTCCTACCAACCGATCCCTTCTTCTAGTCAACTTGTACCACAAATTTATCTCCTCCCCAATTCTATTCAGTACGTCCTCATTGGTTACATGATATACCCATCTAATCTTCATCATTCATCTGTAGCACCACATTGCAAAAACTTCTACTCCCTTCTCGTCTAAACTGTTTATCGTCCATTTTTCATTTCCATACATGACTACACTCCATACAAATACTTTCGGAAGGGACTTCCTGACACTTAAATCTGTACTCGATGTTAACAAATTTGTCTTCTTCAGAAATGCTTTTCTTGCCATTACCAGTCTAAAAATTATATCTTCCAGACTTCCGTCACCATCATTTATCATTTAGCAAACCTTATCTATGATCTAATTCCCTCAGCATCCCCTGATTGGGTTCAACTACATTCTGTTGCCCTAATTTTGCTTTTGCTGCTTATTTCCTCCTTTCAAGACACTGTACCTTCTGTTCAACTGGTCTCCCACGTCCTTGGCTGTCTCTGACAGAATTACAATGTCATCAAACCTAAAAGGTCTTATTTTTTTCTCTCTGTACTTTAATTCCTACTCCAAAATTTTGTTTGGTTTCCCGCACTGATTGCTTGGTAAACAGATTGAATAACATCTGGATAGGCTACAAACTCTCTCATTTCCTTCTAAACTACTGCTTCCCTTTCGTGAACCTCGACTCTTATGAATGCCATTTGGTTTCTGCACAAATTGTGAGTAGCCTTCCTGTATTTTACCCCTATCACATTCAGAATTTGAAAGAGTATTCCTGTCAACATTTTTAAAAGCTTCCTCTACGTCAATAAAGGTAGGTTTGCCTTTCCTTATCTTCTATGACAAGTCTTAAGATCAGTATTGTGTCGTGTGTTCTTACGTTTCCCCGGAATCCAAACAGATCTTCCTCGACTCGGCTTCTGCCAGGTTCTACAATTTCTCTATAGGATTCGTGTTAGTATTCTGCAACCGTGATTTATTAAACTGGTAGTTCGGTAATTTACACACTTGTCGGCATCTGCTTCCTTTGGAAATCGGATTATAATATAAGCATTATAAAGATTCCGCGTCGATTGCAAATTGAAACCGGATGTTGACCTAGGTTTCGGCCCGGATAACCACGCCTTCTTCGGAACGCACTAAAACTACAAACTGCCTACAGAGGCATGGTCCAAAATTAATACAGAACGCCCAAAAGGGCAAAAGACTCGCATAAAATGTAAAATAAACGGTACGTATTTATTATGTCAATAGCTGTACTTAGCTCAAACGTCAGAAGGGTGCTTCCTCACCCCAGCCAACGTTCGGTGGGCCGCGGGCTCTCGGGATTATAATATTCTTCTTGAAGTCTGAGAGTATTTCGCTTGTTTCAAACATCATGCTCACCAGATGGAAGAGTTTTGTCATGGCTGGCTCTCCCGAGGCTGTCAGTAGCTGCAACGGAATGCTGTCTACTCCCAGTGCCTTGTCTCGACTTGGGTCTTTCAGTGTTTTGTCAAATTCTTCACAAAGTTTCATATCTTCCTTCTCATCTTCATATACACCTTTTCCATTTCACATATATTGTCCTCAAGTACATCTTCCTTGTATAGACCCTCTATAAACACCTTCCACCTTCCTGCTTTCCCTTCTATGCGTAGGACTGGTTTTCCATCTGCGCTTTTGATGTTCAAACATAGCTGTCTATTTAATTTATCTCTAGGCAGCATCTATCTTTACCTTGTGATAAGCTGAATGATCCAGAGGGTGTTTGGAGCTTCAGAGGGAGTACTATACAACGGTTGACTAGAACAGGCAGAAAGAATAAGCTAGAAGAGGAATTGGTGGCTTTACGAAATGACACAGTGAAGGGAGCAGAGGATGAAGTAAGAAAAAACCTGGCCTAGTAGGAACACTTGGATAATACAAGAAATAGTGAATTTAATTTTTGGATGGAAAGAATTTAAAAATGCAGCAATTGAATTAGGTGTGAGAGAATACAAACATTTAAAAATAGGATTGACAGGAAGTGCAACATTGCTAAACAGGAATGACTAGAAGACAAATACAAGGATTCAAAAGCATATTTAACTGTGTGAAAGATAGATACCGCCCACAGGAAAATTAAAGAGGCCATTGGGGAAATGATTACCACATGTATGAATATCAGGGGCTCAGAAGGAAAACCAATCCCAAGTTAATAAGGACATGTTGAAAGGTGGAAATAATATATAGAGGTTGTATACAAGGGAGATGAACTTGAAACCAATATTACAGAAAGGAAAGTAAACACAGACAAAGATGAGATGTCAAATATGATAATGCGTGAAGAATCTAACAATGTTCTAAGAGATCTACCTCGAAACCAGGCACAAGGTGTAGACGATATTCCGCGAACACTACTGATAGCCTCGGAAGAGCCAGCCATGGCAGAAATCTTCCAGGTTGTGTTGCAAGATGTATGAGACAGGCGAAATACCCTCTAACTTCAAGAAGAATATGACAATTGCAGTTCAGAAAAAAGTAGTTTCTGAAACGTGTGAAAATTACCGAACTATCACTTTAATAAATCATGGCTGCCAAATAATAACACGAATTATTTATAGAATAATGGAAAAAACTAATAGAAACAGACCTCGGGGAAAATCAGTTAGGATTCCGGAGAAAACGCGAGGTAATACGAATCCTACGACTTATCTTAGGAGATAAGGAAATATTTTCCGAAGGTATTTTTCTATAGTGTCGCCATGTATGGAAGTGAAACATGGACAAACAGTTAAGATTAAAAGAGAATAGAAGCTTCCGAAATGTCGTGATACAGAATAATGGTAACGATTAGATGGGTCAATCACTGAAGCAGTGAGGATGTACTGAATAGAATTGGGGAGAGAAGTTATTTGTGGCACAACTTCCCCAAAAGAAGGGATCAGCTGACAGGACACATTCTGAGACATCAATTGATCGATTTAGTATTGGAGGAATGTCTGGGTGGCAAAAAGTCTTAGAACACCAAGATCTGAATACAATAAGGACATCCAGAAAGATGTAGGTTGCAGTAGTTGTTCGGAGATGAAGAGCCTCGCACAAGACGGAGCAGCAAGGAGAACTGTATCAAATCAGTCTTCAGACCACAACAACAACAAATTCTTTACCAACTCACCGTTATGTGAGCCTAAACAACAATTGTTCAGTTATATTTTTATTATTGCTGCATATGCTATTCTATATATAGAGTTGTATTGAATGAAGTATTAAAGCCTCTGTACATCAGGTCATGAGTAATGGGTGACTAGAAAGGGAGAACATCTGATCTGCTTCGGTGACGTACTAAAAGTGGATTCTGTGTTCATCGTCCCCTTTTTAGGATGGAGGTCGGCAAATGAATAAAGTGAGAGTTCTACATAATCTTATGGTCAGAAGTTAGTCAATGACGCTCTATTTAATATTTAGTAAAAAGTTGCCAAAGTACGTGCTAGTTACGATGGAAGCGGAATGTAGATAAATGTTACAGGTATATAGCCAAAGGTAATTCTTTGCTGGATACAAAGAGATAAAAGCTGATCGAGGCTAGGACTTTTGAAAGACGGGTAACGTGATTGCCTGATCTACAGTGAATAATCACATTTTGCAGCCCAGGCCGCTGCGAGGAATATAAGAAGAGAGATAGTGAATTTCGGGAAGGTATAGACAGGCATGTGGAGCCATGTCGTGGGCGACTACGCTAGGTTTCTCGCGTTGTGATCCATGGAGCTAAGAGACTGACCAAGGTTGTCCCACAGATTCTCATTTGGGCTTAACTTCTGGGAATTTGATGGTACGGTAAACTACTGGTGCTTCCCGAACCACGCTCATATTCTGGAAGCTGTGTGGTACGTGGCATGTTCCTGCTGGAAGATGCCATCATGCCGAGGAGGAGAAACAAACTGCATGTAGAGATGGAGATGGACTACAAGGACAGATGCACTATTTTCATTATACATTGTCCTTTTCAGAACGACGAAATGATCCAGGGAATGCCCCCCCCCCCCCCCCCCCCCCCCGGCGCCAGTTGCAAGGTATTCTTTTCAGACGCTTGAGGCGTACACATCACTATCTGTCCCGTAGAGCGTAAAACGTGATTAATCGAAAAATCCTGCTGTCACCATCAGTTGGTGTCCGGCTGCAATACAGAAGTGCAAATTTCTGCTTTCGTCGTCGATGAACAACAGTCGCTGTGGGTGCATGAACCCGACACCTGCTGCGGAGACCCAAACTCAGCAGCGTTCATTGAACGGTCGTTTAGGAGACACTGTTGATAGCCCCTAGAGTCATCTGGGCTGTCAATTGCTCAACAGTTGCACGTCTTTTCGCCCCTTTCACATCTCTGCAACCGTAGGTAACCCCGTCTTCTTCGGACCTTGGTGGACCGCAGTTGCCTCGTTGCCGACACGACACTACAGACATATATCATTGACGTCAGTTTGCAGTAGAGTTTTGGAGCATATACTGTATTCAAAAATTATGAATCACCTCGAAGGGAACGATCTATTGATACGTAATCAGCTTGGTTTCAGAAAACGTCGTTCTTGTGCAACGTAGCTAGCTCTTTATTCGCATGAAGTAATGGCCGCAATCGACAGGGGATCTCAAGTTGAATCCGTATATCTAGATTTCCGGAAAGCTTTTGACACCGTTCCTCCCAAGCGACTTCTAATCAAGCTGCGAGCCTATGGGATATCGTCTCAGTTGTGCGACTGGATTCGTGATTTCCTGTGAGGAAGGTCGCAGTTCGTAGTAATAGACGGCAAATCATCGTATAAATCTGAACTGATATCAGGAGTTCCCCAGGGAAGCGTCCTGGGACCTCTGCTGTTCCTGATCTATATAAATGACCTGGGTGACAATCTGAGCAGTTCTCTTAGGTTGTTCGCAGATGATGATGCTGTAGTTTACCGTCTAGTAAGGTCATCCGAAGACCAGTATCAGTTGCAAAGCGATTTAGAAAAGATTGTTGTATGGTGTGGCAGGGGCAGTTGATGGCTAAATAACGGATAGTGTCAGGTGATCCACATGAGTTCCAAAAGAAATCCGTTGGAATTCGATTACTCGATAAATAGTACAGTTCTCAAGGCTGTCAATTCAACTACGTACCTGGGTGTTAAAATTACGAAATACTTCAGTTGGAAAGACCACATAGATAATATTGTGGGGAAGGCGAGCCAAAGGTTGCTTTTCATTGGCAGGTGTGGGATCCTTACCAGGTGGGATTGACGGAGGACATCGAAAGGGTGCAAAAAAGGGCAGCTCGTTTTGTATTATCACGTAATAGGGGCGAGAGTGTGGCAGATATGATACGCGAGTTGGGATGGAAGTCATTAAAGCAAAGACGTTTTTCGTCGCGGCGAGATCTATTTACGAAATTTCAGTACCCAACTTTCTCTTCCGAATGCGAAAATATTTTGTTGAGCCCAGCCTACATAGGTAGGAATGATCATCAAAATAAAATAAGAGAAATCAGAGCTCGAACAGAAAGGTTTAGGTGTTCGTTTTTCCCGCGCGCTGTTCGGGAGTGGAATGGTAGGGAGATAGTATGATTGTGGTTCGATGAACCCTCTGCCAAGCACGTAAATGTGAATTGCAGAGTAATCATGTAGATGTAGATGTATAATGTGCATTCAGAATGGACCGAGACTGAGTGTGAAAAATGAACACTAGTGACACGATTGTAATATCAGTATCTAGTGAAGGAGGTGTGGTCTCTGCAAGAGCTCTCAGATCCATAACTCTCTGTTGGAGGGGCACAGGTGCACATAAGGTGATGAAGAGAGAGAACTTGGGCTTTGGGTATCTGCCCAACTCAGTGGTACTGAAAACAGTGAACTGGAGTTTTCAAAAGAAAAGCAAAGGGGTGTAGTGCTTCTTGGTGTCAGCACCATGATTCCTTCCACTGGAGATTTTGTCGTTTTGATTCGGTTTCGAAATGGCGAAACCATCTGCGCTCGTGACAGGAGCTCTAACCCTTCCTTCGCATAGTGCTGCAACTATTCAAGAGAGAATGCATTCGACGTGATATTTGCGCTAGGTGAAGGCTGTGAAGCACCTATTATGCACACACTTCTCTAATTTCTAATCTGACCTGAATGATGGTGTTAACGGTTTGGATGCTCAATCGGGCCTTTGCGGAATTGGCTACTGCCTTAACTCTCCCGTCTTGAATAATGAGGCCGTCTACCATGACATCGATAATGCAGTGTACCGTTCCAGACTGTGCATCATCGGCCAACGACATACATCCTTTGGTGAATCGCGTGAGTCACGCTTTGATCCTTATAAGGGCCATGCAGTGATTCGCCAACATCTGTGCCATTCTTCAATGAATTTTCGTTCCCCGCTCTCACTCCAATGTCAGGAGACGCAATACACCGCTTTTCTCTTCATCTGAAACCTCTGTTCCACTGTTTTCAACAGTGTAGTGAAAGGTCGTCATGTGATCGTGAGCGCTGTGTCGTCAAATGCGTGCGCCCTGCGACTTTAGGACCTCAGGAATCGTACAACCTTCTACAGGCATCAGATTGTTTGCCCGAGGATCCGATAATTCGATTCCCTGACCATTAGCCTTTACGTGTGATGATTACGTAACAGTAGCGATTAAAGTAAATAAATAAATAAAGTTAGAAGAGTAATTAGACCTTTTGCATAACTTGTAAGCAATATCATTTTTGCTTTGTGAGGATGAGAGTCCATTGGTGTCCATGTATAGCTAGAAAGAGTATTTTGTTTAAATCTTGGAAAATGGGACTGTGTAATGCATATATGCATTCCCTTCACTTGTTTAAGCCACGTATTATGCACATTTATGCGATTGGGAATGCTCAGTAACAGCCAGGCTACATGTACATTTAACAATCAAGCATCAGCAAGAGCATTAGTGATGAAATCATAAGAGGCAATGTTGTGCAACCTTAGCAGGGACAAGATCCGACTATTCGGGAGTAGGATCTTACAATCTGAGACAGTGTTCCGAGACACACTTCCGTCACAATGTCGGCAAAAGTGACGTCAGATCCGCCAAGCAACAGCGATCTGAACGCCGATTGGCTGAAAGTTTGTATATACAGGGTGTTACGAAAAGGTACGGCCAAAATTTCAGGAAACATTCCTGACACCCAAAGAAAGAAAATATGTTATGTGGACATTTGTCCGGAAACGCTTACTTTCCATGTTAGAGCTCGTTTTATTACTTCTCTTCAGATCACATTAATCATGGAGTGGAAACACACAGCAACAGAACGTACCAGCGTGACTTCAAACACTTTGTTACAGGAAATGTTCAAAATGTCCTCCGTTAGCGAGGATACATGCATCCACCCTCCGTCGCATGGAATCCCTGATGCGCTGATGCAGCCCTGGGGAATGGCGTATTGTATCACAGCCGTCCACAATACGAGCACGAAGAGTCTCTACATTTGGTACCGGGGTTGCGTAGACAAGAGCTTTCAAATGCCCCCATAAATGAAAGTCAGGAAGGCTGAGGTCAGGAGAGCGTGGAGGCCATGGAATTGGTCCGCCTCTACCAATACACCGGTCACCGAATCTGTTGTTGAGAAGCGTACGAACACTTCACTGAAATGTGCAGGAGCTCCATCGTGCATGAACCACATGTTGTGTCGTACTTGTAAAGGCACATGTTCTAGCAGCAAAGGTAGAGTATCCCGTATGAAATCATGATAAAGTGCTCCATTGAGCGTAGGTGGAAGAACATGGGGCCCAATCAAGACATCACCAACAATGCCTGCCCAAACGTTCACAGAAAATCTTTGTTGATGACGTGATTGCACAATTGCGTGCGGATTGTCGTCAGCCCACACATGTTGACTGTGAAAATTTACAATTTGGTCACGTTGGAATGAAGTCTCATCCGTAAAGAGAACATTTGCACTGAAATGAGGATTGACACATTGTCGGATGAACCATTCCCAGAAGTGTACCCTTGGAGGCCAATCAGCTGCTGATAGTGCCTGCAGACGCTGTACATGATACGGAAACAACTGGTTTTCCCGTAGCACTCTCCATACAGTGACGTGGTCAACGTTACCTTGTACAGCAGCAACTTCTCTGACGCTGACATTAGGGTTATCGTCAACTGCACGAAGAATTGCCTCGTCCATTGCAGGTGTCCTCGTCGTTCTAGGTGTTCCCCAGTCGCGAGTCATAGGCTGGAATGTTCCGTGTCTTCCTGTCGGGACACCTTCGTTCTGGAAATCTGTCTCGATACAAACGTACCGCGCCATCGCTATTGCCCCGTGCTAACCCATACATCCAATGGGCATCTGCCACCTCCGCATTTGTAAACATTGCACTGACTGCAAAACCACGTTCGTGATGAACACTAACCTGTTGATGCTACGTACAGATGTGCTTGATGAACACTAGGACCGAAGTCAACATTACCTTCCTTCAATTGGGCCAACTGGCGGTGAATCGAGGAAGTACAGTACATACTGACGAAACTAAAATGTGTTCTAACATGGAAATTAAGCGTTTCCGGATATATGTCCACATAACATCTTTTCTTTATTTGTGTGTGAGGAATGTTTCCTGAAAGTTTGGCCGTACCTTTTTTTGTAGAGAAGTGTCCTTATTGGCTGAGGGAGAAAGGGGGGTTCTCTCTTGTCCTTCGGGAAGACAGGGCGAGTCAGTCGCGAGGAGCCACGCAAGACGCACGGTCGAGTAACCAGGGCGGCTCTAAAAGAACAGTCGCGAGTGCATATTTCAGATGGTAAATAAGATATAAAGTGAAGTTATTAGTTATAAGAACGCCACGTGTCGTTGTCAGTGTCTATCATTATGTAAAGTCAGAAAACTGTGTTATTGTGTGAAAAGGGTCAAATATAACGGCGCCGGCCGGGGTGGCCGAGCGGTTCTAGGCGCTACAATCTGGAACCGCGTGACCACTACGGTCGCAGGTTCGAATCCTGCCTCGGGCATGGATGTGTGTGATGTTCTTAGGTTAGTTAGGTTTAAGTAGTTCTAAGTTTTAGGGGACTTATGACTTCAGATGTTAAGTCCCATAGTGCTCAGAGACATTTGAACCATTTTTGAATATAACGGCGTAGTCCAGAGACGCCATATTGCAAGTACTGATTCTGTGACGTATGTGACAAAGCAATTTCTGTATTAAAACAAGCATAGTTCAAACGTTGTTGACAATTAACAACTGGCGTCCCTAAACACTCCACTTCAACAGGATCACCACCTACATGGAACCTGGCGACTGAGCGGTACCACTGTGCTACGAGGGACTTACCGAAGCAGCAAAACACCAGGTTAGTGATACCGCCTAGAGAAGTACTTCCTTCTCGCTACAATGCCAATGAGGGTGTTGTAACTGTCTGGCCAGGGTGAAAGCCATTGCGGTACTACTACGAGTTATTTCATGTTACGACGGCTACTTATACGTTTCATACAGCTCATTGAATTCCGATTGTGTTACCCATTGACGAGTCATAGAAAAAATAGTCAGGTGGTGCAAATGAATCAAACGTCAAGAATAATGACATGCCGCCTTCGCACTTAGCCAGCCAGATACAGAGAGACGGGTAGGTTACAGTATGTCACATGAGTGACCACTGCGGTGTCGAACAAGAGCTGCAATGTCGCACACGGAATAGGAGAACATTATAACTTCAATGGGTATTTCTTCAGCTTGTCAAACTAAATTTACCGATAATTTGTTAACGGTACTGTTCAACTGGAGAACTAATAAGACTCCTCTTATCACTTACAAGGGGAGGCCGCCAATTGCGCAATTCAGATTCGATTCATACTGCGCATAATAAAAGCTCATGGCAAGAGGTGTAATATGGCAAAGCACCATGATGCACTTCTCAGCCGTTGTCGAGAAAATCGACAGTTAAAAGAAACCGTTGCAGTGAAATACTCTCTACAATTAATAATTGTCTACAGCGTCGTGGCGCAGCGGTAAGCGCTCTGGTTCTTAATACGAAGGGCGCCGGATCGAATCTCGCGCTATGCAACCCTTTCTTTTTGTATTTGTTTTTTATAATTCATATATATATATATATATATATATATATATATATATATATATATATATATATAATTCCCGGCAATCAGTTGCAACAATTATGCATATAATAAGTTGTAGAAAGTCGTTTGTCGTGGAAAAACTGGCGACTTCGAACATCATTATGTTTTCCGCAAACAAAGTTGTATTTCACAGATGTTATTAATTGTCTTCATCATGTTAAATACGCATAGTTAACGGAAGACGTAGAAACGATATTCCGAAACGAATACGTATAGCTTAAGTCAAACGTTCGAATTAGAATAGAGACCCCACGAACACAAATTTGCTGTGGCGGGTATGAAATGTAAACTCCGTTACTCGCTCGTTACACTTGAATGACAGATGTTGAATGGGCCGAAACGAGCCGCCGCATAACAGCGTAGTTGCCTGCTAACTTCGAAAGAAGGTAGATGCGGTCCCTAGCGCAACTTGTAACATTGTCGAAAATCAGTGAGGACGGGAGAGCTTTGGTACACCCTGTTTAAAAAAAAAAAAAACGGGAAAATGGGGGCGGTACAATTGGAGAGCGATCCGCCTTCACCAACATGCATAAGCAATTCATTAATACTTTATATATATATATATATATATATATATATATATATATATATATATATATATATATTTGAATTACAGAAAACTAATAATAAAAAAAATTGGATGGCGCGAGATTCGATCCGGCGACCTTCGGATTACGAAACCGAGCGCTTACCGCTGCGCCACGACGCTGTAAAATATTACTAATTGTCGAGAGTATTTCACCGCAACGGTTTCTTTTAACTGTCGATTTTCTCGACAACGGCTGAGAAGTGCATCTTGGTGCTTTGCCACATTACACCACTGGCCATGAGCTTTTATTATGCGCAGTATGAATCGAATCTGAATTTCACAATTGGCGGCCTCCCCTTGTTAGATTGCTAAATCACTTTCAATGTATTCAGTAAAATATCGCTGTGATGGCCAGGTTGAAAGCAGCGATGATATTCCACCAATAATACGAAGTTATCAACGTGCACGGTAGCGTACGTTAATTGGTTGGCGCGCTATCTAAGCAATGAAGCCAATAATAGGTCGTCACCGGCAACGCGCCACGTCACAGACTAGTTAACGTGATGCACCGGCGTGCGTGCGGAGGGCCAGATTACCGTCGGCGTGCCTGCGTCGTTCTCTGGCCCTCACACGTTACGTGCGAGCCCAGGTGCGGACCCGCGCTAATAACCGTTATTCGCGGCCTGTGACAGCCGCCGCGCTGCAGATAAGACACGCACACCTGTGTGGCCCGCGTTCTTACGACCGCCAAATGCCACAGGTCGCGTTGTCTGCTGTGTCGCGCGCGTACAGGTCGAGTTCAAAGCGGAGTGAGGTAGGCACGAGAAAAGGCAACTGTTGCTAATGCAACAACTTATCAGTATGTGTATCCCTTCAACTGTTATCACAAATATACCTCGTGGTTATATAATGAAGCGCCAAAGAAACTGGTGTAGGCATGCATATTCAAATACAATGTAAACAGGTAGAATACGGTGCTGCGGTCGGCAACGTCTTGCGCGGTTGTCACATTAGTTACAGCTGAAAGCCAAGTTATCAAGGTTTAAGTGCTTTTGGACGTGGTCTCATAGTCGGACAGTCGGCGCCCTGAGAGTTGGTTGCGTATCTTGGTATACTGATTGCACCTGGAATAAGATCTCTAACAATGAACACACATAACAAATGTGGAAAAAGAAAACGCATTCCAATTATACTATGCAAGCTTATCCCCCAACAGGTTTTGGCAGATTGGCGGATTCACAGGCTTCGACAGCTTGAACACTAGGGCTGAGCGTCTGAAAATTGACACATCTGTTACAATATCTGACATATCTGAAATGCTAAATCTTCGGAGAAAATATGTACCAACTGATTGTCTCACTGTTGAAGAGCAGCTTCTTCTTTGCAAATGAAAGACAAGATTTACTCAGTAGATGCCCTGAAAGCCAGTGAAATATGGCCAAAAGGTTTGTTGGGTTTAAGAATAACTGGCCAAATTTTTCAGGCACATCTGCTTCTTGAAGCGAAACTTGTTAAAGGTAGATGTTAGTTACCATTTCAAAGGTACTGGCAGAAATATGGCGACTGACAATTTCTTCACAACGCTGCCATCTGCAAGGCTGTTGGTTCAAATGGTTAAATTGGCTCTGAGCACTATGGGACTTAACATCTGTCATCAGTCCCGTAGAACTCAGAACTACTTACACCTAAGGACATCACACACATCCATGCCCGAGGCAGGATTGGAACCTGCGACCGTAGCGGTCACGCGGTTCCAGACTGATGCGCCTAGAACCGCTCGGCCGCACTGGCCGGTGGCTGTTGGTGGCTTGGGGTTTGGCCATGGGTAGTACCGTGAAAAGAAACAGGCCCTAAGCACACCCAGAAAAGCAACCTTCCTCAGCACCAAGGACTGTCATCTACATTTGGGTTCAATGAAGATAACGTTTCTCTGTGTTCATATGTCCAAAGGAACAAGAAAGTAGTTTTAATGTTATTCCGGATGTATCCACTTCTGGCATTCTTTCAAAACCAGATGATATAGGAAAGGGGACGTTCATAACATTAAAAAGTTATATAAGATTGCAGTATAGAAGGGAGAACACAGAGATGCAATTTTTAAAGCATTCGGGATGTCTCTTGCAAAGAGGCATACATTATTTGCAAAAAACTTCTCAAACAAAAAATGAGTCATAGAGGCATAATGCTTCTTTTGAATCTGGGAAAATATTTGGCAGTGCCCTGCATTATCTCAAGATCTTCTAATCCTAATTACTTAAGAAAACGTCCCGTAAAATCGGATACCGAGTTCATGATAGGAGGACCTGTAAGTCTGGTTCCAGACCGAGTGGAGGTTCAGCCAAAACGAGACGCTTCTGGACAGCTGAAAATCGTTGGTAACGGTTTTCTATCCCCATGTCAATCAAACAAAAGGAAGAGGAAAACAAGATAACGTTCCAAGAACTGTAAAAATTCAGTATGGGACGTGCACTGCATTACAACAACAGTGTGTGGATTTCGTTTAGTTTATCTTTCCATTGTATCGAGCAGCAACATTTAGTAGCTACATAATATTACAGAACTTACTCCGTCACAGCTAGTAAACCATTGATATGCTCTACACATACACCGACAGAAAATATTTGGGACACCAAGGAGGGGTTGTGCGAAATAATGGAATGTTGGTAGATGTGTTTCTACACCTGAAAGATGATTATTCAAATTTCTCAGCAGTTGCTTAAAAGTGGCGAAGGTGCACCAACACTAGAGGGCAAACCATTTTTGGTTTAAATTCAACGCTGTAATGATCATGAGCATTAGCTACTTTTGTGATTGGACGAGGAGAGTTGTTGTTACCGAAAGGCAAAAGCATCGCGTTCGATGTATGAGTCTGGCGCATCGTACTGCATCTGCAGCAGCAAACTGAGCAGCAGTTGGCACCACAGTAACGCAACGAACTGTTGCAAACTGGTTACATCAAGGACAGCACGGGTTCTGTAACGTGCACTCCACAGCCCCAAACCACCACCATTTGGTGTCAAGCGAGAGCCCAATGGAGGGCAGGGTGGTGGTCTGCTTTGTTTTCTGATGAAATGTGGATCTGCCCCAGTGTCGTTGATGGCTGTGTATCGGTTGGAAGGCCAACTGGGGAGCTGCAACCAACCGGTCTGCATGCTACATGGACTGGACCTACACTTTTATTTATTGTCGGAAGTGCAATTTCGTCTGACATTAGGAGCACTCTTGTAGTTATCCCACGCAACCTGATCACAAGTCGGTACGTCAATCTGGTGATTCATCTTGTCATTCTGTCATTCGTGAGCAACATTCCAGGGGGTGTTTCCCAACAGGATAACGCTCGCCCGATACCACTGTTGTAACCCAACATGATCTACAGAGTGCAGATATGTTGCCTTGACCCGCTCAGTCACGAGATCTGTCTTCAGTCGAGCACATGAGGGATATCATCGGACGACAACTCCAGCGTCACCCACAAACAGCCCCCCTGCGGGTCCGGGGTAAGAATAGGCCCGAGGTATTCCTACCTGTCGTAAGAGGCGACTAAAAGGATTTTCAACCGTTTCAGCCTTCCATGTGATGGTCCCCCTTGGGGTTTGACCTCCATTTTTCAAAATTCTACAGAAGTACGAGCCTTTTGGGGAAGGACCCCTTACGTGGTGTACCACTGGTCCTCAGTGCACTAAGACCTTGCACTCAGCATTGTAACGGCGTTGTAACCATACCCACTATTCCTCAAATTGGGCCTAAACGCCTGATGGGTTGTACAAGTTACGCCCATAGTGCGTCCCCATCTGCACCTACGATCATGATGGACTTTCCATGGCACCCGAAATCCAGCAAGGTAGCCGGCCCGATGTGGTGGGGTCGTCATGTACCCTCTTGGTTGTAGCCCCCTGACAACACAGGGATCGTACGGCCGATACCTGAGCTGCACCCTCCCCACGTCGGCCAAGGAGTAGATGCCCGTCTCCTTGGGGCATCAGGACTCTCGGCAATGGTCATCCTGCCAGGTGGCCCTTGCTGAGGCTGGGTGGCGCCCGTGGGGAGAGCCCCTGGTCGGAGTGGGTGGTATCGGGGCGGACGTTTCGCAGATGAAACGTCAACATGTATCAGGTCGCTCTGCGGCCGAGTCTTTTAAAAGGAAAGGTACTGTCTCTGGTTCTGGTTCTCCTGCCCTTTCCCCCATGGCCACTCCCTGGGAGGAAGGACAGGCCCGCCGGCTTGGGGCGAAGTACTTCCCCCGCTATTTGGTCTGTTCTCGAACCGATGGGGGGACGTTCGCCACCTCCAAGCCCATGTTCTTTGTTCAGCACATCGAGGACATCTTTGGGGAAATTGAGGCTCTCAGTAAAATGCGTTCGGGGTCCGTTCTTATAAAGACCACCTCCGCCACACAGTCGGCGGCGCTCCAGGCGTGCGACCGACTAGGGGACATCCCAGTGTCCATTGTCCCGCATCTGGCACTGAATAGGACGCAGGGGGTTATTTTTCATCGAGACCTCCTGCTGCATTCTGATGAGGAGCTCAGGGTCAACCTGGAGCGCCGAGGCGTGCATTTCGTCCGGCGAGTCCAGCGCGGCCCCAAAGACCGTCACATCGACACTGGGGCCTTTATCCTCGCCTTCGAGGGGGACGTTCTCCCGGAGAAAGTAAAGGTGATGTCTAGACAGCCTATACTCATGGAGTGTGGCAAATGGCTTCCGGTTCTCTGAAGAGAAGACGGTTTGTATCAACTTTTGGCGATATAAAGCGTTCCTTCCGTCATCCTTACATCTCGGTCCCGTTGTTCTCCCATTCGTGGAAACAACTAAGTTTCTAGGGCTCACATTGGACAGGAAACTTTGTTGGTCTCTGCATATTTCTTATTTGGCGGCTCGTTGTACACTTTCCCTTAATGTCCTCAGAGTTCTTAGTGGTTCATCTTGGGGAGCGGATCGCACTGTCCTGCTTCGCTTGTATCGGTCCATAGTCCGATCGAAGCTGGATTATGGGAGCTTCGTCTACTCGTCTGCTCGGCCATCCCTCTTACGCTGTCTCAACTCCATCCACCATCGGGGGTTACATCTTGCGACCGGAGCCTTCTACACTAGTCCTGTCGGTATGCATGCCGGCTGTTGTCAATACCCGACCACCCCTCTTATCAGTCCTTCTTCGCCGATTCTCTCGACCGTCAGTACGGGTTGTATGTGTCTGCCCTGTTGCCCCCTGGAGTCCGCTTCCGTCGCCTGCTTCGACAATTGGATTTTGCCCTCCCTACCACCTTCAGAGAGGGTGAGAGCCCGACACCACCTTGGCTCCAGGCTCCGGTTCATATTTATCTCGACCTCAGCTCACTCCCGAAGGAGGGTACTCCGGCTGCAGGGTATTGCTCACGGTTTGTCGAACTTCGTGCTCGACTTGCCGGTCACACCTTTATTTACACCGATGGCTCCAAAACTGACGATGGTGTTGGCTGTGCCTTTGTCGTCGGGGCCGCCACCTTTAAATACCGGCTCCTCGACCAATGTTCCAGCTTTACGGCCGAGCATTTTGCTCTCCATCATGCCGTTCAGTATGCCCGCCGCCACCGCCATTCATCGTATGTACTCTGCTCTGATTACCTCAGTGCTCTTCAGAGCCTTGGAGCTCCCTATCCGGTCCATCCCTTGGTGCAACGGATCCAGCAGTCCCTCCATTCTTTCGCTGATAATGGTTCTTCTGTCAGCTTTCTGTGGGTTCCCGGACATGTGGGAGTGCCTGGGTATGAGGCTGCAGATGCTGCAGCCAAGGCTGCAGTCCTCCTGCCTCGGCCAGCTTCCCATTGTGTCCCGTCATCTGACGTTCGTGGGGTTGTTTGTAAGAGGCTTGTGTCGTTGTGGTGGGATGCTTGGTCATCCCTCCAAGGAAACAAGCTCCGGGCAGTAAAACCGCTTCCAACTGCTTGGTCAACCTCCTCCCGACCATCTCGGCGAGAAGAGGTCCTTCTGACCAGGTTGCGGATTGGGCATTGCCGGTTTAGCCACCGCTACCTGCTCTCTGGTGACCCAGCCCCGCAGTGCCCTTGTGGTCAAGCATTAACAGTGCGCCATGTTTTATTGTCGTGTCCCCGCTTTAGTCAATCTCGTGTTGTCCTGTCCCTGCCATCTAGTTTACCGGATATTGTAGCTGATGACGCTCGAGCAGCTGCTCGTGTTCTGCGTTTTATAACTTTGACTGGCTCGTCCAAAGACATCTAACTTTTTTACTTATTTTATCTGCATCTTTGTCAGGACTTTCTGGTGTCCCCCCCTCCCCTTGAGTTTTACTAGATTCCATGTGCTCTAACAACAGTGACTGGGCGCTAATGACCTCAGTAGTTGAGTGCCCTTAAACCCACCAAAAAAAAAAAAAAAACCACGAAAAGTACTAACCGAACCCGTATTGACCCACCAAGTGTAACAGGCAAGGAACTCCATCCCAGAAACTGACACCCGGCACCTGTACAACACAACGCATGCACGTTTGCAACCTCACATTCAACATCCTGGCGGTTACACCAGTTATTAATATACCAGCATTTGACATTTGCAATGACTTATCTCGCGCTTACATTAACCCGTGATCTTGCAATGTTAATGACCCACATATGTTACGCAGAGTAATGTATTCCCCAAATTTCATTAATTATTTTTTCTTTTGTGACATTTTTTTATCGTTAGTGTAGGTATATCTTTAACTATACCTGTTATGTTATTACTCACATCCATAATAAATAATAAAACTAATAATATGGTGCAAAAAACTGAGTATTTTATTTGTTAAATATACACTTCTCATAATGGAGATATTTGGTTATCTAGGTAACGCGAATGTAGATTAGAAAGTGCACTATGTTCCATTCCATTTAAATGCTCTTCTTTGAAAGCATTTAAAATATTTATTACGAAGTATATAAAGATGCAAATGACGATTTACTTAAGGCTTTTCCTACTACCTTCAATACACCTAATAAATTGACTGTTATAGTTTTAAAGGTAACCAATTGCGGACGCAAGGGTTAAGCTTATATTCATTGAACTACCATTAAGTCTCCATCATATGATTCTGCACAGTGCATCGTGGAGGGTACTTTGTACCACTGGTAGTGGCCCTCATGAAATTAGACGCCTCATGAAATTAGACGCCTCAGACCTGCAGTCCGGTGGCGCTACGCAGTCAGCCTACTCAAAGCTTTATTGTCGTATGTGCACTGATTTGCGTTAGGTGAATGTTGTGTGTTTCCGTGCTATATTGTATGTACACGTGTGGATTCAGTCTTTGGTGGAAAGGTACATAGACGTGTGTTCGGCAGTGAGCCCTACTTCTAATACTACTTCGGTCGGTTTACATAAAGGGCGAAAAGACATTCCAGAACAAATTGCAGTACCGGCTGTATCGAAGATTTTTTGCTGATATGGCCAGCAGTAGAGAAGCTCAGAGTAGTATAAATTTTGTGCAAGTTCACAAAATGACAACAAGAGCTGGCACTTCCCAATCGACTGCATACCGTATTAGGGGTGCTGTAACATCCAAAGAATCTCCAAACGTGAGCAAGTATTTTGATTCTCCAAAAAAGATATGTAAATGAAAACAGAAATTACGGAATTTGACGATTTTAACAAAAGCTTGTGCGTAGAACTGCACAGGTAGAAAAATTCAGATTGATCTCCGTGGAAGGGGAAAAAAATTACTCTGGCTCAGAGACCACCGTTCTTTGACTTCTACACTCACTTGGTTTGTGATTCTAAATCTACATCTACGTGATTACTCTGCTGTGCGCAATAAAGTGCCTCGCAGAGGGTTCAATGAACCACCTTCAAGCTGTATCTCTACCGTTCCACTCTCGAACGGCGTGCTGGAGAAACGACCACTTAATTTTTTCTCTGACACCCCTGATTTCTCTTATTTTATCGTGATGATCATTTTTCCCTATGTAGGTGGGTGCCTACACGATGTTTTCGCATATCGGAGGAGAAAACTGGTGATAGAAATTTCATGACAATATCCAGTGGTAATGAAAAACGCCTATGTCTTAATGATCGCCACTCCAATTCACGTATGATGTCTGCAGCACTGTCTCCCCTATTTGGCGAGAATATAAAACGAGCTGTCCTTCTTTGAACTTTTTCGATGTCATTCGTGTCCCACCTGATGCGGATCTCACACCGCACAGCAGTACTCCAGAATAGGGTGGACAAGCGTGGTGTAAGCAGTCTCTTTAGAAGGCCTACTGAACCTTCTAAGCTTTCTGCCAATGAGTCGCAGTCTTTGGTTTGATCTAGCCATAAAATTATCTATGTGATCGTTCCAATTTAGGCTATTTGTGGTTGTAATCCCTAAGTATTTAGTTGAATTTACAGCCGTCAGGTTTGTGTGTCTAAACGCGTAATCGAAATTTAGTGGATTTACGAGGGCTATCCACAAAGTACATTATGTTTTGGAATTAAAAATAAAGTATTGGAAACATTTTTTATTATATACAGATGAAAGCCACACTTAAATACTACTTTTCTACATAGTTGCCATTTAAATTAAGGCACTTATCGTAGCGATGGACGAGCTTGGAAATTCCTTCGTCGTAAAATTCGGCTGCCTGCGCCTTCAACCACGTGGTTACCTCTTCTTGAAGCTGTGCGTCTTCATCAAAACGCTGCATAGCCAACCACTTCTTCATTGCTAGGAATAAGTGGAAGTCGCTCGTTGCCAGGTCGGGAATATACGGCGGATGTGGAAACAACTCCCACTTAAAAGATTCGAGAACTTCACGAGTGGCATTTGCCGTGTGGGCCCGGGCGTTGTCGTGAAACAGCAAGATCTTTGAGCCCAACTTTCCCCTGCGCTTGTTTTGTATTGCTCTTCCGAGGCCGTGCAGAGTTTGGCAATACCTTTGAGAGTTTATTGTAGTGCCTCTTTCCAGGAAATCCACAAAAATCACTCCTTTTCTGTCCCAAAAGAGGTAACCACGTGGTTGAAAGCGCAGGCGGCCGAATTTTACGACGAAGGAATTTCCTTGCTCGTCCATCGCTACGATAAGTGCCTTAATTTAAATGGCAACTATGTAGAAAAGTAGTATTTAAGTGTGGCTTTCATCTGTACATAATAAAAAAATTTCCAATACTTTATTTACTTTTTATTCCAAAACGTAATGTACTTTGTGGATAGCCATCGTATTTTAGTACTCATGTGAATAACTTCACACTTTTCTTTATCCGAGGTCAATTGCCAGTTTTCGCACCAAACAGATATCTTATCTAAATCATTTTTCAGTTTGTTTTGGTCATTTGATGACTTTAAAAAACGGTAAATGACAGCATCATTTGCAGACAATCTAACAGGGTTCCTCAGATTGTCTCCTATGTCGTTAATGTAGATCACGAACAATGGAGGGCCTATAACACTTCTTTGGGGAACGCCGGATATGAGTTCGGTTTTACTCGGTGACTTTCCGTCTATTACAACCAACTGGGACTTCCTGGCAAGAAATCACGAATCCAGAAGCACAACTGAGGCAATATTCCTTAGGCACGCAGTTTGAGGAACGGTGTCGAAGGCCTTCTAGAAACTGAAAAATAAAAGACTCAAAGTATAATGATGAAAGAAAATTTTAGTGAAATGCCGAGACTCTGCTACAGCAAGAATGAAATTTTATGTCAAATTCACTTTTTGAGTGCTGAGAACAATAGTCACGAAGCATACTTCGATAAAACTTGGGTATCGCCAAACCTCATGTAAAAATATATTTCACTCCACTTCAACGGTAATATTGGCCTTAAAGTACCTGCAGTTACTTTTGTACAGCGTATATCGGCGGTCTGGGTGATGGTGACGAAGGGTCAGCAAGGGCTGCATCCAAATATTTTCTGGAGGCAGGGAATACTCTCTGTCGTATTAAGGAGAGCAGTCTGAACTAAAATCCTGACGGCACTACAAAAGTACTCGTGCACAATGGCGCACGAAGCCTATGATAAAAAAAAAAAAAATACGTTCGTAGGTGACACGATATAGTAATGATGTCACAGAAGACAACAAAACTAATTTCATAGTTCCTGACAACTTTCTCGCTGGAAGTTTTACAAGGTACAGTAATGCACAAATTATCAGCGACAACATTTCTTAGTATGCAGACGGAAGAGTTACACATTTCTTAAGGTATTTTAGTTTTGTTTGAGACTCCATTTATGTTGTCACTACGAAGTATGTATCACATGCATCTATAGACTTTCAGAATGTTCATATATTATTTTCAGTCCAAATATATCAGTGGTTTTTTTCTCCGCAGCATGACGTCAAGAGAAATATTGTTCTTAGCAATTTCTTGTAATATCAGCCTTGAAGTTTAACTGGCAAGAATTTTCTTTTGTAAAGGACTCCATCATATTCTAGATAAAAATAGAGAAGTCTATTATTTGTTTCCGGTTGTTTTAATAACATTTAAATCATCCCTAGCTGGCACTGATGTAGGACGATAATATGGTCTTTAGGTGCCTACTTTCCTGACAGCCGCTCTAGTCATTTCCTTTTTTGTTCTACTCGAAAATGGAGCGAGGGGAAAACAACTGCCTATGTGCCTGAGTAAGAGCCCTAATCTGTCTTACCTTACGGGTAACTTACGATGGCGGCGGTAGAATCGTACTGCAGTCGTTCTCAGATGCCGGTCTCTAAATTATACAACAGTGCCTCATGAAACGAACGTCGTCTTCCCTGCAGGGTTTCCCATTTGATTTCCCGAAGCATCTCCGTAATACTTACATGCTGATCACAGCTACCGGTAACAAATGTAGCAGGAGACAGCGAAACTGCTTTGATATATTCATGCAATGCGACCTATTGGGGATCTCAGACACTTGAGCAACAGGCAAGAATTGGTTGCGCTAGTATTCTCTCTCTCTTCTCTCTCATTTATAGGAAGAAATGGTTCAAATGGCTCTGAGCACTACGGGACTTAAGAGCTGAGTTCATCAGTCCCTAGAACTTAGAACTACTTAAACCTAACTAACCTAAGAACATCATACACATCCGTGCCAGAGGCAGGATTCGAACCTGCGACCGTAGCAGTCGTGCGGTTGCAGAGTGAAGCGCCTAGAACCGCTCGGTCACCGCTGCCGGCTTTCCTTTATAGAGAAACCACATTACTCTAGACCATTCCGTCATTACCTTTGCCATTGCTTTACATCGTTACGTCTAGACATTTCATCGCTGTAACTGTGTCCAGCAGCACGCTACAAAACATACATTATATTCTGATTATATGATATAATGTATGTTTTTTACCATATCAAAGTCACGTTCACAGTCTACGGAGGCGGAAATAACTAATGAATTTTGTTTGGCAGGAAGTGTAAGAAAAGATACACCAGGACGAGCGTTTTAAGAAATTCGCAATGAATTCTAGACAAGAATAAATCCTTTAGCTAGAATACATCTACATCTACATCTACATTCATACTCCGCAAGCCACCCAACGGTGTGTGGCGGAGGGCACCTTACGTGCCACTGTCATTACCTCCCTTTCCTGTTCCAGTCGCGTATGGTTCGCTGGAAGAACGACTGTCTGAATGCCTCCGTGCGCGCTCTAATCTCTCTATTTTTACGTTCGTGATCTCCTCGGGAGGTATAAGTAGGGGGAAGCAATATACTCGATACCTCATCCAGAAACGCACCCTCTTGAAACCTGGCGAGCAAGCTACACTGCAATGCAGAGCGCCTCTCTTGCAGAGTCTGCCACTTGAGTTTATTAAACATCTCCGTAACGCTATCACGGTTACCAAATAACCCTGTGACGAAACGCGCCGCTCTTCTTCGGATCTTCTCTATCTCCTCCGTCAACCCGATCCGGCACGGATCCCACACTGATGAGCAATACTCAAGTATAGGTCGAACGAGTGTTTTGTAAGCCACCTCCTTTGTTGCTGGACTACATTTTCTAAGCACTCTCCCAATGAATCTCAACCTGGTACCCGCCTTACCAACAATTAATTTTATATGATCATTCCACTTCAAATCGTTCCGCACGCATACTCCCAGATATTTTACAGAAGTAACTGCTACCGGTGTTTGTTCCGCTATCATATAATCATACAATAAAGGATCCTTCTTTCTATGTATTCGCAATACATTACATATGTCTATGTTAAGGGACAGTTGCCACTCCCTGCGCCAAGTGCCTATCCGCTGCAGATCTTCCTGCATTTCGCTACAATTTTCTAATGCTGCAACTTCTCTGTATACTACAGCATCATCCGCGAAAAGCCGCATGGAACTTCCGACACTATCTACTAGGTCATTTATATATATTGTGAAAAGCAATGGTCCCATAACACTCCCCTGTGGCACGCCAGAGGTTACCTTAACGTCTGTAGACGTCTCTCCATTGATAACAACATGCTGTGTTCTGTTTGCTAAAAACTCTTCAATCCAGCCACACAGCTGGTCTGACATTCCGTAGGCTCTTACTTTGTTTATCAGGCGACAGTGCGGAACTGTATCGAACGCCTTCCGGAAGTCAAGAAAAATAGCATCTACCTGGGAGCCTTTATCTAATATTTTCTGGGTCTCATGAACAAATAACGCGAGTAGGGTCTCACACGATCGCTGTTTCCGGAATCCATGTTGATTCCTACATAGTAGATTCTGGGATTCCAAAAACGACATGATACTCGAGCAAAAAACATGTTCTAAAATTCTACAACAGATCGACGTCAGAGATATAGGTCTATAGTTTTGCGCATCTGCTCGACGACCCTTCTTGAAGACTGGGACTACCTGTGCTCTTTTCCAATCATTTGGAACCCTCCGTTCCTCTAGAGACTTGCGGTACACGGCTGTTAGAAGGGGGGCAAGTTCTTTCGCGTACTCTGTGTAGAATCGAATTGGTATCCCGTCAGGTCCAGTGGACTTTCCTCTGTTGAGTGTTTCCAGTTGCTTTTCTATTCCTTGGACACTTATTTCGATGTCAGCCATTTTTTCGTTTGTGCGAGGATTTAGAGAAGGAACTGCAGTGCGGTCTTCCTCTGTGAAACAGCTTTGGAAAAAGGTGTTTAGTATTTCAGCTTTACGCGTGTCATCCTCTGTTTCAATGCCATCATCATCCCGGAGTGTCTGGATATGCTGTTTCGAGCCACTTACTGATTTAACGTAAGACCAGAACTTCCTAGGATTTTCTGTCAAGTCTGTACATAGAATTTTACTTTCGAATTCACTGAACGCTTCTCGCATAGCCCTCCTTACGCTAACTTTGACATCGCTTAGCTTCTGTTTGTCTGAGAAGTTTTGGCTGCGTTTAAACTTGGAGTGAAGCTCTCTTTGCTTTCGCAGTAGTTTCCTAACTTTGTTGTTGTACCACGGTGGGTTTTTCCCGTCCCTCACAGGTTTACTCGGCACGTACCTGTCTAAAACGCATTTTACGATTGCCTTGAACTTTTTCCATAAACACTCAACATTGTCAGTGTCGGAACAGAAATTTTCGTTTTGATCTGTTAGGTAGTCTGAAATCTGCCTTCTATTACTCATGCTAAACAGATAAACCTTTCTCCCTTTTTTTATATTCCTATTAACTTCCATATTCAGGGATGCTACAACGGCCTTATGATCACTGATTCCCTGTTCTGCACTTACAGAGTCGAAAAGTTCGGGTCTGTTTGTTATCAGTAGGTCCAAGATGTTATCTCCACGAGTCGGTTCTCTGTTTAATTGCTCGAGGTAATTTTCGGATAGTGCACTCAGTATAATGTCACTCGATGCTCTGTCCCTACCACCCGTCCTAAACATCTGAGTGTCCCAGTCTATATCTGGTAAATTGAAATCTCCACCTAAGACTATAACATGCTGAGGAAATTTATGTGAAATGTATTCCAAATTTTCTCTCAGTTGTTCTGCCACTAACGCTGCTGAGTCGGGAGGTCGGTAAAAGGAGCCAATTATTAACCCAGCTTGGTTGTTGAGTGTAACCTCCACCCATAATAATTCCCAGGAACTATCCACTTCTACTTCACTACAGGATAAACTACTACTAACAGCGACGAACACTCCACCACCGGTTGCATGCAATCTATCCTTCCTAAACACCGTCTGTACCTTTGTAAAAATTTCGGCAGGATTTATCTCTGGCTTAAGCCAGCTCTCTGTACCTATAACGATTTCAGCTTCGGTGCTTTCTATCAGCGCTTGAAGTTCCTGTACTTTACCAACGCAGCTTCGACAGTTTACAATTACAATACCGATTGCTGCTTGGTCCCCGCATGTCCTGACTTTGCTCCGCACCCTTTCAGGCTGTTGCCCTTTCTGTACTTGCCCGAGGCCATCTAACCTAAAAAACCGCCCAGTCCACGCCACACAACCCCTGCTACCCGTGTAGCCGCTTGCTGCGTGTAGTGGACTCCTGACCTATCCAGCGGAACCCGAAACCCCACCACCCTATGGCGCAAGTCGAGGAATCTGCAGCCCACATGGTCGCAGAACCGTCTCAGCCTCTGATTCAGACCCTCCACTCGGCTCTGTACCAAAGGTCCGCAGTCAGTCCCGTCGACGATGCTGCAGATGGTGAACTCTGCTTTCATCCCGCTAGCGAGACTGGCAGTCTTCACCAAATCAGATAGCCGCCGGAAGCCAGAGAGGATTTCCTCCGATCCATAGCGACACACATCATTGGTGCCGACATGAGCGACCACCTGCAGATGGGTGCACCCTGTACCCTTCATGGCATCCGGAAGGACCCTTTCCACATCCGGAATGACTCCCCCCGGTATGCACACGGAGTGCACATTGGTTTTCTTCCCCTCTCTTGCTGCCATTTCCCTAAGGGGCCCCATTACGCGCCTGACGTTGGAGCTCCCAACTACCAGTAAGCCCACCCTCTGCGACCGCCCGGATCTTGCAGACTGAGGGGCAACCTCTGGAACAGGACAAGCAGCCATGTCAGGCCTTCCGTTCAGCCCTCCGGAATGTCTTTCGCCCCCTGCCACACCTCGAGACGACCTCCCACTCTACCACAGGTGAGGGATCAGCCTCAATGCGGGCAGTATCCCGGGCAACCACAGTCTTAGTCCGATCGGGGGATGCGTGGGACGAGCTGGCCGTCCCCGACAAACCCCCATCCGGACCCCCACAGTGATGCCCATTGGCAACAGCCTCAAGCTGTGTGACGGAAGCCAACACTGCCTGAAGCTGGGAGCGAAGGGATGCCAACTCAGCCTGCATCCGAACACAGCAGTTGCAGTCCCTATCCATGCTAAAAACTGTTTTGCAAAGAACGTCTGAACTAATCTACAGAGAGCGCAAACAAATCGACAAAATTTAAACGGTTATTAAAATACAAGATTGCCTAGTAAATGCAGTAATGCTGCTACTTGCGCACTGCTGACACACTGCTCGTCGCCGGAAGGAGACTACGCGATTTTACACTATTCAGGTACTAAAACGCGATGCTACAACTCTCAAATACTATAATACGCCCGAAATTTATGTATCAAACAATGCAAGTACCAAAAACACGCAAAGAAATTAAGAATTAAACTATGTAAGAAATGAGTGAGCTAGGAGTATACGACTTGCTGCTGCAGCTGCTTATCCAACGGCGGCAGGGAGCACACTGACTGTGACCAATCGACACTGGCCGTTCAAAACAAAAACAGAAGACAATCGCGAATTTACACTATTCAGGTACTAAAACGCGATGCTACAACTCTCAAATACTATAATACGCCCGAAATTTATGTATCAAACAATGCAAGTACCAAAAACACGCAATGAAATTAAGAATTAAACTATGTAAGAAATGAGTGAGCTAGGAGTATACACTTGCTGCTGCAGCTGCTTATCCAACGGCGGCAGGGAGGAGGGCAAAGCAGTAATCCACGGAGAAGCAATATAATAATAATGGCTGAGATTTGTGTGTTCGACGAGTTCGATTAATACGTTCTATATATTGTGGATCAGGTCATACAAATTCACACAGACAGCTACGACAAGAGATCGACAATGCATTAGATGATCTGGTTATTCGTAAACCTACTACAGCAACTCGTATCTCTATTAGGTATGCCTGGAGTGGGAAAGCTATTAGAGATGACACGAACGTAACGGGTGTAACACCAGAAAACTTTAGCGAATCTGTACATTATCCTTTCCAAAGAAAATCAGAAACCAGAAAAACTTCTCAGGATTTCTCGAAGAAAGTTTAAATTCTGTATCCAGGATAATTCGAAGTAACTACGAAACGCAAGAGGCAATATTTAAAGATTAATCGTACAGATATTCTTGAGGATCTGACGCACAATGTTGTCGCCTTAATACACTCCTGGAAATGGAAAAAAGAACACATTGACACCGGTGTGTCAGACCCACCATACTTGCTCCGGACACTGCGAGAGGCTGTACAAGCAATGATCACACGCAAGGCACAGCGGACACACCAGGAACCGCGGTGTTGGCCGTCGAATGGCGCTAGCTGCGCAGCATTTGTGCACCGCCGCTGTCAGTGTCAGCTAGTTTGCCGTGGCATACGGAGCTCCATCGCAGTCTTTAACACTGGTAGCATGCCGCGACAGCGTGGACGTGAACCGTATGTGCAGTTGACGGACTTTGAGCGAGGGCGTATAGTGGGCATGCGGGAGGCCGCGTGGACGTACCGCCGAATTGCTCAACACGTGGGGCGTGAGGTCTCCACAGTACATCGATGTTGTCGCCAGTGGTCGGCGGAAGGTGCACGTGCCCGTCGACCTGGGACCGGACCGCAGCGACGCACGGATGCACGCCAAGACCGTAGGATCCTACGCAGTGCCGTAGGGGACCGCACCGCCACTTCCCAGCAAATTAGGGACACTGTTGCTCCTGGGGTATCGGCGAGGACCATTCGCAACCGTCTCCATGAAGCTGGGCTACGGTCCCGCACACCGTTAGGCCGTCTTCCGCTCACGCCCCAACATCGTGCAGCCCGCCTCCAGTGGTGTCGCGACAGGCGTGAATGGAGGGACGAATGGAGACGTGTCGTCTTCAGCGATGAGAGTCGCTTCTGCCTTGGTGCCAATGATGGTCGTATGCGTGTTTGGCGCCGTGCAGGTGAGCGCCACAATCAGGACTGCATACGACCGAGGCACACAGGGCCAACACCCGGCATCATGGTGTGGGGAGCGATCTCCTACACTGGCCGTACACCACTGGTGATCGTCGAGGGGACACTGAATAGTGCACGGTACATCCAAACCGTCATCGAACCCATCGTTCTACCATTCCTAGACCGGAAAGGGAACTTGCTGTTCCAACAGGACAATGCACGTCCAGATGTATCTCGTGCCACCCAACGTGCTCTAGAAGGTGTAAGTCAACTACCCTGGCCAGCAAGATCTCCGGATCTGTCCCCCATTGAGCATGTTTGGGACTGGATGAAGCGTCGTCTCACGCAGTCTGCACGTCCAGCACGAACGCTGGTCCAACTGAGGCGCCAGGTGGAAATGGCATGGCAAGCCGTTCCACAGGACTACATCCAGCATCTCTACGATCGTCTCCATGGGAGAATAGCAGCCTGCATTGCTGCGAAAGGTGGATATACACTTTACTAGTGCCGACATTGTGCATGCTCTGTTGCCTGTGTCTATGTGCCTGTCGTCTCACGCAGTCTGCACGTCCAGCACGAACGCTGGTCCAACTGAGGCGCCAGGTGGAAATGGCATGGCAAGCCGTTCCACAGGACTACATCCAGCATCTCTACGATCGTCTCCATGGGAGAATAGCAGCCTGCATTGCTGCGAAAGGTGGATATACACTTTACTAGTGCCGACATTGTGCATGCTCTGTTGCCTGTGTCTATGTGCCTGTGGTTCTGTCAGTGTGATCATGTGATGTATCTGACCCCAGGAATGTGTCAATAAAGTTTCCCCTTCCTGGGACAATGAATTCACGGTGTTCTTATTTCAATTTCCAGGAGTGTAGCTATACAGAAGTAGAGAAAGTAGAGAAAACAATTAAAAATTTTATTTATTAGGCTATTTCGTTTCCTTGGAAACACAAGAGGCGCAAACTATAAAACTAATTTATTTTCGACTGTGGAATGTGGGGTATAGTTACGTTCAGTTGCTTCAGAATCTGTACCACAATACTTGTAAAATTTGTAGCATATGTGAAATTAAGAACATCCCATGCAAGAGAAACACTTTACCAGAAATGAATAGTATCCACCTCCTTGGGAGCACGAGAACGATTCCTAAACGGTGACAAAGAGAGCATAGACATGTAAGCATCAGGCATTTTGACACCTAGGAAGACGGAAGTGAAACATTGAATTCATTTTAGATGTGACATTGGAGTAAAGAAAACATTGCCTGTAGCACTTCATGTGTAAAACTGATGCGAAGAGAACAACTGCCATCCTCCCCTAAAATAAAATAAAATAAAAAAATAAAAAAATAGAAGGAATGATCGGGTTGTGTATGGTGAATCCGTTCATGTGAAATGATTAATTAAAAATGGATTATCCTTGGAATACCAAATGAGACAACTAAACGTAATCATTGCCTGAACATAGTCACCTCACTAAACTATTTATCATGTGTACTTGTATTCCATTAAGTGCGCCATCGATGGCAGATTTATTAGTTAACAGTTACTTTATAAACACATCAATGATAGCTGCTATGGAAGTCTGAGAAACTTGTCGTCCTTTGGCGTTGGGGTGCTGGGTTTCCCTTGCACCCGGCGCAAAGTGTTCAGCACGCAAGGTGCGTACGCTGCATTGGGCACTTTGTGACAGCGTCTTGCCAGCAGTGCAAGGTGCTTTCCCTTGCTTTGGAAGACAACGCTAGGGGTGGCCTATTCAGGTCAGTTATACTTGTTTGGTAGCATTGATAATGTGGTAGACTGTTTGAACAGACCAATATGAAGCTGTACAGTTGCTGGCTGCTAATTGTATGGACATCAAAAAATGGCTCTGAGCACTTTGGGACTTAACATCTCAGGTCATCAGTCCCCTAGAACTTAGAACTACTTAAACCTAACTAAACTAAGGACATCACACACATCCATGCCCGAGGCAGGATTCGAACCTGCAACCGTAGCGGTCGCACGGTTCTAGACTGAAGCGCCTAGAATCGCTCGGCCACCATCGGCCGGCTGTACGGACATCAGTCATAGTGTCGCTCTCAGCCAATCTCAGACACCGCCATGGTAGTTGTTCAAGAGCCGCACCAACTTTTTAGATGCTAATTAGGTGAGCCCCTCTCGTCAGTATGTCTTTCTGCGTATTCCATCCTCTCCAGTTAGGTCCATGAGAAGTTTTTCCTTGTGGTGACTAAATGCTGTCAATAACATGTTGTTTCTGTGACACCTGTTATGTGTGTGTGTTTGTGTGTGTGTGTGTGTGTGTGTGTGTGTGTGTACGTGTGTGAAAGAGAGAGAGAGAGAGAGAGAGAGAGAGAGAGAGAGAGAGAAATTTTCCACTTATTTTTAAAGTCTCGTTTTTCCCACAGCTATGTTCCATTAGTAATGCAACAGCTGCAGTTTTGGTATGCGAGTTTCAGGCATCAGTAACCTCCTTTAATACATTAGTCTCTTATTTTTTTGTTGAGTAAATTTAGAGGGAAGTGATGGTAAATGAAGATGCCACTGTTATCCAAAGTGTAGGAAAGGAAACCATTCTGCACTTAACAATGAAATCCGAATTGCTGTGCAACGAGCCAATGACATTTTCTGCGGTTCTGCGTGGAATATCACAGAACAGCAACACCTATCAGAAGACTACTTCTCCCCCACGTTCCACCACCTCCCCTCCTTCTCTTCCCCACGTTACCACAAGTAAGCAGAGAAGGATGGAAAGCAATAAGTACTGTGAACGGCAAGAGAGACAAGTAACTCATAAAAAAAATTTCTTTATTCAATCCACTAATATCATACATAATAACCCGCCATGATCCGTGATTTATTTTCAAAGAATATTCTTAAGAATTTATTTTATTTACTAGCGATTCATCAAGACCATTAACACATTTAACCACACTATGTAAGCATTGGAAGTAGTTGCCAGGGAGTAACTGATGAAATCATAACCAGATTCCTTTTAACAACTGGCAATTTTACTCGCTTCAATAGTGCCTAAGAGCATTTTTTCAAAGAAACAGATTTAAAATTATAATCAGAAAGCACCCTCCAAATATCAAAGTTACAATTTATTTAGAGGCAGAAAGAAACAAGTTTTGACTGTATGAGCTATCGGGCAGAGAACCTTGCCGCTCCCTTTGACACAGCCTTAGCTACGGCCGCTCACAACAGCCTCTGAAAGACTACGCTGGTGCAAATCTGCAACACACCAGATAACTTTAAACTAAGAGTTATAACAATTTACACAAGCACACAAACTATGCACCCCCCATAGGAGGGATGGAAATGGTACAAAACACAAACAATTAAAATATTAACCCTGCCACCAAAGGCGCAACTTGATTTTAAGATCTAAGAAAAGTTTTACGGTGAAGGGGTTGCAACTTTATATACTAAAACTGTAAGATGGCAAGAACTATGCCCCTTACATGAAGTCATTAAAGATCACCTAACTCACGTTGAGCGAACAGTAGGGCTGAACAAAATGACTGACGAGGCACAATGCATCTTGTAGAGGGTATAGTACGGACATATTGGAATAATTAATGTCGGGTGATGGTTTTAAAGTAATTCACACGACATGAAAACTTTGTGGAAATGAGTCGATTTACTGGACGCTAGTGTACCCCAGGGAAGCATTTAGAGTTGACCGTGGCCAGCTGGGGAACAGTGAAGGGAAGTGACAATAGGCAGCTTAGGGCGGCTCAAGCTCTGAGTAAGCGGTAACAGGGCACGGCCTCCAGCTGCCTTAAAATGAGTGACAGTGAGTGGGTGGTTGACCCCGACTCCATGCTGGTGTACCGGGAAACAGACGTAGAACTTGTACGCCTGTTGATAAATATCCGTCGTCCTGTTTTCTGTGAAACATGGGAGAAAGCCGCACAAAGCTATGGTGGAGCGGTCAGCAGAGGTCAAAATATGCATGTTCGTGACTATAGCAACTTCACGCTGAATTCACGGTCCACAGAGTCTGAAGTAAATCAGGTGAAGAGCGACAGAATGAAATACGCCGGCATCCGATGGGAACGTAGGACCAAGGAATTTGAAGTACCCTCCTGGGAGTCACAATTACGGAAAACTTGGTGTTGTGCAGACACTAACCTTGATGGGTGGCCTGCTAGGAGATAAATAACAGAAGTTGAGAGGAAGGGAAATTTTGTGGGAATTTGTTCACTTCCCAGAGGAGGCACTTGTCGGCGCTGGGAGGCGACACATAATTTACGTGACTTGCGCTGCAATTGGCTGGAGGGGAAACCAAGGCGAAGAGCAGACTGTGAGAAGTCTCAGTAGAGGTCTTCCATTAACAGCTTGCTTAGAGTGCAGACGTGGCGTTCTTGACTCAGCTTGCCTGAGAAAGAGTGAGCATCTCTGCAGTTAGAGGACTTAGCAAAGGGAACGATTGAAATTGGAGATAGGAAGTTTTGGTTCAGCTATGTACTGAGCAAGTTAGCTAGGAGTGAATAGATGAGCGCAGCCTTGCAGCACCACGAGGTCGGCCGACGTCCACACAACGACGCCGCTCCGCCACGCTAAATTCGGTGATATTGCGCCCGCTCTGCTCACTAATTTGTTGGATCATGTCAGCAAAGTTTCCACGAGGGTTTCATGGGCCGTGTATTGTAGAATTGTTCTCGCACTTCGCGTTACGCCTGGGTCAGTCGATAGGAATTACTTTTGATATATCGTGCTTTACTCCACGCAAACGCAATTTATTACCACTTCCTGTTAGGAGAGTCATGTAATGTAATGATTGAAGGTCGTGAGTTAAAATAAATCTGTACTAATCAACTGCATCTGTTTTCAATCAAGTAGTAGAAATCCCAAGTCACTTTCTTAATTAATTTTATGTTCAACATTTGCATCTGTTGATCAATAGCTGAATATAACATCAATGTGCACCCCATTTTAATTAAAAGGAGTCAATTCTGAATCAACTAATGTCAACACTGCCACTGCAGTTCAATCAGGAGTCACAGGGCCTTATTACTTTCTTTGCATTATCCAATATTGCGGCAGTTTTGCATTCTCTGTTGATCTGTTAGTCAATTACCTGGGGTGAACACACACCAAAACCAGATAAGTGACGGGTGGGGTGTTACAAAGTGATCATTTAAATAAAAGCCTATGAAATGCAATCTTATATAAAATTCTACAAGGTTGGCCAAACACTAGTTAAGATGCTATACAGTACACAGATAACGTCTCTGAAGATCGTAGGCAATAATATCAATGTTCTAAAAGATCAAAACTTATTTCAGGTATTAGTCCGTTACACTCTATTTACGTATAAACAGCCACCTTCCCGCGGGTGGGCAAACGGAGAAGAATGGTGGGACGACCCCAAAGCAAAACGGCAGGTGATCTCACTAAGAAACCAAGTAGAATTTAACAAGAGTAAATCAAACAACATATCACCAATCAATTAACTTCTAATAAACTGCGACTTCTCGAGAAGACCTTGCGCAGCACCCCCAAATCGCTCTTCCGAACCGTCCGGTGCCAGTCGCTTCAACGGACGCAGCAAGGCGCGCCTATCTCCTGTATCACAGCGTCGCAGCTCGCACCGGCCAGACTGATGTCGTGGGTTGACTCCTGTTGCTCTCGTATCGACCGCGAATTCACTACCACTCGCTATACGCCGCGGCCCACTGAACTCACGTGGGGACCTCACATGCGCCGACGCTCAAGACGGACAAGTCATCTTGTGTCTCAGTGGGCGACCGACCAACGGATCTATCCACCCGCCGATGACCATTGCCTTAGCAAACTCGAGCAGACTGGCGGCCTAACGCGCAGACTCACATGAAGGAACTAAGCCCCGACCGGGCGACCACTCGCTGAGCTCTTACTAGCGGAGTGGAAATACTCTCATTTTGCCAGCTTAAAGGTTGCTCCGAACGACAGACATACTAGCACTCCGAACGACAGACTGTCACTAACTGCCTAACAAATGCAGACGAGAGACAGACTAGCAAGCTGGGGACGAGAGACTGACCCAGACTGACCGACTGGCGAGCCCATAACGCCCCTTAAATGCACGTGAACGGGCAACCTTTCCCCTTTCCCACCAGAGGGTCACACCAAAGCTGCGATTGCCACAGCGGCGCCACCGGCAGAAACGGAGGGCGACTGCTTCACACTACGCGCTGCGGCGCGCTCTTCAAAACAGAAATTTTTACCATGGCTCACACCATCTTATACATTAGTGGGTCTTGAAATCTACAATACAATTCACTGATATTTAGCAGCACTTTCTAATTCTAATTTTACCTTCTTACATTATACAGGAAATGATAAGTTACTTGTTCAATGGGCAACTAACTATTGTTGAAGTCAACTTAGGAAAATCCCCGTCAAACTAGCCGTCGCTGTGGTCGAGTGGTTCTAGGTGCTGCTGTCTGGAACCGCACGGCTGCAACGGTCGCTGGTTCGAATCCTGCCTTGGGCATGGATGTTTGTGATGTCCTTGGGTTAGTTAGGTTTATGTAGTCGTAAGTCTAGGGACTGATGACCTCAGATGTTAAGTCCCATAGTGCTTAGAGCCATTTGAACCATTTTGAACAGTTAAGCTACCCTCTTCACCATTTAGGCCATGTCGCAACCTTGACAGACGTTATGATGGAAGAAGTGGGCTGCGAGAGACTGAATTGTTGACAGAAAGACTGAAACTGAAAGGAATTACTGGTAGTCAGGAGATTATGTTTTATATAAGAGTCTGTTCCAAATTTCCGAACTTGAAAGGATTTTGAACTAAAACTTTCCTCCTCCTTTCCTCAAAATCATAAGAATAATGTCCAACAACTATCATTCCTTGTAAGTGGAAGGAGAGATGCTTTTGATTTGCTGCTCTCTGCCGATTACCGACTAGTGTAGCACAGGCAATAACTAGTGTAGCACAGGCAATATGATGCCGCACAATCACCCTTCCCTGTGAAGACAAGATTTTATACACTGCTTGCTTCTCTGGACTGAGCTATTTTGGGACTGTTGAACTTGAACGTCTTTTTTTTAAAGTAAAATAATCTATTGGCTTGCTGTTTTCTTGTCAACTCGTTTTATTGTATTTAATTACTTGATAAGGATTACATGGAAGTGTAATTATTTGTTGAGGTGACGCTTCAACAGAGTAAGTACAAGAGCCCCAGAAACATCAAGACAAAAAGTGTCTTCAGTTTCTGTTCCTGTTCCTGTGTACAATATAATCCCTAAAATAAATCTAGTTTCAACATAGCACGATGTAAATTTTTAACCCACATCTGTGCTTTTGGCTTGGTGTATACTATTTGAAAAGATGTCTACCTTTACAGGGCATTACCGGCTCGTCAATGCACAAATCTCAAAATGAATTTAGAACTAACTTCAATTTAACCGTTACAAATTCACAATATACTTTATTTTGAAGAGCCTATCCGCTCTCTCATCGTCTCCCAACGCCTCTGCATCACTAAAACGTAACATTCGAAGGAGTGTCAGAAATCTGTCCCTAGACACTACTTCAAAAATGAAAGGGGCTCCAGTCAGTTGATCTGTAGACCAATAGTCCTTCATTGTGTTCCTTTTTACATGATCCGTCAGCATGCAGATGACTAAAAACTGCTACATCTCGTCTGCACTTTTGTGTGTCCACTGTATACTCGTGGAAGATCACTGACACCGCTCAGTCACGAGCTTGTAAGAGCTGCTAGAATCACTGGCAGTGCGTCACATCAACTGCCTGTCAGATATAAGCTCAAAACATTCGCTTTCACCAATCTCCTCACTTAGTCAACAATGAGGATTGACTCCAGAGCTATCGTTAGAAGAAGAGCAATCCTGAAGTGTAAATACTCCGTCAGCCATCCATCTGTGCTCACTATTTCCGACTTAGTCCTTCTTTTTCGGCTGCGAATGGTCCGGTTCATGAATAATTTCAACGCCACTCAATGAATCGTAACTTTCCCTTGGTAATAGCATAATAGCATGCATTTTTCGTTGTCTTCGAAATCACTACCAGATTCGGCAGCTGAGTCTTCGTTTAGCAGTATTTCTCTAACTTCATCCTCATTCAAACCTTTTGAACATATCATTCTCACCAAATACGAAAAGAGAAATGCTGGTATTGAATTTAGTTCCTACAGATCGAATGTACACAACGTCTCTTGAAAATGCAAGTAGATCCAGATGTTCGCAACATATTTCAGCACCATTCAGGCAGAAGAGAGCAATCGTACCTATATGGCGACAGATGCTCATGGCAGAAAACCGAAAACGTACCCTTATGGTCTTAAGCTTGCGTGACAACATGGCCACCGACGTACCGGTACGGTTGCCATCCGCAAAGGATTAAAATGTCAAAAGTCGCTACAGTACTGTGACTGTCAAATGACATCAGAAACAGGAGAATGTACAGGGAAAACTTTCCCCAGAAGCCAGCAGATTATTCGGCCTTAAGAGAACGTCAGTAAATACCGTCGAAACGATGGTATTATATTCGTGTTTAGTGTATAATATAACGCCAGTTGGTGACCAAAAGGCTACTATAGCAAGTCGAAAGTATGGTCTGAAGAGGAAGGGAGAAGGAAATATTTTATCAGAAGTTCTTCTACGGATTATAGTAAACTTTTAGAGGAGTGATGATTAGAAATTGTTTTGAAAATTAATTTTCAAACTTAAGGTACACCAAAGATGAGAGTGCCCTTACCAATGTTTACTGATGACGCTAGCCGCATAATTTAGCTTTCCTCGTACATAAAAACTTTGAACAGTATTCATGTAGTAATAGTAAGTTTTGCAGGCGATATAGTATGTTTCGAATCATGGCCGTAAGTAACGAGCGACACATTCGATAGGCACTAAACAACACAATGAAAACCTCAAATCAGTAGAATCGGTTTGTGGTGGAGCAGAGAGAGCACAACCCGGAAATCCGGGTGTGAGGAACGGGCCTGGGAGCCTACTGTCCCTAGCGGGAAAACGTTCAGCCAATCACGCCCTCGGCCGCAGATCTCGTTCCTGTGCGGTCACTTTATCATTTTGGGCGTTTCGCCGTCTCTGTCCATAATGCCAGCGCTCAGCTCAATTAACTTCACACCTCTGGGAAGCCAACAACCGGAACAATGCAGTGCTGATTACCTGTGTGACTAATTATCAAGCCGCACACAACCGCCGTCTCACTCCCCTACCCCGCACACACACAAACACAGTCGCGCATACACATGCGCACATACTCGTCTCACGTGGACACCAGTTGTATTGCCTACACTCTGCTGTCCTGGTGTCCATTGCAGGTACGATGTGTGGAAACGATAAACACTACCCAAACCTGCATTCTTGTCAGCCTGTAACACGAGCCACACTTTGAAAAATAATGATTGATGGAATGATTAAACAGCTGAGAAGATAAAATTTCGTAAGGGACTAACTTACAGAAGCCAAAATAAAATAATTTTAGTTTCCTTTCACAAATACTTCTAACATATTTTAATAGTTTCTGTAGATTAAAGGGAAACAGATTATTCACAATGACATAACTTGTTCTTTCAAGCAGTAGAGTTTGAGTGAAGTATATCCTAGATCTTTCTTTATGGAATATTTATCACATGGCTCTGTTTTGTTTGTTTCAGTGCAGTTACGTATCCAGCAAGAGGTCGTATAAGCCTAGTGCAGACAAGTAACGGTGTGTGGTGGGATGTGCCGGCCGAAGTGGCCGTGCGGTTAAAGGCGCTGCAGTCTGGAACCGCAAGACCGCTACGGTCGCAGGTTCGAATCCTGCCTCGGGCATGGATGTTTGTGATGTCCTTAGGTTAGTTAGGTTTAACTAGTTCTAAGTTCTAGGGGACTAATGACCACAGCAGTTGAGTCCCATAGAGCTCAGAGCCATTTTGTGGTGGGATGTGAATATAGTGGTTTCACTAAATATAATATATGGAACTGACTATCCCGTTTCATTGTACAATTTCGCAAGAGATGAATAAATATTATTGTTATCATTACAAAGATTTCCGTTGGCGCATTTACAGTTTACAGTTTTTTTGTATAATTTCTGAATTCATATGTCAGAGTTGTTGTTTAGAAGTCTAGTGTGTTAACTTAGGGAGCAATAAAAGGAAATCGTGGTATTTAAGGATTCAGGAAATTGCTTGGAAAATATAAGATGTTGGAAAAATTTTGGAAATTCCGAGATGGATGGGAATATGAAATAGACCTATGTACGTAACCTACTACAGTGAAAACAGTCAAATGAGAGTAATGAATGTGGGATTTCAAGAGCAAGTGAAGAACGCACCAGGTGGACACTGACGAGACAAAAGTCATGAGATACCTCTTAATATCGTCTCGGACCTTCTTTCGAAGACAAACTGTAGAAACTCGAAGGGCATGCACTCAAAAAGTCGTTGGAAGCCTCTTGCAGAAATATTGATCAATGCTGCCTCTATAGCCGTCCATAAATGCGGAATTGTTGCCGGTGTACGAACTGTCTTCTCGATTATGTCTCGTAAATATTCGATAGGAAACATGTCAGTCGATCTCAGTTACAAAATCATTCGCTCGAAATATCCAGAATGTGTCTCAATCGAAATCGCGAACAATTGTGACCCGGTGACGTAACCAGAGGACCCAGTCCGTTCCACTGAAACACGGCCCACCTAGTATAGAGCCACCACCAATTTGTACAGTGCCTCGTTGACAATCTGGATTGCTGGCCGCTGGTGGACGAGCGATTCTAGGTGCTTCAGCTACGGTCGCAGGTTCGAATCCTGCCTCGGGCATGGAGGTGTGTGATATCTTTAGGTTAGTTAGGTTTAAGTGGTTCTAAGTTCTAGGGGACTGATGACCTCAGATGTTAAGTCCCATAGTACTCAGAGCCATTTGAACCACTTGAACAATCTGGATCTATGGCTTCGTGGTGTCTGCACCTCTCTCGAACCCAACCAGCGGCTACTACCAAGTGAAATTTGGCTTTATGTGACCAGGCCATGGTTTTCCTGTGGTGTAGGGTCCAACCGCAATGGTCGCGAGGCTAGGAGAGGCGCAGCAGGCGATGTCGTTCTGTTAGCAAAAGCACTTGTCTGCTGCCATGGCCAATTAACGCCAGTCTTCGCCGTACTGTCCTAACAAATACCATCGTCGTACATCCGACATTGTTGTCGGCTGTTATTACACGCAGTTTTGTTTTTCTGTTACGACTGACAATTCTACGGAATCGACTGCTCTCGGTCGTTAAGTGAAAGCAGTCGGCCACTACGTTTCCGCGGTCACGGGAATGCCTCAACTCCGTTATTTTCGGCAAATTGTTGACACCGTGGATCTCGGAATATTGTAATGCTTATTTGCAAAATGGAATGTCCCATGCATCTAGTTCCAACTACTATTCCGCGTTCAGATTCTGTAAATTCACATCGTGTGGGCTTAGTATCGTACGCTGCCTTTTCATATGAATGAAGTGAGTACAAGACACAGCTCCATCAATGCACATTCGGTTAATTCACGTCGTGTGGCCTTAGTATAGTCGGCTGCCTTTTCACATGATTCAATCGAGTGCAAAACACTCTTCCGTCAATGCACTGCACTTTTATTCCTTGTGTGCGCGATACTACCGCCGCCTGTATATGCGTACATCGGTATTACGTCACCTGTTTCAGCTCTGAGTATAACGCTGAGATTCAGGTTATCGCCACTGTAATTTAACATGAAAGAGGACAAAGATTATTTTACAACAGGGACGAAATGGAAGTGGGACATCGTACCAGTGCTTAGAGCGGTAGATGAAATAACTCGTCCTGCTGAATCAAGAGACATATAAAAGCGATGATGAATGGAATATAGGCGCACAAGCCACAGAATATGAATTACAGAAAACAAAGGTAAGATGAAGACAATGAGAAGTGTATAGTAGGAAGGATGTAAGATTAGGATTTCATGTCTCGTCGACTGCGAGGGAGTTTCATTTAGCCTAGAATGATTTAGAGAAATAACAGGAAACTTAGATCTGACTTCTGCGAAGCGTATTTGAACCCCTGTCCTCCAGAATGCGAGTCCATTGTGTTAACCAGTACCCTATTCCGTTCGGGAAATACAGCGTCTTCCCGTCTTTCAAAAAGTAGCTACAAACACATGTACAGAGAAATACTATTATTTCTGAACAACATATACTACGCCAGTTTGCATTAGCTGGTTTCAAAAATTGTGACCGCTAAATGGTTTCCTTCATTGCTGACAGACTCACGAAGTCTTTCCTGGAAGTTGTCTTCAGTTCTTCGTGCCGTTTCTAGTGGAGTTGCGGCCACTTCCTGGATGATTATCTTCTTAAGTGCTCTCAGAATTGTCGGTTATGCTTGTAGACTTGGCACTGAAGTGTCACTAAAGGAAACAATCAGAAAGTGGTAAGTCGGGAGTGACTTTGGGGGCCAGGTGATATTTCCTCGTGAGGGGACGTCTAGGAAACAACTTTCTCAAAATATGTAGAGAATGCTGTGGTTCCATCTTGTTGGAATTAGATTTCTCTCTCTCTCTCTCTGTTCTTCCCAACACACTGGATTAACTTATGTCGGAGGATGGTCTCTATCATGCGACATTAGAGGTATAAATTAAGTGCTACCGTTATGCCGTCTTCTTCGAAAAGCTAAAGACCCAAACACCAGATTCACCAACGGCACACCAAACTGTCGCGAAATGTCTGTGAATTGGTCGTTGTTGACGTTCCTCAAGGTTTTCTACTGCCTAGTAGCGGAAACTGCCCAGTACTGGAAATGGGCCTTATCAAAAGAAAACAAAACAGAGCCATGGGGACGTTTTGAACAATTTTCTCAAACACTGCTCTGCGAGTTCCACCATCTCTCTGACTTAATTCTTGGGTAACCATCATTTCGGACGTATGTATGTGAAAATCGCTGTGCAGAATTCTTCTTCCACACATATCGGACAATCTCAGCTCAGGTTCATGCGTACCTACTGCACGCTTTGGATACTGTTGGGGAGGCGTCAGGGGTGGTGTGGGGGTGGCGAGGACGGGGAGGCTCTCTCATTTTCTTCTCAGTGCAGAACCTGATCTTCTCAATTTTAATACCCAAATCCGAATAGTTTCTGTATCAGAAACTGAATCATGTCAGTCAAGCTCGAACCAAAGCGAAATGCTCGATATGTAATAATCACCTAGCCAAACCATTGTGCCTAACGAAAACGGCACTTACACCACTATCGCTCGATATCCCTTTCCTCTTCAGTATTCATCAGTGTCCACACTACGACCGAGACAGCGGCCTCTTTTCATACAGGAGGAGTTTTTCCCTCGCCCTATAGTATAATAGAGAAGAGCAATTTGCTTACTGTCGTAACTGAAAAGACATGGTAGGAAAGGAGAAAGAATTCGCGCACAGTGGAAATTAGGTTGAGTGAAGAATATGCTGCGTCATCGAAGAATTTGTCCCTCACAAGTGAATAGAAAGATTTCTGCGACACAGAAACTATTATATGCCTGATGAATAAGCGGGAATTCAACTATGGATGATGTAGTGGGTAGCTGTGGGAAGCGACGCCATCAGCTTAAACGAAGGAGAGTTGGAGGACACCATCAGACTAGTCAAATGAATCATGGTTGAATAAGGAGAAATGCTAAAAACAGCGGTTCTCTTGATATAGATTGCAAAGACACATTAATGAGGTGTTGCTGGACCCTAAGGGATTTGTACAATTCCTAGTGGAGATTGAAATATTCCGAACTAATATTTAATCAAGGGGGGAGCAGTTGGGAGTTCCTGATTGTCAACATTTCAAAAATCTCTAGTGGGGACAGGGCTTGTGAAACTGTCGGATGGAAATACTACTCCCGGAAACAGCTCGGTACTATTCAGGAGTTATAAGGTATGCACTTGCAACTGGTTTGTCCCTTACGTTTCATTTCATCTCTTACCACACTCAACACAGCATCATATTGAACAACCGCTTACCATAGGCACCCACATAACACAGATATGTCCGCTCCGCATCGCGCCAGATGAAGGAAAAATCAAAATTTATCGTCGGTAGGATTGCCATTTGACTGAATATAATATCGAGTTTGACTATCTGCTGACAACGTATTCGTGTTGTGAGGCATTTAACAGCACAGAAACTGGTTGGTGTACTTTCAAATGACGATTATTTTGCGGCGTCGTAATAGTATACTGTTTTATATATAACACCGATAACCCAAGAGGTAGCTAGCAACAATAGAAATTAATTCATATGATCGAAAATAAATCAGTAGCGAAACATTTAGTTTAACGAGTGATTATTAAGTGGATTTCAAGCACAGGCTGCCTGGTGAGACGCAATGGGAGAACCTGAGGGAAATAAAGCCAATCAAGAGATATTTGAATGCAGTGAACGATACAAAATGTCCAGTGACACACCAAAGGTTACTATGTATGGTATAATGTACCGGTGAGTAAAGACCATATTCATGTTCTGGGAATTTTGTTTTAAAAGCTTGTTTAATGTTGAAATACATTTGAACGCCGCGCGATAATCTCCATTTACAAAGTAAATTAAGAAAGTAGCAGCATCGGAAGGGGTTTTCGTGGAACAGAAATATTGCTTGATGTGTTGTCATTTCGATAACACAAATAACTCGTATAGCATTGGGGTGGTTTTGTACGTACGTTACCGGGACTGGCTCAAAAATAACAAGACTTTCAGTGACTGTCGGCAGAACTGAAATATAAACACTACATACACTTTACGTAAACATAATAAATTCTAATTTATACCAGAAATTGACTAATTCCGAATCATTATTTTAAAAGGTAGTGTGTCCTCTTCACAGAAGCTGCTACATTGCTTGATATATACCAAAATGGTACTCAAACAGAGGATGACAGACTAAAGGCCGAAATACTAAATGTCTTTTTCCAAAGCTGTTTCACAGAGGAAGACTGCACTGTAGTTCCTTCTCTAGATTGTCGCACAGATGACAAAATGGTAGATATCGAAATAGACGACAGAGGGATAGAGAAACAATGAAAATCGCTCAAAAGAGGAAAGGCCGCTGGACCTGATGCGATACCAGTTCGATTTTACACAGAGAACGCGAAAGAACTTGCCCCCCTTCTTGCAGCGGTGTACCGTAGGTCTCTAGAAGAGCGTAGCGTTCCAAAGGTTTGGAAAAGGGCACAGGTCATCCCCGTTTTCAAGAAGGGACGTCGATCAGTTGTAGAATTGTGGAACACGTATTATGTTCGAGTATAATGACTTTTCTGGAGACTAGAAATCTACTCTGTAGGAATCAGCATGGCTTTCGAAAAAGACGGTCGTGTGAAACCCAGCTCGCGCTATTCGTCCACGAGACTCAGAGGGCCATAGACACGGGTTCACAGGTAGATGCCGTGTTTTTTGACTTCCGCAAGGCATTCGATACAGTTCCCCACAGTCGTTTAATGAACAAAGTAAGAGCATATGGACTATCAGACCAATTGTGTGATTGGATTGAAGAGTTCCTAGATAACAGAACGCAGCATGTCACTCTCAATGGAGAGAAGTCTTCCGAAGTAAGAGTGATTTCAGGTGTGCCGCAGGGGAGTGTCATAGGACCGTTCCTATTCACAATATACATAATTGACCTGGTGGATGAAATCGGAAGTTCACTTAGGCTTTTTGCAGATGATGCTGTGGTGTATCGAGAGGCTGTAACAATGGAAAATTGTACTGAAATGCAGGAGGATCTGCAGCGAATTGACGCATGGTGCAGGGAATGGCAATTGAATCTCAATGTAGACAAGTGCAATGTGCTGTGAATACATAGAAAGATGAATCCCTTGTCATTTAGCTTCAATATAGCAGGTCAGCAACTGGAAGCAGTTAATTCCATAAACTATCTGGGAGTACGCATTAGGAGTGATTTAAAATGGAATGATCATAAAAAGTTGATCATCGGTAAAGCAGATGCCAGACTGAGATTCATTGGCAGAATCCTAAAGAAATGCAATCCGAAAACAAAGGAAGTAGGTTACAGTACGCTTGTTCGCCCACTGCTTGAATACTGCTCAGTAGTGTGGGATCCGTACCAGACAGGGTTGATAGAAGAGATAGAGAAGATCCAACGGAGCGCAGCGCGCTTCGTTAGAGGATCATTTCGTAATCGCGAAAGCGTTACGGAGATCACAGATGAACTCCAGTGGAAGACTCTGCAGGAGAGACGCTCAGTAGCTCGGTACGGGCTTATGTTAAAGTTTCGAGAACATACCTTCACCGAAGAGTCAAGCAGTATATTGCTCCCTCCTACGTATATCTCGCGAAGAGACCATGAGGATAAAATCAGAGAAATTAGAGCCCACACAGAAGCATACCGACAATCCTTCTTTCCACGAACAATACGAGACTGGAATAGAAGGGAGAACCGATAGAGGTACTCAGGGTACCCTCCGCCACACACTGTCAGGTGGCTTGCGGAGTATGCATGTAGAGGTAGATGTAGATATAAATGTCCCCATCAGCAATGCTTGGAACCAGCTAAGTTTTTAAAAAAGGTTATCGTAAAGCACAGTTTCTCAATTAATATTTCGATATGTATTCTGAAACAAATTCATTGAAACATAGTTTATTTAAGTCTCTTTATTTTGTTTCATAATCTGTCGCTATAAAGCGATAGCGAATTTGCCACTTAAAATCATATAAAGTCATGTCACAAAAAAATTTTGCACAATCCAGTAATATAGTACATTTCATTAGCTGAACTGTATCCTTTACTATTGTTGCAGCGTTTCCTAGAAATGGTAAGTAAAACAGACTGAGAGAATGTGTGCATGAATTTATAGTTATTTTTATTGTTATTTTTTGTCATGTTATTTCATTTTGTCATATTATTGTGGTTTGTAATAGGGACGTGTATCAGAGATATAGCCTTCGTCAATCTTACGTTTGTCGTGTCAACAAGGATCAGTTTCTCAATTTTTAAAATTTTAAACTTCAAAATTCTGCAAGAACGGAAGAGTAATAATCTATAAAAGACATTTTGAGGTATTCTATCTCGGCTGTTGCTGACAAGTATTTTCTTCATTAAATTTGGCACGATTGGTCAGTTTAGACCTTAACGGGCAGTTTTCGAGAGTTTCAAACTAATGGAGCGTAGCAGTCAGTCGTCCTTTCCTTTCAGGCTTTATTATAGCAAATATAGATTTCGGCTGGTGTCTAGCCATTGTCAATGCACTATTTCATAGTTTCAATACATATCCTAGTACGTCAGTCGGCTGTAGTTCGGGCTTCTGTCACAATTCAGTCGTGAACTGTGGCAGATGCCCGAACAACAGGGAACTGACGTACTGGGACATGTATTGAAACTATTAAATAGTAAACTGATATTGTCTAGAAACTAGCTGAACTCTAGGTTTGCTTTAATAGAGACTGAAACGGATGGACGACTGATTACCGTGCTCCATCATTTTGAAAGTCTTATCACAATCGTTGAGTGCATCCCATTTTGCTAATGGAAAGTTACTTGATGAACTTTCGAGACAGTTAGGTGTCGCTATACAAGATGCCCCAGGAGGAATGGTTAATATTGTGAGATATGACAGGAACTATCTTTCGAAGCGAAAAAGTCTAGCAAACATGGACCCTAAAATTCATTTATCAGGAGCTTTCAACACATCTTCATTTTCGATATTGTGTAACAAATCTCTTCTAGGGCAAGCTCTTTGCTTTCCATATCTTGGGAGGAGGTAGTATGGATGAAAACAAGAAAAAATGATAATTAAACAGGGTTCTGGAATGCATATCCAAACACATACGAGAACTTGTTCGGAAGAAGCGACGTGTTTCATAGTAGCAAAGATGAGCAAGTGCTCCTAGCTCTTAAGGTACGCCCTTTAGCGCCCATGTTTGCAAGACTTGTTTTGCATCGAATGGCCGTTCCAGTTATATCCCTAAGTATGGACCATCCTCCCTGGGACACTCTGTAATTGTAAATTTATCCAGTTATAAAACGGCATACATAACCACTCTGACAGCTTTCATGTAACGTGGAAGCATCAAAATTAAAACCGTAATGCTTACTGAGTGCAGTAGGAGCCATCTACATACCTAACATCTCATTACAGTTTACTATACGTTCTTACTTTCGTTGTTGAACAACAACGAATGCAAGTTATGTGCTCACTCTCGGATCAACTTTGATTCTATAAAGAATTGTTGTGCACAGTAACCGGAGATTGTAAGGAAGGAGAGGCACGCAGCCAGCAGTCGCAACCCCATTAGTATTTTCAGGTTTCATTGCTCTTGCTTGTCTAAATTTCGGCAACAAATAAACATCTTCAGTGAATTTGAATTACAATCTAAGAAAATCGCGGCAGTAGATGTCATCTTACGATTTTACTAGTGTATAGGCAGAATTTCCTTGTGCCTATACATTAGTGAGATGGTATGGTGACATGTACTGCCGTGAGTTTGTTGGACTGTAATTCAAATTCACTGAAGATGGCCATTTATAGCCGAAATCTAGATACACAAGAGTAATAAAAAGTAATGGGATTATGACTCACTCCCCACTCTTGGACAGACCACGTCCGCCGTTCTATAATCGGACAGTTGCACTATAAATTGACACCTAATGCGCTCGAAAATTGCCTGTAAGGCCTAAACTGGACAATTTTGGAAGATGTGATAAAGGGAATACTTGTCAATGACAACCTATGTGGAAACCTTCCAAAAGTCATTTTGGTTATGATTGTTTGGTAGTCGGATACCTTGATTGTCTCAACATTTGATTACGAAGGATAATTACGTTCTAGATCCCAAAGACCGAGTTGTGACATTGATCCGAGGTGAGAATGTAAGAGATGTGATCAAAAAGTAATATGAATTTTTGTTTCCCTTAGAAAAGCGTTTATTGATCCACCAACATCAATTTTGTCCTCGTTAGATACAATTCACTTGTGCCAGCGTGTTTTCCAATCTTAGAAGCACTTCTGGAACACAGTTATGTTCATTTCTACTGTGATTCTGTTTTCTTATTTCATCCTTGGTGGCAAAACGAGGTCCTTTTGACGGTTCTCTTCAGCCTCGGGAATAGAAACACATTGCAGGGGACGATGTACAGCAAATGTGGTAGCCGAGACAGCATAAAGGTTAGATCTTTGCAAAATTGTTAAGGCTTTCGTGGCCACTTGTTGACAAACTACCTATTGGCTTCTGTCTCGGGTTCTCCGGCCGACGTTCATCTAATGATTTTTCTGACGTTTCACCAGCACGAGTGGCTGGCATTGTCAAAGCTTCACCCTCCATTGCCGGTGGTGAACTGGAGGCGAGCCAACGTCCGAGGGCTTCTCCGCGGTCATTTCCGGTGCGGTTCTCCTCTTGCTACCTGCGACGGACGAACAAGCACTGAGGTGTGAGCGAGACCATTATCGTGACGCAATTTCCAACAGTGGTTTTGCCACAATTCTGCCCGTTTCCTTCGGATTGCTTCGCGCGAACGGCGCATAACTTCCAGGTAATATTCCTTATTAACTGTACGACCTAAGGCAGAAACTCGTGATGCATATCCTATGTTAATAACAGTGGACTGAGGACCTGCACATGTGATCGAACTTGTCAAACATTTTTCGGTCTTCACTCTTCAGACAGATTCCATTGTGATGACTGGGGTTTGGTTTCGACGTCACTTGTTGTAAACCTTCTTTGGAAGTTCTGGATTGTCGTCGACTTCACCCAGCAGTTCCTGAGCCCTGTCTTCGAGAAGTCGTTTTTGGTCGAAATTCATCAGTTTCGGAACAAATTGTAGTGCTAAACGTTTCATGCCCAAAACATTAGAAAAAAATTTCATGGCATGAGCCAAACGTTATTCCGACGTCATTAGCAACCTCTCTTGTGGCGATATGGCGATTTCCCAGAACTATTTTCTTTACGTCTTCCACAATGTCGTCGGTAATTGATGTGTTAGGACGTCCAGGGTGGTCGTCTTTTCGTCTTCCCTACATTGTTTGAAGAGTTTATCTGAATCGTAAACTCTTGTATTACTCATAATAGGTTCACCATAAGCCACAGTCGACATTTCACATATGCTCTTTTATCCATTTTTATATAAAGCCTGCGAAATTAAAACTTCCCCGTTACTTTTTGATCACACCTCTTATGACAAAATGAGGGTACGCCATTCCATGGCACATCAACTCTATGCCAGAGTTCACGAATCGTAGTAGCTGGCTAGTGACGCTACGGCAGTCTCTCAATAGACCATGTATTACATGTTATCAAAGAGTGGGGGATCGGAGATGGTAATGACTAGGTCAACAGTGGAATACTGTATCGAGGTAGCTCAGGACTCCAACCACAAAAATCAGTCTTATATTGTCTTGTTGAAAGATAATAGCATAGAGATCTCCCAGGTATGACACCCATCTTTATTTTTTAAATTTTTATTTATTTTTAAGTCTTATGAATTCTGCTGCAGTCCGCCACTAATTCCTTTCCTGTACCAGCCTTTTTACTTAAGAGAAGCAATTGCAGCGTACGTCCTAAATTATTTGCTGGGTTTATTCCAATCCCTGTGTTCCGCTACAGTTTCTAGCCTCTTCAGCTCCTTCTAGAACGATGGAAGTTATTCACTGATTTATTAACTGATGTTCTACCATCCTGTCCCTTCTTCTTGGAAGTGTTTTCCACATACTCATTTCCTAGCCGATTAAGCAGAAGATTTTCTCATTCTTTAAGTTATAAGTCCCCCTAACTCTTAACATTCTTCTCCAGCATCGCATCTCAAATACTTCTATTCTCTTTTGTTCCGGTTTTTCCACAGTCCATGTTTCACTACCGTACAATGCTGTGCTTCAAACGTACATCCTCAGAAATGTCTTCCTCCGGTTAACGCCTAGTAGTCGTCTCTTGGCCTGGAATGCTCTTTTTGGCAGTGCTAATCGGCATTTTATGTTAGCCTTACTTCGTCCGTCATGGGTTATTTTGCTGCCTAGGTAGCAAAATTACCTAATTTTACCTACTTCGAAAATACTTCTGACGTTAAGTTTCTCGCTGCTATCATTTATGCTACTTCTCATTACTTTCGTCTCTCTTCGATTTACGCTGAGTCCACATGCTTCTCTCGTTATACTGATCATTCTCTTCAAAAGATCGTATTATTATTTTCCACTTCCACTAAGGATAGCAATGTCATCAGTGAATCTTAATCATTGATATCCTTTGATCTTGAATATTAATTCCGTTCTTGAAACTTCTTTTTTATATCCGTCATTGCCTCTTCGATGTACAGATTGAACAGGTGGGGCGAAGGAGTGCATCTCTGTCTCACACCCGTCTTTCCCTGTAGCTTACCCATATTTTTCTCAGAATTTCGAGCATCTTACATAATTTGACACTGAGAACGCTTGTCAGGTCGACAAATCCTGTGAGTTTGTCTTGATTTTTCTTTGGCTTTGCTTCCATTATCAACCGCAACAACAGAAGTGCCTCTCTGGATCCTTTATCTTTCTTAATACCAACCTGATCGTCATCTAACTGACCCTCAATTTTCTTTTCCATTCTTTTGTATATTACTCTTGTCAACAAGTTGAATGTATGAGCTGTTAAAGCTGATACCGCGATAATTCAGACCTTGAAAGCTTTTACTGTTTTCGGGATTGTGTGGATAATGTTTTGCCGAAGGTCAGATGATATATCGCTAGTCTCATACATTCGATACCAAATCGAGATTTTTCATCTACGTGCCATTTCTCCAAACGATTTTAGAAATTCCTATGGAATAGTGTCCATCCCTTCTTCCTTATTTCATTTTAAGTCTTCGACAGTTTTAAGTTATAATCAAATAGGGGATCCCTTGCCTCTTTCCTGTCGACTAGTGTTTCTTCTATATGCAACGCTCCGCATATAGCAGGAGCAACAACATCCGCGGCAACCCAGAATACCCAAAACGCATCGGAATGAAAGATATTAGATACTCTCGCATTACATCCTGCAGTGATGCAACGATCATTATGTAAACAAAGCCTCACATGTCTGAATATATGTGCATTTAACTAACACCAGCAGAACGCTGAACATCATTAGGAGACCGCAGTACGGTTGCGTGCTGTGTTCTATATTTGGACTTATTCCATGTTATAACGTTACGGTGAGACAATGATAACTACTTATCTCATCGCAGCTTGTTTGTCAAATGATCGTCGCATCAGTGTACGACGCATTGCAAGATTGTATAATATCTTTATTTCCGATGCAGTTTTCATCTACACCGCATTAAGATGTTAAATGAATGATTAACCAAAAATTGTCATGATGTCGTGTTGCCCGTTTCGCTGCCTTTGCTTCAGTTTACTGGTTTTAGTGTAATTTTCGTAACATGTGAAAGAGTGTGGTTCTAATTATTAATGCAGTTTTCCAGGTCTGTGACTCAGTGCGTCGAAGCTAGTAAGGTAACCTTTCAAAAAAATTATTGTTGTAGTGACTGTGGCTTGAGGATAAGTTGTGGTGCTAAATAAACATTTTAAATTTCATTCAGTCATGCTCCTTTATGACAGATATGTCGAAATACAAAATTCCCATTTGAGTTCACCCTTCATCCTCGTAACACTCGCGTATTGATCGACTTTACTGTTAAAAAAAAATCTAGTAGCACATCTCCGATTGTAGCACTAGTGTTCTACAGGCTGTCTCCTTTATAGATAAGCTACACTTTCATAGAATTCTCCAAATAAACCGAAGTCAGCCATTCGTCATTCCTACTACCGACCATCAGTGCTTGCTCCGTTCCACGTCTCTTTGCAGCGTTACTTCTAGACATTTAATCGGCGTTACTGTGTCCCGCAGCACACCAGTATTCCCAAATCATTTGCTTTAACGTACGTTTTATTCCACATTTACAGCTCAAATTCATCACATCGAACACAAATTGCGTCCAAGCCGTCCTGTATTCCTGTACAGTTACTCAGTGACGACTGATTCCCGTATACAACGACGTCATCAGCAAAATAGTTGCAGATTATTGCTCACCTTATACTAATGATAGTGTATTTACACAGAGCGGTACTGGTGTAAATCCTGCGGCAACCCCTTTCGATACCATGTGTCTGGTTTGTGCGTTCTATTAGAGATGACTTCCAGCCAAAGATATATCTGAGAAACTTTGCCCTAGGTTTGGACCTTCGTTCACTATATGCTGTATGGCACTATATCAAGAGCTTTGTGAAAATCTGCGAAAACGGAATCTGCATCTTGTTCTTCATCGATGCCTCGAGGGATATCGTATGACGAAAGGACAGCCCGATCTTAACACGAGCGATGATGTCTAAATCCGTTGTGATTTGTGGAACGACGCTTTACTTTCACGAGAAAATTGATTGAATTCTATATTAGAATATGCTCAAGAAATCAGTAGTAAAATCAATGTTAACGATGTTGGTCCGTAATTCTGTGGTCCTTTCTGTGCTCCTTCCTTTTTATACAAAGGAGCTATCTGCAGTTTTGCCGTGTCATATGGAACTTCCGCCGGAAAAAAGATTAGCAATAAACGCAAGCATTACAAGGGGCCAATGCCGAAAAGTATTCCCTGCAAAACCGAAATAAGATTCCATCCCGATTTGGCGAGTTGTTTGGTTTCAACTCTTTCAGTTTCTCAACGCTAGGGGTGCTTATTTTTGTGTAACCCATTCGGGAGTCTGCTCGACCGGCAAATTATGATATGTACGTATGTACTGTCCTCCTGCATGAACTGTAATTTAAAGGCGAGTTGTACAATCTCAGCTTTCTTTTTTCCTTTCTAGTATTGCCAGATGAGAATGGCTAACGAATGGGTGAATATAAGCTACCCATCCGCTGAAGGATTTTACGCAGGATCTGCTTTTTATCGGGTTCTTAGCAAGATCTTTCGATAACATATGACGGTGGAAGTTGTACGCTTCGCGTACCGATATTTTTAATAGACATGTGAACCAATACTGGCCTGTAATTTTATGGCTACTTTATTTCACGATTCTTATAACCAGGAGTCATCTGACGCCATTTATATGCACTAAAACTATAAAAAAATATATAAAATGTAGACTGTCAATGGCAAGGAAAGCGTTTCTGAAGAAGAGAAATTTGTTAACATCGAGCATAGATTTAAGTGACAGGAAATCGTTTCTGAAAGTATTTATATGGAAGTGCAATTTGGGTGATAAACAGTTTGGACAAGAAGAGAATATAAGCTTTCGAAATGTGGTGCTACAGAAGAATGCTGAAGATTAGCTGGGTATATCACATAACTAATGAGGAGGTACTGAATAGAATTGGGGGAGAAGAGGAGTTTGTGGCACAACTTGACTAGAAGAAGGGATCGGTTGGTAGGACATGTTCTGAGGCATCAAGGGATCGCCAATTTAGTATTGGAGGGCAGCGTGGAGGGTAAAAATCGTAGAGGGAGACCAAGAGATGAATACACTAAGCAGATTCAGAAGGATGCAGGTTGCAGTAGGTACTTGGAAATGAAGAAGCTTGCACAGGATACAGTAGCATGGAGAGCTGCATCAAACCAGTCTCAGGACTGAAGACCACAACAACAACAAAACTATTGCGTCACGAATTGTTCCCAGCTAGGTAAAACTAATTCCAACGGAGCAAGCTAACTGAGCCCTATACTTACACCCATCCATCCGCTCACAATTTTCGATCAAATATTTTTACGCTTCTCCTGCTCAGGAGCGCCCAAGATTAAGTGCTTTTTTCAAGTAGTATCGTCTCTTAAACTGGCTTGCACAACGAATGATTGTGACAACATGTCAGTGCACGGTAAATTCTTCCAGGCTCCTGTAGCGTTTAATGATATTTAATATAATGGCGGCTTTGCAAAAGTTATATTTTCAGATTACTTTGTGGGAGACCCGTTCTGTTTGCGCATAAGTCCACAATTTCAGAATTATTTTCATGTTAACACGGGCGTACACGTCTTATATAAAGAGCTGGGATAAATTGGCTCCCTTTTTTGGTGGACATCATTATCTTTTTGGGATGGAAGTCCGGTTGGACCGTTGCTTGCCCCGTAAAGCGGTTTCATCTAGCGACATCTCGTCAGCTAAATCCATCGGGTTTTACTCAACCTGCCACTGCCAAATGGATATTGCGTCCCATCAAAATAATTTCCTCTCGTACGTTCCGCCTCACGTTGTTCCTCAGTGCAGCTTTGAAACCTGGAAGTAAACGTGCTGTCTCCTTAGATACGTGCTCCTTAGTATTAGATTGCCTGACGGCGTTAGGAGAGATAACTTGCGGTCAATGAATGACGCAATAACCCCCGTAGTGCAGACCATTCAACAGGCAATTAACGCTGGGCAGCACTGGCCAGTGCGTGTGGTCGGAGATTGCGGCGATCGGCGGCGCAGCCCTGTCGATCCCTGGCGCACACCGCCAAATCTCCCGTTGCGGTCGCGCCTAATTGGCCTCCCCGTGACGTCAGCTCCTGCACTCAGTGATCGGCACACCCGCACTGCGTTGTAGATACCACATAAACTACAAGTGAAGGCAAACTTAAGGAAAACAATACATGAACAACAGAAGTTCACGTCTTTATACCATTATAAACAATCCAAAATGTTAATTTCTTCAAATATTATGTCTACTATAGTCAGAAGATGGATAAAAATGGAGGAATGAAGGGATACAAAAAGAAATATGTTACAGCTTATATTATTCCATAGCCTTTAACTCCACTCGTAATTGTGCTGTTAATGCAGAGTGGCTTTATCATGTGTGAACGAAAATTATACACTTAGAGGAGCATAAACCAATTACATTCTGCAAGAAATGGCGGATCAGCTACAAAATGTGTTGTCACGTTTCCATATATTGCAGCGAGGTAGCTTCGGAAGCCCTTCGAACTTGAAATGTCTTCTGTATGGTGATCACCAGAACACATTCAAAGTTGATCGTCAATAAACAAGGTCCCCAGTCACAAACTTAACAAAAATAATATCACTTTTAGCCTAATAAGGAAAGGAATATGCTTAAGGACACATATTGCTAATAGAACACTATCAAAATACGAATATAATTAGGACTAAACTCCATCCGAACAGGCCCTGAAAGGCCCAACGGCACCGACTGGCCGCCGTGTCATTCTCAGACCACAGGCGTCACTGAATGCGGATATGGACTGGCACGTGGTCAGCACACCGCTCTCCCGGCTGGATGTCAATTTACCAAACAAGCAGCTCCTCAGTTGGCCTCACAACGGCTGAGAGCACCCCTCTTGTCAACAGCACTCTGTAGATCGGATGGTCGCCCATACAAGTGCTAGAACAGGCAGACAGTGCTTAACTACGGTGATCTCACGGGAACCGGTGCTACCACTGTGGCAAGCCCGTTGGCACTCATATAATTACTGAAATAAATGTAATACTACAACATATATGATCCCCAACTAGGTTAGATGTGTTAACATATGCTTCTAGTTCACAAAGATATAGAAAATATCAAAGTGGTTCAATCATCCTTATGAAAAATTAATTACCTAAAAATTAGGTTAATTTTTACTTGAGTGAGGGTACCTATTAATTTCCTTTGATTTAAACTTTATAAATAAGCACATCACAGGTTAATTTCGCAATTTGAGTTAGCATATGTGAATGTAAGTGATCCCTGTTGATTGGCTAACCATTATTCAGAGTATTGGAAATGTGGTCTCAGTTATTATAAGTTTGTGGAGAATCATTGATCAAAAACTACAGAAGTGTATAAGTGTTTATAGATATTTAAGTATGACCTCATTGATTATCCAACTCGACACAAACATCCTTGTGTAATGTACAAAATCCTCAAAAATCACGAAACTTAATATATGACAGTAACATAACCTCAATGAATGTAACTTTAAAGTTAAACAACGTCGTCTCATAGAAAACATGCTTAAGTATGCCCTCAGTGAAAATCAGTAAGATGCTAACAACCTCAAACAATAAATTCATTAAAAAAGAAAAAAAATGTTCAAATGTGTTTGAAACCTTATGGGACTAAACTGCTAAGGTCATCAGTCCCTAATCTTACACCCTACATAACCTAAATTATCCTAAGGACAAACACACACACCCATGACTGTGGGAGGACTCAAACCCCCACCGGGATCAGCCACACAGTCCATGACTGCAGTGCCTTAGACCGGTCAGCTAATCCCGTGCAGCAAAGGAAAAGAAAAAAAACATGAATTTGTGGTTACAGTACAATCTTAATAAAGTAACTGATTTGATCCACCATAGTTAATCAAGTTACTGGTGACTAAGAATAATACTATAAACTATAATTAGGCTGTTCTCTAGCCTTATTAAATTAACATGTATCCAGTAGTAAAAATAGTTTACATTTGGAAGTGTATCTGTCATTGAACATATGACTGTTCCATAGTGTAACTGACCTAATGACTATATAAAATGGTAAAATATAATACGTAAGGCAGTTGAACTGAAATTTAAAATGTAATACTTGCTTAATCGAACTAATGTAACATGTCTTAACAAGATGGCAAAATATCATTTGTCCATTTGATTAGATGGTGAAATGAAGTGAAGTTAAGGTAGCCTCAAAAGTTGCACTATTGTCTTTAGAGTATGTGGATGGATTTCAGGATATGTATTGAAACATCTATAACTGAAATGACATCGATACTTTCTCATGGCATAGTGAATGACACACTGCCACATGTCACAGCATTAGTAGGTTTTACAGAGTTATCACAACCAAACACTGATTTGTTATTCGGATACAACTTTTTTGATATTATGTCAGGTGAACCTCTATTATCATGGTCTAGTAGCGGGGTTACATGAATCATCAGTACAGACTTGTCTTACCACAAGTGTCATCTGTCCGCCAGGCTGCTTTACTAATTCACATATTCCCTCTCTCAACTCAAAATGAACCATACTGAAACAAGAATAAGAAATTCATTATTATACATCTTCATGTAGTACAACACATTATCTTCATAGACAGGGTTTCTTCTACTGCACAGTCAGAGAATTCACTCATTGTATCTACAGATAAAGATTTATGTCCCCTACTAATGAGCTTTTTTCATATAATTAACATTATTTATACAACAATTCAGAACATACTACAATTTGTTCAGTAAGGTTATTTATTTGACACTTTTCATTACAGAAGACTATTGTATGAATATGTATGTACTTATGATACTTAACACACCAAGTACACTTGTTGCTCACTTAAATTGTCAACTAATTTAGTTGCTGACTTTATTTTTAACAATACTGCCCTGATTTTCCACTGCTAAATTTCACTGACAAATATGTACATCAGTTTAAACAAACCTACAGATGTTATACCTAACTCAGTATATATCATAATGCATTTCGTGTTAATTACTATATGATAAGCATCGAAACAATTCTCATAATGAGATTACCATACATTCTCTCAGCAGTTGATAATGTCAACATATTAATTAATCTCTTTCTATATGAATATATCCATGACACACATAACAATATTAAACAGCATGTATGACCTAGGAATCTTTATACATGAAACTTAACTTCATGCCACCTCCTTGTGACTCCTGTTCTCAACATGCATTTCTCGTATCTATAATCAAGAGAATGAAAAGGTAACTGGTTTCATTAATATCTGTCTGTATACTTCTGAAAAACTTCAGTCATTAGGATTGGTTATTTCCTTATATTATCTGTCATCCCTTAGGCAAGTTACTGAGCAAATATCACACATTAATACATTAAACTGAGTAGAATACCCAAATTAAAACTGTATACCTGCATAAATATCAAATTCAATACTCAGAAAGATCAAATCTTAATTAAAGACAATCAGAATTACCCATGTAATCACACACACACACACACACACACACACACACACACACACACACACATATATATATATATATATATATATATATATATATATATATATATATAACTTCACAACAGATCACACTGACTGAATTAATTCTCACTTTCTTCCAAGTCATAATTTTTTACACAGTCCTACACTATTTGCTTCTCAAAACTATGGTTGCCTTTTCATTTCCATAATGACTTATGGCAAAGAGTACAGTTTTGCTTTACAAACTTTTTACAAAATCTCAATAATACAAAAATACATAAGTTGTTAGGAACAATCACAAACATATTGTTATAATTATGAAGTACTTCATTGAAAGTGACACACAGTTTTCAACATCTTATACTATACACATTTTGGCTATACCATTACGAACGATTATGAGGAAGTCTAAAGATTCTCTTACTTGTGAGTCTCATCTGCAATAGTATCTTGATGTACAATATGCCATACTAAGTTCACTACAATTAACACTGATTTAAATTTATGCATCAATAAACATCAATTGCTGGGTATTTTGTGTCATATTATCAACGCTTTTTGTCCCACTTTGACTTTTGAAATTTCTTTGGCATCTGTCAGCAGTCTTTGTAATACTGTCTAAAGCTAGACTTACTACATAGCTATGTTCAAACTTCTAGAGTCTTTTAATGGTTTCATTATCCAAATGTATTCCCATAGAAGTCGATCTTCCCGAACTAAAAGCAGCGCTGAGGTTGATGAATCATTTCGAAGTTCATTACTGATTTCTTCACGTTGATGAATGTAGAGGACCCACAATTTATGGCACCATTGCCTACATATTCTGCAGAATTTACATAACACTTCCTTTAAGAATTAAGTGCTGGATGGTATGATGAAAAATATTTTTTTTCATTTGTCGAAAACGCAGAAGCGAATTATGCATGGTGGTCGATTACACACTTGTGAAAGACAACTACACTAAAGAGGCTGTCTTACAAATGGGGAGAAATGTGCACGTGTGCAGTTTTCTAAATGCAGGAAAAGGAAACCTATAGCTGCATTACCCATGAGACTCACTTATAATCAGTCAGTACTTATAAATAGCGACGTGTTACCATTTTATGCATATGTGTTGGATTGGGAAGTCTGTGTTGTAAAGTTGTGTCTTTCACTAAAAGTCCCAGAAGTGATCCCAGTCACTGTATAACCTTTGAATGAAAAGAATCAGCAATGTTGGCTACTTCCAATATGCCAAGACACTCTCGTTGTGCTAGCAGCATTTTGAAGTGGGTGGATAAATGGCTTGAGTTCCAGGCCAACGTCTTGCCCTTGGGGTGGAAAACTGCCATGAAAGATGCAAGAAACAACAATGATTAAAGGTGTGAGAAAGCAGAAACCTATGAGAACCACTGTATTAAAATACATCATATAACTCCATACGAAACATGGTATATCTTTGAAAATGTGTCATTATTATCCCTCAACTGTCAAAATATCCTGGAATAGCCCCCTATTCGTTTCTCCAAGTACAGAACTCTCAAGGGGAAAGCGACCATGGTAAAAAGTTTGAAGAACCTACGGAAGTGTAACGCACTACTGGTGGAAGCTTAGAATTTCAGATGTTTGAACCTTAAAGGAAAGTAAAAAATCTGAAAAGAGAAATGTGAAGGATTCTGTTCCTTTATAAAATGCTGTAATTTCCATTATTCCACGTAGATTTAATCAGATAAATACTAATTACTTTTGGACAAAACATGTATTTCCGAAACTGTGGAGTAATTGAGGTTTTGAGACATGAAATGTTAAAAACATATTAATTTTTCTTAATACCTAAGACTGATAATGGTAAATCACCATTACTGACATTTACGACTACTGGGCTCTAGGAACAGCTTTCTTTGACTTTTAAAACCATGACAATTTGAATTTATATTTTCGTAAGACCTTGCAGTACAATCAAATATCACAAAAAATGAAGTAAGTTCACAACTGTTAAATCCGTACAGTAGCAAACCAATGTGAATAAAATATCTTGGCCCTTAATAACATCAGAGTTTTCCAAAGTTATCTCATTTAAACAAATGGCTTTTAGTTTACCCAGAAATTCTACTTAACTAGATAAGGAGCTAGACAAGTTAATTGCCAAACTATCCTACAAATTTAAACATTAAAAACAAATACAGCACCAAACCACTTTATGCAGTTTAAAGCAAAGAAACGAAATTACCAAAAATATTAATTAACAAGAAAATTATCTGAGCAAACTCAACTGACAAATTTAAATATGAATAAACTGCACTTGAATTACCTAGTGCATAATATGTTTTAAATTTAAGGAGGCACTGTATCCTTTCTGACTTATGTGGGATAGCATTGTCCAATACGTTAGCCACGCTACAAGCGTTGCGTACACTAGGACCTGTAACTTGTTCCACAAACTATCTTCAGAGTAGTGCCTTCAATGAAAAGTAAATGGCAAGTGCTTACCTGAAAGTGTGATGCACTCATACTACTGAGCCAAGCTAACACGTGCCACTTACAGATTCTGCGACACTATTACTTCACTCATCTTGGCAGTACCTAACCAGGACTTGCAACTGTCCATCCACACTCACCAGACACAGCATCCCTGCTTACAGGTACAGCTCCTCCTGTTACCTGTGTGACGAAGCAATTACTGTATGTTCGCTCTGTCTCTATCTCTGCCTGTTCCTTATTTCTCTATCTGTCTGTCTTCTCTCTAGCGCCATCAAGTGCACCCTTTGAAGACTAGCTGTGGTACAGTTTCCCTGGTATCTGAGCTGTGCTTTCATGCGAGATACTGCACCCTGATCAAAGTTGGAGCATGTTCGACAGCATCACAGCTCAGTTATCCCCCTGAAATCACATCAACGGTGGGAAGGCGTTGGGGGGAGCGTTGAAAGTAATTGGTCAATTCTTCCCAAGCTTGTTACCAGATCTCAGTTAGAACTGGATAGTATGTGCTCTTATTTTTCTCCTACTGCTTTAGTCTGGATAAGGCAGCTCACTGGATACAATACCCTAATAATACCATAGGGCCCCACGAACCTGGCAACATCACCATCCTAGACCTTACTTTGAGCCCAAAAATTCTTCAGATACACTATACCACCACTCTCAAAAAGGGGCAAAACGCCTAGCTCTGTTATAGCGGGCAGCGCTGCGCCAGTTCGCTGAATGAATGTTCTTCTTGCTGTTTTCTCAATTTCCTTTAATCAACCTCAGATCATTGTCTTTCAGTACCATATTATTTACAATCGACAGGTTTGAGTGTGGTGAATTCAAGGGAATGTGAACATTAACCTCGCTGGAGTCGTTTGTGGCTCTCATCGACTGCTGTATTAAAGGCATATTTGATCAATGACAGTGACTCTCAACGACGGTTGAGAACAATGAACTGTAGCTGTGATGTGGACAACGGCTCTGTTGAAACAGAACCTCTTGAACTCTCTAGACACAGGAGCAGGCACATTCTCACTCACTGGATACTTGCGTGGTCCAAATAATCCAATAATGCCATTTAGCAAGTTTATGGTAATGTCGAGATTGGTGCATTTAATTAGGAACAACCATACAAATCTTCAGCAGGTGACGACCACAACCACAGAAAACTACTAACCTCCTTAGTACGATTTAATGGTGCAAATGGTCGAAAATACGTATTTTACCCATGGGTTGATACTTCCTATTCGACTGCAGCTCTGCCCTCCTGCTCTCCGGAATATGTTTACTTCTTCCACGAACATTATGTCCCTGTGCTGTCTTCCTGACTCCCTTATAACAATTTGGCCACGTCAGATATTCTTTATGTTTAATAATTATATTATAAAGAGTTACGTGTCCTCCACAGACTGGCTCATTGATGTTTTTGAAAACCAGCGGTACCAATTCCTCCTGACATACCTTGTCTTTGTTATCATAAGCTATTTTAAAACACAAAAGACCCTTTTTGCATAGGATATGCTGGAACTTCGACACCCTCCATATCTTTTGTCAAATTTCCCCATCAAAGGTTCTCCACCTATTGCTCCCCCAGGTTTCCAGAAAGAGTCAGAATTTCGCTAAATACCCAGGCCGCCATTCCTGCTCTACGTCTTGAGCAGTTGCCTCCACCACTTCAGCATCCTCCTGAAACATCCTGCTAAGGGCATTGGCGGTTTGTGTTCTATCCCTTTGATATGCTGCACTCTAAACCTAAATGCTCATATCCTAACAGCCCCATGAACTATCCTACATGTTTTTCTAGCAATCACTAACACCCATTAAGGATCTCGTTTGTCAGTTTCAATCGTGAATTCCTTGTGCCCTGAATAAAGGCGGAATTTTTAAAGCCAAACATCACGGCCAGGGCCTACAGTTCATAAACAGAACATTTCTGTTTTGTCCCTGTCAATGATCAATGATCTAAACTCAGAGGCAATAGCTCTTCTCTCCCCTTCATTTTCATACAATAATACTGTGCAACTCGAGAATTAAAAACATCCCACAGGAGCTCAAATTCATACTTAAAGTCAGGAAAAGCAAAACTGTTCCACACGCAAGACCATGCTTTAAACTTTCAAAATCTGATTGATGGCTTTTAGTTCATCGGAAACTTTCACCCTTAGAACTCACTTGGTAGAAAGGTGTAGCCAATTGTGTGACGTTTGGCATCAATTTCCGACAATATTGGCCATCCTAATGAAATGTGCAACATCCTTATTACTGTAGAGAGGAAGAAACTGATGAATGCTTAGAGTTCAGTCCTGATCGACCTTAACTCATCCAGATGAAACAATATGACCAAGGAAGGAAGTTTCCCACTTAGCTAAGTCTACCTCTGAGGATTTTAAGCTCTGCTTCCCAGAATCTACTAAAAACTTGTAGTACATGGCTCCAATGGTCTTGAAAAATTTACTATATATTTCAACGTCATCCATATAATTATAGGCAAATATTTGCTTTAAATTCGCTAACAGAAGCCAACCACCATAAAAAATTGTGATTCCTGTGACCAATACAAATGTTTCACGACTATATTCATACAAGATCCAGCCTTTAGTAAAAACTGTAAGTATTTCTGGTTCTACAGCTAATAGAACTGAAGAAGACTGATAAGAGTGGCTCAAATCTAACACTGCAGAATACTGACTGCGTGCAAACCATAAAAAGGGCTGATGGAAGTCAGGGAGGAACATAGATTCCAATAGAGTCTCCTGATTAGGTAGCCCATTATCTACAGCTAGTCTGAGTTCTTCCCATTTAGGGTTTTTTTGTCCTGTAACTTTCATAAATAATTTTTCTCAACATTTCTATGGTGCTGAAAGCCTATACGGTGTCAGCGGAACATGAACTTGATCAGTTACCAAGATGTTATATTCAATTTTATTTGTCTTGACAAATTTATTGGTCAACACAACGGAAAACTCTGCATTACCTTCAACAGATTATATTCTTGCTCCATCTTAAAACCTAAGACAGTTGCACTGACTTTATATACCCATTCAAGTCCATCCCATATACACAAAGAAAATTTCTTGTCAGACGAAAACGTAAACATAAAACATTTGTTACTGTAGTCTAAAACACAATGAGTTTTAGCAAAAAATTACTTTCAACAAAACTTTCGTCGAAAAACCCTCCACAACAGCCAACAGGCCGTGCCAACCATTAAGTTCCTAAACTAATATTAACCTTCCCCATAACTGTTAAATTTGGTCTGTTGACTGACCTCAACAAGATATAAGCCTCTCTCAACTGAGGTAATGTGCAAATCAAGTAAGGAGCACACGTTGGTTCATGGTTAAGAGTCACATAAACAAAAAGCAAACAGATACTTGGTCATGGATTAATTAATCTTCCTACAACTCCTCATGATGCCACTCAAGCTCCTTATTTTATTGTGTTTCTTGTAGCGTCAGCTTCTTTTCCTAATTTCCCCATTAACTGGACAGTAACATGGTCAATAAATTTATTGGTGACAATCATAACAAAGCCTCTTTCCAAAAGTCTTTTGACTAACCATTGTCTGTGGCGAAAATTTCTAGTTACACACTGCCTGTCACAAAATTGTATGTTCTTCTTAATTCGCTAAGCGTCTGAGTCTTTCCACAAACAGCAGACGTGACTGATCCCTTCACCATAAACTTTGCAAAAATTTCTAATTACGTCCTTTTCCGATAATCTTACGTAAATGGCTGACGTTGCCACATCACACTTTCAATGTAGTGCACAAGTGACACATTTCTTCCTTGGCCTGATAATAGTGCTAAGTAGCTAACTAATGAATCACCCTACGAAAATAATGAGCTAATGTCGATTTGCAAAATATCAGTATGCAGTCCCCATTAGTAACTGCTTCACACGCAATCCACCACAATCTGCCTCTGCTAGAGGACACATTACTTGAAAAACGACAGAATATTCTACTTCCAAGACTTTCACCTGGTCCTCAAGCCACGGCAGATACACATGTAGTAGCAAATGCTGATTGTCGTCTATGGACAAGTTCTGAATATTCTGCACCATTGACCTTAGCCGGCCGAAGTGGCCGTGCGGTTAAAGGCGCTGCAGTCTGGAACCGCAAGACCGCTACGGTCGCAGGTTCGAATCCTGCCTCGGGCATGGTTGTTTGTGATGTCCTTAGGTTAGTTAGGTTTAACTAGTTCTAAGTTCTAGGGGACTAATGACCTCAGCAGTTGAGTCCCATAGTGCTCAGAGCCATTAGAACCATATTTGACCTTAATTGATGTGGACATTTATTAAAACATATCCGCCTTATTCCTCAGTTTTCTTTTACATATTCAACTCCCTATTCATGACTAGCATGCTTCGGAAGCAGACCCCCATCTGACTTGAACAGACCTTTCCACTTGAGGAAAGTTACAACTGAAAGTTGTAAGCGAAACACCTTTTGCTTCAATACTTGAGTTAGTGACACTTGCTTTGTCACTTTATAAATCTACCTAAATTCTGAAGATGATTCCCTATTTACACCAGCTGAGGTTGAATGCTAGAAACTTGAGTGCAAGTCGTAGCACTGTCTTGGAATAATTCAATGATAGCCCGCACACCAGAAAAGTAACTGTTACTAACAGCGCAGGCGTCGCCTAGCTCACCAAATGTTTCTGCGTTTAACACCATCGGTCCAACGCACCATGTAAACTTTAGTTTAAGTTGACCACATTGCCTTAACCTGGAGCCTCCCTTATGGCCAACGTGTAGCTTAACTGCGCCTTTGTTACAAATTAGATCCCCCTGGACATTTCTTTTATCTGAGACCACTTCCAGCCTAAAACCATCTGAAATAAACGAAAGAAACAGCAGTGTATACACGTAACAGGCTCTCTTACTCACAAGCAACAGCAGAATCACTACCACTCAACGAAATAACACTCAGCTACCAATGTTGGTCCCATTAGAAAATACTGTAAATTAAATTATTCCACAGTCTTAAACAGACAAATGCTAACTTCGGTCCCAATTGGTAGCAGCAAGCTCGTGGATTAGGAGAGACTCTGAGGACACGAAATATTAAGCACTACTTTAAAAAAAAAATCTTATTTTACTTAACCCCCAAGTACGGTAATTTCAAATCAGTTCCACACTTTCATTCGACTGTAGGCAAAGCTTTCTTTCACTTGTGAAAACATTACGGTTTAAATTTATGTCCATGCAACACTTACAATAAACAAGCGAAGAGAATAAAGTATCTTGGCCACTAATAACATCAGAGATTGGCTAGTTAGCTCAATATAGACAAGTTAATTGCCAAACCAATAAACTCATTTAAATATTAACACCATACACATTACCTCAATCACTTGGTACAATTTAAAGGAAAGAAACTATTTTACCAAGTATATTACTAGAACAGAGGTTAGGCAAACTCAACTGGCAAGTTTAAATGCGAATAAACTACCTCAGTTACTTGGTTCATTAAAATCTTGACATGTAAGAAGGTCTTTCCATCATGTGTGACGTGATTGTAACTAAATGTATGTCTGGTAACCTGTATGGCAAACTTCACACATGTCTGCTTTAGTACAGATTTTCAGAGAGGGATAAGTGCTTACCAATTGTAAACCTTTCACATCATCCCTTGTCGCTAGTGTGGGAATATCATCCTTACATACTTCAGCCCCACTACAAGACCTACATAAAACTAACAGAGTTGCACATACCAGGACCAATAACTTGCTCCACAAGCTATCTGCAGAATGGTGTCTTCAATGAGAAGTAAACAGCACGTGCTTCTCTGAAAGTGGGATCCACTCATGGAACTGAGCCAAGCAAACATGCGCCACTTACAGACACTCCGACACTGGTACTCCACTCAGCTTGGCAGGACCCAACTGGCACATACAGTTGCCCATCCAGACTCACCACACACAGCAGCTCTGCAAACGACTGGTCTCACTATTGCTCCACCACTCGAGGAAGCACTCACTCTGCAGATGTCCTCTCTGTCTGTCTCTTTCACTCATTGCCTGCCGCTGTCTACTTCCTCTGCCCGTCTCCTCTGTAGCTCCATCGTGTGCGCCTTTTAAAGACTAGCCACAACTGAGTTTCTCTAATATCTTAGCTGCGATTGAAAGCGACGTATCGAAACACGACCAAAGCTTGTGCATGGTCAACCATGCCCCTGCTCAAGTGCATTTGCCTGTAATGGGGGTCAGAGAAATTAAAGGGAAGCATGATGAGCATTTCTGACGAGACAAATATACGGCTGAAGCTGTACTCCTCTTTATGATACAATGGATGCTCACAATCCATAGTTGTCCGGAGATGAATACTGAGTAATATGAGTAGCAGCAAGAATGGTATAACCGTAGTATAATTCACTATGAATGGGAGGATAGGTTAGAGAATGGAATATTGCAGAATTTGAATCACGAACAGGTGCTAGCATGAGTTTCTTAGAATTAGATACCTTAAGGATTGCGAAGCAACTCAAATCTCTTGATGCGGGCAAGTCTTCAGGTCCAGAGTGTATACCGATTACGTTCCTTTCAGATCACGGTGATACAATAGCTCCCTACTTAGCAATCATATATAACAGCTCGCTCACCGATAGATCTGTACCTACAGATCGGAATATTGCGCAGTTCGCGCCAGTGTTTAAGAAACTGGATTGTATGATGGAACCAGGAGCGATTATATAATTTTATGACAATTTAGTAGTGATGAAGAGTGAACTGAATTTAAAGAGAAGCTTCCAAAAGAGCCTGTGTGGGAAGTACTGAGGAATGATGAGATGTGTTTGTCGTTATCACCATAGTGGGTAGTCTAGTTGAAGAACAATGGAAAATCATAGAAGTGGGAAGTACAAGCAAATCAACTGCCAAGAAAACTTAGGTAACAGAAGAGACATTCCTATTTAATCAACGAGAGAAGTACTAAACTAGGTAGGAAGAGGAAAAAAATGCAGCAGTATTAATAACTTAGGAATGAAACAAACTGGACGTGCAGAGAAGCCAAGGTAAAAGAGCTGGAGGGAAATGTTAAAATGAATTGGTCATCGGAAGGACTGATTCAGCAAACAGCCCAGTCGAAACAATATTTCATGAAACTAAAACCAAAAGCGTCAACATTGAAATTTCAAAGGGAATTCAAATGTTAAACGGGAATGAGAGAATCATAGGTGGAATGATAACGAGTGTCTGCGGGGAGAGGACTGTTTGTGACGTGTAAAAGAGAAATGTAATCGATATGGGGATACAGAATATAGTTATAGTGTCAGACTTGCAGGGAACGTTGAATAACATGCTATTCAATAAGGCTGAATACTTTGTCGAAGTGGAAGACTAACTGATCAAGTTGGTGTCTAGAATCTATGAGACTTGAGAAATACCATCAGACTTTCTCAAATGTATAACCTACACCAGTCCCAAAGATATCAAGTGTAGGAAAGTGCGAAAACGGTCTCACAATAAGGTAAGCAGCTCATGCATCCAAGTATCTGATGAAAATAATATACATAATAGTTGGACAGAAAACTGAAGGTCTGTTACATGGGGTTCAGAGTGGCTCATGAATGGTAAGGACACCAGTGGTATTCCTGACTACTAATATCAGACATATGGCGGGTTATGAGGACGAAATTTGTGGTAAGGTACTTTTGGAACACAGCACTCTATGGATATCCAAATAGATACAATGAATAATTGCTGACGTATGGTACAAGTCGTACTATGAGATGAACATCTTTCCGCAAGAGAGGAATACTTGGTGAACTAGGCAATAGACGATTCAGAAAGGGTTAACGAAATTGAATGCTATAATAGAATCAGTTGTGGATGAAGCAGGTGGAAATATTCGGTTCATTGGCAGGCTACAGGGAAAATGTAATCAGTCTACAAAGCAGACTGCTTACAGATAACTTTTTCGTCAAATCTTAGAATATTGCTCAAATGAGAGAGGCCCACACAAAAACCGTTGTGAAACGATATCGAATGCATTCAGTGAAGGGCAGCATAATTAACTACATGTCTGACAGGACAGCGTCATGGACACGTTTAACTGAAATAGTAGACGGTTTAGAATTGACGCCAGTTAATCACCGAGAGCCGACTTGCATAGTGTCGAGTACCAGGAATAACTGAAAAAAAGTAGAAATATACCGTTGCGTCACCCCCCCCCCCCCAATGTCTCTCACTGGCAGCATGGAGGCAAGATTAAACTAGCTGAAACGCAAACAGAGGCATACATTTAAGCACGCGCCAGGGAAGCGATTGTTACAGGAAAAATATGTAAGAAATGGTGCAATGATAAGCACCCTCTGCAGTGTATGTATGAAGTACATTCCCAAGGATGGAACGTTTTTATGTGGGAAGATTCCTAATGAGTGTGTGTTTCGTAGGCGTTGGATAAAGAGGGCATTTTCCAACCACAATGAAAAGAAAACGTGTTTTATTAGACCGGATACATTCCACTAATAAAACCACATTCAGTTTGACATGTTAGAAATTTACCAGCCTATCCATTAAATTATTGGCCAGTTATTCCAGTAACTTGGCGTGTGATGTGTCCACAACTTTTATACGTTTGCAAAACATATTGGCTTCTACTTACGCCTGTCAACGGCTGTTAAACATTACATTACTTTCAGTTTACTGGAACTGGAGTTTCCAGCATTATTCATCTAGAGATTTTTGACTGCATGTGAGGAGTACTCAGAGTTGAAATAGCAATGAACAACGAATGAAAGTAATGTTTTATAGACGTGAGCGGAAACTACCAAGCTAAATAAATGAAGGCTGTGGAACCACTCATACCGAACTCTTCGATTCGTTGGCGAGCTAGTTAGTGGATAAACCGGTAACACACAAATGTTTCAATCTGAAAACAGTTAAACAATGAAAGTATCTAACAAACAACAACACTGGAGAAGCGAAGTATCTGAGTAGACGTGTCAGACATGCCACACACACAGCAAATTTTGGAGAACGCTTAGAAGGAAGACTCCAGTGTGAGATGCCTTTTCTGCTAGACCAATTGTGAGGTACTTGCTGGGGGAGTCGCTCATGACTATGGGGATCGACGTAAAAGATAACCTCCTAAATGCGGTGGCTTGGTTTATTTTAAAGGTTACTATCCCTCTGCGTAGGGGCTGTAATTTTTTATATTCTTTTTTTAAACCAGCGAGGTAAAACAGAGGCGCGCCGGCCGCGGTGGTCTAGCGGTTCTAGGCGCGCAGTCCGGAACCGTGCGACTGCTACGGTCGCAGGTTCGAATCCTGCCTCGGGCATGGATGTGTGTGATGTCCTTAGGTTAGTTAGGTTTAAGTAGTTCTAAGTTCTAGGGGACTGATAACCACAGCAGTTGAGTCCCATAGTGCTCAGAGCCATTTAAAGCAGAGGCCACTACTTCCACCACATCAAGTGGATGTAGTGCTCGCGTACTCACACCGAGCCGTGAACACTTCCCAGTTTATCAAAGGGGATACTTGAAAATTATTATTACTATTATCGGTGCCATGCGTGCAATGGTCGTGCCAGGCGAGCGATATTGAATCTTGATCCTATCATTAATGGCGCGAGACCTGCACGACCTTGTAGCGACCGTTATAGTTCTTCATTATTCTACTGTGACACTAAGGATGGTTTCACGCAATGAAAGGGAGAATGTACAGATTAGAAGACTCTTTCATTTAAAAGTTGAATACTGAACAATTATTATACAATCAAACGGGGGTAGGGGAAAAAAGAATTGAGTTCAGCAGCTTGCCTCAACGCTCGTTCATAATAAGCGACGATAGCAGGAGACAAGGAATTTTAGGGACAATCACCGTATTATCAAATGGGGTCCAATTTACTAAAGGAAGGAAACTTCCTGGCAAATTAAAACTGTGTGCCCGACCGAGACTCGAACTCGGGACCTTTGCCTTTCGCGAGGAAGTGCTCTACCAACTGAGCTACCGAAGCACGACTGACGCCCGGTACTCACAGCTTTACTTCTGCCAGTACCTCGTCTCCTATCTTCCAAACTTTACAGAAGCTCTCCTGCGAACCTTGGAGAACTAGCACTCCTGAAAGAAAGGATATTGCGGAGACATGGCTTAGCCACAGCCGGGGGGATGTTTCCAGGATGAGATTTTCACTCTGCAGCGGAGTGTGCGCTGATATGAAACTTCCTGCCAGATTAAAACTGTGTGCCCGACCGAGACTTGAACTCGAGACCTTTGCCTTTCGCGAGGAAGTGCTCTACCAACTGAGCTACCGAAGCACGACTGACGCCCGGTACTCACAGCTTTACTTCTGCCAGTATCTCGTCTCCTACCTTCCAAACTTTACAGAAGCTCTCCTGCGAACCATGCAGAACTAGCACTCCTGAAAGAAAGGATATTGCGGAGACATGGCTTAGCCACAGCCTGGGGGATGTTTCCAGAATGAGATTTTCACTCTGCAGCGGAGTGTGCGCTGATATGAAACTTCCTGGCAGGTTAAAACTGTGAGCCCGACCGAGACTCGAACTCGGGACCTTTGCCTTTCGCGAGGAAGTGCTCTACCAACTGAGCTACCGAAGCACGACTGACGCCCGGTACTCACAGCTTTACTTCTGCCAGTACCTCGTCTCCTACCTTCCAAACTTTACAGAAGCTCTTCTGCGAACCATGCAGAACTAGCACTCCTGAAAGAAAGGGTATTGCGGAGACATGGCTTAGCCACAGCCTGGGGGATGTTTCCAGAATGAGATTTTCACTCTGCAGCGGAGTGTGCGCTGATATGAAACTTCCTGCCAGATTAAAACTGTGTGCCCGACCGAGACTCGAACTCGGGAACTTTGCCTTTCGCGAGGAAGTGCTCTACCAACTGAGCTACCGAAGCACGACTGACGCCCAGTACTCACAGATTTACTTCTGCCAGTATCTAGTCTCCTACCTTCCAAACTTTACAGAAGCTCTCCTGCGAACCATGCAGAACTAGCACTCCTAAAAGAAAGGATATTGCGGAGACATGGCTTAGCCACAGCCTGGGGGATGTTTCCAGAATGAGATTTTCACTCTGCAGCGGAGTGTGCGCTGATATGAAACTTCCTGGCAGGTTAAAACTGTGTGGCCGACCGAAACTCGAACTCGGGACCTTTGCCTTTCGCGAGGAAGTGCTCTACCAACTGAGCTACCGAAGCACGAATGACGCCCGGTACTCACAGCTGTACTTCTGCCAGTATCTCGTCTCCTACCTTCCAAACTTTACAGAAGCTCTCCTGCGAACCTTGGAGAACTAGCAATCCTGAAAGAAAGGATATTGCGGAGACGTGGCTTAGCCACAGCCTGGGGGATGTTTCCAGGATGAGATTTTCACTCTGCAGCGGAGTGTGCGCTGATATGAAACTTCCTGCCAGATTAAAACTGTGTGCCCGACCGAGACTTGAACTCGGGAACTTTGCCTTTCGAGAGGAAGTGCTCTACCAACTGAGCTACCGAAGCACGACTGACGCCCGGTACTCACAGCTTTACTTCTGCCAGTATCTCGTCTCCTACCTTCCAAACTTTACAGAAGCTCTGCTGCGAACCATGCAGAACTAGCACTCCTGAAAGAAAGGATATTACGGAGACATGGCTTAGCCACAGCCTGGGGGATGTTTCCAGAATGAGATTTTCACTCTGCAGCGGAGTGTGCGCTGATATGAAACTTCCTGGCAGACTAAAACTGTGTGCCCGACCGAGACTCGAACTCGGGACCTTTGCCTTTCGCGAGGAAGTGCTCTACCAACTGAGCTACCGAAGCACGACTGACGCCCGGTACTCACAGCTTTACTTCTGCCAGTATCTCGTCTCCTACCTTCCAAACTTTACAGAAGCTTTCCTGCGAACCTTGCAGAACTAGCACTCTTGAAAGAAAGGATATTGCGGAGACATAGCTTAGCCACAGCCTGGGGGATGTTTCCAGAATGAAATTTTCACTCTGCAGCGGAGTGTGCCCTGATATGAAACTTCCTGGCAGACTAAAACTGTGTGCCCGACTGAGACTCGAACTCGGGACCTTTGCCTTTCGCGAGGAAGTGCTCTACCAACTGAGCTACCGAAGCACGACTGACGCCCGGTACTCACAGCTTTACTTCTGCCAGTACCTCGTCTCCTACCTTCGGAACTTTACAGAAGCTTTCCTGCGAATCTTGCAGAACTAGCACTCTTGAAAGAAAGGATATTGCGGAGACATAGCTTAGCCACAGCCTGGGGGATGTTTCCAGAATGAGATTTTCACTCTGCAGCGGAGTGTGCGCTGACATGAAACTTCCTGCAGATTAAAACCGTGTGCCCGACCGAGACTCGAACTCGGGACCTTTGCCTTTCGCGAAAGGCAAAGGTCCCGAGTTCGAGTCTCGGTCGGGCACACAGTTTTAATCTGCCAGGAAGTTTCATATCAGCGCACTCTCCGCTGCAGAGTGAAAATCTCATTCTACTAAAGGAATGGTTTGCAGGCGTGCAACGACCACCAACAGGTGTCAGCCAAAGACTAAGAAAGATGCTACTGCGGGTGGATCGCTAGGTAGCCTCCTGTACTAAAGGAATACAAGGAGCAAGACGCGAAACTATTCATATAACTTTGGCTCGCGGTCCGACTACGTTAACGAAACATGAAGGGGCGCCAGACACTCACCACTTGGCGTAGGACAAAGGGCACAAGTTTTCAAGCTAGGAAGACATAAATTCTGAGTCGAATTTTACACAGGAGAACTGAAAGAGCTACTGTCGGAGGAAGTGGAAAAGTGTGCATGAATGTATGCACTTTAGTGCCGTATCGCAAGCATCTGTCACTAACCAACACGTCTCGCACATTATGCCCGACTGTATGAGGAAAGCCCTACAGTCTTATAACACGGCAAACATTACATAAACCGTAATTCAAGGAGCGCACATCAGTACAATGAACTGTAAGGTTCCCTCTGGGCCGCAGGGCGCGAATACAGTGCACGTCGGCGCTCATGCTTACCGAACTTCATCTCCTGGAAGCAGCACCTCCGGCCTCCGGCACGGTCACACTAGAACTGACTACTGCCCCTTTGTCCATAATCCATCAGCGGAGGGCGGTTGGCGCCCGCCCGCGAAATACGGGCGCGAACCTGAACTGGCCAATCATAGGGCCGGAATTTCACATGGAGGCGACCTCGCGACGTTAAAGTTGAGAAGAAATATCAGTTACAAGGTTGGTAAGGCAGGTTTGGGAACTGAGAGCAGAAGAAACTTTGGCCAATACTGAATGTTCAAACGCCACCACGTGCTACCCTGGCGATCGGAAAAAGGATAGGAAACGGTGAGCCATCATGGCTGCTAGAAAGACTGCTGCCCTCGCCCATAAATAAAGAAAATTCCTGGCGCCAAGCTCCTCTCACAGATCAGCGTGAGACAAGCTGTAAAAATCGTCAAATAAATCAGGCAACCTGTTGTGTCGATTCCCTAAGGTCTCGACACAATGAGTGGCTAGGTGCACGCGAAACTAACGCAGACGGGCGTAAATTCTGAAACAGGAGACTGGATGAAAACTATAAAGAAAAGAAGAGAGATTTTAATATACTTAACTTTAATGTAGTCTTGTTCTTGTTGAAATACATCTCTTGCATAGTAGTAAGCAATTAGCAATGATACACATGGCGCCTTGCTAGGTAGTAGCGATGGACTAGCTGAAGGCTATTTAATCTGTCTCTCGGCAAATGAGAGGAATACTTGGTAGGTCTAGTCGCAAGCTATGTCGTCCGTACAACTGGGGCGAGGTCAAGTCCGTGTCTTCTGACCTGCCCTGTGGTGGCGCTAGGTTTGCGATTACACAGTGGCGACACGCGGGTCCGACATGTACTACAGGACCGCGGCCGATTTAAGTTACCACCTAGCAAGTGTGGTGTCTAGCGGTGACACCACACAACCTATAGAAATTATTAATATTACCTTAATTATTAGTTTACCGAATACCAGAATGCGTGGATTAGAAATATGAAATGCGAGCACTGAATGGTGAATGTAGTGCACGTCTTTCACTCCTTTCGGATTCAGCTCCAATAGACCCAAAGCCTAGTTGGGACTCTACCTTCATGCTTGTCACCCGTCCACCATCTCATACTGTCAGTTCGACATCACACATTACCTTGCAATAACGTGCACTGTGCTAGCCACGTAATATTCCGTTAGTCGACATTTGGTTTACTTAACACGCAGGAAAACCAACTTGAGATGATGATTAACACAATCAGCTTACTTGTATTTCTTTAATTCCGTTAGTGGCCAACTAAGTACTGCGTCAAGACGAATATTTATTTCTCTTTCCCACCATCACCTCCAAAACTCAGTCACTTTCTTAAAATGAGTACTTTACCTCTCATCTGACCAGTTCCCTTTTCAGCTTGTTCCAATTTTCTGAGAACGTTTGAATTTCATTACTTCTAATGTGAATTTCTCTCTTGAGTAATGTCGCCTGTTCAGTCCCATTTCTTCAAATTTCTTCTTTGTCTTGCCTCCGCACTCGTTTTATTAGGCTGTTTTGGAAGAATTTATGTATCTTATTTGTCTGCCTTCCTTCATTCTCTCTAGACGTTCATGAAATATAGCACTCATTTTCTTGATCTCATTTGTTACTTTAGGGTATAATGCGTGTGTTTTCTTATATGGTCTCGAAATGCCAATTCCACCTTTGTTCTTGTTCGAACCTAATATTTTTCGCAGGATTCTTCTTTCTGTCTTTTCCAAAATCTTCCAATATTATTTCATTTTTATCCAGATAAAAGAAGTATTTCCGTCCTGCCGATGGCTTCTGTTTGTACAATCGTATAATGAGTTAATTTAACGTCTTTAGAAAAAATTTCTCATATTACAGATATCTCGCATTCATGTACGCTCTACTTTCTTTAAAAAATTTTTGTGTCAGTTGCTTCCTTTTCACTATTTACGTTTATATTGCCCCCAGATGTTTAAAGTTGTGTGTTTTCTTATGGTCAATATACCGGAATTTTAAAATTGTTGCTGAGCTACTTTCATTGAGCAAAAGATATTCGTAGACCTGCCTCCTCAGCTATCTCCTTATGAGGTTTAGTTTTTTCCTCGCTTCATCTGCAAAGGCGAACCTGTTGATTGCTTGTAATAAGCTTATTGTTCTTACAACTTTACTATTAATGTTTGGTAAAAAGATGCAGTCATAGGGAAAGTTTTGTAAACGGTAAATGCTGTCAGTTTATCTCTAGTCCACAGTATCACAAACATTACTAAAATAAATGTGATTTAAAGGTATTCAAATTATATTGCTCAGTAGGAGCACTTGTTAGTTAATACTGACTGAAAAACAAACACTCAAGTGTGATTGTTAAAAATTAATGAGTTCATTTAACGCGCATTGACTTATTAAACTCACCAAAACTTACATCACACTGTGACGCCTAACGTGAAGCTAATAAACAAATTCATCACTACAATGACTGGTTCCTAGGGTGGGGCTACAAAATATCTTACTACAAAGCACAGAGTTATCATAGATGCTATGAATATTTTTACGGAGTGTGGGAGAGTAAGTCACTTACTGCAGATGCTGTTACTTTATTTTCAGATACTTCATCTGGTACAGTCCTCTATCTAAGGCAATTTGTGAGTTTGGCCATAATTTTACAATATCACAGCTGCCTTACGATTACAACGCAGATGGCTATCATGGAGCTGGCACCTCTAGCCATCACGACATGTCTGGTTTTTTGTCTCTCTTATGGAAGCTAGCTTCACTGCGCCTCTAGAGCCCTCCCTACTCTACGTTGACGGACGAACATTGTCGGCCTCCTAAGTAGAGGTCACTCCTGCTGGGGTGACCTTTTCAGCAGCCGTACAGCCCTCGACTTCGACGAAACATGCAAACCATCTTGCCCAGCGGTGAAGGCGCCCTCGATAGGGCGGTGGTCACTATGAAGAAGAAGATGACGATGATAGTTTAATTAATTATATATTCATTAAGGACTCCATCACATTTCGCCTTATCTTGCCAGATTTTACTGTGAAGTAGCTTGATAACGCCCAGTGTTGTAAAACTTATCTAGTTTCTAAATAAAAAAATAAGTTTCTAGTCCAGGACCTGAAGCTCAAGAGATGTCGACGTCTTACGTGTCATTCCGTGGCATATGGATGTTGTGCAAAGTAGCAAGTGGTCATTACACAGCTGTCTCGGATGTTTTGACAAATTTCCAGACCTTGGAGCCGCTGTTACTGATTGAAGTACCTCCTCAGATGCCATCACGAGGCTGAGTGTATCCCGTACCAGTTCTGCCAGCAAGGAAAAATCCTTGGCAGTACCGGGAATGTAACCCGGATCCTCCGCACGGCAGCCGCCTAAGCCAACTAATCAGTTACGGAGGTGAGCTAGATTATTAAATGGACTGTTTCGAAACAATATCCTACGCAGCGAAACGGCTTACTTTAAAATGAATCTAGAAAGATTGTAATATAACTAAAATGTAGCTATATCTTACTTGTTGTTCAAAGCACAAACTGTGAAATGTTACAGGAACGTGTTCCTTGGAAGGTAGCGATGTATAAAATGCCTTCTTGTTACGGGAAGTATGGAATGCTAAAAGTATAGCAGCATAGTATGTTTTAGCATACGAGTTATGGTATATTTACAGTAAAATGCCAGAAACACACTGACTGTAGGTAATAACCATTACGACAGTGTGTAATTACGGATCGTCGTACTATTACAAAACGTGATGTTACTGAGCTTCGTTGACTACACCTCCGTTAATTTTATATGCATGCATAACAGATTTTTTTCCCTTGCTTTACTAACAGGAAAACTGAGTATAATGAGTAATATTGCTTCAATCTCCTTTCAGAGTTCATTATCTTCTTGAAGCGCTCGGAGCAAAGATAGCGTGGACCATTGATCCTGGCCGGGCCAAATTTCTCACGAAATAAGCGTCAAACGAAAAACCCACAAAGAACGAAACCTGTCTAGCTTGAAGGGGGAAACCAGATTGCGCTATGGTTGGCCCCCTCGATGGTGCTGCCATAGGTCAAACGGATATCAACTGCGTTTTTTTTAAATAGGAGCCCCCATTTTTATTACATATTCGTGTAGTACGTAAAAGAATATGAATGTTTTAGTTGAACTACTATTTTCGCTTTGTGATAGATGGCGCTGTAATAGTCACTAACATAGGGCTCACAATTTTTGACGATCAGTTGGTAACAGGTAGGTTTTTTAAATTAAAATACAGAACGTAGGTACGTTTGAACATTTTATTTAGGTTGTTCCAATGTGATACATGTACCTTTGTGAACTTATCATTTCTGAGAACGCATGCTGTTACAGCGTGATTACCTGTAAATACCACATTAATGCAATAAATGCTCAAAATGATGTCTGTCAACCTCAATGCATTTGGCAATACGTGTAACGACATTCCTCTCAGCAGTGAGTAGTTCGCCTTTCGTAATGTTCGCACATCCATTGACAATGCGCTGACGCACGTTGTCAGGCGTTGTCGGTGGATCACGATAGCAAATATCATTCAACATTCCCCACAGAAAGAAATCCGGGGACGTCAGATCCGGTGAACGTGAGTGTACGTTTGGTTACATCGAATAAAGAGCGAAGCTTTGCAAAAGTGTTGTGCCTTCATCATGTGGCACCCACGTATTCCTTTCTATGTCTTTTTCATTCGTAGTTCGGCCCACCCTTTATTTTATTCTGGAATACGTTAATTGGTTACTCCACTACTTGTATCGCGAAGAAAATATCCAGTACAAATTCCCGTCTGTGATCCGTGCAGTATTATATCGAGCAACTTAGCTTTGGAATGTGTTCTTTTACATAAAGAAATGAGAGCATGCTACAGAGCTTCGACGACCAATCCACCTGTCATGAAATATGCTATTCAATACCGCTTCAACCGCAAGCGAGCTATGTGCCGAACATCCATCATTTTGGAAGTACATCGCCATTCTGTCATGCAGTGAAACATCTTGTAGTGACATCGGTAGAACATTACTTAGAAAATCAGCATACATTGCACCATTTAGATTGCCATCGATAAAATGGGGGCCAATTATCCTTCCTCCAATAATGTCTCACCATACATTAACCCGCCAAGGTCGCTGATGTTCTACTTGTGGCAGCCATCGTGGATTTTCCGTTGCCCAGTAGGGCATATAATGCCGGTTTACGTTACTGCTATTGGTGAATGACGCTTCGTCGCTAAATTGAACGCGTGCAAAACATCTGTCATCGTCCCATAATTTCTCTTGTGCCCAGTGGCAGAACTGTACATGACGTTCAAAGTCGTCGCCAAGCAATTCTTGGTGCACAGAAATATGGTAAGGGTGCAATCGATGTTGATGCAGCATTCTCAACACCGACGTTTTTGAGATTTCTTATTCTCGTGCAATTTGTCTGCTACTGATGTGCGGATTAACCGCGACAGCAGCTGCAACACCTACGTGGGCATCATCATTTGTTGCAGGTCGTGGTTGGCGTTTTACATGTGGCTGAACACTACCTGTTCCCTTAAATAACGTAACTGTCCGGCGAACGGTCCGGACACTTGGATGATGTCGTCCCGGATACCGAGCAGCATACATCGCAGACGCCCGTTGGGCATTTTGACCACAATAGCCACATATCAACACGATATCGACCTCTTCCGCAATTGGTACACGGTCCATTTTAAAACGGGTAATGTGTCACGAAGCAAATACCGTCCGCACTGGCGGAATGTTATGTGACACCACGTATTTATACGTTTGGGACTATTACAGCGTCATCTATCACAAAACGAAAAAAGTGGTCCATATATCTACACGTATTATACGAATATGTAATAAAAATGGGGGTTCCTATTTAAAAAACGCAGTTGATATCCGTTTGACATATGGCAGTGACATCTAGCGAGCCAACCATAGCGCCATCTGGTTTCCACCTTCAAGCTATGCGAGTTTCGTTCTTTGTAGTTTTTTCGTTTGATGCTTATTTCGTGAGATATTTGGCCCTGTCACTATCGATGGACCACCATTTACCCGCCGCCTGAGACCCGTCCAATATCCTGGGCAAGTTAGGCTTCTAAGAATTTTAGTTACAAAGCCTTTATATACATAAGAGCTTCCAACAAAAATTCTTAGAAGCCTAACTTGCCCAGGATATTGGACGGGTCTCAGACGTTGGGTAGTGAACGTTGCATCAGATACGGTGGACAGCTGCGAATACAGAATAAGCAGTCACGGACCAAGCGGCAATGTGGTCAGCGTATGTTCACCAGTGGTGAGGCTGAGATTTATATTCTGGAACTAACCCCTCGAGCCTTAACACTCTGAGTTCAGTCAATGAGTCCACTGAACCCCACCTGATTCCAATCACATTCATCATGGAGCTTTTCGATAATTACAATCTTACCCCAGGTGGTAAATCCACCGCCAGTATTACTGGTGCTACTGGTCTTTCCGATTCTGGGGTGGCCAGGTTAAACTGGAAAGTGGTTCAACAGACAAAATCGGCGCCCTCTGTCCAACTTAAAAGCGAGATAAACACATTTTTTCCAACACTCAACATACAATTTTACAACCAAGTAAACTTCATAAATTAGGAGACACCAAGATCGAAGCGCTCGGATGGAAAAGGGTGTAAGACAGGGATGTAATTTTTCTCCCATATGGTTTCATTTGTACATCGAAGAAGTAATTATGGAAGTAAAATAAAGTTCAAAGGTTATCAATGATACAATTCGCTGATGACAGTGCTATCGTGAGTGAAAGTGAAGAAGAAATACGTGATCTGTAGCATGAAAAGAGCACTGTAAATGTCACAGAACGCAGATTGAGAGTAAATCGAAGAAGGGTGACAGTATTGAGTAGGAGCCGAAGTGAGAACACAGAGAAACTTAAAATCTGGACTGATCCTCACGAAGCAGATGAAGTTAAAGAGTTCTATTACTTGGGCTGCAAAATAAGCAATGACGGACGGAGCAAGGAGGACATCAGAAACAGAACAGCACTGGTAAAGAGGGCAATCGAGGCCAAGAGAAGTCTACTAGTATCAAACATAGGCCTTAATTTGAGGAAGCAGTTTCTGAGAATGTTCGTTTAGAGCACATCATTGCGTGGTAGTGAAACATGGAATGTGGGATAACTGGAACAGAAGAGAATCGAAGCATTTGTGATGTCGTGTTGCAGGCGTATATTGAAAATTACGTGGACTGGTAATGCAAGGAATGAGAAGGTACTGCACAGAATCTGAGAGGAAGTTAATATGTGTAAAAGACTGACAAATAGAAGGGACAAGATGATAAGGCATCTGTTAAGACATCAGGGAATCATTTACATCGTACTAGAGGGAGCTGCAGACGGAAAAAACTGTGGAGATAGACAGGTATTGGAATACAACCAGCAAATAACCGAGGACGTATGTTGCAGGTGCTACTGTAAGATAAAGAATTTGGCACAGAGTAGGTGTTCGTTACGGGCCGCATCAAACCAGTCAGCAGACGGATGACTCAAACAAAAAAAGTTACGAATATCTCAGTAGCTTTACGAGCAGCTCATTTGATTGCTGCAACATCAAAACACAGTCTGATGGGCTTCAAGTTACACGTCTGTTTACATTTAGTATAATAGGGCAGGCGTTTGTGGGACCTGGTCTCCAGACGGCGTGACAGTTGTACGCGTCGATTTTATCTTGATACTACCTGTATTTAGTCGAGTCCTATACATGTTATATCACAGAAGTTTTCTTAAAACGGAAGTTGGTGTCGTAATTCGGAGATACTTAAGGAAAAAAACATGCGAACGTCAGGTAACACCGTACTTCGATGTATTCACTCATTCTGGATAGCTGCCTCACCCTTTATACGTTAACAGTACGGTCACCCTGAAGAATTCTGTTGACACTGAAAATGGCATAAACGGCCTACTCACACGTTCAATCTGGCCTTTATCAAAATCGCTGATGTCTCCGGGTCTCCCAAGTTGCTTTCCATCTCGTTGCGACAGCGATTACTCATTGTCTCTGCACCGTTTACATACTTTCCTGACGTGTCATGCGGCAGCAACGCCACATGTGCGTAATCAGTCTCTCGGTGGACAGCGACTGTAATATTTTGGATCATCAGAGAATGTAACGTATTGTTGTTCTGTTTAACAAATTATGGAAAGGGGAGGTGACTGAAAAAATATTTTTAGGCTGTGACGATCAGTTTAAAACATTAAATTGAGCAAAGTAAATCCGTATTATGCACGACACTCTACTACGAATCATCTAAGGGTCTTTTCAAGTTGGCATGAAGGTGAAACGAAAAGTAAAACAGACTCATGATGCATTCCGTAACATTTAATGTTAACAGCAGTTATAGAAATCTAATAATACTTCTAGCGTTTCTGCACTGTAAGTACTCCTCCAGGAAGACCACAGAGCTCAATTACAGCCCAGAGAATGCTTTCAGCGTCAACGTGCCTTTGACGCCTGGCCGCTAATTCCATTTCCACGCCCACACTCAAGTCGCCCACCAGCCCTCAGACTCGGAGCTGAATTGGATGGCATCCAGTATACAGGTAATTCCCTCTCAATGTTCCAAGCGGACACCCCCTTGTTGCGAGAAAGGGCAGGTAATTACGACAGGTGTCAGGAGGTCAAAGACATATCGATACACGACACGCTGTGGCTGCGTTCCTTTGTTACACTGTACGTTTTGTTACATTGAATAAGGAGCGATGCTTTGCAAAACTGTAATGCCTTCATCATGTGGCACCCACATATTCGTTTCCATGTCTTTTTCATTCATAGTTCTCCTCACCCTTTATTTTATTTTGGAATACGTTAATTGGTTACTTCACTAATTGTATCGCGGAGAATATATTCAGTACAAATTCTCGTCTCTTAGTGATACCTGCAGCATTATATCAAGCAACTTAGTTTTGGAATGTGTTCCTTTACTTAAAAGAAAGAGAGACATGGTATTTTCGGCTTGAACTTCTTTTGATTAATTTTACATACGGCTGACTGTTTTCTGCCAAAATACTTACTAACAAGAAAGCAGATGGGAAAATGGTGCAGTCCACGGTAAGCATATTTTATGCTTGATAAGGAACATACTTAAAACTGGAATTCATTTGTGTTTCCGCAAGTTCAACGTGAAATGGAATCGTGCATTACTAAAATAATACACAAGACCTTACTTGAATGTTAGATTCATAGGCATATTGCATTATGAAGCTTCGAAGAATAGATTACCTTTTACTATCTACATCTTCAAGTTCAAAGAAAACTGGCGTTCTACGGATCGGAGCGTGGAATGTCAGATCACTTAGTCGGGCAGGTAGGTTAGAAAATTTAAAAAGGGAAATGGATAGGTTGAAGTTAGATATAGTGGGAATTACTGAAGTTCGGTGGCAGGAGGAACAAGACTTCTGGTCAGGTGCCTACAGGGTTATAAACACAAAATCAAATAGGGGTAATGCAGGAGTAGGTTTAATAATGAATAGGAAATTTGGAATGCGAGTAAGCTACTACAAACATCATAGTGAACGCATTATGGTGGCCAAGATAGATACGAAGCCCACACCTACTACAGTAGTACAAGTTTATATGCCAACTAGCTCTGCAGATGACGAAGAAATTGAAGAAATGTATGATGAAATAATAGAAATTATTTAGATAGTGAAGGGTGACGAAAATTTTATAGTCATGGGTGACTGGAATTCGGTAGTAGGAAAAGGGAGAGAAGGAAACGTAGTAGGTGAATATGGATTGGGGCTAAGAAATGAAAGCCGCTTGGTAGAAATTTGCACAGAGCACAACTTAATCATAACTAACACATGGTTTAAGAACCATGAAAGAAGGTTGTATACATGGAAGAACCCTGGAGATACTAAAAGGTATCAGACAGAGATTTAGGAACCAGGTTTTAAATTGTAAGACATTTCCAGGGGCAGATGTGGACTCTGACCACAATTTATTGGTTATGAACTGTAGATTAAAACTGAAGAAACTGCAAAAAGGTGGGAATTTAAGGAGATGGGACCTGGATAAACTGAAAGAACCAGAGGTTGTACAGAGTTTCAGGGAGAGCATAAGGGAACAATTGACAGCAATGGGGGAAAGAAATACAGTAGAAGAAGAATGGGCAGCTTTGAGGGATGAAGTAGTGAAGGCAGCAGAGGGTCAAGTAGATAAAAAGACGAGGGCTGGAAGAAATCCTTGGATAACACAAGAAATATTGAATTTAATGGATGAAAGGAGAAAATACAAAAATGCAGTGAATGAAGCAGGCAAAAAGGAATACAAACGTCTCAAAAATAAGATCGACAGGAAGTGCAAAATGGCTAAGCAGGGATGGCTAGAGGACAAATGTAAGGATGTAGAGGCTTATATCACCAGGGGTAAGATAGATACTGCCTACAGGAAAATTAAAGAGGCTTTTGGAGATAAGAGAGCCACTTGTATGAACATCAAGAGCTCAGATGGAAACACGCTTCTAAGCAAAGAAGGGAAAGCAGAAAGGTGGAAGGAGTATATAGAGGGTCTATACAAGGGCGATGTACTTGAGGACAATATTATGGAAATGGTAGAGGATGTAGATGAAGATGAAATGGGAGATACGATACTGCGTGAAGAGTTTGACAGAGCACTGAAAGACCTGAGTCGAAACAAGGCCCCGGAGTAAACAACATTCCATTGGAACTACTGACGGCCTTGGGAGAGCCAGTCCTGACAAAACTCTACCATCTGGTGAGCAAGATGTATGAAACAGGCGAAATACCCTCACATTGCAAGAAGAACATAATAATTCCAATCCCAAATAAAGCAGGTGTTGACAGACGTGAAAATTGTCGAACAATCAATTTATTAAGCCACAGCTGCAAAATATTGACACAAATTAATTACAGACGAATGGAAAACTAGTAGAAGCCAACCTCGGGGAAGATGAGTTTGGATTCCGTAGAAATACAGGAACACGTGAGGCAGTACTGACCTTACGACTTATCTTAGAAGAAAGATTAAGGAAAGGCAAACCTCCGTTTCTAGCATTTGTAGACTTAGAGAAAGCTTTTGGCAATTTTGACTGGAATACTCTCTTTCAAATTCTAAAGGTGGCAGGGGTAAAATACAGGGAGCGAAAGGCTATTTATAATTTGAACAGAAACCAGATGGCAATTATAAGAGTCGAGGGACATGAATGGGAAGCAGATGTTGGGAAGGGAGTAAGACAGGGTTGTAGCCTCTCCCCGATGTTATTCAATCTGTATATTGAGCAAGCAGTAAAGGAAAAAAAGAAAAATTCGGAGTAGGTATTAAAATCCATGGAGAAGAAATAAAATCTTAGAGGTTCGCCGATGACATTGTAATTCTGTCAGAGACTGCAAAGGACTTGGAAGAACAGTTGAACGCAAGGGACAGTGTCTTGAAAGAACGATATAAAATGAACATCAACAAAAGCAAAACAAAGATAATGGAATGTAGTCGAATTAAGTCGGATGATGCTGAGGGAATTAGATTAGGAAATCAGACACTTAAAGCAGTAAAGGAGTTTTGCTATTTGGGGAGCAAAATAACTGATGATGGTCGAAGTAGAGACGATATAAAATGTAGACGCAATGGCAAGGAAAGCGTTTCTGAAGAAGAGAAATTTGTTAACATCGAGTATAGATTTAAGTGTCAGGAAGTCATTTCTGGAAGTATTTGTATGGAGTGTAGCCATGTGTGGAAGTGAAACATGGACGACAAATAGTTTGGACAAGAAGAGAATATAAGCTTTCGAAATGTGGTGCTACAGAAGAATGCTAGAGTTTAGATGGGTAGATCACATAACAAATGAGGAAGTATTGAATAGGATTGGGGAGAAGAGATGTTTGTGGCACAACTTGACCAAAAGAAAGGATCGGTTGGTACGACATGTGCTGAGGCATCAAGGGATCACCAATTTAGTATTGGGGGGCAGAGTGGAGGGTAAAAATCGGAGAGGGAGACCAAGAGTTGAATACACTAAGCAGATTCAGAAGGACGTAGGTTGCAGTAGGTACTGGGAGATGAAGAAGCTTGCATAGGATACAGTAGCATGGAGAGGTGCATCAAACCAGTCTCAGGACTGAAGACCACAACAAGAACAACATCTTCATTCATTCTCTTATGCTCTTGTGATTTTTAAACACATCCTCTTAAAAGGGATCAAAATATAAGTAAGTCCTTAACCAATTAAATCAATTCTGCAGTGCCTGAGTATTACGAGTGGTCTCTGTAAAACAACTCCATGTCCATAAATTCTTCACTAATAAAACCGATTCTACACTGCAGAACGATTACAATTAGGTTATACGGTAATTATAAGCTGAAGTTCAGAAATTAAGTTTCTACGTAGCTGAGCGCTCAGATTGTATGACTGCCGTGGAGAGTAATTTACCAAAAGAATTGTCTAAACCACAAATGGGGTTTGTGGTACAAGATCGCTGTTGCTCCTTTTATTACTCCAAAACTGATTGCAACGCGGAGTACCTGGGTTTATTTCCCTGCATTGCCCATGATTATTGGTGGTGGTGGTCGTACGGCAGAAATTATGTGCAGTCAATCTCGTGAGACGAGATGAAGAATTTATTGAGTGAAAAGTCAGGACCGGAACGAGAAGCAAGTAGGTGAATTGTTAAGCGGGTGAAAAGGCCAATTTTACTCGGACCTCACTCAGAGTGTTAGCTACATTTTATGCCAAATAATTCCCCGTCTGCATCATGTTACACTAATGGGAATGGTATTACACCATGAACTCCTCCCCATATTTCTACAGAACTAATAATCCATTTTATATCCCTGTGATATGTTGACTAAAGTACAATCCTTATGAGAACTTAATCCCAGTAGAGAAAATAGCCATTACTAGTCATAAAGAATGGCGTGAGTACAGGATGGGTACCGTTGTGGCCAAAGTTACTGAAAATAATCAAGTTGAGATAGCGTATCACAATCTTTCTGATTGTAGGAAAGGGCGAATCATTGACTTGAGGGACATAGGAGCACCATACCAGATTGGAGAAGGAAGCCGATGGTTCCCAGAAGAACAATACCGGCACATACATTGAAAGGCTTCGGATAACAGTGGAATTATTTGTCTAAATTTCTGAGGATGCACAGATGTTCCAAGTGGAGTTTTGATCCACGCCCTCCAGAATGTTCATCTGGCATAGCTAAGGCGCCTTCTTGCTTTTTATTCTTCAATGAAGCTTTACACGTATGTGTGTGCTACTACTATTGCTTGGACTTGTAGTAATTTACTCTGAGCTACACGCTCGTCTTTCTCATGATTTGCATCAGATGCACAAAATGAGCACATATTAAAGTCAACATCACCAGCGTAGCTGGAGGCACTCGGAGCATATCAAATGGGAGCAAAACACTTCGGTGCATTCTTAGTACATGCAATGTACATGAGGTGAAGTCGAAAAAAATTTCGGATGTTGAGAAATGTTTCTCCATAAGGTATCCATGGTCTCCTGCGGCTCGTAAGAGAGATTATTTAATTATGATTTATTTCCTATGCTACTTTGTTTCTACGGTATGCCTTCACAGCAGTGAAAAATCCTATAATATGCAATCACCAAAACGTATAACACAGAAAATGGATGGTAAAGTACGGTGATGCGTTTACCGTCTCTGCGGGAACCTCTCAGTACAGCGTCTTTCCACCGTTCTTTCATAACATTCATTGAATCCATACACAAAGTACATTTCAACCATATCTTAATGACTAACCCTATGAATAACGCTGCTCATCGCTTCTGACGTACAACTAACATAGCTGAGAAAACAAGTGCGAGAGTGAATCGATCGGCCTGAACTCTTGCGAGAGAATTCTAAAATAGGCTCTACTGTTGTCAAGAATGAGTGAATGGATCAACTTTGTTTTCAAACAAGAAGCACGTCTCACATACACGGTATTAGAAAAGTCTGTGCCGAAAGTAACAGCTATAATAGATAAAAACAAATATCATATACTTCGTAAAGAAGCATCTGTCAGAAACCCATATTCCTTTAGCACGGAGCATACGTAGGCTGTACACGGTTGCAGTAGATAAACTTTGCTATGTTTAATGTGTCTACAACCGGTAACCGTCAGATCACCGAAGTTAAGCGCTGTCGGGCTGGGCTACTACTTGGATGGGTGACCATCCGATCTTCCGAGCGCTGTTGGCAAGCGGGGTTGCAATCAGCCCTTGTGAGGCAAACTGAGGAGCTACTCGATTTAGAAGCAGCGGCTCCGGTCTCGGAAACTGACATACGGCCGGGAGAGCGGTGTGCTCACCACATGCCCCTCCATATCAACATCCAGTGACGCTTTGGTCTGAGGATGACACGGCGGCCGGTCGGTACCGTTGGGACTTCAAGGCTTGTTCGGGAGGAGTTTAGTTTAGTTTTTAATGTGTCTACATCTAATGTTAGACTGAGATACGTAGTCTTTTGCGATTTCATGTTCTGTGACGCTAAGTCAGTAAACAGCGGGTAGCACCAAGTGCATGCATGACAACTGCAGTCTTAACATGGAGCTCTACACATAGGAGGCGGGGGGGGGGGGGGGGGGGGATGCAAGATATGTACTTTGTTTATGGTGCGGCTAAAGGCAGAGGGCAGAAGGAGCATGTGGTTTCAGTATGATGGGGCCCTAGCGCGCACTGCAGAACCAGTTCCAGCAGTAATAACCAGTACTGCTGATATCGACGGCTACAACGGCAAGGACTTGTACATGGTCCTGCTAGATCCCGAAACTCATCCCATTAGACTGCTTTCTCCGGGCCTACATGAAAGACGTAATGTCCTCACTGACTTGGAGGTGAAACCTATTGCAACAATCCTTACAGCAGCCACACAAATACATAACACACCACGCATTTTCCGGCGTGCATGGGTCCTACTTCGATGCCGGCTCTGCGCTGAGGTTAATGGTGCTCTTTTTGAAGATTTATTGTAATGTAACAGTAATCAGAATAATAGACCAATGAAAAACGTTTACCACTGTTTTATTCCAAATCACACACAATAACCTCCTGTCCACTCAGTACTCCAACAATATGCGTTTCCGACACATGGTTGCTTTACGAAATCTATTTGTTTTTGCCTCAGCCATCATTCCTGTTAAATTGGGTACAGAATACCTGAACACCTTGCAGTCGCCGTTAGCAGTGTGGTGCACATATGTTCAGTGTAATATGTGTACAGAAGTGTGTAACGGTTAGAGGGTAAACTAAGTGGTATTCTTGTGTTACGAAGCATTACAGACCCCGGTTTCACTAAAGCAAAATATGTAGAAAATATCCCTGATGTGTTGATGGTGATACGCCCGTCGGATGGGGTAGTTAAGCTAGACGGTCCTCTTGAAGTTTTTCGAGAGAAGTAGGCAATATGTCGTCACTGGGTTTCATGCTCTCCCTTCCAGTGAGTCAAAATAAAACAAACCCTACACGGTGCGAGTCACTTATCTCAGTCATCCCCACGACACTTCGTAGCAGGTCGGATGAACACAAAACTAAACCACGTCCACTAGTACCATGACCACATAAGCGATATAGGATTCCTGCATCTGCTACCTTACATTCATTCTTCGATAAGAGTATAGGTAAAAATCAGTTTTTTTAAGCATGCTGTAATCTTATTTTTGCGATTTGCAAGTTACCAGTCTCATATTACCACGCAGTTAATTGCAGCTTTCAGTTCCAACAATCAGCTCGGAGGTTTATTTACAATGAGAACGTCTGTCGTTGCCTGTTTTGTTGTAGTCATATGAGCTAATGTATGCGGTGTACATGAGTTAATGTATACGGTGTACGAATAGTAAGTAAGTTAGGCCGTGTGGTAGTACAGAGTAATTCGAATGCACAGTGCATAAGTTCAGGGTGTTCGGATATTCCTGTTACAGCTTCTAGGACTGGAGAGAGGAGTGAGAATAAGGTATTTTGAGTAGGAACCCATATCCGGTAACGTACCGCTTCCGTGCTAATTCCGTTTGAAAACATATTTTCTTGGTAAGTTTGTCCCAGGGTAGTTATTTGGGTGTGGCGGGGGGTTAGGGTGGAGTGCTAACGCATAACCTGATTCGAGCCTCATTGTCTTGTCTATGAGTATTAGAACAACATAGCCGAGTAAAAGTTTGCAGTATACAGTGACATGACAGTTCTGAACGTCTAAGCTCACGGTAATAAAAGAGCTGCTCGCCGCCTTTGTGAACATCGTTCTCCTCAACGCCCGACTCCGTTGAATACTTATTTCTCCTCAATCACGCAACAGCTTCGACGAATAGTACCTCCACCATCCTCAGGCGTGACAGTGGTGCTCCAGACAGACGCCGCACAACCGAATTGTAAAAGGCCGTATTGAATCACGTCATCATGTACACGAAGAATTTCTTTGGCTATTAACTCGTGGAACTCTGAAACAAGTGGTGTACTAGGACATGCTTAATCAGTTACTTGTAAAAGTGGTCGCGTTGCCAACGTGTTTTCAAATAGCTGTACCACGGGAACTATACATTTCCGGATATGGGTTCTAGTTAAAAATATTACCTACTCACTGCCCTCTACAAATCCAAGAAGTTTACAACCGGAATTTCCGAACTCCCTGTACATCATATGTCAAGTTTCCTTATTGATTATGGAGACACAGGTGTTACAATGTATCCTAGACAACCAGACACAGAAGGTGTTACGCAAAGTCTATATAATAATTTAGTTTTTGAGATTTACAAATTCCACCTCTCATGTCAATGTACTTTCGAATTATCTTGACAACACTAGGTGTACCTCCTCTGTGGTCGTCTTGGCCTTAAGTTATGAGGAGAGCACTATTCCTGGTACAAAACAGAACTAACTGCAGTAAGGTTGAATTGAGCCTCAAAACTGTCTTCAAAACGGGGCCCTGTAAGATGGTGCGGCGACATACCACATCATTCATTTACAAGGAAGCGTTCTTGAAAATGTGTCTACGCAAAGGCGTATGTCTTTTCGCCGGTCTGCCAGGTTGATTTATGACTGCTATTCATACCGTCACGAGTAAAAGAGGCTTCATCGCCTAATAATGTCAATATGATTAGTCTGTGAATTGTAGTTGGCCAGAATCAAACTTCCGATTGTTTGTCTTCATCTCCTTCTCGAAAATGTTCAAGTCGTCGTACATGATAAGGACGGGTACCGTGCATACATAATTTGCTTCATATTATTGTACGTGCAACGCTCTATAAATTGTGTCTGTTCTTGTTGAATAACGCCATTCTACCAAGTGAATAATGCTGCTGTTCACTTAAGCTTTCAGACAAACTATTGCCTCTGGACACTACGGCAATCTGAGCCAGTTTAGCGAGAACACGAGTAAACTCTCTAGGACCTCGTAGTCGGCGGTCAGGGTACAGTCTACAGACAACAGCACAGCAGCAAAGTTTCCTTTGCAAAATCCGTAAACAAATACTGTTTCGGCACAGTAAGCGTTTCTGCTGTTTATTTAAAGGATGAGTTAGAACTAGCCAACATTTCAAAACAACAGTCAAACAACAGTCAAATTCAATTGAGTAAACTCAAGCACAATATCAAAACTTGAACTTCAAACTAAAAATGACAGTCTATATATAAAGTTGTACCATCCAGCAAAAATACTTATTTCAATAATCAGTTGTATCTCTGTACCCAATAAGAATTGGACGCATGAAGTATGGAATATTTTATTCGAGTTGCTCTACTGAGTGGCCCGGGAGGAACGCTCAGTATTCAGGAATGACACAGGAAGGTTAACTTGAACCAAAAATTTAGTGTGGGTATATTCCCTCCTCCGAACGATTTCAGAGGTGGAACGTATTTAGTACACGAGGGCTATTCGTTATGTAAGCCCGATACATCGCGAAAAGGAAAGCACAGTGAAAAGTGAGGCGCATTGCCTCCAGTATGCCTGCTCGATCGCGTTAGGTCACTTTTTCTCAGTTAGGATCACACTATTAGCAAATAAGGTACACTTTAGGATGTCTAGAACAGTAGTGTGTCCCGCCAGGTATGTGTGTCCGCTGCAAGGTTTCGTTTGATTTCATTAACGTCACATGATGTATCTGCCATGTATTCCCCTCTTCATGACAGTTTTCGGCCACGCACTGCCGGGGCAATGAGGACATCTCTTTCGTGTATTAGAAAGGAAATATGATCATCTATCGTACATTCCGGACCAATAGCTATGCAGACAAACAACTACAGGCCAGTGTAGAGATTTGGCGGAACGTACAGGCGGCTGCCTTATAAGTGAAGGGTCTAAGAACGTTGGTACAACGTTACGACAAATGTCTAAGTGGAAGAGACGACTATGTAGAGAAATAACTGGATGGTATAGAAAACAGTTGCAAATAAAGCATTTTACATTTTCACTGTGTTTTCCACGTCGCGACTGATCCGACATTACTATTCGAGTAGCTCAAGTACTGATAGCTTTACACACAGCTGCTCTGAATCATACTCATCAAATAGAATGCAAGAAGTTGTCCTGAATAATTGAAACAAAGTTGGGAATTTAGAAAATTATTACGGCGGAGAATTTAGAAAGGGAGTCCTACAGTGTACTATATTCGATCCACTTCTATGGCAGAGAGATATTCCGAGCAAATAGATTAAAGACAACGAAGTACATTGGGCCGGAGTAGAACATCAAAGAGGTTGGGTCATGAAAAGCTTTTCTGATGATATCTATCTCTACCCAACCCGGTAACAGGATAACAAATCTCGTCCTATAAGGTGTCAATAAGTCTGGTTGACTAGTTTTCACTATTAAGCAGAGATTACTACTCGTAACTTTAATAATGATATCAGTGCTATCTGAAATGACATGTACTTCTTGACGAAGAAAACGATGTAAGGTTTTCATGTAATGACATTGAATGAAAAGTCAAAGTCCCTGCCATGACTCAAACTATGAAATAAAACAGTACGAATTGACAGCACAACTTAATGAAGCTCAATCCTGTCTCTGATACACCTCGACAACCTTTAAAGCCATCAAACATGGAACCAATTTTTAATTTCAAGTGACATAAAATTTACCAAAATTAATAAACCAAAAACTATTAACCTTTGGCAAGTCTATAACCCATTAGAAATCTCAGGTGATGGACAGTCCAGTAAAACCCTCGCACCTTCCTTCAGATTTGCTAGACAGAGGATTATTCGAAATAAGTAATAATTTTACTACGTTGTAAATAACTTATTCGAAACGCAACTGATTCACACCATTGTCATATCGAACACTCCGTGTATATCTTTATACCGTCAAATAAATTTGATAAGACGAAAACACTAGAGGTTTGAGGAACATGTAACAGATTATCTGTATTGACAAGATTGCCCAAAGTACAATACTCTAGTCAAATAACATGTAGTACTTGCAAAAGAATGTGTAAAAACATATCCGGATGCACTATAAGAATCGATTTACGTACAAATAACATTAATATTTACACTAAGTTTCACGTCTTCCGTAAAATCTTCTTAAACTTGTAATCAAATCTGATACTGTAAACAGTCAGTTGACTTTAGACTTAGTCCAAAGACTACAAACATTTCTGTAGCGAAAAACATTTACAAAGCGAATGTTCCTAAGATCAGACGAAGTGCACTGGCTCTGTAACGAGAATGCATCATACTAACAAATGTGTGGCAATGCAAAATCTATAGTGGAAAAGCTACCAGACAGTAAATTAAAATATCTACCAGATCAAAGGCATATTTAATTTCTTGAACGACCACAGGCATTTCTCTCGAGGCTACTTTCTCAGAATCACGAATCTAGAACTCACAACTCGAAGAAGACGATGCTGCAATAGCTAAGTAGAAACTTCATAGACATTCATGTAGGCACACAGCTATTTTGCATCAGTAGGACTTTGTCATGCATATTTCATGTCAATTGAGAGAACACGATTCCAGACAAGTATGGTGAGTGATCCTTTTGGTGAGTAACACACAACCACTGACTCAAAAACAAATATACATTATATGTGTTCTGTGTCGGAAAGCATTGAGATTTCCTGTCATATCCCAAAATATGGACCATTCTTCCTGAGCCACACCATATGCTAGCAATTCCTAAAATATTTAGTATTCGTCCTGAAATATCCTACACGAAGTACTGAAGTGCGTGTAATTTATACAGGGTGACTTTTTTCCACAGTGTACATACTCTAGGGCTTGATCGATGGGAGGAGACGGAACAAAAAAGGTCTATTGAACTAAGGTCCAGAAATGATTGATTTCAGTGCCAGAGACCATTCATTCAGTCATACACTGTTACAGAGACTGCAGTCTAACACGCGCTGTACCATGCAGCGACAGTCACAGTGCGTGTTGAAAATTGTTTCCATGTGCCTCAACGTATGCGAGTATGCGCCGTAGAATGTTCTTTCTCACACGTTTACATCACCAGGCTCGATCTAAACAGTGTCAAAGGCAGAATGAATACGCTGCTCCAGTGTCTCCACATCTCGAATGGGCTCTGCATGCACGATACTTTTGAGATGGTCCCATAACCGGAAATCGCACGGGTTGAGATCAGTGAACGAGCAGACCATGCAAATGGACTCCCTAATCCGATCCATCGACCAGGGTAGAAACGATTGTGATGCGTCAGGATGGTAATGGCAAAGTGGGCTGGAGCACCATCGTGTAGCAGCCACACAACCCTTCGAGTCAACAGTGTCACTTCTTCCATCAGGGGAGGCAAAGTCACCCGCAAAAAACACTGATCGTTCCGGCCTGTGAGGCGACGTGAAAGGAAGACATCCCAAAATGCTGCCTGCACATTCAGGTTGCTTCGATGCTGATGATTCGCTGTCACCATGCCACTGTGGTTCTGCATACTACCCCACAGACGACTGTTACGAAAGTTGAAGGTACCACTCGGCGTGAAGTTGGTCTCACCTGTGAATAGTATGGACGACACGGATTCCGGAATCGTGGTTGCCTGGTGAAGAAACCAGTGACAAAACTGCTCCCGATGAACAAGTCTGTCGCTAGTAAGTCCTGCACACCCTGTAAGTAATAATGGTAGCAACAATTTTCGTGTTGAATGTTCCACATGATCGTCTGGCGTATCCTGTACTGGCGGGCCAGCTTCCTGGTACCGACACGACGGTCGCCTTCCACAGTGTTAATCCCATTTTCGTCCAAGTCAGGTGTCCGAACATTTCGGACATCTCCTTCATGATTTCCTGCTTCCTGAAACGATCCACTAATGGTGAAACGATGTTACAAACATTGAATGCTGTGACTGTTGTCGGCGGGGATAGGTCTCTTGATACAACCTTCCTGCTCACTGCGCATTGCCATTCTTCTTTCCTTTAGTAAACACCATGTCGGTAAGCTCTCGATTCGAATACGGAACCACTGTGCACAACGTTGTATCACATCCACTAAAAGGTGCGCCAGCAAGAGAAGTGAATTGGAGGCAACGCTATGGCAGGAAAGGGCGGTGGTACATGACGAATGAGGAACAGTGACACACTCTTGGAGGATACCTCGCATACTGGAACTGTGGCTGCATGGCACAGGGCTTATTAGACCGCAATCTCGGTAAGTATGATTGAATAAATGATCTCTAGCCTGAAAACCATGCATTTCCGGACAAAAGTTCATTAGAGCTTATTTGTTGCGTATCCTCTCATCGATCAATCACTAGAGGTTGTACACGATGTAAAAAATTAGCCTGTACAAGTGCTTTCCTGCATTTGTTATTTTGTTCCCTAGTATTTTAATATTCAGTTTCTTGTGTTTTACAATAGATCACCTGATGATGAAATGCTAAGAAGTCGAAACCGCATACACGACATAAGATAAAAAAGTATTGAGTCGTGCTGCTGCTCGCGTTGGTGCTGTTTGTAGGTTTTCGCCCTCTGATGGAGACCAGACGGTATCGTTTAGTTGGCATGGTTGTGATTGTTTGTCTTCTTCTCGTGTTGAGTGGCGCCACTCGGTTTCGCAAGCGTTGCCTGTCCGCTAGTGGCAGCAGTGGTGGTTATCGATATGTACTAACTGTTGCCCTCACTTGGGTTCAAATGGTTCAAATGGCTCTGAGCACTGTGGGACTCAACTGCTGTGGTCATTAGTCCCCTAGAACTTAGAACTACTTAAACCTAACTAACCTAAGGACATCACACACATCCATGCCCGAGGCAGGATTCGAACCTGCAACCGTAGCAGTCGCACGGTTCCGGACTGCGCGCCTAGAACCGCGAGACCACCGCGGCCGGCCCTCACTTGGGGCGACGTCGTTGTTTTTCCGGGTCGTGTGAGTGGGTTCAAATGGTTCAAATGGCTCTGAGCACTATGGAACTTAACTGCTGAGGTCATCAGTCCCCTAGGACTTAGAACTACTTAAACCTAACTAACCTAAGGACAACACACACACCTATGCCCGAGGCAGGATTCGAACCTGCTCCGTAGCGGTCGCTCGGTTCGTGTGAGTGGGCCACTTCGGTTGGGGACCCACGAGGAGTCAGGTCCGCGCACTGCGAGAACACGCCAGGACCGCTGGTGGCACGTATGGACTCCTGGGTGGAAGGGCTGTGGATATGAGGGTGCACGACATCCTCGTAAACAGGATCCAGCAAGCTTTAAGATGAGTGCATCTCAATCCAAATGGAGAAACCTCCATCACAGTGATATCTCGCGATTCTCCAGTGACTTACGTTCGTGTTGGTGCTAGTAGTGTCGCCTAGGTGAAGAGCAGCGAGTAAAGTGCTTGGGGAAGGCGGATCTGATTAGCTTTCCTCGACTTCTTATTGCTATTTACTACGTTGAACTTGTTACAATTTGTTAAGTTCAACCAGCGGTAGTTTTTCTTCCTTGGTGGCCGTTAACTCCCCAGTTGCCTGCCCTGGGGGTTAGTGTATGTAACGGCAGCGTACGTTTCGTCGCCTTGCCGCTGGTGTCCGTTAAGACGTGTAGTTTTAACAGCTTTCTTGATTGTAGGCCGGTTGATGATTCTTCGACTCTGGTGGTAGGCGTTCCTTTCTCGTTCCGGGCGCTCTAAACACAGTATTCTGGGGACGTAGTGCAGACCGCCGCTTCCGGTTTTGGAGTGTTGTTCCATCGTAGCATTTGGTTTATCGGACGTCAGGTAGCTTCAGAAAGATTATCATTTGTCATTCGCTAGACTGTGACTAGTGTGAGTTACCATCTTCTGAAGTGAATGCAACTCTTGGCCTCCTATCTCTTTTCTCGTGAAAGCCGTACCTTCTCAGAGGTCGATTCCTGGAGCACCGTCTGTGGCCCTTTGGTTCTTGTAAGACGTTTGTTCTAAAGGAGGACTGATGGCCAGTAGTTCAGTGTAATGCTCCTTCAGCCCACGCCTTCTGCGTATATAATCTGCCTCAGTATCCTTTAAGGAACTTAAGTACTGGTCCTTCTGTTTCATTATTGTATTATTTATTACAATACCTTGTAATGCCTACATTAAAGGTTACATATTTATAGTTTTCTGGTCGCCTTCTGGAATAAATCTAGCAGTGCAGAATTCAGTGGATGTTATGGGTTGTGTTACGAAGTTTGCCATCATCTTATTTCACTCATTTGGTCATCAGTTGCTTGTTTTTTAATTAACCTTTGGTATTGTATTTGATGTTTTACAGTAGGCTTCCAAATGTTTTGTATTATTGTCGTTCCTGGCGTGATTGTGGTCATTTGCCTTAAAATTCTAATTTGGCATTTGTAGTTACACAGTAAGCATTTAAAAGGTTATTTACTGCTGTACCTGGCGTCTGATGCCTTCTGCTGTGTTTGTGGCGACTTGCCTTTAATATTTATATACCTGTAATTAGTAAATTGCAGCAAGTTTTAAACAATTATTAATTTATTGCCGTTTAAGGCGTGTAAGGCGTTCTGCCCAGATCACAGTGGCTTGCTTTTAAAACATTATCTGCTGTATCTGTATTTAATGGCGATTTGCTAAATTGTAACCTATAACACTCCCGTCTGCTACTGTTATACCATAACCTTAAAGTTGGAAACAGGTCGTGAAATAACACTATCTTGTTAAAGCAACTATGGTATAAAGCGACAGAGCAGTGTTACCCTCTGAGAGGAATTTTGTTATGTTGACCGTGTTGTACCTAACGGAGGTGGCTTATCGGAAATGAAAATCAGAATTGCGTAGATATTTGAACAGTAACAAACAAAATTTTGCCTATCTGCACTGTTTAACTGATAAAGAAAACGGTCGCCAGCCTAACTAGGCAAGAGAATGATTGACATTCTCGTTCAAGAAAATAGTTATTTGTAACTCTAATGGATAAACACAACCTATACTTGGCCACACGCGAGTGCGATAAACTCTGACACTTACATATGTTTACGTTAAGATTGAAGCTAACAACTGGAGCAGCACAAACTATTTGCAAAATTATAACACATACCGAAACACACTATTACTTTCAGGCCTTGTTCAAACTGAATGGTATTTATATCATTACTATTAACATTCACTGCAGGATCATAAATTATACATATGTGAAGTCCCTCTCAGTTAAATACTTTACTATTTAAAATGAAAGTTAATTGGAATCCACTCACAGGTTGCTTCTCATTATCATTTGAATAAAGAAATTATGATTTTTATAATCAGTGGTCTTCCCATTACTTGTTACCAAGCGTTAATACAATAGACAAAATGTGGATCCTGTTATATTATTAATATGCACTTCCTATACACAAGAGAGACATATACTTAATAAACATGAGTACATAAAGTTTCACAACTGCAGTTTTCCACTTTTACTACAGTGAAACACAATGTTGGCAAAATTGCAAGAAACTAACCCACCTTTTAGAATTTACTACAGACAACAATGTGATCATTTACTTTATAAGCCTCAGTCTTAAGAACTTTTAATTTTGAAGTTGGCAACAGCACTTTAATAAGCAGTTTTAATAGGAATATTTTCAGCAAACAACATTTACTTTAACTCACTCTCTTGCCACATTAACTTTAACTTTCTTTTTACTATGTTGAAGAGGCATTAATGAGCAAAATACTGGGCTTTAATGTTCTCTTAGTAAGGACACTCGGATATCACTTTAGCTCAAATGGAGAGGAACCTGAGAGGTGTTATGATGAGGAGAAAAATCAGGGTAGGTAAATAAATTCAGATATAAATTACCTTATATTTGAGCACACTAACACATCCATTAAGCTGATCCTTCACTGTACATCATTGTAGTATTCCGATGTAATGATTGCGCAATGTGGTGGCAACTGCATGTTGTTAGGTGGAATTGCAGGTAGAGTTGCTGGACTCTGTCATTTCTTGGTGGCGATGATTGATACCAATCCCAGAATATTTCCAGCTATTTATCCATTCTTCCGAGGCATTGGAAAGCGGCAGGAAAAGCCTCTCTCGGAATCAGCACAATATGCATCTTTTACATGGCAGTGCACAGACTCGTAGCTTGTCCCCGACTCGTGGCTCGTCTCGTCCCCGACTCGTAGCTCGTTCCCGACTGACTATCAGTTCCACCTTTCCTACCTAGGCCACCCACAATTTGCGCGCGCTACACAGTTCCGTTCCCGAGGGGAACCACTACACCTTTTACATATAAACTAACTAAGAACCCTAAGTGAGGATCAGCAGTTTACATAACAGCAACCAAATACATTAATTAAAACAGAACATTTGCACATATTGACATTTCTACCAAAAATTATTCACAGAAAATTACAATCATATACAGTAAGTTTTGTTCCCTCCAAATGGGACAAAGCATTTAAACGACAGAAATACTACATCGCATAGAATCAGACCATGACTCAAAGTTTTTGCAAAGAAAGGAGTATACAGTTTTGTGTTATCTATTCAAACAAACACGTTTCCAGAAGCACAGCAATGTAACATTAAATGAAACACAAGCAAAATAAATCAGTACAGCATTTGAGCTATGGTGTTACACATGCCCCATGTTTAGTTGAAGTTTCCCGTCAGGGATACTTCAAGGAAACATCCGTAACACCTAATTGGTGTTGGCTGCAAAAAAAAAAAAAAAAAAAAAATTCCATCCAACTTCAGTTGGGACAAAAAAGATACATATTACAGATATACAGTATATAATCTAACAACTTCATACATTTCTTCCCAAAACATTTTCAAAAATAAGACATTTACAGTAATTTTCATTTTCAGACTGGTTTAAGGAAACTAATTTTGCATCGTAACACAAGATATCTGTAAGCATGTTCATTTCATACACATACAGTTCAAAAAAGAGACAAACAGTACACAAACTAATCTACACATTAGTAGATTAGGTATAGCCTCCTAATAAATTTAAAAAAAATTTAACACATATACAATAGCGCAGAACATTTTAACTTAACAAAGCAGAAATTTGTCTTTCAATGTTTTTGAAGAATGTAAATATTCACAGACACACAAGCATGTTAATGATCATAGTACATTTTACAAGGTTCAGCAATTAATGGAATGTTAAAAAAATTCATTTTGCATCCACTTTTGTACCAATATCTACACAAAACAGCTGTGAGAACTTTTTCCAACTGATTCCTTAAACACAAAATTAACGTTTCAAGATTTTTGTTTCAAAAAAAATTTTTAACTTTAAACCTGCTCTTCATTAATAGCAGCCCAAAATGATTGCTGCACATAAACACACTAACCTATTCAGAACCTATCTTTAATCATCACTGCTGTGTTTTAAGACAAGACAGTCCAAAACTTTAAGTTATTCCAGAAAACCTCGTTTCGAAAACATCTACAACTATTTGAACAAGAATCCTTATACATTTTATAATAACTTTTCACTGACTCCAATAAGAATAGTCAGTTCATAATATATTGGTCAAAAAACCTAACTTACTTCACTGCTTGCCTCAGCACTAGCAGTCCATGTTACACATTCTGCCCATTATTGGTTTGGCAGTCTTTGTATGTAAACATTTAGACACAAAACACAATTTAGATTAAGAACACTAAAAGACAAATTTTTAAATTAATACACTGCCCCATCCTCTAGGTTTGGCAGTTTGTGACCATTTGTCAACTTCTTGCCCCACAATGGCAAGTCCTTTGGCTACTGCTCACACAGCATATTTGGTAGTCCCAAACTTCAGGACCACAGCATTTTTATTCTTTTGTCTTGTTTTGCTGCCCAACAACATACTTTTGAGAAGTTTATTGTCATCATCTTTAAGTTCATCATCATCATGTCACATCTTTGTTACCAATTGTATTAATGGTATAAAACATAAAACCTGCAACTTTGAAACAGTAATTAGACACTGATAATATTAAATCTTTCTTTACACCATGACAAAATCAGTCAATATACACATCATTAATAGAGAAAAATTTAAATGACATTTTTGGTATAATGACAATGTTCAGGGGTTATTTGTGAGTCCCAGATTTGTAGTTTTTCTCCCTATTTTCTTACTCAGTAATATTTCTTTTAAAGTCAATACCAAGTTTAACTACACATTTAGGTCATCAGATATGCCAAGCTCAGAACAATAATTTTACATCCTACTGTAAGTGATTTCTGCCTACTCTTTGTGGCACTAGACACATATATCTCATATCTACTTTACACATATTAATCGGGTTTCTCTCCTCAGTTTTGACACAGAACATTTTTCATCAGCGTTCTTACCCATTTCTATACAACCATCTTTAGATTATTCACTTTAAACATTACCTTTATTCACACTTGCATCTTTCTGCATAGAACCATTTATTCATTTACTTTAACTGCATGTTCCTATTCCTTTTTACTGTACCCACTATACTTTCATTATTATTAGTCATTTTATAGTGTACCCAATTTAATTATTTATTTACTTGTCCACAAACAATACACAGTATCTTACATTATTTATACACTTTTCAATTTATTCTGATAGAGAAGAAGAAGATAGTTGGAGTTCTGAATGATGAAGAGGAAGGTTGACAGCACGAAAAGAAACGGAAGTAGTGCTGGCAACAACTCAGTTCCCTGGTGCTCGTCAGGTGACTGACAATGCAAAGAGTGCATGTCCCCTGAGGGTAGTACATTTCTTTCATCATTGGTTTCTGTGGACATACATTTTCAGGTCAACTATATTTCTAACTCCTAAAGGCTTCCTTGACCTAGGGTACAAAAGAAAATAAGCATTTGCATGTGGAGTTCCTTGCACTTCAAAAGGCCCATTGTAAACATATTTGAATTTAGAAATTTCATTATTAATTTCGCTAGATTTTTCATGGGTCTTCACTAAAACATAATCTCCAAGCTTAAATTTAGTTGTTTTGAGGTTATTATCATGCCTTTTAGATCTAGCGGCCGCTTTCTCTTTCATTCTTTTCTTAACTAACTCTTTTTTCTCATGCAGGTTAATTCCTACAATAGGTGGGAATTGCAAGATCTCTTCAATAATACTTGTACATTTATGGTCCAACAGAATTTCTTCAGGGGTAAAACCGGTGGTTTCATGGTATAAGGTGTTCATGGTCTTTCCAAAGTCACTTACAAATCTGCCCCAAGCCTTATGGTTATGGTGACAGTAGGTTCTACCTAACCTTCCTAATTCACACATATATCCTGCGACAGGGTTACTAGCCGGGTGGTAAGCTGAAATATATTTAACTTGAACATCATGTTGCTTCATGCCTTCCTTCCAGATTTTTGAGATAAACTTTGGTCCATTATCAGACAAAACTGCTTTAGGTTTACCAATGGTATTAAAATACTCATTCATCTTGCTAAAGACTGCTTTAGCAGTGGCTTTCCTAATTGGATATAATTTAATAAATTTGGAGAACACTTCCAACACTACAACAATATAAGACCAATTACCTGAGGTTTTACGTAAAGGACCATACAAAGCCACTGACAGTAATTCTAATGTGTCCTCTGGAACTGTATTCTGCATAAAACCTTGATTTACTCTATTTGTTACTTTTGCCCTCTGACATACATCACAAGATCTTATTCTCTCAGTAATTTTCTTAGTAGCACCTACATTAATCGCAACCACATCAGTTAACTTTTCAATACACTTCTTGGGATCACAATGCCCTAAGGCAACATGAAAATAATCAATCACTTCAGTCTCAAATTGCCTAGGCCAACACACCTTCCATTCTTCAGTGCTCGTATTCTATCTCCTATATAAAATTCCATTAAATATCTTGTAAAATCTACTGATTTGTAGGTAATTAGTGTTACTAAAATTATCTTTCCCTGACTTCCATATTTCATCCTCATTCTGGTGGAACCTCATGCTTTTAAAAATTTGCTCTATTCCTTTCCTACCTGGAACCTCCTTAATATATCTTATATGAAATTTGCCATCTTCATTACATTCCCTTGGTAAGTTGTTCATACCCTCAGGCAACCGTGATAAAGCGTCAGCTACATAATTGTCATTACCTTTAACATATAATATCTCATAATGAAACTGTTGTAAGTACAGGGCCCATCGACTCAACCTGCCGGTAAACAGTCGACAGTTTTTCAAAAAGGTTAATGCCTTGTGGTCTGTATGAATTATAGTTTTATGTCCCCATAAATAATTCCTAAATTTCTTTAATCCCCAAATGATTGCTAAGGCCTCTTTCTCTGAAATAGTATAGTTTTTTTGATATTTAGTTAAAGTTCTACTAGCAAAAGCAATGGTCTTATGTGCTGTTTCCCCAGATTCTGTGTTTTCCTGAAATATTTCAACACCAATACCATAAGCACTACTGTCTGTAATCATGTGGAATGGCTCACTTAAAACTGGATGATGTAAAATGTTTTCCCTTACTAACTCAGTTTTTAAATTTTCAAAATCTTTCTGACATTCAGATGTCCAAATATATACACTATTTTTCTTCAACAAGCTATTCAAATGTGGGCTGTTGAAAGCTTGCCCCTTCGCAAAATTGCGGTAAAACACACAAAGACCTAAAAACGCTTTCAACTGTTTCCTGTTCTTTGAAGGAGGCCACTTTTCAAAAGCTTTAAGCTTTTCTGGGTCTTTGGCAATCCCGGATGTGGTTATTATGAATTTAATTTCTTGTCTCACAAATTCACACTTTTTTAACTTTAAAGTCTTGCCCCCTGCTTGAAGAGCAATAAGGGTTTTGTTTAACAGGTCACATTGTTATTCCCAGTTTTCAGTAGCAATCAATAGGTCATCCACATATACAGTCAATCTGGCACAAAGTTCTTTTCCTAACACAGAATCCAAAGCCCTAATAAAAACAGAAACAGAGGTATTTTAACCAAATGGTACAACTTTGTATTGGTAACACTTTCCTGCAAACAAAAAAGCTGTATATTTCCTAGAATCTTTGTGCAATGGGATCTGCCAATATCCAGCAGTGAGCTCTAAACTTTTGTAATAGATAGTCTAGATTTTCAGGTCTATCTACTCTCCTGACAATTTTATTCAGTGTCCGTGCATCAATGACTACTCTTACGCCTCTATCCTTCTTATTGACTATAATAAGTGGACTATTGTATTCACTATTGCTTCTCTCTATTACCCCCCATTCCAACATTTAATCAATTTCAGCTTGTACTGCTTCTTTCTTAGCTATAGGTATTGGATATGGCCTGACAAAGAATGGTTCATGTTCCAGGACATCTATACAGTATTCAAAGTTATTTACAACACCTGGTTTATTAGAGAACACTTCCTTGTTATTATCTAAGATATTAAATAAATCCTCTTTCTGTTCATATGAGATTTGTTGGATAACATCAACAATTTCCCTAAAGCTGTCAGTTTTTTGATCATACTGCAATAAATCTTTTACATGGTATATTTCATATAGTTGGGACAAACCATCATTTTCAGATTCAATTTTTAACAATATGGGTTCTACATTAACATCTTGGACCTGGTTGTCACCTTCAAATTTAATTTCTATTGTTTTGGTTTCTCTATTAATCTTAACAGTTCCACTACCAAAATCTAAAATTACTTTTTCCTTGTCTAGCCAATCAATACCTAGAATCATTTCTGCACTTAGTTCAGGGACCACTAAAAATTCATGTTAAAATTTTTGACTTCCTATTTAAAAATCCATCAATACTTGTTTTTGAATGGGCTTGCTGGACCTACCAGTAGCTCCTATAATTTTTACTCCACTCACAGACATTATTACTAGTCCTGGTTTACATGAAATAAGACCAAAGAAAGATTCTGATATGGCACTGATTTGGGATCCTGTGTCTAAAAGCACTTGCAGCTCAGTGTTATAAACATTTACAGGTATTGTAGTTTGTTTAATAATTCTGTGTTCCTTTTCCTCCTGTTCTTCCCATAACAGATGCTGCTCAACCATAATGCCTTTCCAGGAAATATTACCTATTGATTCCTGTTGTATATCAGGTGGCTTTTTGGGTTTGTTGACTTCTACAGCTTTACAGATTTTCAACAATTCACGTTCTAATACATTTATATCTGGAGGTTCTTTAGGTTTCTGTAAATCTATTTCTTTCATTACATTAAGTAAAGCCTGCCCTAATATAATGTCATCCGGCGGCTCTTTCGGTTTTGTTTCAGTTACGCATTCCGGATTTTGTTTCGAAAAGATGTCATTAACTTTTTCGTAACCTCTTTCTGTAAAGGTATAATTATGTTTCTCGACCTCCGAAAACTCATCTGTATCTGAATCCGTAGTCTCTCCTTCGTCTGAGCTATCACTAGGTTCTATTTCGTTATCAGACTCGAGCAGGAAAGCAACTTTTAAACAGTGAGGCAGATTATCACTGGATGTTTCAGCCACCTCGTTTTTTGACTCATTTTCTACACAATGCATATCGTTTGGACACGCAAGCACTTCAGCTGTATCACTTTGAACGATATCAGCCTTAACTTCATACTTAGTATAATCGTCATGGACTTCGATAAACTTCATTTCCTTTTTCCCATTTATCGTTCTCAGGTAATCGTGCGAAATCCATACTAGACCCTTCTGCATTAGAATCACAGAGCACCTTTCCATCAACAAAAACTTCACCAGCACTGCTTATAATGTCATGTTCACTAACATCCTCCTTTACATCACTTTCACGTATTATTAATTGTGCACACGTCTTTTGCGTGGCGTATTCTACCTTCCTTCCCTCTTTATTCATCATATGCTCCCACACATCTACGTCTTTTACCTCATACACATCATTAACGGTACAAATATTCTCCTTTTCACTCGCCTTTTCTGGCTCCCTTTCATTCTTTAATAATGTCTTTTCGCACGATTCCGATACTGAGTTATCCTTATCATATGACATATTAACTTTATTTCCATTTTTGCATTCATCTACTACTGAAACCGGCCAACGGAATTGTCAGATCCCGTCTCTTCTGTTTCTCTCCATGGCAGCCATCTTGTTCTGACGTCTGCCATTTGTGTGTGCTGCCAAGTACAATGTACGGTGCTCCACCAAGCGCTGCCCGGAGCATAAACGGTCACGTGACTTCGCACTGGGAACGCCACTACGTATCACTCCGCGCCCGTCTTCTATAGGCGCGTCCTTAACCTTCCTGCCCCGTGTTTTACACCTTTCCTTCTCGACTTTATGATTTGACATCTTTTCTTTGGGCCCAAAACCGGTTTCCGCGTGAATCCGGCCCGTAACACACGCGGTTTTCAGTTTTCCATTTCGTCTCTAGATTGGAAATTCCGCGCCATGTATCCTCTGCCGCGCGTCGTATAATTTCCTCTACCTCTCGCACGACCTCTTTGAATCGTGTTTACACGAAATCTATCGTTTTCAGGTCGTTCACTTGGGTCATTACTTTCTTGAAAATAACTGTTGTTATTATGGGGACGGGACTCGCGATTTCTTCGCCAGTGGTCTTCATCCTCTACTCTTTCCAAGAACGCAGAAAAACTTCTGTGGGTGCTCCCAACATATCGTTTCGAATCCTCAGGCAGTTTAGCCTTCACATGTATCAGCTTTCTGTACCATGATCCGCAAAACTCTTTCATGGTTTGCCTACCTCTGATATCATACAACCTGGCCATTAGAAACTCCCGCCACAACTGGTCTTGTTTTTGTTCCGACCAGTACTCGTCAATAAATTTTTGTTTAAAGTTTTCAAAAGACATCTGGTTTATATCCAGATTCAACCCCCACCTTTTTGCTTCTCCCGTTAATGCACTGATTACAACATTAATTTTTTCCTGGTCAGATAAATATTCAGGAAAGTTCCATTCGCAGTTCTTTACAAAATCAAGGGGGTGCCATCCATTATGTCTCTTTGCAGGGTCGAATTTTTCCTCGCCCTCTAATATTCTACTGAAAGCGATCCTTTCTGTAAATTGTGTAGGCCCTGTTTGTATTTTTCTTTCCAAGTCATACATTTTGCCTTGGATTTTTGAAGTGTTATGGGCACACATCTTTTCGCAATTAACAGTCTGCTTAGTTCCCTACTTTTTTCTGTTACAGATTGTTTAATCTGTGCAAATTCCGCGTTAGATTCTGTTTGTATTTCGGATTTAATATCGAATACCTTTTCGTCCACTTTAGTACAGACTAAGGGTTCTATTTGATCTTGAATTTTAATTACTTCAGAGTCAAATCTTTCGTTAATGTCATCAATTGGTCCTTGAACATGGGCAATATAGCCATTGATGACAGTAATTTCGCTTTTATTTCTTTTGATTTCATTACTCACTATTCCTACCCTTGAGGTGACTTCTTCAATTTGTTTACTAAGTCTGATGCCCTGCATTTCGATTTGTTTACTTTGTGCACTAATCTGTTGGTTTTGCTCAACAAGTTGATTATTAATTTTTCGCCCCTGTGCTGCTATTTGTGCATTAATATTGTCACTGTGTGCTGTAATTTGTGCCTTAATATTGTCATTTTCTGCTGCAATTTGTTGTCCCTGTGCTGCAATTTGTTCCCCTGTGCTGCGATTTGTGTATTAATATTGTCATTGAGTGCTGCAATTTGTGTTGCAAATTGCGTAGACAACATCCTGAACAAATCAGTCTGTAAACGCTGCGCTAGTGCACATGATACCGCTTAAAGCCTGTACTGTAGTAAGTTGACGGGCTTCACCTCAAGAGAACGGATTTTTGTATAGACAATGACAGCGTGTAGCTGAATGGAGGCAAATCAGACTTACACCCACTCAGTAATAACAATGATACGTCAAGCAAGTCCGAAATGCAACCACACGTCAGGACGGACAAGAAACAACACAGAAGATGTTACCAATTTGTTAATAATACGGTCGCCAGCCTAATTAGGCATTAACTGAGTTTCTTCCCTGTACAAGTTGATGTACGTTCGAGCATAACAACACGTAGTAACACTGCATAATATGGTAAATTTTAGAACCAGAAAATCTACTGCCGGCCGCGGTGGTCTAGCGGTTCTGGCGCTGCAGTCCGGAACCGCGGGACTGCTACAGTCGCAGGTTCGAATCCTGCCTCGGGCATGGGTGTGTGTGATGTCCTTAGGTTAGTTAGGTTTAAGTAGTTCTAAGTTCTAGGGGACTTATGACCTAAGATGTTGAGTCCCATAGTGCTCAGAGCCATTTGAACCATTTTTGAGAAAATCTACTGAACTTATGATTTCACTTTCTGTAGCAATATGGATAAACTATAAATACACAACATTACACTATAATGTTTACCACGAAACTTCGTACTGTCTATTGATCTGATTAAAATCGGGCATAGGTTACCCTAGAAATAGCACTTTCGAAACATACACACAATGTCAATTTTGATAAATGTAAAACACTGATAAATTTTGGTTTCTGTATTGGCTTTAACTTTGCTGGTCTAATCAGTTTAGAACACTTCAGAATTCAAATGAATAAGAAAGAGGGGGTGGGGGGCTGAAACAGTTACGATCACTGTATTAAAACAATTAATTTATTGAAATCATTAAGCACTCAGAATTTCCACTATATGAGTTACTACTCTTTTTAGCTTATTTCCTGCTCATTTAATTACTGTGGTGTCACTGCTAGACACCACACTTGCTAGGTGGTAACTTAAATCGGCCGCGGTCCTGTAGTACATGTCGGACCCGCGTGTCGCCACTGTGTAATCGCAAACCTAGCGCCACCACAGGGCAGGTCACAAGACACGGACTTGACCTCGCCCCAGTTGTACGGACGACATAGCTTGCGACTAGACCTACCAAGTATTCCTCTCATTTGCCGAGAGACAGATTAAATAGCCTTCAGCTAGTCCATCGCTACTACCTAGCAAGGCGCCATGTGTATCATTGCTAATTGCTTACTACTATGCAAGAGATGTATTTCAACAAGAACAAGACTACATTAAAGTTAAGTATATTAAAATCTCTCTTCTTTTCTTTATAGTTTTCATCCAGTCTCCTGTTTCAGAATTTACGCCCGTCTGCGTTAGTTTCGCGTGCACCTAGCCACTCATTGTGTCGAGACCTTAGGGAATGACACAACAATATTTTGGCGCCGAGGAGTGGTGCCGCGCCCACGTTGCAGTCTTTGTGTTCTACTTGCTCTAATTTGCTTGTGTCATGGCTTCGCCGCATTCTCCAGATGTACTGTCCGAATTTTTTCGCTTGCAGAATCAGCAGACGCAGGCGTTATTGGAAGCCCTTGGACAGCTCGTCCAGGGTCAACGTGCGCTGCAAACCGATGCGGCGGCAGCCGCTTCATCGCTACCGCAGCCACACAACGCTGTCGCACCGCCATTTAGGCCCTTTGAGGCCACAACCGAAAGCTGGACTGAGTGGGCCGATCAGTTCAACTTCCACCTCACTGCTTATGGAATTCAAGGTAAAGAGCGGCAGCCGTTTTTGCTTTCTTGTGTCGGTGTGTCTACCTACCGTGTGATAGTGAAATTGTTTCCCCGACGCGACGTAGCAACTCTGACCTACGAGGAAATTTTGTCGGCTTTAGATGCCTATTTCAAAGAAACAGTTAATGTTGTTGCAAAACGGTATACGTTTTTTCGTACAAAACGTACCGCCGGTCAGACTAATAGGGAGTGGGTAGCAACTTTGCAAGGCCTTACTAGAGACTGCGCGTTTGCCTGTGAATGTGGCCTCCCATATTCAGATACTATGGTGCGTGATGCAATTGCACAGAACGTTTCTGATGTTCGCATAAGGGAACAGATTTTGAAACTAGTTAATCCCTCCCTGCAACAAGTGATAGACATATTGGACAGGCAAGACACACTTGACTTTGCTCAGGCATCATTTGAAACTTCGCCAGCAGTGTGTCACATTAATCGGCCCGCCCGGCCCGCTGCACGGGACGCTAAGCGGCCCTCGCGCCCGACTTCGCAGCGGCCGCCTCGCTTGCAACCACGTGCGCCGCGTAAGCAAGCAAATGCAGTGAAATCTTGCCCGCGGTGTGCCACTAGACATTCGCGTGAACATTGCCCGTCACGCCAAGCTATTTGCTTTTACTGTCAAAAGAAAGGACATGTACAAAGTGTTTGCCAGAAAAAGTTAAGATCAGACAATCACACAAATTCCAGGCCTTTTGCTTCGCGCCGGAATCGAACCCAGGACAATCAGGCTCGTGGACCTTCGCCCATGGACATTCATGTAGTTCATGCCCACCCGTCCAGTGACACTTTAGCTAACAGTGACTGTGTTCGTCCCACCCAAAGTGTGCGTCGACGTCGCCGGAAATCCCGTAAAGTCGCAAGTGCTTCTGAACCTGTATCAGTTCAAATTGCACGAGACAGTCGCTCTTGTCGTCAACAAGACAATAAACTTTTTGTGGACTTAGACTTTGCAGGAAAAGTGATCCCATTCCAGCTCGATACCGGAGCTGCAGTTTCCTTGCTCAATCACGACACGTACAAACAACTGGGCGCCCCGCCATTGCGTGCCGCAAATGTTACGTTAACTAGTTACTCAGGACAGCACATACCTGTGTTAGGACAGTGCAGCCTTATTGCAACATACAAGGGACAGACAAAACTTGTGTCATTTTATGTTCTTCGTTCCTCTAGTGCCGTGAACTTGTTTGGTTTAGATTTGTTTTAATTGTTTACTTTGTCTATTGTAAATCAGGTCCTATCTGTGAATCAGACTGTGCCTTCCGCCAGTGTTTCTAGTCTTTGTGAAGAATTTGCAGACATTTTTGCACCGGGCCTTGGTTGCGCTAAGAACTATGAAGCGCGTTTGGAACTGAAAGACAACGCGCAACCGAAATTTTTCAGAGCGCGCAATGTTCCCCACGCATTGCGTGATGAGGTCGCAAGAACATTGCACGATTTAGAATCTCAAGGTGTAATTGAACGTGTGCAGGCTTCTCTCTGGGCCTCACCCTTAGTAATTTTGCCAAAACCTTCCGGAAAATTGAGACTTTGCGTGGACTTCAAGGCAACTGTGAATCCACAACTTGTGACTGCTACTTTTCCTTTGCCCCGCCCGAAAGATCTTTTTGACCAACTGTGCCCGGGAAAATATTTTTCATAATTGGACCTAGCAGATGCGTACTTGCAGATACCTGTGGACGCAGACTCCCAGCGCGTCTTAGTGGTAAACACGCATCTTGGCTTGTATCGCTTCAAAAGACTGCCATTCGGGTGTGCATCCGCCCCTGCTTTATTTCAGCAATATTTACAAACTATTTGTGCGTCGGTCCCTACTGCTGCGAACTATCTGGACGATATTGTGCTCTCAGGAAAGACAGAAGCCGAACATTTGCAAAATCTCCGAACATTATTTCAGGTATTGCGTCAGAATGGTCTTCGCTTGAGGAAGGACAAATGTGTGTTTTTTGCTCGTGACTTACCGTACCTGGGGCATGTCATAAATGCCCAAGGAATACATCCGAGTCCAGAGCACCTTCGTGCCATTCAGGACTTGCCGTCACCGCAGAACTTAAAACAGCTACAGAGTGTGCTGGGTAAGGTAAATTATTATTCAAAGTTTGTGCGCAATGCTTCTTCCATTTCAGCTCCGCTTCATCGCTTACGCCGTAAAGGTGTTCCGTTCGTCTGGACGACGGAATGCGACCGCGCCTTTCGCCAGTTGAAATCGGCGTTACTTTCAAATACTTGCCTTACGCCATTCGATCCCCGAAAACCCCTTTTGTTGATGGTAGATGCCTCGGATTTCGGGATCGGTGCTGTGCTTGCGCACAAAGATGGTTCGCATGATCGCCCTATTGCCTTTGCGTCCAAATTGCTCTCATCTGCGCAAAGAAATTATTCACAAATAGAGAAGGAAGCTTTGGCTCTTGTGTTTGGTGTAACAACGTTTCACGATTTCTTGTATGGTCGTCACTTTACAATCATCACGGACCACGAATCTTTGACATCACTTTTTCATCCGAACAAGCCTGTACCTCCACGTACAGCGCAGAAATTCATTCGCTGGTCTCTTTTTCTCTCGCAGTACCGCTACGATATCTTGTATCGGTCCACTGCTAAGCACGGAAACGCTGATGCGTTGTCCCGTTTGCCTGTTGCTGAGGATAAAGCATTCGATTCTTCCGAACTTGCTTGCATGTTCATTGATTCGGAAGCCGATGACGTGGTCGCATCGTTTCCGATTGATTTTCGTCGTGTAGCTACAGCCACAGCTGCTGACCCTGTCCTTGCTCCTGTTTTGCGTTTTGTTGCTACGCAATGGCCCTTGTCAAAGTCACGGATCGAGGATCCTTTGGTTCGCAGTTTTTTTGCTCACAAGGAGAGACTTTTTGTACGACGTGGTGTTTTGTTGTTGCGTTCCGATAATGATCAATCCCGAGTCGTGGTCCCACGTTCGTTACAGTCCTCTGTCTTAAAGCTTCTTCACCAAGGACATTGGGGTATCGTGCGAACGAAACAACTTGCTCGACAGCACTGTACTTGGTTCGGAATCGATGCTGCGATTACGAATATGTGCTCCTCTTGCGTGGCGTGTGCCGAACAACAATCCGCACCGCCGCGGAAATTCTTTGCATGGCCGAAAGCCACTTCCCCTTGGCAACGCTTGCACATCGATTTTGCTGGTCCGTTCTGGAATGCTCGATGGTTGGTTGTGGTCGATGCTTTCAGTAATTTTCCTTTTGTTGTCCGGATGTCTTCCACGACGTCTTCTGCCACCATCCAAGCCTTGTCTGCTATCTTTTGCATTGAAGGTCTTCCGCAGACTATTGTTTCCGACAATGGCCCACAATTCATGTCCGCAGAATTTCAGTCGTTCTGCAAGGCCAATGGTATTCAACATCTGACATCCGCGCCGTTTTCGCCTCAGTCAAACGGTGCCGCTGAACGATTGGTCCGGACTTTCAAGTCACAGATGTTGAAGTTGAAAGAGTCGCATTCTCGGGAGGACGCTTTGTTGCTCTTTTTGTCTTCATATCGCTCTCAGCCTCGCGATGGTCGCTCGCCGGCTGAGTTGCTTCATGGTCGTTCTCATCGAACTTTGATGTCTTTGCTGCATCCGCCACATCAGGTTCCTGTGCTGCGGCAGTCTCCTGCTTTTGCTCCTGGCGACGTTGTCTATTATCGCAACTATCGCGGTTCACGGCGTTGGCTCGCAGGGCGCATTCTTCGCTGCCTCGGCCGCGCGATGTATTTGGTTTTGGGGGCCTCTGGTGAGGTGCGTCGGCATCTCAATCAGCTGCGCCTCTGTCGTCGCCTGGGTTCTGCCGCTCCCCGTCTGCTTTCAGCGACGGAGCCGTCCGGTCAGCGCCTTGGGGACCCATCTACTGGCTCGCCTCATCCCCAGGTGTTACCGACGATGCCTTCCATTTTGCCTCATGGCGTCGCGCCGCCGCAGCCGCCGCCGGCGCCGCCCGCAGCGGACGCTTCGCTGCAACCGCGTGGCGCCTCCCTGGGTCACGCGCCGCCGCTTGCTTCCCGTGACCAGCCGTCCTCCGCCATGGACTTCTTGCCCGCTCCGGACCAGATGTCGTCTTCGCCCGTCGGGTGCTCCGACCACATGGAGGTCGACCCTTCTGTCTCATTACGTGCGCATACACCTCATGTTGACGTGCACCCTGGACTAGGTTTGCAGGCGTTTCCTAGCTCCCATCGGACCGAATGGCCGGGTGCGGGTGGCACAGCCTCGCCTGTTGTTAGGCTCCCCACCTCATCGCATACGTCAACATGGGGTCCTCCCCACGGCGGGCGGAAGCCTTATCTCACGACCGTTCGCCGATTTGCGGGGGAGGAATGTGGTGTCACTGCTAGACACCACACTTGCTAGGTGGTAACTTAAATCGGCCGCGGTCCTGTAGTACATGTCGGACCCGCGTGTCGCCACTGTGTAATCGCAAACCTAGCGCCACCACAGGGCAGGTCACAAGACACGGACTTGACCTCGCCCCAGTTGTACGGACGACATAGCTTGCGACTAGACCTACCAAGTATTCCTCTCATTTGCCGAGAGACAGATTAAATAGCCTTCAGCTAGTCCATCGCTACTACCTAGCAAGGCGCCATGTGTATCATTGCTAATTGCTTACTACTATGCAAGAGATGTATTTCAACAAGAACAAGACTACATTAAAGTTAAGTATATTAAAATCTCTCTTCTTTTCTTTATAGTTTTCATCCAGTCTCCTGTTTCAGAATTTACGCCCGTCTGCGTTAGTTTCGCGTGCACCTAGCCACTCATTGTGTCGAGACCTTAGGGAATGACACAACAATTACCATTATATCTGCCTCAAAATAATTAAACTTCATTACTAAACCAATTTCAAAATTATCTTCCCACTTTGTCAGACCTTTGTTATTTACCTAAAGATTCATTAACAAAACAGTTCTTTAAACATCATTCTAACATAGCTAGGTCTGCAAGTAATTATTATTAACATAAACTTTAAATCTTCATCTCGGGTCACTCGGATTGCACAACATGTGGAAAGGACCCTGCCTAGGTTAGTTGTGAGGATAATTAAATGATAGGACAGTTCTGGTAAAATTTAAGTTATTATTGAACAGTATGGAACAAAAGTAACACCGGTCCACACGAATACAGCACTAATAGTTTCAACCTGTTCGTATCGGTGCGGCGGTCGGCAGGCAGCGAGATGGCGAGGCACAGGGCACAGATACAATCACAGCAATGGCTCTTGATGTATCGGCACTTTGCTTCTTCTTAGCGTCGCCATTCTTTTCCATTTAGTGCCTATGGAATTTTGCCATGCTGTATAGGCGTCGGGACGGCACAACCGAGGCTCAATGAAACTACGTCTTCCAGGAGAGCCTCCTCGATCCAGAACGTGTGGCTCAGACCAATGCCCAACTCCGACTACTAGTGCTGAGCCCGTTATGCCGTGCAGCGCCCGTGTGTATTTTCCCGCGCTCGCCTGCCATCCACCTTTTACCGCTCCCTTACAGACAGGGTATTCACCAGAGGTTTTGCATTCTACATATCCCAATACATTGCCTACGTATGGAACAGACGCACAATTACAACTTTAACATCTTACAACAGATTCAATGTTTCTTACATTTCAATTCTGTTACAATATTGTTTGACATTTGACATAAACATTAATATTCACATCGAAATTTGTTTAGTTTCTTTAACATAATGGCATGAAACAAAAAAGAAATGAAATCAGAATATCGATTACACTAATTTATCGAAAATCAGAAGAAAAAAAAATATATGTACAATAGTACAGTGTTGTTGTTGTTACACATGCCCCTGTTTCCAGTAAATTTCACTAAGTGCAAATCTGATGGGAACACTAAATTTTATATTTATACAGTAGTTCTGAATCTTTGTGTGAATGTCCCATCAAAAATTTTATACCACAAACTTCCTTTCACTCACATTACAATGTTCTACAAAAAAAACCTTTTTTTCTATTTCTGAAAAAAAATATTGTGATCCTAGTTGTATTTTGAGTGCTGAATTGAAAACTGTTTTTGGTTTTTTTCTGTCAGGGATAGTTTATGAGTAATCGCAATTTTATTTCTCTTTTCACTTTCTGATATAGTGCAGCAAACGTGAGGTGAAATTCGACAAACAAATGCACATCTTTATGATGTTATAAGTTCATCACATTAATGGAGGGTGGGGTCTAACATATAACACAGTAACCTTTGTGTATACACTTTGAAGCATTTATTTGACATGAGAAATTACAGAAAATTGGCAAACAATGAGCCACTGCCTTCTAATGCACATCACTTTTTTCTCTTGTATTGTGAATCTTTCTTCTCTCGAATGATATTCCAGCAATAATCTGCTAACATAGAAGGTACCCCCTTCCCTTCATAGCGCCTTTCTATGATAGAAATGTCTTTATGTAATCTTTCCCCATGTTCATCCGATACGTCACTACAACTCTCTGTGAACTAGTCCATATGAGAGTCCATCATATGTACCTTCAAACACCCCAAATCCTGATATGCTTTGATCATATCCTTCACCATTGCTTTGTAGTTAGTAGGTCTTCTTCTTCTGAGGAAGTTTTCCGACACCATCTTGAAACAGTCCCATGCGGTTTTTTCTTTATTAGTTAAACATGCTTCAAAATTTGCATATTTCTGCAGCTCCCTCATTTGTGGGCCCACAAATACACCTTCCTTTATTTTTGCAGCTGAAAGACGGGGGAATTTGGTAGCTACGTATGGAAACCCACAGCCTGTTGGATCCATGGCCTTCACGAATTGTTTCATCAGGCCAAGTTTGATGTGAAGCGGTGGAAGTAGTATATATTCAGAGCTACCAGGCTTTCACGTTGTACATTCTTTTCGCCAACTTTCCATCTTCGCCTAGGCCATTTCTTTTTCACGTAGTGAGAATTTCGGTCTCGACTGTTCCACTCGCAAAGAAAACAGGCATACTTTGTGTAGCCTTGTTGCATTCCCAGTACCATAGCAATTACCTTGAAATCTGTACATATTTTCCAGTTGTGTTAATTGTATTTTAATGAATTTAGCATCCTTTGTACGAATTCGTAATTCTCTTTTGTCAAACTAGCGTAAGCTACTGGAACAGAGGGTATTTTAATTCCGTTGTGGAGCAAAACACCCTTCAGACTTGTTTTCGATGCATCTATGAAAAATCTCCACTCCTGTGAAATATAAGTGAAGTTCAGCACTTCCATCAGGCCAGCAACGTCATTGCAAAACGTCAGTGCTTTGTCAGTTGAAAAATAAGATATAAAGGCATGTTCTCTGTGCCTGAACACACTGACTTTAGTCCTTTGGTGCAGTAGATTACACTCTTGTAATCTTGAACCAAGCAGCTGCGCCTTTTGTTTACTCAGTCCTAGATCACGTATTAAATCATTTAAATCTGCCTGTGTTAACAAATGTGGCGATGACCCACTTGTGTAGTGATATAAAGAATCATCGTCTGTGATTTCTTCTGTACTACTTATTTCACTGTCACTCGGAATTTGACCTCGAGCTCTTGAAGGTACTGGAAGGTTGTTGGAATGCTGCACTGGCATTCTCGCTGAAGGCAGATCTGGGTAAACAATAAGCCTCTTCGACATTTTGTTTGTAAAACTCTGAATTTTTGTTAGACAGAAATAACAATCAGTAACATGGTCCTTAGGCTCCCTCCACACCATGGGAACAGCAAAGAACGCCACATTCTCTTTACCTTTCCACCACTGAATTAGTTTGCAGTAACATGTAGCACAACAGAAATGTGGTGTCCATTCTTTACCTTGGTCTCCTACCTATACTCCAAAGTAATGTTTGTATGCTTTCTTTATGACTGAAGAAATTTTCTTCCTATTTCTGGCAAAAGTGAACCTCCCACAGATGTAGCAGAAGTTGTCCAGCTTATATCGACATCCACGACGACGTGGCATTTCTGCAAATTTAAAAATACCACTTTGGTAATACACCTGTATTAAATTAATAGTAGGGAACTAAAGGAACGCTGATGTGTAAAAACAAGCAGTCGTTTTACCTTCAGCACCAGGCTCAATCAGTTTACACACAGACATTAAAAAATTCAACCGTGCTCGGAAATATGACAGACAGTTACTTGTCAACCAAAACACCCACTCGTTAAGACTGACACAAATTGCGGCTAACACCACTGTTGTAAACAATATGCACCTGCCCCTAGGAGGCGTGAAGGTTTACTTCCGAGGCAGCAAGTGGCTGTCGCCGTTCGAGTTAATGAAATGTTTCAGGTGGTCTTAATGACATAGGTTGGGGGGGATAACCTAATGATGTCTGATTCTTCCCACCTACTGTTGCACAAGAAATTATCACGTTCTATCACTACAGGATGCGGCAACATACCCGTATTTCTCTATAACGTCTCTGTGTTTGCCATGAATTGTGAATATACACTTATATACATATTACATAATAAGTATCCCTGAAAACGATATTTTGTTTACATATTTGAATTTCCCATGGTAAAATGGTCTAGAAGCACATACTTTAATTTCAGAAATAGAACCCATGTCGAACAGTGTTATTTAGGTCTATACTTTTTAACATATCCAAAACATTTACCTATCGTTTGCTTAAGTGCCTTTGGCACAGTCCAACCTCCTATCAGAACATGATTTAAATAGGAAATTACTTACCATTATTAAATTTCTCAGAGAAATAAAAAATCAAAATCTGGAACACAAACACTTAGCTACAAAAGCAAATACAAATACCTATATACACTATAAGACAATTTGTTGCTGCTTGCATTGAATGGCAGTCCATTTCCTTACTTACTAATAAACACACAATAATATTCAGAAAATTTACTACATATTTTTGCTGCCTATTATTCAGATTTGGGCAGTCCATTTCGCACCCTTTTATCACATCTCCTGCATCACACTTACAATTCTCCTTTAACTATTTATCTGCCCTCTTTGATTTTAGGCAGTCCTTTATATTATGAATCATATACTGCCCACTTTGGTTTTTGGCAGTCCCATCTTTTATCTGGCCTGCAGCATTTGCTTTTTCTTTTCAACCCTTTTCTCGATACATCTTTACATTTACAGTACATTTGGTAATCTGAAACTCACATAAGTACATTAGCGCACTGATATTGGTATACATATATTTACAAAGATTTGTTACATTTGGAATAAAATAGTTTCAGCATAGGATACAGGACATTAACTGCAAATTGCTCTCTGAGTGTACTTAGGTCACTCACTCCTAGGAACATACAGTTTCAGGTCCACAACATTTCTTACACCTAAAGGTCTTTTGGATTTTGGGTAGATCAGGTAGTAAGCATTATCGTGTGGAATGTTCTGTATTATATACAGTCCATTATAAATATATTTAAATTTGGAAATTTCATGGTTCCGTTCACTAGATTTTTCGTGGGTTTTTAAAAGAACATAATCCCCAATTTTAAATTTTGAAACTTTCAGATTTTTATCATGTCTTTTAGATCTAAATTCAGCTTTTTGCTTTGCCCTTTTTCTGACTAATTCTTTCTTTTGATTCAACCCCAAGCTTGTACAAGGCGGAAACTCTAGTTTTTCCTCAATTAAACTTTTACTTTTGCTGCCTAACAAAATTTCTTCCGGTGGGAACCCAGTAGATTCATGATGTAAGGTGTACATGACATTCTCAAAATCCGATATAAATCTGCCCCAGACTCTAAATCATGCCCCTTCGTGTTTTTTCCACAACGCACCTTGGTCGATTGTGACATCGTCCCAAGATACGTTCCTGTCCTGTGAATCATTTATATCTGGTGGTTTCCTAGGTTTCTGGAGTTCAAAGTCTTTGCTTACTTGAAATCTTTGAAAAATAAACACTGAGTCATCAGGTGGCTCTTTCTTTCTGCTTTCAGTCTCAACATCTGGGTTTTGTTTTGAAACTTCATCATCGGTAGGTACAATATCGCAATTAGCTGTATTCCCATTATTTTCAATAGTACCGAAATACTCTTCATCTGAACTATCGTCCGAATCCGACCATTCTGGTTCGCTTTCAGGTTCTAACATAAAAGCTTTTCTGAGACAGGCACTAAGTTCTTCCTCTGCATTTTCATCAGGCTTTGATTATAACTCAGTATCTTCTTTTGGCAAAACGGCCTCATTATCGGTTTTACTCACATCCACTGTTACTTCATATTTAGTGTAATCCTCGTGGACTTCAATTACTTTTAGGTAATTACCTGCCCCTTCCCCACGGTGCCTTTCTGAAGCAGCGTGTACTGTTGGCGGATCGTTAACAGAAGTTACCTCCTCGTTAATGCTTAGGATTTCATCCTCCAATTCCTTCCTATCTTTAATCATTGTCCTATCGGCAGCACGCGTACTTTGCGCGGCGCTATTTACTCTCTCCTCTTCAAATTTGGGCCACGTCACCTTATCGACGTCCCTACTATTTCCTTTTCCACTAATTAACCTCCTTGCCTCATACTCCTTCTTGAAATCCTCCCACTCACATTGCTTGAGGCCCTTGTACAGATCGTCGATCTGCACAAGCCAATTACTTACTTCCGCTAATTCATTCTCGCCATTTACTTCATTGCTAACACTGCTAACCGCACCTCTCTGTGTATCCACAGTTTCATCTATTATTTCCTTTGCCACGGAATTACCACTCGTAATGTATTCACCAGTTCTTACGGCAATGTTCGTACCTAATGCTGCCGCATTGCTAGCGGCTTCTCTCTGAACAGCTGTTCTGCTAGGCTGGGCCGTTGACCTCTGATGCTCCACTCGCCTGTTAACATGTAGCACTCTGCGCAGCGAAGATGAGTCATCTGTGTGCGCACCTGACGCTTGTTCCGCAACGACACGTTGCGTTGTTCCACACCTGTCTCTAACCTGTCTCATAATTTTACTGTCAGTCCGGTAACTTTTCTTAAATCGGGGCCGGTATGTACTGTCCGCTTCCGTTTGGCCCGCAACGTTCGCGGAAATCAGTTTCCGGCGTCGTTATTATTTTGCGCGGTGTACCCTCTACCGCGACCTAGATAACTCCCTCTTCCTCTGCCTCTTCCTCTTCCTCTCTGTATCATGTTGACGCGAAACCCATCGCCGTCATTACGATTATTCCTGTTACTAAAATTTTGATAATTGGCACGACTTTCGCGCCAATGGTCTTCGTGTTCGACCCTTTCGAGAAATGCTTGGAAGCTGCGATGATTGCTTCCCACGTCTCTCTTTGAATCTTCTGGAAGCTTTTCATATAGCTCCCATATGATTTCAGAATCGGATCTTCTCCCTCTTAAATGCGTCAACTTTCGGTACCAATATTCGCAGAAATCTTTCAAAGAATTCCTGCCCCTGTTATCATGAAGTTTGGCCATGATAGACTCGCGCCACAAATGATTTTCTTTTTGTTCGGACCAATATTCTTCCGTAAACTTTTGTTTAAATTCTTCGAACGTCATTTGTTCGGTATTCAAGTTAATTCCCCATCGCTTAGCGTCACCTGCTAAGGCGCTAATTACTACGTTTATCTTCTCCTGACCAGACAAGTGTTCAGGAAACATCCTCTCGCAATTTTTGATGAAATCCAATGGATGCCATCCGTTATGTTTCTTGGCGGGATCGAAGCGCTCCTCACCTTCCAACTGCTTCGTAAGTGGCGTGCCATTACAGACAACACCAGGCCTATCTTTAAAATTACTCTCGAGATAGAAAATTTTGACTTGAATTTTCGAAGTATTTTGTTCACACTTTTGTACACATCCGTTAACTTTTTCGCCTAAATCTCTTTCAGTGTCTGAAACTGCCTTTTTCAACTGTGAGATTCCGTGTTGACATTCGTTTACGATCTCAGTTTTAAGACCGAAAACTTTTTCGTCTACTTTTGTTTCAACCAGAGGCTCTACTTTCTCTTGGATGTTGAGAATTTCAACATCAAACCTACTGATAATGTTGTCAATTTCCCCCTGCATAGTATCCATATTTTTACTAACTGTCTCAATTTCAAACTTCATAGTATTTACCACAGAACTTAAATTGCCCACTTTTTGTTCTACCTGTTCTATTTGTTTACTGATTTTAATTCCTTGTTCTTCGACCTGTGCTTTAAACTGACCAACATGTGTTTTAAGCTGATCATTCTGTGTTTTGAGCTGATGGCTCTGTGTTTTGAGCTGCTGATCAACGTGTGTTTTAAGCTGATCATTCTGTGTTTTGAGCTCGTCAACATGTGTTTTAAGCTGATCATTCTGTCCTGCAATTTGTTTGGTTCATCGTTCAAATAAATCGTTCATGCTTAAAATTTTCACACTGTTTTGTTCTACGGAATCGGTGTGTTCCGATCCTACTTCAAAAGTTTCTTTCGGTTCTTTCTTTATCTGTGGTGAATCAAACATGTCAGTGGATTCATTGACATACCCACTATCATCTACACAGTCAACCACTACTTCCTGTTTTATCCCTTGCTGTGATCGAGGCAATCTCGACATTTCAATCTGTTCGTTAACATGTTCGTGATATTGTATGTACACCAATTGTTTTCCGCTAACGCCATCTGGCCGCTTAAACTCCTGCTATTGCCATGCGCATCTTCCATTACGCTCGGCACATCTACCGTGTCTACTTTCCTGTCCATACTGAATGCAAATTACACCACACTACCGTACTTGACGTTCACTGCTATTTACTTTACTGAATAATATTGCAATTCGTGCCACTGAACATCCACTGTTCGATATTCACATTAATTTGTAATCGACAACAACTGGACGTCCTGTCACCGGGAGCCACTTGTAAACGTTGCGCTAGTGCACACGATACTCCTTAAAGCCTGTACTATGGTAAGTTGACGGGCTTCACCTCAATCGACATTGACCGCGTGTACCTGAATGGAGGCAAATCAGACTTACATTCACTCAGTAATAACAATGATACATCAAGCAAGTCCGAAATGCAACTACGCGTCAAGACAGACAAGAAACAACACAGAAGATGTCACCAATTTGCTAATAATACGGTCGCCAGCCTAATTAGGCATTAACTGAGTTTCTTCCCTGTACAAGTTGATGTACGTTCGAGCATAACAACACGTAGTAACACTGCATAATATGGTAAATTTTAGAACCAGAAAATCTACTGAACTGATAATTTCACTTTCTGTAGCAATATGGATAAACCATAAATACACAACATTACACTATAATGTTTACTACGAAACTTCGTACTGTCTATTGATCTGATTAAAATCGGGCATAGGTTACCCTAGAAATAGCACTTTCGAAACACACACACAATGTCAATTTTGATAAATGTAAAACACTGATAAATTTTGGTTTTTGTATTGGCTTTAACTTTGCTGGTCTAATCAGTTTAGAACACTTCAGAATTCAAATGAATAAGAAAGAGGGGGGGGGCTGAAACAGTTACGATCACTGTATTAAAACAATTAATTAATTGAAATCATTAAGCACTCAGAATTTCCACTATATGAGTTACTACTCTTTTTAGCTTATTTCCTGCTCATTTAATTACCATTATATCTGCCTCAAAATAATTAAACTTCATTACTAAACCAATTTCAAAATTATCTTCCCACTTTGTCAGACCTTTGTTATTTACCTAAAGATTCATTAACAAAACAGTTCTTTAAACATCATTCTAACATAGCTAGGTCTGCAAGTAATTATTATTAACATAAACTTTAAATCTTCATCTCAGGTCACTCGGATTGCACAACATGTGGAAAGGACCCTGCCTAGGTTAGTTGTGAGGATAATTAAATGATAGGACAGTTCTGGTAAAATTTAAGTTGTTATTGAACAGTATGGAACAAAAGTAACACCGGTCCACACGAATACAGCACTAAAAGTTTCAACCTGTTCGTATCGATGCGGCGGTCGGCGGGCAGCGAGATGGCGAGGCACAGGGTACAGATACAATCACAGCAATGGCTCTTGATGTATCGGCACTTTGCTTCTTCTTAGCGTCGCCATTCTTTTCCATTTAGTGCCTATGGAATTTTGCCATGCTGTATAGGCGTCGGGACGGCACATCCGAGGCTCAATGAAACTACGTCTTCCAGGAGAGCCTCCTCGATCCAGAACGTGTGGCTCAGACCAATGCCCAACTCCGACTACTACTGCTGAGCCCGTTATGCCGTGCAGCGCCCGTGTGTATTTTCCCGCGCCCGCCTGCCATCCACCTTTTACCGCTCCCTTACAGACAGGGTATTCACTAGAGGTTTTGCATTCTACATATCCCAATACATTGCCTACGTATGGAACAGACGCACAATTACAACTTTAACATCTTACAACAGATTCAATGTTCCTTACATTTCAATTCTGTTACAATATTGTTTGACATTTGACATAAACATTAATATTCACATCGAAATTTGTTTACAGATTCTTTAACATAATGGCACGAAACAAAAAAGAAATGAAATCAGAATATCGATTACACTAATTTATCGAAAATCAGAAGAAAAAAAATTATATGTACAATAGTACAGCGTTGTTGTTGTTACAAGTTACATCTGGTGTCTGTTCAATTTTGGTTTCTACTGCATTTTCGTGTTCAAATCCTACAGCCCTTTCTGTTTTTGGTGATTCAAACATATCCCGGTGATTCATTAACATAGCCACTGTCTTCCACAACATCACTCATACTGTCTTGCTTAGTACGCGCGACACACATAGCTTCAATCAGTTTCTTGACGTCTGCGTGTTAACGTACGTAATTTTAATCGCGCGTAATGCCATCTGTTGGTGTGCTGCCGGAACTGCTCTCGGGTGCATACTGTTCTTGCGCGTCTAGATTTATTTCTAGTTTCCTGTCCATTTTGGCTATTATTAAGTACTGATACCTTTTATTTTCAATTTAAACTGAACTTTCACTATCTGGTCAGTCAAATGGTGCACAGGTTCGTGCCGCTGGACGTTTTATGTTCACTCTATGTTTGTAAAATGATAACTACTTATAATTTTTTCTTGAACTGAACAACATCCTGTCACGCGGCGCCATGTATAACACTGCAGCAGCATTTACGTAGCATGTACTAAGAAATACCAAATTTGGTTTATTATGTAGTACGTCCCAACAGAACAAATAGTCCTGTCACGGTCGCCACGTATAACACACCCGTCTGCTACTGTTATACCATAACCTTAACGTTGGAAGCAGGTCGTGAAATAACACTATCTTGTTAAAGCAACTATGGTATAAAGCGACAGAGCAGTGTTACCCTCTGAGAGGAATTTTGTTGTGTTGACCGTGTTGTACCTAATGGAGGTGGCTTATCGGAAATGAAAATCAGAATTGTGTAAATATTTGAACAGTAACAAACAAAATTTTGCCTGTCTGCACTGTTTAACTGATAAAGAAAACGGTCGCCAGCCTAACTAGGCAAGAGAATGATTAACATTCTCGTTCAAGAAAATAGTTATTTGTAACTCTAATGGATAAACACAACCTATACTTGGCCACACACGAGTGCAATAAACTCTGACACATACATATGTTTACGTTAAGATTGAAGCTAACAACTGGAGCAGCACAAACTATTTGCAAAATTATAACACATACCGAAACACACTATTACTTTCAGGCCTTGTTCAGACTGAATGGTATTTATATCATTACTATTAACATTCACAGCAGGATCATAAATTGTACATATGTGAAGTCTCCCTCAGTTAAATACTTTACTATTTAAAATGAAAGTTAATTGGAATCCACTCACAGGTTGCTTCTCATTATCATTTGAATAAAGAAATTATGATTTTTACAATCAGTGGTCTTCCCATTACTTGTTACCCAGCATTAATACAATAGACAAACTGTGGATCCTGTTATATTATTAATATGCACTTCCTATACACAAGAGAGACATATACTTAATAAACATGAGTATATAAAGTTTCACAACTGCAGTTTTCCACTTTTACTACAGTGAAACACAATGTTGGCAAAATTGCAAGAAACTAACTCACCTTTTAGAATTTACTACAGACAACAATGTGATCATTTACTTTATAAGCCTCAGTCTTAAGAACTTTTAATTTTGAAGTTGGCGACAGCACTTTAATATGCAGTTTTAATAGGAATATTTTCAGCAAACAACATTTACTTTAACTCACTCTCTTGCCACATTAACTTTAACTTTCTTTTTACTATGTTGAAGAGGCATTAATGAGCAAAATACTGGGCTTTAATGTTCTTTTAGTAAGGATACTCGAATATCACTTTAGCTCATTCGGAGAGGAACCTGAGAGGTGTTATGATGAAGAGAAAAATCAGGGTAGGTACATAAATTCAGATATAATTTACCTCATATTTGAGCACACTAACATATCCATTAAGCTGATCCTTCACTGTACATCATTGTAGTATTCCGATGTAATGATTGCGCAATGTGGTGGCAACTGCATGTTGTTAGGTGGAATTGCAGGTAGAATTGCTGGACTCTGTCATTTCTTGGTGGCGATGATTGATACCAATCCCAGAATATTTCCAGCTATTTATCCATTCTTCCGAGGCATTGGAAAGCGGCAGGAAAAGCCTCTCTCGGAACCAGCACAATATGCATCTTTTACATGGCAGTGCACGGACGCGTAGCTTGTTCCCGACTCGTAGCTCGTCTCGTCCCCGACTCGTAGCTCGTTCCCGACTGACTATCAGTTCCACCTTTCCTACCTAGGCCACCCACAATTTGCGCGCGCTACACAGTTCCGTTCCCGAGGGGAACCACTACACCTTTTACATATAAACTAACTAAGAACCCTAAGTGAGGATCAGCAGTTTACATAACAGCAACCAAATACATTAATTAAAACAGAACATTTGCACATATTGACATTTCTACCAAAAATTATTCACAGAAAATTACAATCATATACAGTAAGTTTTGTTCCCTCCAAATGGGACAAAGCATTTAAACGACAGAAATACTACATCGCATAGAATCAGACCATGACTCAAAGTTTTTGCAAAGAAAGGAGTATACAGTTTTGTGTTATGTATTCAAACAAACACATTTACAGAAGCACAGGAATGTAACATTAAATGAAACAAAAGCAAAATAAATCAGTACAGCGTTAGAGCTATGGTGTTACAAACCCACTGAAAACATCATTAATTACACAGTTGTTTGTTCTTTCATTAATAACGTGTCGTATTTTAATTTTTGTTGCGTCTGGAATCAATGGTATAAAATAAATTGTGTGTAACTATAAAACTCAACCAATTGTAACTGATTATGGCCCTGTCCACAATCGTCACCGAATACTGCCTCCCCTTGACTACCAGGCTTCAGTATAATTAAAAATTTTCTTTTTCTAAGAAGGTCAATATGTTGCCCTAATACAGTATGCCTAGTCTCTGAAGGGTTTGTATATGAACCTGACTGAATTTGGTATCTTCTGTTAGAAGCGTCGTGACCCACACAGTAGTTGGCGCTTGAAAAACTCACCCAGTTTCACGGTAGGTCCGCCTCTGCCAACACAGCACCGTGTGTAAGCAGCCCGTGTTGTCGCTCGGTCTGCGTGTGTTTGCGCCAGAGAAGCCTGGTCGCCCTAATTGCAAGGGAGGCGGTAATTGCATCGAGTAATCCGTGCCGCGCCACGGTGCGGTGATGGCGGCTGGGCTGGGCTGCAGGGCCGCCCTCATCGAGGGGCGATTGCTGCCGTTCGCTCGCTGAGCTTGCAAATGGACGAGGGGTGGCTGACTGCTGTCGCTAAAACCGCAGTTACACGGGGCCTTTTCTTGCTGTCACCAAAACAGCAGTTACGTGGAGCCTTTCCCTAACCGTGCGTTGTCGTGTATACTTGTAGAAATTTGTGAGAAATGTCGTAGCAGTGCACCCACAACAATGCAGAGAGTATATAGGAACATGTTCGATTCTTAGTTCACCCGTTTCGTTGGTATAAATTCAAAGCCATCTAAGGGTCGAGTGAGTGTAGGTTTCCATCAAGATTCACCTGCTCTTAAAGAAAAACAGGTTGAACCCAAATTCATAAACTAGGACGCTTCAGCTCTATTCTTTGCACCCTAAAGGTAAAGAAAATGTCTTAAACTCAATTTCGTGCCTTGCGAATTTTCAGCTCAAGACGGAAGTCAAATAATGGCGATATGGCAACACTGTGATGGTATTTACAAAAACTATCTTCATTGAAGCCTATGTAGCCAATGAGGTCATGGTAGCAGTATGATAAGGCGGCACATAGGACGAGGTAGCTAATGTTGACGTAGATGCAGACACGATATCCATCACGATACACAGCGCCATTGGCACAAGGCATGATCTGATTAACGCGATTTTGCACCCACAGCGCTCTCCAGTGGCAGTAGGCGGCTTTAATTTGCTCGCTAACGATGGAGTATGGACTTTGTTTATGAAATTGGACGCACATAGAATTCCTACCTTAGCTCTATTAAAATGTACATTTCCTCTTAGTTATGTTGTTCTGTCTACAGCGTAGGTAAATAAAGTCTTCAGTATCAGTGAAAACGTAAGCAGACAAAAATGAGAGATACATATCCAGTCAGTAAGGACATCAGTTTATAAAATTTCGCTACATCGAAAAAAGTCACTCCTGACAAGGGCGAACTTATATTTTCATAACGCCAAATATCGCGGAAATATTTCTATTAATTCCATACGAAAACGCGAAGATAAAAAAAAAGTATAACACAACGCGAATCTTCTGCTGACCTGCTCTCAGTTCCGTATCGCTGTACTCTAACCGATTGCGCTATCTCGAAACTCTGCCACCAGCGACATCGTATTTTATGATATTGACTTATAATGGCTATTGACATTTAATTACACCAAATCCTTACCGGAACGACATGTTTTCATGAATCTTCAATGTATTGTTGCTTTAAACGTTGCCTTTCCCTCTTAACACTCTAGTTATAATGCAAAAATAAATACAGGAATGCTCTGACGATTCGTTCTGAGACATTGAATGTGCTGTAGCTCAGAAAAAACAATATTTATAACATGAAACGCGACGAATATGGGATTCTACTGAACACGGCACAATGACAAATAGAGAATGGCCTCTTGCTTTCTGCTTGTGAGGTAGGGAGCGTTCTTTATTCCTGCTGGAACTACTTTAAGTGGCTCGTTGCGGAAATATCGTAGAACGGTTTTCGTCTTTCACGTGGAAAAATGGCTCCTCAATGTGAAACAGCAAAAAGCGACATTAAAAAATTTGTAGAGATCGATGTGAACGGTAATTAAGTCGTCCCATGTGCCTACGGCCTTAGGGTGTAGTTCTTTGTTTCTCCTTTCCTAGTTTTAACGGTTTTCAACAGTTCTGAACTTGGTTGTCTCTCTGCAACGGTATATAACAAATAACCCTGAAGGAGGAATATCCGCCAATGAGCATTATAGCAGAGGTTGAATCTACCACTTCAGTTATAAGGCTATTTTTATTTGCAACTCTGCCTTTTTCGGGCAATTATATGTCCATCATCAGGTGTTACTACTTTTTGCTGAGACTCCGAGCGCTACGGTGGACGAATGCAGGATGCAATGTTACACCAGCAAGCGCAGAGTCCATGCTCTGTGCTTGCTGGCGATACACAGCTCGGAGTCACAGCACAAAGGCATAACACCTGATGATGGGCATGTAAGAGCCCGAAAAAGGGCTCTTTCTAAATAAAAAGGACTTGACAACTCAAATGGTATTTTCAACATTTGCAACCGTATATAAGTTTCAATGGAGGAATACCACAGCCAACCGGTTGCAACTAATTTTTAATACATTGACCTGGGTATCGATACCTCTAAAGATGTATTCATCAGAATGAAATTTTAGCAACCCTATAAAAGGAAAGGAAAAGTAAGTTTGAACAGAAACTGTGGTGTCACCGCTAGACACCACACTTGCTAGGTGGTAACTTAAATCGGCCGCGGTCCTGTAGTACATGTCGGACCCGCGTGTCGCCACTGTAAGCGCAAACCTAGCGCCACCACATGGCAGGTCACAAGACACGGACTTGACCTCGCCCCAGTTGTACGGACGACATAGCTTGCGACAAGACGTATCACGTCTTCCTCTCATTTGCCGAGAGACAGATTAAATAGCCTTCAGCTAGTCCATCGCTACTACCTAGCAAGGCGCCATGTGAATCATTGCTAATTGCTTACTACTATGCAAGAGATGTATTTCAACAAGAAGAACATCATTAAAAGTTAAGTAGATGACACTCTCTCTTCTTTTCTTTATAGTTTTTCATCCAGTCTCCTGTTTCAGAATTTACGCCCGTCTGCGTTAGTTTCGCGTGCACCTAGCCACTCATTGTGTCGAGACCTTAGGGAATCGACACAACAATATTTTGGCGCCGAGGAGTGGTGCCGCGCCCACGTTGCAGTCTTTGTGTTATACTTGCTCTAATTTGCTTGTGTCATGGCTTCGCCGCATTCTCCAGATGTACTGTCCGAATTTTTTCGCTTGCAGAATCAGCAGACGCAGGCGTTATTGGAAGCCCTTGGACAGCTCGTCCAGGGTCAAGGTGCGCTGCAAACCGATGCGGCGGCAGCCGCTTCTTCGCTACCGCAGCCACACAACGCTGTCGCACCGCCATTTAGGCCCTTTGACGCCACAACCGAAGGCTGGACTGAGTGGGCCGATCAGTTCCGGTTCCACCTCACAGCTTATGGAATTCAAGGTAAAGAGCGGCAGCCGTTTTTGCTTTCTTGTGTCGGTGTGTCTCCCTACCGTGTGATAGTGAAATTGTTTCCCCGACGCGACGTCGCAACTCTGTCCTACGAAGAAATTTTGTCGGCTTTAGATGCCTATTTCAAAGAAACAGTAAATGTAGTTGCCAAACGGTATACGTTCTTTCGTACAAAACGTACCGCCGGTCAGACTAATAGGGAGTGGGTAGCAACTTTGCAAGGACTTACTAGAGACTGCGCGTTTGCCTGTGAATGTGGCCTCCCATATTCAGATACTATGGTGCGTGATGCAATTGCACAGAACGTTTCTGATGTTCGCATAAGGGAACAGATTTTGAAACTAGTTAATCCCTCCCTGCAACAAGTGATAGACATATTGGACAGGCAAGACACACTTGACTTTGCTCAGGCATCATTTGAAACTTCGCCAGCAGTGTGTCACATTAATCGGCCCGCCGGGCCCGCTGCACGGGACGCTAAGCGGCCCTCGCGCCCGACTTCGCAGCGGCCGCCTAGCTTGCAACCACGTGCGCCGCGTAAGCAAGCAACTGCAGTGAAATCTTGCCCGCGGTGTGCAACTAGACATTCGCGTGAAAATTGCCCGTCACGCCAAGCTATTTGCTTTTACTGTCAAAAGAAAGGACATGTACAAAGTGTTTGCCAGAAAAAGTTAAGATCAGACAATCACACAAATTCCAGGCCCTTTGCTTCGCGCCGGAATCGAACCCAGGACAATCAGGCTCGTGGACCTTCGCCCATGGACATTCATGTAGTTCATTCCCACCCGTCCAGTGACACTTTAGCTAACAGTGACTGTGTTCGTCCCACCCAAAGTGTGCGTCGACGTCGCCGGAAATCCCGTAAAGTTGCAAGTGCTTCTGGACCTGTATCAGTTCAAATTGCACGTGACAGTCGCTCTTGTCGTCAACAAGACAATAAACTTTTTGTGGACTTAGACTTTGCAGGAAAAGTGATCCCATTCCAGCTCGATACCGGAGCTGCTGTTTCATTGCTCAATCACGACACGTACAAACAACTGGGCGCCCCGCCATTGCGTGCCGCACATGTTAAGTTAACTAGTTACTCAGGACAGCATATACCTGTGTTAGGACAGTGCAGCCTTATTGCAACATACAAGGGACAGACAAAACTTGTGTCATTTTATGTTCTTCGTTCTTCTAGTGCAGTGAACTTGTTTGGTTTAGATTTGTTTCAATTGTTTAATTTGTCTATTGTAAATCAGGTCCTATCAGTGAATCAGACTGTGCCTTCCGCCAGTGTTTCTAGTCTTTGTGAAGAATTTGCAGACATTTTTGCACCGGGCCTTGGTTGCGCTAAGAACTATGCAGCGCATTTGGAACTGAAAGACAACGCGCAACCGAAATTTTTCAGAGCGCGCAATGTTCCCCACGCATTGCGTGATGAGGTCGCAAGAACATTGGCCGATTTAGAATCTCAAGGTGTAATTGAACGAGTGCAGGCTTCTCTCTGGGCCTCACCCTTAGTCATTTTGCCAAAACCTTCCGGAAAATTGAGACTTTGCGTGGACTTCAAGGCAACTGTGAATCCACAACTTGTGACTGCTACTTTTCCTTTGCCCCGCCCGGAAGATCTTTTTGACAAACTGTGCCCGGGAAAATATTTTTCAAAATTGGACCTAGCAGATGCGTACTTGCAAATACCTGTGGACGAAGAATCCCAGCGCGTCTTAGTGGTTAACACGCATCTTGGCTTGTATCGCTTCAAAAGACTGCCATTCGGGTGTGCATCCGCCCCTGCTTTGTTTCAGCAATATTTACAAACTATTTGTGCGTCGGTCTCTACGGCTGCGAACTATCTGGACGATATTGTGATCTCAGGAAAGACAGAAGCCGAACATTTGCAGAATCTCCGGACATTATTTCAGGTCTTGCGTCAGAATGGGCTTCGCTTGAGGAAGGACAAATGTGTGTTTTTTGCTCGTGACTTACCGTACCTGGGCCATGTCCTTAACGCCCAAGGTATACATCCGAGTCCAGCGCACCTTCGTGCCATTCAGGACTTGCCGTCACCGCAGAACTTAAAACAGCTACAGAGTGTGCTGGGTAAGGTCACTTATTATCATAGGTTTGTGCGCAATGCTTCTTCCATTTCAGCTCCGCTTCATCGCTTACGCCGTAAAGGTGTTCCGTTCGTCTGGACGACGGAATGCGAACGCGCCTTTCGTCAGTTGAAATCGGCGTTACTTTCAAATACTTGCCTTACGCCATTCGATCCCCGAAAACCCCTTTTGTTGATGGTAGATGCATCGGATTTCGGGATCGGTGCTGTGCTTGCACACAAAGATGGCTCGCATGATCGCCCTATTGCCTTTGCGTCCAAATTGCTCTCATCTGCGCAACGCAATTATTCACAAATAGAGAAGGAAGCTTTGGCTCTTGTGTTTGGTGTAACAAAGTTCCATGACTTCTTGTATGGTCGTCACTTTACAATCATCACGGACCACAAACCTTTGACATCGCTTTTTCATCCGAACAAGCCTGTACCTCCACGTACAGCGCAGAAATTCATTCGCTGGTCACTTTTTCTCTCGCAGTACCGCTACGATATCTTGTATCGGTCCACTGCTAAGCACGGCAACGCTGATGCGTTGTCCCGTTTGCCTGTTGCTGAGGATAAAGCATTCGATTCTTCCGAACTTGCTTGCATGTTCATTGATTCGGAAGCCGATGACGTGGTCGCATCGTTTCCGATTGATTTTCGTCGTGTAGCTACAGCCACAGCTGCTGACCCTGTCCTTGCTCCTGTTTTGCGTTTTGTTGCTACGCAATGGCCCTTGTCAAAGTCACGGATCGAGGATCCTTTGGTTCGCCGATTTTTTGCCCACAAGGAGAGACTTTTTGTCCGACGTGGTGTTTTGTTGTTGCGTTCCGATAATGATCAATCCCGAGTCGTGGTCCCCCGTTCGTTACAGTTCTCTGTCTTACAGCTTCTTCACCAAGGACATTGGGGTATAGTGCGTACGAAACAGCTTGCTCGTCAGCACTGTACTTGGTTCGGAATCGATGCTGCGATTACGAATATGTGCTCCTCTTGCGTGGCGTGTGCCGAACAACAATCCGCACCGCCGCGGAAATTCTTTGCATGGCCGAAAGCCACTTCCCCTTGGCAACGCTTGCACATCGATTTTGCTGGTCCGTTCTGGAATGCTCGATGGTTGGTTGTGGTCGATGCTTTCAGTAATTTTCCTTTTGTTGTCCGGATGTCTTCCACGACGTCTTCTGCCACCATCCAAGCCTTGTCTGCTATCTTTTGCATTGAAGGTCTTCCGCAGACTCTTGTTTCCGACAATGGCCCACAATTCATGTCCGCAGAATTTCAGTCGTTCTGCAAGGCCAATGGTATTCAACATCTGACATCCGCGCCGTTTTCGCCTCAGTCAAACGGTGCCGCGGAACGATTGGTCCGGACTTTCAAGTCGCAGATGTTGAAGTTGAAAGAGTCGCATTCTCGGGAGGACGCTTTGTTGCTCTTTTTGTCCTCATATCGCTCTCAGCCTCGCGATGGTCGATCGCCGGCTGAATGGCTCCATGGTCGTCCTCATCGAACTTTGATGTCTTTGCTGCATCCGCCGCATCAGGTTCCTGTGCAGCGGCAGACTCCTGCTTTTGCTCCTGGCGACGTTGTCTATTATCGCAACTATCGCGGTTCACGGCGTTGGCTCGCAGGGCGCATTCTTCGCTGCCTCGGCCGCGCGATGTATTTGGTTTTGGGGGCCTCTGGTGAGGTGCGTCGGCATCTCAATCAGCTGCGCCTCTGTCGTCGCCTGGGTTCTGCCGCTCCCCGTCTGCTTTCAGCGACGGAGCCGTCCGGTCAGCGCCTTGGGGACCCATCTACTGGCTCGCCTCATCCCCAGGTGTTACCGACGATGCCTTCCATTTTGCCTCATGGCGTCGCGCCGCCGCAGCCGCCGCCGGCGCCGCCCGCAGCGGACGCTTCGCTGCAACCGCATGGCGCCTCCCTGGGTCACGCGCCGCCGCTTGCTTCCCGTGACCAGCCGTCCTCCGCCATGGACCTCTTGCCCGCTCCGGACCAGATGTCGTCTTCGCCCGTCGGGTGCTCCGACCACATGGAGGTCGACCCCGCGGCTCCTCTTATATCATTCCGTGCGCAAACACCTCATGTTGACGTGCACCCTGGACTAGGTTTGCAGGCGTCTCCTAGCTCCCCTCGGACCGAATGGCCGGGTGCGGGTGGCACAGCCTCGCCTGTTGTTAGGCTCCCCACCTCATCGCATACGTCAACATGGGGTCCTCCCCACGGCGGGCGGAAGCCTTATCTCACGACCGTTCGCCGATTTGCGGGGGAGGAATGTGGTGTCACCGCTAGACACCACACTTGCTAGGTGGTAACTTAAATCGGCCGCGGTCCTGTAGTACATGTCGGACCCGCGTGTCGCCACTGTAAGCGCAAACCTAGCGCCACCACATGGCAGGTCACAAGACACGGACTTGACCTCGCCCCAGTTGTACGGACGACATAGCTTGCGACAAGACGTATCACGTCTTCCTCTCATTTGCCGAGAGACAGATTAAATAGCCTTCAGCTAGTCCATCGCTACTACCTAGCAAGGCGCCATGTGAATCATTGCTAATTGCTTACTACTATGCAAGAGATGTATTTCAACAAGAAGAACATCATTAAAAGTTAAGTAGATGACACTCTCTCTTCTTTTCTTTATAGTTTTTCATCCAGTCTCCTGTTTCAGAATTTACGCCCGTCTGCGTTAGTTTCGCGTGCACCTAGCCACTCATTGTGTCGAGACCTTAGGGAATCGACACAACAGAAACATTAACAACGATGAAGATGTGGTAACATAAAGGTTACTTACATAAAGTTACATTGCGAGCAAGCAGTACTCAAAATTACGAGCAGACTTGCTCAAGTCAAAAATTAAAATTGAAAATGTTCCAGCGTTAGGAACGTATTTCTTGTAGTGAACAGCATGAGACTGATCACCCCAGTGGCTTACATTGCTGTCACGAAAACAGAATACCAGTAGCGCCCCCTATCGTGCGCGGACAGCGTTATGTGCCAGTTTGAAACATTATAACAGAAATAATCTAATTAAGCAGTTAATTATAAAAACAAAACTTCAAAGGATGATAACTTAATGAATTTTTGAAAGTACAAAGTATCCAAGTAAATGCAGTACAACTGCGAGCCATCTATTAGGCTTTACATAAATAGCTATTACGTAAAGTACAGAATACTGTGGAGTATTTACACAAGCAGCTGCACAGTCCAAAAACATCTGCGTGAAGCGAACTTTAGTAGTACGTATCTAAACTAAATACGAAGAAAAAGATTTTGTGAACCAGAGGCAGGAAAACATAGTAAAAATTAAAGAAATCAAAATTTTGCGAGCAGTGGATTAATGCCACTGAAAAAAAATGTTACGTAATTGCAACTGTTCGTTGAGGATGAGGCCACCATTCTTAGAAATATGCTCGAAAACCTCCAGCTCCTCGAGTACGTCGAACCTGTGACCTTTCTTTTCTGTATGTAAATTGGAAGTTTCTTCGAGACGTTTCGGTCTGTGACCGGAGATTAATATATGATCAGCAAAAGTGGAATTATTTACATTAGTATCTCTTTTTCGCAGTTAATGTTATTTGTACCTGATACGGAAAGATCTTCCAGTTTTTCCTATATCACAATAATTATAACGACAGTAAATACAGTTTCAACGTTGAACATAACAGTCATAAGCAATTACCTTGTCATAAGACAGAAACAACTACAAATTATATCTCAGTGTTCAAATGTTAACCAGTACACTACGTGAGAGCGGCCAGTTGCAATATTTCAAATACGTTATTAGTGACAGCATGTTAATCGTCTGGAAAGCATGGAGGAGTGTAGTGTATGGGAGAGAACAGAGTAAACGTTTAAAAGCTGAGTACTTCTTTGAAAGTGATATAATGCAGACGATTTTACTCTATTTTCTGTGTCAGTATTACATAACTGATTGTGTTTTGTATAAGACTTACTGTAACTGTTGTATAACGATTCAGAAGCAAGATATATCACGCAGTCTAAAATTACAAAAAATTTTTAAAAGTGCGTCAAGACCCTGAGGAACTGTCGAATTCTTATAGTCCTACGCCAGACCCTACCCAATGAACTAACTGTGCAACATCTGCATGTTCAGTACAGTATGGTGGTACTTGTTGCACCTGTCGTTACTGCCAGCTGGTGTGGCCGTGCGGTTCTAGGCGCTACCGTCTGGAACCGTGTGACCGCTACGGTCGCCGGTTCGAATCCTGCCTTGGGCATGAATGTGTGTGATGTTCTTAGGTTAGTTAGGTTTAAGTAGTTCTAAGTTTTAGGGGACTGATGACCTTAGAAGTTAAGTCCCGTAGTGCTCAGAGTCATTTGAACCATTTCTGTCATTACTGTGGTCACAGATAGATGTTTGTCGACGTTGATTTTCTGTCGAAAACATGCACGGAAGGAAGTTATGGTATAGACATTTTTATACTGTTAGCATACAAGGAACTGCAAAGTGGTGTCCGAGCGAATGAGTTTTGGTTCGCCTTGCGTTGGCGACAAAAATACTGTCCGTCTGTTGCGCTGTTCATATGTAGTTATACTTTCAGTGTCTCTAGTTATTCAAGTGCGCATTACGTTTCTAGGGCTATCATGTATTGTGTATCTTACTGGATAATTTTGAGTCATATTTAGTACACTGCTTTTTAATTTGTCGTGTAATGCTACTACGAGTTTCGTAGCCAACGTTTCAGCTGCGAGCTATTCTTATAGCATCTTCTGATGAATTCATTGGCAACAACAATATGACAACTAATACTAGCTATATCATAATTAACGTCTATCAAATATGTGCATTTAATGAGTCAAATGATACAATGATTGACAGTGCAAAGCATCGCTTCATCTGGACAAAAGGAACAAACACATCCGGTGGCTCACAGTAGGGGGAAAGGTAATCAAAGAGCGTCGGAAATCACAGACGGGTTCGTGTTCATAGTTACCAGAAGTAGCTCTCCTCGCCTTCTTAGCTGAGCGACAACCTATTTGGCTACCACACAATGAGCCCGGGTTCGAATTCCGGCCGGGTTGGAGATTTTCTCCGCTCGTGGACTGCGTGTTGTGTTGCCGTCATCAGCCTTTCATCATCACCACCGACACGCGAATCGCCCAATGTGGCGTCGCCTAATATAATATTTGCAACCAGGTGGCCGAACTTCTCCGGATGGAGAGACCCAGCCAACAATGCCACACGATCATTTCATTACATAAGTAAATCTAAAGAACATCCGTGTAGTTGAAGAAAAATACACATTACTTCTATAGAACATTCGGGACTTGGTATATAGGACTCCCTAAATCTTAGGTTTAAGGCGAGGAAGGACGATTAGTGTACTTTGAAATGGAAAAGCGATTTAGGCCAAGTACATTGCATAGCTCTTAAGTTGTGAAGCAACATGAGGGATGTTCAACTACAATCAGAAAGAACCAGCTCCATAGACCAAAATACCAAATATAAGAAGATGGTAAAAGTACAATAAATATCTAGAAAGAATAATAGACCTTATAGAGAAGAACACCAGACAAATCTTGAACTACACTAACATGAAAGTGTACATCGAACACATACCACAAGGAAAATTTGAGGATAAGAGCGGCTTCCCAAAGGGTAGTCGCTCTGACTAATAAACCGTATAGCAGACAAAGAAAGTCGGAAACCTGCGAATTTGAACAGTGCCGTTAATACCAGGACCTATAGTCCTAATGTCATTGCAGAACGGCGTTAGTAAGCATGAAGTTCAACATCAGGGTGGATTTAAATAAAATATCGTGCGTGGAACAATTTTGAATCTGAAGTCCCTAATCGAGGAAACATAGCAAAGAACCGAGCAATTCCTGCTCATTTTAGTTGACTTAAAGATGACCTGTTGTGCAATGGACAAACACTGGTCCAAATGTCGGAGGACATGAGTTGGGCAGGTAATGCAGTGGACAGACAATATTGTGATACTGATCGAATTCATATATTGAAGACATAATTAATCAAACCACTTGTCGTTAGAGACAGGCTGCTATAGCAGGTTTACAGATCTCTAGCGAGAATGTGTCGCCAAATAACCGCTGTCTCATTTGAGAGATACAGAGGCGAGCGAGTGTACGGTGACTTAACCCAGTTTAATGCTACTAACGCTACGTCATCATAACGCCCCTGTGCGTACCATACAAAGTATAGCTCCTTAATCTAAGAGCGAAATTAAAACATGAAATAAGTTTTCCAAAATTTGTCTGTATATGCTTCACCATAATGACGTTAAAATTGTGCAATCTCAAAATGATCAGATGAACAAGAAGAAAATAAATGGAGCTAAATAATGCAGCTGGAAAGCTAAAAATTGTTCAGAATGTGAAAATGTATGTCAGAAACGAAAGTTACAAGTCTCAACTTGATCGGTGTAATATTATTGTCTGAATCGGCGTATCTACGAGAAATTGAAGACATTAAATATTAGCGAGTCTTTCACTGCATCCTGCTGAGCGAAATTATGGAATTTCAGAATTAAAGGCACTGGCTATCGTGTTTAGTACGTAGAAGTTTGAGCATTATTTGTTAGGGCGCAAGGTGATAATCTATAGTGATCACAAGGCACTTACGTACTTAAAAACTTGGAAACTGAGACACCCAAGACTAACCATGTGGGTTACGCACCTTCAGCACTTCGATCTTGTGATTAAATACACACAAGGGAAGAACAATCTGCTATCATATAGGGTATTAAGTTATGCAGCGAATCCGTAATTCCGTTACCAGATAGAAATGAAATGAGCATGTTGGCCACAAATGAGCTCTAGGAGGAAATGTAAAGACTTACGAAGGTAGAGAAAATGATGATCGCTCGTTGATATTAGTCAAAATCCATTTAGGAATTCCTAATTATCCAAAAGTAGCGCACCACTATTTCTCATAATCGGAATTCTATTTCAAAGAAGAAAGATTCGTAGCATACAAAATATGATTAACATCGCTACATATGGACCTGCTGATAGGTTACGTGCATCAATGATATAGCCATTATGGGGCCAAGAATTGCATTGCGAAATTATGTGCGAAAGTGATTTTCGACAATATGCATCATAGAGTAGCAAGAAGGCTAGAATCCCGTGTTGTTTGTCAGAAGGCACGTGCAATTAATAGTATAGTGCACGGAGAGATGTAAAACCAAGTGAACTCCCTGAATTGTCTGCAGCTGGTCTTTATGGCCCGCTCCCGACATTTAAAGGATGAGGTATCCATGTTTTTGTGGTAATTGACAGTTTAAGAAAGTGTATAACACTATATCCAATAAAAAGGGCTAACGCGAAAACGCTGTTAGACGTGATAGAAAATAACTATTTTGTACAGAATGGCACGCCTAAGATTCTCTTATTGGATAATGATCCGTATTTTGTATCGGGAAAATTTGAAACATGTCTAGAAAAGGCCGGAATTCGCCATATAAGGATCTAGGCTTATTTCCTACAGGGAAATACGAGCGAGATGGTTAAACGTGAGCTAAACAGATTTTATAAAACTTACTGGGCCAGGAAGCATTCGACTTGGGCCAATCATATCAAATACTTTGTTGAAATCCTGAACAGACTTAAACATGAAGCAACAAGTTTTGCTCCTTTTGAATTTACGTTTAATCAGGAACCCCATAACATATTTTCAGAGATGGTTTATTTCCCAGTCCTATTTCAGAGCTCTATATGTAAGAAGATACCTTTAGTTTGTAACGTCTTCCGAGTAAGTAAGAATGATTCCCGAAAGTGACTATACCTGAATGATGACGTATACGAGAGGTAGTTTGCAGTAGTAAATTCTAAACGTTAAAATAACAGTGGTTAACCTTTAAGCACCAATGATAGAAAAATAATGCCTTAAGTAAGTAAAGAGTCAATGAGATGTGCAAAAAGGATTAGTAACAGTAAAATACAAATACTTTGCGGAAATAGATGTATTTGAAGCAGAAAACTTCTAAAATCTGAAACAATTAACTATGCCAAAATTAATAATTTTCATGCTAGGGGTAAGGTTTTCTGAAGGTAAGGGAGAATAACTACATGGTAATTAATAAGAAGAACAGTCTTGATCGCAAATTTCTTTTAATCGGAGTGACTGGTTTCGATCCATGACTGCAGTTCAGCGTCGTGGATCGGCGTAGCCTCCTCCATGAAAGTCCACCTGCCGTTCTGGAGTCTGAAGATGATCATTAAGGACTGAAACCAGTCATTCCGATTATAAGAAATATGCAATCAAGACTTTTTTTAATTATCATATTAATATAAGATCGCTGATCATGTTTTCAAAAAAAATTTTAATTATATGTTTCCAGGAAAGTTAAACAGATGCGTTTTGATATTAATTATAGGAGATGTGTGGAAGTGGTGTGAGTATCACACCAGAAATACATGTAAATAATGGGTTCAAATGGTTCAAATGGGTCTGAGCACTATGGGATTAACATCTGAGGTCATCAGTCCCCTAGACGTAGAACCACTTGAACATAACTAACTTAAGGACATCACACACTTCCATGCCCGAGGCAGGATTTGAACCTGCGACCGTAGCGGTCGCGCGGTTCCAGACTGAAACGCCTAGAACCGCCCGGCCACACCGGCCGGCTGTGTAAATAATGGTGTCAGTAGGCTGACGAAGATGTAAGGGAGAAAGATGAGTCATATATATGCATAAATGAAAATAGGGCGAAACAGTAAGCTGATGTATATGATAAAATGATGGAAAATTGATCAGTAATTCTCTCACGTCTCGTAAAACGTTGAGAAAAGCGTAATCTTGCTCGAGGTAGATTATCAATTAACACGTGAATATTAACACATACAAACAACAATACAGGTAAACGAATGTGTTAAGAAATGCCGATTGAATAGTATTGGTATGTTTTAATAAAAACAGCTCTCTAATTATGTTTGCGACAAAGCAAAGTAACTACTGTCGATCAAATGACTTCTTTAGCATACTAATCCGTATGATAATTGAGCCATAGGAATATGGAACTTAAGGAAGGTTTCTAGATTTTATAACTAAAGCAACGTAAATCGCCCAAATTGTCACTATTTAGAAACCTATGTTAAGTTTCAGAGCACAATCGCTATGGTTGTAAAAGAATTGCGAATTTCGTGATTCAAGCTTAATTATGATGTAAAATGTCTCGGTTTTATGAATTAACATATTGCCAATAATCATTCTGAAAAAGCTAACACTAGTTTTCAAAATAATTAAGTTTATAAAGAAAAAAATCTTTCTGGTAAATTGTAATTATTTATCTAAATTATAAAAGTAAAACAGGATATAGAATGTGTTTTGTTCTGCATTGGACGTCAGTAGAGAACAGAAGCTTAGGCTGTTATCTGTTTGCCGGCCTGAGTGGGCGAGCGGTTCTAGGCGCTACAGTCAGGAGCTGGGCGACCGCTACGGTCGCAGGTTCGAATCCTGCCTCGGGCATGGATGTGTGTGATGTACTTAGGTTAGTTAGGTTTAAGTAGTTCTATGTTCTAGGGGACTGATGACCTCAGAAGTTAAGTCCCATAGTGCTCAGAGCCATTTGAACCATTTGTTAACTGTTTCTCAGGGACATGGAGGCTTCATGAAAGACAGCCTACAAGCTGTATTGGAGAAGGAAGCGAGGAGGACAGGGCGTACAGTGAATCCTCCCCTTTCTCTTTTGTAATAGAGTATCCTGCAGAACGCCATAGTAACTTGCCAACCTCTTCCCAACGTCTACCTTAAATTTTTTTGTGAAAGTGGTTCACACGGACGCTCATATTGGTGCCTACAATTGTAATTACATGAGTGAGTACTGAAAAGCGAAATATTTCCCTTTCAGGTAAAAATCTAAAACAATAAAGTAATTTCGTAATAATTAAAAATTTTATTTCCTGTTTCTATGTTATTTTATGTACGTGATTTGTAGAAATCCATTATGTCACGTTTTCCTATATACGATGCCAGCAGGAACCAAAATTACCAATGTTGTGTAGGTCGACAACGTACCGTTTTTAAACTAATGAAATATTGCGCCACACACTCCGATTGGCAGTGGGATTGCCCTGTTGCCGTTGGTCAGTTGACGGGCAACGCTATGGTTATCAGTTCACACGCACAAACGTCCCTCGCCCCGTCACTGCCCCAGCGTGATATGCATACTTGTCGAGTAGGTCTTGCTGTTTGTCTCTACCTCACGTCAGAGGCATTCGCACGTAAGCTTCGCTTCGGAGCAAACACACGTCACCTGCGGTTTAGTGATACAATAAGCATCGCGTCACAGTATTCGTTTGTAGAACATAGAGATACGGACAAGTCGACGGTAATGCGCATGAACGGTACCGAGCAAGACATCACCCACAACCAGAAACGTTTACAGGAATTCATCAGCGACTTGGGGAAACAGACTGGTTAGCGGGATATCATGGTGATGCTGGGGGACGTCTAGCACGAGGGGATAATGCATTTGAAGAGACAGTTCTCGAGCGCTAAGAGGAACCACCTATGACAAGTACTCGAGCGGTTGGACACGACCTGGGGGTCACTCATCGGTTAGTCTGGTAGGTTTGGAGGGATGGTGGCCAGCATTTATTTAGTTTACACCTTGTCCAAGACCTAAATACTGTGGCGAACTATGAACACAGATGAGTGTTTTGGCGGTGGTTTTTGTGACGTGTTGCACGAGATCCCCACTTCCCTGACGAGTGAACCTTACATCGGAATGGCCTTTACAACACTCGAAACGTTCATTACCGGCCAAAGGGAAATCCTCACGTCACGTAATTCACACAGACACAAGGAACGACATTCGTTCAACATCTGGGCAGGCTTTGTGGGTGACCGTCTACCTCCTCGATTTACTGGTGCAAATTACTTTTTGCGATACACTGTGCCCAGCCTGCTAGAAGATGTTCCCCTGGACATACGGCTACACATGTGCTTGCAGCATGATGGGGTGCACGCATATAACAGTCGTGCTGTGAGCGGATATTTATGTGAACTCTTCGACAGCCTGGTAATTGGCAGAGGTGCTCATAGGAAATGCGGCCCCATGATCACCTCACCCACTGGACTTTATCCTGTGGGGGTTCTTCAACTTTCTAGTTCACCCACCCAGACGCGAACCACCTAGAAACGAAGAGGAATTAATGGATTGCTAACATGCCGCCAATCACATCAGAGCAACGCCAAGAATCTTTTAAAGAGTTTGGCAAAACACCGTTCGACGTTATCAAGCTTGCGTCGCGTCAAAAGGTCGCCAGTTCGAGCACCTGCCTTAAGTAAGCAATGTCCTAGTTACAAAAAGGCCCCTTTCAGGGCCGATACAATTTGTAAAAGACTTTCTGTACGCGAACTAACAGCTCTTGACGGCTTTGTTCCCGGTACGCTATATCATGAAACTATAACGGATGTGTCGGAACCCTGACGGATTCGCCCCCAGAGCGGAAGGCTGGCGCGCTACCACCGAGCGTGCATGCTGCCTAGGATGCATCGCGATCTCTGGGAGGCAAAACATTCGCGGTCATATGTGTGAAGAGCATTTGGCAACAGGGCAATCCCGCGGCCAATTGGAGCGGGTGGCGCCAACTTTCCGTAGTTTAAGAACATGGCGTTGTCGACCTACACAACACTTTTTTTTGGTTGCTATTGGCATCAGCTATCCACGGTTAAATTTTCGAGACCCATTTTTTCTCCATCCAGCACATATATTGTGTCTGTCGTATTAAGGAAAATTTTGCAAAAATCAATTTCATTTAAGGGAGGTTCGCTATAGTAATATCACTTGCTTGTAATATTTAATTTTGTGCAAAAATAAAGTTTTTTCACAAAAATGAAAAGTGGGTGATGTGGTAAAACAAGTGCTGTATCATTTGAGAGATACAGAGGCGAGAGAGTGTTGTAGGACTTACCCCAGTTCACAGCTACTAGTACCACGTCATCACATCCCGCCTGTGCGTAAGATGCAAAGTATTGCACCATAATGTAAGAGTTAAATTAATAATTAAAATAGCTCTTCCAAACTTTGTCAATATATGTTTCAGAATATAAATCCTAAAATTGTTAAATCTCAGAATAATCAGATGAATAAGTTTCGCAAATATGTTGGTATAACAAGAAAATAAGTGGCGCTAAATAACATAGCAAGAAAGCTAAAACTTGTTCAGAATGTGCAAGTGTGTGTTACAATCAAACGTTACAAGTCTCAAGTTGATCGGTGCAATATTTTGATCAAAATCGGCATTTTTACGAAAAATTGAAGTTGCTAAGTATTTGTCTCCGAGAGGTGAAAATTAGTATGTAGCCTCAGTTTGATGAAAAAAATTAACAGCGGATTCCAGTGACCTACGTCTATTAGTTTTCTAATAATTGGCTGAAAACAAAATTTTGAACCAAATCAGCCTCAATCATATTACATTAACTGTCATTTGTGTTTGTTATCAGAAGTTGTGCTTACCGGACTCGGTTACAGTAAGGAAACAATACATCTGTACCAAGTTTCAACTACAAGAGGTAGTTCTTTTTCCACTGTCGATTCCGTTCTAAAAATTCTAGCCTGCAAAGTTTTTCAGTAACTAAAGCCAATTTAGCTTCATTTATATAAAAATTATCAAGACTGAAAATTGTTGCACGACAGAGTTGTTAAATAATTTCTGTCTGAGAAAGCGGACATTTAGATGCTGCTACCTGTGCACATTACGGTTGGTAGCAGATGTTCCGTTCGGCGGTCCCCTGAGCCCAAATATAAACACGGCGAAAGAGGTAGTGAGAAGAGACACTTTGCACCTAACTATCAATCTGTCTGCGTCAGTCGAACGTCAAAATACGCTGTGCCTCGGATGTCGTCGCAGCTAGGCACCTACCAAACACCTGTTTTCAGTAGAAATAGGAAGTGAACTCGCGAGGACTGTACACCATCTTGGAACGCTTCGATTTCATGGAAGCAACTGTTTTCTGACTAAAACGCGTGGCAAGTGGCGAGATTATTTTCCACTTTTCTGGCGAGCAATTAACTTCAAAAGTCTGGGCGATATACCAATTTACTTGGAACTTACCATGGAGGTTGCCTCTGAACTGCTAACGGTGCTGTATGATAAGGACATTATTACTATTATCAGGAATATTATTATATTAGGGAGTGTGAACTTTTACTGAATATATTTGTCAGTTAGAGCTCAAAACTTTTATTTATAGCCATAGTTTCTGATAGCACTAACTAAATACCTAGTGGGAACAGTTTCAATTTTAGATAGCACAGAAAGAGTGTGAAATTGCAGACTGGAAATTATGGTCAGTATGTTCACCATCGCTTTTTGGCTGACCACAGAAGCTGTTTCCAGGCTCTCGTAAAAACGGCGAATAGAAATAAAATCCACCCGCACCTGAAATGTACAATACTTTGGACATCTAGACTACTGGTAATTGGATGACGTCACATGGAGGACAATTCCATAACGTATAGTGAGTCGAAACAAGGCCCCGGGAGTAGACAGCAATCCACTGGAACTACTGATGGCCTTGGGAGAGCCAGTCCTGACAAAACTCTACCACTTGGTGAGCAAGATATATGAGACAGGCGAAATACCCTCAGACTTCAAGAAGAATATAATAATCACAATCCCAAAGAAAGCAGGTGTTGACAGAAGTGAAAATTACGGAACTATCAGTTTAATAAGTCACATCTGCAAAATACTAACACGAATTCTTTACAGACGAATGGAAACACTGGTAGAAGCGGACCTCGGGGAAGATCAGTTAGGATTCCGTAGAAATGTTGGAACACGTAAGGCAATACTGACCCTACGACTTATCTTAGAAAATTGATTAAGGAAAGGCAAACCTACGTTTCAATCATTTGTAGACTTAGAGAAAGCTTTTGACAATGTTGACTGGAATACTCCCTTACAATTTCTAAAGGTGGCAAGGGTAAAATACAGGGAGCAAAAGGCTATTTACAATTTGTACAGAAACCCGATGGCAGTTATAGGAGTCGAGGGGCATGAAAGGGAAGCAGCGGTTGGAAAGGGAGTGAGACAGGGCTGTAGCCTCTCCCCGCTGCTATTCAATCTGTATATTGAGCAAGCAGTAAAGGAAACCAAAGTAAAATTTGGAGTAGGTATTAAAATCCATGGAGAATAAATAAAAACTTTGAGTTTCGCCGATGACATTGTAATTCTGTCAGAGACAGCAAAGGACTTAGAAGAGCAGTTGAACGGAATGGACAGTGTCTTGAAATGATAATATAAGATGAACATCGCCAAAAGCAAAACGAGGATAATGGAATGTAGTCGAATTAAGTCGGGTGATGCTGAGGGAATTAGATTAGGAAATGAGACACTTAAAGTAGTAAAGGAGTTTTGCTATTTGGGGAGCAAAATAACTGATGATGGCCGAAGTAGAGAGTATGTAAAATGTAGACTGGAAATGGCAAGGAGAGCGTTTCTGAAGAAATTTGTTAACATCGAGTATAGATTTAAGTGTCAGGAAGTCGTTTCTGAGAGTATTTGTATGGAGTGTAGCCATGTATGGAAGTGAAACATGGACGATAAATAGTTTGGACAAGAAGATAATAGAAGCTGTCGAAATGTGGTGCTACAGAAGAATGCTGAAGATTAGGTGGGTGGATCATGTAACTAATAAGGAGGTATCGAATACACTTGAGGAGAGGAGGAGTTTGTGGCACAACTTGACAAGAAGGAGGGATCTGTTGGTAGGACATGTTCTAAGGCTTCAAGGGTTCACCAATTTAGCATTGGAGGGCAGCGTGGAGGTTAAAAATCGTAGAGGGAGACCAAGAGATGAATACACTAAGCAGATTCAGAAAGATGTAGGTTGCAGTAAGTACAGGTAGATGAAGAAGCTTGCACAGGATAAAGTAGCATGGAGAGCTGCAACAAAAGAGTGTCAGGACTCGAGGCCACAATAACAACATAGTGACTTGAAAACCTTGGAGAACTGAGAGAAACTGGTTTATTGCAAGGGAAGCATTGTGTGCTACAATAAACAAGATTAATGAAGCATATGGTCTCAAAATGGGAAGCGTCAACGACAGTATTCTTTCTAAAAAAACAAACTTAAGACATTAACTGGCAGTGGTCCTAGACACAGCAGAATATTGAACTTTGTGGAAACAGGATTATTTAGGAGGCTAGGACTTACGGTCTCAAGATGTTATTGGGGCGTTGTAGAAAGGAAGAAGTCCACTACAGAAACGAGCGTAGCAACAAATTTATACCAAAAAGGTGACGACCTCGAACATAACCACGGGAAAAGGGGAAAGTTCTTCGCGTAACTGCCGGTTAACACAACATGTATAAGGTTTCTTGCGAACAAGAGAACTAATGAAAGCTGGATCTAAGACGCAGAAAGAGACGTTCGAATAAATGGGAATACAAGACACAGATATTTACATCAGTATGACTTTCAGATCAAAAAGTGAGGCTGTCAAACATTTCCAGGACAGTGTTGGAATCAAGCGAAATATAATGGACAGAAGAGGAATGAACTTTGCGAAATGTGAGAAGAAACGTATACGGGATACTGTCAGAGATTTCAGAAAGTGATTGGCCCTTACGTGATCCTCTGATGATCAAAATGTACAGATAAGATGGAACATTTCAAATATTTCTGTCACAGACGTTTTTTCGTGATTGTCTTACATCAATAAGAGAAGAGGAAATACTCAAAAATATCTGTAGTACCAATAAGTTCACTGTAGCCTGACGCTATTGGTGGGGGTTGTGTGAGGCCAAGAGATAGATTTAAGGTGGATGACAATAGGCACTTACTGAATTATATTCCCATCGCCGACAACATTACACAATAAACAGTACTTCATGCCGCAGCAGTGTAGTAGGCATTGTTCAGTCCTATAGTTTATAGCACGACGGCCTTCTGTGGGATCACGATGACGTAGTCTCTCTACACTCCAAGAAGTTGACGATATACATATTCATTTCATTTCTCTTAATAGAAGTGAACAATAATAGGGACAATTGAGAACACTTTGTGCTGGTGCATCACAAACTATATGGTTTATACCGAAATCTTTACTTACTTCACTTTTAAATTCACCCGATTTTAGCAATTATATGCATGCCACGATACGGTGTTAATCGTACTACACTGAAAACCTTAACGAATAGAACGAGGCGCGAGTAATTATACTGAAAGTAAATCAGGAAGTACGTCCCAAAAATGCTGTCATGCATATCACCTGAATTCCACTGCCCGTCTAGCAATGTCTTGACTAATTTCAAGATATCGTACTGATTAACAACAACCGATGTCAGTGGGCAGCGATTACCCTGCAATCCTGGATTCAGCTACACTATAGATAGTAGCATTAACATAATTTGACGAAGCAGATGGATGGGATTTCGATCAAACGTCACAAACAATGTCAACTATATCGACTTGGGAATATATAGACCCCTCACACATTCCCAGACCCCAATAAATAAATTTTGCTTGGAAATTTATGGTGACTTGTAGTTTCAGTGTGAAAGAAAACAATAAAGAAGGAACATAGAACGTTCAGATAGTACCTAGTGTTAAACTACCAGGCCCTAAGACTATTCTTAATGGCCGCGAAGAGACGAAAATACAGCTTTATCTCCTAAACATATTTTACTTTAATGAAAATTTTCTACTACGGTGTTCAAGATAATGTCTTAAAGAAAGACCAAACATACAACTATACACTGCAAGTTTACATGACAAAGTACAGTGATAGTTTACGTGAATGCCACTGTTAATTAGCACGCAAAGTTTTAGCTGACGTTCTCTGTTTGTTTCTCCCAAAATAAAAAAATAAAAAAAAAGTATGGCCTTATTTCCATTCACGGTAGATATGTATTTATTAGCAAATCGGCTATTCACTGACCTCAATTAAAAGTTTTTTACAGATGAAAGTAAATCAGGATATCATACTATATTTTGTCCATCATATATTAAGCAAACTTCATTATGATTAACAAAACGTACGTCGAATAGTAAAATGTAAACATTCACGGCCGGAAATGTCGCAATTAATAAAATGTTCCGGGCTCTTGCGAAGTGGTAGAATCGATTTCGCATTAACACCCAACGTTTCGTCCCCATCTTCGGAAGATCTATTTCAGGGGGATCGTAGCTACTTTGAATGTCCGATTCACACCCTGACTCGCTGCTCACTATAGAAAAGTTCCGCTTCCTTGCAGTGGCGTGAAGCCACGTGTTCTGAATGCGCTAGCCCAATTTGCCTTTGTCGACTGCCGTCGTCCGCTTTTGCTGTCACCCCTAAGTGGAAAACTGGTACACATTTTCGTCACAACCAGCACCCAGATTTCATTCAACTTCATGCAGGTCCCCTTCCTACTGAAATTCCAGGGTTTTTACAACATTTATGGCCTCCCTGAATGAGTTTTTACGGTGTTCGACTGTGGCTGCCAGTACTTGAGTCCTATAAAATGAACGTAATGGTCTACTGGCTGCAAAGCATGTCCCGCAACAGCTGATCATCAATCTCCCCTCTTCTGCAATTACTCTTGCTCCCCTGCAATCATTTTTTGACCCGTTTACATCTCCCAAGAACTACAAGAGACTCTATTAATCCCTGCTTTTTTCAGGGTTGCTGAGCACCCTTGGTCGATCGTAGGTGATCTTGTATCTTCCTGTTGGGTTTGTTTATTTCCGTGATAGAAAGAAATTTTCACTCTACAGCGGAGTGTGCGCTGATATGAAACTTCCTGGCAGATAGAGACTCGAACTTGGGAACTTTGCCTTTCGCGGGCAGGTGTTCTACCAACTGAGCTAGCCAAGCACGACTCACGCCCCGTCCTCACAGCTTTTATTCCGCTAGTACCTCTTCTCCTTCCTTCCAAACTTCACAGAAGCTCTCCTGCGAACCTTGCAGAACTAGCACTCCTGGAAGAAAGGATATTGCGGAGACATGGCTTAGCCACAGCCTGGGGGATGTTTCTAGAATGAAATTTTCATTCTACTCACTCTAGAGCTTGTGTGAAGTTTGGAATTAAAGCTATGAGGACGGGGCGTAGGTCGTGCTTCGGTAGTTCAGTTGGTAGAGCACTTGCCCGCGAAAAGCAAAGGTCCCGAGTTCGAGTCTCGGTCCGGCACACAGTTTTAATCTGCCAGGAAGTTTTATTTCAGTGATGTTCCGGTGTTTTAATATTTTTGTATGGGGTCAGTAATGTCCGTAATGAAAGGCACGAAAACTTTAGATTTCACCCGCGCTTGAGCATGCAATTATTTGTATACCTTTGTCTTAACGCTCTTTTCACCTCAGCGAACGAATAACCATTCTGGAACAATAAACTGGTAAGTTATTTTAATTCTGCGTCAAGCAGCCCTGGTTTGCTCATTTTCCTTTTTCTATGTCTGGCGTGTGGTGGTTAGGGTCTCGGTGTATGTAACTGTCTGTGTGTGTGGATCTTGTGTAAACCGAGTGGTTCAAGCAGCCATCTTCTTTCATGATAGCTAGCACATCAAAAAAATTCAAACTTTCGCTTGCCTCCTCCTCCATTGTAAACTGAATCTTCGGATTGAAATGTTAGTGAAATGTTACTGAAAATGAAGCAGCTCCTCCTGCCATGCTGCTACAACAACAACGTATTATCCACGTACCGGAATCAAATATTCGGTTTCATGTTCGCGGTTTCCAATTCCTGCTCCCCAAATTTTACCATAAAGAAGCTCGCTATAACTGGGCTTAGGGGGCACCCCATACCGACACATCCAACTGTTGATAGATCGTTCGATTTGAAATAGGTGGTTGTGAGCCACTATTAAAACAGTTCTGCTTCATCAGCAGGAAATATTCGATTTAGCTGTTGCAACACTTCATTGAGCGGAACGCCAGTAACTAGAGATACGACATGAAAACTAAGTAATATATTCTCCGACTACACCACTATGCCTTTTAATTTACTGGTAAAATGTGCCGAATATACAAATCCTATCGGACCACAGGTCCTGGTAATAGTGCTGTCAAAAACTTGGCACGTGGGCGAATCAATAGCACTCACTGTAGGCCTTAGAGGAACATGTTCTTTGTGCACCTTCAGTAATCCATAAAGCCTTGATGGTAGCGCAGCTGAATTGAATAGACTTTTCTGATCGTTCTTTTCGATAGAGCACTTCTGTATGAACCACGTAACGGTTCTAACAACTTTGTAAGTGGAGTCCTTACTCAGTTTCTCGTAAGACGTTAATCTCACGATCATAGTCGGTCAGATTCAAAACAACCGTTGTATATCCCTTGGCAGCGGGGACAATGATAATACTATCGTCCTCATTCAGGCGTTTTGAGGCATTCCTTTCATCCACAGTTAAATAACTTTTTGGAGGCTTTGCTACGTCCGGATATATTGATAATAGTGCGGGAAGCGTCTAAATGGTGTATCGATTGATTAGGTAGCAAATTATGAGTTTTCTTATTCTCTCTATTAGACGTTGTCAACTTACGCTTGCTACTTGTATCGTGCAATAGTCTGTCAATTATATCCCAGTCACCACTGTACAATTTATTTTATTTATTTATTTATTTATTTTTTTGTTCATCAGTCTACTGACTGGTTTGATGAGGCCCACCACGAATTCCTTTCCTGTGCTAACCTCTTCATCTCAGAGTAGCACTTGCAACCTACGTCCTCAATTATTTGCTTGACGTATTCCAATCTCTGTCTTCCTCTACAGTTTTGTCCTCTACAGCTCCCTCTAGTTCCATGGAAACCATGGAAGTCATTCCCTCATGTCTTAGCAGATGTCCTATCATCCTGTCCCTTCTCCTTATCAGTGTTTTCCACATATTCACTCCGATTCTGCGTAGAACCTCATCATTCCTTACATTATCAGTCCACCTAATTTGCAACATTCGTCTATAGCACCACATCTCAAATGCTTCGATTCTCTTCTGTTCCGGTTTTCCCCCAGTCCATGTTTCACTACCATACAATGCTGTACTCCAGACGTACATCCTCAGAAATTTCTTCCTCAAATTGAGGCTGGTATTTGATATTAGTAGACTTCTCTTGGCCAGAAATGCCTTTTTGCCATAGCGAGTCTGCTTTTGATGTCCTCCTTGCTCCGTCCGACATTGGTTATTTTACTGCCTAGGTAGCAGAATTCCTTAACTTCATTGACTTCGTGACCATCAATCCTGATGTTAAGTTTCTCTCTGTTCTCATTTCTAATACTTCTCATTACCTTCGTCTTTCTCCGATTTACTCTCAAACCATACTGTGTACTCATTAGACTGTTCATTCCGTTCAGCAGATCATTTAATTCTTCTTCACTTTCACTCAGGATAGCAATGTCATCAGCGAATCGTATCATTAATATCCTTTCACCTTGTATTTTAATTCCACTCCTGAACCTTTCTTTTATTTCCATCACTGCTTCCTCGATGTACAGATTGAAGAGTAGGGGCGAAAGGCTACAGCCTTGTCTTACACCCTTCTTAATACGAGCACTTCGTTCTTGATCGTCCAATCTTATTATTCCCTCTTGGTTGTTGTACATATTGTATATGACGCGTCTCTCCCTATAGCTTACCCCTACATTTTTCAGAATCTCGAACAGCTTGCACCATTTTATATTGTCGAACGCTTTCTCCAGGTCGACAAATCCTATGAAAGTGTCTTGATTTTTCTTTAGCCTTGCTTCCATTACTAGCCGGAACGTCAGAATTGCCTCTCTCGTCCCTTTACTTTTCCTAAAGCCAAACTGATCGTCACCTAGCGCATTCTCAATTTTCTTTTCCATTCTTCTGTATATTATTCTTGTAAGCAGCTTGGATGCATGAGCTGTTAAGCTGATTGTGCGATAATTCTCGCACTTGTCAGCTCTTGCCGTCTTCGGAATTGTGTAGATGATGCTTTTCCGAAAGTCAGATGGTATGTCGCCAGACTCATATATTCTACACACCAACGTGAATAGTCGTTTTGTTGCCACTTCCCCCAATGATTTTAGAAATTCTGATGGAATGTTATCTATCTCTTCTGCCTTATTTGACCGTAAGTCCTCCAAAGCTCTTTTAAATTCCGATGCTAATACTGGATCCCCTATCGCTTCTAAATCGACTCCTGTTTCTTCTTCTATCACACCAGACAAATCTTCACCCTCATAGATGCTTTCAATGTATTCTTTCCACCTATCTGCTCTCTCCTCTGCATTTAACAGTGGAATTCCCGTTGCACTCTTAATGTTACCACCGTTGCTTTTAATGTCACCAAAGGTTGTTTTGACTTTCCTGTATGCTGAGTGTGTCCTTCCGACAATCATATCTTTTTCGATGTCTTCACATTATTCCTGCAGCCATTTCGTCTTAGTTTCCCTGCACTTCCTATTTATTTCATTCCTGAGCTACTTGTATTTCTGTATTCCTGATTTTCCCGGAACATGTTTGTACTTCCTCCTTTCATCAATCAACTGAAGTATTTCTTCTGTTACCCATGGTTTCTTCGAAGCTACCTTCTTTGTACCTATGTTTTCCTTCCCAACTTCTATGATGGCCCTTTTTAGAGATGTCCATTCCTCTTCAACTGTACTGCCTACTGCGCTATTCCTTATTGCTGTATCTATAGCGTTAGAGAACTTCAAACGTATCTCGTCATTCCTTAGTACTTCCGTATCCCACTTCTTTGCGTATTGATTCTTCCTGACTAATGTCTTGAACTTCAGCCTTCTCTTCATCGCTACTATATTGTGATCTGAGTCAATATCGTTCCTGGGTACGCCTTACAATCCAGTATCTGATTTGGGAATCTCTGTCTGACCATGATGTAATCTAATTGAAATCTTCCAGTATCTCCCGGCCTTTTCCAAGTATACCTCCTCCTCTTGTGATTCTTGAACAGGGTATTCGCTATTACTAGCTGAAACTTGTTACAGAACTCAATTAGTCTTTCTCATCTTTCATTCCTCGTCCCAAGCCCATATTCTCCTGTAATATTTTCTTCTACTCCATCCCCTGCAACTGCATTCCAGTCGTCCTCCTTTACATACTGCATTACCCTTTCAATAGCCTCATACACTTTCTCTACCTGTTCATCTTCAGCTTGCGACGTCGGCATGTATACCTGAACTATCGTTGTCGGTGATGGCCTGCTGTCGATTCTGATTAGAACAACCCAGTCACTGAACTGTTCACAGTAACGCACCCTCTGCCCTACCTTCCTATTCATAACGAATCCTACACCTGTTATACCATTTTCTGCTACTGTTGAGTTTACCCGATACTCATCTGACCAGAAATCCTTGTCTTCCTTCCACTGCACTTCACTGACCCTTACTATATCAAGATTGAACCTTTGCATTTCCCTTTTCAGATTTTCTAGTTTCCCTACCACGTTCAAGCTTCTGACATTCCACGCCACGACTCGTAGAACGTTATCCTTTCGTTGATTATTCAATCTTTTTCTCATGGTAACCTTCCCCTTGGCAGTCGCCTCCCGGAGATCCGAATGGGGGACTATTCCGGAATCTTTTGCCAATGGAGAGATCATCACGACCATTCTTCCATTACAGGCCACATGTCCTGTGGATACACGTTACGTGTCTTTAATGCAGTGGTTTCCATTGCCTTCTGCATCCTCATGTCGTTGATCATCGCTGATTCTTCCGCCTTTAGGGGCAATTTCCCACCCCTAGGACAAGAGAGTGCCCTGAACCTCTATCCGCTCCTCCGCCCTCTTTGACAAGGCCGTTGGCAGAATGAGGCTGACTTCTTATGCCGGAAGTCTTCGGCCGCCAATGCTCATTATTAATCAAAATTTAGGCAGTGGCCAGGATCGAACCCGGGACCGAAGACGTGTTGATTATGAATCAAAGACGCTACCCCTAGACCACGGGTCTTCTCCTTCATTACAGATACTAATATGGAGAGTCATTAACTTATTGTCTGTGCTTGCGAAGTCCCGGCGTATCTATTGAATCCGCTCTCGAACTAAGGCCTCATGCTTCCGATCGAAAATCCATTAGGGTTTGACCAAGCTGCACAATCACTTCATCCTGAAACACTTCCGAATAACACAAGACCGCTCTGCAACGACACAAAAATAAAAGGGAACACAAAAGCTACACTCTTTTCTTCTGGAGACCTTCCATGCGTCGCACATTTCTTGACGTCTCCTCCCCGTAGAGTCGTCTAATTCTAAAATGTAAACTTTCACTGCCCGAAATGTCATAATTAATAAACTGTTCCAGGCTGCTAAGCTGTTGTCGAATGGAGAGTACAATCGTCTCGTCTCCATCAGGGAGAGAACTTTTTCAAGGGGGATCGAAGCTTCTTAGAATGTCCTATTCACACCATGGCTCGCTACCGACTACAACAAAACTCCGCTTCCGGGCAGTGGCGTGACATGTTTGATGCGCGAGCGCAATTTTCCTTGTCGACTGCAGTTGTCCGCTGTTGCTAGCGCCCTATGGTGGAAGATTGGTACCCATCTTCTTCAGTATCGGAAGATTCAGTGTACAATGGAGGAGGGAGCAGGTGGAAGTTGAATTTTCTTAATGTGCTAGTTTTCAAGAAAGAATATTGTGATATCGATAATCCCGATGCCACAGCGTAGGTGCACGCTCGTAGGTTGGCACTACGAGAGCCGACCTACTACTCCTATCACAGCGCCCTCTAGCCGACGTTGTGGAGATCAACGAGCGCCGCTGTACTTTATTCCCAGTTGATCAAGAGCAGACGACCTAGCAACTTAGCTTCTACTTGTAGGGGGCTAGCCATTATAGACTTTGCCTTTGTAACTTCTAGTGACGGTTAGCTTTGATACATGAATGGCCTCGCACCTACGTGCTCATCTGTACCAAAGTTAAGTAATGTGTTTCTATATGTTTCTACACCAGTAAACGTGCTTTAAATATACTGGCAGCACCGAAGTGCTTTCCTCACCTGCTCCTACTCGCTTCCTTCATTCGGCCTATTTTGCATATCTCAGGAGCAGACCCACGCGGCGCATTCCAGGCGGGATACAAAAGAGATGGTAGCATCGGCCACAGCGTTTACCGAAAACCCACGTACACGGACTGTTACTTACACCGCAGGTCGAACCACCACCCGAAACAAAAGCGAGGCATCATAAGAACATTGGCGAATAGAACAAGGAAAATAAGCAAACCAGGGCTGCTTACTTACACCGCAGGTCGAACCACCACCCGAAACAAAAGCGAGGCATCATAAGAACATTAGCGAATAGAACAAGGAAAATCTGCAAACCAGGGCTGCTTGACGGAGAATTAAAACATCTCGCCAGTGTATTGCTCAATAATGGTTAATCGTTCGCTGAAGTGAAAGGAGCCTTTAAGACCACCGCGTACAAATCTGGTGAGCAAGATGTATGAGACAGGCTAAATACCCCCAGACTTCAAGAAGAATATAATTATTCCAATCCCAAAGAAAGCAGGTGTTGACAGATGTGAAAATTACCGAACTATCAGTTTAATAAGTCACGGCTGCAAAATACTAACGCGGATTCTTTAAAGACGAATGGAAAAACTGTTAGAAGCCGACCTCGGGGAAGATCAGTTTGGATTCCGTAGAAATCTTGGAACACGTGAGGCAATACTGACCCTATGCCTTATCGTAGAAGCTAGATTAAGAAAGGGCAAACCTATGTTTCTAGCATTTGTAGATTTAAGAGAAAGATTTTGACAATGTTGACTGGAATACTCTCTTTCAAATTCTGAAGGTGGCAGGGGTAAAATACAGGGAGCGAAAGGCTGTTTGCAATTTGTACAGAAACCAGATGGCAACTATAAGGATCGAGGGGTATGAAAGGGAAGCAGCGGTTGGGAAGAAAGTGAGACAGGGTTGTAGGCTCTCCCCGATGCTATTCAATCTGTATATTGAGCAAGCAGTAAAGGACACAAAACAAAAATTCGGAGCAGATATTAAAATCCATGGAGAATAAATAAAAACTTTGAGGTTCGCCGATGACATTGTAATTCTGTCGGAGACAGCAAAGGACTTGGAAGAGCAGTTGAACGGAATGGACAGTGTCGTGAAAGGAGGATATAGGATGAATATCAACAAAAGCAAAACGAGGATAATGGAATGTAGTCGAATTAAGTCTGGTGATGCTGAGGGAATTAGGAAATGAGACGCTTAAAGTAGTAAAGGAGTTTTGCTATTTGGGGAGCAAAATAACTACTAAGGATGGGGCCCCTCCACGCCCGCACCAACGTGGTGACCAACACAAAAGTTCTACTGTCACCTCCGTAAACATGTTAGTTTTTGAATCAGGCGTCACAGGATGCAGGCTGTGATGTTATCCATGCGTCTGGGTAGGATTACTCATTAACATGCTCCATCAGGAGATAGAAGTGGTCGAAAACGATAGAAGGGTAGCGGTTGTAAGGGCAGAGGAAAAAAAGTGCCAAGGCCAGCGCCAAGGGAAAAAAAACCTCTGCAACAGTAGGACGGGTAGTAAGGGCAGTAGCGGCTTACTAGCTGCGACAGAGCATGCAAGGTGAGGGGTGGTTAGCGTGAGGTATCGTGCGACGTTACCTATGTACTGCGTGGTCGTTAGCTGGGTCAGTCCGGTGCTGCGGCTGGGCTCGCTTGTAGTCTCCTGGGCCGGCAGCAGTGGCTTCCTCCCTGTAAATAAAAGTTCGGCGCGGCAACGCATGCGCTGCTGTTAGGCCCTCTGCTGCATCTTGTCGTCAGTGACTTGGAGCAGCGTCATCAGGCTGGCGCAGAACGACGGCGATCGGCTACCGTACAGCGTCCTCCTCTACTGCACGGCGCAGCCCTTCTGCATTGCAGCTGTGAGCTGCTCCGCTTGTCCAGTGATCTGCGCCGCTTCAGCGTCGGAGAGATGCACGCCGTTCGCTCGCGCTTGCGCGATGACGGCTGCCTTTCTGTCTTCTCGGTCCCTTGGGGGGGCTGCTCCCGCAGCGGGCGGCGTCGCCGCCGGCTCCTCTGGGGCGGCGGTTGTCTTCTTTGCGCCTCTCACCTGCGGTGCTGCTGGAACAAAAGCTGGGATAGGCGCGCGAACGTACTTCAGCGAGGTCGCAGGAGTGTTCGCAGGTACGACTGCGCTGAGGCCTTGGGCGAAGACTGCTCGCAGTTGCCTCAAGTCCTCTTCCTTCTCTGAGGCCACGGCGGCTGCGAAGGCAGCCCTCTCCGCCGCCATGACGGCTTTGAGGGCTGCTGTGGCCTCCTTCACGGCGGTGCCGAGTTCGAGGTCACATCTCTTCACGGGAGGGCGAGCTTCGTCCTGGCTGCCCGTTTCCGAGCGGCCGTCCCCGCCCCTGGCTGGTGGATCTGCTGCTGCGCCGTCCCTCAGCTGCACCGGGCTGTTCTGCGCCCTACGCCGTTTCCGACGTCGTCTTCTCTTCTGCTGCTGCGTCGGTGCGGCCGCGGCCGCTTCGCCGCCCCCGGCACGGTTGCGGCTTGAGAAAGCTGCACAACCGCGCCAACTGGCGACGTGCGGGCCGCCACACCGGACACAAATCGGCAGAGCGTTGCTGCCGCGGTCGCAGGCGCGGCTGTCGTGCTCACCTGTGCACTTGACGCACCGCGCCGCGTTTCGGCAATACTTCGCAACATGGCCCTCGCCCTGGCACCTGAAGCACTGGGGCTGAGGGTCCATGGCGGTCGGGAGAGCCTCCGTCGTAACCGGGAAGCCCAGCAACTTCCGCAAGTCGAAGATGTCGCTCCCGCCGTCGACCGTTTACACGGTCACGGCATAGAGCGGTGCCCTCTTTCTGTTGGTCCGGTTGTGCAACCTTGCGGCTGCATTACCAAACCCAGCTCGCAGCAGCCCTTCCCGGACCGCTGCCTCATCACAGCACCAAGGTAACCCCCTGAGGAGTGCCTTAGTCGTCTTCATCCTTCCTACGGAAGGTGCCTTCTCACGCGCCGGCGGCGCGTCGACGATGTGGTCGGCCACTGCGACCTTGATCGCCCTGTGGTCGGTCACGTTTGCGGCTCGAACGCAGATCAGCGAGTCTGTATCGACAGACTCGTAGACCACCTCGTTCCGAGCGCAATTCGTCATGGTGTCGAACAGCGCTGTCCACCCGCCTTTGCACTTGACGTACAAAGGGGCGACAGGCCGCGACTCGTCTAATCGGGAGTTCCTTGCACGGTCGGCAGAGTCGGTGAGTTGCACAACCGAAGGACCCTTCGTAGCGGCAGGTTTCCTCTGCGCACCCTTATTTCCCATGCTGCGAGGCGCGGAACACGACAATTTGCACGCGTTGTAAAAACAACGCCCGAAAATTTGCTCTCCGCGGCGCCCACAGCACAGAAAACCTCTTCACGAGCTCTCAACGGCCGAGTAAGCGAAGCGCGCAACGGCACCGATGCGCTCGCCTCGCCAGCTCAGGCCGCTCTATGCCGGTGCAGCAAAATAACTGATGATGATCGAAGTAGAGAGGATATAAAATGTAGACTGGCAATGGCAAGGAAAGCGTTTCTGAAGAAATTTGTTAACATCGAGTATAGATTTAAGTGTCAGGAAGTATTTGTATGGAGTGTAGCCACGTATGGAAGTGAAACATGGACGATAAATAGTTTGGACAATAAGAAAAAAATGGTTCAAATGGCTCTGAGCACTATGGGACTCAACTGCTGTGGTCATCAGTCTCCTAGAACTTAGAACTACTTAAACCTAAGTAACCTAAGGACATCACACACATCCATGCCCGAGGCAGGATTCTAACCTTCGACCGTAGCAGTCGCACGGTTCCGGACTGCGCGCCTAGAACCGCGAGACCACCGCGGCCGGCCGGACAATAAGAGAATAGAAGCTGTCGAAATGTGGTGCTACAGAATAATGCTGAAGATTAGATGGGTAGATCATGTAACTGATAAGGAGCTACTGAACACAATTGAGGAGAAGAGAAGTTTGTGGCACAACTTGACTAGAAGGAGGGATCTGTTGGTAGGACATGTTCTGAGGCTTCAAGGGATCACCAATTTAGCACTGTAGGGCAGCGTGGAGGTTAAAAATCATAGAGGGAGACCAAGAGATGAATACACTAAGCACATTCAGAAATATGTAGTTTGCAGTAGGTACAGGGAGATGAAGAAGCTTGCACAGGACAGAGTAGCATGGAGAGCTGCAAGAAACCAGTCTCAGGACTGAAGACCACAACAACAACATCAACAACAACAACAGGACAACTATTCGACCGTCACGTAATAGACCGGACACTTTATCAATTTTAAAATATGTATCGAGGTGGATTAATTTTCTCGTTTTTTTCTGTTTACGACCCTGATGGGTTAAGTGTCACTTAATTAATTGGTCTGTAATTAGGTTCTTACGTAATGGTGCTCTTTCTGTCTTCTCGATGTCTTTCGCTCTCCCTAATCCTCCCCGCTGGCCTAGTGTCTTTTGGTAGGCGGGGGGGGGGGGGGCGCAGGCTGTGGCAGTATCGTTCGCAAATGGGTGCTTTTTGGCCAATGAAGCTCCTGAACCAGGTAAATCCACGTTGTTCGTCATTCCAGACCAGCGTCAGTCGCCCACCATTTGCACACATCGACAGCAGTAGCCACATAAATTTTCAATATTTCTGCAAAGTCATTTTCATAATCAGCAACCAGCCAGCAAGTATTTGTCCGATACATTAGTGATATTGTTACTTATGCAATTGTTTATAGTGGTTTCTCATAGGTATTGTTACTATTACAATTGCTTAGAACTGTTTATATAAACCCAGTTGTTACCAGCAGCAGCAGCACGATGCCAGAGCATGGAGCTTAGGCAATATAGTACGAGTTGCACTGCCATGGCATAGAAACAAATTATTATTTCGCTTCTCGTCGTAATGAGACCTGATGTAGCCAGGTAGTTAAAAAAAATTATATTGAGTCAATCTGTCATGAGCAGTAATGTAGCCATAATGGTGCGTTTGTATAAGAAACACGGTAAAGTGAACTTGTTCATACTGATTATGAGTTAACTATAAACGGCACGAGAGCTTGGTCTATCGCATGACTAGATATAAACGCACCCTATTGAAGACTGCCGACTATAAACAGTCTTTAACATCTACACTACATCATACTCCGCAAGGGTACTTTTTGTACCAATAACTGAGCCCTCCAACCCTGTTCCACTCACGAATAGCTCGTGGGAAAAATTATTGTCGATAATCTTCTATATTGGCTCTAATATCTCGAATTTTCTCCTCTTAGTCATTATGTGAGATGATGTGGGGTGAGGTAATATCCTGTCGGATTCTTCCTAAAAAGTGCTCTCTCGAAATTTTATTAGAAAACGTCTCTGTGATGCACAGCGCCTCTCTTATAAAGTCTGCCAATGGAGTTCGTTGTGCATTTCCGTAAAGCTCTCGTGCCGACTAAACGATCCGTTGACAGAACGTGCCGATCTTCGTTGAAACTTCTCTATCGCTTCCAACAGTCCTGTATGGGAGGAATCACAGCTGATGAACAGTACTCAAGAATCGGTTCAATAAGCGCCTCATAAACTACTTCCTTTTTGGATGAGTTACATTTCCTTCAGATTCTTCCTATGTATCTGAGACTGGCATCTGCTTTTCCCACTATTTGATTTATGAGGTCATCCCACTTAAGGTCGCTTTTGAGAGTTATTTCTAGATATTTTAGGATAGCTACTGTTTCCAGCGGTTTGTCATCGACAGTGTAGCAGTACAGTGGCGGATTTCTTTTCCTTTGTATGCGCAATATGTTACATTTATTTACGTTTAGGGTCAACTGCCAGATCCTGCACCATTCATCAATTGTCTGGAGGACATTCTGCAAATCGTTACTACCTTCTGGAGTTTTCTACTGTATTATAAACAACCGCATCATTTGCGAACAGTCTTAGAGAGCATCCGACTCTTTATCATTTACGTATATTGTAAACAATAACGGTCCTATCACACTTCCTTGGGGTATTCCGGAAATTACATCTGTCGATTTTGTTCCGTTAAGAGCGACGTGTTGAGTTCTGTCTGGAAGAAACTCTTGAATCAATTCGCAAAAGTTGCCCCGATACTCGATAAGCTCGATTTTTTTCACTAAAAGGCAGTACGGGACGGTATAAAATGACTTTATGAAGTCAAGGAACACGGCAACAACCTGAGCGCCATTTTCTACGGCGCTGTGGATCTCAAGGAGGAACACAGCGAGCTGATTTTCGCGGGAATCAACATTGATTTTTTATAGAGTGTAAGTAGGCTGTCTAGGTTTTTATATTGGTAACGCCACGTAGCGCTCTGTATGAAAATCACTGTCTGTGCTGTGTGCAGTCTGTGGCTGGGTGGCATTGTTGTAATATTCGCTATTGTAGTGTTGGGCTGTTGGCTGTTAACAGCGCGTAGCGTTGCGCAGTTGTAGGTGAGCCGCCAGCAGTGGTGGATGTGGGGAGAGAGATGGCGGAGTTTTGAAATTTGTAAGACGGGATGTCATGAACTGCTATATATATTATGACTATTAAGGTAATTAGATTGTTTGTTCTCCATTAAAATCTTTCATTTAGTAACTGTGCCTGTCAGTAGTTAGTGCCTTCAGTAGTTTAAATCTTTTATTTAGCTGGCAGTAGTGGCGCTCGCTGTATAGCAGTAGTTCGAGTAACGAAGATTTTTGTGAGGTAAGTGATTTCTGAAACGTATAGGTTAATGTTAGTCAGGGCCATTCTTTTGTAGGGATTTTTGAAAGACATATTGCATTGCGCCTAAAATATTGTGTGTCAGTTTAAGCACAGTCTTGTATAATTTTTGTAAGGGGATGTTTCATATGTCGATCCTTAGCCGAGGATACCTCACTGGAATCTTCTGATTTTTTTCTTGTAGTTTGTGTAATTAGTGTAGATTTTGTTTATTGCTAGCGCGTAATTGTAGAGAGAATCTCCTTTGTAGTTGCAGTCTTTCATTGTTGTACAGTGAAACAGTTGTGGCATGCATGTAGATTTGCACCAAGTATTTCGCAGCTGCGCTTGCAATTAACTAAATATTATTTTCAGTGCTATGTTAATGTGTTCTCTTATTTTTGCTCTTCAAATTGTGTTTTTCTGTGTTGTCGTGTGAAATATTGTGACAATAATGGCGTGTGAAAAACGTAATACTACGCTCCAAAGTAAACTGAGAAATGACAGTCAAGACGTAAGCAGTGTGTTAGCGCTACCGTGTAATGAATTAACTAATGTTCAAAGTAGTAATTTGGTAATGGTGCATAGGGAAATGGAGCGGGCGGCAAATAATGGTGTAGACAGTGAAACAAGTAGTGAACAGGGAAGCATTATCGATCGATCGGTCGGCAACAGCTCGCCTCAGGATTCCGGAATGACAGGACACAATCTTGCAAATACTGCAGATTCAGGTTTTGCGTTCTCACCGTTTTCTCAAAGTCAAGACACATTTTCTGCTTGTCAAAATGTGAATGTTGCCGGTGCAACTTCACTGCCGAAAAGCACTGAGGAACGTGTTTCAGACACTAGTGCATTGTTATTACAGTTAATGCAACGAATGGGACAAAGGCTACAAAAGTTAGACACAATGCTTGAACAAAATCAGAAACAAATGGGACTAAATCTTCAAAAGTTAGACACAATGGAACAAAATCTTCAAAAGTTAGACACAATGGAACAAAATATTCTAAAGTTAGACATAATGGAGCAACACCAGAGACAAACACAGCAACAGTTACACACAATGGAACAGAATCAGAGGCAAACACAGCAAAAGCTTCAAAAGTTAGACACCACACTTGAACAAACACGTGTAGATTTAACTACTGAGTTACATAACATTGAATCGAAATGCCAAAAAGTCTGTAATGACGTAAAAACACAAAATTGTGATCATTTCCAACCTATTTTTTCGCGTCATGAAAATGCATTACAGAATCACAAAGCAGCCATAAAAGAACTGCAAACTATTGTTCATGAAAATCATGAGACCTTGCAAGCTAAAATTGACTGAGTTGCATCTACCGATTCGGTTACGCAACTTGCAAAAACTCAGGAAAACTTAAAGGACACAGTAGATACGATTTCAACACAAATGGACACTCTGAAACTTGGTTCAGAAGAACACACAGAGGAAATAATTTCACTATCGGATAAAGTAGCCGAACTTTCAGATCAGTTCACTAACTTACCTACAAAGGTAGATGATGATCTGAATGACACAAGACCTGTAGCCTTCACTGACACTGAAGAATATGAACAAATTAGAAAATTCAAACAAAATCTAAATCAAATCAATACACTGTACAAAAGAGAAATCCGGGAAGTACAAGATTAGTTGGCACAAGTAATACAAGAATTACATATTTCAGAGGACAGTCGCACTCCAGTACAGGCAGAGGGACATAGAAATACGGAACAACCACAAAATAATAACACAGGATACCTCGGAAATTATTAAAGTAATTGGCAAGGCGCATTGAATTTTGAAATGGAACCGCGAAAACGACGTAACAATGAGCGATCTGCTACTCGCCAACACGATGATTTTGACTATAAGCTGTTCATTACTACACGTAAATTCGAAACATTTAAGAATTCTGGCAACGACATTCATCCACAAGCGTGGCTCCATCAATTCTCTCATTGTTTTCCTCCCAACTGGTCATTAGAGCACAGATTAGAATTTATGTGTGGCTACTTAGAGAATGAACCAGCTGAAAGAATGCGATCGGTCATTCACGATTGTCACAGTGAAGGAGAGTTTTATCATGCCTTCCTCTCAGCATATTGGTCTCAAGCTACACAAGACCGAGTAAAACATAGCATCACAATGATGAAACATTTCGAACAATCTGAATTTTCCAGTCTTGTGGAATATTTTGAAGACATGTTGCACAAGAAACAGTACTTGTCAAACCCATACAGCCCCTCGGAAGTCATCCACATTTGCTTAATCAAATTACCTGAACATTTACGACATATTATTTTGGCAGGACGTTGCAAAGACATTGAAGCTTTTCACGGACTCTTACAAGAATTAGAAATTGACACTGACAATCGCGGAACGCGAAAACTGGAACACAACAATTATAGGTCACATCTGTCGCAATTCCGCGATGACAGAAATAATACACGACAAGGCTATTCTTACAGCGTAAATCGTGACCAAAACAGACACCACCCATATGACAACCGTTGGCACAGTAGTAATAATTACAGGGAAAGATCACCTCTCTGCGGTAGTGATTATCACAGAGACAATCAGAGAAACAGACAATGTGGGAACCAAAATAATTATTATCAAGGGAGACAGAATAACTTTAGACGCAACGGTCCAGGTCAGGGGGAAATTCTCCACCACATGACCGACAAGAAAGAAACTATAGAATCTACCGACATGACGACAGACGATATGATCGTAACGACAGACCTGAATTTCATCAGAACTGGCGGGATTCAAACAGGGCGGGGCCCTCTCGACAAGGTGAATTTGTAGAAGTTAAGTCTCCAAATCCCAATAACGACGCGCGCCGACAAAGACAAAATAGGCAATGACTCATACCGCTGGCAGCCACAAAACGTACTTCTGAAACTGACGACGCAGCTGCCGTAGCTAGTAATTACGTAAAAATGGAAGACATTAGGACATCTTACTCCAGGAACACGACGTAAAACATAACAACACTACATATCCTGTGATTCACGTTACAGTAAATGACGTAAAATTTACAGCAGTACTTGACTCGGGCAGTCCCATTTCAGTAATTAGGGAAACAGCCTTTAGCAAATGCAACAAGTCGAACGATTGCCCCACACTTCCGTTACGTAAGATTAAATTACAAGGTGCCATCTTTGGAACAAGTGTAGATGTACGCCAACAAACCACCTTAGAATTCTTTTGTAAAAGCCACAGCTTCTCTATGAACTTCCTTATTGTTCCATTATTGTCGACGGAAATTATATTGGGAGTAGACTTTTTGAATGAATACAAAGTAATCTTAAACTTTCACGATGCTGAAATAAGTTTAGAGAAAGAAGGTAAGTCAATAGCTTTGAAATTTGAAGGTTAGCTTTCAAACCATGACGAAGAAATTAATCGGCTTTACCTCCTGTTAGACAACAGTTCGGATTTTTCGACGGAACTTGACACTAACAAACACTCTGCAAGTACTGACAGGGATGATATCGACGGTGCATTTGATACTAATGAGTTAGTTCAGAATAAAATTCAAACAATTGAGAATTGTAATGACACTGATAGGCAAGACCTTTTTGACATTTTACAAGCACATTCTACAGTTTTTACTCACAAAACAGGAAGAATCAAGGGATTTCAATACCAATTTCGTGTTCGTGAGCACACTAAATTTTGTGTTAGACCATACGTAATTCCAGCACATTATAGGGACTGTGTTAGAACAGAAATACAATCTATGCTTGACGAGGCCATTATTGAGCCTGCAGTAAGCTCATACAACAATCCATTATATGTTGTTGAAAAGAAAAATGGATCGATCAGGCTTGTCTTAGATTCGAGACAAATCAATACTATCATTATTCCTGAAACAGACAGGCCGCAAACGTTGGAAGAACTTCTTCAAAATTTTAATGGTGTAAAAGTGTTGTCTTCCATTGATCTCTGATCCAGCTTTTATCAGATCGAACTTCATCCAGAATGTAGAAAATATACAGCTTACCTTTGTTTCGGCGTTTGTTACCAGTTTCGGAAACATCCTTTTGGTTTCAACATTTCTTCGGCAGCATTCATTCGCGGGCTAAATTCCATATTACCTGAGTTCTTAAAACGTCACATCACCTTATATGTGGACGATATTCTAATAGCAGAAGCTTCATGGGAACAACATAATCGCATCCTCAACAGTTTGTTACGTATTTTTGCAGAATCTGGAATTACAGTTAACTTGGAAAAGTCTGAATTCGGTAAGGCAAAGGTGAGGTTTTTGGGACATATTATTTCTTCTGAAGGCATTCAGCCGGATCCTGAAAAGTTAGAAGCAATCAGAGCCATTACAGTTCCATCCACAAAAATTAAGTCCGCAGTTTTCTAGGTCTCGTAAATTTTTAGCGTCGTTTTCTGAATATGCAAATTCTTTTTACACCAAAACTTTGTTCTCTCACTGGAAAAAATACTATTTGGAACTGGGACGAACAAGCACAGTTGGAATTCAATTCTTTGAAAGAAAAGCTACTTAACGTGCCAATACTAGCTCATCCAGATCTGTCACAAGATTTCTGCCTTAGTACGGATTCTTCTAAAGTCGGTCTTGGTGCCCATTTATTTCAAGAAGCCATAGAAAATGACACTACCATTCAGAAAACCATTGCTTTTGCTAGCCGAGTGCTAACAAAATCTGAAAAAAATTATTCCGCTACTGAATTAGAAGCTTTAGCTATCGATTGGGCATTTAAGAAATTCCGTTTCTTTGTTACTGGTAAGCACGTGAAGCATACAGTGATCACCGTGCATTACAATTCCTCATGTCTTCAAAATTAAATCATGACGGGTTAAAACGTTGGGCATTATTTCTACAAGAATTCCACTTCACAATAGTCTACATTCCCGGCAAGGAGAACATTGTGGCGGACGCACTGTCACGCGCACCGGCTGGGCTTGAGAAAAGTAACACAGAAGGCAACCTCGAGAAAAATTTCAGTATTCTTTACATTCAGAAAGTCGCCTTTGAAAACTTCATCACCACATCTTTAAAGGACATTGCTCATGAACAAGATAAAGATCCTATTTGGAAAGACATCAAACGCAAATGATTGTAAAGACACACACACAGATTCGGCATTATTATCTGGCTAGAAACAACATACTGTTCAAACGCTGCATTGTTGATGACAAGCTATGGGTACTTTGCATTCCTGACGATTTTGTTAATAAGCTCATTTGGTACATTCATTTCAGCTATGCACATTTTGGCCCACGAAAATGTTATCATATTCTTCGAACGACTTGTTATTTTAACAATATGGAAAAGAGAATTCGAAGAGTCTTGTCTATTTATAAACTTCGTCAAAAGGCGAAACCATCTACTATCTCCCATCGGGCTCCGCTGTTTCCTATCATTCTTTCTAAATTAAAAGAATTTGCTGCTGTTGATCTCTTGGGACCGCTTATCAGAACATATAATGGATTTTCGTACGTTCTAGTCGCTGTTGAACTTACTGCAAAATTTGTTTCTTTCACACCATTACGTAAAGCCACTGGACGGTCTGTATCCAACGCCTTTGTAAAAAAAATTTTTACGTGAAGTTGGACACGTTAGTAAAGTCATTTCTGATAACGGACTGCAATTCAGATCTGCTGTTTGGTCACGCATGCTTCGGAATCATAAAATCAAACCTGTTTTTATATCATTGTACTCACCACATTGTAACCCCTCCGAGCGGACTATGAAAGAAATCAATAAGCTTTGCAGACTTTATTGTCACAGAAAGCATCAGGATTGGGACAGATATTTACACTTATTTCAAAACGTGCTGAATGAAATGCCTCATGACTCCACTGCTTTACCACCTACTCTTGTACTGAAGAATGAAGAACCACCGAACAGAATCAGAGAGCTTGTACCTTTCCCGAATACACGTAAATTTCGACACAAAGACATAATTGATTTGGCTATTAAAAATATAAAATCTGCAGCAGGCAAAAGGAGAAAACTAAATGGTAAAGCAAATGCAAAGAAATTATATATTGGTCAGAAAGTTCTCATTAAAGCTCATTCATTGTCACATAAGAAGAAACACTTGAGTCACAAATTCTTTCTAGTTTACAATGGACCTTACAGAATCCGACGTATACCACATGATAATTGCGTTGACGTTGAAACTCTGCAATCTAGAAAGAGTAAAGGTTTACACCACATTTCGCAAGTAAAACCGTTTATTGAAAGATAATCTGCTTTGTAACTTTGTCTTTGCCGTATAACTTTTCACTTTACATTACTAGTATGCTTTGTCAGACTTAGAATCTGTTAACATGCAACAATGTTTGAAGTTAAATATCCAGTCAAGAACCTAGAGAACTTATTTAAACAGAAATTAAGAATGCATTGTTATTGTGAACAGACGACACAGTGTTATTGTGTGTGTACATTCTTGCTTGTTAGTTGCACGATTACGTAACGACTATAAGGCTCACATACTTAGAACATTTACCAGTACTGCTAATGAGATTTTAATGCAACATTTTGGTTTACTTGAAAATACATTCTGGATTTAAAGTACTTTCTGTGAGATACCAGATGACACAGTGGTTAGTTTATGTGACAGCTACACGATTTTATCATGACGCTACTAATGAGTGACAATTTACAATGTTGGTTTTGCGGTGTATCTGTTTTATATCTGCACAGTTTTTCTGAATTATTCTGGAAAGTAAAACATGTTTTAGTAGTAACTTTTGTGGTATAGCTACAATGTGACAGCCTTTTTCGTAGCACAACAATATGTTACAGTATAGTACTTTCTTGATCACGGTAATGTACGTAATAACTACGATATCTATAGGCATAACATTTCACTTTTGTTTATCATGAGGTAAGTACGTTGACTACTGCAGCACTTAGTTTTCGGACAATAACTACGACACTTCCACAGAGATTATCTTACAGCAAGACGCACATTTAGCGCTACAGGACACGTATTTGAGTGATTAATTTTGTGCTTAAATCATTTATTTTTAAAGATATTTGAGGTACAATGACACAAAGGTTTTCCATGATACATTTCATTCCATTGCCGTAATCTGTAACACCTGAGGGTATAATTACATTAATCCTCTGGGGGGGGGGGGGTACACGCTTACTTTGTGTACCATGTGTTTGGCAAGCACAAGGAGCCCTAGCTAATATGGTATTTGCTTATACAACTTTACACATCGGTACCATATATAAATTACACAGCTATCTGATTATTTAACAGAGAAACAAATATTTTTTTTACTACATCAGTGACATATTTACGCAATTACACAGATGGATAACTTCACACTTACGAAATTGTATTTCGTCTGTACTTTGTGAACTGTTCGTATTTTTTCGGAACCGTTCTGATACTATGAGAGCTCTGAATAATGTATTTGGTATGGGATCATGATTTTTAAAGTACAATGGAGGTAGATGACACTGTTGAAATGAGCAGAGGTTTTTTATTTAGGTTTTGACATTATTGCAGAAAGCTATGACGTTTTTGAGATTTGACTGAGGTGTTAGGATGTTATTATTATGATGACTATGTGTATTACGCTGTTGCAGTATGTTGATGATCAATAAGCTGATGCTATATGAGTTATTTGATTATGCTACGTATCTGTTATGATGAAATATTGAAGAAGTGTCGACGAATAAGGTAAGGAATAATGAGTAGTGGTTAGGGACTCTGGTTTGTGAGAAAGGTTGTTGGAAACCAAGAATCGTACTTTAAGAGTTATGAAATGTATGTAAATGCGTGAATGTATCACTATGCTGGCGAAAATTTTTTGGACACTGTTATATTTATAGGATTTTATTTTCTACACATTCGTAACGCAAATTCTCAACCTGTGGAATCTTTTTATATGAGACTGCCACTGTAGCGGAAACTGCTGTTGTAAATATTTCAGTGAGACAGGTAAGTGACCTTGATGTAATGCGTTTTGGGCGCCCAGCTGAGAGGTAGTCGTCTGACAAAAGAAAGCCATTAGGTGAAAAAAAAGGAGGCCATTATCCTCGCTATTGACATTCCTTTGTAGAAAGCATCGCAAATACGACACGCTCATTACTTGGAAACATACTTACATCTGCACACCTGATTATGACAAGCGTCATTCTACGAGAGTTGAGAAAATTTCTACTAACTTACGAAATGCCACATGACTATTGAATGATATTTTTATGCTTTACTTTGTACATAGTTGCTTATTTCATTTGATATCTGGTTTCCAGCTGTGTTGCAGCATTGTTTATATAAAATAATATTAAATGCCTTTGCTAATGTGAACACTTTCTGTCAACAGATCTATTAAATAATAATTTTATGATACACATTCTTCGCATAAGGATCACTTGGAAAGGAAAGAACAACAAGAGGAGACTAATAACAGTAACTGCATATATTATTTTCTTTTCAAGTACTTGGTAATTTCCTTTTGCATTATTAATATTTTATTCATTTTTTAAAGATGTTTAGACATTATTAATTCTGTTCTGTTTCAATGCTCAAGTGTGAAATTAATGTTTTGAAAACTATTCTCATTATTTTATATATTTATTTATGTCATAATTCCTGTAACACTGACGTACATGATTATTTCTATTCTTTTGTAAAGCCTGTTTTACTACAAATGTTACCTGTATTGTTATGTTCTTTAATGATGAATTTTGTACCTTTGTTATTGTATTTGTATGTTATAAAATTGTAATTGACACCAGTTCATCAAATTAAGTAACTTGTAAGTTACATTTCACTGCACACGTTTCTGTTGGTCATAGTATATGGACAATATGTGAGAAGTAGGGACTGATAGTGTTTGCACATGTGTTAATAATTCAGCAAGGGACTGGATACCAGCATTGCTGGTTCTAAGGACAATTCCAAAAAATTTGTAAGTGCACGTGTGGTTGTTTATGGACTTGCTATATTGTCCGCAAGACTCTACGATGGTGATTGTGCACCTGCACAGTCGCAACACATGGTTGCTGGCTGTCTGTACAAGGACTACAGTGGGTCAGCATCTCTGGTGGCCCACCAATACCATTATTTCTACAAGCACTGGAGTGGGTCTGCAGCTCTGGTGGCCCACCAATACCATTATCTCTACCAGGACTACAGTTGGTCTGCTCTGTGATGACTTACCTACCAGTATTCTTCAAAACTTCGAATGACTCTGCTGTAGGTTTGCTCTGTTGTGGCCCATTACCTGTCTGCATGTGAAGAGTCATCACTGTCTTTCCATTGGAAGGACAACACTACTTCTTCAAGACTGCATGGAAATCCACTACTTCCATGTGCATTTTCTTTTACTGCTCAGACATTGAGAAAAACACTGCTATTTTACTGTGATGAATGATCAGGACTGTCTTTATGGACTGTGAGAAAATTTTAGCTTTCGACCAACATTGTATAAATAAGTGTATGCATTTGATTTCTTTGTTATTGTAATTATGAAAAGTGTTTTCAAATCTGTATTGGCCACTGCCCAAAACAATTTGTAAAATTTTTTGTGTGGAGCATAGGGGCTATGTAAGTAGGCTGTTTAGGTTTTTATATTGGTAACGCCACGTAGCGCTCTGTATGAAAATCACTGGCAGTGCTGTGTGCAGTCTGTGGCTGGGTGGCATTGTTGTAATATTCGCTATTGTAGTGTTAGGCTGTTGGCTGTTAACAGCGCGTAGCGTTGTACAGTTGGAGGTGAGCCGCCAGCAGTGGTGGATGTGGGGAGAGAGATGGCGGAGTTTTGAAATTTGTAAGACTGGATGTCATGAACTGCTATATATATTATGACTATTAAGGTAAATAGATTGTTTATTCTCCATTAAAATCTTTCGTTTGCTAACAATGCCTGTCAGTAGTTAGTGCCTTCAGTAGTTTAAATCTTTTATTTAGCTGGCAGTAGTGGCGCTCGCTGTATTGCAGTAGTTCGAGTAACGAAGATTTTTGTGAGGTAAGTGACTTCTGAAACGTATAGGTTAATGTTAGTCAGGGCCATTCTTTTGTAGGGATTTTTGAAAGTCATATTGCGTTGCACCTAAAACATTGTGTGTCAGTTCAAGCACAGTCTTGTATAATTTTTCTAAGGGGATGTTTCAAGAGGATATTTTCATTCTCCAAAGAACGTCATTATTCTTGAGCGTAAAGCAGATTCCATAATTCTACTACAGGTTGACGTCAAAGATATAGATGTGTGTATCTGTCCTAGGGTCCTTCTTAAAAACGGAAATTACCTGTGCTAGGTATCCTCTGTTGCTTAAGCTATGTACTATGAACTACTGCTGGAAGGGGGGCAAGTTCTTTCGCGTAATCTTGCTAGACTCTTATAGGTATCACATCTCCTAACGCCTTTCTACTACTAAGTGACTGTAGCTCTTTCTCTACTCCGTGATCGGTTATCTAAATATTTGCCATTTAGATGTTCGTACGACGATTGAAAGGAAGGATCACGTTACGATCTTTCTCAGTGAAACAATTTCGGAAGACCGAATTCAATATTTCGGCCTTCTCTCTGCTACCTTCCGTTTCGGTGCCAGTATGGTTACTGAGTGAAGGATTAGATGGTTTTGACCCACTTAGTGATCTTACATACGACTAAAACCTCTTGGGGTTTTTCTGAGATCAGTTGACAAAGTTTAACTTTTAAAATCATTGAATGCTTCTCTCATTGCTCTTTTTAGCTTCGTTCTGCTTTGGTTTGTCGGCTGGGTTTTTACTTCTCTTGAATCTGAGATGTAGTTCTCTTTGTATATGTACAAGTTTTCTAACACGGCTGTTAAGTCTTGGTGTGTCTCACATCCCTTAAGACCTTATTAGGATCTAGGACACATTGCAGGATTCCTTCGAGTTTTTTCCATTCGTTTTCAACTTCCTCATCCGCTTCAGCAAATATCTGATGCTGTGCGAAATCTGTAACATGTCACTCTTGCTAAGCAAAAATATCTTTCTACCTTTCATAATATTCTTTGTCAGACCCGTTGCCATAGATGCTATCACAGTCTTATGATCACTGAACGTTTCTCTACGTTAACAGAAGTTCAAATATCTTTGTTGCCAGGAGGTCAAAGACACCCTCAAGAAGTAGTTCTCCATCTGTTCAATGTAATTTTCGACAAGACGTTCAGAACAATGTCCACCAATCCCTGTCCCTGGCACGTTTTACAGTATGACACTCCCAATCAGTATATGGCAAGTAGAAGTGATCTGCTACTACAACAGAATGCTCAGGAAAATTACTAACGAGATTCTGAAAGTTCTGTCTGAAGCGCTCAACCACTAGAGCCCCTGCCCAAAACGATCTATAAAAGCATCGGATCTTTGATATTTAACATCACCCAGATTACTTCACAATCGGAACCCGTGACGACCTCGCTAGATTTTATCGCATACTTTACTGCAGTAAACACGCCGCCACCACTGTCGTCTCACATATCTTTACGATAGATATTAAAATCTGAACTTAGGGATTCGTTGTCGTTAACGTCTTGTTTTAACCAGCTTTCTGTTCCTAAATCTATCCGTGCATTAAAATATTCAGTAAGTGATAATAATTCTGGGGCCTTTACTTGAACACTCCTGCAGTTTACTACCATCATATTAACCTTCTCCGTCTCTGTTCTGTGAGGACGAACGTTCTATGAGGACACAGTGGTTAATTTATCAGGCAAATTGTATTTCATCCAAAGGGAGGGTTTGTATAACCTAAAAAAGCCCCATGTGCACGCCGCACTTATTCCGCTACCCTAGCAGCTGCTTCCTGCGTGTAGTGTACGCCTGACTTATAAAGGTGGCCCAAAAATTCTGTACTCAATAGCGGGGGTCGAGATATTCGCTCCCGATACCGTCGTACTTCCAATCTGCTCCAAGCCAGAGAAACGCGATCAACTCTGAGTGCGATGTTGGAAATAGACAGCTTAACCTGCGCCCCGCTTGCGATGCTAGTTCCCTTCACCAACTCAGCCAACCGCCGAAAGGGGCCGAGGATGTCCTCAGAACCAAGGTGGTAGGCGTCATTCGTGCCAACATGTGCCACTATATGCGGCCGGTTGTACCCAGTGCGCTCGATTGCCGCCAGCAGGGCCTCTTCCACATCAAGGACGAGACCCCGAGCAAACATACCGGCTGACATTATTTCCCGCCTTCCCTGCTATTTCCTTGAGGGGCTCCATCCTTTACAGCTCCCAATGACAAGCGTACCAGCCATCTGCACTTCTCCGGAATGGGCAGGAAAATCTGCCGCTGGCCCAACAGGAGAGGCATCCCGTACTGCCACATAGTTATCCCCCAACAGCGTATCTGTTGCTAAGGCGTAGGGATCCAGCCGAGTGACCTGCTCCCTCTTTCGCCTTCCGCCTCAGTCACCCGCGAACCCATCACTATCTCCTACCCACTCTCGAGTGAGACTGGACCGGCCAGACGGTGCATACCAGACGATGCCGCAACACCCAAGTCACCAGGAGATTCCAAAGGCAACAAAGGTGTCGCAGGTCCATTCCCAGTTTCCCGATTTCGCCGGAACTTTGAGCATTAGCGAGAAACATGTCGACGGTACCCAACGCTTCCAGCAGTTTACGGACAGCAGCCAGTTCTCCTTGTGTCCGCTCACAACGAGCACAGTCCCCAACCACGTCGTAGTGTGTAAAGAACAATTATAGGATCTCAAACGACGCTACTGTATTTGGAATGCACGCAAAGCATAACGAGGATAATAAAGAAACATTAAAAAGTTGCTCTGCACATTTCTCAGTATACTTTGAGACAGCAAACTGTTAACAGAAATAAATGTATCTACTGAAGTGGAGGTATCTACAGTTACCTGTTACCAGAAACTCTGCTTATTCGAAAGGTACTGTACGAGGACAGAATGTAAACTAGAATGCTCCGATTTAAACTTTGTACTGTGTACCAGCAGGAAATATAAACTTAGTGGCGTGACGTGGTGGCCTAACGGAGGGCAAATTACTCTTGGAAACCGCCTTACACAAGGATATGCACAAAGATTTACGGGAAAAGAAACTTGCATTAATGTGCTAACCACTAGTCTACAAAGTAGAATACACAGGTATGGTTCACTCGTTTACAGAAGCACGTGGGAAAAACAGAAACTATACTAAATTACGTTGCAGTAATGACCGAAAAAATGTTGCAATCGAGAACGTTTACTGCGTTAATGACCGCTAGAAGTATCTTTTTATAAAGCTACATCATTAATTAAATGTGCATTATTTACACTATTGACTAAATTCGAGAGATAGTGTCAGTAATGACCAATCAGTGTTCGTGTAACGAGCATACATGTCATTTTGTATGTACAGCATTCCTCTCGAGTCCGAAATAAGTACATAGAGAGTATATCTAACTTGACGTGTGCATACTAAAGTGACACTATATTACATCATTGTCTAATCTGTGTGCAGCGTTTCGATCGTTCTAATCCACAATCAGTGATGATTATCTTCTAAGGTGGTAGTAAATGCGTCATCTCGTTAGGAAAAATGTCGCCATTATCTTTGCATGTGCTATTTTCTTCTCATAGTGTTCTTTTGGGGGTAATTTTTTTTAGGAATCATACATTGAAGACAGGGTGCGCGGTAATTATATTCCACATACGTTAACCCAAGCTGATATGGGTCTCAGACTGACAAGCGAAACTTGTATTGCAGTTTTATAAGCCTGCTGGCTGCGTGTCATGGTAGTGAGTCTTCGGTTGCTGTATCACAAATCTTTCTAAGTAGAAGAATACTTTCCCTAAAATGCAAATGATATAATGGTGGGCTTGTGTCATGTTCTCGGGTTTGAGTCATATTCTCTTATAAGTAAGAAGCGACCTAGAGTTCCGACTAGTATTTACGGTGACTCTAGGCCTACAATTGTGCTCGGAAATATACGTATGTAAGCACAGTAGTTCTTTCACGGTAATTATAGCCTGCAAGCATTAATCCAGCCGGGTAAATATCCATCAGATCCCAAATCCATTAGTCCAACCCGGTAATTGTCGAGAAGATCTCATATTTTGTAGTAACATGCGACAAAAGTACTAAGCGCGGTGTATATGTGATAATTATAGATTCGAGGGGCAGTAACAGTCTTGGTAAAGAGACTTTTTTATATTCTTAACCATAAAAAAAACCTCTGGGGAGGTACTGAATAGCATCGGTTTTACTTACATCGTGTAGGCAATCATTCAACCTAGAGACAGTCAACAGTAGAACTATCAGCATTGCTGTTTCGTAGCACAGGTAATTGATTTCCAGGTTGAATAGTTAAAACTATCTTCGTACATCCATATTTAAACTGGATGAAGGTGGGACACAGCTGGTATAATTTTTATTAAAAATGTAATTCCTCCAGCTGTACTTAAGATTTTATATTTACTTCGATACTAGCTTCGACGCTACGTCAGCGCCATCTTCAGGCCCGTACACTTTGATGAAATCAGTTGTGTCTGGTTCAATCTAGAAGTTCGCGGTGAGACCAACAGAGGATGGAGATAAGGGGTAACAGGACGACAGACAGAGCCATCAGTGATTGAGCCGGGGCTGGTAGTAAATTCCCTCAACCCTGTGCAAAGGTCGACGAAAAGTATGTACGACTGTATTCTGCGAACCCCCACCCCCCGAGACACTCGCACAAACGGAACCCTCTGGAATGGTGTTTTTCGCTAGTCATACTAGCTGCAAATAGTCATACGTTGCAGTACTATTCGAAAAATATGGCGGAATGGAGAGCTTTTATTGACGACCAACGAACAGTATTTATAACTGTACTTTTTGTCAGCTACTTCCATGTAGAATCAATGAACGAATAACTTAACGTCCACGAAATAGTGCCTCAATAAACAATACGTATATTAATGAAATATTAATGATCGAAGAATACTGGTGCAAGGAAGAGAAAGAACTGCAGGAATTAATAAACTCTGCCGAATTCACATTGACGTGGTACCACCTCCAGTGAGCATGGTATCATCCATCACTAACACTAGGAACAAATGATCTAGAAGTTGACGAGGATGAAACATGAAAGCAGTTCGTTTCACATCAAAAGTATGCAATGTTTCTGGACCGATCACATACTCTGCATCCCAAAATCCGTATTGAGCAGTTGCAAGAAGATTCGGTCGGATCCAGTTCAGCATCATTTGCGCACATTCAAGCAAAGACGCAGCCATGGCCATGAGTGTGATCGCGCCAAAATGCAAACCTTTTGAGGAATTTAAAGACCGTGTCTGCACGAATTCTGGACAAAAGTGAAATGGGAAAGTGTCACCATATGGGTTTTGATGATGGAAACTGAAGTGGGTTCACAGTTTCGATGTATGGTGCAATACGTCAATGAAATGGTTAAGAGAACCCGATATATAGAGACACTGTTTCAGGTGAAGCTCATACAGATCTGTCAAACGGAACTGCCAATGAGAGTATAATGTGAAGTTACATTAGCTGCTCATGGTCTGGACGATACAGGCGTATTCTTCTTTTTGCTTGGGCAAAACTATTTATGAGATCCACTGCACTATGTGTAACCCACTATTCTTCATCACAAAGTGAGCCATCGAATGCGAATTGGCAAGAGAGGCACCCTCCATGCGAAAGTGGTAACAAGCAGAATAGAAATCACCAGCGAAATTGGTGGGAACCATACCGTACAACCGTACAAACGATAGGCGAGATCACAGTGGATGTAATGTAAACGATGTGAGCGTGTAGAAATTGTTGAAGATTCATGAAGAAATTCAAAGAATTGAAGACGAAAAGAACATGAGGTGAGTCTGACAACGGTCCGCGGCGCCTATTTCACCACTAGACAGAATTCATCCGCTTGCATGCTTGCTTGTCGATGTTCAAGATTTCATTAGAAGATTGAAAGAAGAAACTGTCAGAAGGTGTCGTTCAGTTCGGCTCCAGAACGGAAGATATTGCGTATCCAGTACTTGATGAGACGTTAGCGGATGTAACTGTACCATGCCTTTCACACTGATCAGCCAAAACATTATGACCACTGTCCACTGTGGCGTTAACGGCACTGGAGGTGGTAACAAAAGTATGTAAACGGAGCAGACACGGACGGGGGTGGGTGGGTGGGGGGGGGGGGTCGCCTTAGCGAAGATACGGGCTGCAAATGAAGAAATCCATTAAGATAAACAACTTTGACAAAAGGCAGAACGAGTAACTCGAAAACGGTGAAGCCGGTAGAATGTTCACTTACTACTGCCATGAGCGTCTACGCAGAGGTCGAATAACCGTGAAACTACCACTAGGCGCTAAATGGGTGGATGTTGGGTTGTGTTTTGTGGGGGAAGAGACCAAACAACGAGGTAATAGATCTCATCTGATTAGGGAAGGACGGGGAAGGAAGTAGGCCGTGCACTTTCAAGGGCACCATTCCGGCATTTGAATGGAGCGATTTAAGGAAATCACGGAAAACCTAAATCACGATTGCCGGACGTCGGATTGAACCGTCGTCCTCCCGAATGCGAGTTCAGTGTGCTAACCACTGCTCCATCTCGCTGGGTGTGGTGGATGTCCACGACTCTTTACAGAACATGGGGTCCGGAGTTTGGCTGTTCTGTAATGTAAGATACAAGATGAGCTGTGGCATTTCTGCCCGAAAGAACGCATTGCTGGTGCACGCACAAGTGTTTCGGAGCACACAATTCAACGTATATTGTTGAATATGGAGCTCCGCTCCGCAGCAGACTACCCACACGTGTTCACATGTTGACTCGGCGACATCATCAACTACGATTCCAGTGGGCATGTCACCATCGGGATTCGACCACAGAACACTGGAAACGTGTCGGTTCTTCGGAGATATCACAATTTTTCTACACTTATTCGATGGACGGCTCCACAAACGTCGTCATCGAGATGTACTGGAGCACAAAACGTGCAGCCCACCAGGTACGCAGGCTGGTGAGAGCAATATTGTGCTGTGGGACACATTCTGCTGCGCTTGTACGGGACCTGTGGTAGTAATCAAAAACATGCTGACAACTGCGAAATACCTGCATCTCTTCGTGCTTGATATCTTCCCCTACGGAGACGTCATCTTTCAGCAACATAACTGGAGCCATAAACGTACTGAAGTTGTTTGAGGAGCATTATAGTGAGCTAAAGTTGATGTCTCGGCGATCTAATTCGCCTGATGTAAGTTCTATGGAAACCACCTGGGTCGCTATCGAGTGCCATCACCACATACACAAATCAGACGCCCGTTATATACACGAATTATATGACGTGTGCGTAGATATCTAATGCCACTTACTTCCACAAACATACCAAAAAAAACTATCAGATCCTCGAAGTGCAGAATCTGTGATCTATCTTGTTCCAAAAGAGGGTAAACAAGTTATTAAACGGGTGGTACTATTGTTTTGGCCTTTCATTGTAGATTCTGGAATAAAGTCTCGGCACTAGAGAAGAACTTGTAACATGTTCAATAAGAACATTAAGTGTCCTGTGTTCAAAATGTAAGGAAAGAGATAGTGGGGTGCAATTCAAGAAAAATATAAGGGAGAAAATCAGAACCGATTTCGTGTGCCAGTCACTCACGCTTAGCGCGAACTTTTTAATCGTAAGAAACCTATCTGTATGCGGGATACTTGCAATCAGTTTCCTCAAGTTTTACGAGGTATTTTTGTACCTGAAGTAGATGTATGCAATAGTGTGACACCAGGAAGGAAGTCAAATTAAATTTCAATTATAATAAGGATGGTTCTTGCAAGGAAAGTTTAGAAATGCTAGGTATTATCTTGACTTGTGAGGGAATCACATTACTGCGAAAAGAAGGAAAGCGAATAAAATAAATAGGGAATGAATATTTATGAATGGAGGAAGAATAGACTGAACCACCTGTGCTAGGTGGAGTACTGAAGACAGATGCGAGCACCGAACTTGTCACACATCAGGAAGTATTAGACGACCAAGAGTAAGGTGAGGACTGTGACGATGGGAAGACGTTTGGTCTAGCGACTCGGGGCTCGACAATATTAATTATAAGAAGCATCTCATATGTATGGGCAACGGCCTATCAGCAGTGGATGCCGCGGTTCCTGTGAGATCACCGAAGTTAAGCGCTGTCGGGCGTGGCCGTCACTTGGATGGGTGAACATCCCGGCCGCCATGCGCTGTTGCCATTTTTCGGGGTGCACTCAGCCAGAAAACCATCATAACGACTGGGAGAGTGGTGTGCAGACCACACGCCCCTCTTATCCGCATCCTCAACTGAGGATGACACGGCGTTCGTATGGTCCCGATGGGCCACTTGTGGCCTGAAGACGGAGTGCTTCTCATATGTCTGCATGCGTAACTCATGTTCCTAAGTGCCTATTTGGTATCTGAGAAATGTGTAATACTTAGTTTTGATGTCGAAATATGTAAATCTCAGTGCAGGGCAAGAGAACTATGTGAAAATTTAGTTTTGAACGGATATATGTGGAGTTTGCGCTACACGTTGAGAACTCCTCACTGTCCGGTAAATGAAACAATTCGTCGGCTAGAAAGTAATTCGTTTTCACTGAAATGTACGTAGACAATCCAACTGAAAAAAAAACCTCAGTTTAAAATGTTGGTCCTGAATATTCCTAATCTTTATCTTTAATCTTGGAAACAATCACAGCACCAGGAAGCAAATGAAGATAGAAGTTAATGCATCTGACATTCTGATGAAACTGCTTGAAAATTCACAAGATAGCACTTTACTGAAATCTTTTACTGGTATTAAGCTTCTAAACTAACGGTTATATTATTTTCTGAAGTACACTCTGCCAATCACTGTACCTGGCAGTGGGCATGAACTGTGATGGTAATCAAATTTACTGGCCTGCATGCGCTCGTCTGCTCTGCAAATTGTTGATTTTAGGAATAATGATGTTCTGGCAAAAAGTTCAAATTTCGGTTGCTGTACTTGCGATGTGCAATGCCACTTTTCATAAATGTTTCTCAGTACAAACACAGTCACGAAAGCAAATGAGCATGGGGAACAAAACGACTGATAAATGAGATGAAAGACTCCTAGATTAACTGTGATTCAGTAAGCCGTATTGGTAATATACCTCTTCATAAAGTTCTCAGACCCAGACCAGTTAGTAAAATATTTGTTAAAATCTCTCCTGTTTAAGATTTCCTCCTTTGATACCTGTTTTAGCTACAAGACAAGGCCATATACTTCATTACAAAATTTCTGCTGGAAACCTCAACCATACGCAATGTACTAACAATGAGAAGCAACACAGCGACACATATAAAAAAAGAAGTACCTTAAAATTTGACTCCTGTCAGTTTTTGCATTAATATACTCCCATTTGCTCACTCTATTTTTAAATAATGCTACTACACTACACAGCAGGCCAGCTTCCATACATTTTAAACCATTTGTTGCTAGCTTGTCCAACACTCTCTGTTACTACTACTGTCTGACTTACCCTGACAAACAAAGTTAATCTCTCTGACCAACATTTTTGGTATCAAAGACAGTCTTACAATGAATATGATTATATAGACATTATAGAGGTTGACTAAATTTATTAAATTTGCAACGTCATTCACGTTTACGGCCAAATCCAGTGCAGCTGAGTATGGATGTGTAAAGAGAAAAATTTAAATTTAGGCCAACAGAGTAATTCGTCAAATGAGGAGCTCTGGCTCTTCTATTGGTAGCTCAGAGTAAAAAGTCGTATAAGCGCTAAACACCGATGACGATGACGACTACTGAGGCCTTTGTTGGGCATTAATGATGAGAATAGTCTTTAAGCATTGGATGTATGTTAGGTCAAGTTAAATTACGAGTAGTTAATCGAGTAGTTGGAAAATGGTTTGTGAACTGGAGGCGTACCAGAAGAGTTTGTGAGCATGTGGACATACAGGTGTGTGCAATAAATAAGCACTGTATTTGTTTGAGGACCCGCTATGAAATAACTGCAGAACGCGACATGATGGCGTGACCTTTTGAACGATAACGTGTTACTGAAAACCAGGAAGAAATCACAAAAGAGCAGATTTATCAGCCACTAGTTTTTCTTTTATACTGAAGGTCATACCAAGACAGAAGAATTATCAACGATGGAGTTTGGGAAATTGAATCCGTCAAAAGTCCATACCAAATTTCACCTGACGAAGTTTGTTCAGTAAAAGATTATCACTTTGTAGCTGTTGCGGAGAGATAAGAAGATAACAAGACTACGATAAGTGTGTGGGCGAGACTACGATAAGTGTGTGGGCGACTTCCTAGTCATGTTAGAGCCTTTAAAGCAGTATTGAAGGAAATACAGTAACGAATGCATTGGACTATACGTTGGATTTGTTTGCCTGTTTAAGAGGCCTTGTGTGTTATTGTTGCTGTTTCTAGCCAGTAGCGGGATACAACGAGCGATTATTACTAGTAGGTAGAGAGTACCATAGTGAAGATGTTTTGCTCGACGCGGGAAAGTGCCGAGCTATTGTTGTTGTGTTTGTGAATACGCCAGTAGCTAAAGGCAATGTGCAACTTTTCAGGAAGATAAGTTCTGTAGCAAGGCACGTCACGTAAAGGTGCATGTGTCCAGGTAACCGAAAGTGTACGATTTGTCTGTTCATTGTTTTGTATATGGTAGTAGCAGGTGATGCGATCATCACTAGGCAGGAGTACTCACAATAGTAAAATGATAACCTAAAAACGGGATAAATGTTGCCCATGGATGAAAAGAACTATGGGTGTTGAAATTTCGAAAACCACGTCTTAAATGATGCCCACAGTATGACATTAAAACATTTTCCAAAATTTCAAATTTCTATCCTAAGCCGTTTGGGCTGAGTGATGATTCATTCAGTCAGTCAGGGCGTTGCGATTTGTATGTAGAGATTCCTAATGCTTTGAAGTGAACTATTCGATGGCTGAGAGGTTTGGTACCGGTTCGTTTCGTGCTTAATTGGGCCACCTCTGTTAATATTCGTTTAAATAATATATTTCCGTTTGTATTAATCTGCATGAGTATTTGAAGTGGTTCCTCACTCTGATGGTCATCAGCGTTTGTTACTGTGTGTCAAAGGGTTATGCAACCAACCACAACGGACATTTCACGCAGGCATATGATCTGTTGCTATAATTCTCCTTAGCAAGGTCGTATGGTTTTTAAGGAAAATCATACCGATTTTGACTGTTAAAACATCAATTTTGAACTGTTGTCTTTTTAAGGCATTCTGAAAACTATCAGTAGTCAAATATATAAGAGGAACTTATTAAACTGACAAAAATTGAAAGTGAAAATTTTAAAGCTCCTTACGTTGGATATTGTAATAAATATAATAAAATATAGTATATAAACAATATAAAGCTGTGCCACGTTGCGTAAGATGAGTTGCTTGAAGTGTTGTGAATTTATCAGCTGTTCCATATTCAATACAGGTATAATGGATGTGGTGAAATAATGACGTAAACACTGATGTTTAAATTTCATATAGTAGGTGATGGTAACTGGATCACAACAACGGTAAAGATGTAATCATACAAAGAGTCAGCTATGGAGGCCAAAGATGTATTAGAAAATTTACAGATCAGACTTGTTATTATGCAACTTAACCTAGGTCTTCAGTGCAAAGTGGTGCTAGATCACCCGCCCACCAATTAGGTCCGCCATAAATTTCTCTCCTATGCCAACATGGTCTTCATCTCAGAGTAGCACTTGCAACTTACGTACTCGATTACTTGCTGGATGTTTTCAAACTTCTGTCTTTCTCTACAGGTTTTACCCTCTACTGCTTCCTCTAGTACCACATAAGTTATTCCCTGATGTCTTAACAGATGTCCTGTAATCCTGTACCTTCTCCTTGTCAGTGTTTTCCACCTCTTCCTTTCCTCACCGATTCTGCTCACTACCTCCCTATTCTTTACCTTATGAGTTCAACTAATTTTCAACATTCGTCTGTAGTTCCACATCTCAAATGCTTCGATTCTTATCTGTTCTGGTTTCCAACAGTGCATGTTTCACATCCATAGAGTGCTGTGTTCCAAACGTATGATTTCTTCGCAGTTACCCTCTTCGAACCTATGTTTTTTTTGTTTTTTTTCAACTTCTGTGATTTTCCTTTTTAGTGATGACCATTCCTTTACTGCTGTACTACCTACTGAACTATTCCTTATTACTGTATATGTAGCCTCAGAGAATTTCAAGAGTATCTCGTCATTCCTTAGTACTTCCCTATCCCACTTCTTTGCATATTGATCTGCCCGACTAATGTCTTGAACGTAAACCTACTCTTCATCATTACTACATTGTGATCTGAGTCTATATCCACTCCTGGGTACGTCTTACAATCTAGAACGTGATTTCGGAAACTCTGTCTGTCCATGACGTAATCTAACTGAAATCTTCCCATATCACCAGACCATTTCCAAGTATACCTCCTCCGCTTGTGATTCTTGAACAAAGTATTTGCTATTACTAGCTGAAATTTATTGCAGAACTCAGTCTTTCTCCTCTGTCATTCCTTGCCGCAAGCCCATATTCTTCTGTAACCTTTTCTTTTCATTTCATCTTCAGCTTGCGACTTCGGCATGGATATCTGAACTCTAGTTGTCGATGTTGGTCTGCTATCGATTTGAAAAGAACAACCCTATCATTGAATTGTTCACAGCAACACACTCTCTGCTCTACCTTCCTATTCATAATGAATCCTAATCCAGTTATAAATTTTCCTGCTGCTGTTGATATACTCATCTGACCAGATATCCTTATCTTCTTCCCATTTCAAGGCACTGACTCCTACTGTATCTAGATTGAGCCTTTGCGTTTCCATTTTCAGATTTTCTCTAGCTTCCCTACCTCATTCAAGCTTATGACATTCCACGCCCCGACTGGTGGGACTTTATCCTTTTGTTGGTTATTCAGTCTTTTCCTCATCGTGACCCATACCTAGGCATTCTCCTCCCATAGATCAGAAGGGTGGACTAATAGTATTTCTTTTGCTAGTGGAGAGATCATGATGACACTTTTACAATCAAAGGCCAGGTGTTCTGTGCGCATACAGTGTGTGTCTTTAATCCAGTAGTTTACATTGCCTTCTGCATCCTCATGATATTGATCATTGCTGTGTCTTCCACCTTTAGGGGCAATTTCCCAACCCAAGGACAAGAGAGTGCCCTGATCCTCTGTCCACTCCTCCAACTTCCTTGACAAGCTCATTGGTAGAATGAGGGTGACTTCATTTGCCGGGAGTTTTTGCCGCCAATGGTGATAATGAATCAAAATTTAGGAGTGGCCCATTTCGAGGCCGGGACCGACAACGTTTTGATTACTAATCAAGGACGCTACTCCTAGACCACGCTTTCTGGAATACCCCAACATAATAGGCGCAAATCAAATGAAAAACCACATTAGACTATTAACAGCTAGTGTACATATAAGTAATTTTTTTTCCTTCTGATTTTTCGGTAAACTTGTTTAATTGATGTTCTGATTTCATTTATTTTCAGTTACATGATATCAAAAATTTGTCTGTAGAAAGTACATTTCAGTGAAACGGACACTAATCACATAAAAAAAGGCTACGCAACTTCGTCCCCTATATTCCGATGTAGGTGGCTCTGCTTCTCATGTTGCAAAATAACCAGAGTATTATGCATAGACTCATGGTGGGAAACAGGTGAAAAACGAGGTAAGATACATGTCATTGTGCTGTGACATACGGTAACAAACTGTTTACAATCTTTTTACGCTGTCGGCTCACACTCCATAGCAGGTGTTGGAATCCTGTCTTCAAGGTGTTAGTAACTACAGTTCCGGCTTAAATTCAGAAAAAAGTCCGTTATACCTAAAGACTACTTTCTCGTTGAGCACTTTATCTGGCTCTTTGATTTGATTCCCATTTAATAATCTCATGATATTGGTTAAATACACTGCGCAGCTATCTGCCCTTCTCCTCCTTTTACTACAAGGATTTCGCCATCCACATTGCGTTTGTAGAAAATCACTGTGTCCGTTATCTATGGACTGCTGGCATAAATGTCTTCCAGAAGGCCAGCGAGGCAACTACCCATCCCAAGATCTTCTGTTTGCTGATACACTCCCCCATCGAATTCAAAAATAATTGTAACTCAAGGTAAACTGCAAAAGGTCTTTTAATTCTATTATTTCCCCTTTCGGCATGTCGTTATTATGCAGTAAATTATCTTTTATAATTTCAAACGTGTCTTGAATTGGGACGTTCCTATAGAGCTTAGCGACATCAAGGGAGGCTAATGCCATATCCTCTGTGAGCTGAAATTCCTTAGCTTCATTAGCAACAACTGTACTATTGCTCACACTATAGCTTTTTAAGTATTCCAGAAAGTTACTTATCCAGTTCTGCCATGGGTGCATGAGAAGCATGCTCCTATTCTCTTTATGCAACATTCTTTGTGCGTTCAAAGGGGGTAATTTAGGGTTCATAGTGACCACACTACATTTCTGTGTGAGTAGCAAGAATTGCGTCCATTCAACGTTCTCTTTAAGGGCCACGTAATGATATCCACTGGGGGTCTTTAATCCCCAGCTTTGTGTCATTTTCTGCGAAGAACTGCAAGAGTTTATGCCTACACTCTGTTGCAAAAATAAGTGGTGAAGAAGCACCCGGATCTGCCTTTATCGTCATTGCTAAATTATTACGTAATTTGCAATTTTTCCGACTGTGAGTCGAAATTTGTCACTGTCACTAGCATCCTTTTCTCTTAGTAGCTCTCTAAACAAAAATTCCCGTGCCTTTACCGCTACCTATGTTTCTTCCAAAGCGTTAAGTTTTCCCTGAGTTAATGTACTAGTGCACATATAAGTAGTTTTTTTTCCTTCTGATTTTTCGTTAAACTTGTGTAACTGATGTTGTGATTTCATTTATTTTTTGTTTCAAGTCATTATGTTAAGAAAACTGTGAATAAGTTTCAATGTGAATATTAATGTTTATGTCAAATGTCAAGTAATATAGTAATGGAATTGAAATGTAACAAATGTTGAAACTGTTGTAAGATGTTTAAAATTGTAACTGTGCGTCTGGTCCATACGTAGGCAATGTGTTAGGATATGTAGAATGCAAAACCTCGGGTGAATACCCTGTCTGTAAGGAAGCGGTAAAAGGTGGATGGCAGGCGAGCGCGGGAAAATGCGCACGGGCACTGCACGGCACAACGGGCTTAGCAGCAGTAGTAGTTGGAATTTGGCAGTGGTTTGAGCAACACCTTCTGGAACGAGGAGGCTCTCCTGGAAGACATAGCTTCACTGAGCCTCGGGTATGCCGTTCCAAAGCCCACACAGTATGGCACAATTCCGTAGGCACTAAATGGAAAAATACTGCGACGCAAAGAAGAATTAAAGTGCCGCCGATACGTCAAGAGCCATAGCTGTGGTTGTATGCGTGCTCTGTGCCTCGCCATCTCGCCGCCCGCCAACCGCCGCCTCGATACTAGCAGGTAGAAACTTTTAGTACTGTATTCGTATGGATCAGAGAGTGAACTGTGCAATAATAACCTAAATTTTGCCAGAACTTTCCCATCATTTAATTATCCTCACAACTAACCTAGACAGGGTCCTTTCCCAATGTTGTGCAATCCGAGTGTCCCAAAATGAAAATAACAATTTGTGTTAGTAATAATTATTTGCAGAACTAATTATGTTAGAATGGTCTTTAAAGAAATGATCTGTTAATGAACCAGTAAATGAATAACGAAGGTCTAACGAAGTTGAAAGATAGCTTTAATTTGATACAGTAATGAAGTTTATAATTTCGAGACAGATATAAAGGTATTTAAATGAGGAGTAAATAAGATGAAAAGAGTAGTAATTTATATACTGGAAATCTTGAACTCAGTAATCATTTTTTTAATACAGCGATCATAACAGTTTCAGGGTCCCCCCTCATTCATTAGAATTCTGAAGTGTTCTAAATTGGTTTGACCAGCAAAACTTAAAGTCAATATAAAAGTCAAAATTTATCAGTGTTTTATCTTTATCAAAATTGACATTTCGTGTGTGGCACGAAAGTGCTATTTCTAGAGTAACCTATGCCCGATTTTAATCAGATTAATAGACAGTATAAAGTTTTGTAGTGTACATTATAGTGTAGTGTTATGTATTCATGGTTCTTCCATATCAGTACAGAACGTGAAACTATCAGTTCAATAGATTTTCTGGTTCTAAAATTTTACTATATTATGCAGTGTTACTACTTGTTGTTTTGCATGAATATATACCAACTTGTACAGGGAAGAAACTCAGTTAATGCCTAATTAGCCTGGCAACCGTATTATTATCAAATTGGTAGCATCTTCTGGGTTGTTTTTGATCCATCCTGACGTGTACTTGCATTTCGAACTTACTTGACGGATCATTGTTATTACAGAGTGGATGTAAGTCTTATTTGCCACCATTCAGGTACACGCGGTCGATATCTATATGAAAATCCTTTCTCATAAGGTGAACCCCGCTCACTTACCATTGCACAGGCTTTAACGAGTATTGTGTGGAACACACAGATTACAACTTCATGTATAACTTCAGCTATAGCTGCTTCTGAAAGAGGAACGTACGGAGAAAATTCCAACCACTTATTAAGGACTGCAATCTCTTCCCTATTAAAGGAAATGTTGGCTAAGCTTACAACCCTATAAGCAACGGTATCGACCTTCTCTACATCATAAAAGACATCGATGTTGTAAACCTGCTTTCCGCACAAACGTTTAATTTACTATTGCGCTTCGAAAGTGGCTCCCTGCATTTCTCTTCCACTACTTCCTTAACTTTCTCATGGAAAATTTGTAACTGTAAATAATCCATGCTCGCTTCAGCTATAACAAATAAATATTTTTGCTTTGTCTGGCGTAAAACCATATGCATCTCTAATTTCACTTTTCAACAACTGAATTTCGGCCCTACGTTTTGCTGCCACTGAATTTTTTGTTTTACTGGGTATTAGGACCTTCACATGCACAGGTATTACACTGCATCGCAAACACTTAGGAGTGAAGTAAACCTTAGCACATGCCTTGGTCAACTGAATCTTCTTTTCCAACAAAGTGTAGGCCTCCCTTACTGCCAAACTAGGCACATATTTACTAACTTGCAACGTGCTGCAGGTGAAAAATACGTCCGCATCTCGACTTATAATTGAAATAAATGGTTGCAGCTCTATCATAAATTGCAGTGAGAAGTACCTTTTTAATTTCTTGATGGTGATTAGATTCCGACGCTGCGGCCATTTTTCAATATTAGATATGATGTGTGGTTGCGTCATGGATTTAATTTGCAAAAAAAGTATTTTTTGCACATTACAGGGCAGGATGTAAAACTATGTAAATCTGTTGTAAATGGCTAGTCTGAGGGTGATTTACTGCATGCTGGTTGCTGAGTTTGCTTTTTATTGTCTTGGAGCTTACTGCCGCATATTGTGGCTTTAGGTACTATAGTCAAATGTAACTTTCGGTCACTGTATGTAAAACTGTTTTACTAAGTTTTACATGGAAGTAAGACACTTCTACGTTAGAGAACTTAACATAAACTAATGAACTACTGTATATATGATCTGCTTAGGGGCACTCATAATGTAAATTGGCAGGTTAACTTATTTTTGGAGTGGGGGCTGCCACACACTGTTGATTTTGAGATCTATTACATAACATAATTTTATAGGAACTGGACATAAATTATGTGTAATGCATAACAGTATAACCACTGAGCGTAGCTCAAGCAATTGTAGTGTCTTCTGCAGGTGGCGTCATGTCAAGATGTAACGCACAGCACTTTGGTGTAGTTCGACCCAATGGAGACGAATGAGTGGTTTCCACAAAAACTTTTTAGTCGGACTGTTTCAAGTCTATATCAAGGTAATAGAAGAAAGAGAATGTCTCCTTTAGTCAGTAAATATTTTGTTTTCGTCGCACACTGCTCTTATCTGCCCCTAGCGTTTCACCTGGTAATTTCTCTAATACGATGTATGAGGTGTACTTATAGTTGTTCAGTCTTCCATAGTGCCGCTTTGGTCATCACTGCAGGTTTTTTTTTTTGTGCATAAGCTTTCGCCTGCATTTGTAACAGTTACCATACGGTGTGTTACTCGTAAGGCCACTATTAAAGCAAAATTACCTCGAAAAAGTTTTACACCGTACATGTACGTTTGTTTATCATAAATATATTGCAGATATGTGCCTCGTATTTTTTTTAAGACGATGTGAAAATGGATACAGGTATCAAAAACTAGTCAACATCAAAAATTAAAAATAGAGACACTTCTAAGTGCAACTTATGACAGAACTACAAGCATTTATTTCATTATAAGACAGTTTGCATACCTATTTTTCATCTGCTGCACGCTACAAAATCATTAACATATGTTAAATAAAGAGTAGAAAATCATATTCCGTCTAATACCAATTTCGTTTTCCAGTTGAGGGATAGCGAGTCCAATCACCTACTCGTTACCATAAGCGGGTCTGCCTTCTTCAAGCACAACGGTAAAAGTGACTTTTTCAACATCTGGACGAGAAGTTCCGAGAATTGGTCACTTGAGCCCACCACTCGAAAGAGTCCATATCCACTTAACTTCAGCAATGTTCCGCCACTGTCGACTCTCTATTGGCTGAAGGCCGTCGCCAACAAAACTACATCGTATGTAAGTTCTACAGAGACGATCTGAGACAATCTGATTCAGTGTGACCATCTCCCGCGGTAAACTAACATATTACAACAATATTTAAACAAAGAAATATTATAAACATTCAGTCGCACTCAGACTATTCGCTATAATTACAAATAAATGTTCGTTACTGCTCACATTATATGACAACGATTTTTCATTAAATATTGCTCACCCACCTATTTATATCTGCTTAAAATAAGCGTCTTTCATCATTCTTTTTCATGGTGGTGTCAGGTAACACATGTAATTTACCACTTTTAAACTACCATGATTTCTAAGAGTATATGTACTCATCATTCAAAACCAGTTACTGGCAAAATAATAAAATATCCCTCAAATAACTATACATTGTGACAAGACGTAAGACGTTCATGTTGCATTCGTTTTCTGTATTATAGTGGTGAATATGATGATCTGACAGGCATTTGCATACTGAAAAGATATAAAAAAGAGATGTAACAAAAAATAAGATAGATAAAGATTCATAGCTTTCAGGGACTATAGTTATAGTGGAATGATATCATAAGGGTTGTCGTTTGTTGAAATTGCATCAAGAACATAAAAGTTGTAAATTAACAGGTGTATTGTGAAAATATTTAACGCAATAATATATACTTTTGTAGTTTCGAAGATATTGGAAATATTGTTGTGTCAGTAGGTGTTCTTTGTTTTTCTAATATCGCAGACATGTTGACCTTGCTTTATTATTTGAATGTGATTTATTGTCGAATTCAAAAGTTCTGTAAGAATCCATTTATCAGACTGTCTGAAGTCCACCAGTTCTGGTGCGTTATCTCTCCGTCAATGTTTGAGGCTGCTGTCCTAGTTCGCCGTACCGGGATTTATCCATTTCCCATCAAGCCTATTCAGCCGCACGTAGGTTCACGAGCAACAGCCACCGTGGCTGACCCACCTGCAGTGAGCCCTCTAGCATTCAGAGGTACAAACTAATTCACCTCATATCAATTCTAGGCAGCATATTTGCTCTCCTATATATACATACAACTTACACTGCCAAGGTGCAGAGGGAAAAAGTAACGAATGTAGACAATGAGTATTCGCAATCATAGTACACCCTATTCATGAATCTTTGCAATGTTGTTTTATCCATTTTGTAATTTGGATGGTTGTTGTAGGCCAAAACGTTTGACACTACTTGTTTAAACAAAACCCAAACCCTTCTTCCCACTAGCTACATTGCACTTTCAGACAAATCGTCTTTCAATAAACTTCTGATCTGTGGCAGCACAACGTTCCGTTCTTTAAGTTTCTTATAATACATTTACAGAAATCTTGTTTCCATGTACAGGAAGCATTCATCATATTTTGAATATACTTTAGTGAACTGTTTCGTTATTCCAAGCTTAATGTGAAGATCAGGTAACAGTGTCTTATTCGGTTGAACAGCTGGTTGTTTTATTGTAATCTGCGAGTCGCTTTAGTACGTTTTCTTTCAGCCCATTTAGTTACTGTCAGTGCTGTCCTTGTTCCGCTGTCCCACTCACAAACCGATTTTGTATGGGTGGATTACTGACCAGACAACATGCCATCTACTTTCATATTCCCACATATTGTCCAAGAATGTACTTCATGGTTCACGTACTTCAACAAAGCCATGAGGTTTTCATACGTACCTTTGTGGTGTACTGAATGTATGGCGGTGCCTAACTTCCGTCTTCGTCATCAAGCCTTGTACCATAGTATGTGTAGTAGACACTCTTCATGAAACTGTAAATGTCCTGTCTTCGCTTAACAATTACGTAGCTACCATTAACATAAAGTAATATGTTTGGTACTTCAAACACTTGCCGGGGCTCGTTTGTAAAAGCTACATTTAACGGCACGAATACAACCTGACAACACTACAGCACGTCAACAATTAACAATAAAGTTTTTCACCTAACAACCAGAGGGGAGTGAGAAGTGTGGCCAACTACTCCGTCTTTCTAAAATAAAATATATCTTATAGTGAAATTTCATTCTGTGGAACTTTAGTTTAAATGAAAAATGAGTTGACTTGATTTGTGAAAAAAACGGCACGTTACAGAAACAAACTCATAACAAAACTGAAGTCAGCGAAAAAAGTACATCAGGAAAAGTGGAAAAAATGAAAACGTCAAAAATCACGTTGCATTGTGCTATAGATGGATTGTTCCTCTTCCTGTCCCATACAGAATTGTACCTCATTGTCTCCTAAACCGTGCTCGACAACAACTTCAAGGAAAAATTGGCGAGCATACAGCATGTTTCACACCACAATTTGTTCTTGTAGTTCTGAAACTATTTCTCAGGCATCAACAATTTACAACAAGAAACTGGTTTGTAACTTCGTAGATTTTGAAAAGACTCATTGAACCCAAAAATAATCTGAGTTATTAGTGAAATACTAAATGAATCAACATGTACGTTAAAATGTTGAACATAAATTCGGATCGTTTTGAGATTGAAAGAGCAGTGAAATATGGCGATGGACTGTCTCCATTATCTTCCAGCTGTGTTGAGAAAGAGTAATCCACGAACGGACAGAAACAAAAATCATATTCTGAACTTGACGAACCTGTCACATTAAGTGGAACCAATATACGGATAGACCACTTAGCTCTTACAAATCACCTACAGATTTTATGTCAGGATATTGAAACACAAGAAAAACAGAAAATTTTTAAGGAACAAAAGAAAGAGTACTGTCCCAAATATCGTTTGATAACACGAAATATTTGTGACAAACGTTGAAACAATCTGATACCGGAAAATGCTAAAAACTGATTATGGGAAAATGGAGAGGTTTCTCAGTTTAAATATTTAGGTTAAGCAGTTCAGGAAAGTCGCCAGGGAAAACAAGTAACAAAATTCATTGTCTCTAAAAACGCTTCAGGCTTACAAGAGACATCTGTAACAAAAGGTGCATCTTCCAAAACATTATACTGATGCACTACAGCACGGTCAACAAATTAAATTGTCCTTATCGATCTGAGAGACAGACCTTAAGCAGACAAAAAGACACCGAAGCAATTCAAACGAGAGAACAAAAATTGGTGAAGGAATCCTGAGGTCAAAATTTTACCGAAGAATAAATGAAGAAATTGTAGAGTACAGCAACACGTATTCGTATATGAAGAAACTTAGGCAAAAATTCTTCTGGATTATTAGTAGATAGAAATCGATCAGTTTAACTAAGGAGAAGGAGGAATTTTACAAAACTCGCAGTAAAGCAAAAGCTAAGACAATAAAATGGATCCGTCATGAAAGAAAAATTACGAAAAAGCCGGAATACTAGCACTAGCTGTAGAAGACAGGAGAATTCACGACTGTACATTTGGGTTTGGTAGAAAATCCCAAGAAGAAAAGTTCCCCATTGGTTGGTGAGATAGCATCAAAACGTGAAGTTCGCTAATGAAGTTCCCACTGAAACAATAGTATTAAAAATAAAACCAATAGTAAGATGCACATAAATAGGAATAAATATGTAGAGTAACAATATTCTTTATTCCATAAATCTCAAAAATTTTAATCGAAATCGCGAAGATGAGTAGAAAAACTAATTCATACCATACTACTGAACTAGAGACCTAGTACCTCCATTGTTTTGTAAACAAGCTGTTTATAATAGCGCTGAAAATACTGAGAATAAATGGCGCTGCCTAGTGGTTGTTTGCGTCATCTCAGATTTGCAGCTCGCCGGAGACGAGGTCTCTCTCGTGACGTGAAACAGAAGTGAATTCGCCCAGCAGTCTGTGTCTCCTCTTGTGGTAGTGGTAATGGAAGTTTTCCTCCTTGAGTCACCGAGACGAGAATGGGCAAATGTACTTGAGGTATTCAATAAGTAACACAAGAATTTCTTTCCTAGGCCAAATTCGGTTGAAAAAATGTGGAGTCTGTCTTGGGACATGGTGAAATATTCGTGCTTTGATCCTGTAGTTTCAAGAAGTTCCGAAGATGGCGGCGCTATACGCTGTCTTCAAAATGGCTTCTGTAACGGATGTGCGTTCCTAGCAGAGAGTTGTCTTTGAATTTCTTTTGGTGGAAAACCAGAGCACTGCAGACATTGCACAACGTCTACGAAGACCTGACAATAGTCGTTGGGCGAGACATCTGTCATCATCGCGCAAGGTCGCGCGTAGCTGTCCGATATATAATGTACCGGCCGGCCGCGCTGACATATGACTCCTGCATTGTTGGAACATGCCGACACTCTCATTCGAGGTGATCGATGGATCGCAATCAGAGACCTCGCTGCTCAGTTGCATATCTCTGTTAGAGTGCTGACACACTCACCCACCAGTAGGGGTACTCATAGGTCAAAGATCAACGGCCTGCTGGGTTCCTCGCCGCCTAACATAGGACCATAAACAGCAACGAAGGACCATTGTGTGGAATTGCTAGCACTTTGCGAAGCTGATCGTCATACTTTTAGTCAAACATTGTCACAATAAATGAAACAGTGGGTTCATCAATTGGAACCGGAAACAAAGCAACAATTCATGGAGTGGCGTCTCACGCAACACAGCCTCTGAAGAAAAAGTTCAGCCGGTAAAGTAATGGCGACAGTCTTCTGGGGCTTTGAAGGGGTTATTCTGTTTGACTTCCTCCCTCATTGTGCAACGATACACTCTGTAGTGTATTCTACTGCCTCAAAAAATTGAAGAAACAGCTTCAGAGTGTAAGTCGCCACAAACATGCAAACGAACTTCTCATTCTCCATCACAACGAGAGGCCTCAGGCAAGTCTGATCACCGCGAAAGAAACTCACAAATCTTCATTGGATCGTTCTTCGTCATCAACCTTACAATCCGAATATCGCATCATCCATCTGTCTGGCTCATTGAAGGATGGACTGCTTAGGAAGCACTACGTGGATGATGGTAAGGTAACTGATGCAGTAAGGCGTTCGCTACAGCGTCGACCAGCATAGTGGTACCGTCCGGGTACGCACGCCCGACTAGTACGGTGCCGTCAGGTCATCGCATTGAAACGAGATTATGTTGGAAAATGGCATTGTGTCGCCTAGAGAGTAGAAAAACATACGTTAAATTGGAATCCTCAATAAAACCAACCTGCCTTCAGAAAAAATTTACCACATTACATACTGAACGCATTCGTAGATGTTCGTGTGACAGAAACCATCGTGCCGTTGAATGGAGTTACAAACTATTTGGTATTCTCCTGGAAGCGAAAGTGTTCCGAGCCATTTTCTCAGCTATTTGAAAGAATCGGATAGTCGGTCACTGAGCAGTGCGCGGTTCGCGCTCATGCCATTTACTGCTCGTCATCTTGTTTTTGTAGTTCTGTCGCCTCGTTTTTTCTTTAATTAGATTTACTGGCGTCACTAGGTTGCTGGTTTGCTTGCCCGCTAGTGGTAGTAGCAGCACTTATCTACAAGTGCACTGTCGTACCATCTCTGGAGCGACCGCTGGTATTTCCGGGTCGTTGTCTGTCTGGAGTTGTTGGGAGCTCAGTCCGGAAGCAACAGCAGTGAAGTTGGAGACTGAGCTCCAGTGAGGTGCGGACAGCCAATACTCGCAGATGGCTGGCGACACACGTGAACTGTCCGACGGAATGAGCGGACGACCGTTGGTTGGTCGTGCGGTTGGTCGTCTCATCGGGCGACGTGTATTTGGTCCTTTGACAGCTTCTGGGCCTCGTCAGTTGGTCATCTTGCCGGACGTGGGTCCATTCCTTTCTTGTGCAGAGATATCGTGGGCAATGCGCAAGGGTTACCTATGCATGGGTGGGTCCGAGCCAGTGTTCCCGTGTCGCCGTGTCTCCGAATTCCGAACGGATATCCAGTTGAATCGGGTTGGAGCTTCGGATAGCCCAGACTCACCCGACACACAGAACTTCAGTGGGAACGACCTGGGTTGGTTGCTCGGTCGGTCGTCTTATCGGACGGTGTGTATTGGATCGCAGACCGCTGGATAACAGCCTCTGTGTGTCGAATTCATTCGTACTTGTTGTCTCACAGTGATTGCTTTTACGATTGTTCGAGTTCTTGTGCAACTGTGTTTACGTGGAGCAGTGTGCAGCTTCTGAGACTTCCACTGAGCAGATCAATGCTGTCTGCGTACTGGAGTAGTCAGTCGGTCGTTTGAAATAGAGCAACGAGTGTGTCGGGTGGAAGGGAAGTGATGGAATTGATTCGGCTGTTGGTTGGTTCTTCAGCCCCCTAGGTCGTATTGCCCCCCGATCGTTTCGTGTTATGCTTGGCTGCCTGTTGTTAGAGTTTCCTTCCCAGGTAGACCCTTGGAACACTTCTGAGCACCACTGTTTGTTGTTTCTGATTGTCATTTTATTTGGTCACAGGTACCGTGCCAAGCCTTCAGCCTTGTATTAATATTGTCTGTTTTATGACAGTATATGGCCTCCAGCCGAACTTCATATCACGTATTTTAAGATTAGGCCTTCAGCCGTGTTTTATGTGAAATTATTGTTGCTTTGTAGTTAGGTCTTCAGCGGCGTTTGTTTAAAAATGTGTGGCTTTAATATGTATGTCTTTGTCTGCAGGTTTCTCTTTGATTATCTTGAATTCTGAAAACGGCCTTCAACCGTGCTCTGTAAATGTTTTTCTTAAGGTTGTCGTCAATTATTTTTGAGTAATTGTTTGGGCCTTCAGCCGACAAGATACTTCAAGTTTTTCTGTTGTACTAGCTAAAAGCTTATCTTTAAAGCCTGTCTTTATTATGTTTAAATAATTTTTAATGGGCATTCAACCGAAGAATTAATTTGAATTCTCCTTAATATGGCGCCGGCCGGGTGGCCGAGCGGTTCTAGGCACTACAGTCTGTAACCGCGCGACTACTACGGTCACAGGTTCGAATCCTTCAATGGGTATGGATGTGTGCGATGTCCTTAGTTTAGTTAGGTTGAAGTAGTTCTTAGTTCTAGGGGACTGGTGACCTCAGAAGTTATGTTCCATAGTGCTCAGAGACATTTGAACCATTTGAACCTTAATCTGGCCTTCAGCCGAATTTTTTAAATGCTTGGCTTTTAAAGAATTTCCTTAGCTGATCTGAAACATTATTTCGGCCTTTAGCCGAGAAGATATTGCAATTTCACTTAAGGCCTTCAGCCGTTACTCTAAATCCTGTTGTTTTAGAAGGAATCTTTTAAACTTATTTTGGAGAAGTTACTTGGGCCCTCAGCCGTGAATTGATCTTTGTTGTCTTAAAGAGAAAACTGTGCATTGGTTTCGAGGAATGAAGTCGTGTGTCCTTGTATAACTAACAGTAACTGACCTTGGCCCCTTTCCACAACCACATCCGCTCCGTCCTGCGATACCAAGTCACAGTCACGTTCTGCCATCTGTAGTTTAGAGTTTGTGCCCAACTGTATGGAGCTACAGTATGACATCAACTTGTGGTGGCAGAGAATCACTGCGCATGTGAGTTCCCAGTCAGTTTGTTACCACATCTCGGGGAAGTGGTTCTCGATCGCTTGCAAATTTTTCCGAAACTACGTGTGATTGCTAGTTTGGGACATCTATGTTTTCTTTTCCCAAGCGAACCAAATGCTCACTTCACAGTAGTTTACCTGTCTGATATTTTGTACTATTCCTTGTTTGTTAAGTTCTTTGAACTTGTGGAATCTGATTTAAAAATTGCACTGATTCCCTATACCAGTGAATACACAATTCGCCCACTGACTTTATTGGCGGGAAATGAATTCTGTACAACATTTTAAAAGAAATGATCATTCAGTATCTTTTGTATTTCTGTTTAGAATGTTAATCAGCTTGCCACAGTTGACAACGACTGCACGATTGTTGTTCAAACTATCATTCAGTGGGGTGTGTACCTGTTTGAATTGTCCGAGGTTGGCCGGCCGCTGTGGCCGAGCGGTTCTAGGCGCTTCAGTCCGGAACCGCGCGACTGCTACGGTCGCAGGTTCGAAGTCTGCTTCGGGCATTGATATGTGTCATGTCCTTAGGTTAGTTAGATATAAGTAGTTCAAGTTCTGGGGAACTGATGACCTCAGATGTTAAGTTTCCACAGAACTCAGAGCCATTTGAACCATTTTTTTGTCGGAGCTTGTGTGCTATACAAAAGCCTTGTCTGAGCTGTTAATCAGTTTTGGCTGGCTGTTTTATGATCTTGTAGGCTGTGTTTCTTGTATGGGCTTTGATTGCACACATGTGTGCATATCTAAATTAAGTTGTTGGTTTGTGCTGCTCAGAGTCTGGAATGAATAATGGCTTCGAATGTTTCGGCAGTAAGTGTGATTACAATCACGCATCTGGTACTGGTTGTGAGAAAATCGTATGTTCGTTATCGCAGTTATTCCATTTGGCCCAGTGGGTATCTTGGGCTGTTAAATGCAATATCTTACAGCTAGATTTGTTCCGATTATACCAGCGATAAATCACCGCTAATGTTCTGCGAGTATCAAGACCTTCGCCTCAAGCTTGTGTTCTGTTGTCAATATTGACCACGTCATAAGCGTGTGTGGTTACAAATTTCCCCGGTGTATACCGAAAAGGTAGACAAGTTACAGCTTGTGGCAGCTTCGTATAAAAGTATTACCATACGATGGGTCGAATTGATATCGTACGACGAACGGCTAATGCCTTAATAGAAGTGATGCTATTGTCAATACAGTTAATAAACGGTGAGTGAGCGGTCTGGGGTAAGAGTCAGCTTGGGTGGAGCTTAGTGAGTGGTCGCTAGAGTGTCTACTAATTCATAGTAACTTTCATTACTAACAAGGTAGTATCTGTGTTAAGTTACCTAGCATTGATACATTTTGTTAACTGTGATCTGTGATGGCAATTTAACCTGCTCGTTAACCAATACCACTAGGTGGTTTTCTTTGTGTGGGGCTGCATGTACCGATTCTACGGACATTAATAATTACCAGATGTATGATTACGAAATGACCTGCATTGAATGTTCAGACATTTAATATTAACTGATGCCAATATTTTATTTACTTGGGTGTTTAATTAATTGCGATTAATGAATGCATTTATAATGAAGTATTAAATTGTTAGTCGACTGCATGTTTTATTTAGAGTGCTCTAAATATGAATGTTGCCATTCAGTTGTGTTGTTGATTAGAGTGAGAAGGTAGTAAAAACATTCTTGTTTATATACTTTTTTCATAGAAAAATCACTTCTGCCTTCCCGGTGGGGCGGGGGAAGGGGGGGGGGCGGGGGCTGGGGAACCCTGAAGACGTCGTCGGATGGTCGAATTTCTCGTCAGATTCCGTAGAAGCAAAGTTTTGTTGATTTTCAGATTTTACATTGAAGAACTGAATAAAAAAGATAGTTTTCAACACAACAAACTCTCACACACAAAATCCTAGCGCTCCGCTCCCCATAGTGTGTCCCACAATACTAAAAGTTCTTATACAGTGTTGCTGAATGAGGAAATACAATACGGTATCGCGAACAACGAAATTTAATCAAACATCCAATAAAAATAATGGCAGAAGAATTTTTTTTATTATAAAGTGAAACAGTGTGCAACCTCTTTGGTGACTGACATTTGAGCAGTACACTGTCAACCGTTTTCACTAACAGTATCAAGACTGACCTTTATTTTACGATGTTATATAAAAAATTAACGTAATATGATCTACAGTAAATACGTGCGATACCCTTTCTATTACACAGTCTGGAAGGGTACACTAACTCAATTACGCAGGAAAGAATTCTCGTGAGCCACTCCGTGATGATAAGCCAGGGCTCTGCTGTGACCAATAAATTACCCGTGGTTGTGATAAAACGGCAGACACACGGCACAGGCACCTGTGGATACGCACCATGGGAGACTTTATACGGCTTTACGGTGATAGTGTTTAAAAACCGCACCTGATTAAGCTGGTGATGTATGGCGTTCCTACAGATTTTCCAGTTCTAATGAACGTGGGAATCTTCCCAATTTAAATGCGGATGAGGACATGTGCGAATCCTGTAACTCGATTATAAATCACCTTGTGACATAGTAAAGCTCCAGACTTCATACATCCCAGTGCAGAAGTGAAATCATTAAAGCAACAGTGCAAAATGCAAGCAACTTTTGTATATTTTTGTACAGACATATCCGAAATAACTGTAATTAGACCAGACAGCTACGATTCTATAAAATTATTCATCAATAAATTATATTTTAAAACTTGATCTGCCAAATTCAGTTGCTTTTTAGCGTGATTCTAGGTAGAACTTGTTTTGGATTTTGGAAGTGATGTAATTTTGGAACAGGTATAGAGGAAGTTTCGAAATCTTTGCATTGTTCCTACTATGGAGGTGACTTTGAAAATATTTCGTCAGATCTTCTGTTCTTTATAGAATTTCATTCCTCCTAATCGGGTTCTGGTTGCCTCATATTTGATAATTTGTGAACTTCTTGATAGAAACTACTAACCAAAAGATAAAACACAGAAAGCTCTATTTCTAATTTTCTCCCATTGTGTGATTAAACTCCCATTATTATTTTCAGTGACACTGATGTTGTTCGTATTCATTATTGGTTCACAAGGAGCCGCTGAATGTCGTGTATTTGTGGTTAGTTATTTTTATCTGCTAGAAATATATTTTGGTAATGTATTTAGGTTCGTGGTTTTTGTATAACTGTAGAAGTCAGTCAACACGTTAAATTAATCTATTGATAATAATCAGTGACCAAATCAAACAAGAGTAGGCAATCGTTTGAAAAGCCATTTATATTGCGTTTGGTCGATGGCAAGGACGTTAGTCACAAAGTGTCTCTATTTATATCTCATAAAGTAACAAATTTTTATTAAATTTATTCGAAAGTTCTCCAGTAGTTCTCAACCGGAGTATTATTTAGGATTAAATTTAATGCTGTATTTATATCCTGTAAAGTTCACTTTTGCATGTTTGCGTGATATAACATTTCTAATATCCCATCAAAGGAAACATTATTGTTTAATTTTTACTTTAATAACTTTTACTTACTTCTTTGCTAACATTCCAATACACGTACAGTGATTCTTCTACGTTTGCATCTTATACCTCATGTTATTTCTTCAGAAAATTTTGTCTCTTCCGCTCATTTAACCGATATTAAGCAACTTCCTTGTCAGGCAAAATCCAATTCCGAGTTATAATGACTCGAAAAAACCCAAGAAGTTTCATAACTGTAATATCGATGTACAACATATTTTTATTCTTAGTTTCCCTTACTCTTTGTTCGTGTTAAAATGTATCCTTCACGGTCTAGTGTGATACTACCATCAACACTGCAAACATTTAATGCTACTAACCAGTACTAATTGCATTTTGCGCAGAAAATTTTAAACATTTCATAGTAACTGAAGTATGAAGGTTACAAATAATGCTAGTATATCAGCAAAGAAACAGTCCATGTGCTGCAGCAAAATGTCGTTGTACATCCGTTTTGTGTAGAACAGACAACCACCACCTTATTTACTACAACTGATACGTCACACAGGACTCTACTAACAAGTACTACTACAATGCTGCTAAGAGACAAAGATAAGATACATATTTCTGGCATATGATAGTGACGACTACACTAAAAGATGGCATTAACGACTGTTACATGCGCAAGTATCAAGAGTTACTTACATAAAACTACGAATCTGCAAGTGACATACAATCCTGGTTCTTCTTGATGTAACGGCTGTTTAACGGCTCGCAGTGAAATTCTTTTCTTCCCACAGATGAGATAGGCATTTAGCGAGACTAAATGGTTGAGATATGGACTAAGCAAATTCCGTGCTTTATTCTTTGCGATGAAGAAAGATCTATATAACGATCTAAAGGTAGATTCATTGACGACACAAAGAAGCAAGCAGTCTAAACCGTTGTTTCTGATGTATGGATATGGTCTATATCTGCGGTGAATGATACTTGTTTGCCGATATGCACACTCATAAACCAAATCATTACAATCTTTGGCCAACGTGACACAGAATGCTACCCTGTGGCGTCGAGGGCTAATGGTGCTGTAGGAGAGAACATGAGTTGAACAGTGGGAATGGCGAATCATTCTAGCAACAATACTCACAGCGGATAGGGAAATCCACTGACAATCGACTCCGAAAAGGGGCTGACTGCTATGGCCCAGTGTCCAGGAGCGAGCATTTAGGAAACCGTGAAGCTTGTAGGCTTTTCACGTGATCCTGTCATGAGCATCTATGGAAAGTATTTTAAGGAGGGAGAAACCACAGGTAGGCGACAAGGTGTTGGGTGTCCACGCACATAACAGAACGGGATGGTCGGAGGCTAGTCTGCTCTGTAAAGCAGAATAGGTGGCCATCTTCAGACACGTAACGACAGACAGCAATGCAGGTTCAGGTACAAGCGCACTGGAACACATCGTTTAGCGTACATGACACTCCGTAGCCGACAGCTCCTACATGTTCCCACGTTTGTCCAGAGAGGACAATTACGATTGAAATTTTCATGAGATCGTTGACATCAGACTGTTCATCAGTGAATAAGTGTCACTTTGTCGGATGAATCACGATATTTGTCAAACCAGATGTATGCCGATGATCGGATACGCTGTCATCTGCTACCAGCTACTCTTAACTTCCACCACGCCTCGGACGCAGACAGTGAGAGCATTATTATGCTCCAGGAACTTACTGCTGAGCTTCTATGGGACCTGTGGCAGTAATCGAGGGCACCATGACAGCTAGGAGCTACGTCAACGCTACTGCGAGTTCCACCTTTCTTAATGATACCCCCGACAACGATGGCATCTTCATGTGCGATAGCTGTCCATGTCACAACGTGTCGCGCGGCCCCTCCCGCTGGAGGTTCGAGTCATCCCTCGGGTATGGTTGTCTATGTTGTTCTTACCATAAGTTAGTTTAAGTAGTGTATAAGTCTAAGGACTGGTGACCTCAGCAGTTTGGTCCCATAGGAATTCACACACACACACAACGTGACAATCGTGCTACAGTGGTCTGACAAGGGAACCTCCCCATCGCACCCCCCTCAGATTTAGTTATAAATTGACACAGTGGATAGGCCTTGAAAAACTGAACACAGATCAATCGAGAAAACAGGAAGAAGTTGTGTGGAACTATGAAAAAATAAGCAAAATATACAAACTGAGTAGTCCATCTGCAAGATAGGCAACATAAAGGACAATGATAGCTGATGAGCGCCGTGGTCTCGTGGTTAGAGTGAGCAACTGCGTGAACGAAAGGTCCTTGGTTCGAGTCCTCCCTCGAGTGAAAATTTTACTTTCTTTATTTTCGCAAAGTTACGATCTGTCTGTCCATTCATTGACGTCTCTGTTCACTGTAATAAGTTTGTGAGTAGCATGATTCACGTTCATGTCTTGGGCACTAAGGTCGTCTGATCCGAACCCGATGGGACACATCTTGGACACTCCAGTTCCGCGCCCACAAACCAGTGGATCGTAATTTACAGTCATTGTGAGACCTTACTTCCTGTACTAGAGATTTCTGTGATCCTACCAGGAATTTGCTGAATCTATGCCGCTTAGTACTGCTGGTAGCCTGCGTTCTAAATGTGAACTAATACGCTATTAACTATTTGGTCACATTTTGAGTCATCATTGTCAGTACACTCCGTCTTCAGGCCACGAGTGGCCTACCGGGACCACCCGACCGCCGTGTCATCCTCGGTGCAGGATGCGGATAGGAGGGGCATGGGGTCAGCACACCGCTCTCCCAGCCGTAAGATGGTATTCGTGACCGAAGCCGCTACTATTCGGTCGAGTAGCTCCTCAATTGGCATCTCGAGGATGAGTGCACCCCGAAAAATGGCAACAGAGCATAGCAGCCTGAATGGTCACCCATCCAAGTGAGGACCACTCCCGAAAGGGCTTAACTTTGGTGATCTCACGGAAACCGGTGTATCCACTGCGACAAGACCGTTGCCTGTCATTGTCAGTGTGATCTGAATTAATTGCAGTAATGACAGGCATGCACTGCCAAGCTCTGTAAGTATATTAGTGACTGATTTCATATTATTGCAGGTTAAAGAAAAGTTGTATGGGAAAGTTTTGAAACGACATACTTGTACAGGCTGTAATATTGTCCTCTGTTTAATGAGAATTAGTTACACGAATCGCACTGAGGCAGTACAAGAATGAGTTAACAGTGAGCTGTGTGAAGAAAAAAAAAATTACGAACTTAGACAACCAAGATCACTAAGTATTCTAGAGACTAGTTACAAATTACTGCACGTCTTCAGAAAACATGTATAGAGGATTTTTGCTATAATTTTCCTGAATGGGCTAGTATATTGTGTACTGTTCAATGAAAATTGTTTACTTGATCCTACAAGGCCAAACGATAACTCTGAGCATTGTGATTTGTAAGTCAATGTTTGGTGACAAAACTTTTTTAGTCTGACGAAACAAACGTCTAAATGAAATTGCATGTGAAGAAGGAAGATGTGGACGCTAAGAAGCAACACTAGGACTTCAATGACTACTTTATAAAACGTTGTCATGATCTGGGAAGTTTACCTGAGTCATACTGTCAATCTATGACGCATTTAAAGCAGAAAAGTGTGGTCCAGTCGCAGTATTTATTAATGTATTAATTCCTATGACCAGTTTCGGTCAGAGAGATTATCTTCAGACCAGAAGTTTCCCGCTGACTTATCGAGCCCGATCACGGAGCTGCTGTGACTACAAACGGGTAGCAGTCTCCAAATTGGTGAATGGTGTCTGTTGTTACTTCGGCATCTCGTGAACCGGCTCAGAAAGTTATCAGGAAGTTGCTGCGTGAAGATGGTCGCTTTGATCTAAATCGGTTCCCAGAATCAATAAACGAATAGTTACAGTGATTTGAACTCTCCTTTTTTGTTACACTGTTAAATATGATCGCTGTCGTTCCACTACGACTTCGGAAGTTATATGACCTAGTTACCGTGACCAGGCGACTACTGAAAACAGAATTTAAACAAAAGGCAAACTGCAGTTTCCATGCGTTCATGTAATCTTTTTCAAATATATAAACGCTGTGGAGCAATATTTGCCCAAAGTTTGACGAATTGTATCTGTTATTTCAATTACTGATGGTGTTTTAGGAAGTAGTGTATGTCAAACATAAGCAGATTTTAGTCGCAGAGTACAAGATAATGAAACTGTTGGTTTGAACTAAGACTTTAGGGCTATTCTGAATTTAATAATCAGTTAGAATGCGGAAGATACTTTGTGTAATACAACTGTAGTGTGTTCAGTATCGTTTAGTACGATTTTGCTCTTTATGCTGGTTTTTGGAATTACCCAGTTAAGCAATATTTAGATTCTTCTTTTTGTCAACCGTTTTCTGACTCTTTCTCTCCTGTGTCAATCTCTGCATAACAGAGTAGTACTTGTACTCTACGTTGAAATCTTTCGTTCCATATATTTCAATGACTGTCTTTCCTCACAGTACTTACCCTTTACAGCTTCCTCTAGTATCGTAGATGTTTATTCTCTCATGTACTAACAAATGTGTTACCATCCTACCCCTTCTTGTCAATGTTCTTCACATCTTAATTTACTCGATGATTCTGCAGAGAACCAACCCTTTTCTCATCAGTCTACATAATTTTCAACATCCTTCTGTAGCATCAGATTTTAAACCATTTCACTCCTGTCTTTTCTTCTTTAGCAACGGCTCTTCATCCACTCCCACACAGTTTTCCGTCCAAAAAGTGCACTGGCAGAAATTTCTTTCTCAAATGAAAATCAGCAGATTTCCTTTGGTCAGAAATGCCATCTTTGTCAGTAGCAGGCTGCTTTTGATGGCCTTCTTGCTTCCACCGTAACGCATAATTTTGCTTCCAAGGTAGCAGAATTTCTTAGCTTCATCTGCTTTGTGGTTTTTGATTTTGATTTTAAATTTATCGCTAATCTCATGTCTGCTAATTCTTACACAGTACTCTTCCGCTCTCTCTCAATCCGTAGTGGTGCTCATTACACTGCTCATTCCATTGATATGTTGTGCATCTGTCTTTCAATCAAAATGTTAGTCTCATTGGCGAATCTCATCAGTGAAGGCTTTCTACTGTGAATTCTAATCCCACTCCTGATAAGTTTTTAAATTCAGTCTTTGCTTCTTCGATGTTAATTTGAACAGTAAGGACCAAAAAGTAATATTTCAGTTATTGCCTTTCTAAAAGGATCGCTTTGTTGTTGATCTTCCATACTTATCTTCCCTTCTTTTTTTTAATACTCGTCTCCGATATCCACTTTTTTCTCTAGTTTTAACATTGTAATGCCTCTTGCTTTCTTAATTCTGAAGCCTTTACTTATATTTTCAGCGAAGGTCCTTCCGAGGAGCACACCTGTTCCGATTTCTTTGCATTTTTCCTCCAGCCATTTCGCCCTAGATTCACAACACTCCCTATTAATTTCATTCCTCAGTGATTCATTATGCTGTATTCACGTTATTTCCCCAAAATCATAGTTCTGCCTTGTTTCGTAAGTAAACTGAAAATTTTCATCATCCCTTTGATACAGTATGTTAAATAAGCCCTTTGTAACAATTCTGACGAGCATAAGGTGTTTGCATCCTGTTACGTGAACGATAATGCTTTGTGTCTACAAAAATTTTGTGTGGAGCTATTTTTTCTGAGATTAAACGAACTCTGGCCCTTTTTTTAAAAAAAAGATATTGCCGTTTTTAGTTTTTGTCCATTATAAGCATTCATAGCTCGTGCTCCAGCTCTAAATGAAATCATCGTTGACGAGTTGTTTAAACGACCTCGCCGACCGATGATTTAATTTCAGTATACCTCCTTCTATGAGCACTGCCATAAAAGACACTCTATAGATTTACGAATGTCGGTAAAAAGAGCGATTACCACTCATTGTTTACAAGTATCAATAGCGGATTTAAAACTTAAGGCTATGTAGAAAGTAGACCATATAAGTCGTCTTTGCAGCCGTCTCTTACAACTTTGTTATGAATGAAAACACACACGACACCGGTGTAATGCTGGTAAAACCTTTTCGGGATATCTTCCGGGTATTTATTATCTTGTTTTAAAACAAGTTTTCGGTTGTTACGCCTTCATTGGTACAATGATAAATAGGTATCGCTGAGAAATTTTTATAGCATCAAAGATTTTGAAGTAGTACAACTACAGAATACCTTAGTTGGTTTCCTAGCATTACAGTTGTTAATGTTTGATTTACCACTAACACGAGAGGCAATATGTCTGTGGAAATGCTGCTGATAACTGTTGAACGTAGATAAAATATGTGATGCACTAAATAATAAATAACATAACAAATTGTAACAATTTTTCTGAGAAGAAAGCAGATTGACAATAAACTTTGTTGTCATGTTTCATGGTAGTGGATGAACAAAATAAAATGTGAGAGTTGATTTCGCAGGATGGGGCAGAACAAGGGTACGATTAAAGAAATTAAAATTTTAAAACATTTTCTTAAAAAAAACACAATTGACTGTATAACGGCTGAATGTCTTATCACAAAAAATTCCACAATTTTTTGGCCACAGGCCACCAACAATAGTCTGAAACAACAAACGGCTGAAGGTCTACATTAGAATTCCGAAGAACAATTCCAAACAGCACGTATTAAGGTAAATACTTCGTTTTAAAGCAATCTGTAACATCCTCATGCGGGTTCGGGGATAAGAATAGGCCCGAGGTATTCCTGCCTGTCGTAAGAGGCGACTAAAAGGAGTCTCAAGCGTTTCGGCCTTTATGTGATGGTCCCCTGTCGGGTTTGACCTGCGTATCTCAAAATTCTTCCGAAGAGCGAGCCGATTGAGGAAGGGCGCCTTACTTGGTGCATTCCGTCCATCGTGCGTAGAGACCTTTCGCCAGCTTATTCGTCGTACATTGCAGTCCTGCCCGCTCTCTATCTCTTGAGCATGGATACGATCTTGCGTGCATTTTCCGCCATGTAGTGTGTGCAGTGCCGCTTTCTGCACTGGCGACGAACATGGGCTACTTGTCACCTAATATCCAGCACTGTAGCCAGTCCATGGTGGTGGGGTCGCCATGTACCCTGTTGGTTGTAGCCCCCTGACAACACAGGGATCTCCCCATGTATGCCAAGGAGTAGATGCCTATCTCCCTGGGACATCGGGACTCCCGGCAATGGCCATCCTGCCAGGTGGCGCTTTTTGAGGCCGGGTGGCACCCGTGGGGAGGGCCCTTGGTCGGACTGGATGGCATCAGGGCGGATGACCCGCAATGAAGCGTGGTACATAATCTCTCGCTGGTGGCCAGCCGCCAGCAGTCTCTAAGCGTTCTCGGGCTCAATTTAACGCTCAGAAATACGATCCCAAAACGTTCCGCTCCCTGGCCACACCGTGGGAGGAGCGTAAGTCTCAGGATGGCAGTGACAGTTATTCGCCCCGGTGCCTAGTTTGTACGAGAGCTGATGGGGAGTCTTTCATGTCCACAAAGCCTCAGTTCTTCGTAGAGCATTTAGAGGACAAGTTCGGGGAGGTGGAGGGCTTGTCCAAATTGAGCTCTGGGTCAGTCTTGATCTAAACGGCATCCTCTGCCCCGTCACGACGCTTACTTGCTTGTGACAAGTTGGGGGATGTTCACGTTACCATCACACCCCATAAGAGTTTAAATATGGTCCAGGGTATTATTTTCCACAGGGACCTACTTTTGCAGTCTGATGACGAGCTGCGCGCCAATTTAGAGCGTCAAGGTGTTCATTTCGTCTGGAGCGTTCATGGGGGTCGGAAGTAAAATCAGGTTGCTACCGGTGCCTTCATCTTGGCCTTCTAGGGTGATACATTACCGGAGAAGGTGAAGGTGATGTCAAGCCCTATATCCCAACCCCCCCACACCCCAATGCAGTGCTTTAAGTGCTGGACGTTCGGCCATATGTCTTCCCGCTGTACTTCCAGCCTCACATGTCGTGATTGTGGATGCCCATCACATCCCAATACTCCATGTGCCCCGCCACCATCTGTATCAACTGCGGAGAGCATCATTCACCTTGCTCGCCAGACTGCAGGATCTTACAGAAAGAGCGAAATATTATGGAATTAAAGACCCTGGACTGACTGACCTATACTGAGTCTAGGTGGAAATATGAACGACTACATACTGTATGCATGACATCTTCCTATGCCACTGCTACAACAACCGTGTTAGCCCCATCAGTTCAGCGAATTCCAGCCACATCGTCGAGCCATACAACTTCACATGGCTCTTTGCCCATGGGGGTCACTACCAATCCTGTTGCTCCTGTGTCACCTATCTCGGGAACAACATCCCCCCCCCCCCCCCCATCAACACCACCACTTATCGGGGACGTCCATCCTCGCTTCTAAGCTGGAGAAGCGTCCACCTTCCTTGGCTCCTCTCGCTCGCAAGGGGTCCCTTGGGTCCTCCCTTCCCAGGTTTCCACAAGCAGGAGGGATGACGCCTGACAGTGGCATAAGTATCCACCTGCTGTTTGTAGGGCTTCACGATCCTCCTCAGGCCTGGAGAATGAATCGGTGGAGCCCTCCCAGCCTTTGAAACCCAAGGAACAGCGGCAGAAGTCCAAGAAAAAGACCTCTAAGAGGAAGGAACTTGCACCCATCCCACCGCTACCTTCAAGCTCTGTCTCAGGATGAGGTGGAGATCCTGGAGTCCGCTGAGGACCTAGATCTCGCCGGTCTCTCAAACACAATGGATAGCACTTGGATATGTGCTCAATCGGTGGCAGCAGGTGATCCAGCGGCGTAATTTGCCTCCTCGGTTCCTTCACGCCTTTCTCGGAAAATGGACAATGTCATCCTCCAGTGGAACAGCAGCGGTTTTTTCCACCATCTTTCTGAGCTCAGACACCTTCTCAGCCTTCGCCCTTTCCTCTGCATTGCCCTTCAAGAAACTTGGTTTCCGGCGATTCGAACCCCTGCCCTCCGTGGCTATCGGTGTTATTATAGGAAATGGGCAACTTACAAAACGGTATCTGGTGGCGTCTGCATCTATGTCCTTCACTCCCTTCACAGCGAAACTGTCCCTCTACAAACACGTTTAGAGGCTGTTACTGTACGGATGTGGACGCCTCAGACTGTTGCTGTCTGCAGTCTGTATCTTCCACCAGATGGTGATGTCCCGCAGCATGTCCTGGCTGCACTGATAGCCCAATTACCACCACCTTTTCTGTTGCTGGGCGACTTCAATGCCCATATCCCTCTGTGGGGTGGATCAGTGACAACAGGCCGAGGCAGCACCATTGAGCATGTACTGGCACAGCTCGACCTTTCCCTTTCAAATGATGGTGCCTTCAAACATTTCAGTGTGGCGCATGACACATACTTAGCCATCGACCTTTCGATCTGCAGCCCTAGCCTCTTACCATCTATCCAGTGGAGTGTGCATGACGACTTGTGCGGTAATGACCACGTTCCGATCTTTCTGTCACTGCCACAGCGTCACTCTTCTGGGTGCACATGCAGATGGGCTATGAATAAGGCTGAAAGGGGCTTGTTCTCCTCCATTGCCACTATTGAGCCTCTTTCCAATGACGCCATTGATACGGTGGTTCACTCGGTAACCACTGTCATCGTAACTGCCGCAGTATCTGTCATTCCCTGTTCTTCTGGGTCCCCTCGGCGAAGGACTGTTCCTTGGTGGTCGCCTGAGATCGCTGAGGCGATTAAAGATCGCAGGCGGGCGCTCCAGCGTCACAAGTGGCATCCCTCATTAGAACATCTCATTGAATTTAAATGGTTCTGTGCACGGGCCTGCCGCATCATTCGCCAACACAAGCAGGAGTGCTGGGAAAGATATGTCTCTACAATTTGAATCTGTACCTCTCCATCGCAGGTTTGGGCCAAGATCAGGCGACTCTATGGCTATCAAACCCCTGTCAGCGTCCATGCACTCTCACTGAATGGAGCAGTTTGTTCTGACACCGACACCATTGCAAACCGCTTAGCAGAGCATTTTGCTCTGAGTTCCGCTTCTGCAAATTACCCACTGGCGTTCTGCTCCCAGAAAGAGCGGTTAGAACGCCGGAGCCTTTCATTTCACAGACGCCACCCTGAATCCTACAATGTCTCGTTCAGTGAGTGGGAATTCCAAAGTGCCCTAGCCGCTTGCCCTGATACAGCTTCCAGGCCAGATCGCATCCACTGTCAGATGCTCAAACACCTCGCGACGGACTGCCAGTGACGCCTCCTAGACCTTTACAATCGTATCTGGGTCGAGGGTGAGTTACCGTCGCAATGGCAGGAAAGCATAGTAATACCCATTTTGAAACCTGGCAAGAAACCACTGAAGGTGGACAGCTACCGCCCCATTAGTCTCACCAAAGTTCTTTGCAAGTTGCTCGAACATATGGCGAGCCAGCAGTTGAGTTGGGAACTCGAGTCTCGGGGCCTTCTGACTCCATCTCAGTGTGGGTTCCGTAAGGGCCGCTCTGCCTCCGATAATCTGGTGAGTCGGGAGTCGGCCACCTGTACGGCCTTTGCCCGCCGTCATCACCTCGTCGCTGTCTTGTTTGGAATGCGGAAGGCATACGAAACGACATGGCGACATCACATCCTCTCTACGCTTCATGGTTGGGGTCTTCGGGGTCCACTGCCGATTTTCATACGAAATTTTCTGTCGCATCGTACCTTCCGTGTGCAAGTTGTGGCCTCCCATAATTCCCCCCAAGTTCAGGAGAACGAGGTACCGCAGGGATCTGTCTTAAGTGTCTGCCTGTTTTTTAATTGCAATTAATGGGCTCTCTGCGGCGGTGGGAACGTCTGTCTCAGCTTCCCTGTGTGCTGACGACTTCTGCCCATACTATAGCTCCATTGGCATTGCAGCTGCTGAACGTCAGCTGCAGGGCGCTATCCGCAAGGCGCAGTCTTGGGCTGTAGCGCATGGCTTCCAGTTTTCGGCTGCCAAGATCTGCGTTATGCATTTCTGCAGGGGACGCACTGTTCACCCTGAGCCACGGCTTTATCTTGACGATGAACCTCTTGCTGTGGTGGAGGCACATCGGCTTTTGGGTGTGGTTTTTGATGTCCGGTTGACTTGGCTCCCTCATATTCGGCAGCTTAAACAGATGTGTTGGCGACATCTTAGTGCTCTGCGTTGCTTGAGCCACACCTTCTTACGGCCCTACCAGGTGTTCATTCAGTCCCGTCTGGATTATGGGAGCCTGGCTTATGGTTCAGCATCCCCTTCTAAGTTACGGGTGCTGTAGCCTATCCTTCACAGCAGGATCCGGCTTGCCAATAGAGCTTTCCGGACCAGCCCTGTGAACAGCATGCTCGTGGGGGCAGGTGTCCCTCCACTGCAATTACGGCGCCAGCGTTCACTGGCTACACACGTTTGTAGCTTGCCCGGGCATCCCAATTATCATCTCCTGTTCCCTCAGTCTGTCGTCCATCTCCCAGGACGTCGGCCCCGGTCGGGTTGTACGATCGCAGTTCGTGTCAGAGAGCTTCTCTCCGGGCTTGTGGTTTTCCCTCTTCCACCTCTTTTCCAGGCCACTCTGCGTACACCCCCATGGTGTGTGCCCCACCCATGCCTCCAGCTCCTATTGCACAGGGCCCGAAGGACTTGGTCCCTCCTGAGGCCCCTTGCCGCTGCTTTCTTTCCATCCTTGCTATGTATCAAGTCTCTGGCGTTGTCTACACTGACGGTTAGAATGTTGCTGGTTGTGTCGGTTATGCTCTCACTCTAGGATACCATTACCAACATCACTCATTGCCGGCTGGCTGCAGCGTTTGCACTCTTGAGCTGGTAGCCATCTCTCGTGCCCAAGAGTGTATCCGCTCCTGCTCAGATGAGTCCTTCGTTATCCGTAGCAACTCCCTCAGCGATTTACGAGCTATTGACCAGTGTTTCCCTCACTCTAACCTGGTGACAGTTATCCAGGAGTTCCTCCATACTCTTGCCCGTTGCTGCCGCTCTGTGGTCTTTGTGTGCACCCCTGGACATGTCGGCATCCCGGGCAACGAACGTGTTGACATGCTGGCCAAACAGACTGTTGGTGCACCAGTCTTATCGATTGGGCTTTCGGAGAGTGACCTCAGGACAGTTTTGTGGCAGAAGGTACTTCACACCTGGGGTGAAGGATGGCGCACCCTACCTTCACCAAACAAACTTCGAGCCGTCAAGGAGGCTACCGATGCGTGACGCTCCTCCTTCCGGGTCTCTCGCAAGGAGTCTGTTGTCCTCTGATGGCTGTGCATTGGGCACACCCGGATGACGCACAGCCACTTATTGTGCCATGAGGACCCACCCCTATGTCGCTGCTGATCCGCTTTGATGGTGGTCCACATTTTGTTGGCGTGTCCCTTTTTAACCGCGCTCAGGCAGACATTTGCGCTGCCAATACTCTCCCTGCACTTTTAACAGATGGCACTGCCATGGCACGCTTAGTTTTGCGTTTTATTCGTTCAGGAAGCTTTTATCACTTGATCTATGTGTTTTCCTTATTTTGTGTTGAGTCTGGCCTTTGGCCTACGATTTTAGACTGAGTATTTTAGTGTGTTTCTTGGTGGTTGGCTTTTCCTTTTTGGTCTCTATGGTCGGCCAACCACTGTCACACTCTGTGTGATTTTAATTCCCTTTGTCTGGTCTCTGTTTGAGTCTTTCTTGTCCTTTGTCGTCTCTTGTCTTCTCTATTGTTCGTTTTTATTCTTTGTGGTTGTTTGAAGGTTTTGGAAAAAGGGACCAATGGCCTTAGCAGTCAGGTCCCTTCAATCCCTCAACCAACCAACCAACCAAATTGTAACGCTTCTGACGGCCTTATTACAAAAGAAATGAATTATTACTATGCTGAAGGCCTTATTATACAAAAATTGAACTGTTACTCGACTGAAGGACACAAACAATTTCAAATAACAAACGCTGAGGGCCTGAATTAGAAGTCAGGAAAACAATTTCAAATAGCCCGTATTAAGATAAATACTTCGATTAAAAAAAAAAAAGAACTGTAACATGGCTGAAGGTCTTATTATAAAAGAAGTGAAATTATTCCTCAGCTGAAGGCCACAAACAGTTTCAAACAAAAAATGGCTGAAGGCCTGAATTAGAAGCCAGAAGAAGAATTCCAAATAGCACACGTCTCATCAAATACCTTGCTTTTAAAACAAGTCTGCTTTAAAAAAAACCTAGTGTAATACGGCTGAAAGCCTTATTATGTAAGAAGTGAAATTATTTCTCGGCTGAAAGTCACACCAACAATAATTAGAAATTTACAAATATCCTTAAAACGAACATCACAATCTAAGGAATCAGGACAAGCGGATTTCGGCAAGTGTTCGAAGGGTTGACCTGGGGAGGTAACTCAGACATAAGGTAAATTGAGACAGGCAGCCAAGAGTTGTACTCACGTAACAGGATGGCAACTCAAACAAGGGCAGCTTAAGCACCGACCGACCGACTAACCAATTCGCCTAACGTCTGATCACCAGTACAACGATGGAATATTTTTAGGCATGAGCGAAGAGACAGACAGCACTACGTCTTCAGAAAACACTCAAGGCCGAAGGTAACAATAGAACCAGGGTAGACCTCCCTAAAAATATGCACAATACAATAGAAGAGGCTGTCGAACAACACACTGTGTCGGAGAGCATCACCTCGACTAGGAAAGGTACACTGCTGGAAAAGTGTGCCAATCCCCAGGGCAGGTAACTGGGGCTTTAACGGCCACAAGGCAGAAAGTACTGCTGGTTGCCCTTCACTAATAAGTATAATACTAAATTCAATGATGAGTAACACATAGAGAAAGACGGCTGCAATGTTTCACCGCCTCAAAACACTTCACTCTTGGCCGCCGGGCTCAGCGGCCCTGGGAGCAACAACCCGCCGATCAAAGTCGAGATCCCAGAATAGTCGAGGTTCCAGTAGCAGCTAACTCTTCACTGAAATTAAACATCCTGGTTTCGATGTGCAACGAACTGGTCGCTCTCGCAGCTACCCCTCCTCGATCTGGCAGTGGCAGCACACCGCCTGCAGCCCCGGCTTGCCCACGCACTGCACGGACCTCCTCGCTGCTGCACCCAAACCGAACTGATCTCCACTAGCAACCCCTCCGCATGTCCAGTCCGCAGACAGCATTAAAACAACTTCTCACTCAATACCACAAGATACACATGGCTCAGGAAAAACAATTTCACTAACAACTCACAATACTCAAACCAGTCATTGTGAAACAATACAGACGAATTATAAGTCGGCAGAAATACAGAGAAGAGGGAAGCGGTCATCTGCTGCGACGACCGACCGAACGACCAACCAACAGTCGTTCCCACTCAAATCAAGCACGGGAAAGATCCCAGTATAAATCGTCAGCTGATCAATTACTGCCATGAGGTCACTTCGATGGGTGGACACACACACACACAACTGAAAGTTACACTACTCGAATATCTCGGTCCATTCAACAAAAACTCGCTGAATTCGGTCCTTGGCGTGGTCGTGCACTCTCGCGACCACATGCTGCCGTCCGACAGTGCACGTGTGTCGCAAGCGGTCGGGCGAGTACTTGCTTTCCGGGTCTCACTGGTGCTCTGTCCCAACTCAACTAACTCAACACACGATGACACAGAAATCCTAGAGGCCGCTCCAAAAACGTTATCACAGTACGCACTATCAATAAGCGCTGCTGCTGCCACTCACGGACAGACAGGGCGAGCAACGTAGTGGTGGCAGTGATCATACTAAGAAAACGAGACGCCACTATCGCTATTGCAAGATGCCAAGCTATGAAAGGCATCACTGCGAGCCGCACACTGCTCAATCCCCTACCTCAAACAGCAACCTAGGGGTACCAACTAGAGGTCTAACCAATTTAGTTTGATAAGGAAGCACTCGGCCATAATTAACCGAATAACCCAAGACACTAACAATTTTAAATACTATACGGTCTCAAAATGAAATCGGCCGGCAGCTCCTTTACGAAGACGAAAAACAGTGGCCATGACGAAGCCACCAAGCACGTCACTCGCTCGGACCCAACCATGGAGAGGTAGCACCTGTCCACTGGCCACCCTGCACCAGGAAAGGACCGACCTAAGTCCCGCAAATTGACCAGTTCAAGAAAACATTGCTAGCTCAGCAACAAAAGAAGCGAGATACCCGTTCTGACCTCAACCATGCAGAGGGAACACATGCCAATAGGCATCCCGACATCTCTGCAGCGAAGAAGGTTCCGAGCGAAGTCTCACAAGATGAGCAACTTCAAGATCTATACGAAGCTGACCAAGCAAAAGGAGCTACCTGAATTTAAAGGGCAACAAAGGTTGGCCACCTACTCAAAAACTTGCGTTAACTGTGCACGCACCCTATCTAACTGACTGTCACTAGGTTGAGTGCCTTCCAAGAACCTATGGTGTATTCAAGGCACCTAATGGACTTCAACAAAAACTAGATAGCTACGTCTGTCTCACTCACAACATCCGGCGTGACATCAACCAGCTGAGGAACGGTAGCACGCAAACTGGACGCTAATTCCGGAACGCTACCGTCAATAGGCTGATACATTATCACTAGCTCATAAATGAGGTGGTCCTTCCTCAACATGCCGATCGCGGGACACTGTCTGACCGTCGTTAAAATTTGTCACCAAAATCAATAAAATACAAAAAAAATATCCAGCAACACTGACAGAATTACAACTGGACGAGACTTACTGCAATGTGAACATCACAATCGTAACCACGCTCTGCTACCAGGTGAGAGCTGTTTTCTCAGGATGGGGCAGGAAAAGGTTACGATTGTGGATGGGGCCATAATCAGTTACTCTAGGATGCACAACAAATATGTAAACTTTATTTAAAGAAATTAAAATTTGAAAAGAAGCTCTTAAGAAAACACAATTGACTGTATGATGGCTGAAGGCCTCATAACAAAAAATTCCACAATTTTGGGGCCGAAGGCCACCAACAATAGCCTCGAACAACAAACAGCTGAAGGCCTAAATTAGAAGTCAGAAGAACAATACCAAAAAGGACATATGAAGATAAATTCTACGGTTTAGAACAAACTGTAACACAACTGAAGGCCTTAGTATAAAAGAAGTGAATTGTTACTCGGCCGAAGACCACATACAATTTCAAATTAACAAACGGCTGAACGCCAGTATTAGAAATCAGAAAAACAATTCCAAATTGCACACATCTCAACAGATACCTTGCTTTTAATACAAGTTTGATTTTAAAAAAAAACTTCTTGTAACACAGCTGAAGACCTTTTTATGAAAGAAATGAAATTATTGCTTGGCTGAAGGCCACACACAACTTCAAATCACAAACGTCTGAAAGCCTGTATTAGAAGTCAGAAGAACAAATCCAGATAGCACATTTACAATAAATACCTTGCTTTAAAACAAGTTTGCCTAAAAGAAACTTACTGTAACATGGCTGAATTCCTTATTATGAATGAAGTGAAAATATTGCTCGGCCGAAGGCCACACCAACAATAATTAGAAAATTACAAATATGCTTAAAACAAGCATCACAAACTAAGGAATCAGCAGGTGTCCCAAGGGTCGGATTGGGAAGGTAACTCAGACAAGGTAAGGTGAGACAACCAGCCAAGAATTGTACTCACGTAGCAGGATGGCAACTCAAACTAGGCGACCGACCGACTAAACAATCTGCCTAACGTCCGATCACCGGTACAACGATGGAATATTTTTAAGCAGGGGCGAAGAGACGGACAGCACTACGTCTTCAGAAAACACCCAAGGCCGAAGGAAACACTAGAACCACGGTAGACCACCCAAAAACTATGTTCAGCACAGTAGAAGAGGCTGTCGCACTACACGCCGTGTCGGAAAGCATCAACACAACGAGATAAGGAACACTTAAAGGCGATATCTCAGAATAGTCGAGGTTGCATTAGCAGTTAACTCTTTACTGAACTTAAACATCCAGGTTTCGGTGTGCAACGAAGTGGTCGCTCTCGCAGCTATCCCTCCTCGATCTGGCAGTCTCAGCACGCCGCCAGCAGCCCCAGCTTGCCCACGCACTGCACGGACGTCCTCTCTGTTGGGCCCTAACCGAACTGATCTCCATTTGCAACCCCTTTGCAAGTCCAGTATGCATACAGCATTAATATAACTACTCATTCAAATGGCTCTGAGCACTATGGGACTTAACTGATAAGGTTATCAGTCCCATAGAACTTAGAACTACTTAAAACTAACTAACCTAACGATATCACACTCATCCATGCCCGAGGCAGGATTCGACCCTGCGACTGTAGCGGTCGCGCGGTTCCAGACTGAAGCGCCTAGAACCGCTCGGCCACTCCGGCCGGCCTACTCATTCAAAACCACAAGATACACACGGATCTGGGAAAACAATTCCACCAACAACTCACAATACTAAAACCAGTCACTGTGAAACAACACGGACGAATTGTAAGTTGGCACAAACACAGAGAAGCCAGAAGCGGTCGGAAGACCAAAGGCACGTCGTCCGCTGCGGCGACCCTCCGAACGTCCAACCAACGGTCGTCTCCACTCAAGTCAATCAAGGTAAAGATCCCAGTATGAAACGTCGATTGACAACTTATTGCCATGAGGTCACTCCGACGGGAAGACACACTCACACAAAAGTGAAGGTTGCACTACTCGACTATCACGGTCCATTCAACAAAAACTCGCTGAATCTGGTCCTTGGCGTGGACGTGCACTCTGGCGACCACATGCTTCCGTCGGACATTGCATGTGCGTCACTAACGGTCGGGCGGGTACTGGCTGTCCGGGCTTCAATGGTGCTCCGTCTCAACTCAATTAGCTGGACACACGACGACCCGGAAATCCTAAAGGCCGCAAACACGGAAGAAAGAAAAGAGGAGCTTCAAACCTAAAATGAGCATATTATACTCATTCAGTAATCGAGAATTAGAGAAATTAGCGATTTCAACAAACTTTATACGTAATTTCAAACCTTTCCGAATCTTTTTCTCGCTGACTTCCCACAAGAAAATGAAGGAAAAATCTTTATCGCCTACTACATTCTCGCTCTTCGTACAGTGAAACTTCTACCTCAGGCATGACGTGTTATTACTTGTTTCCTACTAAATCAGTTCATAAATAAAAATTCACATAGTCCGCAGAAATCAAAATTATATCGTTATTCGACACTTCGTTCAGGATCAAAAAACATCTAAAAAATTCGCAGGCTTGAAAAAAAATGCAGTGCTGAATACAAATGCTATACTCATCCTATGTTTGACAATGACGCTACATAGGTATTTCAGCATACCTAAAACATAATTTCAGACATCTTAAGAACTATTTCTCGCTCTGAGTGTGGATTTTGACTTTTTCATTAACCTATGGGTGAAAAATGCGAAAGTAATAAAATCACATAATTATGGTTTCACATTTAAAACCAAAGAGCGTATACATTAGAATGGTGTATTGACACATAGTCAAACCCGATTTAGAAAACGCCGATTTAGAAAACATCGTTCATGCTAAATGCAACTAATTGTTTACTCGCACGAAGTGTTAAGTGCTATTGGCAATGTATTTCAAATTGATTTCTTATTTCTAGATTTCCAAAAGGCCTTTGACACTGGACCACACAAGCGGCTTGTAGTGAAATTGTGTGCTTTTGGAATATCATCTCAGTTATGTGACTGAATTCGTGGTTTCCTGGCCATTGAAATTGCTACATCAAGAAGAAATGCAGACGATAAACGGGTATTAACTGGACAAACATATTGTACTAGAATTGACATGTGATTACATTTTCACACAATTTGGGTGCATAGATCCTGAGAAATCAGTACCCAGAACAACCACCTCTGGCAGTAATAACGGCCTTAATACGCCTGGGCATTGAGCCAAACAGAGCTTAGATGGTGTGTACAGGTACAGCTGCCCATGCAGCTTCAACACGATACCACAGTTCAAGAGTAGTGACTGGCGTATTGTGACGAGCCAGTTGCTCGGCCACCATTGACCAGACGTTTTCAATTGGTGAGAGATCTGGAGAATGTGCTGGCCAGGGCAGCAGTCGAACATTTTCTGTATCCAGAAAGGCCCGTACAGAACCTGCTACATGCGGTCGTGCATTATCCTGCTCAAATGTAGGGTTTCGCAGGGATCGAATGAACGGCAGAGCCACGGGTCGTAACACATCTGAAATGTAACGCTCACTGTTCAAAGTGCCGTCAATGCGAACAAGAGGTTGTAACGACAACTGTACATATAATAATTTATTTCTTTATGAATTTCTTTAAATTAGTGTGAAAAATGGTTGATTTAATTCAAAAATGGCTCTGAGCACAATGGGACTCAACTGCTGAGGTTATTAGTCCCCTAGAACTTAGAACTAGTTAAACCTAACTAACCTAAGGACATCACAAACATCCATGCCCGAGCAGGATTCGAACCTGCGACCGTAGCGGTCTTGCGGTTCCAGACTGCAGCGCCTTTAACCGCACGGCCACTTCGGCCGGCTTTGATTTAATTTCTTGCTCTTTTCGTGTCATGTTAAAGAAACAGTGAGCCACTTTTGAAATGAATATTATTATTTATGTTAGATTTCAAATGATGTGATAATCAAAAGAAAGTGTACTTAATGTTAAAACTATTGTAAAATATGGAAATTGTAATTTAAACACTTGGTCCATACGTAGGTAATGCATTAGCATATGTGTAGTAGAAAACCTGTGGTGAATACCCTACCTGTAGGGGAGCGGGAAAAGGTGGAGGCAGGCGAGCGCGGGAAAACGCACACTGGGCGCGGTTCGGCACAACGGGCTCAGTAGACAGTCGGAGGCGAGCATCAGTAAGAGTCGGAGTGGTGAATTGGTCAGAGGAACACGTACTGTACCGAGGCGGCTACCTAGGAAAAGTGGATTCCATTGAGCCTCGGGTACACCGATTCCGACGACTACTTGGCATGGCTATATTCTGAGACACAAAATTGGAAAGATTACGACGCTAAGAAGATGGGAAGTGCCTATGTAGCGTGAGCCTTAGCCGCGCTTGTATGTGTGCAGTGCTGCCCGCTACCTCGCTGCCCGCCAACCGCCGCACCGACTTGCACAGGTCAAACATTTATTTCATCTTTAGAAGTGTATCTGTGTGGACCAGTGTCGAAACTGTTTCTAAATATTCAATAATAACGTGACTTTTACCAGAATTGCCTTAGCCATGATTTATCCTGATCACCGACCTAGACAGGATCCTTACCTCGTATTGTGCAACCCGAGTATCCTGAACTGAAAGTCTAAAATCAGTGTTAATAAGAATTATCAGTAGATTAATCTATGCTATAAAGAAGTTTAAAAGTTCAGTGAGTTATTGTAAATGTTGGTAAAGAATAAGAGTATGACTAACTTGGAAGAGAGTTTTTTTGCATTGAATTAGCGATGTTATTTAATTAATCTGAGACAGAAATAATGACAGTTAAATTATTCAGAAGTAAGACAAAAGAGTAGTTATCCACAGATTGATAATTTTGAGTGTTAATTTGCCTTCAGTACTTAACAGTTTCAGTATAACGACCATAACAGTTTCAGGGCCCCCCCCCCCTCTTCTCTTGTCCATTCTTTCAAATCTTGAAATATGCTGATCAGATTTGACCAGTAAAGCTAAATTCTATGTTAATCCTAAGTGTATTAGTGTTGTTTTCCAATTTTAATAGTGACATTTTATGTGTGCTTTCAGAACTGCTTATTCTAGGAAAATCTATGCCCGATTTCAGTCTGATCAATATACAAAATGCAGTTCGTAGTAATCATTGATGTGTGGTGTTGTGTGAATTTATCTCGTCCAAATTAGTACAAAAGGGAAAAGCTTTAGTTCAGTGGATTTTTCTGGTTCCAAACTTTGCCATATAACGCATCATTACTACGTGTTACTATGCTTGTACATGCACCCACTTGTACGAGGAAAAACTCACCCATTGCCTAAGTAGGCTGGCGACCGAATTATTAATTAACGGTAGCATCTACTGTGTGTACTTCTTGTCCATGCGAACGCGCAATTATACTTTACATTTGCTTGATGCATCACTGTAGTTATTGACTGATTATATGTCCGCTCTTGCTTCTATTAGGTACACGCGGTCAACTTATGTACTAAAATCCTTGTTTATGAGGTGAAGCCCGTGAACTTATTACAGTACAGGCTTTATACAGATAACGTACGGCCGATTAAGGGCGGTAGCGTTACACGTGGCTTCCCGGTGACAGGACTTCCAGTTGTTGTCGGTTACAAATTAACGTAAAGATCGATCAGTGGATGTCCAGTGGCACGAATAGCAATAAAAGTCAGTAAAGTAAACTGCAGTGAACGTCAAGTACGACAGTGTGTAGTAGTTGGCATTCGATATGGACGGGAATGTAGGCAGGGTAGATGCGCCGAGCGAAATGGAGAATGCGGCTGGCTGTAGCCGGAGTTTACGCGGCCAGATAACAGATGGCATTAGCAGAAGACAATTGGCGTACATACAATACCACGAACACGTTAACGAACAGATTGAAATGGCGAGATCGCCTCGAACGCAGCAAGGAATGAAACAGGAAGTAGAGGGTGACTTTGTAGAGGATAGTGGGTATGTGAATGAATCCACTGACATGTTTGAGTCACCGCAGATAAAGAAAGAACCGAAAGAAACTTCTGAAGTAGAATCGGAACACATCGATTCCGTAGAACAAAACAGTGTAAAAACTTTAAGCATGAACGACTTATTTGAACAATTAACCAAACAAATTGCAGGACAGAATGAGCAGCTTAAAACGCACGTTGACGAGCAGCTCAAAACACAGGGACGTCAGCTCAAAACACAGAATGAGCAACTTCAAAAACAAGTCGGCAATCAGGTTAATCAGCTTAAAACGCACGTTGATGAGCAGCTCGAAACACAGAATGAGCAGCTCAAAACACACGTGGATCGAATTAAAACACAGGTTGAAGGACAGGGAATTAAAATTAGTAAACAAATAGAACAGGTAGAACAAAAAGTGGGTAATTTAAATTCTGTGGTAAATACTCTGAAACTTGAAGTTGATACCATTAACAAGAATATGGATACTATGCAGGGGGAAATTGTTAACATTAACAGTAGGTTTGATGTTGAAATTCTCAACATCCAAGAGAAAGTAGAGCCCCTGGTAGAAACAAAAGTAGACGAAAAAGTTTTCGGTCTCAAATCTGAGATCGTAAACGAATGTCAACACGGAATTTCACAGTTGAAAAGGGCAGTTTCAGACACTGAAAAAGATTTAGGCGAGAGAGTTACCGGATGTGAACAAAATTCTTCGAAAATTCAAGGCAAAATTTTTGACCTTGAGAATAAAATTAAAGATAGGCCTGGTGTTGTCTGTAATGGCACACCGATTACGAAGCTGTTAGAAGGCGAGGAACGCTTTGATCCCGCCAAGAAACACAACGGATGGCATCCGTTAGATTTCATCAAAAATTGCGAGAGAGTATTTCCTGAGCACTTGTCTGATCAGGAAAAGATAAATGTTGTAATTAGCGCCTTGGCAGGTGATGCTAAGCGCTGGGGAATAAATTTAAATACCGAACGAATGACGTTCGAAGAATTTAGGCAGAGATTTACGGAAGAATATTGGTCTGAACAAAAGCAGGACCATTTATGGCGGGAGTTCATCATGGCAAAACAGCATGATAACAGGGGCAGAAATTCTTTGAAAGATTTCTGTGAGCATTGGTACCGGAAATTGACACACTTAAGAGGTAGGAGATCAGATTCGGAAATTATCTGGGAGCTATACAAAAAGCTTCCGGAGGTTTCAAAGAGGTATGTAGGAAGCAATCATCGTAGCTTCCAAGCATTTCTAGAAAGGGTCGAAGACGAAGACCATTGGCGCGCAAGTCGTGCCAATTATCAAAACTTTGGTAACCATAATAACCGACATAATGACGAACGAAACGACGGCGATGGATTTCGCGTCAATGTAATACAGAGAGGAAGAGGCCGAGGAAGAGGTAGAGGAAATAATTCAGGTCGCGGTAGAGGGTATACCGCGCAAAATAATAACGACGCGGGAAACTAATTTCCGCGAACGTTGCGGGCCAAACGGAAGCGGACAATACATACCGGCCCCGATTTGAAAAAAGATACCGGACCGACCGTAATGTAATGAGACAGGCTAGGGACAGACACGGAACACCGCGACGTGTTGTGGCGAAACAAGCGTCAGCTGCGAGCCAGAATGAGTCATTTCTGCCGCACAGAACGCTACATGTTAACAGGCGAGTGGAGCATCAGAGGGCAACGGCCCAGCCTAGCAGAACATCTGTTAGGAAAGAAGCCGCTGGAAATACGGCAGCAGTAGATACGAAGATAGCCGTCAGGGCAAATGAAAATTTTACGAATGATAATTCCGTGGCAAAGGAAACGATAAAGGAAACTGTGAATACACAGAGAGGTGCGGTTAGCAGTGTTTGCAATGAGAGAAAAGGCGAGGATGAATTAGCGGAAGTAACTGATTGGCATGTGCAGATCGACGATCTGTACGAGGGCCTAAAGCAATGTGAGTGGGAGGATTTTAAGAAGGAGTATGAGGCAAAGAGATTAGTTAGTGGAAAAGGAGATAGTAGGGACGTCGATAAGGTGACGTGGCCCGAATTGGAAGAGGAGAGAATAAATAGCGCCGCACAAAGTACGCGTGCCGCCAATAGGATGCAGATTAAGGGTAGGAAGGATTTGGAGGATGAAATCCTCAGCATTGACGAAGAAATAACTTCTGCTAACAGTCCGCCAATAGCACAAACTGCTACCGAGAGGCACCGTAGAGAAGGGGCAGATGATTACCTGAAAGTAATCAAAGTCCACGAGGATTACACCGAATATGAAGTCACTGTGGAAGTGAATAAAACTGAGGATGAGGCCGTATTGCCAAAAGAGGAGGTTGAATTGAAATCCAAGCCTGACGACAATACAGAGGAGGAACTTAGTGCCTGTCTCAGAAAAGCTTTTATGTTAGAACCTGAAAGCGATCCGGAATGGTCGGATTCCGACGATAGTTCAGATGATGAAAGATACGCAAATACAGACGAAAATGAATGCACTAACTTTACCTATTGTTCAAAAGTAGCGTACTTAGATGAATCTGATGCTGAGGAAGATAGTAGTGATGACTCTAGTGAAGATGAAATTTTAGGTGTAGACGAAAGTAAATATACTTTTACTGAAAGAGGATATGAGAAGATCAGTGAAAATAAAGGGGATGTAGTTAATGTCGATATTGTACCTAACGATGACAACGTATCAAAACAAAATCCAGACGTTGAAACAGAACAAAGAAAGAAAGAACCACCAGACGATTCAGGGTTTATTTCGCAAAGAGTTCAGGTAATTAATAACTTTGAACTTCCGGAACCCAAGAAACCGTCAGATATATGCAAAGTGAATGTGAAAAGCATATCTTGGGACGATGTTATCGTCGACCCGGATTTGCTCAAGGAAGACCACGGTAATGAAAAACATTCGACGGTTAAACAAACTATAATACCAGTTGAAATTTATAACGTGAAATTGCAAGTACTTCTTGATACTGGGTCTCAGACAAGTGCAATTTCTCAGTCATTTTTCGAACACATTTGTGATAAGCCTGGGCTAGTAATTATGTCAGTGACAGGTGTAAAAATTGTTGGTGCAACTGGTAAGGCTAGTAAGCCGGTAAAGAACCAGATTTTGGTTGAATTTAGTATAAAAGGACAAAAATTTGAACACGATTTTTTGGTTGTGCCAGACTTGAGTGCTGAAATGATTTTGGGAATAGATTGGTTGGATAAAGAAAAGGTTATTATTGATTGTAGCCAGGGGGTGATCAAAATTAATAATACATTTGGCAATTTGGAATTAAATTTTGAGGAAAGTGGGAAAGTGTTTGATTCAGAAATCGATTCTTTGTTGTTGGAGATCGACCAAGGGAATGATGGGTTGACAAACAAGTACGAGGTGTACCATGTCCAGAGATTATTAAATGAGAGTGACAAGCAGGGGCATGAATTTATGGGAATGGTGGAAAATTTAGAGGGAATATCTCCCGAACAGAAAGCAGAATTGCTTGAAATTTTAGATAGTAACAGCCCCGTATTTTCGGACAAACCTGGCCTAGTTAAGAACTTTGAATACCAGATTGAGACTATAGAGCATAAACCTTTCTTCGTAAGACCGTTTTCGATACCCATATCAAAGAGGCAGGCTGTTCAAGTGGAAATAGATAAAATGATAGAGTGGGGGGTAATCGAACGAAGTAGCAGCGAGTATAATAGTCCCCTTATCATAGTGAACAAAAGGGATGGGGGAGTGAGAGTAGTTATCGACGCCAGGACCTTGAACAAAATTGTAAAGAAGGAAATAGACAGACCTGAAAATCTGGACGAAATGCTCCAAAAATTCTATAACGTGAAGTATTTAACCAGTCTGGATATGACAGCCGGATACTGGCAAATCCCATTAAGTAAAGAATCCCGTAAATATACCGCTTTTCTATTCGCCGGGAAATGCTATCAGTATAAAGTAGTGCCATTTGGGCTTAGCACATCTGTGGCAGTATTTATTAGGGCACTAGACTTTGTGTTAGGGAGAGAACTGAGTTCCCGGCTAACCATTTATGTAGACGATTTACTAATTGCTACAGAAACATGGCAAGAGCATTGCGAGTTATTGCGAAAAGTTTTTGTTGCTCTGCAAGCAGGGGGCATGACGCTTAAGTGGAAGAAATGTGAATTTGTGAAATCGGAAATAAAGTTTCTGGGGCACATTATTACTACAAACGGCATTGGCAAGGATCCGGAAAAGTTAAGTGCAATATCAGGATGCCCAGCTCCTAGAAATAGAAAACAGTTGAAAGCCTTTTTAGGTTTATGTGGGTTCTATAGAAAGTTCGTCAAGGGGCAAGTTTTTAATAGTCCTCATTTGAATAATTTACTTAAGAAAAATAGTGCTTTTGTGTGGACTGAAGGGTGTATGAGGGATTTCAAAAAATTGAAAAACGAACTTTTGAATGACAGTATTTTGCATCACCCCATACTCTCAGAACCTTTCCATATGAGTACTGACAGCAGTGCTTATGGAATTGGTATAGAAATTTTCCAAGAAATCTGTAATGACGAAGAAATCGAACACAGGACTATCGCGTTTGCAAGTAGAACTCTAACAAAATACGAGAGAAACTACACTATTTCGGAAAAGGAAGCTTTAGCCATTATATGGGGGCTAAAGAAATTTAGAAATTTTCTGTGGGGCCATAAGCTCATCATACATACTGACCACAAAGCTTTAACTTTTCTTAAAGATTGCCGTTTACTTAATGGTAGGCTAACTCGTTGGGCTTTATACCTACAACAATTTGATTACGATATTTGCTATGTTAAAGGTACTGAGAATTATGTGGCAGATGCCTTATCTCGATTGCCTAATGGTATGAGTGAAGTGCCAAATGAAAATGGTGAAGAGGGTACTTTTCAGATAAGGTATATAATGGAGGTTTCAGGAAAGAGGAAAATTGAGCAGATATGTAAAAATATGAGATACCATCAGAATGAGGATTCAACCTGGAAATCAGTGAAGGTAAATTTTGACAGTGTGCAGTATCCTCAAATTAAGAAATATTACAAAATCTTTAAAGGCATTTTATATAGAAGGAAAGATTTAGTTACTGAGGAATGGAGAGTATGTTGGCCAAATCAGTTTGATACCGAGGTCATAGACTATTTTCATTTAGCATTGGGGCATAGTGGGCCAAAGAAGTGTTTGGATAAATTGAATAATGTAGTAGTGATTGTTGGTAGTGTTAGTAAGAAAGTAAAGGAACGAATTAAGTCGTGCGATGTCTGTCAAAAGGCCAAAGTGCCGAATAAAACTAATAGAGGTCCAATGCAAAGCACATTACCTGAAAACACCCTAGAATTGCTATCGGTAGATTTATATGGTCCCCTCCCAAAGACTTCGGGAAATTGTGCATATATTTTAGTGATTTTGGAAGTATTTGCAAAATTTGTGAAGTTATACCCCTTGAAAAAAGCGACAGCAAAAGCTGTATTTAGTAGGATGGTCGAATACTTCAGGACCATCGGGAAACCCAAAGCAGTACTATCTGACAATGGACCCCAGTTCATATCCAAAATTTGGAAAGAAGGAATGGAGAAAGTTGGGGTGGAGGTTAAATATATTGCCGCCTACCATCCTGCAAGCAACCCAGTTGAAAGGTACATGCGAGAAATCGGGAGATTGTGTAGAACATACTGCAGTTACAATCATAGAGCCTGGGGCAGATTTATATCGGAATTTGAGAATGTCATGAACACATTACATCATGAAACTACAGGATTTCCACCGGAAGAAATTTTGTTAGGCAGAAGTAGTAAAAGTTTAATTGAAGAAAAACTAGAGTTTCCACCTTGTACAAGTTTGGGATTGGATCAAAAGAAAGAATTGGTGAAAAAAAGGGCAAAGCAAAAAGCTGAATCTAGATCTAAAAGACACAATAAAAATTTAAAAGTTTCAAAATTTAAAATTGGAGATTATGTTCTTTTAAAAACCCACGAAAAGTCTCGTGAACTAAACCATGAAATTTCAAAATTTAAATATATTTATAATGGACCATATATAATACAGAATATTCCACACGACAATGCTTACTACCTGATCTACCCAAAATCCAAAAGACCTTTAGGTGTAAGAAATATTGTGGACCTGAAACTGTATGTTCCTAGGAATGAGTGATATAAGGATAATCTGAAAGCGACTTGCAGTAAATGTGATGTATCTTATGCTGAACCCAAGTTATTCTAAATGTAACTGATCTTTGTAAATGTCTGTATACCCTTGAAAGTGTGCTAATGTAGTTATGTGAGTTTCAGATTACCAATTGTACTGTAACTGTAAAAAATGTATGGAGAAAAGGACTGAAATGAAAGGATAAATGCTATCAGCCAGATAAAAGATGGGACTGTTAAAAATGAAAATGGGCAGTGTATGAACCATGATATGAAGGACTGCCAAATACCAATGAGGGCAGATAAATAGTCGATGGAAAATAGTAAATGTGATCCAGGAGATGTGACAATATGAAGTGAAAAGGACTGCCCAAATCCGCATAATAGGCAGCAAATATGTGTAGTTAAATTTCTGAATATGTGTGTGTGTGTTTTGTAAGTAAGGAAATGGACTGCTATTCAAAGCAAGCAGCGACAAATTACATTATAGTGTGTGCAAAATATGTAATTGTTTTTGTAGTTAAATGCATTATACCAGAATTTTAAATTATTTCTTTGAAAAAAAAAAGATTAAATTGCTATTTTAGTAATGTTATGATGGGAAGTTGGACTGTGCAAAAGGCACTTGAGTAAATAATAAATAATTATTCTTGATGTGCTAAAAGAGTGTAAACCTATATACAGGGAGTAGAAGGACATATGTAGTGTAAATCTTTTTGGACGTTTAAGTAAAGATTCAGAACCACTGCATAATTGCAAGATTTAGTGTTCCCATAAAATTTGGACTTAAGCAAAATTTTCTGGAAACAGGGGCTTGTGTAACGACAACTGTACATATAATAATTTTTTTCTTTATGAATTTCTTTAAATTAGTGTGAAAAATGGTTGATTTAATTTCTTGCTCTTTTCGTGTCATGTTAAAGAAACAGTGAGCCACTTTTGAAATGAATATTATTATTTATGTTAGATTTCAAATGATGTGATAATCAAAAGAAAGTGTACTTAATGTTAAAACTATTGTAAAATATGGAAATTGTAATTTAAACACTTGGTCCATACGTAGGTAATGCATTAGCATATGTGTAGTAGAAAACCTGTGGTGAATACCCTACCTGTAGGGGAGCGGGAAAAGGTGGAGGCAGGCGAGCGCGGGAAAACGCACACTGGGCGCGGTTCGGCACAACGGGCTCAGTAGACAGTCGGAGGCGAGCATCAGTAAGAGTCGGAGTGGTGAATTGGTCAGAGGAACACGTACTGTACCGAGGCGGCTACCTAGGAAAAGTGGATTCCATTGAGCCTCGGGTACACCGATTCCGACGACTACTTGGCATGGCTATATTCTGAGGCACAAAATTGGAAAGATTACGACGCTAAGAAGATGGGAAGTGCCTATGTAGCGTGAGCCTTAGCCGCGCTTGTATGTGTGCAGTGCTGCCCGCTACCTCGCTGCCCGCCAACCGCCGCACCGACTTGCACAGGTCAAACATTTATTTCATCTTTAGAAGTGTATCTGTGTGGACCAGTGTCGAAACTGTTTCTAAATATTCAATAATAACGTGACTTTTACCAGAATTGCCTTAGCCATGATTTATCCTGATCACCGACCTAGACAGGATCCTTACCTCGTATTGTGCAACCCGAGTATCCTGAACTGAAAGTCTAAAATCAGTGTTAATAAGAATTATCAGTGGATTAATCTATGCTATAAAGAAGTTTAAAAGTTCAGTGAGTTATTGTAAATGTTGGTAAAGAATAAGAGTATGACTAACTTGGAAGAGAGTTTTTTTGCATTGAATTAGCGATGTTATTTAATTAATCTGAGACAGAAATAATGACAGTTAAATTATTCAGAAGTAAGACAAAAGAGTAGTTATCCACAGATTGATAATTTTGAGTGTTAATTTGCCTTCAGTACTTAACAGTTTCAGTATAACGACCATAACAGTTTCAGGGCCCCCCCCCCCTCTTCTCTTGTCCATTCTTTCAAATCTTGAAATATGCTGATCAGATTTGACCAGTAAAGCTATATTCTATGTTAATCCTAAGTGTATTAGTGTTGTTTTCCAATTTTAATAGTGACATTGTATGTGTGCTTTCAGAACTGCTTATTCTAGGAAAATCTATGCCCGATTTCAGTCTGATCAATATACAAAATGCAGTTCGTAGTAATCATTGATGTGTGGTGTTGTGTGAATTTATCTCGTCCAAATTAGTACAAAAGGAAAAAGCTTTAGTTCAGTGGATTTTTCTGGTTCCAAACTTTGCCATATAACGCATCATTACTACGTGTTACTATGCTTGTACATGCACCCACTTGTACGAGGAAAAACTCACCCATTGCCTAAGTAGGCTGGCGACCGAATTATTAATTAACGGTAGCATCTACTGTGTGTACTTCTTGTCCATGCGAACGCGCAATTATACTTTACATTTGCTTGATGCATCACTGTAGTTATTGACTGATTATATGTCCGATCTTGCTTCTATTAGGTACACGCGGTCAACTTATGTACTAAAATCCTTGTTTATGAGGTGAAGCCCGTGAACTTATTACAGTACAGGCTTTATACAGATAACGTACGGCCGATTAAGGGCGGTAGCGTTACAAGGTGACTGACACGTGTAACCAATGGCGCCCCCTTCCATCACGCCGGGAGATATGCCAGTATGGCGATGATGAATACAGGCTTCCAATCTGCGTTCACCGCAATGTCGCCAAACACGGATGCGACCATCATGATGCTGTAAACAGAAACTGGATTCATCCGAAAAAAATACGTTTTGCCATTCGTGCACCCAGATTCGTCGTTGAGTCCACCATCGCAGGCGCTCCTGTCTGTGGTGCATCGTCAAGGGTAACCGCAGCCATGGTCTCCGAGCTGGTAGTCCATGCTGCTACAAACGTCGTCGAACTGTTCGTGCAGATGGTTGTTGTCTTGCAAACGTCCCCATCTGTTGACTCAGGGATCGAGACGTGGCTGCACGATTAGTTACAGCCATGCGGATAAGATGCCGGTCATCTCGACTGCTAGTAATACGAGGCCGTTGGGATCCAGCACGGCGTTCAGTATTACCCTCCTGAACCCACCTATTCCATATTCTGCTTACAGTCATTGGATCTCGACCAACGCGAGTAGCAATGTCGCGATACGATAAACCGCAATCTCGATAGGCTACAATCCGACCTCTATCAAAGTCGGAAACTTGACAGTACGCGTTTTTCCTCCTTACACGAGGCATCACAACAACGTTTCACCAGGCAACGCCGGTCAACTGCTGTTTGTGTATGAGAAATCGGTTGGAAACTTTCCTCGTGTTAGCACGTTGTAGGTGTTACCACCGGCGCCAACCTTCTGTGAATACTCTGAAAAGCTAATCATATGCATATCACAGCATCTTCTTCCTGTCGGTTAAATTTCGCGTCTGTAGCGTCATCTTCGTGGTGTAGCAATTTTAATGGTCAATACTGTATATGTATGAGGTATATCTGATGATTGGGATTGAAGCATATAAATCATTCAGAGTTTCAGGAAATTTAAACTGTTTAATTGCAGCCTTTTGTACTAAATTATGTCATTGTTTGGAAGACTTTAATATCAGCGTAGGGAACCGCCGTGAACTTTAAGTTTCTGCATTGCTTGCATCTGATTACTAGAATTTATAAATTTCCATGACACCTCAAGCTAGTTTGTAAAAGCATCCGCGACAGTGGAATTAAGAAAGGAATTTCATGGAATTTCGTTAAGTCTAGTGAATGAAAATTGATTTCCTTTTACTCGCTCTGACTTCTTATACTGCCATGGCCTCACGTCTGCTCATGACGCCAATATTTCAATTCCGTAAGCAGCAATATCCAGCAAATAAACATTTTAGCAAAAGTCATCGTGAGTGAATCTATAGTCTTGCAGAAGTAAGATTTTCAGATAGCTCCAGAGTGTAACATACTGAGCTTCATCGATGTAAAATGGCAGTGTGTCGTCGTCCGTAAGAGACGAATGGCTACTCAGATCGACCAGCTGTTGTCCCATTGTAACGCTACCGCCCTACTCGGACGTACGTTAGCTGTATAAAGCCTGTACTGTAATACGTTCACGGGCTTCACCTTATAAACAAGGATTTTAGTACATAAATTGACCGCGTGTACCTAATAGAAGCAAGATCGGACTTGTATTCAGTCAATAACTACAGTGATGCATCAAGCAAATGTAAAGTATAATTGCTCGTTCGCATGGACAAGATGTATACACAGTAGATGCTACCTATAATTAATAATTCGGTCGCCAGCCTACTTAGGCAATGAGTGAGTTTTTCCTTGTACAATTGGGTGCATGTACAAGCATAGTAACACGTAGTAAAGATGCGTTATACGGTAAAGTTTGGCACCAGAAAAATCCACTGAACTAAAGTTTTCTCTTTTTGTACTAATTTGGACGAGCTAAATTCACACAACACCACACATCAATGATTACTACGAACTGCATTTTGAATATTGATCAGACTGAAATCGGACATAGATTGTCCTAGAATAAGCAGTTTTGAAAGCACACATACAATGTCACTATTAAAATTAGAAAACAACACTAATACACTTAGGATTAATATAGAACTTAATTATACTGGTCAAATCTGATCAACACATTTCAAGGTTGAAAGAATGGACAAGAAAAGGGGGGGGGGCCCTGAAACTGTTATGGTCGTTATACTGAAACTATTAAGTACTGAAGGCAAATTAACACTCAAAATTAGCAATCTATGGATAACTACTCATTTGTCTTACTTCTGAATAATTTAACCGTCATTAGTTCTGTCTCAAATTAATTAAATAGCATCGCTAACTCAATTCAAACAACTCTCTTCCAGTTTAGTCTTACTTTTGTTCTTTACCAACATTTACAATAACACACAGACTTTTTAAACTTCTTTATAGCATAGATTGATCTACTGATAATTCTCATTAACACTGATTTTTAAACTTTCAGTTCAGGATACTCGGGTTGCACAATACGAGGTAAGGATCCTGTCTAGGTCAGTGATCAGGATAAGTCATGGCTAAAGCAATTCTGGTAAAAGTCACGTTATTATTGAACAATTAGAACAGTTTCAACACTGGTCCACACAGATACACTTCTAAAAATGAAATAAATGTTTGACCTGTGCAAGTCGGTGCGGCGGTTGGCGAGCAGCGAGATAGCGGTCAGCACGGCACACATACAAGCACGGCTAAGGCTCACACTACATCGGCACTTTCCATCTTCTTAGCGTCGTAATCTTTCCAATTTTGTGCCTCAGAATATAGCCATGCCAAGTAGTTGTCGGAATCGGTGCATCCGAGGCTCAATGGAATCCATTTTTCCTGGGTAGCCGCCTCGGTACAGTACGTGTTCCTCTGACCGATTCACCACTCCGACTATTACTGTTGCTCGCCTCCGACTCACTGACTTGACCCCGTTGTGCCGAACCGCGCCCAGTGTGCGTTTTCCCGCGCTCGCCAGCCTCCACCTTTTCCCGCTCCCCTACAGGTAGGGTATCCACCACAGGTTTTCTACTACACATATCCTACTGCATTACCTACGTATGGACCAAGTGTTTAAATTACAATATTCACATCTTACAATAGTTTTAACATTAAGTACACTTCCTTTTGATTATCACATTATTTGAAATCCAACATAAATAATAATATTCATTTCAAAAGTTGCTCACTGTTTCTTTAACATGACACGAAAAGAGAAAGAAATAAAATCAAACATTGTTCACATTAATTTATCGAAATTCATAAAGAAAAAAATTATTATATGTACAGTTGTCGTTACACCATCATCCCATAGATAAGCTGTTTAATAGAGAAGTCTATCAGTATCAATACTTTGACTGCAAAACAACGCACAGTAACGGCTGGGGGTGGCGTGTAACGTGTACTACGGCTCTTCCCACTACTCTTAAGATAAATGTCTCACATAGAGCAAACTGTATTGTGTCAGGTTTAATAAAATTCTGCGGTTATTGTGTCTGCATGTATGGCGCAGGCTTGGAACGTAGTGATGCGAGCGGCGAGCCACCCACCTGCTTGAAGCCGGTCGATGGCAGCACTGTCGCTATAGAAACAGGAGCGATGCTCAGCTGTTAGGTCAGTGCATCCGCAACCGCCCCGACGTCCGGTCACCTGCTGGCGCGTTCGGTTCTCCACGTGTAGCCACGTGGTGCGCGGGTACTACGTCTGTTTGCAACGTTCATGTACTTCATATCCTGACGTTAATACGCGAGTCATGAAATTACGCGAGCGGGCGGAGAACGTAATTTAGTGAAAGTCTGTGCAGCCTGAAAAATAGGAAATGAGGCTTACTGGCAAAGTGTCCGTGTGTTTCGGATTTAAAAGCTAACGAAGTGTTCATTTGTGATTTCTGACTGCTGCAATCACTGTAGCGTTAGAAAGTATTTCATCCGTCTACAACAGTGTGCCTGGCATAACATAATTTCTCCTAACAAATTTTCGGATGTATGTTAATCTCCCTTTTTGGTGTGAACACGGTGAAACTCGCTTAAAATTATTTCTACTTCATTCTTGTAGTAATAGGTGCAACGAATGTGTCAAGCTTAGAACAGATGCATACTCATAAACGCAATTTGGATATGAATGTTCTTGTTACGATTAATCCAATTCATTTATTAAATCAGTAAGCGATGCTGCAAAAATAAGACATTCGTTTATAAAAAAAATAGACAGATCTAAAATGAACGCCATACTGAAATATGCAGTAGACACCACTTCATGCTTACTGAGATGAAGGAAGCTGCTTAAAAACTGATTACCTCTTAAAGAGTATGTATCTCGTTGTGAAGTCTTGCAATACTGCGCAAATTATTTGAACTAACATAGACATTCGGACTTACCATTATTTTGTACAACAAATGAATTACTATATACCGAAAAGTATACACTAACAACAATGTATTTCGTGTTCATCAAAGTGCGCGGAACTGATCATTAATATATTTCACTGCACCCCTGTACTGTCACCCCTCAGATTAGTTTCAAGGTATACAACGCAACGTAAATAGAGAATTATAGTTGTCATGAGCTCAAAAGTGACAGCAATATCTATGATGTCAGCAAAAGTGTGATACCTTATTTAAAGAGCTGTAGTGGTTATCATCTTACTACAGCTATAAATCCAGTTATTAATATTTCGAAATTGCTTTGTCACTTTGCTTTACTGAACTAACCTAGTGTTTTGCCCTGAACGAGATTTATGTATATCATGCACATATTTTACATGACTGATATAGATATACCTACCAGACTACAATAAATGAATTTCTTATTTACTCTTGTCTGTTAGGAAAGACTATTAAAAGTTATTTGACAATACAGAAAAGGAAATATCATTTCATAGTGCGGTTTCTGGTGATCAGTCTTGAAGAAACGATTTTCATTACCTTACGTCTCTGGTAAAGTCTTGCTTCACTGGAAATGAACTGAGTACATGTTAGTGTCCCTTACTGTGTTCTTTGTATTCATTTTCAGTGACAATAATAGTGACAGCATCTCTCATTTGCAACAAACAGTATACTGTTCGAAGTAGGCTGGCTTTTAATGGATTTGATGGCATCTAGAGTTCTTAGTTTTAGGAACATCTTTTTACTGGGTGATAGCAGTACAATAGTGAATGACATGATATTTATAGCATCTCGATAATGCCTTTTCGTTAAACATTGTTAAAAACAATTTAAACTGTGGTGATGACTTCACATCATTTTAATCTCCAGTTTTGAATCTATGTAAATTGACCAATAATTCTTTTCCTACATAAATCATTAAATTCAGTATTGCGTAGAAACGGGGAGGACAGTTTCAGTGTCCTACATTCAATTTTAATGGTGCTAACCTCTTTGGAAGCAGTGGTAATGTGTGTCGTCAGCAAGACAGTAAATGCATTTTATGTTAAATAGCGAAATATCTTCAGCCAGTACAGTGTGTGTTTTAAAATACTTGTATTAGCAATAATGAACAGTGAGAACATTAACTCTTGTTAGACAGGGACCAAGAGAGATCACTGTTTCATTATTCAGTTGTTGTACTCGATTCGATTTTCAGTGAATCACGTGTGAAACATATGAAGTATTCCGGTACATTTGCAAAGTGCTTTTACCTCGAGGAGGAACTCCTCAAATCGTAATCTTGTTCACACCGTGTTACCACCGGCGTTGATAAAATCTTTGTTTATGTAGAATTTCAGACGCATAGTGTCATGATATTGTTTCGTAGAATTGAAAGAAGCCGACAGAGTACTAGGGCGTGTGGCAAAATAATGCCTCCAAATCGTTTATGTGAAAACTCATAAGACTCGGCAAATGAAACAAACTTTATTAACATTATACATCTTTTTTCTTCAAGTCTACATATCTGTTTTTCAAAATAGTCACTGTGGCGACGAGCACGTTTACCCTAACCAGAGACCAGTTTGTTATTACTGTCACTGAAGAATATTTTACCTGTGGACGGAACCTGAGCCTGACCTCTGCTTGCACCGCTTCGTCACTATCAAAGTGAAGTCCTCGAAGGTGTTCTTTAAGCTTGGATACAGATGAAAATCGTGTGAGGTCAAGTCGGGACTGTATGGAGGATGATCGATGACACTATAGCCGAGACGCCGCATTATTGTACATATCGCAGTGCATGTTTGTGTTCTGGCTTTGTCTTGCTGAAGAAGAGGGTACTCCATGTGTGGACAAACTCTTCGAATACGATACTTTATTACAACAAGGTGTTCCTCAATCACCGACGTAGTTATGGTAGACACTGCCATGTTACACGCTAAAATTCGGAGCCCTCTATCGCCAAATGTGTGCATGTGTTTAACATGAGGAATTCTGTGAAATTTTAGGGTTGATACAGTATTCAAATCCTGTTAGATTCAGTCACTCTCAACGATATATTTCTTTTCAGACCTACAATACATGTAACTAAATTATCTCTTTGACAACTGCAAGGAGAAACCGAATCTCCCTAAATTATTATTACCCTGTAGATACAGTCTCAGTTTTTACAGGGAAAATATATTTTTCCTGCAGGAGAGCTTCTGTGAAGTTTGGAATGTAGGAGACGAGGTACTGGCGGAATTAAAGCTGTGAGAACGGGGCGTGGGTCGTGCTTGGGTAGCTCATTCGGTAGAGCACTTGCCAGCGAAAGGCAAAGGGCCCGAGTTCGAGTCTCGGTCAAGCACACAGTTTTAATCTGCCAGGAAGATTCATATCAGCGCACACTCCGCTGTAGAGTGAAAATTTCATTCTGGTAATAATATTTTTCGTAGGTCTGACAAAAGCTAAAGAAGTGAAACCGTATTTGAGATGAGGAATTCTGTACTGTCTTACGACAGACAGAACATTCTGATACGTGCGTGAATTTGTCACTCTCAATGATGAATTTCTTTTCACACCTACGAAACGTGTAACTGAACTTGTTTCTTCTACACCTGCGCGATGGAACCAAAATTCAAAGAATGAAATGTATTTAAGAAATACAGCAAAAATAGTATTACGTGATATAACGGGAATGAGGGAAAAATTGGAATTTTGTCTCCGTCGAAGGAAGGATGTTCACTTCCTTATCTGAGTGATTCACCACTTTCAAAAAAAGTGCTAGTAATTGTTTTATGAGTCCCTGGGTGTCTATTCGTGTAGACAAAAACAGATCCAAAAGTTCGTCATCAGGGAAGAGATTAATATTTTAAACGGTGATTATAGCAGTGCACGTTTATGACTCAGACATATTTCCACATCATAACACTAGTTATACTACCATAGAATGTCTAAACATCGACTGTGTGGAAGTATGTACAGGACAGAAATGAGCTCTGTCTATTTCCTTTAAACTGAACGCCGAGTCCATGCATTTCAATACTCGAATTACCAATCTCCGTCGCTGCCTGTTTAAGTTTAAAACTCTTCACTTGAGTCTGTTGTCGAATACATCTGTATTATACTAGCGTAGAAAGGAGAGCGAGTACACTCGTTCACTAGCATAACTGAGGACTCGTGGCACTGCCACTGCATACGCAACAGTTGGGCATGACGTTATGACATACCAGTGCAACGACTCATCGGTTAGCAATGTATATTGTTGTGTTGTATACCGAGTGTAATAAGTGCAAACATTTCTGTTGGTGACTGAGTACGGTGCACTGAACAACATTTACATCAGTATAGCCATTACAAGTCATATGTTTTTAGGACGATTAGTACCTCCAAGTCTATGTGGCAGAGGCAAGATATGAATGTTTATTTTCCCAGGGAATAGGCTAGGTGTTTAAATCTGGACACGCAGGGGCAAAAAAGTTAGTCTATACTGACAGGCGTAGCTCATTTAGTGGTGCAGTACGACCTTTCAGAAAAAAAATCACATCCTAAAGTTGCTGAGATGACTGAAAGACAGAAATAGAAATTGACAACACACATATAAAAATATATGCATTTACACCTGTTATACCAAGTACATATATATTAATGAATAATGTTTTAAGTATTATTTATACAAGGTAAATCATAACTCTACCAACAAAATTTTGAAGCTTGCTCTGGGTATTTTCAAAGTATGTTGGTACATAGGACTCCTCCCCTTAGGCTCCTTACAAAAGTAATAATGTAATTATTGAGGTTTTGTCACAATTACCTACCTTTCTGTGAAAATACCTCCACAACATTAAAAATAACTTGGAATAATTAATCGCCATGATGTATTTGACAAATCACAAGGCAACGCTACGACTGTCAGATGTAAAAGAGCTGTAAAAGTTCTGAATGCGGTTGTTGTCACTGCTGGAACGGTCATTATGCCGCTTTTAAACTGCATTCAGTGAACACCTACAGGAGGTGCATAAAGGCCAACTCTTCGTCACTAAACCTAAACATTTTGCTATATGCGACTGTTAACGTAACACTATCACTGCCGAAAAAAAAGAATTCTCTACAGAACAGAACCTAATTATGGGGAGCAAAGTGGACATAACTGTTGTCAACACGCCGGCCGAAGTGGCCGTGCGGTTAAAGGCGCTGCAGTCTGGAACCACAAGACCGCTACGGTCGCAGGTTCGAATCCTGCCTCGGGCATGGATGTTTGTGATGTCCTTAGGTTAGTTAGGTTTAACTAGTTCTAAGTTCTAGGGGACTAATGACCTCAGCAGTTGAGTCCCATAGTGCTCAGAGCCATTTTGTTGTCAACACCAATAAACAAGTCTGTTTCCGAACGCCACACACAGTGCGTACCGTCGACATTTCCAGTGCTGGGCGGATATTTTCACACCAGTATAAGTAGTGGTAATAAACCAAACGAAATACAATTACTCTGTAACAACCCACTGAATGCTACTGTCTCCTTAGACCCAAACACTCGTGAAATTTATCTCAATAACTTACGAAATTTTGTTGGTAGAGTTAAGTTTATCCATGTATATAGACTGTTGTAAGCTTCATAGTTAAACTCCCTTCAGCAAATACCTAATAGTGTTTACATACAAACACTTGCGACAAGTCGTAATATCTGTGACGAGAGTACAAGAAAACTGGACATGATGATTAATAATTAATTGTTAAAACCCCTTTACAGCTGTCTTCGAATGTTGCAGAAAAGCGTGATGCGCGAAAAATCTCGCTATTACCTACAAATGCTAGATGCCATGACCAAAAGAGTACGCAAACAACGCGCTTTTCGGCACGGGGACATATCGGTGAAGTTGCTCTGGACGCTGTTTTCGTTTGAAGAACACATGTACTTTGTCGTGGTGGAGGTGGAATAAATAAAGATGCAGCTGTTTGTTTTGCAGTGAACGGATTTTGTATGCTTCGCACCTCAGGTGTGAATTATTGTCATCGAACATCTTTCCAGACATCAATCTTCCTCTTATGCAGCACATTTGCAATTGTACACGCTCCATCAATTTTCGTCTTACAGCCTCCACAATGTCAAAAGATAATTGCTCTCTATTTCCGTACTGACACCAAGTCACGAATAGCCTTAACCTCCTCTATGATTCAGAAAGAGAGAACTAATCGATGAGTGATGCTATACGCAAGGAAATGTTACGGAACGGAAGTAAGACGGTATTAGAGCCACTTAAAAGCAGCGCCTTGATTTCTAATGTAGGCAACCCCCAGCACCGTCATACTCGCTTCGTTTCTGATCTCTAAAGTTTACTCAGCACCGAGAAGTGTATCCTACAAGATCACTTCCGGTGAGAACGCTTTAAAATTTAAAGCTTTCCCGCAGGAAGTGAATTTTAGCCAAACCGTGATTTCCGACTTCATTTAATGGAGACAAAAGTTCACTCGATGCCAGAGATTCGTCTCTCACTTTAGTGTTTGACTGGTTACCTGGGTGAAACTAGTTTTCTCAGTTAACCGTATTTAAGTAACTTAGCATATTAACCCTGATAACAGTTGCAACACCTTACCACAATGTCGCATACATACGGACGCCTAACAAAAGCGCCTATTATAAACACTGTGAAGAAATGTTGTGTGGATGTTGTGATTTTGAGATAAGAATGTCAACATTCTTCGTTCCCACACTTACGTGCAACAAGATAGTTACTCTGCTACAGTAAGTACTACATCGTATCATCCGAATGAGAAATGTTATATAACTACATACATAAAAAGACCCCTAACAAAACTGCGCATATCGTTTGCATCAATTCTTTAACGTGAAGCCACGAGCACTAAGAAAACAGAGGAGCTTGATGAGTGTAATAGCTGTTAGAATTGCTCAGTTTTGAAGTGCTTGCAGAGTAAATTCTTGCCTTGAACATTCTATGTTCGATAAATCTCTGCAGATGTGAGACAACTTTGTGAAATTGAAATGCTGAATATAATGAAATAATCGCTGCTACTCCATCGACGTATCACGTCCTTGACAATGTAATCATATCCATGGTGTTTGTGTAGTTACATTGCGAATTCTTCATTAAGAAACGGTTTTTTTATTGCAGAATGTGGCATTAGCATCTCGTTTTCAGAACCAAGAACATAGATGTGATTTCAAAATTATCTGTAGTCAGTGCGGATTAGCGCATTATAATTACAGATAGTTTTCCAGGATACGTTAATTATCACGAATTCGTTTTCGTACTACTCGAATTCGAGATAGCTAAAACAACAAAAATATAAAAAAAGTGTCGAAATTTCAGTTCTAGCGAACATTAAAGCTTATCTGCGAATAGATTACGTAAGTCACAATGTTATTCTTCTTATCATCTGGACATCTACAAACTCGTATTTCTAAGGCTGCACTAGTAAGCTTTGTAAATAACAAAGGATATAATCTTGAACTTATTTTGAATTGTATAACTCGTCGTCGGTACCAATACCCTCTCCGAAACACCACAAAATACTAACATCAAACAGCTAAAATAGTGCTATAATTGATTTCTTCCCATATATTCCTTCTCTGCACCAGCATCGGCATATGTGTGAAACACATATGTGTGGTTTCTGCTAGCAGTAAAATCTGCTTATGAGACTTGAGTTCAAGTTTGAGTAATCTGCCTTAATACATAATTCAGCGCAGTCTAAATTTATAATATTGTGACAACAATGAGGCTCTTGCCCTTTCTAGTCACGTGTACGTCATACGGAAAAATTTAGAGGTGCTATTACAACTGGTGATTTCTCTAAACGAGTTGTTCGTTGCTAAACGTCATTTTTAGTAATTTCCTTTAGTTTTTTTAGTTTGATGCAGTCCGCCACCAATTCCACTCCTGCGCCAACTCCTTCATCTGAGGGTAGCAATCCGACCTCAGTTATTTTCCGAGTGTATTCCTATCTTTGTTTTCCCCCACAGTTTTTACCTTCTACAGCTACCTCCAGTAACATGGAAGTTATTCCCTGATGTCTTAACATATGCCATACCATTTTGTATTTTCTCCTTTCCTGATGTCTTAACAGATGTCTTACCATCCTGTCTCTTCATATTGTTAGTGTTTTATTTATATAAATTTCCTCGCCGACTCTCCGGAGAGCCTCCTCATCTCTTAGCTTATCGGTCCACCTAATTATCGACATTCTTTTCTGGTCCAGTGCCTCCATTCTGTTCTTTTCTGGTTCTCCCGCAGTCCATGTTTGACAACCATACAAAACTGTGCTCCAAACTACATTCTCAGAAATTTTGAAACGTCCCCTATTGAACAATTATACACGACTGTGCTTAAACTGACACACAATATTTTTTTAGCGCAACGCAATCTGACTTTCAATAATCCCTACAAAAGAATGGGCCCTGACTAACATTAAACTATACCTTTCACAAATCACTTACCTCACAAAAATCTTCGCTACTCTAGCTACTGCAATACAGCGAGCGCCACTACTGCCAGCTCAATAGTCATAATATATATAGCAGTTCATGACAAATTTCAAAATTCCGCCATCTCTCTCCCCACATCCACCACTGCTGGCGGCTCACCTCCAACTGCGCAACGCTACGCGCTGTTAACATCCAGCTGCCGCAGCTCAACACTACAATGGCAGACAACAATGCAAACTAGACACAGACTGCACACAGCACAGCCAGTGATTTTTATACAGAGGTGGCGTTACCAATAAAAAAACCTAAACAGCCTACTTACATAGCCCCCATGCCCCCCACAAAAAATTTTACAAATTGTTTTGGGCACTGGGCAATACATATTTGTTAAAATTTTTCATAATCGTAATTACAATAACAAAGAAATCAAATGCACACACTTATTGATACAATGTTGGTCAAAAGCTAAAATTTTCTCACAGTCCATAAAGATAGTTCTGATCATTCATCATAATAGTAATTACAGTTTTTTTCACAAAGTCTCATTAGTAAAAGAAATTGCACACAGAAGTATTGGATTTCCATGCAGTCTTGAAGAAGTAGTGTTGTCCTTCCAACGGAAAGACAGTGCTGACTCTTGACATGCTGACAGGTAATGGACCACAACAGAGCACACCAACAGCAAAGTCAGTCGAAGTTTTGAAGAGTATTGGTAGGTAGGTCATCACAGAGCAGACCCACTGTAGTCCTGGTAGAGATTACGGTACTGGTGGGCCACCAGAGGTGCAGACCCACTGCAGTCCTTGTAGAAATAATGGTACTGGTGAGTCAGCAAAGGTGTAGACCCACTGTAGTCCTTGTAGAAATGGCAAGCAGCCATCTGTTGTGACTGTGCAGGTGCACAATCACCATTGAAGAGTCTTACGGACAATATAGCAAGTCTATAAACCACCACTTGTCCACTCACGAAATTTTTGGAATTGTCCTTAGAACCAGCAATGCTGTTATCCAGTCCCTTGCTGAATCATTAACACATGTGCCAACACTATCAGTCCCTACTTCTCACATATTGTCCATATACTATGACCAACAGAAATGAGTGCAGTGAAATGTAACTTACAAGTTGCTTAATTTGATGAACTGGTGTCAATTACTATTTTATAACATGAGAATACAATAACAAAGGTACAACTTACAGCATTAAATAACATAATAATACAGATAACATTTGTAGTACAGGCATTACAAAAGAATCGAAATAACATATACATCAGTGTTACAAAAATAATGACATAAGTACATACATAAAGATCAGAATAACTTTCGAAACATCAACTTCACACATGAGCATTAAAACAAAACAGAATAAATAATGTCTAAACACCTTTATGAAGAATATAACATAGTATTTTAAAAATTCTACAACATAAATCTTATTAGCTAAACACATAAAAACAGGAAAAACACAAATACACAAGGGAACAGAAACACATAGTGGGATAACACAAGGAAAGAACAGGGTTTCTTTTACTGCAGTATTTTCCAAACAAAACTTTCTTTACTTCTCGGAGATCTCCCTTCATTCGTCGTTATTCCCAAAAAGTCCTATCTATACCTGCTTTCTGTATTCTATTCATATTTCTTTCAAAATAATTATTTCTGAGTGTACAATACTCATTTTGGCCCAAATCTTTTTCATATAACTTCTCAATGCATTTTTTCCCTATTGTCCATAGTCAGTTTCTTATATACTCTACCCCCTCTTAAGCTAACTTAAATCTACTGAGCTCAGATGCTAAACTAAGGGACGAGGCAATGCAGCAGCACAAAACAATTAACGCAAACAGCAATGAAAAAAATGCAGATTTGCGAAGCAAGCAGCATTATAGAAATTAGCAAAGCAATTGCAATATTACAACTAATATAAGGCAATGTGCAGCAAACAAGAAAAAGAAATCAGTAGTAAACTGGCTTAGAAGAGTAACACAAATTAAAATTCAGTAGCAGTATGCCTGGCAAACAGCATAACTTATACCTAAACATGACAAAGTTCAAGCAGAAAAAGTATTACACTAAAAATGGCCATGTCTAATACCTATGTCACATCTTAACACTAGAGTGATGCATCATAATTTATTCTACAAAAGAAATTACCAAGTAATTGAAAAGAAAACTATGATTGCAGTTCCTGTGAAGGTAAATGTCTTTTTGTGCTCCCTAATTTTTTTTGAAAAAATTATTATTTACTCGATCTGTAGACAGAAAATATTTATATTAGTACATCTATAAAATTTTATTTTAACCAATGCTACAGTGCAGCTAGAAACTAGATATTAAACGAAATGAGCAAATATATACATAAAGCAAGCCATATGGCATTTCTGTAAATATCATAAATTAAGAGCTCCGCGGTGTAATCATATGTTTTCAAGTTCGACCGTGTCGTTTATGCGATGCTTTCTACAAAGGAATGTCAGAAGCGAGGTTAATGGCCTCTTTTTTTTTTCTCCACCTAATGGCTTTTTTTTTTCTCTCAGGTGATTGTCGCCCAGCTGGGTGCACACGACGCATTACGTGCAGGTGGTCACTTAACTTTCTTACCGAAATATTTATGACACCAGTTTCCACTACAGTGACAGTCTCATATAAAAATATTTCACAGGTCAAGAATTTGGGTTACAAATCTGTAGAAACAAAATCCTATGAATATAACAGTGTTCAAAACGTTTTCGTCGGCATTGTGATACATTCATGCATTTACACACATTTCATAACTCTTAAAGTACGATTCTTGGTTTCCAACAACCTTTTTCACAAATCAGCGTCCCTAACCACTACTCATTATTCCTTACCTTATTCGTCGACTCTTCTTCAATATTTCATCATAATAAATGGATATCATAATAAACATTCCTCATATATCATCAGCTTATTGATCATAAACATACCTCAGCAGCATTATACACATCATCGTCGTAAAAATAACATCATAACACCTCAGTCAACTCTCAAAATCGTCGTAGCTTTCTGCAATAATTTCAAATCCTAAAAAAATATTCTCTGCTCATTTCAATAGTGTCATCTACCTCAAACGTACTTTAAAATCATGCTCCCTTACCAAATACATCATTCAAAGCTCTCATAGTATCACAATGGTTCCGAAAAAATATGAACATTTCACAAAGTACAGACAAAATACAATTTCATAAGTTTGAAGTTATCCAACGGTGTAATTATGTAAACATCTGTCACTGCCGTAGTAAAAAAGTTCGTCTCTCTCAGTTAAATAATCAGATAGCTGTGTAATTCTTTGTTAGAGATATATGGTACCGATGTGTAAAGTTGTATAAGCAAATACCATATTAGCTAGGGCTCCTTGTGCTTGCCAAACACATGGTACACAAAGTAAGCGTGTACCCCCCTGAGGATAAATGTAATTATACCCACAGGTGTTACAGATTACAGCAATGGAATGAAATGTATCATGGAAAACTTTTGTATCATTGTACTCCAAATATCTTTAAAAATAAATATTTTAAGTACGAAATTAATCACTCAAATACGTGTCCTGTAGCGCTAAATGTGCGTCTTGTTGCAACATAATCTCTGTGGAAGTCTCGTAGTTATCGTCCTCCGAAAGCTAAGTTCTGCAGAAGTCAATGTACTTACCTCATGATAAACAAAAGTGAAATGCTTTGCTATAGATATCTTAGTTATTACGCTTATTGCCATGATGAAGAAAGTACTGTGCTGTAACGTATTGTTGTGCTACGGAAAAGGCAGTCTCATTGTAGCTATACCACAAAAGTTACTACTAAAACATGTTTTACTTTCCAGAATAATTCAGAAAAAACTGTGCAGATATAAAGCAGATACAGCACAAAAGCAACAATGTAAATTGTGTCACACATTAGTAGTGTCGTGATAAAATCATGTAGCTGTCACATAAACTAACCACTGTGTCATCTGGTATCTCACAGAAAGTACTTTAAATCCAGAATGTATTTTCTAGTAAACCAAAATGTTGCATTAAAATCTCATTAGCAGTACCAGTATGTGTCCTAAGTATGTAAGTCTTATAGTCGTTATGTAATCGTGCAACTAACAAGCAAGAATGTACAAATAACAACATAATGTCGTCTGTTCACTATAACAATGCATTCATATTTTCTGTTGAAATAAGTTCTCTTGGTTCTTGACTGGATATTTAACTTCGAACATTGTTGCATATTAACAGATTCTAAGTCTGACAAAGCATACTAGATATGTGAAGTGAAAAGTTTTATGGCAAAGACTAAGTTAAACAGCAGATTATCATTCAATAAACGGTTTTACATGTGAAATGTGGTGGAATCCTTTACTCTTCATAGTACTCAGAGTTTCAACTTAAACGCAATTATCATGCAGTATACGTCAGTAAACAATACTGGAATTTTTCTCAAGGTTAGCGTGTATGTTATTTTTCTCTGAACCAGCCGGCGCATGCGGCTGCCTGCGGTGCGAGTCATTGTCTGTCTCTTTGTTGGCGCGCGTCGTTATTGGGATTAGGAGACCTAACTTCTACAAATTCACCTTGCCGAGAAGGCCCTGCCCTGTTTAAATCCCGCCAGTTCTGATGAAATTCAGGTCTGTCGTTACGAATATATCGTCTGTCGTCATGTCGGTAGGTTCCGTAGTTTTTTCCTTGTCCGTCACGTGGTGGAGAATTTCTCCCTGAATCGTAACTGTGCGCCGAACTGTTGTGTCTGAAGTTATTCTGTCTCCCTTGATAATAATTGTTTTGGTTCCCATATTGTCTGTTTCTATGGTAATCTCTGTCATATTCATAATTATGGAAGCGCGATCTTTCTCTGTAACTATTACTCTGCCAGTGGTTGTCATACTGCTGGTGTCTGTTTTGGTCACGATTTACGTTGTAAGAATAGCCTTGTCGTGTCCAGTTGTTATTTCTTTCATCGCGGAATTGCGACGGATGTGACCTGTAATTGTTGTATTCCTGTTTTCGCATCCGGCGACTGTCTGTGTCAATTTCTAATTCTTGTAGGAGTCCCTGAAAAGATTCAATGTCGTCTTTGCAACGTCCTGCCAAAATAATATTTCTTAAATGTTGAGGCAATTTCATTAAGCAAATGCGGATGAGTTCTGAAGGGCTGTATGGGTTTGAAAGATATCGATTCTTATGCAACATGTCTTCAAAATATTTGACGAGACTGGAAAATTCTGATTGTTCAAAGTGTTTCATCATCATGATGCTATGTTTTACTCGGTCTTGTGTAGCTTGAGACCAATATGCTGAGAGGAAGGCATGATAAAAATCTCCTTCACTGTGACAATCGTGAATGACCGATCGCATTCTTACAGCTGGTTCATTCTCCAAGTAGCCACACATAAATTCTAACCTGCGCTCCAATGACCAGTTGGGAGGAAAACAATGAGAGAATTGATGGAGCCACGCTTGTGGATGAATGTCGTTGGCACAATTCTTAAACGTTTTGAATTTACGTGTAGTAATGAACAGCTTATAGTCAAAATCATCGTGTAGGCGAGTAGCATATCGGTCATTGTTACGTCGTTTCGGCGGTTCCATTTCAAAATTCGGTGCACTTGCCAATTTCTTTCATAGTTTCCGAAATGCCCTGTGTTATTATTTTGTGGCTTTTCCGTATTTCTAAGTCCCTCTTCCCGTGTTGGGGCGCGAGTGTCCTCTGAAATACGTAATTCTTGTATTACCTGTGTCAGCTGATCTTGTACTTCCCGGATTTCTCTTTGGTGTTGCGTATTTATTTGATTCTGATTTTGTTTGAATTTCCTAATTTGTTCGCTCTCTTCTGTGTCGTTAATGACTACCGGTCTTGTGTCATTCAGATCATCATCTACCTTTGTAGATACGTTAGTGAACTGATCCGAAAGTTCGGCTACTTTCTCAGATAGTGTACTTATTTCCTCAGTGTGTTTTTTCTGAACCAAGTTTCAGAGTATTTACTGTGTCCTTTAAATTTTCCTGAGTTTTTGCAAGTTGCGTAACCGTATCGGTAGATGCAACTGAGTCAATTTTAGCTTGCAAGGTCTCATGATTTTCATGAACAATAATTTGCAGTTCTTTTATGGCTGCTTCGTGATTCTGTAATGCATTTTCATGCCGCGAAAAAATAGGTTGAAAATGCTCACAAATTTGTGTTTTACGTCATTAGAGACTTTTTGACATTTCGATTCAATGTTATGTAACTCAGTAGTTAAATCTTCACGTGTTTGTTCAAGAGTTTGTTCCAATGAGTCTAACTTTTGAAGCTGTTGCTGTGTTTGTCTCTGATTTTGTTCCATCCTGTCTAACTGTTGCTATGTTTGTCTCTGATTTTGTTTCATTTGCTGCATTAATTGCAATAATAATGTATTAGTGTCTGGAATCTGTTCCTCTATGCTTTCCGGCAGTGAATTTGCACCGGCAACATTTACATTTTGACGAGCAGAAAATGTGTCTTGACTTATTTGAGAAAACGGTGAGGACCCAAAACCTGAGTCTACAGTATTTGAAATATTGTGTTCTGTCATTTCGGATTCCTGAGGCGAGCTGTTGCCGACCGATCGATCGATAATGTTTCCCTGTTCACTACTTGTTTCACTGTCTACACCATTATTTGCCGCCCGCTCCATTTCCCTATGCACTATTACCAAATTACTACTTTGAATGTCTGTTAATACATTACACAGTGGTGCTGATAAGCTACGCTCGTTGTCACTATTATTTCTCAGTTTACTTTGGAGCCTAGTGTTACGTTTTTCACACGCCAATATTGTCACAATATTTCACACGATAACACAGAAAAGCACAATTTGAAGAGCAAAAATAAGAGAACACATTAACATAGCACTGAAAATAATATCTAATTAATTGCAGCTGCGAAATACTTGGTGCAAATCTACATGCATGCCACAACTGTTTTACTGTACAACAATGAAAGACTGCAACTACAAAGGAGATTTTCTCTACAATTACGCGCTAGCAATAAACAAAATCTACACTAATTACACAAACTGTAAGAAAAAATCAGAAGATTCCAGTGAGGTATCCTCGGCTAAGGATCGACATATGAAACATCCCCTTTTGAACAATTATACACGACTGTGCTTAAACTGACACACAATATTTTGTTAGCGCAACGCAATCTGACTTTCAATAATCCCTACAAAAGAATGGGCCCTGACTAACATTAAACTATACCTTTCACAAATCACTTACCTCACAAAAATCTTCGCTACTCAAGCTACTGCAAAACAGCGAGCGCCACTACTGCCAGCTCAATAGTCATAATATATATAGCAGTTCATGACAAATTTCAAAATTCCGCCATCTCTCTCCCCACATCCACCACTGCTGGCGGCTCACCTCCAACTGCGCAACGCTACGCGCTGTTAACATCCAGCTGCCGCTGCCCAACACTACAATGGCAGACAACAATGCAAACTAGACACAGACTGCACACAGCACAGCCAGTGATCTTTATACAGAGGTGGCGTTACCAATAAAAAAACCTAAACAGCCTACTTACAATTTCTTACTCAAATTGAGGCTTATGTTCGATCCCAGTCGACTTCTCTTGGCCTGGAATGCCCTTTTCGCCAGCGCTAGTCTGCTTTTTATTTCCTGCTTGCTGCGTCCATCATGTGTTATTTTGCTGCCTAGGTGCCGGAATTTCTGAACATCACCTACTTCATGACCATCAATACTGATGTTAAGTTTCTCGCTGTTCTCTTGTATGCTATTTCTCATTACTTTAGTTTTTCTTTGATTTACTCTCAATCCATATCCTCTGGTTATTAGACTGTTCATGATCTGCAGAAGGTCCTTCACTTTCACTGAGGACACAAATGTTATCAGTGAAGCTTATCTTTGATACTCTTGCACCTTGAACTTCAATTCCTCTCTTGAACCTTTCTTTCACTTGTGTCATTGCTTCTTCGATGTAGGATATAGGTTGAACAGTAGGGGTGAAAGACTACATCCCTGTCTTACAGCCTTTTCAATGCGAGGCTTCGTTCTTGGTCGTCCACTCTTGTTATTCCCTCTTGGCTCTTGTACATGTTGTATACTGCCCGTCTGTCCCTATAGCTAACCTCCATTTTCCTCATCGATTCGAATATCTTGCACCATTGTCAACGCTTTTTCGAGGTCGACGAATCCTGTGAGCGTGTCTTGATTTTTCTTTAGTCATGCTTCAGTTATCAACCGCAACGTCACAGCTGTCTTTCTGGTGCCTTTCCTAAAGCATACTGATCGTCGTATAACACATCATCAATTACCTTTTCCATTCTTCTTTACATTATACTTGTCAGCAACTTGTACGCATGAGCTGGTAACCAGATTGTGCGACAGTTCCCTCATTTTTCGGCCCTTGCAGTCTTCGCAGTTGCGCGGATAATGTTTTTCAGTAAGTCAGATGGCATGTCGCCGGAAACATCAACGTGAATAGCCGTTTTGTTGCCATTCGCTCCAATGGTTTTAAAAATTCTGATGAAATGTTTTCTACGCCTTTTGCCTTATTTGATGGTCTTTCAAAGCTCTTTTAAATTTTTATTCTAATACCGGATTCCCTATTTCTTGTATAACTCTTCTGCAGTCACGCAATCATACAAGTCTGCCCCCTCAGAGAAGCCTTCAGTGTACTCCTTCATCCTGTCTGCTGAAGGTACTTTTTAACTTTTGTATAAGCTGAGTCAGTCCTTCCGACAATCATTTCATGTTCGATTTCTTCACATTTTTCCAGCAGCCATTTCGTCTTAGCTTCAGTGCACTTCCTTTTTATTTCATTTCTAAGTGACCTGTATTTTTTTCCCTGAATCTCCCTGATATATTTGTACTTCCTTCTTTCATTGATCAACTGAAGTATTTTCTGTGTTACCCATGGTACCGTTTAGCTGTTACCTTCAGTGTACCTCTTCTTTCCAGCTTCTGTGATAGTCCTTCTAAGATGATGACTGATAATGATATTTAGTTTGTGGGACGCTCAACTGCGCGGTTGTAAGGGCCCATAAAAGTTCAAATCTTTTCATTGTCCAGCATTTCCTGAATGATAATGAAATGATGAGGACTACACAAGGACCCACTACCCGGCGGAGAAAATCCCCGATCCGGCCGGGAATTGAATCCGAGATCCCGTGATCCAGAGCCAGTGGACCAGGACGTTCGGACAGCCCTTTTAAGAGATGTCCATTTGTCTTCAACTGAAGTGCCTACTGAACTATTCCTTATCGCAGTATTTTCAGCCTCAGAGAACTTCAGGCGCATCTCCACATTCATAGTTAGTTCCGTATCGCCGGCCTGAGTGGCCGTGTGGTTCTAGACGCTACAGTCTTGAACCGAGCGACCGCTACGGTCGCAGGTTCGAATCCTGCCTCGGGCATGGATGTGTGTGATGTCCTTAGGTTAGTTAGGTTTAATTAGTTCTAAGTTCTAGGCGACTGATGACCTGAGAAGTTAAGTCGCATAGTGCTCAGAGCCATTTGAACCATTTTTGAAGTTCCGTATCCCATGTCTTTGCGCACTGATTTCTCCTGACCAATCCCTTAAACGTTAGCCTACTCTTCATCATTACTAAACTGTGATCTGTGTCTATACACCATGTGATCAAAAGTATCCGGAAACCTGACTGAAAGTGAGTTACAAGTTCGTGGCACCCTCCATCAGTAGTGCCCACGCTGAGCCTTGATGACAGCTTCCACTCTCGCAGGCATACGTTGAATTAGGGGCTGGAGTTTCTTGGGGAATGGCAGCCCGTTCTTCACGGAGTGGTGCACTGAGGAAAGGTAACGATGTCGGTCGGTGAGGCCTGGAACGAAGTGGCTTCCAAAACATCCCAACGTGTTCTATAGGATTCAGGTCAGGACTCTCTGCAGGCCAGTCCATTACACGGATGTCATTGTGTAACTACTCCTCCACAGGCCGTACGTTATGAACAGGTGCTCGATCGTGTTGAAAGATGCAATCACCATCCCCGAACTAATCTTTAAGAGTGGGAAGCAAGAAGGGGCTTACAACAACAATGTAGGCCTGCTCTGTGATAGTGCCATGAAAAACAACAAGGTGTGCTAGCCCTCTCCATGAAAAATATTACCACACCATAACATCACCGCCTCCGAAGTTTACGGTTGGCACCTGGCCCGCTGGCACATGACGTTCACCGAGCATTCGTTATACACACACCCAGCCATCGGATCGCCACATTGTGTACCGTAATTCGTCACTCCACACAACGTTTTTCCACTGTTCAGTCGTCCAATGTTTATGCTCCTTACACCATGCGAGGCATCGTTTGGCATTTACCGTCGTGATGTGTGGCTTATGAGCAGCCGCTCGACCTTGAAATCCAAGTTTTCTCACCTCCCGCCTAACTGTCATAGTCTTTCCAGTAGATCCTGATGCAGTTTGGAATTCCTGTGTGACGGTCTGGATAGATGTCTACCTGTTACACATTGCGACCCTCTTCAACTGCGGCGGTCTGTGTCAGTCAACAGACGAGGTCGCCCTGTACGCTTTTGTGCTGTACGTGTCCCTCCACGTTTTCACTTCACCATTGCATCGGAAACAATGGACCTAGGGATGTTTATAAGGGTGGAAATCTAGCGTACAGACGTATTAAATAAGTGACACCCAACTACCTGACCACGTGCGAAGTCCTTGAGTTCCTCGGAGCGCCCCATTTCGCTCTCTCACGATGTATAATGACTACTGAGGTCGCTGATATGCAGTCCTTGGCAGTAGGTGGCGGCACAATACACCTAATATGAAAAACGTCTGTTTTGGGGGGCTTCCGGATACTTTTGATCACATAGTGAATCTGCTCCTTGGTACTCCTTAGAATCCACTATCTGATTTCGGAATATGTACCTAACCTAACTGAAATCTTCCAGTATATTTAAGTCTTTTACTAAGTATACTTCTTCTTCTTTTGATTCTTGAATACAGAATTCACTATTGCGAGCTGAAATTTGTTGCAGAGCTCTATTACTCTTTTTAGTCTTTCAGTCATAGTACAAAGGCCCTATTCTTCCGTAATCTTTTCTTCCACTCCTTGCCCTACAATCGTATTCCAATCGCCCATGACAGATTTTCATCTCCCTTTAGGTGCTGAAATCACCTGTTTAATATTGTTACATATTTTCTCTAGATCTTCGTCTTCAGCTTGAAACGTCGGCGTGTATGCCTGAATTATTCTTGTCGGTGTAGGTTCACTGTCGATTATTATGAGAGCATCCGCTATTACTGATTTTTTTCACTCACTCTCTGCCCACCTTCCTATTCATAACGAATCCCACTTCCATTGTACCATTTTCTGCTGCTGTGATATTTCGCTATACTCATCTTAACAGAGATGTTGTCTTTTTCCATTTAGCTTCACTGGCCTCTAGTACAAAAGACCGGGCCTCATCATTTCCCTTTACAGGTCTTTCAGCTTACCTACTGCCACGTTCAAACCTCTGACATTCAACACCCCAACTCGTAGAAAATTACCCTTTTGTTGGTCATTCAAACCTTTTTTTTTTGTTATTTACCTTCCTTTTAGAAATGATTATCCATTCAGCCCACTTAATTAGAGGCCTTGCGCAATATTACCGGTTTATGATGATAGTTCGATCATATTGTCGCCATATAATTTCAGTTTTACGGTCGTTCATAATATTTTAATATACTCCATTGTAGATGATACGCTTTGAATATGGATAGTTTGAGTTCCGAAAGCATTAATATTGTGCAGAAGTTCTAAATTTGCAGTTAACATTTGTAGAAGTTTATGATTTGTTTTTGTACCTACTCTTTTCAAAGCACGTAAGAGAAATAGTCATGAATAGGCTTTCACGGAAATCGCACTGTTTCATTTCCTTCCTCATCTTCTGTTACCTTGCCGTTAATTCAGATTACGAAAGACTTGCCACAATGAGAGATTGCTGGCATTTTCTAGCTAAATCAATTATTTGTGACTAGAGCAGTCTTATTTCTTTCAGAGAGCTCACCATATGGCAATCTCAAGAAGGCCGCATCCAAGGAAAGAATAAACAATTATGGATAATATCCTGAAAAGGCTTCTATTATCCTCAGTTAGCAAAAGTAAACAAAGCTACGAGGAACACCTACGGTCTAGAATAGCGTGGACAGTGGATGGAACTTCTTCTTGCAACTGGCCTTTAGCTACTGGCTTACAGCAGGTTCGAAAAATTTAACAATCGTGTACACACTGATTAAAGTTCTTTATTCCTTTTTTCAGTGGCAACCATAGGTTTTTAACCTTTGCATGTCGTGAATAGGCTTTCACGGAAATCGCACTGTTTCATTTCCTTCCTCATCTTCTGTTACCTTGCCGTTAATTCAGATTACGAAAGACTTGCCACAATGAGAGATCTCCGATCCATGATGACAAATATCATTCTCTTCTTGCTGGCATTTTCTAACTAAATCAATCGGCATCAATATCTCGTATCATCCTTTTAAATGAATTGCAGTTAGCCGTTTTCACAATATATATAAATGACCTAGTAGATAGTGTCGGAAGTTCCATGCGGCTTTTCGCGGATGATGCAGTAGTATACAGAGAAGTTGCAGCATTAGAAAATTGTAGCGAAATGCAGGAAGATCTGCAGCGGATAGGCACTTGGTGCAGGGAGTGGCAACTGACCCTTAACATAGACAAATGTAATGTATTGCGAATACATAGAAAGAAGGATCCTTTATTGTATGATTATATGATAGCGGAACAAACACAGGTAGCAGTTACTTCTGTAAAATATCTGGGAGTATGCGTGCGGAACGATTTGAAGTGGAATGATGATATAAAATTAATTGTTGGTAAGGCGGGTACCAGGTTGAGATTCATTGGGAGAGTGCTTAGAACATGTAGTCCATCAACAAAGGAGGTGGCTTACAAAACACTCGTTCGACCTATACTTAAGTATTGCTCTTCAGTGTGGGATCCGTACCAGGTCGGGTCGACGGAGGAGATAGAGAAGATCCAAAGAAGAGCGGCGCGTTTCGTCACAGGGTTATTTGGTAACCGTGATGGCGTTACGGAGATGTTTAATACACTCAAGTGGCAGACTCTGTAAGAGAGGCGCTCTGCATCGCGGTGTAGCTTGCTCGCCAGGTTTCGAGAGGGTGCGTTTCTGGATGAGGTATCGAATATATTGCTTCCCCCTACTTATACCTCCCGAGGAGATCACGAATGTAAAATTAGAGAGATTAGAGCGCGCACGGAGGCTTTCAGACAGTCGTTCTTCCCGCGAACCATACGCGACTGGAACAGGAAAGGGAGGTAATGACAGTGACACGTAAAGTGCCCTCCGCCACACACTGTTGGGTGGCTTGCGGAGTATAAATGTAGATGTAGATGTAGATCTCAAATAAACAAGCAGGTATTTTCGTTATTAATTTCTTTCATTGCATGAACACCCACGGTGAGGTACATATAAAACTACTAACCACGGCTAAAGCTGGACTTGGAAGCATGACCATGGCCGCTAGAGGCAACGTGGCTATTAGACTACAATGAGAGGAGCATACGAATAAGAAGTTCTACCACGGACCTCTGCTTAAAAACTTCTGTAATATACTATAGAACGTTACCTCATTTGTTACGGAAACTACCCTCTCGTTCCCTCCTTGTATTTAATACAAACACACACACACACACACACACACACACACGATCCGTTAGTCCGACGCTGTGACCAGAAAATATTTGTTCAGTTGCTGAGTTTCAGATGTTATTAAGAATACTGAACGAATTGCTACGTAATTCCATTGTGTATCTTGTCACTGTAACGTTGTCATAATAAACCTACTGAAACTGAAAGATAAGCTGCATATTACGGCATCAATATCTCGTATCATCCTTTTAAATGAATTGCAGTTAGCCGTCAGATGACTATTTTTATTACCGGTATTTAATTTCCATCTTTATTGTGTGTTATTTTATTTTGTAGTGCACTATGAGATATGATCAATATCTTTGGAATAGTTAAACACTAAGAAACTCATCTGCAACACCATCCCCTAATGGTGCGAAATGAAAAGTTGGGAAACATATGTGAAGGTAAGTGTTCTTGTACATTACTGATAGTATTTCATGAAGAAACTACAGCAAAGTTAATGAAATTAACCAATATTATATATGTATCGAAATAAAGAAAATTTTCATCACCTTCAGGATTGTCTTTCGGTAATGTGTCTTACGTTCTTCAGTCATGAAAGCAGAAATCATTTGAAACGAAACAGAACATTTGATACATAGGGCAACTATTTCAGTCTGTAGGAAAATAAAATCTTAGTATCTGTAGTTTAGTGCCATTCTCCCGTAACAGCCTTCGGGCTGTTTTATTTCTGCAAAGCGCCTGCGGGGCCTTTTTATTATTTCTGCTCGCACGGACATCCATAACTGCCGACATAAAAGTCAAACCGCTACCGTTATTAGTTCTGCTGTCGCCGGCTCACTTTTTCTCGCTTTCCCGAGCTGTGGAGAGCTCCAAACCCCCTTCCCTCCTCCCGAACCCCCTTCCACATAAAGTACCGCAAAGCGTCCTGCGGAGAAATCTGATTCATGGTCACACGCCTTTTGTACCCTCGGCAGCCACCGCACCGTTGCCACTCCGGATGAGCACCAAACATATCTTCTTGGTATCGGAAAGACATCTCTCCTAGGAGTCACCTGATATTAAGTTATTTGCATGCGCGGTTGATAGATAAATACAAGATAAACCTCCATGTTATATACAGTATAGTTGAAGGGGTTAGTTATTTAGATATTAGCATGTTCTGTGGATAAAAATGTGATAACTCGTTATTAAGTGATACGTGTAAGAATATTTGTCAGTAAAATTTATTTCTTAAACTAAATACCTTCATTTAATCAATCCGATTGCTAAAATTTAGATCTGCAGTGTTGATGTTGTGGACGTCTGTCCCAAAAACGGTTTGATGCAGACCTCCACATTATTCTGTCCCGTTGTAACGTCACGTGGTACGGACAGTTCAGACTATCATGTTCCTTGATGCGCGCGTGTGCCTCACAAACTGAAAACAAAAGATTTTTTTTAAAAGAAAGTAATCAGCAAGAAATCAGGTGACAGATTAAGGACCCGTTCACGATGAACAACCTGTTAATGTATTCTTATTTACTTAAATTAAGTCATGAATTAAAACAATAATGAAATTTCAGAGAAGAAACAAAATTTATTACCATACAGTAAGAATAATATGTAGTAGGAATTAAAATCCTTGGAGAAGAAATAAAACTTTGAGGTTTGCCGGCGACATTGTAATTCTGTTAGAGAGAGAAAAGGACGTAAAAGAGTAGTTGAACGGAATGGACAGTGTCTTGAAAGCAGGACATAGGATGATAATCAACAAAAGAAAAACGACGATAATGTAATGTAGTCGAATTAGGTCAGATGATGCTGAGGGAATTATATTAGGAGATGAGACACTTAAGGTAGTAGATAAGTTTTGCTATTCGGCGAGCAAAATTACTGACGATGCTCGAAGTAGACAGGATATAAAATGTAGACTGTCTAGAGCAAGGAAAGCATTTCAGAAGAAGATAAAATTGATAACATCGAGAACAGATTTATGTTTTAGGAAGTCCTTTCTGAAATTATTTGAGTGGTGTGTAGCCACCTATGGAAGTGAAACATGGACGATAAATAGTTTAGACAAGAAGAGAATGGAAGCTTTCGAAATGTGGTGCTAAAGATGAATGCTAAAGTTTAGATGGACAGATCACTTAACTAATGAGGAGGTACTGAATAAAACTGGGTAGAAGAGGAATTTGTGGTACAAATTGACTAGGAGAAGGGATCAGTTGGTAGGAAACACTATGAGGCATTAAGGAATCACCATTTTAGTCTTGGAGGGATGTGTGGAGAGTAAAAATTGTAGAGGGAGACCAAGAGCAAGCAGATTCAGATGGATGCTGGTTGCAGAAGTTACTCGTAGATGAAGAAGCTTCCACAGGACAGGGTATCATGGAGAGCTGTATCACACCAGTCTCTGGACTGAAGACCACAACAACGTAAGGAAAGAGAATAAAAGAAAAAAAAAAAAAAACAGACGACCTAAAGTGACGGAAATTGAGAGATGTGCGTATACAGACAAACAAATGATTACAATTTCAGAAAAAAGTGGACCATTTATTCAAGATAAAGAGCTTCACAAACTGGCGAAGTCAATAACGCATTATTCCACCTCTGCCTCTTATCCAAGTAGTATTCGGCTAGGTATTGTTTGCGAAAATTTTTGGGTGTCCTTTTGAGCGGTATCGTGTCAAATTATGTCCAACTGCCGCGTTAGATCATCAAAATCCGAAGTAATTGGGAGGCTCTGTCCGTAAGTCTCCAAACGTTCTTAATTGGGGAGGGATCTATCGCCAAGTTAGGGTTTGGAAAATCACGAGGACAAGCAGTACGGCATCTCTCCGTATGCAGCATTATTTTTCTGAAATGAATTCTTGCCATGAGGGGCAACAAAACGGGGCGTAGAATATCTTTGACGTACCGCTGTGCTGTAAGAGTGCCGCGGGGTACAATCAAAGCTATCCCGCTATGAAATGAGATATCACCCTAGGTCATCACTTCTGGTTGCCGCGCCCTATGACGGACGACATTCAGGTTTGTATCCCACCGCAACACAGGGCTGCTCCAGCCGATAAGAGATTCCAGGCCGTATGTATCCGATACCACTGCAATAGCGCTTGTTGCTATGCAGAGGTCAGCGGTAGTCGGCGCAAGGCGCGCCCTGAACTTAGCCCCATTTCTGTGAGCCGCCTATTAATGGTCCTTGTGATCACTTAAGCACCAGTTGGTCCTCGGATCGGATGATGAGTAATTCAAGGCTCCGAGTGCCTCACTTACGATTGCTCGGTCTTCTCGTTCTGTCGTTGCTCTAGGTCGACAACTTCCTTCTTGACTCTGTGTTCGGCCACGGTTGATCCATCTCCGACAACTTCGCTGATTAGTGGCATTCCTCCTATTCACATGTTGAGCCATTCGCCGATTACACGATCCGACTTCTTTGAGCCCAACTACGGATCGTCTCTCAAGTGGTGACATCTGCCTACATTGTCCATGCGCCTCTGTGTGTGGCGTGGTTACTATGAAATTGATCACACATGACATGACATTCACAAAAACCTTAAGTCCTGCTATCGACCTCTTCCCTGTTTACTATTCTTTCCAGTTTCAAAAATGCTTCAAACTGCAAGACCACAGCGGCCAGCCTTTCCAGTTTCCTGGTGAAAGTGGGGTGAAGCTTCACATATTCATCCATCGGCCGCCAAAGTTAACAACCTGTAGCAATATCGATATCGGACCAGTTTGCGTCGCTCCTTCGTGGTGCGTGTCTTTTCCCCTTACACATAGAGGAATAAAGATCTAGAAACAGATTTTAGTTGCCGTCATCTACAGTGCACTTAACAACTTACTCAATAAGGCTGTAAGGTGACTGTAAATTCGCATCTTACAAGCGCTCTTGCACTTAGTTTGCTGTGATCTACGATCACAATTAGGTATCATGTGATGGGTTGTACATCGTATATATGAATATATGAAGGAGACTGACATTGTCGCGTATACCTTGTAAATAATTGTTAACACTTATTGCATGAAAGGTGACGGAGTGTCTTTATTATCAGAACGGCGTAATGAATGACTGCCTATACTAGTAGAGGTTGGAACGACAGTGGAAATGAAACGGCAGGCGCAATGCAAGCCCTGGGTGGAAAATCTTCACACAGGAAGTGCCGAGACAGACAGTCTGGACACCTGAGTGCGAAGACACAATACAGGGGCGGCCTGCCGGTAATGGCCACTATTGTAGTAGGGCCGGAAGGATACCCGGATGATACTTCCGAACTCTGCAAATCTTGCACGCAGGTGAGAGGAACGAAGAAGCGGCACCTCGGAAACCACACTGGCTGGATTATTTCCCAGGATTTTTACTCAGAGGCGTACCATTGTAGGAGTATAGGTTTTTCCTCGCAAACTTTCCGTGATGGACGACAAAAGACGAAAATAAGGTTGGTCGGCGTTCGGAAGAATCTGTAGAGAGGGAGAATATTCCGTCGTTTCGGGAATATGATTCGCTTGCGAAATTACGAAGGTGGGGAGCCGAGCCTTGCTGGGAGGCCAGCAGTGGAGAGACGAGGGTCTTCCATTGTGAGCGCCCGTGTGTGACGGTCGCTCGGTATCAGCTTTGTTGATACAGACGGACTTGCTGTCTTTGCTCTCAGGAGAGTTTATAGTAAGAACAGTTAGGCACTGTACTATTGCGAACCAATACGATTCTGGACTTCACCTCCGTGTTGGAAGTTGTCGTTGAGTATGCAGCGTTCAGTAATTGAGAGCACTTCTTCTGCCTATACTTACGTTGAGACGTTATCTGAACTCCGTCCTTTTAGCTGGAGTTCGTGTTTCTCGTCTGTAGAACACAGAGAGGAGAAGACAGTGTTAGAGTATAGTAGTCAGAGGACCGTCTTCTGCCGTCCTAGCGTTTGAAAGAGTTTTATTTTGTGCCTGGAGTTCTATCGACGAAGACGTGTGCGAGAACCAGAACGCTGACACACCAGAAGCGTACATACGGTGATATCGCAAATTGCTTCGGCTTATTAGGGCTATAAAGCTAAACAGTCATGATCACGTTAGTTTATTTCCACTGAAGGTCCACACCACTGTAGATTATCTTTCATAGTAGTCTTCTAGTGTTTGGTACGTAGATAATGCCAGTCATTTCACGTTCTTTACGTTAGATCGTGTGTGCATAAAATGGGCCAGAGTTGGGCAAGTGATTGATAATTTTACTTAGGAAATATTGACATTTGTCATAAAGGGTGCTTTTTTTCATCTGCAATAAACATATAATAAGAACGTTTGTCATTTAGTAGTATTAGTGGCCTTCATCATTCATTTGGGCAACGGCCTTGCCGCAGTGGATACACCGATTCCCGTCAGATGACTGAGGTTAAGCGCTGTCGGGCATGTTCGGCCCTTGGATGGGTGACCATCCGAGCCGCCATGCGCTGTTGCCGTTTTTCGGGCTGCACTCAGCCTCATTATGCCACTTTAGGAGCTACTCGACCGAATAGTAGCGGCTCCGATCACAGACAATCATCATAATGACCGGGAGAGCGGTGTGCTGACCACACGCCCCTCCTATCTGCATCCTCATCTGAGGACGACACGGCGGTCCGATGGGCCATTTGCGGCCTGAAGATGGAGTGCTTTATCATTCATTTATGTTTAGATTGTAATTTATGGAATTAGATATCTTAAGATCTGCTTAAGGGGATAATCAGACACGGCCGAATGACCATTTTAGCGTTTATTATTTTCCGTTGCGCACATTCATTTTACACCCGCCAGGAGGAGCATCTTGGAAGTCGGCTACCATTAAGGATTCATGTCTGAAGGGAGTGTCCTCTTGTTCGAGAGACGCATAGGGACACAGAAAAGCCTACCGTTCCGATGGCTGAGATTGAGCTAGGGGAGGAAACCTCCGGTGCAAAGAGGAAATGGCCAATTTCTATGTCTCAGCAAGCAAGCACTGGCCGCTTTCTCACCCAGTAGGTTGGATCCGGCGCTAGCTTCCTCCTCCTCGTGACAGCACCTTGCCTTAGGCATTCACTGCTGTGCTGTGGTTCAGTTGACCGTTTGTTTAGCAGAGTTTAATAATGTCGCCAGATCTCGATCGCCGCTTCATTCGCTTGTCGTTTGCGAGTATAGCCACAGATGAGTTGCGAGCCAGGAATATACCACTTCTTTCACTGCTTCGTCCGAGGCCAATCGACTGCCCCTTAATGCCTGTTTGAGTGGACCAAACAAGTGATAGTGATCAGGGGCAAGATCGAAACTAAATGGAGGATGATCCAGTACTTCAAATTTGAGTTTCTGGAGCGTTTCAGCAGTGTAGGTAGCAGTATGCGAACGGGAATTGTTGTACAACACAACACCGCCGGCCGTTGTGACTGAGCGGTTCTAGGCGCTTCAGACTGGAACCGCGCTACCACTACGGTCGCAGGTTCGAATCCTGCCTCGGGTATGGATGTGTGTGATGTTCTTAGGTCAGTTACGTTTAAATAGTTTTAAGTTCTAGGGGACTGATGACCTCAGATGTTAAGTCCCATAGTGCTCAGAGCCGTCAGAACCGTTTTTTTGAACTGCAGATTCTTGACCATTTTGAACCAATACAACACATTTTGACAGCAATCCTCGGCGTTTCCTTTGAATTTCAGGCTTTAGTCTCGCAGTAAGCATCTCACTGTAACGTACACTGTTTATTGTTGTGCCCCTTTCCCCATAATGTTCCAGTACTGGCCCTTGCACGCCGAATTTGGTTGTGTCCATTCCGTACTCTGCCGTTCACTCTCCGACTCGTAATGGTGAATCCATGTTTCGTCACCATTAATGATCCTATCTAAGAAGTTGTCCCCTTCGTTACCATAGTGTTCCAAATGATTTTTTGGAGATGTCCAAGCGCGATTTTTTATGCAACTGTGTGAGTTGTTTTGGGACCCATCTTGTACAAACTTTTTGAAACCCAGTCTGTTGTGGATGATTTCGTAGGCAGAACCGCGACTAATTTGCAGACGATGTGCCACTTCATCAACAGTTAATCGTGTGTCTAAGAGAATCATTTCACGTAAACGCTCAGAGTTTCTTCTTGTGTGGAGGTAAACGGTCATCCGGTTGCTTCATCGTGCATAACACTTGTGCGACCATTTCGGAATTTTTCAATCCATTTGTAGACACTTCGTTGTGGTAAAACACTGTTCCCGTACTGTAACGAAAGTCCTCGATGAATTTCGGCCCCTGATACTCCTTCTGACCACAAAAAACGGATCACTGAACCTTGCTCTTCTTTGGTGCAAATAGACAGCGGAGCAGCCATGATTAACAGCACGGCAGCGATAACGAAACTAACCTAGTAGCTTGAAAATTGCAAAGATATAAAAACGAATAAACAAAGCATGCGTCATCAACGTATAACTAAATTGCGGATAATAATTGACTTACCCTCGTAGTTCAGAAAATTCTTTACGCAAGCTGGCTACACCGTATTTTGGTTCGAAAGCAGACGCTAAAAGTACGTTGTCCTGGATGCTAAGTCCGAACAAAGCAAAGGCATCTAAACCGAAAATTTTCTCAATGCCTCGTGATTTCAAAACAGCTAAAATTCACTGTCCTAGTGTGTGATTTGAAAGTGTCAGGCAAACTACATTGTCCAAGCAGTGAAAATTCCTGCGTTGTAAGCCGTAAGGATGTCGCTCCATTTAGAAAGGCATGGTGAGATTAACTGTTGGTACGTGGCACGATTAAGCAAAGTTGCTGAGGCACCTGCGTCTAACTGGAAGTTCACATGACGGCCAGCGACTCATGATGAGACAAATTGTTAGTTAGAACATCGTTGTGCAGCACTAGGGTGAGAAGGAGGCACAAATGTAATCTTAATGTGCAGGGAGGAGACCCCCAAGAGGGATCATTGCCGACAAAATTTTATTTAAATAAATTTTCAATGCATAATGTTCGGCCGTAGCCGGCTTGGGCATACTGTGGTGGAAGGTGCTGGCCGGAAGACCATGGTCGGCACATTCCTGCCACGTGCTCCTCGGTCAGACTCAAGTCCCACGGGTTGGTTGCGCTGACGGGGGCACGCTACTAGCAAGGCGCGTTGGCGGAATCAATCCTCCAATCAGAGACTAATCGTGTGATCACGTGGGGACGCGGCCGGGAGCGGCGAGGGCGGCTTGGGAACAGCTCCGCGCTCTCTTAGCTTCTGACCTCGGCCACGAGTAGTCGCTCCTCTAGTCTCTGCCTCTCTGATGAGCAGACGGCAACCCCTCTTGGGGCTGCTCGGCCCTACGTAGGCACCACTGTACCATCATTACAAGAATAAACTGGGTACATTCCACTCAATTAATTTTCATTTTACAACGCCCTCCGCTCCTGACTTCTATCCTGACGAACAAATGGTGTCAGAAGTGGGATGCGACCCACCTTACGGTTGTAAAATCAACTCATCAGTTGAGTATGAGTACTACGAAGGGGCCGAGGATGAGTAAGTAATGGAAACTAGTCCGAACGTGGCGAGGCTGCAGCGCGCCATGCGCGTGCCAGCCGGTCGCCTGCGTTGCAGAATGTGCGTGGCCGCGCACTAGCGCGCCACAAGCGTGACGCAGTTCGCCGCCGGACGCGAGCCGAGGAGGGTCCGCGATGCAGTCACGCTCGCCGACGCCACCGCCGCCGCCGCCGCCGCCGCTGTCCGTAGCTGCCACGGGTCACCGCCTGCGCCAGGGTCCGGGGTGCGGCCCTCGCGCCGCCCCGCCGTCGCAGCTGTCCGTGCTGTCGCCCGCCGCCTGCTGCGCCCACTCGTGATCAACGCGCCTGCCGCCGCTCGTCGACACCGCCGCCGTCCATCGTCTGCGCGCCACCAAATAATGTAAGTCGCTAGCGACGCTACGGTGGTGTAGATGCCCACACTATTGTAACATGCCGATCACCAGGCAGCAATCGGAGGCAGGAGCAGCCGGAGAGGATGAAGATCCCCTCTTGGCGCTGCAGTCACAGTTAAATCAATTAATTCTAACTAACGCGGAGCTTAAGCAACAGATAGATGATCTTAAAATGGCTTCTCCGCAATCTAATGTTGCTAAGCCAGTGGTATTGGAAGAACAGCCGAAGCAGGTGATTCCACTACTCACTAGTGCAGAATCACCTGTGGCAGTAGCCACCTCTACTTTGGTGCAGAGCTTCCCAGCAGTAGCGTTTATTCCGGCGTTCGCTGGAAAGCCGCACGAGGATATTCAAACGCTTGTCCAGAATATCCAGGACATCGGAAAGCTTTGCGGTTGGCCAGATGAATTTCTCTTAAACGTGATGAAAATGAAACTCACCGGCGAAGCGCGGAACTACGTGCAGTCGGTCGAGAGCTTGAAAAATGCCCCTACCTTCCAGTCCCTTGCAACAGGGTTGATTGAAAGGTATACAGACAAACGTGGTACTAGTTACTATCGCGACTTGCTTTCCACCCTTAAGCAAAAAACGGGTGAAGATTTAGAAGCATTCGCGGACAGGATTCGAAGCGTCGCATGCCACACGTACGCACTAAGTGCCAGTTCTGCTCGTAACGAGGTTCTGTTGGAAGAATCAGAATGTCGTGCGATAGACGTGTTTATTCGTGGCATAAACCCTCAAATAGGGGGCGAAATCAAAGTAGCTTCCCCCCGCACCTTACACGAAGCCGTGCGATTAGCACTCTTGAGAGAGGAGGCGAGCCGATTTGTGGCCGTCTCCACGCGGCAAAGCGAGCCCCGACGTGTCTTTTCGAACGATACTAAGTGTGGGCGCTGTAATAGACAAGGACATGTGGCAGAGCAATGTCGCGTGCCATATTGTCATCAGTGCAGGAACATGGGTCACCAAAGCGTGCATTGTCCAAATAGTAGGCCACAACCGCCTGCAAATTCCAGGCGAAATGCAAACCAACCACAGAATTCGGGAAACGGCCGCGGGGCAGGAAGTGCCACCCCTCCCGGCCCCCGTTAAAAATAGTGACCCCCCTAGCTTATAAGGGAATCACACAGGTGGCAAGCGTGGTTGTCGATGGTGTTAGAGGCCGCAAACCAATACGCGTGCTAATTGACACAGGCGCACAGATCAGCTTGGCATTTTTATCGAAGGGAGATAAAAGAACATTGCAACCGCCGCGGTACCATATCAGTGGTATTGGTCCCGGCATAGTGAAACCTGATGGCAGCTGTTGCGTTGAGTTCATGTTGGACTCCACAGAATATGCTTTTACGATGGAGGTTGTACGAAACAGGCGCACGGATTACGACATCATCCTGGGAAGTGACTTTCTGCGTCATTTCCAGGGGGTTATTGACTATAGGTTAAATACCTTCCAATTCGACGACAACGTGCACCGTTTTGGACGTGACTGCACGTTGCGGGCGAGCGGAGCTAGGAAAAAAGGATCCGTTTCCCAAGTTTCGGAGTCTCCCGTAACGATGCTAAAAGCCGATAATCCCGTGGAGATACCAGAAGGCACAGGAAAGATCCTTTGGGTGCCTGTCGGGATACGTGAATCCGAAGAGGTTCATTTCTTGGTAGATCCACTCTGCCAGAATGAAACTCTTGACCAGATGCAGGTCCACGTAAAACGTAGCCTGTGCAAAACACAGCAAGTTCAGAAAGAAAATTGCGTACCCGTGTGTTTAGACAATTTTAGTCACAAGCAAGCTTTAATACCGCGTGGTACAGTATTAGCCAGCTTACAGGTTGTCTCAGAAGATGAGTTGCCAAAGAGAACCCCTTCTCTGAAAAAGAAAAAGACTGCTGCCGCCTCTCAACACCTTTTGACAATCACGTCACATCTGACAGATAAGTTTAAAGCTAAGCTTAGTCACCTCCCTTTGCATGAACAAAAGCTAATAAATGAAGCATTGAATGAGTATTCATGGTTGTTTGAAGACAGGAAATATTTACCAGCAACAGATCTAATCCAACATGAGATTCCAACCGGAAATGCTAGGCCAATAGCTCAGAAAGGGTACCGAATTCCCTATCATCTTCAGTCAGTGGTAGAGGAAACTATACAACAGCAACTAGAAGCAGAAATAATACAACCCTCTTCTAGTGCGTGGTCTAGCCCAATTGTAGTCGTTCCAAAGAAATCTATAGTCGGAGAAAAATCCTATCGCCTCTGTGTAGACATGCGAGCAGTAAACAAAGTTACTACTCCAGATCATTATCCATTACCCCGGATCGATGAAACGCTCGATCGTCTGGGCAATTGCCGGTACTTCACAACATTAGACATGCGCAGTGGGTATCATCAAATTCCAATTGCTCCTCAAGATCGAGCTAAGACAGCTTTTGTAGTTCCTGGTGGCTTATATGAATTCTTAAGGATGCCTTTCGGGCTTCGCAACGCGCCAGCAACCTTTCAGCGATTGGCAGATCTGCTATTACGTGGGTTGAAACCTACTATGTGCCTTGTGTATCTTGATGATATAATTATATTTTCAAAATCCATTGCTGAACATGCTGAACATCTACGCAGTGTGCTGTTGCGCTTGCAAAATGCTAATTTAAGCTTAAAATTAGAAAAATGTTCTTTTGCTCAATCACAAGTGCAGTATTTAGGTCATGTCATCAGTTCCAGCGGAGTCAAGCCAGATCCACGATTAACTGAAGCAGTAGACACTTTTCCTGTTCCAACAAATTTAAAGGAATTACAATCCTTCCTTGGCCTTGCAAATTATTACCGCCGTTTTGTTAAAGATTATGCTACTATTACCAAACCACTTACTAAATTGTTGAAAAAGGATACTCCTTTTGTTTGGACGGATGAATGTTCGACCGCCTTTCAAACAGTGAAAACTATTTTAACTAGTTCACCTCTACTTGTTTACCCAGACTTCGCTGAACCTTTTATTTTATCTTGTGACGCATCTGATTTTGCTGTAGGATGTGTCCTAAGCCAAGTGCAAGATGGTGAGGAAAAACCTGTTGGGTATGCCTCTCGTCAACTGAATAAAGCAGAAACTAATTACAGTACTACAGAAAAGGAATTTCTTGCCCTTCTTTTTGGAATTAATTATTTTAGATGTTACCTTTATGGTCGCAAGTTTACAGTTCTTACCGATCACTCTGCTCTGCAGTGGTTATTGAATCTTAAAGACCCTAGCAGCAAACTTATGCGCTGGGCCATGAAACTGTCAGAATATGATTTTGAAGTTCGGCACAAGCCTGGTCGGTTGCATCAAAATGCTGATGCGTTAAGTAGAAAAGTGCGTGTCATTGAATCAGATGAGGTATCAATTGAAGAGTTAAAAGAAGCACAGCAGGTGGACGTTCAATGTCAAAAATACGCCACCTTGCCAGAATTTGAAGTAATAGACGACCTTTTGTATCGAAGAACTCCCCATGGGAATCGTTTGGTAATACCGGAATGCTTGCAGCAACGTATAATACGGCAATGCCATGATACAATCCAAGCATGTCACAGCGGAAAACGCGCTACGAACGCTCGAATTGCGACACGTATTGGTGGCAATACCGACAACGTGATGTGGACAGGTATGTAAGATCTTGCCTGCCGTGTGCACAACGAGCACAAAATAGGCATCCGCGAGTGCCGCTGCAAACACTTCCTCAGGCATCTTCACCCTTCGAAATTCTTGCTTTAGATTTCCAAGGTCCTTTTCCACAGTCGCAACAAGGTAACAAATACATTTTGTCTGTTATTGATCACTTTTCACGTTATCTAATTTTGGTTCCCCTCCCCGACATGACAGCTGAAACTGTAGCGAGAGAGTTTGTAAATCGTGTGATACTACCTTTTGGAAGTCCTGATGCCATTTTAACGGATCAAGGAACCAATTTCATGTCTGCTTTATTTGTACAAGTTTGTAAATTGTTAAGAATCAAAAAATGGCGTACAACTCCCTTCCATCCTAAAGCCAACGGTCGCGTTGAACGCGTACACCGTACAATTTGTAAAATGTTATCCTATTATGTTGCAAAAACGCACGCTGATTGGGACAGATATGTACCGTATATTTCTTCTGCATACAACACCCGAATACATGAATCCACGGGGTATACCCCTTACGAAGCTGTGTTTGGACGGCCGATGAATTCGCCGTTCGAAATAGACAAATTACCTCAAGGTGTAGAAATAAAGGAAGTAAAAGGTTTAGCCCGCCGGCTAAAAGCGATCTGGTACAAGGTAAAGAGGAATAATATCAAAGCTACTAATAAACAGTTGCACAGGCAGAATAAAAATGCTGTTTTACCGACTTATCAAACAGGTGATTTAGTGTTACTACGGAACCCGGCAATCAAAAAGGGACGAACTAAAAAGTTCTCTCCCCGCTTTGAAGGCCCGTATCGGATTGTACGGTTGACCTCACCAGTCAATGCAGAACTGCAATTAACCGATCGTACGGTGATAGTGCACTTTGACCGCCTGCAACCTTACCACGGTAGGGCTGTGTCACCACAACAGGTCGCAGCCCCCGATCCGCCTGTGTCACCTCCACCTCAAGTGGAACAAAGACGAAAGAAAAAACGGAGGAGATTACCTCCACAGGGTTGTAGATACCCTTTGCGTAATCGACACCCTTATGGGTTGAGGTCTCGTGATTAATCACGCCTAGTTAGAGTTTTATGTTATGTTTTATTGCAGATTAGTTTAAGTAATTTTCTCCAGGGACTTGGAAGCAAGACGTGCCTGACCACCACGGAGTTCCCAGCTATTCTCAATTGTCAATTTCCAGTCCTGTCATGTATTTTTGCTCATTTTTATATGTATGATTATGTTTTATGTTTTGCAAGCAATGCCACGCATGAGACGTCACGCAACTGGCTTGCCTCAAATGCAACCATTACACTTGGTGTTGGCAGAACCGCGGCTGCTAACTCCGAATAATATTCTCCTTGTCCTCTATTGCCATCTATTTGGCAAACCAGTACATATGGAGTATTTTTTCTCTGAGCTTTTCTTAATACTTGTTACGTTGACGTCTAGTGTATTGTACTATATGTCGTAGTTCTGTAATTGCTGCAGCTAATCATAAGTAATCGGAACAGATAAAGCCAGGGCTTGAAATGCATACGCCTCGTACGCTTTGTTTACGGGACCAGCTGTTGGAGGGGCAACACATCAGCTGTCGCCTCCCCTCCTCTCTTCAGCGCTGTCCCTTCTCCTCACCAAGAACTGGCCAGCGGCCATCATCCTTTCTCAGCCAGTAACAGCGCTCCGCGCGATGACGTATCTTATCACCACGTGCGCTGCCGGCTCCAGCGTCTCAACACGCGGCGCGTCCTAGTAGTTACAAAAACAAACCGCAAATTACTGCCCTATCCTCCGTGTATGACAGACTACAATGCATTTACCATCATTTTATATAACTAACAGCCTTTTTAAAAAAACTCTTATTCTAGATAATTAGCAATTTCTAATTCATCGTTATTTCTGGTACACGCTAAGCGCGTGATATTTGTCACTGCAGTAGCGGCCGGTCTCTCGCGGCTACACGCCGTCTCACATAACCGCTGACGTGCCGGTGCCTACTCCGCACCTACGCGTGCGCTTCGCGCTCGCTAACAGCTCCAAGCTGCTTTCTTTCATGCAGCCGGAAGACACGGCAAACAAAATTCATTCAAACATCCCAATAAATCTTAACATAAATATTAAGTACATGGGATTCATTGTTTAAATTATTTTCCTTGTTTTGTTTCACATTAGCTGGATAAATCACACGAAGTTCTTAACGATTTACATTATTCTGCATACCTTAGTCTGCCAATCCTATAAGTGAAATTTCACTAGTGCTTTGATTCATTGTGTAAGCTACAAACTACAGCCAGATATGGGCAAACCAATGCAATGCTACGGGTTTTTCACGCTACTGACGAGGCACAAACGACCAATCGTCCGGGCTACCGTATATCGGTGGACGATTGTTCCTTGGTTGCTACGCAGTTATTTTTGCCCTCCCCATTTATTTTACTCTACCGCCGTGGTCATTGTTCTATCCTATTTTCCTTCTTCTGTCGATGAGGAGGCCCCTACAACATGTTAGGTACCCTCTTCCGACAGCACCGGTCTTTTAATCTTACCACCTATTTACACCGAGATATTGCTCTCCCTTGTTGCAGTCTTGCCCCAAAATATCGGCCGATGATCCATTGTGAGATAGGTACTTTGCCTCTAATTAGCCGGTGATGTAAGCGCTACGGGAACTGTGCCTAGTTGTCCTTTCAGTTCAATTTGTTATCGTCAGTTTTAAAACTAACACACACGCAGCCTAGCAGCCAGCCCCAGGTGGCCAGTGTTACATGTTAACGTTGAGCGTTCCGACTACTTACAGCATTATTATTATACATCATTGTGTTTTTATTTTCCTGTCAATATATGTCATTGTGTTTAATTATGTCATTATGCTAGCGCTAGTGATTTATAGTTCATGATTTTCATTTTATGTAGTGTTATGCACTGCGCGCACAAAAAGTGACGCCATTTATGCATGTATGCTATTCTAGCTTCAGAGCTATTTTTATTGTTTGAACAGTCGACATTTTCCTAGTACAGCAGGTCGCTAATCACACCGCTGATACTTTTATGCCATGTATCGCAGGTAACCAATGTGCCTACACTAATTCTTATTAAGTCAGACGGACGCCCTTAGGCCCGCTGAACCACGGTATCGCAGATAGCTCCAATGCACTGCCTACCCCTCAATTATTAGACAGATTGCCTTAGCACTGTCTGCAGGTTGCTCCATTGCCCTGCAAATTATATAATCATCAATCCAAGTCTGCAGATTGCACTAATGCACAGCTGAACTTAATAGTCGAGTCACTCGCAGGTTGCTCATACGCACCGCGAACTTGTACTTACACGTCACCGAATCCTAGGCTCCTCGGTTGACCACAAAACAATTCATACATCAATTACCGTGAGACAATTTGCACTCACACTACGCCTTTGGCACTCAACCACAAATGAACTGAGCCCCAGACGCTCTTTTATTACATTTTATACAACGCCACTTTCTTCTAGATGGCAATTCCATTGCAAAATCATCGGATTCTGCCAAAGATTCAGATACCGTTCCCCAGATGGCAGCCTTTTCCGTTGCTGAACGGATTAGTTGCTTTTCACCATCTGACAGTGCAAACTGCACTTTTAAGAACAATGTTGTTATATACACACACTGTCGGATTTTACTGACGTAGTCCCTTATGCACTTCGTCAACCGACTAAAAAAAAAACAACTTCCCCTGACGGATTTCGTATCCGATTCGGAAGTTTACGTTCGGGAAATTTTCCCTTTTTTTTTATTTCTTGTCAATTATTATTACTTCAATGTCATGTCTTATTGTTATCAATTTATGGTTATGATTAATGTTAGTACACTTTATGGTTATACGTTATTTTTGTGTCATATTCGGTATTCCCTTTCAATTTTCATTGTTTCTCGACTGGAAGTATCTCTGATAGCACCTATTGGCCTTCAATTCGTATCCGCAATCAGCTACCATTAGTCACACATTTACACAACACTTCATACGCCCAATAACAACTAACAACACACTCACACTGTTCATATCCACACTACCTCGGTGTAACTTGTTGATGTTACCAGACCTCTATTGTCACATACTAAATACATGAACAAGGCTTTTATGGTTTATGCCCTCCGCTCTTCGGAAGGGGAAAGGGAAGTACGTACATATGTACGTCATGTTCAGTAGCAGTTTCTTTTAATCAACAACGTAATCAATTTACCGTTGAACACTTAAGTTGTTCTGTTAAAATGGAATCAAACGTCTTTGTGACATCAGCTATTCGTGTATTATTGCTTTGCAATAAACTGTTACTTTTAAGTTGCACTTACAATGTCTTAGTCTCGGACGCAGAGCCACTAGCGCTCTCTGACGCTGTTATCTGAGCTCAGCACTCTGCCGGCTCAGCGCTGATAAAGCTGCGCTGCGCCGCCTCCACTGCTTCACGCCCAGCCTCTGTATTCACGAGCAACAGACTCGCTCTCGCTAACATTCATTTCCGACTTCAGTACAGTTAATCTCTCTATTGACCACTTCTGTAAGTAAAGATCCTATGATTATTGAGTTAACTTGAGTTGTCCTACCCTCATTCGGGTTTTCTACAGCTGAAAAACCACTCAATATTATTTCTGAAATTTATGAAGTACTGCACCTGTCTCGCCGTGTCGAGCCTTAGCGGGGTGGGTGCCCCTGCGTAGTGGCCAATGCGTGGGAGGTGCCTAGGCTGTGCAGGTTTACACCGCGATCACAGGATTCCTTCTCATTTTATTCATTAAAAAAAGGAAAACTTCCTTCGTACTAAATCTCAAATTAATTAACGATACTTGGCCTTCGTCCCATAGCAGAGTGGACTCATCTTCGCTCGGGATTACGTAATCTGACTATCACATTGGACATTGTGAAGACCACGCAGATTCTTTTATTTAATATACACACAGCACAGTTACACGTGCACATGTTACACTCGGCCATTCAACTCGGACTGCAAGGAAAGCTCAGTCCACATCTGTTACCCTCAGAGCCCTTTTTGCACATGCTACACACTGTGTCGTCGCAAATTTTGGCCCCGAAACAAATGCTTTATGCCGTGCGGGAAAGCAACCTCCCCTTTTACTATGCTGCGTTGGAGGTCCGACTTACCCGTAATTCTGACGGTATTCGGATGCGAATGAGGTTGCCAATCACGTGCGCAAATTGCGAATACGAGTGCTATCAAATATACACTTTTCCAGTCTCTTGGGCTACCCTTCACCACCATGTTGTTTGGCAGACTCAAGAATTTTTAATAGTTAGTCGGGATCGACAAACTCACGCCACTCTCTCTCGCGCTGAACTATCCAGTTGCTTCCATACAACACATTACTTATGCTCCACGCTAATTTTACACACTAACACTACTGAGTGCGAGATGTCGCTGTTTTCAGCTGAAACTAGTACACCTCCATGTCCTCGTGTTCTAGTCTCACTCCGTCAACCAATAATTCAGCCTGTTGGCAACAGTTTTCTGTTCGCTGTTCCACAGACTGTCACCGCCACCCTGGTGTGCCACCGTTCAATGTCAGAGACTGAATCATACTGGGTAACACTGAATAATAGTGGCCTAGTGTATAATAGTTCAAGATGTGACGTATACGCTGCTTCTATGAGGATATCAGCTCAATTGCACTCCACCTTTCATTTCACCATTCCCACATTTACCTTATACCTTCCTGAACTCTCTTTTAAAATCCATCACCATGAGAAGCTGAAGAATTTACCGAATACCAATGATTCAGATCTACTCCGACCGATCAATCATCTCCTTACCCAGTAACACAACCAAGTTGCTCTAGACCGAGTGGCCTCACATATTGCTGATTGGCACCAAACCAAGCGATTAACCACCGTTGTATTACCCAGCGCTGGTTCGGTAATCATCATTGTAATGATTGTGATTATAGTATCCTGGATACTCTGTAAAAGCGGGTTTTGCAAATGTTTCACTTCCTCCCGATAAATAGTACCACCCCCACAACCTGAAGGTGAATATCACACCTGAAACTACCTGCCAACCTCGGTGCATGCGATCAGGCATGACCCCCCCTTACAATTAAGTTGTAGTCTAGGTGTCAGGTCAATGAACTAATTTTGTAATGGATTTGTATTTCTATGTAAAGTCTATGGAATCACAAGTTAACTGTCGAGTCTTAACCCCTATGTAAGTCATTTTGTTTTCTCTTTAAATTTTTGTCATTTTGTAATGTTCTCATTCACCCACTTGGGAAATTACCATTGTAATCGTAGATTTAAGAACTCAAAGTAACATTACGGGGAAAACCCCCCTTGTGACTGTTAGGCCTGGGAGCATTCTCTCACCCCCACGAGGGTGGAGTGTTTCAGTGTGCTGTGCTCCGGTGCCCCTCATCATCGCCTGGGTACCCACCACCACTGATACCGCCGACACACATTCACAGCATGGCGCCGCCCCACTGCCGTCGCACCAACTTCACAAGTTTGTTATTCAAGAGCCTTCCTTCAGGCCCTTCAGGCCACTTTGTAACTTTTGCACATATTGATATCACTATGTTATGGGACCCTTCATAATGATCATATATTTTTTAAATGGAATAATCAATTAGAATAAGCTCATTCATTTTCATCCAGAGAGCCTTCTTCGGAAGGGGAAAGGATGTGCAGGGAGGAGACCCCCAAGAGGGATCATTGCCGACAAAATTTTATTTAAATAAATTTTCAATGCATAATGTTCGGCCGTAGCCGGCTTGGGCATGCTGTGGTGGAAGGTGCTGGCCGGAAGACCATGGTCGGCACATTCCTGCCACGTGCTCCTCGGTCAGACTCAAGTCCCACGGGTTGGTTGCGCTGACGGGGGCACGCTACTAGCAAGGCGCGTTGGCGGAATCAATCCTCCAATCAGAGACTAATCGTGTGATCACGTGGGGACGCGGCCGGGAGCGGCGAGGGCGGCCTGGGAACAGCTCCGCGCTCTCTTAGCTTCTGACCTCGGCCCCGAGTAGTCGCTCCTCTAGTCTCTGCCTCTCTGATGAGCAGACGGCAACCCCTCTTGGGGCTGCTCGGCCCTACGTAGGCACCACTGTACCATCATTACAAGAATAAACTGGGTACATTCCACTCAATTAATTTTCATTTTACAACGCCCTCCGCTCCTGACTTCTATCCTGACGAACATTAATTTTGTCAGAATCTGTTCTAGGTTTTGAAAACACAACATTCACCACATTCACTGCCTCTTTTTTTTTGGGGGGGGGGGGGAGAGAAAAGTTGGCGTCTTTGTGCCTTTGCAAACAAACTGCTTAGACATGGCCTTTTTTCCACACGTGTAACACGTTGCGCTACGTGATAGGCAATCAATTCTTTTGAATGGTGCAGCAGAGTCGGCAACTGTAAAACTTCCCAGATTGTCAAATCGTGTTAACACCTCTAGCGCGCAGAGCTCTCGTAATAATTTTAAGAACGCTCCTCAGTTCCAATTTTACTGTTACTGAAAATGAACTGTTGTGTAAAGGTTTCACGTTTACCGTAGAACCTAAGGTTACCGATCCTCGTGTTATAGAGAATTTAATTGTTAATCTTAAAGTGGGTCTTGAATATACTAAAACTCCCAAAAATGTTCAAACTAGATTAGCTTACGACGCTTGTAAAATGATCGAAAAAGAATATTCTACCATACAAGCAGTTTCAAATATTCGTTACACTTTAAATAGCATTAATCATAAATTGAAAATAGTGACGCCCTAATATCAAAAGCTGACAAGGGAAACTCTTTAATTATTGCTAGCAAAATTGAATATGTGGAAAAAACTGAAAATTTTTTCGAGTACAATGGCATCGTGTCGACTGAGATAGACCCCACATCCGCGTTGCAAAAAGAAATTAGATCAGGACTCCATAACACTGAAAAACTAATCGGTGAATTTCGTAAAAAAATGGCTTATAAATATGAACACTGAACCGCCTATTTTGAGGAGTCAATTTAAGGTTCACAAGATTCATCACCCCATCCGTCCTGTTGTGGATAGTACCAACAGTGCGTATCATGAATTAGACAGGTTCTTACATCATAAAATAAAACCGAATTTTGTGTTTGGGGAAAATTATACTGTTAAAAACTCGGACTTAGCTAATAAATTGAAAATTTTAACCTGTTCAGATTTGTCTAAACTCATGTCTTTCAATACTACGAATTTATACACTAACGTCCCAGTAGACCAAATCTTGGATATATTACAAGCCAATTTGCGTTTTCACAAAAAAATTATCCATTATTGAAATGACGAATTAAGGACCATTTTACGTGTCATTCTTAAGTACACCTATTTCTCATTTAATAACAGACTGTAATCACAACCATTTGTTCTAGCCACTGGCAGCCCGTTGTCAGGTATTTTGTGAGAAATTTTTGTAAATTCTATGGAGCACACTTTTTTCTAAATTACCCTGATTTTGCGAACAGAATAATTTTTTATGGAAGATACGTAGATGATTTAGTATTTGTAATTGAAGGCACCCACGTTGACATAGATCAGATCTTCACCGCGTTTAACAACCACCATGAGAAAATAAGCTTCACCCAAGAAACTGAAAAAGCTAATAGAACTTTGAATTATCATGACCTAACTTTGGCAGTAGCTGACAATAAAATAAGTTTTAATGTTTTCGGTAAAGGCACTTTCTCCGATAATATTATTCCTGCTGATTCCACACACCCTCAAGCCCACAAAACTGCCTTTTACCACTCAAGTATACACCGAGCACTATCTATTCCTTTTTCTTCAGACAATTTATAGAATGAATTAAAGACACTTGAATATATTGCCCAAAATAGTCGTTACAATCCAAATATCCTGAAACAGATCTATGATAAGAAAACACATTAAAACATTACGACCTTACCTACACTAGGTACCGCTTATAAAGATCACTCCATTAATTTCATTTCTATCCCGTTTATAGGCAAAGCTTCTTACAAAATAGGGCGAATCTTACAGAGTCGGGGCTTTAAAGCCAATTCCACTAATAATAGCCTTAAAAAGAACATAATCCACTCTCTAAGTAACACTAACGATACATTGCCACCATCAGGTGTTTACAAAATTACCTGTAGCGATTGCCCTAGTTTTTACATAGGTCAGACAGGAAGATGGTTCAAATGGCTCTGATGGCCGAGCGGTTCTAGGGGCTTCAGTCTGGAACCGCGCTACCGCTACGGTCACAGGTTCGAATCCTGCCTCGGGCATGGATGTGTGTGCTGTACTTAGGTTAGTTAGGTTTAAATAGTTCTAAGTTCTAGGGGACTGATGACCTCAGATGTTGAGTCCCATAGTGCTCAGAGCCATTTGAACCAAATGGCTCTGAGCACTATGGGACTTAACTTCTGAGGTCATCAGTCCCCTAGACTTAGAACTACTTTAACTTAACTAACCTAAGTACAGCACACACATCCATGCCCGAGGCAGGATTAGAACCTGCCACCGTAGCGATCGCGCGGTTCCAGACTGAAGCGCCTAGAACCGCTCGGCCACACCGGCCGGCTCAGGCAGGAAGAGCTTTATCGGCTAGATACAAGAGCATTTACCCACAAAAAGTGGAGATGGCATTCGTGGCTCGACATTTGCAGAACATTTAATCCAAATGGCCCATGTCCAGAACCCACTTATAAACACAGAGCTCGTAAGTGAAGAAGCTGATGGATGCAGGTTAGATTTACTCGAAGAAATGCAGTTTTCCAAACACCTTCTTTATGACAAAGGCAAATTGCTTAATGACCAATTTCAGTTGCAAAATAATAAGTTTTACGAAGCACTTCAGCCCTTGATGTTGCGGGACTTTCTATGTCGCCCGATGCCATTGCCCTCTTATGCTTACGTTTTCATACGCATTTCACCTAATCCTCGTTATTTTGTATAAGTTTAAGGCTGTTTCTCGATTTCATACACGTCAAATGGTGTATCTCTAATTAAGAGCTTAGTAACGATAGCACGCTACATGAATTCTTATAATTGCCTTTACAATGACCTGGGGTGTGGTACGCCCCTATGTACTGCTTACTAACCCGTAAACTCTAATACTGTATATTGCTGATTACCCACGCCAATACATGACTACGACATTCAGCCTTTTTGTTCTTCTTAGTAGTTTCAGGTATTTTCCGATTATACACTGGATATTTATTACACTAACCTATGTTCAATGCTGTTTCACAGTTTGTTACACATCAAATGGTATATTTATATTTAAGAGCTTCATAAAGTTTGAAAATAAATCCATTGGCTATACTGTCTTCATAATGTCTTGTGGCGTTGCACGTACCTATTATCTGATAAATCCATTACTTTATAAGGTCTTCTACTGTAAGTAGGCTGTTTAGGTTTTTTTATTGGTAATGCCAACTCTGTATAAAAAAAAATCACTGGCTGTGCTGTGTGCAGTCTGTGGCTGCTTTGCATTGTTGTAATACTCAACCATTGTAGTGTTAGGCAGCTGGCTGTGAACAGCGCGTAGCGTTGCGCAGTTGGAGGTGAGCCGCCAGCAGTGGTGGATGTGGGGAGAGAGATGGCGGAGTTTTGAAATTTGTCATGAACTGCTATATATATATATATATATATATATATATATATATATATATATATATATATATATATATATATGATGACTATCAAGGTAAATACATTGTTTGTTCTCTATTAATATCTTTCATTTGCTAACTATCCCTATCAGTAGTTAGTGCCTTCCATAGTTTGAATCTTTTATTTAGCTGGCAGTAGTGGCGTTCGCTGTATTGCAATAGTGGGAGTAACCAAGATTTTTGTGAGGTAAGTGATTTGTGAAAAGTACAGGTTAATGTTAGTCAGGGCCATTCTCTTGTAGAGATTATTGAAAGTCAGATTGCGTTGCGCTAAAAATATTGTGCGTCAGTTTAAGCACAGTCATGTATAATTGTTCAAAGGGAATGTTTCATATGTCGACCCTTAGCCTAGGATACCTCACTGGAATCTTCAGATTTTTTCTTGTAGTTTGTGTCATTAGTGTAGCTTTTGTTTAGTGCTAGCGCGTAATTGTAGAGAAAATCTCCTTTGTAGTTGCAGTCTTTCATTGTTGTAAAGTAAAACAGTTGTGGTATGCATGTAGATTTGCACCAAGTATTTCGCAGCTGCAATTAACTAGATATTATTTTCAGTGCTATGTTAATGTGTTCCCCTATTTTTGCTCTTCAAATTGTGTTTTTCTGTGTTGTCGTGTGAAATACTGTGACAATAATGGCGTGTGAAAAACGTAATACTAGGCTCCAAAGTAAACTGAGAAATGACAGTGAAAATGAAAGCAGTGTGTTAGCTCCACCGTGTAATGAATTAACTAATATTCAAAGTAGTAATTTCGTAATTGTGCCTAGGGAAATGGAGCGGGCGGCAAACAATGGCGTAGGCAGTGAAACAATTAGTGAGCAGGGAAGCATTATCGATCGATCGGTCGGCAATAGCTCGGCTCAGGAATCCGAAATGACACGACACGATCTCGCAAATACTGTAGATTCAGGTTTTGGATCCTCACCGTTTTCTCAAATAAGTCAAGACACATTTTCCGCTTGTCAAAATGTGAATGTTGCCGGTGCAAATTCACTGCCGAAAAGCACTGAGGAACATGTTTCAGACACCAGTGCATTGTTATTACAATTAATGCAACAAATGGGACAAAAGCTTGAAAAGTTAGACACAATGGAACAACACCAGAGACAAACACAGCAACAGTTAGACACAGTGGAACAAAATCTCAAAAAGTTAGACACAATGGAACAAAATCAGAGACAAACACAGCAAAAGCTTCAAAAGTTAGACTCACTGGAACAAACTCTTGAACAAACACGTGAAGATTTAACTACTGAGTTACATAACATTGAATCGAAATGTCAAAAAGTCTGTAATGACGTAAAAACACAAATTTGTGAGCATTTTCAACCTAAGAATCACGAAGCAGCTATAAAAGAACTGCAAACCATTGTTCATGAAAATCATGAGACCTTGTCGGCTAAAATTGACTCAGTTGCATCTACCGATTCGGTTACGCAACTTGCAAAAACTCAGGAAAACTTAAAGGACACAGTAGATACTCTGAAACTTGGTTCAGAAAAACACACTGAGGAAATGTTTTCACTATCAGAGAAAGTAGCCGAACTTTCGGATCAGTTCACTAACTTATCTACGAAGGTAGATGATAATCTGAATGACACAAAACCGGTAGTCTTTAATGACACAGAAGAGAGCGAACAAATTAGGAAACTGAAACAAAATCTGAATCAAATTAATACGCAACACTAAAGAGAAATCCGCGAAGTACAAGATCAGCTGACACAGGTAATACAAGAATTACGTATTTCAGAGGACACTCGCGCCCCAATACGGGAAGAGGGACATAAAGATACGGAACAACCACAAATTAATAACACAGGACATTTCGGAAATTATGAAAGAAATTGGCAAGGCGCACTGGATTTTGAGATGGAACTGCCGACACGACGTAACAATGACCGATATGCGACTCGCCGACATGATTACTTTGACTATAAGCTGTTCATTACTACACGTAAATTTAAAACGTTTAAGAATTCTGCCAACGACATTCATCCACAAGCGTGGCTCCATCAATTCTCTCATTGTTTTCCTCCTAACTGGTCATTAGAGCACAGATTAGAATTTATGTGTGGCTACTTAGAGAATGAACCAGCAGTAAGAATGCGATCGGTCATTTACGATTGCCACAGTGAAGGAGAATTTTACCATGCCTTCCTCTCAGCATATTGGTCTCAAGCCACACAAGACCGAGTAAAACATGGCATCATAATGATGAAACATTTCGAACAATCTGAATTCTCCAGTCTTGTGAAATATTTTGAAGACATGTTGCACAAAAATCAGTACCTGTCAAACCCATACAGCCCCTCAGAACACATGCGCATTTGCTTAATCAAATTACCTGAACATTTACGACATATTATTTTAGCAGGACGTTGCAAAGAAGACATTGAGGCTTTTCAGGGACTGTTACAAGAACTGGAAATTGACACTGACAATCGGGGAACGCGGAAACAGGAGCACAACAATTACAGATCACATCCGTCGCAATTCCGCGATGAAAGAAATAATAACTGGACGCGACAAGGCTATTGTCACAACACAAATCGTGACCGAAACAGACACCACCCGTATAACAACCGTTGGCAGAGTAGTAATAATTACAGGGAAAGATCACCTCTCCGCAGTAATAACTATCACAGAGACAATCAGAGAAACAGTCAATTTGGGAACCAGAACTATTATTATCAAGGGAGACAGAATACTTTCAGACGCAACAGTTCAGCGCGCAGTTACGATTCAGGGAGAAATTCTCCACCACATGACCGACAAACAAGAAACTATGTAAACTACCGACATGACGACTGACGATATATTCGTAACGACAGACCTGAATTGCATCAAAACTGGCGGGATTCAAACAGGGCAGGGCCTTCTCGTCAAAGTGAATTTGTAGAAGTTAGGTCTCCTAATCCCAATAACGGCGCGCGCCAACAAAGAGACAGACAATGACTCGCACAGCAGGCAGCCGCGTGCGCCAGCTGGCTCCGAGAAAAATAGCATAAGACGCTAGCCTTGAGAAAAATTTTAGCATTCCTTACCGACATATAACACATGAAAATTGCTTTAAAGTTGAAACTCTGCGTACTAGGAAGAGTAAAGGTTTACACCACATTTCACATGTAAAACAGTTTATTGAAAGATAATCTGCTTCTTAACTTTGTCTTTGTCATATAACTTTTCACTTTACATTGCTAGTAAACTTTGTCAGACTTAAGAAACTGTTAACATGCAACAATGTTTGAAGTTAAATATCCAGTCAAGAACCAAGAGAACTTATTGAAACAGAAATTACGAATGCATTGTTATAGTGAACAGACGACACAGTGTTATTGTGTGTGTACATTCTTGCTTCTTAGTTGCATGATTACGTAACGACTATAAGGCTTACATACTTAGAACATTTACCAGTACTGTTAATGAGATTTTAATGCAACATTTTGGTTTATTTGAAAATACATTCTGAAATTAAAGTGCTTCCTGAGAGATACCAGATGACACAGAGGTTAGTTTATGTGACAGCTACACGATTTTATCACGACGCTACTAATGAGTGACAATTTACAATGTCGCTTTTGCAGTGTTTCTGTTTTATTTCTGCACAGTTTTTCTGTATTATCTGGAAAGTAAAAAATGTTTTAGTAGTAACATTTGTGGTATAGCAACAATGAGACAGCCTTTTTCGTGGCACAACAATACGTTACAGTACAGTACTTTCTTCATCACAACAATAAACGTAATAACTGTGGTATCCATACGCAAAGCATTTCACTTTCGTTTATGATGAGGTAAGTATATTGACTTCAGCAGAACTTTGCTTACAGAGGACGATAAAAACGAGACTTCCACAGAGATTATCTTACAACATGACACACAGTTTAGCGCTACAGTACACGTATTAGAGTGATTAATTTCGCACTTAAAACATTTTTTTTAAGATATTTGAAGTGCAATGATACAAAGGTTTTCCGTGATACATTTCATTCCATTGCTGTAATCTGTAACACCTGAGGGTATAATTACATTAATCCTCAGGGGGGTACACACTTACTTTGTGTATCATGTGTTTGGCAAACACAAGGAGCCCTAGCTAATATGGTATTTGCTTATACAACTTTACACATCGGTACCATATTTCTCTAACACAGAATTACACAGCTATCTGATCATTTAACTGAGAGAGACAAACATTTATTTTACATCAGTGACAGATGTTTACGTAATTACACCGTTGGATAACTTCACACTTATGAAATTGCATTTTGTCAGTACTCTGTGAACTGTTCATATTTTTTCGGAGCCATTGTGGTACTATGAGAGCTTTGAATGATGTATTTGGTATGGGATCATGATTTTAAAGTACGTTTGAGGCAGATGACACTTTTGACATGAGCAGAGAATTTTTTTAGGTTTTGAAATTATTGGAGGAAGCTACGACGATTTTGAGATTTGACTGAGGTGTTATGACGTTATTTTTACGACAACGATGTGTATTATGCTGCTGAGGTATGTTTATGGTCAAGAAGTTGATGCTATATGAGGAATTTGATTATGCTACATATTTCATATAATGAAATATTAAAGAAGCGTCGACGAATATATATATGTGTGTAATAAGGTAAGAAGTAATGAATAGAAGGTAGGGACTCTGACTGGTGAAAAAGGATGTTGTAAACCGAGAATCGTACTTTAAGAGTTATGAAATGTGTGTAAATGCGTGAATGTATCACAATGCCGGCGAAAATTTTTTGGACACTGTTATATTCATACGATTTTGTTTCTACAGATTTGTAACGCAAATTCTTGACCTATGAAATTTTTATATGAGACTGTCGCTGTAGCGAAAAGTGCTGTCGTAAATATTTCGTTAAGAAAGGTAAGTGACCGTGAAGTAATTCGTTGTGAGCGGCCAGGTGTGTCAGACGCCTGGAGAAAAAGCCATTATTGCGAGCCCTTTTCAGCGGCACAGGTAGAAAAAAAAAGGGAGGCCCTTATCCTCGCTATTGACGTTCCTTTGTAGAGAGCATCGCAAAAACGACACGGTCGAACTTGAAAACATATGTTGACATTGTGGAGCTCTTAATTTATGATATTTACAGAAATGCCTAATGAAATGACGAGAAATATTTTTACATCTGCACACCTGATTATGACAAGCGTCTTTCTACGAGAGTTGAGAGATTTTCTGTACTACCTTATGAAATGCCCTATGGCTAATGAATGATGTTTCATGCCTTCCTTTGTACATATTTACTCATTTTGTTTAATATCTAGTTTCTAGCTGCATTGCAGCATTGGTTAAAACAAAATTTTATAGATGTACTAATATAAATATTTTCTGTCTACAGATCGAGTAAATAATATTTTTTTCAAAAAACAAATGAGGGAGCACAAAAAGACATTTACCTTCACAGGAACTGCAATCATAGTTTTCTTTTCAAGTACTTGTTAATTTCTTTTGTAGAATAAATTGTGATGCATCATCTAGTGTTAAGATGTGACATAGGTATTAGACATGGCCATTTTTAGTGTAATACTTTTTCTGCTTGAACTTTGTCATGTTTAGGTATAAGTTATGCTGTTTGCCAGGCATAGTGCTACTGAATTTTAATTTGTGTTACTCTGCTAAGCCAGATTTATTTTTCTTGTTTGCTGCAAATTGCCTTATATTAGTCGTAATATTGCAATTGCTTCGCTAATTTCTAAAATGCTGCTTCCTTTGCAAATCTGCTCTTTTTTGTCATTGCTGTTTGCGATAATTGTTTTATGTGCTGCTGCATTGCCTCGTCCCTTAGTTTAGCATCTAGGCTCAGCAGATTTAAGTTAGCTTAAGAGGAGGTAGATTATATAAGAAACTAGTTGTGATGAATGGAAAGAAATGCATTGAAGGTATATGAAAACGTTTTGGGCCAAAATGAGTGTTGTACAATGATCCGTAATTATTTTGAAAGAAATATGAACAGAGTAGAGAAAGCAGGTATTGATAGGACATTTTGGAAATAAAGAGGAACGAAGGGAGATCTCCAAGAAGTAAAGAAAGTTTTGTTTGCAAAATACTGCAGTAAAAGAAACCCTGTCCTTTCCTTGTGTTATCCCACTATGTGTTTGTGTACCCATGTGTATTTGTTTTCTTCCTGTCTCTGTGTACTGTTTCATAGAATTTTTTTTCTCTTCTAATACTAAGCAACATTCACTGTTATCCTCAAATATAATTTGCATTAATAATATGTTATTTTCTTTGTAAAGATGTTTAGACATTATTTATTCTGTTTTGTTTTAATGCTCATGTGTGAAGTTGATGTTTCAAAATTTATTCTGATCTTTATGTATGTACTTATGTCATTATTTTTGTAACACTGATGTATATGTTTATTTCTATTCTATTGTAAAACCTGTACTACAAATGTTATCTGTATTGTTATGTTCTTTAATGATATATTTTGTACCTTTGTAATTGTATTCTTCTGTTATAAAATTGTAATTGACACCAGGTCATCAAATTAAGTAACTTGTAAGTTACATTTCACTGCACACGTTTCTATTGGTCATAGTATATGGACACTATGTGAGAAGTAGGGACTGTTAGTGTTTGCACGTGTGTTAATAATTCAGCAAGGGACTGGTTAACAGCATTGCTGGTTCTCAGGACAATTCAGAAACTTTGTGAGTGCACAAGTGGTGGTTATGGACTTGCTCTATTATCCGCAAGACTCTTCAATGGTGATTGTGCACCTGCATAGTCACAACAGATGGCTGCTGGCCATCTCTACAAGGACTACTGTGGGTCTGCATCTTTGGTGGCCCACCAATACCGTAATCTCTACCAGGACTACAGTGGGTCTGCTCTGTGATGACCTACCCACCAATACTCTTCAAAACTTCGACTGACTCCGCTGTGGGTTTGCTCTGTTGTGGCCCATGACCTGTCTGCATGTCGAGAGTCAGCACTGTCTTTCCGTTGGAAGGACAACGATACTTCTTAAAGACTGCATGGAAATCCACTACTTCCGTGTGCATTTTCTTTTACTGCTCAGACTTTGAGAAAAACACTGCAGTGTGATGAATGATCAGGACTGTCTTTATGGACTATGAGAAAATTGTAGCTTTTGACCAAAATTGTATCAATAAGTGTGTCCATTTGATTTCTTTGTTATTGTAATTACGATTATGAAAAATTTTAACAAATATGTATTGGCCAGTGCCCAAAAAAAATTTGTAAAATTTTTTTTGGGAGCATGGGGGCTATGTAAGTAGGCTGTTTAGGTTTTTTTATTGGTAATGCCAACTCTGTATAAAAAAAATCACTAGCTGTGCTGTGTGCAGTCTGTGGCTGCTTTGCATTGTTGTAATACTCAACCATTGTAGTGTTAGGCAGCTGGCTGTGAACAGCGTGTAGCGTTGCGCAGTTGGAGGTGAGCCGCCAGCAGTGGTGGATGTGGGGAGAGAGATGGCGGAGTTTTGAAATTTGTCATGAACTGCTATATATATATATATATATATATATATATATATATATATATATATATATATATGATCACTATCAAGGTAAATACATTGTTTGTTCTCTATTAATATCTTTCATTTGCTAACTATCCCTATCAGTAGTTAGTGCCTTCCATAGTTTGAATCTTTTATTTAGCTGGCAGTAGTGGCGTTCGCTGTATTGCAATAGTGGGAGTAACCAAGATTTTTGTGAGGTAAGTGATTTGTGAAAAGTACAGGTTAATGTTAGTCAGGGCCATTCTCTTGTAGAGATTATTGAAAGTCAGATTGCGTTGCGCTAAAAATATTGTGCGTCAGTTTAAGCACAGTCATGTATAATTGTTCAAAGGGGATGTTTCATATGTCGACCCTTAGCCTAGGATACCTCACTGGAATCTTCAGATTTTTTCTTGTAGTTTGTGTCATTAGTGTAGCTTTTGTTTAGTGCTAGCGCGTAATTGTAGAGAAAATCTCCTTTGTAGTTGCAGTCTTTCATTGTTGTAAAGTAAAACAGTTGTGGTATGCATGTAGATTTGCACCAAGTATTTCGCAGCTGCAATTAACTAGATATTATTTTCAGTGCTATGTTAATGTGTTCCCCTATTTTTGCTCTTCAAATTGTGTTTTTCTGTGTTGTCGTGTGAAATACTGTGACAATAATGGCGTGTGAAAAACGTAATACTAGGCTCCAAAGTAAACTGAGAAATGACAGTGAAAATGAAAGCAGTGTGTTAGCTCCACCGTGTAATGAATTAACTAATATTCAAAGTAGTAATTTCGTAATTGTGCCTAGGGAAATGGAGCGGGCGGCAAACAATGGCGTAGGCAGTGAAACAATTAGTGAGCAGGGAAGCATTATCGATCGATCGGTCGGCAATAGCTCGGCTCAGGAATCCGAAATGACACGACACGATCTCGCAAATACTGTAGATTCAGGTTTTGGATCCTCACCGTTTTCTCAAATAAGTCAAGACACATTTTCCGCTTGTCAAAATGTGAATGTTGCCGGTGCAAATTCACTGCCGAAAAGCACTGAGGAACATGTTTCAGACACCAGTGCATTGTTATTACAATTAATGCAACAAATGGGACAAAAGCTTGAAAAGTTAGACACAATGGAACAACACCAGAGACAAACACAGCAACAGTTAGACACAGTGGAACAAAATCTCAAAAAGTTAGACACAATGGAACAAAATCAGAGACAAACACAGCAAAAGCTTCAAAAGTTAGACTCACTGGAACAAACTCTTGAACAAACACGTGAAGATTTAACTACTGAGTTACATAACATTGAATCGAAATGTCAAAAAGTCTGTAATGACGTAAAAACACAAATTTGTGAGCATTTTCAACCTAAGAATCACGAAGCAGCTATAAAAGAACTGCAAACCATTGTTCATGAAAATCATGAGACCTTGTCGGCTAAAATTGACTCAGTTGCATCTACCGATTCGGTTACGCAACTTGCAAAAACTCAGGAAAACTTAAAGGACACAGTAGATACTCTGAAACTTGGTTCAGAAAAACACACTGAGGAAATGTTTTCACTATCAGAGAAAGTAGCCGAACTTTCGGATCAGTTCACTAACTTATCTACGAAGGTAGATGATAATCTGAATGACACAAAACCGGTAGTCTTTAATGACACAGAAGAGAGCGAACAAATTAGGAAACTGAAACAAAATCTGAATCAAATTAATACGCAACACCAAAGAGAAATCCGCGAAGTACAAGATCAGCTGACACAGGTAATACAAGAATTACGTATTTCAGAGGACACTCGCGCCCCAATACGGGAAGAGGGACATAGAAATACGGAACAACCACAAAACAATAACACAGGACATTTCGGAAATTATGAAAGAAATTGGCAAGGTGCATTGGATTTTGAGATGGAACCGCCGACACCACGTAACAATGACCGATATGCGACTCGCCGACATGATTACTTTGACTATAAGCTGTTCATTACTACACGTAAATTTAAAACGTTTAAGAATTCTGCCAACAACATTCATCCACAAGCGTGGCTCCATCAATTCTCTCATTGTTTTCCTCCTAACTGGTCATTAGAGCACAGATTAGAATTTATGTGTGGCTACTTAGAGAATGAACCAGCTGTAAGAATGCGATCGGTCATTCACGATTGTCACAGTGAAGGAGAATTTTACCACACTAACCTATGTTCAATGCTGTTTCACAGTTTGTTACACATCAAATGGTATATTTATATTTAAGAGCTTCATAAAGTTTCAAAATAAATCCATTGGCTATACTGTCTGCATAATGTCTTGTGGCGTTGCACGTACCTATTATCTGATAAATCCATTACTTTATAAGGTCTTCTACTGTAAGTAGGCTGTTTAGGTTTCTTTATTGGTAATGCCAACTCTGTATAAAAAAATCACTGGCTGTGCTGTGTGCAGTCTGTGGCTGCTTTGCATTGTTGTAATACTCAACCATTGTAGTGTTAGGCAGCTGGCTGTGAACAGCGCGTAGCGTTGCACAGTTGGAGGTGAGCCGCCAGCAGTGGTGGATGTGGGGAGAGAGATGGCGGAGTTTTGAAATTTGTCATGAACTGCTATATATATATATATATATATATATATATATATATATATATATATATATATATGATCACTATCAAGGTAAATACATTGTTTGTTCTCTATTAATATCTTTCATTTGCTAACTATCCCTATCAGTAGTTAGTGCCTTCCATAGTTTTTGAATCTTTTATTTAGCTGGCAGTAGTGGCGTTCGCTGTATTGCAGTAGTGGGAGTAACCAAGATTTTTGTGAGGTAAGTGATTTGTGAAAAGTACAGGTTAATGTTAGTCAGGGCCATTCTCTTGTAGAGATTATTGAAAGTCAGATTGCGTTGCGCTAAAAATATTGTGCGTCAGTTTAAGCACAGTCATGTATAATTGTTCAAAGGGGACGTTTCACTACCTACGTCAGTAGCGGGCTATGACATACGGCCTACTGGTTTTCTTATGTATTAAGTGCTGATAACATAAGGTGTATGTAACCACTAACCTGTATGAGACAATTGTCCTTATTATAAATCTCAGGCTTTAATTCTTAACTAAGTTTCACACATTTCAGGCATTGTTAACGTTAACACATGGACTTTTTTTTATTAAAAATTTTCTTTACGCTGTATAATGTCATTTGTCTCTCATACAACTGTAACTTCAGTTATTATGATTTATTTGCCAGTAACATTTTTGCTGTTCTATCAAATAATGTTCTCAATTAACGTTTCATACTTTTGTACAGTACACTTTTTACATGTCTTTTGCTTTTTATGGTACGGTAAAATTAGTGACTTATGGTTTTAATGCCATTAATAATCCGAACTATTGTAATAAGCTATTTTCCATAATAATCTCAGTTAACATGTACTGGTTTTACGTTTTGTATTGCTCAGCATAAGCATTCGCGCGACCACCACCTGAGCTCGCTGCGTCGCTGCCCGCGGCGCAGAGTTACGACTCAGCGCCCACGGCCCATCTGTCTGGGCTGTTTGTGTGACCTAACGGCAACACATTAGTAGACGTGACGCAGTCTTATGACTACGTACTGTAGTACTAACATTTTAAGTTTGACAAGGCCAATATCTGGCATGTTGAAATTTAATTTTATATTGTGACATTTCTGAAGAAGGCTACATTATTATAGCCGAAACCTAGGTATAGTTTCTTTGCTTATGCAACTGGAGTCTGAAATTAAATATAATCTATTCTTTAAGGACGAGCAAACCATGTATGGCAAGATTTCACTAAATTTACAAGTCTGTTTGCATGTCTACATGTCTGTCCGCGCTACAGTGTAGGCGGCAGTTGTTGTTGCTTTGGGTGGTACCGAACAAGGGACGATTCAAGCAGACAGATCGGGACCTGATGGAACTTACTGAGCGCTAGGCACCCAAATCATATTGCTCTAAGATTTGCAATACTTAGGAACGTGATGGATCAGAGTTCTTTAACATCTGTTCCCGTATTCTATCTGGGATACTGAATGTCATTGCATCACGTATAATTAGATCTCTATTGAAGTTGCCACAACTGTACTTAAATTTACACTTCCTAGTCACGCTCGTTAATTCTGTGTACCACTATAGGTAAGCCTGTTCTGACCTTTTGTGCGAGCGGTAGAACTGATATCTAGCTGCAGCTACTTGGACTTGCTGGTCATTGTATTGACATAATGCAGCGATTACTTGGTCACAGACGAGTTCCTCGGGAGACGCGGTAGGGAATAGTTTTTGTATTAACAAGAACACTGGCGACCCCGCAATCGAAATGAAGTATTGTAACGTTACAGCCGGCCGAAGTGGCCGAGCGGTTCTAGGCGCTACAGTCTGGAACCGTGCGGCCGCTACGGTCGCAGGTTCGAATCCTGCCTCGGGCATGGATATGTGTGATGTCCTTAGGTTAGTTAGGTTTAAGTAGATCTAAGTTCTAGGGGACTGATGACCTCAGAAGTTAAGTCCCTTAGTGCTCAGAGCCATTTGAACCATTTTTGTAACCTTACAGTACATTGAAAAAGATGAACTTGACAAAGTGCTTGGAACTGAGTAAGGTATTCAGTCCATTAATCCTCAGGTTTCTTAAATTGCCGGAACGTTGGTATGCTCGACGGCGGCATTTGTTGGGATGGTTGGTCAGTCGGTTGTGGTTCTGCGGCCGTCGCAGCTTGTGCAGTCAGTAGTGGTTTTACCGTCGACGGAACCTAGCGATTAGTTGATTCTGAATCTGAAAAACTTGTGTTAGATCCATAACATTGGCCGCATGGGGCTTAGGCACGGGGGCAGTAAGTGGAGGGTGCAGGAAATTCATGGTTTACATAAAATACCTTATATCAAAAGCAAGCAGAACATCTGAAAATAGAAATCTGAATACACCTGTGGCTCCCCTCCTGCAGTGCATGACAGAACAGAACAATAAATACCCAAATACAGAAACTATAACACCATCACCCCTGCAAGCTAAAACACCAGAGAAGCAAGCAAGATCTTCGGACAAGTCGCCACTGAATTATCCTCGTTTGCCACTATAGAGTCTTGTACTGGAATAAAGCAAGGGAGAGGATGTTGTTATGGGTGGCCGGTATTCTCCACTACAACACAAATGCATATATGGATTAATAGGGTTCTTTATTTACATGAACGAGAAAGTTTACTTAACTGGAATACAATCCATGTTTTGTGGTATGTACAAGCTCATCAGTACTAGAGATCTTGCAAACTGTTGTAATGTCAATCCCGGTAATCTTCCTGTTACAAACTTTAGTTTCTCACTGCTAGTCCTGCTACAGTCACTAATCAAGTCGCTATGTAGTGTCGTAGCCCGCGACGAACTAACCTGCTCTGCGAGTAAAGTGACAGACGACTAACTGGGTGATTGAGTGAGTGAGGCCCTCTGATCAGTGGTTGCGGCCTAAACACACGCTGCCGAGAGGGCATTGCCGACGTGTTGCTTGTGGGTGTGTCTCTGGCCGCTCTAGTGATAGGCGCGCTTTGTTCAGCGCCCACTAATCGATCTTCGCGCTTCATCTTTGCCGACCGGTGTGCTGGCGATAGCTTACGCCAGCACATTAAAAGTATTAAGACTTGTACACGGTACAGTCACATGAATCAGATTACCACCTATGTTCGACGTCAAGCGCGATAACCACTCACATACGGCAGGTGGCATCACTGGCAGTGGAGGGCACATGAAACTTGTCGAGGGAACGTGGAAAACAATGAAGTTGTTGCCGTAATGCGGAAATAGAGTTATTTATCTGACGTTCAGAACGGTATGACCGTTTGTTATCGAGTCATAGGTGAAAGCGTTTCCGAAACCGCGAAGTTTGTATGCCGTTTGCGTACTGTGGAGGTGAAAGTGTACCGTGCCAGGAAAAATGGCTCTAACCGAAACCGTGACTCAGTCAGCAGTGGTGCAAATGGGTCATAGATGACAGGGGCAAACGACGGCTGCAGAGATGGCTACGGATGAATAGATTTGCAATTGTTGAGCAAGTGACTGCCCAGATGAAGTCCTGTTCATCGGCGATGGAGGTTGGAATTTGCACGCCAATACCAATCTCTACCTCCACTGAGTAACGATAGGTGGCTTTTTCAGACGAAACTCGTTTTATTGGACAGATGGTTGTTGGCGTGTACGGTGTGAAACGTCTAAAAGCAAACATGCTGCAATAATAGTGCAAGTGTTATATTCGGGGGGTTGTCTTCGTGGCATTTCTTGGGTGATATCGTCATTATGGAAAGCACAGGGAACCAGCACAAGTAAGGATCTGTCCTTGAATACCATGTCCACTCCAAATTTCAGTTTGGTTTTCCTCGGCAAGTTGACATATGCTAGTAGGTCAATGCAATTTGTTGCATAGCTCACAGTGTACATGTGTGACCTGAAGAGAACCATGGTGAGTTGACTCTACTTACCTGTCCACCAAACTCTCAAAATTCAAGCTCAATCGAGAATCTGTGGGACCACCTCGACTGGGCTGCATGAGTCACAGATCCTCAACAGAGAAACTTAGTGCAGCTGACAGCGGCAATGGGAGCGATGTGACTCCACATCCCTGTCGTTGCCTTCCAGAACTTTCACTTGTGCTTTAGTATCGTCTATAACAATCCAATTTTAAAAATATAGTGCTGAAAAAAATGATTTGCGAAATAACTGTGTTCTCTGTTTTCGGAAGATTCACGTCGCAAGTCACACATAATATTTTTCAAATTTATTTCGAATCAACGTCCTTTGCGAACATATATGCACGTAAAGTTTCTGTTAGTGATGAACGTCAAATATGTTGGCTGTCAATTATATGCAAAAGATGAAATTTCAGTTTTTACGGCATTGTATTTCTTAATGGCAGTCTTACTGCACTGAGTTATACGCTAGATTAAACAACATCACACATTTGGCTAAGATAAGAAACACGTTTCATAATTCTTCCAAAATGATATGTAATGGTGTAAAAATGTATGAGATGTCATAAATTTTGTCACAGAGACGTGGGAATGCAGTTCTAACACATGAAAACTATGTATTTCTTTTTATTTTTGCTGTTTACAATCATTCTTTTTCTCTTTACAACGCTACCGTCTGAGGAAGCCAAGTTACAATTCGAATAAATGTAATTAAATACGACAAGTTGCCTCACATTTCAGTGTCTCAACTCTGAACGGTTCCCTGTGTATGTAGATTAATGTAAGTTAAGGCTTTCTCATTAAGACAGGAATTCGCAATTTACGGCGCCCTACCGCGTGTAATTTGTAAGGCGATTTCCCGTTACAGGAGAAGCACCTAGGAGTGGAGCAACAAGTCTAGGTAACTGACCTGAGACTATTCCCTTATTACCCGAAGGAGCGGCTCCTCGTAGCCGCTAAGGTTCTCGAGCGCCGGCCCTTCTGGTGGATGGCGCCTGCCTTTGAGCAACTTGGGCAACTCCGACCTCGAAGGCGTTGCAACGGAGTCTCCTGTAGTGGGAAGCTATTAGCGTAATTGACGGTCATGCTGCGGTACTGTATTTGCACTAAACTGTGCTACAGTAAGCGTTTAACGGAGTGTACGTATACGTTATTTGAAAGTGATAATGAAATCAAATACTTTACCGGGATTACTAAATGGCAAGCTCCAAAGCTCATACAGGGACCAAAGGTAAACATTTTATCTTGCAACTCTTCCATTGCTGCTTGTTCGCTCAAAAACAGTCACATGGCATTGTGAGTCCGTCTTGATACAAAAACACTTTCGTTTTTTATTTATTTATTCATAAACTAGTTTCATACACGATATCGGCATCATCAGTGGCTTCTTTAATTCTGAAACAAGCGAAAATTATCATACCTATAAACATTGTACTATATTACATGTGTACTGTTTGATTGCAAAATGTAGTGTTCTCTGAATAGTTTTATAATTCTTCATCTATTGTACGTCAAAGCATGGTTTTTACGTTTGCTGCCGCTTCGAAAATACCACAAGGAACGCTTACGTTATGCAATCGAGGCTGCACTTTATGGCATCTTCTTCACCTAATCGGCTATTTTTACTTTTCAACATGCCATTTCTTGTAAACATGGTCTCGTATGTACACAACACAAACGTTTTCTGCGTATTGGTGTATGGATCAATTTCCAAATCACTAGATATTCTTAGTCCTGATGTTACAATCACTACCGCTTGCGCTTTTCCCATACTGCATATTCACTTCGTATCTTAGATAGTTCCCAACGTTTGTGCGAAACTGTTGTTATGTTGGCCATCACATGTTGCTTCCCCCCAACACATTTTCGGAGAATATTTCATAAAACCGCAATATTTGTTGTGATGTACAAGGGAATGTAAGTAAATACTTCATAAATAATAAAATAATTTGTTTATATATTGTAAATCAGTTGCCGCATATATGAAAAATTATCACTTGAAAACAGCTCCACGGATATGGCAGATTTTTTTTTTTTTTTTTTTTTTTTTTGAGTTCGTATATGCCAGGAGAATGCTCGTATGAAAGGAAATTTTTGGAAAAGACACCAGAAAAGTTGGAAATTTTGATTGTTTCATTATATACAAGAGTTCAGTCTCAGAACTCGAAAAGTAGTCGACCGATTGACCCGAAATTTTGACACAACATTGCATTTGTTTGGAAGTGTGTTTCTTTTTATACAGCTACTGGAGAGAAATATGGTATGTAAATACACACATAATATGTGAAGGGGGCAAGATGACAGCAAATATTTCATTTTCCTTAAATCTCTGAAAGATCTGCATCGATTGGTTCGAACGTTTGGCACAATGTTGCTTTAGAATTCGTGTGTTTTTATATGCCTAAATTAAAACATATATAATACATAAATAATGTAACATATAAAGGGGAAAAGTTGTTACCAAAGATAGGCAAATGTTCTTGATCGATCTACTTCAGATCTATGCACTACATTCTGACAAACATCCAGATCGACAAAGGCTATATATTTCAAATGTATATGATATGTAAATGTATAAAAGTCTAACATTGTTACAAAAAATATGAAACGTTCTAGAAACATTAACTTAAAATTTTACACACTACTCTAATGAACATTCAGAGACGTAGTACGAATAAAGGGAAAACAGTGTTACGAAAAATTTTTACACGTTACTCTTATAAACGTTTGGACTAATACAGGAAATGTATTTTTCAAATACGTATAATATAAACAAAATGTGTAATAGTGAACCGTTGTTAGCAAAAATCTCACAAAGTTCCACCAATTTTCTTTCTATTCCTTAAGCATTCATAAACATTCGGATGGACAAAGACTATATTTTAAACGACAATGCACGGTTTTCTGTTAAAAAAGACTGCGAGAAAGAAAATCATCTGCTATAAAAATGTGGCATTTTGTGTCCCTTGCTACAGCTTGTGTTAATTATAATAGCGCTCATTTGAACGATTAGGCAATTTTTTGTCACACATATTTTTTTCTCTTTTTGTGTATCTTTAAACACAAATTGTACACAAAACAATGCGTTCTTTTGGTTTCTTCAGCGCAGACGGTTTTCACAGCAAACAGTAAATTTGTAATTCTGGCTTATTGCCTTGATTGGGATACTGCTACTGAATCTGAATTTGCAATAAGAGTGAACTAGCCTCAAGTTCAGACGGGTAGGTGAGGCGGAAGAGGAGGTGGGTGGCAGGAAGTGGACATAAAAAGCAGAAAGGTGGGATGGAAAGAAACAGGATAGAGACGGAGATCAGAATGTACAGCCAATCGCCAAACACATTATAAACGTTTGCTATCTGATCTCTTTCTTTCCCGTTTAGCCAGACTGAAGGGCTGAAATGTCTGGCTGGATACAACTAGTCTGTAAACAGAGGAAGGTTTTACAGAGTAAAGGGGCTTCCTACAAGGAATTTACAATGGCTGAGGACCCGTAGATATTTAAGTCACTTCTAAATGCTCTTAAAACGATGTACAAGCACTTAAAAATACTTCATAGGGTATATGTCACCCTTTGATGGTAAATGTAACGTACTCTTAACATAATTTGATTTAGTTTTGATCGGAATAAGCAACTATTTCAACATGAACATTTTGATAAGTTGCTTCAATTTCCCATCACATTATATGAAAAAATTATAGTTCTATGGAGCCACCAACGCAGCATAATAAGAGATTCAAGTATATCAAAAATATTATGAAACTTCCTTGTCTATCAACCATACAGTTATAAATTTTTATCTTGGAGTCATCTGGCATACATTATGCTTTCCATCAGAAATTATAAATTACAAGTCTGTTCTTATAGCCGTGGTGGCTACTGAATTGTGATTCACATTTTTTTTGTATATACAAAAGTCATTTGGTATTCAATACCAGAGCTAAGAGACATTATGAATAAAATAAAAACACTCGAAAACTATTCAAATTGTCATAAAAATTACAACAATTAAAAGGCCAAAAACGATAGGTGATTCAAAAAAATTGCTCTGAGCACTATGGGACTTAACATCTGAGGTCATCAGTCCCCTAGAACTTGGAACTACTTAAACCTAACTAACCTAATTACATCACACACATCCATGCCCGAGGCAGGATTCGAACCTGCGACCGCAGCGGTTGCGCGGTTCCAGACTGAAGCGCCTAGAACCTCTCGACCACAACGGCCGGCCGATACGTGATTCCAAAAAGTTCAGAGTTGTATGAGGGAGCTGTACTGGCAAGTACCGGGTTTACTTCAGTATAGACTCATATTTAGGTTTATAATGGTTGCATTCTCGTAGTTTCAAATCATCATAAAAATTACAACAATAAAAAGTCAAGAATGAATTGGTGTTTCCAAAAGGTGCTTACTTGTATGAAGGCGCTTTATTCGCAGCTACCGGTTTCACTTCAGTACGGACGCCTCTCAAGATTAAAATGGTTGCATTTTCATAATTTAAATCGTCGATCTCGGATTCCCAGCTATCAGGAAGCTATCCCCGTTAAAAGTCAAACCACAATGGTGGGTCGTCGTAATAAAAATGAGTACATCGAAAGATGTTTGTCGAAGTGTGGAGAGCCACAGTAGAATATATTGTAAGGTCCGGTAGACACCAGCTGTATAAAAACCAGTGAAGTGAAGCTTAAAATCTCGTGAAATGTGCATTCTTCCACAGTATTGCCAAGACGCCGATGTGGTGCAAGCAGCCAGTGTCTCTGCTAGCTTGTAAGCAGTACCTGCCACACTAACCCTATTTGTTAGATAGTTACTTAATTAGTTTCATGTTCCATCATTTGCATTAAGGTTCGTAATGATTTGGAATGAATCGTTTTACATTTACATTACAAATTATTATGTTAATATGGCTAAACGCTCATCGTAGTTTCTTTTCTTAAAATAGAAACAAGTAAATGTGAGGTAATAATTTTTATCAGACACATTTTGCTCTATACAATAATAGAAATGTTTCTACGGTATAGAAAGAGTTGTCAATAGAAAGGTTTTCAGTTTGTTTTCAGATTTTACTTTGCCGTCAGACATTTTTGAACCAAACTTTCTGTTGCATCATTTAACGCTCCTTTTTGTGCTAAAGACTACAGTAATGTGATGTAATGAATGCCATTTGTGCTTCTTGTATCGTAATTATGTACATCACAGTTCCCTTTCAATTCAGAAGACTATTCACAACAAACTTCATGAGGAAATGAATACATTGCGAAGCAGTAGTCAAAATACCTAACTCGTTAAGCAGATTTCTACAAGATGATGGTGGGTCAGAACTGCATATCATTCTTAGAATACGTTCTTGACTAATTAAGATTTTCTTTCTTAGGTTTGGTTTACCCCAGAAAATTATTCCATATGAGATTTTTAATTGAAAATGTGCAAATACTTCAACTAACTGATTCAATGCTGCGAAAGATATCCAATGATTCCAAGTGCAAACTTGGGATAACTAAGTAATCTGCTTTTTCCCGTTTCAATTCTCATCAATATGTATACCTACAATTTTGAAGTTTCCACTCAACTTATTATTTTCTCCCCATGAGTTACACTTACCACTGGTGTAGTACCTCTAGATGTACAGAACTGAATAGGTTATGTTTTTTTTTTTAAGTTGAGAGTGAGACGATTTGCGTAAAACCAGTGAGTGATACTTACATCAACACTGTTTACTGTTTCTTGTGTCGCAGTTAAAATGCTCGTCGTACTTCATAGAATATTGCCCGTCCCCTTGTAATTAACTTCGATATGTGCCAGAAACCGAAGGGCAATTTAAGAACTTTGTTGCGGATCATGACGTTTCAGTCGCTGCACCATCTGAATCTCGTACACGTACCAGTGTAATATAGATTGTAAGACTTTATGTACTGTCTAACATGGGACGAACAACTTTCTTGACACTGCACGAGTGATAGCGCTACCCATGGCACGCGCTACGTGATCAGTTACAGCAACCTCACCAATGCTTTCCACCGTAAAAGGGTGCCTTCGTCTTCCAGGTGCCATACAAAGCTCACACGTATTTTAAGATTTCATTATCATCCTCTATCAGCCATTTGATGACATCAGGCCTCTCCTCAGACCTTTCAATCAACGATACTGTCTCAATACTAAACTGTAGCTGCTACGTTCACATATAACACTTCACTAACAGCGCACGGCCTCTCTTCTCGACAGGCATACTGTCCACTGACGATGTTTCATATCAAATGACAGCTTGCATGTCATACCGGCATAGAACCAGTGTACAAAGCCAGATTCGCACCTGATGGCTAAAATTGGAACAAACTTTTCCCGGGGTAAACTGGTCCTGCGTAAGCAAATTTCGCTGCCGTAAGATAATTGTAGCCCACACTGGACCTCCTTGAGTAATTGCACTTTAATTATAACCACCAGGTATAAAACGATATGAAAAACAGGGACTGAACTGTAGCTACACAATTAGAGAACGGATTGGGGATATAATTCTGAACCATCAGAAACAGATCTAGGTGAAAAAAATAAACTTTAGCGCATGGCTACCACCGTATCTGTGCCTTCCTATCGCAAAATACTCGCAAACGGCAAGCGAATGAAACGGCGATCAACTGTGAACCTTCTTTTATGAGGGCATCAGGAAGCTTGTACAGCGATGGACAAAGCGCGTTGAACGCAAGGGGACTTTGTTGGAAAATGATGTTCTTGTACGTTTCCTATTTAATTACAACAAAATTTTATAACTATTTTGCGGAATAAATTGACTTACCCGTCCCATTTTCAAAAGGAAAGGGGAAAGCTAAAAACTTTGTAGCGCATGTTACATTGAAAGATAATGCACACCCCAAGATTTTCCGGGTCCGCCCCATTCCAGTTGCTTTAAGAGAGAAAGAAGCCAGTGTAATGAAAGAATCGCAGTCTAGTCAGTGTGCAAGTTCTCTCGTTTTGTTGCCTTGTTCATCTGGTCGCATTCGCGTTTGGGTGGACTTCAAGTCTACAGTCAACCCACAGACAGTAGGTTGTGGACACTCATCCGTTACCTCGCCCTGAGGAACTCATGGACAGGCTTGGTGCAGGACGTTACCTTTCTAAGCTAGATTTGCGTGATGCTTATTAGAAATAGCAATGGATGGTGAATCACAGAAAGTGTTTGCTCTAAATACACATTTAAGACTGTTCAAGTATTTGCATTTACCTTTCGGCATTGCTTCCGCACCCACCATTTTTCAACGTTACTTGGAAAAACTGACTGAAAAAGTGTCATTTTGATCAAACTACCTTGACGATATTTTCGTCTCTGGTCGTACACCAGAGGATCACATTACCAATATGTGAACTCTTTTTAAAGTGTTGTCAGAAGCAGGACTCCAAGCGTTGTCTCGAAAAGTGTGAGTTTTTCAAACTGTACTTAGGTCATGTGATAAACAGTCCAATCTCGTTTTCTTGCAATCTGTGACGTGCCTGTTGTGTGTATGTATGTATGTATGTATGAAACTGGGGACCTAGAAACTACGGAGAGGTTTAGTCCCGCCAAAGCCTTCAGTGGTTCACACCCCACAACGGGCCACAGCAATCCATCCACCCCACCGCCGCCCCAAACCGAAACCAGCGTGACAGACGTGACTGTTCCTTGCAATGTTTCTGAACTGCAGTCAGTACTAGGCAAGGTGACAGAGTACATTCGGTTCATACCGAATGCCGCTCAGAGCGTAGCTCCATTACGTCCTTGCGTCGAAAAATTGTACCTTTAGTGTGGACCAAAGAACGTCAAGACGCATTTCTGGGACACAAAAGTGCTTTGCTTAGTGACAGATGTTAAGTGGATTTCGACGCTGCCATGCCAGTAGTCTGTAAATCGGCGATGTGGTTTCGCACAGAACTGGTGCACATGACAGACGCATTGCTTTTGCCTCGAGGTTGCTCACTCAAATTCAGTGCAGTGATATATAAATTGAAAAAAAGCTCTCTCTACTGTGTATGGTGTCACAAAATTCCGTCACTGCTTATATGGTCACAAGTTCTTTTTAGTGACAGGTCAGCAGTCTTTGTGGTCCTTGTTTCATCCCTCAAAGCCGGTTCCTACATGCACTGCTCAAAAATAGCAACTTTGGGATTTGTTGCTTTCGCAGTATCAGTATGAAATTGTGTGCAGTCCTACGGCACAGCATGGCTATGTGGGCGCCTTATCTCGCATCCTACTGGCTCTGAATCTGATTTTGATGCATCAGCCGCATCTTGTTGCCAAATCGATGAACAGGACTCTGAATTGCTAGAATCTTTTCTCTTGCACTACAGAAAAGTTGCACAGACCATGGCAGCTGACTCATATCTGAAGATTTCGTTGGGTTACTTTCGCATGTCTTTTAGCAAGTTCCCGTTAGCGTTGTCACATTACGCATTCAAGCGTTGTCCTCCATGTTTGGCATAGAAGGTTTGTCATAGTTGCGTCAGACAAGGGAACACAGTTCACTTCATGTGATTTAGAACAGTTTTGTGAACGAAATTGCATTCGTCATCTAACAAGTGTTCCGTTTCACCCCCAGTGCAACAGAGAAGCAGAACGCTTCGTACGCCCTTGTAGACAACAGATGCCCAAGCTTCGCACCACCCGCACACGGTAACAGGCGCTGCAACTCTTTCTCGCCTCCTATCACTCCCACCCACGAGAGAGACCATCACTTGCGGAATTTCTGCATGGCCGCCTCCATCAGACGCTGCTACACCTGCTACACCCACCGCAGCATCCAGCGTCGACAATGGTGCGGTAGTATAGCTTTGCGCAGCGCGATCTTGTTCTTTTCAGGGCTTATGATAACCGAGGGCGCTGGGATAGAGGCGTGATCCAGGAACATATTGGCTCTTTCATGTACTTGATTGCAGGTGCCGATGGTTTGTAGCGCGGCCACCAGAGTCAGATTCGTGCTCGTCATTTGCACTGTGATTCCGCTGTTTTTCTTTCCCCAGATTCGCGGCCACATGAGACCACACGGCCTTCGCAGCCGCCCGCTGGTGCCACCAAGGCACCCCCCCCCCCATGAGGAGAGGATGGACGATGACCCCTCGCCACCGCCGTCCCCGCTCGCTGACCCGAACAACCTGACCCTCCATCAACATCACTGCTGCCGCCGACGTCACCGCCCCAGAACGCGCCCTCAGGCCTGGACGTGTGCCCCAGCGGCAGGGTTCCTGTAGCTTCGCAATCTAGATGGCGGGTTATGGTCAGGAGTACGCTGTCCTCCACAGTCATAGTTCCGAGCTCATCTGCGCATCCAGAGGCCTGCCTCTCCACCACCCCACCCATATTGACCTTCGCATCCTCCCTACACGAGGGGATGAGTGTGCTTAGCGTAAGTTTCCGCCAGCACACTGGTCGGCATAGATGGAGCGCGAAAATCGATTAGTAGGTGCTGGATCAACCGCGCCTATCACGAGAGAGGCCAGAGATACATCTGCAAGCAACATGCCGCCAACGCCCTCTCGACAGCCGCTGACCGGAGGACCTCACTCACTCACGAACTCTCTCACTCACTCAATCATCCACTTTGGCATCTGTCAGTTTACTCGCAGAGTAGTTTTAGTTCGTCATAGGCTATGACAGTAGATAGCGACAAGATTACTCAGTGTAGCAGAACTAACAATGTGGAACAAAAGTTTGTAATAGCAAGATTACCGAGACTGAGATTCCACCACTTTGCAAGAGGACTAGTACTGATGAGCTTGAACCACAAAACATGCACTCTATTCCAGTTACGTAAAGTTTCTGGTTTATGTATTACTCCACGTGTGCGTTTGTGTTTTATAAGGAGGATACCGGCCACTCATAACATCATCTTCTCCCTTGCTTCCTTGCAGTACAAGACTCCACACATAATAACATATTGAGCCTGACATATTGTAGCCGGCCGGTGTGACCGAGCGGTACTAGGTGCTATAGTCTGAAACCGCGTGACCGCTACGGTAGCAGGTTCGAATCTTGCCTCGGGCATGGATGTGTGTAATGTCGTAAGGTTAGGTTTAAGTAGTTCTAAGTTCTAATGGACTGATGACGTTAGAAGTTAAGTCAAATGGTGCTCAGGGCCATTTGAACCATTTTTGTCATATTGTAGATTAGCGACAGCTGTTACGTTGTTTTATCTTCAGTTTTCAGTTCCTGATTTTGTTGTTAATGTAGTGCTCAGTATGAAGCCAGATCAGATGAAACTATCTCATCCAAGTGGGTTGGGTGGCTGTGTGGGAGGAGACCAGACAGCGAGGTCATCGGTGTCATCGGATTAGCAAAGATTCGGGAAGGAAGTCGGCTGTGCCCTTTCAAAGGAACCATCCTGGCATTTGCCTGGGAAATAACGGAAAATCTAATCAGGATGGCCGGACGTGGGACTGAACCGTCGTCTTCCTGAAAGGGAGTCCAGTGTGCTAACCTCTGCGCCACCTCGCTCGGTATGCAAGTCTTTTCATATCTGCATAATTGCAATCTAGGGGATATTAATTTCATCTGCTTACATTATTCAAGCCTTTGTCCTCTTCTATAACATTTACCCTTTACTTTTCCTTCTATCACCAATTTAAACATTATTTGAAACTTCCCGATGTAGCCAACCAACATTCATTTCTTCTAGTGAACTGATGCTTTATGCTCTTCCCTATGTGTGTCAGTTCACACTATTGACAGTTATCCCATTCACCCTTCTTTCTCAAATCATTATTTTTAACACACTCTGCAAATGTCTCTATTCTCTCTACTAACCCTTCAAGTTTCGCTTCACATTTTTTGTAAACTGCTTGTTACAGATGTCTGAAATCCCCTTAACACGTTTAATTTTTGTATTTGCTCCTTTCACCAGTTAAATTTAATAACAACTTTTAACTTAAGTATTTCTGTTTTGCTTTGGCATTTTCCCTATCATATCCTTGAATGCTTTCCTCATTTCATCTTTGATTATTATTCCCTCATCATCTATTATTTTACTTCTAGAAGACATCGTCGTCACCTTGGAGTGTATTCTAAAATCCACAATTGTAATAACTTCCTCCTTTAACCCCACAGAGACAGCAACAAAAAACAGTGAATACAAGCAATAGTCTGATGTTGTTTATAAAGAAAAGGAGCCAACACCGCCACATACTCAGTCGGTACAGATAATCAGTTTCATAATAATCGGATGGATGTGGCGAAGTGGTCGTAAATTTGTTCCCAGTCGCTAAAATAATTTGCAAGTGTTAGGATACGAGGTGGCAAAGTGACGTTGAGTGTTAACTGACGTTCTAGTATGGAACTGTTGTTTGAAATTGAAGTGTGGTCATTAGTTGATACATGTACTTTGTTGAGTAGTGGTCACGTGACCGAATGCTTAAGGATGCGTGTAGATCTTTCGCGGGATCATTTTTTGGCTATCATTTCGTGTATAAGTTTGGCGAGCAGCTTATAGGCAACCAGAGGCAGCATGGGCTAAGAAAGCGTTCGTTTGACTTCGTAAATTTTTGGTGGTCGCGAGATTAACGTTTACAAATATTTCGCGGCTTAGAACAGTTTGTGGTGATGAGCCTTCGAATCTGAGTTCTAGATACATTCGTATGGTTTTGCTGTGAATTCATGAACCGTAATGTTGCTTAACCGTTTTAGGCAACCTGAAGTTTAATATTATACTGCATTTTATTATTTTAAATTGTATGAGGAGCTTGTTAGGAGTTAATTGCAATAGCAGTGAAGATTAATGAACTTTAAGTTTCACTGTGAATGACGATGAGATCTCGTGCAGACGAACTTTGATGAGCAGCTGTTTGTATGTGTGTTTATTCTCTGCTTGCACTAATTAATTACATTTTCCACTGCTGGTTTAACTGATCAATCAATTTTTTCTGTGTACACCCACCATTCACATAACCAGATACAGATTTCTGAAATAATCATTTCACTCGAACATTAAATAATCTGGTTTAGTGCACATCAGCGTGGAATGTTAAAACACGTAATTGGTTAGGTATCTTAGAGAACTTAACAAGAGGAATGGATACATTGAAATTAAAAATAATGGAAATTAGTAAAGTACGGTTTAAGGACTAATAAGACTTTTGTTCAGGTCAGTATAGAGTTATAAGCACAGAACCAAATACGGTAATGAATGTACAGGCCTATTGATGAATAAGTAAACTGGAGTGGGCGTAACATATGATGAACAACAAAATGAGAATGTTGTCGAGTCTAAGGTACACATGAAGTCAGCGCGCATCACACTACTGCAAGATTTACTTTCAGTTAACGAGATTGACAGAAAACGCAAAATTGCTAACCGGTAGTGGCTGGTAGACAAATCAAAGTGCGTAAGAGCCTGCACGGAAAGGGACAGATAGACGCCGCCTATTGGAAAGACAAAGCTACCTTTGGAGGAAAGAGAAACAGCTGTATCAATATCAAGAGCTAAATGACACGCCAATACTAAATGTAGTGGGCAAAGCTGAAAATGCAACAAAAATGCAACATACCTAAGGACAGAAAGAGCAGTAGATGAATATGAGATGGGAGATATGACATTGCGAGAAGAATTTGCCTGGGCACTGAAAGACCTAAGTGGGGTAAATGGCATTCACTCAGAATGGATTCTTGGGAGAGTCAGCCATGACAAAATAATTTTCCCTAGTGAGCAAGATAAAAGAGATGGCGAAATACCGTCGGACTTCTGAGAATGTAATAATTCCAGTTATAATGAAGGTATGTGCTTACAGGTGTAAGTAAGTAAATGTTACAAAATACTGACTCGACTTACATTGCAGTGGAAGAACTGGTAGAAGATGACACTGAAGATGATCATTTGCTAGACAAATATAGCAAAACACGAAGCAGGGTGAAGGATGGTAAACCTTCTTTTATAACATTAATAGAAATAGAGAAGGCCTTTAACTGGAATACCTTCTCTAAAATTTGGAAGACTGTAGGGATAAATTGCAGGAAACGTAAGAAACCAGTATGCCATCACACGAATCTCAGGACATGAAAGATGGTTCAAATGGCTCTGAGCACTATGCTACTCAACTTCTGAGGTCATCAGTCGCCTAGAACTTAGAACTAATTAAATCTAACTAACCTAAGGACATCACACACATCCATACCCGAGGCAGGATTCGAACCTGCGACCGTAGCGGTCGCTCGGCTCCAGACTGTAGCGCCTAGAACCGCACGGCCACTCCGGCCGGCACATGAAAGATAAGCCTTTGTTGAGAAGTTAGTGAAACATAACTGTAGCCTATTGCGGTTGTTGTTTAACCTCTACATTGTGACAGCTGTGAAGGAAACCAAGGAGATATCTGGAAATTGAGTTAAAGTTCTGGGAGAAGGAACAATAATTTTATAGTTTGATCATGATAAAGTAATTCCGTCAGAGTCGGCAAAGGACTTGGAAGAGCAGTGAACGGAATGGACAGTGTCTTGAAATGACGTAGGTTGAATATCAACGAGAGTGAAACCAGAGTGATGGAATATAGCCAAATGCTGAAACTATTAGATTACAATATGAGACACTAAAAGCAGTTTATGAGTTTCGCTACTGGAGCAGCAAAATGACCGTTGATGACCGACGAAGAGAGGATGTTAAAAGTAGACTGTCAAAGCAGGAAAAAATATTTCAGAAAAATAGTTGTATTAACTGCAGGTTTAAGAAGTATTTCCTGAAGTTGGTTGTCTGGCATCTAAATTTGTGTGGAAGCGGAAGAAGTAAAAATGAGCCTTTGAAATGTGGTGCCATAATATAATTCTGAAGATTTGAAGGATAGACACAACAAATGAGGGGAGACGCAATCGAATTGAGGATAAAAGAAATTTATGGCACAACGTGCCTAAAGATAGTTCAAATCCAACGGTGATTCGGATTCTTAGGCTAACCTGAGTATCGATAGGGAGACGACGTCATAGGTAACGCACCCCAGAATGCAGCCACAGCTGGTGACCGCGCGAGGCGTAGCAGCCGCAGATGGCACGTCGGATGGAGCGACCCTCTGGCAAGTGTTTTAAGGGGAGACAGAAGGCAAGTGGGCTTCAAAAATGCAATTTTTAGATATTATCACTTTTGAAATGCCTGGTCTTTCCTGTGTGAAAGAGTTTTTGTTTTACATAAATAAGACAATTTTTTCGTGAGGTATGACGGTTTTCCTGACTCTTTGTGCAATCTGGCATTTAAATGCCACGCCTTCCTTTTTGCGTCATGCAGAGATGATGCACAGCATTCGTTTACTCCTTGTATATTATTTCATATTTTCATCAGCTATGAATGAAATTAAACCCATATTTAGAGACCTTTGTAAAGATACCTCGTTGAAGAAATGTCTCCATGGGAAACCCACAATTTAAATGAACGTGTGAATTCTGTCATTTGGAACCAGTTACCGAAAACTGTATTTGTTCAGCTTAAAACCCTCAAATTTAGTGTTTGAGATGCTATTATATGCCTCAATGATGGTGTAATTAGAAAATTGGATGTTTTGGAATTATTGGGCATAAAATGTAGTCGAAATACTGCAAAATCCTTGGTGCAAATAGATAAAGAGAGAATCCATAAAGCAGATAATGCTAGTTTAAAATGCACAAAAGAAGCCAGACAGAAAAGAAGAGGGACCAAGAGAAGAAAAGAAGACCAGTATGATTCAGATGATGCTCAGTATGGTGCAGGAAAATATTAGTGGTAAGTAATTCTCATCAATAACTATACTAGAATTGCAATATTAAACTTTAAATGGATTTTTCTTGAAACTAAATTTTTTTTACTTTTAAGTACCATTATTTGATAAAATAATGGGGTTAGAAACATGAAATTTGGTCAATTTGTACTGCAGATGGTAATAAGTAATTACAAGTAAACTGAGAACCACCAAACAATTAGAAACGGTCTTATAATGACTAATGTACAAAAAAAAGTTAAATTTTACTAGTGGAAGAATAATTTTTTTTCTTCCAACCCTAAGAGGTATTAAGTTCACTTTACTTGTAAATTGAGGCTTATATATATATATATATATATATATATATATATATATATATATATATATATATATATATATATATATATATATATATATATACTCCTGGAAATGGAAAAAAGAACACATTGACGCCGGTGTGTCAGACCCACCATACTTGCTCCGGACACTGCGAGAGGGCTGTACAAGCAATGATCACACGCACGGCACAGCGGACACACTAGGAACCGCGGTGTTGGCCGTCGAATGGCGCTAGCTGCGCAGCATTTGTGCACCGCCGCCGTCAGTTTCAGCCAGTTTGCCGTGGCATACGGAGCTCCATCGCAGTCTTTAACACTGGTAGCATGCTGCGACAGCGTGGACGTGAACCGTATGTGCAGTTGACGGACTTTGAGCGAGGGCGTATAGTGGGCATGCGGGAGGCCGGGTGGACGTACCGCCGAATTGCTCAACACGTGGGGCGTGAGGTCTCCACAGTACATCGATGTTGTCGCCAGTGGTCGGCGGAAGGTGCACGTGCCCGTCGACCTGGGACCGGACCGCAGCGACGCACGGATGCACGCCAAGACCGTAGGATCCTACGCAGTGCCGTAGGGGACCGCACCGCCACTTCCCAGCAAATTAGGGACACTGTTGCTCCTGGGGTATCGGCGAGGACCATTCGCAACCGTCTCCATGAAGCTGGGCTATGGTCCCGCACACCGTTAGGCCGTCTTCCGCTCACGCCCCAACATCGTGCAGCCCGCCTCCAGTGGGGTCGCGACAGGCGTGAATGGAGGGACGAATGGAGACGTGTCGTCTTCAGCGATGAGAGTCGCTTCTGCCTTGGTGCCGATGATGGTCGTATGCGTGTTTGGCGCCGTGCAGGTGAGCGCCACAATCAGGACTGCATACGACCGAGGCACACAGGGCCAACACCCGGCATCATGGTGTGGGGAGCGATCTCCTACACTGGCCGTACACCACTGGTGATCGTCGAGGGGACACTGAATAGTGCACGGTACATCCAAACCGTCATCGAACCCATCGTTCTACCATTCCTAGACCGGCAAGGGAACTTGCTGTTCCAACAGGACAATGCACGTCCGCATGTATCCCGTGCCACCCAACGTGCTCTACAAGGTGTAAGTCAACTACCCTGGCCAGCAATATCTCCGGATCTGTCCCCCATTGAGCATGTTTGGGACTGGATGAAGCGTCGTCTCACGCGGTCTGCACGTCCAGCACGAACGCTGGTCCAACTGAGACGCCAGGTGGAAATGGCATGGCAAGCCGTTCCACAGGACTACATCCAGCATCTCTACGATCGTCTCCATGTGAGAATAGCAGCCTGCATTGCTGCGAAAGGTGGATATACACTGTACTAGTGCCGACATTGTGCATGCTCTGTTGCCTGTGTCTATGTGCCTGTGGTTCTGTCAGTGTGATCATGTGATGTATCTGACCCCAGGAATGTGTCAATAAAGTTTCCCCTTCCTGGGACAATGAATTCACGGTGTTCTTATTTCAATTTCCAGGAGTGTATATATATATATATACAGTAAAAAATTCATTGTTTTATCACTTACAGTTCTTTGAAAAGTTTACCTATTCCAAGGGTAAAATAGTATTGGCAGAATACGGTTAAAAATTGCCTTCCGTTTCCCTTAACAATAAATACGGCAACCTGGCTGTAGCCATCCAATCTTTTCTTGTTTCTGAAGCTCTTAGTTACACGCCATCGAACTGTAGAATCTTGAACTTGCCTGATTTACACTGCCTGTCATAAGTTTTCGATCACCCACAACAAAAGCTATCTACTTTATTTTAGTGCAAATACACGTTGTACAAACAAAATAGACCAACAAAATAAATATTTTCTATCAATGAGTACAATAGAATATGGGGTAGATTTTAGCCTCTTCAAAGTATCTACGCTTTGCCCTCAGAGGAGCTGCACAAACTCTTGGCATTCTAAAGCTTTTATAACTTTTTTTTTCTTTTTAATGATCACACCGCCATTTGACTTAATTACGACTTGATTTCCTACAGTACATGTTAATGACATAAACTCAGTCACTTGAAAATGGCATAAAAGGGAGACACCTAAGTCGTAATTAAATAAAGAACAGTAGAGTCAAATGGCAGTGTGTTCATATAAAAACTACTGTATGACTCCTGCTGAACAACGTCAAAACCTGTTTTTATAATGCTTTTGCAGATATTGCAGTCTAATACGTCTATAAATAATTCGATAGATCTTCAGCAGTATATGACCTCCCTGGTAAGTTAATCCCATAAGAGTTTAATGGAACTTAAGTGATGTGACTGATTGCCCAAATTATTTTCTTCAGTTTCCTACATTTCACATTTCTTCTATCATACCCTGTACACAACTTAGAAGCGCGTTTGGAATCAACATCGTGCTGCAAAAAAATGTTGTGACCAATACATCTCTTGCCAGATGGAACTGCTCTGTTTATGACTATCTGGTGATATCCTTCATTCTTTAATGTTCCATTAATTCTCAGGAAAATTTATCACCCATAAAATATCCCCACATCATTACTGACTCTCCACCTTGCTTCCACATTGGCGTCACACACTGACTCTTCACACGTTCTCCACAGCCTCAACGAACAAACATTCGACGATGCGTCCAGAATACTTAAAACAGATTCGTCAGTGAATAACACGTTGGACCATGGCGGCACCATCCAGTTTTTATGTTACTGTAACTATTGCAATCTTTTCACCTATTTAGTTTGTGTAATATAGGTTTCTGGTTACGCAGCCCATGGAACTGTTTTCACGGAGACGGCCTTGCACTGTTGGGCGAGAGACTTTGGAGCTCCTCGCATGCTGTTTACTTTATGATACGTCCCCTTTTTAAACAATTTATACAGGACTGTGCTTAAACTGACACACAATATTTTGTTAGCGCAACGCAATCTGACTTTCAGAATTCCCTACAAAAGAATGGCCCTGACTAACATTAAACTATACCTTTCACAAATCACTTACCTCACAAAAATCTTCGCTACTCAAGCTACTGCAATACAGCGAGCGCCACTACTGCCAGCTAAACAAAAGATTCAAACTATGGAAAGCACTAACTACTGATAGGGATAGTTAGCAAATGAAAGATATTAATAGAGGACAAACACTGTATTTACCTTAATAGTCATAATATATATAGCAGTTCATGACAAATTACAAAATTCCGCCATCTCTCTCCCCACATCCACCACTGCTGGCGGCTCACCTCCAACTGCGCAACGCTACGCGCTGTTCACAGCCAGCTGCCTAACACTACAATGGCGAGTATTACAACAATGCAAAGCAGCCACAGACTGCACACAGCACAGCCAGTGATTTTCATACAGAGGTGGCGTTACCAATAAAAAAACCTAAACAGCCTACTTACATAGCCCCCATGCTCCCCACAAAAAATTTTACAAATTGGTTTGGGCACTGGGCAATACATATTTGTTAAAATTTTTCATAATCGTAATTACAATAACAAAGAAATCAAATGCACACACTTATTGATACAATGTTGGTGAAAAGCTAAAATTTTCTCACAGTCCATAAAGACAGTCCTGATCATTCATCACATTGCAGTGTTTTTCTCAAAGTCTGAGCAGTAAAAGCAAATGCACACAGAAGTAGTGGATTTCCATGCAATCTTGAAGAAGTAGCGTTGTCCTTCCAACGGAAAGACAGTGCTGACTCTCGACATGCAGACAGGTCATGGGCCACAACAGAGCAAACCCACAGCGGAGTCAGTCGAAGTTTTGAAGAGTATTGGTGGGTAGGTCATCACAGAGCAGACCTACTGTAGTCCTGGTAGAGATTACGGTATTGGTGGGCCACCAGAGGTGCAGACCCAGTCCAGTCCTTTTAGAAATAATGGTATTGATGGATCATCAAAGATGCAGACCCACTGTAGTCCTTGTAGAGATAATGGTACTGGTGGGTCATCAAAGATGCAGACCCACTGTAGTCCTTGTAGAGATGGCCAGCAGCCATCTGTTGTGACTATGCAGGTGCACAATCACCATTGAAGAGTCTTGCGGATAATAGAGCAAGTCCATAACCAACACTTGTGCACTCACAAAGTTTTTGAATTGTCCTGAGAACCAGCAATGCTGTTAACCAGTCCCTTGCTGAATTATTAACACATGCGCAAACACTAACAGTCCCTACTTCTCACATATTGTCCATATACTATGACCAACATAAACGTGTGCAGTGAAATGGAACTTACAAGTTACATAATTTGATGAACTGGTGTCAATTACAATTTTATAACATGAGAATACAATAACAAAGGTACAAAATACATCATTAAAGAACATAATAATACAGATAACATTTTTAGTACAGGCTTTACATAAGAATCGAACTAACATATACATCAGTATTACAGGAATTATGACATAAGTAAATACATAAAAGATCAGAATAACTTTCGAAACATCAACTTCACACATGAGCATTAACACAAAACAGAATAAATAATGTCTAAACATCTTTACAAAGTAAATAACATATTATTAATGCCAATTGTATTTGAGGATAACAGTATTCTTCATCATAGTGAATGTAACTTAGTATTAGAAGAGAAAAAAGTTCTATGAAACAGTACACAGAGACAGGAAGAAAACAAATACACAAGGGTACACAAACACATAGTGGGATAACACAAAAGGAAAGGACAGGGTTTGTTTTCAGTGTGATATTTGGTGCTGCAGTCCAACCCAAAACTTCATTCCATAGATCTTTCGTCTTATTTCCACATTTGTTTCCACCAAAAAAATCCTATTCAAGCATGCTTTCTGTATATATATATGTTCACATATTTCTTACCTCATTATTTATTTTCCATTATCTTACTTCATCATTTATTTCCAAGAAAATCCTACCTAAACCTGTTGTCCCTAAACCCTACTTTTTTTGGTTCATATCCTCTTTCAAAATACTGTTTTGGCCAAACCATTTTCTTATAGATTTTCAATGTATTTCTTCCAATTCATCACAACTTGTTCTCTTATATAGTCTACCCCCTCTTAAGCTAACTTAAATCTACTGAGCTCAGATGCTAAACTAAGGAACGAGGCAATGCAGCAGCACATAAAACAATTAATGCAAACAGCAATGACAAATAAGTGCAGATTTGCAAAGGAAGCAGCATTTTAGAAATTAGCGAAGCAATTGCAATATTACGACTAATATAAGGCAATGTCCAGCAAACAAGAAAAATAAATCTGGTTTAGCAGAGTATCACAAATTAAAATTCAGTAGCACTATGCCTGGCAAACAGCATAACTTATACCTAAACACGACAAAGTTCAAGCAGAAAAAGTATTACACTAAAAATGGCCATGTCTAATACCTATGTCACATCTTAACACTATTCTACAAAAGAAATTAACAAGTACTTGAAAAGAAAACTATGATTGCAGTTCCTGTGAAGGTAAATGTCTTTTTGTGCTCCCTCATTTTTTTTAAAAAAAATTATTATTTACTCGATCTGTAGACAGAAAATATTTATATTAGTACATCTATAAAATTTTATTTTAACCAATGCTGCAGTGCAGCTAGAAACTAGATATCAAATGAAATAAGCATTTACGCAAACCAAAGCATAAAAATATCATTCAATAGTCATGTGACATTTCATAAGTTAGTAGAAATTCTCTCAACTCTTGTAGAAAGACACTTGTCCTAATCAGGTGTGCAGTTGTAAGAATGTTTCTAAGTTATTATTAGCGCGTCGTATTTACGATGCTTTCTACAAAGGAATGTCAATAGCGAGGATAATGGCCTCCCTTTTTTTTACCACCTAAGGGCTTTTTCTCAAGGCGGCTGGCACACCTGGCCGCTCACAACGAATTACGTCACGGTCGCTTACCTTTCATACCGAAATATTTACGACAGCAGTTTTCGCTACAGTGACAGTCTCATATAAAAAATTCACAGGTAGAAAATTTGCGTTACAAATGTGTAGAAACAAAATCCTATAAATATAACAGTGTCCAAAAATTTTTCACTGGCATTGTGATACATTCACGCATTTACACACATTTCCTACCTCTTAAAGTACGATTCTTGGTTTCCAACATCCTTTTTCACAAGTCAGTGTGCCTAACCGCTACTCATTACTCCTTACCTTATTACACACACACACACACACACACATATATATATATATATATATATATATATATATATATATATATATTCGTCGACGCTTCTTTAATATTTCATTATATGAATTATGTAGCATAATCAAATTCCTCATATAGCATCAGCTTCTTGACCACAAACATACCTCAGCAGCATAATACACATCGTCGTCGTAAAAATAACATCATAACACCTCAGTCAACTCTCAAAATCGTTGTAGCTTCCTCCAATAGTTTCAAAACCTAAAAAAATTCTCTGCTCATTTCAATAGTGTCATGAACCTCAAACGTACTTTAAAAATCATGATCCCATACCAAATACATCATTCAAAGCTCTCATAGTACCACAATGGTTCCAAAAAAATATGAACAGTTCACATAGTTCAGACAAAATGCAATTTCATAAGTGTGAAGTTATTCAACTGTGTAATTACGTAAACATCTGTCACTAATGCAGTAAAAAAAAAAAATGTTTATCTCTCAGTTAAATGATCAGATAGCTGTGTAATTTGTGTGTTAGAGAAATATGGTACCGATGTGTAAAGTTGTATAAGCAAATACCATATTAGCTAGGGTTCCTTGTGGTTGCCACACACATGATACACAAAGTAGGCGTGTACCCCCCTGAGGATTAATGTAATTATACCCTCAGGTGTTACAGATTACAGCAATGGAATGAAATGTATCACGGAAAACCTTTGTATCATTGTACTCCAAATATCTTTAAAAATAAATATTTCAAGTAAAAAATCAATCACTCAAATACGTGTCCTGTAGCGCTAAATGTGCGTCTTGTTGCAACATAATCTCTGTGGAAGTGTCGTAGTTATCGTCCTCCGAAAGCTAAGTTCTGCAGAAGTCAATGTACTTACCTCATGATACACAAAAGTGAAATGCTTTGCGTATAGATATCGTAGTTATCATGCTTATTGGCGTGATGAAGAAAGTACTGTACTGTAACGTATTGTTGTGCCACGAAAAAGGCTGTCTCATTGTGGCTGTACCACAAAAGTTACTACTAAAACATTTTTTACTTTCCAGAATAATACAGAAAAACTGTGCAGAAATAAAACAGAAACACTGCAAAAGCAACATTGTATATTGTCACTCATTAGTAGGGTCGTGATAAAATCGTGTAGCTGTCACATAAACTAACCACTGTGTCATCTGGTATCTCACAGAAAGTACTTTAAATCCAGAATGTATTTTCAAGTAAACCAAAATGTTGCATTAAAATCTCGTTAGCAGTACTGGTAAATGTTCTAAGTATGTAAGTGTTATAGTCGTTACGTAATCATGCAACTAACACACAAGAATGCACACGCACAATGACACTGTGACGTCTGTTCACTATAACAATGCATTCGTAATTTCTGTTTAAATAAGTTCTCTTGGTTCTTGACTGGATATTTAACTTCAAACATTGTTGCATGTTAACAGTTTCTTAAGTCTGACAAAGCATACTAGAAATGTGAAGTGAAAAGTTTTATGGCAAACACTAAGTTAAAAAGCAGATTATCTTTCAATAAGCTGTTTTACATGTGAAGTGTGGTGCAATCCTTTACTCTTCATAGTACGCAGACTTTCAACTGAAAAGCAATTGTCATGTTTTATACGTCGGTAAAGAATGCTGGATTTTTTCTCAAGGCTAGCGTCTTATGTTATTTTTCTCGGAGCCAGCGGGCGCACGCGGCTGCCTGCTGTGCGAGTCATTGTCTGTCTCTTTGTTTGCGCGCGCCGTTATTGGGATTAGGAGACCTAACTTCTACAAATTCACCTCCTCGAGAGGGCCCCGCTCTGTTTGAATCCCGCCAGTTCTGATGCAATTCAGGTCTGTCGTTACGCTCATATCGTCTGTCGTCATGTCGGTAGATGCCATAGTTTCTTTCTTGTCGGTCACGTGGTGGAGAATTTCTCCCTGAATCGTAACTGCGCGCTGGACCGTTGCGTCTAAAGTTATTCTGTCTCCCTTGATAATAATTATTTTGGTTCCCAAATTGTCTGTTTCTCTGATTGTCTCTGTGATAGTCACTACCGCGGAGAGGTGATCTTTCCCTGTAATTATTACTACTCTGCCAACGGTTGTCATACGGGTGGTGTCTGTTTTGGTCACGATATGTGTTGTGAGAATAGCCTTGTCGTGTCCAGTTATTATTTCTTTCATCGCGGAATTGTGACAGATGTGACCTGTAATTGTTGTGCTCCTGTTTCCGCGTTCCCCGATTGTCAGTGTCAATTTCCAGTTCTTGTAACAGTCACTGAAAAGCCTCAATGTCTTCTTTGCAACGTCCTGCTAAAATAATATGATGTAAATGTTCAGGTAATTTGATTAAGCAAATGCGGATGAGTTCTGAGGGGCTGTATGGGTTTGACAGGTACTGATTCTTGTGCAACATGTCATCAAAATATTTCACAAGACTGGAGAATTCAGATTGTTCGAAATGTTTCCTCATTATGATGCCATGTTTTACTCGGTCTTATGTGGCTTGAGACCAATATGCTGAGAGGAAGGCATGGTAAAACTCTCCTTCACTGTGGCAATCGTGAATGACCGATCGCATTCTTACAGCTGGTTCATTCTCTAAGTAGCCACACATAAATTCTAATCTGTGTTCTAACGACCAGTTGGAAGGAAAACAATGAGAGAATTGATGGAGCCATGCTTGTGGATGAATGTCGCTGCCAAAATTCTTAAATGTTTTGAATTTACGTGTAGTAATGAACAGCTTATAGTCAAAATCATCATGTCGGCGAGTCGCATGTCGGTCATTGTTAATTCGTGTCGGCCGTTCCATCTCAAAATTCGGTGCACATTGCCAATTTCTTTCATAACTTCCGAAATGCCCTGTGTTATTATTTTGCGGCTTTTCCGTATTTCTAAGTCCCTCTTCCCGTGTTGGAGCGCGAGTGTCCTCTGAAATACGTAATTCTTGTATTACCTGTGTCAGCTGATCTTGTACTTCTCGGATTTCTCTTTGGTGTTGCGTATTAATTTGATTCAGATTTTGTTTCAGTTTCCTAATTTGTTCGCTCTCTTCTGCTTCATTAAAGACTACCGGTTTTGTGTCATTCAGATTATCATCTACCTTCGTAGATAAATTGTTTAGCTGATCCGAAAGTTCAACTACTTTCTCTGATAATGAACTGATTTCCTCCATGTGTCTTTCTGAACCAATTTTCAGAGTATCTACTGTGTCCTTTAAGTTTTCTTGAGTTTTTGCAAGTTGCATAACCGAATCGGTAGATGCAACTGAGTAAAATTTAGCTTCCAAGGTCTCATGATTTTCATGAACAATAGTTTGCAGTTCTTTTATGGCTGCTTCGTGATTCTGTAATGCATTTTCATGCCGCGAAAAAATGGGTTGAAAATGCTCACAAATTTGTGTTTTTACGTCATTACAGACTTTTTGACATTTCGATTCAATGTTATGTAACTCACTAGTTAAATCTTCACGTGTTTGTTCAAGTGTGGTGTCTAACTTTTGAAGATTTTGTCCCATTGCGTCTAACTGTTGCTGTGTTTGTCCCTGATGTTGTTCCATTGTGTCTAACTTTTTAAGAATTTCTTCCACTGTGTCTAACTTTTGAAGCTTTTGCTGTGTTTGACTCTGATTTTGTTCCATTTGTTTCTGATTTTGTTCAAGCGTTGTGTCTAACTTTTGTAGCCTTTGTCCCATTTGTTGCATTAACTGTAATAACAATGCACTGGTGTCTGAAACATGTTCCTCAGTGCTTTTCGGCAGTGAATTTGCACCGGCAACATTCACATTTTGACAAGTGGAAAATGTGTCTTGAATCATTTGAGAAAACGGTGAGGACGCAAAACCTGAATCTACAGTATTTGCAAAATTGTGTCCTGTCATTTCGGATTCCTGAGGCGAGCTGTTGCCGACCGATCGATCGATAATGCTTCCCTCTTCACTAATTGTTTCACTGTCCACGCCATTGTTTGCCGCCCGCTCCATTTCCCTATGCACAATTACCAAATTACTACTTTGAACATCAGTTAATTCATTACTCGGTGGCGCTAACACACTGCTTTCGTTTTCACTGTCATTTCGCAGTTTACTTTGGAGCCTAGTATTACGTTTTTCACACGCCATTATTGTCACAGTATTTCACACGACAACACAGAAAAACACAATTTGAAGAGCAAAAATCAGAGAATACATTAACATAACACTGAAAATAATATCTAGTTAATTGCAGCTGCGAAATAATTGGTGCAAATCTACATGCATGCCACAACTGTTTTACTGTACAACAATGCAAAACTACAACTACAAAGGAAATTCTCTCTATGATTACGCGCTAGCAATAAACAAAAGCTACAGTAATTACACAAACTACAAGAAAAAATCAGAAGATTCCAGTGAGGTATCCTCGGCTAAGGGTCGACATATGATACGTCCCCTTTTTAAACAATTTATACAGGACTGTGCTTAAACTGACACACAATATTTTGTTAGCGCAACGCAATCTGACTTTCAGAATTCCCTACAAAAGAATGGCCCTGACTAACATTAAACTATACCTTTCACAAATCACTTACCTCACAAAAATCTTCGCTACTCAAGCTACTGCAATTCAGCGAGCGCCACTACTGCCAGCTAAATAAAAGATTCAAACTATGGAAAGCACTAACTACTGATAGGGATAGTTAGCAAATGAAAGATATTAATAGAGAACAAACACTGTATTTACCTTAATAGTCATAATATATATAGCAGTTCATGACAAATTACTAAACTCCGCCATCTCTCTCCCCACATCCACCACTGCTGGCGGCTCACCTCCAACTGCGCAACGCTACGCGCTGTTCACAGCCAGCTGCCTAACACTACAATGGCGAGTATTACAACAATGCAAAGCAGCCACAGACTGCACACAGCACAGCCAGTGATTTTCATATAGAGGTGGCGTTACCAATAAAAAAACCTAAACAGCCTACTTACAACTTTCTTGCCTATTTGAGACGCAGGACTGGTCCTCTGTCGCATACTCTGGATTCACATGAACTGCCCTTTCCTGTATGATGTTACTTGGGGTCTTACAGATCGCGATAACAGCCATTAGCACCAGTTTGCTTATTCAGTTGCAGTGCATTCACAACTGTAGATTAGGCTACGCTAACTTTTGTCGCTACTAGATTAGTCTTCCTGAGGCAGAGATACAATTACAGTTCGTTTCCCACTTCCCGTCTCCTTCTTCTGTCCCATTAGGAGGTAACACTGTATGAATCTGCTCAGATACACAAACTCACTGTTAAATGCACACATTATACGTAAACTAATGCGAACTGATTACTACCCAGGCAGGTGAGGAATGAGGCCTATTTGAATGGGACCGTCTTAGATGAAGGCACGCCATTGTGGCATTGCATACTCATGAGCGTCCCTCTTTGCGAAAAAGCACACAAATACACAAAAGAGGCGCTTAGTCTTTACGTGATATGGTGATATGACAGAATATATGAAACGAAAACGTTGTGCGAAGTGGTCGAAAACTTTTACCGATAGTGTACGTTTGTGATTTAGCCTGCTCCTTGGACTGTTGTTTATGCTGAAGACGACTTTGATACGCTCTGAAAATTTTTGGTTATCCATTCACTTTTCGAAATTTGCTATCATGGTCCTCAGGAAGCGCCTACTTCGTTCTGCTGGCCTATGCGTTACCACAACTGCGAGTGATCATACACTGTGTTCTACCTGCACAGAATAGGATAAAAAATGAAGATACCGGTTAACAGGATAGATTCTGGAGCATTAAGGAATTATATTCGGTAATGAAGGAAAGTGTGTGTGGGGCGTTAAAAATTCTTTAGGGAGAATAGGGCTCCCATAGGGTAAGAAATTCCAGGTGGCTGTAGCTTGTGGTAGCCTCGTTGACATCAAGAGGCTGGCACGGGAAAGACTAGCATGGAGAGCTGCGTCAGATCAGTCTTTGGACTAAAGAATACAACAATAGGATGTAAGCCTCTATGATGTCTGTTGAACAGTGTATTGATTATATGTATCTACCGCTAAGCACACATGTTTTGCATATTTTAGTGTAAGTTTTCTGTATTTTGAACGAAACTCTATTATGACACATATGTACTGAGGTATCTTGGCTACGAATGGCTCTGATTGAATGACAAGCATTATAGGGGTAGCAAGGTAAAGTTCCCTAAAAGAAGTACGATGAGTGTGTGTCATTAAAGATGGGTCAGTGAATCAGTAAAAATTGCTAAGACGAAGTAGGTTTAAAAAGTTTTATTAAAACTAAATTTATTATAATGCGTTTCAAAAAATATAAAGTAATATTTGCGAAGTGAATAACGTACTAGTCAACTCAAAACCATAAGATATAAACCTTCGTAAATAGAAGTCAAGGTAGACTGAAATAGAACTAGATATTGCATCAGGCAGATGCCTAATGACTGACGCGTAGAAGAAGAAGAAGAAGAAGAAGAAGAAGAAAGACGAAGGAGAATATCCACTCATCAAGGACTCTATAATAAAGGTCTTCTGACCTTTTTAACAGTTTTCATTGAATAATGATAGCTTGATCTATTTTGTACTAGATGCAACGTAGTTATAGCATATCTAAATATCAGTAAAATAAGATATGTTCATAGAGTGCTTCACTATGTCAGAGTTTTACGGAAGGTATTTATGTTCACAGAAGTTAAACAACTTCCAGATCATTAGATGATTTGTTCTGTGACGTTCACATCGCTTCGTAGAGTATTACAATAAAACATATCTTTTTCCTTGGTTTATAGACATAAAATTTTATAGAAAGAAGCAACTGCCTCTATTATATAACAGCTTTTCCACAAGAGATAAATATTTACATGGTATGGAAAAGATCTCTGATAGAATGAAGATCGCTATTCATTATAATGATAAGCAAGGACTAGCGACTTAGAACAACATTATAAACTTTTAAATTTCAGAACCGATTGCGTACTTCCCTCCAACATTGTGGACAAAATGGATCTTTATGGATGCAGATTATAAATACCAGACCTACGAAACGGAAACATTTCTTGTGGTACTGTATTTTAATTTCTCTGCGAAATATTAGAAAGAAGAGTATTGAAACTGAAAAAACAACCACAGGAGCCATGTTCCTTTGCAAGCTCTAACGAGTGTTGCTGAATAAAGAAAATATCGGAAAATGTTTCCCTCATTTCATTATCATCTACCCACGTTTCCTGGAGTATGGTGGAAAGAGAAATCACAGCCAGCCATTAACCTCAAGTTACTCAGCTTCCTATCCCACTTAGCAAATGTGGCTGCAGGGATTAAACACGACCGTCGTAATGAGGTAATAGCCCATTAACTGGTTGCAAAGTTAATTCTGCTGGAATAACGGCCGTTAGAGACACCTAAAATCGAAAGATATTTCTACTGAAAGCGGAAACATATTTTCACAGATCTAGGGCGCAATATAAATATGAACCCATTTTGCTGAGTGAAAAACACTTACGAGTAACTCTCGTCTCTTGACCGAATAACTTTAAGAGCTCCAATACTTCACACATTCCTAAACAAAAAACAGGAATCACAATTTACAGACGAATTAGTTTGTAAAGTGTAGAAGGCCGACATTTTTTAATTCATTTCAGTGACATAATTATCAACTGACGTAATTCACGAATGAATTTCGAGAATGAAGTGATGAACACAAATAATGATCAGGTTAAAACTTACTGCCGTCGATGATGCAGTTTACTTACGAGAGTTATGTCTTCGATAAATATTAACATACTGCTGAGATTGTATCAGTGCTTACCGTCTACGGCAGTTGTCGATTCCCTCTATGAAGTTACGAATACTTTAAGAGAGCATATCACATAATTTACAAAAATATGAATTCAAGCTTTTACATCCTATGTTTATTCATTTCAATCAAGGTCCGTCCCATCGCATAAAATTGGAAATACTGAAATCTTCAGCTCGGGATGGACAATGTTTAGGAAAGATAGGACTGATGCTATGGGAGGTGGTGTGTTCATTGCAGTTAAAAGCTGTTTAAATGCAGTTGAGATCGATACTGTGTCGGACTGGGAAATATTCTCGATAAAGCTGTCAATGAGACAAGATTCAAATGGCTCTGAGCACTATAGGACTTAACTTCTGAGGTCATCAGTCCCCTAGAACTTAGAACTACTTAAACCTAACTAAGCTAAGGACATCACACACATCTATGCCTGACACAGGATTCGAACCTGCGACCGTAGCTGTCGCGTGGTTGCAGACTGAAGAGCATAGAACCGCTCCGCCACTACGGCTGGCTCTTGCCGACAAACAGACTTGATTTTTTTGAGGTATTAGCGACCATATTGTCGTTGTGACTTCTATGTTAGTGGAAGTTGCAAAAAATCTAGAGAAACAGCGTAGAATTTTCTCACAAAGGTATTGTCCACCGTGTGCTAGATAAATATGTGCCTAGCAAAGTACAGGGGAGGGAAAGAATCCACATTGGTTCAAAAAACACATTAGGAATTTGCTGAGAAAGCAGAGAATTCTGCACAGTTGTTTCAAACGTAGTCACTGCCCAGCTGACAAACAGAAATTATGCGGAATGAAATCAGCGGTCAAAAGATCAATGAGAGATAATTTTAACGACTTTGAAATTAATATCTTATCTGTAGATTCTATAAATAACTCAAAAAAATTTTGGTTGTACGTAAAATCTATGAAGGCTACAAATAATTCAATACTGTCTCTTGCCGACATTAAGGGTAATGTAACGGATGATGATAAATAGAAGGCTGAAATTCTAAACCTAGCTTTCAAAAACTCGAGTACGGTAGAGGACTGCAACACCACTCCCCTTTTTAGTTATAGACCAAACGCAAGGATGGTTGACATAGTGTTCAGTGTATCTGGGATTGTAAAACAGTTGAGATCCTTAGACGCCAGGAAGGCTTCGGGCCAAAAGGTATCCCCGTAAATTTTTATGTTGACCAGGCTACAAATGTAGCACCATTCTTATCCGTCATCTACCATAGATCATTGGAACAGCGGAAAGTTCCACGGTACTGGAAGAAGGTCCAGGTCATAGAAATCTATAAAAAGGGTAGAAAACCGGATGCACATAATTACCGGCCAATTTCGCTGTTATCGATTTGTTGTAGAATCATGTAACATATTTTGTGTTCAGACATAATGACCTTTTTAGACTATGAGAAGCTCATCTGCTGAAACCAGCACGGTTCTAGGAAATAGCGGTCATGCAAGACACAGCTGGCCCTCTTTCTGCATGATATACAACAGGCTCTAGATACCGGCTCCCAGGCTGATTCCATATTCCTTGACTTTCGAAAGGCGCTCGACTCAGTTCCGCACTGTTGATTGTTCCAAAAAGTGTGCGGCAGGATAGATAGTTTTCTAATATACAGAGAGCAGTATGTCGTCTTGAATGGGGAGACTTTAACAGAAACAAGAGTAACATCAGGTGTGACCCAGAGCAGCGTAATAGGTCCGCTGCTTTTTACAATTTACATAAACGACCTAGTTGATGGTATTGGTAGCGGCATTAGACTGTTTTCTGATGATGCTGTAGACTACAGGAAAGTAGTATCACACGAAAGCTGTGAACAAATCGATGAGGATTTGCAGAAAATAAAAACGTTGTGTAATAACTGGCAGTTGTCTCTCAATATTAGTAAGTGTAACCTACTGTGTATAACAAAGCAAAAATTCCCATTAATGTACGAGTACAAAATAAATGCACGGTCTATGGATGCGGTAACATCCGTCAAGTATCTGGGCGTGACTATTCGAAATGATCTCAAATGGAACGATCAGATTACAGAAGTAATCCTGAAGTGATACAGTCCTTCAACAAAGGAAATTGCGTACAATACTTTATTTCGTCCATTCTTATTGTTCGTCTGTATGGGGCCCTTACCAGTTGAATCTGATTCACGAGATTGAGAAGGTCCAAAGAAGAGCGGCAAGATTCGTGAGTGGTACATTTAGCCATCGCGAGAGCGTTACAAATCTCATAGTAAGTTTGAAATGGGACACACTTGCAGATAGACGACGTGGTAAACGGTGGGGGCTGCTCACTAAATTCCAAAATCCAATCTTCGCCGAGGATGTAGAGCATAAATTATTACCACCAACTTTCAAATCGTACAATGATCACCATTCAAAGACAAGGGAAATTAGAACTGGTACAGAGGCGTTCAGACAATCGTTTTCCTCTCGCGCTATCCGGGAGTGTTACGGAGGGGGGGAAATGGCGCAAGTAGTGGTCCCCACCACACATCGCTTGTTGGTGGATGTAGATATTTAGATGTCAACTAGGTGATTAATGAGATATCTGTGAACTGAGATTAAAGTGTGTGTATTATTGAAGAGGTTATTAAAAAATAAAAAATGACTATTTATGTGCTAGCAAGGAAGGCCCAGCTTTGTGTTCGAAACGAGAAAATTCGTCAATGTTGCATAGAACTTTCCAAATACAATTGATTACAACATTATGGTAGCTGTGAAGTAAAAATACTTAATTTAGTACTATCTAGGCTACTATATTAGAAGAGATTTGGTCATACTGATCGAAATGTTTAAATATATCGCAAAGTGTTGATCCCTGGTCAAATGATACCGAGCCTATACCAGCACACTAACAATCCATCGGTAATAATCTGTCTGATTTTGCAGATTTGTGATAAATTGTCGTCCCGAACCATGCTAATACGTATCTGGAACCTTAATCGCTTGATTATTAGAATCTGCTATCGGATGATAATTAGCGCCATTGTACCACAATGTCTAATTATGTTTATGTACTGGAACATCAGGTACTAACTGAATACGAAAAAATTTGGGGAGAATAATTTTAATTAGTCATGTGACTACTAGGCAATAAAAGGAACATGAGCCAGTAAACTAAAAGGCGTTTAAATGTTTAGGAAGACGGAAGTGAGTCAAAGCTCTATTTCGTAGGGTCAATACAGTAATAGAACCAGTCATAGAAGGAAGCTTGAACAAACAAATCGCAGATTATTGGAAATGAAATAGACAGAATTTATTCGAAAACCTGAAATATGCATAACATTTGAAAGAAGGTGAATGTTTTCATGTAACGGGAGACAGAAAAAGCAAATTCATGATGTGCTTGAAAATAAGAAAGAGTTATAACATGTCAGAAGTTTCGGCTTCTCCATTTTACCTATCTTCTAACGCGAAATCTCGTTGCTAAATTTAATCAGTACTACATATCTAACAGAATAACAATGCCTCTTAAAGCGTACACTAAAAATGCAAATGTATCATAATGGAAGAATATACTACTTATAACCGTAATTCTTATTCTCATGAGAATTTGTTTTTAATAGTCTCTGAATTACTCTACAGTAATACTCAACTTCTAATTTAGTTACACTAATCTCATTTTAAATACCCCCCTAAAGTCACTGGACTCAAAAGCTACCATCTGCTTGCGTATCACAGCTACACTCTTAAATTAACATCTTCGTGAAACATTGTACAGTGTTAGAAAGAAATGTAATTAGTTATGGTACGGGAACTAACTTCATTGCTTTGCCATGAACGAAGTATTCCAATAGTGCAGTAGTCTACATGGAGACCAATCTTTCATTTGGAATATCTTTCTCACTGCTTTGACCTCTCTGGGAAAGAAGCCAGATGTCCTCAAATAAACGTCCTTATTCTCCGCCAATTAAAACTTTCGAGTTCAGTCCACACTACGGAAATCATTAACGTTAAAGAGCATCCTTCGACATTATAAGTTGTACAATGAGAGTATGGCTTCGTCTAATATCAAGGAAATATTAAAATGAACATTGTGACCTCATAATATCGTCAGAGCCGTAATTAAAGTTCCCAGGAGCAGTTAAATGGCTCATTCGGTGCAGTCTGCGCGGTGTCAAACGCAGGGCTCAGACTGTTAAAAGTAGGCAAAAACTTGCCTTCACACATCCACGGCTAGTCGATCAATGTTCAGCAACTGATGAACTCGATGTGGAAGGTATTTAAATGGTTCAAATGGCTCTCAGCACTATAGGACTTAACTTTTGAGGTCATCAGTCCCCTAGAACTTAGAACTACTTAAACCTAACTAACCAAAAGACATCACAGACATCCATGTCCGAAGCAGGATTCGAACCTACGACGTAGAGGTCGCGCGGCGAAGGAATTTAAGTTCTATCTTTTTAACCACGTCCACCAAAAAATCACCGGTCATTTTAACGCAAGAATCCGAATGCACTGGTATTTGTAATATGCCGATGAGAAGTATCATACAAACAACAAAGATATTTCAAACAAATGTCCGAAAATATATGGAGTGGTGGAACAGACCTGAAGGATAGTGCAACAAACGAAATTCAGAGAAGAAATGAGTATTATCAAGTGCAGGATTGCAAATCGTCACTTGAAAAAGAAAAATTATATAATACACCAAATAAATAAATAAAAACAATTTTAAGATACGGAAGAAATTTAAGATACAGCAAACTTATGAGGTAACTGCTATACTTCCGATGATTGAAGTGTACTGAGGATGTCTACTTATAGTAAATGTATTACTCAGTGTAGGTATCATTCAGACGTCTGATAATTCTCGAAAAGTGATAAAGGTCAAGAAACTTAACACCCTATAGTACCGACAGACAAAAACTGTTTCATTCAAGAGTGACATGAAAACGAATGAGATGGAAAAAAGTAAACTATTATTTCACAAGTAACTGCTGTAAATCTTAATACACTTTCGTACCACTGTGAGACAAGACGATGAATACCTTCAACTCGGTCAGTCCCTTCACGGTAATATGTTTGCGGTTGCCTACAGAAACATGATTGTACCCAGGCGTGCATTTCCTCTTCCGAAGCAAATAAGGACCACAAATGTCTTTTTTCAGGGCCCCAAACACATGGAAATCGCTTGGCGAGAGATCGGCAGAGTATGGAGGATGTGTAAGAGCTTCCCAGCGAACGTTCTGCAGCATATTTAAAACAATATTGACTAATAGACGTCCCGCCCACATGTTTTCGACCTTGTTTCGTGAACTCTACGATAACCATACATATGGAGCCCTGAGGAACGACGTTCGTGGTCGTCAATTTGTTTCGGACGAAGAATTGCAGGCTTGGGTAGAATCATGGTTCCGCAGCGAACAGCAAACGTTTTTCCGTAAGGGCACTCATTGTTTCGTCTCACAGAGGGATAAATGTGTAATGGTCATGGCTATTAGTTTTGAGATAATAAGGAGTTTACTTACTTTTCTCCATCTGTCTCGTTTTCATTTGACCGTCCATTATACAAATGAAATGAAATCCCGAAACGTGTCAGTAATTCTTCCACTTTAGCTAAGGGAACCACGCCTTCTGTTTCTACAAAGGTATTTGGAAACTATATGGTAATATTCCTGTCAGACGTGAACGAAATGCGAATATATATAATTCATAAGTAACTTCCAGATACGAGGATGAGAGTTTAAGCGACTGAAACTGGTCTTGTTCTTGCGGATTATCTACGGTTGGCACTGCTTCTCAACCCTCAGTCGCCGTCTTCTTCTGTCTTGGCTTTCCTCAACGTTCAAATCCCTTGCTTCAATTGCCTCCTCCACATCGTTTTGCCACTTGCAGCATCGTGGGCGACCTCTTTTCCCCCGCTTGGATGGTATCCATCATAGGATGCTATTTTGTATCCTGTCTTCATTCGTCCTACTGACATGACCAAACCACATCATAAATCTTCGTTGGATGACGATATTCTTATCAATTTTCATCCTTTGTCGGACTACGTCGGTTGTTATCCTACACATTTTATTGCAACTTGAGCTTCGCCTTAAGTAATCCAATTCAGTGACAGGTAGTTTATTCATATTTCTTTTGCTAAATTCCCAGGCTTCTACTCCGTACAAAACTACACTTTTACCTATAGTCTTAGGCAATCCATTTTTTGTTGTTCTTCCCCCTCCTTACAACTCGTCCTTCATTAATCGTACTAGTGAATTCACCATTGCTTGTGTCCTGTGTATTAACTAATACCCCAAGGTAGTCTGCCTTTTCCTCACCTACAATTACTTCACCATCTGCCTCTAAATTATATGCTTTTTCCGTTCCAGCAGCAAGTACACTTTTCCTTGTTAATCTTCCACCCAGCCTTATTGTATTTCACTTTAAGGCCAGGTTCTCAGTCAATATGGTTGAAAATTCGATATTTATTGCAATTTTGGGGTGGGGGTTGGGGATATGTATTTAGAATGTTGGGACGAATTGGGTTTCTTATCCGTACGTTACAAAAGTTTCTACAGCCCATTGTTCGAAGTACTGACACGGTCGCCGTGGGAAGCTCTCAGTGGGAGACGACCGTCTCAGGTAGAGAGTTTGTCCTGCTGTGACGCATGTTCACAAACTGATTCATATTGCAGTACGCATGCAAACATAGTCGCTGAAAAAGATGGCGAACAACGTGTGCAGGCTGCCGAATGCAGCATATCCAGCTCACACAGATTGGCTTTCCTTTCCAATAAGGACGAGGGAGTTTTCAGGAACAATTCTAGTTAGAGGAAGGGTTGATAAACGTCCTTGAGTTGCAGAGTAAATGTAAGTAAGAGAAACATTTGAAACTTCCTGGCAGATTAAAACTGTGTGCCCGACCGAGACTCGAACTCGGAACCTTTGCCTTTCGCGGGCAAGTGCTCTACCATCTGAGCTACCGAAGCACGACTCACGCCCGGTACTCACAGCTTTACTTCTGCCAGTATCTCGTCTCCTACCTTCCAAACTTTACAGAAGCTCTCCTGCAGGTTCGCAGGCCAAGGTCCCGAGTTCGAGTCTCGGTCGGGCACATAGTTTTAATCTGCCAGGAAGTTTCATATCAGCGCACACTCCGCTGCAGAGTGAAAATCTCATTCTGGAAGAGAAACATTTGTTTCGGTAAAATTTTTGGTAAAAATTGGTGAAAACATAATTTTCAGTCCGCCATATTGGATTAGCAATTTCGAATTTTGAATATATAGCTTCATATTTGTGTTCAACGACATCAAAAATTTATAACCTGTAGTTTTTAAGCAAATTGAACTAATATTACACATAAAAGTTTTCCTTACATTTTAAACAGGTTTCCCTTGAGCGACGATTTTTCAAAACCGTGTTCATCCAAAATAAAACGGCTCAACCTGTTAACTTCTACCTCTGATCCCTGAAAAGTGAACGCTTTCAATGGGAGCTTGTACTTATAATACGTGAAATTTGATAATACCAACTATTTTTGTGAAGCCACAAAGAACGAAAAATAAACAAAAATTGAACTCCATGTTCGAGCTAGCAACACATTGTTACATTTAAGGTTATTTCATTGTGGTTAGGTACAAGTTCCCATAAATTTAATTAAATATCGTCTTATGTTACCCATATTTTATTTCAGTTATTTCCTGAGCGTCTACACTGCACGCTGTCTGAGTACTTCAAACTTGCCGGCTCTTAAACCGTAATTACGGGCACCATTGTGTTTTTTTTATTGAAAATCTAAAATAAATTTCAAAGTATGATCAGTCATAATCCCCAGATAGATCCTTTGTAAGTATTTTCATTGTTTCAAGAAATTTTCCAATCTTTGCCTATTTTTTGCTCGTTTTAATGAGAACCTGGCCTTCTTCTGCAAGTACGGTATTGTCATCTGCAAAATACTGGCTACGTATCCTGCCGTCGCTCTCAAAACCTAGCATTTTGACAGACCACATCCCTGATGGACACCCTTATTCGCCCCATAAATTTAATCTAATATCGACTGATGTTGCCCATTTTTGACTTCAGATAACTCCTGAGGCGCTACACTGCACGCAGTCTGAGTACTTCACACTCCTAACCATTTCTCTCCCTCTCTTATTTTCGAATCATTTCGTATCAGCATTTAGCAGTCTCTGATGAAAATCCAATTATTCCAAAGTTTCTCGCAGTTAGTTGGTGAGTACATTGTCATGTGCTTTCCCAAGCTCAATCAACGCAACACACGTTTCTGTCCAACCTTTGACGTTCTCCAAATATTAGCTTCATTGTGAAGATATTGGTTGTTACCGATCTTCCTGCTCGGAATCCTGCTTGTTCTTCTTGTTGCTTGTGTTTCTTTCTGTACCAGATCTTCCCGTACCTTCGAGTACAGTCTAGGAACGGAAGGGTCACTGCCAACCCTCTGCAGTTATTTGTGTCAATGGCGTGACCCTCTCTTACGCCCAGGTGTTATGTAACACGTTTTCCATTTCGATGGAACATTTTCTTCATTTATAACTCTTTCAAACACCCTCCTTAGCTTCTCCAACCATTTTGGTGGACCAGACCAGCAGCTCTGGATATGTTGTCCATATCCTGGTGCCTTCTTCATCTGACAGCTCCTCACAGCCTGCTGAGAACATTTATACCTAAACACCATAGCTGCACCTCACAACTGTTTCAAAGTTCAGACAGATTTTCCAATAAGAAATCCTTGAAGTACGTTGTCCATTGACATGACTAACATCATTATGATTTCACTGGTTGACAATCGCATTGATTTGATTGTTATTAATGCCTCACTATTACGAGCCCCACCAATCATCTTCTCTCAAATTGACATCGTTCCTCCACCCTTGTTTCTCCTTTATAACACTTCTCTCTTCACTTCTGTATTTAGTGTACAATGTCGATCCCTAGCAATCATTGTTTCTCACAATGCGATATTGGTCTAATAAAGGATTTATTTACATTTGCTACATGCTGACTGTTTCACTTAGTTACATTAATGACTGAAGATACCTCCACTACGAATATTTTCATCACACTTGTGAATCGAGTTACCTCAAAGAACAGGCACGTCACAGCATTGCCACTACAAACATCTTTTCCACTAAAACATTATCTTACCTAAAACTACAAACGTTCTTATCCTTCGTTATGCATAACAGTAACTTCGTTTTCAGAAATATTGCAATATGGAGCAGCATTGCAATGGATACTGGTTCCTGGACTCTGATTTCAGTTGTTAACCAATATAAATAACACACTCAAACCTATAAGGAACAATTCTAGCTCAATTAATAGCAACGCCAGTAAATCAGTGAAAACACTGGAATTCGTGTTGATGGGAAAAAGCACATTACCAAAATCCGGTAATGTAGAGTTCCTAGAAATGTTTTAAAGCTGCGATAATGGAAATAGAAAGTGTTCACCATGAACGCTACTGCACGAATACTCCAGTGGTTCCATTCCATTATAATATTCTGACTACATCCTTCACGCTTGTGGAAGATTATTTTCACTATTTTTCAGCATAGAAAAATGCCATTCCTACAGATGAAGTATGGGGTGAACACATGACGGCTAATTGGCAAGTGTAACATTACTACATCCTTGCGAGCGTAGAGCATGATCAGAAAACGTGCACATTCAGCACGTTGTGACTGTGTCCTCTTTTAATGTTTCGTGGCGGATGAGAAGATGGTGGTATTATAGGTGGGTGGCCTGTTTCCTCTCACTACAACACAAAATGCACACGTGGTTCAAATACACTTTATTATAGGAAAGAATAGACTACTTAACTTCCATGATGTCCAATCTGAAGATCTGTGATTAACAGCAATCAAACACGTTTAGTAATTGTTGAATCTTGTCCGTGTCCTATCACACCTATATACTCGTACAATAACTAACGTTCCCTCACAGCTAGCTAAGGTGCGAGGCGGCGACTAGTACTGTGGAAGACTAGAGCACAGTGCGAGGTACTGACAAGGGAACCTCCCCATCGCACCCCCCTCAGATTTAGTTATAAGTTGGCACAGTGGATAGGCCTTGATAAACTGAACACAGATCAATTGAGAAAACAGGAAGAAGTTGTGTGGAACTGTGAAAAAATAAGCAAAATATACAAACTGAGTAGTTCATGGGAAGATATGCAACACAAGGACACTGGGAACGCAGGAGCGCTGTGGTCTCGTGGTAACGTGAGCACTTGCGGAACGAAAGGTCCTTGGTTCAAATCTTCCGTCGAGTGAAAAGTTTAATTTTTTATTTTCAGTTTATTTGACAAACTCTTATGTTTTCATCACTTTTTGGGAGTGATTATCACATCCACAAGAAAACCTAAATTGGGCAAGGTAGAAGAATCTTTTTACCCAATCGCCAAGTGTACAAGTTAGGTGGGTCGACAACATATTCCTGTCATATGACGCACATGCCGTCACCAATGTCGTATAGAACATATCAGACATGTTTTCCTGTGGAGGAACCGGTTGACTTATGACCTTGCGATCAAATGTTTCCGGTTCCCATTGGAGAGGCACGTCCTTTCGTCTACTAATCGCACGGTTTTGCGATGCGGTCGCAAAACAAAGACACTAAACTTATTACAGTGAACAGAGACGTCAATGAACGAACCGACAGATCATAACTTTGCTAAAATAAAGAAAGTAAACTTTTCACTAGAGGGAAAACTTGAACTAAGGACCACTCGTTTCGCAGCTACTCACGCTAACCACTGGACCACGGCGCTCCTGACCGCGCATTTTCGTTGATGTTGCGTATCTTGCACATGGATTACTCAGTTTGTGTATTTTGCTTATTTTTTTCATAGTTCCACACAACTTCTTCCTGTTTTCTCGATTGATCTGTGTCCAGTTTTTCAAGGCCTATCCACTGTGCCAACTTATAACTAAATCTGAGGGGGGTGCGATGGGGAGGTTCCCATGTGAGGTGCAGTGCGAACTGAGTCCCGATGCGACGTAGTGAGGTACTGAGGTTGAGTAACCGCTCGGCCGGCAGCGGCAGCCTATATGCACGCTCCCCAGGGGGCTTTATCGGCGCGTAGCCTGTTGGTGTGTCTAGGTCTTCTCTTGTCATAGGCACACCGACTTCAGTGCCTGCTATACAATGTTTACTAGTACTGACCGGTGTGTTAGCGGAGGCGTACGACAGCACACAGCTCGTCGCCATCATTCGGTTGTCGACGAAGGCTTAATCATTCACATGTATGACGTACGATCATCCGACTGACAAACCAGACACTTGGGCAAGGGAAATGCCTACAGAAAGAGTGGCGGTGAGATGGTCTCAGGATAATAGTGTGGCAGTAAGAGAAGACATAGGTTCTTCCAGAACAACGACCTGCAAGTTAGGAATATTGTTCGGGATACTGTGAGGAACAGAAGATAACAACAGTTGATATCGGGGAGTGGTTTCAGCCAGAGTGTCACCACGAAACATCGGCAGAAACTGCATTGAAATATCACTTTGCAATGCGCCGTTAACTCCTAACACCGTACCAGAGGACACATTTGTGTGGTGTAGAGTCAGAATCAACTGGGACATTGAGTACTGTTCTGTGTTGCCCCTCGATAAGCGTCACCTCCGTTTGTGGCAGTCAGGTCGACGACGTCGTGTCCATAGACACGACTCGAGGAATGTACGAACTGCTGACAGGTCTACCCGGTCCACTGACGTGCTGTTCAGAGACCATAATGAGAAGACGTATACCTACATACCTGTAGGCATCCAGCAGTTATCGTTACCTAAAACAGCACACGTTCAATGTATGGCATAAATTTCGTCACGATGGGATGTGGAGGGTGTTTATTTTCACGACAATACAAATACAATAGCTTAATGGTGCCAGGTGGATCACGCCTAATACTGATATTCATGAATTACGTAATAAATGATGGAATAAAAGTTGAAGCATTTAGTACTTGCTATGTGATGGAATTAACATCTATCCTATGTAAGAAAGTCTCTTTAAAACAAGCTGTAAATTATAGGGAAATACGGGTAATGTAAATTATGAATATAAATCAATGAAGAACCATAAAATGAACGCCAAAAATCAGGTTCTCCAGTTAAAAAAAGTTGTGATATAGATATCTGGGCTTTATTTCCTACCACTTAATCTGAACATTGAAGAAATAATAACAAAAGTGACAGAAATGTTCAGGAATCGGAATAAATTCAAGGGTAAAATGATATTGTTGATACGTTTTGCAATCGACGTCCTCAGTTATTTGCTGTCTTAACAGATGTCCTATCATCCCATCCCTTCTTCTTGTCATTTTTCCATATATCCGTTTCCTCCAGATTTTGGGGAGAAGCTTCTCATTCGTTACCTAATCGGTCCTCTTTTGTAGCATGACGTCTCAGATTCTTCGATTCTCTTCGGTTCCCCTTTTTACACAGTCCATGTTCCACTACCATAGCCGGCCGTGGTGGCCGAGCGGTTCTAGGCGCTTCAGTCCTGACCGCCCGACTGCTACGGTCGCAGGTTCGAATCCCGTCTCGTACATGGGTGTTTGTGATGTCCTTAGGTTAGTTAGGTTTAAGTAGTACTCAGTTTTAGGGGACTGATGACCTCAGAAGTTAAGTCCCATAGTGCTCAGATCCGTTTGAACCATTTAAACCACTACTATACGACTGTCAACCCCAGACGTACATTCTCAGAAATGCCTTTCTCAATTTAAGGCCTATGTTTGATACTAGTAGACTGCTCTAACCGATAAATGCCCTTTTGCCGGAGCTAGTCTGCCTTCTATGTCCTTCTTCGTCTGTCCGTTATGGGTTATTTGGCTGCCTTTGTAGCGGACGTCCTTCACCTTGCCTACTACAAGATCCCCAATTTTGATGTTATGTTTCTCGCTATTCTCATTTCTGCTGCTGCAAATCACCTCTGTCTTTCTCCAGTTTGCTCTCAACCCAAGTTTGCCGGCCGCTGGTGGCCGAGCGGTTCTGGCGCTACAGTCTGGAACCGCGCGACCGCTACGGTCTCAGGTTCGAATCCTGCCTCGGGCATGGATGTGTGTGTTGTCCTTAGGTTAGTTAGGTTTAAGTAGTTCTAAGTTCTAGGGGACTTATGACCTCAGCAGTTGAGTCCCATAGTGCTCAGAGCCATTTGAACCATTTTCAACCCAAGTTTTGTACTCATTAGACGGTTCACTCAATTCTAAGTCTTCTTGACTTTCACTCAGGATAGCAATCTCATCAGCAAATCATGTCTTTGGTATCCTTTCACATAAAATATTAATCCCAGTCTTGAAGATTTCTTTTATGTCCGTAGTTGCTACTTCGATGTACAGATTGAACACTATGGGCGAAATACTACATGCACTTAGTTCTTTGTCTTCTAGTCTTATTGTTCCCCCTTCGTTGCTGTACATATTGTATATTACCCGTTTTCCCTACAGCTTATCGCCATTTCTCTCAGAATTTCCACCATCTAGCATCAATTGTCGAAAGCTTTTCCCACGTCGACAGATCCTATGAATGTTTCTTGGTTTTCTTCAGACTTGCTTCCATTGCCAAACTTTCATAATGTCAGGCTGGTCGTCATCTAACAGATTCTCAATTTTCCTTACCCCGTTCTTCTGTATACTGTTCCCGTCAGCAGCTTCGATTGTTGATCAGTTCAACTGATTATGCGCTACTTTCACCACTTGTCAACTCTTGGTATCTTCGAAGTCGTGTAGATGACGAGACACTGTACCACGCTTTATTAAGTGTGGGGAGCATAGAACCAACTGATTTCATTGCGCAAGGCATTTGTTTTATGTCTCAAAAGCCATTTTTGTAAAGAAATGTCCTCCATTCGACTGTTAGTGGTCCATTTATGTTACACAGTCATGATTCTCAAGTGCATGTTGGAATGTTAAAATACATCTGACAAGCCTGTAACATGTCGTCGTCGAAACAATATATTTCTGGTATTGATACAGAGCCGAGTGGAGGACGTCAGTCAGAGGCACAGACAGTCCTGCGACCGGGTAGGTAGCAGCTTCCTCCACTTGCGCCGTAAGGTGAGATTTTCCCGGTTGAAAATGGGTTAGGAGTCCACCACATGCAGGATACGGCTACACGCTTAGCAGCGAGTGTATGGAGGAGACTGAGAGGAAATTTTACGTTCGAAGATCTCTGGAAAGTGCAGGAAAGGCTTCATAGTGCAGGACAAACAAGAGAGTAGACATAGGATAAATTAATATTGTAGCAGCAAACTATCGTAGCTGTGTGCCAGAGGACCAGAGCTCCAAGCACTAATAGAAAGCACTGAATTGCAAATCGTTATAGGTATGGGAAGCTTGCTAAGGCCAGAAATAAGTTCAGCCGAAATTTCTGCAAAGGACCTAAACGCGTTCAGAAAGAATAGATTAAATACAGTAGGTGGTGGAGGTTTACGGTCGTCAGAAATAGTTAAACTTCTAGTGAAATTGAAGTAGATGATTCCTGTGTGTTAGTATGACTAGACAAACGGAATACATTAATAACTGGTTCCTTTTACTGACTCCAACTCAGATTACATTTTTAAAGTAGGTGCGAGGCATAGAATGTCGTTAGGAATCGCGCTGAATGCCTTCTCAGAAAATTATTTCGAACAACGCGATCAGGAGCCCTCTCGTAATGTAGATGGTTCCGGAAACATATTTTATCACCTAGCAACAAATAATCCTGTGCATGTAAGGAGCATCGCGACAGAGACAGGGACTTGTGATCACAATGTTGTTACAGCTAGACTGAGTACCGTAAAATCCAAAACCGCCGAAAATAAACTCAAACTACATCTATTTCAAAAAGAAGATTAATATTCGATTTATCTCTTCCTAAGAGACAGCCTCTGCTCCTTCAGTCTAACTATGTGAGCGTACACCGGTTGTGGTTTAAATTTAAGGAAACAGAGTCGATGGCAATGAAGAGAAAATACCAAATAAATTAATAGGAGATGGTACTGATCAACACAGTACCTTAAACGTATAAGAAAACTGTTTCAGAAGCAACGAAAAACGCAAGCCTAATTTACAAGAACGCAAAATCTCCGAGATTGGTGAAGTTTTACAGGAATTTGAAACTTAGTGTGAACTTCAGTGCGAGTTTCTTCCAATAGTTTCCATGACAGAACTCGTCCCTAAATCTGCCAGAACCACCAAATAGATTTTGGTCGTATGTGAAATAAACCAGTAGAAAGGCGCAGTCAATACCTTCACGGCGCGATAAGGATTTTGATGTGATTGATAACACCTCCACTACAGTGGAGTTACTAATTAAGGATTTCCGAAATTCCTTCACAAAAGAAAACGAAGTAAATACTCCGCAGTTCAAATCAAGAAGAACTGCAAACATGTGAACGAATCAGATATCTTAGGTGTAGCGAAGCAGCTTAAAACACTTAAGAAATGCAAGGCTTCCAGGGCAGAAAACATACAGTCAGGTTTCTTTCATAGTATGCTGATACAACAGCTCCGTATTTAGCAATCGTATACAACCTCTCGTTCGTAGAAAGATCCACACCCAAAGTCTGGAAAGTTGCACAAGTCACACCAGTACGCGGGAAAGGAAACGGAAGTAATCAGCTGAATTACGGTCCTATATCACTAACTTAGTTTTGCGGTAGGATTTTGGAACTACACTGTGCTCGAGCATTATGAATCATTTATTGATAAACAGCCAAAACGGATTCAGACAATATCGTTCCGGTTCGTTATTCTCACTAAGTAATGATTGCTATCTTCAGGGGACGTCACCCTAATTCCGTGTTTTTAGATTTCCAGATGACTTTTCATACCTTTCCTCACAAGCAACTTTTAAGTAAATTATGGATTATCGTCTCAGATGTGTAATTGGATTCGGGATTTCCAGTCAGAAAGGTCACAGTTCGTAATGACTGACTGAAAAGTCATCGAGTACAACAAAAGTAATATAGGTCCTCTGTTGTTCCTGATATGCATAAACGATGTAGCAGACAAACTGAGTAGTCCTCCTAGATTGTTTGCAAATGATGCCGTCGCTTACCGTCAAGTAAAATCAGCAGATGACCAAAACAAATTGCAAAATATTCATGCAAGCTACTCGTATAGTGGAAAAAGTGGCAGTTGACTCTAAATCATGAAAATTGTGAAGTCATTCACATGAGCACCAAAGAGTATCAGCTAAATATCACTACGCTTGTCCGCCCTCCGCTGGATTATTGCTGTGCGGTATGGGATCCGTAAGAGATATGATTGACAGAGGACATGGGAAGACTTAAAGAAAGGCACCTCGTATTTTATTATCGTGGAATATGGGAGAGGGTGCCATGGATTTAATACACGAATTGGAGTGGTACTCACTAAAACGAAGGCGTATTTTGCTGCGGCATGATCTTCTCATTAAATTTCAGTCGCTAACTTCCTCCACACAGTGTAAAAATATTTTGTTGGCGCCCAGCTACGTAAGAAGAAATGATCATCATAATAAAATAAGAGGAATCAGAGCCTGCACTGAGAGGTTTAAGTGCTCGTTCCTTCCACGCACTTTTCGAGAGTGGAACGGTAGAGAAATAGCTTAAAGGTGGCTCGACAAACCATCTGCCAGGCACTTAATTGTGAATTGCACATTAGTCATGCAGATGTTTTTCCGAAAGTATGATAGTACATTGTCAGTCTCATACATTCTACACGCCACCGTGAATAGTTTTTTTGTTGCAAGTTTTCCCTCCCGTGCCCCCAACCCATTTATTTTACGAATTCCTATGGCGTGTATCTATCCCTTTTATCTTATTTGATTTAAGTCGTCAAAACCTCTATTAAACTCTGATTCTAAAACTGGATCCCCTATCTCTTTCCTGTCGACACCTGTTTCTTCTTTTATGTCACTGGGTTATTCCTCCCCTCATCTTGGCCCTCAGTGTACTCGATCCACGTATCTGCTTACTCCTCTCCGTTTAACAATCGGATTGCCACTGTACTCTTTATGGAACTACTCTTGCTTTTAACTTCTCCAAAGATTGTTTGGCTTTTACATATGCTGAATCAAAGAAGTGCTTTCATTCTCATTCATTATGCGCCCTTCTCATGTGTTTTAATTTCTCATTTATTAATGAAAATATACGTTGATTCATCAGTTTATAATTTGCAGCAACATGCCTGTGTGGCTAGACAATTATCAGTGCTATTATTAGTCTCGTTAGCGAGATACGATGGGAACAAGATTTTTTTTTATTACTTTTACTTTCAATTTAGTAGTCTCCCTGGTGGAACCATGATGGCTCCCTTTTCCTTCCATGATCGTTGTTCTCGAAAGCATGAGTCAGGAGTTTTAATGCTCTGCAGAAAACAAAGTAGCCCTTGTTCTTATTCTCACAAGTTGTAGTACTAGCTTTGAAATTCCCCTTCTCACACACACCTCTGGTGCTGTAAACGGGTCTACCTGACGGAACTGTGATCGGATTCTGCCGAATCACGAACCACCCCTCTTTGGGCTGCCATCAGTTACACGGCAAAAACTGTGCCCCCCGACTGGTCGGTTTAGGCGTGCACCATTTCACACCCCCAAAGGACCCAGGTCCTCTATGGGGGCAGGGGAACGTGGCCAGTTGCTACTAGACGGTCGAAGCGAGATGCTGCAGACCTTGGATTGGTAAGCATGCGTGTTCTCAATGAAGGCCAACTTCATTTACCTGTGATGTATTTAGAGCGTCAGGGAATTCGTTAATTAGCAAGCATTAATATTTTACGTTTCCTTCCCGGTAAATTTAGTGAATCCTAAGTGATTCTAGATTAGGCGTTAGACCTTTGTACGTTAAGTGATTCATGTCTTGGAAGCTATTCGTTGTACAATTAATAGTAGAAATGTCTGTACTTATAGTTGTTGTATCACCTTCGGCGACATTTACGATGCCTTTTCGTAAAAGGAGTGTGGAAAAAATTTTTTTTATAGAAGATTGTTTTTATAAGATAGACCTCTGTTTCTTTGCGATAGAACATATGGCCATGTAGCTAGGGATTGCCCTCATATTGAATTAATCTCATGGAAATTACTTGCGCTCGTGGTGGTGTAATCTATACTTCTCAAACGAGAAACCGTTATGGGTTTTATCCAGATTTCCTTTATTTGTTGTTGGGTGGCCACTTTGCCACTTTACAATTACTGTACACAGTCTATTCCTCTGTTTATTCTACATAAGTACGGCTGCATTATGATGATTTCCTTCTCTTATTGATTAATAACGTAATTGTTTAGTTGCAACGATTGGGTCCCATGTTTCTTTCCTCGTTGCATTTCTTTTGCCTTCTTTTCTAATATACGTGATGATTATCATTAAAGTTAAACCTTCGAACCGCTGTAGAAATAACACCACTGCTCAGAATGACGTCAAATTACAACGGAATATTATTGCAGAAGGGGCTCAACGTATGGCAGAAGAAAAATAAATACTTACTGTGGTGTCACCGCCAGACACCACACTTGCTAGGTGGTAGCTTTAAATCGGCCGCGGTCCATTAGTACATGTCGGACCCGCTTGTCGCCACTGACAGTGATCGCAGACCGAGCGCCACCACACGGCAGGTCTCGAGAGACTTACTAGCACTCGCCCCAGTTGTACGGACGACGTAGCTAGCGATGCACACTGACGAAGCCTCGCTCATTTGCAGAGCAGATAGAATAGCCTTCAGCTAAGTCAATGGCTACGACCTAGCAAGGCGCCATTAGCATTACATAGCTTGTATCTAAAGAGTCTCACTTGTAACGTCAAGAGCGATGTACCACAAGGATGGATTAAAGTTAAGTATTCCAGGAGCTACGTACTTTTCTTTATAGCATTCATTACGTATCCTGTTTCAGACCTATCTACTAGCCTGCGTGAGTTAACGCGTGCCTTTCGGCTACTTCCGAGCGGCGTGGCTGTCTTGTTACGCCACAACACTTACAAAATGTAAGATTAGATGGCGTTGAAAGCATCACAATTTAATAGTGGTCGACGACATGTGACAAATGAATCATACAACAATGCCTAGTGTGTATGTTTGCCGTTAAACAAAAAGTACTACACGGTGTGCATGCGTGTACAGGTGTGATACTGTTAGTTACGTAAACCCATCTACCACGGCAAGGTCACATCACATTGGATGGGAAAAATCAGTTTTTAATTGTCCTTATACCAAAAACCGAATACAAAGTATCAATGAAAATCAAATTGCACTGTTAATTTCAGTGTGAAAGGCGCCAAACATGGTCAATATGCTGTCCACCATTTTCTGCAATAAGCTGAAATCGAGAAACAGCATGTTCCACAACAGATCGAAGTGTTTCCGGGGTCACGTTCAAAATGTGTTGCGCAACGCGTGCCTTCAATGCAGCTAAGTTTGCAATCGGAATACTGAACACATCTTTCAGATGGCCCCACCGCCAAAAGTCACACGGATTAAGATCAAGTGATCGGGACGGCCAAGCTTAGGGAAATGGCGGCTGATAATTCTAGCCTTTCCGAAATGGCGCTTCAGCAGCTGCGTAACTGGATTTACAATGTCGGAAGTGCGCCATCTTGCATAAAAATGATCCCATCCACACATCCACGCTGTTGGAGAGCTGGAATGACGGGGTTGCTCAAGAGATACTCATAGCGCTTACCAGTGACGGTACAGGGAACGGGACAGGAAGCACCTGTCTCTTCGAAAAAGTTATGACCCTATGATAAATAATGCCGTAAACCCGCACCACACAGTGACCTTGTCAGGATGAAGTGGTACTGGTTGACTTGCGTGTTGATTTTCCGCTGCACTATTCGAAAATTCTGTGTACTGACATATCCTGTCAGATGGAAGTGGGCTTCGTCTGTCCACAAAATCTTCCACGGCCAATCATTGTCCACTTCCATGCGAGCAAGAAATTCTAAAGCAAAGGTCTCTGTAAACAATGTGTGTGAAATCTTATGGGACTTAAGTGCTAAGGTCATCAGTCCCTAAGCTTACACACTACCTAACCTAATTCATCCTATGGACAAACACCCACACCCATGCCCGAGGGAGGACTCGAACCTCAGCCGGGACCAGTCGCACAGTCCATGACTGCAGCGCCGTAGAGCGCTCGGCTAATCGCGCGGCGCAAAGGTCTCCCCTGCTGACAGGTCAACAGGAAGCAACTCGTGCAAATGGGTAATTTTGAATGGATACAAAGAACGATGTTTCATAGGATTTTACGCACCGTGCTCTCGGGTATGTCCAATGTTCGGGCAATTCTCCGTGCACTACACTTTTGCACAACACCACTCGTCTCCTCCTGCATTGGTGTGGCCACTGCAGACCCAAGGCAGTCATCAGGCGAACGCCTTTTTTGTACCCTTCAGAGTCCGAACTTCTGCGCAGCGACTTGTGCACGGTCACCATTCTTGTAATACAGCGTCACAAGCACTGCGCGAGCCTGCATTGAGACAGTAATGACGAACGTTGCAGACGCGAAAGGATGAAAAGCCGTGTACACGGCGTGTTTATACCACCTACAATAGATCGTGCGCATGAGAGGTGTTTTCATCTACGTATTCTGACACATCCAGCGCCATTTATTGATAAATTTCACTTTTTTGCTTCTGCTATACGTTTTCTCCCTTCTACGATGATATTCCGATGCAATTTAACGTCAATCTGACCAGTGGTGTTATTTCGTTAGTGTTTTGAATGCTTAATTGTAATCACCCTGTACTTCTCTTCTGAGTAAGGGAGATGTCGTGGTTTACTGTTAGCCACAAGTAAAAATTCAACTCGATACGGTGAATGTGTTATCATGTATCGACACCGGCCCAGGGGCGTCACAGTTGGTAACGGAATTGCAAGTTTCCTTCAGACGCCGATAGCGGTCTTGGAGCATCGACCGGACCCAGTGGAGCACGCTCACTCGGCCACCGCTTGGTACCACGAGAGCACTCTCCCGCCGCAGTATAGGACGGCCGGCCACAGCCAGACTGTCCACTTGCACTTGAAGCTCCTCGCTACGACACCACCTTTCGTGCTTAGTATAGAGAACCTCTCCCATGTTTACACCGAGAGTTAGACTGTATTTCTTGCTTCTTATTTATAATTAGTCTTCGTACACCTCCGGAAATACAAATTAAGTAAATCTTCTGTTCTGTGTGTTTTTCGCTAATCAGTCCTGTTCCTGTCCATCACTCATACGACGACAGTTGCTGCAAGCACCACTTTGCTGTTCTCCTGTCCTTACCGTCATTTAGCGAGTTGTACACAACACTGAACGATGGTTGCTTTCTTTATAATAGGTTTTAATGAGTGTTAAAACTCTTACCGAGGCAGTTTTTCTAAGTCAGATGCGTAAAATCATCAATTATAATACCGTTTCACTGCCATAGACAACCACAGCCTGCCCACTAATTCTGTTTGTGAGGAGATCTGTTCAATATATCCTTTTGCAACTAAGATTACATTACGAGGCGCCTCTTTCTTGAGTCAGTCCATGGGACAATCGCTTCCTTTGTGAATTATTCAATGTTTTGTATTCATTTTGACTTAGCTTCCCTGTAATTCCTATTTATTATAGTCATAAGTGACTTGTATTTCTGCGTTCCTGAATTTTCCTGAACATTTTTGCGCTTCCTTCTTTCCTCGAACAGCTGAAGTATTTCTTCTGTTAGCCTCTATTTCTTCGCAGTTACCCTTCTTTGACCTATGCTCTCTCCGACTTCTGTGATTTCCCATTTTAGAGACGCCCATTCCTCTTCACCTGAACTGCCTACTGATCTATTTTTTATCGCAGCGTCCATAGCCTTAGAGAAATTCAAGCGTATCTCATTAGTCCCTAGCGCTTCCATATTCCACTTCTCTGTGCATTAATTCTTCCTACTAGTATCTTAAACTTCAGCCTGCTCATCGTCAGTATTAAACTGAGACGTGAGTCTATATTTGCTCCTGGGTATTCGTTACAATCCAGTATCTGATTTCGAAAACTCTGTCTAACAATGATGTAATCTAACTGGTATTCCTGTATCCCCTTGAATTTTCCGAATATACCACCTCCTCTTGTTGTTCTTGATCTGAGTATTCGCTATTAATAGATGAAATTTACTGCAGAACTCAACTGTCCTTCTCTTCCTTGATTCCTACTACCAAACCCACATTCTCCCGTAATTCTTTCTTCTACTCCTTCCTCTACATTCGCAACCCAATTCCCCATGACTAACCAGTTTTCATCTCCGTTAACGTCCTAAATTACGTATTCAATATCGTCATATACTTTCTCTATTTTCCGCCAGTCACTTCGCGATGAATGCTTGGACTGCTATTGTCTGTGTTGGTTTGCTGTCGATTCTGACGAGAACAACACTATCTCTGAACTGTTCAGAGCACCTAACTCTTCACCCTGCCTTCGTATTCATAATCAATCCATTTAAGTATATCACTTTCTGCTGATTTTGATATTACCCTATCCTCGTCTGACCAAAAACCCAAGTCCTTTTTCCGTTTCATGTCACTGATCACACTACATGTAGATTGAGCCTTAGCATTTCCATTTTCAGATTTTCTAGCTTCCCTGCCGCGTTCAGTCTTCTGACATTCCTTGTCAAAGATTTAATGAACGAGATCCATTCTTTGATTATAAAATAATTTTCTCATGGTCATCTTGCCCTTGATAGTTCTTTTCCTGAAATTCGAAAGGGGGGAATAGAGTGGGATCTTTCGCCAATGGACAGGTGATCAAGATACTTTTCAATTGCGGCCACATGTCCTGTGGATGCACATTATGTCTTTTGTTTAGGGGTTTCCATTGCTTTCTGCATACTCATCCCACTGATCATATGTAGTTCTTCTGTAGTTTTGGGGCAGTTTCTACATCTCTACATCTACATCCATACTCCGCAAACCACCTGGCGGTGTGTGGTGGAAGGTACCTTGAGTACGTCTATCAGATCTCCCTTCTATTCCAGTCTCGCATTGTTCGTGGAAAGAAATGTCGGTATGCCTCTGTGTCGGCTCCTATCTCTCTGATTTTATCTTCATGGTCTCTGAGCGAGATATAGGTAGGAGGCAGCACTATACTGCTTGACTTCTCGGTGAAGGTATGTTCTCGACACTTCAACAAAAGTCTGTACCGAGCTACTGAGCGTCTCTCTTGCAGAGTCTTCTACTGGAGTTTATCTATCATCTCCGTAACCCTTTCGCGATTACTAAATTATCCTGTAATGAAGGGCGCTGCTCTCCGTTAGATCTTCTCTGTCTCTTCTATCAACGCTATCCGGTAAGGATCCCACACTGGTGAGCAGTATTCAAGCAGTGGGCGAACAAGTGTAGTGTAACCTACTTACTTCGTTTTCGGACTCCATTTCCTAAGGATTTTTCCAATCAATCTCAGTCTGACATAACTCCTACTCCCAGGTAATTTGTGGAATTAACTGACCTGCTATAATGTAGCTAAATGATAAAGGAGCTTTATTTCTATGTATTTGCAGCACGGTACACTTGTCTACATTGAGATTTAATTGCCATTCCCTGCACCATAGGTTAATTCGTTGAAGATCCTCCTGCATTTCAGTACGATTCTCCACTGTTACAACCTCTCGATATACTACAGCATCATCCGCAAAAAGACTCAGTGAACTTCCGATGCTATCCACAAGGTCACATATATATATATATATATATATATATATATATATATATATATATATATATATATATATATATATATATATATATAGTGAATAGCAACGGTCCTACGACAGTCCCTTACGGCACACCTGGAATCACTCTTACATCGGAAGACTTCTTTCCATTGGGAATGACATGCTGCGTTCTGTTATCTAGGAACTCTTCAATCCAATCACACAATTGGTCTGATAGTCCATAGGCTATTACCTTGTTTATTAAACGACTGTGGGGAACTGTACAGAACGCCTTACGGAAGTCATGAAACACGGCATCTACTTGTGAACCCGTGTCTATGGCCCTCTAAGTCCCGTGGACGAATGGCGCGAGTTGGGTTTCACACGATCTTCTTTTTAGAAACCCATGCTGATTCCTACAGAGTAGATTTCTAATCTCCCGAAAAGTCATTATAGTCGAACATAATGCGTGGTCCAAAATTCTACAATCGATCGACGTTAGAGATATATGTCTATAGTTCTGCACATTTGTTCGACGTCCCTTCCTGAAAACGGGGATGACCTGTGCCGTTTTCCAATCTTTGCAACGCTACGCTCTTCTAGAGATCTACGGTACACCGCTGCAAGAACGGGGGTAAATTCCTTCGCGTGCTCTGTGTAAAATCGAACTGGTATCCCATCAGCTAAAGCGGCCTTTCCTCTTCTGAGCGATTTTAATTGTTTTTATATCCCTGTTTTTCGATATCTACCATTTTGTCATCTGTGTGACAATATAGAGAAGGAACTACAGTGCAGTCTTCCTCTATGAAACAGATTTGGAAAGAGACATTTAGTATTTCGGCCTTTAGTCTGTCATCCTGTTTCAGTACCGTTTTGGTCACAGAGTGTTGGTCATTTTGTTTTGATCCACCTACCAGTTCGACATAAGACCAAAAGTTCTTAGGGTTTTCTGCCAAGTCAGTACACAGAAATTTACTTTCAAATGCGTTGGATGGCTCTCGCATAGCCTCCCTCACACTACATTTTACTTCGTGTAATTTTTGTTTGTCTTCAAGCAAGGCTTTGGCTATGTTTATGTTTGCTGTGAAGTTCCCTTTGCTTCCGTAGCAGTTGTCTAACTCGATTGTTGTACCACAGTAACTCTTTTCCATCTCTTACGATCTTGCTTGGCACATACTCATCTAATGCATATTGTACGATGGTTTTGAACTTTGTCCACTGATCCTCAACACTATCTGTACTTAAGATAATACTTTTGTGTTGAGCCATCAAATACTCTGAAATCTGCTTTTTTACACTTTTACTGAACAGAAAAATCTTCCTATCTTTCTTAATATTTCTATTTACGGCTGAAATAACCGATGTTGTAACCGCTTTAAGATCGCTGATTCCCTGTTCTGCGTTAACTGTTTCAAATAGTTCGGGTCTGTCAGTCACCATAAGGTCTAATATGTTATCCCCATGAGTCGCGTCTCTGTTTAACTGGTCAAGGTAGTTTTCAGATAATGCACTAAAAAATTTCACTTGATTCTTTGTCCCTGCCACCCGTTATAAACATCAGTCTCCAAGTCTATATCTGGTAAATTAAAATCTCCAACCAAAACTACAACATGATCGGGAAATCTACTCGAAATATTTTCCAAATTTTCCTTCAGGCTTTCTGCCACATCAGCTGCTGAGCCAGGGGGCCTATAGAGACATCCATTTACCATGTTTCAGCCTGCTTTAACTGTGACCTTCATCCAAATTATTTCATATTTCGGATCTCCGTCAATTTCCTTCGAGACTGTTGCACTTTCTATTGCTATAAACACGCCTCCACTTTCACTGTCCAGCCTGTCTCTGCGGTATACATTCCAATCTGAGTTTAGAATTTCATTAATGTTTCCATATGGTTTCAGCCAGCTTTCCGTCCCTAATAATAAGTTGGCATTGTGACCGTTTATTAATGAGAGCTGTTCTGGGACCTTTCTATAGACGCTCCTGCAGTTAATTATTAGCACATAAATATTGTCATTTATTGTTGCGTTTTGCCTACTGCTACCTTGTCGCGTTTCAGGGGGCATCTTTTCTGGCCTATGGAGGGAATTCTCTACCCTGAAAAACCCACATGTGCACACGTACTGCGCTAGCCTTGTAGCCGCTTCCTGCGTGTAGTGCACGACTGACCTATTCAGGGGGACCCTACATTTCTCCACCCGATAGCGGAGGCCGAGAAATTTGCACCCCAGAATTTGGCAGAATCGTCTGAGCCTCTGGTTTAAGCCTTCCACTCGGCTCAAAACCAGAGGACCGCGATCGGTTCTGGGAGCGACACTACAAATGGTTAGCTCAGATTCCACCCCGCGAGCGAGGCTTTCCGCCTACACCAACTCCGCCAACCGCCTGTATGAACTGAGGATGACCTCTGAACTCAGACGGTAGGACTCATTGGTGCTGACATGAGCAACAATTTGTAGTCGGGTGCACCCAGTGTTCTCTATCGCCGCCGCCGGCAGGGCCTCCTCCACATCTCGGATGAGACCCCCGGCAAACAGACAGAGTGAACACTGGCCTTCTTCCCCTATCATTCCGCTATTTGCCTAAGGGGCTCCATTACCCGCCTAATATTGGAGCTCCCAATCACTAATAAGCCCCTCCCCCCGTGTGCCCGCTCGGACCTTTCTGAAGGAGCGGCCACATGTCCACTCACAGAACGGGCGATGCCACACGGCCAGCCTCCACACTGACGCTCCACCACGTGCGACGCGAACGCCGTTGAACCCGGCACTCCCCTTGGGGAAAGGGTGGCCCAACCGCGCCTGGTACCTGCGAAGATGTCTCGACCGCAGGGACCGTGGGAGAAGTTTGTAACACCTGTGGTGTACCATGCGACGCACGAGACTCCCTCCTGCCGCTACACTCCAAGGCAGCAGCCTGAAGACGGCTGATCGTGGCCATCAGCATGTTCAGTCGTTCGCGAACTGTGGCCAGCTCCTCCTGCGTCCGTACACAGCAGTCACACATCCTACCCATCCTAAGAAATCAACAATTTACTGTAGAGAGTTAAGTAATCAACTTTTAACTAGACTGCTAATTCACTAAAGGCGGCTGATAGCTGACTAAACTTTGGTTACTGGACACTTCTTGTTGGAAACAATGAAAATAGGCACTAACTGTCTCTGGACTGTATTCAGAACAAACACGAAATCTCTGGAACGCTATTACTAGTACTCGAAAATTGAAGCTTCCTGAAAGCAAAAACACACGGAAAGTGAAGTGACAACTAGGAAAAACACAGATAATACTTAAATTTACGTAGCTTGCTGCACAGGAGATGTAAAGCAGACGGCAGTTACGATGACACCATCCCACGGCAGAAGAGTGCGCCGAACCTCAGTCCGCTCCTGCGACCTCTTTCACAAAGCTGCTGGCAGAATAAAGGTGATTTCTTCTGCGGATGTCTTCGGCCGCTATTGCTAATGACCATTATTCAGAACTAAGCAGTGCTTAGGTTACAACCATGTACCAAGGATTTTTGTTTACTGCACTAATACGCTATCCCTAGGCCATGGAATCTGGAATATAAGTAGGCATTTATGAGAATGTACGTTTAAGGCACAGTGTTATGTGGAAGTTAATAATGGACTGCGAGAAAACCAAAAAGAAGGAAAAGAAATTCAATAGTGTTGTACTGCAGTAGTAGACTCTCAATAGTGTTACGTGGACTGATAAGGTAAGCATGAAAAGGTTCCTGCATAATCAGTGAAGAAAGGACTATGTAGAAAATACCGACAAGATGAAGCGTCAGGGTGATGGGACACGAGTTAAGACATGATGGACTAAGTCCCATAATACTAAAGGCTTAAAACTATGGAGAATGACAAAGGTTTTATCCATCATATATTGGAGGACCATGCTTGTAAGAAACAATGGGATGAAGAGATTTACGCAAGATAAATAATCGTAGTGATCCGTATCGAACCAATTGGAAGACTGACTGCCCTCACTTTCCCCCTCCAAAAGGAAGCAATGTGTTAAACATCTCCACAAAGTTTGTAAGCGATTTGACTGGTGTTTAGTGCTTGTGGCGTCCCCGCACTCCAACCGCGTGCTGATATTGTCGACGCCGTAGAGCTGCCACTGCCACAGCTCTCGCAGTAGTGTTGAGACACGATGCGCGATGACGTAGGTCCCCGTTGGTGAACGGGAGACGGAAATGCGAACTCGTACGATGGATGCTTCTTCTGATTTAAGATTGACTTATTCATTGCCCAGATATACATTAGTTGTTAAATTTTATCTCATCCGCATCTTACACACCACCAATTGCGAGGAAACATTGTAACTATCAGTCTTCTCGTACGTTATTGGCTTGTTGCTATGGAGTTGTTGAACCTGTATGAAGCGAGATCCGCAGATACTCTTTGATCACGTCTGAGTGAACCTACACCGTAATGTTAAAAACAAATGTTCAAACGTTCTTTTTTCAATTAATGAAGTAGGTATTCTGATATTCAGATTACATTGTCCTTGCTGAACAGTCGTTGGTTAACTATCATTGATTAAATCAATAATGTAGTCCACGCTTGATATTTCACTTGGAACGAACAGTTTATTGTTCCTTCGCCACTAAATTCTTTATAACTTTCGCACCACTTGCACACGCTGTTGGTTGGTAAAGTCAGTTCTATTAAAATTAAGTTTCTTCACAATTACGACAACTTGACTCTTCAGCGTAATTGTATTATCTTCGTGAAGTCGTGTAATTGTGTCCTACTCGAGACTAATTGAGTGTAGTCCTTTGATATGCTATCCACTCTTCTTTTAATTCAAGCTATTTGAAAGTCAAGTCCAATATTCACTAGTTTCGTCAATGAAGTTCAATTAACCCGTTATGCACGGTTAAACGTGTCCAGCAGTTATTGTCTCTGCTTAGAAAATCAGTTTCCGAAGTTCGTGAATCACGTCACGCAAGAAACACTTCTGAACGCAAAACAATCTCTTCGCGTTCCGTACTCTCAATAACTAAGACAATAATTGTTCTCGCACGTCTTTACAGGACGAGAGCCTTCAAGCCACTTCTTCTGTGAAAGAGTATTGTAGGCGCATTGAATTTCTTCGTTGCGCTTACAACTCTCTTCCCCATAAAAGTTATCTCTGACTAACAACACCTTGGACTTACCTTTGAAGATATTAATTGCAATTATCACTTGGATATTTGTCCATTAATTAAATTTGAGGTTTCTTCCTCCTCTTTTCATAACAAAAATCCTTAGTGATGTATAATGTTGTTGTTATCAAAACTTCTTGGTTTTAGCTTATCAGCAAAGACGTCGTCTTTGCCAAGATAACTCTTCCCTACTTCATATTATGATATTCTGTCTTAATTGACTTTAAAGGGGTCGTTGGGGTGTTATATGGTGCAACACCATCCGTTTACATCAGCATACTTTTAAACAACATATGAAACCTCATTTCAAATGGTTCAAATGGCTCTGAGCACTATGGGACTCAACTGCTGAGGTCATTAGTCCCCTAGAACTTAGAACTAGTTAAACCTAACTAACCTAAGGACATCACAAACATCCATGCCCGAGGCAGGATTCGAACCTGCGACCGTAGCGGTCCTGCGGTTCCAGACTGCAGCGCCTTTAACCGCACGGCCACTTCGGCCGGCGCAAAAACCTCATTTCAATATTTGATCTACTAAAACTGCGATACAGCAGAGCACATTTTCAAAGGAAGTCATAGAGACGATGAGAAGCAATTCGTTTGAAGTTAAAGCAAAGATATCATCAGAAATGCCTGATTTGGCACACATGCTTAATTGGGTACACCCACATGTTGAACTTTCTGTGAGCAAAGGAACTTAGAAAAGGATTCGGAACTCGCTACAGGAAGCCTACCTTTTATTTTTGTAGCCAAAATGCTGAAATATTTGTCAACTATTTCGGGAATAGAATTCTAAAGCACAGGAAGGATGTTGAAACGTCCCCTTAGAAATATTATAAATGACTGTGCTTAAACTGACACACAATATTTTTAGCGCAACGGAATGTGACTTTCAAAAATCCCTACAAAAGAATGGCCCTGACTAACAATAACCTATACCTTTCATGAATTCTTACCTCACAAAAATCCTCGTTACTCGAACTACTGCAATCCAGCGAGCGCCAATACTGCCAGCTAAATAAAAGATTCTAACTACTGAAGGCACTAACTACTGATAGGCATAGTTAGCAAATGAAAGATTTTGATACAGAACAAACAATGTATTTACCTTAATAGTGTTCAAAAATCGTAATATATATATATATATATATATATATATATATATATATATATATATCAGTTCATGACACCCTGTCTCTGATGGACACACGTCCAGATCATCCGCTCTCAAAACTCCGCCATCTCTCTCCCCACATCCACCACTGCTGGCGGCTCACCTCCAACTGCGCAACGCTACGCGCTGTTAACATCCAGCTGCCCAACACTACAATAGCAAACAACAATGCAAACCAGCCACAGACTGCACACAGCACAACCAGTCATTTTCATACAGAGCACTACGTGGCGTTACCAGTAAAAAAAAACCTAAACAGCCTACTGACAATGTCAGAACGAAATATAATTTATTTGGATGGTACGTGCAAGATATTACAATCTTAAATATGTACCAAATTTGTGCTTACATGAAATTTATAATAAAGTAAAATAAATTAAACTGTCTGCATGCAAAATGTCAAAGTTGGCCTTTACACTGGAAATGTGACACAGTTCATTTAATCGAAATGCAGATATTAAAACACACCCGCACACACACAAACAGAATTGTTAAAAGCAGAGCAAACCCTCCTGCTTTGACATCAATATAAAAGACTCCTTTTACAAACGAACATCCACAGCATGCAACACATCGGTAATTGTAATGAACTTAACAACTTTCCTTAACTTTCCGACCTATAAAAGTAAACAGAAACCACAAAAAATCATGTAATAAATGTTGGCTATTACCTAGTACTGACAAACAAAATGGACAGGATATGAGAAATATCCTAAATGAACAAATTCAAACTATGTTGAAACGCTATAGTATACAACTGTTATATAGGTAAGTATGTTATACTTCAGTGTAATCTGAGACACATGTTAGTCCTTCAGAATAAAAAAAATTAATTAAATTTAAAAAACTGCTGGACATAAAAAATGCAAAACAGGCGTGTTGGAGAGGACCTGTAAGTGATCATAGTCATATATCAAAATTTGTCTCTAATCTCAAAGAAATAACACAGTATAAAAGCTTAAATATTTTAGTAACTCTAAGCGAACTATAGTAGAGTAGAAGGTTGCGTTATAAGAGTCATGGTAACGTAGTTCATTATGAAAACTGATTAACAGTTTCGGAGCCTTAAGCGAATTATGGAAGCGTAGGTGGTTAAATTATAAAAGGGAATGTCTTAGTCACATAATATTTCATTAAAATTGATTATCTGTTCGTCTTTGCAGTGATCATCAGATACATAAATGAGAAATAATATAAAACATTGTTAAAACTTTAACCAAACAAAAAGCTGGATATTTAATATATGAATAAAACGAACAAATTATACAAACCTTAGCAGCGTTCGATAGGCGCGTAGTCAGTATCCAAAAGAACTCGAACACGGAGTTTGTACATATAGAATAAGTAAAGTTTACTATGATTGGCAGTAGTGAGACCAGTAAAATACCGGTTACAGACAATTGAACGTGTATGCATATAAAAATATGGTGTATATTAGAAGACCTAGAATGGAATAATTTTTATACATTTCCAAAATGTGTTTTATCTGTATATCTAACACTAGGTACTAAGCTTCTGAACACCTCATTTCACACGAAATAGAAGAATGTAATCTGTTTCATAAGATGAAAGGTGAAAGCATGGCCGGCCGGAGTGGCTGAGAGGCTCTAGGCGCTGTAATCTGGAACCGCACGACCGCTACGGTCGCAGGTTCGAGTCCTGCCTCGGGCATGGATGTGTGTGATGTCCTTAGGTTAGTTAGGTTTAAGTAGTTCTAAGTCCTAGGGGACTGTTGACCACAGCAGGTAAGTCCCATAGTGCTCAGAGCCATTGGAACCATTTTATGAAAGCATAACAACAATTTAAAATGCACATGAAGGCAGCTTGTTTACAGTAGGATAACGAATACATTATATAATATGCAGCACATCGGATCGCGGCTGACATTACTTTATACATGGTAGTGCTATTACATCTAATATAAAGACTATTTCAAAAAGCTTAAAAGCATAAGATATGAATGTGATGCGAAAAATAATTTAAGATAATAAGTAGTTTAAATATACGAATTAAGACAGGATGACTCTGAATGTAAGGGTAGGTGTAGCAGTCCAGGAGAGGTCATCAGTCGGGTGTCGTCATGCTGACCTTCGGCGACAGTAGCGTTAGATCAGGCGCTGATGCAATCTGTCCATCGGATTGTGTTGACACCAGTGGATCAAACGGTAGCTGTCGGCGTGAAGCACAATTATCATAATAGAGGTGGAGGTATTACGCACATAGACAGCATCCTGAAGTGCTCTTCCTACAGTATACCTCTAAGGATTATTAACTACAAGATGTGGTTGAACTCGCATTGTTCATTCACGCAGTTCGTGTAGTTTTTACTTAGTTGACATATGTTTAAGTTTATTCTTATTTCTTGAGTAGACTACCTTCCTGTTCTCGGTGAATTTTAAATCTGACTGAACAGCGTTTGCAGTGTGCCCAGTGGCGTTCAAGTAGCCACCACACGCTATTTTTAATGATTGTAAATGGATCCTTTATTTCGCGTAAAGCAGTTCTTGCCTCTTTGGTCGATGCATTAATCGTTGTGGTTTCTGCACAACAGTGTGCCCACATCTCAGTCCGAAAATCTGTTCTATTCATTTCATATTATAACAAGTTTTTTAATTTCTTTGTAAGTGTGTTCTTGTCTTCGAGTCAATTTTAATCTTATGTTCACATAGCCATTGTGCTGTTTTACCTGACATTCGTGTACTGTAAGACATTGTTGCGTATGTTACTCCTTCCTCATTATAAGGAGCTCGGTAGCGCAGTGGTTAGCACATTGGACACGCGTTCCGGAGGACGATGGTTCAAATCTCTGTACGGCAATCGTGATTCAGGATTGGTGTGGATTCGCTAACTCATTTAAGGCCATCGCAGGATGGACTCTTCTAAAAGGCACAGGTGATTTCCGTCCCTGTCCGTCCCTGTCAGTCACAGTCCATCGCTAACAAACTCACTGTCGACCGATCTCATTACTTTTCTCCATCGTCATCCTGGAGGTAGCATTACTCGCTGTGTTCACTATTATTGCTTTTTTTAAATTTAACTGCGTAGGCTTTCTGCTATTTTCACAAGACAGTCATTCTTAATCGCGACTTCTTTTGGTGATTTCGAAGCGGCAGCCCTAAAATTGTCTTAGTAATTGCTCTAAATTAAGTCATACTCTACTGTAATGGGTAGCATGATTTTGCGTTAATAACATCTAATCAGGTTCGCTTTATGTGGGTGTCGAATACATGTTCCCCATGCTGCCCAGTTATAGCCATACCGAGGAAGTTAGTACGTATATTTGCATCTGTATCAGCTGTAAATGATGGGGTGCATGAAATGCATTTGTTTGAGGGTAATTCCTTCATGACTACTGCATCATTTTTAAGTAATTAAACGTCATCGACGTATCTGATTAATAAAGTATTGTTTCTGCAGTGCATGGATATCTTTAAAAAAACTGGATTCGAGAACACTGATAAAATTTGTTAGATAAAATGACTCCAACTCTGTTACCCACAGTATCCACTCAAGTAGTACATCTATATCAAACAGCTCGGTCACAATTCAAATTAACTGAACTAGTAAGCGCTGTAGTCACCGAAATTCCAAGCTGGTGGTGGTAGAAAATTTAACATATGTTACACAGTGATGGTGGGAAGCTTAAAAATTCTGGATGATGGAACCAACTCAGAAGTGCTTTGCACCACAACTCCAACATCCTTCCCCTTTCCTCCCCTGCCAATATCAGCACAGTATTGAAACTGTTGGGCTTTCATATAAAATCACAATCCAGCCCCAGAGCAGACATCTTGGCTGTCTTCAAAGCTCTCCCAACGATCTCAATTTCTTCACGATGTTCAGAAGCATTTTTCCCGAAAATTAGGTGAAGCCTATATCTTGTTCTATTTCCACACGTAAAATACGTCAGCAAAACACACGTACACTATGTCTGTATCACGAGCTTACAGGTAAGCAGCATTAGTGAACATGCAATGTTTGAACTTTGAACCATGCGTGGCGCTAAGACACAACAGTGTCACAATGTTCTCAAAAATGTCTGCAAAATTTCGTAGAAAAATCCCAAAAATTAAATATCAAGTGTCGCAATGCTATTTTCCTCCAACATGCATACGCATAAAGTGTATGAAATATTGTCGTAATCTGGCAAAGTATCTCAACGTTATCTTCACGCCTGAACGTATATAGCTGAAATATAGCATTTTAAACACAGACTTCACGTTTCAAGTTCGGCCCAAAGCAAGTGATGTAGCAAAGCTCACCTAACCGACTTTTAACTGCATGCAACACATAGCGCCTAAAATACTAACCTAAGCTGGCAAGCACACTAACAAATAGGCATTTTGAAATACTGTTAATTATTGTAAGAATGAATTAAATATATTACTTATGCCTACACGTAGGGTAAAGTACAACTTGCCCTCAGATTAAATAGATCCGTGTGTTAATTTATCAATAAGGCGTGTCTACTATTTCAATGGTGTTTCTAACTCTAAAATATATAAAATATTTTGTCATTTCTACCTGAGTAAATAATATTTGTGATTCGAAGAAAGAACTGCCAACGCTTGGTGTTTTTACTGTTTTTTCAGTTACGTTTCACCTTAAGAAGCGCGTATGTTGGAGGGGTAGGACAAGTTAAGGCACCATGTTCTATAATAAAAATAACAATCATTGTAACTAACAGCTGAATATTGCTTTTTATTTGCTTATGAATGAAACAAGGTACTGGTTAAGTGCGAAACAAACTTCTAAAGAAAGCCGCAAATTTTTCCCAAATGGGGCCAAGGCACTCTAAAACGTTTACAGATCATATTTCCTAAAATAAGTTACAAAATAAGATCTAAATGTTATCAAAGTATGCGTAGTAAGGAACTATACACGCGACATAGCCAGAAAGCAAATTTGGTGGAATATGCTTTCAGGAAGGAATTAAGAAGGTGTTTTGACGAGGTTATTTTATAACGATGTATTACTTAGACCGCTTATTTTCCTAATACATAAGGAAACCTATGTTTATACCACCGGCCCGTACTAACCGCTGTTCCCCCGCTCACCTTTTCCTCTAGCTTGCTTCTCTTTTTCTCAGAATCTCGAATATCTCGCACCATTTTTCATTCCCGAAGGTTTTTTATTGGTCAACAAATCTTACTAACGTACCTCGCTTTACTTAAGTTTACTTCAATTTTACGGCGCAACGTCGGGACTCCCTCTCTCTCTGGCGTCTTTACTTTTCGTAAGGCCAGACTGGTCGCTATCTAACAAATGTTCGATTTTATTTTGCAATCTTCTGTGTATTATTCCCCATCAAACTGATAAAAAGATAGTTCTTGCACTTATCTTTCCTTGGTATCTTGAGGATGGCGCTGCTGTCAATTTGTCTAACGATATATCTCTAGAGTCATAGATTCTAAAAACCAACGATATATCTCTAGAATCATAGATTCTAAAAACCAAATGGAATAGCCAATTGGTTGCCATTTCTCCCAATAATTTAGGAAATTCTCGAAGAAATGTGAGCTGCACCTTTCACCGTATTTACTCCTAGTATTTCAAAACGTTCTTAAACTGACTTTGATACTCGATCACACAACTCTTCTTCTACCACTTCTTCAGGAAGTCCCTCTCCGTCCTGGAGACTTTCTTATCTTAATTTGAGAATCGAATTACTGTTTTGCTCTTAATTTTGAAGCCCTTCGGTTAGTATCATCGAAGGTGCCTTGAGTTCTCTATAGATTGAATGAGACCATTTCTTTTCCGGTTTTTTCACAAATTTTCTGCGATCTTTTCGCTTTCACTTCCCTCTAAAACGTAATTCCTTTTTCTGAAGGGACTTCCGTTAATGTACTCCTGCCTCTTCATGAACATGCACGCTAAGAAAAAAAAAAAAAAAAACCAACGCGTCACGAAAGAACTGTTCCAGTGGGACAGAAATCAGTGGCTATAGTGCACATGAACAAAGAAACAAATGAGTACAGTTTCTAAAAAATTAGATGGATTAATCAAGAGAAAGGGCTTCACATCTTGAGAAAGTCAATAACTTGTTTGTTCCTCTGGCCCTATGCTAGCCGTTATTAGGCTTGGCATTGATTGGTAGTTTGGTTGGAAGTCCTTCTGAGGGATGTTGTTGTTGAGGTCTTCAGTCCTGAGATTGGTTTGATGCAGCTCACCATGCTACTCTATCCCGTGCAAGCTGCTTCATCTCCCAGTACGTACTACAGCCTACATCCTTCCGGATCTGCTTAGTGTATTCATCTCTTGGCCTGCCTCTACGATTTTTACACTCCACGTTGCCCTCCAATACTAAACCGGTGATCCCTTGATGCCTCAGAACATGTCCTACCAACCGATCCCTTCTACTAGTCAAGTTGTGACACAAACTCCTCTTCTCCCCAATTCTATTCAATACCTCCTCATTAGTGATGTGATCTACCCATCTAACCTACAGCATTCTTCTGTAGCACCACATTTCGAAAGCTTCTATTCTCTTCTTGTCCAAACCATTTATAGTCCATGTTTCACTTCCATACATGGCTACACTCCATACAAATACTTTCAGAAACGACTTCCTGACACTTAAATCTATACTCGGTGTTAACAAACTCCTCTTCTTCAAAAACGCTTTCCTTGCCATTGTCAGTCTACATTTTATATCCTCTCTACTTCGACCATCAAAGAAATGGCTCTGAGCACCATGGGACATAATTTCTGAGGTCATCAGTCCCCTAGAACTTAGAACTACTTAAACCTAACTAACGTAAGGACATCACACACATCCATGCCCGAGGCAGTATTCAAACCTGCGACAGTAGCGGTCGCGTGATTTCAGAATGTAGCGCCTAGAAACGCACGAACACCTCGGCTGGCGCACTTCGACCATCATCATTTATTTTGCTCCCCTAATAGCAAAACTCCTTTACTACTTTAAATGTCCCATTTCCTAATCAAATTCCCTAAGCATCACCCAAGTTAACTCGACTACATTACATTATCCTCGTTTTGCTTTTGTTGATGTTCATCTTATATCCTCCTTTCAAGACACTGCCCACTCAGTTCAACTGCTCTTCCACGTCCTTTGCTGTCTCTGACAGAATTACAATGTCATCGGCGAACCTCAAGTTTTTATTTATTCTCCATGGATTTTAATACCTACTCCGAATTTTTCTTTGGTTTCCTTTGCTGCTTGCTCAATATACAGATTGAATAGCATCGGGGAGAGGCTACAACCCTGTCTCACTCCTTTACCAACCACTGCTTCCCTTTCATGCCCCTCGACTCTTATAACTGCCATCGGGTTTCTGTACAAATTGTAAATAGCCTTTCGCTCCCTGTATTTTACCCTTGACACCTTTAGAATTTATAAGAGAGTATTCCAGTCAACATTGTCACAAGCTTTCTCTAAGTCTACAAATGCTAGAAACGTAGGTTTTCCTTTTCTTAATCTATCTCCTAAGATAAGCAGTAGGGTAAGTATTGCCTCAAGTGTTCCAAGATTTCTACGGAATCCGAACTTATCTTCCCCGATGTCGGCATCTAAAAGTTAGTATTTTGTAGCCGTGACTTATTAAACTGTTAGTTCGGTATTTTACACATCTCTCAATACCACATTTCTTTGGGAATGGAATTATTATATTATTCTTGAAGTCTGAGGGTATTTCGCCTATCTCATACATTTTGTTCACCAGATCTTTGAGTTGGGTCAGGACTGGCTCTCGCAAGGCTGTCAGTAGTTCTAATGGAATACTGTCTACTCCCGGGGCCTTGTTTCGACTTAGGTCTTTCAGTGCTCTGTGAAGCTCTTCACGCACTATCATGTCTCCCATTTCATCTTCATCTACATCCTCTTCCATTTCCATAATATTGCTCTCAAGTACATCGCCCTTGTATGACCCTCTATATACTACTTCCACCTTTCTGATTTCCCATCTTTGCTTAGAACTGGGTTACCATCTGAGCTCTTGATATTCATACAAATGGTTCTCTTTTCTCCAAAGGTCTCTTTAATTTTCCTGTGGGCACTATCTATCTTACCCCTGGTGAGATAAGCCACTACATCCTTACATTTGTCCTCTAGCCATCCCTGCTTAGCCATTTTGCACTTCCTGTCGATCTCATTTTTGAGACGTATGTATTCCTTTTTGCCTGCCTCATTTACTGCATTTTTATATTTTCTCCTTTCATCAAATCATTTCAGTACTTCTTCTGTTACCCAAGGACTTCTATTAGCCCTCGTCTTTATACCTACTTGATCCTCTTCTGCCTTCACTATTTCATCCCTCAACGCTACCCGTTTTTCTTCTATTGTATTTCTTTCGCCCATTCTTGTCAATTGTTCCCTTACACTATACCTGAAACTCTGCAGAACCTCTGGTTTAGTCAGTTTATACAGGTCGCATCTCCTTAAACTGCCACTTTTTGCAGTTTCGTCAGTTTTAGTCTACAGTTCGTAGCCAATAGTGGTCAGAGTATACATCTGCCCCTGGAAATGTCTTACAATTTAAAACCTGGTTCCTAAATCTCTGTCTTACCATAATATAATCTGTCTGAAACTTCCACTATCTCCAGGCTTCTTCCATGTGTACAACCTTCTTTTATGATTCTTGAACCAAGTGTTAGCTATGATTAAGTTATGCTCTGTGCAAAATTCTACCAGGCGGCTTCCTCTTTCATTTCTTCAATTCATATTCACGTAATACGTTTCCTTCTCTTCCTTTTCCTACTATCGAATTCCAGTCACCCATGATTATTAAATTTTCGTCTCTCTTCGCTATCTGAATAATTTCTTTTATCTCATCATACATTTCTTCAATTTCTTCGTCTCCTGGAGAGCTAGTTCGCATATAGACTTGTACTACTGTAGTAGGCGTGGGCTTCGTGTCTATCTTGGCCTCAATAAGGAATTCACTATGCTGTTTGTAGTAGCTTACCTGCACTCCTATTTTTTTTATTCAGTATTAAACATACTCCTGCACTACCCCTGTTTGATTTTGTATTTATAACCCTGTATTCACCTGACCAAAAGTCTTGTTCCTCCTGCCACCGAACTTCGGTAATTCCCACTATATCTAACTTCAACCTATCCATTTCCGCTTTTAAATTTTCTAACCTACCTGCCCGAGTAAGGGATCTGACATTCCACGCTCCGATCCGTAGAACGCCAGTTTTCTTTCCGCTGCTAACGACGTCCTCTTGAGTGGTCCCCGCCCGGAGTTCCGAATGGGGGACAATTTTACCTCCGGAATATTTTACCCAAGAGGACGCCAATATCATGCATCCATACAGTAAAACTGCATGCCCTCGGGAAAAATTACGGCTGTTGTTCCCCTTGCTTTCAGCCGTTCGGAGTACCAGCACAGCAAGGCCGTTTTGGTCAGTGTTACAAGTCCATATCAGTCAATCATCCAGACTGTTGCCCCTGCAACTACTGAAAAGGCTGCTGCCGCTCTTCAGGAACCACACGTCGGTCCGGCCTCTCAAAAGATACCGCTCCATTGTGGTTGCACCTACGGTACGGCTATCTGTACCGCTGAGGCACGCAAACCTCCCCACTAACGGCAAGGTCTTAGGTTCACGGTGGCGGGGGGGGGGGGGGGGGGGGGGGGGGGCGGGGGGGAGGCTTCTGAGGGATATGAAGCCAAATTATTAACTGGTCCATTAGATCGTCAATATCTCGAGCAGGTTGGAGGACCTTGTCCATAATGTGTCACACCTTCGCAGCTGGGAAGGGATCGGGATACATTTTTGGCCAAGGTAGTGTTTGACAAGCACGAAGACATGCAGTTGAAACCCCACTTTTTCGGGCAGGCTTATCTTGCTGAAATGTAAGTCCAGGATGGCTTTCCATGACGGGTAACAGAACGGGGTGTAGGATATCTTCGACGTACCGGCGTGTCACTCAGGTAGGTATCCGGCCACTGTGCTGTCCCAGAGGTCTCCAGATATATCTGCAGTGTTTATCGGATCGTAATTCGATGTGTGGCACACAACCCAAGACTATTCTACTCCAGTGAATGAGATTCCAGTCCGAATGTGCCCGAGAGCACTGCAAACAGGCTTCTTGGTGTACAGAGTCGGTACAAGGGCGGCCATGAGCTCGGCCGCCTTTGAGTGAGCTGCCTATTAATCGTCCTTGTGGTCACTAAAGCACCAGTAGCATGTCGAAACAACGATAATGACACATTCGGAGCTCTGTGTGCCTTTCTGATGATTGCTCGATCCTTACATTCTGTCGCCTCTCTAGACCGACCCCATTCTTCTTACCTCGCTTGTACATGAATAACTGGTCTGGCCAACTTCTGCAACTGCCCTTTTTAGAGACACCTGTTCCTCTTCAACTGAACTGCGTATTGAAGTACTCATTATTGCTGTATCAGCACCTTTAAAGAACTTCCAACGCAACACTCAGTACTAATAGAAAGGAAAGTAACGAGTTGCTTAGTATCAAAATTGATAACGACACATTGGTGTTAGAATGAAAGAACTACCTTGGAATGCGACTGCACAAACTGCCCGAAGCAGAAAGTAGATAGGCAGAGGCGAGGAAAATCTTGTTCAGTAAGAGAGTTCTACTTGCATCAGATAGTGTAATGGAGCTAAGGAAGTCGTTCGAGACTTCGTACGAATGAAGCACAGCATTGTATGGAAGTGAAACGTGGACCATCACAAATACGGAGAGGCAGAAACTGAAAGAATTTGAAATGTAGACCTCTGTAAGACTGTTAAATTTTTATTGGGTGGATAAAGTACGAAACGAAGAAGTGTTAATTTGAACAGGTGAGGGTAGAAGTCTGTGGAAGAGCAACCGGGAATATTTTACTTGATGTTGGAGGGTGGAGGGAGTTGTGGAGAGGAAAAGTAATAGCAGCTGACAAAGACAAGAATGCAGTGTAGAAGTTGGGTTTAACTGTCTCAAAGAGATTTTGAGATTAGAACCAATTTGATAAAAAAAAATAAAGGTTGGGGTGTTAAAAGAAAGTAGAATGTTTGCTAAAAGTTGATTTGGCGAGGCGGAAGAAAATGGTAAATAGAATTAATACGTATCAGGGAAATGGAGGCAGCCGACGAAGTGAGGAACATCCGCTCGCTGCACCCGGGGATCATCCTCTGAAGCGAGGAGGATAACAAGAAACAGAATGAGGTTGCTGCAGACAGCTGCGCCAGTACAGAAGCGCGCTTAGCCGGGCTCCCGAGAACCCCTCTCAGCGTCGGTCCATCTGCCTTGCAAATGAGCGTCGCTAGGTAGACCACGGAAGTCCTCTAGGTGGCGCCATCCACCTACCACCTACCACCTACCCGTCTTGAGATACACGCACTTAGCGCAGAGAAGTGACGCAATCGCTGCTCCCCCCCAGGTAGTAATTAGACTGCCTGTTGATGTGAGGTAGTGAACAGTATACTATCCGATGATGTTATTGTGAGGTTATCCACTGGCCTAAATTTCTACGGGCGAGTTACGAATACTTATGAAACATATTGTAACATTTTTGGTGAGTATATTACCAATGGACGAGTAAGATGGAGATCATGATTTAACGAGTCACATATTCCGATGGGTCAAATGAAAGTAATGGTACTACCTCCAAACGAGGTGAAGGATCTGGAGAGAGAAAAATTAATGTTTATCATAAACATCTGTACTAACTGTGGGAAGTTTAATTGGTCAGTATTTTGTTACGTTGTAGCAACCCAGTTAGCAACACCGTTATCGTGCAAACTACAGGCGTAACTATATTAACGAGTGGGGGACGCTCACAAAATTAACCTTCTTTTGTATTTCCTGTATTATACTACTCCGTCGCCTCAGATAATTTACTGATCTTGCCCTAGCACTTCACCTCTGCTTGGAGGTTAGTTAGCTATAAAGAGCAAGAGACGTTGCATATTGTTCCTCCCCTGTATCGCAGAATATAATTTCAGTGACACACATAAAAACTGTTGATAATTCACTCTTAGCTCAGACTTATATGAAAATTCTGTTGTATTTTGACTGTAATTAAATTACTCATCTGACAACTCCTAAAGTTAATTCAAATTATTTTGAATTTTTTGGAATCAGACAAATTAATTTTTTTTTCACCTCTAGATATATGCAGGTTTATCTCATAAATATCTGTAATCTTTGTAAGTGTGGAAAAAAATATTATCAATATTTATTGAAAGACTGGGGAAAACATTCTGGTTAGCGACATAGCACTCTTCGTGCGGAATTAATTTAGTAATACTGAAAGCTTACAACCAGTGAATGGCCTACGTTGAATTGCAACATTATGATTACGTTGTCTAGCACGGTGATAGCGATACTACGAAGCAGAATGAAAAACAGTCTCGGTTATGGATCGTATGTACATTGAATTCTGTAAGTGACATTAAAGCAGTGCTTCGTGAAAGTGGTCACAAAACAATGATAGCGTAAGAAACACTCTGCCCGCATCTCGTGGTCGTGCGGTAGCGTTCTCGCTTCCCACGCCCGGGTTCCCGGGTTCGATTCCCGGCGGGGTCAGGGATTTTCTCTGCCTCGTGATGGCTGGGTGTTGTGTGCTGTCCTTAGGTTAGTTAGGTTTAAGTAGTTCTAAGTTCTAGGGGACTTATGACCACAGCAGTTGAGTCCCATAGTGCTCAGAGCCATTTGAACCCGTAAGAAACAAGCGACTAGCACGCATAAATACATTATTTTGACAGTTGTGAATTTTCAAGAAACCGTAAATTCTACGTTTTAAATATTGCTCATACTTAACTATTCTTGCAAATCTGTTTCTGTACCGACAGAAAAGGGGCAATGCCATATACACTCTTATAAATACTGGTGTGTTTAAAAAGTCTGTATCTGGCACCCGTCCAGCAAGACAGTTACTTAAAGATTCCTGTCTTGTGAATCATGTGACAGAGTACAATCATTTAAATTTATCAGCGCACGAGGTCTTTGATTCTGTCCTTCAGCCTTTCGTATACTGTGCTGCTCATTTCATTCCTAGGTAAATACTGCGCCTGAATATCTTCAGCAATGCTGTTTGGATGTTCCAGTCTTTATCTAACTATATTATTTTCAATCCTGCATTCCCTCCGGGGCGAAATAAAGGATTCCTTTTGATTACAAATGTAACGATCTGGTCCATGCTACTGTATTAAAACTGATCAGCGAATTCAGCTTTACAGACATTACCGGACACAAAAATTACAGCAAGGAAACGTAGACGTCTAATCAGTACTAAGAACGGAAGTGGCGTTGATGTAATTTTTAGACATGAATGAAACAAGCTATAAATTTTTGTAACGTTTCACATGATCGAGATATAGACATTAAGGACTCGAAACTTCCTATAAAATTTGTGGTAAGATTTTATGGGACCAAGCTGCTTAGGTCATCGGCCCCTAAGCTTACACACTACTTAAAATAGCTTAAATTAACTTACGCTATGGACAAAACACACACCCATGCCCGAGAAGGACTCGAATCTCCGACGGGAGGAGCGGCGCCGACCGTGACAAGACGCACTAGACTGAGGGGCTACCCCGCGCTGCGAGCTTCCTGGTGACCTACATTAACCACAATGTGATCTTCAGTCATGGGTATGGTATTCTCAAGTGCTGAGTACTGTGCACCCGTTTGGATGAACAATAACCAGCAAGGTTTCTTGACACCCAGCCGATTACGACAATGTGCATAAAATATGGCGCAATCAGATCTACTTCAGTTCACTGCCTTCAACTGCTAATTAATGTAAAACCTCCCCATATGCAAAGATCTACATCTACGTCCATACTCCGCAAGCCACCTGACGGTGTATGGCGGAGGGTACCTTCAGTACTTCTGTCGGTTCTCCCTTCTATTCCAGTCTCGCATTGTTCGTGGAAAGAAGGATTGTCGGTATGCCTTTGTGTGGGCTCTAATCTCTCTGATTTTATCCTCGTGGTCTCTTCGCGAGATATACTTAGGAGGGAGCAATATACTGCTTGACTCCTCGGTGAAGGTATGTTGTCGAAACTTCAACAAAAGCCCGTACCGAGCTACTGAGCGTCTCTCCTGCAGAGACTTCGACTGGAGTTTATCTATCATCTTCATAACGCTTTCGCGATTAATAAATGATCCTGTAACGAAGCGCGCTGCTCTCCGTTGGATCTTCTCTATCTCTTCTATCAACCCTATCTGGTACGGTACCCACACTGGTGAGCAGTATTCAATCAGTGGGCGAACAAGTGTACTGTAACCTATTTCCTTTGTTTTCGGATTGCATTTCCTTAGAATTCTTCCAATGAATCACAGTCTGGCCTCTGCTTTACCGACGATCAGCTTTGTATGATCATTCCTTTTTAAATCACTCCTAATGCGTACTCCCAAATAATTTATGGAATTAACTGCTTCCAGCTGCTGACCTGCTTTATTGTAGCTAAATAATAAGGAATCTTTCTTTCTATGTATTCGCAGCACATTACACATATCTATATTGAGATTCAGTTGCCATTCCCTGCACCAGGCGTCAATTCGCTGCAGATCCTCCGGCATTTCAGTACAATTTTCCATTGTTACAACCTCTCGATATACCACAGCATCATCCGCAAAATGCCTCAGTGAACTTCCGATCTTATCCACAAGGTCATTTATGTACATTGTGAATAACAACGGTCCTACGACACTCCACTGCGGCACACCTGAAATCACTCTTACTTCGGAAGACTTCTCTCCATTGAGAATGACATGCTGCGTTTTGTTATCTAGTAACTCTTCAATCCAATCACCCAATTGGTCTGATAGTCCATATGCTCATACTTTGTTAATTAGACGACTGTGGGGAACCGTATCGAACGCCTTGCGGAAGTCAAGAAACACGGCATCTACCTGGGAACCCGTGTCTATGGCCCTCTAAGTCTCGTGGACGAATAGCGCGAGCTGGGTTTCACACGATCGGCTTTTTCGAAACTCATGCTGATTCCTACAGAGTAGATTTCTAGTCTCCAGAAAATCCATTGTACTCGAACATAATGCGTGTTCCAAAATTCTACAACTGATCGACGTTAGAGATATAGGTTTATAGTCCTGCACATCTGTTGGACGTCCCTTCTTGAAAACGAGAATCACCTGTGCCCTTTTCCAATCCTTTGGAACGCTACGCTCTTCTAGAGACGTACGGTACACCGCTGCAAGAAGGGGGGGGGGGGGGGGGGCAAGTTCCTTCGCATACTCTGTGTAAAATCGAACTGGTATCCCATCAGGTCCAGTGGCCTTTCCTCTTTTGAGCGATTTTAATCGTTTCTCTATCCCTCTGTCGTCTATTTAGATATCTACCATTTTGTCATCTGTGCGACAATCTAGAGAAGGAACTACAGTGCAGTCTTCCTCTGTGAAACAGCTTTGGAAAAAGAAATTTAGTATTTCGGCCTTTAGTCTGTCATCCTCTGTTTCAGAACCATTTTGGTCACAGAGTGTCTGGACATTTTGTTTTGATCCACCTACCGCTTTGACATGAGACCAAAATTTCTTAGGATTTTCTGCCAAGTCAGTACACAGAACTTTACTATCGAATTCATTGAACGCCTCTCGCATAGCACTCCTCACACTACATTTCGCTTCGCGTAATTTTTGTTTTTCTGTAAGGCTGTCTTTGTGAGGGAATTCCACAAAATATCCAAGAATCCGAGTATGCCCGTCCGTAGTGACCTGCTATATTTGAATCTTAAAAGACTAAAATCGGGGCATTCAACCCTGTCTGATGGTGCTGGCAAGGATGCTACAGATTTTAAACTTCTTGGTGAATGGAAATGTCGATGGTAAGCAATAACAGATGTACGCCTGCGTAACATCTTTACGGGTGCTAGACTTCCAAGTGGATGCCACCCACCACCAAAGACGTGATTTGTCCTGAACAGAATCAGAAAGAACCATGGCCAGTGCAGAGAAACTCTCCGCTAGTGGAGAAAGCTGCCTACTCCAGACTGTGTCTGCAGAAAGAACCCTGGCCAGTGCAGAGAAACTCTCCGATAGTGGAGAAAGCCGCCTACTCCTGACTGTGTCTGCAGAACTCCAAGCCAGGCTATTCATCATATTGTCAGTCACTGCAGGAATCGAGCTATCATGGTGATACCGCGGGGAGTCATTCCGGATGTGGAAAGGGTGCTTCTGGATGCCATGAAGAGTACAGGGTGCAGCGAACTGCAGGTGGTGGCCCATGTCGGTATCAATGACGGGTGTCGTTTTGGATTGGATTCTCTGTGGTTTCTGGCGACTAGCTGAAATGGTAAGGACTGCCAGTCTTCCACAGCATCGTCGACAGAACCGACTGTGGTTCTTTGGTGCCGAGTGGAGGGTCTGAATCAGAGGCTCAGGCGGTCCTGTGACCGCGTAATCTGCAGATTCCTTGACTTGCGCCATCGGGTGGTAGGTTTCAGAAGTAGTGGGGGGGGGGGGGGGCTGTGTGGAAGGGACTGGGCGGTTTTTTAGTTTAGAGGGTCTCAGGAAATCACAGAAAGGGTGTACATCTAAAAGTGGGCAGGTAAAACAGAATAAGGTAGCTGCATAAACGATCGGTAATGTAGTTGTAAATTGTCGTGGCTGTGTTGGGAAAGAACCAGAACTCCAAGCCCAAATAGAAAGCACTGAACCTCAAATATTTATAGGTACGGAAAGCTGGGTAAAGGCGGAAATAAATTCAGCCGAAATTTTTAAACGACCTAACAGTGTTCAGAAAGAGTAGATTAAATACTGTTGGTGGTGATGTATTTATTGCTGTCAGAATTAGTTTACCTTATAGTGAAATTGAATTAGATAGTTCCTGCGAAATATTATGGGTAGAAGTTATACTTGACAATCGGAATAAACAATTAATGGAAGCCGCGTGTAGTAGCCGTGCGGTCTTAGGCGTCTTACACGGTTCGCGCAGCCCCTCCGCGTCGGAGGTTCGAGTCCTCCCTCGGGCATGGATGTGTGTGTTGTCCTTAGCTAAGTTAGGTTAAGATAGATTAAGTTATCTGTAAGGATAGGGACCGATGACCTCAGTAGTTTGGCCCCGTAGGAACTTACCACAAATTTCCAATTTATTAATCGGATCGTTTTACCGACCCCCCCCCCCCCCCCCCGCCCGACTCAGAAGACATATTTGCTGATCAGTTCATGGAAAACTTGAGACTCATTTCAATCAGGTACCCCACTGATACAATTATAGTCGGTTGAGACTTCAAACTACCCTCGATATGCTGGAAAAGTTACACGTTTAAAACCGAGCGAGGTGGCGCAGTGGTTAGCACACTGGACTCGCATTCGGGAGGACGACGGTTCAATCCCGTCTCCAGCCATCCTGATTTAGGTTTTCCGTGATTTCCCTAAATCGCTTCAGGCAAATGCCGGGATGGTTCCTTTGAAAGGGCACGGCCGATTTCCTTCTCCATCCTTCCCTCACCCGAGCTTGCGCTCCGTCTCTAATGACCTCGTTGTCGACGGGACGTTAAACACTAAGCTCCTCCTCCTCCTCCTTACACGTTTAAAGCCGGCGGCAGGCATATAATGTCATCCGAAATTGTACAGAATGCTTTCTCAGAAAACTATTGTTAACAATTAGTTCAAGAGCCCATTCCTAGCGTAAATGGTTGCGAAAGCATACTTGACCTTTTATCAACAAATAATTCTGGACAAATATCAAGTATCATGATGAATAGCAACCACAAGGCAGTTGCAGCTAGGCTGAAAATCGTAACACACCCAACCACCAAAAAGAAACGCAAAGTACATCTACTGAAAAAGTTTATGAAAATGCTCCTAACGCTTTTTTAAAAGACCGTCCCCCCTCCTTCCGATCTGACCGTGTAAGCCTAGAAAAGGCGTGGAACGATTTCAAGGAGAGTATCGCCGGCAATTAAGAGATTTATACTAAATAAATTAACAAACGACGGAGCTGATCCTCTTTGGTACACAAAACGTCTCAGATCGCTGTTGCAGAAGCAACGAAAAACGCATGCCAAATTTAAAAGAACATAAAATTCCCATAAATGGCTAAGTTTTGCAGAAGTTCGAAATATAGTGTAAGAAGTTCGAAATATAGCAAGCGAGATGCTTTTAATAATTTTCACAATCAAACTCTGTCTCAGAATACGGCAGTAAACTAAAAGATATTCTGGTCATATGTCGATCACACCAGTGGCAAGACGCAACAATACCTTCACTGCGCGATAACAACGGTGAAGTCACTGATGACAGTGCCCATAAAGCAGAGTTATTATACACGGTTTTGCGAAACTCCTTCACCAAAGAAGACGAAGTAAATATTAGAGAACTCCAATGAGGTTCAACTGCCAAGATGAGAAACATAGAAGTAGATATCCTTGGTGCAGTAAAGCAGCTTAAATCACTTAGTAAAAACGAGGCCTCTGGTCCAGATTGTATACCAGTCAGGTTCATCTCAGAGTATGCTCATACAATAGCTCCATATTTAGCAATTACATACAGCCACTGACTCACAGAAAGATCCGTACCTAAGGACTGGAAAATTGCTCTAGTCACACCAATATCCAAACAGGGAAGTAGGAGTAATCCGCAGAATTACTGGACCATCTCACTAACGTCGATTTGCAGTAGGGTTTTGGAACATATTCTGTGTGCGGACATTATGAAGTACCTCAAAGAAAACGATTTATTGACACATAGTCAGCACGGATTCAGTACATGAAGTAATGAGTGCTATCGACAGGGGATGTCAACTTGATTCCATATTTTTGGATTTCCAATAGGCTTTCCATACCGTTCCTCACAAGCGTCTACTAACGTAAATGCGTGCCTATGGAATATCGACGCAATTGTGCGACTGTATTCTTGATTTCCTGGCAGAAAGGTCACAGTTCGTAGTAATAGACGGAAAGTCATTTAGTAAAGCGGAAGTAATGTCAGGCGTTACCCAAGGAAGTTTATAGGCCTCCTATTGTTCCTAATATATATTAACGACACAGGAGACTATCCGAGTAGCCCTCTTAGATTATTTTCATATAATGCTGTCATTTACCGTCCTGTAAAGTCATCAGATGACGAAAACGAATTGCAAATGATTTAGGTATGATATCTGTTGGGTGCGAAAAGTGGCACTTGACCATGAATAAAGAAAAGTGTGAAGTTATTCACAAGGATACCAAAAGAAAACCACTAAATTTCGATTACGCGATACGTCACACAAATCTGAAGGCTATAAATTCAACTAAATACCTAGGTATTACAATTACAAACAACATAAAGTGGAACGATCACATAGATAATTTTGTGGGTAGAGCAAACCAAAGACTGCTATTCATTGTCAGAACACGTAGAAGGTGTAACAGGTCTGCTAAAGAGATTACTTACACCACGTTCGTCCGCCCTATCCTGGAGTATAGTGGTGCAATGTGGGCTACACAACTGGTGGGACTAACGGATGACATCGAAAAGGTCAAAGAAGGGCGGCTTGTTTTGTATTAACGCGAAATAGGGGAGATAGTGCCACAGATGTGATACGTGAATTGGAGTTGCAATCATTAAAACAAAGGTGTTTTTCATTGGGACGGGATTCTCTCATGATATTTCAAACGCGTTTTCTCCTCCGATTACAAAAACATTTTGTTGGCACCCACCTACATAGGGAGAAATGATCCTCACGATAACTTTAAGTGCTCGCTTTTTCCCGTGCGACGTTTGAGAGTGGCACGATAGAGAGACAGCTTGAAGGAGGTTCATTGAACCCTCTGCCAGGCGCCTCATTGTAAATAGCAGAGTAATCACGTAGATGTAGATACAGATTGCAGGATTTGAGCCTATCATGGTGATGAGAAGAATTCCTGCTGGTGACTTCAGAAACTATGAGGTGGACTGAATGACTTGAGATCCATTGTGAAGCGCAAATATTACTACGTTTCTCCTACTTTTAACTGCTTGAGACACATGATCATTTCGCTTTGAGGTCACGAACGACTGTAACATGAATCGGTCTTCATCGTCTGACAAAGAAATAGTTTACCAGATTAACGTTTCCAACATACTCGTACAAGCCATTTTCGTTCATGTATAATTCAAGAGGTAGCCGGTACTCTAATGTGTCTTTATTAGATTACAAAATAAACAACTGGCGTCTGACAGTGTTTCCTCTATTCCATCATTTTTCCGGAGCGCATACGGAATATTATTAACTCTTATACCGATTTCTCGAGATGACATACTTGCAAGATTTTTAAGGCACTTTAGACGGCGGCGGAAACGCTCATGCGTCTGAGATTACACTGTCAGTAACAAGAGCGTCAGTCATAGATGTGGTGTTACACCTCTATGAGTAAAACAAAGCAAGCGCAGAGGCAGTGAATCCGCAGTGCTTAGGAAATATTTGGTTTACTATTAGGAATGGCACATGCTAGAATTACAGGCAGTGAACACTTAGAACAATTTTTCCCTTGAGAGTGCAGACGTCAAATGAGGCATAATTTGTTGAGCACGAAATACTCATTTCCGTTGAGCGGATCTCCTGCTAACTCTGTTTCCATAACCACCTTCACTATTGGATGAGGTAGTGTCCAGTATATCTGAACTTCCCTATAATCCATGGAATGGCCAGTGTAAATACAATGTTCAGTCAGTGCAGATTTGTTGGGCTGTAGCAGGCGCGTGTATCTCTGACGTCCAGTGATCGTTCTTTTACAGTGAGTATTGCTTGTCCTATGTACCTTTTACTATACACAAAAAGACAATCGTACAAAGTGTGTCTTAGAAACTTTTAAGTTTATTTTTCTCCTGGAATCCTCTAAAATCTCCAACGTTCTTCAGTGTGCGGATGGAAAACAGTGAAACTGTCATCCCCCAAGGCAACGCAGCATCACTTTCATAGGAGACCTTTCTACACCGCAGTTAGCTCCATCTTCTCCATTGCCGATCGAAGCAAGCAGTCTCGATCACTGAACCACAAACAAAATTGACAAACGTTGCGCCTATCGTCTGTCAGCGTTCAAACTCAAATGTACTAGTGAAGGGTTGGCCTATTGGCAGACGACAGTGCCTATAACTTCAACGATCTACAGCGTCGTTGAATGACTTTTCCATGCACAGACTCATATCCTCAGTTTGTTGCTAAAGACACCCCCAAACCCCCTTGAAGCTTGTAGCAACACTTCTGGGACACCCGCATACCTGCCTTTCGTAAAAGCAGCTCATCCTTCTCAGTGTTCCATTTATTTACTGAGATGCAAACGATCTCCTTGTAGACATAGACTGCATTAACTAGAGCAAAAGAAGGTAAGATTTAATGTGATGATGGACAGACTTGGCTTGGCTGTGCTCAGGTTTGTGTTGACATTTGCCACAGAATGCTTATTTCATGATCATGACTTTCAGTGTTTGTTCCTAACACGTTTTTCCCTGTGTAGCTACGTAAGTTCAATGAGTTTTTCCTTGTTCTAGTAGCATCTTTGCTTAATACGAATATGAGTGAGAATATAATTAAGAGGAACGGTTTAGTAGGAAACCAGGAACCTTATGCAGGAATAATTTATTAGTTAATGGAAATAACGGCATTAGGAAGGACTGTAACAGGAATAAAAATATTTTAGATAAGTAAAACATGCCATTGAATAGAACTGATACACAAAGCGCAAAATAAAAAAAAGACATGAAAATATAAAAGGCTACAAATCACAAATCGAAGAAATTATTTTGAACACCTTTCACACTGTTGGTCAACAATTTACGGATGATATTGAAAAGTTTATAAGTATTCGAAAATGGACTTGTGTATACTCGAAATTAAGTCCTATAAGCCGCATGTACTGATAAAGCTCTTCAGACTCGAGGTATATATATACACTCCTGGAAATGGAAAAAAGAACACATTGACACCGGTGTGTCAGACCCACCATACTTGCTCCGGACACTGCGAGAGGGCTGTACAAGCAATGATCACACGCACGGCACAGCGGACACACCAGGAACCGCGGTGTTGGCCGTCGAATGGCGCTAGCTGCGCAGCATTTGTGCACCGCCGCCGTCAGTGTCAGCCAGTTTGCCGTGGCATACGGAGCTCCATCGCAGTCTTTAACACTGGTAGCATGCCGCGACAGCGTGGACGTGAACCGTATGTGCAGTTGACGGACTTTGAGCGAGGGCGTATAGTGGGCATGCGGGAGGCCGGGTGGACGTACCGCCGAATTGCTCAACACGTGGGGCGTGAGGTCTCCACAGTACATCGATGTTGTCGCCAGTGGTCGGCGGAAGGTGCACGTGCCCGTCGACCTGGGACCGGACCGCAGCGACGCACGGATGCACGCCAAGACCGTAGGATCCTACGCAGTGCCGTAGGGGACCGCACCGCCACTTCCCAGCAAATTAGGGACACTGTTGCTCCTGGGGTATCGGCGAGGACCATTCGCAACCGTCTCCATGAAGCTGGGCTACGGTCCCGCACACCGTTAGGCCGTCTTCCGCTCGCGCCTCAACATCGTGCAGCCCGCTTCCAGTGGTGTCGCGACAGGCGTGAATGGAGGGACGAATGGAGACGTGTCGTCTTTAGCGATGAGAGTCGCTTCTGCCTTGGTGCCAATGATGGTCGTATGCGTGTTTGGCGCCGTGCAGGTGAGCGCCACAATCAGGACTGCATACGACCGAGGCACACAGGGCCAACACCCGGCATCATGGTGTGGGGAGCGATCTCCTACACTGGCCGTACACCACTGGTGATCGTCGAGGGGACACTGAATAGTGCACGGTACATCCAAACCGTCATCGAACCCATCGTTCTACCATTCCTAGACCGGCAAGGGAACTTGCTGTTCCAACAGGACAATGCACGTCCGCATGTATTCCGTGCCACCCAACGTACTCTAGAAGGTGTAAGTCAACTACCCTGGCCAGCAAGATCTCCGGATCTGTCCCCCATTGAGCATGTTTGGGACTGGATGAAGCGTCGTCTCACGCGGTCTGCACGTCCAGCACGAACGCTGGTCCAACTGAGGCGCCAGGTGGAAATGGCATGGCAAGCCGTTCCACAGGACTACATCCAGCATCTCTACGATCGTCTCCATGGGAGAATAGCAGCCTGCATTGCTGCGAAAGGTGGATATACACTGCACTAGTGCCGACATTGTGCATGCTCTGTTGCCTGTGTCTATGTGCCTGTGGTTCTGTCAGTGTGATCATGTGATGTATCTGACCCCAGGAATTTGTCAATAAAGTTTCCCCTTCCTGGGACAATGAATTCACGGTGTTCTTATTTCAATTTCCAGGAGTGTATATATTAGTAATGAACAGCCTTTACGAGTGTACGGTGAAGCGCTACTAATCAATTTCTCGGTAGAGTTTTCTTTGCTTCTGTACTGACCTCCATTCCACTGAGTTTGCTTAACATTCCTCCTTCGTTTCTCCCATTTAATTAACTGTTACTGCTCAGGTTGATCGCCAGCAGAGTCCTCTGTGAGTCCTATATAGCATCTAGTTAAACACTGGGCGTTTTCTGGCTGACGCAAGTCCTCGCCGATGAATGTGGATACGAGAAATGAGTGCAGGTACGTCAAAGATGTTTTTCTGTTTGTACCGGAATCTCCCAGCGGTATACGTAAAATGACGTCACAGTAACTCGAGAATTATTAATACATGGTATAACGCAATAGGAGAAATCCTTGTGTATCAAGACATTATTAATTTAATAGTCAAGCGATAAACATAATTAAACCGATCACAGAGCTAACATTTTTAGTGAGGCGTTTAGACGTAGTTCTTTTGTACACATCCTTTAGTGGAAAAGTTATTTTAACGATACTCAGATTCTAAACGTTTCAGGGAGAACATAAGGGAACAGTGGACAAGAACGGGGGAAAGAAATACAGTAGAAGAAGAATGGGTAGCTTTGAGGGATGAAGTAGTGAAGGCAGCAGAGTATCAAGTAGGTGAAAAGACGAGGGCTAGTAGAAATCCTTTGGTTGACAGAAGAAATACTGAATTTAATTGATGCAAGTAGAAAATATAGAAATGCAATACATGAAGCAGGCAATAAGGAATACAAACGTCTCAAAAATTAGATGGACAGGAAGTGCAAAATGGCTAAGCAGGGATGGCTAGAGGACAAATGTAAGGATGTCGAGGCATACCTCACTACGTGTAAGATAGATACTGCGTACAGGAAAATGAAAGAGACCTTTGGAGAAAAGAGAACTACTTGTATGAATATCAAGAGCTCAGATGGAAACCCAGTTCTAAGCAAAGAAGGGAAAGCAGAAAGGTGGAAAGAGTATATAGAGGGCGTATACAAGGGCGATGTACTTGAGGACAATATTCTGAAGGTGGCAGGAGTAAAATACAGGGAGCGAAAGTCTATTTAGAATTTGTACACAAACCAAATGGCAGTTATATGAGTCGAGGGACATGGAATGAGAGCAGTGGTTGGGAAGGGAGTGAGACAGGGTTGTAGCCTCTCCCCGATGTTATTCAATCTATATATTGAGCAAGCAGTAAAGGAAACAAAAGAAACATTCGGAGTAGGTATTGAAATCCATGGAGAAGAAATAAAAACTTTAAGGTTCGCCGATGACATTGTAATTCTATCAGAGATAGTAAAGGACTTGGAAGAGCAGTTGAACGGAATGGACAGTGTCTAGAAGGGAGGATATAAGATGAACATCAACAAAAGCAAAACGAGGATAATGGAATGTAGTCAAATTAAGTCGGGTGATGCTGAGGGAATTAGATTAATAAACGAGAAACTTAAAGTGGTAAAGAAATTTTGCTATATGGGGAGCAAAATAACAGATGATGGTCGAAGTAGAGATGATATTAAATGGAGACTGGCAATGGCAAGGAAAGCGTTTCTGAAGAAGAGAAATTTGTTAACATCGAGTATAGATTTAAGTATCAGGAAGTCTTTTCTGAAAGTATTTGTATGGAGTGTAGCCATGTATGGAAGTGGAACATGAACGATAAATAGTTTGGGCAAGAAGAGAATAGAAGCTTTCGAAATGTGGTGCTACAGAAGAATGCTGAAGATTAGATGGGTAGATCACACAACTAATGAGGAGGTATTGAATAGGATTGGGGAGAAGAGGGATTTGTGGCACAACTTGACTAGAAGAAGGGATCGGTTGGTAGGACATGTTCTGAGGCATCAAAGGATCACCAATTTAGTACTGGAGGGCAGCGTGGAGCGTAAAAATCGTAGAGGGAGACCAATAGATGAATACACTAAGCACATTCAGAAGGATGTAGGCTGCAGTAGGTACTGGGAGATGAAGAAGCTTGCACAGGATAGAGTAGCATGGAGAGCTGCATCAAACCAGTCTCAGGACTGAAGACCACAACAACAACAACAACTCTAACTTTTACGAGAATTTTAGCATTACCTTGCAAGATTCCGCTGTATCAATTACAATCAAGACTTTATTAAAAATGGCAAAGCTTACGTTAAACAGAACACTGGGAGGGGTTGTGGTCTAGATAACAATAGATTTGTGATTTTTCAATTTCTCTATGCGTATTTCATGACGAAATAAATCTCGGGTGACCAGCCTGATGTGAGTGTACAAAGGACTCAATATTTCGGCAATAGATCTTGTTGCCATCGTCAGGTGTGCTCATGTACTGCCAAGGGACGGCAGGCGTGAGATTTGTATCAGATTCTCACTCCCACTCCCTCGGGCGCTCCCACCACCACTCGCGCCGTGGGCATTCTTTCGGCCGTCCGCGCCGGGGTTCGACACCCGGCTTGTGGCCCCTCGTCTGGGTGACGACGAGACGTCGACAGCGCGCCCCATAGCAGCTGGAGTGCCGCAAGGGTCCGTCATCGGCCCCTTGCTCTACTCACTATACACCGCCGCCGTTCCGAGGAGCAGGGCGTCCACGTTGCGCTCTATGCGATCTATACGGCGCTCTACGGCAGAATCATCAACGCCAGGCTGATGCGTCACCGCCTGCAATCGGATTGCGACGTCCTCGGAGCTTGAGCCACCAAATGGAGGCTCAAGTTTAACGCAGCGAAAAGTCAGGCGGTGATCTTAACTGGGAAGAAGTTTCCTGCCGATCTCCAGCGACTCAGCATCATGGGAGGTCCCATCCCATGGTCGAACACCCGACGCTACCTAGGCGTCACTCTGGACCGGCGCCTGAGGCGGAAGGCACACATCAGGGAAGTAAGGGGTAAAGCGCTTGGCAGATGGTGCTTGTTTGCCCCTTACTCAACCCACCGACGACACTGCCCCCACACTGCGGCATAACTCTGTACCTGACACTAATCAGGCCAGTGTTAGAGTACGCTGCTGTGGTGTGGGGCAACGCGGCCGGCTCGTCCATCGCAAAGCTGCAGACGGTCCAGAACAAGGCGCTTAGGTTAGCGCTTCACCTGCCACGAGACTTCAGCACCGGAGAACTCCACAGAGTAGCGGGAGTTCTGCTGCTCAAACACCGATTCTGTCAGGCGGTGCATCGTTTTTACGCGGCCGCCCGGATGTCGGAGAACGACCTAGTCCGCAACTTGGGAAACCAAGTGCACTGGCGCCCGACCACAAGATGACCAGAACTGTTGCTGGAGTAAAGGCACACCGCAACATGAGCCAGATGAACTAAAAGAAGCAACGCAGCCGTGAGGAAGATTCAGACGAGAGGACAAATTCCAACACCCCCAGGAAGAAGTAGGAAAGGCGTGACCCGATCACCCTACAACACACCGGAGTACGAAGCTCCGTGAATTTGCGTATCCCAGGGAGATTCGCAGGTTTCGGAGGTTACTCCCCATGCCCTCGAAGTCAGTAAAATCTGGGATATTTCTATCTTCTCGTAAATCAACGAAGAAAAGCATGCCAAATTCAGAAGAACGCAAAATCCCCAAGACTGGCTAGGTTTCACGGAAGCTCGAAATTTAGTGCGGACGTCAATGCGAGATGCTTTTAATAGTTTCCACAACGAAACATTGTCTCAAAATATTTTCGTATGTGAATGACACCAGTGGCAAAAAACAGTCAATACCGTCACTGTTCGATAGCGTTGGAAATGTCACCAATGTTGGTGCCGCTAAAGCTGAGTTACTAAATACAGTTTTCCGTAATTCTTTCACGAAAGAAGACGAAGTAAATATTCCAGAATTCTAAACCAGAACATCTGTTAGCATGAGTGACATAAAAGTAGATATCTTAGTTGCTGCGAAACAACTCAAATCCTTAAGAAAGGTAAGTCTTCCGGTCCAGATGGCTTACCAATCATGTTTCTTTCAAAGTAAGCAGACACAATAGCGCCTTTCTGAGTAATCGTATACAACCGCTCACTTGACGAAGGTCTGTTTCTAAAGACTGAAAGTAGCACAGGTCACACCAATATTCAGGAAAGGAAATGGGAGTAAACGCATTGAATCACAGATATATACCACTGACCTCAATCTGCAGTAGGGTTGGAGCATATACTGTACTCGAACATTATGAATCACCTTGAAGAAAATGACTTATTGATACATAACCAACACGGATTCAGAAAATATAGTTCTTGTGCAACACAGCTAGCTCTTTATTCCCATGAATTAATGAGTGCTGTCGACAAGGGATCACATATCAATTTCATATTCCAATATTTCCAGGAGGCTTTTGATACCGTTTCTCAAAATCGACTATTAATCAAATTGCGTGCATATGGAGTATCGTCTAAGTTGTGTGACTGAATTCGTAATTTCCTCTCAGAGAAGTCACAGTTCGTAGTGATAGACGGTAGGTCATCGAGTAGAACGGAAGTGATTTCTGGCGTTCCGAAAGGTAGTGTCATAGGCCCTCTGCTGTTCCTGATCTACATTAATGATCTAGGTGATAATCTGAGCTGCCCCCTTAGATTGTTTGCAGGTGACGCTATAATTTACCGTCTAGTAAAATCATCAGGCGATCAATTCGAATTACAAAATGATCTAGAGAGAATTTCCGTATGGTGCGAAAAGTGGCAGTAGGCACTAAACAAAGAAAAGTGGGAGGTCATCCACTCAAAGATATCCGATAAAGTTTGGGTATACGATAAATCGCACAAATCTAAGGAGTTTCAATTTGACTAAATACCTAGGAATTACAATTACGACCATTTAAAATTGGAAAGACCACATGGATAATATTGCAGGGACGGCGAAACAAAGACTGCGCTTTGTTGGCAGAACACTTAGAAGATGCGAATGCGACAAACCCACTAAAAAGACAGCCTACATTAATCTTGTGACTACGAAGGCTTTCCCGGCGTGATAATTGATAATATTCTTCTCGGGAATGCAGCCGGATCATTACGTCTTCATGACACAATATTTCCGCGGTCCAACTGGCCGCCAGCTTCTGATGAGAGTGCTGATGCACGATCTCGCCGAACTGACTTCCTAGCGCAAGCGGCGGCCCCTATATAGGCCGCAGAAGACCCACAACGCGTGCGCGAGAAGGTGCCGTAACTGCCCTCTAGCGCAGTAGACAAACCCCGCCGCCAGTGGTGGAAACAGGCGAAATCGAGATATAGCTGTCAAAAATTAAAAAATTTTAATCCGACGATCCACAGACCGTTGTTTTTTAATGTCAGATAACACCGTGTCCCAAGTCTTACTTAAAAGATAACCCTTGTCTCTATTAATAAGATTGTCAGATAAACGAATCTCCTAGATCATTTTAATTCCCTGCATCCTAGCATCAAGTTCACCATGGAGGTGGAAAGTGATGGAAAGCTTCCGTTTCTGGATGTTCTGGTGTACAGAAAGGATGATGGGACACTGGGACACAGTGTTTATCGAAAGCCTACGCCCACGGACCGTTACCTACATTCTTCTAGCTGTCATCCATCATTCCAGCGGACGGGGGTCCTGCGGACGTTGGCGAGAAGATCTTATGCCATTTCAGATGGAGAAAGCTTGACACAAGAATTGGACCATCTTAAGATTGTGTTCAAGCAGAATGGTGGCCCCTGCATCTAGCTATTTGGACTGTGTTTTAAAAGAATCCATAGAGATTCGTTTATCTGACAATCTTATTAATAGAGACAAGGGTTATCTTTTAAGTAAGACTTGGGACCCGGTGTTATCTGACATTAAAAAACAACGGTCTGTGGTTCGATCGTCGGAATAAAATTTTTTAATTTTTGACAGCTATATCTCGATTTCGCCTGTTTCCACCACTGGCGGCGGGGTTTGTCTACTGCGCTAGAGGGCAGTTACGGCACCTTCTCGCGCACGCGTTGTGGGTCTTCTGCGGCCTAGGGGCCGCTTGCGCTGGGAAGTCAGTTCGGCGAGATCGTGCATCAGCACTCTCACCAGAAGATGGCGGCCAGTTGGACCGCGGAAATATTGTGTCATGAAGACGTAATGATCTGGCTGCATTCCCGAGAAGAATATTACATTACTCTTGTCCGTCCTCTGCTGGAATATTGCTGCGCGTGTGGGATACTTACCAGATAGGATTGACGGAGGACATCGAAAAAGTGCAAAGAAGGGGTGCTCGTTTCGTGTTATGGCTCAACAGGTGTGAGAGTGTCACTGATATGATACGCGAGTTGGGTTGGCCGTCACTGAAACTAAGGCGGTTTTCTTCGCGGCGAGATCTATTTACGAAATTTCAGTCACCAACTTCCTCTTCCGAATGCGAAAATATTTAGTTGACACCCAGCTACATAGGGAGCATGATCATCATAATAAAATAAGAGAAATCAGAGCTCCAACGGAAAGATTTAGGTGTTCCTTTTTCCCATGCGCCATTCGAAAGTGGAATGGTAGAGAAGTAGTATGAAAATATTTCGATGAATCCTCTGCCTGGCACTTAAGTGTGAATTGCAGAGTAACCATGTAGATCCGGGTAGTGGTTGGATCCCAAGCTTGGTTGATGGAATAGCCTCTGTCATGATTTAGTTCAGGTTTTCTTACTCTGATCTCCATAGCTTCTTTGATAATACAGTCCCAATATTTCGAATGCTGTGTTAGTACCTTGGTCTTGTTATAATCCATGCCGCAAAGTTCTGACAGGCAGTGTTCGGCGATTATAGACTTGTTAGGCTGTTGCAGTCTGTAACGTTCCCTGGCAGCACAAACACTATTAATAAATTGAAATGACATTTAATTGTACTATGTACGCCACTATGAAGCAATTCGTATATACTGCAATTGTTAAACAAAAAATACTATTTAATATTGTATAAAGGACGTTGGTTATTATTGTAATATTTTCTGTTATAATATTCTCGATGTATTTATTGTTGTAATATTTCTATACTCATAATGTAATTACGAAATATGTTAATATCTGCGATGAAAAAATGTAAAATATAGCCACAGAGGAAAATAATGTTGTAAGATTACAAAGAGATATTCATAATCAGCAATAGTATAAATAGCATTAGATAATATGCATTCTATGTCGTCTCCCTCGAGAGCTGAGAGAGAGAGGAACCTGTGACGTAGCTTATATGAATGAGTAGACTTCTTTTGTCTGTATCTATCTTTAGCCGCCATTAGGTGTGTAATTTTAATTATTGTTATGGTCTGAATACATTATAATTTATCAAAATTGTGTATTACTAATGTAAATTAGCTTGCCCATGTCATCTATGATATTTCTGTAAAGAATTTTCAGCACTTTTAGCGATTATCGTTGGTGTTGCAGAGCTGTGCCGCACCCGAACGATTTGCAGCGGCGGCACATTTAAAAAATTGTTCCGCTATAAAAGTAACCAAACCCGTAAATCGGGAGCAGGTAAAATTAGCAGTGAATTAGGAAATTTTTTTCTTTTACAGCGATCCTGAGGCTGACTGAATTTATTACTGGTTTTACATTTGTGCATTCATAGACGGATAGTTAACGTAGAAGTTGTTAATCTGTTGGTTCTTTCAATTTCTAAAGCAAATAACTTAAACGTATAGTGAAGTGTGTTTTGTAAATGATAATTAAACGTTCAGGTCGGCTTGGCAATATTTAACCATTTTATGCTAACAGAGACAGTCTTGTGTTCCATAGCTAACGCCGGGAAAGAATTCAGTAAATATTTAAAAACCCACTGCATCAAGAAAATACGTGCCAAGGCCTAAATACGTAAAAAATTTAATTTAAATAATTTTCAAAGTCATAAATGTTATTAATCAGTTATTTTGAATTTATCAGCATGAGAGGGTTGCTAAAGTTCACGTAATTTTAAATGTACTTAATTCTGTCTAAATGAATTTTTATTACCACACGTAAAAAAACCTGTTCTACAACAAAGTTCGTACTGAAAGAGTAAATAACAAAAATATTAAAAGCCATTTCTTCCGCATTTTCATCCATTCATTTTACGTAACTTTTTTTTTTTTTTTCATCAAAAGTCTCGTATGCCGTTGGTGTTCACGGTATGGGTCTTCAATGGTACGAATTCTCTGACCTATGTATTCCTTACCGCATTGACGTGGTATTTTGTAAACCAATGATTTACGCAAACCAAGGTCGTCCTTCACACGGCCAAGAAGTACTCTGGTTTTAGTTGGAGGGCAGAAGACGGTTTTAACTTTATATTTGCGTAAAATACGTCCAACTACCCATCCTCTTTTCCACATCCGCCAACCTCCCCCTTCCAACCTACCCACACAGAACAATAATACACCAATCCAACAGTGCAGATTGGGAAAAATATCAGGATACACTGAACCACGAACTATCCATTCCAATAATAGTTACTCACGAAGAAGACCTCCATCAGGTCACCAATTGACTTGAAACAGCCTTCAGCAAAGCAGTACAGGAAGCAGTCCCCACCAAAGTCCGTAAATACAGTATGAACTATAAATGCTATAAACGGTAAATAACAAATTTCATTGTAAAATTAGTTAAACCAACAAACTGTATTGTAATATTACCTGAAAATATTATTCTAAATTGTTAACGATCTAAAGAAAACAAGTGAAAGCAAGAAAAATGTAATAAATGTTTAAAAATAAATTGTTAAAACCTATGGCTGGAAAGGTCAAATAGCAAGCCCTATGGCAAGCCCCCTCAGGGCAGGGAATGAAAAGTTCATAAACAAAATAAAGCAAAACAAAACAGCCCTTGGCAGTACCGTTACATCAGCACACCTGATGATGGCAACAGGGTCGATTGCCGAAATATTGTGCCCTCTGTGCACTCTCACCAGGCTATTCACCCAAGATTTGTTTCATCAACAATAGATATATTCATTCTTAACATCACCAGACAAAAAATGACTAAAGAAATGACACACAAACATTTTTATGGGACAAACGCTTTCAGTGATATGCGCTCTATAGTGAACTGGATGATCAGCTGGGGATCAACACACGACAATAACCAGAACTGATCGCTTTACCTGGCTGCATACATGTGAATCCATGGTATGGCCCAAACACTAAGCTACTATCATGTATCTACACTCTACTATTCCATAAAGAAAATATGGTTCCAAAGAACTGGATGCTGAGAAGTATTACTGGAGCCCTACGCCACAGCAGTGAATACTTTAGCCTTCTGCAGGTCAGGGCGGCAACCACGTTGCGCTAGGCGACTGCAATCATGGACAGCAAAAATCTGTTATTAACGGCGCTGTCGACAAAAAATGCAAGTACGCGGTCTCGCATTCGGCTAATTCGGAATGCAGATGCTTCCCTATGAGCCTCTGAAACTCTGGTGGATTCCAATGTGCAGGTGGACCCGTTTGCTTGTCTGCCAAATCAATTTGACTCCGTGACTTGACTATGCATGACGGAATACGTCAAACGCTTAGACGGCCGACTCAAGACAAATAATTACACAGACGCATCACTCGTTGTGTACGTGATTCAAGAAGCAGAACCTCTGACGGTTCAGATAGTGACTGGCACAGGCTCTAAATGCCACATTAGCAAAGGACACAAGTGTTACTGTTTAGGTAAAGACCCGCCGTTCTTCACTAGCGAAATGCCAGTACTAGAGTGACCACTTCACTTTCTCTCAGCTTTCCTCGCCAACTCGGTAGCACGGCACATTTATATCTTACACTACTCCCACTTTAGCCCAAGCCAATTATGAGTTGGAGCCCGGCATTCGATGCTGGGAGACCGCCCCTTGCTCTGCATACACAGATATGACCAACCAGCGACTTTAAAAATTAATTGGGAGAAAGGAAAAATGATTCAGCTTCACAGCTTCTTTCCCACGCGTTTACGCCATATCTTTGCTAAAAGCATGACTGGATGGAATCACAGAACTCCAAAAAAAGATCGTTTTCTCCCCTGTTGCATTCATTTCGAACTTTCCAAAGGACGGCCATAAACTTGGTAGAAGCCTCGTGCCTTCACAAATATGATTTGTAGCAGAGCCTGGATGCTTGGGCGCCACTGACCTGTCCCACGTAAATTCGCAGAAACTCAGTCGTCTAATCAGCTTCCTGCCCAACAAGGACCCATCCTCTGCTTTATTGCTGGTCATCAATGCTCTGTCCACAGCCTACCTGGACGCGGCCGCCGACCGACTGGCGGCATCCAATGTGTCTCCACAATGAGACTGAGGAGCTGGCCAGTCCGCAAAGTTTTCACCCAGGTTCCACAGAAAAAACGCTCTCCTCGGCCCTCAGCCGCCATACGCTTTTACTGCAGTCGTTTAAATCGGCACCCTCTTCCTTTGAACACAGGTAAAGCTTACCGCTGTTCCTTCACTATAGCACACAAGCAAGAGCGTTAACAACTGCCTACCATTTCATCATATGAATGAAGTCAGATCGTATCCAGGCATAGAAATCAAGTAATAAAGATCAACTTCCCTAAGAACATTAAGCGGCATGACTTTGTATCATAAGTGGGAGTGCCCTGCTATCTCTCAACCTTTAAGTTATTATGATGTCAAAGATTTCACATGAAGTTCCACAGTTCAGCTATACAATTCTCAATAAGGAGAAACGAAACGTTCTTATAGCACAGGTCAGTATGTGGATAGAATTAAAATATTTAATTCACTCTGTTACTTTGAATCAGATACCAGCTTTTCGAAATTTCTTAAGCTATTCACTCTTCCAAGAAACAGGTTTACATTCGAAATATTTTCAATTATATTTCAGGCCACTGTTCCTTAATTTTGGAACACTGAGTTTCTTACAATATTATGAACAAAATTATATTCGGTTCACATAATATTTCGGATATGGCTCACTGCATACTAAAATAATAATATAATCAGTTTCACTTCCATACCTTTCTTTCACACTCTTTGTTACTTCTGCCAATCGATTTAAATGACAGAAATTGTACACCACTGACACAGTTTTAAAGTATACACAGATTACCCTTTCTCTGATTTTCTTCTGGGTGGGCACAGCCTGGAAAAATCGGAAGAAGGCCATTATTCCACCGGGATATATTTTGAATGATTTTGTCAAATGGTTAAAATGGCTCTGAGCACTATGGGACTTAACATCTATGGTCATCAGTCCCCTAGAACTTAGAACTACTTAAACCTAACTAACCTAAGGACAGCACACAACACCCAGCCATCACGAGGCAGAGAAAATCCCTGACCCCGCCGGGAATCGAACCCGGGAACCCGGGCGTGGGAAGCGAGAGCGCTACCGCACGAAAATGATTTTGTCCTCCACTACTGGTTTCTGCCATGTCCCATTCTCAAGTGCACCTATAGCAACAGGTTTGGAGAAATAGCTCCAGTCGCGTCAAAAAATAGCGTGTCACTTGTTTTTGCGCTTAGTGCTGTCATCAACTTTCTCCCTCTAAACCACTGGTCGTCAAAATTTTGCAGAGGAGTCAGTGTTGACGTTGTAGGGCGACGTCTTGGTCCGCATAGAATGAATGGAATGGGGAGGGGCTGGAGGATTACATAGTGACCTATTTTCCACACCTAAGAGGGTAGTGGGGCTAATGCCGTCGCAACAGGATGCCATGTTTGTTTTTCTGATTGTTGGTCATATTTTGTAGGCATCTTTACACCATAGTGTACGAATGAATACCAAGCGGCTGCAGCAAACCGTTTTCGATCGGACTGTTTCATTAGGCCAAAATAACGGAACTGAGATGCTTTTAAATAACACAATTCATTCAAAATTGTCAGAAAGTTTTTGAATGGCGGATGGTAGCTTTCTGTGTAGAAAGGTTGAGAAATTGGTTTTATCTGTTGTATTATGCGTGTTTTTAGGAAGTGGCTAGCTCTTATTAAGGTGAACATCTCGGCCACTCTTTCCGACGAGTAGTAAGGGCACTTTTCCCGATGGGACGACATGCAAGCGTAGTGATCAATAGAAGAAGCTATCAAAGTCATATAAATAACAAGGAACTATACGCTGATATTGTAAAAAATTATTACCCTCCATACAAGTGAAATATTGAGAATAATGCAAATAATTTATCTTACATCAAACGACACAAATAGAAGGAAGTTCTTACTAACGAACAAACTTCCTCTGTTAATCTCACTGCTAACAATGGCGATGCATATCAGATCTAGTCTGCCCAAAAAATGGTTCAAATGGCTCTGAGCACTATGGGACTTAACTTCTGAGGTCATCTGTCCCCTAGAAGTTAGAACTACTTAAACCTAACCAACCTAAGAACATCACACACATCCATGCCCGAGGCAGGATTCGAACCTGCGACCGTAGCGGTCGCGCGGTTCCAGACTGTAGCGTCTAGGACCTCTCGGCCACCAAGGCTGGCTGGTCTGCCCACATTACGGCATTTTCCCGTTTTAACCACTATACCTCAACTTTCCCTACCGTTCTTAAATTAACTGGTAGCTTACCGCATGTTATATTAATTAACAACAATAATTGTAATTTGAGACACTGTTACAAATGTTTTATAAATGATATGAACGTCACACCTATTTTACTCTTTGCATTATATTGCAGCAGCCTCAGTTTTAAATCATATTAATTGCTACAAACTTGCACCACATTTGAAGATGACCGTCTCTGTAATACAGATTCACGCTCTCGAGTTGTCACCATTGGACGACAAACAGTAAAATATTTCCCTTTCTCACATCCTGCTGTGGTCGCGCTATATACCACCCTTCCCCCGACGTAAATGACCAGCTTTACTTAGCACATTTCAAAACATTACTGTCTCTGCGAGTAGTTTTGCTTATTGCTGAGTAAGAAAAATTCACTCTTAAGACATTTGTTGACGTTTCTGGACTCTGCTGTTAGTTACTAGAAGCATATTGTTATGAAATACAGGTGAGAACAGCGGAGCGCGGGAAAACTTGATTCTGGCAGCATGCGGACCACGTGACGCAGTTTGACGACCCAGGTGCCTGACCTGAAAGTGCTTTCGAGAACCATAGCTTTACTGCATGCTGCGTTGGAAACTGCATTTTAGTGCAGATGGTACTGAAGATTTGGTACTGTATTGAATTGTTGTATTCACTCCAGTATGGTCTTTGTTTGGAAGTTCCGTAGACACTTAACAATGATACATCGCCATTGTTACCTGTGTGTTTCTTATAATATGAAATTGTTACATGTGATTCTATCATGTAGCATTGTCAGCTTTGGTGGTGAATTTTTCTGCTGTCTTTCGTTCATGTTGAGGTGACTGTATGCAGTTCAGTTTCTCGTTGATTTCTTTTTTATTGGTGTAGTTTGTGTGATCGTGTGTGTGTGTGTGTGTGTGTGTGTGTGTGTGTGTGTGTGTGTGTGTGTGTGGGCATATGGTTTTCGTAGTAATCTGTATTTTATCTCTCTACTCTTTGTTTACGGAAATTTTCCCATAAATTTAGTAAATATCGGTGGAGGTTGATCAGTCTAATAACTTTGTAATCCTGTCCCATTTCTGATGGCTGATGGACACGCTTTTTTAGGTATTCATCCAGAGTAACATTGAGATCCCCTGCTATACCCACAAGACAGGACACACTTTAATTTGTGGAAAGGGGCCAAAATGAGTGGCTGTCAGTTGCGCTCGAACATACACCTTTATTCATTTGACAAACATTACAAGAGTAAAGAGAACATTAAAAACAGAGCAATCCAAACATTAATTTTAGAACTTAATTCCCAGCTAAATGCGCCATGGAATCTCACGCCTCAAGGGCAAAACAACTTTAATTTAAAACCGTCTGAAGGCCAATCACTTAAGACTCCAAAAGAAGAATTTGACTTTTAAAAGGCAGAAGGCCTAATGTTGAAACATTTATCTAAATGAGGCTGAAGGCCCAAACAATCTCACACGTTAAGGGTAGAACAACTTTAACTTAAAATCGGCTAAAGGCCAATAACTTAAGGCTCGAAACAGGAATTTGAATTTTTAAAGGCAGACGGCTTTACCAAAAAATTACATTAAATCAGTCTGAAGGCCCAAACAGTCTCACGCCTTAAGGGCAAAAGAACTTCAATTTAAAATCGGCTAGAAATCATACATAAACAAACAACAAGGAAAAATAAGAAAAGGCAGCACATGAGACGGCGCTCAGAAGTTTCCAAGGGTCGGCCTGGAATTCAGACACTAACGCTCGCTTAGGTGAGACAGGCAGACGGCCCAACAATTCTCAATCTGACAGCAACACAACTAACAGACAGTCAACGGACCAAGCTACATGATAAAATCCACTCCACCCCGCCAGCACGTAACAGAGAGTGCAATGGAACAACGGAAAAGGTATCGGCGCCCACAACGAATTACACAGTCTGCTGTCAAACTTACGCCATGCTGGACCGCCACAACACGACGAGGAAATACGCTGCCTGAATGTACGTCAACGGCCAGGTCAGGTAACCGGAACGTTAACGGCCACAAGGCAGAAGATTCCGCTGGTGCACTTCTATTCCGAAATAATCAAGTTAGGTTAAACTCCGCATGAGGGAGACTAGAATTTCGCCTACTTGAGAACATACGTTGCTGCTCGCGGGAATGTCCCAACATCCCACAACGAAATTCAAACGACACAATGTGAACGGTACGCGCTGGCGGGTAGATTAAGTAAAGACTCAACTATCTTGTCCGGGATCGGTGAGCCACGGATCTCGTAGCAATGGAAACAGCCCCTCACACTCCGACCGCGAGTGGACACCGCCAGCGGCACCGGCCAGACACGCGCCACGGAGATTTCCTCGCTGCTCCACGCCAACCGACCAACTGCCCAGTCCCGGAAACGATGAAGTGACCAAATATACGTCGGTCGATGAGACGACCTACCGAACTACCAACCGGCGGTCGTCACACTCCAATCTCCCTCCGTCAGACAGTTCAGGTGTATCGCCAGCAGACAGCGAGCCTGGCTGTCGGCGCCTCACCAGCGCTCCGTCCCCATCTTCACTGCTGCTGCGTCCCCACTGCTCTGCTGGCCCGTCCCGAACTGAATGCCTGACACGCGACGACCTGGAAACACTATCAGTCGCCCCAGAGATGGTACGACAGTGCATTTATCGATACGCGCTGCTGCTGCCGCTCACGGGCAAGCAAGGCAGGAAGTTAGTTCAAATGTGTGTGAAATCTTATGGGACTTAACCCCTAAGGTTATCAATCAGTAAGCTTACACGCTACTTAACCTAAGTTATCCAAAGGACAAACACACATAGCCATGTCCGAGGGAGGACTCGAACCTCTGCCGGGATCAGCTGCACAGTCCATGACAGCAGCGCCTTAGACCGTTCGGCTAATCCTGCGCTGCTGGAAATCAGTGACGCCAGTAAGTGGAATAAGAAAACGAGGCGGCAGTACCGTCATAGAAGATGACAATAAATGGCATGAACACGAGCTGTGCACGTCTCAAACATTATTTGCACAACATTTATACTGTACTGTTTTCCCTAAATAAAGTCAAAGAAGCACTTTGTAAGTAGGCTGTTTTTGTTTCCTTATTGGCAACGTTACGTAGCGCTCTGTATGAAAATCACTGGCTGTGCTGTGTGCAGTCTGTGGCTAGTTTGCATTGTTGTCTGCCATTGTAGTGTGTGGCGGCGGTGGCTGGATGCGAACCGCGCGTAGCGTTGCGCAGTTGGAGGTGAGCTGCCAGCAGAGGTGGATGTGGGGAGAGAAATGGCGGAGTTTTGATATTTGTAAGAATGGATGTTATGAACTCTTACATATATTATGACTTTTGATGACTATTAAGGTAAATACATTGTTTGTTCTCTATCAAAATCTTTCATTTGCTAACTATGCCCATCAGTAGTTAGTGCCTTCCGTAGTTTGAATCTTTTATTTAGCTGGCAGTAGTGGCGCTCGCTGTATTGCAGTAGTTCGAGTAACGAAGATTTTTGTGAGGTAAGTGATTTGTGAAAGGTATAGGTTAATGTTAGTCAGGGCCATTCTTTTGTAGGGATTATTGAAAGTCAGATTGCGTTGCGCTAAAAATATTGTGTGTCAGTTTAAGCACAGTCATGTATAATTTTTCTAAGGGGACGTTTCATATGTCGACCCTTAGCCTAGGATACCTCACTGGAATCTTCTGATTTTTTCTTGTAGTTTATGTAATTAGTGTAGCTATTGTTTATTGCTAGCGCGTAATCATAGAGAGAATTTCATTTGTAGTTGTAGTTTTTCATTGTTGTACAGTAAAACAGTTGTGGCATGCATGTAGATTTGCACCAAGTATTTCGCAGCTGAAATTAACTAGATATTATTTTCAGTGCTATGTTAATGTGTTCTCATATTTTTTCTCTTCAAATTGTGCTTTTCTGTGTTGTCGTGTGAAATATTGTGACAATAATGGCGTGTCAAAAACGTAATACTAGTCCCCAAAGTAAACTGAGAAATGACAGTGACGACGAGCGTAGCTTACCAGCACCACTGTGTAATGAATTAACAGACATTCAAAGTTGTAATTTGGTAACTGTGCATAGGGAAATGGAGCGGGCGTCAAATAATGGTGTGAAACAGGTAGTGAACAGGGAAGTATTATCGATCGATCGGTCGGCAACAGCTCGCCTCAGGAATCGGGAATGACAGAACACAATATTGCAAATACTGTAGACTCAGGTTTTGGGTTCTCATCGTTATCTCAAATGAGTCAAGACACATTTTTCCGCTTGGCAAAGTGTGAATGTTGCCGGTGCAAATTCACTGCCGAAAAGCACTGAGGAACATGTTTCAGACCCCAGTGCATTGTTATTAAAATTGATGCAACAATTGGGACAAAAGCTTCAAAAGTTAGACACAATGGAACAAAATCTTCAAACGTTAGACACAATGGAACAACACCAGAGACAAACACAGCAACAGTTAGACACAATGGAACAAAATCTTCAAAAGCTAGACACAATGGAACAACACCAGAGACAAACACAGCTACAGTTAGACGCAATGGAACAAAATCTTCACACCACGCTTGAACAAACACGTGAAGATTTAACTACTGAGTTACATAACATCGAATCGAAATGTCAAAAAGTCTGTAATGACGTAAAAACACAAATTTGTGAGCATTTTCAACCTATTTTTTCGCGGCATGAAAATGCATTGCAGAATCACGAAGCAGCCATAAAAGAACTGCAAACAATTGTTCATGAAAATCATGAGACCTTGCAAGCTAAAATTGACTCAGATGCATCTACCGATTTGGTTACGCAACTTGCAAAAACTCAGGGAAACTTAAAGGACACAGTAGATACTCTGAAACTTGGTTCAGAAAGACGCATGGAGGAAATTAGTTCATTATCAGAGAAAGTAGTTGAACTTTCGGATCAGCTAAATAATTTATCTACGAAGGTAGATGATGATCTGAATGACATAACACCTGTAGCCTTCACTGACACTGAAGAGTATGAAGAAATTAGAAAATTCGAACAAAATCAAAATCAAATCAATACACAGTACAAAAGAGAAATCCGGGAAGTGCAAGATCAGCTGACACAGGTAATACAAGAATTACGTATTTCAGAGGACACTCGCGCCCCAATACAGGAAGAGGGACATAGAAATACGGAACAGCCACAAAATAATAACACAGCGCATTTCGGAAATTATGAAAGAAATTGGCAAGGTGCACCGAATTTTGAAATGGAACCGCCGAAACGACGTAACAATGACCGACATGCGACTCGCCGACATGATGATTTTGACTATAAGCTGTTCATTACTACACGTAAAATCAAAACATTTAAGAATTCAGGCAACGACATTCATCCACAAGCGTGGCTCCATGAATTCTCTCATTGTTATCCTCCCAACTGGTCATTAGAGCACAGATTAGAATTTATGTGTGGCTATTTAGAGAATGAACCAGCTGTAAGAATGCGATCGGTCATTCACGATTGTCACAGTGAAGGAGAATATTATCATGCCTTCCTCTTAGCATATTGGTCTCAAGCTACACAAGACCGAGTAAAACATAGCATCATAATAATGAAACATTTCAAACAATCGGAATTTTCCAGTCTTATGAAATATTTTGAAGACATGTTGCACAAGAATCAGTACCTGTCAAACCCATACAGCCCCTCAGAACTCATCCGCATTTGCTTAATCAAATAACCTGAACTTTTACGAAATATTATTTTGGCAGGACGTTGCAAAGACGACATTGAAGCTTTTCAGGGACTCTTACAAGAATTAGAAATTGACACAGACTGTCGCGGGATGCGAAAACAGGTAAACAATCACTACAGGTTACATCTGTCACAATTCCGTTACGACAGAAGCAATAATTGGACGCGACAAGTCTATTCTTACAACGCAAATCGTGAACAAAACAGAAGCCACCCATATGACAACCACTGGCAAAATAATAGTTACAGAGAAAGATAGCATTTCCGTAGTAATGAATATGACAGAGACAATCATAGAAACAGACAATTTGGCAACCAGAACTATTATTATCACGGGAGACAGAATAACTTTAGATGCAACGGTCCTGCGCGCAGTTACGATTCAGGGAGAAATTCTCCACCTCGTGACCGACAAGAAAGAAACTACGGAACCTACCGACATGACGACAGTTCGTAACGACAGACCTGAATTCCATCAGAACTGGCGGGATATAAACAGGGCAGGGCCTTCTCGGCAAGGTGAATTTGTAGAAGTTAGGTCTCCTAATCCCAATATCGACGCGCGCCAACAAAGGGACAGACAATGACTCGCACCACAGGCAGCCGCATGCGCCGGCTGGCTCAGAGAAAAATAACATAGACGCTAACCTTAAGAAAAATTCCAGTATTCTTTACCGATGTATACCACATGATAACTGCTTTGAAGTTGAAACTCTGCGCACTAGAAAGTGTAAAAAATTTCTCCACATTTCACATATAAAACCGTTTATTGAAAGATAATCTGCCTTTTAACTTTGTCTTTGCCATAAAACTCTTCACTTCACATTTCTAGTATGCTTTGTCAGACTTAAGAAACTGTTAACATGCAACAATTTTTGAAGTTAAATATCCAGTCAAGAATCAAGAGAACATATTTAGTCAGTAATTATGAATGCATTGTTATAGTGAACAGATGACACAGTGTTATTGTGCGTGTACATTCTTGCTTGTTAGTTGTATGATTACGTAACGACTGTAAGACTCAAATTCTTAGAGCGTATACTGGTACTGCTAATGATATTTTAATGCAACATTTTGGTTTACTTGAAAATACATTCTGGATTTAAAGTACTTTCTGTGAGATACCAGATGACACAGTGGTTAGTTGATGTGACAGCTACACGATTTTATCACGACGCTACTACTGAGTGACAATATACAATGTTGCTTTTGCAGTGTTTCTGTTTTATTTCTGCACAGTTTTTCTGTATTATTCTGGAAAGTAAAACATGTTTTAGTAGTAACTTTTGTGGTATAGCTACAATGAGACAGTCTTTTTCGTAGCACAACAATACGTTACATTATAGTGCTTTCTTGATCACGGTAAGGTACGTAATAACTACGGTATCCATACACAAAGCATTTCACTTTCGTTTATGATGAGGTAAGTATATTGACTTCAGCAGAACTTTGCTTACAGAGGACAATAACTACGACACTTCCACAGAATTATCTTACAGCAAGACGCGCAATTAGCGCTACAGGACACGCATTTGAGAGATTACTTTTGTACTTAAGCCATTTATTTTTCACGATTTTTGAATTACAAAGAAAGTTTTCCATGATACATTTCATTCCATTGCTGTAATCTGTAACACCTGAGGGTATAATTACATTAATCCTCAGGGGGGTACACGCTTACTTTGTGTACCATGTGTGTGGCAAGCACAAGGAGCCCTAGCTAATATGGTATTTGCTTATACAACGTTACACATCGGTACCATATTTCTCCAACACAAAATACACAGCTACCTGATTATTTAACAGAGAGACAAACATTTTTTTACTACATCCGCGACATGTTTACGTAATTACACTGTTGGATAACTTCATACTTATGAAATTGTATTTCGTCTGTACTTTGTGAACTGTTCATATGTTTTTGGAACCATTGTGATACTATGAGAGCTTTGAATGATATATTTGGTATGGGATCATGGTTTTTAAAGTACGTTTGAGGTAGATGACACTATTGAAATGAGCAGAGAATTTTGTTTTAGGTTTTGAGATTATTGGAGGAAGCTATGACGATTTTAAGAATTGACTGAGATGTTATGATATTTTTACGACGACGATATGTATTATGCTGTTGAGGTACGTTTATGATCAATAAGCTGAGAATCGTACTTTAAAGAGTTATGAAATGTGTTTACATGCGTGAATATATCACAATGCCGAAAAAAATTTTTTTTACTCTGTTATATTGATAGGGTTTGTTTCTACACATTTGCAACGCAAATTCTCGACCTGTGAAATTCTTTATATGAGACTGTCACTGTAGTGCAAACTGCTGTCGTAAATATTTCGGTAAGAAAGTTGATTGACCTGCACGTAATGCGGCGTTTCCGCCCAGCTGTGCCACCTGCCTGGAGAAAAAGCCATTAGTGTGTGCGTTTCAGCGGCACAGGTAGAAAAAAAAGGAGGCCATTATCCTCGCTATTGACATTTCTTTGTAGAAAGCATCGCAAATACGACACGCTCAAACTTGAAAACATTATTATACTTGGGAGCTCTTAATTTATGATATTTACTAAAATGCATAATGAAATGATGAGAAACATTTTACATCTATTGTCTTTCTAGTTGAGAGTTTGCTCATTTTGTTTAAAATCTAGTGTCTAGCTGCACTGCAGCATTGGTTAAAATAAAATTTATAGATGTACTAATATAAATATTTTCTGTCTACAGATCGAGTAAATAATAATTTTTTCAAAAAAATGAGGGAGCACAAAAAGACATTTACCTTCACAGGAACTGCATTCATAATTTTCTTTTCAAGTATTTGGTAATTTTTTGTAGAATTAGTTTTGTGGTGCACCACTTTAATTACATAGACATTATGATGTGAATATACATTTCCCTTGTCTGCACTGTTGTCTTTAGTGTAATATTTTTTTCTGCTTGAGCTATGTCATGTTTAGATATAAGTTATTTCATTTGCTGCTGCTGTTTGCCATGCATAGTGTTCCTGAATTTGACTTTGTGTTACTCTGCTAAGCCAGTTTTACTACGGATTTATTTTTCTTGTTTGCTGCACAGTGCCTCATATTAGTTGTAATATTGCAATTGCTTTGCCAATTTGAATTGTTTGTCATTGATGTTTGTGTTAATTGTTCTGTGCTGCTGCATTGCCTCGTCCCTTAGTTTAGCATCTGAGCTCAGTAGATTTAAGTTAGCTTAAGAGGGGGTAGACTATATAAGAGAATGAGTTATGACAAATTGGAAGATATGCATTGAGAAGCTATAAGAAAATGGTTTGGCCAAAAAAGTAGTGTACAGTGGAGAAAAACTATTTTTGAAAGAGGATATGAAGAAAAAAAGTAGGGTTTAGTGACAACAGGTTTAGGTAGGATTTTCTTGGAAATAAATGATGAGGTAAGATAATGGAAAATAAATAATGAGGTAAGAAATATGTGAACGTATAAATACAGAAAGCATGCTTGGATAGGATTTTTTTTTTGGTGGAAACAAATGTTGAAATAAGACGAAAGATCTATGGAATGAAGTTTTGGGTTGGACTGCAGTACCAAATGTTACCCTGAAAACGAACCCTGTCTTTCCTTTCGTATTATTCCGCTATGTGTTTATGTATCCTTGTGTATTTGTCTTTTTCCTGTCTTTAAGTGTTTAGCTAATAAGATTTATGTTGTAGAATTTTTCAAATACTATGTTATTTACCTTGTAAAGATGCTTAGACATTATTTATTCTGTTTTGTTTTAATGCTAATATGTGAAGTTGATGTTTCAAAAGTTATTCTGATCTTTTATATATTTACTCATGTCATAATTCCTGTAACACTGATGTATATGACTATTTCTATTCTTTTGTAAAGCCTGTTTTACTACAAATGTTATCTGTATTGTTATGTTCTTTAATGATGTATTTTGTACCTTTGTTATTGTATTCTCATGTTATAAAATTGTAATTGACACCAGTTCATCATATTATTAACTTGTAAGTTATATTTCACTGCACACGTTTCTGTTGGTTATAGTATATGGACAATATGTGAGAAGTAGGGACTGTTAGTGTTTGCACGTGTGTTAATAATTCAGCAAGGGACTGGATAACAGCATTGCTGGTTCTAAGGACAATTTCAAAAAAAACTTTGTGAGTGCACAAGTGGTGGTTTATGGACTTGCTATATTGTCTGCAAGACTCTTCGATGGTGATTGTGCACCTGCACAGTTGCAAAAGATGGCTGCTGGCCATTTCTACAAGGACTACAGTGGGTCTACACCTTTGATGACTCACCAACACCATTATTTCTACAAGGACTGCAGTGGGTCTGCACCTCTGGTGGCCCACCAATAACGTAATCTCTAACAAGACCGCAGTGGTCTGTTCTGTGATGACCTACCTACCAATATTCCTCAAAACTTCGACTGACTCTGCGGTGGGTTTGCTCTGTTGTGGGCCATTACCTGTCAGCATGTCAAGAGTCAGCACTGTCTTTCCGTTGGAAGGACAACACTACTTCTTCAAGACTGATTGGAAATCTACTACTTCTGTGTGCATTGTCTTTTACTGCTCAGACTTTGAGAATAGAAACGGCAGTTTTACTGTGATGAATGATCAGGACTGTCTTTAAGGACTGTGAGAAAATTTTAGCTTTTGACCAACATTGTATCAATAAGTGTGTTCATTTGATTTCTTTGTTATGGTAATTATGAAAAATTTTATCAAATCATTATTGGCCACTGCCCAAAACAATTTGTAAAATTTTTTGTGGGGAGCATGGGGGCTATGTAAGTAGGCTGTTTATGTTTCCTTATTGGCAACGTTACGTAGCGCTCTGTATGAAAATCACTGGCTGTGCTGTGTGCAGTCTGTGGCTAGTTTGCATTGTTGTCTGCCATTGTAGTGTGTGGCAGCGGTGGCTGGATGTGAACAGCGCGTAGCGTTGCGCAGTTGGAGGTGAGCCGCCAGCAGAGGTGGATGTGGGGAGACAAATGGCGGAGTTTTGATATTTGTAAGAATGGATGTTATGAACTCTTACGTATATTATGACTTTTGATGACTATTAAGGTAAATACATTGTTTGTTCTCTATCAAAATCTTTCATTTGCTAACTATGCCTATCAGTAGTTAGTGCCTTCCGTAGTTTGAATCTTTTATTTAGCTGGCAGTAGTGGCGCTCGCTGTATTGCAGTAGTTCGAGTAACGAAGATTTTTGTGAGGTAAGTGATTTGTGAAAGGTATAGGTTAATGTTAGTCAGGGCCATTCTTTTGTAGGGGTTATTGAAAGTCAGATTGCGTTGCGCTAAAAATATTGTGTGTCAGTTTAAGCACAGTCATGTATAATTTTTCTAAGGGGACGTTTCAACTTCAACCTCCATCTATCTCCATGTTCATCAAATCAGTACATTGGTACCGCCCATCTTAAGAGTAGGGAGAGATTGTCAACAATTTTGGGCGTGATCCTTGACGTCAGACATGAACTGATCCCGTAGAAAGGGTGACAGAGAAGAAGGGTAACTTCCTGTAACGAAATTACATCTTAGAATCAAAAGCGTTTTGCAGAATTACCATGTTAAAGTTCCACTGTACAATTTAAGTTCCTTACTGAGCACCATATGATTTTTTTTTATTTTTCAGTATCACGTAAACAACTTAAAACTGAAACAAGTTTGAATCTCCAGAATTCCATTCGTCAGTGTTCTGTAAGCCATTTCAGAGCAATTTTTTTCCGCTTCGTGTTCCACGCTGAGCTGTAAAGCGCATTCGCAGACTTTTTCGCACCAGTGCTAAATCGGCAAAGTAAGGAAATTATGCCTAGCCCGTATGTAGGCGCGTCCCTCTGGAGCCCGTCAAAGGGACTCCACAAGTGGCGGCTGCGGAGAGAACGCCCGTTGCTGTTCCTCGGCACACGACGGACCGTGGCTGGGGCGGGCGACGTCGTGGATGAAGCCACGGTGTTAATAAGCCACGGAGGCCGCGAAATGACTGAGTTTGTGGCGTCGACCCTGTTCCACACGAACAGTGAAGTTTAGCAGATGGGAACTTGCACGTTATGAGACTTTCGTAAACGGAGTGTCTAGGCATTGCGTTCATTACAGCCGACGTAATTGGATTGTAGGTAAAGCGAGCAGGGAGAGATCAATATGCTATGGAGGCCAACAACTTGTAGAGGCGCTCATGTATGTGTATGTGCGCGCATCTAACGCCTCCCATCTCCCTTTCTCCGTCACCGTCTCACTTACACACACACACACACACACACACACACACACACACACAAAGAAAATAGCAACCCCAAGGAGTTCTGTGACGTAAACGACATTTGGTACGCATATCTCTACATCTGATGTCTATTCACATTTCCAGCTTGTCGCACAAGACCGACGCTAGTAGCTCTACTTGCTTTTCCGGATTAACACTGTTCTGACTGGTTTGATGGGGCCCGCCACGCATTCCTCTGCTGTGCCCATCTCTTCATCTCAGAGAAGAACTTGCAACCTACGTCATCAATTATTTTCTAGATGTATTCCAATCTTTGTCTTCCTCTACAGTTTTTACCCTCTACATCAGACTCTAGTACCATGGAAGTTATTGCATGATGTGTTAAGTGCTGATCAATCACCATGTCTTTCCTTCTTGTCAGTGTTTTCCTTACTTTCCTTTTCTAGTCAATTGTGCGGAGAACCTCCACATTCCTCACCTTACCAGTCAATCTTTCAACATTTTTCTGTAACATGACATCTCAGATCCTTCAAGTTTCTTCTGTTTTGGTGTTCCCAATGTCCATGTTTCGCTACCATACAATGCCGTGCTCCAAACGTACACTCTCAGAATTTTCTTCCGCAAATTAAGGCCTATGTTTGATGTTAGTAGACTTCTCTTCACCAGCAATACCATTTTTGCCAGTGTTAGTCTGCTTTTGATGTCCTCTTAGCTCTACTGTCATGTGTTACTTTGCTGTCTGGGTAGCAGTATTCCTTAACTTCGTCAACTTCGTGATCACCAATCCTGATGTTAAGCTTCTCTTTATTCTCATTTCTGCTACTTCTTGTTACTTTCGTCTTTCTGATATTTACTCTGAACCCGTATACTGTATTCATAAGACTGTTATTCCTTGCAGCAGATCCTGTAATTCTTCTTCACTTCCACTGAGGATAACAATGTCATCAGCGAATTTAATCACTGATATCCTCGCACCTTGAATTCTAATTCCACAATGAGAATGCGATTCAGGTTTGATTTAAATACGCACTGTAACGGTCGTGCTGTGACACTTGAGATTGGACTTGGAGAGTTTATTTTAGTGAAGAATAGGTTTATGACGACCCAGTTCATCTCACTGAGTGTGAATTGGGTCGTGTAGTAGGGGTACAAGATGCTGTAATTTCATTTTGGGATATTACAGAAATACTTGGCAGGAACGCAACGACTGTAAGTGGTTGCTGGCAGCGGTGGTCATGAGAATGTACGGTTACACGAAGACTGAGCTCCAGACAGCCATGTGGGAGCCGGCGGGAGTGGCCGATCGGTTCTAGGCGCTTCAGTCTGGAACCGTGAGACCGCTACAATCTCTAGTTCGAATCCTGCATCGGGCATGGATGTGTGTGATGTCCTTAGGTTAGTTAGGTTTAAGTAGTTCTAAGTTCTAGGGGACTGATGACCTCAGATGTTAAGTCCCATAGTGCTCAGAGCCATTTGAACCCATGTGGCACTAACGAGAGGAAAGACCTTCGTGTGCGGCCTCCACCTCTGGCGCATCGTACTGCATTTGCAACAGCAGTCCAATCAGCTATTTGCATCAGCTGCGAATTCCACTGAACCCAACTCGCGTCCATTTGCGAATTCAGTAATTTTTCGCAAGATCGCACTGAACGGCAAGGAGGAAGTATGTTGGATTTTATAATGAATGCTGCTTCTATCTTAATGCCAGTGATGGAAATTTGTTGGTTACAAGGAACGTTGGTGATGGCCTGTAATAAACCTGTTTGTATGCTAAACTCACAGGACCTACACCCGGAGTTGTGGTCAGGGTTGCGATTTCGTATGATAGCAGGAGCACCCTGACTGCAAATTTGTACCTCAATCTGGGGTTTTTCAACGATTGCCCACATGCAGCTGTTGAAAGCCAACATGCTCTGTCTACCTGTAACCTTGGCCCGTTCAGACACCAGATCAGTGTTTAATCGAACACATATGAAACATCATAGGACGATATCTCCAGTGTCATCCACAAACAGTGTTAACAGTCCCTGTATGTACCGACCAAGTCCAACAGGCACGGAAATCCGGCACCTGTGCAGCACAATGCATACAGATTTGCACGTTTGCATTTATCATGTACCAACATTTCACATCTGGAATGGCTGCAGTGTTATCAGTTAAATATCTAGGAAAATGTATTGAAGAGATTTCACTACTTTACGTTAATTATTCTTTATTGTTGCGGTTTTTCTCCGTCGGAGAATATACACATAAACATACAAAAGCATACACCGACGTGTTCCGTTTGATATCAAGAAGTAGGGTTGAACTGAAATTGTCGAATAAATCTTTTACGAAGTTCTTGCCGAGTCGTCCTTGCCACTCTCGAGCTTTCGACAGCTTCCTCCGTTATCACAGGAAATATTCCAGTAGGTCGTAAGGTACTTAAGTCATGGAGACGTTAAAGTCAGAGAACTTCAATTTCCTGCCAGAAATAAAGTCGATGTAGCTACCTCTAAGAAACAGATACAAATGCTCAATCACCACACAGCGATCAGCCCATACCTCTCCTTCCATTCTTCAGAGCTACAACAGAGTACTGGGCTTACAAGGTATTCAATCCATTTTCCGATCGCCCACGAAAATTAAAGAGATCCTCTGTCCAGTAACACTGCCGTGGTGTTTCTAGAATTTATAAAACGGCTTGTGAATGTGGTACGTCAATACGAACGGTTTCAGGACGCTGCAGAGAACACCATTGCCCCATTACACTACACGATTTCGACAAATCTGCTGTTGCCGAACACTGTCTCGTGAACAAACATTGGCTCATGTTTTAAGAAGTGGAAATGGGTCTGCTCACTGCGATTCTGCCATCAAAGACGCCGTCTAAATCAGAATGTGTAACATCATGTCTAACCGGGATACACACATAGTGGTGCATGAAAACTGGTGCTTATTGCTGAAATGCAACAGAGAAATGAGCGAGACATATACCACCTAATGGAATCAGCTTTGCTGCCAATGTTCCCCAGTCACAGACATCGACGTAATCTCTGGTAGTACATGGAAGTACCGTGACTTCATGAGGTCTCCATGACATATTTCGACCAGTTAAAGTACCTGACAGCCTACTGAAATATCTCCAGATCATGAAGTTGGAGGAAGTACTAGAAAGCTCGAGATTGATAGATATGATGCGGCAAACACTCTATCATATATTTATTCATGAATGTCGACGCGAAAAACTACGTTCGGGTAGAACTGATAAGGTGTACCATCATGCGTGCCGTGTGAAGCCATCGTTCGAGAGCGACAATGGTGTCTAAAAGTTAAACACTACTTGGTCAAGAAGAAGATGGAAAAGAGGGTGAAGCGACGCACAAGGCTTATTGAAAGAATTTTGCTATCTTCGTCTTTACTTTTACAGCTCCAGGAATTGATAGGAATATCTCTCCAAGCAACTGTACTGTTGGCCATCCTGTCACCTTAATGAACATTTTTCTCTGTCTACATTTAGTGTTTTTGTCCCTTACAAATCTATCAAAAACTACGTGAAGGAGACATATATGTCTCAGAATAAATTCCGTGCAGTTAGCCTATATCTTTTCATCCACGAACCTGCATTTCTTCGGTTCATTTCGTACGTACATTATTTCAATATAACATCATTTAAGCAAAAAATAGATATGAAGGGACATGCACAGGTTAAGTGCCGAACGCTGTGGCCGAGTTTTTCTAGGTGCTTCAGTCTGGAATCACGCTGCTGCTATGGTCGCAGGTTCGAATCCTACCTCGGGCACGGATGTGTGTGGTGCCCTTACTTCAGTTAGGTTTAAGTAGTTCTAAGTATAGGGGACTGATGACCTCAGATGTTAAGTCCCATAGTGCTCACAGCCATTTGAACCATTTTTTGCTAGGTTGTACGAAGTTTGAATGAAAAGCAATGCCTCCATCTTCGTTAGTTGGGTTAGGATGGGAATATTTTAATAAATCAAACGCAGAAATAACCCTTAGAATGGGATCTTTAATTACCAAAATTCACTACTCCATATAATCACCAGCCAATAGGATACATTTCTGCCAATGATGAACAAGTTGTCTGAAGCCGTCACGGAAGAAGTCTACACTCTGTTTCCGCAAAAACAGTCTTACAGCTCTCTCAACGTCTTCATCAGTAGCATAATGATGTCCCCACAGATCCCTTTTCATTGTCGGGAACAGATGGAAGTCAGTGCGCTTTTATTTCAGGAGTCAGCATCTGAGGTACCCATCGCGCACAGATCTTCCGATAGCCAAGCAAAGCAATAATATGACCCCAACATTCTTGTGAAATGCGGATCGTGCTTGCACTTACTCTCTGAGTGATAGTACGATCGTCCTGAATCAGTCTGTCAACATTTTGCTTGTGAAACTCGGTGGTTGCTGTCACAGGACATTCAACTCTTTCTTTGTCACGCAGGTCAGATGTTCCCACCTCAACATCTTTAAACTTACTCGCCCGTCGTCGCACAGTACCCACATCAACATGATCACCATAAACTGCTTTCATTCTCTGATGAATCTCCTTTGCGGTGACACCTTCTGCTGTCAAGAATTCAGTGAGTGCACGTTGCTTAAATCACACTGAACGACCGTCTGCGCAGGGTTCCATACTTTACACTGCAACAACACAACCGTTCAATGCTAAGGCTTCCCAGAACTGGACCTGTAGAGAAAAGGCTACGGAACAATCCAGTACCCGCCACATACAAATGCTGCCAACTCTTGAAGAGTTACGAAGGTGGAGGCATTACTTTTCAGTCCACCGTTGTATGTACTTCTGTTTCGTGTTCTACACTCCTGGAAATTGAAATAAGAACACCGTGAATTCATTGTCCCAGGAAGGGGAAACTTTATTGACACATTCCTGGGGTCAGATACATCACATGATCACACTGACAGAACCACAGGCACATAGACACATGCAACAGAGCATGCACAATGTCGGCACTAGTACAGTGTATATCCACCTTTCGCAGCAATGCAGGCTGCTATTCTCCCATGGAGACGATCGTAGAGATGCTGGATGTAGTCCTGTGGAACGGCTTGCCATGCCATTTCCACCTGGCGCCTCAGTTGGACCAGCGTTCGTGCTGGACGTGCAGACCGCGTGAGACGACGCTTCATCCAGTCCCAAACATGCTCAATGGGGGACAGATCCGGAGATCTTGCTGGCCAGGGTAGTTGACTTACACCTTCTAGAGCACGTTGGGTGGCACGGGATACATGCGGACGTGCATTGTCCTGTTGGAACAGCAAGTTCCCTCGCCGGTCTAGGAATGGTAGAACGATGGGTTCGATGACGGTTTGGATGTACCGTGCACTATTCAGTGTCCCCTCGACGATCACCAGTGGTGTACGGCCAGTGTAGGAGATCGCTCCCCACACCATGATGCCGGGTGTTGGCCCTGTGTGCCTCGGTCGTATGCAGTCCTGATTGTGGCGCTCACCTGCACGGCGCCAAACACGCATACGACCATCATTGGCACCAAGGCAGAAGCGACTCTCATCGCTGAAGACGACACGTCTCCATTCGTCCCTCCATTCACGCCTGTCGCGACACCACTGGAGGCGGGCTGCACGATGTTGGGGCGTGAGCGGAAGACGGCCTAACGGTGTGCGGGACCGTAGCCCAGCTTCATGGAGACGGTTGCGAATGGTCCTCGCCGATACCCCAGGAGCAACAGTGTCCCTAATTTGCTGGGAAGTGGCGGTGCGGTCCCCTACGGCACTGCGTAGGATCCTACGGTCTTGGCGTGCATCCGTGCGTCGCTGCGGTCCGGTCCCAGGTCGACGGGCACGTGCACCTTCCGCCGACCACTGGCGACAACATCGATGTACTGTGGAGACCTCACGCCCCACGTGTTGAGCAATTCGGCGGTACGTCCACCCGGCCTCCCGCATGCCCACTATACGCACTCGCTCATAGTCCGTCAACTGCACATACGGTTCACGTCCACGCTGTCGCGGCATGCTACCAGTGTTAAAGACTGCGATGGAGCTCCGTATGCCACGGCAAACTGGCTGACACTGACGGCGGCGGTGCACAAATGCTGCGCAGCTAGCGCCATTCGACGGCCAAGACCGCGGTTCCTGGTGTGTCCGCTGTGCCGTGCGTGTGATCTTTGCTTGTACAGCCCTCTCGCAGTGTCCGGAGCAAGTATGGTGGGTCTGACACACCGGTGTCAATGTGTTCTTTTTTCCATTTCCAGGAGTGTATTTGCAAAACCGAGTTTAGTAATAAATTCAGTCATATACAGTTGTCAGTTTTCTTGATGAGCGATATGCCTACCTGGTACGATTTTGCCAAATTAGGTTGTCGGGCGTTTTGTTTTCCCGTGGTTTGATTCCCGCTAGTACAGCTGCCCTGTTGTTCAAGTTTCGGATAAAGAAACAAAGTCTGGTAACTTACACACCATCAAAGTCAAAATGGTTCAAATGGCTCTAAGCACTATGGGACTTAATATCTGAGGTCAGCAGTCCCCTCGATTTAGAACTACTTAAACCTAACTAACCTAAGGATATCACACACATCCATGGCCGATGCAGGATTCAAACCTGCTAGCGTAGCAGCAGCACGGTTCCGGACTGAAGCGCCTCGAACCGCTCGGTCACAGCGGCCGGCTTATAAAAGTCATTTCAGATCCCTTTCATAATGTCGAATTGCTCTTATAGCAGTAACTGGTAGTGTAATATTATATTTGTTATGGTACAGACGAACTATGATCAAAGATGGACAGGGGCTGCACCTGATGTGTACGGATTCTTGGTGAGTTGGCCACTCTCAAATAACAGATGTAAGCTGTATTGGGCACGATCGGTATACCTCAGTCTGCTGCCAAGGGTTCCAGTGGCAACGGGGCATATGAGACGAACGCTGTACACCTTTTATGGCCGGCCAGTGTGGCCGAGCGGTTCTAGGCGCTTCAGTCCGGAACCGCGCGACCGCTACGGTCGCATGTTCGAATCCTGCATCGGGCATGGATGTGTGTGATGTCCTTGCGTTAGTTAGGTTTAAGTAGTTCTAAGTTCTTGGGGACTGATGACCTCAGATGTTAAGTCCCATAGTGCTCAGAGCCATTTGAACACCTTTTATGTTGATAACGTCGCCCCAGTTGTTGTGGCGCCTTCCCATTCACTTGTCATGGCCAGTGTTACTCTGAATGGGGAATATTGATTGTATCTCTAATATATGGGCTGAGGGCGGAAGTAGATTCTGGCCACAGGGATGTCCCATTACGCAATAAAATCTTGTTTTGGATATTGCACAGTGCTGAAAGTACTTCTACGAGCATGGAAAGAAAAAATAAAAGCAAACAGAAACTAAAGAGCTGTCTTCGACTACCAGAATACCTCTCGCACATTCCGTTATGTTTCTCCTCTTCCAATGCTGCCAGTTCTAAATTCCGACTGAAATGCGTATCGCAAAAATAGGTAGAAAACCTTTAGTGGAAACGTGTTTACAGCTGTAAAAATATGTTAATATCGAACACGGTTATTATTGATTCCGAAAGTGGAAAGCGGAACAATGGTTGAAGAAAAGTGTTAAGAAAGAATCAAACATAGTCGTCTGATACTTTTACTCTCTGATGAGTAGATTTTCCACGTGAAAAGCGGGACATCTGAGAAAAACTGAGATTAAAAAAACGCTACAAAACTGGAAAATACACAAAAACAAAGTATTCTACCTATGGGACTGCATCGCTTCATTACAAATAATAAAAACTAAAGCTTAGACACACAAAAAGACGTACATTTTAACAAGACACTTATAAACATGGTTGTAATAGCACTGTGTCATATGATAACCCATTCTTTTTCCAAGAACAGATTATAATTCAAAATACTGAGAAAGTGATAGAATGATTTCCAACAAATGAAAATTAATGAGGACATCAGAAATCCGTAGACCGTTTAGTTATTGTATCAGAAACACTGTATTAACTTTCTAACTATCCAAAGAGCATTCTTTTTGATGACTCATCAATCTTCAGACTGGTTTGATGTTCTCCGCACGAATTCCTCTCCTGTGCCAACCTCTTCATCTCGGAGTAGCAATTACAACCTACGTCCTCCATTATTTGATGGATGTATTCCAATTATATTCCTCAACATTTTTTCAGTTTTTGCCCTCTACATCTCCCTGTAGTACCACGGACGTCACTCCCTGAAGGCTTAGTAAATGACCTATTATCCTGACCCTTCTCCTAGTCAGTGCTTACCACATATTCCTTTCCTCTCCGACACTACGCAATACCTCTTCATTCCTTACCTCATCAGTCCACCTAATTTTCAACGATCGTCTGTACCACCGCATTTCTACTTCTTCGACTCTCTTCCGGTTTTTCCTCAGTACATGTTTCACTGCCATACAATGCTGTGCTCCCAACGTACATTTTCAGTAATTTCGTCCTCAAATTAAGGCTTCTATTTGACGCTTGTAGCTTTATCTACGCCACGAATGAGCTTTTTATCAGCGCTAGTCTCCTTTTGATGTCCTCCCTGCTCCATCCGTCAATTTCTATTTTGGTGCCTAGGTAGCGGAGTTATTTAACGTCATCTGCTTCGTGACCATCAATCCTAATATTAATTTTCTCAGTTTTCTCATTTCTGCTACTTTTCATTACATTCGTCTTTCCTCTATTTCCTTTCAATCCATATTCTGTACTCATTAGACTGCTCATTCCATTCAGGAGATCATGTAATTCTTCTTCTCTTTCACTCGGGATAACAATGCCATTAGCGAATTTTATCATTGATATCCTATCACTTTGAATTTTAATCCCACTCCTGAACTATTCTTTTATTTCCAACACTGCATCTTCGATTTACAGATTGAACATTAGTGGCCAAGAACTACGGCCCTGTCTCTTTTTTTGTAATCAGTCTTCTTACTGGTTTGATGCGGTTTGCCACAATTTCCTCTCCTGTGCTAACCTCTTCATCTCAGAGTATCACTTGCTACTTATTTTCTGGATGTATTCCAATCTCTGTATTTCTCTACAGACTTTTCCCTCAACAGCTCCCTCTAGTACCATGGAAGTCACTCTGTCACGTCTTAACAGGTGTCCTATCATCCCGTCCCTTCTCCTTATCAGTGTTTTCCACATATTCAATTCCTCTCCGATTCTGCGCAGAACCTCCTCATTCCTTATGTTGCCAGTCCACCTAAGTTTAAACACTCGTCTGTAGCACTACATCTCAAATTCTTCGATTATCTTCTGTTCCGGTTTTCCCACAGTCCATGTTTCACTGTCATACAATGCTGTACTCCACACGTACATTCTCATAAATTTCTTCCTCAAATCAAGGCCGATATTCAGTATTAGTAGACTTCTCTTGGCCAGGAATGCCCTTTTTTCCAGTGCTAGTCTGCTTTTTGATGTCCTCCTTGCTCCGTCCGTCATTGGTTATTTTTCTGCCTAGATAACAGAATTCCTCAACTTCATCTACTTCGTGACCATCCGTCCTGATGCTAAGATTCTCGCTGTTCTCATTTCTACAACTTTCCATTATCTTAGCCTTTCTTCAATTTACTCTCAACCCATACTCTTTACTCATTAGACTGTTCATTCCGTTCATCAGATCATGCAATTCTTCTTCACTTTCACACAGGACAGCAAGGTGACCAGCGAATCGTACCACTGATATCGTTTCACCATGAATTTTAATTCCACTCCTGAACCTTTCTTTTATTTATATCATTACCTCCTCGATGTACAGATTGAACAGTAGGGTCGAAAGGCTACAGCCTTGTCTTACACCATTTTTAATACGAACGCTTCGTTCTTGGTCGTCCGCTCCTATTATTCCATGTTGGCTGTTGTACATACTGTATATGACCCGTCTCTCCCTATAGCTTACCCCTACTTTTTTCAGACTTTCGAACATCTTGCACCATTTTACACTGTCGAATACTTTTTGTAGGTCGACAAATACTATGAACGTGTCTTGATTTTTCTTTAGTCTTGCTTCCATTATTTACCGCAATGTCAGAATTGCATCTCTCGTGCCTTTACCTTTCCTAACTCCAAAATGATCATCATCTAGTGCACCCTCATTTTTCTTTTCCATTCTTCTGTGTATTATTCTTGTAAGCAACTTGGATGCATGAGCACTTGACAGTTCTTACTGTGTTCGGAATTGTGTGGATGATGCTTTTCCGAAAGTCAGATGGTATGTAGCCATTCTCATACATTCTACACACCAATGTGAATATTCGTTTTGTTTCCACTTCCACTAATGATTTTAGAAATTCTGATAGAATGTTATTATTGAATGTTATTATTTATTTGATCTCATATACTCCAAAACTATTTTAAATTTTTATTCTAATACTGGATCCTATAACCACGCAGCCTGGCTAAGTAGCGGTAGAGCTGTATATATTGACTTATATAAAAAATCTGTTTGGGCTGCGCTGAAATCCCACCGAGTGCGTCATATTTGTCTCGATCAGGTCAAGCAATTATCCCCCCCCCCCGGCGTATTTAAACACAGCTGCACGTAGGGATATATCAGTTCCTATTACGTTATTAATCGTAGCTTCAGTACATACACAACACCAATACCTCCACTGAAGTTTTTCAGTTTACTACAGCATAATAGTTCATAACAGAGCGATAATTTGTTAAAACGGCAAAGAGTATTTATGCACGCCGCGTTCTTTGGACATCAATGTCGCCGCACAGATAGTTATTACTGAGCACACAATATTTAATGGATTGAAAGAAGTTATTAACGAAGTAATAACACTGAATGCTGGTATATTGAACTATTTTGACATCCTAACATTGCCATAAGGAAGTAGTTTTTCCTATCTGGGTCGAATTAAGGATGAATACTTCAGTCCAAGATATTATGCAGGTTCAAGAGTCCATTAACTGATTTTACGAAAGTTCATTCTTTTCTCACATTTCGGTTTCAAAGTTTAGTTTCTATATCGGTCCATCATTTATAGTTTCTAACTTTGGGTAGTGTCCTGTCTTTTACTGAAAATATTCAATTTAATAGAATTTCGATTCTTTCACTATCTGGATTCTACGTGATATTCTATCTGAAGTTTCTGATTTACTTCTGACCAGTTCAGTGCGTCGTAGTGGATCGCAAATCTTTAGCGTTCCAAAAAACAGTCTAGTCGCGCCCACGTATACGAGCACACGCTGAGGTAAGACTTGCTCCGGCAAACTCTCGTAACACAGTAACAATGCATGGCTCTTTCTTAGGTATTACACACGATTCTCAAAGAGAACACATAAAGGGTATTCTTTGAGATCCTTCGTCCTACTCTTTGATTTCTAATTACGGCACTTTGCGATCTACTAGTATTTTATTTTGAAACTAATGGGATTCTATCTTTCTTATTTCTTTCTTTTTCAAAACACTAAGCTACTTGGTACTGAATTTCTTTTCTATCTACGTGCTACTATTCAAGTAACATTATTCCAAAAGGGACTTTGTTTTGCTCTTTTTTTATGAAATTTGGAACCTGATTTTTGGGAGTTTTAGGCTTTGGGGTACTATTTTTATGATCTTCATTTTTCGTCCAAAGGAAGCGGCGTTACAATCCCCTATCTCTTCTAAATCGACTCCCTGTTTCTCCTTCTATCACATCAGACAAATCTTCCCCCTCAAAGAGACATTCAGTATATGCTTTCCACCTTTCCGCTATCTCCACTGCATTGGGCATTGTAATTCCCGATGCACTCTTAATTTTACCACCCTTGCTTTTAATGTCACCGGAGATTGTTTTGACCTTCCTGTCTGCTGAGCCAGTCCTTCCACAATCATTTCTCTTTGGATGTCTTCACACTTTTCCTGCAGCCATGTCGTCTTAGGTTCCCTGCACTTCCTATTTATTTAATTCCTCAGCGTCTTGTGTTTCTGTATTCCTGAGTTTCCTGGAACATTTTTTTACTTCCTCTTTTCATCGATCAATTGAAATATTTCTTCTGTTACCCACGGTTTCTTCACTCTTACCTTCTCTGTACCTATGTTTTCCTTCCCAACTTCTGTGACGGCCCTTTTTAGAGATGTCCATTCCTCTTCAACTGTACTGCCTACCGAGCTATTCTTTGTTGCTGTATCTATAGCCTTAGAGAACTTCAACCACATCTCGTCTTTGTTTAGTACTTCTGTATCCCAATTCTTTGAGTATTGATTCTGCCTGACTAATATCTTAAACCTCAGCCTATTCTTCGTCACTACTATATTGTGATCAGAGTCAATATCTGCTCCTGGGTACGCATTACAATCTAGTATCTGATTTCGGAATCTCTGTCTGACCATGACGTAATCTAACTGAAACCTTCCAGTATCACCCGGCCTTCCCTAAGAATACCTCCTCCTCTTATGATTCTTGAACAGATTATTCGCTATTACTACCTGAAATTTATTAGAGGAGTCAATTAGTGTTTCTCCTCCCATTCCTTGTCCCAAGCTCACATTCTCCTGTAACCGTTTCTTCTACTCCTTCCCCTACTACTGCATTCCAGGCCCCCATGACTATTAGATTTCCATATCCCTTTATGTACTATATTACTCTTGCTCTCTCTCTTCATCCTAAGCTTTCGACGTCGGCGTGTGTACCTGAATTATCGTTGTCGATGTTGGTTTGCTGTCGATTTTGGTAAGAAAAATTATATCGTTGAACTCTTTACAGTAACTCACTCTCTCGTGAACTGCTAAATAGCATTCTGTAAACCTCTTTGCAATTGATTGAATAGTTTCATGGTAAAACGCTTCTTCTCATCAATCCAAAGGGAATTCACAACTGAAAATATTCTTTCGACAACAGCATATGTGGCTGGTACAGCATGAACAAATTTCACATGCGTCTCTATATTTCTACTTGAAGTACCTGTACTTTTATTGTATCGAATACATCACAGCATTTTTTATCTGTTTCCAAATTACCTTTTTCCCCTTCCTCTAATTTCTCGAGTACCTTGTTCACGCACCCCATCTCATCAAGCAATACATCTTCATCCATCTGAAATGTTGCCCAAGATCCTACTGTCTTAAAAATTTTCTAACCATTTAACTGTTCAGCCCATGGAACAGAATTCTTCAGTATTATCCAATGAAATGATTTCCGAAGTTGTAATGGAGAAGCCAATTTTCTAAACAAGACACAACAGTGTCTTCAAATAAATTGATAATCGTCTCGTATTTTTACTGAGTGAAAATGCCTTTCATTTCCAAGTTAATTGAAACTGAAGAAAAAACTGATGTTTCAGATTTGCTACATTTCCTGTTACTGATTTTCCGTTACGTACATCTAACTCCCCAGCTGATTCTGTAATTTAAATCACGGTTCTTTCCAAATTTGGATTGCATTTGAAAACATTTTCAATGGGCTTTGTATGAGATGAAGCCAAAAAAGTGACTGTGGGCTCTTAAAATCAACGTAGGACACCTATTCTTAAACGGAAAATCAGATATCAAAGTTTCATACGTATCAATAGTCTTGTAACTCCTGACAACAATGACAAGCATCCTGTTTGAATACTACCTGGAAGTTGCTTCTATTCAGTATCAAGGAAATCACAAAATGATTTCAGTTCCTCCAAACGCACAGTGAAAAATTGTATTCACTAGTGTTTCTATGTTAATGCGAAGAATGTCTGCATTTGTTTGAACTGCATTGTGTACCACATGGGCTACACAACCGACGCCTTGAATGTTCGTCTTGAGAACACTGTTCACTTTCGAATTAACATTTTCTGTTCCTGCCCTCGTGTACCCACCAAAATTGGTATTAAAGCTGTCTGCGAAAAATGCGACAATCTTGTCAACTGCTTTTTTAAATATCCAGAAAATAGATAGCTAATAATTCTGTTGTTCCTCCACCAGTGTTCTGAAGACAAACTACTTTGCACTGAATACTTTTGGCTGGAATGAAATACCTAACTAGAATCTGCACTAGCTTTAAGCTTTTGTGATTTAATGCACCAAACATCGCAGACACATACTTAGCATCTTTAAGTTCTGACTGAACTTCGCGCACTATATACGTTTACTACAATCGACTCACATTTTAAGAACATACGAATTTCTTCTGAAATAGGTGTCTGATGAGAAGAGGCATGCAGTCCATTGAACGGAGAGATGGTCATGTTTGGCGGTATGGAACACGAGCAGGCCTTCTTCCGCAGCGATACGTTTATTTCCCTCTGTTTGTAGTTTATTCGTACTTGCAAAGGAAGTTATGCTGGTTGAAGCACTCGCAGAAACTACCAATATATGTTTCTTTTTCTTTATGTGCTGTGTTATATCAGCACGTCCTCCATGTTGAAAGGAAAACACTAAACGACACAATTTACATTCTACCTTCACACGCGTGGTTCCCTTCAAGAAAGGGAACGCCTATTTCACGATTTTTCGAGAAAGAACACTTTCTTTTCCCCATATTAACGTCGAAGAGTTATTTTCACATATATCAAACAACAGACGATTGAGCGCACTAAAGGAAGCTTGTCGAACCCATCGTTGAAACTGCCACATACTTCTCATTGTTGCCTATAACAGCCCCAAGACAAGGGTTCGTTGCTTCTGCTGGAAATTTATGTAATCTAACAGTGAGTAGATAATTCATAACTAGAAATAAAATTGCTATTCGATAACGCTATAACGTTCTTTAACGAAAACTTGTTACTTTTTTGTTTCATTTCTGCAGTAGCAAATTATCGATACAAATAGCGAAGGTCACGCATAAGGCAGTGGCACTGAGCATGATGACGGGAAATATCCTCATCCCGTGACCGAAATAATTCTCCTTTGTTCCGTCTTTGCGTTCAAGACAAAGCAAGCCTCAAGGAAATGTTAAAAGAAAAGCTGTGTTTATGACACTAAACTGACACAAAAATAAATAAAAACACAATATGCTGCAAAAACAAAAGAGGTAACGTTATTGCTGATTACGAAGAACTGGACATTCGGTGTTCTGTTGAATATGTTGAGTTACACCAGGATAGAGAACGAAGAGAAAGGACAGTCCCGTTAAGAAATGGATATCTGGTTACCCTAATTTACATCATCTCCCCCCCCCCCCCCCCTTTCCGTCTATGCCTCAAGTCAAGAGCAGTATTGGCGGGACATTTGAGAGAAAACTTCGAGAATATGTCACGTAAACTTCGTGGTCATATAGTAGTGTAAGGTGGCGATCTCAGCTAACCAGCTATAGACTCAGAGAGCTGAATAATTAAGGCGGGTTGTAGAAATTGGTCTGAAAGCCTTACCCGAAAATTATCTTCAGCAGCTAATCAGAGAATCGACATGTTAAAAGAACATTCTAGTTACCAATTGTTTCGAACTTTCGACTCAGCGCTGAACAGGAAAACAGTTGTCATGAAGTCGTCGAGCAGAAGCACGAAACCATAAGCCTGTACCGCTGACGTCAGTCTGTTGTAGGATTTTCGAACCGCTTTTCATGACGCTTTGGAGAGCAAAAATCTGCTTTGTGAGATCAACTTAGGTTTCGAAAACAACGATCGTGTGAAACCCATCTCGTTCTGTTCGTTCACGAGATCAAGAAAACGGCATATACCGCTGTACAGACAGATACTGTGTCCGTGACTTTCGTAAAGCGTTCGATACAGTTTCGCACTGCCGCCTACTGAACAAAATGAGAGTTACGAAATATCGAACCAGCTACGTGGTTGGACTGAAAAGTTTCTTGCAAACATAACACAGCATGTCATTCTCAAAGGAGGGAAATCTTCAACCATATAAGTAATTTCGGGCGTCGCCAAATGGAGTGTCCTACAATCACTGAGCTAGTGAATAACATCGAAAGTTCCATGAGGTTTTTCGGGGATAGATCGTATGCAGTGAGGTCACAAAGCTAGACAAATGTAATTCAGGAAGACCTTCACATGCATGTGATTTAGAAATTTTGAGTATTATCTAACTTTCTCGGACTTGACATTTTACTGACCTCTTTATTATATATACTATCACAGATTTTACGTTTTACCAGCATTTAGTTTTTTTCTATTTGTCCCATCGTAAGTTCTATTACCTGAATAAATCGCTTTCCTACCATTAAAAACGGTTTGAGCAAATTACTCAAATTTACGAGTTTTAATTATTTTCCATGATATTCACTGCACATACAATGCGAACAATTGGATTTAAAATAACAATTCCGAAAGAAAACCAGGTAACTCCGTAAAGTTGCTGGAATTTACACACATCAAGAAAAGTTTTGCATCACCTCGGTTCCGAAAGTTCCGGAACCTCTACAGAAAATTGGAATAGAGATCAACATAAATATCATTTCCGCCCTTTTTATTGTTCATGAAAACCACACTTCGCAAGTTGTACCATCATACAGCGATGTGATGGTTCAGATTGCTGTACACACCGGTACCTCAAATACCCAGTAGCACGTCCTCTTGAACTGATGCATACCTGTATTCGTCGTAGCATACCATCCACGAGTTCATCAAGGCACTTTTGGTCCAGAGTGTCCCACTCCTCAATGGCGATTCGGCGTAGACCTCTCAGACAGGTTGGTGGGTCACGTCGTCCATAAACAGCCCTTTTCAACCTATCCCAGGCTTGTTTCATAGGGTTCATGTTTGGAGAACATGCTGGCCACTCCAGTCGAGCGATGTCGATATCCTGAAAGAAGTCATTTAGAAGATATGCACGATGGGGGAGCGAATTGTCGTCCATGAAGACATATGCCTCGCCAATATGCTGCCGATGGGATGGCACTATCGGTCGGAGGTTGACATTCACCAGTATTTTGAGTTGGGTTTCTCCAGACTTTGAAAAGTCCCCTTTGAACAATTATAAAGGACTGTGCTTATCCTGACACACAATATTTTTAGCGCAACGCAATCTGAATTTCAATAATCCCTACAAAAGAATGGCCCTGACTAACATTAAACTATACCTTTCACAAATCACTTACCTCACAAAAATCTTCGTTACTCAAGCTACTGCAATACAGCGAGCGCCACTACTGCCAGCTAAATAAAAGATTCAAACTACGGAAGGCACTAACTACTGATAGGCATAGTTAGCAAATGAAAGATTTTAATAGAGAACAAACAATGTATTTACCTTCATAGTGTTGAAAACTCATAATATACATAGCAGTTCATGACATCCAGTCTTACAAATTTCAAAACTCCGCCATTTCTCTCCCCACATCCACCACTGCTGGTGGCTCACCTCCAACTGCGCAACGCTACGCGCTGTTAAGAGCCACCTGCCCAACACTACAATGGCAGACAACAATGCAAACTAGCCACAGACTGCACACAGCACAGCCAGTGATTTTCATACAGAGCGCTACGTGGCGTTACCAATATAAGAACATAAACAGCCTACTTACAACTTTTATCTGCCTTCTTCATTCTTGTTCCTATAGAAAGGCTTTCCAAAGGGTTGTTGTTAAAAGTAAGGAAAGGGGTGGTTTTTGCCAATGGCCTGGGCAGTGGCTGTGGTATCTTATTGTGTCCATTAGGTGTCCTGCAGTGTGGGTTTCAGCTTAACATTGGGAAGGGCGTTGCTGTTGGAACATTCTCCTTGCCTCAGAATTGCATTTCGTAGCTCAGGTCTGGAAATTACTTGTGTACAATTACTAGTGTAGGTGTTAGTGGCTTGTTTATTCGCTTTGGATATCAATAATTCGTACATTTTCACGAAACTCTGTCGTGTGACATATTGATTTAACCAGAATTGTTTCAGGAATTCAATGTAAGGTGTGTTATTTGTTTGGCACCTTACGGTTCTGCTGTGCACAACTTTTATTCTACTGTGGTAAAGAGTCAGCTTAACCAATCACAGTCGAGATATCTGTAGATGGGATCTGTAGAGCGTAAGTGATAGTGTAATCTTGCATTGTGAATGCGGAAAAATAAGTAAATTTAAGGCTAATAGAGGAGGAAGCAAGGGAACATGCACTGATCGCAAAACTGCCAGGAGTACAAAGCGTGTGTGACAAATAGAATAATAACTAAAATAGTAATTAGCAGCATAGTAAGTAAGATTGGATGTGGCATGTAACCCATGTGCACATGTCACCAGTAGTTTTGATTACAAACTTCATGTACTTTCTCTACAAATGTTAAGTGCAATATATAACTCGTGTAAGGTCAATCTGGGGGACCATATCTTGTTCATAGATTGGGGTAATTTATTGTATTGGCCATATACAGGCATGTTAGTGCAAGCCTCAGAGGTGTATTACAGAAGTGCTGATAACAGGAAAATGTGGGATGTTGTCAATATAATAATTCAAAAGCGCCATTGGAATGTTGCGCCATTGGAATGACACTCCACAGACACACGCTGCGAGGGCCAGCCAGATTTCCCCACTGGTAATGGCAGGGATGGTTTAGTATATGTGACTAGTAATGGTGCATATGTCCTACAAGATATGCACTGCCGACTGTTAGTATTGAATATTCTGAAACGAAATTTTTCTCAGTTTCGCAGATCTCGCAGGGCGACAGGGCTATGTTAAACAAAACTGGTACATGGAGCTACCAGTTGAAGTTCATGACCACAGCAGGACAAGTGCCCTATGCATCAAGTCTGTTCTGGACTTAGTGCCACAGTGCAGAAAGCCATCCCAGGTCTATTACAGCAATATGGCCGATTCTTGCTCAGAGCGCAGAGGGTCATTCTCCACACACGCCAGCTTACTATCGCCATGACATAAAAGGCATCGCATCGCGGTTAGCATCCTCTGCTGTGACGGGGCCGAGTCGCCACCCAGGACTGCAGCAGATGCGCCATAGTGAAGTATACACGCCGCTGGGTCTGATCCGCGTGGCCGGCTTATGCTCCAGGCTACCAATGCATTACAGAGGCTCCACGTCAACCATCGCGCTGCATGCAGCATTCAAGCACCCAGCCCAGCAGGAATTAGCGGCCAACTGGCCACTGATCCAGTGTACTGTGCAGCGCAGAAACTCAAATACAGAACCTGCTACCTTTTGTAGCTGCCTTTCTCAAGAGTTTCCTAGGCTCCCATCTCGCCTCCATTACTGGCTCACACCATCGTGATTCATAGCTGCCCATCCCTGCACTGGTGGAGCTATACTAGTGTTAATCAACTTTTGGTGTGACTAAGACATGCTGTGAGCTACATTCTGGGTCACATATTACTGACATCTGAGATTCTCACTTCATTTTTGTGTCTAACACTAACTCAATAAATGGTCGATTTTAGGTAATGCGTGGGTTGCATATTCGTGAATATCTTTATGCAAAATCCATCCATTAGCAATTTTTAGTCTCTGGTGTTCACAAAAATGAATAAGTCTTCGGCCACTTTTATTCAAAAAAGGTTTTGCACTACATTCTACCACTTGGTATCCTTGTCTATTTTCGTTTAATTTTTAACAGCCCTTTTCCGATATCTTGTTGTGAAATGCTGCGTTTTGCGTATTTTTATTGCTGGTATGCTGGAAACCCGTTTCCTCAACCATCAACCTGGAGAACCAGGTGATTTTCTGACTGCTTGTTCTTCCCTTTCAATGGTTGTCTTTCTAGAGAGAGCAATTTTCTTTTGCAAATGTCCACTGAATGCAGTTTCCTTCATAATGTTACTCCGAAACTCTTTGACAAGGACCTATATTCCTGTAATTCTACGCGTCTTCCTGTCAATTTACCGTCCTACGCTGATTAGATGCTACATACTGCTACACACGTACCCCCCCCCTCCCCCCACTGACATGACTCTCGCCAGTGATGGAGGGTTACAGGACTAGCTGACAGCCGTTATACTCCATCTATAGCACTCTAAAGCGAAAAGCGAGTGCGTTTAAGATGCTGTGCGCTTTTAAGATGCTGAATGACATTTTTCCCTTTGAGAGTAATACTGTCGTACGAAAATAGTTTATGACATACAGACTCACATTGATTTACACCGTTTTCAATGGGGAATTCATTGATTTCCTCAATAGTGCTCGCCAAACGCGTTGGGTGTTTTGTGTAAGTTTTGACATAGCGCTGTTCTACACGTTGTGTTGTAGGACGTACGTTTTTTTTTCATACCTCTTTCGTTGACTCAATTTAATTTCAATCATAATAAGTTATTGCCCGTTTTCAATTCTGTGGAGTAATACTGATGCCCAGAGAGAGCGTAAGCGTAACCTGCGTTTTACTTTTGATGTTAAGCACCCTTTCTGATCAGTATGTCCTACCTTAGTGCCGGTTCATTGTAACGCCTAAGTATGTGCGTTTAGCTGAGTTGTTGGACAGATTTCTGTTCTGCCTTCGTGAGGGAAAACAGGCAGACTGCATTAGCTTTCATGAAGCAATAGGAGCACCAAATGCCACATTTCCGTGTGGCCTACGTGACTCAGTCAGCCTGCGCCGATGTCGAAACGTACATCCCGCCAAATTCTCAACCGATTCGTTGCATTGGTACGTCCGATTACTTGGGAGAAGCTTCTAGGAATGTCTGGTAGTTTTCTCTCTGGAGAAAAGCACCCAATTGAATGTACGAGCTTTTCTTGGAATCTGTTTGGCCTGTACCACCGCGCAAAGAAGCGTGACAAAATGCTAATCGGTGAGGACTACGAAAAAAAAAAAAAGTAATTTCCATAGTTGAATGGTTGAAATAGAGAAAGATTTAGCGTTATACTTCGGTACGTATCAGACCTTGAATCACAGTTATGCAATGTTGGGAGGCATTTTATAAGCGATTACGTGTTCTGAGGACACGACCCAATACCAGCCACTAACAAGGGGACGCCACGACGTTTGGAACGCGGATTTACTACAAACTTCGTACACTCGTAGTACTCCATTAAGACAACAAAATGTGTAAGCAGTAGCGCGTACTTCTCAAGCGTTATTGAGATAATCGCAAGATAATTTCGGTCGTCAAAATATATACCTGCACGTGGCCATCTTTACAGTGAAGCACCGGTAGCTGAGTGGTTACGGTACGGTAGCTCGGCGTGTTCGGTCAGAGGGTTTGCTGCCCTCCGTAATAAAAAAAACTGAGTTAATCGATCAACAATGAACTTAAACGGGTGTCTTACGACTTCCGCCCCGAGCAGATGCAACGACTGAGAGTGAACAAAAAGAAAAAAGAATTTCCAGAATGAGATTTTCACTCTGCAGCGGAGTGTGCGCTGATATGAAACTTCCTGGCAGATTAAAACACTGTGCCAGACCGAGACTCGAACTCGGGACCTTTGCCTTTCGCGGGCAAGTGCTCTACCATCTGAGCTACCGAAGCACGACTCACAACCGGTCCTCACAGCTTTACTTCTGCCAGTATCTCGTCTCCTACCTTCCAAACTTTACAGAAGCTCTCCTGCGCGAAAGGCAAAGGTCCCGAGTTCGAGTCTCGGTCGGGCACACAGTTTTAATCTGCCAGGTAGTTTCAAAAAAGAAATTGGTTAGCGTTCAAGCTCCGTAATAGCTGGGTCGCTGGATCGAGTCCCGCTCGTCAGTTTTTTTGTTTTTTTTTCTAACACATTTTCTTTACTATTTGTATTACAGTTTATGTAATGGGAAAAATACGTGTAATCGAATGAACTTTTATTAAATTTACTATGTTATTTGGCAGTCTACAAATTTTTATTATCACAAGTAATATAATATTCATAACTACCGACTAGTAAACGACCAAACGCATAATGTGATACTGAATATGATTGCTTGTCCGTGTCTTCAAAAATTTTCGTATTTAACCGAAAGAGAACGAGAAATTGCTTCTTGTGAAGACGATAGTAAAATACACTCCATACTGCATGACCAACGATCAGCGCCGATATTTAAGGAATTGGTGCGTTATGCATGATTTGCTTCCAAATTATCGGCTGAATGGCTCTGAGCACTATATGGGATCAGTCCCCTAGACTTAGAACTACTTAAACCTAAATAACCTAAGGACATCACAAACATCCATGCCCGAGGCAGGATTCGAACCTGCGACCGTAGCGGTCGAGACTGAAGCGCCTAAAACCTCACTGCCACACCGGCCGGCTATCGGCTGGTAGAGACGTTTTTGAAAATGTTAACGAGGTAGGTTTTTCCACGGAAAACCTCAAAGGACATTGCGTGTGCGGAAACATAGCATTTATTCAATGCATCTGGTGCCGTTTAACTTCGTTTTTCATGTTTTTACGAAAAATACCATCCCGCAACTTGTACTCGTAATGTCGAAAGCGACCATTAATTGTAGATCTTTCGAAAGCCGTCTGTGCCGGTCAAAACTTGGAGGTAAGAAGTCGTCTTGGGTATAAGGGATTTCGCAAATCATGGACAAGCATACATTTTCAGTATCACTTTATGCGTTTGGCCGTTTAAGAGTAGGAAGTTATGAATACTATATTATTTGTGACTGCCAAATAACATTGTAAATTTAATAAAATTTCATCCGATTACACGTATTTTTCCTATTACATCAATTGTAATATAAACAGTAAAGAAAATGACTGTGTTAGAAAAAAAAAGTAACGAGCGGGACTCGATCCAGCGACCCAGCGATTACGGAGCTTGAACGCTTACCACTTTTTTTATTGTTCTCATTTTGTTCGTTGCATTTGTTCCGTGCGGAAGCCCCAGGACACCCATTCAAGTTCAGTGTTGAGCCGTTGACTCAGTTTTTTGTTACAGAGGGCAGCCAACCCTCTGACCCAACACGCTGAGCTACCGTGCCGGCAACCACTCGGCTGCCGGTGCCTCACGGTAAAAATTGTCACGCATAGGTGTACATATTTAACGACCGAAATTATCTTGCGATTTTCTCAATAACGATTGAGAAGTACGCGCTACTGCTTACACATTTTGTTCTCCTAATGGAGTACTACGAGTGTACGAGGTCTGCAGTAAATCTGCGTTCCAAACATCGTGGCCTCCCCTTGAAAGACAGTGACGACAAATGTAGAATTGATTGAAACTATGTGTCTGATCGAGTCGGAACTTGTCAACTTTGCCTTTGTTGTCCTAATGGAGTACTACGAGTGTACAAAGTCTGCAGTAAATCTGCGTTCCAAACGTCGTGGCCTCCGCTTGAAAGACTGCGACGATAAATGTAGAATTGATTGAAACTATGTGTCTGATCGAGGCGGAACTTGTGAACTTTGGTGATTGCCCTACCCCCGTCTACCTCACAGCTCCATTTACGGCAGCACCTTTTCACGTACCTCCTGGACCTCACAGTACTTCAGCACACTGAAACAGCATTCCTGAAAGAACGGGTACAGCAGAGTAATGGCTAAGATATGGACTGTGGGATTGTTTCCTTATAGAATTTTCAGCCTGCAGCGTAGTGTACGCTCATCTGAAATGTTGGCACATTAAAACTGTGTGGCGGTGCGAGACGCGCATCTGAAACCTTTTCCTGAAGCAGGTAAGTGCTCTACCAACAGCTCCACTTGTGGCAATATCTCTACTCCAACCATCTAAAATAAAAGTTCTCCTGCACACTTTGCGAGAATAGTAGTCATGGCAGAATCTTGCCCATAGTCATGGCCATCGTAACAGGACTGAAATTTCATTTAGAGCCCCAGACAGTCATACATTTTTATCTGCAAGAAATTTCAACTCAGCCCACACTCGGCTGCAGACGGAAAGTTCATTCTACAATATAGGACATGTGAAAATCATATAACCAGTACCGTCGCATGCACCATAACTAAGCGTTGTAAATAATAATATTACCCAATATTACATACTGATGAGGCAGGAATAATGAATGTTTTTTTATTTTTTTTAATTTGAAGTGTTGGAAAGACAATGATTTTATGCGTACTATAGCTGTTTGGTTCTCAGAGCTGAGATAAAGATCCAAAGTTCAAAATGGTTCAAATGGCTCTGAGCACTATGGGACTCAACTGCTGTGGTTATCAATCCCCTAGAACTTAGAACTACTTAAACCTAACTAACCTAAGGACATCACACACAACCATGCCCGAGGCAGGATTCGAACCTGCGACCGTAGCAGTCGCACGGTTCCGGACTGCGCGCCTAGAACCGCGAGACCACCGCGGCCGGCTAAAGATCCAAGATTATACTGACTTATGTTAATGCCATCTTGACAGATAAATGGCGTACATCCTCTCCTCCCCCCGACGGCAAACGTCATACGGACACCACAGGGCAGGCTATTCACTTTAGTTAGACGGCGGCTGGCACATGTGTACTGTGACACCATCTCGTAAAATACACTCCTGGAAATGGAAAAAAGAACACATTGACACCGGTGTGTCAGACCCACGATACTTGCTCCGGACACTGCGAGAGGGCTGTACAAGCAATGATCACACGCACGGCACAGCGGACACACCAGGAACCGCGGTGTTGGCCGTCGGACGGCGCTAGCTGCGCAGCATTTGTGCACCGCCGCCGTCAGTGTCAGCCAGTTTGCCGTGGCATACGGAGCTCCATCGCAGTCTTTAACACTGGTAGCATGCCGCGACAGCGTGGACGTGAACCGTATGTGCAGTTGACGGACTTTGAGCGAGGGCGTATAGTGGGCATGCGGGAGGCCGGGTGGACGTACCGCCGAATTGCTCAACACGTGGGGCGTGAGGTCTCCACAGTACATCGATGTTGTCGCCAGTGGTCGGCGGAAGGTGCACGTGCCCGTCGACCTGGGACCGGACCGCAGCGACGCACGGATGCACGCCAAGACCGTAGGATCCTACGCAGTGCCGTAGGGGACCGCACCGCCACTTCCCAGCAAATTAGGGACACTGTTGCTCCTGGGGTATCGGCGAGGACCATTCGCAACCGTCTCCATGAAGCTGGGCTACGGTCCCGCACACCGTTAGGCCGTCTTCCGCTCACGCCCCAACATCGTGCAGCCCGCCTCCAGTGGTGTCGCGACAGGCGTGAATGGAGGGACGAATGGAGACGTGTCGTCTTCAGCGATGAGAGTCGCTCCTGCCTTGGTGCCAATGATGGTCGTATGCGTGTTTGGCGCCGTGCAGGTGAGCGCCACAATCAGGACTGCATACGACCGAGGCACACAGGGCCAACACCCGGCATCATGGTGTGGGGAGCGATCTCCTACACTGGCCGTACACCACTGGTGATCGTCGAGGGGACACTGAATAGTGCACGGTACATCCAAACCGTCATCGAACCCATCGTTCTACCATTCCTAGACCGGCAAGGGAACTTGCTGTTCCAACAGGACAATGCACGTCCGCATGTATCCCGTGCCACCCAACGTGCTCTAGAAGGTGTAAGTCAACTACCCTGGCCAGCAAGATCTCCGGATCTGTCCCCCATTGAGCATGTTTGGGACTGGATAAAGCGTCGTCTCACGCGGTCTGCACGTCCAGCACGAACGCTGGTCCGACTGAGGCGCCAGGTGGAAATGGCATGGCAAGCCGTTCCACAGGACTACATCCAGCATCTCTACGATCGTCTCCATGGGAGAATAGCAGCCTGCATTGCTGCGAAAGATGGATATACACTGCACTAGTGCCGACATTGTGCATGCTCTGTTGCCTGTGTCTATGTGCCTGTGGTTCTGTCAGTGTGATCATGTGATGTATCTGACCCCAGGAATGTGTCAATAAAGTTTCCCCTTCCTGGGACAATGAATTCACGGTGTTCTTATTTCAATTTCCAGGAGTGTACATATTATTAGCGGTTCAGCTTCTACAACCCCGTTTATAGTGAGTTTTTAGTAAATAAATACAGCCATAATAAATAACAGAAATGTCACCGTAGAAGTCTTCAACAAGGAGACAGCACTTTCCTTAGTATCTGCAGCAATATTTCCTAAGGGCCTGCCTTGTATTCAGTTCGCTAGCTTGTTTCTGCAGTGTCACAAACTGAAGTGTTTCCATAAAGACAGAAGCTATATTGGGCGACGGGTTCGTTCACTCACTCTTCACTTGCTGATAAGCAAACCTCTCTCAAAGCATTTTAAGCGATAATCCATTTCACAGTACCTCTTCCCAAGTGAGTTTCTCTACGTCTTGGACATTCACAAGGGATCATTAAAGATACAAGTTCTATCTCAGCCTTGGGTGGCTAGTCGGAAATCACTCAAGTAAACTTGTATCCGATAAATGTACATAATTTTTCTACTGTATTGTAATGCCACCATTTGTATGTTATGGACCATGCAACAAATTTCTCGACCCCAGCCCAACCTTCCAGAAAACCCAAGGTTTTCTGTTTGTAAAACCAATTTTAAGACCACTACGTATATATCTTTTATCCATTTATTTGCAGCGTTTACTATGGCTAGTCAAGAAAAATTTAAATTGGAAACAACATTATGCTTGTCAATAATAACTGAAGATAGGCCTCTCCTGGAAATAAGTGAAGATGTAAGAGTGAATATATCAAACACGTTGAGTATTTTGAATGCAAGGCCCCAAATGCAAAGACCTAGTGTCTTTCTCTCACAGAGTCTGGTAATTTGTTTGTTGTGGGACAGAAAATACAATTTAAACACTACCACCTTCTTTAATAAAAATTTAACACTTTTTAATACTTCATAAAAATGAGAATACTGGACCTTCACCCCTTAACTTAATTAAAGATTAATCTTACTTTTGGTATTTTATGACTACAAAAGAAGATCTGGTTAACGTCATTAAGCTGTTTTTCATTTCGAACACTTGACTGGACACCAACTGTAAGGCTCGATACTTTTATTTACCTTTGGTAGACCAGTTCCCATCCGGAATACACATACTCTGAAACCTTGCTAATCTTCACCGAAGCAAAAGTTTGAGTTTCACTTAAAGATGTTCACACCACTTCAGCTCAGAGTAGTGCTACTTTACTATCTACCCACAGCGCAGAGTTAAATATTTTACACGGCTATAAAAAGTTTAATATCCATTAACGCGCTTGTCTCTCTGCTTTTTACTACGTCAGCCGTCTGCTGCCCATCGGAGGTTCCCCATTTTTATCTTAAACCGTCTACGTGCCGGAAATTTAATTTCTCATTCTTCTGCAACAGTTGTCTTCAGCGATAGTAAAAAAGTGAGCGTTTCGAAACCAACCACCTTTTAATATAATTAAATTTCACCAGTGTGAATGGCGCGTTTGTGAATATGCACTTGGAATCAACTCCATTCAGGGACAAAAATTATGTATGTATGAATTGAGTACATTACATCTGAGGAGGCCTAAAGTCGGTATGCCTTGATTAATTAACACCACAGTTGAAATCAAGCTTCAGTGTGTGGAGCTGCGTTTTGTGAATGTGCGTAATTAACTGGACAACCTTTATACTTGGGGAACAATACGTAGCCTTTTCCTCACCTATTAAAATAGTAAGTATGCGGAACATTAACATCAAATACAAATGAATTAGTTTACTTTTATTCCCGTTTTCTGTGGACAGTATTTATGTCAACTCGCTATGATGTGGAACATGTCGGAAGATTCAAAATTAGATCAATTTTGTCAGCAGAAACTTGGGTGCCTGATGGTTATTTACTTAACCGGATTTTTTTAAATCTATGATATAATTTAATAAATGCTAACTATAAATTCACCTGTGGAATAAAGATAAGTTCCTTTCGTTTTACAAACTCAAAATTTCTGAAGGCACCGGTAATTCACAGAACGGTAGTAAAGTATTTTAATGACTTCTTACCTCACTCTTTTCTGTGCAAGACTAATGTTACGTTGTGCACAAATGAAAACATTTAGTTTCTAGTGTTAACTGAGGTGGTAGCCAAAATTTCAGAGGATTCGTGTGAACTTTTCAGCCTTATATTTGTCCTCTAGCCATACCTGCTTTCCTAATTCTAACTCTATGTCAATATCGATCTTAATATATCCGTTTTCATTTTTTAATGTTTCATTTGTTGTGTTATTATATTTTGTATTTTCGTCAGTTAAATTCAATATGTTGTATGTTATCGAAGGATTTCTACTGGCCTTTGTCTTTATCCGTGTTTGATCCATTGCTGCCTTCACTATTTCATCTCTCAATCTTCCCCAGTCTTCTTTTGTTGTATTTTCTCCCCAGTTTCTTTCAATCAATATATAATGCTCCTTGTGGATCTCTCGACAACCTCTGGTTCTTTCAAGTTCTCCAAGTGCCGTCACATTAATTTCCTAACTTTCTGAAATTTCTTATGTTCATTCTCCAGTTTATAGCATACGCAACCTTGGAAACTTTATACTGTTTAGAACCTGTTCGCAAAGCCTCTGTCTTACCATTATATAATTTCACTAAAAACTAACGGCGCCTCCAGGACTCTTCTGCGTATACAACATTCCTCCTTGATTCTTAAACCAAGTAACTGCATTGATTAAATTATGCTCTGTGAAATATTATTCTTTACCTCCAGTCCATGTTCTTCTACTACTGAATTCCAGTCTCCCATTGAAATTTAATTTTAGTCTCCCTTCAAATATCGAGTTTCTTCAGAGCCAGTAGCATACATACTTGTACTACTGTGGTGGAAATTACCATCCTCTCTGTACTCGCTATTATAATACATTGACTACGATTTTAACTATAGCTTACTTGCATCATTATTTCCTTATTCATTATTAGACCTTCTCTGTAACTACCAGTACCTTATTTTGTACTTATAACCCTGAACAGATGTGGTCATTAATCCTGTTATTTATCGCCATCTCGCTTCACCGATTCCCTCTTCATCGAAATTAAGCTTATTTATTTAATTTTTTATATTATCTTGTCTACTCCTATCCCCATTCAGGAAACTGACATACCATGCTCCGACTTATATATAAAATCTAAATTTCATATGTGTGGATTCTGATAAAATGCTCTCAAGCTTCTAGCCACGTCAGAGGGTCACAAAACCCTGTTCCTCGCCCGAATATTTCTCGGGCATTGTCACTTGGTGATGACAGCATGTGCTTGTGCGAATGAGGCAAATGTATGCAGGTACAAGAGCTGTCACATAGACTGGAAATAAAAACTTGTCTAGTTTGGATGTTTCGATACAGCTACAAAAAGAGATAAAAATGCAAATTACGATATACAGGGTTGTTCAAAATGAATATACGAATTACAAAGTATTATTTTGTCCAAACTATCGATCGCTGCGCCTCGGCTCGGCTATTGGAAAAACGAATACATACACTGGTTTATATTAACAGCCGTTAGATGTCAGTTGGTTTCTGTTCTGCTTGATAACCATCATACGAGTTGCGACAATAAAGTAATGAGATTGATTTACTTTGCAAGATGTGGCAACCCTGCAGGCTTGCGTAGGCACAATATCTTTGACTTTGGTCTATAAGCTGCTTCTATTCCAAGCGGCACATCGATGCAACTGCTCAATCGTGAGTTGTGCAGTAATAAGTTAACACGTGTTTCTGTGTCTCGTCACGGAAATGTAACCGCATAATATTGCGCAACGGTATGCTATTTCTTTTTGAGTTAAATTGGGTGAAAACGCGACGACAACTTACGGTAAGCTTCAGAAGGCTTTTGGAGAGGAGGTTATGTCGAGAGCTCAAGTTTTTCGTTGGCATGAAATGTTTAGTGAAGGCAGAACGAATGTTGAAGGTGAAGACTATGAAACGTCCCCTTTTGAACAATATACACGACTGTCCTTAACCTGACACACAATATTTATAGCGCAACGCAATCTGACTTTCCACACACAATATTTTGTTAACGCAACGCAATCTGACTTTCAAAATTCTCTACAAGAGAATGGCCCTGACTAACATTAACCTGTACTTTTCAGAAATCACTTACCTCACAAAAATCTTGGTTACTCCCACTACTGCAATACAGCAAGCGCCACTACTGCCAGCTAAATAAAAGATTCAAACTATGGAAGGCACTAACTACTGATAGGGATAGTTAGCAAATGAAAGATATTAATAGAGAACAAACAATGTATTTACCTTGATATCATGACAAATTACAAAACTCCGCCATCTCTCTCCCCACATCCACCACTGCTGGCGGCTCACCTCCAACTGCCCAACGCTACGCGCTGTTCACAGCCAGCTGCCTAACACTACAATGGTTGAGTATTACAACAATGCAAAGCAGCCACAGACTGCACACGGCACAGCCGGTGATTTTCATACAGAGGTGGCGTTACTAATAAAAAACCTAAACAGCCTACTTACATAGCCCCCATGCTCCCCACAAAAAATTTTACAAATTGGTTTGGGCAGTGCCCAATACAGATTTGAAAAAATTTTTCATAATTACAATAACTAAGAAATCAAATGCACACACTTATTGATACAATGTTGGTCAAAAGCTAAAGTTTTCTCACAGTCCATAAAGACAGTCCTGATCATTCATCACATTGCAGTGTTTTTCTCAAAGTCTGAGCAGTAAAAGAAAATGCACACGGAAGTAGTGGATTTCCATGCAGTCTTGAAGAAGTATCGTTGTCCTTCCAACGGAAAGACAGTGCTGACTCTTGACATGCAGGCAAGTAATGGGTCACAACAGAGCAAACCCACAGCGTAGTCTATCGAAGTTTTGAAGAGTATTGGTGGGTAGGTCATCACAGAGCAGACCCACTGTAGTCCTGGTAGAGATTACGGTATTGGTGGGCCACCAGAGGTGCAGACCCACTGCAGTCCTTGTAGAAATAATGGTATTGGTGGGCCATCAAAGATGCAGACCCACTGTAGTCCTTGTAGAGACGATGGTACTGGTGGGCCACCAGAGGCGCAGACCCACTGTAGTCCTTGTAGAGATGGCCAGCAGCCATCTGTTGTGACTGTGCAGGTACACAATCACCATTGAAGAGTCTTGCGGATAATATAACAAGTCCATAACCACCACTTGTGCACTCACAAAGTTGTTGGAATTGTCCTTAGAACAAGCAATGCTGTTATCCAGTCCCTTGCTGAATTATTAACACACGTGCAAACACTAACAGTCCCTACTCCTCACATATTGTCCATATACTATGACCAATAGAAACGTGTGCAGTGAAATGTAACTTACAAGTTACTTAATTTGATGACCTGGTGTCAATTACAATTTTATAACATAAGAATACAATTACAAAGGTACAAAATACATCATTAAAAACATAATAGTAGAGATAACATTCGTAGTAATAGGGGCTTTACAAAAGAATAGAAATAAACATATACATCAGTGTTACAAAAATAATGACATAAGTACATACATAAAGATCAGAACAACTTTTGAAACATCAACATCACACATGAGCATTAAAACAGAACAGATAAATGTCTAAACATCTTTACAAAGAAAATAACATATTATTAATGCAAATTATATTTGGGGATCACAGTATTCCTCATCATAGTGAATGTAGCTTAGTATTAGAAAAATTCTACAACATAAGTATTATCAGATATACATATAAATACAGGAAAAACATAAATACACAAGGGAACACAAACACATAGTGGGATAACACAAGGAAAGGACAGGGTTTCTTTTACTGCAGTATGTTGCAAACAAAACTTTCTTTACTTCTCGGAGATCTCCCTTCGTTCCTCATTATTTCCAAAAAGTCCTATCAATACCTGCTTTCTCTACTCTGTTCATAGTTCTTTCAAAATAATTACGGATCATTGTACAATACTCATTTTGGCCCAAAACGTTTTCATATACCTTCAATGCATTTCTTTCCATTCATCACAACTAGTTTCTTATATAGTCTACCCCCTCTTAAGCTAACTTAAATCTACTGAGCTCAGATACTAAACTAAGGGACGAGGCAATGCAGCATCACATAAAACAATTAATATAAACAGCAATGAAAAAAAAACGCAGATTTGCGAAGCAAGCAGCATTAAGAAATTAGCAAAGCAATTGTAATATTACAACTAATCTAAGGCAATGTGCAGCAAACAATAAAATTAAATCATTAGTAAAACTGGCTTAACAGAATAATACAAAGTCAAATTCAATAACACTATGCCTGGCAAACAGCAGAAGCAAAAGCAATAAATTATATCTAAACATGACAACGCTCAAGCAGAAAAATATTACAGTAAAGACAACAATGCAGATAAGGGAAATGTATAATCACATCTTAATGTCTATGTAATTAAAGTGGTGCACCACAACAACTTATTGTAAAAAAAATATTACCATGTACTTGAAAAGAAAATTATGTGTGCAGTAACTGTTACTAGTCCCTTCTTATTGTTCTTTCCATTCCAAGAGCTCCTTTTTCGAAGAATGTGGGTCATAAAGTAATTATTTAATAGATCTGTTGACAGAAAGTGTTCACATTAGCAAATGAATTTTTTTTTATGAAACCAATGCTGCAACACAGCTGGAAACTAGATATCAAATGAAATAAGCAACTATGTACAAAGTAAAGCATAAAATAATCATTCAGTAGTCATGTGACATTTCATAAGTTAGAAATTCTCTCAACTCTCGTAGAAAGACGCTTGTCGTAATCAGGTGTATAGACATAAAAATATTTCTCGTCATTTGATTAGGCATCCAGCGTAATCATATGTTTTCAAGTTCGACCGTGTCATTTTTACGATGCTTTCTACAAAGGAATGTCAGAAGCGAGGTTAACGGCTTCCCCTTTTTTTTTTTCTACCTGTGCCGCTGGAAGGCTAATGGCTTTTTTTTTTTTTCGGGCGGCTGTCGGCCTGGTGGGTGCCCGCGACGCATTACGTGCAGGTGGTCACTTAACTTTCGTACGGAAATATTTACGACAGCAGTTTGCGCTACAGTGGCAGTCTGATATAAAAATGTTTCACAGGTCAAGAATTAGTGTTGCAAATCTGTAGAAACAAAATCCTATAAATGTAAGTGTCCAAAAAAAATATTCGTCAGCATTGTGATACATTCACGCATTTACACACATTTCATAACTCTTAAAGTACGATTCTTGGTTTCCAACAACCTTTTCCACAAATCAGACTGCCCTAATCACTATTCATTACTCCTTACCTTATTACACATATACAAATTCGTCGACGCTTCTTCAATATTTCCTGTTAATAAATACGTAGCATAATCAAATAACTCATATAGCATCAGCTTCTTGACCATAAACATACCTCAGCAGCATAATACACATCGTCGTCGTAAAAATAACATCGTAACACCTCAGTCAAATCTCAAAATCGTCGTAGCTTCCTGAATATTTTAAAACCTAAAAGTAATTCTCTGCTCATTTCAAAAGTGTCATCTACCTCAAACGCACCTTAAAATCATGCTCCCTTACCAAATATATCATTCAAAGCTCTCATAGTATCACAATGGTTCCGAAAAAATTTGAACAGTTTACAAAGTCCAGACAAAATACAGTTTCATAAGTGTGAAGTTATCCAACTGTGTAATTGTGTAAACATGTGTCACTGATGTAGTAAAAAAAATGTTTGTTTCTCTGTCAAATAATCAGATAGCTGTGTAATTCTGTGTTAGAGAAATATGGTACCGATGTGTAAAGTTGTATAAGCAAATACCATATTAGCTAGGGCTCCTTGTGCGTGCCAAACACATGGTACACAAAGTAAGCGTGTACCCCCCTGAGGATAAATGTAATTATACCCTCAGGTGTTACAAATTACAGCAATGGAATGAAATGTATGACGGAAAACTTTCTTTGCAATTTAAAAATCTTAAAAAATAAATGTTTGAAGTACAAAATTAATCACTCAAATACGTGTCCTGTAGCGCTAAATGTGCGTCTTGTTGCAACATAATCTCTGTGGCAGTGTCGTAGTTATCGTCTTCCGAAAGCTAAGTTCTGCAGTAGTCAATGTACTTACCTCATGATAAACAAAAGTGAAATGCTTTGCGTATAGATATCTTAGTTATTACGCTTATTGCCGTGATGAGGAAAGTACTGTACTGTAACGTATTGTTGTGCTACGAAAAAGGCTGTCTCATTGTTGCTATACCACAAAAGTTACTACTAAAACATGTTTTAATTTCTTGAATAATGCCGAAAAACTGTGCAGATATAAAACAGATACACCGCAAAAGCAACATTGTAAATTGTCACTCATTAGTAACGTCGTGATAAAATCCTGTAGGTGTCACATAAACTAACCACTGTGTCATCTAGTATCTCTCAGAAAGCACTTTAAATCCAGAATGTATTTTCAAATAAACCAAAATGTTGCATTAAAATCTCAAGTTAAAAAAGCACATTATCTCTCAATAAACGGTGTTACATGTGAAATGTGGTGTAAACCTTTGCTCTTCCTAGTACGCAGAGTTTCAACTTTAACGCAATTATCAAGTGGTATACGTCGGTAAAGAATACTGGAATTTTTCTCAAGGTTAGCGTCTGTGTTATTTTTCTCGGAGCCAGCGGGCGCACGCGGCTGCCTGCTGTGCGAGTCATTGTCTGTTTCTTTGCTGGCGCGCGTCGTTATTCGGATTAGGAGACCGAACTTCTACAAATTCGCCTTGCCGAGAGGGCCCAGCTCTGTTATAATCCCGCCAGTTCTGATGAAATGCAGGTCTGTCGTTATGTCGGTAGTTTACATAGTTTCTTGTTTGTCGGTCATGTGGTGGAGAATTTCTCCCGGAATCGTAACTGCGCGCTGAACTGTTGCGTCTGAAAGTATTCTGTCTCCCTTGATAATAATAGTTCTGGTTACCATATTGTCTGTTTCTAAGGTAATCTCTGTGATAGTCATTACCGCGGAAAGGTGATCTTTCCCTGTAATTATTACTACTCTGCCAACGGTTGTTATACGGGTGGTGTCTGTTTCGGTCACGATTTACGTTATAAGAATAGCCTTGTCGTGTATTATTTCTGTCATCGCGGAATTGTGACAGATGTGATCTGTAATTGTTGTGCTCGTGCGTTCCGCGATTGTCAGTGTCAATTTCCAGTTCTTGTAAGAGTCCCTGAAATGCTTCAATGTCGTCTTTGCAACGTCCTGCTAAAATAATATGCCGTAAATGTTCAGGTAATTTCATTAAGCAAATGCGGATGAGTTCTGAAGGGCTGTATGGGTTTGAAAGATACTGATTCTTATGCAACATGTCTTCAAAATATTTCACAAGACTGGAGAATTCAGATTGTTCGAAATGTTTCATCATTATGATGCCATGTTTTACTCGGTCTTGTGTGGCTTGAGACCAATATGCTGAGAGGAAGGCATGGTAAAATTCTCCTTCACTATGACAATCGTGAATGACCGAACGCATTCTTACAGCTGGTTCATTCTCTAAATAGCCACACATAAATTCTAATCTGTGTTCTAACGACCAGTTAGGGGGAAAACAATGAGAGAATTGATGGAGCCACGCTTGTGGATGAATGTCGTTGGCAGAATTTTTAAACGTTTTGAATTTACGTGTAGTAATGAACAGCTTATAGTCAAAGTCATCATGTCGGCGAGTCGCATATCGGTCATTATTACGTCGTTTCGGCGGTTCCATCTCAAAATTCGGTGTGCCTTGCCAATTTCTGTCATAATTTCCGAAGTGTCCTGTGTTATTATTTTGTGGCTGTTCCATATTGCTAAGTCCCTCTTCCCGTATTGGGGCGCGAGTGTCCTCCGAAATACGTAATTCTTGTACTACCTGTGTCAGCTGATCTTGTACTTCGCGGATTTCTCTTTGGTGTTGCGTATTAATTTGATTCTGATTTTGTTTGAATTTCCTAATTTGTTCGCACTCTTCTGTGTCATTAAAGACTACCGGTTTTGTGTCAGTCAGATTATCATCTACCTTCGTAGATAAATTATTTAGCTGATCCGAAAGTTCAACTACTTTCTCTGATAATGTACTAATTTCCTCCATGTGTCTTTCTACTGTGTCTTTTAAGTTTTCCTGGGTTTTTGCAAGTTGCGTAACCGAATCGGCTGATGCAACTGAGTCAAATTTAGCTTGCAAGGTCTCATGATTTTCATGAACAGTAGTTTGCAGTTCTTTTATGGCTACTTCGTGATTCTGTAGTGCATTTTCATGCCGCGAAAAAATAGGTTGGAAATGCTCACAAATTTGTGTTTTTACGTCGTTACAGACTTTTTGACATTTCGATTCAATGTGATGTAACTCATTAGTTAAATCCTCACGTGTTTGTTCAAGAGTTTGCTCCAATGAGTCTAACTTTTGAAGCTGTTGCTGTGTTTGACTCTGATTTTGTTCCATTTGTTTCTGATTTTGTTCCATTTGTTTCTGATTTTGTTCGATTGTGTCTAATTTTTGAAGATTTTGTCCCATTTGTTTCTGATTTTGTTCGAGCGTTGTGTCTAACTTTTGAAGCTTTTGTTGTGTTTGTCCCATTTGTTGTATTAATTGTAATAACAATGCACTGGTGTCTGGAACATGTTCCTCAGTGCTTTTCGGCAGTGAATTTGCACCGGAAACATTCACATTTTGACAAGCAGAAAATGTGTCTTGACTCATTTGAGAAAACGGTGAGGACCCAAATCCTGAATTCACAGCATTTGCGAGATTGTTTCCTGTCGTTTCGGATTCCTGAGGCGAGCTGTCGCCGACCGATCGATCGATAATGCTTCCCTGTTCTCTAATTGTTTCGCTGTCTACACCATTGTTTGCAGCCCGCTCCATTTCCCTATGCACAGCTACCAAATTATTACTTTGAACATCTGTTAATTCATTACACAGTGGTGCTGGCAAGCTACGCTCGTCGTCACTATTATTTCTCAGTTTGCTTTGGAGCCTAGTGTTACGTTTTTCACACGCCATTATTGTCACAGTATTTCACACGACAACACAGAAAAACACAATTTGAAGAGCAAAAATAAGAAAACACATTAACATAGCACTGAAAATATTATCTAGTTAATTGCAAGCGCAGCTGCGAAATACTTGCTGCAAATCTACATGCATGCCACAACTGTTTTACTGTACAACAATGAAAAACTACAACTACAAAGGAAATTCTCTCTATAATTATGCGCTAGCAATAAACAAAATCTACACTAATTACACAAACTACAAGGAAAAAATCAGAAGATTCCAGTGAGGTATCCTGGCAGGGTCGCCATATGAAACGTCCCCTTTTGAACAATATACACGACTGTCCTTAACCTGACACACAATATTTATAGCGCAACGCAATCTGACTTTCCACACACAATATTTTGTTAACGCAACGCAATCTGACTTTCAAAATTCTCTACAAGAGAATGGCCCTGACTAACATTAACCTGTACTTTTCAGAAATCACTTACCTCACAAAAATCTTGGTTACTCCCACTACTGCAATACAGCAAGCGCCACTACTGCCAGCTAAATAAAAGATTCAAACTATGGAAGGCACTAACTACTGATAGGGATAGTTAGCAAATGAAAGATATTAATAGAGAACAAACAATGTATTTACCTTGATATCATGACAAATTACAAAACTCCGCCCTCTCTCTCCCCACATCCACCACTGCTGGCGGCTCACCTCCAACTGCCCAACGCTACGCGCTGTTCACAGCCAGCTGCCTAACACTACAATGGTTGAGTATTACAACAATGCAAAGCAGCCACAGACTGCACACGGCACAGCCGGTGATTTTCATACAGAGGTGGCGTTACTAATAAAAAACCTAAACAGCCTACTTACAACTACAGTGGACGATGATCAACCTAACAGACAGATGTCAACTTGGCCAGGGTGCGTGAACTCGTACAATCTGATCGAAGATTATTCGTGGAAATGATTGCCGAAGAACTGAACATCAATTGAGAAACGGTTCGTCTAGTAATAACTCAAGATCTTGGTATAACAAAGATTTGTGCCAAAATGATCCCCAAAAATCTCACACCACAACAGCGAGAAACACGGAAAAAAGTGGCAGCCGATCTGTTAGAGCAAACGAAAATCAATCCAGAATTGTTGAGCCATGTTATCACTGGTGATGAAAGTTGATTTTTTCAGTACAATCCAGGGACAAAACTCCAAATTTTGCAATGGTGCTCAAAGGAATTACCCAGGCCAAAAAAAATTTCGCATGTCAAATTCGAAAGTGCTTGTGTGCTTCTTTGATTCCATGGGAATTGTTGATAAGGAGTGGGTGCCTCCTGGACAAACAGATAACCAATGTTGCTACAAAGGAATTTCAGAAAGACTTCGTAAAAGTGTTCTTCGTGTCCGTGCCAACATTACTGGTAATAGGATTCTAGATCACGACTGTGCGCCATCCCATACTGCTCTGTCAGTACAGCAATTTTTAACCTAAAAAAAAATTCAGTACTACCACAGCCACCTTATTCACCGGATATCTCCCCATGCGACTTTTTTCTACTTCCAAGAGTCAAAATGGCGGTCAAGGGACACCATTTTCAAACAACACAAGATGTCCAAAAAGCTGTGACGTGTGTCTTGGAAGATATTACAGAAGATGAGTTACAGAAATGTTACCATCAATGGTAGAAGCGCTGGAAAAAGTGTGTGCAATCAGAAGGGAAGTACTTTGAAGGAGACAACATTAAACTTGACTAAAACGGCAAGCAAAATTTTTTTTTCACATAAATCTCATTGCTTTATTGTCGCACACTGTATGGTCGCACAAAGTATATTTAAAATGGCTACTCTGCAGCAAAAATCATTTTGTGTTATCGAGTTTGAGAAGTGCAATTCCATGATTACAGTGAAGAGATGTATCAGGCTGAGGTGCCAAATTGATCCTCCGAATGGGTGGGAACATTCGCAGATGTTATCGACAGTTTCTAGATACAGGAGGTGTATGTAAAGGAAAGAGTCCTGGCCGCCCTCGTGTTTCTGAAGAAAATGTGGCACGAATTCAAACGTAGTGCTTCAAAATCAGCTCAACGTGCTAGTCGAGAGTTACACTGCCTACAACAACAATTTGGCGTGTTTTGAGACGTCGGTTGGTTATGAAGCCGTATAAGTGACAGCTGTTACAGGCTCTTCATCCTGATGACAAACGCAAACATGTGGCATTGACAATGATAACACTTTCACACAACGCATCATTTTCAATGATGAAGCGATATTCTATGTTAGTGGTCAGGTAAACAAACACAATGTTCTAATTCAGACATGCAGCTATTGAACACCTACGAGATTTGCCCAAAGTCACTGTGTTCTGTGCGTTATCCCGACCATCTGTTTACGGCCCATTCTTCTTTGATGGAAACACGGTTAACGGTCAGCAGTATCTCTCTGTGTTACAAAAGTGTTTGTTTCATAGGCTGCAAGAAGACAACTTCATTTTTCAACAAGACGGGACACCCCCCTCACTGGAGTCGCCAAGTGTGTGAATATCTGAATGAAACTCTAAATAACCCTTTGAATGGTTGTCAAGGATTTGGCGACTTAGCATGTCTCAGATGGGTTCCACGGTCAGCAGACTTCACACCCTCTGACTTAAATACAACGTTTATGTACCACCACTCGCACAGAACCTGGAAGAGTTGAAAAACCGGGTAAGTGCTATCATATCATCGGTGACGAAGGCCATGCTTGCCTGAGTAGGGGGGGAATTTGTGTCTTCTTCTTCTTTTTATGACGCCTTGTCCCGCACTTTCCGCAAGGTCGGCGTGGTTACAATCGGATTTTTCAACGTTAATTTGAAGGGGTGGCCAGATGCCCTTCCTGCCGACATACCGTACCTCCCGGAATGAAATCAGTGACTACCAGTTTTCTGCGTCTAGTGTACATCATGAGATAGTGCGAATATGTTTCAAAAGTCTGTGGGTCGTGTAACTGAGGAGAGACGTGGGGACCAGCTCGGTATTCACCTATTGGGATGTGGAAAACCGCCTAAAAACCACATCCAGGCTGGGCAGCACAACGGCCCTATTCGTTAATCTGCCAGGCGGATGCGATACGGGGCCGGCGTGCCTACCTGAGTCCAGGAAGCAGCGCATTAGCGCTCTCAGGTAACCCGTTGGCTCTATGGGAGGAATTTGAGTATCTGTGTGATATTGTTCGTGTCGCTGATGGAGGACATACTGAACATCTGTAAACTGAACTTGACAGGTTCGTAAATATGTGTGCAAAGTTTCATATTCGTATGTCTTAAAGTTTAATAAATATATGCATTCAAAATACGTATATTCTTTTTGAAACGCGTTGTAGTTATGATGTGATTTACAAGAGATAGCGCCATCAAGTAACTCCGTGGAAGGTTCATGATGAAGCTCTAGCACTCTGAGGCCTTACCTAGAGGCGTAGGTCTCCCAGTCAGAATCCGCCAGGAGTCGATACCTCAATGGGTAGAGGTCATCGCTGGTCGGAATACGCTGACTGGTCAGGAGTGTACACTGTGGAACAGTCGTCGTAACTGCCGGGCGGAAGTCTAAAATTACGACGGGCGTTTAGTAAATACAGCAACACATTTCTTCGGTTGAAAAAATTCGTAATTTTTTATGGGATGTCGGGAAATAATCCCACATAAGCCCCATATAATTTCATGAAGTTCCGACAGGTGGTGGCGGTATACGTAGCGATCAAAACGGCCTGTGTATCGGAGGTGCGTTCTAAGAAGAGAGCTGTGCATGAGTTTCTTTCAGTGGAAAGTAAGGACATCGCAGATATTCATATGCGTTTGCAGATCGTCTACGGAGACATGGCAGCGGACAGTAGCATGGTGAGTAGTTGGGAGCGTCGTCTGTAATCATCGCAGCGAGGTCGCATAAACCCGGCCGATGTCCCTCGTGCCAGTCAGCCGCACACAGCTGTGACTCCTGCAAAATTGAAACGTATGGACACTCTCTCGTTCTAGGTGATCGAAGTATCACAAGCATACATCCCGCTGCTCAACTGGATGTCTCTTTTGTTAGTGTCGACACACACGTCCACCGCTCGGGGTACTCAAAGTTCTGTCTCCTCTAGGATCCTCGCCGACTAGCAGAAGATCAACGAAGTTGCCACACTAGTGGGACTAGTAAAGCTAGGGAGTTAGGAAACCTATAAAATCTGAAAACGGAAACACAAAGTCTCAATCTACATGTTGTGGAAGTAATTACGGTTAAACGTAAAGGAGATAAGGATATCTGGTCAGAATCTGGTCAAGGATCAAGAGAGCCGGAGGTTTACTTGGGAAAGGCCCAGACGTATGGGAAGATTCCATCTGGATCACATCACGGTCAGACAGAAGTTCCGAAATTAGATATTGCATTGTAAGGCGTATCCAGTTGCAGTTACAGTGACAGTAACGATGAAGAGCATATTGAATTTTTAGAAAATCGTCCGGAAGAACCAGTGCGGAAGGAACTAGGATACTGAAGTACCTTAGAATGCTGAGACGCATCTGATAATGGGATAAGGAATATCTTTTCAGGTGAAGAGGAATGGACATTTCTAAAAAGGGTAATCATAGACGTCTGGCAGCTTGAAATAGGTACATGGAAGGTAACTACGATGAAACATTGAGTAACAGGTGAAAGAAGGTGGAAAGCAATGTTCAGGAAGTACAGAAATATAAATCACTTAGGAATGAAACAATTTAGCAGCAAAAGTTTAGCAAACAGATTAGCAGTAAGACGAAACAGCTGCAGGAAATTTGTGAAGAATTAGAGAAATAGTAACGTCTGGAGGGCTGACGCAATAGAAAAGTGAAAGCAAACTTTTGTGAAATTAAAGCAAGTTAGGGACTGTTAACAGTGCAGTGGAAATTCCACTGTTGAACATGGTGGAGGGCGCGGTTAAGCGGAAAGAGTACACAGAAGGGGGAGGACTTGCCTGACAACGTGACAGAAGAAGAATTGAAGTTGACGTGGAAGACATAGAGCATCGAATATTAGAATTTAAAAGAGTTCTGTAAGACTTGAGATGAAATAGCGGAGAACATTCCATCGTAAATTCTGAAGTGGCCGCCAAACGACTATTCAGGTTAGTGTGTAGAACTTATTACAATGGTGACACACCATCAGACTTGCCGAATAATATCATACAGATAATCCTGAAAATAGCAGGGGCAGGTAAGTGCAAGAACTGCCGCAGAATCAGCTCAACAGCTCCTGCATCTGAGCTGTGGACAAGAATAGCATGGAGTATGGTAAATAAAACTGAGGATGTGTCAGATGTTGATCAGTTTGGCGTTTTGCGACTCATAATGAAAGAAAGAATCAAGAAAAATCATGAGACGCGCAAAGGATATGTCGACCTAAAATAAGGGCTAGACAATGTAAAATGTTGCTAGGTGTTAGAAATCCTGAGAAAAATATAAGTAAGCTATATGGAATAACGGGTAATGTACAGTATCTATAAGAACCAAGAGTGAATAAGACTGGGAGACCAAGAACGAAGTGTTCGGATTAAAAAGGCTGTAATACAGGGATGCAGTCTTTCGCCGCTATCATTCAATTTATACGTTGAAGAAACAAAGACGAAAATAAAGGAAAGATTCAAGAGTCCGATCGAAATTAAGTGTGAAACATTATCAGTGATGAGATCTGCTAATGACATTGCTGTAGTTTGGCGAAAATGCATAAGAATTACTGGATTGTCGAATGGAATGATCAGTCTGATGAGTACAGACGATGTACTGACAGTAAACCCGATAAAAACAAAATAATGAGAAGTAACAAAATTGATAATTAGCGAGAAAATTAGTATTATAATTAATTATGGCAAAGTAGGAGTAGGTAAGAAATTCTGTTGCCTTCGATGCAAAATAACCTGTCACAGACGAATCAAGGAGAAGATGAGAAGCAAACAAAGACAGACATAGGGGTCATTTCTGACCTGAAAACGTCTACTGGTATCCGACATAGGCCTTTATTTGGGGAAGAAAGTTATGTGAAAGTATATCTGGAGTACAGCATTGTATGGTACTGAGTCATGGAAACTGGTGCAGGAGAGAATCGAAGCGTTTGAAACGTGGCTTTACATAAGAATGTTAGTAATGAGATGGAACGTTAAAACGAGGAATTAGGAAGCTTTCCAAAGAATCGGTGAAGAAAGGAAGACAAGTGACAAGAAGAGATATGATTGCAGAACATGTGTTAAGTCGTCAGGGAATCACCTACATGCTACCAGAAGGAGCTGTAGAGTGCAAAAACTGTAAGGGAAGATAGAGACTGGAGATATCCAGCAAATAATTAAGGACGTAGGATGCAAGTGTTACACTGAGGTGAAGAGGTTGGGGGAGGAGAGGAATTTGTAGCGGCCCTCATTAAACCACTCAGAAGACTGATGATTAAAATAAATCCTAATCAGATTTTAATTAAGTTAATTTTAAATGAGGGTGGAGCATATGAATGTAATAAGCTCTGCTAGGGAGAGAATGGTGTGGAGGAAGCATGCATTTTAATATGTTTCTGCCCTCAATGTGGATATTTTTAACATGTCTCTGCCGTCAACGTGAATAGTTAACTTTCTTTTCTCAGCAAGATCTGTAGGTGACACTGAGAATCTTCATCACTCTGTAAAAAAGGTTGTTTGAACGTCATTAGTAATTGTTTTATTCACTCATTAGTTCATGGTCTAATAGAACAAATACAAAAAGTATCACTTGTGTTTCGATAATTTGAAAAGAGAAGTTATCAAAGAAGTAACTTTTTTGTTCAAAAGTTTTTTTTTTTTTTTTTTTTTTTTGTTCAGATGGGTATAGTGCCACAGCCTTTTATGGCAGAATGGTGTCACAGACAGTGGCGAGGCTAATTAATGACGACAGCGGCAACCAATCGACAGTCAACACTTGATAATGGCCGATCGAAAGAGTGCAAGCTTTTAGCCACTTGAAGCTGATGGTAGCTCGAGAACATTTTAACAGGATATACTGCCGTGAAACCATGCTTTAGAACATATGTAGAATTTTACAATGAAGACTTTCACGACCGGATGGTTGGTAATTCTTCCGGGTTATATGGCCGTGGTCCATATGGTCTATATCTGGTGTCATAGATTTACTTTCACGGATGCTACGTACTCGTGATTTTGCTTTCGTTACATCCTGTCGAAATGCATGTGTCACTTCGGGACTGTTGGTGTTGTGTATTAGTATGCAACAAGATGCTATGTATTGATTGCAATTTCTACGTTCTCCACTGTTAACACCTTGTTATTATTTATTGTTTTTAATATCTTATCTCATATTTTGTAAGCCACAGATCTGATTATAGACCTCTCTAGAAACGCATCATCTCACGATAAATTATTTTATTTTACCGATAAAAACGCTTGTTTTACCATGTAATTGTAGACTAGTAAATTTCCGTAACCTTTCCAACAAGTTAAATAATCACTAGATTTTGGACGAGTGCTCGTTCACCATTATCAAATGGTTGAAGTTACCACGTAACGTGTATCCACAGGACATGTGGCCTGTAATTGAAGAAGTGTCATGATGATCTCTCCATTGGCAAAAGATTCCGAAATAGTCCCCCATTCGGATCTCCGGGAGGGGACTGCCAAGGGGGAGGTTACCATGAGAAAAAGATTGAATAATCAACGAAAGGATAACGTTCTACGAGTCGGGGCGTGGAATGTCAGAAGCTTGAACGTGGTAGGGAAACTATAAAATCTGAAAAGGGAAATGCAAAGGCTAAATCTAGATATAGTAGGGGTCAGTGAAGTGAAGTGGAAGGAAGACAAGGATTTCTGGTCAGATGAGTATCGGGTAATATCAACAGCAGCAGAAAATGGTATAACGGGTGTAGGATTCGTTATGAATAGGAAGGTAGGGCAGAGGGTGTGTTACTGTGAACAGTTCAGTGACTGGGTTGTTCTAATCAGAATCGACAGCAGACCAACACCGACAACGATAGTTCAGGTATACATGCCGACGTCGCAAGCTGAATATGAACAGATAGAGAAAGTGTATGAGGATATTGAAAGGGTAATGCAGTATGTAAAGGGGGACGAAAATCGAATAGTCATGGGCGACTGGAATGCAGTTGTAGGGGAAGGAGTAGAAGAAAAGGTTACTGGAGAATATGGGCTTGGGACAAGGAATGAAAGAGGAGAAAGACTAACTGGGTTCTGTAACAAGTTTCAGCTAGTAATAGCGAATACCCCGTTCAAGAATCACAAGAGGAGGAGGTATACTTGGAAAAGGCCGGGAGATACGGGAAGATTTCAATTAGATTACATCATGGTCAGACAGAGATTCCGAAATCAGATACTGGATTGTAAGGCGTACCCAGGAGCAGATATACACTCAAATCACAATATAGTAGTGATGAAGAGTAGGCTGAAGTTCAAGACATTAGTCAGGAAGAATCAATACGCAAAGAAGTGGGATACGGAAGTACTAAGGAATGACGAGATACGTTTGAAGTTCTCTAACGCTATAGATACAGCAATAATGAAAAGCGCAGTAGGCAGTAAAGTTGAAGAGGAATGGACATCTCTAAAATGGGCCATCACAGAAGTTGGGAAGGAAAACATAGGTACAATGAAGGTGGCTGCGAAGAAACCATGGGTAACAGAAGAAATACTTCAGTTGATTGATGAAAGGAGGAAGTACAAACATGTTCCGGGAAAATCAGGAATACAGAAGTACAAGTCGCTGAGGAATGAAATAAATAGGAAGTGCAGGGAAGCTAAGACGAAATGGCTACAGGAAAAATGTGAAGACATCGAAAAAGATATGATTGTCGGAAGGGCAGACTCAGCATACAGGAAAGTCAAAACAACCTTTGGTGACATTAAAAGCAACGGTGGTAGCATTAAGAGTGCAACGGGAATTCCACTGTTAAATGCAGAGGAGAGAGCAGATAGGTGGAAAGAATACACTGAAAGCCTCTATGAGCGTGAAGATTTGTCTGACGTGATAGAAGAAGAAACAGGAGTCGATTTAGAAGAGATAGGGGACCCAGTATTAGAATCGGAATTTAAAAGAGCTTTGGAGGACTTGTGGTCAAATAAGGCAGAAGGGATAGATAACATTCCATCAGAATTTCTAAAATCATTGGGGGAAGTGGCAACAAAACGAGTGTTCACGTTGATGTGTAGAATATATGAGTCTGGCGACATACAATCTGACTTTCCGAAAAGCATCATCCACACAATTCCGAAGACGGCAAGAGCTGACAAGTGCGAGAATTATCGCACAATTAGCTTAACAGCTCATGCATCGAAGCTGCTTACAAGAATAATATACAGAAGAATGGAAAAGAAAATTGAGAATGCGCTAGGTGACGATCAGTTTGGCTTTAGAAAAGTAAAGGGACGAGAGAGGCAATTCTGACGTTACGGCTAATAATGGAAGCAAGGCTAAAGAAAAATCAAGACACTTTCATAGGATTTGTCGACCTGGAAAAAGCGTTCGACAATATAAAATGGTGGAAGCTGTTCGAGATTCTGAAAAAAGTAGGGGTAAGCTATAGGGAGAGACGGGTCATATACAACATGTACAACAACCAAGAGGGAATAATAAGAGTGGAAGATCAGGAACGAAGTGCTCGTATTAAGAAGTGTGTAAGACAAGGCTGTAGCCTTTTGCCCCTACTCTTCAATCTGTACATCGAGGAAGCAATGATGGAAATAAAAGAAAGGATCAGGAGTGGAATTTAAATACAAGGTAAAAGGATATCAATGATACGATTCGCTGATGACATTGCTATCCTGAGTGAAAGTGAAGAAGAATTAAATGATCTGCAGAACGGAATGAACAGTCTAATGAGTACACATTATGGTTTGAGAGTAAATCGGAGAAAGACGAAGGTAATGAGAAGTAGTAGAAATGAGAACAGCGAGAAACTTAACATCAGGATTGATGGTCACGAAGTCAATGAAGTTAAGGAATTCTGCTACCTAGGCAGTAAAGTAACCAATGGCGGAAGGAGCAAGGAGCACATCAAAAGCAGACTCGCTATAGCAAAAAAGGCATTTCTGGCCAAGAGAAGTCTACTAATATCAAATACCCATCCTAATTTGAGGAAGAAATTTCTGAGAATTTACGTCTGGAGTACAGCATTGTATGGTAGTGAAACATGGACTGTGGGAAAACCGGAAGAGAAGAGAATCGAAGCATTTGAGATGTGGTGCTATAGACGAATGTTGAAAATTAGGTGGACTGATAAGGTAAGGAATGAGGAGGTTCTACGCAGAGTAGGAGAGGAAAGGAGAAGGGACAGGATGATAGGACATCTGCTAAGACCTGAGGGAATGACTTCCATGGTACTACAGGGAGCTGTAGAGGGCAAAAACTGTAGAGGAAGACAGAGATTGGAATACGTCAAGCAATTGAGGACGTAGGTTGCAAGTGCTACTCTGAGATGAAGAGGTTAGCACAGGAAAGGAATTCGTGGCGGGCCGCATCAAACCAGTCAGTAGACTGATGACCAAAAAAAAAAAAAAAAAAAAAAAAAAAGGTTGAATGTCACATGTCAATGCACTAATATTCGCATATATATTAGTAGTAAAAAGATACTAAAAATGTCTGTGCTTTTGGTTATCCCAATACGATGAGCAGTGCAAATAACATGAATGTCACATATTAATACCTGTTTGGGTAGAAGGAGAGTTTCTGTTAAGTGAGGAAAGTTCCTACACTGTCGCGTATTGGATATGTTTGTAGTTGTCTGTATTTCAAAACAATTTTTAAAAAGGCACTGTTTAATTTTTTACCATACAGTATGGTATTCTTTTCGTTCTTTGTTGCTCATAGTTTTTCTAGAGCAGCTTAGCGACACAGATTCGTAGTTCTGAATATGGTAACATAATCAGCAAGACTCATATTTCCTTGTCTGATAGCGTTTTGTGAAGTAGTGTCAGTGACATACTCAGCACTGTCGCATTGCTTGTGTTTGTGATCTTAACAAGGTTGGTAGTGCAAATTCGTGTCTAATGGACAATACGGTTCTTCCCCCGGTAGCACACGCGCTCTACATTCGAGGAAATTAGCAAAAAGTCACATTTTAATAAAATAATTTCCTTTATTATTTAACTTGCCACCATGTAAAGTAATACCATAAGTCGACTGTTATTCCAACAGGTAAATAATTAGAAAGAAGTGCGCCTTAAGTCAGTGAAAGACTTTCGCTCTCGCTGCAACTGTCAGGCTTTACAAAATACCGAGGTAACCTTAAGCAGAATTTCGCACCATTCTTTCCCTTCCCGCAGATCTTTCCTCTCTCTCCTTCGCTCAACGCTATTGTTCTCTCATCTGGCACGCGTCCCTCACATTTAATGTGCATTTTAATCATTTTTCCGGCAATTATTTGAATTATGTTACCCAGTTCTTATAACGTTTTTGGTGTTATTTTGTGATGTGGTAAGCTATGGCTTTATCTAAGGGAGTCAACACAAGATAGGTATTTCATTGTTCTGTGTTCGATGCTCTTGGTATTTTTAGATAAACCTGTTTCACACTGGTGAGGACGTGGTTCGGTAGGACTATAGGACAGAAAAGATCAACCTGACACAAAATGTGGGAAGTTTGTTTTCCAACCTTCGTACCTGGATAAAGAGCGTTTCTTAGTTAAGATATCTGCAAACGTTGCTGCTTAAGACGATTTCAGAACAAACTATGTTCCTTCAGCTACGCCAATGTTTAAAGAAATCGTCTTTACGGCACTAAATCTTGATTTATGAATCGTTTACCGTCCGTACTCTGAGACATTTCACTGGCTGGAAGGCGAAAAGCTTACTGACAAATTTCACAAAGGGAAAAGGGGGGCGAAATGTCTCCCACTGGAAGGTCTTCCTGTTTTATTTAAATGATTACAAAATCAGGTAAAACGAACAGTGAGGTTGTCAGTAAAAGCACATTACTCTTGTCAATATGATGTGGCACTGCCCACGGCCTGTAATGATAAAGGGCCCTTTTAGGTCAGGCAAATTGTAAACTGAAGTGGAAGAGAGAGCACCACTAAATTCTACAATTCGTATGCATTGCATACACACAGAAATTATTGTTACAGTGTACTTATGGAGCCCAATGAGTGAATTGCATATTTTCCGGTGAGAACGAGCACTGGGAAACAGTCTTCGCTACATTGGGTTACTTAAACTGGTGTCACTCTGAGCTAGAATTTATGGTCAGCGACTTAGCGTAAGTACAATGAGTCGGATGCGGGTTTTGCAACTGTGAAATACTTTCCTACATTATAGAAGCGAATATGAAATTTGAACTAATATTGCAAAAATTTTGGACTTGGATAGCTTGGAATGAAAATCTTTCTGTTTATTGCAAAGGAAAACAATTTATTTTCTAAAACATTCTCTGTCATACACAACTTAATACCGGTCACGTCGACCAAATCACATGGAAGAACTGACAGTGACGTATATGGGAAGTCTTAAAGTAGAAAGAGCAATAATTTTCTTCAAATCAAATTCAAAGGTAGCGCCCAATCCAGCTATAAATATAGTTACACAACCAATTAAAAGTAAAAATGAACCATAATTATAAGTATCTAATATTGGTCTAAAACGAATCGTTCGAGCGAGGTGGCGCAGTGGTTAGCACACTGGACTTGCATTCGGGAGGACGACCGTTCAATCCCACGTCCGGCCATCCTGATTTATTTTTTCCGTGATTTGCCTAAATCGCTCCAGACAAATGCCGGGATGGTTCCTTTGAAAGGGCACGGCCGATTTCCTTCCTCGTCCTTCGCTAATTCGATGAGACCGATGACCTCGCAGTTTGATCTCTTCCCCCAAACAACCCAAACCCTCTAAAGTGAATCTATAAATAAACTCCTGCAGTAACAAGAGTAAGATCCCTTGGCTTTTGGTTTGACAGTATGCGACAGCCGTTTCTAGGCGCAAGTAAATGAAAAAAGGCAGAACGTTTTTGTTATGAAGTAACGACTTCATCAATTACTTTAGTTTTAATGTGATCTAAGGGCAATTGCTGAAGTTTTATATTAACATGAAAGGATTCCGTAGACAGGGAAAGAACCTGTTCTTGGGCTACTGCTTCCATATTGACCAAAAGGCCTTAAATGATCTTCAGGCACATGTGTTTCAGCAGCGGTGTAAAGATAATGATAGTAATGATGACGGTAATAACCGAATTATCCGGTAACTTCACACTTCACAGTGGATTTTCTTGAACTAAGGCATTTCATGAATTAGTGAAATTTTCAAAATGGCTTCACATCGAGGCTATGAAGCCTAGAAGAGTCTTTACATCCTGCTTACAAGAGAATAGCATAATCTCCACGTCAGAAGATTTCTTCTACTTAACCATTTAATAGACTCGCATTTTTCCACAGTGACTAATTTTGTAAGCTAAGCACATCATCCGTTACAGCACACTCCTGGGGCTGGGAAATGCGGCCACAATGGTCTGGTGGAACGAACTATCACAAGTGCAACGCGTGGGTTCAGGCATTTACTTTTAAGAGGCACAAACAGATTTACTTTACCTCTGGTAACCTCAAGAGAAAGATCTTGTAACCCAGAATCCCCATTAAACATCACGTTCCTCCATTCCCAACTGGGCAGAGTCGGTTTACGATGCGAAATGACATAGGTGGAGGTCATGGTAAACAGAAATACTGTCGCCAGTAAACTTACTTGTATTACAAAATTTTATTTTATTTTATTTGATTAACCGATGGCCATTTAAAGGAACAGGAATCTTATTTTACTTGTACTTGATTGAACTAGAGACGTTGAAAATTTGGTGCTGCACTGTGATTCGAATTCGTATCTGCTCTTTCGAGGATCTGAATCTCTCGGAACAGTATAGTTCAATAATTTCGTTCCTTTTCCCATTACTGCAATCTTCTCTAGGTCTCCTCCAAAGGTAAGTATGTGGGTCTGAATCCTGATCCAGTACAAAGGTATTCATAACTTTATTTCAAGTCCTATCATGTGCACTCCATCCTGCTACTGAAAATTATTGTGCATTTTTAATGTCTGTTCATGTGTTGCCAATAATTTCTGGTCAAACACGCACACATCTTACTGTTGGTGAGTAAGCAATTGATACTTATGCTATATTCATGGACTATAAAGAAGAACGATAGGAGAGCGGTTCGATTGTCGCTCAGGCACAAAAATTTGTATCCTTATTTTAGATTCAAACACCTAGCAGCTGGTAAGAAAAACCGATACGTAACATTTGATTTTACTTAGTTAACAATCCGATTACGTGTTGGGTTCGTATCTCCGTCACAGAACTTCACATCATGCGCTTCATCTTTAAATGCATACACACTTTGTTAGGTCTGAGTGGAGGTATATCAAACATCTTTAGTGGTTAGTTAACATGGATGAAACGGTCTTGATAGGAGTCCCGGTTTATTACAAAAACTGTCGTCTTTTATTATCAAGTTTAGATTTGGTCACTGATGTTGGCGAAAATTTCCGTAATTCATGACTCTTCAAGGCTAGCTAACAATATGATATGATCAGATTAGATTAGATTAATACTTGTTCCATAGATCATGAATACGACATTTCGTAATGTGTGGAACGTCTCATTATAATGAAAGATTTCTTTACATTCCACTATTCAGTTTCTTTACAACAATTTTTTACAATTTTTTACCCTCTTTCTCAATCTTTATGTTCTCTCTCTCTCTCTCTCTCTCTCTCTCTCTCTCACACACACACACACACACACACACGCACAAATTCTTTTTTATTTTTATTTGTTTGTTGTGCTCGACTATCGGCGAGGCACGAAAACGTCTGTCAATGAGTTTCTTAGTTTTGAGTACAGTTACGAAAGAAATATAAAAATAACTATGAAAGTTACTGATTTATCATTCTTAGTTTGCAGTCAGTTCTCAGTATTATTAGTAACTACGCTCCAGTGCCTAAACCTAGTTAAAGAAATGGGAATCAGACGCATTACGTATTCCAGGCCGTAGCAGCCGCGTCTTTGAGACGCCAGCTATGGTCACTTCCCAGCCTGCTGTAGGATCACATCGGTTCGTCTTCTTCCTGCTGGTACCGTAACTGAGATTTGGCAACAAGGCAAGTTATGTTTGGCAACTCTGTGATTGACGAGGTACCTCCTGGTGTGCACGAAATTAATCCTCAAAGTTCACTTGATTTTTCCTATCATTTCCATTGAATAATCTGAGCTACGTGTAACAGAAGATTGTAAATTTACGGTTTTCAGCCTAGGAAAGTCGTTGCACGTGGAAATCGCAACTAATCTCGTCCTTTAAATAGCGGTTTACGAGTTCTAGTCACAATTAGCCTCGTAGGAGGAAACCACAGCACAAACCTCTTCGCTAGCTCTGTAGTGACGTGCTGGCTTGTGAAAAAGCGTCTGTTATGGTTCGCGGTTCCAGTCTCGCTGACTACCAAGTTTTTATTTCTGTGAAAGAGCTACAAGCAGTCAGATCAAACATTGATAGGCAATTCGCAAGAAAATACTTTCAGCTCATAGTGCAAAGGTGAAAAACTTACAATGCTGCGCAACAGGTAAGGCCTCTTTCTGCTGCTGTCAAGCAAATTTAGGGTTTCTAGGAATACATAACTTTATTTATGAAATGCCATGTTTGCATACATGTTAAGTATGACACAGAATACCAATTAAACACAGACCCAATCGAAATCAAAATGATTAGTATTTTACCAATTCGTGCCGATACAGACACGCTTCAACGTTTATATGATTCTAACTGTAAGATTTACTTTTAACTTTTGTTTTTTGAATACTTATTTTAGTGACGTTATTTTTCTTATACCTAAATGATACTCAGTTTTATTAAAACAGACTTTCGTTGTAAGGTTATCATAGGTAGTTTTAATTCATTTCTTATAATACAGTGCACAATTTTCGTAAGGTTTCTTTTAGTTTTGTTAAAACAATACTAAACATGAGAAAGAAATTAATCATCAACGATATATGCGAATTCTCTTATGTCATCTGTAACAGCCTGACAATGCACATGCAGTTTATTGATTACGTTTATGTAGAAAACTTGTTCTGAGTTAAAGCTGTTAAACAAGGTTTAAATAAGAACAAAATGCCACTACCAGACGACAGCTAATGTAGAAAATACTTTCCTGACTATTTTGGCACGATGCGATCTCCCCATACATAATACAAAAGCTTCGAGATGCATCTGCTGCCTGGCCGTCTATTAAACCTTGAAAAGAACAATACGTCGCAGAAGGTAGCCCTTTTCCCACATGTGACTATTTTGGGTTGAGAAGTGAAGGGGATTATGTTCAAAGTTCCATTAAATTGATAACTTCAGCAGACAGCAGAATTGCGTTTTAGAAAACGTAGCAGCGAACGTAACAGTACGCGCGATGTCTGAACTACAGTGAACAGTTATGCTACTATCTGTCACGTAGCTACAGCATGTACAGAAGTCAACAACAGTTCCTCCAGAACTTCCGCATTCCACAGTGCTGTGAGATAATGCATATGGCCGGATCTAGACTTCTGAGAGACAGCCAGTTACAGCTTTTATTTTGCACTGCACGACGGTTTCAACAAACAGATTGCGCCGTATAGTAGCTCAATTGGAAAGGATCATTTCCTATTTAAATTTCTGCATCCTAAACTGTTAGCAGTTCTGTGTAGGTGGCAGTTACGTTATTTTATTTCGGTGGTTGCAAAATAGAGTCCAATGAATGCACTGGGTAGCCTAGTCAGCTAGTTCATGGCGATTCGGTCAACCAGTAAATGAATGTACTGAACATGCTGCAAACCACTACAGGGAGCCTGTGTGGCAGAATTCTCATCGAATGTGCCGAAACGGTGTTATGATAGAAAAATGAGTCACCGAGAAAAGGATTTGGTGGTCTATTGGATTGATGATAGGTTCATATACTGACGGTCTAGGTTCGATTCCAACTTCTGTTGATGACTTTTAATACGGAGAGACAGATTATATTCATTTCTGGCTACAACAAGTGAAGAAGCTATAATGACATTGTGGTCTGAAATTCACATTAAACATGAGATTTCTTCTCTATCAAGTAGACATTTGGATGAACCACAATAAAGTCAGGAGTGGCGACATGTAGAAACTCTATCGCCAGTAACCTTTCTTGTACTAGTTATTTGTTACTAGTGACGAAACAAACATTTTGTAGGATCACAGGACAGTTATTCCATCTTTTATTTGAGCTTCTGTATTTCGATAAAATTGGTTCTGAACTGGGAATGCAACTCAGACCGCCCTTACCGTGGAATTTTATCCCTTCGTAACAATACAGCTCAACTACAATTTGCTTTTTGTTCAAAACTGCAGACTCCTCATCATCTCCACATATTGCATGTGGCCGGCCAGTGTGGCCGTGCGGTTCTAGGCGCTTCAGTCAGGAGCCGCGTGACCACTACGGTAGCACGTTCGAATCCTGCCTTGGGCATGGATGTTTGTAATGTCCTTAGGTTAGTTAGGTTTAAGTAGTTCTAAGTTCTAGGGGACTGATGACCACTGATGTTAAGTCCCATAGTACTCAGAGCCATTTGAACCATTTTTTTTATTGCACGTGAATGAGTTCGAATCCTGGCCCGGCACTAAGGTTTTCATTATGCATTATCCAGCTCTAGCACGAGAAAACCTATCTGCTGGTGGGTAATAATTTTGATTTTTAACGCATTTTCATTCGTTGTCATCACTAACGATATCAGAAGTTTTTGACTCCCAGTGAGACATAGAAATATTTACGAGATCACTGTAAATTCAAGGATGTTGTTCCGAGCTGCTGGTGGAGAAAAATTCGGTAGCTGACGTCTCTTTGTGTGCAGTCAACAATGACATGTGTGGGGTTCGATTCCCAGTCAGCACTGAAGTCTTCGTTATATTATTTCTTGTCCAAACTTCCTCAAATGTCGCCGCTGGTGAAACAAACCCATATTTAACGTTCGTTTTCTCTAGAATATAAAAGCGATAGGTGCTGGGTTGGAGTCCTGGGAAGAAAAAATTAATGTTTCGTCTCATTATTTCAGTTAAAACATCTAGATGCTGCCGAGAAAGTCCGATATGTCACAGTGATTGTGCTTCGATATAAATCCGATTAGGTTCTGGGTTCGAATCCCTGTCCAACACAAAGCTTTACCTCACGGCATTTCATGTAAGTTACTTGTGAAGAAGCAATATTTAACATCTCTCGTAGTTCGTTAACAGGGACAATAGATGATGGGTAGGAACTCCCGTCCGTCATAAACGTTTACGTTATGTAATTTAAAGTTGATATTTGCTAACTGATACTGTCTAAAATCGTGGTATATCACTCTCTGTATGCCTAGTCAGGAATGACTGTTAGTTTCCGTCAGTCACGAAATCTTAGTCTGCATGACCTGGGTTTGAATCCATATGCAGAACGAGACAGTTCATCGTGTTATTTGAAGTTCATACATATTCTCAACTAGCTGCTCGTGAATAACCAAAATTTTTTATGTCATTTTGTGTTAAATAACAAAGACGGTATGTTACTTTGAAGAGTAAATCATGAATACGACGAGCTTACTACGTACATTACCTATCTGACGTAATAATGAGAGTGGTAACATTTCAGGTATGTTATTTATTGCAATAAATGTGAGCTTACAAGCCTTAAGGACTTTCTTATCTGTGATAAGGTGTTCCCTGATATTTTAGTATCGTGGTATTACTTTACGTCTTGAGTTATTGCGATACAGAGCAGTGTTTTCTAGTGGTGACTTGTTCGAACCATTTTCAATAGTCAAACGACCGTACCAAGGAGCGATTAGAGGACCTGCTAGACAGCTGCGCTATGTGGGTTGCATGCGAATCAGGCGAAATGCAATTCAGGTCGTTCGGATACTTTTGAGTATGACTGTATATCCGTCGCGTCTATGCCAAATCGGAGAAGGATGGCCGTTCTTCCTGCGCCATCACCAGAGGGTAGGCTGTAGGTGGTGCAGCCGTATAGGTCTAAAAGGAGCCCGGGACGGACCTGGAGAAGGGCAATGTCCAAGCCTGCCGCTGTGATCATGTCGTGCAACATGCAGGTCTTGACAGTGGAGTGGACACCATTGACATTGACTGTTCCCACACAGTATGATTGAAATGTATCAAGTGGTGAAGGCAGTGTGCTGGTGCAAGCCCATGGTGATCTCGCACACCACACAGCCATCCAGCCGCATTCCGTGCATTACTGTGCCGTATGATCCCCTGACTGGCAGAGCCCTCCGGGCTCAATGTCAGCCATGGGCTCTTGTGTAGGTATCGATGTGTGCTGCGCATCAGCAGCCTCCATATCGTCTGCCGAATCACCAAGGAGCCCAATCACAGGAGCCCACATTTTGGGAGTCGACGCGATGCGCCTCGTTTTCAGGGCCACCAGATGTAGTTCCTTATCTTCAGGCTCCTTCTGGTGATTGAAGCCACTGGAATCCGTTGCAACTGTAGACACGTCAACGAAGTCGATGTCTTCCGCCAGCTTCACATCCCTGTCCCGTTCTTAAACTGACAATTGCCTCTTCTTGTGTCGCTTGGGTGATTTTTGCTTGCGGGTCCGAGATTCGACATCCACTGGAGGGCGGGCCTCGACACGGTCTCGGTCATCGGGAATCCCTGTGTCCGATCCCGTCAGTAACGGTGGCTGGATACCCACGAAGCCGCGATGGGCAGAGGCTGCAGGAACCTCTGCACCATGTGGCTACGTCGTCGTCGTTGGGGGCGGCGGCGGCGCTGACTCTCCAACGGAGCTCAGGCCGCTTCACGTCATAGCAGGTTTTGATCATCCATCACATCATGTCGTGCCGCCTCCACATACGTTAGCGGGAGAGAGTTCATCGTGGATCGTTGGAGAAGTCCATTGCGGGGCACCTGAACGAGGCAGCGCTGCAGACACTCAGTTCTAATATGGCTCTCCTGGCCACGGCCCGTGCAGGTCCTCGGTTGGCCACCATATATAACAATTGCGCAGATATGATGGAACGTGCTTCGTAAGTTCTATGCGCGCTTGTCGTACCCCATTAAGGACATGTTACGTTTCGAATGTGTTCCATTTTTCCTCTGTGTGGCTCAGAACTGTGCCGTATGGCCGCAGCGCCTCAACGAGAAGCTTGGCAGGAACTTCGATAGGTAGTTCTCTCCTGACAGCACGGTACTCTTCACCTCCTTTCATTCTAGTGGATCCGCCTCTCATTACTTCTGGTGGTTGTAATGGAACAACTGTAGTTGACAGCAAAATGATGTATTATTAAAAAATTTCCATAAATTTTCTCGATATGTTGTCAACGATCGATAAGTTCCAGTACTTGCCCATACGTAAGTGGTAATCACATATCTTTCTAGCTTAGGAAAGTAACGTGATTCTGAATATTTATTAGTCAATATGGAGGAAGAGTTACTTTTTAAAATGTGTTTTATGGCACAACTTCCCAGATTTATAAAATAGCTACTTGAATCTATAACCCATAGTAACGAGAGTCGCGAGTCCTGATTGGCTGCGAAGCTTGGACGCACTGTGTCATCGTGTGAAATAACAAGGAGGAGAGGGAAGACAGGACCTTGAAGACAGTGTTAATTTCAGTCTAAATCACATGATGCTCATAATTTTAAGACAATTTTAAATTTACTTGAAACGTATTTTTTTTCTAAATCATACTATTTCATAATCTAAACGATTGGAAAAGTATTAATAGAAACTGCGGAAGTGCTTTTGATCACTCTCACAGAGAGAACGGAAGTTTTAACTGATTGCATTGGTCGAATTGTGATCCATTTCTTTTTAACACAACTATTTTGCTGTATTAGTTTCAAAGTCTTACTGCAAGCTAAATTGAAGCTAAACAAAATTCATTTTCAAAAAGTGATGCATAAAAATAGAGATGGATTCTATGTAGCATATGAATGAATCAGGTTAATAACTTCCACATGGAAAAAAAGTAATTGGCATCAACTGATTTACAATCCAGAAACTATCCAGAATTCAATTCAAAATTAAAGGTAACTAAAGTAGCTCCACCAGAGTTTGGAAAACTTAAGGAAAACAGGAACATACTTAGTAATTGTATTTATTGCATTAAAAAAGTACAAGGTGCTTCACAAACTATTCCTTCCTGAACTGGAGTCTTCGACTATAAACTGATGGATATAATCTTCATATCAAAACGATATTGGAGGTGGGCGATGTTAACATTAAGACATTGGTTTGTATGCCATAGTCAGTGTAGCTGAGGATCGAATCCCTTAATCCACAAGTCGCTTTGGAATAAGTAGTCAGTCGCCTCTATAAAGCCTGAAACAGTCCAAGTAATGCACACAGGGTCAATTGAAACTCAGCAAAGTTGATATCATTTGTATTAAATTGTTGGAGAGCCGCTGAATGCAAGCGAAATTCTTGCTTGCTGTGGGGTCGGGTGCAACAGTTTCAGGGACACAGTGCTGGCGATGATACAATGGAAGCTGCTAGTACCATAGACAAAAGGCACGGTGGATTGACTGGTGGAACAGAATGTAGCATGTCGGCACAAAAAAGAAAAAAGAAATACAGTACCTCTAAACGGACGTGTCTGCCGAACCTACATCAACTGAAACAATAATCTGAATACAAGGTCTCTTGGTCTACAACCAACAGTTACTGTAGTAATGCTGGGATTGCATTGTACTGTATAGGACTGGGGAGCTGGAAACGACGGACAGGCTTCGTCATCGCCGTAGCCCGCAGTGGTACACAACCCCCCAACAGGCTACAGCAGTCCACTCACCCCACCGCCGCCCCACACTGAACCCAGGGTTATTGTGCGGTTCGGCCCCCAGAAAGTAATGTAAAGTTTTTAGCAGCGGGAAATACCGTAAATTCTTGCATAAAGCAAGAAACGTTAGGGAATACTGCTGCTGAATGAAAAGGAATCGTTGTGTCAACACAGAGTAGAATAGGTAGTGTACCTTTAGTGGTACGAAGCATGAACTCTCCATCAGAAGGACAAGTAAGGTCTGCAAAGGAAGCAGGGATGATGGCGCCTTCCTGATTTTTAGGAAATTGTGAAAGTGTTTTAGCTCGAGATATTAGTGACACAGAAAGAATCAGTGAAGTGATAGATGTCCTAGCACTCAATACAAAATGATGGGCACAGGACTTCAGTATACATTTACAAAGTGCAAGGATAGGTTTTCGAGAGAACTCTGGTCTATCCAAAAACAAGACGCTTTGTGGTGCGAATTTGTCGTCGCCAGAATGCCTAACAATACTGGAAGAAATTCCAGCCAGGTATTTTGTGGAGCACGGTGTCGAAAGATAGAATTCCTAAAAGAGAGAAAGTCCGAATAACAAACATTATGGGAACTCTGGCTAAAGCTTTCAGATGAAACAAAACGTTACATCTCGAGTAACATTCCACAAGCTTTTGGAAACGGTACAAAATGAAAATCGTTGGTGCGAAGCTCGCCGAACAGCAAAATTTCAGACAAGACAATGTGTCTGACGGAGGTGGCCAGAATGGACGCAGTAGACAGCAACTGTGCTAAACATGGGCGAGATAACTTTAACAACGATAGAATGCACACTGATGAGGAAAACTAGTTTTCATGCAAGTCAAGGTCATAGCTGGTGTGTATAAAAGGGGTTGACCTATAAGCAGTAGAAAACATATGTGTTTTGGAAATGAGGTGAGGAACAGGAGGACACAGCGTTGACGAAAATGGTTTCGAAAGTGGAACCATAATGGAATTACTATAGGAGTGCAAACACTGGATGTAAGCACAGAATTGCTCGAACGCAAACCAGTTCATGAAAGGAGCGCACAATGAAAAAATTGAAGTAGTGGGTTTGTGTGAGAGTAGGTTGGAAATACCAATAGAAAGGCAGGTTGTCGTTCGCATAACAGTTACCGATAAATGAACGAGGCTGAAGAGGAGTACGTATTTATGGAGAGACTGTGTCAAATGTTTGTTTCAGGAATGGAAAAATGAAGAACATAGTGACCTAAAAGAGGTTCTACCAACAAAAACGGGAAATGAGGAGAAAAAGAGGCAGTCCACAAAGAAGTTTGCCAAAGAAGATGGAGGTGATATAGTCCCATCAGAAGATTATGCAGAAAAATATAACTTGTTAAAACGGTTACTTTAGAAGGAGAGGAACATGGTCCAAACATGAGACTGGAAAACCATGCGAATAGCGATGTACGAAGTAAAGGCAGAAGGTTACGTTAATGTGATCTAATTAGTAGCACAGATGAAGAGAAGAATTTGTATGCCATGAACAAGGAAAGTACAATGAAACAAGTAACAACGAAAGTGATTCAGAGGATACTGAAAATGAAAAATATGAGGTGGCAGGGACTGGAGTAACAATTTTGCCCAAATTATACATGTTGATATTAATGTGACCAAGAAAGATGTAACAACCTCATGGGTAGATAATGATGAAGCAGTTTACGATTCAGATGGCACGTAATAGAGGAGGGGAAATGTGAGAAAGAGACATATATAATCACACAGGATCTTACGTTATCTTGTCGGAATAAAGAGAAGGAAGCCAACTATAATATCGCAACTGGATCTAATAAGAACAAAGTGAAAATATATTTAGTACAAGATGCGTTTGCTAAAGTTGCAGAAGCATATGAATACCCAGAAATTATACAGTTTAAAGCTGACAAAAGCGAAAGGTGGAGAACAGTTTATTTTCATCACAGAGAAAAGGCAGCGAAGGATGTAAGAAAAAGAAGGAAGACGAAACCTCCAAAACAAGACTAAACAGTAAAAACTGAATGAATTTCTTGATTTCTTGGAAAAACATGACAGTAAAAAAGGATTTGTTAAGGAAGACAAGAAAAGGAGACAGAAGGTAGAATTTACTAAGTAGGTTCAAAATTGTGTACAATCGTCTATTTGTAATTGTTAACAGTCCAAATACCAATACATATTACTTGAGGGGCGGTGGGGAGGGGGGGAGGTTCAAAGGGCTCTGAGCACTAAGGGACTTAACTTCTGAGGTCACCAGTCCCCTAGAATTTAGAACTACTTAAACCTAACTAACCTAAGGACATCACACACATCCATGCCCGAGGCAGCCTTGGAACCTGCGACCGTAGCGGTCGCGTGGTTTCCGACTGTAGCGCCTAGAACCGCTCGGCCACTACGGCCATATTACTTTGAATTTCCTATTTCTGGGAAACCTTAATATTAGAAATTTAAGAAAACATCAGCCAAGAGTTACTGTTAACGATTAAAATGAGAAGCAAAACAAAGAAGCAACTCAAGGTTAACGTAGAACAGAGCCTAAATCAGGCATAAACTCTAAGAATATCAACATACATAAATATATTTGTGTGTAATATGGTAACTGTCCAGTTTCTAAAATCTCTCTTGCAAGTTTGTGAATATGTTATAGATGTTGACAAATGAACTGATACGAGAAAGACAAAATGAATTAATTACACACAGAAGTGCATGATTACACACTGAAATAACGAAAAAGGTTCGAAGAAAAGTTGTATGCAAAACTGAGTATGAAAATATAATCTAGTGTAAAGGTAGTTCATGAAAGGACTCGTTAAAGAACCTAGAAGTTAAAAGAACGTTGGTGAGTAAAATAATAAAAAGAACACTAAAGGGTGTGTTATCATAATAAAAGTGGTATTGAAACATGTTATGAAAAAGTGTTTCTGTGAACAGAAAAGGATCAAGAAAAGTTGTATGCAAAACTGGGTATGAAAATGTAATCTAGCTTAAAGGTAGATCAAGAAAGGACTCGTTAAAGAACCTAGAAGTTAAAAGAAAGTTGGTGAGTAAAATAATAAAAAGAAAACTAAAGGGTGTGTTATCATAATAAAAGTGTTTGATGAAACATGTTATGAAAAGGTGTTTCTGTGAACAGAAAAGGATCAAGAAAAGTTGTATGCACAACTGAGTATGAAAATATAATCTAGTGTAAAGGTAGTTCAAGAAAGGGCTCTTTAAAGAACCTAGAAGTTAAAAGAAAGTTGGTGAGTAAAATAATAAAAAGAACACTAAAGGGTGTGTTATCATAGTAAAAGTGGTTGATGAAGCATGTTATAAAAAAGTGTTTCTGTGAACAGAAAAGGATCAGGTGCTAAGTTGGAGTAATTAAGATTAAGGAAGATAAAGTATCGACAGTATACAAATAAGTGCAAATACGTGGATAGAGAATCGTATGAAGAATTTTTATAACAAACGTTTCTAAATGTGTTGCTCTGCAAATATGTGTTGAAGGGACTTTATTTATGTAGTGAGGAGATGTAAAATATAACACAAAAGTCCCAATAACTATCACACACATAAGTATAGTGGTTGTGAGGTTCTTTTCGTTGCAATTATTCTTTGACGGATAACTCGAGGAAATGAGGGGCATGTGTAATGGAACAACTATACGTGGCAACAAAATGGAACAGTGTTCAAAACTTTTCCATAATTGTTTCCTATATGTTTCAATAATCTATAAACTTCTATACTTTCCTGTTCATAAATGGAAGCAGATATATTTGTATCTTAGGGCAGTAACGAGTTCCTGAATATACGAGGGTTGTAACTTGAATAGTGGCAACTATTTATTCACAACCGATACAAAAGAGTTCCATGTTTGCACCAGTTACTGTCCTTCAAAGTAGTCACCAGCGTTTTGTAGAACCCGTTGCCAACGATGTGTAAGGCGCAGAATACCGTTAGCAGAGCCTGTTCTGGTGATGGTTCGAATGCAGCGATCTAAAGTTATGGCAGACTGTCAATGCACAGTATTGCGGTTCGTTTTTGGAGCATCACTTGCGACCAGCTTTGCGAAAGAAGCGGCGACACTTACTGCGCAACCCACCCATCATTTTGCACGACAATGCGCGGGTGCATACAGCGCAAGCTGTGGCTGCTCTGTTCGGTCGATGAGACTGGGAAGTACTGTACCATCCACCATACTCCCCGGACGTAAGTGCTTGTGACTTTGATTTGATCCCGAAGATGATGGAACCACTTCGTGGCATTCGCGTCAGAGCTGTTCCAGAGATTCGACAGGCAGTAGACCGCTCCATTCGCACCATCAACAGAACAGGATATGCTAACGGTATACTACGCTTTCCATATCCCTGGCATCTGGTTATACACAACGCATGTGACTACTTTGAAGGACAGGAACAGGTGCTGACATGTAAATCTTTTGTATCGGGTGTGAATAAATAATTGCCACTACTTAAGTTCCGACCCTGGTATATTAGTTAATTTGGCAAAAGGGATGTTACAACCATTTTATAAAATGTGTTTTGTAACACAACTCCCAAAGCTTATAAAATATCTACTTGAATCTAAAAGTCACAGTAAATATAGCTGCGAATTGTGATCGGTCGCGCAGCTTGGACGCACCTGTGGTGCCATGTGAAGTAACAAGAAGGGGGAAGACAGTTGAACTCAGCAGCAGTTTTGACTGTGGATAGTGACACAAAAATTTGTTTTGTGATTAAAAGTGTGTTTTAAAAATTATAAAGTGATTTGGCGTTAATGAAGACGCAATAACGTCATCTCTGAAATTTATGAAGTGTGGATGCAAGAATTTCCACACTAGTGACGCTGCAGAGTTTTGGAGCTACAACCATCGAAGTAACAATGGCTCCCAATGGCGCCATATTGATCGATGAGTAATTAATGTATCAGAGACTTGAAGAAGCAGTGCCATTTTGGTTTGTTCATCCCTCAGCTAAATGACGCACGCAACAACGGACGTCATGACCCAACAAGGCAAGACTCTGCAATAAATTTTCTTAAAGACCAAAACTGTACAGGTTCCATTCGCCTTACCTGATTTTTGTGTGATAAGGAAAACAAGAGTGTACTTAGTAATAGCATTTATTGGAGGAAAATAACACAAGGTGAGTCACAAACTATTCTTTCCTGAGCTGGAATCTTCGACTGTGAACTGACGGACATAACTAAGACATCAAAACTGTACTGAACGTGGCAGTGTTAACATTAAGACACTGATTCGTATGCTGTAGGGAGTGTAGTAGAGGATCGAATCCCTGTTCCACCAGTCGCTTTGGAATAAGTAGTCAGTCACGTCCATTAAAATTGAAACCGTCCAGGTGAGGCTCACACAGTTGGATGAGACGCAGCTGATACACTCCTGGAAATGGAAAAAAGAACACATTGACACCGGTGTGTCAGACCCACCATACTTGCTCCGGACACTGCGAGAGGGCTGTACAAGCAATGATCACACGCACGGCACAGCGGACACACCAGAAACCGCGGTGTTGGCCGTCGAATGGCGCTAGCTGCGCAGCATTTGTGCACCGCCGCCGTCAGTGTCAGCCAGTTTGCCGTGGCATACGGAGCTCCATCGCAGTCTTTAACACTGGTAGCATGCCGCGACAGCGTGGACGTGAACCGTATGTGCAGTTGACGGACTTTGAGCGAGGGCGTATAGTGGGCATGCGGGAGGCCGGGTGGACGTACCGCCGAATTGCTCAACACGTGGGGCGTGAGGTCTCCACAGTACATCGATGTTGTCACCAGTGGTTGGCGGAAGGTGCACGTGCCCGTCGACCTGGGACCGGACCGCAGCGACGCACGGATGCACGCCAAGACCGTAGGATTCTACGCAGTGCCGTAGGGGACCGCACCGCCACTTCCCAGCAAATTAGGGACACTGTTGCTCCTGGGGTATCGGCGAGGACCATTCGCAACCGTCTCCATGAAGCTGGGCTACGGTCCCGCACACCGTTAGGCCGTCTTCCGCTCACGCCCCAACATCGTGCAGCCCGCCTCCAGTGGTGTCGCGACAGGCGTGAATGGAGGGACGAATGGAGACGTGTCGTCTTCAGCGATGAGAGTCGCTTCTGCCTTGGTGCCAATGATGGTCGTATGCGTGTTTGGCGCCGTGCAGGTGAGCGCCACAATCAGGACTGCATACGACCGAGGCACACAGGGCCAACACCCGGCATCACGGTGTGGGGAGCGATCTCCTACACTGGCCGTACACCACTGGTGATCGTCGAGGGGACACTGAATAGTGCACGGTACATCCAAACCGTCATCGAACCCATGGTTCTACCATTCCTAGACCGGCAAGGGAACTTGCTGTTCCAACAGGACAATGCACGTCCGCATGTATCCCGTGCCACCAAACGTGCTCTAGAAGGTGTAAGTCAACTACCCTGGCCAGCAAGATCTCCAGATCTGTCCCCCATTGAGCATGTTTGGGTCTGGATGAAGCGTCGTCTCACACGGTCTGCACGTCCGGCACGAACGCTGGTCCAACTGAGGCGCCAGGTGGAAATGGCAAGGCAAGCCGTTCCACAGGACTACATCCAGCATCTCTACGATCGTCTCCATGGGAGAATAGCAGCCTGCATTGCTGCGAAAGGTGGATATACAGTGTACTAGTGCCGACATTGTGCATGCTCTGTTGCCTGTGTCAATGTGCCTGTGGTTCTGTCAGTGTGATCATGTGATGTATCTGACCCCAGGAATGTGTCAATAAAGTTTCCCCTTCCTGGGACAATGAATTCACGGTGTTCTTATTTCAATTTCCAGGAGTGTATTTACTAGTTATTAACATGGTCGGAGAGCCGCTGAATATAGGCGAAATTCTTGCTTGCACTGGGGTCTGGTGAAAGAATGTCAAGGGACGCAGACCTGGCGAGGCCAAGGGCGCGTGCCACCATAGTTCAGACAGATGATCTTCTCTTCTGTAGTGGTCAATCCAAGGATTGGTTTGCAACAGCTACAATGGCAGCTTGTCTCCATTCTGTGCGTCTTTCAGCTTTTCTCTTCATTTCTTTATAGGTGTTACATCCCACATCTTTCACGATTTGATCCATGTACCTCAGTCGTGGTCTTCCTCTTGGTCTTTTTCCCTCGACATATCCCTCTATGGTTGTGTTCAGGAGTCCTTTATGTCTTAATAGATGGCCTGTAAATTGCACTCTTCTTTTAACAATGAAACTCCAGAAGCTTCTCTTCTCACCTGCCCTTTCCAAAACACTGGACTCGCATTCGGGAGGACGACGGTTCAATCCCGTCTCCGGCCATCCTGATTTAGGTTTTCCGTGATTTCCCTAAATCGTTTCAGGCAAATGCCGGGATGGTTCCTTTGAATGGGCACGGCTGATTTCCTTCCCAATCCTCCATTAACCCGAGCTTAGGCTCCGTCTCTAATGACCTCGTTGTCGACGGGACGTTAAACACTAACCACCACCACCACCTTTTCCAAAACCTCTTCGTTTGTGACCTTGTCGATCCATTTTATTTTGAGTATGCGTCTATAGCACCACATTTGAAAAGAATTTAGCTTCTGGTCTTCCTCTGTCCCGAGAGTCCATGTTTCACACCCATAGCATGCCACACTCCACACATATGATTTCAAAAATCTTTTCCTGATTTCAATCTGATGATAGGAAAGACAAAAAACTTGAAACAATGTTAACTGAATGGTTCAAATGGCTCTGAGTACTATGAGACTTATCTTCTGAGGTCATCAGCCCCCTAGAACTTACAATTACTGAATCCTAAATAAGCTAAGGACATCATACACATCCATGCCTGTGGCAGGATTCTAACCTGCGTCCGTAGCGGTCGCGCGGTTCCAGACTGTAGCGCCTGGAACCACTAGGCCACCCCAACCGGCAGTGTTAACTGAAACAATGAACGAAATATAAGAGCTCTTGGTCGACAATCAACTCTCATTTTTATAGTGCTGGGATAAGAATTTGACGCTATTTTTACGCAGTTTGGTGTCGGTACTAGTGACGTGTGTCGTTTTGGATCGGAGGAGATTCTCTCTGGTTTCGGGCGGCTAGTGGAAATGGTAAAGAGTGACAGTCTTGCTTGCGAGGTTAAGGGGAGCTCACCTTCTGCAGCATCGTCGATAGAACCAAATGTGGTCCTTTGGTGCAGAGGCGAGTGGAGGGTCAGAATCAGAAACTCAAGCGGTTTTGTGACTGTATAGGCTGCAGATTCCTTGAATTGCGCCACGGGATGATGAGCTTCCGGGTAACGTAAAATACGTGTGGAGTCCACTACACACAGGACACGACTACACTGGTATCGGGGGCTGTGTGAAGGGGCTGAGTGGATTTTTAGGTTAGAGGGTCTCAGGAAATCACAAAAAGGGCGTCCTTCTAAAAGGGAGCAGGTAAAAAACAGTAAGGTAGTTGTAGAAACGATCGGTATTGTAAATTGTCGTAGCTATGTTGGGGAAGGACCAGAGCTCCAAGTCCTAATAGAAAGCACTGAAGCTCGAAAAGTTATAGGTACGGAAAGCTGGCTAAAGCCGGAAATTAGTCCAACCGAAATTTTTTCAAAGAATATAACAGTGTTCAGAAAGGCTAGATTAAATACAGTTGGTGGTGTAGTATTTATTGCTGCCAGAAGTAATTTACCTTGTAGAGGAATTGAAGTAGATAGTTCCTGCGAAATAGTTTGGGTAGAGGTTATACTTGACAATCAGACTAAACCATTAATTGGATCATTTTATTGACCCCCCAACTCAGAAGGTATAGTTGCTGAACAGTGCAAAGAAAACTTGAATCTCGTTTCAAATAGGTACCCAACGCATACAATTATAGTTGGTGGTGACTTCAATCTACCCTAGATATGTTGGAAAAAGCCGGCGGCAGGCATAAAACGTCATCCGAAATTGTACTGAGTACTTTCTCAGAAAATTATTTTGAAGAATTTGTTCATAAGCCCATTCGTAATGTAAATGGTTGCGGAAGCACACTTGACCTCTTAGCAACAAATAACCCTGGACAAATATTGAGTATCGTGACGAATACAGGGATTAGCGACCACAAGGAAGTTGCTACTAGGCTGAATACCGTAACATTTACAACCATCAAAAAGAAACGCAAAGTATATCTATTTAAAAAAAGCTCATAGAAATTCTCTTATGCCTTTTAAAGAGGCAGTCTTCCCTCCTTCCGATCTAATCATGTAAACTGTAGAAAATATGTACAACGATTTCAAAGAGGTACTATCGACGACAGTTGAGAGATATATGCCATATAAATTAAATTATGTTACTGATCCCCCATGGTACACGTGTCAGATCGCTGTGGCAGAAGCAACGAAAAAAAACATGCCATGTCTGAAACAACGCAAAGTCCCGAAGATTGCGAAAATTTTGCTTAAGTTCGATGACACCTGTTTGTCAAGGGAAGGAAGGATTCGCTTACGAGTATGGACTGGGCCGTAATCAGTTACTATTGGTTGAGTTTTACAGTTACACATGCCGCGCGGTTCTAGCCGAGCGGTCTAAGGCTTTGCAGTCATGGACTGTGAGGCTGGTCCCGGTAGAGGTTCGAGTCCTCCCTCGGGCATGGGTGCGTTTGTCCTTAGGATAATTTAGGTTAAGTAGTGTGTAAGCTTAGGAACTGATGACCTTAGCAGTTAAGTCCCATAATATTTCACACACACACAGTTACACACATTTATTTTTAAAACAGTAATTCCAGACTCAACAATAAATAAAAAAAACCACATGTTATTAATGAAGGAATAAAAAACTGTGTAAATAATAGTGTTTTCAGTGCGTTACAATTTAGCAGATCACCATAAAATACAGATACAAATAAAATTTAAAAAAACAACAAGTCACTGTGATCGCGGTTGAAGGACTTACACGCCAAGAATGGCAATAAATTAAGAATGTTAAGAACTCGCTGCAGTTTACAACTTACAGGTATTGAAATATTAGAAGGTAAGTGGCCACAAACACAGCAGAAGGTATCAAACGCCAGGAATGGCAGTAAGTAAGGTATTGAGGCCTACTGCCAAAATATAGATACCAAAAAGGATTTTAAAGCAAATGACCACGATCACGGCTGAAGGCCTTACACGGCAATAATATAAAAAAAATTTTGAAACCTGCTGTAGAACAGCAAATACAATAAGAAAAGTTAATTAAAAGTAAAACACGCAACTGATCTAGACGGTGCTCCAGGAATCGAGCTCTGCGCGGGTCCGGCAACAAACACATTTCCGAGCGATGAGATAGGCAGCCAAGAGTTGCATTCACTTCCCAAGAGGGTAACTCAGACTAGTGACAGTCTAATGAATGACTAATGATAATCTTGCTGAAGCTACCTCACGTCCGGTAAACCAAATGCAACGATGGAATAAAACGCCAAAGCCAGAACCGGCGGACTGCACTACGTCCACAAAATACTGTGCTTACAGCGGCCGGAACGAGAAAGGAATCACTACCACCAGAGTACAAGAATCACAAGCGGCCTACAATCAAGAACGCTGTCAAAACTACACACCTTTCCGGACAGGAGTGGTATGGCGAGGAAACGTACACTGCCGTTATATACAGTATCCCCCAGGGCACGTAATTGTGGCATTAGCTGCACCAAGCAGGAAAAACACCGCTGCCTGAACTTAACACATTGTAACAAGCTGAAAGCAGTAAATATTAGTAAGAAGTCGAGGAAAGCTAAACAGATCCGCTTCCCCAAGTACTCCACTCGCTGCTCTTTGCCTCGCCGACACTACGAGCAGCAACACTAACTCAAGTCACTAGCGAATCGCGAGACGTCACAATGGTGGAGGTTTCTGTACTTGAATTGAAATGCACTCATCTTAAAGCCTGCAGGATCTGGTTTACGACGAGATCGTGCACCCTCGTGACCACAGCCCTTCCATCCGGCAGCCCATGTGCGTCACCAGTGGTCCTGGTGTGTTCTGCCACTGCGAGGACCTGGCTGCTCCTGAGACACCAACCGAACTACACAATGCTAGATACCCAGAAAAACAACGACATCGCCCCAAAGATAGGGCAAATCGATAACCGCCGATGCTGCCACTAGTGGACAGTCAACGCTTGCGAAACGAGTGGTGCTAGTCCAGACTAGAAAAAGACAAACAACTGCAACCATTCCAACTAATAAATACGGTATGGCCTGCTACACAGGGCGGAAACCTGCAAACAGCACCAACGCGGTCATCAGCACAGCTCATTCGAAATATAGCGCGTACTTCAATGAGAGATGTTTTTAATAATTTCCACAACGAAACTCCATCATAGAATCCGGCAGGAAACCCAAAGAGATTCAGGTCATACACAAAGCTCACCAGTGGCAAGACGCAATCAATACGTTCACTGCCAGATAACAACGTTGAAGTCACTGTTGAACGAGCCGCTAAAGCAGAGCTATTAATCATGGTTTTCCGAAACTGCTTCACCAGAGAAGACGACGTAAATATTCCTGAATTCCAATCAAGAACAACTGCCAAGATGAGGAACATAGAAGCAGATATACTCGGTGTAGCAAAGCAGCTTAAATCACTTAATGAAGGCAATGCCTCCGGTGCAGATTGTGTGCCAGTCAGATTCCTTTCAGAATATGCTGATACAATAGCTCCATAACTAGCAATTACATACAACCGCTCGCTCACAGAAGATCCTTACCTAAAGACTAGAAAATTATTCAAGACACGCCAATACACGAAAAGGTAAATAGGAGTAATCCACAGAATTACTGGCCCATATCACTAACGTCGAATTGCAGTAGGGTTTTGGAACGCAGAGTTCGAACATTATGAAGTACCTCGAAGAAAACGATTTATTGACACATACTCAGTATGGATTCAGAAAATATCGTTCTAGTGAATCACATCTAGCTCTTTATACTCACAAAGTAATGAGTGCTATCGACAGGGGATGTCAATTTGATTCCATATTTTTAGATTTCCGTAAGGTTTTCGACACCGTTCCTCAAAAGCGTCTTCTAACCAAACTGCGTGCCTATGGAATACCGCCTTAGTTGTGCGACTGGATTCATGATTTCCTGTCAGAAAGGTCACAGATTGTGGTAACAGACGTAAAGTCAACGAGTAAAACAGAAGTAACGTCCGGCGTTCCCCAAGGAAGTGGTAACGGCCCTCTATTGTTCCTGATCTACATTAACGAAACAGGAGACGATCTGAGTAGCCCTCTTAGATTATTTGCAGATGATGCTGTCATTTACCTTCTTGTAAAGTCATCGGATGAACAAAACGAATTGCAAAATGATTTAGATGAGATATCTGTATGGTGAGAAAAGTGGCAATTGACCCTGAGTAAAGAAAAGTGTGAAGTTATTCACACGAGTGCTAAAAGAAATCCGTTAATTTCGATTATGCGTTAAGTCACACAAATCTGAAGGCTCTAAATTCAAGTAAATATTTAGGGATTACAGTTAGAAATAACGTAAATTGGAATGATCATATACATAATATTGTGGTTAGAGCAAATCAAAGACTGCGATTCATTGGTAGAACAATTAGAAGGTGCAACAGGTCTACTAAAGAGACTGCTTGCACCACGCTTGTCCCACCTATCCTGGAGTATAGCTGTGCAATGTGGGATCCGCGTCAGGTGGAACTGATGGATGACATCGAAACTTTTCGGAGATGGGCAGCTCGTTTTGTATTATGCTGAAATATGGGAGACAGTGCCACAGACATAATACATGGAGTGGCAATCATTAAAGAAAGTCGTTTTTCATTGCGACACTATGTTCTCATGTAATTTCAATCACGTCTCCTCCTCCGATTGCGAAAAAATTCTGTTGGTACCCAACTACACAAGGAGAAATGATCATCATGATACAATACGAAAAATGAGATCTCGCACAGAAAAATTTAAGTGCTCGTTTTTCCCATGCGCCGTTCGGGATTGGAACGGTAGAGAGACAGGTTAAAGGTGGTTCATTGAACCCTCTGCCAGGCACTTTATTGTGAAATGCAGAGTAATCATGGAGATGTAGATGTAATTAAAAAGTGCTGATTGAACTAAAAGTAAAAGATCGTTGGGTTTCGGTCGTATGATCAGTTCTTCATTACGCTACCCAGATACTTTTGGTAAGATAGATGCAACGACAAGACAAAATACCCTGAAGAACTGGAAAGCAACTACGGTCAACATGACCACACAAATGAAGAATATAATGTACATCTGACGTAAGGATGTCTCGTTCCAATTGCAAGTGGTACAGCTAAGAGAAAGACTGAGAGCACTACATGGTGCCATTATCCATGCACTCTATGGTGATTTCTGGAGTGGATGCAATTATGCATATCTATAAATCATGCCCTTGCGTCACTGGACTGGTGTATACGGTTTTGAGTGTTCGCTCAGCGAAACATGGAAATATTTTTTTGGAGAGTGAAGTCTGTATATGAGAATTTGATTAATACGTCCAACAGTTTGAGCTCTGTGATGAGAAGGCTGTGGCTACAACAGCCAACTGACGCAACATAAAAGCAGCCAGGAAAGCCTAAAACCAGTAGTCGGCGTGGGCAGGACTGGCTCACAGCGCCAAAAAAGAGCCGGCCCGACGTGAAACACCTGACCTGACAAGGTGTACAGCGTTTGATCATCGGCGGATGGTTAACGTTTTAATTATTGCTTCAGCATAACACTCGGGCTTACAGGGGCTACAGGACTGTCAGAGGGTAGCCTTGACGCCAGCGCCGACGGGTACGACACGTTCAGTGGAGAGCTCTGCTGCTCATTAAAAAGTTTACACCCGTTACAAACATCAGTCTCCCTCTTTCTCTGTACCAAATCTTGTAAGACAGTTCTAATAAAGAGATACTCTGATTGTGGTTATATAATTAGCTGGAACGAACTTAATGCACAGTACTAAACTAAATTTACCACCTGATTTATTCAAGACTCTTCTAAATAGCCCGGTTTAAGTTTGCTACCTTCTCTATTGAATCTGCCCTTGTATTTCCCACTGTTAATGTTTCTTACGTTAACCTTTGTACGGTGGTTACACGTCAAGCTCCCTCGTAGGGATCAAGTGTAACGTAAGAAGAAAACTGATCCCACAAAATATTACGGGGTGTTCAAAAAGTCTCTCCGCAGTGCAGTATGATTGTTAGCCCCGCATGCAGTATGATTGTTCGCCTGCCTGTGTTACTTCCCTTCAAGTGGACTCTCCCAACTTTCCACTGTTTCGTTTATCTCAGTCAGCGTCAGAAGTATCGTTGGTGTGTGTCGTTACGTGTTGACGTTAACTTTTAAGTTTAGTTCCTTTGTTCGTTTGTTTCGTTTTTGTCACTTTTAAAATGCTAACCATGGAAAAACCTGTTTTTTTAGTCGAACGAGTGCTCCAAGCTGGCGTTAAATACACAGTTTCAGTTCGTCAAACATTTAATTCGGTTTTCCCGGAGACAACACTCCCACATCACAATACTGTGCGAGATTTGATTAACTAATTTCTAAGAACGGATTCAGCGACTGATGCACCGAGAAGTGGTCATCCTAGGGTTTTGTCTGAGGATAAACTACTCGATATTTCCGGTAAAATGTCAATGAGTCCGAATAAGTCAGTAAGAAAACTCGTTTAGGAAATGGATGTTAGTGTCGGAACGGCCCACACAGCTGTAATAAAAAATTAGAACTTTTCCCAGACAAAGTGACAGTCGTGCAAGAAACGAAAAATACTGATCGTGGTAAGAGACTGCATTATTGTCAATGGTTCAAAAACTTCGTTTAACAAAATGGAAGAAATATTCTTAATGAAACGTTTTTCATTGATAAGGCGTGGTTTCATTTATTCAGGTACATGAACTCGCAAAATTCTCATATGTGGAGTACTGCAAATCCATTGTGTATTCATGAGGAACCACTTAATTATGTGAAAATAGGAATTTGGATTGCAATTTCTAGACGTCTGATTGTGGGTCCCATACTTTTCAACGAAGCAATAAACGCACAACGATACTGCAGTGATATTCTATACCCATTCACAGGAGAACTTGTGTTAAGTGAAATACTGAACGGTTATTTTCAAGAAGATATTGCAACCGCGCCTATGGCCCGAGTTTCAATGTCACTGCTTGCTAATGTTTTTGGTGATAGCATCACAGGGACTTTGGCCTCCACGATCGCCTGACCTAACACCACTTGACTTTTTCTTCTGGGGTGCAGCGAAAGCAACTGTCTATAAAAAACGTCCCAAATCCATCGATGAATTGAAAACGGCAATACCCACTTTCACTGCTTCTGTTACAGAAGAAATGTTACAGCTTGTGTTTAGAAACATGATTAGATGAATTGAATTCAAATGGTTCAAATGGCTCTGAGCACTATGGGACTCAACTGCTGAGGTCATTAGTCCCCTAGAACTTAGAACTAGTTAAACCTAACTAACCTAAGGACATCACAAACATCCATGCCCGAGGCAGGATTCGAACCTGCGACCGTAGCGGTCTTGCGGCTCCAGACTGCAGCGCCTTTAACCGCACGGCCACTTCGGCCGGCCATGAATTGAATTGTGTATTCAACAATAAGGGGACACTTTCATGATTTAATGTGAAAATTTGTAAGTAAAAATGAATATTCAATAATTAATAACTTGGATTTCACTGTGTTTCATTTCGATGTATTCATTGCGGCATACGGTACGCGCGGTTAACAAGCATACGGCACCGCGGAGAGACTTTTTGAACACCCCGTATAATTGTTATCCTCATATACTTAAGAGAACTGAGCCGAAAGGTAAGTCAAAACATTACTTCCCTACACTACGCCATATAATTCCTGGACATCTCACTTTTATACATATACAGGGCGAAGAAAAACCTCGCACCCAAATTTTGCAGCGTGGTTCCTCACGTACTGGCAATGTAAAAATGTCAATCACCAAATTTCGTAATGCACGTATTTCGGGCGGTAAATGGATCTTAAAGACCTGCAACCTGGCAACATTATAATCGCATGTTTGGTAACTACATCTGTCAGAAGTAGTGTGCGCGGTACGGTATTTGGCGTGTTCAAATTGGTTCAAATGGCTCTAAGCACTATGGGACTTAACATCTGAGGTCATTAGTCCCATAGACTTAGAACTACTTAAACCTAACTAACCTAAGGACATCACACACATCAATGCCCGAGGAAGAATTCGAACCTGCGACCGTAGCAGCCACGCGGTTTCGGGACGGAAGCGCCTAGAACCACTCGTCATTTGGCGTGTTAATCGTCATTTAGTGATTACAGTAGGTCTTCTCCAAAATATTTACAATTACGCGTTATGAACACAGAAATGGAAATACAATCGTTTTCATTGCTCAGCTTTTAAAAAAGCCCTTTTAGTGTATGAGTGTTTCAACGCGGGAGTCCTGACCATTGTAAACAAGATAGTTCACACATCCAGCCAAAGACAGGGAAAACTGAGATTGACAAGCAGTGAGCACCAAATCATGAGACGAAGACCAAAGTGCTTGGATTAAAAAGGGTGTAAGGCAGGGACATCGAAGTAACAATTATGTAAATAAGAGAAAGGTTCAACAATGCGATCAAAATGTAGAGTGTAATTAGATCAGTGATGAGTTTTGCTAACCTCAATGAAGGTGAAGTAGAATTACAGGATCTGCTTAATGGAATGAAAAGTCTAACCACCACAGCATACGGACTGAGATGAAACTGAAGAAAGGTAAGCGAATGAAAAGTACCAGAAATGAGAACAATGAGAACCTTGACATTACAGCTGTTGATTATATATTAGACGAAGTTAAGAAATTCTTGTACCTTGGAAGCATATTAATCTGTGAGAGATGAAGAGTGGGTGTAAGAAGCAGACTAGCAAAAGCAAAGAGGACATTCCTAGACAAAGGAAGTTTACTAATGTCAAACGTTCATCTTAACCTAAGAAAGAAATTTCTAAGAATGTACATTTGGAGCACAGCATTATATAGCACTGAACCATGGACTGTGGGAAAGTCAGAACAGAAGAGAGTCTAAGCATTTAAGATGTGGTGCTAGAGAGGAATGTTGAAAACTAGGAGGTCTGTTAAGAGAAGAAATTAAGGAATGAGGAGGTTCTCTGCAGAATCGGCGGAAAAAGGAACATATGGAAACCAGTGACAAAAAGACAGGGCGGTATACCTCATTTTAAGACAAAAGTGAATAACTTCCATCGTGAAAGAGTATGCAGTAGAGGATAAACGTTGTAGAAGAGGGCAGAGATTTGATTTACATCCAACAAATAATTTAGGGTGTAGGGTGCTGTGCCGCACTGGTAGCACCGGTTCCCTTCAGATCACCCAAGTAAGCGCAGTCGGGCTGGGCTAGCACTTGGATGGGTTACCATCCGGTCTGCCGAATGTTGTTGGCAAGCTCGGTGGATTTAAACCTTGTGAAGCAAACTGAGGAGCTACTTGCTTGAGAATTACCGGCTCGGCTCTTGTAAGCTGACGTACGGTCGGGAGAGCAGTATGCTGACCACATGCCCTTCCAAATCCGCATCCGGTGACGCCTGTGGTCTGAGGAAGATACGGCGGCCGGTCGGTAACCGTTGGGCCTTCCAAGTTTAGTATCGTTTAGTTTAGTTTAGTAGGGAGCTGTCCGAGACGAAGCCGTTGGCATAGGAGAGGAATTCGTGGCGGGCCACATTAAACCAGTCAGAAGACTCACGACTCAGAAAAAAATGTGGAGTAGGAAAAAGTTAAGACATATTTGGCTAATAGTGAGTCTAGCTTCCAGTTCCACTTACACTATGTGATCAAAAGTATCCGGACACGGGGCTGAAAATTACTTACAACTTCGTGGCGCCCTCCATCGGTAATGCTGGAAGTCAGTATGGTTTTGGTCCACCCATAGCCTTCATGACAGCTTCACTCTCGCAGGAATACCTCCAATCAGGTACTGCAATGTTTCTTTGGGAATGCCAGGACATTCTTCACGGAGTGCTGCGCGCAGGAGAGGTATCTATGTCGGTCGGTGTGGCCTGGTACGAAGTCCGCCTTCCAATATATCCCAAAGGTGTTTTATAGGATTCAGGTCAGGATCCTGGCTCAAATGGCTCTGAGCACTATGGGACTTAACATCTGTGGTCATCAGTCCCCTAGAACTTAGAACTACTTAAACCTAACTAACCTAAGGACATCACACACATCCATGCCCAAGGCAGGATTCGAACCTGCGACCGCAGTAGTCGCGCGGTTCCGGACTGAGTGTCAGGATCCTGTCCAAGCCAGTTCATTACAGGGATTTTACTGTCGTGTAACTACTCCGCCACTGGCCGTGCATTATGAACAGGTGCTTGATCGTGTTGAAAGATGCAATCGTCGTCACCGAATTGCTCTTCAACAGTGGGAACCAAGAAGGTGATTAAAACATCAACGTAGGCCTGTGACGTGATAGTGCCACCCAAAACAACGAGGGATGCAAAACCCACTAAATGAAAAACACGATCACACCATTACAGCACCGCCTCTGAATTTTACTGTTGGCATTACACACTCTGGCAGATGACGTTCAGCTGGTATTCGCCGTAGTCACACCCTGCCATCGGATCGCCACATTGTGTACCGTGATTCGTCACTCCACACGACGTTTTTCCACTATTCAATCGATCAATGTTTATCTCCTTACACCAAGCGAGGCGTAGTTTGGCATTTACCGGCGTGATGTGTGGCTTATGAGCAGCCGCTCGACCATGATATCTAAGTTTTCTCACCTCCCGCCTAACTGTTATAGTACTTGCAGTGGATCCTGACGCAGACTGGAATTCCTGTGTAATGGTCTGTATACATGGTTGTATTTTACTCATTACAACCCTCTTCAGCTGTCGGTGGTCTGTGTTAGTCGACAGACGGTGTCGGCCTGTACGTTTTTGTGCTGTACGTGTCCCTTCACGTTTCCACTTCGGAAACAGTAGACCTAAGGATGTTCAGGAGTGTGGAAATCTCGCGTACAGACGTGTGACAGAAGTATCACCCAATAACCTGCACCCAATCACCTGACCACGTTCGACGTCCGTGAGTCCCGTGGACAGCCCCATTCTGCTCTCTCACTATTTCTAATGACTACTGAGATCGCTGTTATGAAGTACCTAACAGTAGGTGGCAGCACCTAAAATGAGAAACGTATGTTTTTTTGGGTGTTCGGATACTTTTCATTGCATAGAGTATTTGTCTTAGTGTGAACGAGGAACAGATTTGTTATCACTAATTAGTGAAATATGATTAGGAGTGTCATTTTTTCCACTGAGCGCGGGACTGGTAAGTTGCAGTGTGCCCAGCTCTGTGAGTGCACGGGGAATTCAAAAGTAAGTTGAGGATCCAGGGTTCTTTTGAAAAATCGAGGTGACTGTGGTCTGTCAGTTAATAACTTCTGCGATTATTGTTTCTTATTTTATTCAACACGTTTGCCTCATTATTAATTAGACGGCAAGAGAAATATCGTTCAATTTTAGTTTTGGAGCAAAAATATAAAGTTTCTGAACATTCTCCTGAGGCAGCGATGCAGGTTGTTGGCCTCAAAGGTACAGAGAAATAGGCGTCTAATAATTTTAGACGTTTATCTCCACAGCAGGCTACGAAGTTGCATCATGTGTGTGAGTCATATTTGGATGTACGTACCAATATTGTGGGGACTGCTTAATACGGAATGTATAGGACTGAGCTTACCAATAAAAATACGGCCAGACAACCCCTGTATCAGCCTTCTCCTTCGATTATGAATCATCTCATGTTGCTCATTGATAGAAAGTTTAAGGACGGAATCATTAGGCCCTCCTACTCTCCATTTTCTTCGTCCATGATTTAGATTTCAGAAGTACCTGGAGGAATTCAGATATCGTAGATTATTGTGCATTCAACGAAAAGATTATTTTACCATCAATTCCGTTGCCCCATGTACATTCCCTTTTCCCTTTGTTTTGTAATGCTAAATTATGTGCTACTCTGGATCTCAATCATTCATGACATTCCGTTGTCCAGAGATTTGAAGCCCATTACAGATTTCGCTACCGTTGGGAATCTGTTCCGTTTGGGCTTTCAACTGAAGTTGCTGTTTTGTCCATTCTGATAGACAATATCTTTTCCGATCTGAAATAAAATTTGTCTCTTACTGCCCAGTTTACGTGGTTATCTTCAGCGAGAATAATTTCTCTTATAGTGCTCGGCCCACTCAGGGCCAAGTTTGCTGCTTACGTGAGGTGGGGCTCACAGTTAACGCTTCCGAAAGAAAATCTGATGAGTCGCAAATGTCATTTTTAGCACATATCTTTTGTATCCATGCATAACTGTTGATGAGAGATGCACAGCGGCTATTTCCAACTGTCCCTCGGCTAAGAATCCCATGGCTGTGGGAAGATTCCTTGGGAAAATTAATTTTTTTTTCAGACGTCGTTTACCTAACATCGCCCAAAATGGGGGGGGGGGGGCGGGGGGGAGCGTTGTACGAACTGAATGAAAGGAACGGTCATGTCCTCCCATCAAGCCCTTTTTGGGACCTTAAGAGGGTACCAGCGACAGTCCACGTATTGGCGATGCCTAACTCCTCTAAAGAATTTTTAATGCAAACTGATGCATCTACGTCAGGTGAGGCAGCTGTTCTTTTACAAGAGAAAGTGCCAGGGAGACGCCTGATAGGGTATTCCCCTGTCACTTCGTCGAAATCAGATGTTAAGAATTCCATTCACAAACTGGAAGTGTTGTCCATGCTGTTCACTCTAGAGATATTCCATTCATGTATGCAGCTTTGTCCTTTCATTCTTGAAATACCAGGACTTAAGTTGTTTGCTCGTATTGTCAAGGCGAATGAGCCAGTGCCTAATGGGCAACCCGTGTTTGTCGGATCTCTACCTTCCAGTTTCGAGTGTGTCACGTACGCGGAGGGGACTTTAGTGGGGCGTGTGTCGTGCTGGGGGTGGCTATGTTTCTAGAGAAGTCCTAGGTTCGAGTCCTGGTTCAGGACACCGTTTTAGTCTACCAGGAAGTTTTGTAACCTCCGTTGCAGAGTGAAAATTTCGTTTTGGAAACAATCATCCAGTCTGTGGTAAAGCCACGCCTCCACAATTTCCTTTCTTCCAGAAGTGCTAGTCCTGCATGGTTCGCAAGAAAACTTCCGTGAATTAGGAATGTGGGAGATCAGTACTGGCGGAAGTAGGCCTAAAGCTGTGAGGATGGGTCGTGCTTGGATAACTCTGTTGGTAGAGCACTTACCTGCAATAAGCAGAGTTCCCATACCTTTGCCGACTGTATGAAATATAGAACGTGGTCCCTGACAAGTATTGTGCTAATTTGTTTGTCCTAAATTGTGAACAACTACCAGTTTAATCAACTTGCCATACCACTCTCCTGCCATTCTGTTTATATAGACAAAAATTTGCCTATAATGCAGTACCACACGCATTATGTACGTTCTGTGACTGATACTCAATGGTGCCGTGCCGTATTTACTGTTTTTATTTAATACTTTTTGTTAATCTTAAAATCATTTCCATATCTTTAAGTAGAATGTTTTTAATAAGATTTAATGGTGACATTGTTCTACGGGAGTAAGATTTGAGTTACGTATCGGTAAGTACGTAATTTTGACATAACAGTGGGAGAAGGTTGGCTGCTGGTCGGTGGACGGGTGATAACGAATTTGTCGCTGTACCATGTAAACAGTTATTCAGTGTTCTGTGAACGGTGAATATAATGGGGAAAGTGTTTTAAAATTCTACCTACCCTGGGTTAATTTTCCACGCTATACTACAAAGGCTGCGGCATTGTAATAACTGACGTTCGCATCTGTTTAAATACTCGTTTACGATGCCCAAAGGGGCCTGCCAGCTCCAAATTCCAAGATTTTGATGTGCCTGTAAAATAAAATAACGTGGAGAAATTGACAGCAGTGTATCTAAAAAGGCAGATTTACTGAGTGGAATTACTTCAATAATGAGTACATACTAGTAAGTGTGTACCATACAAGGTATAACTCGATTCTGTTTACAGACTTTGAAGACAGGTTCCTCATATCAAAACAAAGAAAAGGCTTCTCGTAAACATGGGCTCTAAAATTCAATACCTTAAGAGCTAAGAGCAATTGCTGAACTTCGTTACTGTGAAACACATCTGCTCTGTTGAACAAGTGCTCATAGATCTTAAGGTATACATTTTACTGCTCCTGGTTACCGGACTCTTTTTTCTTGTTTTGGTCCATACTGCATCATTCATAAATATGGAAAGCAAAGAACCTGCAGTGGAGGAGATGTGTTACACAATATCGAAGATGATCAAGTACTCATAGCTCTTAAGGTACCGTACTGAATTTTATAGTCTAAGTTCTTCATATACACATTACCCTATGAAGGAAAGCTACAGATGTTTTACTTAACAAGAATCACTAATATTGGAATACATTTGTGTGCCCCCTGCGTTGGACAACGACTGACCACTTCCATAAGATTCTTTGACTGAACTTCATAACTCTTAGGGAAATGTCAACTACTGATATTTTTTTCGAAATGATTTAATAAATAAAACCTACTTCTGTTTTTCTGAATTAGTATGAAGGTTTTGTCATTGTTCTAATCTAATACCCTTAACGTAATAACAAAAAATTCAAACTTCTTCAGAAATTTCGAAATCTGAGCTGAAGCTGAACCCAATGTATAATACTACTGCAGTACCGTACTGATGCAGGTGATATCTCCGTACAACTATTATCGTAAGTTATTAATCCCGACGATATATGTCTACGATAAATTCTTTCAGTGCTTGCATGCATTACACACCGTTAATTACCTGAAGTAATAAGAAAAACAGTAGTATAATTTTTGGTATTGGTGAATATAATTTGCTATTAGCAGCGTTTGTGTCGCTCTTCTTTTTGTCTTTTGTTAAGGGTCTTTTGCAGTGGAGTATCTAACATTTCATTCTGAGTGCTAATAAAATATGTGCGGTGCAAAGTGCCCCGCCCCCTCCCTAAATAAGCGCGGAGCTTCGACCAGGCAGAGCAGCGTAGGTGGAGTTTCATTAGCATGAAGTGTAGACATCGGGAATGCTTCAAATATGACTGTAGGGTGCTGAATAAAGTTTGTTTCAACTAAAAACTAGTAATATTGAAACATTTGTAAGCCATAGTAGGAACCTTTTCTTGCTTCTGTTGGTGACTGTTAATAAACATTCCAGTAAAAGTGATAGTGCTATGCAGTTAATTCTGGGAACTTCAAATTATGTATTTTTTTTAGTTATTTCTAAACTGAGTACGGACCTTGCATTCGCTTCGTTGATGAGGAATCAGGTTCCTCCCCCCGTTTTTACGCAGATTTCTCCTTCATTCAATATCTCAATTAAATTTTATCAGATTTTGCATGAACATGGTTTTTATTAGTAGATTAATTTGGGGAGGGGGGGGGGACCTGTTTCGTCACATACTGTAGACATTTCCATATTTAAAACAATAGTACGGCAATTACAGTTTTAAACTAGTTGATACTAACTAGTAACACACAGCAGATTTTCGTAAAGTGGAGACACGTAACCGCTATGTATTGTCAGTGAGTGTAAGTTCACTTTGCGAGCGAGCATTGCTTAGGGAGGTGCATACAGTCCGCTTCGTGTATTTTGTTGGTAGGAAAGTGTTTAAATATTGTGGTGTCGTTTGCACCATTGTAATAGTATGTCAGTAATATATGTGGCATATCATCTGAATAATCAAGTTTATTACTGGTGTGAAAGAAGAATACCAAAAGTTTCGCGACTGGTTAACTGAAAATAGAGAAAAGTTAAGCGGTGGTTATAATTCTTCTGGTGTTTCAAAAGGCCTCCATGAAACTGAGTACACCCAACAGAAATTTCTCATAACCGCCTGAAACTGTCATAAAAGTCCTTTTCTAGGATGTTCTGCTCTCACCTCCAATCGGCCTCATAAAGTTCCCCTTAACATAGATCGATGTATGATGCCAGTCCAAATTTATTGCAACTTAGTGATTAATACTTTAATGCAATATTTAAAGAAAAGTTTTAAGAGGAGAACTTTATATGGAAGTTAATCTACTTATTTAGCATTTTTCGTCAGTATCTAGGCATTGTCGTAACAATATGACTGAAGTATTAGCTATTAATTTTCACTTATCCACTTTCTATTTGTACTTCTTCCATTGAAATAAACATATCACAAATATTTTCCCCAACCCACAAAAAGTCACAGTTTCGTAATAAAGCTTACTGTGCAGTAAACTTCGTTCACATTATTGGTATGAAAGGGTATGGCGAACTGTATCCGAGCATAGTCGAAATACTAGTGACACCTTTTGGCGACAGAATTACGTAGTATATCCCTGAGAAATACACTCCTGGAAATGGAAAAAAGAACACATTGACACCGGTGTGTCAGACCCACCATACTTGCTCCGGACACTGCGAGAGGGCTGTACAAGCAATGATCACACGCACGGCACAGCGGACACACCAGGAACCGCGGTGTTGGCCGTCGAATGGCGCTAGCTGCGCATCATTTGTGCACCGCCGCCGTCAGTGTCAGCCAGTTTGCCGTGGCATACGGAGCTCCATCGCAGTCTTTAACACTGGTAGCATGCCGCGACAGCGTGGACGTGAACCGTATGTGCAGTTGACGGACTTTGAGCGAGGGCGTATAGTGGGCATGCGGGAGGCCGGGTGGACGTACCGCCGAATTGCTCAACACGTGGGGCGTGAGGTCTCCACAGTACATCGATGTTGTCGCCAGTGGTCGGCGGAAGGTGCACGTGCCCGTCGACCTGGGATCGGACCGCAGCGACGCACGGATGCACGCCAAGACCGTAGGATCCTACGCAGTGCCGTAGGGGACCGCACCGCCACTTCCCAGCAAATTGTTGCTCCTGGGGTATCGGCGAGGACCATTCGCAACCGTCTCCATGAAGCTGGGCTACGGTCCCGCACACCGTTAGGCCGTCTTCCGCTCACGCCCCAACATCGTGCAGCCCGCCTCCAGTGGTGTCGCGACAGGCGTGAATGGAGGGACGAATGGAGACGTGTCGTCTTCAGCGATGAGAGTCGCTTCTGCCTTGGTGCCAATGATGGTCGTATGCGTGTTTGGCGCCGTGCAGGTGAGCGCCACAATCAGGACTGCATACGACCGAGGCTCACAGGGCCAACACCCGGCATCATGGTGTGGGGAGCGATCTCCTACACTGGCCGTACACCACTGGTGATCGTCGAGGGGACACTGAATAGCGCACGGTACATCCAAACCGTCATCGAACCCATCGTTCTACCATTCCTAGACCGGCAAGGGAACTTGCTGTTCCAACAGGACAATGCACGTCCGCATGTATCCCGTGCCACCCAACGTGCTCTAGAAGGTGTAAGTCAACTACCCTGGCCAGCAAGATCTCCGGATCTGTCCCCCATTGAGCATGTTTGGGACTGGATGAAGCGTCGTCTCACGCGGTCTGCACGTCCAGCACGAACGCTGGTCCAACTGAGGCGCCAGGTGGAAATGGCAAGGCAAGCCGTTCCACAGGACTACATCCAGCATCTCTACGATCGTCTCCATGGGAGAATAGCAGCCTGCATTGCTGCGAAAGTTGGGTATACACTGTACTAGTGCCGACATTGTGCATGCTCTGTTGCCTGTGTCTATGAGCCTGTGGTTCTGTCAGTGTGATCATGTGATGTATCTGACCCCAGGAATGTGTCAATAAAGTTTCCCCTTCCTGGGACAATGAATTCACGGTGTTCTTATTTCAATTTCCAGGAGTGTAGTTCTAAAAGCATCCAGAACGTTCGGTAACTCAATTACATGATGTTCACATTCCCTATTTCTATTTTACCCCAATGTAAATCAGTTGTTGTGTTTCACGATATTCACGAAAAGTGACAGTATAAAATTTAAACATTGTTCAAAATATGTGACCCGTCAAAGGTTGTACACGATATAATTTGATAAATTAAGCAACTGTAAGTGGTGTCTTTTATGAATGATTTTATATTGAATTGGAGCAGGGATAAAAAGGATCACGTACGTTGTATTTCATATTTTTAGTAACTATAACAGGGAGACCAATTTTCGTAGGCAAATCTGGTAATGTGTAAGAAGTATTAATGTGTACTAAATTAACTTTAAGCATAGAGATATTGGCCACACTGTTACAACACCATGTAAGTACTCAGAAACATGAATCATGCGCTATACACCTGTAAACAGATACAACTGTGGTTGAAAATAAAGTATTATCACAATTTTCAGTAATTTGGAGTAATTACAAATGGTCTTGGTTTATTACAACTTGAATGGAGGTTATGACATTACAGCGTGGACCCTTAATGTGAAATTCTACAGTCTGTCATTCCGTGGTAGGTCCACTCTGATAACACCAATTTTCGTCACCTGTTATGATTTTTTTTTCAGGAAGGAATTATCTAAGTTTTGTATTAAAATTGTGGCAAGCGTCTACGCATAGTTGATTTGTCTGAGAGTGAAGTGTTTGGAATCAACTTTGCACACACTTTCCTTTTCTGCGAACATTCTCGAAAACGTCTTGAACACTTGATTTAAAAATTATGCTCCATTACGATTTGAGACACCATCGTTCACACCCTACAGCCACACATCCACTATTTAAAAATGCCTGCTGACGGAAAAGTGGTGGAATGCGCGTCTGTGATGACAGTTATTAGTTCACGCTGAGACTGTAGTTACTGTGCTGCTGTCGCTAATACGTCAGGAATGAAATCAGTATCCGAGGTCTTTGGAAAGAAAGTTATGAGGTGAAAATTGCATGTACGTTCTGTGCACAATAGTTTGACTATCACTGACAAAGGGAAAGGGAAACGTTGCTAGTCCCCTGCGTGAGATCCGCCGTCATCGAGAGGGCGGTGGGAAGTTTAAAATTGGAAGCTCAGGAGTTGTGACCGTGTGCCTCGTATTCATATCATATCGATGTTTCAATTGCATTACGGATTTACTGTTATCCCATTCAAACGGCAGCAGCATGATAAGGTGTAATATTCGATAATTCAGAATGAAATCGCCAGACAAAGTATTAGCCATAAATAGTATCGGAAACTAGTGTGAAGTCATGTGACATTCCAATGCTGCCTTCCATCAGCATATGTACTATAAGGAGCAGTCAAATGAAAACCGAACACCCGCCACAACGGGAACACAAAAATAATTACCGCCTGCGTTAATACATTCATCCCACTGGGAGATGGGACAATCATTTTCTGTTTCGTAGAACGCGTTCGGCCGCATCCACTCCAGCACTTCACCGTTCCGACTGAAACCGACGTCCATGCACATCTGTCTTTAGGTCGCTAAAGATGTGAAAATCACCCGGTTAAAGATCCTGGCTGTACGGAGGGTGTGGCAATGTTTCCCAACCCAATCGCCAAAGAATAGCCGCCGTCCGACTGGCCAATGGGGCATACCCAGCGGTAGGATGATTCCTCTCCTAGTCGATGTTGTCGAGCGTGGAAGCACAACCAGTTCGGAGCGCTATGAAGACATTTTGCCGAAATTGGGGCTCGCCATGAAGTCAAAATGCCCAGGTACGCTGTTAGACGAAGCGTCCTGTAGCACACTCAACCCCGCACTGCCTTCGGCGATTTCGTTGGGAAAATCTGAAACATCCTCCTTAAGGATGGGATGTCTTACCGTGTAATTTTCACATCTTTGGGGACCTAAAAAGACGTGCATGAACGTCGGATTCTGTCGAACGAGGAAAAGCAAGAGTGAATGCGATTGCCGACCCGTCAGCGGCAAATCGCGCTCTACGAAATAGGGACGGATCGTCTAGTCTCCCAGTGTGATAAATGTTTTAAAGCCTGTGGTGGTTACTTTTGTATGGAACTACTGCACGGTTTCGTTGTAGCAGGTGTTTGGATTTCATATGACTGCCCGCCATAGTTAGAGTTAGTTAGGTAATTAGCTACTTGTTCCGTGGATTATCTTCTACAGAATAGAAAGAGTTGTCAAGGAGAAACTTTCTCTGTTTGTTATCAAATTTTATTTTCCTGTCGGTCAGACATTTTATATCATTACTAAGTGATCAAAAGCTTTTGTTGCAGCCTTGTGCAAACCTTTCTGAGCTAAAGGCAACAATAATTTGGTGTAATGAATGTCACTTTTTCATCTGTTATTGTAACTATGTACCTTATTGTTCCTTTAGAATTGTAGTCGATTATTTACAATAAAATACATGAGGGAGTAAATACACTGTGAAATACTAGTCAGAATGCCCAGCTCCTTAGAAGTCTATAAGATGACCGTGTGTGAAAACCACACAGTATTTTTACAGTCCGGTTTTTGGCAATAAAGACTTTCTTTTTTAAAGACGAGTTACCTCAGAACGTTATTCCTTATAACACTATTGAATGAAAATGTGCAAAGTACGTCAGTTTACTGATTTGTCCGTCCTCAAGTTTTGCAATAATTGTAAGCGCAAATGTGGCTGAAGTAAGTTATTTGAAGAGTTCCAAAAGGTGTTTTTTTTTTATTTTTCCAATTTAAGTCATCATTTATATTGATGCCTAAGAATTTTGAAGTTGCTCCCTATTTATTACTTCTCACCAAGTGTTACATTTATCATTGGTGTAGTACCTCTAGATGTGCAGAATTGAATATGTTGTATCTTTTTAAAATTGAGTGTCGGACCATTCGCAGAAAACCAGTCAATGATACTTTTAATAACTTTGCTCACCATTTCTTCTATTACTTTACGTATGCTTGGATTCATTACAGTAACAGTATCATCAGCAAAACGAACTAATTCTGCTTATTGCATACTAGACGGGAGATCGTTTTACATAAAGACAGAAAGTAGTGTACCGAACTCGGAAACCCCACACGTGATTACTCCCCTGTCAGAATTATGTTCTTAGACTACATTGCTTCAGTTACTAACTACAACTTCCTGGATTCTTTTGGTTAGATGTGGCATTATACACTGGTTGGATATATCATATATACCATACAACATCAATTTATCTAGGAACACACTGTGATACGCACAATCAAATGCCATAGAGAGTTCGCAGAAAATACCACCGGTGCTATTTCATTATTTAATGCTTGTAAATTCGGGTGAGTGAACAAGTAAATGCCATTCTCAGTAGAGCAACCCTTCTGAAACCCAAGCTGTGGTTTACTAAGGACACTTTTGTTGCTGAGGTGTGATACTATTCTAGAATAAATCACCTCCGTAAAAATTTGGAGAATGATACCAGCAGCGTAACATGTCGGTAGTTATTGACATCTCTGTTATCACCTCTCTCAAAGAGCGTTTTAAGAACGGCATATTTCAATCCCTCTGGAAAGCTTCTTTCATGGGGAAAAATTTTTAGTACTTCATTGGAAACACCATAAAAACCTGATGAACTTTTAATTTTGAGAGAATCTATAATTTACTTAATGTCGGAAGGAAAAGTCGGTGGTACATTAATATGACTGAATTTTATGAAAGTTATATTTTCAACATACGGTTGCGATTTTGCTCTTGAACTGCTTGTCCTTATGCTTTCTATTATATTTGAGGAATGATTCATGATGTGTTAGAAGAAGAAACAGGAATCGACAAGGAAGAGGTGGGGGACCCAGTATTACAATTAGAATTTAAAAGAGCTTTTGGCTACTAAAAATCAAATCAGGCAGAAGGGATACATGACATTCCATCGGAATCTCTAAGACCTTTGGAGGAAGTTGCAACAAAACGACTATTCAAGGTACCGTGTGAAGTGTATGAGATTAGCAATATATCATCAGACTCTCGGAAAAACATCATTAACACAACTAAAAAGACAGGAATAGCCCACATGTACGAGAAGTATCGAACAATTAGCTTAACAGCTCATGCACACAAGTTTCTGACAAGAATAATGTGTAGAAGAATGTTAAAGGATATAGAGGCTACTCCATAGATTTTCCTGGCGTGCTATGTTTATGCTCTTCACGGGTATGCTGCTGGATATGATCGTCTTCCCTACACGATATTTCCGGCGTGATTCTGTACTCAGCGATCGCACCTGAAGATAGCGGCCAGATGGATCGCCGAAATATTTTGTAGTGAAGCAGCATACTCGTGAAGAGCATCAACATTCAGGTCCTGCTAGATGTCGGCCAGTTTTGACCTAGGATAAACTCCAGAGAGGTTGCAAGACAGAAGAAATATCAAGACACGTTCATAGGATTTGTTGACCTGGAAAAAGCGCTCGTCAATGTGAAACGTTGCCAAGATTGCAATTCTAAGATAAATTAGGTAAATCTACAGGTACAGAAGGGTATTATACAATATGTATATGAACCAAGAGGGACGAGAAAGCTGGAAAACAATAACAAAATTCTCAGATTTAAAAGAGTGTAATACAGAGATGTAGTACTTCGCCCATTCTGTTCAATCGATTCATAGAAGAAGCAGTGACGGAAATAAAAAAAAGTTTCAAAAGTGTGATTATTATTCGTTGTAAAAGTATATCAGTGATATGATTTGCTGATGAAACTGCTATCGTCAGTGAAGGTGACGAAGAATTAACAGTATCTGCTGAATGGAACGAATAGTATAATGGATACAGAATATAAACTGAGACTAAGTCGAAAAAAAAGGAAGTAACGAGAAGTAACAGAAAGAATAACGGGAAACTTAATATCACAATTTGGGATCAAGAAGAAGGTTAAGTTAATGGGTTGGTTGGGTTGTTTAGGGAAGGAGACCAGACAGCGAGGTCATCGGTCTCATCGGATTAGGGAAGGATGGGGAAGGAAGTCGGCCGTGCCCTTTCAAAGGAACCATCCCGGCATTTGCCTGGAGCGATTTAGGGAAATCACGCAAAACCTAAATCAGGATGGCCGGACGCGAGATTGAACCGTCGTCCTCCCGAATGCGAGTCCAGTGTATAACCACTGCGCCACCTCGCTCGGTATGTTAATGGGTAGCGCAGGAGGAGATGCTTGTAAGAAACAGACTAGCACCTGAAAAACGGACATTCATGGCCAAGAGAAGACTGCTAGTATCAAACATAGCCCTTGATATACGGAAGGAATTTCTGAGAATGTGCGTTATGAGCATAACGTTGTGTGGTACTGAAACATGGTTCAAATGGTTCAATTGGCTCTGAGCACTATGAGACTTAACTGCTGTTGTCATCGGTCCCCTAGAACGTAGAACTACTTAAACCTAACTAACCTAAGCACATCACACACATTCATGCCCGAGGCAGGATTCGAACCTGCGACTGTAGCGGTAGCGCAGTTACAGACTGAAGCTCCTAGAACCGCTTGGCCACTTCGGCCGGTACTGAAACATGGACTGTGAGAAAACCAGAACAGATGGGAATCGAAAGATTTGATGCGTGGTGCTACAAAAGTACGCTGAAAATTGGGTGGATTGACAACGTAGTAGATGAGGTGTTTTTTCGGAGAACTGATGTGGAAAATAATGTATGGAAAATGCTGAGAAGAAGGACTGGATCATTGGACATGTGTTGAGCCGTCAAGGAATAAGTTCCGTGCTAGTACATGGAGCTATAGAGTGTAAAAACTGTGGACGAAGACAGAAATTGGAATACGTCCATTAGATAATTGAGGACTAAGTTGCAAGTGCTATTCTGGGATGGAAAGGTTGACACAGAACAGAAATTCTTGGTGGGTCGCATCTAATCCGTCAGAAGAATGTAGAATTGAAAAGAAAATAAAAACGGAAGGGGTATAAACATTCGAAGTCGTTTTACCCTCGCTCTCTTTCCGAGTGGAAAACGAAAGGAAATGCCAAATATGATACAAGAAACGCACCGCGGCGCACAATACGGTACACACACACACACACACACACACACACACACACACATATATATATATATATATATATATATATATATATATATATATATATATATATAACGATTGTTCCCCTTTAGGAGAGCGATTGAACTTCAATTCATAATTTCATCTTCGGATGTTTTTCTTCTTTGCTTCCCAAAACCTCCTCATCCTCTCAGAATGCTCCTTCTTCCGTTCCTCTGTCCATTTTTTACCAGGCTGACGCGATGTTCTTTCCCCAAACTTCACACTTGTGATTTTATGCCGGCACTCGGTGCGCTCTCCGAGATGTTTTATGTTGATCTGCTGTAGATCCCTCTGGATTTCTTTCAGCCATTCTGTGCTACATTTACTCCTTGTTATAATATTTAATAATTTCTTTGCTGTTCTGGAGTCTTCCATCTTCTAGATGTGTGTATAAAATTTGGCTCGGCGCTTTCTGATTTCATCTGTTACTATGTCGATCTTTCTATAGAGTTCGTTTTGTGGTCTCTTCATCCAAATGCCATTTTTGTTGATGGGACCGTAAATCTTTCTCAGAATTTTTCTTTCCTGCTTTTCTATTTCCTTAATTTTTGAATGACCATCAATCACCATTGTTTCAGCTGCATAGATTGGTTCTGGAAGAATCACTGTTGTATAGTGCCTTAATTTTGCGTCTGTCGAAATGCACTTCTTGTTGTAATGCGTCCATGTTAGCTAGTAGGCCTTCTGGAGCTTGGTGATTTTTTGTTCATTGGCAATTCGGTTTAATCCTGAGGACTGTATAGTTTCACCGAGGTATTTAAAATGGCAGACTTGTGCAATTTTACCATATTTTGTTATTAAAGATATATAGATGTAGGTAAGCCAACAGTAAATCAGGGAACACTGCAACGAAGGCTTGTCGTCATCCATCGTATAGAATTGACCAGTAACACGCCTTGTCCAAGAAAAATGATTATGATCATAAGTGTAAACTAGACAAAATTACGTGCATTCAGCACTACTACCAAGATTTCTATCTACTTAGCAGCTCTATCCACTAAATGGTAGGTAATTTCGTGTTCAAATGGTTCTGAGCACTATGGGACTTAACATCTGCGGTCATCAGTCCCCTAGAACTTAGAACTACTTAAACCTAACTAACCTAAGGACATCACGAACATCCATGCCCGAGGCAGGATTCGTACCTGCGACCGTAGCGGTCGCGCGGTTCCATACTGAAGCGCCTAGAACCGCTCGGCCACTCTGGTCGGCAAATATCGTGTACCATACATTATTCTTTCTGGGTTGTTATTATATTCAGGTGCGGCAATAGAGCTTAATTAGAAGAGCGAATGTCTTTGAGAGAGTTGGCATTATTGCGAAATGCCGTGTAACTTGCTTTGTTGAAGATATCTAGTTCAAATGTTCATGTGTGTGTGAAATCTTATGGGACTTACCTGCTAAGGTTATCAGCCCCTAAGCTTACCCATTAATTAACCTAAATTATCCTAAGGACAAACACACACACACCCATGCCCGAGGGAGGACTCGAACCTCCGCCGGGAGACGATATCTAGTAGTCCGTAATCAATGCTTACACGTTTCAGTATTGACGTACGCTCGAGTTTAAAATGGAGCAATGTGAGTATTAAGAAGTTAACGTACGTTGAATTTTTATTCGCAAATATTCATTTGAAAATTGATATATTTATAAACTACTCTGTTTGTCGGAAAGCGTTCCGATAGTGTTCCAGTGTAAGAACTGTCCTTGCATAATGCCATGTTAATTATCGACAGTAATTTACGCTTCTCATGCAGTAATTTGAGAACAAATCCATACTGAAACTGAAATACTAGTAGATAATTATTGTCGTGATACACAACATCAATGTCAAATTATGAATTGGATATCAGAAGAAACAATATAGGATAGCTTTGGCAGTAATATGGCAGATATTAAATAACCCCTTGCCTGCTCATTTGGCGAAACACATCACTGTTTTTTCTTCCACGCTTTGGTTCGCAGACGCTTTGACCTCTCTAAATGCACAGTCGTTATGCGTACCTCACAGCTTTCGTTTTTCGACACTCCTCTTCCTTCTCTCCCTCTCTTTCTCTCTCTCTCTCTCTGCGTCACCGTTGCTCTACGCTGCCGGCATCCAACTCGCAAACATGAATACTGGCAATAATTAACTTTACATTTACCACGAGGTCTGCAGCCGAAACGGTTCCCCACTAAATACGTGTGTGACAAATTATCAAGTGAGGCGCACTGTTCACACAGCCTGCAGCAAACAGATGGCATAGCCTACTGCAACTTCCACTTCGCAGTCTATCTCTTCCATTCATACACGAGTGCGAAACCACAATATCTTCAAAAAATAACTTTTCTTCTGAAATTACGTGTGTCAAATAGTTATTCTACTGATAAATCACAATAAGAATTGCACTTTTTTAATATACGTTCAATTCAAAGTAACCCTTGCAAATTACTAACCGAGTCTTCAAATGTCCGGAATGATTATGGTTCTTCGTTGTATTTTGAGGTCAGGTATATAATGCTGAACGAGCTGCGGCTTATGCAAATTCCCTTGATTAGGATTAATATCTCAGATTAATGAGAAAAACAGAAGGATAAAGTAGAATATTTAGCGTTCCGTATTTGGTGCCACTTGACGCATATGAAACATTACAGAAATGTAGAAAGAAAATGTAAATAAGCAACACAAAACTGCAACCATTCACTTTTTTAAATAATTATGTTTTATTCCATGAAATGGTTTTCTAACCTTTTCAGGTTCATCTTCAGATGGTTTCAGGAAGTTACATCATTATTCCTAGTATAATGCTGGGTGCTGGCTCTAAGACAAAAAGATGGAACACACTTTAATGTATCGACATGACTATAGCTTATCTGTCGATATAGATGTAAATTTAGTTTTCTACTTACTACGACAGTATAGGCGGCTTCTTTAGGTTAGTGTCCATCTGTCTGCCTCCAGTTTGATGTCCAATTTTTATGTCACTACACACACTTCCACACAAATTATATTTAATTTACACTCTGACAACGACACTTTTCCAGCATCCAGCATGCACTTTACATCTGTTGCTTGTAAGAAAGATGTTGACAGAAAGATTTGTCATAGCCCTACTTTGAGCAGAGATGTAATTTGATCTTCTTTACATGTATTAAAGTCGATATAAGGACAAATATTTTAATCAGACTGGCGATAACATGAGAGCAAAAAAATGGTTCAAATGGCTCTGAGCACTATGGGACTCAACTGCTGAGGTCATTAGTCCCCTAGAACTTAGAACTAGTTAAACCTAACTAACCTAAGGACATCACACACATCCATGCCCGAGGCAGGATTCGAACCTGCGACCGTAGCGGTCTCGCGGTTCCAGACTGCAGCGCCAGAACCGCGCGGCCACTTCGGCCGGCCATGAGAGCAGAAAATAAAATAAATAAATAAATTACTACAAGAAGAAACTTCAGGTGATCTGATATCTTATTTCTATTTGTATATTTCGTATAATACAGGCGGTTTATAGCATTTTTTTAAAAAATCATGGTTAGCGTTAAAATGAATACCTAGTAATCAATGACACAAAGTTATTGTATCGGCAGCGAGATACAGCTGTCTGCGTGAATAGGACCTTTATATTTAAATTTAAATTAATAACAAACTTTCAGATGAACTGTTGACTTATTTCTATTGTTATGTAAACATGATCTAGGGTACTAGCAAGAGTAGATTCTGTTTGTTTTAGATTAAGGTATATGTACAAAAGTTATAGTGATTGTAAGCTGTTTGTATGGCTGTACACATTATATTTAAAAAAACCATTAACAAAAGTTCTTTAACTGTTGACTTATTTTCATTCTTACATTAAAGTGATCTGGAATATTGGTAAAGGCAGCTTTTGTTTGGTCCAGCTAGAAGTAACACGTGTAAAAGTACTGATTTATGGTAACAGTACAGGGCTTTAAAATTTAGAAATATAGTACAGGTTTTATTCTGTGGTACTACATTGACACCTTGACACCAGTGTAGTTAGGATGTAAGGAGAGGGAGGATGCAGGTCGTTTGGGGGGGGGGGGGTTGGGGAGGGGGTGTAGGGTTCGTTGAGTGGTTACTAGTTTTGAACTAGTAGATCTTCAAAGTCCTGAACTTGTACACACCTGACTTTTGATACTGTTGTATAGTTGTTTTGGTGCTGTGTATGATTTTATTTTGTATTTTGTTGTTGGTGAAGAAACTTATTTTTATGTTGTATGTCTTGAAGAAGTTGGCAATTTGGTGAGAGTGTAAATGAAATATAATTTGTGCGGAAGTGCGTGTAGTGATATAACAATTGGACATCAAAATGGAGGCAAACAGATGGACACTAACCAAAGAATCCGCCTATATTGTCGCACTAAGTAAAAAACTAAATTTACATCTATATCGACAGATAAGCTCTAGTCATGGCGATGCATTAAAGTGTGTTCCATCTTTTTGTCATAGAGCCAGCACCCAGCATTATGCTAGCAATAATGATGTAACTTCCTGAAACCATCTGAAGGCGAACCTGAAAAGGTTCGAAAAGCGCTTCATGGAATAAAACATAATTATTCAAAAAGTACCTGGCTGCAGTTTTGTATAACTTATTTACATTCATGATGGTCGAAGTAGAGAGGATATAAAATGTAGACTGGCAATGGCAAGGAAATCGTTTCTGAAGAAGAGAAATTTGTTAACATCGAGTATAGATTTAAGTGTCAGGAAGTCGTTTCTGAAAGTATTTGTATGGAGTGTAGCCATGTATGGAAGTGAAACATGGACGATAACCAGTTTGGACAAGAAGAGAATAGAAGCTTTCGAAATGTGGTGCTATAGAAGAATGCTGAAGATAAGGTGGGTAGATCACGTAACTAATGAGGAGGTATTGAATAGGATTGGGGAGAAGAGAAATTTGTGGCACAACTTGACTAGAAGAAGGGATCGGTTGGTAGGACATGTTTTGAGGCATCAAGGGATCACAAATTTAGCATTGGAGGGCAGTGTGGAGGGTAAAAATCGTAGAGGGAGGCCAAGAGATCAATACACTAAGCAGATTCAGAAGGATGTAGGTTGCAGTAGGTACTGGGAGATGAAGAAGCTTGCACAGGATAGAGTAGCATGGAGAGCTGCATCAAACCAGTCTCAGGACTGAAGACCACAACAACAACAACTTTTACATTCAGTATACAATCATGGTTCTAAAATATCCGTAATGGATAAACATAATAATTCGAAAGAAAAGAAGAACAATGGTGCTGCTGTTTCAAGGAAAATAGCTACAGTTATGGAAAAGTTACATTCATGGAAACTTGTAAAATTGTTAACAGAATTTCTATAGGGCATTTCAATAACAGCGTGCCAAAATTTAACAGGTCATAGAGAATGCTTCACTGAACAAGCTGCGGTCGGAGAAACCAGCATAAGCAGACACGGAAGTAAACTTGTCTACCGCTTTGCCTAGCATTACTTTTTGCAGCTTATTTACAACTAACATGCGTACATGATTACATGAACTGTGCTGATTATTTACTTGTACATTCTCTATTTATTTCAAGGAAACAAGAAGGACGAACCTGATTACTAAGAAGTCGTGATGCAGGTTTTCTTTTACTTGTCGATAAGATGGCTGTGTTGTACTGCACTTACATTGTCCTAGTACGGAAAGGCCTATGAATCAACGACAGGCTCATTCATTAGTGCCATTTAGCGACGTACAGTACAATACGATGGACCAGTACAGGTACAGTTTCCAATAATTCACTATATGCACCTTGTGTACGGTGAAGTACGTTGCAATGCTCTAGCTGCTGGAAGACTGTCCAGGGAGCTATATCCTACGAACATCCGTCACGATGAGAGTTTATTTCTCTCGATGGACGAACGCGGGAGATTGGTTCATTGGAAAAAAGAAAGAAGGACCTGGAAACATGAACCCACTCGCACACCTTACTTTGAACGTGCTGCAGCGGACAACCCCACAAATACTCGTCCAGTTGCACGTGAAATGGGCACTGTGCATATTAGCGTGTGGCGAGTACTCTACGAACAACAGTTACCCAACCCACAACGAGTCCATCCAATGGTTGTGACTGACTTTCCACCAAGAATTGCATTTTGTCAGTGGTTGCTCCAACACCGCATTTATCGACCATATTTTCTCCAAAGTGTGCTGTTTACTGACGAGGCCTCAATTAATCGTGATGATATTTCGTTCAGCAGGAATAGCCTACTGTAAGATGAGGAAAATCCTCACGCTGTAGTAGAATCACACCATCAAGTACGTTTTGCTGTGAATATCTGGGCCCGTATTGTGGGCGATAATCTCATTACGCCATAACTTCTGCCTAGCCGTCCGAATGGCCACCTGTACTTGCGATTCGTGCAAAGAGTTCTACCTGAGCTGTTGGAGAACGTAACCTCGGCTGTTCGTGAGAGGACGTGGATACAACATGACGGGGCACCTCCTCACTTTAGTGTGGATTCCACAATCATCTCAATGCTTTACTGCCTTGTCGCTGGATTGGAAGGGAAGGTTCTATTTCCATGGCCTGCGAGGTCACCTGAACTAAGTGCCCTCGATTATTGCCTATGAGGACATCTACAGTCACTTGTTTATGAGACCCAGTGGACACGTAGATTGACTTAGCTGCCGTAATTGTACCTGCAGCATGCACTTTCTTTGAGGTACAGTAAAAAGGTTACGTTCATTGTATCGATGGTGGTATTTGCAGTTAACTGTAACAGACGTAAGTAAACAAGTGCAAAGAAGTGTGGTTTTATTCCTATTGTCTCCTTAAGCTGGCTTTCCAGGCTCTAGGTTCCCTACCTCAAATTGTTCAGTGGAGCATCCTCCACGAGCTGTTAAATTTTCGCACGCACTTACGGAAACATCCTGTACAGAGGAAGGTAGTTCGCCGAACTGTACTAATCTACTTCACATGAAAGGATGGAGCCAAGGCAGGAAAACTATATGGAGTGGTCCATTGACGGTGACCGGGCCAAATATCTCACGAAATGAGCGTCAAACGAAAAAACTACAAAGAACGAATCTTGTCTAGCTTGAAGGGGAAAACCAGATGGCGCTATGGTTGGCCCGCTAGATGGCGCTGCCATAGCTCAAACGGATATCAACTGCGTTTCTTTTTAAGAGGAACCCCCATTTTTATTACATATTCGTGTAGTACGTAAAGAAATATGAATGTTTTAGTTGGACCACTTTTTCCGCTTTGTGATAGATAGCGCTGTAATAGTCACAAACATATGGCTCACAATTTTAGACGAACAGTTAGTAACAGGTAGCTTTTTTAAATTAAAATACAGAACGTAGGTACGTTAGAACATTTTATTTCGGTTGTTCCAATGTGATACATGTACCTCTGTGAACTTATCATTTCTGAGAACGCATGCTATTACAGCGTGATTACCTGTAAATACCACATTAATGCAATAAATGCTGAAAATAATGTCCGTCAACCTCAATACATTTGGCAATACGTATAACGGCATTCCTCTCAACAGCGAGTAGTTCGCATTCCGTAATGTTCGCACATGCGTTGACAATGCGCTGACGCATGTTGTCAGCCGTTGTTGGTGGATCACGATAGCAAATATCCTTCAACTTTCCCCACAGAAAGAAATCCGGGGACGTCGGATCCGGTGAACATGCGGGTCATGGTATGGTGCTTCGACGACCAACCCATCTGTCCTGAAGTATGCTATTCAATACCGCTTCAAACGCACGCGAGCTATGTGCCGGACATCCATCATGATGGAAGTACATCGCCATTATGTCATGCAGTGAAACATCTCGTAGTAACATCGGTAGAACATTACGTAGGAAATCAGCATACATTCCACCATTTAGATTGCCATCGATAAAATGGGGGCCAATTATCCTTCCTCTCATAATTCCGCACCATACATTAACCCGCTAAACAGGACGCGTGCAAAAATGTGTCATCGTCCCATAATTTGTCTTGTGCCCAATGGTAGAACTGTACACGACGTTCACAGTCGTCTCCATGCAACTCCTGGTGCATAGAAATGTGGTACGGGTCAAGTCGATGTTGATGTATCATTCTCAACACCGACGTTTTTGAGATTCCCGATTCTCGCGCACTTTGTCTGCTACTGATGTGCGGATTAGCCACGACATCAGCTAAAACACCTGCTTGGGCATCATCATTTGTTGCAGACCGTGGTTGCCGTTTCACATGTGGCTCAACACATCCTGTTTCCTTAAATAATGTAACTATCCGGCGAACGGTCTGGACACTTGGATAATGTCGTCCAGGACACCGAGCAGCATACATAGCACACGCTCCTTGGGCATTTTGATCACAATAGCCATCAACAGGATATCGACCTTCCCGCCGTTGGTGAACGGTCCATTTTAACTCGGGTGGAGCCGGCAGAAGTGGCCGTGCGGTTAAAGGCGCTGCAGCCTGGAACCGCAAGACCGCTACGGTCGCAGGTTCGAATCCTGCCTCGGGCATGGATGTTTGTGATGTCCTTAGGTTAGTTAGGTTTAACTAGTTCTAAGTTCTAGGGGACTAATGACCTCAGCAGTTGAGTCCCATAGTGCTCAGAGCCATTTGAACCATTTTTTTTTTAACTCGGGTGATGTATCACTAAGCAAATACCGTCAGCACTGGCGGAATGTTACTTGATACCACGTATTTACACGTTTGTGACTATTACAGTGCCATCTATCACAAAGCGAAAAAGTGCTCAACTAAAACATTTATATTTCTGTACGTACTACATGAATATGTAATAAAAATGGAGATTCCTATTTAAAAAAAACGCAGTTGATATCCGTTTGACCTATGGCAGCGCCATCTAGCGGGCCAACCATGGCGCCATCTGGTTACCCCCTTCAAGCTAGACGAGTTTCGTTCTTTGTAGTTTTTTCGTTTGATGCTTACTTCGTGAGATATTTGGCCCCGTCACGATCAATGGAGCACCCTGTAGACCTTTAAGCTCCCTCTCCATACTGTACAAGATCTTCACGAGGATTATCACAAACTGCACCGAATAAAAAACTGCTAAATCACAAGCAGCGACCAGTAGGTATTAACAATGAATATAATACAATGGATAACTAACTATTCGTGAATGAATCTACACAAGTGCTTAATGAGTACCAATTACCAGTAAGTGTAGAATCACTGATTTTGTGAAACCGTAATTTAATTTCAATAGTATCTGTACGAACTGTTTTCGAGAATCAGAACTGTCGTTGAAACTATAACAGTACACGCAAGTACATGTACGCGAAACCCATAGATACCTCTTAGCTCCCTCAGAATAGTGGGGAAACGTGCGTCAAAAGGGTTGTCTGACCTTCATTCTATGTCCTCGGAGTGTTTCATGGTGACATGCCTGAATAAAGTCTTCTCGTTTTACAAGCCATGTCATTTCGAATAGTGAATTCTAGTTTTCGATAGCTGTCTCCGCCATCGGTAGGAGTAAAAAAGACACAAACTGACAGGGCTGGCATGGCATTCCGCTTATACAGACTTGATGGCAACGTCTGAATCCTTCCATAGACAGGTGAATTGACGCATGCCCGGGAAGGCGAGTTGGGCAGCTCGTAGTAGCTCCAGCGTGCCGCGGAAACGTGTGACGTGATATGGAGCAAGTCGGTGCCAAAGAGATATACGAGTCCTGTGGCATGTTCCGCCGAGCGGCCGTCTCCGACGCCGAGCGAATTACTATTTCAGACGACTTCAGTAATTCTTAATTGCCCATTTAAATAAATTCAAGCTCTTGGTAACAGGTAGCGGGTACCTTTTCATTCACATATTGATTTCTCGACTCCCTGCGTGTAGCCAAGCATTCACGATGTATGGGGGGCAGGGCGACAAGTGTGACATCACAAGTTCTTAGCGGGTCCCGTATTTATCGTGGGCGGCGGACCAAGGGACTGCCGCCACGTTTAAAACTGCTGCTCCAGCCTCCTTACAAGCCTCAAGCATCCACCTTTGATGTCGCTCGATATCCAAAGCACACCCCCACATCTTTCCACATGTCTAACACCGGACTCTGTTAAAATTTTAGCGGTTTATTTTAATTTTTCTACCTTATTGTACTGGAACCCCAATAAGATGACGTATGACCCAAGACTTACTGTACATGTCGTGACTTACAGATCGTTGCCATACAGTGTCGATGGAATGGAGCCAGTTTGGTCTCTCCAACCGATTCGTGTGACGTCGTTCCTCAGTGGCATCTGGAAACGTTTGTGGTGTCTTCTTTGCTGTAACCAGTTTCCCTAATCACGCATCTCAAATGCTGGAGTTCAGATTATAGATAAAAAGTTCTCTCACTACCAACCGCGCCAAGAAAATAAAATTGCAAGTAGCTAAAACTGGACGACTCTCCATTCTTACAGAGTACAGATAGTCGTCGTCAGATGCATGGGGCGAGGAGGGAAGGGAAGAGTGGAATTGGGCTACGTATGTGCGATATCAGTGGGAACTCTCCTGAGACATGCACATATGGTATCAGAATACTACCTCAGTTCTGTTTCCGTTTGAGCGACAGTGGAATCCAACATGACCGTATAACAGCGCGTTTGCTCATCGTGAGAACGCTCGCTACTTCACTCTCACCACCCCGCTATATTAAATAATTCCATTTACAAATTCATATACATATTCAAACGTGTTCAACTCCCTAATTTCAAATACTTTTCGAGGACCAGACCACCGGCCGCGGTGGCCGTGCGGTTCTAGGCGCTCAGTCCGGAACCGCGTGACTGCTACGGTCGCAGGTTCGAATCCTGCCTCGGGCATGGACGTGTGTGATGTCCTTAGGCTAGTTAGGTTTAAGTAGTTCTAAGTACTAGGGGACTGATGACCACAGATGTTAAGTCCCATACTGCACAGAGCCATTTGAACCATTTGAGGACCAGACCGCCACCTCCGCCTCCTCCTAGGAACCAGCGCCAAGTTTGAAATCTGCCAGTAAACAAAGCTCACTTGCCCTTCCGCCACCAACCTATGAAAATTGTTTCAAACTAAGCCACCAGCACTCTCAACCTCTTCCTACACGTTTCTGGTAAATGGACTCACCCTGCACTATGTCCGTGGATGGAGGAACGAATTTACTTTATTTGTGAATGGAGTATTTGTATCACGCCGACATGTTCCACATCATACAGACCAGCAAAACACTCCTACATAACTCGTTTATAATGTTCTACACACACGCTTGCTAATTGTAAACAGTTAAAAATAACTCATAGCACGTCCTACAGACATGCGAACCGCTCGTAAATAATGCAAGACATTTACCTCCAAATAGCCAAACAACTGCTAATTTTCGGAAATAGTTACAGCGCATAGGCTGATGGAAGAAGGAACGAGTGTACTTGATTTATTTGCAACATATCGTTTTGAAACTTTTACTTCTCATAGGTTTCGATATGTAAGGCTGACATGAGGCAGTATCTGAACTCCAGTAGTGCACTACACTTGGCAACACAACCACACCCATCAAGATATTCATTCCTATCCAGACCTGTAACTCCTCTACAGATTAATTTGTGCAGTTATGTCTCTACTCACCCACATTCTGACCAGATTGCCGTTATTGCGCAAAAACAGCTCAGACTGCACTATGATGCTCGGGTAAGTAAGGAAGGGCTGCACTCTATTTACTTGGAGCCCTTTTATTTAGTTGTGGAGTATATTTGTCACAAAACACCCGCATTGATCCAACTGTGGTCATCTGACACAGGTCACAAACACTTAAACAACTCCTAATGCCGGCCGCGTCGGTCTAGCGGTTCTAGGCGCTCAGTCCGGAACCGCGCGACCGCTTCGGTCGCAAGTTCGAATCCTGCTTCGGGCATGGATGTGTGTGATATCTTTAGGTTAGTTAGGTTTAAGTAGTTCTAGGTTCTAGGGGAGTGATGACCACAGATGTTAAGTCCCATAGAGCTCAGAGCCATTTGAAGCATTTTTGAACCACCTCCTAACTTCACGGCACAATGCCAAACACCTCTTAAATAATGCAGTACACAATATCAGCAGACGAGTTCTGTACTCTGAAACTCTCCAAGTAAATCGCCACACAGTGCACAGACATGTTTGCAAAAGAGTCCAACAGACACGCCCAAACACCACCAGCTGCCAAACAGACCAAAAAGTCTCTGCTCGGCCACCCCCAAACATGACCTCAACACAGTCGCATTCGCACCTATCACCGGAGAAATTGATACCCCCTATGTGCCTTACATTACGCTCCAAGGCACGCCGCGTGCGCGTGCGGTCGGCGGGAAGGGGCTTCGAGATTCTCCAGCCAAGTTCAGCTTCCCAGCGCTCCCTCCTAACAGCCGACCAGAAAGGGCAATTCACGCGCCATAATCTCTGTAAAACCGTATTTCTATTTATTATTATTATCATTTACTATTATTTATTATCATTTGTTATTATTTATTCAAGATGGTCGATTTTTGCGGAAAGAAAGCCATTTCCCTTACATCCATAACAAAAAATCTCTCACAAATTCAAATTCAAGCACCTACTAAGTTTCAATTTTTCGCCCTCACTTATTTTTCACTGCTAAGCTATGAAAATCGGGTCCAATAGTAATAAATTGTACTTTTTCTAACGTAAGTCAACTCCTGTGAATTCGTGGGAAAAGGACTGAAGTCTTTATTTCAAACAGTACCGTCATCACTTGTTCTCCAATAGAGTTAGTACACATTCAAGAGGTCGGTGTCCAGCCGCCACGAGGCCCCCAGTCCAACTGAATTAGCTCGTATGGTCGCCACCGACCCCGCGCGCCACCGGCAAGCCCGCGGTCGCCTCACGTCACGGTCGTCGGATGCGATCCGCGCGCGCTGCCGATCCAGCGGCCGCTCACAGAGTACTGCCGCCGGCTCAATTCGCAGGCCCGCGATGTAAACATGTTTTCGTGGACAGTGGAGTCCGCCTCCACTGACCTGTTGGCGGCAAAGCTGTTCGCCGGACAGGTTGGAACCTGCCGATTTCATAACAGTCGGTCGGTTGACCCAGCACCTGGTTGACAAAGAATGCATTGCCGCACGTTTGGCGCCAGAGTTTGCTCGAGAGTGGAATCCTCCATGACGTCACAGCAAGTGTTCCAGCACATGCACCTGCCCCCACGTCCCTCGCTAAATTAATTGATCAACACACTCTCATTATTCTATCCACATTCTGCACTTATCTAATCGAAGATCGACGCTAAAACACACGCCCGTACACGTGATCCTTCGCGCGCGCCGAGATTAGTACCTCCGCAAGTGAATGTAACAAAGTTCCCATGACTACTACCGAGCGAGGTGGCGCAGTGGTTAGCACACTGGACTCGCATTCGGGAGGACGACGGTTCATTCCCGTCTCCGGCCATCCTAATTTAGGTTTTCCGTGATTTCCCTAAATCGTTTCAGGCAAATGCCGGGATGGTTCCTTTGAAAGGGCACGGCCGATTTCCTTCCCAATCCTTCCCTAACCCGAGCTTGCGCTCCGTCTCTAATGACCTCGTTGTCGACGGGACGTTAAACACTAACCACCACCACCACCATGACTACTTAATTAAATTGATCAATTAATTAACCTCTCTGATGCGGAAAACTTCCGCGTCCACCTAGATCGGGAATCAATTTTCCACCTGTACCACGCCCACCTGGACTTGGAATGAAATAGTTAAAAGTCTCTACCGACCACCACGGCCCCCTACCGACCCATGTCCGTCGGCTAACATGTACTAACGTGTACTGCCGTTTACTAACGTGCACCAACCTACATTAACCTATATCACATTTTTTCTATACAAATAAGCCAAGTCTGTATTTCGATAGTCAGTTCTGGTTTCGTTACCAACACAAGAAAATTGTCGCAACGGAGCCACTAACCGAAGTTACCTGCGATTGTTCAAAATCGTCTGCTTTGCCTCTCTCCCACACAACGAGCGTGAGACCGCCCATGTCACAGCCTCGACCTTTATACTGGCGTCGGACATACTCCTCTGTAAATATTGTAGATAAACTATGACCCAAATACTGTTATCAATCCACACGGTCGAGGACGTACCTCAGTACCTAAGCCGAGAACATCGCTCGCCCCACCTGTAGTTAACCGCTGAGAGACGGTGATATGCTGCAATCACATCCCTCGCGCTCTCGGAGCTACTTGCCTCAGCAATTCGAACTATCAAAACCTCCAACTAGCAAAATAATAACCAACTCTCTCATATTCTATATCGTACCACAAATACTTAACCTACATTTTATTTAGGCATCGAATATATCTATCACTCTCAAACAAAGAAACACTCGTCCTGACCGACCTGGTGTCATGTTGCACAGTCGGCAGACACGCAAACAACACCTAATTTAAGTGCACAATATCAAACTGCTCCTAAATAATGCAGTACGCATAACACTAAACATCATCAGTACTCGTAATGTGCCCAAATAATGCATACCAAAAGAACTCAACAGACGCGCGAATCAACCTGTCCCACACTAACTCACACGTTCGACAGCTCTCAGTTCACTCAAAGGCCTCTGTTCGACCCCTCAAACATGACTTGATGACAGCCGCATTCACACCTAACACCTGAGAAATTCATATCACCTAGAAAAACGAAAATTTCTGTTCCGACACTGACAATGTTGAGTGTTTATGGAAAAAGTTTAAGGCAAGAGTAAAATGCGTTTTAGACAGGTACGTGCCGAGTAAAACTGTGAGGGACGGGAAAAACCCACTGTGGTTCAACAACAAAGTTACGAAGCTACTGCGAAAGCAAAGAGAGCTTCACTCCAAGTTTAAACGCAGCCAAAACCTCTCAGACAAACAGAACCTAAACGACTTCAAAGTTAGCGTAAGGAGGGCTATGTGTGAAGCGGTTCAGTGAATTCGAAAGTAAAATTTTATGTACCGACTTAACAGAAAATCATAGGAAGTTCTGGTCTTACGTTAAATCAGTAATTGGCTCGAAACAGCATATCCAGACACTCCGGGATGATCATGGCATTGAAACAGAGGATGACACGCCTAAAGCTGAGATACTAAACACCTTTTTCCAAACCTGTTTCACTGAGGAAGATCGCACTGCAGTTCCTTCTCAAACGAAAAAATGGCTGACATCGAAATAAGTGTCCAAGGAATAGAAAAGCAACTGGAATCACTCAACAGAGGAAAGTCCATTGGACCTGACGGGATACCAATTCGTTTCTACACAGAGTACGCGAAAGAACTTGCCCCCCTTGTGACAGCCGTGTACCGCAAGTCTCAAGAGGAACGGAAGGTTCCAAATGATTGGAAAAGAGCACAGGTAGTCCCACTCTTCGAGAAGGGTCGCCGAGCAGATGCGCCAAACTATAGACCTATATCTCTGGCGTCGATCTGTTATAGAATTTTAGAACATGTTTTTTGATCGAGTATCGTGTCGTTTTTGGAAACCCAGAATCTACTCTGTAGGAATCAACATGGATTCCGGAAACAGCGATCGTGTGAGATCCAACTCGCTTTATTTGTTCATGAGACCCAGAAAATATTAGATACAGGCTCCCAGGTAGATGCTATTTTCCTTGACTTCCGGAAGGCGTTCGATACAGTTCCGCACTGTCATCAGATAAACAAAGAAAGAGCCTACGGAATATCAGACCAGCTGTGTGGCTGGATTGAAGAGTTTTTAGCAAACAGAACACAGCATGTTGTTATCAATGGAGAGACGTCTACAGACGTTAATGTAACCTCTGGCGTGCCACAGGGGAGTGTTATGGGACCATTGGTTTTCATAATATATATAAATGAGCTACTAGATAGTGTCGGAAGTTCCATGCGGCTTTTCGCGGATGATGCTGTAGTATACAGAGACATTGCAGCATTACAAAATTGTAGCGAAATGCAGGAAGATCTGCAGCGGATAGGCACTTGGTGCAGGGAGTGGCAACTGACCCTTAACAGAGACAAATGTAATGTATTGCGAATACATAGAAAGAAGGATCCTTTATTGTATGATTATACGATAGCGGAACAAACACTGGTAGCAGTTACTTCTGTAAAATATCTGGGAGTATGCGTGCGGAACGATTTGAAGTTCAATGATCATATAAAATTAATTGTTGGTAAGGTGGGTACCAGGTTGAGATTCACTGGGAGAGTCCTTAGAAAATGTAGTCCATCAACAAAGGAGGTGGCTTACAAAAGACTCATTCGAGCTATACTTGAGTATTGCTCAACAGTGTGGGATCTGCACCAGATCGGGTTGACGGAGGAGATAGAGAAGATCCAAAGAACAGCGGCGCGTTTCGTCACAGGGTTATTTGGTAACCGTGATAGCGTTACGGAGATGTTTAGCAAACTCAAGTGGCAGACTCTGCAAGAGAGGCGCTCTGCATCGCGGTGTAGGTTGCTCGCCAGGTTTCGACAGGGTGCGTTTCTGGATGAGGTATCGAATATATTGCTTCCCCCTACTTATACCTCCCGAGGAGATCACGAATGTAAAATTAGAGAGATTCGAGGGCGCACGGAGGCTTTCAGACAGTCGTTCTTCCCGCGAACCATACGCGACTGGAACAGAAAAGGGAGGTAATGACAGTGGCACGTAAAGTGCCCTCCGCCACACACTGTTGGGTGGCTTGCGGAGTATAAATGTACATGTAGATGTAGACGCCAAACATGACTATCCAAGGCAGACCGCGCGCGTCGTCTGTCACCGTCGTAACACAGTGCGGTCCAACACACATTTTAAGGCCGCATTCCATTGCTTGCAGACCTATTTGCGACACATCTCCAACTTTACGTCTGTTGTCAGAAGAGCCGAGAGCGAGTTCACACACACATCCCCTCTCCAAAATTCTTTAGTGCCCCCCCCCCTCCCCGAAATAGTTGACGCTCGCTTTCGTGTTTTCTCAGCTTATTTGTAAATTCAAATTCTTACCCTAATAGAACTTGTTCACCAAATAATACTGAATGCGCTCCTAACCTCATACCTTTCCAGCTCTCAACATACACAAAAGTTCTCAACCCTACTATATCCCTGAACAACCGATTAATCATTCTTATTCCCTTTTATCGAATTTACAGGCCTAACTTCCTAATCACCCGTTATCGAAGTACTAACCTGCTTTTCTTTCTGAGGCTTTGTGTGCTTACTCCACAGCCCCATCAGTTCATACACACACACACACACACACACACACACACACACACACACACACACACACACGTCATCCTCTCTACTCATCCCATAACATAAGCAATACTAACTTTACAGTCCATTAAGTACAAACCCTACACAATGTAAGCCACAGTAACTTTACAATACCGGCTATATCCCCCCAATGCTCTCCATTCCTAAGGAAGCGCAGTGAACCTGCTCTTTCTTTCTACACACGTGACACTCAGCGGTAATCAGCCCTTCTACATCAACGGATAGAAGTCTCTCTCATAATTGGTCCACAATTTCGGCGATCACTTCCCCATCAACACAAATGCGTCACTTTCTGTTCTTCCTTGCCTTCTCTCCACACTCAGACTACAAGAACACACCAAAATTTTTCGAAGCACAGCATCCTGTAAACCACTGAGTAACTAGAAGCAAACAGACCAAAAAATGATATTCTCACTTTCGAATACCGAAGTCGTTGATGTCAAAGACAGCAGCAATAGGTTATGCCGCGGTCGCATGGATGGATGTGACATAAAATCGAAAGAAACTGATTAGCGCATAGGTATAAAATAACATAATATACACCGAAATGCGGTGAAAATGAGGATATACTTGCTTATCTTCTGCTTCGCTGGGGGCAATTTGTACATGGAGTCAATATGCTGCAACAAGAGGAATCTAGGAAAATGATGACATCGAAGCGAGCCGACTAAGGAAGGTAGTCAATTTTTTCTCGTTGAGTTCGTACTATAGTGTCTGTCTACTGAGGTAGCAGTGATACACGCGAATTGAATACTGTATTTGATGCTTTTGAGGAGGAGAGAGAATGATTCACGTCTAAACTTACTCACCTCTGTGTTAAAGGATAACAGAAGGTGTACGGGATGATCGATTGAGACGTTGACTCATTTATTCTGGAGAAAGAAAAGTTGCTGAACGTCGATTTGTTTTTTCAGTGTTCTATCTGGAAGCTTTAGTCACGTGATATAGTCTGCGTTCTAGTCGTAAGCAGCTACAATACTTTACACGTGATACTTTGGATGATTTACGTAAAAGTGTGTCGAACTATGATGCGTATAAGTATCACTCGATTCTTGTTCTTCTTAACTGTATGCTATTAAATTAAGGCACTTTGAGATCTGTTACTATAGATCGATATGGTGTGCTAAGCTCGAAGACTTGGTTACATCTCGAGATATGTGGTGCACCTGGAGGGGTTAGGACTAGGAAAGCTCTATTCAGTCAAGAGAGGTGAAGCGTAAGTATATTCGTCTGCTCGGCATCTTGAATAATGGTAATTGGGTAATCATCTGACGTGATGACATAGCGCTCTGGTGCTTGTGATAGGAGCTAAACGCAGTTGAACTTGGAGCCATTTTTGTTAGGTCAACGATATGTATGATCTTCCGCCAAAATTCAAACTCCCTACCAAAATCGGACATCTTGAATGAGGCCTTCTGCTGGTGGCGATGTGTACTAACCCAGTTGGACTCCAGACCTCGTCGCGAACACACGCGCATAATATAAATAATAATAAATTCCCCCTCCCCCCCCCCCCCCAAGAACCATGGACCTTGCCGTTGGTGGGCAGGCTTCAGTGCCTCAGCGATACAGATAGCCGTACCATAGGTGCAACCACAACGGAGGGGTATCTGTTGAGAGGCCAGACAAACATGTGGTTCCTGAAGAGGGGCAGCAGCCTTTTCAGTAGTTGCAGGGCAACAGTCCGCATGATTGACTGATCTGGCCTTGTAACACTAACCAAAACAGCCTTGCTGTGCTGGTACTGCGAACAGCTGAAAGCAAGGGGAAACTACGGACGTAATTCTTCCCGAGGGCATGCAGCTTTACTGTATGGTTAAATGATGATGGCGTACTCTTGGGTAAAATATTCCGGAGGTAAAATAGTCCCCCATTCGAATCTCTGGGCGGGGACTACTCAAGAGGACATCGTTATCAGGAGAAAGAAAACTGGCGTTCTACTGATCGGAGCGTGGAATGTCAGATCCCTTTATCGGGCAGGTAGGTTAGAAAATTTAAAAGGGAAATGGATAGATTAAAGTTGGATGTAGTGGGAATTATTGAAGTTCGGTGGCAGCAGGAACAAGACTTCTGGTCAGGTGAATACAGGGTTATAAATACAAAATCAAATAGAGGTACTGCAGGAGTCGGTTTAATAATGAATAAAAAAAATAGGAGTGCTGGTAAGCTACTACAAACAGCATAGTGAACGCATTATTGTGGCCAAGATAGACACGAAGCCCACGCCTACTACAGTAGTACAAGTTTATATGCCAACTAGCTCTGCAGATGACGAAGAAATTGAAGAAATGTATGATGAAATAAAAGAAATTATTCAGATAGTGAAGGAAGACGAAAATTTAATAGTGATGGGTGACAGGAATTCGGTATTAGGAAAAGGGAGAGAAGGAAACGTAGTAGGTGAATATGGATTGGGGCTAAGAAATGAAAGAGGAAGCCACCTGGTAGAATTTTGCACAGAACACAACTTAATCACAGCGAACACTTGGTTCAAGAATCATAAAAGAAGGTTGTATGCATGGAAGAAGCCTGGAGATACTGACAGGTTACAGACAGATTACATAATGGTAGGACAGAGATTTAGGAACCAGGTTATAAATTGTAAGACATTTCCAGGGGCAGATGTGGACTCTGATCACAATCTATTGGTTATGAACCGTAGATTAAAACTGTAGAAACTGCAAACAAGTGGGAATTCAAGGAGTTGGGACCTGGATAAACTGAAAGAACGAGAGGTTGTACGGAGTCTCAGGGAGAGCATAAGGGAACAATTGACAGGAATGGGGGAAAGAAATACAGTAGAAGAAGAATGGATAGCTTTGAGAGATGAAGTAGTGAAGGCAGCAGAGGACGTAGTAGGTAAAAAGACGAGGGCTAGTAGAAATCCTTGGGTAACAGAAGAAACACTGAATTTAATTGATGAAAGGAGAAAATATAAAAATGCAGTGAATGAAGCAGGCAAAAGGGAATACAAACGTCTCAAAAATGAGATCGACAGAAAGTGCAAAATGGCTAAGCAGTGATGGCTAGAGGACAAATGTAAGGATGTAGAGGCTTATCTCACTAGGGGTAAGATAGATACTGCCTACAGGAAAATTAAAGAGACCTTTGGAGAAAAGAGAACCACCTGTATGAATATCAAGAGCTCAGATGGAAACCCAGCTCTAATCAAAGAAGGGAAAGCAGAAAGGAGGAGGGAGTATATAGAGGGCCTATACAAGGGCAATGTACTTGAGGACAATATTATGGGAATGGAAGAGGATGTAGATGAAGATGAAATGGGAGATACGATACTGCGTGAAGAGTTTGACAGAGCACTGAAAGACCTGAGTCGAGACAATGCCCCGGGAGTAGACAACATTCCATTAGAACTACTGACGGCCTTGGGAGAGCCAGTCCGGACAAAACTCTACCATCTGGTGAGCAAGATGTATGAGACAGGCGAAATACCCTCAGACTTCAAGAAGAATATAATAATTCCGATCCCAAAGAAAGCAGATGCTGACAGATGTAAAAATTACCGAACAATCAGTTTAATAAGTCACGGATGCAAAATACTAACGCGTATTCTCTACAGACGAATGGAAATACTGGTAGAAGCTTACCTCGGGGAAGATGTTTGGATTCCGTAGAAATATTGGAACACGTGAGGCAATACTGACCTTACGACGTATCTTAGAAGCTAGATTAAGGAAAGGCAAACCGACGTTTCTAGTATTTGTAGACTTAGAGAAAGCTTTTGACAATGTTGACTGGAATACACTCTTTCAAATTCTGAAGGTGGCAGGGTTAAAATACACGGAGCGAAAGGCTATTTATAATATGTACAGAAACCAGATGGCAGCTATAACAGTCGAGGGCATGAAAGGTAAGCAGTGGTTGGGAAGGGAGTGAGACAGGGTTGCAGCCTATCCCCGATGTTATTCAATCTGTATATTGAACAAGCAGTGAAGGAAACTAAAGGAAAATTCGGATTGGGTACTAAATAACATGGAGAAGAAATAAATACTTTGAGGTTCGCCGATGACGTTGTAATTCTGTCAGAGACAGCAAAGGACTTGGAAGAGCAGATGAACGGAATGGACAATGTCGTGAAAGGAGGGTATAAGATGAACATCAACAAAAGCAAAACGAGGATAATGGAATGTAGTCGAATTAAGTCGGATGATGCTGAGGGAATTAGATTAGGAAATGAGATACTTAAAGTAGTAAAGGAGTTTTGCTATTTGGGAGCCAAATAACTGATAAAGGTCGAAGTAGAGAGGATATCAAATGTAGACTGGCAATGGCAAGGAAAGCGTTTCTGAAGAGGAGAAATTTGTTAACATCGAGTATACATTTAAGTGTCAGGAAGTCGTTCCTGAAAGAATTTGTATGGAGCGTAGCCATGTATGGAAGTGAAACATGGACGATAACTAGTTTGGACAAGAAGAGAATAGAAGCTTTCGAAATGTGGTGCTACAGGAGAATGCTGAAGATTATATGGGTAGATCATATTGAATTTTGATTGGGGAGAAGAGACGTTTGTGCCACAACTTAACTAGAAGAAGGGATCGGTTGGTAGGACATGTTCGGAGGCATCAAGGGATCACCAGTTTAGCATTGGAAGGCAGCGTGGAGGGTAAAAATCGTAGACGGAGACCAAGAGATGAATACACTAAACAGATTCCGTAGGATGTAGGTTGCAGTAGGTACTGGGAGATGAAGAAGCTTGCACAGGATAGAGTAGCATAGAGTGCTGCATCAAACCAGTCTCAGGACAATAATAAATGATCATAAATGATAATAAATAACTGGAGCAGCTGTCCGAATGCAGAGACCTGTTGGAGTGTATCGATGTCCTCTAGACGACCGAATAGCCAAGCAATAGTATGTTCTGGGCGGCTTTGGTGATCAAGTCAGAATTTGAGAAGATGATTGATTTGGGTTGGAGTGTTATTCGATGGGATGTAGATTGTTCGGTTGACTACTTCTGCACATTTGCTTCCTTTATTTAGTTGAATGAAGATCGATTGTGGTGTGTTGGATACACGCTTGTATGTTCTCTAGACCTGGGACAGACCTTAGTTGACGTGTAAATTATAGCCAAGATCTCGAATATGTTACATGACTAGCACCGGTATTCGAGAGTGGAAATATCATTTTGCGTATGTTTGTTTCTAGTTAGTCAGTGGTTTACAGCATGCTGCACATAGATGAAGTTCGGCGTCTGTAGAGACTTAATTTGAAGTCTATATCTTGAGAATTATGATGAACTAGTGATCGGTAGGGTGTAGCCTAGTGCATATTGAGAAGTACAGCTAAAATCGTTTAATATTATGGGGAAAGTACATGTGTGCTTACAGTCTATGAGTCTGAGGTTGTTTGCAGAAAAGGGAACAGACGAGGAAGGAGAGACAGTAAGGTGTTTGTGCTGAGGCAGGGGATGATACTGAATTTGTAAAAAGAGTTCTGAGGGTGACTTAGGTCCGTTGCTGTAAGAGGGAAGATTATCTCTGAGTGTCGAAAGAGTTCTGAGGGTGACTTATGTCCGTTGCTGTAAGAGGGAAGATTATCTCTGAGTGTCGGGTCTGTAGAGAGGAAGAGCAGGTTGAAGGTACTTTACTAAGATTGGAGCGCATTGGGGTATATAGACACTGTGGGAATAGGAAATTTTTTTCGCATGCTGTAGAGATATACTGGATAAGTACACTGTTTTGTGTCAAATTTGTACATACTATATTGTAAAGTTAATGTGGTATACATTGTGTAGCGCCTGTATCTATGGTATTGTAAAGTTAAAATTGTTTATGTTATGTGATGAATAGAGAGGAAGTCGTAAGGACGGTAGAGATATTTCCAGAGTAACAGAGGTCAAGAGAGTGTATTTCCGATACCTCTCATTGTCGAATGCCAGTCAATTGAGGCCGCGATCGTAACATTTAACTGTAAGTATAATGACATCAATGCCTTCGGTATTCAAAAGTGATAATATATTTTTTGGTCTGTTTGTTTCTAGTTACTCAGTGGTTTACAGGATGCTGTATTTCGAAAAACTTTGGTGTGTTCTTGTAGTCTGAGTGTGGAGAGAAGGCAAGGAAGAAGAGAAAGTGACGCATTTGTGTTGATGGGGAAGTGATCGCCGAAATTGTGTACCAATTATGAGAGGGACTTTTGTCCGTTGATGTAGAAGGGCTGATTACCGCGGAGTGTCACGTGTGTAGAAAGAAAGAGCAGGTTCACTGCGCTTCCTTAGGAATGGAGAGCATTGTGCCATATAGTCGGTACTGTAAAGTTACTGTGGTTTACATTGTGTAGGGTTTGTACTTAATGGATTGTAAAGTTAGTATTGCTTATGTTATGGGATGAGTAGAGTGGATGACCGTGTGTGTGTGTGTGTGTGTGTGTGTGTGTGTGTGTGTGTGTGTGTGTGTGTGTGTGTGTATGAACTGAGGGGGCTGTGGAGGTAATTTCGCGATCTCTGTAAAAGTAAGCACAGATAGTCTCAGAAAGAAAAGCAGGATGGTTCTTCGATAACGGGTGCTTAGGAAATTAGGTCTATAAATTCGATAAAAAGTAATAATAATGATTAATCGGTTGTTCTGGGATGTAGGAGGGTTGAGAAATTTTGTGAATGTTGAGAGCTGGAAGGGTATGAGTTTAGGAGCGCATTCACTATTATTTTGGTGAACAAGTTCTGTTAGGGTAAGAATTTGAATTTGCAAATAAGCTGAGAAAACACGAAAGCGAGCTCTAACTATTTCCGGGGAGGGGGAGGGGGCACTATACAATTTAGTAGAGGATTTTTAAATGGTATGATGATGGTTTTAGATTGTAAGGGGAGGGCACCACTGGGATGTGTGTGTGAACTCGCTCTCGGCTCTTCTGACAACAGACGTAAAGGTGGAGATGTGTCGCAAATAAGCCTGCAAGCAATGGAATGCGGCCTTAACATGTATGTTGGACCGCACTGAGTTAGGACGGTGACAGAAGTCGCCCGCGGCCTGGCTTGGATAGTCATGTTCGGCGTCCAGGTGATATGATTTCTCAGGTGTTAGGTGTGAATGAGGCTGTCATCAAGTCATGTTTGAGGGGTCGAACAGAGGCCTTTGAGTGAATTGAGAGCTGTCGGACCTGTGACTTAATGTGGGACGGGTTGATTGCGCGCGTCTGTTGAGTTCTTTTGGTATGTATTATTTGGGCACATTACGAGTACTGATGATGTTTGCTGTTATGTGTACTGCATTATTTAGGAGCAGTTTGATATTGTGCACTGAAATTACGTGTTGTTTGCGTGTCTGCCGACTGTGCAACAAGACATCAGGTCGGTCAGGATGAGTGTTTCTTTGTTTGAGAGTGTTAGATATACTCGATGCCTAAATAAAATGTAGGTTAAGTATTTGTGGTACGATATAGAATATGAGAGAGTTGGTTATTATTTTTTCTAGTTGGAGGTTTTGTTAGATCGAATTGCTGAGGCAAGTAGCTCCGAGAGCGCGAGGGTTGTGATTGCAGCATATCACCGTCTCTCAGCGGTTAACTGCAGGTGGGGCGAGCGATGTTCTCAGCTTAGGTACTGGGGGTGTGCTTGTAACGGAACATATTAAAGGCTTTACTTTAATGAAGTATGCGATCCCTTCCAAATTTAACCAGTTTAACGAGTATTTATGATTATAGAAAAGTTATTGTGTATGTTAACAATGATTGCACAACATGTCTCCATAAACAGTCAACCCATTAAATTATACTGAATAACTGACCCACACAAAAGTTTATATCACTTGATCACTGATACAGCAAATGTCATCATGAAAAACACTAAGTTTATCTTAAATAATTAATATGAAGTACGAAAAATGGTGGCCAACTTAGGTATTTTGGATCTCCTTAAATAAAAATCGCCCAGTGAAACCTATTTGTTCACTAGGAGCGTTTTCACTCAGTATTCACGTAATCAATCCTATTTTAGACGAAAACCTATGTAATTCTTCATAATTCATGTTACTTACTTATTTATGCAAATTAGAGAAGTCAATTGACAAACTTCTAAAAAACGACCTTTTTGTAACAAAGAATTATTCTGTCAAGTCAACAAATCTGTCTGTCATTTTAATAACATGTTAAATTATGTCACTCGATGCAAATTAATAACTTTTCTGCACAAATTATGATAACAGATGTACATGTGACTCATAAACTGTATCTCTTTTTAGTAGTTCTTTGACAATGTTATAAATACAAGCAGCTAGAAGGGTCGAGAGACCAGTCGGAGGCAGTCAGGGCAGTCGGAATGTCACTTTGGTGAAGTGTGTTTCTGTGTTATTGTTTGGCAAAACAAGTCAAAGAAAATGTAAAGGAAGTATTACTTTGTGTTGTGTTATGGTCTTTGGTGGACAGTGGAATTAATATGGCCACTAAAGTAATAAATATTTGATGTTTACATACGTGTTGGTTTCGCTCGTTCTTTATCATCAAAAGCACATGAAAAACACGGAACCTCATGTGTTTACCCTAGACAACCAAATTTAGAGCCAGCATCAGCAACGAGACACAGCAGCGATCCAGCAAGCAGCAGCGATCCAGCAAGCAGCAGCGATTACTACAATACAATATTTTGTAATGGCGCCAACCTAACATCAAGTGCTAACAAGCTCCGTAAATGGGAGTGAAATAGTGCGTTTATCAGCAATTAGCAAAAGATATCTACGACGACTTTTGGCGGTCCATTTACAAAAGTGGGGGCTCGTCCGGGATCTTTAAGTGCATCGATGATAATAGTGCAGCGATAAATTTCGTAAGTGCTTAGCATTCCAAAAAATTTTTATTTGTGCATTGTGGCAACAGTGAAAATATGTCAAAAATAAATAAATAAAGTGTGTTTGTGCGACTACGAAAAACTATCATCACACCGCTCGGAAGATTAACGTCTGGATTATGTCAATGGAATTCATCAATCAAGATTTCAGCTTCGATAAAACTGAATATAAGTGAAGAAAGCCAATAAGAACACCGATCACGACATCATAGCATAAAGCAAGGTATTTTGTTGTTGTCATTTAAAATAATTAATAGTAAACATGTCTGTACCTGAGAGTGATGAGATCGTAGGAAATGTAAAAATTGAACCAGGGGATGGGGAACAATTAAACTTAACAGAGTGGCTAGCAGGGTTTGCAAGTCAAATAAGCTCGCAACTTAAACAATCAATTGAAGAAGTACGTTTGGATTTTAAACAATCAAGAGAAGAAAACACAGATAGACTGGATAAGCTAAGTTTGGATTTTAAACAATCAAATGAACAAGTAAGTTTGAAACTTAAAGAAAACACAGACAGACTGGATAAGTTAAGTCTGGATTTTGATCTATTAAGTACTCATCTCAATGAGAAGTGTGAGGAAGTTAAAACTACTCTCAGTAAGAACACTAGTGAACAGTTGATACACTTCAGAAAAGAATTTCAAGTTAAAGTTGAAAGTTTAAATGAAAACATACAAGCGAACACAGACAGCATTGCTGTCATCTACAACAGAGTAGATACTGAAACTAAAAGATTAGATCAGAGAATAGACAAAACATCAGAAAACCTTAGACAGGAATACAACCTGTACACCACTAATGTAGATACAAAAGTAGAAAATATACACACTAAATATACACAATTGGAGGACGCATTGATGTCCAAACAAACGATTTACAATCAAAATACAATGAATGGGCACATCCAAGTGAAATGCTTTCCTGGTGAAAATCTGTACCCTATTGACTTTATTCACCAATGTAAGGATATGTTTGTTGTAGGAATGTCTGATAACATAAAAATTAAGTTAGTAAAACGGTTTCTAGAAGGGGAGGCCCTATCCTGGGCAAATGAGAATAATGATTCTTGGAATACGTTTGAAGAGTTTGAAGCCAAATTTATTTGTAAATTTTGGTCACAGTCCATACAAGCCAGATTAAAGTCAGAATTTCTAAATGGACCAGTGTATAGAGGGAAAGTAGGGGGAATGCAAAAATTTTGCAGAGATCAATTGAAAAAACTTGCTCACTTAAATAATTCTTTTGATATTATGACACAAATTGATGTTTTAAAAAGAAGATTACCAGAGAGACTGCAGTGGGAATTGGTCCATGGACCAGACGATTCAATGGAAGAGTTCCTGAAATTTGTAGATAGATTAGATAGGGCCTTGGAAAGAGAAAATAACCAAAGTTTTGGCTCTGGCAACAACCAGTATGGGGGGTGGAACAGGAATGTAAATAGAGATTATTATGGGAGGAGAGACTTTGAAAATTCTGGAAATAATGCTCCAAATAGGGGAGATAGGAGATATGAAAATAATTTCAGAAACAATACACAGGAGGGAGGATGGAGGAGAGATAACAGGAATGATAGAAATAGGTATTGGGGAAGAGAACAAGATAGAAGGGGGTTTGTTGAAACTAGTGAACAAAACGACAGCTACAAACGGACAGACCGAGGAAACCAGCCGGGAAACGGTGGACAGTCCCACTAGATGTCCGTAGTTTAGGGGCTAGACAATATTATGACAGGACAACACATAACCGAAACTGGAAAAGGAGAGGATACAATGTAAAGAGTAAATACCATGAAAATACTGAAGTTGTTAGAATGAATAAATTAGAATTTAATAAAAGGTTTTGGGATACTATGAGTAAAAGTGATACAGTTAATAAAAACTGTATTCAAGCACAGGTAGTTGGTGAAAGTGCAGAAGTTGAAGGTATTGCAGAGTTCCATAGTTGGGCTGAAAAGGATACTGATGTGAATAACAAGTCAGACACACCACAAGTTGAATCTATCTTGGGGGGTTTATTTGATAAGAAGGGGGATGACGAAGTGTTTAATGGAGCCAAAGACTCAATTGCTGAGATTCAGATACATAGGGGGGAAACTGCAGATGGGGTTGTTGTTGAGGAGGAGGAAGAAGTAATAGAGGGATATTTAAATAATGATCCTAAATCAAGTGATGTTATTGATGAGAGTGTGGAGGAAGAAATAAAAGTATTTGTAGAATTGAAAAGTGATGTGGTAAAGGTAAGTGATGTGACAAACATGGGTAATAATGAGGTTAATTTAAGTGAAATGCAGACTAGGGAATGTGTATCTGAGGACAAGCTATTGCCTATTGGGAACTATGAAATGCTAATCTATGAGAATGGTAATAAGAATAATATTAAAGAAAATATAAAGGGATGGAATGTAAATGTGTGTTTTCAAGAAAAAGGGGAAAAGTTTTTAGAAGTTTTGTGGAACAACTATGGAAACTGTATAAACAAAGATGCCTTTTGGAAAGAATTAGCAAAGGTAAGTGCAACCTTGTATCCTATATGGTGGATAAAAATCCGTAGTGGACTTTATAAAAAAGGGGGTGAAAACAGTAGGTTGTTAAGTGACAACACAGTGTTAAAAGGAACAGATGAAAACAAAGGTTTATATTTAAATGTCAATGCTTTGCAAACAGAGAGGGATGTGGCTAAGTGTAGGAAAAAGACATTAGACTTAGGAACTAAAGAAATTGAAAATGATGTATTATATGTTAAAGTAAACATTGACATTTGTCCATTTGAAATAAAAGAAAGCCCACATCCTAATGCGTATAGACTAATCTTTCCCAGATCAAGAAGGTTATTTGGATTAAGAAACATCACTGAATTGAAACCATATAAACATGATTAAGCACATTTCCCTGTTTGAATACAGTTACTTACCCATTTTCCGTAAAGCATGTTATCAGCGAAAGATTTTCACTGGGTGTGTCAAATAGCAACTACCACTACAGACCCTGGAAAAGTTCCAGATCTCTGAGAGAATGTTTTTATATTTGTATTGTCACTATTGAATATTAAATTTTGAGACATCTTCTTTACTTGCAATGGGCAAGAAGGTGACAAACATTTATTACTTTCGTTTTGTATTGTTGAATATGGGACATACTTGCACCAAATATAAAAGACAATGAAAAAATTGTTGTGCAAGACCCATCATTTTGTTACTATTCTTTTTTAGGCATAAGATTTGTGTACAATTTTCTACAGCTAATCAGATATTCACCAAGTTTGATGTTTGTGTTATGTTGTGACCAAATTAAGTGTGCAATTTTGGTATTAATATGTTCTTGTACTATCTTGACTATGTGTCTCAATGGGAGACAAGTTTTTTAAATATTTTCTTTTTTTTAAATGCATATTATATTCATACATGTGACTACTCTAGTGTTTCAATGTGACTCAATGAGAACTGACTTTGAAATAATTTACATATATTTTTTATATATCTTAAAATCACATGTGATATATTTGTGTCTGTTTTTGATCATTTTCCATGTGGCTCACTGGGAGCAAAGATTAACATTTTTTTTTTACTTTCATATATTACTGAATATTTCCATTATGCTGTCATACTGATTGACATAACACAAAGTGCATGTGAAACAACACAACTAAAATATTTGCAGGAAAAAGTCATTTTGAAATGGTGTAACGGTCGTTGTATACATACACATTATGCATAGTAATTGACACATTTGTCCTAGTCGGCTAATATCATTAACATTCTGTAAATGATATTACCCGAGGGGGGTATTGTAACGGAACATATTAAAGGCTTTACTTTAATGAAGTATGCGATCCCTTCCAAATTTAACCAGTTTAACGAGTATTTATGATTATAGAAAAGTTATTGTGTATGTTAACAATGATTGCACAACATGTCTCCATAAACAGTCAACCCATTAAATTATACTGAATAACTGACCCACACAAAAGTTTATATCACTTGATCACTGATACAGCAAATGTCATCATGAAAAACACTAAGTTTATCTTTAATAATTAATATGAAGTACGAAAAATGGTGGCCAACTTAGGTATTTTGGATCTCCTTAAATAAAAATCGCCCAGTGAAACCTATTTGTTCACTAGGAGCGTTTTCACTCAGTATTCACGTAATCAATCCTATTTTAGACGAAAACCTATGTAATTCTTCATAATTCATGTTACTTACTTATTTATGCAAATTAGAGAAGTCAATTGACAAACTTCTAAAAAACGACCTTTTTGTAACAAAGAATTATTCTGTCAAGTCAACAAATCTGTCTGTCATTTTAATAACATGTTAAATTATGTCACTCGATGCAAATTAATAACTTTTCTGCACAAATTATGATAACAGATGTACATGTGACTCATAAACTGTATCTCTTTTTAGTAGTTCTTTGACAATGTTATAAATACAAGCAGCTAGAAGGGTCGAGAGACCAGTCGGAGGCAGTCAGGGCAGTCGGAATGTCACTTTGGTGAAGTGTGTTTCTGTGTTATTGTTTGGCAAAACAAGTCAAAGAAAATGTAAAGGAAGTATTACTTTGTGTTGTGTTATGGTCTTTGGTGGACAGTGGAATTAATATGGCCACTAAAGTAATAAATATTTGATGTTTACATACGTGTTGGTTTCGCTCGTTCTTTATCATCAAAAGCACATGAAAAACACGGAACCTCATGTGTTTACCCTAGACAACCAAATTTAGAGCCAGCATCAGCAACGAGACACAGCAGCGATCCAGCAAGCAGCAGCGATCCAGCAAGCAGCAGCGATTACTACAATACAATATTTTGTAATGGCGCCAACCTAACATCAAGTGCTAACAAGCTCCGTAAATGGGAGTGAAATAGTGCGTTTATCAGCAATTAGCAAAAGATATCTACGACGACTTTTGGCGGTCCATTTACATGCTCTAACCATGTCCTAGACCGTGTGGATTGAAAAACAGTATTCGGGTCATAGTTTATCTACAATATTTACAGAGGAGTATGTCCGACGCAAGTATAAAGGTCCAGGCTGTGACATGGGCGGTCTCACGCTCGTGGTGTGGGAGAAAGTAGACGATTTTGAACAATCGCAGGTAACTTCAGTTAGTGGCTCCGTTTGCAACAATTTTCTTGTGTTGGTAGCGAAACACGAACTGACTGTCGGAATACAGACTTGGCTTATTTGTATAGAAAAAATGTGATATAGGTTAATGTAGGTTGCTGCACGTTAGTAAACGGCAGTACACGTTAGTACATGTTAGCCGACGGACATGTGTCGGTAGGGGGCCGTGGTGGTCGGTAGAGACTTTTAACTATTTCATTCCAAGTCCAGGTGGGCGTGGTACAGGTTGAAAATTGATTCCCGATGTAGGTGGACGCGGAAGTTTTCCGCATCAGAGAGGTTAATTAATTGATCAATTTAATTAAGTAGTCATGGGAACTTTATTACATTCACTTGCGGAGGTACTAATCTCGGCGCGCGCGAAGGATCACGTGTACGGGCGTGTGTTTTAGCGACGATCTTCGATTAGATAAGTGCAGAATGTGGATAGAATAATGAGAGTGTGTTGATAAATTAACTTAGCGAGGGACGTGGTGGCAGGTGCATGTGCTGGACCACTTGCTGTGACGTCATGGAGGATTCCGCTCTCGAGCAAACTTTGGCGCCAAACCTGCGGCAGGGCATTCTTTGTCAACCAGGTGCTGGGTCAACCGACCGACTGTTATGAAATCGGCAGGTTCCAACCTGTCCGGCGAACAGCTTTGCCGCCAACAGGTCAGTGGGGGCAGACTCCACTGTCCACGAAAACATGTTTACATCGCGGGCCTGCGAATCGAGCCGGCGGCAGTACGCTGTGAGCGGCCGCTGGATCGGCAGCGCGCGCGGATCGCATCCGACGACCGTCACGTGAGGCTACCGCGGGCTTGCCGGTGGCGCGCGGGGTCGGTGGCGACCATATGAGCTAATTCAGTTGGACTGGGGGCCTCGTGGCTGCTGGACAGCGACCTCTTGAATGTGTACTAACTCTATTGGAGAACAAGTGATGACGGTACTGTTTGAAATAATGACTTCAGTCCTTTTCCCACGAATTCACAGGAGTTGACTTACGTTAGAAAAAGTACAATTTATTACTATTGGACCCGATTTTCATAGCCTAGGAGTGAAAAAATAAGTGAGGGCGAAAAATTGAAACTTAAAGTAGGTGTTTGAATTTGAATTTGTGAGAGTTTTTGTTATGGATGTAAGGGAAATGGCTTTCTTTCCACAAAAATCGACCATCTTGAATAAATAATAATAAATGATAATAAATAATAGTAAATGATAATAATAATAAACAGAAGTACAGTTTTACCGAGATTATGGCGCGTGAATTGCACTTTCTGGTCGGCTGTTAGGAGGGAACGCTGGGAAGCTGAACTTGGCTGGAGAATCTCGAATCCCCTTCCCGCCGACCTCACGTGCACGCGGCGTGCCTTGGAGCGTAATGTAAGGCACATAGGGGGTATCAATTTCTCCGGTGATAGGTGCAAATGCGACTGTGTTGCAGTCATGTTTGGGGGAGGCCAAGCAGAGACTTATTGGTCGGTTTGGCAGCTGGTGGTGTTTGGGCGTGTCTGTTGGACTATTTTGCAAGCATGTCTGTGCACTGTGTGGTGCTTTACTTGGAGAGTTGAAGAGTACAGAACTCGTCTGCTGATATTGTGTACTGCATTATTTAAGAGCTGTTTGGTATTGTGCAGTGAAATTAGGAGTTGTTTACGTGTTTTTTCGCTGTGTCAGGTGACCACAGTGGGATCAGTGCGGGTGTTTTGTGACAAATCTAGTCAACAACTAAATAAAAGGGCTCCAAATAAATAGAGTGCTGCTCTTCCTTACTTCCCCGAGCAGTACAGCGCAGTCTGAGCTGTTTTTACGCAATAACGGCAATCTGGTCAGAATGTGAGTGAGTAGAGAAATAACTACACAAATTTATCTGTAGAGGAGTTACAGGTCTGGATTGGAATGAATATCTTGATGGGTGTGGTTGTGTTGCCAAATGTAGTGCACTACTGGAGTTCAGAAACTGCCTTTCGTCAGCCTTACATATCGAAACCTATGAGAAGTAAAAGTTTCAAAACGATATTTTGCAAATAAATAAAGTACACCCGTTCCTCCTTCCATCAGCCTATGCACTGAAATTATTTGGTTCAAATGGTTCAATTGGCTCTGAGCACTGTGGGACTCAACTTCTGAGGTCATCAGTCCCCTAGAACTTAGAACTAGTTAAACCTAACTAACCTAAGGACATCACACACATCCATGCCCGAGGCAGGATTCGAACCTGCGACCGCAGCGGTCTCGCGGTTCCACACTGCAGCGCCTAGAACCGCACGGCCACTTCGTCCGGCTTAAATTATTTCCGAAAATTAGCAGTTTTTTTGCTATTTGGAGGTAAATGTTTTGCATTTCTTACGAGCGGATCGCATTTCTGTTAGCTGTGCTATGAGTTATTTTTAACTGTTTTTGCCCACAGCTCGTGGTCGTGCGGTAGCGTTCTCGCTTCCCACGTCCGAGTTCCCGGGTTCAATTCCCGGCGGGGTCAGGGATTTTCTCTGCCTCGTGATCGCTGGGTGTTGTGTGATGTCCTTGGGTTAGTTAGGTTTAAGTAGTTCTATGTTCTAGGAGACTGATGACCATAGATGTTAAGTCCCATAGTGCTCAGAGCCATTTGAACCATTTTTTAACTGTTTACAATTAGCAAGCGTGTGTGCAGAACATCATAAATGAGTTATGTAGGAGTGTTTTGCAGGCCTCTATGATGTGGGACATGTCGGCGTGAGTCCGTTTACCAGAAACGTGTAGGAAGAGGTTGAGTCCTGGTGGCTTAGTTTGAAACAATTTTCTTAGGTTGGTGGCGTAAGCGCAAGTGAGCTTTGTTTACTGGCAGATTTCAAACTTGGCGCTGGTTCCTAGGAGGAGGCGGAGGTGGCGGTCTGGTCCTCTAAAAGTAGTTGAAATTAGGAAGTTGAACACGTTTGAATATGTTTATGAAATTGTAAATGGAATTATTTTATATAGCAGGGTGGTGACAGTGAGTTAGTGAGCGTTCTCACGACGAGAAAACGCGCTGTTATACGATTATGGTGGATACCACTGTCAGTCAAACTCTGGTGCCAAACGTATCCTTTGTACGGAACACGGTCGACAGGTTCCATCGTGTCCGGCGTTAAGTGCTCGCAGGCGCGGATGACTATTTGTGGCGGAGAGCACGTCAGGTAGGCCGCTCGCCGCCGCCTACCTGACGCGCTCTCCGTGGGGGTGTGCTTGACGTCAGTGGGCCAGGGGGAGGGCTCAACCAGCAGCGTGTACGTCAGCTGCACTCTGAAGTTTCGCTGTGTGGTTATGGAGAAGTCAGTTGGGACACACCTGCATGACCGTAATGTCTGAAATTAAGAGTGTGTGAGGTAAGCGGGGTGGCGGCGCAGCGATTGTCCAGTTATTACGCGCGCGCGAGTGCGAGTCAATTAGCTGGCGTTCTAGTGCTGTCGAAAGATGCTGTTATATAGTCATGGCGGATTCCACTTTCGAGCAAACTTTGCCGCTAAAAGTGTAGCACTGCGTTCTCGCTTGAACAGGGACACGTGGCGAACGGCTGTGTGAGGTGGGCATCGACAGCTTTGAACGGGGCACCGAAGGTGTTGCAGGGAAACAGCCGACCGTTGTGCGATTCAGCTCTGAGAGAGACAATTTTGGCGGGAAACGTGTGGAGGCGACGAATACACGTTGTGTGTGGACAAGGGTGGACCCGTGGTCTAGGGGTAGCATCTTTGATTCATAATCAAAATGTCTTCGGTCCCGGGTTCGATCCCCTCCACTGCCTAAATTTCAATATATAATTAGCATAATAGACTTCCGGCATGAGAAGTCAGCCTCATTCTGCCAACGGCCTTCTCAAATAGGGTGGAGGAGCGGATAGAGGTTCACGCACTCTCTTGTCCTAGGGGTGGGAAATTGCCCTAAAAGGCGGAAGAATCAGCAATGATCAACGACACGAGGATGCAGAAGGCAATGGAAAACACTGCATTAAAGGCACGTAACGTGTATCCACAGGACATGTGGCCTGTAATTGAAGAAGTGTCATGACGATCTCTCCATTGGCAAAAGATTCCAGAATAGTCCCCCATTCAGATCTCCTGGAGGGGACTGCCAAGGGGGAGGTTACCATGTGAAAAAGATTGAATAATCAACGAAAGGATAACGTTCTACGAGTCGGGGCGTGGAATGTCAGAAGCTTGAAGGTGGTAGGGAAACTAGAAAATTTGAAAAGGGAAATGCAGAGGCTCAATCTAGATATAGTGGGGGTCAGTGAAGTGAAGTGGAAGGAAGACAAGGATTTCCGGTCAGATGAGTATCGGGTAATACCAACAGCAGCAGAAAATGGTATAACAGGTGTACGATTCGTTATGAATAGGAAGGTAGGGCAGAGGTTGTGTTACTGTGAACAGTTCAGTGACCGGGTTGTTCTAATCAGAATCGACTGCAGCCCAACACCCACAACGATAGTTCAGGTATACATGCCGATGTCGCAAGCTGAAGATGAACAGATAGAGAAAGTGTATGAGGATATTGAAAGGGTAATGCAGTATGTAAAGGGGGACGAAAATCTAACAGTCGTGGGCGACTGGAGTGCAGTTGTAGGGGAAGGAGTAGAAGAAAAGGTTACAAGAGAATATGGGCTTGGGACTAGGAATGAAAGAGGAGAAAGACTAATTGAGTTCTGTAACAAGTTTCAACTAGTAATAGCGAATACCCTGTTGAAGAATCACAAGAGGAGGAGGTATACTTGGAAAAGGCCAGGAGATACGGGAAGATTTCAATTAGATGGTCAGACAGAGATTCCGAAATCAGATACTGGATTGTAAAGCGTACCCAGGAGCAGATATAGACTCAGATAACAATTTAGTAGTGATGAAGAGTAGACTGAAGTTCAAGATATTAGTCTGGAAGAATCAATACGTAAAGAAGTGGGATACGGGAGTACTAAGGAATGACGAAATACGTTTGAAGTTCTCTAACGCTATAGATACAGCAATAAGGAATAGCGCAGTAGGCAGTACAGTTGAAGAGGAATCTCTAAAAAGGGCCATCACAGAAGTTGGGAAGGAAAACATAGGTACAAAGAAGGTAGTTGGGAAGAAACCATGCGTAACAGAAGAAATACCTCAGTTGATTGATGAAAGGAGGAAGTACAAACATGTTCCGAGAAAATCAGGAATACAGAAATACAAGTCGCTGAGGAATGAAGTAAATAGGAAGTGCAGGGAAGCTAAGACGAAATGGCTGCAGGAAAAATGTGAAGACATCGAAAAAGATATGATTGTCGGAAGGACAGACTCAGCATACATGAAAGTCAAAACAACCTTTGGTGGCATTAAAAGCAACGTTGGTAACATTAAGAGTGCAACGGGAATTCCACTGTTAAATGCAGAGGAGAGAGCAGATAGGTGGAAAGAATACGTTGAAAGCCTCTATGAGGGTGAAAAGTTGTCTGATGTGATAGAAGAAGAAACAGGAGTCGATTTAGAAGACATAGGGGTCCAGTATTAGAATCGGAATTTAAAACAGGTTTGGGGGACATACAGTCAAATAAGGCACAAGGGATAGATAACATTCCATCAGAATTTCTAAAATCATTGGGGGCAGTGGCAACAAAATGACTATTCACGTTGGTGTGTAGAATATATGAATCTGGCGACATACCAACTGACTTTCGGAAAAGCATCATCCACACAATTCCGAAGACGGCACCGAGGAACCAATGATGGAAATAAAAGAAAGGTTCAGGTGTGGAATTAAAATAAAAGGTGAAAGAATATCAATGATACGATTCGCTGATGACATTGCTGTCCTGAGTGAAAGTGAAGAAGTATTAAATGATCTGCTGAAAGAAATGAACAGTCTAATGAGTACACAGTATGGTTTGAGAGTAAATCGGAGAAAGACGAAGGTAATGAGAAGTAGTAGAAATGAGAACAGCGAGAAACTTAACATCAGGATTGATGGTCACGAAGTCAATGAAGTTAAGGAATTCTGCTACCTAGGCAGTAAAATAACCAATGACGGATGGAGCAAGGAGGACATAAAAAGCAGACTCGCTATGGCGAAAAAGGCATTTCTGGCTAAGAGAAGTCTACTATCAAATACCGGCCTTAATTTGAGGAAGAAATTTCTGAGGATGTACGTCTGGAGTAGTGAAACATGGACTGTGGGAAAACCGGAACAGAAGAGAATCGAAGCATTTGAGATGTGGTGCTATAGACGAATGTTGAAAATTAGGTGGACTGATAAGGTAAGTAATGAGGAGGTTGTACGCAGAATCGGAGAGGAAAGGAATATGTGGAAAACACTGATAAGGAGAAGGGACAGGATGATAGGACATCTGCTAAGACATAAGGGAATGACTTCCATGGTACTAGAGGGAGCTGTAGAGGGCAAAAACTGTAGAGGAAGACAGAGATTGAAATACGTCAAGCAAATATTTGAGGACGTAGGTTGTAAGTGCTACTCTGAGATGAAGAGGTTAGCACAGGAAAGGAATGACCAAAAAAAAAAAAAAAAAAAAAAAAAAGAGAGAGAGAGAGAGAGAGAGAGAGAGAGAGAGAAAGCGGACAAGGGGCTGCTGTGACGTCAAACGCGACAAGTTCCTTCGTGTCCAGAGAAAACATGTTTATGACGTGGGAGCGATCGCTGGGCTCGCCCCTGCGCTAGTGGCCGGCCACCCCACGTGACAGGTGTAGCCAGTGTCTCCGCGCGCTGGCCAGGGGGTGGTGAGGATTTGAACTAATTCAGATGGAGTGCGGACCTCGTGGTGACTGCACTGCGAAATCAAAGGTGTGTGTGCCGACTGTGTTGGAGGACAAGTGATGACCGTACTGCTTGAAATAAAGTCTTCAGTCCCTTCCCCCCTGCAAAATCAAAGGATGTGAATTACGTTACTATGAGTGCAGTTTATTATTTGACACGATTATGATAGGCTACCAGTGAAAAAAGATAAGTGACGGAGAAAGCTCGTACATGTGATCAATTATGGTGTTGGGGATTTGAACTTGTGATAGATTTTTGCTATGGATGTAAGGAGAATGGCTTTCTCACCTAGAAAATCGGACATCTTGAATAAATAATATAAGATAATAATACATAGAAGTACAGTTTTCGAGAATATCGTATTGGAATTTGAATTTAGCGCAATTTTCTAGTGGACGTAGGCCTTCAACAATAAATGATAATGAATGATAATAAATGATAATCAATGACTATGAATGATAATGAATTTTCATAAATGATAATGAATAATAGTAAACAAAAGTAAGGTTTTGCAGCCATTATCGTGTAGGAATTTGAATTTGGAGGGAATTTTGTAGTGGAGGCAGGTCAATAATAATAAATAACAATACATGATAATAAATAATAATAAATAATAATAAATGACAATGAATGATAACCAAGGATAATAAATGACAATGAATAATAATGAATGCTAATAAATGATAATCAATGATAATGAATAATAAACAAAAGTAAGGTTTTGCAGCCATCATCACGTTGGAATTTGAATTTGGAGGGAATTTTCTAGTGGAGGCAGGTCAATAATAATAAATAATAATATATGATAATAAATAATAATAAATGATAATGAATGATAATCAAGGATAATAAATGACAATGAATAATAATGAATGCTAATAAATGATAATGAACGATAATGAATAATAAACAAAAGTAAGGTTTTGCAGCCATCATCATGTTGGAATTTGAATTTGGAGGGAATTTTCTAGTGGAGGCAGGTCAATAATAATAAATAATAATAAATGATAATAAATAATAATAAATGATAATAAATAGTAATAAATGATAATGAATGTTAATAAATGATAATCAATAATAATTAATAATAATAATAAAGAGAAGCAAAGTTTTGCATACATTATCCTGTTGGATTTCAAACTTGCCGCCATTTTTTCTTCTGGAGGCTTAGGTTAGCGGATGTAGCACAATTGGCCTATTTTCCCGCCAAAATTCAAACTTCCGGCAATTTTTTTTTAGGTTAGGTTAGTGGACGTAGCTTAATTGCACTTATTCTCCCGCCAAAACCCGCCATCTTGGATGACGTCATGCGCTGTTACCCAGTCTACATGCCACCATCTTGGATGAGGTCATCCCCGCCATCTTTAATTAATTTGGCAAGAATGGAGAGTGGGGTGACACGCCCCTTGTCCCCCTACTGACAGCGGCCGTGAAGCAGTTCCGCCGGCGATGGTCTGTCTCGTGGATCAAACGATAGGAGGCGAGAAACAATCGCAATGCGTGATCTCTGTAGTATGAGGAGCGAAGTTGGGCCATCTGCTGCTTGAAAGTTCTGACAAAACGTTTCGCTTCACTTTTTAACTGTGGATAGAATGGAGCACTAAATAGATGCCACTAGTTCGCTGCTATATGCCATTGCGTTCACAGAATCTTTCAAATACATTTGGCATGAACTAAGGGCCGTTGTCTGATGCTATGACTTCAGTTAAACATTCGAGGCAACTCCTGAATTGTGCTATGTGACGTTGACGAGTTCACTGGCACAGCAAAAGAAACCTTAGTTTACGAGTCAACCACAAGCAACCAATGCGTATTCCAAAAGGGCCCTCCAAAGTCTATGTGCACAAATTGCCATGGTGCCTGAAACATAGGTTAAACAGAGAATTTTTTGGCGGAGTGGACTGCTTTTCCGCACATGCGCGATACTGTGACGTCATCTGTTCTATTTGGGTGTCCATATCCTTCTAAGTACAGAGTGAAGCGCTAACTGTTTCATACGAACAGTCCCCCAGTGGCCGTGATGAAGTAACTGCACACTCCTTTTTGCAAAGCTTTAGGGATCAACTCACGCGACTGTGCACTGTCATTCTAAATAGGAATGACAACTTTCTGTACAGTGAGGCTATGCTGATGGGCAAAGTATAGGTGCACTGCTGAGTTCTTTATGCTACTCAATGAGTGAAGCCAAGATGTGCAAGAAATTCAAATATGAATCAGATGAAATATAGATAAATATCCAAATCTTATTTTGAATTGAGAGCAGAAGGATATCTCATTTCACTCTCGAGTAACCGGTTTTAATATCCGAAGGGTCGTAGCGAGCAATGCACCTATTCATGTTCTTGCACATCGCGAATCATGTGGTCATAACAAATGGTTCAAATGGCTGTGAGCACTATGGGACTTAACTTCTGAGGTCATCAGTCCCCTAGAACTATTTCAACCTAACTAACCTAAGGACATCACACACTTCCATGCCCGAGGCAAGATTCGAACCTACGACTGTAGCAGTCAAGCGGTTCCAGACTGTAGTGCCTAGAACGGCTCGGCCACTCAGGCCGGTATGTGGTCATGACAATTGTCATAACTCAGAAACGATTCGAGATATCTAAAAGAGAATATTTGCAAATGGTAGTACAAAATGAGACACGTATGTTATATGATAAGCACTTGAAACGTTATTCAACAAAATATAGAAGTAACTCGTCAGCAGCAGTGAAGTCACAGGCTTAGGACGCACTCAGACGTCCATACCAATGTAGGAAAACCCAACTGGCGCTCGTTTACGTCTCCACAACACCTGGGAACTGTGTGCAGGACATTTATACATGCCCACAGTAACCAAATGATTAAAGGGTGAACATTTCCATAAAAAAAGTTCCTGAAGTATTTTAATAGAAGTATTGTTTTGTGGAATCCACCATCCTGTAGCGGTACTGGAGATAGAAAAAATCAATTTTGGTGCAATATTTCTGAGTGTACAAGTTACAGGCAGGCAAGGGCCTGTATACAGTTAGTTACGCTTACCAGCTGTCGTGAAGTAAAATAGATGCCACTGGGGCATAGAACTGCCTGAAAAAGTACGCGCAGCGATTTGCATGGGGCAAGTCATAGGCAGAATGGGCCCACTGACCAACCTAAGTGTTTACATGATATGGAGCGATGCCTTTAGCAAAATAGAGGCGTATAGCCACACATATATGTAGGTGCTGGTTCACAAATAAAGCATTCAAGTGTGGCAGTAGTCCTGGATAGTGGTGCGTGTCACACCACCAGCTACACGTAGCAACAGATGGGGCGTCAGTGTTCCAGTCCATGACGGGTCACTGGTTTGACTCTCTGAGGCCAACATGGGGTCTGAAGCCAGCCAGCAGTGGGCCATACCTTGGCTCGCTACCACGGGCAGTCTTCTTGGCTCCCGACACGCACTGGAAACATCCAGGGCGAGGGCTGCAGATTCGGCTGTCGGATCGCAGGCTCTTGTCGCCGCGATCCTAACCACGACGGTGAAGAAGCATGCAGTGGGTGTTGAGGCAACAGGGGCGAAAACCACTGAGTTGACTGCCAGAGCAGCCCTGATGTCGCCCCAAATCTGCAGCCGTACAAGGCAGTGTGCTGCACGGGTCGCTGAGGCAGCCATTCTGCACCAAGCTGTTTTGCAGGCAGTGGTGTCCTCAGCATTGTGGGACCCAGTGACACAGACTAAGGGAATGCAGCACTGTAGTTGGAAACAGTAAATCACTTGGAAGGCTCGGACGAGTCTTAATACGGTGCCTTCTACCTCTTCCTGCTACATTTGGTGTTGCTGTTACATTCGGTGTTAGAAGCGCCTACTAAGTTTTGGTGCCAGAATAGTGGTCGTCGTCTGCACATTACGACATTCAAGCCCACTGCCTGCATTACAGTCACAAGATATGGTGAGTTTTGACCAGTTTTCGTTTGAGTGTTGGACGTTTTCTTTCTTTTTGTGTTTTTGAGTATAGCCCATGGCAGGCCATTGTAGATATTTTGCTTTCGTTTGTGGAGGACTTGGAAACTGCAGCCGTAATGAAAGGCTGGTCTGATCAACAGTAGTTACATGTAGCCAGGATTAGTTAGATTAACGAGTGAAGTGAAGACATATGTAAGGTATTCTGAGGCCTAAGGAAGGCAGGACAGTTTAAGCAGTTAAAGGAGGGGCTTTTACAAAGGTACAAGAAACAGAATAGCGCTTGGTACTTTAGGGAAAGGTTGAGTACAATGACGAAGAGACAGGGGGGGGGGGGGACAGTAGAGAAATTTGCGGACAGAATAAGAGAATTTAACGAGTTGGGTCAGAGAGACGAAGAGAATGGTGTTCGGTTGCAGGATTCCGAGCAAAGGGGTACTTTTGAGAGGGAAACTGGCGCATATTTCGCGGAAAGTGCGTGAAGGGATTCCGAAAGATTTGTATTCAGCCATTCACCTGGCAATCCAATGTGAGGAAACAGACGTGGCAATGGGGGTATGTGATAGACAAATAGTGTTTATAGTGAGAATCAAATGTTATAAGTGTGGCCGTATGGGATATGTGCAGAGGCAATGTACCCAATCACCGAGGAATAGAGGAAGGGGTGGAAATCAGCAGCATGGAAGATGGAGAAGTGAAACTAGTAGAGATGGACAATCGTTAAAGGGCAGAGGGGGTCCAAGATCTACCTAAGGGAGTTCCTGTTAAATTTCAATGCTGCAAGTACGTATGCAGAGGTGGAATGTTCAGTGATAGGATCCATAGGAACTGAGATGTTTAAGATTTTGTTGGACACAGGGGCGCAAGTGTCAGTGGCTACGATGAGTGTAATGCGACGAAGGAAGTTAGACCCACCACATTATAGGTTACGTGGAGTGGGAGATAAGGATGTCACACCATTGGGGTCAGTGATAGTTGACTTTCGCAAAGGGGAGGTCCGATTTGAAGCATGCATAGATATAGTACCATGGGTAAGCGAGGGCTATGACATGATCCTAGGAGTAGATTCCTTGCATCAACATTATGCCGAAATTGACTTTGGGCAACGAACTGTAGAACTTGGTGAAATGTTATTTAAGCTAGGGGAAACTGTTATCGATGCAGAGCAGTCACGAGGGGCGTTTAATGTAATGAACAAACCAGTTGAAACGAGTACATTAGCATTAAGTCTTAATTCCCATGAGTGTGTGTCTGGTGGCTCCGGGAAGTCGTATTTGGGTAAGTAAAGAGTCGAATCCAAATGTGAGTACAGTATGTGTTATTGAACCATTGGAGGATAATGAAGTTTTGGGTCCATTGGGTTGTTTTTTGAAATGTTGTATTGTACGCATACAGGAGGGAAACGATGGGCGAGTAATTGCCGTGAACGTGGATAATCTTAGTGCTGTAACGCGAATTTGAGAAAAGGAGTTTTAGTAGCAAATTTGTATGTGCCAGAAGACGAAGACTGGTATTCGAGAGGTAGGCGAAGCGATCAACCACTAACTGCCGATAGAACTGCATTGTGTGACAAAATTAAACATTTGAAAGGAGGCGAAATAGCGCATATGGATGAATTATTGTGGGAATTTAAGGATTTGAGTTTCCCGCAAGGGCCGTTGCCAGCATCTCCATTAGTTCAACAAAGGATACCAGCTGGGAATTATGCACCTGTTTACCGTAAACCATACAGAATACTGAGGTATTTGTAGCCGATTGTGAAGGATTTGATTGATCAACAGCTTGTGGACGGTATTATAGAGCGTATTAGTAGTTGCTGCGGAGCGGGCATTGTAGTTCGCCTAAAATATCTATGGATGGAACTAAGAAATACATGTTCTGTTGTGACTACCGATACCTCAATAATAAGACAGTAACTGATGTGTACCCCATTAAAACATGACTCTAAATCACTTAGGACAGTGCCAGTACATTCCGAAGATGGATTTGACAAGTGGTTATCATCAGTTAGAGGTGGAACCAGAGGATCGTCCAAAATCTGCGTTATCTACTCCTGGAGGCCATTACGAGTACATCAGAATTAGGTTATAAAACCGCTGCAGCAACGTTCCAGAGGTTGTTAGACAGTGTCTTGAGGGGTTTAAAACCATAGCAGTGTCTCGTCTATTTATACGACATTACATTGTTTTCATGTAGTATGGAGCAACATAGACAGCGGTTAAGGGAAATCTTTGAGGTTAAGAGCATTAGAAAAAACAAAATATTTGGGTCGTAATATCAGTAAGGGCATAGTGCGAACAGTTCCGAGGTTGGTACAGGCTGTAAGTGATTTTCGGGAACAGAAAACAATTAAGGAAGTGGAATCATTCGTCGGCATTTGCAATTTCTTTCGAAAGTTCTTGAAGAGTTTTACAGATTTAGCACAGCCATTGACGCAATTGTTACGGAAGGGTGTGAAATCTGGGTGGTCAGAAGAGCGTCAGAAAGCGTTTGACAAACTGAAAGAACTGTTAACATCAAGTCCAGTTCTTGTGTTTCCTGATTTTGAAAAGGATTTTATTCTAGCATTTGATGCATCGAATCAAGCATTAGGGTGTGTTCTTAGTAAGGAAATTGATGCCGAAGAACATTCTGTAGCCAATGTGTCTAGGCAGTTATACAGGGTGAGTCACCTAACATTACCGCTGGATATATTTCGTAAACCACATCAAATACTGACGAATCGATTCCACAGACCGAACGTGAGGAGGGGGGGCTAGTGTAATTGGTTAATACAAACCATAAAAAAATGCACGGAAGCATGTTTTTTAACACGAACCTACGTTTTTTTAAAAATGGAACCATGTTAGTTTTGTTAGCACATCTGAACATATAAACAAATTCGTAATCAGTGCCGTTTGTTGCATTGTAAAATGTTAATTACATCCGGAGATATAGTAACCTAAAGTTGACGCTTGAGTACCACTCCTCCGCTGTTCGATCGTGTGTATCGGAGAGCACCGAATTACGTAGGGATCCAAAGGGAACGGTGATGGACCTTAGGTACAGAAGAGACTGGAACAGCACATTACGTCCACATGCTAACACCTTTTTATTGGTCTTTTTCACTGACGCACATGTACATTACCATGAGGGGTAAGGTACACGTACACACGTGGTTTCCGTTTTCAATTACGGAGTGGAGTAGAGTGTGTCGCGACATGTCAGGCCAATAGATGTTAAATGTGGTGGCCATCATTTGCTGCACACAATTGCAATCTCTGGCGCAATGAATGTCGTACACGCCGCAATACATGTGGTGTAATGTCGCCGCAGGCTGCCACAATACGTTGTATCATATCCTCTGAGGTTGTAGGCACATCACGGTACACATTCTCCTTTAACGTACCCCACAGAAAGAAGTCCAGAGGTATAAGATCAGGAGAACGGGCTGGCCAATTTATGCGTCCTCCACGTCCTATGAAACGCCCGTCGAACATCCTGTCAAGGTTCAGCCTAGTGTTAATTGCGGAATGTGCAGGTGCACCATCATGCTGATACCACATACGTCGACGCGTTTCCAGTGGGACATTTTCGAGCAACGTTGGCAGATCATTCTGCAGAAACGCGATGTATGTTGCAGTGCTCTCCGATACACACGATCGAACAGCGGAGGAGTGGTACTCAAGCGCCAACTTTAGGTTACAATATCTCCGGATGTAATTAACATTTTACAACGCAACAAATGGCACTGATTACGTATTTGTTTATATGTTCAGATGTGCTAACAAAACTAACGTGGTTCCATTTGAAAAAACGTGGTTTCTGTTAAAAAACCTACTTCCGTGCATTGTTTTATGGTTTGTATTAAACAATTACACTAGCCCCTCTCCTCACGTTCGGTCTGTGGAATCGATTCGTCAGTATTTAATGTGGTTTACGAAACATATCCAGCGGTAACGTTAGGTGACCTACCCTGTATGCAGCAGAGAGGACTTGCTCAACAACAGAGAGTGAGATGCTTAGTGTAATCTATGGAATCACATATCTTAAATGTTATTTATATCGGAGAAGATTTCGGGTAGTGACAGATCATGCTGCATTGAAGTGGTTGTTGGCACTGAAGTATCCATCCACTAGACTCGCTTAGTAAATTCGATTACGAGGTGGTGCACAAGCCTATGAAGATGCACGGTAATGCAGATGCACTAACTAGGAAGGTGGCAAAAGTAGATGTCGTAGGTTATGACCTAGCGGTATGGCAAGAATTACAGGACGTGGGCAACGATTGTAATTTGTATCAGACACAGCCACAATTTAATATGTACGACAGTCTTTGGTGGAGTGAAACGAAGTTAGGGTCATTGGGGTAGTAGTGCCAGCGAAGCTGAGGGTTGAGGTTTTAAAGGAAGCGACGAATAGGAGAGTGGTGGACAGGTATTGGTAGAGAGGTAGGAAAGTAGATGTGGATCAGAAATGTCAAGAATTGTATACCATGTGCGCAGAGAGCAGATTTGAGTCGGAAACAGACACAGCTACAACAGTTGCCAGAAGCGACATGCCCATTCTCTATGTTGGGCATAGATGCGTTAGGATCTTTCAGGTGAACACCATCAGGGAACAGATTCGTTCTGACAGTAACATACCATTTTTCGAGTTATGAGGAGATGGTGGCTATGCCAAATCATAAGGCAGCAGTGGTCATGCAAGCGTTAGTAAACAACCAGATTTTGAAGTTTGGTGTACTGAAGACAATAATTACTGACCAAGGGACCCACTTCATGTTGGGTCTAATGAAGGAACTGTACAAATTGTTAAAATTTAAAGAAGCTAAGGATGAGCGCTTTGCGTCCACAGGACAACAGAAGTACAGAACGTGTACACAGAATCATCGAGAAGATGCTCAGTTTCATGTGGATTCTCATCACCATCAGTGCGAGAAGTATTTGAAGCATATTGTATGTACATATAATGCAAAAATTAATACAAATACCGGTTTCTGTCCATATGAGGTAGTGTACGATCGAAAAATGCAGTCACTGATATGCAGAGGCTGCAAAAAGGAAGGACAGGTGAATCCTTACGTCTAATCGCGAGAGAAATTCAGGATGTTTGGAAACAGGTACAAAAGGCGAATACAAAGGCTTTGGAAAGGCAGGAAGACGTAGTGAAGCGGAAAGGACGTTTACCGCGGTATAGTTTAGGGCAATGGGTAATGCTATCTGGCCCCCTTACGCCAATAGGGAAAACGAAGAAGTTCATTCTGAGGTATCAGGGCCACACCAAGTGAAACTTCCTGGCAGATTAAAACTGTGTGCCGGATCGAGACTCGGGTTCGCGGGAGAGCTTCTGTAAAGTTTGGGAAGAAAGAGACGAGGTGCTGGCAGAAGTAAAGCGGTGAGGACGGGGTGTGAGTCGTGCTTTGGTAGCTCAGTTCGTAGAGCACTTGCACGCTAAAGGCAAAGATCCCGAGTTCGAGTCTCGGTCCGGCACACAGTTTTAATCTGCCAGGAAGTTTCATATCAGCGCACACTCCGCTGCAGAGTGAAAATCTCATTCTGGTGATACCATGTAGTTGAAACCATATCCCCTGTTCATATTATGCTTCAACTGTCGTCTAGAGCAACGATAGTGCACATTGAGCGGTTACAGCCATTTAAGGATCGCCCGGGTGTGATTCCAGGCGTGTCACAAGAAGGAAAGAGGAAGAACGAGAGAGTGAAGAGAGGTGCTAAGCACAGAGGAAACCAGAAAGATAGAGTACAGCATGAAGTACCGTATGATGTGCGATCCAGAAAGTAGTGGAGGATTTATAGTTTTCTTGTTTTCTTGTTATGTATCACTGGGTTTGCATAGATTAATTAGGCATTGTATTTTCATATGTTGTAAGTGTTTTCGAGTATTGTGAGCATGCTAGGGAGAGGGAGGAAGGGTAATGGTGATCTCTGTACTCAGGTCTCAGAAAACGGGAGCGTTGAGCAAGTTTGTAGAAGTAAAAACTGAGAAGATATTGCTGATTTCAGCAGTTAACAGCCGATACGCCGAGATGACAGGGGAGGAATTACAGAGCTGCCATAGGGGTAAGGTAATGGTATGTCCAGTCAGGGTGACACGTGCATGGTGCAGCTATTTTTAACCAGGAGGGAAGAAATCGACTTTCCGAGGGGCATCATGGAGCCACAATTGAGCTTGCAACGGGTTGGGATGCATTGGACCTTCTCCACCTGTGAGAATTTGGTAGTAGTAGCAAGTTGTTTAGGGCAATTTTCTTATTGATTTCTTGCAGCCATAACTGCTCCTACTCTTTTATCTAACCCACTTCAGTGCCACTGTTGTTACTGATAGCGCTCATGCGTTAACTCTTTTTAGTTCAATATGTTGGTTGATTATTGCTATTAATTTTTTATTACTAAATTTTAAGTCATTCTTATAGCGAATTTTGAAAACGAGTTGAAGATTATGTCTCCTTCTGCTTTACATCAGCTTGGCATAATAGCAAGACTTCTGGCAATACGTTATACAAAAATTACTTTTGTTATCTATTAACTTAGACTTGGTTCAAGGCATCATTTTTATTATTTACTTGTGCATTTCGAACACTTTCTAATATAAAGGTTTCTTAAGATATTTGTTTAATTGGTCCTGTAATGACTTTTATGAGTGTATCTTCTGTTTTGTTTTATCAGTTCTAGATTATCATCATGTGAAATGTCTTTTATACCAAGTTTCATTCAGCAGGTTTACTATTGACATGGTTTGCTTGAGATCAATTAATTGTTTATCTTTCTTTGTATTTCTTCTGTTTCTGTCACAGCTTCCTATTCCTTTCGTTTGTTTCAATCTCCAATATTAGGTAACTGTAATTGTTATTTATTTTTTCCTTTTGATATAAGGGTTATCACATTTCTTTTGTTATATTGGGTTTATTATATGTTGCTCTTTTTGCGGGGAAATAATTTTCTTGATGAATTTTTATGTTCCCTGTATAATTGGTTTACAGTATCAGTTAAAGTTTTAAAAATTACTGTGGCTATTTTAAATTTTTATTGGCATTATTTTACTATTTAGTTTCATTTCCCTTACAATTCGTTTTTCTTTATACATATTGTATTTTTTCTTACGTTGAGAGTTATGTACGATTTAAACCTTTTGTTGATTAGGTATTTAGCTTTAATTTCTATTCTGGGGGCGTGGGGGGGGGGGAGAGTCTGGGTGGGAAGTATTGTACGGCTAGGATTAGCATAGCTTCTTTATTTGTACAATGAGTTGCATTCAAAGATAATGTGACTGTAACATTGAGATTTATCTATTAACCTCTATTTTTTAATGTTTATTTTAGGTTCCTACTTACAGTATGCAGATAACTTATAATCATAGTGTGATATTGAATAATTTAAGAATCTACATTTATCCTTAGATGTATTTACATATATAATTATAATATTCTTACAGTGAAAATGTAATATTTTATTCAAACTAAATAAACGTTAGAAAAATTAATGAAATTGGATTGCCAGTATATATACAGTGTACACAGGTTTCACACTGGCTATGTATTTCCTTAATTGGATCTTAACACATAGATAACATTATCAACAATTGTACTCCTGTTTTGGCTTCAGTCAATATACAACAATGACGTTTTAAATAAACTTCCGTGTTGAAACTGATTCACTGCTTATTCAATATTAGGTTACTAGTTAATATAAGATCTTTAGGAATGTAAACCTATTGTTATAGCTGACTAGGACCCTCTACTCTGTTCAGTGAGGAGCTCCTTCATTTCATGCAAGATGTAGTACTGCTAGAAGAAGTAGGACAAAAATTGATGTTGATACTGTCTATATTACAATGTTTAATGGTTCTCTAATAATTATACCTGGTAGAATTACTGTAACTTGTACATCGAAAACTAACAACGTTAATTGAATGAAAAAGAATCGAAGGGACAATGACATTTAAGCCTAACTGTCTGCATCAGATGCAGATTCAAATGGTGATCTTTTCTTCCAATCAATAATTTTTCTGACTGAATGGTTACAAGTATTATAAAAACTACTGGAAAAAACTAGTGAGTATTCTTGCAGATGGGACTATGCCAATGTTTCATGTGACTATAGAGATTAATGGGAGGAGCTGGAGATTCAGCTGCAGTGGTGAAGGAAAGAGTGTAACTGCTGACAATGAGGTGCAGTGCACAATGGGACAAGTGAAACAATTAGCGCAGAAGCCAGTTGTGATACTGGTCGAAGCAACATCATTCATGACAACACAGAGGGGGAAGCAGAGATGAGGGATTCACACAGATACGTTTAAAATCTCAGTTACCAATCAGATAAACAGTCCTTACAAACTGAAGGCTTAGAGAAAGAGAGGTTAGAGATGAAATAAGAAGCAAAATAAGAAAAGATCAACATTACCCAAAATGCTGTTGAAGAAAGAACTCCAGAGATCGTTTATTCGTTATTTAGGGACGAATAATGTGCAGCAGTAGCAGCTACAAATTAAGAAAGGCAAGAGTGAGAAAATGAATACATTAGGCAACAGGAACAGTAAGACAAAGATGACAAGGCAGGAGAGCACTACAGATAATGCCACGAACTCTGAAAGGAGGAACGAAGTCGAGGAAACGGAGACAGATGCAACAGATGAGGACGAAGAAGGTGAAGAGATAGATAGAGAAAAGGAGAAGAAGCTGACAGCAAAAGAAAAGAGGAAGAAGAAAATGAAGAGAAACAAGGAGGCAAGGCGGATTATGAGGGAAGAGAAGAAAGACGTAGTCCGTCAGAAGATAAAGGTGACGATGGCGAGTAGGAAGAAGGTTTAAATAAAGATGAGGAAGAAAATGGGCAAGGGAGGCACAGCTCCTTGGAAGATCCAGCAGATGATTAATATGAAACACATGAACTGTCAATGCAGAATCGGGCATGGTGGAAGAAGGAGCAAATAATTTTCAAACTTCAGACTGTGTTGAACGAGAGTGATAAACTGAAATTGTTCTTATTAAGGCTGAATCAATCACAAAGTGTCGGTGAAAAAAGGAAATGGAGCCTAAGGAATTATTACTATCTGGAAAAATTACCAATTAAAGTCCCACACCAGCGAATCAAGAAGCCAAGAGATAAACGATCGGGAGATACATGTCAAAGAGGTCACGTAGATAGGCCTACTTCTTGTTGAAAGACAATTTGTTAATGGAAGATGTATGGAAGAAAAAATTCGGCAATGTTACTTTCTTAGTATATTCTATATAGTTATGCAATTATTCAGTATAATAATGTTCATGTGTGAATGTGAGAGAAATGCAATGAAATTAAAGTCTGCAGCACGGTTACAACACTCAACTGGATGCAGCACGCCACATTTATGAGAGTGCCACATGCCAGTGTCGGAAGTCGAAGAACTGGTTTGTCTAATAGCAAAGAGTGCTACACACAGCACCGAGACGTGGAAAAACGAATGGGTTTGTGGCCTGCAAGCATGTGCTCAAGCCTACATCTACACAGTGAATTAAAGCGAGAATACGTCACACATTGCTTATAATACCAGAGCACTCAGTGAAGTCGAAATGGGGTGTAGCAGTGGTGCTCTCACATGACGATATGAGTAAGAGGAATATATTTGTGTGTCTGTATGCCGATTAATTCTTGTTGCACAATCATTCAGTAATGTAACCTAACTACGATTAATTTAACTGAAGGAAATTCTAATAAAGGTAATAGAGAGTTGTTAGAATTCCAGGAGACAATGAAACAGATACTTCTGCCCTGAAATCAGAGTAGTAGCTTTCATTCATGGTTCAATATTTTAGCGAAAGTCGACATTTCATTTCCGTTAAACTTTTCTTTATACAAATAATGTACATGTAAGTGTGTTTGGTGAATGAGATGTTCGATAAAATGTAGAACTCAGTGTAAATACAATCTGCAGGCCTTGTAGATAATACCTATATGTCTGTGATTAAAAAACTGATGTTTGGGCATTTTGGAGAGAGGTGCATGATTATATTCGCAGAAGTTTACTTTCGAACATTTCGAGCCGAATAACCTTATTTCAAGCCATATTTTGCTCAACAAGCAGCAGAGTAGAATCAAATGGACAGACCATCGTAAGAAGCAAGTAGACTATAACATATCACTGAAGATCAGCGCACGAATAATGCATCTTACAGAGACTCATCCTGGCGTCATTGCTGTATTGGGTCTAAATATTACTAGGATACATCGAGTGTCGACGCTTCCAATGAGGAAGTGCCTCGCAAGGGAAGAGATAAGACATAAAACAGAAGAACCGAATATTTATGAAACGTTCTGTAGAGAAGACGATCAAAGAACGGAGATTTCAAGATGTCAAAAGTCTCGAGTGGTTCTCATAAAAGAAACACGAATGTATGGGGCTTTAGCACTGACTTAGTACAGATCGGATAGCAGCTTTCATTTCAATAAAAGAGACAGGGAGCCATTGAATTACATCAGAGGTGAGGGCCATAAAATATGGAGTGAGTATTTGGTGATCTTTGTGTTACTGGAAACAATCTTGGAACTGGGCAGCCTTTGTTAAAATAATTTACCGTGAAAGCCATTGGACATGTTGAGATGAAAGTGGAAGCTTCAAATAAATTAACGCCGCGATTTTCAAATAAATCGTTAAGTGAGTATGCACTGCTGAAATTAGGAAACTATGTATTTATGAATCAGCTCCATCAGTCAAATTTAAATAGCTTTCCTCAGGTGTATTAAGGAAATTCCAGATTTCTGACAGATTTACATAGTCATATTGGAGTTATTAACATTTTGAGCTAATTTAAGTCTATTTACGAAATTAGACCCTACTTACCGCCGTCGTAGCAGCTTCCTGAAACACCAAAACATCTGGCATACTAGGGTCAGCGATTTTCTCTTTCCACAAGGTGTTGTTATTTCATGGGAACATGGGATGGGCCAGATCTCTTAATATAGGCTTCTGAGCCTCCATTACTGCTTGAGTCACAATGTTTTTATGCTAAAAATCTTCCAGAGACCCCGTCAGCTTCTGATTTTCTATATGTGCACCATGTCTCAGGAGGAGGAGTACACAAACAATGTTCGCGGTTGTTCACAGTTTAAATTTTATGATAGTAGTTAGCCCACCCCGCTCTCACTATCTTGTGCAAATCATTGTTGTTATCCCTGACCGCTTTGGCATAATAATCTTGAAACTGACCTCTCACCTTGCCAGTCAGTCTGCCAGGACCTTTTATTGTTTCACAATCTGATAGCTTTCCGTTGACCAGTTTTATTTGCAACTGTCTGAGACGTGTACCCATTCTCTTTTTCACATGGCCCACAGACTCTAGTTTAGTTATGGGCACACTGTAGAGTTGGCTCTCCACTACTGCTTTGAAACACTTGCTGTCTCCATCTCCCAAGAACTTAATGTACCTAACTCCTCTTTCTTCCTCAGATCGCTGAAAAATATTTACTGCAGCGGCCGCTTCCATCCCTCCACTTGTTCCCTCATAATTTTTTCCACGGTTTGGCTTATGGGCTTCTACTCTCTCTCTCTGTCCACATGTGCATCCTGGACAATGTTTTATCAAAATCTCAAGATCCAGGAGTTTTCCTATGTCAACACTTGTTGCAACTCCAGTCTTAGTTCTGTGTCCTCGTCTCTGCCAGGAACCATCAAAGGCAATACTGATATCAGTACCACCATCATTTGCTTCCACTGCTTCTTTTGTTGCAGATATCATGGAATCTGTAGCCACTTCCTTTACGCAGTCACCAATGACATTTGTGTAGTGTTCATACTCTGCAGGAGGACGTGGCAAATTCATGATGCTGCACAACATTTTCCCAGATGACTGACCAGATGACTGACCCTTCCCAATACACCTCGTCCCATATACTAATCTTACGTTATTAGTATACAAGTTGTTTTTGCACTTGCTTGATGTGCAAAACGATTTAGAGAATTCGCAGTTCTCACAGGAAATACTAAATGACAAACAATTTCTTTCCTATCCGATTAATCTTCAGACAATGTTACTGCACCACCACAAAGAGAATAACTCACTGCTTCACTTAGAACACGAGCCAAAATACCGAACTCCACAATTATATTCGTATCCAAGTCTTTATCTACACTGAGCTCTTCATAAACTCTAGAGTCAACTTTCCTCTTCGAGGCACGGCGGGGGGGGGGGGGGGGGGAGAGGGTTTAGGCACTGCCATTTTCATGTCACTGCTGTCGCTTGTAGTTCCTTGTGGTATACTCAAACAAGCTTCATCAGCTACACATTTTCGGTAAAACCTGTTACCTTTGTTTCTTCGCTTCTTGAATATTCCACGTGGTTTTGTCATTTGTCTTCTGGATAATGCTGTCAATGTCTGCTTGCTCCGCGAAATAAACCTCACTAAACAGAAAGTTATCCACGAAACACTTCGCGACACTCAAACAAAGAGCTACGGAAACAATACACTGAGTAGAGCAGACTGTCAACTACAAAACAACAAAACCACAGCCTTCTACAGTAAATAGTTTCGGAAACATGACCGTTCAAATGAGTCAGTGTAAGTCATGAGGAGGAAAACTGACAATGCAGATGTACAGTAAAGGACAATAATACCAACAAGATAATATTTCCACGAAACAAATAATATATCAGAACGTTCAGGAGATTCCGTAGATTTTAATGAAACAAAAAAATAAAAATAATTTTTTTTTCCATTTTTTGCCCCGGGTCTCCCCTTATCACGTTAAGAACAGCTCCGTAAATTTTTCCGAGACAATTTCGACAGATCACAGTACCTTAAAACCTTAACCATATTCGTTTAAGTGTCACTTAAAATTGAGGGTTGATCTTCCAGCAAGTTTATTGCTAACCTCTGGCCCGAAAACAAAACACAGTACAGTAACATGTGGATCACAGTATGCCACAAGCTCCTCAAATTGGAAGGTCCTCTCGCTGCATGATGAAGCCGTGCATCAGAGGACTGTGACCCATGTGAAGACTAGTAAGGAGGACCTCATCCTGTCTTCATCGCTGAAAGGATGTAAGCCACGGTTACGTAGTTGCTTTACTAGACGCGGCTTATTATCTGTGACTTCCAGACATTCGTCCTCCCATCGACGCATGACCTGTAACTCAATAGGAGGAGACAGCATGCTGGGAATTGGAACACTGAATAACGAAGGATCACAACACCCCTCCTTGGCTGTTGCATCCTCCCTTTCATTTCCACCCTGCCACCCACCGGAAAGAAATCTCCCTCCTCAGGCACTGTCGTTGGAGGAGTGCGTCCGGAATATTCTGGATTAGTTTATCTGCTGGGCACAAGCATTGTAGAAAGTGAAGAACACTCATAGAATCGTCACAGACCAGGAATTTAGGACTCGAAGTACAGCTCATCTGCTCCAGTGTCCACAAGATCGCTTATAATTCTACATTAAAGACAGTTAAGTCTCGAGGCACTCGGACTTTAAAGACATGTTCAGGGAAAACAACAGAGCAACCGACGGAGTCCCCTTGTTTCGACCTGAGACATACGCAGGACTGCAGAGTCTCCTGTGCTGCACCAAACCTGAAATTACACCGGGCCACTGCAGTAACCATGGTGGCAAGCTGTTAAAAACCTCGATTTGGGGATGTAAATCCTTCATGCCAAGTGACCCCAACAAATAGTGTGCACGGTTTCCAATGGTTCCCAAACGGCATTGTTGCTTGTGGACGATTGGCGAAAATTCGTCCGAGAGGTGGAAGAGCAACGGTATGTATGCATGTGAAGTCGGAGCTGTGATGAACTTAGGTGCCTGGTGCGCCATGAGGAACTTCAGCCAGATGGTGAGTCGTGGTTCCCCAGCCTCAGCACAGAGACTGGGTATGGGGCTGGTTCTGTAAGCACTTGTGGCCAGCCTAATTTCCTCATGGTAGATAGTGTCAATAATCTTCAGGTTAAAAGGCCTCGTTGACCTGCACACCTAGTCTAACCACGAACGCACAACAGCCCTATAAAACTGGAGCAGACGCAACCTGCTCCCTAACACCTCTAGCTAAGGCACTTTAAGATATTCAATGTCTTCTGGGTTCTGGCATTCAGATTTCTCAGGTGTGGCAGCAACGAAAATTTGGAGGCAAAAATAAGGCCCCAACTCCATTGAGTCGTTAATATGCAGAAAGTTACCTCTCATATGCAAATCAGGTAAATTATAAATAAGACGAAAACATACTCGTCTACAGGAAATTTAAGACCCGTTTTTGCTGCCCATTTCTCTAACTTCCGCAATGTAAGTTTCAACTGACAAGCCACTGTTGCAACACTGGGGAAGGAACAGAACCAGCAAAATCGTCCACAAATAAGAATCGTTGTAAAGGACTCTTACCGTAGATGTGATATTGTTTATGGCTATGGCAAAGAGGATAATACTTAAAAAAACTGCCTTGAGGGACACCACTCTCTTGCTCAAAGCGATATGACAGCATGTCACCAGAGTGGGATCGAAGAACTCAGTTGGACTTGAATGACATCTGAAGATTGAGAGGTGGGCCCGAAAGCCCTATCTATCAAGTTGTTCTATAATACTTTGTCTCCAAGTAGTGTCGACGCCTTCCCCATGCCGAAAAAAAAAATACCGAGACAATGATGTTTACTCAGGAAAGTATTTCTCTGGTAGTGTCAGGCTGCCAACACTCGACTGAAATCTCCGGAATCCACTCTTACAGTATCTAAGGAGTTACCTGGTCTCTAACAACCACACCAAATGACGATTAACCATCCGCTTCATGGCCTTTGTGACACCGTTTGTTACGGCGATACTTCAATGACTATTGGAGGAGAGGGATCAAAATTACCTCTTTTTTAAGAGTTGGAAGAGTAACCTGTCTGCCATATCATCGTAGGAAGATGTCAAAGCATGCTGTAACCGACCTTGGTCGTAACCGTGTGCAGTACCACGAGTCCCAGATAGTCTTTATTCCAGCTCCAACATGGAGAAAAGATAGTTGGCTCTGAGCACTATGCGACTTAACTTCTGAGGTCATCAGTCGCCTAGAACTTAGAACTAATTAAACCTAACTAACCTAAGGACTTCACACACATCCATGCCCGATGCAGGATTCCTACCTGCGACCGTAGCGGTCGCTCGGCTCTAGAATGTAGCGCCTAGAACCGCACGGCGTCTCCGGCCGGCGAAAAGATAGTTATAAGACAGAGAATTATATCTGAAGTATGGCGAAACGCTATATCCTGCCTGAGCGATGTCTCCAGGCGTTGTTTGAAGACGCCCCAGTTTCAGCACTGTTCATATTGGTAAATGACTGTATTCACCGGAAATCCACCGATGGCTTCAAGTGGAGAGGATGTTGTAGTCCAGGGACGCTTGCCGTGAACGTTTCTTCCTCTCCTTAATTATACGTCCAACCGTGGCTCCCGCGAACCAGTAGGCTCAAGGGTTGTCCGCTATTGGGCGGTATTTGAACTGTAGCCGAACCAGACGTCCCTGTTATCACATAAAATCATTCGGGACACATAACTGTACTGGTTTTCAATAGGGAAACAAAATTCATGCAATAATATTTCACATTTAATTAAATATTTGTGGAAAACCAGTTTCTTAGGCATAGAACGTAATAGAAATATGTAGTTCCACAATATGTAAGCTTACATTTGGTTCATCTCTTCTTATTCCTAAAGAAAGAGTAACAGATATGTAGAAAAGAAGGTATTGCCTGCCCCTGCTTCTTACCTGACGACCTTAAAGTTTATAGCGCTCGAGACAAGTAACACCAAAACCCAAGGGTGCGATGTTGTAGCGCCTGCGTTATTCCGAATTACGATACAAGCTTGAACGTGCACGGGAACATTGCATCGTAATTTGGAATAACACACTTACTGGAATATCGTATTTATCCGCCGACACCGAACAAGCTACTTTCAAGTAAAATATCTCACCTGTACAGGAACATAGGTAAGACTACCACTTGCCATAAGTGGGAAACTTAGTTTTAGCTACAGTTCGGCAAAAATTTTCACTCTCTTTATTCCACTATAAAGATATAGGTTGTCCAAATTCGCAACTGCCGATACATTTCATGTAAAACTGAAGGAAGTGTAAAGGAGCATCACACTGACTATTCCTTCTAACGGGACTGCAGCTATATTGAAGTTAAATTTGTGAAGAATGTTACTGTTATGGCATGTAGTAACAGTGCTTATTGAATATAGTTTGGCATGTATGAACTCTTGCCCTAAAGTCCGCAGTTAAACGAAATCTTAGTATGAAAAATATAATTTTATCTGATTACTAGTTAGTATTATTCGTGTTTCTTACGATTAAGAAAATGTACCTAAGTCCCTAGTAAGCTACACATCGTTTTATATATATATATATATATATATATATATATATATATATATATATATATATATATATATATATATATAGTGTGTGTGTGTGTGTGAGAGAGAGAGAGAGAGAACTATTTCTGAAGAAAGTAATACTATTGTTTTTGATGCACCTACATTTTCCTTTCCAGTTGACTAAATGCTGATACATTCTTTATATGGGTTTTTAAACTGCTGTTTTGTCATAAACCTGTTATAGATTTCAAGATATCACTATAACTGACAAGAAAAGTAGCGTCTGTGCTAGGATTTTCAGTTCCTCCACGTTTTTCCTGAACGCACCAAGTTTCCACTTTAGTACGGGAGCCATTTCTCAAGAAGGTAGCACTTTCACCCTTTCTTTCCGCTGGAGAGGGAGCCTGTAGTGGGTGGCGTCTCGGCCTTGGGTCGATATGAGTGTCCAAGGCCAACATCAAGCTCAATCGGCACTGAAGACGAATCTTGAGAAACGTTAGAGCAACGTCGAAATCATCAGACTGCTTAACCCTGGTCTACTTCTGTTACGAGTTTTAGCCTTTGTCTTTCATTTTTTTGTCCTGGGAAGACTATCGACCGATACTTATGGCAAGGTAGTGGCAGCGGTGGACAATGGACCACGCTGAACCTTTGGAGGAGCTAGGAACTCGGCAGCGTCGACTACCATGGCCTTCCGTGGTATTCTGGGAAGAAGTATAGCCTTCAAAGTAATTGCAACAGCACAAGTCCTCTGACAAACGCAGGGACTAGTACTAACACTAAGAACCTGAAATTGTGTAGCAGCATTAGTTTTCTGAACCTGTTGTTTGACAATCGAAGCAAAGGAGGTAGAGAACGAGGGCGGCTGAATGGCCTTATAAATCATTTTGGTTTCACCACACGGGATCAGTTTTGTTGGTCTGATCTGTATCTTCCATTCATCAAGGAAGACACAGCAGTCCCTGCTCTAGACAGGGTGAGCCTCAAAGCAATTCACACCCTTTGGAGTGGATGAATATCAGACTGTTTCATGGACAGTCTTCCCACATTTGCTACAAGTGGCTTCCTCCTTACATCCAAGAGCAGTTTTCCCAAAGCGCTGTCATTTGAAACACCGCATCGAGTTGGGGACGTAGGGCCGCACTGTTAAGATTATCAAATTATAACTTACCTGCAATCCCCTCTAGACCGTTTTGAATGTAAAAGGTGAGACTTCTTGACAGGTTCCTTCTTTACTTTTAACTAACAGAAAGCACTCTGTCTAGCAGCATGTATACTGTTACTGTTCGTACATAAAATAGTTTTGAAACAGTTCCCAGGTGGGACGCATTGCTAAATAAGCCGTCTTCGTTCATTGGGTGTTCCCAGTCCAGAAACCCTGCGGTGGGGAAGCCCATACACAGCAAAAGAACTTTGAGCCCCTGAGGGCCCCTCCTCAAGATCAGTCGCTGCAGTTACAAGTGAGAGAGAGCGAGAGGGATGGTGAAAAGAAAAAGTAGAAGAAGAAGAAGAGAGAGAGAGAGAGAGGGAGGGGAGAGAGGGAGAGAGAGAACTCACGACTGTACATCTTTAGAAGCAGACATTCTCGTAATAACCCAACGAATGTATGTTCGGGAATCGGGTAATATGATACTAACAACATTTAGATACAGATAACAACAAAAGATATTTAAATTAAGCAGTAATTCCGAAAGAGAATAATGAAACTGAAAACTCCAGTTCTAGCTAAGATATTACTCGCAGTCAATTCATTTATATGACTGTCCGAAGGAGAATTATTAGTTTCTTTCTGACTAAAAGAGTTTAGCTTTGAAGTTTGACCCTGTTTCTCGAAGATCAATGTACAAAGTGGTACAGAGCTACTACAGTGCTATATAGCAAATTATGCGTATAAATATTAAAGTCTTAGTGCCAGTATCCATGATATCAATGACTTGCTGCAACAGTTGTGGCTAGCATGCCTCAGGAGACGATAAAATGCCATTGTTACACTCTTCCCAAATGAGTTAGTATATGCCATATTGGGATGAAATGTAGCAAGGATAAATCGCCCCATACTGCTAAATTCTTTGTCAATTTGACTCAATTTTATAATCAGTACAGTAACATAATAAAAGCTCTCAAACTGTGAAGTTTCGCTTCCTTACCTCCTCCCATTCTGGATGAAGAGAACAAGCGCAGGCCTGTTAAAATGCGTTTTCACGTACTGGACTGCCAAGGAAAAGAAGATGAAATATTTTTGAAATGAATTATCTTTGCAAATGAAATGTAGATTTAACATTTTCAGCCAAAGCCCACATCCTTAACTGAGCCATAAGCACGACTGACTGCCATACGGTGGGACTGGATTCAATTGTAGCTAACACCACGGATTTATCCTTGGCACGAGGACTGGAATATCGGGCACACACCTTCGTGATACCAACTGAGGAGGTACTGGACCTAGTAGTAGTGGCTCTAGATCACGAAAACCAGAAATTTCTTGGAGAACACCATGCCGACAGCATGGCACTCCTTACCGCATTCAGTAACTGACACGGTGGTAGGTCAGTGCCGATGGGCACGTCAGTGCCTTGAAAAAGGAGACCTTTGGGCCAAAGCGAAAACTCTGGTGCCTGGAATGCAAACTGCCCGGATCTTCAGCCCAAAAGAGATTCAGGAGTCAACACACTGCACGAAATCTGACACAGTTTTTTCGACGCACATGGGCAGTTATGGAATACTGTGTCAGTTTTGCAAGGCAAGGCTACAACTAACTTCATTTTCTGATACATAAGACAATTGGGAAAGAGGTCAACAGTAAATGGTTAACGTTAGAATGAAATGGTTTAAAACGAAATAGATACCGAGACGTATTGTCGAACAGTGGACATTCCTTACTCCATAACGTGCTGAGGTTTATGAAGATTTCACCCAGGTTTCAATGCTCTGTTTCAAAGACGGTTTGCAAATTTATAAAACAGTCCCCCCCTCCAGGTTTAAGGACTTCCATGTCAGACAATGCAGTCAAATATACGGATATACTCGAAGTGCTTTATTGAAACAATCAGCCCCAAAAGTGTGTCGCATTTGGTGGTGATAACGCGCCAATGTCACCTTCGGTGCTTTATAACGAATTGACTCCAGCAACATGCTCAGTTAACTGAGGGAAGAATTCAGAAACAACACTTTATGAAGTGGCTCTTCATGCCATATTAAACATAACGCTAGCAGAATTGCTTCAGACATTCTGAAGATGGATGTGGAAGCTTTTATCCACAAAATAGTTTGTTTATTTTTCAGTTTATACTGTGAAAGCACAAAACTTAGAATAATTTTTACCAACTCTGTAGGAGGTGAAATTAAGACAATACTTTCTCATAGTAAACAAGGCGACTGTCACTTATGCCACCAACTGAAAGAATTTTGCAAATGTCCAAAGCTCTTAAACATTAATTTCTGAAAACAATGTCCCCATTGCATTTAGGCTTTTCCTGGAACGTCTCCAGGCTCAAGGTTTCCTATGATTTCTTCTTAGTGTCTCCAGTTAACTGCACAAACGAAAATTGCTCACCGAGGATGAAAGAAAGACTTCAGTGAAATATTATTCTGCGCTCAGTGATACTATATCAGTTCTGCAAGGCAAGGCTGAAAATAACTTCATTTCCTGATATATAAGGAACATCATCTCTAAATTTCACTGTTTCTAGCTTGTTAATGTGTTGAGAGAAAAGATACGAATGCTTCTTACTCGGTCTAATTAAGTTATCAAATAAGTGGGGCAGTAATATGAACTGTGTTCGACTGGTTAACTCTTAGCAAAGAAATATGCCTAGGAACGTGTAGGAAAGGTTTCAGCCTATTTGAGAAACAGAAAGTTTCTTGTGTAAGACGGTGAATTCTTTGATGAAGTAAATCGTCGAAAATGTTTTCCAAGTGAACCCCTGAAAGCAGGAAACAGATCACCATTTTCCGAGAAATCAGTGTCTGATAGGCGGTATGATATTATGAACAGACGTTATGGAGACGTATATGCTGAACTTCTGAAAAATATGCAATGTGTTTTTCGATCCCTGTCCAAATTGCATCTGTGGAGAAGACATTTTCTTTATTAAAAATATGTTGGACTGATGAAAGAAATACACTTTCTGTAAAATACGTATCGAATTGTTGACAGTCTGTTATAACTATTAAGATCTCATTTGTTACCAATACAATGATAACATCAAGTCCAAGAAAAATGTACTTAAGAAAGTAGTAAGTGGATCCCTTGAGCACACTAGGAGATTATTTAATGATCAAACCCACCCTAACCGCAAAAATAGATATAAAAATTAAATAAGTAAAAATAAATATAACATTTTCTCACATACTTAACTCCAGATCGTGAAGTTCATTAGCATTCCTTAATCTCACAATCTTAACAAAAAATGAAAACCTAACTAATTTTAATCTACAGAAATATGACTAATCATATTTTTGTTAATAGAAATTATAAACCAATACAGAAGCAAGTTGAATGTAATATTTGCAAAGAATATTTAACCAATCTTTCATTCTAGAACATCTGAGAACTCTGGACCATTGTGACAGCATTAATGTAGGCACATCAAGAAAAGCTTTGCATCACTCCGGTTACCAGAACTCCTGAAGACAGACGTTGACTGTGGATATTGTGTCACAGACACAGTTCCTTTGACTGTTCAGAGATGTCATTAAACCCGCCCAAAGATTTAAACAACCATGCATGAGCAGCTTAGATCCACAAAATACTTATCAGATTTTAAGTGTGTCACTCATTTGAATGGTGATATCAATGTAAATCCCTACAGTTTTATTGAAAGTTATCCTATCTATGTCATAAATATGTCAGGAAGAATAAGTGTGTTAGCCACAATGAATTTAATTGCCACTCTCCATGATACAATTCCGAAACATACAATAGCCTACATAGTCATGCATGGTAAGAAAAATTTAACATATGATGCTCTGCATAGAATTTTAACTGAAAATTAGTAATATTAGTTTTATTAGTGTGTATAAATGGATGCTCTAGTGAAGAACTTAAACAATGCAAACATTTATAATTTGTTGAAAAACATTACTGAACTAGGAGTTAATGAATTGTATTGCATTGCAGGCTACGAATATTTAAAAACGATGTGGGAAAAAATTGTATGCAGGTTGATAACAAGTTCAAAATTATTTTGCCAGATGGGTTTAATAAAATAATAACTTACTGGGACTTTCAGTTTCTTGAGGATGGCAGTATTAAGCTAAAAGAAAGGGTGAAAAGTATTTAAACCGACAAACTCTGGGAGGTTGTAGGGGACATTAAAACAAATATTTTTTCCTATGAGGATTATTTAAACCGTTGGAGGCCGTATTACGCTCTTCAGTTGTTAGAGGCCGGATTACGACCTTCAGTTGCTAGAGGGCGTATTACGCTCTTCAGTTGTAGGAAACTGCTGTCCACCAGTGTAGTAGTGCATTGTCTCTGTTTACTAATGGAGCGATATACCTGGAGTGAGTCCACTGATATGGTTGGTGCGTACTACGTAGCACACCATAACGGACGAGCTGCGCAGCGGGTTTATCAACAACAATATCCTAATCGTCATATCCCGCATCATAAGACCTTTGCTGCTGTGTACCAACGTCTGCGTAAGACCGGGTCATTTAGGAGATTACCTGGACAGAGACGCCGTCGCACGGTAAGAACGCTGCAATTTGAGGAAGCTGTCTTGCAACATGTGGAGCGGGAGCCTTCAATGAGCATTCGTAAAATTGCACGTAACATGGGGACGAATTAGACGAATGTAAGCACAGTCCTTTGAGAGCAGTTGTTACGTTCATTTCGCTTACAGCGTGTCCACAACCTGAAACCGCTTGAATATCCACATAGAGCACAGTTTTCGCAGTGGTACTGGGAACAGTGTGAAATGCATCCTATATTTCCATCCAGTGTGTTGTTTACCGATGAAGCAGCATTCGGGCGTGATGGAGTCTTCAACATTCATAATTCGCATGTTTGGAGTGGGGATAACCCATATGCAACGGTTACTAGCGCTCATCAAGTGCGGTTCTTCGTTAATGTGTAGGTCGGTGTTGCTGGGGACAGTTTCATTGGGCCGTGTCTGCTACCTAGGCGATTAAATGGCAGGCACTATTACAATTTTCTCGCCAGAGCATTGCCAGAATTTCTGGAAGGCGTCCCGCTCCCTACAAGACAACGCATGTGGTTCCAAAATGACGGGGCGCCGGCACATTTCAGCCGTCGTGTGCGTCGATTCCTGGATCGACGGTTCCGAGAAACGTGGACTGGAAGAGGTGGTCCTGTACCATGGCCTGCTCGATCCCCAGATATGTCCCCTCTGGACTTTTTTGTGTGGGGAGGGATGCGCAACCTTGTTTCTGCAACTCCTGTTGCATCAGGAGATGATCTGTTTGCCCGGATAGTAACAGCAGGAGGAACAATTCAGGATACTCCTGGGGTTTTTGCCCGTGTCACACAGAACATGATCTGATGGTGTAACCTTTTTTTACGTGTCAATGGAGGCATTTTTGAAAATCTACTGTAATTGAAACTGAGTTGTGTTAATCTGTTGTCTCGTGGTCATAAAAAAATGGAAAAGTGTTTGTTGGTTTTATTGATTTGCAGACAGAGAAATCTTCCTCTACTGGTTTAAATTCTTCTCATAGGAAAAAATGAGATTAGGGAAAAATATTTGTTTTGATGTCCCCTACAACCTCCCAGAGTTTGTCGGTTTAAATACTTTTCACACTGTGTAAAGGAATAAATAGAACTAAAAGTAATGATAACTAATTTCACGATCTGGAGTTCATAAAGTTAGTAAATTTCTATATTTATTTTTATTTATTTTATTTTTATATCTATTTTGTGGTTAGGATGGATTTGATAATTAAATAATCTCCTAGTTTGCTTAAGGCACCCACTTACTACTTAAGAAGGTTCGAGGAAGCGAGAAATATGCTTTTGTAAAGAAAGAGCCATCGTGGTTCACATAAATATTGTTTGCTCTACCCCCATTTTTTTTTCACTTTGAAATATGCTGAACCAATCCAAACTTTTCTTAAAATGAATATTTAGGTATTGAATCATACAGCATATGATCCTGATCCTATGTTGTTCGAGTATTCTTTGGCATATTTAAGAGTGATATCGATTCACCACTGTAGAAAAGGTGAAGGAAGTGGGTCACGCATGGCTAGCAGCTCAAGTGGAAGGAAGAGTGTTTTTGAAGTCTTGTGCAACCACAGACTGAAAGTATTGAGAAGCAGAGTATCTCTTTTGGATAATGATGTCATTCCGAAGTTTGCGTTGTTTTAGTGACGTATGTTTAAATGTTGTGCAGATACTAGTTTTGACTCAAAGTCATGTTAAATATTTCCCATTATGAACTACTACTTTTAATGGTAATATGCTATGTGATAAGGAACTTGGTCGTCTGTGATATCTGCAGTGGGAAAGAAAGAATACCTGTCGCATTGCTCCATGTTACTGCTTCATTTGGGACGGTATACAGTGAGCGATGGCCGAGCGGAACACGCAAGTCCAGAACAAGTGACGTAATTAATGATCTGCCAGTAGCGCTGGAGAGGAATCAGAAGGCGGCGGCGAGTGAAAGATGGAACTGTCTGCCAGCATAAAGAGAACACACAACAAAGAACGTCGGGCCATCAAGACCTGCGTCAAGGGGGAGCGACAATAGCGCCATCAGTAGTGCGAAAGTAGCTGCCGAGTGGCGTTCCGAAATTCACTGTAGCAGTAGAAACTGTTTAATTTAAGCAGAATCGCATGTGGTACACAGCAGATACAACGCCTGATTAAATCTGTAATCACCAAGAAAAAGCCTATTGAGAGATCATCGAAGGAGGACCAAGTACTCGTAGTTGAATGTATTTGTTAAAAACGTTGAATTCCTGACAGAGTCACACTTAAATTTCAGTACTACTCATTTCATCGAAGTCAAACACGCATCTGATGGTCTCGGAATTACCCTTTAGCATAGTTGAAACTGGTGTTATAAAAATATAGGATGCAGTTGTGTAAAGGAATATAAATGTTTTTAACAGGTGTTACTGAGTAACGTAACTTACAGCTAATGTCAAATAGTTGACAAAGAAGATGGAACAAAAGGAAGCGATCTTAAGAATGTAAAAAAATTAATTTGTACACAACATGTTTCCACATTTAATTGAGAAGCCATCCAGAGGGACTAGTGGTAAGCATTTCCCCAGTTTCGGGAGAACTAGGTGAAAACATCGTGTGGCTTAGATTACACAAGTTTGACTTCAAACAAATGACTAGTTGATACTTCGTACAGAGGCAAGATCTATTTCTTGCCTCATTCTAGTCCCACTGTAACCGAGATTAAACCTAAACATGTAATACTAGCTTCAGATGAATAAATAACTGTAAAATGAATATTTAAACAAATTCTATTCTTTGAACAAACAATAACGCGATGGTCAGTTGTAGTAAGTGATTAGTTTCTGATTGTTACTTTAGTAGTGGGTCTGAAGTAAATTCGGAAAAAATGGGCAACTCAGCAGACATTTAGAGTCTGGTTGCTTAAATTAGTAGGAGCATGCTATTTCACAGGTTAAAGCGGCGGGTGAGACAGTGAAACCTTAATCATGTGCTGATTGCAAATCACTGTATAGACCTGGTAATTTAATTACGCTGTGCCACCTATATCGTTACATATGTTAAGTAAAATCAAATGGAACGAGATAAGCGAGCAACCAAACGTAGTCAGGCATTAACTTTATAAAAGAGCTAAAGCCAAACTGAAAGAAAGTGCACACCTAAATAACGAAATATTCACATTTGGAGATACGCTAAACACGTTCCACAATAATATTTCGCTTCAGTTCGTTGAAAAAATTATTTTACCCTCTCTTAGTCCCGTCTGCATCCTGTTTGGAAACACGAGGCATCCTAACCAAGCCACTATCCTTTCCTTTTTCACCACACACTTCCCTCATGGAGTAAAAAAAAAAAATATTACGGTTTCTAGCGAGCAACACCAGATCAACAGTTTGCTATTCATATTCTTAATTATTTTCGGTGTTTTGTAAATGGAAATCAGGAGCGTATGTAACGCATACTGAGATTGGTTTGAGGATATGCATCATAAACCTTAATACCATTTAGTTGTAACCCAGTGTGTGTAATGGTTTTCTTGTGTTTGATATGCAACGTTGACTTCCTTGTAAGATAATTTTATTGTAATGGATGTGATCTGCAACTGTGACATAATTGAGAAAAGTTTCATAAAAATCGACTGAAATCACTGACAGGAACGCATGCATAAAAGACAAATTAAATAATAAAATGTATCACTCTCTTGACATTCTGCATCCAACATTTATTACTTCAACAATCTCTTCAGACTCCTATTCCTTCTACAACGCCATTTAAGTCATGTGCACAAACGTAATGTAGTTTGTAAGCTATATTTAAGATCGTGAAGATGATGATAATCACGGATTACATACAGTAGGATTTATAAATCTGTATTTAACAACAGTTTCGTAATTTTAGTCACAAGTTCTGTTCATGAAGTAAAATCATTACGTAGGAATCTTGAGTATGAAAGAGCTACTTCACGTGATCGAGGAAAGAATAAAATAACAGATTCAGCATTTAGAAAATTGAAAGATTAAAAGCGTCAAACATAAACAGAACAATTAGACCGCACTGTTAACAGCAGGGGAGAGAGGTTGTAGGAGGAAATATTACATTTTAAGATTGAGAGAAATGGGAAGGAAGAGGAGAGTACTGAATAGAAAGAGAAAAGAGTTCAGGGACTATGAGGTACACGATGTATGTGTATACTTCTACTCTGGAAGCAACTTTACGTTGTTATGGAAATTGTTTCTGTTTCGTTTGGCCACCAACTTCGTCTTTCGTTTTAGTAATAAAAATGTGGGCTCTTCAGGTCTATCTAAAAAGCTCTCTGGATATAATTGAAGAACTTGAAATTTACAATTATTAAGAAAAAATGCCAAACTCGTTAAATGAACCACCCATATCACAAGGAGCATTTTTCCAGCGTAGAAGTTCTTTTTATGTAGTTATTACCACCTCGCTGTTCTGGTACAAGTCATGTGTAGATTGGAAGAGCAACGGGATGAAGTGACGGGCGACAACCTTCAGCTAGCAAAGACAGCAACGCAGCCACGGTGTACCTCTTTCCAGCCAAACATTCTAGATGAGGTCCTTCTCATTTGTCTTCATATAGAATGCGCAGTCCTATGACGCCTGGCTTTTAGTTCCAACGAGAAGGCCCTTCAGTGTATGGTTCTTGTGGCACACAGATTGCAGTGTAAAATGCCGAGCCCTATGACACCTGGCTTGTAGTTGCAGAAGATGACCCTTCAGTGTGTGGCGCTTATGGCTTACATGTTACAGTGTTCAGTGATTTAGCTGCATGTGTCTTACATTCCGATAAGACTGCAGCAGCTCATACACTCCTGGAAATGGAAAAAAGAACACATTGACACCGGTGTGTCAGACCAACCATACTTGCTCCGGACACTGCGAGAGGGCTGTACAAGCAATGATCACACGCACGGCACAGCGGACACACCAGGAACCGTGGTGTTGGCCGTCGAATGGCGCTAGCTGCGCAGCATTTGTTCACCGCCGCCGTCAGTGTCAGCCAGTTAGCCGTGGCATACGGAGCTCCCTCGCAGTCTTTAACACTGGTAGCATGCCGCGACAGCGTGGACGTGAACCGTATGTGCAGTTGACGGACTTTGAGCGAGGGCGTATAGTGGGCATGCGGGAGGCCGGGTGGACGTACCGCCGAATTGCTCAACACATGGGGCGTGAGGTCTCCACAGTACATCGATGTTGTCGCCAGTGGTCGGCGGAAGGTGCACGTGCCCGTCGACCTGGGACCGGACCGCAGCGACGCACGGATGCACGCCAAGACCGTAGGATCCTACGCAGTGCCGTAGGGGACCGCACCGCCACTTCCCAGCAAATTAGGGACACTGTTGCTCCTGGGGTATCGGCGAGGACCATTCGCAACCGTCTCCATGAAGCTGGGCTACGGTCCCGCACACCGTTAGGCCGTCTTCCGCTCACGCCCCAACATCGTGCAGCCCGCCTCCAGTGGTGTCGCGACAGGCGTGAATGGAGGGACGAATGGAGACGTGTCGTCTTCAGCGATGAGAGTCGCTTCTGCCTTGGTGCCAATGATGGTCGTATGCGTGTTTGGCGCCGTGCAGGTGAGCGCCACAATCAGGACTGCATACGACCGAGGCACACAGGGCCAACACCCGGCATCATGGTGTGGGGAGCGATCTCCTACACTGGCCGTACACCACTGGTGATCGTCGAGGGGACACTGAATAGTGCACGGTACATCCAAACCGTCATCGAACCCATCGTTCTACCATTCCTAGACCGGCAAGGGAACTTGCTGTTCCAACAGGACAATGCACGTCCGCATGTATCCCGTGCCACCCAACGTGCTCTAGAAGGTGTAAGTCAACTACCCTGGCCAGCAAGATCTCCGGATCTGTCCCCCATTGAGCATGTTTGGGACTGGATGAAGCGTCGTCTCACGCGGTCTGCACGTCCAGCACGAACGCTGGTCCAACTGAGGCGCCAGGTGGAAATGGCATGGCAAGCCGTTCCACAGGACTACATCCAGCATCTCTACGATCGTCTCCATGGGAGAATAGCAGCCTGCATTGCTGCGAAAGGTGGATATACACTGTACTAGTGCCGACATTGTGCATGCTCTGTTGCCTGTGTCTATGTGCCTGTGGTTCTGTCAGTGTGATCATGTGATGTATCTGACCCCAGGAATGTGTCAATAAAGTTTCCCCTTCCTGGGACAATGAATTCACGGTGTTCTTATTTCAATTTCCAGGAGTGTACATGGTGTACTGTAATATCAGTAATGTTTACATTCTAAATGCCTCTCCTACGCTGTCCAGTTTTACTCTGACAAGGTACTATGTAACGTATTAAAAGTGCGTATAGTTCCGCGATAAATTTGATTATACAATTCGGTTTCGTAAAACTTAATTTTTCATCTTATTCATTCATATTAAGTAAATCATCTAATGACCTACTGAGAGGTTTACCGGAGTAATGATGCCATTGGGCGCAAACCCAGGTCAAAAAAATCATGCAAAACAACTACGCACATGTGATTGTTGTTATGTTGATGTGCTTCGCTATGGTGTTCGTGGGAACTAATTCTTCTCTTGACTTGTCACAGTTTCCCATTACTTTGCCACTACAATTAAACACTGGAATATCATTTCTACGAGTGCCTTTCAAATGAGTTATGAACTTTTGTAGTGCAATTTGTGGTTATTCCTGTATGTATACAATTAGCACTGACCGTTATGCTTGGAAGTCAATGCGTCATTTTTTCCTAGGTAAACAGAACAATGTTTTCGTGTCTATTAGGTCCCCCACTACCTCGAGGGTGGTGCACCATACAGTTCATTAGGTACTTAGTCTGCTGTTCCATGGAACGTTTGTACTATTAACCAAAATGATGTGGAATGCTTTACTTTACACTCACATTACACATTTATTGTAAATATGGGTAAATTCTTATTATTTACACGCTATTCTTCTTATTCAAACAAAGAGGTGAAATGGTAATTTCTCATCACCACTTTTGTCGTATCACATAAATAGAAGTTCTTAAAAGGAAAAGAATGAGTGGTGAAGGAGAAGCATTTCTATGTCAGACTTTTGTGTAATTGAATAAGTGATCTAAAATTTTTGTGGCAACATTGTGTACTCATTTTATGCTGAAGACAACCTTAATGTGGAGACGTGAATCTCATTTCTGTTCTGGTACTGTAGTAATGTACTTCAGTGTTCATTTTGAAGTGTAGTGGGCTGTTTACAACATTCCACATGAAGGAGTCAATGTATTGTCAAGCAGCAGTAAAACTGTAAGTTCCTAAAACAGATGTCTAAAAGTCATCTTGGCAAAGCTCCACACATAATTTTTGCAGCACGTTTCTGAGCAATGAAAATATAATTTCTAACAGTTTCTGAGTTTTCCCCCCTTGTCATTATTTTCTCACAGTACAGTGAGGTGGCGAAAGTAATGTGATACCTCCTAATATCACGTCGGACCTCCTTTCGCCTGCCACGGTGCTACATCTCGTCGTGGTATGGACTCAGCGAATAGTTGAGAGTCCGCATCAGAAATACTGAGTGCAGCATCTCGACGTGGCATGGATTCAACGAGTCGTTGGAAGTCCGCTGCACATATATTGAGCCATGCTGCCTCTATTGCTGTCCATAATTGTTTCCGGTGATGTATTTTGTTCAGAAACTGATCTCTCGATTATGTCGCATACATGTTCGATGTGATTCCGGGTGCCCAAACCATTTGCCCGAAAAGTCCAGAATATTCTACAAGTCAACAGCAGACAATTGTGGCCGGATGACATGGTGCATTGTCATCCATGAAAATCCCAATATTGGTTCGGAACATGAAGCCCATGAATGGATATGTATGGTCTCCAAGTAGTCGAACATAACAAGTTCCAGTCAGTGATCGGTTCAGTAGGACGATAGAAACTAGACCAATCCATGTAAAGACAGCATATACCATTATAAAGCCACAACCAGCATGCACATGCCATGTTGACAACTTGGGTCCTCGGCTTCATGGTTTCTGCGTCACACCCGAACCCTGCCATCAACTCTTACTGGCAGGACTCTGGACTCATCTGACCAGCTCACGATTTTCCAATCGTCTTAAGGTACAAACGATACGATAATGAGGCCCAGAGAGTGCAGCAGGCGATGTCGTGCTTTAGCAAAGGCACTCGCGACGGTCGTCTGCTACCAAAGGCCCTTCTAATGCTGAATTTCGCCACATTGTCGTAGCGGAGACGTTCGTCGTAGGTCCCACATTGATTTCTATAGTTAATTCACACAGTGTTGCTTGTCTACTAGCACGGAAACTCAACTTGAACGCCGCTGCTTCTTGTTCCTTAAGTGAAGACCGTCGGTCACTACGTTGTCCGTGGTGGGAGGTAATGCCTGAAATTTCGTTTCTTGGCACACTGTTGACACTGTTGATCTTGTAATACTGAATTCCCTAACGTTTTTCGAAATGGAATTTCCCATGCGTCTAGTTCCAGTTACCATTCTGTACTCATAGTTTTTTAATTCCCGTCGTGAGGGCATACTCACGTAGCACACTTTTTCACATGAATCACCTGACAAGGGAACCTCCCCATCGCACCCCCCTCAGATTTAGTTATGGCACAGTGGATAGGCCTAGAAAACCGGAACACAGATCAATCGAGAAAACAGGAAGAAATTGTGTGGAACTATGAAAAAAATAAGCAAAATATACAAACTGAGAAGTCCTTGGCAAGATAGGCAACATTAAGGAGAACGTGAGATAAGGAGCGTCGTGGTCCCGTGGTTAGCGTAAGCGACTGCGGAGTGAGAGGTCCTTGGTTCAGGTCTTCACTTGAGTGGAAATTTTAATTTTTTATTTTCAGACAATTATTATCTGTCCGTCCGTTATGTTTTGATCACTTTTATCGAGTGATTATCACATCCACAAGAAAACCTAAATCGGACAAGGTAGAAGAATCTTTTTACCCATTCGCCAAGTTTACAAGTTAGGTGGGTCGACAACATATTCCTGTCATGTGACGCACATGCCGTCACCAGTGTCGTATAGTATATATCAGACGTGTTTTCTTGTGGAGGAATCAGTTGACCTATGACCTTGCGATCATATGTTTTCAGTTCCCTTTGGAGAGGCACGTCCTTTCGCCTACTAATCGCACGGTTGTGCGATGCGGTCGCAAAACACAGACACTAAACTTATTACAGTGAATAGAGACGTCAATGAACGAACGGACAGATCATAACTTTGAGAAGATAAAAAAAAGTAACCTTTTCACTAGAGGAAGGACTTGATCCAAGGACCTCTCGTTCCGCAGCCACTCACGCTAACCACAGGACCACGGCGCTCATTGGCACATACTCTCCTTGATGTTGGCTATCTTGCGCATGGACTACTCACTTTGTATATTTTGCTTATTTTTTTCATAGCTCCACACAACTTCTTCCTGTTTTCTCGACTGATCTGTGTTCCGTTTTTCAAGGCCTATCCACTATGCCAACTTATAACTAAATCTGAGGGGGGTGCGATGGGGAGGTTCCCTTGTGAGAACGGATGACAACTCCTCCCTGCAAGGGATGGAGCCCCTCCACGCCCACACCAACGTGGTGTCCAAACCACAAGTTCTACTGTCACCTCCGTAAACATGTTAGTTTTTGAATCAGGCGTCACAGGATGCGGGCTGTGATGTTGTCCATGCGTCTGGGTAAGATTACTCATTAACATGGTCCATCAGGAGATAGAAGTGGTCGAAAACGATTGAAGGGTAGCGGTTGTAAGGGCAGAGGAAAAAAAAGTGCCAAGGCAAGAGCCAAGGGAAAAAAAACAACCTCTGCGACAGTAGGACGGGTAGTAAGGGCAGTAGCGGCTTGCTATCTGCGACAGTGCATGCAAGGTGTGGTTGTGTTAGTTCGAGGTATCGTCATCGTTACCTTTGTCGTTGTTGGAGCCTGTTGCGGCGCTTGCTGCAGTTGCTGCGTCCCGGCAACAGTTCAAGGTCGTTGTGGATTAGTGGGCGATCGGTCATAGATAGGCTCACAGACGGTGTAGGGGGTGTGTGTGGCTGGTTTGCGTGCTGTGTACAGTACGGTTTCCCTGCGGTTGCCTGTTTTTCGGCTAGTCGCACATCTGGGTTTCCAGTAATAACTGGGTTGCAGGGGCTCGCCAGTACTGTCGTGTTAGCGTTCTATAGACCATAGATGTTCAGTTCCTAGCCAGTAATGTCTTTGGTCTGTTATGCTTCCATCTATGTTTGTGGTCGTAGTTACCCAGAGAAAGGATAAACGGGTTGCGCGAGTGTCTCGTGTTATTGTACAGTCGTGTGGAGAGTTTTTGGAATACCTGCAAGATAGTATCTAGCCCGTATTCCCGGTGAAGGTCCGCGATGCGTGTGTAGTGCGGAGCGTTGCTTATGATTTTGAGTACTTTGTTCTGTATGAGCTGCAGACGGCGCAGGCGAGTTGGCGCAGCGTATCCCCAGGCAGGGGCTGCGTACGTCATCAGGGGTCTAATAAGTGTCATGTACATGGACCTAGACACCCTCCTGTTCAGTGTGCTACGCCTGTTAAGCATAGGGTAGAGTTGTTTGAGCCTCGCGTTAGCTTTGTTGGTCACGTGTTGAATGTGGTCCCCCCAGAGTAGTTTCCTGTCCAGCCAGACACCGAGGTATTTGACCTTCTCGCGGAAACGTATTTGGCGTGTGTGTAGTGTTATTGGGTTGCAGTGCTGATATTTGCGCAGTTGCTGCGGTCTTCTAGTGAACAGAACGGCCTCGCACTTGTCGACGTTTACTCTAACACGCCATTTCACCAGCCAAGGCTCCGCCGTTCTGAGTGCGGTCTGTAGTCGTGAGTTAATGTTAGACGGCTTCCAATCTTGCGCAAGGATGGCAGTGTCATCCGCGTAGATTGCTACCGTCGTGTTATGTGTAGCTGGGAGGTCGTTAATGTAGAGGTTAAACAGTAAGGGCCCTAGGATACTTCCTTGGGGTACTCCTGCCTGTATACCATGTCGTGTCGATTGTTTGCCCGGCACGTCAGTGTTGAAACTCCTGTCCGTGAGATATGAGTGTATGAGACGTACGAACCCGTCGGGGAACCCTGTGTCACTAAATTTGCGTATTAGGCCGTTGTGCCATAGACGGTCGAAAGCCTTTTCGATGTCCAGGAACACTGCCCCAGTTGCCTTGCTTGTGTTGTATCCGTGTGTTATGTATTAAACGACGCGGAGGAGTTGTTGTGTTGTTAAGTGGTGATTCCTGAAACCGAATTGCTCCGGTCTCAGGGTGTCGTTTGTGATGCAGTGCCTGGTGAGTCGTTTTAATATTACCTTCTTAACGATCTTGCTGAGCGCGCTCAGCAGACTGATGGGTCGGTAATTTTGTGGAAGGGAGTGGTCTTTCCCCGGCTTCCTGGACATCAGGACCTTGGCCGTCTTCCAAAAGGCGGGGAAGTGTTGGTGCTTGAGTATGGCATTCGTAATGTGTGCTAGGTAGTCCACAGCTTTGTCCGTGAACTCCTGGAGGACACGGTTTTGAATCCCATCGTGACCAGGGGCCTTCCTAGCGGTGGTATGCATGATGGCCCATTTGACTTCTGCTGTACTAGCTTGTCGGATGTTGTTGCGCGCTGGTTGGGCCAAGATGCGTGTGACGTCCTCTCCAATGCACTGTCCTTTTATATCTTGTGTACGCGATACCACCGCCGTCTGTATATGTGAATAGTTATGGTACTTCAGTGTACGTTACATTTATCATTGGTGTTGGACCTCTAGATATGCAGAACTAAATAAATTGAGTCTTTTTGAAATTGAGAGTGACACAGCTTGCAGAAAACTACACAATAATACTTATCAGAACATGATTTACTATCTGCTGTTGTTGTGTGTATGTCTGGACTGATTACAATACTAGAGCCATTTGTAGAAAGAACTATGTCTATTTGTATGCTACACGGAAGTAATTTCTCAGCAGTCAGAGGAATGTACTCTGCATACACTGGAACAGGCATTAAGTACAGCTTTCTGCATTGTACCACGATCCTAGGTATCGATGAATTGGCAAGTCCTGAACAAATTCACAGAATATTTGGGAGAAAGAGGTTCAAATTAATTCTTAACTCACAATGTATGGTCTCTCAGACCTCAAGAAAATTCCGAACTCACTCTCGAAAGTCATTTCTGGCCGAATGCTTCTACATTTCACTTACCATTTCTTAGTCTACTACCCTACAATGTTTTGCTGTTAGTTGCATTACCGCCTTCTTTGTTTGTTCAAATGGCTCTAAACACTATGGGACTTAAAATGTAAGGTCATCAGTCCCCTAGACTTAGAACTACTTAAACCTAACCAACATAAGGACAGCACACATATCCATGCCCGAGGCAGTATTCGAACCTGCGACCGTAGCAGCAGCATAGTTCCGGGCTGAAGCGCCTAGAACCGCACGGTCATACCGTCTTTGTTTGTTGTTGAGCCTTGTTAACGCCACATGTTATGGTCTCCTAGTCAGCACCTCATGAACTGCGTACCTGTTTTCTTCAGTAGAGCAGGAATTTGACGGCTTTAATGATACTGAGTTTGAGTAAATTGTTAGTCGGCTGATAGAGGAAGATATCAGTGGTAAAAATCAAGAAACAGGCGAAAAGGATAACGATTTCACAATAGCCAATTATCAATATTCTGCCTGCAAAAAATGGTTCAAATGGCTCTGAGAACTATGGGACAACATCTGAGGTCATCAGTTCCTAGAACTTAGAACTACATGAACCTAACTAACCTAAGGACATCACACACATCCATGCCCGAGGCAGGATACGAACCTGCGACCGTAGCGGTCACGCGGTTCCAGAGTCATGCGTCTAGAACCGCTCGACCACTCCGGCCGGCGCTCTGCTAGCAAACAAGATGTTCATCCAGAGGAAGGTCTTCACGAGAAATGTGATTGTGACCTTAAAGTTTCTCCAATACAATGCTTGAAGTTTAAGTCAAAATCAAACGTGTTCTGAGTGGTGATGAAGAAAATTGTAGATCCCATCATTGCGTTTCAGTTTTGCAGAATCTGTACCTACTGAGGGCAATTTCGAAGTACAAATTTAAAGACCCTTTCATTTAGTTTTATGTGAGTATTTACTTACTAAAGATACACTATAATTTTTCAGAATGTAAAAATCACTTCAATAACGGTTCTCTAATGTGTACTACTTAAAAACGGCACAAGAGTGTTTTTTTGTGTAAAAAAAGGAAAATATTGTACGCTTTACCTAGTGCAATAAAATCAACAGGGATTAGTTAAACAACAGTTAAATAACTGTAAAAATAAATATTATATAAATGAAATAAAAAATGTAGATTATTTTGCCCCTTCAATCTCGGATTAAACAAGGGACAACCAGAGACCCTACCTCGTAGTATACGTTACAGGAAAGTCACCTCTGGAATTTCGGTTAAGGAATAAGCAGATGCAGCAGTGACTTGTGAAGTATAATATGGCTCTGTGCACTAGGGACTTAACTTCTGTGGTCATCAGTCCCCTAGAACTTAGGACTATTTAAACCTAACTAACATAAGGACATCACACACATCCATGCCCGAGGCAGGATTCGAACCTGCGACCGTAGCAGTCGCGCGGTTCCCGACTGACCGCCTAGAACCGCTATACCACCGCGGCCGGCGAAGTGTAATATGCTTATGTGTGTATGTTGTTCGGAATGAAGTTCCTGTGGCCTCCTGATCTTTTCGCAATTTAGACTTAATTGCCCTCCGTAGGTGTTCCCGTTAACCTGGCGGGTGCTTAGGTGCCTCCAAGAGCTGCAGCCCCGTGCAGTGTCTGCTAGCAGAATGTCGCCCGGCTGTGAGAGCGCCGTTTCCCTGTGACTAGTGACTAATTCCATTACCGCGCCAGTGCGCAGAGCCCCAAACCACAACCCGCAAGCTAATCTACGGCACGACGTTCCAACCTGCTGCAAATTCCGATAAATATTCCTTTCGGACACCTGCTTTTCACAGAAAGCCCCGCTGGGACCACCGAGGGAACGGAAAGTAATTGCAGCGGCACTCGAAAGCTTCTAGCAACACTTTTTTTTCTCATTTTTGCAGCAATCGCTAGGTAACGTAAGCACAGAATATTCGTATTTCCATACGACTTACTTTCACAAATCACTTAGCTTTAATGAATTGCTCTCTGCTAACCGCTTACATCAAGTTTATATAAATGATGTGGCCACGTGAAATGGCTAACATTCAGTGAAGTGCAATTAACGGGAAAGTCTCTACACTACTGGGAATGATTCTATCGTTGACAATACACGGCCTTTTTCTAGGTAACAGAAGCCCTTTTATAGGTTGCGGGAAATGTACTTTTCGGTTTACAGTCAACCATAAAGTCCCATGGCAGTACATTTCACAGTAGTTATTGACATCAACATTTGACAATGTTGATTGCAATACTATCTTTCAATTTCTAAAGGTGGCAGGGGTTAAATACAGGGAGCGAAAGGCTATAGGGAAGTAGTGAAGGGAGAGACACAGGGTTGTAGCCTATCCTGGAAGTTACTCAATCTGTAAGTTGAGTAAGCTGTACAGGAAACAAAAGAAAAATTTCGAGTAGGAATTAAAATCCATGGCGAGGAAGCCAAAACTTCGAGGTTTGGCGATGACATTGTAATTCTGTCAGAGACAGCAGAGGACCTGGAAGAGCAATTGAACGGAAAGGACAATGCATTGAATGGAGGATATAAGATAAACATCGTCAAAAGCAAAACGGGATAACGAAATGTAGTCGACTTAAATGAGATGATGCTGAGTGAATTACATTAGAAAATGAGACACCTAAAGTAGTAGATGATTTATGCTATTTGGAGAGCAAAGTAACTGCTGATGGTCGAAGTAGAGAGGATATAAAATGTAGACTGGTAATGGCAAGGAAAGTCTCTCTGAAACAGACAAATTTGTTAACATGAAGTATAGGATTGTCATGAAGTCTTTTATGAAAGTATTTGCATGGAGTGTATCCATGTATGGAAGTGCAACATGGACGATAAATATTTTAGACAGAAAGAGAATAGAGGCTTTCGTGATGTAGTGCTACAGAGGCATGCTGAATATTAGATGGGTAGATCACGTAACTAATGAGGAGGTACTCAATATAATTGGGGAGAAGAGGAATTTGTGGCACAGTTTGACTAGAAGAAGGGATCGGTTGGTAGGATATGTTCTGCGGCATCAAGAGATCACCAATTTAGTGTTGGAGGGCAGCGCGGAGGGTAAAAATCGTAGAGGCAAACCAAGAGATGAATACACTAAGGAGATTCAAAAGTATGTAGGGTATAGTAGTTACTTGGAGGTGAAGAAGGTTGCACAGGATAGTTAGTTGATAATACACTACTGGCCATTAAAATTGCTACACCAAGAAGAAATGCAGAGGATAAACGGGTATTCGTTGAACAAATATATTTTACTAGAACTGACATGTGATTACATTTTCACGCAATTTGGGTGCATAGATCCTGAGAAATCAGTACCCAGTACAACCACCTCTGGCCGTAATAACGGCCTTGATACATCTGGGCATTGAGTCAAACAGAGCTTGGATGGCGTGTACAGGTACAGCTGCCCATGCAGCTTCAACACGATAGCACAGTTCATCACGATTAGTGACTGGTGTATTGTGACGAGCCCGTTACTCGACCACCATTGACCAGACGTCTTCAATTGGCGAGAGATCTGGAGAATGTGCTGGGCAGGGCAGCAGTAGAACATTTTCTGTATCCACAAAGGCCCGAACAGGAACAGCAACACGCGGTCGTGCACTATCCTGCTGAAATATAGGGTTTCCCAGGGATCGAATGAAAGTTTCAGCAACGGGTCATAACACATCTGAAATGTAACGTCCACCGTTCAAAGTGCCGTCAATGCATTCCCAGGAATCGAATGAAAGTTTGAGCAACGGGTCATAACGCATCTGAAATGTAACGTCAACCGTTCAAAGTGCCGTCAATGCGAACAAGAGGTGAGCGAGAGTGTAATCAATGGCACCCCATACCATCACGTGGGGTGATATGCCAGTATGACGATGACGAATACACGCTTCCAATGTGCGATCACTGCGATGCCGCCAAACATGGATGCGACCATCATGATGCTGTAAACAGAAACTGGATTCATCCGGAAAATGACGTTTTGCCATTCATGCACCTATGTTCGTCGTTGAGTACACAATCGCAGGCGCTCCTGTCTGTGACGCAGCGTCAAGAGTAACTGCAGCCATGGTCTGCGAGCTGATAGTCCATGCTGCTGCAAAAGTCGTTGAACTGTTCGTGCAAATGGTTGTCGTCTTGCAAACGTCCCCGTCTGTTGACTCAGGGATCGAGACGTGGGTGCACGATCCGTTACAGCCATGCGGATAAGATGCCTGTCATCTCGACTGCTACTGATACGACGCCGTTGGGATCCAGCAAGGCGTTCCGTATTACCCTCCTGAACCCACCGATTCCATATTCTTCTAACTGTCATTGGATCTCGACCAACGCGAACAGCAATGTCACGATACGATAAACCGCAATCGCGATAGGCTACAATGCAACTTTTATCAAAGCTGGAAACGTGATGGTACGCATTTCTCCTCCTTACACGAGGCATCACAAGAATGTTTCACCAGGCAACGCCGGCCAACTGCTGTTTGAGTATGAGAAATCCGTTGGAAACCTTCCTCATGTCAGCATGTTGTAGGTGTCGCCACCGGCGCCAACCTTGTGTGGATGCTCTGAAAAGCTAATCATTTGCATATCACAGCATCTTCTTACTATCGGTTAAATTTCGCGTCTGTAGCACGTCATCTTCGTGGTGTAGCAATTTTAATGGCCAGTAGTGTAAGTTTTAACAATAAATCCAATACTGAAACGTCTTAATAGGTTTGTTTCATATTCGTTACTGTTTATTGAGTACGCGAGACCAGTCCAATATCTTTCATTAATGCCGTGGTCAAGGGGTGGCAACCCCGCTTTAGTAGCGGAGCGGCTTAAGGCGTGCTGTGTGTTTCACACAGCAGTGCGAGCGCGGTCGCCTTGTTTACTTCCTTCGGCCGAAGCTCGAAGCCCAGGTGAAAAACAGACCGTGTCTCGTAGGACACAACACTTAACTCTCTAGGTCTGTCGAATGCTGCAGGTGTCTCCAGCGCCGAACGAGAAACTATTTCAAAGGATTATAGCAATTCTGTACAGCGCATTTAAATGCACGCAAACTCTCGAAAATACACAATATAGTTAAGACCTTTAGTACGTAACTTTTCTATTACGTACTGATTTCCTGTAATCCCTGCAGGGGGCCAAGAGCCCGCAAAGTGTGGCGGACAAACTGACTGTTGTGACGTAAGGAATTCGTTACACGTAGTCCAGGAGAAAAACAGGCCTTGCCGCGTACGTCATAAACACGTGACATTGCAGGTCTTACGAATTCCAGCAACCGTCTTCTCAAACGAGTTTAATAATTAATAAGTTATCGATAGCAAGCGACAAAACTAATACCCTTAGTGGGTAGCTTTTCAATTAAATATTCATTTGCTGTGTTCCCTGCACGGAGCTGACCTTTCGCGAAGTGCAGCGAGCAAGGCGACTAGTGTGACGTCACAAGTTCGTTGCAGTACACGTATACTTCGAGGACCCCTGCCGACAGTAAAGTGACGCAGTAACACGACAAGATCATGGCAAATCAGTGTCGAAAATCAACACCGCAATTCTCTTTTCGAAACGACTTTGCTAGACCAAAAGTCCTCGATGTCGAGCGCTTTTTAACCTTCTGGTGGGCGCACCTGTGAAACTCGCACTAGCGGGCGCGAGCAGCACTGACTGCTTCCTCCAGAAAATCGGCTTTTCTACTCATGTAGCAGTCCTGTTTTCGATTTAAGGTAGGTACAATCATTACAAACAATTCGCGATATCGAACTGAATTATATATTTGGTTCTTGAGCATGATACAAACACCTTCACTACGACTTACCAAACACACATCAACAGGGCAGCACGGAGTGCTGCCATGCGCCCACCGGAGGGGTAACGAAAGAGGCCAAGATCCCAGCTGCTCGGTGTAAAGCACTCACAGCCTAATGTTTTAGTCATACTGAGAGTCAGATTTAAGCTTTACAATAAAGGTGTGTACTACTGGTTCCCTACATTGAAATATAAGTTTACAGTGAAAAATAAAAATAAAAATAAAAAATAAAGAAATAAAAAAATATAAATAATAATCGGTTAGATATTAGTTTCAGTTAAGTGTATCTCATAGATAGTGTACTTGTGTAGTGATTTGTTTCTAAATCTGTTGATACTCGACGTTATGGCAGTTATGTAATATGTAACCACAGTGATATCTTTACCAGTGACTGAGTCGTTAGATACAAATAGCCTAAAAAATATGGAAAGCTGTAAGCCCTCACATCATCATCGGTTAGATCAGAATGACACGTGATTGTAAGACTAACAGTTCGCAAATACGGCGGAAACGAGGTGGGCAACGTATATCTACTGACGAAAAAGAGTCTCCTCTCCGGATAAAAGTAGGTGGCAATGTAGCAGAATGTAGTGTCAATCGACATGACCCTGAATAGGCGGAAGCGTTCGTTACTCACCAAAATAAAAAAAAATAATAATAATAATTTGCCAGATGGGAGCAGGACTCGTTCACCGAACATTATGTGCAAACTTAAATATGTATTCATATAATTCATCCAGCACAGGAATTGAGAATCTCGGCTAATTTTGCTTGTTATTGATAGCAATAGTGGGAATTCCAAGACCGTATGAGAACCTCTATAATATTTCCTGAGCCGAGCCCAGAAGCACAAAAAGATGCGAGCAGGGGATTTCAATTTACATACGTAGAGAAAGAAGATTTAACAAAATATGTTTATTTACTTACTGGGACTTGACTACAAGTTGAAAGGCTCCTGTACATCTACATCTACATCTACATTCACACTCCGCAAGCCACCCAACGGTGTGTGGCGGAGGGCACTTTACGTGCCACTGTCATTACCTCCCTTTCCTGTTCCAGTCGCGTATGGTTCGAGGGAAGAACGACTGTCTGAAAGCCTCCGTGCGCGCTCTAATCTCTCTAATTTTACATTCGTGATTTCCTCGGGAGGTATAAGTAGGGGGAAGCAATATACTCGATACCTCATCCAGAAACGCACCCTCTCGAAACCTGGCGAGCAAGCTACACCGCGATGCAGAGCGCCTCTCTTCCAGAGTCTGCCACTTGAGTTTGCTAAACATCTCCGTAACGCTATCACGGTTACCAAATAACCCTGTGACGAAACGCGCAGCTCTTCTTTGGATCTTCTCTATCTCCTCCGTCAACCCGATCTGGTACGGATCCCACACTGATGAGCAATACTCAAGTATAGGTCGAACGAGTGTTTTGTAAGCCACCTCCTTTGTTGATGGACTACATTTTCTAAGCACTCTCCCAATGAATCTCAACCTGGCACCCGCCTTACCAACAATTAATTTTATATGATCATTCCACTTCAAATCGTTCCGCACGCATACTCCCAGATATTTTACAGAAGTAACTGCTACCAGTGTTTGTTCCGCTATCATATAATCATACAATAAAGGATCCTTCTTTCTATGTATTCGCAATACATTACATTTGTCTATGTTAAGGGACAGTTGTCACTCCCTGCACCAAGTGCCTATCCGCTGCAGATCTTCCTGCATTTCGCTACAATTTTCTAATGCTGCAACTTCTCTGTATACTACAGCATCATCCGCGAAAAGCCGCATGGAACTTCCGACACTATCTACTAGGTCATTTATATATATTGTGAAAAGCAATGGTCCCATAACACTCCCCTGTGGCACGCCAGAGGTTCCTTTAACGTCTGTAGATGTCTCTCCATTGATATCAACATGCTGTGTTCTGTTTGCTAAAAACTCTTCAATCCAGCCACACAGCTGGTCTGATATTCCGTAGGCTCTTACTTTGTTTATCAGGCGACAGTGCGGAACTGTATCGAACGCCTTCCGGAAGTCAAGAAAAATAGCATCTACCTGGGAGCCTGTATCTAATATTTTCTGGGTCTCATGAACAAATAACGCGAGTTGGGTCTCACACGATCGCTGTTTCCGGAATCCATGTTGATTCCTACATAGTAGATTCTGGGTTTCCAAAAACGACATGATACTCGAGCAAAAAAACATGTTCTAAAATTCTACAACAGATCGACGTCAGAGATATAGGTCTATAGTTTTGCGCATCTGCTCGACGACCCGTCTTGAAGACTGGGACTACCTGTGCTCTTTTCCAATCATTTGGAACCCTCCGTTCCTCTAGAGACTTGCGGTACACGGCTGTTAGAAGCGGGCCAAGTTCCTTCGCGTACTCTGTGTAGAATCGAATTGGTATCCCGTCAGGTCCAGTGGACTTTCCTCTGTTGAGTGATTTCAGTTGCTTTTCTATTCCTTGGACACTTATTTCGATGTCAGCCATTTTTTCGTTTGTGCGAGGATTTAGAGAAGGAACTGCAGTGCGGTCTTCCTCTGTGAAACAGCTTTGGAAAAAGGTGTTTAGTATTTCAGCTTTACGCGTGTCGTCCTCTGTTTCAATGCCATCATCATCCCGGAGTGTCTGGATATGCTGTTTCGAGCCACTTACTGATTTAACGTAAGACCAGAACTTCCTAGGATTTTCTGTCAAGTCGGTACATAGAATTTTACTTTCGAATTCACTGAACGCTTCTCGCATAGCCCTCCTTACGCTAACTTTGACATCGCTTAGCTTCTGTTTGTCTGAGAGGTTTTGGCTGCGTTTAAACTTGGAGTGAAGCTCTCTTTGCTTTCGCAGTAGTTTCCTAACTTTGTTGTTGTACCACGGTGGGTTTTTCCCGTCCCTCACAGTTTTACTCGGCACGTACCTGTCTAAAACGCATTTTACGATTGCCTTGAACTTTTTCCATAAACACTCAACATTTTCAGTGTCGGAACAGAAATTTTCGTTTTGATCTGTTAGGTAGTCTGAAATCAGCCTTCTATTACTCTTGCTAAACAGATAAACCTTCCTCCCTTTTTTTATATTCCTATTAACTTCCATATTCAGGGATGCTACAACGGCCTTATGATCACTGATTCCCTGTTCTGCACTTACGGAGTCGAAAAGTTCGGGTCTATTTGTTATCAGTAGGTCCAAGATGTTATCTCCACGAGTCGGTTCTCTGTTTAATTGCTCGAGGTAATTTTCGGATAGTGCACTCAGTATAATGTCACTCGAGGCTCTGTCCCTACCACCAGTCCTAAACATCTGAGTGTCCCAGTCTATATCTGGTAAATTGAAATCTCCACCTAAGACTATAACATGCTGAGGAAATTTATGTGAAATGTATTCCAAGTTTTCTCTCAGTTGTTCTGCCACTAACGCTGCTGAGTCGGGAGGTCGGTAAAAGGAGCCAATTATTAACCCAGCTCGGTTGTTGAGTGTAACCTCCACCCATAATAATTCACAGGAACTATCCACTTCTACTTCACTACAGGATAAACTACTACTAACAGCGACGAACACTCCACCACCGGTTGCATGCAATCTATCCTTCCTAAACACCGTCTGTACCTTTGTAAAAATTTCGGCAGAATTTGGCTTAAGCCAGCTCTCTGTACCTATAACGATTTCAGCTTCGGTGCTTTCTATCAGCGCTTGAAGTTCCGGTACTTTACCAACGCAGCTTCGACAGTTTACAATTACAATACCGATTGCTGCTTGGTCCCCGCATGTCCTGACTTTGCTCCGCACCCTTTGAGGCTGTTGCCCTTTCTGTACTTGCCCGAGGCCATCTAACCTAAAAAACCGCCCAGTCCACGCCACACAACCCCTGCTACCCGTGTAGCCGATTGCTGCGTGTAGTGGACTCCTGACCTATCCAGCGGAACCCGAAACCCCACCACCCTATGGCGCAAGTGGAGGAATCTGCAGCCCACATGGTCGCAGAACCGTCTCAGCCTCTGATTCAGACCCTCCACTCGGCTCTGTAGCCACCTTTCATTAGTCCGGTAGCCCATTTTCATTACCATTTCTCTTTCTTTTCCTTGTTTCTCTTTTCTCTTTACTCTCATAGTGGCGTGATTGAATGAATGTGGTTGTGTGTCACGTTGCTAGACGGTGGCGTAATCTGCTGCAGAAAGTCTGCCATATTCGTACAGAGTCAGCAGCAGTTGCACAGAATAGCCAACTCGCGTAGTGGTCAAGTAGGCAAAGAGGTTTTCGCTACTTGTGAGAAATCCACTTGCGTTAGGTTGGTGGCGGAAATGGCATCTTTGGGTTTTCCAGGCCACGCGGAGCGTGGAAGAGGCTGGAGAAGAAGCGGGAAGGCAGTCTGCCACCGGTACGGGAAGCGTCCATGGCTGTGCTCCAGTCGAAGAAGGGTGAGTTAGACTGACCGCGTGGCGCGTTGTTACTTGGCGAGGGGAGAGCTGTTAGCTTTTGGTCTCGCTTTTCAACTCTGAAAGATTGTTTTGCCTTGTCGCAGCAAGGAATGCAAAACTTTGGCAAATGTTTCACTTAGTAAATTTCTATAGCAGACTTGGATCCACCGGAAGAGCGCCACACAAAGGTGTCGATAAGAAGTGAGCACTCGCTTCTGTATGAATGTCTGTTTGCCTTCAGCTGTGCCTGTATAAGCTTTCATTTTTCTAAATATTAATAGCTTTGCCTTTTCGTAAATTTTCCTTGCTTAATGTACCTTTCGTCCGTGGGGAGCCGACCACGTGGTTGAACATTAAAGCCGGCCGAAGTGGCCGTGGGGTTAAAGGCGCTGCAGTCTGGAACCGCAAGACCGCTACGGTCGCAGGTTCGAATCCTGCCTCGGGCATGGATGTTTGTGATGTCCTTAGGTTAGTTAGGTTTAACTAGTTCTAAGTTCTAGGGGACTAATAACCTCAGCAGTTGAGTCCCATCGTGCTCAGAGCTATTTGAACCATTTTTTTTTTTTTTTGAACATTAAAGTTTTGCTGAGCTACCGTCATCACTAACTGTCCGCTCTCATGTTTGTTTTAAAGAACGTTAACCACTCATGATTGTGTGTTGTGATATTGTTGCAACTTGGACACGATACCTACGAAGTGCGCCTCCACAAACCTCGTGGGCACGCGGGAGTACTGCGAAACATGTACTGCTTTACGAGTTATTGCGATCAGGCAACAGCAGTGGTATGAATGATTCACACCAATGATTTTAGGAGTAGATTATAACGGTGAATGTGTCGATGCTTTTCCTTAATGTCTTAGGAATAAATGATTTTATCCACAATTTTCTCTTGTGTTCCGAGGTTACGTTTTTGCACCTAAGCTACTCACCTCATAGCTTTCCCGTTAGCACATCCAACGCGTTTCCCTACGCACAGGTCCAGTGATTAGTTTCCTTTTTTATTTTAAAACAAGTGTTTTAGATTAAGTCTTATTTTCAGGGGTGTTGCTGGGAGCTGATCTTATGCAGTGTTCATGCATGTGCTGTTTTATTTTAAATGTTTGATTGTCGTGAACAGTGCGCGGGCAATACTATTAATTACATTGTATCCGCTATGAGCGACATCACAACGTATGCATTTTTGGTGTGTTTTTGGTCTGTGATCAAATTAATTATTTTCCTACTCGACCACACCTTCGATTAGTTGTATGGTTAGAGTCGGTGGCGACCCTAATCTTCTCACGTTAACTTCCCAAGCAATAAGTATTTCCATTCCCCATAATAAGGAATAACCCGTAGTAACAGGTTAGTTGTGAACTTACATTTTACGTTTATGTTGGTAATATTTTTATTCTTTTGGTGGATAAATGCAACGTATATTCAAATGGTAAGAAGATATATTTTATGAGATATAATTACGACTCAACAATGTTCACATTTTTCCCTTTACTTGTACTGTGAATCCTTGCTTCTTGTCAAATTTCGAAATTTCATTATTATATTTCAACTGTACACTACTATAGCACACTATTGGTTTTTATGAGTGTTTTGGAGTATCAAAATATGTGATTTAAGTGACAGTATCATTTCATTGCATTGACGTAGAAGCTGAAATGCTTTACATCGCAAAGGAACTATCGGTATTAGTATGTGATATAAAAGTTACTTTGATACGTCTACCTGTTCAGAGAAAATTAGATCTTAATAAACGGACAAACAAAGAAACAGAAAGACGGATGAGAATTGACGAAATAATGTTTTTTCATGGAATGTAATTGCAAAGTAAGAATTTTCGGTTTTTTCCCTTAATTGTACTCGGAAACCTTGACCACAATGAAATCTCGCAATTCTAGGTCGACGTGGAGTCCCCATAGGTTTTGATGAGTGAGTTTAAAAGTATCATAATCAGAGATATAAATGTCCATTTCTTTTCATTTAATTGACTTAGAAGCGTAAATAATTTACATCACCAAGGGATCGTAGACTTTAGTGACATAATTTGAACTCGATACTTCTGTTCGTTCCTGGGAAAAGGAAGTCTTAACTGACAGACAGACAGATGATAAAAAAAATATATTTGCAGTGTGATGTAACTAAGATTGAATAATTTTCAGACAATTTTCCTCTATCTGTACTGTGAAACCTTGCTTCTTACCAAATTTCGTGATTCTAAGTCAACAGGAAGTACCCCATGGATTTTGGTGAGCCGCCCTGGATTAGCCGAGTGGTCTAGAGCGCTGCAGTCATGGACTGTGCGGCTGGTCCCGGCGGAGGTTCGAGTTCTCCCTTGGGCATGGGTGTGTGTGATTGTCCTTAGGATAATTTAGGCTAAGTAGTGTGTAAGCTTAGGGACTGATGACCTTGGCAGTTAAGTCTCATAAGATTTCACACGCGTCTGAACATTTTTTTGATTTTGGTGTGTGAGCTTGCTGCTATCAAAACTGACAAAACTGATACCAAAACCCCCTTATCATTTGATTCCATTGACTTAGAAGCTTACAAGTTTTACGCTACCAAGGGTCCGTAGACCATAGTGACACAAGTATGAAATTGATACGTTTACCTGAGCCTGAAAAGAAACGGTTCTTAATAGTCGGACAACAAAGCAACCATATAAGTGTTCCGTTTTAACCGATTGATGAAAAAAACCATGAATAAGACAAAATAATGATTACACATCTAAACGGCGGTCGGGCCGCTACGTAGAATTTGTAGAGTTACACTGCAGAATTAATTAGTTCCCCAGCAGTGGTAGTCTTAATTGAGATGTACACAAGCGCATACTGTTACGTATGTGCAACGTGAACACAAAGTGAATATATCCCTGGTCGATTCAAAATTAAATTGTACAATGACCAATTTTCTGTTGTGGATAATATTAACAAACATTCTAAAGCCAGACAGGTCCAACTAAGATTTTAAGAGAAATTTGCAGGGCTGTTTCTTGCTAGATAGGTCCATGTAAGGTATCTTCATACTTTGCAAAACTGACACTAAGTCACTTTGACATCCGTCTATCACAGTCTGGAATCCATTATACTATTTTCTGAAGTATTTACAGCAGATGCTGGCTTTCCAACTGTGGAAAAGTTAATTGATATAAACGCTGAGCCTTTAATTTCCCATCGTGCGATGATTCATATTTCGGAAAGTCTTATGATAAATAGTTTTCTTACTCTGTAATCATCTGAACTACTTGTGTCATGATACTAACTCAATTAATAACTGCAAAAAGTAAATTCAGAATAATATCCTGCTTTCTCAATCTATATACTGAATTAATCTACACTGCGGTATATATTCAACTGTTTCTTTCCATACTCATCTTTATGCGGATTTCTGTGTAACCTGGTTGATGTGTCAACCCTCCTGGTTATCGCTCCGTCTACAAAATTACCACTCTCTTGTTACGGGTGACCATAACATCATAAACTAAACCGAGTGGCGTGATTGCAATCTGGTATTTCCCACACATAATGAGCACGAAACAAATAACATTTATTTCTTTGATATATTTGCGTTATGTATTTCAGTCGCTAAACCAGTTCTGACTTATAACTTTCAGTAGACCATGGAAAAATTGTGCTTAAAGATACACCAGAATAGGTCCTAGATCAACATACTAGTGCCTCTTTATTTCAAAGGATACCCGTCCACACTTGAAAGTCTTCCAGTTCCTTCCTCTTCACGGGCCACAGTCTTTTACAGCAGGCGCTGTGTCATCCATATGGATCCAGTACAAGTACATGAACACGTAGATGCTATTCAATGTAATGCATGCAAAAATGTATACTGAATTAATCTACACTGCAGTATATATTCAACTGTTCCTTTCCCTAGTTATCTTCATGAGGTTTTCTATGTAACCGGTTGAAGTTTCAAACCTTCCGGTTATTGCTTCATTGGAGGACATTGGAGTATGGAAAAGTCACGATCCTAATCATATGACTCTATAACAATCACTACCAAATGTCAGCAATCGTCACAGATTCTTTCCGAATTCTGTTTTACGACCCTTCAATCTGCCATTAGCCTTTGCCCTAATTATTCCTGGAACTGATGCAACGCCACTTGAGAAAAGATATGTTGTTCTAGTCCACCAATTGCCATAAAGCTATCAAACATGAATGTATCTCCTTTATGCTCATTATGTTACCTGTTTGCAGCACAGTTATGGTGGTTTTATGCAATACTGGAGTATTCATGACACCTTCATGGAAATCGATGGGAGTTTCTTTGTGTCTCTTCCATTTTAAGTATACAGTATACGTCACTAATTTATAGCAGACAGTGATGCATTCAAATGCTGACATTCGTAAAGAATATAAACAAATTTGTGTAGCTCGTATTTAGCATCATCTACATGTAGAAATCAATGTTCGTTAAAAGTTCTACAGTTCATCAAAACATAGTATTTCTCAATATGCAAAAATACCTAGCTCTATCTAAGCGGTGTGTGCACACGGGTATCCCTGTGATTGCTAACTTTTAAATGTTTTCCTGCGTATTTCTCAGGTGGTGAATCCTTTGCTTTTAATGAATTGCTAAATGTTGGGTAATCCACAAATAATTAGTTACAAAATCACATGTCTAACTGCTGGTTTCGGAAACCAAGGCGTCGTCCTCTGTTTATTTGCATGCTAGCTGACACGGCCTTGCGTTACTGTGGCTCAGTAGTTAAAATAGGTTCAATTAATTTTTACTCATCTTTTTAATACAATCAAATTAACGTTCACTAGTAAAGCTTAGCCGATTTTAAAACATACAGGATTGAGAATAAAAAGTTTAGCCAAATTCGAAAGTGACTGGTAAAATATTGGAATGTTAAAATTAACCATAAACCAACATACAGTTTTCAAATTTACATTTTATCTATGTCATATTCAGTTATAGTTTGTAATCACTGACTTATTTACAGAATACTTCATAAATTAGCAACAAATAGAAACAGAATTTTTTAAATGAGATGGATAACATTGATTTTTAACTGTTATTCCGATCATTTTAAATTATTACAATTCAAAATTATCAATTACATAAGCACCAACTGGTACACAATACTTTTGGTTAACCTGTCTTTTGCTAACATGGAGAGAGCTGATGGTTTTCCCAACGTGAGAAGGTGACGTATGGTTACCCATGGGAGGAACACGTATTTTCCAAGTACAGACTGCAAACAGATATTGTCGGCCTTGACACTTATTGATGGTCATCGCGAAAGCCAAACGAATCGGAAATTGAAGCGTTCTAAATGGTACTGGAGATTCTGACGGTATCACTGGAATACGTGGCAACAGGTAGATTTTCCATTTAAACTTTCCTATCAAAATGGTTGCTTCGAGAACATTTCCGATGAATTACTTTTTAATACATTGTGGGAGTGAGCAGTGATCAATGTTGTTACAAATATTTTCTGTCAAAAGCTGAATTGATCACAATTTATTTATTCTCGAATAATAAATAAATTGTGATCAAGACTGTTTCTGATAGTAAATATTTGTAAAAAAAAAATTCCGGAGGACCTTTTGATGACCAAATGTGTACCGTTGCATAAACTAGGTGGATCTATATTACGGAGTAGAATAGTCGGTGAACCAGTATTCAACCGAAGATTGTGTGGTGGTATTTCTGGTATATCCAGTTTAAAAATTCAGTTGGAAAATTTTCAACCTCGTTTTCAACTATTGTGTCGATTGATTTTAAAGACATGAAATAACCGGGGAACAACTGTTGTATCTGGAAATGAATTTCGTGGACATCAACATTTCTTGCTGCCAAAATAGCACGATTATTGAGCCAATTATAATCTTAGTAATTATTCAATGTATCCGGGAAGACACTCTCAGTTAGCTCACATTTTGTGTCAAAAACAGTGCAGAAATGGTCTGGATATCTCATTTACTGTGTATTTTGATGCAGTTCAGTTTCGCCTATCCCAGTATCTAGCAATTGCTTGGAAAATACTTGTGCCGTTGGATCATTTTGTAATTGTACTCGCTTGTTAATTGTCAATGGAAATGTCTTGACACTTCGCCATAAAAACGATTGTTTTTAAACATGCGTTAATCACATCGGCAAAAGTACACCGAGGAGTGACTGCTAATGTGGTAATGTCTGCCGGAGATTATCAGACAGTACCAACGAAAAGTTGATCGTTGCTTTTCAAATCTTGCATAGTTCTATGAAATGTCTCAAGTGAATGTTTACGAGCCTCACTACGCTCATCCCAAATTATAGCTGAATTCTTTTGCAACACTGCAGCCATTCCGCTCTTATTTTTAACGTTATACATTTCGTTTGGTTTGTTATGAAAGTCTAATGGCAACTTAAATGCTGAATGTGCCGTTTGCCTAACATGTAACAAAGTGGTAACAATGCCTACGATGCAACTGTGAACGCAATTTTCTTTTGCGACCGTATCTTCGCAAGGATTAATTATGTCAAAAATGTCTTACCGGTTCTACTTGGTGCGTCTAAGAAAAAAAAAAAAAAGCCTTGTTCAGCAGCAACGTCAGCATAATCCGATTACAAATATTTTTTCTTCAGCTGCCAGTCATGGCTCGGCTCAATATTCGCAATTACGTACACAACTACGTCAAGATCTTTACACTGTTTTTCTCGTTGCAAATCACTAGTAACTAAATCGGTAACCGGGCGATCACGTGATGGCCTGCTATAATGTCTAAGTGGTAAATTTGAAAGTAAAATACATAAATTTTCGATCAACACTAATGCTTCATTCTACATTTCTGGGGTGAAATCTAGCTTTGGACAATGATTCGTTTGCTTAACTCGGGTAATATGTCTTCAGTCATAGAGTTTTTATGTTGATTATTTTGGTCGATTATTGTGTTTGATATTTCAAACAGATGAAGAATATTACTAAATGTGAACGTCAACGCTGCACCAGGAAGTGTCAAGTCCCAATGATTATCTTCTTCCAGTAATTACAACTCACGACTTGGATCTTGATATGTGTTGAACACTCGGCCATTAAATGTTCGCAAAATTCTAAAGATGTTGGGCTGGGACTATTGACCGACAGCAAACCCAAAAAAAAAGGTATTCACGTTGTTTGCGTTGTACTGTGTAAAGTCACAGCTTTGATTATGCCTGGGGTTGATGGATGTGGTTTTCCCTGTTTACGTGGCTCCCATTTGTTCCCTATTATATTCCATGTAAAATAGCGAGGAACATCAGCATATAGCAATGTTTCTGCGAATCGGCCGAACACATGAGATTTTTTACACCATGTGAAAAATTCAGTTAGTCGTTTTTGGTGGCTCCGGTGCTCTTTGGAGAACATTTTCTCTTTCTTCGGTAAAAGATACACGTTGACCGTTTTCGGGATGTACTGGAAGATGCTGGATAGAAAGGCCTTTGTTGTGTATGGGAAAACAAAAAATATGTCAGATAACTTCGTTGCCAGTATCGCGTTGTTTGGCCAGTTTTGTTTATATTCGTTTAAATTTTGTTCTTCTAATCACTGCTTTTTAACGTATTTGCAGATGTACTTCATGAACGTTACGGAACTGCAAATCTGGACATTAATATGAGCCTTATACGTTTTTGAAAGCTATGGTGAGTATGGTAGTGATAGTCAATTTTAACTTGATTTGTAGACTTTAACTTTCGCATTGTAAATGTGTGGCCACCATTTTCAGTGTTTTTGCGGCGACACAATGGATTACCATTTATATTCGTAACAGTATCATTTGTATATTGTTTTGGAAAACGCTTCTTACATTTTCTGTCTTCCATGCATGGCGATGTCATGTTAGAAGCACCGCACGGTCCATAGATCATGTGACTGGTAACAATATCAAACAATTGTGGGATAATTAATCGATCCAAAATTTCGGCAGAAATGACTTGAGAAATTTATTCTGGACGATTTTATCTTCAAGCCAAATCGTTTTGGGGGAATAGGGCAAGCCATGCTTTTGCGACTCAGTAGAAGGCAGCTAACAATGTGTGTTACCGAAAACCGTATGTTTTACGATTAAATCGCCGAGCGGTCTGAGGTGCTTCAGTCCTGGACTGTGCGGCTGGTCCCGGCGGAGGTTCGAGTCCTCCCTCGGGCATGGGTGTGTGTGTTTGTCCTTAGGGTAATTTAGGTTAAGTAGTGTGTAACCTTAGGGACTGATGACCTTAGCAGTTAAGTCCCATAAGATTTCACACACAGTTGACCATTTTGAACGATTAAATTTTTGTTTTAACACACGTGCAGTGATATAATGATGATGTATTAATTCAAGGCCTGGTAATGATGTCTCTATATCCTTCCAATTTGGATTACATGTAAATGTAATAAACAACTCAAGCCGACCGTAATGACATAAGTAAGTCATCGCATCTTGCATGTATTCCTGAATGAAAAGTGATAAGATTTATTATTTTAATAAACAAATTAGATCAAAATTAATGAATGAAAAGAACATAAAAATATGTATAAGCTTTTCTTTCGTTCAGCCTCAGTTCTCCCAATAAATTTTGCTGAGGGGCCTTTGGTGCTCCTTGAATTAGGTTTTCATCCACCATTTTTTTTAAACATATACAGTCCTTTCTTTCGTTCAACCTCAGTTCTCTCAACAGTATTTTGTGAGTGACCTTTGATGCTCCTTGAACCAAATTTTCATCTATCTTCTTTTCCCGATTTCAACGAAGTAGAGTATTGGAGTGGAATTCAGTCTCATGCAAGACACTTTTGTAATTTTGATTTCACCCAGACACGTTTCCACATTATTTTCTGCTGTCTTCAGTGCATTTATTTGTTTATTTTTCAGCTGAAAAATTGTTTTTATCATGTTAACCTTTAAAGAATCGTTTGGTAATATTTCGACATTTGTAAAATGAGCGATTATTCTCACACAGTACACCGTTGAGACTTGTATCAGTGATCTGAAGCATTTTGTGTGTTTATTTACGATATTCCCTACGTCTATAGGTTCTAAATTTGTAGTATATTTGGAAGTAAGGTGGATGTCAGCATTTATTACATACCTCACATGAAGCTACAGGATTATATGTTAGTAGCTCTCGGTCTAGTACCCAGTCTACAACTTGTCATCTACAAACAGCAAATGGTTATTTTATTGTCTGTTTATTATGCATTTCCAACCGATAATCATTGTGTACCCCATTAATTAGCATGTTACTTACAGTTTTTGATGTTGTCATACTTTCACTTCATTTATGTCGATGTAATACGCTTAATTTGTACCCTTTTATCGACACACATGCATTTGCTACGATTTGTTCGCCAGGCACAGAATTTTCGTCGTCATTACGTGTTGTTGTGGCTGTGCACTGTTCGTTTGTTTCGTGGCACGCTTCTTTGGGACGTGCCGTGTGGATTTAAAGTGTTGTTGATGTTAGTGGTGTTTAGTGTGTGAATGTGTGTGTGTGTGTGTGTGTGTGTGTGTGTGTGTGTGTATGTGTGTGTGTGTGTTTCCAAGGCAGGTAGAGAGAGGGAGGGTTGAGGGAGTGAGGGACTGTGGGTAGCCATGTAGAATGAATGATGTGCAGTGTCGGGTAAAGGGAATTTTACTGTAGAGGCTGATTATATGTTGTTCTGGGGCGTATGTTATTTACATAGTTCATCTATTTTGGCAAAGAGAGTCTTATAGGACAGTCACTTAGTACTCTTTTACTTTGAGCTACTGATTTTTGGATGTAATAGTTTGCTTCCATTATTAATTTTTGGTATAGGCCGTTACCAGTTTTTAGGATTTTTAAGTCAGTTTTAATGGTCGTTGGGTGGTGCTTCTGTGCTATTAGGTGATTTACAACTGCTGAATGCGAGCCACAGATTTTTAGTGGTGCGAGGTGTTCTGTATACTTGGTTCTAAAATTCCTACATATGTGATGCGCATTTACAGATCAACTGCAATGGCAGGTTAGTTGATATATGCCACACTGGGTGTATTTGTCAGTGTTAATCGTATTTCTTCCACGTCTCTTCCGTATTGTGTTTTGGTTCTGTATGCTATGTCGGGTCCTGGTCACCTTAACATGTTGCCCATCTTGTATTGACTTTGTTGTTGTAAGTTATTATGTGCCATTTGTTGTTTACTGTCTGCTGATTTGTTGTGAGTTGCAAAGTGTCTGTCTGCGTACGTTTTGTGATTATGTGTTGCCCGTTTTTGGACTTTGTTGTTTATTTTATGTACTGACTCACCCATTCTCCTGTGTAGTTTCCTTTATTGCGTACAGTTCTTCTGTGTAACCGTTTGGTGATCGTAGAAAATATCTGAAACTGGTTTCTTTATGAGTGTTGTTGGGGTGATTGGACTGGGTATGAATTTTGGCACTTCCTATAAATTTTGAACTCATCCTTGTTGTTTCTCTTGCGTATGGTGAGATCAACCTACTTGAGCTAAAAAAAAAAGAGATATTATCATAGCAATAGCGCCCCTGTCAAACATCGCGAGCCACCACAACTGATCGGGGGCAGAAAGTATGCAGTCAGTTAGTAATCATACGTCGACATCCTCGTGTAGCCATTGATTCAATTATGCATTCTCTTTCTCGCACACCACCGTATCTATCGCTTGTGTTTCATGTGGTTTAAAACGACGTAACAAGTACTCAAGAGTACTGCAGCTACAGCCGGCTCACTCCGAAGATGCCTGGAAGATATACGGCCTAAATATTAGAAAAAAGAAGAAACAATGTTAATATGGATGCACTCCAGAAATTTAATAGATGAATTATTACGCCACTAAAACATTAAGATGGAAATGAGCTTTAAGCGACGAAAGGAACCGATGGAAAATGTAAACCAGTATGATCGAATGGAAACTGGAACCTTCATCCTCCCGTCCAATGTCCTGTAAGTGGGCCACATCGTTGAGTCACAAATACCATGGATATCATATTACAGAGTAATAGATTGAATAAAATTGTTATGAAGACTTACCTCAACTTTGCTTGTGAATACGCACGTCATTTCATGTTTTATTGCATTCGAAATCAAAAATAAAAATTGTAATTTGCCTTCCATTTCAATCATAAGGTCAGTTATCAGAAAGTATTTCAAAGAAAACTCTATAACACCTTTGTAATGTATATTTAAATTATTAAGGAGCTAATTATAATAATACTCATTCAAAGTCTCCAATGAAAGACGCCAAGCATTCTGGTTTCTTCCATTTTTCCTTCCGTTCCTTAGCAAATGTACTACCAAATTTAAAATCTCTGCTAACTCTCCTTTTTACTTGTTTCTTCTCTATCAATTCATGTCTTGCAGTTCCGACGGAGTTTCCACGTATTTCATCTCATCATTTGTGCACCGCAGGGACTGTTCGCTGCAAGAAAGGGTCCAAGATGTTAGATTAAAGGAATGTCGCTGTGGAGAGTCGAGATTGGATCCCTGGAGTCCTTCCGTTTCGTGTGCTTTGAAAATAAAAGCGACGGGCGTGGTACAGAGGAGGTGCAGACCGTGTCCAATATCACGGCGGGAATTGAATCGCTGCCGGCGACGGCGCCGGGGGAGACGATTTGGTAGCCCCTAGCGGGCCCCGGGGAGTTGACGCACTACGTCAAGTGCGAGATATGACGTTGCTATGAGCTCAGCGCCGTAATGCTGTTTGTGGCAGTAAAACCAACACACCCTTCTTCAATATACCTGCTGCGTAACGTAAACGATTAATCTCACATCTACACTACCAAACTTCTAACCACGTCACACAGTGTCACGTGCGAGTTGTCTGCCTAAAGACTTCCAAGAGCAACAAAGTGATTTTCACTTTTTCATGCACTTCTGGACCAAGATAATAAATTTTCAGCGGGTACTATAATAAACTACTAAGAGATATAATCGTACTTTATAGGTTTACCTCAATAATCCAAGTACTGAAATTAGAAAATATGTATTGACTCCTACATCTTGCTGCAGCGTAGCTCACCGAACTTAAATTACCCACACTATTTTCTTCAGGATATGAGATAAGAGCACTTAGCCACTACGAGAAAACTTTACACTAAGTTTTAAACCATCCGAAAACTTTACCTCTCTGACACCATCAGAACATTTTTGAAATTGAAAGGAAAGAAAAAATATTGGTTTTTATGTTTTCGCTGATCATGCACTAAGATTGCAGCAACAGACATGACGTTCTATTTTATTACTTCTGTACTATTGATTCTATTGGCAACAGGTTTTGCACACTGTATCTTAACATAGCACTGCACATACATGGAAAATTATATCACTGTACGTCACTTAGTTCAGAAAATATTACTTCATAAATATCTAGCTATGTGAAACGGATATTTTATGAAGTGTGAGAAAAGTAATGACACTGATTTCTTATTTTTTCGAACAACAATTTTGTCCCCTTCAAAGTAATTCCTTTCGGCATCTATACGCCGGCAGAGTCGTTCCCAGATTTGGTGGTAGCAGCGCGGAAATGCTTTAATTGGTAGGACCTTTAACATATTGATCACATTCTTTTGAATGTTCTCCGGAGGCCTAAAATGAAGTCCTTTTAAGACATTTTAAAACATAAGAGGAAGAAAGAAGTCACAAAGACTCGAATCAGGTGAACAGGGAAAGGGGGGGCGGAGGGAGGCCTGTGGAACTACACGTATGTTTTCGAAGTCAAAAATTCAGTGATGAAGTGCCCGCATGACATGGGGCGTTCTCATGGTGCAGCACCGACTTGCTTGCAATGTCCGGTCTTACTCCATATATCCTTTTCCTGAGCCTTTCATGGATTTATTTGTAAAGCACGTGGCTGACAGTTTGTCCTAGAAGAAAAAAATTCTTTACTCGCGATACTCCTACTGCCGAAAAAGCGAAATTTTTATTCCCTCCCTGAACGAGGTTCGTCTTTAACGTGTTCTCGGCCTGCCAAAGGGATTTATGCCAGAGAAAAAACGAAAAAAATGTTGCTCTTGATAAGGGATGTTCCCCATGGCCTATTTCAAATTTTAAGGGTCACACTCGCGGATTCCCAAAGTTTAACAGAAAAATTGATGAAATAATGCTGCTATTAAGTCCACTGTTCCATTTTGAAAATACACAGAAATACACATCCTCATTGACGGCGCTCTCAAAAATCACGTGATAGCTCCATAGAACTGAAACTCGAACCGAGCATCTGAAAGGGATGAACACTCCAGTCTACAGGAACACAACAACGCAGCGTTGATAGATCGCTCGTGGTGTTGTCGGTCTCATTACATTTCTCACACACCTCGTATACATGGGAGTTCGATTCTTCAATGAAGGAGTGGTGGGAGAAGATTACTGGTGAATCAAAAACGTAAAGATATCGAAATAACAGTTTTTGCCAACGTTTAATACAACGAAAGATGAATACTTCTCATTTATTCAAAGTTCCAAATACTTTTTCTCTCCTTCGCTAGCACAATTTTGAACTGGACCAAGTCTGTAGATTATAGCAAACTCGTACGGCGTCAGTTGCCCGTAAACTGAAGATAATGAACGCATCCAGTATTAGCATGAGATTCAAAAGCGCATGATTTTTCTAAATTTTGTCTCTGTTCACAAGCCCTGTTCTCCAAAATACATTACTGTATCCCTGCGACCTGAACCCATAACCTTCACCCTTCCTGTAAATCCTCAAACCAGCAGAGCCGTATAGGAAAACTCAAGAACACACTTTCATAGCTTCAGTTTCGACAATGCCCATTCCCTACGTTTTCAAAAGCAAACATAATCTACTGCACACATTGTAGGATTAAGAAGCCTGCTGAAAAGGGCAGCTATTATCCAAGATACCCTGAAGCGCCAAAGAAACTGGTACAGGCAAGCGTATACAAATACGGAGATATGTAAATCGGCAGAATATCGCGCTGCGGTCGGCAACGCCTATGTAAGACAATTGTCTGGCGCTGTTGTTAAGTCGCTTACTTCTGCTACAGTGGCAGGTTATCAAGATTTAAGTGAGTTTAAACTGTAATGGTGTGAAGTGTGTGCAGTTGGAGTGATATGGGACCCTGGTGCGTCTATATACGACTCCGACAGGTGACAAGTACGTACACATCCTGTCTGATCACCTGCATCCAGTCATGTCCATTGTGCATTCCGTCGGACTTGGGCAATTCCAGAAAGACAATGCAACACATCTGTCGTCCATAAATCCTACAGAGTGACTGCAGGAACACTCTTCTGAATTTAAACACTCCTGCTGGCCACAAAACTCCCCAGACACGAACATTATTGGACATATCTGGGATGCCTTGCAACGAGGTGTTCAGAAGAGGTCTCCACCCCCTCGTACTCTTACGGATTTCTGGCCAACCCTGCAATATTCATGGCGTCAATTCCCTCCAGCACTACTTCAGACAATAGTCGAGTCCCTGCCACGTCGTGTTGCGGCACTTCTGCGTGCTTGCGAGGACCCCACACGGTATTAGACAGGTGTACGAGTATCTTTGGCTCTTCAGTGTATGAACTACAGCTACAGTGAACTTCTGGAAGAAAGAGAAAGATAATAGCTGAATAGAAGGTAGACGCTCCAATCATATCTTTATTGATGAAAAGGAAAATCTGTGTTTGAGTTCTGGTCCAGTATACATTTGTAGTCAGTCAACAAGTATCGAAACAGCCCATGCTCTCCAGCATAAGAAATATTCATTATGGATTCATATGCTAAACTGTGGCTCTCCGCCATTTGTCCTTGATATCATTCCTTCCAAGAGAGTATTGGAGAATTTCTGTGAAAGTTGGGAAGTGTGTGAGACAGATACTGATAGAATTAAAACTGTAAAGTCTTGGATAGTTTATTCTGTATGAGAATTGACTAGAGAAATGGAATATTCAAGGTTAAGAGAAAATTATTAACATGTAAGGCGGCAAGATTTTGCCGTCACATAGGAATAATTTTGGTAATTCATATTTCATTTACTTAGTATGGAATAGAATTTTTTAGCTGCGGTTATCGAATTGCGAACCATTTATTGGTTGACACTGGGCAGCCTCATACTTACATTTCTGTAGAGGTGCATGCTTTGAGTGTAATTTCACCCTGTTTCTAATGGCAGGGCGAATGTGGGGCCTCGCGGTCCCTGTGATCGACAAAGAACAAGGGCTGCAGGGCGGGTAGGTTTACGACTCTGAAAACATTACTCCTGGCGTTTACTACCTAAGACCGCTGCTCCGTTGTGAGGTTAGTGAAAAGGGGCTTATCGCTAGGGATCAAAGGTCGCTAAGAGCAGGTCGCGGCGAGATGATGCTGAAAGCATAAGATCCTACAGACAGGAACTTACAAGTGCCGCGAACAGCCTTTAATAGCACGAAGAATCCACGTGGAGTCCCTACCGCAGATTCAGGCTAACGCTCGTAGAAGTTCTCAAGCCAGACGCCAAGGGGAATTCCCGCCAAAAGACACAGAAGAATACCTTGTTAGCTGGATTTTAGATGGAGAGTGGATCACAAGCTGTTCTAAGGGTTTCTATCGAACTGAGTGTGAGCTGAAGGCAGTTGGTTGACAGTTTCATGACGCATAGAGAGAGAGTTATTCCGTTTGTAGTGGGGGCTGAGGAATGAAATAAACAGCGAGAACAGGGAAGCTAAGCCGAAATGACTCTATGAAACAGGTGAAGAAACCGAAAATGAAATGATTATCGGAAGGACTGACTCGGCATATAGGAAAGTAAAAACAACCTTCGGCGAAATTAAGAGCTTGGGTGTTAAAATCAAGAGTGCACTGTTAAATACAGAGGAGAGAGGTGATGGGTGGAAGGAGTACATTGAATGCCTCTAATAGGAGGAATAAATGTCTGATGTGATAGAATAATCAATAGTCGACTTAGACAGGGGATCCAGTATTAGAATGAGAATTTAAAAGAGCATTGGAAGAAATAAGATCAAATAAGGCAGAATTTCTAAAATCATTTCTAGAAGTGGCAACAAACCGACTATTCACGCTGGTGTGTAGAATGTATGAGTCTGACAAAATACCATCCACACAATTCCGAAGACTGCAAGAGCTGGCAAGTGCGAGAATTATCGCAGAATCAGTTTAACAGCTCATGTACCGAAGTTGCTGACAAGGAGAATATACACAAACATGGAAAAGAAAACTGATCAGCTTGGCTTTAGGAAAGGTAATGGCACGAGGAAAGCAGTCCTGAAATTGCAGTTGATAAAGGAAGAAAGACTAAAGAAATATGAAGACATGTTCATAGGATTTGTCGACCAGGAAAAAACGTTCGACAATGTAAAATGCTGCAAGATGTTCGAAATTCCATGAAAATTAGGGTAAGCTATAGGAAGAGACCTGTAATATAGAATATACACAAGAGCCAATAAGAAGTAATAATAGTGGATGACCAACAGTGAAGGGACTGGATTAAAAATGGTGTCAGACACGAATTCAGTGTTTCACCCCTGCTGTTCAATCTGTACATACAAGAAGTAATGATGGAACTAAGAGAAAGATTCAGGAGTGGGAACAAAATTCAAGGTGACTGGATTTCAATGATACTATTTGCTAATGACATTGCTATCCTGAATGAAAGTGAAGAACAATTACATGAAATATTGAATGGACTGAATAGTCCAATAAATGCAGAATACAGATTTAGAGTTAATCGAAGATAGACGAATGTTATGAGAAGTAGCAGAAATGAGAAAAACGAGGAAGTTAACATCATGATTGATGGTTACAGAGTGGATGAAGTCACGGAACACTTCCATCTAGGCGGCAAAGTAACCAGTGATGGACGGAGAAAGGACGACATGAAAAGCAGTCTAGCACTGTTAAAGAGGGCATTCCTGGCTAAGATAAGTCAACTAGTATCAAACGCATGCCTTAATTTGAGGAAGAAATTTCTGAGAATGTACATTTGGAGCACACAGCATTGTATGGTAGGGAAACAAGAGATTGAAGCAATATGTTGCAAGTGCTACTCTGAGGGGAAAATGTTGGCACAGGAGAAGAATTCTGGCGTGTGGCATCAAACCGTTCAGAAGACCGATGTTTGAGGAAAAAACAGGTAGGAAAGATAGAAGGAGTCATTGACTTTTGCAGTAAATCATGTTGAACGGCAGGTACGGCGAGGTCAGCGTGACTACAGCTCCAAATCGGGCTTTCCTCGTAACCGAGGCATTTGATGTATCGGCAAACGGCAGTGCGTCTGAATCAGCGAGCTGTTACTGTGCCCTATAGTGGCGTTCCTCATTACAGCATAGGCCGGAGACAACATCTGGATGACTTCACAAGTGGAAGGATCATTGGGAAAACTGAAGTGCGTCGAGTATGTAACCTGCCCCTCACTTATCGACCTTAATGACAGTAAAAATTATACCACGTGTACCTAATTGAAATTTGGGAAAAGCAGTCGTCACCGAAGTTAATCTTGAATATACGCAATTTAGAAATAAGAGATTTAACTTTGAACTTGAATTAAATGATACTGAACAATTAACAACAGTAAAATTTAGTACGTACCAAGCTGAGCTGCAGGCACAGGTAAGCTAAAATATGGTAACAAAACTCGCACTCTTAATTTGTGCTTGTGTAATCTAAATATTGGAGCCAGCTATGAATACCTTAACTGAACTTTGATATTAAAGCAGTGAAATGGAATGATATTACTTTAATGCTGGCGTCTGAATTTCAACGACACTCGGGTTCATTTCGGAAAAGGAAGGGATCCTGCTTCGTAATGCAATTTGGATAATGAGCAACAAAGGTTCACACTAAGTTGCTGTAATTTTGTGAGGCAAATGGAACAATTTTAAAAGCTGAGGTCTGCCATACAGTTATAAAACTTTACGTGCTTCCAGTCTTTCTTGTTGGTTCATTGAAGGTTTGAAGTCGACGGTCGAGGAGGTGGCGACAGTCACTCATTTGCAGCCGTCGCTGTTGCAGAAGCTGGATGTTGGCGCGCCTTCTTCTCGACTCGGTCACCAGGCGAAACGGGCTCTTGATGTGCACCAGCTAATGCTCCCCGTCCGCGACACCTTGTCAGAAACTGTAATAGCAAGTCGAGCGCAATTACATGCTGCCAACCCCGAAAGCGCGGCAACTCGCGGGAGCGTCACTCACCACACCTGCTCCACCGCCCTACTCCAGCCAGACTCTGCTCTGCCCGCGCTCCACGCGGCAGAGTTAACACTACAAAGATCCTAAACACTTTGGTTCTCCACACGACCTATTGATGTAATCGTTCGATAGCATAGTTTTTCCTAGGCCAGACCCAGCGAAAAAATACAAATAATATTTATAAAACAAACCAATTATACATCGACATAAATGCATATATATATATATATATATATATATATATATATATATATATATATATATATATATATATATACTCCTGGAAATGGAAAAAAGAACACATTGACACCGGTGTGTCAGACCCACCATACTTGCTCCGGACACTGCGAGAGGGCTGTACAAGCAATGATCATACGCACGGCACAGCGGACACACCAGGAACCGCGGTGTTGGCCGTCGAATGGCGCTAGCTGCGCAGCATTTGTGCACCGCCGCCGTCAGTGTCAGCCAGTTTGCCGTGGCATACGGAGCTCCATCGCAGTCTTTAACACTGGTAGCATGCCGCGACAGCGTGGGCGTGAACCGTATGTACAGTTGACGGACTTTGAGCGAGGGCGTATAGTGGGCATGCGAGAGGCCGGGTGGACGTACCGCCGAATTGCTCAACACGTGGGGCGTGAGGTCTCCACAGTACATCGATGTTGTCGCCAGTGGTCGGCGGAAGGTGCACGTGCCCGTCGACCTGGGACCGGACCGCAGCGACGCACGGATGCACGCCAAGACCGTAGGATCCTACGCAGTGCCGTACGGGACCGCACCGCCACTTCCCAGCAAATTAGGGACACTGTTGCTCCTGGGGTATCGGCGAGGACCATTCGCAACCGTCTCCATGAAGCTGGGCTACGGTCCCGCACACCGTTAGGCCGTCTTCCGCTCACGCCCCAACATCGTGCAGCCCGCCTCCAGTGGTGTCGCGACAGGCGTGAATGGAGGGACGAATGGAGACGTGTCGTCTTCAGCGATGAGAGTCGCTTCTGCCTTGGTGCCAATGATGGTCGTATGCGTGTTTGGCGCCGTGCAGGTGAGCGCCACAATCAGGACTGCATACGACCGAGGCACACAGGGCCAACACCCGGCATCATGGTGTGGGGAGCGATCTCCTACACTGGCCGTACACCACTGGTGATCGTCGAGGGGACACTGAATAGTGCACGGTACATCCAAACCGTCATCGAACCCATCGTTCTACCATTCCTAGACCGGCAAGGGAACTTGCTGTTCCAACAGGACAATGCACGTCCGCATGTATCCCGTGCCACCCAACGTGCTCTAGAAGGTGTAAGTCAACTACCCTGGCCAGAAAGATCTCCGGATCTGTCCCCCATTGAGCATGTTTGGGACTGGATGAAGCGTCGTCTCACGCGGTCTGCACGTCCAGCACGAACGCTGCTCCAACTGAGGCGCCAGGTGGAAATGGCATGGCAAGCCGTTCCACAGGACTACATCCAGCATCTCTACGATCGTCTCCATGGGAGAATAGCAGCCTGCATTGCTGCGAAAGGTGGATATACACTGTACTAGTGCCGACATTGTGCATGCTCTGTTTCCTGTGTCTATGTGCCTGTGGTTCTGTCAGTGTGATCATGTGATGTATTTGACCCCAGGAATGTGTCAATAAAGTTTCCCCTTCCTGGGACAATGAATTCACGGTGTTCTGATTTCAATTTCCAGGAGTGTATATATAGTAAAACAATTACAATATATAAAGACACAGAAATGTCATATCTTCAGGTAACAGAATAAGGAAAAAATTTATAGTACAATAGATGGAAATAGGAGGATATGAATTTCCGGCGTTACAAGTATAGCACAAGAATTTGGTACTGCTCACAGCACTTTGCCAAGTGCATTTTGACTGGTCATAGCACTGTGCCAAGTGCATTCTGACTGTCCAGAAACACAGACACTGCTGCCCAATGGAGAGGAGGTGGTCGACCACCGTCACCTGCGGCAGCATATGGCCGCTAGACTACATGAAGGGCAAAAAGGGACCAACGTCAAACAGTGGACAATTGCAACCATAGTTTACAGGAATGCGAAGCACACAGTATCACACTCCGCAGTGGCACGCCGAGAGCAATGAGGTGATCTGCTTGCCGGAAGATTCGTACGTATTGTTCCGTTGACACTAGCACATCGGCGGGAACGTTTTCGATGGTGCCAAGAGCCTAGGGACTGGACCAATAATTAGTGAGTTCGCATGCTCTATTCGGATAAGAGCAGATTCAGTCGGAGTAGTTAATCGGGACGTATCCTCATGTGGTGGTTCTGGTGTTGCTGTGTGAGGAGTGTAATGGTACTTGAATTACGTAACCATTACGGCACCTCACCTCAACCTCTCGATACCAGCAATAGTCTACTGTGTTTCTGTAAAGTAGTTAACATATTTCTGAGACAACATTCAGATTCGATTTCATTAATATAGAGGTACTTTGATACATCGATATGTCTATATTGCAATGATATTAGTCTTATGTGAATTCTTTCTTTTGTCACTATGATCTTTGACGTACTTGTAACACTGATTTTTGGGCGCGTAGAGAGTCGGACCTTGAAAGAGTCAAGTCCTGGACGTCATGTTGAAAAGACGCAAACTGTAGTCAGTTTGTAAAATGTGAACTTTAACAGTGAGGAAGATATTTTCAAGTTTGTTTTATAATGTGATGTTTTGTGTGTTACGTGATACTGCAACAAAAGTAATAAAAAAGAAGTGTAACTTAAATTAGGAGTGCTGATTACTTTTTTACATCACCATTGTACTAACTCGTAAAAGTTCAATCTTCAAGATTGGTTTATGAAGAACATCTATAAAACTTTTGAATATAGCAGAATAAAACCTAGGTCTCTTTGCATCCGAGCTTGGAATCATCACCACCTATATTTTCGACGATTGAGTCATGAGTTTACAACGAGACCAGCGTAGGAAACACGAAAAGATGAGTGCCTAGTTTATTCATTATTTCATGAAATGACTTTATTAACTGTGCTCTAATGACACCTGCCACATAATATAACTTTGTTGTTGCCCGAAAATGCAATATTTATCAGCGTGAGTAACACTACAAATCATAATTAATTTTTGACCTTTGTTGTGGTAGGGTTGTTAGACTCTATTTTGACTAAAGTTCAGTCTTGATCACGTCATGTATGTTTTAATGATACAGGTAACCGGTTTCGGTTCTTTCTATAAAACCATCATCAGACCTATGGCTCCTTAGGATGGTAGGCGGAGCTATCCTCGCTGCTACGCAGCTGCGTAGCAGCGAGGAGAGCTCCGCCTACCATCCTAAGGAGCCATAGGTCTGATGATGGTTTTATAGAAAGAACCGAAACCGGTTACCTGTATCATTAAAACATACATGACGTGATCAAGACTGAACTTTAGTCAAAATATAACAATTAATTGATCACTGCTTTCCAAAAATGATTACCAAAATTGTTAGACTCTGCAATGTCGCGTCATCCGTTATCCTTCTCCATTATCCTTGATATTTTTAACGTCATCACGGAATCACCATGTAAATAAGTACATTTGCAGGCGCTAGGTTATTAGATTCTGAATTTGTTTTATTATTTAAATACGTTGTTTGACAGTATTTGTACATAAATTTAAGCTTTTATTTGTTTCTTGACGTGAGGAAGAGTGCCGTAAAGCGACGAAGGCAGCACCTTTGTCGCTTCCGTCAGAAATAACAGGCTGACGAATGCCACATATCAACCGACGACCAGCGCGGATAAAAGTATCCTGCTGCCCACTGCTGTCGCTCTCTCCTCTCAACTGATTTACTTAGGAAAATTGTATTTGAAAAATAAGAGAATACCACTGTGTCAGTTGACTAACATCTATTAAATTATCGGACAGTATGGTGACTGATGTCTTACGGTCATGATCTTTAGTGTTATTACTACGTTGCAAAATAAGTCAGCAAGACTCCTCATCTAAGATAGGGTGAAGTTAGATTGGTTGAAATTAGTAGAGTTCGGTGGCAGGGCGTACAGGATTTTTGGTCAGATGAGTACAGGATAAAAGTCAGGAAGTGACTATACAGGAGTGGTGTAGGGTCAGTCTGCAAATAGCCATGACACCGCTCGGATGCGGGGCTCGCCGAACAGCTCTCGGCACATGTGTTTGTTTACTCGATGCGCGAGGTACTGCGTTCGTTACTGTGATTTAGAGCTCTCGCTAGATATGGCGTTCTCCTACCACCAGGCGACGGTGGAACTAATGTTGGACGATTCCTACTAGTTGCCAAAGCCTTATGAAATTGAACGGGTTGGAGAGACAAGCATGTCGATCCCCACGAGCTGATAGGCATCCATGTGTCTATCACTTCCTGTACAGTCTAGCTCAAGGTGAATAATGAAGAGGCATGTGACAACCTAATCCGAAGTTCCACCAACACCTACCGTTTTCGCCGTGCAGACGGAAAGGTCAGCGCGATAATCGTGGACAACGCGAGTGTGGGAGTGCAGACAGTGCGCATTTTCTAATTGCCGATCGAAGACCCGGCCGCGCTCGTCGCTGACGAGTTACGGCCATATGGCACGGTCCTAAGCTACATCGAACAGAAGTGCTACACGTTTGAAACCTATCACGTTTTCAATGGTGTCCGACAGGTAAGCATCGAAATCCGCAAACACGTGCAATCTTCCTTTCCCATCGGCGGCTGCCGAGCCTTCATTATTCATGACCTACAACCGCGGTCGTGTGCTAGCTGTGGACAGGAAAGCCACGTCCGATCAAAGTGCCTCCAGCGCCGCCATGTTCAGGTGCCATGTGCGGAACTAGTACAGACAGCTGTGCCGACCCCATTACCGCTTACGTACGCTGAAGCGGTGCGGCCGATGTGCACAGATGCCGCGGCTATGCTGCAGTCCAACGTGACCGCGCTTTCAGGAGTGCTAGTCCTGCATTGTTCGCAGGAGTGCTTCTGTAAAGTTTGGAAGGTAGGAGACGAGGTACTGGCGGAAGCAAAGCTGTGAGGAAGGCGCGTGAGTCGTGCTTGGGTAGCTCAGTTGGTAGAGCACTTGCCCGCCAAAGGAAAATGTCCCGAGTTCGAGTCTCGGTCCGGCACACAGTTTTAATCTACAAAGAAGTTTCAGTTGAGGATGTGTTAGACGACATTCAGTTATGGCTTTAGGATAGGTAGGGCACCAGAGCAGCAGTTCTAACGTTGTGGTTGATAATTGAAGTAAAACAAAACAAAAAACAAAAAATGAAAACACGAAAATGTTTGAAGAAACCGTTCGACAATATAAAATGGTGTAAGATGTTCGAAATTCTGAGAAAAATAGAGCTAAGCGATAGGGAGAGACGGATAATATACAATATTTGTAAGAAAAATGGTTCAAATGGCTCTGAGCACTATGGGACTTAACATCTGAGGTCATCAGTCCCCTAGAACTTAGAACTACTTAAACCTAACTAACCTGAGGACATCACACATCCGTGCCCGAGGCAGGATTCGAACCTGCGAACGTAGCGGTCGCGCGGTTGCAGACTGCAGCGCCTAGAACCGCTCGGCCACACCGGCCGGCAATATTTGCAAGAGGCCAGGCGGAATAATAAGAGTGGACGACCTAGAACGAAGTGCTCGGACTAAAAACGGAGTAAGACAGGGATGTCGTCTTTCACCCCTGCTGTTCAATATGTATCTTGAAGAAGCAGTGATCGAAAAAAAAGAAAGGTGCAAGCGTGGGATTAAAATTCAATAAGAAAATATATCAATGGTACATTGATATCCTGTATGAAAGTGAAGATGAATTACAGGATCTGCTGAAGAGAACGAAGAATCTGATGAGTACAGAATACGGATTGAGAGTAAATCGAAGAAAGACGAAAGCAATGAGAAGTAGCACAAATGAGAACAGCAAGAACCTTAATATCAGGATTGATTGTCACGAAGTAGATGAAACAAGAAAATTAAATGAAATTAAATTAAATTAAAAAAGTGTAATAGAAGAAAATTTGTTGGTGTTCCCATTATCGAAAGTTCCTTAATTAACACACGAATTAGCCATATGCTCACTTATTTTTGTGAAAGCTGATTGGTAAAGAATAGTCCAAAGGAAAGTCAACTTTTACTTATTTGGAACAACTAGATATTTTAAAAGGATCGGGAAGACGAAGGATTTAGGAATAATGAAGATGACTTCAGTAATAAAGGGCATTCCAAACACAAAAGAAATTACAATGGATATAACAGGTATTTTCAAATAAAGAAACAAGATTCGGAAGTTCGGGCTAAGGGATAAATGTTGTTATTGTTGAGGTCTTCAGTCCTGAGACTGGTTTGATGTAGCTCTCCATGCTAATCCATCCTGTGCAAGCTCCTGCACCTCCCAGTACCTACTGCAACCTACATCCTCCTGAATCTGCTTAGTGTATTCATCTCTTGGTCTCCCTCAACGATTTTTTCCCTCCACGCTGCCCTCCAATGCTAAGTTTGTGATCCCTTGATGCCTCAGGACATGTCCTACCAACCGATCCCTTCTTCTTGTCAAGTTGTGCCACAAACGTCTCTTCTTCCCAATCCTATTCAATACCTCCGCATTAGTTATGTGATCAACCCTCCTAATTTTCATCATTTTTCTGTAGCACCACATTTCGAAAGCTTGTATTCTCTTCTTGTCCAAACTATTTATTGTCCATGTTTCACTTCCATACATGGCTACACTCCATACAAACACTTTCAGAAACGACTTCCTGACACTTAAATCTATACTTTATGTTAACAAATTTCTCCTCATCAGAAACGCTTTCCTTGCCATTGCCAGTCTACATTTTATATCCTCTCTACTTCGACCATCATCAGTTATTTTGCTCCCCAAATAGCAAAACTCCTTTGCTACTTTAAGTGTCTCATTTCCTAATCTAATTCCCTCTGCACCACCCGACTTAATTCGACTACATTCCATTATCCTCGTTTTACTGTTGTTGATGTTCATCTTATATCCTCCTTTCAAGACACTGTCCATTCCATTCAACTGTTCTTCCAAGTCCTTTGCTGTCTCTGACAGAATTACAATGTCATCGGCAAACCTCAAAGATTTTTTCTTCTCCCTGGTTTCTAATACCTACTCCAAATATTTCTTTTGTTTCCTTTACTGCTTGCTCAATATACAGATTGAATAACATCGGGGAGAGGCTACAACCCTGTCTCACTCCCTTCCCAACCACTGCTTCCCTTTCATGCCCCTCGACTCTTATAACTGCCCTCTGGTTCCTGTACAAATTGTAAATAGCCTTTCGATCCCTGTATTTTACCCCTGCCACCTTTAGAATTTGAGAGAGAGTATTCCAGTCAACATTGTCAGAAGCTTTCTCTAAGTCTACAAATGCTAGAAAATTAGGTTTGCCTTTCCTTAATCTTTCTTCTAAGATAAGTCAGTATTGCCTCACGTGTTCCAACATTTCTACGGAATCCAAACGTCGGCTTCTACCAGTTTTTCCATTCGTCTGTAAATAATTCGCGTTAGTATTTTGCAGCTGTTGCTTATTAAACTGATAGCTCGGTAATTTTCACATCTGTCAACACCTGTTATCTTTGGGATTGGAATTATTATATTCTTCTTGAAGTCTGAGGGTATTTCGCCTGTCTCATACATCTTGCTCACCAGATGGTAGAGTTTTGTCATGACTGGCTCTCCAAAGGCCGTCAGTAGTTCTAATGGAATGTTGTCTACTTCCGGGGCCTTCACGCAGTATCGTATCTCCCATTTCACCTTCATCTACCTCCTCTTCCATTTTCATAATATTGTCCTCAAGTACATCGCCCTTGTATAGACCCTCTATATACTCCTTCCACCTTTCTGTTTTCCCCTCTTTGCTTAGAACTGGGTTTCCATCTGAGCTCTTGATATTCATACAAGTGGCTCTCTTTTCTCCAAAGGTCTCTTTAATTTTCCTGTAGGCAGTATCTATTTTACCCCTAGTGAGATAAGCCTCTACATCCTTACATTTGTCCTCTAGCGATCCCTGCTTAGCCATTTTGCACTTCCTGACGATCTCATTTTTGAGACGTTTGTATTCCGTTTTTGCCAGCTTCATTTACTGCATTTTTATATTTTCTCCTTTCATATATTAAATTCAATATTTCTGCTGTTACCCAAGGATTTCTACTACCCCTCGTCTTTTTAGCTACTTGATCCTCTGCTGCCTTCACTACGTCATCCCTCAGAGCTAACCATTCGTCTTCTACTGTATTTCTTCCCCCATTCCTATCAATTGTTCCCTTATGCTGTCCCTGAAACTCTGTACAACCTCTGGTTTAGTCAGTTTATCTAGGTCCCACCTCCTTAAATTCCTACCTTTTTGCAATTTCTTCAGTTTTAATCTACAGTTCGTAACCAATAAATTGTGGTCGGAGTCCACATCTGCCCTTGGAAATGTCCTACAATTTAAAACCTGGTTCCTAAATCTCTGTCTTACCATTATGTAATCTATCTGATACCTTTTAGTATCTCCAGGATTCTTCAATGTATACAACCTTCTTTTATGATTCTAGAAACAAGTGTTAGCTATGATTAAGTTATGCTCTGCGCAGAATTTTACCAGACGGCTTCCTCTTTCATTTCTTAGCCCCCTTTTCCGACTGTCGAATTCCAGTCACCCATGACTAATAAATTTTCGTCTCCCTTCACTACCTCAATAATTTCTTTTATCTCATCATACATTTCTTCAATTTCTTCGTCATCTGCTGAGCTAGTTGGCATATAAACTAGTATTACTGTAGTAGGCATGGGCTTCATGTCTATCTTGGCCACTATAATATGTTCACTATGCTGTTTGTAGTAGCTTACCAGCACTCCTATTTTTTAATTCATTATTAAGCCTACTCCTGCATTACCCCTATTTTATTTTGTATTTAAAACCCTGTATTCACCTGACCAGAAGTCTTGTTCCTCCTGCCACCGAACTTCACTAATTCCCACTATACCTAACTTTAACCTATCCACTTACCTTTTTAAATTTCCTAACCTACCTGCCCGATTACGGGATCTGACATTCCACGCTCCGATCCGTAGAATGCCAGTTTTCTTTCTCCTGATAACGACGTCCTCTTGAGTAGTCCCCACCCGAATATCCGAAGGGGGGCTATATTACCTCCGGAATATTTCACCCAAGGGGACGCCATCATCATTTAACCATACAGTAAAGCTGCATGACATCGGGAAAAATTACGGCTGTAGTTTCCCCTTGCTTTCAGCCGTTCGCAGTACCACAACAGCAAGGCCGTTTTGGTTAGTGTTACAAGGCCAGATCAGTCAATCATCCAGACTGTTGCCCCTGCAACTACTGAAAAGGCTGCTGCCCCTCTTCAGGAACCACACGTTTGTCTGGTCTCTTAACAGATACCCGTCCGTTGTGGTTGCACCTACGGTACGGCTATCTGTATCGTTGAGGCATGCAAATGATTGCCCAGAAATAGGTAAGATACAAAAGAACCAGGCCATAATGGAACATGCATATCCTATTGGGGTCGTTGTCGTGGAAAAACCGGGATATCGATGGCGTCCCCAGGTCTGTTTACTCCTTCCTTTTGTTATTTTTTTACGCCATATACCAACTGATAGGATTTCATCTACAGCATGAAATTTTGCACGTACTTTACTGACTATCCGTTTCCAGATTGTAATATTAATCTGGAGTGACTAATATTCTAAGCTCAAGGAAAGAACGAGGATTATCATGATTCAGTTTCACGTTTGATTTATACAAAATAAGGAATTTGGAGAAAGTTATATATTTATGCTAAATCTGTGAAAATGAGGATAATAATCACGTAATAGTATGTAAGAGTAAGAATAAATACCTACTTGCTGAGCAAGAGGGTTTGACAGGCAGAAGGCAATACCTAAGGGACAAATATTTAAAGGTTTACATGTACCGCAAGTAACAGGCATATTAATTAGGAAGGCCGAGCTATAAATATAAACTGAATAGATAAGTAATAACTTATGATGTTACAAATCCTGTTTAGCACGATGCAGTTGGCAGAGATCTTTATGATTGAATAACACATTTCAGGTATTAGGCAGGAATTGCCTGTTACGGTACCCATCTTTGTCGGGGTCTTCCTCTGTCTCTTCTACCATGGAACTTATAAAATCTTGCCTTTAAGGGAAGTCTCTCGCTCTCCATTCTTTGTAGATCTTCGTTCCATTTTCTTCTGTAATCTCGAATTTTATCATTGAGGCTAAAGATTTGCTCTATGGAAGTGGGACATGGGTGATTAGCAAGAAGCAAGAAAGCCGGATTCAGGTACAAGAAATTAAATTCGTTAGAGGTGTTAAAGGTTGCACAAGAGAAGACAGGCTAAGAAATCAAGATATTAGAGAAGAACTGCAAATATATATATATATATATATATATATATATATATATATATATATATATATATATATCTTGGAGTCATAAGAGTAACGACTCACATGGCATGAAAGTAATCCATAAAATACTTGGAAATGGAGTACGGGCGAAATTGTACAATAGTAATTGGAATGAAAAGAACGGCATCTGAAGGCATCATGAAATCTAACAAAAATTTCGTCGCAGCTGCAGACCCTATCTTCTTCTATCACATCAGACAAATCTGCCCTCTCATAGAGGTCTTCTATGTACTCTTCTCACCTATCCGCTCTCTCCTCTGAATTTAACAGTCGAATTACCTTTGCGCTCTTAACTTACTATCCTTACGTTTAATTTCACCGAAGGTTGTTTTGACCTTCCGTGGATCATTTATTTTTCGTCTACTTCATATTTTTCATGCAGCCATTTCGTCTTAGTTTCCCTGTACTTCCTATTTATTTCATTCCTAGGTGACTTGTATTTCTTTATTCCTGAATTTCTCTGAAAATTTTTGTGCTTCTTTCTATCACCAATCAATTGAAGTATTTCTTCTATCACCCATGGTTCCTTCGCAGTTTCCTCCTTTGTACCTAAGTTTCTCTTTGCAGCATCTGTGATTGCTCGTTTTAGAGACATCCATGTCTCTTCAGCTGTATTGCCTACTGACCTATTCCAATTGCTCTTTTTATAGTCTTAGAGAATTTCAATCGTGTCTCGTCATTCCTGGTGTAAGACGTCGTGGTCTCCTGACCTTCATTGCTTGCGTATTCCGCCCTCACAATCATATTCCGCACATCAAGACGCTTCATTCGAACCCAAACTCGATAAGATAAAGTCAATGTTGTATGAATTTATGTAAACGATATGCAATTAACAAGTAAACGCACTGTGGTTGAAATACTCAAGGCTGGCATACATACATACATTCCAGACATGATGGTCAAAGGAGCTTTTAGTTCGAGAGAGGTAGACCACACACCGGTAGGCCGGTCCCTTCAGAGGACGACCCAGCCTATGTCGGGCGGTCACCGCCCATGGAACAGACAATGTGGGCCCGAGTGAAAAGGGGAACGACCCCGTGTTCGGCTTAAAAGCAAATTCCGCTACAATGCGTGGGAGCGGCCAGCCTACGCATTCTTTACACATAGCACACAGTTTCAGATATTTTCACAGGGAGACAGCAAACGCCAAAGGCCAATGCTACAGGTTTCCGGTTTGGTCGCCTTAAACGAAACGTCATTCTCCCGTTTTAGAAGAGCAATGCTGATTGGCAGACAATATTTCTGATGCCTTGAGGTGAAGGAGTAATGGAAGATACCGAAAGATATACCCCTTCACATCTGGCTTGGAGAGGCGCCATTCCGTTGTCGCTCTTGGAGCGAGGAACAAGTCTCTCCTCAGTACTTCATTGGGAGAGCACCTCTTTCGAGAGTGAATCGAAGTGCTACTCTATACTGAGCCCTTGCAATTAAGCATTGTTCACTGTCTTGGCCGAGACACTTATTGTGTGGTGTGAATGGACAGAGTTATAGTTAAACACCTGCGAGCGAATTTTGAGTGGCATCACGGTGGACTGGTTATCTGACCGGTGTACCACGCCAATAGGTAGACTAGGGCGAATAGGAATCCTTGACTTCTTCAAGGCATAGTTTGATTGGTGAAGGTCAATCCAGATCGAACGAGAGTTATCTTATTTGTCAGCAGCGAGCGGCGCAGACAGCAGTCATCGCAGCTAACGGTATTGTGCCCTACAGCTATTGCGAGCCCCATATTCCCTCCAGAATAGTACACTTCACTGCATTTCACACGTGACAGCCTCGACTGTACCTAGCAACATTCTAAAGGATAATTATTCAAGTTGAGTAGGCGCGCCTCTCAGCCAAGACCACAACCATCTGAAACTTTGTATAGAAATTTCATTAGCGAATCCTATCCTTGAGAGCTAACTTAACATTCTGGAAAGGACCAGGAATTAACTTGTTCAATTCATAACTAAAAGTGCCATTGTGAATTTTCAGAATTTTTGCAAAATAAATAATTACGTTCGTTAGTTTCATGTTTTTTATTACACTAACTAGCACTACTCCAGTACCCAAGTTTACCACTAGTTACGTAAGAAATTTGTGGATTTTTGTGTCATTTCCTTACTGCGGACGACTCCAGAAGATATTTATTGCTGAAAGTTTTCAGGCATTTCTCTTTAGAACGTTAGGAGCGTCTGTCTGACTTCTGTAGTAGTGTGGGGGTGGAAATTGCATCTTGCAGGAGCCACAGGGTAAAGGGTACATCTCAGATTAATCCGTTGCGCAGAATAACAGAACAACAGATCAACCCCACACCTCAGACTGGATACTTCCGTATCCGTCTTCTTTGCTTACTGATTCTTCCTGACCAATCTCTTAATCTTCAGCCTACTCTTAACCCATACTACAGTGTGATCTGAGTCTCTATCTGCTCCTGCATGCACATTACAATCCAGTTCCTTATTTTGGTATCTCTCTCCAACCATGGTGTAATCTAACTGCAATCTTCCAGTATCACCTGACCTTTACCAAGTATACTTCCTGCTCTTGTGATTCTTGAATAGTGCATTCACTATTACTAGCTGAAATTTGTTACTGAACTCAATTAGTACTACGCCTCTCTCATCATTGTCTCAATCCATATTCCTCTGTATCCTCTTCTCGTGCTCCTTCCCGTACAACTGCATTCCAATACTCCATGGCTATTAGATTTTCATCTTTTATGTAGTGTTTTACCCTCTTAATACTCTCATATGACGTCCTGTGGATAAACATGATGTGTCTTTTATGCAGTGGTTTCCATTGCCTTCAGCATCCTCATGCCTTTGATTATTGCTGATTCTTCCGCCTTTATGGGCAGTTTCCCACCCCTAGGACAAGAGGCTGCACTTAACCACTGTCTGCTCCTCCGTCCTCTTCGACAAGGCCGTTGGCAGAATCAGGATGACTTCTTATGCTGGAAGCCTGATTGTTGTTGTTGTGGTCTTCAGTCCTGAGACTGGTCTGATGCAGCTCTCCATGCTGATTATTAATCATAATTTAATGGCTGGCGTATTTAGAACCAGGGCTTGGGGATGTTTTCATTACCAATCAAAGACGTACCCCTACACCACGGGTGCACTTATAGATCAGAACTAGGGCTTTAACGCTGTAATATCTAGTTGCCTTAAGACTTCACTTCCACTTTGTGAACTGTGTGTGCAGAACTATGTCTATAGGAACCTCATAACACGAACTCTCTTCTGAAGAGGTGCCACTCTCGTTGAGGAGGACCTAATATTAGGATGCTATTTCTTCGTAGAAATATTAAAACAGATTAATCAGATATGCGTTTCACATGCTTTAATATTCATTGATTAAGTGGTGCTTCTCACTGATTTAGATCACAGTCACACAACTATATCATATTTTTGTGACTGTTCAACTACAAGTTTGTCAGTAGTTCATCATGACAAGTAGGGATAAAAATGAACAACTAATATCTCCGCTGTTCACACGTTCCTTTCAGTCTTCTGCTGATAACAAATGCACATATCCATCGTCGCTGGGATTAGCTGCATCTCAGTCAAACCTCTCTCTCCCTCTCCCCCTCTATCTCTCTTTCTCTCTATCAGTCTATATATATTGTGCGTCCACTGGAAACGGCAAAATGTGATGTAGCCATGCTGCCCTTCCTTAATCTATACTCGATGCCGAGCACACAGGACTTTACAGAACTTTTCGAATATCTACTAATATCTACTAACTACAGAGAGAAGAACAAAGTATCCGATTGCTACACCGAGACAGGATGGGTAATGCTTAAATGCATGATTTCAATAGTAATCAAAGAATCAGTACTTTAGGACTGCTGAAGTCACTCTAGTCTGCCAAGAAGGTGAGTGACGTAATGCAGTGTGAGTCATGATTACTCATGAAAAATTAATTACGAAATTCTAGCTACAAACGAGTTGAAATCATTTGTACTGAGAATCATAACTGAAATTATGCTATTGCACGAACTGATAACAAGCTCATATTCTCAAAAAATTTAATTAATACGTTTACAATGATACTTGTCAATCGATTCTACCTTAAGGAATAGATATTAAACTGTGATGTATTAGCTTTAACCCAAGAATAAATAAAATATCACACCTGGAAGAGCATAAAGACACACATAATTAAAATTGAAGTAGTGGCGTATGCGTATATTAGCAAAGTGACATGGTGAAAACAACCACACTCCAATATAAATAAAATGGGCACGCTTACGCAAACACTAGTCCTTATTCATATGTAAGTAGTCCATAATTTAAGTTGCAATTTCAAAAGACAGTATAAAGAGAACCGCTGTTCAGGATGGCATCAAATCTGCACAGGACATTATTGACGCAGCGGGACACTTAACGGAACAAAAAATTTTCTAACGAAAATTTGATCAACGAATGACGCTGTAAGCGTCAGAATATGCACAACAAACAGACTTGCGGCACATGGCTCTTCTTTAGTTTGCATCAGAGACACCCAACCTGATTCTCTCTGTAAAGGATCGCACTCTGGTGGTATAGCTCTTGTACATGTACGGTGACTATACGCCAGTAGCCATGTAGAAGTTCTACAGTCAAGGGCGTGGAAAAAAGATATTAGTTGTGTCTGCTAAAGAGTTCGGAGAAAATAATTATATAATTCGAAACGACAGGTCCTTTTTAAGTGCATTGTGGCAGGAGGTAAGCAATTGATCCAAAATCTGTCGAAGGTGTGGCCAGACCTTTGGAGGACCGGTCGAGTGGTCGTGTGCAAACGTGCTGTGCATGGGGAATTGTGGGACGTTGGATATACCTTCAAGCATGGTGCATAAAATCCTGCGAAACTGGCTGCATTGCTATGCATATAAATTCACTCACTTTAGAAGTTACTTCCTGCTTACCTACCAACAAAACAAATGTTCTCTCTGGAATTTCTTGCTCGTATGGAAGTGGACAATGAATGGCCATGGAACATTCCGTGGACTGATGAAGCTCATTTCCATCACCAAAGACATGTCAATACGCAGAATTTCAGAATAAAGGCAACACAAAATCCACATGCACATCAGACGATACCTCTTCATTCTGTAAAGGTCACTGTTTGGTGCAGGTTGACGGCATCTTTTATAGTAGGACCGTATTTTTTTAGGAGATGGAGCCTATGGGTCCTGTTACCCGTAGCGTCAAGGATAAACGATATGGGAGTCCTTTGGACATTAACGTCGTTTCAACACTTCAACAACTGGAAGTGTGGGCAGTATCATTTTCATGCAATATGGCGCTACTCTGCAAATTGCACAACCAATGAAGTCGCTGTGGCAGAAACAGTTACGAAATGCTACAATTATCAGCAGTCATTTCCCTAATGTCTCGGCGTCCAGATCACCTGATTTTAATCCCTGTCACCTCTTACTGTGAGGTTATTTGAAAGATGTGGTGTTCAGTGCTAAAATTACGAACGTTGCTGAATTGAAGGCATGCATTGCACAACGCATTCTGGACATGACCGCTGAGACACTCCGATTTCTTGTGGAACTTGTTGTTTCTCGATTTCATCTTACGGCAGACCACTGTGGACAGCATATTGAACATGTCCTGTGCCAGTATCACGAAAATTTTTATGAGTTTTTTGACATTTAAAACCAATATCATTTTGCTTTTTATGTGGTTTTTGGTCTCAAGACAAACAAGAACCGATTTTCCTATCCAATGTGGTACGACCTAGCCATGGTGGTTGGGTTTACCTAACAATGCAAAAAATTTTGACTGCTGTACTTGTGCGGTCATTCACGTCTAACAGCATGGATGGTGTAATGTGCAACTCGAACCATAACTATACTATTGCGATCCACTGTAATTTGCAGCCAACCCCATTTACATTAAGGCAACAACTGCGTTATCTTTGGTAAAATTTTCGTTATTTTTTTTTTAATTCTGTGCCCCAATAATATTTTGTTCAAATTTTATGTCATTCTGATTAGTGGTCTTCTTACTACAGCGTTTTGAAAATGGAACTTTAATTACGGACACCCTGTATAAAACTTATCATTTTCCAACAACGAGGTATTATTCTCTAATCGCACTACTTGTTTTTCAGTCGTGAAGTGTCTTCACATACTGATGACATTGAAAGACTGTAATTCTACGCTAGTCTTGAAAGACCAGCTGGTAGCATCTAGGGTTCGGTATTTTGGCCATTACATGTGGCCCAGTGCAAAGTAATTGCCATTTGTGATTGCTTTACTGAATAAAGAAGCTTTTGGGTGACAGCACATTAAAACATTGTTGACTGTTTGTAATGTGCATGTTATGGACACTTTAGAGTAAAAATACTGATGTCGCTCTTGTGCTCTTTTGGAAAGTGTAACTACAACTTGCCCATCTTTTTGCTTTGGTATGTGCTTAGTCTATTCATTGTTTTCTGGTACTCCAAACATAAGTTCAAATGGTGTACGATTAGCAGATTTATGGCAAAAGTTCCTCACAAGTAACTCGAAATGAATAGAGACAAAAGACACCAACTGTGTCTGTTACAACAAACAAGACTGAATAAATCTCTTGAATTTACAAAAGACCCAGAGAGCTGGATAGCTTTCCTGTTAATATTCTGAAATTAGCATTGGTTTAATATCTTCTTCGTGCAAAAATTGTTTCCATTTATAGCTTGTAGTCATACTTCCATTTTCTGACTGAATGGATTCTAGTTAACGAATCTAGGTGTAAAATAGTCCAATATTCATTCCAAAATTACCTCTGTTGTTACCATACGAGTACCATACATCGTTATAACTTGGAAAATGCATCATAGAGAAGTAGTGCATAGTTACATCTTTTATACATTGTGGCAAAGGACCACAAACATCAATTGATCCCAGCTGTAGTTCCTTGGTCAGTAAAATTGGGTGCAACTCACCTTTCATTGAGTCATTCGATGGCTTGGGATTCTAACACATGACATATTTGCACAAACGTCTTTGTACTTTCGCGTGCATCTTAGCGAAAGTAATAACAGTGTCCCAGTTTATTGTCGCACTTTACCACACTGAAGCATGGTGGATATATCAGATTAGACGTTGTTAGGCACTAGCCATTAAGGTTGTTTAGTATTTGTTCCTTTATGCCTTCTTATCGTTCATCGGTATGTTACATACCTGCCATGTTTTCGCCTATGTCAGGAAAAACCGCCATAATGAGTATCCTTGGGTCGCTTTTTTTTTCTTAACATATGTTAATGACTCGCCACTCTATGTTCATGAGGACGCAAAGCTAGTTCTATTTCCTCATGAACTGATGAGACATGTATAGTAATCACACACAAAAAACGAGAATTAGCTGAGAAAATCGTAAATAATGTATAAAAGAAAATTATTAAATGGTTCTTTACAAATGGATTGTCATTAAATTTTGTTAAACACAGTATATGTAATTCCGTACAGTAAATGGCACAACACCACAAACAAATAAGACCTTTGAACGAAGGTGTGTAGCTTAGGAAGAATGATCAAAATTTTTGGGTGTGTGCCTTGAATGAATTGAATGTAACACATTGATGATCTGCTGAAACTGTGACCTCAGCTACTTACGTTATTAGAAATACTCCAAAATTTGGCGATAAACATATCACGAAATTAGCTTACAATCGTTATTTTCATTCTCTGCTTCCTTATGGCGTCATATTTTTGGGTAAATCATCATTAAGGAAAGAATTATTCATTGCACAAAGGCATGTAATCAGAATAACAGCTGGAGCCCAGGCAAGAACATTTTGCAGACTTTTATTACGAAACTAGAGATATTCAGAATAGCTTGACAGCAAGGAGGGGAGTGTGTGAGCGTGAATACAGCTCATACAATTGCATGAGCTGTAATGTGAGATCCGGTTATAACATGATAATAGGTAGACTGCCCGCTGCTACTCCCCTTGCATTATCATGAATTTTTTAGCGTAATGAGCAACCCAATTGTTCTCATACATAAATGCTTTAATTATTTTACGTCTGCTACCTTATTATGAACTTCAGATACGGATATTAAATCTTTGGCCGTGTTCTGTATACAATTAGGATTTCTTAATTCCATATTCACAGAACATTTACGTGATCACGTAGATAACATGGCATACACAAACTTTTCGCTGTGTTTACGAAATTGATATTAAATGGTAATTCTAAAATTATTTCTTTATAATCAAGAAAATAGCTTGCTGAAATAATCGTTATGCTTATGCTCTCACTCGAGAAAATTGAGTTGTTCTAACTGTTCCAGTTCTGTTCACCGCTTTAGAGATGTAAGCTATCCCCGCGAATTGCTCGTTTAGGTTCAGTACGTATTGGGTAATTTTGTTTACGGAAGCGCTGTAACACGACGCAGAGAATTTTTTTTTCGTATCAGCTGTGTGCAACTCTATGATTATGAATCAACCGAACGTTCTGAAATTATTTACAAATTTCGATAAACATTGAGAACATAAAACGACATTTCTCATTAAATATCGCTTCATGAATGTTTACAAAAAAAAAAAAAAAAGAAAGGGAAATGTACGATCACTCGGTTTAATTACGAAAAATGGGCAAGGGAATGAAACAATTAGGCAGCAAAATAAAATGTGAAAGAGAATATCTCGGCCAAAAGAACAAGTGGGTCAGACGGCACAAAAATGGCAAAAATTAATCACGAATTTCGCATCGACAATGGCATCAAACGCAGTGAAAAATACACAGGCTGAACCAGTACAGTATCAACACTGCCTTCCAAGAAACTGTGAGAAGCAATGCAGAACATCTGTTTGCAGTGGTGACGGGCACATTCAGCTTGGCATCTCACTGACTGGTGTTGAATTATCTCCAACGATGATGCCCGCTACGTATTTGGTGCCAACCTGTCTGTCACCGACCATATGGCCAGAAAACCAGGAGTGATGTCCTAGGGTGCTATTTTTTTTTCACCGCAGGAGCATTTGGTTGTATCTGCAACACCCCTACACCACAACAAACGTCGACATATTCTATATCCCGTTTAATTGCCCTTCACGGTAATCCATCCTGGCATTACTTTTCACCAAGACAATGCACGCTCGCACACGGTGAGATTTTCCACCGCTTATCTTCGTGCTGGCCAAACTATTTCTTGTCCAGCAAGGTCGCCGGATATCTCCACAATTTAGATCGTTTTGAGCGTTGTGAGGAGGATCCTCCAAACAGCTCCTGATTTTGACGATAACACGCCAGTTGGATAGAATTTAGAACGATGGCTCTCAAGAGAACATCCAGCAAGTTTATCAATGAATTGCCGAATAACTGCTTGTGTAATGGCCAGAGGTGGACAGCCAGTAATTTTGAAGCTGTTTATCTTGAATAAATCATTCTCTTTATCCGAAATTGTAGTTATTTGTTTGTCTATACATGTAGATCACTTCTACTACTCATTTCTCTCGCATCTGGGTTTGTTTTTTAGTGGTGAACGAGATTTTTTCTATGACTGAATGTTGGTGTTGTATGCAAACGGAATTTGTAGTAGAGAAATAATAAACAAACTCTTGATATACAATTGGGAGGGGGGGGGGGGGGGGAGTCCTTTACTTCCATGTTTCGAAAACAATGTAAACTAGTCACATAAATTATATTTTAAAATAAAAAAAAGGTGTTTCTCGTTATTAAGCATATCTTATATTAGATTCAGTAACTAGTTCAAACTTTTCGGTAAAATTTAATCGAATAATCAAATTTCTATATTTTAAAATTTCTTTGTATTGGTTATAAACTACAGAAAATGTCTTGTCATTGCTAAAACTGTGTTAAAAGACATTTTCATGTTCTGGACCCGACATATACATCCCTACGTATTAGAAATGTATGTTGTTAATATACGTTAACAATAATTAACGAAATTTGTTGTTTAAATTTTTTGTGGTGGGCACCAGCTTTGTAGTAGACGTTGTGGAAAATGCGTTGGTATTTCCAGCGTTAAAACGTCATGTCTGAACATGAAATATTACTACGTGACTGGCAAAATTATAGTAAGTGATGAACTTTTCCCCCCTTACTATTTTACAGTCTGTGTCAGCCACGAAACCATTCTGCAATGTTGTTGTTGTTGTGGTCTTCAGTTCTGAGACTGGTCTGATGCAGCTCTCCATGCTACTCTATCCTGTGCAAGCTTCTTCATCTCCCAGTACCTACTGCAACCTACATCCTTCTGAATCTGCTTAGTGTATTGATCTCTTGGTCTCCCTCTACGATTTTTACCCTCCACGCTGCCCTCCAATGCTAAATTTGTGATCCCTTGATGACCATTCTGCAAGGGTATGAAATAATGTGTAAAGTTTTCCCAAGTCGGTAGGTGCTGTCACAGCATAGGACTTGGAAGAGCAGTTGAACGTACTTGACAGTGTCTTGAAAGGAGGATATAAGATTAACGTCAACAAAAGCAAGACAAGAGTAACGGAAAGTAGATGACTTAAATCAGCTGATGCTATAAAAATTAGATTAAGAAACGAGACAATTAAAATAGTGTATGAGTTTTGCTGTTTGGAGAGCAAAGTAACTAATGACGGTCGAAGTTGAGACGATATAATATGTAGACTGGCAATGGCAAGGAAAGTGTTACCGAAAAATAGATTAACATTGAATATAGATTTAAGTTTTAGGAAGTCTTTTCTGAAGGTATTTGACTGGAGTGTAGCCATGTATGGGAGTGAAACATGGACGATAGGCCGGAGTGGCCGAGCGGTTCTAGGCGCTGCAGTCTGGAACCGCCCGACCGCTACGGTCGCAGGTTCGAATCCTGTCTCGGGCATGGATGGGCGTGATGTCCTTAGGTTCGTTAGGTTTAACTAGTTCTAAGTTATAGGGGACTGATGACCTCAGAAGTTATATCCCATAGTGCTCAGAGCCATTTGAATCATGGACGATAAACATTTTAAACAAAAAGAGCATAGAAGCATTTGAAATGTGGTACTACAGAAGAATGTTGAAGAATAGATGGGTCGACCACACAACTGTTCAGGAGGTACCGAATAGAGTTGGGGAGACAAGAAATCTGTGGCACAACTTGACTTGATCTGTCGATAGGACACATCAAGACATGAGACATCAAGGGATCACAAATTTAGTACTGGGGGGAACTTTGGGGGTAAAAATGGTAGAGGGAGGCCAATGAATGAATACGATGTAGGTTGCAGTAGTTGTTCGTAGATGAAGAGACTTGCACAGGACGAAGTAGCATGGAGAACTGCATCAGATCAGGCCACAAGAACAACAGCAACAACAAGTCCTCTCATTCTCAAATACTGGATCAATATTTCGTCAGTAATTTTCACATCATGATTTACGACGCCTTAGGAATATACACCGTTAGTGATTTTAATACTTGTCTTATTATGTTAAAACTTAATGAGGGCACAATGAAGGCATTTTAGTTCTTTAAATCTTCTCCTTCTTTCTCTTTCTCCTTCCGAACAGGTCTCCGAAGGCCCAACGGTACCGACTGACCGCCGTCTCATCCTCAGCCGATGGGTATCACTGAGAACGTATATGGAGGGTCATGTGGTCAACACACAGCTCTCCCGCCCGTTGGCAGATTTCGTGACAGAAGCCTCTACTTCTCAGTCAAATAACTCCTCAGTCTCCCCTAGAAGGGCTAAGTGCACCACGCTTTCTAGCATAGTGTCCGACCGTCCCGAACAACTCTCAGTTACTATATGAAACACTGAAATTAAAAATATTGTTTCCCTTGAAAGCCGGTATATAGGCAACCTGGCACTAGTATTTGATGACCGATTTTGCCGTACAGTAACATCGATGTGCTTCCTTTGGCGTCAGCCACGATTATAGGTGAAGTATCCAGTTGGTCAAAGTGATCGCTGCAAGATATGGAAACCCAGGTAGACAGAACAATTGTAGTCTGTGAACAAACGAAATAGTACGATATTGAACATGGCAAACGTATTTTGTTGTAATGGTTGACAAAGATAGCCAACCGATTGCACAAATTGTATTGCGGTGACCCTGTTTCGCTACCGACTGAGGTTATCTTCATCAAAATAACTTATAGCTAGCTATAAAAAAATGTTATCACCAGAGGAGCGTAACAATCGTATCAAAAACTTTAAGTAGCACTAGGAATATGAATAACAGTGAAAGTATTACTTACATGGACTCACGTTACGTGTAGAGATAATAAAAACATATCAGTTAATGTGCTAATGTGTAAAAAGTCAGCTAGTAAAGCTAACATTAAAACAACGAGTATAGCCATTCATTTGGACTGACATCAGACTGAGAGATTTCTCAACGGATATCGCCGCGAACAGCGTAGAGCGGCAAAAATTTGGTAAACCATTATATTCTAATTGAAATGCTTATGGAAAGAGATGAGGCCTAATAAGAGAAATATAAAGATGGGCTACACCCGAAATATACAGGAAAGTGCTCTAAAAGGAAAGAGCTGTGTACACGCCATCTGTCAAGTTCCAGTTTTTGCCACCAGGTGAAAATCTGGCGCTGTACATCTCGTCGACGTCTCAGCTGCTCATATCGAACATATACCTTTCCAAAAATCCAATAGCCTCGATCGCGTTTTCAGACTTTTTTTTTTTTTTTGTAAGCAACCGGTTTCAGCTTTTTCCTCAGGCCATCTTCAGGCTTTTCACCGCCATTATTGCTGCTGGTGACGGCATACGAAGGGAGATCCGTAGAAGTACGGCGAGTAGCGACAGCTGTACTTCTACGGATCTCAGTCTGCCGCCACCAGCAGCCATAATGGCGGTGAAAACCCTGAAGATGGTTAACAAATAAAAAATCTGAAAACACCGTCGAGATTGTTTTTATTTGATTTTTATCACTTTATACCGATCGCTGTAATCCAATCACAGAATGGTTACTAAAATTTTATTATGCATTTCTTATTTGTTTGACCTTTTCTAATCATTTCCCTTCATAATTCATTACACATGGAAACGTTTCTATACGTCTCTCTTGCATTCAGAGGGCAAAATTTGCACCTGGTGGCCAAACTCTGAACTAATCTTTTTCCCAGCATAAATCGGTTCCGCGTTAAGGCATTGGAATATCTACCAAGTTTCACTTGCATATGATAATCACAGCTCACAATTAACCTCCATGAGATCTTCACTTTAATTATAAGCACAAATGGTACGTAAAATGAAAAGGATTATCTTAGCAGGTATATCAACTGTGCAGTAAAAAGAATTAAAACAGGAGGAAAACGATGTTGGAGAACTGTGTGAAGATCTTAACCAAAGAACGACAGTATGTCAAATAGTTGCGAATAACGGCTTAAAGCCGTTACAGTATATATTGTTGTGCAACTGTCACAGCTAATTGGGAATGAGACCATTATTAACAAATAAATCTTAAAAATTTTCATTTATTGTGCATTTATTGCGCAACTGTAGCACCTCATTGGGAATGAGGCCGTCATTTATAGCTAAATGCTTAAAAATTTCCAGTTCTTCGAGAATATCAAGCCTATTAACTCTCTTTTGACTAGGGGGATAGTAACTTCGTTTACAACTTTCGGTTTGTGTCCTGTGAGTAGCAAATTGTTCGTAAACGACGATTTATGCACAGAAGTACCCTTTTTCCTAATAAATGTTCCTCATATAGTTTGTCCTATGGAACACACTGGACAAGTGTCACATATGATTTTATAAAATCCTTAATTATTTATAGGAGTAACCAAAGATTTCAAATCGTATATTAGATTTTTCTGCAAACTATTATTAGTGCTAAAGGCAACTTTGCATCCGTATTTTTTCTTCTAGCAGATGACGGTATCTGTAAGAAATTGACCCTATGTACTGTACAGAGAAAACTTTTTTGCTTTCATCATTGTCATTATTCACAATATTGCGTAAATAGTGTGTCTCCTGTTATCCCTTACTCTGAAAATACTACCGGCAAAGGAACGTTTATAACCATGATTAACTGCTGTAGCTTTTATTAAATTCATTGCAAATAAATTTTTTTCGAGTAGTAAAGATGTTAAAACGTACCAATAAATGGCTGAAAGGAGAAAGGCTTTCTTTAGAAGATATGGGTTCTGTTGAACTGAAGTTTAAAATTTGGTTAGTTCTACTTGGTTTCCAAACAATGCCAAAAGAAATCTTGTAGCTAATTATAGTTAGAGTAAGATGTAAATGACTTGAGTTGACGAGTCTGGTTTTCTAGGTCACAGGCGAAATTATTTTTTTCATGAAATAATTAGGCCTGGTAACTTACGGTAACTACTTCATTAATGATAGAGTTGTGTCCTTAATTTTTTGCCGCTCTACGCTATTTGCGCCCTATAGGTGGCGCGCGCTGCGCCGTATATACGTTGCGGAGGAACCTGTTGGAGGCCTTTCCATCTGACTCCTAGTGGCTTAATATACTCCAGGTGTTAATGCTGACTTCGCAAGATAACTTTACTTATCTGACTTGAGCTCTTTAGCTCATACGCTTTTATTAATTCTCTGTGCAATTTGAATCTATGTAAGTAATACTTCTTCTAACATTTCTAGTGGTTCTTAAGGTTTTTTCTGGTTGATATTGCCCTATATTGATTACAAAATGTTACAGGTATTTGTAACTTATTCTGATGAAGATACCTCTACAAATTGTCCAACCTGTGGGTTGTTTTTACCCTTCATTAAACAGAAGAATCGGTCTCTTCGCTAACTATTAATAAGAAGGCAATACTTTTTGGTTACGTGGCTTGGAGCCCAGGTAGTGTCCGTCATAGTGTTATAGAACGGCCTTGGCCTGGTCGTAGTAGTTGGCACCCAGCGATGTTGACTGCGCTCTATCGATGTCGCTGGTGACGTCCCACAACGTGGTGCAGAGCCAACACTCGGCTAGGGCCAGCAGTTTAAACACGGCAGGAGTGGTTTTCCTTGGACTGCGAATGCCGGCGGACATCAGTCAGACGAGTCTGGTGCGCCCGTCTATGGGAACCCGGTGCTGAGGAACCAGGGAGGGGTGGCCATGGCATTACTCCTCATAAGCAGCAGCTCTGCTTGGCGAGGAGTCTCCAGACTGAAGAATCGCGAACGGTCGGCCTTTGGCAATGGAGCTGCTCCAATGTGTCGCTGGGTAGATCATGCGAGCCGAGACCTTTATACAGGGTGGTTCATTGATCGTGACAGGGCCAAATATATCAGGAAATAAGCGTCAAACGAAAAAACTACAAAGAACGAAACTTGTCTAGCTTGAAGGGGGTAATCAGATGTCTTTATGGTTGGCCCGCTAGATGGCGCTGCCATAGGTCAAACGGATATCGACTGCGTTTTTTTAAATAGGAACCCCCATTTTTTATTACATATTTGTGTAGTACGTAAATAAATATGAATGTTTTAGTTGGACCACTTTTTTCGCTTTGTGATAGATGGCGCTGTAATAGTCACATATGGCTCATAATTTTAGACGAACATTTGGTAACAGGTAGGTTCAAATGGTTCAAATGGCTCTGAGCACTATGGGACTTAACATGTATGGTCATCAATCCCCTAGAACTTAGAACTACTTAAACCTAACTAACCTAAGGACATCACACAACACCCAGTCATCACGAGGCAGAGAAAATCCCTGACCTCGCCGGGAATCGAACCCGGGAATCCGGGCGCGGGAAGCAAGAACGCTACCGCACGACCACGAGCTGCGGACAACAGGTAGGTTTTTTAAATTAAAATAGAGTATGTCGGTATTTTTGAACATTTTATTTCGGTTGTTCGAATGTGATACATGTACCTTTGTGCACTTATCATTTCTGAGAACGCATGCTGTTACAGCGTGATTACCTGAAAATACCACATACATGCATTAAATTCTCAAAATGATATCCGTCAGCCTCAATGCATTTGGCAATACGTGTAACGACATTCCTCCCAACAGCGAGTAGTTCGCCTTCCATAATGTTCGCACATGAATTGACAATGCGCTGACGCATGTTGTCAGGCGTTGTCGGTGGATCACGGTAGCAAATATCCTTCAACCTTCCCCACAGAAATAAATCCGGGGACGTCAGATCTGGTTCTTCGACGACCAATACACCTGCCATGAAATATGCTATTCAATACCGCTTCAACCGCATGCGAGCTATTTGCCGGACATCCATCATGTTGTAAGTAAATCGCCTTTCTGTCATACAGTGAAACATCTTGTAGTAACATCGGTAGAACATCACGTAGGAAATCAGCATACATTGCACCATTTAGATTGCCATCGATAAAATGGTGGCCGATTATCCTTCCTCCCATAATGCTACACCATACATTAACCCGCCAAGGTCGCTGATGTTCCACTTGGCGCAGCCATCGTGGATTTTCCGTTGCCTAGTAGTGCATATATGCCGATTTACGTCCCTAAATAGAACGCGTGTAAAAACCTCTGTCGTCGTCCCGTAATTTCTCTCATGCCCAGTCGCAGAACTGTACACGACGTTCGTAGTCATCGCCATGCAATTACTGGTGCATAGAAATATGGTACGGTTGCAATCGGTGTTGATGTAATATTCTAAACACCGACATTTTTTAGATTCCCTATTCCCGGGCAATTTGTATTCTACTGATGTGCGGATTAGCCACGACAGCAGCTAAAACACCTACTTGGGCATCATCATTTGTTGCAGGTCGTGGTTGACGTTTCACATGTGGCTGAACACCTCCTGTTTCCTTAAATAACGTAACTATCCGACGAACGGTCCGGACACTTGAATGATGTCGTGCAGAATACCGAGCAGCATACATAGCACACGCCCGTTGGGCATTTTGATCACAATAGCCATACATCAACACGATATCGACCTTTTCCGCAATTGGCAAATGGTCCATTTTAACACGGGTAATGTATCACGAAACAAATACCGTCCGCATTGGCGGAATGTTCCGTGATACCACGTACGTATACGTGTGTGACTATTACAGCGCCATCTGTCACAAAGCGAAAAAGGTGGTCCAACTAAAACATTCATATTTCTTTACCGATTACACGAATATGCAATAAAAACGGAGGTTCATATTTAAAAAAAACGCAGTTGATATCCGTTTGACCTATGGCAGCGCCATCTAGCGGGCCAACCATAGCGTCATCTGGATTCCCCCTTCAAGGTTGTAATATTGCTACATGAATTTGGTATGCTGACATCGGGTGCTAATAGTAGAATAAAAGCGGGTTACAAGCCGTGAGCTGTCTGGGGAGGTTAACCGTGCGTTTACTGGGCAACTGTTTCAGCCGGTAACTAGTCTAGGTTTACCACATTACCAATCAGACTAACATTGATTATAATCTTTTACAGTCATACAACAACCGGTAATATATATTTATAAAAGGAGAATTTAAATAAAAAGAAAGAAATCAGTTTATATTTGCAAATTTATTTTAAGATTGTTCATTGAAATTTCAGCATATTATACGTGGGTTATAACTGAGCTGGTGCGTTATTTACGATTGTGAAAATGTGAGATTGGAATCTTACAGAACACATAAAATATCGAGCCAAGATTGGGAGACTGGATACAACACTGCATTCATAAGACAACACACAAAGAACATTGAAACACATGCAAGAGAAAGTTAACCACAACCAACAGATTCAAATTATCAGTCAAAGAAATTACATTCGAAGCACAATCCTGTCCGTCATGTAATTACCACACACTGGTATACTAAATTCATATTAACTCTTTGTGAAATCTTCCCAAGAAGAATAGCTGAGGGCTACTTTGATGATTACACCACATGCTTCACGTGGTCAACTTGGTTTACAGAAAGCGTATAACTCCACAATAATTTAGATAATAAAAATAAATTAGATCGAAAAGCAAATTACAAAAGAAAAACCTCGAACTGGTTACTAACGTCTTACTGTTAACCAGATGGGTCAAACAGTTATATAAGCACGTGGTACTGGTCTCGCAAAGTACATCCCACGTGGGTTGAACATAAAGAAAAGTTGCTATATTAAAAATATTGTTAAGACGAGACGTTATAATCACACAAGCATTCGCATTTAAGATTGATCTTAGTTAGAGTTACTGACCAACACGTGGTTCCACTTTACTCACAAAGTAGTGACAAAGCAACTACTGGAAAATAATATGAACTTCACACGAGAATTACACTACGCTGCAATTTAAGATAACCTTAGATATCTTAGAGCTAAGCCCGAAATAAAAGTGATTAAATTCTCAGTTAGGCTGAACTTAACAAATCCATTGTCCTATGGACTTAGCAGACACGCGCTTAGCCGGAGATCTTACCATTTCAGACGCTCGCTACCGCCAGACTGCAACTGCCTACTGCCACACTGCAACTCCCCAACTGCCTACTGCTGGACCGCAACTGCCACTACCGAGCGTGCTTCCCTGAGGGTCGCTCACAAAGACAAACGGAAGGGGCCAGAGGGGCAGCTTCCTATACCAACATGACAAGGGACGGACCGGACCATACTAAGAATAGAAACCTCTTTGCTTTTAGGAACCGTAGCTACCTGTTCCAACGTTGGTCCTACTGTTCTCTAGCAGACAGCCTTGTCTGCTACCCTCAAGCATGCAACTACAAACACATTTGATCATTCATCCTCTCACACAGAAGGGAAGGGGGATGACAGTATCTTATCATATACAGTATATAAAAGAAAGCGGATGTAGGTTCCGTATGAGACTGTGTGACATGAATTACATATAAGAATTACATATTAACTGTGTTTTAAAGTGTAGTAGTGTGACAGATCGTTCTTGTTTACGTGTGAAAGTAACACGTTCCACTACTCAGTCTCCTCCCATTTAGAAGAGGAATTTATTCCATAAAAGACAACAAAATTTGAGAAATTAAACATGAAAGGAATCCAACAGAGACCTTTCATAACCCCAACGCTCCGGGAAAAGACTGTGCAGGGAATTTTCTGGCCATGCTAGGACATTCCCAAGCAGGCTTCTCACACCCTACTTAAACCAAAAGTGTAAAGAAAAAGGCAAAAGGTCACCAGCTACTTGCTAAAACACAATAATTTCAAACATCTTTACAATCTACCAATTTTAAAGAGAGAAAAAAAAACACAATCTGTGACACCTATTTAAAAGATCGTGTAGACCTAAATCGGTCAGCAAGTAAAAACAATGGTTCCTGTGTCATTAATATGAAAACAATTTCTGGTTGTTACCCTTATGGAGTTCACCAGTATTTGCTCATTGCAAGAGCCAACTGATCACAGGCAAATTTATGACTGTTTATTAACAAGCAAACTTTATGAAAATAGCAAAGGTGCCACAGCAATTAATTTACGAAACAAAATATCACAAATCTAATACATAACACAAGAACAAACATTGATCAATAAAACAGTACAATAGTCAACATCTAAAACAAAACACCCATAAATAAAACACCCGCAAAATACAAGAGTCAAAGTTTAAAAAAAATATAGAACACCTGCAAAATACAAGAGTCAGAGTTTATTAAACACCAATAAATCGAGTCCCTGCAAAACACACGAGTCAAAGTTTCTGTGACAGAAACACACGTATATGCATTGAATTAAGAACCGTATAATCACTGTTCACTGATACATTCACTAGTTCCACTGTTCCGTGGCACAATATAAGGGGAGGGGGAGGGGGTTCGTCGCCGCAGCTGTCAGTAGGGATTTTTTGTCCATCTGTTGCGTGCAATCCCGCCGTCTCTGCCCTCTCATGAAGTTTCTCTTGGTGGTCTGTGTCACGTACATCTCGATTTGGTTCCATGTTTGTGTTGTCAAGTTCGTGCGGTATCCTCAACTGACACGCCAGGTTGATATTCCTGGGCAAGGATGACACTTCAATGGCTCTTCTTTTGTGCCACCCTTAGCGACCAGAGAACATCGAACCATGATTTACTGTCGCTTGACAGTAGGCATCCGTCAGGAAATGTCGATAGGCGTCATTGATGTCTGCAAGTTTCTTTGGACAGTACCTGTCAAAAGGCTCCACGCCCCTTGTTTTGTTTCACCGCGGCCGTCTCGTCACGGTCGCGTGCGTGTGGTGCGTTGCCAGGAGATGGATTTCCGCGCGGTGGACCGCTCGCCCATCTCAGGTCATTCCCTTCAGGGGGGTCGCGCGGGGCGGCCGCCCATCAGCAGCAGGTACAAGGGAAAGTGTTTGCGGCGTCCTTTCTTTTGTTGTCGGCCGCGCTCCCGAAGTGGCCTGGCTGACAGCGTGTCCTGCTGGGAAACCCGCCAGTTTACCACTAGTCCGGCTGCTCCCGCTGTCTCTTAAGAGTTTTGCCGGTTCGCTTTCACGTTCTCAACTGCATTCACAGAAATTTTTCATCATCCTTATGTGATTACACAATGTCATACATAATACCACTTAGTATTGTCTTTCACAATTTTTAAGAACAAAGTGAGACTTAAATTTTATTTTTATTTTATTTTTTTTATAAAAAAATTAGATGAATCGACAATATAAAATAAAAGTTAAATGACTTGACAATGTAAAAAAAATAAAAGTTAAATGACTTTACAATGTAAAAAAAATAAAAATTAAATGAACTGACAACATAATATTTAAATCCACATCACTAATGTGGTTCACTTGTGTTTTAATAAATCAAATGCCACTTATTAATTCACTAAAATGAATAGGGTTATGCCTTGCGCAAGTATAGGTCAGGAGAGCATGGGGTTCACATGTTATTTACACACACACACATGCACACCTGTTGTCTATTCTACAAACTAACTACCCATAAACATGCATTACTCAAAATTCTACTTCTATCCACTACTAATTAATCCCACAAGTCACTTCAATGCTACTTCAACAAAGTGTTTACACCATTACAGCAATGTTCTAATTCGCCCTCTTCTTGACGCTCGCGGCATACGTCTTGTCACATGATAAATGGAGAAACTTTCCTTAAACATACACAGTAAAAAGAACAATGGTTATTTACACGCAAAAACATTTATATCAGTTCACACACCTGAAAAGAGACTCGCAATTATACATTTATCATACTCATATATTCACACATCAAACAGTAAGAAAATTTCATCTAAAAATTACATTATCACAAGAATTAATCACACAGATGGCTCTGAGAAGGTTAAATTATTTGCATTATACAGGTTATACTACTTTTCTTACCCATTTTGCTTCGATTTTGTTCCTTCTTTACGATACCTTTCGCTTCCAAATCATTTATTTCGCCTGTGGTGGTTATTCTGGACTCATTTCTCATGAATGGCAAAATTGTGGTCACCTCTATTCTGTAAAACAGTTTCATCTTTACATATTTGAACTTACAACAGACACAAAAGATCCGAATCCTCCTGTGGTTTAAATGACAAATGTTTTGCTTCATCCTTATTACCTTAAACCAAGCTTTCCTTCGTTCCCATAATCAAAATTATTTAATCATCCTCTACCTTCAAGAGGGAAACTTCCTCAGTACAAATCATATAAGCTGCAGTGCATCCCGCACCAGCGAAAACAGTAGGCTGTAATGCTCACAGCATCAGCAAAACACGTAAACGTCGCTTTTCTAGGACAAGTATTAACGCAGAATAATTTTTTTTAGACTTTGGCTCAACATCAATTAAGACTACAAAAAGGATCCATATTTCCGTTCCATTCTCCATTTGCTGAAAAACTGCTCGTATTTGACTACCACAATAATATTTCAGGGCCACGTAAATTGCACAAACCACAATTCTTCTTTCACCTTGAAGGGAATCAATATACTTACGAAATCCAAAGACAGCACTTTACGTACTCAGCTATAAAGAACAAAAAAAACATATATCATCAATATTAACATATCATCGCATATTGGGAAGCCAATGGTTAAACAATCGTATTATCGCATCCTGTTTTCAAGATTCCAAACTTACTCATTCCTTTCTCAGAGTTCTCCTATCTTAAAATATTCATACAGCACGCATACTATAATAAGAGATCCTCATTTATACTGACAGATATAGAATAGTAATAGATAGATAATAGCACTGAAAACAGAAAATCGGAAACAAGGCTACTAACAGCTGGGGACCTGGGTTTGCCAGACCCATAATACCCACAGATCGGATATTCCCCTGAGTTTTTGCACTAATTCAACACAGATCTTGCTTCTCTCAGGAGCGACTCCATTCAATTTACACACAAAAAAACATAAACAGCATTTCACTCGTTCACAAAGAAACCTTTTATCTTCACATTTGGAACCAACCTAAATCCTAATTGCACAAGGAAAGAAAAAAAATTAAAACATCACCTCAATCCATCACATAGAAACATCTTTATCATTATTTTTACTAACATATTATTCAAAATGCATACGTCACAAATTTAAACTAATCAATTGTTTCTCTTCACCGTCCTCTCTATTCCTCACTGTCCTCTCTACTCATTTGCCATGTCGCTCTCATTTGTTCCGATTTGGCGCCTTCTGGGCTGATCATTTGTCATTGCCGGTTTCGTTCATTTCCATTTACTGGATTATATCTAGGGTTGGCCGGCCGAATTTCAACATCATGTGGGGCTCCGCCTACAATCCTACTCCCACCGTGTTCATCGTAGTAACGATGCTGGTTGCCGTACCTGTTGCGTTCACGATCTTGTCCCCATCCTCTATCATTTCTGTTGTTCCACCGGTGTTCGTGAGTGTTACCCCTGTTTCTATACGGCCGGTCCCGCTTATTGTTCCGTTCGCGTCGCAACGACCAGTCACGCCGTTGATTAGTACTACGGCCACGACTGCGATCGCGCTGCTGTGCCCCGTAATAACTTTGTGCCTGATTAGGCGGGCATTCTGCTGTATTGTATTCCAACTCTTGGAGAAGTGTTTTAAACGTTTCCACGTCCTCTTTGCATCGTCCCGCAAGAATGACGTGGCGCAAGTGTATCGGCAGTTTGGTGATGCATATCCTAATTAGTTCCGCAGGCCCGTATGGGTCGTATAAATATTGATTTGCCTGCAGCATGTGGTCGAATAGGCGAGCAGGGCTGCCGAAACCAGACTGGTTCAAATTTGGCAGCATAATTATGCCATGTTTGACCCTATCTTGTGCCGCTTCCGACCAATAGGCGGAGAGAAAGGCTTGTCGAAACTCCCTAGTGGAGTTGCAGTGACGCGCTGCCGACCTCATGCGACTCGCCGGTTCGCCTTCCAAATAGCCACACATATACTCTATCTTATGTGAACTTGCCCAGTCGGGAGGAAGACAGAACTCAAATTGCTCGAGCCATGCTCGTGGATGTATGCCTTTTTGAGAATTTCGGAATATCTCAAACTTTCTTACCGTAAGGAAATGTTTGAAATCAAATCCCCGCATTTCCTCCTGGCGAGGCCCTTGTATGTTTCTATTTGTCTCATGTCTGCCTCTCAAATTACATTCTTCCCTGTCGTCAAAATCTCCCTCGTGGCCGGAGTCCCTCTCTGCACTGTTCGTACGGCTATTTTTAGTGCTATTGGCGAGTTCGGAATCACACGCCATGCGGTTTTCCAGATGCGCCACGCGTTCCTGTAATTCGCCTGTTACAGCTCTGTGTTGCCTGTTCACTTCGAATTGTCCCTTCTGAAATTTAAGAAGCGAACGCACTTCTTCGGTCTCTGCGGCCGCTACCGGTGTAGTATTGTTCTCGCTTTCCGTCAGCTTCATCGTGCCTACAATGTCCGCTAATGCCGCAATCTTATCATCTATTTGTCTCTTGTCCTCCGCCCCAGTCTGCTTCAATTGTTCAACCTGCTGTTCCAACGCGTGGATCGCTAAACTGTTGTCCGCTATTGTGTTGCTAACGGACGTGGGACAATGCGTCTCCACCTCTTGGACCCTCGAGAGTACCTGCTGGTGATCCCTTTGGCATTCTTCCCTCAGCTCTTGGAAATTCCTAAATAGCCGTTGTTCGCTTTCTTTAGATTCGGCCTCGCCACTCCGCTTGTTCTGTTCTAGGGCTTGCAGACGGTCATCGATTTGTTCAAATGTACGGCCTAATTCTTTCATGATATCACTTTTTATTTCACTTGCCATATTGTTTAGTCTTTGTGAGATATCATCCGATACTCTCTGCATCGACTTGTCGACTTTATTTGTCTGCTGGATCAGTTTTTCGTCTATTTGTTCGCCTAGCTCACGGATCGATTTTTCGGATGATTCCTTTTGTTCTCGGAACGATTTTTCTGATGATTCTTTTTGTTCTCGGAACGATTTTTCTGATTTCTGCGTCATTTGTTCGCCTAGCTCACGGATCGATTTTTCATATTTCTCTGCGTTTTCTTTATTTTGTTGCAATAAGGCTTTCATGAATTCTGCCAAATCAATGTGGTTAGTAGGAGGCAAACTAATTTCTGGCTCTGCTGTGAGCCCGTTTGTGCTGTTTTGCATTTCGTCTGAAGTATTCTCCATTGCATTTTCGGAACCGCCCAACGCGTTAACATTCGAAATCAAATTATCCCCTTGGTCCATGTTGCTTAAGTTGTTGGACCGCTTACTTTTAGCTTGGTTACGTGTTTGCATTAGTGCAATTTACACCCAGTACGCAACACACTAATCTCAATAAATGTGTCCCCCAAAAATCACGACAGTCACAAGAAAGATACCCAACCTAGTACGCACTTTTTCACACGCAAAACAAATTTTTATGTTTGATCGAAACAGTGGAATTTACAAGCGAGAGAAAAAAAAACACACACATATAAAACACACAAATATAGAAAACAGAACAAGACAAACAACTCAACGCCGCTCAACAACGCCGTGAATCTTTAGAAAGTCTCCTCAGAAACAACGCAGAAGTTGTTTGAGCGCTGTAGGGAAAAAAAATTAAGATTATACAACGCTTGCAATCTAACGTCTCAGAGATTCCAGAGTCTAGCGGAATCACAGAACAGGGTCGCCATGTGTAATATTGCTACATGAATTTGGTATGCTGACATCGGGTGCTAATAGCAGAATAAAAGCGGGTTACAAGCCGTGAGCTGTCTGGGGAGGTTAACCGTGCATTTACTGGGCAACTGTTTCAGCAGGTAACTAGTCTAGGTTTACCACATTACCAATCAGACTAACATTGATTATAATCTTTTACAGTCATACAACAACCGGTAATATATATTTATAAAAGGAGAATTTAAATAAAAAGAAAGAAATCAGTTTATATTTGCAAATTTATTTTAAGATTGTTCATTGAAATTTCAGCATATTATACGTGGGTTATAACTGAGCTGGTGCGTTATTTACGATTGTGAAAATGTGAGATTGGAATCTTACAGAACACATAAAATATCGAGCCAAGATTGGGAGACTGGATACAACACTGCATTCATAAGACAACACACAAAGAACATTGAAACACATGCAAGAGAAAGTTAACCACAACCAACAGATTCAAATTATCAGTCAAAGAAATTACATTCGAAGCACAATCCTGTCCGTCATGTAATTACCACACACTGGTATACTAAATTCATATTAACTCTTTGTGAAATCTTCCCAAGAAGAATAGCTGAGGGCTACTTTGATGATTACACCACATGCTTCACGTGGTCAACTTGGTTTACAGAAAGCGTATAACTCCACAATAATTTAGATAATAAAAATAAATTAGATCGAAAAGCAAATTACAAAAGAAAAACCTCGAACTGGTTACTAACGTCTTACTGTTAACCAGATGGGTCAAACAGTTATATAAGCACGTTGTACTGGTCTCGCAAAGTACATCCCACGTGGGTTGAACATAAAGAAAAGTTGCTATATTAAAAATATTGTTAAGACGAGACGTTATAATCACACAAGCATTCGCATTTAAGATTGATCTTAGTTAGAGTTACTGACCAACACGTGGTTCCACTTTACTCACAAAGTAGTGGCAAAGCAACTACTGGAAAATAATATGAACTTCACACGAGAATTACACTACGCTGCAATTTAGGATAACCTTAGATATCTTAGAGCTAAACCCGAAATAAAAGTGAATAATTCTCAGTTAGGCTGAACTTAACAAATCCATTGTCCTATGGACTTAGCAGACACGCGCTTAGCCGGAGATCTTACCATTTCAGACGCTCGCTACCGCCAGACTGCAACCGCCTACTGCCACACTGCAACTCCCCAACTGCCTACTGCTGGACCGCAACTGCCACTACCGAGCGTGCTTCCCTGAGGGTCGCTCACAAAGACAAACGGAAGGGGCCAGAGGGGCAGCTTCCTATACCAACATGACAAGGGACGGACCGGACCATACTAAGAATAGAAACCTCTTTGCTTTTAGGAACCGTAGCTACCTGTTCCAACGTTGGTCCTACTGTTCTCTAGCAGACAGCCTTGTCTGCTACCCTCAAGCATGCAACTACAAACACATTTGATCATTCATCCTCTCACACAGAAGGGAAGGGGGATGACAGTATCTTATCATATACAGTATATAAAAGAAAGCGGATGTAGGTTCCGTATGAGACTGTGTGACATGAATTACATATAAGAATTACATATTAACTGTGTTTTAAAGTGTAGTAGTGTGACAGATCGTTCTTGTTTACGTGTGAAAGTAACACGTTCCACTACTCAGTCTCCTCCCATTTAGAAGAGGAATTTATTCCATAAAAGACAACAAAATTTGAGAAATTAAACATGAAAGGAATCCAACAGAGACCTTTCAAGGTAGACGAGTTTCGTTCCTTGTAGTTTTTTCGTTTCATGCTTATTTCGTGAGATATTTGGCCCCGTCACTATCAATGGACCACCCTGTAGACGGACGGCACACATTAAATGTATGCGTAGTTGCGAATATGGACAACCACGAGCTGTAGAATGGAATAACGACCATGAAAATTTGTGCAGGACCGGAAGTCGAACCCGGAATTCCCGCTTATCACGAGCGGTCGGCTCACCATCTGGCTATACGTGCACAAATCACGGCCAGACCCAAACTTCCACATCTCGTCAACCTTGCGTCTGCGAATTGTACGTGAGTTGTGTGTAATCCCGTACAGGCGAGATATAATATAAAGCCGCTTGCCCGGTGTCAGTAGGTAAATACGAGATTGAAATTAATGATGCAAGATTCTACATCTACATCTACATTTACACTCCGCAAGCCACCCAACGGTGTGTGGCGGAGGGCACTTTACGTACCACTGTCATTACCTCCCTTTCCTGTTCCAGTCGCGTATGGTTCGCGGGAAGAACGACTGTCTGAAAGCCTCCGTGCGCTCTCTAATCTCTCTAATTTTACATTCGTGATCTCCTCGAGAGGTATAAGTAGGGGGAAGCAATATATTCGATACCTCATCCAGAAACGCACCCTCTCGAAACCTGGCGAGCAAGCTACACCGCGATGCAGAGCGCCTCTCTTGCAGAGTCTGCCACTTGAGTTTATTAAACATCTCCGTAACGCTATCACGGTTACCAAATAACCCTGTGATGAAACGCGCCGCTCTTCTTTGGATCTTCTCTATCTCCTCCGTCAACCCGATCTGGTACGGATCCCACACTGATGAGCAATACTCAAGTATAGGTCGAACGAGTGTTTTGTAAGCCACCTCCTTTGTTGATGGACTACATTTTCTAAGCACTCTCCCAATGAATCTCAACCTGGTACCCGCCTTACCAACAATTAATTTTATATGATCATTCCACTTCAAATCTTTCCGCACGCATACTCCCAGATATTTTACAGAAGTAACTGCTACCAGTGTTTGATCCCCTATCATATAATCATACAATAAAGGATCTTTGTTTCTATGTATTCGCAATACGTTACATTTGTCTATGTTAAGGGACAGTTGCCACTCCCTGCACCAAGTGCCTATCCGCTGCAGATCTTCCTGCATCTCGCTACAATTTTCTAATGCTGCAACTTCTCTGTATACTACAGCATCATCCGCGAAAAGCCACATGGAACTTCCGACACTATCTACTAGGTCATTTATATATATTGTGAAAAGCAATGGTCCCATAACACTCCCCTGTGGCACGCCAGAGGTTACTTTAACGTCTGTAGACGTCTCTCCATTGATAACAACATGCTGTGTTCTGTTTGCTAAAAACTCTTCAATCTAGCCACACAGCTGGTCTGATATTCCGTAGGCTCTTACTTTGTTTATAAGGTGACAGTGCGGAACTGTATCGAACGCCTTCCGGAAGTCAAGAAAAATAGCATCTACCTGGGAGCCTGTATCTAATATTTTCTGGGTCTCATGAACAAATAACGCGAGTTGGGTCTCACACGATCGCTGTTTCCGGAATCCATGTTGATTCCTACATAGTAGATTCTGGGTTTCCAAAAAAGACATGATACTCGAGCAAAAAACATGTTCTAAAACTCTACAACAGATCGACGTCAGAGATATAGGTCTATAGTTTTGCGCATCTGCTCGACGACCCTTCTTGAAGACTGGGACTACCTGTGCTCTTTTCCAATCATTTGGAACCCTCCGTTCCTCTAGAGACTTGCGGTACACGGCTGTTAGAAGGGGGGCAAGTTCTTTCGCGTACTCTGTGTAGAATCGAATTGGTATCCCGTCAGGTCCAGTGGACTTTCCTCTGTTGAGTGATTCCAGTTGCTTTTCTATTCCTTGGACACTTATTTCGATGTCAGCCATTTTTTCGTTTGTGCGAGGATTTAGAGAAGGAACTGCAGTGCGGTCTTCCTCTGTGAAACAGCTTTGGAAAAAGGTGTTTAGTATTTCAGCTTTACGCGTGTCATCCTCTGTTTCAATGCCATCATCATCCCGGAGTGTCTGGATATGCTGTTTCGAGCCACTTACTGATTTAACGTAAGACCAGAACTTCCTAGGATTTTCTGTCAAGTCGGTACATAGAATTTTACTTTCGAATTCACTGAACGCTTCTCGCATAGCCCTCCTTACGCTAACTTTGACATCGCTTAGCTTCTGTTTGTCTGAGAGGGTTTGGCTGCGTTTAAACTTGGAGTGAAGCTCTCTTTGCTTTCGCAGTAGTTTCCTTCGTTGTTGTACCACGGTGGGTTTTTCCCGTCCCTCACAGTTTTACTCGGCACGTGCCTGTCTAAAACGCATTTTACGATTGCCTTGAACTTTTTCCATAAACACTCAACATTGTCAGTGTCGGAACAGAAAGTTTTGTTTTGATCTGTTAGGTAGTCTGAAATCTGCCTTCTATTACTCTTGCCAAACAGATAAACCTTCCTCCCTTTTTTTATATTCCTATTAACTTCCATATTCAGGGATGCTGCAACGGCCTTATGATCACTGATTCCCTGTTCTGCACTTACAGAGTCGAAAAGTTCGGGTCTGTTTGTTATCAGTAGGTCCAAGATGTTATCTCCACGAGTCGGTTCTCTGTTTAATTGCTCGAGGTAATTTTCGGATAGTGCACTCAGTATAATGTCACTCGATGCTCTGTCCCTACCACCCGTCCTAAACATCTGAGTGTCCCAGTCTATATCTGGTAAATTGAAATCTCCACCTAAGACTATAACATGCTGAGGAAATTTATGTGAAATGTATTCCAAATTTTCTCTCAGATGTTCTGCCACTAACGCTGCTGAGTCGGGAGGTCGGTAAAAGGAGCCAATTATTAACCTAGCTCGGTTGTTGAGTGTAACCTCCACCCATAATAATTCACAGGAACTATCCACTTCTACTTCACTACAGGATAAACTACTACTAACAGCGGCGAACACTCCACCACCGGTTGCATGCAATCTATCCTTCCTAAATATCGTCTGTACCTTTGTAAAAATTTCGGCAGAATTTATCTCTGGCTTAACCCAGCTTTCTGTACCTATAACGATTTCAGCTTCGGTGCTTTCTATCAGCGCTTGAAGTTCCGGTACTTTACCAACCCAGCTTCGACAGTTGACAATTACAATACCGATTGCTGCTTGGTCCGCGCATGTCCTGACTTTGCCCCGCACCCGTTGAGGCTGTTGCCCTTTCTGTACTTGCCCAAGGCCATCTAACCTAAAAAACCGCCCAGCCCACGCCACACAACCCCTGCTACCCGTGTAGCCGCTTGTTGCGTGTAGTGGACTCCTGACCTATCCAGCGGAACCCGAAACCCCACCACCCTATGGCGCAAGTCGAGGAAACTGCAGCCCACATGGTCGCAGAACCGTCTCAGCCTCTGATTCAGACCCTCCACTCGGCTCTGTACCAAAGGTCCGCAGTCAGTCCTGTCGACGATGCTGCAGATGGTGAGCTCTGCTTTCATCCCGCTAGCGAGACTGTCAGTCTTCACCAAATCAGATAGCCGCCGGAAGCCAGAGAGGATTTCCTCCGATCCATAGCGACACACATCATTGGTGCCGACATGAGAGACCACCTGCAGATGGGTGCACCCTGTACCCTTCATGGCATCCGGAAGGACCCTTTCCACATCTGGAATGACTCCCCCCGGTATGCATACGGAGTGCACATTGGTTTTCTTCCCCTCTCTTGCTGCCATTTCTCTAAGGGGCCCCATTACGCACCTGACGTTGGAGCTCCCAACTACCAGTAAGCCCACCCTCTGCGACCGCCCGGATCTTGCAGACTGAGGGGCAACCTCTGGAACAGGACAAGCAGCCATGTCAGGCCGAAGATCAGTATAAGCCTGAGACAGAGCCTGAAACCGGTTCGTCAGACAAACTGGAGAGGCCTTCCGTTCAGCCCTCCGGAATGTCTTTCGCCCCCTGCCACATCTTGAGGCGACCTCCCACTCAACCACAGGTGAGGGATCAGCCTCAATGCGGGCAGTATCCCGGGCAACCACAGTCGTAGTCCGATCGGGGGATGCGTGGGACGAGCTGGCCGTCCGCGACAAACCCCCATCCGGACCCCCAAAGTGATGCCCATTGGCAACAGCCTCAAGCTGTGTGACAGAAGCCAACACTGCCTGAAGCTGGGAGCGAAGGGATGCCAACTCAGCCTGCATCCGAACACAGCAGTTGCAGTCCCTATCCATGCTAAAAACTGTTTTGCAAAGAACGTCTAAACTAATCTACAGAGAGCGCAAAAAATCGACAAAATTTAAACGGTTATTAAAATACAAGATTGCCTAGTAAATGCAGTAATGCTGCTACTTGCGCACTGCTGACGCACTGCTCGACAGCGGAAGGAGACTACGCGATTTTACACTATTCGGGTACTAAAACGCGATGCTACAACTCTCAAATACTATAATACGCCCGAAATTTATGTATCAAACAATGCAAGTACCAAAAACACGCAAAGAAATTAAGAATTAAACTATGTAACAAATGAGTGAGCAAGGAGTATACGACTTGCTGCTGCAGCTGCTTATCCAACGGCGGCAGGGAGTTCCTTTGGACATGCATGAATTTCTGAAGAAACTTTGCATTGTAGTTCAGAATAACACAGGCGCTGCAATATTGTCTTTGTAGCTAGGTCGCAAAACGGTATTGGGACCGGCACTGGAAGGTAATTGATTGGCGGTAGCGAAATAATGTCACAGGACTCGTGGTGACCGGTGGAGACTTGGAGAAAAACCAGCACTAAATTGTTTCTCTGTGTAGTCAATTGTTTTTGTGTAGTCAGTAGGCCAATCTTACTGAGCACTTTTGCTACTGGGCTGTCTGAAGGGCAATCAAATCGTCGGTGCCCGCCGTACGATACTACAGCTTCATTCGCTTGGAAGGTCTCTCGTAGCAAAAGTCTTTGTTTACAGTTTGCAGTTCTTGTTAGGTCACAAAGTTTTCCTTTCTAAATCTTTTTTTTCTTCTGCTCATGTATCTTTGGTTCCGAAATATACCATTGTAAAACGAAGATATCTGTTCAATGGACCCATTACCCACTGTTGGAAGAAGGGCGTTATTCCTGTTTGTCTCCGGTACGAAGCAGGTGCTGAGCAACCGGAGCCTGACTGAAGCAAACAGAGTGGGCAGTATCTTGAATAGTATATGGTTAGTTAGTGGATGCCGGCCGCGGTGGTCTCGCGGTTCTAGGCGCGCAGTCCGGAACCGCGCGACTGCTACGGTCGCAGGTTCGAATCCTGCCTCGGGCATGGATGTGTGTGATGTCCTTAGGTTAGTTAGGTTTAAATAGTTCTAAGTTCTAGGGGACTGATGACCTAAGATGTTAAGTCCCATAGTGCTCAGAGCAATTTTTTTAGTTAGTGGACTCGGCGAGTATATCGCAGCCTTCGCCTAGCAGGCCCGTACCAGTTATCCACACTGCTATCGTAGTAAGGAACAAGGAAACGGATAAGGCGATCACTTGACGAAAGATAGCAGACGGACGTTAATACTGAGAGCTCTAAATAACTCCATGTCAGTTCTCCTCAAACAAAGGCCAAAATTTGATAAATATTTCTTTTTATTAATGCGTCAATTGTCAGTTTATTTTATGCACTATCGAATAATTTCGTCAGCTGTGCGACAGTGAAGAAAGTAAACGGTTGAATGACCTTGGGAGTAGGGATGGAACCTTAAAGGAAGTACTGTAAGCGTCACAAAGGGAAGAATGTATGCGGAAGTTTCTATTCGCGGATTCTTCTCGCGTTAACAGCTTTATTTGAGAGTATTATTGCAGTTGTATCTAGTAAATAAGTTTTTTATGAATTGCATAATGGAACTCGAGGACAAAAGCTTGTATTGGGGAACCTAAGCTACACGTTGTGCAACGTCTAATCCCGACAGCAATTTAAATCACTGTCACAAAGATTATCACAACAATGAGAGGCCAGATGTGTATACGTTGTTGTTTTTATCTATTGTGTATATACGTATAAATGTACATAGGTTGCTAGAACTGTAGAGTTCTTCCCATTCATCAGGATCATACCTTTTTTCCCAAGAGCTAAATGAAAACTACATCAAGCGAATGCGATTTAGCTACTGGGGGACATTGGCCAGCATTATTGTTGGTCATAGATCGTTGTTCGTTAAGTACTCCTTTTTAAATCGCGCATTACACTTCCTCATCTCGTGACCTGCTCAACAGCGTGTCACAGGGTACCAGTCACGTAAACGCAACGTCATTACAAATGTAACAGAAAACTGAATTTTACTCTGATGTTCTAGTGCACGGAGAAGTTTCCCGAGCTAACGTAGCTCTTGCACTTGGTGGAGTTCACAGTAAACTAATGGAAACACCATTACTGTTTTGATAATTTACATTGTCCATAGAAGCGTGGAACATATCGAGTTGCTCATCTGGTATGCGTCACTGCGTCTCCCAATTTGAAGTACCATCACTGTCACGGCATTGAGCCACTAGTTCTCGCTGTGGACGGACGCAGGTGTGTGTCGTGTGCTGAGACCCGACGCATACTGTGAATTCGTGAAATGCCTGGCAGCCTTAGTCAGGTAATACAGCATGCTAGGGAGTGCTGTTACAGGGGCAGGAAAAAATATGGAAATGCAAGAGTGAACATACAAGCAGATGCTACCCAAGCCTGCAGGCTGCGCTGTTGTATGTGACTACGAACGTCACCTTTAAAATGTCATCACTAAGTTGCTAGGGTCTGTTATGGTCAAACCTGTGTTCATCTATATCTGTGTCTACGTACACACGCCGCATGCCACCGTGTGGTGCAAGGCGGATGATACTACGTACAACAACTAGTCATTTCCTCTGCTGTTCCACTCGCTAATAAAGTCGGGGGAAACGACTGTCTAACAGCTTCCGTACGAGCCTTAATTACTGGCACTTTATCTTAGTCCTCCTTAAGGGGAGGTTTACTATCCTTTGGTTCAAAAATTTGATTTTTTTTTTAAATTGCATTTTTGTATCCATAAAAGTGTTTAGAATCCACCCCTGAAACGATTTTTCTGAATACGGAAGGGAAATGTTTGTTATTCACAGGTGAACAAAAAATGCACCTGCCAGAAATCGGCCTTTTTCACGCACCAGTTTTTTTCTTTTGGAGGACGAGTAATTGTACCGGTGCTTGGGAGGACACACACACAATTCAAATGAACGTTTGAACGCGTGTGTTTTGAAGTTAGCCCCCAAGCATTTGCATTGTGGTGCGAAGACTGTGGAGATTGCGACTTTCCTGGCAGTGAGCAGCTTCAACGAAGGGTATTCAGTAATTCTGAAGACCATGACAACGATGGAAGTCACCCTGGGACTCCATTCGACGCAGTTCGGCAAGCATACGGACGACCACCAGATTAAAGCGGCCGAAAACCGCTTGTCACCGGCCGTACGAGCGGCTCTGGAGCAGCGCAGGGTGGCCCAGATCGTGCAGAACGCCCTCTATGAAGAAGAGAAAGGATTATTTTATGGCTCGGAATAGCAGATTGTACGTACGTTGGATAATATTGTATTTATATGTAGTCAAAACTTCAACCGCGTTTTTATCGCGCGGTATGGTAACTCCAAATTACTGAACCGATTGGAAGGATTCTTTGTTTCAGACAAAGCTAGCTAAATTCTCTAGGAGTAGTACCACTTTTATTCCGATCCATCAACTATAAATATTTTTACTTGGCCGACGAATTCGAAAAATCGATGAAAAAACCCTATTTTTCTCAAATGGCCGCCATTTTGTTTCCTATGGTCTTGGTAACTTAAGTGAGGTACAACTCCCAAAGAATCTTATATACTTCGCTAACGACAACTCAATTTTGATTTCAAACGAGCCGGCTGCCCTGTGACATACCGCGCGTGGAGGTCTACACCGAAATTTTGTTTCGTTCCGACGGCATTTCCGGCTTTGCTCTTCGACATTTCCGGTCGAAAAAATTCGTTTGTAGAGGAAATATTAATAAAAATTTTGACCCAATTTGACATTGATATCTGTAACATATTCCGAGAAAAAACTTTTCAAATAACATGCTTTCTTCGGGCCAAAGATAGTAATCCTCTTCTTAAGCGAAGTGTACGTTGGCAACAGTAGAATTGTTTTGCAGTCGGTCTCATATGCTGCTTCTCTAAATTTCGTCAATAGTACCTTGCATTGCCGTCTTCCCTTCAGGTATTCCCCATCTGAGTTCATGAAGCATGTCTGTAATACTTCCCTGCTGGTCGAACATACCGGTAACAAATCTACTTCGATCTATTTCATTAATCCGACGTGCCGGGGATCCCAAACACTCGGACAGTATTCAAAAGTCTCCTTTATGGTTCAAATGGCTCTAAACACTTTGGGACTTAACATCTGAGGTCATCAGTTCCCTAGCCTTAACACTACTTAAACCTAACTAACACATTTATGCCCGAGGCAGGATTCGAATCTGCGACCGTAGCAGCAGCGCGGTTCCGGACTGATGCGCCTGGAAACGCTCGGCCAGAGCAGCCGGTTCTCCTTTATGGATGGGCTACACGTTCTCAATATTCTCCCAATAAACCGATATAGAGCGTTCGGCTTCCCTTCTACCTACCCTACGTTCTAGTTTCATATCGCTTTCCAGCGTTATGCCTAGCTGTTTAATCGATGTGATTGTGTCAAGCAGGACCCTACTAACACTGTATTCGAACGTTAAGGGATTGTTTTTCCTACTCATTCGCATTCACACACATTTCTCTTCGTGAGGAGCAAGCTGCCATTCATCACACCAACAATAAATGTTATCTATGTCTTCTTCTTTATAGTCATTCAACAACGACAGCTTCCCGTACTCCACAGTGCCATCAGCAGCCATAAATTGCTGCTCTCTATTTCCGTCACTTCATGTGGGTATATTGAGAGTAAGAGGGGATCTATTACACGTCGATTGGTACACCTGGCGATACTCGTACCTCTGACGAACACACTGCATCAGGGATAACGGACTGAGTTCTACTGCTTCAAAGATCTTCGAATCACTCATCTGTCTAACAACCTAAATTTTATGCTAGGACCTTCGTCAGTAGTCTGCAGTGCAGTAATCGTGTCAAACGCTTTCTGGACATCTAGGTATACTAAATTTGCATATTGCTCTCCGTCCAATGTTTGTAGGATGTCACTGAAGAAAAGAGAAAGCTGAGTTTTGAGCGATAGACGCTTTCTAAATTCGTGCTCATTTGTCTCTCAAGCAAATTAACTACAATGGAACTCAGAACGTGTTCAAGAATTCTGCAGAAAACGGACAATTATATGTATCCGTTATTCTACGTTTCTTTTATGCAAGACTCATCTATTCTTTCTTTTTCAGTCGCTTGGGACTTCCCGCTGGGCGAGACATTCGTGGTAATTGCAGCCTTAGTAAGTGGCCAATGCCGCGGACAACTGTCTGAAAAATCGTATTGGGATTTTATCTGCACATGTCGAATTATTGATTTTCAGCTCTGTCAGGTGCTTCTCTACGACACATATGCCTATTTTGACGTTCTCCATGCGGGTCTCTCTGCGAGAGTCAAACGACGGTATGTTCTGACTGTTACCCCATGTGAATGATTTCTTAAACTTGAAATTTAACACCTCAGCTTTCCTTTTACCGTCTTCTATTGTCACCCGAAACTGGTTAAAGAGTGGTTAGAAGCCTTCAATCCGCTTAGTGTTCTTACATATGACCAGTGTTTTCTGGGCAAGATCTTTTACTAAGCAATGACGGTGCATTGATCTTCTTATGTAAGTACGAATTTCTGCTGCCTTTGTCTGTCAACAGCTGTTTCCTCGGCATTTCCCGAATTTGATTACTGAACCACAGAGGTTCCTTTCCAACCTTAATCCACTTACTTGGCACATACGTCTCCAGAGCGTGATTTAAAATCAGTTGATATTTGGCCCTTCATTTCTCTACGTCAGAGGTATTAAAGTTAAATGAAGTCATTTCACTGTCCAAATGTGGTGGATCTACCTTTTAGAGCACAAATATTCTGCTAGCCTTCTTGACGGATTTATTATCTTCAGTACTCATAATCCGTATGATATCATGATCACTAATCCCTGTCTGTATACTGACACTGTGGGAAAGATCAGACCTGTTTGTAGCTACGACGTGTCAAATTATATGGTACTTTACAAGTCTGTGTCAGTACCACCTGCAGTGAATTCATAGATGTCCCAGTCTATGCTCAGTAGTTTAAATTCGCCACCAAATAATATTTCTCCATTTGGGGATTGTGCGGTACTGGGTGTGGACTTTCCTTGAATGTTTGTACATTGGTTACGGCGGAATTTGCTGGCCGACAAAAACATTCGACAGTTATCTTGAGTACAACTAGGCATATTAGACGTGTCCAGATAGCTTCACAGTCAGACAGAATTTCGACCTCGATAGACGCAATATTCTTTTTGACAGCAATGAATACTCCCACTTCTATGGCATTGAATCTGTGTTCTCGAACCCCTTTCCATCCCTCGTTAAATATTTCGGAGCTTTCTACCGCGGGTGTCAGCCACGTGACAACATTTATAGAGGGCTTTAAGTTCAGCACCTTTGATACGGTACTGTTAAAATTTTAACATCAAATTAGCTTCTTCCGTTGTGTAGTGCACCCCTATAACGCAAGTCCAGGTATCTGCAACTATGAGCGTTATAGAATCGTCGGTTGAGACCCTCCAACCCTCTCCAAACCAAAGGACACCGATCGAATCTCGCCACAAGGCCGAAAATTGTGAGCTCTGCTTGTACCCCTCGAGCGAGGTCATCAGCCGCCACCATTTCCGCCAGCCTATTGTAGGAACCGAGGATGTCCTCAGAACCCAAGCAACAGGTTTCACTGGTGCTGTCATTAGCAACATAATGCTGATTGCAGCATCCTTTCCCATCGATAGCCTCAGGCAGGGCCTCCTCCACGTCTCGAATGAGGCCCGCGCGGTAGACGCACCGAGCGTACATAGAATTCTTTTTCATTCCTGGACGCTATCTCCCTAACGGGCTCTATAACGCTCCCGACAAGTAGCAAACCCCTTCTACCTTATGCTTCCTCGGAGCCTGCAGAAGAAGCTGTCATCTGTCTACTCACAGAGTAAGCAGGCGAGGCCAGACTGTCGCGCTCCACATTGACATTCCACCTCGAGCTGAGCCACGATGTAATAACCCACCACTCACTCTGGTCGGGTACGCTAGAAGGTGCCACTACAGCAGAGCCCGTGTGCGAAACAAGCTATAGTTGAAGTGTCCCACGCGACGCGCCGCTTTCTCAGTTGCCGCCAAACCCTGAGGCGGCAGCCTGCAGATGGCAGACCGCGACCGTAAGCGAACTGAGGCCGGCTCCTCCTGCGTCCGCAGGTAGCACGCATACGTTATTATCCATCCTTCTACTACTCAGCTGAGAATCAAACGATGAAAACAAGAAGGAACTGCTAAACACGTGACTCGCTGGTCTCCTGGTGCTTGACCAACAGAGGATGACGGTTGACTGAGCTGTGGTCAAAGGTTACCGTCCATCCAAAACAAAGAAACGACCACTGTGCCACAGACCACGTGAATGTACACGTCCCAGCTAATAAAACACGAGATTGTACGTCTTAAACACAAAACTACGCAATAAATTGAAGAATAAACCGTGAAAGTACGTAAAAACACTCAAAGAATTTCACAATTAAACTGAGAAAAAAACAGAAGTGCTAAATATACTACTTGCTAATCTCCTGGTGATTCAGCAACGAAGGATGATGGCTCATTGGCTGTGGTCAACGGCTACTGCCCCTCGAAAGCAAACAAAAACCTACAGCGGAACATATAACGCGAATGTACACTTCGCCTTTTCTAAAACACGAAACTCTAACCAGTCATATAGAAAACTGTGCAATTAATTGAAGAATTAAACTTTGTATGCAAGGATTTTAAGAATTAAACTGAGAACCTGACGGCTGACTGTGTAATTACTATGTGTGTAGGTGTAAAAATGTTATATCGGAGCTAAGTGAATTCGAACGTGAGCAAATTGTTAGTGCTCGTGTGGCAGTTGCTTCTGTAAGCAAGATAATCAACGTGTCTGGTGTTTCAACAGACACCGTAATGAAGACTTAAACCGCATACAGGGAAAGAAAAAAGCATCCTCTTAGTCACAAGTCGGAAGAAAGTGTTTTGACTTATCGTAAAAGACAGTCACTGAACGGTACTGTTGCGAAAAATAAGAAGACGACAATTGCAAAAGTCACTGCAGAGCTATATATTTCAACCGCGAACTTTGCCGGTACTGAAACAACACGATGTGGATTACAGGAGGAGAAAATGGCAGAGTGAATTGGAATTCCAGAACCATTCATCATTGTTACAAATGCCCGTAACAGGAATATGTGTGCCGAAGCAATAAAACGTGAACAATGGAGCAATGGAAGAATATAATTTTGGAGGATGGGTCTTGTTTCACTGTTTCGAACTTCTGCCAAATTTATGTCCCAAGAGTGAAACATGAAGGTGTGTGTGTGTGGGGGGGGGGGGGGGGGCGGTGATGATATGGGCAGCCATATCCAGGATTTCATGAGCCCTATGGTCACCATGCAAGATGATATTATTGCTAAGAATTATTTGACCATTGTGGTCTGTCAGGTACTTCCCGTAGAGCAGTGGTTATACCTCGTTGGTGATGCTGTATTTCAAGACGGAAGAGTCCCTGTTGAGACAGCTGGAATCGTTGAGGATTGGTTTTGTGACACGAGAATGAAATGTTGATCTGTTCTGGCGACTAAAGCCTCCTCATCTCAATATTAGTGAGCATTTGTGGTCTCCCATGGAGAGAAGCGTGCGTGATAGCTAACACTTCCATCACCATTAAAACATGCCACCAATTTGGAGGAGGAATTACACTATGTGATCCAAAGTATCCCGACATCTGGCTGAAAATGACTTACAATCTCGCCATCTGTAATGCTGGAATTCAGTATGGTGTTGCCTCAAACTTAGCCTTAATGACAGCCTCCACTCTAGCAGGTATACGTTCAAATAGATGCTGGAAGGTTTCTTGGGGAATGGCAGCCAATTCTTCACGGAGTGCTGCACTGAGGAGAGGTATCGATGTTGGTCGGTGACACATGGCACGAAGTCGACGTTCCAAAATACCTCAAAGGTTTTCTACAGGATTCAGGTCAGGACTCTGTGCAGGCCAGTCCATTTCAGGTATGTTGCTGTCGTGTAACCACTATACCATAGGCCGTGCAATATGAACAGGTGCTCGATCGTGTTGAAAGAAGCAATCACCATCCCCGAATTGCTCTTCATCAGTGGGATGCAAGAAGGTGCTTAAACCACCAATGTAGGCTTTTGCTGTGATAGTGATACGCAAAACACAAGAGATGAAAGCACCATCCATGAAGACACGACCATTTCAAAACACCACCGCCTCCGAATTTTAATACCCACACCCTGTCATCGGATCGCCACATTGTGTATCGTGATTCTTCACTACACACAACGTTTTTCCACTGTTTAATCGTCCAATGTTTACGCTCTTTACACTAAGAGAGGAGTCGTTTGGCATTTACCGGCGTCGTGTGTGTCTTATGCGCTCGACCATGAAATCCAAGTTTTCTCACCTCCAGCCTAACTGTGGATCGTGATGCAGTTTGGAAAGCCTGTGTGAAAGTCTGGGTAGATGTCTGCCTATTATAACTTAAGACCCACTTCAACTGTCGGCGGTCTCTGTCAGTCAACAGTCGAGGTCGGCCTGTACGCTTTTGTGCTGTACGTGTCCCTTCATGTTCCCACTTCACTATCACATCGGAAACAGTGGACCTAGGGATGTTTAGGAGTGTGGAAATCTCACGTACAGCCGTATGACACAAGAGACAAACAATCACCTGACCATATTCGAAGTCCGTGAGTTCCGCAGAACGCCCCATTCTCCTCTCTCACGATGTCTGATGACTACTGAGGTCTTTGGTATGGAGTACCTGGCAATAGTTGGCAGCACAATGCACCTAATACGAAAAACATGTGTTTCCTGGGGTGTCCGCATACTTTTGATTACGTAGCATATGTAAGATTTCCTTGAACACCATACATTAGCTGCATTTATGCATTCCAAGACAACTGCATGCCGTATTGGGCATGGTAATGTGTGGAGCCTTCGAGCCCATATTTTTGTCCACCCCTCTGACTTTCTGAACATATTTTTGTCCACCCCTCTGAATTTCTGAATACATGCATTTGATCTTTTAACATGTGACGATGCAGTTGGAAAGGAGAGTGAATAGTTCAGCGAAAGGTGTGTTTTTATTTATGTCTGAAGGAAAATTAATACGAGCAAACTGATTTTAGACCGATGTTAACTAGAGCATTCTGAAGCGGCACTGACTTTGCTGCTTAGCTAACGTTGGCGGCAGTATTGCTCACAGCCCAATATCCTTACGGTACAGGAGAAGTACTTCAACCTTATCTTCGATCGTGCACTCTTTACTAACGCAAACCTTCAAATGGAGACGGGTTACTGAAAGATACGGTACATTTCTTGTGTTTCCATTTGCCTTTATTGTCAACTCCAGTAACTAGAATAGGTTTTTTAATGTTACTCTTAAAATATTTAGCATTATTAATTAGTAAACATTTTTCGACTTACAATGATTCCAATTGTGAAGGAGTGTCTGACAATGTTCTAACGTACGGAGAATGGTTGAAGCGACATAATCTAACACTGATGTTTCGGAACCAACAAAAAAACATGGATTCGTTTCATAAAATACATTTGATACCCGCAATTCGGTGATTAATAAGGTTACGATATCACGGTGTTCACTAATTTATGGCTCGGAATGTTTATTTGTCAAAATGAAAATAGATTACCAACATCTTATGCGTATAAAACAGTAACTGAAGTGAAATATAGGAGGAGATTAGAAAATTTCCGTTCGAAGGCAACACCCCTTGCCTACACTTCGGTGTTTATGTACTCGCATCCGAGTCGCGTTGTGTTGTATTGACGCTGCAGCAACGTTCGAAAGCGGAATCTTTCGATCGATCCTTGTAAGTAACTCACATTATATGTCGGATTCGAGGAAGAAACACTTCTCGGGGAACTCGACGGCCTCCTCTGATTCAACCTTATTTAGTCGGAGCAACCACTCGCAGGTCAGCAACATGTTTTACATAAACTGAACAGCAGCGTTTGTCAGTAATCGTTAATTATTACTTCTGTAGAGAGCACAGCAAACTATGTTCCCACACAATGAGTCATATTGGGAAAAGTGGCCTCTTGTTCTTATACTGAGGCGATAAGCTGTCTTCCCTCATTTTCCAGAAACACACGAAATAGTTCACGTCATTCTTTCATAAACTGTACACGGGTGTAATACGTCACACGATGAACAAATGCAAAACCTACTTTCAACGCTGTTAACCACCACTCCACGAGATTACTGTCTAAGGTTATGAGCTTTCTAATGTATTCATCAGCATACGTGTAATAACATAAGTATAATGTAATAACATATTTCAATCAAGACGCTGTATCTACAGTATTGCAGAGGTAAATACAAGAGTAGCGCTGAACCAACTGTACTGCAAAGCTTAATACTTGAAACTGTGTTGGTGGGAAAATAAGTTCACCTCAGCGCTTCGTTAGCCCTGTAGGGTGATACATAATGACCTTCTGGCAATGTAATTGGTGAATACTGATGGTTCTTACTGACTGCTTTCCGAACTACAGCATTCGTCCTTGATAACGGAGGGTGGTACTCAGTGTCGACAAAACCTTAATCATTCGTTTAACACGCCACCAGCTGTGAGGCACAGCGAACTGTACGTTGAACTTCTCATCTTCAATGCTCTTCATCATCTTTATTTCTGAAAGCACAGGAGAGAGGTACGCAAGTTACACAGAGAACTGGCAGCTCAACCTGCTTCAGTCTTCTAAGATCTTAGGAGTCTTATAAATTGGAACTTATGCATCAAAACTACAGATATACTCTGGTGCCAGCTGTAAGCTGCCGATTCATATAGTTGTCGTTGGCGCGCTCCCTAGAGAAGTTAAACTCATGCTCATAAATTAAGGGTAACTAAAGAATGTGGTGCCACACAACGTGGCACTACACACAACTGGCACTAATAGCATAGGCACATAGGGAACACACATGACACAGAACCGTAAGTCCACGGTATTGGTGATAAGTTGAGTTAATCGTCCCGAAACAAATGTGCTACAAAACGCCACTGTTTCCTGCGCACGTACCCCAACATCAATATGGGATATGATCAACATGCACACGTACACAGACCGTACAACGGGTTGCCATACTCTAGATCAGGTGGTCGAGCAGCTGCTGGGGTGTAGCCTCCCATTCTTGCAGCAGTCCCTGTCGGAACTCCTGAAGTGTCCTAGGGGTTTGAAGACGTGCAGCGATACGTCGACCGAGAGCATCCCAGACTTGCTCGATAGGGTTTAGGTCTGGAGAACAAGCAGGCCCCTCCATTCACCTGATATCTTCTGTTTCGAGGTCCTCCTCGACGTTGACAGCTCGGTGGGGCCGTGCGTTATCATCCATCAGGAGGAAGGTGGGACTCACTGCAACCCTGAAAAGGCGGACATACTGCTGCAAAATGACGTCCCGATACACCTGACCTGTTACAGTTCCTCTGTCAAAGACATGCAGGGGTGTACATGCACCAATCATAATCCCACCCCATATCATCAAACCACGACCTCCATACAAGGACATTAAGGGGTTGGTATCTGGTTCCTGGTTCACCCCAGATGAAAGACAGGCGAGAATCAGTGTTCATACTATACCTGGACTCGTCCGTGAACATAACCTGGGACCACTGTTCCAATGACCATGTACTGAGTTCTTGACAACAGGCTTTATGGGTTCTCCTGTGACCAGGGGTCAGTGGAATGCACCTTGCAGGTCTCCGGGTGAATAAACCATGTCTGTTCAGTCGTCTGTAGACTGCGTGTCTGGAGACAACTGTTTCAGTGGCTGCGGTAAGGCTACCTGCAGTACTCCATGGCCGCCTGCGGGCACTGATTGTGAGATATCGGTATTCATGTGGTGTTGTACACTGTAGACGTCTCGTACTGTAGCAGCTGGACACGTTTCCTGTCTGCCGTAATCCTGAGATCACACTTGGTGGCACACGGAGGGCCCGAGCTACGACCTGCTGTGTTTGACCAGCCTCCAGTCGCCCTAGTATTCTACCACTCATAACGTCGTCAATATGTGTTCTTTGAGCCATTTTCTACACAAAGTCACCATTAGCACGTCTGATACCGTCTGCACACGTACTCGCTGCACCGCACTCTGACATGCACCAACACACCTCTGCGTATGTGAACTGCTGCCAGCGCCACCATACGACGACCGCAGGCCAAATGCAACGCATGGTCATACCGCGAGGTGATTTAAACCCGCAAACCGCCCACCAGAGCGTTGTTTCACGATGTATCAGCATTATCCTTAATTTATGAGCATGAGTTTAGATAATTTATTCGCTCGCTCTTCACACAAGGTGCCTAAAACCAAGACAATAATAATGTAGCAACAAAAAAGTTTTTAAGTTCTCTGCTTCAACATGAGCAATTCATTTCAACAGTGTGGCGTGATATTTGTCAGGATGTCTCCGCATCTACGACCTTCGCCTTTAACAGCTTTCGGTGAACTCTGACGTCAAATACCACAGAAATTAATACAGGAATTTCATACTTCCTCCAAGCGCGTGCGACGAGTTTGTGTATCGTCTTTCATCCGGTGGATGGAACACAGAACACATCTGAAACTGGAATGAAAACTTTTATCCTAATCGTAAATGAAGAAGTACCCCAAAATTTAATTAATGTGCGTGTAAAAGTTACACTCTTGTATAAGCAGATGGCTCCTTTAAAAGTAAAATTTTTGTGTTTTTGTGCGTATGTAAATATTCACTCCCAAGTTTCTATCCTAATTTGTCTAGAAAATACAGACTTCAGACTTTGGATGGATCTGTTTGAAACACTCGGCAAGTACAAGGAATACTGTCGATATGTTTCAAAAGTTACCTTTATTTCTCGCAATAGGACCAGTGTCCTGAATTTTAAACTTACACATATTCCAAAAGAAATGAAAGAATCCATCGCTATTGTGTTCAAACGGTTGTAAATAATTTTTTAAAACGCGTGATAAACTGAAATTTCTCTCCAGAGATTTACGACGCTGTAAAGACCCAGGCATCGTTTTTGCGTTATGTATGCTTTCACTTAGAGCAGAAGATTTTGGTGCTATACCATTGTGTGCGTAAAGCTTCGGAGTATCTAGAATGTCGTTTATGTACCTGACACTTTTATGACATATGATCAATGTTTCTACCCGAATATCGACGATAAAATATTGGTGCTCCAATTTTTCTATCTATATTGCATCAAATAAAATTAACCAGACCAGAAATTTGATCGCATTTCTTGTAACAACTTTCAAATGTGGAAACACAGATGAAAAGATTGGATTTGTGATTTTCTGCTACCAATCCAACTGATACATTATACCAGCTTACAGTTTGGTCTTCATGTGTCGCAGTAGGTCTAATGAAACTGATACTTTCGAAATTTAAAAGTCGATAGTTCTTTCAAAAGGCAACTGTGCACTACATTACAAAATAAGTCTACTTTCAAGTCACAAAAATTACAGCGCAACATACACCTTTTTTCTATATTCAAAAGACATGGCCATGAAACCATTTCCACAATGATGATAAGTTCTCCCTATGAATATTCATAAACATATATTTACAATGATTTTACCTTCCAGGTGTCTTCTCTGTACCGTCAAATTCATGTTTATTATTGATGCTTAAAGTCTCCTCTTATTGGGAAGTAGTGGGGTGCCATTTCAATCCAGAAATCCACGAGGTTTTTATTTAGTTAGCTTTAATCACTTTAACTCAATGCTGGGCTAGATTCTGTACCAAGTTGATGGCAAAATTACTTTCCCGTCGATTCCATTTAGTGTTCAAGTTCTCTAAAACGACAGCTACGACACAGTTTTTTAACCTTCCTTCGTCCTTTTTGTAGACCCTTATTTATATTTCCAGTTACATTAGACTTGTTGACGTTTCCGTGAGCACCGTGGAAGCTAATTTTTTAGTTGTTGATCAGAGAAAACAGACGTTGACCGTCGCATACTTGTTTCTTTGTACTCTCCTCAACTGTCGATCTACACGCATAGGTTTTGTGTGCACAAACTGTGAAATGGAGAAATTACACGGAACGAAATTAACTGTGGCATTAGTTGACGTATATTACTAAGCTTTTCCTTTCACCTTAACATAGCTGCCTGCAGAGGGAGGGGCGACAACGGGGGTGTTTGTCTCTCCCTGGAATCTTTCGCCTGTAGCCAGATTTGTAGTACAAGTTTATTACGTCTTCTCATCCGATTTGTAAATGGTGGCATTCACTTTTATCGGCTACACTCTTGTTCTGAAATTACAAAACTTGCTCTGGAAACGAATGTTGCTCCAAATCTAACAATGTGTTATAAGGTACCTGTGGCCATACAAATATACTGCACTGAAGTTGCAAAGCGTTTCAGTACTGTGCTTAGTCGTCTGTCGGTCACGTTATTACCTTACCACACACCAATCATCAGTAAGTGAAATCAACTTAAGCAGAAGCATTATCAAAAGCCGGTTACAACTTAAATAAATTTTCAAGCAAAAGGTATTGGAAACTAACAGAAACTTTCATTTTCCAGACAGATAAAATTGTTAAGACGTTAACGAAATTCACTTAACTTCCAGTTATACCATGCTGCACGATAAAATGAATTCATCTGTTTCACAAGTCAGTGCACGATCGAGGTTCACACGTTGTAAGACTAGTTTTAAAAATACGTAGAAATTAACTTGCCATAAAATTCTGTGACCCAAGAACAACAATATAGTCCAAGAACGTATCGCCTTGGTAACACGTGGCTGCCCAGCACGTCGCTAGCTCCAGCAAATTGCAATTAATTTGAAGATGGCCTACTATACGTGTCGAAACCGGTCTTTTTGCGATTGTGAGTGTTTCTTCATAATCAATAATCACAAGTAATATCGCTGGTACCCATAACCTTGTTACTTAAAATCACAAATACTCTTAGCTTTAGTACAATAAAGCTCGAAATATATACAAATTCTGTCTGTACAATATAGAGAAAACTGTTTATGGCCGTCTTTACGTGATTATAAGAATTAGACACTAGGCTGAAGACTGACCAAAACAAAATCACGTGTTTCAAGGAACACTATCCTCTAGGATTACCACAAAAGTTTCATAGAATGTCTAGAAATTATTTCCCGCGATACCGCTAAACTTTCGTTTAGCCAATGTAGCATTACGTGTCTGATAGCAGCAAAACAATACAATAAAAATTTCTACATAAATTATGTTTCTTTTTCTCAATGTTCATCGATTTATTTCTTCTTTGGGGGGTCATCCGACTGGTTTCATGAGGCCCACGACGAATTGCTCTCCTGCACCAATCACTTCATCTCACAGTAGCACTTGCAACATAACTCCTCAATTATTTGCTGGGTCTATTACAATCTCTGTCTTCTTCTACAGGTTTTGCCGTCCACTAGTCCCTCTTGTACTATGGAAGTCATTTCCTCATGTCTTAACGGATGTCCTATCATACTGTCCCTTCTCCTTACCAGTGTTTTCCACATATTCCCTTCCTCTCCTACTCTGGGCAGAAGCTCCTCTTTCCTATCATATCAGTCCACCTAATTTTCAACGTTGTTCTGTAGCACCACATCTCAAATGCTTCGATTCTGTCCTGTTCCGGTTTCTCCACAGTCCATGTTTGATACCATACAATGCTGTATTTCATACGTACATAATCAGAAATTTCTTCCTCAAATTAAAGCCTATGTTTCATACAGGTAGACTTCACCTGTCCAAGAAAGCCCTTTTTGCCAGCGCTAGAGTTCATTTGATGTCACCATTACTCCGTTCATCATTGGTTATTTTACTGCCTACCTAGCAGAATTCCTCATTCCTCATCTTATCAGTCCACCTAAGTTTCAACGTTGTTCTGTAGCACCACATCTCAAATGCTCCGATCCTCTCCTGTTCCGGATATCCATCAATCCTGATACTAAGTTTCTCGTTTTTCTCATTTCTGCTACTTCTCATTACCTTTATATGTCGTCGATTTACTTTCAATATATGTTCTGCTCCCATTATATTGTTCATTTCATTCTGCAGATCACGTAATTCTTCTTCACTTTCACTCAGGATAACAATGTCAGTAATGAATCGTATCATTGACATCCTTTCACACAGAATTTTAATTCCACTCGTAAATCATTATTTTATTTCCGTCATTGCTTTTTCGATGTACAAATTGAACAGTAGGGGCGAAAGACTACACCCCTGTCTTACACCCATTTTCACCAGAGCACTTCCTTCTTGGTCGTCCACTCTTATTATTCCCTCTTGGCTCTTGTACACATTGTATATTTCCCCTTCTCCCCCTATGCCTTACCCCTATTTTCCTCAGGATTTTGAACATCTTGTACCATATTACATGTCGAACGCTTTTTCCAGGTCGAAAATTCCTACGAACCTGTCTTATTTTTTCTTTGGTCTTGCTTCCATTATCAACCGCAATGCTAGCATTGCCTCTGATGTCACTTTACCTTTTCTATAGTCAAACTTATCGTCATCTAGCACATCCTCAGTTTTCTTTTCCATTTTTCTGTATAGTATGAAACGTCCCCTTAAAAAAATTATTGAATTACTGTTCTGATAAATCTCTTACACTCTTTGATTTTCAAACAGCTGAGTAGAACTGAACGTAATCAGACCTTTCGCTCTTTACCTACTCTGATCAACACTAAACTGACAGCCAATATTTTTAGCGCAACGGAATCTGACTTTCAATAATCCCTACAAAAGAATGGCCCTGACTAAAATTAACCTATACCTTTCAGAAATCACTTACCTCACAAAAATCTTCGTTACTCAAGCTACTGCAATACAGCGAGCGCCACTACTGCCAGCTAAATAAAAGATTCAAACTACTGAAGGCACTAACTACTGATAGGCATAGTTAGCAAATGAAAGATTTTGATAGAGAACAAACAATCTATTTACCTTAATAGTGTTCAAAAGTCATAATATATATAGCAGTTCATGACATCCATTCATACAAATGTACTGTTTCTGATGGACACACGTCCAGATCATCCGCTCTCAAACATCCGCCATCTCACTTCCCCACATCCACAACTGCTGGCGACTCACTTCCAACTGCGCAACGCTACGTGCTGTTAACACCCAGCTGTCCAACAATACAATGGCAGACAACAATGCAAAACAGCCACATGCTGCACACAGCACAGCCAGTGATTTTCATATATAGCGCTACGTGGTGTTACCAATAAAAAAACCTAAACAGCCTACTTACATAGCCCCCAAGCACCCCACAAAAAATTTTACAAATTGTTTTTGGCACTGGCCAACAATGATTTGATAAAATTTTTCATAATTACAATAACAAAGAAATCAAATGCACACACTTATCGACACAATGTTGGTCAAAAGCTAAAATTTTCTCACACTCCATAAAGACAGTCCTGATCGTTCATCACAGTAAAATTGCAGTGTTTTTCTCAAAGTCTGAGCAGTAAAAGAGAATGCACACGGAACTAGTGGTTTTCCATGCAGTCTTCATGAAGTAGTGTTGTCCGTCCAACGGAAAGACAGTGCTGACTCTTGACATGCAGACAAGTAATGGGCCACAACAGAGCAAACCCACAGCAGAGTCAGTCGAAGTTCAGAAGAATATTGGTGGGTAGGTCATCAAAGAGTAGACCCACTGTAGTCCTGGTAGAGATTACTGTATTGGTGGGCCACCAGAGGTGCAGACCCAATGCATTCCTTGTAGAAATAATGGTATTGGTGGACCATCAAAGATTCAGACCCACTGTAGTCCTTGTAGAGATGGCCAGCAGCCATCTTCTGTGACTGTGCAGGTGCCCAATCACCATCGAAGAGTCTTGCGGACAATATAGCAAGTCCATAAACCACCACTTGTGTATTCACAAAACTTTGGAATGTCCTTAGAACCAGCAATGTTCTTAACCAGTCCTTTGCTGAATTATCAACACATGTGCAAGCACTAACAGTCCTCTTTTTTTCACATATTGTGCATATACTATGACCAACAGAAATGTGTGCAGTGAAATGTAACTTAATTTGATTATAAATTTACAACATAAGAATACAATTACAAAGGTACAAAATACATCATTAAGGAACATAATAGTACAGATAACATTTGTAGTAATACAGGCTGTACAAAAGAATAGAAATAAACATGTGCATCAGTGTTACAGGAATTATGACATAAGTAAATATATAAAATAGTTTTCGAAACATTAATTTTATACATGAGCATTAAAGCAAAACAGTATAAATAATGTGTAAACATCTTTACAAAGTAAATAACATACTATTAGAAAAATTCTACAACATAACTCTCATCAGCTAGACACATGAAGATAGGAAAAACACAAATACAGAAGGGTACACAAACACATAGCGGAATAATACAAAAGGAAATGACAGGGTATGTATTTACTGCAGTATTTTGCAAACAAAACTTTCTTTACTTCTTTCAGATCTCCCTTCATTCATCATTATTCCCAAAAAGTCCTATCTATACCTCCTTTCTGTATTCTATTCATATTTCTTTCAAAATAATTATTTCTCATTGTATAATACTCATTTTGCCCGAAATCTTTTTCATATAACTTCTCAATGCATCCTTTCCCTATTCTCCATAGTCAGCTTTACATATAGTCTACCCCCTCTTAAGCTAACTTAAATCTACTGAGCTCAGATGTATAAACTAAGGGATGAGGCAATGCAGCAACACAAAACAATGAAAAAATGCAAATTTGCAAAGCAATCAGCATAAATTAGCAAAGAAAATGCAATATTACAACTAATATAAGGCAATGCGCAGCAAACAATAAAAATAAATCATTAGTGAAACTGGCTTAACTGAGTAATACAAAGTCAAATTCAGTAACACTATGCCTGGCAAACAGCAACAGCAAATGCTATAACTTATACGTAAACATGACAAAGCTCAAGCAGAAAAAATATTGCACTAAAGACAACAATGCAGAAAAGGGAAATGTCTAATCACATCTTAATATCTATGTCATTAAAGTGGTGCACCACAAGAATTTATTCTACCCAAAAAATTACCAAGTAGTTGAAAAGAAAATTATGTATGCAGTAACTGTTATTAATCCTTTCTTATTGTTCTTTCTTTTCCAACTGCTCCTTTTTCGAAGAACATGGATCATAAAATTATTATTTAATAGATGTGTTGACAGAAAGTGTTCACATTAGCAAATGTGTTTAATTTTATTTTATTAAACCAATGCTGCAACACAGCTGGAAACCGGTTATCAAATGAAATAAGCAACTATGAAAATCAAAGCATAAAAATATCATTCAATAGTCATGTGACATTTCATAAGTTAATAGAAATTCTCTCAACTCTCGTAGAAAGATGCTAGTCATAATCAGGTGTGCAGATGTAAGTATCTTTACAAGTAATGAGCGTGTCGTATTTGCGATGCTTTCTACAAAGGAATGTCAATAGCGAGGATAATGGCCTCTTTTTTTCTCCAACTAATGATCTTCTTTTGTCAGACGACTATCTCTCAGCTGGGAGCCCAAAACGCATTACGTCAAGGTCACTTACCTTTCTTAAGGAAATATTTACGACAGCAGTTTCCGCTACAGTGGCAGTCTTATATAAAAAATTTTCACAGGTTGAGATTTTGTGTTACAAATGTCTAGAACAAAATCCTATAAATATAACAGTGTCCAAAAACTTGTCGTCGGCATTGTGATACATTCACGCATTTACACACATTTCATAACTCTTAAAGTACCCTTCTTGGTTTCAAACATCCTTTTTCACAAATCAGAGTTCGTAATCACTACTCATTAGTCCTTACCTTATTACACATATACACATACATTGATATTTCTTCAATATTTCATCATAATAAATACATAGCATAATCAAATTCCTCATATAACATCAGCATATTGATCATAAACATACCTCAACTGCATAATACACATTGTCATCATAATAATAACATCATAAAAACTCAGCCAAATCTCAAAAACCTCGTAGCTTTCTGCAATAATTTCAAAACCTAAAAAAACTCTCTGCTCATTTCAATAGTGTCATCTACCTCAAACGTACTTTAAAAATCACGATCCCATACCAAATACATCATTCAAAGCTCTCATAGTATAACAATGGTTCCGAAAAAATATGAACAGTTCACAAAGTACAGACAAAGTACAGTTTCATAAGTGTGAAGTTATCCTACTGTGTAATTGTGAGTTTGTTTCTCTCAGTTAAATGATCAGATAGCTGTGTAATTCTGTGTTACAGAAATATGGTACCGATGTGTAAAGTTGTATAAACAGATATCATATTAGCTAGGGCTCCTTGTGCTTGCCAAACACATGGTACACAAAGTAGGCGTGTACCCCCCTGAGGATTAATATAATTATATCCTCAGGTGTTACAGATTACAGCATTGGAATGAAATGTATCTCGGAATACTTTCTTTGTAATTCAAAAATCTTTAAAAATAAATGTTTATGTACAAAATTAATCACTCAAATGTGTGTCCTGTAGCGCTGAATGTGCGTCTTGCAGTAAGATAACTCTGTGGAAGTGTCGTAGCTGTCGTCCTCTGTAAGCAAAGTTCTGCTGAAGTCAATGTACTCAATTCATCATAAACAAAAGTGACATGCTTTGCGTATAGATATCGTAGTTATTATGCTTATTGCCAAGATGAAGAAAGTACTGTACTATAACGTATTGTTGTGCTACGGAAAAGGCTGTCTCATTGTAGCTATACCACAAAAGTCACTACTAAAACATGTTTTACTTTCCAGAATAATACATAAAAACTGTGCAGATATAAAACAGATATACCGCAAAAGCAACATTGTAAATTGTGCCACACATTAGTAGCGTCGTGATATAATCGTGTAGCTGTCAAAGAAACCAAATACTAAGTCATCTTTAATCTCACATAAAGTACTTCAAACAAAGAATGTCATTTCATGTAAACCAAAATGTTGAATTAAAGTCTCATTAGCAGTACATGTCCTAAGTATGTAAGCCTTTTAGTCGTTACGTAATCGTGCAATTAACAAGCAAGAATGTACACACACAATAACACGGTGTCCTCTGTTCACTATAAAAATGCATTCGTAATATCTGTTTAAATAAGTTCTCTAGGTTCTTGACTAGATATTTAACTTCAAATATTGTTGCATGTTAACAGATTCTAAGTCTGACAACGCATACTAGTAATGTAAAGTGAAAAGTTATACGGCAAAGACAAAGTTAAAAAGCAGATTATCTTTCAATAAACGGTTTTACATGTGAAATGTGGTGTAAACCTGTACTCTTCCTAGTACGCAGAGTTTCAACTTAAACGCAATTATCATGTGGTATACGTCGGATTCTGTAAGGTCCATTGTAAACTAGAAAGAATTTGTGACTCGAGTGTTTCTTCTTATGTGACAATGAATGAGCTTTAATGAGAACTTTCCGACCAATATATAATTTCTTTACATTTGCTTTACCGTGTAGTTTTCTCCTTTTGTCTGCTGCAGATTTTATATTTTTAATAGCCAAATCAATTATGTCTTTGTGTCGAAGTTTACGTATATTCGGGAAAGGTACAAGCTCTCTGATTCTGTTCGGTGGTTCTTCATTCTTCAGTACAAGAATAGGTGGTAAATCAGTGAAGTCATGAAGCATTTCATTCAGCACGTTTTGAGATAAGTGTAAATATCTGTCCCAATGCTGATGCTTTCTGTGACAATATAGTCTGCAGAGCTTATTGATTTCTTTCATAATCCGTTTAGACGGGTTACAATGTGGTGAGTACAGTGAAATAAAAACAGGTTTGATTTTATGATTCCGAAGCATGCGTGACCAAACAGCAGATCTGAATTGCGGTCCGTTATCTGGAATGACTTTACTAACGTGTCCAACTTCACGTAAGAAATTTTTTACATAGGCGTTGGATACAGACTGTCCAGTGGCTTTACGTAACGGAGTGAAAGAAACAAATTTTGAAGTAAGTTCAACAGCGACTAGAACGTACGAAAATCCATTCGATGTTCTGACAAGGGGTCCCAAGGGATCACCAGCAGCAAATTCTTTTCATTTAGAAGGAATGATAGGAACAACGGAGCACGATGTGAGATAGTAGATGGTTTCGCCTTTGACAGTTTACAAATAGACAAAACCCTTCGAATTCTCTTTTCCATATTGTTAAAATAACAAGTCGTTCGAAGAATATGATAACATTTTCGTGGACCAAAGTGTGCGTAGCTGAAATGAATGTACCAGATGAGCTTATTAACAAAGTCGTCTGGAATGCAAAGTACCCATAGCTTGTCATCAACAATGCAGGTTTTGAGGAGTATATTGTTTCTAACCAGATAATAATGCCCAATCTGAGTGTGTGTCTTTTCATGCCATTTACTTTTGATGTCTTTCCAAATCGGATCTTAATCTTGTTCATGAGCAATGTCCTTTAAAGATGTGGAGATTAAGTTTTCAGAGGCGACTTTCTGAATGTAAAGAATACTGAAATTTATCTCGAGGTTGCCTTCTGAGTTACTGTTCTCAAGCCCAGCCGGTGCGCGTGACAGTGCGTCCGCAACAGTGTTCTCCTTGCCGGGAATGTAGACTATTGTGAAGCGGAATTCTTGCAGAAACAATGCCAAACGTTTTAACCTGTCATGATTTAATTTGGAAGATATAAGAAATTTTAATGCACGATGATCACTGTATACTTTTACGTGCTTACCAGAAAGAAAGAAACGGAATTTGTTAAATGCCCAAACGTTAGCTAAAGCTTCTAATTCAGTAACGGAATAATTTTTTCAGATTTTGTTAGCACTCGGCTAGCAAAAGCAATGGTTTTCTGAACAGTAGTGTCATTTTCTGTGGCTTCTTGAAATAAATGGGCACCATGACCGACTTTAGAAGAATCCGTGCTAAGGCAGAAACCTTGTGACAGATCTGGATGAGCTAGTATTGGCGCGTTAAGTAGCGATTCTTTCAAAGAATTGAATTCCAACTGTGCTTGTTCGTCCCAGTTCCAAACAGTATTTTTTCCAGTGAGAGAACAAAGTTTTGGTGTAAAAGGAATTTGCATATTCAGAAAACGACGGTAAAAATTTACGAGACCTGGAAAACAGCGGACTTGTTTTTTTGTGAATGGAACTGTAATGGCTCTGATTGCGTCTGACTTTTCAGGATCCGGCTGAATGCCATCGGAAGAAGTAATATGTCCCAAAAACTTCACCTTTGTCCTACCGAATTCAGACTTTTCCAAGTTAACTGTAACTCCAGATTCTGCAAAAATATGTAACACGCTGTTGAGGCTGCGATTCTGTTGTTCCCATGAGGCTTCTGCTATCAGAATATCGTCCACATATAAGGTGATGTGACGTTTTAAGAACTCAGGTAATATGGAATTTAGCCCGCGAATGAATGCTGCCGAAGAAATGTTCAAACCAAAAGGAAGTTTCCGAAACTGATAACAAACGCCGAAACAAAGGAAAGCTGTTTATTTTCTACATTCTGGATGAAGTTCGATCTGATAAAAGATGGATCTGAGATCAATAGAAGACAACACTTTTACACCATTAAAATTTTGAAGAAGTTCTTCCAACGTTTGCGGTCTGTCTGTTTCAGGAATGATGATAGTATTGATTTGTCTCAAATCTAAGACAAGCCTGATCGATTCATTTTTCCATGGATTTTTGTATGAGCTTACTGCAGGTTCAATAATGCCCTCGTCAAGCATAGATTGTTTTTCTGTTCTAACACGGTCCCTATAATGCGCCGGAATTACGTATGGTCTAACACAAAATTTAGTATGCTCACGAACACGAAATTGGTATTGAAATCCCTTGATTGTTCCTGTTTTGTGAGTAAAAACTGTGGAATGTGCTTGTAAAGTCTCAAAAAGGTCTTGCCTATCAGTGTCATTACAATTCTCAAATGTTTGAATTTTATTCTGAATTAACTCATTAGTATCAAATGCGCCGACGATATCACCCCTGTCAGTACTTGCAGAGTGATTGTTAGTGTAAAGTTCCGTCGAAAATTCCGAACTTTTGTCTAACAAGAGGTAAAGCCGATTAATTTCTTCGTCATGGTTTGAGAGCCAATCTTCAAATTTCAAAGCTATTGACTTACCTTCTTTCTCTAAACTTATTTCAGCATCGTGAAAGTTTAAGATTGCTTTGTATTCATTAAAAAAGTCTACTACCGATATAATTTCCGTCGACAATAATTGAACAATAAGAAAGATCATAGAGAAGCTGTGGCTTTGATAAAAGAATTCTAAGTTGGTTTGTTGGCGTACATCTAGACTTTTTCCAAAGATTGCACCTTTTAATTTAATCTTACGTAACGGAAGTCTGGGGCAATCGTTCGATTTGTAGCATTCGCTAAAGGCTGTTTCACTAATTACTAAAATGGGACTGCCAGAGTCAAGTACTGCCGTAAATTTTACGTCATTTACTGTAATGTGAATCACAGGATATACAATGTTGTTGTGTCTTACGTCGTGTTCCTGGAGTAAGATGTACCTAATGTCTTCCATTTTTACATAATTACTAGCTACGGCAGCTGCGTCGTCAGTTTCATAACTACGTTTTGTGGCTGCCAGCGGTATGAGTCATTGCCTATTGTGTCTTTGTTGGCGCGTGTCGTTATTGGGATTTGGAGACCTAACTTCTACAAATTCACCTTGTCGAGAGGGCCCTGCCCTGTTTGAATCCCACCAGTTCAGATGCAATTCAGGTCTGTCGTTACGATAATATCATCTGTCATCATGTCGGTAGATTCCATAGTTTCTTTCTGGTCGGTCACATGGTGGAGAATTTCTCCCTGAATCGTAACTGCGCACTGGACTGTTGCGTCTAAAGTCATTCTGTCTCCCTTGATAATAATTATTTTGATTCCCATATTGTCTGTTTCTCTGATTGTCTCTGTGATAGTCACTACCGCGGAAAGGCGATCTTTCCCTGTAATTATTACCACTCTGCCAACGGTTGTCATAAGGGTGGTGTCTGTTTTGGTCACGATTTGTGTTGTGAGAATAGCCTTGTCGTGTCCAGTTATTACTTCTTTCATCGCGGAAATGCGACCGATGTGACCTGTAATTGATGTGTTCCTGTTTTCGCGTTCCGCGATTGTCAGTGTCAATTTCTAATTCTTGTAAGAGTCCCTGAAAAGCTTCAATGTCGTCTTTGCAACGTTCTGCCAAAATAATATGTCTTAAATGTTCAGGTAGTTTGATTAAGCAAATGCGGATGAGTTCTGAGGGGCTGTATGGGTTTGACAGGTACTGATTCGTGTGCAACATGTCTTCAAAATATTTCACAAGGCTGGAAAATTCAGATTGTTCGAAATGTTTCATCATTATGATGCTATGTTTTACTCGGTCTTGTGTGGCTTGAGACCAATATGCTGAGAGGAAGGCATGGTAAAATTCTCTTTCACTATGGCAATCGTGAATGACCGATCGCATTCTTACAGCTGGTTCATTCTCTAAGTATCAACACATAAATTCTAATCTGTGCTCTAATGACCAGTTGGGAGGAAAACAATGAGAGAATTGATGGACCCATGCTTGTGGATGAATGTCATTGCCAGAATTCTTAAATGCTTTGAATTTACGTTTAGTAAGGAACAGCTTATAGTCAAAATCATCGTGTCGGGGAGTCGCATATCGGTCATTGTTACGTCGTGTCGGCGGTTCCATCTCAAAATTCGGTGCATATTGCCAATTTCTTTCATAACTTCCGAAATGCCCTGTGTTATTATTTTGCGGCTTTTCTGTATTTTTTAGTCCCTCTTCCCATGTTGGAGCGCGAGTGTCCTATGAAATTTGTAATTTTTGTATTACTTGTGCCAACTGATCTTGTACTTCCTGGATTTCTCTTTTGTGTTGCGTATTAACTTGATTCTGATTTTGTTTGAATTTCTTAATTTGTTCATACACTTCTGTGTCAGTGATGGCTACAGGTCTTGTGTCATTCAGATCATCATCTACCTTTGTAGATAAGTTAGTGAACTGATCCGAAAGTTCGGCTACTTTCTCCGATAGTGTACTTATTTCCTCAGTGTGTTTTTCTGAACCAAGTTTCATAGTGTCCATTTGTGTTGAAATCGTATCTACTGTGTCCTTTACGTTTTCCTGGGTTTTTGCAAGTTGCGTAACCGAATCAGTAGATGCAACTGAGTCAATTTTAGCTTGCAAGGTCTCATGATTTTCATGAACAATAGTTTGCAGTTCTTTTATGGCTGCTTCGTGATTCTGCAATATATTTTCAGCCACGAAAAAATAGGTTGGAAATGCTAAAAAATTTGTGTTTTTACGTCAATACAGACTTTTTGACATTTCGATTCGTCTTTATGTAACTTAGTAGTTAAATCTTCACGTGTTTGTTCAAGCGTGGTGTGAAGATTTTATTCCATTCTGTCTAACTTTTGAAGATTTTGTCCCATTTGTTTCCGATTTTTTTGAAGTGTTGTGTGTAACTTTTGTAGCCTTTGTCCCATTTGTTGGATTAACTGTAATAACAATGCACTGGTGTCTGAAACATGTTCCTCAGTGCTATTCGGCAGTGAATTTGCACCGGCAACATTCACATTTTGACAAGCAGAAAATGTGTCTTGACTTATTTGAGAAAACGGTTAGGACCCAAAACCTGGATCTACAGTATTTGCGAGATTGTGTCCTGTCATTTCGGATTCCTCAGGCGAGCTGTTGCCGACCGATCGATCGATAATGCTTCCTTGCTCACTAATTGTTTCACTGTCTACGCCATTATTTGCAGCCCGCTCCATTTCCCTATGCACTATTACCAAATTACTACTTTGAACATTAGTTAATTCATTACTCGGCGGCGCTAACACACTGCTTTCGTCTTCACTGACATTTCTCAGTTTACTTTGGAGCCTAATATTACGTTTTTCACACGCCATTATTGTCACAATATTTCACACGACAACATAGAAAAGCACAATTTGAGGAGCAAAATAAGAAAACACGTTAACATAGCATTGAAAATAATATCTCGTTAATTGCAAGAGCAGCTGCGAAATACTTGGAGCAAATCTACATGCATGCCACAACTGTTTTACTGTACAAGAATGAAAAACTACAACTAAAAAGGAAATTCTCTCTACAATGACATGCTAGCAATAAACAAAGGCTGCACTAATTACACAAACTACAAGAAAAAAATCAGAAGATTCCAGTGAGGTACCCTGGCAGGGTCGTCATATGAAACGTCCCCTTAGAAAAATTATTGAATTACTGAGCTGATAAACCTCTCACACTTTTAGATTTTCAAACAGCTGAGCAGAACTGAACGTACTCAGACATTGCGCTCTTTACCTATGCTGATCAACATTAAACTGACAACCAATATTTTTAGCGCAATGGGATCTGACTTTCAATAAGCCCTACAAAAGAATGGCCCTGACCAACATTAACCTATACCTTTCACAAATCACTTACCTCACAAAAATCTTCGTTACTCGAATTACTGCAATACAGCGAGCGCCACTACTGCCAGCTAAATAAAAGATTCAAACTACCGAAGGCACTAACTACTGATAGGCATAGTTAGCAAAAGAAAGATTTTGATAGAGAACAAACAATCTATTTACCTTAATAGTGTTCAAAAGTCATAATATATATAGCAGTTCATGACATCCATTCTTACAAATGTACTGTTTCTGATGGACACACATCCAGATCATCCGCTCTCAAAAATCCGTCATCTCACTTCCCCAGATCCACAACTGCTGGCGGCTCACCTCCAACTGCGCAACGCTACGTGCTGTTAATATCCAGCTGCCCAACACTACAATGGCAGACAACAATGCAAAATAGCCACAGACTGCACACAGCACAGCCAGTGATTTTCATATAGAGTGCTACGCGCTACGTGGCGTTACCAATAAAAAAACCTAAACAGCCCACTTACAATTATTCTTGTCAGTAACTTGGATGCATGAGCTGTTAAGCTGACTGTGCGACAATTCTCGCGGTTGTCAGCTCTTTCACTCTTCGGAAGTGTGTGAATGATATTCTTCCAAAAGTCAGATGGTAAGTCGCCAGTCTACACACCAAAGTGAATAGCCGTTTTATTGCCAGATCTCCCAATGATTTTAGAAATTCTGGAGTAATGTTACCTATACCCTCTGCCTTATTTGATCTATGTCCTCTAAAACTCAGTTAAAATCTGATTCTAATACTGAATCCCATATTTATTCTAAATCGACTCCTGTTTCTTCTTCTACCACATCAGACAAATGTTTCCCCTCATAGTAACTTTCAATGTATTTTTTGCACCTATCCGCTCTCCCCTCTGTATTTAACAGTGGACTTCCCGTTGCATTCTTAATGTTACCACCATTTTTTTTTAATTTCACCAATGATTGTTTTGACTTCCCTGTATGCTGAGACTGTCTTCCAACAAACATTTCTTTTTGGAAAGTTTCGCAATTTTCATGCAGCCATTTCGTCTTAGCTTCCCTGCTCTTCCTATTTATTTCATTACTTAGCGACTTGTATTTCTGTATTCCTGAGTTTTCCCGAACATTTTTGTATTCCTTCTTTCATCGATCAACTGAAGTGTTCCTTCGGCTACCCATGCTTTCTTCGCTGTTACCTTGTTTGTATCTATGGTTGTTCAAAAATGGTTCAAATGGCTCTGAGCACTATGGGACTCAACTGCTGAGGTCATTAGTCCCCTAGAACTTAGAACTAGTTAAACCTAACTAACCTAAGGACATCACAAACATCCATGCCCGAGGTAGGATTCCAACCTGCGACCGTAGCGGTCTTGCGGTTCCAGACTGCAGCGCCTTTAACCGCACAGCCTCTTCGGCCGGCTATCTATGGTTGTCTTTCCAACTTGTGTGAAGGCCCTTTTCAGAGAAGTTCGTTCCTCTTCAACTGTGCTGCCTTCTGAGGTATTCCTTAGTGTTGTATCTACAGCCTTAGAGAACTTTAATCGTATGTCGTCATTTCTTAGTAGTTCTGTATCCCACTTCTTTGCGTATTGTTTCTTTCTGAATAATGTCTTAATCTTCAGCCTACTCTTCATCACTACTACATCATGATCTGAGTCTATGTCTGCTGCTAGGCACGATTCCAGTTCGCTACGACTATCAAATTTCCATCTGCCTTTATGTACTGTGTTAGCCTTTCAATATCCTGATATACTTTCTCCCTCTCTTCATTTTCAGCATCTGAGCTATCGTTATCGGTGTCAGTTTGCTGTCAGTAAGAACAACCATATCACTCAACTGTTCACAGTAACACACTCTCTGCCCTACCTTACTGTTCATAACGAATTGTGTTGCCGTTATACACTTTTCTGTTGCTGTTAACATTACCCTATTCTTATTTGACCAGAAATCCTGGTCTTTCGTTTCACATCACTGATCCCTACTACATATAGATTGAGCTTTTGCATTACACGTCCAGACTCGTAGAACGATATCCTTTCGTTGATTTCTCATTCTTTTTCTCATGGTCATCTCCCCGTTGGCAGTCCCCTCCCTGAGACCCGAATGAGGGCCTATTCCGGAGTCTTTTCTCAATGGAGAGGTCATGACAGTTTTTCATTTACAGGCCACAAGTCATGTGGTTACACATTACGTGCCTTTAATGTAGTGGTTTCCATTGCCTTTTGCATCGTCATGCTGTTGAGCAATGTTGATTCTTCGTCCTTTAGGGGCAATTTCCCACCCCTAGGACATTGGAGTGCCCTGAACCTCGGTCCAATCCTCCGCCCACTTGACAAGGCCGTTGGCAGAATGAGGGTGACTTCTTACGCCGGAAGTCTTCGGCCGCTAATGCTGATCATTAATAAAAATTTGAGGAGTAGCAGGATTGGAACCCGGGTCGAGGAAGTTCTGATTATTAATGAAAGACCCAACCCCTACACCGCTGGTGCCAACTCGTGGAAAGTTATGCTACTTTATGCGGTCCACTAGTGTTTTTCGGCTGACCTAAACCCAAGGCAGATGCCGACTTTGCGCTACGACAGCGAAGTAGCGCCCTCAGTCTTTATCATGTCGATTCCTTATATCAGAATTCCAGGGAGGTTACCTTTCCATTGCTGTACATCTTCAACGCGATGGGAGTATACTTGCTCAGCGTTTATTACCAACAATATCTTATGAAAGATTTTTTCTATTTCCGTCTTTTCATATACATTATCAAATAGATGTTAGTGGTATATGAATGAAAATACCTTTCTTACGTATTTTACTGAGTATTTCTTAGGTTACTGACCATTTTGTTGGATACATGTCACATTTAATCATTAAGGACAAAATTTCAGGTCATAAACTTGAAGAAAGTGTTACTTTAAGTTCATTTTAGTGATACAAAAATGTGCACTTCAAAGATTATCATGTAATGGTATTCATATTTTAAGGAGCAAAGTAGACTACCTACAATAAGGTATTGAGTGGGCAACCATCAAGTCTTTGAGATATAAGTTTTTTGCTTCACGTATTAAATTTAGTTCCAGTGGCCAGACATTTATCGAAACTCACCAACTCATTTGTATCGAAGTATCAGCATCTTGCCCTCCCCCCGCTCCTCTCAGGATAAATTTCTGCTGACGTCCATCCAGTGTAACAACAAATTTTATCTTCAAGAACACAAACGCCTTATGACTTTGTTACATCGAAACAGCGTCGTTATTAAAGAAGAGACGTTATAGTGCTATTAAGAAGCGTCGTAATATTTAAATGTTTTTTCTGAATACGTTACTGCCAATATTATTACTGAACGTGAGCCTTCAGCTCCCTATGGAACTTCGATTTCAGTCCTCGTCAAATAGGTTATGTGACCAGACTGACTCGTAATTCTCTAACTTGTAAAGCACACCAGACGTGTCAGTCTGAGATATCATTATCGATACTACAGCTGGTGACTGTTCTGTCAGAGGTGTCACTAGCCAGTTTGTTAAAAGTATTGCACATTAAAGATACTTCTATAGTTAGCCTTTTGTAGAGGACCAAAGGTTGCGATCGATAAAAACGCATAGTCATGTGCTGAAACAAGAGTGCTAACTCCAAATATTTATTTAATGCGAAGATGAAAAATGTGTCGGTTATACACACACAGTTTTCATGGCTCCCTGCATAATACTAGAGAGACGGTGTCAGTTCTTTTCGCTTCTCTCCTGCTTCTTTATTGACTCTACATAATGTATCTTTCGTACCATAATAACAGTCCCTAAAATCTATTCCACTAACACAGCACAGTGGATATTATTTCTAAATACCTGCTACTTAGGGTCAACACTCGGAGTAAAACCTGTATACCTTCAGTAATGGTGATAGCTATCTGTGGTTGTAATGACTTGATCTGCGCTTGGAAGACCGATTCCAACCTTGGTAAATGTTTTGTAACCCAGGAGCCTCAGGAAAAACTTTTGAATACGGTAAGGATTGTCCTTAGGGGCTTCCCAAATAGCCAACAATGGCTAGTAATTCTTAGTGTAGCAAATCAAATATCTGTAATTAGATCAATCCCTAGACCAAAATGGAGGTTGGAACTGACTGGACTAATACTCTAAGAAACTTGATAAAGTTATCAGAGAGATTACCTCAGTGAGTGAAAATTACGGTGAGGGCGATGGAGCATTTCTGTCAACATCAGGATACTGGAAAGAATATGTTATTGTCTGGAGCAGTGCCTGTAAAGAAGTATATTAGTACTATTTAAGCACTAATGACTGCGAAACTGCTAAGGAAATGCTAATGCATCTTGATGAAACAGTCAGCCGCTGTGGCCGAGCGGTTCTAGGCGCTTCAGTCCGGGCCGCGTTGCTGCTACGGTCGCTGGTTCCAATCCTGCCTCGGGCATGGATGTATGTGATGTACTTAGGTTAGTTACGTTTAAGTAGTTCTAAGTCTAGGTGACTGATGCTCTCAGATGCTAAGTGCCATAGTGCTTAGAGCCATTTGAACCATTTTTTGATGAAACTCATAAATAATGACTGTGGATTTAAGAGGTTAAGCAGAGTGGCACTGAATCTCTCAGGAAAGGTAGGAGGAAGTCGGCCCGCTAGCTTCAAAGATCCCGAAGTAACACCAGACGAGACCGCAAATAGAGTAACATACCTCTCCAAAGCAACCTCGTATAAGCCACATAGAGGAATGGTTAACGAATAGTTTAACATCGTGTACCTGAAGCCACCCAACAAATCAGAGTATTCCAGGTACCTCTACATATGTAAGATCATTGCAGCATTCAGAAGAAAGAAGAAACGTAAAGCTCAGGACTCGATCCGACACACCCCGACTTCGTCAGTAACTGTGGCTTTCTAGTTTCCTCACCAGTATTATGCTGCCGGGTATCAGTCCAAAAGGTCTACGAAACAGCAAAAATCGTAGCTGCACTAAAGCTGAGTAAACCACAGAAAAAGCTCATGAACTGGCTGCTGCTGGCTTTTAGGAAGACTCATCGTTAATAAAACCGATCCAAGTATGCATGAAGCTACTCCATGCGCCAAAGCAGCATTCAGATCTAACATAGTTGGTACAGACCAAGTACTTACATTAACCACACAGACAGAAGGCGGGTTCCAACAATGACCTATAATAACAGCTGCTTTTGTTGGGCTTATGGCTGTCTAAGATACAATATGGAAATAGGGACTCCTGTACAAACTTGCGAGTGTTACTCAAACAATAATTAGGCTCATAAACAGCTTGTTATCTCAAAGATAATTCCAAGTGGTCTTCGGTAGTCGATCAAGAAGGCAGAATAAACTTAATAAGAGTCTTCCATAGGATTTCGTTTTACACCTGACACAGAGCTGATGAAGTTCAATTATGCAGACGATATGGTTTTGCCCATTCAACGGGGAATTTCTCAAACCGGTAGACACTCAAGCACAATGCATGGAAAGTGGAGATTAACATCACATTCAACGAAGACAAAAGTTCCCTACTTGCACCTTAACAACATAGTGGCCAGTGGTAAGCTTCATGTAACCATTAATAGTCAGGTGCTTCACCATACCAGGACTTTCCAAAATATCAGGGAGTAACTCTTGATAGAACCTTATACTACAAGAAACACGTCGAAAATGCTGTATGAATGCTGAAATCACCCTGTAAAATCATACACAAGCCAAGAGGCACCTCATGGGGAGCAAGAGCTAGAACACTAAAATGTTCTTCCTTAGGGTCGCCTATTCTGGTGCCGAATACTGTGCTACAGTGTGGCTTCGTAGTTCACATGTGAGGAAAAAACATCTTTAGATAAATGCACCAATGAGGACAAAGACAGTGTGAGGTAAATGGCGAGTTGCAGCGGCCTGAAAATATTCTAAGTTCGGAGTTGGCATGGCCGCGTGGGCCGCTTGACAAGCCGGGGCACATTAGTAACCGTATGGTGCCCAACAATAGCCAGAGCAAGAGGGGTAGCCCCAGCATGTGTTCCAGGCAGACCGCGTGGCTGGAAATTCCATGTTGACGCTGTGACAAGGACTGTGCTTTGTGTTGATGAAGGCGATTTGTATTCTTGGACTACCAAAGATGGCACTCAGTGTGAAATCTTAATGGCAGACATTTCACAGTTCACGTAGAAATTCGTAATAGCCAGAGGAACTGTGATACCTTAAAAAGAAACATGTACATTACCATTATTTGCACGATGATTCTGATGGGGCAATCATATTTTCAATATCTTTACTGGTTTAAAGTTTAGTATCTGACTGTAAATTATACAAGTGACACTTGGCAACGAATTTTCAAACGGTTCATCCGATTTTGTCTATCGATGTGCCTTTAGAAAGCTATTAGTGTAAACCAAAAGTAGTATGAGTTACAGATATGTAACCTGAATAGTACATGAGTTATTGGAGGTCAAAGTGGCCGATTACTATTGATCATATCAGACCATAAGTACTCTAGAGTTACACGAGAAAACGTTAGCAGCATGCTTATAATTTTTTTTATTCGTCTATGTCTTTGTTTATATCCGACATATATTATTCATGAAGAAACTGGCCAAATAATTACTGTGGTTTAGAAAGCTGAGACACATTAGGCTATTGGCCTGCTTTTGTTTCTATTCCTTTGATTTATGTTTATTTTGATTTGTTAAAGTATTTAATAATATGTGCTACAGCGTGTCTATGGTCCAGCCATTGGAATATTTATTTTATTTCAAGTTATTTAAATGTAAATCCAGTAGTTCATATGTGTTTCAGAATGTGAGTGTGTTGGCTTGGAGACATGGCAGGAGCCCTCTAGCCAATCACAGCGCCCGTTACTATGGTAGGCGACTACCAAAAAATGGAGACACTACATGGAAATGTGAGAGGAGCATCGGGTCGCACGGAACACGGAGGAGTCCTGGACAGGAATGCGTGACGGACGGTCGAACGAAAAACTTGGATAGTGTTGAGCACTTTGCACGTGGTCGTGGGAGATGGAAATATTTCGTAGTGTAGACTTGTGCACTTGTGAGATTTCCATGGATTCTGCAGTGAAGACATAGTATGTGTTTAGAAGTGAATATCTCATGAGCTATGTTGTTGTTCATAACTAATTACGTGATGTAGGAATCTTATGTTTCCCTGTTATAGAAATTACATTTTATATAACTGCTGGACAATCGACACCAATAAGTGTTTTGCAGTAATAAACGGCATTCTCAAACGTACTTCTGCTACCTTACTCGTCATTTAAAGTTGTTAAAAATAGTACCTGCAGATTTTAATTAATAATTTCTCCAGTGGCGGATACAGATCAACAGCATTACGACAGCAGCATCTTCGACTACTCCAGGGCAGTCGTCAATGTTGTCTTCCACTACAACCGATGGAATCACCACGGCAGAGGGAACCAACTCAAATACGATAACTACCTGCGCAAATAGTGAGATAATGTTTAATTCCGAAGGTCAAGCTCCAGTGATAGATCTAGCGAATATAAAACAGTCACGTAATGTGTGTAATTCTGAAAACGTAAGTGAGACAGTTAGTCCGAAATCAGAGCACGAAAGTGTAACTAGTAGGAATTCAGCCAAGGGGAACGAATGTGGGGGAGATATGATGTATCAGCTAATGAAAATATCCAAGGATTGGGAAATAATATGAATACAATGGCAAATAATATTAGTACAATTCGAACAGATATGGGTACAATGCGAACTTGAATAGGTTCCGCTGTGAGAAAGGAAGTTATCAGTAACCTTGAAAAATCAATTGATGATAAATTAAAATGTGTCCAAGTGGCTTTGAGAAAATTGCAGATGAAGTTGAAATAGTACAATCTAAAATCGAATCAGTGGAAAAAGATCTTGGGGAAAAAATGGATAAGATACAGATGAAATTCGGGTCAAGGTAAGCGACTGTATAAAAAAAGCGCAAGATGCTCTTAAAAGCGATATAAATTTAGTAATTAGTGACATTGACAATCGCGTAGTCGAGGGGGAGAAAGAAGTCGGCAAAATTAAAGATAAAATAGAGTCCAGTTTTACCAGCAAAAATTAATTTAAAAACAAATGCAACGGATAAAAAGTGATTTAAATACGTTACCCTTCCAACAGGCCACGCCATTTATAAATATCCCTTATGCCAATACCGGATCTGTGAAATGTTACAAGACGATGGAAGATATCACTTAGTAAATTTCTTGACTGCGTGTAGGGAAGCTTTTTTTCTTGGCATGTCGGACGAAGCGAAAATAAAGTACGTTAAACGGCATTTGGAGGGAGACCCACAGTCTTGAGCAAATGTTAAAGGCAGTACGTGTCAATCGTACGAAGAGCTCGAAAAGAGTTTTTTGAATACATTTTGGAGCGAGGAAAAACAGACGCGGAGTTACAGGTACGGTAATGGGACGATGAGTGATTTTTGCAAGCGCGAACTTGGTAAGCTTACGCATGTGATGCATCCGTTGGGAGTTTTAACGCAAATCTCCGCGGTAAAAAGGTGATTACCCAAAAATTATCAATGGGATCTTGTCCATTGTCGATGTGGCTCCGTGGACGAATTGCTAGAATTTGTTGAAAAATTACAGAGGGCTTTGAATTTCAAACCTTGGAGCAAACCGGGTGTTAGTTATCAAAATGGATATCCAAATAATGATCCCCAAAATAATAATCGTGAGAGAAATCAAAAGAATTCTTAGGGAGATAGTCGCTGGAATGTGCAGAATGGTCGGAGAACGAAAGGGAGTGATAACTACCGTTGACGGGTCCAAGTAAATAACACAGAATCGACGGGGGAAATTCGGGGGAAGTGCAATCGCGTAACAACCGGTCGAGAAAATTATGTTCGCTACATAATCGTGATCTATTAGCGTCAAAACGGATACAGGGATTAGTGAACGCAAGGTCATTGTAGCGAGGCTCAAAACCATATCAACCAAAACTACTATAGTACACGCAAAATATATGTATTTAAAATAGCAGATAAGAATGTGCTTGAGTGCTTGACGCCTTCCTAAGAGAGAGTCTTCATTCCTATCAAGCTAATTATGTAAATGTAGACCAGCTGTGGCTCAAATACAAAGATGCAGTATCGACAGCAATAGATAGAATCATACGGCATAAGTTATAACAGACGTGACTGATCCACCATGGTACACTAAACAAGTCAGAACAGAGTTGCAGAAGCAACGAAAAAACCATGCCAAATTCAGAAGAAGACAAAATCACGAAGACTGACTAAGTTTCACGGAAGCTCGAAATTTAGTGTCGACATCAACGCGAGATGCTTTTAATAGTTTCCACAATGAACCATTGTCCCAATTATTGTAAAAAAACCCAAAGAGATTCTGGTCGCATGTAAAGTACACCGGTGGCAAAGAAACAGTCAATACCGTCACTGCGGAATGCAATGTAGATGTTACCGATGATGGTGCCACTAAAGCCGAGTTAATAAATGAAGTTTTCCATAATTTCTTCACGAGAAAAGATGAAGTAACTATTCCAGAATTCGAAACTAGATCAGCTGTTAGCATAAGTGACATAAACGTACACTACTGGCCATTAAAATTGCTACAGCTAGAAGAAATGATAAACGGGTATTCATGGGACAAATATATTATACTAAAACTGACATTTGATTACATTTTCACGCAATTTGGGTGCATAGATCCTGAGAAATAAGCACCCAGAGTAATCACCTCTGGTCGTAATAACGGCCTTGATACGCCTGGGCATTGAGTCAGAGCTTGGAGCTTGGATGGCGAGTACTAGTACAGCTGCCCATGCAGCTTCAACACGATACCACAGTTCATTAAGAGTAGTGACTGGTGTATTGTGACGAGCCAGTTGCTCGGCCACCATTGACCAGACGTTTCCAGTTGATGAGAGATCTGGGGAATGTGCTGGCCAGGGCAGCAGTCGAACATTTTCTGTATCCAGGAAGGCCCGTACTGGACCTGCAACTTGCAGACCTGCATTATCCTGCTTAAATGTAGTGTTTCGTAACCAATGGCACCCGATACCATCACGCCGGGTGATACGCCAGTATGGCGGGGACGAGTACACGCTTCCAATTTCCGTTCACCGCGATGTCGCCAAACACGAATATGACCACCATTATGCTGTAAACAGAATCTGGATTCATCCGAAAAAATTACGTTTTGCCATTCGTGCACCCAGGAACGTCGTTGGGTACACCAACGCAGGCGCTCCTGTCTGTCATGCAGCATCAAGTGTAACCGCAGCCATGGTCTCCGAGCTGATAGTCCATGCTGCTGCAAACGTCGTCGAACTGTTCGTGCATATGGTTGTTGTCTTGCAAACGTCCCCATCTGCTGACTCAAGGATCGAGACGTGGCTGCACGATCCGTTGCAGCCATGCGGATAAGATGCCTGTCATCTCGACTGCTAGTGATACGAGTCCGTTGGGATCCAGCACGGCGTTCAGTATTACCCTCCTGAACCCAACGATTCCATATTCTGCTAACAGTCATTGGATCTCGACCAACGCGAGCCGCAATGTCGCTGTACGATAAACCGCAGTCACGATAGGCTACAATCCGACCTTTATCAATGTCGGAAACGTGATGGTACGCATTTCTCCTCCTTGCACGAGGCATAACAACAACGTTTCATCAGGCAACGCCGGTCAACTGCTGTTTGTGAATGAGAAATTGGTTGGAAACTTTCCTCATGTAAGCAAGTTGTAGGTGTCGCCACCGGCGCCAACCCTGTGTGAATGCTCTGAAAAGCTTATCATTTGCATATCATAGCATCTTCTTCCTGTCAGTTAAATTTCGCGTCTGTAGCACGTCATCTTCGTGTTGCAGCAATTTTAAAGGCCAGTAGTATAGATGTCTTAGGTGTTGCAAAAGAAGTCAAATCACTTAAGAAAGGTAAGTTTTCTGGTCTAGATGGTATATCAGTCTGGTTCCTTCCCGAGTGTCCAGACAAAATAGCGTCTTTCTTAGCAATCTTATACGACCGTTCACTTGACGAAAAGTTTGTTCCCAGACACTGGAAAATTGCACAGGTCACACCATTATTCAAGAAATGAATGAGGAGTAACGCATTGATTTACAGACACATATCACTGACCTCAATTTCCAGTAGGAGTTTGGAGCATATACTATACTCGAACATTATGAATCACCTTGAAGGAAATGACTTATTGATACATAACCAATATGGGTTAAGAAAATATCGTTCTTGTGCAACACAGCTAGCTCTTTATTCCCATGAAGTAATGAGTGCTGTCGACAAGGGATCTCAGATCGATTCCATATTCCTACATTTCCAGAAGGCTTTTGATACCGTTCCTCACAAGCGACTATTAATCAAATTTCGTGTATATGGAGTGTCGTCTCAGTTGTGTCTGGATTCGTGATTTGCTCTCAGAGAGGTCACAGTCTATAGTTACAGAAGGTAAATAATCGAGTAGAACAAAAGTGAAATCTGGCGTTCAGCAAGGTAGTGTCATTGGCCCTCTGCTGTTCCTGATTCACATAAGTGATCTAGGTGATAATCTGAGCAGCCCCCTTGGATTGTTTGGAAATGACGCTGTAATTTACCATGTAGTAAAATCATCAGACGATCAATTCCAATTACTAAATCATCTAGTGGTGCGAAAAGTAGCAACTGACACTAAACAAAGAAAAGTGCGAGGTCATCTATATGGGTACTGAAAGAAATCTGATAACATTTGGGTATGCGATAAATTGCACAAATCTAAGAGCAACTTCAATTGGAAAGACCACATAGATAATATTGTGTCGAAGGCGAAACAAAGACTGCGCTTTGTTGGCCGAACACTTAGAAGATGCGACAAATCCACTAAAGAGACAGCCTACATTACAGTTGTCCATCCTCTGCTGGAATACTGCTGCACTGTATGGGATCCTCACCAAGTTTTATTGAGGGAGGACATCGAAAAAGTGGAAAGAAGGGCAGCTCGTTTTGTGTTATTGCGCAGTAGGGGTGAGAATGTCGTCGATATGATACGTGAGTTGGGGTGGCAGTCACTGAAACAAAGGCGGTTTTCTTTTGCTGCGAGATCTATTTACGAAATTTCAATCACCAACTTTCTCTTCCGAAAGCGTAAATATTTTGTTGACACCCACCTATGTAGGGAGGTTCTAGGGGACTGATGACCATAGATGTTGAGTCCCATAGTGCTCAGAGCCATTTGAACCATTTGATACTTCGGAGGAAGGAATTTACGCGTTTCTTGTCACGAATGAAGGCGAAATGAAACTTATTGACGAATGTGTGGATCTAAAACGTTTGTCAGGTTATGAATGTGAGAATGTATGTAAAGTAGGCTCCAGGGTTGATATGGATAAAAAGTGTGTAGAAATGGCAGTATATGCTGATTTTTGTCCTATCACATCGGAATGTAGCAAGTCTGGAAGTTCCAAAATTGTATGACATTGTAGCAGAAATTTGTGTAATGTAGCGACGGAAGATAAAGTTGTGTACGATTCACGTAAAGTTCATTTGTCGATGGAGGAAAGTAAGGTGCCTGATGTGAATTTATGTAAAGATTTAAATGCCGCATCAGGAGATATGGTTGTTGTGATGACTCTTTATGGGGATGAAAGCTTACACATCGATATGTTATTTCAGGAAGATAAAGTGTTTAACAGTGAACTTATGTGTAATTTTGTTGAAGTTGGAAGTGTGGATAGTTCTAAGGGGAAAAGCAGAAAAGTTGTGGATGCTGTGAGTAGTGAATCGGTGAAATGTGTGGAAGAACTAACAGAAACTTTAGAGAGGACTGAAGTAAATAGCGTGGATGGGGATGGTTTGTGTAATGAAGTTCGTACGAATTGGTATATGAAGGAGGAGATTGATTTCATTGTGACTGATTGGCGCTCGTACGGTAGAGCGTTACAGTCGTTACTGCCGCATATGAGGAATCGAAAGAAGTTTAAAATTGCTGGAGGTTTAGAAAAGGGTAGGAAGGAATTTGGGGCGAAGGAAATATTTAATGAATTAATTGGGAGTGAACATGGGATTGAGGGATGGATAGCACAGGATGTGTGTATGCTTGAACTGGAAGAGAAGGGACGAAATTAGGAAACGATTTCTTAAGGGAGAAATATTTAGAACGAAAGGAAATGGTAAATGTACAGACAATCATTGAAATTAAAGTTGGCAAATAAATGGTAGATGCACTTCTAGATTCAGGTAGTAATATGTCAGCAGTGTCGGGAAGTTTTATGAACATGATAAAAAATGGGAAACTAGTAATCTTCCCAGCCACTGGCGTTCGATTAAAACGGCAGTTGGTGGTATGATTAAGCATATAAGACAACAAATACTTTTATAATTTAAATGTGGAAAAAGTAAATACGAGATAGAATGTTTTGTAGTGAGTGATCTAGTAAAGAGGTGTAGGGAAATGCCTACAAATTGAATTTCAGAATGAAAAAAGTCAAGTAAAATTTAAAAGACTTTTAACAGGTGAAACTCAGGTTGCTCACACCATAGTTACTGAGGGCTGGAGTGAGGAAGTCGATATGCATAATAGAATTAAGGAAGTGGTTGATGAAGTCAAGAGTATATAGAGAAAGTGGAGAAATGAGAAGCTGTGCTAATTTTTAATTAGTGGTAGTAATTTTGGAGGGATAGTTTTATATTATTACTTGAGGATTCATCAGTAATTAGTGCATTGTGGCACTGTATGTGTGCAAGAGGGAGAAGTTCAGGTGCTGAGGGTACGTGGAGGTCAGTGACTTTGTGGATTTAAGTAAAATATATATTAATTATGCTTTGTACAAGAGTGTGTCAAATAATTTAGTGGTTAATTTGAAAGATATTAAAATTGTAATTGTATGTGCACACATTTTTTGGTGTGTAGGGGTAGGAAGGAATTATTAATGTAAATTAAATTGGACTTGTGGGAATTTGACCTTACCGTGATTAAGTCGTTTTCCTTGTGACTTTGTTCCTAAAGTATTGTTTCCCGCTGGAGGGAATCTTTAGCGAGGATCCTAGTTGGGTTTGGGAAATCGTTTGTTGATGGGTTTCTACTTTTGGTTTTCGTTGTAGACAGATTTGTCATGATAAACGGTGGAGCTTGGAATTCAGAGGCAGACGCGATTTCAGCGAGGCACTTGGTCAAAAGACTGTGAGTTGATCAATACTTCGTGCTAGAATCCATGTGAGCATGTGTAGTGCGACGGAAAAATTTGCACAAGAAGGCGCCTTAGCACAGAGTGAGTGACACAAGAAGTGCTTACAAAATTACACATAAGTGAAAGTGCATTTAGAAAATTTTAACTCTTGTCCAAATAAAGATTGTTTATGCATAACTGAAATGCAGGCATTTATTTAATATGCCATTTCGTTCATAATTCATGTTAGTTTAAGTTATTTCGAAATCAATGCTGCTCTCACACCACTACAAAAATTTTGTAAACACTAATGGCCTGGCGTTTTAATCATTCAATTCTGTTCTTTGTAATTTGTTTTATAGGTATTTGTATCAATTGAAGGGTGCTACTTCTGCACATTGTGGCAAGCCAGAATGTTAATAAGTGGAGGAGTGTGAGGTAACGGGCGAGTTGCGGCGCCCTGAAAATATTCTAATTTTGGAGTTAGCATGGCTGCACGGGCCGCTCGGCAAGCCAGGGCTGAACGTTAGGCAGAGCAAGAGGGGTAGACACGGCGTGTGGTCCAGGCCGACCGCTTGGTTGTAAATTCCTTGCTGACGCTGTGACGAGGACTGTGCTTTGTGCCGATAAAGGAGATTTGTATGTTGGGACTGTCAAAGACGGCAGACTTAGTGAAACCATAATGGCCGAAATTTCACAGTTCACGTAGAAATTCATAATAGCCAGAGGAATCCCGGTACCTTAAAAAGAAACACGCACATTACCATTAATTGTACGATGATTCTGATGGTGCAATCATATTTTAAATATCTTTATTAGTTTAAAGTTTAGTATCTTACTGTAAATTATTCAAGTTACACCCAGCAACGAATTTCCAAAATCTAAACGGTTCATCCGATTTTGTCGACTGACATGCCTTTAGAAAGCCATTAGTGTAAACCTAAGTTTGTATGAATTACAGGCATGTAACTTGAATAGTACATAAGTTATTCGAGGTGAAAGAGGCCGATTACTATTGATCGCATTAAGCCATCATTACTCCACAGTTACACGAAAAAACAGTAGCAGCATGCTTATAAATATTTTTATTTGGGTTTGTCTTGTTTATATCCGATATGTACTATTCATGAAGGAATTGGTCAAATATTTACTGTGTTTTAGAAAGTAGAGAGACATTACGCTACTAGCCTGCTTTTGTTTCTATTCCTTTAACCTATGTTTATTTGATTTGTTTATGTATTTAATAATGTGTGTTAGAGGGTGTTTATGGTCCAGCCATAGGCATATTTATTTAATTTCAAGTTATTTAAATGTAAATCCAGTAGCTTGTATGTGTTTCAAAATGTGAGTGTGCATTGGCTTGGAGACACGGCAGGAGCGCTCTAGCCAATCACAGCTCTTGTTCTACTGTAGGCGGTTACAGAAGAATGGAAATGGGGGAGGAGCATCGGGTTGCACAGAACATGGAGGAATGCTGGACGTGAAGGTATGACGGACGGTCGGACAAAAGACTTGGAGATTGTTGAGCAGTTTCCACGTGGTCGCGGGAGACTGTAATATTTCGTAGTACCGACTTGTGCACTTGTGACATTTCCGTGGCTTCTGCTGTGAAGATGTAGTACGTGTTTAGAAGTGAATATCTAATGAGCTATGTTGTTGTTCATAACTAATTACGTGATGTAGGAATCTATTGTTTCCCTGTTATTCAACTTATATTTTATTTTAATGCTGGACCGTCGACGCCAATAAGTGTTTTGCAGTAATAAATGGCATTCTTGCAGGTACTTCTGCTATCGTATTTATCATTTAAAGTCGTTAAAAATAGCACCTACAGATTTTATTTAATTGAAATCTTTCATTTATAAATTTCTATGTTGCATTGGGAATTCGCTATTGCCGAGTGATAGGGACTTTCGACCATTCGATTCATGTGTATATTCATATTGTATACTGTCGACTCAGCAGTATTTGGCTTTCCATGTGGCAACTAAGTATTCCAGCCCTTAGACAACGAAACCAGCTAAAACCTTTAATATATCAACCCTGAGTAGGTGAGTGACACCATTAATTTTTCGAAAGGCCGCAACAGACTCCATGAAATCTACTTCTCATCCTTCATTATCGTCTCTGAGACACATGGTGCCGTCAGATCTGTGAAGACAGATTGCTCTGCTCACGGAATAAGAAAAATTAATGAACTGTAGTATGCATAGCCTGGGTCCAACAGACCCAGAGAGTGCGTTAACTTTCAATTGCTGTACAAAAGACTCAAAAGATAGCTCCCACTATTGGGTATCCGATCTTGCAATATTCATCATACATTAATGGTGCTACTAGAAATCGTTGTAACTAGTTTTAAATGTAACGTTTTATTTTCTTCTTTAAATATGCGTGTTCCGACGGGTCGTGTGGTTTATGTTCTAGTGTGATTTATTAGGAGTGAGTTGTAATCGATTATCCTTTGTTGGAATTCAGAGTAGATATTGTTGGCACATATAGACTTTTGTGATTGCAGATAATAGATTGTTGCAACTTTCAAGTCAGTTCAGCTGTGAATTGGTGTATTCCTGTGTTGTATAGGAGAGTGAAATATTACAGTAGATACGAGCTTGTGATACAGTATGGAAATGATTTAGGGGTTGTTTGCAAACACTGAACAACAGCATGAGCAGCATTTATCTTTGTGTTACTTAGGTTATTTCTTCATTTTATTCTTTTTGGGTAAAAAAGGAGCAGGAACATATACCCTTTTTCAAGCCCTAATTTGGGATCAGTTATTACTCAACGGTAGCTGGAGATAATGGTTTCTTTTCAGTTACAATTACTGGCACCAGTGACAACTGTGAAATGGAACTGCTAATATGTATATCGCTCCAAGTGATATGCTGTGGAGTAAAACCCCTCCTAGTGCAAAATAAATGAACTGTACGCTATTTGAGAAATTTGTACCTGGGCCAAATGGGTGGGGGGCATAATCACTTACCCATCAAAAGATGTTTGTGATTTATTATTCTAGCCATTGGGCATGAAATTGCGAGGGACACAAACTTAGAGGCAAGTGGAGTTTGTACACTAAGAAAATTGAACTAGCATGATGAAATGTTTTCTTTCTGGGGAATTTTGCTTCACATTGGATATAACAAAGGCTGAGATGTTCCAGTCAACTATAAATATCTACAATACTTGAGGCTATAGTAATATTCACTAGAGTTGATAAAAAAAAGAACAAGGGAGGCTATGTCTTAAACTGAGAAACTTGTTGCTATATGCTACATATTGAAAATATTTACAGGACTCTGTAGGGGAGTACCTAAAATTAATGTTACATCGGTTGAACAACTACTTCTGTTCAGGGGCCGTTGTGGATTCATGCAGTACGTGTCAAAAGGGCATGTAAAGTATGGACTGAAAATGTTCTGCGTTTGCGAAGCTGAAATTAATAATACGATTGATGGACTTGTGTATGCAGGAAGAGAACCAGATGATCTACCCAAGAACATTTGGACCTAACTGCAGAGAAAATACCTTCAGGCAATATTGCTGGTATGGCTAGATATTTTACTGCAGATAATTATTTCGCTAATGTACCATTGGCAGAATATCACTTCACTAAAAGACTGTTGTGGAAACAATGATCATGAATAGAAGAGAGATACCACAGTAGATCAAGGCAAGTATTAGTAGACAAGTAAATCCTATTCTAGTTCCATTTAAAAAAGAGAAACAAGTGTATAACCACCATACCATGCATCTTGATAATTCTACAGATGTACAACATCCAAAATGGGAGCCTGATAATGTGAAATTACATAATGAAGTGAAGGGTTATGTAGATCCTATGGATCCTTTAGTGCGCAGTTATATATGGGAAAGACAAACACAATTGACGTGTGGGTTTTAAATACCTTTATTATTTACACAGTACAACATCGCACAAATCTCGAAGGGCGTTTCCACAAGAGAAGACTTTTCATTAAGGAACTTTCACTCTGTTTGATCCAACAGTTTAAAATCGTTAGATTTTCCAGTCCCTTTCTATGAGAATCCGTATATTCGGATATGGGAATGTTCATTACTATACATCAAACAAGAAACTGGAATGGCAACAGCAACTGCATGGTGAGTCGACAGAACAGCAGGTATTCATTACGTCCAGTTTCAAAGGAGAGAAAAGAAAAGGCAGTGTGCTGTAAGGGCACAGAACATGTAGGCCAGGACCATAGCTGAGAGGTGCGCAAAAACTCAAAAAATTAATGAACGGTTTTTATATAATGTTCTGTTCTTTTGTTGATAGCATGATCACCAATTTGCGAACAGTTTGTGACAACTAGTATTGAAACGTCCTCTTAGAACAATTATACATGACTGCTTAAACGGACACACAATATTTTTTTAGCGCAAGAAATCTGACTTTCAATAATCCCTACAAAAGAATGGCCCTGACTAACATTAACCTATACCTTTCACAAATCACTTACCTCACAAAAATCTTCGTTACTAGAAATTACTGCAATACAGCGAGCGCCACTACTGCCAGCTAAATAAAAGATTCAAACTAATGAAGGCACTAACTACTGATAGGCATAGTTAGCAAATGAAAGATTTTAATAGAGAACAAACAATGTATTTACCTTAATAGTCGTAATATATATAGCAGTTCATGACATCCAGTCTTACAAATTTCAAAACTCCTCCATCTCTCTCCCCACATCCACCACTGCTGGCGGCTCACCTCCAACTGCGCAACGCTATGCGCTATTAACAGCCAACAGCCCAACACTACAATGGCGAATGTTACAACAATGCCACCCAGCCACAGACTGCACACAGCACAGCCAGTGATTTTCATATAGAGCGCTACATGGTGTTACCAATATAAAAACCTAAACAGCCTACTTACAGTATGTAGTCTTATGCTTCAGTTTTCAAAAGGTTGTTTATTCAAAGAAAACTGTTCAGGATTAAAAATATGCTTTTTTAACAAAATAAACCTATTAAAAACAATCTCAGCTGTCTTATATTATACTAAAAAACATTAAAACAAAATATTTGTGCATGACAATGTCCACAAAATCCTATTGTTCTTTTAAAATCTCGTATAAGACGTAGTGTGCCAAGCCGACCCAGGGTATTTAAATGTGCAAAAGATATACGTTACGTAAATGAGGGTTAAAATTCCCCAGGTATGCAATCCACTTGATATGCCAACATTTGGAATGAACCGATTAAAATCCAGGCAACCATCTATCATATTGGCCAAACAACTGTGCAAGCAGTGGATTTCCACATGAGGAGGAAGAGTTCAGAGACGTGGAATATCAGACGCCCATAAGAACTGGGACGAGACCAACCGACATGGAATAACCTCAACTATTTTGTAAAACAATTAATAGTATTGTTAATAGTAGTAACAATTAATAGTATTCGGCTTTGTAGAAAGCCTCCACCGATGGGGAAAGGCTTCTTCTTCGTTTTGAGACTGTGGCAATGAACATCAGACCATCAAACACACTGTAGCTGATCTGCTTATCCTGGCGATAGAGAAAATTCCTTTGAAGTGACAGAGGTAGTACCTGAATGGATTGCAAATTTAGTTAATAATTTGTACATTTACTAGTTAATTTTATTGATTTTGTAAATTTATGCAGTTCACGCTTGTTAGTTGTAGTTCAGTTTGTGATGCCATAAAGTAATTAATTAACATGTAAAGGAAGATGCTATTCTAAAGACTCAACCAATACACAAAGAAACCAGGAAGAAAGTATGGAGAGAGTTTGGCATATAGTTGACGTAAGGTTCACTAAACACACGTCATTCGTTCACACTGGACAAAAAATTGAAACGGAATAATCTTGCTGAAAAAGCATATTCGGTATTCTTCTTAATTGGGTAAGGGATTCCGACGAAAACCCAAATCAAACTACTTGGACAGGATTTTGAATGTGTCTTCTCCACAAGGTAACTTCACTGACTTAACATCAACTCATCGATTACATACAAACCAGGTACGCGTTATAACACTATGACAATTCGTTTTCAGGCACCAAACAAAATAACAAATATAAATCTAGAATGGTGTGCATTTACCTGGCTAGACCGACATTTACATAAAGTATGACGTTCTGAAGGCAAGTGTCTATAAACAATAACTAAAAACAATAGGTTTTTTGGAAATATCAAAAAATGTAGAAGATAAACTTCCGTGGTCAGAGAAATGGTAAAAAAGTAAATGAAAATTTTTCGTCCAAGCACTTTCGAGGAAATGATCATACTTGTTTCCCACGTGCAACTGTCTTAAACCGTTATTTTAAATTGATATGTGCGTCGCCCTTACAGTTTCACAACTTGGCGGGCAACAAAAGAGGCAAATAATTAAGGAAAACTGGCACAACACGGAAAAATAAGATCGCTTCAAGCGCACCCGTCCAAGAGACAAAGATAATTAAGAGGGGACCCAGGCAAAATGAAAACAGGCTCACAAAGCGGACGATGCGCTATCTCGCTTAGCCGCTATTTCCAGACGCAGCATATTCTTTTCCAACAGTTGCAGGAAGTATTCACATGTAAGCACGTATATCCGCAAAGATATGGTCTTATAGTAACTGAAATACAGTAACGTTGGTTTCAAAGTACTCTAAGTGTACTGCCAGCATGGATGAAGTAACCAAAGCTATTGCAGAACGTATTCAAGAGTTCATTTCTTTGAAATGAACACAAGTTGAGGCTCAATGTGCTGCAGTGACTTAAATAATTGCTATGGGATATTGTGTCTGTACTAATCACTGTAAACTTTTCAATTATTCTGATACGTGGAGGAAGTGAAGATATACCTTAAGAAGAGACATATTAGATATTTAACCTGTGCACTATATTACACCAACATATGTCTAATCAAGGCTATTCATAGCTCAGGAAGCAAATCAGTCTAGTAAATCAGAAAGTAAATTTCTAAATTTATAGAGCATGGTGCTAAAACAGAAAAGTAGGGAGTATCAGAAATGATAAGGAAAAAAATGCAGAAGCATATTACACATTGCGAATCTACTGATGAAAATTTGATCATAGTAAACATGACTTCCCATAGACACAAAACTAGTAATTGTATTAGGAGTCTATGCAATGAGTGAAAATGAACCAGATCTTTTCAAAGATATATTATTCTACAAACTGATTATTTTTGAAACATAGAGCATAACATTATGACAATTCTTTCACAGAGATAGCAGAAGAAATTAAAAACAAAAACATGAGAGAAATTATTGCTGGTGAATAAAGTAGTAGAAATGGGAGACAAATACGAAAGAAGATTGTAGGACAATATGGAGCATATATTGTGAATGATAATAGCATGAAATTAATTAATACATGTGAAGAAAATTCAGTCATCCAAAGACAGAAATTTTTAATATACATGGAATGAAGATAAACTTCGATGAAAATCAGAAACTGAGTACTCAATAACTAGGCAAAAGCAGCCTCAAAAACACAAGATGTCAGAGCATACAGAGGAGTGTCTCATAGTGATCGCCTGGTTAACCCCAAAATTGCATTTAAGTATCTATACAATACAAATAAATTAGAAATTGTTAACAATGAGGAAGAATTGGAAGCTGAAATAACGATTCCAGAGCCTAATTCCAATAGCCTAGAAAATTTGTAGTATAGAACAAGGTTAGGTGAAAATTAGCTGTTACAGAATTTGATAATAAGCATATACAATACAATTATATCATTAATATTTTAGACAAGGGTGCCGAAGAAGCTCTAGGTGAAGTAGTTAAATGCAAGTGGAGGAAGTCATTTTGACTTGAATGTAGAGAAAGAAGAGCAGGTAAAGGAAGAGGAATATTTAATATGGCTAAATACAATATATCTTCAGTACAATGTGTAGTGAAGAGTGAAATGAGAAAAAATTTGAAAAATGGTGATGGTAGAAAGAAATACGACTTATGTATAGTCTTGTGATGAAACTGAGTATGTCATTGATTGTATAAGAAGTTTAGAAACTGCAAAGGTATTGAAAATACAAAGCAGATGTTCTGAAGAACACAACACATCGAATATATTTGTATTCAGTCTTAAGAAAATATATTGAAGAAGTATTGATAAAATGTGGGTAAGAACTATTGATCGCAATGAATAAGATATTTAACAGATAATAAGGAAGGCATTTCCTTGAACATATAAATAGAAAAAGTCCAATCAATGCCTTAAGGAACTGGTGAGATACACAACCTAGAAGGACCCCAGCTGAACTGCTGATATACGCCATTGATAAATTATGAAAAGATTTCAGACACCTTTTTGAAAAACGTTTAAATGGCCATTTCAGATGTTTGGCAAGTGTATTTTATATTAACAGTTCACAAGAAAAAAAATTATTAGTGTATTAATTGTAGGGAATAGAATGTCAAGGAATTTAAGAAAGTGGTGGCTGAAGAACAAGTTGAGTTTAGAAGAGGAAGATCAGCTACTGACGTAATTTCCTTTGCAACAAACAACTGAAAAGAAAATATTTAAGATCACACCGTTAACATAGTATTTTTAAATGTAGAGAAATCCTAAGACAATATGCATTTATGCACTTGGTGAATGTCTTTAAAATAATGTAATATTGATTCTCTCATAATTAAAGTAGTACAGAACATATATGAAAAGTGTACATCAAGAATAGAAATACAGAATTTTCTATTGCCTTGATTTATAGTTATAAAAAAGTTACATTTAGAATACAGCCTATCACTGACACTTAATAAAATGTATACAGAGAAAGCTCTATAAAAGTGAAGAAAAAAGGTAAGGACATGGTGGGCCCAATCAATGATTGTACCATAATTTCTGTATTGTTTACTGATGACCAACTAATATTGGCGGAAGATGAAGAAGACATTGAAAATATCACCAGGGAAATAAAAGTGGACGAAATTAAAGATTAGAGTATAATGTCCCAGCGACATGGTTATTAGAGTTGGAGCACATGCTTCTATTGTTTCAAGGATGGGAAAAGAAATCGGCCATGTCCATTAAAAGGAACCATGCCAGTATCTGTCTGGAGATATTTAAGGAAATCTCTGAAAAACTGTTATAAGACATGTGGTCTTCATCTGAATATGAATAACAAAACACACTATAATGAGAGGAACGAATCGAGATTTTAAACTGGAAGATGGGGTGGGAATGATTACACACACAGAAGAATATAAATATCTAGCAGTAAAAATACATTACATGGTAAAGCAGATTAGTAAATTAAAACAAGAATAAATTACTACTGGAACCTTAAATTATATGGGTAGACAATTAGAAAGAAAACAAAAAAAATCTAAGTAACAGTGAGTAGAAGTAGTATGACATAGACATCAGAAGTATAGACAGTTAATTGTGAATAAATAATACGATTGCTGACGAATTAAATGGACTTCCAGAGGCGGTCTGTTGGATGTCCAGGCGGTAAAGACTAGAAGATGAAGTTATCAGGAAGAAAAATGAATGTCACAAGGGCGATTATTGAAAAACAAGTTATCTGGTACTGGAATACAGAAAGAAAGTCTGCTGAGAGCTTTTCACGACATATAATGGAAGGAGAATCACCAGAAAGGAACAAAGAAGGAGAAAACGAACTGCTCAGATATAAGGAAACCAGAAATTAATAACAAGAAATTTTTTTTAAGATAATTTGAAGACAGCCATGCAGAGATCGATGACCAAAGTCGTATCTGATCGTATGTGATCTTAGGACATGGAACATAGAAATATATTGTAAGAGTTGGAATGATGATAATAACAGAAATTACCACATGTAGAAATAATGTCACCTTTTCACTTACACTAAACAGACTTTGTTGAAAGTATGTTGGTAAATATTAAGGTGTCATGGTAGTGAAATCAGTTACTTATATCTGTTGAGAGCCTCACATACTGTACGTTAGTACTTGTCATTCAGTTTTACAACAAAATCCAAAATGGCCTTGCTGTTCTGGTACTGCGAACGGCTGAAAGCAAGGGGAAGCTACAGCCGTAATTTTTCCTGAGGGCATCCAGCTTTACTGTATGGTAAAATGATTATGGCAACCTCTCGGGTCAAATATTCTGGAGGTAAAACAGTTCCCCATTCGGATCTCCAGGTGTGGACTACTCAGGAGGACGTTATCAGGAGAGCCGGCCGAAGTGGCCGTGCGGTTACAGGCGCTGCAATCTGGAACCGCAAGACCGCTACGGTCGCAGGTTCGAATCCTGCCTCGGGCATGGATGTTTGTGATGTCCTTAGGTTAGTTAGGTTTAACTAGTTCTCAGTTCTAGGGGACTAATGACCTCAGCAGTTGAGTCTCATAGTGCTCAGAGCCATTTGAACCATTTATCAGGAGAAAGACAACTGACGTTCTATGGATCGGAGCGTGGAATATCAGATCCCTTAATCGGGCAGGTAGGTTAGAAAATTTAAAAAGGTAAATGGATAGGTTAATGTTGGATATAGTGGGAAATAGTGAAGTTTGATGGCAGGAGGAACAAAACTTCTGGTCAAGTGAATACAGGGTCATAAATACAAATAAAACAGGGGCAATGCAGGAGTACATTTAATAATGAACAAAACGTAGGAGTGCAGGTAAACTACTAGGCATAGTGAAGGCCTTATTGTGGCCAACATAGGCACGAAATCCATGCCTACCACAGTAGTAGACGTTTATATGCCAACGAGCTCCGATGATGACGAAGAGATTGATGAAATGTATGATGAGATAAAATTAATTATTCAGATAGTGAAGGGAGACGAGAATTTAACAGTTATGTGGGACTGGAATTCGATAGTAGGAAAAGGAAGAGAAGTAAACGTAGTCGGTGAAAATGGAATGGGGTAATGAGTGGAAGAGGAAGCTGCCGGGTAGAATTCCGCACAGAGCATAAGTTAATCATAGCTAGCACTTGGTTCAAGAATCATGAAAAAAGATTGTATATGTGGAATAGGCCTGGAGATACCGATAGGTTTCAGACAGACTATATAATCCTAAGACAGAGATTTAGGAATCAGGTTTCAAAATATAAGACATTTCCAGGGGCAGATGTGGACTCTGACCACAATCTGTTGGTTATGAACTGTAGATTAAAACTGAAGACACTGCAAAAATGTGGGAATGTAAGGAGATTTCACCTGGATAAACTGAAAGAACCAGAGGTTGTACAGAGTTTCAGGTAGAGCATTAGGGAATGACAGACCACAATGGGGGAAAGAAATAAAGAAGATGAAGAATGGGTAGCTTTGAGAGATGAAATAGTAAAGGCAGCAGAGGATCAAGTAGGTAACAAGAAAAGGGCTAGTAGAAATCCTTGAGAAACAGAAGAAATATTGAATTTAATTGATGAAAGGAGAAAATATAAAAATGCAGTAAATGAAGCAGGCAAAAAGGAACACAAACGTCTCAAAAATGAGATCGACAGGAAGTGCAAAATGGCTAATCCGGGATGGCTAGAGGACAAATGTAAGGATGTATAGGCATATATCACTAGGGGTAAGATAGATACTTCCTACAGGAAAATTAAAGAGACGTTTAGAAAAATGTGGACTATTTGTTTCAATATTAAGAGCATTTTTTTATCATACAGAAGGTGTTCATGGGAGCTGCAGTGGAGGAAGCTTCAGTTCATGACACTGGTCTTGAAAGTGACACCACCTTTCAATGAAATATCAAGGGATATCAAAGATAATATTTTTCAAAATGATATGTTAACCTTTGCCATAAAAAAGAATGCAGATTTCCTTGTGGATACCCATAAGACATGAATGTAAGTATTTTCTCTACATGTTCACCTTACATATTGACCTAAATATGACAATATCACCTGTTGAAATTGCTGATATTGTGTATAGATTCTTGTATTTTATTAAAATTCCACATTCGGATGGATTTTTCTCATTAATTAATAATGTAAACTGTTCATTGTTGAGTTTTTATTTTACATCCTCAACTATCTCCCCAACCCAATGTACAATTCCTTGTAAAAACCTTTTTCTTTAAAAAACCAAGTACGATAAATTTCAGTTTTATTCAAATGTACAATAAATAGGTCCATATGGACATTAAAAGTGCAAGAGTATTTTTTTCTGTTTTTAAAATAATTTATTGCTGCAGAGGTTATCATGCATCTAAGAAAACTTCTCAATCCTTGAATAGACTGCTCAGATAATGTGTGGAATGAGTGGCTCATGGTGTATGTCTTCGATTTTGTTTAGAACCATGCGGCATTTCAAATTTCTTGGTTTATGATACTCCGGAAAGTAATGCTCGGCATTCTGGCCCTGGAAGGGCTAATCGGCCTCGACCTGCCACCTCGATATTGTCTGCCAATCGTGCCTTTGGATACAATATAGAGGGACATGTGGTCTGCACACCGCTCACCTGGTCGTTGTTAAGATTCTTGCTTTAGAACAGCTAGTAATGGGTCGAGTAGCTCCTTAGTTGGCCTCAAGAGGCTGAGTACATCCCGTACCAGTCGTCCTAGCGAGGAAAATATCTAGGAATTTCCGGGAATGGAACCTGGCTCCCTTGAATGTAAGTTAATTGAATTGCTCACTCATCTAGGGAGGCGAATTCTTATTGAATAACGTTGCACCAGGGCATACAAACCTCGAATCATATACAAGAACATACATTTAAAATTATTTTTCTGTCTTGCATTGTGATTGTGTGGGTCACAGCCAGAAAAACCAAGGAACAGTAAATGAATTGTGAACTGAGCAAAAGTAGTCCTGCATCCTGAAGAAGGGTCTAAACATGTTCTGTTTTCTGCTTTACAGAATATAATTAGAGGTCGCATTTGCTGAAAAAATAATTATTTTTTACTTTAGTACACTTCCCCTTAAGATGAGAGAACACTTGGAGTCAAAATATGCAAAAAATACTATTCTTTTTCTTTAAGTCTGTACAACTGCGGAAGCTTCTAAGAGAAGTCATTTTTAAATGAGCTTCGTGATTAGTTTATCTGCGTTGCCTCCCTTTTAACTTTACATACAACTTCGTCCAAAGTGACTTTACGCAAGGTTTTTCAGTTAGTTAAGACCACTGACGGATAAAAAAGGACTTCGTAAGAAAAACATTATTTGGGTACCACTTGTAGGCGTATTAAGCTATCATTTGAGCCGATAGATGGCGAATAAAGGCCCTTAGTTATCAGGATTTTTCATGGTCAAACTCTACAGTTTTTGAGCTGCTATAGCGATTTAGTACCGATCTTTGTGGCACAACAAAACTTACGTCCCCCTGTTCCGAGGATAGTTTCATTCGTGTGTAAAGTCTACCAATTAGACCATGAGATTTCTGTTACGAATCTCAATTAGCATTCATGCAAGTAAGATGACAATAATGGTGCAGCAGATTACTTCTGTTATTCCAAACGATATCTTGAGATCCAAACAATAAAAGAGAAGTGCGACGTAACATAATATGTGATTAGGGTAGTCTCCTAGCTTAGCTCTGCCTGAATTTCATTGGTGAGAGCCATTACGGCTTTCCGGTGGAGTCTGCTTGACTTTTTTTAATCATGTTATAGTAATGAAGCAAACGTCTGAACTGCCTCTCAGATGCCTGCCTCTCTGATGCCATTAAACACTACTGGCCATTAAAACTGCTACACCCAGAAGAAATGCAGATGATAACGGATATTCACTGGACAAATATATTATACTAGAAGTGACATGTGATTACATTTCCACCCAATTTGGGTGCATAGATTCTGAGAAATCAGTTCCCAGAACAACCAACTCTAGCTGTAATAACGGCCTTGATACGCCTAGGTATTGAGTCAAACAGAGCTTGGATGGCGTGTACAGGTACAGCTTCCCATGCAGCTACAACACGATACTACAGTTCATCAGGAGTAGCGACTGGGGTATTGTGACTAGCCAGTTGCTCGGCCGTCATTGACCAGACGTTTTCAATTGGTGACAGATCTGGGGAATGTGCTGGCCAGGGCAGTAGTCGAACAGTTTCTGTATCCAGAAAGGCCCGTACAGGACCTGCAACATGCGCTAGTGCATTATCCTGCTGAACTGCAGGGTTTCGCAGGGATCGAATGAAGGGTAGAGCCATGGATCGTAACACATCTGAAATGTAGCGTCCACTGTTCAAAGTGGCGTCAATGCGAACAAGAGGTGACCGAGACGTGTAACCAATGGCACCCCGTACCATCACGTGGGGAGATATGCCAGTTTGGCGATGACGAATACACGCTTCCAATGTGCGTTCACCGCGATGTCGCCAAACACGGATGTGACCATCATTACGCTGTAAACAGAACCTGCATTCATCCGATAAAATTACGTTTTACCATTCGCGCTCCCATGTTCGTCGTTGAGTACACAATCGCAGGCGCTCCTGTCTGTGACGCAGTGTCAAGGGTAACCGCAGCCATAGTCTCCGAGCTGATAGTCCATGCTGCTGCAAACGTCGTCGAAGTGTTCGTGCAGATCATTGTTGTCTTGCAAAACGTCCCCATCTGTTGACTCAGGGATCGAGACATGGCTGCACGATCCGTTATAGCCATGCGGATAAGATGCATGTCATCTCGACTGCTAGCGATACGAGGCCGTTGGGATCCAGCACGTCGTTCCGTATTACCCTCTTGAACCCACGGATTCCATATTCTGGTAACAGTCATTGGATCTCGACCAACACGAGCAGCGATGTCGCGGTACGATAAACTGCAATCGCGATAGGCGACAATCCGACCTTTATCAAAGTCGGAAACGTGATGGTAAGCATTTCTCCTCCTTACACGAGGCATCACAACAACGTTTCACCAGGCAACGCCGGTCAACTGCTATTTGTGCATGAGGAATCAGTTGGAAACTTTCCTCATGTCAGCACGTTGTAGGTGTCGCCACCTGCGCCAACCCTGTGTGAGTGCTCTGAAACGCTAATCATTTGCATATCGCAGCATCTTCTTCGTGTCATCTAAATTTCGCGTCTGCAGCTCGTCATCTTCGTGGTGTAGCAATTTTAATGGCCAGTTGTGTATTTCCGAAAGTGAAACATGGTTAAACCATTTCCCGTTGAGTTCATATTTCTCAACATGCTATGAGCAGAAATCCTTATCTTCTTCACATTTCAACATTTCACTTCACAGAAACACGCAATATCTAGTTTGGGGCATTGCATAACCCTTTTTCACATTTACTAGCTTCCCTACTACACTTAGAATTCTGACATTCGGCCCTTTGACCCGTAGAATCTTTTTCATTGTTTCTGCAGTTTCCATCTCTTCGACGCCTCCCCTTGGTAGCCCCATATTGTTGTACCGAACGCGGAACTAATAGATAATCTTAACCCAGTGGGAGATAATAGAGACACTCTTTCACTTACAAGGAGCATGTCTTGCGGATACACATTGCGCGTCCTTAATGCAGTAGTTTCATTTATCTTCTCCATCCTCACGCCTTTCATTACCGTTCATTCGTCTGTCTTTCTGCGTCAGTTTCCTATTCGAAGGGCAAGTGTTTATGAAGTAAAGCTTTATCCGTTTCTCTGAAAACTATGACAAGACAGTTGGTAGAATGTGAATGACTCCTTATGCTGTAAGTCCTTGCTGATGTTTCTTTTTTTAAAAAAATTCAGGCAGTGAACGTAAAAGAATTGGGAGTTGAGACATCAAGTTAAGTTATTGCAGATACTACCGCTAGGCCTCATATAAATAAAACAACAAACAAAGATTCTCTAGTAAAATCAGGTTACACTTTTTAAAATAATTGCTACCTGCCTTGTTAAGCTTAATATCCTTCTCCCTGTAGACTTGTAAGCTATAAATATACATGTTTTTCTGTTTCTCAATCTCTTTAGCTACTGCTGAGGCACAGCACTGAAGAGGCTGCTCAACAGCTCATAAACATGAAGGGCCTTACTTAACCATATTTCATGCATATATAGATGTTCTGCTTTCTTGTTAGTGATTCTACAGAAGATTGGGATCTATAGGCTCAGTTTCATAGACCTCCTCATGACGTTCTGATGTGTTTAAAATGACTGCTGAAATTATATCTATACTTTAATTTTACACTGCGGCTATATCAAGTTGTTTCTCGTTAATGCACGTTCTAATTATTTGATGGGTGACTCTACATGCATCTTCATTGAGTTTGTGTCTGAAAATTAAAGTATTAATTACAATTTAATGAGAATAAAATTACAATGAAATCCCGACCTTTAGCTGCTTACAGGCGTTGACAAATATCGACGGTGCAGTTGAAAAGGTGTGCCCCGACCTGGACTCGAACCCGGGATCTCCGGCTTCCATAACGGACGCTCTATCCGTCTGAGTCATCGAGTACAGAGAGGTTAGTGCGACTGTAGTAAGTTATCTCTGGCACGCTCTTGGTGAGATCGACATTACCAACTTACTGTCCACACACTACATTTGTAATGCCCCTGCCCGCTATACTCATTACCCGCGGCAGTCAATATACCGAACCCCCTAAGAGTTCGGGCAGTGTGGGTGCATCTGCACTGAAGAAGAACATTGGCCGGTAAGCCTTATTTGTATGAAGACGGTATCTGTTCTTTCGGACATGTCCGAAAGAGCAGATACAATCTTCATATGTGTAATGAGAAAGTAGAGTATCTTGACGAACAATGTTCCATCGACGGTAATTTTACTGTGATTCCGCTCCCCAACGTGAATTTCATATGAGTCTATAAAAATGGCATGAATGATAATCACTCGGAAAGAGGAACATCAAATCTGTGTAGCATTCAATGTAATTTTACAGGTGTCTCATGCTTCCATAATGTTAGGTGGAGTAGGTACATCGCAATTAGTAAATTAAAATGTGTTTCAGTCATGGATAATCTTAACAATTTGAAAATAATCTACAAACATTTGTATGACAGTGATGTAGATTTGAATTACACATTATTCTGTTGTTTGAAGAATGTACCAAATTTGTAAAAATTACCTGTCATCCACAAAAAGTTGAATATATATTTCGCCACCGCTGTGTAAGTGGATTCTAGCAATCTCTGGAATAGAGACGTACACAGATCCATAAAGATTCTTAATAAAAAGCAAAAGCTTTATCGAACATGTACGTAAGTATTTACATTAGTTTGTTTCACAAAAAATTCTCAATTAACCAGTCAAAACGTGCTAATGTGTCATGTTTACTGACAAAAATTTAGTATGAATTGCGTATACATTAGTGGCCTTTACGAATGTGTGTGTCTGGTAGGTTTCCATTACAGTAGTTTCCGCTGGTAAATGAATTGTTTATTTTTTTTTTTCAGATAGTTATTTCTATTTTACTACAAAACGTGGTTATTACATCAGTTAAGTATCGCAAAAGTCTGAATAGTGAAGTTGGGGAAAGCTAAAATAGATAAATAAAGAAAAGGAGTTGTAATGGTTGGCTACTATGTCTCACCTAATATATTGCTAAAATCAGTGGAATAAATAAGACAGTAAGCTTCTTTTATGTCGTGCACTATTTCATTATGACATGCAGCGAGTTTCCTGAAGAAGGTAATACTAGGTGCTGTTAAAACTTATTGACTTTTGCATTACAAGAGCACCACTGCTATTTAAAATTGAAGTCTTAGAGAAAATATAGACGATGACAAGAGATAAAAACAATTGTAAGAAGGTGTACCTCAGATACCATACATTACATGACTTACACAGCGGCAGATCTGCTACTCTCCCTCCTTTACAGTGCGTTACGATATTACGTTACGAAATAACAACGTGAAGTATACGGAAGGATTTTCCTTGAGGGACTTAAGAAAACAATCAAGCCATTGTAAATATAATTTCCGCAATATTGCACCAGGCCACCTAAATTTGAGGCCTCCTCTCTGCAGGAAAACAGGGCATTATTCACAAAGGCTGGAATTAAACGTAGCAGGAAATGAGTTGCGAGCGTGTATCCTTGTCTTCTCCACGTATATGCAGCTTCTGAAGGAGCTTGCTGAAAATCCAACTATTGAGAGTTAAGACTCCTTTCTTCCGAGGGAATGAGAAAATTCTTGGTGTATAGGAAGATATTCTCTATGCAGGGGAACTATCCGCTTTACCATTATCCTTGTTAATATAACGTAAACGTATCTCCTCTAGTACGATTAGTTTGAGAAATTACGTCGACTGGAAGTCTTTTTGTGTGTTATACTGCATCATTATAAAACACTAAAACAACTGCACCGCATAGGTTTCGACCGTCCTTCCAGTTATATTCTCGAAGTTTACATCGCTGTTCATAATGAAATACTTACAACGAAACGCATTAACAACGCTAAGATTTAAGCTATACACATTGATACTAACGTTGATTTTGGACCACAGTGTTCTCTTTCTAACAGTTACGTAGCTCTCATAGGACTTCCAGTATCCCATTCATACTTATATTAACTAGCATCTTTCATGAATCGCAGCATCGAAGTGTTCTGTATGTGAAAGCAATGTGTGAGAACAATTTCATACCACTGCAACAAATGTACTAATTAGTTGCGAACGCCAAAACTAATCGGTTATAAACACTTAGCTTAATTTGTTAAGAAACGAGGTGAAGTACATACAGGTTTCATAGAGGGGTAATATACACTGAGAATGTAGTTCTAAAAAGAATACATTCTTCACAACCGAAACTTGTACCCGTGTCGCGATCAAAATCCGAAAAGTAGTCTTCCAGCAGCAGTACTCCCCACATGTAACTTTCTTTTTTCTTCCATCCATCCGTACAGTCCCAAATTGTACTCGCCTTTTTGAGTTCATGGGAATTGGCCATTTGGCCCACTGTACCTGTGTTATAAACTTTATAGTCCCTCCAGGTTTATATATTTCGGAGGAAAGAAATCCTCTTTTTTGAGAGAAGGACCGTATGCACTTGGTTTTAAAATAGGTAGCCGCGATAGAAACATCAAGTCTTTACGCTGGAACCGAAATTTATTTTTTATTGAAAACATAATAATATCTCATGTCAAGACAGTTATGTACCTTATCGTTGTAATACTTTTGTCTTGATATTTAAAATAAAAATGTTAGTCTCTTGAAAATTTTAATGAAGTTCTTGGGAGGGAAAATAAAATTAATTGAATTGTCCGTCAGCAGCTGACAGAATATAACAGTAGTATGTTGTGTATGAATAAGGACCATAAAGAAAACTTTAGGAAGCACGTTTGACGATCGGAATGACATTCATCATGTGTTTTGTAACCTCCAGGTAGTTCTCAGTAGATGTCGTATGAATCCGGACCAGGATCCTAATGATCTTGGGTCTTATGCTACCAGTGGTCACCGATTTCTCCATTTTACGAGTATAATTAACATTTTATACAAAATTCTTATTTATTCCTGTCACTAAAGCAACGTTCAGCGATTTGCGAAGAGTCAGGGAAGAGCTTGAAACCGTATAAAGTCTATGTAAGGTCATTTAAAGAGCCCTACATAGATCTGTGCATTCGTCTGTTAATGTGTCGCAGAACACCTACGACTCTTCAGTGATTTAGGGAAGACACCTGGGATAAACGTGTTTGTCGACAGGGGCAACAGAAGTCATATTACTATCTAACATGATAATGAGTCCGTATGCGATTACTAATTCCATATCAACGCTCACAGATACGAGCAGCCAACATGATCTCGCCCATTAAATCCATCTAAACGTTTTTAAAACTTGCAGAATTCTTCGCAAAGGGTCCAAATCTGGAACAGTGCTCACATATATAATTCTGTTTTACTGAAATGTCAATGCAAGGACGTGACTCAGTCGTTAGTTAACACACTGATGCGTACATATGAAAATCAAAATTCAAAACCTTTGTTCTCCAAGTCAAATGTTTCTTCTTAACACATGAGGAAACCCAGGCGAACCCCCAATCTTAACTGTTTTTTAACTGGGTATTCACATAATCTATTGATTCTTATATAATACTTCTGGCGCAAATTAACAAACACCAACTCAGTAGGGGCCTTATTCTACTGAAATAAATGCTATGGGGCCCATCAATACTTACGTGACTTCAGACTTAGCCCGACATATTGGAGAACTAAATGTGGCAATCGGAAGTAGTACCACTATGCTTGCCATATTAAAATTTATGTGGTTACAACAGTTAACAAGTTCAATACATTTTTAATTTTTGGATGGGTTAACGTGTTGAGGAAAGACATCAACTCTCAAATGTTATATGTGACTGCTATGTTTGCTAGATGAGAAGAGCAGGGAAGGAAGCAACTGTGCGGTATTTTAAAGCTCTCACATAAATACACATTGTCAAAGTAGATCGAGGAACAGAAATATATCCTACATTTTTTTATCAGTAAACACTTCTGTAACAGGATGTACATGGTCTCACGAATATAAATAAGTAGGTCTTGAGAGCAACACCTTTATAAGAAGTTTTGTATAAAAATAATAAAGGTTTGAGTAAAACATCACATCTCTTTTCTCCGTCACATGGTGCCGTTAGGACTTACTAAAAGTTAACGGCTTTCGTGGACACAATACTCATTTTTCTACCCTGAAGTGCAAGTTCTAAGGTTTCTAGGTTTATTACTTTGCAGGGCCAACGAACAATCTAATTTAAGTTCTTGCGTAATACTTTCTATGTGTTTACTTACTTCAAAACCAAAGCGAACGCTAGTTGTGATTGCGACTGAAAAATTTACGTCGATGACATCAGTTTCTACAACATTAAAATTCTGTTACAAATACCCTGTGAGAGCTATTCGGATAAAACGACTCGCAATCATCATGTTCCAGTCTACAACGTTAAATTCAGCTAAGGCAGCGTCCTACGTTACAGTGGCTCGTAGCTCGATTCTTAAGTAAACTAGATACCATATTAGCGATGTTATTCATATGCCAGTAAACAAATAGTGTTAATTTAACGTGAAGGGTGGTTTACTATGTAGTATTATAACAGGCAGGCCACCGAAGAGTCCCAGTTTCTAGTTCATGCATACGACGTTTATGAGGAAATGACTGATTCAAATGGTTCAAATGGCTCTGAGCACTATTGGACTTAACTTCTGAGGTCATCAGTCCCCTAGAACGTAGAACTACTTAAACCTAACTAACCTAAGGACATCACACACACCCATGCCCGAGGAAGGATTCGAACCTGCGACCGTAGCGGTCACGCGGTGGCAGGCTGTAGCGCCTAAAACCGCTAGGACACCCCGGCCGGCGGAAATGACTGATTCCTTTTCACAACTATACTAGTGCTGCAAAACAAACTTATTTCATTGTATCAAAACAAAAGTTACACAAATCAAACGACACAAGACGATCGCGAGAACATGTATCTCAAATTATCTTCTACATATGCAGCTTGTATTAAAGTCAACGATATTTTCAGTCGTCTCTGTTAATTAAAGTGTGAGGGGCATTAGCTGTTGAACTGAGTTTTCACGCAAACAGGTTTTAATGAACTTTGTTATTAAAAAATCCAGTTGGTGCAGCGCTTTCATGTAAGTCTTCATGGGTGTAGCTCATGGTATTCGTTCCCTTAAGCTAAACGTTGTTGCCGATAAATATTTGAGACGTAAAGCATAATATCTAAAAAGCACACTGAAACTAAAGACATGAATTACATGTTCCCTTTTCACCGAGTAAATTTATGTAATATGTTTGATAGCTAGAGAAACAAAAATTTTCAATCCATAACGTACTCCACCAGCAAATGTTAGTTTTCCTGCATCAGAGATGACGGACGATATGTTCAGACTTAGATTACAAAATGAAATATTTCTTTTTCTGAAACATTCGGTACATTATTGACCGATATAGAAATGGAGAAGTGGTTGGGTTCACGATACTTAGGAGACCGGATCTGCGTTACCTGTGAAGCAGAGGCGGAAGTACATACAAAATGTTTACTTTTGGCGGCAAATTAATTCTCCCTGACGGTATTTCTTTCCATTCAGCAGTCTTCCGACTGGTTTGACAAGATATCCCCAGTGTGCGTTGCTGTGCCAGTCTCATCACGTCAGAGCAGCACTAAAATTTAGTAACTACATAATCTGTAATTACCTAATTTTACTAGATAAATAATAGGAACCGACGTGGAAAGTCCTCTGCTATAACCTACAAAATTTAATTGGTGAGTATTGCAACTTAACATTTTATGGTATATTTTGAGTCACCGGTCTTCTGACTGGTCGAATGCGGCCCACCGCATTACAACTTCTTCCCCTGTGCCAACCTCTTCATCTCAGAGTAGCAAGGGCACCAAACATCGTCAGTTATTTGTTGAATGTATTCCAAATTCTGTCTTTTCCTACACTTTTTAGCCTCTGTGGCTCCTCTAGTAAGTTTTTTACTGACGTCTTTACATCAGAGCGTGCAGATTTTTTTGAGCAGGGAAAGAAGTACTCCAATTTGTGCCCTATTTGTAGTTTTTTTATGGACACTTCTGAAAGTTTCAAAGAAACTTGAGAGCTCATTCTATATTTTTGACCACGGTCAAAAATAATTGAAGTGATTCTGTTTGTGTAAGCTTTTGGGACAGTAAATTACAATATGTCGCAAAAGAAACAGCGCTTTAGAACACTTTTGACCTCCCTGTAAAATGATATTACTCGAAGACGCAAGTTTGCCAAGATCGATAGTAATTCTTTTTATTACTATGACAGGTTTCGAGAGACTTATGCTGTCGTCAATGGATCTTGTAACACTATTAGACCTACATGCTTGTTACAACACTGAATGTCACATAGCTAAGTCGTCGTGGTGGTCTCAAGCGATTAATTTACGCTGGGAAATTAGCACCAAATGCTGTGTGTTAGAACTGTGTTACTTTATTTGTGACACGCTGATGTTCCCCGCCACTTCCTATTACTTTTTAATGCAATATCATTACGTGGCTTTCGGCGTTGTGACAAGTATGTACATCTAATAATGTTACAAGATCCGACGATGACACCGTACAGCTGCCGTAACTGGTCATAGTAGTAAAAAGAGTTGCTAGTGATCTTGACAAACATGATTCTACAAGAATATTATAACTTTCAGTTCACAATGTCTAAGATATATCCCTGTAATGTTTTACGAAATGCTGCAAGTTATATCCTTTACGCAATTTTTGGATAAATACAACTGTTTGGGTTCTTGTCTGTATGTATGGACGTGGGTGGGCAGAGGCGGTGGGGGGTGGGGAGGGGGAGATGTGCGTTTTAGTGACAACAACTCAAGAAGTTAAGTTGAAACTTACGTAATGTTTTGAACATGGCGCAAAGAATTCAGAGCGTCCGGATACTTTTGAGAACGGTCAGAATGGCTGCATTGTGTCTGGTTTTCGGTTTTAATACAAAGACGTGATTTTCTATCCAGTTTTAACAGTTCACTGTTGTTGGCTGGAGAAAATAGCGAGGGGGGAGGGTAGTCTGCGAACGGTAGCGGTAGGGAGGGGGAATGGGGGAAGGTGTAGAGGGCGAGTGGCGAAGGGATGGGAGAGGGGAGCAGGGGGAAGGGAGCATGGGAAAGAGGCAAGTGTTATCATGTGATGTAGTCAGATATGGCATGGCTTCGTCACTAATGTAAGCAAAATGAGCCAGATGGTAGCTAGGTAGTACTAGCCTGGAATATTTCTTTTACATAGTCAACATTATGTTTCTACTGAATTTCATGCAAGAAATCTGGTTTCATGGCAACGTAAATGAATTTCTTAAGTCAATCATTACGAACACTTCCGTATTACATTTAATTTACAACACTCAGATTTCGCTGAACAATTCAATATGACGGTGCTGACAACTGCCAGGCATGGTGATTACGGCAGTAAAACCACACAGTTTGAGAAGTAATTTCAGAAGACAGAATGAAGTAACTCAGCACTCACACAATTTAACGAACACTCGACATTATTTGAGAGCACGCAGCAGAACATCGTTCTCCATAGATGAATTATAGCGTATCCAAATCTAGAATGTTTGTTTTGCTCCACATTTCATCGAAAGCACTGAAAATGTCTGGTTACCAGTTTATTAATTTATTGACACTGGTCCTTAACATAACACGTAATACATGTATTGTTGAATGTCATATATACATGATTATATTCTACGTGGTGTCCAGAATTCCGCTGTATGAACTGACTTGTCATTGGAGACAACCAGATTGTCCATGGAGATAGGTTCTGCCAGTTCCCTGCAGTTCACCACACTCAAATAGCTCTTAAAAGTGGAAATTTGTGTCAAGTCCTATGGGACCAAACTGCTGGGGTTATCCGTCCCTACGCTTACACACTACTTAATCTACCTTAAACATGCCCAATCACATAGCTCGTCCTCTGAGACGTATCCCCATTTCATCAGGTTTAACATACACTGAGATACTCCAGTTCTTAGTCTATTGAGGACCTTCCATGTCTCTATCGAAGGTGGTGACCTACAGCAAGTCCTCCTTTTGTGTCATTAGAATACTCTTCTGATAACTAATTACGGCAGAGTTGTATTCTACGCATTACAGGTCGTGTCAACATTGGTTGTGTTGTGTGCAAGGAGCTTTTTCTCGATTTCAGCCATGGTGACTGACGTTCATTTCCAAACAGGGGATGTCTTGCGTCGGTCTCCTGCACCTTTCTTTTCACTTAAGTGGCAGTTGTCTTTTGGATATCTAGAGGTGCTACACCCAAGATATAGATTTTCTTAACCGGGGTTGTGCGCAGTTGGCCTATCACAATGCATCCTGTTTCATTTAGAGTGGCAACTTGTGCGACCGAATGTATCAGGATGACCAAATGTAGCGGGAAGAGGTAGAAGGCACCATATTAAGACTCGTCCAAGCTTTCCAAATGATTTATTTGTTTCCACTACAGTGCCCCAATCACCTTGGTCCACGTCACACGGTCCCACAATGGTGAGGCCCCCACCTCAGCGACCCAGTACAACGTGCTGCTGTGTGCTAGCCTGGTGAGGCTGAGTCATCAGGTCTGTGCTAGCAGTCGACTCACTGGTCTCCTTCGACGTTGACTCAGCACCGCTCTGCTGGCAGCCAGTGAGCGGCCCGCTGCGGCCTTCCTCACTGGCGTAGTTGGGATCGCGGTGAGCACGAGCACTTGCGATCTGGCGTCCGAAGGTGCGGCCCTCCTCTCGTGATGCCTCCTGCGTGTATTGGAAGCCAGGACGACTGCCCGCAGTAGCGAGCCGTAGAGTGGCCCGCCACTGGCTGGCTACAGACCCTGCATCGGCCTCAGAGGGTCAAACCAGGGACCCGCTGTGGACTGGAACCCTGGCGCCCCATCAGCTGCTGCATGTAGCTGGTGGCGTGACACGCCCCGCCGTCCAGGGGAGCTGCCACACTTGAATGAATCTCGTTAGAAACCTGCACCTATTTTCATGCGGCTGTGCACCTCTGTTTTGCCATACGCACCACTTCGCTTCACGAACTCATAACACGCTAGGTTGGCCATTGGCCCCCTTCTGCCTTTGATTTGCGTCATGCAAACACTCTGGGTATACTCTTTCAGCAGTTTGACAGCAATGTGGCCTCTATTCCACTTCGCAACTGTTGGTATGCATAACTCACAGAAATCCGGCCCACACCTGGCTGTAACTTGTGCTCAGAATATTGCACAAAACTAACTTTCCCTATCCTAAACGGCGGTGCCGCTACAGACCGATATTTACCTGTCTGGCACGGCTAAGGTTCTTCCACACAGGTGCTGCATATTCTACAGTGGAGAAGCAGAAAGAAACGGCAGATGTGTGGAGGATACCCAAATGTGCTCCCCTGTAGTCCTCTGTCAGTTTTCAAAATGGCTCTGAGCACTATGGGACTTAACTTGTAAGGTCATCAGTCCCCTAGAACTTAGAACTACTTAAACCTAACTAACCTAAGGACATCACACACATCCATGCCTGAGGCAAGATTCGAACCTGCGACCGTAGCGGCCACGCGGCTCCAGACTGTAGCGCCTTTAACCGCTTGGCCACACTGCTGTCAGTTTTCGAATAATATTGTTCCTACCATAGACTCCCATTTTTCTATGTGTGCAGTGGTCGTTGAAGTTGAGTTATGTGCTCCACAACCTATAATCAAGACAATTACAGCTGATTGCCAGTTGTGGAGCTGAAACCTGGGAGATGAGTAGCTAGAAATGTTGTATAAGCTGGAAACCACGTACGGATGAAGCACAGGCTTTAAGTCGTTACAATATTGCTTTTTGAATGTGGAAAAAAGCGATTAAAGCCGAATACTCATAAAGAAAAAGTGGATTACTTTGGTGAACTGAATCGAGTTCTTCACTTAAAATAAACTCATGTACAACTTGTGGACGAAAATGTAACTTCATTCAATGATGAAGTTTTAATATTCCCACCAGGTTAGCATACATCCAGTTCACCCATCTTCATTATCATCGTGAGACACTGCTTACTATAGCGTTTTGCACCATGGGTTAAAGCGTTCCTGAACAATTGATGACGATGCCATTTCTTTAGTGCCGGTATATTAAGCAATTCTTGTGAGTATTGACATAAACAGACTTTTATGGTGTAAATCATACTTAACACGCATATTGCGTCCTACTATGACGTTTTGTGATGATGATGGAGGTGACTGCAACTACAGTAGATTGAGGAGGGCGAGAGATGAATGTCATTCGTAGGAGAACGGTGCTGAACAGCCGAATGGTAATTTAAAGCTAGGCTTGTTGCAGTAAAAGCCGAAAAATAAACTCGGCCAGAGTAATAAATTGTTTTTAATAGTTGAGGATGGATGAAGAGGTGTTCACTTCTATGAGGATAACTTTCTGTCATCACAGAGACACTAAAATGGAAAAGTGCTACGTCCGTGAACTGAACTGCCATCAATTTTAATATATATTTGGATATGGAACTGTGTCAGTATCATAGCAACATCTGAACCTTATGAATTCCGGATACTGTGACAAGCAGTCTGCAAACCTGGGATATTCACTGAAATTAATTAAAATGTCTTCACATAGCTAAAATGAATGTCTAACATTTAAACATAAGATATAATACAATATCTGGCAACAATGACCATACTTGAAATCAGAGAGAAGTATGCGAGTATGCCATACATACAGTAACCCTTTTGTAGAAAAGCCCTTAGGACCACAAAGTAAATAAAAGACGCCGTTGTGGGAGAAATAAAATTAAATGTTAAGCATTCTGTGATTTTTGATAACTTTGTTGGAAACACAATGATCTCTACTAAAATTTTCAAGATATAGCCTTTATTGCCGAAACGTTTTAAGGGGATCTGGACGACATGACATGTAGCTTTTACTAATGTTTGAAATTTAATACCTCAAAAACTTTAATAGATAATGGAATGAAACCTTATACAAGTATTTAGTATACTCTGACGGCTATGTGGAGAAAAATTAAAAACTGTGGACTAGACTGTGGAGTGAATAATGATTTTCATCGTACATATTGAAATAAATGTAATTTTTAATTCACGCATACTGCACTTCCACATATTCAAAACAAAAGGTCAAAACAATGTTTATTGTTCTTATTATGAACATGTTAAAACAGTAACAACCAATAAGTACCTATTTGTTGTTTTGCGTGTTTTTAAAAAACTGTTTTATAGATGTCAATTATTTCTCCTAATATGAAACTTCCTGGCAGATTAAAACTTTGTGCCCGACCGAGACTCGAACTCGGGACCTTTGCCTTTCGCGGGCAAGTGCTGTACCAACTGAGCTACCGATGCACGACTCAGGCGCGGTACTCACAGCTTACCTCTGCCAGTACCTCGTCTCCTACCTTCCAAACTTTACAGAAGCTCTCCTGCGAACCTTGCAGAACTAGCACTCCTGAAAGAAAGGATACTGCGGAGACATAGCTTAGCCACAGCCTGGGGGATGTTTCCAGAATGAGATTTTCACTCTGCAGCGGAGTGTGCGCTGATATGAAACTTCCTGGCAGATTAAAACTGTGTGCCCGACTGAGACTCGAATTCGGGACCTTTGCCTTTCGCGGGCAAGTGCTCTACCAACTGAGCTACCGAAGCACGACTCACGCCCGGTACTCACAGCTTTACTTCTGCCAGTAGGTAGGAGTAGGTAGGAGACGAAGTACTGGCAGAAGTAAAGCTGTGAGTACCGGGCGTGAGTCGTGCTTCGGTAGCTCAATTGGTAGAGCACTTGCCCGGGAAAGGCAAAGGTCCCGAGTTCGAGTCTCGGTCGGGCACACAGTTTTAATCTGCCAGGAAGTTTCGTATCAGCGCACACTCCTTGCAGAGTGAAAATCTCATTTTATTTCTCCTAATAACTTAAGAGCATATGATAGGCCCAAAATTAAAGTATTTAATACATTGTTGAATAATGTGGTTGCCTGCGTAGACAAGCACTGTAATATTATTCACGCAAAATTTTGGTTTTGTACCTTTAATACTCAATGAGACAATGATACCTCAGTATGCAACAACATTGGTTCCAGGAAAATTATGCTTAAGATTTTCAAGGCATTTTATTCTAAATTATAACACGTCAAAACATGTCAGCTCATAAGCTTGATGATTCCGAGTGCTTACAACATCAGCATCTTGTTCGTTTTTGTCAATGAGTTTCTACTTTCGTTTTAAAGCACTGCCGAACTAACTTATAAGCGTAATATAACTTCACTGCAGTGTAACAGTTTCTTCTTTTTTTTGCGATATTCAAAAAGCATCCTTCTGTAGATTATCTTAAAATTTACTACTGCAATTAAACTTCTTCGTATCCTGCATTTTACGATGTAAAATATTTCAAATTCGCAATCACGGGAGGGAAATGTATCAGGTCTCACAACAAGAAGTATATAACACGAGCGCACACGGAAAAGGTAAGTGAACTCAAGCATACTTACATTGATAGAAAGATAGATTCCAAAACGTCCCTGCTCATTTTACAGTCGATTTGTTCTTCAAGGGTATTACACAAACGAGGTTATATGGAAACAGGGCACCAGAAGTAAATAACAGGAAACTGTAGGCAAGGTTTTTTTTGTTTGACATTAATGTAACAGCTACTCAGTCACGTGCCAAATCTGATTTAAAAATTATATAAACCAGACAATGATGTCAGAACCACGAAGAATCACAGAATTCTAATTAATAAAAAATTTCATTTTTTGAGTGCTGATGACATGGAAGTCCCATTAATATTTTGTTATAATGGTAACTGGTTTCAAGCTTGACGATCGTCATACGGCACTTAGATATCTCTGAAATGTAAATAAAATTTTCCTTAGAGAGAATCGGGAACAAAAGAGCAATAACTGATGATAGTATGTGGAATAAATATTACAATAATACTTGGAAACTTCCTGGCAGATTAAAACGGTGTTGCGGACCGAGATTCGAACACGGGACCTTTGCCACTGGCGAGCAAGTGCTCTACCTACCGTCTCCGCTACACATGTGCGATTAGTGATCGCTCTTCACAGCTGAACTTCCATAGTATCTCTTCTCCATAACAGAAGCTCTCCCGTGAAACTTACAAGACTAGCACCCCTGGAAGAAAGCATGTTGTGGAGACATGGCTTAACCACAACCTGAGGGGATATTTACAGAATGAAATAACACTCTGTGGCGGAGTGTGCGCTGATACGAAATTACGTGTCAGATTTGCAAGTTTCTCAGAAGAGCTTCTGTGAAGTTTGGAAGGAAGAAGAAGAGCTGCTGGTGGAAGTATAATTGTGAGGATGAGTCTTCAGTCGTGCTCGCTTCATTCAGTAGGTAGAGCACGAGGCAACGGTCCCGATTTCGAGTCTTCGTCCACCACGCAGTTCTAATCTGTCAGGAAGTTACATATTAGGGCACACTCCGCTGCACAATGAAAAGTTCATTCTGGAAACCGAAATTTTATATCCTTAGGTGACGTGCAGAGACGCCAGGCGGAGATATAATATGTGTCACGAGAAGAGATACACTCGTCAAATATTAAGTAGCTTAGGAACTCTGTGCTACCTTTTAATGCATAGCGTTCCTACGCTATTCAGCATCACTGGCGTCTCTGCAAATTCACTAAGGGTATAAACTTCCTAAGTGTTATTATTACTTATATTCTACTTATTACTTTCATTTTCCTTTTTTGTTCCTGATTCCGTCCAAGAAAAATGTTCTTTACAATTCAGAGACATGTAATGGTCTCATGATGATCGTCCAAGCTGAAACCAGTTACAATTAAAATATAATATTAAAACCCTTTCTTGTAAGTTAAATGCTTAAGTAAAAGTCTTCACTGTCGATAGTTCATTCAGACGGCAGTCCACACAATGCCACGTCGCAGTCACTTTGTTAATGTTTTGTTTTCCCTTCGCGGTGCTCACGAGGAGAGACCCATTTTGCACGCCACCGATGGCCGGTTATGCGGCCTCATGCCTAAATGAAGCAGCGCGCGACGCTGTTCATGCTAGGATACTGTACACAAACCAGTATGCATTCAAATTAAGTTATTCTTACCAAGCAATAACCAGATTGCTGGTTTAATGTTCCCGTGCATTCACTTCCTCCAAAAAGTTTTCTAATTGTTCTTATTGTGCCCCATTCAACACTTCTAAATTAGCAAGTATATTTTCCATTAGATGTTTAAACTCCTCGTCCAACTGCACACGGATGGTCTCTTATTTCTGCTACATAGATTTTCCAAGAAGCTAGTATTGAAATTCCTCCCCGTCTGGCGAATATAAAACATTTCCACTTCTGGCAGTTGATCTTAGTAAATCCAGATCCCATACATATTTAATGGATCAGTATTCACAAAGAAAACACCACAAAGAAACTTACTATTGTGGTACTTTAGTATAAAATACTCAGAGCATTGTGCACCATTATTCTACCTCCAGATGGAGAACATTCCAAAAATGAAGCAGCAGATAATTTGTGGTTGACCATTCTCCTTCATATCCTCTAACAAAAATGACTATTTCAGAACGTACGAAAAATAGCTACAATAGAGATGCTGCGAAGATGCAATAAATACTAAGAAGCAGAGACTTTGGTGTTAATACCTTATCACAATTAACCAGTTATTACATACTGCAATCAATAATTTCAAATCAGAATGCGTTGGGTCATATGGTTGATTTTTTGTGTGAAAATCAATAAGTAATGCACACTTATTAAGTATACTTTCTGTAAAAATCAAACGAAGATTTCTCCCCTAGTAAGACATCACGTGCGTAGAGAGAAAGACAAATGTTCCATTCGTTGGCTATCTGCATCTACGTGGGATTAAGCAGTCGACAGTGAGTTAGGACCTCTGTTCCGAGAAAGAGAGCTTCATTAGGAGCAGCCTGATGTAGACTTCTTTATCGGCTCCTTTCTGAGGGAGAGGGGCGTAATTAATGCACTTATTCGTGTAAGAAAGCTTGTTAGATGCTAGTTAGAGCACCATTAAAGAGATTTTCATGACGAATAGCTGAGCGGTTACGAAATCGCAATCCTGAAGTGCTGGAGCCAAGCTTTTTCTATGAAATGCTTGAAAATCTTACTGTTACTTTTATGTCGTATAACAACCACGTATGTACCAAAATATGTCTGTATCATTGACACAACCATATAAAGCTAACGATCATGCCACAATAAAAGAAGCGAGTGGCAGCGTAGAAAAAAGTAATGTAACTGAAAGCAGTCCCTTGAGTGGACTGGTTCGTGCAGCACATTACGCAAGGAATGGCGTCACATGTACTGGAACTGTTTGTGGAAAGGATAGTGTGGTGACGTCAGATGCGAATCATTCTGCAGCCTCACACGCGTTGCGTCTTTGTAAGCGCAGTAGACCGTTTTGTTATACACACACAACATAGTATTTTTGCAGTCAGCCGCCTTTTTAAGCTTAACTAGTCCGCATATACTTCTTTTGGAAATCCTGTCAATATTTTCACTCTCTACAAACATTGCATACATAAATAGCATTGTACTTAAGACACAGGTTGTCTTAAGCGTTTTGCGTCAAATTGAAGCAGAGTAACAGGGGTACAACCGACTACATTCAGATACTGAATCAATGGTCGGAAATGTATATTTGTCATGTTACGGACATACTCCGCTTAATCGCAAATAATAACGTAGCTCAGTAATTGTAGAAAATGGCGACCGCCAGTCTCAGTGCATGCATGGCAAGTTCTGCAGCACATTCTCAAAATTCCTTGGTGTCTATTGTACCAGGAGACAGGAAACTTGGATCTTAGCAAGCAGGTCTTCATGCGTTTCTATGAGGGTTTCATTCACCGACGTCTCTACATCTACATCTACATTTACACTCCGCAAGCCACCAAACGGTGTGTGGCGGAGGGCACTTTACGTGCCACTGTCATTACCTCCCTTTTCTGTTCCAGTCGCGTATGGTTCGCGGGAAGAACGACTGTCTGAAAGCCTCCGTGCGCGCTCGAATCTCTCTAATTTTACATTCATGATCGCCTCGGGAGGTACAAGTAGGGGGAAGCAATATATTCGATACCTCATCCAGTAACGCACCCTCTCGAAACCTGGCGAGCAAGCTACACCGCGATGCAGAGCGCCTCTCTTGCACAGTCTGCCACTTGAGTTTGCTAAACATCTCCGTAACGCTAACACGGTTACCAAATAACCCTGTGACGAAACGCGCCGCTCTTCTTTGGATCTTCTCCATATAACCCCAGAGAAAAGTTCCAGAAGTATGAGATCCGGCGATAGCGCTAGCAGTGTTAGAGAACCTCCTCTTCCAATCCAGCAATGGGGGTATGTGTTGTTCAGATACTCCCCGACATTAACATTCAAGTGGGCTATCGAACCTTTGTGTTGAAACCACATCTCTTTCCCGAAAACAAGGGGTAAAGTATCCTAGAACTGTGGTAGGACATCTACCAGGAACACCAGGTAATGTGGACAAGTCAAACAGGGGAGCACAAATGAGGTCCTTTTTGGTGATACTGGGCAACGCTCACCGGTACGTTGACACAGATCCGTTACTGCGGCCACAGATGTTGGTCGCATGGGAACTGCCCTCACTCCAAACACGGCTGCTGCGGCTGTTGAAACACAATCATTGCTGAATGAGGCGTCATCCGTGAACAATACAAACTGTACGATTGAGCACTACAGCACTGTGGGCGATAACCCATTGGCGTGAAAAGGGGGCTCAGAAACCATTGATCCCTGTGCTTCTACATGTTCTTTATGATAGAGTTGTAATACCTGCTCCACCAGGACTCGCCACACTGTTCCCTTCAAAGTACACGTTTCCCAAGCAACCTGATAGGTGCTTATTTGCTGGTTGATCGACAACATGATGCAACATCATCTCCTCAAAGTCTGACGTTAGGAGACGGCTTTGGTGGGACCTAGTCTGGCTCTCTGTGTCATGAACAACCCCATGCCTCGTATGTTAGTATTCAGAGAGAGAAACTTGATCCATTTAGGCATCGTCCTCTTCATGCCTCTTAGGAAACCATTTTTTTGATCTTTCACACTGCTTTCTGGGAGCTACATCCTCCTGCATCGTACATGAAGTGCATGTCTGCCAACTGTTGTGTCGAGCAACATTTCATGTTTTAGAACACATCATGCATTGTAACACAGTAATACACCTCACCACATCACAAGCTGTCTGATGCAATGGGCAACTGATACCATGTATAACGATGAGTGGCAGCACAAGCTAATACAACAGTGTGGTGCATGCTGTCATCGAAAGAGACATGTGCTACAAGCTGTGTTCAGCATGTTTGATTGGTGATCACTACTTATCACCCACTGCCTGTTCCAGTGTGCAACAGACACAGGGGCAGAACTGCTTACGCGCGATTTCATCTCTAATTATACAGGTCAAGACTGAATGGGTCACATCAGTATTTCAAAGCTTTTTAAAAATGATTGATGTTCCGCAAGTCAGGTCTCCAAAGCTAAGAAATTTTGAATTTCTGGTGATTTGTTAAAACGTTACAGAACTATTTAAATGAGAGTGTTTGTGAAAATGTTGCGACGAAAGGAAAAATAAAAAAAATCATAGAAACTGCATGTGATAACTTCTGAGCCTGTTTTAATCTTTAATTTGGAAAAGTAAACTACGAAAATTTGTAATGTGAAGAAAGCTTCAGAATTATGTTTTGAAAATATGATTGCCACAGGATGTTAATTTTAGAAATGATAAAGTCGAAGGACTGCTGTCAGCTGTGACATTCATGCATGAAATTCTTAAACTATCTACGTAAAGATGAGAGAATCCGAAATTCTTTGTTTTTTAAAAAAATATTTTGCCTAAAACCTCCATGCTGAATTTTGTAAAACTTGAATTTTTTGTTCGTTGCAACTGTTGATTTTGTGAAAGTATTTTGTAAAAGAATAGGTAGAGAAAATAGCTTTTTATACGCATTTTTCTGTTTCTGATATTATTCTCAAATTTTTATTGTCTTCTGTCATGGTTTCAATTCTTTATGACATCCCATGAATTACAATTTCCAACACTAACAATCAACACTGCACTGTTGGAAAGAGTTCATTTGTTTTTTTTTTTCACCTGCTCCTCTTTGAACTGGAAAAGCTGAGCTGAATTCGCACATGGACAAGGATGATCCAAGAAGAGCAGCACTTGAGAACCAGGAACTGCACACTCATCTGTTGATGACTGCCATTTGAAAGAATCTGCCCAACCTTGAGTTGTCATAAAGGAGACAATTACTTCACACAGCTCATGAGAGACTAATTATTTGTCTCACCCACCACTGATTGTCATACACACTAGAAATGAAGCTGCTCACGACAAAGTACTTTAAGGTATACTGATTTCTCTGAATTTAACACTTCAGAAACATGCTGGATTTCGTGGAGAACTGTTCTTGCAACGTATATGAGATTTATGGATGTAGCTCAGCAGTGACTTGACTGACCTTTGGTAAACTAGCTTCTTAGCAGACCAGCCTTGTGCTTTTTTAAAACAGGATTCCCATAATGCCCTCTCACATAGATGGTTGGTTGGTTGGTTTTGGGGAAGGAGACCAGACAGCGTGGTCATCGGTCTCATCGGATTAGGGAAGGATGGGGAAGGAAGTCGGCCGTGCCCTTTCAGAGGAACCATCCCGGCATTTGCCTGGAGTGATTTAGGGTAATCACGGAAAACCTAAATCCGGATGCCCGGACGCGGGATTGAACCGTCGTCCTCCCGAATGCGAGTCCAGTGTCTAACCACTGCGCCACCTCGCTCGGTCTCACATAGAAATAAGAGTAGTAGTTTCGTAGTAATTTTGATACAGTCTGCACAAATCCAATAACATCAACAGCTTCGTACAGGGGATTATATCTTGCAAGTTTTTTACAGAGGCTGTACTGTAAAATTTTTCCTTATTCTGTTACCTGAAGATATGACATTTCGGTGCCATTATATGGTGTAATTGTTTTACAATATATATATATATATATATATATATATATATATATATATATATATATATATATATATGCATTTAGTAGAGTCTGGCTGGAGTAGGGCTGTAGAGCAGGTGTATCGAGTGACGCCCCCGCGAGTTGCCGCACTTTCTGGGTTTGGCAGCATGTAATTGCGCTCGACTTCCTATGATACTTTCTGGCACGCTGTCGCGGAAGGGAAACATTAGCTGGCACACATCCAGAGCCCGTTTCGCCTGGTGACCGTGTCGAGAAGAAGGCGCGCCAACATCCAGTTTCTGCAACAGCGACGGCCTACAATAAGTGATTGTCGTCACCTCCTCGAACGTCGACTTCAAACCTTCAATCAACCAACAAGGAAGACTGAAAGCACGTAAAGTTTTAGAACTATATGGGGGACCTCTGCTTTTCAAACTGTTCCATTTGCATCACTAAAATACAGCAACTTAGCATGATCCTGTGTTGCTCATTGTCCCATTTGCATTACCAAACAGGGTCCCTTCCTTTTCCAAAATGAACCCGTGTGTCGTTGATATTCAAACGCTAGCATTAAAGTAATATCATTCCATTTCACTGCTTTAATCTCAAGGTTCAGTTAAAGTATTCATAGCTGGCTACAATATTTAGATTACACAAGCACAAATTAAGAGTGCGAGTTTTGTTACCATATATTAGTTTACCTGTGACTGCAGCTCAGCTTGGTACGTACTAAATTTTACCATTGTTAATTGTTCAAGTTCAAAGTTAAATCTCTTATTTCTAAATTGGCGTAGATTCAAGTACCTTTTGAGATGATTGTTGAGGTAGCCCAAGACAAACCTTATTTAATTTAATTTCGTAGTGCTTCAGAAACAAAGTTCACTATTAATGTCAGTCACTAAATTAAGGTTCGGTTTTCCTGTTTTATTAATTCTTTTGCTAAATGAAGTCAGAGTGTAGCGAAATTTATTACTTCTTACAAACATTCAGTTTTCACACAACACGTGTCAACCTTCAGTTGCCATGCTCTTAGTGCTAATTATATGTGGAATAACCTTTCATTTTCAGTTATTATAGTAGTTGTCCATAGGACTGGCGACCGTAATTTTCCCCAAATCTTAAATATCTAATTAACGACAGTTACTTGTTAACGTAACGACCACACATATACTTTCTTCATTAACTTTACCCTTTTTCAAAATTAATTTCCACCAATTTCATTTGCATTTTTCCTTTTATTTAGGTGGAACCCTTCCTCCCTCTTTACCGACAGATTAACTTCGGTGACGATTGCTTTCCCTAATTTTCCATTAGGTGCACGTGGTTTAGTTTTTCACTGTCATTAAGGTCGATGAGCGAGGGGGAGGTTACACGTGGCGACCATGACAGGACAATCTTCGGATTTGAGGTTGTTCTGAACACGAATTTTGCATTGTGCGAATGTCGTAACAAAGTACTGGTTACGAATAGGTCGTTACGTCAGCGAGAATAAGTAGTGGGAGGAATCCTAATTAGGTTTGAGATTTGGCAATTATAACGAAAATTAATAAAACGAGTGAAGGCAACAAATACCAAAATTTGGTTGACTTGGGTACGGAACAATCGGTCGAACAGTGGGAAACGCGCACCACGGAACCCTTGGTTCAGGGGCTGCGGCTAGCATGAATGACGCGACCGCCGAAATGCAACAAAGAGCAGAAATGCAATTCCCAACTTTAGAAAATGTTTCGGAATCGGAAGTGAAAATCGAATCAGAACCCCAGGATTACGAATACGGGGGGACAATTAAAGAGGAACCCGCTACTGAAGTAAAACCGGTAGTTTCCGGGAATTTAACAGATTTATTGAATGTTTTGATTAACTCTCCTTCCTCACACAATTCATAGATTATCTCATTGTATTCTGAAGGTATAATGCTTCAACGGGCATCCCTTCAGCATCAGGACGCACTGCACACTCCTGCAACCAACATTTATCCTGTAGCTTTGACATATACACAGAGGCATCATGCCCATCTCTGTGCACTTCTTGCCTGTGACACCACTTGTGGTGAAACAAGTAAGTTTCAAATTAGAGCAGTATATACTTGTGCATACTTCCTTCATTGGCTGGCATTTTACCCATTTCGTCGTAAGGAGTAAAACTGCGAGTGCCCAATTTTGAAATTTGGGTACTCCTTTTTCATTAGGAGATATCCTTCTCTTAATGATCTTGTCATTTATTATTTTACCTTTTTCAACTCTTTGACCATTGCCACTAACAGAGATAACATCGCCCTGATTAGAGCCCCGCCTGATGCAATCTTTTCCATCACTTAGGTAATATTCCAGAGCAACATTAAGCTTATCATTTTGCAATGGATCCCCACAGTAGGAATCTGGTCATGCATAAATACCTTTTCCTTTATTTAATGAGCTTTCGAAATTAAATAATGTGAAGAAGTGGGTAAGTGTTTCTTGTATCTGCTGCTTGAAGCTACTGTCTGGTATCATTATCAGTAGTTGAATCTGCTCAGTATAGGCGGCTGCAGAGATAGTAGTGTTTAGGATTTGAAACCACAGATCACATTGAGTACACACGTCATTGTCTTCAGGTTCGTCACCAAGTGCATCTATATTATACGTTTCATAAGGGTTTGAAGATGTTGCTTGTGTAAAACATGTTTCGAGCTCTTCAACTTTTATTTGTGTTTCTTATCTTGCCAGGGCGTGTAAGAGGGGATATATTGGGGGTTACAACAGAAATGCTAACATTCAACGAATCAGCAACTTCACACACAGGAATATAAACATCTACGCTGTCTTTCTCAGTTTCACACTTCGGTGGTAGTGTTCTTTCAGATGGGTTATCACTTAATTTCTTTTTGTAGCGAGTATAGCAGTTCCTGCACAATGGATGTGACTGTAACACAGTTACTTCTGAACCAACATATTTCTGCAACATCTCTGATAGATGTCCAGCAATTGTAAAGTGCTTTTGAATTTTCTTAAACACCACATTCTCGTGTCTCTTTTCATAGTCTACACACCTCACCTTTTCACTACTGTATTTCCTCACTGACATTACATTTAACAAAATGTTCAAACCAGACACAAAAGCCTATGTAGGATGATTCATGTGCTAATTCTTACTCATTTATTATGAACAGGACAGAGATGGAAACAGTGTCTCAACACGCATATTTTACACTAGAACTTCAGTGATGCAAAACTTGTAGAATGTTAAAAAAATTATGATATTACACACAGAAAAATATTACCCACATTGATTGGAGTATCTAGTAACACGTTAACCAATCAAAATGTTATGAAATTTTCGTAAGTTGTATGATGGGGGTTTTCGTAAAAATACTTAAAAATACTATTTTTATAATTTTTAGTAATAAATATTAACATAATAGAGGTAGGAAAATCCTAGGACCAAGAACTGAAGATGGTGTGAATTATCCAAAACCCAATGCAGAAATGTATAAAAATATCTCCAAAATAATAGACACAATGTGCATGAGAAGAATCCAATTCATGTGGCATTTAGAAAAAATGGACTCAAAAAGGTTAACACATGAAGTCCATACATTTTTAAAGAACAAAACTATTAGACCCAACTGGTACAAATAGACGGAAAAAGAATTGAGAGAATTAGGGGCTCCAAATCTACATGACAGAAATGAAATCAGAAAAATCACAAACACACGAATTTTTTAGGAAGAAGGGAGAAAAACTGACCTACATACGTGGTCTGCGCAACGAAATATAGCCCATTCGTTGGACATGAAGGAATACTGGGAGAAAAGGAAGGCCAACAAATGTTGATTACGCGTGGTCCTAAGTGATCCAGCCACGAAGAAGAAGAAGAAGACAGATAACTGGAGCAGAGAAGATGTTGTTTATAATTATATCAGTTACATCTGGTAACATAACAAAATTAATCATTCTGTGGCTTTCCAAGTTAGAAAAAAACATTAAGCAGAAATAACTGTAAAATTATATTTATTTGTTTCTTAAATTTTTAAGTGAAAAGAAAGCCCTAAAGTGTACTTGTCAACAAAATTTTGGATATTTAAAGAGAGAGCATTACAGCAAAACATCTGCCAGATCTCCAGTACTTTTGGTTTGTTAGTCACATTTTTTGTATAGGTCTCTGCTGTTTTAATACTGGTTTACAAAGTATACATTCTTCGACGGACTGTACCGTTAACAAATACCAAGACAAAATGTAAATATTTTATTTCTTAACACATATGATGAAATTTTTGAAAACATTGTCAGCGATCTTAGAATTAAAATTCAAAGATTAAAAACAGTCTTCATCGCAACTCATTTATTTTTATTTGAGTCACCTGTTTCGATTGTATTTAAGAATCATCTTCAAACTCCAGAACGGTGGGTGGACTACGTGAGCAAGCAGTATGGCCCATTTTGTTTACATTTGTGACGAAGCCCTGCCACATCTGACACCATCATATGATAACACTTACCTCCTTTCCATGCTCCCTTCCCACTGCTCCTCTCTTCCATCCCTTCACCATTCGCCCTCTACACCCTCCCCTTCGCAGTTTCCTTCTTTGTAGCTATTATTAAATTATAGAATAACTTCCCTGCCATTTATGTCATCTAAGCCTGACAATGGTCATTGGCCGAAACTGGTAGCGAAATGTGCAAAACAGAAGACAGCTGAAGGTTTCACTATGAGTTTTAGCAAAAATAGGATTAGAGATAGAGAACAAAGAAAAAAAGAGGCATTAACAGCGATTTCAAAAAAGCGTACTTGAATTTTGTACAAAACGTCTCGGAAGCATCAAGAGAAAATACAGACAACAACAAACTGAACTAAAGCAATAATAGTGAACGCACATAAAGAAACCTGGAATATGTTTGTCATACAAATAGAAAATGATGTGCATGGACTTACGAGCTCTCTTACTAATTTTTGAGGTATCTGAATAAGTCGGATAGAGATAGTGTGAAGACAGGCGTAATAGAAATTCAGGATTGTATGCAACACTGTAAAAATCCATGGTGCAATGATAATCTGATGACAGAAGAAAAGGATACGATAGAAACAAAAGGCTTCGATCACATAACAACAGAAGAGTTGGAAGATATATTAAACAAAAGGGAAAAATCGGAAAGGCCACTGGTTCAGAAGGCTTTAGTCTGGAATTACTAAAATACAGAGGAATAGTACTGAATTATCGCCGCCTTCATTGCCTTCATTTTATAAATGAAACAGGGTACCGAGCAACGGGAGATAGCAAATATAGCGTCACGGAAGGGTATATACAGCAAAAAGAATTAGAGAAAAATAAGTCTCTTCAACACGAGATACAAGATAAGTGCTAAGATACTTAATGGTTGATTGGAACTCATAACAGAGGCAAAGCTACCTGAAATTCAATATGAGTTTACGAAAGCAGTACCTTGCACAGATAATATACACAAAATAAACAGAATATAGCAGAATCGGATACAGCAGGACCTTCCCAAATATTGTGCGCTCGTCGATTTTGTAACAGCTTTCGACTAGTTGGATAAAAAGAAACTATGGGAAATCTTACAATGACAAGGATACCCTAAACATCTTATATCGGTAATATAGTGCCTGTATTTCAATCCACAGACATGTCTGTAAAATGAAATGGAATGGCAAAGGTTAATTATAAATCAAGGAGCAATAGAAGGATCTAATCTTGCCCCGACACTTTTTAATACATGCTTACACGTCACCACTCTTTCAACACAAGGTAGCACTCGAGGAATGCGAATTTATTAATACGTTGCTGTTTCCTCACGACCCTCTGTTCATTAATAAAACAGAAGATGGATTGTAATGAGCTTTACAGAAGTTTCAGCTGCACTTAATGCAATAAAATCCAAATATCTACGAAATAATGTGATGCTGTTCTTAGGGAGAAATCCTTATGTGAAAATAATTATTAATAATCGAGTAACTGAAGAAGGCTCTAACTTTAGCTAACTTGGATATGATATATCTTGTGACGACAAAAGAAAGATAAAATTTAAATTAAATAAGTTCAAGATTTGCGACACCATAAGAAGAACATTAAAAGACAAGATCCGGAAGGATACTTAGCTCAGGCTGTATAAGGTAATGGCTGTTCCTGTGTTGCTTTTGGAAGTGAGTCGCGGATAGCGGTAAAGAGATAAAAGCCGCTTATAAACAGTGTAAATGAAATTTCTAAAGTCTGTAGAAGTGTGTTGTAACTAAGATCTATTTAGAAATGAAGAGACCAGAGGGAAGTTGCAGATATGTAACCTAAAAGATAAAATACAACATAAAAGAAATGGAAAGACGGTGTAGAACATTTGAGTTAAACAATACTACCAAAGGCAGCAATGAGATACAAGCCTGACGGAAGAAGACGCGAGAGAAGACGAAAGAGAACATGAGAAGACGTACTATGAAGCCGGAACTGGTCGTTGACACTTAATCCTTGAAGAGAAGAAGAATGATCCCTTGATATACGTTATATGTAACAGATTTCAAAAATATATCGTTCGTTATACACATAGACGATAGGTGTGACTGCTAATACCAACGAAATTCGGCCGGCCGCGCTGGTCTCGCGGTTCTAGGCGCGCAGTCCGGAGCCGTGCGACTGCTACGGTCGCAGGTTCGAATCCTGCCTCGGGCATGGATGCGTGTGATGTCCTTAGGTTGGTTAGGTTTAAGTAGTTCTAAGTTCTAGGGGACTGATGACCACAGCAGTTGAGTCCCATAGTGCTCAGAGCCATTTGAACCAACCAACGAAATTCCATTTCCTGCGCACTATGGTAACTGCCAATCGACACTCTCATACTTCTTCTAATACAGTTTTTCTTGAAATATTTTCTTTTCTATGTTACTTACTTCTACACTTACAGCATGATATGACTTCAGTAGGCCTACGGGTTATGCGTACTTGCATTTCGTTGAAGCTAAATGTAATGTCCCCCCCCCACCCACCCACCCAATTGCACATACAGCAATTATTGCACAAAGCGCTCGTAATGTTTGGTACAAATGAATTCCTTTCACAGAAAAGTCGCTCTCGAATGGTAGGCACAATTACTGCCGAAACCCCAACTGAACGTATTTAGGCAAATGGCATTCTTCAATACATTACCCATTTCACGGTATGGCCAAAAAGTAAATCTCATATACCCGATACGATAAACGAATTATTTCCTGCATTCACATCAGCTGAGCCTCAGTTAATGCAACAGCCATTAATGAAACGGCAAACCAATTACTGTCAGATTTAACGCAGTTAATTGCCGTACAACTGACTCTGAAGAGATAATTTATTGACAAGCCTTGAATTCCAACGGTGCGGTACTAAAGTCTGACTATGGCGTTCTGCTCAGGTAGTAATATTATTGGCTTCAAAATAAAGAAAATTCAGCAGATATTTTTAATTTCCAAGTATACAGCTTCCCCACCAACACATCATTTTAACACAAAAAGTAATAGTGAATTGTTTATAGATCATAATACCTCTCTCAGTTAATGTAAAAAATTTATATTTTCATTCCCAATCAAAAAGTTCGTGAGTGGACGAATCACCGTTATGAACAAAAACTCTCAGAATAAATCAATATGTTCTGCCATTTTTCGTTATTTATTAGTTTCTGTAATTTATTATAACACACGTTTGACTACAGTGGAAATAATCTCTTGAGTTTCCGGTGGCATGTTCTTTTTCTTCATTTTGTGCACAAGCTTTCCGAAACAAATGTCCCTTCTTCATGATTCTGCGGCTTTAGGTGAGGTACTTCATGGAACCTAATGTGTGTTATGTAAGTTCCCTTTATTTTTAGTTCGCTTACTAATTCTTTTCCCAGCTTTAACCTTGAGCGTAAGTCGTACCAGGATGATGAATGAATTCACTGTTTTACTGAGTATGGGGGGAGGGGGGGGGTGAGGGGGGGAGAAGGCGATGCTGTCTTTACTTACCTGTCATCATACTATGAAGGTAAACAAATGCCACTTTGATAACATGTCGATACTACAAGTAGTTATAAGAAACCACAGTCGTGCAGCCTTCTAAATCAACGCAGGTGTGACTACCTGGAAACGTCTCGCGAATTGATTTACTTTGAGCTGTCAGTCTTTGTCACTGACTTACTGTAATGTCGCCTTAAGTTGGAATTGGCGAGGGGGGGGGGGGGGAGAAAAGAGTGTAGCGGTAGCTAGGGCTGGGGGAGAGAGGAGGGAACTGTTTCCTGAAATAGTTGCTGCATAAGTGAAATTAATTCACTCGCAACGGGGATGATTAAGTAATTTATACATAGCACAAGCAAATGAGATTTCTTTTCTTACCTGGTGAACAGATTCGAGTCCTGTAATTTTGCTGGTAACGGATTTTCTGTTTACTTTTTATTGCAAACGATCTCCATCCTGCCACCGTTTCTGATGACAATAAAATTTGTATTTATCCGAGAAAAACAGACACTCACTCAAACACACACACACACAAACACACACACACACACACACACAGACGTACATACATACCTAGATACAAGTTTTACAAAAACCTAGAAAATGCCTATTGCTCTACTACAGACATCAACCCGAGGAATACGTCAACTAGGGCTAAAGTAAAGTGTAATGGTAGAGGTGTGCTCACTTCATGGGAAAAATGCTAAGGTCTTGGCGCGGCGACGTTGATAGAGGCGGATCGAGAACGACTCCATAACTGTCCTTTTAACATATACACACCGGCAAATTTATAACCACGACGTACAAATTTTCCCGTTGAACATGTCTCCCATCGTCTGACTCCAGATGCCAGATCAGGTGGAGGTGATCTGAAGAATTCACCCTTACATATAGAAATCATTCTAAAACTATTATTATGGCTCCACATCAGCTGTAGAATATTTCAGAAGAAAAAAGAAAATTCATGCCGGACTGGGACTCCAACAGGCAATTCCAGCTTCAAGAATAAGATTTTCACTCTGCAGTGGAGTGTGCGCTGATATGAAACATCCTGGCAGATTAAAACTGTGTGCCGGGCCGAGACTCAAACTCGGGACCTTTGCCTTTCGCAGGAATGTAGGAGACGAGGTTCTGGCAGAAGTAAAGCTTTGAGGACGGGACGTCAGTCGTGCTTGGGTAGCTCTAATGGTATAGCACTTGCCCGCGAAAGGCAAAGTTTCCGAGTTCGAGTCTAGGTCCGGCACACAGTTTTAAGCCGCCAGCAGGTTTCAGTTCCAGCTTATAGCTAGCGATTGCCTATACTGCTTATAGTTCCCGATTTCGCTTCCAGGTGCGTTAGGAACTTCCATTTTTCCTGGTGTCTACGTTTCCTAGTCCTTGAACTGTAATTACCGCACAAGTTGACACACTGCTTCTTCGACTGTCACATTGTCTTGCGATGGTGTGAAACACTATACTGTAATGCTGTGTCTGTATTGTGCTATGTAATAAAAAGCAATGTTCCTTCCAAATCACGGTTGTATAGCACTAGCACTAAGGATTGAAGACACCAGGACAAATGGAAATTTTGGTCACTACTAGAAGCGTCCTCGGGCATCCTAAGTTGTTAAGGCGATCGCTCGCGGCAAGCGGAACATATGGGTTCGTGTCCCAATGCGGCACAAATTTTCGTTTGTTCTGAAATATTCTCTAGCCGATACGAAACCGTAACCGCATTTTTTAATTCAAAAGCAGCAGTTCATCGTCATCACAGTATCTGTTCCTTCGTTCAAGCATGCATGTATGTCCAAAGGACCGTTGCTCCGAATTATATAGTACAACATAGACACTGCACTATAGTACACACTTACATTCTCCAGGCCAAGCACAAACACCTTACGAAGTAGGCAAGACCTGGCCACACAGTGTCTAAAGTAGCCATAGTGCGTTGCGTACTGTACCTCTCCCGCCAAGTTATCAGGAATATTGCTGACTCACCTTCTAGTGTATGTGTTACGGCGTTGTACACAATACTTCTGTATTCGAAGCGAGAGCTTACCGACATGGTTTTTACTTACAGCAAGCAAATGACAACGTGCAGCGGGCAGCAAAGTTGTATAAGGAGACCTATTCCCGCCGACGACAACCACAGCACTCGATGTTTGCAAGAGTGAGCCGTTTCAAGAAGCAGGAAATCTTGAAGGACGTATCCGAAGTGTTCGAACACAAGACTTGGAGGAATGTGTGATTAACACTGTGGAAGGCGGCCGCCGTGTCATTACCGGGCAGCTGCCCGATGGTAATGATGATGATGTTTGGTTTGTGGGGCGCTCAACTGCGCGGTCACCAGCGTCCATACAAAGTCGCAGTTTTTACGCAGTGCAACTTTTACGCAATCCAATCTAGCCACTGTCACGAATGATGATGATCATGGATACGTGGAATTAATGAAAACGTGGACGGGAGGCCCCACCAATGTAACTTTCTTTTCGCACAACCTGTATCTTTACCAATAAATAAACTGTGGTTTACAGATAATCGAAGTATTTAACCATAAAATTTATTTTAACAAAATGAACAAATCTGCAAAATACTTTTGACCTTAGACCTCAACTTGAATAAGTTTTTAATCTTTGGAAAAGAAATCTGGGGTGCAATAACAGCAAAAAATATTACAATGATTACAACACGACCGGACCTGCAGCCCGCCCGCCAACGGGTGAAACTGCAGTGTTACTATCGCGCTGGACACTGTCTTATTAAATGCTACACATGAAACTATATAAGAACTATTGATGACAAGAATGAGTCAATTACTCAAAACAGATGACTTAACTTTTAATTCGATAGCTGTATGTCGAAAGGTTCAGGGTTAAGATACGCACCTGTGTTAAACATATTAGCAAACAATCTGCCAATGATAAGACTTACCTCAAAGCAACCAACATCTTAATTTCAATCGGCAACCGAGTTGTGACTGAATCCTAACCCATCCCTTCCTACAATTTTATTTTGAGTAAAGCCCTGGTGACAGTTGGCTGTTAATATTTTCAGAGTTACACTGATTGTCAGTTATTAAGACTGCTCTGAAGGAACGTCTTAAAACATTATTTGCGAACAGTTATTACTTGAGAACTCACTTGGTGGAACCACAAAATCCAGCTCAACTACACCTATAATGAACCGGTCTTTCAAACACAGGAACGAACAGTTTAGTGGAAGAAGTTGTTCAGATTATAACTAATGACAGAGAAATGTAATTACAATCAAAGAATTTAACCGGATAACGGCTAAATCTAACCACAAGGTCTCTCTTTTCGTTTAACGGCAATCTTTGCCGTAGTAGAATTGTTCCAGCTGTATTTACGACCAAGTGCTAATTTTTAGAACATTAATGATCGGGTACAAACCAGAAAGGAATGGCCATATAGTAGTGGGGAAAATTTTCAAAAGACAACTAGTGTCTTAATGCAATACTACTGCTTGTATCGCCGGCCGAGATGGCCAAGTGGTTGTAGGTGAATCAATCCGGAACCACGCGACTACTACGGTCGCAGGTTCGAATGCGGCTTCGGACATGGATGTGTGTGATGTCCTTAGGTTAGTTAGGTTTACGTAGTTCTAAGTCTAGGGGACTGATGACCTCAGATGTTAAGTCTCATAGTACTTAGAGCCCTCTGAACCATTTTTTCAACTGCTTGTATCTACGGCCAAAGAGCCGACCGTGTAAAACTCTGAGGGTCGAGTACAAACCCGAAAAGAATGAGAGCACGTAAACAATGAAAGAAATCACCAAGAGGATTAAAGAATCTTACTCCCCTTTATCAGTAAGCGATTCCATGGATCCAACGTGCGTCGCGGTGGTTACTGAGTGGTGCCGATGAAAGCTAGGTGGCAGAGGTCAGCCAGGCCACGAGCGGTCGTTCGACACGAATGTTGCCAACGAACCGACGGGATGTCGGCCAGCTGCTTGTAGTCGAGGCTGACCCCGGTGAAGTACTCCGGTATCTTCGCTCTGCGCAGGCCCTCCTTGCGCTGCTCGTGGCTTCGGCCGCCCGGAACTCGTGACGACCTCTTGTCGTGACGCTACCGCCAATCCCCGAACTTCGTGCCTCTTTCTCGGGCCAGAGTACCCCATATACAGGGTGTTACAAAAAGGTACGGCCAAACTTTCAGGAAACATACCTCACACACAAAGAAAGAAAATATGTTATGTGGACATGTGTCCGGAAACGCTTACTTTCCATGTTAGAGCTCATTTTGTTACTTCTCTTCAAATCACATTAATCATGGAATGGAAACACACAGCAACAGAACGTACCAGCGTGACTTCAAACACTTTGTTACAGGTATGTTCAAAATGTCCTCCATTAGCGAGGATACATGCATCCACCCTCCATAGCATGGAATCCCTGATGCGCTGATGCAGCCCTGGAGAATGGCGTATTGTATCACAGCCGTCCACAATACGAGCACGAAGAGTCTCAACATTTGGTACCGGGGTTGCGTAGACAAGAGCTTTCAAATGCCCCCATAAATGAAAGTCAAGAGGGTTGGGATCAGGAGAGCGTGGAGGCCATGGAATTGGTCCGCCTCTACCAATCCATTGGTCACCGAATCTGTTGTTGAGAAGCGTACGAACACTTCGACTGAAATGTGCACGAGCTCCATCGTGCATGAACCGCATGTTGTGTCGTACTTGTAAAAGCACATGTTCTAGCAGAACAGGTAGAGTATCCCGTATGAAATCATGGCGGTGAATCCAGGAAGTACAGTACATACTGACGAAACTAAAATGAGCTCTAACATGGAAATTAAGCGTTTCCGGACACATGTCCACATAACATCTTTTCTTTATTTGTGTGTGAGGAATGTTTACTGAACGTTTGGCCGTACCTTTTTGTAACACCCTGTATACAGGGTGAATCGAAATTCGCGCACTCGGGCTTCGCAGCACGACTCCTCACATGGCATACATAAAAAAAAAAATGTCTGTCTCAAAATTTCGTCTGGCAAGTACATCCGGCAGAAAAACAAAGTTAAAGAGTGACAATCTGGCAACACTGTAACAACATGTATGGTAAGTAGCTCTGTATGGAGATGCTACTGACGGTTTACGGTGCCGGCACGGTAGCTTAGCGTGTTCGGTCAGAGGGTTAGCTGCCCTCTGTAATAAAATAACTGAGTGAATGGATCAATAACGAACTTCAATGGGTGTCAGGGGACGTCCGCCACGAACATTTGCAACGAACTATAACGAACAAAATGAGATTAAAAAGAAGATGTACAGTTGGTGCAGTGGATAGAGCTTTGTGTTAACGTTCAAGAGGTCGAGGGTTCGATGCTGGGTTGGGGAGTAATTTTTCTTCTTTTTTTTGTTTGGTAATTTCATTTTCACATTTCATACTGTAATATATACCGTTTCTTAGGTCTTATGTATCTTACATATACAATATTCTGTAACGCTGAACATAACAGATACGTAATTAGACAAATAAGAAACAGACATTTGAAACAAATGAATTGTCATAGGACAGAATAACTACAAAAACGATATCAGTTTCTAGAGGCTAAATATGATAGCACAGTACAATAACACAACGTCTACTTGTTATTTATATGACATGTAATATGAGCGCTCAGATGTCGCACATAAACAACCAGTGACAATAATTATGTCCATATTAATGACCGCATGACCATCAAATGGTTCAAATGGCTCTAAGCACTATAGGACCTAATATCTGAGGTCATCAGTCCCCTAGACTTAGAACTATTTAAACCTAACTAACCTAAGGACATCACACACATCCATGCCCGAGGCAGGATTCGAACCTACGATTGTAGCAGCAGCACGGTTCCGGACTGAAGCGCCTAGAACCGCTCGGCCAAAAATACCGACGCATGACCTTCACAACAGAATACGTTGTCCTCAGAACAACAGATACTCAAAGCGACCTCCCAGCACATCTAAACATTGAAACATTGCGCAACTCGCTGGATCATGCAGCTCTGGACCCTTCGCACCAGATCTGCGTCCACAGTAACAAGAGCAGCATGAACATATGTTAGCACGCGCTACCACGCTTGAGCCAGCCCTGTATAAATGTTGCTCCTTTTCCAGGGGAGGTACTGTAGAATTCGCCACAATAGTGTATGTAATTGTCTTACACTGTGTGCTACATTCGTCGCCAGTGTAGAGTACAAGGGCCCCTTCAGGTGTCCCCGCATGAATAAACCCAGGGGATTTAAGTCAGGTGAACGTGGTGGCCATACAACTGGACCACCAAGTCACAGCCATTTCCCTGGAAAAGTTCCATCCAAATAGTGTCGCACATTAATTCCAGAGTGCAGAGGTGCAACATCATGTTGGAACCATATCCTCTGCCGAACATGTAGTGGATCATCTTCCAGCGCATCGGGCAGACAGTTTGACAGGAATTATTGATTCCTTCGTGCATTCAACCAGTCAGACAACATTTTGCGGTTCAAACACCTGTCGCCCAATATTCCTTCCCAGACGTTGATACCAAAGCGAACTAGATATCAATGGTCACGGGTGACGTGCGGGTTAACCCCGCACCAATCGTGGCCATTGTGCGTACTGAAGACACTCTCACGAGTGAATGCTGCTTCGTCTGACCATATTTCGGTATTCACGAAGTCTCGTTGGCTTCCTGTTGTTGTTGGAACCATTCATATAATTGCACCTGCTGTCGGCGATCTGTGGTATGCAGATGTTGCCTGAAAGCATAATGATAGGGGTGAAGCCCATTCTCGTGCAGCCCGTTAACGACAGTGCGTTGCGAGGCACGCCTTGCTACGCTACGGGTACTTCGTTTAGGTTCTTGGTATATGACCTCCAGAACACCTTCGTCAGTAGCTGGAGTACGGCAAGTCTGGACAGCCTCTGTCATGCGATGGTGGAAGGAGAGAACCTGCCTCCGGAAGGCGCAGATTCAGATGACGAAACATATTTTTATCTGGATGGCATCGCCGAGGATATCTAGCAGCATACTCACGAGCGGCAACACCAGCCCAGTTATCAGATGCACCAAGGACCTGAAAAGCATAACCACATATTCATCGTTTGTGTATGCCATACGTCTGCCACACTGGTTTAGAGGTTTACAATTAGAAAATCCGATACGTGTACTTATGAGCTTTGGAGCCGTTGGCTGTCTAACAATCTGCGTGGTTTCTGTTTGTTCTAAGTCGTGTCTCCCTACCACTTTCGCGCTACGACACTCTGAGGGTGTTTTTTAGGGAATTGACTAGTTTCAACCTGGGACCTGTTGCTGGTAAGGAGACGCCAGACCACACATAACGTCGAAAAAGCAGTTAAGTTTACCATTGGAAAATTTATTCTACTTACAAATCTTTGTTTATAAATTGCACTGTTCATAAAAGGTAATGTTTTAATACAGGATGATAAAAACCAACTGCGTTCAACAAAAATGTGAACGAATATTCCCTGAATGGGTTTCCAAGTTCTACAATGGATTGAAGGATGACCTATGCCATATCACATCTATAATCTGGGTTTAAATTAAGTTTCATAAAAGAGAAAACTATCAAAATGGTCTACAGTGACCCTCAATTATCTTTAATTACTTATCTAACTTACCGCAAATCACAGTGGCTGATGTGGCTTCTCAATAATTATGTAACAGAAAAATCTTCGCGTTTCAGATTTTTACTTCAAGTAGCAGCCGGCCGAAGTGGCCATGCGGTTAAAGGCGCTGCAGTCTGGAACCGCAAGACCGCTACGGTCGCAGGTTCGAATCCTGCCTCGGGCATGGATGTTTGTGATGTCCTTAGGTTAGTTAGGTTTAACTAGTTCTAAGTTCTAGGGGACTAATGACCTCAGCAGTTGAGTCCCATAGTGCTCAGAGCCATTTGAACCATTTTTTTCAAGTAGCAAATGTGAACACCATGAGATTTAATTGACGATTGACACTAGTATTACGTGAAAAGGGGATGTAACAGATAAGACTTCTGCAGTTCTGAGTGAAGCCTTATGCGCTCAACAATGTAGCATCGCGTGCGTTCATTACCTTGTCGGTGTTTTGGCAGCATCAGGGGGCGGCGGGCGGCATAGCTCCACGCACCTCGCCTTCTTGGAAGCAACTCTCTCTAACTTCTCCTTACTACAATTTACCGAAGTTGGTTTAACAAAAAGCTATCTGGCTGTGTTTTCAACTGACCAATGAGGGTCTCAATGTTAACCTTAAGCTCCGCCTACAAAAATTCTGTTTATCCAATTAGAAACATTATACTTTTCGTGGTGGGGAAATGTTTTTAACGTTTGCAACGTAACAGAGACGCGAAAAAGTCTCACACTAAAACTTCCAGCTGGTGTGGCCCTTTTAGTGCTATCCTAAGATCTATACTGTTCTTCTGGAGGGCTCTATCTTTTAACATTGGCTGGAGGGCTCGATCTTTTAACATGGGCTGGGGGTGATCTTGGCAGTCGGCTGGCGATGTGGGTGTGCGTCCCTTATCATAGGTCCTCCTAGCCTACACGATTCTGCTCTCGGCTTCTGTTCTCGTTTCTCCCCTCGGAACTGCGTCTGTTTCACGTTGGGAAGGTATGACATGCATTTAGGCGTTCTTGTGTTAGACTGTGGTATTCTATTTGCTCACTTGTTGATCGTATTACTTTGGTTAACTTAATGTCAGGACTTATTCGGAGCTATGTGACATACTGCCGGATTTGCTTATCATGTCAGGGTTTTCATGGAAGGTGTTGGATTTGCCTGGCATCTTACAACTGGCGCGTTACTCCGTTCGCAACTAGTCCCTGCCTGGTGGACAGTGCATACAGTATAAACACGCCGTCAGTCCAGCGCGCTGTTCCAACTTTCGCAGATTACCCGTCTGAAAAATATTGTTCTGCATAATTCATCCCGACACTGCTAATTGGAAATGTTTCGTTTCGAATTACACTGTTTGCCTAATTGTAATAGACGTGGTGTTTCACAAGACCATCGATGGCATAATAATAATAATAACAATGCATTGAGATACGTACCAAACAGCATGGGGTTAGCAGACTCAGTGTCGAAAGACATAATTAGTGCGACCATGGTGACAACACATACAAATAGTAACCGAGTTTGGACATTATTCGCAAAGCATAGTGCTAGTCCTACTGGTAACGTAAGGCCCTAACGAAATGTAATAGAGCTGAAGAACGCAAGAGTAGTAGTTGGTACTAATCTATGGGACCATTGGAGGAGGGTACAAAGGAAACAGGTTTCGCAACTAGTAAATGAAGTGGTGCGAGTAAATTCACGCACTCAGCGTGGAACGGGCTTCTTTCAAAGCTGAACAATCTTCCACTTCTACAATTGTAGTAGGTAAGTAGTTTTTCAAAGGACCTGCTGCAATCGCTGTTGACGATTAAGATGCCAGATACCGTACCAGCTGGACTACATTTACGAAATCAAGATAATATGCCTCACCCAGGATCGAACCATTGACCTTCTGCATGGTAACATAGAACTCTATCCACTTCACTAACTGTACATCAGGACTAATCTCAGTCGAAAGAGGTAGATGCAATACATGTGGCTGCAGTGTTGCCAGATTGCCACTCTTTAACGTCCTTTTTCTGCAGAATGTACTCGCTAGACGAAATTTTGACACAGACATTTATTTATCGCTGGCATGTGAGGAGTCGCTCGCGAATCCCGAGTGCGCGAATTTCGCTTCACCCTGTATGTATGCAAGCTAATACCTTTCAAGGACACAACCCTCAGGTACCTACTCTTCCTGATAGAAGTTGGCAATGTGGCCGCAAGAGGGATAGTCGATATTACACCTGAGACAGTGGCTCCAGACAGAACGGTCTACTAACTCAAAGGCTCAGACACCTCCTCTCAAATTTGAACAAGCTTTCCCCGGGGCTACAAACCGCTGGAATGTTTAATGTGACTGAGATGAACCCCTATGAGTTTCCCCTTTCCCAGGTCCATGACCAAAAGATACACCGCCCTTAAAATTTTGACAATGGAATATGGACCGCCAGCTGGTGTTCCCGAGCGGGTCTAGGTGCTTCAGTCTGGAACCACGCGAGCACTCCGGTTGCAGGTTCGAATCCTGCCTTGGGCATGGATGTGTGTGATGTCTTTAGGTTAGTTAGGTTTAAGTAGTTCTAAGTTCGAGGGGACAGATGACCTCAGATGTTAAGTCCCATAGCGCTCAGAGCCATTTGAACCATTTTGAATATGGACCTAAGAAACGCGGGGCAAGCTACCCTAAGTGTTTATCCCGGGAAGTCCACCCAGGAACGTCCCTGATGTTGGCAAGATCCCCTATCTTCCCTTGAAAGGAGCGCTTGTATCTATTATAGTGACAGACCTGACGATCGTGATACCCCCTAATATTTTCCCGAGCTGGCCCACGTTTCTCCCTAAGAACCTCCAGAGTGATAGATGGAGGTAAAATATCATTTATCTCCCATAAATTGAAGAGCAGGGAACTCATGGTTCACGCGAGCATTAGGCCAACTGTATTGGCCTATGATGCTACATGCCGCGCGGATTGAAGCGCTAAGTTTAACTAGGGCAAGTTGGTATCCCACTTATTGGGCAATTTATGGTGGCAAATAATCAACACTGACCTCAAGTAGCGGTTAACATTTTCGGCAAAGGAAACCTAAGGATAATAAGGTGTGGTGGTAACATGTTTTATCCCACTGGCAAACAGAATTGTCTAACCGACCTTACCGGAAAGCCAGGAGCGTAATCCGTAACCAACACCCACAGTGGTCCGAACCACCTAAATATTAGTAAGATGAGAGATAGTGATAAGAGCGGTCACACCCCAGCTACGTATCAACCAAACGAGCTTGGAGAAGGCGTCCACCATCTACGAGAACATACGGATTGCCTTTTTTCGTCCGGGAAAGCGAACCCACACAACAACAAACCATTTTGTCCAAAGGATGCTCTTCCTGTTCCAACCACAGCAGTCACCTCGCCAAGGAGTTACTTGATTTTCCCTTCTTACAATCTCAGCATTCTTTGGCCACAGCAGTAACGTCTTTGTAAAGTGCCGACCAGGTTCGCTGCTCCTTGACTTTCTCTAAGGTTTTATAAAGACCTAAATACCCTTGTACTGGAGAGTCATGGAAGTACCGGAAGAGCGGAACTAAGGTTCGTTGGAGACAAATTCTACCATCCCCAGACCTACCAGTGTGCTCCCTGCCGCCGTTGGATAAGCAGCTGCAGCAGCAAGTCGTATATTCTTAGCTCACTCATTTCTTACATAGTTAATTCTTAATTTCTTTGCGTGTTTTTGGTACTTGCATTGTTTAATTCATAAATTGCGGGCGTATTATATTATTTGAGAGTTGTAGCATCGCGTTTTAGTACCTGAATATTGTAAATTCGCGTAGTCGTTTGTCTTCTGTTTTTGTTTTGAACGGCCGGTGTCGGTTGGACAGTCAGTGTGCTCCCTGCCGCCGTTGGATAAGCAGCTGCAGCAGCAAGTCGTATACTCCTAGCTCACTCATTTCTTACATAGTTTAATTCTTAATTTCTTTGCGTGTTTTTGGTACTTGCATTGCTTGACACATAAATTTCGGGCGTATTATAGTACTTGAGAGTTGTAGCATCGCGTTTTAGTACCTGAATAGTGTAAAATCGCGTAGTCTCCTTCCGCTGTCGAGCAGTGTGTCAGCAGTGCGCAAGTGGCAGCATTACTGCATTTACTAGGCAATATTGTATTTTAATAACCGTTTAAATTTTGTCGATTTGTTTGCGCTCTCTGTAGATTAGTTCAGACGTTCTTTGCAAAACAGTTTTTAGCACGGATAGGGACTGCAACTGCTGTGTTCGGATGCAGGCTGCGTTGGCATCCCTTCGCTCCCAGCTTCAGGCAGTGTTGGCTTCGGTCACACAGCTTGAGGCTGTTGCCAATGGACATCGCTGTGGGGGTCCGGATGGGGGTTTGTCGGGGACGGCCAGCTCGTCCCACGCATCCCCCGATCGGACTACGACTGTGGTTGCCCGGGATACTGCCCGCATTGAGGCTGATCCCTCACCTGTGGTAGAGTGGGAGGTCGTCTCAAGGTGTGGCAGGGGGCGAAAGACATTCCGGAGGGCTGAACGGAAGGCCTCTCCCGTTTGTCTGACGAACCGGTTTCAGGCTCTGTCTCAGGCTGATACTGATCTTCGGCCTGACATGGCTGCTTGTCCTGTTCCAGAGGTTGCCCCTCAGTCTGCAAGATCCGGGCGGTCGCAGAGGGTGGGCTTACTGGTAGTTGGGAGCTCCAACGTCAGGCGCGTAATGGGGCCCCATAGGGAAATGGCAGCAAGAGAGGGGAAGAAAACCAATGTGCACTCCGTGTGCATACCGGGGGGAGTCATTCCAGATGTGGAAAGGGTCCTTCCGGATGCCATGAAGGGTACAGGGTGCACCCATCTGCAGGTGGTCGCTCATGTCGGCACCAATGATGTGTGTCGCTATGGATCGGAGGAAATCCTCTCTGGCTTCCGGCGGCTATCTGATTTGGTGAAGACTGACAGTCTCGCTAGCGGGATGAAAGCAGAGCTCACCATCTGCAGCATCATCAACAGGACTGACTGCGGACCTTTGGTACAGAGCCGAGTGGAGGGTCTGAATCAGAGGCTGAGACGGTTCTGCGACCATGTGGGCTGCAGATTCCTCGACTTGCGCCATAGGGTGGTGGGGTTTCGGGTTCCGCTGGATAGGTCAGGAGTCCACTACACGCAACAAGCGGCTACACGGGTAGCAGGGGTTGTGTGGCGTGGGCTGGGCGGTTTTTTAGGTTAGATGGCCTTGGGCAAGTACAGAAAGGGCAACAGCCTCAACGGGTGCGGGGCAAAGTCAGGACGTGCGGGGACCAAGCAGCAATCGGTATTGTAATTGTCAACTGTCGAAGCTGCGTTGGTAAAGTACCGGAACTTCAAGCGCTGATAGAAAGCACCGAAGCTGAAATCGTTATAGGTACAGAAAGCTGGCTTAAGCCAGAGATAAATTCTGCCGAAATTTTTACAAAGGTACAGACGGTGTTTAGGAAGGATAGATTGCATACAACCGGTGGTGGAGTGTTCGTCACTGTTAGTAGTAGTTTATCCTGTAGTGAAGTAGAAGTGGATAGTTCCTGTGAATTATTATGGGTGGAGGTTACACTCAACAACCGAGCTAGGTTAATAATTGGCTCCTTTTACCGACCTCCCGACTCAGCAGCGTTAGTGGCATAACAACTGAGAGAAAATTTGGAATATATTTCACATAAATTTCCTCAGCATGTTATAGTCTTAGGTGGAGATTTCAATTTACCAGATATAGACTGGGACACTCAGATGTTTAGGACGGGTGGTAGGGACAGAGCATCGAGTGACATTATACTGAGTGCACTATCCGAAAATTACCTCGAGCAATTAAACAGAGAACCGACTCGCGGAGGTAACATCTTGGACCTACTGATAACAAACAGACCCGAACTTTTCGACTCTGTAAGTGCAGAACAGGGAATCAGTGATCATAAGGCCATTGCAGCATCCCTGAATACGGAAGTTAATAGGAATATAAAAAAAGGGAGGAAGGTTTATCTGTTTAGCAAGAGTAATAGAAGGCAGATTTCAGACTACCTAACAGATCAAAACGAAAATTTCTGTTCCGACACAGACAATGTTGAGTGTTTATGGAAAAAGTTCAAGGCAATCGTAAAATGCGTTTTAGACAGGCACGTGCCGAGTAAAACTGTGAGGGACGGGAAAAACCCACCGTGGTACAACAACGAAGTTAGGAAACTACTGCGAAAGCAAAGAGAGTTTCACTCCAAGTTTAAACGCAGCCAAAACCTCTCAGACAAACAGAAGCTAAGCGATGTCAAAGTTAGCGTAAGGAGGGCTATGCGAGAAGCGTTCAGTGAATTCGAAAGTAAAATTCTATGTACCGACTTGACAGAAAATCCTAGGAAGTTCTGGTCTTACGTTAAATCAGTAAGTGGCTCGAAACAGCATATCCAGACACTCCGGGATGATGATGGCATTGAAACAGAGGATGATACGCGTAAAGCTGAAATACTAAACACCTTTTTCCAAAGCTGTTTCACAGAGGAAGACCGCACTCCAGTTCCTTCTCTAAATCCTCGCACAAACGAAAAAATGGCTGAAATCGAAATAAGTGTCCAAGGAATAGAAAAGCAACTGGAATCACTGAACAGAGGAAAGTCCACTGGACCTGGCGGGATACCAATTCGATTCTACACAGAGTACGCGAAAGAACTTGCCCCCCTTCTAACAGCCGTGTACCGCAAGTATCTAGAGGAACGGAGGGTTCCAAATGATTGGAAAAGAGCACAGGTAGTCCCAGTCTTCAAGAAGGGTCGTCGAGCAGATGCGCAAAACTATAGACCTACATCTCTGACGTCGATCTGTTGTAGAATTTTAGAGCATGTTTTTTGCTCGAGTATCATGTCGTTTTTGGAAACCCAGAATCTACTATGTAGGAATCAACATGGATTCCGGAAACAGCGATCGTGTGAGACCCAATTCGCGTTATTTGTTCATAAGACCCAGAAATTATTAGATACAGGCTCCCAGGTAGATGCTATTTTTCTTGACTTCCGGAAGGCGTTCGATACGGTTCCGCACTGTCGCCTGATAAACAAAGTAAGAGCCTACGGAATATCAGACCAGCTGTGTGGCTGGATTGAAGAGCTTTTAGCAAACAGAACACAGCATGTTGTTATCAATGGAGAGACGTCTACAGACGTTAAAGTAACCTCTGGCGTGCCACAGGGGAGTGTTATGGGACCATTGCTTTTCACAATATATATAAATGACCTAGTAGATAGTGTCGGAAGTTCCATGCGGCTTTTCGCGGATGATGCTGTAGTATACAGAGAAGTTGCAGCATTAGAAAATTGTAGCGAAATGCAGGAAGATCTGCAGCGGATAGGCACTTGGTGCAGGGAGTGGCAACTGTCCCTTAACATAGACAAATGTAATGTATTGCGAATACATAGAAAGAAGGATCCTTTATTGTATGATTATATGATAGCGGAACAAACACTGGTAGCAGTTACTTCTGTAAAATAGCTGGGAGTATGCGTGCGGAACGATTTGAAGTGAAATGATCATATAAAATTAATTGTTGGTAAGGCGGGTACCAGGTTGAGATTCATTGGGAGAGTGCTTAGAAAATGTAGTCCATCAACAAAGGAGGTGGCTTACAAAACACTCGTTCGACCTATACTTGAGTATTGCTCATCAGTGTGGGATCCCTACCAGATCGGGTTGACGGAGAAGATAGAGAAGATCCAAAGAAGAGCGGCGCGTTTCGTCACAGGGTTATTTGGTAACCGTGATAGCGTTACGGAGATGTTCAATAAACTCAAGTGGCAGGCTCTGCAAGAGAGGCGCTCTGCATCGCGGTGTAGCTTGCTCGCCAGGTTTCGAGAGGGTGCGTTTCTGGATGAGGTATCGAATATATTGCTTCCCCCTACTTATACCTCCCGAGGAGATCACGAATGTAAAATTAGAGAGATTAGAGCGCGCACGGAGGCTTTCAGACAGTCGTTCTTCCCGCGAACCATACGCGACTCGATCAGGAAAGGGAGGTAATGACAGTGGCACGTAAAGTGCCCTCCGCCACACACCGATGGGTGGCTTGCGGAGTATAAATGTAGATGTAGATGTAGATGTACCACTGCGGTTACACATAATGCCGTTCTTCAGAAATTAGTCACTGTAATCCTCTCCATGTTGTATATGCTTCCTGAACACCCCCCCCCCCCTCCTTTTCTCGTTCGGTTTTCAAATTATTAAACAGTTGGGATAGCTCGGAAAGGATCGTAGATAGTAGGTGACTGTCTAGGGTTTCCTCCTCAAGCTCGTGCTGCTAAGGGCGTCGCCTTAAAATGGAAAGCCGAAATGCGGACCGCCCATCTCGCGATACGCCCTGTATTCTTAGGACGAGCTGATTAACCGTTTCTAGGTCAATTACACGATGTTCGAGTTAGAACCGAAATTTTTCCAGGTCTAATAACACAGCTAACTCTTCGCACTCATTTACCGAGTAATTGAGTTGCAGACTTCGGGGTGCCAATGCAAGGGGGCGCCTGATACCTTGATCTTTCTGTAAATGAACTGCCACCACACCAGTATTGCAGACATCTGGCTGGAGCATAAATATTTCCTTAAAGTCAGGTACAGCTAAAACCGGTGGGTTGGAAATCGCAGTTTCTATTCCTTCAAAGGGTGACTGCTGACTTTTAGCCCAAACGAATTTCTCATTATTTCTGCCCACCAAATTTAATGGAGCTGAAAGTTGCGCAAAGTTTGGGACAAATATGCGGAAATAATTAGCTATCCCTACAAATCGGGCGACCACCCTCTCATTTCGTGGCTGCGAAAAATTTCTCACCGCCATAGTGCGTTCCTGATCAATGCTGATTCCGTCCCCGGACACCAGGTGATCCAATAATGACAGCTGGCGCTAAGCCAAGGTTATCTTGGACAGCTTCACAGTCAGCCCCGCATCCCTGAGCCTGGATAGTACCTTCAGGATTTGTTATAGATGCTCTTCAAAGGAGGCACTAAATATGACCACATCTTCCAAATAACTGAAGACACCATTAACCTTTAAATCACCTAAAATTTTATCCAATAAATGGAATAAAACTGCTGCACCGCTTGACAAACCAAACAGAAACTGGTTGAACTCATATAAATTCCAGTCCGTGGCGAAGACGGTGAGATGCTTAGATTCCTCGGTTAAGGGTATCTGGTAATAAGCCTGATAAAGATCTAAGACCGTAAACGAAGATGCTCCAGACAACCAGGCTAAACAGTTGTGTGGAGATCAGGCAGTGGCACCCATTCCTAGATCGCCTTATTACTGATAAGCCTGTAATCAACTACAGGTCGGAAATCCTGCCCATTATACTTAGGTACTAAGAAAATGGGGGAAGCATAGGGAGAGATGGGCGGTCTTATGACTCCGTCTTTTACCAAACCCTCAGTTTTGTGCCGCAATATCTTTATTTTATGTGGTGACAAGTGATATGGAGACTGGCAAAGTAGCACGTCATCCATGACACGAATATGGTATCTACTGACGTCTGTGACACTCAACCTGTCACAAAGTACGTCAAGAAATTCTCCCAAAATTTCACTTAACTGTTTCTTTTGTGGACTAGAAGGGTGGTCTACCTCAAGTGGGCATGTGTTACTTCTAGTGCTACGTCCCATTCTACATGAGCACATGAACAAAAGGCTATTAGATCGTTGGAGGAAAATTTGAAATAAAAGGTCCGGGTACCAACATCTAACACCATACCGGTCTTAGGGATGATATCATGCCCTAGAATTAAGTCAGGAACCAATCCTTTAACTAATAAAAACTTGACAGGCCATGAAAATTCACACACAGAATGATTGCCCCGCACTTCCCTGCACAGAGGTAACTCTTTGCCATTGGCTACCTGACATCTCTCAATCGAGGGACGTACTGGAGATAATCTACATAAGTGTCCCTACTCAATAAACCAATCTTAATTAAGGAGTGACACAGAGATGCCTGAATCTAGTAACCCACACAACAGTTCATGCCCTATAGCCGCACAAAAAATGATAAGGTACGCGCCGTGACCGCCTGTATACGACTATGCCACCCATGTCTCAGACGATGCGACGCCGCCTCCGCCTGGCGTCATTTCTCAGAGCGAGGCGTCCTTGGAACCGGACATCCTCGTACTAAATGGTCACGAGCGCCGCATCTGAAACAAACCCTTGATTTCATTGAACCGCGCTCGCAGCCTATCATGCTGTGTGCTGGACCAGAGTTATATAAGTTTTGATGTCACCACGTTCATTCATTTCGCTGGATGTCGGTAAAAGACAATTTCATAACAGAATTAACTAGATTCTGTAACTCACGAAGAGTGGTAGAACGAGGAAAGAGTGCGATCCGAGACCTATCTTCAGGCCGAATACATTCCAATATATTAGCAACTAAATTCGCCTCGGAAACATACATATGTATAGCCGATATTGCCTCACGAACCCGCTCTACATATTCAAACAACGATTCGTGGGAATCCTGCACTTGCCAATAATATCTACACTCTAGCTCTTTTCGCATATGCTCTGATAACTTACCCTCCACGAGCAATTGCCTCAGTTACCCCATCGTCTTACCCTGCTGTAAGCTTTCGGATAGCAGACTCCTTAAGCTACCGCGTGCCAACGGGTATATTGCATTAAGTACTACGTGTCGGGGGCTCCTTGACGCGTCAACATGCGACTCAAACGTAACTAGGTTGCAATTGACAATTCCTGAATGCTATTCAAGAGACACACCATCGGGTTAGGGAGGCGGGCAAAGTATTCCCCAACCCGATCACTTGGACCTCGGGCAACAAATGATAGAAATGGAGAGTGAAGTTAACGACGCTACCCGTAGCCAAGCTGCCAGCTGACCCACCGTCCGTGAGCATTCTTATGCCTAAAGCTCACTTCATAATCGAGCTGATCCATTTTAGGTACGAAATACCGGGACACTGACGTAGATCCATGGGTACGGCTGTGGAGAAAAGAAAATAGTTAGACGATGTCCCAAAAGAATAAAGTACAACATTTAAACTGAAGCAGGTTGAAAACCACACTCTGTTACCAATGATACGTGGCACTTACTAGAATTAAGGATAACATGAAAGAGAGGACCCCCCAATATAACTTTCTTTTCACCAACCTGCTTATTTAAAAATATATAAATTGTGTTTTACAGATAATCTAAGTATTTAACCATAAAATTACTTTAACAAGATGAACAAAATTCTTTTGACCTTAGACCTTAACTTGAATAAGTTTTTAATTTTTGCAAGAAAAAACTGAAGTGCTTTATTGCAAAACAGCAAAAAATATGACAATGATAACAAGACGGACTACAGGCGCTATAGTCTGGAGCCGAGCGACCGCTACGGTCGCAGGTTCGAATCCTGTCTCGGGCATGGATGTGTGTGATGTCCTTAGGTTTAATTAGTTCTAAGTTCTAGGCGACTGATGACCTCAGAAGTTAAGTCGCATAGTGCTCAGAGCCAACAAGACGGCCGGAACTGCAGCCGGCCCATTACCGGGTGAAACAGCAGTGTTTAGTACCACGCTGGACACAATCTTATCTTATTACATGCAACACATGAAATTATATAAGCACCACTGAAGACCAGAGTGACTCAATTAAACAAAACAGATGACTTAAATTTTAATTTGAAAGCTGTAAGTCAAAAGGTTTCGAGTTAAGATGTGCACCTGTGTTAAACGTTAAACAGATTAGCAAACAACATAACGATGATAAGACTTACTTCAAAGCAACCAACCTCTTAATCTCAATCGACAACCGAGTTGTGACTGGATCCCAACCCGTCCCCTCTGACAATTTTATTTTGACTAAAGGACTCGTGGCACACGTAAACACGTTCAGAGCACACAGGTATCGGTACAGAAGCGCGTGCGTTAACACGTCCAAAGCGGGAATGGCTATTTGGAACATATTAGAAATATTGGAACTTGTAAGAAATGAGAATACTGTGAACATGTACAAGAATCACTTAGCCATTCCAACTTCTTGTAATTATCTAAGTTGAATATGGTGTTGCAAGGATGTTTTTAGTCATATTCATTCCAAGTCCAAGTACTGGCTTAAAATTAGGAAATAAATCCTTGACCTTTTTTTAAAAAAACGTTTTAAGTGACGTCGTGCGTTCTTCCCGCATATACACATAACTTTGCATACCATCTCGGTAACAACAGATAGCACTAATCACTTTGACCTCTGTTGGTCAATTGATAATAAGGGCGATGAAAGTGACGTTGTACGTCCTTTCACGCATGTACATTAAGCCCATTACATTATTTTACCTTTCACGTCAACAACTATTGGAACATAAAGGTAGTTTGTCTGTTCCACGTTATATGCGGTCACAGACCTCACTCGATTCTTAATTAACCTTCAAGGTTCAGTACCTCAAGTACCTGATTTTGGATTTTGGATTTCATCTCGCGACATACAAAATTCAAGGTAACGAGCAGCAGCCTTTTCTATTGTCCTCCGTCGGTGTGCAAACCTACCGTGTGATAGTCAAATTATTTCCCTGACGCGACGTAGCAACTCTGTCCTGTGAAGAAATTTTACCTGCTTTAGATGCTTATTTCAAACAATCTGTCAATGTAGTTGCGAAACGGTATACCTTCTTTCGTACAAAACGTACGGCAGGTCAGACTAATCGGGAGTGGGTAGCAAATTTGCAAGGCCTTACTAGGGATTGTGCTTTTGAGTGTCAATGTGGACTCCCATATTCAGATATTATGGTACGTGATGCAATTGCTTAGAACTATTCTGATGTTCGTATAAGGGAACAGATTTTGAAACTAGTCAGTCCCTCTCTTAAACAAGTGATGGACATATTGGATCGGCAGGACACACTTGACTTTGCTCAGGAATTTGAAACTTCGCCAGCCGTGTGTCAGGTTAACCGGCCCACCGGGCGAGCTTCACGGAGCAGTAAACACCCCTCGCGCCCAGCCGCGCCGCTGCCGCCAGGCTCTCAGCCACATGTGCTGCGCTGGCAAGCAAATGCAGTGCTCAAATCATGCCCGCAGTGCGCTACTAAACATTCGCGTGAGAATTGCCCGTCACGCCAAGCTATTTGCTTTTAATGTGATAAAAAAGGACATGTTCAGATTGTTTGCCAGAAAAAGCTCAGATCGAAAACTCCAAACCATTCCAGGACCTTTTCTTCGCGTCGGAATCTGCATCGAACCAAGGATACTCAGGCTCGCGAAACTTCGCACGTGGAAATTCATGTCGTTCATTCCACTCTGCCCAGTGCCACTCTCTCTAACAGTGACTGTGTTCGTCCCACAAATAGTGTGCGTCGACATCGCCGGAACTCCGGTCAAGTCGCTAGTGATTTTTTACCAATGTCAGTTCACGTTGCACGAGACAGTCGCTCTTGTCGCCAGCAGGACAATAAACTTTTTGTAGACTTGGACATTAATGGCAAAGTGATACCATTCCAGCTCGATACCAGAGCTGCAGTTTCACTGATCGATCAAGACATGTACAAACAGCTGGGCACACCTCCATTGCGTGCCACAAATGATACGTTAACTGGCTATCAGTGAACCAGACTGTGCCTTCAGACAGTGTTTCTCGTCTATGTGAAGAATTTATAGACATTTTTGCACCAGGCCTCGGTTGCGCTAAAAACTATAAAGCACATTTGGAACTGAACGTAAATGCGCAACCGAAATTTTTCAGAGCATGCAATGTTCCCCACACATTGCGTGATGAGGTTGCAAAAACATTACACGATTTGGAATCACAAGGTGTAATTGAACCTGTGCAGGATTCTCTCTGGGCATCACCCTTGGTAATTTTGCCAAAACCTTCGGCAAAATTGAGACTTTGTGTGGACTTCAAGGAAACAGTGAATTCACAGCTAGTGATTGCAACTTTTCCTTTACCCCGCCCGGAAGACCTTTTTGAGAAACTGTGTCTGGGCAAATATTTTTCGAAGTTGGACCTAGCAGATGCGTACTTGCAAATACCGGTGGACGAAGAATCGCAGCGCGTTTTGGTGGTTAACTCACATCTTGGTTTGCAACAATTCAAACGACTGCCATTCGGGTGTGCATCCGCCCCTGCATTGTTTCAGCAATATCTACAAACTGTTAGTGCGTCGGTCTCTTCTGCAGTAAACTATCTAGATGATATCGTCATCTCCAGAAAGACGGAAGAAGAACATGCAGCCACTCTCAGAACATTATTTCAGGTCTTGCGACGTAATGGTCTTCGCTTACGGAAGGACAAATGTGTGTTTTGTGCGAGTGACTTACATACCTGGGACATGTATTTAATGCCCGAGGTATACATCCCAGTCCCACGCACCTCCATGCTATACAAGACTTGCCTTCGCCGCAGAATTTGAAGCCCCTACGGAGTGTGCTGGGAAAAATAAACTATTATCACCGATATGTGCCACATTCCTCTTCCCTTTCAGCTCCGCTTCATCGCCTTCGCTGTAAAGGTGTTCCGTTCGTCTGGACGACGGGATGCAAACGCGTCTTTCGCCGGTTGAAATCGGCGTAGCTTTCCAATACTTGCCTTACGCCATTCGATCCCCGGAAGCCCCTTTTGTTGATGGTGGATGCATCGGATTTCGGGATCGGTGCTGTGCTTGCGCACAAAAGATGGATCGCACGATCGCCCTATTGCCTTTGCGTCCAAATTGCTCTCGGCTGCACAGGGAAATTATTCACAGATCGAGGAGGAAGCATTGGCTCTCGCATTTGGTGTTACAAAGTTTCATGACTTCTTGTATGGTCGTCACTTTACCATAATCACAGACCACAAACCTTTGACATCGCTTTTTCACCCGAACAAGCCTGTACCTCCACATACAGCGCAGAAATTCATTCGCTGGTCTATTTTCCTCTCGCAGTACCGCTGCGATATCTTGTATCGGTCTACTGCTAAGCACGGAAACGCTGATGAGTTGTCCCGTTTGCCTGTTGCTGAGGATAGGGCATTCAGTTTCTCCGAACTTGCTTCATGTTCATTGATTCGGAAACCGATGACGTGGTCGAATCGTTTCGTCATGTAGCTACAGCCAGAACTGCCGATCCTGTCCTTGATACCGTTCTGCGTTTTGTTGCTACGCAATGGCCCTTGTCAAAGTCATGGATCGTTGACCCGTTGGTTCGCCGATTTTTTGCTCACAAGGAGAGCCTTTTTTTTTGACGTGGTGTTTTGCTGTTGCGTTCTGATAATGGTCAGTCCAGGGTCGTGGTCCCACGTTCGTTACAGTCCTCTGTCTCAACGCTTCTCCACCAAGGACGTTGGGGTATAGTGAGAATGAAACAACTTGCTCGTCAGCACTGTACTTGGTTCGGCATCGATGCTGCGAGTACGACTATGTGCTCTTCTTGCATGGTGTGTGCCGAACAACAATCAGCACCACTGTGGAAATTCTTTGCATGGCCAAAAGCCACTTTCCCTTGGCAACGCTTACACATCGATTTTGCTGGTCCATTCTGGAATGCTCGATGGTCGGTTGTGATAGATTCATTCAGTAATTTTCCTCTTGTTGTCCGGATGTCTTCCACGACATCATCTGCCACCATCCAAGCGTTATCTGCTATCTTTTGCATTGAAGGTCTTCCACAGACAATTGTTTCCGACAATGGCCCACAGTTCATGTCCACGGAATTTCAGTCATTCTGCAAGGCCAATGGTATTCAACATCTGACGTCCGCGCCGTTTTCACCACAGTCTAACGGTGCCGCTGAACGATTGGTCAGGACTTTCAAGTCACAAATATTGAAGTTGAAAGAGTCGCATTCTCGGGAGGACGCGTTAGTGCTCTTTTTGTCCTCGTATCGCTCTCAGCCCGGAGATAGTCGCTCGCCGGCTGTGTTGCTCCACGGTCGCCATCATCGAACCTTAATGTCTTTTCTACATCCGCCGCATCAGGTTCCTGTGCAGCGCCAGACACCTGCCTTTGCCCCAGGCGACGTTGTCTACTACCGCCACTATCGAGGTTTACGGCAATGGCTCGAAGGGCGCATTCTTCGCTGCCTCGGACGCGCTATGTATCAGGTTTTGGGGGCCTCTGGTGAGGTGCGTCGGTATCTCAATCAGCTGTGCCTCAGTCGTCGCATGGGATCTGCCGCTCGCCGTCTGCTTTCAGCGACGGTGCCGTCCGGTCAGTGCCCCGGGGTCCCATCCACTGGCTCGCCTCAGCCCCAGGTGTTACCGACACTGCCTTCCATTTTGCCCCATGGCGACGCGCCGCCGCCGCCGCCGCCGCCGCCGCCGCCGCCGCCTGTTCTCCCGCCGGCGACGCCCGCAGTGGATGTGTCGCTGCAGCCGCCGGGCGCCCCCCTGGGTCACGCCCCGCCGATCGCTTCCTGTGACCAGTTGTCCTCCGACATGGAACTCTTGCCCGCTCCGGACTATATGTCGTCTTCGCCCATCGGGTGCCCACTGCCCGATGGATGTCGATCCTTCGGCCCCTCCTCTCTCTTTACGGGCGCATACACCGCATGTTGGCGTGCACCCTGGAGTAGGTTTTCAGGCGTTACCTAGCTCCCCGCGGTCCGAATGGCAGGGTGCGGGTGGCACAGCCTCGCCTGTTGTTAGGCTCCCTACCTTGTCGCATACATCAACATGTAGTCCTCCCCACGGTGGGCGGAGGCCTTATACCACAACCTTCCCCCGATTTGCGGGGGAGGCATGTGGTGTCACCGCCAAACACCACACTTGCTAGGTTGTAGCATATAAATCGGCCGCGGTCCTTTAGTATACGTTGGACCCGCGTGTCGCCACTATCAGTGATTGAAGACCGAGCGCCACCAAACGGCAGGTCTAGTCTAGAGCCTCCCTAGCACTCGCCCCAATTGTACAGCAGACTTAGCTAGCGATGGTTCACTGATTACAGACGCTCTCAATTGCAGAGACGACAGTTTAGAATAGCCTTCAGCTACGTCATTTGCTACGACCTAGCAAGGCGCCATATTCAGTTATTATGTCTTCTGAACAGACAATATTGTGAATCATGTACCGTCAAGAGCGACGTTCATCATCAATGGATTAAAGTATCAAAATAATTACGTCCGCTTTCTGGTTTCTAATTCTTTGTCATGTTCCAGACCTCATGTCAGTATAGTTCTTCCCTCCACATGCCAGCCTGCATGAGCTGAAACTCGTGCATTTCGGCCTTCTCTACTAACACGGTGTTGGCTCTTCTGCCAACACAACCACCACAATGCATGAAAGATTCATCTGTTAAAAACAGTTCAGATTTTAGTATTATAATTAATAAACTGACATACGAAATACGAAGAATAATAACTCATACTCTGTCTATGCTCACTTCCGTAAATAAAGCGACAAAATTCAGCCCTACTCTGGAGCTGATTCAGACCTCTTGATATTTAAGTCCCTTCAGAAAAGTAAGTATGTCAACAGTCGTTGACCGCCCAGAATCTATCGCTTACAAGAACAAGTCATGAACGTTACTTCAGGCAGGTCTGCTTCTTCAAGAACTTCGAGATCTAACTGAATAGTGTCCCCAAATGTTGCAGTCTCATAGTGGCTATTCACCCCCCAGCATCTATCACCTATTCTTTTGAAACACACATTGTAAGACAGCCAGATCTACATTCTTCAAACATTCAACACAATGTGTCCAGAATCGTTACCTTGAAGTATTCACTCGTAAAGTCTCAGTCTTCACTTGACGCCAGCAGTGTTATGTCACATTCCAACTCATTGGATGAATGCAGAATATATGGTTCTTGAGCTCTACTTTCATTATTTGATTCAACATGACCTTTCCCCGCAATTACGCTAATATTTTACAACAATGAAATGTTATAAACATTTTGTTAGACTCAGATAATACATAATAATTACACATGAAGGTTTGTCCATAAGTAAATATACCAGTATTCTTTCCAAGTGCGCTCACGTTAAATGACTATCGATTGGTGCCTTATATTATTTAAGCAGTTACTTATGTACTCTTTTACTTTCCTTTTCAGTTGTGCTGTCCGCTACTTGCAATCAACATTTGAATATAGTTGTGGCAAAATAGTAAACAGTTCATTAAATAACTACACAAGTACGACAGTATGTGAGGTAGTTATGATGTATTCATTAGCTGGGGAGAATACGACGTTCTGACGAACATTTGCGTAATGAAATCTATATAAATCAATAAATAATCTAGATATAGGTAAATGGCTTTCAGGGATGATAGTTGTGCTATGTTATCATCGGAGATATTGTATGCTGAATTTTGCATGAAGCGTTGAAAATTTGTTAATTCAGAAGTTCATTGTTATATGTTAATTCACTGTGAAATATAAACATCTGTAGTTTTAAAGGTATTGAAATTTATGTCATTGGATGTGGCTCATTTTTCTGAGATTCAGATTTGCGTTAATATTTGATGAGTTGTTGCTGAATCTCAAAGAGCTGTAACTTGACAATGTATAAGAGTGTCTGACATTCCGCCATTTCCTGTAGCATATTCTGCACAAAGTCGATGCGAGCATCAGCCGTGCAAATTCCCAGCTCTGGGATTTACCAGTTTTCAGCGATGCGCTCATTTTTGCTGCACGTGGATGACCGGAAACGGTCAATTAGCCGTGCTGGCCGCGGAGCTCCCTATTCCCTGGGCCCTCTAGCGTTCAGACGTGCAACACATTCACCTTACCTCGTACCAATCCCCAATTCAAGGCGGCCGCATCTTGCTTACACACGCATAACGTTACAAGCCGTTCTGAAGACGATGTGCCACAGTGTCGCTGTCCAATACACAGATATACACTACTGGCCATTTAAATTGCTACACCACGAAGATGACGTGCTACAGACGCGAAATTTAACCGACAGGAAGAAGATGCTGTGATATGCAAATGATTAGCTGTTCAGAGCATTCACACAAGGTTGGCGCCGGTGGCAACACGTACAACGTGCTGACATGAGGGAAGTTTCCTACCACTTTCTCATACGCAAACAGCAGTTGACCGGCGTTGCCTGGCGAAACGTTGTTGCCATGCCTCGTGTAAGGAGGAGAAATGCGTACCATCACGTTTTCGACTTTGATAAAGGTCGGATTGTAGCCTATTACGATTGCGACTGCGACGTTGCCGCTCGAGTTGGTCGAGACCGAATGACTGTTAGCAGAATATGGATCCCAACGGCCTCGTATCACTAGCAGTCGAGATGACAGGCATCTTATCCGCATGGCAGTAACGGATCATGTAGCCACGTGTCGATCCCTCACTCAACAGATGGGGACGTTTGCTGGTCAACAACCATCTGCACGAACAGTTCGATGACGTTTGCAGCAGTATGAACTATCAGCTCGGAAACCATGTCTGCGGTTACCTTTGACGCTGCATCACAGACAGGAGTGCCTGCGATGGTGTACTCAACGACGAACCTGGGTGCACGAATGGCAAAACGTCATTTTTTCGGATGAATCCAGTTTCTGCTTAGAGCATAATGATGGTCGCATCCGTGTTTGACGACATCGCGGTGAACTCATATTGGAAGCGAGTATTCGTCATCGCCATACTGGCGTATCACCCGGCGTGATGGTATGGGGTGCCATTGGTTACACGTCTCGGTCACCTCTTGTTCGCACTAATGGCACTTTGAACAGTGGACGTTACATTTCAGATGTGTTACGACACGTGGTTCTACCCTTCATTCGATCCCTGCGAAACACTACATTTCTGCAGGATAATGCACGACCGCATGTTGCAGGTCCCCTACGGCCCTTTCTGGGTACAGAAAATGTTCGACTGCTGCCCTGCCCAGCACATTCTCCAGATCTCTCACCAATTGAAAACGTCTGGTCAATGGTGGCCAAGCAACTGGCTCGTCATAATACGCCAGTCACTAATCTTGATGAACTGTGGTACCGTGTTGAAGCGGCATGGACAGCTGTACCTGTACACCCTATCCAAGCTCTGTTTGACTCAATGCCCAGGCTATCAAGGCCGTTATTACGGCCAGAGGTGGCTGTTCTGGGTACTGATTTCTCAGGACCTATGCACCCAAATTGCGTGAAAATGTAATCACATGTCAATACTAGTATAATATATTTGTCCAATGAAGAACCGTTTATCATCTGCATTTCTTCTTGGTGTAGCAATTTAATATATTTGTCCAATGAATACCCGTTTATCATCTGCATTTCTTCTTGGTGTAGCAATTTTAATCTCCAGTAGTGTAATTTACTAGGAAATGTCAAATCAGTGTAAATTGCTTAGTGAAAATTCACTCTGTATTCGTTCTGCTTCTTTTCATGACGCTACGTCTACGACATTGCCTTCAATTGAGATGTTTTCTCCTGTGTACTATCACTGACTGGTGCTATAGCTAGTAGCTGACAGATACTCATTGAGTCTCTCATAATGCCCGAAGTACCTCTTTTAATTTCTAGTTGTTCTCTTATTTGTTCATTCTTTTATTCCAGTTTATGGTGACAACAATAAACTGCCACATGTCAGATTACATTGATGTGACTCGTTATGGCATTCAGTTTCACTTTTTTCTGAATACTGAACTGTTTTTACCGTCTCTGCCCTTCTACTTTTCTTTATACCTGTTTGATTTTGTCACTGTTAGTTTAACACTTAGGTGGGCTATACAGAGTATTTGACTTTTCTGATGGGTTCGAAATTTTAGATTTATTCGAGTAGTCAAAAATAACATTCTTTCCCCCATTTACAGCAAGCGATACCAAAAAAATTACTGCGAGGACATGATTGTTGCAGCTGGAGATCAGGAAAACAGAACGTTTTATTGAGAAAGATAAAATAACACCAATGAAGAGAATACATAGAGGTGGAATCAACATGAATAATGGAATACGAGATCTTGTGTTACACTGAGGGTGTCTCATAAGAAAAGGTCAGTATTCAGAGACATTAAGGAACGATCACATTGTCACGTAGAAGAAGGTGTAATTAGATGAATGAAGAAGACTAACTTCACTTAACGAAGATTTATTCAGCACTTGCACATTCAAGCGAACTGCCTCCGGCCAGAACACATTTAGTATATATACGGCTACAGAACATTCCAGTACAATGATTCTTGACATTTGTGGATACTTCTAGAATGTATTCGAACCGAATATAGACATTAAAATTTTACAGTCCTGGCGAGTTTTATCTCACGATACTCCATGCAACGGTTTAGTATCATAACCACTACACGACGGTGATACTCTGATTCTTTTGTGCCGCAAAAACGGACTTTGACGTATTCCAAAAAGTTTTCTAAATAGAACTCATTTCATGTAGACTGTTATTTTCTGTGTTATTCAGTACCTTGTGAGGTTTGCACGTGCACATAACAGTTAGTAAACATTATAGCATTCATTTTACAAAGTTTCATCTGAAAAATACGTATTTTTAAGACATAGGATGAGGAATTCGACATATCGGCAAGCGTCGACAATAATTTTCGACAACAGCAGGAGCATTACCATAGTAGAATTCGTAAACATACACCGTATCTGATTATACTTCATTAGTAAAGAAGCAAAGCATTTTAGCCACCTCGTGTACAACACACGTAACCGAGAATTCTCAGCCCCTCGCACTACTTCATTCACGAAACATCATGGGCAAGTGCGCGTTCGATGGGCTTCTTTAATACCGGAAAGACATCCTTAACAAACAGATTGAAAGCAATGGGGTAGGTTGGGCTAAGCTAATACGACACATAAGTGAGATCCCCAAGTTCAGAACTACGTGTACAGTAAATGAGGTTTACGTCTGAAGACATTCGGAATACCACATAACTATGTCCATATGAAGCTTTTCGATTCAAATGAGCATTCCTGTTGTATCCCTGAACAATGACCGACTTCGGACAGCCTGAGAAATTTCTCTTCTGTCTGGCTGAACAGTTACCTGTGTAACCTTACATCACGTAATAATAAAACAATGTTTCCGGAGCACCTACGCATTCACCACAAGGCCACAGATCACCTGGGAATGGCCTAAGTGCTGAAAGTATCTGTGAGACGAACCTAATAATAACGAAATACAATGTTGTTTCAAATTTTAAATTCCGGTTGAAGTTGCGTAAATACCGGGTGGGAGTAATTAAACTGACGATGGTCCGAGTCCTGCAGTGTTGCGCTGTATACATTGCACTACGCTGAAATGTCATAGGCATGTTCATTAATAGAGCGCTCGTGGAGTATGCTGAAAAAATTAATAGTTACACTTCTACATCTACATCGACATGGATAATCTGCAAATCACATTTAATTACCTGGCGGAGGGTTCATAGAACCACCTTCGCAATGCTCTATTATTCCAATCTCGTATAGCGCGTGGAAGGAACGAACACCTATATTTTTCCGTACTGGCTGTGATTGCTCTAATTTTATCATAGTCAGTCAGCAATTTCGGAACAAACATTGTTACTACACCCTTCATGCTCTAAACATCCGAAAAACTTTCTTGGCACGAGTCAAAGGATATGCCGACATAATTAGCAACCTTTCTGATGGTTCAAATGGCTCTGAGCACTATGGGACTTAACATCTGAGGTCATCAGTCCCCTAGAACTTAGAACTACTTAAACCCAACTAACGTAAGGAAATCACACACATCCATGCCCGAGGCAGGATTCGAACCTACGACCGTAGCGGTCGCGCAGTTCCGGACTGAAGCGCCTAGAACCACTCGGCCACCGCGGCCGGCCATTCTGATGGTAATTGGGCGATTTTCTAGAACAATTTTCTTTACTACTACCATAACGTCACCAGTAATCAATCGCTGTCCTAGTGTGCCCAGGACTGTCGCAGTCTTCAGCGTCCTTTCGACCCTCTCTGGAACGTTTGTATCACTCTTAAACTCATTTCTTACTAAAAGCAGATTTGGCGCAGGCCATAGCCATAGCCAACGAATGTAGTGTTACACTTCCAATTTAATACATATATTCTTTGAACCATCATTTTCGAAAGTAATACTTCGCTGAGCACTCGAAAACACGTATAACCTTTTTGACTGTCAACAATAAACTAAACATTTAAAACAGCTGAAAAGTCAAACATACATCAGGAGCTTGTGTACCAACAATATATAACAAGAATTGAAAATCGCATTATAAGGCCCTCGAAATTAAGAGGTTCCCGTTACTTTTTGATCGCACCTCATATGGATGCAGATGTAGATGCAAATGTCTTGTGAAAAATCAAGTGAGTAACAAAGTTACATGATTTTTCATCAGCATACAGCACTATGTTGCGTCACAGCAGTGGCCAGAATCGGTCGTTGGTGCTTGTACATGTTGAAGGTGCAGAATTCAGCTCATAAAGCCTTTGATCATTGCGTGGGTTTGGAGAGTAAAGAGGCTGTGTCCTGCTGTCAGCGGTACGATCAGTCAGCACTCGAGACCAGGCGGCATGCAGCTGTGAAGGACTGTGTGCAAGGCACCCCCCTAGCTGGCACTGGAGCAAGGGTCAGTGCTGGACAGCAACTGATCATGCGGAATCGATCCGGTCAAAGGTCTCACAATGGAATCATGTGATCCCCGGAGTCGGCCAGAGTTCAGTACATGGTCATTTGCTTTTCTCGCTTCATCTACATCATTTGTTTACGCTGGCGCCATTCCATTGTTTCGCTTTACAATGGCGACCGTATATCAGATAATTTCTGATGTATGAAGACAACCACTTCAGGGATTTTATTGAAGTACGTATCAAGAAAATATGATTAATGAAATGTGAACTGTACATATGTCCTGACACACAAGCTACTTGATTAAAAAAAAGCAGTTTATTAGCTTGATCTGTGGTAAACAAGTTTTATTTACCAGAAAAACTGAAATTGTTTTTCATTTCTTTTTAATTTTCTTCTAGTCTCATATATACTAGAAGAAAATTTGCGAATGTCCTCATATATATATATATATATATATATATATATATATATATATATATATATATATATATATATGAGACTAGAAGAAAATTTGCGAATGTCCTCCTGGGGGGGGGGGGGGGACACGAGTAACCGAGTAACACGATAAACTCTTTAAATGCTTGTATTTGGCGGGGGAAGCACAAGCTTTGTAATTAGAATAATAGTGGACGTGGTCGTTTCGAAAGCTATAGTAGCTGTTTAGATAATTTAGATCATTCCCATTTATTGTTACATCTCAGCGGCACGTTTTTAAATTAGATTACATGTTTCGATCACTCTGAATCATCTTCAGATCTAATCAGTTGCGTCAGCAGCCCGTCTTGTTTTCTCAGGATTACACATCAGAGTGTTCGAAACATATAACCTAATTTAAAACGTGCAACTGAGTCGCAAAAATAATGAGAATAATCTTAATTTTGTAATTTTATTTTTGATTTTCGAATACAACAGTCTAAGTTGCGAAAATTTTGCTTGAAACACGTGTTTCGTCTTTGTAGTGCACCAACAGATTATCATGGATTAAGAGCCATTCGTAAAACCACTATTCTATGGAAGAAGCATTTGTCCAGATCGAGTGGCACGTATGTTTAATCAAGAGTATAATATTTCTACTAATAGCTGTCAATCCATGATAATCTGACGGTGCCCTACGAAGGCGAAACACGTCTTTAAAACAGTTCTTTCATCGAAGACTCTTTTACTGTAAAATAATCTTTATAAGGTTGCTGTAGCGTTTCCTGGAAATTACAGCACACTTTAAGTGCTATTACATTTTAATGAAGAAAAGGGTTACACAGAATACTATAATTTTCTTTTTAAGAAATGACCGTTTTTCACGCTATCCTAGAGCGCTTAGGCACTGTCCCATCGTCTCCAGAAGTTATCATGGAGTAACGGTCAGAAGACGATTAAACACTGATCCAAACCGGTCACCTTTTTTAAAAATATAATTACTGTGTGCGATCTGGCTGCTATGCTCATTTTATGTGTATATATATCAGTTCAATGAACTACCGCTATATGTATCATACTCTCTCCTTATTCAATAAATTACCACCATAAACTTGATTTCATATATACTGCTAAAAAATAAATCAAACTCAGGAAGCCTCACATACTTTGCGCATTAACAATACAAAATACCACACCGACATTACAAGAAAGATACCACTGTCAGCAATGATTTCCAAGACTCCTATGCTTTCGATAGACACAACCAGAAACAATGAAATCCCAAATTAACGTTTCAAACCAATATCCGACATAAAAAACTGTAATGCAAACCTTTCTCATAAAATAGGCTAAAAAAACAAGTTAGTATACCCCTCTATTTGCTAGAACTCAGTGCGTATCGCACTTCTTGCTTTTCTTACAGGAGTTTCGTCTACTTCTTATCCATCTTCTTAGCTCCTATGATCTTCCCAGGAATCGGTGCTGCTACCTACGGTAGTGAATCCAGCCCACCTTTGAAAGGACAGAGATACCCCACGTGGACAATAGCTGTCTGAGTTGGCAACTGCAGTTTGACATTCACCAGCGGTATGACAACAGTCACATGTATTGCCCCTTGCACCAGCTTCTTTGTCTCACTCTCCGGGGTATGTATGCCTGTTAGCATAAATAACTGACCTGCCAAGTGCTCTGGTAATTAACTCTTAAGCTGCCCCTGTCTCTTCTGTCGTTCAAGGGCCCTAGTCGTCACTACCTCCAAACATATTTTAATGTTCTAGGTGAGTTTCATATGGGGTCCCCATTCCTTCCTATTTGATCATGTCAAATTTCGAAGACGTTTTCCTTCCATATCCTACATCATATGGCGAACGGTTGGTGCTATCATTGATTTTCGAATTATATGCTGTTACCACATGCCACAACTACAATTCACCGTCTTTAAAGTGGCTACCACTATAATAGTTCAGCGTTTTACAGATGGTTCAGTGAACGAATTCTGTCGCCCTGTTAGCTTGTAAATGCAGTGGGCAGCCCGCTACAAACTCCTCTCCTTAGCCAACCTTTGCATTCCAGAGTAGCAGTTTTCGACAGACGCCCTCAATTATTAGCTGGATGTATTCCAATCTTTGTCTCTCTCTATTGCTTTTACTCTCTACCGCTTTGTCTATAACCATGGATGTAATTCCATGACATCTCAACAGACGTATTACCATCTGGTCCCTTCTTCTTGTCAGTGTTTTCTATGAATTCCTTCCTTTACAGATTATGGGGAGAACCTGATCATTCCTTACCTTATCAGGCCACCCAGTTTTCAACATTCTTCTGTGGCAGTGCATTCAGATGCTCTGGTTCTCTTCACTTCCAGTTTTCCCCACAGTCTGTGTTCCACCACCATAAAACACAGCGCTCAAAACATAGATTCACAGAAATTTCTTCTTCATATTAAAACCTATGTTTGATACTAGTAGACTTCTCTTGGCCAGGAATGCCATTCTTGCCAGTATTAGGTAACTTGATCCACTCCGTGATCTCCAGTTCTGATGATAAGTTTCTTGCTTTTCTCGTTTCTGCTGCTTCTCATTACTTTCGCCTTTCTTCGATTAACTATCAGTCCGTATTCTGTACTCATTAGGCTGTTCATTCCATTCCGAAGCTCTTTAATCCTTCTTCACTTTTATTGAGGATAGCAATGCCATGAGCGAAATCTATCATTGAAGTCGTTTCACCATTAATTTGAATCCCACTTTTGAACCATTCTTTTATTTCCCCCATTGTTTCTCCGATGTATAGACTGAACAGTAGCAGTACAGGACTACTCTTATACACTTTTTAATATGAACACGTCGTTCTTGCGCTTCCAGTCTTATTATTTACTCGTGGTTCATGTATTTATTATATATTCCAGAATGTAATTTTTACTCTGCAAATTAGTGTACGTTGATATGAAACTTCCGGTGTATTAAACCCGTCCGCAAGTCCGAAACTCGAACTCGGGACGTTCGCATTTCGCGTGCAGATGCTCAACCGACTACCGTCAAGCACGACTCTCGACGCGTCCGCACAGCTTTACTTCCGCCAGTACCTCGTCTCCTACATTCCAAATTTCACAGAAGCACTCTTGCGAAACTTCCGAGACCAGGACTCCATGAAGAAAGCATGTTGCAGAGAAAAGGCTGGTGGATGTTTTGTGAGTAAAATTTTCACTCTGCAGTGGCGTGTGCTCTGACATGAAAGTTCCTGGGAGATTAAAACTGTGTCAGATCGAGACTCGCACGCAGCACCTCTGCTCTCCCGGGCAATATCTCTACCGGCTGAGCAGAAGTATAGCTCTGAGGAGATCTTTGTGTGACTTAAGATCAAATAAGTTAGAGTGGGTAAATAACATTCCAACAGAACTTATAAAATCATTGGGGGACGTTGTAACAAACCGACTACTCATGTTGGCATGGAGAATGTTTGAGACTGGGGATATACTAACGGAAGAAACATCATGCACGCAATTCCAAGGATATGAAGGGCCCACAAATGCGAGAATTATCACACCATCAGTTTAACAACTCCTTCATTCAAGTTGCTGAAAGGAATATTATAGAGAAAAATGGAAACGAAAACTGAAGGTCAATTAGATGAAGATCAGTTTGGCATCAGGAAAGCTAAAGAGAGCATTTCTAACGTTGCAGTTGATAATGGGAGCAAGACTGAAAAAAAAAGAGGTCCAGACATGTTCTTAACACTTATCGACGTGGAAAAAGCTTCTTACTACGTAAAATGGTGCAAGAGGCTCTAAACGTTGAGAATAATATAGGAGAACCAGAGGGAAAGAAAGAAAGGTAATAAAAAATACGAAACTTCCTGGGAGATAAACTGATTGTCAGACCGAGATTCGAATTCGAGACTTTTGCCTTTCGTGGAAAGTATTGTACCGACTGACCTACCCAGTTACGAGTTTCTGTATATGAAGCTCAAAACCTTATCCTCAGTGGTCGAGTAGTTCGTCTCATCCATGTTGAATTGCTGTAGAACATGCCAGGGGGATGTCACTTACTCACAACGTAGCCCATTACCTGGTTATTGGCATCACGTGATGAAACAAACTCCTTTCTGTAATCCCGGAAGATCAGCACAGGGATAATTCTTAATGACTCGCTAAGTTTCTTGAAATGTAGCTTGACAGTATGCTCTCTATTGGAATTTCATACCATTAGTTAACAAATGTGTTAGTGGTCGTGCAATATCTGCAAATCCCACCACAAATTTCCTATAGTAATTTAATAACTGCCAAAATATAACACTTGACTTCTCTGTGGTGCAAGAAAACTACACAGTGCGTATCATTCTGGGATCCATTGTCACATCATCCTGGGTAATCGCTTGTACTATGTAGATCACTTCCCTTACATCAGAATGGAACGTCTTGGCGCTAATGGTCAGGTGTGGTGAATGCAACCACTCAAAAATATTTTTCAGCCATTTGAAAATCTTCTCCATTTTCTTTTAAGGTACGAAAATGCTATCAAGGTAAAGCGTGCACTGCAGCAGTTTTAAATCCCTTAATACTCTATCCATCAACCAACAGAACATGGCTTGCACATTCTTAAACCTATCAGCATTTGCCATAATGACCCAAAGAATTCATGAATGGAGTCTTCAGTCAGTCCTTCCATACTACCTCCTACTGATGGTAACCAATTTGTAAGTCTGTTGTGGAAAAGGATTTACACTGCCCTAAGTTATCCAACATCTCAATAATGTTTGGCATCCATCTCTGGCTACATACTTCGGCTGAACTGGTGCTGATAGTTCACTGCCACCATACCACTAAAACTATAGTACAGACAGAGAAATTCGACTCGCATGTTGTACAGTTATGAGTGATTTCAGTCTCTGAAACCTACACTGTCTAAGATCCTTTCTATCCACCTGTAGGCGAGTGTGCGTCCTTTGGAACTCATTTCCAGCCGTATGTCCTTACAACATATTTCACTTCTTATCCTCTCGGTAATATTTCCCTGCAGTTTCTCCCTATTTTGCAAAACCGCCCTGTACATCTTTCTGATAACTGAAAACGTTGTATGCATGTGCTGCTCTGAGATGAAGCTGGCCCAGAACAGAAATGTTGTGGTGGCCTGGAGCAAGCCAGTCACATCGCTGATAAAAGAGTCAGAACAAATATTCATGAATGGCATATCTTTGCAAGGAACTTTTGTATATGTCATTCATATTTATTATACCATTCTCATTACATTTAACATTATTTTGGAGAGTAGAACATTAGCGCTGAACAAGCTTTGTCTATCTCGATTCTCATTTCACAATAGGTTTAAAATTTCCGAGTGAGAAGGAAGATCGTTACAGGTGTTTTTAGTGAGGCATTTTCAGATGTTGTTAGACGTGAAATAATACCGTAGCAGCAGAAAGGCGCATTTCTCGCTCTCGTAGCAGTGTTTTCTGTGCCTTTATGGCAACGAGGCCTGATGGCAGGCGCGTGTTCAGCTTTGGTTTCGGATTACGGGGGCGCTTGTGAGGAGCGCCAGCAGTGCCTGCGTATTGAGCCACTGCCACCCACCCCCTCTCCTCTCCTGCCCCTCCTACGCAGTGCCACGCAGCGTCATGCCCCACTTTCCGTCTGGAAGGCGGCCAGCCGGCCGATACGGTGCGTGAATGAATTATAGTCGCCGGCGCAGTGGCCTGATGGCGAATTCCTGGTTACCTGTCGGCGAGGAAAATTTATGGCCATCTTTTAGCAAATAGCGGCAGCGCCAGGGAAACGGACGATAAAAGTTCGCTTTGGGCTACGTTTACTATGTCTCACGAAAGTTCATTACGTGTATTCTGCTATGTTCGGAATTTAAAGTTACGCTTGTAGCCGAGCAGGTAGTAGGCCAGTACTGTAGTGGTGAACGGGACTGCTACGGTCGCAGGCTCGAATCCTGCCTCGGGCATGGGTGTGTGTGATGTCCCTAGGTTAGTTAGGTTTAAGTAGTTCTAAGTTCTAGGGGACTTATGACCTAAGATGTTGAGTCCCATAGTGCTCAGAGCCATTTTTCTAGTGGTGAGGAGTACTTCTGACTCATTTCCTCTACCACCTAGATTGATCGTGCAATTCTAAAACTGTTTCACCGTACAAAAGCCTTCAGATTAAAACTTTAACGATGTACATACGTAATAGTCAACAGTTCACAAAACAACAACTTGTTATTAGTTCTATTGTAAAATCGTATGCATTAGTTGTAGCTAGTACTCAATCAGATTCCACTTACTGATGAACTGCATTCATTCATTCTGTACTATACACAATTTGTGTCCGGCTCGGACTGCCTCCGTCAGTTCCGTTCTAGAATTCGTCACTATAAGACAGAAGGCTGGTTTGAACACCATAATACTTTTCTAGGCATGTTGCTATTTGAGGTGGTACGCCAGTTATGTTCATGCTCTGCTCCTTCGTGCAGCTCGGCACTTTCTACCATTAACAGACATTGTCAGAGGTGAAGTAAGTGCTAAGTGAGAGATACAAATGGTACATCCGAAAGGTGATTGAAAACCAGCTATCTGGAGACGTTGGCTTTCAGTGTCACTGAGTCATCTACGTTGACACGCAATTGTTGCTTTCATTCGCAACATAGTTCCCTACATGAAACTCCACACGAAAACAATAATGCTTTTGTGACCATTCAAGACGATAGCAAACGGAAACGCTCTCCTAGCAATATAAAACAAATGTTTATTATTGACATACATGCATTTCTACTACCATCCACACTCTTTCCCTAGGGATTCAACAGGAAATCCACCTTCCGGCAACACATCTTCGACTTCAGATGTCATCCTTCAATCTATTAGTACTTCAGATTGTTTCGTTTTTTTCTCTACACTGCCGCCAAAAATTGAACCCCCTGAGGGATTGTGTTCAGTGGCTTCACAACATAATATGTGCATGGTGAGGGGTTGTAGTGTTAATGATCCATTCTTCACAGTCACCGTGCGGTCAGAGGCGCTCAGTACGCCTGTCTTTGCAACATTCTTTGTAAGGTAAAACTATGCTCCACCGACGAGTATATACTACTATTGAACAACTTCAGCGATTTCAATAGGGTACGTTATGGATCTGCAGGTAACTGGGTGCACATACTTTCTAATTGCTGGGCGTGTTGCGCCATTGTATCGGTGTTGTGTCGCTGCTTCGACCAGTGATCTGTGGAACTTTCCTACAACTTTACGTAGGTTATGGACTTACACGTAGTACAGACGCATGTCAAGATCGACTTATTATGCGAGCAGAAGTGGCCGACCAAATATCATCCGGGGACGAAATCCGGACAAGTGTCCAGTCTGCTGTGACATCAGGGACCACTGGGAACTGATAAGAGTGCAGCATGATCTTTCATGTGTACCTCTGACCAGTCCGCGTTCTCGTTTCCCAGCGGGGTCAGCGATTTTCCCCTGCCTCGAAATGACTGGATGTTTGTGTTGTCCTCATCATTTCATCATCATTCATGCATGTGGCGAGACTGGACCAAGAAAAAGTTGGGAATTTGTACGGGCGCTGATAACCGCACAGTTGAGCGCCCCACAAACCAAACATCATCATCATCATCTGATCAGCCTCACTGATGCTGCCAAACATGGCTACTCAGGTGTCGTGAAAGAGTTGACTGGGGAGTCGAATGGCGCTCTGTTGTCTGCCATGACTATTGTAGAATTTGTCTGGATGCAAGTAATGGACGTACACATGTATGACGAGACCTGGTGAGCTGCCTTCTCCAGAGGGCATTCGCCATCGTCACACAGGCTACGTCCCAAGCTTCATGGGTGTATGGGTGGTTGGGGGAGGGGGGAGGGGAGGTCATTAGTTACCACTACCGGTCATGTTTGGTATTTCTGCAAGTTAAAGTAGTCAGTGTCCGTTACGTTTCGCAGGCTGTTATCCCCGTGCTGCTGCCATTTCTTCGTGGGGAAGATGATGCACTTGTTCAGCAGGTCAGTGCGTCTACGCGCAACTGCTTCCCTGGCCAGCAAGATCATCAGTTATCTTGCCAACAGCGAGAACTTATTCATTCACTAGACCTGTAAGTTCCGTTGCCGTTGATCCTACTGCACTGCCACCAGAGGCGGGTACACTGTGCGTTGAGGTGATTGTTTAGACCCGCATTACTGTGACTTTAGTATTTCATTTCTCTGAGTTTGTTATCATATACTCCTACAATGATAACTTACGTGTCACCTCATTTGCCAATAAATCGGCCTTGTCCTTGAGAGCCTAGCACCTCCTTTCCCACAGTGTATTTTAGTTTGAATTTCTGAAAATGATACTATTTTAACGACTCTCTTACTTCACGGACATAAATTTTGAAATATAAAGTAAGAGCAAGCGAATATCCTCAGAGATGGTGTCGGATATTCAGCATGCGAGATTGCGGCCCTACACAAGCTGCGTTTGCTGGAAGCCCCGTCACCTTTGGAGAGGATAATGCTGTCGAATAAATATAAATCAACCAGAAAATCTCCGGTGGCCAGCTGGAACGTCTTCGATGGTACAGTAACTAGCGGATGCTAGACTACGACGATTGTCGCGTACTTTGACATGATATGCTGTCGCGTTATGGGCGCTTTTTCAATTAGTTTTCTGTGATGAGCTGGATATACTGCATTTTATTAACTGCTTCTTGCGCTTAACAATTGGTGATGAAGATGTCTTCTGCGTGAACTAGGAACAAACAAAATGAATCCTGCACAGGCAGTGACATTAAACAAAAAGAAAGTACAACTGCAGCTGAAGCAGGACATAAGCAGCGAACGGAAGCACTACTAGTAAAAGGCAGCGAACCGAAAGCTGTGTTGAACTTACAGAATTACACTAGCCGTCCAGCGTTTCCATAATTCAGCAAACACTTAGATGAGTGTACGTATCCTCTGAAACCGTTGCAATTACTTTTACAGGTAACAGATCCTTCTCTGCAGTGTGCACTACGTTTCTCGTGTTCGTCCCATTGCGGCTGTTTGGGAAGTGATGGCCCATAAATAATGCCGAGATTTTGCCCTTCACAGTATTTGCAAAGCGTTGTCTAATCGCTGCCCTAAAAAATCCTTGTATTAGAGATAACTAAAACTGCAATAACTAAAAAAAAAGTTCAAATGTGTGTGAAATCTTATGGGACTTAACTGCTAAGGTCATCAGTCTCTAAGCTTACACACTACTTAACCTAAATTATCCTAAGGACAAACACACACACCCATGCCCGAGGGAGGACTCGAACCTTCGCTGGGACACATTAGCTAAAGCTACACAACACCATATTAGAGCATTACTGCTCTTCGAGGGATGAATTATGGCAGCTAATTTCAGTATGAAAATTCCCAGTGGCAATAATATTATACAGAAACCCCAATCCGAAACGTTATGGTTAGATACATGATATACGAGGCTTATTCGGAAAGTAAAGACCGATTAATCCGAAATGGAAACCACAGTGAAAAAATCCAATGTAACTTTGCACAGATTTGTTGGACAGTGACTTTAGAGTACGTGTCGATCGCTCCACGACGCTCTTTTCAGTTCAGAGCGGAAAGTGACCCGTGGAAATGCCTAAAAGAATAGTGTCATCCGCCAAGTATGTGGGTCTGATGAGATATTCCTCCTGAAACTATGAAGCCCACATAACAAAAATTTCACGCCTTTCTTTCTTGAAGACAATTTACAGCCGCATTCTGCATGGCCAATGGATACGCTATTGCAGCGTTTCCGATGGGAAATGTTTGATCACAGCCTTCAATTGGCTCCCCACGTTGTTCATTACATGAGCCGCTGGCTATGAAGACAACATTTTTGCACAAGCAAAGAAAGGCATACCAACATAGAGAAATGGCGGAATGCATAGTCGGCTGCTTTCTCTAACGAGGGCCCTGGCCAGTTTGTACAACGCTACAACGAATGTCTGAATCGGAGCGGCGACTACTTAGAGAGGTAACTGGAAGGTGTGGCTAACTGTTGCGAATAATTTTGTTTTGATTTTCACTGCGTTTTTTTTTTTCGCGACCGATCGGATCTTATTTCTCAAACAGCCCCCTACTTCCGAAATCGCGCATTCGCTCTCTTCTCTACACTAACAGAGTCCACTTGTAACACCACAACTCTGTGGATGATCATATATTTTCTACATGTTTTGCGAAGTTTGCTTTATTAGTTGTGCTGAATATTATTATTGTAAATATCAAACTGGTTCTAATGGCTCTGAGCACTATGGGACTTAACTGCTGAGGTCATCAGTCCCCTAGAACTTAGAACTAATTAATCCTAACTAACCTAATGACATCACACACATCCATGCCCGAGGCAGGATTCGAACCTGCAACCGTACCGGTCGCGCGGTTCCAGACTGTAGGGCCTAGAACAGCTCGGCCACCCCAGCCGGCTGTAAATATCTTGTCAAGTTAAAAATGATATTTGTTATTTATGAAAGAGAATAGGCATGGCCTGTTAACATTGTGTAAGTACACACGGAGGCGTAGTTAGCGAAAAGCTACTGTCAAATTGTAATAAATTATAAATGCATTACCACTGGACGTGCGAGCGCGACAAAAAGTAGCAGTTCGGGGACATGAGGAGACGGTTGGTGTTGTTGGTTGTGTGTATGAGCGGGTGTGGCTATGCAAAAGTGCGGGGATAAAAAGTCTGTTTCCAAAGTGCGGAGCAATGAAAACTGAAATGGTTGTTGGTGGATATTTATTTGGGCAAGCAATGGGCATAACATTTATTGGGTACAGTACAAACACTGCAAGAATAATTCACACAACATCAGGAGTACTGTGGGCCCTTGTTGTTGGCTATGGTGGGCAAGAAGATCAACCTGTGCCCTGTTTACCACTGAATGAAGGCACTCCACAAATCAACGGCATCGTGAGATGAAGTAAGATCTTGACTTTACACAATATTTTCTTTTTCTATCGATGTATTAAGATATAATGATATAATTTCAGCACTAAGTCAATGAACTGTGCTGGAAGTCAGCGAAATGTACACCCAAAATAATGTGAGCGGCGTATCATTATCATCTGTGTTTTGTTCTATATAAGAATGAGCGCACGTCTTTTCTTGGTCTTCTTCTTGTTTAATCGCTCGCCTTTCCGACAGCATCGTATTTTCTTCAGTTATATTCAAATGAATTTAACTTCTATTCCTGTTGGGAATTTATTTAATCATTCCATTATTGTCGTCAATTGCGACTACTGATGGGATCTAATTATGAATACTTTATTCTTTCGCTCCAGAGTTGAGCTAAGATTATTTTAATTTCCAAGTATTTCACCGAAATACGGCACAATTCTAAGTTATGTTTAAAACTGTGAGAATTATTCACAAAACGTTACATATCAGTACCAAAAAACTTATTTTGTTAAATAATAATTGTTTAATTTAATATTTCTACTTTCATTTCGTAGTAGCAGACATAAATTTAGAGTCTGTAAATGTTATAAGTTGTTTTACTACGTTTTTTCTTACGATGCCAACGCAATACTCACGAGATTAAATTAAATCATTCTGAATCTCTGGCGAGCCTGGAAGCTAGTGACAAATTTCCTTGAGATTACAAAAACACAAATTAAACGCTTTTCAGCATGCTACAAGTCTCCCGACCTTCACTTCAAACAATAAAAGGTAAAAAAAGAGTACAATAAACTAATAAGAGATCGTCTTATGCATTCGATAGTACTGTTTGCATATTCTGATAAAAATAATTTTTGTTCTAAAAACTAAAAAGTGTCGTGTGTGAAATACTTCATTCATTTACTTTTGTTACTGATAAGAAGTGATACCTCTAATTAATCCCCGTACTAATAGTTGTTTGTGATATCTGAGTAAATAAAACAACCAGTCTCATTCTCATATTTAAAAATAAAACGTCAGGAATATTTGGGATACATTAAGTTGAAGAAATTCTGCTTGGTAGTCACACAACGATAATTTGTACGAATTACCATAAGAAATTGAGGTTTTATCAATCCGCTATTTCGAGACATAATTAGCGTGAAATATTTTTTCAGTTGCTGAATTCTTGCAAATATATGAATATACTTAAGCTTATTTTACATCCATTACAATTTACGTTAGCCGAAGCATAAATTTCCATAATTCCATAATCATATCCACCCATATTTATAAAATAACGTAGTTAAAGTTTTAGTATAGCTCAAAATAGCAAGAATGAAAAACGATGCTGAAATTTCGTGACTCAGACGCTGGTCGAATCAGATTTATTAGCAAGCGAAATGACGGTTGTTGGTGGAATAGCTACTCGTACGAGTACAGACAGTACTGCTGCACTAAGTTTAGCGCTTCTTCCGGTAGCGAATAAGCAAGTACTCTCGGTAAATGAAGTTGAAATAAGTGAGGATAAGGTATGGCTGATGCAATTAAGTAATATGTACGATGGTTTGGACGAATGGGAGAAAGAAAGTAGCGTATATTTTACATAAAGTAATGAGAATGTGATGAGTAATGACGATAAGTATTTGTTTGCGAGACGAAAGGGGCAAGTAATTAGAAAGAGGAGTAACGTAAACTAAATAACATTAATGAGATATGTGAATATAATAAATAGTGTGGAGCATGTGAGGTGCATAATAATAATGTGATTGTGGATGCCATTCCAGAACTCGACGAAGTCAGCGGATTATAAAAGAGAACCGGAAACTGTATTATGGGGCAAAAGTATGTTAGTTCTAATAACTGGGTGAGATTACTGAGAGAAACGGATGATTCCAAGGAGTACTAAGTTATGGCAGAAGTATTGTGTTCAGATGAAGTAAGACGATGTAACAGGTACTGCGAAATAAAACATTTTTTGTTTCAAACAGAAGAAGGTAGTAGTAGGAGGCAGAAAAAATCACCGGGTAAAATGGTTGAGCCAGGTGGTATACTGTGGAATGATTTGTAAGTGGCACAGGATTTATTATGGGAAGATGGAGGTGATGAGTGTGAACAGATAATGATCCAGGTAAATGTACATGCTGTGGAAACTCAGATATTAATCGATAGTAGTAGTAAGATTATTGTGTGTTCCCAGTCATTTTATGAACATATTAGGAATGAACGTGAAAGTCGTGATGCCAGTTGAGGGCGTGAAGTAGTAAGCCAATAAAATCTCAGCTGTTGTTACAAATGGTTATTAAAAATGTGTTGTTTGAACACGATTTCTTAGTGGTTCCTCAGCTAAGTATTGAAATAATTGCAGGTATTGATTGGATGACAAGCATAAAGTAAATATTGACAGTGATAGGAAAGAAATGATTTGTTCAGTGGGAGACGAGAAGGTAAATATGTATTTTGATGAAGTAGTAGAAACTGGTGAAAGGGACGAAGTTAATTTAGGCATACTTAAGTTACTAATGAGTGCAGGTCTGGGTGATGGAGCTGAGCAATTCCGTGTAAGAAACCTGAAAAATTTTACCCATCTGATGACGAAATGAAAGACATAGTGGAAAAGGTTTTGGGAATATCAGTAGAACAGGAAAGGGAATTGTACAATATCTTAGAAAGTAATCAAGAAGTATTTTCAGAGAAGCCTGGTTCAGTACATGACTTTGAATATGAAATCGAAACTTTAGAGCATGAACAATTTTTCGGACCAATCTATCAAATCTCGTTAGCTAGGAAGCAGGCAATACAGAGAGGAATAAATCGTATGTAGGAATCGGGAATAATTGAAAGATGTAGGAGCCAGTACAATAATCCACTTTATTTTGTCAACAACAAAGACGGAGGAGTGAGAATAGTGATACACGCGCGCGATTTAAATAAGATGGTGAAGCGTAGGACTGATGGACCAGAATATTTGGATAATATGTTTCAGAAGTTTTATGGTGCGAAATACATGAAAAGTCATGATTTGACGTCTGGATATGAGCAAATTCCCTTACAACCAAAATCAAGGGAACTGACTACATTTCTTTTTGTGGGAAAGTCCTATCAATATAAAGTCATTCACCTTGGATTAAACACATCTGTATCAGTGTTTATCCGAGCATTGGATGGAGTGTTAGGAAAAGAGTTAGCGAGTAGAATAACAATTTATGTTGATGACTAATTGGTAGCGACACCATCCTGGGAAGAGCATTGTGAGTTGCTAAAGAAATTTTTAAAGCATTGAGACAAGGTGGAATGACTTAAAAAATCAAGAAATGTGCGTTTGTAAATAAAGGAATTAGAAATTTTAAGTCATGTTTTAACGACCATGGGAATAACGAATGATCCTCGGAAATTAGAAACGATTAGCGATTGCCGACCACCAAAGACGAAAAAACAGCTTAAGTCGTTTTTTGGTTTATGTAATTTCTTTCGCAAATATGTAAATGGGCGAGCTTTAAATGATCCAGATATATGTAATTTATTGAAGAAAAATAATGTATTTCTATGGACAGAAAAGTGTATGCTTTTGACAAATTAAACAGGAACTTTCAAAAAGCCAAATTGTACAACATCCTGAATTATCATTACCGTTCCATATGGGAACAGATTCATGCCATTATGGCATTGCAGTTCATATTTTTCAGGAAACAGAGGTAGGAGGAAGTAAAGAATGTCGTTTTATATCGTTCGCGAGCAGAACTTTGACGGGATATGAGCATAATCATGCTGTATCAGAAAAAGAGGCGTTGTCTATTGCTTGGGGTTTTCACTGGGCGCAAGATGATAGTGCATACAGATCAAAAGGCCCTAACATTTTCGAAGAATTGTCGCCTACTGCATGACAGACTGCAAGGTGGGCGATGTACACACATGTATGATTCCGAAATTTGTTAGGTAAGAGGTGTAGACAACTCGGTAGCAGAATCTTTATCAAGGTTACCAAACGGGTCAGGTAGTAGAAAAAGTACAGAAAATACGTTCAAAGTAATGTATTTCAAAAATGGTGAAGGAAGAGGAAGGTGGAAGGTATATGTAAGAGCGTGCGCCTATATCAATCCGAAGAAGAGTGCAGACTGAAAACTAAATTCGATGCTAGAAACGAAGAAGTAGAAAAGATAAGGAAACATTACAAGTGTGTGATGGTGATTTGTATTTTCGGAAAGATGAAAGTAGCGAAAACTGGCGAGTATATTGGCCATCAAAATACGTACTCGAAGCGACTGAGTAATTTCATATGGCATATGGTCATTTTTCGGATCACAGAAGTGTGTACATAAGATAGCAGAGTCAGTAACGCTTATTTATATGATAAGAAAGGAACCGGAGAGTACGAACTTGTGTTAAATATCCGTAGGTAAAAGTAATAGGTGTGGGAAGCCATGATCCAATCCAAAGTATACAACTAAAGAGAACCGAGAAATTTTAACAACAGACTTGTATGGATGGGCCTCTAGCAAAGACTACTGGAAATTTGCATGTATTTTGGTGGTGTTAGATACCTTTTTCCAAATTTGTCAATTTATACCTTTTACGAAAAGCTAGTGCTAAGTCAGTATACAGTAAGATGTTTGGTTATTTTGAGTAATTAGGGAAACCGAAAGCAATATTATCTGACAATGGACGACAATGTGTATCAAAGGTATGCAATGAAGGAATGAAAGAAAAAGATGTAGACGTTATTCATATATCGTCATACTATCCCCAAAGTAACCTTTCAGGACGCTACATGTGCGAACTGGGTAGGTATTTTAGGACATACTGCGATAGTAATCTTAGGACGTGGGGCAAGTATGTTCCAGAAAAATTGAAGAAATCATAAACTCCATTTCTCATTAAAGTGTACAGGGTTCACTAAAGTTGAAATTATGTTAGGTAAAAAACCAAAAAGTATAGTAGAAGGTTTCATTAATTGTCCACCATAACAAGACTTAGATAGGTCACAGAAAAAACAAGTTGGTGAGAGAGAAAACGAAAAAATGTGCTGAGGCACGAATTAAAATACATGATCAGAGAGTAAAGTCAGTAAAGTTTTAAGTTTGGGGACCTCGTTATCCTGTAAAATCATGAGAGATCCAGTAAGATAGATAAAGAAATATGGAAATTTAAATTCATTTATAATGTTATTGTTGTTGTGGTCTTCAATACTGAGACTGGTTTTATGCCGCTCTCCATGCTACTCTATCCTGTGCAAGCGTCTTCATCTCCCAGTACCTACTGCAACCTACATCCTTTTGAATCTGTTTCGTGTATTCATCTCTTGGTCTCCCTCTAAATTGGTGATCCCTTGATGCCTCAGAACATGTCCTACCAACCGATCCGTACATCTCGTCAAGTTGTGCCACAAACTCCTCCCCAATTCTATTCAATACCTCCTCATTAGTTATGTGATCTACCCATCTAATCTTCACCATTCTTCTGTAGCACACATCTCGAAAGCCTCTATTCTCTTCTTGTCCAAACTATTTATCGTCCAGGTTTCAGTTCCATACATGGCTACACTCCATACAAATACTTTCAGAAACGACTACCTGATACTTAAATCTATACTCGATGTTAACAAATTTCTCTTCTTCACAAACGCTTTCCTTGCCATTGACAGTCTACATTTTATATCCTCTCTACTTCGACGATCATCAGTTATTTTGCTCCCCAAATAGCACAAATTCCTTTACTTCATTAAGTGTCTCATTTCCTAATCCAATTCCCTCAGCATCACCTGACTTAATTCGACTGCATTCCATTATCTTCGTTTTGCTTTTGTTGATGTTCATCTTATGTCCTCCTTTCAAGACACTGTCCATTCCCTTCAACAGCTCTTCCAAGTCCTTAGCTGACAGAATTACAATGTCATCAGCGAACCTCAGAGTTTTTATTTCTTCTCCATGGATTTTAATACCTACTCCGAATTGTTTCCTTTACTACTTGCTCAATATACAGGTTGAATAACATCGGGGAGAGGCTATAACCCTGACTCACTCCCTTCCCAACCACTGCTTCCCTTTCATGCCCCTCGACTCTTATAACTGCCATATGTCTTCTGTACAAATTAAAAATACCTTTTCGCTCCCTGTATTTTATCTCTGCCACCTTTAGAATTTGAAAAAGGGTATTCCAGTCAATATTGTCAAAAGCTTTCTCTAAGTCTACAAATGCTAGAAACGTAGGTTTGCCTTCCATTAAACTTTTTCTCTAAGATAAGTCGTAAGGTCAGTATTGCCTCACATGCTCCAATATTCCTACGGAATCCAACTGATCACCCCCAAGGTCGGCTTCTACCAGTTTTTCCATTCGTCTGTAAAGAATTAGTGTTAGTATTTTGCAGCTGTGACTTATTAAACTGATAGTTCGATAATTTTCACGTGTGTCAACACCTGCTTTCTTTGGGATTGGAATTATTATACTCCTTTTGAAGTCTGATGGTATTTCACCGGATGGAAGAGTTTTGTCAGGTCTGGCTCTCCCAAGTTCGTCACTAGTTTTAATGGAATGTTGTCCACTCCCGGGTCTTGTTTCGACTCAGGTTTTTCAGTGCTCTCTCACTCACGCAGTATCGTATCTCCCATTTCATCTTCATCTACATCCTTTTCCATTTCCTTAATACTGTCATCAAGTTCAAATGGTTCAAATGGCTCTGAGCACTATGGGACTTAACATCTGTGGTCATCAGTCCCCTAGAACTCAGAACTACTTAAACCTAACTAACCTAAGGACACCACACACATCCATGCCCGAGGCAGGATTCGAACCTGCGACCGTAGCAGTCGCGCGGTTCCGGAATGAGCACCTAGAACCGCGAGACCACCGCGGCCAGCTGTCCTGAAGTACATCGCCCTGGTGTAGACCTGATATATACTCCTTCCACCTTTCTGCTTTCTATTCTTTGTTTAGAACTGGGTTTACATCTGAGCTCATGATATTCATACAAGTGGTTCTCTTTACTCCAAAGGTCTCTTTAATTTTCCTGTAGGCAGTATCTCTCTTACCTCTATTGAGGTAAGCCTTTACATCCTCACATTTGTCCTCTAGCCATCCCTGCTTAGCCATTTTGCACTTCCTGTCGATCTCATTTTTGAGACGTTTGTATTACTTTTTGCCTGCTTCATTTACTGCATTTTTATATTTTCTCCTTTCATCAATTAAATTCAATATTTCTTCTGTTACACAAGGACTTCTTCCAGCCCACGTATTTTTACCTACTGATCCTCTGCTGCCTTCACCACTTCATCCCTCAGAGCTACCTATTCTTCTTCTACTGTACATCTTTCTCCCATTTCTGTCAAATGTTCCCTTATGCTCTCCCTGAAACTCTGTACAACCTCTGGTTGAGTCAGTTTATCCACGTCCCATCTCCTTAAATTCCCACCTTCTTGCAGTTTCTTCAGTTTAATCTACAGTTCATAACCAATAGATTGTGGTCAGAGTACGCATCTGCCCGTGGAAATGTCTTACAATTTATAACCTGGTTCCTAAATCTCTGTCTTCCGATTATATAATCTATCTGATAGCTTCTATTATCTCCGGGATTCTTCCATGTATACGTAGTTCTTTTATGAAACTGGAACCAAGTGTTTATGATTAATTTATGCTCTGTGCAAAATTCTACCAGACGGCTTCCTCTTTCATTTCTTACCCCCAATCCATATTCACCTACTATATTTCCATCTCTCCCTTTTCCTACTCTCGAATTCCAGTCACCCATGACTATTAAATTTTCGTCCCCCTTCACTACCTGAATAATTTCTTTTATCTCATCATACATTTCATCAATTTCTTCAGAATCTGCAGAGCTAGTTGGCATATAAACTTGTACTACTGTAGTAGGCGTGGGCTGCGTGTCTATCTTGGCCACAATAATGCGCTCACTATGCTGTCTGTAGTAGCTTACCCGCACTTCTATTTTTTATTCATTGTTCAACCTACCCCTGCATTACCCCTATTTGATTTTGTATTTACAACCCTGTATTCACCTGACAAAAAGTCTTGTTCCTCCTGCCACCGAACTTCACTAATTCCCACTAAATCTAACTTTAACCTATCCATTTCCCTTTTTAAATTTTCTAACCTACCTGCCCGATTAAGGGATCTGACATTCCACGCTCCGATCCGTAGAGCGCCATTTATCTTTCGTCTGATAACGACGTCCTCCTGAGTAGTCCCCGCCCGGGTAATCGAATGGGGTACTTTTTTACCTCCGGAATGTTTTATCTAAGAGGACGCCATCGTCATTTAACCATAGAGTAAAGCTGCATGCCCTCGGGAAAAATTACGGCTGTAGTTTCCCCTTGCTTTCAGCCGTTCGCAGTACCAGCACAGCAAGGCCATTTTGGTTAGTGTTACAACGCCAGATCAGTCAATCATCCAGACTGTTGCCCCTGCAACTACTGAAAAGGCTGCTGCCCCTCTTCAGGAGCCACACGTTTGTCTGGCCTCTCAACAGATACACCTCCATTGTGGTTGCACCTACGGTACGGCCATCTGTATCGCTGAGGCACGCAAGCCTCCCCACAAACGCACGGTCCATGGTTCGTTTTGGGGGGGGGGGGGGGGGAGGAGGTTCATTTATAATAGACCTTTTAAAATTGAAAGCGTTCCTCACCCTAATGCTTTCTGTCTAGTTTACCCACTGTCAAATAACAACCCAGGTGTGCGTAATATAACAGACTTGAAGCATTAGCAAAGCAGAGACGACTGAAGTTTCTAATTAGAAAAGAAAAAAAGACATAAACGTTATTTGAACTGTCATTATATTTTAAATAATTGGTGTTCCAATGAAATGATGATATTAACCTAAGCCACATAAGCCTATCCATATTCTGAGTTAGATACAATTTCTATAAAGAAAATACCAATCACTGTGTTTGTGAAGGAATCATGTACTTACAAAGTATGCAGATAAGATTCTGTGTTATTGGTATTGCGAAAATTTGGTGTATGTAATAATGGTGTAAAAGCAAATGAAGTAAGACTTGTCGTTTAAGTTGCAGGTACAAATAAATGAAACAATTTAATTTCATGACGTAGGACCCATATTATAAATGGGGTGAAAGAAAACCGGAGTGCATACTGACGTGCTTGGCATGTAATCACCAAAAAGAAGACAGAGTGAAGTATGCGCAGAATGTCAGGATACATTACAAGAAGTCCACTGTTGTTTGCACAGGAAATTCGGTATTCTTGTACACGAAATGTAATATTATGCATAGAAAATTACAGGTAACAAAATTTAAAATAACTGAAAATGGGCACAGATTAATGTCATGCTCTGTGGAAGGGAATATAGATTTTGTAATGTTTAAGTAATTTTTATTTTCTTTTGGCTCGTGTTTGAAGGATGGAGTGACTGTTGTCATGCCACGTATATACATAATTTCCTGTGAGCATTACACGTTTCTGGTATTAGTTTTCAAGTGTGGAAAGCAATGAGGTATTCTTAAAATGTGATGATAAATCTGTAAGTGTCGTTGGGTTGTGTGTCTGAACCGGTGTGGCAGTGCAAAAGTGCGGAGATAAAAAGTCTGTTTCCGAAAAGGAGCAGTGACAACTGAAATGGTTGTTTGGCAAATGTTTAATATGGGCAAGCTATGGCCATTACATTTCTTGGGTACAGTACGAACGCAGCAAGAATAATTCACACAACTTCAAGAGTACTGTGGCTACAGTATGGCAAGAAGGTCAACCTGTGCCCTATTTACCACTAAATGAAACCACTCGACTAACCAATGGCGTCGGGAAGTGAAGTAATATCTAGACTTTTATAACCAGAAATGTAATAGACTAACCAGCGTAGGTGGTACTTTATTGCTTGAATAACATTGTTTTCGTGCATACTGTCACATAAATAATTTTCCTATGTAATTATCCAAGTAGCGTCCATCCTATCCCTTTGAATGAACGGAGATAATCAGAAAATGAACTGAAAATGGATTTAACATTGATTTATTAAATTAAATTTATTAAATTATCAAAACATAACTTTTTCAACTTTTGGACAGTAACGTAATAATGAAATCTTGGGTTGTAGTACGAATAATTTCAGTAATAGAATGATGAAAAAGCCAGTATTAATTCCAAAATAAAAAACTGGCAGTAATACTTTAAGTAACTTGAACACTGAATTTAAATGTCAAAGCACGGTTCTAATTTATAACTTGTGGCATAATTTCTAACTTCTATTACAAAGAAATATAACTGCTAGTTAAATGACAGTCCTTACCAATGAGTAAATTCAAACATACTTTCTGCTTTCTACAATTACGACAGTCAGTATTATGGTGAGTAACGTGACAAAAAGTTTCTGTCCACAGCCAGTAAACAATCTTACTTCAATTGATGTTTGAAAATTAATATGGTATGTTCTATGTGTTTACTATGTCACTTTTATTTGACTACTGTGACATGTATGGTATGAAGTACTTGAAAGTGTGCGTTAGGTACAGTTCCTACGTCATGATACCAATAACTATTCTTACGTAAGATTTATTACGAATATTAAGTTCAGTTTCAGTTATATTTTTCTTGATCCGGTGAGGAGCTGGCGACCGTTGGTTATTTTCATTAATGGCATACTCTGAAAACCTTTTTTCTAAATTTTCCGCTAACTACTGTTAATTAAAAGTTAGTTTACATAACAAAAATGTATAAAATTAACCGAACTTTGTTTCTAATCGTCATTGCTAAAGTACGGAGCAGTGGCGATTCGGTTATACCTTCATTTAATTCTATCGGTTTTGCATTATTCTTCGGAGTAGACGCCTTTTCCCCACAGAGTAGCGACTTAGGTACAAAATGATATAGAAAAGTCTAATTAGCCGGAGAGTTAGGAGTGTTATACACTTCTACTCGACAGTACTCAGGCGACGAGTTTACGATTATGTGAGCAGTGCGGCCATGATTCGCTGTTGGAGTCCCTGGACGTACAGAAACAGCAAGTTTGGAGATCTCATAGGAACCGCTGTCGAGGATTGTCCCTTAACACGCAATTTGCCTGGGACCAAAATGTAAACATTAGCGCCCGGCCTTCGAGCCATTTCACGGATCAGCAAATCGATGAGACGTTGTACCAACTGCGCATGACTTACTGAATGTAGATATATGTATAAGATTCAACTCGTTTAATTCCGTTAAATATTTAATAAGTTATTGCAACCTCGTGTAATAATCGTGTTACAAATCCCACAAAAGATTTATTGTCAATGAATACAATACAATATTAATCAGTACCATTTACTTCCAATTCCTGAATAAATTCACAATTCACATTACCAGCACTTTTACAGAAAACAACAGAATAAATCAATAATCTTCAAGAGTGTGATATCGTTAGAAACATACGGGCACATGTGATGGAATTCTGCGTCTCTTGCACTCCCACGCCGTTTAACTACATCTTTTGTTTATTTTTCGTTCACACTTCACATAACTTTGATTTTATTGATTTTGATGCTGTTGTGTTCAATATGCTTAGGAAAATGGGCCCTCTGTTTCGAGTACAGTATCTCTGTCAAATCTCCGTAAGACATACATTCTCGTTCTTTACAACCTGCTTTCTTCAGTAACGATTCGGCTATTTCAGTCCGATACTTAGCGTAGCTGTTTTTCCTGTTATGTATTTTCTTGCACAAAATGTACGAATTGAAAAGACAAATATCGAACACGCAAAAGAAAATTTTTCGATATCCTTTCACACGTTTTCTCATGATTGGGAAGCATGTTAGTATTTGCTCTTGCCGATCAATTTCAATTATTCACTTGTTGTCCTCAGTAACACTTACGTAAGCATTTCTACTGTTCTGTGTCTTTGCGTCATAACGTAAACATCTCCCTTATCTTTCCATTTTACAGCAAGTATTCGACTGAAAATGGCGCTAAGCACTATGGGACTTAACATCTGAGGTCATCAGTCCCCTAGACTTAGAACTACTTAAACCTAACTAACCTAAGGACATCACACACATCCATGCCTGAGGCAGGATTCATATATGCGACCGTAGCAGCAGCGCGATTCCGGACTGAAGCGCCTAGAACCGCTCGGCCACAAAGGCCGGCTATTCGATTGCAGCTCATCAGTGTATATTCCCCGCTCGTTAATTATATTTTACTGAAACGGTTCTACCTATCCTTTCCGCTCACACTTTCTATGCCATGACATTTGTGTTGCACGATAGCGCCAATAAATTTTGGTGAAGAGTGCCAAATATCTAGGTACAATGTGTGTCCTATCTGTAACACCATCTGCGATAGCTCTTTGACGACTCTTTCGGAGGCGCTATCATCATAGTTTATCTTATCATGACTTGCATATATTTTGAAGCCATAGCAATCACCTGAATTTAGCTCTCACCATTTGTAAAATGTAATACCGAATCGCGCTCTTTTTTATGAACCGAATTTCATGAGTGCTTCATCGATCGTAATGTCCTGTTTCATTGTATACAATTCTTTAAATTTTTGTATCATGTACTCCCTCACAGGTCTTTTTTGTTAAATTTGTCTGTATGGGCTACCATATCATTATGTGCAAAGTGCAACTACCTTGTAATATGCAGATGTCTTGTTAGCGGCACTGTTTTTCTAAATATGAGTGTTCCTATAACAACGATATACGGCAAATTCAGTTGAATTCTTAGTTTCTTTCGCCTGCGCCATTGTCAAGGATAATGCAAAGTATCTTTTAATTTCATTACAGTCCACAGGGAAACATATGTTCTAAGTTCTTCCTATTCTGTTTGGAATGGTTGCTATTTTTTCGGCAAACAGGTTAGCCTTGATTGCTATATTCTCCCAGGACATTTTGACAAATATTATATTCAATATATCTAGTTCTCTTTTATTTACTCCTGTTTGACGTAGGGTTGCCAAGAGCCATTTTATATTTCCATATTGTGGACTATTTAGAATTCCTTCCCAAACGCATGGTTCTGGTAGTTGATCTCAGCGGTATCATCCTCAATAACTAATCACATCCAGTATCAGTCGTACAAGACGTATGATAACACTGCTGTCAAAGACAGTAGTAGAAGTATCAACATTACTCTCACTGTTCTCGTCACAACATTTACGTTTTGAAAACATTTTGTGGTGATACTTCCCTAATATTTAAGAATACACCTGCATATTACGATGTGCGAACGTGACCAAGAATGAAATGTAACTGAGTGTGATACAAAGAGATAGTAAGAGTCTATCAACAGACTGGCCTGACTTGTATGTGGTGGGGCACATCATAAGCCGCTACCGTGGTACTACAGGCCGGGCCACTGATGTTTATATTTGGCCGGACCGACGTATCAGGGGCCAGGTACGTGCAGTTTTCATTTCGCCCCCGATGTACCTCATGATAATCACATTTGGCCCGAACACTGGACCACGGGTCTCACATAAGATTGTAGGTTACGGGTTAAAGAGAGTACACGAAGCTGACTTCTGATCAATGATTAGTACCCGGCCACTGCCAGCTTAGTGCTTGTGTTACTGGAAGATGCGACATGTACATTATCTAGTCAAATTCTATCTGGCGTGGTATTATTTTCGGGAGAATGCTGTGGCATTTCCACTATTTGAAGTCTTCTGTTATTTCTTCCAGACGTATTACGTTCTGGATGATATCTACTATCTCGTTCATTCATGAGAATATGTTCTTGCGGATGATTTTGCTGTTGGTAAGACCGACTGTTATTAGATGTACGCTGAAAATTTTGCTCATTATTTTTACGTCTGTCGTGATAGTCATTCCTATACGGTGCACTGCGATAGGAATTGAAATATTGTGTTTTCTGTACGTAGTTATTTCCTTGCAGGCGTGCGTTACTATTTGTTGTAGCTGGGACCGTACGTGCACGTGGCGAAACATTAAAGCTTGGTTGACGTTGTAGACTGCATTGTTGGTTAGGTATGCTAACCGGTTGGTTTTGTTGCTGTTGTTGGGAAAAACGTCTATTGTTACCGAAATGTGGTTCCTGTTGCTGATAATTTTGACGATATTGATAATTAAAATTGTGTCTGTTATTAAAGTTCTGATGGTTGTCGTTCCTAAAGCGTCTGTTGGCTTTGCTATTGAAATTACGTGCCTGATCGTAATTACTGTAAGTTTGTTGGCCTTGGTTATTATTTGAAAAATTTTTGTTTATAAAGGAATAATCCGGTTGCTGTACTTCCAAAAGCTGTAACAGATCTCTGAATGCCGAAATATTTTCCTTCTGTTGACCCGTTAAAAGTGACACTCTTAATGACCGTGGTAATTTAGAAATGCATAATTGTATAAGTGCAGATTCACTGTATGGTTCACTTAAGTACTGATTTTGTTGGAAGATGTACTCAAAAAATTGCGTGACACTGGGAAAATTTTAGTTCTCATAATTCGGTAACATAATTAGTTGATTTTTAATTCCGCGCTGTGTCATCTTCGACCAATACGCTGACAGAAAAGCATTCTGAAATTCTTCTACTGAATAACATTGTCTCGCTATCGGTCTCATATGAGTTGCAAAAAACTGCAAATAAATTCAAGTTTATGTGTTACGGGCCAAGTCGGTGGAAAAGCAAAGCTAAATTGTTGTATCCAATCCAGGGGGTGAATCTGTGTTCTGTCATTTTTAAATACTTAAAATTTTCTCACTGATAGAAAATGTTTGTAATCAAAATTATTGTCTCTGTATGACGGAACAGGTTCAGGATTGTATGGGAATCTGTTTGACTGTGACTGTTCGGAATCTAATTCACGTACTCTCTGTAGATTACCTAAATTATACTGGCTGTGTGAGTGTGAGAAATGTTCAGAATTCGCCATATGCTGTGACGTGTTATTAACTGAAATATTTTTTATCTCTGTAACCTCTTGCTGTAAACTTGACAATTTTCTACGTAATGTGTTATTAGACGAATCGATCTCATTGATTGTCTGCTGTAAATTTTGGAATTCATGTGTTTGGTTAAACAAAATCGGTGCAGTATCGTCTGATTTGTTGTCATTATTACTTTCGATAACATCAATACGACTGGCCAATTCATCACATTTTTCAGTCAATATTTTTGCCTGATCATCGTTTTTAGTGTTAGAAGCATTAATCTGTTTTTGTAATTTACGTGTGGTTTCGTTCAATTTTTTAACGTCAGCTTTGACGACATCAGAATCCTGTGTTAGTTCTAATTGTTCGAGTCTGTCGGTCACTGTTGAAAATCTACTGTGTATGTATCTGTTTTTGATTTAAGATCGGAAATTTCATCACTTAATTCGGTGTTCAACTGTTCGATGGTATTAACTTTGTCCGATACTGTAGCAATATTGTTGTCTACGTATGTTTTTGCTTTCGCAAACAATTTACGTTTGTCTTCTTGTCTCTGTGCAGTAATTGTTTCCATGACTTGTCGTTTTACTTTATTTTGTTCCTGTATGAATTTACGGAATCGCGTTTCACTGTTTTGTATGTGGTGATTAAAGCGTTCGTTAATTTGGCTGTTCTGTTGTTCGAACTTCGCGTCTATTTTTATATCCAGTGTGCGTGAAAGTTCTGCTGTCATTAATTTAAACTCGTCCAGTAACTGTGTTGCTTATTCAAAGCATTGTTTACCGACCGCACTAGTTTCGCCTCTAAGTGCTTCTGTTATAATTGTTTGCATATCCCTTAATTCTTGAGCAACTGATCTAGTTTCTTCACTACTTTTCCTAGCACAAGCCTCAATTTCCTCACGTAATTGTACTTTAGTATCATGACATTGTGCGGCAACGGCTGTAATCTGTTCACTAAGCTGTCTGGAATTGTTGTCTAATTTTTCATTCAACTGTTTGGAAGTGTTGTCTAGTTTTTCATTAAGCTGTTTGGAATTGTTGTCTAACTTTTCATTAAGGTTGTCATATTTTTAATTAAGTTGTTTGTTCTGTTCACTAAATCGTTGTTTGAAATTTTCATTCTGTTGTTTGGAATTTTCATTAAGTTGTTGTTTGAAATCTTCACTTTGTTGTTGTAGCAATCTTGCCATAATTTGTTCCAAGTCAATATTACCGGCTCTATTCTCTGTGCTGTTTGATGACGTACCTGCAATTGTCACTTTTTGTGTAATCATTTGGTTATTCTGTGATTCTTGAAAATGTTTCCCAATCGGATGTGCACTGTTAATCACTACCTCGGAATTAAATAAATTTGTCATACTCTGATTACACTGTTCATTTTCATTAGACAAATTTGTCTGTTCATTACGTAAATTTTGCAAACCGGTTGTGTTAAGCTGGGCAGCGTTCATTGCAACAGAACGCCCCGCGTCATTAATTGTCGTTAAATTAACAGACGACGCAATTGAATTTATCTGTTCATCAATGAGAACAAAATCAACATTAGTGGTCGGTACACACTGATTGTCCGTAATTGAAGGATTGTCATCATTACACTGCGTGTCGCAAGTACTATCGGTCGAGTTGTTTAATTCGGTTATTTCACTCATTATACCTCGCGATGTACTATTAACAGTTTTTCGCAGCATTTTAACACAAATCAAAATTATTCTATAATGAAACAAAGACAATGAAAAAATCCAACAAACACAAATACAACAGAGAGCAACGAATTGCCGATGATCTGTGAAAGAAAGTGACAAAATTAATAAGTGCGTTGCGCCAAAGCTAATTATATTAAGTAAATAAGAGCAGATATATGACTACTTCTCAGAAGATTCTCAAAGAAATACGATCCTGGTCCGGATGTCGCCAAGTGTAACCTCCCCGTGAAAATAAGACAATAAAAAATGTAAATGCAAATGTAGCCATATGTCGTTAAATTGAAATGAAGCCAAGCGTAACCTCCTTGCAAAATTAAAGAATAATAATGATCATATGTAAACTCCCCACAAACATTAACTAATGAAGATTACTCATTAAATCCACAATAATATTAATTAAATAATGAACCATGAACTGTATGTAGCATCTCAACAGCAATAATTAAACCTGACAAATTTTATAAGGACAGCAGCGCTGACCTAAGGCCCTGTGAAATAATCAAACCAAAATTCTTAACTCAGTAAAACTGCATCTATATCTGCTCTTATTTAAAAAATTTCCGGCACAGCTCCGTGCAATGCTGGCCCATATCTAATTTTATTCTTGGAGCGAATGCATAGGAAATATTATTTAACTTGAAATGAATCTTTTTCTTTAAAAAAGTTACTTTATAGAAAAATAATTATTGGGGCATTTCTTGAACAAATTAATTACAGTTACCATACGTTATTAGCTGAACGCAATGCTGCTTCATTACCTTCTACAATAATACAAATCGTCCACCACAATCCTGACCAGATTCGGAAGAACACCACGCCGTCGACCCATGACGACGCCTGCTCAGTACAACCGTCCACTCGCTACAATTACTGCCGACTGACAACTACTGCCGACTGACAACTACTGCAGACAGAGTGCAACTCGCAACTGTTCCTGCCGACTCGGTACACGCAATTGTACCAGACTGCAACTACTCTCCAACCGTCTACTCTCTCTGCCCACTCGCCACACACTACGAAACTCTCGCGCGGTCAAGCGCAGACTAGCCACGATAAATAACTCTCTGGTCAGAGATTCTGTCATGCCTCGTCATCGCTGGTAATGAATACATATGAAACGTACGCGTTTCAAACGCTACAGCCACTCGACTATTTTATTGGATGCTGTCCGAATTTCCTTCCTGGATGTCCTTACATCCACACCTACATCATTCTCCACAAGCTGCCTAATGGTGTGTGGTGGAGGGTACTTTCGGTACCATTGTCTGATCCCTCCAACCCTCTTCTCACGAATAGTGCGCGGGAAGAATGATTGTCTGCAAGTCTCTATGTTCGCTACAGTTTCTCGAATTTTCTCCACGTGGTCAATACGCAAGATGTATATGTATGTGGGGGGGGGGGGGGGGGGGGGAAGTAATGGTTCAAATGGTTCAAATGGCTCTGAGCACTATGGGACTTAACTGCTGTGGTCATCAGCCCCTTAAAACTCAGAACTACTTAAACTTAACTAACCTAAGGACATCACACAAATCCATGCCCGAGGCAGGATTCAAACCTGCGACCGTAGCGGTCGCGCGGTTCCAGACTGTGGCGCCTAGAACCGCTCGGCCACTCCGGCCGGCGGGGGGAAGTAATACGTTGTCTGATTCCTCCTGAAATGTGCTGTCTCGAAAATTCAATAGTAAATCTCTGCGTGATGCACAACGTCTCTCTTGTGACGTCTGCCAGTGGAGTCTGCATAGCACCTCTGTAACACTCACTCGCCAGCTAAACGATCCCATGACGAAACGCGTCGCTCCTCGTTGGATCTTCTGTATCTCCCCCATTAGTCCTACCTGATAGGCATCTCAGATAGATGAACAATACTCAAGAATCGGGCGAACAAGCGCCTCATAAGCCACTTCTTTCGTGGTTGAGTTACATTTCCAGGACTCTTCCAATGAATCTGAGTCTGGTATCTGCGTTTCTCACTGTCTGTTTTTGTGGTCATTCCTCTTAAGGTCGTTCTCGATAGTTACGCATAGATGTTATACGGCAGATACTGTCTCCAGCCTTTTGCCATTGTGCATAGTTTACTTTTGACGAAACGCAATACAGCAGTGTTTCTGTGTGGCTTCGATCGACAAAATCTTGGTAATTTTCTGGAGGTATGTGGCATAAGATGTTTAGGCACAGGTCATGTAATTCCCGTATATTACGGGCCGGTGTTTTAACGCCTTGTTGAGCTCGCATTAGACGAATTTGTTTACCAAGGCGCCAGCATGAGTTCTCTGTAATTCTCCACACACCATTGCAGCACGATTCTGGCCTTGTTACTTGGGCAATTATCGGCCGGACATTGCCACCGTGAAGACATCACGCATTAAGGAACGCAATGGTCCTTAATAATCTTAATATGTTCCACAACCTCTGATTACTACCATACGTCTCATGGATGCCCAGTTGAGTATCCCTCATAATACGGAATGTCCACATTTAAAGTTCCGGTTTCAAAACCTTGTAGAGAGGAACTACTGATCATAATGCAATAAAATTTAAACAGTGTATTATTGACTCAGGGGGAAATGTCAAAAGAAAAATTACGATAATTTTACCAATAGATGGCGCTTGTAAGGGGCATCTTCTGTTCAAGCCACGTTGTAGTTCCGGATTTTCCAGGATCACGTCTGCAACTTCAGTGATCAACGCAGTACTGCAGAATGCACCGAGTTGGGAGGAAGATTTCAGTTCTAACGTCGACAGAAGGAGCCGGTGGGTCACATAGCGTTGCCAGTGGACGGCGCTATGAGGCGCTGTGGCTAGACATGAAAACACCAGTTACGTCAGCAGTTAGGTGCGTAGGAAAAGCACTGTTACTCCGTCGCGAAGCGAGTAATCTTGCTTAATAAAAACGAGGGTTGTCCAGAAAGTAAGTTCCGATCGGTCGCGAAATGGAAACCACAGTGAAAACCAGAAACGTTTTATTTGCAACGTTTAGGTACACCTTCCACCTACTCCTCTACATGGTCGCCGCTCAAACTCCGAGTTTTGTCGTAGTGTTGTATAAGCTTTCCAATATCCTCGTCATAGAAAGCAGCCGTCTATGCTTTCGGCCATTTATCTGCACTGGTCTGCAGCTCATTGTCTGTGAAAAAATTTTGACTTCATAGCCAGCGGTTCTTGTGAGTAGAGATGAGACTCAGGGGGAGCGAATTGCGGACTGTATTGTGGGTGATCAAACACTCCTCATCACAAACGCTGTAGGAGCGTCTTCATTGCCCCTGTAGTGTGCGGCCGAGAACTGGCGTGCAGAAGGAATTGCGCGACAGTTGTGTCATGTGGGCTGCATGACACAGGCGAAATCTCTAATCAGGCCCTCTTACTTGGCTGGAGACGCTAATCCCCACACATCTTTACGTGCTCACTGTTCACTCAAAACTGAAAAGAGCGACCCGACACGATCGACGGGCATACTAGAAACACTGCCCAACTCATTGGTGTAAATCTTTACCGGATTTTCGCAGTGGTTTCCATTTCGTGATCGATAGGAACTTACTTTCTGGACAACCCACGTATTTGCTAATGAAAGACGTTTTTCAGATACGGATATTAAGAGAAGCCTAAAGGTCATAAATACTTTCTTACAATAATATTATAACGCAAGAAATCGATCATATTAATAAATAAATTAATAGTGGTCAAGCTAACGAAACTGCACGAATGACTACGAGACTTGACGAGTTTAGATGCGAGGTACAGGCTGCGCGCTACAGGCGCCAGTCGCCTATTCCGATCTAATTGTGTCATTAGACTGCTCTAAGGAAACTGATAGTTTTCCGTTAATAATTACTAATTATGTCCATATTATCAATTGAGTGGGTTTATCAAATAAATGACTCATAATGGCACCCATTTTGAAGGTTGTTCCGAATAACATAGCTTTGTGCTTCGTCACTTCGAATCACAGAGAAGCGACGGCATTGATACTGCGCTGAGAGGGACATAAAACTTCGAGAGCCTCTCGGCAAAACGGGTAGAAAGAATCTCACACGACGACTCACTGAGGCAGTCCAAGGACGGACTATCCTAATCTGCGCAATGGAAGAGCACAGCCAGTCGAACTATTATACCATCTTCTACGGTCTCACTGGCTACACTGAGACATTTCTGGAGGTTTAGTGTGAGTGGGAGGAGGGCGGGGGAGACTTTTCTGTTCTCTTTAAGTGTCAGAAAATGCACAGCAACAGACGCGCTAAAGGTGGCTGTTCCTTACTTTGCACCCGAACAGACCAGCATGACTGTCTCCGAAAAGCATCGCGCGCTGTTGGTGAAGCTCTTTTGTAAGAACGCTGACTGTGAGCAAGTAGTCCCGCAGATGTTCCGGACACCCAAGGGTATGGTCCGTAGTCTGCTATGGGTCTGGAGAAAATGATTTCTAAATTCGAAACGACACGTTCTTTTGAAGTGAATTGCGGCAGAAGAAGGGAACAGTTGTTCCGACATCCATCGAAGATGTGGCACAGCATTGCAGGTGAGTTAGAGATGTAGTGTGGAAACATGCAATGCACGGGGAATTGCCCGAACGTTGCACGTACCTGAGAGAACGATGCATAAAATCGTACGATACATGCTACATAGCTGTCAATAGAAAGCAACCCATGTTCGTTTGTTGGTTCCTGCTGATCAGCTCGCAAGACAGATGTTCGCTCCGAAATTTCTTGCTTGCTTGTAAGATGATAAGGAGTGGCCGTGGAACATTCTGTCGACAAACTTAACCGATTTCCGTCTCCAGAATATGGGCAACGGAAAATCCGCACGAACATCAACCGGTACCACTTCATTGTGCAACAGTTACTGTGTCGACCATGCCGGCCGGGGTGGCCGAGCGTTCTGGGCGCTACAGTCTGGAACCCCGCGACCACTACGGTCGCAGGTTCGAATACTGCCTCGGGCATGGATGTGTGTGATGTCCTTAGGTTAGTTAGGTTTAAGTAGTTCTAAGTTCTACGGGACTGATGACCTCAGAAGTTAAGTCCCATAGTGCTCAGAGCCATTTGAACCATTTTGTGTCGACCATAGTCAGTGCAGCAGGTGCTGCAGAAGCATTCCAAGATGCTGTAATTATCAGTCGTAACTTCTCTAAAGCCTGGCCCTCCAGATCAGCTGAGAAGTTATCTGAAATATGTTGTGTTCAGTGCTCCTGTTACGAGCGCAGCTGAACTAAAGGCACTCATTCCGCAACGCATTCTGAACTTGACCACCGAGACAGTCATTTGTTGTTTAACATGCCGTTTCTCGATTGGAACTTGTGGTAGGCAACGGTGAACGGCATTACTGAACGTGTCTTGTGCCAGTCTTGCGACAAATAAAAACAGACGTCATTTTGCTTTTTATGCAACTTTGGTCCCTGGATGATGAAAAACAGATATTTTGATTTTATGCGTTTTTGCGCCCCAGGATTACCAAAAAGCTGCGTCATTTTGCTTTCTATGCGTATTTTAGCCTCAGGACAATTAAAACCGATTTTCCCATCCAATGTGGTACGACATTGTCATGGTGGATGGGCTTACCTAACTGACAGCGCCACAACTGTTGACCGCCGAACTTGGGCAGTCATACACATTGAACAATACCGATAGTATAATGCGCAACTCAAACCACATTCGTCGTATTGTGATACATCTGTCTTTTATAGCCGACCCCAATTACGTTAAGACACTTACAGCGCCACCTGTGCTCAAAATTTTCATTAATATTTGTGTGTCTTTTCGACTTGCGCCAATAATACGCAGTTGAAATTTAACATCATTCTGAGCAGTGGTTCCCTTTTTACAGCCTTTTGAAACTAGAACTGTAGTTGTACGTGTTGTTTCTGTTCTTTCGGACAGACACCAATTTGATCCTACAGCCACTATGTATCACAACAGAAAGAACTGAAGACATTAGCTATGATTGGGTGTTGATTTGCATCATAGGAGAAAATAAAAGAATTCTGGAGGACTGGGATACAACTAGGCAGATGCTCTGACCGGTTCGCCATCCGAACACAATGGTCACCAACACCGCACACTGCCACCCGGCAGACCCATATTCATACCTTGCACCACACTCTACTAATACATTGCCCTGCTCATTAACCTTTTTAGTCGCGACATTGCACTCATACACATAACAGTTGGGGCTTGATGTTCATCCACATTAAAGGGATCACTGGCCGTTATCGCCTTAATTAAGTGTGTGATGTAGCCATGACATTCTGTAACACTCATATCGATTAGGAAAAAATGGTTCAAATGGCTCTGAGCACTATGGGACTTAACTTCTGTGGTCATCAGTCCCCTAAAACTTAGAACTACTTAAACCTAACTAACCTAAGGACATCACACACATCCATGCCCGAAGCAGTATTCGAACCTGCGACCGTAGCGGTCACGCGGTTCCAGACTGAAGCGCATTTAACCGCACGGCCACTATCGATTAGGAGTAGCTTTATATTATTACATTAGATTTACTTTCATTCCAACTGATCCGTAGTGTGGAGGTCCTCCACGATGTAGAACATGCCAGAAAAACAACAATACATGACAAGAATTTACAACTTAAACAAATAAGTTGATGTACCATTACACAGGTCCCAAGTGGAATGATCGTCATTTTTTATCGAACACTACATGAAAGGATCATTTTACAAATACTAATGCAATGAATTTAAAATAAAAAAGTTTATTTATTTATTTATAAGGCAATAAACGTGTAATACAACGACTATAATACTTATTTACAATGAACACATTACTGCACTGAAATGGTGTAGAAGTTAGATTGTACTTACACACACACACACACACACACACACACACACACACACACACACACTTATTTAAAATTAACTCATTACTGCACTGAAATTGTGCAGAAGTTAAACTGTAATATATATATATATATATATATATATATATATATATATATATATATATATATATATATATATATATCAGTTGTTTATACTGAGAAATTCACAACACTAAGTGACTTTAAATCCTTGTGAAGATTAATCTTATTTCTAGTACTAATTCCATGAATTGAGCTGTTGGTTTGAAAAAGTGATATATTTTTAATGACAAATTTCATTAAAGAATAAATATATAGGGAAGCAGTAGTTAGTATCCCTAGTTCCGCCAACAGGCATCTGCAGGATGTTGTTAAGTTCATAGCTGTGTATGTGCAATTTATGAAGTGGGTTTACTGTGTTGTTTAAACTCCTTGATGTATGGCAGGAAAATTAGAGTTTTGTAACGTATATATGATAAAAAGCCATAGAATTTGTTGAAATTTTAAATTATTATAATATGAATAAGTTCATGAAAAAGAGTACGTTTGTTAAAAGCTGTTTCATGCTTAGGGCGCTTGTATTTGTAACATATAAACGCTGTATGGAAGTCCCTCCGCTGGCGTGGCGCGATGTAAAAGGTGGGTTTGACGGTCGAACTGAGCGGCTCCTTTGTGTGAACGGCACGCAGTATGTGGCTAGCCTTAGCACGGTACACTTCGACGGTGCTAAGAGAGGCAATTGTAAGCTTCATTAGAAGGAATTTGCCTACGATGTGGATCTGTCTATTATATGGTATTCACGGAATAATTAAATCTCTCTAAAATGTTGAAAATCCGACCTCAAGAAAAGAGTTTATAAAGCATTCCCACGTCAAGACCCGTGAGTACAGTTAGCCGCCATGTCATCTGCCACCAAACTTCGCCACTGTTTCACAGACTTAATACATTCATTAACAAATGTGTGTCGCCATGGAGCAGTTAATTTGTGTGTCGTTTCAATAATAATCACATAAAACGTAAATTCGTGTCCGGAAACAGAATTTCGAATCCTGATCACGAACCTGTGCACGGTCCTCACCTAAGTGCTACTAAAACAGAGTATCTGGATTTAAATGAACAATTCTTGCATTCAGGTGTTTAAAAGTTATCTTTTGTCTTAAATAAGAAGAGTAGTAAACGTTAAAGTAACAATAACATCTTGATGCTTTGTTAATGAACTACCTACAGTGAAATTGTTACGGTTGGAAGTTTAAGTAGAATAATTAAAAGATAAAATTAATAATAAAGTGAAAACCTTAATTATTTGAAAGCTAAAACCTCAAAAGTGACGTTGGATAGGCTTCTGCTAGAATATCCTTAGTTTGTTTTAAAATATAGTTTTGTAGGATTACAGTGAAAGCTTGTGTAAATATTGTTGCAAAGAATACCTGCTTCACAGGCAATTAAAGTTCAGGTACAGATACATCTTTAATGAACAGATTTACGGTAGTACTGTTAGAAGTAAGATTACGCACATTTTCAAAGAAGGTGTAGTTTTGGTACCAGTCATGGATGGTTCCTTTTTGAAGTTAATTAAGCCCAGTGTTGTATGTTATTGCCTTGCAAAGTAATTTAAGTGAATGATTAGCTTTTAGGATTAGTCTTTACTTTTTCAATAGTCAAAGATCTTTGACTAGTGAAAATATACTAGTTTATTTGTCCCCATCATATTCTCCACTTATTAAGAAAAAATTCAACCATTACTCTTACTAAGGAAAACTGCTATAGGTAGAGGAGCTTAAACAGTGTACTTAAGATGTTATACATTTTTATTTGTTTTTCTTATGCCAGTCAAGATAGAAGCCCCTCATGTCCAAAACTACTTCTGCAATTCATGCAGTAACGTTTCAGTATTTGGTTAAGTAATGCTCTTGTGTGTGGCTGTCACTAGTATGAGCTCGTGCAAATTTGCTCCCCCCATAATTTACTGGTGTGTGTGTTACTGGTAACTGCTGTTACACACGGTACAGCGTGCACTGTGTCAGTTTGTATCCTGTTTGCTATTCAAAGGGAAATCTCAACAAAAATAGCTTCAATAGCTACTATTCATTTTTCTCAAATATATATACTTCCAAATTAATGTGCCTAATTGGGTTGGCGACCGTCCATTTTTTTCGTTCATTTATGATTTTACCACTTGCGTTTTTCTGTTAATTTCACCAAATTCGAAATTATAGTCGGATTCCCTTGTCCATTAGACACAAGCGCGGTCAGACTTCGAAATCCTCTCAGAGGGTAACATTATCGTGTTTCACAGCACATTAGTGTTATAAGTCCATTCATTCTTTTCTTTTCTAAATACCGAGTTTGTCATCTAGTTATTAAGATAAATGTGGAGTATTCTTCGCAAACGTCACAGAAATGAATAATAAATCATACAACTTGCAAGCAGACGATAAACCCAAGTTCCCATACACAAATATTGCTCTTTTGACAGCAGGGGCATAACAGTGACATTGATCGGTCACTAGTTTTCGTTTGTCGGATCACAATGTGTCTTCTGCCGATGGAGATAGAATTAACAAGAAACACAACCATTTGGTTTACATTTGACGAACTCTGTAAGTTTTTAGTGTGAAACGTGGACTGTGGTACCAAACATTTCCCAGTCGTCACTTTTTATCTCGTGGAGTATTTGGAAATTTGGATATTTGTGGTAAGGTCTTATGGGACCAAACTTCTGAGGTCATCGTTAACTAAGCCTACACAGTACTTAATCTAACTTAGTCTAAACTAACTTAATCCTTAGGACAACACACACACCCATGCCCGAGGGAGGACTCCAACCTCCGACGGAGGGAGCGGCACATACCATGACTTACGCCCCACCGCGTGGCTCCTCCGGGCGGCTTTTGGAGTATATTTTCAATTATATACACTACAGAAATTTTCGTGCCAGATCGTCCACAGTCTCACACACCCTCGCCATACGCCATCTGATCCCTCAGTGAGTCATTTCGCCCTGTTAGTGCTACAATACAACAGCAAGATCGTGCTCTCAACTTCAGTACTCAACCACGACCACCAATATGATACAGTACCTTTCATTAAAAGGGAAACAGTCAGTGGATAGGAAGCGACCGTAGCGTCACCGTTCTCAGAGTCGGCACAGTGGGAAGCAAGGAAGCCACTACAGCAATACCGTAACAGCGGAGCCCTAATTTATATTCTATGCAACCCTCAGCACCAGCGTCGCACTTGCTCCAATCTGATCTTCATAGCCTATTTGTTTTAATATGTTATTATTGGTTGGTTAATTAAAAATATTCTTCATTTATTTATTATTATAAATAAATTTTCTTTATGTGTGATTTTATTTTAATTATTAGTTAGTTATTAGTTTAAGCTGGTTTAACGTAGTTCCTTGTTTCATCTTATCTTTACTCTCCTGAAACTATGGAAAATATAAATATTTCGTTTTAAATAACACAGGAGAGCTACAGACGTATTCCGCAGCGACGATGTCGCGGAAATTCTTCGTTGTTATCTGCTCCACCTGAAATTTCTAACCGCCTGGAGCGGCCGCGCGGTTTGAGGCACCACGTCACGGACTGCCCGGCTCCTCCTGCCGGAAGTTCGAGTCCTCCCTCAGGCATGGGTGTGTGTATTGTTCTCAGCATAAGATAGTTTAGGTAGTGTGTAAGTCTAGGGACCGATGACATCAGCAGTTGGTCCCTTAGGAATTCACACACGTTTGAATATTATTTTTGAAATTTCTAAAATCTTCACTCACTACACAGATTGTTCGGCCAACTGTATGCTACCAATGTTGTTTGATGAGTCTGGATGATAGGTCAAATAATTTAGCAAGTTAAAGTTGATTAATTCAGAGATAATCTCTCGACGAATTCTGACCGTGGAAAATGCAGGTTCTCAATATCGTTCCAAACTTCACCTCCGAGCGATATACGTCTCGCAATATCTGTACCGTGATAATTAACTAATTTTGGTATGGAGATATATAAATCTTCAATACTTGATAGTAGTTATTTGATTTTATTTTGGGCAAAAAACTATTTAAAAATTTACTGTATACCGTAATGGGGTCTCACAACAATACACGGTGTACATAAATTCCGGGAACACTTTCAATTTTTTATTGCACAAGAACCTAACATTGCACAGATATCATACATATGTCATTTTGAATAGAAACCCTGGAAGTTTTTTCCATGTGTACCGCCACAGCGTACTTTGGTAGTTTGCCGATAGTCAGCGCTAGTCACAAACATGGCAAGTGCAGGTGGGGAACGAGCTTTCTGTGTGTTGGAGTTCGACAGAAACAAGTGTGCTACAGCTGTTCAAGGGATGTTCAGAACCAAGTACGGTAAGAATACATCAACAAGTAAGTCCATTTGCCACTGGCATAGCAAATTCGTTACGACGGGTTGCTTGTGCCAGGCAAAGTGAAGTGGACATCCCAGTGTGAGTAAAGTGAATGTGGAGCGCGTACGAGAGAGACATTCATAAGGAGTCCAAAGAAATCGGTGCGTCGTGCATCCCGTGAACTCCAAATGACATTGTGGAAAGCGCTGCGACAGAAACTGTCTATGAAACCACTTAAATTGTAGCTAGTGCATAAACTCAATGACAACGACAAAGACAAGCGTTTTGAGTTTTGTTCACAGTTGCAACAATTGAATGAGGATTGGGATGGCATACTTGATCGCTTAATTGTTAGCGACGAAGCCACTTTTCACACTAATCGGAAAGTTAACAGGCATAATTTTCGAATCTGGGGTACAAAGTGTCCACACGAATGCAGTGAATATGAGCTTGATTCCCCAAAGGTAAATGTTTTTTGTGCCCTGTCACTTCGAAAACTGTACAGACCATTCTTCTTCGCCGAGAGCATGTCACTGGATATTCCTACTTGGACATGTTGCTGCAAGTGCTGATGCCTCAAATGCAATCGGACTCTCCGTTCATCTTTCAGCAGGATGGGGCTCCACCGCATTTTCATCGTGGAGTTCGTGGGTACCTGAACACGGAGCTGCCGCACCGATGGATCGGCCGTGCTACAGAAGGGGACAGCTGTTTCATGAAATGGTCTCCCCAATCATCAGATCTCACTCCGTGTGACGTTTTCCTATGGATACACATTAAAGATCTGGTGTATGTATCACATCTACCACGTGATGTAGCAGAGTTCCGGTAGTGAATACTGGAAGCGACTGGCACAGTCAACAATGCCACGCTGGGACGGTTATGGCAAGAATTTGATTACCGTATTGGAGTCTGCCGGGTCACTCATGGTTCGCATATCCAATGTTTGTGAAAAAAACTTTCAGAGAGTCTATTGAAAATACAGTATGTATGCCATCTGTACAATTTTTAGTCCTCGTGTAATAAAGAATTGAAAGTGTTTCCAGACTTTATGTATACCATAAACAATCTCCCTCCTTCTCACACACGTCCGATCTCCCCATTTCCTTCACAAAGTAAGACACAGAGATGTGTTCGTAGCACGGAACGTCCGAATCTCGAAATCGGTATATGCCGTTCACCACAGTGTCAGTTCGTCGCAACAAAGTTAGAGTTTTGCATACATTGGTACACCATTTTGTGATTTCACCGTCCTTCATACACTTTGCAGAAAAGGAACCGATAGTAGGACATGAACCGCCGACCAGCTTCTCTGATTCAGAGATGACTGTTCCAGACACCGAACCATATCAATCAGCTCTTTGTCAGAGTTGCTTATATCAATGCATTTCCTCACTTGCGTCTCTTGTCGTTGTTCGAACGGCTCCCCATTTGTTTCTGCTCCCCTTATATTCCTTTCTTATCCCATAACGCTCAAAGGTGGCATTCAGCTCCGCGATGGATAGTGTTCATAATATATTGGATCGTCAGTGTGAAAGAAAATGTAGATTCAGGCCATTCCTGTTTAACAAGCGAATAACGGCAGTGCAATAATTCAAACCAATTTCCTTACCTAAGTTTCATTTGGGACACAACACAATGCTGAATGTGGTCTTTACCACTAATATTAATTCAGTTTGTCCTCTAGATTCTTTATCTTCACTTTTCTAGTTTCATTTTCTCCTTTTATTGGATTTATTTTGCATTTAGAATATCCTACGAATATTTTGTTGATGTATAGTTTGCCTTTCTACTTATTTCTGCATTTCGTTCCCTTTCGAGGAGCCGAAACTTTGGAGATTCTCGCCAGCCCGAGTGGCCGAGCGGTTCTAGGTGCTACAGTGTGGAACTGCGCGACCACAACGGTCGCAGGTTCGAATCCTGACTCGGGCATGGATGTGTGTGATGTCCTTAGGTTAGTTAGGTTTAAGTAGTTCTAAGTTCTATGGGACTGGTGACCTCAGCAGTTGAGTCCCATAGTGCTCAGAGCCATTTGAACTATTTTTTTGGAGATTCTCTGTCTCTTAAGCGCTGAGTATATTAAACTACCTTGCGAAACCACAACAATTTTCAGATAAAAAAATATTGATATGGCAGTAACGTTTAGAGGAATTCATATAAAGACCTTGTTCCCTTCGGTTTCGATTCGTTTGCAGTAATTCAGTTTTATAGCACTTTAAAGTTTGAGGACTTTTCTTTTCCTCCAACTTTGGCTTCGTTGTTCACCTCTCGTCTCCTTAACTAGGACTATGCACTGAGATAATCATAACACGTGCCGTACTTACAGCATCACCCAGTAAATTTTAATGTCAGCATGCTCCAATCTCTTTCATTCATTAAGCGAAGAAAATGGTAAGAATAACGTTTCTGACCTGAAGATCAATACCTTCATCTCGTAAGAATATGTCTAACAGACGAACAGACAATATAAAGTGCTGCTAGTGGATATTATTGTTACGAAAATCCACATAAAAACACAAAAATACTATGAAAACAATAATTGCAAGGTAAGAGACACTAGCATTTGGTGCGAGTCAGTAGGCATGTACGAGAAACAGACGTTCAGCTTGCTTCCATAATTACTTTCAAGAATCTCAGAGTGTTGCAATAATTTCTGATGCACATAGAATTTACTAAAGTACTGTGTGTTAACTGGGGATAAACTAGACTACTAATCACCTTACAGTGTGTTTCGTGTTATAGCCTTCGGGGAATCATTTCTTCACATTACGTCCTCGTAGTAGTTTACCGTGGGTTGTGTTGACTCATGTGAGCCGTTTCAGCCTGAATTCTCACATTCATTAAATAAAGGACGACCCGAAAAAAATTATTGGGTATTCTTTCCGCATTCATAGGGAATAAGAATGCCCAATCTCTTACCCAGCACGTATAACAAACACAACCTTCAGCAAATCACAAAAATAGCCATTCTCATAGTTCAAAGTGTTTTTGAGGTAAGAACAAGGTTTCTACTGAAAGTGCCGATGCCGTTAACATGACGCCGGCTGGGACGACTAAGCAAACATACAGACAGTAGTGAATAAAATGCATCTATGGATGAACAGCTACAAAAAAAGATGACAGGCGTGGAGTCTGTGTCGACATTCTGAGTTTGGCAGCTCATTAGTGGAGGAAGCAAAGTGTGAAATATCGATGAGCGCGGGTGCAGCCCTGTGGAAATGGCAAATGGCGACGTTAGAGAGCGGAGTTCCGCTTGGCATGATTGCCTAGGAAGGACTGAAATCAAAGACTCATTGTATGATCAGTATTGTAACACTAGATACAGATATTTGTATCGTAATGTTTGTAAAAGCTCTTGTGTGCAAACAGAATTTCAATTAACCCGCGCACGTGTAAAAAAATCTGTCTTCTATTCATGGAATTGCCATATGGAGGAGCAGAAACCCAGGCTAATGAGTATATTTGCCTACTATTGTAGAACAGTAAATATTGAAAAACAAAACCTAACACTGCTGGAATACTCGCTTCATAAATAGTCCGTTGGGTAAAGCTATCTTAACCGACTTCACTCACTCAGTGACTGTCAGGAGGTCTCAATCGATACACACTAGTTATTTGTCCACCAACATACACTATGTGATCAAAAGTATCCGGGCACCCCTAAAAACAAACGTTTTTCATATCAGGTGCATTTGGCTGCCACCTACTTCCAGTTACTCCACATCAGCGACCACTGTAGTCATTAGACATCGTGAGAGAGCAAAATGGGGCGCTCCGCGGAACTGACGGACTTCGAACGTGGTCAGGTGATTGGGTGTCACATGTATCATACATATGTAGGCGAGATTTCCACATTCCTAAACATCCCTAGGTCCACTGTTCCCGACGTGATAGTTAAGTGGAAACGTGAAGGGATACGTACAGCACAAAAGCGTCTGTTGAGTGACAGAGACTGCCGACAACTGAAGAGGATCGTAATGTGTAATAGGCAGACATCTATCCAGACCGTCACACAGGAATTCCAAACTGCATCAGGATCCACTGAAAGTACTACGACAGGCGGGAGGTGAGACAAACTAGGATTTCATGGTCCAGCGGCTGCTCATAAGCCACACATCACCACAGTAAATGCCAAACGAAGCCTCACTTGCTGTAATGAGCGTAAACATTGGACGATTGAGCAGTGAAAAAACGTTGTGTGGAGTGACGAATCACGTTACACAATGTGGCGATCCGATGGCAGGGTGTGGGTACGGCAAATGCCCAGTGAATGTCATCTGCCAGAGTCTGTAGTGCCAACAGTAAAATTGGAAGATGGTGGTGTTATGGTGTGGTCGTGTTTTCATGGAGGGTGCTTGTACCACCTGTTGTTTTGCGTGGCACTATCTCAGTACAGGCCAACATTGATGTTTCAAGCAGCTTTCTGCTTCCCACTGTTGAAGAGCAATTCGGGGGCGGCGATTGCATCTTTCAACATGATCGATCACCTGTGGTGGCCTGTGGGGGAGTGGTTACGCGACAGTAACATCCCTGTAATGGAGTGGCCTGCACGGAGTCCTGATCTGAATCCTACAGAAAAACCTTTCGGATGTTTTGGAACGCCGACTTCGTGCCAGGCCTCACCGACCGACATCGATACCTCGCCTCAGAGCAGTACTCCGTGAAGAATGGGCTGCCATTCCACAAGAAATGTTTCAGAACCTAACTGAATGCGTGTCTGCGAGAATGGAAGCTGTCATCAAGGCTAAGGGTGGGTCTACACCATAGTGAATTCCAGCATGGCCCCTCGAACTTGTAAGTCATTTTCATCCTGGTGTCCAGATACTTTTGATCACATAGTGTATATCCAGTAGGCGGAGGGTTGGGGGGGCATCTGAAAGTGGAATCATATGGGATTGATGAGACACCTGCTATCAGTCGCTAGAACCTCACTTCTTCTTGGTGTAACCACTGCACCATGTCGCTCGGTACGAGACAATTAGAGGCGAAATACAAACTCACCTGTGCAAGGATGAAGAAGGCGTTTAGCGGGAGTTGTCTGGAAGTATTCCTTCAAAACTGAAATTATTTCGGGAAGAAGATATGGACCGAAAGAAATATGACCAACCTTTTCTTTAAACCACGATCTACTCAGAAGTGCCTCACGGGTAATAAATAATGCACAATGAAGGAAATACAAGGATTCAGGAGAGGTTGTTGATAATTTTGATACCGACAAAGTTAATACAACTAAAGTAAGAGTGCACTAGTATTCGAAAGCTGCTGTAATCAAGATCTCATCTGACCATTGAAAGATCTCTAGTACAAATAACTACGTAGTCTACTGTAAATTGTTTGTCAACTTGATATTTAATTCATTGAGACTGTAGCGCCAAATTCAGTACCTAACAATTCGTTTGGCTATTCTTAACGATCAGCTACTGTTGAACTGACACAATAAATGCCGTTCTTGTACTAGTGCTTGCATCTGCTGGTCGATGAAATTATTGTACGACAAAATTACAGTCGATCTTCCATCAACTTTCCGTTGTAATCCGTTGCAAAGTTTGTTAACGTCGCAAAATCTACTGCAGAATAAAAGGTTCTTTCTACAGCAATGAGTGTTTCTGTCAAAGTACTGTACGGTACTAGTAATAAATAACAACAAAAACACCAAAGGAAGCATAATATTTGATGTCACTACTATACTCAAGAACACAAATACAAACTATACGATACGAATCCGAATGCCTGTTTCTTAACTTACTGTGACGTACCATGAAATAAATGTGAAAATAAGGTACTGCAAAAGCATTGGGGATTGAGATGTCATAGAGGGAACTAGATCCGTTGATCAGTAGGTGGGTTTTAATCGGATAACGGACGACGGGTCAAACCCGCATCGCCGTTCGCATAAGGTGAACTCGGAACCTATCGCATGTGCCTCTTTTCGTCAAGATAATCGTAATAATAATGAAATGTGTATGATATACACTGATATGATAAAACATTAGGACCGCCTGCTTATTGGCGTGTTGTTCCACCTTTTGAACCCAAGACAGCGAGGGTTCTGAGTAACATGGATTGAACGAGTCCGTAACGGTTGTTGCAGGGTATGTGCCGCCAGACTACTACGCACAGGATCTACGCACAGGTCACGCAGCTGCTGAAAATTGCGGACTGGTTGTTTGTGGGCACTCCCAGTTCCGTTTCAGAAGTGTTTCCTCAAGTACAGATCAGTCGATTATTGTGACCAAGACAACTTGAATTTATAGTGAGGCTCCTGAAACCACTGAAGCTCCGTTATGTCTTCGGGACACGAATCCTTATCCTGCCGGATGGTGTCGTCTAATTGAAGAGGTCATCAAGTATGATGGGATGCCTGTTGTCTGCAATAATATTCACGTACTCCAATGCTGTCATGCTGCTTTCAATTATTATCACAGATTCGATGGAAACCGGGGCGGTTGCCCCCATACTATAGTACTGCTCCCACCGACCTGCGTCCATGGTGCAGTGCCTTCGAAGAGCTGTCGTTCGCCTAAATCCTACATGGCGGCATATCCGTAGACGATGATCGACCTGCTCTGACAAGAAATATGTTTCATCCAACGAGGCGACACGTGTCGACTGATTCACTGTCTAGTCTCGATGATCCCGTCCCCACTGCAGTCGTAACTGACGGTTGGTCAGTATGGGTTAGTACAGAGGTCGCCTGATGTGGGGTTCCATGTTCGAAAAAGAATGGTGCCGTTGCGTGCACCAGCAAGAAAGAAAGAAAGAAAGTTGTTATTACTGTTTCACAGAAATTCGTAGTGCTCATAAAGTTAAAAATTCGCTAACCGATTTCCACGGAACAAGAGAACGGATAAAAAAAATTTATGCTAAGTTTGAAATTTTTGGTGAGGTTCTATGGGACCAAACAGCTGATGTCATCGGACCCTAGAATTACACACTACTGAATCAAACTTAAACTAACTTATGCTAAGGACAACACACACACCCATGCCCGATGGAGGACTCGAACATCCGACGGGGAGAGAGCTGCCGAACCGTTACAAGGCGCCTAGTGCTAATTATGGCCATTACATCAAGAGGACGAACACATTATCTGACCTAAAACAGAGTTATGTAGGGAACATAGATTACGGCACATTTGGAAAAGTTCGAAAAAGAATGGTGTCGTTGCACCAGCATTGCACGCTATCGTCAGATCTGCCACAGATCGTTATCTCGTCTCACAGATCAAGCTAGCCCCCGAGCTCCAAGATCTGTGATGAGGCAAACAATCAACACCTTGTAACCCAGTCGTGGTTTCAACGTCCTCCAGCCAGTTACCATAGATACTCACACAGCTCGAACGGCGACGTTGCTTCATTGTTACGTAGAAGCTCTTTCACACACGTTGGGCCATACCACTGTCAGTGTGACATGTTTCGAGATTTGCAATTTCTACTGTCCCTAGAATAATTCCTTTTTTCGTCTCTGCTCCGTCTTAATACTTTCCTTAGCGGGTCACTTACCCATTTCGGTAGTCAAACCCGTTAGGTTTGTACGTTTGGGGCACAATGTGTACATTTGACCCGAGATTTCGTAGTTAAGATTATCATTGTAATAGCATCAACACTTAACACGGTTAAATATATCAATGATTCAGTTTAAGAGCACTTTTTTACACACATGAAGATTTAGTTGGTTGTATCTTACGATATTCAATACATACTTAACGAGGACCTATAATCGAAATTTACAAAGTACCTTCAGTAACTAATGCAACAAATTGTTTTCTGAAAGTACGTTGGTTTGATTGACGTTCCCAATGCACCATACTATTACACACTCTTTTGGCTAAGAATCCTATTTTCCAACAAATTCGCTATTTAATGCGATGCCTTACGCCCCCTTACCTTGAGGGCCTGAAATCCCACTTAGTACAACTCAACTGGTAACGTCGGAGCCAATGTCCTGTTGCATCAGAACGTCCGCTTCACCCACATACTGCTTCCCGCGGAGTACGTCCTTCACGGGGCCAAACAGACAGAAGTCGGGAAGAGGGAGATCCGGGCTGCAAGGTGGATGAGCAAGAACAGTCCAATGAAGTGGACAAGTGCGTCAGCGCTACCGACTGAAACCTCAGCTGACTTACGAGGTGTTTGATTGTGGTTCATCAGTCTGCATGTTCCAACACTGCAGCAGCCACAGCTGTGTGCGCTCAGTCGGTCCGCGAGAGATCACACAGCTTTGCTTGACCTTGTTGCAACGATGACAGGCGCCTCAACCAACGACTCGGCGTGCTTTTGTCCGCCTCTATGTTTCAGTAGACATTCTGCAAGTGCCTATGAATATCTGTGATGCTCTCGTTTTCCGCCAAGGAAAACTCAGTGACAGCTCTGTGCTTGCAACGCACCTCCATTACAGATGCCATTTTGAAGGCTAGGTAAACCGCCACCACCTATCGGAACTTCCTGAAAGTATAGGGGCTGAAGCGTTAATACTCTACCATATCCAGTAGCGAATTCTGCATGTTTTTACCGAAACTGGGTGAGATAAGAAGTTTCTGCATCTTACTGAACGCCCCTCCTACCTGTGTCTCAGAAAAGGGGATATACACCAGTAGCGACCAAGCCAAGAATCTAAAACGAGTATTTGACTTCTTACAGCAGGGACTGTCAACGGTGCCTCTCACACCCGAGATTCAAGTAACGAACCAACTAAAAGACTATAGATAAATGTTAAAAAGTATAGTTGAAAGGGTGAAAATGGACATTTCGAGACAGTGTTGCCACTTCACAAGCAGTTCAACTAGCAGTTCAACTAACAAGTGCATGAGGCGTACCGTTTTTATGTCGGACACACTGTATTACAATGAACTTTATTTTTTCTATAGCAGTGTTCTAAAAAAAGCAACAAATGATCAAATTACATAAAACATACTACTGGATAAGCATAGTATACTTACACAAGAACTGACAGGCACCGTCCGAACAGGCCTTGAAGGCCAAAGGTACAGCCCAACCATCGTGTCATCCTCAGGAGTCACCGGCTGCGGATACGGGAGGTCACACCGTTCTCCCTACCGTTGTCAGTTTTCGTGACCGGTACCGCTACTTCTCAGTCACGCAGTTGGTCTCACAAGGACTGAGAGCACCCGCTGGCCAACACCACGCAGCAGATCCGGAATGTGACCCATCCAAGTGTTAGCCAACCCCGACAGAGTGTAGCCTCGGTGATCTGACGGAAATCGGTGTTATCACTGTGGCAAGGTCGTTGATATTGCTATGTCGTCCGAACAGGCATAGCTAGGGCAAAAGTGCCACAGGCGCAAAGATGCGAGCTGGTGACAGTGTCGTAGAGACTCGCCATTTGTTCCAGCAGCGCCAAGGATGGCGCTGAGGATGGAACTATCGACTTCGCATTGGCCAGTTGCTGGCCAAGTACAGTATGCCAATGACCGGACGAGAAAGGACAGAAGCCTTCCCGGAAGACAGAAGAACAGCTCTCGCCCAGTTGGTTATGGATCAACGTCCAGATCTGACAGACAGGGAACGTCGTTTAGTGAACTGTTAGAAATGAACAGACGTATTTTGTAAACTGCATTTGCAATGTACTGTGGAGTCTTCCTACGATTATTTGCACCTAGCCGTTGAGGGCCTTTTTGTGTTATATTACATGCAGTGTTGCAGATTTCATTATTCAACTACTTACAAAGTTTAGTAAACCTTTGAACTCACTTGTGTGACTTTGTTACTAATTTGTTGGAGTGTTGTAGAACCTTCATTCTCCTGTCCTGTTACTTGATACTGGGGCATAGATGTGTTATAGAGGTAGGGAGAAATTGTCATAGCGTGGTTTCACAAACTCACAAAGTCGGTCTGCTGTAACATCAGTGGCAACTCGACCTCCATAGCAGTACCGACGGGGCCTTCACAAAACTGGTGTCCAAGGTTTACAAGAGATATACTTACGTAAGGTAAATCTACAATTATCGTAGTTTCTTGACATACTTCCAGCAAAGGACATGTAAGGTACTTTGGATCACTTTTCCTATATCGTCTCCAAATTCTGTTTTTATCCTGTTCCGACAGTTCACTTTCTTCGATGCTCTGTATTTGTACAAACTCCGTGATGGCGTTACAGAGAGCGTAAGCGTTTCCAAACTGTCATCCACACTAGAAAGTGGAATTCTTGGCTTACATACACCCAGTCGCTGACGTCGGTATTTGCAGAATCCCTCCGGGTCTCTGAGGTGGCAGGCAGGAATACCTGTGGTAGCGGCATGCCAGGGGTGCAGGCGCTCCAGAGTGCCTGCAAATAATTCCCCCGGCAGCTGGGCGAACACAATAAGAGCCACTTGAGTGGAAGGGAAGCCAGCGGGCGCACCAGATAATTGTATTTGCGCTGAGCCGACGGGGCTCTCATCCCCGCCCCCAGACGCTGCCCTCTCCACGTGCTGCGTTCTCAGCAAGTTCAATTTTAAACAGTTATATCTCCACACACACACAAACATACACACTCGCCCTTGTTTGCGGGCGGCAGAGGCCTTCACGTTGGAGCGTAAAACCGCAAGCTACCTATTTTACGGCCGCTCGGGCAAACAGAAATGTTGGCACTTTGCACTGCCAGCTGGAGTCGTCTACCACAAGAAAATAGTTTACTGACCAGTGTTTCTGCATGCTGATAGCGAGTAAGGAATTACTAGGGAGGGCCAAAATCATCCACACATTTTCAGCGTATTGTTAAGCCGCAGAATAACGTGCTAGGCGTAGGCGGGTAAAAACTGAGACGCCTTCCCTGGTAGCGCAATATGTCACCAAACGGAGCAGTCCGGGGCTCTGAACCGTCTAGGGCCAACGCAGAAAACGACTTGATAGGGGAAGAGGTTACGTCTGTGTGGCCATCACGCGCTGTGAAGTAACTGGCTTATTCAGAATGGAGGGACGCTCATTCAGGAAGCTGACAAAGCGCAAGGAGTTAGCCTGCGCCTCCGAAGAGTGATGTGCAATATTACGGCTCTGACTAGGTTCCTTCAGGAACTGACTAAACAAGAAGCACAGAGTGAATGACGGCTAGCTTCGAAGTCTGGCTGCATATATTTTTGACATCTGTGTGGCGGAGGGTACCTTGTGTGTCACAGTCAATTCCCCATTTTGCTGTTGCAGTCGCGTAAGGTTCACAGATAGAACAGTTGCTGGGAATCCTCTGCATAGACTCGAATCTCATTCTGCCTTCCTGGACTCTTCTGGTAATATATGCCACAGGAAGTAAACCATTCCCTGATGGAGAATGCCTCTCTTGCAGCGTCTGCCACTAGAGTTCGCTAATAGCGACGCCAGACTGTTTTTTGTGTAATTTCGGGTAAAAACAGTTTTTCGGGCGATCGTCTGGCCAAGGGAAACTTTGAGCAAATTTTTGTGGAAGAAAATTTCGATATGGGGAAAGTGATGAAGGATTGTATCTGCCTGGCCATACCTTAAGAGCATCTTTGACGTTTTAAGTCATAAAACATATCCTTAGTTATCTAAATATTCAGTAGATGTCACTCTCTTCAAGTCAATCGGTATATCTTCCCCTTTGGGGAAGTCGTTGGGCTCACCGTGGTAGCCAGCCGCTGTGGCCGAGCGGTTCTAGGCGCTTCAGTCCGAAGCCACGCTGCTGCTACGGTCGCGGGTTTAAATCTTGCCTCGGGCATGGATGTGTGTGATGTCCTTAGGTTAGGTTTAAGTTGTTCTACGTCTAGGGGACTGATGACCTCAGATGTTGAGTCCCATAAAGCTTACAGACATTTGAAGCATTTTTTTTTTAGCTCACCGCGGTCATACTTATCAGTAATATGACTGTAATGCGTTCATGCCCAGTTTCGAGTGTATGGATGTCTTTGGACTTTCGCTGTCGTACGCACTTCTTAGGAGACGACATATTACATTTCATCGTTTCAGCTAAAGATGATATTTAACAGATTTTACATTAAAACGTATGTCCTATGAATATATGCAGTTTCCAATATTGAGGATATCTGGAAAAGTCATCGCGCTGGTATTGTTTGTTATAATTAAATATAATCTAATGTTGTTAAAAGCCTACAGGGGATGTAAATGGAAAACGCTGGCACTGATTTATGTGTTGACAGTAGCGTAGTGATATAGGCGTTGAGTCACTATGTAGAAAGAATTATGAAAAGAGCATAAAAGAAGCAAATGTGGCGGCCTTAGGGTAGGTTTATTTTTTTTCTGGTCAGTTTATGAATTTTTATTTACAAACTACAAATTTCAGTTTATGTGGTACAATTTTTTGGTATGTATGATAATTTTACTGCCCCGAATACGTAATTTCACCTCTTCTAGAAGCCAACATTGATATTAAATGAAAGGTTAAAGTATCAGATAAGAGATATTTAGATAAAAGTTGCCGAAATGGATTTATTTTGGGGCATCTTTTCTGGTAAGGTGGAATTTCGAAAACTCAGTCCGGAAACGCTGTTCGGCAGGCAAATTTGTGACGGTTTCGCACCTACTTATTGAACCTGTAAGCGACCTATTCCTCTTATTTCGATTTTCTCTATTTCTTCTGGCAATCCCATCTGATATGGATCCTACACTGACGAGAATTATTCAGTTATTCGTCGAACGAGTAAGCTACTTCTTTTGTAAATGAACTTGGTTTCTTGAGGATTCTTTCAATGAATCTTGACTCAAACCGCGTTGTGCTAGATTTTGGTCCTTTGATTGACGTCCCGCTAGAAGGCGTGAGTGCCGCACTGATTCGCTGGGTTTATCACTGTTTGCGAGTGAGGAAGTGGTGGGACCCGTGCCGCCGTTGGCGAGTTAGTGTTGGTACGAGGAGTTAGCAGGTGCGGACCGGACTGATGGTCCACTCTGTTGACATGGTGACCGTTTCGGCCTCTCAATGTATTGGGAGCAGTATGCACGAAAGCATCTACTGTGGCTGATTTCTGGTTTTTAAGAGAGACTGTATGGGGCGGTGGGTAAAAATAATATAGTTGTGGTTAGTAAAGGTTCTCACGACAATATGAAGTATTCATTGCGTTCATACGGACGGTAAATCTCTCTATCCTAAATAGCACAATAAGCAGTTCAGAGGCGACCTCTACGGTAAGTTCCTACCAAAGTGTCTTTCGCCCTGCCTACTAATACTCAAATTAAATACTCAAAATAAATGTTAGCCACAAAAGTGGAAAATAACTGTCACTACTTGCCACGCGGATTTGTAAATATCACGGACGTACACTAACAGTTACTTTTGCGAAGACTATGCGATCCAGGCTCGCTAGTTCATTATTAATTATTACTGAAAAACCGCGTTTTGTCACAGTCTGTCTCTGACGTCATCTGAGTCAGCGCGTACTCCGGCATTTGACAGACGCGGATCTTACAGTGGCTGGGTGCGAAACAAAGTCCCGTCTTGCCTCTCAGGCTGTATTTATGTGTGTGGCGCAGCGGACGACCAAGGAAAATCTGCTGTCATCTGCCTTATGCACACGGCGACAGTCTCTAAACGGCCGGTTTCCCTTCCACACTTTAATTACAAAGTTATGAATTAATATAGAATCTTCTAGATTTTTGCATGCATGTAAGTAAGTCGGTTGAAATCACAGAAAATGTTTCAGCTCGTTTGCGGAAACTTTGCCTTTTAGAATTTTTGGAGAGGAACTGACAGTAGATTGCTACCTCTGAACTATAGCTTTAAGTGATTTTTATATATTGTTATTAACATTACGGTCCTAAAACTTGTTGTAGCTCTATTATTTTATAGGATTTATCATGTGCTGCAATCAAAAATTTTTAGCATTAAAATTACAGATACTTATCTACTACAAATGACGATGTTTTGGTACAAATTCAGGTTTCATTAAATTACTCGAAAACTATTAGAGGTAGTTAATGTGGTCACTCAGTTATTATTTTTAGGTTGAACTCAGGCATCATAAAGAATTTTACATTTCTATGTCTAATATTTGGAGCCTTCAATTTTTCTTAAAACGTGGATTCTGACCACAATTTTATTTTGTCATGTTGAGACTTGCACCAGTTAATTTTTACATACATTGTATAAAGGCACATTTGCATGCCGAGCGTGAGTTTCCGCGGAAACGCGAAATATTAATTAAATAAATAATCAGTGACAAATAAATAAAGCCTATGGCACAGAACTGCAGCGCTATGTCGCTGATAAAACAAAAAAGGAATTACGATACTCTTATGTTTGATTAAGAAGGAGAGCTCTGGTAGAAGTGGTGCGAGAAGCACGTATTTTATTTTATTGTCTGGCACACCGCCATAATTTCATGTTATAGAAGAATACTGCGAGTTGCAACCACACTAGGCACTCGATTCTGAAAAGAATTTGTATTTGTAAAAGTAAGTAGGATTATGAACTGTAGGCAATTTCATTGAATATATCTGATTTAACTAACTATGTAACTTTTTTATGTTCAGTAGACAATCACCTCTGTACGACGTATTGGCATGGCTGGCAAATCGTTGTAATATTGAGATTAGATTATGAGTCCGTACCTACCGCAGCAGTCTTTGGAAACGATTTAATTACGAAGTCCGATTATTTCAGTTTTATTTCACGGTCAACTACGAGTAACATTGCCTTTACCAAATAGCCATTGTCAAGCGTCTGATTCCGAATAATTAAACGTCCACGTTCCAGATAGGAAATATCAATTACAACCAATCACAATCATATACATCACAAATAGTGAATAATTGAAATATTTTATTTATTATAATTTTATTTTATTTATTTTATATTGGCGACTGCGTGTCGGACTTGTTATTTTGTCATTTGTTACATTGTTCTTTTTGTTTCATGTCAAAAATCAACTTTCTGGACCTGGACGTGAATGTATGAGAGATAACAAAAATCTGAAGATATTTTCCAATTCTAAAGTTTTGCCGGAAGACGCAATGAAACTTCCAGCAAAATAAGGTAAGACGCAGCATCTTTGCATTAGCAGGCTTGACCAGACATATAAATTCAGTGTATTAGCTTTTCAGTAAATTCTGTAGTGTTTCTTTCGCGCATAACAGTTTTCAGTAATAAATTCCATTCTCAGTACTTTTCCCTAAACAATAACGTATGCAACAATACCAATACACGAGTGTACAATATGGCCGACTTCTGTACGATATGATGTAACATGGCCAGCAGCCATTACCAATAATCTCAAATTCAGTTTATATTTTTAAATTAACGGACAGCCATTGTTGCTACGAGCGATTCATGCTCAACTGCATCTTATTTTAAAATCAGTGTCAAATATTTTCTTGAAACATATATCACGTGTGGCATGGTAATAACTAGAAATCAATACGCAAAAATGGAACAGCAAAGACGTACTATTCAGACACAATCCGACTCGGACGAGCGACAAATGTTAGAAAATGACTTTACGACAGCAACCGGTAGTGACGATTTATCAAACATTGACGCAAGTGTTGAAGGAAATTTTGACAATAGCCCGTCCACCACAAAAATTTCAAAGTCTCAGTCAGAGCCCATGTTAATGCATGGCGTCACGTCTAATGACGCGGCGGGGGCACAGACCTTGCAAACGGTAAACATTGCCGACATGTTACAAATGTTAATGAAACAGAACGCGGAGAACATGGCAACCTTAAAGACACAAAATGACGAAATTAAATCTGACCTCATAGCACTCAAGACAGGTAATGACACTTTATGTAAACGTGTGGAACATATAGACGCCACACTGACCAAACAGATGAATGAACTCAGTACTAAATTTTCCCAGCTTAATACGAGACAAGAAAAGACTACAACTGACGTAGCACTTTTACAGACACAAGTAAAAAACCTTAATGTCACGTGTGAAGTTCTTACTGAACAAATTCAAACATATCCTTTAGTGCACGACAACCTTGAAAGACGAATTACTGACGTGCAGAATAAATTTGACAATGTTGAACAACACCTGACTGACACCTTACAATCTGATGCCACAGCTCATTTTCAAAACATTAATAAAGAATTTCATGATTGGGTAGTGAACAAAGACAAACATTTTGATAGATGCTTACGTGAAAATTTACCAACAATTGTGCACGACTCCGTAGCGGAATACATGACTAATAACAAACAGCTGATCAGTGATGCAGTACAATCCGTCACTGCACCCATGAGAGAATTCACCGATCGACCACAGACTGAATGTAACGAAAATATCAGTCAAAATGCACAGTTCAGGAACCAATATACATTCGAGTATGACACACACATACAGCACACGACAAACACACAAGAACAAAACACACCACGACTACAATACATACCACGATGTGCAAACACAAACACAAGCTATTATCATGGTAAACCACAGCAACATTATCGTAATTACTCGCCAGCTGAACATAGCAGTAATTACAGTGGAATAAATCCATATCACAATGCGAAGGAAGAAGAAAGCTTAATGAAACACAGGCAATTTCAGATTTTTATCCCAGAAAAACGAACCATTCATCCGGTGATTTTTCTTAAATCTTTTAGTAACGCATTTCCACGCACTTGGAGTGACCGGAAAAAGATTTCATATATTGTCGGTTACATCCAAGGCGATGCAGCTGTCTGGGCATACAGTCAAGCTGACGTATGTACCACGTACAGTGAGTTTGAGCGTGCTTTTCTGAACAAATTCTGGTCGCAATCCGTCCAGGAGCGACTCAGAAGACAAATTCTAGAACCTGAAATTTTTAACAGTAAAAATGGCAACTTACGCAGATATTTTGAAAAATACTTGAACATGGGACACTTTTTAGACGAACCAGTCGCAACACGCGATATACTCCGTGCGTTGAAGGCCAAATTGCCTTTCAACATTAAAGAAAAACTCCTACATATCCCGGATGACGATTCAGATTATTTCTTAACAGCTTTAGATTCGGTTGACATGTTACTTGAAGATCAGCGCTTCGCGCGGCAAAACAGCAGCCACAATGTTTACACTAGTGGAATGCAAAACATGCAGGCTTGCCAACTCAATTCTGGCGCGCCCACAGTTGGATACGCGGTACAGCAAAAACAGCAAACTCACATGCCGTCTCAATACGGAAATCAAAATCAACACGCGTATTCCAATACAAACAATAGTTACAACAGTAATAACACTTCATGCGGCAATCCATACAAAAGGCACCGCGGTAATAACTACAACGGTAACAACGGATACAAAGGGAACGACAAAGGCACAAACAGAAATAGAAATAATAATAACTACGAGCCAAGACAGCGTCAAGGCTGGACTCGTAACGATCAGTACTTTCATTCAAACACTGCTTTACCACAGCAGCCACCAGGACAAAATTGGAGCATACCTTACGACCGACAGGTAAGTTATAATGCGCAACAGCAACAACAACCGCAAAAGTTTGGAGATCACAATAGGCAATATCCGAATGTGAATATAATAGAAATGACACCTGATACACAACCTCAATCTGTGTCAGTACCTAGTACAAATGCTAATCCGACAAACTAGAAACAGTCACTTCTATGCCCCAGGTCGTGGCTGAAGAATTCTTGGGGGGCGACTTCAATGTTAATCAGTTATTTGACACCACACTTGAACAACAGAATAATGATATGCCGAATAACTCTAAACAAAAATTACCTGTTTTATTTATAAGATACAACCACAATAACAATATATCAGATGAACTTTTGCAAGACAGTACACAATGTCGTTCAAATATAAATGAAATTGTTTTAGCATCTACTACTGGTGTAGTAGGTGGGATTCCAACTACTATTATCCTAGATACAGGTGCAGCTGTGAGCGTTTTGTATTTTAATTTCTATAAAAAGATGTGTGAATTGGAACCCGTTCCTGAGTTTCCTGCCCAAAACTGTAAAATAACTACTGCACTAGGTAATAAGTCATGTAGGGTTACGAAGCAAGTTTTTGTAAACATTAAAATAGGTAATGGAACCGTACAATGGCCATTCCTGGTTGTACAAAACCTTGTGACAAATTGCATATTAGGAATAGATATTATGAGCGAGAAGGACTGCATTATAGACTTCTCCGAAGGTAAATGTATTTTAAAGGATAAAGGCAGTGTAATTATTATTGATTTGGACAGGAGAACTCTAAAGCATGACAAACACTGTACAGGGTACAAGGTTCAGTTAGTACTTGACAATGACATTCAAGACACGCGCACACACTCATCTGACACAGAGCTAATGGACTTGAAAACATTGCTTGATCATAAGATAAATGAAGCTACAGCTCTCAGTGCACATGAACGTATAAAACTACAGGAAGTGTTATCCAAATATTTACAAGTTTTTACCAAACGAATAGGTGTTATCAACACGTATGTGTACAAGATTGAAGTTAAGCCTCACAAGATCTTCTACCACAAGACATATAACGTACCGTTATCTCACCGACCTGCTGTGTGGCAAGAATTAAAACAAATGTTAGACTGGAAGGTCATTGAACCATCCACCTCACCTTACTGTAGTCCTCTACTTGTTGTCAAAAAATCAAATGGAAGCATTAGGTTAGTGTTAGACGCACGAGCAATTAATGAAATAATTTTACCAGTTCACACAAAACCCGAAAATTTAGAAGAGCAATTACAGAAATTTCTAGATGCAAAATATTTTTCCACAATAGATCTCGCTAATTCATTTTGGCAGGTGGGTATCACTCCTGATTCTCGGAAATATACTGCATTTATGTTCGGGGGGGCGAACCTATCAGTTTTGTGTTCTACCTTTCGGACTGAATGTCAGTTCTGGGGTATTCATTACAGCCCTGGATACCGTGCTTGGCGACGATTTAGTTGAGACAGTCACACACTATGTAGATGATATACTGATAGCTACACAGTCTTGGAATGAACACGTTGACACACTTCAAAGAATTTTAGAAAAATTTGCACAAGCTGGAGTCACAGGCAATCTTAGAAAATCAAAGTTTGGTTGCAGTGAGATAAAATATTTAGGACATATCATTAATTCACAGGGCATACGTCCTGATCCCAGTAAATTAGATGCTATCAGAAACTTTCCTAGCCCTCGAACTAAAAAGCAGTTAAAATCATTCCTTGGGCTATGTTCATTTTTCAGACGTTTTTTGCCACAACAACTTTTGAACAGTAAACATCTGCTAAATCTACTCAGAAAGAATCAAGTTTGGATCTGGTCAGAACAGTGCCAGAATGACTTTAATACAATTAAACATGCCTTAGTGAATGCAAACTTATTGAGCCATCCAGATTTCAATATAGATTTTTGTATGACTTGTGACGCTTCACGTACTGGCTTGGGATGTTGCTTATTTCAAGTTGTAAAGAATAAAGAAAAGGAACAGGTAAGAATTATTGGGTTTGCGAGTCGTACTTTATCTGAATGTGAGCGTACATACTCCACTACTGAGTTAGAAACACTTTCCATAGTATGGGCATTCAAGAAATTCAATTATTATTTATTTGGAAAACATACAGTAATTTACACTGACCACCAGGCCCTGACATTTTTGTTAACTTGTAAACTTGTACATCCTAGACTATCACGATGGGCAGTTACACTTCAGAACTACTCTTTTGAAATTAAATACATAAGAGGTAAGGACAACACCATTGCAGACGCTTTGTCTAGACTTCCACAAGGTATGAATGATACCAACAGTGACTTGGAAAATGTAAATGACTACAGGATTCTCTTAATGCAAGATAAGCAGTATCACCAATATTATATTGATATGTGCAGAAACATGGCTGAATTACAAAAATCTGATCCTCACTGGTATAAGATAATAACATTACTGGTAGAAAAACACAATCATCCTTTGACTAAGTATTACAAGTTACACAATGATGTGTTATTTTATCGCCGACATCCAAATGCTACTAACTGGTGTGTATGCATTCCCAAAGAGTCTGAACGTAATCTGATTTGGCACACACACTTAGTTTGGGGTCATTATGGGACGAAAAAGTGTTTAGCAAGGATCAGCACATACTGTTATTTTAGCAATATGAGAAGAAAAATTTACAGGGAACTGGAAACATGTGTCATATGTCAAAAATCAAAACCTCAGAATTTATCCACAAAAACAGATTTACATTCTATTTTACCCAGTAAACCCCTGGAAATTCTGTGTACTGACATCAGTGGACCGCATCCAGCAAGCTCTGGAGGCGTCAAATATATCTTAGCTTTTTATGATATATTTTCTAAACATGTAAAACTTTATGCTTTAAAATCCGCCACTGCAAGTGCTAAATACGAAGATTCTCAAGTGATTACCTGACGCACGTGGGAAAACCTAAAGCAATTCTGTCAGATAATGCAGCATACTACTCTGGTTACAAATGGAGAAATTTCTTGAAGGACAATAACATTAAAAGTATATTTATTTCGAGGTTTAGTCCACAATGTAACGCGACTGAGAGACTTTTCCGAGAATTAAACCGATTCATGAGGACCTATATTTCATCAAAACATACTAATTGGGTGTCCTACCTAAGTCTTTTCGAAGACGTACACAATAACTTAAATATTTACGATACAAATTACACACCTAACGAGATCATGTTCAATTGCAAACAGAACGATCAGTGGACAGAACCATTACCTAAGTTGTCAGACAAGGAAATCACACCAGAACAGAAAATAAAAGAAGTTTTGACTACGCTGACACATCACGCACAGATACGAAATAAACATCACAGAAACACAATAAAAAGAAAACAAAAATTCGAGGTAGGAATGCTTGTACTACTTCGTACTCATCATAAATCTGTAGCACTAAAACGACGCAACGCTAAGTGTCGTCTGCTATATGAAGGACCTTATATAATTATTAACATACCGCATCCTGGTGCGTATCTGTTACAACATCGTAGAACTAACAAAATTATTGGGCTATACGCACACCGAGATCTTAGAGCATTTCATGCGGAATAATGTCAAAGTCATACCCATCAAAACATTGCTAAGCAACTCGAAAAACTCTGTTGCTACAACACAGATAATAAGTAGTATAGAAATTTTCATTTCAGCGGTTCCAGTGACGCAGTTGAAGGCACAAGAACTCTTCTTTCAGCGCGCGCCACCACCTGGAAGACGGAATATTAAAATAAAATTTATGTTTACGTAGCAGTGAATGATATATTAATTTTTCACGAAACATTTGTTACTGTAGGTACCACTGACTTGGTATGACACCTGACGAACCGACAGACGTCATCTGTGAAGCGATCTTTTACTTCGAAAAATAGATTAGACGCACATCTCTCAACACGAAAAGCATCTATCAGTAGTCAAGGCCACACCGACACTATACACACACGCACAAAACGCGAGGAATCGAACAGTTTTCCGTCTCTTATTATTTTGAATATTTATTGAGTAGTGAAAATGCCTGGTCTTGCCTACTGATGTAATGAATGTTGTGTCTAACCAATCTTAATTTCAGATGACATCATAAAATAAACATCGATAAAATTCCAGCAAAACCGATAAAGAGGACGTCAATATCTGCAATTCATGTAATCAAATGTGACACAATGTAATAACCCATAGCTATGTAATGATGATGTAAACATGTTTATGTGCAACTGAATTATGTTTATGCTAAGAAAATATGTGACGTGTATATGTACGATTACTCATGTTTATTTTTCTTTCAATGATGTATAATGTAACTGTTACTATGTAAAAAATTGGAACAAAACGAGTGCCAAAAAGACATTGCATAGTGAACCACTGTTCACGGACATTAACGAACATTACTAACTCTGCAACCACGCAGAAACCTATGTGAAAGAAACGGTTAATGCCATTCATTATGCATCGTACCTATGTAAACGCGATGTACCATTTCTTTGATTAATAACTACGAACATTTAGGTGAGCTATATTCAGCAAAAAAAACAGAAAATGTGAAGTGCATAATTCGTGCATCGTCTAGTGACATTACTACAGTACCTAACTTCAAGATGTTAACTGGATTAAATGGACACAAAGTGCCTGTCCAGAAAACAACACGACGGGTGGAAGAATTTTGGTTGGAACTTCAGGGAATGAAATGTTCTCGAAATGTGACGGACACTCTTACCTGGACTGTCCAAGGATCGACGCCAGCTATGGGCCGTCCGAGGTTCTGCAACCAAGCTTCCACGGAATGTAAAAAACGAATTGCACGTGGACCAATTACTCGACGGGTCACGTCAGATCTGTAATAAACAATGCTTTTTGTCACAACGAACTGTAGAACAACGACTATAATGGAAATGGGAAATGGACACGCTTATGTATTAATCACGTTGTTAAACAACGATGTTACTGTGATCAAAAAAAAACTTTACCACGACGACACTAACCTGTAAAAAATTATTGTGCAGCAGGTGAATATGAACTGAAATAACGTCACGATGTGTATAGGTCAGCACACCTGAAACATACGGACATTTTTCTTTGAAGTATTTCAAAACAATACTATGTAACTAAGAAACATTCAACAATCTAAGTTGGATTGTGTTATAACAAATATTGTAAATTTAAAACTAAGTTACCTGTCATAGAATGTAGTCTTCATATGAAATCTTGCTTGAGTATTTTCTTTGTGCAACGATTTAGAAACGCGCGCACACGAACAATATGAACTGCAATACTGTGCCGCGTGATCTAACTGTACAATATAACGGCAGTGCCGGAGTCACACAGACGCTTCTGCGCATGCGCGCACTCTATCTGCCAACATAAGAACTTTTACGGCGCACCCGCGTCATTCAAATTTTGTACATAATGTGTATAATGTGTGTAATGTAAGTCATGTAAATAGTTGTAGATAACTTAGATTTTTTTGTGCCTTTAGGTGAATTGCTCGCCTGCAGGTGTGTCCTTTCGCCTCGCAATTCTGGGGGCAATATAAAGGCACATTTGCATGCCAAGCGTGAGTTTCCGCGAAAACGCGAAATATTAATTAAATAAATAATCAGTGACAAATAAATAAAGCCTATGGCACAGAACTGTAGCGCTATGTCGCTGATAAAACAAAAAAGGAATTACGATACTCTTATGTTTGATTAAGAAGGAGAGCTCTGGTAGAAGTGGTGCGAGAAGCACGTATTTTATTTTATTGTCTGGCACACCGCCATAATTTCATGTTATAGAAGAATACTGCGAGTTGCAACCACACTAGGCACTCGATTCTGAAAAGAATTTGTATTTGTAAAAGTAAGTAGGATTATCAACTGTAGGCAATTTCATTGAATATATCTGATTTAACTAACTATGTAACTTTTTTATGTTCAGTAGACAATCACCTCTGTACGATGTATTGGCATGGCTGGCAAATCATTGTAATATTGAGATTAGATTATGAGTCCGTACCTACCGCAGCAGTCTTTGGAAACGATTTAATTACGTAGTCCGATTATTTCAGTTTTATTTCACGGTCAACTACGAGTAACATTGCCTTTACCAAATAGCCATTGTCAAGCGTCTGATTCCGAATAATTAAACGTCCACGTTCCAGATAGGAAATATCAATTACAACCAATCACAATCATATACATCACAAATAGTGAATAATTGAAATATTTTATTTATTATAATTTTATTTTATTTATTTTATAATTGGCACATTATGACAAATTTCTAGCTTTCTAGCTTTATTATTTAGGGCCTCTTATTTTTTTCTTCAGACGATGTATTTTTGAAAACTATTGAGCTAATTACTTTAAGACTTGACATTTAAAATATTATGACATTAAGGTATATGTTGACAAAGTTTGAAAAAGCGATTTTAGCTTTTAATTTTATTCTTAATTATGGTGCAATACTTGTGCGCTACGCGCAGGCGCGTTATGGCGACGTGGCGCTACTAGCAGTGAACTGGGGTAGGTCCCGTTACACTCGCTCGTCTATGTATTTCATAAACGATACAGGGCTTGTTTCGCTACAACTGCACCGGCAATTTGCCTTCTACAATGTTCTAGCCGTGCGCAATCTGGTTGTTGACGGCCGGCCTAGTGCTCCGAATGATCTCACTTATAGAGCACTAAATGAGTTATGGTGCGTATTGTATTTATTCTCTCAGTGAACCCCGTCTGTGGAGTTTGAAGGATTCGGTTTTCTTGCAATTAATGTAACCTATTTGAGGCCAGGAGTATAAATTCGCTGATTTGCTTATTGATTTCTATTTGTGTGTGTATGAGAAGTGTTGTACGGGTAGCTGGTCTGCTAGAATCTCCAGATTAGTCTGGGCTATGTGTACTGTGTGTTGAAATGGGGACCTTAGAAACGACGGAGAGGTTACGCCCCACCGTAGCCCTCAGCGCTTCACAGCCCCACAACAGGCCACAGCAGTCCACCCACCTCACCGCCGCCCCTCACCGAACCCCAGGGTTATTCTGCGGTTCTGCTCCAGTGGAACCGCCCCCCCCCCTCCAGAGAACGTCTCATAGCAAACGAGTGTAACTCCAAATGCATGGTAGAGTAATTATGGTGTATGCGTACTTGGAGATAGTGTTTGCGCAGCAATCGCCTGATATAGTGCAACTGTGGTGGAATAAGGGGAAGTAGCCCGCATTCACCGAGGCAGATGGAAAACCGCCTTAAAAACTATCCACAGACTGGCCGGCACACTAGACTTCAACACTAATCAGCGGGGCGGATTCGTGCCAGGGAGAGGCAAGCCTTCCCGCTCGGGAAGCAGCGCGCTAGACCACACGGCTAGCCGGGCGGGCACTAGTCTGGGTTACATGAATGGTTACTTAAATGTGCCACTGACTGAAGTGGTAAATTTGTCTTTGAACTGTTCTGTTCCGATTCTCCTAGCCATACTTAATGTGCTCAGGTGTTTCCGTTTTTCGTTCCTTAGATTAAGTAATTAATTATCTGTTGTAAGTTTTGAATCATGTTGAATCAGCTGTGTATGTTTTAAACTAATGTTCTATTCAATTGTTTTAGATGAGTTACAACCTCGAGGGTCTAGAACCTCAATCTTATGCGTATATGTTAGGTCTGAGCCCGTGTCAGGAGTGGTAACACCAGTTTCCGTCAGATCACGGAAGTTAACGCTGTCGGTCTGAGCTAGCACCTGGATGGGTGACTATCCGGGCTGCCGATCGCTGTTTGCAAGCGGGGTGCATTCAGCCCTTGTGAGGCAAACTGAGGAACTACTTGATTGAAAAATATCGCCATACGACCAGGAGAGCGATGTGCTGACAACATGCCCCTCTATATCCGCATCCAGTGACATCTGTAGGCTGAGGATGACACGGCGGCTGGTCGGTACCGCGTGGCCTTCATGGCTTGTTCGGAGGAGATAAGTTTAGTTTAAAGACCGTGTCAGGCGGGTAAGCTTGTATCTATTGTTCTGTAGTTCCAAAAGAGCATTCGATGTCTTTTGGTAGATCTACTATTGGTTATCACAAGTGTCTTATCCTTTTAAATTAGTAATTTTAGCACAGTAACTGAAATTTCTGCTTACAATTAAAAGGTTTAAGCCTCCTTCACTTATCTTAGAGTCAAGTAACTGCGTAGCGAACATTATATTACTTTAAGGGCCTCATTAAGTTTTGAAAGACGTGAATCACTTATTGCGGAACTCTTTACTTCAGTGTCATAATGCGTTTGCTATTTGTTGACAGCCTTGGCTTCCTAGCCGTGACATTGTAAGTGACGCGGCGCTTGCCTGATTGTACTTACTCCTGTATTTAGGCCTGTGCATGTACCCGGGTGGCGTCTCTGGTGGTCATCAGCTCTCGCTATATCTCTGATTCCAGGTGTAGCTGCTGAAGAAGTTAAGTTTTCCGGATGCTCTACTTGATGGGTAGTTTCAAATAACTTCCTTTTAGAAACCGTCCTGTCTTGTGATCTAATACCACAAACCAAAGAATCTATTTTCTGTGTTTTAGTTTAAGAACATTTATTGTACTTCAGTATTTGAAAATTTAAATTCGATCTGTAATTCACTGCTCTTGATAGCTTGGCCCAACTTGGTTTCATACTTCCTGTAACTCATTGGAAGGTTACCAGACTTAAGGTTGTAAATACAGGGTGGTCCATTGATCGTGACCGGGCCAAATATCTGACGAAATAAGCGTAAACGAGAAAAACTACAAAGAACGAAACTTGTCTAGCTTGAAGGGGGAAACCAGATGGTGCGATGGTTGGCCTGCTAGATGGCGCTGCCATAGGTCAAACGGATATCAACTGCGTTTTTTTTTAAAATAGGAACCCCCATTTTTATTACATATTCGTGTAGTGCGTAAAGAAATATTTTGTACGAGCTGCAAATAAATAGTTGCCTCTATTAAAGTTCCAACCCTTGTATCAAATGTTTTCGTTAGGCCCAATAATAAATGCGAGATTTGTGTGTGATTGTCCACTGCATTTAAGACACCGTTTATTAGGTTAAAAGTAGATGTACCAGTTGAGTCCGTGATGTGAATGCTTCTTGACATTTAGAAGTAGTATTAGTTTTGTCGAAGAATAGGTCATCACTACTGTCTCCATGCTGATCGTGGGTTATGTTCCAAAAATGAACAGCGTAGGGATAGAAGTGATGACACTTTCTGCAGGACCTGAACATCATGTTGCGGGACAATGCCCAAGCACGTACAGTGCAAGCTGTTACGGATTTGTTTGACTGATGTGGCTGGTAAGTGCTATACCAGTTACTGCACTCCCCTGACTTAAGCTCCCGTAAGTTCAGCTCTATTTCTAAACTGAAGGAAACACTTTACGGCATTCGCTTCGGAACTGCTACAAATTGGGCGGGCAATAGACCGCGCCGCTCGAGCTGTCCACACAACTGGCACCGCTAAGAGTCAGCTCGCAGTACATAATGCTGGTGACTACTTTGGAGGTCAGTAAAGCTCTGGAACACGTATCTATTTTGTACGAGCTGTAAATAAATAGTGGCCACTGTTAAAGCTCCAACCCTCGTCTAATCGGTGATGTTGTTCCTCTGAACAAGCTGAAAAGATCTAATGTAATAGGCTTGCTAAGTTAACAGATAAAATCAGATTTAGGATACCAATCTCAGATAACAGAAATAGAGTACTTGAACTTCAGGTTCACGTTTCAGAACCATGTACACTAGTTTGGGGTTCCACTTGACTAAATGTTTGGTATATTTCTCTCTTGAATACACATAAATGGTTTACCAATACACATCAGGGATTTGTTGATGATACCAGTATAATGACTGAAATAATTAATTGTTGTATTCCACACATACTATAAGTAATTGTTATATGAATCGAAAGAACACAATCATATATTACTTTAATGAGAAAACAGTTCAGAAGTTCCATACACAATCAGAATCGAATACAAAGCAGAATCCCTACAGTGAAGTTAACAAGAGAACACACAATAAGGGAATAAGGCTGAGTGCACTCCGCCGCTTGATTATATGAGGTACACTGGTCTTCAGTCTCCCGAGGTGGCTGCGCTCACCAGCCACTCTGCGGTGATGCCTCCAATGTTTGGTCGTACCGCCGCCTGGCGGCCGTGCCAGCACCGACGGGCGTAGGACGGATGTGTTGTATCGTGAGGGTAGCGGCCACCACGTTGTCGGTATGATACGAATGGTAATATAGCGTTACCACAGTTCTCTCACCTGGGAACGACTGTACTATCTGGCGTCCCTACCCTCGCAGCATGGTACAACGCGGTACACAGGAAAGCGGCTTCCATGCCCTGAATACCAACGACAGGCACCCTCTGTGAGGACGGAGACACCAAGAGGCCACAATCAGAGAGTAGTGCCACTGTCGGTGGCGTCCCTTTCGCATGCAGGTACCCAGTAGTACGACTCAAGCCACGGTGGAGAGTGGGGGGATAGAGTGATAGTGCGATGCCAGCCATATGAGCCATATGAGAACGTCGATGGTGAAGGGGGGGGGGGGCGAGGGGGTGTATATGAGGAGACGACTCCGTTGTAACTTAATCCACGGGGACATCTGGGGGTGGGAGCAGGAACTGGCTAGGACGGCACCTGAAAACCATCCACCCGCCCCTACCTCTGCAGAAGGTCGTGGCCCTAAAGTTTGTGCTGAGGGTTCGAAAAATCTGAAGATGAATCTATGGTGAGTTATGACGACCTGCTGTGTTTTCTGGTGTGGGGATCCTGCTGATGGACGCGTACTTTCCTGCAGACTCTCACAAACATTGCTCAAATCAGACACATAATCTCATTTTTGCTCAGTTTGCTCAGATGTTCTTAGACAATTTCCAGGTCTGTTTGTGATGCCGAGTTACTCCATCAGTGCCAGTGCTGAGTTGAAGACCATTTATAGACACCTTTTCTGGAACCGTCGAGGAACATATTGAATGATTAACTCCACAGGACATCATCCTCCAGCTGTGCACTTTTAAGTCGAATCGCAGGACTCTGCAACTCACTACCTCATCCCGAGGTTGCTGGCGTCTCCTCCAGAGACTACCACACCATTGTATCAGACATGAATCCAACTCTGTGTCAAAAGAGATGTCTTACTAGCGATTCGTCGCTTCATTCCAGTCCCCACCACTAATAAACAACGTCCTTGCAAGAGAACGGCGTGGCTTTCCTCCGCTACGGTAGAGGTCGCTTCCACGACTTCTGCAGTACTTATTAAAGAAGCGTGGTTCAAAGTGTAAATTGATTTTCTGTGTTTTCAATTTTCTATTTCAATTCCCGTTGGTCCGGGAGCCCATAAACTTGCGCGTTCTTGCCAATAAGACGGATTTCGGTTTGGGCGACGCCAGACCCCCTTCTGCACCTCCACACTTGGCGTAAATCTAAGACCTCGCTAAGAATCCTTGAGCGGAGGGAACAATGTCTCGGCATGAGGTTGGGTATTCCTGCAGCTGAAAAACTAGTTGTTTGATAGTTTCAGGGTTTGTTGAGCTGTGTGCGAGTGTGTTTTGACATGCAGCAGCAACGCTTTCATTGGCAACTGCTTTCTGCAGGAGGAAACGCACGGGTAATACGCTGGAAAAGGTAAATTAAATGTAAGGTTTTAAAACAGCGGCACTGAAAATGTACCGGTTTTATTAATAAAACACATAACGGATTGGAAAGAATGAATTCGATTGCTTCGAATTTCTGGCCTTAGCCTGTTTCGCAACAGTTCATTATGAGACTCTTCGTTGATAGTTGTTCCGTTTGTCATGTATTCTTCCACTACAGGTCCATTTGCGTCTGAGTCGCCTTCCCTGTTGAAACAGACGAATTCGAGAATGCCGAACAGCACTGCAAATAAGAGCTGCATCCAGAATTCGTGTAACGATAATTTTAGCTGAAATATTATTTAAGAACGGTATGAGACAGTAACAATGATTTTGAAAGTGAGTATATTGAAATGAATGTGAAATCAAACCTAAATGCAAAGAACAAGCTTTCTTGCACGAAACGTACCCTTTTCCATGACTTTGGAGTGATTATCTGTTATTTCGCTCAAAAAATAGCACTCTGTAACTATGCTAAAAGCCAACGAAAAGAGGGGAAGAAGTGTGCTTAAAGCAATTCGCACCGCACGTTACTCGTTTGCCATTATAACGAGCCTCTGGATGTTTATCTATTGTGTATATGTTTACCCATTTCTTCCACATCCTTTCCTGCGTATAATTCTGCCAGAGGTTAAGTTTGCTTTGTTTGTAGATTATACAAATATTGCAATACATAACAAGTTAAGTACATATTTAGAAAAGGCTGATAATTAAATTTTCACTGGCGTTAATAAATGGTTTAAATCCAATTCACTGCCATTAAACTTACAAAGTACCCAGTATATACAGTTGAGAACGTGTGCGAGGTTTCCTTCCAGCATGTGTGTAGCACATGAAGTCATGTAGATGTAAGAGGTTGACAGTGTTAAATTTCTGGAATTACTGCTCGATAATAAATTCATTAGGAAAGGGGACACCACTGAACTGCTGAAGTTGCTAAACAGGTCTGTATTTGCAATGCGAATGATGTCCGACTTAGGAGATGTATATGTACTTTACTTACTTTAATTCTATTGCGTCATATGGGATCAATTTCTGGGATAGTTCATGAAGCCAAGCCAAAGTTCTTAAGTTGCAAAAGCATGTAATAAGACTCATTTGTAGTGTAAATTCAAGAACATCATGTAGAAACCTCTTCAGCCTGGTATTCTAACCACAGCTCCTCCGTATATTTATTCCATAACGAAATTTGTGGCCAATAATGTGTCTCTCTTTCCAACTAATAGTTTAATACATGGTAACCATACTAGGAATAACAACAATCCACGTAAAGAGCTGAAGTAATTTACTTTGGTCCTATAATCGAGATTCATTTTCAATAAATTACAGCACTCATTAAAAACTTGGTTTCAGACAAAACACAGCTAAAACAGAGTTTGTAAGACCTTTTTGGTGGACAACTCCTTTTACTCTATAGATTGTGACGTCCGCTGGGATACGTGACGTCGTATACAAAAAAAATTATAGTTTTAATTTATCAGCATGCTTCTTTCTCTCAGGGATATTGTCTTTTCTTATCACTTTTACATATGTGCATAAGTAAATATGAAACGGGTTCTTGAAGGGCCTCAGTTATTAATGTACCAACTTTAGATTTTGAACGTGATGACTAAAATATAGTTGCCGTTAACTGAATTGAATGTAATTTTGTTAATTTGTATTTATTGATTGCAAAGCAAGGCTTGAGAGAATTTAGATTGCTGCCGTGGAGCGGCCAAGATAAAACTTACTGAACTCATTACTAGTGCCAAGGAGGACTATTACCAGATATCTGTAAGTGTGACGAGCTTAAGAACTTCCGTTCGATCATTCGGTTTCCGCATCATCAACAATCAAAAAAATTGTTCAAATGGCTCTGAGCACTATGCGACTTAACTTCTGAGGTCATCAGTCGCCTAGGACTTAGAACTAATTAAACCTAACTAACCTAAGGACATCACACACATCCATGCCCGAGGCAGGATTCGAACCTGCGACCGTAACGGTCGCTCGGCTCCAGACTGTAGCGCCCAGAACCGCACGGCCACTCCGGCCGGCTTCATCAACAATCATCCGCGTCGTGTCGGTCACGCGTACGCTAGTCTGAGTGATATTGTAGACTGTTAATCATCCATTAACTGGGATAAACACGCATGAATTAGAATGTCAACAGTGTAACCTGCGATTTTCTTTAATCGTCTCAAAATATAGTTGTTCATAGCAGACGTCGAACAGTGTTGTGCTTTAACGTTGAGTGGCTCCCCCAAACTCGCTTGCATATTTCGATAGGTAATTTCAGGCACGCCATCAGCAGCGTGGAGCAGAACAGTACTACCGCCGCGGGATTATCAGGTACGTGGTGTGGACAGGGCGCACGGTCAAGGAACGACAACCAGTTTAAAGTACGCCAACCCATTTGTACTTCCAGGCGTGGTACATACTGAAAGATGACGTCATCGTCGAAGAAGACATCACGCATGAAGGGATGCAGGTGGTTCACAGATGCCAGTGTGTCTTCGATTACTGCAACAGGTCCCATGCCAGAACAGGTTAATGTCTCCCAGGGCACAGTACTGTTCTCACCAGCCTGAGTCAGTAGCGCGCTGCACGTCTCGAGCCGCCGTCATCCCGATGACAGCGCTCGTGGAGACGGCCATCGACATAGTGTAGCAAAATGTGATTCACCCGAAGAACCAACACTTTTCCATTGATCTAGGGTCCCGTGCCCACAGCAGTTGTAACTGACGATGTCGTTGGATCGACATGTTGATACGTAGAGGTGGTCTGCTGCAATGTACGATGAACTGTGTGCTCCGAAATACTTGTGGGTGCACCAGCATTGTGCTCTTTCGGCAGAGACGCCACAGATCACCATCTGTCCTACTTTACAGATCAGACAAGTCCCCGAACACCACATTCTGGAAAAGTCGTGGATTTCCAACCATTTAGCACCTAGTGGTATTATCAGTGTCCTCCTTCTGTAGATGCTCACAACAGTAACAAGTGAACATCCGAGCACCTTCGCCGATTTTTAAATAGTTGTTCACAGGCTCTGCATTATGATAATCTGACCTTTGTCAAAGTCACTTACCTCAATCGCTTTCCCCATTTGCAGCCCATATCTTCGCTAGCGTGATACCCGTCCGTGTCTGCTCCGTTTACATACTTCTGTTACCGCGTCAGGTTCCCGCTAAGCCACCAGGCGGCATCCAACGTCGCAGCGGGCAGTGCTCAGAATGTTTTGGCTTATCAGTGTAATTTGCCAGTGCAGTAGCACTGGAAGTAAGTAAAAATACTTCTCCCCATATCACATGACTCCCCATTCCCTCTCCGCATTGCGGTGTATGTTCATTACCCAGGAACCAACAGAATGTTTCCATGCGGCTCTAGGCGCTACAGTCTGGAACCGCGAGACCGCTACGGTCGCAGGTTCGAATCTTGCCTCGGGCATGGATGTGTGTGATGTCCTTAGATTAGTTAGGTTTAAGTAGTTCTAAGTTCTAAGGGACTGATGACCTCAGAAGTTGAGTGCCATAGTGCTCAGAGCCATTTGAACCATTTGAACTAACAGAATGTTTTCCCTTTATATTTTTCTATTTTCCGTTGCTACATGCCACTGTCAGTTCTCTGTAAAAGAGATTACTGGTTTGCACCAATCCCAGCAAGATCCATTTAACCTCCTCCTTCATCGTCCTTCTAGCCATTATTGCTTAAATCAAAAGATTTAATGATGCAGTAAATGAATTTGTTCTACACTTTTATCTAGCTGTTTTACATTTTTCTATAAAAATTGTTTGCTCCCAAGACTTTCGCACTTATTGTGAATCTGTTTTTGTGTGTAATTTGTAGGTCAACTTTTAATTCGGGTTCCACCTCCATTAAAACCATGGCATCTGATGTATGTAATGACACTTAACATTTGTAACGGTAGCACCAATGTAGATTTCGTACTCATGTGAGACAATAATATCTATTAACTCTCTTTATATGGTTTGTATATTTAATTCTTAACGTCACCTAAGCCTTGTGCTTGCACTTTCATGACAACGATGATCTTTTGGCAGACGTTTTGACGATAGACTACGCCGAAACGCGTAACCAATAAACATTCTTAACAGCGAGTGAACTGATGTTATTATCGACCAAATAAAGCGGTGGAAAACAAAGGCATCGTCATTATTCTTCGAAGTGTCGTATGAGTGTTTCGTGAGTGATCGTGTTGTAGACTGACTACATTTTTCCAGGCATCTGCAAATAAACTTTACATACATTGTGGCCAGAATACTGTCTTTTTTACCCCTTTCAGGGTCGCATCGCAAGTACCTTTTAGCACTAACAACATACTCTTTTAGCTAACGTAAGTAAGAGTGTGAAAAAAAAATTAGGTCAAACTGGAAACGAACTATCACTGAACAGGTTTCAATTAGATAACTGCTGAATGAGACAATATCGGGTACGCAACGAACTGGGGCATCCTAGGGACGACATATACATCCGAGCAGGTAGTATTAGTGGCCTAAATGCAACGCCCTTTTGCGGATATTTAGTAGTTCTCACACACGTGTTAGTTCCAGATGCTAGACACAAAGCTGCAAGGGGAGAACACGCTAGTGTTTGCCTTGTTACGCCTCGGTACACTCCGTGGCTTGTTAGAAGACATCCGCCGCCGCAGTCTGCACATTACGTGTGGAATTGCGGGACGGGGGCCGGAATTATATTGCATACGGTTTTCCGTGTCTGACGGGACTCACACCCCGTTGGTCCGAGCTTCCGCTGGTAAATTGTGTGTATAGGTAGCGCTGCATGTTGACGTGGTTTCCAGAGTTCCAAATGAAATTCACTTGGGCAGCCCGCCGCTGCTGTTACCACCTGTACAGCCCACTGGACATGCAACGCGTGCTGCTGCTGCTGCTTCATAAATGAGAATGAATAGAGCCCACGGGAGAAACACCCTCCGCTCTAAAATACTCCTCTTATTTTCTTTATTCCTTCACTTTTGTGAGATATGTGATCACATTTATACCTGACGTGTTCTTTCTACCAGCCTTTCAGAAGGGCTCCAGTAATGACCTGGGAAATGCGCCTCTTTCGCCATCTTTAAGGTGTCATTCAGCAATAAAGTTATTAGCATTGTCGCCTTTCCATCATGATCATTGCTGTGGCTAGGCGCCTTTCATTCTGCTTCCTACGTAACGGTCTTTCATTTCCACATATAAGTTTTTCCTGCTTTTTTACACTGTCAATCCATTTTCCATTATGTTATCCTCATCACCTTTTCTGATCACGAGGAATACCATATTGAATCTTCTTAGCCCATCTACATCTGAAACTCTATATTCTGCAAGCCATCATTTGGTGCGTGGTGGAGGATAATTTGCGAAGCTGTTAGGTATTCCTTCTCCTGTTTCGCATTCAAATGACGCTACCGCTACGGTCGCAGGTTCGAATCCTGCCTCGGGCATGGATGTGTGTGATGTCCTTAGGTTAGTTAGGTTTAAGTAGTTCTAAGTTCTAGGGGACTGATGACCTCAGAAGTTAAGTCCCATAGTGCTCAGAGCCATTTAAACCATTTGAACCATTCAAATGAAACGAGCCAGAAATGACTGGCCGTATGCTACAAGGCCTGATTTCTCTTAATTTGTCTTCGTCGTCCTCACTGAGATCTACATCGACTGCAGTAGGATCGTTTTTCAGTCTGCCGAAAATGCTACTTCCCTGAACTTCCTGTATATGTTTTCGAAAAGAGCGTATTCTCCCTCCCAGGGATTCACTATGCACTTAACGCCGAATTTTCTTAATACTCGCGCGTTGATAAAACATATCGGTATAAAGTTTGGCTACACCCCAGTGAACAACTTCGATACTAATCCGACGTTGTAGAGAACACAACAACTGGAGTATTACTAAAGGATGGGCCGCACAAGATCTATGCTCGCAGTCTTCCTTGAAGGCAAGATGCAGTTTTCCAGAGTTCCTCCAATAAACAGAAATACATCATTCGCCTTCCTATAACCGACTCTAATTGTTCACTCCATTTCATGTCGTTTTTATAACGTTACGTCGAGATATTTCATCGAGTCTACTGTGTGAAGCATCACTAATATTGTATTCGAACACTATTTTCCCCCCTAACTGACGCATTAGTGTACATTTTTTTTCTTTTTTATGTTTATCTGTTTTTTTTTTCATTTATCCAGTTTCTGAAGTTCTTCTGGCTGTACAGTAAACAAAAGAACCTCATCTGCCAAGCAAAGGCAGTTCGATTGCATAAGATTACATGAACTCCATCTTTTATGTCTGTATCTACATCCACAATGTGCAAATCACCATGAAGTACATGGCAGAGGACACATACTATTGTATTGTATTACTCAGGCTATTCAAATTCCATTCACTTACAGAGAGCGGGAAAAGTGGTCGTTTGAACTCCTCCCGCGCGCTGTAATTAATAAAATCTTATCCTCGTTGTCTCTAAAGAAGCGACGCTTAGGAGGTTGTCGTATATTGCTAGACTCATCATTTAATCTTGGTTCTTGAATTTCACTAACTAAGATTTCGTGGAACAATTCGTCTTTGTCTTTAAGCATTGATCAGTTCAATTCTTCCAGAATTTCCGTGATTTTCTCCCATGGGATAGACAAACCTGTGATCAACCGTGCTGCCCTTCTTTGTATACGATCAGTATCCATGGCCGAGGGACCCGTGGTCTACGGGTAGCGTCTTTGATTCGTAATCAAAACGTCTTCGGTCCCGGGTTCAATCCCCGCCACTGCCTAAACTTTGATAAATAATTAGCATTGGTGGCCGAAGACTTCCGGCATAAGAAGTCAGCCTCATTCTGCCAACGGCCTTGTCAAAGAGGGGGGAGGAGCGGATAGATGTTCAGGGCACTCTCTTGTCCTAGGATGTGTGAAATTGCCCCTAAAGGCGGAAAAATCAGCAATGGTCAACGACATGAGGATGCAGAAGGCAATGGAAACCACTGCATTAAAGACACGTAACGTGTACCCACAGGACATGTGGCCTGTAATTGAAGAAGTGTCATGATGATCACTCCATTGGCAAAAGATTCCGGAATATTCCCCTATTCGGATCTCCGGGAGGGAACTGCCAAGGGGGAGGTTACCATGAGAAAAAGATTGAATAATCAACGAAAGGATAACGTTCTATGAGTCGGGGCGTGGAATGTCAGAAGCTTGAACATGGTAGGGAAACTAGAAAATCTGAAAAGGGAAATGCAAAGGCTCAATCTAGATATAGTAGGGGTCAGTGAAGTGAAGTGGAAGGAAGACAAGGATTTCTGGTCAGATGAGTAACGGGTAATATCAACAGCAGCAGAAAATGGTATAACAGGTGTAGGATTCGTTATGAATAGGAAGGTAGGGCAGAGGGTGTGTTACTGTGAACAGTTCAGTGATCGGGTTCTTCTAATCAGAATCGACAGCAGACCAACACCGACAACGATAGTTCAGGTATACATGCCGACGTCGCAAGCTGAAGATGAACAGATAGAGGAAGTGTATGAGGATATTGAAAGGGTAATGCAGTATGTAAAAGGGGACGAGAATCTAATAGTCATGGGCGACTGGAATGCAGTTGTAGGGGAAGGAGTAGAAGAAAAGGTTACAGGAGAATATCGGCTTGGGACGAGGAATGAAAGAGGAGAAAGACTAATTGAGTTCTGTAACAAGTTTCAGCTAGTAATAGCGAAAACCTGTTCAAGAATCGCAAGAGGAGGAGGTATACATGGAAAAGGCCGGGAGATACAGGAAGATTTAAATTAGATTACATCATGGTCAGACAGAGATTCCGAAATCTGATACTGGATTGTAAGGCGTACCCAAGAGCAGATATAGACTCAGATCACAATATAGTAGTGATGAAGAGTAGGCTGAAGTTCAAGACATTAGTCAGGAAGAATCAATACGCAAAGAAGTGGGATACGGAAGTACTAAGGAATGACGAGATACGTTTGAAGTTCTCTAACGCTATAGATACAGCAATAAGGAATAGCGCAGTAGGCAGTACAGTTGAAGAGGAATGGACGTCTCTAAAAAGGGCCATCACAGAAGCTGGGAAGGAAAACATAGGTACAAAGAAGGTAGCTGCGAAGAAACCATGGGTAACAGAAGAAATACTTCAGTTGATTGATGAAAGGAGGAAGTACAAACATGTTCCGGGAAAATCAGGAATACAGAAATACAAGTCGCTGAGGAATGAAATAAATAGGAAGTGCAGGGAAGCTAAGACGACATGGCTGCAGGAAAAATGTGAAGACATCGAAAAAGATATGATTGTCGGAAGGACAGACTCAGCATACAGGAAAGTCAAGACAACCTTTGGTGACATTAAAAGCAACGGGAATTCCACTGTTAAATGCAGAGGAGAGAGCAGATAGGTGGCAAGAATACATTGAAAGCCTCTATGAGGGTGAAGATTTGTCTGACGTGATAGAAGAAGAAACAGGAGTCGATTTAGAATAGATAGGGGATCCAGTATTAGAATCGGAATTTAAATGAGCTTTGGAGGACTTACGGTCAAATAAGGCAGAAGGGATAGATAATATTCCATCAGAATTTCTAAAATCATTGGGGGAAGTGGCAACAAAACGACTATTTGCATTGGTGTGTAGAATATATGAGTCTGGCGACATACCATCTGACCTTCGGAAAAGCATCATCCACACAATTCCGAAGACGGCAAGAGCTGACAAGTGCGAGAATTTTCGCACAATCAGCTTAACAGCTCATGCATCGAAGCTGCTTACAAGAATAATATACAGAAGAATGGAAAAGAAAATTGAGAATGCGCTAGGTGACGATCAGTTTGGATTTAGGAAAAGTAAAGGGACGAGAGAGGCAATTCTGACGTTACGGCTAATAATAGAAGAAAGGCTAAAGAAAAATCAAGACACATTCATAGGATTTGTCGACCTGGAAAAAGCGTTCGTCAATTTAAAATGGTGCAAGCTGTTCGAGATTTTGAAAAAAGTAGGAGTAAGCTATAGGGAGAGACGGGTCGTATACAATATGTACAACAACCAAGAGGGAATAATAAGAGTGGACGATCAAGAACGAAGTGCTCGTATTAAGAAGGGTGTAGGACAAGGCTGTAGCCTTTCGCCCCTACTCTTCAATCTGTACATCGAGGAAGCAATGATGGAAATATAAGAAAGGTTCAGGAGTGGAATTAAAATACAAGGTGAAAGGATATCAATGATACGATTCGCTGATGACATTGCTATCCTGAGTGAAAGTGAAGAAGAATTAAATGATCTGCTGAACGGAAAGAACAGTCTAATGAGTACACATTATGGTTTGAGAGTAAATCGGAGAAAGACGAAGGTAATGAGAAGTAGTAGAAATGAGAACAGCGAGAAACTTAATATCAGGATTGATGGTCACGAAGTCAATGAAGTTAAGGAATTCTGCTACCTAGGTAGTAAAATAACCAATGACGGACGGAGCAAGGAGGACATCAAAAGCAGACTCGCTATGGCAAAAAAGGCATTTCTGGCCAAGAGAAATCTACTAATATCAAATACCGGCCTTAATTTGAGGAAGAAATTTCTGAGGATGTACGTCTGGAGTACAGCATTGTATGGTAGTGAAACATGGACTGTGGGAAAACCGGAACAGAAGAGAATCGAAGCATTTGAGATGTAATGCTATAGACGAATGTTGAAAATTAGGTGGACTGATAAGGTAAGGAATGAGGAGGTTCTACGGAGAATCGGAGAGGAAAGGAATATGTGGAAAACACTGATAAGGAGAAGGGACAGGATGATAGGACATCTGCTAAGACATGAGGGAATGACTTCCATGGTACTAGAGGGAGCTGTGGAGGGCAAAAACAGGAAGACAGAGATAGGAATACCTCAAGCAATTAATTGAGAACGTAGGTTGCAAGAGCTACTCTGAGATGAAGAGGTTAGCACAGGAAAGGAATTCGTGGCGGGCCGCATCAAACCAGTCATAGACTGATGACCAAAATAAAAAAAAAAATCCCTGGTAATCTTATTTTGTATGAGTTGCACACACTTCAGAAATATTTTAGAACGGTTTGCAAGAGAGTTATGTAAACAATTTCTAGACTAACTACATTTACTTAGTACTCTCCAAATGTACAGAACTCTCCTTCTGAGCCTATGTCAGGGCTCCACTTTATATCTCTGTAAATTGTTAGAACTAAATATTTTTGTGAGTTGACCCATTCCCATTGTGTTTCTATGTCTTTTCCTTTTTTGCAGTGCTAAAATTTAGATTTGTAAACATTTAAACCAAGTTCTCAAAGTTTGTTGTACTTTGAACCTGAAGAATCGTCCGCGAAAGGTTCGAAATTAGTATTAATATTGTTATTATGGTAATTAATATACAACATAACCAGGTGGGGACACAACACACTGAAAGTTGCATGTTTGTTCCCAGTTTATGAAGAGCGATGTGCCTTTGACCCGAGCTTTTTGCTACAAAAATGTTGTTGATTATTACGTCTAAATACTGCACGGTCTTTACCCAGACAGGAAAAAGCACATAACAAGCTGCCATCGTAGAAGAAACTAAATAGCTTTACCTTATCAGTATACGAAGTTATACTCACATAGCAGTAGATACTGCAACGTTTGTCACCTTCACCGTGTAGTAAGTAAGGCGACGATAACACCGTCACATTGGGAACAACCAACCTAGGTGTACAACAGATTTTATTTTTAGTCAGTGGGTCGCCTAACGATGTTAAAGTTGTAGGAAAATTAAAGGATACTGATAGTTAAGTCAAATCCTCTTATAATGGTTTTTTGACAGCTCTGTAAATTGGAAATATGGACACATTTCACAAGTTGGCAGACATAAATTTATCTATATTCCCGATTGACGGTTTACAAAATGATGCTAACATGAGAGGCGACACTCCAATCTCCCACTTTAACACTGTCAGTCAGAGAAACTTACACGTTTTAGGGTCTAACCTCGGTGTTCCCTGATGCTACATTTGCTCTGTGTGGTTAACGACTTTTCTAAATAAGGAAATTGCGAGCAGAATGTTCTTGTGACTGTGAGTGTAACCCGTAGAGAGCTTGTACCTGTAGGTCTATAGCAGAAGCAATCAGGAACACGGAGTGGCTTTCGCCTCCTTTAGCTTTCGATCGAATAGAAATCTGCCATTCATGCTCCCACCTACACTGCCATTTATGTACACATTCTCCTAAGAGTTTCTGCACTGATGTCTTTCCATTGCAGAACTCACTCTCCAATCATCCAACACATACTGATCGAGATCCTTTTGTATTTATTTAAATGTCTCCTGACCACTTTTTTCAACAAAAAAGACGGCCTCTTATGTTCTGTTAGCAAAGTGTTAATGAAACGCTGAATTACCTTTCCAGTACTGTATGAGTTGTCGGCATGCTGATTCCATTTTAAGTTAGACAAGATTGCTTCCCGTGGCACTGCTTTTAAGATTCTGAGTGTAACGCTTTCTACTCTACAGCAGACCAGTATAGCGTCATAATTACAGATTATACTTCTACGAAGCTTTTACACTGTCTTGTAACTTGTGAGACTTTCGCGATTAATCCCTGCGCAGTGGATGCTCATGAACACCCAGCTTTTTCGAATTCGCCAGGAGTCCTGCAGGCTGTCCTTAAACAGCCCAATCCACGTCTCACTATGCAGACATCAGCCTGCAGAGTAGGCCACAAATTACCTCAGCAAGAAGTGGTTGTTGTCAAAGTCCTGCCTGTAGACAGACGCCGACCATAATGCCACATACGATTCCCTCACAATGGCGAAGTCATGTGTAGCTGACAGCGAGCTAGTAATCTCCGAATTCTCACAAATATGTCTCATTATTGACTCCCAGTCTACTGTCTGTTAGCGGCAATAAAAGCTCCATGTGGTCGCTCACTGTTTTTCTTTAGCTTCCCTACATCGCATCTGAGAAATGCAGATACCTTACTTTCTCTTGAATGAGCACATGCTGTAGCTTCAGAGCAGTTCACTACTTCTGAATTGCTTTCAATGAGAAACTGAGGTAGCTGACTCCATTACTTTCTTCAAATTTAACTCAGCCTCCTTCAGTCTGGTTACGCTGCTTTTTGCTGATATGTCGACCACCTTTTGTCAGTGGGTTTGAACCAGCCATCAAAGTTTTCACATAAGCTGCCACCTCTTTCACAGCCATTTACTATCTGTTCTCTCCTTTCTACCTATCTGCCTAGGCCTTCCTACATCTCTCCTCCGCTTGTTTCGTATCTGCTTCGCCTTTATTTCCGTCTGCCACTGCCTTCCTGTCTCTCTCCTGCCCTTCTTTCCTATCTGCTACTGGTTGTTTTCCACCTTTTTCCTTCTTCCTCTGCATTGTTTCCTAACTGTCCCAGCTTTCTCTGTCATCTATTTGACCAGAATGGAATATCTCCGATTACCGCGAAATCTGAGCTGCTCTGCGCAATGGCCGACCATTTTTCAAGGATAACACTAAATTCACTCTGTAGGTTATCTATCTGGTTACCTTGGTCTGAGGCAACGCAACTTCTGCTGATACCACACACACAAAATATTCTGACTCTACTTCCTCTGATCCCATTGAATGCTCCTCACTAAAATTTCCTTGCTTCCCTAGGTTATCCTCAAGTAGCTCTGTCCATGTATAAAAGGTATGAAAACAAAATCTAGTACATAGTGAACTATCGCTATCACAAATTTAACAAGAGAAAGTGATCCTGAGCCTAAAGCATCCTCACTGGCAGTACAAAGAAATCTTCATATGCAATACAAATTTTCATAGTGTAATCCACCAAAATACAGGCAAATACAAAAGCAACAATTAACAAAAATCACACACTTTATCGCTCCCACATTAAGATATGTTGCAGCTGAAGATTAATAGGCAACCAAACATAATGAAAATTGCTACTTTTTGCATGCCAATTGTGAGTCCTAACTACAAGGAACCAAAAGTAGCTATAGTTAACGTAGTGGATGAGGTTTAACATTAAAGTTGCGTGTTTTTTTCTGTTTTGGAGAACACTTTGCCTTTGATCTGTGTTCTTATATTTTCTTGCTTGTCATGTCTCTTTACTGCAACGTTGTTACCCAAATCGTATTGAAATAACACACTGCAAAGTTATAATCCTTCGGGGAATAGGCACATCTCCCACTAGCCAATAAATAAATTTATAATCACACAAGAAGAACCAGTGCAGTGTTCATTATCTTCACTGAATATTTTGAAAGTTATCATCGAGTTAGGCAAATGTGCTTAACAATAACACTGTCACAGTGAAAGCAACAAACATAGATGCAGCTCAGATTACATACGTTATTAGTTGGTCTCCTAATAGTGGAAAACTTATAGGAAAATTAAAGGCTGTTGAAATTTAAGACAGATCTTCTTACAACAGATTTTTATTTACTCTGACTGATGGACACAATTCACAATAAATTGACACAGGGAAAATTTCTCCTAATTCTGTATTGAATTTCCACAAATTTCCGCTAACACCGACGCCAGATAGCGGACTGTATGGAAGACCACATGGAGAGATCGCGTCAAATTATTCTTATCAAAGCAGCTTACGAATCGAAAGTAAATGAGACAAAAATCACAAATAAAACGTTAGATCATTAACTTAAATAGCTTACAAGATCTAGAAAATTGCGTGCTGCTAACAATATGGACAATGCTGTTAGAGACTGCGAAACGTACATTTCCCCAAAATAGTCGAAGGGTGCATCCATCAACACCAGACGGCAGCCGGAAGCCAAATGGCTGGGGATCTTAGTTTCCCACACTCAACTCTCTACTTCCAAAAACACTTTATGTGGATGGGACGATTCAATGCTGTTGCCAGTGTGACAGACTGGAATATCACTAGTTTTACGAAAAAAACAGGGAACACAGCAGGAACCAACCACTTGTGGCATTCAAAGTGCACATTAACGAACATGTGGTTGTTATCTGCCTGCAGCTGCGTCTCCTCGATTGGTTGAGCACCAAGCACTGTGGTTGCGGTGACACATTCGATTGAATAAATGAAAATTATGAAAGAGAGAACAATTGACTTCCTCATGGTTGTTGGACAGTACCGTGGCATCTGGCCATTTGACTTTCAGAAAAGGCAAAAATGTCTGTGTGGGTATCAACGGTCTCGTGGCACCCTCAGACTCAGTGAGGGAGGCACTGGCTCCATCCACAATATCACGAACCACACTGCAAACCCACTTCCATTCCCTCTGGGAGGAACGCCTCTCCTAATAAGATTCATTGACTGCTCTGTGCTGACAAACAGGGATCTGAGAACACTCTGGGAGTGCAGTCGTCCACGGGGCACATGTTCGATTTACCTTTGCCTGAATATCGTCTTTACCTCAGATCTCGATGGTGGGCAGAACTTTCGTTGTTACCACAGGGTACCATGGATGGGAGCAGAGACTCGTAGGACTGCTTCGTCAGTAACCACAAAATAAACAAGGTCGGTTTATGTTTACTGAGACAGCATAAGCTCTGGTGGGCTGTTGGTAGTAGTCGTGCATTCTTTGGCCAATGGATGGAGCATGCCTCTATTTCCCTGGTGTTTTGAAACGCACTGCAGCGAGAGGGAACGCTGACTTGGGGCATAGTGGACGGAAACTCCAACTGGACGTCTTGGGAGGAGTCATGGCTCTTGTGATACAGCAGTAATACAGGGATGGTTGACCGGAATAGCGAACATCCTGTGGACCCTGCAAGCTTTATCTACTTGTTGTGGATACTTCTTTTGTTTAGTGGTTAGCTTGTCCTTGAGAAACTGTCATCTTATGGAGAAACCTACCAGCCTAATAGCACTCTCATTATCTGTCGCCGTGTGGTTTTACAAAAAAAGGAGCAGAATTTCAGGGAACGAGTTGAGTGTAGTTATGCAAGAGTGGTAGATTAAAGTTCATTTGGCCTCACTCTGCATTGTTGCCAAATTTATTCAAGATTTCGGATCCAAGATGGCGGCGTTAGGAGTGGCCACATCGCAATGATGTCATGGTGGGAAGTTCAAATTTTTGGGGGGGGGGGGGAAATAGGTCTATTGGGCTACCTCCACTAATCTAACCATCTCCCCTCCCCATCCTTCCCAAAGGAAAAGGCGGAATGTTAAAATTTTAGCAGAAAAAAGGTTACTTGGGCCACCTCCACTAACCTAAGGAAATGGTGGACGAAAAGATCACTTGGGCTACCTCCACTAACCTAAGTCATCCGAACATCACCTCTTCCTTGGAATTCGCGGTAAAACGACTCATCCTGTGCTGGGCTGGTGGGTACGATGGATGTAAGTCTTTAAACAATTTGAGTTGTCACAGGCAGTAGGTCAAAAAATGGTTCAAATGGCTCTAAGTACTATGGGACTTAACTTCTGCGGTCATCAGTCCCCTAGAACCTAGAACTACTTAAACCTAACTAAGGACATCACACTAATCCATGTCCGAGGCAGCATTCGAACCTGCGACCTTAGCAGTCGCTCCGCTCCGGACTGAGCGCCTAGAACCGCTCTGCCACCGCGGCCGGCCAGTAGATCCATCCAGTGTGTACACTATGAGGACCAGACTTCAACTGACCTAGTACACAGTACTGCCACAAGAGGGCGCTGTCGTCCCATGGCCGTCTGAGGGAAAAATGGCGGGAAAAGGAATCAGTCTGTGTACAGCTACTGGAGAGTGGAAGGTGTGTACTTTATTTATTTTATAACAATTTGTATAGGGATAGATTTCACGTAGTTCATTTATTCCACTGATACGAAACACTCAATCTGACATGCTTTGGGTCAGAATACACAGAATACAGACCTGCAAACTACTCGTAAATCGTCGAAATAATGTAGTACACTGATGCACAAACATGCAAACTACTGGTAAATTATCAAGCTAACACTTATACAATGCTCGCGAACATCCTCACTAATTGTAAACTTCTAAATAATGCGTTACACAGTCTACAGACCCGCAAACTACTCGTAAATCACTGAAATAATGCGTTGTACAGCCTACAGAAACGCAAACAACTTGTAAATTGTCAAAATAATGCTTGTAAAACGCCAACCAAACACCCTCACTAATTATAAACCGTAGAAATAATGCGTAGCACAGCCCACAGACTTGTTCAATATATAATGCAACAGACACATTCACTACACATGAAATTGGCATTATGCAGCCATGCTTGCAATGCTTAAACAGCAAAAATAATGCAGTGTGCAAACACTCATTGCAAGTAGAAACGCTTTCGAATGATCGTTAAGAAATTCAACCAAGATGTATGAGCGAACTGTTATCTACAGAGGCCTCAAGGTGCTCACGCCAGGCCAGTACGAGCACATTGGTCCAGCCAGCAAGATACCTCTTGGCAATGCACATGTGTTTACTGTTGTAGGCGCAATGGTGCATAGCCTATACACCTGCGGTCAAGCGAAGACCTCATTGCCGAGCGCCTCGTCATCTCAAGCACAGCTAAGAGTTTGTTAGTGCTACGCTGATGTCACAGGTCTGTGTAAATAGGATCCAAGTTTCCCTCTGGATGCACTATGGAAATCGTTTGCAATGCTTTCCGGAATAACACAGGTTGCATTCTTCCTAGCAATCCTAACAGGACAGCCTGTCCCACTGATGCATTGTGGCGAGATGTTTGCGTAGCGTGGCTGGAATTTTCGGTGACCTACAACTACTGGTCTGGAGATGTCCTAATGACATGGCACAATGGCAGATGAGGGAAAGCATCCCGCCAGAGATGGGTGGTCTGCTTTAACTTGTCTCTTAGAACTTTCTGTACATACCTTGCCCCCATCTTGTTTAAACTAGACTGTAGAGCCTCCCATGCCCCAGGAGAAAGGATGTCTTGTGAATGAATGGAGTATTCTGATTGGCACTTACTGAATTTACTCACCAAATTTCTGATGCTGCCAGTGTGGGAGCACTGTCCGCCACTTTTTTCTGCTGATGGGACCTACAGTGACAAAACTGTTCTTTACAGATAGCCATATTGCATTGACAGTTAAACAACACAAAATTGGTCGACAGATCGTCAAATACGTCCCACGTACTCACTCTGCCGCTGTGCAATTCAATAGTTACTTTCGTGGTTACATTCTCCGTTGTTATCGTGTGTAGAAGGATTCTTGGTTTGATATCCTCTTTCGGTGACGAGATGATCCAATGCGTACTTACAGATCAATGAGATTAGTGTTCCATGCTTCCTTTTACTCCTATGTTATAATATGTACTCGTTCACAAAAGTTTCCAAATCTTTTTCTATCATAATTCGAGTGAATTTCATGTATTTATTCCTCTTATAGTTTTGATCCTTCGGTGGTGACCATGCCTTACGGCACTTTAGCTAACTGTAGCTCACCCTGAGGTATTTAAATTAATGCATCATTGCCTTCAGCGATTGCATATAGTCATTACGTGCAGATTCTGCAGGAACGCTTTCATTCAAGTTCACGAATTTTCGTCAGATTTTGAACATATTAGTCACAGGCGGAACCTCTCACATGTCCTATATGTTGAATCCGGTAAGAACTACTAAGCCTCAAATCATCCAACATAAAATTGTGACGATTTTCTCTTCATTTTACTTCTACAGAATGTAAGGCACATTTCATCACATTTGGTTTGTAACTACTAACGTGCTTATGATCTCCTTGCTTTTGCCGAAGTCAATTCGACTGTAGTAACTGAATACCATTAGGTCATTGACCAATCTGTGCATCCTAGTACGGCAGTTTTCGTGAGTTCGAGTGAACTGTTTCTTCTGACATTATTTCATAATACATTCTCTATCCGCCGTGCATACCAAACACAGGAAGTAACATATCAACACACACTCCGATGCAGAGTGAAAATCTCATTCTGGAAACATCCCCCAGACTGTGGCTAAGCCATGTCTCCGCAATATCCTTTCTTACCGGAGTGCTAGTTCTGCAAGGTATGCAGGAGAGCTTCTGTGAAGTTTGGAAGGTAGGAGACGAGGTACTGGCGGAATTAAAGCTGTGAGCACGGGTCGTGAGTCGTGCTTGGGTAGCTCAGCTGATAGAACACTTGCCCGTGAAAGGCAAAGGTCCCGAGTTAGAGTCTCGGTCCGGCACACAGTTTTAATCTCCCAGGAAGTTTCATATCAGCGCACATTCCGCTGCAGAGTGACAATCTCGTTCTGGAAACATTCGAACATGATCGAAGTGTCGGAGATAACCCCTGATGACGGCTCTGTCTCTGGAAATAGAAATATCTGTACCATTCTTATGACAGGACATACTTTTTCAAGTAAAAAAGAATCTTCCATTCCCTTTTCTATCGCAGTATTCCACGTCAACTCCATACCTTCCCTTACGACAGGACACAGTCATTTTCTTTGCACTTGTCATAACACACACACACACACACACACACACACACACACACACACACACACACTTGTAAGGCATATGTTATCTAGACAAATGTGTTTCTGAAATTTCATTACTATACTAATTATTTTTTGGTGATATTATATTTTCTGTGAGTCTGTTTGAATATCTCTTGTATTCATTTGTATAACCTGGCAAGATTATAGTCATATAATCAGGAATTCTAAATATGTTGTACTAGATTAATTTCTCTAAGTATGCTGTACATTAAATCCAACATACAACACTAGACACCATTAATTAGTTCAGTGCATTAAGGAAAAAGTAGACACGGCTTGCATTAGTTCATGAAAGAAGTTGTGGAGGAAGAAAAGTAAGAGCAAGAAGAACTTGATAGTACACGATTAATGAAGACAGAGGGAAAGAAAGCGACAAGGCTAATTGAGAAATTAAAAGAGCGAGAATTGTAAATGGGAGATGATGGAAGCATTTGCATTACTGTTTGTCAGAGTGAAAACTTGGCCTTTACATTAACTTTTAGAGAAATGTTGTGAAGAGGATACAAGGAAGTTTTTAAATCTCCTCTTATAACCAACAGAGAAGGGCTGTAGCTATTGAGAACGAGTTCCCGAAAGTTTTTGTTTTGTGGCCGGGCATAGCTAGGTTACTGGATAAGTGAGAATATATGTCTAAATTATGACTGATGACAGACACTTAACCTTTACTGCGGGGTGCTGGAGTATATGTGAGGTCCCGATGAAGTTGACTGTGGTAGTGACGTGGTGGTGACGTAAGTTGTCTAGCCGCAAGCAACGTAACAGCGCCTATGAAACTCTTTCATGGGCACACAGACTCCTGATGTAACGGTCTCCTGATGTAACGCACATAAGCTTTCTCAAAAATGGTTCAAATGGCTCTGAGCACTATGGGACTTAACTGCTGTGGTCATCACTCCCCTAGAACTTAGAACTACTTAAACCTAACTAACCTAAGGACAGCACACACATCCATGCACGAGGCAGGATTCGAACCTGCGACCGTGGCGGTCGCGCGATTCCAGAATGTAGCGCCTAGAACTGCTCGGCCACCCAGGCCGGCTAAGCTTTCTCGGTTCTTATTACACATGCCGTGTTGCTTTAGGTCGCAATAGCAGATGTTCGGTAGAGCGAGTGAGTGCAAATGTTTCCTTTTCATGTCTTGCGGAAATACGTTCGCAAACTTTTAAAGGGCATACATGTAGTTAATCCGCGTTGTTATCAGCCCGTGTAGCTAAACAACGACGAATGAAGAATTTTATTAACGAATTATTTCTACTGCTAGATTCTGACATATGCAAAAGGCACCATTCGGTTTTCAAGCATGTTGTTTCCAGCTTATTCGATTCCATTTTATAGTTATGACGCGCCACCCCTGCTCTGCGACTCCATGCAGGGGAGTACGCTACCCACAAAAACCGGAACGGGAACCCAAGAAGAAAACTCGGGAACTCCTCTGAGTACATCTCAGGGGGATTCTCCTCAGTAAAGGTCATCTGCCTTGCAAATGAGCTTTGCCAGAGAAACCGCACTCCGCTCTGCTCTGGGTGAACCTACGCCTCTCTCAACAGGCTTGAGACTCGGTTTCAGCGAAAACATGCAATTTGCTTGCGAATGTGTCTCCCATACGGTGGCCAGAAGAGGGTCGAAAGTTACGCCAAAGTTACGTCTTCTTTGTAAATAGGGAATTTCATGCAGACAAATCCTTCCGACATTGGACGTTTCCATAGTGCTTGATTAACACACCGAAACTCAAGCCAGTGGTCGGAAGGGTTAGAATACCTCCACTCATCAAAGGCATTTTATTTCGTATCCCTCCAGTATTACACATAGATCTTCAAAAATGTATGTAGCATCAGTAACTAATGGAAAATGTATGTTAGCAGTAATAAATTCACCAATCGTGTGTACTGTCTGCTTCTTTCGCATTGCTGTTAAAACGTTGTGTTTAGAATTGTAAGAACGATGCTCACAACAACGTCATGATCTGTTAATACAGTTTTCTCTTCAACATCAAGGAGCTACCCCTGCCGTTGACATAAACGTGTTTCTATCACTTTAGCAATTGGCTGTACAACCACTGGTGAGTTGTTCTGGAGGCGGCTTCTGGATAAAGAACTTACGTATCTGAAACCCCTCGTTATTGTATCAGAGACATACTTTTCAAATTACTTTCTGCATCTTCATGATCTTCTTCTTATTCGACTCTTCCCACTAGAGTCAGTCGTTTTCTCCGTCTAGTAGTTAGTCCAGTCTAAACCTGTTATCCCCTTCTTATCCATTGTTCCATCACCTTCTTATCAAAAATAATCGCACATCTATTAGTGTTAAAATAGGGGGGTGGGGGGGTGTCAACCCTTCCCTTTTATGAAGCCTTGCACTTTTCTGGGCGCACTTTAAATAGGTTGCTTAAGTATTTGTTATAGCCGCCAATTCTTCCTCAAGAGACGCTAGGGTCTGGAGCGAAGTAGACTTTCTAACTAAACCCAGATGTTCTCTGTTGGGTTTAGACAGAGATTCTGGGCAGACCATTTCATTCCAGGAATGTAATTGTCCACAAATCAACGATGCTACTTTATGACACGGTCCATTATCGTCTCCGAACTATTCCTCTATTGTATTCAGTATACAATACCGTAAAATGTATTCTCATCCTCCCACATTTAGCGTTTTCTTAATAGTAATAAGGAGGCCGCGCCATGACAAAAAGAACCCTTCACATTGTGTAGGGGGGGGGGGAGTTTTGAATAGGCTAGAATTTCATGATTACCAGTGATCCCGCGATGCAATACGGTATTAGCTCGTTTAGCCTAACACTTCGGAACCTGGTGTTCAACACACTTGACATCGACTTCTTACGCATTTCAACATATTGGGCAGTGACTTCTTTGTAACAGTAAATGATTCCTATCACCTTTGAGAACAAGTGGCTGGTTTACTTGACATCAATCGCTTTTAGTTTTGTCCTTCTTTGTGCCGTCTTTCACTGGATTGGTGTACTACATAATAAAACAGTTAAATTAGTGGACCCATTTCAAAATGGTCCACGTTAACCGTATTTACGTGTTAATTACTGCAATACGCACTCTTCAAAAATGGTTCAGATGGCTCTGAGGATTATGGGACTTAATATCTGAGGTCATCAGTCCCCTAGAACTTAGAATTACTTAAACCTAACTAACCTAAGGACACCACACACATCCAAGCCCGAGGCAGGATTCGAACCTGCGACCGTAGCGGTCGCGCGGTTACAGACTGAAGCGCCTAGAACCGCTCGGCCACCCCGGCCGGCCAGAATTCTGGACATGAGGACTCGGTGCCAATACTTTTTTTCATCTAGAAAGGTGCGCCATCTATCACAAAGCGAAAAAAGTGGTCCAACTAAAACATTCGTCTTTCTTCACGTACTACACGACTATAGGATCCCACATTTTTTATTACATACAATTAAAAAAACGCAGTTGATGTCCGTTTGACCTATGACAGCGCCATCTAGCTGGCCAGCCATAGCGCCATCTGGTTTACCCCTTCAAGTTAGACAAGTTTCGTGCTTTTTAGTTTTTTCGTTTCACGCTTATTTCATGAGGTTTTGGCCCGGTCACGATCAATTTACCACCCTGTATAATAAATCTTAAAAATTCCAGTATCTCCACGCTTCTTCCATGTATACAACCTCCTTTCACGATTCTTGAACCATGTGTTAGTTATGATTAAGTTATGCTCTATGCAAAATTCTACCAGGCGGCTTCCTCTTTCATTTCTTACTCCCATTCCATATTAACCTACTACGTTTCCTTCTCTTCCTTTTCCTAATATCGAATTCCAGTCCCCCATGATTATTAAATTTTCATCTCCCTTCGCTATCTGAATAATTTCTTTCATCTCATCATTCATTTCATCAATTTATTCGTCATCTGCGAAGGTAGTTGGCATTAAACTTGTACTACTGTGGTAGGCGTGGGCTTCGTACCTATCTTGGCCACAATAATGCGTTCATATGCTGTTTGTAGTAGCTTAACCGCACTCCTATTTTTTTATTTATTGTTAAACCTAATCCAGCATTACCCCTGTTCCATGTTGTATTTATAACCCTGTTTCCACCTGACCAGAAGTCTTGTTCCTCGTGCCAACGGACTTAATTAATTCCCACTATATTTAACTTTAACCTACCTGCTCGATTAAGGGATCTGATATTCCACGCTCCGATCCGTAAAACGCCAGTTTTGTTTCTCCTTATAACGATGTCCTCTTGAGTAGTCCCCTCCCGGAGTTCCGAATGGGGGTCTGTTTTACCTCCGGAATATTTATCCAAGACGACGCCATCATCATTTAACCATACAGTAAAGCTGCATGCCGTCGGGAAAAATTACGGCTGTAGTTTCCCCTTGCTTTCAGCCGTTCGCAGTACCAGCACAGCAAGGCCGTTTTGGTTAGTGTTACAAGGCCAGATCAATCAACCTTCCAGACTGTTGCCCCTGAAACTACCGAAAAGGCTGCTGCCCCTCTTCAGGAAGCACATGTCTGTCTGGCCTCTCAACAGATACCCCTCTCTTGTGGTTGCACCAACTGTACGGCAATCTGTATCGCTGAGGCACACTAGCCTCCCCAGTAACGGCAAGATCCATGGAGTCATGAGGGGGTAGGGGGGGGGGGGGGAGAAAATGAAATACACCTAATTACATGATCCTCTAATGTAATTAATTTCACACGTTCGTCAACATGGGAATGCTACAGCAGACATAGCGTGTTTTATATGCACGGCGGATAGAGAATGTATTATGAAATAATGTCAGAAGAAACAGTTCACTCGAACTCACGAAAACTGCCGTACTAGGATGCACAGATTGGTCAATGACCTAATGGTATTCAGTTACTACAGTCGAACTGACTTCGGCAAAAGCAAGGAGATCATAAGCACGTTAGTAGTTACAAACCAAATGTGATGAAATGCGCCTTACATTCTGTAGAAGTAAAATGAAGAGAAATTCGTCACAATTTTATGTTGGATGATTTGAGGCGTAGTAGTTCTTACCGGATTCAACATAAAGGACATGTGAGAGGTTCCGCCTGTGACTAATATGTTCAAAATCTGACGAAAATTCGTGAACTTGAATGAAAGCGTTCCTGCAGAATCTGCACGTAATGACTATATGCAATCGCTGAAGGCAATGATGCATTAATTTAAATACCTCAGGGTGAGCTACAGTTAGCTAAAGTGCCGTAAGGCATGGTCACCACCGAAGGATCAAAACTATAAGAGGAATAAATACATGAAATTCACTCGAATTATGATAGAAAAAGACTTGGAAACTTTTGTGAACGAGTACATATTATACCATAGGAGTAAAAGGAAGCATGGAACACTAATCTCATTGATCTGTAAGTACGCATGGGATCATCTCGTCACCGAAAGAGGATATCAAACCAAGAATCCTTCTACACACGATAACAACGGAGAATGTAACCACGAAAGTAACTATTGAATTGCAGCACTAAACGATATCCAACTGAAGGCTGCTACATAATGAAATAACGTCTCTGTGCATAGCTCCAAACTGTATCAGTAAAGTTAATGCTGACACCATACCTTAAGACGTCTTGACCCCAAGGGAAGTGTCGGCCCGTTCGCAGTTTTCAGAGGGCTGGTCCACGAAAAGAAGGGGGGGGGGAGGGGGGGGTAGAGAACTAGTACAGTTGCCCATCGTAACTGCTGCTATACTGCAAGTGTCCAAGCACCGGCACATCGCTGACATGTCCTGCGTTTACCATGAAAACTACAACCATAAAAATACTGTAAGATCAATGCAGCTTATTCAGGCAGCATTTGATTCTTTCGTTCCCCTGGAACTTTTAAAACAGACTGATTCATCCGTCCACGTAGGAAGCTTGTAAGGTGGATTAATATGGTATATTTAGGTAATAACACATTACCCCGCTTACCCTTCCTCCTAAGTTTCCACGTAACAGTAAAAGAGTGAAATTCACAGATATATATTTATAACTCGCTTGGTGATTTCGAACGACACATTGTAAGAAACGAAACTGACAGTACCGTTTCAACTGTAATATCACGTCCTCCGTACTTCATTGCTGGCGTTATATGTGATGATTCGTCCAGCTCAGTCCCTTCCATTGCAGTGCCACAGAGTATAGCGTCATTCATCGCTCAAGATCACTCGTTTCCAGTGTAGTGACGTCGCTCTTTATTCCACACCAATCGTCACGTAGCACTGACTGCAGAAATGAGTCAAACAGAGCGTGGATGGCGTGTTCAGGAACAGCTGCCCATGCATCGTCAACACGATACCACAGCTCATCAAGAGTAGTGACTGGCGTATTGTGACGAGCCAGTTGCTCGGCCACCATTCACCAGACGTTTTCAGGTGGTTAGAGATATGGAGAATGTCCTGGGCAGGGCAGCAGTCGAACATTTTCTGTATCCAGAAAGGCCCGTACAGGACCTGCAACATGCGGTCGTGCATTATCCTGCTGAAATGTAGGGCATCGCAGGGCTCGAATGAATGGTAGAGCCACTGGTCTTAACACATCTGAAATGTAACGTGCACTCTTCAAAGTGCCGTCGATGCCAACAAGAGGTGACCGAGACGTGTAACCAATGGCACCCCTTACCATCACGCCGGGTGATACGCCTGTATGGCGACGACGAATACACGCTTCCAATGTGCGGCCACGGCGATGTCCCCAAACACGGATGCGCCCATCATGATGCTGTAAACAGAACCTGGTTCACCCGAAAAAATTACATTTTGCCATTCGTGCACCCAGGTTCGTCGTTGAGTATACCATCGCAGGCGTTCCTGTCTGCGATGCAGCGTCAAGGGTAACCGCAGTCATGGTCTCCGAGCTGATACTCCATGCTGCTGCAAACGTCGTCGAACTGTTCGTGCAGATGGTTGTTGTCTTGCAAACGTCCCCATCTGTTGACTCAGGGATCTAGATGTGGCTGCACGATCCGTTACGGCCATGCGGATAAGATGCCTGTCATCTCGACTGCTAGTGATACGAAGCCGTTGGGATCCAGCACGGTGTTCCGTATTACCCTCCTTAACCGACCAATTCCATATTCTGCTGACAGCCATTGGATCTCGATACGATAAACCGCAATCGCGATAGGCTACAATCCGACCTTTATCAAAGTCGCAAACGTGATGGTACGCCGGGTGCGGTGGTCTCGCGGTTCTAGGCGCGCAGTCCGGAACCGTGCGACTGCTACGGTCGCAGGTTCGAATCCTGCCTCGGGCATGGATGTGTGTGATGTCCTTAGGTTAGTTAGGTTTAACTAGTTCTAAATTCTAGGGGACTGATAACCACAGCAGTTGAGTCCCATAGTGCTCAGAGCCATTTTTGTGATGGTACGCATTTCTCCTCCTTACACGAGGCATCACAACAACGTTTCACCAGGCAACGCCGGTCAACTGCCGTTTGTGTATGAGAAATAGGTTGGAAACGTCACTCATGTCAGCACGTTGTGGGTGTCGCCACAGCCGCCAACCTTGTGTGAATGTTCTGAAAAGCTAATGATTTGCATATCAAAGCATCTTCTTCCTGTCGGTTAAATTTCGCGTCTGTAGGACGTCATCTTCGTGGTGTAGCAATTTTAATGGCCAGTAGTGTACCTTTATACTGACGACACAATACTGCCAACTCGTTTTATAATGGCGGGATAATCTCTTGATACATCAAGAGTTTAATATCACTTAACATAGGAGTGTCCGGATACTTTTGATAAGACAGTGTAATTTACACTCCTGGAAATTGAAATAAGAACACCGTGAATTCATTGTCCCAGGAAGGGGAAACTTTACTGACACATTCCTGGGGTCAGATACATCACATGATCACACTGACAGAACCCCAGGCACATAGACACAGGCAACAGAGCATGCACAATGTCGGCACTAGTACAGTGTATATCCACCTTTCGCAGCAATGCAGGCTGCTATTCTCCCATGGAGACGATCGTAGAGATGCTGGATGTAGTCCTGTGGAACCGCTTGCCATGCCATTTCCACCTGGCGCCTCAGTTGGACCAGCGTTCGTGCTGGACGTGCAGACCGCGTGAGACGACGCTTCATCCAGTCCCAAACATGCTCAATGGGGGACAGATCCGGAGATCTTGCTGGCCAGGGTAGTTGACTTACACCTTCTAGAGCACGTTGGGTGGCACGGGATACATGCGGACGTGCATTGTCCTGTTAGAACAGCAAGTTCCCTTGCCGGTCTAGGAATGGTAGAACGATGGGTTCGATGACGGTTTGGATGTACCGTGCACTATTCAGTGTCCCCTCGACGATCACCAGTGGTGTACGGCCAGTGTAGGAGATCGCTCCCCACACCATGATGCTGGGTGTTGGCCCTGTGTGCCTCGATCGTATGCAGTCCTGATTGTGGCGCTCACCTGCACGGCGCCAAACACGCATACGACCATCATTGGCACCAAGGCAGAAGCGACTCTCATCGCTGAAGACGACACGTCTCCATTCGTCCCTCCATTCACGCCTGACGCGACACCACTGGAGGCGGGCTGCACGATGTTGGGGCGTGAGCGGAAGACGGCCTAACGGTGTGCGGGACCGTAGCCCAGCTTCATGGAGACGGTTGCGAATGGTCCTCGCCCATACCCCAGGAGCAACAGTGTCCCTAATTTGCTGGGAAGTGGCGGTGCGGTCCCCTACGGCACTGCGTAGGATCCTACGGTCTTGGCGTGCATCCGTGCGTCGCTGCGGTCCGGTCCCAGGTCGACGGGCACGTGCACCTTCCGCCGACCACTGGCGACAACATCGATGTACTGTGGAGACCTCACGCCCCACGTGTTGAGCAATTCGGCGGTACGTCCACCCGGCCTCCCGCATGCCCACTATACGCCCTCGCTCAAAGTCCGTCAACTGCACATACGGTTCACGTCCACGCTGTCGCGGCATGCTACCAGTGTTAAAGACTGCGATGGAGCTCCGTATGCCACGGCAAACTGGCTGACACTGACGGCGGCGGTGCACAAATGCTGCGCAGCTAGCGCCATTCGACGGCCAACACCGCGGTTCCTGGTGTGTCCGCTGTGCCGTGCGTGTGATCATTGCTTGTACAGCCCTCTCGCAGTGTCCGGAGCAAGTATGGTGGGTCTGACACACCGGTGTCAATGTGTTCTTTTTTCCATTTCCAGGAGTGTATATGTGAAAGGTGGCTATCCCTTCGAAAGATTTGAGTTAGCTGAAGAAATGTCTGGGTGCCTAGCGCTGTGCTAATGCTTTGGCATACGGCTGCGTTTATACCTTGCCGTGCAAAATTGCGGCCGCTGCGAGCAACCCGTAGCCAGCGTTGCAACAACAAGCTCATTAACGTCAAGTTTAGCGCAGTCTTGCACTTCATGAGCTTCAGTTAATTTAAGCACAACACTGAGACTAGGACTGCGGTGCTTTAGAATTTCCACCCATATTCTGTTATCAAGGATTTGAATAATGGCATCGTAAAGCATTTCTTCTTGAAATCAGGCTCCAGAAGAGTTTTACATTTACAGTTCCTAGTTATACACTTGAGTTCCGCGATATTTTTCTTGTAAGAATGATTTTTATGACGAAGCATACGAAAAACCTTAAACCAGCAGCATCTACGTGACCAGAGTGTAGAAAAAGGCAACAAGTTGGCTAACAATTTCTTCATATAGCAAGGGCTCCCACCCACGCAAAAACGAAAAAACTTCGTGATACGTCATATGATGCAAAATGCTGTCCAAACTGCAGGCGCTAATGTGCCCGTTCCACCTGGTTTGCATCACAACTGCAGAAGGGAGAAAGCGGCATCTGGCAGCTGGCATTCTGTGCTTCATTCGTTACTGCGTGCTGGGTTCGTTGGGTGTCCAGAAATCTGTCAACAGCAGTTAGCAAGAAGTTGGTAAGTACGTTCTGAAACTGAATACGAGCAGTGATTAACGGTTGTCTAAAAGTTGCCATTGCATACGCAAAATAAATACAGCGAAAGCACCAGACGCGTTGCCAATGGATGTACAATTACTAATAAGTGACATAAACGTAACTTGAACTGCGGAGAGTTCTTCTTGGTGGTGAGCTGTATATAATACGAGTCACATTCTTTACGGTAACAAATAGTCTTGAATGCTTCTATCATGAGATAAGTCACTGCCAATTAGTATAATGTAAGATAGCTTGTTCAAGTAACTTACGGCTCTGCTGCCGGGTGACGTCGAACTCCACCGATATTTCGACAGGAGCACACCCTGCCGTTCTCAAGGCACAAATGCAAGGAAGAAGAAATATGCAAGCAAATTTAATACCTCGATTCACAGAGGAGAAACAAGGAAGAAACCACACACAGAACAAGTGTCAACACAAACAAAGGTAACCAACATCAGAAATATCGATAGTGGAGTAGGTATTAAAATTCATGGAGAAGAAGTAAAAACTTTGAGGTTCGCCGATGACATTGTAATTCTGTCAGAGACAGCAAAGGACTTGGAAGAGCAGTTGAACGGAATGGACAGTGTCTTGAAAGGAGGATATCTAATGAACATCAACAAAAGCAAAACGAGGATAATGGAATGTAGTCAAATTAAATCGGGTGATGCTGAGGGGATTAGATTAGGAAATGAGACACTTAAAGTAGTAAAGGAGTTTTGCTATTTAGGGAGTAAAATAACTGATGATGGTCGAAGTAGAGAGGATATAAAATGTAGACTGGCAATGGCAAGGAAATCGTTTGTGAAGAAGAGAAATTTGTTAACATCGAGTATAGATTTAAGTGTCAGGAAGTCGTTTCTGAAAGTATTTGTATGGAGTGTAGCCATGTATGGAAGTGAAACATGGACGATAACCAGTTTGGACAAGAAGAGAATAGAAGCTTTCGAAATGTGGTGCTACAGAAGAATACTGAAGATAAGGTGGGTAGATCACGTAACTAATGAGGAGGTATTGAATAGGATTGGGGAGAAGAGAAGTTTGTGGCACAACTTGACTAGAAGAAGGGATCGGTTGGTAGGACATGTTTTGAGGCATCAAGGGATTACAAATTTAGCATTGGAGGGCAGCGTGGAGGGTAAAAATCGTAGAGGGAGACCAAGAGATCAATACACTGAGCAGATTCAGAAGGATGTAGGTTGCAGTAGGTACTGGGAGATGAAGAAGCTTGCACAGGATAGAGTAGCATGGAGAGCTGCATCAAACCAGTCTCAGGACTGAAGACCACAACAACAACAACTGTTAATCAACAGGTGAGGTAGCACTAATTCTGTCCCTCTGTTTTTTGATGAGAGACAGAGCCGGATTCCAAGCAGCATTTACACAAAATCCACCATCTCTGTTAATAAGGTTGTTGATAGTCTGATTTCAACAGCTTCTTTAATAACACTGTCCCAATAGCTGGACGTTGAAGCCAGAATCTCCGTGTTGTTGTATTCCATAGGATGACTGGTGTTAAGGCAATGTTCTGCAATAGCGGATTTTCTCGGCTGTTGTAAGCGTGTGTGACGCTTATGTTCAATACGCCGGTCTTCTACAGTCCTGATTGACCAATATATGACATGCCACAACTGCAAGGAATACGATAGACCCCAGCCTTACGCAAACTAAGATCATCTTTTACGGACGCCAACAGGGCCTTAATCTTAGAAGGTGGTCGAAAAACACATTTAACATCATATTTCCGGAAAATACGGCCAATCCTGTTGGAAATGCTTCCTGCGCAAGGCAAAAAGACCGTAGACTTAGGTGCCACTTCGTTGCTATCGTCACTCACCCGTTGCACAGAAGGCTGATGGCGCAACGCATGTTTGATCTGCCTCTCACTATAACCATTCTGACTAAAGGTGACTTCGAGATGTGATAGCTCAGCTGCCAAACTTTCAGGGTCTCAGATAAGGTGCGCCCTGTGAACCAAGGTGCGAAGTACTCCTTAAAGCTGAGCCGGATGGTGACAACTATCAGCTCGCAGATACAAGTCAGTGTGGGTAGGCTTACTATAAACAGAATGTCCCAACGTACGTACCATCAGTCTTCCTTTTGACCAACACTTCAAGGAAGGGAAGGCATCCATTCTTTTCCACCTCTATAGTTAACTGAATATTCAGTCTAACAGAGGCAAGCATATGACCAACAAAACAGTTGGACAGACAAAATATATGAGGCATATTCTATTTTCCCATCGACTTAACTATTGTCGGTGATGACAATGGAACATACGCATTTAAATGGCCTTAAGCACACGACCTCTACTTAGTAGTCACGCTGTGTTGATTTGTTGTGTTAACAATGGATACTGGCACAGAGTGGCAGAATATTGAAGTCGAGTAATATCGTCCTTCATATGATACCTGCAGTGCCGAATTATCGTGACAGAAACGTAACGAAAAAACTGTCGGAGGAACTATGTGGTGTGAAACTCAATGGTAACGGGAATGGTTTGGGGTTGAAGATTAAAGCAAAACTTTATCATACTGCAAATGACGTGACTCATGTGGTGACGTAAAATAATTGACGGAATAATCCCCAAACCGCATTCTACTATTTGTGCCTCTTATGCCTTGAAAAGACATTATTTCAGCGATCGGTCCATATAACATGTCTTCAAAGCAAGTAACGTCTTTCTTCATTACAAAGTAGTGTAGAAAAGATGCTGCTTTAATTATGTGAACAGAATGTTGCAGAGTAGCTTCTACGTTTGTCTGAAATATCCTCCATTTACTAGTGCGCCGGAGCGGTGTTAAAAAAGAGTTCGCTAGCAATGAGTGAAACAAGCTGCAAATTAATGTACACCTACCTCACTACAACGTTCGTTCACCATCCGTTGCTCTGCACTCGTAGGTACTATGAAGCCAATGTTAAAGCAGCGCTGAAGAAAACCATCTTCTTACTTACGATTGCGTAGTCCGCATAATTCAGGTAACAAAATAAACCTGTAAATCTCTAGTAATAACAGGCAAAAGAAAATGCTTCCTTCCTTCATTGAAAATGTCCTTTTCCGGGTACTTATGCTTTTATTGTCTTCTAGTTATGGTGTCAACGAGCCCACATTTATGTCGATAGCGCATCTACTAGTAGTTCATGCAGCTTATATCACACGTAAGACAGCCAGAAATGTGGTAAGTCCAACCCAAAATATTACGAGATTAATACAGCCAATATTCTGCTTTGAATGAGTTTCGTACTCTGTCATTTTCAGTGGATTCTTCAAAGGAAGATGCTTTCCAAAAAATGTTCTGTAAATGCATGCTGAACACGCCACGCAGAATTCTACACAAAGGCCGATAGTTTCATACATGGTTTTCTCTACAACAAACACTCAAAAATCTCCCGAACTTCACAGAACTGTCTGTAAATGCATCTGCTTGCACGGCGATACAAACCGAACGCTAAATAACAGCCACTTCTTCATTTCACAAACAACGTTTTTGGACACGTCTAACATGACCTTCTCGTCCGGCAGCTAGTCCACGACTGTCTCAGTGCAGTTGCTTTCAGGGCACATAACTCATTCCAATGCGCGGGATCCAATGATTGGTTTATCAAAGCGAACAGCCAATCAAATCATCTTTCAAGATCATATTCGTGCTTAAAGTGCTTTACTCCAGTCAACATTCGCAGATGCATTTACATTATTTCACGCTCCAAATATTAACAAAATGTTCCACCAAAGCAAAGGAAACGAAAACAAAGCGAAAACTATGCGTGAAATATACTTTAGAACTGAATATCCTCTTATTACCTTTCTGACTGTCTTATTACAAAAGCAAACAGTCGTAGACATACGTCATCCGCCAGTTAGGGGAATTTACAGTTTTCATGGCACCCTCGTGGCGAAACACTTTCTAATTACGTAAGGTGTAATACAATATAGAATTGAAATTTTATGTATGTCCCACATACACACATTCACTCTCATTTACTCTCAACACCAAGTAGAAATATTAACTTTTAAACTGTTATTTTCATTACGAAAAAAAAAAATTTCGAAACTTTGGACTTGAAAATCTTTATAAAATAAATCAGCACAATAAGAGTGCTGTTACTGTTTTCAGATAACAAAATAAATATGAACTGTTATTGTTCCTATCAGAATTTACTTCCTTAAGAGTCAGTTCTTCCCCCATGAACCATGGACCATGCCGTGGTTGGTGCCTTAGCGATACAGATGGCCGTACCGTAGGTGCAACCACAACGGAGGGGTGTCTATTGAGAGGCCTGACAAACATGTGGTTCCTGAAGAGGGGCAGCAGCCTTTTCAGTGGTTGCAGGGGCAACAGTCTGGATGATTGACTGATCTGGCCTTGTAACATTAACCAAAACGGCCTTGCTGTGCTGGTACTGCGAACGGCTGAAAGCAAGGGGAAACTACCGCCGTAATTGTTCCCGAGGACATGCAGCTTCACTGTTTGCACAGAGCATAACTTAATCATAGCTAACACTTGGTTCAAGAACCATAAAAGAAGGTTGTATACCTGGAAGAATCCTGGAGATACTAAAAGATATCAGATAGATTATATAATGGTAAGACAGAGATTTAGGAACCAGGTTTTAAATTGTAAGACATTTCCAGGGGCAGATGTGGATTCTGACCACAATCTATTGGTTATGAACTGCATATTGAAACTGAAGAAACTACAAAAAGGTGGGAATTTAAGGAGATGGGGCTTGGATAAACTGAAAGAACCAGAGGTTGTAGAGAGTTTCAGGGAGAGCATAAGGGAACAATTGACAGGAATGGTGGAAAGAAATACAGTAGAAGAAGAATGCGTAGCTCTGAGGGATGAAGTAGTGAAGGCAGCAGAGGATCAAGTAGGTAAAAAGACGAGGGCTAATAGAAATCCTTGGGTAACAGAAGAAATATTGAATTTAATTGATGAAAGGAGAAAATAAAAAATGCAGTAAATGAAGCAGGCAAAAAGGAATACAAACGTCTCAAAAATGAGATCGACAGGAAGTGCAAAATGGCTAAGCAGGGATGGCTAGAGGACAAATGTAAGGATGTACAGGCTTGTCTCACTAGGGGTAAGATAGATACTGCCTACAGGAAAATTCAAGAGACCTTTGGAGAGAAGAGAACCACTTGTATGAATATCAAGAGCTCAGATGGCAACCCAGTTCTAAGCAAAGAGGGGAAGGCAGAAAGGTGGAAGGAGCATATAGAGGGTTTATACAAGAGAGATGTACTTGAGGACAATATTATGGAAATAGAAGAGGATGTAGATGAAGATGAAATGGGAGATAAGATACTGCGTGAAGAGTTTGACAGAGCACTGAAAGACCTGAGTCGAAACAAGGCCCCAGAAGTAGACAACATTCCATTAGAACTACTGATGGCCTTGGGAGAGCCAGTCATGACAAAACTCTACCATCTGGTTGGCAAGATGTATGAGACAGGCGAAATACCCACAGACTTCAAGAAGAGTATAATAATTCCAATCCCAAAGAAAGCAGGTGTTGACAGATGTGAAAATTACCGAACTATCAGTTTAATAAGTCACAGATGCAAAATACTAACGCGAATTCTTTACAGACGAATGGAAAAACTGGTAGAAGCGGACCTCGGGGAAGATCAGTTTGGATTCCGTAGAAATGTTGGAACACGTGAGGCAATACTAACCTTACGACTTATCTTAGAAGTAAGATTAAGAAAAGGCAAACCTACGTTTCTAGCATTTGTAGACTTAGAGAAAGCTTTTGACAACGTTAACTGGAATACTCTCTTCCAAATTCTGAAGGTGGCAGGGGTAAAATACAGGGAGCGAAAGGCTATTTACAATTTGTACAGAAACCAGATGGCAGTTATAAGAGTCGAGGGGCATGAAAGGGAAGCAGTGGTTGGGAAAGGAGTGAGACAGGGTTGTAGCCTCTCCCCGATGTTATTCAATCTGTATATTGAGCAAGCAGTAAAGGAAAAGAAAGAAAAATTCGGAGTAGGTATTAAAATTCATGGAGAAGAAGTAAAAACTTTGAGGTTCGCCGATGACATTGTAATTCTGTCAGAGACAGCAAAGGACTTGGAAGAGCAGTTGAACGGAATGGACAGTGTCTTGAAAGGAGGATATCTAATGAACATCAACAAAAGCAAAACGAGGATAATGGAATGTAGTCAAATTAAATCGGGTGATGCTGAGGGGATTAGATTAGGAAATGAGACACTTAAAAAGTAGTAAAGGAGTGTTGCTATTTAGGGAGTAAATAACTGATGATGGTCGAAGTAGAGAGGATATAAAATGTAGACTGGCAATGGCAAGGAAATCGTTTGTGAAGAAGAGAAATTTGTTAACATCGAGTATAGATTTAAGTGTCAGGAAGTCGTTTCTGAAAGTATTTGTATGGAGTGTAGCCATGTATGGAAGTGAAACATGGACGATAACCAGTTTGGACAAGAAGAGAATAGAAGCTTTCGAAATGTGGTGCTACAGAAGAATGCTGAAGATAAGGTGGGTAGATCACGTAACTAATGAGGAGGTATTGAATAGGATTGGGGAGAAGAGAAGTTTGTGGCACAACTTGACTAGAAGAAGGGATCGGTTGGTAGGACATGTTTTGAGGCATCAAGGGATTACAAATTTAGCATTGGAGGGCAGCGTGGAGGGTAAAAATCGTAGAGGGAGACCAAGAGATCAATACACTGAGCAGATTCAGAAGGATGTAGGTTGCGGTAGGTATTGGGAGATGAAGAAGCTTGCACGGAATAGAGTAGCATGGAGAGCTGCATCAAACGAGTCTCAGGACTGAAGACCACAACAACAACAACAAGAGTCAGTTAAATACTTTTTAATGGTTTTTTGTCTATGAAACATGAAATTTTGACACAAAGTTCGTCTGAATAATAAAAGGTCATGTACCAAATTTTGTATAAAACAGATAATATTTAACATGCTTTAGTAGTTTCTTAGATGAGGTGAATAAGTGATTTTAGTACGCGCCACAGTGAGCATTCTCACAGTCCACTTTAGCGACAGGTGTGGCGGTGACGCATACGGCAGGTCACAAGTCGGCCACCGCCGAATGCTACTATACTGCAGGCTTCCAAACCAGCTTGCCATAACGTAACAAAACTTACTGCAAAATCTGCAGTCGCGTAATAGCTGTGACGTTACACTAGCTCAAATACCAAATGTGTATTCCACCAAAAGCCTTGCCCTACATAATATGCAGGTAAAATTTCATTTCATCTTATCCACATATCGACTAGGATATGGTCTCAAAATGTCCCTTGATTCTGCAGTTGCCTCATCTTCCATGAAAAAATTGGTAGTTGACTGGATGGTATATTCAAGCGACCTTCAACTAAACGTCTTCCAGGGGATGAACTCTTAAAAGAATTAGAGTCGCTAGATTTGCCATAAACTCCTATATCAACATATGTGAAGCAGTAACCTGAGCTCACCACGGCAAGAAGTATCAAAGGGAAACATCGTTTACAACTGAAGCAATGTGAACCTGACTTAGGCGGCATTTGTATGTGTTTATTTTTACCATCAATGACTCTTAAACAATTATGAAAATTTGTCTTTCTATGAAGATTCTTAGAAATTTCTAACCTTCCCAACCATAATTACTCTGTTGGAGAGAGTTGTACGATTCCTTTAAGATTTTTAAAAGAGCTTGACATACTACTTTGCTCATAGTTCATGCACCAAGTAAATATTGGTAATGTAAAGATATGAAGGAGCTGCCTATTTCCAAGTACCCATCAAAATGAAAAAAAAAAAGACTTGATGACATGATGAACGTTCTGCGGGAACTCCCTAGCAAGATTCTGGCTGACTTACAACTTGCAACTGATAGCTACTACTAGTACACGGTTACTTAAGCGTGCACCTCTCCTCGTGGTGTCATTCGCTGTCCAGGATACGTGATACTCACGAGCAACATGATTGGTTAGCGCGCAGCGATGTTCCTGCAGCGGACGGACGTCCACTCTAATTCTAATACAAATGTCACAAACTCTTCTTGGATGATACTTCAATATATCACATTTAGCTACGCAACGAAGCCGAAGCTGTTGTAATTCATCTTCATTCACTGTTGGTCGTGCGCGTTCACAAAAGCTGTCTGACACGCTCGTTTATTCGCCGTCATTTCCGTCGACTACGTAATATCCGTAATGTGCACCTTCGCTTAAATGTTCTGCCTCCAGTACAGCTGTGCACGGTGCACGTCGCACCCGCAGAGTCGACGAATACGCGGTCGGTATCACACATACGCTAGCTTAACTGCACTTGAGAATGTTTGTTTTACTTGACGTTTAAAGAAATTCTAGTGCTACCACTCTTCACAATTTCTATGTTTGACTGACTGAATGAAACAGTTCCTCGAACTTAAATTCATTGATGTAGACAGCATCAGTGTTTCAATGGAATATAATCTTTTTTCTTTATTATCATTATTATTATTATCGCTATTATTTTATCATTATCATATTTTACAATTACTTGTTTTTATTTAAAAATTCACATTACATGCCGATGCTCGAACAATTAGTCTGAAGGATCGCAAGTTGCAACTATTTCTGCTGCGAGTTTAGCCGCTGGACATGAAACCAGACAGTTGCAGCTCGATCCTACGACTACAGCGAGCTACAATACTAAACAGAGCTACGGTTCGCCAGCTGTGTCTAGAGCTTAATCCAGACTCTGGGGTTCTAATTTAATAAAAAGCATTAGTACCGGTATATCGCTAAAAAGTACTCCGTCTTCAGGTCACAAGTGGACCAGCGGGACCATCAGACAGCCGTGTCATCCTCAGCTGAGGATGCGGATAGGAGGGGCGTGGGGTCAGCACACCGCTCTCCCGGTCGTTATGACGGTATTCTTTGATCGGAGCCGCTATTATTCGGTGAAGTCGCTCCTCAGTTGGCATCACGAGGCTGAGTGCACCCCGAAAACCGGCACAGCGCATGTCGGCCAGAATGGTCACCCATCCAAGTGCCGGCGAAGCCCGTCCGCGCTTAACTTCGGTGATCTGACAGGAACTGGTGGATCAACTGTGGCAAGGTCGTTGCCCGGTATATCGTAAAGTAGCTACATTTCTTCCCCGTAAGTAAGTATACTCTCAATAATATAAGGGGCAGTCAAATGAAAACGAGAGATGTGGAAAATAAGTAAGTAAATAGTTTTGTTGTTATAGCAGTAAGCGCCATAACTGTCAACATGGGCACATTTATCCGACTGTGAGACGAGACTGTCAACGCCTTCATACAAATATTTTTCCGTTTACCTACAGAGCCATGATAGCAACCAGACGAGCTCATCTTCGTCAGAAGTAAATCAACGTCCACGAATGTGTTACGTAAGGGCTCCTAAACCAGCGAAATCGCTTTAGGAGAGACCAGGATTCTACGGAGGATGTATCAGGGCTTTCTAGTGAAATTTCTATAGCACAGTCGAAATAACCCTGCAGCATGTGGGCTCGTTTTGACTACGATGCAGATGCCCTTACACATGCTCCATACAGTTCCGCTTTCTTCCCTTGCGATTTCCCCTTTTTTGGTGTACTGGAGAAAGATATTCGTGCCCGTCGATTTGCTTCGCACGAAGAGGCGCACACCTGAGTACAAACGAGGCTCCATAAGCACCCGCACACAATTTTCCATGAAGGCACTGGCCATCTTGTCTCAGTAGGAAAACTGTATCAGTTGTTATGGCGATTACTTTTGAATGAACAGTTCACTTAACTTGTTCCCGTCTCAACTGCATCTGTTTCCTTGGTCTGTTGATTAATACAATTGTTCCAAAGCTGTCGCTTACACATCACTACTCTGGTCTCAGTTTCTCTGTCACAGGTACCTTCACCGAGATAACTGAACTTAAGTGTTTAAGACTTTCACTTTTTTTAATTTTTTGATATTTGACAACTAAATTCGTTCCTGGTTTAGTAATGAAAGTGCACTCTGTCTTATCGAAATTAATTTTTACAACCCATCTTCTGCATTCCTTCTGCAATTTACCCAGCATGTGTTCCACACCATTTCCGCTATTTGTGAAAATTTCTTGATCATCAACAAAAAGTGAATATATTCTCTTCTTCCCAATGGACATCCACATTCCCTAAAATATTTTGTAACACGCCTCCAGCGTTTGATATGTGTATATGATAAAAGTAATAGGGATAGACTACAACCTTGCTTAACGCCTTTGTGCTTTCTGTTATTCAGTTTCCCATTCTTACTGTTACTTCTGCCTCTCTAAACATTCTGGTAACTGTAATAAAGCACTGATGGCACTTTTAATCTCTTCATGGCAGGTGCAATCTTAGATCTTGGGATGCTCTGGGCTGCTGCTTCCAAATCCACAGAAATTATGTGTATTTCCCTGATAGTAGCTCTGTTCTTCTGTACTGTTCATCTAAGACAGCGGAAGTTTTCCCAACCTGATCTACCAGCCCTAAAGGCATTTTGTTCCTCGGACATATTTCGTATATTGCATTCAATATTTTACTTAATGGTAGTGGGCAAATGTTTCATTACTGATAATATTACACTGATTTCCATTTTAAACTGGACCAGACTGCTTGTCCCCTTTTTATACAGAATGTTTCAGAAGGAATGGTCAGTAGTCAGTGATACGATAGGAACGATCATACAAACCAAAAAAGTCTAGTAAACATGGGCTCGAAAATGCATACGTTAAGAGCTATGAGCACTTCTCCATCTTCTATATTGTGCTTTATGTGTTTAGGGCGGAGGTAGTATGGACCAAAACATGAAAAAATTTAGTAGTAAACGTACATTCTAAAACGCCTGAATTTAGAGCAATGAACACTTGTTCATCTTCGGTAATGTGAAACACATCTATTATACTGATTAGGTATTCGTAGCTCTTAGAATAAGCGTTTTAGGGCCCATATTTGCTGGACAATTTTTTCTTATTTTGGTCCATACTATCTCCTCACTAAACATGGAAAGCAAAGACTTTGCGGCAGAAGAGATTTCTATCACAGTATCGAAGATAACGTACTCACAGCTGTTAAAGGATACACTGTAGAGGCCATGTTTACCGGACTCTCTCGCTACGGATGATCGCTCATGTCTTATCGATAAATACTAACCATTCCTCGTACGCCCTGTATATGTTGCAAGTATGAGACATGTTACACTCTCTAATTGTATCTTCCCCTTGTTTTGATAAAAATTACGCACAAATATACTACAACCTTTTCACCTATAGATTTAAAGGGTTCAATTCTAACATTCCCTTGTACAGGAACATTATTACTTTTTGCTCTATTTGGACGTTTTTTCACATTCTTCCTTTTTATTTCTTCCTGTCTTCTCGCACTCTACAACGATCTCAATTACTATATACTGCTGTCCGTATTATTGTAATTTTTTTAAATATTTATTCCTGTGAAGGGCCACAATATTCTGCACCATATACATAAAAATGCAGGCTTCCTGTGCAGGTTTTGTTATTTTTGATTTATCAGCCGAGGTGTGACGTCCTGTTGTCGTACTCTTTACCTTCAAGCGAAGATGACGTCATGAGTCGGCTGATAACCAGAGAAGAGTTCATCAATTTACAGCATGTACTTAATTTTGATCTGTGATTATATACATCTACATCTGCATCTATAGTCCTCAAGTCACTTTGCGGTTTGTGGTGGAGGGTATTTCATGTACCAGTAGCACCTCCCCCTTTCCCGTACTGTTCGCGAATGGTTCGCAGGTAGAGCGGTTACTGGTAAGCCACTCTGTGGACTCAAATCAGTTTAATTTTATGTTAATGGTCTTTTTGCGAGACATACCTAGAAGAAAGCAGTATTCTGGTGGACTTAGTTACGAAAGTTCGCTCTGGAAATTTTCACAGTAAGCCACACCATGATGCAGAACTCCTCTTCTGCAGCGTCTGCCACTGTAGTTTGCTGAGCATCCCAGTGACGCTTTCGCGCGTACTAAATAGACCTGTAACGAAACATGCTGCTCGCTTTTCGACCTTTTTTATCTCCTATTTCAATTGAGTACGGACAGATCCCAGACTGAACAGCAATAATCAAGTCTTGGTTGAAAGAGTGATTTATAAGCCACTTGCTTTGTTCATGGACAACATTTATTTTAAGCGAATCTTGGTGCCGAAGAGAGATGTCGCAAAACTTCGGAATTTATAAACCCATTGGGGTAAGTGGCGGGCAAACTACTTATCAGGTTGTTTTGTAGACTCTATGATACTCGTTGCGTACAGCCAGATTTTCGGAAAAATACAATTTACGCCAAGCGCAGGTATGTGTGGGAGGTATGGCACAATAAACTTAACAAGTGATGTATCCAAATTGCTAAGAACAATCATATACCTGCTGATTGAGAATGTGCTAGATAATTAGTTCGGTTTTAGGAAATGTGTGTGTGTGTGTGTTGTTCTTAGCTTAAGTTAGTTTAAGTTAGCTTTAGTAGTATGTAAGTCTAGGGACCGATGACCTCCGCAGTTTGATCCCTTAGGAATTCATCCACATTTGAACATTTGATACTTGAAGAGAAAGTAATTACGTAGGTAATAATGAACATTCTACAGGGTGTTTAAAAAATGACCGGTATATTTGAAACGACCAGAAGAAGGGATCGGTTGGTAGGACATGTTCTGAGGCATCAAGGGATCACCAATTTAGTATTGGAGGGCAGCGTGGAGGGTAAAAATCGTAGGGGGAGACCAAGAGATGCATACACTAAGCAGATTCAGAAGGATGTAGGTTGCAGTAGGTACTGGGAGATGAAGAAGCTTGCACAGGATAGAGTAGCATGGAGAGCTGCATCAAACCAGTCTCAGGACTGAAGACCACAACAACAACAACAACATATTTGAAACGGCAATAAAAACTAAACGAGCAGCGATAGAAATACACCGTTTGTTGCAATATGTTTGGGACAACAGTACATTTTCAGGCAGACAAACTTTCGAAATTACAGTAGTTACAATTTTCAACAACAGATGGCGCTGCGGTCTGGGAAACTCTATAGTACGATATTTTCCACATATCCACCATGCGTAGCAATAATATGGCGTAGTCTCTGAATGAAATTACCCGAAGCCTTTGACAACGTCTGGCGGAATGGCTTCACATGCAGATGAGATGTACTGCTTCAGCTGTTCAATTGTTTCTGGATTCTGGCGGTACACCTGGTCTTTCAAGTGTCCCCACAGAAAGTAGTCACAGGGGTTCATGTCTGGCGAATAGGGAGGCCAATCCACGCCACCTCCTGTATGTTTCGGATAGCCCAAAGCAATCACACGATCATCGAAATATTCATTCAGGAAATTAAAGACGTCGGCCGTGCGATGTGGCCGGGCACCATCTTGCATAAACCACGAGGTGTTCGCAGTGTCGTCCAAGGCAGTTTGTACCGCCACAAATTCACGGAGAATGTCCAGATAGCGTGATGCAGTAATCGTTTCGGATCTGAAAAATGGGCCAATGATTCCTTTGGAAGAAATGGCGGCCCAGACCAGTACTTTTTGAGGATGCAGGGACGATGGGACTGCAACAAGGGGCTTTTCGGTTCCCCATATGCGCCAGTTCTGTTTATTGACGAAGCCGTCCAGGTAAAAATAAGCTTCGTCAGTAAACCAAATGCTGCCCACATGCATATCGCCGTCATCAATCCTGTGCACTATATCGTTAGCGAATGTCTCTCGTGCAGCAATGGTAGCGGCGCTGAGGGGTTGCCGCGTTTGAATTTTGTATGGATAGAGGTGTAAACTCTGGCGCATGAGACGATACGTGGACGTTGGCGTCATTTGGACCGCAGCTGCAACACGGCGAACGGAAACCCGAGGCCGCTGTTAGATCACCTGCTGCACTAGCTGCGCGTTGCCCTCTGTGGTTGCCGTACGCGGTCGCCCTACCTTTCCAGCACGTTCATCCGTCACGTTCCCAGTCCGTTGAAATTTTTCAAACAGATCCTTTATTGTATCGCTTTTCGGCCCTTTGGTTACATTAATCCTCCGTTGAAAACTTCGTCTTGTTGCAACAACACTGTGTTCTAGGCGGTGGAATTCCAACACCAGAAGAATCCTCTGTTCTAAGGAATAAACCATGTTGTCTACAGCACACTTGCACGTTGTGAACAGCACACGCTTACAGCAGAAAGACGACGTACAGAATGGCGCACCCACAGACTGCGTTGTCTTCTATATCTTTCACATCACTTGCAGCGCCATCTGTTGTTGAAAATTGTAACTACTGTAATTTCGAAAGTTTGTCTGCCTGAAAATGTCCCAAGCATATTGCAACAAACGGTGTATTTCTATCGCTGCTCGTTTAGTTTTTATTGCCGTTTCAAATATACCGGTCATTTTTGAAACACCCTGTACATGGGTCCCAAGCATCATTATGTTTAAGTGGAATTACCTGCTCAACAGTCGTCTTTGCTCGTTTTTCATCTTCCAATGTGTGAAGACTTCAACCCATAGGAAAAATAATTATCAAAATCTGAACTGTGAAGTCATCCAAAGTTCTAGTTGGATAACTTCACTCTTTGTTATAAGTCTCTATTGGTCTCGATCCCACTTTGTTTATGAACTGAAAGCTCTAACATTCACGAGAAACTACTCTGAAATTAACCTGAACAGACAAAATTGTGTATATATTCTTTGAAACTTCAAAGACATCTAAGACAATATCTGAAAGGAATTAGAAAAAGTGACAAAATTTCGTGAATCACACACAATACTGTTACCAATCGTATGAACACTGGGGGTTTCACCATACATCTACCCACTTTTGAGTATAACCAGTGTCTCTTAATACTACGACTCGTAGTAATACAATATCAAAAACTTTCATTACTGGGTAAACAGTCACTACGTGATTTCACAGCTGACATTTATAATTCCCGCTCACGTCAGGAAAAGCAGCAATACGGGAATAGCAGCTTCTACGTTATTGGTCAGAACGCAAGCAATTATGGCGGTCGCCGTAATTTTCGCGCGAAGCCATATTTCGCGACAAAATACTCTTCTTAGTCACTGTCACATATCTAGTCTCATATCAATACATAAAACTACAAAAAATAACTACAATAATTTTAATGAGAGGAAGAAGTTTATATTTACTGGTGTTTCAACAATGACTACCAGGCAACTTTTAATTCACTGATTGTAATTTTATTTTCGTTAGCAGAAAGCAAACAAACTAAACAAAGAATTTAATTAAATAGAGTCTGTAATTCTTTTACTTAAATAGAGAATGTAAGTTTCTAGGTCAGGGGATAGCGTTCGGCGAAATCCCTTAACTTTTTGTTGCATACGCAGCGTTGAGTTAGGTAGCACGATGTCGGCGGGTTACGATGATGAGAGCAGGATAGAGACAGATCCGCTGGTTAATCTTTTCCGGCGAAACGCAAATAAAGTTCCGGCACAGCTGTATTATGAACCCCGTGCTGATTAACAAACCACAAGCCGCCAGTATACGAACGTTGTTGACATGTCCTCTCTTTCAAATTACATGACGTAGGCATCGCTCGTTTTTAGACTTTATGCACTGTCCGTCCATAAATACACGGTTCGTCACATTCGTAGAATAGAATTGTTCTTGTGTTGTGAAGCACATCGTAAACAATGTCCACTCTGTTCTCGCATTTCAGACTTCGGCAACGTCACTGAAACTCATTTATATTGCGCAGTTAATTCGTCTTCACTTTCACGGCTTGATAGAATGTGATATACAACAGTTCCACCACCCAAAACCAATACCAGCAAAGTTCATTCGCATAAAAGCACAGTTCGTGTCGGCCACAACGAAGTAATGTTAGCGGCACTTTCACAGTCCAGTTTATTTGCTCTTAAGTTCGCTGGCGATGGCATTACATACTGCAGTGGTAAAGAGAATTAACAATCTGATAGTTCGGTATTACTGTCCATATAATTACGTATGATTTTCATGAAACACAGTACTATTCTTCCCGCGCACGCTTCACAGACACGCCATCCACCATCCCCTACGGAACAACCTTTCGACTCTCGATATCACTATCGTTGTCCCCTGTCTATAGATGTTATATCGTTATCGTAAATTACATAAACCTTTATAAATGTTATTGACTGCATTTTTCACAATTAATAATATTCCAAAAGAGAACTTTACAAACTTTACCACAGGTACAAAGCAAGAAACATATTTATCCATTGGCAAACGAAATATTCACAATTACATCTTTATATTTAAAAACCACAGTAGAATGTTACATAATCACAATTAGAAATGACCATATGAACAAAAGAAAAAGAATAGAAATCTAAAGAAAATCACGAAAAACTATTTTATAAGCGTAATTAGGAATGCCTTCACAAATGCCCCTCATTTTGTCATGAGATGTTCGCAGGAACCTCTCTAGATAAAATGTCTTTGACTCATGTGAGACAAACAACATCATAAAACTAGGCCATGTCATGGGTATAGAGATTGCCCTAAAGTGTTCAAACGTCTATTCAGACTATTTGACGTGAATAATTGGATACATCATATAACAGTACAAATAAACATAACAACAATTAAACAGCATTTTACACAATTCTTTGAGAATGCTGACATAAAGCAAGCAAATCAAATTAACAAATGAATATTTCATATAGTAAAGACTAAAACTAAGACAGGTGTTAGTTACAGCTCAAACAGAATTCTAGGTTGAACAAATAATTACAGTAAACCTATACAATGCTGCTGCAGACAAATCTTGCTAGATTCTTGACAATTGTATGTACTACTTATCTTCACACACTCTGGAGTGTCTTTGGAAGAATTTGTAAGTAAAGCCAGAGTCTACTATAACAACTCACATTTCATTGCTTGAATCTGAAAACTACTTGACTCTTCACATCATCAAACATGTAAAAAAAAGTTATCTGGTTTCAAAAAGAAATTTATACAATGATATACAAGAAATTATTCTTAAACCACTTCTTATTTACAGTTCATAATCAAATCTTTACACTGTTTACACTGAAATTTATTTCCTCTGAAAACTACAAGTGGGTACATGTGTTAGTGTGTTGTTCTTGCCTTATATTGTTTTAAATCAACCACATTCTTAAGGGCAAATTTCTTCTTGGACTTGGGATAAATGAGATAGAAAGCATTCGGGTGGGGTATACCAGCCACCTCAAATGGTCGTTTGTATACATCAAAAAATTTTGAAATCTCACTATTTATCTCTTTCGACTTCTCATATGTCTTGACCAAAACCAAATCTCCTATCCTTATATCAATACCCTTTACCTTATCATCATGTCTTTTTTTTCTTTCCAAGAGTTTCTTCTCTACCAGTTCTCTTACCCTTTTCTTCTTTTCATCCCAACTCAATTCCTCCTTGGCAGAAAAAGGTAACTTTTCCTCCACCAGACTTTTTTGTCTCTCACCTTTCATAATCTCCTGAGGAGTAAACCCCGATACCTCATGAACAACAATATTCATCACATCCTCAATGTCTCCTATTATGTCTCCCCATGAACTACGGTTATTGCTACAATAAGTACGGCAGAATCTGCCAATCTCCCTCATATAACCTTCTACTGGACTCCCTTGCGGATGATACGTTGATGTGTAAATTACTGTAACTCCTTGATTGGTAAGGCCTTCTTTCCACTTCTTACATGCAGACTGTGACCCGTTGTCGGATAATATGGCCTTAGGTTTCCCAAACTTCACAAAATACTCATCTTCCAATTTACTCAAAACGGCTTTTCCAGTAGCTCTATGTAGCGGATAAAGTTTTATAAATTTAGAAAACACCTCCAAAACTACAAAAATGTATGCAAAACCTCCCTTGCTTTTTGGTAACTTACCCTAAAGATACACCGATAACAAATCCATTAAATCATTCAGTTTATTATTTTGCATAGGGAGCCTACATGTTTGGTTAGTAACTTTGGCTCTTTGACATTTGTCACATGTCTTAATACAGTTGTTCACCCTCTTTACCATGTTGTCAAAAGATACACATTCCCTCAATTTCTGTATACACTTCTTAGCACCAACATGTCCAAAACTCAACTGAATATAGTCTATTATCTCATCTATATATCCACAGCGCCAACATACTTTCCAATCCTATGAATTTTCATCAGCTCGTCTAAACAACACTCCATCATGAATTTTGTAATACTTTGGCATCTTATTGTTACTATCTTTCCTTTCCAGTTCACGCTTCACCATGTTCCACACTTCATCCTGATTCTGATACTTTCTCATGTTTTTGCAAATACCTTCAATTTTCTTCTCTCCTTGAACACCTTGTATATAAAACAACTTTACATGCTCTTCATCAACATCAGACCCTGTATCATTACCTTCACTCAAAGGTAACCTGGATAAAGCATCGGCTACTTTGTTCTGTGTACCTTTAATATACCTTATCTCAAAAGGAAACTGTTGTAAGAACAAAGTCCATCTTCTTAACTGTCTATGTACCAGCTGAAACTTTTTGAAAAATATAAGGGCTCTGTGATCAGTATATATGATAGTTTTATTCCCCCATAGGTAATCTCTGAACTTTTGAAATCCCCAAACTATTGCCAATGCTTCACACTGTCACAGTGTAATTTCTCTCATACCTGGTCAATAACCTACTTGCAAAAGCTATGGTCCTATGTTCTTCATTTTCCTCATCCCCAAAATTTTGAAACAATTCCACTCCAATACTGTACCCACTCGAATCAGTCCCTTAACAGAATGGCGTACTAAGATCTGGATGGTGTAAAATCTTTTCCTCTTTCAAAGCTTCCTTAAGTTCATTAAAAGCTTTCTGACACTCTTCTGTCCAAACAGAGTTCACCTTAGGACTCAATAATTTGTTCAGACATGGGACATTAAAAGCTTGCCCTGGCACAAAATTCCGGTAAATATTACACATACCCAAAAATGATTTCAACTCTTTTCTATTTCTTGGGGATTGACACTCTTTGATTGCTTTCATTTTGTCTGGATCCATCTTAATACAAGTAATTGACAAAATCCTACGCAAAGACTTTATCTCTTTGCAAAAAATTCAAACTTTTTGAGTCTCAGGGTCATGCCCCCTTTCCTTAAGGCTTGAAACAACTCATTTAATAACAACAATGTTCTTCCCATAACTCAGTGGCAACTAATCGGTCATCCACATATATTGACAGTTTTGAACTCAGCTCTGGTCCTAATGTAAGTCGGCTGTTTAGGTTTTCTTATTGGTAACGCCACGTAACGCTCTGTATGAAAATCACTGGCTGTGCTGTGTGCAGTCTGTGGCTGCTTTGCATTGTTGTAATACTAGCCATTGTAGTGTTGGGCAGCTGGATGTTAGCAGCGCGTAGCGTTGCGCAGTTGGAGGTGAGCCGCCAGCAGTAGTGGATGTGGGGAGAGAAATGGCGGAGTTTTGAAATTTGTAAGACTGGATGTCATGAACTGCTATGTATATTATGATTTTTCAACACTATTAAGGTAAATACATTGTTTGTTCTCTATAAAAATATTTCATTTGCTAACTATGCCTATCAGTAGTTAGTGCCTTCCGTAGGCACTCTTCCCTCGCTCTATAACACCACAATTCAACATCCTCTCAATTTCTTTATTTACCGTCTCCCTCTGGGCAAATGGTATGGAATAAAGTTTTTTCGAAAAAGGTTCATGCGGTTTGATATCCAGCTTACATTCATAATTCTTTAGTCTTCCTGGCCTGTCAGAAAAAAATCCCTATTCATCCACAAAACTTCTCTCAGTTCTTCTTTCTGGCATTCATTTAACCCTTCAACTTTAGACATTTGGTTCTTCAATTCGTCCATAAATCCACTTGTATCCTCCTCACTATAATATAATATAATAATGGAATAGATGATAATAAAATGTTGAAATGCGTGGCTTTTTAAAATGTATTGAATTTATGAGATTAATTTTTCGGCATGAATGACAAGCACAATAAGCTGAGCTATGCCTGGAAATAAGTTCGTATTAGTTCATATTATTTTGCAGGGCGAAGTAATTTCTTTCTCCGCTGTAGATTTGTGCTTACCATTCTTTAGAATGCTACGTTTGGTCGCTGTGTTCACCTTTGAAGTCTTGACCGTGTTTCCATTAAGCTTATCGGATCTTCGTAATTTTCCAAAGTATACAGATGGGTTTCAGTTCTTGTAATTATTGTACTATTTGAAACAACAACTCACACGATCTTTCTGTTAATAAAACAATACTGTATTTTTCTAAACGGTGCACATATGAAATACATACTCCTCACTTATTCATAGCGACCCCAAAATGGCGGTCTACAATTACTCGCTAAAAATGGCGTGTTTCTCACTCGTTTACTAGCTGAGCGCGAATCCTTCCTTCCTCCTACTGGTACCAGAAAAAAATCCTCTGTTTTTTAACAACTGAAAGTCAAAAAATACATGACGGTATGCGTAGGCTCTATGATTGGCTACCGCTTCATCTTATCTCTTTGCCTTTAAAGAAGACGAAAACATAAAGGAAATGCAAAAGGTTTACCACATCACTCCTATACTCCAAGTTCAGCTTATCATCACCCAAATTAGTTTCTACAGGCATCATTTTCACTTTTAAATGCCCTAACAATCAGTTCTTATCTATCACCAATCCACCAAACTTCACACTGATCCTTGACCCATCACCCTCAAAATTAACAAATCTCTCTCCACAATTTACCTCTGCCTTGCACTCTGTCAACCAATCCGTGACCAATATAATACTGTTAACCCAGGTACTACAAAAAAATTATGCACTAAACCTATGCCCCCAATCTCAAATCCCAAAATTATTTGGTGTTTAATTTCCTAATCACAATTAGAAACGCCCATATGAACAAAAGAAAAAGAATAGAAATCTAAAGAAAATCACGAAAAAAAAGTTTTATATGCGTAATTAGCAATGCCTTCACAAATGGAATTATTCTTCAACCCCGCATTTCATTAAAAAAATTTGACTGCTCTGTAACGTACACGTAGGTTTCAATAAAATCCACGATCGTATCTTGGTATATGTAACAACCTCTTTAATTAACTAAAAACATCACCGGTTTAACTTAGTGAGCAGCGGTAGTCTTACTTTTATTCCGCAGGTAACTGTAAATTAAATGTGGCAGTATCACCCATAAATTCTTCCGGAGTATAGGAGTTCTAGGTTCCTCGTTGCCAGTAAATTTGCAGACTGTAACAATGATTGCTACCTTCGTTCTTAATCATATGTATACACAGAGCGAGGTGTTGCAGTGGTTAGCACACTGGATTCGTATTCGGGAGGATGACAGTTCAAACCTGCGTCCCGTATCCTGATTTAGGATTTCCGTGTTTTCCCTAAATAGCTTCAGGCAAATGTCGGGATGTTTCATTTGACAGGGCACGCCTGATTTCTTTCCCCATCCTTCCCTAATCTGATGGAACTGATGACTACATTGTTTGGTCTGTTCCCCTAAACTAACCACATAACCGACTTCTATACACAATTGAACCTTTCGTCTATAAGTTAAAAAACCATCTTCATGACTTAAACTTCACGCGCTATCTGTAGATGGTCTCAGTAGGAATAATTATATTCCTTATCTCCACAGGAAACTACGAAACATCCGTAGGGTTTCCGGCAGCTACATAGAGATTGAGCGCACATAACAATTGTGGAGTTTAATGTACGGTTAGAACGATGTTATTTCAAACATTTCCCAAAAATTAAATTTGAATTTACCAGAAAGTAAATTTGAGACCAGCGGGGATAAACTAGCGCGTTAGCAAGCCACTTCCATCTTTATTCGGCGAAAGTTACCGACCTGGGGTCGACTCCTCCCGGCAGGTTAACGACGATGACCTGTGCACCAGTAAGTCTGCACTTGGGTTTTAGGCGGTTCCCCACATCCTGCTACGTAAATTGCATACTGGTGCCCACGTCCCACCTCACTTACACGATTCCGAAACCATTCAAAACCGTTTTCACATTCTGACACAAAGACTAGCAGCCAGTAGGCGAGGTACGCAAAGGAAAAGAAGGGGGAGGAGGTAGGGTGGCCACAGGCAGGGAATCCGGGCACTGTCTACCACTAACATTTCCAATTGAAGACATAACATTATAACAGGCAAAGTAATATTTGATTCATTTGATTCATTGAAAAGGAGCTACAACCAAGAGATTAGATTCAACTTAACGCGCTTCATAATATGATGAACATAACGGATCCTATCAGTGACAGAGAGAAGGCGCCGGTGCATTTCCACGGCCTTCTTCATTCTAAACGTGCCTGGCAACCAGCGTTAAATTACATCAGTTTAATGTGCGAAAGTAATAGTTGCCACATTGTCGGGTGTTCATTACAATCGCGGGGAAAAAAATCAATTGCGACTTGAGGGTAAAGCATCTTGTGGAGCTAACACAATATCATCATATCAATTCTATAAGCTGAATTGCACTAAATGTACCAACACTGCAGCTGGTAACAAAAGGAAACTTGTGGTTTGGAATGAATGTTCTGTGGAAAAAACAAAAACCACACGATTACTTAGTGTCGTAGCGTCTTCTGCCCTATTTTATTGTATGTTACGTAACTAACAGGTTTCAGAAAATAATTTCTTATACCGTGTCAAAAAATTATATCTTATAAAAGCGCAAGAATCTAGTTTAGTGATATGTATACGACGATTTACAAGAATCAATTATTTTAGCAAGCCTTTCTTTACCAATCATCGAGCTCAGAATGGAGGAAAAGTACTTTAATGATTTCCAGATTGTTGCTGTACAAGACACCAGCACCATGAAGCTACACAGTAGTTTTAGGAGCACGAATTAAACCTCCTCACCTGGAATATTGCACATCAAAAGGACATTCAGTGACACTGAACAGTGGGAACATGTAAACACCCTAAAGAAAGGCAAAAGTTTTTGCGATTTCATTCATTCACAACTTCACGGTAGTGCAAAATATTTCACGATTGTCTGCTGCAAAGAAAAGGACATGCTTGTAACGGTACCATTTATATCACATCACCTTCGGCAGTTTTGTACAGATTTGTTTAATGATAATGCAAACTGCAACTGTTTTTGTTTTGTATTGTTCATCATACGTCTTAAGATATGGATATTTAGCTACATTTCTCAACCCTTATCCCTGTGGGCTTAAGCCATTTAGTCTGAATAAGGTAATGTGTAAGACACCTTCTGGTCTCAACTTATTAATTTCCTTTTTCTGGACGATTTACTATAATTTTCTCTTACCTTGAAGTATAGTTATTTCCTGGATGATGATTAATGTTTAGTATTATAAAAACTCTACTGATAATCACGTATGTCATACAATATTGTTTTTTGTTATATCTGAAAATATCACTTTCGATCCTTAGCACGTTTCAGATTAACATGTCGACCCTGAGAACACACTGACCTGGCCGGGAACAGGATAAGGAACAAAAAGTAAATTTACATTTACTAAAAAGTATTGGACGGGAAACGAAAATTAGCATCCGCTTTTAATGAAGCCTTTATCGAGATCCCTCTTGAAACACCGATGCATCGTTTGGCCGCTGTTCCCCGAGAATAGGCACTATGCGCCGTAAAAGCAACTAGCGATATTTTAGCCAAAGGCACCAAGTAATCATTCTCAAGTAATCATTTCTTAGGTAACTTCCAGTGTATATCGTCTGCTGAAATTTGGATCGTGTATTCCCATTGGCGTTTACTGCTAATAGCAATTTGAGACGGGCTCCGTCGTATATCAGAGCATTCCCTTGTAAAATGTTGGCCCCCGGCAAATATGATGCGGTCACAAAGCTAAAAAATAAGCAAAGCCCACGATTCGTTTCGCTAGTGAGGTTTCCAGAACCGAAGCGTCCCGAGCGTGTCAAGCGCGTCCCGGCTAACGAAGTCAGAAAAGCCGTCCCGACGCTTCAGATGTCTCTATCCTTTATGGCCGTAGCAGCCTGGCGCCGTTAACGACAGGCGGGGTCTTGTGATGGGCAACATCGCGAACAGACGCCGAGCGCCCTTTGGGCCCCTGGCGGATGTTTTGCTAACAAGCGGATGCAGCTGCGCACCCCTGTTGCGCCAGAAGCTCGCCGGGGGGAGGGAGAGCCACCCGAGGGATCCGCACGCCGGCAAAGGGGGCGCTGCAGGTCGGGGGTGCCGGTAAAGTCTCGTCTCGCTGACGGAACTCTAATCCGGCGGAATAACTCACCATTACTGGCTACCTCTCTACCGTGACACAAATGCTCTGCGATGGCGGAAAATAAGGAATATATTATGTTACCCAGAAAAGGAAGCTGAAGATCTGTTGGATGACGATCAGTATCGCCCTAGAACAAGAGCGGCAGTTTTCACACTGCGACTGACAAGAAAAGCAAGATAATTTTAAAAGTAGGGCAACCACAGTTGAAGTAATTACACGTGATTGATTGACCATTGACACATCATAACACAGACGTTTATGTACAGGTGTTAAAACTTTTAAAATAGAAAACTGAATGAAAAGTCCAATAGCTTTATTTATTGAAATCCTTAGAGACTCACTCAACTGGTTTCGATACTTTTCAAGATGTCTTTGACACTATGTCATAATTATGGTACAGGATGCTGTTACAGAATGCTATAGTTGCTACAGTTGGCATTACTAGGCAAAGTTTTCGCTTTCTTCAGTTGGTAAAACTTACGTCAATGATAACTGTCCAGTCTGTGCTAGGCCCGCTAAGGACTGCCTGTCGCTTGCCCGATTAAATACGTTCCTGTGGGTCTAAGTCAACCAACGGACGTTGGCCCTAGTAAATGTTAATCATGCGGAAACCGACACTAGTATATGTTTTTCACGAACGTAATAGTAAACGTGGAGGCTGGCAACACCAGCCACCAGGTATCCGGATGGCAGCCAACGCACATGCTCCAGTAACACTAGACACGGCTTCTGGACCCAACATTTTTCTGGATAACATCTACAAGGGGAAATGTCCATTGTTTGACAAATACCCACGGGGACATACTTAATTGGCCAAGTGACCGTGACCCTAGCTCAGACTGGAGACACGTCACTTATTATAGTATTACCAATTTCAAAAGGCTGAGAACTTTGCCTAGCCATACCAACTATTACTCTACAGATTTCTGTAATAGCTCAATTAAACACATGACATAGTTTTTTATACATCAGAACATAAATGTTGCGAAACCGGTTGTGTGAGTCGCTAATCGACTTAAATAAATACAGCTATTATTGGCTATTTTCTGTCATATTTCTAAATTAAAAACCTTAAGGGGATAGGACGTGAAAGAGGCTGACTTGGAGCAGGAGAGGCACGACAGGACATTTTAATTTCCACTGTGTAAGTATTGGAACAAGGCCAGTACCATTCCAAAATACCATTATCCATGATGGAGGCCATGACGTCACCCCCCCCCCCCCCCCCGGCACGTGTTGACTCTCTAGTCTTTATTACCGTAGCGGGTTGTGACATAGAGAGAGAGAGATAGCGCCATCTCTCTCTATGTCACAACCCCGCGCTAACATACACGCGCTAGGCAGGACCTATACAAATCAGTGCCCGGCCCACCTCACTCTCACACTGCTCGTATACTTCGTTCGTCCAGTACTTGTCACGTCTTCGTAATTAAACGTGCAAAAAATGAAGCGTTCAAGTGTAACTGCACTCACTAAGGATACGATATTACTTATTGCCTAATCCAATTCCTCTTACGTCATCACGTACAATACATTACAATTATTTTACAGAAATACATTTCTTAAACAAAATTTTCAAAACAACATTATAAAAACAATCATGATGATCTGTTCCTGTGGATAAAATAAACGTTTATTAATTTAGTCATCCCATCACCACATGGTCTCTAACTACTAATTTCTCTATTTCTACTTTCTACAGTTGACGTCAACATGCTACTACTACTACATGCCGTGACCTTTTATAGTAAACTCCTTTCCCTGGCGTCGCTCAGTTGCTGCTATTATCTGCGAACAATTAAAAACATTTGTTGCACATTATTGTAGGTTACTGTAACTCCGAATTTCTCCGATACCCCTTTGATGTTACGCTTGTTTGACTGGTTATGGCATTGGTCTTCCGCTCCTAGTCTGCTTCTGTCTGTAACGGTAGGCTCAATTCAACGTCATGCTTATCTGTTGAACAAAACAAGAGTTAGTTTTGCACGTTACAGCAAGTAAAAATCAGTGATAGTGGTCAAGGTTCATGGCTGGACTTGAGAGCATCTATCTTTTGTGGTGACCTTCATTATCATCCTTTAAACGGAGTGGCGTGTTGTTTTAGCGTCTCTGCTTAACTCAAATAGTTAAGCCCAGACTCGGCTAGCGTCTCTACAACACTCCTACGGCCCAAATCATCAATAAGCTCTGTCGATCACGCTATTGCGTGCGACCAACCACCTGATTTACGTCTTTCTATGAAGGCTCAAAACTCGCCTTTTCACACAACATCCTCATCGCACCCATTACGAATTATCCATGTTTGGTGCGTCCCTATCGCCTAATTTCGATTGACTAGCCACCGGATAGTCGTTTTGATCACCGTACTCACACTATCAACACAATTGAGATAACAGGTGCGTCTCGAACACTACTGCGTCGGACAGACCACCTCATAATTATCACCCGAAACACCCACAATCGCCATACGCCGATAACGCAACGGGTGGGTCCTGAACACTACCGCGTCGGACATCATAACCTGCACTATCCTCAAGAAACGCAACACATTCGGTGGGACGCAATATCCACCTACCACATCACAACACGCTCAACACACCCCAAATCCATCCACCACAGATCCAGATTTTATCCTGAAAGCTCTCCTGTCCAATAGCCTTGCCATAAAATTTTGTATAGGAAGTTATCTACATAAGATAACCCCTTCTATAATTAATCTAATACTTCTAAATATTGTTTGTGTCATAGCTGAAGCAAATTTTCTATACTAAGCGACCCAGTGGCCCCCATACAACAAAATTTAACATCAAACACATAATATACACGCAATCCATACCAAAATAAGACAAGCACATGAAAATAGGAAAATAAATACACACAACATAAAACAAATAATCACAAAACAAAAATAAAACACTGCCTATACTAATACAAATAAACATCGCCAACAAATCACAAAAATCTAATCTAATTATACACTACTTTGTTCCCGGCCGCGTTCTTCCGCTGCCGAGTGTGCCGCCCTAGTCATTCTTGTCTGTTTTGCGTAGTTTGCGTACGGCAACTGTTAGCCGGACGTATTTTGATTATTTGTGTAGGTTCTGGATTGAGGTCTTCACTCGCTCTCCAGTTCTGCACTGGTTGATCCCTTCCATTTTTATTGGCTAGTTTCAAGTTATTATTACCCTGGTTCCACCTACGTTCCTGTGGCGGATAATGTTTGTCCTCTATTATCGCGCCACTGTGGGTTGTTTCCCCTATTGTTACCGTTACCGGCATAGGTATTTCTCATCTGGTTTCTGTTTCTCTCTATATTCGCGTCTTGGCCTTCCTCATGCGGTCCCCTTTGCTTCTTCTTCTCACACACCTGCTGGTCGTTATAGGCAAACTCCAGTTCCCTAGGAATGCCCTTCAATGCTTCTACTTCATTTTCGCATCTGCCAGCTAGCGTCTGCTGATATGTAAGTGGCAACTTCATATAGCATACGCGTATAATCTCCCCAAGGCTGCACGGTTCTTCCAGGTACTGATTCTTTTTCAGCATGTTCTATAAAAATTTCACAACACATCAGAAACCTGAGCTCTCCAAGTCACGTGTCATGATAATTTCTTGTTCAATTCTGTTTTGGGTCTCCTTTGACCAATATCTGCTCATAAAAGCGTCGCGGAACTCTTGGTATGTTCTGCAACCTTTAGCAACTCTACGCATACTTTCCGCTGATGCACCTTCCAAGTGCGCACACACAAAGTCAATTTTGTACATTAACGGCCACTGTGGTGGTAACGTTAGATCAAACTGTCCAGTGAACGTTTTTGGATGTAACGTATTATTATCATCCATATAGTGCTGGAACTTGTGTACCGACAGAAAGTGTTTGTAATCAAACTGCCTAGTTTCATCTTTATGCTGTGGCGTTTCGATGTTTTCATAAACTACCTCCGTGTGCGCCTCCTGGATATCCTGTGGCTCTTGCAAGTGCGAGGTGGATCGCCTAAACGGGTAGCAATTGCTTGCGCCAGTTGTTCTGCTACTGAACTCCGCCTCCGGCAAATCACTTACTACACGCGGTACCTCCGTACGTGTGCCTCGCGGTTCATAGCTGCCATGACGTTCTAACGGTCTGGTTTCCAGCATGCATGCTTCATTATCACGTCGGTTCACAACTCCTGTGACAGATACTGTGTCCCGTTGACGTACTTCCGAGGTTACCTCTTCCGTGGATACTGTCTGAATATCGGCTCCAGTTTTTCCTGTATTTGTAGAAGTTCTGTCGACTGACAGTGCCTCTACCCTGCTCTCGATTTGTCGTTTAAATTCGGCAAATTCTGCCATCAGTGGTGCCTCTCCGGCTTCCTCCTTCCTGCTCGACACGGTTTCTTCAATCTTTTTCACTCGTGTCTGCAGAATATTTATAACAGTTTTGCCGACCTTGGTCTTGTTCTCTATGTCCTCCTTTGTTTCTCTCGATATTCTCTTGGCTCCCCGCGCCATTAATTTCGCCTCATTGGCGGTTCTTTTCGCTTCGGCTATCTCTCGCTCTAACTTCATCCTTCACACCGCATGTTTCACGCTTTATGATGGCAAGCTGTGCCCGGGTTTCCTTTCTACACTCCTGTATGCCGCTGTGTGTTTCTTCTTTCCAGACTAGCTTGCCTCTCCTTTCTACATGTTTAAATTCTTTCCTGCAACACTTTCGTACTAGCGTCTATCTTCTGCATCATACGCTCCAAGAATCCAGCGATGCCTGAACCGTCTACCGCCAAGTCTCCCCTTTCCGCATGATAACTACTGTCATGACTTGCAGGTGATCCCCTGCTCATTCTTCCGTCTCCTGTCGAGTAAGGTCCAAACCCTGCTCGGTACGACAGTGTCGGACTGCAGTCTTCGACATCTCCACAGCAACAAAGTTTTCATTGAAGATGGTGGCACGCTTAAAATTTGGCCTGGCTATACATTTTCTCACGCCATAACGCCCTTCCCATGCGCTTCTAATAACAATATCACGTTCATTTCTTACATTTTGCATAGTTTTCCCGAAAATGGAATTATTCATTAATTTATAAAAGTCTTTTTCAAAATCATTACTCGCGACCGCCCTCTTTTCAGTATTTAGTTCAATATACTCCTTCAACCAGGGGGATTGCTTGAAGGAGATTGCCCGGGTGATTTTAATGAGCTCCATTCCTAATCTGAGGCACTGCTGGAAGTTACGATAATGAATAATATACCTCTGCTTATCCCCAACAGTGGCCAGCAGTTTAGGGCTGGTGCTTCCTCGTGGAATTTGCTGCTCTGAACATAACGGCAAGTCGCTTGTCTCTCCATGCAAATTATTAGGGTACGCGATGTCTGCCTCAAGCACATACCCTACATCAGAATCGGCCGCAAGACCCATTATCTGTCCACCTATTCCCTTCAATTCGTCTTCAGGCACCCATTGGAACCCGGCAACCGACAGCGGTTGCTTCATAGCATGCCCATATAAATTGTTAACATCTAAGTACAAAATGTAACTAGAATCAAGGGATGCGTTGTACTCGACACCCATCCGCGGGTTATTTGCCTTGGCGTGCCTGTGAACACATTGACAAAGTCCGCCGCGGATCCCTCGCTCAAAAATAGAAGCATCGAAGCATCAGTCAAAAGTTCAATGTTGCAATCCGTTTTTTTGAGCATAGCGTCCTAGGACAACCCAGGTGCCGTGTAATAAAAGGCAGGGTCCAGAGAGTACGTGGTCATACATACACTCCGGAACTTTTCGAAAACATCTGCAAGCAAACGAATGTCCGTGTCCATGTATAACCTTGCATATTCTCCCAAATTGGGGATGTTGAATTCCTGCCAGACATTAACGGCATGCTCATAATCTGTGATAGTTATGGTATCGCCTGTGAGAGTACTGGTAAAAGAAGTTATTTCGGGAAGCCTTGTTTCGTTGAGTTTTGCCATACTATCAAGATACTCGTACGGGAAAACTCCTTTCCTCGTCGCAAGTTGAAACTTTTCCTCATCGGTAAATACAGATCGAGTGATATGCATATCATTCCGAGGTAAAGTCTCAACCAGTTTCTGGAGCGAAGTCTGCATAAATCGTAGAGAGTCAAGGAAGCGGAGCGTAATTTTCGGCGTCATTCGTTTTGAAAAAGAAATGTACTTTTCAACACTTTCAGGCAGGATACTGAGCTGATCATTCTTCATACCGAACTTAGTCAAGTGCTCAACGAGAAAATGAGCGTCATACCCGCTCAGATTATGAAAAAAGACGGGTATGTGTGTAGGTAACTGATACTTCAAGTTGCATGCTTTGTGGGCTGCACCGCGGAACTTACCCGTAAGATGACAATGGTCTCTACGAGGAGTCTCCGCTTTTCTATCTAAGGCCAGCCCGCAAATATGACAATTAACAGCCTTTTCATACAAGTCATTATTTTCCTTTGATTTGGTCATGGGAATATTGATGCTGTAGAGCTTGTGAACTTGCCATGAAAGTTTTTCAAGCTCAATGAGAAGCCAAACCGCCGGATCGTCCCTACATAAGACTGATAGCTATTAAGTTTACAATCATACGCGCATACAACTTGGAACGCCGCCGCATAAGGTACGTGTTTTTGTGTGAAGGTTGTGTGTGAGGCTAAGGGGTTCCCTTCACAACGAGTAATAGGAGCCAGCAAGCATTCAAAATCGGCGTACACAACAATAGGACAACGCTGCTGGTGGTGAGCATTTTTAAATTTAATGAAGTTATTTTCCTCAGCGGGCATAACAACACGTACCGGGTCCATGCATGCACAATCTAATAGATGTGGCGCTAATAACTCTTGAGATGAAAAATAATTCAAACACCTTATACAAATATGTTGTTTATGTTCATTTTTACTTAACTGGGAGGAAATGAGTCGGGACATGTCTTTGATCCAGACGTAGTGATAATTATCACGTTCGGAGAAGAGCAGCATGTTGACATGCAACTCTCGCTCACCTGCAAATTTTGAGAAATGGAGGGGGCCTACTACTGTATGCTTGTTCTGCTCATCTGACTTGCTTCTCTTCTTCAGGCCATAAACGTGGACCGATATGGCGGTATTCTGAGCCTCAAACTTAGGTATGTCCTGGATTCTTAAAGGGAACTCTATTCCGTCAAAGTTATACTATCTCTTAATATCTTTGACTTTGTAACTGCTGGGACGCTCGGGACGATGGTTGTAATTGTAATTTCTCTCGCAAGCCAGGACTGACCATGCAAAACACGCATTATCATAGTTATTTTGAACATTACAGGCTGTGGCGTCGACTAACGATGCACCCGTCCGCCGTCGCCACAGCCTGGCCCTTCAAGCCGGCTGTCACCTCCTACTCCTCCGGAAGCAGCAGCTCGCCGCCGCCGCCGCCCACGCAAGGTATGCGTTCGGAGACGTATACCTCTCCCCGCAAATGATGATGATTACGATCCCTCATCACCAGCCCCTTCATCTATCGGGTGGACTCCTAGTTGTAGCAATAGTAATAATAGTATTTTCCCTATGGCTAGCGGTAGTTCTCTCCCCCGTCCTATCGATAATGAATTCGATCAGAATGACGGCGTAATGACTCCCTTAGAATACTCCAGTTGCTAGAGCGTTTGAGGGGCGAATCTCTTTCACCAGAATTGAGAATCCAGGCGGGAGGTATCGCGATCCTGTAAGGTTTTTGGAGGCGTGCCTCCCCGTCTTGGAGACCGAGCTCCTCAAACTCTTAGATGATCCGGAATTTAACGCCATTAAATGCAGTGCGGTATTATGCTGTGAACTGAGTCACCCCCCTAAACATCAAGGTGACGCGGAGACGGCTACTCTGCATTATATATGGGGTGACAATGGCGTTATTTCTCGGAGCACATCGATTTTGCATGGTGAGACCTGGCTTGCGAGAGAAATTACAATTACAACCATCGTCCCGAGCGTCCCAGCAGTTACAAAGTCAAAGATATTAAGAGATAGTATAACTTTGACGGAATAGAGTTCCCTTTAAGAATCCAGGACATACCTAAGTTTGAGGCTCAGAATACCGCCATATCGGTCCACGTTTATGGCCTGAAGAAGAGAAGCAAGTCAGATGAGCAGAACAAGCATACAGTAGTAGGCCCCCTCCATTTCTCAAAATTTGCAGGTGAGCGAGAGTTGCATGTCAACATGCTGCTCTTCTCCGAACGTGATAATTATCACTACGTCTGGATCAAAGACATGTCCCGACTCATTTCCTCCCAGTTAAGTAAAAATGAACATAAACAACATATTTGTATAAGGTGTTTGAATTATTTTTCATCTCAAGAGTTATTAGCGCCACATCTATTAGATTGTGCATGCATGGACCCGGTACGTGTTGTTATGCCCGCTGAGGAAAATAACTTCATTAAATTTAAAAATGCTCACCACCAGCAGCGTTGTCCTATTGTTGTGTACGCCGATTTTGAATGCTTGCTGGCTCCTATTACTCGTTGTGAAGGGAACCCCTTAGCCTCACACACAACCTTCACACAAAAACACGTACCTTATGCGGCGGCGTTCCAAGTTGTATGCGCGTATGATTGTAAACTTAATAGCTATCAGTCTTATGTAGGGACGATCCGGCGGTTTGGCTTCTCATTGAGCTTGAAAAACTTTCATGGCAAGTTCACAAGCTCTACAGCATCAATATTCCCATGACCAAATCAAAGGAAAATAATGACTTGTATGAAAAGGCTGTTAATTGTCATATTTGCGGGCTGGCCTTAGATAGAAAAGCGGAGACTCCTCGTAGAGACCATTGTCATCTTACGGGTAAGTTCCGCGGTGCAGCCCACAAAGCATGCAACTTGAAGTATCAGTTACCTACACACATACCCGTCTTTTTTCATAATCTGAGCGGGTATGACGCTCATTTTCTCGTTGAGCACTTGACTAAGTTCGGTATGAAGAATGATCAGCTCAGTATCCTGCCTGAAAGTGTTGAAAAGTACATTTCTTTTTCAAAACGAATGACGCCGAAAATTACGCTCCGCTTCCTTGACTCTCTACGATTTATGCAGACTTCGCTCCAGAAACTGGTTGAGACTTTACCTCGGAATGATATGCATATCACTCGATCTGTATTTACCGATGAGGAAAAGTTTCAACTTGCGACGAGGAAAGGAGTTTTCCCGTACGAGTATCTTGATAGTATGGCAAAACTCAACGAAACAAGGCTTCCCGAAATAACTTCTTTTACCAGTACTCTCACAGGCGATACCATAACTATCACAGATTATGAGCATGCCGTTAATGTCTGGCAGGAATTCAACATCCCCAATTTGGGAGAATATGCAAGGTTATACATGGACACGGACATTCGTTTGCTTGCAGATGTTTTCGAAAAGTTCCGGAGTGTATGTATGACCACGTACTCTCTGGACCCTGCCTTTTATTACACGGCACCTGGGTTGTCCTAGGACGCTATGCTCAAAAAAACGGATTGCAACATTGAACTTTTGACTGATGCTTCGATGCTTCTATTTTTGAGCGAGGGATCCGCGGCGGACTTTGTCAATGTGTTCACAGGCACGCCAAGGCAAATAACCCGCGGATGGGTGTCGAGTACAACGCATCCCTTGATTCTAGTTACATTTTGTACTTAGATGTTAACAATTTATATGGGCATGCTATGAAGCAACCGCTGTCGGTTGCCGGGTTCCAATGGGTGCCTGAAGACGAATTGAAGGGAATAGGTGGACAGATAATGGGTCTTGCGGCCGATTCTGATGTAGGGTATGTGCTTGAGGCAGACATCGCGTACCCTAATAATTTGCATGGAGAGACAAGCGACTTGCCGTTATGTTCAGAGCAGCAAATTCCACGAGGAAGCACCAGCCCTAAACTGCTGGCCACTGTTGGGGATAAGCAGAGGTATATTATTCATTATCGTAACTTCCAGCAGTGCCTCAGATTAGGAATGGAGCTCATTAAAATCACCCGGGCAATCTCCTTCAAGCAATCCCCCTGGTTGAAGGAGTATATTGAACTAAATACTGAAAAGAGGGCGGTCGCGAGTAATGATTTTGAAAAAGACTTTTATAAATTAATGAATAATTCCATTTTCGGGAAAACTATGCAAAATGTAAGAAATGAACGTGATATTGTTATTAGAAGCGCATGGGAAGGGCGTTATGGCGTGAGAAAATGTATAGCCAGGCCAAATTTTAAGCGTGCCACCATCTTCAATGAAAACTTTGTTGCTGTGGAGATGTCGAAGACTGCAGTCCGACACTGTCGTACCGAGCAGGGTTTGGACCTTACTCGACAGGAGACGGAAGAATGAGCAGGGGATCACCTGCAAGTCATGACAGTAGTTATCATGCGGAAAGGGGAGACTTGGCGGTAGACGGTTCAGGCATCGCTGGATTCTTGGAGCGTATGATGCAGAAGATAGACGCTAGTACGAAAGTGTTGCAGGAAAGAATTTAAAAGTGTAGAAAGGAGAGGCAAGCTAGTCTGGAAAGAAGAAACACACAGCAGCATACAGGAGTGTAGAAAGGAAACCCGGGCACTGCTTGCCATCATAAAGCGTCAAACATGCGGTGTGAAGGATGATGTTAGAGCGAGAGATATCCGAAGCGAAAAGAACCGCCAATGAGGCGAAATTAATTGCGCGGGGAGCCAAGAGAATATCGAGAGAAACGAAGGAGGACATAGAGAACAAGACCAAGGTCGGCAAAACTGTTATAAATATGCTGCAGACACGAGTGAAAAAGATTGAAGAAACCGTGTCGAGCAGGAAGGAGGAAGCCGGAGAGGCACCACTGATGGCAGAATTTGCCGAATTTAAACGACAAATCGAGAGCAGGGTAGAGGCACTGTCAGTCGACAGAACTTCTACAAATACAGGAAAAACTGGAGCCGATATTCAGACAGTATCCACGGAAGAGGTAACCTCGGAAGTACGTCAACGGGACACAGTATCTGTCACAGGAGTTGTGAACCGACGTGATAATGAAGCATGCATGCTGGAAACCAGACCGTTAGAACGTCATGGCAGCTATGAACCGCGAGGCACACGTACGGAGGTACCGCGTGTAGTAAGTGATTTGCCGGAGGCGGAGTTCAGTAGCAGAACAACTGGCGCAAGCAATTGCTACCCGTTTAGGCGATCCACCTCGCACTTGCAAGAGCCACAGGATATCCAGGAGGCGCACACGGAGGTAGTTTATGAAAACATCGAAACGCCACAGCATAAAGATGAAACTAGGCAGTTTGATTATAAACACTTTCTGTCGGTACACAAGTTCCAGCACTATATGGATGATAATAATACGTTACATCCAAAAACGTTCATTGGACAGTTTGATCTAACGTTACCACCACAGTGGCCGTTAATGTACAAAATTGACTTTGTGTGTGCGCACTTGGAAGGTGCATCAGCGGAAAGTATGCGTAGAGTTGCTAAAGGTTGCAGAACATACCAAGAGTTCCGCGACGCTTTTATGAGCAGATATTGGTCAAAGGAGACCCAAAACAGAATTGAACAAGAAATTATCATGACACGCGACTTGGAGAGCTCAGGTTTCTGATGTGTTGTGAAATTTTTATAGAACATGCTGAAAAAGAATCAGTACCTGGAAGAACCGTGCAGCCTTGGGGAGATTATACGCGTATGCTATATGAAGTTGCCACTTACATATCAGCAGACGCTAGCTGGCAGATGCGGAAATGAAGTAGAAGCATTTAAGGGCATTCTTAGGGAACTGGAGTTTGCCTATAACGACCAGCAGGTGTGTGAGAAGAAGAAGCAAAGGGGACCGCATGAGGAAGGCCAAGACGCGAATATAGAGAGAAACAGAAACCAGATGAGGAATACCTATGCCGGTAACGGTAACAATAGGGGAAACAACCCACAGTGGCGCGATAATAGAGGACAAACATTATCCGCCACAGGAACGTAGGTGGAACCAGGGTAATAATAACTGGAAACTAGCCAATAAAAATGGATGGGATCAACCAGTGCAGAACTGGAGAGCGAGTGAAGACCTCAATCCAGAACCTACACAAATAATCAAAATACGTCCGGCTAACACTTGCCGTACGCAAACTGCGCAAAACAGACAAGAATGACTAGGGCGGCACACTCGGCAGCGGAAGAACGCGGCCGGGAACAAAGTAGTGTATAATTAGATTAGATTTTTGTGATTTGTTGGCGATGTTTATTTGTATTAGTATAGGCAGTGTTTTATTTTTGTTTTGTGATTATTTGTTTTATGTTGTGTGTATTTATTTTCCTATTTTCATGTGCTTGTCTTATTTTGGTATGGTTTGTGTGTATATTATGTGTTTGATGTTAAATTTTGTTGTATGGGGGCCACTGGGTCGCTTAGTATAGAAAATTTGCTTCAGCTATGACACAAACCATATTTAGAAGTATTAGATTAATTATAGAAGGGGTTATCTTATGTAGATAACTTCCTATACAAAATTTTATGGCAAGGCTATTGGACAGGAGAGCTTTCAGGATAAAATCTGGATCTGTGGTGGATGGATTTGGGGTGTGTTGAGCGTGTTGTGATGTGGTAGGTGGATATTGCGTCCCACCGAATGTGTTGCGTTTCTTGAGACGAGTGCAGGGTATGATGTCCGACGCGGTAGTGTTCAGGACCCACCCGTTGCGTTATCGGCGTATGGCGATTGTGGGTGTTTCGGGTGATAATTATGAGGCGGTCTGTCCGACGCAGTAGTGTTCGAGACGCACCTGTTATCTCAATTGTGTTGATAGTGTGAGTACGGTGATCAAAACGACTATCCGGTGGCCAGTCAATCGAAATTAGGCGATAGGGACGCACCAAACATGGATAATTCGTAATGGGTGCGATGAGGATGTTGTGTGAAAAGGCGAGTTTTGAGCCTTCATAGAAAGACGTAAATCAGGCGGTTGGTCGCACGCAATAGCGTGATCGACAGAGCTTATTGATGATTTGGGCCGTAGGAGTGTTGTAGAGACGCTAGCCGAGTCTGGGCTTAACTATTTGAGTTAAGCAGAGACGCTAAAACAACACGCCACTCCGTTTAAAGGATGATAATGAAGGTCACCACAAAAGATAGATGCTCTCAAGTCCAGCCATGAACCTTGACCACTATCACTGATTTTTACTTGCTGTAACGTGCAAAACTAACTCTTGTTTTGTTCCACAGATAAGCATGACGTTGAATTGAGCCTACTGTTAGAGACAGAAGCAGACTAGGGGCGGAAGACCAGTGCCATAACTAGTCAAACAAGCGTAACATCAAAGGGGTATCGGAGCAATTCGGAGTTACAGTAACCTACAATAATGTGCAACAAATGTTTTTAATTGTTCGCAGATAATAGCAGCAACTGAGCGACGCCAGGGAAAGGAGTTTACTATAAAAGGTCACGGCATGTAGTAGTAGTAGCATGTTGACGTCAACTGTAGAAAGTAGAAATAGAGAAATTAGTAGTTAGAGACCATGTGGTGATGGGATGACTAAATTAATAAACGTTTATTTTATCCACAGGAACAGATCATCATGATTGTTTTTATAATGTTGTTTTGAAAATTTTGTTTAAGAAATGTATTTCTGTAAAATAATTGTAATGTATTGTACGTGATGACGTAAGAGGAATTGGATTAGGCAATAAGTAATATCGTATCCTTAGTGAGTGCAGTTACACTTGAACGCTTCATTTTTTGCACGTTTAATTACGAAGACGTGACAAGTACTGGACGAACGAAGTATACGAGCAGTGTGAGAGTGAGGTGGGCCGGGCACTGATTTGTATAGGTCCTGCCTAGCGCGTGTATGTATGCGCGGGGTTGTGACATAGACAGAGATGGCGCTAACTCTCTCTCTCTATGTCACAACCCGCTACGGTAATAAAGACTAGAGAGTCAACACGTGCCGGATACACTGCGTGCGACCTTGTCGACTAACGATGCTTTGGAATGGTGACGGTGTTATGAAAACATTTCATGTATAGCGCGTATACGTAGGCGTGGGGGGGGGGGGGGCGGGTGTGACGTCATGGCCTCCATCATGGATAACGGTATTTTGGAATGGTACTGGCCCTGTTCCAATACTTGTGTATTCTTTTGCAAATAAGTTCATACAACTTTGTCAGCATGACCAGGAACGATTCAGGATTCACACTCATAGCAGTGGAAGTTCAAAACCTAACTGTGGTGTGCGTACTGTAAGACCTTCGGTACACACACCATCAGATTATTTTACTTTTCGCTGTAACGAAATAGGCGAGTGTTAGCAGTACGTCTCGTGGTCTTATCGTGGCATGTTTATCTTCTGCCGTTAGGTCAGACGATAGAAGGGCCACTTGCACGCTTGGAGTAGCAGATTCATGGTGACCAACTTCAAACAGAACTTGATTAATTTTCACACACATTTATTAAAATAATAACAAGCACAAAAATAACTTAACTTGGTTCTGGATGCTATTTACAATTGACAATCAGAAGTTCCTTTGGTCTTGGTACGTTAATCTTATTCCCACATATCTCTGATACTTGACAAAGTGTCCATTCATTTATCTTCATGTCTTCATGGCTATGTACAGGAATATGGCAATCTTATTAGGCGTAGACTGAAACTTGACGATAGACTGGTACAGACAAATGCAGACTAATGCAGACTAATGCAGAATGACTAATCGGAGGTCTGTACACTCGTTATAATACCTCGGGCGTTCAGGTACCACTGCGTGAGTGTGATCCGCGAGGAGAAAAGGTTCTAAGTTAGCAGCAATCTCATTGGCTGCGTTACATATTAATACGCGGATCGGCGAGAGCAGAATTTGGTCCATCTCTAAGACACCGCCATCTCGTAGTGCGGAGACGGACAAGCGTTGCGACTGCGGTGTTGTGCTTAGCGGGGCGCGCTCTATTGGGAAAGTTGCGTACGCGCTGACTACGCGGAACTATGTACATAACACTAACAAAATAATTTTTTTACACATGTAATTCGGTCAATTTTTCTCTTTCTATTGGCTGCATTGTTGCTATAGGTATACTTTTCTTCATAAGTAACAGAGATTCTTAGGTAATTTTGCACAGCGTACAAACCATACTTACAAGTGGAGGATACTCTAGAATTTATATAATTTATGAAAAAACGAATGAATGGTTTCCTTTTAAACTTCATATTTGGAAAAAACTCTAATTTAATGATTAATCATCTCAGTGTTAATACAGTTTTTAATAGAAACTTCATGGCTGATTAGAGCTCTGTGCCAGACCGACATTCGAACTCGGGATCTTTGCCTTTCGCGTGCAAGTGCTCTACCATCTGAGCTACCCAAGCACGACTCACGGGAAGCATACCAACTTTGAACGTAATAGGATACTTATTTTGGACGTTTGTGTACCTAAGTACAGAAATTTGTGTTTTGCAGAAAATGCCCATCAAAATTTCTGCTTGAATTTGGCATTCTTTTAGAACTGTCCAGCACTGTCAGCTGGTTCTTTTTCATTTTCTCAATCAGATTTCTTCCAATTCAAATTCGTATGATGCACTCTTATTGATTTTATCACCTCCAAAAATCATTTATTTGCTTTTACTACACACTCTCTGTCTATCGTGTACAAAGCATTGATACAGTTAACTCCGCGCTCAATTCTCATTTTCTCTAAAACATATTTCCTGCTTTGCATATCATCAATAAAACATGAACTGCATTATGAACACCAAAAGCAAGTGCATCTTTCCCACAAAAATGGTTTTTGATAATCTTGCCCATACACATTGATTAAAACTTTCGCTTGGATGTTGTGTGACACCATGAAGACATTTCTTCAAAAAGTTTTCATTTGCAAGGTCCCAGACTATTGGTTTGATGGCCTCCATTACAGCAGTTAGTAGAGAACTCCTGTGATGATATTCTTCATCACCAGCAATTGACCTTTGGTAGCCACATCAATATTCACTTTCTTTTGGGCTCAAGTTTTGGATAGAGTAACTGTCTGTGGATATTTTGTGGATGTAAGAGGCCCAAACTGCTTGCTTCATATTTTTCAAGTGTCCTGTGTTCCATATTATTGCCAAGCCATAATATGTCTGTAGCTTCTCAATTTCGGCATCCGTCAGTTTCCCTCTGTAACGCCGGAAATGCATATCCTCCTACTTCCATCTATTGTACTATAATTTTTTTCCTTATTTTTGTTACTTGAAGTCTTTGTATATTGTAATTGGTTTACTATTTGTATATATATATATATATATATATATATATATATATATATATATATATATATGCATTTATGTCGATGTATAGTTGGTTTGTTTTGTGAATATTATTTGTATTTTTACGCTGGGTCTTGCCTAGGGAAAACTGCTATCGAACGATTACATCGATAGGTCGTGTGAAGAATCAAAGTGTGTAGGATCTTTGGTAGTGTTAACTCGGCCGCGTGGAGCGCGGGCTGAGCATAGAGAGTCTGGCTGGAGTAGCGAGTGGAGCAGGTGTGTGGTGTGAAGCTCCCGCGAGTTGCCGCGCTTTCGGGGTTTCGCAGCATGTAATTGCGCTTGACTTGCGATGATAGTTTCTGACATGGTGTCGCGGATGGGAAGCATTAGCTGGCGCACATCAAGAGCCCGTTTCGTCTGGTGACCGTGTCGAGAAGAAGGCGCGCCAACATCCAGCTTCTGCAACAGCGACGGCCGACAATGAGTGACTGTCGCCACATCATCGATCGACGGCTTCAAACCTTCAATCAACCAACAAGGAAGACTGGAAGCACGTAAAGTTTTAGAACTGTATGGCAGACATCAGCTTTTCAAACTTTTAAAATTGTTGCATCACAAAATTACAGCTACTTAGCATGAACCTTTGTTGCTCATTGTCCCAGTTGCATTACCAAGCAGGGTCCCTTCCTTTTCCGAAATGAACCCGAGTGTCGTTGAAATTCAAACGTCAGCCTAATTCCATTTCACTGCTTTAATTTCAAAGTTCAGTTAAAGTATTCATAGCTGGCTACAATACTTAGATTACACAAGCACAAATTAAGAGTGCTAGTTTTGTTAACATATTTTAGCTTACCTGTGACTGCAGCTCAGCTTGGTACGTACTAAATTTTACTATTGTTAATTGTTCAGAATCATTTAATTCAAGTTCAAAGTTAAATCTCTTATTTCTAAATTGCGTAGATTCAAGTAGCTTTTGAAATGATTGTTGAGGTAGTCCAAGACTAACCGTATTTTACTGAATTTCGATGTGCTTCAGAAAGAAAGCTCACTATTAACTTCAGTCACTAAATTAACTTTCGATTTTCCGGTTTTATTAATTCTTTTGCTAAATTAAGTCAGAGTGTAGCGAAATTTATTACTTCCCACAAACTTTCAGTTTTCATACTACACGTGTCAACCATCAGTTGCCACGCTACTAGTGCTAATTATATGTGTAATAATCTTTCTTTTTCAGTTACTATAGTAATTGTCCTTAGGACTGGCGACCGTAATTTCCCCCAAATCTCAAATATCTAATTACCGCTAGTTGATTGTTAACGTAACGGCCGCACATATACTTCCTTTATTAACTTTACCCCTATTTCAAAATTAATTTCCACCTGTTTCATTAGCATTTTTCCTTTCATTTAGATGTAACCCTTTCCTCCCTCTTTACCGACAAATTAACCTCGGTGACGATTGCTTTTCCCAAATTTCCATTAGGTACACGCAGTTTAATTTTTCACTGTCATTAAGCTCGATAAGTGAGGGGGAGGTTACACGTGGCGACCTGGTGACAGGACAATCTTCGGATTTGAGGTTGTTCTGGGCACGAATTTTGTATGGTGCAAATCTCGTAACAAAGTACTGGTTACGTACAGGCCGTTACGTCAGCGAGAATAAGTAGTGGGAGTAATCCTAATTAGATTTGAGATTTGGCATTTTTATTGAAAATTATTAAAATGAGTGAAGGCAACAATTGCCAAAATTTGGTAGACTTGGATACGGAACAATTGGTCGAACAGTGGGAAACGCGCACCGCGGTACCCATTGTTCAGTGGCAGGCGGCTAGCATGAAAGACGCGACCGCCGAAACGCAACAGAGAGCAGAAATGGAATTCCAAACTTTAGAAAATGTTTCGGAATCGGAAGTGAAAATCAAATCTGAATCCCTTGATGACGAATACGGGGGGACAATTAAAGAGGAAGCCGCTTCGGAAGTAAAACCGGTAGTTTCCGGGAATTTAACTGATTTATTGAATGTTTTGATTAACGAAATTAAAGCTCTGTCTGCCAAGCAAGACGATCAGGTTGCCAAGCAAGAAGCTCAGGCTGCCAAGCAAGAAGCTCAGGCTGCCAAGCAAGAAGCTCAGGCTGCCAAGCAAGAAGCTCAGTTTGAAATAATTGAACGAAAGCTAGACAGTCAGAACGAAGCTATTAATGTTGTTAACAACAATGTTGGAGTTGTTAACACAAAAGTTGATAAAATCAAAGAAGATATTGTTGTAATTAATACCGAAATCGGTAATCTTAAACAGGAAATGATAGGCGTTCAGGCGGAAATTGCGAGCATAAATACTCGTTTTTATTCCGAAATTAGCAGAATCGAGAAAAGTGTAGGAGAAGCAGTTGCTCCGATCATCGAGAATAAGGTGACGGAACAAATTCAATTAGTGAAAAAAGAGGATCAAAAGAAGGTGGAAACTTTAAAGGCCTTAGTATCCGAAGTAGATACCAAAGTGACGAAGCAGGCTAATACCTGCGAAGAAAAAAAAAGGGAAGTAGAAACGCTTGCGACAACCACTTGCCAAGTAATTACGAGAGTGTCGGAATTAGAAAAGAAACTTGACGAAAAACAGAGCTATGTGCCAATCTGTGCACATAGTTCGGAATTGTTGACGAAAGAGGAGCGGATCGACCCCTTGAAAAATGGCGGTATGCACGCGACGGATTTCATTACAAATTGTGAAATAGTTTTACCCAGATCATGGACTACTGAGAGTAAAATTAATGCGGTTATTGATGTGTTGGCTGGTGATGCCAAGCGTTGGGGCTTAAACCTCAACATTACGAACCTGACTTTCGACGAGTTTAAAAATTTGTTTCTGGCTGAATACTGGTCAGAGCAAAAACAGCAAAGTGTCTGGCGCGAATTTGTCGTATCGAGGCCTTGCGATGCGAATTCGTGCGGCTCGATGAAGGAGTTTTGTGAGGGCTGGATCCGCAAGTTGGAATATTTGCGTGATCGCCGCACGGAAGCCGAAATCATCTGGGAACTCTACAAGAAGCTTCCAGATGATACAAAACGCTATGTAGGAAGCAATCACAGGACAATCAATGATTTCCTGGGAAGAGTTGGGGACGAGGACTATTGGCGCAATAATCGCGACAGTGGTGGAGGCCGTGGTAACAACAACGGGTACCACAGCAACCACATCAACGACAACTATGGGAATAATGCATACCGCAATCTTGGCAGCAATAACAATAGTGGTTCGGGCCGTAATGACAATCGATACAACGCAAATAATAACAGGAATGACGGAAACCAGTATCATACTAACGTGATACGGGCTTCACAGGATAGTAAGAACGCCAGAGGGTGTGATAAGCCGCCTCAGCAGCATCCGGGGAGCGTATCTGCTGGGACGAGACAGGGAAACCATTAGCCGCGCCGGTGAGGGGCCTACCGAGCGTGGAGAAATTTTGGAGGCCCAATAACAAGAGAAAACCTAGGTGTCGTCGTTATGAAAATTCCGTATGGAATAATCAACGGCGGGAGAGTGTGCCAGTGTTAAGAGAAAGGAGTGCGCCGACAAGTAGTAGATCAGCTGTATACACGGCAGTAGAAGGTACATTCACTGTCAGTGGGAACAATTTAAGTAGTGTTCCGGAAATCGATTATAAAGTGGCAGCTGTAATACACACAGCGGAACTGGAGATTGAGTTTAAGAATGATTCGCAAGTGTTGAGAGAAGATCAGATGTCGGATAAAACGTCCGTCATCGAGCGAGGGGATGCAGAGAGGGATGAGGTCTGGTTAAGGCAGTTCGGTCGCTTATACGACGAACTAAGAGATTATAGGGGCCTGTATGGGAGAAGTGTTTATGGGGAGCGCGGGCAGGATTTTCCGCGTCTCGTCCCGCAGGAAGATAGTGTTTGTGAAATGACAGAAAGTTTTGGCCCTAACCGGCAGACTTTACTAGAAATAGTTGATGTTAATGGGGAGCACGAGCAAGATTCGTCGTGTTTCGTCCCGCAAGAGTTGGATGTTGAAGTAGTAACGGAAAGTTCTGGCCCTGACCGGCAGACTTTACCGAAAGTTATAGTGTTAGAAGTGGTCGACCCATCCGACGCAAAGCTCCAGTTTAAACACTGCAAAAGTATTGAGGAGAAAGATTACGAGAATTTTAGTGATAGCCGGACACGATTGGTAGAAAAGCATGTAGATTACAGCGTGTATGAGGTTAGAGCTGACGTTATACGGTCAGACGGTAACAGTATGGGTTTCGCAGATCCAGAGGAAGTAATTGCAGATACTACTGGGCACATTTCACCAGGTAGATTGGCAGATGAGATCAATCTGACCAAAGAGGAATCAACGAAGGTGACAGTTAGTGAATTGATAGCAAAGCAACACTCACTAGTTGACGAGTTACAGGAAAAGGTTTCGGTATTGGAGGCGAAGCTACAGACTAAGCCTCAGGACAAACGTGTTGAAATTAAAACTGTATGTCAACAGAGACTGAAAAAGCCGCCAGATAAGCCGGATTTAGGATCAAAGCCGGATGTTTTTTTCTGGAATGACCTGGATATAGACGAGGATTTACTGTGGGAAAATAAAGAAACAGTCGAAGACAAGTGTAGGCAGATAGTAGTGTCTGTTAATATGCACGACCTACAACTAAACGTGTTGATTGACACCGGTGCAGAATTGAGTGCTGTATCTAGGAAAATATTTGAGTTACTGAAAGACAGACCTGGCATCGTAGTTATGTCAGTAACAGGAGTGAAAATTATCGGTGCTACTGGGAAGGCCAGTAAACCGGTCACAAAACAGATTTTTGTCAACTTCGAGATATGTGGTGCACGATTTGAAAAAGAGTTTGTTGTCGTGCCAGACTTAACTACGGAAGTAATTATCGGGTTAGATTGGCTATTAAAGTACCGTGCAGTGATTAATTGCGAAAGCAAAAGTTTGACATGTACGTCACAAGATAAAATAATAGTAGTTAGTTTTGATGAGGCAGGAGACGGTTTGCATAGGCAATACCAGCCTATACACATTGTTAACTGGCCGGATGCCATTGACGTAGGTATGAATTTGAACTGCCGTAACGTGAGGAATCTTGGCATTGACAAAAGTGTAGAAAGTGAATTGGAAGAGATAATAAAATTCCCTACACGGATTGACATTAGTATTGGTGTGAAAAAAGATCGTTTGCGAGAAGTAATGAAGCCGATGCTCGCATACGTCGTCATGGCGCTAAAGCGCGTTTTGCTAAGTTTGCAATCGGAGACTTAGTACTTGTAAAAGCTCATGAGAAATCGAGCGAGATAGACAATGAGATCTCGAAATTTAAGTTTGTTTATAATGGACCATATAAAATCATTGGTATACCTCACATAAATGCTTATTGCTTAGAGTATCCAAGCTCTGGAAAACTATTAGGTATACGGAACATTGTAGACCTGAAATTGTACCAACCTAGGATTGATTAATACCACAGAATGGGTAATTTGTACAGCATGTAAATATAGAGTGTAATATTTCACGATTTGCTAGATTTCCATGCTTTTGCCTGACCAAGAGGACATTAAAGAAGTTGTAATTAATAAGAAATTAATTTTGACTAAATGATTTAAGAGGAATTGATTAATAATCATTTGAAAAATCCAAGCTGCTAGTTTAAGTTTTCAGCTGAGTCACTGTAGATTAAGGAATGTAAATATGATTTTGTAACTAGCTGTAAGATTTCATAAATATGTGATTTACTAGTCACTGCCGATGTACTTAGACGCTGTTTTAAGTTTCAGGCTAGTACATGAGTGTGATGATGGACAGTGTTGAGTTATCCACTGTGATAGTATTAAGGGACTCCTTGAGATTACTCGGGAGTGAGTTTTCATAAAGAATTCAGTGAAACGGACGTTCTGGAAATGCCGTTACACAGGCGAGTGAGATCAAGCGTGCCGCACAGGCGGGCGCAACAATACTAGCGAGGCGGAGCCGCTGTCGTCTCTTGTGCCGCTGTCGGCTCTTGTGCCACTGTCGGCATTCTTTGTACTTGCGAGTACGGAAGGCGGAGTTGTTTTTCTTCCCGGACAGCTGATATGAAAGAATTCTGTTGTCAATATTTAAGTTTTTGTCAATCTGCTGTATATTATTTTCTTGGTTAGCGTTAAGTGCACACTCATGACGAGAATAATAATTATGAAAAGTTTATATAAAATACGTATTCTATGTAATTAATTATTAATTTGCGTATTTTGATATACCTGTTTTCTATGACCATCTAATCTAATTAATTTTGCAAATAGTATTCCTTTTCTTATAGTGTTACGAATTTTAATGATTTTGGAATAGCTAAACCATTTTCTATGTTTTCTATGAATTTTGATATGTTGTCAACCTGTTTTATTTTGGGCAAGATGACAGAGTGGAATAAGATTGGGAGTGTCTCCACTCAATTATTATTGTCTAAAAATTGGTTTATGGTTAATTAGACGAATGCTAAATTTTTTTTGATGTTTTGAGCATATGCATTTCCACTTTTTTCTTTTTTGGGACATTTTCTGAGTCTGTTTACGTTACACGAACATCCTCAGACAATGTGGGGCACGTGTAACGCCGGAAATGCATATCCTCCTATTTCCATCTATCGTACTATAACTTTTTTCCTTATTTTTGTTACCTGAAGATATAACATTTCTGTGTCTTTGTATATTGTAATTGTTTTACTATTTGTATATATATATATATATGCATTTATGTCGATGTATAATTGGTTTGTTTTGTGAATATTATTTGTATGTTTACGCTGGGTCTTGCCTAGGGAAAACTGCTATCGAACGATTACATCGATAGGTCGTGTGAAGAATCAAAGTGTGTAGGATCTTTGGTAGTGTTAACTCGGCCGCGTGGAGCGCGGGCTGAGCATAGGGAGTCTGGCTGGAGTAGCGAGTGGAGCAGTTGTGTGATGTGATGCTCCCGCGAGTTGCCGCGCTTACGGGGTTTCGCAGCATGTAATTGCGCTTGACTTGCGATGATAGTTTCTGACATGGTGTCGCGGATGGGAAGCATTAGCTGGCGCACATCAAGAGCCCGTTTCGTCTGGTGACCGTGTCGAGAAGAAGGCGCGCCAACATCCAGCTTCTGCGACAGCGACGGCCGACAATGAGTGACTGTCGCCACATCCTCGATCGACGGCTTCAAACCTTCAATCAACCAACAAGGAAGACTGGAAGCACGTAAAGTTTTAGAACTGTATGGCAGACATCAGCTTTTCAAACTTTTAAAATTGTTGCATCACAAAATTACAGCTACTTAGCATGAACCTTTGTTGCTCATTGTCCCAGTTGCATTACCAAGCAGGGTCCCTTCCTTTTCCGAAATGAACCCGAGTGTCGTTGAAATTCAAACGTCAGCCTAATTCCATTTCACTGCTTTAATTTCAAAGTTCAGTTAAAGTATTCATAGCTGGCTACAATACTTAGATTACACAAGCACAAATTAAGAGTGCTAGTTTTGTTAACATATTTTAGCTTACCTGTGACTGCAGCTCAGCTTGGTACGTACTAAATTTTACTATTGTTAATTGTTCAGAATCATTTAATTCAAGTTCAAAGTTAAATCTCTTATTTCTAAATTGCGTAGATTCAAGTAGCTTTTGAAATGATTGTTGAGGTAGTCCAAGACTAACCGTATTTTACTGAATTTCGATGTGCTTCAGAAAGAAAGCTCACTATTAACTTCAGTCACTAAATTAACTTTCGATTTTCCGGTTTTATTAATTCTTTTGCTAAATTAAGTCAGAGTGTAGCGAAATTTATTACTTCCGACAAACTTTCAGTTTTCACACTACACGTGTCATCCTTCAGTTGCCACGCTTCTAGTGCTAATTATATGTGTAATAATCTTTCTTTTTCAGTTACTATAGTAATTGTCCTTAGGACTGGCGACCGTAATTTCCCCCAAATTTCAAATATCTAATTACCGCTAGTTGATTGTTAACGTAACGGCCGCACATTTACTTCCTTTATTAACTTTACCCGTATTTCAAAATTATTTTCCACCAGTTTCATTAGCATTTTTCCTTTCATTTAGATGTAACCATTTCCTCCCTCTTTACCGACAAATTAACCTCGGTGACGATTGCTTTTCCCAAATTTCCATTAGGTACACGCGGTTTAATTTTTCACTGTCATTAAGGTCGATAAGTGCGGGGGAGGTTACACCTCTTCCTTTTATTCCCTTCCCGTCAATCAATTTTTTTCCTGAAAAATCTGGTCTCGGCCTTCTACGTCTAGTGCCAAGTATTTTCAGTACATGTCCCACACATTACAGTTTCTGCACAATAGCGTCAGCTCCATATGGAGCACATTTTTGAACCTCAAGGAAATCCTTACTATTACTAACACCTAGGCACTTCACATATCGCAGGTCACAGGAGGTAACTAATCTGGTAAACAAGCTGACACCTCCATGCTCTACCATGCCTCCACTGGAGGCTTTATATTTCATATTACATTCAACGCTTCAACATTTAGTACTTTTCCAGTGTCAACAGATGTTGTTGTAACAAAATCATTCAAGAAAGTGTACCCTCTTTTTTGCCAGGTACCATCAAAAGCGCTCACTATGTCCCTGTTACAACCATTTTGGATAACAGATTTTTCTGCAGCACATTTCATTGATGATTCTGCAACTTTTTTTACAGCTCCAAGCAATAAGCTATAGTATCTCTCAAATATTGATGGAGGAGATGGAAGATTCATCACTACACAAAGTGTTCTTGCTACCCTCTGTTCCCTACCAATGCAGCGCATGCCATACGCTACCCTCAAATTCACATCACAACCTTTGATTACTATTTTAGATGTCATGCAAGACGCACCAACGTTGCATTTGCTGCATATCACAGATAAGTTCCTAGCAGGTTCTTTCCTGGCACTATCATGCTTCACCACAGAAACACACTGGACGAGAAACCAAGGCTTGCAATTAACATTGGCCAATATTAACTGCGACAGTATGTTAACATCCACAATAACATTACATGAACCTTCAGATTCACAGCCTCCATTTTCATTCGCACCAAAAACAAGCTTCCCTCTTGAAGTACTTGGCGGTGGTTTGCTTATCGGCTCTGAGAGATTGCAGTCTTGAGCCACTAGTGTAACATTTGTTGTGGCAACCTTTAGAGTGTATCTGTTGCCCTGTTGACAGTTGTTTACAGTCGAAGCAACGAATTCTAGACACCTTGTGTGATAATATGCCACAAACAAAAACAGAACAACACAAATAAATGAAAATCGTTTCGAAATTCACTACATCACACTGCAAGCCTCTCAAAACAGAGAACAAACAAAATCAGCGATCAAAACAATGCGCGTCTGTAGCAGCAGAGAAAGTATCGATATCAACAGTCCCTTGTTTCACGAATGACAATCTCTGGCACAAATATAATCATTCGAATTCACAGAGTGACATACAGTTATGCATGACGGAAGAATGCTGTGTAAAGGGCTGTGGCACTGCATCTTGGTGCACTTAAGACCAAATATTGTGCCTCATAATGTCTCAAATATATATGTTTTATACATCAAACAATTCAGGCACACTTTTGAAAAATCGAATTTCTTTACGTTTTTGACGTCTTATCCCTCTTAACATGTATCTAAACACCTGCGTTATATTATATGAATGGTCAATCAATTATGTGTAGCAGAAGCAAGTCTTACAACACATTAATAGGATTTGTCTCATTAGAAGATGCTTCTGACAATGTAAAATGGTGCAAGTTGTCAGGAGTTCTGATAAAGGTAGGTGTAAGTCAACAAAACAATACTGCTTGCATGCTATCGTAACTTAATGAAACTTCGGCTGTGTACAACTCGCAACAGTGGGAATGCAACTGACACTCTGGCAACGGCAGCAGCAGCAGCACATGTAACGCACTTGAAGCAATACATCTGTTCCCTTGCAATTGTAACGATGTTAGTTATAGACCTGTTTAATTTCGTGTCTTTGAGTACAATTACCACATATTGTTTTATATTCACAGTTTTGTGTGAATATGGATATCCTTACCACTTAAAAGATGTAGTGGAAAGTCTTTATAAAAATACACAAATTGTAAATAACCCAGCTAGTAACCGATTGCAACAGGTAATTACTCACCAAAGTTTTTGACAATAGTGTGAAGTGTCACCTACCCTGTTTATTATGTATATTGTCGCCATCCTGTATGAAGGCAAATATAGAGTAAACAGAGTAATTGGGAATATGTGAATGTACTTTTTATGTAAATTAAATTGCTGTTATTCAAAAGAATGAAAATGAAGTCCAAAGATCAATATACCAGCTGAACGAAATGTGTAAGAAATGCAACTTTAAATATTTTGTAGTAATAAGATAAAAATAATGCCATTAAGTCTGATCAAAAGTTTTTTTGGATAAATGAATTTTACAACAACTCCCAAATTTATTCTTTAGGTTGTACTTTAAGTTTCGGTTTTTGATGTTCATATTGAAAATAAAATACACTAACTGCAAGCTGTCTGTGGTATCATTGGCACAATATTGGGCCATAAAGTATATAAAGAGACCACCATGAAATTTTATGAAGTGATGGTTGGTCTAGTGTTTTTATATAGAAGCTATAGAGCGCTTACCACAAGAAATTGGACAATTGCGAGTAGGATTCACGCAATATGTCGTTCATCTACATTGGGAATCGAGAATCTCAACAATTTTTGTCTGTTATCGATAGCAATACTGGGCGTGAAATTGGACGAAAGTATTCAAAAATCATATCAGAATCTCTAATGTAGTTCCTCTGAGTAGCACGGACAACCGAGCAAGAGAATTCAGTTTTTATATACAGAGTGAGAAGATATAATACAACATTTTCATTTACTTACTAAACGTGAATATAACTAACATTGTGTGTCTGCATGCAGTAACACTCTCCTTTTACACTTTTGACAGATAATGAATGCAATGTGTGATCACATGGCAACAGATAATTTTGTGGTGTGATTACAATTTAACAAATTTCAAATTCTTTGTACTTGTCCTGTGAAACATTGCTTCTTCCTACCTTCATTATTGGCCAACGAGCTTCCTCCACCAGTGTACCATTTGTCAAAACCAAACCTATACCTTTACAACATAGACAGTGAATGACCTAGTCAATGGATGCAATAGTTCTACATTTCATGAAATACACAATATTACCTCAAACATGTCCGATATCTAACTGTATATTACTGTAGTTTTTACTGGTTCCAGTTTCCTCATAAGTAGCTCAAGTACACGTAAATAAAGTTAAAAATAATTTTACGTGATAAATCATGAACGTATCATACACACAGCAATGATCTTATAAGTCCCATGAAAATTATCTAGTATCAAACCTAGTAAGATACGCTATAGGGACACATTTGCTTTACATCTACATCTACGTGATTACTCTGCTATTCACAATAAAGTGCCTGGCAGTGGGTTTAATGAACCACCTTCATTCTGTCTCACTACTGTACCACTCTCGAATGGCACGCAGGAAAAACGAGCACTTACATTTTTCTGTGCGAGCCTTATTTCTCTTATTTTATCGTGATGATCATTTCTCCCTATGTTGACGGGGGCCAACAGAATGTTTTCGCAAACAAAACGTTGCATTCAAATCCAATATTCATTATTATGTTATCATTACTACTTCTACATATTTCATTTACCATTACCAAAGTGTAAATTAATTTCACTTCTCATGATCATTAGTTGCATATATTTCATCATTAGTTGTATTCCTTGTCACTAGAGTAGAATACGTTGGATTGTCGTAATTTGTGCATCAAAAATGTATACACTAAAAGAAATTTTCTGTTGCATCAAGGACCGATGTCATAAAATTTGTAAATTTCGACAGAAACGTCTAGAAAATGACATATAACCACGTCATTTAGGTGGTTGGGGTGGAACACACATTTTATGTCATTGAACATTCTACTGTCCGAGGATATGAAATCTGCAACCTGGAAAAGGAAGATTAGATTTTTTGGTTCCAATGGTGATGGAGACTGAGCACAAATTAGGTTGAGGGAAGAATGGGGAAGGAAATCAGTCCTATACTTTTCAAGGGGGGTTATGTGAAATATGCCTCAATCGACTTACGGAATACACAGATAACTTGGATGTAGCGATCATAATGTGAATAATCAACCTTAAAAATATTAATAATGTCCATCACCATTGCTCCCATCGCTTGGTGTGACAGAAAGCAGCACAAGTGACATCTGTCTACAAAGGGAGTCTGGACAAGACGCTCAGAATTACCAGCTTCTATCATTCACGGCTCTTTGTAGCGGAATCCGAGAAACTATTATAGTCTAACTATATGACCTACAAGGAATAAATTAATATTTCTCATGGAAATAATGTCCGCGACTCGTGGTCTCGCAGTAGCATTCTCGCTTCCCGATCACAGTGTTCCAATTTCGATTCCCGGCGGGGTAATGAATTTCCACCTACCCTGAGATGACTGGGTGTTGTTGTGTCGTCTTCATAATCATCGTTCATACTAATTATGGTCGGAGGAAGGCAACGGCAAACCACCTCCACTAGCACCTTGCTAGTATGGCAGCGCTGGTCTCTCGCATTGTTCCTCTATGCTCTGTCAAGAAATATGGGACTTCATTTCCATTTTCAAGGAAATAATCAGTAGTTCTAGAAACATCGATCAAAAACGAAATTCCAGTCACATTATACATTACAGTGTGAGTGCCATGGACAGAGGGAACTTGGTTGATTCAATGTTTCTAGAGGAGAATACTGGGCCGGCCGGAGTGGCCAAGCGATTCTAGGCACTACAGTCTGGAACCGCGCGACCGCTACAGTCGCAGGTTCGAATCCTGCCTCAGGCATGGATCTGTGTAATGTCCTTCGGTTAGTTACGTTTAAGTAGTTCTGAGATCTAGGGGACGGATGACCTCAGAAGTTAAGTCCCATAGTGCTCAAAGCCATTTGAACCATCCTGAGAAAACTAGTGATTGAAATTTCATTAGAAGATCCCGTCGCAACGATAAACGCCTTTGTTTTAATGATTGGCACTCCAATTCACGTATCATGTCTGTGACACTATCTCCCCTATTTCGCGATAATACAAAACGAGCCGCCCTTCTTTGTACTTTTTCGTTGTCATCCGCCAGTCCCATCTGATGCGGATCCCACGCCACACAGCAATACCCCAGAATAGGGGGGACAAGCGTAGTGTAAGCAGTCTCTTTGGTAGACCTGTTGCACCTTCTAAGTACTCTGCCAATGAATTGCAGTCTTTGGTTTGCTCTACCCACAGTACTATCTATGTGATCGTTCCAATTTAGGTTATTTGTAATAGTAATCCCTAAGTATTTAGTTGAATCTACAGCCCTCAATTTGTGTGACTTATTGCGTAATCGAAATTTAGCTGATTTCGTTTAGTACTCATGTGAATAACTTCACACTTTTCTTTATTCAGGGCCAATTGCTAATAGAAGGTAAATCTAGAAACATCGAATCAACCAAGTTCCCTCTGTCCATGTCACTTATACTGTAATGTATAATATGACTGGAGTTTCGTTTTTGAACGATGTTTCTAGAACTACTGATTATTTCCTTGAAAATGGAAATGAAATCCCATATTTCTTGACAGAGCATAGAGGAACAATGCGAGAGACCTGCACTGCCATACTGTGTATTCCGTAAGTCGATTGAGGCATATTTCACATAACCCCCCTTGAAAAGTATAGGACTGATTTCCTTCCCCATTCTTCCCTCAACCTAATTTGTGCTCAGTCTCCATCACCATTGGAACCAAAAAATCTAATCTTCCTTTTCCAGGTTGCAGATTTCATATCCTCGGACAGCAGAATGTTCAATGACATAAAATGTGTGTTCCACCCCAACCACCTAAATGAGGTGGTTATATGTCATTTTCTAGACGTTTCTGTCGAAATTTACAAATTTTATGACATCGGTCCTTGATGCAACAGAAAATATCTTTTAGTGTATACAGTTTTGATGCACAAATTATGACAATCCAATGTAGTCTACTCTAGTGACAAGGAATACAACTAATGATGAAATATATGCAACTAATGATCATGAGAAGTGAAATTAATTTATGCTTTGGTAATGGTAAATGAAATATGTAGAAGTAGTAATGATAACATAATAATGAATATCGGATTTGAATGCAACGTTTTTCAAATGCATGTAAAAATTTGAATAAGATTCTATAAAAAATTACACTGTTAATCAGATTATCTATATAACACATATCTAAATAAAATATTTAATATTGAATGATGCAGTTTAAGAAAGCAATTCTGATTGACTTACCTAATCTTCATGAACATAAGCAAGTAGAATTTTGTCGAAATTGTACACAGTGGTGTAGTGTTGGTAAATTATTTATTACTACTGCTATACAAATAAACCACATCCATATAACAATCAGATCTAGAGATCTAAATAATTTTATAAGCATTCAGTGAATTTCTATAAAGCAGCTTTTGAAGCAGTACATACGTATGCTTAATCCTAATAAAATGGATCATATTGATGATTCACATTCTGATCGCTACATCCACTTTATCTGTGTTTTCCCTAAGTCGATTGAGGTATATTTCACATAACTCCCTTTGAAAAGTATAGGACTGATTTCCTTCCCCATCCTACTCTCAACCTAACTTGTGCTCTGTCTCCTAAGACTTCATCACCATTGGAACCACGAAGTCTAATTTTCTTTTTCCAGGTTGCAGATTTCATACTGTCAGACAGCAGAATGTTCAATGATATAAAATGTGTGTTCCACCCAACCACCTAAAAAGGCAAAGCTTTCCCTAATCAAATTTTTTTTCAAAGACTGCTGAATGTTTAATTACTGATCACCATATAAAATATATAATAAAAAGCATAACAAAAATTTATGATAACACTTTGTTAGAAAAATCCCTTTAAAGTAGAATCTTCTGTAATTATTTTAATCTTTAACCAGAAACATCTCTAGTGTGCACAACTAGAAAAAGTCGTTTCTTTTTAGTCTATATAATGTTTGGCGTTATATAACTAGACATTAGTAGACAAAAATTAATTGAATAGTCAGCTAATTCATACTGCAAGTAAATTTAATATTATTCAGCTTGTACAAAGAAAGGGAATTTAATGAATATATGTAGTCTCGGTTTGGAACTCTAGTTAAAGATTTTCATTGAGTTTTCTGTTCTGTGCATCATATGTGACATTTTTCATTTCATACATAATGATGTAGGTTAGTGTATCAGCGATATCAATATTAAAAGCAGTTCTTAGTTTCATTGTTGTTTTCTATGTAACTACTATATTTTCAATAATGTAGAACGGATGATGTTATAAAATTATATCATTTTATATTTTATATCTCCTTTGTATTCAGTAATTTTCGTAACATTTTACCCAAAATATCTCTCAAATGTAAGCAACTAGAAAAAGCAGTCCCTTAGTCTACCTATTGTTTATTATCACGTGATGCCACATTTGTTGACAAAAATCGAAGAAGTAGTCAGCTAATTCATATTACAAGGAAATTTAATATTATTCACCCTATATTAAGACTTTTTTGTTTGCAGTGTTTAAAATTTGCACAAAATATAATGAGTATGTGCAGTTATTCACTATCAGTCTTCAAATCATTAGCACTATTGTTACACCAGTCATGATATTCATAAATCAAAGATTGCAGAGATTGTAAACAATGGTAATACCCAAATGAACTCCAAATATTAAGACACAACACTTTTACACAGTCAACACATACAATTCTGTTATGGCTCTGGCAAAGTAGCTGACAATATTTGATTCACTTACGCACCACTATCCTTTTCTTGGTCGCAGGACACTTCATACATGTCCTGCTCTTTTCTTTCCTATTACTTTGAATGCCTTTGGTTGATTTCTGAGTGTCTCGCAGAACTCTGTGGCTCATTGCTAACACATCTCTTGGTAAAATTTGAATTTACAGGAGGCTCTTTAGATGTACCTCAGTCAGTTCCATGCCTAGACCCTTTGTGAATTTCAGATGATTCAGATTGGTGTTTCCTCTGAAGCATAAACGCAGAATAAATCTGTTGACAGAACTGATATTTATTAGTTTATAAGAGACTGCCATCGGCTATCATCATGTATGTCTGTTTGATAAATAATTGACATATTTCATGTCTATCAAATCTACATGATATTTCGTTGAATTGCAGTATCAAACAATTTCCTACATTTTTTAGAATATTATAATTATTGAATTTAATGACGCATTCAAGATAGAGGAGTTACTGCCTTTTTTCTTTTAGAAGAAAATGAAACTAGTGTTGCATTATGAGGGAAGCCATACAACGCTGATGCAATTGGTCTGCTTTTATCAGCCAATAATGCTGGACGAATTTCTTGCTTGTTCTTTCTGACTGTTCTCACATATGTTAGTCACCTTTCTAGTAGCTCATCAATGAGTTCTATAGACGTCAACTATTTGTCAGGGGTAATGTTTCTCTTACTTTTTTCTGTTGGTTTGCCGAACATATGACAGCCTGAGCTGGTTTCGCATGTTCGTTTCTCTTCTTTTGTCAGCTACATCCATCGATTCCTTTTCCTGTGTGTATGTAGGCATGCCTTATTTGGCAAGCTTGCTAGGCATGTAGATACGAAGAGGAAGGTTTCTTAAATGAGACTAAATTTCCTTCACTGTGATGTTGGCTTTTATACTGTATAGCTGCTGAGACTGAAAATGAATTTATCAAAAATGTTTGATTTCCCAGAAGTGTAACCTGACTTTTTTCATTCCTCCTTGTAGTCAAGTTGTCTAATCTCAGGCTGCTCAGACGTATTTCAAAGCTCTTTGGTGACATATTCAACACAAATACATGACGATCAGTCAAGTCCTTTCCAAAAAAGATAATGCATTTTTATAATACTGATTTCATCATTAGAAAGCAAATGAAAGCTTTGATTTAAGTGATTTCGTTATCTCTATATTTGGATGGGTTAGTTTGTGCCTGCAACTTTTCGTACTCAGCTTCACATTTGTATGTAAAACTATTTCCTCTAAATGTTGTCATCAAATAAAGTCCTCCATATTTGACATTTAGTAGGCCCTTTCCCCAAATTTTGAATTTTGGCTGTTAGTCCAGGCATATTTACTTTCAAAATGTTGTTTAGAGGTCTTTTTCTTACAATAATAGGCTCAAAAGGTTTTCATGCGAAATTATTTTTGCTGTAATATTACCGTGTTTGCTGTGTGTGATACAGATAACACCAGCCTCTCCTTCCAATAAAGTATTTTCTTCACTAGCTATCAGAATCATCAGAAATATCACTGTCGTCCACAGTTTCCTCTTCACTTATACCATGTAACTGCTCTTGCGCCCAAGCTTCAAAATTTGGATTAGCTTTAGACATGTTACTCGTTTACAAAGCCACTCCATAGTATGGCTGAAATTTAATACAGAGTGATGCATATAATAAAGTGCTATAAAAAGTGCTATAAAAAGTGCTATAAAAAGTAATTGAATGGAAAATATGTATTAACTCGAAGTAATAAAGGAAGAAAGGAAGAATGGGTTTAATGGTCTGTCAACAGTGAGGTCATTAGAGGTGGAGCAGAAGCTCGGATTGTGTCAAGTATGAAGAAGGTAATCATCCATGCCCTTTCACAGGAACCATCCCAGCATTTGCCAGGACTGATTTAGGTAAACCTAAATCCAGATGGCTGGACACAGCTTTGGACTGTCGTCCTCCCAGATGCGAGCCCAGTGTGTTAACCACTGCACAGACTCGCTAAGTGTGTAATTCGAAACGTGCAGACTACTGGACTTACCTAACTAACATATTTAATGTGCAATTTGTGGTATTCCACATATCCAGTTTCCCAAACAACGTTTGATAATATACTTTATGGTTAGATTGACAAATTAAAACATATTGTTGAATGTTGCTTTACCCACAGTAGGTAGGAACCCGAAAATACGGAGATAGTGAGACTGCGGTCGTTTCCAGTTTTGCCATACTCGAACTTTGAAATGAACGATGGGTCCGAAAATCCAGAGTTTTGGATTAAGGATTAAAATCATGAAATACATCATAAGATTGGAGATAATTATCTGGTGGATCAAAATTCCGTATCTTTTGTGGAAATATTTCATTTCGTCCAGTCTTCAAATAGAATGTATACAGTTTAACATGTTCCTATAATGATGAATCAATCAGTTGGTTATTTTTACGACCAGTTCAAAATTAAACTAATACAAAATAAAGCAAATCGAACTCCATCAAATTATAGTAGTTTGTAATATCTATTTCAAAGTTTTCTTATCACTTAATCCAAGTACCTCTGTAAGCTGTAATTCAAAACGATTTTTCAGCATAATTTGGTTCGTATTTAACAACTAGGATTCTAATTCCCTCCCCAGTGAACCACAATGGAGGGGTATCTGTTGAGAAGCCAGACAAACGTCTGTTTTCTGAAGAGGGGCAGAAGCTTTTACAGTACTTGCATGAGCAATAGTCTGTATGATTACTGATATGGCCTTGTAACATTAACCAAAACGGCCTACCTGTGCTGGTAATACGAACTGCTTAAAGCAATGGGAAACTACTGCCATAATTGTTCTTGGGGACATGCAGCTTTACCGTGTGGCTAAATGATGATGGCGTCCTCTTGGGTAAAATATTCCTGGAAGTAAAATAATCCCCCATTTGGGATGTGGGCTACTAAGGAGGACGTCGTTATCAGGAGAAAGAATGGACGTTCCATGGAGCAGAGCGTGGAATGTCTGATCCCATAATCGGGCAAGTTGGTTACAAAATTTAAAAAGTGGGAATTACTGAAGTTCGATCACGGTAGGAACAAGATTTCTGGTCAAGTGAATAAAGTACAAAATCAAATAGGTGTAATGCAGGAGTAGGTTTTAAGATGAATAAAAAGTAGGAGCCCGGATAGGCTACTACAAACAGCATAGTGAAAGCAGTACTGTAGCTAAGACAGACATAAAGCCGATGCCTACCACAGTATTACAAGTTTACATACGAAGTAGCTCCGCAGATGACGAAGAGATTGAAGAAATTTATGATGAGATAAAAGAAATTAATCAGACAGTGAAGGGAGACCAAAATTTAAGAGTCACCGGGGAATGGAGTTCGGTTGTAGGGAAAGAGAGAGAAGACAAAGTTGTAGGTGAATATGGAATGGGGGTAAGGAATGAAAGAGGAAGCGTCTGCAAGAATTTTGCACAGAGCGTATCTTAATCGTAACTAATACCTAATTTAAGGATCATGAAGAACGATTGTATATGTGGCTGAGGCCTGAAGATACTGGAAGATGATATAATAGTAAGACAGAGATTTAGGAACTAGGTTTTAAATTGTAAGACATTTCCAGGAGCAGATTTGGGCTCTGACCACTATTTGTTGGTTATGAACTGTAGATTGAAACCGAAGAAATTTCAAAAAGGTAGGAATTTAAGGAGATTGTACCTGGATAAACTGAATGAATCAGAGGTTGTAGAGAGTTTCAAAGAGTGCATTAAGGAACGATTGACAAATACAGGAGAAAGAGTTACAGTACAAGAATAAAGGGTAGCTTTGAGAGATGAAATAGTGAAGGCAGCAGTGGGTCAATTACATAAAAAGACGAATTTTAAAGGAAATCCTTGGGTAACACCAGATGTACTGAATTTAACTGACGTCAGGAGAAAATGTAAAAATGCGGTTCATGAAGCAGGTGAAAAGGAATACAAATGTCTGAGAAATGAGATCGACAGGAAGCGCAAAACAGCTAAGTGGCGATGGTCAGAGGACAAATTTGAGGTTGATGAAGCATGTACCACTATGGGGATGATAGATGCCACCTACAGAAAAATTAAAGAGACCTATGGAGAAAAGAGAACTACCTGTGTGAATAACAAGAGCTCAGACGATAAGCCAGTTCTTAGCCAAGAAGGGAAGGCCAAGAGGTGGAAGGAGTATATAGAGGATCTATACAAGAGAGATGTTCTTTGGGGCAATATTATGGAACTGGAAGCGAACATAGATAGAGATGCGTGATGAATTTGACAGAGCACTGAAAGACCTAAGTAGAAACAAGGCGTCGGGAGTAGAAAACATTCCATTAGATCTAGTGATAGCCTTGGGAGATCCAGCCTTGACCAGAATCTTCCATCTGGTCGGCAAGACATGTAGGACAGGCCAAAAACCCTCAGACTTCAAGATGAATATGATAATTACAATGCCAAAGGAAGCAGTTGCTGAAAGGTGTGAATATTACCAAACTATTCGTTTAATAAGTCGCGGTTGTAAAATACTAACACGAATTCTTTACATACCACTGGGAAAACTGCTAGAAGCTGACCTTGGGGCAGATCAGTTTGTATTCTGTAGAGATGTAGGAACATGTGAGACAATACTGACCCTACCACTTACGTTCGAAGCTAGATTAAGGAAAGGCAAAGCTATGTTTATAGCATTTGTAGACTTTGAGAAAGCTTTTGACAACGTTGACTGGAATATTCTCTTTCCAATTCTGAAGGTGGTAGTGCTAAAATACAGGGAGCGTAAGGCTATTTACAATGTGGAGAGAAACCAGATGTCAGTTGTAAGACTTGAGCAGCACAAAAGGGAACCATTGGTTGAGAAGTGAGTGAGACAGGTTTGCAGCCTATCACAGATGCTATTTCATCTCTACATTGAACAAGCAGTAAAGAAAACCGAAGAATAATTTGGAATAGGAGTTAAATCCCTGGCAGAAGGGGACTGGCCACAATGGCTGTGCGGTTCTAGGTGCTGCAGTCTGGAGCCGAGCGACCCTATGGTCGCCGGTTCGAATCCCGCCTCGGGCATGGATGTGTGTGATGTCCTTAGGTTAGTTAGGTTTAATTAGTTCTAAGTTCTAGGTGACTGATGACCTCAGAAGTTAAGTCGCATAGTGCTGAGAGCCATTTGACCCATTTGCAGAAGAGGTTTGCCAGTGACATTGGAATTCTGTCAGAAGCAGCAAAGGACCTGGAAGAGCACTTGAACGGGTTGAACAGTGTCTTGAAAGGAGGATATAAGTCGAACATCAACAATTTGTGTGATGTCTTAATGATAAGCACAAAAACATAAATTCGTGTCCAGAACCATATTTTCTATCCTGATCACGAACCTATACAGGGTCCTCACCTAAGTGCTACTAAAACCAAGTATCCCGATCCAAACGAACAATGCTTGCATCAAAGTGTTTAAAAGTGATTTTTGTCTAATGTAAAAGGTGTAGTAAATCTTAAAGTTAAAACCACAAAAGTGAAGTTGGATAGGCCTTTGCTAAAGTATCCTTAGATTATTAGAAAATATGGTTTTGTAGAATTACAATGCAAGATTGTGTAAATATGATTGTCTAAAATAACTGCTTCGCAGATGATAAAAATGCAAATAAGTTTAACTCATTTTCAAAGTTAGAGAAGTTTTGATTCCTATCACGAATAGTTCGTTTTTCGAAGTTAATTATGCCATTGTCTCTCAAAGTAAATTATGAACTACTCCCAGTGAAGTGAATGATTAGATTTTTGAATTAGTCTTTTCTACTGTAATAATCAAAGGGTGTTGTCTAGTGAAACTATACTAGTTTATGGGTCCCCATCATATTTCTCACCTATTAGGAAAAAATTTAACTGTTACTCTTGCTAAAAGAAACATATATATGTAGAGGAGCTTAGTAGTGTATTTATTACATTATTCATCTTAATGTTTTTTCGTGTCAGTTAAGATAAAAGCCCCTCATGTCCAAATTTAGTTCTGCACTTCATGCACTAACATTTGATTAAGTAATGTCCTTGAGTGTATCTGTCTTAGTATGAGCTTGGTGCTAAATTACTTCTTATAATTTACTAGTGTGTGTGTTACTGTTATCTGCTGCCTCACATGGCTCAGAGTGCATTGTGTCAGTTTGTATCCTGTTTGCTATTCAAGGGGGGGGGGGGCTCAACGAAAGTAACTTCAATAACCAATATTAAAATTTTTTCAACATACATTTCCATATTAACGTGCCTCATTGGGCTAGCGACCATTAATTTTTTTCATTCATTTTTAATTTTACCACTTCCATTTACTCCCAACGTCAATGTCCATTTGGTTTTTCTGTTAATTTCACCAAATTCAAAATGATAGTCCGATACCTTTGCCTATTAGACACATGTCCGATCAATCTTCGAAATCCTCTCAGAGGATAACATTAGCGTGTTTCACATTAGATTGGTATACGTTAGTGTTATAAGTTACTTGTATATATTTCGAATCCTTACAAACAATCACATCCACAAAAATTAACAAAAGCTACTTAATGAAGCGATATCAAAGTAACAGTTATGCAGCATAGAAACTGCACTTAAAATGAGACCAATAAGCAAAGACATATTTAATTTTTTTAATACACTAACAACAACTTAGCTAAGAACACCATTCACATTCTTTGTAATAAAAATACTGTGGACTAGTGATATCTAGAGGAGATTAAAATTATAAATCTCTCTGATGAAACATGTAAACGTGATAATGTTTATAGAGACCATAAAGACATTTAGAGACCATAAAGACATAGAGCAAAGGCGTGTGGCACATTAATACCCTTTTTACTACGTTTTGTAATAAAAAGGGTATTTATATCAACGATGCATGATTTATTAAAAAGTTATTTGCTACAGCTGTTTCATCTATGTTGCATGGAAAAAGAAAATTAGTTAAGTGTGTTGACATTGATGATAATGGGTGGGATTTATAGAACCTTTATTGTATATAACTGAATAACTTCTGTATTGGTTACATTGTGCTATCTAGTGGCACATCTACAGATAAATCCATTACAACTAGACTCAATAGTTATCATTTACATATAAACTATTGACAATAACTGTATGCTGTAAAAAGAGACAGAGATAAGAAAATGGTGTAAATTTATTTATATTATTAGGCATACCTATTGTGGAAAGATTATTGAATACTTAGAAAAAAGAATGAAGGCTTTAGTTAAAATGAACACCTGTAAGGTAGACATGACATTTTCCACGAACGATACGAGACTGGAATAGAAGGGAGAACCTATGGAGGTACTCAAAGTACGCTCCGCCACACACCGTCATGTGGATTGCAGAGTATGGGTTTAGATGTAGATGTAGATTTGTTAAAGTTATTGATGTGCATGTCAGGGAGTGACTGAGTTATTTTACTGTTAATAGTTTTTGGTCTTGTTGTGGCACATTCTCAGGCTCTGTGCAGTCTAATTCATTCTGAGTTGAAATGTGGTAGGTGATGGACATTTTTAGTAGTGCTGTGTTGACTTGGGATTGTATCTGTTAGATGAAGAAAGATTTATTGTTAATGACGTCAATTGTAAGCATCATGTATATACTGAAAAGTGAAGAGAACATACATTTTCAATAATGTTATTATTTCTGAAGAGAAGAAGTTTGTAAGACTGTAGCACTGCACAGCCAATTTCTTAGACTAATTACTGTGAGCTAGGTACATTGCTCAGAGCTGAGAGAAAGACTACACGACTTCCTTGAGTCATTCATTAAGATATCAATAGAGTAAGCTATTGGGCTTTATAGCAATTCTTTGTTAACATTGTATCCTTTTCAAATCATTGTTCACTTTGTTTCAGCATAGTATTGTTCAGACCATTGTTGTGGGTGAAGATCTTTTTGAATACATACTTCATTCTAAAATCGTTGTCTTGGAATATTGTTTCATATGAACCGTTACTTCAACCATTTCACTGTTTAATGAAGGTTTATAATTAAGCATTACCACACTGCAGCATATGGTATGAGACACTTCGAATATTTATTTAGAAAAAGAAATCTAGCTTAGCTGCAAAATTTTTACATTTGCTATTCTGCTTTGACGAACCGTATAATAAGGTTGTCAATATGCGAGGTAATTGTAAGTTTTGATCAGGGCCAGATAATTATTTTATCTCTGATGAGCATTTAATATAAACGCTTCAGAACGTTATCAAGACCTACTTAGTTTCACTTGAGCTCCCGAGGCCCACCGCACGGCGGTGACATGTCTGAAAGAACAGATACCATCTTAGTATATATATAGTTAAGGCTCACCGGCCGCTTGACCATCTTCTTCTTCTGTGCGAATGCACAAACACTGCCCCAACTCTTACGGGAATCGGCAACGCACCGCGAGTAATGAGTATAATGGGCGAGGGCACTACGAATGTAGTGCGGGACAGTACGTTGAGAATGTGGGTTTCGCGGCAGGCGTGCCGGAGAAAAATCCCTGCAGTCGCGCTGTGCTCTGTGTCCTCGGTGGCTCAGATGGATAGAGCGTCTGCCATGTAAGCAGGAGATCCCGGGTTCGAGTACCGGCCGGGGCACACATTTTCATCTGTCCCCGTTGACGTATGTCAACGTCTGTAAGCAGCTAAGGGTGTTCATTTCATTATAATTTCATTCTAACGAGCCGCATGGTCACCGATGGTATCTGTTCTTTCGGACATGTCCGAAAGAACAGATACCATCTTAATATACATATCAATTATTCGGGCCTGAAACCTAGTTAAAGGTTCGTCCGAAAGAACAGATACCATCTTAATATACATATCAATTATTCGGGCCTGAAACCTAGTTAAAGGTTCATTTCAGTACCGTAATCGAGGCTGATAGTTTCTTATATATTACATTATCACGATTGCTGACTGTGCTGCAATGTTGAAAGTACAGAAACAATATTTGTTATGAGTGATGTGTAAGCATGCATCTTAGTTTAAATACCATTACATGAGGTCTGTGACAAAAGTAATGGGACGGGAAACATTGCAAGTGACCTAGCAATCCTGTGGTGTTCTACTTGTGTAAACTGGTGAGATCGCCTCTTCCAGATGCTGAGTTTAGTTTCAGCTCATTACAGCTATCACGTGATTTTTGAGAGCACCATTAGTGCTGTTGTGTTTTTATTGTGTGTTACAAAACTGGAAGAGCGGTATTTAGAGTAATTTTATACCATCAAGTTTCGTATTATACTTGGAGAATTAGCTAGTGTGACATGTGAAAAGTTGAAACAGCCGAGTTAGAAACATTCCTTATCAAGAGCACAAGTTCTTGGAAGGCCGAGAACGCGTTGAAAGCGAGCCTCGCTCAGGGAGACCGAAAACTGACGAAAACGTCGAATGTGTGTTTGCTTCTGTGAGATTGTTGCTCCAGGACCAACGGTGAACCAAATGTCTTACAAAAACTTCTTAAGGTCCAGAAACAGCGTTAATCAGGTGAGACCTGACATTGCAGACAAGTGGATGCTGTATCATGACAACGTCCCATGTCGCATATCGACTTCCATCACGGAATTCTCGTCCTCAAAAGGCAGTCCTATTCTCCGACAGCCGCCCTGTTCACCAGATGTGTGTTCATGTGGCTTTTATCTTTTCCCGTAATTGAAAAACGTGTTAAAAGTGCATCATTTTGGAACTTAGGAGAGCATTCAAGTGAATGTGACCGACATATTAAAGGCCTACCAGCCTTTCAGGGCTTCTGTCAACATTGGGAACAACGACTCCACCAGTGTATAGCTGCCGAAGGGAACCCCTTCGTTGGGAACAGTACTGCAGTTTGAAGAGCATAGAAACTTTGGTAGATAAAAAAATCGGCATCATTTATTTTCTCACAGCCTTCTTATGTTCGTAGTACCCACTGACGCTTTTATTAATTTATTACTGTGAGACTAATATTTCGATTTTTTAAAATTACTGTTCCGTTTGAAGGCAATTATTTTGAAGATCGAGTGCGTTTGCCTTGTATGTTTATGTATGGGCTCTGGCACTGTAAACTGTTGTCGACAAAACAAAACATTTGGATAGAACCCGACGCTGACACAATCCTCAGCCAGATGCCACTCTCACCGAAATCTTGCGCTACAAGTAAAACACTGGTGTTAACAAGAATCAAATTGCTTACTGAATGCCTTTTTGCGTAAATCCTGGCCGACACGAAACAAAGGCAGAAATTAAAACAAATTTACGGAAGTAGGTTCCAGAGGCCTTGTAACGGTACATAGCTCTAGATGGCTACGTAAATGACTTTGTAAGGACTCTATTCACATCGCCTGCAGTGGAGCAATTGGGACTGCTCCACTGACAGCAGATAAAAGCAGCAACGTTCCGTTCGCTGTATCTGAAGCTAAACGTGGGACGTCTACGAAGTTTTTTAAGTACTCTGAAAAACGTTTCGCGATACCTTGCCTGTAGTGACTTTTCATTGGATTTATTTAGTATTCAGCTCTAATGAATTACTTTCTTTCTCTTTGTGCTCGTAATCTAATTAGTACGCGACCCGGTATCCCCCTGCTACTGCCGTCTTCTTTTTTGAATGGAACGGCAGCAGCATTTGAAACACTCGCCTCCTCTATTTGTCACGGGTTTTGCCGAGTCTTCTTTATAGCGAGTCTGCTAATTGTCAGATCTCAGCAAAACAGACACTCGACCGACTACTGTCGGTCGAAAGGTCAAATGCTCCTCCTAGAAGACTGCTACGGTTACATTTGTTTCTGGCATTTTCAAAGATATTTGAGACTCATTCCACGAACTATTTTGTGACAAAATTGGACTTAAGAAAACTAAATATTCAAAATCGCGAACAGAGAATGCATTCATACTAATTTAAAGACATTGCCACTAATAATTACCTAAAAACTAATTAGTAGCGATCCTCCTCTGATCGCTGAAAATAAATCGTGTATTTATACACCATAGATTTATTTTAAAGAACCTTAAAGCGGACGAAATTGATTAACGAAAATAGGAATGTCATTCATTTTTAATATAGTAATATTTGAATGGGTAACTGGCTGTCACCTTAGAATAAGTCTACTTCTGCATGTATATGATTGCTCTGCAATTCAACTTGAATACTTGACACGGCCTCATAGTATCATTTTCTACTATTTATCTAGCGTGTCACTATCGAATAGCACGTAAGGAAAATGAACACCTAAATCGTTCCATTTGAGCTGTGATTTCTATTAAATTACGTTGGTTGCTTTCTTCTATGTAAGTGGGTATCAACAAAATATTTTCGCACTCGGTGGAGATAATTGGTAATTGATTTTTCGTGAGAAATCGTCTTTGTTTTAATGACTGCCACTACGACTCGCTTAGCATATCCATGACACTGCCTCCCCTATTTCTCGATAATACGAAACGAGCTATCTTTCTTTAGACTTTTTCGATGTCCTTCTTACCTTACCAGGTAAGGACCCTACACACCCTAGCAGTACTAAAAAGAGTAATGATAGCTTAATTTACACAGCCTGTTTAGTAGATCTCTTGCATCTTTTACGTTTTATGCCATTGAAACATTGTACGTGGTTCGCCTTACGATATTTTTAAGTCATTCGTCGTTATAAAATCTAGGTATTTAGCTGAATTGACATTACCTTAATTTGTGTACTTTATCACTTGACAGAAATTTAGCTAAATGTTTTCACAACACATATCGAGAGCATCACACTTTTTATTGTTCATGGTTAATTTTCACTTTTCGCACAATGCAGAAATTTAGTGTAAAGCACTTTATAATTAACACTGAAACGACAGCATCATCTGCAAACAGTCGAAGACGGCTGTTCAGACCGTTTCTTAAATCGATTATATAGATTAAGAATAGTGAGGGCATGTAACACTTCCTCGGAATATCACTTCTGTTTCACTCAAAGATTTTCCGTCAGTTACTACGAACTATCATAATTTTGAGAGACCACACAATTTGACTAGAGGATGCTTGTAACAGTGTCAAAAACCTTCTGAAGATATAGAAACATAGAATCAGTTTGAAACCCCCTGTCGATAACACTAGTTACTTCTTGCAAATAAAGAACTAGTTATGTTCACAAAGCGTATATTTTCTGCGTCAGTGCCCTGTGTCATTGCACCGTTTTCTTCGGGGTAAGTAATATTGTTGACACACAACTATGTTACCAAATTCTATTCCAAGTCGACGTCATTGATACTGAGCTGTGATTCCTTGGGTACTCTAATTTCCTTTCTTGTATGTTGGTGTGACCTGCGCAACTTTGAGATTTTAGGTACAAATCTTTTTTCGAACGAGCGGTTGCATATGACTGCTAGGTATGTGTCTATTTTAATACCATAATCTGTAAGATACCTATTTGGTGTATTACCTGGACCGTAAGACTTGCCTTTATTGATTTAAGTGCTTTGCTACACCTACGATTACATATATAACTTACTCGTGTTGGCAGCTGTTATTGATGCGAATTCTGAAATATTTACTTCGTCTTCTTTGGCCAAGGAATTTCCGAAAAATATGTTTAGTAACTCAGCTTTAGTGGTAGTGTCATTGGTAGTGTAACTATTGGTATGATGCAGTGAAGGTATTGAAGACGTAGATAAAAACACATTTTCAACTTCGCTGACTGGTTGTCTTTCTGATACTGTATTACAGAAAAGCGTTATAAAAAATACAAGAACATTCCGTTCAATTTATTTCATTAATGATCTTATGTTTTTACTCAATTAAACTGCCTTGAGTGTGTCTTCCTCTTATTTTAGTGTATGATACAGTGTGTTTTATTGTCTGATCTGTTCAAATGGTCATAGAATATCCGTCTCTTCTTTATTGTTAGTTGTGTGATATTTTTAATGTTGCAACATTAATTCACAGTTTGTTACAGATGTGGTATTTTGTTCATTTTTGTTTTTCCCAATATTTATACTCTACGTAACTCAGAGCTCATTTGTTTACAAACATTCGGATTCCAGTGCTGTTTCTAATGATCTATTTTATAGGCTTTAGGGAAGTATTTTACTGGTTTATCTTCGTCGTTTCAGAGTTTTGTGATTTACTTCCGCATCTCTTCACCCACAGAATAATTTTTAAACAATGTCCCTCAGTTCCAGCGCTAAAATATTTGATTTTATTACATTTTCTGTATTACATTTGATCAATATCAGTTCATAAGATCTTATTTGTCTTCTACAACGGCTCTTCAGCCCTTTTGGTGGTTACTTCCTTCAGAATACTGACTTGCTGCCTTTATGAGGCATTAAGGAAGAGGGAAGAAACCATCGACATATTACAGTTAATTTACTTTAATACGTTCTCTTCTTCTCCCAATATTGTCACAGAAGAATCAGAGTAGCACCGTGGTGTAGTGGTTATGATACTAAACTGTTGCATTGGGGATCGTGAATTCAAAACTTAACTGGACAGTACAGTTTTAATTTCTATACTCAGTTCGCGTACATTCTAGAAGTATCCACAAATGTCAAGAATCATTGTACTGGAATGTCCTGTAGCTGTATAAATACTGTATGTATTCTGGCCGGAGGCAGTTCGCTCCGCGCACTTGTATGTGAAAGTGCTGAATAAACATTCGTTAAGTGAAGTTAATGTTCGTCATTCATCTAATTACACCTTCTTCTTCGTGACATTATTCTGGTGGAGGCGCTGGGTATTGGAAAGTGTGATAGCGCACATTATCGACGACACAGTGGCTCCCAGCAGGCCACGACACAGCCGCCGTTTACGTGGCGAGAAACCAGAGCTCGAGCCATACTCAACAGATCGCAATCTACCGGAGACAGAAGAAGAAGAGGACGTTACGATGACAGCAACTGTGTGCCATCACATGAGAAATCATTCCGGGTTCTCTGGTTACGATGGCCAGGACCCAAACAAGTGGCTGAAGGTATATGAGCGTATAGCCAAATTCAACAAACGGGATGATACCGTGTATTTGGCTATTTTTCTACTTCAAGGGCACTGCCAAGCAATGGTATGAGAACGACGAGTAGAAGTTCACAAGCTGAGAAGTATTTCAGGCGGAACCGCGCAAATATTCGGAGACAAACAACGACACAACTGCAAGGCTGAAGATAAAGTGCAGGGCACAGCGTCCAGGAGAAACTACAGCATCCTACATTCAAGAGGTCTTAGAGCTGTGTGAAATAGTGATACTAGAATGGAGGAGGAAGATAAAGTTGCACATCTCATGAAGGGTGTTGCTGAGGACATGTATCAACCCTAGTGCTGATGGAGGTTTCGACAGCAGACGACTTCATAAAATGGTGCCAATATATCGAGACAATGCATCAAAAAAGAATTACACGCAAGAAACTGGAATAGCTTCCATGCGTCGTATCGATGTCTGTGGTGGAGGAAGCAACTCATTTCACAAGTGTTTTTCGTCAGATAGTGAGAGAGGAAGTTCAGAAGGCGGTTGGATTGCATGGCGAGCGAAAAACCGAGACGCTTCAAGAGGTCATAGGGGAGGAACTGGAACAGACATTGAACCCAATCTGTCGTCCTTCATTTCCCTTTAAAACGGTGAAAGATTCGAGATTCCAGCAGAGTTACGTTCCTACAAAGCTGCATGAGGAACTAGTTTGGCCACCAAGGAGGACTGACGTCTGAAGGATCCACTATAAGTAACCAGTATGTTTCCACTGCGGATGACCAGGACATGTGGTGCGCTATTGTCGAGAAAGGCGGCGGATATTTGATGATGCCAGCGCCAGAAGACAGCAGACCTTTATTAGCCGACGCCAACTCCGGGACGACGAAGATGAAAAAGTAGATGTGGGTGCAGGACGACGTAGGTCACCATCGCCGCAAGCTAGCCGCTGGAGAGGACATTCCCCAACACGCCGATAAAGGTCTCCATCGCCGTTTAGAAGCTCCAGCCGATCACCTAGCCGCCGCAACCTGGAGAACTAAAGGGTGCGACCTTCATTTAAGGTGAGGCCGCCGAAGAGAAAAATCCTCCGCCGTCGATCACTACAAAACGATAGGAAACTACGTCGATATCCTCATGGATAGCCGACCAGCCCAAGCTCTTGTGAACTCGGGAGCATCATATTCAGTCATTTCGGAGCAGTACCATCGCCAGTTGCTGAAAACCGTATTCGTCGACAGCAAAAGATCTCTTCTGAAGGTGGCCAATGGGAAATATGTAAAACCTATAGGGAGATGTACCATTCGTGTGGGTATACGTAACCATACAGAGGCCTTAGAATTCATCGTTTTCCCGGAGTGTAGTCATGACGTCATTCTCAGATGGAACTTTTTGAAAGCTTCCCAGGCAATTACAGATCGCTTGAAGCTTGTGCTAGACGAGATGAGATATGGACAGGAAGATGCGCATCCGAGTGTGTGGAGTTTATGTGTGCTGGATGAAGTGATCATTCCTGGAGTCAGCGCTAGAAAGGTAACTGTCACGTGTCATGCCTTGTATTAACCCATGGATCTCGTAGTAGAATGAAAGAGAAGCATACCATGAAGAATACGTTGGTCATTCCAACCTCTGTCGTCTCGTTTAAGAATGGATTCGGTTAATTGTTGCTCGAGGACACTTACAAAAGCCGAGAGAACTTCTCAACTACAGAAGGAGAATGTCTTGCTGTTATCTGGGCCAGGTGCTAATTTCGACAGTATCTCAACGGAAGGTCATTCACAGTTGTTACAGACCATCATTCACTTTGTTGGCTGACAGGTCTTAAGGATCCAACAGGACGACTCGCCAGGTTGGCACTACGTCTTCAAGATTATGACTTTACCATTATGTACAAAAGTGGAAGACAGCACCAAGATGCCGACTGTCTCTCAAGAAACCCTGTGAAACACCATCAAGTCTTTCATAAGGAAAGTGACTGTCGTGCTGCACTCCAGGATCTCTCTGCTGAACACAAGAAGGACGCCAAGATATCTCAAATTATGCTTGCCTTAAATCGGTCAGAGGATATGAAAAATTTTTATCCTTTTGGAAAGAGGTGGCTACCAGTGATTCCTAAAAACATGCACTTAGATGTTCTGCAGAAATTCCATGACACCCCTGAAGCCAGACATTTAGGATTTATTAAGACGTACGGTAGCATCCGCAGGAGATTTTTCTGGCCAGATTTAATTAGGAGTGTCCTTCACTATGTGTCGCACTGTAAAGTGTGCCAGAGGAGAAAGGCAGTTCCCCAGAAACCACCTGGCCGACACATACCAATTCCACCACCCGAAACGCCTTTCCAGCGTGTTGGGATTGACCTCCTCGGACTATTTCCAACGTCTGCTAGTGGCAATAGATAGATTATTGTTTGCACTGATTATCTGACACGCTATGCCATTAAAAAGCCGTGAAAACAGCCGAAGCATCCGAGGTAGGCAAATTCATCATGGAAGACACTGTATTAAAACACGGTGCCCCAAGGTCGTTAATTACTGATGACGGAAAGTTTTTCTATCGAATCTTGTGACAGAGATAAACTGTCTGTGCAACATTACTCATCACATGACGACTGCCTACGATCCGCAAACTATCGGGCCTACTGAACGCCTTAATAAGACCTTGGCCGACATGCTATCAATGTTCGTCAATATTAAGTAGAGCAACTTGGATTAGGTGCTACCTTTCGTGGTGTCGGCCTACAACACAGCCAAACAAGACACCACAGGATTTACGCCATTCTTCCTGGTGCATTGGCGTGAGGCTACTACGACGATGGACACTGTGTTTCCGTTACATCTTGATGACGTGGACGACGCCTACATCGGCCAGGCGTTAACTGGAGCTGCGGAAGCTCGGCAGTTAGCTCGACTTCGCACGCTACAAGCTCAAGAAATATCGGCGAAGGTATGACGCGAGCCACCGCCCTGTTGTATACCAGCCTGATGACCTCATCTGGATCTTCACTCCTGTTCGGAAGGTTGGTCACCCTGAGAAGCTCCTCAGACGCTACTTTGGATCTTACAAGATTGTAGGCCAATTGTCTGATGTTACTTATGAAGTTGAAGATTTCGACCCCAACACAAGACGTCGAAAGGTCAGAGATACGGTCCATGTCCTTCGAATGAAGCCCTACAAGGATCCCGCCACCCAGGGCAAATTCGAAGCTCCAGTGATAGGCAAGAAGCGGAAAGGTGACGAAGAGCGTAGCGGCAAAAGAAGTTCTAAGAATATCACCGCCGGGGCGAGCATTAGTCATCGGGATTATTAGTCATCGGAGTATGCAGGACCGATGACTCGTTCCGGGACTAGGACGACGTAACACCGAGCATTGTCACGGCAGAAGCTGAATAGTACCGTGGTGTAGTGGTTATGATACTGAACTGTTGCTTAGAGGGTAGTGAATTCCAAACTCACTTGGACTGTACAGTTTTAATTTCTATATTCAGTTCCAGTACGTTCTAGAAATATCTAATAATGTCAATAATCATTGTACTGGAATGTTCTGTAGTTGTATATATATACTCTATGCCTTCTGGCCGGAGGCAGTTCGCTCCGCGCTCTTGTATGTGCAAGTGCTGAATAAACCTTCGTTAAGTTATTGTTCGTCATTGACCTAATAAAACCCTCTTCTACGCCACAATACTGTTGGTTATGTTTTATATTCTGGTGATGTTTCATTCCATACTCAAATTATTCTCTGCAGACTACAATTGAAGACATTCTAAATAATAACCTCTTGTCTGATCTTACTCAAGAAGTCTGTTTATGGCTGTGGTTGTACCCTATACAAGATTTTTGCTAACAATTGAGGACGTTTGAAGATAAATCCTCGACTTGTCGTATTACAGTACTGAAGTGTTTAAATATTTATTTCAGTCAAAAAGGAAGCATTTTTGACATGTTCATCCACTACAGTGCTTTAAGTATAAAACTTATAGTTAAACTGATGGTGTTCGTATGCTGCAGTGCGGGCTGCATACGTCGCAGTACGTTCATGGATACGTTATCTTGCTTGTGGAGTATAATGAAAAATTAATAGTTCCCTTTTCTGCCACCAGGTGCAAATATTGTTCTGTAAGCAGTTAGAATACGAAATGATTCCGGTTTTGACGTTGGTATGCTGTTTGTCGTTTGGCGACAATTGTTGATTTCCTTTGTGAAGTGACTGTTGGTGCAAAAGATGAATAAGGTTGAAGTTTATCCATACCAAACGCAGTGGCTATTGAGAAGAAAGACCATACACAGCTGGTAAAGCTTCTTTATCAGAACTGCACTAATGACAGTGCTGTGGGAGTATCACAGACAGAAACAGCTCTGAAGAGACCCCGTATCAGTAAATGGGCCAAAGAATACTACTAATAAATGTGAAAAAAATAGACATATGAATTTAGGTGGTACAACAGGCAGAGTAAGGTGGCCCATTCCCGAAGCAGTTGTTGACGAAGTTGCTTTGGCTACAGCCGCCCGCACAGCACACGACTCATAATCTACAACCAGAGCTCAAGTTGTGACGTGGGAAATGTCTCTCTCCTCGTGAAGAGTTTGTATGATTTTGGGGTGAAATTGGCACTGGTGTCCATGTAAGATTCACAATGAGACCCCAAGGCAGGCTACAATGCCGTGACTCGTTTTTAGCATTCATGGAAATGGATGTATTTGTTTCACTGGACGAGGCACATTACTACTAGTGCAAATTGTACGTCCATCTGCATATTTTAAAGCATTAACTAATGCATTATCCCAACTTTTAAGCAGTTGTCACATGTAACAGATGTAATTTTAAGACCTCTGCCTTGTAATGTTTGCACTCATACAATCACTCCTTCAACCCTCTCTCTCCCTCACACTTTCTCTTTCTCTTCCACTCCCTCCACATCCTGCTTTTCATATCTACCTGTGAATCCCAAACAAAATTGTTATTTGTGTATAATTGTACCACAGTAGCCAACGTAAGTATTGTACGTAAAGTTTGTAATACTTCACCTGATTGTATAAAATAGTATGAAGGTTAAGCTGTATTAACTTCTCAAAATCGTATTTATATACCTCCTGAAATATTTATTCCAACGCATGTATTCGATACCTCAATACGAACATCTCCAAAATCATTTAAAATTTACTCTGTAATAATGTTGTTCCTATATATATCTTTTGTACTTTGTGGTAATGTTTACTCTTCTTGTATACGATCCTTGCACCCAATAGTTTGCAGACGCCATATTTGTTTACACAATATGATTATACATGTGATGTGTTCCGACAATGAAAGGTACCTGTTCCCACTGGAGGTACTCTGATTTACTTGTTTTATTTTTACCGTTAGATATGCGATTACTTTTTTCTCAACAGTGACCCAAAACCAAGTTCTGAGATATTGGTTTGTTTCTACACTAGACAGTGCCTAAGTTCCTCCAAAATATCGTAGCAAGACACACACCCAAATTTCATACTAACAATTGAAGGGAAAAACCTGATAAGTCCATAATTGCAAAATTTCTGTTTCTTTCATAATTTAATAGACCAGAAAGTGTAGTTGTAGCTGGCTTTACAGAACAGGTCAAAAACCTGACGGGTCAAGAGATATTCTGATATCTTGCAAGCATGTGCAGGGGAAAAGCGCAAGTCCACACAAAACATGGGAGTATCCTGACAAGTCCAGGGAATGCAAAGATAAAATTTTATGACTTAATGATTCCCAGCCCGCATAGGTCTGTTTTTTCTAATTTTATCGTTGTTTTATCATTGTTGCCAGTCATTGTTGTGTATAAGTTGACCATTGTTGTTAGCTTTCTGGAGTATGTGAAGAATGTTAGATCTAGCATTGTAGTCTGTCAGTGTAAAATGAATAAAGAAGACAGTGACTCATCTAATAGCGAAGAAAACTGTAGAATGTCGTAAAAGAAGCCTTGGTGACCGAGTGGTTCTAGGCACTACACTCTGGAACCGCGCGACCGCTACGGTCGCAAGTTCAAATCCTGCCTCGGGCAAGGATATGTGTGATGTCCTTAGTTAGTTAGGTTTAAGTAGTTCTAAGTTCTAGCGCACTGATGACCTTAGAAGGTAAGTCCCATAGTGCTCAGAGCCATTTGAACCATTTTTGAACAAAGAAAAGGAAGAAGTGTAGTCGTGATAGAGATGCCTCCAAACGTTTAAGACTGCACTCATGTGAAACAGGAGAACCATGTCAGTGCAAAAACAATTGTTTTGATATCGTCAGTGACGAAAATAAAAGGAAAATTATTAATTACATGAACCACATTCAGAATCATAATGCAATAAACCTCTATTTAAGTGGCCCCTATATAGCGCGGGCGTCCTAGAAGAGAAGAGCAGGAACCAAAGATGCATCATATTAATTTAGTGTTTGTATTACCATTAATGGAAGTGTCCAAGACGTACATGTGTGCAAGGAAGCATGTATGTCGTTACATGGGATAAAGAAGGGCATGGTAGATCATTTACTGAAGAAACCTCTACGAGACGGCCAAGGGAAACACAGATCCCGCCCACAGGTTTTGAAATATGAAACACGTGCAACAGTAAGAGGGCACATTAAGTCATTTAAAGGTCGCAGCAGCCACTTCAGTTTGACGAAGTCAGAAAAATTAATCTACCAGAGTCTTTGAATATTAAAGAAATGTTCCATGTGTTGAAGTAGAGGTTTCAGAATCAGAACGTGTCGTATGACACATACCGCACGATATTCAATTCAGATTTTAATGTCAGTCTTGGATATCTACTATCTGATACTTGTGGCTCCTGCGATGAGTATCTACTCAAGAAGAAAAAATTTGGAGAAGGAACTGACTTTAACATCATCTGTTGAAAATAATGTAAGGCTCTATTCCGAACTTCGATCCAATGGAATAGCCCATGAATTGCATCTCAGAAAACAAAAAGTGTTCTACTACAGGAAAATAGGTAAAGATGGAATGTCAAAACTGTCCATCAAACGTTGCAATTACGATGGACTATAGCAAAAACTTTCCTTGTCCAAATATAAAAACAAATGAAGTTTTTTTATAAACGACAGCTTTCTGTATTTATATTCAATGTTCATGTTTTGGCAACAGGGGACAGCTGTTTTTACATACATCCAGAGAGCACAGGCCGAAAAGGAGCAGACGAAGTTTCATCGTTCCTTCAGCATTTTGTGCACAATTTTCTAAATCCAGAAGCGAGACATCTGGAGATCTTCTGTGACTCCTGCAGAGGGCAAAACGAGAATGCCACTGTGTTCAGATTCCTTCATCATCTGGTCTATACAGAAAAACAATTGGACTTTGTAAAGATGACATTCCCCATTAGAGGTTATTCGTACCTCGAATGTGATTAAAATATTGGTATGATAGACCAAACTCAGGACTATCAAATTCCAAAGGACTGGTGTCAGGTTTTTCAGAATTCACACACACACCCTTCACCTTTTGTCATCACTGATGTTGAGGAGCAACCAGGGATTATCAAATGCTGGACAGGGCATCTGGATAATACAAAATACTAGAAGAAACTCCCTTTCCAGTCCAGGCCAATAAGAGAATAAATCATACGACACCATGCAGCTCTGGTTCGGTATAGAGGAAGTTACAATGGAGCATATGAGCAAGCTTCATTACTTCTTCGTGGAAAGAAAGGGCAAGATTCCAGCCTGAAAGAAAGCGATTTCAGCTTACCCTCTGCTAAATATGAAGGTATAGTAATTCTTTTACAGAAATAAGATTTCAAAGTTTTTTTATTTATTGAAATAAGAATTTTTTTAGTACTAGGCATATAGCTATTTAAATTAAGGTATTGTGATTTTTTGCAGGTGTTCTTAAAATATCAGCTGAGAAATACAGAGATTTACAAGACTTGAAAAGATATTGCCGTAGTGAAGTGCAAGTGTATTTTGATCGTCTTTCGCATTAATCCACCATCAAAATAGCACAAGACCTTTTACAGAAAATTATTAAATGATTATATGAGACAATTTGTTGTAACATGAATTTGAAATCTTGTAGTTACCTGCAATATTTTATGGACTGGTCATATTTTTCCTCTGTACGACCTGCCTTCGTAATAAAAATGCATCATATTATTTAAAATCCTGTTCAGATGTGCATGATTTCAGAAGTACTCTTTCTTTCAAAGATATATTAAAGTCTAAAACCAAAATGATGAATGTAACTTGTAAAACTAAAATTTTATGAGTCTTGAAACTTTAAATTTAGTCTCCTGAAAAATAAGAATTGTGACTTATCAGGTTTTTCCCCCTGGACTCTTCAGTTTTAAATCCACCTGATTATGGAGGTTTAAAGCCTTGAAATGCGTCATGGAGATAAATAAACAGTCACTGGTAACAGTAAACTTGTTGTTTCAATTAATGCCAATAACATTCATGGTAAAGCAAAACCTAAAATGTTCGCATTGATAATTAAGCTGTCCAATCAGACAATGAAGCCTATATTCTAGTACACAAATACCACAGAAAAGCTCGCAATGGTGACACAGCATATAAACTTCAATGTAAATTGTCTCAAATATAACATCATTCCAAATTATATCAATTCATACGTCAAAATAAACATAACAACTGCAAAGACAACATTGGAAAACGCACGAAAATTCTGGGTGCCTTACACAAGCCATTATAACTAAATTAAACATGAATAACGCAATAAGTGGAAGAGCTGACAAGGGTAATACAATTGTTGTAATGAACAGAGAAACATTCATGGAAAGAACTTTAGACTTCTTCCAAACCGACAACATAACGGAAATATGTAAAGATCGATCAGCCAGAAGCCAAAAAGAGATTAACCAAATTTCAAGGAGCATCAGCTTCCTACTCACAAATCAAGATGCTAGAAACTTTGTGACAATGATACCACAAGCACCTTGCCGTAGATCACAACCAAAGATACACAAAAATGGGACCCCTATCTGGTCTGTAGTGAACTGTAGGAACAGATCAACATTGGAACTAAACAAAATGCTCTTCAAGACACTCAAAGAAGCACACACATTCAATAATGAGAAATCACTTAAAAACAGGGCAGAATTTACACAATATGTCATAAACCTAGAAGTACCTGATGGACCCACATACAAACCATTACCCCTCTGTGCCAATAGATCCAACAGATAATCAATACCAATCTACAAGAGCACAAAAAAAAATCCTTCAACTCATGTTACTGAACTAATGGACCTGCTCGAATTCACACTTTGCACAACTATTATAAATTTAACAATAAAATCTACAAACAAAGAGAAGGACTGGTAATAGGCTCAAACTTTTGCAGATTATTAACTGAAATATTTATATGTAGTTTAGAAGACAAAATCCTGAATTCCAGTCACCACCTCCTTAAAAAATGTCATCTACTACTACAAATATGCAGATGATATAATCATTTTAATCAATGGCACAAAAGATGGCATCAATGAATTCAACCAATTATTGAACAAATGCCATGAAAACATAAGATTCACAGTTGATGACCAAGCAATTTTTTAGAACTTGACAATAGAATAAAGAGTAATAGACATCAGTTTCACATGTATCAGAAGCCTACCACATCACATACTACAATCTAAAAATCCTCTTGTTACATAACAGCCCACAAAATTACAGCATTCCGGTACATGATAAATAGAGGTATCTAACTGCCACTCTCTGAAGACAAATGTAAACAAGAAATTGAAATAATGAAGCAAACAGATATTGCAAACGGCTATAACAGCTCCACAGTAGACACCCTAAAACACTCAACAGTGAGAAGCAATCACATCACAAAAAAGTACCTTCTATACATTCACCTTCCTAGTTAACATTTCATATCTTGTTAGAAATGTCTTCAAAGGATAAGGCATAAACATATTTACCACAGGCAACAAGATTGGACAGAAGTTATCCCACAACATCAGCACACGAAACCCACTTCATTTGAGATTAGAATCAAAGATCAAATGTCAGCAATTAAAAAAAAATACCATACATTACAAATAGCCACCCACATTTATGAAGCAAACCACCATCCAGCCAGAAGGTAAAAACTAGACATCCTTGAAACACTTCAAACATATAAACACCAAACAAAACAACCAGAATCCATCTTAAATTTAAAAAATGGCAATATTTACGATAGTATCATCTCTGTTTTCAGCAGCTGCCTACATAATCAAATTTGCAATGCACACACACACACACACACACACACACACACACACACACACACACAGACACTAATACAAACACACACACACAAAATCACACATACACACTGTAACATTTACCAAAAATATTTAGTTATGTTACCATGACAGTCCCCAGATGTACAACTGATTGACCTCATTTTATAAATAAATCATCACACCAACAGCTTGTACCCCCTATCGGCTTGAAACTATATGCACATCAACTACTGCCCTAAATTGTACGTCCAGTTGCATATATTAAACCATTAACCAATGTAGTACCCCAACCTTTATCCAGCTATTACATGTAGGAGATATAAATTTAAGACCCCCTGCTTGGTCAAGTTAGCTCTCATACAATCACTCCTTCCACCCTCTCTCTCCCTCTGACTGTCTCATTCGCTTTCTCTGCCTCTACCTCCAGCCTTTCATATGTACCTGTGAAGCCCAAACAAAACTGTTATTTGTGTATAATTGCACCACTGTAGCCAACACAAGTATTGTGCCTAAAGTTGTAATACGTCACATTATTTTTTGAAATCCCTGCATGTGGTTGACATAAAGAACACGAAGGTGAGTGGAAGCTTTTTCAAGAAAATAATGGCTTTATACTTTGGCTACACCATGCATGTCACAACCATGCTATAACAACAGTTACTGATGAAAGTTACAAAAATTTTCTTTGTCTGAAGCATCGTTGGTTTCAGGAAAAGTAATAGCACCTATCCAAACACTAAAACCATGCTGAACTGCTGCACATCACTTTTTAAAGAATACCAAATTAGTTAATACATAGCACATGAATCGTAGGCTACACTGATAAACGTGTAGCACAGAAGGAGGAAAGCATGATGTTTTATTTCTAGCGACCTCAGTTGCTTAAGAAGACGTGATTTGGCGAGATAAATATGATAATGGAAACTGAAACAATTACCAGGTAACCTGTATTGCATTTCATGCGGTGACAAGCAATCTGTAAATATAGATGCCACACTTAGCAGCTCACTTGTATTTAAAGTGTTCATTGCGATTTTGTGTCGCATCACAGTTTCAACTCCTCGCCATATTAGCGTCTGACTTATTTATGATCACAGGTAGGTTTAGCACCTCACTAATCCTTTACTTAAAACTTCCGGGCTGATAGGCCGTGGTCGAAGCATAAAACTCTCTCCTGACGTTTCGTCTCCGACTGCAGGAGACTTCCTCGGAGGTAAAGCGGCGAACTGCGAAGAGAACTCCAGGAAGCACTGATTATATAGGTAGTACAGAGGGCGCCACTATCGATCACGTGGCGTCGGCTATGAGATTGTCTCTGATAATGCCAACATTCTCGATAGAAAGTAATCGATCGTCACGTTTGCGGTGCAACGCTGACATCCAAATTTTATCCAGTTTAACACCTTCGTCTTTCCTGTTAAAATTATTGCGATGTTTATCAATCTCGATAGCCTCTCTATACAAGCGTGCATTAATAATGCGAGGTTTTTGATATGACGCTCGTCTCGCTGAATTTTATTTCATGATCACCTTCCTGGTAAACATGTTCCGCTACGGCCGATTTATCCGTGTGACCCAGGCGGCAATTCCTCTTATGTTCAACAATACGGATGTTCACACTTCTCTTTGTGGTACCGATCCACAACTACAAGAAATTTTACATACCCCCGGTGTAGCCAGAGGGTGTCGTGCATCTTTTGCCGACCTTAAAAATTCTTTTATTTTCCTGGTGGGTCTGAAAATAGTTTCTACCCCATACTTGCCTAAAACTTTCCCAATGCGGTCTGTGACCTTAGTAATGAACGGAAGAAAAACTTTGCCCTTGGACGACTGTTGTTCGTCGTTACTCCTGATTCTCTGCCTAGAGCGAAGTGCTCGATCTATATCCTTGCTAGAATAGCCATTCTTCACGAAAGTTGACCGTAGATGTTCAATCTCATCTTTTAAATAAACAGGTTCACAAAGTTTGTACGCCCTGTCTACCAAAGTTTTCAATACAACTCTTTTTTGTCTAGAGTGATGGTTTGATTCTTTGTGTGGATAACGATCAGTATGTGTGGGCTTCCTATGCACCTTATGGCCCAACGTTCCATCCCCTAGTTTAATCACACACACATCCAGGAAGTTCAATTGCCCATTCCTTTCCGTCCCCATAGTGATGCACGACACCCTTTGGCTACACCGGGGGTATATAAAATTCCTTGTAGTTGTGGACAGGTTTACATCGGTACCACAAAGAGAAGTGTGAACACCCTTCTTGTTGAACATAAGAGGAATTGCCGCCTGGGTCACACGATAAATCGGCCGTAGCGGAACATGTTTACCAGGAAGGTGATCATGAAATAAAATTCAGCGAGACGAGCGTCATATCAAAAACCTCGCATTACTATGCACGCTTGTATAGAGAGGCTATCGAGATTGATAAACTCGTAATAATTTTAACAGGAAAGACGAAGATGTTAAACTGGATAAAATTTGGATGTCAGTGTTGCACCGCAAACGTGACGATCGATTACTTCAATCGAGAATGTTGGCATTATCAGAGACAATCTCATAGCCGACGCCACGTGATCGATAGTGGCGCCCTCTGTGCTGCCTATATAATCAGCGCTTCCTCGAGTTCTCTTCGCAGTTCGCCGCTTTACCCCAGAGGACGTTTCCCGCAGTCGGAGACGAAACGTCAGGAGAGAGTTTTATACTTCGACCACGGCCTATCAGGCCGGAAGTTTTAAGTAAAGACAATACCGGCCGTGGAAGCTTACATTGTATGACCTCATTAACCCCTTCTATTTTTTCCGTCAGTCGTCTCAACATTTTGATGCGATTGGCCTCGATTCTTTACAGTGGGATAATCTCTTCATGTCAAAGTAACATGATTTACACCCAATATTCTCAATAATTTGATGGATATATTCTTATCTATGTCTTCCCCTACACCCAATATTCTCAATAATTTGTTGGATATATTCTTATCTATGTCTTCCCCTACAGTTCTTACCCTACCCAGTTCCCTCTATTAAAATGTAAATTAACGTCAGATTTCGTAACAATCACCCTATCATCCTGTCCATCCTAATAGTCTGTGTTTTTTTGCGTATTTCTGACCTCTCCGATTCGATACAGAACGTCCTCAATTCTCATCTTTGTCAGTTCACTACTTTTCAGCAACCTTTCACAGCAGCACACCTCAGTCGCTTCACTTCTCTTCTTCTCCGGTTCCCCCTCAGCCCATGCTTCACATCCATATAATGTGTACATTCAGAGAAACTTATTACTCAAATTAAGGCCAATGTTTGGTACTGGTAGTTTATCTTGATCAGAAATGCCCTCTTCGCTTGTGCTCGATTGCTTTTCACGTTCTCCTTCGCAAGTCAGTCGTAAATTGCTGTACTTCCAAGGTTGGAGATTTCCTTTATGTCATCTACATTGTGGTCCCCACTTCTGAAGTTAACTTCTTCAAAGATCTGATTTATGCTACCCCTTACTTGTTTCGTCTTTCTTCACTTTTCTCCCAGTCCGTAGTGGGTGCTCATTGTACTGTTTGTTCCATTCAGTACGTCCAGTAATGCATCCTCCTTTTCGCCGAGGATACGAACGTCATCAGAGAAACCTATCTAAGCACATCGTTCGTGTTCTTCCAGAGGTATTGTTCCTTCCAGGGACTTATACGTATTGTATATTACTCATAATTTCATATAACTTCCATATATTTTTCTATAATGTAAAAAATTATCTACAATTTTATATTGTCGAACGCTTTTCCTAGGCCTACATATCCCATGACTTTTCTGAAGCCTAAGTATCATTAACAAACACAACGCCAGACTTACCTCACTGGTTCCTTTACCTTTCCTAAAGCCAAACTAACCAATTCCGAAGTTTGCAAGTGCTGACAAATGAAGGAAAAGTTGTGCAATCTGCTTAACAGCTCATTCCCCCAAGTTGCTCTCAAGAATAGTATACAGAAGAATGGAAAAGACTTTTGAGGATGTGGTAGACGACGATCAGTTTTGCTTTACGATAGGTGATGGCAGCAGAGATGCAGTTCTAACGTTGTGGTTGATACTGGAAGCAATACTAAAGAAAAGATACGTTCATAGGGTCTGTCCATCTGAAAGAGGCATTCGACAATCTCAAATTGTGCAACATGTTTGAAATTCTGAGAAAAATAGGCGTAAACTATATGGAAAAACGGGTACAGGAGACAAGATGGGACAAAAAGAGTGGAAGATTAAGAACTAAGTTTTCGGATTAAAAAGGATGCAAGACATGGATGTAGGCTTTCACACCCACTGTTCAGTCTGTACATCAAAGAAACAATGACGAAACAAATGCAAGATTGAAGACTGGCATTAAAATTCAAGGTGAAAGGATATTATAGATGACATTCACCGATGACTTTGCTATCCTCGGTGAAAGTGAAGAAGAATTACAGTATCTGATGAATGCAATGAACAGTCCAATGAGCACAGATTATGGATTGAGAGTAAAACAAAGAAAGACAGAAGTAACGAGAAGTAGCAGAAATGGTAATAGCGAGAAATTTACATGAGGATTGGTAATCACGAGGCAGCAAAATAACCCACGAGGGAGGAAGCAAGGGGGATATCAAAAGCAGACTAACACCGGCGAAAAGGGAACTCCTGGGCAAAGGAAATCTACCACTATCTAATGTATACCTTAGTTTGAGGAAGACATTTCTGAGAAAGTACGTTTGCAGCACACCTGGTAGTGAAATATGGACTGTGGGAAAACCGTAACAGAAGGCAATCGAAATATCTGAGATGTCGTGCTACAGGAGAATGGGAAAAATTAGGAGGACTGATAAGATAATGAATGAGTAGATTCTCCCAGAAACGGCGAGGAAAGGAATATGTAAAAAATACTGACAAGAACAGGATGATAGCGCACATGTTAAGACGTCACGGAATATCTTCCTTGGTACTAGAGAGAGCTGGAGAAGGTAAAAATTGTAGAAGAAGAAGTTTGGAATACATCCAGCAAATAATTGAGGACGTAGGTTGCAAGTGCTACTTAGAGATGCAGATGTTGGCACAGCTGAGGAATTCCTGGCGGGCCGAATCAAACTCTCGTAAGACGGCCTATGACTCAAAAAAATAAATAAATAAATAAATAAATAAAAATAAAAATAAGGGGGGGGGGGGAATCACATAAGAGAGATGCTCAGTTTTGTTTCCCATTCTCTTGTATAGCATTGTCGTCAGCTACGTAGATGCATGAGCTCTTACGCTTAATGTGCTGTAAATCCTCGCACTTATCTTCTCTTCCGTATATCACACGAAGATGTATCGTGCAGTTTATTAATTTTGCAAGTTATAGAGTTATCTAACAGAATTTCCTTAGCAGAAGCCAGTTTTTATGCTAGTTTCTGCTGTTTCCTAATGTTGGGAAGCTAATTTAATCGACAGAGTTAACTGCAACATGCGAAGCGTCTTAGTTGCTCATTGTTTTTGTGCTATCCGGCATAAGCTAATATACATTAATTAGATTCATTAATTATAAATAATTCATTTAAATACAGAAATGGTCAATTAAAATGGTGACAACAAGGCAGCCTAAAATCACTGTACACCAACGTATATTCCATGATACATGTCCACCCCTGGGTATTCTGGAGGTAGGAAGTCTGTTGTATATCTTTCTCTTTTCTTACTACCGTTCCTGAAGTATGCTTGGATATAAGAATAACAGAGGTTGTAGGTTATAATAAGGCCCAGCTCTGGTCGCAGACCATGTTAGTAGCGCGAGAGGATATACACTGTTAAGCCAAAAGACTGTGAGCATTGCCCACCGAGACGTTGGATGACGTCTTTTGTAGTTGCGGGCAGATTTGAACGTTGGGTCACCATAGCGAAGATATGGGCTGCAAATAGTGAAATCCATTGAGATAAGTGACTTTGACAAAGGGCAAATTATTATTACTCGGAGCCTGTGAACGAGTATCTCGAAAACGGCGAAGCTGGTCGAATGTTTTCATGCGGCTGCCGTGAACATTTACGGAAAGAGGTAGAAGGACAATGTAACTACCACTAGGCGCTAAATAGTTAGGCGTCCACGACTCTTCACAGAACTTGGGTTTCGGCATCTTGTCTGCTCTGTAAAGTAGGATAGACAGTGATCTACGGCATCTCTGCTGAAAGAGCACAATGCTGGTGCGCGCACAAGTGTTTCGGAGCACACTGTTTTTCGTAGATTTTTGAACATTGAGCTCCGCTGAAAACCACCTCTTCGTGTTCATATGTTGACCCAACGACAATAATTATGAATATAGTGGGCACGAGACCATCGGAATTTGACCGTCGATCAATGGAAATGTGTCGGTTCTTCGGGTGAATCACGTTTTAGCTCACCAGGTCGATGGTCGTCTCCACAAACGCCGTCATCCAAGTGACCGGGGGCTCGAATCTTCCAGAGGGCCACGGACGCCGACTGGTGGAAGCAACATCATGCTTGATCTCTTCCGCGACGGCGATGACATCTCTCAGCAGTACGACGGTTCGTGTCTCGGAGCCAGAATCATGGTACAGTGGATTGACCATCATTATAGTGAACTCACGGTCATCTCTTGGGAAACCAATTGGGTCGCTGTCGGGTGCCATAACCGAGTACGCGCATCAGCGGCCCGTTATTTACCGAATTAAATGACCTGTGCGTAGACTTCCAAAGCCACATACCTCCACAAACCTACCAGTGTCGGATCCCTGATACGTAGAATCGTATTTCGTTTCAAATGTGGAAAAACAAGCTATTAAGCAGATGGTCATAATGTTTTGGCTCATCAGTATATGGCGCCTTTGATCCATACGATACGCCGCAACTGAAGACTATATGACCATCTGATCCTGTGGAGGTCTTGGGTACCATATATATTGGTCGACAAAACTGTCATAGTTTCTTCCAAAATGTCAACGTGCAGCTCTCCTTGGAGCAGCTATGAGCCATAATTTGTAGGCAGCCACCATCAGCTGATGACTTTAAATGTACGCTAAGGTGCAGATCGTCGACCTTTAGTGATCGAAGGCAACGGTTGGAAGCTCGAATGACGTCGCTGTTGAAGTAAGTCGATTCATTGGGCAACTTCCCATGCTGACAACCGTTCTTCCGATTGCAGGTGGTTTAAGCTTGAAACGGCTTTCCGAAATATGCTGATATAGTGAACAGTATAATGAAGCCGCTCCGTCCTGTTAGCGACAGGAGACTTACCCCATCTCTAACGACCTAGATGTCGACGGGACGTTGAACCCCTAACTTCCAACCTTTCGACTCAGCGTGCTTACCTACCTACACTGAGAATGAAAACTTACTCTTATCTTTATTACAGAGCGATTTTCAGTGATCGAAGGGATTATTGAGAAAGAGATTTCCCTTCCACAGAATCCCAGACTATGCAAGTATAAGATAGAAGTACACAACCAAAGGAGAAAAAATTGCAACCCTTTTTGTACATCAAAGTAGGAGAAAGATAGACAACACCAAAACGATGAAAGGTTATAAAGGAGATAATTACGTGGGGGAAAATGACAATAGAAATAATGATTTAAAACTGTACCATATTACACCGAATGTTTTGCCGGATCTTTCCTTTTCTCTAAGTAAATTCTACAGTCCGGAGAGAACAACGTACTCACGAGCTCCGCGTTCATTCTACGCTGTGTTCGTCTCCCCATCCCATGTCGTACGCCCACTCTCCAACATTCTATTTCTCTCTCTGCGAAACATGCATTCAAACACACACGAACACGCACTGATTCGCCAGCGTACACATGCACACACCAACATAAATTACAAAAATGCTATCAAGGGTTACTTTCGTGCGGTAGAGACGGGTAACTGTACTGCAAAGCAGCGAAAGGGGAAGACGGTTTATGACAGAACGACGCTGGACTCTCTTCCAGTTTTCAAACAGTTCGAGGGCCATGGAGCATGGGCTTCATTTTGCGACCAGAACTAGAGTAATTTGTGACCAGAAGATGAGACACGTCGGCGCTCTGAGTAGCTCTGATTAAACAGTATGTATGTTATTCTGTAGGGACGTGCAGCGTAAATGTATCATCAAGAACGACACTTGCTTGAGTTTACTGGCTAACGAAGCACTCATTAACAAATCACTTACTCGGCACACAAACGTCAGCTGTTACTCTCAACTAGTGAACGTTCTCAAAACCGATGTATGTTGGGAAACAAGCTATCAAAAATATCCGTCTGATGTAGACTGATAGGATTTTATGAACTAAGATAAAACATAGACAACAACATTTCATTGTACAAAAAAAGGATTTTTGTCATGATTACCCAATTAAATTTCGCCTTCTGCTTCCTCCAACTCCGTAGTATATTCCTATGCCACACAGATTATCTCTTTTGATTATTCCTTCTTTGCCAGTTTCTGTTGAGATGACAAAAAATAAAACAGATGCGGTCGAATCTTATGTAATACATCTATCTATAATCATGATAAATTAATCACTTTCGCTTTAATTGACTGTACAGTTGAGAAACGGACGTACCGGGAAGGAAACACTGAAAATGAGAAAGACACTCAGTAGGCCTGCCGGAGCTGCAGAGCGTTCTAGGCGCTTCAGTCTGGAACCGCACGACCGCTACGGTCGCAGGTTCGAATCCTGCCTCGGGCATGGATGTGTGTGATGTCCTTAGGTTAGTAGTTCTAAGTTTTAGGGGACTGATTACCTCAGAAGTTACGTCCCATAGTGCTCAGAGCCATTTAAACCATTTGAATCACTCAGTAGCTGGCTAGGTCTCAGAGCCACCCTTTAATTGAGATATTCGGTAGCTACTGATGACTGTCCCAAGTCCAGGTTGAGATGGAGAGTTGGCATTCAGACCATCAGTAGAATGTAGAGAGCCGGAATTGTAATTTTGTCGTCATACCAATTGATCACCTACAGATCTCCTTCGGCTTAAACTAGTGGCGTGGTTGAAAACAAGCTATAAGGGCAACCACACTAAAATCCAAGCTCACAAGGTATAATTTCTGGGGAATGGGCAGCACAAGTAAAGAAGGAGTCACAGCCTCTTAAAATCTCCTCGTCCTTAGAAACACAACTTTTTTTGGGTGCAATTAATGTTAGTGCGGTATTGGAAACAGCTCAGTTTAAACATCTGACAGATACTTTGGGCAAATTTCAAATTTAAGTCGTAGCTATACAGGGAACAAGTTTCGAAATAAAACCTGTTACCATACGGTAAACTGAAATCATACAGTGGTAAAGTACTCCTCAAGTTCAAAGAAATCTGTTTTTGTGGTGGCGTTTGCTATTGGACTGACATTTATGATTTCCTAAACCTGACCTTTAGATCTTGCAGAATCTCTATACTTACTGTGATGTCAAGCAAGTACACTCTTCATCGTAGCTGGATGAACAGTGATAACCATTCGCCCCACTCGTTTATCCATCCAAACTTTTAAAAACACATCTCTCTTCCGGGTATACACGCTCTCCTATTTCTTAAGTTTTTAGACAGCAGCTGAAAACTCAGATGTAAGTCTTCTATTCGCCCTTGTTGCCCCTCAGTCCTCCGTGCAAGCATGTTATCTGTAGTTGTCACACTGTTATAATAGCTGTCCTAATAAACATGTCGGATATTGAAATGTGGTGCCAATATAGAAAAAATGGTTCCGTCCAGTCTTTTCTATTCCCCTACTATATACTTACATGTTACGTATATAACCTGTTGTGATGTCACATACCGTTGACACAAGTTGGCCATATTTTACCAGCTTTCAGAGATCTCAGGTCCTAAACATCAGTCGGACTCTCCAAGGTACCATGACCTCATCAAGTAATGTCACCTGGGTGGGTTTCTATGCGATCGGAAAACGATACATAAAATGCTGGAGATCTGGTCAGACATTATAGAACATGTCTGCTGCATCATCCTATAGTGAACTGTCAGAAAAGTGTCATGCATTCAAAATCTATCTGAAGAACTCACGGTAACCGTCCTTTCTAACTTGTCCCATCAAAAATATGACGGCTAAAAATCGTTTCATTTCAAAAACTGAACTGTCAGTCCACTTTAGTGTCTTGGATAGTGCTTGATACTTACGTAAATTCTGACTGCAATGTTGGTTACATTATAATACGAAAATGTTCATCACCAGAAAAGCGGCCGGCCGAAGTGGCCGTGCGGTTAAAGGCGCTGCAGTCTGGAACCGCAAGACCGCTACGGTCGCAGGTTCGAATCCTGCCTCGGGCATGGATGTTTGTGATGTCCTTAGGTTAGTTAGGTTTAACTAGTTCTAAGTTCTAGGGGACTAATGACCTCAGCAGTTGAGTCCCATAGTGCTCAGAGCCATTTGAACCAACCAGAAAAGCGAGCTGCAACCTCAGTAATACTACATGGTTCACGGGGAACAAATGTAAGGCTTGACCGATCTTCAAAAGACTCCAGCCGGCCGCGGTGGCCGCGCGGTTCTGGCGCTGCAGTCCGGAACCGCGGGACTGCTACGGTCGCAGGTTCGAATCCTGCCTCGGGCATGGGTGTGTGTGATGTCCTTAGGTTAGTTAGGTTTAAGTAGTTCTAAGTTCTAGGGGACTTATGACCTAAGATGTTGAGTCCCATGGTGCTCAGAGTCATTTGAACCAAAAGACTCCAAATGTGTGACTAGATTGTCTTTAGTGTAGCCTTTGCTTGTATCTACTCCGCGTAAAGGAACGTCTACCTCATCATCACTACTAGCATCACTGTCACTCATAAACACACGTGGCTGTTTCCAACGTTTAGTTGACGTAGAGGGCCTAAACTCACTACCACTGTCACTAATATTACCACTATTGTTATTCTCTATAAACCTTGAAACATCCGATTATGAATCTGAATATAAATCGTTGCGCAAATAACGTTGCCAATGGCGCCATCTTGTGCGTTGATTCGGCACATGAGATCAGGTTTATATACATGCAGATCCGACAGATATTATGATCATGCAAGTGGTCAAGTTTACCAACGCTGTCATCTACACTATTCTCACTCCATGACTTGCCAGCAAATAGTTCAGTTTCTACACGACACAAAGTGCAACAGACCGTAGATAACGACCGTGCAGGTAAACAGAGATTTCCGTGCCCTATAATCCGCCTCTGGCTGCTGTAGTACGGAGATCTCAAGGGCCCGTCATCAAAGTGTTAATATGACAGAAAGCGTACTATTTTTCCAACAACAAACTTTATGTGGTCATTTCAATTTCGGTCGCTCCGAATAAACAATTTTTGATATTCTATGTTCGTTCATGTTTCCCGCGATGGGCCCCCATCACCGAAGTTTGTTCGAACAGTAATGCTTCTTGAGTAAAGTAATTTTGGGTACGAAGCTGCTTCATTATGAACCACTTAAACTGGTAAAAAAACGACGTTTCGACCGCCCTTTCCGGTCTCCTCTTCACGGCTACTAGCTGCTACGCGGCATTTTGCTGTAAATTACAGACTTTGCAACTTCCGCATTAACAGCACTGTTATCTGGCAATAGCCTCCCGTCTCCTCCTAGACAATTCACGATTTATTTATATTCATCATGACAATAACGACTTTATAACATTCCCTCAGCGTACAGTAAACTGTAGCTATATATCTCACATTAAGAACGACGTCTTCAATTTTTTTCTGCTACGAAATGCATAACTCAGTGAAAGCGATCGTGGAACTGTATCGAACTGACTACAATACTCAGGAACCACGGTATCCCACCTATACGCTCCTAGGAACAGCATTTTGTGGACGATTTGACACTGATTTATACAGAGGACGTTTCAAATGCACATTGAAAGCAGTCTATTTCATAATTAGAAACCAAAGTGATGTCATCTACGTAGGTCTGTCTAATCACACTTCTAGGAAACGAGAATGACGAAAAATTTTTCTGGTCATTTGGAAAACTCTATTCGTCCAGTAATGTAAGAGAAATTGCTGCTGAAAGCGACCACAGTCCTTTCGCATAATGTGTGTGTTCGTTAATGAGCCCCATCAAAGTCTGCCATCTTTCGTGTATTGAGTGATTTTAGTTACAATTTTAGTTTACAATTACGTATCCTAATTTTTGTTATATCTACGTTCTTTTGACTAATAACTGAAGAAAGCGTATTATTTCCAAGTAAGTAATTCTTTATTTGTTCCTTGTTTTCGTCGTTCCTACAGTTTTGAAAAACACTTATAACTGGGCGAGAACACATTCACTTGCGTGAAACAATTCTTGCAGTGCAGGGCTGCTCTAAATTATTGAGTAGCCCCACAGCGGACAGACTCACATACAAAAATATCTAGGAAAATATTTATTCCAAATGGAATCTGTGGAACAAGGTCGTATCTATAAGTAATTCTCGAAATAAAATTTCATCTCGACAATTAAGGAATTACGACCAGCGCGGTGGATCAAAGAGGGGAAGGGGAGCATTGAGGAGGTATAGAGAGCGTTGAGAGACAGTCAACTATCCTTATTTCTGATAAATACTGATGATATACTAATTCAAATCGACGAGATCAGAAATTTACGGCACACCCAGAAAAAAACAAACTGGTAGGTCGCTTTTCTAAACCATCAGGGAGTTGTTAATTCGGTAACGGAATGGTGTATGGGGATGGAGGTGGGGGTAGAAATTAGGGAGAGGTCAAGCCTTGAGTACACTGAAGAGATTAAAACAGGTGTCGGTTGCAGTAGTCGTGTCAAACTATTCTCAGTGGAAATGAAAACATTAACGTTTCTCAAAAAGGCCTTTGATACCGTATGTAATGATAAATCACAAACAGGTTATTGCCTAGGTCTAACAATGGACCAACTCCAATCTGTAGGCTAATCGCAGCTGAATTGATTCGGGAGGTGAACCGGATCAGTTCTGTATATTTCCTCCTGGTCGTCAAATACGAAGGGTTAAGTGATTTGTTGCCATACACAGTGTAAACAAAAGGTGTGGCCAATGGTTTAGGAGACATTACTCACATTCCAAGTAAGAAAATATGTTGTATGGACATTGGTCCAGAAACGCTTTATTTCCATATGAGAGCTCAGTTTCTAAAACTCTTCAAACATTAATCATCTGATTTGAAACGAAGCCCCATCCGTGTACAGTACATTATTGTCACTAAGATGAGAGTTGAGATATTGTTGAATGAAATATTCGCAGAAGTGCATCCGTGAAAGAAGATTAGCTGCTGATAGTACCAACTCACACTGCACATGGCACAATACTGCAGGTTCTCATGTAGCATTTTCCAGCCATGTGGTCAACATTACTTGTTACAGCTAACTGTCTTACGCTGATACTGGGGTTGTCGTCAACTGCACGAAAAAGATTCTCCTCCAGCTGAAGGGTCGTGCTCGTCCTTCGAGGCCTCCCGAGTACCGAGTAGCAAGCATAAACATCCAAAGTCCCCTAAGATGACTACAATTGGCTTTAAACGTTTTGTAAAACCCTCACCCGTTACAAAAGTTGAGCGCCACGGCCATCACCTTTCCACAATCTGTAGAGCCAACGGTCAACTGCCCACTCCATATTTGAGTAAACTTCCTTTGCACTGTACCAGAAAGAATGTCTGTGACGAACACTCAAACTACATGTTTCACGATAGTAGTGCAACGAATTCCGTCGCAGGTCAAGACAAAAAATGGTTCAAATGACTCTGAGCACTATGAGACTTAGCTTCTTACGTCATCAATCCCCTAGAACTTATAACTACTTAAACCTAACTAACCTAAGGACATCACATACATCCATGCCCGAGGAAGGATTCGAACCTGCGACCGTAGCGGTCGTGCTATTTCAGACTGTAGCGCCTAGAACCGCTTGGCCACCCTGGCCGGCGCATCAAGACAAGCACTAAAGTTAGTCACATTTCAAACTATGTCAACATTATCTTCGTTCAATTGGAACATGAAACACCGATGGTGAGCTTAAGAATCACAACTTATTGTACATTCCAGCAAGACGTAACCAAGAGGGTAATTTGAACATTTCAAAGTTTCATGTAATGCTGGTACGTTCAGTTTCTTTGTATTTCCCATTATTAACTCGATTATGAACGCGAAGTTGAAAATCAGTTGTGACAAGAAAATAAAGCGTTTACGGATCCACGTCCATCTAAACCATTTTATTGCTCTATGTGTGAGAAACGTTTCCTGAAAATATGGCCATACCTTCTTGTTCCATCCTATATACAGTGTGATAATTACTGAGCTATATGAAGTAAAATCGGTTTGTGTTAGAACGTTCAAACTGCACGGTTGACCTCGGAGACATGTTGGGAATTAGTATGTGAACACGCTTTTGTTTAGCTATGAAGCCCACTTTCATTTGGATGGGTTCATCAATAAGCAAAATTGGTGTGTTTGGGGACTGAGAATCCGAATTTCGTAATCGACAGGTCTCTTCACCCTCAACGGGTGACTGTGTGGTGTGCAATGTCCAGTCATGAAATAATCGGTGTGGCATTCCTTGATGTCAGAGTGACTACCGAACGGTATGTGAAGGTTCTGGAGGATTATTTCATCCCCATTATCCAAAGTGACCCCGATTTTGACAAGATGTGGTTCACGCAAGACGGAGCTTGACGCCATCTGAGCAGTAGAGTGATGCCGTGGAGGAGCGCTTTGGGTACCGCATTGTGCTCTTGGGTACACAGAGGCCACTGGCATGGGCATCGATTAGCCGCCATATTCTCCGGATCTGATCATATGCGACTCCTTTTTGTGTGGCTGTATTAAAGACAAGGTTTATAGCAATAAACCCAAAACCATTGCTCAGCTGAAAACAGCCATTCAGGAGGTTACCGACGGCATCGATGTTCCGACAGTTCATCGGGTCATGCAGAATTTCGCTATTCGTCTGCCCCACATCATCGCCAATGATGGCGCACACATCGAACATGTCACGACCTAAATCCAAATATCTGTAGTTACGTTTATATGTTGAATAAACGGGGTGCACGCCGTAGACTGTCAGTAATTTACTTTTTTCGTGTAGTACAATAATCGTCACCTTGTAAGTGTTCTCTCGTAATTAATAGTGTAAACGTATGCATTTAAACGTACACAATACCAGAAGGAAAAATGTCTCAGCAATCACAGGTCCGCAAACGAACCGTTTGCGAGATAATTGTAACTTTATGTTTATCAACCACCACTACCTTGAGTCTGAGTACTTATCATCGGAGCTATAAAAACGTAGCAATACTGTGCATCACTAAGAAAATATATTAGAGATAGTTTGGTAGATAGTCAGGTGTTCCGAATGACCACGACAACCATTAGATAGCTGTACTCGTTGATAAAGGAGATGTTCAAAGCGTCGTCCTTCATCCCGGATGCAGGAATGTACCCTACGCCGCAAATCCTTTGCAGCACGCCTGGAGCATTACGAAGTTATTGACAGGCATTGACAAGTCTGGTTCAATTCCTGAGCCCTGTTAACCGAAGTGACATGCACTACACCCCTATGGTGTTCACATTAGGTGATCGTGGAGGCCATGGTACACGTCCTCCTCACCCAATCAGTTTTTGGTCATATCGGAGGGTCAGATTTCGTCTCATCACAACACTTGTTATTACACCACAAAGTAAGCCTTACTAAGGTACTGATATCGTTCGAGGTGGTAAGGGTACATAACACTGCGAGGCATTATTCTCCAAACACTACTGTGTCTCACTGCAGGAATTTATGTGGCAAGTGTCCTTGTCGAGATTCCTGTTCTACTGTTTCCAGCACCACATCTCCAAGCGCAGATGTAATTCGTGCAGGCCTACCCGCTCCTACGCATGTGCAATGCTCTCAGCTTTTCACGGGCGTTCATGCACCCTTGAAAATGTTCGACTCTCTGGGCAGGATATTGTTCTTGGTAAAATCGTGTTGCCGTCGGTGCGTTGTCATTAGCCATACCACCGCTTATTCCGCGTTAATGTACCGCTACCGTAATGTTCCACGTTACGAGCAGTACTCGTACAACACAACTGAGACTCCGTAGACAGCTAATATGAATACCACTCTGACTGTATAGTGTACTGTCGTATCCATTCAGTTTGCACACGACGCCTCGAAAAGGTAAACAAAGACGACAACAATGACTGGCATGCAGTGTTTACACAGAACAATGTCAGTAGTGGCTGGTAACAACAAAGTCTCAATTATCTCGCCAGCGGTTTGTTTACGTACCTACATTCAGTCAGGTTTTGCTTCTAATATCGGGAGCTCTGCACCGTAGGAGTTTATGCAGTTAAAGTGACCATGTGAACTCGGCATGTAAGTTGGAAAGCAGAAGACATTGTCTGGTGTGCTTATTATGAATTAAGGTTTCTGAGAGACTGTACCATCGTACTGAAAAAAAAAAGAAAAACTTTGTAAAATACATTGCAACACAATTAAAGGATCACATTATTGAAACTCGATAATTGTCTCCCATTGCGGCGCAGAAGTTTGAAGATGCCTACTACTGTCCATTGTAATGGTACACTAACGTGGCCCTGTGACGTCATCCTCTGGCTCGGTGACAGTTCAACAGCTAGGTGTCAACATATTAGAGAAAAAGACTACCCATCCTACCGACATTCCAGCCCTCCTTTTGAATCCTTTGGTATAGAGGTCAGAACAGATGCCTAGTTGAAATGACGCTGTTTTCTTATGGTTGTCAGTGGAAAACGGACACTCCATCGCTCAGGATGTAGAGAAAAAGGCCTCAGCAGGTGTCGTAGAGGGCATCAATGAAACCGCCCATTCCCTTGTGGCATTGGTTCCCGTACAGTCCGTGGCGGAAAAGGACAGTCCATAGTGCACTGAGCATCCAGGCGATGCTCTTGACAACGTTCGGCTCTGCTGACGCCCCGACGTTTCAACCATTTTCTAAAACCATTATTGGGCTGCTACCCAGCTGAAGGTGATCTGAAACCTTTGGCCCTTTGGAGTGTAGTACGATCACAATTTTTGCTCTGATATATAGGGTGGAATCACTACGGACGTTTCGAAATTAGTCGTTAAAATTTGAAAGTGACACGAATCAGAAAAGAGTGTTATGCGCTTTTCCCTCCTGTTGTTTGATCACGGAGCGAGGAGAGCTGGAGAGAGTGGCTGGAGCTTTGACACGATCGTGAGTAAAATGGCAATACCTCCCAGGTCGGTAACTCTCTAGGTGTCACTTACGCATCTTTGTAAAGCGTACTGAAAACGTACCTGTAGGGAGCCTTTGACATTCGTTCAGCTAAGTGGCGTTCCGTGCTGCTCTAGCGCCAGGCGATAATTTCGACAACTATTACATTCTGCATTGCCGCCTACTGGCGCTAGAGCGGCAGCAGAGCGGCAGCAGAGCGGCACTCTGGTGATTGAGTGTCAAAGTCTCTGCGCCGGTACATTTTTAAAGTGCTTCCCGGTGGCATCGAGAGCGCAGTAAAGGTGGGTGACCTTAGAGGCATCTTCCGGCATTTTATTCATGCATGTCACTGTTGAACCCCATCTGGGATGGCGCCACTGGAGTGCGTGAAACAAGAGGGCTGAAAAAACATAAACACCATTTGCTGCTTCAGGTCAGGTTCAGATCTTGTCGAATGGCTGTCCCGCAGTCATGTTTCGATTCATGAGGGTCAGCAACTGATAAAAAAAAGGGGCCCCGCGGGGTCCCAAGGTCGAGATGGCGGCTGTCCATGTCCCGCTGAGATAATTTGTCCTTTTAGGACAATTATCTGGGCAAGCACCCAAGCCAGCAAAAGGTTGGCGCGTGTAAAAGTTGTCTTTTTGGAGTGACAGACACGTCAGTATTAATATCTGAAATTGCTTAGCAACCAATCCAGTATATAAGGGGCAAGAAATTGTTGTCTTCACAGTATCTCCTCTGAATCCACTGTGAGAACGTCTACTGTCTCTGACGAGCTGCCGGAAATAGTAAGTACATTTCTGTATAATGGAAACTTTGTACAAACTTGCACGAATTGCCGTTTGTGGAAGACTTCAAAATGCCTTGGATGTTTATCAATTGGAGTTACCACAAACTATACGGGAAGATATTTTATTGGAATTTCGTTATTCAAAATTTAATTTCATGTTAAATTCGTATAGACTGCCAGAATGTTACATATTTGATAAAAGTGAAAATGTTCCCATGATTAATGAAATAGTAAATGATGCAATAGAAGCTTGTGCAAAAATAAGAGCGGGAATTCCCATTGCTTGGGAAACACTCGGTTTGATTACAATGTCTTTTTTTGATATTACTACATTCTGGCAAAGTAGATTTAAAATTAAAGTTTTTTTACGAAGTTACTTACAAACATTTCGTATATACTATTTGTGAGAACTCTTTATACAAATTGTCCGATTCATGGCGAAACCCGCTACTACAACCACTTCTAATTGAAATGAGAATTAATATGGTAACCAAGGCACCATCATTTTCATATGGTGTAACTTTTCCGCCACATATTAAACAGTACAGCCATTGGTGCATGTTTTGTGCTAATTGTCCATTATTCAGAAGTGTACGTTGTGGTGGCTCGTTGAGCAATGTATCTGATTCAGAAGACGACGATCCTGATTTGGCTGATATCTTTCTTGCAGAGTTGTAATGGAGAATCTCTTGGAAGCCGTGCAGACCATCTTCACTCTTGTGGAAGCAGAAATACCAACACCGTCCTTGAAGGCGATGATATACTTAATGACGAGATTGAATTGCAAGCTGGCACAGGGAGATGGACTCTTAGGCAAATACATCTTCACCATTTTGAACTATTTGACACAATTCGAAAGTTCTTCATTAGTCTCGTCATTTGGTTTCCAGAGCTTCTCCGAATATCTGAGATCTCGGAAAGATGGTATTACAGTGACGTTATTGACCTCAGAGGAGAGAACGACGTTGATGAATTCTGTAGACGAACTAATATCATTGCACAAACCTACCCTGGCCAGATTATCATGTGGAAACATAATGGGGACCACATCCACCTCATACACGACTGTATCTACTCATCAAGACGACGCCGCTGCAGGTTTCGAACTGACGGATTTATTGCCACTCGAATTAAGAAAACAACAAGACACACTAGAGCAATCGCAGCCATGTCAGACATCGACTGGCTCAATGTTCTTTTATATCTCTACTTTCAAAAACGGCCAAGTAGGGGACAAGTTTGGCTTAGAGGAACCGATAAGCGATTGCCTGGTGAGCTTGAAATTGTACAGTGGAGCAGTTTCGTCGAGCAATCCCTCACAGTATTGGAGGGGCAAGACACTGGAAATGTTAATCAATGTGGAAGCGAACTCGCCAGTGATGCAGCATGTAAATGGCCTCATAGCAAGCGCCAGCCAATCGTTACAGGGAAAGGGTGCAATGCTGAAAAAACAGCGAAAAAGGTACTATCCCTTTTATTAAGTTATAATTGTATCCCTCCGGAAAATATAATCAATGTAATACCATCTGCTCATCCATATTTTATTAATTTGATTGACCCTAAATTCAAACGATTTTCGATATGGGCTTAGAATTGTATAAAAAAACAATAAATGAATTGGATTTACATGGTATAGAAAATTTATTGTGTTCTGGTTCTGACGATAATATTGTTTATTCTCATTCTACAAATGTTTGGGAATATTATTATACTCTGCAAGATTCCCTTTTTTGGCCAAATAAAATTTTATTATTTCAATGTGAAGATGATACTGACGAGGCTACGAAATTTTTAACAAATCTTGTATCTTGGATTAATAAGAAAGGATTGTATCAATGGCAAGAATTTGAAGGTAAAAATATATATGTACCAAATAAAAAGTTAAACACATTATGTATTGTTGGTCCACCAAATAGTGGCAAAAATTGGTTTTTTGATTGTATAATTTCACTTGGTTTAAATGTTGGCCACATTGGGCGTTGTAATAATAAAACAAATCAGTTTGCATTGCAAGATGCTGTTAATAGACGTGTCATTGTTGGTAATGAAATTTCTTTAGAGGAGGGTGCAATTGAGGATTTCAAGAATGTGTGTGAAGGAATTGCTTGTAACATTAGAGTGAAGTACAAAGGAGACGCTATATTAAGACGTACTCCATTACTGTTAATTTCAAATTCACAACCAGTTATTTGTTCTCACCCAGATTTTAAAGATATTCGTGTACGTACAATTAGGTGGAGAAAGTTTGATGAATTAAAAAATGCTTGTAAAAATCTGTATCCTTTGGCTTTCTTTCAGTTACTTCAAATGTATAATATTGATTATTAAATAAAAGACAAGAATTTGTACAATGTATAATTTTTATTGCCAATTATTACAACAAACAAAAATAAAGTATAATTGTTACATTTCAAATTACAATTGTTTAATTTCATATTGACCCTTATAAACAGATTATTCCTCATTCCTTTTTACATTAGACATATAAATCATATCTGATACTTGAACATTTGATACAGTTGCTCTAGGGTAATGTGTCTCTAGACCATCTGCATAAACTCGAACATTCTGCAATTACTTCAAACAACATTTGAGTATCAGTATATTTTGTAACATCACTATTTAAACTGCTTGTGCTTAAAGCATATGTAGGATTAATGCCTACATGAAGGCTTGGTTGAACATTTGTATCATGAAGTCTAGTATTATACCCCGCAGAAGCAATATCAGCTTTTTCTATTAAATTATTATATCCCGATACTTCTGCATTTGTGACTGGACTAACAGCTCTGACTAATTGTTCTTCCATTTTTGCTGGTTCAAAGGGGGTTAAAGAAAAATTATTGCATGACATAAAAGGATTACAGTGCTTATCAGCATTAATATTATACCTTTGAATTACATTTTGAGCAGTACTTGTAATAGGAAAAATATCAACATTGGCTACTTTTGGAATTTTGAGAAAACCTAATGTTGGTGTATAAGTATAATCAACAATAACACTTCCTGTTCGTGCATCGGCATCTACTTCAGAAACACAAGACTGTACACACATCCAACCCCAATTATGCAAACCCTTATCTTTTGGGCTAGAAACACACGCATAATAATATTTCAAATTAATGGGATGTCCAAATTGATGTGCAGGCACTTTAGTAAGAAAGTCTGCTTCATCATTTCTATAACCATACCATGACTTCCAAATGGAATCAAATTGTCGTTTATGATCTATGGCAGTTGTTTCCATAGGTGCATTAGCAGTAAATGCTGTAGGCTTTACATTAATACCCGCTATTTTCAAATTAATTCACACACTTGTAATCATATTCTTATTTTGATTTAATGTTGCAAGTTCTGTATCACTTGAATAAGTCGGAAAAGCAATTCTAGGATTTCGTGCAATTACTTTTACAGAACAATGAACAATTCTACTACCATCAGGTAATAAATCGAATTCAGAAGGTGTCATATACAAAAATGGTCTATCAACGGGAATTTCTGCCAAAGGAGTAACCATGCATACTACCTTTTCATGTTCAATCACTTTACATGCTAAACCATATGTGAAAAATCTATGTACTTTGCGATATCTTGTAATATTACCAGTATCTAATATAGAAGGAGCAGGCAACGGATCAACACGAGTATTAGGAGAATCACCCAGTACGCGTTAGCAGATGGCGCTCCAGTCCCTGGTAACGTTTTTTTTTTTTTTTTTTTTTCTTAGATCCACCAGATTGACATGCTGCAGCCTGACGTTTACCTGAATCTACCTGCATTGACGAACTCATACCTTCGTCACTATCAGAATATGGTACTAAACGTTGTGGTTCAGAATGTTGTTGTGTTTCTTCTGGTCCTTGTTCGTCTTCGTCTTCTTCGCTGTCTGATTCCTCGTGGGCGACGTGTTGTTCGTCTGCAGAACTTGTTCCAGTGGCTGAACTAGATGTTGATGGACGGTCGTGATCTACAGGCAAACCACGGCAAACGTTGTCAAGAACATCGTCCTGTTCCGCATCACACTGTGGACTGTCGTTGTGAACCGTGAAATGTGGGGACTCCGCTACAACGGAAGGGATGACCTCATTCAGGCTCTTTATGCCACTTCTTTGAGGAGTTTTTATGTAGGTTCTTAGCGGCAGTGATTTCCTCGGCCACTCAAAAGAAAACAGGGTGATTACAAAGCTGGGCGTCGAGACTGGGCACCATATCAGAAAAGTGAGAAAAGGGGTGAATGTGAGTGAGACGGGTACGACGACCCTTCTATTTCGTAACCGTCCATCGTCGTGTTGACCAAAATTGTGGTGAAATTGGATACCAATGAGATATCATTAACCCACCTTACACGTCCCATGAACTTCTCAGCTCTGGCATTTTTCATCTGCATGTGACGATACCACACAGTTTGAAGCGTTGCCGAGCCCGCGGATGACGTCGCAGATAGTCACGCATTTGCACTCCAGAATGAGAGTTTCACACTGCAGCGGAGTGTGCGCTGATATGAAACTTCCTGGCCTATTAAAACTGTATGCCGGACCGAGACTCGAACTCGGGACCCTTGCCTTCCATGGGCAAGTGCTCTAGTAACTGAGCTACCCCAGCACGACTCACGCCCCGTCCTCACAGCTTTACTTCTGCGAATACCTCGTCTCCTACCTTCCGACTTAACAGAAGCTCTCCTGCGAACCACGCAGTACTAGCACTCCTGAAAGAAAGGATATTGCGGAGACATGGCTTATCCACAGCCTTGGGGATGTTTCCAGAATGATATTTTCACTCTGCAGCGGAGTGTGCACTGATATGAAACTTCCTGGCAGATTAAAACTGTGTGCCGGACCGAGACTCGAATTCGCGACCTTTGCCTTTCGTGGGAAAGTGGTCTAGCAACTGAGCTACCCAAACACGACTCACGCCCCGACCTCACAGCTTCACTTCTGATTGTACCTCGTCTCCTATTATTCAGGGGCGAGAATGCCACACCGCATAAACTAGAATTACAGACTGTCATGAAAGTAGAAGTCAGCGCCCCATAGCGGAATAATTTGGGGTGCCCCATCTTTGTCTGCTAAGGAGACAGCAGAGTGGAAAAGATTCCGCAGCAAAGCTAAAAGGACAAAGAAAATCGAAGAAAACTACAAAAATTTTCAGTGCTGAAAGTGACTTCACCAGACATCTGCACCCCTCCACTCTTTTTAAACTCTTACACTATTATGAATTATTTGGATATAACAGATGTGTATGTCTTTTCTGATATTTAAATTAATTGTCATATTATTCAAGTTGTTGCTGTTGGATAATATAAAGGATGTCAGGCATATGCCATGTTCAGCTTACTGGTAAATTATTTTCATGAAATTGATTATGGATGGACAGTAGAGTCACATATGTTGTAATAATATGAATAATTACAGTTTATGTAAGACACTCTCAATTGGCTACACTACATTGAAAACTGAACGTTTGATATGGACTAGAGATTGTAATTGTTTTCATTGTTGGTAACTTTTATGCTGCATAGTTGTAGTGGTTATTGTTTCTCATAACATTTTAACCTTATATGTCTATCTAAATATTTTATTATGGTACTGTCCTTACCAGATCCTTGGTTTCTGATGTGACATAGTAATATCACTGTAACAACACACCATATAGTGCAGATTCTGAGCCGCAGGGAGGCACAACAGAAATACTGTCAGAAAATGAGCATTTGGCCAACAAGGCCATTGTCAGAGGTAGAACATACACACACACTCACGCACACACAACTCACACTCACAGGACCCTACTCAGCTGCTGAGGCCACACTGAGCATGAGCGCATGATGGGAGATGCAACTAGGTGTTGCAGATAAGGAGGAGGCTGGGGCAGGGATGGGAAGAAATAGCAGGTTAGGGGTGAGGGACGGTAAAGTGCTGCTTGTGAGAGCTTATAGGGACGAGGTGACGAGAGCATCAGGCAGCTAGGTGCAGCTGGAAGATTAGACCCTCCCCCACCCCCTACAGTGATATTCTGTCACCCACCAAACCAACATAATATTCTCACCCAATCCCCAGCCTCATGTCTCATATTCCTCTAATAAACCTAGATGTAAGGCTTGTTCAATATATCCTCCCACTAACACCTACTTCAGCCCAGTCACATGCATCATCTTTCCCATGAAATGCAGGACTAACTGTGCAACCAGTCATGTGGTCTACAAGCTAAGCTGCATTCACTGTGGTGCATTCTACGTGGGTATGACGACCAACAAGCTGTCTGTTCACCACATGAAAGGCCATCAACAAACTGTGGTCAAGAAACAGCTGGACCACATCACTATTGCTGCTTAACAACCTGTGCCATCTTGATCCTTCCCAGCAAAACCAGATTTTCTGAAATGTGCAGGTGGGAACCCTCCCCACAACATATCCTACATTCCTGTAGCCCTCCAGACCTCAACCTTCATAGTCTTTGTCCTTACCCTCTATCCCCCTCCCTGTTGTCTTTCTAGCACTCTATTCCACCAACTCATGCACAGTCTTTTTACCTTTCTTACTTTTCGCAACCCTTTGTCTAACCTCCTGGCTGAACCTAGTTGCCCTACGCTCGTCCCCGTTTGCTTGTGCAAGCAACACTTCACTGTCCCCAACTCCTACCCTGCTATCCCTGCCCATCCCTGCCCTGGCCTCCTCCTTAGCCCTACGACCTAGTTGCGTTTTACATCATGCACTCTTGCTCACAGTGCTGACTGCGGTCATGTGTGTGAGTTGTGTGTGCGTGAGTGTGTATTTTCTATCTCTGACAAGGGCCTTATTGGCCGAAAGTTCATTTTCTGATAGTCTTTTTGTTTTGCCTATCTGCGAATCATCATATCCACTATAAGAGTAGCTACTATCCTTTTCGTAATCGTTACGTTCCGTCCTGCATTTTCCGTTGTTGAATTGTAATAACTTGATTTTTTAATAGTATCAAGTGATTACTATATGACATAACACTGTAAGCAGCATGCAGCGCCTTATTTTGTTACACTTCCTCAAACCTCTTACTGCTATTAGGTTGAGTGTTTCATGTTAGTTAGATTGCCTAAGATAATTTTTCAACATCGCATACTTATGTACAGTATCATATGTTGTGGATTTTGCTAAATGGTCAGCTAGTTTATCATGTCACTTTGTAGTGCCATGTGACATTGCAACACTGTTGTGTGACTTTTATTGTATCTTATTGTACATGGCTAATGTATGTTTTAATTATTTGGTTGGTTTCACCAAAGGGTTTGCATCATGTGGCTATTTGTTATATAATATTCAATTGAAAGGAAGAGAAAAAGAAAAATAGGGTATAAAAATTTATACATTTGTACCCTCCTTTATTGAATTTCTTTTATTGTAATTAATACACTTGTATCTGCATTTTTATATTTCTTTTATTGTAATTCTATATTTCTCTGTGACTGTACTGCAGTGTACATGTATTTGGAAATAGTTTCTTGACCTTGTTCTGTTACTCAGAGTTGTAGCTTCTTGGATCAACATTTGTGTATTAATAAACTGGATATTGCTGTGCCTGAGCAATGGTGCTGTGCACTTACTGCTGTGACATGGTTTCATTTTTTGTATTTGCTTAACCTGGTATTATGGCGTGAAGTATCTTTTCCTGATGTTTGCAAGTCAGCAATGGCATCTTTTCTGGTTAAACAGCATGTATGACATGTGAGGTTGTCACAATATTTTTCGTAAATACACTTAATTTTTCTGACTAATAATTCTCACGAAAATGTAATTTTTGTTGACATTTACAGTTTTCACTTTGTTTCCTTTTTTTGATATCACTATGAAGATGGTCAATAATCGAAACCAGTTGCGAATAAATATACTGTAACACAGCTTAGTAGTGAAAAGTACGTGGTTCTTATGTATTTGCAATGAAAATCTATTTATTTTGCAATATATCTTATGTTTGGACTTAAGTAATTCTGACCTGGTTCAGCCGACTTTATAGTCTTCTCTCCTCTTGCTGCCATAACTCCCTCCCACTTCCGCCTTACTGACTCCAACCGCTGCTCAGGAACCCGTTACTGATAAAGGCCTCCACGGTGACGTACGCTCAAGGAAAGTCATGTTGCTGAAACCGATCACATTCTGATTATTTGAGGTATTTAACAGAGCTGATTGTTAATTGCATTTGAATTACTTCGATGTGACGTTGGTCGTGCAGAGTGACTCCACCAACCTGCAGATGAAAGGTGCAGTCACAAATGCAAATAAATATTTTTTAAGTTTGTAACCTCCTCGCAAAATTTTAAAAGTCAATAATAGTGAAATTGTAACCTCCCAGCAAGAATATGAAAGTCAATGTTAAGTGAAATGATGTCTTCCCAAAAAAGTGAATAATAAAAATGAGCCAAGCGTAATCTCCTTGCAAAATTAAAGAATAATAATGGCCCAAATGTAAGCTCCCCACAAAATTAATGTTAAGATGATTGATCATTAAACCCACAATAATGTTAATTAAATAATGAACCATGAACTGAATGTAACATCTCAACACAAATAATTAAACCTGATAAATCATATAAGGGCAGCAACGCTGACCTTCGGCCTTGTGAAATAATTAAACCAGATAAATTCTTACCTCAGTAAAACTGCATGTATATCTGCTCTTATTTTTCGGCACAGCACCGTGCAATGCTGGCCCATATTTAATTTTGATTCATGGAGGAAATGCATATGAAATATTCTTTAACTTGAAATGAATCCTTTTCTTTAAAAAGTTACTTTATAGAAAAATCAGTATTGGGGCATTTTTCTGAACAAACTAATTAAATTAACTACATATGACGGTAGTATCTGTTCCCGAAAGAACAGTTACCGTCGATGACCATGCAGCTTTGCTCGAAATGAAATGATAATTAAATAGACACCCTAGCTGCAAGCAGGCGTTGATACACTTCATTGGGGACATGTTGAAAATGTGTGCCCCGACCGGGACTCGAACCCGGAATCTCCTGCTTACATGGCAGACGCTCTATCCAGCTGAGCCACCGCGGGCACAGAAGATAGTGCGTCTGCAGGGACTTATCCCTTGCACGCTCCCCGTAAGATCCACATTCCCAACATGTCCACAACACTACATTCGTAGTGCGCCTAATAGATGTTTGCCCATCATACTCATTACCCGTGGCAGATTAATCTACCAAGTCCCGTACGAGTTCGGGCATAGCGTGTGCGCTCGCACAAGAAGGTCAAAGGCCGGGAAGCCATATTTTTAACTATATATTTCGCACTATCCTTTGTGCCCGCAGTGGCTCAGATGGATAGAGAGTCTGCCATGTAAGCAGGAGATACCGGGTTCGAGTCCTGGTCGGGGCACACATTTTCAACATGTCCCCAATGAAGTGTATCAACGCCTGCTTGCAGCTAGGGTGTCTATTTAATTATCATTTCATTTCGAGCAAAGCTGTATGGTCATCGACGGTAACTGTTCTTTCGGGAACAGATACTACCGTCATATATAGTTAAAAATATGGGTTCCCGGCCTTTGACCTTCTTGTGCGAACGCACACTCTATGCCCGAACTCGTACGGGACTTGGTAGATTAATCTGCCACGAGTAATGAGTATGATGGGCAAACATCTATTAGGCGCACTACGAATGTAGTGTTGTGGACATGTTGGGAATGTGGATCTCACGGCGAGCGTGCAAGGGATAAGTCCCTGCAGACGCACTATCCTCTGTGCCCGCGGTGGCTCAGATGGATAGAGCGTCTGCCATGTAAGCAGGAGATCCCGGGTTCGAGTCCCGGTCGGGGCACACATTTTCAACATGTCCCCAATGAAGTGTATCAACGCCTGCTTGCAGCTAGGGTGTCTATTTAATTATCATTTCAATTACAATTAACATACGATATTAGCTGAGCGCAATGCTGCTTCATTACCTTCTACAATAATATACATATCGTCCACCACAATCCTGACCAGATTCGGAAGACCAGCACGCCGTCTACGCATGCCGACTCCCGCAGACTGGCACCGACTACTACACCAGACTGCTACTACTACCCGACTGTATACTCCCTCTGCCGACTCGCCACACACAACTCAACTCTCGCGCGGTCAAGCGCAGACTAGCAACGATAAATAACTCTCTGGTCAGTGATTCCGTCATGGCTCGCCATCGCTGGTAATGAATACATTCGTGTTTCATAACCCTCCACTGGGGAGGGGCAAAAATTTGGCAGCGATGGTGAGTCATTTGGACTTGCCATGAGCAACAAATTTTTTCTTAACTAACTAACTTTACAATCACAGAATATACAGATACATAGGTGTAGAACATGAAGTAAATATAGTACACATGCACTGAGTACAGAACATATCAGGTAAAGACAAAATATATGCAATGAGTACAAAACATATTCACAAATGGCAAAAGTGCACACGCACAGTAGTACAGAACATATCAGCAAATCACAAAAAATGTATATGCAATGAGTAGAAAACATGTTAACAAAATGACAAAAGTGCACATGCGCTGTAGATCAGAACATATCAGCAAATCACAAAATGTATAGGCCATGAATACAAATCATGAAAACAAAATGATTTTTAATATGTTACAAGAATTAGGATAGGAAAGGGAAGGATTGCGTCATGGTTGTAGCACTTTAGGTTGCACGCAGCTGCACTGAAAGTCCATATCTTTCTACAGAAGCACAACACCAAGTGAGGCAATCTAAAGTTGTTCTCCCAGAAGTATTAATCAGCGTAGCCAAGACATTGAAATGCCGTAGTAATATTCCATGTTATCCTTTTGGTAACACATTAGGTACACCAAAGATTGGGACCATAATAGCATCTCATCGCTCATTGTGGTGGACAGCATGTCGTGTCAACACAACGTTCTTGTCTGTTACAGCAACGTAGAATTAGTGCAAAAACCGAATTTAGTGCTCCATGATCATGAGGATATACAGGACAAACGGATATTGCAGTAATTCCAGGTAATTAGGTTAGAAGGTGAAGGACATTAAGTCACATACTAGTCTTCATTGAGAATTACACTAGTAATGGGTGGCACTCATTGCCCAGTTATTGAACATTTCTGTACCATGTATGTAGTATTACAGAATAATGTTCATGAGTAACTTTACAGAGAACATTGGCACTCATTGCCTAATTACAAACCATCAGAAGTCATTTACAGAGAACTTTCGCACTCATTGCCTAATTACAAACCATCTGAAGTCATTTACAGAGAACATTGGCACTCATTGCCTAATTACAAACCATCAGAAGTCATTTACAGAGAACATTGGCACTCACTGCCTAATTACAAACCATCAGAAGTCATTTACAGACAACATTGGCATTCATTGCCTAATTACAAACCATCAGAAGTCATTTACAGAGAACATTGGCATTCATTGCGTAATTACAAACCATCAGAAGTCATCATTGAAAATTAGGTAATAAATGGCATAATTAATCTAATTATAGTAAGCATTGTCCTCATAGTTCATCTTATTACATTAATCAGTAGCATTCATTTGCCAGTTACATAGCATTTTTTTAGTGTTAGCAATGCATTGCGTTGGGTTCGATAATTAATAACAATATTTGCTTTAGAGTTATTGCTGCAAATGAAGATGTGTAACGTCATTCGTCACGAGTCAGCTGTATCAAGATTATGAAACAAGTAGAGTATACGTAATCACATTCATAAATGACATGGGTTTAATGAACAACTGCTTATAGTACATTAATTTCTCCTGCAAAATATACAAAAATGGATTATTAGACTGAAAGAAGAAACGCATTTTATGCTGAAAAGTAGTGAACTTCGAATTAACAGGTAGTGAAATGTGTATAAAATGTGTTCCCTAGCTGTCTTTTCCAAAACCTTCAGTCATCATACTATGCAATACAACACATACTGTCAAAACTAACTGCAGCAAATACTTAAATAACTACAGAGCATAAATACATAAACTTCAACATCATCCTCATCTGTAAAGAAAAAACTTCATTATCCATCACTTCATTATCATAACTCCATTATTATCATCACCTGTAAAGAAAAACTTCATTATTCATAGCTGCACATTCTTCATCATTATTCATCACCATTCATTATCATCTGCAAAAAAAAATCACTTCATTATTCATTACACAATTATTCCTTATTTCTATCACATTTAATCACTAAAACTAAGATGTGAAGTTCTGTCTGACAGCCTGCATCAATCGCTTCGTATTCTGACAGAAAAAATTAGTTAAGACTGCTCTTCTACGATGTGTATAGTATATTCTTGTTAATGCTTGTTAATCCTGATCCATTTACTCTTCCTCATAAGGTTTTGCATCTTCTTTCGTTTATTCCGTAGGTGAAATTCCATTTGTGTTTAATTCATTTCATTTACACGTTATTTCTCTCTGAAAATGATGAACAAAGATTAATGTCTTGCATTTAAATCATATACCCATTAAATAAAAACTGGTTTATAGTAACATAATTGAGCATATAGCATACCATGACAGAAAACGTAATATGTCAAAAATATAGATAGTGTTCAGATGCAAAAATGTACACAGAATATCACAATGCAGCAGCAAAAAAAAAAAAAATGTAAAATAGTCACGATGTTGAGATATCATAAGGCAAAAATGTCAAAGTCAACTGGTGTTTGCTATATCTTAACTACTTCATAATGCATACAAACAAACAGGGAAACAATCATACATACATAAAAAATGGAAAATGTGCACGATCTGATATATAACGACAAGGAATGTGACCTAATTTGTGTTCAGCTTGTATGTTGTGTAGTTGATAGAGGCGAGAATTAAAGACTTTAATGAAGAGAGAATTTAATAAAATTAATATGTCACTAGATAGAATTGCATAATTATTCATAAGATACGTAAGTTTATCTGGAAAAATGTGCACGGTCTGATGTGTAACGACAAGAAAAGCGACCTGCTAACCTTACCTTGCCGGGCATTTGCCAAGAAGAAATACGATAATCGTCAGTAAGTAGTCACATAAATACAATTGTATAAGTGGTCATAAAAATTAGGAAATGACACTACACCATGTTAAATCATAAAGTATCTTCATTCAATAAAAGGTTTAATATTCGATGTGTGGTGGTTTCCTTTCGATTTTCTGGTTCTCAAAGTTTCGACGTGTACAACATTGGGGTGAGGAATGCTGCGAATCCGATATGGACCTGCGTATAGAAGTTCAAATTTACTGCACCTACCTTTTATTTTGTTGGATAAATAGTGTGTACGTACTAATATCTTCTGTCCAACGTGAAAGTCACGGCGTGTACAAACCTGTTTTTGCTGTCTTCTCCGGCGCTCTGCGGCACGTTTGATGTTGTTCAGTGCAATGTCAATTATTTCATGGTGTCGTAGTCGACGAGATGTAGGAAATGTTACTAATTCTTTAATTTTGTTAGGTGGTTCACCATTTTTCAGTATAACAGTCGGAGATAGCATAGTAGATTCATTCGGTATGGAATTAATTACGTTTTGCAATGAGAGTATGTGTGTGTCCCAATGAATATATTTTTTATGGCAGCAAATTCTACACAGTTTACCAATTTCTTTCATTATTCGTTCACAAGGGTTCGAAGAAGCATGGTACCTGGATATATATATCGGAGAAATGTTTCTAGCTCGTAACATTCGTGTCCATATAGCAGATCGAAACTGTGATCCATTGTCGGAAATTACTTTCAACACATGCCCTACATGAAATAGAAAATGTTTTACAAATGCTTTCGAAACAGTTTTAGCAGTAGCTTTGCGAAACGGAGTGAAGGTAACAAATTTTGAAGTGAGTTCAACAGCGACAAAGATGTAGCAAAAACCTCTATTATTTCTGGGAATCGGACCAAAAATGTCTACAGCGGCCATATGTCTCAATTTAACGGGTACAATGGGATATAATGGAGGAATATGTGAAGTCGTATCTGATTTAGCTTTCTGGCAGATTTACATGACGCTAAAACTCGTCGTATACGTTTCTCCATGTTGGCAAAATAACAGTTCTGTCTCAGTATAAGAAAACATTTTCTAGCTCCGTAATGTGCATAACTTAATGAGTATACCAGATTAATTTGTTAACAAGTTCGTCAGGAATGCATAATAACCAATTGTTGCTGTCAGGTTGAGAGCGGCGAAACAGAATGTCATTGCGTACAGTGTAATGGTTTCTAATGCTAACATTATTTCTATCTTGCCAAAGGTGTTTAATCTCTTTCCACACGTTGTCTTTACTTTGCTCTTGTGCTATGTCTTGTAACGACGACGAAATAAAATTTTCAAATGCAACTTGTTGAATGTACATGACGCTGAAATTTGCTTTGCAGAAGGTGGTTGCGATGTCTTGCTAATTGTTGCCGAGAGAACGAAATAGTGCGTCTCCTACAACATTTTGTGTGCCGGGAATGTGAACTATTGTAAAATTAAATTACTGTAGATAAAGTTTCCATCTGCTTAATCTATCGTGTGTAAATTTAGCCGAAAGCAAAAATTGTATCCCTCTGTGGTCTGTGTAAACGGTGGTATGTCTTCCATAAAGAAAATGCCTAAATCTTGTAAAAGCCCAAACAACACATAATGTTTCAAGTTCTGTAACAGAATAATTTCGCTCAGCAGATGATAGAATGCAACTTGCAAATGCGATGTTTTTAATTACTGTAGAGCCATCTTCTTCAATTTCCTGAAAAATATGTGTGGTGTCACCGCCAGACACCACACTTGCTAGGTGGTAGCTTAAATCGGCCGCGGTCCATTAGTACATGTCGGACCCGCGTGTCGCCACTGGCAGTGATCGCAGACCGAGCGCCACCACACGGCAGGTCTCGAGAGACTGACTAGCACTCGCCCCAGTTGTACGACGACTTTGCTAGCGACTACACTGACGAAGCCTTTCTCTCATTTGCCGAGAGATAGTTAGAATAGCCTTCAGCTAAGTCCATGGCTACGACCTAGCAAGGCGCCATTAGTTACTTCATGAAGCTAAAGAGTCTCACTTGTATCATCAAGAATGCTGTATACCAAAGGACGATATAAAAGTTAAGTGTTCTAGTAGCTACGTTCTTTTCTTTATCACATTCATCACGTATCCTGTTCCAGACTTCGCGCCAGTCGGCGTGTGTGTACGTGTGCCCTTTCGGCTACCCGTCTCTGTGGACTGGCTGCCTTGTCAGTCCACTACAATACGTACGCCTAAAGCGGTGTTAGAACTGACGGTAGCAATGGAAAAGTTTCTGGTAAGATCTGGGTGCGATAAAAGTGGTGCATTCAACAAGGCATGTTTCAGATAACGTTTTCGTGAACAAGATTCTGCGTGTCGAAATTATTGCTTGCGTTACTGGAATATGCATGCTGTATTGTATTTAATCAAATTCTATCTGACGTATTATTATTTTCGGGCGGATGCTGTGGCATTTCGACTATTTGAACTGTTCTGTTATTTCTTCCAGACGTATTACGCTCTGGATGATATCTACTGTCGGGTTCATTCATGAGAATATGTTGTTGCTGATCATTTTGCTGCTGGTAAGATCGACTGTTATTAAACGTATGTTGATAATTGTGCTCATTGTTTTTACGTCTGTCGTGATAGTCATTCTTATACGGTGCATTGCGATAGGAATTGAAATACTGTGTTTTCTGTACGTACTGATTTCCTTGTTGCTGTGCGTTACTATTTGTTGGAGCTGATGCTATACGTGCACGCGGCGAAACATTAAAGTTTGGTTGACCTTGTACATTACATTGTTGGTTAGGTATGCTAACCGGTTGGCTTTCATGCTGTTGCGGAGAAAAACGTCTATTGTTACCAAAATGTGTTTGCGACTGCTGAAAATTTTGTACATACTGATGATTAAAATTTTCTCTTATATTAAAGTTCTCGTAGTTGTCATTTCTGTAGCGTCTAATGAAAAATTGTCACTTTCGGTATAGCTTGTCACATCGGGTTTTCATAACATGTATCTTAATCCTAGATAGAGCAATAGTTAAAGAGCTGTTTTGATAGATACAAAGGATAGTAGAAGAGAAGGCAGCAGTGCAGAAAACTAAAGATGAAACAGCACTACTACAGCTCGGGTCCCTGTGCACGCTACGGCACATACTCATTAAAGCGTAATGAATCCCCTGAGGTCTATTACGCGCTTCAGATAAATTTTAGCTTTTGTGTTACATGCAATGGCGGTAAAAATTCGAAAGAAAATTGCTGTATCTTTGCTAATTCTAGTTTCTGCATTATAGGTAATGGCGGTGAAAGTACAAAAATAAATCGACGTATCCAGTTCAATGCGTGTACCTGTGCTCTGTCATTTTCAAATACCTTAGATTTTTTTACACATACAAATTGCTTATAATCAACGTTCTCATCACTGAATGTGTGAACAGGTTCACGATTGTGTCAGAATCTGTTTGTCTGTGTCATTTCAGATTTTAAGTCACGTAGCTTTTCAGATTTTAAGTCGCGTGTTTTCTGTAAATTACTTACGTTATACTGGCTGCCTGAGTGCGACAAACGTTCAGAATGTGCCGCACGCTGTGACGCGTTAGTAATTGAAACGTTTTTCATTTCTGTTACTTTAATACGTTCGTCAATGTGGCTGATCTGTTGTTCAAATTTCTTATCGTTTTCCGTATCCAGCCTGTGTGACAGTTCTGGTGACTTTAAATTAAACTCGTCGTGTACCTGTGCTCTGTAATTTTCAAATACTTTAGATTTTTTTACGGATAGTAATTGCTCGTGATCAACGTTGTCGTCTCTGAACGTGTGAACAGGTTCACGATTGCATAAGAATTTATTTGTCTCTGTCAATTCGTATTCTAGGTCACGTAGTTTCTGTAAATTGCCTAAATGACACTGGCTATGTGAGTGTGACAAATGCTCGCAACGTGGCGTATTCTGTGACGTATTAGTGACTGAAACACTTTTCATTTCTGTCACTTTAACACGTTGTGTTGCGTTTTTAGGACATTGTTCAGCGACTGCACTAATTCCGTCTCTATGTGATTCTGTTGTAGCTGCATGTTTATTATCTAATTCTTGAGCAACAGATCTAGTTTTTTCACTACTATTACTAGCACAAGCCTTAATTTCGTCACGTAATTGTCTTTTAGTATCATAATATTGCGCGGCAATGGCTGTAATCTGTTCATTAAGCTGTTTATTCCGTTCACTAAGTTGTTTGATTTTTTTATTAATGTTGTCTTGTTCTTCATTCGACTGTTTATAACTTTCATTAATTAGATCATGTGGTTTGAGACGGTTTTCCTGTATTTCATTCATTAATAGTAATATTGCCCCAATTTGATCCCAGCCAAAATTATCGGCTCTATTCTCTGTGCTGTTTGATGGCGTACCTGCAATTGTCACGTTTTGTGTAACCATTCGGTCATTTTGTGATTCTTCAAAATGTTTGCTAATCGGATGTGCACTGTTAGTCACTACACCGGAATTAAATAAATCTGTCGTACTCTGATTACTCTGTTCATTTTCAATAGAAAAATTTGTCTGTAAATTTTGCAAACCGGTTGTGTTAAGCTGGGCAGAGCTCATTGCAACAGAACGCCCCGCGTCATCAATTGTCGTCAAATTAACAGAGGACACAATTCAGTTTGTCTGTTCATCACTAGGATCAAAATCAACATTAGTGGTCGGTACACACTGATTGTCTGCAAATGGAGGATTGTCAACATTACATTGCGTGTCACAAGTACTATCGGTCAAGTTGTTTAAGTCGTCTATTTCACTCATTATACTTCGCAATGTACTGTTAACAGTCTTTCGCGGCATTTTTGCACTAATCACAATTATTCACAAATGAAACAAAGACAATGCAAAATCCAACAAACACTATTACAACAAAGAGCAACAAATTGCCGATGATCTGTGGAAGAAAGATTGATAAAATTAGTAAAAGCGTTGCGCCAAATGCTAATTATATTTAAATAAATAAGAGCAGATATCTGACTACTTCTCAGAAGATTCACAAAGAAATACGATCCTGGTCCGGATTTCGCCAAGTGTAACCTCCCAGCAAAATTTTAAAAGTCAATAATAGTGAAATTGTAACTTCCCAGCAAGAATATGAAAGTCAATGTTAAGTGAAACGAGGTCTTCCCACAAAAGTGAATAATAAAAATGAGCCAAGCGTAACCTCCTTGCAAAATTAAAGAATAATAATGGCCCAAATATAAACTCCCCACAAAATTAACGTTAAGATATTTGATCATTAAACCCACAATAATGTTAATTACATAATGAACCATGAACTGAATGTAAGATCTCAACACAAATAATTAAACCTGATAAATCATATAAGGGCAGCAACGCTGACCTTCGGCCCTGTGAAATAATTAAACCTGATAAATTCTTACCTCAGTAAAACTGCATGTATATCTGCTCTTATTTTTCGGCACAGCTCCGTGCAATGCTGGCCCATATTTAATTTTGATTCTTGGAGGAAATGCATAGGAAATATTCTTTAACTTGAAAAGAATCCTTTTCTTTAAAAAGTTACTTTATAGAAAAATTATTATTGGGGCATTTTTCTGAACAAACCAATTACAATTAACATACGATATTAGCTGAGCGCAATGCTGCTTCATTACCTTCTACAATAATATACATATCGTCCACCACAATCCTGACCAGATTCGGAAGAACAGCACGCCGTCGACGCATGCCGACTCCCGCAGACTGGCACCGACTACTACACCAGACTGCTACTACTATCCGACTGTCTACTCCCTCTGCCGGCTCGCCACATACAACTTAACTCTCGCGCGGTCAAGCGCAGACTAGCAACGATAAATAACTCTCTGGACAGAGATTCTGTCATGCCTCGCCATCGCTGGTAATGAATACATACGTGTTTCAAGTTCCAGAATGAAAACTCGACCTCGGGACCTTTGCCTTTCGCGAGCAAGTCCTCTACCATCTGAGCTACCCAAGCACGACTCAAGCCCTGTCCTCAAAGCTTCCCTTCCGCCAGTACCTCGTCTTGTACCTTCCAAACTTTACAGAAGCTCTACTACGAACCTTGCAGAACTAGCACTCCTGAAAGAAAGGATATTGCGGAGACCTGGCTTAGCCACAGCCTGGGGGATGTTTCCAGAATGAGAGTTTCACTCTGCAGCGGCAAAGGTCCCGAGTTCGAGTCTCGGTCCGGCACACAGTTTTAATCTGCCCGGAAGTTTCATTTCTTAAGTTTTCAGAAATATCCTGTATGTGAAGCAAAATTTAACCAATTTTCGTTGTTCCTGACCCTACTTTTGGCTCTATAACCAAAAAGATGAAATTGTGCAAATTTAAACAGCTATGTTACTCTTGGACAAATGTTACGAACATTGCAGTTGGTATAGGATCAAGCACCAGCGTGTCTCAGTGCCACAGCGGACTGAGAGCAGTTCTGGAATTCCAGAGGGAAGATTCACAACACTGTTACCGATTTGCTGCAATCATCACAAAGTTCTGACAAGGGCCGCAGGGGACCCGTTACCTCACACGATCAGTTGGCGACGTCTGATGTTGTTAGTGGCTCCCGGTCGTTAGTAGAGGGTTAGCGGCGGGCGGCGTGTGTTTGACCGATAATTTCCGGGAAACAGGAGAAGTTGGGCCGAGGCTGACAGAGGCGGAAGTTGCGGTCGCAGGCAGAGGCCACGCGCGGCTGTCGGGTCCCGGGTCTGCGGCCGGCTCGTCCGACTGGCGCCCTCAGGCACCGCCCACTCACAGGGAATGCGGCCTCGGGAATACCGGCCCGTTACACAGTCCGATCCGACCACTTCATCTGCGGTCATGTTCACTTATCACGCACCTGTGCAGAGGATACAAAGTGTACGCGAAGATAATTTTAAACACAAAGAGAAAAATCATAGCCAATACATTACTGGAAGAACAGACAGGTTTTCGGAATGGAAAGCCGTACCCAGATTACATTTTCTGATTAAAACAATAGGAGAAAAAAGAGATTATAGTTTAGTAGTCGTAATAAACTGTTGTAAAGCATTTGATAATGTGCACAGAGAAAAACTATTGCATGCGATAGAAAAAAACTGTCCAGGTGCATGCAGAAGCCACACACTCAGGCTTCTGTACAAACTCAATTATGAGTATAGACAATTCATCCATTCCGGATGTGCATCTCTACGATATTTGCCTGTTCATGACTCTGATAGTAGGAAGGCATCGTTTCCACGGGTTCCAAGACAATCGAGAAGTTTTATATATCCACTGACAAGTCGGATAACAAATTACAAAACAAATAATTTTTTCAAATGACGTAATAATAAATTATCAATTTTCTGAATTTTTCCCTTTCTTTCTACTGTCAAGCCTAGGTGTTGCGAATTTCATCATTCTAGACCAACGGCAAGTACTCTACAGGCTTTGACGAGTGAGTTTGCAAATATCGAAATATGTGACATAAATGGCCGTACCTTTTGACTGCCTGACTCTGATGCTACATTACTTACATTGCTAAGAGACCGTAGACCTAAACAAGTCACATGCATTTCAGCTTGATACGTCTGACAGTTCCTACTACAAATGGTTTTCACCACTCTGACAGACACTGGCATCTGGATAACAAAGTGATCCTACAACGGTGCCGTTTTAACCGGTAGAGGGACGGAACTTAAATAAGAGTAATACCACTACACATGATCGAACTTATTCAAAGCACATTTGTAGGGAAACAGACAAATGTAAAGGGATAAATCTGGAAATATTGTCCGAGGAGATATTACTAAAGGTTCAAAACACCTTGTTCAAAACAAAGGTGTTGTATTTCACAGTTACTTTTTAATTTATATCAAGGCGACGTTGCGAGGGAACGGAAACAACGGATTATAAAATTTAACGTGAAAGATTCGTGCAAGGAAAGAAATTTTATCAAAACTGTAATATATGATCATAACTAGATTCTGTTTACACAGAGCGCTATATAAACTACACAAAATTCCAGAGCAACATACTTGAAGCGTATCGATAGCTGAAACCAAGTTTACGTTATAAGAAATCTCACAATCCTTAAGACGTAAACACTTTCAGACTCTTGGGCGGTGACGCATCGTATCGATACGATATAAAAAAAAAAAAAAAAAACATTTGAGTGGTTGAAAACTACACTCCTGGAAATTGAAATAAGAACACCGTGAATTCATTGTCCCAGGAAGGGGAAACTTTATTGACACATTCCTGAGGTCAGATACATCACATGATCACACTGACAGAACCACAGGCACATAGACACAGGCAACAGAGCATGCACAATGTCGGCACTAGTACAGTGTATATCCACCTTTCGCAGCAATGCAGGCTGCTGTTCTCCCATGGAGACGATCGTAGAGATGCTGGATGTAGTCCCGTGGAACGGCTTGCCATGCCATTTCCACCTGGCGCCTCAGTTGGACCAGCGTTCGTGCTGGACGTGCAGACCGCGTGAGACGACGCTTCATCCATTCCCAAACATGCTCAATGGGGGACAGATCCGGAGATCTTGCTGGCCAGGGTAGTTGACTTACACCTTCTAGAGCACGTTGGGTGGCACGGGATACATGCGGACGTGCATTGTCCTGTTGGAACAGCAAGTTCCCTTGCCGGTCTAGGAATGGTAGAACGATGGGTTCGATGACGGTTTGGATGTACCGTGCACTATTCAGTGTCCCCTCGACGATCACCAGCGGTGTACGGCCAGTGTAGGAGATCGCTCCCCACACCATGATGCCGGGTGTTGGCCCTGTGTGCCTCGGTCGTATGCAGTCCTGATTGTGGCGCTCACCTGCACGGCGCCAAACACGCATACGACCATCATTGGCACCAAGGCAGAAGCGACTCTCATCGCTGAAGACGACACGTCTCCATTCGTCCCTCCATTCACGCCTGTCGCGACACCACTGGAGGCGGGCTGCACGATGTTGGGGCGTGAGCGGAAGACGGCCTAACGGTGTGCGGGACCGTAGCCCAGCTTCATGGAGACGGTTGCGAATGGTCCTCGCCGATACCCCAGGAGCAACAGTGTCCCTAATTTGCTGGGAAGTGGCGGTGCGGTCCCCTACGGCACTGCGTAGGATCCTACGGTCTTGGCGTGCATCCGTGCGTCGCTGCGGTCCGGTCCCAGGTCGACGGGCACGTGCACCTTCCGCCGACCACTGGCGACAACATCGATGTACTGTGGAGACCTCACGCCCCACGTGTTGAGCAATTCGGCGGTACGTCCACCCGGCCTCCCGCATGCCCACTATACGCCCTCGCTCAAAGTCCGTCAACTGCACATACGGTTCACGTCCACGCTGTCGCGGCATGCTACCAGTGTTAAAGACTGCGATGGAGCTCCGTATGCCACGGCAAACTGGCTGACACTGACGGCGGCGGTGCACAAATGCTGCGCAGCTAGCGCCATTCGACGGCCAACACCGCGATTCCTGGTGTGTCCGCTGTGCCGTGCGTGTGATCATTGCTTGTACAGCCCTCTCGCAGCGCCCGGAGCGAGTGTGGTGGGTCTGACACACCGGTGTCTATGTGTTCTTTTTTCCATTTCCAGGAGTGTATTTGTGGCACCCTAAAGAGAGCTCTGGGTAGAAGTAGGAAAGGACAAAATACTTGAAAAAAGAGACAGCATTGGTCGTATATTTTTACTATTGCAGAATCGATTTTCTGTCACTGAGTGACCATCTTCAGTGCTAGAAGTTAAAAAATTTTTCACATTACGATCAGAGAGTACAACATAGAAAATCACAATTACATCTGTATATGAACATTACACTTGTTAGAAACAAACCTATATTGTATAACTTAAATTGGGATGCACTGTTGACACTATGCATTACGGCGATCACATAGACTGAGGTCGCTGTTTACCTGCACTTGTTCAGCAGACCTCGGTGTGACGGGGCTTGACACGCCCTCTATGTGACATGTGTCACGTGAAGACATAGTATTATTGGTTTTGCGAATTATTAACACTAAATAACTCTTGTACTTTTGTGAATGGTGTAGTAATTCAAATTTAAAATGTACGTACAACACATAGCAGATGCAGGAGAATATCTAAAATACATTGGTATATTGTTTTTTATAAACTATGAAACATAAAATAGATCGATGATAAGTTATTAGAGTGCAGAACATGTAAAAAGCAAAAGACAATGCCAAAGAATAATAAATGAACAACATAAAAAGAGGCGCAACACACGTCTTTCTTAAAAAACGTAACACCCACCATCTGGCGTGGGAAGTCAAAAGTACAACGTTCGTAATTTAGGTAACAAACGTTAATATCAAGGAGTCCATATATAAAAAATAATAACATTAATACCAAGGAGTCAAATATATTAAAAATAATCACATTACGAAACTGCCGTTACTTAATAATTAAATTAAAACGCCGTGCAAATGTAAGGTGCGAACAAGTAGTATACATCAATCATCGAGAAACCAACATGAGGAAGGACAAGTAACAGTGTCACTTATACCAAAATGTACATCGTACTTTAGAGAAATTAAACATAGACTATGCACGATATCCAGCACTTATTCAAATAGCAAAAGAATTGTTAACCTACATTAAAAATAATTACGTAAAGTGATAACCGGTTTGTATTACTTTGTGTCAACGCCTACGAGATGTCGACTGTCGTAAAATTATGTTCAGTAGGCGTCCATAAGTTCTGTAAATTACAGAACAAACAAGAAAGAAGCATCTTTTAAAAACCGAAATTAGTAATGTTATTAAAACAAACTAAAAACATGTGTGTCAATGTGTTGAGACAGTTGAAATAGCGACCATTATACGTGTTCTCGTAGCGACTATGACTGAGGCGTTGTATATAAGGGATAACAAGCAGCTGACTATGAAATGCAAATTGTGATAAATGACCACTAGTTGACTTTATTTCATAGTAAATCGGAGAAGCATTCCCAAAAATGTGTGCTTCTCGATATCGTTTGCTCGTTGAGCAGCGTGATATCTGGAGCTTTATTATGACAAAAGATCTCCATCTCTTCCATAAGGTCGAGAAGGCGACCTTTTTTACCATTGTGCAACAATTTCAATTGCGATGTCAAATCTGGAGTTGTATGACCAGTTGCTACCAGATGGGCTGCGAAATTCGATTTTTCAGCAATATCTTTCCTCTCAAGTGCTACGTGCTCACGGAACCTTGTTTCTAATTTTCGTCCTGTTTGCCCTATGTAACCTGCATTACACGCGGCACACATAAGTTTGTAAACACCTGATTCATGTAAGACTTTGCGTTCATGAATGTTATTCCTTAAAAGCACGCCCAGTTTGTTCGCCGTCGAGAAACCTACATTAATATTTCTCTTCTTGAATACATTGGCAATTTTATTGCTAATGGGACCATAGAAAGGCAATGTGATAAATTTTTGATTTTTAGTTTCGCTTATCTCATTCCGCCTTAAATTGTCTTTACTATATTTCTTGGATGTCATCTCATAAATGTTCATGACATATTTCAACGGGTAATTATTATTTCTTGCAATTTGTTTAACTATGTTTAACTCTTTCTCATGGTTTTCCTTAGATAATGGTAATCGGAACATACGATGAAATGCAAAGTGGAAAAACGCTTTTTTGTGTTGGTCTGGGTGTTGTGAACGATAATTTCGGTTTTTAAAAGATGCTTCTTTCTTGTTTGTTCTGTAATTTACAGAACTTATGGACGCCTACTGAACATAATTTTACGACAGTCGACATCTCGTAGGCGTTGACACAAAGTAATACAAACCGGTTATCACTTTACGTAATTATTTTTAATGTAGGTTAACAATTCTTTTGCTATTTGAATAAGTGCTGGATATCGTGCATAGTCTATGTTTAATTTCTCTAAAGTACGATGTACATTTTGGTATAAGTGACACTGTTACTTGTCCTTCCTCATGTTGGTTTCTCGATGATTGATGTATACTACTTGTTCGCACCTTACATTTGCACGGCGTTTTAATTTAATTATTAAGTAACGGCAGTTTCGTAATGTGATTATTTTTAATATATTTGACTCCTTGGTATTAATGTTATTATTTTTTATATATGGACTCCTTGATATTAACGTTTGTTACCTAAATTACGAACGTTGTACTTTTGACTTCCCACGCCAGATGGTGGGTGTTACGTTTTTTAAGAAAGACGTGTGTTGCGCCTCTTTTTATGTTGTTCATTTATTATTCTTTGGCATTGTCTTTTGCTTTTTACATGTTCTGCACTCTAATAACTTATCATCGATCTATTTTATGTTTCATAGTTTATAAAAAACAATATACCAATGTATTTTAGATATTCTCCTGCATCTGCTATGTGTTGTACGTACATTTTAAATTTGAATTACTACACCATTCACAAAAGTACAAGAGTTATTTAGTGTTAATAATTCGCAAAACCAATAATACTATGTCTTCACGTGACACATGTCACATAGAGGGCGTGTCAAGCCCCGTCACACCGAGGTCTGCTGAACAAGTGCAGGTAAACAGCGACCTCAGTCTATGTGATCGCCGTAATGCATAGTGTCAACAGTGCATCCCAATTTAAGTTATACAATATAGGTTTGTTTCTAACAAGTGTAATGTTCATATACAGATGTAATTGTGATTTTCTATGTTGTACTCTCTGATCGTGTTGTGAAAATTTTTTTAACTTCTAGCACTGAAGATGGTCACTCAGTGACAGAAAATCGATTCTGCAATAGTAAAAATATACGACCAATGCTGTCTCTTTTTTCAAGTATACCTGTTATCTGGTCGTTGTGCACAAGACAACATGGAGTCGCCAATCAATAAAGGACAAAATGTTAAAATTTTATACAGCCATGGCAGTCTTTTGTAGTTTCTATGAAATGGAAAAGTGGAACACACACACACACATACACACACACACACACACACACACACACACATATATATATATATATATATATATATATATATATATATATATATATATACAGAAAAGTGGATGACAAATGTCAAAGATCTGACGTCACCGGATGATGCACGTCGTCGTACTTGCAGCTGCTGAGCATATCGGTCTGTCGCTCCTAATCATCCCAAATACTCAAGTCGGTGTGGCACTGGACCCACGTGCGCAACTTTAGCAAGTTGAGCTCAGGGTTCGACTCTTGGTCAGATGGGCATTAAATATTTCCATTGTGTTAGACAATTATGTGTTTACATTTAGGTGAGATATATTATTTTATTTACCGGTCTTGTGAGCTCCACTAGTTTATTTCAAAGTACTATACAACAAAAACATAGCAAACTGTTTCACAATTAACTGAGTATAAGGGTCCGAACTGCGTTCGTTACCAGTAAATCACCTAAGTTTTCCTTGGTAAATAATGTCTGTAAACAAAACAACCACAAAAGGAAAGAAAAAAGAAATAAGGACAGCTTTTACTTTGTTACAGCGACGACAATAACGATGTAACATCTGTGTTTGCAACGGATCACATTTACAAAAGTTGTTCCAAATTTCCCACGTTTGCTCTAATGAAAGCTATGCATCGGTCCATGATCTGCTCATCCCCAAGCTCACCCGCCGAAAGTGTGGGGGGTACGTCATCTGGTGACGTCATATGTTCAACATTCCTCATCCGTTTTTTGAAAATTTCCCGTCATTTGGGACCTCATGTGCCTACCTCTCTCACCATCATGTGTAATTTACGTCGCTTCGGAGGTTTCCAACATTAACTATATACGAAATCTACCGGAAATGTCTGTGGTTGGAGACTGAGTGCGTTGACTGAGACATTTTTTTTTCAATTGAGACTGAATCAAAACAGCTGTTTTATCGAAGCAATGTAATATTAGTGTACATATCAGGCAGTAGCTGGCCTTCTCCCCGTAATTTTAATTTAAGGTCGTTCATATCTTTAGTTAAATCTGTATAAAATGATATTCTCCATAACCAGTCATTGTCTAGCAACTCAGTCAGCGAACGATTCCGTTGATTCAATAAAATTTCGATTTTTGTTCTGAGCTCAAAAAATAGCGTCAGAGCTTTCACGCAGGTAACACAGGACACTGCTGTAAAATATATTAAGTCATTTTCTTCAATCTCTTGAATAAACTTGAGGAACTAACGATGACATACACTTGCGGAACTGACACTGACAGAGCGCATGAGGTCTTATATTATTAACAGCTGAAATTACTTACTTTAAAATTGTTGACATATTCAAGCTTTCTCCGCACAAAGATTGTTGATGAATGATGTAATGTACCATTAATGGTCTGGAACCACCGTCATTTTCTGCCGCGTTTGACACAAGGTCGAAGACACCTTTATTTTTCCCACGAATATTTTTGCCACCATCAGTTGTAATACACCATAATTTCTCCGACTGAAGACTGTTTTTCTGAACAGCAGTTTCCACTCCTCTTTAGAATTTCTCCTCCCGTGGCTGTTCCAGGACTCCTATGAACGTCAACAGGTTTTTACACTCTATAATTTTTGTTTATAACTCGAATAAAAATCAGTGCCAACGCAGTGTCTGAAACAACTGTTGCCTCATCCAGAGTCAAAAGAACCGCTCTGTCTCGAGTATTCTCAGACTACTGAGTTACTGTATTTTCAGAAATATCATTTACTCTTCGAGCCACAGTGTTTTCTGACAAAGTGATGTTTTAAAATATATCAGGTTCTCTGGAAACATTTCTTCAGCCGCTGTAATCATGCAGTCCTGTATCAATCCGCCGTCAGTAAATAGCTCTCCGTGTTTTGGTGTCATGAAAGCCACGCACAAACTAGAACGAGTTGCTGCTTCTCGTTAAGTATCTGCTTTCTTAAACAACATTTACTGACGTTTCAAACCGCGTTCCAAAGACACATATATTTCTGACTGTTGGCTTCCAGTAAATTTGGAGTAACTCCGACGATGTTTAGTCTCATAATGATGTTTCATACTGTATTGTCTGTTTCATATTGGAACAAATAAGCCCTCGGTCACAAATATTAAGTCAAAATTGACCTGGTTTCGACGCTACTATGAGCGTCGTCTTCAGAATTAGACTAACTGTACTACAACATATTAGGTATATAGTACATTAATAAAATTAAAGTTTGTACTGACTCGAGAAGATGCAGTACTTACAAGTCACATATTAAAAATGATCTAAGCCGGAAAGGCGACGTCATGAACAGTTGTGAGATGGCGAGCAGCTAAAGCTGCTCGTACTGTGAACAAGGGTTGCAACAAGACTGAGGTGCCCACTTTAGAAAATGTGGGCAAGTAAACATGGTGTTGCTACGAGCGCCACCTAGTAGCCGCAACTTACAAGCATTCTCTCATTCCTTGGCTCACAAGGAACCCTTTGAGTGCGACGTCACAAGTTTAGTCTTTCGTGAGGCTCATTTGAAAGTGTTGTGCTAAGAATTAGGACACGACAAATATTACTTACTGCATCAGGAGACCGGGAGGTAAAGAGATCAATCTTCTATAGGATATATGTATTACATTTCACAAAAAGGACATCGACGACATTCAAGAAATGTTCAAAACTAACCATTAACTTGTATCCAGAACACCGAATAAAGAACAGTGCGCCGCAGTGATCGCAAAGGTTTGCACCATCAAAATCGAAGGCGAACTATATGGGAGATATAAATCGTGCAGGACGTTCTGCTAGTTATCCTCTCTTAAAGAAAGCATGTAGAATCATATTGATGTAACGGGGTGATACGAACTGATGGAATGTGGTGGCATGCAACCGAATGATAACAGTCTATAGTGGAACTCATCGTGAACCTGGCTATCCTTTAAGGTACAGCTGCCGGCACTGTGATGAACTGTTTTATAGGCACTGAAAAAACAATTGCAATGTAACACACTTTTCAGCAGGGAGAGTTTACTCTAAAGGAGTATGATTTTTATATGCTGACCAAGAATTAAAGAAAAGCAAATTAGTATTTTGACCACCTACTGACACTGCTAAAACCACAGATGTAGTTCTCATACGCTCATTTTCCAATTCTTCCTTGTTGTGACGTAAATATTCCCTACTATCCTTGCAAAATCACTCGCACAGGAAAAATCGAAGAGGCAGATCATTTCTACTTTCTAACAGCTCAATAAATAACTTCACAGTCAATTTTCCATCAAGGTTAAGAGTCGGCGTAATCGTATTTCCAGGATCTCTTTCATACGCACCTCCTCTTCGCTTCAAATTTGGACTGATAGAAGCTGAACGATGGGTAAGTATATTTATCCCATCTACAAATTTTGGGGTCGATTCCGTAGTTAGTTGGATGTCATCAAGTTGACGCTTTGTTTTAAATTGCATTGTCTTACATCATCCAACTGTGAAGCACTGTTTGAAGATACACAATCATCCATTGCTTCAGTTGAAATCACTATAATCCACGGTGCGCTTAGTTTGAAGTGTATAATGTAGTAGTTCAGTATCATGAATATCCCGCAAGTAGTATCGAGCATTCCTGAAACGCGGATACATCAGCTTTTTTGGCTGGCTCTGAGCACTATGGGACTCAACTTCTGAGGTCATTAGTCCCCTAGAACTTAGAACTAGTTAAACCGAACTAACCTAAGGACAGCACAAACATCCATGCCCGAGGCAGGATTCGAACCTGCGACCGTAGTGGTCTTGCGGTTCCAGACTGCAGCGCCTTTAACCGCACGGCCACTTCGGCCATCAGCTTTTTTAACAAGTGCTCCTTGTTCACCCGCAAATATCAGTAGTTGGTCTTCCGCAGTACACGATCATATTACTGCATCCGCCCCCGGTAGGTGAGTGGTCAGCGCGACAGAATGTCAATGCCGGGTTGCATTCCGAAATGAGTAGCAGATTTTCTCCACTCAGGGAATGGCTGTTGTGTTGTCCTCATCCCCATCGACACACAAGTCGCCGCAGTGGCGTCAAATCGAAAGACATGTACCCGGCAAACGGTCTATCCGACGGGAGGCCCTAGTCACACCACATTTAATTATATTGCTGCGGACTTATTATAAATTTCTTTAAAATTATTTTTTACTATGCCAAGGATGAACTTCCATAAACGTAATTATGTTTAGCATTCGCTCCTTGGAAAACGGTTGTCCGTTACTACACTACCGGCCATTAAAATTGCTACACCGCGAAGATGACGTGCTACAGACGCGAAATTTAACCGACAGGAAGAAGATGCTGCGATATGCAAATGATGAGATTTTCAGAGCATTCACACAAGGTTGGCGCCGGTGGCAACACATACAAGTGTTGACATGAGGAAAGTTTCCAACCGATTTCTCATAAACAAACAGCAGTTGACCGGCGTTGCCTGGTGAAACGTTGTTGTGATGCCTCGTGTAAGAAGGATAGATGCATACCATCACGTTTCCGACTTTGATAAAGGTCGGATTGTAGCCTATCGCGATTGCGGTTTATCGCATCTCCACATTGCTGCTCGCGTTGGTCGAGATCCAATGAATGTTAGCAGAATACGGAATCGGTGCGTTCAGGAGGGTAATACGGAACGCCGTGCTGGATCCCAACGGCCTCGTATCACTACCAGTCGTGATGACATGCATCTTATCCGCATGACTGTAACAGATCGTGCAGCCACGTCTCGATCCCTGTGTCAACAGATGGGGACGTTTGCAAGACAACAACCATCTGCACGAACAGTTCGACGACGTTTGTAGCAGCATGGACTATCAGCTCGGAGACCTTCGCTGCGGTTACCCTTGACGCTGCATCACAGATAGGAGCGCCTGCGATGGTGTACTCAACGACGAACCTGGGTGCACGAATGGTAAAACGTCATTTTTTCGGATGAATCCAGGTTCTGTTTACAGCATCATGATGGTCGCATCCGTGTTTGGCGCCATGGCGGTGAACGCACATTGGAAGCGTGTATTCGTCATCGTCATACTGACGTATCACCCGGCGTCATGGTGTGGGGTGCCATTGGTTACACGTCTTGGTCACCTCTTGTTCGCACTGACGGCATTTTGAACAGTGGACGTTACATTTCAGATTTGTTAGGACCCGTGGCTCTACCCTTCATTCCATCCCTGCGAAACCCTACATTTCAGCTGGATAGTGCACGACCGCATTTTGCAAGTGCTGCACGGGCCGTTCTGGACACAGAAAATGTTCGAGTGCTGCCCTGGCCAACAAATTCTCCAAGTCTCTCACCAACTGAAAACGTCTGGTCAATGGTGGCCGAGCAACTGGCTGCCATCGTCGGATCTAACTGTTTTGATCTGTACACCAACTCTATTTTTTCCCAAGTTTTAAATGCTCAGAAAAATTCTATTGTTTGGTCTTTACTCTCTAGAAAATAACAGAATATCTTTCTGGCACAATCATCCACTAGTACATACTTGAACTTAGCCATACCATATGACATTTTCTCCATGGGGCCGCTTAAATCAGTTCGCAGAAGGCCAAACACCTCCGCTGCACGTTGTCCTCTGATCTTAGGGAATGGGAATTTTGACATCTTACGAAGATTATGTGATTGACGAGTGTCAACATATTTAAGTTCACGACAGTCCAACGTTACGCTACCACTCTGTGAACATAACTTAAGTCCAGTGTCAACTCTAACATGACAAAGTGTCATAAGTCTTAAACCTTTTAACATTGAGAGTAAGCTTATCAAACAAAGCATGTTCAGCATTTTTTAGTTTTTGAATACCATTTGATTCTGATCCAGAACAAAGTAGCCACCCACTTTTTAACACCTTACATACATCTTCACAAAAAAACATTTACGTTTTCCTTAACCAAAGCAGAAACTAACAACAAATTACTGGATACATTTACGTTTTCCTTAACCAAAGCAGAAACTAACAACAAATTAGTGGATAAACCATAGGCAAGAATAGCATGCCTGATTGATGATATATATGGTTAATTGACAATAACATCTCCTTTCCCTTCACTTACTAATTGGACAATACGAACACAGTTCATAATTTTTGTTTGCAATGTTCTGACACAAAATACTGAAGGCATTCCTTTCTTTAAGTCATGTGTGGTGATGCTCCAGAATCAATGATTCGCTAATTTTGCTTGATATCCAAGTGCAGAAAACAATGATTTGTCTGCTCCCTTAGAATGGTTCTTTGAAGATTCTTTCTTTTGCGGACAATCGAACATGAAATGAGCATACTTTCAATAACTTCTTTTCTTGCTTGTCTTTGGAGAAACCCTGCTGTCATGTCTTACAGTGCTTTGTGAATAAGGCAATATCACTGCCATCTTATTCCAGCTTGAGGTATACTTCCAATTTCCATTCAGCAACTTTGCCTTGATGTTTCATGACTTGAAATTTTCGTCTGTTGTACTGGACTGTATACCCATCCGGGAAGGCAGACAAAGTTTTTGTAAACCTCTTAGCATACTCAGTGCAATTCGTCCATCATCAACTGGTTTGCAATGCGCTGCAGTTTTTTGCCTGTATCCTCAATATCAGTAACGTAACTGTGAACATTTCCTTGAAATTTGGGTAATTCCAGAGATTCATCTACCTAGTTTTATTCTTATCGGCAAACAGGTTTTTCTGGGTGCAACAAGCTTCCTTTGCCTTTGTTGAGTTCTGCACGGGTACATACAGAGTTTTATGATCACACAAAAAACAAGTATGCACGCATCTGTAACCTTCTCCGCATTCGTAGAAGTACTTGCACATGTTCCATAAGCCCACAATTTTTAGCGCATTAGAGTTTCTGTTCAAAGCTTCCACGTGTTGTAACCATGCTTGTTTCTCTGTTCATCTACGACTGGAACAGTAGGTTTGATCAAACTTACTTTTGAAGACATTTTCGGAAACCGGAATTCCCAGGCATTAAATCACGTAACTGATGTCTTTCGAAAACAAAAAAGTTCAAACGCCGAACTCTTTGATATAACACAAATCGAAACTAGTATCACTCACAACGTGCTCACACAACCTAAAATTCTTTTCAGTTATTTATCTTATTAGCAGCACAACATACATAGTTCTCTGCACACGTTTGCCTTTGGCAGAGCGACGTTTGTGGTGGTAAAGTTAAACAACGATTTTATTGTTCATAACACTGTACCCACATAGAACATATTGTAACGTTCCCTGGCAGCACACACACTATTAAAAAAATGAAATGACATTTAATAGTACTATGTACGCCGCTATGAAGCAATTCGTATTGTAACGACAACTGTACATATAATAATTTTCTTTCTTTATGAATTTAGATAAATTAATGTAAGCAATGTTTTGAACTTCTTTTTCGGTTCGTATCGTGATGTTAAAGAAACTGTGAGTAACTTTTGAAATGAATATTATTATTTATGTTGGATTTCAAATAATGTGGTAATCAAAGGGAAGTGTATTTAATGTTAAAACTATTGTAAGATGTGAAAATTGTAATTTATACACTTGGTCCATACGTAAGTAATGCATTAGGATATGTGTAGTAGAAAACCTGTGGTGAATACCCTACCTGTAGGGGAGCGGGAAAAGGTGGAGGCAGGCGAGCGCGGGAAAACGCACACTGCCGCGGTTCGGCACAACGGGCTCAGTATTACAGTCGGAGGCGAGTCAGTCGGAGTTGTGAATCGGTCAGAGGAACACGTACTGTACCGAGGCGGCTACCCAGGAAAAGTGGATTCCATTGAGCCTCGGATGCACCGATTCCGACGACTACTTGGCATGGCTATATTCTGAGGCACAAAATTGGAAAGATTACGACGCTAAGAAGATGGAAAGTGCCGATGTAGTGTGAGCCTTAGCCGTGCTTGCATGTGTGCCGTGCTGCCCGCTATCTCGCTGCCCGCCAACCGCCGCACCGACTTGCACAGGTCAAACATTTATTTCATCTTTAGAAGTGTATCTGTGTGGACCAGTGTCGAAAATGTTTCTAACTGTTCAATAATAACGTGACTTTTACCAGAATTGCCTTAGCCATGACTTATCCTGATCACTGACCTAGACAGGATCCTTACCTCGTATTGTGCAACCCGAGTATCCTGAACTGAAAGTTTAAAATTAGTGTCAATGAAAATTATCAGCAGTCAAACCTTTGCTATAAAGAAGTTTACAGTTCTGTGTGTTATTACAAATGTTGGTAAAGAACAAAAGTATGACTAAATTGGAAGAGAGTTTTTTTGATTGAGTTAGTGATGTTATTTAATTAATTTGAGACAGAAATAATGACAGTTAAATTATTCAGAAGTAAGACAAAAGAGTAGTTATCCATAGATTGATAACTTTGAGTGTTAATTTGCCTTCAGTACTTAATAGTTTCAGTATAACGACCATAACAGTTTCAGGCCCCCCCCCCCCTTTTCTCTTGTCCATTCTTTCAAACCTTGAAATGCGCTGATCAGATTTGACCAGTAAAGCTAAGTCTATATTAATCCTAAGTGTATTAGTGTCGTTTTCCAATTTTAATAGTGACATTGTATGCGTGCTTTCAAAACTGCTCATTCTAGGACAATCTATGCCCGATTTCAGTCTGATCAATATACAAAATGCACTTCGTAGTAATCATTGCTGTGTGGTGTTGTGTGAATTTAGCTCGTCCAAATTAGTACAAAAAGAGAAAGCTTTGGTTCAGTGGATTTTTCTGGTTCCAAACTTTGCCATATAACGCATCATTACTACGTGTTACTATGCTTGTACATGCACCCACTTGTACAAGGAAAAACTCACTCATTGCCTAAGTAGGCTGGCGACCGAATTATTAATTATAGGTAGCATCTACTGTGTATACTTCTTGTCCATGCGAACGAGCAATTATACTTTACATTTGCTTGATGCATCACTATAGTTATTAACTGAGTACAAGTCCGATCTTGCTTCTATTAGGTACACGCGGTCAACTTATGTACTAAAATCCTTGTTTATAAGGTGAAGCCCGTGAACTTATTACAGTACAGGCTTTATACAGCTAACGTACGTCCGAGTAGGGCGGGAGCGTTACAAGTGGCTTCCCGGTGACAGGACATCCAGTTGTTGTCGATTACAAATTAACGTAAAGATCGAACAGTGGATGTTCAGTGGCACGAATAGCAATAAAGTTCAGTAAAATAAATTACAGTGAGCGTCAAGTATAATAGTGTGGTATAGTTGGCATTCAATATGGACAGGAACGTAGGCAGGGTAGATGCGCCAAGTGAAATGGAGAATGCGGCTGGCAGTAGCCGGAGTTTACGCGGCCAGATAACAGATGCCGTTAGCGGAAGACAATTGGCGTACAGACAATACCACGAACACGTCAACGAACAGATTGAAATGTCGAGATCGTCTCGAACACAGCAAGGGACAAAACAGGAAGTAGAGGGTGACTTGGTAGATGATAGTGGGTACGTGAACGAATCCACTGACATGTTTGATTCACCACAGATAAAGAAAGAACCAAAAGAAACTTTTGAAGTAGGATCGGAACACACCGATTCCGTAGAACAAAACAGTGTGAAAATTTTAAGCATGAACGATTTATTTGAACAATTTACCAAACAAATTGCAGGACAGAGTGAGCAACTCAAAACACAGAATGAACAGCTTAAAACACACGTTGACGAGCAACTCAAAACACAGGTGGATCAAATTAAAGTACAGGTCGAAGGACAGGGAATTAAAATTAGTAAACAAATAGAACAGGTAGCACAAAAAGTGGGTAATTTAAGTTCTGTGGTAAATACACTGAAACTTGAAACTGATACCATTAACAAAAATATGGATACTATGCAGGAGGAAATTGGAAACATAAATAGTAGATTTGATGTTGAAATTCTCAACATTCAAGAGAAAGTAGAACCTCTGGTTGAAACTAAGATATGCTGCGGTCGCAGGTTCGAGTCCTGCCTCGGGCATGGATGTGTGTGATGTCCTTGGGTTGGTTAGGTTTAAGTAGTTCTAAGTTCTAGGGGACTAATGACCACAGCAGTTGAGTCTCATAGTGCTCAGAGCCATTTGAACCATTTGAACCATTTGAAACTAAGATAGACGAAAAAGTTTTCGGTCTTAACACTGAGATCGTAAACGAATCTCAACACGAAATATCACGGTTGGAAAAGGTAGTTTTAGAAACTGAAAGGGATTTAGATAAAAAAGTAACCGGATGTGTTCAAAACTGTGAACAAAATACTACGAAAATTCAAGGCAGAATTTTCGATCTGGAGAGCAAAATTAAAGATAGGCCTGGTGTTGTCTGTAATGGCACACCGATTACGAAGCTGTTAGAAGATGAGGAACGCTTCGATCCAGCCAAGAAACATAACGGGTGGCATCCGTTAGATTTCATTAAAAATTGCGGGAGAGTAATTCCTGAGCACTTGTCTGATCAGGAAAAGATAAATGTTGTAATTAGCGCCTTAGCAGGTGATGCTAAGCGCTGGGGAATAAATTTAAATACCGAACGAATGACGTTCGAAGAATTTAGGCAGAGATTTACGGAAGAATATTGGTCTGAACAAAAGCAGGACCATTTATGGCGGGAGTTCATCATGGCCAAACAGCATGATAACAGGGGCAGGAATTCTTTGAAAGATTTCTGCGAGCATTGGTACCGGAAATTGACGCATTTAAGAGGCCGAAGATCAGATTCAGAAATTATCTGGGAGTTATATAAAAAGCTCCCAGAAGATTCAAAGAGGTATGTAGGAAGCAATCATCGCAGCTTCCAAGCATTTCTCGAAAGAGTCGAAGACGAAGATCATTGGCGGGAAAGTCGTGCTAATTATCAAAATTTTGGTAAACGTAATAACCGAAACAATGATGAAAGAAATGACGGCGATGGATTTCGCGTCAATGTAATACAAAGAGGAAGAGGCAGAGGAAGAGGCAGAGGAAATTATTCAGGTCGCGGTAGAGGGTATACCGCGCAAAATAATAATGACGCGGGAAACTAATTTCCGCGAACGTTGCGGGCCAAATGGAAGCGGACAATACATACCGGCCCTGATTTGAAAAAAGATACCGGACCGACCGTAATGTAATGAGACAGGCTAGGGACAGACAGGGAACGCCGCGACGTGTTGTGGCGAAACAAGCGTCAGCTGCGAGCCAGAATGAGTCATCTCTGCCACACAGAGCGCTACATGTTAACAGGCGAGTGGAGCATCAGAGGGCAACGGCCCAGCCTAGCAGAATATCTGTTAGGAAAGAAGCCGCTAGAAATACGGCAGCAGTAGATACGAACATAGCCGTCAGAGCTAATGAAAATTTTACGAGTGATAATTCCGTGGCAAAGGAAACGATAAAGGAAACTGTGAATACACAGAGAGGTGCGGTTAGCAGTGTTTTCAATGAGATAAAAGGCGAGAATGAATTAGCAGAAGTAACTGATTGGCATGTGCAGATCGATGATCTGTACAAGGGCCTAAAGCAATGTGAGTGGGAGGATTTTAAGAAGGAGTATGAGGCAAAGAAATTAGTTAGTGGAAAAGGAGATAGTAGGGACGTCGATAAGGTGACGTGGCCCGAATTGGAAGAGGAGAGAATAAATAGCGCCGCGCAAAGTACGCGTGCCGCCAATAGGACGCAGATTAAGGGTAGGAAGGATTTGGAGGATGAAATCCTCAGCATTGACGAAGAAATAACTTCTGCTAACAGTCCGCCAATAGTACAAGCTGCTACCGAGAGGCACCGTGGAGAAGGGGCAGATGATTACCTGAAAGTAATCAAAGTCCACGAGGATTACACCGAATATGAAGTCACAGTGGATGTGAATAAAGCTGAGGATGAGGCCGTATTGCCAAAAGAGGAGATTGAGTTAAAATCCAAGCCTGACGACAATACTGAGGAGGAACTTAGTGCCTGTCTCAGAAAAGCTTTTATGTTAGAACCTGAAAGCGATCCGGAATGGTCGGATTCCGACGATAATTCGGATGATGAAAGATACGCAAATACAGACGAAAATGAATGTACTAACTTTCCCTTTTGTTCAAAAGTAGCGTACTTAAGTGAATCTGGTGCTGAGGAAGATAGTAGTGATGACTCTAGTGAAGATGAATTTTTAGGTGTAAACGAAAGTAAATATACTTTTACTGAAAGAGGGTATGAGAAAATTAGTGAAAATTTTCCAGAGCAAGATACAGTAAATAGAAGTGGGCAAAAACCGAATGAATTATTCAGTAATGCAAAACGGGGGCATACTTTGCAGGAACCTCCAGATGATTCTATACTGGGGCACGCCTTAATAAATGTTTTGAAGGAGTGTGAATTACAGGAACAAAAAGAACCACCTCATAAAATGATAGCAGAACAGGGAATGTTGAACCTTGCTAAAGACTTTGAAATTTCAAAACCTAAAAAGCCACCTGATGAAACGAAACGTTGGCAAGATCTGAATGGCTTAGTGAAAGATGTAGAAAATAGGAGGCCTAAAAAGCCACCAGACTTAAGTGACTGTTTTATGAACCCTAAAAGACTGCCTTGTTAAAAAAGAGACTGGGGGCAGGATACTGTATTTGTATACATTATTAGTATTATGCATGACTTTATTATTACTGTATCTCAGTGTTACCTGAAAGTGAATTATTGTTTTGTTGATTTGGAGTCTGGGGCAGATTTATATCGGATTTTGAGAATGTCATGAACACATTACATCATGAAACTACAGGATTTCCACCGGAAGAAATTTTGTTAGGCAGAAGTAGTAAAAGTTTAGTTGAAGAAAAACTAGAGTTTCCACCTTGTTCAAGTTTGGGATTGGATCAAAAGAAAGAATTGGTGATAAAAAGGGCAAAGCAAAAAGCTGAATCTAGATCTAAAAGACACAATAAAAATTTAAAAGTTTCAAAATTTAAAATTGGAGATTATGTTCTTTTAAAAACCCACGAAAAGTCTAGTGAACTAAACCATGAAATTTCAAAATTTAAATATATTTATAATGGACCATATATAATACAGAATATTCCACACGACAATGCTTACTACCTGATCTACCCAAAATCCAAAAGACCTTTAGGTGTAAGAAATATTGTGGACCTGAAACTGTATGTTCCTAGAAATGAGTGATATAAGGATAATCAGAAAGCGACTTGCAGTAAATGTGCTGTATCTTATGCTGAACCCAAGTTATTCTAAATGTAACTAATCTTTGTAAATGTCTGTATACCCTTGAAAGTGTGCTAATGTAGTTATGTGAGTTTCAGATTACCAATTGTACTGTAACTGTAAAAATGTATGGAGAAAGGGACTGAAAAGAAAGGATAAATGATATCAGCCAGATAAAGGATGGGACTGTCAAAAATGAAAATGGGCAGTGTATGAACCATAATATGAAGGACTGCCAAATACCAATGAGGGCAGATAAATAGTCGATGGAAAATTGTAAATGTGATCCAGGAGATGTGACAATATGAAGTGAAAAGGACTGCCCAAATCCGCATAATAGGCAGTAAATGTGTAGTTAATTTTCTGAATATGTGTGTATGTGTTCTGTTTAGTAAGTAAGGAAATGGACTGCTATTCAAAGCAAGCAGCGACAAATTATCTTATAGTGTGTACAAAATATGCAATTGTTTTTGTAGTTAAATGTTTGTATTCCAGAATTTTAAATTATTTCTTTGAAAAAAAAATGATTAAATTGCTATTTTAGTAATGTTATGATGGGAAGTAGGACTGTGCAAAAAGCATTTGAGTAAATGACAAATAATTATTCTTGATGTGTTAAAGTATGTACTGTAATTGTTTAACAAAAAATATTATTTAATTTTGTATAAAGGACGTTGGTTATTATTGTAATATTTTCTGTAATAATATTCTCGATGTATTTAAGATTGTAATATTTCTATACTCATAATGTAATTACGAAATGTGTTAATATCTGCGATGAAAAAATGTAAAATATAGCCACAGAGCAAAATAATGTAGTAAGATTACAAAGAGACATTCACATCAGCAATAATATAAATGGCACCACATAATGTGCATTCTTTGTCGTCTTCCTCGAGAGCTGAGAGAGAGAGAGGAACCTGTGACGTAGCATTATATGAATGAGTAGACTTCTTTTGTCTGTATCTATCTTTAGACGCCACTAGAGGAGAAATTATAAAGGTGTGTAATTTTAATTATTGTTATGGTCTAAATACATTATAATTTATCACAATTGTGCATTACTAATGTAAATTAGTTTGCCCATGTCATCTATAATATTTCTTTAAAGAATTTTCAGCACTTTTAGCGATTATCGTTGGTGTTGCTGGGCTGCGCCGCGACAGAACGATTTGCAGCGGCGGCACATTTAAAAAATTGTTCCGCTATAAAAGTAACCAAACCCGTAAATCGGGAGCAGGTAAAATTAGCAGTGAATTACGAAATATTTTTCTTTTACAGCGATCCTGAGGCTGACTGAATTTATTACTGGTTTTACATTTGTGCATTCATAGGCGAATAATTAACGTTGAAGTTGTTAATCTGTTGGTTCTTTCAATTTCTAAAGCAAATAACTTAAACGTATAGTGAAGTGTGTTTTGTCAATGATAAATTAAACGGTAAGGTCGGCTTGGCAATATTTAACCATTTTATGCTAACAGAGACAGTCTTGTGTTCCATAGCTAACGCGGGGAAAGAATTCAGTAAATATTTAAAAACCCACTGCATCTAGAAAATGTGTGCCAAGGCCGAAATACGTAAAAAATTTAATTTAAATAATTTTTAAAGTCATAAATGTTATTAATCAGTTAGTTTGAATTTATTAGCATGAGAGGGTTGTTAAAGTTCACGTAATTTTAAATGTGATTAATTCTGTCTAAATGAATTTTTATTACCACACGTAAAAAAGACGTTCTACAACTAAGTTCGTACTGAAAGAGTAAATAACAAAAATATTAAAAGCCATTTCTTCCCCATTTTCATCCATTCATTTTTACATTATATATATATATATATATATATATATATATATATATATATATATATATATATATATATAAATTTTTTTTTCTCGTCAAAATATTACACACAGACTGGAACTACATCTCAAGGATAGTCCGGTCCTTGTACACACTGAGAGCAAAGAAAAAAACAAATAGCCAGATTACCAACGTAAAAACAGTATCCCCGCGGCAATTAAATGTCTTTGATACTTCCACGTAAGTGACAACAGAAATTTCGGACAGGATTCCATCCCCGCTCGTGTGCCATAGGTATTTCATACACTGTCTAGTAGCGAGATGAAAATTTGTGCGTAATTTAACACTAATTGTTTTGTTGTAATGAACTTTTCTTAAGTCATATGCGATGAGTAGGGAACGAAGAGGTAACCACTATTGCCACCCCTTGGCAAGGACTGTTGCAGTAGAAAGATTTCCCGCACTGCTGACACCATACACAGCGCACTGCCTTCAGACTGACCACTTGCTACTTTGTTAATGACGCACGGAAGGAACAAGGTTTTGTGAAAGTGTGTTTGAGTCGTACTGTGGCTCGCGTTGGAGCTGTTTGTAGGTTTCCGCCCTCTGTTGGAGGTCAGATAGTATCATTTACTTGGCATGGTTGCGGTTGTTTGTCTTCTTCTCGTCTTGACTGGTGTCACTCGTTTCGCAAGCGTTGCCTGTCCGCTAGTGGAAGCAGCGGTGGTTATCGATATGTAGTAAGTGTTGTCAAATCTTTGGGGCGACGTCGTTGTTTTTCTGTGCCGTGTGAGTGTGGCAGTTCGGTTTTGGACTCAGGAGGAGCCAGGTCCGTGCAGTGCAACAACACGCCGAGACTGCGGGCGGCGCGCATGTACTGCCGGATGGAAGGGCTGTAGTCACGAGGGTGCACGACCTTGCCGTAAACCGGATCCTGCAGGCTTTAAGATGAGTGCATTGCAATTCAAATAGAGAAACCGCCACAACTGTGACATCTCGCGATTCTCCAGTGACTTGGGTTCGTGTTGCTTCTCGAAATGATGTCAAAGCGAAGAGCAGAGAGTGGAGTGATTGGGGAAAGCGGATCTGATTAGCTTTCCTCTACTTCTTATTACTATTTACTGCGTTCAGTTTGTTAAGCTCAACCAGCGGTGCCTGGTGGCCACTAACGCCCCAGGTACCTGCCCTGTGGGTTAGTGTATGTAACGGCAGTGTACGTTTCCTCGCCTTGCCGCTGCTGTCCGGTAAGGCTTGCAGTTTTGACAGCTTTCTAGATTCTAGGCCGTTTGTGATTCTTCTACTCTGGTGGTAGTGATTCCTTTCTCGTTCCGGGAAATCTAACCACAGAATTCTGCGGGCGTAGTGTAGTCCGCCGGTTCGGCTTTGGCGTGTTGTTCCATTCTGGCATTTGGTTTATTGGACGTCAGATAGCTTCATCAAGATTGTCATTAGTCATTCTTTAGACTGCCACTAGTCTGGGTTATCATCCTGTGAAGTGAATGCAACTCTTGGCTGCCTATCTCGTCTCTCGCGAAAGTTTTTGTCGCCAGACCTTCTCAGAGGTCGATTTCTCGAGCGCTGTCTGTGACTGGTCCTTGTGTTTTATTATTGTATTATTTATGACCATACCTGGTAATGCCTACATTAAAGGTTATGTATGTCTAGTTTATAGTTCCGGTCGCCTTCTGGAATAAATCTAGCAGTGTAAGTGTTGTGTTACAAGGTTACCATCATCTTATTTCACCCGTTTGGTGGTCAGTTGCTTGTTTCTTTCATTAAACTGTGCTTGTATTTGCTGTTTTACAGCTGGTTTCTAATTTTTTTGTATAATTGCCGTATCTGGCGTGTAAGGCCTTCAGCCGTAATTTTGGTCATTTGCTTTGAAAAAAATAATTCGATATCTGTATTTTAGCAGTAAGCCTTAAAACCTTGTTTACTGCCACTCCTGGCGTCTGATGCCTTCTGCTGTGTTTGTGGCCACTTACCTTTTAATATTTCAGTACCAGTAAGTTGCAGTTGCAGCGACTTCTTAAACATTCTTAATTTATTGCCATTAATGGTATGTAAGGCCTTCGGCCGTGATCACAGTGGCTTCTTCTTTTTTTAAAACATTATCTATATCTGTATTTTACGGTGATTTGATAAATTGTAACGCACTGAAAACACTATTATTTACACTGTTGTTTATTCCTTCATTAATAACGTGTGGTATTTTTTATTTATTGTTGAGTCTGGAATTACTGTTTTAAGAATAAATACGTGTAACTGTAAATGGCAACAAATAGTAGCTGATTACGGCCCCGTCCACAGTCGTAACCGAATCCTGCCTTCCCTTGACTATCAGGTCACAGTGTTACAACGACCTATAGCAGTGGTATTTATTTGTAACAATGTATGTGAAATGTAATTAAGGCCATAGCTCAGGTCAAAATCAAACAATAATCATTTCACTCCCTAATGATTACTGCAGTGGTATGATTGTAAATTCGTTATGATTGGCAGCAGTGATAAGCGTCAGGAAAACTTCTAAATTTTACCGAGGAGTTCCGAGTGTACTGAGGTATTAGACCTGAAGAAAACAAACTAAAACTAGATCTTGGACCTTGGGGCTTAGCGGAAGAGCCATTTTGACCCTTAGGCTAAGATGTTTGGTGACCTCTTGGCTAGGTCATTAATTTTTTTTCCTTCTCTTGGTTTCTCCTGTTGAAATGGAAATTTTATGTGCCTTTAGTGTAAACTGAGTTTAGTTTCTTAATTATAACTCTTATATGTTGTCTAATGTGCTATTGTAACTATGATATTTTAAATTACCTAATTTTGAAGGGACATGTAAAGTAAAAATAACTTTGCTACTGCATGTATTACTACCATTAAGATACTGGAACCACAATCTACAATAGTATTCCCACGAATGCGTTAGTAAAAGGGATGTTCCAATCAGCAGTCACTTCCCGAAACATTTGTGTTTCAGTCAGCCTTGCACTACATAACATTAGCTTGGTTATGTAATGACGAAAGATCTAGTATGTATAGGGACACTGTTTGTTTCATCATCTTGGTATCCACTAAATTAGAAACGTTCGGGGCAGAAAATCAGGAAAGACAGTTGCCTTATGGTGACAGGTTTGCGGTTGGAGTCTGTAAATATGAGTTGAACTGGTCCTCAGTGGTATGTAGAGGCGCTACAGTATTGCTAAAAAAATGCTAGTGTTAGTGTACCTAAGAAATATAAATATAATTATTAACCCTGAAAGTCACCAATGTAGTTTTCGATCCATAGTTAGTTAATTCATAGCTATGGTTAATTTAAAGTTATTACCTAAGGAGAATATTATTTTGAATTTGGAAGTCACTTTAGTGTGTCGTGCTTCTTTACCATGAAGCTAAGGTTAGATAGGTTCGAACTCACACAGAAAACTACCAATAAACGTCCTGCAGGTGAAAGATTCTCGAATGGAACAGAAAAGGAGGAAATTGGCAGTAGTACACAAAATAATCTTCGATACACACGACAACGTATTTGTGAATGTACCTGATATAGACGCTACGTTTGCTGTGTTAAAAACACACAACCATTCAGGTAATTTTTTTATTCCTCTTCCAGGTCAGAAAATACAGCACACTTTTCTCCAAATTGGTGATATATTTTATTTACGTTGCGTAATGATTTGGCCTCGTTGGATAACTTTCATCACATTGTAATCCATCTCCTGCTAGATTTTACTTATTCTTGATAGAAACAGTTGTCTTCGTGGTGATCGGATGTGCATGAGGACAGTGGTGTAGTGAACATTAACTGGTGCCCGGAGCACAACACTTTATTGCCCCCCACCCCCAACCCCCCACAAATCGGCGTCTGGGGCACAACAGTTTATTGGTGGTGCCCAACCCCCCCCCCCCCCTTACTCGCAGTACGGGGTACTACACAACATTTATTGGTGCCTTCTCCCCTCCCCTTGCAGATACACATATAGTGATATAGAATGAAGAATTTGGTCTAACAGTAACACAGTAATACATTTTATGGAAGATCTTGTTCAAGACCATTTGGCGCCCCTGTTCAAATGGCGGACGCGGAATCATAAGCCCCCTTGGCTCCAATCAACCTCGCTACGCCACTGGGTGAAGGATGGTTAACACAGAGAAAGCCGATTGTGTTCCCTTAAATGAAAAGCTCCCTTAACTCTTTACGAATATTAAGTGTCCCCAGTTTTAAATGAAGAATGTTGGTCTGCTAGTTCAACAGCTAATACCATTTACTTCTTTTATTGAGTCTCTGAGTAACAGACTTTGTCACAATGGCTAGTCCGAATCAGTCCTATTAGTTGTTAACATTTAGCTCCAATATCACACTGACGTTTACCTTTTCTGTAGTTTCCCGAATAAACTAGTAATCTGTAACAGATCATGGAGGCATTTATAGTTGTGCCGTTGGTCCCGGCGGAGGTTCGAAAAAAAAATTGTTCAAATGGTTCTGAGCACTATGGGACTCAACATCTTAGGTCATAAGTCCCCTAGAGCTTAGAACTACTTAAACCTAACTAACCTAAGGACATCACACACACCCATGCCCGAGGCAGGATTCGAACCGGCGACCGCAGCAGTCCCGCGGTTCCGGAGGTTCGAGTCCTCCCTCGGGCATGGGTGTGTATTTGTCCTTAGGATAATTTAGGATAACTAGTGTGTAAGCTTAGGGACTGATGACCTTAGCAGTTAAGTCCTATAAGATATCACGCACATTTGAACATTTTGAACATTAATAGTTGTTCAAATAACAATATAGCCCGCCCGCTGCTCACTCAAGCCGCCCTCACACGGGACGTGGCAGCTAAAGTGGACATGGTCGCGAATGATACATAGACCTCTCGAGAGAGAACACCATCGGCAGGACTACCTGGTTAACGTTATCTGTGCCCTTAGCGCACCCCAGTGGCCGTTTTCGACTTTACATGACTCGCTAACCAAACACACAGTTTATTTACGACAATGGACGCGCGTATGGTAGCTGTGTTACCTCCATTAGCTATTGTCTAACAAGAGAACCTCCCCATCCCATCCCCCTCAAATGTAGTTATAAGTTGTCACAGTGGATAGGCCTTGAAAAACTGAACACAGATCAATCGAGAAAACAGGAAGAAATTGTGTGCAACTATGATAAAAACAAGCAAAATATACAAACTGAGTAGTCCATGTGCAAGATAGGCTACATTAGGATAGTGTGGGCTCAGGAGCTCCGTGGTCCCGTGGTTAGCGTGAGCAGCTGCAGAACAAGAGCTTCTTGGTTCAAGTCTTCCCTCAAGTGAAAGGTTTATTTTCGCCAAGCTATGATCTGTCCGTTCGTTCACTTACGTCTCTGTTCACTGTAATAAGTTTAGTGTCTGTGTTTGCGACCGCACCGCAAAACCGTGCGATTAGTAGACGAAAAGACGTGCCTCTCCATTGGGAACCGAAAACATTTGATCGCAAGGTCATAGGCCAACCGATTCCTCCACAGGAAAACACGTCTGATATATTCTGTATGACACTGGTGACGGCATGTGCGTCACATGACAGGAATATGTTGTCGACCCACCTAACTTGTACACTTGGCAAATGGGTAAAAAGATTCTTCTACCTTGCCCGATTTAGGTTTTCTTGTGGATGTGATAATAACTCCTAAAAAAGTGACGAAAACATAAGAGTTTGTCACATAAACTGAAAATAAAAAATTAAACTTTCCACTGGAGTGAAGGCTGGAACCACGTATCTCTCGTTCAGTAGCTGCTCACGCTAAGCACGGGACCACGGCGCTCGCGAGCTCATGTTATCTTTGATGTTGCCTATCTTGCACATGGACTACTCAGTTGGTATATTTTGCTTATTTTTTTTTCATAGTTCCACACAACTTCTACCTGTTTTCACGATTGATCTGTGTTCAGTTTTTCAAGGCCTTTCCACTGTGCCAACTTATAACTAAATCTGAGAGGGGTGCGATGGGGAGGTTCCCTTGTAAGTAGAGCGAAGACAACCAAGAAAAAGATTCTGGACTTGACTGTGGCCTGAGCAGTGTACTACTGATAGAGGAACAATGCAAAATGCTCTGCAATGACCTGAGACATATGCTGTTGAAGTTATACGTGAACTGAAATAAGTTTTATCCGTTTCGGTTTTAAAATGAATATAATCACGGTATAGCGTCAGTGTCATTTTGCGCATTCGTAATTTCATATTCTCGATGCTGCATTCCATACAAACACTAAAATTACGTACTTCATCACATACATTTCAAAACTGATTTTCGTTTCGTAGTTTAATTCTAATAGAAGAGATTTTTTCAAAGCTGCTTACCATCACTGAAAAAGATATTTTATTTCCCGTCAAGATACAAACATGGGTCAGTCTGTAAACCCAGAGCACTGCTGCCATACTTCACACAAAGTTTCATAATAGCAAAAACTTCCATAGTGTACCTTGTGTTTACTTTTAGACAAAGGCTGGCAGTGGAGATTCCTCCTGTTCTACATCTATATCTACATCTATACTCCGCAAGCCACCTGACGGTGTGTGGCGGAGGGTACCTTGAGTACCTCTATCGGTTCTCCCATTCCAGTCTCGTATTGTTCGTGGAAAGAAGGATTGTCGCTATGACTGTGTGTGGGCTCTAATCTCTCTGATTTTATCCTCATGGTCTCTTCGCGAGATATACGTAGGAGGGAGCAATATACTGCTTGACTCCTCGGTGAAGGTATGTTATCGAAACTTCAACAAAAGCCTGTACCGAGCTACTGAGCGTCTCTCCTGCAGAGTCTTCCACTGGCGTTTATCTATCATCTCCGTAACGCTTTCGCGATTACTAAATGATCCTGTAACGAAGCGCGCTGCTCTCCGTTGGATCTTCTCTATCTCTTCTATCAAACCTATCTGGTACAGATCCCATACTGGTGAGCAGTATGCAAGCAGTGGGCGAACAAGTGTACTGTAACATAGCGAAACAGTACAGTCGTTGGCCATTGCAGCAAAAATATTATTTATAATAAATAGCATGGGCTTCTGACATAATACTTCTGTTCAATGAATAAGAAAGACCCAGAACGTTTTACAAAAGAAAAGGTGAAACTTTGGTAGGCAATGGACCCGAAACTCTAATATTTCTCTTTCCGACGTAAGCGTTCACAGCACTTCGACATAGCAAGCGAACTTCCGTGTACGGCAAACACCGTTTAAAGAGTATATAGGCAGATGTCATTATTTGATATTTAATATGCAATTTGTGATGAAAAGGTGGGCTAGTGATACATCGTCGTTGTGCGGTAGCATTGAAATGGTATACATTCGTAGCACACAAGTTATAACAGTAAAAACGTTACTACTTGGAAGCGTTTACAAACCTACGTGGTTTCCTGTCATTTCGGTGTAACAAATCGTGGGTAAAACGACGCGTTTGCGAGAGATGCTCAGTTTTCAGATGCTCTGAAACAGCTTATGTCCACACCACGTACTTTTTGAGAAAGAAAATCCACCATACAGTATGACGGCTCTGATGTTCTGCTTGTGATTGAAAACGATGTGTCTCTCGTTGGCCACGTTCCTCTCCAGCACGCAAAAATCTCACGTGCCAGATTTTTTTTTACCCACCGTAGTGTAGTGTGACATGAAATTCCAAGCTGTGACGACACTATCTCCCCGACGACGTGTGTTTTCTTGTTCCAGGAGAGGATGGCTTTAAGAATGACGACAGCGATTTGTTGCCTGATTTCGCGTGTAGCTGCGTCCACTGTCGGGTAATAAGCTAATTACTCAGTTACTGATGCGCCACCACACGACAGAAAACATAGAAACATATTTCACCAACAACTAAGTAGCAGTTGGCGAGAGTGTACCTAGGAACAAAGTATGCTTTTCAGTTGGTACTTTGGTGCAGATATCTCAAAACTTTTTAGCCCAAGGGCCACACCGGCTTTTCCACTATGTCACAAGGGCCAAGACCTAACTATGTCTAAGTTCTCTTGAAGCCTGATACCTTTGTACTACTCAGAATTCCTCTACAGAACTAAAATTATCTCACTCGTTTTAATGCACTCAGTCTGCAATCAGAGAAAGTTTCCGGCAGCTTTCGATAGAGTGATTCTTTTCAACATCACTAAATTTTAAAAACGGCTGAAGCGAAATGGATGACGCATGACGCTGAGATAAGACATATGAGGTCCCAAATGTCGGGAAATACCCAAAGAACGGATGAGAAATGTTGAACATATGACGTCACGAGATGACGTACCTCGCCGCACATGCATTCCTTTAACTTGCGCGTGGAAGGATGATGGAGTGATGCAATACTCGCATAGGAGCAAACGGTGTAAATTTCGAACAACTTTTATAAATATGGTCTGTTGTAAACGTAGATGTTACAGATTTATTGTCCTCTCTGTAACCAAGTAAAAGCTGATTTTATTTTGTGTTTCTTTCCTTTTGAGAGGTTTTGTTTTGACATTATTTAGTAAAGGAAACTTGGATCATTTACTGGTGACGATGCAATTCGGAAGATTATACTCATTTACTTGTGACGCAATTCGTTGCGTTTTTGCTGTACTGTACTTTACAATAAACCAGCGGAGACAGCGAGCCCGATAAATAAAATAATAGATCTTACCTCAGTGTAAACACGTAACTGTCTAACGTAACGGAAAAAAGTAATGCCTGACAGATCATAACTCTAACCCTGAGCTCCAAGTGGTAAAGTAGAATCACAGTGTCTTAAATTCATTCATACCTACGTGAGCCGCTACTGCAGGCCGAATTGATGGTGTTCGTCGGCTGGTGTTGGCCGACCGGGTCGCAGTTTGGAGATCCGTGGTCTCGAGCGTTGCACACTGGAGACCATCACAAGAAGTTCCCGCCATTTTGTAGAATTTTTCTTCTTGTAACACATGGCATTGTGTTTTATGCAGCATGTATAAATAAACATCGAAGTGCTGTTTATTGTATTAAAGCAGTTTGTAACACATCGTTTATACTTCAAATACAGAATTCTGTGCTGATTAAAATGCTATATTCTTTTAGAACTACTTCTATGACGTGTGAGCCATGCCTATGAGCTTTGCTTCATTTTGCATCTTTAAACAAGAGAAGAAGTCTTACCGTGGAGAAATTCGTACTTTCGAATGAACTGAGTTTTTTTTAATACCTCAAATGTTTTAACTGTCTTGAAAGTGGGAAGTTCCGTTAGTTTCCAACAGAGTTTACACTGATCTACATCTACATCTACATCCATACTCCGCAAGCCACCTGACGGTGTGTGGCGGAGGGCACTTTGAGTACCTCTATCTGTTCTCCCTGCTATTCCAGTCTCGTATTGTTCGGGGAAAGAAAGATTGTCGGTATGCCTCTGTTTGGGCTCTAATCTCTCAGATGTTATCCTAATGGTCTCTTCGCGAGATATACGTAGGAGGGAGCAATATACTGCTTGACTCCTCGGTGAAGGTATGTTACCGAAACTTCAACAAAAGCCTGTACCGAGCTACTGAGCGTCTCTCCTGCAGAGTCTTCCACTGAAGTTTATCTATCATCTCCGTAACGCTTTCGTGATTACTAAATGATCCTGTAACGAAGCGCGCTGCTCTCCGTTGGATCTTCTCTATCTCTTCTATCAACCCTATCTGGTACGGATCCCACACTGCTGAGCAGTATTCAAGCAGTGGGCGAACAGGTGTACTGTAACCTACTTCCTTTGTTTTCGGATTGCATTTCCTTAGGGTTCTTCCAATGAATCCGTCTGGCATCTGCTTTACCGACGATCAACTTTATATGATCATTCCATTTTAAATCACTCCTAATGCCTAGATAATTTATGGAATTAACTGCTTCCAGTTGCTGACCTGCTATAATGTAGCTAAATGATAAAGGATATTTCTTTCTATGTATTCGCAACATATTACACTTGTCTACATTGAGATTCAATTGCCATTCCCTGCACCATGCGTCAATTCGTTGCAGATCCTCCTGCATTTCAGTACAATTTTCCATTGTTACAACCTCTCGATATATCACAGCATCATCCGCAAAAAACATCAGTGAACTTCCGATCTTATCCACAAGGTCATTTGTGTATATTGTGAATAGCAACGGTCTTAAGACACTCCCCTGCGGCAAACCTGAAATCACTCTTACTTCGGAAGACTTCTCTCCATTGAGAATGACATGCTGCGTTCTGTTATCTAGGAACTCTCCAATTCAATTACACAATTGGTCCGGTAGTCCATATGCTCTTACTTTGTTTATTAAACGACTGTGGGCAACTGTATCAAACGCCTTGCAGAAGTCAAGAAACACGGCATCTACCTGGGAACCCGAGTCTATTGCCCTCTGAGTCTCATGGACGAATAGCGCGAGCTGGGTTTCACACGATCGTCTTTTTCGAAACTCATGCTGATTCCTACAGAGTAGATTTCTAGTCTCCAGAAAAGTCATAATACTCGAACGTAAATTCTGCAACTGATCGACGTTAGAGATGTAGGTCTATAGTTCTGCATATCTGTTCGACGTCCCTTCTTGAAAGGGGGGTTGACCTGTGCCCTTTCCCAATGCTATGGAACGCTACGGTCTTCTAGAGACCTATCGTATACCGCTGCAAGAAGGGGGGCAAGTTCCTTCGTGTACTCTGTGTAAAATCGAACTGGTAGCCCATCAAGTCCAACGGCCTTTCTCTTTTGTGCGATTTTAATTGTTTCTCTATCCCTCTGTCGTATATTTCGATATCTACCATTTTGTCATCTGTGCGACAATCTAGAGAAGGAACTACAGTGCAGTGAAACAGCTTTGGAAAAAGACATTTAAGATTTCGGCCTTTAGTCTTTCATCCTCTGTTTCAGTACCATTTTGGTCACAGAGTGTCTGGAGATTTGGTTTGACCCACCTACCGATTTGACGTAAGACCAAAATTTCTTAGGATTTTCTGCCTAGTCAGTACATAAAACTTAACTTTCTAATTCATTGAAAGCCTCTCGCATACCCCTCGTCACACTACATTTCGCTTAGCGTAATTTTTGTTTGTCTGCAAGTTTTTGCCTATGTTTATGTTTGCTGTGAAGTTCCGTTTGCTTCCCTTGCACGTTTCTAACTCGGTTGTTGTACCACTGCGGCTCTTTTTCATCTCTTAAGATCTTGCTTGGCATATACTCATCTAATGCATATTGTACGATGGTTTTGAACTTCGTCCGCTGACCCTCAACACTATCTGTAATTGAGACAAAACTTTTATGTTGAGCCGTCAAGTACTCTGAAATCTGCTTTTTGTCACTTTTGGTAAACAGTAAAATCTTCCTACCTTTTTTAATATTGCTATTTAAGGCTGAAATCTTCGATGCAGTAACCGCTTTATGATCGCTAATTCCGTGTTCTGCGTTAACTGTTTCAAATAGTTTGGGTCTGTTTTACACCAGAAGGTCTAATATGTTATCGCCACGAGTCGGTTGTCTGGCCACCGCCCTACTATCTATATAAACTGATCCAGACGACAGCGGCGTTACCTAGCGAGGAATGGCTGTTAGTCAGACGCACAGCACGATGCTTGTAGTTTCAGTGAGTGTGCTGTTCTTGTGTAAAATCGGGAAGGGGCGCAGTTTATCTGAATTTGACCGAGCGCAAATTGTGATGAGCCGGAGGCAATTCGGAAACTGCACCACTTGTAGGGTGTTCGAGGAGTGCTGTGGTGAGTGCCTTCAAATCGTGGCGAAACGGAGGGGAAACCATGTCGAGACATCACGTGCTTTGGCGGCCACCCCTCATTACAGATGTCGCATGTCGTGGAGTTGCAGACTGGAAAATCAGGACAGGGGGCGAACTGTGTAGGAACTAATATCAGTCTTCAATCCTGGGCAGAGCATAAGCGTGTCTGAACACACAGTGCACCGAACACTTGCAACGATGGGCCCCCGAAGCCCACCCACACACGCATGTGCCAATGTTAACATCACGACATAGACGCGACATCGACATCTACGACTGAAATGGGCGAGTGACCACAAACACTGGGCCGGCCGGTGTGGCCATGCGGTTCTAGGCGCTTCAGTCTGGAACCGCGTGATCGCTACGGTCGCAGGTTCGAGTCCTGCCTCGGGCATGGATGTGTGTGATGTCCTTAGGTTAGTTAGGTTTAAGTAGTTCTAAGTTCTAGGGGACTGATGACCACAGATGTTAAGTCCCATAGTGCTCAGAGCCATTTGAATCATTTTTGAACCACAGACACTGGAGCTGGTGCACTCGCAGAGCGTTGCATTGTCTGATGAATCCCGAACCTTCTTCGTTGTGCTCTGGGGAACATTCAATTGGGCATCCATGAGTCCAGTAGAGCTTGTACCGGTTCTGGCGCTGCAGTCCGGAACCGCGGGACTGCTACGGTCGCAGGTTCGAATCCTGCCTCGGGCATGGGTGTGTGTGATGTCCTTAGGTTAGTTAGGTTTAAGTAGTTCTAAGTTCTAGGGGACTTATGACCTAAGACGTTGAGTCCCATAGTGCTCGGAGCCATTTTTGAAGAGCTTGTACTAGAAACAATGACGGTCAAGGAGTATCGTACACTCGTTGCAGAAAACGTACACCCCTTCATAATGATCATGATTCCCTGCTGCACTGGCATTTTTCAACAAGGTAATCCGCCAGAAGTGGAATGGAGTGATTCGAGGAACCCAATGGCGAGTTCGAATTGATGTGCTGCCAATCCCCCGCCACATTCGTCTTCAGATCGGAAATTGATCAAACAGATCTGGAAAGTATTGAATACGGCGTCAGAGCTCATCACCCGCCTCCCTAGAATTTACGGTAATTAGTTGATCTGTATGTGCAGATGTGATGCCCACTCCCTTTATCGACGTTCCAAGACCTCATTGCTTGTATACCATTACGTGTCGCCACTGTTATCCTTGCCAAAGGTGGACATGCTGGCTATTGGACAAGTGGTCATAATGTTCCGGCCGATAAGTGTATTTCAAAATGTATTTAGCTTTTAACTGGATAATGGTAACACTTCTTCTTAATTTGCTTTGGTTGTGTAGTAGAGTAATAATGTAACAGAGCGACGTTTAAATACAGAACTGACAGATTTGCTCGAATTCGACTCCTTTCAAATTTGAGTGTAATGTTTCTTATTAGGTAAATGACCACGTTGTATCTTGGAACGTGTGTTCCCATTTGGAAAGAAAACCTTTTTTCCTACGTAACTTCTCTAATTTCAGAAAAATACTGTAGCAGAGAGAAAGTGAATGCCACCACTTACAAATGGAGTGAGACAATTTATCAATCTTTCATTACAGGTCTGGCTAGAGGCGGAAGTTTGAAAAGAGTTCCACTGTACAACAATCTCCCCAACTGCTTACATTTGTTGACGCTTTCGTTAGGTTTACTAAAACCATAACATTTGTCTCTTAAAGGTACTTTTGGGTGTCGCTTTGTGCTTTTGCGTCCAATCAGCTTAAAGAATAGCGTAAGAGGTTACTACGATGGTAAGGTAGAGGGTATTACAAGTTTCATGCCTCGGAAAGATGTGAACGGCCGGTGTCACAGCTTTAAAGAGATATCGCCGGCCACGTGCGGCACTTTAATAACAACGTTGGCTGCTCTAAAAGCCTGTTGTGACACGGCTGCGTCCAGTTTGGAGAGACCAATGAGGCGGGCTAACGTGAAAAATGCGACGCGTCAGGTAGGGCCGGCAGGCGTCAACTTTTTAATTACAGCCGTGGCGCTGGTGCCGGTGCCGGCGGTGGCGTTAGCGTCTCCTACCCTCCACCCCTCCTCACTCCAAACCAGCCCCACCCCCTCCCGCCGCCGCGCCGGCCCTGCTCCAGCGCCCTATTCAGCAGGTGGGAGCCGCGGGCGGCCTCGTCCAAAATGCGAGCGGAGCAGACACGCCGAAGCGAGCCGCTTCTGCCTCCTCGATTACGCTGAGTGCTCCTAGCGGCTAAGAGCGTTAAATACCGCCCGCTGCTTGTCGGTGCCGGAGCAGCACTTAATACCTGCCGCACTAATGAGCAACTGTCGAAAGTAACAAGTCAATTACTTTTGTTCATAAGCCACTTGCTGGAAATGATTCCGACACGTGGTTTGTGTAGCTTGTTAACCGTGTGAGAAGATAATTTTACCATTCTACTTTTATCTTTTGATTTGACATTCCACGTTGTCTCTTGACAAGTTTATCTGTGCCGTATACAGAGCATTCTTTTCTTACCTGTCTTCCACAACTGGTAGGTCAGTATTGGACTTCCACGTTTTCTAACGTCTACAGGTCCTAGTGGTCGAAATTTTGGGAATTACAAAATGTATTAAATTGATAGATCATTTCTTGAATTCCCCGTTTTTCAGCATCCACAGGCTGTAGTGATCGAAATTTTGGGCATTACAACATGTATTAAATTCACTTTAGGGTGGAACTTCCATATATTAGTCCCTATGGCTCCAGTAGCAGCTGAGAGTAACATTTGCAAATTACACTGGTAAGCCAAATCATTATGACCACTGCCCACCGCGACGATGGATGGCGCCTGTTGGCACTGGGGTCACGTGACACGCTAACGTAAGAGTGTAAGAGAAGCAGACACGGAAGAGAGATCCCCCTAGCGAAGGTATGGGCTGCAGATGGGGAAATCCAGTGAGATAAGAGACTTTCACATAGGGCAGACTATTATTATGTAGAGCCTGTGAACGAGACTCTAAAAAACGGCGAAGCTGGTCGAATGTTCTCGTATTGCTGTCGTGAGAACCTACGGAAGAAGGTAGACGAACAGTGAAACTACTACCACTAGGCGCCAAATGGTTGGACGTCCATGACTTTTCACAGAACGTGGGGTTCAGAGGCTTTTCTGCTCTGTGAAGTAGGATAGGTGGTGACCTGTGGAATCTGTGCCGAAAGAGCACAATGCTGGTGCAGGTAGAAGTGTTTCGAAGCACACCTTTTATCGTACGTTGTTGAACGTGAAGTTCCGCAACATACCACATCTGCGTGTCAACATGTTGACCCAACGACATCAAAATGGTTCAAATGGCTCTGAGCACTATGGGACTCAACTGCTGTGGTCATCAGTCCCCTAGAACTTAGAACTACTTAAACCTAACTAACCTAAGGACATCACACACATCCATGCCCGAGGCAGGATTCGAACCTGCGACCGTAGCAGTCGCACGGTTCGGGACTGCGCGCCTAGAACCGCGAGACCACCGCGGCCGGCCAACGACATCGTCTACGCACGGGACCATTGGGGCTCGACCGTCAATCAATGGAAACATATCGGCTTTTAGAGTGGATCAAATTTTTCCTGCACTTGGTCAGTGACCGTTTCCACAAACGCCGTCATCGAGGTGAACGGCGGGTCGAAACTTGCAGGGCGCCGTGGCTGCAGGCTGGTGGGAGCAGTACTATGCTACGGGAGACATTCTCTTGCGCTGCGATGGGACCTGTGATAATAATCTAAGACACAGTGACAGCCTCGAACTAGCTGCACCCCTTCATGCTTGAGGTCTTCCCCGATGGCTGTGTCATCTTTCAGAAGAATGACTGTCTCGGAACCAGAACCGTACTACAGTGGTTTTAGGAACATTATAGTGAAATGACGTTGATTTTTCGGCGATAAAATTCGTCTGATGTAAATTATATGACTTGTGCGTAGACATCTAGTGCCACATAACTCCATTAACCAACCAACAACCTGTCGGATTCCTGTTACGCAGAGTCAGTGATGTATTTCTACCAAAGACAGACAAGTTGTAATGTCAACGCGAATATTCTGTGTCGCCAGTGTGTTGGATAGTCTTCGGGACTTGTGAATTAACGAGTGATTTTCCAGAAATGACTTTTAACTGAGAAAAGACTTATTATGTTGTGAATTGTTATTGTATTGTGAAAAACGGCAACAAGTTTTATTGTTTTATAACCAGTTTCCTACAAATAATAACCGCGTAACAAAAGGTAATACCACTAAAAGAGTGTATTGGCTTTGTATTGTCTATGGAATTCTTCCTTCTTCTTCTCTATGTTGTACGAAGCGAATGAGATAGAAGATAAGCTGAGGTCTGTTCTTTTAATTATTGTAAAAGGTAGTGGTCAAAGGAAAAATGTAGCGTAAAATTTACTAAACGGAATACTACTGTACCGACTTTTATTTGTAAATAAATAACCAACTATGAATGTCCTAGGTTTTGTGTCCGCAGCAGTCCAGACTGTGCTTTGTTTGCCGACATTAAGTGAGCATATGCAGCGGCAATTTTAAACTGCAGAAATAATCAGGCACTAATTCTTTCGATCGGTATTTCAATATTTGAACTCCGAGGACAAGAACCCACAGGAATTTATTATTTTTTTATTGTAAAAGTGAAGATAACATTCAATAGAACCATCTTAGACTTTATGTAATGAAATAATTTTATGGGTGGTGCGTAAGGTTAATTTTTCCTAAACTAATTCATCAGTGACTTTAAATAGAAATATTTACGACACCAGTGTTGTTATGGGTAGAGATGGTGGTGTGATATATTGGTTGTTTGGTGCATTTATTTTAATGCCATGTATGGAATTATTGAAACTCGTTATAATCTGGCTCAGCAGCACATAAATAAGAATTATCAGAGTTCATTTATTTCTTTCAAATAATGTTATTATTGCTGCTAAATTTTCATATGTTTTACAATAACACTTACACACCACAACAACAACATTAAATAGAACTCCAAATTACCCATTACAAAGTTATTAAGCAATTGGTCGTAATGTTTTGGCTCATCATTGTATATAAAAGGGTTAGGAGCACCTGCCACGAGAATGTAAGGATATTAGTCATAAATATTTATTTTTTAGAAACAGATATACCCTTGCATCACGGTTATTCAAATGTACAAATTGCTTTGACTTATGAGAAATGAAGTAATTTGACATTATAAGTTACAACATTCTCAGGATTGTGACCAGGGTGTTGAAACCGTTATTGCGATGTGAAAAAAGGAAATGGCAGGGGACTTTGAGAGAGAGCTGGAGTGCATTTTACCTGACCTGGCAGCGTGAATACATCGTGCAGGCTTACTGGAGCCTGCTATGATTATGGAAACTGATGACATGAAATACTCCTTGGACTACAGTGAAGCCACAATAGTAACACTACTAAACATAGGTGGAGACACTACTAGACATCAATTTTGCTATTGTTCATATGAATTACTGATGTGCTCACGGCTCCGCGTGACGAACACGCGCCGCTGCTCCTACAGTTAGGCAGCGCTATCGAACTCGTACGAGGGCACTGCCTGTTCTTTGAGGGGTAGGCAGCAGTGTGCTTGCGGTAGGATGTGTTCCTGGCATGAGCGACAACATCGTGGCTCTGGACGGCTCTGTTTCTGAGTCAGGTAAGCACCATCGACGCAGCAGGTAGCTGTGACGTGTAGACGTCCTTGCGGAATGCGATCGAGTGGCTCCGGCAAGGACAGTGTATTCTGCCTCCAGTTGATGAACTGCTGCTTTAGTTCTAAAGAGTGACAGAGACTAGTCATCATCCGCATAGTGCTGCTATAATAGATTTTGTCTTTTTTTATCTCTTGGTTTGCCGTCTTCTTTAGAGAGCCTTTGTGACGTAGATGATTTTATCACCGTCCCGAGAGTTGCTAATCTTAAAGCTTGGCACATAGTATTGAGACCCATCTGTGCCCAGATAGATCAAGTTTCTGTTATTAATTTTTATGGACATTTTTAATGGTATATATTTAAAACTATTGAAGTTCTGTTCGTGAGGTTTCCGTTGAATTAAAGTTGTCTTACAGTTCGAGAAATGCGCGTGGGTCTCAGTCGAACACGCCAAGTGACGTGGAGCTGTGATTGGTTCTCACACTGGACTCACTTTCGGAAGGAAAGGACTATTAGGGTTGAACGTCCCGTCGACATCGACTTACGAGGGCTGTCCGTAAAGTAAGGTACGATCTGACGCGAAATGGAAACCACTGTGAAAATCAGTAGTTACCTGCCAGCTACTTCGCAACATAGCACGCCGCTCCGACTTAGATATCTGTCACAGCGTTGTATCAACTTCCCAAAACTTTAATTATTGAAGGAAGCTGACTCTGCTTTCCGCCAATTCTCTACGGTAGACTACAGCTCTTTGTCTGAACCAAAATGTTGTCTTCATAGTCCGCGGTTCATGTGACCAGGGATCACTCAGGGGGAGCCAATTACTGGCTGTATTGTGACTTCCCAACGAAAACGCTGCAGGAAATCTTTATTGCCCCTGTAGAGCGCGGTCGAGAATTGTCATGAAAATGAAAATGAAACGCTTGACAGGTATGGTATGTGGGTTGCATGACATCATGCGAAATCTCTCACCAGTCCTGATACTTGGCGGGAGACACTATTTCTTCTCACCTGTGCGTGCTCACTGTGCGTTCAAAACTGAAAAGAACGACGTGACGTGATCGACACGCATACTACAGATCTTCCGTTATACACCTGTGACAAGCTTCATTAAATTTTCACTGAGGTTTCCATTTCGCGCGATCGGACGTTACTTTCAGAATAGCCCTTATAGAGACAGAGCACATGCTCGGAAGGCTTTAAGTATGGGAACGGAAATCGGCGTTGCCCTTTAGAAAACCACCGGAATGTTTTCCTAGAGCGAGTTATAAAAATGACGGACAACATAAATCTTGATGGCCAGACGTGAATTTGAACTATCTCTCTCCAGAATGCGAGTCCTGTGCACTAACCACAGAGCCACCTCGCTCGATCTCGCACTCAGAAGTACGACGAATCGAACGCGAGTCCGACCAACGTGAATTGATTTATCGTTACAGGTAAATAGGGGGTAATTACTTTGAAAGAGCGCTGCTGATTTCCTTCTCGATCCTAGAAGCAATTCGTTCATGAGCTCCGTCCCTAATGACGTCGATGTCGTCGGGACGTTAAACTCCAGTCTTAATTAATTAATTACTTAAATCAAAGTCCGCCTTCCACTGCCCATCTTAATTATCTGGTTTGTTAAATATTAGTAAATAGGTCAGTTACATATTGGTTAAGAGGGCCCACTCTGGCCAGGTATTTCATATAATTCCCTTTCAGCTTGAAACGTCCCCTTTAGAAAAATTTGATACAAGACTGTGCTTACACTGACACACAATATTTTGTTAGCGCAACGCAATCTGACTTTAAGAATTCCCTACAAAGAATGGCCCTGACTAACATTAAACTATACCTTTCACAAATCACTTACCTCACAAAAATCTTCGCTACTCAAGCTACTGCAATACAGCGAGCGCCACAACTGCCAGCTAAATAAAAGATTCAAACTATGGAAGGCACTAACTACTGATAGGGATAGTTAGCAAATGAAAGATATTAATAGAGAACAAACACTGTACCTTGATATGAGCAGTTCATGATAAAATTTCAAAACTCCGCCATCTCTCTCCCCACATCCACCACTGCTGGCGGCTCACCTCCAACTGCGCAACGCTACGCGCTGTTCACAGCCAGCTGCCTAACACTACAATGGCGAGTATTACAACAATGCAAAGCACCAACAGGCTGCACACAGCACAGCCAGTGATTTTCATACAGAGGTGGCGTTACCAATAAAAAAACCTAAACAGTCTACTTACATAGCCCCCATGCTCCCCACAAAAAATTTTACAAATTGGTTTGGGCAGTGGCCAATACAGATTTGAAAAAATTTTTCATAATCGTAATTACAATAACAAAGAAATCAAATGCACACACTTATCGATACAATGTTGGTCAAAAGCTAAAATTTTCTCACAGTCCATAAAGACAGTCCTGATCGTTTATCACAGTAAAATAGTAGTGTTTTTCTCAAAGTCTGAGCAGTAAAAGAAAATGCACACGGAAGTAGTGGATTTCCATGCAGTCTTGAAGAAGTAGTGTTGTCCTTCCAACGGAAAGACAGTGCTGACTCTCGACATGCAGACAGGTCATGGGCCACAACAGAGCAAACCCACAGCGGAGTCAATCGAAGTTTTGAAGAATATCGTTTGGTAGGTCATCACAGAGCAGACCCACTGTAGTCCTGGTAGAGATTACGGTATTGGTGGGCCACCAGAGGCGCAGACCCACTGCAGTCCTTGCAGAAATAATGGTACTGGTGAGTCATCAAAGATGCAGACCCACTGTAGTCCTTGTAGAGATAATGGTACTGGTGGGCCACCAGAGGTGCAGACCCACTGCAGTCCTTGTAGAGATGGTCAGCAGCCATCTGTTGTGACTGTGCAGGTGCACAATCACCATTGAAGAGTCTTGCGGATAATATAGCAAGTCCATAACCACCACTTGTGCACTCACAAAGTTTTTGGAATTTTCCTTAGAACCAGCAATGCTGTTATCCAGTCCCTTGCTGAATTATTAACACACGTGCAAACACTAACAGTCCCTACTTTTCACATATTGTCCATATACTATGACCAACAGAAACGTGTGCAGTGAAATGGAACTTACAAGTTACTTAATTTGATGACCTGGTGTCAATTACAATATTATAACATAAGAATACAATTACAAAGGTACAAAATTCATCATTCAAGAACATAACAATACAGATTTGTAGTGCAGGCTTTACAACAGAATAGAAATAAACATATACATCAATGTTACAGGAATTATGAGATAAGTAGATACATAAAAGTTCAGAATAACTTTCGAAACATCAACTTCACACATGAGCATTAAAACAAAACGGAATAAATAATATCTAAGCATATTTACAAGTTAAATAACATATTATTAATACCAATTATATTTGTGGATAACAGTATTCCTCATCATAGTGAATAGTATTAGAAAAAAAATTCTATGAAACTACACAGAGACAGGAAGAAAACAAATACACAAGGGTACACAAACACATAGGGGGATAACACAATGGAAAGGACAGGGTTCGTTTTCAGTGTAACTTTTGGTACTGCAGTATTTTGCGAATAAAACCTTTTTTTGTTCTTGGAGATCTCCCTTCGTTCATCATTATTCCCAAAAAGTCCTATCTGTACCACTTTTCTGTATTCTAACCATATTTCTTTCAAAATAAATATGGCTCATTGTACAATACTCATTTGGGCCCAAATCGTTTTCATATAACTTTCAAAGCATTCTTTCCCCATTCTCCATAGTTAGGTTCTTATATAGTCTAACCCCTCTTAAGCTAACTTAAATCTACTGAGCTCAGATATTAAACTAAGGGACGAGGCAATGCAGCAGCACAAAACAATTAACATGAACAGCAATGATCAAAAATACAAATGGCGTAGCAAGCAGCATAAATTATAACTAATATAAGGCAATGAGCAGCAAACAAGAAAAATAAATCAGTAGTAAAACTGGCTTAACAGAGTAACACAAATTAAAATTCATTAGCACTATGCCTGGCGAACAGCAGCAGCAAAAAAAAAAAAAAAAAAAAAAAAACTTATCTCTAAACATGACATAGCTCAAGCAGAAAAAATATTACACAAAAAATGGCCATGTCTAATACCTATGTCACATCTTAACACTAGAGTGATGCATCACGATAACTTACTCTACCAAAAAAATTACCAAGTAGTTGAAAAGAAAATTATGTATGCAGTTCCTGTTACTAGTCCCTTCTTATTGTTCTTTCCATTCCAAGAGCTCCTTTTTCGAAGAATTTGGATCATAAAGTAATTATTTAATAGATCTGTTGACAGGAAGTGTTCACATTAGCAAATGCATTTAATTTTATTTTATGAAACCAATGCTGCAAGACAGCTGGAAACCAGATATCAAATGAAATAAGCAACTATGTACAAAGTAAAGCATAAAATAATCATTCAGTAGTCATGAGGCATTTCATAAGTTAGTAGAAATTCTCTCAATTCTCGTAGATAGACACTTGTCCTAATCAGGTGTGCAGATGTAAGAATGTTTCCAAGTTATTATTAGCGTGTCGTATTTACGATGCTTTCTACAAAGGAATGTCAATAGCGAGGATAATGGCCTCCCTTTTTTTTTCTACCACCTAATGGCTGTTTCTCCAGGTGGCTGGCACAGGTGGACGCTCAAGACGCATTACGTCAAGGTCACTTACCTTTCTTACCGAAATATTTACGACACCAGTTTGCACTACAGTGGCAGTCTCACATAAAAAAATTCACAGGTCGAGAATTTGCGTTGCAAACGTGTAGAAACAAAATCCTATAAATATAACGGTGTCCAAAAAATTTTCGTCGGCATTGTAATACATTCACGCATTTACACACATTTCATAACCTTAAAGTACGATTTCTCGGTTTCCAACATCCTTTTTCACAAACCACAGTCCCTAAACACTATTCATTACTCCTTACCTTATTATACATATACATATTCGTCGACACTTCAATATTTCATCGTAACATACGTAGCATAATCAGATTCCTCATGTAGCATCATCTCATTGATAATAAACATACCTCAACAACATAATACACATCGTCGCCGTAATAATATCATAAAACCTCAGTCAAATCTCAAAAACGTCGTAGCTTCCTCCAATAATTTCAAAACCTAAAAAAATTCTCTGCTCATGTCAATAGTGTCATCTACCTCAACCGTACTTTAAAATCATGCTCCCTTACCAAATACATCATTCAAAGCTCTCTTAGTATCACAATGGTTCCGAAAAAATATGAACAGTTCACAAAGTACAGACAAAATACAATTTCATAAGTGTGAAGTTACCCAACTGTGAAATTGCGTAAACATGTGTCACTGATGTAGTAAAAAGAATGTTTGTTTCTCTGTCAAATAATCAGATAGCTGTGTAATTCTGTGTTAGAGAAATATGGTACCGATGTGTAAAGTTGTATAAGCAAATACCATATTAGGTAGGGCTCCTTGTGCTTGCCAAACACATGATACACGAAGTAAGTGTGTACCCCCCTGAGGATTAATGTAATTATACCCTCAGGTGTTACAGATTACAGCAATGGAATGAAATGTATCACGGAAAACCCTTGTATCATTGCACTTCAAATATCTTAAAAAAAATGTTTTAAGTGCGAAATTAATCACTCAAATACGTGTAGTGTAGCGTTAAACTGTGCGTCATGTTGTAAGATAATCTCTGTGGAAGTCTCGTATTTATCGTCCTCTGTAAGCAAAGTTCTGCTGAAGTCAATATACTTACCTCATCATAAACGAAAGTGAAATGCTTTGCGTATGGATACCATAGTTATTACGTACCTTACCGTGATAAAGAAAGCACTATAATGTAACGTATTGTTGTGCTACGAAAAAGGCTGTCTCATTGTAGCTATACCACAAAAGTGACTACTAAAACATGTTTTACTTTCCACAATAACACAGAAAAACTGTGCAGAAATAAAACAGAAACACTGCAAAAGCAACATTGTATATTGTCACTCATTAGTAGCGTCGTGATAAAATCGTGTAGCTGTCACATAAACTAACCACTGTGTCATCTGGTATCTCACAGAAAGTACTTTAAATCCAGAATGTATTTTCAAGTAAACCAAAATGTTGCGTTAAAATCTCATTAGCAGTACCAGTATGTGTCCTAAGTATGTAAGCCTGATAGTCGTTACGTAATCGTGCAACTAACAAGCAAGAATGTACAAATGCAACACTGTGTCGTCTGTTCACTATAACAATGCATTCGTAATTTCTGTTTAAATAAGTTCTCTTGGTTCTTGACTGGATGTTTAACTTCAAACGTTGTTGCATGTTAACAGTTTCTTAAGTCTGACAAAGCATACTAGTAATGTGAAGTGAAAAGTTTTATGGCAAAGACAAAGTTAAAAAGCAGATTATCTTTCAATAAACGGTTTTACATGTGAAATGTGGCGTAAACCTTTACTCTTGCTAGTACGCAGAGTTTCAGCTTCAGTGGAATTATCATGTGGTATATGGCACATCGGTAAAGAATGCTAAAAATTTTCTCAAGGTTAGCGTCTATGTTATTTTTCCCTGAGCCAGCGGCCGCACGCAGCTGCCTGCTGTGCAAGTCATTGTCTGTCTCTTTGTTGGCGCGCGTCGTTATTGGGATTAGGAGACCTAACTTCTACAAATTCACCGTGACGAGAGGGCCCTGCCCTGTTTAAATCCCGCCAGTTCTGATGCAATTCAGGTCTGTCGTTACGATCACATCGTCTGTTGTCACGTTGGTAGTTCCTGTAGTTTCTTTCTTGTCGGTTAAGTGGTGGAGAATTTCTCCCTGAATCGTAACTGCGCGCTGGACCGTTGCGTCTAAAGTTATTCTGTCTCCCGTAATAATAATTCTGGTTACCATATTGTCTGTTTCTGTGGTTGTCTCTGTCACATTCATTACTACGAAAATGCGATCTTTCTCTGTAACTATTGCTCTGCCAGTGGTTGTCATATGGGTGGTGTCTGTTTTGGTCACGATTTACGTTGTAAGAATAGCCTAGTCGTGTCCAGTTATTATTTCTTTCATCGCGGAATTGCGACGGATGTGATCTGTAATTGTTGTGCTCCTGCGTTCCGCGATTGTCAGTGTCAATTTCCAGTTCTTGTAACAGTCCCTGAAAAGCTTCAATGTCGTCTTTGCAACGTCCTGCCAAAATAATATGTCGTAAATGTTCAGGCAGTTTGATTAAGCAAATGCGGATGAGTTCTGAGGGGCTGTATGGGTTTGAAAGATACTGATTCTTGTGCAACATGTCTTCAAAATATTTCACAAGACTGGATAATTTAGATTGTTCGAAATGTTTCATCATTATGATGCTATGTTTTACTCGGTCTTGTGTAGCTTGAGACCAATATGCTGAGAGGAAGGCATGGTAAAATTCTCCTTCACTGTGACAATCGTGAATGACCGATCGCATTCTTACAGCTGGTTCATTCTCTAAATAGCCACACATAAATTCTAATCTGTGTTCTAACGACCAGTTGGGAGGAAAACAATGAGAGAATTGATGGAGCCACGCTTGTGGATGAATGTCGTTGGCAGAATTCTTAAATGTTTTGAATTTACGTGTAGTAATGAACAGCTTATAGGCAAAATCATCATGTCGGCGAGTCGCATATCGGTCATAGTTACGTCGTGTCGGCGGTTCCATCTCAAAATTCGGTGTGTGTTGCCAATTTCTTTCATAATTTACGAAGTGTCCTGTGTTATTATTTTGTGGTTGTTCCGTATTTCTATGTCCCTCTTCCCGTATTGGGGCGCGAGTGTCCTCTGAAATACGTAATTCTTGTATTACCTGTGTCAGCTGATCTTGTACTTCGCGGATTTCTCTTTTGTACTGTGTATTGATTTGATTTTGATTTTGTTTGAATTTTCTAATTTCTTCATACTCTTCAGTGTCAGTGAAGGCTACAGGTGTTGTGTCATTCAGATCATCATCTACCTTTGTAGATAAGTTAGTGAACTGATCTGAAAGTTCGGCTACTTTATCCGATAGTGTACTTATTTCCTCAGTGTGTTTTTCTGAACCAAGTTTCAGAGTATCTACTGTGTCCTTTAAGTTTTCCTGAGTTTTTGCAAGTTGTGTAACCGAATCGGTAGATGCAACTGAGTCAAATTTAGCTTGCAAGGTCTCATGATTTTCATGAACAGTAGTTTGCAGTTCTTTTATGGCTGTTTCGTGATTCTGTAGTGCATTTTCATGCCGCGAAAAAATAGGTTGGAAATGCTCACAAATTTGTGTTTTTACGTCATTACAGACCTTTTGACATTTCGATTCAATGTTATGTAACTCAGTAGTTAAATCTTCACGTGTTTGTTCAAGTGTGGTGTGAAGATTTTGTTCCATTGCGTCTAACTGTTGCTGTGTTTGTCTCTGGTGTTGTTCCATTGTGTCTAACTTTTTAAGATTTTGTTCCACTGTGTCTAGCTGTTGCTGAGTTTGTCTCTGATTTTGTTTCATTTGTTGCATTAATTGCAATAATAATGTATTAGTGTCTGGAATCTGTTCCTCTATGCTTTTCGGCAGTGCATTTGCACCGGCAACATTCACATTTTGACAAGCAGAAATTGTGTCTTGACTTATTTGAGAAAACAGTGAGGACCCAAAACCTGAATCTACAGTATTTGCAAAATTGTGTCCTGTCATTCCCGATTCCTGAGGCGAGCTGTTGCCGACCGATCGATCGATAATGCTTCCCTCTTCACTAATTGTTTCACTGTCCACGCCATTGTTTGCCGCCCGCTCCATTTCCCTATGCACAGTTACCAAATTACTACTTTGAATATTAGTTAATTCAGTACACGGTGGCGCTAACACACTGCTTTCGTCTTCGCTGTCATTTCTCAATTTACTTTGGAGCCTAGTGTTACGTTTTTCACACGCCATTATTGTCACAATATTTCACACGACAACACAGAAAAACACAATTTGAAGAGCAAAAATAGGGGAACACATTAACATAGCACTGAAAATAATATCTAGTTAATTGCAGCTGCGAAATACTTGGTGCAAATCTACATGCGTGCCACACCTGTTGTACTGTACAACAATGAAAGACTACAACTACAAAGGAGATTCTCTCTACAATTACGCGCTAGCAATAAACAAAATCTACACTAATTACACAAACTACAAGAAAAAATCAGAAGATTCCAGTGAGGTATCCTAGGCTAAGGGTCGACATATGAAACGTCCCCTTTAGAAAAATTTGATACAAGACTGTGCTTAAACTGACACACACTATTTTGTTAGCGCAACGCAATCTGACTTTCAGAATTCCCTACAAAAGAATGGCCCTGACTAACATTAAACTATACCTTTCACAAATCACTTACCTCACAAAAATCTTCGCTACTCAAGCTACTGCAATACAGCGAGCGCCACAACTGCCAGCTAAATAAAAGATTCAAACTATGGAAGGCACTAACTACTGATAGGGATAGTTAGCAAATGAAAGATATTAATAGAGAACAAACACTGTACCTTGATATCATATATATATATATATATATATATATATATATATATATATATATATATATATAGAGCAGTTCATGATAAAATTTCAAAACTCCGCCATCTCTCTCCCCACATCCACCACTGCTGGCGGCTCACCTCCAACTGCGCAACGCTACGCGCTGTTCACAGCCAGCTGCCTAACACTACAATGGCGAGTATTACAACAATGCAAAGCAGCCACAGGCTGCACACAGCACAGCCAGTGATTTTCATACAGAGGTGGCGTTACCAATAAAAAAACCTAAACAGCCTACTTACAAGCTTAGATGTAATTGAAAAAAATCGGTCCGGCTGGTGTGGCCGAGCGGTTCTAGGCGCTTCAGTCCGGAACCGCGTGACTGCCTCGATCACAGGTTCGTATCCTGCCTCGGGCATGGGTGTGTGTGACGTCCTTAGGCTAGTTATGTTTAAGTAGTTCTAAGTTCTAGGGGACTGATCACCTCAGATTTTAAGTCCCATAGTGCTCAGAGCCATTTTAACCATTTGAAAAAACGTCCTTAATTGAGTCCTTTGCCATTTGATTTGTTGTCAGATGTAACCTTGTTCGATGTAAATTCATTTCGGGATGGCTGCGTGGTTGGTTCCGAGTGTTGCCAATTTACGTAAGTAAGAGTTGGGCTGAAAACTTACCGTACGAGGGCAGGAGCTCGTTACCAATTCGGCGGATTGCGCCAATGCGTTGCAGTAGGTTCCTTCTGCTCTTTCAGAAAAAGAAGCGAGTGCGGCCGTATCCGATATTAAAATCATGCTAGCAGTAGTGGTCCATAAAGCTCCTTCCCTTAAAATGGCTCACTCTCAGTGTTTAAAATTTAATCGCATGGAGGCTGGATTTATCCATTGTAGTAACTGTTGCGAGGCGGGGAACTTACGTTTCTTAGTGCTCCTTGAAGGTTGTGAATTTTTTTGAGCATATTAGTCGCATATTGACTGCTGACGAGTTACACTCTGTACCGTTAATCCCATTCACATGGCTGAGACGCTCGAAAGCAATACTAAACGGTCTGTATATGTCTATCTTTTAAGAGATGGTCGTGGGACTCGGCTGTTCGATGGAAGTTGTCAAATTAAACACCTTTCAGCAATTAATTGCCAACCATACATTATTACGCAAAAAGTTTTAGCTTTTTATTACGCCATCTTCAGCCACCTGATCGACGAATAGGAATAATCTACCTCGATTGTGATCGAAGCTGTGGCCAGGAGTACTAGTATTACTAGATATCTACTTCTACAGTGACCACTTCGGCGGATGATATTTCGATCACAAGCGAGGTAGATTATTCCTACGCTCTGTCAGGGGCCTGAAGATGGCGTAATAAAGTGCTGAAACTGGTTGCCTAATAAAATAGGGTTGAAAATTGACGGCTGAAAGGTGTTTAATTTGACTTCCGCAGTACTAAGCTGTTCACTAAATTGTATCACCCGGTCTTCATTTCGTAAAGGAAGAAGTTACATTTTCGCGCCGATACCTGGACTCAAATCAATAACTGTAGATGGTTTTCAGCCGGTTTACATGACGATGGTACAATTAATGGCCTATTGTACGAGCAGGTTTATCAGGTTTTGTACCCAATGGTTGGTTAACTTTCGCTTGAAGCAGTTTGCTCTTGCTACTGTGCACGGTGGCACTATTTTTGCTGATTTCCATGCACGTATTTGCACTAAATTTGTATCAGCTCATGCCTTGCAAAAACGTTAGGATTCACTACATGCCAGTACAAGGCGAGCAGGAGTTCCTGACCGAGTTCGTTATTAGCGTTCGACGCGTTGCTTAATCATTGTGTTTACCTCACCATGAATCTGAAATTGTTAGGAATATATCAGAGGGTATCGCATAGCGTGACGGGTTACGCATCGTATTCGCCTCTAGTCTTACTTTTTGGTGAGAGTTCAAGACTTTGTTCAGCAATTTGAAAATACATTCTAAGACAAAAAATAGGAGACGGCGCACCACGAAGGAATTACCCGAACTGAACGGAAATTGGCAGATATGATGTACATTTACAGGAAAACAAATCACTACAATTTCAGAAATAATTGGCTATTGGTTCAAGTCAATAACGCGTTGGTCCACCTCTGCCTTTTATCCAAGGAGCTATTCTACATCTACATCTACATTGATACTCCGTAAGCCACCGGACGCTGCGTGGCGGAGGGTGCCCTGTACCACTACTGGTCATTTCCTTTCCTGTTCCATTCACAAATAGAGCGAGCGAAAAACGACTGCCTCCGTATGTGCCCTAATTTTTCGTATCTTTTCTTCATGGTCTTGACGCGCCATGTATCTTCGTGGTAGTAGAATCATTCGACAAGTCAGCTTCAAATGCTGGTTCTCTAAATTCTATCAAAACCGTTCTTCGAAAAGAACGTCACCTTCCCTCCAGGGATTGGCATTTCAGTTCCCGAAGCATCTCCGCAACACTTACGTGTTGTTTGAAACTACCTGTAACAAATATAGCAGTTCGTCTGTAAAATTGTTTCCCACCGCTGTCTGGCGCGCATCCAGCTCGAGAGTCTCATTGATTGGAGTACAATTGACTTCATTGATGTATGCTTCTTCGAGCTTAACCTAAATGATCAGCAAATACATTTTTAGACATATCCCCCGGACAGCGGTGGCATACCAACCTGACTGTCGCCTGTCGTTCAGCCCAACGACAAGGACTGATGATGTGGAGTGCCATTTACTTTCATAGCAGGACTCTTTTGGTTATCATTCGCGGCACTCTTACAGTACAACGGTACGTAGACGATATTCTACACCCCGTTTTGGTGTCCTTCATGGGAAGCCATCGTGGGCTCACATTTCAGCAAGATAATGCCCTCTCGCACACGGCGGGAGTTTCGGCTGCTTGTCTTTGTGGTCTTCAAACCCTACTTTGGCTAGCAAGGTTGCCGGTTCTCTCCGGAAATGAGAATGTTTGGACCGCTATGGACAGGGCTTTCTAGTCATCTCGGGACTGAATTTGGCACCATATCGCTCAGGAGAATATCCAACAACTCTCTCAATAAATACTAAACCGAATAACTGCTTGCCTAAGGGGCAAAGACGGTCCAACCTGTTGTTGTCTTGCTCGGTTTGTGAAGCTCTTTCTCTTGAATAAATCATTCAGTTTTTCTGAAATTGTAATTATCTGTTTGCCTGTAAGTATATTTCACATTCACCGATTCGGATGATTCCTTCGTGTTGCAGGGCTGTGTTTAACGCAGATTACATGAGGCAGGCGTTTTGCCTGGTGAAAGGAGTGCTCATGAGACATAGCCTATACGAAAACGTTTAAAATGTGTGAATAGCGTCAGTTACGGCAAGGTTGCCCAGTTTTGGCTTCGCGCAAATTTGTCACTGCCACGGGAAACCGATTACGAATGGCCCTTACCTTGTTGAATGCGATAGTCATTGTTCCAACTCCTCAGTTGCCTTTAATTGGTACGGGAAGTAATGAGAAACCAATTTATGCTTTCCTGGATTTGGGTAGTTCTACTTTGAAGATCACTGCAGTTTGGTATTCTGCTTGTAGTGTTTTGTGCCTTCATTGGGTCCGGCTGTCAGAGTTTGCAAATTGGTCAATGACCAAAACGTTAAGTTGGTGAATTTTACATTAAACTGCAGACTTGTGATTTCTCTTGTAACTGTATGCCTTACGTGATACGTGGCTTGGCGTTTCCCATTACTCTTTGATCGATTACATCCTGTTCTGACCTTGTAATTGATTGAATACAAAGGAAATTAACCTTCCGTCTTATAAGATAAAGCCGTATGTCTTTGCGAGGATGGTGACTTATCGGGTGGCCAGTTCAGTTTGGTTAACGGTGAAACGTGCGGCGAGTTTGAACATTATCGAGCGCCTCTCGCCCCAATAAGCTACCCAAATGTGGGATATTCCAGAAATAAACAGTTTTAAGTTGTATATCCCCCCCCCCTCCATGAACCATGGACCTTGCCGTTGGTGGGAAGGCTTGAGTGCCTCAACGATACAGATAGCCGTACCGTAGGTGCAACCACAACGGAGGGGTATCTGTTGAGAGGCCAGACAAAAGTGTGGTTCCTGAAGAAGGGCAGCGGCCTTTTCAGTAGTTGCAGGGGCAACAGTCTGGATGATTGACTGATCTGGCCTTGTAACATTAACCAAAACGGCCTTGTTGTTCTGGTACTGCGAACGGCTGCAAGCAAGGGGAAACTACAGCCGTAATTTTTCCAGAGGGCATGCAGCTTTACTGTATGGCTAAATGATGATGGCGTCCTCTTCGGTACAATATTCCGGAGGTAAAATAGTCCCCCATTCGGATCTCCGGGCGGAGACTACTCAAGAGGATACCGTTATCAGGAAAAAGAAAACTGGCATTCTACGAATCGGAGCGTGGATTGTCAGATCCCTTAATCGGGCAGGTAGGTTAGAAAATTTAAAAAGGGAAATGAATAGGTTAAAGTTAGATATAGTGGGAATTAGTGAAGTTCGGTGGCAGGAGAAACAAGACTTCTGGTCAGGTGAATACAGGGTTATAAATACAAAATCAAATAGGGGTAATGCAGGAGTAGGTTTAATAATGAATAAAAAATAGGAGTGCGGGTAAGCTACTACAAACAGGATAGTGAACGTATTATAGTGGCCAAGATAGACACGAAGCCCACGCCCACTACAGTAGTACAAGTTTATATGCCAACTAGCTCTGCAGATGACGAAGAAATTGAAGACATGTATGATGAGATAAAAGAAATTATTCAGGTAGTGAAGGGAGACGAAAATTTAATAGTCATGGGTGACTGGAATTCGGCAGTAGGAAAAGGGAGAGAAGGAAACGTAGTAGGTGAATACGGATTGGGGCTAAGAAATGAAAGAGGAAGCCGTCTGTTAGAATTTTGCACAGAGCGTAACTTAATCATAGCTAACACTTGGTTCAAGAATCATAAAAGAAGGTTGTATACATGGAAGAATCCTGGAGATACTAAAAGGTATTAGATAGATTATATAATGGTAAGACAGAGATTTAGGAACCAGGTTTTAAATTGTAGGACATTTCCAGGGGCAGATGTGGACTCTGACCACAATCTATTGGTTATGAACTGTAGATTAAAACTGAAGAAATTGCAAAAAGGTGTGAATTTAAGGAGATGGGACCTGGTAAAACTGACTAAACCAGAGGTTGTACAGAGTTTCAGGGAGAGCATAAGGGAACAATTGACAGGAATTGGGGAAAGAAATACAGTAGAACACGAATGGGTAGCTCTGAGGGATGAAGTAGTGAAGGCAGCAGAGGATCAAGTAGGTAAAAAGACGAGGGCTGGTAGAAATCCTTGGGTATCAGAAGAAGTATTGAATTTAATTGATGAAAGGAGAAAATATAAAAATGCAGTAAATGAAACAGGCAAAAAGGAATACAAACGTCTCAAAAAGGAGATCAACAGGAAGTGCTAAATGGCTAAGCAGGCATGGCTACAGGACAAATGTAAGGATGTAGAGGCTTATCTCACTAGGGGTAAGATAGATACAGCCTACAGGAAAATTAAAGAGACCTTTGGAGAAAAGAGAGCCACTTGTATGAATATCAAGAGCTCAGATGGAAACCAAGTTCTAAGCAAAGAGGGGAAAGCGGAAAGGTGGAACGAGTATATAGAGGGTCTATACAATGGCGATGTACTTGAGGACAATATTATGGAAATGGAAGAGGATGTAGATGAAGATGAAATGGGAGATACGATACTGCGTGAAGAGTTTGACAGAGCACTGAAAGACCTGTGTCGAAACAAGGCTCCGGGAGTAGACAACATTCCTTTAGAACTACTGACGGCCTTGGGAGAGCCAGTGCTGACAAAACTCTACCATCTGGTGAGCAAGATCGAGACAGGCGAAATACCCTCAGACTTCAAGAAGAATATAATAATTCCAATCCCAAAGAAAGCAGGTGTTGACAGATGCGAAAATTACCGAACTAGCAGTTTAATAAGTCACAGCTGCAAAATACTAACGCGAATTATTTACAGACGAATGGAAAAACTGGTAGAAGCCGACCTCGGGGAAGATCAGTTTGGATTCCGTAGAAATGTTGGAACACGTGAGGCAATACTGACCTTACGACTTATCTTAGAAGAAAGATTAAGGAAAGGAAAACCTACGTTTCTAGCATTCGTAGACTTAGAGAAAGGTTTTGACAATGTTGACTGGAATACTCTCTTTCAAATTCTAAAGGTGGCAGGGGAAAAATACAGGGAGCGAAAGGCTATTTACAATTTGTACAGAAACCAGACGGCAGTTATAAGAGTCGAGGGGCATGAAAGGGAAGCAGTGGTTGGGAAGGGAGTGAGACAGGGTTGTAGCCTCTCCCCGATGTTATTCAATCTGTATATTGGGCAAGTAGTAAAGGAAACAAAAGAAAAATTTGGAGTAGGTATTAAAATCCAGGGAGAAGAAATAAATCTTTGAAGTTCGCCGATGACATTGTAATTCTGTCAGAGACAGCGAAGGACTTGGAAGAGCAGTTAAATGGAATGGACAGTGTCTTGAAAGGAGGATATAAGATGAACATCAACAGAAGCAAAACAAGGATAATGGAATGTAGTCGAATTAAATCGGGTGATGCTGAGGGAATTAGATTAGGAAATGAGACACTTAAAGTAGTAAAGGAGTTTTGCTATTTGGGGAGCAAAATAACTGATGATGGTCGAAGTAGAGAGGATATAAAATGTAGACTGGCAATAGCAAGGAAAGCGCTTCTGAAGAAGAGAAATTTGTTAACATCGAGTATAGATTCAAGTGTGAGGAAGTCCTTTCTGAAAGTATTTGTATGGAGTGAAGCCATGTATGGAAGTGAAACATGGACAATAAATAGGTTGGACAAGAAGAGAATAGAAGCTTTCGAAATGTGGTGCTACAGAAGAATGTTGCAGATTAGGTGGGTGGATCACGTAACTAATGAGGAGGTATTGAACAGAGTTGGGGAGAAGAGAAGTTTGTGGCACAACTTGACTAGAAGAAGGGATCGGTTGGTAAGACATGTTCTGAGGCATCAAGGGATCACCAATTTAGTATTGGAGGGCAGCGTGGAGGGTAAAAATCGTAGAGGGAGACCAAGAGATGAATACACTAAGCAGATTCAGAAGGATGTAGGTTGCAGTAGGTACTGGGAGATGAAGGAGCTTGCACAGGATAGATTAGCATGGAGAGCTGCATCAAACCAGTCTCAGGACTGAAGGTCACAACAACAACAACAACAACAACAACAACAACAAGTTGTATTTCTGGTACCAAATGGGCTGGATGAAGACAGGTGGACAGTCGTCTACAAGCACTAAATAAAAAGATTATCCCGTTACTTGATTTACACTTTTGTTTTACAGGTTCCAGAAAAGCGTGAGTCACAAGAAACCACGTTTAAATCTTGTCTTGGCCATATTTCTTAGAAGAGTTTGCCCTTCACGCTGATAAATCTCTTTTCAATTTTGCCACGGTGGTATTGAGGATAGACCATATGGATAGACGTTCATTGGCTCATGCGTCGTGTCGCGAACAATGTCGTGCCTGGAGTGAAAGTACTCTGTTTATGAGCTGCAGAGGTAAGCTGTTCTCATTGACCTGCAAGAGTTCTGGATCTATGAATAGTGTTCTTTCCTTCTGCCATCGGTTAGTTGGGTATTTGGGAGACAAAGTTGTATTGGGCTTATTTTAAATGGATAATTGGCCTCGCGAATTAACAGTTTAGGTTTTAGTGCCTAAGGAATTCAAAAAATCATGTATAGTGTACATTGAGCTCCATGTTTGGGGGGAAGAGGACCAACCCCAGGGTAGTGAAGACCTTTCGAAATCCCTAGTCGATCAGGTCATCCTTGTATTAACGAACTTGAAACTCTTTGTTGATTGGTTGGTTGATTTGGGGAGGGGACCAAACAGCGAGGTCATCGGTCCCATCGGCTCTGGAAGGCGATAACTTTTACTTGAAAGTCACTAGCCCGGTGTCGGCGAATACATTTAATGTATTTCATAGCGGTTGTAGTCGTCGCAGTGACTGTTCCTTCGGACATGTACGCATTCCGGAGCAGCATTGCATCGAAATCCGGAAATAACATAGGCACTGCAATATCGTATTTATCCGCCGACGCCTGACGAGCGGCTTCCAAGTAAAATGCCTCCCCGTAAAGGAATATACACTACTGGCCATTAAAATTGCTACACCAAGAAGAAATGCAGATGATAAACGGGTGTTTCATTATACTAGAACCGACATAGGATTGCATTTTCACGCAATTTGGATGCATAGATCCTGAGGAATCAGTACCCAGAACAACCATCTCTGGCCGTAATAACGGCCATGATACATCTGGGCATTAAGTCAAACAGAGCTTGGATGGCGTGTACAGGTGCAGCTGCCCATTGAATCTCGATCAACGCGATAAGATAAACCGCAATCGCGATCGGCTACACTCCGACCTTTATCAAAGTCGGAAACGTGATGGTACGCATTTCTCCTCCTTACACGAGGCATCACAACAACGTTTCACCAGGCATCGCCGGTCAACTGCTGTTTGTGTATGAGAAATTGGTTGGAAACTTTCGTCATGTCAGCACGTTGTTGGTGTCACCAACGACGCCAACCTTGTGTGAATGCTCTGAAAAGCTAAACATTTGCATATAACAGCATCTTCTTCCTGTCGGTTAAATTTCGCGTCTGTAGCACGTCATCTTCGTGGTGTAGCAATTTTAATGGCCTGTAGTGTACATAATGGATGTAGGAGTACAGGTTACAGATACATGATTGACGGCATACGAAGATTGAGTCTGATCGTGATTCTTGCTCTGAGAGCCAAATGGTAAGGCAAATTCTCGCGGTAAGCGGGAAATCTGGGTTCGTGTCACGGTGCGGTACAAAGTTTCATTATCGTCATTCCATTATACTTGCTAATGGTTGCCCATATTCGCAACTGCTAATACTTTTCAAGTGCAGTATCGTTCTTCGTCACGGTGGGTCATTGCTTCTCAGGACAATTAGGGAGTATGTTTCATTGGCTACCAGTGGCACAATAAGCACACCTGAACTCCAACCTTACACGAATACAGTTATAGAGTGTGTCGTAGCCAAAAGTCAATGTGCACCTTGCTTCCGAGACTGTTGTAACACAGAGGGAGATATCCACACGTATACAGATAACCCTGCTGTCGGGATGGTTCCAGAAACTAAATCTAAAGCTCATAGGTCGATAGACTCTCACAATAAGAACCCTGGAGTGTGCTTCCACTTGTAAACGCAATTCCGTGCAAAATCACATTTGAGTAGAACAGAACTCAGGTTTGTTTGTTATGGCCCCAACGACGAAGCTGATGCTTCTAACGTGTCTTGTGGCGTGTTATTAATAAGATGTACACTGTGGGTTACTGGACGTAGAAATAACCATAAAAAGCAGTGATGTATAGTTTAATTGACATTCCGTATCCTGGTGCCGCAAGGAAGAATCGGTCCCCCTGTTGTATTCTATTGACTTTCGCGCTTTACGGTGGGTGAAGGAGTACAGCCCCCGCTCGTGACATTTCATTAGCTTTTCGCGAATTCCTACTGTTACCTGGAAAGCAAGGCTACCGGCCTAAAACAATACTTTGCTCTATTCAGTAGCATATGTGACCGTCTTCCTCACTAACAAAAGCTCACTTTTTCGAATAATACAAGTACGTTTCTTAGACGTAGTGGTAATTCCAACCTATTCGAAATAATCGCCTGCATCGAATATCAACAACTTTATAGGCTCCAGTAAGTGAGTAATGCCAAACTTAGTAGAAAGTCATCTAGTTATTGCTTCTATGATCGTAAAGTGGGTATATGCTCTGCCGTGCTGTGATACTGCTTTCCCCAGAATATACAGAGTGTAGCAAGAAATTTCAATAAAACATAACCCCCCCAATCTGTGCACACAGAAAATAAAATATTTTTTGCAGACATGAATCCAATATCTGATTTAAATTTCTGTAACCTTTTAAAACGTGTTAGTTGTGTGAAACCCACATTGACGGAACTGACCTTCACACGACTTGAAAATCTACTTAAGTGAAATGTTGAAATTACCTTCTTGGGCATGCATCATAATGTTGTTATTCCTTTGTTCTTTGTCGGAGTCTTATCTCGCATTTCATTCACGGTAACGTGGACAGGCAACGGACATCAATACCCATGCTGCCATGCGACTAACTTACAGTTTCATCAACGCTCTTTGCGGGTACGCAGCCGTCTTTCATCGTCCTGACAAAATATTTCAACAGTCCTATTGCCTGTCACCTTCAGGAAAGATTACAGGTGCACAGTCACACCGTAAATGAATTAATGTCAGATATGGTGACTATGGTACACCCAGGGAACAGGCCCCTGGACGTGTGCGAGAAGCGGAAGGGCCGCCCTCTGCGAAGCGAAGAATTGCAGCGCCGCCGACAGTAATTAACAAAAGTGATGAATCGTGTCGTCAGGGCGACGAAATCTGGCTGCACATCCATAAACAGCATAAACATTTATTATGCTGGGCAACTCTACCTAATCACAACTTACAATTTATAGTTGGATCAGCTGTTTCAGTGATCCAGCTCTAAATTATTTAGTGTTCGTGCTGGACTTCGTCTTTCGATGTTTCCCACTATTAATCTACCGTGGACAGCAGTATAAAGTGAGGTGGAGTATGAAATTATGGGTTTCTGGTTCCAGGCCGTACGTCAATACACGTACAAGAACGATTATTATGTATTTCTTGGCAGTCTGGGAGGCTGTCCATGCTGAAGTTGCACTATGTGATCTAAAGTATCCAAACACCCCAAAGACATACGTTATTCATATTAGGTGCATTGTGCCGCCACCTACTGCCAGGTATTCCTTATCAGCGATCTCAGTAGCCATTAGACATCGTGAGAGAGCAGAAACGGGGGAACTCACGAACGTCGAACGTGGTCAGGTCAATGGGTGTCACTTGTGTCATACGTCTGTACGCGATATTTCCACACTGCTAAACATCCCTAGGTCCATTGTTCCCGATGTCATAGAGAAGTGAAAAAGTGAAGGGACACGTACAGTATGAAACGTCCCCTTTGAACAATTTTACACGACTGTGCTTAACCTGACACACAATATTTTTTAGCGCAACGCAATCTGACTTTCACAAAATCCCTACAAAAGAATGGCCCTGACTAACATTAAACTATACCTTTCACAAATCACTAAATCACTTACCTCACAATAATCTTCGTTTCTCCCACTACTGCAATACAGCAAGCGCCACTACTGCCAGCTAAATAAAAGATTCAAACTATGGAAGGCACTAACTACTGATAGGGATAGTTAGCAAATGAAAGATATTAATAGAGAACAAACAATGTATTTACCTTGATATCATCACATGTATATATATATAGAGCAGTTCATCACAAATTTCAAAACTCCGCCATCTCTCTCTCTACATCTACCACTGCTGGCGGCTCACCTCCAACTGCGCAACGCTACGCGCTGTTCACAGCCAGCTGCCTAACACTACAATGGCGAGTATTACAACAATGAAAAGCAGCCACAGACTGCACACAGCACAGCCAGTGATTTTCATACTGAGGTGGCGTTACCAATAAAAAAACCTAAACAGCCTACTTACATAGCCCCCATGCTACCCACAAAGAATTTTACAAATTTTGTTGGGCACTGGCCAATACATGTTTGTTAATTTTTTTTTTTACAATTACAATAACAAAGAAATCAAATGCACACACTTACTGATACAATGTTGGTCAAAAGCTAAAATTTTCTCACAGTCCATAAAGACAGTCCTGATCGTTGAATTGCAGTGTTTTTCTCAAAGACTGAGCAGTAAAAGACAATGCACACAGACGTAGTGGATTTCCATGCAGTCTTGAAGAAGTAGTGTTGTCCTTCCAACGGAAAGACAGTGCTGACTCTTGACATGCTGACAGGTAATGGGCCACAACAGAGCAAACCCACAACAGAGTCAGTCGAAGTTTTGAAGAGTATTGGTGGGTCATCACAGAGCAGACCCACTGTAGTCCTGGTAGAGATTACGGTATTGGTGGGCCACCAGAGGCGCAGACCCACTGCAGTCCTTGTAGAGATAATGGTACTGGTGAGTCAGCAAAGATGCAGCCCCAATGTAGTCCTTGTAGAGATGGCCAGCAGCCATCTGTTGCGACTGTGCAGGTGCACAATCACCATCGAAGAGTCTTGCGGAGAATATAGCAAGTCCATAACCACCACTTGTGCAGTCACAAAGTTTTTGGAATTGTCCTTAGAACCAGCAATGCTGTTATCCAGTCCCTTGCTGAATTATTAACACACATACAAACACTAACAGTCCCTACTTCTCACATATTGTCCATATACTATGACCAACAGAAACGTGTGCAGTGAAATGTAACTTACAAGTTAATAATATGATGAACTGGTGACAAGTACAATTTTATAACATAAGAACACAATAACAAAGGTACAAAACACATCATTCAAGAACATAACAATACAGATAACATTTGTAGTACAGGCTTTACAACAGAATAGAAATAAACATATACATCAATGTTACAGGAATTATGAGATAAGTAGATAAATAAAATAATGAGAATAGTTTTCGAAACATTAATTTCACACATGAGAAGTACCAGAAAAATTCTACAACATAAATCTTATCAGATAAACATATTAATACAGGAAAAACATAAATACACAAGGGAACACAAACACATAGTGGGATAACACAAGGAAAGGACAGGGTTCGTTTTCAGTGTAACTTTTGGTACTGCAGTATTTTGCGAACAAAACCTTTTTTGTTCTTGGAGATCTCCCATCGTTCTTCATTATTTCCAAAAGTCCTATCTATACCTGCTTTCTGTACTTTACTCGTATAGCTTCTCAATGCATTGCTTCCAATTCATCATAGTTAGTTTCTTATATATTCTACCCCCTCTTAAGCTAACTTAAATCTACTGAGCTCAGATGCTAAACTAAGGGACGAGGCAATGCAGCAGCAGCAATTAACATAAACAGCAATGACAAAAAAAAACGCAGATTTGCGAAGCAAGCAGCATTAAGAAATTAGCAAAGCAATTGTAATATTACAACTAATCTAAGGCACTGTGCAGCAACAATAAAAATAAATCATTAGTAAAACTGGCTTAACAGAATAATACAAAGTCAAATTCAATAACACTATGCCTGGCAAACAGCAGCAACTTATACCTAAACATGACATAGCTCAAGCAAAAAAAATATTACAGTAAAAATGGCCATGTTTAAAACTTACGTCACATCTTAACACTAGAGTGATGCATCACAAAAACTTACTCTACGAAAAAAAAATTACCAAGTAGTTGAAAAGAAAATTATGTATGCAGTTCCTGTTATTAGTCCCTTCTTATTGTTCTTTCCATTCCAAGAGCTCCTTTTTCGAAGAATGTGGGTCATAAAATAATTATTTAATAGATCTGTTGACAGAAAGTGTTCACATTAGCAAATGAATTTTTTTTATATAAAACCCATGCTGCAACACAGCTGGAAACTAGATATCAAATGAAATAAGCAACTATGTACAAAGCAAAGCATAAGAACATCGTTCAATAGCCATGTGGCATTTCATAAGTAGTAAAAAAATATCTCATCTAGAAAGACAGTAGTCATAATCAGGTGTGTAGACAAACTATTTCTTGTCATTTCATTAGGCATTTCAGTAAATATCAGAAAGTACGATATCTTTCCAAGTAATGAGCGTGTCGCATTTGCGGTGCTTTCTACAAAGGAACGTCAATAGCGAGGATAATGGCCTCCCCCTTTTTTTTTCTTCTTCTCCACCTGCGCCACACACTAATGGCTTTTTCTCAAGGAGGCTGGCACACCTGGCCGCTCACAACGAATTACTTCATGGTCACTTACCTTTCTTAACGAAATATTTACGACAGCAGTTTTCGCTACAGCGACAGTCTCATATAAAAATTTCATAGGTCAAGAATTTGCGTTACAAATCTGTAGAAACAAAATCGTATGAATATAACAGTGTCCGAAAAATTTTCGTAGGCATTGTGGTACATTCACGCATTTACACACATTTCATAACTCTTAAAGTACGATTCTTGGTTTCCAACATCCTTTTTCCCTAACCGCTACTCATTATTCCTTACTTTATTACACATATACATATTCGTCGACACGTCTTCAATACTTCATCTTAGAAATCCGTAGCATAATCAAATTCCTCATATACGGTAGCATCATCTTATTGATCATAAACATATCTCAACAGCATAATACACATCATCGTCGTAAAAATAACATCAGAACACCTCAGTCAAATCTCTCAATCGTCGTAGCTTTCTGCAATAATATCAAAACCTAAAAAAAAAATTCTCTGCTCATTTCAATGGTGTCATCTACCTCAAACATACTTTAAAAATTATGATCCCATACCAAATACATCATTCAAAGCTCTCATAGTACCACAATGGTTCTGAAAAAATATGAACAGTTTACAAAGTACAGACAAAATACAGTTTCATAAGTGTGAAGTTATCCAACTGTGTAATTGCGTAAACATGTGTCACTGATGCAGTAAAATAAATGTTTGTTTCTTTGTTAAATAATCGGATAGCTGTGTAATTTATGTGTTAGAGAAATATGGTACCGATGTGTACAGTTGTATAAGCAAATACCATATTAGCTAGGGTTCTATGTGGTTGCCACACACATGGTACACAAAGTAAGCGTGTACCCCCCTGAGGATATAATGTAATTATACCCTCAGGTGTTACAGATTACAGCTATGGAATGAAATGTATCACGGAAAACCTTTGTATCATTATACTCCAAATATCTTTAAAAATAAATATTTTAAGTACAAAATCAATCACTCAAATACGTATCCTGTAGCGCTAAATGTGCGTCTTGTTGCAACATAATCTCTGTGGAAGTGTCGTAGTTGTCGTCCTCCAAAAGGTAAGTTCTGCAGAAGTCAATGTACTTACCTCATGATAAACAAAAGTGAAATTCTTTGTGTATAGATATCGTAGTTATTACGCTTATTGTTGTGATGAAGAAAGTACTGTACTGTAACGTATTGTTGTGCTACGGAAAAGGCTGTCTCATTGTTGCTATACCACAAAAGTTACTACTAAAACATGTTTTACTTTCCAGAATAAAACAGAAAACTTTGCAGGTAAATTGTCACTCATTAGTAGCGTCGTGATAAAATCGTGTAGCTGTCACATAAACTAACCACTGTGTCATCTGGTATCTCACTGAAAGTACTTTAAATCCTGAATGTATTTTCAAGTAAACCAAAATGTTGCATTAAAATCTCATTAGCAGTACTGGTAAATGTTCTAAGTATGTAAGCCTTATAGTCGTTACGTAATCATGCAACTAACAAGCAAGAATGTACAAATAACAACACTGTGTCGTCTGTTCACTATAACAATGCATTCGTAATTTCTGTTGAGATAAATTCTCTTGGTTCTTGACTGGATATTTAACTTCAAACATTGTTGCTTGTTAACAGTTTCTCAGAGTGACAAATTGTACTAGTAGCGTGGAGTGAAAAGTTTTATGGCAAAGACTAAGTTAAAAATCAGATTATCTCTCAATAAACGGTTTTACATGTGAAATGTGCTGTAAACCTTTACTCTTCATAGTACCTAGAGTTTGAACTTGAATGCAATTGTCATGCGGTGTACGTCGGTAAAGAATACTGGAATTTTTTTCAAGGTTAGCGTCTATATTATTTTTCTCTGAGCCAGCCGGCGCACGTGGCAGCCGGCAGTGCGAGTCATTGTCTGTCTCTTTGTTGGCGCGCGCCGTTATTGGGATTAGGAGACCTAACTTCTACAAATTCACTCTGACGAGAAGGCCCTGCCCTGTTTAAATCCCGCCAGTCCTGATGCAATTCAGGTCTGTCGTTACGAATATATCGTCTGTCGTCATGTCGGTAGTTTACATAGTTTCTTGTTTGTCGGTCATGTGGTGGAGAATTTCTCCCCGAATCGTAACTGCGCCCTGAACTGTTGCGTCTGAAAGTATTCTGTCTCCCTTGATAATAATAGTTCTGGTTACCATATTGTCTGTTTCTATGATTGTCTCTGTCATATTCATTACTACGGAAATGCGATCTTTCCCTGTAATTATTACTACTCTGCCAGTGGTTGTCATATGGGTGGTGTCTGTTTTGGTCACGATTTGCGTTGTAAGAATAGCCTTGTCGCGTCCAGTTATTATCGCGGAATTGTGACGGATGTGACCTGTAATTGTTGTCCTGTTTTCGCAACTGGCGACTGTCTGTGTCAATTTCTAATTCTTGTAAGAGTCCTTGAAAACCTTCAATGTCGTCTTTGCAACGTCCTGCCAATATAATATGTCGTAAATGTTCAGGCAGTTTGATTAAGCAAATGCGGATGAGTTCTGAGGGGCTGTATGGGTTTGACAGGTACTGATTCTTGTGCAACATGTCTTCAAAATATTTCACAAGACTGGAGAATTCAGATTGTTCGAAACGTTTCATCATTATGATGCTATGTTTTACTCGGTCTTGTGTAGCTTGAGACCAATATGCTGAGAGGAAGGCATGATAAAAATCTCCTTCACTGTGACAATCGTGAATGACCGATCGCATTCTTACAGCTGGTTCATTCTCCAAGTAGCCACACATAAATTCTAACCTGTGCTCCAATGACCAGTTGGGAGGAAAACAATGAGAGAATTGATGGAGCCACGCTTGTGGATGAATGTCGTTGGCAGAATTCTTAAACGTTTTGAATTTACATGTAGTAATGAACAGCTTATAGTCAAAATCATCGTGTCGGCGAGTAGCATATCGGTCATTGTTACGTCGTTTCGTCGGTTCCATCTCAAAATTCGGTGCACATTGCCAGTTTCTTTCATAACTTCCGAAATGCCCTGTGTTATTATTTCGCGTCTTTTCCGTATTTCTAAGTCCCTCTTCCCGTGTTGGGGCGCGAGTGTGCTCTGAAATACGTAATTCTTGTATTACCTGTGTCAGCTGATCTTGTACTTCGCGGATTTCTCTTTGGTGTTGCGTATTAATTTGATTCAGATTTTGTTTCAGTTTCCTAATTTGTTCGCTCTCTTCAGTGCAGCACTCCGGGAAGATTGGGCTGCCATTCCCCAAGAAACCTTCCAGCACCTGATTGGACGTATGCCTGCGAGAGTGGAAGCTGTCATTAAGGCTAAGGGTGGGCCAATACCGTACTGAATTGCGGTACTACCGATGGAGAACGCCACGAACTTCTAAGTCATTTTCAGCAAGGTGTCCGGATACTTTTGATAACATAGTGTGTATGACAACTAAGAGCTGCACGTCCGTTACGGGAGTGTGTAGTAAGCGTAGGAGCGTTACGAAGTTGCTCGACAAACGTGTCTATCAGACGTTGCAGATCAGTGTAATAATGGGAGATCAAAAATGTTCCTTTTGAGGACGTTGCCTAAGCTTATAGGCAACGTCGGTCCTGTTTGGAGGCATTTGGAATAATGTCTCCATAGTTCACTTTCTCGCATTTGCCTCCCGCACGTCGGAAAGACACGAATGCTACACTAATCCCTTGCCTAGATGCCGATACTTAAATACGGCATCAGAGATGAGCTACCCTGCATACACCGCAGCAACGCCCTCGAACTGGAACTTTTTGATCGCCACTTGTACTTCATTACCTACAACGTTCGTAACACAACTAACATCATCAATAGCTTCCTTCTCCGCGGTATCTAACATAAAATCACTGTCTGAAATTCCATTCTGCACTATGCAAAAGTCAGGGGCACTTACTGTTCCGTGTTCATCAGGCCCGGACTCCATGGCCTGGAAAACTACAACCATTATCATCCAGTGGCATAAAAACTACTGCACGTAATACAATATTTCACGTATTGCTGCTCAGTCAACCATTTCCTTCCGTTAAACACACCTTTACTTCGTTTGGCTGCGTAGGTATTTCAGACATCACGCTGTCACAAGATTTTTACACTACTCCCCGTTATTTCTTCCATAGGTCAAAAACTTTGAGTGTCAAATAAACTTACTGCAGCTTCCACAACCTTCGATTCCTAACGTATGTTTGCACTGTATTCTTTCACTCAAGCGCTTTAAAACCATACTTCCTACTACTTTCTCATAATGACAGCCTATTTTACTACTGGGCAGACGCAATCAGCGTTCTTCTCTCACTCCGTATCCGATTCTACCTCTCTTCTTAATTTCCACTGGAGTAGCAAAATCCGGCTTAGGTGGCCGAGTGGTTCTACGCGCTTCAGTTCGGAACCGAACGACAGCTACGGTCGCAGGTTCGAATCCTGCCTCGGCCATGGATGTGTGTGATGTCCTTAGCTTAGTTAGGTTTAAGTAATTCTAAGTTCTAGGGGACTGATGACCTCAGATGTTAAGTCCCATAGTGCTCAGAGCCATTTGAACTATTTTTTGAGTAGAAAAACTCCTAAGGAAATGAACACCAGGTTCATACTAAAGAGTACACAATACACTATAAGTTAATGCAGTTTTTACAGCGTATCGTAGTCCATGTACGTTCACCACAATGTCATGCCAAATGAACCAAACGTCAACAAGTGAGACATTTGACTTGATGTTAGGTAACTTCGCGCCCAGAAAGATTTCAAAATGTACAGCTGGCACGTATCAATTCTGTTCACGACAGTTAAACGGAAATCAAGACAGGTGGGGAAGTTGACACGGCTGTACAGTAGTTACCCTCAGATTACAAGAATCTCCACCATGGCCAATGAATTATATAAGGAAGGTGGCCACTTCCAAGGTAAACAAGATGCTTCTGACTCACCCCACTCTCTTTGTACGATTGTGTGAAGAGTTGTCTACAAGATGAGTGAAGGTGAATTGGTGATGATGGCGACGACTGAAACTGGAGCCAGTCGTAGATACACCAGCTTCAAAACCACTTCAGACCACCAGCTGCGGCCACGTCAACCTGAGGCCCACTTATGATCACCAGTTGGTTAGCCACTTCCTTCGCCAGTAGTATCTGAGTCAGCGTGAAACCCTCGTTTGACCGATTTTCAATTGGCATTGAGGTTGAACGAATTTTGCGGTTACGTTACAGCTGCTGGAGGCCGAACTCATGATTTGGTGAGGTGACTGTCGTACGGTGCGAATAGTCAGTTAAACAGCGATGTCTAGAAATATATCTCGTTATTTTACAACATGTCTGTCTATTCTGGTATGATGGAAGGCAATCTGACTGGGACAATCGAGTGGAACAAGGATTGTGAAAGCAGCAGTCTGGTGTAGTACAGGGCAGGATCCAACAGGAATGTCACCCTGGTAACTGGAACAGAAGTTTGCAAGTGGAAAGCCTATAGCAGCTCAGCAACAACTCGTGTGGCCAACCTCAGTGCTCTTGAAGAGAGACGTGCACTTAGATGTTCATGTCGAGCAAATCACAGCCTACAGGTGTCTTGAAGGTGGAAGCTCAGGATTCAAATAAGCAACACAACGTACAGCCAGGGTGGCGGTACCACAATCAGCCAGCGAGGTTGAACTCAGTGTCTCACCTAAAATAATGAAGGCTGTAGCTTTCAGTCACTTGGTAAGGCCCTTAACCTGGCTGAGGGCCAGCGTCGCCTTCATGTATCAGTCAGGCTACAGCGCAGCAGTGGCAGCTTGCAGTTGATAAGTTATACTGCAGCTGGCTTGCAGTATTCTTGGAGGCAAAGTTATCACTCAGGCAGCTGGTAACACATCACGGTTCGCCAACCAAGCTATCCTGTAACTAGCAAGACTGTCGTTCGCACATAATCAGGGACGCTGACAGGTTGTACACACATTGAGACCGAGGCTTTGGAAATGGGGGTATTGAAACTTGTCATAACGTCATCGATGCCGTTGATACGGTCATCTTCCCTTATTATCTGGAAGTTTCAGCAGACGTGCCCCCACAATGGTGTCTCTGTTATTGTCAGCTCCCCTTGCCTTCGCACGCTAGCACACAGCGGAGCGGCTGAGCTCCAACATTAGATGTTATTACATTACATTCTGTGGTTTACATAATGACATATTGAATGCTGTCATACTGCGCCGTTTGCACGCTCTGATGAAGGCTTGTATTGGTGTGGCCAGGTGTTATCAATGGCATCCTCCTTTCTGCAGCACTGGTACGCCCCGCATACTTCAGATACTGGGTAACACACAGTATGAGCCTGACCTGGTTCTCTACCATCTACGCCAAGTAATAATTTTGAAAAATTATATATGCAACATTCAACATCTAGATCTACATGTACATCTACATTTATACATTTATACTCCGCAAGCAATCCAACGGTGGTATTCAAAAGATTCGTCTTATTTTATTGTGGTGCCACCTACGCACTCTTTCATTTTACATAGATTACATTGGATCTGCTTAGCAACACTTCCATTACTCAGTGCTGCCTTTCCGGTGCTTTTCTCAGAAGCAAACTGGTAGTAACCTAAGAGATTCTTAATTTTCTTTCCCAGTCTTCTGTATATGATACTTGTCACCAAATTGGACGTATGAGCTTTTAAACTGATTGTGGGGCCTCTTTTATTTGCCTTATTAGCTCTTAATATTTTCGGAATTGGATGCATGATATTATCACAAAAATCTGATGTTATTTCCTTAGTCTAATAGATTCTTCACAAGAATTTCAATAATTTCGGAAAAGCATATCTGTGCCTTCAGCTGTACATTTTTTTATGTATGTTTTCTGCCGGGTTTCGACTGTTAAAATCATCTTCAAGGAAGAAACATGATGATGACTGCAACAGTTGAAATCGGCAGACAATAAAGATAAAACTCTACAGCTGATGGCCCAAATATGCGTTTTGCAAATTACTTAACAGTTGTAGGCAATCAACTACGTTAAGCACCCAACTGAACGGCATTTTTCTGCCATTGTCACCAATGCTTTTAGAAATTTCGAAATAATATTATTTGTACCGTCAGCCGTATCTAATCCAAAGCTCTATTAATCTCTGGCTGTAATAGTGGATCCCCTACGTATTTCAAATTTACTTCCTTTTCTTTTTCTGCCACCTCAGCAGACAGCTCCTTCCCTCGTGTAGGCCTCAAGGGCACCCTTCCCATTTATCCACACTCTCCATTACGATTGAAAGCGGAATTCCTCCTGCACTCTTAATGTTGATACCTTTGCTTTAAATTTCACTGAACGTTCTTTTTACTTTATTGTGTTTTGAATCTGCCTTTCCGACGACCATTTACTTTGGTATTTCTTTACGTTTTTCTTGTAGCCATTTCGAAGTAGCTACCCTACTATTTCTATTTATTTCATTCTCAAGTGAGTTGTATTGCTGTATTCCTTATTTGTTCCGAGTCTTATTCAGATATATTTTCTCCTATTGTGATTATCGAATATGTCTCATGAAGAGGCCACAACGACAAAGCAAAAATAGAGCTCATATCAAGGTTTATCGACCATCAGCGTAAAATGAACCCGTTTTACTACAAAAAAGATTTAAAACCTGAAGGTGACAATTAAGACTGTTGAAACAGATTTTCTTGAATAAAAAATAATTTGTGCGGTCTTGACTTTTGAATGGCTTTTAATAAATGAAACATAGTGCCCTTCAGCATTCTCTTATTGAAAAAATTATATTAGAAAATTATTTTTCATCCGATTGTAAGTCTGTGCGGCAGTTCGTTGGTATCACAGTTTCCTCCGACTCAGTCGTTTCTGAGCTGCAGCTCGACCATCTCATCTCCCTACTTATGTACGAATGGAGCTTGCGGTTTCCCTTTGTTTCTCACAGTGTCGTCTGTTCTCTCGAAATTGACCTCTTAAAATTCAGATCCCTCAACTGTTTCGATGGAATTCGTTCTCACAGATATTTACCTCAACACCCTTCCGCAATGTGCCACGTATAATACTGATCAGACTGCTCTCGCATCTCTTTAAATCTTCAAGCCGTATTTTCATACCTTTGAAAAACTTCCCTAGCGAAAGACTGGAAAATTGTAAGGGAAACAAGAGCGTTCACAAGCGACGATTGCAGTTCCGAAGCCACTGCAAGTTGAAACTTGCTTTATAAAGTAATACAGAACAATCGTCAGTAATAACTATACACACACCCGAAAAAAGCGACTGCCGATCATCCTATCTGTTTGAAAACGACTATGGTCGTCTTCAACTTGTCATTGAAAATTGAATCACAGGCGACCTCTAGTCTTGTACAGTTCTACCTTCGAAATTGCTTGGGCAAGTTATATTTAAGACAGTCGATATACTGTACTACGTCCGACCAAATATTCAACACCTTTTAATGTCGATGGATTACTTAAAACCTTTAATACGCTGCAGTTCAAGATAAGGAACTATTTACAAACCGAAGTCGACACTTAGGAATCAGCACGTGTCACAAAATCAAATGTAACACGTGCAAAGCGAACTACATCAGCCAAACTGTTACGTACTTTAAGTTAAGGTACAAAGAATACAAAGACGCTCTTCGGCTTCACAGTTTCGGGAAGTCAGTCATGGCCATGCATACTTACGAAACTGGACACCTCATAAGGGAACTGAAGAGGATCTCGCGATTTGCGTATACAAAATAAAGGTGAGAATGTCTATCTACTACAACAATAAAAAATTACTTTACATTGCGTGGGAAGTCATAATATATTAAACAGCTTAAAGGTGACCAAAATAACTTATTTAGTAACTTTGCTGGACTTTTTTTAACATCCGTAATTATTTAGTGAACTTAATTACAGTGTGCCATTAGCTTCCTCTTCTTTTCGGGATTTGAATTTCCCGGCGTTCTGGCGTGGCTAGACATCATCTTTGGTAATTCGGTATCTCTTTGATTTCATGTTCACTTTCACGAAGTACTCACTCGCCTTACTTCAGTGTTTGTCTTTGTGATATGGCTTCGAGGGCCGTGCACGCGTATGACTGTTATTGTGGCGCCGTCGAAACCCCGGAGAACACATGCAATTCCTACTAGACCATTTTATCCATTGATGATGGCTACATAATTTTATTTTCGTTTTTATTATTTAAATTCTGTACTGGGTGCTTTCAGAGGTTCCTCTACAAAAATTATGATGAAGGTTTGACCGAAACTCTTAAATTATTGAGGTTTTTACACTGTAAATAGTCGGTAGAGCGGACATTTCATTGTTAATTGTTTACAAGCACGGCCTCATACGTGTTATAGGCAAAATAAAAGGAACCACTGTGTGGGAGGAAGCAGTTCTCACGGTTTTATAATTATTTCTAAGGAACCAATCCGTATTTTTCTTGAATCCTTTTCGAAATTCCCATAAAAACAGTGGAATACCGATAACAGCTGAGCAACACCATCTGATATGCGAGAAACCCCCTCGTTTTACTTCTACGTACAACCGATTTCTAAACCTTAACAATCTCTCTCAAATTGAATACGAGTCGCAGGTATCTTTTATTTTTATACTGTCTGTCAGCTGGAAGTATAACTGATTCCTTTTGTGTAATGGTGACCAACAATCTTAGAATACTTCTTCATGTAATACTGATCAGTCAAAATGAATTACACTTACACTCCCTACGACGCAGTTGTTTTAGATCAGTTGTACACACCTGAATGTGTGATTAAGTTATGAGTGTTGGACATTTTAAGACATGGTATTATTAGCAAATATGTGAAAGATGGTGGCTGCGATATACACTCTAAGACAAGAAAAATTATCCGAATGGCAATCAAGGAACATTCACAATAAACCGGCCTGGACTGTTTTTCGACCAATGCTCAGAAATTTGTGGAGCAAAGCACAGACGGAAATCGATAGATTTAATGTACATGTACAGACAAACAAATGGATCCAATTAAAAAAAAATCTTCGATAATTTGTTCAAGAGACATAGTGTCACCACTTGAACATATCAGAAACATTTTGGTCCATCTCTGGATCTTATGCAAGCACTTATTTTGCTTGGCATTGATTGATGGAGTTGTCCGATGTCGTCCAAGGTGATATCGTGCCACATTCTGTCCAATTGGCACGTTAGATCGTCATATCCCGAGTTGGTTGGAGGACACTGCCCATAATGCTACAACCGTCCTTAAATAGGGAGAGTTCCAGTGATCTCGCTGGCCGTGGTATGATTGGACAAGCACGAAGACAAGCAATATAAATTCTTAGCATGTGCGATCGGATATTATCTTGCTGGAATGTAAGAATGGCTTTCCCTGAAGGGTAACAAAACCGAGGGGTTACACATCGTCATTGTACCGCTCTGCTGTAAGGATGACGAGGATAACAACTAAAGGGGTCCTGCTATGAAAAGAAATGGCACCCCAAAAAAATCACTCTTGTTTGACGGGCCATATGGCGGGAAACAGTCAGGTTGGTGTCCCGTCGGAGTCTAGGGTGTCTTCAGACATGTCTTTGATCTCAAATCTCATTTGTTCAATTATTTTCAGTGATGAGTCCCGCTTGGAAGTGAGCGCCGATGGGCAGCGAAAATGGTGGGATATCACGGGACTGTCACTAACCATAAGCCCCAAAAGCCAAGAGTGATGGCCTGGGTTGCTTTCATGGTTTGAGGCCATCCTAGGCTTACATTTCAGCAAGAATATGCCCGATCGCCAACGGCGAGAGTTTGTGCTGTTTGTTTTCGTGCTTTACAGACCCTACCTTAAAGGTCGCCACTCACTCACTATATCGACGGGCCTGCCTTGGTCCTAGGTAGCGGAGTTCAAGCTGTTTGAGCTGTTCCTCCTGAAGTCCTCTCTGGAATGTTTTTCTTCGCGTGTTAGTCTGTCCTCTGGTTTCTGTGGATGCAGGAGCTTATCTGCCGGCTGATTCCGGCGGCCTCTTGTTCTTGTTCTTCTTCTTCTTCTTCTTCTTACTGCTTCCTGTCTGCCCGAATTCTATTTTCTTCAGGCGGGAGTAGTCCACTGGCGGCGTCTGTGTCCGGATGTACTTGACTGCTTCCTCAGTCATGTACTTCCAGTCCTCGTCCGTGAAGATCGGGTGCTTGTTTATGAGCTCCAGATCTCCACGCGTGACGATTTCCCTCCCGTGCAGCTTCTGGTTCAAGGGTTCGCACCCCCAGTGGAAAGGATAAGGTTTGTGAGGAAGGGGAGGGATGATATCTACCGTGAAAGGGTAAGGATGATCATGATGGGAGTAGCTACCGTCTCGCAGGGAATCGGCGATCTTGGTGAGCACCTCCCTCACACAGTTCTTGTTGGGAAGGGGGAGGCACTCGAAGGGCTCGTCTTCTTCTGCTCCCTCGGTCACCATCGGCACTTCCTGTCTCCTCTGCGTTTCCGCAGAGACTGGAGTGACAACTGCTTCCGAGGGGGCCGCCTCCTTGTTGTCGGTGGTCTTCCCCGAGTGTATGACCACCTCCCTAGCAACCTGCGTTGCCACGTCGGCCAGGGAGGCGGTCGTTTGTGTTGCCGCGTCTACCCCCGTACAGGTGGGGGTCGGTGCCGCGAGGTACAAGGTGACCCTTAGCTGAGTCACCTCCTGGCGCGTCTCTTCGAGTTCCGCTCTCGGGGCCGCTCTCTCCTCCGCCCAGGCGGATTTGAGCGCGGTGATTGCGTCCTCGTTTTCTTCCCGCAGTGCTTGGTGGAAGGCGTCCACGTCGTCTTGGTGGCGCAGCCCGCTTCCCCTACTAAGGTAGGCGGACGGGGTGTCCACCTTTTCTTCTTCTTGGGCCACCTCTTCGTGTGTGGTGGCCAACTTCCGCTGCTTCCACGTCTTCAGGTAACTGCAGCTGCGCGCGTTTGCGGCGTGCGACCCACCGCAGTTTACGCACAGCGCTGCAGTACCCCTTGGTTTTGTGCAGTTGCGTGTGTCGTGCGGTTTCCCGCACTTAACACACGCAACCACACCGTTCCATTCTTTGGCTATGTGTCCAAGCTTTTGACTTTTATAGCACTGTAATTGTGCCACAGGCTTCCGCCTCTTCTTCTTGTTGCCGCAACCGTTGCTCCCGACTGCGTTTAGCAGGAGCTCCACAGCAGCAGCAATCTTGCCTCTTCCTCCATTCCTACCTCTCGGCATGGCGATGGGCTAGTGGCGTTGGCGTGCGCGACGGTAACGATGTGAGCCGCAGCGAGTCGATCAGCGGAGTGCGAGTGCCTTAAAGGTCGCTGGGTTTCTCTTTAACTAAAAACATCTGGAGCATTGTGGGCTTGGTCCAACCAGCTCGGGATTTTGACTATCGAACGCGCCAGTTGGATAGAATTTGGCACGATATCCCTCGGGAAGACATCCAACAACTCTATCAATCAATGCCAAGTCGAATAACTGCTTAGATAAGGGTCAGAGGTGGATCAAGGAATTATTGACTTGATTTGTGAGTCTCCCTTGAATTTGTTAGACAATGATTCTGAAAGTAATGATTTATTTGTTTGTACATGTACACCAAATTTACAGATTTTCTTCCCATTCCTTCATGATGCTTCGTTTTTTCTTTTCTCTCTTGGGGTTTACTCCGTAACGTCGTACTTAGATTTAAGTGAGATCAGATTACAATATAATCTTCACTCTTCTCATAAACAAATATACTTTGTTACGTGAGGATGGTCCATCGACACAAGTTGTATGCTTTCTGTCTAGCAGTTTCACATCTTTGTCACAGACTACTCTAAATTACACAGTGAAAGTAATTTTAACGATTAACGTGATGACTGGGTGTTGTGTGATGTCCTTAGGTTAGTTAGGTTTAAGTAGTTCTAAGTTCTACGGGACTGATGACCTCAGAAGTTAGGTCCCATAGTGCTCAGAGCCATTTTGAACGATTAAGTCTGGCGAACTCTGTAGCTGATCCCCTTGTATGAAATTTTTTTCAATATGATATGTCATTAAAATTCTCCTACTGTGAATAACCTACAGAATATTGCTACATTCCACACTATTTTATTAAAAAGAGCAAACTACAGTGGAAAATCGTAAATAAGCTAAGTTTAGTGGATTAGAGAAAAAAAGCTTTAATCTTTGGACTGGCGTTGCGTTTATTCTTTTCAGATATTACATCTGCTGTCACTTCAGGAGTATGAGAAAATTTGCTCTGACAGATTTCTGTGTTTAGAACTGGTCAAGAACAAGTCTATATACGATGAGCACACATCCATCCAGCACGTCGACACCATCTCACAGCACGACTTGCGTTGGCGATAAACGTACTGGTCCTACGTCACCTGCAGACCTCCAAAGCGTCTAGTGCGCTCGTTTAAGGGAGAGGTGAGATGAACTCCGCTGTATATGGATTGTTGTTCAACAAGCTTTCCATTTTACTTAACTACCTGTGTACATACGCTTAATTCCACTTCTTCTCATTTCCATAGATGTTACATACAATTCATAACCCATTTTCCATACACAATTTTAAGACGCCAATAAGCTTCACCAAAGGGTGCACTCGACTGGAGGGTCAACATTCTTATTTATGTGTGAACCAGTAGACTATAGTTTGAATAAGTTCCGTCATATGTTTTCTTCTTAGTGTAGTAACTCGGTCAAAAGACGGTCAGAGCAATTTGAAACCTAGGAGATGTACAGGCAGCCCGAGGACAGAGAGCCAATATTCAGCGATATGACAGGCACGATCATACGAAGGAATGAAGTCTAATAAACACGGGCTCTAAAAGATATACCTTAAGAGCTGTGAGCGCTTCTTCATCTTAGATACTTCTCTTCTACAGCAAGCTCTTTGCTTTCCATATTTTGAAAGGAGGTAGTATGGTGTAAAACAAGAAAAAAATGTAGAAATTCGTCTAGTGAACGTGGACACGAAAACGATTACCATAAGCGCTATGACCACTTGCTCTGTAGCAAAAATAGTCATAAGTCGTATGTTATGAATTTTAGAGTCCATGTTTAGCAGACTTTTGTGCTTCGACATTTTCTCTTGTTACAAACTGCCTGTTGGCTTCAGTTTCGGATTCTTCGGCCCAGGTATGTTTGAGGATTTTTCTGGTGTTTCGCCCGCACGAGTCGCTGGCATTGTCAACGTTTCATTCTCCAATGCTGGTGGTAGACTGGAGTCGAGTTTGCGGCCACAGATTATATGTAGCTGGCGCGCCAACGTCCGAGGACTTCCCCGTGGTTATTTCCGGTGCGGTTCTACTCTTGCTACCTGGAACGGTCGTTCAGAAATGATCACGGAAAAGCGATTGGGTATTGGCGCCCCAGGTACACAAAACTGCGGCCGCCAGCTCGACTCCAGTCCACCACCAGCCACGGACGGTAAGGCTTTGACAGCACCAGCCACTCGCGCTGGTGAAATGTCACAGAAATCGTCTAACAAACATCATTCGAAGAACCAGATACACAAGTCAATAGGTAGTTTGTCAACAAGTGGCCGCGAAAGCCTTAACTGTTTTGTACTTTGTCGCCTGCTTAGCAGTTTTAATGTGTCATAAAATAGAATTACGTCGCATGTTCCGCTTAAGAGGAAAGTTTCGATCTGGAAGCATCACATAGACTTCCATTATATTTCGGGGTCATCAGTCTTCTGAATGTGTCGATGCGGTCCGCCACGAGTGCAACTCCAGCGCTAATTTTTTTCATCTCAGACTAGGTGTTGCAACATACGCCTACAATTAATTGCTGAATGTATTCCAATCTCTGTCTTACTTTACGGGTTTTAACCCTCTGCATTTCCCTCTAATACGGTGGAACAACATTCCATCAGAACTACTGATGGCCTTGGGAGAGCCAGTCATGACAAAACTCTACCATCTGGTGAGCAAGATGTATGAGACAGGCGAAATACCCACAGACTTCAAGAAGAATATAATAATTCCAATAACAAAGAAAGCAGGTGTTGACAGATGTGAAAATTACCGAACTATAAGTTTAATAAGTCACAGCTGCAAAATACTAACGCGAATTCTTTACAGACGAATGGAAAAACTGGTAGAAGCGGACCTCGGGGAAGATCAGTTTGGATTCCGTAGAAATGTTGGAACACGTGAGGCAATACTAACCTTACGACTTATCTTAGAAGAAAGATTAAGAAAAGGCAAACCTACGTTTCTAGCATTTGTAGACTTAGAGAAAGCTTTTGACAATGTTAACTGAAATACTCTCTTTCAAATTCTGAAGGTGGCAGCGGTAAAATACAGGGAGCGAAACGCTATTTACAATTTGTACAGAAACCAGATGGCAGTTGTAAGAGTCGAGGGGCATGAAGGGGAAGCAGTGGTTGGGAAAGGAGTGAGACAGGGTTGTAGCCTCTCCCCGATGTTATTCAATCTGTATATTGAGCAAGCAGTAAAGGAAACAAAAGAAAAATTCGGAGTAGGTATTAAAATTCATGGAGAAGAAGAAAAAACTTTGAGGTTCGCCGATGACATTGTAATTCTGTCAGAGACAGCAAAGGACTTGGAAGAGCAGTTGAACGGAATGGACAGTGTCTTGAAAGGAGGATATAAGATGAACATCAACAAAAGCAAAACGAGGATAATGGAATGTAGTCAAATTAAATCGGGTGATGCTGAGGGGATTAGATTAGGAAATGAGACACTTAAAGTAGTAAAGGAGTTTTGCTATTTAGGGAGTAAAATAACTGATGATGGTAGAAGTAGAGAGGATATAAAATGTAGACTGGCAATGGCAAGGAAATCGTTTCTGAAGAAGAGAAATTTGTTAACATCGAGTATAGATTTAAGTGTCAGGAAGTCATTTCTGAAAGTATGGAGTGTAGCCATGTATGGAAGTGAAACATGGACGATAACCAGTTTGGACAAGAAGAGAATAGAAGCTTTCGAAATGTGGTGCTACAGAAGAATGCTGAAGGTGGGTAGATCACGTAACTAATGAGGAGGTATTGAATAGGATTGGGGAGAAGAGAAGTTTGTGGCACAACTTGACTAGAAGAAGGGATCGGTTGGTAGGACATGTTTCGAGGCATCAAGGGATCACAAATTTAGCATTGGAGGGCAGCGTGGAGGGTAAAAATCGTAGAGGGAGACCAAGAGATCAATACACTAAGCAGATTCAGAAGGATGTAGGTTGCAGTAGGTACTGGGAGATGAAGAAGCTTACACAGGATAGAGTAGCATGGAGAGCTGCATCAAACCAGTCTCAGGACTGAAGACCACAACAACAACAACACGGTGGAAGTTATCATGTCCCTTTGTAACACGCCCGGGAGTACAAATGGGTGGGGTGGTACCTTTAAACTGGTTGACGTTTCTGCTTTTCTTGACCTTACGCCCTGTCCACACCGCGTACCTGATAATCCCGCGGCGGTCGTGCTGCTCTGCTCCACACTGTTGCTGGCTTTCCTGAAATTATCTATCCAAATATGCAAGCGGGTTTAGGGGAGCCACTTAACGTTAAAATAGAACACTGTTCGACGTCAGGTATGAACATCTATATTCTGAGACGATAAGGAATCAAAGGTTGCACCGTTTACATTCTATGTCGTAAATGTTGATCCCAGATTGTTATTTGGGATGATTAACAGTCCCAAATATAATTCAGACGAGCGCACGCGGGTGATTGTTGATGATGCGGAAGCCGAATGATCGGACGAAAGTTCTTACACTCGTCACGCATACACAGATATTTGGTACCAGTCCTCCTTGACACTAGTAATGATATTTTCACACTGTTCGTAAAGTTAGTTTTTCATTTCGCAGTTCTCACTTGTACGAGCGTGCGCGTAACAGTCGCGGCGCAGCTGATAGTTGATAATGCAGAAACGCGATGACCGAACGCACGTTCTCACGCTCGCTACAAATCACTGGCACTTGATTGCACTCTTTTATAGTAATTAATTTTTGGTGATTCACATTAGTTCCTTCTGGGAGACCGAACACGGCGCTGATGATTGATACAGTAACGGTACGACACGCAACGAGAGGATACACAAATACGTTATCAGCAGCACTGCACATATTTAAATTACTTCTTGACACACTTTGCTCTGGATCATTTGCTTATTTTACCACTTTACTGTAATAGCGCTTGTAGCAACACTTCAACTTCCATACTAACAATGCCTCTCACATGCAGAGCTACCCACCACACAACATAACAGTTTTGTGTCCCGCCCTCGACTCCACAGACACGGCTGCCCGCAAAGATACTCCACAACTAAACGAGCGATATGAGAATACGCTTACACCTTCTTGTCAGTATTTTCTATATATGCCTTTCCTTGGCGATCCTGCGGAGAGCCTCCTTATTCTTCACTTTACCACACCATGTAATTTTCAACATTTTTATGTAGTGCCACATCTAAAATGTTTTGATTATCTTCTGCTTTCTTTTTTCCACACTATGTGATTCACTATCATACAATACTGTGCTCCAAACATACATTCTGAGATATTTCTTCCTCAAATTAAAACCCATGTTTGATACTAATTGCCTTCTTTAGACCAGGAATGCCCTTTTTTGCCAGCGCTAGTTTGCTTTTAATGTCCTTGCGCCAGCCATCACGGGTTATTTTGCTAGATAAGTAGCAGAAGTCCTTAACTTCCTCAGCTTCCTGATCCACAATTCTAATGATAAGATTTTCGTCATTACCATTTCTGCTACTGCTCATTACTTTCATCTTTCTTTGATTTATTCATTACACTGTTCATTCCATTTCACATATCCTGTCATTCCTCTTCAGATTTACTGAGGATAGCAGTGTCATCAGCGAATCTTATCATTCATATACTCCCAACTTGATTTTTAATTCAACTTTTGAACCTTCCATATACTTCCGTCATTGCTTCTTCGATGTATAAATCTTTGCTGCCCAACGATGTCGAAAAAACCAAATCGCTTTAAGCACTATGGAACTTAACATCTGAGGTAGAACTTAGAACTACTTAAACCTAATCAACCTAAGGACATCACACACATCCACGCCCGAGGCAGGATGCGAACCTGCGACCGTAGCAGCCACCTGGTTCCGGTGTGAAGCGCCTACAACCGCTCGACCACAATGGCTGGCCCCAACGAGATCAACATATCCTATGAATGTGCCTTGATTTTTCTTCTGCTTCGCTTCCATTATCAACCGAAACGTCAGAATAGATTCCGCGTGGCCTGTACTTTTCCTAAAGCTAAACTGATCGTCATATAACAGATCCCCAGTTTTCTTTCCTGTCCTTCTGCATGTTGCTCTTGTCAGCTACTTGGATGCATGAACTGTTAAACTGATTGTGCGATAATTCTCGAACTTGTCGGCTCCTGCTATCTTCGGAACAGTCTACTGACAACTTTTTCCTTAGCATCAGTATGTTTTGTAAATGATATTCCGTAGAGAAAACACAATTCTCTTCTTTCCTATCCATTGATGTTTCCGTGAATTTCCATCTACGTCGGGAAGTTTATTTTTATTTTATGTCGAACGAAAAATAAAAGCTGTACATTAATATGTATAACTTTGGGAGATTGTGGTCATTATATTAGCAACATTTTCAAGAAAATGTGTACCATACTAGCACATACTAATGTTCGTTTAACTCCCTTCCGCGTTTTTAGAACGTTATGAATATAATGAACACAATCCCAAAACTTAATATAGTACCATAGCTTTCTTCTGTAATTCGACAGAATACAAAAACGAACCCACTGATGTTAATACAAATTCACAGCGCTATGTGTGCGTGGAAAAAAATAAAGAAAGCTGTGTTTCCCCAAGGCTGAACCACTTTCAAGGCCTGTTATGAGCTATTACCTCTAAATGAATATTCTCTGCTATATCTTTCCTCCCAGAACTATTAATCCAACAGGCTGTGTGGGAGAGCTTATGGAGTGTTTGGAAGAACAGAAGAAAGATAGTCGCATGCCGACGTTTACTCTGAGGGCATGAGACAATGAAACAACGTCACCTGGTTAAGCAAAAGATTAGGGTTGAAATACGAACCAAGGGACACAACGTTATCAATGAACCACAAAACGTAGTAGTAGTGTTATTGGTTGTCCGGTGTGTTTTTAGCAGCTGCTGCACTTCGATTCTAAGTACAAAGATGTATGAAATGTGTCACACATGAGACATGCTCTTTTACATTTCGTTAACAATTTCACAGCAATTTACATTAACGGCAGAAGATTACATGATTGATATGCAGAAGGAAACAGATAAACTGTACAAAAGCATGTGTATGTAAATAAAGGCAAAGTAGTGTGCAAGACAGGTATGTTGGACTGACCTTCAAAAGCGAAGTGTCTAAGACACAGAAAGGTCACATTTCCCACACCAGACGAGTTAGGCACCAGGATACAAAACTTACCTTAGGTCAAAGATAACAAATGATTCTGTAATGTAAATTACAACCTTCAAGGACGCCAGCAAAACTACACTCGAAGCTTGTACGTATATGTCCAATCGCAGAAACCCAGCCGTGATAGCGGAGGAATACAGAGTTATTTAAAGATCTTCACACGGAAGGATAAAATACATTAATCAATGTACTTCAGAAGACAGAATTTTCTTCTGCAGAAAGAAATAAATGAAGACGACGAATGCCAGTAGAGTGGCTTTTACTGCGTACTTCAGAGTCTACTGCAGTAAAAAATGTAAGCATTTGGATTCATTATGCAAACACTATCCAGGAAAAGGCATATAAATAACTAACTCGTAGTGTAATGCAGTCTATGAACAGTCTGTAAGATCTGTGTTACCAAATGATACCTTCATCACTAGTTGTACACATTTCATCGAATAAATTTTGTAACATAGAAGGCAAAGTTAGATTTTTGGCTTTTTGTCAGATACACGATAATGAATGCCTGCAGTCATAAACCAGTTATCACAAAATTTTAACGTGCAGGTGGTCTCTAAAAATTCTTACAATTATTTTTTTTAACAAACAGTGTTTTCTTAGTGGCCTAATGATTTTTATAGTCTGTCTGTATTATTACGGCCATCGCCGTTAAGCGTGTATTTTATCGCCACCACCGGCCGGAGTGGCCGAGCTGTTCTAGGCGCTACAATCTGAAGCCGCGTGACCGCTACGGTCGCATGTTCGAATCCTGCCTTGGGTATGGATGTGTGTGATGTCCTTAGGTTAATTGGGTTTACGTAGTTCTAAGTTCTAGGGGACTGATGACCTCACCAAATAAGTCCCATTTGAACCATTTTTTTATCGCCTCCTGGTGCTGTCTTGTTTTGCTGAAATTTTGTACGTCTTTCTGTCCTGATCGTGACCCACGCAACATCTTCTCTCGTAATAATTGACGTTAGTAACCTTGGCCTCTCGCTTGCAGTAGTTGTGATACAGCTGGTAATAGCAATTGTGAATTGTTTCGGAGATAAAATCGCTACGTAAATGGAAGTGGTAGACGGACTCAAATTAACAGATATAGTCAATATGGATCTCGGTTACGTATAACAAGTTCAATTACTCAGTTTATGTAATAGCATTGAATTGACTGGCGAAGAATGGTACGATGGGTTCAGCTTTAACGGGTTATAGCACTAGCAGTCGCTGGTCGCGTAACAGGAGAAAATAACGTGTAGTAATTAATACAGTAGACAATGAATGTGAGCAAAGGAAATATTATTTCAAATTGTGTTTCGATGGAAGAAGATTTAGCATTACCTGAGCCATCATCATAATTTATATTAATCAGGTCATTGCGCCAGCGAACAACAAGATGCTTAAGACGGGATGTATGTAAATCTGCAATACTTTGAAAAAAAAAACCTTATAAATTGAATTTGACACATTCGTTAAGGGGTGTTATGTAGACACACATTTTAGTGCTTACTGAACTTACACGTTTTTAATTATAAAGAACTGAATTTTTATGAAGAATGTGGGTACAAACGTTCCTTTTTTGAAAAACCTCTCAGAACGTTTAATGTATTTTTGTACAAAGTTTGATACACCATTATTCCAAATGTGGTGGAACAGAATATTTTCCTATATTTTGTTATTTTTTTACACATCTGCCAATTTATTCGAAAAAAGTACCAAATCATAGGGCTTCTCTCTTGCGTAAATGCCTTGCAATTTTTTTAAATGAAAATTCCGTTCCACAGAATAATTCAGTATAGTATTGACTTATTGCATGCGAAATTTAAGTATTATAATTTCAGTGGTTTTTGAGGAAAAGAAACGTAAAGTTACTAAAATATAACTTACGGGAAATCTGGACCAAAGATCTCACCGTGTTTGTATTAACCTTTACCTTATATGGATGAACTTGTGAAAACCAGATGCATTTTCCTCTGCATCCTCAACCAGTCTTTTCTTTCCTTGTCCTCTAAGGTTAACCTGATTTTCAAACTGAGTAGCAATAATGTCAGGTGCATCAATTCCTCTGTTTTCGAGTTCATTCAGTATCGACAGTGTTAAAGGTGCTGGAACAAATCCTAGCCTCTGTAGAGTCCATTGTCTGCCAAGAATAGCTCAAAGACCATATGCTGCAACTTCATGAGCAACTGTGGAAACAAATGTTGTCTTGGAGCAAGATTTTCCTATCAAGGAGTTGCAACTTTTATTAGGATATTGAGTTCTTACATGCACACACTTTTGCAGAAATTCTGGATTTGCAAAACGCCGAAATATTATCCATTTTGTGACTGCATCTAACTGAAAAGAAAGAACATCGCATGAATAAATATTGTGAGGAATAAAAGAAAACAGAAAAACAAAGGTGCTGGCGCGTGCAAGCTTATGTTACTCATTATCATTATCACACTTAGGATTGGATTTGGAAAGTAATATTCAGGAACTGACATTTCAATATCATGTAGTAAATGAAGATGCAATAAAAAAAATTTCGCAGTGTTTTTTCGATTAAATGATTTGCTCCTCGAAAATCGGCTGTCTTTCTAGGTTGTCACAGACTTCAGCACTCAGGAACACTGCCACAACATCGCGAACAGTCTCTACATCCATATACTGCAGAGGCCTCACCGTATCCGTTACAAAAGTTCGTGTAGATCTCTTCAAGCAATACCGAACCTGAGAGCCTCTGTTCTCAATGGTTCCGACTAAAACCTCACCTCTCAAGTAAACAGTTGTTAGACGAAGATGGCTCTAATTTGTGTAGACAATCTTACTTCCTTTTTGTGCAGCTGTTTCGGAATGGCTACTGTAGAACATTCAGTTGCCAAGTGATGGCGTTCTCTAACGGTGAACTTCACTTTGTAGGTGTGTCGCTGCACATAAAATCGTAGCGACTCGCGAATGTCAGAGAACGGTACATCTACAGAGTGGTCAGAAACAGTCTGAAAATCTTATAAGAGCGTAGTAAGGTAGGTTTTGCTGTGGAAATAATGTTGCGGAACTAATACTACGCGCTGCGCCTTTTCCGAGTTAGTAAGCAGTGAAGGAAGCCAATCACACCGTTGGGCGCGGAAATTCAAGCGGCTCATCAAATACAATTAGTGTCAGTAGATCTTACAGTATAGATGATAGTGCACGAGGCTGCTCAGCCTTGGGCTCGTGTTCCGTCCTTTATAACGTCCCATGTCCAGATCTTTAACCGCTCTCTTTTTCGGTTTTAGGAAAGTAAAACTTCTAATTCTGTGACCCGCAAGGGGATAACGCTTATTGACGTTCTGCCAGTAATGGTGAACAACTGTTTATTAAAACGGCAAACATGGATATTGTCCGGCCGCTGTGGCCGAGCGATTCTAGGCACTTCACTCCGGAACCGCGCTGCTGCTGCAATCGTAAGTTCGAATGCAGCCTCGGGCATGGATTTGTGTGATGTTCTTAGGTTAGTTAGGTTTAAGTAGTTCTAAGTGTGAGGGACTGATGACCTTAGATGTTAAGTCCCATAGTGCTTAAAGCCATTTGAGGCATGGAACATACGTCACAGGAATATAGTCACTGCTTGATGACAATAACGAAAAAAAGAGTCACTTCTAGACAATAAGAAATACCGTTACACTGCATCCACCAGTAAAAAGTTTCAGTTGGATTCTAGATGTAATCACTGAAGCCAGATTACCTCGTAGCGTTTGTAACTACCGAGTTCCACGAGGCAGGGCGTCCGTGGAGAGCGATGTCAGCACCTGATGACAGCTAAGGAGGTCTAGGACGTAACGCAGACTGCGTCCACATAGGTTGTGGCTGAGTGTTAGCGGCGGTTGGGCGGCGACGGCGTAGCCGCTCATGGGTCGTAGAGCCACGGACTCACGAGGACATGCGAAGACCGCTCAGGACGACGGCGAAGCGTCTAGGGAAGCCGGCGAGGTCCTTCCCGGCTGCGAATGGTGGTGCTCCGGTCTGTCTACTAGGACCTCGCGGGACGACTGGCTGGGTGTTGACTACGTAGCTGTTTAAGTACATGCCCGCCGGAGAGATACATGAACAAATCCAGGCGGCACGTGACCAGCGTTAGAAATAGGTTCATGAGTGTGACACCGCTTGGAGTGATACCAACGCCACGGTGCTGTGCGGTGCTTTTCGCAAGTCAGCCGATGAATATGTTTGTTTATTAGCCGCGGACGTGAAGTGGCTAGACAACACCTGGAAGGCTGTTTGTAATGCAGTACAGCCGAAGTCTGCAGGAGTACTGCATCGGGACACTGCACAAACGACGAAGTAGTTTGGCGACACCATCTCTGACACGCCGCTTGAATTCGCATGCGCAACGGCCTGAATGACAAACTTCGTTGCTAATCAAACCCGAAACGGCACAACGTACAGAATTCTTTGCTTAACAATTATTTCTCAGCACAAAATACCTTGCAATACCTTAGTCAGCTTGTCAGGCTGCTTCTGCCTAACCCGTATACCTATGTACTGTCTTTCCCTATTTATCACAACTTGGCAGCCTTCAAATCATATACAAAATCAATATACCAGGGGCACACTTAATAATTATTGACTTTACTGAATTAAATTTTAGACTCATATGCCTCCTTTTGTTTTATCATTACATTTTTATACAACTGTAAACATCCCTTGAGGATGTCGCATAATGAGTGGTCTATTATCAAAACGCCAAATTGCATTTTCTACCGACACCTTCATCAAAAGCCGGAACATGTTCATATTTGCCCAGACGACCCTCTAAATTTGGTCTCCCAACATACTCAGGGAGAGGAAGAGCGAACTTAGAGCAAAGGCTGACAGACAACTTTGTGTTCCCGTCAGTTGGAGAGGCAGTTGCATAGAGCTCTGTCATTAGTTCTTTCCGCCTGCTACCCGAGACGGGCTGAAAGGCACTGAATACGCCTGGAACCACATGCGAGGACGGAACAAGTGGCGTAATTAATGATCCGTCAACGACGATAAAAAGCAGCGAGTCGGTTGTGCCGAGTGTAGAATAGGAGTGTCTGCTGCATAAAGAAACCGGGAGACAAAAGCTCGCGGCAGCGTTCTCTGCAGCGGACGAAAAAGTGGAAAGACGGCTGTATCCGTTCTGTGTAATGCAGCTGAAACAAGCTTCAAATAAATTCACCTTACACGAAGCCCTTGCATCTTTTACTGCAAATCAATAGTTTCTTTGTCATAAAAGTTACCTAGACTGTCGCTCGCTTCTGCGCTTATATTTTAGTTTTCCACGATATAGTGTCCACTGTTACAAGACAGTCTCTCAGTCCTCCTCGCTTTCAACGTTTCCTACAACTGTAGCAGCACTGTGGAAATAACTTAGCAGTCACAGCATTTTATTTTTCCACGTTGTAGTAAGTTAAGGGATTCTCCTATCTTGGAAGGAAAGTAACCCGTGACGGATGAAGCAGGAAGGACATAAAAAGTAGACTAACACAGATAAAGACGCCGGCCAGAGTGGCCGAGCGGTTCTAGGCGCTACAGTGTGGAACCGCGCGACCGCTACGGTCGCAGGTTCGAGTCCTGCCTCGGGCATGGATGTGTGTGATGTCCTTAGGTTAGTTAGGTTTAAGTGGTTCTAAGTTCTAGGGGACTGATGACCTTAGAAGTTAAGTCCCATAGTGCTCAGGGCCATTTGAACCATTTGAACAGATAAAGACGGTGTTCGTAACCGAAAGAAGACTGTTAGTATCAAACATAGGCCTTAGCTTGAGAAACAGATTTTTGAGAATGTGCATTTTGAACACAGAATTCTGTGGTAATGAATCATGTGCTGTGAGAATACCGAAATAGATAAGTACCGAACCACTGAGATTTGGCAGACAGAAGAATGTGGGAATTCAGGTGGATAGATAAGGTAAGACATGAGGAGGCTCTCTGCAGAATCGGCGAAGATAGAAAATTATGAAAATCTCTGACAAGAGGGGCAGGATGATAACACACGAGTTAAGATATAAAGAAATAGCTTGCGCGGTGCTCGAGGGAAATATAGAGGGTAAAAATATTAGAGGAGGAAAGCCACTGGAATGTATCCACCAAATAACTGAGGATGTATGCTAAATTGCTACTCTGAGATGAATAGGCTGGCACAAGGGAGGATTTCGTGGCGACCAGCATGAAACCAGTGAGACGACTGATGAGTCAAAAAAAGATGAAATGCAGGGGTTGCTGTCAGGTCCTTGGGTATCGAAGTTGTAACAGTAGCGTACCGGGAGAAGAGGTCAAACATGTGCTTCCGAAGAAGGTTGGCCACTTGTACAAAGTTAAAAAATATTGTTAGAAAATCGTATTTGTTGTACGCCAATGGGTGATTAACTGTTATATCGCATAAATGTTTCAAGACAGTCAATGTTAAACTACAGGGTGAAAAGTATTTAAACCGACAAACTCTGGGAGGTTGTAGGAGACAACAAAACAAATATTTTTCCCTAATATAATTTTTCCTATGAGGATTATTTAAACCGGTGGAGGCCGTATTACGCTCTTCAGTTGTTAGAGGGCGTATTACACTCTTCAGTTGTAGGCAACTGCTGTCCACCAATGTAGTAGTGCATTATCTCTGTTTACTAATGGAGCGATACACCTGGAGTGAGTACACTGATACGGTTAGTGCGTACTACGTAGTGCACCACAACGGACGACCTGCACAGTGGGTTTATCAATAACAACATCCTAATCGCCGTATCCCACATCATACGACCTTTGCTGCTGTGTACCAACGTCTGCGTGAGACCGGCACATTTAGCAGATTACCTGGGCAAGGACGCTGTCGCATGGTAAGAGCGCTGTAATTTAAGGAAGCTGTCTTGCAGCATGTGGAGCGGGATCCTTCAGTCAGCACTCGCAATTGCACGTCAGAAGAATGTAAGAACAGTCCTTTGAGAGCAATTGTTACGTTCATTTCACTTACAGCGTGTCCACAACCTGGAACTAGTTGATCATCCACCCAGAGCACAGTTTTCGTAGTGGTACCTGGAACAGTGTGAAATGCATCCTACATTTCCATCCTCTGTGTTGTTTACCGATGAAGCAACGTTGGGGCGTGATGGAGTCTTCAAAATGCACAATTCGCATGTTTGGAGTGAGGATAACCCACATGCCTCAGTTACTAGCGCTCATCAAGTGCGGTTCTTCGTTAATGTGTGGGTCGGTGTTTTTGGGAACTGTTTAATTGGGCCGTATCTGCTACCTAGGCCAATAAATGGCAGGCACTACTACAATTTTCTCACCAGAGCATTGCCAGAATTGCTGGAAGACGTCCCGCTCCCTACAAGACAACGCATGTGGTTCCAACATGACGGGGCGCGAGCACATTTCAGTCGTCGTGTGCATCTATTCCTGGGCCGACGGTTCCCAGAAACGTGGACTGGCAGAGGTGGTCCTGTACCATGGCCTGATCGATCGCCAGATATGTCTCCTCTGGACTTTTTTTGTGTGGGGAGAGATGCGCAACCTTGTCTAGGCAACTCCTGTTGCATCAGAAGATGATCTGGCTGCCCGGATAGTAGCAGCAGCAGAAACAGTTCAGGACACTCCTGGGGTTTTTGCCCGTGTCAGACAGAACATTATCCGACTGTGTAACCTTTGTTTATGTGTCAATGGAGGCATTTTTGAAAATCTACTGTAACTAAAATTGGGTTGTGTTAATGTGTTTTCTCTTGGTCATAAAAAATGGAAAAGTGTTTGTTGGTTTAATTAATTTGCCGCCAGAGAAATCTTCCTCTACCAGTTTAAATACACCTCACAGGAAAAAATGACATCAGGGAAAAATATTTGTTTTGATGTTCCCTACAACCTTCCAGGGTTTGTCGGTTTAAATACTTTTCACCCTGTGTAACCCAGGAATACGTTTGTTGATCGACCAGCTCATATATTACTTATCACAATGGAGTCCCTTTAGAATGACAGCTACCTTCTTTCTTCAGACGGAACAACCGATGGAAGCAATGTTTGTAATGCCTCTAGCAGATATTAGGTAAAGTGCTTCGAATTTTTACCACACTACCGTCAAAGCAACGGAATCATAAACGATAACATCAGCTGTGAGTGAGAACGTACAGAAATCATCATGGTGTTAGTCAAGGCTACAACGCGACTCATTAAAGATGTAGCGACGCGTTCTATCCTCCATACCAAATAAATACTCTGTTCCCTTTTATATGGCTCCCAAAACGCCAACAGAAATTATATAGAGAAGAATATAACGACTGGTAGATCCGTCCTGGCGGAGGATCAACATATATTTAGGAAAAATATAGGATCAGGCGAGGCAACATTGATCTAAAACTATAAATTTAGAGAAAGCTTTCGACAGTGTTGACTGGAACACACTCATTGAAATTCTTCCGGCTACAGGGATAAATTACAGGAATCAAAAGTTTGTCTATAACCTCTACAGATACGAGACTAGAGTTGTGAGCGTCGAAAGGCATAAAAGGGTAACACTAGTCGAGGAGGGATTGATACAGTACTGTGGCCCATCTACCCTGTTATTCAATTAGTGCACTGACCAAGTAGTAAAACGAACAAGGAAAGCGGATTGAAGTTAAGTGAGAACAAATAGAAATCTTAAGATCTACCAATTATCTAATAATTCTACGAGAGACGCCAAAGGCCTAAGGAGAAGAATTGAACGGATTAGATAAAGTCTGAAATAAAGTAATAAGGGAACGTCAACAACAGTGAACCAAGGGAGATGGCGGTGTATGTAATGTCTCTTGCAGCGGTCTCTCCGCGATATTTACAGAAATTTTATAAATCATATAACTCAGTACATATCTCGAAATATCTCTTCTTATCTTACCGATTATCAAGGCAAAGTAGTTTCAAGCCCAATTATTCCTTGGAGCGTCCATTTACTCCATGGAATAGCTTCTCTGCTATCTATGTTTTCTCTTAGGAAAAAGAATAGGGGACTGCTTGCCGATTAGTCGTAAAAGAAGGATGTATATGTATGTATTGTTGAGCTATTCGCCATCTTGATGAGATTCTGTATGAGAAGCAATTTAATACATGAACTAAACTAAAGTAAGTGTGTTCGCGTATTATTTAACGGATTATTATTATTGACAGTGTCTGCTTACTACGCTGTGTTGCACGGGATCACTGGGGAACGTCTGATTTACACTGGGCGAACCTGCCGTTTTGTATGCTCAAGATATCCAGTTACTTCAAATAAATAGGCTAACACGGTCTTACCAGCAGATCTCCGGTCTTCCCCATGTGATCACCGAAAGTTAATAATTATTACAAATGTTTCCATGAGATCGACTGACAATTTTCGTCGCACCGAGACTTCGATATTGCTTCACTGCCTTATGGAATTTAAGTGAAGCTTAATTTAATCAGGATAGAACAGTATTGAACTGTGTGAATGTGATAAGCCTGCTTTGTCAATGATAATTCCCTTAATATACGCATGTTTTTACTATCCTGATCAGTGAAGCTAAATCAGGCCGGTGTGAGAGAGGTTTTTAAATTTTTGATCCCATACAAAATATATTAAATTTGGCTTCACTGTGACAGGACTCATTTTTGAGCATTACTTAAATATTGTGTAATTTTATGTTGCATGTGCACGAGGCAAAAGAAGACGAGGCCTGTTCCAGAAGTCACAATTTCGCCACAACCTACGAGAACGTCGTTCAGGCCACACAATATACAAATAAATTTTTGTAGATAGAAATTTATAATAACTATTTAAATGTCTATCGGTTTGAATCAGATTGATTGGGTTGAGCTTTAGATACGAAGTGTTTATTAGAAGTGAGTATTATGCAAAGTTTAGGTCAGTGACATTTTAACTCAGATGCGATTGACTTTATATGTTTGTTGTTCTGTGTATTAATGGTTCTTACTAGGGCGGCTTATAAAATGGCAATGCAACAGCAGAGCGAATGACAACAGCCCTCACCTGTTTCTGAGGTTAGTGAAACATTAGACGCTAGCTTAACTGAAGTAGTGTCTAGCGGCAGCATTAGTCAGGCCCCACAACAAAGCTTAAGTGTTTCGATCTCATCTGAGCAGGACGAAATAAACCCATTGACTGTAATCATGCAGCAGTTAACACTGTTAGCCAAAAATGTAACAGACTTAACCAAAGCGCAAATAGAGACTAAAAGGGAAATAAATGAACAATTAGCGGCCAATAAAGTGGAATTAAATAATAAATTAGTAGAGAGTTTCCAGAAACTTGATGATAAATTAAATAAAACTGCGGAAGAATTGAAAATTCAGAATGAAAAGACAGAATTAAAATTAGCTGCTCAAATTGAGCAAGTCACTCAGCAGTGTAATGAAAATGCGAAGAAGTTTCGCCTAGAGCTAACTGAGTATGTTGCTACTAAGCTTGATACTATTAAAGAGCAGGTCGAGTCAATCCCACAGATAGTTCAAACACAAGAACAGATGCAATGTTCTATCGCAGTGATTCCGGTATTAGTTGAAGTTCAAGATGAGTTAAAGCAACAAGTAAACGAGATGTCAGCAGATATGCAGGATTTGAGACAATCACAAGACAAGATCACGAAGGACATCCAAAATTTGGATACATCCATAAATAACATAAAGGAGAGACCAGACGAGGTTGATCATAAGGTAAACATTCTCGCGGGAAAATTCTCGCAGTTAAGTTTAGAAAGGAAAAGCATTTCTTCAGACAATATTGAACATACGGTCAGAGCAGCTGTACAATCTATGACCGAAAGTTCTGAAGAAAACTTATTTAATAAATGTTTTCGAGAAGCCAAAGAACAACAAGGCGAAGAACTTACACAATGGAAAGAAAACATTGAGAAATCTTTAAATCTATCTCGAGAAGGTTTGTGTTCCACGCAAGGTAATGAGCCCATGACAAGATCTATCAATGAAGCTACATTATTTACCCGATCAAGTACAGACAGGGACATTAATGCACACGTTCGTTTTTGCAATCGACATCAATCACAACACTGTGAGGGTAGTCATAATGCCTGTAATTGTAAAAGTAATACTGAGGAGAAAATGCTGAAACAACGCCAATTCCAGATCTACAACCCAAACAAGAAAAATGTTCATCCCGTAGTGTTTATAAGAAGTTTTAGGGGAGTATTGCCAAAAATTTGGAGTGAGTGGCAAAAGGTTAGTTTCGTGACCGGTTATATTCAGGGGTCAGGAGCTATATGGGCATCTGATATGATATCAACTTGGGACACATATGAAGATTTTGAACGAGCATTTTTATTCAAATACTGGTCCGAAGGAGTACAAGAACGTTTAAGGCAGGAGGTATTATACCCGGAACCTTTTTCTTTTTCACGTGGGTCTTTAAAGAAATACTTTGAGAAATATATAAACAAATCGCGGTATTGGGATAAGCCTATGCCTCTACAAGACGTGATTGGCATATTAAAATCTCGACTTCCGGCCAGCATCAGAAACAGAATGCTGTATATTAATGAGCATGGCCTTGACTCTTTCATGACTACGCTTGACACTATAGATATGATCGAGGAAGATGAACATCGGCCAAGACAACCGGTTATCCAGAGGAGAGCGATTGAGGCGCCAAATGCAAACCGGAATGGAAACGGATTTAATAATTGTTATACTAGGAATAGTCAGAGATTCAACGGAAACAATTGCAACGGAAATTGAAATTTCAATAACAGTGCTGCGAGGGGCAGATTCAGAGACAATCGAACAGGTCGCAGATACAACCCAATGTTTGGAAATGCAAGAGATTATCAGAACCAGCAGTTTTCAAAGAATAATAATGCGTACAGAAATTCTGACACTCTATTTGAAGCAAATAACACAACCAGTCATCAACAACAACCAGTCATAACAGAAGTAGTAGATGATTCAAGAGGAAATAATAATCGACATTTAAACTGAAGAAGGCCGCTTTATGCTCCGTAAAGTCGGCCGGGGAATACAAAAGGGGCAAACCTGTTTTAAACGAAATTAATTCCGTGGCAATGTTGAGATATAATGAAGGCGAATTAATGACAGATGAATTGACAAGAGACTTAGAGGCCTGTGTAGTCGAAGATAAAAAGGTTCCTGTGTCTGAGATCATCACAGAAGTGGGAAGAATTTTAACCAATGTTGTATTGTACACAGCTTCATCTACAGACGTAGTATCCGGAACTTTGTTTCGCAGAATTAGTAAAATTAAGAAAATCCCTGTCCTACCAGTACAAAATTACCGAGTTATAGGTGCAGTGGAGCAAAATCCAGGAACGTCAAGATACAAACGCTTATAGAGATAAAATTGGGAAATGTAGCTAAACAATGCACATTCCTTGTAGTGAAAAAGTTGTTAGTAGATTGTATTCTTGGCATTGGAACTTTGCAAGCCTGCAATTGCAAGTTGGACTTGGTAGAAGGAAAGGTGCATTTTAAAATCGAAGATCAATTTGTTACAATGATCTTACTGAGAAAGGAGGCAGTGTATGAGCGATATTTCCGTGGTGCTGCTGTGCAGTTGATTTGTGCTGAAAATAATACTATGTGCCGACTACCGATGAAGTCAATTCAAGAAAAGGATTTCAGACAGAACAGAAGATTGCTAAGTCAGATTGCCTAACGGATAGTCAGAGGGAACTATTATTCAATATATTAACATAATATGAGTCAGTTTTCGATGAAAAGCCCGGAATTATTAGAGGATATGTTTGTACATTACAGATTAAGCCCCATAAGAAATTTTGCCGCACACACTATCCCATTCCCTGGCGATTAAAACAACCAGTTCAGGAAGAGATACAAAAAATGTTAAACTGGAATCTTACTGAACCGTCGAACAGCCCATATTGTTCTCCGTTGTTTGTTGTACCGAAGCCAGGAGGAAAAGTTCGATTGGTATTAGATGCAATGGAAATTAACAAAATTATAGCACCTGTGCGCACACATCTGGAGAACATCGATGAGTTAATACAGAAATTTCAAGATGTATCCTATTTAACCAGTACTGATTTGAGAAGTTTGTTCTGGCAAGTCCAGTTAGACAAGGATTCAAGAAAATATACTGCTTTTATATATGGAGGGAGAAGCTATCAGTTCAAGCTCGTTCCGTTTGGTCTCAATATCAGCTCTGGAGTTTTTATTTCTGCGTTGGACTATGCCCTAGGACCAGAACTACGTAGTCGAATAACAATTTTTGTGGACGATCTATTAATTGCCTCTAAAACTTGGGAGGAACATGTGCAACTTATTAGGAGGATTTTTGCTGTGTTCAAACAAACTAGTATAACTGCAAATCTAAGAAAATCCCAATTTTCTCTACAGAGAATTAAATTCTTAGGACATATGATTAATGCAAAAGGCATTCTTCCAACAGAAGCGAAGATTAGTGTGATAAAAAATTTTCCAACTCCAAGAAACAGAAGACAACTGAAAGGCTTTATAGGCTTGGCTTCATTTTCTCGTCGATTTATTAAAACTCAAGCAATGAACTCTGAAGCACTAAACCGGCTCCTGAGGAAAGATGTACCATGGCAATGGTCTAATGATTGTGAAAAGGCTTTTTGTGAAATTAAGGATCAACTGATAAATGCTCCGTTATTATACCACCCTGATATGAATGTTGGATTCTGTTTAGCTACTGATTCATCAGATGTCGGATTAGGATCTTGTGTAAGTAGGCTGTTTAGGTTTTTTTATTGGTAACGCCACCTCTGTATAAAAATCACTGGCTGTGCTGTGTGCAGTCTGTGGCTGCTTTGCATTGTTGTAATACTCGCCATTGTAGTGTTAGGCAGCTGGCTGTGAACAGCGCGTAACGTTGCGCAGTTGGAGGTGAGCCGCCAGCAGTGGTGGATGTGGGGAGAGAGATGGCGGAGTTTTGAAATTTGTCATGAACTGCTATATTTATATATGATGATATCAAGGTAAATACATTGTTTGTTCTCTATTAATATCTTTCATTTGCTAACTATCCCCTATCAGTAGTTAATGCCTTCAGTAGTTTGAATATTTTATTTAGTTGGCAGTAGTGGCGTTCGCTGTATTGCAGTAGCTTGAGTAGCGAAGATTTTTGTGAGGTAAGTGATTTGTGAAAGGTATAGTTTAATGTTAGTCAGGGCCATTCTATTGTAGGGAATTTTGAAAGTCAGATTGCGTTGCACTAAAAAATATTGTGTATCAGGTTAAGCACAGTCTTGTAAAATTGTTCAAAAGGGGACGTTTCACTTGTTTATTTCAAATTAGGTACATAGATGGTGTAAAAACCTTTTGTCCAATTGCATTTGCTAGCAGAGTTTTATCCACCTGTGAAAGAGCATATACCACCACGGAATTAGAAGCTTTAGCAGTTATTTGGTCTTTGAAAAGGTTTAATTATTATGTATATGGATCAAGGATAGCTGTTTATTGTGACCACCAAACACTAGCCTTTTTACAAACTTGTAAGTTGCTGCATCCTCGCTTGTCAAGGTGGACGCTAGCGCTGCAAGAATATCAGTTTCAAATTATTCATGTAGCCGGAAAAGAAAATATTATAGCTGATGCTTTGTCAAGATCTCCAGAAGGAATAACACCTGAATTGGATGTAAACAATAAGGCAGAATTTCCAGTGCTTCTTCTTCAAGAAAATAATTACAAGTTATATTATATTCATTTATGTAAGACAATGGCTCAGCTTCAGAAGAAGGATCGACGATGGAATGCTATAATACGACAATTCAATCAACAAAATCCTATGGTCAATTTGGAATACTACCGGCTTGTGAATAATATTTTATTTTTTAAATCTGGGAAGGCTGAGAATCCAAAGTGGTGTGTCTGCATACCTGAAGAATATGAAGAACGATTAATTTGGTTTACGCATTTGACCTGGGGTCATGTTGGTGTTGTAAAGTGTGCTAATATGGTTAGATATTATTGTTACTTCCCAAATATAAGGCGAAAAGTGCACAAAGTCATCCAGAAATGTATTCTCTGTCAAAAGGCTAAGCCGGACAACAAGGGAAATAAAATTGCGCTTCACTCAATAATACCTGAAGCACCAAGATCACTTATATCATGTGATATTTGTGGACCACTTCCTAGAGCCAGAGGTGGTGTTAAGTACATTATTGGATTCTGTGATGTGTTTACAAAATATGTTAAACTATATCCTATCAAATCAGCAACTGCAATAGCTACCGCAGTAAAGTTTGTAAATGACTACATTCCTCATGCAGGGATTCCAAAATCTATAATCTCCGAAAATGCGAAGATATTTACTGGATATTTATGGAGAAAATTAGTATCACAACTAGCAATAAAACAGATATTTACATCTTGCTATCATCCACATGGGAATTTAATTGAACGGGTTTTTCGAGAACTAAACAGATTCATGAGAACGTACTGTCATGATAAACAAACTACCTGGATAAAATATTTGACCGAGTTTGAGCAGATTTATAATAATTTACCTCATAGTTCTACAAACTTTACCCCGAATGAACTGATGTTCAGAGATAACGAAAGAAACTTTTGGATAGATAACTTGCCTAAACTCGAGGACATCAAAATATCATGGGAAGAAAAAATTCGCAATGCTCTCATTAATATTACGGAGAAAGCAAGACAGCGAAAGAAAATCCATGACAGAAACATCAAACGGATTCAGACTATCAATATCGGACAAAAAATTCTTTTAAGAAAACACATCAAGTCATCAAGGTTGAAGAAGACCATCAGAAAATGGAATCTAATTTATACAGGTCCATATATAATAGTTGATATACCGAATCCTGGTGCGTATTTATTAGCATATCCGGATTCTGGAAGAATAAAAGGATTATTTCCCCATGTAGACCTAAAGAGGTATTTTTAAGAAAAGTGTTTCAAATTAAATGAAAAGTCTGTATGAAGTATTTGAGTGTTAAAAATGAAGTGCGGAGGACAGTATACCTCAGCTACTGTGATAGGTTAAATGACAGCATGCCAAGCATCTGTGATGGTTCAATGAACAGTAAGCGATTGCTTCTGTGATAGTATAGGAATATTTAGAAAAGTAAGTGGAACTGTAGCTATTGCTGCTGTGAAGACTTACGGTTCATCTGTCCACACGATGATCACCAAAGAAGCTTGTGCGTGTGAAATAATATACATTCAGGGAGTGTTAATCTCCAGTGAGAATAAGTTTACTGGAACTATATGGTAGATTACGGCGCTTGCGTGTGAAGTTAGTGTTTGTAAACTGACAGTTCACAGGAGAACAAATGAACCGCGTTAGGAAATTAGAATCGATTGCTACTGTCCACAGATATAAAACCCGCGGTTTTTTTTTTTTTTTTTTTGGCGCGAGCTAAATTCTATTCAAGAGAATTTAATTAACCAGCTTAGTGTGTGTTTATAAAATTACAGTTAATAAGAAAGTTCTTCAATGAATTTATAATAATGTGTCATTTTCCAGTTGGATTTGTTTATTGTTATATTGCATTCATATATGTTCATGAGAAAATGCGGCATTTGGAGTATAAAAGAGAAAAATTAATTTCAGCTGGAGAGGTCATGCAGCAAGACTTAATCAAACGTTCTCTTTCAGCAAAATTTCATTTTAATCATGTATGAGTAAGATATAATTTTTTTTGGAAATTTTCTCCAATAATAAAGTTTTTAACATTCTGACATGCTATCCACATTCGTACTTGAAACCAAATTAGGAAAGATTGTTTCATGCCATAATCCTGAGTACCTGTTCATGAGGTTCCTTCTGGTCTCTCAAATCCGTTACGTCTCCTGTGCGGTATGCCAATGTGACGCCTGTCCTCGGTGCCGTGTCCCATGTTCCTGTTCGATCACTTTCAGTGCAGTTCAGCAAGACATCGATGAAGAAAATTTTTCAGAAGATTGTAAAAAAATTTGCATTTGTAAAGATTTTTTTTTTTTGGCTATGAGGCAGATTTTATCTTACCTATGAATTCTAGGTAACTCTCAAATTTCTAAATTATTCTGTCTTTCCTATCATCTGTGATACCTAGTTGGGGTCTAAGCCTCCAGGCTTTCCGGGGTTTCCCTGTGAAGGCCAGTTCCTAAATAGGTAGACCTGATTAACAACTATATAAGTCCATCTTCCCTGGTTGTGTACGTGGGATGCGGGTATGCCCCAGTACACGTGAAAGCAACAACTAGGTATCTACTAACGAAGATACAAAATCTTTTTCAATTCTTGTAATCAAAAAATTCTTACTAACTTCTTAAAAGTTATAGGAACGTATGTTCCACAAATTCTAACGAGTTAGCTAAGCCAATAGTTAACTCGCAAAGTGGATACATATCAACTTTGCTCGCTGCGAGGGGCGATGTAATGTCTCCTACAGCGGTCTCTCCGCGATATTTACAGAAATTTTATAAATCATATAACTCAGTACATATCTCGAAATATCTCTTCTTATCTTACCGATTATCAAGGCAAAGCAGTTTCAAGCCCAATTATTCCTTGGAGCGTCCATTTACTCCATGGAATAGCTTCTCTGCTATCTATGTTTTCTCTTAGGAAAAAGAATAGGGGACTGCTTGCCGATTAGTCGTAAAAGAAGGATGTATATGTATGTATTGTTGAGCTATTCGCCATCTTGATGAGATTCTGTATGAGAAGCAATTTAATACATGAACTAAACTAAAGTAAGTGTGTTCTCGTATTATTTAACGGATTATTATTATTGACAGTGTCTGCTTACTACGCTGTGTTGCACGGGATCAGTGGGGAACGTCTGATTTCCACTGGGCGAACCTGCCGTTTTGTATGCTCAAGATATCCAGTTACTTCAAATAAATAGGCTAACACGGTCTTACCAGCAGATCTCCGGTCTTCCCCATGTGATCACCGAAAGTTAATAATTATTACAAATGTTTCCATGAGATCGACTGACAATTTTCGTCGCACCGAGACTTCGAAATTGCTTCACTGCCTTATGGAATTTAAGTGAAGCTTAATTTAATCAGGATAGAACAGTATTGAACTGTGTGAATGTGATAAGCCTGCTTTGTCAATGAAAATTCCCTTAATATACGCATGTTTTTACTATCCTGATCAGTGAAGCTAAATCAGGCCGGTGTGAGAGAGGTTTTTAAATTTTTGATCCCATACAAAATATATTAAATGTAGTCTAAGTAAATCAGATGAGAACCTAGGGAACTACATTACATATCTATCTGTAACCTAAATTCAATTTCATGTTTTATGGGGAATTATTTTTGACATGTGTTACAAGAATAAATGACAGTAAAATGCTGTTTTTATCTAATTCTATCGTTATGCTGATACTTGATGTTTACATGTTACTTTTATGTATGGGCCCTTGAAGTAGGAGTTGCGACCCAGAAACTAAAAGCGAGAAAACAAATAAACATATAAGAACGTTTAGTTGTGGTATTCTTGCTTTCAGGGACATATATTTCATCACCTAAGGATCCATACTGTAAGTTCTTCCTTAAAAAACGTTTAGAAGATCATGAGAAGGTAGATATTTCATATAAAATTTCGGAAAGATTCATTTTAATTCGAAGCAACGACAACATGTTTCTTGAATTCCTTCCAATACTGAGTGATTACTGGTAGGGGAGATTGGGTTGTGTAGCAGATATAAGGCTTATAATAGTTGGAGAGTAATTACGATTAGAATGCTCATAATTTCTTGCGTAGGGCTAACAAAACAAGATAACCATAGAGGATGTCAAAATCACCATTAGTCACATAAGACAGCATAAGGAGGTGGCGGTGAAGTTTACGTCAGAGTAATAGTTCACCTCGCCAACTAGAGCGGTCGATGTACTGTCTTGGCCAACAAATACTGATATAAAGCTGTTAACAATCGAAAGCTTCTGGCACTTATTTCGTGCAGTCACTGTAGAAGTATCTTAAACTCCCACAAACGAAAGCGTTGTCTTTGTTACGAGAAAAAACATACACAATAAAACAGGACTTCGACCTGCCAACGTATCCTATGTTGATTTCATTCAGTTAAACGTAGCTATAAAGACGTCCATATATTTGCGCCCTTACCTTCGATGTTGTAGGAGAAACACTCACACTCATGAAAGTGAAACTATGACCTATTGGTGCTGCCAGTTACCGAACTACCATGACATTAACAGAAAATAAATATTTATCATCGTTGCCAATTAGAGATACCTTTGTCTATGCGTTATCTTGCAGCTTTGACGTGAAAGGTTATTACAGCTACCTATTACATTTTGAAAGGGTACTGCAGACTCTCTTAAACCAGTGGCGTATAAATTAACATCATCTTTTCTAGATTTACATCGTCATAAGCACAGGTAATGCTATTTCTATTAAGGTAATGGGAGACAACTTTGATTGTTCGAACTTGTAAAGAACTGCCAAATAGAATTTATAAAAAGAAGCACAGCAGTAAGGGCACCTTATGCAATCAGTTTCCATCACTACTGAAAAGCTGTTTAGTGGCATTTCCAAAAGCTTGAAAGTAAAATGGCAAAACTGATGAAAGTAAGCTGATCGTCAAAAGCGATGGTACGGAAAGATCTAAATGTTCGCCTTTCCGCTCCCTCTTCGGGAAGGAAACGGTAGAGGAATAGAGGAAAAGTGGTTCCATGAACCCTCTGCCAGGCAGTAAAGTGTATATGTAGATGTGTATGTAGATGACTGCTTACGGTGTATCTCTAATACACAATAACAATTTTTGTATATTGTTAAGCGTATCGAAGCCTGTGGATGTCTAGTACAGAATTAATCCCTCATTAGCTTCTGAAAAGTTATATTCAAAAGTCTTCTGAGTTACACATCACATTAATCATCGAAAATTGGACTGAACCAGTGATAACCACATCCAGCGCCGCACATCATTTGTAGTTACCTGAGTTTTTCTAGATACTATGAATTATTCTGTGAAACAGTGTTTAAGCTGTAACTGAAACCAGGCTCTGAAATACATATGTCGACTTACTCTGAAATTTTCATGTTACACATACATACAAACACTCCGCTACACACACACGCACGCCCGCTCAAGCGCACACAGCGACTGTGTTCAACCCATTTCTGACAAATGACTTGCGCTTCTCCAAAATATTTCGTTGAAGAGGTCTGAATCTTGTTAATAGGGTGGTAGTATACAATCGCATTCTCGTGCTGCACCAACTACAGCTGGATTTCATAGGTGGGCTTCAGATCTGGAAGCAATTCCTGTAGAACTGTTTACTTTAAAATACCGGATTATTTTCAACGCATTGAGCTCCTGTTGCTGTAGTCTTGTTAAATGAGTGACTTGTAGCAAAAAAGCTACAAAAGTAGGGCATATTTCTGTCTGAGTGAAAGAAACATAGTTCTAATTTCTTTTAATATAAATTCTCCAGTAAAGTGACAGCTTAAAAATTGTCTATGGATTTTAAATTTCATTTTGCAGTATGCTTATCTCGTGAAGAATTAAAAACCTAAAAGTGCCAACATTTCTTGTCCAAACGTGAAGATGTTTAAATTTTAAAAAATGCTAATGATAGCGCAACGTTCAAGGAAAGTTGTTGGATGGAGAAACTACTCACAATCTAGATAATACTACCTGTTTCGTGGAGGTTTCAGACTGTAGTGATACAGGTACGGGGCTGGCTCCACCTACGATTTTTTTTAAACAAACTGATTGCCAATGCTAATGATGTTATACATTATTTCGGTAGCCATGTTACGCATATTTGAAGTCTGTGTACCCCAGCTGGAACTATGTATTTCGTATATCTTCATTATACTGGTACAAAGTACAACATAGTTTATTCATTATCATAGTGCATAGACATGACGAAAGTATGTGATATTATGTGACACAAATGTAAGTAGTTCACGATGTATTCCAAAAGTAACCCAAATTTTGACACACTGCGTTCTAGATAACAATTTGTGAGAATAAATCACCTGCTTGCTAGTGACCATGATATCAATAACAGATACTTTTCACGTATTTTATTGACATTTGGTAGATAAGACATTAGAGTCACCCTAAGTGCTGTTCACCTTACATTTAACGTTACATTAAATGTTTAAGATCAAGTATTCGGGACAGACAACCTCTGATGATAGAGTTAGAATTCTCTTGAGGCATTAATTCATCTTAAAAAACAGTTACAGGAAACTTATAACACTACAGAATAATTTTTGCCAAGGTATTAGAGCCTAAAATTGTATTATTCTCAAATTCTAATAGTAAGATTGATTCAGTGACTGCTGTGAGAACTAGCACATAGTCCTGATTTAAAAATGAAATAGTTCTGTGAAAATGGGATACTTGATGAACTCAACAGTTATATAACATTACTCTTCGCAGCTTCACACTATATGCAAAAGAAAAGCAGTTGGTTTAGATCTCCGACCGACTCTTTGCCACGATCAGAAAATGGCAATTCATTGATTTTGATTCGATACAACTGAAATGGAAAACACATTCCCAAATGTCACAAATGTCATGCCACCAATCTGTGATGATGTTCATCTTCACAATTTGAGATCGATAAACCAAGTCATACTAGGGATTCTAAGTTGCACCTGTGCCTAGGGTTTTCCTGAACGAGTTTTGACGCGTTCCCATGTTCTTGCCACTCCGTCGCAATTTTCATTGCCAGACAGATATTTGTGGGTTTTCTAAGCTATAATTGCTATAAGGATTTATCTGAAGAAGGAAATTAGGCTCATGGGTGGTTGACAAGGTTCTACATGGAAACATGTTTGGTTTAATAAATAGTTCCGCACGGAGGTTTGAATAAATGAATTTTGAAGGTCTTCCACAGTTCTAAAGTAAGAGTATTATACTTGCTGATTTTCCGTAGTATAGCTAAGCTTTGTAGGAAGAAAGTGAAGGTGGAAGTACGGGGGCGTAAGTAATGGAGTAGGGATCAGGCGCCGTTGGGTGATTTTTCAGAGAGCCTAGTTTTACTGTCTTGTGACGTAATGGGGACTTTAGTTGGTTTGGTGTGGATGATGGTATATATAACTTACCATATGCAGACATACTTTTTTCGAACAAGTTTGCAGTGAGGCACGCGTCAGCGGAGTTTTAAAGGTTGATCCTCTAGCTTCCATTTGGAGTCTGCAAGAATGCAATTGGACATGTCATTTCATATATATGTGTTTAAGTGGGATGTTGTAGGTTAAGTATTGCTTCTGAGAAATGGTGTAGGAGAATAATACTTCAGAAAGTCACAAGTTATAACGTAACTGGGGCAGATGTATTTTGTTCAATTAAAAAATCATCTGCAGTGGTGATTCACTGAATATTTTTGATACATTTAGATTAATTTACACCTGCATGTAATTTAGCTTAAGTATTAGATTGCTAACGGCATACACTGATGATTTCCCTATCTCATGATGACAGATGATTTATCGTTTCATTACCAGTGAGTTTGAGGCCAAACTTACAACGAATATTTGCTCGTCGTTAGGTTTCGTCTCTTTCTGAAGTTTCATTTGGTATTTATTTACATCTCACTTATGAATTACAAAACTTACTGTGTTATTGAGAGTGCCTTTGTTTTTCGTTGCTTATAGACGATAAATTAGAACATACTACACTTGTGTGATCATTGTTTGGATTGTTTTGTGTCAGTTACTTAATTAGTTGGTTAGTTTCATGTTCCATAGATCACTAGCACAATAAATCGAGCGAGCGTGTGTGTGTGTTTTGCCACTCCAGCCGTAATTAATAAATTAAGAGATTTTGTTTTTCTTTACCAAAAGCTGCACATTACTACTACAGGAAAGCCTTGTTATATCTTCAGTACAGAGAAATTGTTGCAAACGTCGAAGACATAACTCGTAATGTGATTTTCAGCAGAAGACATACAACACAAAGGCATTATGATACGATGCAATGAACACATGTGAAAATGTGTACTTAACGACACGTTTTGAAATTATTTATTTACACAAATTTCATATTTCTAATACAGAGTTACAGAAGTTCCCTTCTTTAGCATACGCTGCGATATTGTCCATACAGACGTAAATCACAAGGCAAATGAAGGAAGCAAGTTACTGAAGTGCTGTGCTTGAAAATCGTAATTAAAAGACGAAGCTATAAAACATCGGGACTGATGCTGTCATAATGGAAGCATGTGCCTAAGATGGAGGACTAATAGCTATCAAGCGTGAAACCTTCTTACTTGGCTGCTGTATCTCTGGTGTCTATATACAAGTCAGTGTGGCCTTCGTTTGTGAAAGAGTTGTTCTTTTGTTCTGAATGAAAAAAAGGTAAGTGTAGTAGGGAACAAAAATTTATTCTGAAGTTTTAGATGACATTTGGAAAAACTGTCACTAAAACGTATCTTTCACTAAAAGAAGTAGATGGCGAAGACTGTTTATGAAATATGTGAATTTTTTAGTGGTTCAGGTTTTTCCAGGATGAGCGAAAAGATTTTCAAGACGTCTCACTCGCAGGACTGCATTCAACATAAGAAACGAGCGAAATTTTGAACAATGAGTATAATCTGATTCGATCTGACGATCGGATAACTATTCTATGGATTGATGAAACTACAGTAATTGACAAAGAATGCGAAAGAGAACTTTTACGTAAGCAGTTTAACACTAGAAATGTGTGTGCGAATCTGTTGACGGAAATTCTCACGATGGAACAAAGAGAAGCTAGTGAAAATGTTTGTATTGACATTATGAATGCCACTGAGAACGATCCTGATTTGTTGGGAAGAGTGCTAACTTGTGACGAATCTTGATTTTTCACTTGTGATCTGGAAACAGAGCGCCCCTCCATGCACTGTAAGGGCCCAACTTCACTGAGAGGTACAAAAGCTCGAACAAGCAAATCAAAATTCAAAGCTATGAAGATTGTTTTTATCGATAATCACGGAATTGTGTAACTTCACTAGGGTCTTGTGTCCAAACTAGTAATCAGCATAATTACCTTGATGTTCTTGCTCAACTCTGTGGGAAAATAAGGAAAAAAGTACCCAAGTTGTGGAACAACAACTCATGGCTTCTGGATCATGACAACGCACTGGTTCACACAGCGTTGCGTGTTAAAGGTTTCTAGCGAAGTACGGCATCCCAGTGTTGGAGCCCCATCTTATTCGCCTGACCTGGCTCCAATGTCAAGTCCGCATTAAAAGAAACAAGATTTAAAGCTGTTGACGAAGTGAAAGAAAGAAAAGCACGCGTCACTAAGGATCTCGCAGAGGAAGATTTCCATCACATCTTCCATCAATGGAAAACTCGTATGGGGCGTCGAAGAGATAGAGGAGGAAAGTATCTGAGGGTGACAAAAGTAAATTTGAATGTTTTTTAAATAAAATGTTTCACAGCAATAGTCCCGTTATCATAAAGCCAGAACTCACAGATCAGCAATTACTTTTTAAAATTATATCGCAGTAACCTCTTACTTTCCTCTCGTTACCTTTCAGTCACATAGAGCAGACACAAATTATTAATTACAAAATGTTAGACCCTGTGTAATAACGGTTATCGGAAATTCTCTCTAGCTCGGCTCTAGTGCCAGCCGGTGCAACCCCACACGTAGGATGCGGCGGGCTGTTACCCCTCTTTCTCTTCGTGAGCGAGCTTTTCCAAAGTTTTGACTGGATCTCTTACGCTGCTCCACCGGGACGCCGCGGTGCGGAAATTCTCAACAACTATAACTTGCCGACTTTCGACCAGAGAATACCCGCTGGAGGTGCAGTCTCACGTACAGCTGTTGACGAGCTGTTTCCACCACGTCCGCTGTTCTGTGTTTGACAAATTAGCAAATGAACTAATTAATGGAGACTGACATTGTCAGGGTATAAATGGCGGCCTTAATATAACTGATGGAACAGAAAGTTTTACTCAACAATTTTGTAATGCCTGGACCGCACTTTTTCCTTAAACAATCATAGCTCGATGACTAGTTTCGGTGAGTTTCTACAAACATGTTCAGATTGTCCAAACGTTTTGCCGCGTGGAGTAGCCGCGTCGTCTAGGCATCTTGTCACGGTTCGTGAGGCTTCCCCCGTCAGAGTTTCGAGTCCTCCTTTGGGAATGGGTGTGTATGTTGTCCTTAGCGTAAGTTAGTTTAAGTTAAATGGTTCAAATGGCTCTGAGCACTATGGGACTTAACATCTATGGTCATAAGTCCCCTAGAACTTACAACTACTCACACCTAACTTACCTAAGGACATCACACAACACCCAGTCATCACGAGGCAGAGAAAATCCCTGACCCCGCCGGGAATCGAACCCGGGAACCCGAGCGCGGGAAGCGAGAACGCTGCCGCACGACCACGAGCTGCGGACAGTTTAAGTTAGACTAAGAAGTGAGTAAGTCTAGGGTCCGCTGACGTCAGCAGTTTGGTCCCATAGTACCTAACCACAAATTTTCCAAAGCTTTTTTTCTTACAGTTTGGACAATATGAAGATGGTTGCAGAAATCAACCAAAATTAGCTACCGTCCTATAATTCTTTAGGGAAAAAGTTGCATTAAAACTCTTTAAAATTAATTTTTTTATTTAATAAACAAATTACATTTAAAACAAAGAATTTTGCAAGTGTAATTATCGAACAGGAAGTACTTTTGGGACCAGCTGGAAGAATGTTTCTACGTGAAGCAATCATGTCTGTACCACTGCATTATTGCATTTATTACAAAGACTGCAAGAAATTAAGAAATACGTGTAGTGATAAAATCTTGTAATGTTAATGAGGCGAAACATGTGTATGCAACATTGTCTCAGGTAACGCGTAGCTCTTTAATAGAGCCGTATTGAGGAAACTTCTCCACACACACTGTAAGAAACCATATATGTATCTCTGCACTGAAACTCCAAGTCAGTAACTACGGTAAAGTGGCTTGGTTCAAATGGCTCTGAGCGCTATGGGACTTAACTTCTGAGGTCATCAGTCCCCTAGAACTTAGAACTACTTAAACCTAACTAACGTAAGGACATCACACACATCCATGCCCGAGGCAGGATTCGAACCTGCGACCGTAGCGGTCACACGGTTCCAGACTGTAGCGCCTAGAACCGCTCGGCCATTTCGGCCGGCGGTAAAGTGGGATAAAGAGAAATTATGTCAATGCAAATAGCACCTACTTCCCACGCCAAAGTTGCTCATGTACACTAGCTTAGCCATGCCTGATTCAACGATAAGTGGTTCGAAACGAAAATTTGAAATTTCATGTAATTCATTAGTAGTCGAGAAGTACTAGCGTGGAGTTCTTGATCCCAGTACGTCGCATAAATGCTCTGGATTAAAGTCCAAAGTGTTGCACAATGTCTTTGGGAATATGGGCATGTTAAGCAGTGGGTGGTCATCCATTCAGCACGAACTTTTCCAACGCCTTGGAGCACTTGGTCAGGATTGGTGTGTTATCTTCCATTAAGAGGCACATAAATACGACACTCACGTGTGCAAGACAGTTACGTTGTGAACAGCCTAGCACCCAAGGTGCCGTAGTCGAATGAACTTGAAAAGCGATTCCAGGCCAGGAAGCACACAAGTGTACATTTCCCTTTCATGTTATCTATGAATACAGGTGAATCCCATATATGTACCATGTTCGTAGAAAAGTGTTATTTTCCATTAAGGAAACGAACATTTCAGACACTTGTTTTACTGATGACTATTTTCACTGACAAAAGGTTCCCTACAAACTACTATGAGTTTGAAAGGAATATTAATGAGTTCATGTGAAGAAGCGAAAATTTGTTATATATCCTCAGATCTTCCTTGTAGTTTTGGACTTTTTGATACGGCTTTCATCATTCGAATACTAAACATAAACAACAGGGACGTTGGACGTCGCTGGTTTAGCGGCTGCACCTCATGCAGAATTACATCATGTAACTGTCGGCCTCCGGGGGACCACTAAAATGACAAATTACTACACCGTAGAGCAACCGCAAGTAAGCTATCTACACGTCGCCACCTGAAACAGACCATCGCCAAACACATTTAGTCACCGCCTTATCATCACCGCTACCGCTGGACTCTTGAGTATGACAACGTTCCGCTCTACTGGATTCCTCCGAATTCGTCGTCCTGCTGCACTGACATGCGATTGCCGGACATAGAAACATTTCCTCGGGTTATCTGTTTCCCTAGGCCTATGTCTTGTGGAACACTCAGGACTACCTTACACTATTACGGACACACAACACCGTGATTCCAATACAACATTAATTTATTTATCTCCAAGGAACGTACATAGTGGAATATAAAACATTAATTCAACGATAATCAATATTTCCAGTGTGTCTATAATTACAAATATCAACCCGCAACGCCCTTCCCCTGGTCAACTTCTAGAGGAATGGCCAGTTGAACGGGACGTGAGATTATGGATCCTTCTGAAGTTCGTAAGGTTACAGTTCGTATTTTCCCATCTCTTCCTTCATGAAGATCTTCTATCCGCGCTATCCCCCACATGTGTCGTGGACGAACATCCTCTTGTAGAAGAACGACATCACCCAGCTGGAGTCTTCCTGAACCTGGCCTTGGTTGATGAGTTTCGTGGAAGTTTCTGAATAGGATCATATATTCTTTCTTCCACCTGTTCCAGAAGTGTTCTACCATCTTCTGCAGCCGTTGAAATTCCTTGGACAAGTCCTTTCTAACTGGTGATTCTGGAATAGTAGATAGTGTTGTGAGTCGATCACCTACAAGGAAATGTGCGGGTGTCAGTGGCTCAGATTCCTCTCCCCCTTGCGTAATTGGTCTAGAGTTTGGTGCTGCCTCTATGCTGACCAGGATTGTGTTGAGACCTTCTTCGTCCAACTGTGACTGCCCTAAAACTTTTTTCAGGCAGCGCTTGACAGATCCCACCATCCGTTCCCAGAATCCTCCCCACCAAGGCGCGTGTGGGGCGATGAATTTCCAAGTGATGGCTTGCTGGGCGAGGTACTTAGCGTCTTGCTTGCCATGAGAGCCTGCCACAGCTCCTTCAGCTCTAAGTGCGTGGCACGGAAGGTAGTAGCATTGTCAGTGTAAATTGTGCTGGGCACTCCTCGTCTACCGACAAACCTTTGTAAGGCTTGAAGAAATCTGTCAGTTGACACATCTGAGCTTAGTTCCAGGTGTATGGCTCGTGTTGTTGCGCATGTGAATAGAGCAATATACGCTTTCTTCGTAATATGTCCTTGTCTGACATATAATGGACCAGCAAAGTCAATACCAGTTACTGTAAATGGTTTCAGTGTTTCAGTGGTGAGACTCGTTCAGCTGGTAATGGAGTCTCAGTTTGTTGAACAACGTGAGCTTTCACCATCTTACAAGGTAGGCAATCGTGTAGAACATGTTTAATTATCTGTCGAGCTCTAAGGATCCAGAATTCTGTTCTCAGTTCAGATAACACTATGTTTACTCCAAGGTGATGCAAACGAATGTGAGTCTACTGGATCAGTAAACGTGTGAAATGATGATGTCCTTCAAGAACAATCGGGTGGCATTGATCTCTGGGTAATTCTGCAAACTGCAGCCGTCCACCGAGACGAATACGACCATTATCCAAGAATGGGTTGTAGTGAGCAATCTGAGAATTACGTGGTAGAGGCATGTTGTTGTATAGTGCATGCAGTTCGAGCGCAAAATGTTGCTGTTGAACAACTTGAATCCAGTAAGTGCGTGCTTCACCCAAATTTGATGCTGTTAGTTCTCCAGATGTTGTGTTTTCTTTCAATAAGTGCCGTTTAAAGCGAAGTACCCATCCTGTAACTCTTAACAGCTTGAAGTAGCTACTGTGCCGTGTAGCTGTTAAAATAGGAATCGTTGTTTGTACTTTGAAGACTTGGTCTGTTAATTTCTCCTTTTCTGGCAAGGAGTGCTCTTCCGTCTGTAAAATTCGAGGCCACTGTGTTCTGTTCTTTGTAAACCAAGCAGGTCCATGGAACCACACAGAAGCATGGTGAAGTTTATCTGCTGTGGTACCTCTGGATTTTCGTCACCAGGGCAGTGCCTCCACTGTGACGGATTCGTTAGTCGTTGTATTTCCGTAACACGGTTGGACACAAAGGTTTTCCATCGATTAGGGTCATGTTGTATCCATCCTAAGGCTACAGTTGAGTCAGTCCACAATGTTGCACGGCTTGCATTATAGCTCGTGGCCTTACAGAAATAATGAAGTAGTCTTGATCCAAGATGTGTCGCTACAAGTTCCAGCCGTGTAAGAGTTATTTTTTTTTGATGGGAGCTAGTCGGTTTTTACTGCAAACTAAATGCACTGATGCCATATTTGTTGTGGTGCACCGTGCATAAAGGACTGCTCCGTAGGCCTTTTCTGGTGCGTCGCAAAAGACATGGGTTTCTGGCTCAGTGTTTTCAGATACACCAACCCATCCGTGGATTTTTATGTGTGAACATGATGGCAATATTGATACCCACATTCGCCAGCGTTTGCTAAGATCAAGGGGTAAAAGCTCATCCCATTCAATTCCTCTTGACCAAATTTCGTGAAAAATTATTTTTGCTGTGAGGGACACAGGCGACAACAAACCCAGTGGGTCATAGAATCTAGCAGTGTTTCGTAGTACTTCGCGCTTAGTGGCAGGACGATTTATAACTTTGTCGGTAACATCGTTGTGAATAACACTGAGCGTATCAGTCCGTGTGTTCCAGTGGACTCCCAGTACCTCCGTATCTGTAGTGTTTATGACACCTTCTGATTGCCATATTCCAGTCAGTTGGCTTGAATTTGTGGCCCACTTTGCCGTTGGTAGACTGATCCGTCCCATGAGTGAGGTAAGGTCATAATATAAGTTAATTACGGCATTGTCATCTTTCGCAGCTGCTACAAAATCATCCATTTACATATTATCTTCAACAAGTAAAGCAGCTTGCGGAAAATTCGTTTTGTGCATTACAGCAAGTTATTGCAGCGTGGCTGCAAGAAGAAACAGACTGCAGGTAAGTCCGAAAGGTAGCCGGGTGAAGCGGTATGTAATCCTTTCGTCAGTTGTAATATAATTTCCTTGTTGATCTACGATTACTTCGTACCAAAAAAACCTCGTGAGATCTCTATCTTTCCTGTGAAGAACTAACTGTAGAAATGCTTGTTTGATATAGGCAATTAAGGCTACTTGATGTAGACGATATCTCAGTAATATTGAAAGAATGTCAGGAAGTAAATTAGGACCTATTTCTAAAGAGTCATTCAATGAACGTGCATTCTGTTCGTGCGACGAACCATCAAATACAATCCTCTATTTGATGACACCTAACTTTTCTTTCTTTAGTGCATGATGTGGCGGATAAAATGTGTCACTCAATTTCTGTCCAGAAGCGGTGACTTCCACATGTTTCTTCTTGATGTGTTCTATCATTTGCACCTCGTAAATTAGTTTCAGTTTCTTGTCCTTCGTAAATTTTTTTCTCCAGTGAAGCAAATCTCTTCTCTGCTTGCTGAAGATTATTAGATAACATAACGTTGGGTTTTCTGGGGAAAGACACTACTCTTCCTTTGTCTTAGATGCAGTAGAATTTTGAGAAATCTTACAATTACGCCAATTCCTTCTGATTCAGAGTTGTTGTTTGATCTTCTGTGATTCCCACTGTTTCTAAATTCCAGAAACGTCGTAAAATATCGTCTGTTGTTGTCGCTGTCCCTAACTGATGTAGTTTGCAGTCACAAGGTTAGCCGTGGTACTTGATTTGCTTCCACTAAGAATCCAACCTAGAATGGAAGGTACCAGAACAACTGATGACGTTAGTCGAATCGGAGGGGAATCTTTAACGTTTTTCCAATAGTAATCTGCTCTGATAAGAATCTCGATGGGAAGATCATCTGTACCATCCCTTAGGTCCGCAAACTGAAGTTGGGTGAGCGGAAAATGAGTATGTGCTTTCAAACGCAGTCACAGACGTCTTGTAATTAGTCCATGTACCCTGGAGTGTGAATTCTACGACTCTACGATGCGTTGAAGTTGCGGATGGCATTTCAAAGGCGTTGACAGATAGAACATGATGTTCTATAGTTCTTCAACCTAGCTCATCAATCAGGAACTTGGAGATGAAGCTTGATTGACTATCGCTATCCAGAACGCAGCGAGTAAGTTTGCTTAATCGTTCGGGTCCACTGACCCAAACTCGAGCTGTCTGAAGTTAAGTAAAACCTGCTGAACTTACGTCGATTCTCCTTGCAGATGTAGAGCTAATTTGCTGAGTAGATGAAGAAGAGGCAGCAATGTCAGTACAGATAGCTTTGCGATGACTTCTCTTGCACTTAGAACACGAGACCTTGCCCTTCTTACTGCAATTTCTAGCGTTATGACCTCGGTTTAGACATATAAAACAGCGATTATCTTGCTTTAGTTTACCGATACGTTGTTGGCTGTCAGTTACTATGTTGCAGTCTTGGGCCCAATGAGAGCGAGCTTTGCAAAATACGCAATATGGTTGTACCGGTACTTCTCGTTTAGGCTTACGCGGATAATTCGCTTGCTTGGAATTTATATGAAGCGCTGTTGCAGTGGGCGTGAAGCTAGGAGATGACTGATATTCTGTACGAATCTTTTGTGCAGTGAGAGCACCACGAACTTCTTCTTCCAAAACGTTAAGTGGTTTCAGTACATCTCCTTCCGCTACTACGGTACTTCTAGCATGAATGACCCATTTCTGGCACATTTCAGCTAAATGCACAAACAGTTTTCGGAGTGAGAATTTTACCGTATGCCACGACGTCTTCTCCTAAGGCACGGAGTGCTTGAATACGACGGTTACATTCCAGGAATGTACTATTCAGCGTTTCAGGTGTCGCTGACTGTACAGGCTTTAGCGCATCCAAATAATCGAGGTGCGCCTGTATAATGCGATTGCTATCTCCGTATCTATTCAATAAAATTTTCTTTGTTTCTTCATACGTGTTAGCCGTTATAGGTATTCCATCTACTAGCAACTTCGGTTCGCCTGACAGATACCCTCGTAGGAAAACATGTTTGTTTACTGTAGAAAGGGATGGGTCTTTATCAATGGTCGATTCAAATTGTTCCAGAAGAGAGACCACATTTCGATATCTCCACAAAATGACTCCAGCTTAATTGCTGGTAGCTTGACAGAGTGGAATACAGTTGGTTGTGTGACCACTGGTGGTGACGTGATATTCATCTGCGGCATTGTGGCTGAAAGATTGTAATCAATTGCTCTTGTAGCCTTCTGTATAGCGCATTTGACTTGGTCTATATATTCCTCACAGCTCAGCACATCTGCATTGTATTCATCGTCAGAGAGAAAGTTATGAATAGCGTCATCTAATGAAACGAGCTTCTCTAGAGTTTCTTGAAGACGTTCCCTGTAATGTTCAAAATCATCAAACGGGCTTTCTATGGTAAGAGCATCAACAGCCGCACAAAACCGCGTAGCATTAGTCCTCTCCCTAGTTCGCATTCTTTTGAAGTTTGCTAACTGTATCTCTGATTCGTCCTGCATTATGTCTTACTAAAGACGGCTGTTGTAAGATTGTTTACGATTGCGCTTGTGAATAGCTTAAACGTTTAACAAGCAGCGTATGCGCAAACGTAAGTGAACTAAAACCTTTTAACAAAACTAGCTACTCTGAGTGCAAGTTTCAGGCTTGCAATACAAAGCCGCAAAAAATGTTTTGAAGCAACCAGTTCATGCGATCATGTCATATTGTGATGCGGTCCGACGTCGTCTCTTGTTTCCTACAGCGTGAAGTAAGCCGTTAATTGTTGAACCCGGGTTTCGGCACCAAAATGTTACGGGCGCACAACACCGTGATTCCAATACAACATTAATTTATTTCTCTCCAAGGAACGTACATCTTGGAATATTAATTCAAGGATAATTAATATTTCCAGAGTGTCTATAATTACAAATATCAACCCGCAACATATACTATTATCAAGTGTCGCTGATTGATTTCTGTTATTTCAGCTGACTTCTGGAAATTTGTTGTCAGTTCCTTCCATGTAGTTTATTTTCCTATGAACTTTAAATTTTAGTGCATGAAAGGATCCACCGACTTAAGTTGTATTTTCATTTGATGGCCTGTAGATACTGAAACTGTAAAGGTCTTGATTGATTTCAGTAACTTACAGCAGATTTCGCTTTATCGTGAAGCATTCCAACATTGTCACACAATATAGGCTTCTGACACATGCGAGCAAATCAGAAATGGCTTAGACCCTTCAGTTTTCAAAAACATAGCACAAAACTGTATAGATCAAAAATAATGTTAAAAAGTTAATTCTGGATTATGCTCTGTCTGTACCAGGTTTTTTTTCGCAGGTATTGTTCATGTGGTTTTAGCGGAGGCGCCATAATAAATTATATCAAGCCTCCCGTTCTTAACCTATTGCCACTGACTCGATTAATCTTATTTATATGCTAAACAAATGCTTATGACAAGAACGATTGTCTTAAGAGTGGAGTATCACTGAACTTGCACATTACATTAAACATATAACGTAGTACACAAAACAAAGTAGACAAATGAAGACCACAGGTGACAAAGGGCATACATTTTTATGTCACAGTAATTCTATGCTCGATTCGAGCAGATTAAAGTCTGTATATTACATTGCACAAACCCTGTTTTAAAGTGCTTCTACAGAGGATATGTTCCAACATCTATTTGGGAAAAACAGACCAGTTCTAAATGTCGTACTGCGCCACACTGACAATATGAACTGAAATATTCCGAACTAAACCTATTCTAGACAGATATCTGTTTTATTCTCCAAGCCTGTTCTGACGTTAAAACATGTGCTTAGCGTTATTGTGTGTGTTATTGGCTTAGTAGCAATGTGTTGGTTGGTGGATTTTTGTAACTGGCGAGTCTGAAAGTTATCTTATCTCTGACCGGCGAAAATGATGACACACCTGTATCTAAAAATTGTGCCGAATCAACTTAAGCGACATGAGGGGTTAAAGAAAGCAGACAAGAGGTCAGAGCGCTATCATATATGCAACGTGTGCTATATAGCGGCAGAATGAAGTGTTTTGATAATATTCAAGTGCCATAAAGATAAAAAGTTTAGCTTCATAATTGTTTGGGGGTAAACAAAGCATGTGGCTGAGTCATGTTGTCGCTTTCTAAGAAGTTATCAGATGATAGCCGGAAAAGAAATGAGGCAAAATCTCCAGAAAAAATGTTTAGCGTATATGGTAAGAGTTTTGAATGGATTTAGCATAGAAAATACACTGGTGTCCAGAATTAAATCAAGAAATTGCTATTTCCCCGTCTTGTGTCTAAACCACGGAATAATCGCACAAACTCTCAACAGACGTCCGTGTAATCGTGTTCTGCACGGATGGTGGCAATTCGGTCAACGGACAACCACGCCAACCATGAGGTCAGTGCACCTATCAAACGGGATAGTGTGTGCCGGGTAGTCCCACATCCACAATCGCTGTGTATACAGTCACAGACGGGGCGTTATGGCATAAAGAAGACGGCTACCAGACTGCGCGGTGGAGGGCCATAAGAAGCATGGAAGCAGGAGAGACTAATGTGGCCCGATTGGTTAAAGTGAATCGTTCTGTTGTTCTCTAATGTGACGACAATTTATAGATACCGAAACAGTATTCCGAAGATCAGGGCAAGGCCGCCCATGTGTCACATCAGAAGGTGAGGAGTGCTACTTGGCTATAAGGGTACGACGGAATCGTCTTACTACTGCACAGTAGCTGCCATTTGACCTCGCAGCGTCCGCTCGGCGTGGTGTATCCAGACAAACGGTGACAGAAGGCTTCGACTGAGTGGACTTTTTTGTCGGAGACCTGCTGTATGTGTGTCTTTGATGTGTCTTCACAGAAGGGAACTTCTAGAGTGGTCAGCGTACCAGCCGAACGTCGAACAATGTTATTTTTACAGATGAGTCCCGATTTGGTCTGGAGAGCGATTCTCCAACCATTCGTATCTGGAAGAAAAGTGGAACACGATTTCGGGACGCAAGCATTGTGGAAAGAGACCAATATCGAGGAGCATCCCTAATGGTGTGGGCAGGGACTATGTGGACCATTCGAACAACTCTTTCTGAAATTCTATGGGTGAATGAGCAAGATTTAACTGCTGGTAGGTATCGTGACGAGATCTAGGGATCTCATGTGCAGTTGGTGCTAGGTGGTGTGGGGTCAGACTTCGTATTGATGGACGACAATGCTCGACCCCTTAGAGAATGGGTGGGCGATGTTTTCTTGTAAACAGAAAATGTTGCACGCTTGGCGTGGCCTTCTCCCTCTCCCGACTTCAACCCCATAGAACATGTCTGGAATACACTAGGGAGACAGGTTGCATCACACCTGCGTTTCCAACCACTCCCCACGACTTGCGAGCGGCACTGCAGGAAGAATGAGCGGTACTGCCTCAACATAAGATCGATGACTCCGTTCACACCACGCCCCTTCATTGTGAGGCAGTATTGCTGCCAGAGGTGGTCACACCTCATACTGAGCACATTAACCAGCGGTCGGAATATGTGTGAAAATCCTTGAAGTTGGATAAAACGAATTAAATATAGGTCTACCGTTATATACACAACAGTTGTTTATGTTAAGCATTCTTTACACTGTTTCTACTTTACTGTCACTCTTTATTCTGTTTCGTGGTGTCCGAAATTAAAGCAATAAACTGAAATTATGCAATTTGCTTTTGAAACTTGCAAAATTTCCGTTGTTGCTTTAATTTTGGACCCCAGTGTATTTTTATTTGAGGACGGGGAGAAAATATAAGTTATTCATGTTTCTGCGGATTAACAGTACGTCTTTTGACTAACCAATTTCTTGGTTTATGAGGAGTTCATCATACGCCCTTTTTCACGCTGTTTTTGTATTTTAAGAACATGCTTCAGTAGAAGCTAAGGGTGTTCAACTAGTCTCTGAAGTATGTATTACAAAAAATGGAAGAAGATTTCTGGAACAGAATACTGGAGTAGGAATCACTGCGTTTCTCCTGTAACATTTATTCACATGGATGTATCTTCGTTCTTCCTTGTGATCCTTAAAGGAAAAGTAAACAGAATTTTAGGAAGAACGAAAAATTTTTCTTCAGCGGTAAATTATCTGAGAAGTTTGACTAGATTAGTCCCTACTAAGGAGCTGTTAATGACGTGTGGCACAGTTAATTCATTAAATCGGCGACAGAGTTGGTCCCCTGATCCGAAACTATGGTATCAGGTAACCGAAACTTCAAAATGCAATTATTTAAGAACACCTGCGGGTGGTAACAACCTGTTACTCTGGCATCGGCGCCATTGCCAGGAATTGAGGGAAACTGTTGTTGATTAGAGAACATACCTATTCTCTTTCGATGTTTTATTACATGGCATGAGGACATCCTGCCCCAACATAAAAATCAGACTGAACGCCTCTGGTAAACTTAGCAGTGACACAATCTCAGGTGCATTTTGGCTCTTTGCGCACATGGCACACTATCCCTAACACGCAGCTTCATGTCACACTTCCTCCAGCAAAAGTGCTCTTCTGCATGTCTATCTGTCGCACCTCACAACGTGCGGTCATGAGCTTGCTGCAAAATTTCCTCCTGGAAAACTGCTACAGCCACCATATTTGGTCCACACCATGTCGTTCTACAAAACAAACCCAAGCAAATACCAAAAATGGCTTCAATTCAGCATACGTTATCCATTACCTGTGTCTGCTGTCATTCTTCCATTCTCCTCCATACTGTCCTCAACAGCGCTACTCCATGACTTAGCGCAGCTACATTTAGATGTCAGCTCCCTAACTTATGATTACATCATACAAGAATTCACTAAGCTTCGGTGCTAACCGAGGAAATCTACTATATGGACTATGAAACCGAGCAACCATTTCAATGAGGCACATTCTGTCACCACCTTAAACTTCCTACCGTGCAACACTTGATTTTAAGGCAATAGTTCTTAAATTTTTCAAACGCCACTGGACATTTCTGTGACTAATGGAATTTCGTCTCCTTTTCAGTAACTAGTTGAAGGGTTCTCATGAACCATCCGTAATAACTACAAAGACCGACGAATAACTGTACTTGCTTGGTTGCTCATGGTGTCGGAGCATTTAGAATTCCGTCTGTATGATGAGCATCGATCTGAATACACCGTTCACTAACCACGTGACCCATACAGCTTTCCTGAGTTTGCACCAAATGACTCTTGTCCATACCTAATGACAAAGATACCGACTGCCGTCTACTAAAGACATCCAAATGTCTCATATGCTTTGGTAAATCCTTAAAAAAGACAATTATGTCACCCAGATACAACATACAAGTTTTGGGATTTAATCCTCTCAATATCCATTTAACAACTGATGAGTAGTTCCCGGTGTATTCTTTAGTCCAAAGGACAGGCGCTTTAATGAAACTGGCCACCCAGGACCGTAAATGCTGTTTCCTACCTATCCTCACGATCCACTCCCAATTGATGGCACTTGCTCCTGAGATCCATAGTTTGTAAAGAACCGAAATTGAACCAGATTATCGAAAATATCTGCGTTGTTAGGAACTGGATAAGCATCCAAAATTGTTGATTCATTTAGATATATGTGGTCACAGCAAAATCTGTATTTCTTTGTTCAGTCCACAGTTTTCTTCAACACAATCTCTATATTCACGTTCGAGGAACGCCCACTCAGTTCTGTGACCCCATCTCATAGTTGTTGCTCAATAAACTCTTCTATTAATGGTTTCACTTGCCTTGCTATACAGTAAGGCTTCCAATAAACTGGTGTGCTATGCCCTGTCTGTATACGATGTGTCATCAAGGTTGCTAGTAACTTCTCGTCTTTACATAATAAACCATTAAACGTCAACAATTTTTCTACAGCCCTTCTACTACTGCCCTTCAAGTGACTTACTTTCCGTCATAACACCTCCATGTCGACGGTTTGCTTGTGGAATTCCTCTTGATTTCCCCTTTTAAATTCCCCATCTTCAAGACTTCCATAGCCGTTCTTATTGCACCCTTTCACAGAGTCACTTCCTCTTTGCCTAAGTTATCCACACTAGCTGGATTTAGGGCTCCCTTATTTATACTCCTTTTCCTACGCCGCTGACATAGTCCCTCTGAGCCGCGGGGGGTAGCCGAGCGGTCTAGGTCGCCTTGTCACGGTCCGCGCGGATCGCCCCGTCGGAAGTTCGAGTCCTCCCTCGGGCATGGATGTGTTTCTTGTCCTTAGGGTAAGTTTAAGTTAGATTAAGTAGTGCCTAAGCTTTGGGACCGACGACCTTAGCTGTTTGGTCCCATAAGACCTTACCAAAAATTTCCAATTTTCTACCCCTCTGGAGTGGGTGAGTGAAGTGTTCTTTTACGATCATAACGTCAGCTTCTTCGTCCCTGGTTCAGACTCAACATTCTGGTTGCTAGGATCTGTTGCAACTACAAGTGCTGTTGCAACTGCCACGTACGGTATTTTTAGAGCATGTCTTTGCCCTGTGTTACACTTGATTACGTCACATCGGTCGCCACATTTGCTTACATTTCCTATCAGTTTATGTGTCCTTGCCTGAAACTGGTGCCCCAAACCTTCCTAACAGAATCTTTTGCTTAATAATAATATTTCCAGTGCCCATTTCCAGTGCCCACTACCCGACCTGCCTTCTGGTCCTAAGACATCTATGAATCGTGAATTTCCTTTCAAAACATTTTCTTAAGAATTTACTTTACTTACTAAAGATTCATCAAAAACATTAACACATTTTATCACACTATGTGAGCGTGGAAGTAGTTGCCAGTGGGTAACTGATGAAAACAAATTAAATTTATTTCAACAAACGGAAATTTTATTCCTAAAAAGCCTTGAAAAAAAAAACAGATTTAAAATTATAATCAGAAAGGACCCTCAAAATATCAAGCTACAATTTTATTCAGAGGCAGAGAGAACAAATATCGACAGTATGAGCTTTCGGGCTGAGAACCTTGCCGCTGGTTTTGAAATGGCCGTAGTCACGACCGCTCACAACCTTTGAAAGACTACACTGGTGCAAATCTGCAACACACCAGATTACTTTAAACCAAAAATTTTAACAACTCACACAAGCACATAAACTATGCACCCCGTAGGAGGGATGGAAATGGTACAAAACACGAACATTAATTTAACTTGCCACCGAAGGTGCAACCTGATTAAAAAAAAAAAAAACTCTTACGGTGGAAGGGTGGCAGCTTTATACTAAAATGACCACTTAAATAAAAACCCATGAAATGCAGTCTTACACAAAATATACAAACATGCTCTACATTACACATATACCGCCTCTCAAGATGATAGGCAAGATCAAAACATATTTCCGGAATTCGGCCGTTACACTTCAAGCAATAAACTCGTTAACATCGAATCCGACGAACATGACAGCGGCAGCTATTAACGTACGGCAGGTTGACAGGGAGATTACTGAACAATCCGAACCGCAGGATGCTCCAACCCGCCCCTACTCCACAAGGGAAAAACGGATCATCCATTCATAAATAACCACCTTTCCGCGGATGGGCAAACGGAGAAGAATGGTGGGATGACACCAAAACAAAGCTGCCGGTGACCTCACCAAGAAAACAACTAGAATTTAACAAGTAAATGAAACAACATATCTCCAATCACTTAACTTCTAATAAACTGCGACTTCTGGTGAAGACCTGGTGCAGCACCCCCAACGCTCTCTCGAACCGTCCGCTGCCAGCCGCTTCAACGGACGCAGGAAGGCTCGCCGATCTCCCGTCTCACGGCGCCGCAGCTCGCACCGGCCAGCCCGATGTCGTGGGTTGCCTCCTGTTGCTCTCGTGTCGACCGCGAAGCCACTACCGCTCGCTATACGGCGCGGCCCACTAGACTCACGTGGCGACCTCACATGTGCCGACGCTCAAGACGGACAAGTCATCTTGTGTCTCAGTGCGCGACAGGCCGACCGATCGATCCAACCACCGAGCAACTCGAGCAGACTGGCGGCCTAACGTGCAGACTCAGATGCAGGAACTCAGTCCCGACCGGGCGACCACTAGCTGAGTCCTGTTACTGGTGGAGTGGCAAGACTCTCATTTGCCGGCTTTAAAGTTTGATCCAAACGACAGACATACTAGCACTCTGACGACAGAGAGACACTAACTGCCGCACAAATGCAAACGAGAGACAGACCATCAACTGGTGACGCGAGAATGACCCAGACTCACTCCGACTGACCAACCGCCACTCGCAAGCTCATAGCGCCCCTTAAATGCACGTGAACAGGCAACCTTTCCCACCAGAGGGAGACACCAAAGCTGCGATAGCCACAGCGGCGCCACTGCCCGAAACGGAGGGCGACTGCTTCACACAACGCGCTGCGGCGCGATCTTCAAAACAGCAATTTTTTCCACGGCTCAATATACCTTCCGGAAAAGTGTTAAAGAATTCCCCATATCCATGCCTATAGTTATTTGTGGCGCAACACAACGTATTGTATCATTATCGGGAGGGCCTTTAAACCAGCTCGAGAATTTGAAGATCTAACGCACCAATTGCACAGAATTTGGCAAAATAACTCGCAGGAGGACATCTAGCAAAGCTCTCAATCAGTGCCAAGTTGAATAGCTGCTTTTGTATGGACCAGATGGGGAGTTATTGCCTTGCTCAATTGGTGAAGCTCATTCTTTCGAATAAATACTCCTATTTTTTGGAAACTTGAATCATTTGTTTGCCTGTGAATGTACATGACATCTACCGATATCCGTCCCACGGGACATTCCTTCGTGGTGCGCCGTTTTTAGAGTGCACCTTGATACTGCAAGACACCAACTTAACACAATGCGGACGAATTCAGAGTTTACTCATATTTCGAAAGTCACTCTTTGCGGACGTATTGCGAGAGAATTCTTTACTACACGCTGCCAGTGGTGTTCTTAGTGTTAGGTGTTTACAGCTGTAGGGAACGTAGGAAAAGTGATCGCCTTCGAGTATCTTTTGGTTATTTAGTTTTGTGAGTGTAGTTTGATATTTCAAATAGTTACCATTTACGTCTTTACGTTCCTCCTGCTTTTAGAGTATCCTATTCAGAAATAGGGAGAAAGTATAATGAGTCTGAAAATACTGTTCATTGGAGGTTTTTGCCGGTGCGTATTCAGATGTTTCTAGCGAGAATGAAGACACGAATGACTGGGTAAAGGCAAGAGTTTATGGCCCTGAGTCCGATTCCAGTGGTAGTGAGCGTTTTAAACATCTGAAGAAGCTTAAGATGGCAATGCTTTGAAGTCCAATCGTCTGAATTTCATCCTGGGGTAATTACATTCCCAACGCAACGTGACTCTGTACATCTGGATTATCCTTATGTTTGGTGAAGCGTTTTCTTAATTGTTTTGCTAGGAGGTGCGCACCTACCACCATCAAACCTCAGTTAAACGTAAAAAGTCGCTTAAAGCATTCGTGTAGTCTCTTGTTATTTAATTCTACTAGTGGGAGATACAAGAAAAGATATATGGAAAGAAATTCGCCAACAAACCCTCTAGACCTACACTAACGATGTCACAGACCGTGAGGCGCAATAAATTTGAACAGACTTTGACATTCCAACACTTCAATGACAACATAAAATTGAACAATAGCTTTGGTAGACTCTTCACATTTCCACTTATGCGGGATTGTGCTTCGATAAATTCAGGACACTTTACAAGCCAAAGAAATCGTTTGATTTGGACGACATGCTACGTCTGAGGAGAGGACGCTTTTTCGAACGTAAAACCGTGCAAAGGTTACAACGTGTGAGTTATTTGTCAGGATGGTGTGCGAGAGTAACACAGGCTATATCTTAAGTATGAGAATTTACGCTAGCGAAGGAAAGTACGAGTAGTTACAAGAATCTCTTTTCTCAGTTCCTTGCACTTATCCTTGTTCGTGGTACCATATCTACCAGGGCAATTTTTATAACAGCACCTCCACTGTAGAGTTACTACTGAAAGAGAAAACCAGAGTCTGGAACACAGTTATGGTGAACAGAAATTCACCGCAAACTCTGAAAGCCAAAGATCAAGATTGAAGATAGCTAATATACTTTTTTGTAGGAAAGGTGACGTTCTTCTTCTCGTATGGAAAGAATAGCGGGGTGTCAGAATGATATCATAATTCGTGGCGCATCTATCTAAAATACTGTGACAAAAAACCATCATATATTGAACCCTTTGTGTGTAAATGAATACATTATCCACATGAAAGAAGTTGATCGTGCGGATAAGTATCTTTCATACTGCACTATTCTAAGTAAATCAATGGAAGCGGCAAAACAAGACGTTCTTTCTCTAATAAACTTTGGACTTTTCATTCGTTTAGAGTTTTCAGAGACGTATATACACAGATAAAGTAAGTATAAATTATTTTCCCTTTCCGTTTTGAAATACTGATCAGTGGCTATTATAACGAAGGCTCCCCAGACCCAAAGAAACATATTCTCAGCCCATACCCTAGTGGAATAACGTAAAGATTCAACTGGTCGTCTGTCAGATGACATGATATGAACATATGCCCATTTCAGACAACAGAAAGAAAAATTTCCTAACACATCCTGTAGAGTTTGTGCTGCCAGCGGGGAAAAAGATGAAGCAAGGTATATTTGCTAATTTAGGGCGGTTACGCTTCACATGGAGACATGTTTTACTCTGTAATAAAAAAGTATTAGGTACTTTTGTTTACGTATAGGCACTACGCTAAATAGAGTACATGAAATAATAAAAACTGTGAAGATAAGGTCTCCTCGATAAATCAAACTCAGTGACAAGGTTTGCGAATTTTCTGTGTGTCTCTGTGGAGTGCTAACTGGACATTAGCAACACTAAATACTACAACATATGAACAGATCAACAAATGGGCACTGCAGAGTTGTATTTGTGTGATATAATACATTTAATGTTGTGAACACTAATATGGTTGATTACTATGATTATATTTAAATGTAGTTTAAAATTACGTTACGAATGTAGCTTATAAGAACTGATAGTTTTCTGCTGGCGTGCATGAAAAATCGTTGTTTCGTAATGCAAGGAAACGTTTCAAGTTCAAGCACCGACACTACCCTAAGTTGGAACTAACATATCCCGTCCTTAATGTGTAAAGGAAGTTTGTGTCATTTACATTCACTGACATTTTTAAGTCGTCACTATTTTAGTTTTTTTTTTTTTTGCCACCTTGTCGTCGACAGGCTGTACATGTCTGATGCGTTATGTGTGGGTCAATAAAGTTGAATTACTTTTAAAAATACACGTAAGTTGATGGGCGCTAATGATGCATTATTACGTGTGCGTTAAAAATAATGCATAATAATGCGCACACAATCAGTGTAATTTTTTAAACCACGTTTTTAACAGGTTCTGGTAATTTAATACGAGTCTTACACAATGGGTAGCAGAAAATATTTAAAAAAATTAAGTATTTTCCGTTGTGAAAGGTGTCTGAATGTAGCAAATTTTCCCAAAACTCGACATCTCCATATTTCAAGATTTCAGACAAGTTAATGAATCCTTTTTTTCTACTGCTTGGTTCAAGCTTAGAACACAAAATTTAAAACTTAAATTCAATAGCCTTTACACTCGAATGTGTTCATTGTCGGACAACAACACAACATTCTATAAAGTAAACCAGGTGTTTGCTAAGTGACTTTTCGAAAACAGTCCATATTGTCCGGCACAATTCCCTATAATCTTCAGCTACTGTTTAGCTACAAAATTAGTAGCTGTTTTTCTTGTTGGCATATCATTATTAAGATTCACAATACTCAGAAACAGTCCAGGAGGTAAAAAGTGAAAGACAAAGCCGGAGTCGTGAACGTCAAAAGGGTAAGAAGTACACAATTGCACCCTCAGATGAAGATCTGCATGTAGACTTAAACCATACGGAAACAAAAAAGGAAACAGTATGCAAAGCATGATTTTTGTGTTTGAGTTATCTTTTTCAGTTTAGAAACAGCCTTTGGTAAATAAGACAAAGGTCGAAGAGGATTACCCTCACTATGATACATGATCTTGCCTAAAAGATCCAGAGCAAAGGAAGTCGATAACAGTAAACCAAAATATGTGTCAGCCCCATACAACATAAAAGAATAAGGCCGAGAGATTTCCTCAACAATCAGTAAAGGCACAGGTGACTATGATTTTGTTTTTAGCCCAAACAGGAAGTTAATAGAATGAAAATGATTGCGTAAGAGGCAATATTTACTTCACGTACATTTTTCCATGAGTGACTGGAGGCAGAGTCTGACCATTGTCAAAGATATGAGCTGGAGGTTGCAGTATTAAGATGATGCAAGATGGACCAGCGCGCAAGCTGCAGGCACTGGACAAAGAGCAGGCACGGCACATTACGGAGAAAGAAGTTAAGTATAAATGAAGATCTTCTCATTGCTCTCGAAATAAAATTAAGCGGTCATATCTTGCACCACACTTAAATCTTAAACAAAAGTACATGACAGGTACAATGCTTCTCTAGTGAAACAAAGGTTGTTAGGCTGCTCTGTTTTGAAGTATTAGAGGTATTCTACAAATGTTTCAAGCTGAACTTTGAAAATTCTCACACATAATCCTCATACAGATATTTGTTGATCTTGTCCACACACTGCCATAGAGCTAAGGTAATGTGAACATTTGATATTAAATACTAATATGAGAACCGGTTATAAGTTGCACAAAATAAGGGCAAAAATTATTTTCTGTTGTAAATGAAAATAAAGACAGTACTCTTTTTTTCGACTTCCAGAAGAATCATTTATTACCCAAATTGTCAATTGGAGAAGTGTTTTACTTGAGGCAAGTCTGTTTCTACAACCGAACAACCTTAAAATTTTCACGAGAGAAAGCACAAGAAGTAATTAGCTACACATGTATTGAAATTGGCGCAGAAAGCTGGCAAATGAAATTCCATTTCCTATAATAGACTATTTGAATTACTTAGAGCGTGATCTAGTTAAAGAAGGTGCAGAAAATCTTAATACCGTAATTTCTTATTGCTGTGACTCCCAAGACAAAAACTTCACAATGCTTGTAAGTTGCAAACGGAAGCTTAAATGTACCTAAAGGACTGTATCATCATTTTCCAGTACATGGGCATAGTTTAAAGGTGAGGGTACAGCGTGGTACAACTACGATATGACAGGGTTTTTGGCTTTATTGAAAAAGATATAAGAAAACATAAAACCCTCACTCTCCCCAGAGTGGACTACGACCTTTTTGGAAATTTTGTAGTTTAAAGGTTAGGGTACAGCGTGGTACAGCTACGATATGAAATCGGTTTCCCAATGTATAATAAATACCAAATTGCCTTATAAGGAATTTGAGGTTCGTTGGTTTGGTGGAGGGGACCAAACAGCGAGGTCATAGGTTCCATTGGATGTGGGAAGGATGAGGAAGAAAGACGGCTGTGCACTTTCAATCCAGCCATTTTCCTGAAGCTATGTAGGTAAATCACGGAAAACCTAAGCCAGAAGGGCCTGGACGCGGGTTTGAACCATCGTCTTTCCGAATCAGATTCCAGTCTGCTAACTACCGCACCACGTCGGTCAATGACATTTGACGCAAGAGTAATGGATTGTGTAATAAGACCTAAGACCTGAACGCAATGTCTTTTTCTAAATACCTACTTTCCATCACCGATAGATGTTGAAACTTGGAAAGAAAAGCGATTTAATAATGTTTGAGACACCTCAGCTTCCATCCGTGAATTACGTAAGCATAAATAATACAAGCAACATAAAGAAGTTGATGCCTGATTCTGAAACTGGTTGAGAGTTAAGTATAGGATTCCGTTCAGAAGTTGGGATTCTGATTCAACTGAAGACGAAATTCTATATTACATTAAACAGGACTGTGTTTCTTTATTGTTTTGGGTTTCACAAGGCATTAAACCTCAACATTGTATTTAAGTATGTACTATTGTTTTACCTGTTATTTAATAGTATCTCTGTGAGTCTCATAATAGCTCTAAGATATGAGACAAAGATCTTGCTGTTGTTGATACTTCTGTTCATGTGTTAACTTACAAGAGAAATAAAATGTTATTAATACATGGAACCCTCGATACTCTCGTAGGTGACACTCGTCATCCATATGATTTTACTGCTTTGTTTTGGCTGACTAGACTGGACTGAGTTCCCGCCATTCTCAGTACCTTTCCTTTAACTTTCCATCTGTTAGCTTCAGCCACCCTCGGCTTTCGGTGACGCAAGACTGCGTTCTTTGTTAAACATTATTATAGCTTGAAGGACGCTGGTCATCCAAGTGAGCACTGTTGCTACAATCTGAAACAAAATGTTTGTTACTTTAATGCTTTCCTAGACTGAATCCAACTCATTTGCGCTAGTTGTAGAAAACGAATTATAGTTAATTTCCTTTCTATCTAGCGTACTTCCCTGCAAAAAGCAAACAATCTCCATACTTTTAATTTGTAGAATATATGTCAAAGGTAAAAGAAACTAGGAGGCAGTGTAGCAGAGACCCTGAGATGAGTGAGGAAGATCCCGAGAGTGATATTGCTGACTCACAGAATGAATGCCGTGTGCATAAAAATATTCATGGCTTGGGAACTGAAAAAAAGTGTCAGAAAATGATGAATATGAAACAGAGGAAGAAGTAATCCAAAATGACGTATTACCCTTAGGAAGATATGGAATAGCTATATGAAGAAAAAGTAAGTTAGAACAAGAACTTGTAAAACTGTTACGCATTAATCTAGATCCAAAAATGTACTTGTATAACAAGCACAATAATATTGTTAAGTTATTTTTTTATGGAAAGATAATGCCCATTATTGCCAACTGCACTAATATTTAAATAACTGAAATTAATGATATATTTTCTAGGAAAAGGAAAGCTAAAGAGACAGGTGATACAGAGATCAGAGCTTTCATTGGTATGTAATATCTGTGTGGATCTCTGAGACATTCTAGAGACACTTTATTAAGGTTATGCGATAAATAGAAGGGAAATGGATTCATGCTACTTATACATGAGTGAAAACCGATTCACGCTGCACTTGGGATGTCTGAGGTTTGACGCTGTCGTCGACAGAATTTGTCGCACAATGGCACGATGACTGCCATCAGAAAGGTATTGGAGCTATTTACGAACAAGAAAATGGTTCAAATGGCTCTGAGCACTATGAGACCTAACATCTGAGGTCATCAGTCCCCTAGACTTAGAACTAGTTAAAACTAACTAACCGAAGGGCATCACACACATCCATGCACGAGGCAGCATTCGAATCGGCGACCGTAGCAGCAGCGCGGTTCCGGACTCAAGCGCCTAGAACCGCTCGGTCACAGATGCCGGCATTTATGACACGTTTCCAAAAATATTTATCACCTTTTGTATATTTTACTGTATGTGTGAATTAAGTGTATTACATATTTGTGCACTGAGTGCGTTAGATTTAAATAAAACACACCTCATCTCATTCATATACACCGTTCTAGGTGTCCAAATGCACTGTTTCTATCGTGGACGACAAGTGTCATCCACGCGGATGACTGTTAGAAATAATAGCACAAGGAATGGAGAGTTGACGTCTTCTTGTGATATTGTCTACAAAATTTAATTACGAGGCCAATGACTTTCTTTGCTTAGAATGTATATTCATAATACCTAGTTTAATAACGCTACGAAATACCATGCATCAAGAAGTGGATATGTATCTTCTCTAATGACCATCAATTGTTCTTTCAGAAATATCTATCTACACAGAAAAGTGTGAGGTGATCCGCATGAGTTCCAAAAGAAATCCGTTGGAATTCGAATATTCGATAAATAGTACAAATCTCAAGGCTGTCAATTCAACTAAGCCTGGGTGTTAAAATTACGAACAACTTCAGTTGGAAAGACCACATAGATAATATTGTGGGGAAGGCGAGGCAAAGGTTGCGTTTCATTGGCAGGACACTTATAAGATGCAACAAGTCCACTAAAGAGACAGCTTACACTACACTCGTTCGTCCTATGTTAGAATATTGCTGCGCGGTGTGGGATCCTTACCAGGTGGGATTGATGGAGGACATCGAAAGGATGCAAAAAAGGGCAGCTCGTTTTATATTATCACGTAATAGGGGAGAGAGTGTGGCAGATATGATATGCGAGTTGGGATGGAAGTCATTAAAGCAAAGACGTCTTTCGTCGCGGCGAGATCTATTTACGAAATTTCAGTCACCAACTGTCTCTTCCGGATGCGAAAATATTTTATTGAGCCCAACCTACATAGGTAGGAATGATCATCAAAATAAAATAAGAGAAATCAGAGCTCGAACAGAAAGGCTTAGGTGTTCGTTTTTCCCGCGTGCTGTTCGGGAGTGGAATGGTAGAGAGATAGTATGATTGTGGTTCGATGAACCCTCTGCCAAGTACTTGAATTGCAGAGTAGTCAAATAGATGTAGATGTAGATAATTAGTATTAATTTATTCAGATTTTTTGCATCAACGATATTGAGTACCACTAAAATGTACCACTCCTGTTCAATTCAGAAAAAGGCGTTTGTTGATTTCTGTTAAAGCGTACATCAATTACTTTCGAAACTGCAGTCAGTGCCACTGGACGGCCCCTGGTAGTGCACGGCGCGGAACATGGGTTACACGTGCCGCATGGATAAACAAACAGCCTGTGGAAACGTGGCTGAATCGCCGTCAGCCGCCGCCAGCTTCCCGTTAGAGCGAAGCCCCGCGCGGCGTCAGATTGCGCTGGGGTGTGGACCGCCACGCGGCACGGAGGGTTGGAGGCCGGCGGCACGCGCACCCCGCGGCCACGTGTCAGCGCGCGCGGCCTCACGTGTCACCGCCTCGGGCCGCGCGATCCCTCTCGCCGCTCTGACCACCACGTGTCGCTCTGCGGTTAGGTGTTAATTTGCCGTGCACTGGGGCCGCCCGTGGCGCCTCTACAGCGACGGCTGCCGACTTTCGTTCCTGAGGGCCTTTAGCTCTGCTGCGTTTCTGGGTCAGCAAACTGAGAGGGGCCCGGTGTCCCTCGCTGACTTTCAGATTTGTGAGCAATTATCTGCTACCCATCACTTTTTACCGTGTTCCTGTTAGCTCCCTGTCCTGTCTTTCTTTTTAGTACAAAATTTGCCACAGATTTTAAAACAACTTCCCGATAAGCCAGAGAGCTGGAATTTTTAGCATAGCTCAGAAATGAATTACAATGCAATATTAAATCGCTTTCTTGTCGACTTTTTCGTTAGGGGCGAGGGTGGGAGTTAAAATGTTAGGTAATGCCTGATATCTCGGCTGCCCTGCAAGACTGGCATGTCTTGGGGATAATATTGGAATGCATTGCAGAGGGTATGCAAGCGAACGCGAAAGCCTGAGCAGAGAGAGTGAAGAAGAGGAGATAGAAGCGCTTTGTTGTCTGTCTGTTCGGTACAAATCTTGCACTTCATTTTAAACTAACTTCCAGATGTGCTAAAGACATGACATTTTACACACAGTTTAGAACTGGCTAATATAATATTAACTCCCTCTCCTGTCTGGTGAGTGGCGAAGGGTAGTTTGTGTACCACTGCAACTTTCCCGTTTTCCTGTTCCAGTTGTGACTGTTTAACAGGAAGTACGATTCCTGATAAACCTCCAAGTGAGCTTATATCTTTCTATCTTTTATCTTCACAGTCTTTTTCAACATTTACATGGAAGGATGCAATATATTAGTCGAGTCAGATGAAGACAAACTGAAATAAACCCGAAATTTAGCACATGTCTCTACTGCAATCGGATCAGAATGTTTGAAATCGATTTAAAAGTTTCATATCCAGACTAAAGCGCAGAAAATAGTTATTTAAATAAAATTCATTTTAAATAGTCACATTTTTCGATTAGACTATCAACTATAAAATAGTTTCTCCGAGCCCAATACAGATTCCTAAGCTCAGTCAGCTACCTCAGAAAATTTTTGGTTGTGGGTCTTTAATACTTGTAAGATTTAAATCGAAAAACGTGGGGCACATGCAGTACATAACTGATGCAAGAATAGTTCATCTACTGATTATCAGACTATTTACTAAGTGATGGATGAATGGTTCACCTCATTATTATTATTATTGTTATTATTATTCCATGCACCTTATGTTTTTCATTTTGAATCATACAAATGTTAAAAATAAATAATCAAAGAGTTGGAGGGCTATGTCTATGGAATTGGGAATCTGTATAGGGCAAGGAGAAATTAATTTATACCTTTTCAGTACGATCTAAAAAGGTGATTATTAAATTTCCTTATTTTTTAAATAATTATTTTACCTTCTTTATTGCTACTGCTCTAATTTCAGACATTTCACAGATTTTATCAACAGATAGATAAAGCAGTTATTATTTGCAGCTCTTCGCCATAGAACTTAACAGGTTTTGTATGAGTTCAATTAAACACTTAACTACCAATGTTACTGAACAGGTTAGAATTTGTACCTTCTCAATGTCAGTGTCCAGTACTTCGAGTGCTTAGCTGCCCTGCTATTCATTTGTCAGTGTCGGCAGTGTTCCAACAGAATTGTTATAGTTTGTAGCTCCTGAAAGCGCCACCGACATAGAAGTATTTACATTATTGTCTTGACACTCAAGGTTAACCGTGCTGATCTACTCATCCTGTTTGCGGTCTAATAAAGAGGGGGCCAAAGGAGGAGATGGTTTTTCACTAAAATAAAGTAGCCGAGACTGTATTGGACATGAGATTTAGTGAAGAGGCACTCAGTTCTCTTCTGATAGGCAGAGCAAGTACAGAAGTGATTGGTAATTATAGTCGTGTTTGGAACCCTGAAGTCTGCAAGAACACACGAAAGATTAAGGTATCTGACTTAGCTCTTCACCTATAAGCCTTTCCATTATGTTCCTAGATTATCCTTGCACTTGAAAAGAATTTTGAGCAATTACTCACTAGGTAATAACTATTCATACGTTAGTTGTAACAGGATTGAAAATAGTCAATAGAATGAGTTAAAAGATATTCGTGACTGTAAAACTGACAAGTATAATTATATGAAAAGTGTACTCTCACGTAGTACTTCACATCGTTCTTGCAAAACTGGCTGTGAAGATAAGCTATTAGTTTAGAATTTGGAGGTGAGGAAGCTTAAATGAAAAGCTTCATCACCTCCAAATTTTAAACTTAACGGGAGCTCGGGCCTTAAAACTACATTATGCGACCATTAGGACATCATCTCGAGCGAAAGCAAACGCAAAGAATGAAAATCACTAAAATGCGATTGAAAGTGGCAGAATCAACTGCCCATCTTGTTGTAGCAGGATCTCAATCGATTTGAGAGTATGGAGCTATTCTCGTTCCAAACGTCTTCACAATATATGTATATATATCTTCATAAAACAAAAGCCACTGCGAAAATAACAAAATAACAAATGGATGGTTCAAATATAAAATCGTCGATACATACATTTGGACGCAAGGCACACGTGGATTCATTGCTCCTTCTCTTTGAGAAGTTCTCACTGTATTCGACTACAGCACTGTTTATCTACATCTTTCCAATGGTGCTCTGTACGGCAACGCTGGTGGAACTTCTCATTCTGGTCGCCACATTCTCTTCACTATGAAGAGCAACGAAGATAGCCATTCCTCAACGAGATCGTCGAGGAGATTGTGGTATCGATAGCCACGATGCCGCTGCTTAGGTTGGCACTACGACAGACACCGACAACAGCGCCCTCTAGCCGGCGTTGGAGGGCTCTACGACCATCGCTACAGTCTCAGCCCATTTCATCAGGTGCAGACAGCCAGGACACTTCGCTTCAACTTCGCACCACATTGCAAGTTATGTAATATGTTTGAATATGTTATCCTCTAGTAAACGTGCCTTAACTGTATCTGCAGTACCGAGAGATTAGTACCTTTTCCTATTCCTGTTCCATACCTACACGCCACCTCCCACGCGGGATACAAAAAATATCAGCAATTTCCCTTAAAGAGACGACATCGTTGCCTATCTGCACCGCAGGAAGGTAGTAGCACTGTATAGAGGACACTGCTAATGTATCTGCACTTTTATCTTCTTGATAGCCACAATCTTTGACCTCGAATGTGACATTCACAAATGGTGAAGCATACGATAGGCCCACAGTAGCATTTTAGTAAGTTTTCCGACAGTCCCACTTTCCACTCAGGCATAAAAAAATCCATACGAAGTATCCCATACTGTCTCTCACTGCCAGGTGCTTGGGTTATACCTCTGTTGGTCTTGCTCCCCGGCGTGCACTGTCCATATGTGAGCCAGCTGTGTTGCTTCTTTGATCTTGGTGATGAGGTATTTCATCTAGTCACCATGAGTGCTGTCAGTTTCAAATGAGACTAGTGCATCTACTGGTCTAGCGATCGTGGAACAGAAAGACCGGAGTGCATCGTGTGGTGTCTTGCTTTGCGGTGTTGAATACGAATGTCGCGATGGATAGTACTCTGTCCCAATACTTCCGTTAGAACATCAAGACCGGTTCCATCAACGTGTTATTAACACGTTCTCTGAGACCAGTCGTTTGTGGGTGGTAGACAATTGTCATCTTGTGGATCATGTCACAATACTGGTCTCGACTGGAAAACCTTTCCACGATCAGAGATCATCGCACAGGTCTTCCATGCGTCAAAGTGATGTCTTCCACAAAAAATATTCTAATTCCTGGAGCTTCGGCAGCTGACACAGTGGGTGATTCAGTCCTTGCAAATTATTATCTATCCATTTACATTTGTTGGTACCGAGAACCTCCCCAATAAATCGATTCCAGTTGGGCGGGATGATACTGTTGCAGGCACAATTGGTAACAGTAGCCCTAGAGATCATTGTGGCACGTGCTTCACTCGCTCTCATTCTTTACAATGGCTTACATAGAATCTAGTACATTTGTGGACTCCTGGCCTGTCTGATTAAGTCTAATGTCTAGAAAAATCCTAAGTGATCAGAAGTTGGGGCAAGACACAGGGCGTTGACTTAAATCAATGGGGAAAGTTGAAAAACTGAGATGGACCGCGATTCGAACCTGGGTGTCCTGACTGCTAGGTCTCACTTAGCCATTTTAAATTCCTTTTGGTCTTAATTCATAGTGCTATCTGTTCTTTTGAACACATCTGAAATCACACCATATATATATATATATATATATATATATATATATATATATATATATATATATATATATATATATATATAAGAGAGAGAGAGAGAGAGAAGTTGGAGCATCATGGAAACACTTCACGATAGCCAGACGTTTGTGAGCTTGGATAGTGATCAATCATTGCCACCTGATCTGAACATAGTTCCTCTTACAAAAGTCTAGTTTATTAACTAGGAGTCATCATCATCAATGTTCTGAAAAAAGGCAGGTTTTCACATGGTAGTTCTCCAGGCTGTCCGGTCTTCTGCTATCCTCTTCAGGTCTGCATAACTTCCCTTTATGTCGTCTATCATCTTGTATCTCCTTCTTCCTCTCAGTCCTCTCCCACAAATCAATCCTTCCAAAGCATCAAATAGCAAGCACTCCCTTCTCAATGAATGTCCCAACCAGTTCTTTTTCCTTTCTCTTACAACCTTCAGCAGACATTTTCTGTTACCAACCCTTCCCAACACTTTTTCAATACTCACTCTTTCCATCCACCTTATTCTCTCCATTCTCCTCCACATCCACATCTCAAATGCTTCTAACATTTTTTCATCCTCTCGTCTCAGCGTCCATGTTTCTGCCCCATATAGTGCCACACTTCAGACAAAACATTTGCTAAGCCTTTTCCTTAGTTCTTTATCTAATTTTCCACCTAAGAGTCTCCTCTTTCTGTTGATTGCCTCCTTCGCTATGGCAATTCGAGGTTTCACCCCCTGGTGATATCTCAAGTCTTCAGTTATTGTGCTTCACTTACTTAGCTAATGGTAGAGTGTCCTATTTTAATATTAGACAGTCTGCGTCTTGTACTGATGCCCATACTCTTTGTTTTGGCTGTGTTTATTTGCATCCCATATTCCATACAAGCTTCATTCAGATCTTTGAGCATGTTATTCACTGTCCGTTCACTTTCTGCCACTAATACCATGTCATCACCAAATCTTATACATTCTATGCTCTTTCCAAAAATACATATTCCTCTTTTCCCATCTAAGCTTTTCGCAATAATCTCTTCAAGGTATACGTTAAACAACAGTGGGGAAAGGCCACAACCATGTCTAACACGTCGTCCAATCCTGCTTCATTCTAGTAGAGTAGAATACTCCTTTTATTGGTTCCTCATTATTCAAGGCTTCTGTTGCTTTCAGCAGTGATGTATATTCCCTCTTTTCAGCAACAATGTCTTTTAATGCAATGATGAGTGAAATTTAGTCCAGACTACTGTGTGTTGTCATATGACTCCTTGAAAGGCTGTTGGCTTTAGTATGAGTGCGACAGATTTTATATGCCACTGTGACATCATACTCCTGAATCCTCATTTTTTTCATTCCAATGGGTCTAGGCTTGTCATTCGGCATAAAAGGTGGCTCCGTGAATGGTATGCCAAATGAGTTTGGACGGAACTTTCCGATGGCTCAAACAACTGCACCACATTCTTTCTCGGTTGTTGAACAGTTCTGTCGGACCCGGAGATGTTCTTGGAACTATTAGGTGTCACCTTTGCAGCATCTTCCTTAATTTGTGCTAGTACTGCCCCTATCCCACAAATGCTAGCACTCGTGTAAAGTGTTGTCTCAGAATTCTCGGTATATGGTGCTCGGAAAGGAGAAGCAGTTAGCGCCTCATTGTGAACAAGGGAAAATCTTTCTCACAACACATTCCAAGAAATTTTCCGCGTCCCTGCTATAGTTCTGGCAGCTGACGTTCCTTGTTAGAGAAGTCCTATACGAATTGTCAATAGCACGAGCACATTCAAAGAAAACTTCTCACGTCACGACTGTGCCAAGGTATCAGAAAATCTGTGACAGCTTTTATTTTCTCTGGATCAGAACACGGTCCATCGCCATTCACTATAGGTCGAAAGATTAATATTTCTTGTGCAGTAAAGAGGCGTTATTTCGCATTTAGTTGGAGGCCTGCAGCCTAAACTCTTTGACAGAGTCCTTAGAGGATCTTTAAATGTCTTCGAAAAAGAGATATCATCCATATAGCAAAGATATGTTGTACACGTAAGGTGTCAAAGCAGATTGTCCGTCATACGCTCCAAGGCAGTTCGAGTGTTACATAGTCCAATCAGAAAAAGTTCCAGTTCATAAAAACCGCTATGTGTTACTTAGTCAGCCTTTCCCCTGGCCAGCCTCATAAACCCTGATTTGCCAGTAGCCTGTCAGCATGTCCTCAGTTGAAAATTAATTTGCTCCTCTCAAGTGGACTAGGGAGTCATCACGTCATGGCAACGGGTAGACACCTGTTTTCACGATTTTGTTCAGTACTCGGTAATCTACGCAGAAACGTCATGTTCCATCCTTCTTCTTCACCAGGACCAAGAGAGAAGACTAAAAACGCGCAGCAAGTACTCGAACTCCTCGCAGATTATCTATTGTTGAGATGGCGAAGCATTAATCGAGCATTAACTAATTATGTGTGATCCCACGTTTATATCCTATTTTACCCTGCTTCACTTGGTATGTCTTTTCTCCATTAAGGATTAGGAATCATAGTACAGAAAAACTAACACTCACTGATGTTGGTCCTTGGTCAGGCTAGATCTGGCAGTTCGATGGTGCCTTCCTCACCTACGTTTTCGCTACTGATGGTGGAGTATGATCCTCGTCGATGGTAAGAAGCTGTCTTTCCTGGACAGATTCCGTTGTGGCTGGGGCATTTATAAACAGACGATAACAAAAATACTCATTTATTCTTCAGTCTCAGCTGAACTCTTATAAATACTTGTATTTAGAAAATGTACAAATGATAATGAAGGAAAAATGAGAACTGTTTTAAATATCAGTACATTTGCAATTCTTTTGTGAGGAATATGTCAGTCATGGTGACTTAGGGACGAATTGAGGCTACCCGTCACAATTAGTGATTCAAGGCCTCCATTAGCTATCTGCAGTGCTTATGACTCTCGCTCGCATGTAACTTTCTTATGTGAGACTCAGCAGCTTTTTGCACACGACAAAACCTTCGCAGTTTCACTGTGCATCTCGAATGGCGACTGGAACTCGACCGTAGATTACTGCCCAGAGCAATCGTTGTTATGTGTGCTTCTTGAAATAGCTTCGTCAATCTGGAGCTCCGATTTTCTACAGTCACATTTTCACATTGCTTGCGATGCCTGCACGAAATCCCATCTGAGAATAAGGTTATGACTACAATCTAAGAAAAAGATGAATTCGAGGAGCCGTGTTCTGTTTTTCAGTTATTCTTGCAATACATATTCCTGTCAGCTATGCGTACTTCCAATTATTTACTTTCAGCGCGCTGAGTTTCGTATCGATCATAGGCTTTTTCAGCTGGCGACGACAGGAACTCGCCATTACAGAAACGGAAGGGCCTGGGTCGACTAACACTCGAAAATTTTGGCCATTGATGATGTCAGTGATATTTCCTGACGTCTTTGCATCCGTCGTCGATGGACGTTCTGCATCTGTGACTTTCATGATCATAGATGACCGTCTGGGATAGTTTTTCTGTCTTCGACGTCTAGGCGAAAGCCTGATACCTCTACACGCCGTCAGGGAACAGCAACGGCTTCTTGGGGAAGAACTGCGTGTTGTGTACGCTGACGGGCTTCGTCCCTTTAGTCAACTATAGTCTCCTGCAGTTGACTGGCACGAATATAACTGTTATGATGGTTGGCGTCTGGCGGATTAGTTCTCACCAAAAACCCGTATTATTTCTCTCTATTAGCATACAACGTGTGCAGGCTGTCCACATTGGGCATATACCAGCGTGTTGCCTTGTGTGGTCTTCAGAGGGACGCTATGTTCGGAGGAAGAGTTGGCTGAACCTGCTGAGGTCCAAGGTCAAGCAGGCCGAATCCTTTTTCAGTAGCGCGTTCGACTGTTAGAGGATAATGGTGCTAGAAATCTGCACACCTCTTCTTCAGCTTTATCTTTCACCTCCTGCATTAGAGTTCGAAATTCGTGACCGCTGTCCCTTGTTTACTCGGCCTGACAGTTCTGAAAGCCCTTAAATGTTACGGCATCTCTATTACAACCCGTCGTACGAGAGAGGCGACGTCGTGATGGTTTCCACTACTGCCATAGATACCACATTCGAGAGTCGGTCATACCTCTTCCATCGTTGATGTATCCCTCTCTTGTCGTGACAGCCTTTACCAGAAACGCTTGATGCATGTCTTCTCTGAATCGACTCATCAAGTGTGAGATTTTTTTTGACTGTCATAATCAGATACACAGTGTGGAATCGTGCCTAAACATTCTGTAGGCCTATATAGGACTGAACCGGCTCCTCACGATGTTGGGCCCTGTACATCAATTTTTATTCTACAAAGCAGACTTTCTTCAGATTGTTGCAAACTTCTTCTTCTGTTTGACCAGTTATTGACCTTCTCTTCATTGTTCTCGAACCACTGCTGCGGTATGCAGCAGTAAAGGTACACGTTTGCCAAACACATCATACAATCCCACCTTTTGTGTGTCGTTACTGTCTCAAAACCTTTCAGCTGTTTCGTTGGGTCCAAACCAGTGTCTCTGGGAACACTGATTAATGCTGATGTGCAGCTGACTTGTCACTGTTTCAGTACCCATTGATTTCCTGAATAAACGTACCTTGTACCTTGCAACAATGTTCTACCTGCATTCCAGATTGTGACTATATAGGCGACGGCTTTTACGTTACCTAACTGGAACCATGGTGTTGTGGATTTTTGGGTATCTCCACCAAACACTGACACCTCAGAAACATAAATGCAAATTCGAAAGCAGGGTCGCCATTGAGCCGCTCCACGAGCTTCTCTACATATTGATGTGAGAGAGACTTGCTGCAAGTGCTGTTTGGCTGGTTTTACCTGTGACAAAGCAGGAAATGAACCACTGTCAGCTGCTGCAGAATCTCAGCAACAGTCAGTCACGAAACACTGTCTACTGGCGTTGGTCGCTGAGTGGGCAGTGTGTATACTGTAGTCATGGAGGTGCGAACACTGAGCAGCGAGGGCAGTAGCGAGTTACAGGCAACGAGTGCAGGCTCTCTGTCTCTTCCCCTCCCTCGCTGCCACAGACAGCGTACGCACCCTGGTGAATGAAATACATGTCAAGTTCAGATAAACATGCACATAGAAGTACCATAATAATGCTAACGTAATAATTAGTTGTGTTTCCAAGTGAATAAAAAGCCGCTACGACAGTGATCCTCGGTGTCGGTGTATCCTCTCGTTACCACGCATTCAGATCTGGTGCAAGCTATTTAGTTTGTTTTCCTCTTTATTTCTGTAGGGTGTTACAGTAGGGTAATGGGTTCATAAGATGTCGGTGAGCTCCAGTGATCTAGGGGCATCGTCTCTGATTAGCATTGTACACGTCCTATGCCCTGGTTTCGAAACCTGCCACCGCTTAAATTTGGATTAATAATCAGATTGGTGACCGAAGTCTTCCGGCATGAGAAGTCACCCTTATTCGGCCAACGGCCTTGTCAAAGTGGGCGGATTAGCAGACGTAGTTTCAGAGAACTCTCTTGTCCTTGTTGCGGGAAACTGCCCCTAAAGGAAAAAGAGTCAGCAATGATCAACGGCATGAGGATGTACAAGGCAATGGAAGCCACTGCATTAACGACACATAATGTGTATCCACAGGACATTTGGCCTGTAATTGAAAAAGTGTCATAATGATCTTCCCATTGGCCAAAGATTTCGGAATAGTTTCCTATTCGGATCTCCAGGAGGCGACTGCCAATGGGGAGGTGACCATGAGAGAAAGATTAAATAATCAACGATGCCTCGAATTTCAGAAGCTTGAACGCGGTAAGGATGCTAGAAAATTTGAAAAGGGAAATACAAAGGCTCAATCTATATACAGTAGCTGTCAGTGAAGTGAAGTGGAAAGAAGACAAGGATTTCTGGTTGGATGAGTGTAGCGCAATATTAACAGCAGCAGAAAATCGTACAACGGGAGTAATATTCGTTATAAATACAAAGGCAGGGCAGAGAGTGTGTTACTGCGAACAGTTCAGTGATAACGTTGTTCTTATCAAAATCGACAGAAAAACGAACACCGACAACGATGTTTCACGTATACACGGCGACGTCGCAAGCTGGAGATGAAGAAATGGGGAAAGTATATGAGGATATTGAAAGGGTAATAAAGTACGTATAGAGAGACGAAAATCTAATGGACATTGGGGACAGGAATGCAGTTGTTGGCGAAAAAGACCAAGAAAAGATTGCAGGACAATATAGGCTTGGGGCAAGAAACGAAAAAGGAGATAGACTAATTGAGTTCTGAAATAAATTTCAGCTAGTAACAGGGAATACTCTGTTCAAGAATCACAAGTGAAGAAGATATACTTCGAAAACGCCGGGTGATACAGCAAGATATCAGTTAGGTTACATCATGGCCAGACGGAGACTCCGAAATCAGATACTAGATTGTAAGGAGAGCCCTGTAGCAGATAGGTATTGAGATCACAAAGTAGTAGTGATGAAGACTAGTCTGACATTTGAAAGACAAGTCAGGAAGAATCAATATGCAAAGAAGGGGATACGGAAGTACTGAGGAATGACGATATACGCTTGGAGTTATCTAAGGATATAGATACACCAATAAGGAATACCTCAGTAAGCAGTACAGTTGAAGAAGAGTGGCGTTTTTAAACAGGGCAGTCACACAGTTGGGAAGAAAAACATAGTTATAAAGAAGGAAAGTACGAAGAAACATTGGGTAACAAAAGAAATACCTAAGTTTATCGATGAAAGAAGGAAGTACAAAAACGTTCAGGGAAATTCAGGAATACAGAAATACAAAAATAAATAAGAAGCGGTGGGAAGCTAAGACGAAATGGCTGCAAGAAAAAAATGAAAAATCGAAAGAGAAATGATTGACGGAAGTACTGACCCAGCATATGGGAAATTGAAAACAGCCTTCGGTGAAATGAAATGTACGGGTAGTACCATTAAGAGTGCAACGTGAATTCCACTGTTGAATGCAGAGGAGAAAGTGGATAGGTGGAAAGAGTACATTGAAGATCTCAGTGAGGAGGAAGGTTTGTCTGATGTGATAGAAGAAGAAACAGGAATCGATTTAGAAGAGACAGGAAATAAAATATTAGAAACAGAAATAAAAAGAGCTTTGGAGGGCCTAAGATCAAATAAGGCAGAAGGAATATATACAATTCCATTGGAATTTCTAAAATCGTTGGGGGAAGTGGCAACAAAATGACTATTCACGTTGGTTTGTAGAATGTATGAGTATACATACCACTTGCCTTTTGTATCCACACAATTCCGACCAGTGCAAGAGCTGACATGTGCTAGAAGTATCGCACAATCAGCTTTAACAGCTCACGCATCAAAGTTGCTGACATGAATAATACAGAATACTGGACAAGAAAATTGAGGTTGTGATAGATGATGACCAGTTTGGCTTTAGGAAAAGTAAAGGCACCAGAGAGGCAATTCTGACGTTGCGGTTGATAATGGAAGGCAAGACTAAAGGAAAATAACGATACATTCATAGCATTCTCGACCTAGAAAAAGCGTTTGACGATGTACAATGGTACAAGATTTTGAGAAAAATAGAGGTAAGCTATAGGGAGAGACGGGTAATACACAATATATACAAGATCCAAGAGGGAATAGTGAGAGTTAACAACCAAGAATGAAATGTTCAGATTAAAAAGAGTCTAAGACAGGGATGGAGACTTTCGCCCCTACTGTTCACTCTATACATCGAAGGAGCAATGATGGTTATAAAAGAAAGCCTTAGGAATGTAATTAAAATTCAAGGTGAAAGGATATTAATGATACGATTCACTGATGACATTGCTATCCTGAGTGAAAGGGCAAAGAAGTACATGATATGGTGAATGGGATGAACAGACTAACGAGTACAAAACATGGGCTACGAGTAAATCGAAGAAAGGCGTGAATAATGAAACAGCAGAAATAAGGACAGCGAGAAGCTTAACGTCAGGATTGATTGTCACGAAGTAGATGAAGTTAAGGAATTCTGCTACCTCAGTAAAATAACCAATGATGGAAGGAGCAAGGAGGACATAAAAAAGAGACAAGCACTGGCAGAAAGGACATTCCTGGCTAAGAGAAGTCTGTTAGTCTGTTAGTATCAAACAGAGGCTTGTATTTGAGGAAGAAATTTCTGATAATGTACATTTGCACCAGAGCATTGTATGGTAGTGAAGCATGGACTGCCGTTGAACCGGAACAGAAGAGAATCGAAGCATTTGAGATGTGGTGCTACAGATGAATGTGGAAAAGTAGGTGGACCGATAAGGTAAGGAATGAGGAGGTTCTGCGCAGAATTGGAGAGTAAAGGAATGTGTGGAAAACACTGACAAGGAGAAGGGACAAGATGATACGACATTTGTGAATATATGACTTCCATTCTACTACAGGGAGCTGTAGAAGGGAAAAAACTATAGAGGAAGACAGAGATTCAGATACATCCATGAAATAACTGACGAAGTAGATTGCAAGTTGCTATTCTGAGATGAAGAGGTTGGCGAAGGAGAGGAATTCGTGGCGGGATGCATCAAACTAGTAAGAAGACAAAACAAAAGATATGTTTCCTTAGTGTTAGAGTGACGTTGACAGATATTATCGTGGATCAGTATTTGGACAACCTCGCTTGCAGACGTTATGTTTGATCACTGTATGTTATTTTGGCTGTCATTGTGATTCATCACGGCGTTGTCCTTTTACTTGTGTATCTTCCATAATGTTTGCTCATTCATTCGGATGACGTAATGTCGCCTCCGCGTGTGAACTTGCTTCGTTTTCAAATTATGGACATTAATCTACTTGTCTGTAATATAAATGAGGGGCTTATTTTGAATGCCTAGATTATTTCTCACTCGTCCCTGGTTTAAAATTAGTGTTAATTTTAACTTTTCTTTTGCTTACATTTTCCTGAAACTATGTATCTTACAAGTGATGGAAAGGACTATGAACTTTAAGAGAGGTTAAGTTCTGAAACTTGCCTCCATTTGACTGATTTTAGCTATTTACTGCGCTGGTTACATTGAGATTGTGTGACACATGACTCGATACGTTTGAAAGTTATTTGGCTAATGTAGGCACCATTGAATTGTGTAAAGTTTAGTGCAACAGTTGCACGAAGTTTATATCAGGTGTGGTTCAAATGGTTCACGTGGCTCTAAGCACTATGGGACTTAACATCTGAGGTCATCAGTCCCCTAGACTTAGAACAAATTAAACCTAACTAGCCTAAGGACATGACACACATCCATGCCCTAGGCAGGATTCGAACCTGCGACCGTAGCAGCAGCGTGGTTCCGAAGTGAAGCGCCTAGAACCTCTCGCCCACAGCTTCCGGCTTTCTGTCAAGAGTGCAGAGTGTACCAGGCTAATTGATTTATATTTATCATCCATATTTTTAGAGAGTTTTGTATCGAAGAATTGTTTTCAGAAAAATTTCTAACTACTTGTAAATGTCTATAGTGATTCTTAAGGAGGAAGTACCAGTGGTTGCGAAGTTGCTGCTACTGTAACCGTAAATATTTGTTATAACATTCTTTGTTTTGAAACTGATCATTACCATTCGCTTTTTTTATCACTTTGGTGAACATTTTATCTTTGGCGATAAATGGCTATGTTTTTTTTCTACTGTCTTCCTGAAAGATTGCAGTCAAATATTTTTTATTACCAATTCGAAGCTTATGGCCAAATGTAATGAAATATGCCTGGAAATTAAACTGCGTTATGGTCGGCCATTGTGAAATGACACTTACAGTGAAGTTTAACGTTCAGATTGTGTTTTAATAAATTATGAATCAGTCCAAAGACTGGTCTTAAGCAGCTCTCCACGCTACTCTGTACAGTGTAAGTCTCTTCGTCTCCGAATAACTACTCCAACCTACATTCTTTTGAACCTGCCTACTGTATTCATCTAAAAATGGTTCAAATGGCTCTGAGCACTACGCGACTTAACTTCTGAGGTCATTAGTCGCCTAGAACTTAGAACTAATTAAACCTAACCAACCTAAGGACATCACACACATCCATGCTGTATTCATCTCTTAGTCTCTCTCCACAGTTTTTAATCCACTCCCATCTCCCCACTCTCCCCTTCCCCTGTCCCCCTCCCCCCCTCGCTCCCTCCCTCCCACTCCCTCCCTCTCCCCGTCTCCCCCTCTCCCCCATCTCCCCCTCACTCCTCTCCCCCTCTCTCCACCCCTTTCCCACCCTCCTCCTCCACTCCGTCCCACCAAAGGTACTGCTCTTCAGTACTAAACTGGTGATACCCTGATGTGTCTGAACGTGTCCTATCGACTGACCCCTTCTTCTAATGATGTTGCAGCACATAATTCTTTTCTCCTTACTTCTATTCAGTGGCTCCACACGAGCTACATGATCTAATCATCTAACCTTCAGCATTCTTCTGTAGTACCATATTTCAAAAGCATCTATTTTCCTCTTATCTGAACTGTTCATCGTCCACGTTTCACTTCCAAATGCGGTTACATTCTAAACAAAAACCTTCAGAAAAGACTCCACAGCACTGATATCTACGTATATAGTATATTAACAAACTTCTCCTTTTCAGTTTCGATAAGGCCTGAACAGGTGATTAGCAAAATCTGTGAGGAAAGGAGTTCCTCGAAACCACTGACAAGAATAAACTTTTCGGTTATAATTCCTTATGACTTAACAAATTAATGATATTATATTGCCTCTGTCCAAGGTCAGCACAGGACGCTATGAGGTCGTCACGTTGCTATTTAATTAGTTTGATTAGCTGAGCACCAAGCGAGGAGCGCCGGAAATTACCAGTTGGAGAAACAGGAAGAACGCTGCGTGGAATGTAGAACTAATTAAATAAGGGAAGTTTAGGAAATATCAGAGAGACAGGCGAGTGATAAATGTTTCTACGTATAACTCTCTGTTAACAGAATTTCCAGGGGGAGCTTTCCTCTACAAGCCATTTTCAAAGACGAGCGCTGGTAACGTGATAACGGCGAGAGAGGGAGTAATTCAGATCTGGGTGCGGCGCACGAATCTCGAGTAGAAGAGCCAGTGCATGTCTGTCTCATTCATTTGCTTCATTGCCTGCAGCTGAACGTAGTGTTATTCTTGAATTTAGGAGATTCATGCGAGCGCTTTCGAAACAAAGGACGTACAAAGAAAAATAAGGTTTTGAAAGACATTTTCAGTAGATAATGCCCCACAGCTTACAGATGTTCCCTGAAAAATATTTTGCATAGCAGCAGCTGCTCTGAAAATCTTTATTACTGTCTCTTATTTTGTGTCTTATTTTTATTTGTGTATTTACTATTAAGTACTTAGTCTTTAGTTTGGTTTGATGCCTCCGTGATGGCAACCACTTCCTCAACACTTGCACCCTACGTCATTAATTACATGTTAGATGGATTCCCATTTTTGCCTTCCCATACAGTTTTTATCCTCTGCACGTTGTTCTAGTGATGGCCAATAATTCCTTGGTGTTTTAAAACATATCCCCTCACCCACCCTTTCTTCTTGTCAGTGTTTTCAGGATGCTCCTTTCTTTGTGGGCCTCATCAGACCCCAAATCTTTAACATGCTTTTATACCACCACAGCACAAACTTTTCGATTTTATTCTCTCTGGTTCTCTCATAGATTTACTAACATACAACCAAGCTTCAAACGCACATTCTTAGAAATTTCTTTATTAAATAAAGGACAAGGTTACAAACTAGGAACCTTCTTTTGGTTAGCAATGATCTCTTTTCTTGTGATAGTGTGCTTCTTCTTTTCATACGTCTTTTTCATCTCGAAGTAGCAACTGCAACCTCACTCCTCATTTAATTACTGGATATATTTCCAGTCTCTGTCTTCCCCTGCACTTATTACTCTCTACAGCTCCCTCTACTACCCTGGCAGTCATCCCTGAGGTCTTAATAGATGTCTTGTCAACTTGCTCCTTCTTCTTCTCAGTGCTTTCCATACAATTCTTTCCGCACCGATTCGGCTGAGAGCCTCCACATCCCTTAAATTATCATCGCATCTAATTTTCTCTATTCTCATGTAACATCAAATCCACAGGCTTCAGTTTCGTTCTGTTCCCGCACTACATTTCTGACTGCCATACAATGCTGTGCTCCAAACGTACATTCTCAGGTTTTTTATCACATTGAGACCTATGTCTGATACTAGGTGACCTTTCTTGGCCAGGAAAGTCCTTCTTTCCAGTACTAGCCTGCTTGCTACTTTTCCTTGCTCCGTACATCATGGGATATTTTACAATCTAGGCAGCAGAATTACTTAACTTCGTCTACTTAGTGATCTCCAATTCTGATGATAAGTTTCGCGTTGTTACCATTGCTGCTTCTTTTCATTACTTTCGTCTTTCTTTGATTTACCTTCAATCCACGGCCTATACTCTTTAGACTGTTCATCTGTTCAACAGATCCTGTAATTCTTTTTCACTTTCACTGAGGGTAGCAATGCCATCTGGGAAGCTTACCATTAATATTCTGTCACCCATAATTTTAATCCCATTTTTGGGACTTTCTTTTATTCCCATCATTGCTTACTCGATGTATAGATTGGACAGTAGAGTCGAAAGGCTGCACTCCTGTCTAACACCCTTTTTAAATCGAGCACTTGGTTGTTGGCCTTCCGTTGTTCCCTCTTGCTGATTGTACATATTGTGTATTTCCCGTCTTTCCCTATAGCCTACGCCTATGTTTCTCTGGAGGTCGAACGTTTTGTACTGTCGAATGCATTTTCTTCCGTCTTGCTTCTGTTATCACACCTGCCTCTCTGTTGCCTTTAGCTGATCGTCATTTAGCAAATCGTCAATTTCCTTTTCCATTCTTCTGTATGATTCTTGTTAATAACTTGGATGCATGAGCCTTTAGGCTGATGGTGCGATAATTCTCGCACTTGTCGGCAATTTTCAAAGTTGTTCAATGGTGTTTTTCGGGAAGTCTGATGGTATATCGTTAGTCTCTTACACTAAGCACACCAACGTGAATAGTGCTTTTGTGCCACTTCACCGAAAAATATTAGAATTTCCGATTGAATGTTTTCTGTCCATTGTGCCATTCTCACATCAAGGATGCACGAGTAGGCCTACGGCTGCGAAAGCCCAAATCGACGTTGTTTCGTTGAATGGTTCGTAAACCGACACTTGCTAATGGCCCAACATTGAACTATGCAGCAATCTCCGGAAGTGTTGCACTTCTGTCATGCCGCAGCAATAGCGGATATTCGATGTTTTACCGGTTTCCTGGTATTCACGCTACACTCGTGAAATGGTCGTACGGGAAAATCACCACTTCGTCGCTACCTCGGAGATGCTGTGTCCCATCGCTCGTGCGCCGCCTGTAACACCACGTTCAAACTCACTTAAATCTTGACAACTTGCAATTGAAACAGCAGTAACCGATGTAACAACTGCACAAAACACTTGTTGTCTTGTATAGGCGTTGCCAACCGTAAGCCATATTCTGCCTGTTTACATATCTCTGTATCTGAAGAGGCATGCCTATACCAGTTTCTTTGGAGCTTCTGTGTAGATAATAAGCTGTATTCAGAACGACTATTAGGCCATGATAGTACAGTGGATCGTACCTCCGGTGATCTGTAGATTGCTGGAATAGCGTTAGTGTGAGGTCATATGGTGCGAGATGTTTCGTACTAACGTTTAATAAATAACCAGTCACCAGAAAGGTATAATCTTTATACGATGTCACTCTGATATTCAAATGTGATATTTCAACTAATTTAGCCTCAACCAGTTTCAGCCGCACAGAAAAATCGTCTAGCTCCAACTATCACAAAATTTCAGCAATGAAACAATGTCCAGGCGTGTATAGATGTACACAACGTCTCAAACATAATGTAAGCTTCAGATCAACAAACAACAATATGCCATATTTGAGAAGTAAAACATTGAAGTGGATAAGAATGGCACTCAACGGCCTAAAATAGTGATGGTAGACAATACAAAAGCCTTTCCAAACAGAGTGGAAAGTATTTTTTTCCTTAAACCATTTACCTTGACACAGCATTTATCAACGATCAGACAGGGAAACAAACGAAACTTGTAATCGGATTGAAAATTTCGTGGTAGGGGGAACGCAACATGTTACCATGGATCGAGAGTTTCCGAGAGATTTAGAAGTAATTTTAACTTCAGCCTACCTATGATGACTTTGAAGGTAAAGTTTCGTCAACTGATCTGAGTAAAATCCTAAGAGCTTTTGGTCGTACGTAGAATCCGTGAGTGGGCCAAAATCATCTATTCATTCACTCAGTGTCCATAATGGCACCGAAACGGAATAACAGAGAAGAGGTTGAAATACTGATTTCGGTCTTCCGAAATTGTTTCACAGCAGGACATCGTAACACGGTCCCCCCTTCCAATCGCCGTACAAAAGACGAAAGGGCAGATATTGAGATAATCAATCGCGAAATAGAAAAACAGCTACAATCTCTGAATAGTGGAAAGGCATCAGGACAGATGTAATACCTGTAAGATTCTAAAAGATTGTGTGAAAGACTTGTTCCCCTTCTAGTAGTAATTTATAGTAGATCGTTTGAGCAACAAAGGGTACCTACTGACTGGAAGAAATTTCAGGTAATTCCCGTTTTTGAAAGGGGCCGCAGGACAGATGCACTCATTATACATCTATATCGCTGACGTCAATCTGTTTTAGAACTATGGAATATACTTTATGCTCAGCAATTATGACGTCCTTGGAGAAGGAAAATCTCCTCCATAAAAATCAACATGGATTCCGCAAACAGAGATTCTGTGAATCTCAGCTCGCTCTGTTCATCCATGGGATCCACAGCGCCGTAGAGAACGGCACTCAGGTTGATGCTGTGTTATTTGAATTCAGGACGGGAATTGGCATCGTCCCGCCCTGCCGTTTAGTTAAAAAAAATGCAAACTTACTGAATATCGGAGCATATTAGTGACTGGATTCAGGACTACCTTGCAGACAGAACTCAACACGTCCCTCTTAACGGAACAAATTCGATACATTAAAAGGTAATTTCCGGAGTAACCCAAGGAAGTGTGATAGGCCCGTTACTGTTTAGAGCATATATAAATGATCTAGTAGATAGCTTTAAGGCTACTCGCAGATGATGCGGTTGTCTATAGCAAAGTAGCAACTCCATAAGACAGTAACTATTTGCAGAATGACCTCCAGAGAATTTATGAGTGGTGCAGGCTCTGATAGCTGACCCTGAATGTAAATAAATGCAACATATTGGGCTTGCATAGGAAACGAAATCCACTACTGTATCTTCCGGAAAATATCTAGGAGTAAAACAGGTGCCATGTTCAGACTCAGAGGAACAATGTTAAGGAAATATAACTCATTCGCGGTGGATGCGGTTTATAGGGCGCTAATTCGACCGATTCTTGAATATTGTTCATCTGTCTGGGATCGCTATCAATTTGGAAATTTGTGGTAAGGTCTTATGGGACCAGACTGCTGAGGTCATCGGCCCCTAAGCTTACACACTACTGCATCTAACTTAAAATAACTTAGGCTAAGAACGACACACACACACACACACACCCATGCCCGAGGGAGGACTCGAACCTCCGACGGGAGAGGCGTGCAGACCGTGACAATACCCCCTAGACAGCGCGGTTTCCCCTGCGTGGCAGTTGTGGGTTGGTGAGAAGAGGAAAAATGGAACACTACTTCTGCAGTAAGCAGCTTCAAATAGATGTACCTTGCTTTAGTTATGCAGAGATGAATATGCTTGCACAGGACTGACAGGCTTGGAGAGCTTGTGATACATTTCTATTGAGTTCTCCGCGTTTTTATCAATCAAGGATCGACTGCAGTCACTCAGTATGTTCATAAGATAGTGATTCAAAAGCAAGTCAGTCTTTTCTTCATTATTTTTATGTAATAAAAGTTAATATTGAAATAACATAACACATTTTCCACCCCTACGTAAAGTAACTGCTACTATGTGCCCTCTTTCATAACACTACTTTTATTCGTATTTGTATTGTATTGATCTGGGAACCTGGAAACGACAGAGAGGTTTCGTCCCCAACGTAGCCCTAAGTGGTTAACAACCCCACAATAGGCTACAGCAGTCCACTCAACCCACCGCTGCCGCACACCGAACCCAGGGTTATTGTGCGGATCGGCCCTCAGTGGGGGTGACACCAGACAAGTGTAACCCCAATGTTTGAGTGGTAGAGTAACGGTGTGTGTGTGTACGTGGAGAAAGTGTTTGCGCAACAATCGCCGACATAGTATAACTGAGGCGGAATAAGGAGAACCAGTCCGCATTCGCCGAGGCAGATGGAAAACCGCCTTAAAAGCCATCCACAGACTGGTCGGCATAACGGACATCGATACTAATCCGCTGGGCGGATTTGTGTCGGGGACCGGCACGCCTTCCCGCCCATAAAGCAGTGCGTTAGAACGCGCGGCTAACCGGGTGGGCTTATTCGTATTTACTTTTGGTTGATTCTATTTCCATCTTTAGCATTATGTTAAAAGTCACAAATACTTCTTACTCGGTTTCGCTTAACAGATGCATAACCTGATACAACAGTGCTTGTTTTAGTTTTGACACATGGTTAGAAGAGCCATGCGAGGAAACTGTGGTATTTCTGTAGACTCTGGAAGTCAAAATAACTCAACTCCCATAGCAGTGTGGTTAGGATGAAAACGGGGTAATGTGGGAGAAGGACAGGGAGAGACTGGGTTGGGGAGGGGGCGAGGTGGACAGAGATTGGGAAAAAGGAGATGGAAACAGACAAGGAGAGAGTGAGATAGTTTGAGGGGAGAGCAGGAGGTGGACAGAGATGGGATGGGGAGGCGGACTGAAAGAAGGGGAGGAGGAGACAGAGAGAGAAAGGAAGAGAAGAGGTTCATAGAGTCGAGTATGGAGGGGATGGACAGGAAGGTGAGGATGGGGTTTGTAGACGGCAGGTGGATCATGGAGGGGGCTAGAGGACAGGCAGAAGAGGATGCGAGGGGCAAGTGAAAGAGAGAGATTGTCTGAGATGAGAGAAGGAATGGTTGTAAGGAGACGTAAAACTCTGAGGCAGTGTGAGAATGCAAGTGGAAGAGGGCAGTTTGTGAGGAGGAAGGCGGAAAAATAGCAGGGTGGCAGAAAGGTAGGGTGCGATGAAGCAGACGGGAGAGAGAAAGGAGTCAGAACGTAGCTTATGAGAGATATTTTAATTTGCCCTGGCTATTTTAAAGAACCTATTTAAAAAAAGTACATAACTCATATTCTAAATTAGCGTGGAAGTATGGTAGCCGCACTACCGCCACGGATGGGATGAACATGAGAAGAGGGTGGTATGTAAAAATGTTGCAAAACGACCTGTTGGTATTTCTTTCCTGTATGAAGTCGATTTGGAATACATTAGAAATACAAGATATACACTCCTGGAAATTGAAATAAGAACCCCGTGAATTCATTGTCCCAGGAAGGGGAAACTTTATTGACACATTCCTGGGGGCAGATACATCACATGATCACACTGACAGAACCACAGGCACATAGACACAGGCAACAGAGCATGCACAATGTCGGCACTAGTACAGTGTATATCCACCTTTCGCAGCAATGCAGGCTGCTGTTCTCCCATGGAGACGATCGTAGAGATGCTGGATGTAGTCCTGTGGAACGGCTTGCCATGCCATTTCCACCTGGCGCCTCAGTTGGACCAGCGTTCGTGCTGGACGTGCAGACCGCGTGAGACGACGCTTCATCCAGTCCCAAACATGCTCAATGGGGGGCAGATCCGGAGATCTTGCTGGCCAGCGTAGTTGACTTACACCTTCTAGAGCACGTTGGGTGGCACGGGATACATGCGGACGTGCATTGTCCTGTTGGAACAGCAAGTTCCCTTGCCGGTCTAGGAATGGTAGAACGATGGGTTCGATGACGGTTTGGATGTACCGTGCACTATTCAGTGTCCCCTCGACGATCACCAGTGGTGTACGGCCAATGTAGGTGATCGCTCCCCACACCATGATGCCGGGTGTTGGCCCTGTGTGCCTCGGTCGTATGCAGTCCTGATTGTGGCGCTCACCTGCACGGCGCCAAACACGCATACGACCATCATTGGCACCAAGGCAGAAGCGACTCTCATCGCTGAAGACGAAACGTCTCCATTCGTCCCTCCATTCACGCCTGTCGCGACACAACTGGAGGCGGGCTGCACGATGTTGTGGCGTGAGCGGAAGACGGCCTAACGGTGTGCGGGACCGTAGCCCAGCTTCATGGAGACGGTTGCGAATGGTCCTCGCCGATACCCCAGGAGCAACAGTGTCCCTAATTTGCTGGGAAGTGGCGGTGCGGTCCCCTACGGCACTGCGTAGGATCCTACGGTCTTGGCGTGCATCCGTGCGTCGCTGCGGTCCGGTCCCAGGTCGACGGGCACGTGCACCTTCCGCCGACCACTGGCGACAACATCGATGTACTGTGGAGACCTCACGCCCCACGTGTTGAGCAATTCGGCGGTACGTCCACCCGGCCTCCCGCATGCCCACTATACGCCCTCGCTCAAAGTCCGTCAACTGCACATACGGTTCACGTCCACGCTGTCGCGGCATGCTACCAGTGTTAAAGACTGCGATGGAGCTCCGTATGCCACGGCAAACTGGCTGACACTGACGGCGGCGGTGCACAAATGCTGCGCAGCTAGCGCCATTCGACGGCCAACACCGCGGTTCCTGGTGTGTCCGCTGTGCCGTGCGTGTGATCATTGCTTGTACAGCCCTCTCGCAGTGTCGGGAGCAAGTATGGTGGGTCTGACACACCAGTGTCAATGTGTTCTTTTTTTCCATTTCCAGGAGTGTAGTTGGCCTTTAGTGGCTCTGTTCAGTGTATCGCTCACAAAGCGAGAAAAAGCTCTGCAGCGAATCGATAATTTCGTCAACATAGTTCAGGACTTAAGATCATGCCACACGCCTCTGTACGACAGATAAATTTAACATCCTCACTGGATACATATTGCGTAAAACCGCCGATAATGAGATTTATTTGTGTGCAGTAAATATTACTTACACTCCCGTGGGCAGAGCCGTGTGTCAGTAGCTAATTATCTTTTTATTTGGGAAACAGCTTAACTTAAAACATACGTAACGGAATTTTCGTCTTAAGACACAGGCAGTTCTGATCTAGCTGTTTGATTCCAAAAGACTGATGTTAAATACCAACAGTATAAAAGAGTCACAGCCGAGGGTGAGCAACTGTGTGAAAAGTTTGCAGTGTGTTAAGATAGTTAGCTCAGCGGTTTTTCAAGTTAGTGGAATTATATGTTGGCAACATTCATTAGCGAGATATAAGATGTCTTTGTTTCCTTACTGGACAATAACGATTAAGTATTATTCAGTTTTTCAAGATTTTTTATGAAGTGAGTGTGGCCTACAATATAAAATGAATTCGTGAGCCTGCAACCCTGGACAACCAACGACCACAAGACACCGCAGCAACAACAACGAGTGCTGCAGATTACTGTTATTCTATATAAAAAAAAAAAAAAAACAAGAGGGGGAAAAAGGGACAAGAAAGATTAGGCAGGTATCTATCCATACTAGGTAGTGAGCTGATTATGAGGCGGGTCGGCAAGTGTTTAGAGGCTACGACGGAGAGTGGTTGGGCGGTGTAGAGGCGCGGAAGAAGGCGCTGGCGGGGTGCCAGCTGCTGCCGCCGGAACTGATGAAGACCCCACTGCGGGCTCCCACCCATTGTCCGTCGGCCGCAAAGAAATTACGTCGGCGCGCAAACTGGCGCTAAGAGATTACTCCACACTACGTGTTGGCACAAAATCGATGTGTGGCGAGCAAAACCAGGCGCTTAGCGCAAATTTCTTATTTCCGTGATTACACAGTAAAAAAGAATTGTTGTTTAGGGAAGAACGTTCTTTTGAAATTGTATGTGATACAAAAGAATAGTTGCGTTTGCCATCCAGTTGAAGTAGTGTTCATATGATATGAAATGCTAGCTATCTCTATCGATGGTGGATCAGCAAGTTAATTGTCCGTGGAGTTGTGGTATGAAGGTCTGAAGTAGGTTTGTGAAAAGGGGGGAAATTTATATCAGTACTGATGGGCGATTCAAAATTACGGCAGTGCTGTTATTACAGCATTGGCTGCACTGAGACTGGCGTTCTAAATTTATGAGTCGATGCTGGGGAAGTATGTATCTGATCGGTATTTAGGCACTTCTGTATCACATGCAGAAATGCACTGTACTAAAGTGAATCGATTGAGGGAAAAGGTGTCAGTAGAGGCGCTATGGATTGGAATACAATGGTTTCAGTGCTGAACCTGTAGTTGTTATGTTGTTGCGGTATTGGTCTTCAATCCGATACCTGGTTTGATGGAACACTCCACGCTAAACTGTCCTGAGCAAGTGTCTTCATATCTACGTATCTGCAGCAATCTGCATCCATTTGAACCTGCTTTCCGTATTCACACCATTGTCTTCTTCTACTGTTTTCATCCGTTACATCAGAGTCGCGCATTGCAGACGAGCCGAAGTGCCATTTACGCGGTGCTCCGCACTGGGCTACAACATTTTAGGATGAAGCGAGTCAGTGTCGTCACCGCATGGATGAGCGAGGCCTACGAGAAGACAGGCCGCTGCGCGTTAATCACGAAGGTAGGCCAAGCTCGCTCAACTCAGCAGATAAACTGCGTTTCTATACCTCTTCACTCGTAACTAGGTGTGTGGGTACAAACGAGAATTGCATCTTGTACTGGAATCAATTATTATGGAATCTTACTGTTGTTAGTTCTACAATGATAGTAGGTCCACAGGCCTCCTAATAATTTGTTCGTGCTGCACAGGGGTACAATACAATTAAAATTATGCCAAAACGAATATCAGTTGCCACACACACAACATCTTGCATGAAATGAGGACTGTTTGGCAGAAGAGACCAAATGCTATAAACAAGCCGTTTATACCATTTACGTCGAGAATTGTTTCTAAACTTTTTGTACAACTAGTAATTGGTAATACTTCATAATAGCAAATTCCAGTAGAAGATGCAATTCTCGTTAGTTCGTACACACCCAGTTGCGAGTTAACAGGTTTAGAAGAGTATTTTGCCCACTGAGTCAAGCGAACGAGCTCAGGCATACCTTCGTGAAGTACAATCCCGTCTCCGGCCATCCTGATTTAGGTTTTCCGTGATTTCCCTAAATCGTTTCAGGCAAATGCCGGGATGGTTCCTTTGAAAGGGCACGGCCGATTTCCTTCCCAATCCTTCCCTAACCCGAACTTGCGCTCCGTCTCTAATGACCTCGTTGCCGACGGGACGTTAAACACTAACACTAACCACCACCACCTTCGTGAAGTACGCGCCGCGGCCTATGTTTCTTGTGAGCCTCGGTGGGTGAGGGAGCTCTGCGCGTAAAGACTGGTATGCTAGGGCACTCAACACTTTGAGAGCTGCTGTATATGGGCGGCGAGCAGGGCTAGTGCTTTCCTTGGTGCGACGAAATGTGTACGGCAGCTTACGTTATCCGTTTTGTCATGAATGCATGGGAATACTTCATCAGACCATCACGTCTAATCTGACGCCCCTGTGTCTCTGTGTGTCTCTGTGACTGTGTGTGTCTCTGTGAACCAGAGTTAAAGATGTGTTGGGTTAAGTAACACAACAGCGTAAAGAAGCTGTTAAGGCCGTTAGTTTGGCCGGCCGGTGTGACCGAGCGGTTCTAGGTGCTACATCCCGGAACCGCGCTGCCGCTACGGTGGCAGGTTCGAATCCTGCCTTGGGCATGGATGTGTGTGATGTCCTTAGGTTAGTTAGGTTTAAGTAGTTCTAAGTCTAGGGGACTGATGACCTCAGGTGTTAAGTCCCATAGTGCCTAGAGCCATTTGAAGCATTTGAACCACCTTATCTTTCGGCACAGAGGATGACTGGTAGCTTGGTTGCGACGATGGTCAATAGCAGTCCCATTCCTCGACACGAAGTATCCCAAAAGTGATATCTTTTCACGAAACAGGTTCACCTTCATAGGTTTAACCGTGAGCCCTGCTTCCATGAGGGGCTGGAACATCTGACCCAGATGTTCCACAAAGCTGTTACTTTATGCGACCACGTTGTCCAAGTAGTTATACACAAACTTTAACTTGAAGCCTCCCAGCACCGAATGCAGAAACCGTGACAATACCGCCGCTCCTGTGGCCAAGCCAAATGGGACCCTATTGAATTCGAAAATCGGTGCAAAACGGGCAGCTAACAGCAGCTGATAGTAAGCTTGGTTTAAATCCAAGACGGTAAAAACCTTGGCGCCAGCGAACCAGGTAAAGCGAGACTGATTCGAGCACCACCTTTTGATTCAACGCTCGGTAGTCCACCACGGGTCTAAACACTTCTCCATGTAGTTTAGCAACAAGAAATACTGGCGCGGCGTAGGGCGAGACCGCGGGTCGGATGACTCCGTCCATCAGCAACTGATTTATAATTTTTCGCAAGTGTTTCATTTTATACATCGACAATCGGTTGCTGATCGATAAGTTGGATCCGATATTCAATTTTATTAGTCACTCCCCAACTGATCTGTCAACACTTCAGAGAATCCGTCCAATGCCTCTATTGCCTGCCGAGCATGATCTTCCGGTAAACACCTACGATTACCCCTACCTGCTCAGCGTTGACCCTGCACGCCACTTTTCCGATACAATGCGTGCAAAACTTAACCATATGCGTGAGTCTAAATCTAAAATTCATCGCCTGTATAATTCAACACACACTGAGTCGACTGCAAGAAATTACAGACTAAAATTTGTTTAACCGCTAGATTTTTAATTATCAGCCCCTCAGGCACTCCAATGGTCACGAGAAACCCTGTAGACTCAATTTGAAACGAGTCTTACCAATGATAATAAGCGATTTACCGTCTTCTGCGAGAGGGCTTTGAATAAACGCCTTTAATTCAGGCAATCGGCCTAACTGCTTATAGCACAAGTACCAGTTGTATTCTAATAGAGACATATTACTTCCAGAATCGAGTAGGCCACATACCGTCCCTTTTCCTGACACTGTGCGTGCGTAGGGTGGGTACCCGCTGTTTACTGCTGACGTCATATGACAGCTTGGATGGAGCTGCCTGCGTAATGCAGCGCCGCCCCTTTGCTGCTCGTGTCAGCTGTCCCTACGCGTATATTTGGTGACAGGACATTCTCTAACAAAATGGCCAGGCTTGCTGCAATGATAACAACGGTTACTGTTAAATTTAACTCTCCCCCAGCTTATGGTCTTTATATTGAACACTCTTCGTCCTAACAAAAAGCTTGTTCAAATTAGCAAAGCATACTGGTTTCTCGCTACATAATATCTTGATCTGTCCTCTACTCACATGGCTTCCAGGATACTAAACACTGCCTGTTCTTTGGTAATCTCAACACACAATGCTAATATTCCGAGATCAATTTAACTAAGATACTGAGACAACGTCTCATTTTAGGCCTGTAACCGTCAGACAAACTTTTTCCTTTAAATACTTGAACTCACGAGAGCCCATACATTTACTCAGTAGCACCTAGCGGAAATCCCATAACATGGCATTGACTTCTAAAGCTTCGGGAATAATCCTTCCTAAACGGCCCACTGCCAATGGATCAGCTAATTGCAAAACTGTCCTATGACTAACATGCAGTTCATTAGCTTGTTCGCGTAGCTTGACCAATAACCACAAAAACTCCGCTATTTCCTCAGTATTGCCTACTGCTAAAAATGACACTCCCTTAGTAATGTCAGCTTAGCAAAGGCACTGTTAATTCCTGGTTCCCTGTTGCCTCTCCCATTATTAACCTCAACCACCTGCTTATCATCCCGTCAACTTAATGATAACCTCATTCTGCAACGGCTGTACTTCAAATAGCAGACAGCGATCTTTATTAAGATGGCATATGTCACGAATCCAACTGGCGAGATGACTTAGCACCGCTTGCACTCGGCACACTTGCCTGCGAAATGGAGCAACAACATCAAAGCCTGATACATCGCCCTGAGGATAATCCAACAGATTTTTACAGAATCCTCTGGCTTCACTCACCTCTCCCACTACTTCGGCCGAAGTATTTACGGGGATAGACAAGGCGGCACGCAGACGCTGACAGAGTTTCGATACGCTGCTTTCGTCGTTCTGTTTACAGTTGTGCAGACGTACTGCAAGCAACGTTTCCTGAGGCTCGCTACACAGATGACCTTTCTGACCACTAGGGTATCCATGATGAAACAAACAATCACTATACAGCATGACATATAGTCAAAGAATTACAGACAAAATAAATAGAAGTTCGTCACCAACAAAACACTACTAAAATATAGAACACTATGCTACCACCAGAACAGTTCGAATCCTCAACCCGATAAACTGCAACAACGCTCTCCTACCATTGATAAGTGATTGCAAGGCAAACAATCTGCTGACGTGGTAGGAGTAAGACAAATTGATGATACAAAATGTATTTAAAACTATGTTTATAAAATCACAGCACTGAACACATACACTCGTGACAACATGTATAAATTTAATTAAGATAAGTTTATTATAATCGGCACTTACTCAAGGATATTGCACTCCAAAAAATTTAACATTAAGATAAACATATCGAAAATCTACAATAAGGCAAAATGTTGGATAGATGATTCATAGAATGTCAACCAAACTGACAGTATGCTGCTGCATAAACCCTTGACAACTGAAACATAGACTCAAATTAATTTTAGCAAGTTAATCGATTGTCAAATCTTTTATTTAATTACAACAGACAGCCAGAAGGGCCAACACTCACTAATATGCTTCAAATATATTAATGAAGGAGAGAAATCTATCACAAGAATTTATATCAGCTTAATAAGGCACCACGTTTAATTTGATTTTTTCAGTTAACATTTCCTTTAGAATATTATCTATTTCATCCAGTTCGGCATGGAGCCAGAAAAAATTATAATATCTAAGAGAAACCAGAGCACCATCTTAACAATTATTTTAAAAAACTGAAAAATGTGAAACTAATAAAACACTAAATTTTTATAGTAGTGAGCCCTCCAATAGCGAGGAGGCCGTCATTACTATTCTGGTGGAAACAACACCGACCACAGTGTCATACCAACAGGCCAGATTAGATGTACTCTATAGCTTAAAGAACTTATACCAATTACAATTCAAAAGAAAGGAAAGGAAAGGAAAGAAAAGGAAATACTGTTACATCACATTATCTAAGCTGAATGCAACTTTTGTTTTTAACAGTCAGAGTAAGCTTAACTAACTTCATAACCATACATGTGATGGTACCTTCAGTCTCCAGGTCAAAACTACTCGCGACATTAGGAAAAGCGTAAATAAGTTCACAAAGGGAAACCAACGGTTCTTCAATACTAAATACATAAATGCAGTTTTCTGTAACTTAGAGCAACGCAGAACAGACTGTGCCATATTATGAATCGTAATCTGGCTCTGAGAACTTTAAGTTACGTCAGAAATAACATTTAATATACAGCAGTGAAGTTATTGATTATGTTTCTTGAAACACTTTCAACAAATAAGTGCCTGTTTCTCAGGTATATTAATTATCTTAACACACATACACACACACACACGCACATTGGGAGTCAGTAATATAAGGGTTAGGTTTCGAACAAACCCCAGCCAATTGAAAAACGGCTTGCAGATATTGACACCGTGTATAAGCAGTCACTTACGCCTAACATAATTTTGTTCGCTCGGAGTTGCACTACGAAGCCGAGACGCTCACCATTTGAATAATCCCAACGGTCACAGTTATTACGAAGGAGTCAGACACAGTGTATAGTTGGAAGCGAAATATCGGCGTGTACCAGCACCGATGGTCCACGGACAACATGGCTTCTACTGTGGCCATGCTAAACAAAGTTATGCAGTGACAGGGAGTTCCCTTACATCCACTATCCAAGCAGCTGAGCTCCAGGCTACACTGCAGCGAGCGCGTCGCTACTACCTGTCATACATGGCGGCGCTACTCAACAGCGACTTCCCAACCCTGTCACTGTGACACAGCCCTCTCGCAAACAGCACCCACAAACACGACTCATCGCAGAACGTGTGGTTCGGAGGCTTCTCTGGTTTGTACAGTAGGACACATTGGGATCTGTGGCATCTCTCGGAAGAGCACAATACTGGTGCATGCACAGATGTTTTGGAGCACACGGTTCATCGTACGTAGTTGAACATGGTGCTCCACAGCAGACCACCCCTTTTGGATTCATGTGTTGACCAAACATTATCGTCAGTTATGATTGCAGTAGGCATGGGATCATCGGGATTTGACCGTCGATCAATAACACCGTATAGGCTCTTGGGGTGAATAACATTTTTCCTACACTAGGTCGATGATCGTCTCCACAAAGGCCGTCATCCAGATGAACGGCCGTTCTAAACGTGCAGCGCGCCATGGACTCAGGCTTGTGGGAACAGGATTGTGCTATTGGAGACGTTCACCTGCGCTTGCATGGGATCTGTGGTAGTAATCCAAGACATGCGGAGAGCTTAGAACTCCCTGCATGCCGTCATGCTTGATGTCTTCCCCGACGTCGATGTCATTTTACAGCAGTGTAATTGTCCCTGTGTCGGAGCCAGAAACGTGCTACAGTGGTTTGAGGAGCATTCCAGTGAACTTATGTTGATGTCTTGGCGATCAAATTCGTCCGAGTTAAACCTTACGCAACCCATCTGGGCCGCTATCGGGCGCCATCACCCAAGGATACACATCTAATACCACATACCTCCACAAACCTACCAACAAACTGTCGGATATATGATACTAAGAATCTGTCGTGTATATCGTTTCAAAGACGAACAAATAAGCTATGAAACATGTGGTCATAACGCTTTGGCTCATTAGTGTATATTGTGCGCAGCTTTGTGTGTGATACACTCCTGGAAATTGAAATACGAACACCGTGAATTCATTGTCCCAGGAAGGGGAAACTTTATTGACACATTCCTGGGGGCAGATACATCACATGATCACACTGACAGAACCACAGGCACATAGACACAGGCAACAGAGCATGCATAATGTCGGCACTAGTACAGTGTATATCCACCTTTCGCAGCAATGCAGGCTGGTATTCTCCCATGGAGACGATCGTAGAGATGCTGGATGTAGTCCTGTGGAACGGCTTGCCATGCCATTTCCACCTGGCGCCTCAGTTGGACCAGCATTCGTGCTGGACGTGCAGACCGCGTGAGACGACGCTTCATCCAGTCCCAAACATGCTCAATGGGGGACAGATCCGGAGATCTTGCTGGCCAGGGTAGTTGACTTACACCTTCTAGAGCACGTTGGGTGGCACGGGATACATGCGGACGTGCATTGTCCTGTTGGAACAGCAAGTTCCCTTGCCGGTCTAGGAATGGTAGAACGATGGGTTCGATGACGGTTTGGATGTACCGTGCACTATTCAGTGTCCCCTCGACGATCACCAGTGGTGTACGGCCAGTGTAGGAGATCGCTCCCCACACCATGATGCCGGGTGTTGGCCCTGTGTGCCTCGGTCGTATGCAGTCCTGATTGTGGCGCTCACCTGGACGGCGCCAAACACGCATACGACCATCATTGGCACCAAGGCAGAAGCGACTCTCATCGCTGAAGACGACACGTCTCCATTCGTCCCTCCATTCATGCCTGTCGCGACACCACTGGAGGCGGGCTGCACGATGTTGGGGCGTGAGCGGAAGACGGCCTAACGGTGTGCGGGACCGTAGCCCAGCTTCATGGAGACGGTTGCGAATGGTCCTCGCCGATACCCCAGGAGCAACAGTGTCCCTAATTTGCTGGGAAGTGGCGGTGCGGTCCCCTACGGCACTGCGTAGGATCCTACGGTCTTGGCGTGCATCCGTGCGTCGCTGCGGTCCGGTCCCAGGTCGACGGGCACGTGCACCTTCCGCCGACCACTGGCGACAACATCGATGTACTGTGGAGATCTCACGCCCTACGTGTTGAGCAATTCGGCGGTACGTCTACCCGGCCTCCCGCATGCCCACTATACGCCCTCGCTCCAAGTCCGTCAACTGCACATACGGTTCACGTCCACGCTGTCGCGGCATGCTACCAGTGTTAAAGACTGCGATGGAGCTCCGTATGCCACGGCAAACTGGCTGACACTGACGGCGGCGGTGCACAAATGCTGCGCAGCTAGCGCCATTCGACGGCCAACACCGCGGTTCCTGGTGTATCCGCTGTGCCGTGCGTGTGATCATTGCTTGTACAGCCCTCTCGCAGTGTCCGGAGCAAGTATGGTGGGTCTGACACACCGGTGTCAATGTGTTCTTTTTTCCATTTCCGGGAGTGTATGTCTAAGAAGGCTGGTCTGCAACCACACTGTCGCAGCTGTCCGGCGGGGAGGTGTGCTCCCAGGCGTTCTTTGTGATCACGATGTAACAAAAGCGAAGGAAATTACGAGACAATCTAATATGTGCAAGCCTAACAGTCAAGTGTTTGTGAAATGGCAGCTCTACTAGCTTCTACTTCCAATTCATAACAGGACGGAGGTGTCGGACGGAAATATTGAATAACAACGACACCATCCACCCCAGATTTCCCGTCACATCTGCGCCTCCACAAGCTTTGTCGGAGCAGTTTTTTTTTTAAATTGTAGCATGCTGAATACATGTTGCCACGATATCCTCCTTCGATGTTTCCCTGAGTCAGTCATATGAGCTGTTAAATTCGCCACGCGAAACTGTGAAGCAACAATGGTGAAGAGGTATGTGCGAACACAAAGAGGTATTTCCTTTTCCAAATTTTGCGAAAAGGCCGCTTTTCTGCACAGGTATCGAAGATGGTCCTACTGTAACAGATAAATTGAAGAGATATTTACACGAAAGCTATAAAATTGAGGAAAATGTGGCTCCTTCCTGCAAAACGGAAGGACATTTTTCAACTCTTCAGAGGATGGCCACATAAAATACTGTGAATACAAGTATGCAGTTCGTCGTCTGGAGGAAACTTTAGTTCTGCCGGTTTCATTGAAAACGTGAGATGGACGATGTTACTCCAAGAGACTGCTGGTGCTCTCCTTTTTGTTCATAATAACTCTACTAAGAAAACTCGCGTTCTGTGGATCGGAGCATGGAATGTCAGCAGATCCCTTAATCGGGAAGATAGATTAGAAAATTTAAAACGGGAAATAGACATGTTAAAGTTAGATATAGTGGACGTTAGTGAAGTTCGGTGGCTGGAGGAACAGGACTTCCGGTTAGGTACATATAAGATTTTAAATACAAAATCAAATGGGGGCAGGTTTAGGTTTAGTAATGAAGAACAGAACAGGAACATGTATAAGCTACTATTGACAGCGTACTGAACGCATTATTGTAGGCAAGACAGACATGAAACCCACATCCTCAACATTAGTGCAAAGCTATACGCCAACTAACTCCGTACATGATAAAGACACTGAAGAAATGTATGATGAGATAAAAGAAATAATTCATGTAGTTAAGGGAGATGAAAACTTAATAGTCATGGAAAACAGCATTTCGATAGCAGGAAAAGGAAGAGAAAGCAAAATAGTGGGTGAATATGGACTGAGCGAAACGAATGAAAGAGTAAACCGCCTGGCAGAAATTTGCATAGAGCATAATTTAATCATAGCTATACGTGGTTTAAGAATCATGAATGAAGGCTGTATATATAGAAGACACCCGGAGAGAACGGAATGTTTCAGATTGAATACATGAAGGTAAGACAGAGATTTCTGATCCAGGTTTTAATTTGTAATATTTCCAGGGGCAGATGTAGACTCTGACCCCAATTTATTTATTATGAACTGTAGATTAAAACAGAAGAAACTGCAAAGGAAAAAAGGATTTTAGTGAGATGAGAGCTGGATAAACTGAAATAGGATCAGAAGTTCTAGAGAATTTCAGAGGGAGCATTAGGAAATAGAATATGGCAGAAGACGAATTGGCAGATTTCGAAGAAACAGTGAAGGCAGCAAGGGTCAAGAAAGTAAAAACTGGAGCGCTAGTAGAAATCCTTGGCTAATACAATATAATTTATGAAAGGAGAAAATATGAAAATGCAGTAAAAGAAGCAATTGAGAGGAAATACTGGCAGGATGTGCGAAATGGCCAAGCAGGAGTGGAAAACCAGTCACAAGTATAGACGGAAAAGCAGAAAGATGGAAGTAGTATATAGATTGTCTATACAAGGAAGATGTACCTGAGGGCAATATTATGGAAATCGAAGAGGACAAAGATAAAGATGAGATGGAAGATATGATACTGGGTGAAGAATTTGACAGAGCACTGAAAGACCTAAGTCGAAACAAGGGCCCAGAAGCAGACAACCTTCAAACTACTGGTAGCCTCGAGAGAACCACACTTAACAAAACTCTTCCACCTGGTGAGCAAGGTGCATGAGACAGGTGAAATGCCCTCAGACTTCAACAAGAATATAATAATTACAGCTCAAAAGAAAGAAGTTCCAGACAGGTATGAAAATTGCCTAATTACCAGTTTCATAAGTAACCGCTGGAAAATACTAACACGATTTCTTTACAGAAGAATGGAATAACGGGTTGAAGTCGACTTTGGGGAAGATCAGTTTGGATTCCAGAGAAATTTAGGAAACGCGAGGCAATACTGACCGTACGACTTCTCATAGAAGATAGGTTGAGCAAAGGCATGTCTAAGTTTATAGCATTTGTAGACTTAGAGAATTGTTTTGACAATGTTGCCTGGAATACTCCCTTTCCAATTCTAAAGGCGCAGGGATAAAATACAGGAAGCACAAGGCTATTTTCTATTTTACAGAAACCAGACGGCACTTATTATATTCGAGACGTATGAAAGGGAAGCAGTGACTGAAAATCGAATGAGACAGAGTTGTAGCCTATCTTCGATGTTATTCAATATGTGTATTGACCAACTAGTAAAGGAAACAAAAGAAAATATTGGAGTAGGAATTAAAGTTCAAAGAGAAGAAATAAGGATTTGCCAATGACATTGAAATTCTGTTAGAGTCTCGGAAGAGCAGCATCTTGTCAGGGCGATATAAGATGATCATCAACAAAAACAAAGAAGGATAATAGAATGCAGTCGAATTAAATCAGGTAACGCAGGCAATTAGAATAGGAAATGAGACAAAGTAGTAGACAAGTTTTGCTATTTGGGCAGAAAAATTTTTCTGGCGCAATCACAAGGGCCGGAACGAAGACGAAAAACGCAAGACCAGAGAAGGTTGTGAAACGACGTTGGCCAATGGTGCTCGTAATAGGTCCGCACCACGACAGCAGCGCCCTCAAGCCGAAGTGAATACAAGCGCCACTCCTGCCAGGCTCGGCCGCTCAGATCGGCTCAGTATATAGACAGTAGTGCTCAGTAGCGGCCGTTAGTAGACAGCATTAGAGCCGCTTAGCCGAGAGTGCCACGAATTCAGTTATTAGTGATCCCCAAACTGTGTGACAAACTTGTATGAACTCTGACTTGGTTGCACGTCGCCCATCGCTTTCTGAACCTTGTAAATACAAGTTAAGTATTGTCAATCTGCTTTATTGAAAGAAAGCTACTAACGTTATTTGCTTGAATTGTTGTATAGCATTCCGAGAACGCAGCATCCCTTAGGCACCCTATATGAGACGAGTGGGCAAGACCCAACAAAAACAACTGATCACGGTCGAAGTAGAGAGGATATGAACTGCAACCTGGCTATGATAAGAAAAGCACTTCTGAAGAAGAGAGATTTCTTAACATCGAGTATGGATTTAAGTGTCAGAAAATCTGTTCGGAAAGTATTTGTATGGAATATAGAAATGAATGGAAGGGAAACATGGAAGACAAACAGTTTTGAAAAGAAAGGCTAGGAGCTTTGGAAATGTGGTGCTACAGAAGAATGCTGAAAATTAGATGGGTAGATCACATAACTAATTAGGAGGTAATGAACTGGGTCGGGGAGGAAAGAAATTTTTGACACAGCCTGACTACAAGAAGTGATCGGTTTGTAGGAGACATTCTGAGGCATCATGGGATCTCCTATTTAGTACTGGAGAGAAGCGTGGAGGGAAAACTCGTAGAGAGAGACCACGAGATGAATACAGCAACCAGATTGAGAAGGATATAGGTTGCAGTAGTTACTCGGAGATGAAGAAGCTTCCACAGGACAGAGTAGCATGGAGAGCTGCATTAAACTTGTCTTCAGAATGAGGAACGCAACAACAAACTACTAACAGAGACAAAGGAGTAATTACGTATTAAATATTTTTGAATATTAAGTTGACTTTCTGTAGTTTGTATTTGCATGAAAGTTTCTAGTTTCTAATTTTTGCTCACGTTGGTTATTTATACGAAATTTTCTTTTAAAATACTTTTGTTTTATTGACTTGAAATAAAACTATTTTTATATCGTAACTGTGGTTAAGTGGCAGGGACGATATTGCCAGTTTTATTTCTATCTCGGATAATGCAGCTGTAGAGTTACTGTTGAGGAAAATAACTAAATGAGAGCAGATTCAGGCAGAGCACGCACGACGCATAGCCGACTAGGGGGCACACAAAGTTAACCCTAAGTAGATCGAGGCTACATTCCAATTTTTGTTTCTCAAAATATATAACAAGCAATTCTACGTGGTTATAGTGTGAAGGGAACAAAAGACAGGCAGGTGGATAATTAACTGGTTTGTAGAGGTATTAGTTAATATTTAAACTGTAGCATTGCAACAATATCGATGTTTCTAATGTTGATAACTTGATAACAAATAGACAATGCACTTACTAAAATTGAATTTATTCCATTAATACACTTGCAGAATATTCCCCAGAATCATCAAGTCATACCTTCTGGATATTATTTTATAATGAATTGATTTTCTTAACTGCTTTTGTACCATTTTGTAGATCCATTAAAAATGCGTAAAGTAATAAGTTTTCTATCTTCAGCAGAAATTCAAATCCACGTTGTAGACCATCCAAGCAGACAATCCTCTGAAAATTACGGTTCATGAGGTAAACAAAAAGTCACCAGGAAACTTTTTGTAAGTATATAAACTGCGGAAATCATCTTTGAAATTTTAAAAGTGTTTTACTCTACCTTACGGTGGTTTCTGGTGAGTGATATACTACTTGCTCTCCATCTTTCCATGGTTCATTTTGCTGTTTCAAGCTCTTTCCTGCTTTCCTTTCGTCCTTGGTCGACGATTTCCCCTTTTTTAGATAGTTAAATCTCTGTGGGTATTCATTGATAGAACAATTTACCATAGTTTGACACACACCTCTTTTAAGTCCCCCAACCCCTTTTAACTTACCATCCATTCCATCACTGGAAGTAATCACAGCACCACTATCAAGCTTATGCTTTGGATATAAAATAAAAAATAAGCTCAATGAGTTCCTTTGTCGGAATTGCATGCACCTCAGTGTCAATACGAACAAGTCATCGTAATGGGTGGCTTGAACATAGACCTGCTAAGAGACTCTCCCTCCGCAATCCGGTTTAGTTGCAATAGCATGAATATTCTTCCATTACAACCTACACACCATACGGCGCACAGTCATACCCTTATAGACGTAATCGCAACGAAACAGACTGACAAAGTAAGAGATGTTGGTCAATCTTCGGCCCCAGGCCTCTCAGTACATGATGTAATATTCCTGGCCTACTCTGTGCAGCCTCCAAAGATCAAATCGCGTTACATAACTTGTAGGAACATAACACGATCTTGACGCTCTAACAGCTGATTGCTCAGAAATCTCATTGCATAAAATAATCAGAGAACCTACAATCGATGGCATAATTAATGAACTTGGTGATAAACTGACTGCTCTCTATGACAAACATGCAACTGTACGCACAATCCGTGTAAGAAAATCACCTGCTCCATGGCTAATAGCTGAATCACGTCAAATGATGAATAATAGGGATGCTGCCCACAGGCGTTTCAAGGCAGATCCGAAACCCGAACGTTTCAAAGAATATAGAAAGATACGGAACAGAGTGAAACAATGCATTCGCAATGCTAAAATCAGGCACGCTCGCTCCCTTGTATGAAGCGATCTGACGCCCACGACTCTGTGGAAGAATCTCCGTAGCTTGGGGGTCAGAAAGGCAAAATCGGAATCTGCTTTTCATGTCCCAGCTAACGAATTAAATGAATTCTTCTCTGCGCCTCTGAATACCCACACGGCTGATAATTACCGTCCACAAGAATCCCCCAACTGTATAACTTACAATGATACCTTCCATCTAAAACACGTAAGAATAAATAAGGCAAGGAAACAATAATGAGAATCTCTTCTGACGCGATAGGTAATGACAGTATCAGTATAACCATGATTAAGAATGTTGCCGATATCTTAGTACCTGTCTTAACTGACATATTTAATTTTTCTCTCGTGAACGGAATATACCCCACTGCATGGAAAAGAAGCACAATTCGACCCATCCCTTAGATCAAAAACCCGCAACTGCCTAGTGATTACCGACCAATTAGCATACTGCCTGCTGTTATCAAGGCACTTGAATTTATTGTTCATGATGAAATCACTGAACACCTGCATGAATTCAGCCTATATAACAAATTTCAATCCGGTTTCCGTAAACATCACATCACAAACACTGCTCTAATTAAAGTAACTGATGACCTGAAATAATCCATCGACAGCCGAAAGGCCACAATATTGACGCTACTAGATTTCAGCAAAGCTTTTGACTCTGTTAACTTTGACATATTGCTCAGAAAAATGCAACAGATTAATTTCTCAGATAGTGCAATGAGATGGTTTGAAAGATACTTAAAAGACACACAGCAATGTGTTGTCTGTATAACTGAGAAATCTTCCTGGCAACATGTCTCTTCGGGAGTGCCACAAGGATCAGTCTTAGGACCACTTTTGTTTTCTTTATATGTCAACGATATTTCGTCGGTTCCGTCCTCCTGTAAATATCATTTCTATGCCGACGACCTCCAGCTCTACCTGAGCATCAGACCTGAAGATGTAAACACTGCAGTCGCTCAGATGAATGATGATCTGTCTTCAGTAGTGACATGGGCGAAAAACCTGGGGCTTAAACTAAATGCAAAAAAGACACAAGTAATATTAATAGCACATCAGAAATTAATAGGTTCAGATATCCGCGAACGACTGCCTCCTATCCTGCTCTACGGTATTCCAATACCATGTCAGAAAACAGTTAAGAACTTGGGTGTAATTTTGGATGAGCATCTCAACTGTGCGGAGAATACAGTCGCAGTGTGCCGGAAGACGTCCGCTTGTCTCTATACTCTCAAAAAGTTTCAGAACGTATTTCTACAGGACTTGAAACGCCAGCTCGTGCAAGCACTCGTTCTACCGAACCTCCAATATTGTGATGTAATCCAACAAGGCATGAGTAGTGAAAACAAAAGACGGTTAGAACTAACCATGAATGCCTGTGTGCGTTACACCTGCAACATTCACCGATATGATCATGTTAGTGCTTCATACTCCCAGCTAGGGTGGCTGCGGCCGGACAAATTGCGTGACTACCACACTTTATGTCTACGTCACTAACTCCTCGTCGCGCAAGCACCCCAGTACCTTGCTTCAGAGATTAAACATCTTTCATGCCATCATAATCGAAACACGAGGTCACTCTTCTTTGGTATTCAAACTGTGCCCACTCACAAAACAGAAACTTTTGCAAACTCCTTCTCAGTTGCCGCTGTCCGCCTCTGGAACAAACTGTCCCTTACCTATGCGCAAAATTCAATCACCTGCTGCTTTTAATAAGAATCTGAAGCATTTCCTACTATCATCCTCATAACGTTTACCACAAAGTTAATGTATAAGGCCAACCCTCTCCTCTGTCAAATAGCAAAGCTAGTGTCTCCTATCTTGCTCCTTTCTCTTCTTCTTCTTCATCTATCTCTATTAGCCACACAATCTTCTTTTCCCTTATATTTCCTTAACTATGTTTCACCATGTCTCTATTCTTCTCCTCCCTTCACCATCAGTCTCCCTCATACTCCCTGCTGCTAGCACTCCTATCTACAATCTGTCTCTTTCATAATGTCTAATTATAACAGTACTTATCATCTACGAATATAAACTCTATATGTATGTATTTTTTCCAAGTGTGCCTTTGTAATTGTTTATTTCACTTTTTGTACTAGATGTAGTTTAACACGCCTACGAAAACATATGAATGTAAAATAAGTAGAACGCCTGGTTAGATGTAAGAGAGGGCCTGATGGCCCTAATCTTGCGAAGTTAAATAAATAAATAAATAACTTCTTATTTATGAAATGTTCATTAGCATTTGCAGTTGATCTATCAACTCAGTTTTTATTTCCTTAAACATTACATCTATGTAGCTGGTCACATTTACACATTTTGCTGGAGATTTCATTGGACTAAAATAGATTTTCACTTTTTGTCGTGGTGGAATTTGGTGTGTGTTTACGTTTCCCATGTAAATTACTAAGTCTGTCTCCTTGAGCGCATGACATTTTCGTTTTCTAAGATGCTTTGGGCTTTCCCATTTCTTAATCAGAAAGAAGTAGCGCTAAAACAGCTACTTAGAAAGTAATATGCACACACAATTCTACAGAGAAAAGTTGAAGGACTCAACTGTGCTTAACATGTGTGATACGACATTACAGTCTCGTTCTGTGACACACGAGTATGACACATATTTATATCGAAGGAAAACTGACAAAAACTAATAGTTTGGAACTAATGGAGATAGCGAGCATGGAATGCTCAAATAACACACATTTAAGCTTGAATGAAATAACATAGACTATAACTGTGACACGAGCACTCGAATTCTAGTCATATGTTGTCGGACACTTTCTTTGAGTTGTCAAGGCCTGGTTGGTTAGGAAGGAGTTAAAGTTTGTAATGTCTGAAGATGGGTGTAATCCTGAAACGCGTAACATTTTCTAATAAAAGAGTCAATTGAACATCTCGTAACATTATTGCAATTGTACAGCATTGGTTGCCAATTATTATCTACCAATTTATACTTACACCAGTTTTAACTTCCCCAGAGTGTCCGATGAAGCCTAAACAGGCGAAATGTGTCACATGTGAGGATTAAATTTATTTATCTTGAGCAAATGAGACAGTTTTTTTTCTGTTCTAAGCAATTCACTCGTATTTAATTCCGTTAAAGTAGCTGTACCCCCATGGATATGATCAAGAGCTACTGCTTGTAAATTGCGTTAAGTGATTGCGATATGTACGTCTGACGGCCTTCTCAATAGTAAGGTATATTATACACTACACGTAGAATCAAAATAGTGCAACTCCTGAGCGAATTTTGTCACCGTACTCTGAATTATTGTGGCAGTTGCGTCCGGGATGACCATACTCGCCTTGGAGTGTCATCAACTTCTGTACGGACGCCTTGCAGAATAAGGAATGTTATTACTAATACAGCCCTCCTGACTCAGCGTCCAACGCTGTTCTGTCAGAACGCAATCCATAATTCCAACACACGTCACTCTGGGGTAGAAGCGACCATCATGGCTGATAATGATTTCCGTGTTGGCGGTATGTCTTCTTTTTTCATTTTTGTTTTTTAGTCCTCAGTTTTCTGACTGGGTTAAAGCAGCCATCAGCGAATTCCTCTCCTATGCCACTCTGTGCCAGAGTAGCATTTGGCAGCTACTTCCTCAATTACTCGCTGGATGTATCCCAATCTCTGTATTCCTCTACAGTTTGTACCTTCGACAGCTCCCTCTATTACCACAGATGTTATTTCCTGATGTCCAAACGGGTACCCTACCATCTTGTCCCTTCTTCTTGTCAGTGTTATCCATATAGCTCTTTCCTTCTCGTTGCTGAGTAGAACTTCCTCATTCCTTGCCGTAACCGTCCACCTAATTTTATATATTCCTCTGTACCACAACAACTCAAATGCTTCATTCTTTTCTTTTCGGTTTTCTCACACTCCACGTCTCTCTACCGTACAATACTGTGCTCCAAACATAAATTCTCAGAAATTTATTTCTCAAATTAAGAACTATATCTTCTCTTGTCCAGGAATGCCCAATTTCTTATTTCTAGTTAGCTTTTCATATCCTCCTTGTTCCGTCTGTCAGGGATTCTTTTACTGCCGAGGTAGCAGACTTCCTTAACTTCATTATCACCAGTTACGATATTAAGTTTCTCGCTATTCTGATTTCTTCTACTTTACTTTACTGTCGTCTGTCTGTCATATACTCTCCATCCACATTCTTTGCTCATTAAAAGGTTCATTCCATTCTACAGGTTATGCAATTGTCCTTCACTTTGCCCGGCGGCAAAGCCGCGTGGCCTTAAGCGCCTGGTCGCCATCGGCGCGGCTCCCCCGTAGGAGGTTCGACTCCTCCCTCGAAGCGAGGTGGCGCAGTGGTTAGACACTGGACTCGCATTCGGGAGGACGACGGTTCAATCCTGATTCCGGCCATCCTGATTTAGGTTTTCCGTGATTTCCCTAAATCGCTCCAGGCAAATGCCGGGATGGTTCCTTTCAAAGGGCACGGCCGACTTCCTTCCCCGTCCTTCCCTAATTTGATGAGACCGATGACCTCGCTGTCTGGTCTCCTTCCCCAAAACAACCAACCAACCAACCTCCCTCGAGCATGGGTGTGTGTGTTGTCCTTAGCGTAAATCAGTTTGTTGTTGTTGTGGTCTTCAGTCCTGAGACTGGTTTGATGCAGCTCTCCATGCTACTCTATCCTGTGCAAGCTTCTTCATCTCCCAGTACCTACTGCAACCTACATCCTTCTGAATCTGCTTAGTGTATTGATCTCTTGGTCTCCCTCTACGATTTTTACCCTCCACGCTGCCCTCCAATGCTAAATTTGTGATCTCTTGATGCCTCAAAACATGTCCTACCAACCGATCCCTTCTTCTAGTCAAGTTGTGCCACAAACTTCTCTTCTCCCCAATCCTATTCAATACCTCCTCATTAGTTACGTGATCTACCCACCTTATCTTCAGCATTCTTCTGTAGCACCACATTTCGAAAGCTTCTATTCTCTTCTTGTCCAAACTGGTTATCGTCCATGTTTCACTTCCATACATGGCTACACTCCATACAAATACTTTCAGAAACAACTTCCTGACACTTAAATCTATACTCGATGTTAACAAATTTCTCTTCTTCAGAAACGATTTCCTTGCCATTGCCAGTCTACATTTTATATCCTCTCTACTTCGACCATCATCAGTTATTTTACTCCCTAAATAGCAAAACTCCTTTACTACTTTAAGTGTCTCATTTCCTAATCTAATCCCCTCAGCATCACCCGATTTAATTTGACTACATTCCATTATCCTCGTTTTGCTTTTGTTGATGTTCATCCTATATCCTCCTTTCAAGACACTGTCCATTCCGTTCAACTGCTCTTCTAAGTCCTTTGCTGTCTCTGACAGAATTACAATGTCATCGCCGAACCTCAAAGTTTTTACTTCTTCTCCATGAATTTTAATACCTACTCCGAATTTTTCTTTTGTTTCCTTTACTGCTTGCTCAATATACAGATTGAATAACATCGGGGAGAGGCTACAACCCTGTCTCACTCCTTTCCCAACCACTGCTTCCCTTTCATGCCCCTAGACTCTTATAACTGCCATCTGGTTTCTGTACAAATTGTAAATAGCCTTTCGCTCCCTGTATTTTACCCCTGCCACCTTTAGAATTTGAAAGAGAGTATTCCAGTTACCGTTGTCAAAAGCTTTCTCTAAGTCTACAAATGCTAGAAACGTAGGTTTGCCTTTTCTTAATCTTTCTTCTAAGATAAGTCGTAAGGTTAGTATTGCGTGTTCCAACATTTCTACGGAATCCAAACTGTCTTCCCCGAGGTCCGCTTCTACCAGTTTTTCCATTCATCTGTAAAGAATTCGCGTTAGTATTTTGCAGCTGTGACTTATTAAACTGATAGTTCGGTAATTTTCACATCTGTCAACACCTGCTTTCTTTGAGATTGGAATTATTATATTCCTCTTGAAGTCTGAGGGTATTTCGCCTGTCTCATAGATTTTGCTCACCAGATGGTAGAGTTTTGTCATGACTGGCTCTCCCAAGGCCATCAGTGGTTCTAATGGAATGTTGTCTACTCCCGGGGCCTTGTTTCGACTCAGGTCTTTCAGTGCTCTGTCAAACTCTTCAGGCAGTATCTTATCTCCCATTTCATCTTCATCCTCTTCCATTTCCATAATATTGTCCTCAAGTACATCGCCCTTGTATAAACCCTCTATATACTCCTTCCACCTTTCTGCCTTCCCTTCTTTGCTTAGAACTGGGTTGCCATCTGAGCTCTTGATATTCATACAAGTGGTTCTCTTCTCGCCAAAGGTCTCTTTAATTTTCCTGTAGGCAGTATCTATCTCACCCCTAGTGAGACAAGCCTCTACATCCTTACATTTGTCCTCTAGCCATCCCTGCTTAGCCATTTTGCACTTTCTGTCGATCTCATTATTGATTTCTATTAGCCCTCTTCTTTTTACCTACTTGATCCTCTGCTGCCTTCACTACTTCATCCCTCAGAGCTACCCATTCTTCTTCTACTGTATTTCTTTCCCCCATTCCTGTCAATTGTTCCCTTATGCTCTCCCTGAAACTCTCTACAACCTCTGGTTCTTTCAGTTTATCCAGGTCCCATCTCCTTAAATTCCCACCTTTTTGCAGTTTCTTCAGTTTCAATCTGCAGTTCATAACCAATAGATTGTGGTCAGAATCCACATCTGCCCCTGGAAATGTCTTACAATTTAAAACCTGGTTCCTAAATCTCTGTCTTACCATTATATAATCTATCTGATTAATTAGTGCGTAAGAATATTGACCGATGGCCTCACCACAAAGACCTTACTACAAATTTTCATATTTCTCCTTCACTTTCACTGAGGATTGCATTGACGTCGGCGAATTTTAACATTGATAACCTTGAATTTTAATTCCTGTATTAAACCTTTCTACTATTTCCGTCATTACTTCTTCGAATTATAGATTGAACAGCAGGGGCGAAAGACTACATCCCTGTCTTATGCACTTTTTAATCAGATCACACCATTCATGGTGTCTTGCTCCCACTAGGTTCTTACACTACTATATTCTGTTCTCTGTGTGGAACGAAAATACCGCAATTTCTAAACGAATTGTGTCACAGTACTCCGAATTGTTGAGGCAGTTGCGTCCTGGATGACCACACTCTCACCGGAGTGTCATCAGCTTCCGTACGGACATAATGCGGAATAAAGAATGCGTTTGCTAACTGACTTCTCTTGATTCCGCGTCCACCGTGGTGCAGTTAGCAGGCGACCCACAATTCTCCCACACGCCATTCTGAGGCAGAAGCGACCGTCATGGCTGATAATCGTGTCCGCACTATCGGTATCATTACAAATTCATGTAAGTTAGTTCCGGTAATCTAACTTAGTGGAAGTGGCAGATGTGTGAGAAATGAAAATTCTATATTTCTTAAGCGACGATTTTCGTGTATGTATCACATTTACTTGGGATTCCTGTTCTACGTGTTATATCAATAATGTCCTACCTAAGTATACATTCATTTATCACGCTGGAATACTTACTGTCACAGGTGAAACAGATGAATAAACGGAACATTTCCCGAATTCACACTTACAAAAGAGAAAACGGAGGCCATTCCAGCCGTATTTGGTGGATAAGAAGAAATAATTTGAAAATTTACAAATGTTCAGCTTGTCTCTGTGACAATATCTTGGAAAAGAAATAATGTTAGAAGCGTATTGAAAAGTTTTTTCTGGGATCTACGTGATCTAACTCGAACTCGCTCCTTAACTTTGTTCTTTTTTTCCAAATAACCGACTCATACTCTCTAATCTCTCAAAGAGAGACAGCCTTTATGTGCATCAGAGTTTTGGGCTGCTGTATTCTAGAAAAGCACTGTGAAGACGTTTTCATCATACGCGCAACGGAAGCCTATGAGGTTGGGAGAGGTGGCTTCTTATCTGTGTATGCCTCAACTGTCATGAGTGGCAAACTACACAGCAGTAACAGTCAATACTGCTAAATATTAATGTAGTGAGAGTAATCTACTTACCGTACAGTGAGCGCAATGATTTATTACACGAGTAACATTCCTCCCCTTCATTTGCAACTATTACTGAAGATATTTACCCTCATTAGACAAATTTCACACAAATTATGTAAAGCGTCCTTGTCAGTGAACTACCCTCCTGTTAGACTATTTTTAGAAATCGCATCTGTAAACCCTCGTTACATTTATTTATAGAGATGACAGAAAGAAATGGCTAGCAAGAGCAGATGGGTGGTGAAACTGTAAGCAGAAGAGAATAATTTCGCACTTTATAACGGCTGCTGTAAATTAGGTAAGTTGAGAGAAACAAACGTGAGACCGAGATTTAGAGAACTTTAGTCAGTGTTGCATTGTAATAGCCTCATTTCATGACCCTCCCACAGCGATAGTTAGTGCGAGCATAAATTTACTTGGAGAGTAATAACGTCGTCCCTTCAGTGTTCATTACAATCCAAGAACGATATTTTTCTTCTTTAAGGGATAACTGTAAAGTTTATCGACGAAGAACAGTACTACAACGCATTCAACATTTTCAGAAGTATAATTGAAAAATTCTCAGTGACGGCTAATAATATATAACCATAACTTGAGGAAAAAGATGCTCAAATTACACAAGTAAGTGTGTAATGTGTACATTCCTTGATAAAGACGTGAGATGCTGTTTTTTGCTCAAAGGCTATAGGTCGTATTTCAGGGAAAGATAACACAAAAACGAAGGGTTGGGGAAACTGATAATCACAGGAGTCAATATTTTTTGGCAAAATACAACAAATGTAAGAAGCATTACAATAAATTGTACCATGAAGTACGTCAAAGAATATACTCTGATGTAGAAGATAAAACCCATATATATATCAAATGCTTACCAAGTCCTTTGCAGTGAAGTCCTTAACACCAGAATAATTAAAGTTAAAATTATACGAAATATTGACGTTTGCATGTTAGTGACAATTTAGATATGACTATCTTTTCTCTTTGCCCTCAAAACTACGATACATTAGTCAGCAATATGGCTTTTTCACTGCATCTAAACATTTTAATTTTTAGTTTGTCTCTGATAATTTTTAATCGATTGTCAAGATCTTTCTTGCCACTTACGATCTTCTCCAATTTATTTTAAAACACGTAATACTCATGTGACGTTAAGCACACGCAGAAAGTGACATTAACAGATGGTTTCTTGTCAACTGCACCATTCCAAGGAAGACTTAAATTAACAGCATTAGAATGGAAGACATTGAGAAGTTTCAACGACTCTGAAACAGCGGAAAGCCTTTCACTGTCACCGAGCGCGGTGGCCCAGTGGTTAGCACACTGTACTCGCATTCAGGAGGACGACGGTTCAATCGCGCGTCCGGCCATCCTGATTTAGGTTTTCTGTGATTTCCCTAAATCGCTCCAGGCATATGCCGGGATGGTTCCTTTGAAAGGGCATAGCCGATTTCCTTCCCCGTCCTTCGCTAATCCGATGAAACCGATGACCTCACTGTTTGGTCTGCTCCTCCAGACAACCCAACCCAACTCTTTCACTATCTTCTGGTGAAAGACGATATGAGGAAAGATCTTTATGTTTTAGATGCCATAATGTGGGGAAGAGAAGAGACCCTTAGATCTCGCTTCTTGGTCTGATGGCATATTTATTGCATGTCACTGATCCGCCAGTATAGATGGCAAGTGATTCATAAATTTATGCTAATGATGGATGATACTAGTCCCATGGTGAAAGTGGGGAATGTAACGTAAATGATTTACCGAATAAAATATAAACACAACATAGCACATACATTTTTAGTCACGAAAATCTTTTACTATGTTACTTTCAAAACCACTGAAGCCCACTGTCTTAGAGTCTGTGGACTAGAGCATGAATTTCCCTCTTGAAAGTAATTTCCCTCTTGAAAGTATGACATTCTGAACCTTGTGTAGAAGCTAAATGTTATTGTCTTTCCCATAGGCATAATATTCAAATTCTTTGACAATGAAATGCGAAAGATTACTTTTTATACTATCACTGTTATATCCTACGATGCATATTTTGAGGTCGTTTTCTACATGCACAGAAATATTAGTAGAACACAATAAATGGCCAACGACCTTCCCGTCAGATCACCGAAGTTAAGCGCAGGTGGGGCTAGTAATTGGATGGGTGACCATCAGATCTACCGAGCGCTGTTGGCAAGCGTGGTGCACTTAGCCCTTGTGAGGCAATGTGAGGAGCTCCTTGATTGTGAAGTAGCGGCTCCGGTCTCGGAAACTGACATACGGCCGGGAGAGCGGTGTGCTGACCACATGCCCCTCCATATCCTCATCCAGTGACGCCTATGAGCTGAGGATGAGACGGTGTCCTGTCGGTACCGTTGGCCTTCATGGTCTGTTCGGGAGGAGCTTCGTTTTAATTTTAGAACAGAAGAAAAACAGTCACAAGAATACGTGGTGTCAGGCAGGAAACGTCTCCGAATTCTAAATCTGCCATCCCTGCACACAGTTCTTTGCGTTAACAGTGATTAATAACATTGACTCATTCGAACAGAACTGCCACAATCACTTAGTGTGCACTGGACAGGAAAATGATTTGTACTGGAACAACTCTTGTGCAAAAGTGATGGTTTTATTTTCAACGCGATTGGGAGATTGCCCACAGATTTTCAAATTTAGATTAAGATACAGAGACACCTAGAAGAAGGAACCGCGGATCATACATATCAAAGAATTAGATTGTGATTACGTGAAACACCATTTAAAGTAAGGGGGCAGCAAGACGTAGAAGGAAATCGGCGTCCACAGCGGTAGACTTAAAGCACTGGAGAAATAAACCTAAAAGTCATGTTCTAGAATGATTAGTTGAGAACAACTGACAAGCACGATAAAGCCATGTGTGTTAGAATGTATATAGAAGTAATAAGGGACATCTATTGAAGTAAAAAATGAGATCTGGGTGAATATATGTGAGAATGTCGATAGGTATAAGGGGAACTGTATGAAAAATGGTTGCAGATCTGATGGAAGAAGTAAAAGAAAAGAAAGGGGAAGCATTTTAAGGGTATGCTGAAAGTAGAAAGGGTAGACTGCATGGAAATAAAGCGGGAGATGTGAGAGAAACAGAATGGTGAAGAGGCTGATGAGATAACCACGAAAAGAGGTAACAAGGCGGCCACAAACAAATGAAAATGGGGAAGTCACCAGGTCTTGGAAATGTGTCAGTTGTTTTGTTTATATATGGTACAAGTATATTGTTTCAATCCTAAGTATTACTTAGTAAATGTGTACGTTAAAGGGAGGTATTTCCAGCAGAATTAAACTCTGCTTATCTAAGTCCTTAACATAAAAAGGAAACAAGAATGCATCTAGCCTTTTTCGAGGTGTGTAACAAGTTCAGTTAGCAGGTCGTACAGGAGGAATTTAGAGTCGAGAAAGGATAAGATTACAATAAAAGAAGGAGAAGAAAACTTTGAGTAACATCTTTAACCTAAGACAGATCAGGGACGAGAGACTGGAAAGGAATCTACGCAGTCATTTGGTCTTCATTCATGTTGGGGAAGCATTTGACACAACGCCACTAAAGATATCGTTCAAAGTGCTGTGGTCAGCGGAATTGCCAGAACTTTATATAAGAAGTATCATAAACCTTCAAAAGTTGGAAGAACTTCTCTTTAAAGACGGGAAAGAAATCTCAAAATAAGTTAATAAAGAATTCTGTCTGCCTCCCATCCTCTTAAGGTTAATATGCAGAAGGCACTAGATCTCTGTCGTTGGAGGTGCAGAGAAATTGGGATTGGGGTTGTCAGCAACCATCAAAATCTTGGTTGCGGATAAAGCACAGTTTGAACAGAGGTAGAAAGACTATTTGATGAGTAACTTCTCCTACTCTATAGAATAATATCGTTATAGGGATTGTTAGACCAGCTTAAGTAAAAGATGTCTGTTAGATTTCAGCTTTGACAACACTTGGTCACAACAGTCAAGATTAGGTATTTTATGTGTGATAAAATTTATTAAAAGTGCATAACTATGTTTCATTAAGACAGTGTATTAATTCCGTAAATACTACCAGTTCCAGTTTACTGTAATGTATTCACTTATTTTGACAACCTCCTGACAAACGATCAGTGCAGTGAGTAGTGTATCGATATATTTCACGTTATTTATGTTACACTTTCTGACACGAGAAACAAATATAATTTTTTGGATGTGTGGAACGAAAACTGATTCTAATCTAATCTGTTCTAATTCAGTCTAACCAGTGTACATACACTCTTTTCTGTGCAGATGATCAGGTCGTTGCAACAGAAGGTGAATATGGTGTATCTTACATGCTTAAGCAGCTGTAGTGGGAATGTAAGAAATTGTGGCTGAAAATAAATTGTGATAAGACCAAAAATCTATTTTGTGCAGAGGACTGAAGTAACTTGAACAGTGGTGAGCATCAGACTAACGTATTTAAAGAGTTTAAGTAGTCCAGTAATATCATATCACGCAATTGAAGATATGACAGTGATATCCAAAAAGACATCAGAGAGGGAAGGGAAGATATGTGAAAATTAAATCCTGTACTTCAGTCCTCGACAATGAGTTTAAAGATTAAACCCTATTGACAAATCCACGCTGGAACTAAATACCAATTGTGGGAGAGAGTGTTAGGAACGCAGAGGAAGAAATGTAAAGCGACTTAGAGCTTTATAAATTTATCGCCTGAGGAAAGAAAGTAGAATTTCACGTCTTGAACGAGTAAGAAATGAGGAGATAATAAAAAGGACGCAGACATATTACAGTATTATGGTCACAATAGATGAAAGACAGCTGGGATGGTTAGGACATGTCAAAATAATGGAAAAAGACAACTGGGAAACAGAGCACATTCATGGCAGGCTCCTGGAAGAAAAAGGAAAGGAAGAGCACGCAAAGATATTTAAAAAGTGAAGTGAAGAGGAATATAATGAGAGAGGATGGCGAGATTTGGGCGTTTGGCGATGGAAATGTAGGTTACAGTGGCAGCTGTAGGATCTCCGCAAGAAGAAGAAGAAGAGGAAGCATAGGTTGTAAGGCTTTCATCTCACCCAGGTCTTTTATTCTGCACAGGATTTTCAGTAGTGTAGAGTATTGCTCTAAAAAGTACATTACTGGGCATTAAAATTGCTACATCAAGAAGAAATGCAGATGATAAACGGGTATTCATTGGACAAATATATTATACTACAACTCACATGTGATTACATTTTCACGCAATTTGGGTGCATAGATCCTGAGAAATCAGTACCCAGAACAACCAACTCTGGCCGTAATAACGGCCTTGATACGCCTGGGCATTGAGTCAAACAGAGCTTGGATCGCGTGCACAGGTACAGCTGCCCATACAGCTTCAACACGATACCACAGCTCATCAAGAGTAGTGACTGGCGTATCGTGACGAGCCAGTTGCTCGGACACCATTAACCAGACGCTTTCTGTTGGTGACAGCTCTGGAGAATGTGTTGTCCAGGGCAGCGGTCGAACATTTTCTGTAACCAGAAAGGCCCGTACAGGAACTGCAACCTGCAGTCGTGCATTATCCTGCTGAAATGTAGGTTTTCGCAGGGACCGAATGAAGGGTAGAGCCACGAGTCGTAACACATCTGAAATGTAACGTCCACTGTTCAAAGTGCCGTCAATGCGAACAAGAGGTGACCGAGACGTGTAACCAATGGCACCCCGTACCATCACGCCGGGTGATACGTCAGTATGGCGATGACGAATACACGCTTCCAATGTGCGTTCACCGCGATGTCGCCAAACATGGATGCGACCATCATGATGCTGTAAACAGAACCTGGATTCAACCGGAAAAATTACGTTTTGTCCATGCTGCTGCAAACGTCGTCGAACTGTTCGGGCAGATGGTTGCTGTCTTGCAACCGTCCCCATCTGTTGACTCAGGTATCGAGACGTGGCTGCACGATCCGTTACAGCCATGCGGATAAGATGCCTGTCATCTTGACTGCTAGTGGTACGAGGCCGTCGGGATCCAGCACGGCGATCCGTATTACCCTCCTGAGCCCACCGATTCCATATTCTGCTAACAGTCATCGGATCTCGACTAAGGCGAGCAGCAGTGTCGCGATACGAGAAACCATAATCGCGATAGGCTAAAATCCCACCTTTATCAAAGTCGGAAATGTGATGGTACGCATTTCTTCTCCTTACACGAGGCATCACAACAACGTTTCACCAGGCAACGCCGGTCAACTCCTGTTTGTCTATGAGATATCGGTTGGAAACTTTCCTCATGTCAGCTCGTTGTAGGTGTCGCCACCGGTGCCAACCTTGTGTGAATGCTATGAAAAGCTAATCATTTGCATATCACAGAATCTTCTTCCTGTCGGTTAAATATCGCGTCTGTAGCACGTCATCTTCGTGGTGTAGCAATTTTCATGGCCAGTAGTGTATTAGGTATTTTATACCTGGTTTCTGATCTTCTTAAAAGAGATTTCTTTTGGATAGTTCTGTGGTAATAATGCACTTATGATTTATTATGTTTGTTGCTGCATCTATCTTTGTTTCTATGAAAATTACATTGATATTGGTGAAAAACATTGCACGATACAAAACCCAGAGTACTTCAAAACCCTCACATGCGAAACTTCTGTGAAGTGGTTACCGGCTCTACAGAAACAGCTCATTATAGTGTCGTAGCGCAGCTCTGCCATTGCATTCAGTCAACCCAAACGTACATGAGGTGAACACCGATCAACACTTCAAAATCCTCTAGCGGTCTGCTACGATACTTTGACACAGGGTTTTCGATGTTCATAATGATTACTAACAAAGACCAGTAAATAAACCGCAATTTAATTTAATTACGTTACTTTGTCTTTTCTAGGTGACGATTAAATCACTGTGGCTGCTCGTTGTACGTACCTGTCCTCACCACTGTCCGAGGTAGTCTCGAGAAGGCTTAGCACGCAGTGTTGCGCCCTTTACACTGGAACCTGATGTAACGGTTAAGCGTCTCCCCTGTTGAGCTCTAGTTTAATTACAGTTTCTTCTTTGTGATTCTTTTCTCTGTCGTTTTCCTTGACATTTCCTTATTTTTGTACAACTGCGCACCTAATATTGCTACAGAAGTTTGATGAATCCTCATTTTCAAAGTTGGCTATGTGTAAAGATGCTACCCAGGCCGTATCACCTCTCACTTTTTCTCACTTTTTCTGGGCAATGCTCGTAAAGTGGTTGATATTTCATCACATTAAACACTTTGTGACTGTACTTATTAGCTGTACTGTTAATCTATCTGTTTTAAGCCTTTCCATTGTATCCAAAGATGTTGAGGGATACACAGTCGTGATTTAGTCCAAATGGTTCAAATGGCTCTGAGCACTATGGGACTTAACTCTGAGGTCATCAGTCCGCTAGAACTTAGAACTACTTAAACCTAACTAACCTAAGGACATCACACACATCCATGTCCGAGGCAGGATTCGAACCTGCGACCGTAGCGGTCGTGATGTCCTCAGAATGCACCATATTGACTTTATTGTCTAATTTCATCTTCTGAAATCAGCAATGTGAAATAAAATGACATGAATGTAGTTCAGTCTGAGTTGTCCCTCAGGTCTGTCAACTGTTTTGTATTCTGTTTTGTTCCTGGCCTCTAGAAATTATAAATGATTATTGCAACGTTTTCACACTGCCACCTGATGTAACATAATTTCATTAGTCACCCAACTATTGCAGCGTTCAAATTAATTATCTTTAGGAGGCTGGCAACCGAACTTTTTCACCGTGTTATAAAACAAATGTTTCTCCAGAAATCTCATTGGATCGATAGAGTTTATTGCATGGAAGTCTGGAACTGATAGTATAACTGGTACATAGCCAATAACAATACGATTTTATTAAGCTGTTTATTTGTAAATTATTGTGACTGTAATCACTTTCTGCTGTTATTCATTACTGTTACTGAACTTGTAAAGTCAAGGGCGCATTCAAATAACATGAAACATACTTGATAATCGTATTAGGTAATGTAAGTCAAGAACACTTGTTAAGTTTAGAGCCCAGTTACGACAGTCTCGAACGACTCCAAACAGAAAGATTTTCTCCAATCCGGATCTAAATGCCACCTGAGAGACCATTACTTAAAAACTGAGGATCCTTGTCAGGAATCCCACTGGCCGATGCCACACCTCGAAAAGCTAAGGGTAATTCGTCTCCCAGAAGGGCCACGACAATATGAAACTCATTAAGGAACCTGAAACAAAGTATAAACTGTTAATGGCGCGATTGGAAAAATGCATCATTTTGGTCCATCGCCAAAATATAGGATGAATACTGACTCTGTTCACGCACTGCTACAACCTAGCGATTTCGTAGCCAACGTCGAGTCTTAAACGCTGCTTGTACACTCTGTATTCTGACGGGTCACCGACTATGGTTAGTAACGAGCCGTGAGCTTTAATTTCATTTTATTAGGATTGATAAAGAAATTTAAATCGTTAGATAGGCATTGTTTTTAGAGTTTAGTGTTAATGCTGATTTTCTGGTTTGTTCCCTTTATATTTTTGCAACTTTCTACTCTTTTGTTTGCTTAATCATCGTACTATGAAAGGTAACTCACACTCCGTTTTGCCGCAGTCTAGATGAGTAATATCTTTCCCAATGTTGTTTGAAAGTATTGTAACACTTTAGACGACGATAGTTAGAGTCTGATGACGAACTTTAGAGCCGAATACCGGTTAACAATCAAAATTAATCTTGTAGCACAGGCAGAGTATTGTGCTTTTCACATTTTGGTAAATGACGTCGTTACGAAGTTCCATTCTGACTGATGTGCCAGCCACCACCAGTGACAAGTACCATCTGATTAAGTCCCTCACTGACCGGTGTTGTATGTCTACCATATCTCTTCTCCCTGACTCATCACTGATTGGAGCCCCAACAGTAGAACGGATATCCTATAAAGCTTTTCTCGCCCTTTTTCTCAGAAACTGCTCTCATCTTATTCGACAATTTCCACGTAGCCTTGAGAAAGATGTCTCGTTTGAGATGATAACTTCAACGTTATTTCATAAACGATGGCAGCATTTTTGATGTTTCAATAAATTTCACTGTCCTTCAGTCCGAAGCTCTGAATACCTCGTTAACTGGTAATATTTTGTTGATCTAGTTGTTATCATGTTAAGAAATATACTAACCACTTGTTGTGTTCACAAAATATTGTGTGAGTATTCAAGATGAACTTGATTTCAGGTAAAATCTCCTTTCATCTTGCCTTCATAACCACGGAAGAGATATAGCATTCATTGCAACGTAGTTGCAGAATGCTGTCAAATGGATAAACGCAACTTACAAAACTTCGTTCGTAAACGTCTGTTATTGATCTACTAGTATTTATTAATTATGAGTCAGCTACCTCAGTCAGGTTTTACTTCCTGAAGACCTGATGCGCTGCAAGATGGTTCGTACCAAACAGTAGCACAAAACAATGATTTAAGATCTTTTCTGCATCAAATTCTTTTATATTCATTTTAGTCGAGTCATGAGACCAACGACTTATCTTTCTTGTATTCGAGCTATAAATAAATGAAGCCAAGAATTTATTAATAAGTGTGTGGCCCTTAGTACATTTTGACTCACTGCGTTTAACAGGTAGACGAAGATTCAAGCTAGAAGTAAAGAAGGGACGTTCATTTTGTAGTAATCAGGACCTTATAGTTCTTTGATGAATAGATGAGTAGCTACTCATTGCTAATACGTCAAAACATTATCTTCGGCACTAAAACTTTACCATCAAGTAGCAGTCAAGAAAAATTTTTGCATTTTCTTGACCTAAATGAATAAGAAAATTATATGTGTTTTTAAATATTGTCTGAAAATACGAGTACTTCTCTTCGTTCTCTCTGCCAAATGTTGCGTCTAATAATTAGGAATCGTGATCACTGATTAGATTTCCCACGTTCTTGTGAAGGTCTGGAAATTCATGAAAGATGGCTAATTGTTCCTTAAGCCAAATAACCTGATCAATATACACTCCTGGAAATTGAAATAAGAACACCGTGAATTCATTGTCCCAGGAAGGGCAAACTTTATTGACACATTCCTGGGGTCAGATACATCACATGATCACACTGACAGAACCACAGGCACATAGACACAGGCAACAGAGCATGCACAATGTCGGAACTAGTACAGTGTATATCCACCTTTCGCAGCAATGCAGGCTGCTGTTCTCCCATGGAGACGATCGTAGAGATGCTGGATGTAGTCCTGTGGAACGGCTTGCCATGCCATTTCCACCTGGCGCCTCAGTTGGACCAGCGTTCGTGCTGGACGTGCAGACCGCGTGAGACGACGCTTCATCCAGTCCCAAACATGCTCAATGGGGGACAGATCCGGAGATCTTTCTGGCCAGGGTAGTTGACTTACACCTTCTAGAGCACGTTGGGTGGCACGGGATACATGCGGACGTGCATTGTCCTGTTGGAACAGCAAGTTCCCTTGCCGGTCTAGGAATGGTAGAACGATGGGTTCGATGACGGTTTGGATGTACCGTGCACTATTCAGAGTCCCCCCGACGATCACCAGTGGTGTACGGCCAGTGTAGGAGATCGCTCCCCACACCATGATGCCGGGTGTTGGCCCTGTGTGCCTCGGTCGTATGCAGTTCTGATTGTGGCGCTCACCTGCACGGCGCCAAACACGCATACGACCATCATTGGCACCAAGCCAGAAGCGACTCTCATCGCTGAAGACGACACGTCTCCATTCGTCCCTCCATTCACGCCTGTCGCGACACCACTGGAGGCGGGCTGCACGATGTTGGGGCGTGAGCGGAAGACGGCCTAACGGTGTGCGGGACCGTAGCCCAGCTTCATGGAGACGGTTGCGAATGGTCCTCGCCGATACCCCAGGAGCAACAGTGTCCCTAATTTGCTGGGAAGTGGCAGTGCGGTCCCCTACGGCACTGCGTAGGATCCTACGGTCTTGGCGTGCATCCGTGCGTCGCTGCGGTCCGGTCCCAGGTCGACGGGCACGTGCACCTTCCGCCGACCACTGGCGACAACATCGATGTACTGTGGAGACCTCACGCCCCACGTGTTGAGCAATTCGGCGGTACGTCCACCCGGCCTCCCGCATGCCCACTATACGCCCTCGCTCAAAGTCCGTCAACTGCACATACGGTTCACGTCCACGCTGTCGCGGCATGCTACCAGTGTTAAAGACTGCGATGGAGCTCCGTATGCCACGGCAAACTGGCTGACACTGACGGCGGCGGTGCACAAATGCTGCGCAGCTAGATGTACCTGCGTAATATCTTGTAGGTCCTCGCGATCACAAGAAGTGAGGTAACACGACGTGGAATGGACTCGACTAATGTCTGAAGTATTGCTGGACGGAACTGACACCAAGAATCCTGCAGGGCCGTCCATAAATCCGTAAGAGCACCATGAGGTGGAGATCTCTTCTGAACAACACGTTGCAAGGCATCCCAGATAGGCTCAATGATGCTCATGTCTGGACGCCATTCGACGGCCAACACCGCGGTTCCTGGTGTGTCCGCTGTGCCGTGCGTGTGATCGTTGCTTGTACAGCCCTCTCCCAGTGTCCGGAGCAAGTATGGTGGGTCTGACACACCGGTGTCAATGTGTTCTTTTTTCCATTTCCAGGAGTGTATGTCTTACTTCCTCGCTCTAATAATCACAGAAAATTATGACACATCAGTAACTGAAAATACAGTCTTTCAAAGAAAAAATTAAGATTACAAACGAAAAGGCATTATGGCAAATATCTTAAGGGCCTGTGATTTTTGTTTGTAGCTCGGTCCATATTCAGTACGAAATGCATATTTTAAGGTGGGTATTCTCCAAGAGGTGAAATCTTATGTGCTAGGACACACACCGCATCAGTCTCCTAGGGCAGCCAGCTTATATACACTGAAGCGCCAAAGAAACTGGTATAGGCATGCTCATTCAAATACTGAGATATGTAAACAGGCAGAACACGGCTCTGCGACCGGTAACGCCTATATAAGACAACAAGTGTCGACGCAGTTGTTAGATCGTCTACTGTTACTACAGTGGCAGGTTATCAAGGTTTAGGAGAGTTTGACCGGCCGCACGAGCAGTGGGGGACAAAATCTCCGAGGTAGCGATGAAGTGAGCATTTTCCCGTACGACCATTTCATACGACCATTTCACGAGTGTACCGAGAATATCAGAAATCCAGTAAAACATCACATCTCCGACATAGCTACGCTCTGAAGAAAATCCTACAAGAACTGGATCAACAACGACTGAAGAGAATCGTTCAACGTGACAAAAGCGCAAACTTCCTCAAATTGCTGCAGATTTCAATGCTGAGCCATCAAGTGTCAGCATGCGAACCATTCAACGAAATATTATCGATATGGGCTTTCGGAGCCGAAGGCCCACTCGTGTACCCTCGATGACTGCACGACATAAAACTTTACGCCTCACCTGGTCCCGTCAACACCGACAATGAACTGTTGAGGACTGGAAACATGTTGTCTGATCAGATGAGTCTCGTTTCAAATTGTATCGGGTGCATAGACGTGTACGGGTATCGAGACAGCCATATGATCCCATGGACCATGCACGTCAGCAGGGGACTGTTCAAGTTGGTGGACGCTTTAAAATGGTGTAGGGCGTTTGAAGTTGGAGTGATATGGGACCCCTGATACGTTTCAATACGACTCTGACAGGTGGCACGTACGTAAGCGTCCTGCCTGATCACCTGCATCGCTCCATGCCCATTTTGCATTCAACGTTCTTTGGCAATTCCAGCAGGACAATGCGACACCCTACACTTCCAGAATTGCTACAGAGTGACTCCAGGAATACTCTTCGGGGTTTAAACACTTCCGCTGGGTACCGAACTACCCTGACATGAGCATCATTGAGCCTATCTGGGATGCCTTGCAACGTGTTGTTCAGAAGAGATCTCCACCTCATGGTGCTCTTACGGATTTATGGACGGCCCTGCAGGATTCTTGGTGTCAGTTCCGTCCAGCAATACTTCAGACGTTAGTCGAGTCCATTCCACGTCGTGTTACCTCACTTCTTGTGATCGCGAGGACCTACAAGATATTACGCAGGTACATCTGTTTCTTTGGGTCTGTGTATAAGGAACCCATCTTATGTATATGAAATGAACATGTAATGAGTGTGCTGTATAGCATTTTCCGCGACTTTTTCTTTCGTCTTCTTCCGATGAGAGCTACAGTGTTAATTTAAAAGACCCACTGCTTCAGACTGCTGCGTACTGAATAAGTAGGCAATACCTCTAACGTTAGCCAGGGGAGCACCGCCGGCGTCCCGGCTAGCGGACAGAAAGTCGAACGGTGGTGTGTGGTGTTTTTGATGGGCCATTGACACTTTATTCGCTTTTACAGTTGCTACGTGTGGCCTTCTTTTCTGATGTGTTTTTTCCGTCGATGTCATTTGAAGAACTGCGTAGTTAGAGATCGATGATTATCTCAGTTAGCTATTGGCCGTCGATGATTGCAGGTTGAATGATTTTGTGTTTACCTGCAAGTGTCATCTGTTGTTAAGGGAACAAGAACGGAGACAAAGAATTTATCACTCTGTTGTGATTGTGTACTTTTCTTTGAAAGGAATTCGTTTGATATTTGTCAAGCTGTGTGTAGCGTTGCTGTAGTTGCTGTTTAAATATTTATGTGGTTTAAGTACTGTCGATTAGTCTGACACATATCTGGCGTGCTGGTGATAACCCGTTGTCCTTTTACCATGCACACGACCCTCTGTATTAGTATTCATGAGTAACGGGTTTGATTCTTGTACAGGCATATCCGTTGAGGGGTTTTACCTTTGGCTGCAAGAAGATCCTTTAATTAATTGTTAGTAAGTAGTAATATGGTGACGTTGCACGACGTTCTATTACAACGAATCCGGCATTTTATGGGCTTACGTCACCTAATTTTTGTAACATGTCGCTAGGTGTTAGTGCTCCTGTTTATCGTCTTATCACAAGGTTTGAGGTTGTTCTCTGGGGGTCAGAGATTTCTTAAATTGTTCAGTAGGGCAGTCAGTGGGGTATCCAGCTGGAAATGCCGTCTGTTGTAGCATCAGCGTTCACATGATTGTTTTTCGCAACCTGTGGGTGTTGTTTGGAGTTTACGCTTAAGGGCGTTAAGACAGTTCGGAATTATAGTGCAACAAATGCCGATATATCTTCGTCGGTTAAAGGCTCACTTACTGTATTTAGTTGGTGGTTTCCATATGAAGTTATGCTCCAACGTATATGAAGCTGACTAGGGTCGCATTTCTATGTAGTTGTGAAACTCCTATAATCTTAAGTCCTGCAGAGCAGTAATTACTATGTGGCTTAATTGCCCAAGTTAGTTGTTGGTTCTGGTCCTTCGCTGGGTTGTTGTAATCAGATGTCGCTCAAGTATCGAGAAAGGGATAAACCCCAGTCCTCCACCAAGCAGTGATTCCAGTGGTACGGCAAAGATTGTTGTAAATGGATTATCAGGGATATGCCTTGACGGTACAATGAAATTGGTATGGTTATGGGTGTAGGCGGTTTGGATTGTGCAGTTTGTCGAGCTAGTCAAATTTACAAGATGGAACCAAGATCTTTTAGTAACGAAAGTTAACTCTGTAAGGAGAAGTCGAAGCATGCGAATACAGTTAAAGGGGCTAAACCCCACGAAACGCTCTCGAGATTACTGAAGCAGGTGAATTAGGTCGGATTGAAGCCACTGGTAGCGTTGCCCGATGAGGAATAAGAATCTGCACTTCCTGCTCTTCCTGTCACAGACAACGCATTGGAAGAGATTGTTATTTGTTTGGATCTTCTGGCTAACAGTGTTCCATCTGCTTGTTAAATTCTAAAGGTGGTTACGTAGCTGAACATTATAGGCAACGAGTAAAGGATCTGTTGCTCGGGAAGAGCACCACGTCTAATAGACTGCAGTTGCTGAAATGGAATGAAACGTGTTTTACCTTCCCCTTGTGGTGAGTTGATTTTAAATAGAGCTCGAAAGAATAGGAGATTGTGGTAGATAAAACAACAGGGAGTACTATGATTAGTCATTCAGTAAGTTGTCGAATTCCGTTCAAGATTTTTTTCCAGAAAACGGGTGAGTTTTCAGTAAGTTCTTTTCTACAGGCATGAAAGTTTCTGTATTTTTTTGGATGTGAAACGATCGTGTGGCACTGTTGGCCGGGGGGCCCAAACCGGAGATGATCGGCCGGCGGGTTACAAGTCTTATTTTAGGCGACGCCACATTGGGCGAATTACGCGTCGATGGTGATGATGAAAGGATGATGAAGACAACTCAACACCAAGTCCACGAGCAGAGAAAAATCTCCAACCCGGCCCATTGCGTGGTAGGCAAACACGTTATCACACAGCTCAGCAGACGGACTATTTTTTTGTTTTGTTTTTTATTTATCTATTTACTCATCAAGTTCCATAGGACCAAGTTGAGGAGCAAATCTCCAAGGTCATGGAACGGGTCAGTATGTGAAATCACAACAAACGTAAGAACAGATAAAAATAAATGTTCATGAACCTTAAAAAAGTCAATCCATAAGTTTACGTAAACGCTGTCAGCAACACAGTATAAATCAGCTTAATTTTTCAAGGAAATCCTCGACAGAATAGGAGTGACCCATGCGGAAACTCTTCAGTTTCGATTTGAAAGCGCGTGGATTACTGCTAAGATTTTTGAATTCGAGTGGCAGCGTATTGAAAATGGATGCAGCAGTATACTGCACACCTTTTTACACATGAGTTAAGGAAGTCCGATCCAAATTCAGATTTGATTTCTGCCGAGTATTAACCGAGTGCAAGCTGCTTATTCTTGGGAATAAACTAATATTGGTAACAATAAACGACAATAAGAAATATACTTATTGAGAGGCCAGTGACAAAATACCTACACTCCTGAACAGGGGATTACAAGAGGTTCGTGAACTAACACCACTTAATGCCCGAACCGCCCGTGTCTGAGCCAAAAATATCCTTTTAGAATGAGAAGAGTTACCCCAAACTGTAATACTATACGACAATAGCGAATGAAAATAAGCAAAGTACACTAATTTTCGTGTCGAACGATCACTCACTTCTGATACCGTTCGAATAGTAAAAATGGCAGTATTAAGTATTTGAACAAGATCCTGAACTTGGGCTTTCCACGACCGCTTACTATCTATCTGAGCACCTAGAAATTTGAACTGTTCAGTTTCACTAATCATATGCCCATTCTGTGAAATTAAAACGTCAGGTTTTGTTGAATTGTGTGTTCGAAACTGTAAAAACTGAGTCTTACTCCGATTTAGCGTTAGTTTATTTTCTACAAGCCACAAACTGAGGTCATGTACTGCACTATTTGAAATCGAGCCAATGTTGCACACAACATCTTTTACTACTAAGCTAGTGTCATGAGCAAACAGAAATATTTTAGAGTTACCCGTAGCCTATAGCTTGGAAGAGAAGAGTGGAGCCTTAAAAGTTGGACAAGAAGAACTTTTTACAATTAGTAGTTACGAATCTTAATGGGGTGCTTATTGGAAAAGTTGTAGGATGTTATTATGCAGCTTGAAATCTTGCACGAATTTCATAAGAGGATGTGTAAGGAATCCGTAGCGCATAGGGTCATGAACGATCTAATTCATTTGCGTTATGGGCGCGACCAAAGTAGTCAAGAAAAATTTACCTGTCACTTAAATAAGAGTTAAACAGATTAGAAGAGTCCTGTGTTAGGATTACGTCAGTCGTTAATTGTACCACATATTCCAGAGATTATGAGGCCTGAGGAACGACAAACAGCGGTGTTTTGTGAAAATTTCTACGATTTTCTTTCCTTCAGTGCTATGGTTCGTCACGCGCAGGATGTTTTTATGTTAATGAGTGAAGGTAAGAGAAAGAAATAACGGAAGCCAAACCATTTAAGAATACCGCATATGTAGGGCAAGGTAAATTAAGGTGTTTTATCTTGAGGTGGCCCTGGCCACCTGGCCCAACGGTATCCTGTAAGTAGACGCTGGTAGCAGAACAACCATAGTTGACTCATCCCGTGTGGCAACCCTGCGAGAGGTGCGGATTTGGTCAATTACAACCACGAAATGGAGACAGTCTAAACAGCTTCCATTCATATAATGCTACGTTGATAAAGAGCTAGTTTGTGGATTGGTGGATACTGGCACAGTACTAATGACGTTGGATCTGCAAAGAAACGGCAATTGTTGAAAAAGGGAAAAAATTAAACACGACTCGATGCAAATAGTAGCAGTTAACGACACTCATATGGAGTTCCGAGAGGTGTTGCATGTCTTTTTGAAAATACACCGCTTTACGTGAAAGGTTAAAGCTAGGGTAGTAACTAATTTGTCAACTCCTTTTATTATTGGCTCAGTTGTTATAAGGTAATTGTTGACCGGGTAGATAGTACTTGTTAATTCAGGTTTGACCAGAAACTCAGATTTACGTTCAGTGCACATGATGGTTCTCAAAGTTGGCTGATACAGGGAAATATTCCAGAGGTGGATGGGGCAGCAACACCAATAAGTGAGTTGTCACTGAAGGATCTGGGTGATTTGAGTATCAAGCAGAGGATGCAAGGTTGCAACTTGTGTAAACGCTTTAGTGATGTCTTGACCATAAACTTAGAATCATTTTACTTTTTGACTGTAAAATAGAGCTCACAGATCAAGTTACAGTCAGGAAGCCACGTATCGAATATCACCACCTAGACTAAAGGAACTCAAAAGGCACATAGAGGATATGTTACTGCAGGGATCTTTACATTATTAAAATCACATTGGTATTTTTCGCCACTAAGTTATTGGAGCGAGGGGCTCAAGGCATGTTTTAGATTACAGGAAACTTAATAAAATGGTAACTGATATATCTATTCGCCTCCTGATCTTCAATTGGGTTTCTCCTGGCTCAAGGGTGCAGTGATGTTTCCAGTACTTGCTTAGTAATAGTCAGATCCCCTTACACAAGGTCTCTAGGGAAATCACTGTATTCATTACAAACTAAAATTTACTTGAATTTTTACGGGTGCCCTTTGGTTTAGCCACTGGAAATGCAGTATTTTGACAAGTCATTGATTCCATGTTTTCAGATTTTAAGTCTGATTTCGTTTTCTGCTATCTTGATGATGTTGTGTATAGTGGGAAGTGAAACGATGGAGGAACATTGGGACACGTCTTTGACAGATTAAATCGTGCTGGTTTGACTGCTAAGCCACATAAAATCAGGTTTGGGCAGGCACCGTTTAAGCTTTTAGTCAAATAATTTCTGCAGAGGGAGTATTTATTGACCTAGAGGGAGTGCAAACGTTCTCAACTGTTCTACGCTTAATGATGCCGAAGCCATTTCCAGTTTTATTTGAATGCAATTTTTTAGGGAAATTTGTTTCTAAATTTGTCCAAAAGACAGCACCGCTAAATCCCCTTAGGCGAAAGGGACAGAAGTTTGAATGACGCCCATCACAATTAGCTGCCATCCGGGCATTGGTTTGTGCTCCCGTTTTAGCATTACCAAATTTTAATAAAAATATTCACTGTACAGATGTGCACATGAATGTCTGGTGTAGGATCTACCTTATTTTACGAAAGAGATCAAGCTATACGACCAGATGCACATGCATCCAGAGGATTATATAATGTGGAGAAGAAATATTTCGATTACGAGCTGGAATCTTTGGCGGCTCTTTTCAGCCTAGAAATGTTTCCAGAGGATTATACAATGTGGAGGGGAAATATTCCGATTACCAGCTGGAGTCTTTTGGCCGTTCTTTTCACCCTAGAAATGTTTCTTTATTGTACTGAACATACCTCGTTTCAGTTCGAGACTGATAACCAGGCGTTAATCTAGGTCCCGAGGAGGCCTTATAAGATGAGGCAAAGAGCATCATTGGTTATCCGAGTAGTGGCATTTAGCTTTGTGGTTGTGCACATTAAGGGCACAGAAAATTGGTTTGCTGATAATCTTGCAACATACTGCAGAATACGAAATGTTACCAAACAAACCTTCTCATTCTGACCAAGGTAATTTGATTTAAACTGACTTCTCATAACTGTACAAAGATGTTGCAGAATATGAAGTCCATGACATAGTCATTATCTTGAGTAATAGAGGATAGTTGAGTGCATCAACATTCACTTAAGGAACGAGTGTTGTGTTGCTCAGCGACATTTGATGGAAAGCCTAAAACAGTGCTACAAATGGAGATAATTTCTTATATATTTAAACATTTTCATGGATGCCCAGTGACTGGACATCTTGTTATTTCTAAACCTGGGAAAAAATTCGCAGGAAGTTTCTTTGGAAGAGTATGGATGGTGACATTTGGACAGAGTGAATAATGGTGACATTTATGCTGTGGCTAAGCAAGCGCAAAACATTACACACGGTTTCCTGCGTCCACTCCAGTAGAGGCTCCTTTTGAAAAATTATATGCCGTCTTTGGGTTGGGTTTTTGATTAGTAATCAAAACATACAATATCCCTAGTTCGAACATCGCCATTGATTAAATAAAAGTCGCGTTTGTTCAGCCAAAGGTTTGCCAACTTTGACAGAGGACCAGCTAGAGGTTCAGCTCACTCTCTCTATTCACACAAAGTGTTAATTGCTATTAACAATGAATTTCAAATTGAGTCCGTATTTCTAGATTTCCAGAGCGCTTTTGAAATTCTACGAAACAAGCGGCTTGTGGTAAAATTGCGTGCTTATGGAATATCATCTCAGTTATGTGTCTGAATTCGTGATTTCCTGTCATAGAAGTCACAGTTGGTAGCAACTGACGGAAAGACACCGAGTAAAACAAAAGTCAAAAAATGGCTCTGAGCACTATGGGACTTAATAGCTGTGGTCATCAGTCCCCTAGAACTTAGAACTACTTAAACCTAACTAACCTAAGGACACCACACACATCCATGCCCGAGGCAGGATTCGAACCTGCGACCGTAGCAGTCGCGCGGTGCCGGACTGCGCGCCTAGAACCGCGAGACCACCGCGGCCGGCAACAAAAGTCATTTATGACTTTCCATAAGGTAGTGTTATAGGCCCTCTGCTTTTCCTGATTTATATAAACGATTTAGGAGACAACCTGAGTAGCCGTCTTAGGTTGTTTGCAGATGATGCTGTCCTTTATCGTCTAGTGAAGTCATCAGAACATCAAAACAAACCGTAAAACTATTTAGAAAAGATATCTGTGTGCTGCGAAAATTGACAATTGATCCTAAATAACGAAAGGTGTGAGGTCATCCACATGAGTGCTGAAAAGAATCGTGAAACTTCGCTTACACGATAAATCAGTCAAATGGGAAGGCCGCAAATTCAACCATTACCTAGAAGTTACAATTAGGAAAACTTAAATGGGAAAGGACACATAGAAGGCAAACCAAATACTGAGTTTTATTGGCAGAGCACGTAGAAATTGTAACAGATCTACTAAAGAGACTGCTTGCACTACGCTTGTCCGTCCTCTTTTGGAGTGCTGCTCCGCGGTCGGGGATCCTTACCAGAGAGGATTAACGAGGTACATCGAGAAAGTCCAAAGAAGAGAAGTACGTTTTGTATTATCCCGAAATAGGTGAGAGAGTGTCAATGACTTGATACAGGATTTGGGATGGACATCATTAAAACAAAGGCGTTTTTTGTCGCGGCGGAGACTTTTCACGAAAATTCAATCACCACCTTTCTCCTCAAAATACGAAAATAATTTGTTGATGCTGACCTACAAAGGGAGAAACGACAATCGAAATAAATCAAGCGAAATCAGAGCTCCCACGAGAAGATATCAGTGTTCGTTCCATTAGAGGCATAAAATGTGTATCTACTGGACATGTGGCCTGTAGTTGAAAAAGTGTCATGATCATCCCTCCATTGCCAAAAGATTCCAGACTAACCTCCTATTCGGGTCACCAGGAGGGTGCTGCCTGGTGGGAGGTGACCATGAGAAAAGTACTGAATTACCTCGAAAGTGTAGCGGTCTACGAATCAGGACACGGACTGTCACAAGTTTGGACCAGGAGACGACAGGGAGTAGATGCATGATGCAGTATTAACATCAGAAGTTAAAAGAGCTTTAGAAGTCTTAAAATAAAGTAAGGGATAGGTTACATTAGATTCGAATTTATAAAATCATTGGGCGATATGGCAACCATTCTCACTGGTACGCAATATATGTGAGACGGGCGATGTGCCATCAGACTTTCGGAAAACATCTCCACATATTTCCCAAGATAGCTTCCGGCTGCTTGTTAGCCTGGAGCTTATTAATTCTGGCGTGCCGATGACTGCCGTTCTCATTTTACCACGTATAACTCAGTTGGTGTTACGAATATTGATTAAGGACGGCTTCGATTCCCGTATTAGCATATCAGTTGAAGGAACTTGCAAGCATTTTCTTAAACTGCGTGTTAGTAAATGGCAATAACATGACTTCGCTCGTAGCTATATTGCACCACATCCAGACAGAACTGAGAGGGGGTAGTTCACCAAATTTTTCTAACACATCGATAGGCGTTAGTGCTCATACTTATTGTTTTATGACAACGTTTGGGTAGTTTTTAATGGTCCAGTGGTTGTTCACATTAGATTTATTTCAGGATCACTGGTACTTGGAGTTGTTAAGCGGGGCAGTCACTGGGGTATAGAGCTGGAGATCAAGTCTGTTTTAGTAATATTGCTAATGTGAATGTTTTTCTCTTTTTGTCCTATGCTGCTTGCAGTTCATGTTTAGGGGCTTTGAGACCATTCCGAGTTGTAGTGGAGCTAATTCGGTTATATCTTACGTCAGTTAAAACGGCTCACATGCTGTATTTAATTTCTGGTCTCCATATGACGTTATACTTCAACGTATATGAAGTTGAAATAACTTCCGGGAATTCAGCGAGGTAACACTTTCAGCGACCACTGAAAGTGTTACCTGGCTGAATTCCCGGAAGTTATTTGAAAGTTGTATACGACAGGAGAAACTCAGGTCTCACGTATATGAAGTTGATCAGTGTTGTAAAATATCTACAACCCTAAGCCTTACAGAGCGGTAATTAGTGTGTGGCTAAACTGCGGTTGTTAGTTATTGGTTGCGGTGCCTGACAAGGGTGTTGTAATTAGATGTTTAAGTATCGAGATATGCAAAAACCCCAGCATCTCTCTCAAGTTTTGGCCGTGAGGCTCATCAAGTGTTTCTTGGGTTAATGAGTCTTAGAAGTAACACAAAAGTTGATGGGGAGCAGTTAGAAGGACTAGGTTCAGCCTCTTCTCTCATTTTTTGATAATAATAATAACAATAATAAAATAACAATAATATCAGGAGTAATAATAATACAACCACTGCGACAACACTATTTTCACTGTGGATACTTATTACTACAGCACACAGTACTGTAAAGTAGATAAGGCTGGCAGCAAGTGTAAAGATTCTGCAGCGGCCCAAAGTCAGGTGACTTTCCACGATTAGAAAATGACGACCTTAAATAGTGCGGTTAGTAGCAGTTCACGTATTCTATTGCTGTATAACATCCTCCACTGAGATACAATCGTTTCCCAGGAATTTACTTCAAAAGGAAGCCAAATGATAGGGGATTCCACAGATAACATTTGCGTCGCAGTGTAGCAAAAGCAAATGTAGTCGTAATTGATATCCCAAGGTAACGGAGTGCTCAGATCCAATGAGCAAACTAGTTTAATCTGCTTCAACTTTTTGCTCCAAGCGCAACTCTGGCCCACAGGTGACAGTTCTTTGACGTTAAGTTTATCTTACTGAATACGTGAACTATGGGCAGGAGTGAGAGCCCCATCGTTTCATATCTACAGTTACACTCGTTTCTTTTCATTCTGAGGTAACTACGAACGCCTTTTACAGTGCAAATTTACAGCAAGAGAATTATTTGAAGGAACATGAAAATGATAACTAATACTTTTGTCTCTCACTCTCTCTCTCCCATTTCCTCTGTTTATTACGGAATTTTGAGTCAGATCCCGTGTAGCTCATAAAAAATAGTTAGTATACTTAGTAGTTAAGCTGGAAGTCATTTCTCTAGAATAAAAGCACCAGAAGTTTTAATATGAGAGATTATAACAGGACTTAATTTGGAAAAGTTGTGACTTAGAGTACAACTCCAACGCTTGAGAAAGCATAAAACTGGTACACTGAAGCTAAATTTATTTTTCTGACGTTTTAAGTTATATCAAAACGATCTATGTAGGAGAAATTTACCGTTAACCATAACTACTGCAAGCGTCTTGAATACATAGGCGCTGTTTCAATGTGCAGATTCCATGTGTCCATTTTCTTCAACGATTGTGTCATTATGGCAAAAGCGAGCGACAATATTTGGTGGATACGTTCTTTGTAACACATTTGGCTGTGTCTGAGGACTGAGCTGCATAATAAATACAGAATATGGTTTATGGATTAACATAGCAAATGCGTAGGTGATGGAGAATAGCAAATTTGAGGACACTTTTATAAATTTTGAAAATAAGGAGGACACATTGGTACAAGAAGTGACAGGATTAGGAGTGTAGAATCACCTGTGTACGTAATATATCAGAATTGGAATTGCACAGATGAAGAAATTTTTCCGCAATGAATGATTTGGCAATGAGAGAAATGATTCTGACAATGTTCATCTGAACTACAAGGGTCGTTCAAAAAGTTTTGCACAGTCGTCTCTAATTTTCTTATTTTTTGCAGGAGGAGAATGAAATTATTTGTGAACATACTTGGAACATTGAGCTATACATTTGGTCTAGGCAATTTAGCCTCAATCATCTGTAACACCTCTGGCCCAAAGTTCTTTCCATGATGTAAATGCACTTTGGCAAAATTCTGGGGATTGACTTTTACACCATCGCTTGACACAGGAGATAAGATCGTCCACACTATCAAATGTTTCATCACGCAGTGGGCCTTTAGACGACCAAACCCAGACTGAGCCAAGTCCGGACAGTAGGGAGGATTAGGAACAATTTTCCAACACATTTTTCTGATTTTCTCCTACGTCATAAGGGCTGTATGGGGTTTGGCATTGTCATGGTGTTGTCTGATGAGCTGACCTTGAAGCTGTGATCTGTGGGTCTTGATGGCACGTCGCAGCTTGTCCAATAACAAACACTAACTTTCCCGGTTCATTGTGAAGCCAGGTTCCAAGAAGTCAATGGAAATGATACCACACTGATCCCAGAAGAAGGAGACCATCACCTTTCGGCCTGCTGTTCGTTAATGTCTTGGTTTCTTCTTTCGAGGGGAACCCGTATGGTGACATTCCATGGATGGGGTTTTCCTCTCATTTTCAGACAAAATCAACCATGTTTCATCCTGGGTAATGACGCCGCCAGAACACTGTTTCCATTCTTCAGTAAAAGTCTTCATGAGACCCTTGAACACATTCTTCCTCATCGTTTTCAATTCTGTTGCCAATATGCTGGGCACCCAACGTGCACAGATTTTTCTGTACGCTAGTGACTACACCAATGATACCACACTACCCAATGACAAACGGGTCATTTCAGCAAGCAGTCGCGTCGTCACACATCTGTCATTTAGGATGATTTGATCAATCATCTCCTCATTCACATCGCTCACTGTCATCGGTGGTGTACCGCATCGTGGATTGTCCAGCAGAGAGAAGTCATCTTCTTCAAACCTATGCAACAACCGCTGGATACTGCTGCGATCCACTGTGTCCTCCCCATAAACAGGTAGCGACTTCCTGAGAATCGATGTGGCACAGTCTTTCCAGTCTTGAAGAGGAACTCCATCACCGAACGTTGTTGCAATCTGACATTACTTAACGGTCCATTATGGCTCACCTGTAAATAAAAGAAAATACTTTTGGACACCAACTTATATCTAAATGTTCCAAGTATGTTCTCAAAAAATTTCATTCTCCTCCTGCAAAAAATTAAAAAGTTAGAGACGACTGTGTAAAACTTTTTGAATGCCCTTTGCAAACGAATGAATGAAGTGCAACATTGGAAATCCGATGAGACAGAAACTTGAAGCATAGAGAATATGGTGGAACTAAAGAATATAAAAATTACGTACGAAATTATGAAGTCCCCACATAAAGGATGAACTGTATTATCACAGACCAATACTACTCTACTGGAAATACGTAAAGGTTTTTTAAATTACCGCTACCAATAGCAAACATTGTCAACTATTGCATTACTCATTTATTTAGCGACATGTTTCGAGGTTTAAACCTCGTCTTCAGGCTAAACAACATTACAAAAACAACTTTACAATAAACGCATACTGATATTACATAGTCTTTTCGTAAATGCTGCGGTCATCCTGTGGAGGAAGATAAAACTTAGTAAGAGGCGATATTACTTGGAAAGCTAGACTGATGTTTACACGAAAATGTTGTGTAACGGCCATTCACTTTGTTCTTCTGGCGTGGCAGTCTCGTTGTGATGAGTTGCGGTGTATTCATTTCCGTGGCTCTATTGGTCGCTGTTCACAAATTGTCACTAACATAGCAGTAACTTGGAATCGCGATCACAAACAATTCTGTAGTGCAGTGGACAAGATGGCGGTCGAAATACACCTGGTTTCGATTTGACTCTCAATTTGTCGATCTATGTGGTGTCAGATGTTAACATGTAGTCTGCACGTCTTGTTATCGTATTACAGATGTAGACTGAAAAAAAAAATACAAAAAATGTTCAAATGTGTGTGAAATCTTATGGGACTTAACTGATAAGGTCATCAGTCCCTAAGCTTACACACTACTTAACCTAAATTACCCTAAGGACAAACACACACACCGATGCCCGAGGGAGGACTGGAACCTCCGCCGGGACCAGCCGCACAGTCCATGACTGCAGCACCTAAGACCGCTCGGCTAATCCCGCGCGGCTAATACAACACAAATTGAGCACCTCTTACAATGTTATTGAACACATCATGATATAAACTATTTATTTTACATATTTCTAAGCTATTGCTGGGGCTAGAGTCAAACTACTGTCATGTTATGTATCTTTTAATATTTGAGTGCCGTAGTGAAATTGGAAAAGAAATGTGAATTTTTGAAGTCTGTCATTTCATTCACGATCTCGTTATTCCCCATGTGGCCATGGATGAATATTTCCATTTCTTCCAAGATGTCCATTTTCCAGCTCTTTTCTAAATTATGCAGTACTTACAGATCGTTGTCTATTGTAGCACTGCGTCCTGTTTCACTTATATGTTTCGCTATAGCTGATTTATTCGGTTTGCCAAGTCTGAAACAGTCAATGTGTTCGTTAAAGCTGGTTTTAAAAGTTGTTCCCGTTTGGCCAATGTAATATTTGTTGCAATGACTGCATATAATTTTATAAATTCCTGCTTTGTTTAATTTCTCTGTGGGATGTGAGATGTCATGTATCAATTTCTTTTTTCAGTTGTTGTTGGTGGCCAAAGTGATCCTGATGTCTCTCTTTTTGAACAGCTTGGCTATTTCGTCTGATATGACGCCTAAATATGGTAACAATATGTACTTGGGTTTTTGGATGTTTTTTGAGGAAGCTGTGTCACATTGTTTGTTGTTAATTTTAGTTGTGCGCTACGATAATGTGTCTATTTCATGTTCGTGATAGCCATTATTATGTGCAATGCATTTAATAGTGTTCATTTCTGTCTCATAATCGGCAGCATAAAGTGGGATTTTCGGTGCTCTGTTTAAGAAGGATCTGAATGCAGCTTGTTTGTGTGAGTTGGGATGTGTGGAGGATTTACTAATGGCTGTGTCTGTGTATTATGGTTTTCTGTATACATTGATATTTAGGGTTTGGTCTGTGATACCTATTGTCATGTCTAGAAAATTAATTTTGTCATCTTTCTCATGTTCTGTGGTGAACTGGATGTTGTGTAAATTATTGAATCCGTTTAATAGAGTTACTATTTCTTCATCAGTTCCATTGTATACAATGAATGTGTCATCAACATATCTGCAGTAGTGTACTATTTTCTGGGTTATTATGTCTTTGAGGTTGAGAAGTTTATTTTCAAGGTGGTTAATGCAAATTTCTGCAATGATTCCACTTAGAGGACTTCCCATTGCTAGGCCTACATCTTGTTTGTACATTTTGCCATTAAAAACGAAATAATTGTGTGCTGGAACAAGCTCTAGCAAACCGAATAAATCAGCTATAGCGAAACAAATTTTAAAACCAGCTTTAACACATTGACTGTTTCAGACTTGGAAAACCGAGTAAATCAGCTATAGCGAAACATAGAAGTGAAACAGGACGCAGTGCTACAATAGACAACGATCTGTAAGTACTGAATAATTTAGAAAAGAGCTGGAAAATGGACATCTTGGAAGAAATGGAAATATTCATCCATGGCCACATGGGGAATAACGAGATCCTGAATGAAATGACAGGCTTCAAAAATTCACATTTCTTTTCCAATTTCACTACAGCACTCCAATAATAAAAGATACATAATTTGACAGTCGTTTGACTCTAGCCCCAGCAGTAGCTTAGAAATATGTAAAATAAATAGTTTATATAATGATGTACTCTATAATATTGTAACAGGTGCTCAATTTGTATTGTATTTCGTCAACCTACATCTGTAATACGATAACAGGACGTGCAGACGACATGTGAACATCTGACACCACATGGATCGACAAATCGATAGTCAAATCGAAACCAGCTGTATTTCCACCGCCATCTTGTCCACTACACTACAGAACTGTTTGTGATTGTCTTTCCGAGTTACTGCTATGTTAGTGAGAATTTGTGAACAGTGACCAAGAGAGCCACGGAAATGGATACTATGTAATATCAGTATGAGCTTATTGTAAAGTTGTTATTTTAATGCCATTTAGCCTGAATATGAGGTTTAACCCTCGAAACTTGTCGCTAAGTAAATTAGTAATAAAATAGTTTACAAAGTTTGTGACTGGTGGTGGTAATTTAAAAAAAACCTTTACATATTTCTTGAGAGAGTCACGGGCGAAAAATTGTCAAAATGACTTGAAATTCTACTCTACTGGAGTCTCAAAGCTGGCAACCGAATTGCTAGTTTCCGTCAGACGCCGATAGCGTACGCGCAGTATCTGGCGCACGCAATGGCGTGTGCCCACTGAGCCAAGTCTTCAGCAGCTCTGCACCAAGAGCGCCCCCTGCCACTGAAAAATTAGGATGGCCGTAGGCAGCCACAATCGGAGCCACTTTGCTACATGACGTCACGCAGACGCCGCAAAGTCACGGCTCGACACCATCGTTCGTGCTTTATTTCAGAGAGAGAGATTCTCCCTTCTTGACGTTGAAAGCTGGACTCTGTTCTTGCTGCATAATTTGTACTGAATCTATGTACACCTAGAGAAATAAAAGTTAAGTATGTCTTCTCTTTACTGTGTTCACTTGTTTGCTAATCATTTCTGCTCGTCAACAGCTTTCCCAAGACGACAGTTGCCGCACGCCACTGTAGCCCACCTCTTATTACCGTTGTGTGCGACACAATAGTCCAAGTCAGAGGGATATTTGCTGCACCATTAAGGAATGCTTAATTCGAGCCTTGATGGAGCAATAGAGAGGAAAGCAGAAGAGGTACTCGAAGACTAGAAATTGCAAAACACTTTATACCCTGCATGTGATGGTGTAGTTTCGTAGCCGGCCGGGGTAGCCGAGCGATTCTAGGCACTAAAGCCTGGAACCGCGCGACCGCTAGGGTTGCAGGTTCGAATACTGCCTCGGGCATTGTTGTGTGTGATGACCTTAGGTTAGTTAGGTTTAAATAGTTCTAGGGGACTGATGACCTCAGCAGTAAGGGTCCCATAGTGCTCAGAGCCATTTGAATAATTTTTTGTGGTTACGTACCCATGATCATAAGACACGATAAGGAGTAGGAAGTCACCAGGCCATTCGAGAAACTATGACCTAGAAGTATCTTTTTCGATTAGTGGAAGTTGTTTCTTCTAGATAAATAACTCGGAATACACAGTGATCCTATAACGATAGAGAATGGAACACAAATAGGGAAATAAGGAACAACAATAAAATAGCGTCGCTAACGCAAGTTATAAATGAAAATATGTGTTCTATTTCCTTAAACTGACTGATCTCTAAGCAGTGAAGTCTGTTACACTGAGCGCATGCTCTTTTTCATGAAGAAACACGTCAAACCCAAAGTAACGTCAGTCAGAGTGAACCGGAAAAGATACATAAGCAACGGCCAGCGGAATGTAACAAGCCCGAGACCCTTGTCGTGATTCAGTAACACCAAATTTTTCTTACATTTTGCGAAATACCGAGACGTAAACGCGCGAGGTATTGGTTCAAGCTTCTGGGACAGAAGCTACATACAAGTTATGTGATTTTGACTGGTTCAGACACTCTGTGCTTGAAAGAATTTTTTCGCAAAGCGCTACAAGTATACCAACAAGTCGAAAGTCAAAACCTGTACCGACAGACACAATCGAGCTAGTGTGAAATAGACCAAAACAGAATCAACGAATTTGAGATGTTTGTAAGAGAATCGGAGATTATCTGAAACAGGGTTAACCACATGATGTACAAAGGTCTGGCAAGCAGATCAGCTCTCAATGTGTGCACAAATCATCTCAAGACCAAATTAGATGGAAGCTGATCAGCTTTGAAATATGCAACGTAGATATATCTTTTCTCCTAAATATTATCGCAATGCTCATTTTTATCGACTCAACTGCATAGAATAATTTCAAACAAACAAGTAATTGGTTATGCAAGCTCCAGAAGCTTTCCACTAGTGCTGCATCCTGGAAGTATTATTTCCTTAATGCTAATAATTTTGTGATTAACTTCGTTGGACCGCGACTGATATTCCGTGCAACAAGTGGAATTACTGTAGAATCCTTCCACAGTTTCTGGCAATCATTTTCGGAAAAACTTGTAGTGCAGATAACAGCGTTATCATCAAACAATTTAAGACTGCTGCTAAAACTAGGTGATAAATTGCTTGAGTGGTTACTGCTGACATTTCACAGCTAAAAATAGTGTCTGCCAATTTTTAAATGACATCTGATTTGTACAAAAGGCCTTGGTAGGAGATGGGCGACATCCTGTAATATCTTTACCCCTGGTTGGGATCTCAGTTTTGAATTTCTATTGCTTCAGTGTTCGTCTCACCGAGACAGGGTTTGACAACAGCCAACCTAGGATTTTGCAATTACATATTTCATTTTCACTATGCAGTCGACTTGCGGAAAAAAATAAAGGTCTAGGTGTGGAATTAAAATTAATAATATGATTCGCTGATGACATTGCTATCCTCATGGAAAGTGAAGAACAATTACAAGAGCTGTTAATTGGAATGAACAATGTAGTGAGTACAGAGCATGGGTTGAGAGTAATCCAGAAAAAGACGAAGTAACGAGAAAAAACAGAAATGAGAATAGCGAGAAACGTATCATCAAAATTGGTGATCACGAAGCAGATGAAGTTAAGGAAGCCATGTTGGGAGAAAAATAGCTCATCACGTTCAAAGAAATGAGGACATAAAAAGCAGACTATCACAGGGAAAGAAGGCTACCCTGGCCAAGTAAAGTCTGCAGCTGTTAAACACTGGCCGTAGCTCGAGGAAGTAATTTCTGAGAACATGCATTTGGAGTAGAGCATTGTCCGGCTGTGAATAATGGTCAGAGGGGAAACCGGAACAGAAGAGAATTTAGGCGTTTGATATGTACTATGAGAGAATAACGTTAAAAATTTATTGGATCGAGAAGATAAGGAATGAGGGGATTCTCCGCAGAATCGGGGGAGAAAGGAACACATAGAAAACACTGACAACAATAGGTGACAGAGTGATGTGACATGTGTTAAGACGTTAAGGAATACTCTCCCCGATACTAGGAGTTTGAGAGGGAGAACTGTACGGGAAGAAAGAGGTTGGAATTCAACCAAAATATAACTGAGGTAATTAGTTGCAAGGGGTGCTCTGAGTTGAAACATTAGTGCAGAGGGGAGGAAGTCGTGGCGGGTACCAACCGGTCAGTCAGAAGACTGATGACACAACAATACAGCCGACTGCTTATCATGTAACCATAATATTCAGTTTACAGCGGTCGTGCGTTATGTATCTTCCAGACTATCAAAATATTTGAATTTCGTCTACAACATAGTACCCTCTTTGATGTTACGTTTGTTGCTACTTTTATTTCAGTTACTCCGCAATACTTTTGTTCGCATTAGTTTGCTCTCAGTCCATGTCTCCAGAGCCATTTTCTTTTCCTTTTACCAATGAAACGATTATATGCTTAATTTTTAAACTGATATTAAAGGAATTGTTCTAATTCTGTCGTTAATTCTTCGCTATGCAGTTTCAAAAGTAAAGGCGAAACAATTCATCCCTGACATTCGCTGTTATTAATCCAAAGATTTCTCTCTCGTTTTCCACACAAGTCATCCTCGTAGTTGTTGAGAGTTTTATGTATTAGTCGTGTATTCCTACTTGCAGAGGATTTGAAACACTTTCCACAGTCGAATTCTTTGTTAGGTCAAAACATCCACCATTAAATAATTATACTCGCCCCCCTCCTCTCTCGTTCCGTGTGTGTGTGTGTGTGTGTGTGTGTGTGTGTGTGTGTGTGTGTGTGTGTGCGTGTATGTGTGTAAGTACACCGTAAATTTATCTGTGACCAAGTAATATTCGAATGGGCACTAAAATATGCTCTACTATAGGGGCTCCAAGACCTCAGGATATGAGAGAAATTTAGAATAATGAGAATTTCATAAAACATGTTTTAAATCATCTTATTCGCGCCGTAACCCATACACCAAAAACTACAATATACTTGAACCCCTAAGCGATCGATTAGTACCTCTTTCTCTACCTACATAGTATTGAGGTGTATGTGTGCCATAGTCGCCAGTAAACGAGATTGAAAATTTTCTATCAAGAGATGCTAAAGGTAACTTTCACACTGTTTGTCGTCTAGAATTTATTTATATCATTAGCAACATATCCAATTAAAAAGTACTATAGTCAAAAGTAAGTGTAAGGATTTCAAGGCTTTCAGGGACATCTTCGAGATGTGTAGCTCTCTTCCTACCACGCTGTAATTTCTATTATTGTTGTTTCTCGCCTTTGCTGAATAAAAGATATACATGCTGTAACTGCATTGTCATTAGGTAACGTAGGGTGAAATGTTCGTTCATTATACATCAAGAAAGTGTCAGAGTTTTGTTAGCAGTAAAAGTGGATTTTTCACAATGAACAAATGCTATATTTGTATTCTGGCGCAGGTGGATGAATGCAGCCTAAAACGTTACGAATGTTAACATAAAAAATTTAAACAACGATTTATTTCCTCTAGGTACTCGCCTTTTCCACATACAAAATATTCGGAAATTTGGAAAATAATCTAACATTAATTTTAGTATATCCGTACTAAAAACAATCACACAAATGTATTTCGTAATTAAATCCTAACGGCGTGACAATCTGTGACGTATAAAAGCTTTGTAGAATAAATTTTGTCTAAGTTGCTAGAGGAAAGCTACTTACAGAATTCTGGAACGAATAATTTCTCTAGCAATAAAAGCATCTTACGGTATGTCTTGCGCAAATAGTAAATAATGAGCAGTACATTCATCATAGTTTCGTTCCAAAAGGAGACGCGTTACTCGCTGCTGCTGATGAACTAGGCAGGCTCCCCTCACAGAGTGGCGAGGATCGAAAGGTGATGGAGCGCACCGCTCCGTATGACAGACAGGCCAATCTGCGGGCCGTCGGCTACCGAAGATGCGGAAGAAAACTCGCCCGCCCGAGCAGCATGGGCGCCAACGAAGGAAAAACCGTTGAATCCCTCCGGCAGTCTGAAAAGCACGTCCCGTGCTTGTGGCGTCTTGCATTTACCCGCCTGAGGCCGATGAGGGAAATGCGATGGTGTGAAGGAGTCTGCCTCTTTTGGGAACTTTCAGTACCAAGAGAAAACAAATGAGGACAAAAAATAAATTTGAGCACAAACAATGATGGTGTTATCGAAGTGCAGTAGTTCTGCCCATACGGATCCCCTTGATAACTACTGTAGCTGGCACAACGAAAATGTGGTCTCTGGAAAATCAGTGTTTACTGCTGAACTGTCTGAAAAGACGTCTTTGAGCAAATAATTTCAGAAATGGACTGATTAGATATTCAAAAACAATAACTAGGTAGGGTAACTTATTGTGCTTGATGAATAGTACATCCGTCACAGCAATTTTCTTAGTTAAACGAACAATGTGTCAATGCGGTGGAGTTGCAGGGCATCTTGAAAGCTCCAGTGAATCACCTACATTGAATTCAAGTACTCGGAAGTTAGTGTTTTGCCCTACTAAAACCTTCAACTAAGTCACTAGTCAATCCATGCTTTCAATGTATACACAATGCTATCGTCTTTTTGTTGGATCCAGTAGGTGAGAGAAGGTGTAACGACATACCGATTTTCCTTTACACAAGTAAATGTGCAGTGTTCGTCATTGAATATACACTCCTGGAAATTGAAATAAGAACACCGTGAATTCATTGTCCCAGGAAGGGGAAACTTTATTGACACATTCCTGGGGTCAGATACATCACATGATCACACTGACAGAACCACAGGCACATAGACACAGGCAACAGAGCATGCACAATGTCGGCACTAGTACAGTGTATATCCACCTTTCGCAGCAATGCAGGCTGTTATTCTCCCATGGAGACGATCGTAGAGATGCTGGATGTAGTCCTGTGGAACGGCTTGCCATGCCATTTCCACCTGGCGCCTCAGTTGGACCAGCGTTCGTGCTGGACGTGCAGACCGCGTGAGACGACGCTTCATCCAGTCCCAAACATGCTCAATGGGGGACAGATCCGGAGATCTTGCTGGCCAGGGTAGTTGACTTACACCTTCTAGAGCACGTTGGGTGGCACGGGATACATGCGGACGTGCATTGTCCTGTTGGAACAGCAAGTTCCCTTGCCGGTCTAGGAATGGTAGAACGATGGGTTCGATGACGGTTTGGATGTACCGTGCACTATTCAGTGTCCCCTCGACGATCACCAGTGGTGTACGGCCGGTGTAGGAGATCTCTCCCCACACCATGATGCCGGGTGTTGGCCCTGTGTGCCTCGGTCGTATGCAGTCCTGATTGTGGCGCTCACCTGCACGGCGCCAAACACGCATACGACCATCATTGGCACCAAGGCAGAAGCGACTCTCATCGCTGAAGACGACACGTCTCCATTCGTCCCTCCATTCACGCCTGTCGCGACACCACTGGAAGCGGGCTGCACGATGTTGGGGCGTGAGCGGAAGACGGCCTAACGGTGTGCGGGACCGTAGCCCAGCTTCATGGAGACGGTTGCGAATGGTCCTCGCCAATACCCCAGGAGCAACAGTGTCCCTAATTTGCTGGGAAGTGGCGGTGCGGTCCCCTACGGCACTGCGTAGGATCCTACGGTCTTGGCGTGCATCCGTGCGTCGCTGCGGTCCGGTCCCAGGTCGACGAGCACGTGCACCTTCCGCCGACCACTGGCGACAACATCGATGTACTGTGGAGACCTCACGCCCCATGTGTTGAGCAATTCGGCGGTACGTCCACCCGGCCTCCCGCATGCCCACTATACGCCCTCGCTCAAAGTCCGTCAACTGCACATACGGTTCACGTCCACGCTGTCGCGGCATGCTACCAGTGTTAAAGACTGCGATGGAGCTTCGTATGCCACGGCAAACTGGCTGACACTGACGGCGGCGGTGCACAAATGCTGCGCAGCTAGCGCCATTCGACGGCCAACACCGCGGTTCCTGGTGTGTCCGCTGTGCCGTGCGTGTGATCATTGCTTGTACAGCCCTCTCGCAGTGTCCGGAGCAAGTATGGTGGGTCTGACACACCGGTGTCAATGTGTCTTTTTTCCATTTCCAGGAGTGTAAATGACTGATATCGAATATTTCTCGCCTAAATGGTGCTTCCTCCACAAATTAGTATCTCCTAGTGAGAGGTGTAATATCTCACTGCAGGTAAGTAGCGTTGTGACGTGTTAAATAATTACATCTACGTGTACATATATAACCTGCAAGTCACCGTATAGTCTGTGACAGAGGGAATCTTGTACCACTACAAGTCATTTCCATCCCAGTTGCACTAGCAAACAGAGTGCAGAGAAAGACGGTTGTCTAGATATCTACATAAGAGCCTTCATTCCTCTCACCGGTTCTCTAAATTTTCTTAATAGTCTTCCGCGAAAAGAACGTTGCCTTTCCTCTGGGTATTGTCCCATTTGCATTCATGAAGCAACTCCTTGATACGTGCTGGTCGAACTTTCCGGTAACAAATCTAGCACCCCGCCTCAGAATAAGGCGACATTCTATGTCCTATGCCGCCACTGTTAACTTTGTGACCCATCATCTTGGTAACTTTTTAAGACACCAACGTACAATTTTCTTTAATTATTCATTGCACCTTTCAGATACACTGACTTAGAATTATTGCTAAAATTGTATTGTGGTGCATGTTATCCTTTTTTTTCAAACACTCAATTTTTTTGACAGAATTTTGTAAATAAATGAACATAAAAACAAAACAACTGAGGCTATTTTAATTATTCTAGTTCAATATGTGTTGAATCTCACACTTGGCATGCTGTGAACATTTCATGTCACCACCATCAGTATTGTTTTAGAAAAACAGGTCATTTATTGCAAAAAATGTAGTTCAGAGATATTGAGGTTTAAAACTATTTTTATTACAAATTGTTATACAGACTTAAATTTCTGCGTCTTTTATGCACTAGAATTGCCCTGGCCCATAGTCCGTGTCTTCTTCAGTATCACAACAGCCCTGTGCTTGCCTCCTCCTTTTCTTTCTTGTTTGTTTTGTCATTTGCTGAGCAGCTCACTCTGCTTCACGTACACGAATCTCATCCAATTCCCGCAGTCCTTTATCTGTGTTCTGTCCACATCTTACTCCTCACTTCTCCAGAACGTTTAGTCTTTCATATTTCCCAACATTAAAAGTTATTAAAGCATCAGGCGCTGCTAACTTTAGAGTCATAAGGCCAACAAATACATTTTTAGGCACATGGCACCACACAACATTATTGAAGGACTCATTCACATTTTGTGTCTTCCCATGTAAACACTTCTTTAGTAGCTCAGGATTTGCCAAATCTCTGTAAATAGGTTTGATTGCCTTTATTATTGCCAAAGGATGCGTAAATTCTTGTAGGGTGCCAGAAAATTCAGCTTGCCTATATTTACACCAAGTGTTTGGTGGAGATGGACACAAGGCATGGCATGGCATTCCATCGGCTGATATTTGATAAAAGAAAGTGCTCCACACAGTTCTTTTGATCTTCTCTAAATTGTCACAGTTGCTTTTACGCTTAGTCATTTTATTTACGTATAAAAAGCAATAGAAATTAGCTTACTACTAAAATAGCTGAAAATCACACTACTTTCAACGAAAATTAGTGTAAGAAACAAAAGACTGATTTGTTTATTCGTAATGCCAACTTCTGAGACATAGCAGTAGGTACAAAACAAAGTAATTCACAGCCTTCTAGACTGTGTAGTTCCCAAGATATGACTGCTCAGCTGTGGCAGTATATGCGTAGCCGCGAAATTTGACAGCCACACGTCAGCATCCAAAATATTATCTGAAGGTCTCACAATTCTCTGATTTTAATGCATTATACACCAAAATGTTCAGGAAAGTCCAAAGTACATTATGGAGCAGAAAACAGAAAATGTCAAATTTCAATTAATTTCACGTACAATGACCCCCTCGTTTCTCTCACCGGTTCTCTAATTTTTCTTAATAGTCTTCTGCGAAAAGAACGTCGCCTTTCCTCCAGGTATTCTCCCATTTGCATTCATGAAGCAATTCCTTAATACTCACATGTTTGTCGAACTTACCAGTAACAAATTTAGCAACCCGCCTTAGAATTGAATCCATGTCTTTCTTTAATCCAACCAAAAGGGGATCCCCAACACTCGATCACAACTCAAGAATGCGTCGCGCGAGTGTTATGAAGTATACCAAGCCTCCTTCACAGATGAACCACAGTTTCTTAAAACTCTCCCAACTAACCAAAGTCGATCATTCGCCTTCCCTGCTACCGTCTTTACGTGCTCGCTCCATTCCACATCGGTTTGTAACGTTACGCCTACATATTTAACCGACCAGGATGTGTAGAACAGCACAATACTAATGCTGTTTTCTTACAATATGGGATCATTATCTACCTATTTGTGTTACCGTACACTTTTCTATATTTACAGAAAACTGCACATTCACACGTTAACTAGAACTTCCTCTCTGTCATTTCGTATCCTCCTACAGTCACTCAACGACAAGATCTCCCCGTACACCACAGCATTATCGCAAAACAAACAATGAATGTTGCTCACCCTGTCCGACAAATCATTTATGTGTTCAGAGAATCCGAGCGATCTTATAACTCTTTCCTGAGGCACTGCTACGATACATTTGTCTCTGATGAATACTCAGGACGAACTGGGTTCTAGTACCTAAGATGTCTTCGAGCCACTCACGTATCTGGAAATCTATTCCGTATGCTGGTACCTTCACTAATGGTCTGCAATGAGGTACCGTGTCATACGCCTTCGGCAATATGGAACTTGCCTGTTGCGCTACATCCGCAGGTGGCAAGATATCATGTGGGAAAATCAGAAGCGATACGTTTTAAACCCGTGTTGATGTGTGTGCAGAAACTTTTCGATCTATAGGAAATTTATTATATTCGAGAATACGCTAAGGAATTCTGCAGCAGATCGATGATATGAAAACGCTTTGTAATTTTGGCGGTACGTTCTTTTACCCTTCTTACATACAGGAACCACCTGCGCTTTTCTCCTGTCGCTTGGGAATTTATAAGGCTTACAGTACTTTCTTACATTTGAAAGAAAGATATCCTGGATGTTTTTCTTTTTTTTTTTTTTTCTTTGCTAGAGGTCTAGAGGTGAAATTTTTCAGACAATCTAGTTTTAGTATTGGAGTGATAAGTAGATAAAGAAGATGTATACGGACTGCTGCTAATAATAAACAAAAACTCATTTCTGAGTAGGCTGTTAAGCAAAACAATGAAGGTTTCAGTTCTAGCGCGTGATTTCTGAGCACCCAGTTGCATTTTTGAGATGCCTGATGTAGCTATTATCTCAATCCATCTGTCTTGTTTATCAAAACAACAGTGAAATAAGATAAATTATTATCAATTTTTTCTGGAAGCTTCTAATTTCATTTTGGTTCCCCCGTATCTCTCTGAACTTCATGTGAACCGAACGTCTCTTCCTTCATCACATGTATTTGGTTCAAGCGTGTTATTTTAAGTAGAGAATTGCTTTGGCTTTTGTAACATACAAGCAAAGCAAATCTGACTAATGTTGAATGTGCATGTGCAACGGGGTACAATGTACCGACCGATACGTTGAACAATAATGCCCGCTAACAGTGTACAGAGATAAAATTTTGCCTCGCTGCGGAATACATTCACTATCATTGAAACAAGAGCTGATACAGAACAACGTTTCTGACTGTGCATTGACGCCTATACTATATATTCCATTATTATGTAATAACCATACCTAAGACATACCAGCCGTTTTATGGGGTAAGCGAACTGATTGGCATAAACACGTAATCATGTAAGTAACGCGTTTAACACCCATACAGAAATTAAAAAATGAAGCGTTGCTGTACTGTGTCCTGCATCAGGTAGCTTGCTTGATCTTCACCACGTAATTAACAAGATGTTTCGCCAATTGATTTAAGTAACGTGTTGCTAATTCGGCGCGATAAAAATAACTTTCGGGCGGAAGACTTGTTTAAACAAATGAGGCTGGTGACATAGATACGATGAACAAGTGCAAGAGAAATGTTCTTCGATACAAATAAAGTTTCCAATAAAATGAAAATACGAACGCATGCCTCACATGCCTAATGTGTTTGCTACATCTGGCTAAATTTAAAAATGTTAGTTAGACCTGGCATAAACTTCGTCCCAGGACAAACCATTCGGGAACAGGAAATCAAGTTAAAGAGCCATTTATCTTTAAATCAATATTCGAAAGCCGGACGGTGTGGCCGAGTGGTTCTAGGCGCTACAGTCTCAAACCGCGCGACCACTACGGTCGCAGGTTCGAATCCTGCCTCGGGAATGGATGTGTGTGATGTCCTTAGGTTAGTTATGTTTAAATAGTTCCAAGTTATAGGGGACTGATGACCTCAGAAGTTAAGTCCCATAATGCTCGGAGCCTTTTGAACCATGTTTTGAATATTCAGAAGTCGCACTAATAATATAAATGACCAAATATAATATCTAGGTATTATTATAAAAGAACATCTCAGACTTGCCATAAAGACTTAAGTTTCCCACAGTTAACTTGAAAGTTAACCACTTAACCACAAAAGTTACAGCAATTATCGCTTTATAAAAGCCGACGTTTAGTTCCAGTTCTCATTATTCTTCCATGTTTATGATTCATAACGGAGTTTAGCTATAATCAGATTCCTATACGCTATGTCTGTAACACGTGTATGCCTTACAAGGAAGTGCAACGGATAACACGTAGACACTAATGTGAGTGGAGCATGTGGCATCCCAGACAGTAGTACTTGGGTGAAGTACATGCCTTTCTTTGTATTAACATATTTTGTTAAAAGGAAATATTTCTCCCTGAATACTTGTTATTAATAAAAGCGCATAAATCCATAGGAACATAAGTTGAAGAACTTTGGTCAGCTTTGAAAGACAATTTCATTGCGTCGATAATGCACAGAATAGTTAACTTGAGAAAAACGGTCAAAGGAATAACCATAGTATGACAAACCAGGCGACATTTACTCGTGATAGCCCACCAATAAAAGAAAGAAATAAGACATTTTTTACGCACCCATAACTTGGAATAACATCAAGTGGCGCAGAAGAGGCGGAAGGATACAAATGACAAAAAAAAATCATTCATCCATCTGTTCACAGGTGAAATAAGAATAAAACATCATTATTCACCGCGGCTGGTGACCACACACCAATAGTTTCTATGGGCAACCTCGCAAGAACTGCGTTAAATATTTTGAATTTTGAGCAAATCTGGAAAAATTATGTTACTTTGTTGATATGCATTCGGCAATGAATGTCGCGCGTTATTCGCACTATAAACAGGCTAGTTAGTCCTCAGGCTTCCAGCTGAAGGAGGATGCCCAACTGCCATCGCCTGCTGTCATAACCTGGCAGAGAAAGGGCAGAGGGCGTCTGTGATGTTTTTGCACAGACATTTCATCGCTAGACGGGCAACGGCTGTAATAACCTACAGCGACAAGAAAGGGAGAAGCAATTGCGGTATTGTTACACGTGCTTCTCGCCCTTGAAAACTATTTTAACTTTTCATATAAGGCATGAAATGAACCTCAAATTTTGTCAGAGAAGTGACTTCTTGCATCTTTGCCAACGCCACATAACTGTATTACAGGAATTAACACAAATATAACAGAATGAAACTACTGCGTATTTACTTTCCACATAAATTCGTCAAAAAGGGCAAGGCAGTCGAAAGACAATCTTTGAATAGGTACACAAATGGATGGGATGAGTAGGTCAACATTAATACTACTCGTCGCTGAGGAATACTGAAAAGACCCAAAGAATGTTGAAAACCACTTGCTTAGCGTAGAATTCAGCTTATGAAAACAACAAGTAAAGGCGAACGTGAGTAAGAGAAGTGTCATGTGACCGTGTTTGCAGTATACGGACTAGGAAGAATTCTTAATACAGCTGCTATGCTTCAGTGATCTCTGTGTCGTCGATATCGTTAAAAAGCTAACTGATGTCTCTAACAGAATAATTGTGCACAACGTGGTGGGTAAAGTACGTCGGAAGGTGGGATTAAGATAATTCCGTGTTGTCGAAAGTCGAAAGTAGAATTTACCAGTACGCGGCTGAAGTACAATTATCTTCTTCTTTTTCTTGCTGCTTTGTCCCACATCGGCGCTGGGTAGGCGTGGTTATTTGGTCATTAACGGATTTCGCATGGTTAGTTTAAGGTTGTGTCGTGAGGCCCTACTGTCGCCACCCCGTTCCACACCGCCCCCCCCCCCCTCCCTCCCCTCGTCAACAACCACGCGTCCCGCGACGGAAGATGGACCATTACCATTTTGGATCCATTACAAATCCATCTCGCGATGGCTCCTACGATTTTTCTTCCTTTCCTCCTCAAGATGGATTTGTCGCAAATCAGAACGCTATAATGGTTTGATTTAAATAAATATTTTACTTGTGGCTGGTTGGTGTTTTAAATCATCAATCTCATATTACCAGTATTTAACCATGATAGGCATGCTGCTGAAAAGTCCCAATAATAGTATCGTATGGCCAAAATGAAGAAACTGCAAAAAGGTGGGAATTTAAGGAGATGGGACTTCGATAAACTGAAAGAACCAGAGGTTGTACAAAGTTTCAGGGAGAGCATAAGCGAACAATTGAAAGGAATGGGGGAAAGAAATACAGTAGAAGAAGAATGGATAGCTTTTAGGGATAAAATAGTGAAGGCAGCAAGGATCAAATAGGTAAAAAGACGAGGGCTAGTAGAAACCCTTGGGTAACAGAAGAAATATTGAATTTAATTGATGAAAGGAGAAAATATAAAAATGCAGTAAATGAAGCAGGCAAAAACGGATACAAACGTCTCAAAAATTATATCGACAGGAAGTGCAAAATGGCTAAGCAGGGATGGCTAGAGGACAAATGTAAGGATGTAGAGGCTTATCTCACTAGGGGTAAGATAGATACTGATTACAGGAAAATTAAAGAGACCTTTGGAGAAAGGAGAACCACTTGCATGAATATCAAGAGCTTTGATGGAAACCCAGTTCTAAGCAAAGAAGGGAAACCAGAAAGGTGGAAGGAGTATATACAGGGTCTGTACAAGGGCGATGTACTTGAGGACAATATTATGGAAATGGAAGAGGATGTAGATGAAGATGAAACGAGAGATATGATATTGCGTGAAGAGTTTGACAGAGCACTGAACGACCTGAGTCGGAACAAGGCCTCCGGAGTAGACAACATTCCATTAGAACTACTGACAGCCTTGGGAGAGCCAGTCCTGCAAAACTCTACCATCTGGTGAGCAAAATGTATGAGACAGGCGAAATACCCTCAGACTTCAAGAGGAATATAATAATTCCAATCTCAAAGAAAGAAGGTGTTGCAAGATTTCAAAATTACCGAACTATCAGCTTAATAAGTGACAGCTGCAAAATACTAACACGAATTCTTTACAGGCGAATGGAAAAACTGATAGAAGCCGACCTCGGGGAAGATCAGTTTGGATTCCGTAGAAATGCTGGAACACGTGAGGCAATACTGACCATACCACTCATCTTAGAAGAAAGATTAAGGAAAGTCATACCTACGTTTCTAGTGTTGACAATGTTGATTGGAATAATCTCTTTCAAATTCTGAAGGTGGCAGTGTTAAAATAGAGGGAGCGAAAGCCTATTTACAATTTGTACAGAAACCAGATGGCAGTTATAAGAGTCTGGGGGTATGGAAGGGAAGCAGTGCTTGGGAAGGGAATGAGACAGGGTTGTAGCTATCCCCGATGTTGTTCAATCTGTATATTGATAAAGCAATAAAGGAAACAAAAGAAAAGTTTGGAGTAGATATTAAAATTCATGGAGAAGAAGTAAAAATTTTGAGGTTCGCCGATGACATTGTCATTTTGTCAGAGACAGCAAAGGACTTGGAAGAGCAGTTGAACGGAATGGACAGTGTCTTGAAAGGAGGGTATACGATGAACATCAACAAAAGCAAACTGAGGATAAAGGAATGTAGTCGAATTAAGTCGAGTAATTCTGAGGGAATTAGATTTGGAAATGAGACACTTAAGGTAGTAAAGGAGTTTTGCTATTTGGGGAGCAAAATAACTGATGATGGTAGAAGTAGAGAGGATATAAAACGCAGACTGGCAATGGCAAGGAAAGCGTTTCTGAAGAGGAAGAATTTGTTAACATCGAGTGTAGATTTAAATGTCAGGAAGTCGTTTCTGAAAGTATTTGTATGGAGTGTAGCCATGTATGGAAGTGAAACGTGGACGATAAATAGTTTGGACAAGAAAAGATTAGGAGCTTTCGAAACGTGGTGCCACAGAAGAATGCCGAAGATTAGATGGGTAGATCACATAACTAATGAGGAGGTACTGAACAGAATTGGAGAGAAGAGGAGCTTGTGGCACAACTTGACTAGAAGAAGGTATCGGTTGGTAGGACATGTTCTGAGACTTCGAGGGATCACCAATTTAGTATTGGAGGGCAGCGTGGAGGGTAAAAATCGTAGAGGGAGACCAAGAGATGAATACACTAAGCAGATTCAGAAGGGTGTAGGCTGCAGTAGGAACTGGGAGATGAAGAAGCTTGCACAGGATAGAGTAGCATGGAGAGCTGCATCAAACCTGTCTCAGGACTGAAGACTACAGCAACAACATGGCCAAAATTTATGTCCCAGTTTTCGCGTCCGTCTAGCGTGAAAGTGCACTAATAACAGTTGGTACACCGCATGCACAGTGATTGTGTGGCTGAATTTACCACATCCTACAGAATCGACACTCTCACGATGTTACCTACAGATCGATTTAAAATTCACGAGGGCTAAAAGTAATCGTAGAAGTACAGTCCACCAAGAAAGGAATTGACTTACAAAAAAACGACTGATATTTGAGTCTTTTGCAGTCGTCTAGGATCTACATCAGCTAATAAGAATAAAATGGCTCTGAGCACTATGGGACTTAACATCTGAGGGCATCAGACCCTAGATTTAGAACTACGTAAACATAACTAACCTAAGGACATCACACACATCCATGATCGAGGCAGGATTCGAACCTGCGACCATAGCAGCAGCGCTGTTCCGGGCTGAAGCGCCTAGAACCGCTCGGCCACAGAGGATTGCTAAGAAGAATAACTGAAACGTAGAAGATCAAAAGGAGAGCATATGTTTCTTCACATGTTCGCTTAGTACGCTTGGAAGCGCCGAAGATTCTCACACAACTACGTTGACTTAAAGAGACGCACTGTGCATCGCGATGCGGTTTGCTGTTAATGTTTCGAGAATTGTCGTTCCTTGAAGTGTATGGCGGTATATTGCTTCCTGCTAAGCATACACTCCTGGAAATTGAAATAAGAACACCGTGAATTCATTGTCCCAGGAAGGGGAAACTTTATTGACACATTCCTGGGGTCAGATACATCACATGATCACACTGACAGAACCACAGGCACATAGACATAGGCAACAGAGCATGCACAATGTTGGCACTAGTACAGTGTATATCCACCTTTCGCAGCAATGCAGGCTGCTATTCTCCCATGGAGACGATCGTAGAGATGCTGGATGTAGTCCTGTGGAACGGCTTGCCATGCCATTTCCACCTGGCGCCTCAGTTGGACCAGCGTTCGTGCTGGACGTGCAGACCGCGTGAGACGACGCTTCATCCAGTCCCAAACATGCTCAATGGGGGACAGATCCGGAGATCTTGCTGGCCAGGGTAGTTGACTTACACCTTCTAGAGCACGTTGGGTGGCACGGGATACATGCGGACGTGCATTGTCCTGTTGGAACAGCAAGTTCCCTTGCCGGTCTAAGAATGGTAGAACGATGGGTTCGATGACGGTTTGGATGTACCATGCACTATTCGGTGTCCCCTCGACGATCACCAGTGGTGTACGGCCAGTGTAGGAGATCGCTCCCCACACCATGATGCCGGGTGTTGGCCCTGTGTGCCTCGGTCGTACGCAGTCCTGATTGTGGCGCTCACCTGCACGGCGCCAAACACGCATACGACCATCATTGGCACCAAGGCAGAAGCGACTCTCATCGCTGAAGACGACACGTCTCCATTCGTCCGTCCATTCACGCCTGTCGCGACACCACTGGAAGCGGGCTGCACGATGTTGGGGCGTGAGCGGAAGACGGCCTAACGGTGTGCGGGACCGTAGCCCAGCTTCATGGAGACGGTTGCGAATGGTCCTCGCCGATACCCCAGGAGCAACAGTGTCCCTAATTTGCTGGGAAGTGGCGGTGCGGTCCCCTACGGCACTGCGTAGGATCCTACGGTCTTGGCGTGCATCCGTGCGTCGCTGCGGTCCGGTCCCAGGTCGACGGGCACGTGCACCTTCCGCCGACCACTGGCGACAACATCGATGTACTGTGGAGACCTCACGCCCCACGTGTTGAGCAATTCGGCGGTACGTCCACCCGGCCTCCCGCAAGCCCACTATACGCCCTCGCTCAAAGTCCGTCAACTGCACATACGGTTCACGTCCACGCTGTCGCGGCATGCTACCAGTGTTAAAGACTGCGATGGAGCTCCGTATGCCACGGCAAACTGGCTGACACTGACGGCGGCGGTGCACAAATGCTGCGCAGCTAGCGCCATTCGACGGCCAACACCGCGGTTCCTGGTGTGTCCGCTGTGCCGTGCGTGTGATCATTGCTTGTACAGCCCTCTCGCAGTGTCCGGAGTAAGTATGGTGGGTCTGACACACCGGTGTCAATGTGTTCTTTTTTCCATTTCCAGGAGTGTATTTCGCGACAAGATCTAGGTGAGTGAAAGTATGAGATTCGAGTTCATACGGAAGTTTACCGACAGACCTTCTTCCTAAGCGTCATTTGCGACAAGAATGTGAGGGGAGGAAGTGACAGGTTGCGCTAAGTACCCTTCGCTACACAACACGAGGTTACTTGCATTGCACAATGTAGATGTGCATGTTGCTACTATCGTTCCTTGCAGCTAATATGCTTCGCAACTCTATTTCCGTGTTTCTAAAAGGAGCGATCAGTAAGTTTCCGTTAGAAGGCCATAGAATCCATGCTCGGTATACAAATCAGGCAAAATCACCGTGCGAACTGAGGCAATCATCCCACCGACACATCAGGTTGAAGATTTCCGTTTCCTAAAATACCGATTCCTGCAGCGCCAAGAAGTCCGTAACTGCCTTTTGCACACCTTCATCTGACAGGAATCGTCGACTCTTCAAGGCCTAAGGGACCGAAGGCGTGATAACTGCGTGGGGAGAGACCAGGTCTATAGAGCAGGTGCTCTTATGTCTCACACGAGTCGTGTTGCAACTTCTGCGTTATGGCTTCTGCAGTATGCCTAGTGGGTTACCATGAAGCAATAGCCCCACTTGTCTCAGTTTTATACAACGATGCTCTTTGACACACGTGCTGCTCTATACACATTCTTCGTTCTCCGATGGATGTCTACTAGTGTTTGTCCTTCTGTAGCCAAGAAAAGAATAACAGCACGTTGATCCCGATTGCACGCATTCTGTAATAACGTCGCCACAGTTCACTTTCCGTATTTACTGTACGCACATCGGAAACACACGATTGCCCAAATGTTGGTGCTCATACACCCGCAGTGGAAACGCGCTACGTTGTATGCAGGTTGCAGCAACGCCCTCAAGCGAAAATCTTTTGATTCCTCCTTAGAAATACGGAGTTATTGCGATCTCCTAGACTAGTGAAACACTGCAGAAATGGCAACATACTGCAGCAACCTAAGAAGAAGATTACTGAAATTGGTCTAAACGAGAGAGGCCTCAGACGCTGAATCCGGAAGATGAATAATGCTTGGTTCAACAAAACAGAATTGTAATATTCTTCCATATAACCAATCCTAGTCTACTGTACCATAAGCACATTGAAACTGATCGCTACATGCTTTATGTTTAAAGGTGCCACTCTCCTACTGTTAAATTTAGTTCTATAATGTAAAATGAATGTAACTGAGGCAGTGCTTTGCCGTTGGAATGCTTCAACATTACGAGCAAATTTCGTCTCAGATGACTGTTTGCTCTTCTTATTCACGACCAATGCTGCATTACTACATATTTAAGTCATTACAAAGAACAGTAAACACTGAAACAGTTAAAACGATAAGGAAATCAATGCGATGCACCTGAAGTGTGAAATTTTATTGACGTCGAAGACATGCGAACATGTAACTTAAGACTTTATGACTTAGTCGACGATTGAATCCGAAAGCTAAGATCTGAAATGTCTGCATTCAAGTTCCGGCCTGCAGTATTGTTGAAATATGTTAGTAATAAGCATTGCTGAGTACAATGAGGGGTAAAAAAGTTTCCTTCTGCCCTGTGCAGGTAACTTGTTTAGCGCTGTTCCGATTTATGGAAATAAAACCCAGTGACTTGTTGCACATGTAGAGTATTGGAGTCGAAGTGTACGGTAAGCAAATGGTTTGACAATAGTTATTACTATTTACAAGAACCATCTCAAACGTATGCAATTTTAGTTACTTGACCTTTCAAATTATTCATAAAAGGAAATTTATTGCACGGGATCAAAACAGTGATTTCTGTTCTCTGTGAGTGATGAAAATATTGAATCTAGTTTTGCTCCATTAATTTTTTTAGTCGGAAATATTTATTTATGTGTCACTATTCGCCATTTACGACTAATTTGAAGTTTCCAGCAGAATATACACAAGGGCGTCCATATCTTCCGACTTCAATACTTTTGAGCGCTCGCCCTCCGATATTGTTTTTAATGACTCTATGGCATGTCTGTACAGAATTTTGTTGTGATCGGAACTCTTTTAACCGTCCCGATTCGATCGCGATCTCGCACGAGGAACAGAATCTTTCACATTGCTCCCAGATGTCGCGCTGACGTCACCTCAGCGTATGAGTACGTGCACGCTCAGTGCAGTCAGTTGTTTATTTGTTAACGATCTTTCGCACTTATTTTCCAGTCGATATCCAAGTTGTATTGCTAAGGAGTGTGTGTGTTTTTAATAGGAGATATAAGGCACCAAATAACGGGACACAAATTACCTTCAAACAGACAAGTGCTAGAAGTTTTATTTTGTAACATACGGAAAGTAAAATTAACCGTTAGTGAAAGCGGTAACTCTGTGGTTCGCGAGTGCCTTGTACTTTGCTAGAAAGAATATTTTAGAAGAAGGGAAGCACTTTCAAGTTCAGATGAAGTTAACTTTGATGGAGATGACTTTTTAGAACATGCTTCTGAGAGTAATTCGTTGGAGAATGGTGTAAGGTGAGGTGCAAAAGGTTTTATTACTGAAAAATTAAAGGCTACCATCGACAGATGCCAGGTGAGTATAAGAAATTCTGTATATATCCTTCAGGCCACACCAGGGGCACTTCGTCACAATGCTGAAGAGCTGTGTATTAATAATTCTTCTCTTCAAAGGATAAGGCAGAAGAAGAGAAGAGAGCGGTAAACTATTGCATTAAATATAAGGGACCCAAAAAGAGGAGGACTCCAGTCTTCGTTAAATTTGAGGACAGAAGAGAGCTCCCTGACGTTCCAGAATTGAGGAATTGTTCTAGTAAATAACGGATGAACGCTGTCTGGAATGCGTTAATATATTAGGATGCAGAAAAAAATGAAAAATTCGCTGCAGCGACGCAGCTGCATCAAGCACTGGGCGTGTTCATGATGCATCCATCTTACTTGATTACAAATTCGACAGGGATTTGTATTTGCGACGCCGTCATCACACATACGAACTTATATTAAAAAATGTAACAACCAGTCCTGACACACCAGTTTCTCAGCGCTTGAGAGAAGATTGGGAAAGTACCAATGTCAGTGATTTTCACACTGTCAAGAAGGGTATGGATTAGTTTTTTAGTGAGTATAAATTAAATGTTAGAGTTTCATGAAAGTGGATTAGATAAATCAATATTGAAAGGAAAGTGACTGCTGTAAACCATGGAGCTCCGCGCGCGGAGCTCCGTGGAGGAAACTTCGGGAAATAATGTAAGCAAACGCTCATGGAGCGGTATGTTATCAAAGATAGATGGCAAGACCCAATTATTGCTTCAAGTATTTCTGCTAAGATCACAACTAGAAATGTCTATTGAAAACAAAAATGCATGGAGAGATGTCTGTCTTTTCATTGTAGATGTATATGTGAAAAAGTGGCTTCAGTGGACTCGAGCTGAAAAAGCTCCTAATCTGGATCTCTGGTTCTTAAAAGATCTGATATTATAAGAAAGGGCATATGCCATGTTTTCGAAAGCAACTGTAAGGAAATTTAGTCATCATTTGTGGTATGTATCCGAATAGTTGTCTCTCTTATCACTCTTTCACGATGAAGTAGACGTACAAACCAAAATCAATACGTTAGCAAATTTAGAGAGAGATAATCCACAAACGCAGAATAGGTTTGTATGCACACTTATATGGTTTGATATTATTCTGATTACCATTTATTATTTGTTTCATATCGTTATTATTACATCTCCTCCTGCAATTTCATCTTCGTTTGTTTCTAGAATGGCATTCGACGTAGACGAGTTGCATTTCATTTTTAGAAGCTAAAAGGATTGTTAACTAGTTAATATCTCCTAATGACTCTGCTGAAACGTATGTTAAATTAACGCAAGATTTTCACAAACTGTTCACTGTAGATGAGATGCAAGAGGAATCTGTAATGCATTGTTTTCAAGAACATCATAAATTGTAACTGGATAAAAGTAATAAACATAGAAAAGAATACATTGTCAAGAACGCTAAAGATATCCTAAGAAACAAGACATTTAATTTTTTTTTATATGCAGTTATGACTGCAGTTTTAAAATTTGTCGTTGTTGTCGGCACGTCACAGTGTTAGTCTAGTGTGACGAAATATTTTTCCTACGTAAATCGAACCAAATAGAAAGTACTCACGCGTAGGTTTCAGGCAGAATCCTCTGTTTCATTCGATGCTGAGGTGCTAGTCCAACACAGTTGCACAGCTTCTGCAATGCTTTTTGAGTTTATGGGAAATACCGAGTGGGCTGAGGCATGAATGGTGGGAATTTCGATCGCGGAGGTAGGCGTACTAATGTAGTCCGTGCAGTTGTGCAAAGCCACTGTGCCAGGTGGCGTAGTGGTTAGCGCATCTACCTAGTGAGCAGGAGACCAGGGTTTAAATGCCGGTATTGGCACAAATTGCCATTCGTTCCTTCAGTCTGCATGTCTACCAATAGAAAACATTTCAGAGAGGTGCATAAAATTTTCGGGAAACAATCTTCTGGAGGAAAATGAGGGACATCCTATTACACATTCTAAATTAACTTAAAAAAGGCAGAGTAGAAGATTTCACGTTCATAGCGTATAAAACTGATGAATAATAAATACTCGTATCTGCATTTCTCGAAAAATGGTTTCATTTGATACTTAAATTGGATCATAACTCCTCATTTATCCGAAAGGTCCGCAGCTCGTGGTCGTGCGGTAGCGTTCTCGCTTCCCACGCCCGGGTTCCCGGGTTCGATTCCCGGCGGGCTCAGGGATTTTCTCTGCCTCGTGATGACTGGGTGTTGTGTGATGTCCTTAGGTTAGTTAGCTTTAAGCAGTTCTAAGTTCTAGGGGACTGATGACCATAGATATTAAGTCCCATAGTGCTCAGAGCCATTTGAACCATTTATCCGAAAGAATTGCGACGTCCTGACATGGGTACAACTGAAATAACCTGGGAAACTGCGTACTTCACACACAGCCTATTATTGCAAAGAGGTTAATGTCCAACCCCTAGCTCTTTCTATATGCCACCAAAAGGCAATTTTACACGCACTGAAAACAGCACCACAATGCGCTGAAACGTCTTCAGTTTGTTGAAGTTTCATTTCACTGTAAGACACAGACAGCGTTAGAAGAGTTTATGTTTAATCTTCTCGTTTTACAAGCCGCGTTACCTCGAATAAAACACTCGAGCATTCGATAGCTGTCTATGAAATGGTCATCAAGGGTTAAAATCACTGAGTAAAAAAATCGTTCAGTTATTTTAACTCCTGATGACGGTGCTGGAGACATCGATCGTAAGCTCGAGTGTTTTATGCGAAGTGACGGCGCTGTAAACGGAGAAAATTTCATTTTATCTTCTAATTTTGAGAAGACAGAACGAGTGATCTGCTTTTACTCGCTAAAAAAATTCTAAGTTCAAGATCGCATAAACGTTTATTCATCTAAATCACCTGGTTTCGACAGACTTTGCTGTAATCTTCAGGTCCGAATTTTTTTTTTTGTTATAATGTGCTGTTTCTTGTCCACCTGACAATTTGGTGTGGAGTCCTATTTCAAATGAACACGTTTAATAACAGAAATGCTTAAGCCATAAAGATGACAGGAAAATCTCACGAAACTGGTGGTTTTAAATAAAGAAATATTTATACAATCTTGGCTTTAGAATGATTTTTGCGAGAAAATATTATTCAACCATGTCACCGTGGTTGACTCTGAGGACACAGCAGAAATATTGTTATGATATGGATCCCCATAATGCGAATCTGGATTCACGCCAGCTATTTGTAGCACATGAAAATTTTTGTGCCGGACCAGAACTTGAAGCCAGATTTCCTGTTTATTGGGAGCGGTCGCCTTAACCACTTACTCGCCTTAACCACTTCGTCTACCTGATCACTCTTCCAGACAGATCCAAACTTCGATATATCATGGACTCATCACATGATGAGACAAATATTTTATCGTCATTTTTAGCTCGTCGACGTATGGGTACATTACTGATGGTTACAATGTTTATGTTTGTATAGTCTCTATAGTCTACGTGCCTGCATATCAGACGTACTTTGTAATGTGAAGATAAAGACACTGTAAAAACACTGACATTGTAACCATCAACAACGGTGAATGTTGTCTGAAGAAGCAGTATGCATGTAAGCCGAGCGATCAAAGAAACACTGCAGCAAGAACAAGGAATTTCCATGGAATTGATGGACCTAGAAATTACGGAGATAAGAATTAATTTATAGTACCACGATCGCCAGTTACTGTGAGAATACAGTCAAACTGTTTACCATTAGTCTCCTAATTTCTTAAACTTGTGTGTTCAAGTGATAATTCAAGGCATGACAGGCGAATTTAAAAAGAAAATATCGCTTTAGGTCCCCTAGACTTAGAACTACTAAAACATAACTAAACTAAGGACATTACATACATCCATGCCCGAGGCAGGATTCGAACCTGCGACCGTAGCAGCAGCACGGTTCCGGACTGAAGCGCCTACAACCGCTCGACCATAGCGGCCGGCATGTTCGAAGAAAACAAATCTTTATCCCAAAGATTTATTTCTTAGCATGGAAACTACAGTGAAACCTCTCTTTCAGTTAAAAGCATGCCATGTGTTTTGACGTCCGAAACAAGACATTCAATAAAAATATCCATATCTCATAAGCTTTCTTCATTGCAACTAAATTTAAAACTTTTCTTCAGGCCACCATCTATTCTTACGTTGCACACTTTTGATATTTAGCAATTAGGAATTTTAGGTAACTGTTGTGAAATTAAAAAAACCAAAATGAAGAAATAAAGAATGAAGTTGAAAACTGTCGTTGAGTACCAACAGTATACTATTTGCGTGAATACAGTCAGTTGGCTCTCCGTATAACTCTTTCTTGGAATCAAAATTTGTATTTTATTATGCTGAACAACAGATATGAGACAACCAGGATAACGTTTTCGTTCCAGGAGGCTCACCGTACTTTTCAGTAAGGTTCTGCAGCTGAACGTGTGCAGTTAAATTAAGTCCGCTTACAACTGCTATCTGAACAATTTCAGGAGCTTTTTCTCCCCTTGCAGAACCATTCTGTATTATTAAATACTCCTGGTACTGATTATACCATATTCCGAATTGTCCCCTGTTTTGTGATAATGACAGAAACATGACAGTCTTCACCAGCAATCGCTGACATTATGATGTTATAGGTACAGAAAAATTAGGCCTTCCTCCTGCATTTTTTCAAAGTTATTAATTGTTCCATGAAATATAATTGAAAAAAGTTTGGTAATTCTATTTTCGTATATACTACTTAATAACTGCGATGTTGCTATAAATTCTGCGGTGGAAAGCAAGACACGACCTGGTAGCTTCTCTTCAATTGATCAACGAAGGAATGTTCAACACATGGCATGAGTGCGATTATTGTACTTATCTGTCGTCTCACAAAACGTTTTGTTTCATCATGTACTAGGCAATTACAACACCTTTCGTGTTCGTTCAGTAATTAACATTTGGTTCTTGTTCAGTCTTTTTTTCTTGTATTACACCAAATACCTCACTGAACGCCTCTTATAGCAGAAGCAGTGTTCTTGTGCGGTAAGAAAATCCGTTATGTCATTAATGGTGAATGGTTCCTCCGAAACGAAGTTTGCGGACGACAATATTTTTACGACACTCCGCATCAAAACTTTTCAGTCACCAAGTACTTACCGCCCGTGGTATTGCAAGCACGTAAAATGTTTCGGAGTGCGCCTGAATATGTAACTGATATACGATTCCGAAGAGGAGAGAGAAATCGGCTGTCATTGATGAACGGCCACTGCACGTTCCAAGAATGCTGGCTTACTTTTTTGACGGATACAAATGTGCGTCGCCCGGGGAGCCTTACATAAAATTGACGGAGGGAAACGCATTGGTGTGTGAAATGTATAGGCAGGTGTGTGAAAGGTCGCAGCAGCTCGTGCATAAAGTAAAAGCATCCACTTGTATTAAGACCGATCATCCAGCCAGATGGTTTTGTAGTTTGTTGCAATTGATCAGTCATGACGACATTGATGTGCATTGATCACAATTTTTAATTAAACAGACACATAAATCTGATTGGTTCAAATGGTTCAAAAGGCTCTGAGCACTATGGGAATTAACTTCTGAGGTCATCAGTCCCCTAGACTTAGAACTACTTAAACCTAACTAACCTAAGGACATCAAACACATCCATGCCCGAGGGAGGATTCGAACCTGCGACGGGAGCGGTTGCGCAGTTCCGGACTGTAGCGCCTAGAACCGCTCGGCCACCACGGCCGGCAAATCTGATTGGACCATGCCTGTTTAGGCAGTTTGTAGTTTTAGTGTGTTCCGAAGAAGGCATGGTCATCCGCGCCGAAACCTAGGTCAACATCAGGCTTCAATTTGCAATCGAGGTGGATTCCTCATAATCATTAAATCCGAGTAGTAGGGGTTCTTGCGATGAACTGGAAGGCACATGTATCAGGATCACAGATTTCTTTGTCGCTCTTAATCATATTTTACTTTTTTATTTTGGTTTACCTACAGTTAATATGCTGTTACACGACAGTTAGGAGAAGCGGCATTTTAGAACAACGCAAAATAAATGAAACTGCAGATAGATGTATTTCAGATTTGGTTGACATGACAACATCATCGAAACATCATCTCAGTCTCATTTCTCCTAGTGATAATAACTCTATTTGAGTTTTTGACAAACTGCCAGTAAGTTTTTTTTTTCATTCCTTTTTTTAACTTCCGCCTACTCTTCATCAATACAGCATTGTGGTCTGATTCTGTATCTGCTCCTGAGTACGCATTACAACCAAATATCTGACTTCGGAATCTCTGCCTCTCCATGATGTAATCCAACTGAAATCTCCCGGTATCTCCCGGCCTTCTCCAAGTATACCTCTCCCTCTTGTGATTTTTGAACAGGTTGTTCGCTATTACTAGATGTCAAGCAGCTATTTGAGTCTGCAGAGCGGCAGTCAAGCAGGTGCAAATAATTCATTGGTGATGGTAATTGAGGAATGGGTCAAGTAGCTTGTATTGGAGAGTATCAGAGGAACCCAGAACAAATTGTCTACTTCATATGTGACGTACATGAAATGTATCTGAGCCGTGCACGGCTTGTGTTCATGCCATTTACTGTTTGTCATCTTCTATTACGGTACTGCCGCCTCGTTTTCTTATTCCATTTACTGGCGTCACTAACTTCCTGCCTTACTTGTCCGTGAGGGGCAGCAGCAGCGCGTATCGATAAGTGCACTGTCGTACCATGTCTGGAGCGACCGATAGTATTTCCGGGTCGTTGTGTGTCTGGTAGTCAGTTGGACCAGCAGTGCATTCGGGACGGAGCAACAGCGAAGTCGGGTCGGAGCGCCGGTGATGCTCGGACATCCAGTGCTCGCCGACCGCTGGCGACACACTTGAACTGTCCGACGGAGGGAGATTGGAGCGGGCAACCGTTGGTTGGTCGTTCGGTTTGTCGTCTCATCGGCCGACGTATATTTGGTCCTTTCATCGTTTCCGGGCCTGGCAGTTGGTCGGTTGGCGTGGGGCAGCGAGGAAGTTTCCGTGGCGCGTGTCTGGCCGGTGCCGCTGGCGGGGTCCGCGCATGGTCGGAGTGTGAGGGGCGGTTCCCATTGCTACGAGGTCCGTGGCTCACCGATCCCGGACACGAAAGTCGAGTCTTTACCAGGCGCGGCTCGTGGTTTCTATACTTGGGAAGGCTGCGGTATTTATCGATCGGAGCCAACATAGACCTAGGGTTACGCTACAGATTAGTCTGACATAAACAACTAAGAATTCAGGGAGAGGGGGGTGGGCATATCACTCTCTACCCATACTACCCATAATTTTACGTACTGTATCTTCTATAATCAGGTATTAAATATCATTAGAAGCTAAGACGCGTTTCGGAGAGATCTTTAATGCGATGAATGTTAACTTTGCGGCTGCTTAATATTTTAGGTGTTTTCAGTTCTAAACTTAAGGCGTTTATTGTGGTTTACCTCCAAAGCTCGAAGTTTATGAGTTCGCATGACGAAGCTGTGTTGTTTTGTTGACGTTACAGGTGTTGTGCAAGTAAAACTCACTAAAATCTTACAAAATACACTCCGAAAAAGAAACTTGCTAATAACACACGATATCAACAAAAGCAGTCAGCATCAGCAAGCAAGGAAAGTAAAGTAATGGGACAAATTTCGTGCGCTTTGTCCTGTAATCACTTACGAAACTCTCGCTAGATGGCAGTACTGTTACGTTACTGTAGTCTAGTGCACTCTGGCGGGATATTTGCAAACTTATTCTAAATGTGGATAAAATGGCCAATGGCAGAAACAAAACAACTATGTAAAACATTATCAAAACAATAATACTAAACGTCGATTAATGACGCATCGAAGCGTAGTAGAGATGTGCAGAGAGACTGGATAGCAAAGTTTCGGCCACTCTACATTCCTTTATTACATAGATAGTGGAACGTGAAAAACGTGTGGTGGTTGGTATGACACCCTTAGGCTGCAAGCTCTGAGCCTTCGGGTCGCCCATAAAGAGCAGTACTATGTAGAAGCCACGCCCCAAAACCGCTACTGCACGCAGCTTACGGACGTTCCAAGGCGCAGCCTAAACACTACTAACCGTTCGGAAAACATCTATCGATACCAACAGTTCCAAAAACGTGGATCGTCGTTATTTTAATCGGAATGGGAATTATGCGAAATTCGTCCTGATAATTTTAATTATGTAATATGTTCTTGCGAAATTTAGTTTAACATATATTTTGGGGCGGCTCCGCCTCAGAGCCTTTAATTACGAGCCGCGCCTGGTCTTTACATTAATCTGCCACCCAGCCCCAACTGTTCACATTGTTTCTTTTGAATTTTGTTGTGGGCTGTTGAGACATTTCCGCGAGCAACTACGTATGTTTTCAAGTTGGTGGAATTCCAGCAGTCCTCTTTTGGGGTTAAACGAGTGGAATCTTCTGCCTTGTGGCCGTTAACGTTCCGGTTGCCTGGCCTGGCCGTTGACGTAAATTCAGGCAGTGTATTTTCCTCGTCGTGTTGTGGCTGTACAGCATGGCTTGTAGTTTGATACCTGAATGTGTAATTCGTTGTGGGCGCCGATATCTTCTGCGTTGTTCCATTAAACTCCGTGCTGTGTGCTGGTTGGGTGGAGCGGAAGTTATCCTGTCGCATGGTCCGTTGACTGTCTGTCGGTTGTTTTGCCGTCGGATTGAGAATTGTTGGGCCGACTGCCTGTCTCACCAAAGCGAGCGTTAGTGTTTGAATGCCAGGCCGACCCTTGGAAACTTCTGAGCGCCGTTTGATGTGCTGCCTTTTCTTATTTGTCCTTGTCGTTTGTTTATGTATGGCTTCTAACCGATTTTAAATTAAAGTTGTTTTGCTCTTAAGGTATGAGATTGTTTGGGACTTCAGCCTAACTTAGAGAAATGTTTCACGATAGAGCCTTCTGCGTTTTAAAATTCAAATTCTTGATATTGAGTCTTAAGTTATAGGCCTTCAGCCGGTTTTAAATTAAAGTTGTTTTGCCCTTGAGGTGTGAAATAGAACGGCGTATTTAGCTGGGAATTAAGTTCTAAAATTAATGTTTGGCTTGTTCGGTTTTTTTTATTTTTATTTTTTTTTTAATTTTTTTACTCTTGGAATATTTGTCAAATGAATAATGTAGTATGTTCGAGTGCAACTGACAGCCACTCATTTTGGCCCCTTTTCACAATTAAACTATCTGTTCTGTCATGCGGGAATAGCAGGGGATTTCAGTACCATCGTTCACAGCAAACTGTCAAATAACCTTCTTAACGTGGCTAACGCTCAACATAGTCGTAATTAGTTTCCACGAGAAGTGTTAAGGATGTATGAAAGATGGCGCTATGTTAACAGTGCGAACTGATTACGATAACAGGTTCCTTTTCATACAGGTTCATTTCGCATAAGGTCATCTTGGTTCTGAATCTTCAGTCAGCGACCTATTCAAGAGCTTAAAGACAGCATCACTGCTAGTTTCTTCCAGTCTTTCATTAAATGTGCAACTTATTGGACCCCAGTACCTGTAACTCTCGATCTCATGTTCATTGTGATTTTTATATGTTTAATAATTTCTGTCTTCAATGCCACGGTTGTACACAAGACCCTGAAGTTTATTGAATTGGATAAGGTATGGGAACTTTCACATTTCTCGCTTACTACGACCGAGTCCATTTTTCTTGTCGTCACGGTTAATTATGTGACTGTGATTTCTGCTTGAATGGTGAAAATTTTATAAGAGCATTTTGGTACATACTTAAAAGTTGATAAACCTCCAACCAACCTTTAGGGGTCTCACCACTATTATAGTTGCTCATTCCAGGCGAGTCAATGGTTATTAGAGAAACGGGATGAAATGTTACTAATTCAACGATGAAAATAAAATATGTTAGCGATCTCACATAATTTTAAAGAAGCCACTAACATTTTAAAGTTTGGTAACTAGTTTTGTCTGGGTATAAATGTAAACGTGGTAGTTGATCAAACCTCCCGCAAGTTTATGTAGAAAGGACACTAAATCCTCAACCATGGCCGGCCGCGGTGGTCTAGCGGTTCTAGGCGCTCAGTCCGGAACCGCGCGACTGCTACGGTCGCAGGTTCGAATCCTGTCTCGGGCATGGATGTGTGTGATGTCTTTAGGTTAGCTAGGTTTAAGTAGTTCTAAGTTCTAGGGGACTGATGACCTAAGATGTTAAGTCCCATAGTGCTCAGAGCCATTTGAACCTCAACCATGATTTCCTTTTTTATTTGGGGGGGGGGGGGGGGGACTCGAATAGAGTTCAGTTAGTTCAGTTTCGTTAGCTGCCTGAATGAGAAATAGTGGCACAGACTTCTGCAAGTTGACAACGGGCGGCAGAGCGGCGTCCTGATCTCCTTGATCTGTCAGCGGCGTAACGCAAAGCGCTAAACTTTTCTTGTAGTTTGTTTGAAGGTGTCCCTTCGTGCAGCAGTAGTTAATGTCAGTAGCTTTTTGGCTGATTTATTCAAGAGAAAGAGGTTCACCAACTGAGCAGCTTATAAGATAGCAAAAATACTTGCAATCCTCAAAGCAGCTCAAGCTATCGTCCGATTGTCCTTCTCAGAGTCTGCTACAAACTACTGGAACGGCTAATTTACAAAAGGATCTACCAAACAGTTGTTAGAAAAGTGCCTTCCTACCAAGCAGGCTTCAGGCAAAACTGCAGCTGCTGCTGTGAGTAGGTGTTGGCGCTCACTTCATTTATCGAAGCTGGTTTCCAGAAACGGCTGAAAACTTCAGTAGCATTTGTAGATCTAACTCCTGCTTACGACACTGTGTGACTGGATGGACTAATGTTAAAGCTATAGCGCACTTTTCTATGACTAAAACTAACAACACTGCAGTCCAACATGCTAAAAAACCGATATTTCCGAGTCTGTCTTCATGACTAAACGAGCAAGTCATAAAAACTAAAGAACGGTCTACCACAAGGATCTGTCCTGGCCCCACTATTGCTCAACTTGTACATAAGTGACATGCCAGAAACTGTATCTAGGAAGTTCTGCTACGCTGACGATACCGCCATTGCATAACAAAGAAAGCACCTACAGGAGGGAGAAAATTTGCTCACACAAGACCTTAGAGTACTTAGTGACTATTACAGAATTTGGAGGTTATGCCTTAACCCTACAAAAACTGAAGTGACAGCTTTCCACCTCAACATTTAATTAGCAAACCAGCCACTAAATCTCACGTTCTATAACAAGTCAGTTAAAAACAACGCTCAATGTAAGTATTTTGTAATCACACTGGACCGATCACTTACGTACAGGAATCATCTCATATCACTAGCAGAAGAGTTAAAGATAAGGAGCAACATTATCCGGAAACTTGCTGGACCTTCCTGGTGTACACAAGCTGACACTCTCCGTACAGCGACCTGGTCTCTCGTATATCCTGTGGCTGAATATTGCGCACCTGTCTGGTACAGGAGCGTGCATGTCAGTAAGGTTGACGTTCATCTGAATGACATCATGAGAATTGTAACGGGCACCCTGACATCAAACGCACTACCTTGGCTGTCTGCCCCCAGTAGCATCGCCCCATCACATTTGAAACGACAAGAAACAGCGATCCGCGAACGGGAAAAGATTAATAACATAAAGCTTTGCCAAAAGCTACACGGCCAGGAAATACTGTTCAATCCATCCTGCAAGCGTCTCAAATCAAGAAAACCTTTCTGTACCGATCGAGAACACGAACCATTCAAGACTGAAGATATATGGAAGAAGACATGGTAAAACGACACCAGCATACTTCGCCGTGGCCTCGCAGACCCTACATGCATACCAGGCTTCCCACTACCTAGAAGAACCTGGTGTGTGCTCAACAGAATTCGATGTGGACATGGCAGAACTAAGTCCTTCACGTACCAATTGCGACTCTCAGACTCTCCCTTGTGCGACTGTGGAGCGGTAGAAGAGCCTGTCGAACACATTGTAGAGGAATGTTCCAATAGACGTTTTAGTGAGGCTGGAACGACGTAATCAGCACCTCGCCAACAGCACTGGATTGGATAGACTCTATGGATATCAGTTTGTGATATAATTATTGACCATAACTCTTGCACTTTCCTTTTGCTGTATATAAATATCGCTGTAAATTGCATGTGTATTTACATAGGATAAATAAACTAAATAAATAACAAACAAACTGAGCAAGTCAATAATGCTGGAAGTTACTCCACTTGGTATTGAAAGAGTTGTTGGGTATTCTCCCGAGGGATTCCTTGTCAAATTCTGTTCATTTCGCTAGCTAGAGAGTCAAAATTCTGAACTGGTTGAAGGCCCCTGCCCTGCCCATAATGCTCCTAAGCTTCTCAGTTGGTGAGAAATCCAGCGATGTTGTTGACTTGGGTAGGCTTTGTCAAGCACAAAGGCAAGTGGAACAAACCCTTGCCGTGGGCAAGTGGGTATCATCTTTTTCAAGTGTAAACTATGAATGGCTTGCCATGGAGGGACAGCAAACGGACGTAGAGCATCGTCGAAGCACCGCTCGACCAGAAGGGTGCTACGGATTACAATCGAAGGAGTCCTGCTATGAAAAGAAACGGTATCCCAGATCATCATACTTGGCTGTCGTGCCTTATGGTGGGCGACAGTCAGGATGATAACCAACCACTGTCCTGGCCGTCTCCAGACACCTCTCCGCTGGTCATCGGAGCTCTCGGTTCGAAGCCGGACTCGTCACTGAAGACGATTCTATGCTTTCATCCATAAGTTTCAAAATTTAACAAGTTTTCATTTCCCTTAGGTATTTGTATGAATACCAATTTTTCACCCATTCACATAACTCCTACGTGATGCGGCGTCTTTTCGTCTCAGAGTGCAACATTACTCGATTAAATTTCGACCATGGACAGAAAGAACATGTACATTATAGAACAGAACGTGGTGACACTTTATGGAAAGACAGTAACTAAACTGAAGTCACCGCGAATCATGGTGGTCCCGCGGACATTACAAACTCCAGGACATGGCTTTTTATAGGGCACTACGAACGGCAGTTAATGCTCAGTAACGTGCCCTCATACCGACCAAGTGGTTGGTAAGGAGCTGTAGTGGTAGAGCGTTCCATTCCTCCAACAGTGCGGATGGCAACCGCTGGATGGTCGTAGGTGCTTGTGGACGTGCTGCAATAGGCTATCCCAACACATCTCAAACGCGCTCGATGGAATTTAAGTCGGGGGAACGGACGGGCCAACACACACACCGAATATACTCTCGTTCCCCGAGCTCCTCCACCTGCGCAGTTTGATGTGGTTGCACATTGTCAACTATATATCTATATATGAAGACAGGACCAAATGCACCCCTTAAGGGACACTTATGGGGAAGGCGTACAGTGTCACAATAACATTGACCGATGAGTATATCGTGTTCAAAGATTAGGGTTCAGTACGCCCATGGAACATTATGCCTTCTCAGCCCATAACACCTGAATACGATCGTGTTCAACAATGTTCCCACTCGCCATACAAGGGTACGTCAAGCATTTTGAACATGTTCGTATTGGAGGTTCAGGATAAAAAATGGTTCAAATGGCTCTGAGCACTATGCGACTTAACTTCTGAGGTCATCAGTCCCCTAGAACTTAGAACTACTTAAACCTAACTAACCTCAGGACATCACACATATCCATGCCCGAGGCAGGATTCGAAACTGCGACCGTAGCGCTCACGCGGTTCCAGACTGTAGCGCCTAGAATAACTCGGCCACGCCGGCCGGCTGTGTTTGTGAACTCAGTAGAGTCATCGGTCCACGTTAATGTTACACTGTACTCCTCCCCTACCCGCGTCTTATCAGGGGTACATTCGGCCTTGACTTCACCTTTCTGGATGATAATGTGCAGGTGAGGAACCTCTTGGAACAAGATGGTATTGGGATAATGGTCTGGTCTACCCGTTGCCCCGACTTAAATCCCATCGAGCACGTGTGGGATACGTTAGGGAGACATACTGCAGCACGGCCAAATGCACCAACGCGCTGGTGGAGGAATGGAACGCTCCATCACTAGTGCTTCGCAGTAATTGACGTCTGTCAATGAAATTGTCATGTTCGTTGTACTGCGCATTTCTTTGGTTCAAATGGCTCTGAGCACTATGGGACTTAACATCTGAGGCAACAGTCCCCTAGAACTTAGAACTACGTAAACCTAACTAACCTAAAGACATATCACACAAACATGTCCGAGGCAGGATTCGAACTTCTGACCTTAGCGGTCGCGCGGTTCCAGACTGAAGCGCATTTCCTTCAGGTACCTTCTGTACTATACTATAGTTCATTATACTACAATAGACATAAGTTTCATCGACGTGCGTTACTTGGAAGGGACACATCATGTGAAAGGTTCTTTCATTCTTAAGTTCTGCACACCACTGTGTTTCGAAATACCTAAACGAAGGGTTGTGAAGACATCTAACATCTGACTATAATATGAATTAACATATAGTTTATGTTACAAATTGTAACACAAACAACACTGGTGTAATATTGTACAATGTATATTATGTATTTCAAAAACAAGTTTTCAGTTGTTACGCCATCATCAGGTACAAAGATAAGTATGTGGAGCTATGAAACTCTGTTCGAGCAAAGATTTTAAATTAGCGCATCTACAGAATATCTCCATTGCCAGAAACGACAAATATTGACGTTAGATTTAGGATGAAAGCAAGAGGGATTACTTTAGTCTAAATGCGATATAAAATAATTTAAGCAAGGTAATATATGTGATATATTAAATAATGAACTATATACTAATTATAATAGCTGCTGATAAAAGAAACTAAATACAACAGCACACTTTGATGACATACTGCAAAGATGTGGCTTCTTGTCTGTAGTAGGTCCTACATTACAAACAGATAAGTTACCCTGATGAGATAAATCAGGTTAGTAAAGCAGCTGAGAATACACAAAGTAAAATGGCCCAACACATCAGGAGAAATTATAGTAACTCACATAAAGGAAAATCGGGCATGTGAGTAAGAGGTGTAATTTACAATGTGGCCAGTTGGGATTACCAGTATTATCTGCAGTTATAATTGGGGAGTAAGGGAACTGTGTCTGGTCATTCAGTAATAATTAATTTGCATTATTTCAGTATAGCTCATCTTCCTTCCATTATGGACGTCATGTAAAACTTCATCTTGCACCTCGTAACTATTGTTGTGGCCGCATGTAGTAAGCGTTGCTTCACGCATTGGAGAATGGCAAAACAGAGGCACGCCGGTGACCGAGGCGTTGCAAAGTAGGCAGGCACAGATAGCCTTGCTGACAGCAGCAGTCTACCAACAGACTGACGCAAGGACTCACACAGACAGAGCGCTGAGCGAAGCCTGGAGAGTGCTGAGTAAGGGGAAGTGTGTCCAGCACGCTAAGTTACGCTGCAGTATACTGCGGGAGTAATAACAAAAAGCTACCACCGAGGGTAAAAAAAATCCTCCTGCCGGATTTAAATAGTGGAGCACAGGCAGCAACAGACAGAAGCCATTAGGAAGCAATTCGGATCTGAGGACGGTCCGTGTCCGAATGTTCAATCTTTGTAGGTGACGATTCCGGAAGTCTGTTCCAGCTCGCAGGAGTCATCCGTTCGCCGGCAGATGTCAACTTCAGCTCTGGAAGTCGGCCCGAGTTCGGTCGGCGCCATGGCGAGAACTTCCAGCAATGCCGGCCGCAGCAAAGTCTTGGTCACAGGTGCCGCCAGGGACTGACGCCCGGACTTCACGGCAACCCGGCCCCACGGCGCGTGGTCCGTCCATGACGGGACCTCGCGGATATCGCGACTGATGGCTTCCCAGCCGCCGGTGCAGCAGGCGTCGACAACTGACCTCACGGCGACGCGGCTCCGTGGATGTGCCCATACTGGGGTGCCGAGCGTCGACGAATTCATCTCAACCACAGGGCATCCTGGCTTCAGCGGAGCACTGGTGGCCTGAGGCTCCTGAGTGCGATCAGCGACGCGCGTTGCGCTCATTGTCGGAAAATCTACACAGCAGCAGCCAGGCGGAGGGATCCGCAGGGCTGGGCAACGACGACGAGGGAGAAATTGTAACGAAAGTTCAATAAATAATTGTAAAACTCCAAGCCGTCTCAGTCTTTGGCGCAGCCACTGTGTCTGCTGCTAACAAGTGGTGCATAAGGCGTAACACTATGGCCGTCTGTAAAAGTAGAGTGTCTTTTTCTGTTTCCAACTTTGTGGTGTTCCTTCAGGCGGGAGCATACAACCCGGCCAGATGCATCTACATGGAATTTGCCACAGTTAAAAGTAATTATATATATCCCACTCTTTTCGAAAGTTGGAGTGCTGTATGTATCATTCTGCAAACAGTGTTCAGCAGTGTTTTGCAGATAAAATAATGTTTTTACAGTCGTGGATTTAAGCTGTCTAGCTACATCGTGTGAGACTTTTCCCAAATAAGGAATTGTGTACCATTTAATTTGTTCTTGAGATGGTATGACAAAAACAGGATAAAGAAGGGGGAACATCTGTTTTTTCTGCTCTTTGTGCATTGTGGAGGCCACCAAGGTAGGAGGATAGACATTTTTCGATGCTATTGTTTGGTGGAATTTAATTACATTTGGAAGTTGGCTTCACTCATGGTGATGAATATTAGGTGATGTTATCACTGAACGAAAGGCAGCATGTTTATGGGTCATTGGGTGTTGAGAATCAGCAGGTCTTACAATATCTGTGGTGGGGAGGTTGCTGCAAATGTTGAAAGTATGAATATCGTTAACGACGTCTATCATTAGGTCTAAATAATTTAAACTAAGAAAATCTAAACTCCTCTCAATCAGTCCATGAAGGCATAACGGTACCGACTGGCTGCCGTGTCATCCTCAGCCTATAGGCGTCAGTGAATGGAGTTATGGAGGGGCATGTGGACAGTACACCGCTCTCCCGGCCATATGTCAGTTTCCGAGACCTGAGCTGCTACTTCTCAGTTAAGTAGCTCCTCAGTTTGCCTCACCTGGGCTGAGTGCACCCCGCTTGCCAACAGCGCTCAGCAGACAGGATGATCACCCATTCAGTTGATAGCCCAGCCCGACAGCACTTAACTTCGGTAATCTGACGGGAACCGGTGTTACCACTTCGGAAATGCCGTTTGCAAATAAGTTAAACTCCACTGAAAATTCTGTAACGCTGTGTACAGAATTTAGTTGACTGAGCAATTTTTGAGGTTGTCTTATAGTACCCATCCATAAACACAACACACCAATAACATACCGCCGGCCGGAGTGGCCGAGCGGCTCTAGGCGCTACAGTCAGGAACCGCGCGACCGCTACGGTCGCAGGTTCGAATCCTGCCTCGGGCATGGATGTGTGTGATGTCCTTAGGTTAGTTAGGTTTAAGTAGTTCTAAGTTCTAGGGGACTGATGACCTCAGAAGTTAATTCCCATAGTGCTCAGAGCCATTTGAACCATTTGAACTCCATCCGTCCGTCCAGCCAAACAACACCCGAGTCTTCCTCTAACCGGAAAGGCTCGAAGAAGTCTGCTAAAGGCAAACGGTCTTCTCCTTCACCAACTCGATGATCCAATTCGACTGTGTCGCCACATGCTACCTTAGCCCAGCCAGCCTCTGTCTCGCCGGTGGGCACCACCAGCCGTTTCTCAGCGTTGGAGTCTACCGACTAACTGCAAAATCAAGCTAATGCTTCTGTGGACCCCATGGAGCAGGATCCTCCTGCTCTTGTGCCCTGTAGTAACGACTCTACGCCGGTTGTCACTCGACGGCCGCCGAGTTGACACCCCTCCATTTCTTCCTCCTCTTGACTGCCCTCCAATGGAACGTTCACGGCCTTTGGTCACACAAAGAGGATTTACAGCTGCTTTTAGCATCATAGCATCCCCTTGTACTCTGCCTTCAGAAAACGAAATTGCACCCTCACGACCACTTGGAGCTTTCATATTACTTAGCGATTCATTTTGACCTTCCTGCGGTCGGCATTTCGTCTCATGGGGGTGTCATACTGCTCATACAGGATGACCTTCATAGTCAACCAATATCCCTGACTACCTGTCTTCGAGCTGTTGCATTTCTTCTCCTTTCCGGCCTGATTTTCTCCCTCTGTCCATTTATGTACCTCCGTCCTTCGATGTCACAAGGGCACACTTCCTTCAGCTTATTGGGCAGCTACCTCTCCCGTTTTTGCATCTTGGTGACTTTAATGTGCATCATCCCCTCTGGGGATCTCCCAGGACCTGCCAGAGAGATCCCCCCTTGGCTGAACTTCTTAACCAACTTAACCTCTTCTGCCTAAACACTGCAGTACCCACTTTCCTTTCCAACTCCTCACACACCCATTCCCGTTTGGACCTGTCCTTTTGCACTGCCCAGCTTGCACATCGTCTTGAGTGGTCAGTTCTTTCTGACATCTACTTGAGAGACCATTTCCCCTGTTTTCTGACTCCTATCCCATCCATATGCAAGCCCAAATGGCAGCTTATTAAGGCTGACTGGCAGCTTTACTCCTCCCTGGCGACCTACGAAGAACAAGATTTCCCCAGTTGTGATGACCAGGTGGACTATCTCACCAACGTTATATTACTGCTGCAGAATGTTCCATTCCTTCCACTTCCTTTTTACCACGTAGTGTTCCAGTCCCTTTGTGGACTGAGGCATGCCCCGATGCAATTCGCGGCAAAATGCATTTACTAAGAATAGGTGCGCGCAAAGAGTCGTCGCATCCTTCGGGATAGCAAACGAGCTAGCTGACTTTCATTCACTAGTTCTTTCAACAGTTCTACCCTCTCCTCTGTCATGTGGGTCGACCTCCGACGGCTGTATGAGACGCTGTATGAGACCAAGATCCATTCTCAACACCTTGGGCCGCCATTATGCTAAAGTTTCGAGCTCTTTGCACTATCACCCTGCCTTCCTCCACCGAAAACGAGCGGATGAGGCTTGGGCGATACCCTTCTCTTCTCCGAATCGTGAGTGCTACAATGCCGCCTTCACCATGAGGGAGCTCGACCATGTTCTCATCTCATCCCGATCCTCCGCCCCAGGGCTAGATGCTATCCACATTCAGATGTTGCAGCACCTTTCTTTTGCGGGCAAGCACTGTCTGCTTAAAACGTACAACCGCATCTGGGCAGAGGGCAAATTTCCTGTACGCTGGCGTGAAGCCACCATCGTACCCATACCCTAAGCCCGCCAAGGACAAAAACCTTCGTTCTAGCTACCGCCCCATCTCTCTTACCAGCTGCGTTTGTGAGGTGTTGGAACGTATGATTCATGCCTGGCTGGTGTGGTGGCTCGAGTCTCGGCATTTACTAACGAATGCACAGTGTGTATTTCGAGCTCGGCGTTCTGCAGTTGACCATTTCGTTACTTAGTCCACCCATGTCATGAATGGTTTTCTGCGTAAATCCCAGACTGTGGCTGTGTTTTTCGATTTGGAGAAGGCCTATAACACCTGCTGGAGAACTGGTATCCTCCGTACCCTTTACAAGTGGGGCTTTCGTGGGCCCTTGGCTTGTTTCCTTCGGTAATTTTTACAAGACCGAGTTTTCAAGGTGCGCGTGGTTCTGCCTTGTCGGACACCTTTATCTAGGAAGATGGTGTGCCTCAGGATTCCGTTCTGAGCATCGTCTTCTTTGAAATCGCAAGTAACCCTATAATGGCCTGTCTCCTGCCGGGCATCTCTGGCTCTCTTTCTGTAGACGATTTTGCCATGTATTGTTGTTCTCCAAGTACCTGTCTCACTGAGCGGCGTCTTCTTCGCTGTCTTGATCGTCTTTACTCCTGGAGCATGGACACTGGCTTTCGCTTTTCCGCTACAAAACCGGTTCTATGAATTTCTAGCGGTGCAAAACGTTTCTCCCACCATCTCTACATCTTAGGCGTTGCCCTTCGGGTCGTTCAAACTACGAAATTTCTGTGGCTCATGCTCGATAGGAAACTCTTTTGGTGGTTGGTTCTGAGCGCTATGGGACTCAACGTCTGAGGTCATTAGTCCCCTAGAACTTATAACTAGTTAAACCTAACTAACCTAAGGACATCACACACATCCATGCCCGAGGCAGGATTCGAACCTGCGACCGTAGCGGTCTCGCGGTTCCAGAATGCAGCGCCTAGAACCGCACGGCCACTTCGGCCGGCAAACTCAACTCTTTTGGTCCTCCCATGTACGCTGTCATTCAATTTCCTATGTGTCCTCAATGGCACTTCCTGGGGTGGCAATCAAACCACCCTCCTCCGTTAGCATCAGTCCCTCGTCCGTTCGAAACTCGACTATGGGTGCTTTGTTTATGCGCCTGCACGTCCATCCCTCTTACGCCGTCTCAACACTATCCACCATCTTGTCATCCGTTCGGCCACGGGCGCCTTTTACACCAGCCCAGTTGAGAGTCTGTATGCTGAAGCTGCTGAACTACCACTGTCCTACCGCCGTGACTTTCTCCTCAGCAGGTATGCATGCCATTTGTCTGCCATGCGTGGCCACCCGTCTTATGCCTCCTTATTTGATGATTCGTTTGGTTGTCAGTATGGGGCTTGTCCCTCTTCTCTGTTACCTCCTGGAGTCCTCTTTCGCCACTTGCTACAGTGGCTTAACCAGAGCCCGCTGCACTTCTCAACTTGTTGCTACAACATGTTGGAGAATGAAAACTCCCAGGGAGCGAAAGCATTCTCGCGCGTTCAAAATTTCGCCATTTACTGTAATCCCTGTCTACAAAATCAAAGACGTTTGGTCCTGGATTCGATCGCATACACTTTTTATATACTGAATAGAAACTATGAGCTACACAGGCTGATGTCATCTACTATGAGTCATCCTCAATCAAATGTATGTCTCAATTGTGGAGGGGGGTGGGTCTCCAGAAGCACTCTCCTGAGTTTAAACACTTCCGCTGGCTACCAAACTCCCCAGAAAGCACGGTTAGAAATTTCAGTGAAGGAGTAGTGTATTTTTATGTCACTCCTTCATCAGTAACGGTGTCTGTAAATTATAAAGAGTAAGTGGGCCTTCCGTATTTGTGCGTCGTCTCTTCGGGATAACAACCATTAGTTCGGTGACTGTTATGCGACCAAGAAATGTGAACTCGAATACAATTCTAGGAACATTTCTGAGAGTTTATGAACAGTGTAATCAGAATTCAAGATGGTCATGACATGAGCAACTAACCGGAACGATTAGCTGCACACTGTCCAGTGTTAGTTACAGTTTGTGATTATTGCATTATTTTTATTTATACAGTCTGTGAACGGCGCGGTCTTAATTTATGTATTTCCTGGTAGAGTATATATGGATCATTAACCGCTACATGTGATCCTCACTACTTACATGCTTCCCCAACCCACTTGGAGTTAAATATTTATAGGGCGTTATTTGTAATTGTTTATTGCTTCAAGGATTAGGAATGCGCCAGTGGCAGAACAGGTATGTTTGGTTATGTTTGGTCTAGACACACGGAGGTTAAATATTGTGATCCTCTTTGTTTGATACGTGTGAGACTCTGTGTGCTGAAATAACTCTCCTGTTTCCTGTGGTCGTTCACTTGTATTTGAGTAAAGTAATTTACACGTTAATTCTAAGAATAAAAAAATACAAATAAAATACGCTCCTCCTCCAGGGTGTGCACTCCCAAGGGGTGTCAACCGGCCACCATGTCGTATTCTGCCTCGCAGCGTGCTGCGGAAGCAGTATGGTAAGCCACGTGACCAGCACGCCGCTCTCCCGGCCGTTTTGCCGACTCACCATACCGTGAAACCGCTACTACTCAGTCTAGTAGCTCCTCAGTAGACATCGATGATGATGATGATGATGATTTTGATTTTTGGGGCGCTCGAAGACGTGGTTATCAGTGCCCGTACAAATTCCCAATCGTTACACTGTCCAGTCTCGACATTATTCCGAATGATGATAAAATAATGAGGACAACGAAAACACCTACTCCCTAAGCGGAGAGAACAATTGACTTCAAGAGGCTGAGTACACCCTGTACCAGTCCTACCACTAAAGAAAAAATCTTGGCAGTACAGGGAATAGAATCCAGGTCTTTCGCGTGGCAGCCATCTGCCCTGATCACTTATATAATGAACCGAATCAAAGAACGGAAACCTTCTAGATATTTTTTTATTTGTTATTTGTTTCCTCTAATCATGTGTTGTAGTATCTCCGTTTATCTATTCTAGTTTCAAATACGTTTTTTGAATTCTATGAATGTGACACATCTTCCTTCATCTTTATGATTTCTTTTTATTTCCTTCTGAATGTAAGTCTATGCTGTAATGCTACGTCATATTTCATTTTCGACCATATATGTCTTCCCCTTTCTGATATCTATCCTAAAATTTTTCAGTTTCTTACAGTCCCTCTCTGATATCATCTCAATCACACACGTCCGTCTTCAATTTTTTTAAAGAATTTGTTTCCGGTTTCTGATAAAGATCGTGTGTCAGCTCTTTCTAATTCTCCTGTGAAATTTTGATTTTAACTACTCTACAGAGGCTGTTGTACTATTTATTCATTATCGCTGTTGTTTACATCTTCCAGTTGTTGCAGCCATTCGTAAAGTCTTTAATCTCACGTTACGTAGGTAAGCATGAAAAATTTAGTACCTAAAATCTGAGGTCTCCACACCTAAATTATTAATGTAGTATCCCTGAGCATCCTGACTTGCGCCTTACTGGAACAGATTACAGCTATTTTCCAGAACTGTTCATTTAGGAAGCGACAGTAAATCTGATGTTCGTGCAACATTTAAGCAGCTCTGCGCGTGCCTGATTAAATCTCGCCTGTTATTCATGGTGGAGCGGCGCGCAGTGCGGACGTCTCACCACACATTTTTATTCCTTTAACATTAAACTTGTGTTCCTCACAAAATGTACCGTGCTGTGCTCCTCGATCATAAGCGTATATAAAGTGGAAAATGTATAGGCTTATTAAACCTCTCCATAATGTATAGCGTGCTTAAGCATTAGATCGTCTTGCGTTAGGAGTGTAGCTGGATGCTGATTAATGTTGGCCAACAGATAAACACAGTTCATGAATTTAGGACGGAAAAAACTGATAGTGAATGTATTACTTAGAAATTCTGAAAAGTCGTTAATATGAGGGGGACAGTGGTATAAAGCAGTAGGGAAAAAGCGTCAGGATTCATAGTAACGTGAGCCCAAATCAGTGTTGAAGGACAAAACCTGAATAAACACGTGTACACAATTACGCAGTATTCAAAGTCAGATTTGAAATGTAGATAACAACTGTATTGGAGAATCGGCGGTGCGATGACTCACTAATGAAGTACAAACTGCTTATCCATCGTTCGGGTCGAGTATTAATCTCTTGTAGAGGATCAGCGGCCATCCACATGCGACCTGTTTGACGCAACGTCTTCAAACTAGGTCGTCGGAGGCTGAAATACGTGCAACACAAATATTATCAAGGTCGGTCACCAAGACAGTGTGTGTATCGCTGAAGTGGCCAAATGTTAGTCCATAGAGGCTACAGCGGATAGGGTGGAAACGTGAAGGTCAAAGTAGATCATTCCCGCCAAAGGCTCTGCAACATATGCCGTCAAAGCCAGAGCCACAGGACTTTCAGCTGATAGGATTTACAGAACCGTGGCCAGTGGTCCAGTATTCGTAGGCTGCCCACAATGGTTATTTGAGATGGCGTTATTGAGAGAAATATTTTTTGACATATCTGAGGCACAGGAAAGTTAGTATTAAATTGATGACAATAATGAAAATGATATTAGTAATAACAATTGTTTGACTTGATAAAACTGTCCAATGTAAAATAAACCTCAGCTGATGAGTCTATATCCATGTTAGTGTACTCTGATATATTGTTGAGGTCAATGAAGGTTGGGGGTCATTCGCCGTTGGCTGACTGACTTGTCTGATGATTTAGCTAGAATTCTAAAAATGCGATCAGTCTTCACGTAAGCCTGATCGTGTGCAGTAGCAGAGCTCAGATGCCCATTGGATCTCGGCGGTCAAGGAATTACATGTACAACACCAATTATTCTTCTTAGAAATCTACTTTCAAAGATGAATTTGACCGCATAAGCTACTGGGTTTCCTCGAGTGTCAGTCAGCTTAGTTTATCCGAGTCATACCAGTGCATGCACTTCGTGCTTCGGATCACTGAAATGAAATTCCCACATACCTTTTATTCCCTTATATAAACTTATATTGTCTTAGTTGTTTACAATTTAAATATAACAGACGTAAGTTACTCTTCAGTCCATACGTATTTTAACATCGGAAACTCAGTAATTAAAAATTACACCATGTCTGCGGTTAACAACAATACAAGATTCCATTTACTCCATATCTGTAATACATCCGTCTCCTCTTACTTCTCAGACAGAAAAATTTCATCAATTTTTATCATTCCGAGACTCGTAGCACCATGCAATACTCACGCGCATGGCACAGATTATTGCCGTTCACAGTTGCAGTAGAAAGTAGCTATCTTTTTGAACAGTATTATCACAAAACGATACTTTCGGTTAGTGACCCGTGTTGCCTCTTTGACACGCAGTCTCATGATATACCACAGTAAACAATTACTTAAATGTAACCAACCGTACTAAAATGACACCACTGCAGTTCGTTGAAAGAAGCAACGAGTTGAGTAGAGGTAATATCCAAAATTATTCACTTGATGAAACATAAGTAAGTTGTTAGTTCAGCATCAGCGCCATGATAGATACTGGCAAAAACGGCTTGACGTCCACATTCCCTATTGCAGAATGCAAAAAGGAGGATATCAGTACACTGCAGCGTAACTAACTCTCCCATTAAGGATCTTAATTCATAATTTAATTGTAAAGCACTACCATATCATAATATAATAAATCCTTGCCATTCAGGGTGCTTCCAACGATATATAATTAATGAAATATTTCCTTGTGTGAACTGTAATGTGCCTTCGTCAGCAAATCCGTCTTCTCTTTCAGACTTTGACTATCGCATTAATTATCCAATACATATATAATTATTGTGGTGTTCATCTGAAAACCGGTTTTATATAGCTCTCCGTGCTACTTTACTCTGTGTAAGTCTCGTCATTAATATGTAACTGCGGCAACCTACATCCCGTTGAATATGTTTGTAGTTGTCAAATGTTCGTCTTCCTTTAGAATTTTAACACCATCTCCATCCTCCATTACCAAATTAACTATCATTTAATGGCTAAGAATACATCGTATTAACTAACCTATAGCATTCTACTGTAACACCACGCTTACAAAGCCTAGATTCCCTTTCTCTTCTCTGTACAGTTTATCATCAACATTTGGCTTTCAGATTCGTCTCGTTAGCTGAATGGTAAAAGCATCTGCCTGCCATGCAGTGATCCTGGTTCGCTTCCCGGCCACATCGGAGATTTTCTCCGCTCGGCGATTGGGATTTGTGTTGTCTTCATCATCATTTCACCATCATCGAAGTGCAGGTCGGCCTATGAGGCGTCTACTAAAACGACTTGCAACTTCCCCTGGTGAGGAATCTCTTCATTTAATTTTTCACTTCCATGTAAGGCTTGGCTCCAGACAAATACTTCCTGGAAAGACTTGATAGCTCTTAACTATATCATCGAAATCTCATTTACAAGAACTATTCTACTGCCTTCAGAGGTCTGCAATTCATATCCTCTTTCATTCGGTTATCGTCAGCTATGTTACTGCCCAGATAGGAAAACGAGTACACTGTTTCTTAATCCGATTCTCTTGGCACCGCTTGATTAAACCTGATTACACTCTATTAGCGATGTTCATCTAACAACCAATTTTCTGTACAATGCATTCGATTAAGGGACCTTGTAAGTCCTCCCAATTGCCAAAAGGGTGTTAGACTGAACGCTGTCAAATGCTTTCACTTCATCCACTAACTCTGCGAAGGTACGTTTGCCTTCATTCACCCTTTCTCCACGTTAAGTTACTAGGTTTAATATCCAGAGAGTGGCAGTGATAATAACTTCATACATCCGCCTTTTTGCTTCCGCGTGTCGAGGACCGGCTGCAGAGATATATGGAGATATCCTAAAAGCGCGTCTCTTTCCCACTATTGGCCAGTTTCGACCGAAAACGGCCAGTTGTGGAAAATAAATACAACTACGAGAGGAAATGACATTTGAGAAATTTCCGTATGTTGATCCCAGATACTGTTGTTACGCGGCTGTCTGCTGCTCGACTTTCGCTGTGTACTGCGTATGTGGATGCTTGCCATTGTTTTTACGATTTTTAGTTTTTTCTTCTGTACTGATTCCAGTTCTCGTTACCGATAGTCGTAACGTTTGTTCTTTACTGCGCTTTTGGACATCAACTTAACGTCATTCTGGGTTTCCACTCGCTATGTGTTTCGTGGAGGTTAGGGTCAATGTACGACACTAAAGCGAAGACAGGAAACACGAAATCTTGCGTCATTAGTGCATCGTGGACGAAAAGGATTCCCGAATTGCTATAGAAGCAGGTGGTATAAACTCGGTAATTTGCGCTACACTTTAAACAAAAGATAGCGTTTCAAGCGTCCTAATTTATATGGCTTCGTATCTCCTGAACTGTTTGTTGTACATTGGTATAATTTTGCAGGTACGTTAAATGACCGACGCTGAGGTGAAAAAAGCCGGATAACTACTAATATCATATCGTTTCTCCTTTTTCTCGGGTTAGTGCAGCAACTCAACGAGGCATGGAGAGAACATGTCGTAAGTCCCCTGCAGAAATATTGAGGCGTGTTGCCTCTATAGCCTACAGTAATTGACGAAAGTGTCGCTGCTGCAGAATTTCGTGCACGAACTGGCCTCGCGATTACGTCCGATAAATGTTCGAGGGGATTCATGTCAACGATCTGGATGGCCAAATCATTTGCTAGAACTGTCCAGAATGTTCAAAAATGGTTCAAATGGCTCTGAGCACTATGGGACTCAACTGCTGAGGTCATTAGTCCCCTAGAACTTAGAACTAGTTAAACCTAACTAACCTAAGGACATCACAAACATCCATGCCCGAGGCAGGATTCGAACCTGCGACCGTAGCGGTCTTGCGGTTCCAGACTGCAGCGCCTTTAACCGCACGGCCACTTCGGCCGGCCCCAGAGTGTTCTTCAAATTATTGTAGTCCCATGACACGGCGTATTGTCATCCACGAAAATTCCATCATTGCTTGGAAATACGAAGTCAATGAATGGCTCAAATGATCTCCAAGATGCCGAGCGTAACCGTTTCCAGTTACTTAAAGTTTCAATTTGACCAAAGTACCCCGTCCATTCCTTAAAACCACAGACCACACCATTATAGGGCCACCGCCAGTTTGCACAGTGCCTCGTTGACAACTTGGGTCCATGGCTTCGTGGGTGGAAAATATCCTTGCGCCAGTGATGCATTACGTATAGCACTAACGACATTGCTTATTACGTTACAACAACTTTTCAGAATTCTATTTGATATTTGATCAACACCTTACGAGCGTTTTATTATTTATAATTATATAAATTTCAGTGAAGGACGTTGGTAGTACATTTTGTTGCTTAAAATTGTCTGGGCTAAAACCTTTAATCGATTCTTTTGCTTCTTCACTTGAAGTATTTAATCCCATTTCTGCTGCTTCATTTAGAAAGTACTGAAAACTTGTGAAGCATCGGTCACAGCATTGTTATTGAGTTTAATTGTTATGGTTTTTTCTTCATTGACTGGCTGTCCTACCTTCCGTTTGACAATATGACATATAGATTTCATCTTATTATCTGTGTTATTACTTTCTTAACATTTTAATAACTTTCCGTAAAACAATTTTTTAGATGCTGTTATGATGCTGGTTTGCCATCAGCAAGATATTTCATAGTTATTAGGTTGATGCATAGCTTCGTAGAGTTTTCGTGTTGGTATTCCGTTTGATATGGGTTTGTTTATGGATTGTTATTTTTTTATTTGTACTTCACTGGTGTGTGTGTGTGAATTCCAAAGGGACCAAACTGCTTAGGTCATCGGTCCCTAGACTTACACAGTACTTAAACTAACCCGATGGAGGACTCGAATCTCCGTCGGGAAGGGCCACGCAGTCCGTGAAATGACGCCTCAAACATCATTGTTCCTAATTGAGTTTATATATTGTTGTTCTGGCACTTGAAGATAGTGTGTAGAGCTATGGACGCTGGGCAATGGAGTGCCAAGTGGGGAAATCGGAACATCTCCGACTTAGGCTGCTGTCTGAGTTTAGTAGGGGGATGACAGCAGTGGAGGCACCCGAAAATACACTCCTGGAAATCGAAATAAGAACACCGTGAATTCATTGTCCCAGGAAGGGGAAACTTTATTGACACATTCTTGGGGTCAGATACATCACATGATCACACTGACAGAACCACAGGCACATAGACACAGGCAACAGAGCACGCACAATGTCGGCACTAGTACAGTGTATATCCACCTTTCGCAGCAATGCAGGCTGCTATTCTCCCATGGAGACGATCGTAGAGATGCTGGATGTAGTCCTGTGGAAGGGCGTACCATGCCATTTCCACCTGGCGCCTCAGTTGGACCAGCGTTCGTGCTGGACGTGCAGACCGCGTGAGACGACGCTTCATCCAGGCCCAAACATGCTCAATGGGGGACAGATCCGGAGATCTTGCTGGCCAGGGTAGTTGACTTACACCTTCTAGAGCACGTTGGGTGGCACGGGATACATGCGGACGTGCATTGTCCTGTTGGAACACCAAGTTCCCTTGCCGGTCTAGGAATGGTAGAACGATGGGTTCGATGACGGTTTGGATGTACCGTGCACTATTCAGTGTCCCCTCGACGATCACCAGTGGTGTACGGCCAGTGTAGGAGATCGCTCCCCACACCATAATGCCGGGTGTTGGCCCTGTGTGCCTCGGTCGTATGCAGTCCTGATTGTGGCGCTCACCTGCACGGCGCCAAACACGCATACGACCATCATTGGCACCAAGGCAGAAGCGACTCTCATCGCTGAAGACGACACGTCTCCATTCGTCCCTCCATTCACGCCTGTCGCGACACCACTGGAGGCGGGCTGCACGATGTTGGGGCGTGAGCGGAAGACGGCCTAACGGTGTGCGGGACCGTAGCCCAGCTTCATGGAGACGGTTGCGAATGGTCCTCGCCGATACCCCAGGAGCAACAGTGTCCCTAATTTGCTGGGAAGTGGCGGTGCGGTCCCCTACGGCACTGCGTAGGATCCTACGGTCTTGGCGTGCATCCGTGCGTCGCTGCGGTCCGGTCCCAGGTCGAAGGGCACGTGCACCTTCCGCCGACCACTGGCGACAACATCGATGTACTGTGGAGACCTCACGCCCCACGTGTTGAGCAATTCGGCGGTACGTCCACCCGGCCTCCCGCATGCCCACTATACGCCCTCGCTCAAAGTCCGTCAACTGCACATACGGTTCACGTCCACGCTGTCGCGGCATGCTACCAGTGGTAACGACTGCGATGGAGCTCCGTATGCCACGGCAAACTGGCTGACACTTACGGCGGCGGTGCACAAATGCGGTTCCTGGTGTGTCCGCTGTGCCGTGCGTGTGATCATTGCTTGTACATCCCTCTCGCAGTGTCCGGAGCAAGTATGGTGGGTCTGACACACCGGTGTCAATGTGTTCTTTTTTCCATTTCCAGTAGTGTATTTGCACCGTGTACGGAGATACGTTGGACAGAGGACGGCAAGAAAATGGATTTCTAGTGTTAAGGGCATTAATTTGACTCCCCATGTTTTTGGAAATTTGTGGTAATGTCTTATGGGGCCAAACTGATGAGGCCATCGGTCTCTAAGCTTACGCACTACTTAATCTAACTCAAACTAACTTACGCTAAGGAAAGCACACACACACCCATGCCCGAGAGAGGACTCGAATCTCTGACGGGGGCAGCCGTTCGGGCCGTAACAAGGTGCCCAAGGTCCACATGTCCAGGATGACTTCGGGGTGAGATAAAGATCGTTTAAACTCATTAATCCACAATCACCCACGTCAGTGTACTCTGGAACAGGCAAATGTGAGGATCTGTGATTATTCCAACATTGTGCGACATTTATGTGCAATGGCGAAGGTTAAAATTGCTGGCGTATGGCTGCCGCAGCTCTAAGTCAAAATGACAAAAACCGGAGTGTTTATCCATATCTGTATCTCTGCTTACTTGTCATCAGTTGGCTCGTGAACAACACCGACCATTCCTATCCTGTTTCGTTACTAGTGACGATAAATGGTATCTTTATACTTACGTACGGAAAAGAAAGGAATGGCTGACCCCAAAGAAAGCAGCAACTCCGTACAAAAACCTGTGTGCATTCACAAAAAATAATGTTGTGGGTCTGGTGGAATAGCGACGACGTGGTGCACTACGAATTGCTTCCTCAAGGTGTAATCAACACTTCTGACATTCATCGTCCACAACTGAGTTGTCTTGCAGACGCAGTCCCAGAAAAACGACCAGGAAGACTGCATGAAGTGGATAGCATTCCACGATAACGCCAGCCTGCGTTTTGTAGGACTGCTCAAAAAACGCTCTACAGAAGTTGGGTTGGAAAGTCATTCGACACCCGTCAGAGTAACCTGACCTTGCGACCACAGATTTTCACCCTTTTCTCCGTTTATCGAACAATGTGCTACGAAAGTGGCTCGACGATTTCTTCGTCACAAAATCACGTGTTTTCTACAGTGACGGAATCGAATAATTAACCAGCAATGGCTATTTGTTGTAAGTAGTGAAGGAGAATATGTTATCGACGATTTACGTCTCTTTTATATATATGTGTAGTGTACATTAAACTTACGGGAAAACCTTACGAACTTATGAAGCAAACTGGATGTTTATTTGAGGGAAACGCTACCTCAAGTGGCTCTATATTCCACTTTCGGAGACGCGAAGTGCAAGGTATGAGAAACTCTTTAATGCCCTCCACATCGTTCACGGCAGAGAGCGTGGCAGGTAGTGAGATATGAATTTTCATCTGCGGATATCTTTCAGTGGAAACGGTATCGACGAACAAGTCGGATGAATAATGCGTACAGAGCGAGCGGGGCAGGCAAATTTCCCATCCCCTGAGTGAGAGAGGGCGTGGAACTCGAGTGGAACGACACGTGGAGAGTTATAAGCGGCAAGAAAATGCGCCACAGATGGAAGCGCCCATACATCATACAGATAAACACGCACACGCCAGCGAGCGCCGCCAGTTGGGAATAGAGGGACGCGAGCGCGCAGGAGACCCGAGTGCATGCGAGGAGAATATGCTTCGCCCTCGACACGTCCTCCATATTCATGTGCGAGTGGCTCAGGTGCAGCTCTCTATATAGAACTGTAATAACGCTGGCCATTGTCACTACAGCCAGGCGAGTGACAGGCTTCACATGCTGCTTGGGTTCGACCAGTCAGTTTCCTTCAAGGAAGACCAGATTATTTTTTCACTTTTGGGAGCTGTTATAAATATTCAGAAGCGGTATGACAATACAGTTATGGCTGCATCTTGAATGATCTTTTTAAGTGAAAATTGTATGCCTGGTATGGGCTCAAATTCACCCGCTCAGCGATCCGAGCACAGTTTTGTCCCGTGTCGAGGTTTTTCGAGGGTTTGTATTAATAATTTAAATACTGAAAGAGGGCGGTAACAGCGCCGCCATGTTCCATACTGCGTACGAGAACGCTCAGCGGGAGTGACTGGTTTTCAAAGCATTGTGATCTGGCAGTTGACTGACTGGCGTGTGCTGCCTTTTATGCTGCCTGACGTTACCTCATGATCTTTGACCCGCAGGAGCGGATGAGGTCACAGACTGTCAAAACGCAGTTGCTCTGAAATAGAAAACTTCATGTGAGCGTTAGTCATGTGATATAGTCGTTCTGGCGCATGCAGGTGATTGGTTGGTTCGGGGAAGGGACCAAACAGCGTTCGCTGTCGTCGCCTGTCTGTGGCACTACAAGATTAGAATGTGGTGCACTTGCGGATAACAGACCTATAGTTTAGTGTATTTAGCTTTGATGATTGCTTATAATTAATTACAAACGAACTAGTACTGTAAGGTTTTTGCTTGACCGAAAGTACATTAGATCGAGACATGCTGATATAAAACTTGGAAAGCAGAGGAAATAAAGATCATCTGTGTTTTATTACAGACGCTGTTTTCTCGCAACTGAGCAGTCCCGAGTTATGTAATTCTGTCATCGGAAATCGTGGTGAAACAGCTAAATCTGATCACGTAATCGTTACTCATGCTGCGACATATCAGAACTGTCAGAATGGGTCTGAGCACTATGGGACTTAACTGCTGTCGTCATCAGTCCCCTAGAACCTAGAACTTAGAACTACTTAAACCTAACTAACTTAAGAACATCACACACATCCATGCCCGAGGCAGGATTCGAATCTGCGACCGTAGTGGTCACGTGGTTCCAGACTGTAGAGCCTTGAACCGCACGGCCACTCCGACCGCCGAACTGTTAAATTGTTCGCACTTTCATTTGAGACTCTGCAGAGAAAATAAATTCAGTACTTATGGGTTGTGGGAACGTCATTACAAATGTTGCCGAAAAATGCTCTGTGCCACATATGCTCACTGATTTGACTGGCATAATGCAAGTCAAAATTTAGTTACTGAAACTTATCCCTTCGATCATTGACGCGTGCTGATAACGTGCATTGTTGGTATATGACGGCCAGCCGAGAATTAGTAGTTCTCCGAATTACACTCCTGGAAATTGAAATAAGAACACCGTGAATTCATTGTCCCAGGAAGGGGAAACTTTATTGACACATTCCTGGGGTCAGATACATCACATGATCACACTGACAGAACCACAGGCACATAGACACAGGCAACAGAGCATGCACAATGTCGGCACTAGTACAGTGTATATCCACCTTTCGCAGCAATGCAGGCTGCTATTCTCCCATGGAGACGATCGTAGAGATGCTGGATGTAGTCCTGTGGAACAGCTTGCCATGCAATTTCCACCTGGCGCCTCAGTTGGACCAGCGTTCGTGCTGGACGTGCAGACCGCGTGAGACGACGCTTCATCCAGTCCCAAACATGCTCAATGGGGGACAGATCCGGAGATCTTGCTGGCCAAGGTAGTTGACTTACACCTTCTAGAGCACATTGGGTGGCACGGGACACATGCGGACGTGCATTGTCCTGTTGGAACACCAAGTTCCCTTGCCGGTCTAGGAATGGTAGAACGATGGGTTCGATGACGGTTTGGATGTACCGTGCACTATTCAGTGTCCCCTCGACGATCACCAGTGGTGTACGGCCAGTGTAGGAGATCGATCCACAACCATGATGCCGGGTGTTGGCCCTGTGTGCCTCGGTCGTATGCAGTCCTGATTGTGGCGCTCACCTGCACGGCGCCAAACACGCATACGACCATCATTGGCACCAAGGCAGAAGCGACTCTCATCGCTGAAGACGACACGTCTCCATTCGTCCCTCCATTCACGCCTGTCGCGACACCACTGGAGGCGGGCTGCACGATGTTGGGGCGTGAGCGGAAGACGGCCTAACGGTGTGCGGGACCGTAGCCCAGCTTCATGGAGACGGTTGCGAATGGTCCTCGCCGATACCCCAGGAGCAACAGTGTCCCTAATTTGCTGGGAAGTGGCGGTGCGGTCCCCTACGGCACTGCGTAGGATCCTACGGTCTTGGCGTGCATCCGTGTGTCGCTGCGGTCCGGTCCCAGGTCGACGGGCACGTGCACCTTCCGCCGACCACTGGCGACAACATCGATGTACTGTGGAGACCTCACGCCCCACGTGTTGAGCAATTCGGCGGTACGTCCACCCAGCCTCCTGCATGCCCACTATACGCCCTCGCTCAAAGTCCGTCAACTGCAATACGGTTCACGTCCACGCTGTCGCGGCATGCTACCAGTGTTAAAGACTGCGATGGAGCTCCGTATGCCACGGCAAACTGGCTGACACTGACGGCGGCGGTGCACAAATGCTGCGCAGCTAGCGCCATTCGACGGCCAACACCGCGGTTCCTGGTGTGTCCGCTGTGCCGTGCGTGTGATCATTGCTTGTACAGCCCTCTCGCAGTGTCCGGAGCAAGTATGGTGGGTCTGACACACCGGTGTCAATGTGTTCTTTTTTCCATTTCTAGGAGTGTATACGCACATATGAAACTTCCTGGCAGATTAAAACTGTGTTCCGGACCGAGACCAGAACTTGGGCCTTTGCCTTTCGCAGGCAAGTGCTCTACCAGCTGAGCTACCCAAGCACGACTCACGCCCCGTCCTCACAGCTTTACTTCTGCCAGTACCTCGTCCCCTACCTTACAAACTTTACAGAAGCTCTCCTGCGAACCCTGCAGAACTAGCACGCCAGAAAGAAAGGATATTGCGGAGACATGGCTTAGCCACAGCCTGGGGGATGTTTCCAGAATGAGATTTTTACTCTGCAGCCGCAAAGGTCCCGAGTTCGGGTCTCGGTCCGGAACACAGTTCTAATCTGCCAGGAAGTTTCATATCAGCGCTCACTTCGCTGCAGAGTGAAAATCTCATTCTGGAAACATCCCCCAGGCTGTGGCTAAGCCATGTATCTGCAATATCCGTTCTTTCAGGAGTGCTAGTTCTGCAGGGTTCGCAGGAGAGCTTCTGTAAAGTTTGGAAGGTAGGGGACGAGGTACTGGCAGAAGTAAAGCTGTGAGGACGGGGCGTGACTCGTGCTTGGGTAGCTCAGTTGGTAGAGCACTTGCCCGCGAAAGGCAAAGGTCCCGAGTTCGGGTCTCAGTCTGGAACACAGTTTTAATCTGCCAGGAATTTTCATATCAGCGCACACTCCGCTGCAGAGTGAAAATCTCATTCTATATGCACATATTCTGGCCTAGGAGATGTGTGCCCCAGTTCTCTGCATGTAGGCGGACAACATGCTCTTGTCGATGCACGACAGCTGCAGGTGTCTACCGCAGCGCATTTGACGGCGACACATGGCGGAGACTACTATGTATTAATGACCTACAGGTAGCAGCCGTCAGCACTCCCGACGTGTTACAAACACACTCGACGTCTCACGAATGGAGATTTATATCGTAACTGAGAATATCACAAGTACCTCAACCGACACTATCAAATCAGTTTTGACTGCCTGATGGACGGAGAAAGAGATACAGATTATGTTACGGGAATCAGAAGTTTCACAAACTACAGTAAGCGTGAAAGGTTCAGTAGAAGAATATCAATTGACAGAGACTACAGACGAACAAGCAATAGGCGGAAAGACAATTACGGCACTTTTCAACGTCCCGGAACAACTGGAAGAGGCAAAACAAAGAAACAGAAAAAAATAGAATCATAACATGACTGCAGAGAAAGATACAGTAACAAATGATGCCGAAGCAAATCCCGAGCAAAGATGCGAAGCTGGCAATGCTTAGAAAACAGAAAATTGAGAAAATCCATTACAGGAATCGCCCGAATAGTCGCCGAAGAGACGTCAAAAACAAATAAAGGGAAGAGGCATGTATGTCAGGAGATGGAGACAGTGGCTCCTGCAGTGTGGAAAAAACTCAGATCCATGGCGCGAAAAGGAAAAGGTACAGCAACACTGAAGAAAGTTCTGGCCGGTCAAAGGACAGCCCTCAAAGGAAAACACACATACGTAAAAGACGCTAGCCAAGAAACAAGACGGCCGAGCGATTCTCCTTGAACGGTGGATCAGCGCGAAAACGACTATAAATACGTCGAATTACGTTGAAATTACAGCTGGGCAGATGGTGAGGTAGAGATATATGTCGATCAGGAAATGAGCGAGGACTTGTAAAATGTGTAGACAGAATACTGAAACATTTCGGTGAGACACTATGTAACTATGAACATTGTGATTAGTATCTAACATTTAAGCAACTCGTCTTGTTCTTTTGTTTTTATCTTTGTGGGTTGTGAAATTCTCTAAAAGCCGCATGCATTTACTTTTACATGTTTAAACGTTAACATGATTTCCACACATTTAAAAAGATATCAGCTTTAAATAATTTCTGAGCGACTCTGGAACTGATGCTTCCCTGCTGCAAAAAGAGAACATCTTTGCTTTTAATATTCCAGATTACAACGAACATGTTAATAAGGCTACGGAAGAACAAACCGGAACGGCTTTTGTCAGGATATGAAGTAGATGAGTCCGGAAGGGGTGTCAGTTGTCGGACCTCACGACTGTAAACTTGTATCTTCCTTAAGGCACCTCAATGAAAGCAAAGTGAGTCAATTTTTTCAAGCAGGATATCATTTATGTATTAAAAAAGAATCCTTCGATCTTACTAAATGGTGGTGATTTCAATAGCATCATCCATTGAAAGTGGTTGGTTCAAATGGCTCTGAGCACTATGGGACTTAACATCTATGGTCATCAGTCCCCTAGAACTTAGAACTACTTAAAGCTAACTAACCTAAGGACAGTACACAACACCCAGTCATCACGAGGCAGAGAAAGGAAAGTACCAGGCGCCAAACTATACCTTGTTATAAATTTATCGCTTAGGGACACTTTGGAATTAACTAATTTTCTGAGAGTCAAATTTGCCTATGTCACGCAAAGTTCTGTTAGTACTATAGACAGACTAAAACATATGTGTACAGATAATAACATCCTCAATACGGATGTCATTCCAGCCAATTTTTTTGGATCGTTTTGCCTCTGCGGCTACATTAAATCTACCAGCAGGCAACGAAAAATACCGGAATCAATAGTATTGATTTGTAGCTCTATTGAAAGACCCAAAACTGAAGGAGGATATCACAATGACTTGGCACGAAAATTTACGAATTTTATTACGTGGTTAGAAGGTACTTGTACAGTCAAGAAAATAGAGTGGAGGCATACTTGCAAGAAATAAAACCGATTATAGCTGAGTTACAATAAAGAGACGACAATTAGGACTAATATTTCCTGTAACTGTTGCAGGGAAAAATATAGCATCACCACATTACTTCATCAGACACATATATAGGAAACGAATTTTTACAGAGAAACTAGGATCGGATAACGGAAATAAGAAAACTGTCTGAAATCATGCATGAAACGTATCAGTAGTTTTAAAGGCTCTGTTCACCGCCTGGGACAGATGAAAATGCATCTGAGGGAGAAATACTCGGAGTGAAAACAAAGCTAACCACAGAGGATAAAACTGACTTTTCCTCTGGTTTTAGTAATAAGAAAGTATATGATCTCTTCAGAAAATTGCCAACAGATGAATCACCAGGCTCCGATGTATTACCAATAGGATCTTATAGTCCATACTTCGAAGGTACCGGCGATACTGTAGCACAGATAGTGAAAGGAGTAGAGAGGAAAACGAAACTACCCAATGAGGTCAGTTAGGGGAAAACACCACTCACTAAAAAAATAAATGAGAGCTAACAGTTAAGAACACAGAGTCATAGTCCATTATTAAATAGGGATTATAAAATAGTAGTCAGATTGGTCAAGCAAAGACTCTCAACAATAACCTACAAGATCACCAGTCTTCCATTCCCAGATGAAGTATCATCCAAGGTATTGCAGAATATAGGGGTTTAATGGTGGTCATATCTATAATAATAGCACCGATAGGTTTCATTTTCATAGACTTTCACAGAGCTTTTTTTTTCCTTGCCACAAATGAAAAAGAATATGGGTTTTGATTAAAATAATGTAGAAGTAGTAACAAATGTTAGAAACAACGACAAAAATAAGTGTGAACGATTAGTTTTCGAAACAAATTGAGGTCAAACGTAGTATCCACCAAGTGATCCTGATATTTACGCTACGAATTTTTTAATCAATTTCAATAGAAACATTACTGGCGAACATAACAAACGTCTGACAAGTTTAAATACTATTGATGAAAGTTTCACAGTAAGAGGGTATGTTAATGACATTGATGTCTTGACAAAAAGTACTGCTGTGGTAGAGCCTCACCAGAGAGATATTCTAAAATACCGTTTACCAACTGGAGTACGTACAAATGCAGGCAAAGTGAAAAAAATGAGTCTTAGAAACCTAAAAGTAAAGTGGGGACACAAAAAAGTTACCATTGGTATGACCTTAGTTGTAAACTGAGGACTTGACCCCTAAACATGGTTTCCATAAATTAGAAGGGCGTAATTCAAAATTTAAGGGCAGTCATAATTGAACATAAATGGCGAGAGATGGAACAAGTTCAGAGGACTAGATTAATAAATGTGTGTATTAAGTCACAGTACATCACATAGGTCAAATATTCGCGATTCCAAAGCAAACAGCATAAACATAAAAGCGATGTCACCCAGATTCTTGCGGAAAGGGGAAACATTCAACGTAAAAACAACAACATACACGTTTCCCACAGATGGAGGCGGTCTCGTCCTCGTGAACATCAGTCATAAATGCACCACACTGTAAATTCAACGTAAATATAAATAACGCTTTTAATGAAAATGCGCAGAGCATCACTACACAACTATTTCGTGCAAAGCTCCAGAAAGTTTGGTGATCCCAGTAAACGTGGTGAGAATTCGTTACAACTTAAGATATGTCAGGAAATACAGTACAGAGGTAAGTTATCAACAACACAATAATGTAAGACAAATTAACGTGACAAGTGAAGAGAGAGCGGTACGCAGGAAAACGGAAGAAAGAATGGGATCGAAGAAAAGTAAACAAAGATCTTACGAGAAACTGCATGGGAAAACGTAAATCTCCTGAAACACACATATAAGTTTAAAAGGGTTTGGTATGAGACTTAATTAAGTGTTGGAAGGCTTGGAACCATATGAAGTTAAGCACCATTCGCGAAAGACATTACACAATTTCTTTAAATCATAGAATAAGTGAGAGAATATTCCGCTTAAGAGAACCTTTAGGTTTCATTAGAGCTTTAAAATAACAATTGTTCTGAAGTGGTAATGGCAAGGCAACGCCCAAATAGAATGTAACTGAACAAGAATTATTAATCAGTTCTTACAATTTAAAGAAACAAGAAATCATTTTATTAATCAGAGTCCCAAGTGGGAAAGATCGTGTGTTGCAAGAGTTATATCAAACCTAAAATAAAAGTTAACAAACAAGAACAGCAACAGAATAACAGTGTTATCAGGCACTGTATGGACAACCGAACAGCCACACTGGTTTTTGGACTAAGAGGTGGAGAAGAACATGTCTGTACCACACAAAATACTCTCATAGAAATACATATAGAAATTAAATACCAATTGAAGCAACAACCGCATTGTCTGGTATGGCATCAGCTTAGGGTAGTTCGATGAAACAAAATCCTAAGTTAACGGAGTTAACAAAGCAATGCTTAAATGGTGTTGACATGTTACGTGCGAGAAGCCCCAGAAATTGGTTAGGTTGGACCAAAGACTAAATTTAATACGGAAGAAGACAGCGTACGAGAAGTAGTACGAACTGCCAGAAAATTTTTGTTGGCTCGCTTACACTGTATTTTAAATTGAACAAGCACACCCCAGGATAAACTCGTTACTTTTCTACCTTTTGTTTTGCACTTTAATATTCTCGCCAAAATAAAGTAAGTTACACAACAGAGCAGCACAAAGCACGTACGTCCGCTCAGTTTTCCAGTTCAAGGTGAACAAAAACAGCAGGATAATAATTATCCACTGCACTAACGTCTTAAACACAAAATAATCAGCAGCGTCAGTACAATCGAAGCCAGTAGGTTGAAGACCAGATAGGCGCGGGAAATATGATATATTATACTAATAATACCCCAGAATGGAAAGAAGTGCCGCTAATCCGGGAACACTTATAATACAGGGAAGCTGAGTAAAACCACCCTACAGAACTTAGTCAGCTATAGAATACCATCAGAACAACTGACGACCGTTATAATTCTAGTAGGAACCGTTAGTACGTCGAATTAACCTTCTTCTATTACAGGTACACGAGGTCTTTCGGCCCGCTGGGCTCTGTACCACACAGTCATCCTAGCCAGCATCACACATCCTTATTTTGTGAGAACACGACGTCCTATAGGGACCCAGGGGCTTTGGAGGCCAAAATTCCACGGGCTATCTCCGCACCGTTTCAGTCTGCAACCGTCGCTGAACTCGCTCCGCCTCGCACCGCCCGGCACTGTCACAATCCTCGTTGCCACTCCCAGCGAACCCTCACGCTACCCCTTCCGAGCACCAGAATTTTTGCCTGAGAGACTTTCTACGAATCACTGACAGGTCGTGGCAAGGCTCATATAGAACAAAAGTTTCATGAGGAGAATAAAAATAACAGTGTGGAACCTATCGGGGTGCCAGGAGCTGCAGCGGAGAAGCCAGTGGAGCCCAACCCCCACAACTCCCCCCTCTCCTAGCCCTGCCAGTGCTGACCAGCTGTGTTGCCAGTTGCGGGGTCCTGCCCACTCGTGTCTTATAGGGTACCTAGGTAGCTATTTTCTCGGATAGCTAGACAACATACAAGCAAATCATTTTAATGTAGTTCATAACAGCAATTGAATTGACAATACTCAACTTTCGTTTCTACGTAATGGGTCGCAAACAATTGTAGACATGCAAATAATCAATGTCCTATGATAGATACCATTTCCATGCATGCTAATCACGTAAGCTCATAGAACTGAGCTGTCGTTCATATCACTGAGTCTCTTCTAGTCCTCTCTTCTAGTGCCGGTCTACTAGTGCGGCCGAGGCTAGGGGGCGCGTCGCTTTTATTATCTTCGTACAAATGCTGCTGCAGTCGTGGTGACGTCCTGGTCAGTGTGCTATTGGCTGACGACGTTCCACAGCCCTCTCTTTTGTATCGTTCTTGATTTTCGTGCCAAAGCTTGTCATTACACCAGATCATCCCCCCCCCCCTCATCCCCCCCCCACACAAACACAAAGCGGCGACCGTCGTGGTGTAGGGACGCGACAACGTAGGGGGTGGCTGAAAAGTGGGCGGGTGCAGTGCAGGACCGGAAGCTGTGGCTGCAACTCTGGCGGAAACGTCCTCCGGAAAATGACCATAAGGGTACACGTCCACCTCCTGATGCCGTAAACAAGATGAAGAAGGCGGCGCCTGCTGCGGTGTGGGTGACCATGAGGTGACCCCGTGGTGTCCTGATGACACCTCTGGCAGCTGCTGCAGCCGCGCGTCCTCGGGATCCATGAATGTCGGGGGAGAAACACTGAAGAATCACTGTGCACATGACAGACGCAAAGTTGATTGTGATGGCGCTGGAAGCCATCTGGACCTGAAATACGATAGATGCAAGCGCCAAGTCAACGGACGATCTTGCCTCGGGCCTACCGTCTGCTGCCGCCAAAAACCCTGTAAAAGACTATGTCATGCGGCGCGAAGCAGTACTTGCGGCCTTCGTTGGGCGACAGATGCTGAGGTGGGTGGAGCAGTGTCCGATGGCGGTCGCCGTGAAGCAATTCCGCCGGCGATGGTCCATCTCGTGGGTGCGAACGATAGAAAGCGAGAAACAGTTGCAATGCTTGATCCCTGGCGTGTGCGTAGCGGGGCTTTATCATCTGCTGCTTTCAGGTTGTGACAAAACGTTCTGCTTCGCAGTTTGACTGTGGAAGGAACGGTGCACAAATTAGATGCTGTATGCCACTCGGTTCACGGAATGTTACAAATTTATATGACGTCAACTGAGGGTCGTTGTCCGACTATTACTTCAGGTAAACCTTCGAGGCAAAAAATCGATGACAACGCCTGAATTGTGCTACGTGATATAGTCGAGTTTATTTATTTATTTATTTAGACGTCAAGTTCCGTAGGACCAAATTCGAGAGCAAATCTCCAAGTTCATGGAACGTGTCAGTACAGGAAATCACAACATAAAAGTAATAACAGACCAAAATAAATGTTATGAACCCGAAAAATGCCAGTCCACAAGTTTAAGTAAACGAAATCAACAATACAACAAGAATCAGCTTAATCTTTGAAGGAACTCCTCGACAGAATAAAAGGAGTGACCCATGAGGAGACTCTTCAGTTTAGATTTGAAAGCGCGTGGTTTACTGCTGAGATTTTTGAATTCGAGCCGTAGCTTATTGAAAATAGATGCAGCAGTACATTGCCCATGTATTTGCACAAGACATAAGCAAGTCCGATCCAAATGCAAGCTTGATTTCTGAAAGTGAAAGCTGCTTATTCTTGGGAATAAGCTAATATTGTTAACAAGAAATGACAGTAAGGAATATATACACATTGAGAGGACAATGTCAGAGTGCTCACACTCGTGAACAGGTATCGACGAGAGGTTCGTCAACTAACAACGCTTATTGCTAGATCCGCCGGTTTTTGAGCCGAAAATATCCTTTCAGGATAGAAAGAGTACCCCAAAATATAATACCATACAACATAAGCGAATAAAAATTAGCAAAGTAGTCTAATTTTCGAGTCAAACGATTACACACTTCAGATACCGTTCGAATAGTAAAAATGGCAGCATTAAGTCTTTCAACAAGATCCTGAACGTGGTCTTTCCACGACAGCTTACCATCTATCAGGACACCTACATATGTGAACTGTTCAGTATCACCAATCATACATCCATTCTGTGAAATAAAAAATCACGGTTTGTTTAATTGTGTGTAAGAAACTGTAAAAACTGAGTCTTACTGTGATTTAGCGTTAGTTCATTTTCTACAAGCCATGAACCTAGGTCATGAACTGCACTACTTGAAACCGAGCCAATGTTGCACACAACATCCTTTACTACCAAGCTAGTGGCATTAGCAAACAGAAATATTTTAGACTTAGCCATAATACTGGAGGGCTTATCATTTATAGAAATAAGGTACACAAGTGACCCCAACACTGATCCATGGGCCACCCCCCATTTGACTGTACCCCGCTCAGACCCCACATCACAGCCATTCTCATTATTGTAAATAATGACTTTTGCTGTCTTTTGCCAAAGTAAGAGGTGAACCAGTTCTGAGTTACTCCCTGTACTCCATAATGGTACAACTTCTGGAGCAATATTTTGTGGTTAACACAATCAAATGTCTTATTTAAAAAAAAAAATCATTGGCACAGCAAAACAAAACTTGCTATATTAGTCAACCACAATCAACCAGCGAGCGTTCCAAAAAGGTCCCGGGAAGTGTAAGTGTATACATTGCCATGGTGATTGCGACTTATTCCAAGCAGAGAATTTTCATGGCAGAGCGGACTGATTTTCCACACATACGTGACACTATGACGTCATCTGTTCTATTTGGGTGTCCGTACCCTGCCAAGTACAGTGCTGACGCGCTAACTATTTCGTATGAACAATCTCCCAGCGTCCATAGTGATGTAACTGCAACCCTTCTTTTTGCAAAGCTTTAGGGATAAACACGCATGACTATCCACTGTCATTCTGAACTAGAATCAGACTTTTCTGTACAGCGAGGCTATGCCGACGGGAAAAGTATCGATGCACTACAGAGTTCCTTATGCTATTCAAGGAACGAAACCCGGCTGTGCGAACGTATGCTAGCAAAATGTTCAAATCTGAATCAGCTTCCGTGGCCTATAGTTCAGCGGAAAAAGTTGAAGCAATTCAGAATCCTGCGCACCGATGTGACAACAAGATGCAGGTGAAGCGTTAGATTCTGTATGAGGGCCAATCGGAAGGCGAGAAAGTGCGTCCGCATTACCGTGCTGAACCGTCGGACGATACAGAGTCTCGCACTGGTATTGAGACAACAAAAAATCCCATCCTTGCCATTTTTGGGCAGTTCGTTCAGGAATCGGTTTCGTTGGATGAAACAAGGACTGCAAAGCCTTGTGATCCGTTACAAAGTAGAATTTTCTGCCATACAAATGGAGGTGAAACTAGGTGACACCACACACAATAGCCAAATCTTCTTTTTCAATTTGTGAATAGTTACACACAGCTGTGAACAACGCTTTTTGTGAGAAAGCAGTAGGTCTATCTTTATCACCAATTCTGCGCGAAAGCATTGCACCGATTCTGTAAGAGGAATCGTCAAATTGCAATACAACTGAGGTGTCAGGATCAAAATGAAATAAGCACCGATCCCTGAGCAAGACATTTTAAGTTTTTTAAAAGCTACTTGGCACTCATCTGTCCAAACAGAAGGGGCATTCTTGCGACGCAAGTGATGCAATGAATCCGTGATTTGAACAGCATTCGGTTTTAACCGAATATAACAGTTCTTTTTTCCTAAAACTGATTGCAATTCTGTGACACTGCTAGGAAATGGCAAATCACGTGTGGCTAACAAATGCGACTGAAGAGGATGTACACCTTGATTGTTTGTGATATGACCAAGATACTGTAACACAGTTTTTAAAATGTCTCACTTGTGCAGTCTACAGTTTAGTCCTGCGTCGGACAACACATGAAAGAAAGCACGTAAATTTGCAATATATTCTTCAGGTGTTCGACCTGCTACGACAATATCGTCCAAATTGTTCGCACCGTTTGGTATTTGCGCAGTCACCTGTTCCAAATACCGTTGGGAGATGGCTGGTACGGAAGCACTGCCAAAACAGAATCGCAAATATTTAAACAACCCAAAATGAGTATTCACTACACAAACTTTTTGAGATACTTCATCGAGCGGTATTTTAGGATATGCGTCGCGCAAATAAATTTTGGAAATGTAGCGTCCAGTGCCTAATTTGAGATCTTCTGGCACTTGCAGTAGGTGAGTATCAATCACAGTTTGTGGGTTGAGCATAGACAAAGTCAACACAAGGACGAATGCGACCTGGAGGTTTGGGGAGCAACACCAGTAGACTTGCCCATTGCCTAACTGATATGGGTGGAATAACTCCGCTATCTTGTAATTCTTTAAGCTCAGCAGCGACTTTGTCCTGTAATGCAGTGGGAATACTTCTGGCCTGACAAAATTTCGGCTGAGCATTGTCTTTCATAGTTATATGTGCAACAAAATTGTTAGCCTTGCCTAAACCGCCAGAAAATAGTTCGGGGAATTCTTTTAGCAAACTAGCTGTACAGTCTTCCGCATTGAATGCGGACACTCACAACACATCGTCCTGAATGTTAAAGTCAAAAAAATCGAATGAATCAAGACCAAATATGTTCTCACAATCACGTGATTGTAGTAGTGCAAAAGTCAAGGTTCGCACATGTAAGTGATACATGGTAGGCAATGTACATTTTCCGACATAGGGAATGTCTGGTCCATTATAAGCTGTCAGTTGCGTACTAGTTTTAGACATGCGAGGGCGCCCTAACAGTTCATATGTGCGACGATTTAGCAATGTGACAGAGACACCCGTGTCCAACTGGAACCCCAGATGTCCCACAAAAACGTAAACGAGCAAAAGGTTTGTTTGACTGGTGCCTCACTGAAGAAACTTTTCATGTGCCAGTTTAGCTAATGTCGTTGCAGACTGTGAATATATTGCATCAATGACATGGGCCTTGTGACTAGATTTTGGATAGTGGGACGTATTTTTATGTTTGTCCACTGCAAAAATACAGATTGTACGAGTCCTGTCCTACCGAAAGTGTAACACTGAGCTTGTTGGGAGGGGCAGTCTTGGCGTTTAAGCCGTGAATAACAGCACCTTTGTAGCCGCCAGTTTAGTGAACTGCTTACACGGCGTGGAGCGTTGATTGCTCGGAGTGGCTAGCGCAAGCTGCCGCTGAATGGGCCGATTGCAAACAATGGACTCAACCCAATAAATAGCTGGATGCTCAGATTTATCAGCCGACAGGGCCCCAGAATCGTACTGATCTAGTATTAGCACTACTTGCTGAAACGATGGAACTGACTGTTTCAGAATCTGTGCTCTGAATTTGACATCAGGTACATTGTACATGATCGCTTCACACAGTATAACATCTGAATATAAAGCACCACAAGCACATTTGAATTTGCATTTCCTTGTCATACCCTGCAAAGTTGTTACCCACTAGCGATAAGTTTGTTCTGTCCGTTTTTTACAATTCCAGAATTGATACCTAGCTGCTACCACATTCACTTGTTGGTCGTAATAGTTAGTTAGTAAATCTACCACTTGGTCATAAGAAATTTCACTCAGACTAGCACTAGGAAACAACTTCTGACTTAACTGGAATGCAGCACTTCCTATCGTCGATAATAGATAGGGGAGTTTATGACACTACCGTCTACTATACCATAACCTTTAAGTTGGAGGCAGGTCGTGAAATAAAACTATCTGGTTAAAGAAATTATGGTATAGAGCAACAGAGCAGTGTTACCCTCTGAGAGAAATTTCTTTATGTTGACCGTGTTGTACCTAACGGAGGTGTCTTATCGAAAGTGAAAATCAGAATTACGTAAATATTTAAACAGTAGCGAACAATATTTTACCTATCTACACTGTTCAAAGACTAAAGAAAGTCGCCAGCCTAATTAGGCAAGAGAATGATTGACATTCTTGTTCAAGAAAATAGGTATGAGTAACTTTAACGGACAAACACAACCTATACTTTTCCACACTCGAGTGCAATGAACTCTGGCACCTGAATACAGTGTGTTCAGGTTAAGGTTGGAGTTTCCAGATCAGAACAAAATATTTTCATAAATGTAACATTTAACAAAACACACTATTACCTTGACGACTTAGTCAAACTGAAGGGTCTCTATAACGTTACTATTAATATTGACTGTAGAATCGTAAATTGGACATAGGTTTAGTATTACTTTTCAAACAAATTCCTATCTGACATGAAATATGGATATGGTTCGCAGCAAATTTAGTTACTGTGCATAGAAAATTCTCTCACTACCAAACACCTTTCCACTTAGAATGAAAATTAAATGGAGTTCAATAACAAATTACTTCCCACTGTCTTTTTAATAAAGAAGTTACTGTTTTCATAGATAGTGGGTTTTCTGTTACTTGTTACCTAGCGTAAGCACAATAGACCACCTGTGGATCCTGTTACTCAATTAACATGCACTTCCAATACATAAGAGGGATAAGCACTTAACGAAGATGAGTATATAACTTTCCACAAATGCAGTTCACGACTTTTACTGCAGTGAGACACAATATTGTCATATCTTTAAGAAACTGACTCACCTTTTGCAATTTACAACAGGTAGCAGTATGATCAATAACTAAACAAAACTTTATAAGCCCCAGTTTTGAGAACATTCACTTTAGAAATTGGCAACAAATATTAATACGTAGTTTTAACATAATAACTATTTTCAACAAGCATCATTTACTATATTACTCAGTTCTGCTACATCAACTTTAACTTTCTTTTTACTATGTTCAAGTGGCATTAATTAGTAAAACACTAGGCTTTCCTATTTTCACAATATGGACACTCGGTAAGCAATTTTGACATGGGAAGGACCCAAAGTGGTTGTGTGACTAGGGATAAAAATAAAGGTAGGTATAAAAGTTCGAGTATAAGTTACCTTATATTTGCGCACACTAAAACATCCAATGAGCTGATCCTTCACCTTATATTTCTACTGTTCCTTGGTTCTTTTTCAGTGACTGTGCAATGTGGTGGCAATTGCATGTTGGTAGGTGGATTTGCGGATAGAATTGCTGGGCTCTGTCATTTTTTGGTGGTGATGATACATATCAGTTCCAGAATAGTTCCAGCTCTTCATCCATCCATCCGATACATTGGAAAGCGGCACTGAAAGCCTCTCTCGGCACCAGCACAACATACAGCTTTTACATGGGCAGTTGACAGTTTCGTAGCTCGTTCCCTACTGGCTCTTTGTTCCACCTTTCTATCCATGCCAACCTCATTTTGAGCGCGCTACACAGTTCCGTTCCCGAGGGGAACCACAACAACTTTTACATACGAAATAACTAAGAACCTAAGTGAAGGTCAGCAGCTTACATAACAGCAAACAATCATTTTAAACAAAATATATCATTTGCACATATTGGTAGTTCTACAAAAAATTATTCACCCAAATTCCAAATATATACAGTAAGTTTTGTCTCCCTCTAGTTAAGACAAAGAATTTAAATGACAGATATACTACATTGCATAGAATGGAACTATGACATCAAAGTTTTTACAACGGAAAGAGCGAACACTTTTGTGCTACTAATGCAATCAAACAATATTTACAATATCTTAATGATAGAAAGTAGAACAGACCAAACACAAAGATTTATGTCAGTATATCTATGGGGCTCTGCTGTTACAAGTTTCACACACAGTACCTGGTACATTGTGGGCGGGTATGTGGGCGTCAAATTACTGCGACCACTCGACCCATTCCACTTCTTGTTCACGAAACTGGCGAAAAGGCGGTATAGCAGTAGGTGTTGCTGTAGGTGGTGCTTGTTCTGTCACGTGCACAGCGTTGGCCAGTAGCTGCTGCACTGTGTTGAGCAACGTAGATATTTGCTGCGTCTGGAACTGAAACATCTCCATTAGCTATGTTGCATCTAACGCTTTCGGCTGTGGCGCCTAAATAGGGGGTGGGATAGGTGTGGTGGGCATGTTGGAAAGGACAAACGCAAGAAACAAACAAGGCAAGCAAGAAAAAGAAGAACAAAAGAAAAGAAAATTTCTCCAGTGTTCTCTGAAAACACTTATTAACAAAATAGACTGTTGAAGCAAGTAACCTCCCCTGCAAAGAAAAGGCAAGAGAGAATCAAGGCACCAGCAAAACAAAACAAAACAAAAATTCCTTAACCACCAGGCACTGGATTCTCGTGATAAGTCATTGCTGATGTGGGATTCTGCCCACTCGCGTCTTATAGGGTGCCTAGGAAGCTGTTTTCTCGGATAGATAAACAACTTACAATCAAATCACATGAATGGAGTTTATTACAGTAATTCAATTGACAATACTTAACTCTCGTTTCTACGTGAAATAGACTGTTGAAGCCAGTAAAATCCCCTGCAAAGAAAAGGCAAGAGAGAATCAAGGCACCAGCAAAACAAAACTAAAAAAATTCCTTAACCACCAGGCACTGGATTCTCGTAATAAGTCATTGCTGATGTGGGATTCTGCCCACTCGCGTCTTATAGGGTGCCTAGGAAGCTGTTTTCTCGGATAGATAAACAACTTACAATCAAATCACATGAATGGAGTTTATTACAGTAATTCAATTGACAATACTTAACTCTCGTTTCTACGTGAAATAGACTGTTGAAGCCAGTAAAATCCCCTGCAAAGAAGAGGCACGAGAGAATGAAAGCACCAGCAAAACAAAACTAAAAAACTTCCTTAACCACCAGGCACTGGATTCTCGTGATAAGTCATTGCTGATGTGGGATTCTGCCCACTCGCGTCTTACAGGGTGCCTAGGAAGCTGTTTTCTCGGATAGATAAACAACTTACAATCAAATCATATGAATCGAGTTTATTACAGTAATTCAATTGACAATACTTAACTCTCGTTTCTACGTGATGGCTCAAAATCAATTTGCGACATGCAAATAACCAATGTCCTTTGATGGATACAATTTCAATGCAAGCTAATCACACAAGTCCATAAGCCACTACTACCATTAATTTCACTGGGACTCTTCTAGTCCTCTCTTCTAGAGCCAGTCTACTAGTACGTCCAAGGCTTTTTCTTTTGTGGCAGGTTACTAATACACAGCGTCACCGGTTCAGATCCTCCAACTGTCTCGGTGGACAAGTAAGTGGAGACTCAAAGCGACGGCTGAATAACAGCCAGGCATAGCACTTTAAAGGTGTGGCGGTGGAAGTTCCGTGCCACCCTCCGACCGTTGAAGGACAGAGGGGGGGGTGCAGCAATGCGCCAACTCTATGGTCAAGGAGAAAAGTGGCTGGAGATGAATAGGTCACTGTTAGTGAATGTACGAAACGGGCAGAAAAACGTGGTCGTATTGGGCCTATCGTCAGTCATAGTCCGAATCCGAGTCGTCCAGGGTGGTGAGCGGAACGGGGTGTCAGTGCCAGCGTCGTGGAACTGTAGTGCCGTTGGTTTGGAGTCCAGCGATTGTCTCACGGAGAGCCTTAAGGCGGATGGTCCTCTTGAAAAGGGATGTATTTGTCTCCTCATGCAGAGTGACAATCCTAGTGAGCTGAGGGGCGTAAAGACTCCACCTGAGAACTTCATTCTGGAGGCGGTGAAGCCTCAGCATCCGGGACTTACTAATCGTGGCCGACACAGAAGAACCATACGTTAGTGAGGGTAGGACAATGGAGTGATACTGCCGGAGCCTGGTACCTAAATTCAGCCCTCATCTGGGGCCAAGGCCTGGCGGCGAGTTGCTTTTATTCTCTTTGTACAGGTGCCTCTCCAGTCGTGGTGACGTCCTAGTCAGTGTGCTATTGGCTGACCTCGTCTCACAGCCCTCTCTGATGTATCGTTCCAGATTTTCGTGCCGGCGGTTGTCGTTACGCCGGATCATATGTAGCGTGTGCGCGGTCCCATTTAGGGACATAGACCTGAGACAGTGCAAGGCGAAGGAAAGTGAGGTCTACACGTTTATGATTCTCAATGTAATACAGAATATAGGCAAAATAATGTGAACAGTGGTAGTAATGGCTTGTGTTTGACGGTGAACAAAGCACAAAAGGCACTTGTCGCGCTGGACTGTGTGTGTTCAGTACAGGCCAGGCATCAGTGCAGGTTGCTCACGGGTAGTGCACACTCCGTATTTGCATTCAGAGGCTGATGTCGACGTGCAATGAGTTTCGAAGAGGGCAGATTGTGGAGAATCAATATCCAAGACAGCCAACTTATCGACTGTTTTGAAAGTCATGACAGCCTACACAAGACGTGGAAAGACATCATAGTGTAAACGAAAAAGTGGGCGCAAATTAAAACTAAATGACTGAGATCGTCGATCGCTAACACGAATTGTGTCAAAACAACACAGAACTACGGAGGCTAAAGTGACTGCAGAGCTCAATAGCCATCTTCTAGACCCCATACCTATCGACATTGTCTGACAATAACTCAATAAAACGAATGTTCTTGGACGTGCTGCTATATCGAAACCATAAGTGACGATAACCAACGCAAAGAAGCGTAAAACATTTTGTCACGTGCTTAAATCCTAGGCGGCTGGTCTGTGGAAACACGTCATATTCTCCGACGAGTCAACGATTTCGTTATTTACAACATCGGGCCGGGTTTAGGGTTGGAAAACGCCAAGAGAAGCCTACAATACTGATTGCTTGATTCCAACGGTTAAGCATGGAGGAGGAAGTGTGATTGTGTGGGCAGCCATATCATGGTATTGTGCTAGTCCCATCATTACTCTCAAATGCCATGTTACAGTCAACGATAATGTGAACATTTTACGTGGAATTGAACTGCAGCGTCTTCTTTTGCCAGCACAGTTCCCGGACTTGATTATCGGACTCTTGTGGGTGGTATTGGAGAACACACTCCAGAGCAGGTTTCCACCTCCCTCGTCACTACAGGAGATAGAAAAAGTTCTGATCGAAGAGCGGCATAACATTCCACTACAGACTATACAATTATTATATGCTAATATTCCAAGCAGAACCGCAGCTGTATTACGTGCGAATTGGGGTCCAACCTCTTATTAGTAAACCATTCCCAAGTAAGTACAGGTATTCACATTATTTTGCCCATCCCCTGTTTGTTAGGTTCTAGTGCGACGCGCATGCAGTCAGCTCCAGGCACACCTTCCACACGCCGTTGGTACGGGCATTATGGAAACCAGTATTGTGAATCCAGAAGGCTGATGGTATGGCTACACTTGTATTGCTGCCATTTTGTTTCTTGCTATTTTTCTTATATTGGATAGATGCTCGACGATAGCTGAAACAAGAATATAGGGTGTAACCATGTAGGGAGCTGTACCGACATTACTGGTTCAGGTAGTTCAGTTGAGACCAGATGATACCGAAGTGCATAAGTAGTTAGATGCTGTACGTAAGGACGGGGCCTCTTCCAATTTGACTGCTCTTACCTTTGAATAAGATATCGCAAGATTAGTTAATTCTCTCTTCTAACATGGAGTGCTATCGTTGTGAATTCTCGTGTCACGTGGAGAAAGCGTCTCACCAACCGTAATATAAGAAATGTGGGAAAGTGAGGCACAATGAGCGAGATAGCCAAAATAAAGTGTATAAGGGAAAGGGGCGGAATGCAGGTAACTAACAGTTAAACAACGGCTGGGCCCAAAAGTCAGTCAGACGGCGCTATTAGTAAATTTTAATGCTACAGAAACGTATGCAGGAGGAGAATGTTGTTCGACTTACGCAGAAGACTGTACGAAAAATATAAATTTATTAGACACAGGTGCTCACATGTCTGTGGCGAGTCTGGAAATTTTGGAAAAGAGGCAGTTAAATCCTCCACGGTATAGCTTATGTGGATTGGGGAATAACGATGTAAATCGGTAAGTTCAGCGAAAAAAAGTTTTTACGTTGTACAAAAGTGGTAAACGGAAGTACAAAAGTTTTACGGCTTATAGGTGAGGGGTAATGCGCGAACATGGGGTCAGATGTCCTGTACAAGCATCGTTTGCGGAAAGCTTGGTAGAGCTCGGAGAAACGCCGTTCCATCTCGGGAAACGGTTATCAATAACTCGCCGCCGCAAAGTTCGTCTATCATGAAGGACAAGCTGATTAATCCGTCTCCAAAGTCGCTAACATTCATTTCGTGTGACAAAGTATCAGAAGTATCACAACTTACAGCATAACTACTTGAGGTGAAACCAGAGACGACAACTCATCTGAACGTGTATGAATGGTAGAACCTCTGCGAGGAAATTATGAATTAGTTAGAGTGCGATATCTTGTGCGCAGGTGTATTGTACACATACGGATAATAGCTAATGAGTAGTGCCCACCAACTTGGATAATTTTGATACCTGCGACATAAGTAAATTAAGTTCAGACTTGCACTAATTTACAAGACATGTTTAACTGGAATAAATGGTCGAGTGGCTGTGGTAATTGCTGTTATTTCATACTTTAGTGAATGATTTGATAATGAACTTACACTCTAAACTAGTCATCAAGCCAAAAAATTCGGATTGCAGCTTAGAAGGTTCTCTGCAATTTCATGCATAATTTCGTTTCACCAATTACATAAGTTTGTCGAAAGGATTACTCGTCGATAATTTAGCTGCCATAGGCGAGGATGTTCGTAACCTACACGTGAGCAAGCCACCAGGTATAATGGCATTACATACAACAGTGGCACATTCAGAAAGAGCAGAAGAAGTAGCAATGGAGGAAACACTGTTGCAATTTGAGGACATATTTTTAATCCTTGTGGCCGGTGGCCGGCAACCCAGTTAATTGGGCAAAGGATTCCCTTTACGAATCAATTACTGGTGTACTCTAAGCCATATAGTGTGCCCCATAATCTGCCGCTGGTAATGGAAGGATTAATTATCTGTTGTCCGATGGTGTTATTGAGGATATCACTAGCCCATGACATGGCGCCAGGCATAATAGTTGCAAAAAGTCTTCCCAGAGAATGAAGGAATGTCGATTCTGTTGCGATTACAGATATGTCAACGCACGTAGAATTAGAAATAAATATCCAGTATTGAATAAATTTCCAGTAGTGACTATCACGAAAGCCCTGAGGAACTTGGGGCTATAGATATTTTCCCTCGGTATGCCAAAGAATTGATTATCAAAACTGGGAGCAGTACCAGAGGACAACCCAAAAACTGCATTTACACATCCTTGGAGTCATTACCAGTATCAGCAAATTCCATTTGGTTTGGAAAAGTGCCAGCCTCATTTCAGAGATGGTTGGATGGAGTTTTGAAGGGATTACAGCTGAAACAGTGTACGATTTTCCTTGATAACACTGCTATGTTTGCAAAAGATGTGAAGGAGCATATACAACAGTTGACACTAGCTTCAATCTATTTTGTTCAGCACACCTAACCCTTAACATAGAGAAGTGCCATTTTGCACTGTAGAAAGTGAATTAATTGTGACACATAATTATCCAGGACGCCGTAACAACATATCCAAGGTTAGTGAGTGCTGTAAAAAGCTTCCCAACACATCAAGCAAGTAACGAATTACAGTCGTTTTTTTTTTTGGACTAGCCAATTACCGTAGGAGGTTCGTAATAGGGTTTGCGGATGTAGCACAACTGCTCACGCAGTTGTTAAAAGGATATAAGGTTCCAGTGGATACTAGAACCGACATTAAGTTTGAGAAATCAAAAGAATTATTAACAACTAGTCGATTGTTGATTTTCCCAGTTTATGAAAGGGAATTGGTTTTGTAATGTGATACTGGGATCATGTGGTGAGTGTGTTTTAAGACAGGAAATATGGGGTGAGGAAACTCTAGTCGCTTTTGCATCACAGCAGTAGCACAAAGCCAAAACATTATTCTACCACCGAGAAACAGATTTTAAGTTGAATATATTATGTGGCATACTTCTGTTGCTATTTATAGGCGAAAAATTTGAGGAACTGACAAATCACGCAGCTTTGGAATGATTGTTGTAGCTGAAGAATCCATCTAGTAGACTACCAAGAAGGGCATTAAAATAGTGTTAAATTCAATATAGAGTTAACAGAAGCCCAGCCAGAAATACGAATGCTAATGGGCTTAGCAGCAAAATTGTTGTCGTGCAACAGACACTGGGTCACTGTCTTACAGAGTGGTAGAGAGCGGAGGCCGCCCTAAACATATCCAGAATTAATAAACATTGACAATTTTTTATGTTTTATAGTCTCAGAGCTACTACAATGACTTTTTTGATTGAACTGTGCACTTCTTTCTGTGGTATTGAAGAAGTTTCTGGGATAACGTTAACCACATAGGACGTATGAGACTTGATCAGACAGTATCAAGATAACAGCTCTGTAAACCACTGTCTAGTAGTCAGGAGAAGAGGTTTCACAAACGTCTGCCTTATTATACCAAATATAAGCTGGCACGTAACTCAGGTGCTGTTCGTGCATTTATTATCACAGCTGTCATATAGATGGCTCAAAATGTTGAACCTGAGCACTGCTACACACTATAAACTGATTCTGGAGAAACACTACTTCAAGTTGTTGTCCTTTCCCCTTGGCTTACTTTAATCTCCACACTTCCACTTCTATAACTTTTTTGTAGTGTTTCCAAACACAGATCGTGAATGCTTGACATGTGCTGAATACTCTTCAGCACAAAACCGCACCCTACTGTAATACTTTGGAGACATTGGCCATAGACGATATTCACTTTTTCGACCGTTGTATGTATTGTGAATATCTCTATAGCTTTACGACGAACTAATGTCATTGCTACAACAGCATAACACCCAGACTGATTGGCTACATGCTCACAACGAAACACAAGAACCATGCCTGAGTTAACGTGTTTGCTTACATTTGGTATAATAGTGGAACCTCTTCTCCTGATTACGGGACGAAGTTTTGTAGTGCTTGTCATATCGATACTTTTCGATCAATCTGCATACATACTATCTCTTTGAGGTTCTCTTAAAAGCTTCTTACATGTGCCACAGAAAATACGATTATAGTTACCTTAGAGAAAAAACAAAGTCTTTGTCGCAATTCGGCGACTATAAACGGTAAAAATTCCTTGAGAACGTTAGAAAATTACCAAAACTGTCATCAACTTGGCGAAAACCGCACCTTCATGTATTTATTCTATGTAGATGTATCTTGGGAGGCCTGTGTTGTCTGCCTCGTCCTGTATTCCCACATCCGCCGCAATCTCAGCTAGGCCAAAGTTGCCAGAACCTCCGCCTCACCTAAATTCTACCAAACTGTTTACATCCATGAAAGAGATGCACTCTATCTCGCCTTCCACATCCACCTGCCTTTCCCAACTCATATGCTACGCTATCTCACTCACTTTCCATAATTACTTGTCTGCCTGGAGCAGCTACGGATCCAATGCACCAGTCGCAAAATCGAGTACCGTCGTCAAACAACCCTCACATTATTCACCTATCCAGTCACCCTGCTGCGACACAATATCCGTACTCCACCTTCCATGCTGCGTTCATGCCTCATCCATCCTCTCCCGCCGGAATTTCAACCAGCTCTCACTTCCCAGCGATGAGATCCGTTCCGAGATACGGGGAAGGGTTCTAAACAGTTCTTGACTTTCAGCTCTAGCAGCTCTGTAATAGTAGAAGTTTAATGTACTTTCTTAATCCATTTTTAAATCATGGGATTCACTTTTTATGTGTTGAAGTCATTTTCTGAAATTACAGACATTACTGCGGAAAATTACGTTTTTTTTTCCTTAATTTAAAAACATGTTCGCCTGCCACTAACTTAGGAACAAATTTTTATTGACATTTACAACTGTTGCAACCGGGATAATTTTGTCAATACTGTACTTAGAAGTCTGTCTGTTACACTATTACCCTACTACACACAAATAGTAAGCAAGCGAAGCGAAACTGGGCAGAAGTATTATCAACAACAAAGTTCAAGTTAGACACCTTTTAAAACTGAGACTATCAGAAACCAGCACTAATTTCCGTTTTCCAAGACTGCTAAAATTTCTCAGTCAGTAATACGTTACTCACTTAATTTCCAAATGTCCTGTGTTCCAAGGTGATACACTCTGTTTCAATATAAAAGGTAGTGCACGACACACAAAGAGTGGATTTACTATACACATGTCATATAACTAGTTTTAAAAGTGTAGAGTGTGTTACTAACCACAAAATTTTGCAACTGAACAATTAGCAATATATCCTAAATATATTTAATATACCATACAGCATTTACATGAATCGAGCTCTAAATATTGGCAAATGCGACATAAAACACCACTTCATGTCTAGCAACAACAAACAGTGCATAAAATGGAGCAAGCTGCTTGTGGCAGCCTCTAATCTGCCTGTGATTCTAAAATCAGTCACTAGACTGAAATACCGTCAAATAACTACAAGTGTCCCTAGGTACAATAACCTCTAGGTATAACAGTGTCCCCTGCACCTCTTTGTAAATCTAGTTACATCGTTCCCCCTCACACCATCCTTCCATATTTCTCCCTTCCACTTTTTCCACCTTGCTTGCTCCTTTTAGCTACTTGCCGTTTTACAGGGCTCCATACCCATAACCGTCATTCCACCTCGGTCATAAACATGATCAGCTGTATACATAACTAGCATCCACATTACACCTTAGCATCATTCTTATAATCATCAGTGATTGTTTTATAACTGTAATATAAACCCATCTATTAGGTTTGGAAAAATCGTCAATATTGGCCACCGACTGGTTCTTTCAAAAACACTTCATTTATTATGACGATTACTTAACATCGTCAACTCTATTGGAGGCGTCTACAGAATCTAATGATGGTTGTTCTCATTTTAGAAGTTTATTCACACAGATCGTACAAAAATACGCAATGATTACTAGTTGAAGCGAAATTAAATTGCCATCTCGAGATCATTTGTACCAGATGTCAATAATAACACAATATGAAGACATTTTATACACATTTTATGTATTCGATTTCTAAGAATTGTACACTGTTTGCACAGCTATTCTCTTATTTCATTATAAGAGACGATACTGTCTCTACTGCATAAGCAGTGTTCAATTACTCAGAAATGTCAACGAAAAGGACTGGCCCTGTAAAAATTTTTCTATATCTGAAGGTGGCGATTTAATTTCGCTGAAACTAATAATCATAGAGTTTTTTTGTGCAATCTGGGTGAATGCATTTCTGTAATAAGAAGTTGTTTATCTTCATTTATTGTCGTCTGTTCACATGCAAAAGTTGTAAATATTGTCAGTTACGTGTATTTGAAGAACCATCTTTATTCTCACAAGTTTTTACGTATTTTAAAACATTTTTCAAAGTTGTGTAACCTTTGCTAAAGAGCAGTTACATCCGCTGCCAATTCTCCCTTTTTAGGGAAACGAAACAATTACAATAAAGAAAAAAGGACAGTATTTTTCATCCAGTTCTCTGATTTGGACACGTGGTACAGCTATTTAACATTTCCAGTTTCCGAAATATGGCTCCGTTCCCCTGCGAATCGGAAGCTTGCGAAAAAAAGTTATCAGAAATTTTGCGATACCCGAGTTGATTTCCACGTAAGTACTGTCCAAAAACTGGCTCATTCAGAGTGTATATAGCAAGCCAAGACACGTTGTGCATCCCACGGACTGTGAGGGCCATATTTAAAGTTTGCAGAATATACAGGGAGACGCAGCTAAAACAGGATGTCCAAAATACCTCCAGTATCAGTAAAAATATTGACAGGCAGTTTGGCATAGCGAACAATGAATAAAATTTCCTGAAGTACTCAACTTACTTTTTGGCATCTATAGCTCCCGAATTATGACTCGCTTCTATAACTGACCGTGTACGATTTTTCGTATCATTGTAAAGATTTTTCAAAAATGATTTCAATGGTATGACTTGTGAGGAACTTGATAGGTTAGTAAAAACATTACAGCACCACAAACCTCTGTCCTGCCATCACGAGGACTCACAAATGTTTGCTCTAGAGCACCATATTTGGGCAAACACGTAGTTCATCTGTATCTATATGACTGATATGCAGTTCACACTTAAATGCCTGGAAGAGATTTCTTCGAACCACCTTCAGACTTTCTCTGTCGTCTCACTGTCTAAAATTCTTTAGGGAAATGAACACTTAAATCTTTCCGTACGAGCTCTTTTTTCTCTTATTACGATGATCATTTCTCCCTGTGGAGAATGGCGACTGCAAAAAAATTTTAACCCCCAGAGAAGAAAACGATGTCCTTCGTCAGTCCTATATGGTAAGGATCCCATACTGGGCAGCAGTACCCTGGCAGAGTACGCAGAAGCGAGGCGTAGGCGGCATCTTTAAAAGACCTCTTGCATCTTCTACGTGTTTTGCCAATATCACGCAGTGTTTAATTTGCCTCTGCCATAACATTACCTTCTTTTGTGCGATCTTTTCTGTTTCATCAGTTGCAATTTTCTCTTTCTTTTATTTACTACATGACTAGTTTCGGGCAGGGTCCCATTTTCAAATCATCGTGCCAGCTACTTAAAATGGTATTTCCTAAAATACAAAAACCGCAAAAATATTATGGAGTTAAAATAAACAGATACAACGCATACAGTTATCTGTGTGCGCTGTAACTGTTCATACGCAGTTAGTAAAAGTGCTTTGCTTTTCTTTGCTACATCGAAGATATCTACTTCTAAGTTATTCATGTTGCCAGCTATTCTTGATTCGAATACTGAAATATTTAAGTCATCTTCTTTGATGAAGTAATTTTGGAAAACTGTGTTTAGTAACTGCGCTTCAGTGGCGCTGTTATCGGTAACATTAGCATTGGTAATTCAGGTATGATTTGTATTCTACCTGTGAACATGAAGCTCACCAGCTTAATTTTAGTCCGAACTCGCTGCGATAAAAAGAAGACACACACCACAATTCATTTTCTCTCGTTCCTCCCAAGTTTCTATTTTCGTAATCTGAATAGCAGATTGAATTTCACAAGACAAATTTTCCTAAACGCTGCCGGTAATTTATTGAGACCTGTGGCAGCTTTCCAAATCAATTATTATTTGTTAGTTTCTATAGGTTATTCTGAAACATACGATATTGCAGTTTCCAGGTTTGTGATTACATTTGAAGATCACGACTTAGTTCGTCGAAATTAGTAATGTAACCTTTTCAAAATATTGTTGTTTTAGTGACTGTGGCTTCACGACCATTTGTGGCGTCAAATAAACATTTTAAATGTCATTCAGTCATACTCGTTGATGACAGTTACGTCGAAATACAAAATACTTTTTATATCTGTCAGTTTCTACCAATACCAGAGTGTAGTCTTTCAAAGTGCCACTACCTCATATATAAAATAAATATATAGTTAATTATTTCTTTTTCTATAATTGTCTGTATATCAAGTTTCATTTCCTTCCGTAATACCAGGTACATTTCCTGCTAGGCCAACACAATCTGTTCGTTAATATGGTTTCGATCTTCGTGCCGACAACAGCGAATATGACCTCCATTCCTGCCAATCCCTTCTTCCGAACTGCCACTGAAACTTATTCTTTTCCTGTGAATAACGTTCAAGTGTTTTGTTTCCATGTACATGTCGACTACCGTAAGTGAAGTTAAATGGCCGATTAGAAACGTCTGTAAACACTTCTCAAATTCTATGCACAATGTTGATACTGTTGTTGCGAAACTGACATTCTTTGTTACAGCTTATTGCCATATTTTCCTACACACAATTTAAAAGAATATGTATGATTGCGACAGGTACAAGTTACTTGTTAATGTTGACGCTAATGGAGAGATAGGAAAAACACACGTGGACTGTAAAAATAAAACATGCTGAAATATTTGCACCAGAATCGTGCCAAAACACCAGTGCAGGTAAAATAACCTTCTCTGTCGAAGTAAGTAAATATACACTGCAAACGAACGTACAGTCTGTGGTGTAAGCTTTGTGGTCTTTAATCAATCAATGTACACATTGTCTTATGTTACACCGCAGTTTTGGTTAGCTATGTCAGCCACTGTGAGTTAGTTTTGGTTACCTATGTTAGCCACTGTCGGTTACCTATACAAACCACAGTGTGCACACTCATGACGTGTAGGAAGCACATTAATGGCGCTTGTAAACTATTCACGTTGACAGTTTTGACTGAAAGTCTTTGTAGGTGACACATTGTTTATTAAGTTTTGGTGTCTGATTTAGACCTCTCTATCACGTAGCCTATTACTTCTTGATATAATATATTTATATTATTTACTTCGCAGTGCATCATACTTTCTAAATTGTAAAAGGAAAAGGAGTTTAACGTCCTGCGACAACGAGGTTGTTAGAGACGTAGCACAGACTTGAAAGATGACGGGGAAAGGAGATCGTCCGTCCCATTTAAAGGAAGGATGCCGGCATTTGCCTTAAGTGATTTAGGCAGATTACGGAGAACTTAAATATGGAGTGACAGACGCGGATTTAAACAGTAGTTCTCACGGGTGTGAGTCAAGTGACCTAATCACTGGGCCACATTGTACGGTTTATACATCTTATCCAGCTGTAGTCATTTTCGGAATTTCTATCTCGAGAAGATCTTTACAAGATGGCCAGTGTCATAGATATCATTCCGATGAGTGTAGCAAATTTCTAAGACACTTCAGTAATTATTTTTACGCCGTCTGATGTTTGGGTAGCCAGAAAGATATAACTTCATTCTTTATCCAAATGTTTAAAGGCAATACAGAGATCTTTGTAGGGGGTTTCTTGCAACTGATGCGGATCAAATGTAACGTAAGATCGGACGAAGAATAGTGTAGTTCAGTGATAAACAAAAGTTTACTTAAGAAGCGGATCACAGCCAGTACATAAAAGGAAAGATGATAAATTCGCAAGGAAACTTCCTCTTCACTCAAGATCCTTTATTACTGAATAAATAAGTTTAAATCATGTCGTGCAGCCTGGTCATGCACTTTCTAATGGCCAACGTGTCTCGTTTCTATGGTCTATTCCTGCACGTGAAAAACACTCGACACAAAAATTTCTTTGTTTTGAAAAATGGTCCACAAATTTGCTGTGTAGTGACAAGAGACATTAATATATCCCACGTTGCTGAGATCACAAGTGCATGAGGAAGAACAACCATGGCTATGTGCCGACCTCAAAGCCAATGAACAAGGGTTATATTTAGAAATATGCTGCTGACGAGTATCCGCACCCCAGAATAGATTTTCGAGACCAAAAATAATCAGCAAGAGAATGCGTAATCAGCTTATGAAACAAGTATCATGAGCAGATGGAAAGACTTTTCCTAAACTGGGGAAATAAAGGATGTTGGAAAAACTCGGGACGAAATTCATGGGGCTGCATGAACATTTTGTTGAAAAATAGATTTCAATTTACATTAAAAAATTATATGATTTGTCGAACTTTTCCAAAACATGTCTAACCGTTCTGGAAGAAATTTGTTCACAAAGGAGCGCACACCGAAAAATCATCAATTTTGATGATCGTGTACCTATCTGTAGTACTGTAACCAACGCTGTTTAACTGTGATGCGTTTCTAAAGCGTTTTAGGATAACAGGGGTAAAAATTTTTTACGACCTCGTCATTTTCTCTTATTCCCAACGTTCAAAAACACTCGTGATACGCAACCACGTATCATATTTCTTCGTAAAGGAAGAACAATAATATAATCTTAGCTGTTTAGTAACTTAGAAATAGAATACTCTGAGAAAGTGGCTCCGTATCTAGCAGTCATATATAGACGCTGGTTCAATGAAAGATCCTTACGTAAGAACAGGAAAGTTTGCACAGGTCATACCAATACGAAAGAAAGTAAACAGAAGTAATCAGAAGCATTACCGATCCATATCACAGAGGTCGAATCGCTGTAGGATTTAGGAACATTTATTGTATTCGAATATTTTTAATGAACTCGAAGGGAACGGTCAATTGACACGGAGAAAATATCGTCCTTGTGAAATGAATATTCATTCACACAAAGTAATGAGTCTCATCGACAAGAGATGCGATGTATGACCCAAAGGCAATAAAATAAATAATGTGAGATTTTTAGTATTAATTCTTCGAGAGTACACATTACACAGGTAAAAGCAGAAGTATGACATGAATCTGTAGACTTTTTAGATTAATGATTATATTACCTTCTTGCTGTGGCGAATGAAAACGATTACCTGAAATTTCACCTTCTGGTGAAAGTCAGACGCTTAAGTTGCGTTGGGGAGCGGAGAAACTTGCTGACGCAGAACCGTGTAAATATTAAATAGCAGTGCCAGAAAGGATTTGCATGACAGCAATAATGATAATCGGACTTAGTAAAAAAGGAAATTAGACTGCAGATTTTACTTCTCAAAGTACATTCGATAGCGCGCTGAAGCCGCAGGCTTATCACATCACCAAACAGCCTGTTTGCAACGTTTTATTTAGCTGGAACATATAATGCAAATATCAAATAATATTAGTTGAAGGAATTGACCAATTTGTCAATAAACTGTTAAACTCATATTACAGACAATAAAACATATAGGACTTTGCAGGACGGCGGTCAAAAAAGTTAGGTCACCACATGAGTACCGGTAGGAAACCGTTAAATTTCGATTACACAGTTACAAACCGGGATATTAATTATGAAAAGCACAGAAGAATGTTGTGGGGAAAGTGAACCAAAGACAGTGTTTTATTGGCTGAACAGAAGATGTAACAGATGTATTAGGCTGCCTTGAGCCTGGTCTCTTCTTTTATGGTAATGGTGGGAGGTGTGGGTTCCTTACCAGATAGGAGTGACAGTGGGCATTGAAAAAGCTAAGACAACGTAACTCGTTTGCGCCACGAACATGATACGCGAACTGACGAAGCAGTCATTGAAACAAAGGCGTCTTTCGTTCCGGTGAGATCTTCGCACGAAATTTCAATCACCAACTGTCTCCTCGGAATCCGAAAATGTTTTGTTGAAGCCCACCTACACTGGAAGATGAGATCATCGTAACAAAATAAGAGAAGTATATGCTCCTTTTTCCCATTCGCTCTTCGAGACTGGAACGGTAGAGAAATAGTCTGAAGGAGATGATCCCTCTGCCAAGCACTTAAGTGTCGATTGTAGATTAGTTGATGTAGATCTATGTTCGATGTTCGTTGAAAGATATTATGGAGGTCAGATAAGGTTAATGACTGTTCCATAATCCACACAGTCATGCACGTAATATAAATGCATTATTTACATTCAATGCGATATCTCGGTATGACTTCATTACCTTTGTGTTAAGCACTCACACACGGTACATCATAATAATAGGGTGTGGTAATGAAATGAACGTTTATTTATCACTACATTCATGCGCATCAAATACAGTGTACGTTACTCGAAGCAGATTTGACCCGATATGACAGCACTGTGTTACGGGAATGAATGTGTCGATGAATAAAGGATCACGATTCCTCATTAAACCTTCATTCATACCTCGCCACGATTGTACCACAGTGAATGTCCTTATTGTACTGTGACAGTGGAAACCGCGAACACTATTTCTGACTCATCCCGCTGCCCCCTCCGGTTTAAAAAACAGACATGTATGATTGTCTGTCTTAGATCAGCAACTTTAATAACCTCTATGCTTTATTTAAGGCGTTGTTATTTATGTGTGCAGGCTCAATAATTCATAATTTAATGGAGTCTCAGGATATTCGTTTTATATGTTCTATTGTGAACTTTACGCATTTAACTTCTGTTTACTTTAATCATTAATGATTACAGTTGGTCTTCGTGTGGTATACCTTTTCTAGCTAGATTTTATCCAAAGGATTTAATTCTTGAGATGATTTGTTTAAGATGGATTAATTGCTTCTCTTTACTTTTTTACTATACGTTTAACTGGCTCTTATTCTTTTCGTTTATGTTATTACCCAATGTTTCTCAACAACGTTACCAACACAAAACAGGCAGCTGACTGTATGACGGCAAGGCTTAATCTACACTGCGGTCAGTACTGGTGCTATATGGATTCAGTGACGTGGCCCGCTCAGAGGTCTAATGAGGCGTCACCGCAAGCAGCAATCCATTAGTGCGAATTCCGATACCGTAACGAACTGGAATGTGGAGCGCTCACCTGCGACGGTAGCGCAGGGGCTACCGACAGCTTTTGATGTTTAGCTTCGGATCACCGCCTGGAGTAGTGGTGCTCTCCTCTGGGTCTACTACACTCCCCGTACAATATCTGGACAACATAGTTCGGATAACGTAGTTTAACCTATCATTTTGGCAGTTTATTTTCACGGTTACAAACGCTTTTCATCTGTCTCTTCCCTGGACTACCATTGTACAGAAGCTTTATGGGGTTCGGAGATCATAATATGTACTTAAATAAAACTCTCACCTTTTTATTTCTATGGTTCTTACGCACTTCAGCATTATTTTACCTTCAAAGGAACTGATTGTAAAAGTAAAATCACACAATGAGAGAAATATGATGATCACCCCCTGGATACACTATGCAGACCAGCCTCCATGGCCGACGCCGCTCATGAATGCTTGCACAATGGCACTCGACCCGGAGGTAAGCCAGTTTTATTCCGGTGGTGGAGAAGATTTTCAATGCTAGTGTTTGACAGGAAAAGGGAGGAGAGTTAGTGGTGTAAGATGCCTCATCGCCACATTGTGCACAATCGTTCTGGTTTAAATTCCAAACGTCTCCGTAGTTTCTACGACGTGTGGCCGGTGACACTGTTAACTGTGATCCGTACGTCGGATCGGGACATTAAGCTTGCCGGGCCCCTTCCGTGCTACTCACGAGGAGTAATTTAAGTGACGGGAGAGGGTTTTACCCTCACCCTTCTCTTATCATCATACAACACAAACATTACACTACTCTACACACAGTGCCCGCCGGGGTAGCCGAGCGATTCTAGACGCTACAGTCTGGAGCCGCACGACCGCTACGGTCGCAGGTTCGAATCCTGTCTCGGGCATGGATGTGTGTGATATCCTTAGGTTGGTTAGGTTTAAGTAGTTCTAAGTTCTATGGGACTGATGACCTCAGAAGTTAAGTCCCATAGTGCTCGGAGCCATTTGAACCATCTACACACAGTACATACATGTAGTATTACAAATATGGTCATGCAGCATATTGTAAAATAAATAAAAAAAACGATACAATATTCCAACAGCAGAACTTGCTCTTACCGAAATGCTGTTGATAAAAGTACAGAATCCCACCTAATCCTATGAAGCACAACGTGCAAACTGTCTTAACAAGTGCCCATTAAATGATGACAGCTCCCCAGATGGCCTTAACGTAGAATAAAAGCATATGAACGCACTTGTGTACATGGATTCACTTAATCATTTATATACATGTACAGGGTGATTATAATTAAAGTTCAACTTTGGAAAAGCTGTAGAAATAACACCACTGGCCAGAATGAAGTCAAATTTCGACGAAATATTATCGGAGAAGGGGGAAAACTTATGGCAGACGAAAGAGAATATTGTGAAAATTGATCACTAAATGGCGCTGTATGTGTCAGAATACGTAAATGAAAACACCTTTCATGCGCAGGACCCATTGAAGTTGGTATAAACACGCCACGAACATGGCTTTTCCTCCTTTCGCGTCTGCGACGTTCGCGCTCTGCTTGTAAAGCTGTATTTCAAGAATGATGACAGTGCACACGTCACTCGGCAGAAGTTCCGGACACTGAACGTTTTGAAAAAGGGCGTTGGTCCAATGACTGTCATGGGTCTGGAGAAAATGATTCGGATATTCGGAAAGACGGGCTCTTTTGGTATGCGTCGTGGTAGAGGGAGGAAACGAATTCATTCGACCTCAGTGGAAACAGTGGCCACAGAAATGCAGGAGGAGACGAATGGTGGTGAGTAAACGTGTAGTGCACGGAGAATTGCCCGAACATAGGAAATAACCGTGACCACGGTGCATAAAATCCTACGAAACATCCTTCCATGCTGTTGTTGTTGTTGTGGTCTTCAGTCCTGAGACTGGTTTGATGCAGCTCTCCATGCTACTCTATCCTGTGCAAGCTTCTTCATCTCCCAGTACCTACTACAACCTACATCCTTCTGAATCTGTTTAGTGTATTCATCTCTTGGTCTCCCTCTACGATTTCTACCCTCCACGCTGCCCTCCAATGCTAAATTGGTGAACCCTTGATGCCTCAGAACATGTTCTACCAACCGATCCCTTCTTCTAGTTAAGTTGTGCCAAAAACTTCTCTTCTCCCCAATTCTATCCAATACCTCGTCATTAGTTATATGATCTACCCATCTAATCTTCAGCATTCTTCTGTAGCACCACATTTCGAAAGCTTCTATTCTCTTCTTGTCCAAACTAGTTATCGTCCATGTTTCACTTCCATACATGGCTACGGTCCATACAAATACTTTCAGAAACGACTTCCTGACACTTAAATCTATACTCGATGTTAACAAATTTCTCTTCTTCAGAAACGCTTTCCTTGCCATTGCCAGTCTACATTTTATATCCTCTTTACTTCGACCATCATCAGTTATTTTCCCCCTCAAATAGCAAAACTCCTTTACTACTTTAAGTGTCTCATTTCCTAATCTAATTCCCTCAGTATCACCCGACTTAATTCGACTACATTCCATTATCTTCGTTTTGCTTTTGTTGATGTTCATCTTATACCCTCCTTTCATGACACTGTCCATTCCGTTCAACTGCTCTTCCAAGTCCTTTGCTGTCTCCGACAGAATTACAATGTCATCGGCGAACCTCAAAGTTTTTACTTCTTCTCCATGGATTTTAATACCTACTCCGAAATTTTCTTTTGTTTCCTTCACTGCTTGGTCAATATACAGATTGAATAACATTGGGGAGAGGCTACAACCCTGTCTCACCCCCTTCCCAACCACTGCTTCCCTTTCATGTCCCTCGACTCTTATAACTGCCATCTGGTTTCTGTACAAATTGTAAATAGCTTTTCGCTCCCTGTATTTTACCCCTGCCACCTTCAGAATTTGAAAGAGAGTGTTCCAGTCAACATTGTCAAAAGCTTCCATGCTATCCATTCAAAATTACCCATCTACACGATTGGCTCCATGTTGACCTACCAGCAAGACAGGCTTTTGCTTTAGAATTTCTTGCTCGCATGGAAGTGGACACTGATTGGCCGTGGAAGATTTTGTGGCCAGACGAAGTCCTCTTCAATCTGACGGGATGCATCAATACACAGAATTTTCGAATTTGGGCAATGAAAAATCCACACGCAAATCAACCAGTACCAATCCATCCTGAAAAGGTCACTGTGTGGTGCAGGTTTACGGAATCGTTTATCATAGGACCATATTTTTTCGAAGAGATAGGTGCTTCCGGCACAGTTACCTGTACCGTCACTGGTAAGCGCTGTAAGTGTCATTTATGGAACCACGTCATTCCAGTTCTCCAACAGCGTGGATGTGTAGGTGGTATCCTTTTTATGCAAGTTTGTGCACCTCTGCACATTGCAAATCTAATTAAGTAGCTGCTGAAGCGAAATTTCGGAAATGTTAAAATTATCAGTCGCCATTTCCCTACAGCCTGGCCGTCCCGATCACCCGATCACCTGAATTCTGGCTATGGGGCTATCTGAAAGATGTTGTGTTCAGTGTTCCGATTGCAAACTTAGCCGCATTGAAGGCGCGCACTGCGCAACACATTCTTCGATCAGCTGTGGAACATCCTGTATCTCGATTTCAACTTGTTGCAGAAAACGGTGGACAGCATATTCAACATGTTTTGCGTCAGCGACACAGAAATTAATTTGATTTTTATTGATTAGTTTTATCCGGTTTTTGGCCTCAGGACAGTTAGAAACTGATGTGATTGGTGTTTCTTATGTAATTTTTGGCCCTAAACAATTAAAAACCGATGTGAGTGGTGCTTTCTGTGCGGTTTTTGGCCTCACAAGGGAACCTCCCCATCGCAACCCCCTCAGATTTAGTTATAAATTGGCACAGTGGATAGGCCTTGAAAAACTGAACACTGATCGATCGAGAAAACAGGAAGAAGTTCTCTGGAACTATGAAAAAATAAGGAAAATATACAAACTGAGTAGTCCATGCGCAAGATAAGCAATATCGAGGACTGTCCGAGCTCAGGAGCGCCGTGGTCCGGTGGTTAGCGTGACGAGCTGCGGAATGAGAGGTTCTTGGTTCGAGTCTTCCCCCGTGTGAAAAGTTTAACTTTTTGTTCTCAGTTTATGTGACAAACTCTTATGTTTTCATCACTTTTTTGGGAGTGATTATCACATCCACAAGAAAACCTAAATCGAGCAAGGTAGAAGAATCATTTTACCCATTCGCCAAGTGTACTAGTTAGGTTGGTCGACAACATATTCCTGTCATGTGACGCACATGCTGTCACCAGTGTCGTATAGAATATATCAGACGTGTTTTTCTATGGAGGAATCGGTTGACCTATGACCTTGCGATCAAATGTTTTCGGCTCCCATTGGAGAGGCATGTCCTTTTGTCAACTAATCGCACGGTTTTGCGGTGTGGTCGCAAAATACAGAGACTAAACTTATTACAGTGAACAGAGACGTCAATGAACGAACGGACGGATGATAACTTTGCGAAAATAAAGAAAGTAAAATTTTCAGTCGAGGGAAGATTTGAACCACAGACTTCTCGTTCCGCAGCTGCTCACGCTAACCACGGGACCACGGCGCTCCTGACCTCCCATTGTCCTTATATTGCTTATCTTGAGCATGAATTACTCAGTTTGTATATTTTGTTTATTTTTTCATAGTTCCACAGAACTTCTTCCTGTTTTCTCGATTGATCTGTGTTCAGTTTTTCAAGGCCTATACACTGTGCCAACTTATAACTAAATCTGAGGGGGGTGCGATTTGTATGTTCCCTTGTCAGAACAATTAAAAACCAATTTTTCCCATACGATGTGCTATGATCTATACGTGGTGGATGGGCTTATGTAACTAACAGTATCATAATTGTACACCCATGTACACTGAGTAGTAGAGTTTGTTTAACGTCAAACGTACAACTTAGACTTCGTTGTATGATTCATTTGACATTTGGAGTCGATCACTATTAAATTATGATGCTTGCAGCTCCATCTATTGCAACATTTTATAACTATTTGTTTTTCTTCTGCCGTACGTTAGACCCCTTCTACGATAATATTCCGTTGCAATTTGACGTCATTCTGACCAAAGGTGTTATTTATACAGCGGTTTGAAAGTTTAACTTTAATTATAATCACCCTGTACAAAGAAGAAGAAACGCAGAATGGAGAAGTTTTGTGCAGTGGTGTGCAACACGTAGTTATACCACAAACGTAATGACACCATATAAACAAATGTATTGAGATAAAAAACTAAACAATACGTCATACAGAGTGCACAGTCACTAATCACGACTATTGCTACTATGATGCGTACTAATCTATTGCTTTGTATGTTACCTACTTATCTTGGCCACAGAAATATACAATACATATGAGTAGCTAAAAATACATAGTATATATACTAATGGAACATATACTAAAACAGCGCCAGTACTATATTATAGGTATCCAGCAAAATTATGTGTTCCTACATTATGTCAGTTAACATCATTATGCATGAATATTTTTATAATTTGCATAATGAAAGAAGTTCTACAAGTACAGAGAGGTTTGTTTGCTACTTTAGTTTATGGAACGATAATGTTTGCTATATATAAGCCACTTAGAAAGGAATAACCTTAGTAAGAAAGTGGGAACGTAATATAACGTCAATATACCTTATAAGTACAAATTCTGTAATGCAAGGCAGTATCGAAAGATATATGACACGATAATAATTAAATGTTTGCGAGAATACAGCCAGATGTACATCATAAAAACTCTGAAAAAATTTTCTTCTCACGTTAAGTCTTTTCACATCCTCTCCCACGAATCTTTTTATCATCTCTATGCTGACCACAGCCATAGGAATACTGAAAGCTTTTTTATTCACTAGAGTTTATGCTACCTCAATGTTTTTTGCACATAACTGTAAGCAACCCGACAGCGAAGAGGTTCCAAACGTAATTTTCAGCATAAATAAAATTTCAGTTTTTCTTGCCAGCAAAATAACCACACGAAGTATATACCACCATCAGAAGGGCCAGTGTCCTCTGACCCAAATTACGTGTAAATGTACTTAACATCATGGCAATGACCTGAATCAAAATATTTAGTCCAGCAGGTAAGTATATCTGAAGAACATGCCATATATGGTTAAAACATTGTTTACTCCCTTCCTTAACTGCAGCAGATCGAAAACTCATTTTCTCACAAAGACCTGAACAGGTAGAACGGCAGTTCAATGATCAAGTTCTCATATATACAGTATATAAGACATCTTCATAAAACGATTAACCATCCTGTTAGTAAAGGGACCATTATACATCAAAGTAACCACTTCTTACCATTCTCGGTTTTCTAGCACTTAGTCATATGTCCAACAGTGTGTTACTTCGCCTTTTCTTCTGTACTTGCTCGTCGATATTACATTCAGGAGATACAGAGCAACGTCAGCTGCTCGCACTTGCTATGAGAATCTCCAGCTAAAAGGCAGCTTGCTAAGATGGAGAAACTTCTCTCCTTCACTACGCTAATGTCACTGCTTCCCTCGTCCTCTATTCTACGCTGCAGAAATCAAAACGATCTCTCCAAATCCACTCCACTCAGTTTGCCTGCTGGTGTAACCAATGGCTTCTTAATATCAGCCCCTCCAAAACCCGCCGGCCGTTGTGACCGAGCGGTTCTAGGCGCTTCAGTCTGGAACCGCGCGACCATTACAGTCGCAGGTTCGAATCCTGCCTCGGGCATGGATGTGTATGATGTCCTTAGGTTAGTTAAGTTTAAGTAGTTCTAAGTTCTATGGGACTGATGACCTCAGATGTTAAGTGCCATAGTGCTCAGAGCCATTCGAATCCTTTGAATCCTCCAAAACCCAGGCAATAAAAATAAAATGCACACCCGCACCTTTCATATCCATGACTTTCATCTCGCCAGTTACGACAGTCTCACCATCTAACTAACACAATGAAATGCGTTATGCTAACCTTCGACCTAAAACTAACATGGAAACCTCACCTACTAACCATCCAACAGAAAGCCCACAATAGACTAAGGCTACTAACCGGACGAACATGGGGACTACATCCTTCTACTGTCCTCCACACGTAAAATCCCCGATCTGCCTCATCCTTTGCAGTGCAAATGTTGCATTGATCTACCTTCCAAGTCCTATAAGTCGCTCCAAATCCTCAAAAGCCACGCTGTCCACCTCACGTTCTGCATCTGCTTACTTTCCCTCACGAGAATCCTATACCAAGTCAGTAACTACCTATCTCTTCTCGCTCATATTGAATACCTCCGAATAACCTACTACATCCGAGCTTAAGACCAACAATCCTACTGTGTCACCTCACCTTTCCAATCCAAGTGTGCTGCTGCACCTCTTCCTACACAGCCCACCAACCCTACACCTGCATATCTGTGACACTCTCTACCACTACAATTTCAATCGTTTCCCTCTCATGACCATGAGCTCCTTCCCGACATACACCCATCCTACCTTAGCCTCCCTGCCCCCTTCCTCTCCCCAAACTGCACCTCCTCTCTTCCTTGTGGCCTCCCACTCCCTTTGTCTCTTAACTCTACAGATACCAAAACCAGCTATCCTTCTCTCCCAGTCCTTCACAACAATTCCTGTCAAATCGCCACTTCTTAACAGTTCTCATTCCTCATTACCACCACTCTCCATTCTCACTATTTACCCACCCTTCCTTTCTTCTACAATCTACCGTCGCAGTGCAAGTCCTTTCCCACTAAAAGTGTACAGTGCTCCATTCTTAATGGTTAGTGCATCTTCTCTCATGTTCATTGTTTCTTTTACAAGTTTTTTTTTTCGACGTCTCAGTATTCTTTAAGTGTTTCTCAAGTAGTTTTAACTGTGCTGTCAGTCCACATTTTAATCACAGTCTTTAGAAAGGTCGTCGAGACAGCATTACATTACTTACAATTCCAATTAACTTCGCCTTTTAAAATAATTTTAATTCGTAGTACATATGTCTGCTTGCTTTGTTTTTCTTTTACTGTCTACATTAGAGACATTTTGTTGTTGAGCGGGTTGTTTGCACCACTGCCGACCCACTGCCCTGCCCACAGGGCGTGATGGGGGGGGGGGGGGGATGAAATAACAATAATGAAGAAAACTAAAAGCACTCTGAACGAAAATTGTAATAATAAATCCAACTGTCCTTACTGTAAGCAACATCATTTTCGCCAACAGAGCCCAAATGCAACAATTGCTACCAGTCTGATCCTACGTACTCCCGCAAGTCAAATCCAAACCTCCTCCACAAAATCTTGAATTTACCCGTCCCATAGCACAGGTGATACAACATTCCATACGAACAACGACCTCAACCCTCCTTCCAGCATATAAGATACCATCTGCTCTGTGAGCTTATTCCAGCCATTCACCCTTCAGCAAATACCCCTTGCAACTGCAGCATCTTCCATGTTAAATCATTAGTCAGTTACTCCTAAAATCAAACACAATCAATTTTTTATCGCCTCGAAACACTTGTTTAAACTTAATCCTCAAACACTTCCCTAGTTGACTGAAAGTATCACAGCAGGCATACAACCTTGTATACACCAAAATATCTGTTGCCTCTGCTTCAATAAACAGATTCGTATTTGAACCCTCAGGCTATGCAAAATCCATACCCTCCGCATCGAAACCTTCCACCAGCCCAATAATTCTGTACTCCAGCTACGCTCTACAACACACTGATAATGCCACTCATATTGCCCATCGCAGATTAACCACTGCCCGTCTCTGAAATATCCCTTCTACTCCCCAGCATCTCCTAAATGATCCAACTGGGAACCGCATTATCACCATCTTTCCCCTGAAGCCACAATAATCATGGCGTGCTATCAACATGTGCCCTAATCATTCCATCCCTTATGACTTCCTAAGCCATGTAGACCGATCCTTTGGCACACACGTAACGGCCCGATCGTAACCCACACTCCCTCACATATACCTCAAAGCAGCGGTGGCGTTAGTTCATCAGCATTCTCAATGACAACGATACCCACATCCCTACTCACACCCATCCTGACACAAATACTTCCCTCTACGCCATAACTGTTTCCCCCAACCTCTTGAGGGGCACCGAAGCTTGTCCTAGATTCTACTGGAAGTAATCACCTACCTGTTATTCTCCTGATCTCACATCGTGTGTCAAACCCACCACAGCCCATGAGTAGGCATCCACTGCGACAAATCTGTGATGAATCCATTCAGGCTGAAATGCTTACCGTGGCTAGATCCATATCCGAATCGAAAGCCATGACTCCAGCCTTCATAATCCTGACAACATGCAATAAGTGGCTGATTTTCTACAACACACCATCTAAGATGTAATTTACAATAATATCTCACTCTGAACTGTCTATTATGACTGTTCAATTCCCCCTCCACGTCATCTCGGCCTGTTTCAAGAATGCAGTTGGGTCTACAGAAAATTCGTTTGTAGTCCCCAAAGGGACACGCTTACATGCCACCGAAAGCTCCAGTGGCATATTCGCAGTTACATCTAAGGCTTGACGACGTGGGGGCAAGCTCACAAAATAAACTAAGCCCCCATAATCTTTACATGGTACTGAAAAGTATTCCGTAGGCTCTTCAGAAACAACCCCATTCAGACGTATCCTATGCTACATAACAACAGAACCCTCCCCCCCCCCTCCCGTCTCCACCCACCACTGGCAATAGCACCAATGCCAACCGCTTTAAGTCCTGCCTAAAAGACACATTCATCATGTCACATGATCTCAACTTTTGTTACTCTACCTATGTGGGTGAACGTACGAACATACCTACCCAACCTCAAGTATCCAATTTACAGCTACACACTACGCCACAAGCAGGACTAAACATGCGAATAACAGCTGGAGACATGACACAAACAATCGCCAAAAAGCAAAACACTCTCATTCTTTACAATGCCTTCCTCTACCCAAAGCAAGGAAAACGTCCTAAATCGTTCTTACAGAAACGTGATAAATCGGCCTCACAGACGTCATCCTATCGACCTAGCACCCTCACATCAGCAAAATCCTTGAAAATATCTTTAGCCAACGAATATGTCTTCACCCTGCAAAGCAGCTTACCTGCCTTTGCAGATAAGCAGATATCGACTACATTTGACTCCTTTCATATCCAAAAATCCTTTGATCGGGTACGGCGTTCTGGTATTTTCTTCAAGCTACAAACCTATGCCTTGACAGTTAACTATGCCGCATTATAGCACTCTTCCTGCGCCACTGTCCTACACATGACACAATCGACCACACCTGCTATCGCATATTTCATCTCACAGTAAATGTGCCTCAATGCTCCGACCTACATCCATTATTTCGCATCCTTTACGCTGTCAACAGCTCCTAACCACTACCCCAAACATGCCTCCTGCAATATGCTGATGAAATGCCAACCTAGTCACACACCAAACCCTTCAACACTCCCATGCCTCCCTCCAGCACTCTTAAAACTCCTGGTAAAATGGATCAATAAGTGGAAATTTCAAGAGATCCACAGAAAAGTCAAGCCACCATCTTTGGTCCCACAGCTAGGAGTTTCCGTCGTCTAGATTTCCGTCTTTCCATCAGCCACCAAGAAATTCTGCCGACTGACATAAACAACTTCATTCATTCCGTATATAATGTCATTGCAGCAGATGCGAGTGATTCCTAACACAAACATTAAAATATCTGTGGTTAATTTTTATTTGTGTAGAGGTGTTAGTTTCTCATCCATCTTCAGAGAAAATTCCGTTAAAAAGTGAAGTAGGGCATAAGAATATGAACGATATTTGAAACAAATGTCCATACCCTTACAGAAGATAGTACATTTGTAAACTAGAAAAAAAGATCCTGTAGATGGATAAATTTGCATGGTAGACCTTCAGATTACTTCTGTAACGTTTCTCTCTAGGACAGCGCACGGGAAAAACTAACACTTATATCCTTTTGTGCGAGCTCTGATTTCTGTTATGCTACTACGGGGATCATTCTCCTTAAGTAAATGGGCGTCAAAAAATACTTTCGCATTCAGAGGAGAAATTTGGTGTTAGAAATTTCATGAAAAAAACTCTCGCCGGAACGAAAAACAAACTTTTTATAATGACTGCCATCCCATCTCGTGTATCATATCCGTGTTACTCTCCCATACATCGCGATACTACGAGCAGCATTTCTTTCCACTTTTTCAGTGTCCTCCGGCAATGTTGTCTGGTAACGACAACATGCAGCCCAGCTAACTCCAGAAGAGGACAACCTAGCCTACTGGAGGCCCTCTTTTCAGTAGACCTGTTCTATATTCCAAGCATTCTGGCAATGAAACACAGACTTAGGTTGTCTTTCCCCAAGTTTTTTTGTACACTCGTTCAAATGAAGCCATTCGTAAGTGTAATCCATACTGTTTTATACAACTGATAACATTTAGATTTTTGTGATTCACCATGTAACGTGTGATTGAAGTCACCCTATTTTTATTATTTAGAGTCAGTTTCGCAACATACAGACATCTAGCCTAAATAATTTTGCAGTGGGTTTTGATCGTGTGATTACTAAAAGAAAAAAAGACATCATCATGTGCAAATCCTCTAAGAGGTCTGCTCAGATTGTCTCCAAAATCGTTTATACTGATTAGAAACAGCACAGTTCTTATAGAATTTGTCGAGGACTTATTGAGATGTGAGCAGTTAATGTGCTCAGTGTAGTTACCAGCCATTTATAAGCATACTTCATCCCATTCTCCTAATAGAGAGACCACCTCACACTAACACACCTGACATCCCTAGGAACTGGTAGCATACATTAGACATTCTTCATGTATCACATGAGCCCCATCGACGTACGAGGAATAGACGAGGGCTTTTAAATGTCTCCAAAGTCAAAATCTGAGGAATTAAGGAAAACTCAATAGGGAAGCTACGCAACTGAACTACCTCATCCAGTGTTATAAACTTTTCCTTTTCCATGAATCCACGAAATGAAGGGTAAGTAAGTGTCTCTCCACTTAGTTACATGAAACAAAACTCTATAAAAATACATACGAAAGAAATTTCTTGCTAGATTTGGGCCAATTTAGTCCTGTCGAGTGTGCCAATAGTACGTACCGGTTTCGTCTACGTCTTTATACTGCTAACAACTGTGAAGATGGCGATGAAGGCACACTGAGGTGACAAAAGTACATATACGGAGGGCGGTAGTATCGCGTACACGTGGTATAAAAGGGCAGTATATAGGTAGAACTGTTATTTGTACTCAGGTAATTTATGTTAAATGGTGTCCGATGACGGAAATTAACACATTTGAAAGTGGAATAGTAGTTGGAGTTATACGCGTGGGATATTCCACTTCGGAAATCATTAGGGAATTCAATATTCCGAGAACCATGATGTCAAGAGTGTGCTGAGAATACGAAATTTCAGGCATTGCTTCTCACCACGCACAAAGCAGTGGCCGATGGCCTTCACTTAACGGTAGAGAGCAGCGGCATTTGTATAGAGTTGTCAGTGCTAACAGACGAGCAACACTGCGCTGGGAAAGTACGGCTAAATTTGGCGTTATTGTTCTATGGCAGCAAACGACTGACGCGAGTGCCTGTGCTAACAGCACGACATCACCTGCAGTGCCTCTTCTGTACTCGTGACCATAGCATTTAGGCCCTAGACTATTGGAAACCCAAGGCTTGGTCAGATGAGTCTCAATTTCAGTTGGTATGAGCTGATGGTAAGGCTCTAGTGTGGCGCAGTGTTGACCCATGTTGTTAACAAGGTGCTGTGCAAGCTTGTGGTGGCTCCATAACGCGGGCTGCGTATACGTCGAATGGACTGGGTCCTCTTGTCCGACTAAATCGGTCATTGAATGTTCGGCTACTTGGAGAGCATCTGCAGCCATTAATGGACTTCATGCCCCAAACACTACCGGAATATTTACGTCACCAAGCCGCAACTGTTCGCGATTAGTTCGAGTACATGATCTGGCCACCCTTCGAACATTTATGGGGCATGATCGAGGGGAGAGTTCGTGCACAAAATTCTGCACCTGCAACACTTTCGCTATTATGGACGGCTACAGAGGTAGCATGGCTAAATATTTGTGCTGCGGACTTCCAACGAAATTTTGAGTCCATGCTAGGCAAATGGAGGTCCAGCACGATATTGGCACGTATCCCATGATATTTGTCGCCTCCGTATATATTCATTGTTCATTTTATAATAGCTGGCTTCCTATCTGTACTTATTTCTCTGTTAATAGTGCTAATATACGGACAAGCCGAGAGCACAAAAACGCTACGTAGGCACACAATGAAGGCTTTCACGACCGGATGGTACTGTTGTTGATAATTCTTCCGGGTTATATGGCCGTGGTCCATGGAATTCTTCAATTCCTAACGTTTCGTCCAGTACTACGTTGGACATCTTCAGAGGTATGGCGGGTCCTGCTGAGTCCTGTCGACTGAGTCACGAAATATGCTATTCAATACCGCTTGAACCTCACGCGAACTTCTGTTATGCAGTGAAACATCTTGTGGTAACATCGGTAGAACATTACGTAGGAAATCAGCATACATTGCACCATTTAGATTGCCATCGACAAAACGAGGGCCAATTATCCTTCCTCCCATAATGCCCCACCATACATTAACCCGCCAAGACCGCTGATGTTCCACTTGTCGCTGCCATCGTGTACTTTCCGTTGCCGAATAGTTCAAATTATGCCGGTTTACGTTACCACTGTTTGTGAATGACGCTTCCTCGCTAAATAGAACGCGTGCAAAAAATCTGTCATCGTCCCGTAATTTCTCTTGTGCCCAGTGGCAGAACTGTACACGACGTTCAAAGTCGTCACCATGCAATTCCTGGTGCATAGAAATATGATACTGGTACAATCGATGTTGATGTAGCATTCTCAACACCGACGTTTCTGAGATTCCCGATTCTCGCGCAATTTGTCTGCTACTGATGTGTGGATTAGCCGCGACAGCAGCCAAAACACCTACTTGGGCATCATCATTTGTTGCAGGTCGTGGTTGATATTCCACATGTGGCTGAACACTTCCGTTTCCTTAAATAACGTAACTATCCGGCGAACGGTCGGGACACTTGGATGATGTCGTCCAGGATACCGAACAGCATACATAGCATACGCCCGTTGGGCATTTTGATCACAATAGCCATACATCAACACGATATCGACCTTTTCCGCAATTGGTAAACGGTCCATTTTAACACGGTCAATGTAACAGGAAGAAAATACCTTCTGCACTGGCGGAATGTTACGTGATACCACGTACTTATACGTTTGTGACTATTACAGCGCCATCTATCACAAACCGAAATAAGTGGTCCAACTAAAACATCCACATTTCTTTACGTACTACACGAATATGTAATGAAAAGTGGGGGGTTCCTATTCTAAAAAACGCAGTTGATATTCGTTTGACCTATGGGAGCGCCATCTAGCGGGCCAACCATAGCGCTATCTGGTTTCCCCGTTCAAGCGAGACAGGTTTCGTTTTTGTAGTTTCTTCGTTTGATGTTTATTTCGTGAGATATTTTGCCCGGTCACTATCAATGGACCACCCTGTATTAGCAGACTACGATAGTCACAGACAGCGTGCGTCGTGACCTTGCTACAAAGTCTCCCTGTCCTGTTACCAGCACCGAGGTAGGATTCGAAGTGGCGTGTAGATAATTTCACAGATAGTGTCAGCGTAACGATATGTAATCTGCCGGCAGGTGTTATTCACAATGACCACGGTCGGGAGGCCATTTTCTTCAGCGGGTCCGAAACGAGAAAGCGCAGAGGCCCGCGATAGCACGCGAGCTCCGAATGGAGCACATGGGGACGCATATCGCTTTAGGGGGGATCGTATTTTCCGCCGCTCACACGCGATGTGCCCACATTTAAGCATGCCGCGGGGCCATAACTATGCCAGTTATGGATTTTATGCGATGTGTACAAATAGTAAACCACATCGCTTCGCATATATCGCTGGAAGTGATCAGTTGCCGTACACTCCGGCGGCCGGTGCGGTTTAGATTGTTACTGCAAATGTGAATTAACATTACAACAACGCAAAAATAGGACGCATCGTATGGTTCACACAAGAGCTGCTGGGGCAAGATGGTACATTCCAGTCTTCCATCCTAGTCATCAGTTCCTTCCTAGTCATCAGTTCCTGGTAGCGCAATGTACGATAGAACAGTGTGATGTGTCAAGCCTGAGTAAAGCACAAATCCATTTGAGCTAACAAATTCTTGCGTTTGCACTTGATGAAACTTACAGATTTATGATTCTGAAACTAGAGAAATAATGAAACAATTTTGTAATCCCAGTAGCACACATGCTCTTGGGTAAAAGTCTGATATTTGCTTATCCTTCACTATTAATTGTGTCTACAACATTTGTTTACAGGACGTGAATAATTCGTTTCTTCGGAACACTTATTTTTTCGTGTAAAGTGAGCTGTTAAATGAATGCACTGGACAATATATAAAAAATACTGTATGGCCTTAAAACTATTCCTAATCACTATTGGCTCCGAGAATACTACATATGAATCAGATAAAACAGCAGGTTGGGTTTAGTAGTTCGACACAGGACCGTGTCGACTGGCACCTAGTGAACTAAACTATACAACGGAACAGTGAATATTAAGCAACACTTCTTCCAGGACTCGGAGTTTTTGGAAAGGTTTTGAACAATTCTAGTAAGACCTGTACTATCATACCCTGGGAAAGAAAGCAATAATTCAAACGTTGTATGTATACTGAAGAATATATAGGGAGATAAATAGTTCAATATTTTATCTTTGAAGGCAGCAAATTGTTTGTCTGGGTACAGATGGATGTTATGTTGGCAGAATGTGAATTTAACGTAGTTGTTCAGACCAGTGCGCACTTTCCCGAATGCACAACTGAGTGCTGTCCCACAAAAAGATAATAAATATATTTACTATGCCGAATGTGCGGGCCGTTGCTGAGGCCCATGGTCCCACCACCCTCTTTCATGAAATCAGTTCTTGGACTACATCAGCCGCGGAATGTGCTGGGCGGTCACCGTGCTGCAGACACATTTTTGTAAAGCTCCTACCTTGCCAACCACAAAAGCTCGAACGGTGTCAGCTGTCAGCGGACGTGAGAAGTAATGTCTCCATGCCACACATTTATAGACCACGTCCTTTGATCGACATGACGTTCCCAAGTGAAATTGTCACTCCGAAACCACAGTCAAATCCAAATTCGAAGGCAGAGTTGTCAGCGAAGTTCAGCACTTAGTACTGAATGTACGATTATTTCTGACACCGAAGTCCATACAGAATCGAACTCAAATCTGGACGAAGAGTGTAACTACTTAAACAAATACTAAATATTCAAGAAAAAACAAAGAATACATACATAAGAAATTTCGAGGACTTCCAGCAATGATAAATACTTAATAAGGGCGCGTTATTCGGTTCGAACTGGGAAAACGCAGTACGTCAGCCCCTGATACTAACAGTTATGCCACTTTGCATTCAGTGCGGCCCGCCACATTGCTCCCTCTCCTGGAGAACCTGCCATGCGCTGTTTCAGAAGCTCCCTTTGGAGATGAATGCAGCACCATGGATCTAGATATTGTTAATGGTCCTCTTTATATCGGCGCTGGGGGATCCTCACTATGACAAGCAGCGAAAGCAGCCCCTCCTGTCGAAGTTTCGCTACGTAGGGTAATTCTCAGCCGCCTTGCACCCCCATCGTCGACTACGATCTGCGCCTTCCAACTGCAGTAGGGCTTTATACGGAGGACAGGACTACGTCTGTGCGCTTCAGCCTTCTTGGTAAAGGGTCAAATAATACGATACGGTCAAAGCAGCGCTTTAGTAACGTATGTCGGAGATATATCTGCCAACGTTCTGTGATTGCATTAGTCCATTGAAGGTAGGCAGTTGTCATCCCGTGTGTGATGCTGCATCGTGAAATTACTCGGTTACTTGTAACAACTGGAAAACTTTTCCATGACCCCTGATCATCTCATGGGTCGCTCCGTGCTTCAAAATGATGTCATCTACAAGGAACTTTGCAATTTCCGGAGGTTCGGCAGTCGGAACAGCTATGGTGACAGTATTGCGGTTCAGGGAGTCAACGCAGACTTCGAGTCCCGTTTGTCGATCTCAGGTCCCTCCGGAAGAAGTCCATTCCCACTTGGTAGAAAGGCGCTGCTGAAAGCGGGGCACGATAAGGTACCCGGTATCGATTCAGATACACAGGTCACTTATCACCACTCAGAATATTATGATATTTTATGAGTGTGACTGGCATTAGCCCACCAGGACTGAACAAGTTCTCGAACTCTAGCACCTGTTTCTCTATGTTTATCATATTTTCACCTTCCAAATGCTCAACTGCTGCACGTATAGCAGCTTTACTTGCAGTTTGCTTGTGGCTCCATGGAACTCAGTCGGACACCGGCCTGGCTGGGGGATACTATTGCCAATGACGCAGTCTCTGAAGATTCTCTTGTCATGGGGGCCAAACCAAACTGCATAAACAGTTGTTAAGACTCAGTTCATGTGTTAACTTTCCTTTAATTTACGTCTATGGTCACAAACTTTTGGTTAACAGATTATCCGTTTCGGTCTTTAATGACCATTATCCGATCTGTTTACCCGTTTCGGTTTTTAATGACCATCATCCGATCTACTTCATAAAAACAAAGTCTAATGTACCGCAGCCATAGTGGCATCGTCAAATGTTAAATGCGGAATCAGCACCAGCATCGTCAAATTCATATAAATAACATCACATGCACGAGTCATGTGCAATACCAGTTCACGTGATTAGTGCCGCACGCCAGAGTAAAAGTACTTTGGGAGAGGGCAGGTACACAACGACCGACCAATACACGTGAGGTAGAGCTGTATAAGGACAATGGCGTATGAGATGCATATCTTTTATATACAGACGTGTTGCATGCGTACAAAAAGTAGTTGCTGAATATGTTGCGCCACAGAAAAATATAGGTCCATTTAATATAACTGCTTGGGGTGTTCCATGTGGATGACTTTCACACCAGCGAAGTGAATTTGGCAAAATGGTTGTTATATGCCAATTTTAGACAGCTCAAGTGTGGGCCTGTGTATCACAAACGATATAGAGTACCTCAAATTTCTCTTGTCCAAGAGGTCTAAATTCACACCGTATATGTGAGCCTCTCTGTCTAACAACAACTTACGATGTCTAAAAGATTATTACACCAATTGAGCAACCCTCTGTCTTTGCAAACTTCTCCGTAGCATTGAAATTTACTGGGAGCATCGTCGGCGGGTTTGAAGGTCCTTTTTTGGCTGTGGCCCGTTGTTCCACGTCTATAACACATTACATCTCCAGAGGCGACACTGTTTTGTTTCATACCCATGTCGCTATGACTGTTTCTTTTAAAGCAATGGCTATGCTGATGAGTTTTCTTCACGCAATCTCCTTCACGTATTGGGTGTACTCCCCCCTTCGAAAGACATCCAATACTCTATGTTCACCTTCCTGAATTACTTCTTTCGTCTCGTCATTCTCTGCCGGCGGATAGGCTGAGCGTTAGCCTTCCGTTCCTTGTCAAGAATACTCTCCACCGATTAGTTTCGTCTCTGCTACACTCTATTCTCTTGTTCACGAAAGAAGCTCAACTCTTCTGTGCTCCTACAGAGTAGCGCGAGCCGTTCCAGAAGTTGCTGAAATGCACATGCATGATAACGGCGTACTGCCGGTTTTCTCTGTTTTTGCTTCCTTCTTTTAATTAAACTACTTTATTTAGAGGGAGTATAATAGTCTAACTCTAAACGTGTTATTTTTGATGTAGGAAAGATACGTGTGTATGGGACATTGAGTCATAATACGTGAAGTCCGGGCCATTTAGTTTAGAACATAAGTCATCGTTGCAAAGCAATTCGTCTTTTGCCAGACTTTTTTTCACTTGTTACTTCTCTCTTCATCTTTTCTCATACTAGCCCGGATCTGTTGAGATGCATGTGTCAATGTAACATTCTTTAAGTGAGAACAGTCACTCTTTTGTGTACAAACTGTGTTTAATACTCTTATGTTGCACCACTGATACCCTTAGTTTGTGATTTACGGATTTTACAGTAGAAATGAGGTTTAGTCTGATGGTATAAGGGCGAATAACTGGTTTGCACGATGTCTGTTTAGCTACCGTTACGGCTATGTTACTGTGATCGCTACGAGTTGTAATAATTATTCAGAATCTGCAGCTACTTGATTTATGAAGTCCGACTTGCTAGTGAGAATATTATTGACGCACTTGAGGTAATGGGAGCTGACGAAGTCGCGAAAATAAGAAACGAAGCCAGTTACTCCAGAAACATTAATTTTTCGAGTAAATGACAGGACTTGCAAAACAGATCATTAGTATCCTCTATACGTAATTCTAATTAAACTCATTCGTGTTTTATTATTGTCTGTGCCTCTTCTTATGCTCGCCAATGTCGCGTTTGTGTGGCGTCAGACCAATCTGTGAGTTGCGAAAGGGTGAAAAGTCCATTTTAAAAACTGAAACGAAATTCATTTAAAACAAATAAAATCAAGGAACAAAAGGCACTAAATAAGGAGAAATTATAACTGAGAAATTTTTCGAAGACACCATTGTTAACTACTACAAATCAAGGTAAGCAATATCTCATTCGTTCCGCCTACGTCTACTTTCCGTGGCTGTAATATTTGTTTATATAATGCTTCTAAATTAAAACAAATAAGCTCTAATTTGAAAACTTTGTAATTATGTATACCGAAATGATTTTACGTTTTATGAAAGAGCTGGAAGGCGTCGAAAATACGTGTGCTTGTAGCTTGACGTAGTTATCTGAAATTGTTTCAAAACGAAAGAAGGTTTGATTAGCTGTGAAGATGCGCTTTGCGCAAATACCATCTTTTAACTGATTATAGCTTAGCTGCATTACGATAAGTAATAGATTCGTCTAGTGCATTGTACGGTGGTACACAGGTAACCCGTCAGCAGTTTAGAGTGATGGCTGCTTCACATACAGAAACTGAGTCCAACCAGATATCAGAAGCAAATTCGGCACTGAAACTTTAAATAAAGCAATAGCAGCGGCCTGTGAAATTACGTCCACAGCTACATACGAGAATACTGCTGAGCCTGTAACTATAGCAAGAGATCCAATTCAGCAACTACACCTGAAACTTTACAATGAAGTGACCTCTATCAAATAAAACATTGATACGATGGAAAACAGTATGTCCAGCATGAAAAAATTTAATCCATTATGAAACAACAAAGGAATAACATGATTCAAAACTGTGATAATATCATACAGAACCAAGATAATATAACTGATGACTTTACTTCTGACGTTCAGAAACAAGTCAATTTGGTTAACAAATACAATAGATAACTAGGTAGGAATACACATTTCCGAACGGAATGAAGATCAATCTGAAAAGTTCACTGAAGCATGCACTAAAGAAAACATTTCCTGGCAGCCCGAGAACTCTTCGCCAGCTGTATACGCCGGGAAAGCATACATTCACATGTATATCCATATTTGTAGTGGTAAGTGAGTAGTTTCACATAAAACTACTTATTAGGACATCTGATTTCTCAGTAAATAAAGGAACGATGTTTTGGCTTTAAAATGCCAGCTGAAGATAACCAGATGAATAAGAAATGTATCTGTATGGTAATATTTCAGACTTATTTCCATGGATAAATAAGTGAATAGGAGGTGCTGTAGAATTCTACGTATGTATAAGTCCCAAATAAGTAAATCTAAATTCTACTTTATCGTTCCGTAAGTACATCGGTTAGAACTTTCATTCCTTGCCTCCTTTGTTGGGGTCGATTTTTGCACTTTTTGGTGCTTGTAATGATTTCGTTCGCCTTCTGGCAAATTTTTGTCGTGACTTTTCAATTAATTAAGGAATGAGTGATGTATTGTCTTACCAAGTACAGTTGACGAGGACAGTATATGTACTAAACTGTGTTCCCGTATGAGCAGCATAGAAGCACGAGATGTATTTTACTCTGATCATTCGAATAATGTCCCCGTACAGAAAAAGAAATTTGTTAATGTATGAAATTTGGTAATAGAATGTAAAAGCATCGGATGAACTCTTGGCTAGGTAGTAGTCAACTACTCGTGAGTGGTGCCTAAACACGTAGAAACTGTTCTGTAAGTAAGGCGAGGAGGAGAGAATATATCTGATTGATTCAGTCTTCGCAACTAATTCTGTTATATGCATCTAAGACTGTGTGTGATGGATTAAAAGTGAACCGGTGATATGTGGCGATGCGAAGTAATTGTGTCGCGCTCTGAATAAATTTTGTGAATATGAAACTACATTTCACTTAGCAGTGGAGCGACGTTGCATGTATGTTTACGCCAGTCAGTAGGGCAGGATGGAGCAGCTGAAATAGTCGACTACCTGGTGTGGTGATTTAAAACTCAATTGTTGTCGGTGTTCTGATTCACACGCATTATATACTTAATGTCCAATGAACAAGAAAAAGGGTGTTTTAAAATGACATAACGATGCATAAAGAGACTGTAGGCTACATCTGTGATAGTTATCGTAATGAAAATGAGCTAAGAACTATCTACAGTATTTCGTAAACAAACTGTGGTAAAGTTAGATTGTCATATAGCCATTCAAGAATACAGCAGCCTCAAATTTATACCCACGAGAATTCCGTATAAATAAATTCTGATGCAAGTAAAAACGATTATTATCGGATAAGGAGAAAACAAATAACTCTGCCCTAAAATAAATATTTCGTATTGCACACGCAGGTATCTCGTGCGCAGCTATTCTAATACGTGCCAATTTTTTTCATGTAATCTACCGAATGTGGAAATCGTCAAAATCTCTTGGAATACTGTCCTGAACTTTTTCGAGGTATACTGTCCATTACTTCCGAAAAAACCTTCCTGGATCGTCCTGATTTCCGACGGTTGGTCCTGAGACATCACGCAGTCGCATCTGCTGTTCTACGCACGTGCTCTGTCTTATGAAACGCACGGGCCACCGGCGATATCAAACTGAAGCTCCCATTCAAAATTCATTTGAATGTCATCAGTAATCAATTTTTGTCCCAACTTCTTAAAGGAAAGACTAAAACACAAACAAAGCCGTTTATCTTTTGGTGTTACATGTTGTGTAATTAAATGAATTAAGTGTAGTGTACTACTAGTACTTGTGATAGTTGTGTAATCGATGTTGCTCTTCAAGATATAAGAACTATTACGGAAACTAACAGTTCAGCATAATGAAGAACAGTATATCTACATGTATTTGAACAAAGTGTATGTCTGCCTACAGGCTGAAACTTATTCGAGCTTTTGATTGAATTAATATAATAAATATCTATCGGTTCGGGACATTTATTATTAGTGAGAGTTTCTTGTGTTTGATTTAGTCAAGTACATAGTATTTTTGCTTGACTAAATCAAAGAGGGCTGTATGACAATATATTAGTTATTTTCCCCATTTTTGTGTCTTATTAAACTGTTTTTAGAGCCTATAAATATCTTACGAACGACGAAGAAAAAACACATGTATGTGAAACGTGCAGTCACAATGAGTAAAGTCTGGAGTAATCATTTTGGAAAATAAGACAACGTAGGAAAACAATAGCGTCTTTTGTATGACATACATCACTGGTTACTTCTCTCTTCATCTTTTCTTCTCCAATCTGCAATCTGTTAAGACGGACGTATCAATGGAAGCGTCTTTAAGTGAGAACAATCAAGTCATTTTTGTTTAAACCTAGTGTAAAATTATGATTTTGTGCCACTATACCCCAGGTTATTGACAGGTTTTATAGTGGAGGTGCAGGTGAGTCCGATTGTATGAAGGCGAATACTGACTTGAGCATATTACGCCTATCTCACTGAATTCGGTACAAACTGTAATAATTACCCAGGGCCCGCTAACTTTAGGAATTACGATTTGTTAATGGAAAAGCTATTGTCGCAGTTAATGATATTCAAAGCTGACACGATCGTGAAAATAAGAATCCAAGTGAGTTATTCCCGAAACTTTTAGAATTTTGTACAAATTGAGATTTTCTATTCATCGTCAAATTAGCTCTCCAGTAGAGCTAAAGCATCAGACAAGTCCTCGTGATAAATCACATAAGCCGTTGCTTCAACTACGAAGCTCAATTTGGCCATTCGTAGCAGCTGTTCAACTATCTAGAGGCTACGTCTATGTCATCTGTGAAACCCGTGCTGAAAGTTAAGAAATGTACAGCAGTCAATAGCTAATAATATGTTTATTGCAGATATAGATGTCAACCACTGTGTGGCTATGATCACTGCGGTAACATGCAAGTCAAATATTCATTAACGCTCGGTACACGAGTAGCTCTCACCAAACTGCCCGTGTAAGTATTTCAAACAGTGTGGACTGAAATACTGGCATGGACTGATGAGGTTTTCTTGGCTAACCAGCCGAATAAAGGCTTCGTTCTGCGGAAACATTTCAACAAGTTTCCTACTTGTCATCTTTAGTCGAAGTTGTGGGTTCGTACCCAGTCTGTGTCTTTATAGTCCGTCGATCGCAGGCTTATCTGCCTCGTCTGCACCAGTAGCGCCAATCACGCACCAGCGAAAGGGGTGTCGCAGCCCGTGATGGGGAGAGTCGCAGCCGATGGTGGTGGGGGCTCCACACGTGCTGGCCAGTCCGGGTGAAGTGTCCTGGATAGGTGGGGGCGGGGCTGCACATCCGGAGCCTTCACCGGCTTCGCATCGGAGTGTTCTGGTCGCATTTTTGTTATTGCTGTATCCCATGCAGTGCTAAGTTGGAAACCACTATCTCGGTTGACAAGGATATCATGAACTCGTATCTCCACAGCCTCTTTAAAAATCGAAGCACAGAAGCCGTACGCCCAGGACAGAAACTTTGTTTCTTCGAAACCAAAGATATGGTTTTCGTTGAAACAATTTATCGCCGCTGTAGATTTCTCCGTTTTGCCTAGACGAACGCTCCTTACGTTAGTAAGTGGTGTGCAGTAAGTAAGTAGTTTATCGTTCACTAAGACCAGCATATTCTTGATTTTAGTCGATGACTGGAAGATGGTTTTAACGTTGCTCTTTTCTAATATCCTGGCAATTTTCGCGTTGGGTGGCCACGACTACTCCCAACCACGGGTCGCAACACACCATTTGGAGGCGCACGATTTTTTGCTACCGACGCCGACTAGGCGGAAGAACCTACGGTCCAGTGGATATAAGGACCCAGACAGGACGCGAACCCGATACTTCGCCTGAAGATGACAAGTTGGAAACCTGTTGAAACGTTGCCACGGAACGACACTTTGACTCGGCAAATAACCTGAAAAGACTTAATCATCAAGATTCACCCAGAAATTCTGAATTCGCATACTGAAATGGACTGTTTATTAAGGGCTATTTGTATAGAGAGGCGTTAATGATGATTGCATCCTTATACAATGATCATAGACACACAGTGGCTGGAATCTAGATCAGCAACAAACAGTTTTATAGCGACTGAATGATGTACGTTTCTCAGCTTTAAAGAAAGAAAGTACCGAAGTGTCTTCCACGACATAGCCTCCGCCGGCCGAAACGCCCTTCAATCTCCCAACATAAAATAGGCTTTATTCATTGGTGGTGCATGTTTAGCTTGTACCTTCGGTGAACGAGCTCTATAGTTGCGAGAAGTGGTCATAGTTGTCGCTTCGTCTGTAGGCTTTTACATCCTGTACAAGGAAAGGTAGCTTTCTATTAACCGCAGTTTTACCTATTATCTACCTAGTACCTGTAGCAACCCATTTATGTTTATGAATATCTTCACACGATTAATCCTCCCCCAGTTTAAAATCATATAGTCTGATCCATCGCTGTTGCCAATCAAATATTTTGTCTTCTCAAAGGGAACCTTTACTTTTAGCTGTCGTTAAATGATGATCGGAGGGATTGCTGCGTCAAAAATCAACGGACGCCAGTCACTGAATGGTGGCTTCCATTTTTGTTATCTTCAAACCATACTAAGATATATATCTTCCTAGCTCTGGTTTATGGTCATGAATCGGAGGAAAGACAGACAAGTCGGCACTGAAATAAATAAATGATAAAGTTGAAAATTTGTGTCGGACCGGGACTCTAATTAGGAGTTACCGCTTCTCATGAGCGGTAGCCTTAACCTCTTCGTCATCTGTACACGTCCTCTAACCGACGCAACTTTCAAGCTTATCCCTACATTACTAATGTACTGCACCCATCTATTAAGCTTCTATGCTCACAGCTTTCCCTAATTCCAGCATGAGTTCGAACTTGTGCTTGCTTCTGCACACAAGGGATTATTGGGGCTGTTCAGCACTTAAATATATACATTTCTTTTATTAGTGCGCTATCTTACTTCCGTTTAGATCACCAATAAGAACAAGGTGGTCGCTCTTGTTTATTTTGTTGCAAAAGCGCTAATTCCTTCAGAGTAATTCCTTCTTCAGTTCGGTACAGAAAACCAAGACAATCATCCCACCATTCATATAGTTCATATTATGTAAATTGGTACCACCAACGGAATCTATCTTTGGTTAAACTTTGAATGGATAGTTCACAATTGTTTAATCAGTTTAAAGATAGTATTCTTCAGTAGTACCCAGCAAGAGGCCTAACTAAATCAGTCACATATCAGTACCTATAAGACGGAAAACACGCAATAGTCTGTTGTTAGTTGAAGAATATAGATGCTGCAACAAACCGTATACTTCTTCCGTTAAATGCTAAAGTTGAAAATTCCAAAAGTGATAGAATCATTCTTTTAGATTACTATTAATGACTTGAAGCTCCTAAATTGGTGAGCAATGAAGACAGGCAAGAAGGTTATCAGTGCAGTAGTGAACTTCTCTAGCCCATCACAAGGACCACCACTCTTCACTTGACGCTGCGGTAACAAGGGCTACCCACTGGTCAGTGTACATGCATGCGTCATCGAGGATAACGGATGTAATCCTAAGTAAGAGGATTTTGTGACCTTCTAGAGGAAGCTCTGAAAAAATACCAGCGAAGAGTCTCAAAATTTTGCTGAGCGACCTAAAAGCTCATTTCGGAAGTAGAAGAAAAATACGTATTGATAATACGAAAATATCCTGCGCAGAGGAGAAACAACAAAAATGGAATAGTATTGGCCAAACAATGTGATACATTCGATAATCAAATAATGGCAGCTCTGTAGAAACGCAAAGTAAGTTAATTGAAGACAAGGCATTCGCCTGAAAACGTAAAGGAGAGAACCAAATGTTCCACTTGGCAATATCCAATGAAGAAAATTAAGAATGTTAAAGTACAGAGAATTGCCAAGTGTCATTACCTCATCCAGGTTAAAATGAATTTCGTTCCTTTTAAAAAAAGGCTCAATAAATTAGAAACTACAGTCGAAGAGTAAATATGTGAAGAAGTAATGGTACAGTACAACCAGCAATGGACACTGTCGTCTAAGAACTGGACAGACATTGTCACCATAATACAACAAGCAGCTGACGTTTAAATCTTGAGAGCTCAGAAACGAAAACATGGATGATGTAACGAGATCCGCGACCACGCTCGTGCGCGTAGAACAAATGCCTGGAACAAATGGAATTCCATATAGAGACAGGAAGGATACAGCTCTCTGTATACACAGATGTTTGCGGGACCTCGGCTGTTCACTTTTCGGTCGTCTAAATTTCCAATTGTTATTTTTTTGAGCAACTAGTTTCGGGGATATATTACGCCATGACCGACGTATGGAAAGATTCCCACCTCTGGTCCAGCTAACATGGAATCCAGTATTCAGTGACTGGTATCCACAGATTTTTGGCACAGCGATCCCTCCAATCATCACTTGGCTCTGGTCCAGTCAAAATGGAAGCTGCCATTCAGTGTCTGGTGTCCGTAGATTTTTGACGCAGTGATCCCTCCCATCATCATTTGCTGACAGCTAAAAGTAAGGGTTTCCTTTGAGAAGACAATATATTTGACTTGAAACAGCGATGAATCAGACTACATAATTCTAATCTGGGGGAAGATGAATCGTGTGAAGATATTTAGATGCCTAAGTGAAGTATTTCAGTTCAGCGTCTTAGGACAGGAAGCAGTCTAACTGAAGATCTATAAATATGGCCGAGCCTTTCTCCTGACGATAAGCTTCTATGATAGGAAGTCGACGAGTCCTACAGCAAAGTTAAGACGATACGGCACGACAGTCTAACCAGAAGTATCACTTGATTTGGAGACTTGGGTTATGAATAGACACAGACTGCTCGATAAATTAGTCAAAAGAAAGCGCCGATTATTATGGGAGATTTTAGGCATCACATGGTGTAGTGGTGACATATGTTCGAACGAAAATGTGGAACCGAACAGAAAGACAGAACCAGTAACATAATTAATTAAAAGGGAAAGATTTTTATTGTACTGACACATCTTCAGAATGTCCGACGATAGTCTGACGAAGAAAATTTACAGTTTTTTACGATCAAAGAGAAAAATATTACAACAGTTTGTCGCGTCCCCCCACCACGCAGTTTTTGATTTTATATGCAGTTTATGTTGCATAACATTTTAATTAACTGTATATTCCTTATTGTTGAGAGCACAAAAGATAACATGCAGTTCTCACTATTAGTTTCTGTAGTTGAAAAACTTTAACTTTCTGCACCTCGACCTATTATGTGGGGATACGTACAACACTAAAAGATTTCCTGCTGTGACCGTGTGATCTTTAATTTGCAAATTATTTTCATATAACCCTGAGCTGGCCTGTTAGGAATGGAACACGCTGTCATTACCGTAACTAATTAAGAAATTAAATCTGTCCTTCTCTACTTTCATCTCTCAAATGCACTGAAAATTGCTCTTATTTACCGTACAGAAGTTACAGTATGCTACTACATGTTCGCTAAACATAAAAGCTGCAATGGGTTTTTTAAAATGTGGACACCATTGATTGCCACGACAAACACGAGAGCATCAAACAAAAAGTGAAATTTGATTTTAATATTATTATTAGCCAGAAAAGGTTTCAGCACAACAGTCCTTGATGTCAAACAAGTGTCCGCAGCTCGTGGTCGTGCGGTAGCGTTCTCGCTTCCCACGCCCCGGTTCCCGGGTTCGGTTCTCGGCGGGGTCAGGAATTTTCTCTGCCTCGTGGTGACTGGGTTTTGTGTGAGGTCCTTAGTTTAGTTAGGTTTAAGTAATTCTAAGTTCTAGGGGACTGATGACCATAGGTGTTAAGTCCCATAGTGCTCAGAGCCATTTGAACCATTTTTTGTCACACAAGTAAAGTTTTACCACTCTGATTTAGGTAAATTATTTACGTCACTGAGATTATAAAAGCAATTGCCCATGTCCACCTGAAAATGACATAATAATATCCACAATTCTCCTCTGAGGTCTCTGTATAGCTGAAAGAAATAATTTCAATGTACCATTACCTGCCCGCTTAATTGCGGGAAAACTGCTTTCACTCAATTATAATTTGAATTTGAAGTCGCGGTGCAGCTCTCCTTCTTGAAAAATTATATAAATGCTGAAAACAGTTTAAAATGTGGAATGAAATACTGGGCAAGCTAGCAATAAATTATTACAAGTATTTTAAGAATTTCTTTATTAAAAAATCAACATAAATTCCTAGTACACACCCTTTTTATACATCAGCCTCCAATGGCGTCTTCCTCGAACAAAGAACAAAAGGAAGCTAACCAAGCATTCAAGAGAGCATCACAGGCTCTTAAGACTATAACGTCTACAACAAGACAGAGAGAGTAACATTTAAGCCTCCACTGTATATAATCAATTCAGTACACAAGTAAATATCTTTGTTGAAACTTACTGGCAGATTAAAACTGTGTGCCGGACCGAGACTAGAACTCGGGACCTTTGCTTTTCACGGGCAAGTGCTCTACCATCTGAGCTACCCAAGCACGACTCACGCCCCCTCCTCACAGATTTACTTCCTGCCAGGTTTCACGGAGAGCTTCTGTAAAGTTTGGAAGGTAGGAGACGAGGTACTCGCAGAAGTAAAGCTGTGAGGACGGGGCGAGAGTCGTGCTTGGGTAGCTCAGATGGTTTACAAAAAATGGAAGAGCACTTGCCCGCGAAAAACAAAGGTCCCGAGTTCGAGTCTCGGCCCGGCATACAGTTTTAATCTGCCAGGAAGTTTCGTATCAGCGTACACTCCGCTGCAGAGTGAAAATCTCATTCTGGAATATCTTTGTTCATTTTTTCAGTTATCATTGTCGGCTTCCATTTCTACACTCGCCGACTACAGACGTTATTTGCAAAATATAGATACATAATTATTGCACAAAAACAAAAATGAAAAATGATTATTTTCTTTTTTTACAGAATATGCATAATCGACAACCGGTAATACAGAAATGAAATAATAGTAATAATACAGATAAATGTTTCATTTTTCAGATATATTACACCGATTTTCCTAATTTCTTGCCAGGAGACATTACATGCTACAAGAATATGTAATGATCTGGAAGCAAAGGGTATCCCAGAGGACAAAATCATGGATAGGAATCAATGCAGACAAAGGGTGAAGGTATCGGTGTTTTAAACATGGAGAAGATACAAACGACGTTCTAGAGAAACCAACCAGAGTTCAGAGACACTTTCAGTAACAATACAAATACTTAACCCCCAATAGCCATTCAAATCGCAGTAAAAATTATAACAACTAAAAACTGAAGGATGATGTCGTGTTTCCAAAAGCCGCATAGCTGTACGAAAGTTCTTCATTTCAGCTACAGGTTTCACCTCAGTATAGACTTATCTTCAGATTTATATTGGCTGAAATGGTTCAGATGGCTCTGAGCACTATCGGACTTAACTTCTAAGGTCATAAGTCCCCTAGAACTTAGAACTACTTAACCCTTTCAAGGGAAGTGGTTCGTTTGAAACCACCTACAATTTTCTCATTTCGTGGCAAAAGGACAGTGGCTACAATTGGGGACACCTTTCAGCAGCCTAGTTGGTGTTGCCCTCTAGCGGCTGTCACTGGAACCGATTCAAAATCTGTAAATATTAACAAGTAGTGAGGCGAGTTCGGTGGCCATTTTTGTACGCCGTGCGCGAACGTCTTTGTTCTCAAATTGTGATTATATTCTTCTGTATTAGGTAACTTTTATGCATGTATTCAATGCAGAATACTGTTCTGTTTACATTAATACTATATGTACTGCAATAATAACCAAAATAATGCATTTCTTTCCGTGAATGTTGTGGTGGTTCCATTTGAAACCACTGTTCCTGTAACGGCAGCATTAGTAGGTGTGACGAATTTTTTTTTTCCAGTTTCGAGTGATGTATTCTCACAGACTAAAGGATGAGGAAATTCTGGAGTGCCTTTTCGCAGATATTCCTTCAGATCCAGACTCACAGATTGACACTAGCAGTGACAGTGAAAGTGATGTGCTAGCTGAAGATAGTAATCTGGATTTGCGAATGAAAACACCCGTTTTATCTCAAATTATTTCGGAAAGTGAGAGTGAGGACCATTTTGACAATGACAGTGATGATAGATTCAGCACTAATAACGATTTGCCAATGTCTTCCATGGTGAATTTTTCATGGAGAAAGGACGTTAGTGCAATGAACTTTGCCGCCAATTTTTGAGAGGAACCTGGTGTACGAGGGAAATTTAAAAATGACCGTGAAGGTATGCTATCAGTAGATTTTTTTGTGTCTGTTTTGTGACACTATGTTAGAACACATAGTTTTCCAGTCTAACCTGTACGCAACACAGAAAGGTGGCAATTTCAGGCCTCTTTCTGAAGCAGAGCTAAAGGTATTTTTGGCTATAAAAATTCTAATGGGAATCAAGAAACCTTGTTATTATCGTGATTGCTGGTCATCCCATAAGGAACTTCGAGATGAGCACATTTCCTTACTAATGTCGGTAAAAAGGTTCAGCTCGATATTGACACATATTCACATCAGGGACAACGCTGTTATGCCTTCAAGGGAGAGCAGATATTATGACAAATTATAAAAAATCCGTCCACTAATCGATCAGCTACTGATAACCGTCAACGAATTCTATGCACCTACTAAGGAGCAAGCTATAGATGTATGCATGGTGAAGTTCAAAGGACGAATCGCATTGAAACAATATATGCCCCAAAAGCCAATCAAGAGGGGATACAAAATCTGGGTCAGAGGAGATAAGCTTGGATATATTTCTGCTTGTCAGATATATACTGGAAAAGTTGAAGGCATAGCGGAAAAATCCTTAGGATAGGGAATTGTGAGAGATATGTGTAAAGGCTTGGAAGCGAAGGGATACCACATATACTTTGGTAATTTCTTTACCAGTGTCTCACTTTTACAGAAGCTAAAAGATGAAGGACTTTTTGCCTGTGGAATAATTAGATTACACAGAAAAGGACTTTCTACGCTAAAAACAAAGAGTTTCAAAGAGGAGAGTTTGATTGGTCAGTTCGTTGTGATGGCATTGCCTGCATCAAATGGAAAGACATATGTGTAGTCTACAATTGATTCACCTGTATGTGTTGAAGAAGTCAGCCATGAAGAAAAGGATGGAAAAATCACAAAGGTACCTTGCCCAAAAACGGTGAAATCATATTATGCAAATATGGGATGTGTCGATAAGGCAGATATGATGAACAGTTTTTATGCAATGGACAGGAAATCACGAAGGTGGTGGCTAAGATTATTTTGATATATAGTTGATGTTTCTATTGGAAATGAATTTATTCTGTCTCGATTATGTAATCCAGCAGCGAAGCAAGCGCTAAAGGATTTTCAAAGACGTGTTCCCACAGGCCTGGTAGGCAGTAATGTCTTCAAAGATAGTCCTGGCCATCCCAGTACACCGTCAGAACCATCTGCAAAAAAATTCAAAACTCTTGTTCCCCATGAGAAACGTATATCGGAAGCAAAACATCTGCCAAAGCATGGTACCTCAAGGCGCTGTGTGCACTGCAGCACAAAGAAAGAACCCCAAAGAAGCAGATGGACATGTAGTCACTGCCAGGTAGCCTTATGCTTATCTGCAGACAGGAATTGCTTTTTACTGTACCACCAAAAGTGATGACATTTAGCGGGCAGTGGCTCCATTTGAAACCACCCTGTATGTGTTCAGTTTATGTATATTTCATTTAATTTTTACATTTTTCTGACTCACTGTATGAAAATTAATATAATAAAAACAAGGAAAATTTTAAAATGATTTTTTTTAATGTTTCCCCTGAAAGTGTTAAACCTAAGTAACCTAAGGACATCACACACATCCATGCCAGAAGCAGGATTCGAACCTGCAACCTTAGCGGTCGCACGGTTCCAGATTGTAGCGCCTAGAACCGCTCGGCCACATTGGCCGGCTTTATAATGGTAATATTTCTATAATGCAGATGGATAACTACAGAGTCCCAGATTTCAGGAAGCTACCCACGTTAAGAGTCAAATCACAATGGTGGATTGTCATCGTCTACACCGACGTTAAGCCGGAAGTCGCGAACAGAACACCTTCATACATCTATGCGGCATTTGGAAACACCTCATCATTCTTCGAGTTTTAGTTGTTATAATTTTTATGCTAATTTGAATGGTTATTGAGCGCTGAGAGCCGTTATTATTATTTACAGAGAGAAGAGCTCAAGAGACGAAGCTATCCCTATCAGAAGCCCGAAAGAAGGCCCTGGTGATGGGCTCAAAATATACTGGCAGGACTTCAAGCTGGCCGATGAACAAGACCTAACAATGGAAAACGATAGGGGTCCTAGTTTCGCAAGGTATGGAGGAGAACTTTTGAGGAATTTGGGAGGTGTGAGGTGAGGTGTTGGCGGAGGTAAGACTATGAGGGAGCGCAGTGCTTGGATACCTCGGTCTGTCGAGGACTTGCTGACGGAAGTCAAGGTCCGAGTTTCGAGTCTTGGTTCCGCACGCAATCTCCGTCTACCACGTAGTTTCCAATCAGCACACACTCTGCTGAAAAGTGGAAATTCATTCTTAAAATGATATTGATTGTTAAAACGTACACCGTAGTAGCTAAAATCGAATGTAAAAGAATACTGCTGAACTGACTGTATCACTTTGTTCAATTAATCCACAACAAAACCACCGGAAAAGGGATTGAGAAACAATGACGTCTCCATGTAGCTCCCATTCGCAAGACGGTCATTAGAAAAAAAAGTGTTAGTCTCTGATTTACAGCGGCATCACCTCGCCCGTTTTATGCACTGATATAAAAGGAGCCAGGAGAGCAACAGCGATAAATAAAAACAGGCCGAGTCCGGCTAGCGGGCAGAATGAGTTACGGCTGGCTGTAGCAGAGGGAAAAACTGCCGGCAGACTCCATAACTCACGGCTGGTCCAGCGGCGGTGCGGCCAATCATGCAGAAAGCGAAGTGCGACGGGAAGTGATTGGCGGCAGGGAGGCGCCGTAACGCGGGTAATCGATACCCAGAGGTAGGGGGACGGAGCAGCGCGCCTACCTAAACGACTCCCAACCAGATTAGATACACAAGACAAGGCTGGAGCAGATTTTTCAATTCGCTTCTTCTCATTTTATCAGCATCTACTTTGAGCATCTACATTGAGGGGAAGAACGTAACGTAAGCGCCCTTCCCAGTGCACGAAAATGTGTGGTCTTTTATCATTAAAGAACTTTATATGGTACATTACAACGTGTTACCCTTACGTCCATATACGAACGCCATGAAGAAATACACTGATGCATATAAGCTAATGTAACTTTTACTGTTTCAGAGATACCTGAACCAAGTCTTGCACATGTTGTCATTATGTTATTGTCTAGAATCAGGGACTTTTTAAATTTTGTTGCCAAATAACTTGATCAGGACGTTACTGGCTGCTTTTAGAGTACGTACTATCGCAAAGGGAACATTTTCTTAATGGTTACTTCACCCATCACTTTCAAAATGTGGTACGCTATTATTAGTAACTAGATAAATAAACCTGTGTATCAGTTTTTTAATATCAGTCTCAGAACTCCCGTAACAATTTCTTTTTCAATTTACATGTGTGAGAAATAGAAATTTTCGTTTCACAAGAATTTTAATAAACTCGGCTGTAAAGCCATTTCAAAAATTTTGTGTCACAGAAAATTACGTTTTAGTTTTTACAAAATCTTTCGCAAATTTCACTTTTCTATCTGCAGTGGTTCTGCAGGAAATATTTCTTATCGATTGAAAACTGAAAGTTGTGAGAAATGCAGAAAAAAGTTATTTTATTGGCGTTTATGGCCCTAATGGTTCAAATGGCTCTGAGCACTATGCGACTTAACTTCTGAGGTCTTCAGTCGCCTAGAACGTGGAACTAATTAAGCCTAACTAACCTAAGGACATCACACACATCCATGCCCGAGGCAAGATTCGAACCTGCGACAGTAGCGGTCGCTCGGTTCCAGACTGTAGCGCCTAGAACCGCACGGCCACTCCGGCAGGCTTGTCGTTTATGCACGAAACATGTACCTTAACGTCGGCCAGAACCATACATTTGTTCGTTTTGATCTTCATGTAGCACTTTTCCTCTAGCATGACCTTCACGTGTGCCCTTTTGATAGTATGCTTCGCTGACAATTCAGAACTAGCAACACTCCTTCAAAAAGCTTTCAGTGAAGGAACGTGTATTACAAATTAGTCTCACAACGGTCATGATTCTTCGTATATTACTATCACTGAACATCAGGCAGATATCATGTGAGAAAATTTGAGCAATTGTAGATGAAGAAAACATCATCTTTGGGCGTCTCTTCTAAAGGAGGTTATTAAAGCTTGAGTTCGAGTTCTGTTCCATAACGAGTCCATTTCTTTTATAAATCGTAAATAATCGCATCGTAAACGGGCTGTCAGACTACTATACTTTACTAACGGTTTTTCTGATGGTAGGAAATAATAAAATATCGCAAACAAGAAGGACAGAGTCGTGTAGAAATAGGTGTGTGACACTGCGCCTTGCTTGAAACAGGAAGGCTTTCACATCATTTGTAGCACACATTAATCTCTGAAAATTGCAGACATGATTTCTAACGTGCTACAGAACAATTTGATGGAAAAAAAATATTCTACATTTTTTAACAATTTTACGTACATCTGTCTTTACTTAGAGAAGTGAGTGAGAGTCTCCATGTTGTTTTTGTTCACTGGTTGTTACAAACCTCTATCACATCCTCAATTTTATACATGTTTGTAGAAAACTAATCGTTAGTAGTGGTAGTGTCCAAGTCATCTTTCCTAGTCGATACAACTGTCCGTCTTGGTCGCTAACAACATTTAGATTTTTTTACTTTCTTAAATGTACATCTTAACGCGTTTCGGCGACTATCATCAACAGAATCTGAAAGATGAGCACAGCAAATGAAAAGTAATTTTTACAAGAACTACAGAATGATGACATGCCACATTTAAATCTCCATACAGTCTGTCGCCAGTTCACATGAACACTTGTGCCTTAAACCGAATTAAACAAAACTGAAACTGTCCGTTTGTTGAAAATCGAGCATCTTAGAGAAAGTACTTGACAACTGCCTTGACGTTTTGACACATGGTTGAGTTTTAATACAGGCATGACTTATGTACCTAGTTGTTTAATGGATGATGTACAGGACATGTGTATGAAGGATTTTACAATTTTTATAACAACGTATCTCTACTATTTAATTCATATGACATTATGTATTATATACATCTAAAAAATTCGTAAATAAAAACACGCACCTACGCCAGTGCAAATTGGTCGTACTTTTTAATAAATAAACATAAATATGCAAAATACACAATAGTGAAATATTGTTAGCAGACTGGAAGGTTGTATTTTTGGCTGCTGTGTTTACGATTAGAATATTATTTTTCTTTAGAGTCATCAGTATTCTGACTGGTTTAATGCCGGCCGCCACGAATTCTTGTCTTGTGCCAACCTCTTCATCTCAGAGTAGCACTTCCTACGTCCTTAATTATTTGCTGAATGTTTCCCAATCTTTGTCTTCCTCTATAATTTTTGCCCACTACGGTTCCCTCCAGTACCATGGAAGTCACTCCCTGATGTCTTAATTGATGTCATATCATCCTGCGCCTTCTGCTTGTCAGTGTTTCCCACACATATTCCTTTCCTCCCCGAACCTAAGCAGAACCACCTAATGTTCAACAATCATCTGTAGCACCACATCTCAAATGCTTCGTTTCTCTTCTGTTCAGGTTTCCCACAGTTCATGTTTCACTACCATACTATGCTGTGCGCTAAACATACACTCCTGGAAATTGAAATAAGAACACCGTGAATTCATTGTCCCAGGAAGGGGAAACTTTATTGACACATTCCTGGGGTCAGATACATCACATGATCACACTGACAGAACCACAGGCACATAGACACAGGCAACAGAGCATGCACAATGTCGGCACTAGTACAGTGTATATCCACCTTTCACAGCAATGCAGGCTGCTATTCTCCCATGGAGACGATCGTAGAGATGCTGGATGTAGTCCTGTGGAACGGCTTGCCATGCCATTTCCACCTGGCGCCTCAGTTGGACCAGCATTCGTGCTGGACGTGCAGACCGCGTGAGACGACGCTTCATCCAGTCCCAAACATGCTCAATGGGGGACAGATCCGGAGATCTTGCTGGCCAGGGTAGTTGACTTACACCTTCTAGAGCACGTTGGGTGGCACGGGATACATGCGGACGTGCATTGTCCTGTTGGAACAGCAAGTTCCCTTGCCGGTCTAGGAATGGTAGAACGATGGGTTCGATGACGGTTTGGATGTACCGTGCACTATTCAGTGTCCCCTCGACGATCACCAGTGGTGTACGGCCAGTGTAGGAGATCGCTCCCCACACCATGATGCCGGGTGTTGGCCCTGTGTGCCTCGGTCGTATGCAGTCCTGATTGTGGCGCTCACCTGCACGGCGCCAAACACGCATATGACCATCATTGGCACCAAGGCAGAAGCGACTCTCATCGCTGAAGACGACACGTCTCCATTCGTCCCTCCATTCACGCCTGTCGCGACACCACTGGAGGCGGGCTGCACGATGTTGGGGCGTGAGCGGAAGACGGCCTAACGGTGTGCGGGACCGTAGCCCAGCTTCATGGAGACGGTTGCGAATGGTCCTCGCCGATACCCCAGGAGCAACAGTGTCCCTAATTTGCTGGGAAGTGGCGGTGCGGTCCCCTACGGCACTGCGTAGGATCCTACGATCTTGGCGTGCATCCGTGCGTCGCTGCGGTCCGGTCCCAGGTCGACGGGCACGTGCACCTTCCGCCGACCACTGGCGACAACATCGATGTACTGTGGAGACCTCACGCCCTACGTGTTGAGCAATTCGGCGGTACGTCCACCCGGCCTCCCGCATGCCCACTATACGCCCTCGCTCAAAGTCCGTCAACTGCACATACGGTTCACGTCCACGCTGTCGCGGCATGCTACCAGTGTTAAAGACTGCGATGGAGCTCCATATGCCACGGCAAACTGGCTGACACTGACGACGGCGGTGCACAAATGCTGCGCAGCTAGCGCCCATTCGACGGCCAACACCGCGGTTCCTGGTGTGTCCGCTGTGCCGTGCGTGTGATCATTGCTTGTACAGCCCTCTCGCAGTGTCCGGAGCAAGTATGGTGGGTCTGACACACCTGTGTCAATGTGTTCTTTTTTCCATTTCCAGGAGTGTACATTCTCAGAAGTTTCTCCCTATGTTTAATACTAGTAGACTCTTCCTGGACAGGAATGCCCTTTTTGCCAGTGCTAGTCTGCTTTTAATGTCCTTCTTGCTCCTTCCGTCATTGGTTATCTTGCTGCCTAGATAGTAGAATTCGTTATGTTCATCTAAATCGTGACCATCTATGCTGATATTAAGATTCTCGCTGTTCCCATTTCTGCTACTTCTCAGTACTTTTATGTTTCTTCGATTTATTCTCAATCCATATAGTGTACTGATTAGACTGTTCACTCCATTCAGCAGGTACTGTAAAATGGTTCAAATGGCTCTGAGCAGTATGGGACTTAACAACAGAGGTCATCAGTCCCCTAGAACTTAGAACTACTTAAACCTAACTAAGCTAAGGACGTCACACATATCCATGCCCGAGGCAGGATTCTAACCTGCGACAGTAGCGGTCGCGCGGTTCCATACTGAAGCGCCTAGAACCGCTCGGTCACATCGGTGGCAGCAGATACTGTAATCCTTCTTCACTTTCTCTCGGGATAGCTAAGTCATCATTGATATCCTTGATATCCTTTCACCTTGAATTTTAATTCCATTTCTGGACCTTCCTTTTTTTTATTTCCATCCCTGTCTTATTCCCTTTTTAATCCGAGCACTGAATTAGTCCTTCCGACTATAATATCTTTTTCGGTTTCGTAACATTTTCCACGCAGCCATTTTTCTTAGCTTCCCTGCGCTTACTGTTTATTTAATTTGTAAATGTCTTGTATTTCCATATTCCTGAATTTCCCTGAACATTTTTGTACTGCCTTCTTTCATTGCTCAACTGAAGTATTTCTATGGTTACCCATGGTTTCTTCGCAGTTGCCTGATATGTACGATATTCTTTCCAACATTGCCCTTTTTGGAGATGTCCATTCCTTTTTTAACTGTACTGCCTACAGAGCTATTTCTTATAGCTTTATCTATAGCCTTAGAAAACTTCAAGAGTACTCGTTATTCCCTAGTACTTTCGTGTCCCACTTCTTTGCATATTGGTTCTTCCTGGCTAATCTCTTAAACTTCAACCTACTCTCTATCACAGCTACATTGTGAACTGAGCTTACATCTGCTTCTGGATATCCCCTAATATCCAGTATCCGATTTCGCAATCTCTCTGTGACCATGATGTAGTCTAACTAAAATGTTCCCGCACCATCTGACTTCTACGAAGTATACCTCCTCCTCTTGTGATTCTTGAACAGAGTATTCGCTATTGCTATTTGAAATTTATTACGTAACTCAATTAGTCCTTGTCCTTGTCCCAAGCCCCTTATTCTCCTGTAATCAGTTCTTCTACTCCTTCCCCTACAACTGCATTCCAGGCCCCCATGACCATTATATTTTCATCTCAATTTACATTCTGTATTATCCTTTTAATATCCTCACATATTCTCTCTGTGTGTTCATCTACTGCTCGTGACGTCGACATGATACCTGAAGTATCGTTGTCGGTGTTGGTTTGCTGTCGATTCCGATACGAACAATCGTATCACCGCACTTTTCATAGTAACACACTCCCTGCCACATCTTCCTATTCATAACGAATCTTACTCCCATTATACTATTTTCTGCTGCCGTTGATATTACCTGATACTCATTCGATCAGAAATCCTTGTCTTCTTTCCATTTCATTTCACTGACCCCTACTGTATGTAGACTGAGTCGTTGCATTTCCCTTTTCAGTTTTTCTAGCTTCCATGCTACGTCCAAGTTTCTCACATCCCACGCCCCGACTCGTAAAACGTTATCCTTTCGTTGGCTGTTCATTCTTTTTCTCTTTGTCGCCTCCCCCTAGGCAGTCCCCTGCCAGAATTCCGAAAGGGGGACTATTCCGGAATCCTTTGCCAAAGATCATCATGACACTTTTTCAATTACAGGCTACTGGTTTCCATTGCCTTCTGCATCCTCATGCCGTTGATCATTGCTGATTCTTCCGCCTTAAGTGCAGCTTCCCACTCGAAAGAACAAGAGAGTGTCTTGAGCCTCTGTCCACTCCTCCGCCCACTTTGACAAGACCGTTGTCAGGTTGAGGGTGACTTCTTAGGCTGGAAGTGTTCGGCCGCCAATGCGGATTATTAATCAAAATTTAAGGGTTGGCGGGTTTCAGATCCAGGACCAAGCACGTTTCTATTACTAATCAAAGATGCTACCCCTAGACTACTACTGAACCTGAAGTCGCGATAACAATAAACAACAAGACCGCTACGGTCGCAGGTTCGAATCCTGCCTCGGGCATGGATGTTTGTGGTGTCCTTAGGTTAGTTAGGTTTAACTAGTTCTAAGTTCTAGGGGACTAATGACCTCAGCAGTTGAGTCCCATAGTGCTCATAGCCATTTTTGAACAATAAACAAGGCTCAAGATTAGGGAGAGAGGGGAAGATGGGATGGACAGAAGGATGGGAAGGAATTAACACAGAAAGCGGGATGGAGGAGGTAAACAAAGAGGGGGAGGACGAGTAGATGCAAAGAGAAAGGGGGAGGAGGTGATGCACGGTGAGAGGGGTGGAGAGAGGGGGCGGAAGGAGGAGAGTGTGTGTGAGGAGGGCAGAAGATGGACAGAGAGAGGGAAGGAGATGATGGACAGAAAGGTGAGACAGAGGGAGCGGAAGCACAAAGAAAGAAGAAGCAGGAGATAGATAGTGACAGTGGAGTGAATCAGATGAGGACGTGTATCCAGTTCCCATAATTATTAGAAAAGTGTCCTTTTTTTCTTTCCTTTCCATGTAATTGCCTGAGAGACAGGAAAGCGTGGCCAGGTACAGCTAGTAATATAATAAATAAGGATAATGCTATTGGACTTGTCACGTTAAAATTCAAATTAACGATTACAGTTTGGGGATACAGCCATTTCTTAAAATAATCTACAAAAGAATTATTTGCTCCTGTGACGCTAAAATTCAGATAAACGTCTAAAAGTTGAGTACGCAGTAATTTTATGAAGAATAATCTATAAAAGTAACCAATTGAAACACTCGTCCTAAAAGTTCAAAGGCAATTCTACGTAATGCATACTGGTATTTTATAAAATGTAACGTATAAACATCATAACATCGATAAATTGTGCTGAAAAAAACAGATTAAAGTATAGCTTTAAAAATACAGATGGCAGAGCTTAACGTAACTTTACCTATGCTGTGAGGCATGTAAAGCTGTATTGTGGCCTATTTTCCTTTTCTAAAAAGAGCATGTAAAACAATGATGTTATTTTCAAAATATAAAGCAAGGCATTAACTCATTAACATAAGAAGAGCTGTAGACTCTGGTATCCTCTCCATCTCATGTCTGTTAGTGTACATGTGACGTTGGCACTACAAACGTGGGCTTGTCAGCGGCGGTACGCAACCGATGCACACATGATGGACTGCAGGAAAGTGCCATCATCGATACAACCTGCGCCACTCCCTGCACTGCTACGCTAGTAAGTCATGAGAGATTTCAAGGTAGCAACTTAATATGGCATTATTTTCTTCGTTAAGGAGGCGCTTTGGTTGTCTTTAACCATGAATAAAGATTTCTATTTTTTCTAGTATATTTAAGGTGTACATTTCATATGTAAAATTTCAAAAATACTCATGTTTTGCAAATAGCTCATTTTATGTTTATCAGTGTTCACATGATTACTTTGAGCTCTTGTTATGATCGTATTGATATGTGGTAGTTCAATGCTGGACTGACATGTCACGTGTTTCATTTTCATATTTTACTTAATCCCAGAACACTAAAGTGGTGGAAGTGTTATACTGGTGCTAAATCATATTATTCAAAGGAACTCATAATTTATATGTTAAGCGTTAGTTAACTACCGTTGGTGGAACTCCAATAGTACGAAATTAATTACAAAATTTTACATTTTATGACCTACTGCAGTCGCAAATTTTACAAATGTTTAGTATTCTGTGGCTAAATTCATTTGGATTCAGTTCGATCGGTGTCACATGATTAATCCTTCCGTTTATGGAACATTTTACTAATTAGCAGCTAGCGTCTGGAATAATAGAAGAAAGAACTAGTCAAAGGGGCCACTCCGGTGGTCGTTCCGAAGAAGTTATGAAATGGATCTAAGAAATATAGGTTCTGCTATGACTACAAACATCTTCACAGCAAAGCAATTTCTGACATTTAGACGGTACCAAACGTCACGGAGACTGTCAACAAATGTCAGTATCTCTGTAACAAGGTGTACCATCAGCTAGATGTATTGCCTGAGGACCGACCAAAGACGGATTTCTTGCTACTCTAGGGTCATTATAATATCGAAGGACACTATTTGGGTTCAAACACTTTTCAGAGATTTTTGGCTGGGTTTTTGAGAAGTCTGAAACCTTGACACTGATAACATAATTGTTTTCTCAGAGGATATGGTAGAGCGCATATCATGGCCACAATAGGTTACTGAAAGAATATGTGCAGCACGTTTGGTGCTAAGTGCAGAGTAGTGTCGTTTCGATGTAGAGATAGCTGTGCACTTCCTGCATGTAATTGACAGTGGAAGGGTTGAGACGGACCTGACATTGATCCTGGCAGTGAAAGATTACCGAGTTTCTATGAATAGCAAAAAATTGCAGTCATTTCTGGGTTAAGAAAATTGTTACATAAAACTCGTAAAAAGGTTTGCAGAAGTCGCAAGAAAACTTATGCAGTTGTTGAAGAAAGGTGTGAAGTTAGAGTGGGAAAAGGAATGGCAGGACTCATTCGAGTAATTGAAGAGGGGATTAACACTGAGCCCAGTGTTAGTACTTCCAAACGACAAGGTAGAGTTTGTGCTTTGATGTGACGCTTCCATTTAGGCTTTGGTGTGTGTTTTCCATCAAATGATAGATGATAAATAACATTTTATATTATGAGCTTCTTGGCCACTGAACAGAGCAGAAAGGAACTACTGCATGACTGAAAGGGAAATGCTCAGTGTGATGTATGGGATTATGTATTCTCGGCGTTATTTGTTTGGGAACATACTTAAGTCGGCAACTGAACATGGAACTCTTACACGGTTTTTAGGTGTAATACACCCTTTTAGTCGGCTTATGAAGTAGGCGCCAGGATTGAATGTGCTCAGACATGAAGTTGTGCACAAACGTGGTAAGAAAAACAGGAGCACAGATGGTGTAACAGAAAGGTACCAGTAACACAGGCACTAGGTCAAGAAAGTGGTGCACCATCCTGAAAACTGTATGCTACACAGCTGTAGTTCAATTTATATCACAGCCTTGTAACAAGGTTTGGGCCATACGTGCCAGCACCAGCTAAGCTGAAAGAACAAGTTGTGAAGGGGGCACATGATCACATGCTGTCTAGGCATGGGAGGTATTCCTAATCAGAAAGCAGGAACAGTGGCTCCATCGTTCTTCAATAGCTGGCAGCTCAGATTTGGTGTGCAACCATAAACACAGACAAGGGGTGAACTTCGTGTCTGATTTCATAAGATAACTCTAATTTTCTAAGGTATGAAAATTAGTAACTAGTTCACTGCACCTACAGACTAACTGTAGGACTAAGCGAGTGCATTGCACTATTAGCGAGATGTTGAGTCAGTATATGAGTTTGCATCATAACGACTGATATATTCAATCATTATTTGTTGTGTTCACATATAATCTGAAAGACCGTACTAGTGTTACGCTATCTCCATAAAATGTTGTTTATGAAGGGAGGATGCATTTCCCATTTGTCAGTGTCAGGGCAAAAGTTGGTACGGTCAGTGTGTTTGTTAATTATATTGTCAAAACCGGAAGACGTTTTCATGAGTTAAATACTCAGTCCCAGAAACACCAGGACCACCTAGGGTAGGGCATTTGACGGAAGAACTGCCACAGTTGAATTAAGGCAGTCGTGACTTTATCAAGCCAACTATGTTGCGAAAGGAAAGGCCAAAACATGTGTCCCAGGTACCAGGGACCACATTATGGTGCAGTAAGGACGTCACAGAAAATGCCCTTTGCCTGATAAAAACGAGGTAGTAGGTTTCACTTTTTATCTTGAGTATACCGGGTGGCCCATTGATTTGCCAATTTCGCCAATAAACTAAGAAATTTTGGTGCTGTTTTCGGGTTCTCATCTATTACTCGGAAATTGTGTAACCTACTGAAAATGTTACCCTTACCAAAATAAAAGATCATTAAATTTTACGTCGAATAACCTATTTAAATGTCAAAATTGGGGCAGCTGTTTGGCCGTAATCGGTTGTCAAAGTCCGTTCACTTTTATCAACTTCGCTAAAAAAAAGTCGGCTCCAACGCCTATAACTCAAAAACGGCTACTCCAAATGAAAAATCTCCAGTTATTACATTACAATTCATGTTACAAAATCGTCTAGTTTTTCAGTTTTAGGGACTATTGAGGATTCATGCACTTGATATCCAAAGCAATTCCATTTACATGTTTTCTACAACTTAAAATCATTCAATGAAATGAAATTTCCGAAAGGGTGACATATATATGCCCCAGCTTCGGGTGTAGAGAATCTACAGATCTCCGTCGAGTGACGCGTTGTAAACAGTCGAAGCTGTTAGCTTGTTAGCAGCTCCCAGTCTTCTTGTGTTGTGCGAGGGACGCGTTGAAAACATTTTGTGTCTTGGAACTTCTTGTGTCTTGGATCATCGTTTGAGTTTACTCTTGTTATGTGATCAGTGGATCTAAAAAGAGTGCTCTAGATCGTATGGAGGTGTGTTTTACATCAGACGGCAGTCTGCCTACCTGCTGAAGTAGAGCATTTGCGTCCGGAGAGACAGACGTCACAGGTAATCAACATAGGCGAGGGGAGACTGTAGACGCGGCGGCAGCGGTAGACAGAGGTCTGTCCGGGGCAGCGGCGGCGCTGTCGGCCGACAAATAGGCAATTAGCGGACGCTTGTCGCGTCTCGTCTGCGTGCGACGCACGGATGATTCAGTAGCGCTGCTGACAATTCAATTCCCCGTGGGAGACGTGCCGGAGATCGGCACCACTGGGTAGATCACAGACCACTCCACCAACAGCCCTGGCGGAGTAGATTACAAGGTATTTAACTTGAACTTTGTTGCTGCCTACAAGGAGAATAACGATAACGCGATGCAAAGTAATAATTAGAACGAGTAACTAAATTTCACGGACGTGCTGTCGAAACTGTTCGTAAATGAATGAACTGTGAAAGAGATGGCGTACCTCCTTGTGGTAAACAGTTAGAAAATGATCATGCCATGAAGGAACAGGGCAGCGCTGGATTAACCGAGCGGTCTTGGGCGTTGCAGTCAAGGACTGTGTGCCTGGTCCCGGCGAAGGTTCGAGTCCTCCCTCGGACATGGGTGTGTGTGTTTGTCTTTAGGATAATTTAGGTTACGTAGTGTGTAAGCTTAGGGACTGATGACCTTAGCAGTTATTCCCATAAGATTTTACACACATTTGAAATTTTTTTGAAAGAACAGGCTGATATCAAGTCGAGTGAATCAGTGCGATACAAAAAGCGATGTCTGAATAAAAATTTATTGGTATTAGCTGGAAGAGTGAAGATGTTAGGATATACAGGAAGTCAGAAACAGAATCCCGTCATAAAATAATAAAATAAATATCACGTCAAAAGAGACAGTTGATTATACAAAGTGATTTAGCTGCCACTACCGATGTCGTTTTAGGTAACCCACTGTGTTATTGCTGGCCTTCATAAAGAACACGCGAGATTTTCATATTCTCCCTCTCAGCTACGTGCAAACTGTTAGTCCTACAGAAAAAAATCCAAAGAGCATTTGTGTAGGACATTAAGTGTAGCTAAATTTTGTATCGGCACACGTTTTCTGTGGAGACCACGGTTTTCGCATTCTTCAGGAAAAACGGACAAAAGTGACCTTCAAACGCACCTCCACCCTATACTCATCCTGAATACACAAGATTTCTGGTAAATGAAATCCAGACCATTAGATGCTGACAGGCGTCGATAAATATCAACGGGGACAGTTGAAAATGTGTGCACCGACAAGGATTAGAACTCACCATCTCCTGCTTACATGGCATACGCTCCATCCAACTTTATTTCCATTGTATTATCAGCTTTTTTTCTTTAAAAATGTTTATTTAAAGAACAATGTTACATATTGCAAATACGTACTAAATACATTTTCTTACCATGCACACATGTTAAATATGAAATGATTTAAACAAAAGTAGTTTGATCACTGCAATTATTCTGATGTTAATGAAATACAACAGAAGATTGTGTTACTGACTAAATTCCCAGAAAGAATTAATTGGAACTTCAAGACAAGTTTTTAAAACACATTCAAACTTCTTCAACCCTGAATAAATAAAAAACTTCACTTTGAATTACATGTGCTCCAATCTTTACAGAAGCATAAAGAGCAATTTACGAAGGTTATCAGCAAGTTTTTGGGTTAAGGGAAGAAAATGATCTTTAACCTTCTCAGCTCTGTCAGACTAGGTACGAACATTTCACACAATTGTATGGAAGTCACCAAAACTTATACAGAATATGGACGATTTATGCCAATCACACATAAAAACAATTTAATAATCATGTTAGACAATCTCTTAAATACTTGCAAATGGGGAAAAGACATGTTAGAAAGTTGACTAGCCTTCCAACTACACTTCCTGGACATTAATGGAATGTCAATTATCTGAAGTGATCAGACCAACATAATAGATCTTTCACTGGAAAACTGACTTATACATTACAGTGAAAAATTAACAGGGCACTCTGTCACCCATTGAATATTACAATACTTCAGACACAATCTTATGGCTTTAACAAATCGATCAAGACATTTCCGTAAAAACTGTCAATATTCATAAGTGTACTACAAACCAATAATGCAGCTGTAATGTTTAGTGTGTCGACACTATCAAACACACAATCTGACTGTCACATGAGTCCTATACATTAGCTTATAAAGTTTCAGAAACTGCTTTCTGCAGTAGAAAAAAGTACCCAACAAAAAATTACAGTAAAGAGTTAAATTTTCAGCATATTACCGAACTTTTTCTTGTGATTTGAATACCTTCTAATTTTATGGTATGCACACATCATGGGTACCTTGAATTGTAAGGTGCTGTTACATCCTTATTTGTTAAGGGCGTAATTAACAAAATGTTCTAGCAACCAGTAGTTTTTGCCTGTGGGAAATAGCGTGCTGCAGGCCTGTGTATCTTTGACAGCGATATACTCTCAGGGGATGTCCTTGTAATAGAGCTATTTGCTCTCGTATCCACGTCCATCTATTCATGTGACGGCTGCAAAGGTATCTATGAATTAGTGTGTCGACTAGATGGCATTGTTGCCATAAATTTGTTTCACAGAGTCCGATTGTGTATAGCCTTTCATTGGTGCTAACAATGTTGTTAACTTTCTTGTACCATGACGTTTTTATATTAGACGTGAGCACATTGCAACTAAGGTGTTTTTCAAATTTCACTCCAATCAGTGTTTGGAAACCGTCGTTGTATATTGTTCCTTCTTTCGCTTTTCTTTCGTGCCCGCATTATGGCTTTTGATGTTGTGTCGTGACTGTCTGATTTCGGCACTTACGTAACCGAACTCAGCATAGAAAACCCTCACATGCTGTAAACTCCTGCTGATATTCTGCACGTCAGTAGGGGGATGTAGGCTTCGAGGTTTAATGATCTCGAAAACTTGGCTGCTTATGCTTTCTCGCGTGTCTCATATTAAATTAACTTGCCTTTTGATGAAAAGCTCAGAGGCTACTTTAGCAGGTACTCTGAACACTCCACGATTCCACAAAAAGTTTTTGATTTTGGACATTATTCTCCACGCTATCATTCTCGGTTTGAGAACAGCTGGGCAATATAATAAGCTTTTGCAAGGGTTCATGAGTTGATATACTTTGTTCTTTGAACTTGGTTCATATATCGAGTTAAATTCTGTATTGTGGCTCCTTGCACTTTTTCTGTTGCAACTTTCCAATTTAAATCCGTCATTTTCATGGGGCATACTGTCAGGGAGATCCCAAGTGTTTTAAGTTGTCGGACTAATTTTGCCCACTCGACGTTGCTACTATCAAAAAAATGGTTCAAATGGCTCTGAGCACTATGGGACTTAACATCTATGGTCATCAGTCCCCTAGAACTTAGAACTAATTAAACCTAACTAACCTAAGGACAGCACACAACACCCAGCCATCACGAGGCAGAGAAAATCCCTGACCCCGCCGGGAATCGAACCCGGGAACCCGGGCGTGGGAAGCGAGAACGCTACCGCACGACCACGAGATGCGGGCGACTATCAAAACCTCTGAGATTTAACATCTTATTTTTTTTTTTTCGTTTGCATTGGCTCCAGATGCTATACAGTATGTATCAATCACTGTTGCTAGCATGGTTACCTCTGTATTATTCCTTATAATTACCCCTACATCGTCAGCATAGGCTCTTATAACTGTTTTATTTCCTGATAATGTTAAGCCTTTTAATCTAATGGACATGTCGAAGGAAAGATTCCAGTGAGATGGTGAAGAGCGACATGGACAGAGGACTTCCTTGAGGAACACCTCGTTTTATTTGTACCGGCCAGGATCATTCACCATTCACCGCTATTTTTTGCATTTACTCCAGTTGCTATGTTCTTTATCAACTGTATGACCCTATTATTGAAACCTATTTTCTTCAACGTCTGCAGAAGATATTCACGACTTACTGCATCGAAGGCTTTATAAAAATCTAAAAAAAGAGTCAAACTTTATGCTAGTTACAGAAGTTACTTCAATGGTATCTCTGAATTCTGCTACATTTTGAAAAATGGTTCTGCATAGCTTGCAGTTGTGATGTTGACTGATAATTTTGTCTGCAAGGCATGAAATTTTCTTGTTTGCTATTCTAGCTATTAATTTCTAATCAGAATTCAGCAGTAAAATTGGACGAATATTATTTAAATATATGTTTCCATCTTTTTTTTGCACGAGAACAATTTTACTCTGCTTCAGCCCCCCCCCATGAACCATGGACCTTGCCGTTGGTGGGGAGGGTTGCGTGCCTCAGCGATACAGATAGCCGTACCGTAGGTACAACCACAACGGAGGGGTATCTGTTGAGAGGCCAGACAAACGTGTGGTTCCTGAAGAGGGGCAGCAGCCTTTTCAGTAGTTGCAAGGGCAACAATCTGGATGATTGACTGATCTGGCCTTGTAACAATAACCAAAACGGCCTTGCTGTGCTGGTACTGCGAACAGCTGAAAGCAAGGGGAAACTACGGCCGTAATTTTTCCCGAGGGCATGCAGCTTTACTGTATGATTAAATGATGATGGCGTCCTCTTGGGTAAAATACTCCGGAGGTAAAATAGTCCCCCATTCGGATCTCCGGGCGGGGACTAATCAAGAGGATGTCGTTATCAGGAGAAAGAAAACTGGCGTCCTACGGATCGGAGCGTGGAATGTCAGGTCCCTTAATCGGGCAGGTAGGTTAGAAAATTTGAAAAGGGAAAAGGATAGGTTAAAGTTAGATATAGTGGGAATTAGTGAAGTTCGGTGGCAGGAGGAACAAGACTTCTGGTCAGGTGACTACAGGGTTATCAACACAAAGTCAAATAGGGATAATGCAGCAGTAGGTTTAATAATGAATAGGAAAATAGGAATGCGGGTAAGCTACTACAAACAGCATAGTGAACGCATTATTGTGGCCAAGATAGATACGAAGCCCACACCTACTACAGTAGTACAAGTTTATATGCCAACTAGCTCTGCAGATGACGAAGAAATTGAAGAAATGTATGATGAAATAAAAGAAATTATTCAGATAGTGAAGGGAGACGAAAACTTAATAGTCATGGGTGACTGGAATTCGAGTGTAGGAAAAGGGAGAGAAGGAAACGTAGTAGGTGAATATGGATTGGGGCTAAGAAATGAAAGAGGAAGCCGCCTGGTAGAATTTTGCAAAGAGCACAACTTAATCATAGCTAACACTTGGTTTAAGAATCATGATAGAAGGTTGCATACATGGAAGAACCCTGGAGATACTAAAAGGTATCAGATAGATTATATAATGGTAAGACAGAGATTTAGGAACCAGGTTTTAAATTGCAAGACATTTCCAGGGGCAGATGTGAACTCTGACCACAACCTATTGGTTATGACCTGTAGATTAAAACTGAAGAAACTGCAAAAAGGTGGGAATTTAAGGAGATGGGACCTGGATAAACTGAAATAACCAGAGGTTGTACAGAGTTTCAGGGAGAGCATAAGGGAACAATTGACAGAAATAGGGGAAAGAAATACAGTAGAAGAAGAATGGGTAGCTTTGAGGGATGAAGTAGTGAAGGCAGCAGAGGATCAAGTAGGTAAAAAGACGAGGGCTAGTAGAAATCGTTGGGTAACAGTGGAAATATTTAATTTAATTGATGAAAGGAGAAAGTATAAAAATGCAGTAAATGAAGCAGGCAAAAAGAAATACAAACGTCTCAAAAATGAGATCGACAGGAAGTGCAAAATGGCTAAGCAGGGATGGCTAGAGGACAAATGTAAGGATGTAGAGGCTTATCTCACTAGGTGTAAGATAGATACTGCCTACAGGAAAATTAAAGAGACCTTGGGAGATAAGAGAACCACTTGTATGAACATCAAGAGCTCAGATGGAAACCCAGTTCTAAGCAAAGAAGGGAAAGCAGAAAGGTGGAAGGAGTATACAGAGGGTCTATACAAGGGCGATGTACTTGAGGACAATATTATGGAAATGGAAGAGGATGTAGATGAAGATGAAATGGGAGATACGATACTGCGTGAAGAGTTTGACAGAGCACTGAAAGACCTGAGTCGAAACAAGGCCCCCGGAGTAGACAACATTCCATTGGAACTACTGACGGCCTTGGGAGAGCCAGTCCTGACAAAACTCTACCATCTGGTGAGCAAGATGTATGAAACAGGCGAAATACCCCCAGACTTCAAGAAGAATATAATAATTCCAATCCCAAAGAAAGCAGGTGTTGACAGATGTGAGAATTACCGAACAATCAGTTTAATAAGCCACAGCTGCAAAATACTAACACGAATTCTTTACAGACGAATGGAAAAACTAGTAGAAGCCGACCTCGGGGAAGATCAGTTTGGATTCCGTAGAAATACTGGAACACGTGAGGCAATACTGACCTTACGACTTATCTTACAAGAAAGATTAAGGAAAGGCAAACCTACGTTTCTAGCATTTGTAGATTTAGAGAAAGCTTTTGACAATGTTGACTGGAATACTCTCTTTCAAATTCTAAAGGTGGCAGGGGTAAAATACAGGGAACGAAAGGCTATTTACAATTTGTACAGAAACCAGATGGCAGTTACAAGGGTCGAGGGACATGAAAGGGAAGCAGTGGTTGGGAAGGGAGAAAGACAGGATTGTAGCCTCTCCCCGATGTTATTCAATCTGTATATTGAGCAAGCAGTAAAGGAAACAAAAGAAAAATTCGGAATAGGTATTAAAATCCATGGAGAAGAAATAAATACCTTGAGGTTCGCCGATGACATTGTAATTCTGTCAGAGACAGCAAAGGACTTGGAAGAGCAGTTGAACGGAATGGATGGTGTCTTGAAGGGAGGATATAAGATGAACATCAACAAAAGCAAAACGAGGATAATGGAATGTAGTCGAATTAAGTCGGGTGATGTTGAGGGTATTAGATTAGGAAATGAGACACTTAAAGTAGTAAAGGAGTTTTGCTATTTGGGGAGCAAAATAACTGATGATGGTAGAAGTAGAGAGGATATAAAATGTAGACTGGCAATGGCAAGGAAAGCGTTTCTGAAGAAGAGAAATTTGTTAACATCGAATATAGATTTAAGTGTCAGGAAGTCATTTCTGAAAGTATTTGTATGGAGTGTAGCCATGTATGGAAGTGAAACATGGACGGTAAATAGTTTGGACAAGAAGAGAATAGAAGCTTTCGAAATGTGGTGCTACAGAAGAATGCTGAAGATTAGATGGGTAGATGACATAACTAATGAGGAGGTACTGAATAGGGTTGGGGAGAAGAGGAGTTCGGGGCACAACTTGACCAGAAGAAGGGATCGGTTGGTAGGACATGTTCTGAGGCATCAAGGGATCACCAATTTAGTATTGGAGGGCAGCGTGGAGGGTAAAAATCGTAGGGAGAGACCAAGAGATGAATACACTAAGCAGATTCAGAAGGATGTAGGTTGCAGTAGGTACTGGGAGGTGAAGGAGCTTGCACAGGATAGAGTAGCATGGAGAGCTGCATCAAACCAGTCTCAGGACTGAAGACCACAACAACAACAACAAACTCAGCCAGAATCATTATACCCTAAATAACCTCATTAACAATGTCCCTGATTTTCTCAACCACATTTGGCCGGTAACGGATGTAAAACTCTGTTGGCAGACCATCCCGTTCTTGGGATTTTTTTGATGGTGAGGCGCAGAGAGTCACATACACGTCCTCTTCACTGACTACCTCGAGAAAATTTTCGTTGTCATCTTCTGTCAGTTGTGGGGTGCGAATGTCAAGTAATTCTTCCAAGGATGCATCACTACTTTGATTTACAGGATATAGCTCGAAATAATAGCAACAAGTCTTGTCCATGATATCTGTTGGGTTCTAAGAATCGTCCTGTTTTTTGTTTGAATATCATCAATATATTCGTATGCTTCACGAAATGATACAGGGAAGTAGTTTCGTCTTATGAACACCGCATTTGCCTCCGATTTTATTTTCAACCCTTCCATTCGATTTCTCTTGATATTATGTAACTTGGCTTTGTCTTTTTTCATGTTTGCTATCCGAAGTGAGGGACCTGCTGAGACCTGACCATATAGATCTCTCAAAACGGAATAGTTATATTCTATAGTGCATTTCATTTCTCTTGAGCTCTGGGCACTGTATTGTATAAGAACCTTCCTCAACTTTGGTTTCGCCTTTTTAACCCACCATTCGATGACAATGGCATATCTACTACGACCAAGCAGGCATATTGCCCATGCATCTTTAATCAGGTCTCGTAAATCATGATTTTACTAACAAGGAAATGTTGAAATTCCACTGATTTTTGAATCGACGAACTGGCTGTCTTGTTAGATTTATGCAAGCTAAGGTACTCGAATTGTCTGAAAAGTATGTAGGAATGGATTCAACATTTTTCACGGAAGTTTCAATATTTTTAGAAATCATCAATCCTGCTACGAGATGTTGCCATGACATAAGCGAACTCGTCAATGGAAGGGTATTTGATGTCCTATATATCGTTTAATTCTAAACCAGCAACTAGTTGTTTTAGTTCACTTGAGAAATTAAAATTAGGTAACTGATCTTTTCGATTTAAAACACAATTAAAACCACCTCCAAGTAATAACTGTCTTCGATTTTTCCTTAACGAGTGTATCAGTTCATCTTTGAAGAAACGTGTCCTGTCAGCTCGACGGGAACTTCCTGAAGGGGCATACAGCTTGATGATAGTCACATCATAGATATTTAGTCCAATTCCCCTTCCGGATTCCAGTCGTTCCACCTGACTTAGTGGAATCTCTTCCTTCACCAAAACAGCTGTTCCAACACTTGTTTCGTGAGACACATTTATGTAACTGACATAACCTGGAATGACTAAATCCGACGTTAGAACTTATTGTAACAAGGCAGTATGAGTCGCGGATTAGTAAAAAAATTGTTTAAGGGGCTCCGGAAAGGCTCAAAATCATGAAAAGTTCAATTTTTACTTTTTTGCGTTTTCTGAATCTGCAGACTATTACCTTTTAATAGATATATAATTTATTCAATTCCGAAGACTACAACTATTTTTAAATTTTTTTTGAAATGTGTTCTACATGGGCGTGACCCACTGTGGCGCTGTTAAACTGCTGTCAAATGGTGTTATTATTAACGTCTGTGTTCATCAGGTACATTTTAGTGATGTGAGATAAAGTATAAAACCTATTTTCAGAGACTTAGCAGCACCTGAACTGTTGAAAAAGTGTATTCACAGAAAAACTCAAAACCCCAATGAAAGTGTAAATAGTGTTATATGGTCGAGAATCCCCAAGACTGTATTTGTTGGAATAGCAACACTTCAGTGTGATGTGTATGATGCTGTTGCGACTTTCAATGATGGCAACATTGTAAGGTGCAAGGTATCTAGAAGTATGGGAATGAAGATAGGTTCTAACATGGTACGAGCGATGCTTGCTTTAGACAAGGAACGCCTTCGGGCTGCAGACAGGGCTGTAAAGAGTCTAGAAATACAAGCAAGAGTAAACAGGAGGAGGAACAAGAGGAAGCTGGAGGAGGAGTTTGCAGAGGATGAAGATAATCCATCCTATGGACCTGGAATGCACTAAAAAGTTAATCCAATCTTTGTCGCTCGATTCCCAAAACTTTTATTTTCTCATACTAATTACATGTTTTCTAAGGATCTTCCAAACATATTTGTTTCAAACTTTCAGTAAATGTTAAACAGTACCTTCTGCATAATTTAACACAGCCTTTTTCCAAAAAACTGTATATTTTTGAATATATAAATAAAAAATTGCAAAAAAATGTTGTGAATTTTCATTACAATTGAAAAAAAATCATCTTCAATAACTGAACTAAAATTTTGTAAAATCCCTGTGTTAAGTTGTAGCCCATATTCCAATAAATAATCTGTAAAAAGTTCAACTTCCTACCTCAAATACTTTGTGAGGAAAGATGTAATTTATAAGCGTTATTTGACATTGCAAGTATAGGGCGTTCCGGAGCCCCTTAAGTGCCCATAATTTCCAACCGTGCGAAATTTTACTTATGTTTTTAGTGGTGACAGGATACGACTGCGTCATTACGCTGTTACTATGTAGTTATTTTGATGAACTAATTTAGTTTCCTGTGGTTCGGGGTTCAGTTAAACTATTAACAGTTTTCTCGGAAGTCTGAACATGGAATAACCAGTCAGTTTATTAGATGTTGTCCCGTGTTTCTCTACTTCTGAGGTTTTCTCTTATACCGCTAGCAGACTGATTTCCTTGCAAACTTTCTGATTTTTCCTCCAGTGATTCGTGTAGGACCGTTTCGTACCGAACATTCTTTGGGTTTGGGTCGCCCTTTGCTGACTTGCCTCCGTCAGTGGCAGAAGCAGCGCCTATCGATACTAGTACTGCTGTAAAGCCGGCCGCTATGATCGAGCGTTCTAGGCACTTCAGTCCGTAACCGTTCTGCTGATACGGTCGCAGGTTCGAATCCTGCCTCGGGCATGGATGTGTGTGATGTCCTTGGGTTAATTAGGTTTAAGTAGTTCTAAGTCTAGGGGACGGATGACCTCAGATGTTAAGTCCCATAGTGGTTAGAGCCATTTGAACCATTTTTTCCGATTTTATTGTACTTCCGGCTCATCTGGTGCAATTTTTGTTCCTGGCGCCTGTCCTGCGGTATTGACCGTGATTTCATTTTGGCCACCATTTCTTTGTTCTTTATTAATATCAATTACTTCCTGATCAAGGAAACAAGTGGAGACGGCAGTTTTGCAACCTCTCCCTGAATTTGTTTACTAACAAATAGCTACTGATCTTCGCAATCAGCTACGACACCTGTTGTATCGCGCGAATTAATACTGACTACAACCCTTTCATTTTCTGGTACCGTATGTTTATTATAATTCCGTTCATCAGTTTCCATTCGCATTCTGCTTTCCGGTTCCTCTGCCTGCTCATCGCACTCTCTTTGCTTGCGAACAGAGGAAGTTGTGTAGGACAGTTCGTCTTCTGAATAACTATCAGTTGTCTCCTGAGGTCGTTTTTTCGGTTGCATTTAAGTTTCACAAGTTGTGGGAATGGGGTTTCTACCACTACATCTACATCTACGTGATTACTCTGCTATTCACAATACAGTGCCTGGCAGAGGGTTCAATGAAACACCTTCAAGCTGTCTCTATACCGTTCCACTCTCGAACGGCACGCGGGAAAAACGAGCACTTAAATTTTTCAGTGGGAGCCCTGATTTCTCTTATTTTATCGTGATGATCATTTATCCCTATGTAACTGGGTGCCAACAGAGCGTTTTCGCAATCGGAGGAGAAAACTGGCGATTGAAATTTCATGAGAAGGTCCCGTCGCAATGAAAAACACCTTTGCTTTACTGATTGCCACTCCAATTCACGTATCACGTCTGTGACCTTTGCTTTTAGGGGGGGAAATTAACTGTTATCGTGAAGAGGGATTTCAGCTTGGCCCGCTGCGTTAAAATCCTAAACCAGGTGATGCCGGCTATTCTCTACCTTAAGGTAAGTTTCCGACGCTGTATCAAATTACTTTTAAGAACAACGCCTCGGACTTTCCTGTCTGAAGTGGCCGGTTTCGTTACATATATGACATGTAGCTTCCTGACCTGTGTAAACAATTTCTGCCTTACACCCACAAACAGTTATGAGAGACGGAATATCTGTCTTAACGTTCATCTCTACACAGCGGACCTTGTTGGAACACTGCAGTTTAAAGCGAGGCGACCATCTTTCATTTGCAATTGATTTAACGTCCATGTAGTTTGAAAGAGCTTCCTTAAACTTATCATTTTCAGTTTCAATGGGAAGATTCAAGACACGAACGGTTTTGTAATCAATGTCAGCTCTATAGATGGGAACCTTACTTTGATAACCATTTCCATGCACAAAATCTACTTCATCGCCCACTTTCGTAACACTTTATCAACAGTCGCAGTACTAAATAACTCGACAAAACACAGCATTCCTCCTGATCCAGTTGTCAGGTATGGACGGTTTATGAATTGAGACCAATTACAAGTGAGATCCAGTCATCTATTTCCATGGACGTCGGCTGAACAGGACGGGATTCCTTGTCAAAAGCAAATACTAAAGTATTCTTCTTGAGGTTTGTAGCCATGATTAATCCAGCGACGAAATTTCGGTTAAACAACCGAAATTCCAATTAGCAGCAGCACAACCAGAAGAAGCGATCAGATCGCAAGGAATGTGAACGAACACTGAGAGTAACGGACGGACAGCACTCGGCAAAGCCCAAGTACAGCGCTGCAAACACGGAGGTGCAGTGCAGCAGTAAACAACGTCCATTCGCTTGCGCGGCTGAAACGGAATTCCCCAACTAAGCCATCGAGGACGCAGAGGATAGCGCGACTGCAGGGACGTACCTCTGGCATGCTCCCCGTTCAAATGGTTCAAATGGCTCTGAGTATTATGGGACATAACAGCTGAGGTCATCAGTCCCCTAGAACTTAGAACTACTTAAACCTAACCAACCCAAGGACGCCACACACATCTACGCCCGAGGCAGGACTCGAACCTGCGACCGTAGCGGTCGCGCGGTTCCAGACTGAAGCGCCTAGAACCACTCGGCCACACCGGTCGGCACGCTCCCCATGAGACTCACATTTCTGACTTACTGTCCGCAGACTACATTTGTAGTGCCCCTGCCCACTGTACTCATGACTCGCGGCAGTCAATCTACCGATTCCCGCAAGAACTTGGGCAATGTGAGTGCATCCGCACTGAAGAATATAATTTACCATTAAGCCTTTTCTTTATGAAGATGGTATCTGTTTTTCGAGACATGTCTCGGACATTTTCGGACATGTCCAAAAGGACAGATACCATCTTCATATAGATAAGGCTTAATGGTAAATTATATACATCAGTGCGGATGCACTCACATTGCCCAAGTTCTTGCGGGAATCGGTAGATTGACTACCGCGGGTGATGAGTATAGTGGGCAGGGGCAAAACAAATGTAGTGTGTGCACAGTAAGTTATAAATGTGGGTCTCACGGGGAGCGTGCCATAGATACGTACCTGCAGTCGCACTATCCTCTGTGACCTTGATGGCTCACGGCAGCTGAGCGTGTTCGGTCAGAGGGTTAGCTACCTTCGGTAGTAAAACAACTGAGGGAACGGATCAACGAACAACCTGAACGGGTGTCATGAGATGTCCGCCCCGAACATATACAACGAACAAAATAGAACAAATGAGGTCAACAAAGAATTTAAGAAAAAAATAGCTTAATTCGATAGAGCGTATGCCATGTAAGCAGGAGTCCCGGTCGGGGCAACATTTTAAACTGTCCCCGTTGATATTTATCGACGCCTGCCAGCAGCTAATGTTCTGGGTTTCATTGTAATTACATTCTTCAAGACCTGCAAGATCACCTGTGGCATCTGTTCCTTTGGACATGTACCATCTTCATATGCATTTATAGTATGTTGTTTCTCCTCTATTCGTCCCACTGTACAAAAACTTCCGACTACTCTAACTCTTCCTCATATTCGACTTTCACTGGTATCTATTGATTGGGTTATTACACTACCAGCTTAGTCAGCTGCTTCGTTATCAATATTAATTTAAACGTGCCCGTGACGGTAACGAACGAAAAACAACGTTTGTAAACGTTACACTGAAACTAATAACGTTGACAAATCATAGCTTAAATCGTACAAGGACATAGTTTCGTAGTCAGAGGTCCTGACGAATACAAAAATGTAATTTTTATTTTCTGCTATTAACATTCACAAGATTTTACGTAAAATTTTCACAAACGTCAGTTTTACATTTTGTAAGTGCTCGACTAAGGAGATGGGAAAGCCAGTTGACGAAGACAAATGGTTCTGAGCACTATGGGACTTAACATCTATGGTCATCAGTCCCCAAGAACTTAGAACTGCGTAAACCTAACTAACCTAAGGACATCACACAACACGCAGTCATCACGAGGCAGAGAAAATCCCTGACCCCGCCGGGAATCGAACCCGGGAACCACCCGGGCGTGGGAAGCGAGAACGCTACCGCACGACCACGAGCTGCGGACTGACGAAGACAGAAATATGTAGAATGGGGCAAATAATTTGGCTGCCGCAAATCTTTGTACAGTGGCCAGAGAGTGTGCTACGAACAACAAACCAAATTTCATTACCATCGGGGACTTAGTGTGACAGTGGGGGCACCTTTGCAGGTCACTTCTGTAAGTTTTCTTGAGTAAGTCGAAAACAATGGCCTCCAGCGAAAACGTATATCACTACAAAATTGAACTACATCACAAATCAAAGAAAAATTCCCTGTTCCTTTTTTCTGTAGGACTAATAGTCTGCGGGTAGCGAGCGAGGCTCTACGAAAATCTCGCGCTTCGTTTATGAAGGCAACATATAACATTTCGACTTGCATAAAACTATTGTAGTTGCAGCAGCTGAATCACGACGTATAATGAAAAATTGTCAAAAAATCCGACATATGGAATGTAGTAACACTAAGGAACAGCATTACATGAGTAGGAAGATGGAGGACAGCTTTCCAACACACAAATACAAATACTAAATTAGAAACTCAGTGTCTGTTCAGAAAGGCAGAACTTGTATCCATCAAAAGCCGTTATGTTCAACGACAAACAATCAGTGGATTAACTGTAATGACAAGGAGCATTCAGAAGGAATTCTCAGCGCTAAAAAGATAGTAAAATTGTCAAAACTGCGAGCAAACAAGGTACAGAAAGAAACATAAAGAAGAAAGAAAGGAAATGGCTGTCCTCCCTTGTGGACTTGCCAAAAGAGCTCAAGGGGCTTAGGATTGAACACAATTGTCGCGGGCGTCAAAGTAATGGAACTAGAGAGCACTCTTTAGACAGCCCTTGAAAATATGGTAGGCAAGTAACTAAACTCAATAGATAAAGAAATACACTGAAATGGATAAACAGATCCATTACAGAAGGCAATATACGAGGGCAGTTCAATAAGTAATGCAACACATTTTTTTTCTGAAACAGGGGTTGTTTTCTTCAGCATTGAAATACACCAGGTTATTCCCCAATCTTTTAGCTACACAACACTATTTTTCAACGTAATCTCCATTCAATGCTACGGCCTTACGACACCTTGAAATGAGGGCCTGTATGCTTGCACGGTACCATTCCACTGGTCGATGTCGGAGCCAACGTCGTACTGCATCAATAACTTCTTCATCATCCGCGTAGTGCCTCCCATGGATTGCGTCCTTCATTGGGCCAAACATATGGAAATCCGACGGTGCGAGATCGGGGCTGTAGGGTGCATGAGGAAGAACAGTCCACTGAAGTTTTGTGAGCTCCTCTCGGGTACGAAGACTTGTGTGAGGTCTTGCGTTGTCATGAAGAAGGAGAAGTTCGTTCAGATTTTTGTGCCTACGAACACGCTGAAGTCGTTTCTTCAATTTCTGAAGAGTAGCACAATACACTTCAGAGTTGATCGTTTGACCATGGGGAAGGACATCGAACAGAATAACCCCTTCAGCGTCCCAGAAGACTGTAACCATGGCTTTACCGGCTGAGGGTATGGCTTTAAACTTTTTCTTGGTAGGGGAGTGGGTGTGGCGCTACTCCATTGATTGCCGTTTTGTTTCAGGTTCGAAGTGATGAACCCATGTTTCATCGCCTGTAACAATCTTTGACAAGAAATTGTCACCCTCAGCCACATGACGAGCAAGCAATTCCGCACAGATGGTTCTCCTTTGCTCTTTATGGTGTTCGGTTAGACAACGAGGGACCCAGCGGGAACAAACCTTTGAATATCCCAACTGGTGAACAATTTTGACAGCACTACCAACAGAGATATCAAGTTGAGCACTGAGTTGTTTGATGGTGATCCGTCGATCATCTCGAACGAGTGTGTTCGCACGCTCCGCCATTGCAGGAGTCACAGCTGTGCACGGCCGGCCCGCACGGGGGAGATCAGACAGTCTTGCTTGACCTTGCGGCGATGATGACACACGCTTTGCCCAACGACTCACCGTGCTTTTGTCCACTGCCAGATCACCGTAGACATTCTGCAAGCGCCTATGAATATCTGAGATGCCCTGGATTTCCGCCAAAAGAAACTCGATCACTGCCCGTTGTTTACAACGCACATCCGTTACAGACGCCATTTTAACAGCTCCGTACAGGGCTGCCACCTGTCGGAAGTCAATGAAACTATACGAGACGAAGCGGGAATGTTTCAAAATATTCCACAAGAAATTTCCGGTTTTTTCAACCAAAATTGGCCGAGAAAAAAAAATGTGTTGCATTACTTATTGAACTGCCCTCGTACAAGTAATACTAAGGCTATGCACATAGATATTCCTTACATTCTTTTGGGAATTATATTTTCTGTTTGGCTATGTATATATGCTACCTAACTTTGTTTTCTTTCTGGTCTTGTATCAAATATCTGTGTGACTCCAACGAACCATATTTCGTCAGTAAGGAAGAACCACAATGGTTGCAGTCTTTTTAGTATCTTCATGCGGAGGTACAAACGATCCATAAGACAATGTGATGTAATTAAAATTTGTTTATCGATACAAGCAGTAACGCATCTCAAAAATAGAGTGTGTTTTTCAAAGGAAGTGTAGACTCGCATAACTCCACTACGATATAGAAATGAATATATAAATAGTTAAATGATGATTTCAACAAGATTACTTAATGTATCTAGAGCGATATTTTTTACATCTCAGTATTATTACAGCCATGAGAAATATGAGAAAAATTGCTGATCCGTTGGACGTATGCTTCCGTAGTGAGATTCAATGCCATGCACTTCAGGACACACAATCATTCAAGAAAGCCATTATTGCAATGACTTTCTTGACACAAATAAAATAAAACGTCTGTCTGAGTATTAAATTGACAAATTGCGTAAATCATTAATAACGCATTTCTCAACAATTCATCTCCTCTCGTTAAGCGATTAAGGGGAAACTAGTGAAAAACTTTAAACTTGATGTTAAGAATCACATACGAAACCCGTTACTAGGTTCTGCAGGTGCAATGTTTATAAATATTGTAATCGTTACTACTACAATATTTTTAACAGTAAGCTTGAAGTTGATATTGTTTGTCGTGCAATGTACACATTCCAGCTTTTCCGTTAACTATTACCACAAACAATCACAATTTATTAAATATTTGAGAAGTTTTGAAAAATTACACTTTTAGTTGGCTTGTGCGTCTGTGGAATGGCAGGAAACCACAAATGCTTAGTGTGGAGATATTGTGGGAGAAAGAGGTTTTCTATTTTCAGCATCTTTGCCATAGTGTTGTTGTTAACTAACTATGGTAGGATACTTGATGATAACACGAGTGATGAGCACACTACTGAACATTGCCTACCTAATATAGCGAAATCTGTCTGTGCGTTGTTGTAGCTCTAGCTTCCGATTTTCGTTTCTTGCACATTAGTGTTTCTTTCAGTTGTCAGTTGATATAAGGTGCTGAACTAAAAAGTCGAAAATGGCTTTGTTATAACAAAATCTTAGTGGATCAGACGCAGTTCTTCTGCACTTTAGTTTTAAATAGTACCGTGAGACTTCCAGTCTACCATTTTGGTCAGCCGCATTAATACCTCTGATCGAACGCTTCCTCTCTCGTCTGGTAATCAACAGGCTCGTAAAACAGAACCACGATTTCTCGAAACGTGCTGACAATCGCTTTGTACAGTACCAGCAGTCATTACCATTACAACTAAGTGTCTACCACAATCTTTCGAAAGACGAGCGAATTAGATATCCATTGGGTGTATGCTTACCTTGTGAGGAAAGGTACAGAAGAGCAGGTTGAAACCTTCTCCAAAGTATTGTAAATGTCTTTTTGTGTGAGCAGACAATGTGGTGGCATAAAATATAAACATGTAGTAAATACACATTGCTCATGTACGTTCCAGTATATTCTAACTACATTAATTCGATTTGTGTTGAAGTTATGGTTCAGAATAATAATATATAGAGAAGAATTTTCATATGTTTGGAGGTATATGAATACTCTTAAGGAGGCTGTAAATAAATGCCATATTGCTATGACAAGGAACCAAATTGAAACTCCATACACACTTCCTGATTTGTGTTTCTTTCTTCTTTTCTGACATATTGTTGCCTAAAAAAGTGACAATCGTGTCTGTTATAGCGACCCAGTACGTTTCTAGGCGTAAAATGGCAACCCAGTATGACTGAGAGACCTACTTATGAGATTTACAAGCTACCATTTACTTCTGTCATTGAAGTTGGTTGCTTTAAATAACAAACTATTGTATAAGCTGTTTCATAAATGCTGTAAATTAAAAACTATAGTATGCAATATCTCGTGCTCAGATACGCTAATGCTGCTGCATTATTGTTCGACTAAAATCAATGAAAGGTATCACTAAGGATTATAAGCTTCCATTTATGATTATGTATCTGTCAAACATATTGAGATCTACTGAGGAATTAATTCGTCTGCTAACACCAGCTTCGACTATATGAATACCTTCAGGTACTGGTATCATGAAACTATTCTTGCCTACGCGGGAATGTTTCCAATGTGGTGCAAAAATAAAAGCAAACGTACTTCACAGCCGTCAGTAGCGAAATATCTTATGTGACCCACAGAAAAACGACATACAAAGATAATCACTGCTCGTTTTTTAACACACTCTGGCGGTTTCGAAATGGTTTCTTTCACATACAACGTGTGGGGCAGCACACTCATAAAATATGACACCCTTTTAGAGGTTACAAATTCACTCAAAATTCATTGTTGAAGCCAGCATATGGAGTCATGAAATGATTACTTTAACAGATAATAGCACAAGCAGTTCTGAGATACCAAGTATCGGCCCATTCTGAAACACCCATGTTACTACGTGGTGTACCCTCCAAGGGCGGTAATGAAGGCGCTGACTCGGGCATCAAGTCGATCGTACAGATTGAGAATAGGTTATCATGTGACTGCTCGACCTGTTCACATAGTTCTGTATTAGTTCTTGGTTTACGAGCCGCATGAGTCACTTCTCATCCCACTATATTCCACATGTTCTCCATTGGAGACATGTCTAGCGATCGTACTGGCCAAGGCTGTATAGTCTTGCAGAGCATGTTGGGTTTCACGGGCAGTGTTCGGGCGAGTATATGTTGTTGGAACAACACGTCATCTTCATGGTTCACGAGCGGTAAAAGAACAGGTGTAACAACATTCTACACGCACGGAGAACTGGTTAGCAAAATGGCTCTGAGCACTATGGGACTTAACTGCTGAGGTCATCAGTCTCCAGAACTTAGAACTACAGAACTGCTTAAACCTAACCTAAGGACAAAACACACATCCATGCCCGAGGCAGGATTCGAACCGCGACCGTAGCGGTCCCGTGGCTCCAGACTGTAGCGCCTAGAACCGCTCTGCCACTTCGGCCGGCGAACTGGTTAGCAATCCCTGCCTAAACGTTAGTAGACCTACTCCTTTAAAAAGTATTTTGTTAATGTAAATCAAAAACAGTTAACGAATTTTTTTACTTTCTTTAGGTCGGGCATAAAGTACTACCCTCTCCCTCCCTTTGGTAACACGCGTTATGGAGACCACACTGGTATTGCTGGGTTAATGGTTAAAAATTTTTGGTTAACGCCTTGGCCTGATGAATAGATCTGCATCTCAAAAAGAAGATACGTTCACGAATTTGAAAAATTAGCTCAATAATAGAAGCTCATACGAGTACGAGTGCGTCTCCATTGCGTAGTTGCCTGCATTCCTCAGGCGTTTGTGCCGCTCTAAGCCTTCTGGGTGTAACCATTCCTTAGTTAAGGGTAGACACAGATGGCGCTCAGGTATCTATACAGTATCCGTTGGCGGACGACAATGAAGCGGTTATCAGTACATCTACTCTCCCCAGGTGGCTTATGCCGTTTTGGGATCAAAATCGACGTCATTTGTCCAGGTGTATTAATTTTCTTTTCTAGTAGTGTATATTCAGTATTTATATAATTTCGGAATCTTATGAACTTACTGTTCACTTCTCTGAACTTTATTCAATTCTTTACTTGTGTTCACCTAAGAACTACTTTCTCGAACGATCTCCGCTTTGCTTTCACAATATTTCAAGCAGAGCGAATAAGCTTCTCTTAGAGTGATGCCACTACCTTATATTTAAATAAAATTTTCAGGTGGCTTGGTAAGTTTGCATTGCATTGGAACTTCAAGGCACGTGGTTATAGTGACAGAGACTCCCATACTTCCATATCATACTAGCTCATGTAATATTACTTTACTAATTGTTGTTGGATGCACACCACAAACACATTTGCATTGCACTAGACACTGATCAGACCTAATTCATAAACGCTCATAGTGAGTAGCTACATGAGATCTGGAATGCCGGCCGGCGTGGTCGAGCGGTTCTAGGCGCTTCAGTCTGGAACCGCGCGACCGCTACAGTCGCAGGTTCGAATCCTGCCACGAGCATGGATGTGTGTGCCGTCCTTAGGTTAGTTCTAGGTTCTAGGGGACTGATGATTACAGATGTTAAGTCCCATAGTGCTCAGAGCCATTTGAACCATTCGAGATCCGGAATTATGTTTTCCGTTTGTCTTCCTTTAGCTTAAGTTAGACATTTCTTTAATTATTCCATTGGGATATGAGAAAATTCGCTGTCACTACGAAATCAAAAACAAAGGTATTCAGATTACGTTAACTCACTTCTGTTTCAGATATCATTTAAAGGGGAATGATTCGCCGCATTGAAAGCCGGGTTCACAGCCTCTCATTAATGCTCTTGTTGAAGTATAAAGTAGTGATAGCCTTTCGGTATATATACCATTTCTAACAACACCATAAGATTTTTATTTGTATTAATATCTTTTGCTCAAATTATGGATACCTTAGTTTTTATTGTTTCCCAAGTTGCGACACAGTCGCCAGTAAAACAGTGGGTCAGAAAGTCTGGTATAAATTTCTATCATTCCCGTCTATGAGCACGAAACTTTTGGTACTTAGATTACCGGTTTCGGTCAGCGATTACCATCTTCAGATCTGCAGCAAAAAAATGGGAAAAACAAATACAGCTAGTGGATAGTTTACATCTTAAACCCATAAAATATGTCATAATGAAAAGTAGTGCTTTCATACATCTGGAAAACTTGCGCATGAAAAGTAGTACTTTCATAAATCTGGAAAATTTGCGCATTGAAATTTGACGAGGTATAGAAGTTTTAAGATATGTCGCAATGTAATATAGTCTAAAGACCAAAAGTTTCGTGATTACCAACGGAACTAAAAGATTTTTTTTTAATTTGATGCAGTTCTATGTAATCTCTGTAATGCACATTACATATATTGTTCCTTCGAGTAATGTGTCACTATAGCTCCGAGGTACTGGCTGTGGGTGTGAAACTTAATCAGTATCAGCAAGCGATAAATTGTGTCAATAACTGCGGGCGTGGAATGGGTTTGCGGTGGGATATACAGCCAGGAGCGACATAATTACGCGCCAGATGTATTGACAGTTGCGGTCAGGGTGACGCGTTCCGATCTGCAAATGCCTTGAGCTGCATCCGTCCGTTGGGCTAACATTACTATTGGCATTTGCCTACGTGGTTCTCGCGTCTCATCCAAGTGCCAGAAAAAACCTATTGCATTATCAACAGAAAGAATTAATTATTTGCCGTCAATACTGATTGGTCTGATACTGCGGAAAATATTTATGGAGAGCTGGAAAGCAACCAACCTTTGCAGAGCTAATACTACTGTCTCCAACATACATACACACTGGTAATGTACCCACGAGCATCATCAAACTCACAGTCATCAGCTATTTGACGTAAAATTACGGGTGATTTCCTGATTTAAACATAACAGAGAGGAGGCCGAAATACTGAATTCGGTCTTCCAATGTTGTTTCACCGCGGAAGATTGTAACACTGTCTCTCCTTTCAGTCGCCGAGCGAACGCCGAAATGGCAGATATTGAGATAAAAGATCGCGGAATTGAAAAGCAGCTACAATCGCTTAGTGGTGTAAAGTCTTCAGGACCAGATGAGATACCTATAAGAGTCTGTAAACATTATGCGAAAGAACTTGCTCCCCTTCTAGCAGTAGTTTATGGTAGATCGCTGGAGCAACGATAGGTATATAACGACTGGAAGAAAGTCATTGCCGTTTTTAAGAACTGCCGTAAGACAGATCCACACAATTATAGACCTATACCGTTGACATCAATCTGTTGTAGAATTATGGAACATGTTTTAACCTCAAGAATTATGACGTTCTTGGAAAATGAACAGCTCCTCTATGAAATTCAACATGGAATCCGCAAACAGAGATCCTGCGAAACTCAGCTCTCCCTGTTCCTCCATGAAAAGCACAGCTCTGTGGACGGCGGCGCTCAGGTTGATGATGTGTTCGTTGATTTTAGTAAGGCATTGGACACCGTCCCGCATTGCCGTTTAATGAAAAATATACGAACTTACGGATAATCGGAGCAGACCTGCCTTTGGATTCTAAACTGTCTTGCAGATAGAAAACACGTCGCTCTTAACGGAACTAAATCGACAGATGTAAAGTTAATAGAGGACCACAGGGAAGTGTGATAGGACCGTTGCCGTTCACAATATATATAAATGACCTAGTAGAAAGCTTCGGTTGCTTTTTAAGGCTATTCGCAGATGATGCAGTTTTTTTATAACAAAGTGCCAACGCCAGAAGATAGTGAGAATCTGCAGAACGACTTGCAGAGAACTGATGAATGGTGCAGACTCTGGCAGTTGACCCTGAACGTAAATAAATGTAACGCATACATAGGATAATAAATCCACTCCTGTACAACTACACTATTGATGAGGAACAGTTGGAGGTAGCGTCTGCCGTAAAAATCTAGGCCTAACTGTCTACAGCGACCTTAAGAGGAATAACCATATAAAATAGATAGTGGGAAAATCAGACTTAAGACTCAGATTCATCGGAAGAATCTTAAGGAACTGTAACTCATTCACGAAATAAGTGGCTTATATGGCGCTTGTTCGCCCGATTCTTGAGTGGTGTACATCTATGTGGGATCCCTGTCAGGTAGGGCTGATAGAGGAGACAGAGAAGATCCAACGAAGAGCAACGTGTTTCGTCCCGGGATCGTTTAGCTGTCGAGAGAGAGTTGCGGAGATGATAAACAAACTCCACTGGCAGACGTTACAAGAACGATGTTGTGCATCACGGAGAGATTTACTACCGAAATTTCGGGACAGCACTTTTCAGTAGGAGTCAGACAACATCTTACTTCACCCCACATACATCTCGCATTTTGACCACGTGGAGAAAATTCGAGAAATTAGAGCCAATACAGAGGCTTACAGACCATCATTCTTCTCACGCACTATTCGCGAGTGGAACAGGGTTGGAGGGATCATATAGTGGTACAGAAAGTATCCTCCGCCACACACCAGTAGGTTTCTTGCAGAGTATGATGTAGATGTAGATGCTTTCTACACTTTATGCACTGTAATATATTGCAGCCCGGAATCTGAAACCTGTCAAGCTGGAACATAATTTCGGTTTACTGGGAAACAGTTTTTCCCGCCAAATTATGTGATACAAGTAATCTGTAATACTCTGCAATATAGCACCAAAAAAAAAAGCCCATGGCTAAACTTAAACGAAAGGATAGCCGAATTGTAACGTGAGCGCTCGCGATAAGCTGAAGTCCGAGTTCTCAAATCTGAAGATTGTGGATATTGTATCACAGATTGTTGAGAGATGTCACTCAACTCGCCCAAAGATGTAAACAACCATGCATGAGCAGCGCCTATGAGACGGAGGGGGTCCGACAGCCCATCAGTTCCAGTCATTTCACCAGGAAGGGGTACAAGGGTCGTGTTGTCTTAGTTCAAACATGCCTAGGCGGTCAATACCGCGGTTGGATTGTGTCCGCATTGATACTTTGTGCCAGGGAGGGCTCTCAACAAGGGAAGTATCCAGGCGGTCCGATAAATAACTTACAGAAACGTTTTCTACGGCACTAAACGCAATATATCTTCAAGTTTTATTCCCGTCTAATACTGTTAGCTCCCGATGTTCCCGCTAGGTGGTGGGCGCAAATGAGTTATCCCAACAGTCGACATTGAGTGGTGTAACGTTGCAGAGCATGTGCAGTGTTGTTTATAGTTTCATGGAAAGTGTGCTAGTATAGTTCAGAGACAGTTCAGGACTAAATTTTGAAAGCCGCCATTTCAAGGATAAAGTGTTATTAATCGGTTTCACCGAAACTGGCTGTGTAAGCTGTAATACTATTTACAGTACTTTCTTTTTAGGCAAGTCAGCTCTAACTGATATATCGTAGCTAGACATTCTAGAATGCCTCTACTACAACAGATATAGCCGGCCGCGGTGGTCTCGCGGTTCTAGGCGCACAGTCCGGAACCGTGCGACTGCTACGGTCGCAGGTTCGAATCCTGCCTCGGGCATGGATGTGTGTGATGTCCTTAGGTTGGTTAGGTTTAAGTAGTTCTAAGTTCTAGGGGACTAATGACCACAGCAGTTGAGTCCCATAGTGCTCAGAGCCAGCCATACAACAGATATGGACACAGAATTTATTTTCCAGGAAGATATCGCGTCACCACATTACTATCGTGAAGCTGTCGCTTAATTCCGCACGAATTTGTACACTTGGACTTGCTAGAACAATGTCCTGACCACCATGAGCAATTAATCAAACGCCAATGGACTTCTGTGCATGGAGTTACATTAAAGACATAGTATTTGTTCCTCTGCTTCCAGGAAACGTCGACGAGCTACGACTACGGATAACACAAGCAGCTGGCACAGTATACCAGGAACTGCTTCTTACTGTTTGGAGGAAACTGATTACAGATGGGACATGTTTCGTGGATCAAAAGGTAACAAAAATGAACGTCTGTACACAAAATGTATACTACATTCAGTGCTGTATCCAACATTTCTGTAAGTTATTTCCTTTTTTCAAAAGTAGTAGTTACTTTTGTATAACTTCATTATAAATACCCTGTGTGGTCACTGTCTTTAGGTATTGTTGATAAATAAGCAAATGTTTTTGAAGATGGCACATAATTGAGATCATTCATTCACCTTTTAATATGGTAAGATGACGAATACATGGTGACTGATCAGTTTCATTTTGATCGCCGGTAAAATACTGAGCTGTGATTGGCTGATTTTCTTCAATTGCTGGTAAAATACGACACTGACAAGCAGTTTCACTTTAATGGCTAGTATAATGTCACCGTTACGTCACGGTATGTGGACGAAGCTTCTAGCCTCATCATGATGACATCATAGAATGGGGTGTGGTTTCAGACAATGTGGGAAATTTACTGACCGACGAACGACGTGGCATCACAAATGTAATAAAGTGTTCCAGGTTCGCCATAGTAATTCTACTGACAGGCTCAACAGGGCTTCACCTACTGCATTGTGACCATGCACTGGAAAATCCATTATCTGGTCAATCGATAGCGAAATGCGTTTCCTCGTCTCCCACTGGCATGACCATATAAGAAAGCGCTACATTTTCTGGCCTCTGATTGGCTAGCGTTTGGGAACAGAGTCTTCAGAACGCTGTCCAGGAGCGGTGTCAACCTGAGGATGATTGCGCATGAGAATAGCCGTCCGTAGTGTGGGAGACCGTTGTACATACTACAGTTTTTAACCTACTTAAGTTGTATGTGGCTATCTATCAAAGTGAATGTGATTACGAGTGGTTACGTCTGACAAGGACAGTTCTAGAAGTAACTTTAAGGTGTCATGGCGCCCTTAAAAATTATTTGCTTATTGCCAATAGCCAAGCAACCTATTGAACGTCTAGCGATTTTCGTTGCACTTAGGGTGAGTGATATCAACCGACCTACCACCGAGCGAGACCTTCTGCATAAGGAACAAATATGCAGAAGAGGCAGTGTGAGTGGGAAGAACGTACATAACGTAGACCTCAAGTGATAATCCGGCCTCTCTTGAAATTGTACCTGGGTGATCGTAGATGGTTATGAACACGTTTTGCGCCCCGAAAAATAGCCCCAGATACTGAGCATGATCCACAAGCAACACAATCCACATGACCCCCTAGTAACAGGGTCTGAATCAGAGGCTGAGACGGTTCTGCGACCGTGTGGGCTGCAGATTCCTCGACTTGCGCCATAGGGTGGTGGGGTTTCTGGTTCCGCTGGAAAAGTCTGGAGCCTACTACACACAGCAGGCGGCTACACAGGTAGCAGGGGTTGTGTGGAGTGGACTGGGCGGTTTTTTTTAGGTTAGATGTCCTCGGGCAAATACAGAAAGGGCAACAGCCCCAAAGGGTGCGTGGCAAAGTCAGGACATGCGGGGACCAAGCAGCAATCAGTATTGTAATTTCAAACTGTCGAAGCAGCGTTGGTAGTACCGGAACTTCAAGCGCTGATAGAAAGCACCGCAGCTGAAATCTCTATAGGTACGGAAAGCTGGCTGAAGCCAGAGATAAATTCAACCGAACTTTTTACAAAGGCATAGACGGTGCTTAGAAAGGATATATTGCATGCAACCGTTGGTGGCGTGTTTGTCGCTGATAGTAGTAGTTTATCCCATAGTGAAATGGAAGTGGATAGTTCCTTTGAGTTATTATGGGTGGAGGTTATACTCAACAACCGAGCTAGGTTAATAATTGGCTCCTTTTACCGACCTCCCGACTCAGCAACATTAGTGGCAGAACAACTGAGAGAAAATCTGGAATACATTTCACATAAATTTCCTCAGCATGTTATAGTCTTAGGTGGAAATTTCAATTTACCAGATATAGACTGGGACACTGAGATGTTTAGGACAGATGTTAGGGACAGAGCATCGAGTGACGTTATAATGAGTGCACAATCCCAAAATTACCTCGAGCAATTAAACAGAGAACTGACACGTGGAGATAACATCTTGGACCCACTGATAAACACACCCGAACTTTTCGACTCAGTAAGCGCAGAACAGGGAATCAGGGATCAAAGGCCGTTGCAGCATCCCTGAATATGGAAGTAAATAGGAATATAAAAAAGGGAGGAATGTTTATCTGTTTAGCAAGAGTAATAGGAGGCAGATTTCAGACTACCAAACAGATTAAAACGAAAATTTCTGTTCCGACACTGACAATGTTGAGTTTTTGTGGAAAAAGTGCAAGGCTATCGTAAAATGCGTTTTAGACAGTTACGTGCCGAGTGAAACTGTAAGGGACTGGAAAAACCCACCGTGGCTCAACAACAAAGTTAGGAAACTACTGCGAAAGCAAAGAGAGCATCACTGCAAATTTAAATGCAGCCAAAACCCCTCAGACAAACAGAAGCTAAACGATGTCAAAGTTAGCGTAAGGAGAGCTAAGCGTGAAGCGTTCAGTGAATTCGAAAGTATAATTCTATGTACCAAATTGACAGAAAATCCTAGGAACTTCTGGTCTTACTTTAAATCAGTAAGTGGATCGAAACAGCATACCCAGACACTCTGGGATGATAATGGCATTGAAACAGAGGATGACACGTGTAAGCTGAAATACTGAACACCTTTTCCAAAGCTGTTTCACGGAGGAAGACCGCACTGCAGTTCCTTCTCTAAATCCTCGCACAAACGAAAAAATGGCTGACATAGAAATAAGTGTCCGAGAAACAGAAAAGCAACTGAAATCACTCAATAGAGGAAAGTCCACTGGACCTGACGGGATACCAATTCGATTCTACACAGAGTACGTGAAAGAGCTTGCCCCCCTTCTAACAGTCGTGTACCGCAAGTCTCTAGAGGAACGGAAGGTTCCAAATGATCTGAAAAGAGCACAGGTAGTCCCAGTTTTCAAGAAGGGTCGTCGAGCAGATGCGCAAAACTATAGGCCTATATCTCTGATATCGATCTGTTGTAGAATTTTAGAATATGTTTTATGCCCGCATATCATGTCATTTCTGGAAACCCAGAATCTACTCTGTAGGAATCAACGTGGATTCCGGAAACAGCGATCGTGTGAGACCCAACTCGCTTTATTTGTTCATGAGACCCAGAAAATATTAGATGCAGGCTCCCAGATAGATGCAATTTTCCTTGACTTACAGAAGACATTCGATACAGTTCCGCACTGTGGCCTGATAAACAAAGTAAGAGCCTGTGTGGCTGGACTGAAGAGTGTTTAGCAAAGAGAACACAGCATGTTGTTCACATGGAAAGACGTCTGCAGACGTTAAAGTAACCTCTGGCGTGCCACAGGGGAGTGTTATTGGAACACTGTTTTTCACAATATATGTAAATGACCTAGTAGATAGTGTCGGAAGCTCCATTCGGCTTTTCGCGGATGATGCTGCAGTATACAGAGAAGTTGCAGCATTAGAAAATCGCAGCGAAATGCAGGAAGATCTGCAGCGGATAGGCACTTGGTGCAGAGAGTGGCAACTGACCCTTAACATAGACAAATGTAATGTATAGCGAATACATAGGAGGAAGGACACTTTACTGTCTGATTATATGATAGCGGAACAAACACTGGTAGCAGTTACTTCTGTAAAATATCTGGGAGTATGTGTACGGAACGATCTGAAGTGGAATGATCATATAAAATTAACTGTTGATAAGGCGGGTGCCAGGTTGAGACTCACTGGGAGAGTCCTTAGAAAATGTAGTCCATCAACAAAGGAGGTGCCTCACAAAACACTCGTTCGACCTATACTTGAGTATTGCTCATGAGTGTGGAATCCGTACCAGGTCGGGTAGACAGAGGTGATAGAGAAGATCCAAAGAAGAGTGGCGCGTTTCGTCAGAGGATTATTTGGTAAGCGTGATAGCGTTACGGAGATGTTTAACAAATTCAAGTGGCAGACTCTGCAAGAGAGGCGCTCTGCATCGCGGTGTAGCTTGCTGTCCAAGTTTCGAGAGGGTGCGTTTCTGGATGAGATATCGGATATATTGCTTTCCCCTACCTATACCTCCCGAGGAGATCACGAATGTAAAACTAGAGAGATTCGAGCGCGCACGGAGGCTTTCCGGCAGTCGTTCTTCCCGCGAACCATACGCGACTGTAACAGGAAATGGAGGTACGGCAGTGGCACGTAAAATTCCCTGCGCCACACTCCATTAGGTGGCTTGCGGAGTATAAATGTACATGTAGATGTAGAACATAACCTGACACGAAGGGAAGACGTAAGGTAATGAATCTACGAAACCCAAATGTGCAGTAAGTCCAATCTAATGGATGAATAAATTAACTGCGCAGTGTTAAGCATGCTGGATAAGTAAAAACATCGGATTAGAAGGTTCAGCATACCCTCCGAACATAACGGTACAAAATTATGTATAAGTAAATTTACAAAGTTTCGGGTACCAAACTTGCAAGAGAGAGACACCGCAAGTTACTTGCATTTATATATGGTTTATTCAGAAACAGTTAATGATCAGAACATGTTCTGATGAAATGGAAAGCAACAACAAAGGCTCAAGGTCTTCCATTGAAAGCTAGAATGCAAAATGCAAGATGAGAAGGAGACAATTTCACGTGATTCCTACACTCTCTCGATTTACAGTCATGTGAAAACAGCTCGGATGTTTGCAGATTGCTATGATCCTACTGAAACGTCCCCTTTGAACAATTATACATGACTGTGCTTAAACTGATACACAATATTTTTTTTTAGCGCAACGCAATCTGACTTTCAAAAAAATCCCTACAAAAGAATGGCCCTGACTAACATTAACCTATACGTTTCACAAATCACTTACCTCACGAAAATCTTGGTTACTCGAACTACTGCAATACAGCAAGCACCACTACTGCCAGCTAAATAAAATATTCAAACTACGGAAGGTACTAACTACTGATAGGAATAATTAGCAAATGAAAGATTTTAATAGAGAACAAACAATGTATTTACCTTAATAGTCACAATATATATAGCAGTTCATGGCAAATTACAAAACTCCGCCATCTTCTCCCCACATCCACCACTGCAGGCGGCTCACCTCCAACTGCCCAACGCTACGCGCTGTTCACAGCTAGCTGCCTAACACTACAATGGCGAGTATTACAACAATGCAAAGCAGCCACAGACTGCACACAGCACAGCCAGTGATTTTCATACAGAGGTGGCGTTACCAATAAAAAACCTAAACAGCCTACTTACACTACGATTTCGTTGGATACTTGCTGTCGCATGCCCCCATATTAAACACACAAGACGAGACTCAATAGCCGGCCGCGGTGGTCTCGCGGTTCTAGGCGCACAGTCCGGAACCGTGCGACTGCTACGGTCGCAGGTTCGAATCCTGCCTCGGGCATGGATGTTTGTGATGTCCTTAGGTTAGTTAGGTTTAAGTAGTTCTAAGTTCTAGGGGAGTTATGACCACAGCAGTTGAGTCCCATAGTGCTCACAGCCATTTGAACCAAGACTCAATTCTGGTAGGCGTGCTACCAAGGCCGATAGAGAGACGAGGAAATTCCTTATGCTTCAACTTCGTGAGGTGACCAGCAGAAAAATACGCTCCTAGCGCTCTGATTAGCCGGCACTGGTCACGAGAGATATATGCCCTCTCTTGCTTGCAAAGATGTACTGCCTCATGTTACAGAGTCAGCTAGTGACTGCTAGTCTATGAGCTGACAAGTGAACTATGCACGGCGTTCGGGTGAGCAATTTACGAATGAAGGTAGGGAGCGGTGCTAAGCGCTACAGTTTGGAACCGCGCAACCGCTACGGTCGCAGGTTCGAATCCTGTCTCGGGCATGGATGTGTTTGATGTCCTTAGGTTAGTTAGGTTTAAGTAGCTCTAAATTCTAGGTGACTGATGACCTCTGAAGTTAAGTCCGATAGTGCTCAGAGCCATTTGATTTGAATGTAGTGACGGAGCGACCACCATATCACTTACAACGCTCACATGAAATGTGTGGCAGTTACAACCAGCGCACGGCATCATGGCCCCGGAAGTGTTGATGACTGGACATCCAAAGTGCCCATCTACAGGGTGTTTCAAAAATGACCGGTATATTTGAAACGGCAATAAAAACTAAACGAGCAGCGATAGAAACACACCGTTTGTTGCAATATGCTTGGGACAACAGTACATTTTCAGGCGGACAAACTTTGGAAATTACAGTAGTTACAATTTTCAACAACAGATGGCGCTGCAAGTGATGTGAAAGATATAGAAGACAACGCAATCTGTGGGTGCGCCATTCTGTACGTCGTCTTTCTGCTGTAAGTGTGTGCTGTTCACAACGTGCACGTGTGCTGTAGACAACATGGTTTATTCCTTAGAACAGAGGATTTTTCTGGTGTTGGAATTCCACCGCCTAGAACACAGTGTTGTTGCAACAAGACGAAGTTTTCAACGGAGGTTTAATGTAACCAAAGGACCGAAAAGCGATACAATAAAGGATCTGTTTGAAAAATTTCAATGGACTGGGAACGTGACGGATGAACGTGCTGGAAAGGTAGGGCGAGCGCGTACGGCAACCACAGAGGGCAACGCGCAGCTAGTGCAGCAGGTGATCCAACAGCGGCCTCGGGTTTCCGTTCGCCGTGTTGCAGCTGCGGTCCAAATGACGCAAACGTCCACGTATCGTCTCATGCGCCAGAGTTTACACCTCTATCCATACAAAATTCAAACGCGGCAACCCCTCAGCGCCGCTACCATTGCTGCACGAGAGACATTCGCTAACGATATAGTGCTCAGGCTTGATGACGGCGATATGCATGTGGGCAGCATTTGGTTTACTGACGAAGCTTATTTTTACCTGGACGGCTTCGTCAATAAACAGAACTGGCGCATATGGGGAACCGAAAAGCCCCATGTTGCAAAAAAATGGCTCTGAGCACTATGGGACTCAACTGCTGTGGTCATCAGTCCCCTAGAACTTAGAACTACTTAAACCTAACTAACCTACGGACATCACACACATCCATGCCCAAGGCAGGATTCGAACCTGCGACCGTAGCAGTCGCACGGTTCCGGACTGCGCGCCTAGAACCGCGAGACCACCGCGGCCGGCCCCATGTTGCAGTCCCATCGTCCCTGCATCCTCAAAAAGTACTGGTCTGGGCCGCCATTTCTTCCAAAGGAATCATTGGCCCATTTTTCAGATCCGAAAAGATTACTGCATCACGCTATCTGGACATTCTTCGTGAATTTGTGGCGGTACAAACTGCCTTAGACGACACTGCGAACACCGCGTGGTTTATGCAAGATGGTGCCCGGCCACATCGCACGGCCGACGTCTTTAATTTCCTGAATGAATATTTCGATGATCGTGTGATTGCTTTGGGCTATCCGAAACATACAGGAGGCGGCGTGGATTGGCCTCCCTATTCGCCAGACATGAACCCCTGTGACTTCTTTCTGTGGGGACACTTGAAAGACCAGGTGTACCGCCAGAATCCAGAAACAATTGAACAGCTGAAGCAGTACATCTCATCTGCATGTGAAGCCATTCCGCCAGACACGTTATCAAAGGTTTCGGGTAATTTCATTCAGAGACTACGCCATATTATTGGTACGCATGGTGGATATGTGGAAAATATCGTACTATAGAGTTTCCCAGACCGCAGCGCCATCTGTTGTTGAAAATTGTAACTACTGTAATTTCGAAAGTTTGTCTGCCTGAAAATGTACTGTTGTCCCAAGCATATTGCAACAAACGGTGTATTTCTATCGCTGCTCTTTTAGTTTTTATTGCCGTTTCAAATATACCGGTCATTTTTGAAACACCCTGTAAGTTTCCTAATGACAACTATCGACCTTGGGCTTTGGTTCTTGGAATACAGCAAAGATTACGCTTCGTTCGTCTACTATCTATTCACAAGACTACATGTAGTGCCTACCATTTCATTTTCGTAATAATAATATGTTTTCCTGCGTCAGTCTATTACACTTTTTACTTCTCTTGCCTCCTCTAGCTTTTCGTTGATTGCGTCTTTCTATTGCTATGGCTGGTTCAAATGGCTCTGAGCACTATGGGAGTCAACTGCTGAGGTCATTAGTCCCCTAGAACTTAGAACTAGTTAAACCCAACTAACCTAAGGACATCACAAACATCCATGCCCGAGGCAGGATTCGAACCTGCGACCGTAGCGGTCTCGCGATTCCAGACTGCAGCGCCTTGAACCGCACAGCCACTTCGGCCGGCTTCTATTGCTAACTATCCTCAGTATCTGAATGGTTTTTACGTTCCAGGTCAAAATAGGTGATTTCACAATGATTGGAAAAGGCTCTGCTTTTAAATACATGAGGTTTTCCAAATGCAGACCATATGAGTTCTACTCTTATTCGTATCTGTCCTCATTTGTAAACATTCTGTAAACATGAAACTTCCTGGCAGATTAAAACTGTGTGCCCGACCGAGACTCGAACTCGGGACTTTTGCCTTTCGCGGGCAAGTGCTCTACCATCTGAGCTACCGAAGCACGACTCATGCCCGGTACTCACAGCTTTACTTCTGCCAGTATCTCGTCTCCTACCTTCCAAACTTTACAGAAGCTCTCCTGCGAGCCATGCAGAACTAGCACTCCTGAAAGAAAGGATATTGTGGAGACATGGCTTAGCTTACACCGCTGCAGAGTGAAAATCTCATTCTGGAATTCTGTAAACAATTTTGCAAAGTTCTTTCCAATGACTTTTCTTCCAAATACAGTTGCTAACTACACAAATATTTTAATAAAATTTGCCGGCCGAAGTGGCCGTGTGGTTAAAGGCGCTGCAGTCTGGAACCGCAAGACCGCTACGGTCGCAGGTTCGAATCCTGCCTCGGGCATGGATGTTTGTGATGTCCTTAGGTTAGTTAGGTTTAACTAGTTCTAAGTTCTAGGGGACTAATGACCTCAGCAGTTGAGTCCCATAGTGCTCAGAGCCATTTGAACCATTTTTTTAAATAAAATTTCAATGCTCCTAAAATTTTATCTCTGTAATTACTTGTAGTTGCTGTGCCAGCAGTGGAATCTCACATCCTCTCTAAGACATATAAATCCGTCTTTAGGGCCACAAGTGGCCCATCGGGACGATCCGACCGCCGTGTCATCCTCACTGAGTATGCGGATAGGAGGGGCGTGTGGTCAGCACTCCGCTCTCCCGGTCGTTATGATGGTTTTCTTTGACCGGAGCCGCTACTATTCGGTCGAGTGGTTCCTCAATTGGCATTACGAGGCTGAGTGCACACCGAAAAATGGCAACAGCGCATGGCGGCCAGGATGGTCACCCATCCAACTGCCGGCCACGCCCGGCAGCGCTTAGCTTCGGTGATTTGACGGGAACCGGTGTATCCACTGCGGCGAGGCAGTTGCCTATCAAAGACTTATTCGAATAATTTATTGTAATTTAGTGTACTTAGACATTCCCTTCTGATCGTGCGAAACTCGATCTGTCTTTGATACGTGCATCGTTCGATTTTCGATTTTCTTTTCTTCGATTAAAGCATACCTAGAACAGCATTTGCTATTTACATAGCTACCATTGTAAAATAGTTGCACGTGTCATCAATGACAAAATAACGTCCGTTTCCTAAAGATTCTGAGCTTATACCGCACATTATTAATCATCATAATATACTAAAGCGGCTTCTTATCTGGGAAACCGACTCAGCGGGTATACACACATAACTGAGCCCTCTGGAGGAAACATCGTTATCTCAGTGGAGTTGTACAGTATCTTTCACAGGTCCTGCTCCACACACCTATGGTACCATCACCCAATACTCTCTTGAAGTGATCTGCTTCCGTCCTAACCTGGTTGGTATTTGAACGACAGAAATAATATACGATATCAGACGTTTCCCCACAGAGACTATGTGTACGGCAGACATGGTGTGCGCCAACTTGAAACCATGTATACATTTAGAGACTGTGTAATAAATTTGAGTGAATTTTGCCTTGTCATATTACTCAGTGCTGAAGAAAGTACTGTGTAGTGAAAGAAATTGATGGAACGGTGGAATGCCACCATTTTTGGTTAGCAGTTGGAGTGAACTTTACTGATCTCATGATCAAACTACAGCGTTAACATTAGCAGTCACTGTTTATTTCTTTCGCGCTGTTTAAGCCACCATCATCGTATGGATTCGTGTGGATCAATATAGCATGCACGTGGCGCGTTACGACACTGGAGTGACCTGTGGCACTGGCTAGTGGAGAAAAAAATAAAACGCTATTTCAGTACGTTTACTGAAATAGTGTTTGATTTTTCTCATGATCATCCGTAAAATATAGAACCACTACCAGTATTTTTACTATACGTGTTTCATCTGGTTCATATTGATATTAATTCCCCTGTACCATCGTCACTACCCTCCTCCTCGTCCCCTTTTCCCGACCAACGCCAATGACTGTGTAATTGGTTCGCTGCGGCACGGACCTGTAATTGAAAGTGTCGATAGACCGATTTTAATCACGGTAACAGATTTATTCGCGGACCACCGCATCCGCGGTAGAACGGTCATTATGTCATGCAACGCACTAGTGCCTTGCATCCTACAGTTATAGAATCATAGAGAACTTTGTTATGGCTGGTACTCTCAAAGTTGTAACGTAAGATTTGGGTGGACTGGGGATCGGGCTGGCGGTTGTGTGGGAGTGTGCTTAAATTCAAATATGTTCCAGTGCAACAATAAGCCATGCTAACACTAAATATCGCACAGGTGATCACAAAAAAATGGGACATTAACAAAACAACATACAGCTCACAATGCTTAATATCTTGGCCTGTAAAACACAAAGCAGAAAATAAGGAGCTCCACTCAGTTAGCAAACAATAATATCAACCACAAAATCACACTGGCAGCCCTCTGACCTTACAATAGGGAGTTCGTTCACTCATACTAATCCACCATTAATCATTATTGATAACATTACTAACAGAAGTAAAATTAACCTGTATTTGTGGCGCAGGAAGTGGTGGAAGTGAAAAGTGGCTGGGTGTTGCATTGCGCTAAATGCTTACCAAATTCTACATACCTTAATAAATAGAGCTCAGCAGTTCCCAGCATGTGAACAAGATGATCATAAGCAAATAATTCAGAGGTCAGTTTATAAATACCAGCTTACTGTCGAGCACACTTCAGCAATCGATAATTTTTCTCTCCATCATAACATTTGTAAGTAGGCTATTTAGGTTTTTATATTGGTAACGCCACGTAGCGCTCTGTATGAAAATGACTGGCTGTGCTGTGTGCAGTCTGTGGCTGGGTGGCATTGTTGTAATATTTGCTATTGTAGTGTTGAGCAGTTGGCTGTTACAGCGCGTAGCGTTGCGCAGTTGGAGGTGAGCCGCCAGCAGTGGTGGATGTGGGGAAGTGAGATGGCGGATTTTTGAGAGCGGATGATCTGGACGTGTGTCCATCAGAGACAGTACATTTGTAAGACTGGATGTCATGAACTGATATATATAATATGACTATTGAACAATATTAAGGCAAATACATTGTTTGTTCTCTATCAAAATCTTTCTTTTGCTAACTATGCCTATCAGTAGTTAGTGCCTTCAGTAGTTTGAATCTTTTATTTAGCTGGCAGTAGTGGCGCTCGCTGTATTGCAGTAGTTCGAGTAACGAAGATTTTTGTGAGATAAGTGATTTGTGAAACGTATAGGTTAATGTTAGTCAGGGCCATTCTTTTGTAGGCATTTTTGAAAGTCAGATTGCGTTGCGCTAAAAATATTGTGTGTCAGTTTAAGCACGGTCATGTATAATTTTTCTAAGGGGACGTTTCATACATTTTGAAGTTTACAATAAGGTAGCACAAAATTATGTAACATAGGAGGGGCTGACTTATGCAAACTATGTAAATAGCTGTCATATTTATATGGTTGTTTACAAATTATGTGAGGTGCTATAGAAACATCAAACTTTTTTTCAAAAAAATGTTCAAATGTGTGTGAAAGCTTATAGGACTTAACTGCTAAGGTCATCAGTCCCTAAGCTTACACACTACTTAACCTAAATTATCCTAAGGACAAACACACACACCCATGGCCGAGGGAGGACTCGAACCTCCGCCGGGACCAGCCACACAGTCCACGACTGCAGCGTCTCAGACCGCTCGGCTAATCCAGCGCTGCAAACTTTTTCTTCTTCTCTGTTAGTCATTTAGGTGATACGTAGTTGTACCTACGGCTAGTGACTCTAGAACCCCTTATAATTCTAGTGTCTTAAAACTCTTTAGAGTAAAACAGGTGACCCAGAACAAAGATCGGGATTAATTTAAGGAAGGGTGGCCCAACTTGACTCTCACTCGAAGAAAATATCAACTGTGCAATATGATTGTTGCCCAGTTACATACAGTTAAGTGATTTAATAAATCAGTCGGTGCGCTCTGTACCCGCGACTAGCATCACAGCTGTGGGCTAATCCCACAGCAAGAGTCGAACATAAGTTCAACAAACGTTAAATACAAGACATTAAAACGCGTACATACGGCGACATCCTCATCGCGTGGCCCGATACCAAAACAATGACAATAAACTGCTCAACTTGAGGCTCGACCGGGAGATCTGCAGAAGCGCATGTGACCTGTCAACACCTAGGCCTTGTGCGATGTGAGTAAAGCCGCCCAAATAAAAGGAAAACGCGGACCTGCCTCGGACCAGCAGAACAGCAACGCGGCAATCCATTCCGATACAAGGCTGTCAACATCTACCAAACAACAAACAGCAAACAAGTTTGATAAACGTACACAGCAATAAATAAACGGGCAATTAAATATTTTCAAGGAAACAAAATATTAAAATTTTCATTACATCTCTTTTTGTCTAGGGTGGTGGTTTGAATCAAAAATGGTTCAAATGGCTGAGCACTATTGGACTTAACATCTGTGGTCATCAGTCCCCTAGAACTTAGAACTACTTAAACCTAACTAACCTAAAGACATCACACACACCCATGCCCGAGGTAGGATTCGAACCTGCGACCGTAGCGGTCGCGCGGTTCCAGAGTGAAGCGCCTAGAACCGCTTGACCACACCACCCAGCAGCAACACCGAACATTGTAAAAAGTCATTTAAAAGAATAATAACATAATAATTCAAACAAGATTAAATAAATCAAGATATAATTTTACTTTGGCCTCTTAGGGGCTAATAGACACTGTAATTTGGATACGCTGTAAATGGCAGATTTCCGGTTAAAATGTACACATGTAACCCGAAGGGCTCTTCAGTACAGAGCAATAGTGTGTGCAAGTACAAGGATGCGAACACACATGAGCCACACTTGCGTACCTGTAGGCTGAGCACACAACTTTAGTTACAGCCAAATCTCATAACTCTCCCTAGGAAGGACCATAACGTCTACACTAAACAGGAACTACAATCAGTAATACTAAATACTCAGTGATAACAAAGAACGATTTAAGATACCAAATTATGTTGCAAAATACTAGCCTGGCGCTTACAGAAACCTCCAGATTGACACCGCCCCAAAAGGGGATACTCAAAGGTGTAAAGGAACGGGATTCCTGGCCAGCTCACACCGGGGCAGAATCAACAATATTTCATTACAGTACTTACCGATCAGTTATCATACATTATTTCAAACAAATACCAAGAAGGCAAATAGATTCAGGACTCCAGATAGGCACCAGATAATACTGTCCTACTGCTCGTAGCTTCTGACAAGTTATTCAGAACATCTCGGCGTATGTAGCGCACCAAACTGACTGTTGCACTTCGTATCCAGGTTGCAGGCGACGAAAGCCGCTCGTTTCCCGATAAACTCGCCTGTAGCGTTGGTCAAATCTGCAGGAAAACGCGAGCCCCTATAGCCTAACGAGCATCGGTTTCAACTCGCTACATTCGCCAAACGCCGAGTACTCCGTCCAGGTCCATGTCCCACACACCAATCACTACCATACAGCACCTAGAGCACATAACCAACCAAAGATAATAGGACGAGGGCTAGAGTCGATGGAACGTGCGCACATGTGGCGCAAGAAGTGTCGCGCGCTCCCTCTCTGAAGCCACCACGGCTCAGCAGGTACAAGTGTAAAAACATTTTATTTACTACTGTGACGTGGTATACACAGTAAGATTCATGTATGTTATTGGAAAGGAGTAAGTAGCAAAGAAAAAAAAGCTCCGAAACCAAAATATACTAGCGAGGTTCCAAAATATACGAGAAATTAGTCACAGTCGCTTTCTATTATCTCCTCACAGTTAGTGTCTATAGAATCAGAATCATTTCCTTCTGTGGTTTCTTTTGAAGAATATCCTGCCAGGGACACCAATCGTGACGCTCCATCATTATCTTGTACAGTTTTCTGTCTTCCTCATCCCTTTCTTCCAACACGTCCTATAGTTATTTATCTTTTGAAGATTTTTCCACCTCACAAGTTTTGTAAGCGTGCCACCTTCATGGAAAGGCTGTAGAAGAAGAATTGGCGGGTGACTGATATTGCGCCTCCTAAAACCTGCTTCAATGAATACTGTTAGAGAATTTCCTTTGCTTATTCGAATCCTCCTAATACTCCTCCACTGCATTTTGTTCTCTACAGTATCTGTAAGAATTTTGTCGTTCGCTATAATTTCATCGCTTTAACTGAAAGAATGTTTTTCTTTTTCATTTCCTCTATGGCAAACTTTCTGCTAGCATTCTTCACTGCTTCCATCCAGTTTTGAGGATGAAATACATAGTCCAAGTATTTCTTTGCCTTCTCAATGAGAGCAAAGCTTGATCACATCCCAAATACGTGTATCGAAGTTCAAGAAAATTGCGATCTGTTGTGTCATTTTGTGGATTTTTTCTCGAGATGTACATGCAGTACTCTAAAATATTGTAGTTCTTGTTTCCACCGCCGCAGTTTTCACTGTGTGCAATGATATGGTGTATTTCACTGGTCAGTTGTTCGGAAGATTTGACCAAACAAGAACCAGTTATCTGCGATACACGCTATGTGGTAGTTTCGTTCCACATGAACATTCTGGATGTTCCATATCTGGGTCATACATACCTAGAATGTGGGTCCATAATACTAGCAAGTAAAATGTTATGTTGGTTGTCAAATTAGGTGTCGGCAGTGTTTGTTGTGAGTCACATCCTTAACCAGCACCAAGCTCTAGAGAAGTATTTGCAGTCCAATTTCTATTCGTCCAGTGATTTTTGACGCCGTCTTAAACGAAGCACATTCTGCCTGTCAGCTTCAATAGATACAATCCTTCCTGAGGAGGTAATATCAATCTTGACCTTGTCACGCTTACTGCCCGTACCACTGTGTGGATACTGAAAGCTTTGCTAATGACCTCAGGTTATACCCGGACTGGAGATATATTTAGTTCCGTGCACCAGGAACAATATAGTGTATACATTTGACTCAGATTAAACTCTGAATCCAAATACAAATTGCATGTATTATATCCTTGGTCGCCCGCGCCGATTCCTTCCCTGAATAGCTCCTTCTGCTATCGTTACAGTGATGATGCTGTGTCTTAGGATGTGCCCAACAAGTTTGTCTCTTCTTGTTTGCATGTGCCTCCACAGAGATCTGGTTTTCCGTACTCTTCTAAGCACCTCGTCATTTGTTACTCTGTCTCTCCAACTGATCATTATCCTTCGATACCACCACATCTCCAGGGCCTTTAGTCATCTTCTCTCCTCTCTTCCCCATTGTGCAAGTTTCACATCCGCATAGGGCCACACTCCAAATGAAAACTTTCATGATATGTTTCCTTATTTTCAGACTGATATCCTTGCTGGTGAGTAAGTTCCTCCTCAAATTTAATGCAATATTGGCCCGTCGTATTCTGCTCACAATTTATTTCCGGCTTCGACCATTCCCTGTGATTTTGCTCCCCAGGTACGTAAATTCCTCTATCATTTCCAGCTCCTCTCTTCCAATTCTCATTCTCAAATGTTCATATTCTGCTACAGTACTGTATACCATCAATTTAGTCTTTTTCTTGTTTACTCTCACTCCATTATGATTGCACAGAATCCTTTTTATTCTTCCAAAGACTTCCTCTAGATCATCTTTCGCCTCCGTGACTATGGCAATATTATCTGCATTACGTATCATGTGTATCTTCTGCCCATTAATTTTGGTCCCCACCTCAGTAGATTCTCGAACTTGGTTTTAGCTTCCTGGATGTAAGGGTTGAATATAAGAGGAGAGAGAGCACATCCTTGTCTTACCCCTTTTCTAATATTTGCTTCCTGTTCCTGGTGACAGTTCCTAATCACTGTCACCTGATTCTTATAGGAACTGGGTATCACACGGTTGCCTTTGTACTTCATTCCACTTTCCCTCAGCATTCTGAACATCTCTTGCCAGATTACGTTATCAAATACCTTTTCGAAGTCTACAAAGGCAATATAAGTTAGGTTTTTGCTGTAGTTGCTTTTCCATAAGGAGTCTCAGTGCCATAACCGCTTCTCTTGTTACGAATCCCCTTCTGAAACCAAATGATCTTCATTGAGAATATCCTCCACCTTCTCTTCAATTCTCTTCACAATTATTTTTATGAGAATTTTTGATGCGTGTGATACTAGGCTTAAAGTTCGGTACTGTTCATATTTTGTTGCTGCTGCCTTCTTTGGTATAGGAACAATTATGCATTTCTGAAAGGCTGTCGGTATCTGTTCTGTGTTATAGATGGACCTAATAAGTTAAAACCGCGCGGTCTGGGCGGCTTGACACGGTTCGCGCGGCTCGCCCCGTCGCGACAGAGGTTCGAGTCCTTCCTCGGGCATGGGTGTGTGTATTGTCTTTAGCGTAAGTCAGTTTATGTTACCGATGAACTCAGCGGTTTGGTCCCATAGGAACTTACCACAATTTTCCTAATAAGTTTAAGCAGCATCATTTTCATGCTGTCAGCAGCACTCTCTATTAGTTCTGCAGGGATGTCATCAATACCCGTTGCTTTGTTGTTCCGTAGTTCTTTAGAACTTTGTCAAGTTCTTCCTGCAGAATGTCATCTCCCTTTTCATCTTCGTCTATCTCTTCCTATTACTTCCTCCGAAAGAGGTGTTCCGGCATACAACTCCGTAATTTATTCTTTCCATCTCCTCACCATGTCTTCACCAAACAGCAGTTTCTCCTCTTCATTTTCTATTGTACCAGAGAATGTTGTTTTTCGTTTGTTAAAAAATTTATCTGCTGTTTTTTAAGCTAAATCAGTTCTTCCGTTTTGCATATTTTCTTCCAATTCCCAGCAGATCTCCTCAAGAAAATTTTCTTTTGCTTTCCTAGCTTCTCTCTTGACTAAATTCCTTACTCTTCTGTATTCAAGTTTTCCTTGTCCATCACTTGCGTTTTTGTATAATCTCCCGTTTCCTGTAAGCTCAATAACATATACTGTAATCCATTTCCTCTTGTTTTTGGGTTTAGTTTCTCCAACTGTCTTTTCTGCTGCTTTGTATATATCAGATTATTTTGATCCCTGTCTTCATTTACTCCACCATGTCGAAAATGTTTAGCCAAGGTTTTCTGTTTCGTGAGTATAGCGCATTGACAGTTCCCCGATTATCTGTTTTCTAGTTCCCATGTAAGTTTTACTGTCTTCTTCTTCAGACATTTGTATCTGAGTGAACTTTTCATCAGGACCAGGCTACGATCACGGCCTATGTCTGCAGATGGATAGCTCCTGCAATCTTATACCTGGTTCCTAAAACGTGATTTCAGTAGAATCTAATCAATCTGCTGTCTCCTCAGGTCTCCAGGGGCCTTCCATGTGTATCTTCTTTGTTTGTGATGTTCTAAAAGTGTGTTTGCACCAACTAACTTTTGCCTCAAGCAGAAATCGATTAGTCGGTCTCCTCTTTCATTTCTTCTTCCAAGTCCATTTTTGCCAACAATTCTGCCCCCCATGACAATCAGGTTTTCATCTCCCTTAACATTTCTCGTCGCATTATTTATATCTTAGCATATTTCGTCAACGACTGCATCTACTTATTTGGATGTTGGCATGTATACTTAACATTATAACGTTGTGCTCTGGTTTAGCTTCATGTTTGATTACTATTATCCGAGAGCTGTATTGCACATGTTCCTTGTTACGTGAGCCATAGTAGTTTTTCCTATAAATTATTAAAACTCTCCTCATTCCTGTTCTATATTGGTCAGTTCTGGTGTGAATCACTCTATATTCTTCAGACCAGAAGTCACCTGGTTCGGACCATCTCATCTCCGATATGCTTAGGATTTTGATTTCCAGTCGTTCCAATTCAAGTTCTAGCTTTCCTGGTTTCCTACACGGAAGCAGTGTTCTCACATTCCAAGTTGCTAATTTAAAATTGGGATTCTTTTCCTTCGCCTTTTGCAATCCCCACCAGGAGATCCGGTTGGGAGACTATTTTGTCTTCGAAAAATTTTACAGAAGATACGAAACACAGTATTAGTAGTAATTAATAAACAATTAGAAAAGTATACCAAAAAATCGAAAATAATATTAACATTTCTTTGACTGCATCTCCAACAGTGTCCATCGCCTAGTGGCGTCTATCCTATGGCATAGAAACTATATGTCCTCGAGCCATTTGACGCCACTTGTCTGGTGCGTGACTGAAACTGCGCGCCTCCAATCTCAACAGAGACGATGTAGAGGCGCTTCGCCTCAACAGAACTCGTCGTTTCTTATCAATCCACCTGATAGTTAAAGAAATTAAGGACTTATTTTGTGAGTTTTGGGTGTTCTGTGATGGGCGTAGTAGCTGTCGCGAGCGGAGAGCGGTATCAACACTTGAAATTCTGTATCTACATCTACATCTACTTGGATACTCTGCAAATCACATTTAAGGGCTTGGCAGAGCTTTCATCGAACCAACTTCACAATTCTCTATTATTCCAATCTCATACATCGCACGAAAAGAACGAACACATATATCTTTCTCTACAAGCTCTGATTTACCTAATTTTATCATAGTGATCGTTTCTCCCTATGTAAAACGCCGTCAAAAAAATATTTTCGCATTCGGAGGAGAAAGTTGGTGATTGGAATTTCGTGAGAAGATTCCTCTGCTATGAAAAACGCCTTTCTTTGAATGATGTTCATCCCAGATCTGTATCATTTCAATGAAACTCTGTCCCCTATTACGCGATAAAACAAAACGTGCTGTCCTTCTTTAAACTTTTTCGATGTACTCTGTCAGTCCTACCTGGTAAGGATCCCACGACGAGCAGCATTATTTTTAAAGAGGACTAGCAAGCGTAATGTAGTCAGTCTCCTTAGTAGTTTGATACGTTTCCTATGTGCCCTGCCAAAAAAAAAAAAAAAAAAAAAAAAAACGGCGTCTTTGGTTATCCCCCCCCCCCCCCGCCACAACATTTTCTATGTGTTCCTTCCAATTTAAAATGTTTGTATTGTAACTACTAGGTATTTAGTTGAATTTACGGCCTATAGATTTGACTGATTTATAGCGTAACCGAAGTTTAACTGATTCCTTTACGCACTCAGGTGTATAGCCTCACACGTTTCGTTATTTAGAGACAATTGCCAATTTTCACAATATACGTATATCTTTTCAAAATCGTTCTGCAATTTGTTTTGATCTTCTGATGACTTTACTAGTCGATAATCGACAGCGTCATCTTCAAACAACCGATGACGGCTGCTCAGATTGTCTCCCAAATCGTTTGTATGGATAACGAACCACAAAGGGCCTATAACACTACTTTGGGGAACACCAGAAATTATTCTGTGCCTCTCGGAGTGACCGCCTGGTTAGAGGCGTCATGTCACGGATTGCGCGGCGGCTCCTGCTGGAGTTTCGAGCCATCCCTTTGGCGTGGATGTGTGTATTATTCTTATCATAAGTTAGTTTAAGTTAGTTTAAATAGTTTGTAAGTCTGATGACCTCAGCAGTTTCGTCCCTTAGGAATTCACACACATTTGAAAATTTCACTTCTGTTTTACGCGATGACTTGCCGTCAACTACTACGAACTGTGATCTCTCTGACAGGAAATCACGAAAGCAGTCATGTAACTGAGACGATATTCTATAGACACGCAATTTCACTACAAGCCGCTTGTGTTAAAAGCCTTCCGGAATTCCAGAAATACAGACTCAATTAGAAATCACAAGAGCAAAATGGTTCAAATGGCTCTGAGCACTATGGGACTCAACTGCTGTGGTCATAAGTCCCCTAGAACTTAGAACTACTTAAACCTAACTAACCTAAGGACAGCACACAACACCCAGCCATCACGAGGCAGAGAAAATCCCTGACCCCGCCGGGAATCGAACCCGGGAACCCGGGCGTGGGAAGCGAGAACGCTACCGCACGACCACGAGATGCGGGCGAAATCACAAGAGCGATGTTTTCTAAATCCCTGTTGAGTGGTATCAATAGACCGTTTCCTTCTAGGTAATTCATAATGTTCGAACACAATATACGTTCCAAAATCCTGCTGCATTTCGACGTTAATGATATGGGCCTGTAATTTATTGGATTACTCCTACTACCTTTCTTTAATATTGGTGCGACTTGTACAACTTTCCAGTCCTTGGGTACGGATCTTTCGTCGAGGATACGATTATATATGATTTCTATGTATGGAGCTATTGCAACAGGATACCCTGAAAGGACCCTAATAGGTGTGCAGTCTGGACCAGAAGACTTGCTTTTATTAACTGATTTAAGTTGTTTCACTACTCCAAGGATACCTACTTCTCCGCTACTCATGTTGACAGCTGTTCTTGGTTCGAATTATGGAATATTTACTTAGTCTTCTATTGTGAAGGCATTTAGGAAGGCTGTGTTACCAACTCTATTTTGGCAGCACTGTGTCTTCGATAGTATCTCTATTGCTACCGTGCAGAGAAAGCATTCATTTTGCTTGCAGCTAGCATGCTTCACAAACGACCAGAATCTCTTTGGGTCTTCTGCCAGGTTTCGGGACAATGTTTCGTTTTGGAAGCTATTAAAAGCATTAAGCTTTGAAGTCCGCGCTAAATTTCGAGCTTCTGTAAAAGATCGCCAGTCTTCGAAATTTTGCTTCTATTTAAATTTGGCTTTTTTCCCGTTGTTTCTGCATCACAGCTCTGACCTGTTTCGTGTACCAAGAAGGATCAGCTCCGTCGTTGGTTAATTTATTTGATATAAACCTCTCGGCTGTTGGTGATACTACTTCTCTGAATTCAAGCTACATCTGGTCTGCACTTACATTGTTAATTTGGAAGTAGTGGAGCTATTCTCTCAGGAAAGCGTCAAGCGAATTTTTATCTGTTATTTTAACAGGTATATTTTTCGTTTGTTTTTGGAGGATTTTTGGGGGTTATAATATTCAGTCTCGCTACGACAACCCTGTGTCCACTAATCCCTGTAACCGTTTTGATGCCTGTTATTAGCTCGGGATTATTTGTTGCTAAATTAACGCCCGGAAGGTCATTACATTGGCACAGGTGGGTTTCTGCGAGCAGCAAGGACACTTAAAGATATAACTAGAGGCTGCTAGCAAAGGCTACGCGCCCAAAACTGTCTAGGGGAAAAAAAGAAGTGTTTAGAGTAATGCACTAATAAGTAATTTTTTAATGTTTTGAAGATACAAACAGTGGCTAACGATAGAGACAAGTCTGAAAATCTAAAACCAGAGGTTAACACAAGAAAATATCGAACAGTAATAGAAAAAGTTGACAGAGTGGAGGGATGACTGCCCTACAATTTCCAGATGCGTCTTCAGAAGTGCTGCGGTAGTAGAATGTGCTATATGAGGAGGTTTCCCTCTCACGTCGCTGGGAAACGTGTAAAGGTCACTGCCTGCGGAAACCTGGAGACTTTGACTTCTTACGTAGGCTTGGTGGACTGAAAATACCGTGAGGTATGCCGTTTTGGTAAATGGTAACGGCGTCGGAACTCCTTTCTACCCGCTAAATGTAAGACCTCTTATGTTACTATTACAGCCGTTAGGTTTTGTGACGTATTAAAACAGGCAGCGTATTACGCATGCTGACGTATGCAGTGCTACAACAATGTCTCTGCAAAGGCACTTGTAGTAGGAGTATATTAAACTTGTGCGTAATCACATTTACTGAATTGCACACACTCCCAACAATCCGGTCACACTTGAGTTTTATTGTGACTGTCAGACTTACATTCAAATTCCTCTCCTTACGTGTACAGGGGCATACTTAACATAAGCAGGTGTACTGAGGCTTTTTCCACCAAATCCATCTTTGTCTATAACTTAAGTGCACGTGAAACCGACTACTATTCGAGTCACAATCAAAATTTCCTACTCAGAAAAAACCAAGGTAAAAATTATCTTTCAGTGATCTGTTGTTCGAAGTATTCGTGTGGTATAACAATGTCATGAATGACTGGTGGGTATGCACTCAGGGATAGGAATGGGAAGGGAAATGAAATAATGAAACTAGTGTCAGGTCACTATTCATACACTATTGGCCATTAAAATTGCTACACCACGAAGATGACGTGCTACAGACGCGAAATTTATCCGACAGGAAGAACAAGCTGCGATATGCAAATGATTAGCTTTTCAGAGCATTTGCACAAGGTTGGCGCCGGTGACCTACAACGTGCTTACATGAGGAAAGTTTCCAACCGATTTCTCATACACAGACAGACAGCCTAGTGAAACTTTGTTGTGATGCCTCCTGTAAGGAGGAGATATGCGTACCATCACGTTTCCGACTTTGATAAAGGCCAGATTGTAGCCTATCGCGATTGCGGTTTATCGTGTCGCGACATTGCTGCTCGCGTTTGTCGAGATCCAATGACTGCTAGCAGAATATGGAATCGGTGGGTTCAGGAGGGTAATACGGAACGCCGTGCTGGATCCCAACGGCCTCGTATCACTGGCAGTTGAGATGACAGGTATCTTATCCGCATGGCTGTAACGGATCGTGAAGCCGCGTCTCGATTCCTGAGTCAAGAGATGGGGACATTTGCAAGACAAAAACCATCTGCATGAACAGTTTGACGACATTTGTAGCAGCATGGACTATCACCTCGGAGACCATGGCTGCAGTTACCCTTGACGCTGCATCACAGACAGGAGTACCTGCGATGGTGTACTCAACGACGAACCCGCGTGCACGAATGGCAAAACGTCATTTTTTCGGATGAATCCAGGTTCTCTTTACAGCATCATGATGGTCACATCCGTGTTTGGTGACATCGCGGTCGCGTGTATTCGTCATCGCCGTACTGGCGTATCACCCGGCGTGATGGTATGGGGTGCCATTGGTTACACGTCTAGGTCACCTCTTGTACGCGTTGACAGCACTTTGAGCAGTGGACGTTACATTTCAGATGTGTTACGACCCGTGGGTGTACCCTTCATTCGATCGATGCGAAACCCTACATTTCAGCAGGATAATGCACGACCGTATGTTGCAGGTCGTGTACGGGCCTTTCTGGATACAGGAAATATTCGACTGCTGCCCTGGTCAGCACATTCTCCAGAGCTCTCACCAATTGAAAACGTCTGGTCAATGGTGGCCGAGCAACTGGCTCGCCACAATACGCCAGTCACTACTCTTGATGAACTGTGGTATTGTCTTGAAGCTGCATGGGCAGATGTAACTGTACACGCCATCCAAGCTCTGTTTGACTCAATGCCCAGGCGTATCAAGGCCTTCATTACGGCCAGAGTTGGTTGTTCTGGGTACTGATTTCTCAGAATTTATGCACCCAAATTGGGTGAAAATGTAATCAGATGTGAGTCCTAGTATAATATGTTTGTCCAATGAATACCCGTTTATCATCTGCTTTCTTCATGGCGTTGCAATTTTAGTGGCCAATAGGGCATTATAGATGAGTTGTGTCTGTGACGCTCTTGGCCAATTTTACCAGACGTATCACAGTCAAATAACAACTGTGGGCGTTCTAGGTATGACTATTTTGTATATTAACAGCCCCTGGCGTCCACTACACTCCACAAGCACCACTTCTTGTCCCGAGCAGTGGACTCAGGGATTATGCTTTGGTTTGGGCTAGCATCGAATGTAGTTCAACGTCCTATTGTTGACAGAGGGGCAGTGGGGATCGCCGACTTCGACATCTTCATCACAGGTGTGCTGGTAAAATAGGAGAGACGTTAGCAGGTATCTGATCTGCCAGATGGCGCGACACCTCCCTGACTTGCGTTACTCCAGAAGAATCAGCTTGCGCATCTCTACAGTTTGTACACGTTGCTCCACACTTTCCGAAAAGCTGTTTATCCGACAGTGTTCACACCAGTATGAGCTTTTTAGATGTAGACTTGAAAAATCCGTCAGTTTTAGAAAGCCCATCTGATCCTAGCTAGAGTGACCACGTTGGTAAATCTCATAACCACCTAACTTACAATGCTCATCAAGACACTGACTTCTGATATCAAGAGAAAGTAAGATATTCGTTACATTAACAAAAACAACTACAACCTGTGACTATTTGTTCTCGCAATTTACAATTATAAGTTTAATATGGCAGTTAAATACCTGTAATACGAATATAACCGGTTCTTAATTAATTACTTCCCAGGAACGGATTTTTTTGTATGCCATCCATTAATTTCTCCAGTTGACAAGTACCCTGACAATTTTTTTTTTCCGTTTGGGCCACGTATTGTTAAAGATACGGCGGCAGCTGCAGTCTCTCACACCAGTTCTGGAACTGATGTGCTAGAAATTCATTAACGAATTTCATCGATACGGTAAAAAAGAACAGTACTCAAAATGCATGCAATATTATAAATTATAAAAACGTGAAAACTCTTTTCCGCCTGTTGTGATATTTTTAATACTTTTACTTTGTTGTAGCTTTAATATTGTTTGAATGGTTATTTGTTTCTCAAATTAAATAAAATCTCTCCGTATCGGCATCTCATATTTCTTTATGCGGAATGTGGTACCGTATTATCGTCTTTAAATTGATACTACGTTTCTGTCTAGCCTGAAAGACGAATTACAACTGCCAACATTTATTTCAGTTTATTCATGAGAGTACTTCGTATCCCTGCAAGTAGAGTGCCCGTTTAAAATCAGCTATTATCATGTTTTGATGTAAAATTTTTTTGACGAAACCATTCACTTGTGGCCACACTCAGTTGCGTAGCAGAACGAGACAATTCTCGCAACGAGTATCCACTGTGGCCTGTGCCAGCCACGCAGTAATTTATGCAAACGATGCGGTTATATCGCATCCAAACTTTCCACATAAGGCCACACCACTCACCTAGCAGGCTCTAACTTGCAGATTAGCTTGCAGATGGCGCGTTTTGATGTCATTAGTTCCAAACTCATTTCATCCTCAGTGATGACAAAACTAAAGGAAGTGAAGTAATGACGCAAGAAGACACAAATACATCCCAGATGCCCACAACGAAAATTAAACGGGTCAGATAATGTATTTGGCAGCGTTAATTTTGTCTAACAGTCAAATTACGTACAATGCTAAAACCAACTTTCTCTACTGCTTATTGTTTCCGATACGCCTCCGGAAAAGAAAGTAATATACCTTCATAAAATTAGTCGAAAAACCACAAAACTAAACATCAACTTGCGTAACAGGTGTTCTATCTACTAGAAGTTCACATGGCTACCTGTAACTACTTACTTCACCTTACATCTTTATGAGAGACGTACTTGATCATTCTTAGCACTGCAAACCATTACACAAATTCCCGGGAGCTTTTCTGTGTTCTGTGCGATGTACTGCATTTGAAACATCCAGTTACGTAAAGAGCGATTTTCGGATCATACTGGTCGACATGTCATGAATCCTCAGACAATGAAATCTGTCATCAGTCCAGCAATTCATTGACTTCCAACCAGTTCAGCACTTGAATCCAACACACACTTTTTCGTTTGATGTCTAAGGCAAGTTCACACTATTCACGTCGACACTGCCCTTTGAAAGACCAAAAATCACGTACGCAGCTCCTAGCTATTGGTTCAGCCCATTTCAGTGACATGTCCCTCTTGGTCCCCTAAACCTTAGAACTACTTAAACCTAACTAACCTAAGGACATCAAAAACATCCATGCCCGAGGCAGGATTCGAACCTGCGACCGTAGCAGTCGCGCGGTTCCGGACTGAGCGCCTAGAACCGCGAGACCACCGCGGCCGGCAGGGAACGTCTCACACCAGACGAGTGTAACCCCTATGTTTGCGTAGTACAGTTCAAATGGTTCAAATGGCTCTCAGCACTATGGGACTCAACATCTTAGGTCATAAGACCCCTAGAACTTAGAACTACTTAAACCTAACTAACCTAAGGACATCACACACACCCATGCCCGAGGCAGGATTCGAACCTGCGACCGTAGCAGTCCCGCGGTTCCGGACTGCAGCGCCAGAACCGCTAGACCACCGCGGCCGGCGCGTAGTACAGTGATGGAGGTGTTTGCGTACGTGGAGAACTTGTTTGCGCAGCAGTCTCCGACATAGTGTGGTTGAGGCAGAATAAGGGGAACCAGCCCGCCAGCCCGCATTCTCGAGACAGATGGAAAACCGCCTAAAAACCATCCACAGACTGGCCGTCTCACCGGACCTAGACACATGTCCGCCGGGCGGATTCGTGACGGGCACCAACGCTCCTTCCCAAGCCGGAAAGCCGTGCGTTAGACCACACTGCTAACCGAGCTGGCGTTATAGTGATTAACACTTGCGCATCAGACGGCAGCAACCGATTATCCTAATGCAACTGTCATGGGATTATTGTACCACAATTAACAGTAGAATTGTACTGAACAATCGTTACAGATTAAACGGTAGAAGCCAATTTACGTTAATGCAAATTTCATGGGTTACAGTAATGAGATTACTATAAATACTTTCGGTGTTACTTACCTCGAGGACTAAGACTGAAGACGAACTGAACATTGACAAACAGCCTTATAGATAGTAAATGACACGCTTGGCAAAAGAATTCGTAACTGAATAAATAAAAGAAGCAACTTTAAACGTGGAAGTCTTTCATCTGAAACACAACTTAACTAACGACTGAAAAGGACAGGCAATAATTACATATAAAGAGATTCTTTTTAAGAATCACTAAACGACATTGATTTTATAAATATAACTGAGCTCCACGCGCCAACCAGGCGCAGAGACCAACGCCATACACAACAGGCAGCGTGGGAAACGGCCAGTTAGTAGTCCCGCTCGACCACCACTTGCTGGCCCGACAAGTAGTGCGAGGTATACAAGTCTCAGACTGACTTTGTATCACACATACTCTCACAAACAATATTAATTTCGAAATAGGTAACTGTTACTGGGTGTCCCTGGAGCATAAGTGAAACGTTAGAATCTAATAAATAAGAAATGCACGCAAGGGCTCGAAGACGTAGGTCATACCCAAAACCCAGGCTCAGAGATATAACAAATCGTAAGCAATTCGATAACGAACACGCTACATCTTAAACTCCTTAAATACATAATCACATCCTAATAAACGCAAGTTAGTGCACGCAGAACAATATTGGATAAAAAATAAGGTAAAGATAAATTAGTATCAAAGCACATTACTCATATTGTCACTGCCTCCAAGTAGTAAACAAATCACACTAAAAAATGGTTCAAATGGCTCTGAGCACTATGGGACTTGACATCTGTAGTCATCAGTCCCCTAGAACGTAGAACTACTTAAACCTAACTAACCTAAGGACATCACACATATCCACGCCCGAGGCAGGATTCGAACCTGCGACCGTAGCAGTCAAATCACACTAAAACCACAAGTATTTTAAACAAGGAATTCAAATCACACTTACATAAGATTACCTCAACGGAAGGCATAAAATGATAAATCAGCCTTACAGTAATTACACATCCTTTATGGACGCAAACATTCAAGACTCCACTGAAAGATCTGGCGGAATGACCATACATTGGTACACCGGACTGTTCAAAGATACACAGTGCGTTCTGAAACAGACGAAACACTAAGACTGAGAAATAATACATAGTTAGCCCGCCAAACTTAAATCATAAAACAGAATATCGACGCAATTAGATGCCAACACGGATTACTACAGTCAGAATAGCGCAACAAACTTCGCAGCGGCGGACCACAAGATACATTGGGCAGAGAGTTCCATGATTGGGACTCAACAAGTAATCTGTCTCAGGTTCATTGCACTTGCAACACGGAGGGCAGAAAATGTCTCCGACGAATTGTATAAATACAATGATATCACCTACTACGTCAGTTGAAGTCCGTGTGCAACAGCATCGGAAAGGTAGGTCACGAGTCTGGACCCGCAGCAACATATAATCGACTAAAGACTTCCAGACTTCTTCGAAGTGCAGTCCATTTTAAAACGCTCCTAATACAGCCAGCTTAGGCCCAGACGGACGTTTTCATAGCTACAGTATTCGCTGCCAAGGTTGCCTCCCGTGTTCGCTATTAACTACATCCTGTTACTAATTCCCCAGATTCCTCCCGACCACTCGGTCAATCGCCTCTCTCTGCGCGTGCCACCTCGCAACTGCAACATGAGCGTCGAAAGGGTACAGTGCTCTAGGAGAATCGGTAGGACAAAAGCCAGCACGGCTGAGCCTCCCCCAACGAAGCATCTAGCTGACCCCTCGGAACTAGGTATGCCAAGCTTAACGAATTTCCTAACCTGACTGATCCGATCCCCCATGGCCAGGTGCGCTACCAGGATTCAAGAATTTGAGCACCCTTCAGGGTCCCAAAAAATTGGAATGCTATTTCGCGGATGGTTCGTCCTCTCCCTTTGACCCAATACCAAAACTCCCGACAAATTCGCAGTCTCGCGCTTTTAAAAGGACGCCCGCCTTGATTATACCGACGAATCAGCCACCTATGCTCTACCTCGATATTGCATTTAGCGCTCTTCCAGTTAGGCTAGATAATCTCGGGACTGATCTCACCTGGCAGAATTTATTCCAATTTGAGTTGAAGGGTATGCGATAGTTAAAAACGCTGGTGTTTCCTTCATGGCTTCTTGTTGAGCAGAATTAAGGGAATAAATTTGCGAGGGTGTCGAATCATCCCATCCTTTCTGGTCTTTGACTTGATAAATGATCGAGGCAGACTTGAGGTTCCGGTTAAGTCTTTCAGCAAAGATAGGCTAGGGATAATACGGTCTGGAGTTTGTGTGCTGCACCGCATTCCCAAAGCAAAACCTCCTAAATTTTCAGGAAGTAAATTCCGGGGCGCTGTCGATCACCAGCGACTTAATACACTCCTGGAAATGGAAAAAAGAACACATTGACACCGGTGTGTCAGACCCACCATGCAATGATCACACGCACGGCACAGCGGACACACCAGGAACCGCGGTGTTGGCCGTCGAATGGCGCTAGCTGCGCAGCATTTGTGCACCGCCGCCGTCAGTGTCAGCCAGTTTGCCGTGGCATACGGAGCTCCATCGCAGTCTTTAACACTGGTAGCATGCCGCGACAGCGTGGACGTGAACCGTATGTGCAGTTGACGGACTTTGAGCGAGGGCGTATAGTGGGCATGCGGGAGGCCGGGTGGACGTACCGCCGAATTGCTCAACACGTGGGGCGTGAGGTCTCCACAGTACATCGATGTTGTCGCCAATGGTCGGCGGAAGGTGCACGTGCCCGTCGACCTGGGACCGGACCGCAGCGGCGCACGGATGCACGCCAAGACCGTAGGATCCTACGCAGTGCCGTAGGGGACCGCACCGCCACTTCCCAGCAAATTAGGGACACTGTTGCTCCTGGGGTATCGGCGAGGACCATTCGCAACCGTCTCCATGAAGCTGGGCTACGGCCCCGCACACCGTTAGGCCGTCTTCCGCTCACGCCCCAACATCGTGCAGCCCGCCTCCAGTGGTGTCGCGGCAGGCGTGAATGGAGACGTGTCGTCTTCAGCGATGAGAGTCGCTTCTGCCTTGGTGCCAATGATGGTCGTATGCGTGTTTGGCGCCGTGCAGGTGAGCGCCACAATCAGGACTGCATACGACCGAGGCACACAGGGCCAACACCCGGCATCATGGTGTGGGGAGCGATCTCCTACACTGGCCCTACACCACTGGTGATCGTCGAGGGGACACTGAATAGTGCACGGTACATCCAAACCGTCATCGAACCCATCGTTCTACCATTCCTAGACCGGCAAGGGAACTTGCTGTTCCAACAGGACAATGCACGTCCGCATGTATCCCGTGCCACCCAACGTGCTCTACAAGGTGTAAGTCAACTACCCTGGCCAGCAAGATCTCCGGATCTGTCCCCCATTGAGCATGTTTGGGACTGGATGAAGCGTCGTCTCACGCGGTCTGCACGTCCAGCACGAACGCTGGTCCAACTGAGGCGCCAGGTGGAAATGGCATGGCAAGCCGTTCCACAGGACTACATCCAGCATCTCTACGATCGTCTCCATGGGAGAATAGCAGCCTGCATTGCTGCGAAAGGTGGATATACACTGTACTAGTGCCGACATTGTGCATGCTCTGTTGGCTGTGTCTATGTGCCTGTGGTTCTGTCAGTGTGATCATGTGATGTATCTGACCCCAGGAATGTGTCAATAAAGTTTCCCCTTCCTGGGACAATGAATTCACGGTGTTCTTATTTCAATTTCCAGGAGTGTAGGTCCAAATATTGAAAGTATCGCGGTCGGACGTTTAGTCGACATGGCAGCGGTAACTCCACGAATGGGAACCAACAAAGTAAAACGTTAAAAGGCAACGATTACCAACGCAGTTTAACTGTTCCCGAAAGAGGATGACCATCAATCTTCTTTGCTACGCTCTCCAGCCAAAAATGCGTCCAATACAGCCGGTGTCGACCCGAATGGACATTTTTCAAAGCGCCAAGGTTGCCTCTCGTGTCCGCTGCCAACCACACACTGTTACGAACTCCCTACACTCCGCACTATAGCTCAAATGGTTCAAATGGCTTTGAGCACTATGGAACTTAACATCTGAGGTCATCAGTCCCCTAGAACTTAGAACTACTTAAACCTAACTAACCTAAGGACATTACACACATCCATGCCTGAGGCAGGATTCGAACCTGCGATCGTAGCGGTATCGCAGGCCAGACTTAAGCACCTAGAACTGTTCGGACGCACTTTCGTTCGGTCGACCACCTCTCTCCGTGTGCTCTGCCTTGCGACCGCATCACGAGTGCCGAAAAGGTATGATCTCTGTAGGAAAATCGATAGTATGAAGTCTGACAAGGCTCACAGTCAATCACAGCTTAGTACTTTAGCTGCGATTAAAATAAAACAGGTCAGACAGTATGCATCTGGCGTGTTGGAAGTATCCGAACGAGCTGTATTATCTATCAAGATCATGAGAAACAGTATGACCCCCACTATACCAATCGACTCACATAAGCACTCACGGCAAGAAAAATTACATAATGTCACCCTCCACCAGTGGCGCCATTGGATGCAGTAATTTGCAGTAATTCACCATCACCCCCCCCCCACACACACACACACACACACACACAGACGCACACGTACTCACACACATAACTTTTTCCGCTGTGCACTTACAGGCTAAGGAGCAATTCTTCCGTAGTTTCATCTCAGTACCGAACTTAATGTAAGGTACAACAGTCCCTCATGTTAAATACACTCATCAAAAAACGTTTTGCATCACCTCGGTTCCGAGAGTTCCGGAACCTGTAAAGAAAATTCGAATAGAGGTCAACATAAACATCGCTTGCTCATGAAAACCATAAATTGCATTTTGTACCACCATGTAACGAGACCTGCAGAGGTGGTTGTCCAGATTACTGTACACAGCGGTAACTCTAATACCCAGTAGCACGTCCTCTTGCATTGAGGCATGCCTGTATTCGTCGTGGCATACTATGCAAAAGTTCATCAAGGCACTGTTTGGTCAAGATTGCCCCACTCCTAAACGGCGATTCGGTGTAGATCCCTCAGAGTTGTTGGTGGGTCACGTCGTCCGTAAACAGCCGTTTTGGATCGATCCCAGGCATGTTCGATAGAGTTCGTGTCTGGAGAACACGCTAGCCACTCTAGTCAAGCGATGTCGTTATCGTGAAGGAAGTCATTCAGAACATGTGCACGATTGGAATTGTCGTCCCCGAAGACGAATGCCTCACGGCGCCTTCCATGACCACCAGAGGTGTAGGACTGATCCTCATAATGCCATCCCATAAAAGCAGGTAACCTCCACATTGTTTCAATCGATGGACAGTGTGTCTAAGGAATTCAGCCAAACCTGGCGCTGCATGGACGTCATGAGGGAAGTAGCGAATCACGTAGCCTACTGCTCACAGTCTGAGTCATAGCACGACATTCTGTGGCTGCAGGAAACACATTATTCAGCATGGTGACGTTGCTGTGAGGATTCCTTCGAATGATAATGCTTAGGTAGCTGTCATCCACTTCAGTAGTATCCATTGGGTGGCCTGAGTTAGGTATGTCACCGACAGTTCCTGTCTCTCTGTATCTCGTCCATGTCCGAACTACATCGCTTTGGTTCACTCCGAGACGCCTGGACACTTCCCATGTTGAAAGCCCTCCTTGGCACAAAGTAACAAAGCAAAGTAAAAATGCGGACGCGATCGAACGTCGGTATGGACTGTATAGGCATGGTTGAACTACAGAAAACACGAGCCGTGTACCTTCTTTCTGGTGGAATGAGTGGAACAGATCGGCTGTCGGACCCCTCCGTCTCATAGGCGCTGCTCATGCATGGTTGTTGACATCTTTGGGCTGCTTTAGTGACATCTCTGAGCAGTCAAAGGGACTGTGTCTGTGAGACAATAGCCACAGTCAACATCTATCTTCAGGAGTTCTGGGAATTGGGGTGATACAAATTTCGTGAACGGTTACACATATCGAAACGCTGTTTCCGGCAAGTGTTACAACGCTGAGGGGAACGTACGTTTTTCTTTGGTTGATGTTTTTAGTGTTGGTATCAACGGAGATATTGAAGCAAGTACGGAACCGTATACTTTTTATAACTACAGTCGACAGCACTCGTGAAGACAATTATAGTGATATATTGTTTGTTAATCTTGCCGTTGAGACCTGTCACAAAAGAATTCTAGAAATGTCCTAGAACGTGAGAGCACGTTGACCGGAATCTGCATTAACGTTGCAGACACCGCCAAACAGGGGTGGCCTCCGAGTGAGATCGCAGGTATTTTCTTCGTCCGCTAAACGAACTTATTAAGGAGGAAATAGTGTCAAATTTAAATTTTATTTGCTTTGTATGCTTGCTGTAGTGTCCGATCGTGTCACACAACTGAATATTAGCGTCCCAGCTTAGCTTGTTCTTGAAAAAACTTGTTCGTTAAAGTCCCGATAATCGCGACATAACACGAAATTTTGCATGACATAAACACAAAAAATTCTATTCAAGTGTTCTGGATAGTGCAAACTCCTTTTAAAAAAGACAGCTACTAGTTTCATCAGTGTCCACTTTTGCAGTAAAAGTGTAATTAAACGTTTCTAATTCGTATTTAACTAACACTTATCGTATTGTTCACTAGTTAGATAGTCGCGATCTAGTACTAAATTTTCCGAGTTAGAAAGTTTAAAAACCTGACCAAACACGCCTGGTAACTTAAATTCTCCAAAGGCAAAGTAATTACAAATTCATTCTTCTGTCGTTGTATCTCTAAATCAGTACAAAAACAACAACCACCGCACGATAGACCTTTGTGTCGTTTTTTGTTTATACACAGTCAATCTCTCGTCCTTGACAAATTTAAAACGTTCTTTAAACTTAATTATTCTTTCGAACCTGACCATGAGTGAGAAATATGGGAGCTGTTATAGGGTATTAGGTAGAGGGATTTGTTGCCAATCTTGCAGGAATTATTTTCACTGGGAGGGGTGGGGGGGGGGGGTGTGCAGTCGGGGGAATGTTGGGAAACTGGAACTGCAGAGTATGCAGTAGGAACATTTTGATTGGGGAACAGTAAAGGAAAATCTGTGCCCTTCAGGCACAGTTGGAGAAAGCAAAGAAGGAGCTCATAAGGATCAAGGGAGATGGGAGGGAGGTGTGGGAGGGTTGGGAACTGGCAGCTTTTAGGAGGACAAGACGAAAGAGAACGTCATCCTACAACTTTATCATCAACACCAAAAACAGGTATCTACCACTGCTAGAGTTAAGTGGAGAAGACCCTCAGGCAGAACAAGGAACAGGAAATGTGCAACACGCTTCAACTGAGGCCAAGAAGCATATGAATGTACAAAGTGTTAGGAAGAAGAAAGTGCTGCTGCTAGATAGTAGCCATGGGTGAAGTGTAGGCCCTCAGTTACAGGAAATTTCAGGGGCAGTGTACTAGGCCACCAATATCTTCAAGCTAAATGCAGGGCTAAGTCATGTGATAGAGGACCTTGGGTCTTCATGTAAGTACTTCACAAAAGAGCAGCATATAGTGGTAGTGGGTGGGGCAGGAAACAGTTTGGACAGGGATGGGGCATATAGGTGGTGACCTGGACAAGATAGCTTCCCTCACTCATGGCACCAACGTACACTTTATTGAGCTCTTCCGGCGTCATGATCGACCACACCTTGATGGAGCTGTGATGCGAATCAATTTGGGGTTCGGGATGGCTCTGAGGACAGCGAACTTTTCTCATGTTTCTCTGGTGCCCGTCGGGACTATGAACATATGGGGTTCCACTAGGCATGGCCTACACCTAAACAGGACTGGGAAGGGAAGATTGGTACAGCTGTTTCATGAAAATATAGAGGGTGGATCTCGGGCCACACATGGTCAAATACCTGTAGTCATAGGTAGCAAAAGTAGGTCTTTTTAGGATAAATCCAGACAACACTTTCCCCTGCCTAAAGAGTGTACACAACAGCTTAAAAAATACTGAACAATCACTCACAAGACAGATTTTAACACTTCAGATATCACACATACCAGATGTCACAAAGGAAAACAAACCATTGGAAAGAGTAATATAAACTAAAATACAATTATTAGAAGTTGAGCTCCAATCTTTGAACTGCACACTAGTTGTATTACTGAGCACTGGTGTAGAGACACAGACTCTTACTGCAGAACTACTTCAAGGGGGTGGAGGATCATGCATTTATATCAGAAAAGGAACACAGTTAAAATCAAGACATGACCTCAGTACAGTAAGTGAAGACAAACACTTTGAAATATCAGCTACTGAATTAACAGGGCTTCATATCACCAAGAAATTAACCATTTTGTGTGTGTATAGATCTCCCAGTGGTAGTGTGAACACTTTTTCAATATATTAACAGAAGTTCTAGATAAAGTCTCGAGTACAAAGGTCAATATAATTATGTGTGGGGACATTAGCATCAACACCAATATCATAAATCAATCCAGCAGCACCTTCATAAACATCCTTCAAAGTTTGGGCATGTCCCTATTGGTCCATAGTGCTACAAGGGTTGCTACAATAACTGCATCAGTAATTGACCATGTGGCCACAAATATGGGCAGGGAAAAATGTGATGTAGCTGTAAAAGATCTCAGACTATCATACCATCTCTGTCAAATAACAACAGTAAAATAGGCATCGAATCATTCCATAAATTACAAGCCTTCAAACGAAATCTATCAGAAATGAAAAGATTTTCGAAGGTACTAAAAAAACAAAGTTCGGATGAAGTGCATAAGGAAACCAATGTGAATATAAAATTCTCTAAATTCTCGACATTGTTTAAATTGAACTTTGAAAAGGCATTTTCAAAAGTAAGCATGTCTGTATTGACATCTCATAAAAACAGATGGATAACAGCAAGTATTAATAAGTCTTCCCAATCACTTAAGCACCTCAGTTCCATGAAAAAGATCCACAATGATCCAGAATTCTTAAATTCTAGATAAAAAAGATTCATAGGAAGGTGATGATTGCTGCAAAAAATCATTTAATGACAAAATCGTACATAATGCCAAAAATAAAAGCAAATCAGTCTGGGATGTTATAAAAATGGAAATGGGGAGAGGCAAACAAATTCAGAATAACATACTGCTAAGGGAGGGGAATAAGGTAATCAATGATCCACAACACTTAGCAATCTATGTAAACAAGCATTTATCAAGTATTGCAGAGAAGTTACAGCAAAAATTCCCAAAAACAAATATAACACCTGTAAATAATGTTGCACTAAATACAATGATGTTGTTTCCAACCACAGAGAATGAAGTCAATAAAACTGTTCAAAAAGTAAAAAAAAAAAGACAGTAGGCTTAGATGAAGTACCAATGTGTGTACTGAAACAATGCACAGGGATTATACAAGGCCCCTTAACAAATATAATAAATGAATCCTTCATATCAGGGACTTTTCAAGAGCAGTTAAAACAGGCAAGAGTTGTACCTTGGCTTAAGAAAGGTAATGAAGAAGACATAGAAAATTACCAGCCTATTTCCCTGCTGTCACCATTATCAAAAATAACAGAAGTAATTATGAAAGACCGATTAATGGATTATCTGAATAAATACAATCTCTTATGTGAGTCACAGTTTTGTTTCCAAAGTGGCAAAAATACAGAGTCAGCCACAGTAGATTTCACAAAAGATGTACTTGATGCTCTTGATGAAGATGAGTGTGTCACAAGCATCTTTTTGGATCTTTCTAAGGCCTTTGATACAGTTGAGCTAATGACTGGTTTCGATCATAGCTAGCAGATAGGGTACAAAGAGTAGAGATAACACATACTACAAATAGAATTAAACATTTAGTAAAATACTTATCAGAACCAAAATACATTCATATAGAGGTTCCAAAAGGTAGTATAGTAGGACCAATACTATTTCTGGTATACATTCATGGCTTTCCCAGTAGTGTTACTCATGGTGAAAAAATTCTCTTCGCAGATGACAGCAATATTATAGTCACTGAGCAGACAAGAGAACTCCTTGCTGAGAAGCAAATGAAACTCTAAAGGAAGTTTATGATTGATCAATAAGCAATAAGATGACATTGAACATAAAGAAAACTAATGCCATGAATTTCATTTTGAAGAGGAAAAATGACAGTGTTAAATTAAATGTAGATGTGACCTCTATTGACTGTGTAACAAATACAAAATTTCTTGGAACAAATATTCATTCTCAGTTGAAGTTGTGTGAACACACAAAGGCACTTGTAAACAGAATGTGATCAACATGTTATGCCCTTAGAATCCTATCATTAGTGTGTAACATGCAGCGTCTTTTAGTTACATATTATTCATATGTACACTCAATTCTTAGCTATGGCATTCTCTTTTGGGAACAAACGCACAAAATATGAACACAATTTTCCACCTCCAGAATAATAACCAAAAACACTAGTCGAGCTCATTGTATAGATCTCTTCAAAACATTGGCGATTTTAACTGCTCCATGTGAATACATTTACCAATCAGTTGTACACATCAAAAACCACATTGGTAATTACTGCACAAACAGCTCTGTTCATGACCATGCAACAAGAGAAAGATTCAACTTACATTTACCAATAAAAATAATCATAAAACTCAAAACAGCATTTGCTACCAAGGAATAAAGCTGTACAATTAACCACCCAAAGAGATTAAAGAAATTGCAAGAATATAAATATTTCAAAAGGCAGGTAAATAGTACCTGTTATGCAATACATTTTATACATTGAAGGAATACTTAGATAAAACAGAGTAGGGGTTTGATAAAAAATGTTATACAAATAAATAATAATAATAATGATTATAAAACATCCAACATTTTACATAACTGCATTACTTTATGTTTTTTCCTTCTATTTTCCTTTCTAGAGATACTTACCCCCAAGGTATGGATAGCACTGTACTAACACCTCTTCCACTTTCTGAGCTCAACATCTCACTCATTATGGAGGGATGCTGACTCAATTTTTCAGGATAGCAAAACGGATGAAGCGGTACAGAAAATGCCCCAGAGATCACCAGTGTGTGTGTGTGTGTGTGTGTGTGTGTGTGTGTGTGCGTGCGTGTGTAGTGAGAGAAGTGTTACGAAACTATGTGCGTATAGTGTGTGTGAATGATAGTGAGATATAAGTGAACACTGTGGCATTACATTATTTAATAAGTTATCTGTAAAAAGAAGTTGTATAACAGGAATAAATCTAGTGATTGTCTCTAATTAGAAGACTGTATATAGCTAATTTAAATTGGTCGAAACTTGTAAATATTTTGACATGTCCTATATCCTCGTAAAAAGAGATCTACGGATGAATAAAGCTACTACTACTACTACTTCTACTACTACTACGACGTTGTGTGAGAATGTCAACAATTTTTGCCTATTTACAAGTATGCACTGCAGGCTGCTCACTTCTGCATCAACATTCTTTGCTTACAAACGTGTACACCAATAAGAAGTTTGATATACTACTTTTATTTGGTGAATGTAAAGGGAATGCCGCAAAACAATACTGCGGTATACGGCTATCTATTCGGATAGCCAGGCAATTGCGCGAATTAAGACGCTAGTGCGAACAGCTTGCTTGAAAGTCAAAATAAGGACAAAAAAAAAAAAAGACTGGAGTTGACTGAGAACACGAAGAGGCCGTTCTGGCTACGAGGCTAATGAATTCACACAGTGGCACGATACTACAAAGGAGTGTGGAACCAGCCGGATGAAGGTAATTCGCATCCTACATCGACAGAATTTCCATTCCTATTATTTGTCACTGTATCAGGCAGCCTAATTTCGTCAGTTTGAACGTCATACAGAATTTTGGCGGTTTCTCCTTCAGCAACTGAGAGATGACTCCCCGTATTTGCAACGTGTGATCTTTACCGATGAAACAACGTTTACTAAACACACTAATGTAAATTTGAATAACAAGCGCTACTGTGAAGCCGCAAATTCACGCTCGCTTCATCAGGTGCAACATCAAAGACCGTGCAGAATAAACTTACTGTGCTGCATAATAGGTAATAACGTTGTGGGATCTTATTTTTTCTCAGGCATACTAAATGGACATTCGTACGCACACTTTCTGATGAACATTTTGTCTGTTCTTCTAGAAGAGGTCCCATTGGACATTCAGCAGTGTATTTGGCTACAACACGACGTCCAACTCACTCATCCCGTGTTGCAACGCTGACACTTAATGAGAACTTTCCTCGGCATTGGATAGGACGAAATTCTGTTGTCAAATATTGTGCGAGATCCCTCGATTTCACTCCTTTTGATTTCATTCTTTGGGGAGCAAAGTCTGTGACGAAGCCCCAACTATGCCAGACAATATATGTTGCCGAATCGCTAGTGTATGCTCTACCATACCATCCACTGTAATTATATCTGTCACTCGTTCTTTCTAACGGTGACTGCAAATTTGCCTTTCAGTTTATGGTCAACAGTTCGAACGCATGCTTAAATAAAGTATACAGTTATGTAATTCGGCAGGCTTTCGTGGCCCTTGGCACTGAAGTTAAAATCTTCTGGGTTATTAGGCCACGTCACATTTGTACTAAAATGGTAGACGTTTCGACCCCTCTGCTGGGATCCTCCTCAGGATCTTATGTTTATTTCTGATAAATGTGAAGTTGATCTCTCTCTGGGGGATACACAAATGTGAAATAGTTTTCCAAAGCCCTCCGTGATACGCTAAATTTTAGTCTATGTCGTATTTCCATATGCGCAGGTCTATCTTAAGATTTACAAGCTTCGTCCCAGACGCTTGTGTTCGAACCGCAAATGCCGTGTCTTGCCGCCGTGCTGTCACATTCTAGGAAATATCTAGAACTTTTTAACGGAAAGTTTCAACGTGAACACTAACAAACGCATTATCACTGTTGTTGTCTTCTCAATGGGTATCGAAGCAATTACAAAAGGTATACGGTTCCATTTAAAAACGGCACTTGCCTCAATAGCTCCGTCGATACTAGTGCTATAAACATTAACTAAACAAAAACCTATGTGCCCCTCGACGCTCTAACATTTGCCGAAAACCGCATTTGGCTATGTGTAACCATTCACGAAATAAAAAGGATGTCCACTTTTGTATGTTGTGCAGTTGCCGTTGATGACGGTTTAGAAGCGAAACCGGCAGAAAAATAAAGTAATATTATTACAGAAAGCACAGTGTCATACTTTGTCACACTTTTTTTTCAAAATCAATACACTTAGTGGCCTACTTTTCAAATAACCATACACAGGACAGAAGCATATCCGAGGGAACGACAGCATTGGCGTTTCTGTTGCGGTCGGCCATGTCTTCACGGCCTGTTTACACTTGCTGATACACCTTATCGTTTAAATATCCCCACAGAAAGAAATCCGGCGACATCAAATCCGTCGACCTAGGCGACCAATTAATAGGGCCACATCTGTCGATCCTCTGACCTGCGTAAACACGACTTAATACCTCCAGTGTCTCAATTGCGTAATGCGCTGGGCAACCATCATGCTGAAACCTTATATGTTGTCCAACATCCAGGGCAACTTCCTGCAGTAGTACCGGTGGTTCCTGTTCTTAAAGTGTTCGATATTTGCGTCCATCAACTTGCCATCGATAAAATACGGACCAGTGAGTTTGTTCCCCGTGTAGCCACATCATACATCAAACGACCAAGGACGTTGAGGTCAGCTTGCCGTAACCGGTGGAGATTGCCTACAGTCCTGTAATGCATTTTATGACAGTTAACGCTGTCATGGTTTGTGAATGTAGACTCATCGGAAAATAGGACCTCGGCAAAGAACGTGGGGGTCGTTTGCATTTGGTGACTTGCCCATCCACAAAACACTACACGGTTTTGAAAATCAGCAGGGCCACTTGCTATGGATCATACTTATGATGATGAAGTATTGTGACAGTACTACCTACAGACATTCCAGAATGGCGGTCTTAATTGCCTGGCGCTTACCCGTGGGGTGTGGCGCACTGCCGCTAGTACAGCCATTTCATTAGCTTCTCCTGTAACACGTTTGCTTCGTTCCCTTTTGCTGGTATGTAAGCTGACATCACACATAAAGGCATTAATAACCTTGTTAAAGAACGGAGAAAGCCTTCTCTGGAAAACGCTCGGAATACAAGGCAACAGCAGCCTCAACATTTCTCATACATTCTCGGGAAATTTGAGTTATTTCATTTTTTTATGTGGTTGCGGTAGTCATGGCCCACTTGCACGTCTGTTCTCCAATTGGTGGGTAGGTGTGCAGAGAATAAACACTGTACAAATATCGAGAGCTTCAGAGCCGCTTCTGTTCTACGTTTGCACAATACGTGAGCTCTGCTCGCAGTGTACTGTCTGATGCGATGTAGTTCGCTATACAGCCGTAGTGGCGCTTCGAGTAGTCCCCTTTCAATTACGTCGTAGGGTTACAACGTTGCGAATTGGGTTTCCAGTTCGAGGTTATGATATGCTGGCCTGTTCTATCCTCGCAGCGTGGAGGTGGGGTCCCACGTGTTACTGGATATTCAGGTGCGATAGAATAGTATGTCATAAATTACGAATGGCTACCCATTTCGAGTCCTCCGATTTACAGCGCCATCTGTGGCGAAACGAAGAAAATGCTTCAGACAAAACGTATGTATATATTGCCGTAGAATAGTAAATTTCAGTAAGAAACTGCAGTTCCCACTGAAGAATTTAAAGTTGCTCCCCGTCACCCAGGCACGGGTGGGGTGGTTGGTCGGGTGTGGTATTGTTGGTTGTCAACGTCAGAGAGAAACAGAATTATGAGGTTTCTTTTTATTCAATGTGTAGTTTTCGAGGTATTTCAATGTCTTCAGTTAAAATGAACACTCTGTACATGATAACCTAAATCTAATCTTGGTTGTCGACTCTCAAATTAGAGCACTAATACTTTACCAAATCTAAACTGCTACAAAACAGATGTAGCTAAATAATCATGTGGTTGACATTTAGTTTTTAGGCCTACACTTGGTGAAAGGCAGAATGAACACTCAAATATTTCCACATACAAATTGTTTTACAAAGCACACGATGCTCGTCGAGTGTCACAATATTAACTCAAAATCTAAAATGTCTGCAAAAATACATAAACTTCTTAAACAATAGAGTGGTTATGTCAAGGTTATTTCCATTTTTTTTTCAAAAAATACATCAGCAACAAACAGATACTGTTTAAGTCACGTATTACTAGGGTATTTGTGTCTCAAAAATGTATCAGAATAAGTAAAGGCTGCCGGTATGTTGATTGGTAGCTCTGTTACTCATGGTTCAAGGGCTAAACAGTTTCGCAAATTTTTCAGTAGTGCACTAGAAAGGTATGATCGATGATACTGGCTAGCGTAAACCATTCTGCGCACATAATTTTATGATTATGATTTTGTTAATTTATAATAGAATAAAGGCTTTCATGAAAGGTGGCCTAATGAAACTTCCAGGTTCTAGGGTCATGGTTCATGAAGCTTTTCTGTTTCTAATATTTCGCCCAATGATGCGTCGGTCATCCTCAGAGGAAATCGTGGTACCGTTGGGTCTGATGTGTTTGTTTAACCAACTTGAACGTTATGAATAGAGTAACTGACATCCATTTTGACATTTCGACTCGTCGCTTAATGATCTGCCTAAGCTAGCACACATGCGTCATGCTTTGCACCAATACATTGCAGACAACAGTGCCTGATCGAGAATCGGCGCCTCGCATATCACTACGCTGAGACAGACAACTTGAGTGAAGACGCCAAGTTCCTACTGCCTACAGAACTTTGCGATCATTCACAGTTCAGTAAGATCAAAGCGTAGTCGCCACACGGACTGTAAACTCAGTATAAATATGTTTGCTATCAAGGACACAGTACCCGCCCGGATAGCTGTGTGTGTTAGCAAGCCATTTGAGGGATTCGGGCAGACATGCTGGCCCCAGATGGGATATTCTAGGCGCATAACTCGGTGGGGCCGTGTGCCGGTCAGCCTGCATGTGGATTTTAGGCTGTTTATCACGTCCGACTATGTGTACGCCTCGCTGTTACCCATGTCTTGCCTCAGTTACGCAATCTGCAGAGATTCAGTGGCTAAACACTGAGTAATCGGTTCAACATTTCCACAAAGTTGTACACTACACAGCAAAAATTATTATTTATGAAATAGTAGTGTTCGCAGAAAATGAACTGCAATGGAAACGAATTCAAGTATTACTACGTCAGATCCGTTATGTGTCTCACTGGAAAGGAGGGTTATTCCCAGCCGTTTCTTTAGATAGGAAGAAATGAAGTGAAAACTCCTACTGTGATGGCAGCTTTCACGTATTTGGTCACTGTATTTCTTTATACTTAATTATTTTGCCATTATGAGTGTGTGTGTGTGTGTGTGTGCGTGTCCGCTGCCGACCGCCGTACGTTGTGCACTGAAGAGCCCAAGAAACTATTACACCAGCCTAATACCGTGAAGGGCACCCGCAGGCACGCAGAGGTGCCGCAGCACGACATGGCAATGACTCGAATATGTCTGAAGTATTGCTCGAGGGAACTGACACCTTGAATCCTGCACGACTGTCTATAAATCCGCAAGAGTACGAGGGGGTGGAGATCTCTTCTGAAAAGCACATTGAAAGGCGTCTCAGATATGAATAACAATGTTCATGTCTCTGGGGGTTTGGTGTCCAGCGGACCTCTTCAAGCTCATAGGACTGTTTCTGGAGCCACTCTGTAGCTGTAGCAGTCCTGGACACGTGGGGTGTCGCATTGACCTTCTGGAATTGCCCAAGTCCGTCGGGATGTATGACGGACATGAATACATACAGGTGATCAGATAGGATGCTTACGTACGTGTCACCTGTCAGAGTCGTATCTGGGGTCCCATTATCACTTCAACTGCACACGTCGCACACAATTACAGAGGCTCCACCGGTCTGAACAGCCCCCGCTGACATGCAGGGTCCATGAATTCATGAGGTTGCCTCCATACCCGTACATGTCCATCCGCTCGATGCAGTTTCAAACGAGACTCGTCCACCAGGCAAATGTTTCCAGCCATCAATAGTACAACGTCAATGATGAAGGGCCCAGGCGAGGCGTAAAGCTTTATGTCGTGCTGTCATCAAGATTACAGGAGTGGACCTTCGGCTCCGAAAGGCCATATCGATGTTGTTTCATTGAATGATACGCACGCTGACACTTGTCTGAAGATGTCTGGCAGCAGTTTGCCGAAGCGTCGTTTTTCTGTCATGTTGGACGATTCTCTTCAGTGATTGCTCGTCCCGTTCTTGCAGCATTTTTTTCCGACCGCCGCTGCGTGGGAGGTTTGATTTTTACTGGATTCCTGACATTCACTGTACACTCGTGAAATGGTCGTACGGGAAAATCCCCACTTCGTCACTACCTTGGAGATGTCGTGTCCTGCAGCTCGTGCGCCGACTGTAACACCACGTTCAAACTCACATAAATCTTGATAACCTGTCATTCCGATCTAACAACAGCGCCAGAAACTTGTCTTATATAGGCGCTGCAGACCGCAGCGCCGTATTCTGCCTGTTGGCGTATCTCTGTATTTGAATGCGCCTGCCTATAATTTTTTTTTCGCTTAATTATATATCTGGTATCTTTAACTTCATTTTTTATTATTACACTCTTAAATGAAGAGGAATTCTCTCAGATATTACAATACTTTCACACCACGCCAATTGTCATGACAAGGTCAGGGTATGTATTTTCCCAAGCATGAACAGATACCTCCTTCATCGGTGTTCTTACTTTCCTGCATGAGCTCCCGTTGTGATTAAGACTATTGAATAGGCACAAACTTAATTGAGATTACGGAGCACGTTTTCTCGTGGCATTCACTGTGTTTTGAATTTCCTCTTGTTCTGCATTTCAAGTGTTACAGCACGTACTACCGCGTTTTCACATTTGACTGACATTCGAAGTATTCTTTATACCTCCCCTCTTGTCCTCTCGACTGTACCATTTGTTACGCTAACTTTCTTCTGAAAGACATTCGATACAGTTTCGCGAAGTCGCCTATTGAACAGAATTCAGAAATCAGGCCAGCGGTGTGACTATATGGAAAAGTTTTTGCAAAATAGAAACAAGCCTTTATTAAGGAGAGAAATCTTCGAAAGTACCCACAGGGTATGTTATAGAGCACAGATGTTCGCTAAATGTATGAATGATCGTATGGATAAGAGCGGTAACTCCATTAAATTATTCGACAATTATGCTGTTGCACGTAGGCAACTCTCAGCTATAGAAAATATAGCGAAATGCCGAAAGCCATATTGTTATCATATAACTACACGATTACCGGACTACCACTGGCAGAAATCACATCCAGTAAATAACTTGGAATACGCGCACGAAGCGATTAACGCGGAACAACGACATAATTCTAATCAGAGGAACACGGGTTGCCAGAGATCAATTGTAAGACTCTCATTAAGTTTAGTCTATCCAGCAAGGAAGTAGCTTACAACACTCTCATTCGACATATATTTGAAATGGTCTTATCTGACTGGATTGATAGAGAAAATAGAGAATTTTGGATGAAAATCAGTACGTTTCGACCTTAGTTTGTTCAGCAAACGCGAAACTGGCACCAATTGCAGTGGCATTCGCCACAGGAGAGGCGTTGTTTATCGTACTGTGCTTTAATGTTAATATTTCGAGAGCTAACGTTCTTAGAGCGGCCAACAAAATTGATGCTTCTTTCTACGAACACCTCGTAAATGACCACGGAGGTAGGATTAGAGGGCTTCAAGCTCACATAGGGGCTCGTATGAATGAGATGTATGATAGATGGAGAGTTCTGAGAAGACGAAGGAAAATAAAAGTGCATATAAAATTTTTCCTTATGTAGTGTTATGGACAACATGTCTGGATAGAGACTGGGGGCAGCTTAAACATATCAGAATTTCTGATGAATTCGTGATGAACCAAAGTATGGGAAAGAAATATCCGAAGTGAGGGGTTTTGACAGAGGAATTGAAGTCATTTACTCATCTGAAACGGCCATGTAAGTTTCAAATGAACAAAGGGAAACAGCTGGTACAGAATTTAGGAAACTGGGATATAACTTGGACATTGAATCAGGACAGACGGAGGACTCAGAATAACTATAGACAAAATAATGGCAGGAGGAAGTAAATAATGAAATAATTTGTAGAAGGTCAGGTCACGATGGATGAAAATTTTATATCTGGGGTTACTTGATGAAGATAATTGTAAGCTCGTAAGTGTGTAATATTTGAAGAGGTAGTATGGATTTGGCATCATTAATATGTAGCAATAGGCTCTGAGCACTATGGGACTTAACACCTGAGGTCATCAGTCCCCTAGAACTTAGAACTACTTAAACCTAACTAACCTAAGGATATCACACACATCCATGCCCGAGGCAGGATTCGAACCTGCGACCATAGCGGTCACGCGGTTCCAGACTGAAGCACCTAGAACCGCACGGCCACACCGGCCGGCAGCAATAGGTCAGAATCAGTATTCGGTTGTGCTACCTGAGAGGATAAATGGTTCTGGATAGGCTGATGAAGCCTATAAAGAGAAAAACATTTTTAATGGGTCACGAGTTACTTTTATACGTGACATTAACTGGTGTCGAGAGTTAACTGCTCTTTGGAGGGGTATGCGTACAACTTCACGTTGGATATGTTAAAAGTTCGATTTGACATTTGGCTCTATCACGGAGAGGATTTAGTCATGGTCTAGTTCCCGTTAAACTAGTGCCCAGGTCCTACAGACAATTTTGTTGGTTTTGCAAATGCTCTCAATTGACAGTACAGCGACTATAGTATGTCTTGTAGAGAGCGGTTTTCACGCCATTAGGTATCTCTGGATTGGTTGTCATTAACCCCTAACATTTCATTTTTGTAAACGTAGTGAAGACGCAATTTGTTGGAGGATTTTGATAGCCAGCGGAGTTCCAATACTGTTCGGCAGACAAGGAATAATAGAGCCGTGCAGAATCCTCAGATGAATTCAGTCCTTTCTGTTTTTTTTTTTTTTTTTTTTTTTTTTTTTTTTTTTTTTTTTTTTTTTTTGGATGGTTGAAAGTAGCCGTGCGTACGCGGAGTCGACTCAGACGTCTTATCTGCTGATTAGCAGCCGACTCCTTTGTAATTTCCAAAGCTGATAATCGTTAGAAAATTGGATACTTCCGAAATAATGAACAAGATACCAGTCTCTGTAGGAAAGGAACAAGATAGTGAGCCCTTAGAAACATTAACTGAAAAATGGTAGCATCATTTTCTTCGAAACATATCTGAGTCCAGAGACCGAACTTTTGCACAATTTTCGTTGGGGTCCAGCTGAACAGGAGCCGACGCATGAAGTGGGAAAGTTTGTTAAATATTTCCCGATTATAAAAAAGGCGTCTGAGGAAATATCTCTTGTTGATACTCTACACGGGTATACGGCCGGATTTCAATCGTCCTGACGACACGATATTTCGACGTTCCTACTGGCTGCCAGCTTCAGGTGAGATTACGTCGACGACGGAACATTTTCTCAACGAAGGGTATAATATTTCATTTAAAGAGAATCAGATTATTGTTCCGCCTTCCAGTTATTGGGATTGTGTACTTAAAGGATCCGATGACATGATTAATAGAGATAAAGGCTTTCCTTCATGCAAGATGTGGCACTATATTTTACCAGATATAAAACAACAACCGTCCGGTTTTCGACAGGTTGTATCTTAATTTGAGATTCTTCGCTTTTATTAGTTTCTACCGCCAGCCGCTCTGCAAATTTTAACTTGGCAGAGGGCAGTCCGTTCACTTCTCGTGCACGTGCAGTGACGGACATAAAGGAGTCGCCGCATCTGATAGTACCTACTTCCACCGTGATTGTGCACCTGCAAACTCACCTGAAGATTGCGGCCAGTTGGACCGTCATGATGATGAAATCCCGCCGCATACACGTGAAGAGCATCAACAAGCATTCAGCCGAAAAAATCTAAATAATCACAATATCTCTTTACATCCCAGTAGGTGAGTTTGTTAGTAGCGCTGTTCCCCACTGACCTTCGACGTATGCAGCATTTTGCCTTTCATGAATTAAGACTGTTGTCTGATTTTACACCCAGTTAGCTTAAGTAAAAGGAGTGTAATAAAAGTAGACAATGATAAGCTCTTATTTTAAAAAGGAAAGAAGTAAGAAAATAATATGTCTTGAAGAAATGTGGTGTTTTATTCGTGCTCAGTTTACAGCTAAAAATTATCCAGATAAGCCAGTGATCCAGTGATTTAGAGATTCTAATTGTCTTTGATAAAAATTACTTACAACAAAAAATCATTCCAAAGACTTTACAGGGCTATTAAGAGTGGTAACAATCCATCACTAATTTCATATTGAGTGCTTTAAGGCAAGGTAACTGCGAGTATTTAGCTTATGTTAAAGTCATCATTGAATGGTAAGTAAACTAACTTAAAAAAGACAAGTCCAAAAAGAAATCAAGGTAAGAAAAGTCATAAATAAAGAAATATTTTAATACGATGTCAACAACGTATTAACGACTATACCGTTGACATTACTGGTGTAGAATATTTGATAGATCAACTGCTAAATTATTTCGCATATTATCATCACCAGCTGGGAAGCAATATCATATTTGTATAAATTATGCCTCGTCTTCTCGGGAAATATGTAATACAGTAATTTATTTGTCTGATGAAAATATTGCGCATCAGGACATGGTCAGAGGGAAATTAGGAGTTATTTTTGTTAATTCTGTCAGCAATATCATCCTTCTCTGTGCCAGGAAGACCGTGTAACATTAAGACAGCACGATTTAATAATGTGCTTGAAGTGATACCAAGGAGAGTATTCCTGTTTTGCGTTAAATTTGTTGTTAAGTGAGACATAAAAGGTCAAGAAGGAACCTTCCGATGGTAAACATATTTTTACGTGGTAATAAAATCAGTGCAGCATATGTTGAGATTATATAAGCAATCACATCACAGATGCACGCCTACTGAAAAACTGAATACTGCAGTCTCTTGGTTGGTTGGTTGTTTCGGGGAAGGAGACCAGACAGCGAGGTCATCAGTCTCATCGGATTAGGGAAGGACGGGGAAGGAAGTCGGCCGTGCCCTTTGAAAGGAACCATCCTGGCATTTGCCTGGAGCGATTTAGGGAAATCACGGAAAACCTAAATCAGGATGGCCGGACGCGGGATTGAACCGTCGTCCTCCCGAATGCGAGTCCAGTGTCTAACCACTGCGCCACCTCACTCGGTACTGCAGTCTCTAACTGTAATTAGTGACCTGGTGTATAAAAGACTGTATTAGGATACGCTACCTTCTAATAACTTGTTCGATGTAATTTATTGGGAATGAGATTCTTCAGGGAGTAATTAAGAATGTTAAGTTACGAAGAAAAACTTTTGTAGTGGAGAGTAAAGACATCTCTTATTGGGTGAAGTTGCTTATTATTAAGCACGTGTCTTAGAGACATTCTAGTAAAATAACTGAAGGAGTATTACTTAGAGTGTAAGCTACATATATACAAGGTGAATGAAACTAGTTTTATTTAGCACTTGTCAATTTTAAAACTTGCCGAAGCAATCAATCTGTTTCGTTCTGAACGGTTCAAACGTAGTCAGATAGGGGTACCTAAAAAGGTAGCCACGTTTATCAAACTGGGTGTAAACTGGTTATATAAATTTGTGCTGGGACAAAGGATCAGTTCGCCGCTTTACCTCCGAAGATGTCTCCCGCAGTCGGAGACGAAACGTTAGGAGACAGTTTTATACTTCGACCACGGCCTATCAGCCCGGAAGTTTTACGTGAAGATCTGTATACAGTAGAATATGTCTAAAGATCTGTGAAATGTCGGCTACTTTAGTGCCTACAGACTAATTGGTAAACCGTTAGTGCTTCTGCACTGTTGGACTGTTGACTCGTTTCTGACACTTAGAGTGTAACCAACGTCTTACCACTATTAAAAGTACAAATTCGTCTAATCCCTCCTGTCACTTAACTTGATGAATTGAAGTGGTATAGATAAACTGGATAATTTTGTTTTTACTTAGGTTAAATATGTTGGAGATCATATTGTCATGTATATTTTAGGTTAACATTTCGAGGGTGATTTTATTGTCTATGTACTATGTTTATTTAAAAGTTTGAACTTGTATATTTCTTGTGATTATGTGTATACTTTTGGGGTACATTTATTATGGGATTTTTACATCTTAGGTTGGGTTAGCTGTATGTGTTTTGTTTGATAATGGGATGATAAATTATGAGCTACAGATAACAGAGAGAATAAAATTGTTGTTCAACACACTGCAACTGGATATAAATGTGTTTAATTTGGGTATGCAACAGTGATCGGTAGAAATAAGATGTAACTGCATATACTGTTGTTGCATCCGACTATGAAGTAGGTATTAAGAGGGTACTAGGTACATCAGGGAGTCACAGCGTGAGGATTTTTTCGAGTGAGAGACTGTGAAAGTGTGAACCAGACTAAATAGCAATGAGTATGACGCATAAAATAACAAAAACCAATAAGGATTAAAGATACAGAATTGCTCAGTCTCAAATGACAGTACCCAATGAGTAGCACATTCGACGACGCACCCTCCATGCGTAACACTTTATTAATTAGTGAAAATTAAAGGGTTAAGTTGCCTTGGTATTTACAAAAATAATGTGTGTGTGTGTGTGTGTTGTCCATAGCGTAAGTTAGTTTAAGTTAGATTAAGTACTGTGAAAGCTTAGGGACTGATGACCTAAGCAGTTTCGTCCCATAAGATCTTACTAGAAATTTACAGTTTTTTTTACAAAAATTATTACTTCCAAATCCTTACGCCACTGCGACAAACTATGCGGTCCAGTTACATTAATATGAACATCGCCTACGTTCGACATCAAAGAGCAGTAACCACTAACAGGCGGCAGGTGGCAGCACAAGCAGGGAGGGGGGTGGTAATAAAACGTGTCGGACCTGGGGGTGGGGGGTTAGGAGGGGGGTAGGAAGGGGGTGTGCTTAATGGTGCAGTCGTTGTTGTAGTGCGGAAACGGAGCGATTTATCTAAGAGCGTGATCATTGGCTTCCAGGCCTAGTGTGGGAACATTTCCGAAATCGCTAATTCTGCATACAGTTCGGGTGTTGCCATGGTTAAAGTATACCTTGCATGACCGGATAACGCTACCCAAAACTGACACAGAGTCAATGTGGTGCACCACGGTCCATACATGACAGCCGCGAATAGATGTGCAGCTTGTGAGCAGCTGACTAGCAAGATGAACCAAGGAGCTACCAACAGTTTCTCTTCAACGACGGCTCAACGAATGTTGGTGCTTATGGGCCTGTGCAGCAGGTGCCTGGTTCATGCACCCACGCTGACTGCTGTTCACTAGTGATGAAGGCTGGAATTGCACGCCTTATCGAAACTCGACGTTCCTTGAGTAGCGACAGATGGTCTTTTCAGATGATTCACGTCTCATGCTCCATAACACCGATGGCCGTTGGTGTGAAGAACCCTGCAATTATCGTCGGAAGTCCCAGGCCACAGAAGGGAGCGTTATGGTCTGGGGAATGTCCTTGTGACATTCTTTGGGTGATCTAGTCATTCTGAAAGGTATCCGTCTATCCTTTTTTGACGATATCGACTCCACATATAGTTTGTTCCTTCCTCAGCACGTTAGCATCTACCAATAGGAATTGCAAGGTGTCACACAGACTGCAGTGTACATAAGTGGTTCGGAAAACACCAAGATGAGTTTCTGTACTGCTCTGGCTACCCAATTCCCAAGATTTAAACACATTCGGGAATCTATGAGACCATATCGCTCAGGCAGTTCACTTCATGGATCCGCAGTCGAGAAGTCTTGCACAAATGGCTGTGGTACTGGAGTTCACTTGGCTTTACATACACATCAGTATCTTCATGGACCTCATTCATTCTCTTCCCACATGTCTTGCAGAGGTCGGAGCAACAATATCTGGTTGGACATTCTGTCGACAGGTAGTCACCATTTTGTGACTGATCCATGAAAGATCATCCGACAGCGCTTGACCAGCACACAGAAATGAACTGAAGAAAATTTGAATGGAAAGTTGGAAAGATGATCATGATGAAAAATAGTTAATTAACTGGCGGTGGAGAACAAGATGATAGATCGCAGGTCTGGCAATGATGGGTTCAATGCCGGATAGAGAAGAGTTTTTTCCTTGTTCCAGTTCCTGGAGGGCGGGTCCAGGTTCACTCTATTTATGTAAAATGAGTTGTGAGGACGTTTATCGCGTGTAAAATGAAGTGCGGCAATGGATATGCCACGTTCTTTCTTCTAGTGCCGCGGCGAAGGAAGGTTCCACTCTGCATTCAGTCACACCAGTAGCGTAGTCACCAGCTAACAACACAGATTTTAACTCTTTTTACGTTGATAAAACAGTGGTTACCACCACTGCACACAATCTGATGTCTGATTACAAGTTATTAGGTATCAAGTAACCTTAGTTCAAGTAATTGTTTACGGGATGTAAGGCAGCAGATTAAATGAATGTCAAGTTCGCACCTTACATGAGAGACTTTATATATCATAACAGGAACGTGTATACATCATCTCACTTAATTCAGTGAAAATGAGCAGGTTAGCCTATTAAAATGTACAGTATGCAATGCAAAGAGATGACACTCAGTTGACAGTGTTAACACGCCGAACCTAAATCCTACATGTGAATGAGCAAGAGAAGAAAAAATCTGCTGGAGGAAACGTTTTAGTTTGGGAGCAGATGCGAGTTGCGACATCATGGTCCGAGTACAATGGAATTCTCTTAAAACGACGCATGATGAGGGACAGTGAACACCCTGGGTGACTCATCGAGCAGAGCAGATAGGGGGCCAGCACCATGATATGGAGAGAATCTCTAGAGTACTGCACTGGGGAATTTCCAGGCGGATATGAACAAACCAAGGATGCAGTTGGTATGCAAGTGGTGTACGTATGTAACTTTTAGGCGTCTGGAGTGGGCACAAAATGTCCGATTGACTGCCGCAATTTCAACGTAGTTTGATAGTAAGCCCTTTGCGATTGACAGAGATAGTTTCCACAAAACGAAAGGAACACTCCTATTGGTTACAAAAATCCATGACGTGAAGCCCAAAAGACCCAGTGGGGGACCGTTTTGCTACGAGGGACACAAGACCGAAAATTTTGGAGTCTCTCTTCTGAACCACCGTCAAGTGCAGAACGGGGCGCATCATGCTCTGTACGATGCAAAGGAGAAATTTTGTGTGAACACTTCGTTCACTTTGGCTGACGTTCAGCTAGATATTAGCTGTAGCATCGTTGAGCTCCAATAGCGGAAAAACGAAACAGCTGTGCACTTAATTGTTCTTGCGAGAACTGAGAAGGCATTGTAATGTGCATGCTGCTCCATACATGCACTTGTATATCGCAATATTTCAAGACTAGGGATGAGTGCATGTTTTCTCACCTAACAAGAAACATAGGACAGTTTCTACTGATATAACCAGTAAATATTTTGATTAGCTTTTATAGGATTTCAGAGGACGAGAGCACCCATGCAGCCGACAGCTCATTACAGTCAAGGTAAATACTGCTAGCAGAAGCGTAAACGTGTTGGTTCACCAGCTTGCGTCCACTGTGAACTCGGGCAATTTTGAGTAATCTATTGCTCAGCTAGTCAGAAAAATTAACCATCCTCCGTAGACTTCATTGTCATCCTAAAAAGTAGCGATCTTAGAACCGGAATCGGATGATATGTCGTAAAATTGTCCAAATTCACGATGTAGTAGTAAGAATAATTTTGCAGAGAACATTCTGGTTAAAATTTGGTATTGTTGTGTTCCGAGTTATTTCGATTAAACTGGATGAAATTCGTTATCTTGACAAATGGGCTAACATTGTCATGTTACAGCCTATGTAAATACGTGTTCTTCTTTGACAGTAATCTTGAATTAAAAACAGTTTGTATACAGCTAAACACCGTTGTGCTCTGTCGGAGAATAAGGGTCCACTCCTAACCAAAATCATCTATTCTGCAGAGGCTAACGCACACACAGGGTGTTTTTGCTATTGTCTGCCTATAGAGAAAAGGAGTGTAGTGTCAGAGGGTAATGTTGATTGTGCTTCTTCATCGCCTACAAAGCACTACAGCTCAAAACAACAAACTGACGTTGAAGCTGGTGAAATTACAATTCACCTTCATGGTAGCAATAACAGAGGGAGTAGTTTTTATTCATTAAAAAGTTCACTCTCGACCGGCATGCCTTTGTAAATAGTAACTCATCTGCACTCTCAAAGAAAATGATGTACTGTAAAATAAAATTGGAATCAGAGCTAAATTGCATTTGGCCTGATTAAATTAGTTACGGATTTTGAGTAACAATAAAAAGTGCTAGTACCATAACAATACTGTCGACGACAGATCTTAAGGTATCAAACAGGGATTCGGTCATATTTGAAGGGGCTGTCTGCATGTGTACTTGACGAGAGACGACCTGTGTGTGGACAATAGAACTTGGCTCATGCACAGACCATTAGTCGATCGCTTAAAGTGGGTGAAAATTTTCAGGCAGTAACAAGTTTTTCGCAGGTGCTCTCTTCACGTAGTAATATATTCAAGGGTTTGGTGGAATATACTTCTATGTACTTTTGTGAACTATTGAGCATTACTTCTGACAAGTTCTGTGGAAAGTACGCGAATTAAGGGCAGGGACAACTGTCACATTTGATCGTGGAAACAGATTATTTATTTTAGCTCAATTTGAACCAGTGAGTTCTGGGCTGAACTTATCATTATTTCGTGATGTACCACGCATGGCCTGTACTTACACCCATCAAGAAAGTTTTGTATCGCCCTGGTTCCCAGAATTCCTGAAGATAGAAGTTGACTGTGGATATTGTATCACAGACACAGTCCCTTTGACTTAGCAGTGATGTCACTAACCCCGCCCAGATATGTAAACAACCATGCATAAGCAGCGCCTTTTAGACGGAGCCGGTCCGACAGCCACTCAGTTCCAGTCATTCGACCAGAAGGACGTATACGGCTCGTGTTGTCTGTTGTTCAGCCACGCTTAGACGGTCAATACTGCGTTTCGATCGTGTCTGCATTGTTTGTGCCAGGGGGGTCTCTCGACAAGGGAAGTGTCCAGGCGTCTCGGAGTGAACTAAAGCGATGTTGTTCGGAGATGGAGAAGATACAGAGAGGCAGGAACTGTCGATGACATACCTCGCTGAGTCCGCCCAAGGACTACTACCATTTATTTATTTATTTATTTCATTAGCAGTACAGAGTAACCTACCGCCTTGAAATCTAAGTTGGGTCGGATGATTCTGCATCCAACAGAAAAAACGTCTCAGTATTACAATGTTATTGGTATAAAGTTGTTAATGCTTTTTTAAAAATAATATAAAGAACATAATATAAAAATTTCTCTAAGGTTACTGCGAACTGAGTGCTTAACAGTTGTTAAAATGGTACTATACAATTTGATTCTGCCTAGCTGATGATAATATAATTTATAAATGCAGATATCAAAGAAAAATAAAAATTGAATACAATGAGTGTGGTGGAAATAATTTTCAATATCTAGAGTGAGGTGATTACTATATCTGGATGTGTAGTACAGCCTATGTAGTGTAATGGCTAGTAATTTCCTATTTCTACCTGTTTCAGGTGAGAAGGTCTCGGTAGAACATCGAGCTATTCTCATCTGAAATGGTTTGTGCTTATGTATGTTTACTGTGATTGTGTGTATTGGTGGATTACTGGGAGTGTTGCAAGTCAGGACGCTATATGATATTAAGCAGCTGTTTGGCCTGTTGTTGGTAGTTGCGTTATATTCTACGTGGTATCTTAGATAAATACACCGGGTATTATACAGATTAATTACTGACTGAGCATTTGATTCATGGAATACATGAATTTTAGCTTTACATGAAAAATACGCTTATATTTTTCTTAGTAGAAAAAGACTACTACTGCAGTGGATGACCACTGCCTACGGATTATGGCTCGGAGGAACCCTGACAGCAAAGCTACACTGTTGAATAATGCTGTTCGTGCAGCCACAAATCGTCGTGTTACGCCTGAAACCGTGCGCAGGAGGCTGCATGACGTGAAACTTTTTCCCGACGTCCATGGCGAGGTCCATCTTTGCAACCACGACACCATGCAGCGCTGTACAGATGGGCCCAACAACATGCCAAATGGATCGCTCAGGAATGGTATCACGTTCTCTTCGCCGATGTGTGTCGCATATGCCTTTAACCAGACAATCGTCGGAACGTGTTTGGAGGCAGTCCGGTCAGGCAGGACGCCTTAGACATGCTGTCAAGCGAGTGCAGCAAGGTGGAGATTCCCTGATGTTTTGGGGTCACATTATGTGGGGCCTACGTACGCCGCTGGTGGCCATGGAAGGCGCCGTAACGGCTGCACGATACGTTAATGCCATCCTACTACCGATAGTGCAACCATATCGGCAGCATATTGGCGAGGAATTCGCCTTCATGTACGACAATTTTCGCCCTCATCGTGCACGTCTTGTGAATGACTTCCTTCAGGATAACGACATCGCTCGACTAGAGTGGCCAGGATGTTCTCCAGACTGAACCCTATCGAACTTGCATGGGATAGGTTGAAAAGGGCTGATTATGGACGACGTGACCCACGAACCACTATGAGGGAACTACGCCGAATCGCCGTTGAGGAGTGGGATAATCTGGACCAACGGTGCCTTGATGAACATGTGGATAGTATGCCACGACGAATACAAGCATGCATCAATGCAAGACGACGTGCTATTGGGTATTAGAGGTACCGATGTGTACAGCAATCTGGACCACCGTCTCTGAAGGTCTCGCTGTATGGTGGTCCTCATATCAAGAAACACACACAGTGGTGCAATCGCGCCACTACGAGAACTAGGTTGTCGAGTGAAACAACAAGTTTAGAGTTACCGTCACAGTTTATTTTTGTCTACAACGCGTTTCCAAGGCTTTAACATCCATCATCAGGTAGATTTAGATGTGTTACTGCTACGATCGTGTGTTGTGTTACTATTTATGAGTAACCTTTGGTACTGTCTCCAGTGGTCACAGGCGGTTTTCGCTGTCGTGATACTTCACCTGTAAACTGTCACACTTTCCAAACAAAGACAGTGTCTTGAAACTTCCCGATGATGGAGGTTTATGCCTTTGAAAAGCATTGTGGATATAAATAAATTGTGTCTGGCATGGGGGCTAGAACTTAAATAGTGGCAACTATTTATTCACAACGGATGCAAAAGAGTTACATATTTGCACCTGTTACTGCCCTTCAAAGTAGTCACCAGCCTAGTGTAGAACCCGTTGCTAGCGAAGATGAAGGAATCACTTCGTGGCATTCGCCTCAAAACTGTTCCAGACATTCGACAGGCAGTAGACCGCTCCATTCGTACCATCAACAGAATATACTCTACTACAGTTGTACTACGCCTTCCACATCGCTGGCAACGTGTTATACACTACGGTAGTGACTATATGATTTATGATTTATCTCAGGCATATTGTGAAGATGTACAGCAACCCCTAAACATCTAGTGTCTAATAGGTAATTGACTACAAATTCGCTGTAGACTCACTTGTAATAAACTTGGAAATTTATAAAATTCACTGAAGTAGGTAATGGGAGAATGACATCGAAGTATCATGGAGTAACAAGAAGCCTTACACTGTCTCCAACTGTTTCAATTACAGCCAATTAATTCTGGAAAAGAAAGAGAAATTATGGAGCAGTGAAGAGTGACTACGCAGTTTCACTGCTTCCGCACGTGGCAAAACGACACGCGGCGCAGATTTATTTAAGTAATGGGCTTTAGGCTTACAAACCATTTGGTGAAAAGCGCGAATTAACCGGTGAATGTAGCACAGCGCATAATGAGGCTCTCAGCCACGGGGTGTGGGAGGGAGGGTTGAGAGAGTTTGGGGGTGGGAACGCGGAAGCACGGAGGATATTAGCGGCGGTTGGTCTACTCCGATTCAAACGAGCACCACCGGCGGACTGGAAATGGCCTCGAATACAGTCGCCCCTTCGGCTCGGGGAAGCCGTCCCCAAGTAAAAGCTGTGGCCCGCAGTCGCTCGTCCAGTCTAAATACGCAAGCAACTGGTTGTGCAGTTCCATAATAATTTATTCAATGTGTTAGTTTCACAATACTGCAGGTTACAGTCATATGGTATGGTAGGCTAGGAGACGCGATGTGGCACGTTCAGCATCCTAATTCGAAACGTATTTCGTATCATTTGCACATAGTGGCACCTTTCCTTTGCGATGTGTGTGGTTGTACGTTATGTGTATTGATACGTGTAGATGACTGTAATGGCTATGAATGTAGTGTGGTTTCATATTTGCTTTGCACGATGATGAGTGAAATGAGAGGGTGAAATCTGATGCTGCACATTGTCTAGTCCTCTCCATTAGCGATAAGGGGGCTGCCCAGATTAATGTCCCCGATGGACACTCGGGTCACCAACAGTGACACCTGCCCTTATTCCATGAGACACTATGTGGAGAATTGTAAGTTAGCTGGGTGGTGTGCCGTGCGGTTCTAGGCGCTTCAGTCTGGAACCGTGTGACCGCTACGGTCGCAGGTTCGAATCCAGCCACGGGCACGGATGTGTGTGATGTCCTTAGGTTAGTTAGGTTTAAGTAGTTCTAAGTTCTAGGTGACTGATGACCACAGCTGTTAAGTCCCATAGTGCTCAGAGCCATTTTTTTAAATTAATCCAGGACATAGGCGTACAGTTTAGTGATAAAGCGCTTCGCCCTGCTGCCATCCCTCACCATATGCCGAAAAGGCGAAGAGAAAGTTTGCACAGAGCATACTGAGGCGGCTACCCATCGAAGTACCGGCCACGAAAAACGATGCGTATCTTCGGTGATTTGACGGGAATCGGTGCATTCAACGGTGCATTCAACGGTGATCCTCTAAGAAAAGCTTAGGAAGGGTTGAGTTGAACATTATCACATAAGAAAGAGAATGTGAAAGAAGTTAAGGATGAAACATATTTTGAGGAGCCAGCTCCTTTACTCTGACGAAGGGCGTCTTTCTTCTATAGATTTTCAATTATTTTAGGCGTCCTCATCTTATCACGCCATTCTTTCCTTCGAATACATTGATACACTATGCAGGTATTCAAATAACGTGCCTTATTAATCAATTTTATAGCCTCTAGCATCTCATGTAGTTGGTTTACAAACAGACAGCTTTATCGTTGTCAGATACTAAGTGCGCCTATTCACAACATATACGTAAAAAGCTACAGTCACTTAGCTAAGATGAATAAAACTACGAGCAAAACTGAAATGAACTACTGAAGATTGTAACTTCCTGGCAGTTTAAAACTGTATGCCGGACCGAGACTCTAACTCGAATAGAGCACTTGCCCGCGAAAGGCAAAGGTCCCGAGTTCGAGTCTCGGTCCGGCACACAGTTTTAAACTGCCAGGAAGTTTCATATCAGCGTACACCCCGCCGCAGAATGAAAATCTTATTCTGGATACTGAAGATTGATCTGAACTGAGAAAAATGAGGCTGCCAGCTCACTGTCAATATAAAATATGCACAGCGAACATAATTAGCGAGACATGTACAGTTAACCTAATTTACATAATGATGAAAAATACATTTGCTGCACTTCTCAAAATTTGTACATTTAGTATATAGCAGTTAGTATAAGTGCCAGAAATACCGCTTAAGAAAACTATTGGAATTTTTTCTCCTTACTAACAACTGAAGTCAGTTGTCAGATATTGTATTCTTTCACTCTGTAATGCCACTTCCTCGGACGAGAAATAAAAATCGAAAATCAGCTCCCAATACCCCAAAGATTTCCCCCCAAGTCCCAAATTCCCAATAAAGTGAATAAGCGAACGAAGTTCCATTTATCACTTTTATTAGGACAATAACAACAACAATAAATCAGGAATCTAAGACTTCACAATTTACCAATCAACGAAAGAAAGATTAAATGTCAGTAAAATTAAAATCAAAATCATAATAAATCGCAAAAATTACCATAAATTAACATTCGCAAAGTAGAACCAACGATTCTAAAGAATACTCCATGTGAGTACTCTCTGGGAATCGTGAGTAATGACTAAGTATAATTCAATGAATTGTCACTACGTTACGAGAGTTAGTCCAAGCAGGTCATATATTTGAATGCTCGTACATGTAGGTGCGCTTAGATTGTTTTTGAGACTGAATAATTGCGGTCTATTATGACGCAATAATACGATCTTCTGACTTCAAATATCACGGCATTAGAATTCGAACGGAGGACTTTTACCTACTAGAATAAAGTGAACTTTTAACTAGATAATTAAACTAAACATTACTTATACAATGATTTAGGCTACGAACAATGATAGACAATTTTCATTCATAATAGCCAGTGGTTTATGGAACTTCAGAGATATGTCCGAAGCATATAATTTAAATCCCCCCAACACCTGGGAAAGTTTTCTTCTCAAGGCTCGGTTAGGAAGAAACTGATATTGTGCAATGAAACACCCTCTTGTGCCAAGCCGTGCATTTGTGATTTAAAATTCTATCAAATTATTGACATGAAACTCCCGAGTAATAATTACGCGCAGCGACAATATTTGACTCTAGCGCTCGGCGCTTGTGTAGAATCTTTGACACAAATAACAAGCCCACTGTTACGATTTCTTAGATACTTGAAATTACGACCAGCTTGTAGGGAATTTGTTGTGGATGTGACTCTATTGGTTTTATCATTAATGTTTCATCATTATTCAGTTAAACATCGATTACGAACGATTAATTACGATTCTTGGTGAAGTAAATATGTCGCGCACGTCGACATTTCGGTTCAGCACTGTTATTTTGTGTAACCGAGTTTTAGCAAGGCCAAGTACAAATCAGACCAAATCATCAAGAAGAAGAGGCGTTATATCTCCCATCAGTAAAATTTTTGATATCGCTTCCACATGTTTTCAAAGATATAGTGTTGCAAGGAAGGAACAGAGATGACCAAGCACACAACATAAAGGCGCAAAGTAAGAACTGAACACAGAATAAATTTATCAAATATACTTTACATCTCGGACTTTTCATTTTTAATCGTAATACACTGAAGAGCCAAAGAAACTTGTACACCTGCCGTGTAGGGGTTCCGCGAGCACGCAGAAGTGCCGCAACACGACGTGGCATGGACTCTACTAATGTCTGAAGTAGTGCTGGAGGGAAATGACACTATGAATCGTGCGGGGCTCTCCTAAACCCGTAAGGGTAAGAGGGGTGGATATCTCTAATGAATAGCACGTCGCAAGGCATCCAAGATATGCTCAATAATATTCATGTGTGGGGAGTTTGGTGGCCAGTGGGAGTGTCTAAACTAAGAAGAGTGTTCCTGGAGCCACATTGTAGCAATTCTGGACGTGAGGGGTGTCGCATTGCCCTGCTGGATTTGCCTAAGTCCGTCGGAGTGCACAATGGACATGAATGGGCGCAGGTGATCAGACAGGATACGTGTCACAGAGTCGTATCTAGACCTGTCAGGAGTCCCACATCACTCCAACTGCATACGCCTCACACCATTACAGAACCCCCACCAGCTTGAACAGTCCCCTGCTGGCATGCAGGGCTCATGGTTTCGTAAGGTTGTCTCCGTCCCCATACACGTCCATCCACTAGATACAATTTGAAACGAGACTCGTACGACCAGGTAACTTGTTTCGAGTCATCAACACTCCAATGTCGGTGTTCACGGGTCTAGGCGAGGCGTAAAAATTGGTGTCCTGAGTCATCGACGGTACACAAGTGGGCTTTCGGCACCGAAAGCCCATATTGATGATGTTTCGCTAAATAGTTCACACGCTGACACTTGCTGATGGTCCAGCGCTGAAATCGGCACCAATTTTCTAAACGGCTGCACTTCTGTCACTTTGAACGATTTTCTTCAGTTCTTGATGGTCCTGTTCTTGTAGGATATTTATCCGGCCGCAGCGATGTTGAGAGTTGATGTTTTACTGGATTCCTGATATTCCAAGTACACTCATGAAATGGTCGTATGGGAAAATCCCCACTTCAGCTCTACCTCGGAGACGCTGTGTCCCATCGGTCGTGCGCCGACTATTCACTTAAATCTTGATAACGTCTCATTGTAGCAGCAGTAACTGATCTAAAAACTGCGCCAGACACTTATTTTCTTATATAGGCGTTGACGACCTTAGCGCCGCATTCTGATTACACATGTCCACACTACTTTCTTTGGTATAAGCTGCAGCCTTGTCTCACATTCTTCTCAAATATTGTTTCCATATCCATCGAGTGAATAACAAACACACACTTGTTTCTGTACAAGTTATAGATAACGTTTCGCTTCCTGCTCCCTTCAATAATGCAAACAATGGATTCCTGTCAACATAGCTACATGCTTTCCCGTCATTTACAAATATTATAAAATTAAAGTTGTCTTTCCTCAATTTCTTCTACGGTACTTCATAGGGTACTGTTGCCTCGTGTGTTCCTACACTTCTCAGGAGCCCTAAATGATCTTCCTGGAAATCGACTCGTAAAACTGCTTCTATTCTTCAGTATTTGTAGCCACAACTTACTGAACTGAACTTTCTCTAATATTCACACATCGGAGCCTGCTCTTTTTGCAGACGGAATTAGTACATTGGTCTTGAAGACTCAGGATGTTATGTCTGTATTATTTGTGTTGCTCACTAGGTGCAACGGTTTTCTAAGTGCTGTTCTCTCTAGGATATCAGTAATTACTGAGACTATCATCTACTTCAAGCTTCTTGTTTCAGACTGCAACTTCCAGTGCCCTGTCAAATTCGCGTCACACGTCTCCCATCTCCATCTACTTCCTCTATAGTTACCATACATTGTCATCAAGTTAAGTTCCTGTGTGTAGCCCTAGAGAATGAAGCAGAACTCCACCGAAAAATTTTGAGGGGATGTTCACAGAAACCTTCTGAGTGTGCTGGTATCGAGGACACGTAGTCTTCGCCCGTTCGTTGCAGGGTTATTGCACTTCACTTGGTTTCTTGCCCCAGTTAGGTGGTCAACATTTAAAATGTCAACTGTATGTGCTGTGCATCTTGTTTCCTTCGTTCAGGCTATCTCATGTTGACAACATTTATACACTCCTTATCTAATGTATACTTTGTATTCTTCATTTCTGTCTAGGGTTTTGTTTTCCAGCAGTGTTCGTTGTGTGTTAATGGCTTTTCACGGCAGTACCATGGATAGGGTTACAGAGAAAGAGTCGGCCGATGGGCACCTCGAGTTTGAGTTCACTGAATACAATGGAAGAAAGGCCTAACTTTGCTGTACTTAGCTCTTCCCCAGCCAACGGCAACCACACCGCAGTACTCTCCCATCAGTACACAGCCCCTACGATATAGTGGGTCCTTCCGCATGAGAGTAGAAGATACTGGAAATGTGAGGTGTGCTAGAACACCCGATAAGGAACGGATGTTACAGGCGATTGGTGATAATACTGCGTCTAGTGGTCGGCGCGTTAAAGGAGCTGTGAACAAAAACCAGTCAGCCGTTTAAACTGTCGCACATAAACAACAACGGTACCCATATCATCCACAGCATGTGCAATCACCGCAGACCACAGACTTCAAATATCCAATGGCTTTTATAAATTGGTTCCTACAGCATTGTACAGAAAACCCCAAGTTTCTGCATTCGTGCTGTTTACAGACGGTCCCATGTTTTTCATGACATTTTTGTAAATGCATTTGAAAACTGCTTCCCCAAGAAAATAGTTAAATATACTCGTAAGAAACCTTGTAACAAGCCATGGCTTACTAAGGGTATAAAAATATCTTGTAACCGGAAAAGGGAAATGTATCTGACAGCAAGAAAGAGTAGTGACCCAGAAACTATCAAAAATTATAAAAACTACTGTGTTATATTAAGAAAAGTTATTAAAAAATCCAGGAGTATGTGTATCATGTCTGAAATCAGCAACTCTGATAATAAAATTAAAACAATTTGGAATATTATTAAAAGAGAAACAGGTCAACCAAGAGCAGAGGAAGACAGTATTACCATCAAATTGAATGAAAACTTTACGAACAAAAAGTCAGAAGTGGAAAATATTTTTAATAATCATTTTCTAAATGTTGTGGATATAGTAGGATCCAGGTGTTCATTAGAAGATGCTAGGCTGTTAATGGAAGAGGCCGTACCTATGCAATTTGATACAATTGAAATCTCACCCACTTCTCCCTCTGAAATTAGGAAAATAATAAACTTGCTTAAATGCAAAAACTCACATGGAATTGATGGCATTTCCAGCAAAATACTAAAAGCTTGTTCTCAACAGATAAGTAAGATTCTCAGCCACCTGTGTAATAGCTCTCTGGAACAGGGCATTTTCCCTGATAGGCTGAAATATGCTATTGTTATACCTTTGCATAAAAAGGGGGATAGATCTGATGTCAACAATTACCGTCCAATCTCCCTTCTAACAGCTTTATCCAAAATTTTTGAGAAAGTAATGTATTCAAGAGTAGCTTCACATATCTGTAAAAATGAAGTACTAACGAAATGTCAGTTTGGTTTCCAGAAAGGTTTTTCAACAGAAAATGCCATATATGCTTTCACCAGTCAAATTTTGAATGATCTGAATAACCGAACACCACCCATTGGGATTTTTTGTGATCTCTCAAAGGCTTTTGATTGTGTAAATCATGAAATTCTGCTAGACAAGCTCAAGTATTGTGGCATGAGTGGGGCAGTGCACAAATGGTTTAATTCGTACCTAACTGGAAGAGTGCAGAAAGTAGAAATAAGTAGTTCTCGTAACATGCAAAGATCAGCACATTCCTCAAACTGGGGAACTATCAAGAATGGGGTTCCACAAGGGTCAGTCTTGGGTCCTTTGTTGTTCTTATTATATATTAATGACTTGCCATTCTATATTCATGAAGAGGCAAAGTTAGTTCTCTTTGCTGATGATACAAGTATAGTAATCACACCTGACAAACAAGAATTAACTGATGAAATTGTCAATACTGTCTTTCAGAAGATTACTAAGTGGTTCCTTGTAAACGGACTCTCACTGAATTTTGATAAGACACAGTACATACAGTTCCGTACAGTGAATGGTATGACGCCATTAATAAATATAGACCTTAATCAGAAGCATATAGCTAAGGTAGAATATTGCAAATTTTTAGGTGTGTCCATTGATGAGAGATTAAATTGGAAGAAACACATTGATGATCTGCTGAAACGTTTGAGTTCAGCTACTTATGCAATAAGGGTCATTGCAAATTTTGGTGATAAACATCTTAGTAAATTAGCTTACTACGCCTATTTTCACTCATTGCTTTCATATGGCATCATATTTTGGGGTAATTCATCACTGAGGAATAAAGTATTTATTGCACAAAAGCGTGTAATCAGAACAATAGCTGGAGTCCACCCAAGATCATCCTGCAGACATTTATTTAAGGATCTAGGGATATTCACAGTAGCTTCTCAGTATATATACTCGCTTATGAAATTTGTTATTAACAACCAAACCCAATTCAAAAGTAATAGCAGTGTGCATAACTACAATACTAGGACAAAGGATGATCTTCACTATTCAAGATTAAATCTAACTTTGGCACAGAAAGGGGTGAATTATACTGGCACTAAAGTCTTTGGTCACTTACCAAATAGTATCAAAAGTCTGACAGATAACCAACAAGTATTTAAGAAGAAATTAAAAGAATTTCTGAATGACAACTCCTTCTACCCATAGAGGAATTTTTAGATATAAATTAAGAAAAAAAAAAATATATATATATATATATATATATATATATATATATATATAAATTAAAAAATAAAAATAAAAAATAAAGAAAAAACATAAAAACACAATAAAATAAAGTTGTTATATTAACTTAAGTATGTTGTTAAATTAACGTAATTATGTCATGTATTGGAAAATTCGACTCGTTCCACTTCATTACGAAATATCGTATTCATGATCCATGGAACTAGTATTAATCTAATCTAATCTAATCTAAGAAGAGGTTAAAAAATGGTTCAAATGGCTCTGAGCACTATGGAACTTAACTTCTGAGGTCATCAGTCCTGTAGAACTTAGAACAACCTAAACCTAACTAACCTAAGGGCGTCACACACATCCACGCCCGAGGTAGGATTCGAAGCTGCGAACCGCTCCTAGAACCGCTCGGCCACCCCGGCTGGTTAAAAAGAGGATGTTCAACAGTACAGATAGCCATGTATGGGAGTATGAAAATCCACACTCACCTGTGTGTCGGTACTGTTTGCTTTGAATGTATGGGGTGGTACTGTGAACGATTTTTCGGTTGGACCTTACCTACCTTCCGATACACTGAACGTGCAAAACGTTCGTTCAGCATATTCTCACATTGTTCGTAGAAGATGTGCCTCTGAGAAGTCGTAAAATTGTATATCTGTGAGCTAATTTTTACTGAAAAGGATGAAAGGGTAAGAAGTGATTTTTAGCTATAATTTTGCATGGCCCACTGAGAAGTAGTTCCCTTCTTTCCGTCGTGCACGTTTATTAGTTTGCCCACAGCAGTATACACGGTGAAGAAAAATTCGCGCAATCGGACTTGACAGCGCGTTTCCTTACATCCTGGCAACAAAAAATGTTAAAATTTGTGTGAAATCTTGTGGGACTTAACTGCTCAGGTCATCAGTCCCTAAGCTTACACACTACTTAACCTAAATTATCCTAAGGACAAACACACACACCCATGCCCGAGGGAGGACTGTAACCTCCGCCGGGACCAGCCGCACAGTCTGACTGCAGCTCCTAAGACCGCTCGGCTAATCCCGAGCGGTTCCTGGCAACACAAATATCTCACAAAATTTCGTCTTGCGCATATTCCGGGCAGTAAAAGGACGTTAAAGATTGACAGTCTTGCAACGGTGTAATAATGTGTACGGTAATTACTTCTGTCAGTACGTATACCAGTGCAGTGCTGCTGGTGCAGTGAATGGAGTTCGGCATAGCTTTCAGGACGTAGAGGATTCGATTTCGGGTCAAGGGTTATTTGTTTTTATTTGCTAAAAGTAGTCTACATGGTACGGTATATAGCATCTTAATCGTCACACTGCGATTACAGGTCTTCCTCAAAAAATTTGCAGCTTCGTACTACGAACACAGATATGGAAGTGTAATCGCTTTCATTGGTGAGCTTTTAAAGAAACATGTTGCACGTCGTGGACGTGAACTGTTCTGTTGCCACTGCATCTACTAGAATCCAAACCTCTTTTCTGTGTAGCCTCCCCCAATGGTCCCACCTAAATTATTTGCAAAGCACGTTGCTAACCTTAACGAAATGCAATGGACCTGAACGCGGCTAGAATACTAGTTGGTATTAATCGATGGGACCATTGGGGGAGTGTACACAAAAAACAAGTTTGAAATCAAGTAGATGCAATGGTGTGAAACAATTAGCGTCAACGACACGCAAACGGTTTCTTTAAAAGCTGACCAGTGAGAACGATTGTATTTCCATTTCTGTGTTCGTAGTACGTAACTGCAAATATTTTGTAGAAGACTCACCGTACTCGCCGTATGACGATTAAGATCCCAGATACCGTACCACGCAGACTGCCTTTAGCGAATAAAAACAAGTAAGCCTCGACACAGAATCTAATCCTCGACCTCCTGCCTGCTAACCAAAAACGGTACCCGGTGTACCAACTGCACAACATTATTGCCGTACCCTGACAGACGAAGTTACCATACATATGATTACATTGTTGCCAGATTGCCAATCTTTCAGGTCCATTTACTGCCCGAAACAAGCGCTGGACGAAATTTTGTGACAGGCATATTTGTATCGCGTGTGTGTGAGGACTCGCTCTGCGAAGTCCGAGTGCATGAATTTTTCTTCACTCTGTATACTTTTATACTTTTAAACTTTTTAAAATTTATTCACTTTTGTTCACATTTGTATAAAGACGTAAACTGCTATTTTAAGCCAGATCTTTTCTATGCCTTTGCTGTTTGTCTTGTTCCTTTTTGTGATTATATCTGGAAACCTAGTAATCATCGCAAGCCACTTGCACACTGGCGCCATCTGTTGTGGGCTACATGTACTACCTGTATACTTCTTGTACATTTTTATGCCCAATACTATATGTAAAGCCGCTTCTACGTATTTACTATGTATGGTGCATAAACGTAAGCTTGATCCCGGATTAGAGGATGTTGACGGTGCTGCATATCTGACAAGGTAAGGTACTGCCTATTTGTACAGATGTATGTAGTTGTTGTGAGACTAAGCCAACAGAATGTTTTAGCAATCGGTGTAGAAAATTGGTGATTGAAATTTCATGAGAAGACCCCGTCCAACGAAAAGCGCCTTCGTTTTAATGACTGCCACTCCAATTCACGTATCATGTCTGTGGCACTATCTTCCCTATTTCACGATAATACTAAACGAGCCGCCTTTCTTTGAACTTTTTCGATGTCAACCGTTAGTCCCACCTGATGCGAATCCCACACCGCACAGCAGTACTCCGGAATAGGCGGACAAGCGTGATGTAAGCTGTCTCTTTAGTAGATCTGTTGCACCTTCTAAATGTTCTGCCAGTGAATCGCAGTCTTTGGTTTGCTCTACCCACAACGTTATCTATGTGATCGTTCCAATTTAGGTTATTTGTAATTGTAATCCCTAAGTATTTACTTGAATTCACAGCCTTCAATTTGTGTGACTTATCGCGTAATCGAAATTTAGCGGATTTCTTTTAGTGCTCATGTGAATAACTTCACACTTTTATTTATTCAGGGTCAACTGTCACTTTTAGCACCATACAGATACCTTATCTAAATCATTCTGCAATTCGTTTTGGTCATCTGAAGACTTCACAAGACGGTAAATGACAGCATCACCTGCAAGCAATCTAAGACGGTTACTCAGATTGTCGTTAATATAGATCAGGAACAATAGAGGGCATACAACACTTCCTTGGGGAACGCCGGATGTTACTTCTGTTTTCCTCGATGACTTTCCGTCTATTACTACGAACTGTATGTGACCTTTCTTCCACTCACACAACTGAGGTGATATTCCATAGGCCTGCAGTTTGTTTAGAAGACGCTCTTGAGGAATGGCGTGCGAGCCTTCTGGAGATCTAAAAATATGGAATCAATTTTACATCTCCTGTCTATAGCACTCATTACTTCATGAATATAAAGACTTAGTTGTGTTTCACGAGAAAGATGTTTTATGAATCTGGCTGACTATGTGTCAATAAATCGTTTTCTTCGACGTAATTCGTAATGCTCGAACACAGTATATGTTCCAAAACCCTACGGCAAATCGACGTTAGTGATATGGGGCTGTAATGAGGTGGATGACTCTTATTACTCTTTTTGGGTATTGGTGTGACTTGGAGAATTTTCCAGCCTATAGGAACGAAACTTTCTGTGTACGAGTGGTTGTATATAATTAGTAAGTATGTAGCTATTGTATCAGCATACTCCGAAAGAAATCTGACTGGTATATAATCTGGACCGGAGGCATTGCCTTTATTAAGTGATTTAAGCTGCTTTGCTTCACCGAGGATACCTACTTCTGTGTTTCCCATCTTGGCAGTTGTTCTTGAGTGGAATCCAGGAATATTTACTTCGTCTTTTTTGGTGAAGGAATTTCGGAAAACCGTGTTTCATAACTCTGCTTTAGTGGCACTGTCATCACTGACTTCACGGTTGTTATCGTACAATAAAGGTATTGATTGCGTCTTGCCACTGGTGTGCTTTGAGTATGACCAGAATCTCTTTGGGTTTTCTCCCAGATTCCGAGACAGAGTTTCGTTGTGTAAATTATTAAAAGCGTCTCGCACTGAAGTATGCGCTTTATTTTGAACTTCTGCAAAACTTTACCAATCTTGGTGATTTTGCGTTCTTTTAAATTTGGCATGCTTTTTTCGTTGCACCTGTGTGGTGCGCGTACTGTAAGACCTTCGGTACACACACCATCAGATTATTTGACTTGTCGCTCTAACGAAGTAGGCGAGTGTCAGCAAATTGTCTCGTGGTCTTATCGTGGCGTGTTTATCTGCTGCCGTTAGGTCAGACGATAGAAATGCCACTTGCACGCTTAGAGTAGCAGATTGACGGTGACCAACTTTAAACAGAACTTGATTAATTTTCACGCACATTTATTAAAACAATAAAAGCATAGAAATAACTTAACTTGGTTCTGGATGCTATTTACAATTCACATTCTGAAGTTCCTTTGAGTCTTCGTACGTTAATCTTTTTCTCACATCTCTGATACTTGACAAAGTGTCTATTCATTTATCTTCATGGCTATGTACAGGAATATGGTAATCTTATTAGGCGCAGACTGAAACTTGACTATAGACTAATGTAGACTAATGCAGAATGACTAATCGGAGGTCTGTACACTCGTTATAATACCTCGCGCGTTCAGGTATCACTGCGCGAGTGTGATCCGCGAGGAGAAAAGGTTGTACGTTATCAGCAATCTCATTGGCTGCGTTACATATTAATACGCGGATCGGCGGAAGCAGAATTTGGTCCGTCTCTATGGCAGCGCCATCTCGTAGAGCGGAGACGGACGAGCGCTGCACCTGCGCTGTTGTGCTTATCGGGGCGCGCTCTAGTGGGAAAGCTGTGTACGCGCTGACTACGCGGAACTATGTACACAACAACCTGCATCTATGATCTGACCCATTTTGTGTGCTATGGGGGATCAATACCACCACTTATTAATTTATGTGGTATATATCTCTCAATAGCCGTCGACACTACGTCTTTGAAATCATTCCACATCTTTTCTACACGTACGTGATCATATCGGAAGAAGTGGAGACTATTTCTTAAAAAGGCGTTAAGAACATTTTTATCAGATTTCAAACAGATGTACTTTGCGTTTCTTTTTGATGGTTGTAGGTGTTAGGGTTTTCAGTCTAGCAGCAACTACCTTGTGGTCTCTAATCCCTGTATTCGTCATGATTCTCCCTATCAATCCAGGATTATTTGTTGCTAAAAGGTCAAATATGCTTTCGCAAACATTTATGCTTCGAGTGGGATCATTAACTAATTGTTAGAAATACTTTTCTGAGAAAGCATTCTCTACTATTTCTGATGACGTTTTATGCCTGCTGTCGGCTTCAAACGTTCAATTTTTCCACCATATCGAGGACAGATTGAGGCCACCACCGACAATAATTGTATAAGTGGGGTCCCTATTTGAAATCAGACTCAACAGCAACTAATGTTCTGAGTCATGGGGTAGGTAAAACGATCCAGTTAATAGTTTAGTCCGATTGTCGGGAATAAGCTCTACCCATACTCTTTCACATGAACTATCTACAATTTCGCTAAAAGGCAAACTACCTCTGACAGCAATAAATACTCCACCACCAACTGTATTTAATACATCCTTTCTGAACACTGTTAGATCGTTTGACAAAATTTCGGCTTAACTTATTTCCAGCTTTAGCCAGCTCTCTGTACCTACAACTATCTGAGCTTCAGTGCTTTGTATTAAGGTTGGCTCTGAGCACTATGGGACTCAACTGCTGTGGTCATTAGTCCCCTAGAACTTAGAACTACTTAAACCTAACCAACCTAAGGACATCACACACATCCATGCCCGAGGCAGGATTCGAACCTGCGACCGTAGCAGTCGCACGGTTCCGGACTGCGCGCCTAGAACCGCGAGTTGTATTAGGGCTTGGAGCTCTGGTTCTTTCCCAACACCAGTACGACAATTTACAACTACAATACAAATCGTTTCTACAACTAACTTACTGTGTTTTACCTGGCCACTTTCTGACGGACGCCCCTTCTGTGGTTCCCTGAGACCCTCTAACCAAAAAAACCGCCTAGTCCCTTCCACACAGTCCCCGCTACCCGTGTAGCCGCCTCCTGTGTGTAGTGGACTCCTGACCTATTAAGTGGAACCCGGAAACGCACCACCCGATGGCGCAAGTCAAGGAATCTGCAGCCTACACGGTCACAGAACCGCCTGAGCCTCTGATTATTCTTCTAGAATAATTCCTTATTCTTGTTCAAACTGTTGTACTGATCGGATGTGATTGATGTCTTGTAGCTCTAAGAACTGTAAAAGCTATATTATGTTGATAAATAATATTGGAAAATAGATTTTCTGTGTCATGGAAATCAATACACGTGTTAAAATTTTTATTTTTGTATGATTCTCGTCCTATATAAATGTTAATTGTTCAGGTACAATGGAGTGCAGCCATAAGCGGCTATTGATCTACAGCATGGTTAATTGGTAATATGCCCAATAATAGGTGATCAACATTGAAAATTACTTTTAAATGTTAATGGATATAGTAATGGTATCTAAAGGATTTAACATATATTATTTGTTAATAGTAAAACAATGCCTGAACAAGATTCAATAAGTGATTGTCTTATACGCCATCTTCGTGAAATGTTGCAGCGGCAACTTTAATTGAATTTTTAAACAGACATGAATCTAGATGGTTAGTTATTGCGAAAATAACCATGTACTGATGGTCCAGAACCAACTCAGAGGTAACAAATTCCACTTAGATTGGGAATAATCTTTAAATATAGTGCAAAAAATGATCTCCCACTCGACCACTGGTGAGGGGTCAACCTCTGTGCAGGCAGTAACCGGGGCGGACACAGCAGTGGACCGATCGGAGGACACGTGGGACGTCCTCGACGTCCCTCGCATCCCCGGGTTCGATCCCCCACAGTGACGCCGCTTGCCAGCAGCCTCAAGCTGTGTGACGGATACCAACGCAGCCTGGAGCTGTGAGCGGAGGGTCCCCAACTCAGCTCTCATCTGTACACAACAATCACAGCTTCTATCCATTACTGCAGTCGCTCCTGTTTGAAGCTCGTAAAAATATATAACAAACGAACGGTGTACTCGCCTTCTTAGCAGCAGGAATTCGAGGTGCTCTCTCACTGACAGTAAACCGACACTGAGCTGTTTTAACCAAGCAAACAAAAGCCGGTACGATACGAGTGTCGATAGCAACGGCGGTACTCTACACTATACTGTTATTGAAATAAAAAGATTGTGCCTAGTAAGCACTCGGAAACGCAAGAAATTACAAAAATAAACTAGTAACTACACAGATAACTGAAAATCAGTCGCTCCTGTTTGAAGCTCGTAAAAATATGTAACAAACGAACTGTTTACTCGCCTTATTAGTAGCAGGAACTCACGGTGCGCTCTCGCTGACAGACTAACCGACACTCACCGGGAGAGAACTGCCAAGGCGGAGATAACCATGAGAAAAAGCACAAATAACCAGATACAGAGTCGGGGCGTGGAAAGTCAGAAGCTTGAACGTGGTAGGGAATGTAGAAAATTGGAAAAGGAAATGCGAAGACTGATTTAGATGTAGTACGGGTCCGTGAAGTGAAATGGAAAGAAGACAAGGATTTCTGGTCATATGAGTATAGGTGATACAAACAACAGCAGAAAATGGTATTACAGCAGTGGGATTCGTTGTGAAGGTAGAGTGAAAAGTGTATTACTGTGAACTGCTCAGGGTTGTTCTTATCAGAATCGACAGCAAACCAACACCGTCACCGATAGTTGAGTTATACGTGCCGACGTCGCAGGAGATTGATAAAGATGGTGAGGATACTGGAAGGTTAATACAGTACATAATGAGATGAAAACCTCATCCTAATGGGAGAATGGAATGCAGTTGTATGGAAAGGAGTAGAAGAAAAGATTACCGAGGAATATCGGTGTGGGACCAGAGTTGAGAAAGGAGAAAGAATAATTGAGTCCTCTAATAAATTTCAGTAATAGCGAATACTCTTTTCAAAAATCACAAGAGATTCGGAAATTAACTGCTGGCTTGTAAGGCGTGACCAGGAGGAGATATAGACTCAAATCACAATGTAGTAGCAATGAAGAGCAGGTTGAAGCTTAAGAGATTAGTCAGGAAGCATCTACACGCAAAGAAGTGAGATACGCAAGTACTAAGGAATGACGAGATACACATGAAGTTCCCTATGGCTATAGATACAGCAATAGCGAATAGCCTAGTAGGCAGTGCATTTGAAGAGGAATGTAAATCTCTAAGAAAGGCAATCACAGAAGTTGAAAAGAAAGAGACAGGTAAAAAGAAAGTAACTGCGAAGAAACTATGGGTAACAGAAGAAATACTTCAGTTTATCGACTAAAGAAGGAAGTACATAAATATTCTGGCAAATTCAGAAACACAGAAATACAACTCACTGAGAAATGAAATAAATAGGAAGTGCAGTGAAGCTAAGACGAAATTTCTACATGAAAAAGTGAAGAAATCGAAAAAGAAATGATTGTCGGAAGCACTGACTCAGCATATGGGAAATTCAAAACAACTGTAAGTAGGCTGTTTAGGTTTTTTTATTGGTAACGCCACCTCAGTATGAAAATCACCAGCTGTGCCGTGTGCAGTCTGTGGCTGCTTTGCATTGTTGTAATACTCAACCATTGTAGTGTTAGGCAGCTGGCTGTGAACAGCGCGTAACGTTGCGCAGTTGGAGGTGAGCCGCCAGCAGTGATGGATGTGGGGAGAGAGATGGCGGAGTTTTGTAATTTGTCATGATATCAAGGTAAATACATTGTTTGTTCTCTATTAATATCTTTCATTTGCTAACTATCCCTATCAGTAGTTAGTGCCTTCCATAGTTTGAATCTTTTATTTAGCTGGCAGTAGTGGCGCTCGCTGTATTGCAGTAGCTTGAGCAGCGAAGATTTTTGGTGAGATAAGTGATTTGTGAGACGTATAGTTTAATGTTAGTCAGGGCCATTCTCTTATAGAGATTATTGAAAGTCAGATTGCGTTGCGCTATAAATATTGTGTGTCAGTTTAAGCACAGTCCTGTAAAATTGTTCAAAGGGGAAGTTACATATGGCGACCCTGCCAGGATACCTCACTGGAATCTTCTGATTTTTTTCTTGTAGTTTGTGTAATTAGTGTAGATTTTGTTTATTGCTAGCGCGTAATTCTAGAGAGAATCTCCTTTGTAGTTGTAGTTTTTCATTGTTGTATAGTAAAATAGTTGTGGCATGCATGTATATTTGCACCAAGTATTTCGCAGCTGCAATTAACTAGATATTATTTTCAGTGTTATGTTAATGTGTTCTCTTAATTTTGATCTTCAAATTGTGCTTTTCTGTGTTGTCGTGTGAAATACTGTGACAATAATGGCGTGTGAAAAACGTAATACTAGGCTCCAAAGTAAATTGAGAAATGACAGCGAAGACGAAAGCAGTGTGTTAGCGCCACCGAGTAATGAATTAACTGATGTTCAAAGTAATAATTTGGTAATTGTGCATACGGAAATGGAGCGGGCGGCAAACAATGGTGTAGACAGCGAAACAATTAGAGAACAGGGAAGCATTATCGATCGATCGGTCGGCAATAGCTCGGCTCAGGAATCCGAAATGACACGAGACGATCTCACAAATACTGTAGATTCAGGTTTTGGGTCCTCACCGTTTTCTCAAATAAGTCAAGACACATTTTCTGCTTGTCAAAATGTGAATGTTGCCGGTGCAACTTCACTGCCGAAAAGCACTGAGGAACGTGTTTCAGACACCAGTGCATTGTTATTACAATTAATGCAACAAATGGGACAAAAGCTTGAAAAATTAGACACAATGGAACAAAATCTTCAAAAGTTAGACACAACGCTTGAACAAAATCAGAGTCAAACACAGCAACAGTTAGACGCAATGGAACAAAAGCTTCAAAAGTTAGACTCGGTGGAAAATAAGCTTGAACAAACACGTGAAGATTTAACTACCGAGTTACATAATATTGAATCGAAATGTCAAAAAGTCTGTAATGATGTAAAAACACAAACTTGTGAGCATTTTCAACCTATTTTTTCGCGGCATGAAAATGCATTACAGAATCACGAAGCAGCCATAAAAGAACTGCAAACCATTGTTCATGAAAATCATGAGACCTTGTCGGCTAAATTTGACTCAGTTGCATCTACCAATTCGGTTACGCAACTTGCAAAAACTCAGGAAAACTTGAAGGACACAGTAGATTCGATTTCAACACAAATGGACACTCTGAAACTGGGTTCAGAAAAACACACTGAGGAAATGTGTTCACTGTCGGAGAAAGTAGCCGAACTTTCGGATCAGGTCACTAACTTATCTACAAAGGTAGATGATGATCTGAAGGACACAAGACCTGTAGCCTTCACTGACACAGAAGAGTATGAACAAATTAGAAAATTCAAACAAAATCAAAATCAAATTAATACGCAACACCAAAGAGAAATCCGCGAAGTACAAGATCAGCTGACACAAGTAATACAAGAATTACATATTTCAGAGGACACTCGCGCTCCAGTACGGGAGGAGGGACATAGAAATACGGAACAACCACAAAATAATAACACAGGACACTTCGGAAATTATGAAAGAAATTGGCAAGGCACACCGAATTTTGAGATGGAACCGCCGACACGACGTAACAATGACCGATATGCGACTCGCCGACATGATGACTTTGACTATAAGCTGTTCATTACTACACGTAAATTCAAAACGTTTAAAAATTCTGCCAACGACATTCATCCACAAGCGTGGCTCCATCAATTCTCTCATTGTTTTCCCCCTAACTGGTCATTAGAACACAGATTAGAATTTATGTGTGGCTATTTAGAGAATGAACCAGCTGTAAGAATGCGTTCGGTCATTCACGATTGTCATAGTGAAGGAGAATTTTACCATGCCTTTCTCTCAGCATATTGGTCTCAAGCCACACAAGACCGAGTAAAACATGGCATCATAATGATGAAACATTTCGAACAATCTGAATTCTCCAGTCTTGTGAAATATTTTGAAGACATGTTGCACAAGAATCAGTACCTGTCAAACCCATACAGCCCCTCAGAACTCATCCGCATTTGCTTAATCAAACTGCCTGAACATTTGCGACATATTATTTTGGCAGGACGTTGCAAAGACGACATTGAAGCATTTCAAGGACTCTTACAAGAACTAGAAATTGACACTGACAATCGCGGAACACACGAGCACAACAATTACAGATCACATCCGTCGCAATTCCGCGATGAAAGAAATAATAACTGGACGCGACAAGGCTATTCTCACAACACGAATCGTGACCAAAACAGACACCACCCGTATAACAACCGTTGGCAGAGTAGTAATAATTACAGGGAAAGATCACCTCTCCGCGGTAATGACTATCACAGAGACAATCAGAGAAACAGACAATATGGGAACCAAAACAATTATTATTACGAGGGACAGAATAACTTTAGACGCAATGGTCCAGCGCGCAGTTACGATTCAGGGAGAAATTCTCCACCACTTAACCGACAAGAAAGAAACCACAGAAACTACCGACATGACGACAGACGATGTGATCGTAACGACAGACCTGAATTGCATCAGAACTGGCGGGATTTAAACAGGGCAGGGCCCTCTCGTCACGGTGAATTTGTAGAAGTTAGGTCTCCAAATCCCAATAACGACGCGCGACAACAAAGAGACAATAGGCAATGACTCACACCGCTGGCAGCCACAAAACGTTCTTATGACACTAACGACGCAGCTGCCGTAGCTAGTAATTACATAAAAATGGAAGACATTAGGGACATCTTACTCCAAGAACACGATGTAAAACATAACAACATTGCACATCCTGTGATTCACATTTCAGTAAATGACGTAAAATTTACGGCAGTACTTGACTCTGGCAGTCCCATTTCAGTAATTAGTGAAACAGCTTTTAGCAAATGCAACAAATCGAACGATTGCCCCACACTTCCGTTACGTAAGATTAAATTACAAGGTGCAATCTTTGGAAAAAGTGTAGATGTACGCCAACAAACCAACTTAGAATTCTTTTGTCAAAGCCACAGTTTCTCTATGAACTTTCTTATTGTTCCATTATTGTCGACGGAAATTATACTGGGAGTAGACTTTTTGAATGAATACAAAGCAATCTTAAGCTTTCACGATGCTGAAATAAGTTTAGAAAAAGAAGGTAAGTCAGTAGCTTTGAAATTTGAAGATTGGCTCTCAAACCATGACGAAGAAATTAATCGGCTTTACCTCCTGTTAGACAACAGTTCGGAATTTTCGACGGAACTTGACACTAACAATCACTCTGCAAGTACTGACAGGGGTGATATCGACGGCGCATTTGATACTAATGAGTTAATTCAGAATAAAATTCAAACAATTGAGAATTGTAATGACACTGATAGGCAGGACCTTTTTGAGATTTTACAAGCACATTCCACAGTTTTTACTCATAAAACAGGAACAATCAAGGGATTTCAATACCAATTTCGTGTTCGTGAGCATACTAAATTTTGTGTTAGACCATACGTAATTCCGGCGCATTATAGGGACCGTGTTAGAACAGAAATACAATCTATGCTTGACGAGGGCATTATTGAGCCTGCAGTAAGCTCATACAACAATCCATTACATGTTGTTGAGAAGAAAAATGGATCAATCAGGCTTGTCTTAGATTCGAGACAAATTAATACTATCATTATTCCTGAAACAGACAGGCCGCAAACGTTGGAAGAACTTCTTCAAAATTTCAATGGTGTAAACGTGTTGTCTTCCATTGATCTCAGATCCAGCTTTTATCAGATCGAACTTCATCCAGAATGTAGAAAATACACAGCTTTCCTTTGTTTCGGCGTTTGTTATCAGTTTCGGAAACTTCCTTTTGGTTTGAACATTTCTTCAGCAGCATTCATTCGCGGGCTAAATTCCATATTACCTGAGTTCTTAAAACGTCACATCACCTTATATGTGGACGATATTCTGATAGCAGAAACCTCATGGGAACAACATAATCGCATCCTCAACAGTTTGTTACGTATTTTTGCAGAATCTGGAATTACAGTTAACTTGGAAAAGTCTGAATTCGGTAGGTCAAAGGTGAGGTTTTTGGGACATATTATTTCTTCTGAAGGCATTCAGCCGGATCCTGAAAAGTTAGAAGCAATCAGAGCCATTCCAGTTCCATCCACAAAAAGACAAGTCCGTAGTTTTCTAGGTCTCGTAAATTTTTACCGTCGTTTTCTGAATATGCAAATCCTTGTTACACCAAAACTTTGTTCTCTCACTGGAAAAAATACTATTTGGAACTGGGACGAACAAGCACAGTTGGAATTCAATTCTTTGAAAGAATCGCTACTTAACGCGCCAATTCTAGCTCATCCAGATCTGTCACAAGATTTCTGCCTTAGCACGGATTCTTCTAAAGTCGGTCTTGGTGCCCATTTATTTCAAGAAGCCACAGAAAATGACACTACTGTTCAGAAAACCATTGCTTTTGCTAGCCGAGTGCTAACAAAATCTGAAAAAAATTATTCCGTTACTGAATTAGAAGCTTTAGCTATCGTTTGGGCATTTAACAAATTCCGTTTCTTTCTTTCTGGTAAGCACGTAAAAGTATACAGTGATCATCGTGCATTACAATTTCTTATGTCTTCAAAATTAAATCATGACAGGTTAAAACGTTGGGCATTGTTTCTGCAAGAATTCCACTTCACAATAGTCTACATTCCCGGCAAGGAGAACATTGTTGCGGACGCACTGTCACGCGCACCGGCTGGGCTTGAGAAAAGTAACACAGAAGGCAACCTCGAGAAAAATTTCAGTATTCTTTACATTCAGAAAGTCGCCTTTGAAAACTTCATCACCACATCTTTAAAGGACATTGCTCATGAACAAGATAAAGATCCGATTTGGAAAGACATCAAAAGCAAATGGCATGAAAAGACACACACACAGATTCGGCATTTTTATCTGGTTAGAAACAACATACTGTTCAAACGCTGCACTGTTGATGACAAGCTATGGGTACTTTGCATTCCTGACGATTTTGTTAATAAGCTCATTTGGTACATTCATTTCAGCTACGCACATTTTGCTCCACGAAAATGTTATCATATTCTTCGAACGACTTGTTATTTTAACAATATGGAAAAGAGAATTCAAAGAGTCTTGTCTATTTGTAAACTTTGTCAAAAGGCGAAACCATCTACTGTCTCACATCGTGCTCCGTTGTTTCCTATTATTCCTTCTAAATTAAAAGAATTTGCTGCAGTTGATCTATTGGGACCCCTTGTCAGAACATCGAATGGATTTTCGTACGTTCTAGTCGCTGTTGAACTTACTTCCAAATTTGTTTCTTTCACTCCGTTACGTAAAGCCACTGGACGATCTGTATCCAACGCCTTTGTTAAAAATTTCTTACGTGAAGTTGGACACGTTAGTAAAGTCATTTCAGATAACGGACCGCAATTCAGATCTGCTGTTTGGTCTCGCATGCTTCGCAACCATAAAATCAAACCTGTTTTTATTTCATTGTACTCACCACATTGTAACCCCTCCGAACGGATTATGAAAGAAATCAATAAGCTTTGCAGACTTTATTGTCACAGAAAGCATCAGCATTGGGACAGATATTTACACTTATTTCAAAACGTGCTGAATGAAATGCCTCATGACTCCACTGCTTTACCACCTACTCTTGTGCTGAAGAATGAAAAACCACCGAACAGAATCAGAGAGCTTGTACCTTTCCCGAATACACGTAAACTTCGACACAAAGACATAATTGATTTGGCTCTTAAAAATATAAAATCTGCAGCAGACAAAAGGAGAAAACTACACGAAAAGCAAATGCAAAGAAATTGTATATTGGTCAGAAAGTTCTCATTAAAGCTCATTCATTGTCACATAAGAAGAAACACTTGAGTCACAAATTCTTTCTAGTTTACAATGGACCATACAGAATCCGACGTATACCACATGATAATTGCGTTGAAGTTGAAACTCTGCGTACTAGGAAGAGTAAAGGTTTACACCACATTTCACATGTAAAACCGTTTATTGAAAGATAATCTGCTTTTTTTAATGCAACATATTGGTTTACTTGCAAATACATTATCGATTCAAGGTGCTTTCTGAGAGATACCAGGTGACACAGTGGTTAGTCTATTTGACAGCTACACGACTATATCACGACGCTACTAATGTGTGACACAATTCACCTTGTTGCTTTTGCGGTGTATCTGTTTTATATCTGCACAGTTTTTCTGAATTCTTCTGGAAAGTAAAACATGTTTTAGTAGTAACTCTTGTGGTATAGCAACAATGAGACAGCCTTTTTCGTGGCACAACAATACGTTACAGTACAGTACTTTCTTCATCACAACAATAAGCGTAATAACTAAGATATCCATACGCAAAGCATTTCACTTTTGTGTATCAAGAGGTAAGTACATTGACTTCTGCAGAACTTAGCTTTCGGAGGACGATAACTACGAGACTTCCACAGAGATTATCTTACAACATGACGCACAGTTTAGCGCTACAGGACACGTATTTGAGTGATTAATTTTGTACTTAAAACATTTATTTTTAAAGATTTTTGAATTGCAAAGAAAGTTTTCCATGATACATTTCATTCCATTGCTGTAATCTGTAACACCTGAGGGTATAATTACATTTATCCTCAGGGGGGTACACGCTTACTTTGTGTACCATGTGTTTGGCGAGCACAAGGAGCCCTAGCTAATATGGTATTTGCTTATACAACTTTACACATCGGTACCATATTTCTCTAACACATAAATTACACAGCTATCTGATTATTTGACAGAGAAACAAACATTCTTTTTACTACATCAGTGACAGATGTTTACGTAATTACACAGTTGGATACCTTCACACTTACGAAATTGTATTTTGTCTATACTTTGTGAACTGTTCATATTTTTTGGACCCATTGTGATACTATGAGAGCTTTGAATGATATATTTGGTAAGGGAGCATGATTTTAAAGTACGTTTGAGGTAGATGACACTTTTGACATGAGCAGAGAATTTTGTTTAAGGGGATACGGAATCACCTATCCCCGCAATGTTAATATATGCCTACTATAGGGAACATTTTCTCACAAACTACTGGAGACAGAGAGGTAAAAATTTTACTGTATGTGCATTCATATGTTACAACAATACTGAAACAACAGTTTATTATCAAAGTATTTTCTTACAGAGATATTGTACATTTATTTTTAAGTAAATTTTTTCCATCGCTTTTTACTAGACTATCACCCCTAAGTCTTTTGTAAATCAAGTAATTAAAAAATCGTTGTTTCAGTATGTAATAGGGACCTATGTCACTACGTCATAAAAATTTCAGACTTCTAGGTTGACCAGTACCTGAGATAATGTTCCTAGATGAAGTAAAAAGTAAACTTACGGGAAACGGAGAAAGAAGATTAAAACATTCCTGATCCGTAGCTAATACCCCCTTCACAGTCTTCATAATCATCTTCAAGTCTTCTTTTGGCACCCCTCTGCACCTGTCTTGCTTTTTTCACTAATGTCTTGATTATATTATCAGCATGCCTTAGTCTGTGCTGATCTAAAAAGAACATAGCACGTACCGTACGGGAACCAACACACATACCCAACTTTTGAAGGACCTGGCATTTAGTTATATTTCCAAGATTGAAGGTTGCCACAGCATCATACACACCAAAATGTAGTGTATTAATTCCGACAAACACTGTTTTTGGGAGACGATGCCATATCACACTATTCAAGCACTCGTTGGGGTTCTGCGTTTTTCCGTGAAGACATTTCATCAGAAGACTTCTGTCAGCCAGATCTCTGAAAATGGGCTTTATTTCTGCCATGATGGCTGATGGTAGACTGTGGTGGTGAATGTATTTCTCTCCTGTTGTTAGTCCCCTATTGTATTTACACCAGCTGTTTTCACCTTTGGGGCACAAACCATGTTGTGGATGCTCATCCGTGGATGCGGTGTGGAAATATAAAGCCCATATAGCTCTCCTCATTTCTTCAAGATTGCCTGTATTTTGCCTGATTGCAAGGCCATAGCAGTTCTGAATGTGGTCTATTATGGAATCAGTCAATCTTCCTCTGCCATCCAAGGTTTTCCCATCATCTAGTTTTTTCCCTTTCATAACTGATTTTAACCTTCTCAGCCTGGCACCCATTCTCTTCTGCACATGTCCTATACATTCAAGTTTGCTTATATTTACACTGTTCCCATATGGTTTGCTTTCCAAAACTTCTTTGAATGCTTTAGAGTCACCATCTCCCAGATATTTGACATAGCGAACATTATACCACTGTGAAGAGCGCAATACCCGATCTCACAAATATATAAAAATAAAATAGTTATAATTGTAGTAGAGCTATGTATGATACGTCATTTTAAAGAGGAAACATGGCAGAATATAATACGCCAATAAAAAAAATTCGATTTTTTAACCCAAAATCCGATTCCGTATCCCCTTAAGTTTTGATATTATTGGAGGAAGCTACGACGATTTTGAGAGTTGACTGAGGTGTTATGATGTTATTTTTACGGCGACGATGTGTATTATGTTGTTGAGGTATGTTTATTATCAATGAGATGATGCTATATGAGGAATCTGATTATGATACGTATGTTACGATGAAATATTGAAGTGTCGACGAATATGTATATGTATAATAAGGTAAGGAGTAATGAATAGTGGATAGGAACTCTGCTTTGTGGAAAAGGATGTTGGAAACTAAGAATCGTATTTTAGAATTATGAAATGTGTGTAAATGCGTGAATGTATCACAATGGCGACGAAAATTTTTTGGACACTGTTATATTCATAGGATTTCGTTTTTACAGATTTGCAACGCTAATTCTTGACCTGTGAAACATTTTTATATAAGACTGCCATTGTAGTGGAAACTGCTGTCGTAAATATTTCCGTACGAAAGTTAAGAGACCACCTGCACGTAATGCGTCACGGGCACCCACCTGGGCGACAGCCGCCCGAACAAAAAAAAAAAAAAGCCATTAGCCTTCCAGCGGCACAGGTAGAAGAAAAAAAAAAGGGGGAGGCCATTATAATCGCTATTGACATTCTTTTGTAGAAAGCATCGCAAAAACGACACGGTCGAACTTGAAAACATATGGTTACACTGGATGCCTAATGAAATGACGAGAAATATTTTTATGTCTATACACCTGATTATGACTACTGTCTCTCTAGTTGAGAGATTTTTCTACTAACTTATGAAATACCTCATGACTACTGAATGATATTTTTATGCTTTGCTTTGTACATAGTTGCTTATTTCATTTGATATCTAGTTTCTAGCTGCACTGCAGCATTGGTTCAAATAAAATTTTGTAGATGTACTAATATAAATATTTTCTGTCTACAGATCGAGTAAATAATAATTTAAAAAACAATGATGGAGCAAAAAAAAAAAATCATTTACCTTCACAGGAACTGCATACATAATTTTCTTTTCTAGTACTTAGTAATTTTTTTGTAGAATTAGTTTTTGTGGTGCACCACTTTAATTACTTAGACATTAAGATGTGATTATACATTTCCCTTATCTGCATTGTTGTCTTTACTGTAATATTTTTCTGCTTGAGCGTTGTCATGTTTAGATATAATTTATTGCTTTTGCTTCTGCTGTTTGCCAGGCATAATGTTACTGAATTTGACTTTGTATTACGCTGTTAAGCCAGTTTTACTAATGATTATTTTATTGTTTGCTGCGCATTGCCTCATATTAGTTGTAATGTTGAATTGCTTGGTAATTTAGATTTACTGTAGCTTGCTTTGCCAGTTTGAAATTTTTGTCATTGATGTTTATTGTTTTATGTGATGCTGCATTGCCTCGTCCCTTGGTATATATATCTGAGCTCAGTAGATTTAAGTTAGCTTAAGAGGGGGTAGACTATATAAGAAACTAACTATGATGAATTGGAAGCAATGCATTGACAAGGTATATAAAAAAAGATTTGAGCCTAAATGAGTATTGTACAATGAGCCATATTTATTTTGAAAGACTTATGGTTGGAATACAGAAAAGAGGTACAGATAGGACTTTTTGGGAATAATCATGAACACAGGGAGATCTCCAAGAACAAAAAAGGTTTTGTTCGCACAATACTGCAGTACCAAAAGTTACACTGAAAACGAACCCTATCCATTCCTTTTGTGTCATCCCTCTATGTGTTTGTGTACCCTTGTGTATTTGTGTTTTTCCTGTCTTCATGTGTTTAGCTGATTAGAGCTATGTTGTAGAATTTTTCTAATACTATGTTATTTACTTGGTAAATTCTGTTTTGTTGCTCATATGTGGAGGTGATGTTTCAAAAGTTATTCTGATCTTTATGTAAGTACTTATGTCATTATTTTTGTAATACTGATGTATATGTTTATTTCTATTCTTTTGTAAAGCCTGTTTTACTACAAATGTTATCTGTATTGTTATGTTCTTTACTAATGTATTTTGTACCTTTGTAATTGTATTCTCATGTTATAATATTGTAATTGACACCAGGTCTTCAAATTAAGTATATTTTGACTGCACTCGTTTCTGTTGGTCATAGCATATGCACAATATGTGAGAAGTAGGGAGTGATAGTGTTTGCACATGTTTTAATGATTCAGCAAGGGACTGGATAACAGCATTGCTGGTTCTGAGGACTATTCCAAAAACTTTGTGAGTGCACAAGTGGTGGTTATGGACTTGCTAAATTATCCGCAAGACTCTTCAATGGTGATTGTGCACCTGCACAGTCACAACAGATGGCTGCTGGCCATCTCTACAAGGACTACAGTGGGTCTGCACCTCTGGTGGCCCACCAGTACCGTCATTTCTACCAGGACTACAGTGGGTCTGCTCTGTGATGACCTACCCACCAATACTCTTCAAAACTTCGATTGACTCCGCTGTGGGTTTGCTCTGTTGTGGCCCATTACCTGCCTGCATGTCAAGAGTCAGCACTGTCTTTCCGTTGGAAGGACAACGATACTTCTTCAAGACTGCATGGAAATCCACTACTTCCGTGTGCATTTTCTTTTACTGCTCAGACTTTGAGAAAAACACTGCAATGTGATGAATGATCAGGACTGTCTTTATGGACTGTGAGAAAATTTTAGCTTTTGACCAACATTGTATCAATAAGTGTGTGCATTTGATTTCTTTGTTATTGTAATTACGATTATGAAAAATTTTAACAAATATGTATTGGCCAGTGCCCAACAAAATTTGTAAATTTTTTTGTGGGGAGCATGGGGGCTATGTAAGTAGGCTGTTTAGGTTTTTTTATTGGTAACGCCACCTCAGTATGAAAATCACCAGCTGTGCCGTGTGCAGTCTGTGGCTGCTTTGCATTGTTGTAATACTCAACCATTGTAGTGTTAGGCAGCTGGCTGTGAACAGCGCGTAACGTTGCGCAGTTGGAGGTGAGCCGCCAGCAGTGATGGATGTGGGGAGAGAGATGGCGGAGTTTTGTAATTTGTCATGATATCAAGGTAAATACATTGTTTGTTCTCTATTAATATCTTTCATTTGCTAACTATCCCTATCAGTAGTTAGTGCCTTCCATAGTTTGAATCTTTTATTTAGCTGGCAGTAGTGGCGCTCGCTGTATTGCAGTAGCTTGAGCAGTGAAGATTTTTGGTGAGATAAGTGATTTGTGAGACGTATAGTTTAATGTTAGTCAGGGCCATTCTCTTATAGAGATTATTGAAAGTCAGATTGCGTTGCGCTATAAATATTGTGTGTCAGTTTAAGCACAGTCCTGTAAAATTGTTCAAAGGGGAAGTTACACAACCTATGGTGAAATTAAAAGTAACGGTGGTAGCATTAAGATTGCAACGTAAATTTTACTGTTAAATGCAGAGGAAAGAGCGAATATGTGGAAAGAGTTCATTCAAGGCCTCTATGAGCGGGAAGATTTGTCTGATGTGGTAGAAGAAGAAATAGGAATCTATTTAGAAGAGATGTGGGATCCAGTAATAGAATCAGAATTTAAGAGGAGTTTGGAGGACTTAAGATCAAATAAGGCAGAAAGGATGGATAAGATTTCATCAGAATTTATAAAATCACTGGGGTAAGTGGCAAGAAAACGATAATTCATGTTGGTGTGTAGAATGCAAGAGTCTGGCGGCACACCATCAGACTTTCGGAAAAATATCATCCATACAATTCCGAAGACGGCAAGGGCTGACAAGTGCGAGAATTATCCCACAATTAACTTAACAGCTCATGCATCCAAGTTGTTGACAAGAATAACATACAGAAGAATGGAAAAGAAAATTTAGGATGCGCTAGATGACGATCAGTTTGGTTTTAGAAAAGGAAAGGTACGAGAGAGACAATTTTGACGTTGCTGTTGATAATGAAAGCAAGACTAAAGAAAAATGAAGGCACGTTGATAGGATTTGTCGACCTGGAAAAAGCGTTCGACAACGTAAAGTTGTGCAAGATGTTCTAAATTCTGAGACAAACAGTGGTAAGCTATAGGGAGAGACGGATAATAAACAATATGTACAAGAGCCAAGAGGGAAAAATATGATCAGAGACGAAGTGCTTCGTTTAAAAAGCGTGTAAGACAGGAATATAGTCTTTCGCCCGTACTGTTCAATTTACACAATGAGGGAAGCAAAAGTAAGCTTCAAAAGTAGGATTAAAATACAGGGTGAAAGGATATCAAATCAGTCTTCTGACTCAAAACAAGTTGTAAATGTGTGGAATTAATTAACTTACAAGATGTTGTTGTTGTTGTGGTCTTCAGCCCTGAGGCTAGTTTGATGCAGCTCTCCATGCTACTCTACCCTGTGCAAGCTTCTTCATCTCCCAGTACCTACTGCAACCTACATCCTACTGAATCTGTTTAGTGTCTTCATCTCTTGGTCTCCCTCTACGATTTTTACCCTCCACGCTGCCATCCAATGCTAAATTTGTGATCCCTTGATGCCTCAGAACATGTCCTACCAACCGATCCCTTCTTCTAGTCAAGTTGTGCTGCAAACTTCTCTTCTCTCCAATCCTTTTCAATACCTCCTGATTAGTTATATGATCTACCCATCTAATCTTCAGCATTCTTCTGTAGCACCACATTTCGAAAGCTTATATTCTCTTCTTGTCCAAACTAGTTATTGTCCATGTTTCACTTCCATACATGGCTACACTCCATACAAATACTTTAATCTAATTCCCTCAACATCACCCGACTTAATTCGACTAAATTCTATTATCCTCGTTTTGATTTTCTTGATGTTCATCTTATCTCCTCCATTCAAGGAACTGTCCGTTCCATTCAACTGCTCTTCCAAGTCCTTTGCTGTCTCTGAAAGAATTACAATGTCATCGGCGAACCTCAATGTTTTTGTTTCCTCTCCATGGATTTTAAGACCTACTCCGAATTTTTCTTTTGTTTCCTTTACTGCTTGCTCAATATACAGATTGAATAACATCGGGGATAGGCTACAACTCAGTCTAACTCCCTTCCCAACCACTGCTTCCCTTTCATGTCCCTCGACTTTTATAACTGCCATCTGGTTTCTGTACAAATTGTAAATAGCCTTTCGCTCCCTGTCTTTTACCCCTGTCACCTACAGAATTTGAAAGAGAGTATTTCAGTCAACTTTGCCAAAAGCTTTCTTTAAGTCAGTATTGCCTCACGTGTTCCAATATTTCTACGGAATCCTAATTGATCTTCCCCGAGGTCGGCTTCTATCAGTTTTTCGATTCGTCTGTAAAGAATTCGCGTTAGTATTTTGCAGGTGTGACTTATTAAACTGTTTGTTCGGTAATTTTCACATGTATCAACACCTGCTTTCTTTGGGATTGGAATTATTATATTCTTCCTGAAGTATGTGGGTATTTCACCTGTCTCATACACCTTTCTTACCAATGGTATTGTCAGGACTGGCTCTCCCAACATTACAACAGAATAATGACGATCGATTACTTTCAGTCGAGAGGTGATCATGTACCCACACTAGGTGATGGACCCCGGTGTCCTCTACAGGTATAAGATGAACGTCAACAAAAGCAAAACGAGGATAATGGAATGTAGTCGAATTAAGTCGGGTGATTAGGGTGATTAGGAAATGAGACACTTAAAGTAGTAAAGGTGTTTTGCTATCTGATGATGGTCGAAGTAGAGAGGATATCAAATGTAGAGTGGCAATGGCAAGGAAAGCGTTTCTGAAGAAGAGAAATTTGTTAACATCGAGTATAGATTTAAGTGTCAGGAAGTCGTTTCTGAAAGTATTTGCATGGAGTGTAGCCATGTATGTAAGTGAAACGTGGACGATAAATAGTTTGGACAAGAAGAGAATAGAAGCATTCGAAATGAGGCGCTACAGAAGACTGCTGAAGATTAGATGGGTAGATCACATAACTAATGAGGAGGTATTGAATAGAATTGGGGAGAAGAGTAGTATGTGGCACAACTTGACTAGAAGAAAGGATCGGTTCGTAGGACATGTTCTGAGGTGTCAAGGGATCATCAATTTAGTATTGGTGGGCAGTGTGGAGGGTAAAAATCGTAGAGGGAGACCAAGAGATGAATACACTAAGCAGATTCAGAAGTACAGAAGTATGTAGGCTGCAGTAGGTACTGGGAGATGAAGAAGCTTGCGGAGGATATGGTAGCATGGAGAGCTGCATCCAACCAGTCTCAGGACTGAAGACCACAGCAACAACAACAACGACGACAATGCTGACATCCAAATTTTATCTACTTTAACACCTTCCTCTTTTCATTTAAAATTATTGCGATTCTGATGCATCTCAATAGCCTTTCTATACATGTGCGCATGATAATGCGATGTTTTCGATATGATACTCGACTCAGTGAATTTTATTTCATGATCACACCCTTGGTAAAGATGTTCCCCCACGGCCGATTTGTCATATGTCCCCTACGGCAATTCCTCTTGTGTTCATCTTACAAGCGATTTCTTTAATTCAACTTTGTTAATACTTTGACTACATTGTGTTGTGGTTGGCAGCAGGCTCGTATCATCATTGTCATTGGAAAGACTGATTGTTGAGTGGGGTGACAATCGTTAAGGATTGGACAAAGAAAGCATTGGCAAAACGACTTCTCTGGCGTAGTTGTAATTAAGTATAAGGACCTCTGTGTAGATATATGGTTGGAATTCAGAGAATAGTTTTAGGTAACTGAATATAAACTCCAGTTACCAGTATTATTAAATGATTTAAGAAGTGCGCGCCAAGAAATTTCTCAAGGGCAAGACTCTATGGACAAACGCCGCCATAGTTCAGCCAATATGAACTATAAATTTGTAAATTATCTACACAAAAACCTGCCTTATGCGTCAATCTACGTATTACTGACAAGGGTATCATAATCCCTACAATAGCTATCGATATTAGACTTCACATACAGTCAGAGACATGGCTGGTGACTTAAGCTTATCATAGTTCTGCCAATTTGCACGGAACACTTGTAAATTATATAATCTAACAGTGCTCGGACTTAAATAGCGTAAACCGAATCAAATTCCTTGCAGTGATTCCTGAGATTAGACTTCATATAAAGACAAGGAAACCTGGCGGAACACTTACATGTAGTGATGCAGTACTTACAGTAGAGTACAGAGTAATGAGTTACAGTTACACATCAATTTTTTATTTCAGTACCGTAGTTGTTTTGTCGACGTTGATAATTTTAAGGAATGGAACGTTCATGGTTATGGAGCGGTCATTGTTTTTTTAAAGGCGCCTGATAGGTATTGATCTCTAGCTGGGTGAACGTGCGTGTGCGTGTGTGTGTGTGACTGTGTGTGTGTGTGTGTGTGTGTGTGTGTGTGTGTGAGTGTGGTTGTACTTGTATAGGTCGCAGACTAATGGCAACATGCACAAGCGTGCGTATTGATTTGGAGCACTGAGATGTTCGTAGCTGCAACTGAGTTATTTACTGCGACTGCATTAATTCATGTATTAATGCAACAGATACGGTACATAAACCGGTTGCTGACCATCGTTGCAGGTGATTCATGCAATATTCATTGATGGAAAGAACTAATCAACCGTTAAGCGAGAAATGTACGTCCTCGACAGCCCCTAAACATTATCAAACTTAAGCTCCAATATTAGGACGTAGTAATACAGTAAAACGTACAAAACGTGCACAGCCTGAAAGGAAATATGTACCTGAAGTTCACTTCATTACACACAGTAGGAAAGTGACAGTACGTTACTGGTTAAGAGAGCCCTGACCGCTAGAAAATATTATTGTGTGAAGTGACGCTGTGATTCAGAGATAGCTTCAGAACATTGGGGCATAAATCAAATATGACCTGGAAATGATGTTAGCGAAGTTCGCACAACGCATCTGCAGTTACTACAATGCGACTGGCTGGAACATGTTGTCGATGAACCATATCATATAGAAACTCACTGTTGCCATAGCACTGGAAATTGGTACGTCAGCACTGAAGTAGAAGCCTCGAGGGACGTTGCATGTTGTGTGGCTGGCGTGCTGACGGTGATATCCTTCCACCTTGAAGTTTAATTCCACTCCTGAACCTTTCTTTTATTTACATCATCGCTTCTTCGATGTTCAGATTGAAGAGTAGGGGCGAAAGCTTACATCCCTGTCTCACACCCATTATAATCCGAGTACCTCGTTCTTGGTCGTCCATTGTTATTATTCCCTCTTGGCTCTTGTACATATAGTGTATTACCCATCTCTGCCTCCATCTTACCATTATTTTTCTCAGAATTTCGAATATCTTGCACCATTTTGAATTTTTCAAATGGTTCAAATGGCTCTGAGCACTATGGGACTTAAATGCTAAGGTCATCAGTCCCCTAGAACTTAGAACTACTTAAACCTAACTAACCTAAGGACGTCACACACATCCAAGCCCAAGGGAGGATTCGAACCTGCCACTGTAGCGGTAGCGCGTTTCCAGACTGTAGCGCCTAGAACCACTCGGCCACCCTGGCCGGCTTTGCATTGTCAAAGGTTTCTTACAGGTCGATAAATTCTAAGAACGGTTATTGATTTTTGTTTAGTCACGCTTCCATTATCAAGTGCAACGTCAGAATTGCCTCTCTCGCAGCTTTACCTTTTCTAAAGCCAAACCGATCGTCATCTAGCGCATCCTCAATTTTCTTTTCCATTCTTCTGTACATTACTCCTGTCAGAAACTAGGATGCATGAGCTGTTAAGCTGATTGTGCGATAATTATCGCACTTGTAGCCTTTGCCGTCTTCAGAATTGTGTGGATATTTTTCCGAAAGTCAGATGGTATGTCGCCAGACTCATACATTCAACACATCAACGTGAATAGTCGTTTTGTTGCCTCTTCTCCAATGATTTTATAAATTCTAAGGGAATGTTATCCATCCCTTCTTCCTTATTTGATCTTAAGTCCTCCAAAGTCCTCTTAAATTCTGATTCTAATACAGGATCCCACATCTCTTCTAAATCGATTCCTGTTTCCTCTTCTGTGAAATCATACATATCTTCCCCATGGTGGTACAACAGATAATGCAAATTGACTTTCTTCTCCTAACAAATTAAAATGGGTTTTGTTCGGCTAATACTGGATGTAGCAAATTAAATAGGCGAAAAGTGATACATACGTCAAAAAGTGAGATCGGCAAGAAGTTTAAAACTGTTAAGCTGGAATGGCTGGAGGACATACGCAAGGCGGTAGAGGCATGAGTAACTAGGTGAGAGATAGATATTTCCTTTAGAAGATTTAGGAGATCTTAATAGAAAAGAGCAGCAACTCTATGAATATCAAGATCTCAGACAGCAAGATAGTACCAAACAAAGAAGGAAAAGTATAAAAATGGATGTAATATATAGAGGGGTTCTATAAGGGAAATGAACTTGAAGACAAGATTATACTGAGCGAAGAGGTTGTAGATTAACATGAGATGGGGGATGTGATAAGTGAAAAGAAACTTCCTGGCAGGTTCAAACTGTGTGCCAGACGAAGTGGCGAACACGGGAACTTCGCCTTTTGCGGGCAAGTGCTCTACCGGCTGAGCTACCGTTGTACGACTGACGAGGGTTCCGCATAGCTTTACTTCAGCTAGTACCTCGTCTCCTGCCCTCCCAAAGCTCTTGTCCTCGAAAGGCAGAGGGCCCGAGTCCTTGTCCGGCACACAATTTTTATCCTATAATTTCGTCTCAGCGCACACTCCGCTACAGAGTGAAAATTTCAACGTGAAAAGAGCTTTACAGGCTACCGAAAGTTCTAAGTCAAAGAAAGGCCTGGAGTAGACAATAATGTTTCACATTTTCTGAGGTCCATGGGAGACCCAGCCAAAAAAACCATTCCTCCTGGTGTGCAAGTTAGATAAGACCGGCGAAATACCACCAGACCTCTGAAAGAATGTAATAATTCCAATTTCAAAGAAAGCACACGGTGATAAGTCTAAATATTTCCGAATATCAGTTTAGTAAATAATGTCTGCAATATAATGTCACGAATTATTTATGGAAGAATGGGAAACTTCTAAATACGCCCCCAAATAAGATCTGTGTGTGTTCCGGAGAAATGTAGGAATACGTGAGGTTTACCCAGAGACTTATAATAGAAATAAAATAAATGGAAAACTCCGTTTTGAGCTTTTGTGGACTAAGAGAGTTGACTGGATGTTGAACTTTTGGAGGTAGCAAAGATAAAATATAGGGAGCGAAAGTTCACACACAGCTGTGGCGATGAAGGGAGCAGGTGCCGTGATCCCACGAACATCAACTGCTGAGGATAACAAAGGAATTCTTTCTGAAATACACGATGTTCCACCCACCAGATATCGCATTGTGTTAGCAACAGCCAATTAGCTGTAAAGCTCATAATAAGGTATATACAGAACAGTAACACAAAGTTAATAACAAATGAAGAAATATGTATACCGTGTAATATAAAATAACTGCTAGAGACAACATTTGGCCAACATACGATGAAATATATACAGAAGAGATAACCAGTAATGATCAACTTCGAGAACGTCAGTAGCCATCTAAGGGGATTTACCGAAAACTCATAGATCGGGTGTCAGTGAAGATAGAGCTTATTTGACGCCAGTCATCCCCATTGAGACGGGGCGGACATATTGATATGTGCCATCCAGGCGACGACGATTTCAGAGACTCGACCTTAGAAACGTACTGTTATGCAGGCTGGAATGTACAAATGGAAGTCAGATATTGTAGATTTCTCCTAGATCGTTGAGTCAATGAAAATACTGTTTGAGTTACGCCATTGTTTACTATGGTGGCGGAGTGGAAATGGTGTGCAAGTTTCAACGTGGCTTAGTGTTCCTTTGATGAAACTTATATTTCCTTGCATCTGAAAATATGTCCACCTATTTTACTTGTTAATCTGTTTGTCCCCTGGAAACATACATCTGGGGAATTTCACATACATTGCTATGCGGTTGTCTTGCGTTCATACCAGTATTCTGTAACAGCTAGTCGCTGCCGCAACTTTAAAATTCTTCTTTCGTTGAAATGTGCATATCGACATCTCCACGCCGGACAGCAGTTGAGAACGGCCGATTCCCTGGCCAAAAGTCGAGAAATGAAGGTTGGAAGATCGATGTGTTTGGAATGGATTCTCGTAGGCATTCAGATCGTATAAGCAGAGGTCACAATATTGTATACCGGCTTCCCTGCGACAGTCGTAAGTTGCCTCTCGTAGAAACACACGCAGGCCGCTTCTGTGCCCAGTTATGCAGTGCTTCAGAAAATCACACAGTATTTTAAACGACGCTTCCGATTTCTGTTTAACAAAATGGAAAATGTTGATGAAGGTAAGTAGAAACATTTTATTTGCTTCAATTTTCGAATATGTTTGTGTTATTTATGAAACGTTATGCTAAAGGTAGTCGCGATTATCACGTTGTTTCGCTTCTTTAGAAATATATTTGTGTCGATACAAAAAAATTTTAACACATTTTAACGCTGGCGTTGACCGGGACATGTTTGTTGAACTATCTATTAATGAAATTTTAAAGAATTTCCTGCTCGAAAGTTGCCCATTTTGAATTATAACGATTTTAGTGTTACCGTGCACGCTGTCGCGCGCATTACGCACTTTGAGTAATGGCGATATTCTCCCCTCAACTTTCTATACCTGAGGCTTGGAAGGTCCCAGATATGGAGAGTTTTTCGTAAATGTTTTCTATCTCTTTCTAAAGTATTGTTGGGATAAGTACGGTATGTTATCGCAACGGTATAGCAGTGTGAATAAATATTTTAAAGAAAATTCCAACCGTAATGACCATTTTTACAGAAATATTGAAAAATGTTTACAAATATTGCTTCAAGCATTGTTCATGGACGATAAATAGAATTTGTAAAACATAATAATATAGTTTTTTAATCGATTGTTCGTGACTGTAGGATTGCTTATAATATTTTTACATTACGTCTAATATATATACTATTTATATACATTATATATACAGAATTTTTTTAATTTTAACAGTACACAGATGCAAAGAAATTATTTGTACACGCCGACAAATATTTTTGGCACAACATGATGAATGGAGCTCAAAATTTGCCAAACAAGTGGAAGTTCTGGAAGAATATTTTACCTAATCGGAAGGACGTCCTTTCGTAATTTCAGTTAATGAAAGGAAATGTTTAAGGAATATCCTATTTACTACGAAGAAAAAATGTCGGGATAGCCACAGAATTCTCTGTAGCGTTTTTAAGCCAGTCATGAAGAATGGCTTGACCAGGACGTAGCTACTGCGGTTTGTCTATTTTCCTATTTCTTATACACTGGAACCTTGTTTATGTTGACTGTCTCGAAACGTATACCTCGCGTTTATGTTGACTCGAGAAGGGTTCCCACCACTATTACTTTTTCCTTCCACATTTCCCCCCTGCGCACCAATACAAATGCATTCCGCTATGCTTTTTAGTGTGTTGCTTACTGAGGTGGGGGAACAAGAGGTCAACATAAACGAGTGGTGGGAAGTGAACATAAACGCGAGTCAGCTTAAACGCGAGTTAATATAAACGAGGTTCCAGTGTATCATTGAAAATTTTCATTTAAACGTTTTTTTCACTTCTGAGCTAACATTATTGCGATTTGTTGTAGAATGCGGAATTCAAAACAGGGACGAACCTGCTCCTAATTCTGATACACCAGGATCGGGTAAAATCCACAAATTTGGAAGATCCTCATTGGAATTTTCATCATCCACCGAACGGAGTAAGCGACGAAAATTCGATGATCTTCGGAGATGAACAAGTCCAAGGGCATTTGCATTTGCAACGGAAATGAATCTTCGTTCTTCTGGGTCCCACTCTGCAGCAAAGGTGTTCAAGGGTAGTACAACCACTTCTCCTACGCAAGCCTCTCGGTATCAGTTAGCATTCGCACTAAGTTCTACACAAGTACGTCAAGAAATTAGCGCAGATGTTGCTTTAAACTTGATACTAAGCGGTAAAATGCGAATGAAGCGTACAATATGGTCCGGAAATTAACCAATGAACACAGTGACAGGTCGGTTTATTCCAGTTATCACAAAATATTAGCTGCTAAATCTCGTTGTTACCCACCAGAGTGTTCAATATGTGTAACGGAAAAAAGTGCGGAATATTCATTGCACACTTTACTAGATCATACTAGAGCTCGATTGCTTCCAGTACAATCTGATGTTATGGAAACACTCGACAGTTCCTTCACGAATACCATGAACTTAAGTTTGAAGTGGGGAAGCGATGGTTCGTCATCACAGCAGTATAAACAAAAATTTGACAAAAGCGGCAGCTCTGACGCTCATGTATTTTTTACTTCCGTGGTTCCGTTACACAAAAAAGCCACATTTCGGAAGCACAGACAGCTGCTGGTAAAATAATTCTTTATTGATTACCGGTTATCCACATCTGATCATTTCCAAGTATCATAACTTTACGTGGATATAATGACATTTCTGTCAAGATAGAGAAGACAGTGACAGATCACAACGTGGGATAGGCAGTGTTGTACTCATCCGCGAGCAATCTGAATATGGCCAGTTATTTCGTTAGTAATAAATGTAACTGTGTCGGATAAGTAAAATAGTTTCACAAATTTGGTTACGACAGGAGACAATTAAACATTGCTACATTCGTAAAAAATTACGAACAATTACAGGACCTGTTGAATGGAGAAAATTCTGATGAGTACAGAATATGGATTGAGAGTAAATCGAAGAAAGACGAAAGTAATGCGGAGTAGCAGAACTGAGACCAGCGATAAACATGAAGGTGGTGAGTACGAAGTTAAAGAAGTGAAAAAATTCTGCTGCCTCGGAAGCAGAATAACATATGATGAATGAAGCAAGAACAGCACAAAAAGCAGACTGTAACAGGCGAAGTCACATACCTCTGAGGATGTACGTTTGGAGCAGAGGCGGATATCGAAGCGTTTGAGACATTGTGATACTTCGGACGTTGAAAATTTAGTGTACTGATACGTTCAGGAAATGAGGTTCTCCTCAGAATCGGCGAAGCAAGGAAGGTATGGAAAACATAGTGAAAAGTTAGAAGACAAAGTATTGTGGATCATGTGTTAAGACATACAGGAGAAACTTCCACACTACGAGAGAAAGTTGTGTAGGGGAAAATCTGTAGATGAAGGCAGAGATTGGAATTTATCCAAGTAATAACTACGGATTTTGGGCGTATACGCTACTCTGAGATGAAGTGCTTGACACTAGAAAGGAGAAAATTTCGAGGCGGCCGCCTCAAGATTCAATCCAGTCAGCCCCGGATCTACGATATTTCTGAACCGCCAACGCTCCTACCCCCCCCCCCCCCCTCCTGACGTCCTGAGTCAGGACGTCAAAAAGTTAGGAAAAACGATTCTTCAAAAATATATTCAGTTTGTAGTTAACATATTTCTGAATAGTTTGATATATAAAACGCATGTTTTCGAGGAAATGTAAGACACGTTATTTGATCTCAAGTGTGCCAAAGTGCAGTGCCATGCTTCTTCACACAGGATTCTTCCTTCGTACGTCACTACATTTCGCTCTGTGGAATTCAAACGTGTGTATTTTGTAATGGAAAACATCAAACCTATTTTCAGGACAGTGGAAATTAAAATGTCCTATGACGCCTCTCCTGCTCCCAGTCGGCGGGTTAGACATCCTATCCCTGTTAAAAGAAAAACTCACATTTAATACTGGGTGGGATTATTTGTGGCCGGGAGAGTAAGAACTCTCCAGAAAATTTGCACTCTTTATTGACTATTAGCTAATAACTTTCTCTTTTGTGTGACATAAAATTAAAAACAGGAAACATAAAACCATTAAAGACAAGAGACAAGCAAGACAGAACACATTTTATCTTTCTAATCTTGCTGCAGTTTACCACGACGTGCTTTCCGTTGTGGGAAAGAATCTATTACCTAATCAAAGTTCGTCAAACGTTTTGTTACATGAAAAATCAAAATGTCTTCTAATACTGAAAAAGCTGTTAAAAAGAATAGTAACGAAGACTGGTTTGGTTTCTCGATTTGATTACGTCTATATTGTCACCGTCTGCCGGGTGCAACGAAATAAGCATTTCTAATTTTGCAGCTGTTGTAACACGCGCCAAATAAGCGAGACATTTTTGGCACAGATGATCATATTCTTATACCTCATTTACATAAATAAAACGACAGAACATAATTCCTGAAGTACCAATATCATGAGATCAAAAAGTAGTAGTACTGGGAAATTTTTATATAAATGTGGAATCGTCATATTCTTCCATATAATTTTGTGTGATGTCCTCCTCTCTTCTCCTTCCTCTTTCTAACAAACAAGCTTGTCATCATAGCTAATTCTGTAACTATTCCTGCCATTGTCGTAACTTATTCTCCGGTTAACTTCAGCAACTGTGCCAGAACCACCCGTTCATTTATCCCGTGTTTATTCTCCTGCTATGTGTTATTATGTGCTCGCACGAGTTTTCCTCGCTATTCCGAGTACAGAACGTAAGCGGCTGCTAACCGGGGACTGCGATCTGGCAAAAATTTTCTGCCAAAGTTTAATTTTCTTGGATACATCGAGAAGATAGTATGTAATCTTTCTTACCTGTTATCCCTTTTAGTCGTTTATTTCCATTCTGGTAGTTAGAATCTATGGATTTAGCTAATGATTATAACAACGCTTATCACTCGCACACCGAATCAACCACATAATGAAACAGCGAATGATATTCATCCTTTCGGGCTTATTCGGCAGTTCGTATAGCCTCATCCCCTTTTGTCTGTGGGAAAGTATTTTGCTTCAAGATGCGACTGGGATTCCCTGACAGAGACATCAAGAGTAGCTTCACATATCTGTAAAAATGAAGTACTAACAAAATGTCAGTTTGGTTTCCAGAAAGGTTTTTCAACAGAAAATACCATATATGCTTTCACCAGTCAAATTTTGAATGATCTGAATAACCGAACACCACCCATTGGGACTTTTTGTGATCTCTCAAAAGCTTTTGATTGTGTAAATCATGAAATTCTGCTAGAGAAGCTCAAGTATTGTGGCATGAGTGGGACAGTGCACAAATGGTTTAATTCGTACCTAACTGGAAGAGTGCAGAAAGTAGAAATAAGTAGTTCTCGTAACATGCAAAGATCAGCACATTCCTCAAACTGGGGAACTATCAAGAATGGGGTTCCACAAGGGTCAGTCTTGGGTCCTTTGTTGTTCTTATTATATATTAATGACTTGCCATTCTATATTCATGAAGAGGCAAAGTTAGTTCTCTTTGCTGATGATACAAGTATAGTAATCACACCTGACAAACAAGAATTAACTGATGAAATTGTCAATACTGTCTTTCAGAAAATTACTAAGTGGTTCCTTGTAAACGGACTCTCACTGAATTTTGATAAGACATAGTACATACAGTTCCGTACAGTGAATGGTATGACGCCATTAATAAATATAGACCTTAATCAGAAGCATATAGCTAAGGTAGAATATTGCAAATTTTTAGGTGTGTCCATTGATGAGAGATTAAATTGGAAGAAACACATTGATGAGCTGCTGAAACGTTTGAGTTCAGCTACTTATGCAATAAGGGTCATTGCAAATTTTGGTGATAAACATCTTAGTAAATTAGCTTACTACGCCTATTTTCACTCATTGCTTTCATATGGCATCATATTTTGGGGTAATTCATCACTGAGGAATAAAGTATTTATTGCACAAAAGCGTGTAATCAGAATAATAGCAGGAGTCCACCCAAGATCATCCTGCAGACATTTATTTAAGGATCTAGGGATATTCACAGTAGCTTCTCAGTATATATACTCTCTTATGAAATTTGTTATTAACAACCAAACCCAATTCAAAAGTAATAGCAATGTGCATAACTACAATACTAGGAGAAAGGATGATCTTCACTATTCAAGATTAAATCTAACTTTGGCACAGAAAGGGGTGAATTATACTGGCACTAAAGTCTTTGTTCACTTACCAAATAGTATCAAAAGTCGGACAGATAACCAATAAGTATTTAAGAAGAAATTAAAAGAATTTCTGAATGACAACTCCTTCTACTCCATAGAGGAATTTTTAGATATAAATTAAGAAAAAAATAATTAAAAAAAATTAAAAAAAATAAAAATAAAGAAAAACAAAAAAACACAATAAAATAAAGTTGTTATATTAACTTAAGTATGTTGTTAAATTAACCTAATTATGTCATGTATTGGAAAATTCGACTCGTTCCACATCATTACGAAATATCGTATTCATGATCCATGGAACTAGTATTAATCTAATCTAATCTAAGTACTCTATGCAAGCATTCAAAAAATCAACTTTGATTCGTTCAGAAATAAATGTTTAAAACCCAACAGGGATGAGTTTCAAAATCATGTGAACAATCGATGGAACAACGTGCGCTGGATACTAGGCGCTTTGTACAACAAGGTTTCTTTCTTCAAGAATATGAAATTGGCGTCACCTGACATTGCCGCAAGGGACGGATTCCGTGTTTACGCCCCCCTACCTATCCGTCCCCCCCCCCCCAGAACCGGGCCTGAATCCAGTCAGAAGATCGATGACCAAAAAAAATTATTCCGAAGATGATCAGATTAGAGTAATCCACAGTTAATAGTAATTGTTTCAGCAGCTCTCGGTGGTTCTGAAACTTGAATCCCTTATCTTTTTTTTTTCTTTTTTAAACATGAGTTTTGGGGCACCACTTGCTTGGAAAGCATTGAAAAAGTTACAGTCTTTATAAATGACTCCCTTGCTTTCTTACTCGTTAAAGCTGGAGAGCACAATACGAAACAGCAGGATGCGGCCACCTAAATCCTTAAACGTCCTCCATGGCGCACTGCTTTTAAACTATTAGGCCCAGGCCTTCCGAGTGAGTGGTAACGCATCGGAAAAGCATTAAGAGCAATATCTGACAACCTGCAAAGAGTAACATCCCCCAATCTGTCAGATTATCCGCGGATTTGCTCTAATGAGAGTGAAATTGGTTTCCCAGCCGTTTCGGGAGCTTGAAATGCGGAAGGCTGTAAAATTTGCGTTATTAGATTTATTGTCTCGCTAGGCCTGCGCAAGCTTAGCTGCACAGTCGCCATAAATTTCCCCGTCTGACTGATAGCCAGATATTGCTTTCCTGTTTCTTAATGCTTGAACGGTAACTCATTCACGCGATAGAATATCGCTGCTCTTCGCATTTCACAGGCAAAGCTGTCCACAGGCTGTGACCGACGTACATTACTTCCAAACTTTAAAACGTTACATATTCTATACTAGGATCCTGTTCACATAGAAAAATAACATACCGTGATGTACGAGGGTTGTCCAGAAAGTAAGTACGACCGGTCCCGAAATGGAAACCACAGAGTAAACCGTAAATGTTTTGTTTCCAACAGTTAGGGGCACTTTCTACATCCTTCTCTACATAGTCACCGCTCCAACTTCGAGTGTTGCCGTACTGTTGTATCAACTTTCCAATATCCTCGTCATAGAAAGCAGCTGCCTGTGCTTTCGGCCAGTTATCTGCACTGGTCTGCAGCTCGTTATCTGTGGAAAAATTTTGTCTTCATAGCCAGCGGTTCTTGTGCGCAGATATGAGACTCAGAGGGAGCCAATTACCGACTGTATTGTGGGTGATCAAACACTTCTCAACGGAAACGCTGCTGGAGGGTCTTCATTGCCCCTGCAGTGTGCGGCCGAGAATTGGCATGAGGAAGGAACTGCTCGACAGTTGTGTTATGACGCCTGCATTACACAGGCGAAACCCCTAGCAAGGCTCTTATACTTGGTGGGAGACGCTATTCACTACGCTTCTTTACGTGCTCACTGTTCACTCAGAACTCAAGAGAGCAACGCGACACACTCGACGGGCATACTAGAGACACTGCCCAACACATCTGTGCAACGCTTTACCAGATTTTCCGAGTGGTTTCCATTTCGCGACCGATCGGAACTTATTTTCTAGACAACCCTCGTATATCACAGCAACATTTATCTGTTTTGTAGTCTGTCTCAAATAGCCACATCAAAGAGTACTAATAACTCATTGTAACATGAACGCGTTGTACATAATCTACATCTACATCTACATCCATACTCCGCAAGCCACCTGATGGTGTGTGGCGGAGGATACCTTGAGTACCTCTATCGGTTCTCCCTTCTATTGCAGTCTCGTATTGTTCGTAGAAAGAAGGATTGTCGGTATGCCTCTGTGTGGCCCCTAATCTCTCTGATTTTATCCTCATGGTCTCTTCACGAGATATACGTAGGAGGGAGCAATATACTGACTGATTCCTCGGTGAAGGTATGTTCTCGAAACATCAACAAAAGCCCGTACCTAGCTACTGAGCGTCTCTCCTGCAGAGTCTTCCACTGGAGTTTATCTATCATCTCCGTAACGCTTTCGCGATTGTTAAATGATCCTGTAACGAAGGGCGCTGCTCTCCGTTGGATCTTCTCTAGAGAAGAGAGTCTATCAACCCTATCTGGTACGGATCTCACACTGCTGAGCAGTATTCAAGCAGTGAGCGAACAAGCGTACTGTATCCTACTTCCTTTGTTTTCGGATTGCATTTCCTTAGGATTCTTCCAATGTATCTCAGTCTGGCATCTGCTTTACCGACGATCAACGTTATATGATCATTCCATTTTAAATCACTCCTAATGCGTACTCCCAGATAATTTATGGAATTAACTACTTCCAGTTGCTGACCTGCTATATTGTAGCTAAATGATAAGGGATCTTTCTTTCTTTGTATACGCAGCACATTACGCTTGTCTACATTGAGATTCAGTTGCCATTCTCTGCACCATGCGTCAATTCGCTGCAGATCCTCCTGCATTTCAGTACAATTTTCCATTGTCACAACCTCTCGATACACCACAGCATCAACCGCAAAAAGCCTCAGTGAACTTCCGATGTCATCAACAAGGTCATTTATGTATTTTGTGAATAGCAACGGTCCTACGACACTTCCCTGCGCCACACCTAAAATCACTCTTACTTCTGAATACTTCTCTCCATTGAGAATGACATGCTGCGTTCTGTTATCTAGAAACTTTTCAATCCAATCACACAATTGGTCTGATAGTCCATACGCTCTTACTTTGTTCATTAAACGACTGTGGGGAACTCTATCGAACGCCTTGCGGAAGTCAAGAAATACGGCATCCGCCTGGGAACCCGTGTCTATGGCCCTCTGAGTCGTGGACGAATAGCGCGAGCTGGGTTTCACACGATCGTCTTTTTCGAAAGCCATGCTGATTCCTACAGAGTAGATTTCTAGTCTCCAGAAAAGTCATTATACTCGCACATAATACGTTTTCCAAAATTCTACAACTGATCGACGCTAGAGATATAGGTCTATATAGTTCTGCACATCTGTTCGACGTCCCTTCTTGGAAAAGTTTCCGAAAATAAGTCAGTGTTGGCTTCTTCTAGTTCTGAAAAGCACATCATAAAACGAAAATATCTTTTAGGATCAGTCAGTCTTCTCTTGGTCTACTTATGCCCAAGTTTTCTACTCCAGCAATTCTAATTTTCGATGTTGCTACATACCAGTTTGAGTACTGTGACTTTCTTTATTTCTTGTTATATTAATGGCGAAAAAGGTTATTCTTGTGCCATAAGTTATAAAGAGATTGGTAATTGTCACCGTAAATACATCACCATCCCGAAACGTGCTGCACAATTGATGTACATCACACAAAACCATTACATTTTTCAGTAGCTAATAAGTTTTATTTCTTGTGTTAGCAACATAATCGAGGTTGGCAAGTAAATTGATATAAACTGGTGTTAGTATGAATGTTGGAAATTATTTTTACACTAATTTCTGGTTCAGAATATTGTATAAATTTAGTTATCAGGTTATTGAAAGAACCCACCTGATAGCTGAGGCCATTAACGTACGCTAGTGCGTTGGTTATGAACTCGAAGGGAGGGCAAGTCAATATCTGTTGGTGTGAAATTTCCACTTCCGCTATTTAACCGGCATGGAGAAAGTTGGATGTGGTGTCGGGTTCCTGATCACCAGTCCTCGCGCCGATGCCCTATCTGAATGTACGGGGTAGCAGCCAGTGAAGGAATATTTTAGGGAGTTGGCTTAAAAAATCAAGTTTGAAAAGCTACATTCAAATCTTTACAAGTTTTCTCCCAGTATAACTTCGGCTATGCCTACGTGATATTAGCTGCCTACCTTTCGTAATCGAGGCAAGTATGTCCAGTTAAAGCTGGTAACAAGAGACAGCCACATCGCTCTACTGAAACTGCTATCGAATTCATGCCATCTGTTTTAGGCAACAGCGGTGGGGGGGGGGGGGGGGGGAGGGGGAGACAGGTCACCTGCACGGACTGTGGAGGGTTCCACAGAGCGGAATACAGTTACTTCTCTCTCTCTCTCTTGTGATCCAGATCTCAAGAAGAACAGACGTCTTTCTTGGGTGGTAGAGCTTCTGGCTCTGCGCTCCACAACCGACTACCAGCAGAACTTCACAGAACCACCATCCCTCCCTTTGCCCACTTTATTTAGGTGTTACATCTCCTTTTAACTTCCTACGCTAGTAGCGTCCATTATGTGCCGTACACTGAAATATATTCTTTGACGAAATTTCCTTTTCCATCATTTACCGCCTCCCTGGAGACCCACTCACAAGTCCTGGCTACTCCCACTCCCCATCATCCAGCAACGCAGGTCCAACACCATGCTTTATAAGCATTCAGCAGTCAAGCACTTGCCACTTTGAACAGGTCGGCTGCAGGCAGTGGCAAACCAACTCCAGTTGGACCTTGCCACGGGCTGTGATTCAGTATTCTTGCATCGGCTCCTGCACACCTATTCCCAGAGAATGGGATTACTATGGCTACTGAAAGAAAGCTGTGGCATGATTTCTTCACGATCTCGAACACGGAAGATGGAATAAGCGAAACACAGGTTAGACCGTATACATATATCTACAGATCATATTGTTTTTCCTCCATTCACTTTGCGATTAGGCAGAAAATGATACCTTTGGTACGAAATACCGTCCGTCATGCGCTGTAACTTGGCTTTCATGGTATATTCTAGATGTAGTTATCTTACTTTTAACAACAATACTTGATAATATTCAGATTTCAGGAAATCGTGCCGATATCGTTCTTCCACAGGATACACCAAATACCCATACTATCATAACTGTAATTGAATTTGATAAACAAACAAATTGCCGTGTGCTGCACAATGAAATGCATGTTTTTCTAGTCTCAGCCACAAATAGATATTTTCCTGTGCCAAACCTGCTTGTACCATCAATACTTTTCATGTCCACTGTGCAGGAAACCTCATTTGGAGGTCTACGAACACAACCAGTTCTCGCTTGAAATAAAATTCTGTACTTAATCCCAAAATATAAGTTATGTAGGAAACGAACAAGTACACTACTTCGGAACTAAAAAAGGCATATAAAGCGAAATAATGTTGAACTGTTTCTTTGGAAATGAAACTGTAATAAAAAATTAATGAGACCATTTCTCCCTACTTGTTGTTGTGGTCTTCAGTACTGAGACTGGTTTGATGCAGCTCTCCATGCTACTCTATCCTGTGCAAGCTTCTTCATCTCCCAGTACCTACTGCAACCTACATCCTTCTGTATCTGCTTAGTGTATTGATCTCTTGGTCTCCCTCTACGATTTTTACCCTCCACGCTGCCCTCCAATGCTAAATTTGTGATCCCTTGATGCCTCAAAACATGTCCTACCAACCGATCACTTCTTCTAGTCAAGTTGTGCCACAAACTTCTCTTCTCCCCAATCCTATTCAATACGTCCTCATTAGTTACGTGACCTACCCACCTTATCTTCAGCATTCTTCTGTAGCACCACATTTCGAAAGCTTCTATTCTCTTCTCCCTACTTATTGACCAAATATTCAAACACTTAAATCACACTTATCGCGTTACAATATTCACGATGTGTGCTAAATGTGGTAGATATCTTCTATATTACATATTTGGTCGCCGCATAACTTAACGTCGTAGGACACAGGATGCGTTAAAATAAGTCAGGCACTCCGTCTTCAGGCCACCAGTGGCCTACCGGGACCAAGCGACCGCCGTGTCATCCTCAGTGGAGGATGCAGATAGGAGGGGCGTGGGGTCAGCACACCGCTCTCCCGGTCGTTATGATGGTATTCTTGAGCGAAGCCGCTTCTATTCGGTGGAGTAGCTCCTCAGTTGGCATCACGAGGCTGAGTGCACCCCGAAAAATGGCAACAGCGCATGGCGGCCTGGATGGCCACCCTTCCAATTGCCGAGCACGCCCGACAGCGCTTAACTTCGGTGATCTCACGGGAACCGGTGTATCCACTGCGGCAAGGTAAAGTAAGTCAGGCACAGACAGTAAATTCTTTTCTTTGACGAAAGGGAGCCTAAAATCGAATACTAAATGTATAAATGCAAAACAATTTCGACCTCGTAAATTACGGCTCAAATATTACTCAGATTTATGTTTCAATTTCTGGAACGGACCTCGATTCACATACTGCAGGTTCCTTAAATGATACAAGTGGAATTCTATTTTCGGATAAATAATTGTTTTAAAGGCATTAGTCGTGCTAGAATTAACTTCAGAAGGTTATTCATGAAATTATTTCAAGGCACATCACTATATAGTGGTAGGTACATACATCGACCTGCGCCTGTGTACAAGACAATAGTGGTTTCAGTAATAGCGGATAATTCCTTTTACGTTAAAGTCGAAAGAAAGCAGACAGTGGAAGCGATTTGAAACTCGTGCGTTGTGCTCCTTGGAAACTAACTGTGTTACAGGCTCGTGCTAAGCAAATTCCAGATTTATTATTTCCATCATACTTCAAGGAATTTAGCTACATCACTCACACCATTAATTACAAAACAAATACCCATCAGTTATTTCTCTTTAAAATCTTGTTTCCTGACACTGTACATAAAAAACCACTACTTCCCTCCCCACCCCCCCTCCCCCCAAGTAAAGGAAAAAGAAACACACAGTTTTATTCTATCCTACCTATTCCACGTGACAAGTTGGAATATTTGATGTCGGAATGTGAATTGTTGATCTATGAGTGATTAAATAAAGAAATAGATTATGCTAGTAGAGCACTAAATGTGACAAATACGATTCCTCCTGTTCACTCTTTAAGTTGAGGCACATACATTATCAATATCGTCTTTGTCTGGTGTTTTGAAAGACATACTTACTATCGAAGGCTCTTCTACTCATATCATAAATTGTACTAATTTAAGGGAATGATGGCCGATACACTACGTTATATTCAGCTGCACCATTATCCCGTTTTTAGTACTGGCTGACTGTTGCTAAACACATCTGTCTATGACGGCTCTTAGTTACATTTGGTCTAATTTTTCGGTTCATGCATTCGTCTGCTGCAGCATCACGCAAATAACACTTATTTATTATGAAGCCCATTTAATCAGTGGAGCGATATATGTCACATGCAGATATTCTATCGTACACTCTTGCAATCCCCAAACTGCGACTGTATCTGCAGTTGAACTAGGCAAAGCACCCACACTATGTTTTACAGGGTACAATTTGAAACACTATCATTCGCATATGGTACGCGGCATGTCTTTGTAATTTAACCACAACGTAGATTAAAGGACATATTACTGAAAAGAAATGACGTTTCTGGCTCAGTTGCTGATTATTTCCTTACCGAATTCTAAGACTAAATCTTTCTATACACAGTGGTTTACTTGTACCATTTTTCCACTGCGAATAACAGCGCTTTCCCGTTGTGATCCCCCACCTCTCTGAAGCTCTTTTTATCACTTCTGTGTATTTATCTAACGCCAATATGACGGCAGATTGGTGAGTAAAATCAATTTACTGGCAGAACCGACTCTACACTGAGATACCGCAAACTGACATTTGTGCATTAGATGTGCTTGCTGAGTGAATACCTCCAGTCGCAGCGAAGTCAGAGCACTTAATTATGAGTGCTCCGTATGTACCTAGAAATGTATCTGATTCACTTTTTATACTCAGAAGTAAAAAAAGGTGCGGAAATTATTCGAAGAAGGCAGCAGCAGTATGATGATCGGTACCTTAGTAAACGAATAATTTAGGAGGGGATAAGTCACTATAAAAATCGAGGTATATCTGTATGCGACCCAGCATGTCTAGGCAGACTATCCATTGCGGAAATAAACAGGAACATCTAGATACAGAGCGAGTGATTCTTGATGGTGGTGGGGCCAGACAGATATTGCGCATGAAGTTACCATCAGCTGTGCTTCAGTGTTTATAGTCTCTCATGAATCTCTAAATTGTCGAAAAGCTGTACTCGATGTGCACAACGTTAAATGACCGAAAAGACAAAGAGGAACACTTTGAAATATCGTAATCATATTGAAGGCCTTTTCACGAATTGAATGAAGACTTTATCAGTCGCACAGTAACCGTTTGTGACACGCGGGTCCGTCACTTTGAACCACAGAAAAATCGGCAGATCATGGTGCGGAAACAGAGAACAGCTAAATATACCGAAAGCAGGAAGTTGACGATTGTAGGGTTTATGGATATGTAATTTCCACTGCTTGTTCGTTACATAACTGAACTGAACACTAACACTTACTATGTTCTATGGCGCTGTATGAAAACCAAAACTAATAGGAAGAGGGAAGCTTTCAGATGATGTCATTTCGCTTCTGTTTAATAGCCGATCTTGCCTCTATGGTCGAGGTCAATGACGCACTATTGCGCAGTGGGGTTGCATTCAGAGGTAAGCTGTCTGGAATCCTGGTAGTGGAAAAATTTCCCTTCGGTACTTCGCGAGCAAGGGGACTAGGGGTAGTGGCGTGAAGTTCCTGCGCACCAGTATTTCCGCAAATGTCCTTGATTAAATTCCTCTCCGCTGTGTCTCACGGTCAAATGAAGATATTGATGTTGATCCATCCGTCGAATGATGAATTTAATGTCGGCGACCCCATAAATGATATTCTAGAGAAATAGGATGGGTGCAGGTGAAGAGTTTCAACCTCTACCTTTCCTTCATAGATGATAACGCAAACCTGGCACTAGATCAAACGATTAGACACTTCAGTGGAAGGCAATGGCAGACCGCCTGCACAAGCATACTCCCCAGGATGGAGGACTTCATCATCTGCTCCCCTATGTTCATTCCCTGAGTATGGGACTGTTGTCATTTTACGTTACTCGCCTTCACACAGGGGCCAGCCGGTGTGGCCGAGCAGTTCTAGGTGCTTCAGTCTGGAACTGCGCGACCGCTATGGTCGCGGGTTCGAATCCTGCCTCGGGCATGGATGTGTGTGATGTCCTTAGGTTAGTTAGGTTTAAGTAGTTCTAAGTTCTAGGGGACTGATGACCTCAGGTGTTAAGTCCCATAGTGCTCAGAGCCATTTTTGAACCTCACACTTTTGGGAAAATAATCCACGGCAGTTGTGATACTAGTTTTCACCTGAAGGACGTAGCCTCTCCTAGCTACATATCATTTCCTCTTTTTTGATACGGTGAAAGAGCATTCACGTGTATCAAAGTTTTTGTCCGACGAAGAGATCGGGGAGGTCGGATAAGAGTGGAGCTTCCAAGACGAAGTTAGACAGCTTAGCAAGATATGGACGAAGTGGATGGAGATTAAGAGAGAAGATGTAGACAAACGCAACGCTACTCACGCAACACAGAATACCAACAGGGAATGACTCTCCAGTGTACAAGAACCCATTTGGCTACACGTAAAACGCGCAAATACGAAAGCTTAGAATGACAAGAGGAGACAGGAAAACACCCACGAAAGTTACTGCAACATAGGATATCCCGGTGGGTATTAGTAACGAACTCATATACACAAAGCGGCAAAAAAAAAAAAAAAAAAGATATTCTTGACCCAATATCATGGACCATACCAGGTACTGGAAATGACGTCACTGTTCAAACGCAGATGCCAACGAAGACCTGGATTATTAACGGGTGACGTATTAAGCGTTTTAAGGTAGTTGTCGCCGTGTTGATACAGATACCACTTGTATCAGCTGTACGGAATGCGAAGCGTCGTGAAAAAAAAGAAGAAACAGAGTACGCCTACAATGCCGTACGTCCTCAGACCACGTCGATAGATACGATTTAAGATTGTTGTTTATCTATATTTCTTTTTGATCTTGTGTAGATTATTAGGAAGTCATGTTGTTTTACTTTGTTCCACTTGTACTATTTTTAAAGTCATATTTTCATTTATTTTCACTATCGAGGGAGCGATATAGTGTTGTTCTTGTATGTGGGGGTATAGTTTTGTCCGCGTAATTTCATCATCTGAAGGGAGGGGGAGATAGTGGTAAAGGTTCCTTTAACTCAGGTTGCTTATCAAATTGGGTACAGTTTGATGCTTTATTAATTTCAGATGGCTACGATGTAATGTCGCTGGAAGGCCTACGGAGATGCCAGAGGGAAAGTGTTCCGATCTGCCCAAGTATGAATGATGTAGACTGGTGTACAGGCATGTGGGGTCCAGGACGTGAATACCATACGTAAGACATCACTGTGTCTACCCAGCTTTTTCAACAAATTACTCACAGTAAACTATTACGAACACGGGAAAACAACAGTTATGAATAGAGCAGATTTAAGGGATAGCGGAATAGTAGCAATCGGTATGACGGGCGCGGAATAAGGTCTGCCAAATACGATCAATGCCACGACCACATTTAATTGGGAACAACTTACGTTGTACTGGCCCGATAAGCTGCTAGAAGTATTGCCTACCCAAAGGTAACCTTCCTAAATAATACACCGAATCCAGGAATTGTATGCTCACTAGACGAACTAGTAATAATGGAAAAAGGGAGAATTACAGCCGAACAAATCTTCACTACATACAGGAATGCGGCGGTAGACAATATCACGGTATAACGACTACAAGCGTGATATCTAGCAGTGCTGTTGTGGCTCTGATCGCGATTTGTGAAATCTAATACCGTTTTAAACGAAATCCAGTGCACCGCCCAGATGCGCCTGTGCATCAAATCCTCGTTGATTGGTTTGTAATTAAAGCACAGATATAGTAAGGGAACTGCAAGTAATGTAATAGATGAACCTATAAGTGTATGAATAACTGTGTTAGAGTATGAGAAATGACTCTGCAAAGACCTACGTTATCTCTTTGATATATCACCCGTTGAAAGTCATATAAATTAGCTATATTGTAATAGAATAATAACCAAGTTGTATAATGTTTTTACTACTGGTGAAAATATATAGTGTTAATTTATTACGGGTACTCCAAACTAGAAAATTCGAGGTGAATTTTTTGAAGGAAGGGGGAGATATTAGCCCCAGGATAGTGTCCCGGGCAGACACTAAAAATTCGTCCACATTCGACCCTGATGGCTCACCGTAGCCAAACCGCCAGTGTCAATGATTAGCAGACTGTCAGCTAGGGGAACTCTGAGCCAGTTGCGGCAGACGCAGAGGCCACGGCAGTCAGGAGGTACGACTGAGAGCCCAGCTCTGCAACCGAAAGATAATGACATCTTGGAAGCCGAGAGGTACAGTCATACTAGTGACAAAGCAAAGTTTCATAAGAGTAGCTATGTTCAACGGTTGTCGAGCCTGCAGCAAAGAGCCTCTGAAATTTGAATCTGCGAAAGTCTGAAATCACTCGGAGAGCCGACAGCGAGGGAAAACCAGGACACGTGATGTCACAGCCATCTCCACCGCTGCAGAGCGCACCGAAGCGCCCTTCTGTAACAGATGTCTCATTGCTGGCTGCTGAGTGCTGATTGCCAACTTAGTCTCAGACGCTGTCTGCACTGCCAACTTCTGAGGCAACAATGATGGGGCGTGTAGACCGCCATCACACTGCGGTCTTGCTGGAGGTTTGACCTGCTTCACCTGGACGCTGTGCATCACCCGCCTCCGAAAGAGGGTGCACCGCTGCTGCTCACACCTTTCCTATGGCAGACACCGTTTCTGCTGGCTCCTGTTTCCTAACCGGGGGCTCAGAGATGAACGCTGCCAGCCAATGAGTATTTCCGATGTATCTCCTGACTGCAAATCTTCGACGTCAACGAAGCCACTTTGGAGATAGATTCGTGGAGCTGGAGGCTGCCGTAATTCGCTGGTCAACAGCCGACCCGTAACGAAACAGCTGCCACCCGAAGCTTTGTTGTACTAGGAGTTCTGTGAGTCGACTGCAAGCCGCCATTCGGCCGCTGATGAAGCGCTGCTCCACCCGCCAGCTTGTGGCACAGCGCTTTGGAAGACAAGCCTGTATTTCTGCCTCATAATTGTGTTGGCAGTGATGTTTTCTTGGGGCTCTCGGGCGTAATTAGGGCCTCATCACTGCATCCCGCCCCGCTATCCCCTGACGACTGTAGGAGTCTGGGACTGAACCCCGATAATCGAATCTCGATCTTAACCATACGTAGCTAGAATCATCCCAGCGGACCGCCAACAAACAAAGAGCATTGATTTATGAAAATATCGGAAATAAGGATGCTCCGCACTGATTACCTGCAGGTTGATGACAGCCCATTCCAAACTTTCATTTTCTTCTTCGAACCCATTGCTGACTTGGTTTGGATTAGATTATGTAATCACTGATAATCACTGATAATCACCGAAAAAAAAAATCATACACTACTGGGCATTACAGTTGCTCCAAGAAAGAAGAAATGCAGATGATAAACGGCTATTCATTGGTCAAATATATTACACTAGAACTGACATTTGATTACATTTTCACGCAATTTGTTTGCATAGATCCTGAGAAATCAGTACCCAGAACAACCACCTCTGGCCATAATAACGGCCTTGATACGCATGGGCATTGAGTCAAACAGAGCTTGGATGGCGTCTACAGGTACAGTTGCCCATGCAGCTTCAACAACATACCACAGTTCATCACGAGTAGTGACTGGCGTATTGTGACGAGCCATTTGCTCGGCCACCATTGACAAGACGTGTTCAGTTGGTAAGAGATTTGGAGAATGTGCTGGCCAGGGCACCAGTCGAACATTTTCTTTATCCAGAAAGGCTCTTACACGACCTGCAACAGGCGGTCGTGCATTGTCCTACTGAAATGTAGGGTTTCGTAGGGATCGAATGAAGGGTAGAGTCACGGGTCGGAACGCATCTGAAATGTAACGTCCACTGTTCAAAGTGCCGTCGATGCGAACAAGAGGTGACCTAGACGTGTAACCAATGGCACCCCATACCATCACGCCGCGTGAGCCAGTGTGTTGATGACGAATACACGCTTCCAATGTGCATTCACCGCGATGTCGCCAAAGACGGATGCGGCCATCATGATGCTGCAAACAGAACCTGGATTAATCAGAAAAAATGACGTTTTGCCATTCGTGCACGCAGGTTCGTCGTTGAGTACACCATCGCAGGCGCTCCTGTCTGTGATGCAGCGTCAAGGGTAACCGCAGCCAAGGTCTCCAAACTGATAGTCCATTCTGCTACAAACGTCGTCCAACTGTTCGTGCCGATGGTGGTTGTCTTGCAAACGTCCCCATCTGTTGACTTAGGGATCGAGACGTGGCTGCACTATCCGTTACAGCCATTCGAGTAAGATGCCTGTCACCTCGACTGCTAGTGATAGGAGGCTGTTGGGATCCAGGTCGGCGTTCCGTATTACCCTCCTGAACGCACCGATTCCATATTCTGTTAACAGTCATTGGATCTCGACCAAGGCGAGCAGCAATGTCGCGATGCCATAAACTGCAATCGCGATAGGCTACAATCCGACCTTTATCAAAGTCGGAAACGTGATGGTACGCATTTCTCCTCCTTACACGTGGCATCACAACAACGTTTCACATAGGCAACGCCGGTCAACTGCTGTTTGTGTGGGAAAAATCGGTTGTAAACTTTCCTCATCTCAGCACGTTGTAGGTGTCACCACCGGCGCCAACCTTGTGGAATGCTCTGAATAGCCTATCATTTGCATATCACAGCATCTTCTTCCTGTCGGCTAATTTCGTGTCTGTAGCACGTCATCTTCGTGGTATAGCAATTTTAATGGCCAGTAGCGTATAACAGCTAGCTGCACAAACAGGCAACATGGTAGGATGCAGAAATTTCTGCTGGACGTGTTGCTTTCCGATTTTGATTCAGTGCTGAGGGATGTATTTATCGTCTACTCATAAAAATGACGCAGAATAAACATAAAGGCTAAAAATGGAGTACTCTCTCATATGTACGTTTCTAAAGCGCATTTCGTCTCACATAATTACGTAGGTAAGGTCGTAGTGTGCTTTTCTCATGCAGCGTATTGTGTAAAGTGTATTGGTGTACGTAATCCACCATGGTAATCTTTACCTAAAAGAAGCCAGACAAGAACGAGTAACACTCGCGCTCCGAGGATTCCGTGCATTTTTAATTATGTTTATAGATAATAATAATTTCGCGTGGCTCAGCACCCTGGTGCAAGCCTTTTTATTGGACGCAACTTCGGCGACTTGCGTTCCCCTAACCTAAGCCAATTACGCAGCAGGGGAAAGGAGTCTTCAAGCTTAACGTGGAATCCGAAGCGTGCGTTTTTCAGGCAGCTCATATCGGTGAGATGTGAAGCGCAGGTTAAATAGAATACTGTGAAATTGCCAGTCCTATCGCGTATCTATCCCAAGACCCCTTAGTTATCAGTCACACGCCTCTTTGCTAGATCACCAGGTTCTCTAGCTAGATTAGAACCTGGCGAAAAGGCACCAATTCCTGCAGAAATTGGTGACTTTACCATTTAGCTAGAGAGACGATACTACCGGGATACACACGTATACACACTAAAGCGCCAAAGAAACTGTTATAGGCAAGAGTATTCAGAAAGATGTAAACTGGCAGAATACGGCACTGCGGTCGCAACGTCTATATAAGACAACAAGTGTCTGGCGCGGCGGTCGGATCGCTTACTGTTACTACAATGGCAGGTTATCAAGATTTACGTGAGTTGGACTGTGGTGTTATTGTCGGCACACGACCAATGGCGCACAGCATCTCCGAGTTAGCGAGGAAGTGGGGAATTTCCCGTACGACCATTTCACGAGTGTACCTTGAATATCAGGAATCCGGTAAAACATCAAATCCCCGACATCGCTGCGGCCGGAAAAAGATGGTGCAAGAACAGGTTCAACGACAGCTAAACAGAATCGTTCAACGTGACAGAAGTGCACACCTTTCGCAAATTGCTGCAGATTTCAATGCCGGGCAATCAACAAGTATCAGCAACATTCAACGAAACAACATTGATATGGGCTTTCGGAGTCGAAGGCCCACTTGGGTACCCTTGATGACTGGATGACAAAAAGCTTTACGTCTCGCCTGGGCCCAACAACACCGTCATTGGGCTATTGATGACTGGAAACGTGTTGCCTGGTCGGACGAGTCTCGTTTCAAATTGTATTGAGCGGATGGACGAGCGCAGGTATGGAGACAACCTCGTGAATCTGTGGAACATGCATGTCAGCAGAAGGCTATTCAAGCTGGTGGAGGTCTGTAATGGTTTGGGATGCGTGGAGTTGAAGTAATACAGCACCCTGATATGTCTAGGTACGACTGTGACAGGTGACAAGTATGTAAACATTCTGTCTGATCACCTTCATCGATTCATGTCCATTGTGCATACCGACGGAATTGGGCAATTCCAGCAGGATAATGCGACACCCCACTCGTCCTGAATTGCTGCAGAGTGGCTCCAGGAACACTCTCATGAGTTTAAGCACTTCCGCCGGCCACCAAAGTCCCCAGACATGAGCATTATTGAGCATATCTGGAATGCCTTGCAACGTGCTGTTCAGAAGACATCCCTAACCCCTCGTACTCTTACGATTTTATGAGCAGCCCTGCAGGATTCATGGTGTCAGTTCCCTCCAGCACTACTTCAGACATTAATCGAGTCCATGCCACGTTGTGTTGTGGCAGTTCTGCGTGCTCGCGGGGCCCAACTCGGTATTAGGCAGGGGTATCAGTATCTCTGGCACTTTAGTGTATATTCTACATTATTGGATTTGATTAGTGGGAAGATATGTGGGATACGTGGCCTATCGTTTGACTCCTTGATTTAGAAGCTTAAATTAATTGCACCGCCAGGGTACCACAGACGTCAGTATTAGTCATCGAATCCTCTACTTGATCCTGAGAAAAAGAGGTCTTAACTAACAGACAGACAAAAAGATCATGAAAAAATCAATTAAAGGAAATAAAAGAATGCATAAAACGGGATAGTCAGGCGGGAATTTCTACTACTCTGTATTAATTTCATAAACATAAAATACCGTTTGGCCCACACAACAACAAAACAAAAAAAAAGCAGCGTGAGTCCTGAGAAGGTAACATTATGCATCTAGCGACATTAGGAAGACATTATGTGTTAAAAAATGCATCCCATAGGTATGTCCATCGCAGTTGCCTTCTGTTTCCGCAACTGAGACGCCTTGCGATCGCAACATACGAGAAGGGACTAAGGAAACTGCAACTAGTGTTTCTACTCTAGGATAATGTCCGTCTGCACTCTACTGGTTTCACAACGGGACCTATCCAGGAGCATGCCTGGCACACAATCCCCACTGCACCTATTGGTCTGATCTAGCGTCGTCAGTCGTTACCTTTTTCACTCCTTATCGAACAGGTATCAAGAAAATTTAACTTTAAACTTAGACTGATGACAAATGGTTCAAGTGGCTCTGAGAACTATGGGACTTAACATCTGAGGTCATCAGTCCCCTAGAACTTAGAACTACATAAACCTGAATATCCTAAGGACATCACACACACATCCGTGCCCGAGGCAGGACTCGAACCTGCGACCGTAGCGGTCGCGCGGTTCCCGACAGTACCGCCTAGAACCGCTCGGCCACACCGACTGATGACATCTTTATCTCCAAACCAGCACTGTTCTTCAAGCGTGGAATCCAAAAACTGACTGACCAACTTTAGATTGTTTTAATTTTCTTGATGATGTTGATGCCTATTTTCTCTCGTATGTTTTTCTGTTATATGCAATAAACAAATGAGAAAGACTATATAAATGTGTTCTGTTCCAATCCAAGTGAATTAAGTTTTGCCACAATATCCTCACGACAAAAGTCTAACTTAATAAAACAAATGCTATCAGTAACACGAGCCAACCCAGAAAATCACACAGTGGGAAGATATGGTCTGTGTCTACATGATGTCCCTTACCCTAAGCAAGAAACACTTGGGGTTAATTAAGAAAATATATAAAACTCGCAGGGAGACAGTAGATTAAAAAAGAAACCCATTTACCAAATTATTCAGCACCATACATAATCAATAAATTGAATAGTGAATTCACAGAAAACTGAGATGGTGTCAGTATAAGCAAAATAAACGCAAATTTTAACAAGGATAAAATGTCACAATTTCTAAAATTTTTCAGCCGTAGATCTAGGGGGTACTTAAAGGTGGTGACGTTAAGATCTACTGAACGAGTTTAGATGTAGAAGCTTATAGCTCTAACTGTGGTATTGTCGGTTAACAAAGGTAATTGGTAATGGTAATTATGAAATTAGATACAGGCGATGTGAGGAATGTCATTCCTGGATCAAAAAATAAATTTGACACCCAGTGTTACATCTTAAGTGAGAATCATTCAGATTATTTATCGAAAAGACGATGAAGTATCAAGTTAATTTAACAGGACAGTTCTGAACCACATCAGGAATTACTTCGACGGTCACATAGTTGCCTAAGGTATTCTAGTGTTGCCAATTGTCCATTAGACTAGCGACAGGGGCGATACGTTCTCTCAACCGTCGTGCTAAGCTGGCTGGCAGTTGGGAAGGTCGCCTTTCGAAGATGCGGTGATGCTGGCTGCTACCGCATTGACTGGCAGCCGAAATACCTGAAGCATAGCCCGAAGATTTCTATCTAAATTATAGTTATGAATAATATCCTGACACCGACTGAAACTCAAACATCGTTAATAAAGAGCAAGGGGTTTTATTTAGAAGGCCCTACTCCTTACTACTTGTCGTAATTAATTTTTCTGTCAAACTGAAAAACTCATCGTCCAGGTATTATTCAGTTATTTTATTTCGCAGCATCACACGATATTGTCCTGCAACCATTATGTGGAGATGGCAGTTATTACTCTTTTGATTGTTATGAATGTATAATTTGTTTTGTTAAGAATAGTTTCGTTGACATGACATCAGGTTTCAATTCAAGAAAGCAAAGAAATGGACCCGGCAAATATGTGCAGAGCAAATCCCATTCGTGCTTCTGCTAATGCGAAGGGAAAAGCAGCCGTCGTCAGCACATATAAAAGGAACATAACGCTGACAGTATTTTCTGTTTTGTCTGAAACATGTATTCATTAAGCTAAACTGCCATTCCTTCAGCAGTAACCAAAATGAGGAGTAGTGTCATATGCTCGTAGTGATTAAAACATAATCGCTGATATTACTTTGTCACTGAAAGTGAAATTCGTTTGACGAATGACCGTGCCAACATGCAGTGCACTATAGACAGAGGGAAACCAAAATATCAGTAACAGGTAAATCAAGCTGAAAGCGGCGTGAAATTTCCACGCAGCGGTTCGCAATTGGCGATGGTTTGCTTTACATTTAATTCCTAATTTTTCATACCAGTTAAGCGTTTAGTGTATCATAAAGTTCATATGTGAACAAATGCAGTGTAATTGTAAAAATGGACTACTACGTGTAATATTACCTACTTGTATCTGAATATAAGTCAGACGGCTGCTCTAATTTTAATTTTATTTCATATTCCGATGAAATGAAGGATGAGTCCGAACTGCTCTGAAAGTAATGTTCCGTGCCTTGTGGAAGCTCACAGACGCTGTTGTATCGGCTGACAGTCAGAACTGGTTGTAGACATGCTCCAAACTCTTCATAGTAGTAAGGAATGATCTATTCTTAGAAACAAGTAGCTACCGCCGAAATTGGTAGCTTGCTAAAGTTGCTGTGTTAACTCTCAGAACCCATTACGGAACGTTTGCACAAAAACAACTTATCATTTGGCGGAATCCCCCTCCCCCTTACCTCCCCACTCCTCCATTGTAGCCGGCCTGTGTGGCCGTGCGTTTCTAGGCGCTTCAATCTGGAACTGCGTGATCGCTACGGTCGTAGGTTCGAATCCTGCCTCGGGCATGGATGTGTGTTATGTCCTTAGGTTAGTTAGGTTTAAGTAGTTCTAAGTGTAACAACTAAAACGGCTTCTGATACCAAATGTAACAGTTGTGATACTAAATGTGGCACTTCTGTCACTAAATGTAACTGGGTTTTCTCTTTTGATGCAAGTCAATTGTCAGGATGAGCATTCTAAAGCATTCTGTCAGGGTGAAAATATTAAATAAATTAACTTTTCTCTCTTAACAACATGTGGGCAGGGTGGGTTCTTCCTTGGCTCGGGTATGAGGTCGAATGAAACATCATTTTTACATAAGATAACTTTTATTGAAGATTTGTACAACTGTATCTTACGGGATGTTCTGGTTCGGAGAGCGGCAGCTGTGTCGTTTGTGAAGTCTTCTGCTGCGGCAGCGGCGGCGTCTGATTACGCGTAGCGGTGTGTATCTCGTGTCGCTGTCTCGCTCAGTTGACTGGAGAAGCGCAGCGCGAGGTGGCCCGTTTAATTATTGCGAGCGAAATCGTGCATCGGATGATATCTTGGGTGTCGCGTCCCAGTGTTTCTCTTCTCTATGCGGCCGCGTGTGTTGTGCGTCGACCAGCGGAGCGGCGCGGCGGGGGAAGGCCAGTGTCCCGGACTCAAACCACGGACTCCCGCTTGCCAGTCTTCGGCTGTCAGGTCTTCATCCCAGCTCACAGGTGACTACTGATGTGAGGCCGTCTCCTTCCCGTCCTCACGAGTCACCCGGGTATGTAAAAACCAGACTTCAAATACCTTTTAACTTCTGTCTTCTGGCGCTACGGCGGCTGCTTGCTATTCCATTACAGCGGCGGACTTGGTTCGTCTGTGCATGATGCAGACTCTTCTTGCATGACGGTCTTCAGCACCGAAACTGACTGAAAACTACTGCTACTCTTCTTTTCTTCCTTCGTCTTTCGTCTTCGTCTTCGTCTCCATCGGACTTCATCTGACTTCCCCCTCTGGCCCACTGCGTCTCGCGTATTTATTCACTTCAGTTTACTGGAGGTGAACGACTTCACGGTCACTGCCTCGTCTGTCACGTTGAAAGCTTCTCGAAGAATCTTCTTAACGTCGGTCGTTGGCTCTTGGAATGTAGGTGAGGCCCTTTGATCACATGTGACGACTGAGAAACACGTGAGCCGGTCATTGCCTCTTCTGTCACGTTGAAAAGCTTCTCGAAGAATCTTCTTAACGTCGGTCATTGGCTCTTGGGATGTAGGCGAGGGCCTTTGCTCACATACGACAACTGAGAAACACGTGAGCCGGTCGGGCGATGCCCTGACGGCTGAATCGACAGCGCCCGCTTATGTGGAATTTGCTGACTTCAGGGTCATTGTCTCTTCTGTTCTGCTGTTCGGCCCGCTGTTTGCGAGTATGTAACTCCCTAAACTAAACCAAGTTTTTCATTTATATCCTAATTTCTAGTTCACTTTGATTTCACTAATTTATTTACTTAAGTAGCACTAGGGGACTGATGACCATAGATGTTAAGTCCCATAGTGCTCAGAGCCATTTGAACCATTTGAATCTCTATTGTAGCCTCTCACGCGCCTCGATTTTCGCTACTACGAGTACTTGAGGTATGCACAGCATACCGCTCTTTTATTTGGGCGTCAGGGGCGCCGCAAGGGCCGCTACTGATTCTGGTAGTCCTGTACACAAATCCCACTGTTGTGGCGCCTTTGGCACCCCTACCAGTTTTGCGCCCCAAGCAGGACCTAGCGTCACTTGGCCCTAAACCGACGCTCTGACTTCCACAGATAGTTTGCACAACAAATCTTGTTGTCTCGTACACAAGCGAAATAATTACTGCATGTGTTTTATCTGTTACAGTATGATGAAGTCAGTTCGCTGCCACCTATCTTTCAACGTTCTAAACATTACTGAAATTTAGGACGACCTGAATGAATTTTACCAAGAGTATCTATAACATATTAATGTAGACTCTTTCCCGTCTATACATCACTTTCGATGCCCTACTTTGACTTCATAAGTTAGTGTGTGTTTACAAAATTTCAAAACAGCTGCCGAAAGCTGAGATACTGGCTGTTCCTCAATTTCTTGTCATACTGGCAAGTGCCTTATATATTGTAACTACTGGAATGGCTCATTGTAAAACTTTTCCATGTGAAGCTTCACTTTTCATAATTTTTGTGACGTAATTTTATTTTAATTTGGAAACTGGAAAAGAAGAGAATCTGCTCATTTGAGGTTTAGTTTTCCAGAATAATGATGAAAATTAAACATCTGATTAGATAAGGAATGAGGAGCTTTGATGCACAATCGATGACGAAGGGTATACATTGTAAATACTAATGAAACATGGTGGCAGAACACATGTTAAGACAGTAGGAGAAAACATAGATGTCCGTAGAGCGAGCCGTTGAAGTCAAAAGCTGTAGAGGAAGGCAGATATTGAAATATATGCATCACATAGCTAAAAACGTTTAGTGCAAATGGAGAGGCTGGCACAGAAGAGAACAGCGTCTATGTTGTTGCTGTTGTTGCAGTTGTGGTTTTCACTTGAAATATTGGTTTGATGGAATTCTTTAAGACAATATGACAAGTGCATTGCCTCTAGACAAGTAAAGCAACCTGCTGCTACCTTGACGTTGTTACTGTATTCAGACTTTAGTCTTTCTCAACTGTCCGTCTCCCCACCCTCTCCCTCAACGAACCACCAACCGTTGTCTAATCACGATTCCTTGATGCCTCAGGATGTATCCAATTAATCGATCGTTCTCTTGGTCAAGTTGGAATACAATGAACTTTTCCTTATAAGTCGATTCAGCACCTCCTCATTATCCGATCTATCATTCTAATCATTAGCACTCTCCTTGAGCACCGCATTTCAAGAGGTTTCCGTTTTCTGACTGAAGTTTCTGAGGTGTTTATAGCTCACTTTTCAATTCTGCTTAAGGTTACACCTCAGGGAAATGCCTTCTGAAAAGTCTTCCCAACATATAAATCTATATTGCATGTAAATTAGTTTCTCAGGTTCAGAAAAGGTATTCTTGCTTTTGCACCTTGCTCTTTCTGCCCTCTCTGCTTCACCCATTTTGCTATCTACGTTACAAAACTCAGCTACTACCTTTATTGTTCTGTTTCCTAATCTAATACCCTCAGCATCATCTGTTTTAATTCAGCTACATTTCGTTATCCTTGTTCCACTTTCGTTGATATTTATCATGTAACCTCTTTTCGTGAAACTCTCCATACCGTTCGACCGCTCCTCTAATACTTCTACCGTTAGACAATTGCAATGTCATCAGCCAAACTCACAGTTTTTGTTGTTTATCTCTGAACTTTAATTTCCCTTACAAATTTCTCCTTGGTATCCTTGACTGATTGCTCAATACACAGATTGGATAACACTGGGAATAGACTAAAACAGTATCTTACTGCCTTCTCAAGAACTGCTATGCTATCCTTCATGACCTTCAAACATAGTGTTGTTTTTATACATGTTGGAAATACCATTTCGCTCCCTGTATTTTATCCTTGCTGCCTTCATAATTTCAGTGTGCATTCTAGTCAACACTGTTAAATGCTTTCTCAAAGCCGATGAATGCCAGAAACGTAACTTTGCCATTCTTCAACCTAGTTTCTAAGATAGTTCAAGTATTACCACATGTTTTCCTGCACTACTATGGGATCCATACTGATCTTCCCAGAACCCCTTTTCCTCTAATTTCTTTCTTCGATCCTTCTGTAAATAATGTGTGTCAGTGTACCACAACCATGACTTATTAGACAGACAGTTCGATAATAGTCTCATCTGTTGGCAGCTGCCATCTTTGGCATTGGAGTTATTCCGTTCTTGAGGTGTGAGGGTATTTTTACTGTACGGTATAGCTGGCATACGCGCTGGAATAGCTTTCTCATGGAAGGTTTTCCTTAATATCTCAATAATTTTGAGGCAGTGCCGTCTACCTCAAATACCTTGATTCAGCTTACGAAAGTCAGTGTTCTGTCAATTGAATTCAATAACTCATGTGTTATCCGAGCGCTTTGAAATGAAATGCTCGTAAAGAATTGATGGTCGGGACACCCCATCTGGGGTAGTTCTGCCGCCGAGTTGAGAGTCTTTTTAGGTGACGTCTTATTGAGCGATTTCCATATCGATAATGAACAAATGATGATGAGGAAAACACAATAATTCTCCGATGAGCGGAGAAAATCTCCGACGCAGCTAGGAATCGAACGAGGCGGACATCCAAAGGTTTTGTTCCATACAATGTTGGGAGAACTGCAGGATGTCTGCAGTTTGCCGCCACGATGTTTCGGCGCAGAGTCTTCTGGCCATCTTCAGATGAATATTGTTAGGAAATGCACTCAGCCGACGTATTTAAGACCCCGCCTGCACTTGCATGGTGTGTCGAATTGGCGTTGCGCGTGCGCTGTTTGCCTGAAGGTCTGTGAGCTGCGTCGTGCGTCCTCCGTGTTGAAAGCTGGTTTCATCGATATCAGATCGATTGTCTTCGCTTGGTAAACGACGCCGGTTACGCAGAGCACAAAGTGTTCCTATGACGGTGGCCTCATCCTCTTGTCTGTCTTGTCGTTTGTACGTCTGTAGCTCTCTGTACATGCTGGGACGAATATCCATTGTTCTGGAACACAATTTGCAGGTGGTCCAATGCCGTTTTCAGATTACCGGCATCCGAGATAGTTTGAGTTTGATATGTTAAGGTCTTTAGAACTCCCATCGTTCGTGCCGTAAGGTGCCAACTAGTAACTTGCAGATGAGTGAGCTTTCAAAACAATGAATGCCCAACGCTCTTCCGTTGCACCAAGACGTATAAAAACGGCAAGCAACCATCTTCCTCCATTAACGGAGTTCAGATGTTGCAGAAACCATGAGGGCAAACTGTAACAGTGTCATCAACATACTGCCACAATACAATGGTTACAAAGTAGGTGACGCGAGTACTGGCTCCTCAAAATCGTCCATGAAAAGATTGGCCACGAGTGAGACAAAGGACTCTCCGTGGCGACATCTCAGATTGTTCAGAAAACTGATTGTTAAATAAAAAAGGACGTCGAGAAGTTAGTGTGCTCGAACAAAGATGTAATGTCAGCCCCCAAACTTATTGCCGAAGAGATGCAGTGAGTCCACCGGTGACACATTTGTGAAAAGGGTAACGACGTCGAAACTGGTAAACAAGTCGTTGCTTTCCAGATTAAGTGACTCACGTCTGCTGATAAAATCACTAGAATTTCTTATATTGTGCGGACACTTGCCTACTATGGGTTTCAAATGTTCAAATGTGTGTGCATTCCTAAGGGATCAAACTGTTTAGGTCATCATTCCCTAGACTTACACACTACTTAAACTAACTATAACTTCCCAGCGTGTCCATATGGGCACAATTATTGACTAGTTTTGTTTTTACTTCATTGTTGGCTTACAATTATTTTTAGTGTTGGCCGTCACATATTGTTTTCAGGGAGGGTTTCAATTTTACGTACATTGTATTAACACTTCATTGTTACCATTTACACTGTGATTGTGACAGCCTGTATTTCAGGGAGTTCTTTGACGTCCGCAATGGAGCATGTTGATGTAAAGTAAGTAATGTTTCGTAAAGAACTTCTTCATTCTGGCATGTGAAACTGTTTGCAGTATATCTAAATATGTTTATAGAGATTTTCATTTGAGAAAAGTGGTTATCCATCGATTCACTTTCTATTTATGAAGTGATTATTTCAGCCGTGTCCATATGGACACGCTGGGCACTTGCAGGGTCACAAATGATTTCGTTTCTTTCTCTCTTTTCCTATCATAACAGAGGTCTGGCAGAATCTTTAGAGCCTGGTCTGACTGTGCAGGATGTTTTAGACATCCTGTTTGAGGATTCAAACGCTCATCAGGCTGATGGAATTTACATCACGCCCCCTGATCCAGCAGTCCTCATGGATGAGGATTCGGGTGATGAGGATGAAGGAGGAATAGCAGATAATCTCAATCCTAGACAACTCCAGGCTTAAGCTGAAATAAGATTAACAGACACAGACACACAAAAACAGATTTCAGAAATATAGATTACAGGAACAGAAATATGCAAAAAACCTGGGTTCATGGTGCACTAATTTCAAATTGGAAGTCTTTTCCTGATCCATGTATGTTGATAAGTCTGCAGTCGAAATTATCGAATTATTCTTTGATGACGATCTGATACAATTCCTGGTTGATGAGTCAAACAACTACGCACTTTTGAAGAACTTACCAAATCCTAATATAACTTGTGAAGAAATGAGATGTTTTCTGGGGATCCTCATTCTAAGTAGTTATAACTCTCTCCCTAATAAGAGGTTATACTGTGATTCCAACTTAGACACACAAAACGAGTTTGTATGCAATACCATGAGGAGATATCGTTTTGAACAAATTCTTAGATTTCAGCACTGTAACGACAATAACAAATTTGATGAAAAGGACAAGTTGTGGAAAATTAGACCCTTTATTGAAATAGTAAGAGACAAATGTAATAAGCTGTTTGTTCCCCAGCAACATCTGTCTTACGATGAATCAATAATAAAATATTATGGGAGACACTCTTGCAAGCAATTTATCAGGGGGAAACAGATACGATTTGGATATAAAGCATGGTGTTTATCAACTACTTCTGGATATCTGGTAAATCTTTCCTTTTATCAAGGAAAATCACCCAATCCAAATACAGTATATGAAGCACAGTTTGGTAGGGCTACTGCCCCACTCGTTCAGATGATAGATGATTTGATACTGGATGTAAAGCTACTGCCATTCCAATTTTTCTTTGACAACCTATTTACAGGTTTTTCTGTTCTGTCATACCTGAGAGAAAAGGGCTGTGGAGCAACAGGCACTATCAGAGAAAACAGAATTCCCAAATGTTACCCAATTTCCTCAAAGAAAGCGCTACCTAAAAAGGAAAGAGGTTTTTTTGAATCCTCACTTTGCAATGATGATGGTGTTAGAGTCACAAAATGGGTGGACAATTAGGTGGTTACTGTAGCTTCTACCTGTGAAGGAGTTGAACCTGTATCATTTGTTAAAAGATGTTCCGCAAAGGAGAAGAAGACAGTTCAAGTACAACGTCCTCAAATTATCACAGCCTATAATAAACACATGGGAGGAGTGGACAGGATGGATGAAAACATTGCCATGTGCAGAATAAACATTCGAAACAAGAAGTGGTACTGGACTTTACTTTCTTGGCTGATTGACGTATCTGTACATAATGCTTGGTAGCTGAAGAAAAGAACGGGGGATAGGACTACTCAACCTGAATCCAGAAGAGAAACTGTACAAGTTTACCTAAAAAGATATATGAATCCCGTAAAAGGAGCAGGAAGGCCGTCTATCAGTCCTGTGCGTGGATACAAATCGCGTGTTCCAAGTGATATCAGATATGATGGTATAAAGCACTATATCAAGAAAACTGAGAAGAAGAGAAGATGTGTAGGTTTGTACTGCAAACAGAAATCATCAGCTGTTCGCTCAAAATGAGGGAAATGTGATGCAGGACTGTGTCTAGAATGCTTTGAAGTGTGCCATGAAAGTCAGTAGAACAAATGATTGTGAATTATTTTGTGTATGGTGTTAAAAATTGGTTTCTAAGAATTATTTTGTTCAAATTTTGTCTTACTTGTATTAAAAATCTGATTAATAAAACATATCTTCAAATGTATTTCAATATCATAGAAAATATTTCAAATCTGCATCTGAGTGCCCAGCGTGTCCATATGGACACGTTATGGTACAGACAAACTAAGACAGAGAAGAGTCAAATAATAGCTTATATGCACTACTTAGATGCACAAGAAGTCAAAAAATTGAAAATAAATTTAAATATCCAATTTTGAAAAATTCGGGCAGTTATGGGTTAAACTAACTTATGCTAAGAGCATGCCCGAGGGAGGACTGGAACCTTCGGTGGGAGGGGTAGTGTGGGTTTCAATAAAGATGCTAAGTATTTGGCCAAATCAAAGATGGTTGCTCCAATATTGCTTACTGTAGGACGTAAAGGCAAATTTTTGTGGACCTTGAAGCTACATCTACAATGTATCAGTGGAAATACGACTGCCTGAACCATTGAGACCATTTTTTCCAATTATTGCAGCATGGAATTCTGTTATAGAAAAATCTTCGTGCTCTGCGTAGTCGGCGTCGTTTTCCATGCGACGACAATCGATCTGATATCGATGAAGCCAGCTTTCAACACGGAGGGCGCGCGACCCGGCTCACAGACTTGCAGATAAGCAGCGCATGCGCAACACCAACTCGACGCACTACGCATGTGACGGTGGGGTCTTTTATACGTCAGATCAGTGCCTTTCCTGTCAGTATTCACCTGAAGATGGCCAGAAGAGTCTGCCCCAAAATATCGTGGGAGCAAGTTGCTGACATCCGGCAGCTCACCCCAAATCTTAAGGAACAACCTCTTTGAAACCACACTCCAAGAATTTTGTTTATCTACCACTACACTACAGCTGCTGTCAGTATTAAGCGTTGCAACAACAATTCTTAACCAAAGTCATTTAGTTCCACCAGCAATTTACTATCAGACAAACGAATAATACACAGTGTAAATAATTTATTTACCAAACACATATAGGTGGCAGTGGAGTCTTGGGGGTGTTGATGCAGTTAATACACAGTTTTGAAACTTTTCCCTATCAGAGATTAGGTAAGAGTTAAAATGAAACGACAAACAGTTGCTGTTTAATACACAGTTTTGAAACTTTTTCCATCAGAGATTAAGTAAGAGTTATAATGAAACGACAAACAATTGCTGTTGAATCGTGTCCACCGCATGAGATTTTCGGTTAGCAGTACACATATCACAGAAGAAAATAATTACAACGGCTACTGAAAAGTTGGGCCACCCAAATACTTTCCCCTAATCTTACTTTATGGTGTTTATGCTGCAGTCAGTGAATATGAAAAGAAATTGTAATTATAATTTGGCTTCTTCTCCTAGTTACAGAAGCGGTAATAAAGTTCATTGGCCTAATCATATGGTTAACTAGGCAGCTGCCTTCTCCATGTCTTTTCAAAAGCAAGCAGTAGACACACAAGATACTCCTCAGCTGACACTGGATAGATATATTAAGGCATTCTAAAATATATTTGTCAACTCTATGATCTTAGACTTACTTCCTGAAGTGGCAAAGAATGGTCCTGCTATACTGTAATTTTGTTTCATTATTCTGAATGTTTATCGCGTAAGGGTTGAACTATAGTTTAAAATTTATATTTTTGAGCGCATGAAGCTTGTTCGAAGATCAAACTGCAATTACACCCATCTTTAACATTGAAAGTTGTCAGTCTTGGCCATTACTGTGCAAAGAGAGAGCTCAGTGGTAAAGTTTTCATCTTTCGACGGGAGGAGTACGTTATCTGTCGGTTCAGATCTCGCTGGAAACAAGACTTATTTTTATGTGGCAGTCTTACACTCAGGCAGATCGATGATCGATAAAGAAATTTTTAGGAAAGCTTTAACTCATAATTTCTTTGTTACCTTGATTCATTATCCTGTTATTCAAAACATGAAAGAAATTACATGTCTTTACAGTTGTTATTGCTGGGGTTCTGCTTCTGAAGAGATAATTTTTCAGTTTTTTGTATAGAAACAACTGTAGTGACGTAATTGCGGCACTGAATTACTTTTTAACCAGATTTCGTTGTATGTCTGCCCACAGTGCCGCCTTTCTATACTGTCAGTATGGCCATGGCCTGAACATAGTCACAGACGGTTGGTGTTTGTGGCAAAGGTGCGTAATATCTTGCTGTTTCGTGACTATTTGGGTACGTTTGTGTTATGGGTACTTTAATTTATTATAGGAGACCTACGTTGTAAGATTACCGTGGTCAGCTACAATTATATATATTAGTACAGTGTATACATTATATCGATTTCTCGTTAGTGTATTGAAAACATCAGATAAAAATATGAAATACGTTAATCACCAACAATGCTGTGCTCCAGAAGCATATTCTCAGAAATTTCTTTCTGAAATTAATACCTATGATTGATTCTAGCAGACTTCTCTTGGCCAGGAATGCCCTTTTTGACTGTGCCAGTCTGGTTTGATGTCTCCTTGCTCTTCCTGTCATTGGTTATTTTGCCGCCTAGATAGAAGAATTCTTTAACTTTATCTACTTCGTAACCAAGTTTCTCGCTGTTCACATTTCTGCTACTTCTCATTACTTTCGTTTTCCTACGATTTACTCTCTGTCCATATTCTGTACTCATTTGGTTGTTCATTCCATTCAGCGTATTTTGCAATTCTTCTTCGCTTTCATTGAGGATAGCAATGTCATTAGCGCTCCTATCATTGATACCCTTTCATCTCAAATTTTAATTCCACTCGCTAACCTTTCTTTATTTCCATCATTGATTCTTCCAGGTACAGATTTTATAGTCGGGGGAAAGACTACATCCCTGTCTTGCACCCTTCTTAATCAAAGCTCTTTCTTCTTGTCGTCCCCTCTTATTATTCTCTTTCGGCTCTTGTACATGTTGCATATTACCCGTCTCTCCATACAGTATACAACTATTTTTCTCAGAATTTCGAACATCTTGCACCAAATTATGTTGTAGAACATTTTTTCCAGGTCGACAAATCCAATGAACGTGTCTTCATTTTTCTAGTCTTTCATTATCAGCTGCAACGTCAGAATGCCTCTCGGGTGCCTTTACCATTGATCGTCATCCATCTCATCCTCAGTTTTCTTTTCCATTCTACTGTATGTTATTCTTGTCAGAATCTTGGGTGCATGAGCTGTCAAGCTGATTATGCGATAATTCTCGTACTTGTCACCTCTTGCAGTCTTCGGAATTGTGGGGATTTTTTTTCCCGAAATTCAGATGGTATATCGCCATACTCATACATTATACACACCGACGTCAATAGTCGCCTTGTTGCCATTTCCCTAAATAATTTTAGAAATTCTGATGGAATGCTATCCATCCCTTTTGCCGTATTTGACCTCAAGTCCTCCAAAGCCCTTCTGAATTCTGATTCTAAAATTGGATTCCCTCTCTCTTCTAAATCAACTCCCGTTTCTTCTTCTATCACATCAGATAATTCTTCCCCCTCATAGAGGCCTTCAATGTACTCTTTCCACCTATCTCCTCTCTCCGCTGCATTTGCCAGTGGAATTACCGTTGCACTCTTAATGCTATCACACTTGCTTTCAATGTCAAAGAAGGTTGTTATGACTTTCCTATATGTTGAGTCAGTTCTTTCGACAATCATTTCTTTTTCGATTTCTTCACATTTTTCATGCAGTCATTTCATCTTCGCTGCACTGCACTTCCTATTTATTTATTTCCTCAGTGACTTGTATTTCTGTAGTCCTGAATTTCACCGAATATTTTTGTACTTCCTTTACCCATGGTTTCCTCGCAGTTACCTTCTTTGTGCCTATGTTTTTCTTTCCAACTTCTGTGACTGCCCTTTTTAGAGATGTCCTTTTCAACCGTACTGCCCACTGAGCTATTCCTTATTACTGTATCTATAGCTTTATTGAACTTCAAGCGCGTCTCGTCTTCCGTATCTCACTTCTTTGCGTATTGATTCTTCCTAACTTATCTCTTGAACATCGGCCTACTCTTCATCACTATCAAATTGTGGTCTGAGTCTATATCTGCTCTTGGCTACACGTTATAAACAAGTATCTGATTTCGTAATCTTTGTCTAACCATGATGTAGTCTAACTGAAATCTGCTCGTATCATCCAGACTTTTCCAAGTATACCATCTCCTCTTGTGATTCTTGAGCAGAGTATCTGCCATTAGTAGGTGAAATTTATAACGGAACTCAGTTAGCCTTTCCCCTCTCTCATTCTTTGTCCCAAGACCATATTCTCCTGTAACCTTTTCTACTACTCCTTCCCTTACAACTGCATTTCCATCTCCCTTTATGTAATATATTACCTTTCAATATCCTCTTATAATTCCTCTATCTCTTCATATTCAGTTTGCAACGTCGGGATGTATGCCTGAACTATAGTTGTCACTGTTGGTTTGGTGTAGATTCTGAAAAGAACAATCCTATCACTGAACTGTTCACTGTAACACACTCTTTGCACTACCTTTCTATTCATAACCAATCCTACTCCCGTTATACCACTTTCTGCTGCTGTTGATATTACCCTATATTCATCCGACCAAAAATGTTTGTCTACTTTCCATTTCACTTCACTGATCCCTACTATATCTGGATCGAGCCTTGCATTTACCTTTTAAGATTTTCTAGCTTTCCTATCTCATTCGAGTTTCTGACATTCCACGCTCCGACACGCAGAACGTTATCCTTTCGTTGATTATTTAATCTTTTTCTCACGGTCACCTCCCTCTTGTTAGTCCCCTCTCGGAGATCCGAATGGGGAGGTGGGGGTGGGGGGGGGTGGGGGGGGGAGCTATTCCTTAAACTCTTGCCGAGGGAGAGATCATCATGACAGTTATAGGCCGCATATTGTGTGGATACACGTTATGTGTCTTTAAGGCAGCGGTTTCCTTTGCTTTGTGCATCCTCATGCCGTTGATCATTGCTGATTCTTCTGCAAGGTCAAGGAGAGTGCCCTGAACCTCTGTCTGCTCCTCCCCCTCTTTAACAAGGCCGTTGGCAGATTGAGGCTGACTTCTTATGTTGGAAGTCTTCGGCCACCAATACTGATTATTAATCAAAGTTTAGGCGGTGGCGTGTTTCGAACACGGGATGGGGGATGTTTTGATTGATAATCAAAGACGCTACACATAGACCACATACGTAATGCAACTGATTGGTTGGGTAGTACAATAATTTGGTAACTAGGTTAAGATTCGGATCTACTCTCACTGCGAGGTATATATATTTTCGTGGCAATCCGGAAGTGCTTCTTGGGTATGACAAAGGACTTCATGTAGACACATGTCGTCTCTGGAGCAAAAGTGCATAGTAGCTTGCTAATGTGTGATATTTTGGGCTGGCTCGTGTTACTGACAGTGTTTGTTTTATTACATCAGACTTTCGTCGAAACGGCATCCTAGTAAATTTTAATTCATTTTAATTAGAACACAGCATTTTTTTACAGTCGTGGTTCATTTAATATAACAGAAAAAACATAATCCGCGTGCCTGGAAATGGAAGTTCGAGGGATGTGTTGTCGAACGAATTACCGATTTTTAAGTTTTCGTTTCGACCAAGCTTTCATCACTAAAGGCTGTGAGGAGTCGCCACAATCAGCAGGCGAGTCGACTTTCCACGTTAAATTGTAGGTCCCCTTTCCCCAGCTGGATAACTGAGGTGGGTTAGGGGACCGCAATTCGCCAAATTGGCGTCCTTTAGAAAGACTGTCAACAGGGCATTGAGCCACTCGAAAGTATTATCATTATCTACAAACATGAGTACGTTTCCATGAGACCATCGAATGGCCTGCGTTACTCGCACTTGTCCAGCTTTTTTAGGGTTACATACATCAATCCTCTACACATAATATGCTGCATGAGAACAGGTCCAGTGACATGTACACCTCGTGATCAAAGGTATCCGGACACCCCCAAAAACATACGTTTTTCATCTTAGGTGCATTATACTGCCACCTACTGCCAGGTACTCCATATCAGTGACATCAGTAGACATTACACATCGTGAGAGAGGAGAATCTGGCGCTCCGCGGAACTCGAGGATTTGGAACGTGGTCAGATGATTGGGTTTCACTTGTGTCATACGTCTGTACACGAGTTTTCCACACTGCTAAACATGTCCACTGTTTCCGATGTGATAGTGAAATGGAGACTTGAAGGGACACGGACAGCACAAAAGCGTACGGGGCGACCTCGTCTGTTGAGTGACATAAACCGCCGACAGTTGAAGAGGGTCGTAATGTGTAATAGGCAGACATCTATCCAGACCATCACACAGGAATTCCAAACTGCATCAGGATCCACTGCAAGTACTATGGCAGTTAGTCGGGAGGTGAGAGAACCTGGATTCCACGGTCGAGCGGCTGCCCATAAGCTACACATCACGCCGTAAATGCCAAACCACACCTCGCTTGACGGCCGATGTGGCCGTGCGGTTCTAGGCGCTTCAGTCTGGAACCGCGTGACCACTACGGTCGCAGATTCGAATCCTGCCACGGGCATAGATGTGTGTGCTATCCTTAGGTTAGTTAGGTTTAAGTAGTTCTAAGTTCTAGGGGACTGATGACACAGATGTTAAGTCCCATAGTGCTCAGAGCCATTTGAACCATTTTTTAACACCTCGCTTGGTTCAAGGATCGTAAACATTGGACGATTGAACAGTGGAAAAATGTTGTGTGGAGTGACGAATAACGGTACACAACGTGGCGATCCGATGGCAGTGTGTGGGTAAGGCGAATGCCCGGTGAACCTCATCTGCCAGAGAGTGAAATTCGGTAGCGGTGGTGTTATGGTGTGGTCGTGTTTTTCATGGAGATGACTTGAACTCTTGTTTTTTTGCGTGGCACTATCACAACACAGGCCTGCGTCGATGTTTTAAGCACCTTGTTGCTTCCTAACGTTGGAGACAAATTCGGGATGGTAATTGCATCTTTCAACACGATCGAGCACATGTTCATATGGCATGTCCTGTGACGGAGTGGTTACACGACAATAACATCCCTGTAATGGACTGGCCTGCACAGAGTCCTGACCTGAATCCTATACAACACCTTTGTGATATTTCGCAACGCCGACTCGTGCCAAGCCTTACCGACCGACATCGATAGCTCTCGTCAATGCCGCACTCGGTGAAAAATGGGCTGCCATTCCCCAAGAAACCTTCCGGCACGTGACTGAACGTATGCCTGCGAGAGTGGAAGCTGTCATCAAAGCTAAGGTTGGGTCAACACCATACTGAATTCCAGCATTACCGATGGAGGGCGCCACGAACTTGTAAGTCATTTTCAGCCAGGTGTCCGTATGCTTTGATGACATGTGTATGTCCATTACACAGATGTCACCTGTCTCGATACCGATCCTATTAAGGACGTGGAGCGGGTTGCGTAAATCGTGTTGGTAGGAGCAACTGAATCACCCGGTATAGCCGGCCGCGGTGGTCTAGCGGTTCTGGCGCTGCAGTCCGGAACCGCGGGACTGCTACGGTCGCAGGTTCGAATCCTGCCTCGGGCATGGGTGTGTGTGATGTACTTAGGTTGGTTAGGTTTAATTAGTTCTAAGTTCTAGGGGACTTATGACCTAAGATGTTGAGTCCCATAGTGCTCAGAGCCATTTGAACCATTTTTTCACCCGGTATTCTTCATTTAAAAATAGTCACTGTTTTTAACTGGCTGCTATAGATATCGAAAATTACTTGCATGCGTCAGAAATTTCGACACATTTCCGTTGTAGCTTAGCGAAAACCACACCTCGTCGTATGTATCGTTAATATTTTTGAGATGGATTGCTTATTTGTCTCATTTCGTATACCTTGTGGAAAGTACTTGCTTATTTACTCATGCTGGCATGTCAGGTGTTGCTTTTTCTGAGTAAAGTTCTCAACGGTGCACGCCCATCTGGCAACGTCACCCACAGCAGTTCTTTGGGCAGTTCTGTCACCCTCACACTGACTACACTGACCAGCGACGAGTAATGCTACACTTTTTTTGAATATTTTATGTTGTGCTGTTTCGAACGACCCAGTTGATTTTCCCGCTTCCATAGTGACATATTGAGTGGAGTTTCGCGCTGGAGCTACATGATCGTCGTGAGACACCCTGCAGATGAGCTGATAGCAGTAACTGCCTTCCTGCTGCAGCAGGATGCACCAACAACATCTAGAGGCCAACGTCGACACCTCTTTGGGAGCGGTGGACAAGTCTGCAGCACATCACGAGGGACTGGACTGATGGGATGCCAAAGGTGTCTGGAACGGCTGATCGGGGCTGGAGGTGTTGAAGTGGAACCAGTAACACCCTCCAGGAATCAACGTCGTCGCCTCTTTGGAAGGTGTGGAAGAGCCTATGGCCTGTGACTAGATGTCTGGAGCAGCTACCTGGGTCTGAAGGTTTCGAAGTAGTCGGCCGCCAGAAGTAGAACCAGCAACATCTTCCAGAGATCACTGCCATCACTACTGTGTAAGCTGTGGAGAGACCTGTAGCATGACCCCAGGGTCTGGATTGGTATGGCCACCAAGGTGTCGACAGCAGCTTACTTTGTCTGAAGGGAGTGAAGTAGTTAGCGTCAGGGAGTGGAACCAGTAACATCTTCCTGAAGCCAGTGCTATCGCCACGTAGGAAGCAATGGGTAAGGCTGCAGCATGTCTTCAGGGGCTGGATTTGCGTGTCGGCCGAGGTGTCCAGAATGGCTAACTGGACCTGAAGGTGTTTAAGTAGTTAGCGGCAGGAAATGAGAACAGCAATATCTTCCAGAGGCTAGTGATGTCGCCGCAGCAGAAGCGTCAGACGAGATCGCCGCGTGTCGCCAGGTGACAGATCGGTCGGGTGACTATATTTGTCCACAATGGCGGGCTGAGTCTGAAGGTGAAAACTTTTGTGCAGATCCGAGAGCGAAGGCCTGGGGAAACTGATGTCCTGCGGAACTATTAGCTCGACGTCACTAAGGTACATACGCGTGTGGCTGCTGTGTGGACCCAAGCGCCTGGTTGAGTGTCTGGTGTCCTTTCCTGGGCAGACAGACAACGATCCCAGTGGAGGCGGAGAAATGGTTTCTGACAGTCACTATCATCACTTCCTGAGTGCTTCCGGAAGCTGATGCTTCTATGGTGGTGGTTTTATGGTTGATACAGTGCACTGCGTTATACACAAACGTCGTTTGAGTGTGTTTGATAACCACAAATACTGCATGGATAGTTCGTGGTTTTCGTGTGACAGGTTGTTGCTGTTAAATGATTGTACAAGAGTGGCCAAGTGTGTACTGTAATCGAGAGCAGTTCTACTACTTAACTACCCGCTGTGTATGTGATTAATTGTATTAATACCAAATTGCTCTTTTAAACTCCATTGTGGGCGCTAATGCTGAGAGTTCACCTTGCTAGATTCTTGTTCCACGTTCCATGTGGATAATCTATAGATTGTGTTACTGTAAAATAATTTATAAATATATATCAACAGGTAGCTTCGTATACAGGTATGTGCAGGCTGATATGGTAATTACACTATCGGTGAAAGTTTTCGACCACTCATGACAAAAACTATATACTCTATATCAGTGCACCCGACACTTCTTACTAAATACAACAATAAAATAAATATTTTCTGTCTGTATCCTTAAGTACAGTAGAATATGGTTTACACTTTAGCCTCTTCAAAGCATCCACGCTTTTCTCTCAGAACAGCTGCACAAACTTTTGACCTTCTGGAGATAAGATTTTGCAGTGTTTTCACAGATATGCAGTCCAACACGTCTGTAAATTAGTCCATAGTTCTTCATCATTAGATGACTTCAGTTTTCTGACCTTCCTTCCAAGTTAATCTCGTGAGAGTTAAATGGGGTTCCATTCAGTTGACTGACTTGCCCAAATCATATTTTCAGTTACCAAGTGTTTCTTTTTGTGTTGAGATACCCTCGACGTCATTACCTTAGGAACTTCATTGGGATAATTGTTCTGTCATTCATGGCAGCAGCATGAAAGTGGGGGAAGTGGCAGTGGCACACAATGTACCATCGCCCACAGACCATAACACGGCTTGCGGAGTATAAATGTATATCTACAAGAAAATGTGGTAAGTCCAAGGATAAGAAATTAAACAGCAGAACAGAATTTGAAAAGTGCAGCAAGCTTTCTATAACATGCGATATCATGGCAAACCTTACGCACTCTTGTAAAACCTTGCTGTTAGGCGAAAGTAATTTACATACAGTGAGGCTCATTAGTAAGTATAGTTTCACTTTTATCTTGAGGTGCTTCTGACTTTATGCTTTTTTGTATTATTCTAGTTGATGTTTGAGCTGTGTATCAGCCCCTATTGACAGAGGTCCGTCTATCGTGTTGCTGACCTTCTAACATAGCAACAAGTACTGTGTCGTCCTGCCAGAGGGCGCAACTTGCACCACCTGTCGATTTTGTGAGTGCTGTGTTCGCAGTGTTGCTCTCAGTCAGTCTTTCTTCTCAAGTGCTTTGGAGTCTTCATGCTGAGCACCGGTTCTGGGCTACGCTGTTCACACTAGACTTTTGCAGGAGGCACGCCCACTTTATTGCATCTTGAGGATATATACTGTAGTCCGAAATATCGGGATATTGACAGACCGGTGCCAGCTGCATCTAAAGCCGTCGGCACACGGATCGTGCTGTCGAACGTTAACGTTGAGCGTGGCAAGTTCAACGTGCTGCTGAACGCTCAGGAACGATGCGACTTGTGCACGCGGTACGTGGGCCCCAACGTGGTATAGACGGTCGCAACGCACTCAAGCGTCAGTTGAGGGATGTTTCCAGTTCGTAAATCACACTGTTTACTCAATGGGCGCGCGTAAAATTCCCACGTTAGCTCTATTAAAACACACATTTCCTCCATCCTCCACGAAAAGGAAAGTACCATGTCCAGTCAATAAGGACATAAGCTTATAAAAGTTGCATTACAATAAGTGCGGTACAAATTTGGAACACTTCTCCGCATAAGATAAACACTACTTCATCTTTCCCACATTTTAGTAAAACCGTAAGATCAGTGTTACTAGATCACTGTTCCTACATAGTAGCAGAATCTCTGCAACGTGTGAATTACGAAGCATAAAAGAAAAAGGAGCAAAATATCTTTATACACGTTGCGCAAGCTGTCCAGTAGATTAAATCAATCGAACAAAGACACCCCTCAAAAAAAGGTGAACTTATATTTACATAACATCAAATATTAAAACATCTACTTATATTAAACTAATAATAAAGTATCAGAACCTAATAAAAACGCGAATGTTAGGTAAAAAAATTTGGGTGTGTTAAGATGAGAACCACAGCCCCAACGAATGCTCATCACTGGACAGAGACGCTACTCATTACGCTTTTTTTTTTAAATCTAATTTTGTTCACTTTTGTTCGTTGCATCTGCTCGGGGCGGATGTCGTAAGACATCCGTTTAAGTTCTTTGTTGATCCATTAACTCAGTTTTTTTTTTATTACTGAGGGTAGCTAAACCCTCTGACCGAACACGCTGAGCTACCGTGCCGGCAATATAACTGTATCATTAGCTGCCGATGTATATGGTTCAAATGGCTTTGAGCACTATGCGAATTAACTTCTGAGGTCATCAGTCACCTACAACTTAGAACTAATTAAACCTAACTAACCTAAGGACATCACACACATCCATGCCCGAGGCAGGATTCGAACCTGCGACCGTAGCGGCCGCTCGGTTCCAGACTGTAGCGCCTAGAACCACACGGCCACTCCGGCCGGCCTAAACCAACATTATCCTTCTCTTGTTTAAAAATATTGTGTTACTACTTGCTAAAAACGTTAATCGTAGATAATTATGTTGTTAATTGAAATTTAATTAAACAAATTGTACGAAGAACAATGCGTTTTGGGTGGATCTTCAGTGTGTCGCTGCCTTCAGATAGCGTACTCTCATAATACTCTCGTTACAATAATTCTTTTGCCATGAATATGATGTTTCTCATTATTTTATTGGAACGAATGACACAACTAACAACGGGTTTTCCAGTGATTCTCAATTTTCTGGTGCTCAGAAACGGCATATATACATATAGGCTTGAAATGAATGCCAATATGGCGCCTCACAACTCTGTACTGAAGGGAGACGGCGTGCGTGTGACGTAGGTGGCGTTGTGCCATCTCATTGGTCAACGCTCAGACGCAGGCTCAGAATATCTGACATGCCAGATATTGCTCTGCACGTTCTGAAAGAGTCCCGAACGCGCTGTTCCACGCTATGACGTCAGAAACTGGGCACGCTCAACGCTCAACGTTAGGATGCACGGTCCGTGTGCCGACGGCTTAAGGAACTAGCTAAGGGCGATTTCGTCCGCAGTACCACCAGTGGACCGGTGGAGACAATTAATTTCCTGAAATGCCACAACACTCGCTTTTGTACTATTTAGTGTCCCACAGCCAGTAACCGGTGCGTTGGCAAAACACAAGCCTTGACTGAATTCCTTTAAACTGCCAAATCTTTTTTTGGTTGTTTCGAGTTAGAAAAGTGGGGCCTGTCTCTAGTTGTGTTCTTAATTCAATTTCAGAAGCTGTAAATAACTTCCATTGTGTTTGGTATCTGATTACCCATCCCAGGCTACGTGTTATGTTGTGTTCCGGTTTCTGCGCCGACTATTGACTATTCTATGGGTTTTAAAAGTGAAGCATTTACTGAATACTTACATATTTTCATAATTATTTATTCACAGTTCTAAACCTCCTTCGTTTTTCGTGTTCTGTGTGTGATCCCAGAAAGTGTGTTTTCACAATTTTATTGTGTAATTTTTAATCATTCTTACACCGACCGGAGTGGCCGAGCGGTTCTAGGCGTTTCAGTCTGGCACCGCGCGACCGCTACTGTCGCAGGTTCGAATCCTGCCTCGGCCATGTATGTGTGTTTTGTGCTTAGGTTAGTTAGGTTTAAATAGTTCTAAGGTCTAGGGGCCTGATGACCTCAGAAGTTAAGTTCCATAGTGCTCAGAGCCATTTGAACCATTTGAACGCCTAATGAGAACGTTGTCACTACGATGTATGGGCAATTCCTGCATGCAGTTTTCACCTGTGTCAGGCGATGTAAACATCCAGTCCTGGTGACAGACGCCGGCTCGTGATTGTAGATTGTCTTTACTGGAACGGTAAACATAAATTCTTTTGTATGACAGACAGGCGCGTGATTAAATCCTTGCATTTATTGTTAGCCGTCACAGCGATTAGATTGCTCCGTTCTGTTATTTTCGTACAGATTAGCTTCGTGAAATAAAATGTAAAAGGCTATAGTCGACCATGCCTAGTTGCATGTTGCCTATGTAGCGGTTCCAGGGGCACCAAACATTGAATTTTCAATAATTTATGTAATATTGATTGAACTGTAAAAATTTACAATGCGTCACAATCTACTCATTGAGAGCTGTAATCTTACGTCAAAGCTTTAACACAACAAATCAAATATTAAATTACCCCGAATAATTCATCCACGATTTCAAAATAGGTTAACTTAGTGACTTCCAACAAACTTGTCACATTATTTCAAATCGCTTCGAAATTTCTCCTCGCTGATATGCCCCCCCCCCTCTTCCGCCACAAAATAATGGAAGAGAAAACGTTTAACATTTACTACATTTTCTGTGTTCATCAAGTATAACTTCAGCATCCAGTGTTGAATTTGTTAATTTTCTAATACTAAATTAATTCACAGAATTTATAGTAGCAATTAGAATTAATATATACCAATGAATGTACTTGCAGAATCGTAATGTTGTAGTACCCAAAGCTCAGAAGGAATTTCATAACCACTGAGATTCGTGAAAAACTAGTTTTATTTAAACGGAGCGCAAGTACAATGGAGCTGGGTGGCGATGGGAGGGGACGGGGAGCTGTTTATTGTTCTGCAGAAGGACCCAAGTTTTTTGAACGGCCTTTACCGTACAACATTTATTTCGTAATCAGTTTCCGGTCGGAACCACCCATCCTAAGACTTTTTCTGTGGTAGCCATTTGTGTACATGTAATTCAGTGTGTGCTGATCTCTGTACAAGCTTATATAGAAATAAAAGATCACATTCATCACAAACTTAATCACATGCTATAGAGACAATTACAAAAAACAGAAGCTGAAGATGACTTGTTAAGAACTGAAAGTATTCACGTATTAAAAATTATCAATAAGAGGTGTCATCATCTGGTAACAGGGTTTAGCGAACCTGTGTATTTCCAAAACCTATGAAATTGCTTTTACATAAGATGATTCAATTGCCTTAATCGCAATAATACCTTACAGTTCAACTTATTACTAGTTTCGGTTGCTAAACATCTATCTTCACCTCTGTAGAAATAACAAGAAACAGAAATTGCCTTCTTTCGGTTGTCCCCATTGATTGAGAATTACATTCTGTAATTTATTCGTATTACAAAAAATATATTGAAAACATGGCACATTGATGATCTCTGAATGTTCTCGTTAATGCTATTTGCGTTCTAAAACCTTCGTAAGAACTCATAAATGTTCATATTGACCTAGTAGATATTTTCCATTTATTTACATAATTCCGAAATACAATATTAGACGATAGCAACCTAGTCTAGACTGTACGTAGGTACGGAGTTTGTAACGTGAGTGGTATGTTTTCGCCATTTGACAATTATTACTTAGAAATAATGCAATGGAATACGTTCTTGAAGTCATTTTAACCTATAGGTCTAGGCACTTTGGTGTTTTTGTTCCTTTTATAGATCTTTAGATGGTGGTGTAGCAACTGAAACCAACAATTGTAGAGCAAGTTATTCTTGTAACCAAGACAATGAAAATATTTTATATTGAAAATTATCGTTCCCATCAATGATGCACACAGTTTAGAGAGTTATTTCTCCAACGGGCATAATTTTGGTCTTAGTTAGTGAATTAACAGCACTGTAATCTGATTTCGAATGGACGTATCGAAGTTCACACATGTAGATATCATCTTGAAACATCTTTCTGGAGAAAAAGTTTAATTCTGAATATCACGTAGACTAGTCTGCGTAAGAACGGTACCTAGTACCTACACTAATTTAGCCCTCGACGGTAACAGTTCGCAGAGCCATACACACACGCACTGATACAGCAAAACAACGGTACTCTCGATGTACGCGACATGAGAGGTAATTGAGCGTGACGGAAGCCCAGATAAACGTGAAATATGTTATCTTCGTACAGTAGATGCACATGAACAGAACGGAAACATTGCCGAGATGGAATTCGAAGCTTGTATGTCAGTAACCGTTCTCGAGTCCCATTTGGCACTGGCTATACTGCAATCACTGCCGTTAAATCTGGCAGTAATTGGATTCCATTCATCGCCACCGTGACATTAAATTCAGCCTCATCGCATTTATACATGCGAAATAACTCGTTAAAGCTTTACCTAAGCCTAATATGCTGATGCAGTATTAAATGGACAATCGTTTCAGGAATACAATTACGCCCACGTGCATGACCGCTCCGTAGCTGTTAGGATCCGCTGTACGTTCATCGCTTAAGATGTAATATGCCAAGTGCAGTTTATGGCCATGAGAGGTCTGCTTTTAGCGCATGTCGTATTATTATTTCAAGAGTGGCTTCATTTAAGTTTGAGAGGCAGATCAGCAACAATAGTCGAAAATAACATATACTACTCCGATTAAATATTGGAGGATTAACACAGGTTCTGCTCGTTTCTCTATGTAGACACCATTAAGCTTCAAGCATTGTTGGTTCCATTGGACGGACATTATAGAGCCCTCTGCAAATAACGACACCGCGTGAGATTCAGCTAGTCTAGATATGTGGTTTCCGGCTTTTCATCATCTTTCAAACTTGGTAAAAGTGCTACCGCTGGAATGAGATGTGTTGGAAATTTAGAATATCTTGTGCAGAGAAAGGTGCTGTATTAGAGTTTGCTTGATCTTAAATGAAGAAAATTGTAGATATCAAATTTCTGCACATTGTTTTCATAGAGAGGCACTGTCTAACAGTAGACAACAGTTATCTCCGCAGTATGAAATCTAAAAATGGCGTAGCATCTTGTTCCTGAAATATATACATCAGTTTTCCGTGAAGACTATTTTTATATGAAATTGACGACTTCGAAGAGCTTGAATGACGTGGACAACTAAGGCGACACAAATCTCATCAACAATGACGATTGAATCGTTGTCACTGAAAAATCATAGCAACATCGATCCTTCGAATTTTTATCACCAGTGACATCTGTTAAGAGAATCAATGTGTCCAGTCACATCTGCACTTAAATTTCCGCCCTTACATTTCACACACTTTGTGGACTGTCAAAGTTGATCAGATTTGTCGCTCATGTTGGGTCCCATGCCGAAGTAGCACTTTCTATTACTATTGGTGTTGAAATGTTTTAGTTGTGTATCATGACATTGTGACTTTAATGGGAAATTAATTTACGCCCTGTTAATTGCTTGTCGGGTCATTGTTTGCGTAATATGTCGGAGGTGGTATTTTTATTTAGGACCTGGAATCGTATATAGACATGCTAAGTGATGATATGATTATAGTTCCTTCTAGGTAGTGTTTGGTACATAGCGTGTGCTGTAGAGCGGAAAAAGATTGTAAATATCTAAAAAAAAATTTCCACTGCTAGAACAACATCTGCCTCGAAAGAATGCAGCTTACCTATATTTATAATTTCAAGATTCGTTGATGTAGTTAACGCTGCTGGTGGCTGAAGCCGTTTGCCAGTATTTGGTGGGAATGCAGTAAGTTTATGTATCTACTTCGTCCCAGGATCAAAAAGTACCTCGTTCTTGACCTAGTGCCATACGATAGACACATGTACAGTAATATAACACAATGACAATAAATCTGACATTTCGTAGCATTTTTACTGTTGAAGGCTGCTGAAAATTTAGGGGGAAATATGATATGGTAGTGATAGTTTTTCTGTAGTTCATCTTAAAACTGATAAATGTTACAGTACGGAAAGTGTCATAGGAACAGAAGATATATATATATATATATATATATATATATATATATATATATATATATATATATATATAAAGGGTGTGGCAAAAAATACTGACAAACTTACGAGTCAGGTTCCTTAAACCAAAATGAGAAAAAAAAAACAAACAACGCCTCTAAAATGCATACGTTAAAAGATATGTGCACTTGTTCATCTTTAATACTATGAAATATTATTTTCTACTGGAAGCTCTTTGCTTTCCATGTTTTGCGGGGAGGTAGTATGGATCGAAACAAGAAAAAAGTATTTAGTAAACATGGGCTATAAAATGCATTTCTTAAGAGCTATGAGTCCTTGTTCACTAGAACACAAGAGAAAATGAAAAAATGCTCATTGATCTTAAAGTATGAATTAAATCACAATGTTTACTACACACTTTTTTTTCTTTTTTTGGTCAATACTTCCTCCTCCCAAAATATGGAAAACAAAGACCGTACAGTAGAAGAGACCTGTTTCATAGTACCGAAGATGAACAAGTGTTCATATCTCTCATGTAGAAGAAACGTTGAAAAATCCTACATTTGTTTCACATCTTTGCTACTCACGGGGGTCAAAGAAACATTCTTCACGCATGTATTCAACTTAATTAAAATTGTTTCTTCAGGGTGCGCTATCGTAGCATTCCGTCACGATGGCTTCTGCTAGTGATGTGTGTCAAAAGCAAAGTGCTGTTATTCTGATCCTGTGTTGTCAGAACGAGAGAGTGACAAAGATTCCCAAAAGACTGGAGATGTATGTGGATGACGCTGTTGATCGCAGTACAATTAGTCGCCGGGCTAACAGATTTTGTTTGCCATACGTATGGTCGTGGACGAACATTCAATCTGACTGGGAATTGAAGAAACGAGTACGTGCAGAATATTAAGAACGAATTGCGCCAGGTGGGTTCCGCGAGTGTTGAAGGATGCCCACGAAAAAACGTCGGTGACAGTCTGCCGTGAACTTTTGGAAGCGTACGAGGATTCTGGAGACGACTGTGTGACAAGAATTGTGGCTGCAGATAAAATCTGGTAGCGAATATCTTGAACCGTTGGAATGGAGACGTAACGGGATCGGTGGAATGACATGAGGCAAACATACCGCGAAAGATTATCACTTCTCAGACCTACATGGAAAGACTAAACAATTTAATGTTCGAATGTGCAGCGTTGCACAACATCTACAAAAGCACGACGTTTTGCTGTTGCTGGAAAACGCTCATCCTTGGGTGCATAACAATGAAACACTCAACCTACAGCCAAGATCTGCCACAGAGTGACAACCAGGTTCCGGAAGACTGGTGGAATCAGTCGTCGGAACGGTATTTTATGATTGTGCCTTCATTATGAAGGCTGCTAAACAGTGGGTCAAACGATCTGACCCTGACTTCTACCGTGCAGATATACTCGTACTCCTCAATTCCACGTATAACGGTGTAGCTCCTCTCCCTTGTACTACAGTGTTACCCCGTGCGATTATATTCCCACACTTCAACGTATAATCTATTCTTTAATTACTGTTCAAGTTTATACCTTTTCTTTATAGGTTTGATTCTGAACTATTGGCCATTACCTAGAGTCGTATTTTCGTAAGTTAATTTTCTTTCTAAAAGTTTCCTAGTTGCCCTTGTGCAAGGAAGTAATGTATATTAATTAATCATTACTCAATCTTACAAACCTTACGTAACAGTGCTGTCACGCAAACAAATCAAAATACCCCCTTTTTCAGTAGGCTGACAAATAATGGTAACCTAATTACCGAAAATTAAGAGGTAAATAATCTGAAGGACTACAGGGTCGGGAGTTTGTAGGGCACCTGACTGATGATGCAACTTATTTCATAATTACAAAAATTCTACAATCTGATCGCTAGTCTCCATTGACAATTTAGTAATCCCTTGTATAGGTTGGGGTAAATAAACGTGGCCCAGAGAACAGAGTCCCAGGATCCAAAAAATGCACCAGAGTAAAGGAAATATGATACTAACTGGACTATAGCAGATGTTCAAAGCGAGCACCATTCACTTCTTGGCACTTTTGGGCCCTGGTCAGGAATTTGCTTAAGGCGGATAGAGGCTGCACAACTGGAATTGCTGCAGTCTAACCCCAAATGTTCTGCTGCAGTTCTTGAAGACTATGCGGCTTGTAGCGATATACCTTAGATACCCTAGAAAATAACGGCACACTGACATGTCAGGCGACCTGGGTGGCCAGCTAAGACCACTATCAGACTGGCATCTGCTAACAACTTTGTCAGGTTTGAAGATGGAGTAAATGTGCTCCAAGGTGCTCCAGTTGCTCCATCCTGTTGGAAATTAAATCTACTCCTCCTCCGTTAATTCCGCCTCTCGTTTGGGACACTTTTATTTGCGCCACCCTGTATAAATTGATACCAGGTTTTGGTAAACAATTAGAACGTTTCAATATGTCCATGATGATGATGATGAGTCCCATACTCTTTTACAGAGCGTAGGGGGGCGACGCGGGAGACCCGCGCCGCCTTACTAGGCAAGGTCCTGGTGCAGGTGGTTTGCCATTGCCTTCCTCCGACCGTTAAGGGGATGAATGGTGATGATGATGAAGACGACACAACAACAATCCCTGACCCCGCCGGGAATCGAACCCGGGACCCCGTGCTCGTGAAGCGAGAACGGTACCGCGAGAACACGAGCTGCGGACAATATGTCCATACGATCATCATACCGTGAAATACACTTAGGCTCCTAGTTTGATTATCTGCTACCCTTATCTGCTCGTCAGAATTTTCCTACCTCTACAATGGATTAACGAGATGTTGAAGCTCTCTAAACTTTTCGTACAATTCACTGCTTAACGTCTGTAGAAGTAATACGTAAATCCTCTACAGGATTATTTCAGTCACTGGAATAAGCTTCCACTCAAAATTCTTGAGTGGCATCTATCCTGAAGCAAGTACGGGCTGTTTTGTGCAGTGGAGTGCAACTTAATACAACCAACGATGGATTGACCTACCTCACCGAATGTCACTGGGCACAGCTGCAGCCTACCGTGCCATGGAGGCTCTTCGATAAATCATTAACGCTACCTTTGATTGGCTAGCTGCGGACTTTTAACTTATAGGCCAACTGATGAGTAACAAATGAAATGATCGTATGGCATTGTTAGCCTGGAGGCCCCATTCAGGGGAGTTCGGCCGCAGTATTGCAAGTTCTTTTTAATTGACGCCACATCGGCGACTTGCGAGTCGATGATGATGAAAATAATGATGAAGGACACACACAACACCCAGTCCCCTGCTGGGAATCGAACCCGGCCCCCTGCATGGTAGGCGGTAACGCTACCGCTACGCTACGGAGGCAGACAGTAACAGATGAACCTCTCTCTCAAAACCAGAGACCTAATATACCCTACACTTCTATAGAAGTAAGTGATTGTTTAAGTTACTTTGTTTTTCTCTCGTTAAGTAACTGACTCACAAACGCCTCGAGACCTTCATACTTTTTCTTACGTCTTTCACTATGTAAGCACGCCATTTTTCTTGCACTCTGTAATATTAGTCTAATAATTATATTAATTAAGCTGAGATATGTCTTAGAAAAGGTACCAATATCCTCCAGTACTAATACGTAAAGCCTTTGCCTGTGTTTCTGAATATCAATGACGTTGGGAAGCGATTGGTTTGGTGACGTGTTCATTAAGCTCCATCTGCATGCCATTATATGCACATTAGCATTCTTTCTGTGCCGAAAATACAGTCTACATTTCTTGACAAAAAGTTCTATTACTGCTTAATGCAGAGCATTCTGTTGCATTATACATCATTTTATCATCATCTGCCGTCACTACACTTTTCCGTTACCCTGTAACTGAACCCAAGAAACAAACGTCACAGAAAGTAACAGCGGCATTTAGGTCAATAAGAGGTTCGGTGCTGATGAATATTGACATTTTAAATACACATATTTCTTTATTGCACTACTGTTGTGATCGCTTGGATGTATACCTACTGCAAACAATTAGATTTCTCCGAAATGAATTTCGAAAATTTCTTCTTGCAATAACTGCTCATTTTGAGGGACACATTATTTGATGATCGATCCCCAGTGTGCCCCTCGTATTCATGGTTTAAATCGAATACCTGGGAACAGTAAACGCTTTAAACAGACACAGTAAAAAGGTTTTAAAAAATTACAACATTACATTTAATCGTTTATGCTTTTTATCGTTAGACTATACTGACGCACCGGTAACAAAGCTTTTGCGGCTTTTAAAGTGCTGTAATTAGGGAGAAGCTGGGAGTGGTGAGATGACAGATTTCGACAATGTTTTATATCATAAAAGACAAATTATCAGAAATGGTACTTCAAATATTTATCTACTTCTCTGGCACACAATTAATAATTCCGAGAAAATTCAATTTCCGCAAACAAGTGAACAGTAGAATTTTGAAAATGCAAACTGAACACTTTAACTGAAGTCAGCAAAATGTTAAGGTTCAGCAGATAGAAACCAAAGAGCAATATAATTTCAGAATTAGAAATGGGAAGTGGGAAGTGAAGATACCTAATTAGTATTATAATCCACTTTCCTGTGGCGTTCAGTTTCAACACAGATTAACAAGCACATTAGTGACTAAAACATAGAGACAAAAATTCCATTAGCAGATACTGCAAACCAGAAAACTAACATATTCAAGTGACTTCCTAGTCACACTAAAATGACACGCATTAACATAGGCATAAACGAAATAAAAAGTCCAGGGAAAAATAAATAAAACCAGTGAACCATAAACGTATAAAGACTAAACTGTGATTTTGTCTAATGCTTTGGGAACTGATTACTTTCAGGCCATCTGGTGATGAAAACTGTCGAAACTACAATCGTGATATACAAACTGTCAAGATCTTTGGTATAGCGCAATTGGAATGACAACTTTCAATAATTTAAGCAAGGCTGTCGATCCGGTTATTACCAAGAAAGTAATATATTTAACACTGTGTACCCAATTCAGCACTAATGGTACGCCTAAATTACAAATCCGGCACGAATCCAGTGAACACAATGTACGTACACCACACTACATCGGATAACTGCAGCGAGCTCATTATATAGTCAATGTATTAAGATGCTCAGCAAGAAAGTTCACATCGTTCAGCCCTTTCACTTTGCCTGCAATTTCCGTAGATACTAAGGAGAAGATTTAATTTCTAAGCCATCTTCTACATAGTGCATTTGTTGTTTTACTCAGCCATGTAAACTGACAGAATGGCGGTGCAGAATTCGGCTGAAAGCGCAGTTCAGTTCCAGCACTCGCTTTCAGCGTTCATGTCCCAGATAACATTCATCTGCTATTATTGAATGTCTGTCCTCCTGTAATTAGTCAGCAACAGCTGAGTCCGATCTTGTGGTATCACATATCAGCATCTCACCACGAAAGTCGTTACGTTGGTAGCGGAAGTAGATAGCGTTCGCATGGGATCTGGCAGAATTACTGGTGGGCACCCGCAAAGTCTAGTGGCTCTGTACCATGAGCGCCCTCTTCCGCCATAATATGGAGCAACCTGCGGCAGTCATTCAGGCCATTTACACTTGGAGTCACTACGCTACACCTTCGTTCGTGCCTAGGACGAGTCTCATCCTGGTTGCTATTGAACGGGCTGGACTCGAGTTCATGTTGCACTATTTCACAGTCGTCACCATCTCGGTAGCCACCGTCGTCTTGGGTTGGGCCTCTCTTCCTGTCGGTTGTCCCACATGCCACTCCCGGTCGCTCTGCAGTCATCAAGATGCCTCGTTTCCTGCTCTCCTTCTGGATGTGAGTGCATTCCGTCTGCCGAGTTTTACAGCTGGTGTTGCTAGGCAGACTCAGCGCGTGTGCCACGGCGCGAGCAGGGCCTCGGCATTAGCCTTAGTTCCGACTTCCGTCTCCTCATTGCCACCTGCTTCCAGACCTCCCCCCCCCCCCACCCACCACCCCCCACCCTCCCCTGTATTGACGGTGAGCCACACCTCCAGCGGCTCCATGCCACAAGCATCCTCTGTCGCCACAGTATGGGCAGCTGGCGACAGACGCTCAACCTACTTCCATTTGAAGTCACTCGTATTATGACACCTTCGTTCGTGGTTATCACAGTGAGACTCATCCTCGTTGCTATTGCATGAACAGGACTGGAGTTCATGTTCCATCATTTGCACGTCTTCGTACGTTTGGAGGTAGACAAGTGAAGTAAACGCACTGTCTGCTGTGTTGCTTCTTCACTGAACATTTCTGCTGTTGTCCCGCTTTCCTACGGCGACAGCTGTCGTACCACTATGTAGCAACTTCTCCTTACTTTTGTGTAAAATGTCATCAGTTAGGAGTTATAACGCCTTTTCAATAATTCTCATGGCCTATTAATGCTGAACGATTTGAATGAAGGTTGTGTAGAATATGGGACTGAAATTTTTTGTTTCTTTTCGGTCGTCAGTCTTCGGACTGGTCTGATGCGGCCAGCCACGAATTCCTCTCCTGCGCTAACCTCTTCATCTCAGAGTAGAGTAGCACTTGCAACCTAAGTTCTTAATTATTTGCTGGATGTATTTCAATCTCTGTTTTCCTCTACGATTTCTCCCTCTACAGCTCCATCTAATATCACGAAAGTCATCCCCTTATGTCTTAACAGATGTCCCATCATCCTGTCCCTTCTTCTGATCAGTGTTTTCCACATGTTCCTTTCCCCTCCTATTCTGTGCAGAACCTCCTCATTCCTTACCTTATCAGTCCAACTAATTTTCGACATTCATCTGTAGCACCACATCCCAAATGCTTCGATTCTCTTCTGTTCCGGTTTTCCCACAATCCAAGTTTCACTACCATACAAAGCTTTACTCCAGACGTTCACGCTCAGAAATTTCTTCCTCAAATTAATGGCGATATTTGATATTAGTAGACTTCTCTTGGACAGGAATGCCCTTTTGGCCATTACTAGTCTGATTTTGATTTCCTCCTTGCTCCGTCTGTCATTGGTTATTTTACTGGCTAGGTAGTAGAATTCCTTAACTTCATCTACTTTATGACCATCTATCCCGATGTTAAGTTTCTCGCTGTTCTCATTTCTGCTACTTCTCATTACCTTCTTCTTTCTGCGATTTACTCTCAATCGATACTCCGTACTCATTATACTGTTCATTCCGTTCAGCCGATCATGTAATTCTTCTCCACTTTCACCCAAGATACCAATGCCATCAGCGAATCGTATCATTGATAGCCTCTCACCTTGAATTTTAATTCCACTTCTGAACGTTCCTTTTATTTCCAACAATGCCTCCTCGATGTACGGATTGAACAGTTGAGACGAAAGGCTACATCCTTGTCTTGTTGTACGTATTGTATATGACCGTCTGTCCCTATAGCTTACTCCTACCTCTTTCAGAATTTCGAACATCTTGCACCATTTTTTCCAGGTCGACATATCCTATGAACGAGTCTTGATTTTTCTTTAGTCTTGCTTCCATTGAAGCAACGTCAGAATTGCCGTCTCCTGCCTTTACCTTTCCTAAAGCCACACTGATTGTCATCTAGCGCATCCCAAATTTTCTTATTCACTCTTCTGTATATTATTCCTGTAATCAGCTTGGCTGCATGAGCTGTTAAGCTCATTGTGCGATAATTCTCACACATGTTAAATCTCGCCGTCTTTAGAATTGTGTGGATGATGCTTTTCCGAAAGTCAGGTGGTATGAACAGTCTACGTTTTGTTGCCACTTCTCCCAAATATTTTAGATGGAGTATTATCAATCCCTTCTGCCTTATTTGATGTGAAGTCCTCCAAAGCTCTTTTAAATTCTGATTCTAATACTGGATCCCCTATCTCTTCTAAACCGACTTCTGTTTCTTCTTCTATCACATCAGACAAATCTTCCCCCTCACAGAGTCTTTCAATGTATTCTTTTCACCTATCCATACTTCTCGTCTGCATTTAACAGTGGAATTCCAGTTGCACTCTTAATGTTATCACCCTTGCTTTCCGGAACATTGTTGTACTCCCTCCTTTCATCGATCAATTGAGGTATTTCCTCTGCTACCCTTTGGTTTCTTCACAGTTACCTTATTTGTACCTGTGTTTTCCTTCCCAACTTCTGTGATGACCTTTTTTAGAGATGTCCATTCCTCTTCAGCTGACCTGCCTACTGTGCTATTCATTATTGCTGTATCTATAGCCTCAGAGAACTTCCACCGTATCTCATCATTCCTTAGTACTTCCGTATCCAACTTGTTTGCGTATTGATTCTTCATGACTAATGTCTTAAGCTTCAGCCTACTCTGCATCACTACTATATTGTGATCCGAGACTATATGTGCTCCTGTGTACGCCTTACAAAACAGTATCTGATTTCGGAATCTCTGTCTGATCATGATGTAATGTTACACCGCAAAGGGTCTTGTTTAACACACAAAACTGAATAACAAACACACCCAGTGAACTGATATCTCAGTATTAAATAATTCATATGTTTGGAAATAAGGCTGTCACGCAAAATCTAAGAGGAGATTTGGTATCAGCACAAAAATTCCTTTCAGATGAGACACTTTGCACATCATTTAACTGACTTCTTAAAGTTCGTAAAAATTACCGTTGTGAACGTCTTCCGAGACGGCAGAACAACCCATAGAAGGAACAAACAACTCACATATTGTTGCTACCACATATTTATGCATTCCCATTGCTTTAATATGAAAATGACAATCGCATTTGGGTTTCAATTATTATAAATTGAAATAGTGCTTGCCGTATCGTAGCTCACTTCTACTATGAAGTACATATTTTCACAACATAACCCCTAAACTTGTTATTTGAGATACGACTACAAACAGATTTTTGAGAGATGACAGTGCCTGTTCGGAGTGAGATGACACTGGGACAGGTCGTGTGTTCTTAATTTCGTTTATTTTTTGTGTTTACGGAAATTAGGTTAGCAGTGATTAAAAAACACGGCTAATGTTTTTCTGGATTCTGTGATTTCTGTGAACTGTGTTCGCTAACGAACTAAGTAGGAAATAATGTTTCTACTTATTTAATAATACGTGGAACATAACACGTTTAGCACAAGTGAATCCAGGGACCATTCTCCTGCAATGGTCTGTAGCCAATATAATCCATCGTTGTTCTCGATGAAATTTTGGGTGTCATTTAATTCACGGGGGCTCCAGTATTGACTAATTTTAGATATACACTGATAGATAACTCCACACCATCATTATTTCGATTTCCCATTACATACCATTAATACTTCAGCCGAGTGGCAGCCAGACGTCATTGAAGAGGCGATGGCCGGTTACCTGTGTGCTGTTTTATGGTCCTAGTCGTGAAGTACACTGCATATTCATGTTTATTTCTTGAATACAAAGTGATAGATTCATTAGTAGAAATAGTTGTACGTTTGTGAAATAGAACAGTACGCATGTAACGGACAGTTTATTTTTAATTTAACAGGGCTCTGAAGACGTTGAATGTTCAGGACTAACAAACAGCGTGTTAATAACTCTACTCGTTTTAATTTCCCTAACTTCCGTATAATCATTCCATTTCGTGTAAGCGAGAACACTTACTTATATATTCACTGACGGAAAAGGAAGATATTTCAAATGAAGCGCACGCCCAATATTTAAGAAACCTCGAAATGTTATTCCCCTCACTACTGCCAAATGATTAAATTTTCCTTCCATTTGGAACTGATGGGCTGTATTGTCAGATGTAATGCACACAGGCACGAATAATGGTTTTTTCGTTGTGGGATGGAAATTATCTGCTTCACGATGTCATCTTTCGGAATTTCTTATCAAGCTTGAAATACACGCTGAAGATTTCTCGCTGGAGGCAGATATGAAATTATACATCTTCCCGTCGAATCCGAGTCATTTTGTGTTAGTGACTACACAGGAGATCGGGGAAGGTGATCAAGGGTCCGTTCATTCCTCATGCCGTATTTGGTGTGAACTGTGAGTTCTTGTAGTATCCTAATAGAGTGTGCTATTTGGATATTGTCAGTAAGGGTTGAATAAAGGATTAACGTTCCTGACCCAAATATACCGGTGAAGATTCAGCGTCCACGTAACAATACTCAAATCAGTTTCGTTCTCACAACCAGTAGTGATTCACACCATTGCCCCTCTGAGTATGCATTCAGTCCTCTTCGGACACGTAGGGGTCAATACGACCGTCATAGTCACATGTGAAACTAATCGATGAACGCCACAGAATATTATTCAGTGTCCACGTTGATCCTGGCACTACACCATGCAAGTCTCATATATCTGGAGCATGGTGTCAGCGGCAAACGATGTAGGCCTACGGCATCTCGAGATCTAGACCCAGTTTCGAGGAATGTGTCCCCGATGGTTCATGGTCTCACCGAGCCTGTGACCTCTGCCCAGACTTCAGCCTTTGTCTACCGTCTGTTCATCAGCTCCAACCGAACAATAGTGCAATCTTCTCGTCGTGATGTACTGTTCTAGAAGAACCTGTGCCTATTGTTCTTGACGTACAATACTCATCTACATCTACTTGAGAACTGTCATTTAGACTTAATTTCTAGGCAGTGTTCTTAAAACCACCTTCAGACTGTTTCTCTACCGTTCCACCCTCTAACAGCTCGTGGGGAAAATGAACACTTGTATTTCGATGTCCTCCATCCAACCAGTCAGGTGAGGACCTCATACTCGTACGGCACATCAATACTCTAGCAGAGGACAGATAAACATGGTGTACGCAATCTACATAGTAGGCCTGTGGCATCTTCTAAGCGTTCTGCCAATAAAACGTAGTCCTTCATTTGCCTTCCCCACAACGTTGTCTATGTGATCGTCCAGTTTAATTTTTCGCAACTGTAATTCGTAGACGTAAGTTTGGTTTACGGTGTAACCGAAATTTAATGGATTTCTTTTGTACTTATGTAGATGACCTCACACTATTCCTTATTGAGAGACAACTGCCGCATTTTGTTCCATACAGACTTCATGTCTAAGTCATATTTCAGTTGGTTTTGATCTTCTGATGATACAAAGATACGCTAAATGACAGCATCTTCTGTAAACAATATAAAAGGGCTACTCAGATTGTCTGCTAAATAGCTTATGTATATTAGGACCAGCTGACGTCAAATAACAGTTCCTTGGTGAACGCAAGATATCACTTCTGTTTTACTCGATTGTTTTCCATCTACTACTACGTACTGTGACTTACCTGATAGCAAATCACGAATCCAGTCACACAGCTGAATGGATACTCCGTATGCAGGCAACTTGATTAAAAGTCTCTTTTGTGGAACGGTGTCAAAATCATTCTGAAATTCTAGAAATAGGGAACTAATTTGAGATCCCCTGTTAATAGCACTCATTGGGTTTTTCCATAACGATATTTTCTGGAGCCTTGATGACTGTGTGTGAATAGACCGTTACCCAACATGTAATTCATAATGTTCGAACAGAGCACATGTCCCAGAATCCTACTGCAGATCGACGTTAACGATTTGGTTCTGTAATACAGAAAATTACTCCTACTTCCTTTCTTCAGTATTGGCGCGACCTGCTCAACTTTTCAGTCACTTGGTACAGATCGTTCGTCGAGCGAGCTGTTGTATATGATTGGCATGTAAGAGGCTCCTGTATCAGCATACCCTGGAAGGAACATGTGTAAATCTCGCCACCACTTGTTCTGACGTCATTTCCCAATATCCAGCTGTCTGTGCGATCTCTCGATTGGATGCTCCTATGTGCCTCAAACGAGCGTTTACACATTTCTCAAAGTGCACGATCTCTCCCAGAAAAGATTACTGTCCCGTAGTCGACCCTAACAGCCATTATGAACTCTCATCGTCCTTAATCAGTAGAAACGACTTTTTTCTGTGTTGAGAATAAGATAGAGTAGTAAAGAAATTGTAATAAATGCATCCAACGGGCATAGAAATACGAAAGTATCATTTTTGTAGCTTTCTGTCAAGATGTTATTGTGTACCACTTTCCATTTCGTTCAGAGTATTTTAAATTTAGAGAAGAGACCTGTACCGACTCTTTAGTCTTGCCTTTCAGTTTATCAGTTTAAGAAATCAGAGTAAAAGCTCATACCATCCAATGAATTTGTACCTCAAGCGGCACCAACTCTAATACCTTCGCTGATACAGGGTGGCGCACGAAATGTGTTACCATTTTGTTTTTGAATATAAACTTTATTGTCAACACAATCTGAAAGGAACATATACTACAATGAAGAGCCGTCCATGGAGATTTGTTTAAACTCAGCACATGCTCAATACGTCCACCATTTCGTTTCCTAACTTCCTTCAAACGAACACTGAAGTTAATGATTACCTTATGGCACATGTCTCCCGTAATTTCACTGCAAGCTTGAAGAATAAGTCTTCTGAGCTCCATTAAATCACGTGGACGTTTCGGCAAATTTCTTTCCTTAGGTACCCCCAAAGAAAAAAGTCACATGGATTGAGGTCTGGACTATTGGGGGGCCAATTTTGTCCGTCATTGAAGCGACCTGGAAAGCTGAGTGAAATGATCCGCTTGTCGAAATGCTCGTGTAAAATCTCCAACACAGTGTTTGCAGTATGTGGCCTTGCTCCATCTTGCATGAACCACTGCGTGTTGAAGGGCAAGGCTGTAGCAAGAAGCTGTGGAATGAAGCTATTGCGAAGCATGCTCAAATAACGCTCTCTGTTCACAGTTTCTTGAAAAAGAAAAGGATCCAGTAAGTCCGTGACTGGAAATTGCTGCTGGATACATATGGATGTCACTTTTAAGAATGCGTTGAACGGGGCGTCTGGATATTCCCAGTTGCACTGCTGCCTTTCTACACGATTTCCCGAGACTTCTCTGTACAGCAACACGTACCGCTTCAATATTCTCCGGCGAACAAACAGGCTTAGGCCGAGGTCGCTTCGCTTCCAATACTGTTCCTTCCTGTACAGATTTATCGTAGAACCTGTGGATGGTCTGCTTGCTAGGGACCCATCGTTTGTTAAACTGTTGTCGAAAACGCCTCTGAGTCACAACAAGGCTTTTCGTTTCATGAAAAAGTAACACAATTGCCGATCGTTGCTTCCATTGTCAGCCATTGCTGCTTACTAGTGTCCTAGCAGCAGTATCGTGAATTACGCGTCATTTCGTAACTCATTTGTTTTTCCAAGCTCTACTGGTACTGCTGCAGAGATCCCAGTGGAATATCTAATGTGCGTCTTAAATTGTGAAAGAAACAATTGATAACACATTTCGTGCGCCACCCTGAAGTTGCAGTTTTGTTTCTGCCAGAGGGACTGTTGATAATTAACGTAATGTTTTCAACATGTCCATTTCCCACGAAATAACAAAACAAATTGTAACTAAGGCGTATTGCAACAAGTTACTGCATGGCCTGTCTGTCATGATATCATAGTTAACATGCGGCTTGTTGTGTTACTGCTGACACAGAACTAAAGCTTACAATTACATGAACTGTACTCTCTGAAACATGTACTGCTTCCGGTAGTAAGGCCCCAATGAGGGTAGGTTGGTGGCTGTATCTATTTAACTATGTTGTTTTAAATGGCTTTGGGAAGTAATAATTCGGAAACATGAGATTAAATTATATTGATGTAATTTATACATACGAAGCCACGTAGTTAAAGTTTTAAAATTAATATCTGAGATATGATTAATATGAAAACAAGAACAATGAACTCGTTTTGTATAAACATTATCCAAGTGGGTGACGGGCATATACTTTATTTTCATTAAGGGCACAGTCGCGAACAGGCTCAAAAAAATCTAAAATATTTTAGTCTTTTTTTAATGTTCCAGTTATTTAGCTACAAAATGCTGCTGGTCCCATGTAAATTAGACGATCAGATTCGGAGTTATTAATTTTTTCGTGATGCGTTGTAACTAGCGTCGCGCCCATTTTAGCTCTGTCTGGCTGAGCATTGGCTATAGTACAGCAAACATTTATGTTTCACAGGTATTATTATTTCTGTTTTAAGAGAGAGTTAGTTGTTGTTTTGACAGCCTGTCTGCCTTACACATTAACATTTCTTAGCTTTTCGTCTTTGTTGTTTACGTTTTGACGATACAAATGCAATGTTTTAGTGAAACGTTATAGCATAATAGGTAGAATAAGAAGTTTGGATGTAACCACAAGTATCTTTGAAACAAAGGAGCAAAAACAAAATAACTACGAACAAAAGAAAGAAAATAACAATGAATATGAAGTCATTGCGAGTGCTTGTGCCAAGTAAAAAGCTTCAAGGTACTGCCGGTCTTACAGGTGCAACTCAAATGCGTGACAATGAAATACTTGGTGTGAACAGTTTTCCTGCTTCTGCTGACACAAACATTCTGATTTTCATTAGATTATTACATGAATTTATGAGACTTGTAAAAGCTGTGGCGGAAACATCACTTTGCGGAAAACCAAGGGAATTGTTTGTAATTTAGTTCCATAATGTTTTGCACTTAAATGTACTGCCAACACAATGTCATCTCACTTAACCGGAAGCAGAAAATGCAAGCTCTGTGTATACACTTACATCTATTGCAAAAGGGTTTAGTGATGAACATCCCACGCATCCCCGAGAGTTTATATTTACAACAAGACTACACTACTGGCCATTAAAATTGCTACACCACGAAGATGACGTGCTACAGACGCGAAACTTAACCGACAGGAAGAAGATGCTGTGATATGCAAATGATTAGCCTTTCAGAGCATTCACACAAGGTTGGCGCCGGTGGCAACACCTACAACGTGCTGACATGAAAGAAGTTTCCAACCGATTTCTCATACACAAACAGCAGTTGACCGGCGTTGCCTGGTGAAACATTGTTGTGATGCCTCGTGTAAGGATGAGAAATGCGTACCATCACGTTTCCGACATTGATAAAGGTCGGATTGTAGCGTATCGCGATTGAGGTTTATCGTATCGCTACATTGCTGCTCGCGTTGGTCGAGATCCAATTACTGTTAGCAGAATGTGGAATCAGTGGGTTCAGGAGGATAATACGGAACGCCGTGCTGGATCCCAACGGCCTCTTATCACTAACAGTCGAGATGACAGGCATCTTATCCGCATGGCTGTAACGGATCGTGCAGCCACGTCTCGATCACTGAATCAACAGATGGGGACGTTTGCAAGACAACCATCTGCACGGACAGTTCGACCACTTTGCAGCAGCAGGGACTACCAGCTCGGAGACCATGACTGCGGTTACCCTTGACGCTGCATCACAGACAGCAGCGCCTGCAATGGTGTACTCAAAGACGAACCTAGGTGCACGAATGGCAAAACGTCATTTTTTCGGATGAATCCAGATTCTGTTTACAGCATCATGATGTTCGCATCCGTGTTTGCAGGCATCGCGTTGAACGCACATTGGAAGCGTGTATTCGTCATTGCCATACTGGCGTATCACCCTGCGTGATAGTACGGGGTGCCAATGGTTACACGTCTAGGTCACCTCTTGTTCGCATTGACGGCACTTTGAACAGTGGACGTTACATTTCAGATTTGTTACGACCCGTGGCTCTATCCTTCATTCGATCCCTGCGAAACCCTACATTTCAGCAGGATAATGCACGACCGCATGTTGCAGGTCCTGTACGGGCCTTTCTGGATACAGAAAATGTTCGACTGCTGCCCTGGCCAGCACATTCTCCAGATTTCTCACCAATTGAAAACGTCTGGTCACTGGTGGCCGAGCAACTGGCTCGTCACAATACGCCAGTCACTACTCTTGATGAACTGTGGTATCATGTTAAAGCTGCATGGGCAGCTGTACCTGTACACACCATCCAAGCTCTATTTGGCCCAATCCCCAGGCGTATCAAGGCTGTTATTACGGCCAGATGTGGTTGTTCTGGGTACTGATTTCCAAGGATCTATGCACCCAAATTGCGTGAAAATGTAATCACATGTCAGTTCTGGTATAATATATTTGTCCAATAAATAACAGTTTATCATCTGCATTTCTGTTGGTGAAGCAATTTTAATGGCCAGTAGTGTATTTTCGCAGTTGTAGGTGAGGTGAGTGAATGTACAATGTTGAAAGTAGCAAAAGAAGTAGTTAACTAGAATGATAAAAAATCCGACCCAAGGCATCGGATGCGTCGACATAAATCTCTAAATGGTGCTGCGTCAGCCACTTCTTTTGATACTAGTAAGGTTCTAGATATTGAAATAGTTCTGTGACATCTATAGCAAAAATCCCGCTACACAAGACGTGTGCAAAAAGATAAAGGGAAGGACTTGTCTGGTGGATAGATAACATTCCATCAGAATTTCTAAAATTATTGGGAAGTGTCAACAAAAAGACTATTCACGCTGATGTGTAGGATGTATGTGTCTGGGAATATACCACCCGACTTTCGGAAAACGTCATCCAGATGATTCCAAAGATTGCAAGAGCAGATAAGTGCACAAATTATCGCCTTAGGAAAGGTAAAGGAACCACAGAGGCAGTTCTAAAGTTGCGATTGATAGTGGAAGCAAGACTAAAGAAGAATTAAGACACGTTCATAGGATTTGTCGACCGGGAAAAAGCGTTAGCCAATGTCATAGGGAGCAAGATGATAGGGATTCTGAGAGAAATAGGGTAAGTTATAGGGAATGAGGAATAATTTACTATATGTACGAGAACCAAGTGGGAACAGTAACAGTGGAAGACCAAGAAGGGTATAAGACAGGAATGTAACCCTTCGCTCCTACTGTTCAACCTACACATCTAAGAATCAATGACGGAAATAAAAGAAAGCTTCAAGAGTGTGATTAAAATTTGAGGTGCAAGGATATAAATAACAAAATTAGCTGATGAGGTTACAATCCTCAGTGAAAGTCAGAAGAAGAATCTGCTGAATGGAATGAACAGTCTAATGTGTACAGAATATGGCTTGAGAGTAAATCAAACAAAGACGGAAGTAATAAGAGGTAGTAGAATTGAGAACAGTGAGAAACTTAACATCAGGATCGGTGATCACGAAGTAGATGTAGTTGAAGAATTCTTCTATCTACGCCTTAATATCACGATATGCAATCACGAAGTACATGAAGTCATGGAATTCTGTTGCGTAGGCAAGGAAATAACCCATGAAGGACCGAACAAGGAGGACATAAAAAGCAAAACCCGGAAAGGAAGCGAATCGAAGCATTTGAGATGTGTGCTATAGAAGAATGTTGAAAATTAGCTGGACTGATAAGGTAAGGAATGAGGAGGTGCTCCGCCGAATCGGCGAAGAAAAGAATATATTTAAAACACTAACAAGAAGAATGGACAGGCTTATAGGACTTCTGTTAAGACACAGGGTAGTAACTTCTGTGGTATTGGAGAGAATTGTAGAAGGTAAACACTGTAGAAGAGGACAGAGATTGGAATACATCCAGCAAATAACTGAGGAGGACGTAGAATGCAAGTGCTGTTCGGAGATGAAGAGATTGGCGTAGCAGAGGAATTCATTGCCGGTCGCATCAGACCAGTCAGAAGACTGAGGATTCAAAAAAGTTACTCATTAACTGCAAAGTACAAAGATAAACCGCAGTATGACGATCTCGACTTTATTTCTCTTACACGTATACTAATCGTAGTCTATAGAAAGCTGGTTGGAATATCTATTTCTACTTTTGTACCCATGTTTCACGCTCCAAACATTTGACCGGTGTTTACGTATCTTAGGGATCGAAATCTGAAACAATACGCTATATGTCCTGTTTTATTTACATTTGTAAGTAGGCTGTTTAGGTTTTTATGTTGCTAACGCCACGTAGCGCTCTGTATGAAAATCACTGACGGTGCTGTGTGCGGTCTGTGGCTGGTTTGCATTGTTGGAATACTTGCTATTGTAGAGTTGGGCAGTTGGATGTGAACAGCGCGTAGCGTTGCGCAGTTGGAGGTGAGCCGCCAGCAGTGGTCGATGTGGGGGGAGAGATGACAGAATTTTGAGAGCGGACGATCTGGACGTGTGTCCATCAGAAAGAGTACATTTGTAATACTGCATATCATGAACTGATATATATATATATATATATATATATATATATATATATATATATATATATAATGACTTTTTAACATTATTAAGGTAAATACATGGTTTGTCCTCTATCAAAATCTTTCATTTGCTAACTATGCCTATCAGTAGTTAGTGCCTTCAGTAGTTTGAATCTTTTATTTAGCTGGCAGTATTGGCGCTCGCTGTATTGCAGTAGTTCGAGTAACGAAGATTTTTGTGAGGTAAGTGATTCATGAAAGGTATTGGTTATTGTTAGTCAGGGCCATTCTTCTGTAGGGGTTATTGAAAGTCAGATTGCGCTGCGCTAAAAATATTGTGTGTAAGTTTAGTGATGATCAGAATAAGTAAAGTGAGAAATGTCTGAGTACGTTCAGCTTTGCTCAGCTGTTTGAAAATTAAATAACGTAAGGGGTTTACCGGCACAGTAATTTATAATTTTCCAAAGGGGACGTTTCACATTCTATTTCGAATATCGTTTTGGTTATTTTTCGGCTTTTAATTTTTAAAAATAGAGCTTTTTTCCACACCTTTGTGGATTTCTTACTTCATAATAACGATGTCTATTTTCTGTCAAGGGGAATAAAACGACATTTACCAAAATATGTACCTACCATGATGTATTGGTTAACTTTTTGATCTTTTCCTTGTGGCCTTTTCTTGGTTTGATGGAGGCCTCCGTTCTACTCGACCCAGTTCAAGCCATTTCATCTCCGATTAACTAATGCAATCCAATCCCATTTGAAACTGCACACTATATTCGTCTCTTGGTCTCCCTTCACAGTCCTTACCAACCAACTGCCCTCCAGTACATACCCGACTATCCCTTGATGTATCAGAACGCGTCCTATCATCCACCGCTTCTTTTACTGAAGCTGTGCCACAAATTTCTTTTCTCCCCAACTCTGTCGAACACTTCATCATTTTTTACGCTATCTACCTAGCTAATCCGCAGCATTCTTCTGTAGCACCACATTTCAAAGGCTTCTATTATCTTCTTAATGAACTCCTTACTGTCTACGTTAGTTAGTTTCATGTTCCATGGGTAATTTTCCCTTAGAAAATGTGTAGACGTGGATCTAGTCATTTTATATTCAAATTGCCTCTCACACATTATAGTAATACAAATTATTCTACAGAGCAGAAGGCGTTGTCAAGGAGATACTTTTACAGTTTGTTTTCTAATTTTGATTTTCTATCTGTCAGAAATTTTATATCACTGGGTAAGTGAACAAAAATTTTAGTTGCAGTATTGCAAACCCCTTTTTGTACTAAAGACAACCTTAATGTGGAGACAAATTTCATTCTTGTATTGTGATTATATACCTCAGCCACCATAGGCGATTAACTGTTTGCTACTGTGTGACAGATAGCATAGTAAGGAATCTAGATTCGTGATAAATATTTCAAAATTTATCGGTGGGGATCTGTATACAGTTGCAATTAAAGGAGAACTATTTTCCAATATTTAATTCACATGCACAAACTTCTGTGTGCCAAGCACAAAAAATCTGCTTCTTCCAATTTTGCCTTCTTCCAGTATTTCGGAACTTGTATCTGCCTTAATTTATGTACCAACTCCTTATTTTCCTATATTAATTCTGTATGAGTATGCTACTAGTGTGTTATCTCTTTATGTCACTTATCTACCCTTGTGGTTTTGTGGAGCTCTCCAAATTCTCCAAACTCACGAAAAGCTCTTTTGTCTTCTTACACAATACACTGATATTTTGATGAAATAAACTAAACGTACTTTTCTGTGCACTCTTAAGCACTGCGTGGGATGCTTTTGTTGTTTTATCTTGTTTCAAAACAGCTTGCCTGAACCAATATTCTAACCTAAAAAGTTACCCCTCTGACATCAGTAACCACAGGGATCTTGCTTTGTGTGATGGTGGCACCCATATTTTTTCTGCCAGATCAGCCATTCTATCTTTCCCTTTGCTATTAAGCTGTATTCCGTATCTAATACATCCCAGACTCTTAACTGTATCAGTAAACTCAGCACGTTTGAGATTCTCAACTCAGTGTTCACACGGCACATAACAGCGTTAACATAGGACTGGTCGCGGTGCTAAAGGACATTCACAAAACTCACATGCTGTAGTTACTGTTCTTAGCCAAATTGTTCCTTGCTCTACCTACTACAATAACCTGATCCTCTTTCCCTACATCTTTGCACAGATTCCCTATGTTCTCTGTCACCTGGTTAAGACTAGTGCTTGGCATCACAATACTGGTAACCTGGTATCGTGTTCCTAATTTCTCCTGTACCATCTGGCCTACATCCTTCCCACGGCTACTAACTCTCTTTTTGGTCCGATCTACAGTGACTTTCTTTGCCAGAAGTCTGCTACACCCTACTGTGACCTGCAGCTGGATGAGGCTCTTGCCCTTCTTCTTCAGGTAGTAATTCAAATTTATTCGATACAGTACGCTCAAATGTAGATGAAACTGAAGAGCTGTCCACCTTTGGCCCATTGGTTGTTACCTTTACCCAGTACCGACGACCTTTTTCCCCCTTCAGCTTTTTCTGTAGGATCTCTACTTCTACAGTAAGCTTCTTGGAATTCCACATTCATCTTCTTACTACAGTCACCAAACTGAGATTCCGACCCACAGTCTGCAAATGCCACTCCCTCTTTTACTATCCTGCTGCAACATTCACACTTATCACACATTTCAACTGAGATAATACGCTTAAAAATTATAATTAAATTGCTGAATACTTTATACTGCACGAGGCACGCCACGAATTCCCCTCCTGCCCCTCTCTTCTTCTCAGAGTAGCAATTGTAACCTACATCCTCATTTATTTGCTGAGTGTATTCCAATATCTCTCTTCTTCTACAGTTTTTACCCTCTACAGCTCCCTCTAGTACCTTGCAAATCATTCCCCGATTTTTTGACAGACAGCCTTGCACACTATCAATCTTTCTTGTCATGGTTTTCCATCTATTCCTCTCCTCGCTGATTCTGTTGAGAACCTCCTTATTCCTTTCCCTATCAGCCCACGTAATTTGCAACAGTCCTCTGTAGCACCATATCTCAAATGCTTTCATTCTCTTCTGTTCCGGTTTCCCACAGTCCATGTCTCAAAACCACGCAATGGTACGCCCGAAACGTACATTCTCAGAAATTTCTTCCTCAGTTTAAGACCTAAGTCTGATGCTAGTAGACTTCACTTGGATATGAATACCCTTTTTTCCAGTGCTAGGCTGCTTTTTATGTCCTCCTTTCTCTGTCCCTAGTGAGTTATTTTTCTGCCTACGTAGCGGAAGTCCTTAGCTTCATCTACTTCGTGATTACCAATTATGATATTACGTATATCGTGTTTTTATTTCTGCTTCTTCTCAATACTTTCGTCTTTCTTCGATTTATTCTCAGTTCAGAATGTGTCCTGATTATGTTGTTCGTTCCATTCCACAGATCGTGTAATTCTGCTTCACTTCCACTGAGGAAAGCAATGCTACCAGCAAATCTTAACACTGAAACCCTTTCCACTCTGAAACTTTCTTCCATTTCCGTCAGTGCTTCTTCAGCATGCAGATTGAACAGAAGGGGAGAAAAACTGCATTCCTGTCTTACAATTTTTTTTATCGTTGAACTTTGTCCCTGGTCTTCCACTCTTATTATTCGCTCTTATTTCTTGTACACATTGTATGTTAGCCGTCTTGCCCTATGGTTTACCCTATTTTCCTAAGGATTTTGAACATCTTACTCAATTGTACACTGTCGAACGCATTTCTAGTTCGAAAATCCCATGAACGAGACTTTATGTTTCTTCAGTCTTATTTCCATTACCAATCACAACTTCAGAATTGCCTATGTGGGGCTTTACGTTTCTTAAAACCAGCTTGATCATCATATTATAGATCTTAAATTTTGCTTTTAGTTCTTCTCCATACTATTCTTGTCACAACTTTTATGTATGAAATGTTAAGCTGCTTGTGCGATATTTTCGCAATTACGGGTTCTTGCATTTTTGCTGCCAGCTGGGGTGGCCGAGCGGTTCTAAGCGCTTCATTCTGGAACCGCATGACCGCTGCGGTCGCAGGTTCGAATCCTGCCTCGGTATAGATGTGTGATATGTCCTTAGGTTAGTTAGGTTTAAGTAGTTCTCAGTTCTAGGGGACAGATGACCTCAGATGTTAAGCCCCATAATGCTCAGAGCCATTTGAACCTTTTTAAGAATATTCTGGATGATGTTTTTCCGAAAGTAAGATGGTGTATCACTAGTCTCATAAATTCTACTCAACAATGTGAATAATAGTTTTGTGTCCACTTCCCCGAATGCATTTAGAAATTCCGGCAGTTTTTTATCTGCCCAGTCTGCCCTGTTTCATTTTAAGTCTTCCAGAGCTCTCCTAAATTCATATTCTAATTCTGGATCCCCTGTCCCTTCTATATCGACTCAAGTTTCTTCTTCTATCACGTTGTCAGACAAATCTTCCCCCACATAGAGGTCTTCAATACAGTATTTTTAACGGTCAGCTCACTCCTGTGCATTTAACGGTGGAAGTCCCATTGTACTCTTCATGTTATCATCCATGCTCTTAATTCCGCCGAAGGTTGTTTTGACTGTGTTGAGTCAGTACTTCCGACAGTCATTTCATTTTCGATGTTTTCACATATTTCATGCAGGCAGTTCGCCTTACCTCCTTGCAGTTCCTATTTATTTCGTTCCTAAATGAGCTGTATCTCTGTATTCCGGAATTTGAAAGTTTCTGTAGTTCTTTCTTTCGTTGACCAACTGAAGTAACAGGTTATCGCAATAGACTCGCATACGGGAGGATGACGGTTGAAACCCCCGTCTGCCCATTCTGATTTATGTTTTTCGTAATTTCGCTTAAGTCAAATAACGGGATGGTTCCTTCAAAAGTACCTGACGCTTTCCTTCTACATTCTCCCCTATTTCAAGATTGTCCTCCTTCTCCAACGATCTCGTTGTCGACTGTACGTTAAACACTTAATGTCGTCCTCCTGAACTGAAGTATTTCTTCTGTTACACATGTTTGCTTCGTAATTACCTTCCTTTCACCTGAGTTTTTCTTTCCAGCTTCTGTGATTGCCCTTGTTAGAGATGTCTATTGCTCTTTAACTGATCTGACAACTGAGTTATTCATTATCGTTGTAGCTATAGCCTCAGCTAACTTAAAGCACACCTTTTTATTCCTTAGTAATTCTTCATCCCGTTTCCTTGCGCATCGATTCTTCCTGACTAGTCTCCTAAACTTCAGCTAATCTTCATCATTACCAAACTTTTATCGGAGTCTGTATCTGCCCCAGCGTTCGCCTAACCAAGTATTAACGATGATTACACTACGGTCTGTGCAAAATGTTACCAGGTGACTTCCTCTTCGTTTCCTTTCACCCAGTCCAAATTCTCCTGCTATGTTTCTTTCTCTCCCTTTTGATACTACCTAATTCCAGTTCCCCATCACTATTAAATAATCGCCTCCCTTAGCTATCTGATTAATTTATTTCTTCTCATCACACATTCTTTCAATCCCATCATCATCTGCGGAGCTAGTTGGCTTATAAACTTGTAATATTGTGGGCGTTGGCTTCGTTTATATCTTGGATAAGTTAGTACCTTCCAAGGCTTTTCGTAGTAGCTTACGTGAGTTCTTACTTTCTCATTCATTATGAGACCCACACTGCTTTACCGCTGTCTGATTTTGTGTTTATAAAGCTGTACTCATCCTGCCACAGAACTTCTGTAAAGGCCACTACATCTACCTGCAACCTCTCTGTTTCCATTTTTTAAGTAGTGCAACCTATCTACCAGACTAACGGATCTAACATCCATGCTGCTACTCGTAGAAAGCCACTGTTTTCTTAATGAGGAGAACCACCAGAGTAGTCCCCACCTTGACATCCGAAAGGGGAACAGTTTTACCCAAGAGGATGCCAGCATCATTAAACCTTACCATAGAGCTGCATGGACTGGGAAATTTAACTACTGTAGTTTCACCATGGGATTAGCCACTCGCAGAACCGGCACAGCAAGGCCATGCTGGCTTGAGCGTACATTAGTGTCAAACCTACTTGATGAAAAACATATTACAGATTTACTAAGAGTCAGCATAAATAAAGACTGATTTTCCGGAGAAAGATCGAAAAGACATTACAGATATCATAACTGTAGGTCGCACACTCCCTCTCCACCGTGAAATAACCGTAAAATAAGTCAATGAACCGAAGAGCATATGGGAGTGGTGTGTGTGTGTGTGTGTGTGTGTGTGTGTGTGTGTGTGTGTGTGTGTGTGTGTATGTGTGTGTGTGTGTATGTGTGTGTGTGTATGTTTGTGGGTTGGAGGTTTGGTGTGTGGGTGGGTCTGTGAGTGCTTATATGCAAGTGCATTTCAGCATCAATATTTCGCATTGCTCCATAGTTGCAGGACAAAGGATGAATAAACATTACATATTTTGTGAAAAGTGGGTAATAGGTGTTACAAAGCCTGGTTTCCTTCTAGTGTTAATTTCGGTAACTCTTTTTAAAACGTACATAGTTAAAGAACGGGATACGAATTTGGCCCTTAGTTTTCCAGCTCAAGCATTATCGTTCTGAACCAAACGCGATTCATCATAGTTCTTTAACATACCACTAACTACCTTACCACCACAAACAGTGGTACACACTAGAAAATTCTTTGTGGCTCCATTCGAAGGGAAACACTGTTCGATTCATCAAACATCTACTTTTTGCTGTTAGGAAATGTATTTTATAGATGCAAGTAAATCGAGAGCGCTCCTTTTGCACTCATTGCTGTACGTTTTGAACTCGTAACAGCGCGTTGAGAATACTGAAAACTGAGTTACTCATCTAGAACCGCAAGGAGATAGGAGCGTTGAGAAAGCAATTTGAGCAGCAAACGGGCCAGAAAATAGTTTGGAGGGTCTGTGCTTATTAGTGCGAGTTAAAGCCGTGCAAGAACGGAATTGGGTTAACAGCATTTCCCGGCTATACTGCTTACGGAAGAATTAAGGAGCTAGATGCAGCTTTACACACAACACCGCGAACCGCGACTAGTGTATCACGCTTTTCCTACGGTACAAACTCGTTTCAGTTATTCAGTCAGAAATATGTATAAGCAATGGGATATGACATAGAAAGCAACTTTTAACGATGATGATCTCTACTGGAATTCGCCTTGAAAGTTTAAAGTAAATGACAAAATTCAGAAATTTAAATTTTCAGGCAGTCTTAACACCGTTATCCCGAAGCGAGAGCAGTGCCTTACATGTAACATAGATTTGGCGAATTTGTATTTTGTAAAATGTAAACATTCACAGCTGGAAATGTCACAATCAATAAAACGTTCCGGATACCATCCCCTGGCTCGCTACCCAGCGTGTGAATTGGAAGCTACGATCCCCCTTCAAAATCTCCTCCCTACATGGGGACGAAGCGTTGGGTTTAAATGTGAAATCCATTCGACCACGGTAGAATAGTCCGGAACATTTTATGAATTGTGATTTTGTATTTTGTGCAATGCTTTTCAAGATATGGTCTCTCGTTTTGGTGCATAGTCACCGGTCAGTCTAGAAAGACCAGAAATGTAATGAGGCCGATTCTAAAGAAGGTACGAAAGACAGCAGGAGTGTAATACTGCCAATTCTAAATAAGGTCCGTCCTCACACATTTGAAGATTAACGAACCTTAAGTGTAGTAAGACACGTAGAAAAGTAGTAGAACCTTCGGGAAACCCTTTTGGGTTTCTGAGAACTGTTGGAGGCTACAATAACAGCCGATACTGGCCTTACGAATGCACACACTGACGAGTCTACATTTATAGCATTTCTGGATCCCTGGAAAGTTTCTGAAAATACTGAGAGGACTGAGAGGAACACAATCTCTGAAATTCTAAAAAGTTAGAAAGCGCAGAATGTTGGGAGCGAAAAATTATTGCATAGTTGTTAAGAATACGGAATGAGACTATATTGTGTATCGAGTATATTGTAAAGGGTCCCCAGCCCCTTACGTAAAGATGAATGCACTTGTGCGACGCACATGTCGTGGTAGCTAAATTTCGATAGTCGAACACTACGAGCGCCAGAGAGATAACAGCAGTTGTAAGTGGAGTGCAGGTAGTGCCCAGAAAAGTCGGTAAGAGGGCTCAATGGGAGCCTTCCATAATATGTGCTATCAAGTGAGTGTGTCCCCGACACCAAGGCTTGACCCTCAGCAATTCACTAGTCGTGACAACATAATTTATTTTCATGTGTTTTTATTATCTACATCACGCTGCGATTACGGGTTCGCGTCAACCACGCCGGCCACCTGCAAATGGATTGCAGTGATGATTGTGGTGTGTTTGTGCTAATTAATGAAGTATTGTGTTTAGTATCAAATAGAGATCTGAAATAAGTATAATCATCATTACATTGTAAAGCGAAGGGAGTAACTGCCCCACATTTGTATAAAATCAAGAATATAACATTTAATTACAGTGGGACACAGTAGAGATAGTTATTTCAAAGCAACCTTACTGATGGTGTTAATTCATTTTCCAGCAACCTAAACACTGACACGAAACAACTTCGACAGTATTATTAGCGGATCAGCCCCTCATTCTTAGAACACGATCAATGTAACTCATTTATTCGGTTGATACTGGGTGATTAATAATGTCTAAACCAGTCGGGAGTGTTTCACCATGAAAGGGTCTCAGTAATTGAGATAGCAGTGTTATAGCGTATTTCCAGAGTTATTGAATGTGCCCACTGATCAGTCCGTAAAGGTCCAAAGAAGAAATCGGGAAAGGGAATTAAAGATCAGTGAGAAGAAATTTAAACACCGAAGTTTGCGAATTTTACTATAATTCTGTTAGTGACGGCAATATCTGGGTGGATGAGTTGACTCGAGTGCATAATGTCTTGAAGAGATGTTTCATTAATAAACATCAACAAAATTTAAACAAGGCTAATGAAATGTTTTCCATTTAAATCAGTTCATCATTAGGGAATCAGATTGCAAAACAAGACAGTACGACCAATAGTTGTGTTTTACTATTATGCTTGAAGTAGAGCTGATGTAGACTGCAGAATGAGAAAAGCCAGAAATATTCATCACCGTCGTCTACATTCATTGATCAGGCTGGAGGAACCTGTTCCAGCGTCAGCTTCTTAACTCCATTGTTTACAGCGCCAGAGTACGTCCATGCAAAGCTCTTTTAAGGTATCTGCCTTTTTGCATTCTGTATAATTGCTCTTTACATTTCTGCTTATATCTGTGGATTTTTTTCTGCCATTGGAAATATTTTCACCTTATTTCTAATATCTTAATTTCTTAATCTGCCATCTGGTGTACAGCCCTTAACTCATCTAAGGAATTTGAATTCTCATGTCACCATTTGATTGATGGCTTCCTTCCTTGCTATTTACGCCTCTGATCCTTAAAGTAACAATAGAACAGCTGGTATTCTGTAGAATTTCAAATGCATTTCATTAGTTGTCGTTTTTTTAATGTTCATATCATTTTCCACTGACAACCTAAGATTTGCTAACTTGTTCTTTACTGCTTTATCATGATTGAAAGAAATTAATAATTTTTGCCAACTTCGTTTAATTTAAAAATGTCTCTTAGCAGTTCTTCTGAAGCAGCTATGACAACATCATTGGCACCTTACATTTATATTTTTATATAGTTGTTTTTATCTAACTTTATTTCTTTATTGTTTATAGTCATGCTATTTACTTACAAATCTAATAAAAATGACGAAAGCTCGTAATTTTGTTTAACTCTTTGATTGGTTGCAATGCCACACATACATATGTTTCTTTGTTTTTCGTAAAAAGTTAGTTCCATTGCGTAAGGTGCTTGTGGACCCGTCAGGTATAACGGAATTGCAATTATTTGTAATATTGACGAGAGTATTGTTCTGTTTCATCTGTCAAAAGCCTAGACATAGTCGATAAGAGGTATGTCTGTTCCGTTACTAAATTCTCTTCCTTCATTTATCAGTATCTTAAAAGTAAAAGTATTATCCACTGCTGTTCATCCAAATACAAATCCACTCTGCTCTTCAGTCAAAATTGTTTCTTGTGTAGCCTTAACCTTAGAAACAAAATTTTCACTTATGCTTGATATTAAGCTGTTAAAACGCTTATTATTGAAGTGTTTTTCGACTTCGATTATTTTTAAAACTCGGTACAAGTCACATGTTGACCAGATTTCTGATATTCGTGATCTCTCCCAGCTTAAATTAGGGAATGTAAAAAATATTTTAGTTTAACCGTCACAGTACACTGGAGTCGGGAGGCGGGGAAGTTATTTGTACTCACTTTGCAGCATGTTTATACATCGTCACATACTTAATGTTTCAAAAATCTGAAAGAAATATTTATTGATTTTATTGAACTCTTCTACCAGATTCCACACATTTTTAAAAAACTTTTTAATTAAACTTAACCCAAAATTTAAGTTTATCTAATAGATGGGACATTTCACTGTGAATGTCATGTTCAATATTTTTAATCTCAGGATCCAGTTTACACACAAATATCTCTTTAAAAAGTACGTTTTAAGTAAGAGACATTAACCATCAACAAAATTCGTATTTTATTCTTTTTTTTTTTTTGAGGCAGACTCCTTTCTTTTTACTTCATGTTACACGTTATTGAATTTATGTTGTATGATGGTACCTAATTATTACTGCTGTTTACTTGCTCTTCGTAGCAGCAGTTCATATGAAAAAACCGGTTGTGTCTTTTATCTATGGTTACTTGTAATTTAGGTACTTGGTCTCTGCACGGATCTGTTGAAAAAGAATATCTCAGTCTAATCTTAGGGTCAAGCTGTGCACGTATGGTTTCGTGCTCCATAGGTAAATCGCTCCTAATAATAAACTATGGCTGCGATCCTGCAGTCGAATCATCTATGGAATGTCTAGAATTGCGACTTAATAAAATATCAGAAATGCAAAATAAAAGATAAGTGCATAATTTAATAAAAAGGGTTCTATTCTTAAGTCACATTCAGACCTCTACAAATATGAAGCCGAATCAATAACCTGTATGACTGAATCGCACATGTTACTCTAGACAGGTCTGCCTTGTTTCAGAACTCGCCACAAAGGGTCCTGAATCACTCCGTTGAGGTTTTCACTCGGAAAGTCTCTGTCTCCTTGGGACTCCTGCAGTGTTCCACTGCTGTCTCTTTCCATTTTTGGTGCTCGCTAACACATACAATTGGGCATTTAGCGCAGTTTTTTTGATAGCACATCTAATCAATATTTAAATAAAGTTACTGAAGAAACAGTAAACTCCTCATTGAATAAAAACCCAAGAATTTTAAAATATGAGGTAATGATACTGTGTTTATTTGTGTAAATGTGGTGAATATGATGTTCTGACAAAGATTTTCATGATAATGAAGATATAAAAGAGGTCGTAAATCAGTGAATAAAACAGGTACTGATATGGTACTTTCAAGGACGGTAACAACAGTGCGATGTTATCAACGGGGATATCATTTTTGAAAATAGCATGAAGCGATTACAACTTGTTGATTCATAGGTTCATTGATTAAATATTTATTTTCTGTGAAATATTAACTTGTGTGATTTTAAAGATATTAATATACTCTTGACATTGAATGCACCTCATTTTTCTGAGATCGCAAATATATTCAGATTTGCATTAACATTTGATATGAGGTATGGTCAAATATCAAAGATCTTTAAGACTGACGTTCTGCCATTTATTTGAGCACCTCCTGCACAAAGGCCATGTGAGTAACAGCCACCAACGTACCTGGCTTAGGGATTTTCCTCATTTCAACAGACATGCCCCTTGTCCCTACACTTGAACTCACTTGTACCAGTCACCTAGCCAGAAGACAGAACTGCTGTGGCATGACCTGAACCCTTGGTCCCACTGGCACTCAGCCATATAACAAATTCACATTAACTCGTCCCAATAGTCGTCAGCTGATTAGCTCTCCTAAATATGTGTAATGTTACAGTTGGTCTAGAAAAGGTATATTCAGCTTCTGAGCGCTACTTCCATATTGTTGAGTGGTACTCAAGTAAATAAATTAGTGAAATCAAAGTGAACTAGAAATTAGAATATAAATGAAAAACTTGGTTTAGTTAAGAGAGTTACATACTCGCAAACAGCGGGCCGAACAGCAGAACAGAAAAAACAATGACCGTGGAGTCAGCGAGTTCCACATAAGCGGGCGCTGTCGATTCAGCCGCCAGGGCATCGCCCGACCGGCTCACGTGTTTCTCAGCCGTTACGTGTGATCACAGGCCCTCGCCTACATTCCAAGAGCCAATGACCGACGTTAAGAAGATTATTCGAGAAGGTTTTCAACGTGACAGACGAGGCAATGACCGTGAAGTCGTTCACCTCGAGTAAACTGAAGTGAATAAATACGCAAGACGCAGTGGGCCAGACAGATGAAGTCAGAGGAAGTGAGATGCAGACGAAGACGGAGTCGAAGACGGAGACGGAGACGAGAGACGAAGAAGACGAAGAAGCGTAGCAGTAGTTTTCAGTCAGTTTCGGTGCTGAAGACCGTCATGTAAGAAGAGTCTGCATCATGCACAGACGAACCAAGTCCGCCGCTGTAATGGAATAGCAACCAGAAGCCGCGGCGCCAGAAGACAGAAGTTAAAAGGTATTTGAAGTCTGATTTTTACATACCCGGGTGACTCGTGAGGACGGGAAGGAGACGGCCTCACATCAGCAGTCACCTGTGAGCTGGGATGAAGACCTGACAGCCGAAGACTGGCAAGCGGGAGTCCGTGGTTCGAGTCCGGGACACTGGCCTTGCCCCGCCGCGCCGCTCCGCTGGTCGACGCACAACACACGCGGCCGCTTAGAGAAGAGAAACGCTGGGACGCCACATCCAAGGTATCACCAGCCGATGCACGACTTCGCTCGCAATAAGTAAACCGGCCACCTCGCGCTGCACGTCTCCAGTCAGCTGGGCCAGACGACGACACGAGATACACACCGCTACGCGTAATCAGACGCCGCCGCCGCCGCCGCCGCCGCTGCCGCTGCCGCTGCCGCAGCAGAAGACTTCACAAACGACACAGCTGCCGCTCTCCGAACCAGAATATTCCGTAAGATACAGTTGTACAAATCTTCAATAAAAGTTATTCTTAGGTAATAATGATGTTTCATTCGACCTCATACCCGAGCCAAGGAAGAACCCACCCTGCCCACATGTTGTTAAGTGAGAAAAGTTAATTTATTTAATATTTTTACCCTGACAGAATGCTTAGAATGCTCATCCTGACAATTGACAGCATCAAAAGAGAAAACCCAGTTACAATTAGTGACATAAGTGTCCCATTTAGTATCACAACTGTTATATTTGATGTCAGAAGCCGTTACAGTTGTTACAATATCGTACCTCTTTAGAAAGTATGTTGTTAATATAAGTCAACAACTGTTAGCTAATTTTGTTTTTGCTTTAGGGCTGGCTATCCCTTGCAATACCCAGGGGAGGGGGGATGGGCATTATGCGTTTTGTGTTAAAATTTTCAAAGAAGTATCTGTTGCTTTAGCGACATCTTTCACCAGATTCTGTCATTTTTTATCTAATTTCTCGGTGAAAATTAATCCTCAAATGTGAGTCTTCTAGGGGGTGTACCCATTCACATAAATTTCATAATCATATTTTCAGGTTCAGGACATTTTCAAAAAGTATGCTGTAAGTGAAAGGAAACGACAACTAATGAATGTTGTACATTTTCTTAAGTTCTTGTCATTTTCATAGCACCCATCCGTATTGGCAGCACATGTTGGTATTCTTAGTGTAGAAGTCCGCTACCCCCCCCCCCTCACCCCCTAAGATTTCTTGTTACTTAAAGTGTGTTGGTATTGCTTGGGTTGAGCAGAATTCCGTTGTATTTGAATACCTCGCTATTAATGCCAGGAGCATTCTCAAATGTTGCTTTTTTTTAAATAATTAATAAAATATGCCCTTAACGTTTAATTAATGTTAAAAGTCATAACGAAAAAATTTTCCTTGTATAAATAAATCTCTAATGCTAGGAAAACGGGTCATAATTTAATATAAGAAATCTATTTTTCTACCGTTCATATAAAGAATGTTCCAGAGAAATCTTTATGTATCGAAACTTGATAAAAGACCATACATAAAACAAGTTGAAGGCATTCGCTGAAATTGTTTTGACAGCATAAAACCAGGAGTTGTCCTCTCTATCTTCCTAGTTTTTGATTGCTGTCTCATAAAATGTAAGTGTCTCTCGTATCTGTAACTTTTGGTTAAATAATCACGTTAATTTAGTGATAAAAGTCTTCTTTAAATCAAGAAACCTTTCCTCTTCCATTAATGTCACATCTCAATTTATTATGTGGCATTTTTTTACTTTTTCGGCTGCAACGAAGGAGAGTTGCCGACGAATTGTTTGGTTGCCACAGCCGAACGCTACTAGTGTTCAATTGGCATTTACGTTATCAAACTTTTATTTCAGCGTCCTTGAGATTTCTGTGACCGATCTTCTCGATCAGTATCCGGGCAATGTAATCACTCAAACTGAGTAATTTTGAGATCGACCAGTGGTCTCTAAACAATGCCATTGGTCAACGTTCTCCTCGGTCTGAGGGGTCTCTCATACTGGATTAATGAATGTAGATTCACTATTAAGCAAGAAAAAATTTTCTGTGCATCATTTTACCATTTCAGAAGATTTGCTATCAGCAGCAGTGATTAAAATTTGTTATATTTTTTAAATACCAGTAATATTATAATTACCGCTTTCTAATGTGTTTAAAGCTTTCTCTAATTTTGAAAATGTTATTAGATGTACAATATCCCACTTACACTCATTTGTGGTTGTTCCATTAACTTAGGGCCACACTTCGGCTATTTATAATGAAAAAGATATTCTATTTCGTTATCGCTCGTAATACCAACATATTTTCATTAACGTTTGTTACTGAGGAGAGATGGTGTGGGGAGGGGGGGAGGGGGGGACCGCTACTTCATGACCGCTATAAGCAAATTAAACGAAAAGTGTTAATAACAACTTACTTTTTGAAGAGACACTGGTTTGTAAGTAGAGTTCAGAACTTGAAAATATCTATTAGCACACTCTCAGCAATAAAAAGACTTTCAGTAATGTGTGGGCGGTTCTTTTGAAACACCAAAAAGTTTAAAAATATAGATTTAATTAATTATTGATGAGTTTCACTCACAACTCTTTTTAAAGAGACGTTGATGCATAAGGAGTCTCCTCAGCCCGAAAATATTGAACATGATAATCATTGTGAAAAGTCACATCTACTATTGAGACCTAAAGTAATGGACTAAGTTTGAATGAACAATTTAAAACATTTGTGGAATATAACACTTCTTTCAACGGAAAAAATTTTTATTTGAAAATTTTAAAAGAAAGTACCTGATTAGATTACAATATTTTCTAAAGGTGGATGCTAATTTCCCCTCTCCCTTATTATTGGGAGTGTTAATGTACCTTCTCCTTGTCTCTTTAAATGTTTGCTTCTTTTAGAGGCAATTAGTTTTTTGCCCATGAATAAGATTTTCTAGATTACTTATATACCTGTGTGGCTCTAGGCGCTACAGTCTGGGATCGAGCGACCGCTACCGTCGCAGGTTCGAATCCTGCCTTGGGCATGGATGTGTGTGATGTCCTTAGGTTAGTTAGGTTTAATTAGTTCTAAGTTCTAGGCGACTGATGACCTCAGATGTTAAGTACATAGTGCTCAGAGCCATTTGAACCACTTAAACTTATATACCTATCTCTAACTGCACCGTGTGTTTGTTACATTCTCGTTCAGCATTTGCCTTATTCGGTTATATTCTGCTCTTTATTGTTGCACTGTTAGTGGATATTTTAGATACGTTTCCTTCCTCTCTTATTACTTCTAATTCTTCATTCGATTTTCAAATCACTTTTTACTGTATCTTTTAAATCTTGTTCCTAGTGTTTAAAAAGATTCCTTCTGAATGGTATTACTTTTCTCTTATTCTTCATTAATATTTTCAGTAATGGGTTCCAGTAGCAACTGTTGATTGAGTATGTGTTTTTGTGAGAGAAGTAGGTTTTTATCTTAAATAAGTGTATTTTGGATGTCGCTACCTTATTTCGGTAAGTGTTATTACTGCTTCTCTGTTTTTAGAAACTACTAAAAGCGGTCAGAATGAAAGTTACTTTCTTGTTATATTACATATTGGTTATCAGTGATGATGCTTTTCTGTCAACCGTTTTGTAATTAGTCACTGATGTTTGACGTCTGAATGGCCATATACTTGTGCCAGTTCTTTCCTCTTATAGAAAGTGTACGTAGTTATCGGTTTATTAAAAGTTGCGAACTGACTTTGTTCATATGCATTTTTATTTGAAGTACTTTTCTCTTGGATGCTAATTTCGTTAGTTTTAGGCTGGTTCCTTACTCGTACGTTAAAATCTCTAAGTATTGTCATTAAGTAATTTCTGTTTGTGTCGTGTAATCCTTTTGCAAAGTAGAATTAAATTCTTTTACTTTCCATTTCTTTCTTTCCTTCGGTGATTATATTGCCGTCAAGTAGCCTCTGCTATAATTTAACATTATGGTTATTATTCGACCACTAATATTACATGCGTCTGTTTTATATGAACATATTTTTGTCTACAAGTTGCATCACTCCTTAAGCTCGTGTCTTGCAGTGCTCATCACATCGTTAATCATCTTTGATACTCATAACTTTTCCTTCGTTTCAATTTCAACTAGCATACTGATTTTCAAGTGCTCTATTTCTTTAAATTGTGTATATAATTTTTAACCTGTCTTCTACAATTCCAAGTTTCTCTCTTTTAGCTATCCTTTATTCCATAACCTTCCTTTCTGTGCCAGTTCATGCTATAACAGCTAAGTACCTGTTGAAGCTTTTAAGTGGTAAATTACTTTGCAAGTTGAGGTTACTGGCCTCCAGCTGAAGCATAGCTGGAGGAAAAAAACTGTGATTTTGGGAGTTCGTCTAGATAACTTGTCGTCAGAATGGTTGACAAATCTGTATCCGTTGTAGGCCAGTCTTAGATTCCCCTCATCTGTTCCCCTCGAAACAAGATAGCGATCTAGAACTTTCCTTCAACGAACGTTTGAATCGTTGGTAAAGTACGGTCTACAGGATGGGCCAAAAATATTTGAATACCTAATATAAATTTCAGTTGTAAGAGATGTTCTATGATATTGTCTAAAGCGTAGTCTTGCAGGAAAGTGAAATACGGAAGAAAAAAACGAGAAAAAAAGTAAAAGCTTTTCAAATGCGAAACTACAGATGTATTCGGACTATTAGCATGATAGATTGAAAATCAAATGTAGTGGGTGTAATCAAACGGGATGGAAATGAAAGTAATGACACTACTAACGGGAAAGATAGGTTAAGAGGACACATGTTAATGCTTCAAACATCAGTAATGAAAGCAAGGGAGTAGGAGGTAGAGGCGTGTAAAAGTTGTAGGTTTGACTAAGTTCTCGGACCTGTGTTTAGCGTAGTTATGTGGGCATACGCCAGTGGCCTTGCCGCAGTGGTAGCACGTCAGATCACCGAAGTTAAGCGCTGTCGCTCTAGGATGGCCCTTGGATGGGTCACCGTGCGGCGGGCCGGGTTAAATTTATGTGTTCGTACGTCGTACTGTGCACTGTTCAACTGCAAAAGTCCACCTACCTCAGTACGGCTTTCGCTCACCAATCCTCTTCTCTGCAAGCGTACGTACTATTTAGACGTCGGAAAAGCAGCGTTGATAAAAAAGACGCCTATACTTACGTTGCAATGTCGAAGTAAACTCTAGTAGCCTGCAGTCGTGCAATTATCTCATAATACATATCCGATGGTAATGTTGGCACCTCTGTCATTAGAAATTGTTCAAAATTCGAAATCAAGTATTTTTTATTTCCTTAAGCACACATTTAAACCGGCCATCAAGCCCACATGTACTTAACTAGCGAATCTACAACTCGCAGTTCTCAGTTAATACAACAACTTCTCACACACGAAGCAGCCAGAAATACAAATAAGTCCGACCAGATCGACTACGTAATCTTACAGTGAGTTCCACTACTAATAGTGAGTTTCACATTCGGTCCTTTCCAGTGGATTTCTTTACAAGAAACTGCTCGCCAAAATACTCCATATATGAAAACGGAACATGCCACGCGGAAATGTTCACAAAGGCCGGAAGTTCACACGTTAGTAACTTTCCAACAAAGCACCTCCAAAACTCCAAACTTTCATCAAACTGTTCGTAACTACAACAGCGTTATTCACGACACGTATAACCGCGAGGAACACAATATTTTTTCAGTTTACACATAATGAGCATTGAGAAATTTAACATGACGTTTACGCATCCGAAGCTGGCGTTCGACTCTTCCAGACATGCCTCTCTCACAGTATATCCAACTATGTGTGTGCGGGAAGTACTTAAAGCTGATTGGCGATCAGTCTGATGGACCAGCCAAAATGATCCTTCGAGATCATTCTCGCGGCAAAACTCGCCTAAGCCAATCACTATGAAGATAAGCATTTGCGTCTTCCAAAATGCAAATAATAACACAATGTTTAATAAGACAAAACGAAATAAAATTAATCTTGAAAATAATTTAGAAAAAGATTACTCTGCAAACGGCTATTCTGGCTGCCTTCTTACAAAAGCAATCACGTTTTAACATACATCATCAGCAATGTGGGTAAATTACATTTTTCATAGCAACTTTATTGCGTAACACTTTAGATAAAGAAATATTGAATTTTAACGTATGTCCCACATACACACACAAATTCCCATTTATTCACACAACAACATATTAAACAAATATAAATTTTTTGTGAATTTTAGATTAAAAAAATGCAAAATAATTAAAGTTTTGAAAATAAAATCTCAATTAAATCATTGTACACCTAGAGACCTATAGTAATGATTTCAAATGATACTAAAAGACAAACTGTTATTATTCCTAGCTGAGGTTTGTAGTCTAAGTGTCGGTTTGGGGTGTTTTAGGTAATTTTCTGAATCTCCGAAACTATAATATGTACGACTTTGAAATTTTGTGGAGACCACCTTCTGAATAACAAAAACTGATATATCAAATCTGAAAATAATCTTTCTACATTTAATGCGTTTTATTTAGATTCGTAGGAGCAATGAATATACAGTCGGTCAAAGGTCACAGGAACCGTTATCATGCTGCCTAGTAGCGAAAGCTGTGCTTATGAGTCATGGCTAAGACAGAAGTTTACAGCTTCCTATGCCCCAATACAGCGGGCTGTGTTGCACTGAATATTATCACGTAATAACTTGCAAACACCACAGCCTCCCTGATCCGACGAGAGCTATTGGCAAATGGGGTGCAGTCAGCCTTTGTGAGGTCAACTGAGGAGTTCTTTGATTGAGAAGTAGCGGCACAGATCAAGAAAATTGACAACAGCCCGGAAAGCAGTGTGCTGACCACATGTCCCTCTGTATCCACATCTGGTGACAAGTGATGAGGACGACACGGCGGCAGGTCGGTACCGTTGGGCCTTTAATGGCTATTCGGATATTGTTTATGTCTTTACGTGGAGGTATGCTAGCGTGGAGAGCGGGCCTCTCCGAACTGAAAATTACAGCAACTGCTTCACAGCGTGTGGGTGGGGTAGTATTTGGCTAGGGGTTATGTGAGCGTGAGCTTACAGTAAATTCATTATTTTTCAACCAGCAGCTCACAAAATATGAGCACATAAGAAAATTAAGACTTAGGACCTCAGTAGCACAAGTAATGATTTTAGGTAACTGCTGATAACAGAAGTAAAGAATACTTCCACCAAGTATAATTGGACAACAATAATAACAAAACTTATTGTAAACATATCCAAATATTACTGAGACAAAAATGTTTGCATGACCCAGACGACTATACAAGAGGGTGCCAGATAAATGTGACAACATATTTGAGATTGTGTTTAACTTTTCAAATGGAGAGAGTGAATAACTATCACAACCATCACACTGTGATATACCGTCTACAACTATCACCCTTCACCATTCGGCAGTTCAGACGCAAAAGACAACACAACTACACGGAACTAACTACTATTGTGATTGTAAGCAAAGCAGTAGAATTCACAACAACTTATCACTAGGATACAAAAATGGAACCACAGTCTTGCCTTGTATGTTATTTCACAGTAAGAGTACGGTGGCGCTGCTGTCCTATACTGTGGCTCAATTGATACACCCAGAATCCAGTAAAGGAAAACTGGTGGTACTAGTAGTATCTGAGTCTTTTTATGCTTATCACTACACATTTTATGAAGGCAGTCATTTCTATGAATGAGGCAGCTTTCTATTTGAAATAAACGCTTCATTCCTTTTAAGTTGAAACTGTATAATTAGTATCAAGTTTAGTAATGCGCAAAGGGCGGTATTCAATGACGTCTCCATGTCTACAGTTTCTTTTACTTCTAGATTAAGTAGCCCTGAGTGTCTTTAAACATACTTCAACTATTTATTTCATTTTACGATTACAGCACCCGATGGACTGAAAAATGTCTTGTTTTGTGTTATACAGTTTCATGTTAGTTCATTTATGTTGTTATTGATTAGGTTCTTCTGCAAAACATTTCACATGTTTAGGAACCCTCCTTTTCGGTTCACGTACTGATGGGATTGATCTTTCTTATATTCCTTCCGAAGACTGATTTGATGCAACCTTCCATGCTAGTCTGTCCTGTTCAAGCCCCTTCATCTATGCTCAACTACTGCAATTCATATCAGTTTCAGGCTGTGTTTTGTGCTCAAACTTTAGCCTCCGTCTATAATTGTTACCCCCACCGCTTTCAAACGGGCAATTCCTAGAAATTTAGGAAGAATCTTGTCATTCGATTCATTCTTTAAGCCGAGTTGGGCCATAAATATTGCGTCATCCATGTAATATTCACTATTCTTCTGTAGCACCACATTTTTCCTTGTCTCCATTGTTTATTGCCTACGTTACATGCCATACAAGGTTCACTACATACCGGTATCCAAAAAGGAATTCAAAGGAGGTGCTTAACCTTACGTTCGACGTCATCAAATTCCCCTTAGGCAATTACACTTTTCTTGGTATTTCTAGTCCATATTTTATATAATCTCTATCTAAGCATTATTTAACTATTTTTCTGTGCAACTAGCAACAATCATCGTTTCTTTTAGTGTCTCATTTGATAATATAATAGTGTCTGAGTCCCTATTCCAATATCCCATAATCAACTGGTTTAATACTTCTGTAGATATTTATATTATTTCCTTTTAAAAGCCGCCATCGATTCCGTTCTGCTAATCGTCTAGGTGCTTTGCATCCTCTGACAGAATTATTATAATGTCTCCAGCAAGTCTCAGATTTAATTTTCTTCACCCCGAACTCAAATCCACTTTCAAAATATATTCCCGGAGTCCATTTACTGCTTAATCAGTATGCAGACTGAATTGGCTATAAACTTGTATCACTCGGTCCGCAACTACTTCACCACTTCCATACCAGTCGAGTAGTCGTAGTCATCATGCAGTGTAACTTGCAGCTAACATCTTCGCAATCGGTATTTCATCCCAGCTCTTTTCACAACTTCAAAGACAGCATTCCTATCAACACTGTCAAAGGCTTCTTCTAAAACTGTAATTGTTATATGTAATTGATATACAAAGAGTTGACGAAAACAATGAGATGCTCCTAACATTGTATCGGACCGCCTTTTGACCGGAGTAGTGCAGCAACTCGGCGTGGCGTGGAGTCAACAGTTCATTGGGAATTCACTGCACTTAATCTACATTTCTGTAGATTCCAGATTTCTCTTGTGCCTCCAGTTATACTCATGAGGCACTTCTATGGTGGACGCCACGCAGTAATTACTCTGTTATAATCAATCTTAGACAGAGAAGTTGTAAGTAGGCTGTTTAGGTTTTTATGTTGGTATCGCCACGTAGCGCTCTATATGAAAATCACTAACTGTGCTGTGTGAAGGCTGTGGTTGGTTTGCATTGTTGGAGTATATGCTACTGTAGTGAAATACGTGATAATTATGGCGTGTGAAAAACGTAACACTTGGCTCCAAAGTAAATTGAGAAATGATAGTCACAACGAGCGTAGCTTATCAGCACCACCGTGTAATGAATTAACAGAGATTCAAAGTAGTAATTTGGTAATTGTCCATAGGGGAATGGAGCGGGCGGCAGATAATGGTGTCGACAGTGAAACAAATAGTGAACAGGGAAGCATTATCGATCGATCGGTCGGCTACAGCTCGCCTCAGGAATCCGAAATGACAGGACACAGTCTTGCAAATACTGTAGATTCAGATTTTGTGTCCTCACTTTTTTCTCAAATAAGTCAAGACATATTTTCTGCTTTTCAAAATTCGAAAATTGCCGCTTCAAATGCACTGCCGATTAGCACTGAAGAACACCTTTTAGTCAACAATGCATTGTTATAACAATTAATGCAAAACTGGGACAAAAGCTTCAAAAGCTAGACGCAATGGAACAAAATCTTCAAAAGTTAGACACAACGGAACAAAATCAAAAACAGCCACAGCATCAGCATAAAAGTTATGCACCACGCTTGAACAAACACGTGAAGGTTTAACTGCTGAGTTACTTAAAATCGAATCGAAATGTCAAAAGGTCTGTAATGACGTAAAAACACAAACTTGTGAGCATTTTCAGCCTATTTTTTCGCGTCATGAAAATGCGTTACAGAATCACGAGCAGCCATCAAAGAACTGCAAACTATTCTTCATGAAAATCACGACACCTTCCAAGCTAAAATTGACTCAGTTGCATCTACTGATTCGGTTACGCAACTTGCAAAAACTCAGGAAAACGTAAAGGACACAGTAGATACGATTTCAACACAAATGGACACTCTGCAACTTGGTTCAGAAAAACACACTGAGGAAATCAGTTCACTATCGAAGAAAGTAGCCGAACTTTCGGATCACTTCACTAACTTATCTACAAAAGTAGATGATGATCTGAATGACGTAAGACCTATGGCCTTCAATGACACAGAAGAATACGAACAAATTAGGAAATTCAAACAAAATCAGAATCAAATTAATAGGCAACATAAAAGAGAAATCCGGGAAGTACAAGATCAGTAGGCACAAATAATACAAGAATTACGTATTTCAGAGGACACTCGCGCTCCAACACGGGAAGAGGGACGTAGAAATATGGAACAGCGACAAAATAATAACACAGGGCAATTCAAAAATTATGAAAGAAATTGGCAAGGTGCACCGGATTTTGAGATGGAACCGCCGACACGAAGTAACAATGACCGATATGCGACTCGCCGACATGATGATTTTGACTATAAGCTGTTCATTACTACACGTAAATTCAAGACATTTAAGAATTCTGGCAACGACATTCATCCACAAGCATGGCTCCATCAATTCTCTCATTGTTTTCCTCCCAACTGGTCATTGGAGCACAGGGTAGAATTTATGTGTGGCTACTTAGAGAATGAACCAGCTGTAAGAATGCGATTGGTCATTCACGATTATCACAGTGAAGGAGAATTTTATCATTACTTCCTCTCAGCATATTGGTCTCAAGCTACACAGGACTGAGTAAAACATAGCATCATAATGATGAAACATTTCGAACAATCTGAATTTTCCAGTCTTGTCAAATACTTCGAAGACATGTTACATAAGAATCAGTATCTTTCAAACCCATACAGCCCGTCAGAACTCATCCGCATTTGCTTAATCAAATTGCCTGAACATTTACGACATATTATTTTGGCGGGACGTTGCAAAGACGACATTGAAGCTTTTCAGAGACTGTTACAAGAACTGGAAATTGACACTGACAATCGCGGAACTCGAAAACAGGAGCACAACAATTACAGGTCACATCCGTCACAATTCCGCGATGACAGAAATAATAACTGAACACGACAAGGCTATTCTTACAAAGTAAATCGTGACCAAAACAGACACCACGCGTATGACAACCGTTGGCAGAGTAATGACTTTCACAGAGACAATCAGAGCCACAGACAATATGGGAACCAAAGTAATTATTATCAAGGGAGACAGAATAACTTCAGACACAATGGACGACCGTGCAGTTACGATTCCGGGAGAAATTCTCCACCACATGACCGACAGAAAAGAAAGTATGTAAACTAACGACAAAACGACAGACCTGAATTTCATCAGATCTGGCGGGATTCAAACAGGGCAGGGCCCTCTCGACAAGGTGAATTTGTAGAAGTTAGATCTCCAAATCCCAATAACGACGTGTGCCAACAAAGAGACAATGGGCAATGACTCACACCGCTGGCAGCCACAAAACGTACTTATGAAGCTGACGACGCAGCTGCCGTAGCTAGTAATTACGTAAAAATGGAAGACATTGTGGACATCTTACTCCAGGAACATGACGTAAAACATTACAACATTGCATATCCTGTAATTCACATTACAGCAAATCACATAAAATTTACGGCAGTACTTGGCTCTGACAGTCCCATTTCAGTAATTAGTGAAACAGCTTTTAGCAAATGCAACAAATCGAACGATTGCCCCACACTTCCGTTACGTAAGATTAAATTACAAGGTGCAGTCGTTGAAAAAAGTGTAGATGTACGCCAACAGCTTCTCTATGAACATTCTTATTGTTCCATTATTGTCGACGGAAATTATATTGGGAGTAGACTTTTTGAATGAATACAAAGCAATCTTAAACTTTCACGATGCTGAAATAAGTTTAGAGAAAGAAGGTAAGTCAGTAGCTTTGAAATTTGAAGATTGGCTCTCGACGAGGAAATTAATCGACTTTACCTCCTGTCAGACAACAGTTCGGAATTTTCGACGGAACTTGACACTAACAATCACTCTGCAAGTCTGACAGGGATGATATCGACGGCGTATTTGATACTAATGAGTTAATTCGGAATAAAATTCAAACAATTGAGAATTTTAATGACACTGATAGGCAGGACCTTTTTGAGATTTTACAAGCACATTCCACAGTATTTACTCTCAAAACAGGAAACAATCAAGGGATTTCAATAACAATTACGTGTTCGTGAGCATACTAAATTTTGTGTTAGACCATACGTAATTCCGGCATATTATAGGGACCTTGTTAGAACAGAAATACAATCTATGCTTGACGAGGCATTATTGAGCCTGCAGTAAGTTCATACAACAACCCATTACATGTTGTTGAGAAAAAAATGGATCGATCAGGCTTGTCTTAGATTCGAGACAAATCAATACTGTCATCATTCCTGAAACAGACAAGCCACAAAAGTTGGAAGAACTTCATCAAAATTTTAATGGTGTAAAAGTGTTGTCTTCTATTGATCTCAGATCCAGCTTTTATCAGATCAAACTTCATCCAGAATGTAGAAAATACACAGCCTTTCTTTATTTCGGCGTTTGTTATCAGTTTGCCGGCTGGTGTGGCCGTGCGGTTCTAGGCGCTTCAGTCTGGAACCGCGTGACCGCTACGGTCGCAGGTTCGAATCCTGCCTCTGGCATGAATGTGTGTGGTGTCTTTAGGTTAGTTAGGTTTAAGTAGTTCTAAGTTCTAGGAGACTGATGACCTCCGCTGTTAAGTCCCATAGTGCTCAGAGCAATTTGTTATCAGTTTCGGAAGTTTCCTTTTGGTTTGAACATTTCTTCGGCAGCATTCATTCGCAGGCTAAATTCCATATTACCTGAGTTCTTAAAACGTTACATCATCTTATATGTGGACGATATTCTGATAGAAGAAGCCTCATGGGAACAACATAATCGCATCCTCAACAGCGTGTTACATATTTTTGCAGTATCTGGAATTACATTTAACTTGGAAAAGTCTGAATTCGGTAGGACAAAGGTGAAGTTTTTGGGACATATTATTTCTTATGAAGGCATTCAGTCGGATTCTGAAAAGTTAGAAGCAAACAGAGCCATTCCAGTTCCATCCACAAAAAATCAAGTCCACAGTTCTCTAGGTCTTGTAAATTTTTACCGTCGTTTTCTGAATATGCAAATTCTAGTTACACCAAAACTTTGTTCTCTCACTGGAAAAAATACTATTTGGGACTGGGACGAACAAGCACAGTTGGAATTCAATTCTTTGAAAGAATCGCTACTTAACGCGCCAATACTAGCTCATCCAGATCTGTCACAAGAATTCTGTCTTAGCTCGGATTCTTCTAAAGTTGGTCTTGGTGCCCATTTATTTCAAGAAGCCATAGAAAATGACATTACTGTTCAGAAACCCATTGCTTTTGCTAGCCGAGTGCTAACAAAATCTGAAAAAAAAATTTCCGTCACTGAATTAGAAGCTTTAGCTATCCTTTGGGCATTTACTATCTCACATCGTGTTCCGTTGTTTCCTATCATCCCTTCTAAATTAAAATAATTTGCTGCTGTTGATCTCTTGGGACCCCTTGTCAGAACATCGAATGGATTTTCGTACATTCTAGTCGCTGTTGAACTTTCTTCAAAATTTGTTTCTTTCACTCCGTTACGTAAAGCCACTGGACGGTCTGTATCCAACGCCTTTGTTAAAAATTTCTTACGTGAAGTTGGACACGTTAGTAACGTCATTTCAGATAAAGGACCACAATTCACGTCAGCTGTTTGGTCACACATGCTTCGGAATCTTAAAATCAAACTTATTTTTATTTCATTGTACTCACCACACTGTAACCCGTCTGACGGATTATGAAAGAAATCAATAAGCTCTGCAGACTTTGTTGTCACAGAAAGCATCAGCATTGGGACAGATATTTACACTTATTTCAAAACGTGCTGAATGAAATGCCTCATGACTCCACTGCTTTACCACCTATTCTTGTACTGAAGAATGAAGAACCACCGAACAGAATCAGAGAGCTTGTACCTTTCCCGAATACACGTAAATTTCGACACAAAGACATAATTGATTTGGCTGTTAAAAATATAAAATCTGCAGCAGACAAAAGGAGAAAACTACACGCTAAAGCAAATGCAAAGAATTATATATTGGTCAGAAAGTTCTCATTAAAGCTCATTCATTGTCACATAAGAAGAAACACTTGAATCACAAATTCTTTCTGATTTACAATGGACCTTACAGAATCCGACGTATACCACATGATAATTGCGTTGAAATTGAAACTCTGCGTACTAGGAAGAGTAAAGGTTTAAACCACATTTCACATGTAAAACCGTTTACTGAAAGATAATCTCCTTTTTAACTTTCTCTTTGCCATAAAACTTTTCACTTCACGTTACTAGTATGCTTTGTCAGACTTAGAAACTGTTAACATGTAACAATGTTTGAAGTTAAATATCCAGTCAAGAACCTAGGGAACCTATTTAAACAGAAATTATGAATGCATTGTTATAGTGAACAGACAACATAGTGTTGTTATTTGTACATTCTTGCTTGTTAGTTGCACGACTACGTAACGACTATAAGGCTTACGTACTTACATACTTAGAACATATACTGCTAATGAGATTTTAATGCAACTTTTTGGTTTACTTGAACAGACATTCTTTATTTGACGTACTTTCAGTGAGATTGAAGATGCCTTAGTATTAGGTTTCTTTGACAGCTACACGGTTACATCACGAAGCTACTAACGTGTGACACAATTTACATTGTTGCTTTTGTGCTGTATCTGTTTTATATCTGCACAGTTTTTCTGAATTCTTCTGGAAAGTAAAACAAGTTTTAGTAGTAACTTTTGTGGTATTGCTACAATGAGACAGCCCTTTTGGTAGCACAAAAATCCGTTACAGTATGGTACTCTCTTTATCACAGTAATGTACGTAATAACTACGATATCTATACGCATAGCATTTCACTTTCGTTTATGATGAGGTAAGTACATTGACTTCTGCAGAACTTAGCTTTCGGAGGACGATAACTACGACACTTCCACAGAATTATCTTAAAGCAAGATGCACATTTGGCGCTAAAGGACACGTATTTGAGTGATTAACTTTGTACTTAAAACATTTATTTTTAAAGATTTTTGAATTACAATGATACAAAGATTTTCCGTGATACATTTCATTCGATTGCTGTAATCTATAACACCTGACGATATAACTACAATAATCCTCGGGGGGGTACACGCTTACTTTGTGTACCATGTGTTTGGCACGCACAAGGAGCCCTAGCTAATATGGTATTTGCTTATACAACTTTACACATCGGTACCATATTTCTCTAACACATAAATTACACAGCTATCTGATCATTTAACTGAGAGAGATAAACATTTACTTTACTACATCAGTGACCGATGTTTACGTAATTACACAGTTGGATAACTTCACACTTATGAAATTGTATTTGGTCTGTACTTTGTGAACTGTTGATATTTTTTCGGAACTATTGTGATACTATGAGAGCTTTGAATGATGTATTAGGTATGGGATCATGGTTTTTAAAGTACTTTTGAGGTAGATGACACTATTAGAATGAGCAGAGAATTTTTTTTTAGGTTTTGAAATTATTGAAGAGAGCTACGACGTTTTTGAGATTTGACTGAGGTGTTATGATGTTATTATTATGACGACGATGTGTATTATGCTGTTGAGGTATGTTTATGATCAATACGCTGATGCTATATGAGGAATTTAATTATGCTACATATTTATTATAATGAAATATTGAATAAGTGTCGACAAATATGTATATGTGTAATAAGGTAAGGAATAATGAGTAGAGGTTAAGGACTCTGATTTGTTAAAAAGGATGTTGGAAACCAAGAATCGTACTTTAAGAATTATGAAATGTGTATACATGTGTGAATGTATCACAATGCTGATGAAAATTTTTTGGATAGTATTATATTTATAAGATTTTGTTTCTACACATTTGTAACGCAAATTGTCAACCTGTGAAATTTTTTTAAATGTGACTCTCACTGCTGTCGTAAATGTTTCGGTAAGAAATTTAAGTGACCTTCATGTAATGAGTCGTGGGCGCCCAGCTGTGCCACCTGCCTGGAGAAAAAGCCATTAGGTGAAAAAAAGGAGACTATTAACATCGCTATTGACATCCCTTTGTAGAAAGCATCGCAAATACGACACGCTCATTACTTGGAAACATATCGTACTTTGTGCTACTTACTGAAATGCTTATGAATTGATGGGAAACATTCTTACATCTGCACACCTGATTATGACAAGTGCCTTTCCAAAAGAGTTGAGAGAATTTCTACTGATTTATGAAATGCCACATGGCTATTTAAGGATGCTTTTATGGTTTTCTTTACATAGTTGCTTATTTCATTTGGTATCTGTTTCCAGCTGTGTTGCAGCACTGGTTTTATAAAATAAAATTACATGTATTTGCTAATGTGAACACTTTCTGTCAACAGATCTATTAAATAATAATTTTATGATCCACATTCTTTGAAAAAGGAGCACTTGGAAAGGAAAGAACAATAAGAAGGGATTAATAACAGTAACTGAATACATAATTTTCTTTTCAATTAGTTGGTTAATTTTTTGGTAGAATAACTTGTTGTGGTGCACCACTTTAATGACATAGACACTAAGATGTGAATAGACGTTTCCCTTATCTGCATTTTTGTCTTTAGTGTATTATTTTTTCTGCTTGAGTTATGGCACATTTAGGTATAAGTTATTGCATTGGCTGCTGCTGTTTACCAGGCATAGTGCTACTGAATTTCACTTTGTATTACTCTGTTAAGCCAGTTTTACTACTGATCTATTTTTCTTGTTTGCTGCACAAATTAGTTGTAATATTGCATTTGCTTTGCTAATTTAGATATACTGCTGCTTGCTTTGCCAATTTCCATTTTTTTGGTCATTGCTGTTTGTCTTAATTGTTTTGTGCTGCTGCATTGCATCGTCACTTAGTATATACACTCCTGGAAATTGAAATAAGAACACCGTAAATTCATTGTCCCAGGAAGGGGAAACTTTGTTGGCACATTCCTGGGGTCAGATACATCACATGATCACACTGACAGAACCACAGGCACATAGACACAGGCAACAGAGCATGCACAATGTCGGCACTAGTACAGTGTATATCCACCTTTCACAGCAATGCAGGCTGCTATTCTCCCATGCAGACGATCGTAGAGATGCTGGATGTAGTCCTGTGGAACGGCTTGCCATGCCATTTCCACCTGGCGCCTCAGTTGGACCAGCGTTCGTGCTGGACGTGCAGACCGCGTGAGACGACGCTTCATCCAGTCCCAAACATGCTCAATGGGGGACAGATCCGGAGATCTTGCTGGCCAGGGTAGTTGACTTACACCTTCTAGAGCACGTTGGGTGGCACGGGATACATGCGGACGTGCATTGTCCTGTTGGAACAGCAAGTTCCCTTGCCGGTCTAGGAATGGTAGAACGATGGGTTCGATGACGGTTTGGATGTACCGTGCACTATTCAGTGTCCCCTCGACGATCACCAGTGGTGTACGGCCAGTGTAGGAGATCGCTCCCCACACCATGATGCCGGGTGTTGGCCCTGTGTGCCTCGGTTGTATGCAGTCCTGATTGTGGCGCTCACCTGCACGGCGCCAAACACGCATATGACCATCATTGGCACCAAGGCAGAAGCGACTCTCATCGCTGAAGACGACACGTCTCCATTCGTCCCTCCATTCACGCCTGTCGCGACACCACTGGAGGCGGGCTGCACGATGTTGGGGCGTGAGCGGAAGACGTCCTAACGGTGTGCGGGACCGTAGCCCAGCTTCATGGAGACGGTTGCGAACGGTCCTCGCCGATACCCCAGGAGCAACAGTGTCCCTAATTTGCTGGGAAGTGGCGGTGCGGTCCCCTACGGCACTGCGTAGGATCCTACGGTCTTGGCGTGCATCCGTGCGTCGCTGCGGTCCGGTCCCAGGTCGACGGGCGCGTGCACCTTCCGCCGACCACTGGCGACAACATCGATGTACTGTGGAGACCTCACGCCCCACGTGTTGAGCAATTCGGCGGTACGTCCACCCAGCCTCCCGCATGCCCACTATACGCCCTCGCTCAAAGTCCGTCAACTGCACATACGGTTCACGTCCACGCTGTCGCGGCATGCTACCAGTGTTAAAGACTGCGATGGAGCTCCGTATGCCACGGCAAACTGGCTGACACTGACGGCGGCGGTGCACAAATGCTGCGCAGCTAGCGCCATTCGACGGCCAACACCGCGGTTCCTGGTGTGTCCGCTGTGCCGTGCGTGTGATCATTGCTTGTACAGCCCTCTCGCAGTGTCTGGAGCAAGTATGGTGGGTCTGACACACCGGTGTCAATGTGTTCCTTTTCCATTTCCAGGAGTGTATATCTGAACTCATTAGATTTAAGTTAGCTTAAGAGGGGGTAGACTATATAAGAAACTAACTGTAATGAATTGGAAGAAATGCATTGTGAAGCTATAAGAAAATGGTTTGGCCAAAATAGTAGTGTACAGAGGAGAATAACTATTTTGACAGAGGATATGAATGGAATACAGAAAGCATGCTTGGATAGGATTTTTTTGGTGGAAACAAATGTTGAAATAAGAGGAAAGATCTATGGAATGAAGTTTTGGGTTGGACTGCAGTACCAAATGTTACACTGAAAACAAACCCAGTCCTTTCCTTTTGTGTTATTCCAGTATGTTTTTATGTACTCTTGTTTACTTGTGTTCTTCCTGTCCTTATGTGTTTATCTGATAAGAGTTATGTTGTAGAATTTTTCTAATAATGTGTTATTTACTTTGTAAAAATTTTTAGACATTATTTATTCTTTTTTGTTTTAATGCTCATCTGTGAAATTAATGTTTCGAAAACTATTCTCATTATTTTATTTATTTAATTATATCATAATTCCTGTAACACTGATGTACATGTTTATTTCTTTTCTTTTGTAAAGCCTGTATTACTACAAATTTCATCTGTATTATTCTGTTTTTTTATGATGTTTTCTGTACGTTTGTGATTTTATTCTCATGTTATAAAATTGTAATGGACACCAGTTCATCAAATTAAGTAACTTGTAAGCCTACATTTCACTGTACACGTTTCTGTTGGTCATAGTATATGCACAATATGGGAGAAGTTGGGACTGTTAGTGTTTGCACGTGTGTTAATAATTCAGCAAGGGACTGGTTAACAGCATTTCTGGTTCTAAGGACAATTCCAAAGACTTGGTGAGTGAACAAGTGGTGGTATATGGACTTGCTATATTGTCCGCAAGACTCTTCTATGGTGATCGTGCACCTGCACAGTCACAACATATGGCTGCTGGCCATCTCTACAAGGACTACCGTGGGTCTGCATCTTAGATGGCCCACGAATACCATTATTTCTACACGGACTGCAGTGGGTCTGCACCTCTGGTGGCCCACCAGTACCACAAACTCGGCCAGGACTACAGTGGGTCTGCTCTGTAATGACCTACCTACCAATATCCTTCAAAACTTCGACTGACTCTGCTGTGGGTTTGCTCTGTTATGGCCCATTACCTGTCTGCATGTCAAGAGTCAGCTCTGCCTTTCCGCTGGAAGGACAACAGTACTTCTTCAAGACTGCATGGAAATCCACTACTTCCGTGTGCATTGTCTTTTACTGATACGACTTTGAGAAACAAAAACACTGCAATTTTACTATGATGAATGATCAGTACTGTCTTTATGGACTGTGAAAAAATCTTTGCTTTTGACCAACAGTATATCAATAAGTGGGTGCATTTCATATCTTTGTTAATGTAATTATGAAACATTTTTTCAAATCTGTATTGGCCACTACTCACAACAAATTGTAAATTTTTGTGGGGAACATGGCGGCTATGTAAATAGGCTGTTTAGGTTTTTATGTTGGTAACGCCACTTAGCGCTCTATATGAAAATCACTGACTGTGCTGTGTGAAGGCTGTGGTTGGTTTGCATTGTTGGAGTGTATGCTATTGTAGTGTTGGGCAGTTGGCTGTTAACAGCGTGTAGCGATGCGCAGTTGGAGGTGAGCCCCCAGCAGTGGTGGATGTGGGGAGACAGATAGCAGAATTTTAAGAGCGGACGATCTGGGAATGTATGCGCCAGAGGTAGTAAATTTGTAAGACTGGATGTCATGAACTGATATATATATATATATATATATATATATATATATATATATATATATATATATATAATGACTTTTGAGCACTATTATGGTAAATATATTGTTTGTTCTCTATCAAAATCTTTCATTTACTAACTATGCCTATCAGTAGTCAGTGCCTTCAGTAGCTGGAATCTTTTATTTAGCTGGCAGTATTGGCGTTCGCTGTATTGCAGTAGTTCGAGTAACGAAGATTTTTGTGAGGTAAGTGATTCATGAAAGGTATTGGTTAATGTTAGTCAGGGCCATTCTTTTGTAGGGGTTATTGAAAGTCAGATTGCGTTGCGCTAAAAAATATTGTGTGTCAGTTTAGTGTTGATCAGAATAAGTAAAGAGAGAAATGTCAGAGTACGTTCAGTTTTGCTCAGCTGTTTGAAAAGCAAATAACGTATGCGGTTTATCAGCACAGTCATTCAATAATTTTTCCAAGGGGACGTTGTGGGGCGGCGGGTGGAATTTTGTTGTTATATTTAAAATGATTTGTAATGTAGAAACATTTCCAGACCGATGCACCAATTGTGGGTCGGCTTGTGGAATTATTTTTGTATATATATATATATATATATATATATATATATATATATATATATATATATATATATATATATACATATATATATATATACATATATATATATAATGTTCCTATTATTTATTTTGTTGTTTGCCGTTCTCAACACTGGCTCTCTAATTACAATATTAGCAACCAGAACGTGATTAGCAAAACGTGAAGTCTGTAATTAGAATTCCTAGTGCCCACTTCATCTGAGAAACACACTTATAACTGCAGCTTATAGCTCTGAGAAATTAGAAGATTGTCTGGGATTCATAATCAAAAACGATTTTCTAAAAATTGTTCAGTATATTGAGAAAGTCACAGACCAAAAGAATCCACACAACCCAACTAACAGAGCAGTTCAGAGTCCAATGCGCTGATACAACTATAACTGCTCAAATTAAATGTTTAAGTGAATGCTCGCCATAATTTGATGATAATGTTTATCAAATGACACGCTAAATAATGGTAGAATGTTTGTCTCGCGGCGGCACGTGAAAATACGACATACGCAAACTGAAGATAGATCATTAAAGTCATCCCAGAATTAACACTTCACTCGAAAACGATATCATGATTACGCGTATCCCGAGTAACTTATTACGGCAGCCGAGGCTGTTTATAGCAATGATACCGACGCGACGCGACTCCTGGCACTGATGGTGTGCTGTTCAGCGTCTGGAGAGAACTGGGGCCTTCTTCTCTCGCGCAGCGTTCTTATATATAAAGCCGCGGTGCGGACGGCTAAGGGAACGCCTGATCAAACCGGCTCTCCCAACTAGCCACTGGGCTAGTAATGCACCACTTCAAGTTATCGAATAAATCATTGCTTCCTTTGCTGATGGCAGATGAAGCTCTCAATTTAAATGTGCATTCAGCAAACAGGTAAGTAATCATAATAAAAATCTGACGTGGTTAAGTCAATTATTTTGGGCGAGAGAATTAATTTAATTACACCACACACAGTAGACGAGCTCTGTACTTGCCCTTTGGAGATACGCTATCGCTATAGTTTTATAGTTATTCAATTGAAACTTCTCACATCTTTATGATTTTAGCGAATCTCCCTTCTACTTAAATTTAAACATCCTAGCCTTATTTATTCACCTACTCAATCTATCTTGCTCCCTTAATTTTTAAGACAAAAACCAGAAAATCATGAATTTCAACAAAAATTTTAATTTGTGAGATCCAGAATACTGTTCTACTAAATTATTATGAAAAAGGAATCTAAATATAAATTTTTAAGTTTCTAGCTCTTTTCTGTTGCGCCAATGATTTTTACAGAAAAATGTCCAAATTTCGAAAATGGTTAAAGTTATTGAACTGATATTCAACACATATTGATTTAATATTACTCCTGATATGCTAGAAACGTTTCAGGTTATTTACTTGCTTTTTAAAGTATTGCGCAACATTTATGACGTCAGAGCTAGTTACAGCGGACTAGGCTGGCACACAATGGAAAGACTGATGTGAATTTTATACAGCGTGCGTAGGCTGCTTCCCTACAACGTTACAAAGTTAACAGTTTCAGCCTTCGACTACTGTTTCTCGAGGCAAGGTTTGGAATACTTGCGCCTGTTAGCTGTATAGAGTGACAACTATCTGAATCGGAAAATTGCGATATGTTACTGATATAACTGAAACGAATGTAAGAACTGAACTAGGAAGAGATATGAGAACAAGTCGATACATTACTGGCCATTAAAATTTCTACACCACGGAGATGACGTGCTACAGACGCGAAATTTAACTGAGAGAAAGAAGATGCTGTGATATGCAAATGATTATCTTTTCAGAGCATTCACACAAGGTTGGCGCCGGTGACCTACAACGTGCTTACATGAGGAAAGTTTCCAACCGATTTCTCATACACAGGCAGCAGTTGACCGGCGTTGCCTGGTGAAACGTTGTTGTGATGCCTCCTCTAAGGAGGAGAAATGCGTACGATCACGTTTCCGTCTTTGATAAAGGCCGGATTGTAGCCTATCGCGATTGCGGTTTATCGTGTCGCGACATTGCTGCTCGCGTTTGTCGAGATCCAATGACTGCTGGCAGAATATGGAGTCGGTGGGTTCAGGAAACGCCGTGCTGGATCCCAACGGCCTCGTATCACTGGCAGTTGAGATGACAGGTATCTTATCACCATGGCTGTAACGGATCATGCAGCCGCGTCACGATCCCTGGGTCAAGAGATGGGGACATTTGCAAGACATAAACCATCTGCATGAACAGTTTGACGACGTTTGTAGCAGCATGGACTATCACCTCGGAGACCTTGGCTGCGGTTACCCTTGACGCTGCATCACAGACAGGAGCGCCTGCGATGGTGTACTCAACGACGAACCTGGGTGCACGAATGGCAAAACGTCATTTTTTCGGATGAATCCAGGCTCTGTTTACAGCATCATGATGGTCGCATCCGTGTTTGGCGACATCCCGGTGAACGCACATTGGAAGCGTGTATTCGTCATCGCCGTACTGGCATATCACTCGGTGTGATGGTATGCGGTGCCATTGGTTACATGTCTGACTTGTGGCTCTACCCTTCATTAGATCCCTGCGAAACTATACATTTCAGCAGGATAATGCAAGATCGCATGTTTCAGGTCCTCTACGGGCCTTTCTGGATACAGAAAATGTTCGAGTTCTGCCCTGGCCAGCACATTCTCACCAATTGAAAACGTCTGGTCAATGGTGGCCGTGCAACTTCCCAATACGCCAGTCACAACTCTTGATGAACTGTGGTATCGTGTTGAAGCATCATGGGCAGCTGTTCCTGTACATGCCATCCAAGCTCTGTTCGACTCAATGCCGGCCGGCCGAAGCGGCCGTGCGGTTAAAGGCGCTGCAGTCTGGAACCGCAAGACCGCTACGGTCGCAGGTTCGAATCCTGCGTCGGGCATGGATGTTTGTGATGTCCTTAGGTTAGTTAGGTTTAACTAGTTCTAAGTCCTAGGGGACTAATGACCTCACAATTTGAGTCCCATAGTGCCCAGAGCCATTTGAACCATTTGACTCAATGCCCAGGCGTATCAAGGTCGTTATAACCGCTAGAGGCGGTTGTTCTGGGTACTGATTTCTCAGGATCTATGCACCCAAATTGCGTGAAAATGTAATCACATGTCAGTTCTAGTATAATACATTTGTCCAATGAATTCCCGTTTATCATCTGCATTTCTTTTTGGTGTAGCAACTTTAATGGCAAGTAGTGTATAAGAATTAGTTGACATATTACTCCACGGAGGTGTTGTAGAGTTGCTAGCAAAATACAAAGAAAAAAGTTTACAAATTGTATAAATGAGGATTTTGAGGAGAACTGTAGGGTGCAAGAGAAGGAAAGGGAAACAAATACAGAAATAACGACGGAAATATTAGGTTGACGCAGAACGTGTAGCGTTTTGGTTTTGCATGATGGTGTTCTGGTTGCTGTTGGTTTATTTATCAATTGTCATTGTTAATTTTAGTTCTATGTTGCTATTCGAGTTTACGTATCGTCATTTTGTTTCTTGGAGGTAGTTAATGGAGCTGTGGACGGTATGAAATTGAGTGACAAGTGGAGAAATTGGAACATTTCCGACATATTCTCCTGTTTGAGTTCAATACAGGAGTGATAACAGCGGAAGCAGCCAGAAACTTTGCAGCGTTTGTGGAGATATTGCTACTGGACAGAGCAAGACAAGAAAATGGTTTTTTTCGTATCGAGGAGGATCGTTTTGACATAAGTGACTCTCCAGGTTCAGGAAGACCTTCGGAGTTTGATGAAGATCATTTAAACGCATTAATCCACAATGGTCCAGATTAGTGACTCGAGAACTGTCAGCGTTGATGAACTGTGATCATTCCACAACCATACGGCTGTTGTATGCGGTAGGGAAGGTTCAACAAACGGGTATGTGTGTACCGTGTGCTCTAATCCAAAATCACAAAATTCAGCGGGTGTCCATATGAGCATCTCAGCTTGCTCATTGTGAGTTGGCTAGCGAACAACATCGACCATTCCTATCCTGTATCGTTAATGGTGACGAGAAAGGCTGCTGTATGATAAAGAAAAGATAGGAATGTTTGATCACAAACAAAGAAGCAACCATCCATACAGATACCTGTTCCTATCCCGAAAAAAAAAAATTCTAACCCTGATGCGTCTTGTGGAGCAGGTGTGGTGTACTACGGATTGCTTGCCCGAGGTGTGATCATCACTGCTGATATTTATTGTCAACAACTGAACAACTGAGGCGTCTGACAGACGGAATCCAAGAACAGCGACGAGGAAGACTGCGAGAAGTGATGCTACTCCACGATAACACTCGTCCGCATTCTGATAAACTGACAAGAAACGCTGTACTGTAGTTGTGTTGGTATGTCATTCCACACACGTCTATTCACCTAATCTCGCGCCCTCAGATTTCCGCCTTTTCCGCTCTCTATCGAACCCTCAAGGGAATTTCTTTCCGGATGATAATACTGCCCGAAAATGGCTCAAAGAATTCTTTGCCTCAAAACCACATTATTTCTACAGTCGCGGAATCGGAAAGTTATCCCTACTTTGGCGGACTGTTGTAAATGTGTATGTCATTGATAACTAAAGGGTCAGTTATGTGTGTCTATTGCGTTTATTAAACTCAAGGAATTTATGCACCAGCATAATACACACACCAAGTCCCCAACTCACCCCACAGTAGACTACAGTAAATTGATAAACCGTCTGGATGCCGTAAGATCAAATCCCCATAAAGACATCCGTATATGAACCAATGGAGCGATAATGGGGTGAACAAAGATTAATATTTAATATCCCGTCGACGGAAAGATCATCAGAGATAGGTCATCGTTGGGAGGAACACGGTGGTCATGGAAATGACTAGAACTCGGTTTTGTGATAGAGTACACACCCCAATACATGAAAAGAGAGGAAACAGGTAATAAACCATGTACTGGACTAAGTGCTATCCACGTACTACAACAAAATTAAGTGAACACTGTATTCCATATAGCCAAATATTCGCTACAGCTTATTTCTACAGTAGACTAAATAGCTTATTTTCCATCGGCTTTTACTATCAATCAAGTGAAGAAAATTTCATCAGTTTTCGTATACACTAAGAGCAATCAACTGACTGGTGGTTGTGTCCTTTTTGTTATGTTATCAGTCTTCCAACTGGTTTACTGCGTCCTCCCAAATCTTCTTGCACTGTGCCAATTTCTTCATTTCGAAGTGCCACTTGTAGCCAACGTCCTCAACTATTTATTGGATGTATTCCAATCTCTGTCTTCTCCTACAGTTTTTGAACCCCACAGGAGCTGTATAATTAATTAACATATGTGGAAAGCAGTCCCGCCAGCGATAATTTAAAGGTCCGTGTGTTCAAACAACTATTGAGCTAGTATCAAAGTATTTTACAGCAATGTCGTGAAAATGTAACTCAAATCCTTGTTTCCAGCATCACACCTTCATAACAACTTTGGAACAATCATGAGACATATCGGTCTAACTCCCCAAAGTTGAACTCTACTTCGATTTTCTGTAATACTGTCGTACGTTACTGTGTAATCCTACAGGTATGATTTCCCATATCATTTACCAGTTTCACCTCATTGAAGTCACCAGTAATTGTTTGACGAACTTATAGATGGAATACGTATACGCTCCACTCGTCGTCTAGTTGCCCGTAGTAGGTAAAACGCTTGTCAGAAAGTTGAAACTATATTCAAACACTGGTAGAATAACTTTTACTATCTTTTTCTTACCACCCGATCTTTAAAAGTAAACATAATAGTGTACGTCATGTCTTGCTCATTTATAGTTATAGCAAGTGCTTGATACATATAATTAGAAGATAATTGTGACAGAAAAAAGATGAGTAAACAAAAATGTGGGTGAAAAGAGTGAGACGCTGAATTCTGTCCTGCCTCCGACACCGCAAACAAATGCTTTCACCGTGAAACACATTCGTAACAAATAAAAAAAAAGGCCTGCCATGTACACGCCGGTTATGCTCCTGAACAAATGCGAGCGTTGCAGTGCGAAAAACGAGAAAGACTAGCCAAACAAATCAACAAAATAATACGAGAAAATATACATGCACACACGCCAAAAGCCCCAAAAACAATGAATAACAATAAATTGTATCTCTGAACTCTACATGGAAACATCCGGTACCTACGTGAAACGAAACTCATCTACGAAATTCGGAAGCACCATACCCTGCAGCGATAACGTAACAATTTCACTGAACAATTTTTCAGTCTCAGATTGTTTCAGCTTGACTTCGTACCGGGTTCTATATCGAAGACGTCAGACACGCTACCTCTTGTGTGCCGGATTTTCTTGCCATGTGGGGTCTCCTATCAACAAGTCAAAAGCCAAACGGTGTACAGCATCCTTCCTCCTGCGTAACTAAACAAAGCGATCACTTACGTTTCCCTTCTTTCACTTTATGCTACTATGTCGTCTTATATTCCGATATAAATAATGTAGCTCCAAGAACTGATTCGTTTCTAGAACAGTGATATCCATTCCAGTAGATAAGGAACCAAAACAATTATTCAAAATGTGCGTTATTTAGTACATAATTTAGTTTTTTAATGTACACTATAATTAAACTCTACAATAGTTCTACTACATCTACAAATTAAGTTTTATGATTTACGGGACTTGTTTTCAAGTTATTGGGGTTATATTTCTCGCGAGTCGATGAAAACTGCGCCTACCTGTAAAAAAATAAAAGGGAGTTCTATTAGGTTGTCCGAAAGTTAGATACATTTTAACTCAAGTTCAGTTTAGAGAGTAGTTCAATCTATGATTAAACCAGATGATGATACGTTGTTGTGCATTCATACGTAATCGTATTGTGATTCGCGTTTATAAGCGTACAGGATTTCCAAATATTTCGCACACACAGCATATTAATGAATCTTGAGTTGAACCACTTAAATATGTCATAAATGCGTCGTACTACATCTACATCCATACTGCGCAAGCCACCTGGCGGTGTGTGGCGGAGGGTACCTTGAGTCCCTCTATCGGCTCTCCCTTCTATTCCAGTCTCGTATTGTTCGTGGAAAGAAGGATTGTTATTATTCATGGAAAGAAGGATTGTCGGTATGCATCTGTGTGGGATCTAATCTCTCTGATTTTATCCTCATGGTCTCTTCGCGAGATATACGTAGGAGGGAGCAACATACTGCTTGACTCCTCGGAAAGGTATGTTCTCTAAACTTCAACAAAAGCCCATACCGAGCTACTGAGCGTCTCTCCTGCAAAGTCTTCCTGGAGTTTATCTATCATCTCCGTAACGCTTTCGCGATTACTAAATGATGCCGTAACGAAGCGCGCTGCTCTCCGTTGGATCTTCTCTATCTCTTCTATCAACCCTATCTGGTACGGATTACACACTGCTGAGCAGTATTCAAGCAGTGGGTGAACAAGCATACTGTAACCTACTTCCTTTGTTTTCGGATTGCATTTCCTTAGGATTCTTCCAATGAATCTCAATCTGGCATCTGCTTTACCGACGATCAACTTTATATGATCATTCCATTTTAAATCACTCCTAATGCGTACGCCCAGATAATTTATGGAATTAACTGCTTCCAGTTGCTGACCTGCTATATTGTAGCTAAATGATAAGGGATCTTTCTTTCTATGTATTCGCAGCACATTACACTTGTCTAAATTGAGATTCAATTGCCATTCCCTGCACCATGCGTCAATTCGCTGCAGATCCTCCTGCATTTCAGTACAATTTTCCATTGTTACAACCTTTCGATATATCACAGCATCATCAGCATAAAGCCTCAGTGAACTTCCGATGTCATCCACAAGGTCATTTATGTATATTGCTAATAGCAACGGTCCTACGACACTCCCTGCGGCTCACCTGAAATTACTCTTACTTCGGAAGACTTCTCTCCATTGAGAATGACATGCTGCGTTCTGTTGTCTAGGAACTCTTCAATCCAACCACACAATTGGTCTGATAGTCCATACGCTCTTACTTTGTTCATTAAACGACTGTGGGGAACTCTATCGAACGCCTTGCGGAAGTCAAGAAACACAGCATCTACCTGGGAACTCGTGTCTATGGCCCTCTGAGTCTCGTGGACGAATAGCGCGAGCTGGGTTTCACACGATCGTCTTTTTCGAAACCTATGCTCATTCCTACAGAGTAAATTTCTAGTCGCCAGAAAAGTCACTATACTCGAACACAATACGCTTTCCAAAATCCTACAACTGATCGACGTTAGAGATATAGGTCTATAGTTCTGCACATCTGTTCGACGTCCCTTCTTGAAACCGGGGATGACCTGTGCCCTTTTCCAATCCTTTGGAACGCTACGCTCTTTTAGAGACCTACGGTACACCGCTGTAGTAAGGGGGCAAGTTCCTTGGCGTACTCTGTGTAATATCGAACTGGTATCCCATCAGGTCCAGCGGCCTTTCCTCTTTTGAGTGATTTTAATTGTTTCTCCATCCCTCTGTCGTCTACCATTTTGTCATCTGTGCGATAATCTAGAGAAGGAACTACAATGCAGTCTTCCTCTGTGAAACAAATTTTGAAAAAGACATTTATTATTTCGGCCTTTAGTCTGTCATCCTCTGTTTCAGTACCATTTTGGTTACAGAGTGTCTAGACGTTTTGTTTTGATCCACCTACCGCTTTGACATAGGATCAAAATTTCTTAGGATTTTTTGCCAAGTCAGTACATAGAACTTTACTTTCGAATTCATTGAACGCCTCTCGCATAGCCCTCCTCACACTACATTTCGCTTCGCGTAATTTTTGTTTGTCTGCAAGGCTTTGGCTATGTTTATGTTTGCTGTGAAGATCCCTTTCCTTCCGCAGCAGTTTTCTAAATCGTTTGTAGTACCACGGTGGCTCTTTTCCATCTCTTACGATCTTGCTTGGCACGTACTCATCTAATGCATATTGTACGATGGTTTTGAACTTTGTCCACTGATCAACACTGTCTACACTTGAGACAAAACTTTTGTGTTGAGCTGTCAGGTATTCTGAAATCTGCTTTTTGTCACTTTTGCTAAACAGAAAAATCTTCCAACGTTTTCTAATATTTCTATCTACGGCTGAAATCATCGATGCAGTAACCGCTTTATGATCGCTGATTCCCTGTTCTGCGTTAAATGTTTCAAATAGTTCGGGTCTGTTTGTCACCAGAAGGTCTAATATGTTATCGCCACGAGTCGGTTCTCTGTTTAACTGCTCAAGGTAGTTTTCAGATAAAGCACCTAAAAGAATTTCACTGGATTCTTTGTCCCTGCCACCCGTTATGAACGTTTGAGTCTCCCAGTCTATATCCGGCAAATTAAAATCTCCACCCAGAACTATAACAACGTGGGGAAATCTACTCGAAATATTTTCTAAATTATCCTTCAGGTGCTCAGCCACAACAGCTGCTGAGCCAGGGGGCCTATCAAGACATCCAATTACCATGTCTGAGCCTGCTTTGGCCGTGACCTTCACCCAAATTATTTCACATTTCGGATCTCCGTCAATTTCCGTCGATACTATTTCACTTCTTATCGCTATCAACACGAATCCCCCATCATTGTCCAGCCTGTCTCTGCGGTATATATTCCAATCTGAGTTTACAATTTCATTACTGTTTACATCTGGTTTCAGCCAACTTTCTGTCCCTGGTACTATGTGGGCACTGTGACCGTTTATTAATGAGAGCAGTTCTGTGACCTTTCTATAGACGCTCCTGCAGTTTACTATTAGCACATTAATATTGTTATTCCCTGTTGCATTTTGCCTACTCCTACACAGCGTGTCTCAGGAGGTGTCTTGTCGGGCCTAGGGAGGGAATTCTTTAACCTAAAAAATCCACATGTGCACTCCACACGTACTCCGCTACCCTTGTAGCTACTTCCTGCGTGTAGTGCACGCCTGACCTATTCTGGAGGACCCTACATTTCTCCACCCGATAGTGTAGGTCGAGAAATTTGCTCCCCAGATCTCCGCAGAATCGTCTGAGCCTCTGGTTCAAGCCTTCCACTCGGCTCCAAACCAGAGGATCGCGATCGGTTCTGGGAACGATACTACAAATAGTTAGCTCAGATTCCACTCCACGAGCGAGGGTTTCCGCCTTCACCAACTCCGCCAACCGCCTGCATGAACTGAGGATGACCTCTGAACCCAGACGGGAGGAGTCATTGGTGCCGACATGAGCAACAATTTGCAGTCAGGTGCACCCAGTGCTCTCTATCGCCGCCGGCAGGGCCTCCTCCACATCCAGGATGAGAGCCCCCCGGCAAGCAGACAGAGTGAACACTGGGCTTCTTCCCCGGCCTTTCCGCTATTTCCGTAAGGGGCTCCATCACCCGCCTAACGTTGGAGCTCCCAATCACTAATAAACCCCTCCCCCCGTGTGCCTGCTCGGACCTTGCTGAAGGAGCGGCCACATGTCCACTCACAGGCAGAGCGGGCGATGCCACACGGCCAGCCCCCACATTGACCCTCCACCTCGTGCGCCGCGAACGCCGCTGAACCCGCCATTCCTTTTGGGGAGAGGGTGGCCCAACCGCGCCCGGTACCCGCGAATATGTCTCGACAGCAGGGACGGTGGGTGAAGCATGTAACACCTGGGGTGTACCATGCGACCCACCAGACTCCCTACTGCCGCTACACTCCGAGGCAGCAACCTGAAGATAGCTGACCGCAGCCATCAGCACATTCAGCTGTTCGCGAACAGTGGCGAGCTCCTCCTGCATCCGTACACAGCAGTCACACATCCTATCCATCCTCATGAATCAATTTACTGTAGAGAATTAATCAACTTTTAACTCGACTGCTAATTCACTAAAGGCGGCTTATTGTTGACTAAACTGTGGTTACTAGCGACTTCTTGTAGAAAACGGTGAAAATAGCACTACCTGTTTCTGGACTGTATTCAAAACAAACACTAGCACTAGTTCAAATGTCTCTGAGCACTATAGGACTTGACATATGAGGTCATCAGTCCCCTAGAACTTAGAACTACTTAAACCTAACTAACCTAAGGACATCCCACACATCCATGCCAGAGGCAGGATTCGAACCTGTGACCGTAGAAGTCGCGGGGTTCCGGACTGAAGCGCCTAGAACCGCACAGCCACCGCGGCTAGCACTAGTGGCAATATGGCTGAGTAAAGGGGTTCTCTCTGACTGTATTCAAAACAAACACGAAATCTATGGAACACTATTACTAGCACTCGACAGTTAACGCTTCCTAAAAGCAAAAACACACGGAAGAAGAAGTGACAAGTAAGAAAAATACAGTTCATCATCCACAAAACATGTCTGTTTTGCAGTGAAGCTAACACCCTTTTCACTAAAACGATTTCACTCCGATGTGTTTGCTGAACGAAGACAAATTTCAAGAAACGATTTTTGAGTAGTTGCTAGCAAAAATGTTCGTATGGCCATATGGCTGAAGTTGGATGGTGTCTGTGCTAAAGATATTTATTAATTCTTCAATCCAGTACAGCACATTGCAGTGCAGACGTGTTGCGATGAGCCAACAGTTAGACAACGTGTTCGAAGTGGCCTCTAAGCATGCGCCAACACGACGTAGCAGCGCGTGTTCAGATGTGTCATCCTGCAACTAAATTCTGTCACAGACAGCATGAATGTGTTGTTCCAGAGTATGCTCTCCGCACACATGACTTCTTTCAGCCCCGTCCCCTATATGTAGAAATCGAAAGGGTTGCGGTGTGACGGCCGGGTCTGAATTGCGATTGGACCCCTTATTGAGTCTCGGTGGGACCTCCGTGTTGGGTCCATGGGCCGGGGTAGATGCCTCCAGAAGGAAATGCGGGAATGAGATGGAGTACCGTCATATAGTAGCCTCCTTATCTTTCATACCACCAAAGCCACTTCTGTCGGCACTGTAGTAAGTGTCGTCAGCAATAAGTGCAGACAGAGATACCTCACCTCTGAGACGTTATGGAGTGATTGGTCCCACGAGCCGGTCGCTAATAACGCCTATCCTCACACTGACGCTAAGACGATGCTGATTTTTCGTGACCACCGTAACAAGCGCATTCAGTGTAGCCCACAGAATGTTGTAAAGACTGACGGTATCGCCCATCGTTCAAGTTGTCTCATCTTTAGATAGAATGGATGACAGGAATCCGAGCACCGTGGTAGCTTGTGCAACGAAACAACGACTAATTTGACCCAGAGGAGGAAAGTCCATTTCAAGAGATATAGATAACGAAAGTTTTTATGGAGGATGTGGCTGGCCCCATGCTGGTGGGCCTGCTGCCTTTTGCATTTACAGGGGTCACATTCTACAGTGTAATTATTAAACAACAAATTCAGAGACTCAATGAAACCAAACTTAAATGAAAAATAATTTAATACCAAATAATATCTAATTGTATTCAAATCAGCATAAAAATAAACAAAAATTATAAAAGTGAAACTTGTTGTCGGCGGGGACGCTTTTCCGATCCGGTCTGGCTGCCGCCCGCCTATTGCCATTTGCCTGCATGACGGCCTGCTCCAGTTGGTGCAACAGTCATCGCCTCTCAGTGATACACTACACGTGTCCGCACCAGTGCAAGTCGGCAACAGCACTGAAGCGGATGTAACCTTAGCACGGATTTGTGAGCGCTGACTGTTGTGTCCTCCCCGCTAGCACTATTCTGAATTTAGCAAATAAGACTTATTTGCTCCATCCAACATGTGTTATTTTGCGCCGGCCGCTGGTGGCCGAGCGGTTCTAGGCGCTTCAGTCTGGAACCGCGCGACCGCTACGGTCGCAGGTTCGAATCCTGCCTCAGGCGTGGATGTTTGTGATGTCTTTAGGTTAGTTAGGTTTAAGTAGTTCTAAGTTCTAGGGGACTGATGATCTCAGATGTTAAGTCCAGTAGTGCTCAGAGCCATTTGAACCATTTGATTTGTTATTTTACCTCCATCTTTGAAGAACGCCTTCAATTCATTTACTTCGTGATGACAAGTTGTATTAAGTTCTTATTTCTTTTTCTTCTTTTTTTTTTTTTTTACTAACATCATTTCTTCAATCCATAGCTAATATCCATGAGGCTGTTCGTTCCATTCAACAGGTTCAGTAGTTCTTCTTAACTACCAGCAAAGATAGTAATCTCATCAGCAAATCCTGTAATTGATATGCTTTCCTTCTCAATTATAATAACACTCCTCAAACTTTTTTAATTTTTGTCAATGTATGCATTGAGCAGTACGGACGAAAGACTGCAGCACTGCCTTGCAACCTTCCTGATCCAAACTCTTCGTACTGTGTCTTCCAACCTCATTGTTCCCTCTTACATTCTACACATATTGTACATTACGTTTCGTTCCCGCAAGCTTACTCCTATTTTTCTCAGAATTTCGAACCGCCTCCTTCGACAGTTTCTCTCCTTCATACCTCCTCTGTGATACCAGTGATGACATATCACTGATCTCATAATATTGCAGTACACGTCAAGTGCCTCTTGTCTTCCACCAGCCTGAGTGCAGTGCATAATCTATAATTAATGTTCACCAATCTGCAGTCTTCTATAATTGCCTCCCCCGCGCAGAAAACCTCACGTAGGTCGTGAATCCGTTATCTTGAGGCTCTAATAAACTCCCAGCGAGGAACTGATATTATGAGAATTATGTAATTTTCAATTATTTTACTTATACGGGGTGTCACTCGCTTTTTATTAGCAGAACACGTGAAACTGCACAATCAAATTCTACTTTAGAGTCACAAATAATTTCCATTCTTGAACAAAATAATGAAATGCGAATTTCCGTCTTTACTATCACACTTTTCTCAACTACACGTCAAAATAACCAGAAATTGATAATAAAGCCTTAACTTGCCCCAACCGCACCAGACAAAATGTCTGTTCTCCGAGGCTGTAGAACCAGCTCTCACATTTACGAACTAGACATTGCAAATTAAGTCTTAACTGATACCGCGGCAGACAACATGTCCGTCCTCTGAGACTGCCCAACCAGCTCTGATCATACAGCCGAACAACGTTGCCCGCCATCCAAGTTAGGTGCGATCTAAAGATCTCCGAAGTGCTTCGTCTGCCTTTTAGTTTAGCAACAGTTTGTTCTGCTGCTTATTGATACTAATGAAATAATTGAATGATAGCGCGCTATTGAGAATGTTTTAATTTTAAATGCAAGTATATACGCTGTTTTGTTTACCTAATATTAATAACATAAAATTATCATTTTGGTGCGCAACTACCGAACGCAGCAGCCAATTGCGGAGAAGGACCACAATTTAGGCGATCCTTCTCACGACACCCAAACCGAGAAAACCTTCTAGCCTCGGTACCTCACACCGCATTACGTCACCTACTAATTTCTGCCTTCCAAACCGCTCTAAGAAGACCTTCTTGTACCGGAATATGACGGTTGCAAAGGCAGGAATATTACAGATTTGTCTCAATTAACAAGTGCAATGTAAAAGCTACATCTCCGGTTTTACCTTTTCCAAAGGCAAACTGATCGTCTTCTATAAGATCTCCAGATTTCATTTCCTAGTGGTCTACAGACCATAAATCGACTTATTTTAAGATAGTTTCCATCGGTTACCAGCCATCCCATATCTTCTTTTACATTAAAATCTACTTGATAAATCAATGGAGATGCGGAAAGATTCCAGCTGGATTACATCATAGTGGGACAGTTATTTCAAAACAAGATACTGGACTACAGCAGGAGCAGATACACACTCAAATCGCAATTTAATAATGATGAAGAGTAGACTGGAGTTTGAATATCGTTGTGGAAGAAGATATAGGATACTACAATACTGAGATAAGATGAAATTTATCGGAAGTTCTCTAAGTTTGTAGGTACTACAATGAGGAATGTCACAGAAGGACGTTCATTTGAAGGGGAACGGACATATTGAATAAGTAAATCGAGGAATTTCGACAGACAAGTATAGGTTCAATTGTTCTACAAAAGAAGCAGGTAGAAAAACATTCTGGGACTGACAGGAATAAGCAATTGACGATTCTAAAAAGTGGAATCAAGAGATTTTGCTGGGACGCGAAGGCGAAATGGTTCCAGGAAAAATATGAATGTGTGTAACAAGAAATACACTTTGGAAGGACTGTTTTAGCATAAAGGAAAGTCAAAACAATCTTTGTTGAATTAAAAGCAACAGCGATAACATTAACAGTACAAAGGAATGCCGCTATTAAATGCTTAGGAGAGACCGGATAGGAAGAAAAAGTACTTTGAAGGTCTTTGCAATGGGAGCATTTCTCTGACGACATTATGGCAGAAGAAGAGTTGATACGGTAGTTATGCGGGATCCAGTGTTACAGTCAGAGATTAACAGAGCTTTGGAAGACTCCAGATCAACTAAGTCAGAAGGCAAGGATAACATTCTATAAGAATTCCTAAAGCCATTGTGGAAGTGGTAACCAAAAGACTATTCAAACTGGACTGCAGAATGTATGAGACAGGCGACGTAATATAGAGTTCCGGAAATATATCATTCGACACAATCCTGAGACAGCATCGCAAATAAATGCGAGAACTATCACAGATTCATCTTAACATCTCGTTCAATCGAGTTACTGATTGATATACAGAAGAAAGGTTGAAAAAGGAAGGAAAATTTCCGGAAGACGGTTTTATAGCTATCTTGTTAAAAATTTATGGCAAGGATTTATGTCTGCCTTGGTAAACGCTTGCCTCATACGTTAAGGCAGACTTCACAACAACAGCTATATATCCGTCTATCTCCTGTGGCTCTTCCACCCGCCAAGTTCAGCCTACTATGCTGTGTTACAGAAATTCTGTTAAGTCCACGTTAATATTTGATACCAAGAAGACAAGTACTTCCTCCACTGAAATACTTCCTCTGATAACTACCGCGTTTTTCCCGTCTTCTTCTGTCTTATACACTACTTAGGAATATTTCATACACTAAGTACTTCTGCTATACAGGTGCCCGCATTAATAAGGGAAATAAATGTCCCGAATGAATCTGAAACCATTGTGGATATTTTGAAACCATTGCCGTCTAGGTCGCTTAATATATTACGTCTCTGTATATCATGTCGCTTCGGCTACTGTAATTATAGAATTTCTGATTAACTTCAAAGGAAAATAAGAGCGAGTGGGGTTTATTGCACATTAACAGGCTATAATGGACAGAAAATTAAATGCTGAAACATTTTAATAAGTTCTGTCACCAAGTGTTATAAATTGTGAGGCAACCTTCATTAATAGCACCAACGAAACCTATACGTAAGCGGAGAGTAAACTGTCAACAAGGCTACAGAGTAGGTACAACCCGAGGTGGCGCTATTGTGGAGAATATTGTCTTCATATTTTCCTCCTCTCATGTTAGACTGTCATTCTTATGTTCCTTTGATCATAATTACAGGGATGATGAGAACAATAGCCAAGATGATGTTATAAATAAAGACATGTACTAAGTGATCCAGACAGCTTCGTTTAGAAGGTACAGAGGCCCAAGTAATATTGAAATTTTACATTTCACTGTTAACTGTCACTTTTGTTTCACCTTAGCTTATTTTCACATATATATTATTTAGTCATGTTTGCTGTACTGTCCGATCACTGCGTTTCCAGATCTGCTTTATTTTAAGCGAGAATGGTTTATGGTGTCTGAACGTATTCGTTGATGTCTGCTGTGCCTGCCTTTTCATCCCTCCTTTGAAATTTTCTTTCGCTTTATTAATTCATTCTGCGATAAAGTAAATCAAAAGTGGCGATAAACTGAAGCCCTAAATTGCATTTTTCTTAAAAATAAATTATCTTTCTACATTTTATATTATTTTTTGTAGATTAGGTGTCTGTTTACACATTTTACCCCACTGATCTCAACGATCTTGGTCCAGCTCAGACTGCTTTCACGAAATCAGCACATGATTGAATTTTTTTATTATTTCATCTTTCCTGCGCTGTGTGCAATCCGTCGATCGCCCAGTGTTTTCAATATACCCTGATTATTTATTTATTTTTAGGTCGCTGAATTCTAGTGCATAATTGATCCAAGAAGAGTGAATTCGAAGACAATTCTCTGCGTTGGGGTATTACGTTCATTACTCTTAAAATCGAAGGGTGCGCAACTGTTTTAATATAAACGACTTACCACTCTTTTATACCATTCACCATTTCTTATACTCAAAATATACAGATGCAAAAAGTGCATCCCAGACTTCGCAACCAATTAACGGGAACGATATCAAGCCACCAGTCAAATTCTGGTGCCGGGTGTTCGAATACTGCTGGTGCTGTGTGTCACAGCACTGCATCTGCTGTAGCAGTATACAGGATTTCCGCACTACGTGGCACAATCCTGTAGATTCGTAGGGGCCTATGTGACAAGAGGTGGGCTCCTGTGATGTGGAAGGGAATGTGTTTATTAAATCGCTCTCCTTGTCCTTGTCGGGTTTCTGGACGTTGGAACCGCTACTACGCAATCTGCTAGCTCATCTGTTAGCATCACAAACCTCCGTATATCCTATGCCAGCAAGGAAAACTCGCTGGCAGAATCGAGCCTAGGTCCTCCACATGCTGGTCAGACTCAGCTACGGATGTGGACCGTTCAGGATAATCATTCTTTATTCAGCATGACTTTCGTAGTAGAGGTGGTTGTTGGCGTCACAGTGGCGTGTGTGGTCATCGAGACAGAGATGTGCTACCACATCATACCTGCTGGCTTCGTGCTAGGCATCATGGTGACAGCTGTATATGTTAGGCAATGGGGTACTGCGTCAGTGGAAGAGCAGTGGCTAGCGAGGCGGCCATGCTGACGCAAAAAGGCATCCGTAGCAGACGGTGAGCTAAGATGTGGTGGCTGTGAGTGGCGAGGCAGGCTCACAGACGCCTGGCGCTGAACCCAGGACCCTTTGGAGTCACCTCGAGCAGGCCAGTCTAAGACAGTTTGGAGGTACACGTAACCTGAGGGCATCTGCTCGTGCCCTGGAATCATTAGGGCTAGCGACAGCTCATAAAACCTGGACCAGCTACTAGCGAGGAGCCTATTGCAGCGTGGACTGTAGTCGCAAGTCCAGCAACTAGTAGAAGAAGGACAAGTACTGCTGGTGTGTGAGCAACGTGCTTTTATAGCCGCTACAACTCGCCGTATTGCGACAGGTTCAAATGGTTCAAATGGCTCTGAACACTATGGAACTTAACATCTTAGGTCATCAGTCCCCTAGAAATTAGAACTACTTAAACGTAAATAACCTAAGGACATCACACACTGCATGCCCGAGGCAGGATTCTAACCTGCTATCGTAGCGGTCGCGCCTAGAACCGCTTAGCCACACTAGCCGGCTATTGCGACAGGAGCCCACCTCTTGTCACATATGCCCCTACGAATCAACAGGATTGTGCCACGAAGTGCGGAAATCCTGTATACTGCTACAGCAGATGTAGTGCTGCGACGCTCAGCACCAGCAGTATTCGAACACCCGGCACCAGAATTTGATTGGTGGCTTGATAACGTTGCCGTTAATTGGTTGCGAAGTCTGGGATGCACTCTTTGCATCTGTATATTTTGAGTATAAGAAATGGTGAATGGTGTGAAAGAGTGGTAAGTCGTGTATATTGAAACAGTTGCGCACCCTTCGATTTTAAGAGTAATGAACGTAATACCCCAACGCCGAGAATTGCCTTCGAATTCACGCTTCTTGGATCAATTATGCACTAGAATTCAGCGACCTAAAAATATATATTCAAAGCACTGGGCGATCTACGGATTGTACACAGCGCAAGAAAGATGAAATAAGAAAAAAATTCAATCATGTGCTGATTTCGTGAAAGCAGTCTGAGCTGGACCAAGATCGTTGAGATCAGTGGGGTAAAATGTGTAAACAGACACCTAATCTACAAAAAATAATATAAAATGTAGAAAGATAATTTATTGTTAAGAAAAATGCAATTTAGGGCTTCAGTTTATCGCCACTTTTGATTTACTTTATCGCAGAATGAATTAATAAAGCGAAAGAAAATTTCAAAGGAGGGATGAAAAGGCAGGTACGGCAGACATCAACGCATACGTTCAGGCACCATAAACCATTCTCGCTTAAAATAAAGCAGATCTGGAAACACAGTGATCGGACAGTACAGCAAACATGACTAAATAATATATATGTGAAAATAAGCTAAGGTGAAACAAAAGTGACAGTTAATAGTGAAAAGTAAAATTTTAATATTAGTTGGGCCTCTGTACCTTCTAAACGAAGCTGTCTGGATCACTTAGTACTTGTCTTTATTTATAACATCATCTTGGCTATTGCTCTAATCATACCTGTAATTATGATCAAAGGAACATAAGAAGTGCTCTTTCTAGCAATAGTATTGTTAAGAAGATTGATTCTGGAATAAAGAAATTATATCTGTTTAAAAATAGGTAGTGGTTTATCAGACACACTGTAGTTGTGCCCGATTGTGATTTATATTGTGACGTGTACCCATTGACGCAACATTGTAGTATGTCTGGTTTTGACTCTGTGTCCTGTAGTGGGAAGGCCGGGGTAAACCCAGTCACTTTCAGACTGATAAGAATTGTTTTGTTTATGTATTATAGCGTACAACAGAGTACTTGTGTCTACGCGTGCAGGTGAAATACAGGCGTCGAATCCATGGTCCTTGTCGGTGAAGTCATATAGCCGCTGTGGCCACCATACACATCGCCTCTTGGGAGCAAAGCGACGTTGTGTAGTAGGAATTCCATGCCAGTAACGGAGCTGGGTCAGTTGCTGAGACTGTGGTCAGGTTCACTATGCAAGGCAAGATAGAGGCCTCTTCAACTCTGGCGTGTGACGAAAGCAAAAATTCTGGGGAGCAAAAGCCGTTCTTGAAATCTGGTTGACAGTGCCTGGTGATGATGGACACCCAACAGATTGGTGGCTGGATGTGTCTCAGTTAGATCATGGCACGTTGGTTTTGAGGTTGAAGCGACAAGGCAGGAGGTCCTGTACAGTCGCAGACGGATGCTACAGCACAGCGTGGCTGATGAGTGATTATGTTTCCTCAGCCTCACCATAATATGTCATCCACTTGAACGGTTAGTATTTACACGCTTCGGAGATGGCCGTGTTGCTATGCTGACCTACCTGACACATGGACCCTTTTCTAGAATGCTTCAGAAATATGTCATGCTCGTGTACTGAGACAGGCGCTGGCTCACCCCTGCGATAGCTAATTACTGTAAGCAACAAGGAATGTTTGCACTTACTAGAAACATTACGAAATTTATCAATCAGTGCTCCTTTAGTGACAATTTAACTTCGTCTGCTGGCGTTAGTCTACGTCAAGTCTCCTGCCTGAATGACTTTCCACAGATACCATTCATCTTTGTCTCAGTTTGTTACTTACGTTTCCACTCTTCTGACTGGTTTCCTGTGGGCCGCCACAAGTTCCTCTCCTGTGCCAATCTTTCCACCAAAGGGTAGCACTTGCAACCTACGTCCTCGATTATTTGCTGGGTGTATTCCAATCCCTGCCTTCCTCCGCAGTTCTTACTCTCTATAGCTCCAGAAAAAGCCGTGAATGTTACTTCCTGATGTCTTAACACATGTTCTATCATCCTGTCCCATCTGGTCAATGTTTTCCACATATTCCTGTCCGATTCTGTGCAGAACGTCCTCATTTACGACCTTACCAGTCCACCTAATTTTCAACATTCGCCTGTAACACCGCATTTCAAATGCTTCGATTCTCTTCTACTCTTTTCCCATAGTCCTGGTATCCTTAGCTTACAATTCTATGCTCTAAACGTACATTCTTAGAAATTTCTTTCTGAGGGTAAGGCCTGTGTTTGATACTGGTAGACTTCTCTTGGCCACGAACGTACTTTTCGTTAGTAATAGTGTCCTTCTTATGTCCTTCCTCGTTTCGGAATCGGTTATTCTGCTGCTAAGGTAGCAGAATTGCTTAACTTCATTCACTTTGTGATCACCAAATCTGATGTTAAGTTGCTCGTTGTCTTCACTCCTGCTACCTGTCACTACTTTCGTGTTTCTTCGATTTACTCTCAGACCATATTCTTACTCATTAGACGGTTCTCTCCATTCAACAGATCCTGTAATTCTTCTTCACTTTCGCTGAGGATAGAAATGTAATCAGGAAATATTGTCATAGCCATCCTTCCACCTTGAATTTTAATTCCAATCTTGAACATTTCTTTTATTGCCGTCGTTGGTCCCTCGCTGTGTAGACTGAACAGTAGAGGCGAAAGGATCTGCCCCAATCAATCCGAGCACTTTGTTCTTGCACTCTTGTCTTCCATCTTGGGTGTTGTACATACTCTGTATTACTCGTCTTTCCCTAGACCTTGCCATAAGTTTACTCAGGATTTAGAGCATCTCTCTCCATTCGATGTTGTTAAACGCTTTTCCAGATCGACAGAATTCTCGAAGGTGTCTTAAGTTTTCTTCATTCTTCCTTTCATTGTCAACCGCAACGTCAGTACCGCCTCTCTGGTGCCTTTAGAAACTTACATTTTCCTTTCATGGTCGTATGTCACAATTTTAGTGCATCAACCTTCTAAACTCCAAACTTTTATGCCGCTCGCGACAGCAATATCCATGTTGAGTCATTCAGAAACTTGAGCACTTTCAGCATCCATCATACTAAGAGATGAGTAGTCCAGTGCATTAATGTTTCGTTTTTGCTGTCAGTCCCGGGTTCGATAATTTCGTGGGTTCGATAATTCATCCCGATTTCGTTCATTTCCCTGAGAAATTGAAAGGTGGCTACACTGACCCACAGCGCCAGAGATCGCTAGAGAGCATTGTTCCGCCGCCTCCACTGGCAGTGATTATTGAGAACTCGTAGTGGGCAGTGCTTGTCGAGGACTCGTAGTAGTCAGTTCGTGTTCAGATGTGCTAGTAGGGAGTGCTTGCTGAGATGTGATACTGAAAAGTTCTTGTTGAGATGTGGTAATAGCGAGTCGGTGTGGAGATATATTGTAATGATTAGAGTGATTTTGGTCAATATATGAAGGTAACGAAACTTGATTTATTTTTCATTATTTCCATGTTTTAAATAATGCGTCATTACAGGTTCAGTCAACAAAGCATCTGGCTTGTGTTCTTGTATTAGAGTGTAATTCTGGTTTTCTTGAGTAATTATGGTATATTTATTTTCTTTAATTAATTCAGTATAAATGATATTTAAAATTTCTTGTGTTATTGAAGAAGAACCGTGCCAGATGCGTACGTTGAGTTATACTTCCACACGCAGAACAGTTACACTTGTGCTTTGGTTTCGTAGGTTTTATAGTTGCTGGGGACTTAATTAATTAATTGTGTTAATGAAAATTTCCATTTCATTCTTTGTTGTTGTTCATACAGTCAGATTGCGTAATAATACTAGTCAGGGCCAACCGTTTACGAGACTTCGTAATCGAACAGACAGCTACTAAAGCAGAAATTAAAATTATTTTCATTTCATTTAATTAAGCCCCCATGCACGGGGGACAGAGATTCAGATGATACAGCACCATTGCCATTTGCAGAAACCGAAGAGTATCAGAACATAAACAAGCATGTTGAAAATCAGGGAAAATTTAATGAACGCGTTAAAAGGGAAGTTGAGGCATTACGAAAGCAAGTCAAACAAATTGAAGGCGAAATCGTAGGAAAAGACAGCCGAAGAAATTTAGAATCACAGATAGCAGAGGGCTTTGAAGAAGATAATTTGTTTCATTTACGGGACGCAACAAGAGAGCGCCAGGCGCGCGAACTTGACAATAATCGACATTCAAACTGGGACAGACGCGGTAGGTCTTTGTCGCCACGAGGCGAAATCTTTGACTATAAACACTTTTTGACTGTTCGGAAATTTAAGATCTTCCGTAATTCTAAGAATGACATACATCCATGTGCATGGTTAGATCATTTTATGTACGCACTCCCACCAAATTGGCCACTAAGTCACAAACTGGAATTTATGTGTGGATATTTAGAAAACGAACCGGCGACGCGGATGCGCGCACTCATTAGGGATTGTAATAACCTAAATGATTTTTATCATGCATTTCTATCGGCATAGTGGTCCGAAAACACGCAAGACAGAGTCAAACACAGTCTTATTATGCAGCGTAATTTCAAACAGTCTGAGTTCCGCACGCCAGCGGAATATTTTGAAGACATGATTCGAAGGAATCAGTTCCTTTCCAACCCTTATAGCCCGACTGAATTAATTCGCATTTGTTTAACTAAGCTGCCACAATCCATAAGACAAATTGCTTTAGCTGGAAGATGTAAAGACGACATCAAGACTTTTAAGACTTTATTGCAAGAACTTGAGTATGACAACGACGACGGGACTTCTTGTAACTTTTTCAGTAACAGTAATTACAATAGATTTTCAGAGAAAAGGGATAGTAATCGGAACGGGCGTTATATGGGTAATTTTGAGAATGACAGACGTAACAGACAGGACAATAGATACCAGCCTTATGACAATAACAGACGTTCTAACAGAGATTACACAGACAATTATAATAACGGTAATTCTTACCGGAATGATCAATCATACGGAAACAGTAATCGGTATCATCAAGACAGAAATTATTCATACAATAATAGAAACTCTTACTACAGAAATAACCAGGGTAGTAGGTCTAACAATAATTTCAGAAGTGACAGTCGAAATTATACAAGAAGTAGTTATGCAGACAGACAGGAAAACAGAAATTTTAATAACAGACACAACCAAGAATTTGCATCTAACAGACAGGAAGGACCTAATTGGCATCCTCTGCGTGACAGAAATTCAGAGAGACAAGTGGAAATAGTAGAAATTGATCCGCGAAATGTCGGGAATAATCAAAGACGTGACGCAAACAATCTACAATGACTAACAGCTTCGGCTTCTGGCAGCAATATAGACGGTTCAGAAAGTAATGACACTACGACTTTACACTACGTACGCCTGGAAGACATGAGAGACATTTTGTTAGACGAAAAGGAAAATAATGTAGACGCATTTTTACATCCTGTTATTGAAGTATGTGTGGGAAAGAATAAGTTCACTGCAGTTTTAGATTCTGGGAGCCCATTGAACGTCATTAGTGAATCAGTTTTTCGAATATGTGAAAGAACTATTGCCTGTCCTGTGTTACCTATTTCTAAAACTACAATTCGAGGAGCGATTTCTGGAAAAAGTGTGGAAGTTAAACAACAGGCCAATCTAAATTTCATTTGTCAAGGATACGAATTTTCTGCTAATTTTATTATTGTTCCATTACTCAACACACAAATTATATTAGGTATGGAGTTTCTTAACACACATAAGGCAATTTTGAACTTTAAAGAAGGAAGTGTGAATTTGACTGTTGCCGGAATGCCGAAATGTTTGAAATTTTTCGAGTGTTTAGCAAGATCTGAATCAGATACAAAATGTTTAAGGTTTCTTACTTCTGATGTTTTTGTTGAGCATTATGACGACAGTATGTTTATTCATGACAATGACAATAGATACAGAGACGCGATGGAGGATATAATTAATAGTGAAGAATTAATTAATGAAAAGGTTAAAAAAGCTGAAGTGCCAGATGACGTTGCAAGAGAAGAGCTGCACCATATTTTGACTTCACATGCTACAGTGTTTAGTCATCACACAGGAACTATACAAGGCTTACAATATTTATTTAAAGTAAAAGAACACACACCATTTCGCGGGAAAACGTACGCTATTCCTTTGGCTTACAGAGACAAGGTTAAGAATGAACTTCAATACATGTTAGATCAGGGCATTATTGAGCCAGCAGTCAGTCCTTATCCCAGGCCATTACACGTTGTTCTTAAAAATGATGGGTCAATTCGTTTGGTTCTGGATTCCAGGCAGATAAATAATATTATCATTCCTGAAACTGACCGTCCACAAAATTTAGATGAACTTCTTCAACATTTCCATGGAATTAAAGTCTTATCCACGATTGATATGCGCGCAAGTTTTTGGCAAATAGAACTCCACCCTGATTGTAGAAGATATACTGCCTTTTTAGCCTTTGGTAACTGTTACCAGTTTCGGAAATTACCGTTTGGACTTACTGTATCTTCTGCAGCATTTATTCGCAGTTTAAATGAAATTTTACCTGTTTATCTTCGTGACAATATTACTTCTTATGTTGACGACATTCTTATTGCTAAACGTTCTTGGAGTGAGCACAACAAAATTTTGGATTCATTATTACGTTTTTTTGCACGAGTTGGCATGACAGTGAACTTGGAAAAATCTGAATTTGGTCGTTCTCAGGTGAAATTTCTAGGTCACATTATTTCTACAGAAGGAATTCTCCCTGATCCAGAGAAACTAGACGCTATTCGTGATTATGCTGTTCCTACCACAAAACGTGATGTTCGTAGTTTCCTTGGTGTCTGTAATTTTCTTAGACGCTTTGTTAGATTGGACAATTTGGCTACACCTCGTTTATGTGAACTATCTGGAAAGAATTCTAATTGGTGTTGGGATGAGGAAGCTCAGTCAGAATTTGAACAACTTCGTGATGCTTTAGTTGCTGCTCCACTTCTTTCACATCCGGATTTATCTAAAGATTTTTGTTTGGCGACGGACTCATCGTACAAAGGCCTAGGTGCACATTTATTTCAAGAGATAGAAGAAAACGGCGTTGTAGTACGGAAAACTATTGCATTTGGAAGTCGTGTTCTCTCTAAATCAGAAAAGAATTATTCGATAACGGAACTTGAAGCTTTGGCTGTTGTATGGACTTTCACAAAATTTCGCACATTTTTGTTTGGCAGACATACTAAGGTTTACACCGATCATCGAGCTCTGGAATTTCTTATGTCGACAAAATTAACTCATGGCAGATTGTCACGATGGGCGTTGTACCTACAGGAATTTGATTTTAGTATTGTTTACATACAGGGATCTTCAAATATTGTTGCTGATGCTTTATCACGTGCACCTATGGGTTTGAAACAAAGTGCTGAAGAGGACTGCAAGGGAAACAATTATTGTCTGATGTACATTCAAGGTGTTGCGTTTGAGAACTTTATTTCGTCTTTGCTCCAGGACATCGCTAAGGAGCAAAATAAGGATCCAATCTGGAAGGACATGAAGGACAAGTGGAGGAGAAAGGAAAGCGTAGCGATTAGACAGCATTATTTAGTTCGCAATGACATTCTTTTTAAACGGAAATCGGTCGACAACTCTGTTTGGTTAGTTTGTATTCCTGATGAGTGGGTCAATAAATTGATTTGGTACACACATTTCAGTTATGCGCACTTTGGTCCCAGAAAATGCTTTCATAAATTGCGAGAAAATTGCTACTTCAGTAATATGGAAAAACGTATTCGATCTGTTCTTGCCAAATGCAAATTATGTCAACAGGCAACGTTAAAATTTTTGTGGAATGACATACTTTAGAGAAACTAACAGCTACATGTAAACATGCGGAGAATACAAGGATACCGCGCCGTGTTCCGGCGGCGGCGCGTACTCAAAGCAACAGTGAAGTCTGCGCGCCGCACAAGGCTGTCGTTGACCGCAAACAATTGCTTCCTACGTCACGCGCCTACAGCTGATCGAGCGCTCAGTGCGAATGCACTGACAGACGTAAACAAATACTCAGTCTAATTTCTCGGATTAAATTCAGTATAAAGCTATGGTGACTTTATAAATTATGTTATTAACGTTCAGTATTTTTCAGGATACGGTTGTATAAAATATTTAAGAACTTCAGGTAAATTCTGTGTGTGTCCGACGTTAAGAGGACTTGCTATCGAGAAATTTTCAGGAAGAATGTAATTTCAAAAAAAGAAAAAAAAAGAAGAAGTAAAAAACCAAAAAGGTAACGATTAATTGAGTTTATTTTTCAGGTAACATATTTCCATTTAGGTACGTACTTTAGACGTAATTTGCTGCTTGCGATTACGTGATTCATACTTTGTGCTAAATTTCATGTTCTATGAATTTACTTGTGAAACGACGTGCTTACGCACATTAACTGATTTTGACGATGATTGATTAATGAACAGGCTTGTTATTTGTATATATTATGCATCGCTTGGCTGCACTGCTTTTTCACTGATGTCATATTTTTCTATTATGTGCCTGCTGTGCTTATTTATTTAAATTATAATTGTCACCTGATTAATTGTGCTGACTGTAGTTAGGTATGTAGGTTATACTTTGTGATTTATCTGCTTGCGCCTTCATGTTTGCTTATTAAGATTACATATAAACATTTATTTGCTTATGCTGATATGATGCTAATGACTTGTTTATCACGTAAGATATATGTTTGCTGCTTTTTGTATGGATTGCATATTTACACATTTCTGTTTTGTTGTCATAACTACTCTTCAATTTAGAATATAGCAATGATGATGTACAGTGTACGAACATAGAGTTTAGGTTACACTGTGGTATTAATTATAGATTGTTCGCTTGGCAGAGCCTCGTTGTAAGAATTGTGCTGCATCCACTTGTTGACATTCTGTTCTCTACTGGTATATTTACTCGCTATTGCATGTTTTGCTTATGCTCAGTGCCTTATATTTTTAAGATAAGAAAATGAACTGCTATAATTCGACGAACGACATTAGTACAAGAAAGTCATAGAAGTCACATGAGCTGAGGTTTTATGGAAGCTGTATAAATTTATGATAATAGGAAGGAAGCTAACGACATGACATACCAAAACTAGGTTTAGACCATTGACAGTATTACACTGCATTTTTCGTGAGCAATTGAAATAGGAAGTGACACTTGACACAAAAAATACTCCACATGTTTGCTTCTGCTATGATTCTTGAAGTGGTGTACACACTGTGTAATATTATGATCATTCACACTCCGTAATCGTACTTAATTACTGAGAGTTATTCGAACTAAGTCTGTTAGAGGTCATGTATGCATTTCTTTTATTTAATGATGGACAAGGAACCAAAATGTATCTTATAATTTATAATGAGTAGCAGATTTGGATCAGATGGATTACACGAGAGGTTGTGTGTTGACATTGTGTCTTCGGATTGTATGAGATGATGAATTGAAGTTTGCACTAGAATTTTGTCTGTACTTGTTCGAGGAGACTGACTAGAGGAAAGAGTTGTTATGGAGGTAAAATGGTATTGGTGCTAAGGTTTATATGTATCGACGTATTGAAGAGGTATTAGTGAAGTATTGAGATTATGCTGATGATTATTGGAGTTTTGGTGGATAAGAGGTAAAGTAAGTGAGGAGCATATTTTTTTTGTTGGTCCATATGGAACAAGGAGGATGAAGATGGCAGACTAGAACACTCAAGTAGAAGGAAGATTGTCTACACACACACTTTGTCAAATCACAAAGCAGTATATACTTTTTTTTGAGAGAGGGAGCATGTGCATATCTTGGCTCACTGACAGTTGTTCAGCAACCGTACATTTTGATCTGGCTTGGCAAACATTGGTCTTGACATGATGACTATGACGTTGACTTAACTATTATTGACTGTTATACATTGCTGCCACTACTACTTGGTACACATGATGAACATCAAATCTTGGACAGAGTTACATTTACACAGTTAACACTATTCAATTACACAGTAGTACTTAATGTGGATGAAAGATGAGTGAGTGTGTTTTGTGTGTTTTCCTTTCCTAATCCTACCCACCTATCTCCTAAATATTATTTTATTTGTTGGTAGTGGCTTGCACTGACACCCATAAATGTTATAGGTTTACTGGTATTTGTGTATTGTAATAGTTAATATGACAATTATCTGATATCATTTGTGTGTTTGTTATGATTTGTATGTTTAGTGTAAAAGCATTGTATGTGTATTCAAACTATTGTTCATGCCTGAACTGTCTGATTAGTGATGGTGCTGCACTTTTCAACATGATGTGTGACATTTAGTCATGTTTAATTTCTGCTGATGAACTGTGTGATCAGTGATTGTAAAAATTATGGACTGTTACTTGTACCTTTTCTACATGATTGGTGCCACTAGGACATGTTTAATTTCTGCTTATAAACTCTGATGAACAGTGTGATCAGTGATACTGAATTTTATGGAACTGCTTCTGCTGAGAAATGTGACTTGTTGGTGTCTGCACCTGGTCAACATTACTGGGTGCCGCTGATGGACTGCTTCTACTGAAATGGTGTTACTTGTTGGTGTCTGCACCTGCTCAACATTTCTGGGTGCCACTGATGGACTGCTTCTACTGAAAAGATGTCACCTGTTGCTGTGTGCATCTGCTCAACATTGCTGGTGCCACTAATGGAACTGCTTATACTGAAATGGTGTTACTTGTTGGTGTCTGCACCTGCTCAACATTGCTGGGTGCCACTGATGGACTGCTTCTACTGAAAAGATGTCACCTGTTGCTGTGTGCATCTGCTCAACATTGATGGTGCCACTAATGGAACTGCTTATACTGAAATGGTGTTACTTGTTGGTGTCTGCACCTATTCAACATTACTGGGTGCCACTGATGGACTGTTTCTATTGAAAAAATGTTACTTGTTGGTTTTTGCACCTGTTGACCATTGCTGGGTGCTACTGCTGGAACTGTCAACTGCTTATTCTTGAGCTATGGAAAGCGTTTATGTGAATATTTGTATAAACTGATTTTTTTGTGTATTACTGGTTGTGAAAAGTTATGAGACTCTTACCTGCACATATTCGTCATTGCTGACGCTATTGATTGAATTGTTTAACCACATAATACTTGTGTAAACTATTATGTAAAGTCACATGTATGAAAGAATTTGTATTGCTTACTGTATTCTATATAATAGGTTATTGAAAGGTCAGTGCAAAGCCAAAATTTTATCTAGTTATATGATATTTACGTATTAATATTATCTTTTATTTTTGTCTGTATTTTTTTGACGAATTTGGTGGTATTTTCACCACCAATGCTGGCAAAAATACCATCAAATTCTAGCCCGTGGAGGAAGGGCATATGAAAGGTGGCTACACTGACCCACAGCGCCAGAGATCGCTAGAGAGCATTGTTCCGCCGCCTCCACTGGCAGTGATTATTGAGAACTCGTAGTGGGCAGTGCTTGTCGAGGACTCGTAGTAGTCAGTTCGTGTTCAGATGTGCTAGTAGGGAGTGCTTGCTGAGATGTGATACTGAAAAGTTCTTGTTGAGATGTGGTAATAGCGAGTCGGTGTGGAGATATATTGTAATGATTAGAGTGATTTTGGTCAATATATGAAGGTAACGAAACTTGATTTATTTTTCATTATTTCCATGTTTTAAATAATGCGTCATTACAGGTTCAATCAACAAAGCATCTGGCTTGTGTTCTTGTATTAGAGTGTAATTCTGGTTTTCTTGAGTAATTATGGTATTTTTATTTTCTTTAATTAATTCAGTATAAATGATATTTAAAATTTCTTGTGTTATTGAAGAAGAACCGTGCCAGATGCGTACGTTGAGTCATACTTCCACACACAGAACAGTTACACTTGTGCTTTGGTTTCGTAGGTTTTTATAGTTGCTGGAGACTTAATTAATTAATTGTGTTAATGAAAATTTCCATTTCATTCTTTGTTATTGTTCTAAGCAGTCAGATTGCGTAATAATACTAGTCAGGGCCAACCGTTTACGAGACTTCGTAATCGAACAGACAGCTACTAAAGCAAAAAAATTAAAATTATTTTCATTTTATTATAATTAAGCCCCCATGCAAAATATGTACGAGTATAAATAGCGATCCCCCAACCATTTTTCGTGATTTTATTCTTCTGTGTACTTCAAACTAAAATATGAGAAAACATGATGTTTAACTTCGTTTTTTATTACGTTTCTACATTTAACATTTGAGGATTTGTAAGTTGATACGGATTAGCAGTAAGCGAAAATTCAAGGAAAAAAGGAAGGTATATGCTAATATGTCGAAACGTTAGCAGCCTATTTTCCTTTGGTTATAACGCCGCAGTACAGACACTGTGACACTTACATAATACCTATATTCTACACGTATTGTGAAAATAACGAAAAATTACAAAAACAACGAATTGTAAAAATTAATTTAATTACCGGGACTCTAATGCAAAAGCTACCAGAGGATGGATTTTTAAATCAATTTCACATGGGCCAAATGAACTAGTTCCACCAAACAGATTTTCATGCTGTTTTTACATGAGAAAATAGATTTCAAGTTAGCGTCTATAAATGCTGAAGAGCTGACTCTCACATTAAACCAGGGGTTGTTGTTTCAGTCAAGCATTATTACTGAAATAGGTAGTAATCTAGATAGATGAAAGATTTAAACTATTTTCAATTATCCTACCATCAATGAACTAACGGGATCATCCATCGCTACTGTCTACCGGATGAGAAGTTAGTCGTGAATAGGGAAGATATTCATACAAGCTCTCACTAGTGCTCCAAAATTCCCCTTGATGGGCACCTATACTTCCGTCGGTGTGTCATTGAGTGTATCATGACTTCAGTAGAAAATATTTAAGAAAAATGGAGATTCTCTCCTGACAGTTGTTAATATCGTCTCATTACTTCATCAGTGAGAACGCTACAGATCCGTCTCTCGTCAAAGTTAGTCTTTTGCACTTTAGACAACTGAAATCATAACTATGTTTTTATGAAAAGTATATAAAAAGGTCAAAGTGAGTCTAATGCCATGATACGCTGAAAGACGTCCTGTTATTTGAGTACATCTTTCATTACAGTCCAGCTAACAGCTATATACGGTATTTTATCATGTCCATGTGCCATGTTTATCACTTTCTATTCGAACCCATACCAATAGGAAGCGATCTGTAGAGTATTTATCTTTCTTAACCCTGAGTTTCCCTTTCTGATCAGCAGTCTCTGTTTCACGTACTCTCCCTGTCTTGCACGAAATCCATTCTCTTAGTCTGGCAGTGGGCTAAGGCGAATTTCCTGCGCTCTCCACGCTTAGAAACAGAGGGCTGAACGGCTGCTATGCACAGGACAGTAGAAGGGGAGAAAGCGAAGAACAAGATGAGAGATAGTGGCAGGGTGTCGTGTCCTGACATTCTGACATTGGTGGGAGAGGGAGAAAAGGGGTTACTGGTCAGTCTGCACTCCCGAGCGGTACAGAGCAGAAAGCAGAATGACAATTCACAGTGAAGGCGTTTGATTGTTTTCTTATATCTGAGTCAACAATGGTACGGGCCTTTACCTCGTAGAAATGCAGGTGGCGAGACTTGGTAGGGAACTCGCTGTGGAGACTCTTGGACAAACAGGGTTTTGAAATAGTTGTTTATTCCAGACGGGACTAACTAATACACTGGAGGCTGGTTGTAGGGTTAGAAAAAGCATAAATAACAATGTTCCAACAGAAGCCAGTGCAGAAGTCCCAGGAGTGGATGCTAACAAAAGTAGCAAACACTACGAGCATCATAAGGTAACATCTTAGTTGCAAAACAAAACATAATGAATGTGACACTGTTCACTGAGACACTCAAAGTGAGAGAGCAGACTTACGCGGAGCTGGACCGCGGCTGTAGTGGACGGACACGGATTCGGCGCCCAGATCGTCTGACTGAGAACTCCGCCAAAATGCGGAATCTAGGGGTTTTAAAGAGTCGTATGGGAGCACTGTTTTTCCCACTTAAAGCCCCACTGCCAATCCCGCAGGTCTCTTGCAGTCGCCTGCTAATCACGGTTTAGTAAGGTCCCCTCTGCTGCTCCTAAGGCGGGGATGTTAATGCAGTTCCACTAACTAAGTCCGTATTTGGTATCAACATTGTTCAGCTGAAAGCTAAACGTAACTGCTCTGCCTAATAAGGCTTGCAACGTTATTGTTATACGCCATTTAGCCCCACCCCTCGGGCTCCTCGGAGTAGGGACTGCTAGGTCAACAATTTTTTTTGGCGTTTTCGCTCTGTTTATAACCCTTGTGAGCCTACTGACGATGCTGTTCTCAGGGCTGGTATTAAGCTGGCTTTATCGCTAATATGTGTCTGTGGGTTCTACGGTGGCAACCTACCACAGTGTCTAGACGACTTATGAAGTTACATGTTAATTCCTTGAAGAGTAACTAGCGCCCTGGGACAACGTCTGAGGGCGTCTGCATTTTCGCAAGGCTCTCCCCTTAAAGTTTACTTCATTTAACCATATCTTTCCAGTTTCGTCTGCCCTCAGCATCGTCTCTGCTTCCGCGCCTTGGAGCGCCTGTCCTCCTTTTTCACATCCTCGAGATAACACTACAGTAGCAAGGAATAATGAGTACATTAAAAGAGGACAGCTGCCCCCCCCCCTCCACACCCCGTCTTAGAGAACGTGACTTGGGGCACGTAGGTGGAACGAAAGTTCCCCGCAGAAGTCGGGAGCACGCGTTTCCATTGACTGCTGGAAGCTCGTGGCAGAATTTCCGAGATACTTCGAAAGTCTGTACCTTAAAACAAGCGCACGAGGAACCCATAGGGCGCACTTTGGATGCTAGCTGATTGAGGCGTCATGTTGCACACGAAAGCTAGGGCTCTCACTGGGAGAAAAAGTTGGTTCCCTCAAGGATGTTGGCGAGCGAACGAGCAGTTGCTCAAAAAATGTTAGTAGTCATAATTCCTTGTATCAAACTCTTTCCGCATTTGTTGAAGTCTTTGCCACGTGTGTCATAAGCCAAACCCTCTACATTACCCTGTTTTAAGTTGAGCAGTGTGCTCGTTCCAATGTTTAAATGCCTATAATTAGCATCAATTTTGTCTCGCCCTGCTCTCGTACCGTTCAAATCGGTTAACGAAATTTTGACTTGACTTGACTTAATTCCTTTGGCACCTATGGGGGCATAGGGCATCCAGGAGAACTCGCCATCCGTCTCTGTCTTTTGCCATTTGCCTCAATTCTGCCCAGGTCTTACCAACTCTTTTTGCTTCCCCTTCCACTGTCCTCTTCCATGTACCCCTTGGTCTTCCTCTCTTCCTTGTTCCCTGGGGATTCCATTCCAACGCTTTTTTTCTCGATGGCTCCATTTGGTTTTCTCAAGGTGTGCCCCAACAGGCCCCACTTTCTCTCTCGTATCTGGTCTTCTATAGGTATCTGGTTTGTTATTCGCCAGAGCTCCTCATTACATATTTTTTCTGGCCACCAGATATTCAAGATGCGTCGAAGACATCTATTTATGAAGCTTTGTAACTGGGTTGTTATCTTTTTATCCATTTTCCAGCTTTCACTGGCGTACAGAAGGACAGCCTTCACATTTGTATTAAAAATACGGATTTTTGTTTTGTATGTGATATTTCTATTTTTCCATATTGGATACAATTGTATGAAGGCAGCATTTGCCTTTTTAATGCGGTTTTTCACGTCATCTCCAGCTCCACCATCTTCCGCCACTATACTACCCAGATACAGGAATGAGTTGACAGTCTCCACTCGCTGCTCACCTATTAACAGGGGCACCTCCATGTTCCCTGAATTTACTCTCATTTCCTTTGTTTTGCCTGTATTTATCTTGAGGCCAGCAGTCTCTGCTTCTTCTTTCAGCAAGTTTAATTTAGCTTGCATATCAGTCAGCCTTGGAGCTAATAAAACTATGTCGTCTGCAAAATCAAAATCCTCCAGACGTTCGTGGATCCCCCACTGGATTCCTCGTCTCCTGCCTGCTGTGACTCTTCTCATAACAGAGTCTAGAATAAGTAGAAAAAGTGTTGGTGACAAAATGCAACCCTGCCGGACTCCAGTAGTTACTTTTATGGGCTCTGTCATATTTCCCTTGTGGAGTACGCAGCATTCGTAGCCATCATATAGATCTTTTATGATGCTTAAGATCTTCTGTGGTATGCCATACTTCCGCAACATCTGCCACAGCGCATTATGTTTCACAGAATCGAAGGCCTCTTGAAAATCAATGAATGCCAGGTATATGGTTGCTTGGAATTCTTTGCTTTGGTCTAAGATGATCCTAAGAGTGTTAATAAGATCAACACAGCTGCGTTGTGCCCTAAAACCGGCCTGTTCTTTACGCAGTCGCTTTTCAAAGGATTCTTTAATTCTGTTTAAAATAATTCTGGTGAGGACCTTACTGGGCACTGACAACAATGTAATACCACGCCAGTTGTTACAGTACGACAAATTTCCCTTTTTTGGGAGCTTTACCACCAAGCCATTTTTCCACTCCCTTGGAGATTTCTCTTCAAGCCAAATATGCTTCAGCAAAGGATGGAGCATTTTAACAGTACTTTCAATATCGGCTTTTAAGAGCTCTGGTGCTATGTTGTCTAGGCCTGGAGTCTTTGTATTTTTTAGTGTTTTCAAGGCAATCCTAATTTCGTCCATTGTGGGGCACTGCAAATTTATATCTTGATCTTCTTCGACTTCCTCTGGAACATCTCTTACCTGTTCCTCTTGGTTGTCTTCACAATTTAACAGTTCCCTGAAGTGCTCCTCCCATCTCTGTAGCTGTGCCTGTTGAGTTGTAAGCATCACACCATTCTTGTTCTTAACTGGTCCTTCATGTCTGAATTTCTTCATTGACAACCGTTTGGTAATGTTGTAGAGCTCTTTCATATTTCCTTGTCTTGCTGCTTCTTCTGCTACTTTTGCTAGCTCATCTATCCATTTCCTTTTATCTCGACGTAGCAATGTTTTCACTTTTTTGTTCGCCTCCATGTATTCTTTATGCGCTTCGCTATTCTGCGCTCTTGTCTTACAACAATTTAACTTAAGTTTTAGTTCTTTCCTGTGGCTGATTTCATTCCACGTAGCATCGGAGATCCATTCCTTCCTTTGATGTGCCTCAAATCCTAAGATTTTTCCTCCCACATCTAAATAACTGTTCTTGATTTTTTGCCAGCATGTTTCAATTCCCTCTTCCATGAAGTTTTCTCCAGAGAGGACCTGGAATCTGTTTTGTAGTTCAAGGGCAAATGTTTCTTTTATCTGTTGGTCTTTTAATCTTGCCACCTCTATTTTCTTGCACCTATGATTGAGCTTGGTTCTATTTGCCACTATCTTCAGTCTGAATTCCGCCAAAACTAGGTGGTGGTTACTTCCAACGTCTGCCCCTCTTCTATTTCTGACATCTAACAGAGAGTGTCGGAACTTGCGGCTTATGACTATGTGGTCTATTTGATTTTCGGTAACGTGGTCTGGAGAAACCCACGTTATCTTATGGCACTTACGATGTGGAAACAATGTGCCTCCAATGACCAGATCATGTTCAGCGCATGTATCTATCAACAGTTCACCATTTACATTCCTGATCCCCATGCCATGCACGCCCATGATATGTTCAAGCCCTTCATTTTCTGAACCAACTTTTGTGTTTAAGTCACCCGTTAAAATTTTTATGTCCCTAGAATTTGTTTGTCTAAGGACTCCGTTAAGCTCTGTATAAAATGTATCTTTTAATTCTCCTTTAGCTATTTCTGTAGGTGCACAGCATTGAATTACAGTGACGTATCGCACACTTGTTTTAAAGCGCGCGGTTATTATCCGTTCTGAGACTGGTTTCCACTCCAGTAAGCTCTTATTGCTGCTTTTAGATAGTAAGAGCCCTACACCATTCCTATGCATCGCGTCCTCACCTGTCTGACCCGCATACAGCAACACTCCACCATTTTGTGTTTGGAATTCCCCAGATTCTGGCCACCGTACTTCACTTAGTCCCAATATATCTAGCCGATAGTTCTCCATCTTTTTTTCAACCTGTCTTAGCCTCCCTGCCTCTCTCAACGTCCTTACATTCCAAAAACCGATACGGGTTTTCCTCTTCAGGCCTACGGTCATATCCTTAAGATCCATCCGGCTGTTTCTCCTTTTAGTTTCTGTGATATGTGTTTTTTGGTGGTGTGGGTTATCAGCCCACAGCCCCCGAGTGTCCTGGTGGGGCTGCCACCTCATGGCTTGGACACCTGCCAAGGTTTTATTTCAGGGCCTTACCCCTTAGATAGCTTGTCTTCACCACGACTACAGAACGCTATCCATCCCTTCGCAGTAAGGCCTATGTGCATCAACGCTGTCCTGGTTTCTAAGGATCTTCCGCTGTCCACAATAGGGGACTGTGTCTGCTGCCACACAATCACAAGGAGGAAAAGGAAAGGAAGGGAACGTATAGTATGGGACAGAACAGAATAGGATAGGACAGGACACTAGACGGGACGTTGTGAGACACACTTTGTCTGGAACCTCTATGGAGACCTGTCCGGCTTGGGAGGCCCTGCCGGTAGTTACACCACCGCCGGCATAGCCCTCCACTTCATTGGATCACACAAATCCCCTCGCCCACACGGACAATGTTTCGCTAAGGCGGTGTCTCCTGAGGGGGAACGAAATTTTAAGTCTATAAATATTGCGAATTTCTGTTAATGAGTAACAACAACTTTCTTTTTGGTTCTTTTCCCTCAGCAACACTTATTTCTGTTGCAGTATGTTGGATAATGCACAAGCTTATAAATTCCTTTCCCTTGTTCTCATAGAGGCACCCCCCTTTCCCCCCACTCTGCTGATCGCTTTGTCAAGTCTGTACTTCGTAAGGCACAGTAGCATGTTTGAACTTTGTTTGTTGCACAGCTAAACTTCATTGAGAACCAAACTCGTGGTTTTGGTCGGAATATGATGTCGTACTTTGCCTTTTTGCGATTTCTCCAAATTTCTGTTTTCGGTGCACACTTTTGTCTCGATGTTCTGGGAGAAGAAAATGACATTTGTTTCAGCACGGCGCCATTTTGCTAGAAGTTAATATTATGCAGTTACTCTAAGTATGCTACAGAAAATATGCTGGAAATGACTGATACAATATTATGTTGTTCAATATGAGAGTTTCAGGAATTCCCGCCGAAGACCATTGTCCCGGCTACAAGAGGTTCTTCCATCTAGTGCAGCGGTACAGGGACCTATACAAAAATGATATTTTAAAGAAAACAGTGTAAGGAATAAAATTGTATCATAAGCTTTTTAATACTTTTTATTTCACCTAAGAAGAAATCTGGAAAATCACCTGTTTTTCATGCCTTGAAAGCGTGCTACATTCCAGGAATAAAAGAATCCCACTTTCGGACGAGCTTATGTCTTAATGTGATGTCAAGGTGTATAATATGGAGATTGTATCGAGATTATTAACATAATATCGAGATTATTAATAACACACATAATATCGAGATTATTAAAAGAAAGCAAGGTACTGGTAGACAAGCAACTTCCAGTGTGTTCGAGAAGAAAAGTAAAGGCCATCATAAGTTCGATTAACTCAATTAAATTCAAGCAGGAAACGCTCCACCAAGCAGGAGAGGTACACTCTCCAAGCGACCCATCATTAAATGTTTAATTAGATTATCTTATACCGAGAAGGAAACATCGATATCTCAGACGTTCCTCGTTAAAACTGCTCTTACCTTATAAAAAAAGTTAATCCTGAGGTTGTTAACTTTCGTGCAGGATGCTTTCTCCAGCAGGGCAGGCTATTCCTACAGGGAGTGAGAGGGTGGTACAAAAACGAGGACGCGTTATATCTTTCCGCAGCGGTCGGGGTTAATAGCCTGCATTTCCTGCCGTAAACGATTTCCTGTTACGCAGCTGCCGGCAGGGCTAATTTCCCGGCAGCAGGGCACGGCGGGGCTGCCGGATAAGCTGCGATAAGAGAGCGAGCTCCCGTTTCCAGCTCCACTGTGCGCGGACGAGCTGAGGTGCCGTCCGGGGGTTAATAATGCCACGCTACGCTCTCCGTGTCCGCTTGCTGCAACAAACACATCTTGCATTCTTAGCGGTAGCAAGAACATAGATTTCTGATGGTCAGTCTCTATAACAAAGATTACCGAATGTATGTAGGTGACATGGCAATGATTTGCAGACCGCCAGTAAAAATCAGTTGTCGATGAACGTGGTGAGGTTGCCCATCCCACAGTGTGTTGAAAAGTATTCGTTCGATCTTTTAAAGGGGCACAAGACATCAATGTAGACGAGGGTATACTGTCCAGACTGAACAAAAACTTTTTCTCTGTGGACCACTGCGAGACAAGTACTAGAGAGTCTGTGAGGTTCTGGAAGTGGAGCTATGGCGTGAACAGCCCGATCGAGTAGCTCCCACAGAATCTCGGTTTGGCTTTAATCCGGAGTTTTATAGCCAGAGAGTACAATAAATTCATCCTAATGCTCTTCGCACCACTCACGTACACTGTGAGCTGTGTGAAAAGTTGCGTTATCCTGCTGGGAGATGCTATCGTCCTGAGAAAAAACAAATTGCATGTAGGGGTGGTCATGGAAAAAAAATGGAAATTTGTGGTAAGGTCTTATGGGAGCAAACTGCTGAGGTCGTTGGTCCCTAAGCTTACGCACTACTTAATCTAACTTAAATTAACTTACGCTAAGGGCAACACACACACCCATTCGCGACGGAGGGCTCGAACCTCCGACGTGGGGAGCCACTCAGTCCGTGACAAGGCGCCTCAGACAGTGAGGTGGTCATGGTCCCCACAGATATATGCATACATGATTTGATCTAATGTATCCTCCAGAATAACGAGATCATCCAGGGATTACCATGAAAACATTCCCCAGACCATAATGCACCATCCTCTGTCCTGGACCCTGTTGGAGTGTGTTTGCTCTCAGATGTTTCATGCCGTTTACGCCCACAACCACGTTTTCAATGGAGCTGAGCTGTGTGCAGCTCGCATTCATGCCATTTTTTCTTTAACATTTTGACACATCGAGTGGCGTCTTGTTTCTTCCTAATTTGCTGGCATCAGGATGTTGTTTGCTTGCCTCCTTGAGTGGCAGCAGCAGCGCTTGTCTATAGTAGTACTGTGGTAATATCTTTGGTGTGACTGCTGGTTTTTCCGGGTGGTGGTTGCGTGTGTGGCAATCAGTCGGTTGGGACGGAGCAGCGAGGAACTCAGGAACTCTCCACTGCGGGAGGCCAGGCCGGGACTGCTGGCAGCATGCACGTGCTGTCAGATCGTGAGGCGCTAGCTACGAGAGCGACAAAGTTCGTTGCCCAACTAACCTGGACCTTGAAGTTGAGTGATCAGTTAACTTGTTATGAAGCCTCAACAACTGTAACATCTCTTCGTTCATTTATGGGTTGTTGCTCCCTGGGCCGTTCGGGCTAGCAACAACATATGAAGTGTTAAGGTCGGCGAAATCTTGCAGCCATCTTCCTATATTTGGACTAATTTTTAAATTGACTGTTACTTACCAGCGAAGTGCATCAGCAGTATTTTCTGCGCTGCGGCCGTTAACGCCCCAGTTACCTGCCCTGATCGTTAGTGTACTTTTCTGGCAGTGTGCCTTTCCTCGTCATGTTGATGCTGTCCGGCACGGCGTGTAGTTCGACAGCCTTTTCGGTTATTTGGTTCATATTTTCTTAGAGTGGTTATTGTTCCCTTGGCTGTTTTTAAACGCCAATTTCTGAAGATGTAGTGCTGTTTGTATCCTCGTCCTCGGCGATATTTTCCATCGTTGGGCCGTTGGTCAGATGGAAAGGAATTGGTTAAATTGTTGGTTGGTCATTGGATCATCACTACTTTGGGTTGCCATCAGATTATTTAACTTCTTCTCTTGTCTGCGTGTCTCAACTCACTTTACATTTGAGGTACCTTCTCAGGCTGGCCCTTGGAATATGCCTGAGCACCAATTGTTTTGTTTGTTTTAGATTGTGATTTTCATTTTAGTTTGAAGTATTGTCCAAGGCCTTGCACCGTGTATTAATTCCAATCATTTTAAATGTTACATAAACGCCTTCAGCCTTTTAAATTACAATTTTGGAGATTGATTTTATTTTAAGAAAGAAAACAATTTTTCCTGAAAATTGGTCCTATCTGAAATTGTTTGTAATCCATGCCCTAAGCCCCAGCCGAGGATTTACGTGAACCCCTTTTAATAAGGCCTTCAGCCGTGTGTATTCTTTAAAGGAAATTTTTTTATAAGAAGGAAGGGGTTTATTTTAAATTGTTTGTCTGACTTGTTGTTCAGGCCTTCAGCCATTGTTTCAAATTTGTTTGTGGCCTTCAGCCGTGCAGTAAGTTAATATTTCTTTAATTAGGCTTTCGTCTGTTCTGTTGTAAGTCTAAAAAGAAATTTATTGGTTGGAAAAATTGCTTATTAATGTTATTTAATTATAATTGTCCTTCAGACGTGTAGTGTAGGCCTTCAGCCGCTAATTGTTTTCAATTGCATGTTTTTTTTTAAGGAAAAAAGTTTACCTTCCATTTTTAATTGCTTTGATTTCTAAGCCAGGCCTTCAGCTGTACTTGTTTGTGGTGTGGTTTTGGACCTTCAGCCTAGAAATAATCTCAAGTTATTTAACTAGGCCTTCAGCCGTATTGTTAGGTTGTGATTTTTTAAAGCAATGTGTAAATGAGTGGTTCTTAGAAAAGTAAAGTTGTGTGTTTGATTGTGCAACTCACAGTAACTGTTTACAGCCCCATCCACAATCATAACCTTATCCTGTGCGCTCTCTGAGTAATTATCTACTTGTTTTGAGGAGCATAAAATGTGATTCACCTGAAAAGGTCACCTGTCATCACTCAGTGGAATTCCAGTTGCGATAGTGGCCGCAAATTCCAGCATTCGTTGCAGAGGATGAGCAGTCAACATGGGTGTATGACCCAAGCGGAAGGTCTGGATGCCCTTAAGCAGCAACGTTCGCTTAACTGTCTTTGAGGAGTCACTGTTGGTAGCCCTTTCGTTCATCTGAGTGGTCAGTTACTCAGTGGTTGCAAGTCTATTCCCCCAAAGACATCACCCCACCCGCTGTTTACCCCTGCCATCTGATACCCGTGATACCCCACATTCGCCTCGGCTCCAGTTTTGGATAGCGCCATATTGCCATGTTTGATGTACTTTAACCACAGCGATATGCGAACAGCTGACAAATTTAACCGTTTGGGAAGTCGTTCCACCGTTGGACTGAGAGTCAGTGATATTGTCCTGTTCGACGTCAGATAAATCGCTCTGTTTCTGTAATATAACACCGAGAGCAGTGTTTTCCGCGTCCCCCCGATTCTATTAACATACCCTCCATAGCTAGAGCAGCATCTGTGAGTGGTTGTTGCGTATGTAATCTGAGAGGACTGTGGAAATGGAACATTAGGTCGCTGACACCACCTGCTAGAAACATCTGACATGCTTCGTTTCGTCACTACATGGAACCCGTTGAGTGTGAGGCCGCAAAATGCCAGTGATATTCACGGCATTCAACACCCCACATATTGTGTACTATTCAACCACAATATTTGTTGCTAATGTCAAAAGGAGGCGGTACTGGTGGTATCCAGTGGTGAGCACAGTATGGGGCTACAGAGCGTAGTTGAACTGCTTACTAGAGTCCACACAACAATGCTACAGTGCTGTCGACTGTGCAGGAAACGTAAATAGGAGCACCATGATGATGGAACGTGCTTCACAACTGAAAGTGATATTGAAACAAGTGTAGGGCCATATAAAGTAGTTCGTCATCCTTGTCGGACAGGGAGCCCAAATCTGGTCTCCAACGAAACTTAGTAAAGGACAATCGTTGTCGGAGGAGCAGGTACTAAACATGACTACGTACATGCAATATCATCCGCAGAATGGTAAAAAATCAATTAGGAACAGATTTCGAGTGAGTTCGCAGCAATATGACCTTGTAATGACAAGAAAAGCTACGGATATTCAAGAGAGGACAAAGCGCACTTGTTAGCAAAGTTGGTGTTTTCTTGCTTCAAGATTGCTCGATGCAATTTACTAGATGTGCATGATAGCAGCATGCTACGTTATCAAATCAGACTGGGCGCGACACAGATTGCAGTGATCTCTAGGTAAGCGGTGAATGGCAGCGTAACTTCAAACAGTGATACAGAATTGGAGGATGTAAGACAACGAAATTTTAAACAAAACATCAAATTGACGATTGTCAGCAATCTGTGGAACTTGCCCGAAAATTTGTAAACGAGGTCAACAAACTTATCCCATCGTTCAGCAAGAAATCCGTTTTCGGCTCCAAATCGCGATCTGAAGAGGAAATGCATATGAAAGGAACCTTGGAAATTAGAATCACCAAGAGAGTGGTATCAAGATCAAATAACATCTGGGTCTTAACGCATTCGTGTACAATTATCCCACTGCTAATCTGCGTGTTACATTGGCTGGAAAGTTATTTATTGTTCTACGGGAATTTGAAGGTGCTCTGTCCTTTACAATTTTTCTCGTGATCTTACGACGGCTGTATAGATTATGTACGTTATAGTAAGCAAGAATTGGTAAACGGGCGCACGAGAACTACAACTATTGTACGAGCAGTGCTTTAGGCTAATAGCTGGTCAAAATAACTTGCTTCTGTTTGAATCCCGGTGTGCGTATCAAAATCATACTCCTTTAGAACAAGCTATCCCTCCTGAAAAGTGTGTGACATTGCAATTCACAACACCTTGAACCAGTGAACAAATTCAGTCTCTGAATGTTCGTGCCGGCCGGTGTGGCCGTGCGGTTAAAGGCGCTTCAGTCTGGAACCGCGTGACCGCTACGGTCGCAGTTTCGAATCCTGCCTCGGGCATGGATGTGTGTGATGTCCTTAGGTTAGTTAGGTTTACTTAGTTCTAAGTTCTAGGCGACTGATGACCTCAGAAGTTAAGTCGCATAGTGCTCAGAGCCATTTGAACCATTTTGAATGTTCGTTTCCTTCATGCCCATAAAACATATTATCGCAATATCTGCGGATACGCCTTACAGGAGAGCCACTTTCACGATAAGCTTCACAAATTGATTCGCATTCCGTTGCATGGCATTCCATTCCGTCTGTTCTCATAATCCCGTCACATCAATCAGATTCGATATGCATTCTTTAGGAGTGGATCCCTAGCTGAGTGGCCTGCACGGTTTATAACTCCCAAAGAGTTCGCCTTCTATCTGGAGGGTGATAATTTTTGCGATCACTGTGGAGCGCCACTTTTCATTCAACAAGCACATTAATTGTTTGTCTTGAACATTTATTGATTATCTATGATGTTCAGTTTGTGAAGTGTAGTACATACATCTCATAGAAGGCTGATCTCCGCACCTCCAGGACGTTAATTCTCTGTCGCCTTCCTGATACACACGGTGATTCATTAGCAGCTAATATTTTTCGTATCAACACTTTCAAATGAGCCTTATTAAACTTGCGACGTCGCACTCAAGTGTTTCCTTGCCATTGACACACTGTGAGACTCAGTTGGTCAGGGAATCTCGGACATAAACTTATCATTGCTATGGAGTAAATTCTGACGAGTGGGTTCATGCAACTCTCCACGCTAGATTATTCTAAATGGCATATGACTAGGGCCTCCCGTCGGGTAGACCGTTCGCCTGGAGCAAGTCTTTCGATTTGACGCCACTTCGGCGACTTGCACGTCGATGGGGATGAAATTATGATGATTAGGACAACACAACACCCAGTCTCTGATCGGAGAAAATCTCCGACCCAGCCAGGAATCGAACCCGGGCCCTTAGGGTTGACATTCTGTCGCGCTGACCACTCAGCTACCGGGGCGCGGACTAGATTATTCTGTGCAAGCCCGTTCATCTCCGAATAACTACTATAACCTACATCCATTTGACCCAGATTACTGTATTTATACCTTGATCCCCCTCTGCAGTTTCTTTCACCACCTCCCCCTCCTAAGACAGAATGTTTAATATCATATCATCCCTTCTTTCTGTCAAGTTGTGCCTTCAGTTTCTTTTTTCCGCAATGCGATTCACTTCCTTCTCATCACTTACTCGATCAGCTCACTTAATCATCAGCACTTTCAAGTAGCACAAAATTTCAGATAGTCCTCTTCTCTTCTTGTCTTAACTACTTGTCTTCCACGTTTCACTTTCGTACGAGGCCACATTAAAGCATACAAAATAATCAACTCCTCTAAAACGAACATCGCTGTGGAGCGTAGTAATGGTGTAGAACTAATCCGAAGCGATCTTTTGACCCCACAACCAGTGACGTAAATCGTGACAGTGATATAATGTGTATGAGACAGTTCGTTGGATGGATTCAGCACAGTAAGATATGGGTACGTCTGAGAATATCAGAGACAAACTATATTGTTTTGACGCGTCAGTGCTCACACGGTGAATAAAACTACCGATTTTTTGGTATACAAAAGCGGTCTATACAGTCATGTAAGAGGGCGAAAGAATACTTGGTGTAAAATGATCTAAAGTGACTGGGATCGGAAACGAGTGTCACGCCTTGCCATTGGTGATCTGACACTGGCAGGAATAGACGCTCTCAGCGAATGGAGCTCTGTCTCAACCAGTTTCCGAACTGTCTTTGCGACCATAACCGCATACGATGGACATCTGGAGCTAGCGACCACGCGAAAGTCCTGTTCTCACAGCGCCGTAGAATACTGCATCTCTTGAATGATCCAGACGCCACTCATACAGGACAGCAACTGGAGGCGTGTAGTGTGGTTCAGCGTACGGCTATTTTACACCGGCGACCGAGTGTATATTTCAGACAAGAACTGATTTTGTGCTGCTACTTGTACCATTACAATGATTCGGTTTTCAGGTCACTGTAAGCAAGAACGGATGTTTAATTCTCATCAGTGGCTGATTTTAGGCCTGAAATGTATTCTCAGTTGCGAATATGAGGCATCTCGAGTGGTATGATGGAACGGCGACAATTTAAAATCGCGTTGGACCGCAACTCGAACCAGGAGATCCCCCTTTACGCGAGCATGACTCACGGCCAGAAACAAATGTCCATATAATGTCGACCATTTGGCATACCTGTACTCGTACATCCTATTAATGTACCGGGGACATATTGTATTTCTAAGCCGCAGGCTCGGTATCGGCTGATAAACACGAAATTGGGTTGCCTTTTTTGTGAAGAAGTACACTACAACTTTCCTTCGGAGATACATGCATGTCCGAAGGAACACGGACTGCGACTTACTAATAAAGTGTCTTCCCTATAGAGGATAAATGCAATGGGGTGAAGGACGACGACATCTGGAAGTGTGCGTGCGCGGGATTAGCCGATCGGTCTAAGGGCGTTGCAGTCGTGTATTGTGCGGCTGGTCCCGGCGGAAGTTCGAGTCCTCCCTCGGGCATGGGTGTGTGTGTTTGTCCTTAGGATAATTTATGTTAAGTAGTGTGTAAGCTTAGGGACTGATGGCCTTAGCAGTTAAGTGCCATAAGATTTCACACACATTTGAACTTTCTCTCTCTCTCTCTCTCTCTCTCTCTCTCTCTTTTTTTTTAAAAAAAAAAAGTCTGCGTCTGGCTGTTAGTCGTCCTCGGATAGTTGTAGCTGTTGACACGGATGAACATTGTGTGGAATGTGGACCTTCCGCGGACGTGTGGCTTCCAATTCAGAAGAATGGTTCAAATGGCTCTGAGCACTATGGGACTTAACATCTATGGTCATCAGTCCCCTAGAACTTAGAACTACTTAAACCTAACTAACCTAAGGACATCACACACATCCATGCCCGAGGCATGATTCGAACCAGCGATCGAGCAGCAGCGACGTTCCGGACTAAAGCGCCTAGAGCCGCTAGGCCACAGCGGCCGGCGATCCCCCGTACTCCTTCGCCCGGTAAAGCCCTGCTTTTCCTCTATCCAAGGCACATGCGATTAACTGGATCAAAGGACTTCCTGTGCACTACGTTTTTGGGATGGTTTCGGAGATGTATTTCACTTTTGGAATTTGTTACAGGAACGGCAGGTGCAATTGCAGTACACATCCAGATACCGTCAGACTTTTGTTAATTACACTGGTGTCGAAAATTAAACCAAAAAACGGACATTTTTCGAGATTGTGTTTATTTTGACACATAACCTTATAAACAAGCGATAGTAAACTAGAATCAATGTAAAAGTGACAGAACGTAGCTAACTGCAACATGCATAATGGTAGAAAACAATGATCTTCGTTTCTTCCCACTTAACAGATTTGCACACACATGCCGACAACTGTTTAATGTGCTCAGTATGGGGTGTGGCCACCTCTGTCAGTAATGCTGGTCCGCCAACGATGAGGTAAGATGTAAATGATATCATTAATCTCATGTTGAGGCGTGAAATACCATTCTTCCTGGAGAGCTGCTCGAAAGTCGTAGAGAGTGGTTGATGGGTGGTGACAAGATGCAACCTACCTCCCTAATGCATCCTAGACATGCTCTATTGGACTGAAATCGGGAGAATGAGCAGGCCGCGCCATGCGCGCACTATCTTTCGTTTCCATGAAACATCAACCGCTCTTGCTCTATGGGGTCGATCATTATCATCCATCAGTACAAAGTCTGGGCCCACGCTACCCCGCAACAACAGCACTTGAGGTCACAAAATCTCGTCTCGATACCTGACAGCAGTTAAACCTTGCCTATCCAACCATACAGTTTGGGTCCCGAAATAGTGTTCCACGTTCCCACCAGATGCGAATGCATCGAGGATCACTCTCCAGACCAAGTCTGGACTCATTTTTGAAAAAAAACAGTAATAACAATTTCCATGGCCCTCCGTTCGACCGCCCAGGTGGTACGTTGACGACTCTACTCTAGACGTTCCCTTCTGTGAAGACGCACCAGAGGTACCCATACAGTAGGTCTCCAACAATAAACGCCACTCTGCCGAAGCCTTCTGACACCGATTGCCTCCATACAACACGTGCACTGGATGCTACGAGGTCAGTTGCCAGGTGGTGTGCATTACTAAAGCGGTACTGTCATCCCTTACATCCAAATAACAGTGCTCCCTTTCTGATATGATACGTGTCCGCCTTGCCCTGGGCTGAGGGTGCCGTTTCGCTCTCTGTAAATTGTTTCTTCTGAGTCTTTCGCTGCGGCATGACTAAATAAATTCTTCTCTGTTTTCAAGACGCGTATATTCTCGAGCTTTCCATGGATAGCTTCGTCAGCGTCGTTAGGAGTAAAGTGTTTGACTCCTGAAGGCGATGACGGAGTTACAAATCGAAGACTCGAGAATTTTATTCGAAGTGGCGTGGCTTGGAAACAGAGAAGATTTTTATTCTTTCAATTATTGCCTCATCCGAGAAACGACAGAACGATTCTTATTAAGCCGTCCGGCCTCATCGGTATGCGACTGTCCTGCTTCCATTCTTCTTATGGCCCTCCATCGCAGATTGTCTGGTAGGCGTTTTCTCTGTGCCGCAGTGCACCATCGGTAACTGTATACACAGCGATTGTGAATGTGGGAGTACCCGGAAAACACTACCCCGTTTAATAAGTGCCCTGACGTCATCGCTGACGTGGTTGTCCGTTGACCGGAATGGAATTTTCTGTTCAGAAGACGATTGTACAGACATCTATTCGCAGTTTGTATGTATATACAGTGAATTAGGCACAAGACAGGGAAACAGCGATTCGTTGATTTCATTCTGGACATCACGGTACTTAAACAGTATTCGAAGGATCCCCGCCGCAGCTGGGTAGCACCGGGTAAGAGAAGTTGATTCTGTTGTACACCGATATGAATCTCGATATGGGCAATTAAACACGACTCTGTTCCGAGAAGACGTACCCGCTCTGGAAAGTTGGGATCAGACAGTGTTCCTTTTCCGATGTTTTTGAAAGGTCGTCGTTCTTATCTTGCACTAGCGGAAGGGTTGTACTCTGTTTTATATTGTATAATAGTAAAATACATCGCTGTCACACAGATTTAGTTTTGTGTTTCAATAAAATATCAAAAAAGAACAGAAAAAATAAAATAAGAAAATGACTTAGAGAACGGCAGTTTCCTTAAAAATATCCTCATCAAAATGATTTTGGTTCTTGTTTTTATTGGTTTAATTTGATTTTGAATAAGTTAAATATTATTTCTTTCTTAAATTTAAGTTCTTATCGTTGAATGTCTCATTTCAGTTCTTGAATAAATTTATTATGTTCCAAAGAAAAATAAAGTGAATTTGTATGAAAATATGATTGCAGTAAAGTAGGACGGAGCAAGGAGGACATCAAAAGCAGACTCGCTATGGCAAAAAAGGAATTTCTGGCCAAGAAAAGTCTACTAATACCAAATACCGGCCTTAATTTGAGGAAGAATTTTCTGAGGATGTACGTCTGGAGTACAGCATTGTGTGGTAGTGAAACATGGACGGTGGGAAAACTTATTTGGTAAGCGTGATAGCGTTACGGAGATGTTTAGAAAACTCCAGTGGCAGACTCTGCATGAGAGGCGCTCTGCATCGCGGTGTAGCTTGCTGTCCACGTTTCAGAAGGGTGCGTTTTTGGATGAGGTATCGAATATATTGGTTCCCCCTACTTATACACCCCGAAGAGATCACGAATGTAAAATTAGAGAGATTCGAGCGCGCACGGAGGGTTTCCGGCAGTTGTACTTCCCGTGAACCATACGCGACTGGAACAGGAAAGGGAGGTAATGACATTGGCACGTAAAGTGCCCTCCGCCACATACCATTGGGTGGCTTGCGGAATATAAATGTAGATGTAGATGTAGAATAACTTCACACTTTTCCTTACTCAGGGTAAACTGCCACTTTTCGCACCATACAGATATCTTATCTAAATCGTTTGCATGTCGTTTTGATCATCTGCTGACTTTACAAGACAATAAATGACAGCACCATCTGCAAACAATCTAAGACGGCTACTCAGATTGTCTCCTATGTCGTTAATATAGATCACGAACAATAGAGGGCCTATAAGACTTCCTTGGGGAACGCCGGATATTACTTCTGTTTTACTCGATGACTTTCCTTCTATTACTACGAACTGTGACCTTTCTGACAGGAAATCACGAATCGAGTCGCACAACTGAGGCGATACTCCGTAGACCCGCAGTTTCGTTAGAAGACGCTTGTGAGGAACGGTGTCGAAGGACGTCTGGAAATCTAAAAATGAGTATAAAGAGCTAGTTGTGTTTCACAAGAACGATATTTTCTGACTATTTGTCAATAAAACGTTTTCTTGCAGGTTCTTCATGATGTTCAAATACGGTATATGTTCCAAAACCCTACTGCAAATCGAGGTTAGTGATATAGGCCTGTAATTCAGCGGATTACTCCTACTTCCCTTTTTGGGTATTGGTGCGACTTGAGCAATTTTCCACTCTTTAGGTACGGATCTTTGTGTGAGCGAGTGGTTGTATATAATTGCTAAATATGGAGCTATTTTATCAGCATACTGTGAGAGGAACCTGACACTGGTATACAATCTGGACCGGAGGCCTTGCCTTTATTAAGTGATTTACGCTGCTTCATTACTTCGAGGATACCTACTTCTATGTTCCTCATCTTGGCAGTTGTTCTTGATTGGAAATATGGAATATTTACTTCGTCTTCTTTGGTGAAGGAGTTTCGGAAAAACGTGTTTAATAATTCTGCATTACTGACACTGTCATCAATGACTTCACCATTGTTATCGCTCAGTGAAAGTATTTATTGCTTCTTGCCACTAATGTGATTTATGTACGACCAGAATCTCTTTCGGTTTTCTACCAGATTTCGAGACAGAATTTCGTTGTGGAATTTATTAAAAGCATCTCGCATTCAAGTACGCGCTTCATTTCGAAGTTCTGCAAAACTTTGCCAATCTTGGTGATTTTGCGTTCTTTTAAATTTTTCATGCATTTTTTGTTGCTTCTGCAACAACGATCTGACCAGTTTTGTGTACCATGGGGGATCAGTACCATCATTTATTAGGTTATTGTGTATATATCTCTCCATTGCTGTCGATACTATCTCTTTGAAAACATTCCACAACTTTTCTACACTTACATGATCAGATCGGAAGGAGTAGAGACTGTCTCTTAAAAAGGAGTCAAGAGCCTTTTTATCAGCATTTTTAAATAGATACACTTTTAGTTTCTTTTTGATGGTTGTAGGTGTTACGGTATTCAGCCAAGCAGCAAGTGCCATGTGGTCTCTAACCCCTGCGTTAGTCAAAAAAATGGTTCAAATGGCTCTGAGCACTATGAGACTTAACTGCTGAGGTCATCAGTCCCTTAGAACTTAGAACTACTTAAACCTAACTAAACTAAGGACATCACACACATCCATGCCCGAGGCAGGATTAGAACCTACGACCGATGCCCGAGGCAGGATTAGAACCTGCGACCGATGCGGTCGCGCGGTTCCAGACTGTGGCGCCTAGAACCGCTCGGCCACTCCGGCCAGATGTGTTAGTCACAATACTCACTTTTTCTCCAGGATTATTTGTTGCTAAAAGGTCAAGTATGCTTTCGTAACCATTTACGCTCTGAGTGGGCTCATGAACTAATTGTTCAAAATAACTTTCTGAGAAAGCATTCAGTACAATTTCGGATGACGTTTTATGCCTGCCGCCGGCTTTAAACGTATAATTTTTCCAGCATATCGAGGGTAGATTAAAGTCACCACCGACTATAATTGTATGAGCGGGGCACTTATTTGAAATGAGACTCAAGTTTTCTTTGAACTATTCAGCAACTATATCTTTTGAGGGGGGTCGGTAAAACGATCCACTTAATAGTTAATTCCGATTGACAGGTATAACTTCTACCCACACAATTTCACACGAATTATCTACTTCAATTTCGCTACAAGGCAAACTACCTCTGTTAGGAATAAATACTCCACCACCAACTGTATTTAATCTATCCTTTCTGAACCCTGTCAGATCGTTTGAAAAAATTTTGGCTGAAGTTATTTCCGGCTTTAGTCAGCTCTCTATACCTACAACTTCAGAGCTTTCTATTAGGGTTTGGGGCTCTGGTTCTTTCCCAACACAGCTACGACGATTTACAACTACAATACCAATCGTTTCTACAACTACCTTACTGTGTTTTCCCAGCCCACTTTCAGACAGACGTCCCTTCTGTGGTTCCCTGAGACCCTCTAACCTAAAAAAAAGCTACCATTCCCTTCCACACAGCCTCCGCTACCCATGTAGCCGCCTCCTGTGTGTAGTGGATTCCTGACCTATTAAGTGGAACCCGGAAACCCACCACCCGATGGCGCAAGTCAAGGAATATGCAATCTACACTGTCACAGAACCACCTGAGTCTCTGATTCAGACCCTCCACTCGGCTCTGCACCAAAGGACCACAGTCTGTTCCATCGACGATGCTGCAGATGGTGAGCTCCGCCTTAATCTCGGAAGTAAGACTGGCAGTCTGTACCATTTCCGTTAGCCGCCTGAAACCAGACAGAATATGCTCCAATTCAAAGCGACACACGTCATTGGTACCGACATGGCTGCACCCTGTACTCTTCATGGCACCCGGAAGCGCCATTTCCACATCTGGAATGACTCCCTCTGGTATGCACACTGGCTTCCTTCCCTTCCTTGGCAGCCATGTTCCTAAGGGGTCCCATTACGTGCCTAAAGTTCGAGCTCCCAACTACCAGCAAACCCACCCTCTGTGAATGCCCAGACCTTGCAGGCTGAGAAGCTTCCTCTGGAACAGGGGAGACGACTGCATCTGGCTCAGAGACATCGTCAGACACAGATAACTCCTGAAACCTGTTCGCCAAACGAACCAGGAAGGCCCTACAATTGGCCCCTTGGAAAGTTTTTCGGTGCCTGCCAGACTTTATGATGATCTCCCATTCAGCTACAGGTGAGGGGTCAACCTCAGTGCAGGTAGTACCCAGGGCGGCCACAGAAGTGGACCGATCGGAGGACATGTGGGACGGGTTCGACGTCCCTCGCATCCCCGCGTTCGATCCCCCACAGTGACGCCCCTTGGCAGCAGCCTCAAGCTGTGTGACGGAAGCCAAAGCAGCCTGGAGCTGTGAGCGAAGGGTCGCCAACTCAGTTCGCATCTGTACACAACAATCACAGTTCCTATCCATTACTACAGTCGCTCCTGTTTGAAGCTAATAAACGAACAGTGTACTCGCCTTATTTAGTAGCAGGAACTAGTGGTGCTGCTCTCGCTGATGGTCTAACCGACACTGAGCTATTCTAATCAAATAAAAGCCTGCACGCTACAAGGGTCGATACAAGTGCCGATAACAACGGTGGTACTGTGCGCTACACTGTTATTAAAATAAAAGTTTGTGCCTAGGAAGCACTCAAACACGCAAGAAATTACAAAAATAAACTAGTAACTACCTAGATAACTGAAAATAAGTAGCTCCTGTTTGAAGCTCGTAAAAATATGTAACAAGCGAACGGTGTACTCGCCTTATTAGTAGCAGGAACTAGCGGTGCTGCTCTCGGTGACGGTGTAACGGATCGAGTGCTGTGCTGGTACACATTTTCACTGTCGGTATTCCGTTATACAGCTGGAGGTGATTCATATTCTAAATCACAAACAGATATCACGTTTTTCATAGTAGTTGCAGTGCCTCTTCCTTCGCACATGCATATTTGTTTCGAATGATTATTGCATCGAACTTTTCACAACACAGGCATTGTAATATCGAATGTTGGCCTTTCTTCTACGTCTCAACGACTAGCATGCTACGAACACTCCTGTCAAAAGATGACAATAGCTGTGTTCAAACTGAAGCACACATACGTTCCTTGTGTCATGAGCACACAAGTAGCCTGTCACATCGTGACTGGTTCATTTGATCAACCAGTTTTGATGTAATTTGTTAATCTAGAAGAAGCATTCGACAATGTAAAATGGTGCTGGACTTTTGAAATGTTCGCGAAACTAGGTGTAAGGGATAGGGAAAGACAAATGCTATACAATATGTACAACATCCAACAAGGAAAAACAATATTAGACGACGAATAGCGAAGTGCTCGAATTGGAAGAGGAGCAACCCAAAAATGTAGTTTTCTCCCCCTACAATCAACCAGGAGGGTGAACTAGAAACTTTTCGAGGTTTTTCTCGTGTCACACAATATGGAATGAGAGCGGAAGTAATAAATAAACATGGATCAAACAACTGGATTACAGCTCCGTACATTATACACTCCTGGAAATTGAAATAAGAACACCGTGAATTCATTGTCCCAGAAAGGGGAAACTTTATTGACACATTCCTGGGGTCAGATACATCACATGATCACACTGACAGAACCACAGGCACATAGACACAGGCAACAGAGCATGCACAATGTCGGCACTAGTACAGTGTATATCCACCTTTCGCAGCAATGCAGGCTGCTATTCTCCCATGGAGACGATCGTAGAGATGCTGGATGTAGTCCTGTGGAACGGCTTGCCATGCCATTTCCACCTGGCGCCTCAGTTGGACCAGCGTTCGTGCTGGACGTGCAGACCGCGTGAGACGACGCTTCATCCAGTCCCAAACATGCTCAATGGGGGACAGATCCGGAGATCTTGCTGGCCAGGGTAGTTGACTTACACCTTCTAGAGCACGTTGGGTGGCACGGGATACATGCGGACGTGCATTGTCCTGTTGGAACAGCAAGTTCCCTTGCCGGTCTAGGAATGGTAGAACGATGGGTTCGATGACGGTTTGGATGTACCGTGCACTATTCAGTGTCCCCTCGACGATCACCAGTGGTGTACGGCCAGTGTAGGAGATCGCTCCCCACACCATGATGCCGGGTGTTGGCCCTGTGTGCCTCGGTCGTATGCAGTCCTGATTGTGGCGCTCACCTGCACGGCGCCAAACACGCATACGACCATCATTGGCACCAAGGCAGAAGCGACTCTCATCGCTGAAGACGACACGTCTCCATTCGTCCCTCCATTCACGCCTGTCGCGACACCACTGGAGGCGGGCTGCACGATGTTGGGGCGTGAGCGGAAGACGGCCTAACGGTGTGCGGGACCGTAGCCCAGCTTCATGGAGACGGTTGCGAATGGTCCTCGCCGATACCCCAGGAGCAACAGTGTCCCTAATTTGCTGGGAAGTGGCGGTGCGGTCCCCTACGGCACTGCGTAGGATCCTACGGTCTTGGCGTGCATCCGTGCGTCGCTGCGGTCCGGTCTCAGGTCGACGGGCACGTGCACCTTCCGCCGACCACTGGCGACAACATCGATGTACTGTGGAGACCTCACGCCCCACGTGTTGAACAATTCGGCGGTACGTCCACCCGGCCTCCCGCATGCCCACTATACGCCCTCGCTCAAAGTCCGTCAACTGCACATACGGTTCACGTCCACGCTGTCGCGGCATGCTACCAGTGTTAAAGACTGCGATGGAGCTCCGTATGCCACGGCAAACTGGCTGACACTGACGGCGGCGGTGCACAAATGCTGCGCAGCTAGCGCAATTCGACGGCCAACACCGCGGGTCCTGGTGTGTCCGCTGTGCCGTGCGTGTGATCATTGCTTGTACAGCCCTCTCGCAGTGTCCGGAGCAAGTATGGTGGGTCTGACACACCGGTGTCAATGTGTTCTTTTTTCCATTTCCAGGAGTGTATTACTATACCATCTCCGTTTCACGTCCCCCCGCCTCCAGGTGTCAGTGAGTCATATGGGACAGGTAAGAAAATGTAACGTAATTACACTACAATAATTCCTTCTTCTTCGTAGTTTGTTCCAATGATATAAGAAACACTCTAGGTTTACCAGTAGCGTCAAATCTGGATTAGGCTTTTTGACGAATTGCTCCCATGTTTTCGTTAGCAACAAGTGTCTCTCGTGTCTGCTGTTGTGGTGAGCTTTTAAACATATAGATCGCTTGTGATTGGCCACTGTATGCAGAGGCGGTCTATTCCCCAAGCGACATAAGCCGCCGATTGACACGCCAAGCAGAGAGGAATCCGAAGGTGCCACTCCTCCTAAGATTTCTCTGCGGTACTTACCACAGACAGATTGGTGTACCAAGTTGAGAGCGGCGCCCAAGTTCAAGATTTGTGTATAATGCATATCACAATTACTAGCGAAAACTGACACCTGTGAAAGTGTGCGAGGGAAAAGGAAGGAGGAGCTGCCGAACGACAAGTCGCTTGTGTGGAAAAGTGTTCTAGAACCGGATCCGATTGTACGCCACCATCACGTCTTGCTGCCATGTCTGCACTGCTGGCGCCAAGGCTCTCCTAGGAACGTAAACAATTCAGCGCATTTCTCTGTGTCCTGACAGCGTCCAGATATAAACGCGAAAATGGTAAACAGTCAATCTATTCTGCTTCTTCCTTTCTTCGGGGCTACTTCTGGAAAACATATTGTTCTGGGGAGAAGAAGCACAGAACCTATTTTCCAACCATCGAAGAAGATAAAGGAGATAATGCGCCCGATTGACAGTCTCGATCTCGGGGTTCCTGGAAATTACGAGGTTACTTGTAAGTTCGGAGGCAGCTACATCGGCCAATGCATCCGTAACGTTGCCAAGTGCTGTATAGAACACCAAAGGCACATTAAAAATCGAGAACATGAGAAATCAACAGTTGCTGAACTCGTCTTACAAAAGAAATATTTCATGAAATCGAAATCTATTACCCCTTGTACATAATGGAATTCAGTAGTTAAAATCTGTGGAAATGTCTATATGCAAATACAGGGTTATTACAAATGATTGACGCGATTTCACAGCTCAACAATAACTTTATTATTTGAGATATTTTCACAATGCTTTGCACACACATACAAAAACTCAAAAAGTTTATTTAGGCATTCACAAATATTCGATATGTGCCCCTTTAGTGATTCGGCAGACATCAAGCCGATAATCAAGTTCCTCCCACACTCGGAGCAGCATGTCCCCATCAATGAGTTCGAAAGCATCGTTGATGCGAGCTCGCAGTTCTGACACGTTTCTTGGTAGAGGAGGTTTAAACACTGAATCTTTCACATAACCCCACAGAAAGAAATCACATGTGGTTAAGTCGGGAGAGCGTGGAGGCCATGACATGAATTGCTGATCATGATCTCCACCACGACCGATCCATCGGTTTTCCAATCTCCTGTTTAAGAAATGCCGAACATCATGATGGGACTGTGGTGGAGCACCATCCTGTTGAAAGATGAAGTCGGCGCTGTCGGTCTCCAGTTGTGGCATAAGCCAATTTTCCAGCATGTCCAGATACACGTGTCCCGTAACGTTTTTTTCGCAGAAGAAAAAGGGGCCGTAAACTTTAAACCGTGAGATTGCACAAAACACATTAACTTTTGGTGAATTGCGAATTTGCTGCACGAATGCGTGAGGATTCTCTACCGCCCAGATTCGCACATTGTGTCTGTTCACTTCACCATTAAGAGAAAATGTTGCTTCATCACTGAAAACAAATTTCGCACTGAACGCATCCTCTTCCATGAGCTGTTGCAACCGCGCCGAAAATTCAAAGCGTTTGACTTTGTCATCGGGTGTCAGGGCTTGTAGCAATTGTAAACGGTAAGGCTTCTGCGTTAGCCTTTTCCGTACGATTTTCCGAACCGTCGGCTGTGGTACGTTTAGCTCCCTGCTTGCTTTATTCGTCGACTTCCGCGGGCTACGTGTGAAACTTGCCCGCACGCGTTCAACCGTTTCTTCGCTCACTGCAGGCCGACCCGTTGATTTCCCCTTACAGAGGCATCCAGAAGCGAATACCATCGCCGAATGGAGTTAGCAGTTGGTGGATCTTTGTTGAACTTCGTCCTGAAGTGTCGTTGCACTGTTATGACTGATGTGAGTGCATTTCAAGCACGACATACGCTTTCTCGGCTCCTGTCGCCATTTTGTCTCACTGTTCTCTCGAGCGCTCTGGCGGCAGAAACCTGAGGTGCGGCTTCAGCCGAACAAAACTTTATGAGTTTTTCTACGTATCTGTAGTGTGTCGTGACCATATGTCAATGAATGGAGCTACAGTTAATTTATGAAATCGCTTCAATCATTTGTAATAGCCCTGTATGTTTTCACGGAGACAGTGGCTATAATTTTAGTGATGCAGGGCAGCAAGCTCTCGACACTGAGAAGAGGTAGAGACTTGCACTAATTTGTTTGCATTCCCATAGGAGAACTAACACCACCAGCACTGATAAAGACATTCTCCCAGGCAGTATGATTGTATGATCACATACGTTGACTAATTACAGGCTGTCTGTCCACAATAAATGGTCACCACGAGCCGTCACGAAAGTAATTTGTTCCTGAGAAATTCAATGAACGATTTTATTGAAAGCTCGGGATTTTGTACAGATATGACGTCATAGGCATTGTTATTAGTGTTGGATATATTCGTTGTATACTGAGGTAATAAAAGTTATGGATATACTCCAATATGCGTCGGATCTCTTATTATCCGGCGTAGTGCAGAAACCTGACGTGGCATTGACTCAGTAAGTCGTTGGAAGTCCCCTTCAGAAATATTGAGCCGTGCTGTCTCTATAGCCGCCCCTATTTGCGAAAGTGTTGTCGGTGCAGGATTTTGTACGCGAATGTTCGATGGTATTCACTTCGGCCGATCAAGGTGGCCAGTAATTCGCTCGAACTGTCCAGAACGTTCTTCAAACATATCGGGAATAAACGTGGTCCGGTGACATGGAGCATTGCCATCCATAAAAATTCAATCGTTGTTCGGCTGCAAATGACCTGCAAGTAGCCGAACATAACCGCGACTACGACTCCAAAGTTGTACCACTGTAATTGCCTGACGAAATGTGTTGCATGTGTCAGAAGACGATTAATTGATTAATAACAGTAATTGTGTTTGTATTTTAATCCATTAGGCAATATGAGAAACGATAACAATGGTTAATAAATGTTTTTCTTCTATTCACTGCATTGTATTGTAGCAGCCATAATCTAATATTATATCCCTCGCTACAGACATGTACCGCGTTTGAGGATGACCGTCCGTTAATTGTGAATTTACGCATTCACGTTACTTATGGTTGGAGTTTATATTGTAACAGCCGATCGATACGAGGAAGCCAAGCCCATCATCTGTCAACACTGGAAGGCTAAGATGGAAACATCCCCCTTATCACGTCCCTATCACGAATCGATCTACCCCTGTACCCAGCTTCGCCGCTGAGCTGACCGGCTAACTTTTTGCACACGTACTGTAATACTTTCGATATATTTTTGATTCGAGGAAGGAGTCGCGTAAAGCCAGCCGTTGCGAATAGCAAACAGTTGTTCTTTACCAGTTATCCTCCTTCAGCAGCTATTAAACGTTAAGACGTGTTGCAAATGTATATTCGACACTGGCACATGTTAAATACTTAACATTCACAGATGTCGAATATGATTATTGTACAGTTGCTGGCAGTAATCAGCCACATTTATGATATTAAAATCCCGCACAGTAGTGAGTAAGAATTTAAAATTGACGTGTTTCTTTTTGACAATATTAAAATCCTGCAATGTAGGGAATAAGAATTTAAAATTGACGTACATCGTCTTGACAGCAATTGGATTTCGAGGGATGCGTTATTCACGTGGAAAATAAATTTTTGTGATTTGTAAATTGTGAACTCTTTTTCAGAAGTGAATGTAAAAATAATTTTCCTATTTCTGTAATTTTTTTTAAGTCTTGCCGAGTAGGAAAACGACATCCTTAAGAAGCTTTAAACGTTAGTTGACGTTTTTAGATTCTGCTGTTGCTAAATTAATGTCATTACGAAATACGACAGAGAACTGCTGTACATAAGAATAATTGATTCGGGGGGCATGCGGCCTACGGGCTGCTGTTTGACGACCGCTGGTGTATAATTATTGCTACGTGCTCACTGGACGCTGCACTGCATTTTTAAAAGGTGAGAAGGAAGTTCATGCATCGTTCATATTAATTTCATAAAGAGAAACCACCATTCACCCGTTATGCTGTACCTGTTTTATAAGGACAATACAAGTGCGTATAATGGGAGAGTTGCCTGAACTGTAACACATTTGAGAGTTTCTTTTTTCTTCTTCCGTTTTATCCTCTTTGGAGTATGATGAATCGGTCAGTTCTTTGCGTTTTGTTCCTTCCTTTGTGTCCAGTATTCATTCTCTATGATCTTCTTCTCCCTCTGCCGAGATGACGGACTTTATATTAAATTAATCTTTTGCTCGTCAGTACCTAGCCGAGCTGATCTATCGAGTAATGACTTTTCTGCAATTTTTAGTATTAGGTCTTTTTCAGTTTGTGCAAACCAATACGTTTCTTTTATGCGACTACGGGAACAAATCCAAAATCTGTTTAGTTACACTATTAGAGTTCTCTCTGAGTAGATGTCGATTGAAATTTAGTCTCCCTTTCCAGGTAGTATCTGATAGTTTTTCAATTTCTTTGTTGAGAGTTTCATTCTTAGTGTACATTCTTTTCTTTTCATGAAATTTTGTTCCTGTGATTTATTAATTTATTATAGCCTGAACATTAAGTTACAAAAGTTTTTAAACATTATCATTCTCAACTGCAGGATGTTGTTCTTAGTACCTGATTTAATGAAAGCGAATTCTGAAAAAAATGAACACTACACTTAGCTTTCTACGTATCTTCAAGTTGTACAAATAAGAAATGTAGTTTTCTAATTTGTGCCAGATAAAGCATACATTGTAACATCCTTATAAACCATGTCCCTGAGCCTGAATGTATGTATACATCTAAATTTAAGGAAACATCCTATATTTTAGTTCTTATACGACTATTTGCAGGCATTACAATATAATTTGTTCACTTCTTTCCCCTGCACATTTTCCGTGAACTCGCGTTTTACATTTCATGCACCTTATCATTTGTTCCATTCCATCTTCCTCGCACAACCCTCTATATTAATCCACCGTTTGAAGAACGAGTTTCTGTGGTGGATGTCCCACAAAATCTCCAAAACACTACCTTTCTACATGCGAAGCTTAGTACCAGTTTTCATCTACTGTACTTCGCCTAAGTATTTTTGCGCATATGTGATCATCGACCAACAAGCCCCTTTGTTAGCCTTTGATGGTTTGCTTGGAGCTTCCAACATTCCGCTCGTATTCGGCAATGTTTCCTGGGTGAACGCCTTTAGCACACATTTCGTCTAACCTGACATCCTATCCATTGTAATTATGGGTAATCCATTTCGTTCAGCAATGTCGAAAGCAACTCTTCTTAAGACCGACACGCAAATACCGAATATCATTTTTTCAAATGTAAGAATATCTTCTTCCAGGTCGTTTTCAATCTCGTTGGAAAAAAACTTTACTGCGAACAAAATTATTTATATCCACTTAGGCACTTTTGTTTCTATTTCCTACATGTTTCTTAATTGTCAGATTAGGTTTCCATTCATTTAATCAATAATTCCCATTTAGACATACAGCGCAGTAAAATATTATTCCCCTTTCCGTAATGCATTTCTGTTGAGATTCACTAATCCGAAGTAAATAACTAACAACTTAAGAAAGAAACATTCACCACATTGTGTAGCATTAGTAATGCTAAAAATATTTCTTAGAGCTTACTTTACGGGCAAGTTTCAAAAACTGAAACTGTGCGTTATCGGAAACTTATAGTTGTAGATTATAGACAATGTAGCCATTTCCACTTTTTCAGTTTCCTACAAACGAATCACCACGAATATAGGTTCGTGACTGAGAAGTAAGGTTTTTTTATTTATATTCACCCACAAGTAAACATTATGTTAGCACTTAAATTTTTACAGTAATTCTCTTCATTAGGTACAGAAAAAGTTAGATGGAAATTACAAGAAAATCAATACTGTCTTCAGACAATGTGTTCCTCTACACACAGAGCTTAAAGCGGGCAATATGGCTGCAAAAGCTTGTAGTTGACGCTGATGTCACAAAATGTCGTACAGTATAAGCGGCAGGAATTTTATACAGTGACACAAATTAGGAGCCGGTCTATATTGGCAACTCTCCAATATTGTCATACAAGCGTAAGAATGTATCCATATTGTACCTCGTTTTCTCATATTCCCAGTGTTCCGCTTAATATGAAATGCCAAAAACCCGTTTTTTAAGGCGTATAGTAAATAGGTGCCTTACTAGGACTGATGACCGATTTTAAATGTAAAAGGATCAAAGGAGATATTTCTAAATGTGAGCTATAATGATCGATTTATGAGTCGGTTACCAGAACTCGTACTGCATTTCTCAGATGAAGTATCAAATTGAGGCTTTACACCAGTAAGCAGTGTATATAGCAGTGTTAAGTGTTTCACAAACGGCCTTGTTATTGTGTACTTGGTTTTTCTGAAGAGATGAATGCAGAGGGCGGAATTAGATAATTTAAAATTTTTTACTCAAAGAGACAATTATTCTTAATTTTAGTTTGGGAATATTCGTGTTTACATAGTTGCTGCCCACGGATTAAAGTTAACTTCATAGCATAAAACTTGTTCTGTTGAACGGCACCTCATTTCGAAGTATATTTAACTTTTGCACTAATTACTTCGTTAGCTGTTGTGAAAGCGTTACCTCGTGTTTGACTGTTTCATTTATGATTAACCCTTAGGCCTTTATTACGTGTATAACGAAATGTCACACGTATGTTGGTGAACCCATTTCTTGCAGCAAGCACGTAATAGTCATTTTCTCAGAATCTAAGTGTCTTTTACTAACCTGACCCATGGCCAGAGGAGAGGAAACGCAAATTTCAAACGGAAAAAAAGTTGCTCTACGTAATAATTTATTAATATTACCAAAAAATAAAAGAGTGAACTGTTTTATAACTTGTTTGTGTCGTATATGTAGACAAAACTCTTTTAATTCACATTAAATACGTTGAATTTGCTTTAATATGAAAGACGAGGCGCGTGTGGAGCATAAATAATCCTGTCGCAGTAACAATAAAGAGTTCCAGTTTATAAATCGGAGTGTTACAACCTGCAGATTCCCTCTCCAGTATTCATGGAAATAGTTTTCCATTAACAGATAGTGTCTCTTTATGTCACTGCAGACAGCTACGCATACGTTGTGAATAATTACAGCCTCTCAGGTCCCACTCAGGGACACAAGTTGCCACTTTGACAGAAGAGGCCCGTGTTCTGTATAGTAGCGCATGAAGCTCTGCTGATGCACTAATAACTTGTTGCTAGCCTTACGTGTCCGTGGACACATCATACTAACCCGTAAATAGTAAAAGAACCTTCTGGCATACATCTTAGTTTGCGGTTCTCTCTCAACTCTCAACATGTTGTGATAGCAAAAGCCGTACTTTGCCGCTCACACGTACGGTTGATGAGTGAACATAACATTAAAAACATTGTTTTCATGATTAGCGCTGCCCAGTACGTATCAGTTTCAGCCGTTTCAGGAATATATTTGCATGCTAAAAGGAATCATGAACTGTTACGTGACATCCTGTTATTTATGCGTTGTTCTGTGTCAAACATTGAGTGTTATCCCGTTTCTTCCTTGCACAGTTATTCAACTTCTTTCATCAGTTACAGAGCGAGCGCGACTAGGAAACCAGTTAGTGAAGTACTCCACATTATAGAATAATGACTGTAACATAGTCGATATTTGTAGAAATCTTAGGTGTAGCAGGAACTGTAAAATGTATTCAATCTACACGCAGGCAACCATTTGAGACATGACGCCTCCTAGAAGACATCTACAGAAAGTTATTTACTAGTTTCGCCTTTATTTTCTTTTCATTCTATTGATTATATCATTTCACCTTTACTTGTCCATGCCTAACTGATTTATTTCTTTGTTTCTATTTTCGTATTGTTCACTAAGACACTACACAAAAGAAGACAGTTTTTCAGGGAACGATAAATGTGTGTAAACTGATGCACAGTTTTCTTATTTTTTTTCTTATAATTTTAATAATTCTCGTCTGCCTTTACCTCACCTCACCTCACCTTACCTCACCAAATCAAATTAAATAAAATTTCGTTGGTAGAAAATCTTTTACAATACCAGAATCCAAAACAGAAAAAGAAACACTCAATGCACAATCAATACCTCTACTGCGCGACAGCAATGATATTTTACCACTGACAACACTACTGAAAGAGAACTCTCCGAAATTACTTCTCCCAAGACGATGCAGTAAATATTCCAGAATTTGAGTCAATAACAGCTGCCAACATGAGTACCTCACAAGTACATAACCTCGGTCAATGAAGTAGCTTAAGTCACTCATTGAACTCAAATCTTCAGGTTAAGTTCCTTACGGAGTATGCTGATGTAATAGATTCATACTAACAGTCACGTATAACCGCTCAAGCAACGAATGATCTGTATATGGAGAATGGAACAGCAACACATAAGAAAGGGAGTAGAAGCAATCCGATGATTTTTCGTCCCATACAACCAACATCGATCTGCACTAGGGCTTAGGTAGATGTGTTCGAAGGTAATAAAATTTATCGAATAAAACGAGCTACTGTCACAGACCATGGATGACGAAGATATAGTTTTCGTGAAACAAAACTGGCTCCTTATTCATAAGAAGTAATGAGTTCTATGGGCAGGGGTCTCATATTGATTCTATATTTCCTGGTGCACAGGAAGGGTTCTACAACAAGCAATGTCTAATGAAACTTCGCCCTACGCAATATCGTCTCAGTTGTCCCACAGGATTCGTGATTTTCTGTCACTTTCGTCACAGATCGTAGTAACTGACTGGAAGGCGTTCGTCAAAGTTGTGGTACAAGCCCGTTGATGTGCAAACGACACAAACGGCTGGCAGAGCTGTGCCAAGTGAGACACGTAATATTTTGTGTCCTCGTAAACCAAAGTCGTTTGAATTATAAGAACAGTTACTTTAGTACGAACTACGCAATAAATACGTGCATTACTGATCTTTTAAGCTTGCTGTTGAAGATTTCACTTTCTTTATTTATTATTCCAGAAAAAGTGAAAAGATCGGAAATTTGGGTTGTTCAGTTGTTCCTTTATCTTGTTGCTATATTTTTGCTTACGTTTTGGCGCAGTGCACTTATAGAATCTCGTTCACATATTCCTTTATTTCTCCAGAAATTTACGTAGAGCGTATTCCTTCATTATTTAGTTCATATTTCAGAAAGTTAGCATTAATTTTATTTTGATTGATTCAGAAACTGTGTGCTAGTGCGTTTACATACAGTGGAGCACAGGTCAGATTTTTATAAATATATTTTAGTGATTTCGCAGGCATAAATGACCTATTGTTATTAAAGAATTACTTTTATCATGAGTGAAAAGGGCCTCATTTTCTGTTGAGTTGTTAGTTCTTGGGCATGGGGTGATTGGTGCTGTAGTTCTCTTTTTTCCATTGGTGTGACGGTTGTGGCGTGGGTATTAGGGAAGTGAATGAGGCTCTTCAGAGGTTGTGTAGGATACAGAGATAGTAAGACAGGCGAACAAGAGCATAAAATTGCTGCCCTCCTGGCTAAATTAAATAGGGCTAAGAAAATGCTGGGAAAAAAGGAGGGAGAATGGTGTAGAGAAGTGGGAAACGACAACAGGTGACTGAAGGAATAGGTTTAGAACTTCGTTTGACAGCTTTCCGGTAAATTTCAGGAATATGTTTGACGTGTTACTTCAGTTAGAAACTGATAAGCCTCCGGTAAATACAGGTGTAGGCAACGCACAACGAACTTTCAGCACTAATCTGAAAAATAAGAATGTAGGTAATCAGTAAAGAGAAAGAAGGATTTGTTGCTGTACAGTTCTAATGCTAGAGAGGTGAGCCTATGTAACCAGAGGCGATCCTTTAAATAATAGCAGAAAAGAGAACGATAAAAAGATGTGAACGTTCACCAGTGACCCTGACTTTGCACGCGTTTAAAGAAATCAGATATCAACATCACACCGTAACATTTGCAAGGTAGGTATCAAATCACTTGAAGCTTCTCGGACATGGATTCAACGAAGGATATCACTGGTGCTTGTGACATTAAATAAGTCACAGAGGGTGACTAATGAAATATTGTTAACAACCTACCGATTATATGTGTTACGTAACAAGTTTGTGGAGCTGATAATGTTGTCCCTAGGTAGATTGTATTACTTACTGTAAAAACTTAACACCGAAATATTTTTAACATCCACATATTATGCAGCTGAATCTAAAAATTGTCAGCTACATACGCTCAAATACCAGAGCGCAGATACAGCTCCTATCATCAGAGCTTTGCCGGCCGGAGTGGCCGTGCGGTTCTGGGCGCCACAGTCTGGAACCGAGCGACTGCTACGGTCGCAGGTTCGAATCCTGCCTCGGGCATGGATGTGTGTGATGTCCTTAGGTTAGTTAGGTTTAATTAGTTCTAAGTTCTAGGCGACTGATGACCTAAGAAGTTAAGTCGCATAGTGCTCAGAGCCATTTCATCAGAGCTTTAATTTCAGAACTCTTATTCTCCTATCTTCTGCTACATACGTACCTTGCTGGACTAGCATTCCTGGAAGAAATGCCGTAGCCACAGCCTAGTGGTTGTTTTTCAAATGAAATATTCAATCTTCAGCAGAATGTGCACCGATTTAAGACTTTCGGACGTATTAAAACTGTGAAGCGGAGAGATGAGGTCGTTAGTCGCGCTTTCATGGTTCTCTCTGTGGAACACGGGCCCGGTCCCGCAAATGGCAAAGGTCCCACATTGGATTCCCAGTCCTGAGCACAATTTTAATCTGCCAATAAGTTTCAAATCAGGGCATGCAGATTGAAAATTCATTCTAATTCTACTCCGTTCGGATATATTTATTCGACAAGACGAACAGAACCTAACGTCGCACGTTGTAATTTTTTTTTTAAATGTTAGAAAATTTCTCTCACACATTGCTCCGCTGATGACACATTTTGCTAGACAGGCGGGGATGGAACTCTAATTTCCCGTCTGCCGCTGGGCTCTGCCGCGGTGGCCTCTTGGTGAGTGGTTCGGCGTCAATCGATACACGAGGTAACTAATTAGCAGGACACGCTCCGGCGTGTTATTGCTCTTACGGTGCTACGTGCGATGTCTAATACATCGATAACTAATGATGGATGGCCCACAGTTGCCAACTGGGTCAGGCGTAATATACTCGCGGCGTGTCTGCTCAGACAGTCATCAATGTCAGCTTCTGTTTGACACCCAGGAAAGCCACTTAAAGTATTTAGCCGTTCATTTACAAGTGGGTTATTTGTAGCTGTTTAAAGACACGGCACAATAAGGGACCTCGGATGTGAATAGCGGTAAGGGTAGTTAAAGATAAATAGTTATTGTATGTAAAATAGGGAACATGATGTGCTTTATTCGTATTAATTGATGGTTCCGCAATAAACCAAGAAGTGACAGCACTGTCTCTCATTTCAGAGTCTCACTAACGGCAGATCTGTCAAAACGTGTACAGGTAAACAGTGGTAAGTGGCAAGAAGATTGCTGCCGGTGGTAGTACCGGGTGCGGTGTACAAACCAAGAGCGATTTGTATGCAATCGAAGATAATGTGGATAAGTACGAATCACATTTATGTTCTGGTCGCTAATCAAGTAAACGTGAATGTTTATTTAAGTAAGGAAACAATGGTGAATTATGCCCCTTAGGACTGTTTACGCTAGAGCGGGACAACAGCAACGTTATGGACCATTCTCAAGGTCGTTTGCGTGCAGTACTAAGGATACAATGACATTAATTTTATATTTTGCTGAATCATACATTAATTTTTGAGAATGTAATATTTTATCACTGCAAAAGTTTGTAAAGCAAATCTTAGTACCATAAACTGAAACAGTTACGATGTTTTAAACTGTAGTTTTGAGAGATTTCACAGTAATATTTCATTACCTCATACAGCATGTAAACAATAGGGTGTCAATTCTAGACCATGCTTAGAGCACTCAGTTTGCAAGTAACTATGGTTATTATCCGTTGGCATGTTTTACGAATAAACATTTGGTTACAATTTACAACAAAAATATGTCCTTATTTCACAAATACTTGTAAACGATGATTTATCCAAATAAAAAAATCACAATGAACATATTTGAAATATGTTATTAATGAGATTTTATTGAAAATTTGCTGCGCAATTTCTCAAAACAACCAACTTGTTTCCAGAATGAAGCCTCCCCCAAGCTGTGGCTCAGACACGTTTCCGCAGTATCCTTTCTTCCAGGAGTGGTATTTCTGCAAGGTTCGCAGAAGAGTTTCTGAGAACGGTACTGGCAGAATTGAAGGTGTGAGGATGGGTCGTGAGTCGTGCTTCGGTAGCTGAGTCAGCCAGCCAGCCTTCAGCGTCGCAGCGGTTCGGACGGTGGTTACGTCCCTGCCGCACGTGTGCGCGAGAGGTGTTTGCGTTAGGTGTGTAGCGATGTGCCGCGGTAATACATAGACCGAATCATACCCTTGTCTTTTCGCAAATCGACACTGAAATTTAGTTCCGTTAACGAATATGCTCGACCGAAGTCTTACGACATAGAACATTATTTACGGGACGTCGTAAAAATCGAAACTGACGTTCTAGTTGGAATACCCTTATCTATAGTCAGCAGCGTAGTCTATGTCAAGCTGATCAGTGCAGCGGTATGGGAAATACTACTCCGACAACGACAAGGACTTCACTTCTGTCATTCGGACGGGAATGTTGCAGCGGCTGCAGTTGAACACGCCGGCATGGGACTACGAGCGATCCGCGTCTTTGAGCTTCCATTCGAAGTGCCAGAAGAATTTGTGACAGACGCCCTGCGTCCTTACGGAACGGTCCTATCCCAGGTGGCTGACAAATGGGCGAGTTTCAAACGTATCCTGTCCTCAATGGCGTCAGACAAATACGGATCGAACTCCGAAAACATATTCCGTTATACTTGTACATCGCTGATTGTAGAGCGGTTGTCATCTACGACACACAACCAAGGACGTGTTCTGGGAGTGGGAAGGAGGGACACGTACGTTCTGAGCATACTCGACAAAGATTGTTACAGCTGCCACGGGATGATCCGCCATTCACACCGCATCCAACTATGCTCCCCATGACGTATGCCGCAGCATTACGCGATGACGTAGACCGCGCGACAGATACGTACCGAAAGATACAGACAGAAGTAGATCGTGGCGAGTCACGGGAGGACGACGTTGCGGTATACCGCTTGTAACAGTCACAGGACGCCCTCTCTTCGGTGCCGATTGCGGCTCCTTCAGATAAAGCACTTACAGACGTCGATAATTCGATTGGGCAAGATTCCGACGCTCCCCAGGAACATCCAGAGGCCATGCTGATCTCTGATTCCGTGGCTCGGCAACGAAAACCGCGATCACCAAAACGCCGGAGGCAGCACCGTCTCACGTTGGAGAACGACTAATCAGATCCAGCAGACAATGCTGAGGCGTTTTCGGGTACAGAGCAGACGACTATGCATACAGAAGAACTGCCTAGGGTGGATGCAGGGGTGGCCAGCGGAACGGCGACACGACCTTCCTATGACGGTGCTCCAGAAACAGCGGAGCAGTAGGACCGACGGCAACAAGCTACTGAGGAGGCTACGGCACCTACATCGCACGACAACGATGGGACGCTAGGGGACTGGTCAGAAGACCCATCCCCGCGGGGAACAGATGATGCTGGAGGAACTGCTCCCACACACTCTCCCGGTGTAAGAGCGTAAGAGTGCACGGAATAACGGCAGAACATATGAGAGGACAGCGCGGGACGTTAGAAAGACCGCACCATGTGTACGAAAGAATTAGCGACCGTAAGGTGCTCTACCTACGTTGACAGCCATGCAACAATCTTATCCTATAGGGTCTGTTAAAATCAAAGGCATTTGGACGCCGGTAAAAATCAAGATGCTTAGTGACGTGATAAAAGCTGCAGATTTAGACATAGCACGGTTGCAGGAAATAGGGTGCTTCCCCCCTCGGACTTCTAATATTACTTTAATCCTGTTCCCTGTGTGACGAGAGAGGTGTTGGCACTGCGATACTATAGAAAGAAGGGATACGTGCACACGAAGTATGGCCGTGACCATAGGTGGAACACGTTTGATCAATATAGATATACGCATCGTCAGGTTCGGATAAGAGAAGGGACAGAGCAGAGTTTTACGCCCGTGAGGTTACACCGTTGTTCTGGGGACGATACAATGCTTGCATACGAGGCGGAGATTTTAATTGTGTACTCGACAGAAAGGACCAACATCCTAACTATACTCCTAGCCAAGAACGTCGAGAGCTGGTCAACGGGGTGGAATTGGTCGATATATGGACCTGAAGTGTCGAAACCAAACAAGATATACATTTTTTACGAGCTACTCTGCGAGCCTTTTCGATCGGATCTACGTTTTAAGGGCGATAGCGATGTCGAGGGTGGACGCACAAATCTGGCCGGCCGCGTTTACGGACCCTGAGGCATATATTTGTACGGCTACCTCGCTAGACAGCAAGTATGGAGACGGGGAGGTAATTGTAAGACGAACATCTTGGTCCTGCGCGATGGAGAATGCCGACGCATGGAGGAGGACGTGTGGCATGTCTGCCTCCGTCGACGATATTCTTACGGTTCTGTCCTACAGTGGTGGATTGAGTGCGCGAAACCACCTTTACGGAGGACGTTAATACCTTACGGAAAGGAAGTTTCTCGGTGGCAGCGCACGACCACTGACTTTTACTTTATGGCCCTCCGGGAACTGTTCGCTCAACCACCAACACCAGTACGCCAAACGGCAGTCCAACGAGTCAAGGCAAAACTGGTACGATTTGCGACGCTAAGGATGGCGGTTACGATGACAAGCGCGAGGTCACAGGATTGCCTGCCCAACGAAGTTCCCTCAATGCATTATGTGATAAAGGAAAGAAGAAGAAGACGAAGGACGTTCATTCATGAGATCGATCTCGGCGATGGCTCTCGTTCTCCAACACAAAGAGGCATAGAACAAGCGTTCGCGGATCATTTTAGCCGATTCTATGCGAGTGACGGAGAGGGCCAGGTGGAGCTGGGGAACGTCCTGGAAGATCCCAGACGCGACACGGTGAACGGGGAAGTGGACGTGTTATCTGAAATTACGAGTGAGAAGCTGGAGGAAGCGATTACACTTGATGTCACCAAAACGTTCCCGGGTCCAGACGGATTCCCGTTGGTATTTTACCGTGCGTTTGTGACCATTATGACATTGATGTGGTTATGCATGTTTAATGAACTTTTGCGGCAAGAAGTACCGGTTCCCATAAAATTCACGGAAGGGTTCATTATCCCGATACCCAAGCCACGTGTTGGCAAACAACCTTGTGATTATTGCCCCTTGACCCTCTTTAACGGTGACTAGAAGATCTATATCCGCATACTGGGCATCCGTAGCAAAACGTCGCTGGCGGATCTAATACATGCAGATCAGACTTATCTTGGAGGCATCATTAATATCCACACAGCCTTGGGAGATTATCGTGACGTTGTCATCCTCGCGGCTGCGTGCCTCCTCCGGGGCACTGGTTGCTGTAGATTTCCATCATGCTTTTGATAGAGTGGATCATGCGTATCTCGCGGCGGTGACGAATAGGATGGGTGCCTCGCCATTATTTACCACTAAAGTGATGAGGCTTTTGCACGGCGCCAGATAGCGATAGTGATCAACGGAGGGAGGAGAGAGTATTTTAAGATCTTAAGATCTGTCAGACAGGGCTGCCCTTTGTCGATCCTCCTATATGCGATTGCCTTAGAACCGTGCCTTGCAGGCCTTCGCCGCCGTCTTACCGGGATCTCCCTGCTGAAATTATCGTTCAAAAGTAGGGCATACGCGGATGACACTGTGTTCCTCGTCCGGAAAGAGGGGGAGACTCGATCAGCACTGGATTGGCTACAGACAAATGGGATGGCAGCTAGCAGGTCAACCTCCGAAAATCACAATTCATGCATGTGGGGCATGGACTAGAACTAGGAACGGAAGGACCCGTATCTGTGGTGCAAACACTCCGATGTTTGGGTATCACCATTCATAAAGAGACGCGGGAACGGCTGTGGACAACTACCGACAGCTGTTACTCAGAATTCGCACGTCAATACGACTAAACGCCCTACGGTCGATGAATATGCTGCAGCGAGTGTCACTCGTCAACCTCTATCCCGCTCCCATGATGTGCCATCTGACACACCTTCTCCCCTAGACGCGCACGATGGCTATGAGGATTCAGGCGACTTTTGGGTACTATGTGTGCCTGGGTCAACCCTTTAAGGTACAGTACAACACGCTTAACCCTCCCCCCCTCCCAAGGGCGAGAATGGGGAGCTAGTTCAGTGAACATGCACGAGAAGGCGAATGCCAAGTATATTAATACTATGCTGAAACGGAATGCTGAACAGGAACCACTCGTCTTTCGGGGGCGATAATCTAAGAACTGGTACCAACATCGCATCTTTCCCCGGTCAGTGTCGGCCATATACCGCCCCCGTTAACGTATGTGCTCACGTTAATTGTTGAACACTGTTACGTGCGATAGAGTTTACCGACGTCCCGACAGTAGACATCGAAGGATGTGTACCACCTGCTTCTTCAACAGATCGCCCTGAACAGCGTGGAACGGAAACATCCTGCCGTTAATTGGCACGTGCTGTGGCGCACGTTACACCACCCCCACTCACCTACTTCAGTCAGGTCAACAAGGTACATTGTATTGAACAGGAAATCCCCAACGAATGACAAAAAGTACGCAGTACATTTGGCGGATTCGCCCATGTGTCAACGATGGGGCATGCTGAATACGGACGACCACCGGCTGGTCTGCGGCGAGGCGATGGCTGTCTGGACGACTTTAATAGCGTTCATGTGGCGCACTATATATACAGCAATATCCTCCGACATATTATCTTTTTCCAGAGGAATCATATTTTCTGCGTCATAAGACGAACGCAGTGGCGTGGATCACAGGTATGACGGTCAATGACATATATAGAGATACACGTCTGAACGTACCGAACGTACTGGATTACTGGCAATACGTGCAAGATAGCCACACAAAACTGTTACGGCTACGAAAGTACAAGGACTGGTATGCAAACTTCCTAGGAACGGTTTCTGCGGACCCGCCATATACTTGGGGTGTGCCGAGTGCGCAAAGATGAGAGGCGGTGCTGTCGTTTTGGAACCGACCAAGTAAAAACTACGAGAGTTTGCGACCCAGGACAAACTAACACTTCAACAGTTAGCAATAAAATGTTTCTTTGATTTTTGTTTTAATATCAATAAATGCTTCTTCTTAAGGGTGCCGGAGGTGGCCCCACTTTGACTTCGTTGTTATTTCATGCTGCTTAGTAGGACGGCAGCGCAGTTCATATCAGGACAGTTATAATGTATGATGACGTACTATTGTTTTGTGAATAATAAAGGTGTGTGTTTCGCCTACCTTCCTTAAAAACAAAATAAAAATAAAACGGTAAGGCGACAGGTCGCGAGAGCGGACAATCCGGGTTCAAGATCCAGTGCGGCAAAAATTTTTCATTGTCGTTATTCCATTACACAGCTGGTGCTTGTCGTTATTCGTAACTGCGAATACATTTCATGTGTTAAATATCTAGGCGAAAAAGATATTCAAAATCTAGTCGGTGAATCACTTTCCTGCGAAAGACCAAGTTCCCGAGTTCGAGTCTCGGTGCGGTACACAGTTTTAATCTGCTAGGAAGTTTCAACCAACTTGTTGCTTACCGATGTATACAGCTAAGTTCTTCGTTTAATTTCTGGTTACAAGAAGAATTGTACCAAAAGAAATACTTCGAATCAGAATGTAATTCTCTTAATTTAGTGAGAACTCAACCCAGAACACGTTACAGTGGTTTTAGTATGGGTAGAAGCTTAAGCAATTGAATTGTCAACTCAATTATTTATTAAACAGTGTAATTAGATTCCAAAGCGCTCTTGCAAACAATTTCAGTTTAAAAAACGAGAAATGAAAAGGGCCGGCGGAAGAAAATGCTTTTCATATAGGAGGTAATTTGATCACACCATCTTTCGTAATTTCAGTCGTGCTACATGCTGGCAACAAGTAGTTCCATTTAAGCTGCTGTTAGAAATTGTCAGCTGTATACATTGCGTAGCCTTAGCGTATTTATGTTCTCGTCTTTGGAAGGAAACAGTGTCTTGGCACATTTCAACAGGGCTCTGACGTCGAAATTTTGTAGTCAAGTAAAGAGATGAATGTTTGGCAAGGATGTTAATTACCAATAATTTTAGATGGCAGTGGTTCAGATCCTCATTACGCTCCAGGATATTAATCAGGTGAAAATATTATAATTAGGCTTAGGAATGTATATCACCAGCTTGACCCCAAAAAGTTCTAGAGTTCTACAAACGTTTCACGGAATTAATTAACGTCAATAGCATATACATATAATGTGATGTATTAAATCAACGAAAGCATGTATGGTCGTTACAGTTACAGGATGATTTTACCAAGTAACAACAGATATACCTGTAACAAACATATTTGAGGGTTAGTATTATTTGGCCCAAAGTTAAAAATTGTGACATAGCATTATTTTTAATGTTTTATACTCCAGAAATGTATGTGTGTATTTTTATGCAAATGCACCATCTACATTCATTGAAAAAGAAGTAGGAACTAGTTGGCAAATTCAATGAAAATCAGACATTAGATGAACGCACAATTTCTAAATGTTTCGTTACATAAAAGCGGTAGAAAGGCAATTCCTACCACCCTATAGTTATCAAGAAAATATGATGGACCAAATCCTATTAGCCCAAAATAACTACATGCTACGTACGTTCCATAAAGCATTACAATTATCAAGCCCCTCAAGCCCGCATTAAAAAGAATTAAAATCCAAAATTGCATTATTAGTGTTGTGTCTTCCCTCAGTAACAAGTGAGACAGTTTCTTCCTCAGTTCTGATCCTCTAGTATTCAGCTTTCTAATTCAAAAGAAAACTAACACCAAAGTTCGGAAACTGTGTGTTATTCCAATCGCAACAGAAAACATGACATTGTTACTTTCCAAATGTAACTGTAATAGATTTCTTTCTTGCCTGTGTTTAGCGTCTTTAATGCACTGGTCTCTGACGTAAGACAGTAAAAGACATACATACGCTCTCAAAACTTTTCTAGGTAGTTTTTAATTAAGACACTACCAACCACAATAGTGGGGACACTGGTACATGTAAAGAGTTCTCTTGGGCTTGACTTATTAACAAGTTTTTACCAATATGGCAAATCATACACCAAAATATAGCGCAACTTTTCGCAAGCAAAGTTAGAAAAAAGTCCACTCTGATTTACAATCTACAGATTTAACCAAACATATAATGCGCTCTGATTCAAAACTATGCTCTCATGAGTTAACACTTTATTCTGCAGATCACTTCAGTTTCAGATATCTAATAATGCCAGAGCTGAATGCAATATTCTGTCCCAACAGAAATACAATAAGTTTGTCTTACAATGAGCAACCATAATATACAATATAAATTATCCCAAAATACATTGATACATTATATAAATAAAATAGTATTGCTGTGTCCTAGAAGGACTATGCAGATGCCCACAGCAGCCTTCAATGCTAGCAGAAGTCGATGTGACTACCACAGCTTGTAGGAGCTGTCTACTTCCCGCGGAGGCTCAATAGCCCAATGAGACCGACATTACTTGTTACACTATCACATCTCATCTCGGCATGGTGTTAGCTCCACTACTTGCCAACAGGCGCATCCTCACTGCAATTACAGCTCCCAGCCGGGCTAGGACGACCAACTGAACGGGCAGAAAAGGATATGTGCTCCATAACTTCAGTTTCACGGTACGGTGACGTGGATAATCAAGAACTGTCAAATAAAACAGAGGAAGTGATGTGGAGGAGTGAGCTCCCATGGCAATGTCCCATTTAGTAATACTTACCTGAATATTTGACTGTGTCATCATGTTGACAGTGGAAAGGGTCTTCAAGATAACTTCACAGACACGACGTGGGGAACTTAACGGGTTCTGTACCAGGTGAAATCTTGAAATAATTTTTTTCTTTTCTTACTGATCTTCATCTACGGAATTTCCCCCTTTCAATGATACGTAAAACATACATATTACTGGCTTATTGCCGGTTTATTCAGTCGTTTAAACAGAAAACAGTGCGGGCATGACCATGTGCATTTCACATTTCTTAGACTAAAATTAAAGTTTTGGAACCACCCGCCTCTGAGTATATATTTCTTGGAAACCAGTAGTGACATTACTGTGTTAGCTGCACTGCAAAGATGTCCCTGTAAGCATATGCCTTCTGATTTTCGATTCTTTACTTTGCTGTGCTTTTTTTTTTTGTTTTTTTCGTGGTTGTATTTGGGTAAGGTAGAAAGTATTAGTTGTGTATAGTTTCAATTTTTTTCAATATGCTGTTTATTTATTAGTGTTGTTAGTGTATAATGTAGTTCACTGCGGATGGAAACTTAATGTTCGTAGCGTAGAAAATTTGAGAAAAGCTGTAGGGGCAGTTCTGTTTCACCTCTTTGCACAGACGATAAAACCATTCATGGCCTATGCCCTCCAGGAATCATTCACCGTGCAAATATAAAAGACCACAGTAAAACCCTGAGGAATTTATCCACAAACCAACTGTACCGTTCGCAATAATGGAAGTCTTAAAAGAAACTTTCAGAGATTTCTCAGATGTCAGACTATTTAAGAAATGTCTTTATAGCAGCACGAGAGTCCGAACGAACGTAATATAGATTTGAATTTCCAAGATAGTGTTCGTGTCAACTCGTACATTTTGATGCAGTCTCGACGTTCAGTGAGGAAAATGTTGCAAGTTTTAAAGTCCTGAAAGGACTGCTACCAACTTTTGGCCGTTTCACAGTGAAACAAATGTCCAATTTAGATAAGGAAAGAGTTGGGGCACCAGAGAGAGCTATTAGAGACCTTGAAATAAGGGCAAAACCACGCAGACGAGCAGGAAAAGGGACGTTGCAAGATGAGTTGCAAGAGGATGCAGACAACCCATCTGAAGGAGGTGGAGTGTACTGAAAACTTTAATGGCTGTTTCCCATAAGTTGTAGTTTTCTATAGTTAAGTGTACTTTTTCTCGACTTCTAGTTGTCACAGTTTGTTGAGATTTACATTATACACTAATCTGAGTATTGTGCATATATTAACCTAGGGGTTTTCCTATTGTGTATCCCTTATTTCGATTTCCATATTTTATGAAAATAATTATCATCTTAAAACTAATTAATATTTCTAGAAATATTTCCGTTAAAGTGGTGAGAAACTGGTAACCTTCAAGTCTCATTTTTTACAAATTTTTGCTCCCAATTATTTCTGACAAAAGGTACTTTGCACATGTGTAAATTTTACGTTATTTAAGATAAGGATTATCAATCTTACCAGACCCTTTTACACAAATAGTAACACTGTGCCAGCGCAGGTGAATCTAGTCAGACTTTCACAGTCGAACAGTTGAAGAAGTGAATATGGTTTTCGTTTACGGTGATGGTAGCAAACTTTTTAGAGAAGCAGGATAGTTGTTTGCTAAAAGTTGCTCACATTATTCCGAGGCCTTAAGATCTGTCTCTCAGCATTTATAAAAAAAAAAAAAAACTCAGAAAACTGGAAGTGTGAAGAATAAAATAAAGAAAACATCCTAGAAGCAGTAACGCTGAAATGACCCACGGCAGATTCAGTGTGGAGAAAGCAAGCCCTTGAAGATAATAATTTTTATTGAAATGAGCAAAAAATTTCATTTCTCGTTCTTCAGAGTATAGGGAACCAACACAATAAACTGTTCACAGTTAAATAAAGTGCGTGAAATACATAACCTTCGTTGACTGTCGGCCACAGAAAAACTGAATCACAGTTTCTAGAGTCAAAGTACCGGTTCACGAGAAACCTGTTGTCATTAATTACTTATTGGCATTAATTTGCCGGGTCCAAATACCACAGTCCTGGAGAAACACACTGTATTGGACAGGTCTCGGCATAGCTCGAAGACAACTGCTGGCTGCGTCACTTAACTGTCGGCAGTCACTTAACTGATCGCAGATGACAGGTTGTGGGATTATCCAGTAAAGCTTCTCTTTGAGGAATCTTGGTAACTGTCGACTTAGAGCCCAAAAACATCGCCCACCGTGTACTGGATAGCTGTAGCTGTGAGTCAGATTAAATATTTTCCAGGCACTGCTGGTGCTCTAGAGAAATGGAGAAACTGGTGTGCCTGTGTCGATGTCAATGGGAATAGGCATGTTGCCCGATAGAAGGCTGGTGTCACTGGGTGGTGTGGCCTGTGGGTCCTGTGGGCAATGGGCCCTGTTGTTGAGGCAGCCAACGACTGCGGCCAACGTCTCTGGGCGCCGAGGGACCAACTCTGCAACAGAAAATAGTGAGAATTCTTCCGTCTGGGGTGCTGATTCCCTGCGAGGGCGTGGCTAGTTGATGAGCCTTCTGCAACCTGAGCCATGAGACAGTTCGACTCCTATCATTTCTCCGCCAAAATGTGTGTGGAGTGAACTCATCCCACTGTCGGCGATCCCTGGGAAAATTTAGTGTCCTTTCTGTAACCTGAAGGACACAGCAGTGATGCGTAGATACCGGGTGGGAGGCAGTTGAGTTGTGGTATGGATGGTGGACAACTGTTATCCATGTGGGCGGCTATGGAGTTTTTCCAGTCGGCTGGATCCGTCATTCGGAGAAGAAAGGCAGACGGATAGAACTAAACTGAGCTCTCTATCAAAATTACAAATTTGAAGCAACTTCGGAAGAAGGGTTTTAAAAGTGGGGTTGCAGTTGAGTGCATGTCAATACGAAACAGACTGGTACAGCACCATATACATACCAAAGCTATTCCGTTCCCTCCACAAAAACTGTGAAATTCTAATGTCACACAACGTGTGCTCTTACCTGCCGCAATAGCTTCTGGTAATACTTCAGCTGAGCAGAAGTGAAATTGGCCTGACGTTGACTGCATCTATGAAACGTATGCTGCTGGCATTTATATTTATCAACCAAGAATAGCCCAGAAAGGGCACAGAGAGATGAAGACCACGGAGATGTCGTTTCAGGCGAAGGAAAATTCCGACGGGCTGGTGCTGCCTGCTTGCTTGGACATTACCAACATTTCTAGATTTATATATCCACATCTCCTATTTCCATTTCTATATCTACACTCCTGGAAATTGAAATAAGAACACCGTGAATTCATTGTCCCAGGAAGGGGAAACTTTATTGACACATTCCTGGGGTCAGATACATCACATGATCACACTGACAGAACCACAGGCACATAGACACAGCCAACAGAGCATGCACAATGTCGGCACTAGTACAGTGTATATCCACCTTTCGCAGCAATGCAGGCTGCTATTCTCCCATGGTGACGATCGTAGAGATGCTGGATGTAGTCCTGTGGAACGGCTTGCCATGCCATTTCCACCTGGCGCCTCAGTTGGACCAGCGTTCGTGCTGGACGTGCAGACCGCGTGAGACGACGCTTCATCCAGTCCCAAACATGCTCAATGGGGGACAGATCCGGAGATCTTGCTGGCCAGGGTAGTTGACTTACACCTTCTAGAGCACGTTGGATGGCACGGGATACATTTGGACGTGCATTGTCCTGTTGGAACAGCAAGTTCCCTTGCCAGTCTAGGAATGGTAGAACGATGGGTTCGATGACGGTTTGGATGTACCGTGCACTATTCAGTGTCCCCTCGACGATCACCAGTGGTGTACGGCCAGTGTAGGAGATCGCTCCCCACACCATGATGCCGGGTGTTGGCCCTGTGTGCCTCGGTCGTATGCAGTCCTGATTGTGGCGCTCACCTGCACGGCGCCAAACACGCATACGACCATCATTGGCACCAAGGCAGAAGCGACTCTCATCGCTGAAGACGACACGTCTCCATTCGTCCCTCCATTCACGCCTGTCGCGACACCACTGGAGGCGGGCTGCACGATGTTGGGGCGTGAGCGGAAGACGGCCTAACGGTGTGCGGGACCGTAGCCCAGCTTCATGGAGACGGTTGCGAATGGTCCTCGCCGATACCCCAGGAGCAACAGTGTCCCTAATTTGCTGGGAAGTGGCGGTGCGGTCCCCTACGGCACTGCGTAGGATCCTACGGTCTTGGCGTGCATCCGTGCGTCGCTGCGGTCCGGTCCCAGGTCGACGGGCACGTGCACCTTCCGCCGACCACTGGCGACAACATCGATGTACTGTGGAGACCTCACGCCCCACGTGTTGAGCAATTCGGCGGTACGTCCACCCGGCCTCCCGTATGCCCACTATACGCCCTCGCTCAAAGTCCGTCAACTGCACATACGGTTCACGTCCACGCTGTCGCGGCATGCTACCAGTGTTAAAGACTGCGATGGAGCTCCGTATGCCACGGCAAACTGGCTGACACTGACGGCGGCGGTGCACAAATGCTGCGCAGCTAGCGCCATTCGACGGCCAACACCGCGGTTCCTGGTGTGTCCGCTGTGCCGTGCGTGTGATCATTGCTTGTACAGCCCTCTCGCAGTGTCCGGAGCAAGTATGGTGGGTCTGACACACCGGTGTCAATGTGTTCTTTTTTCCATTTCCAGGAGTGTATATGTATTAGCTTTAATTCTATATCTAAGTCGATCGACTCTAGAAGGCATATTAGCCGGCTAAACGTTTTGTGAGGACCATACGCTAGTGACCTTTGAGAAGTGATGTCAAGACACAGCTAGGTAGTTCATGTGGAACGGCCGCTTTAGTGTGGCTGTTATCCCTTGGAACAAGAGGATGCCTGTGAGATTTGACAACACACGTAGATGGCCCGATATTGCAGAGTCTTGTGATCCATTGGCCTGTCATTTTTCACCAATCGCATGACGGTTCCGAGGACCGGATCCTTTGGTGACCAGCAGATGATAGTTCTGTTGTCAATGTGTAATTTGGCCACTGGTGTCTCGGCTTCTGCGTCAATATGGAAGCAGACTCTTCAGGAGCATCATCAAATTCAGTATCTCCTTCTGGGAGATGGTATGGATCTCAGCATCGGCATGTTGCTCTATAGAGCGGTAATGGATGTCATACTAATTACACAAATGGAATAGCGTGCAACTCTGCATGTATCGACGGTCCTTGCTGGAATATTAGCATGGGTGTTAAACAGTGGTTATAGACGAAGCATTCAATATAACTCACTAAAATAGAGGTAAAGTGGATCCCCATCTCTTTTTTAAGCAAAATGTCTTGTGAAGTAGCTTTTTTGGAGTGAAAACGCATGTATAGCTTTCACTGGTGGTATCAATAAACGACATCAATTTCTTCATAGTGAACAGGCACAGAAAAATATTTATAAGTCAGGCGTTTACAGATTACAATGTACTCAAAGCAACGTTGAATATCTTACACCAAGGGTAAGAATGTTTAAATCCGGGCTTCCGGAAAACTGGCTCGCAAAAGGAGCGCAGATAAAACAACACTCGCCACTCGCAGAACATCTAAAGGCATATGGCCATTGCCCGCTTAGTACCAATAACATTAAAATTTCGTATTTGGCCGATAAGGGACGGAAACTCAGTTTACTTGATGAATTTGGGACCGCTAAAACCACGCTTTTTGGTGTTGAAGGACTCCTCGACGTTCAGCTAATCAGCAAATATATATCATTTTTTTGATATAAAGATGTCCCTTTTTAAGGAAGTTTAGCCTCAGTTCTGTGAATTATTCTAGTATCACGTTTGTTATTTGCCTGACTCCCTTACATTTCACACATAACTTAATTCTTGTCCTTTAACATTTATTACGACCTGTTCGTAAGATGTAATTATCTTATCAGATAAGGCCAGTTAATATCATTCTTGTTTCTAAGGCTGTCGTTTTAGAAATAATGTACATTTTGATTTACAAGGCTATTTCATGTTCTGTGTATGAATACACTCCTGCGTAATGGATAACGTATAGACTGGCCAACGCCAAGTGTCTGATTCTATTGTACTTGCACTCGAGGTCCGATTACCACTGTAAGTAGGCTTTTTATGTTTTCTTATTGGCCACGTTACGTAGCGCTCTGTATGAAAATCACTGGCTGTGCTGTGTGCAGTCTGTGGCTAGTTTGCATTGTTGTCTGCCATTGTAGTGTTGGACAGCGGCACCTGGATGTGAACAGCGGGTAGCGTTGCGCAGTTGGAGGTGAGCCGCCAGCAGTGGTGGATGTGGGGAGAATGATGGCGGAGTTTTGAAATTTATAAGACTGTATGTCATGAACTGCTATATATATTATGAGTTTTCAACACTATTAAGGTAAATAAATTGTTTGTTCTCTATTAAAATCTTTCATTTGCTAACTATGCCTATCAGTAGTTAGTGCCTTCCGTAGTTTGTATCTTTTATTTAGCTGGCAGTAGTGGCGCTCGCTATATTGCAGTAGTTCGAGTAACGAAGATTTTTGTGAGGTAAGTGATTTGTGAAAGGTATAGGTTAATGTTAGTCAGGGCCATTCTTTTGTAGGGATTATTGAATGTCAGATTGCGTTGCGCTAAAAATATTGTGTGTCAGTTTAAGCACAGTCTTGTATAATTGTTCAAAGGGGACGTTTCATATGTCGAGCCTTAGCCTACGATACCTCACTGGAATCTTCTGATTTTTTTCTTGTAGTTTTTTGCAATTAGTGCAGCCTTTGTTTATTGCTAGCGCGTAATTGTAGAGAGAATTTCCTTTGTAGTTGTAGTTTTTCATTCTTGTACAGTAAAACAGTTGTGGCATGCATGTAGATTTGCACCAAGTATTTCGCAGCTGCGCTTGCGATTAACTAGATATTATTTTCAATGCTATGTTAATGTGTTTTCTTATTTTTGCTCTTCAAATTGTGCTTTTCTGTGTTGTCGTGTGAAATATTGTGACAATAATGGCGTGTGAAAAACGTAATACTAGGTTCCAAAGTAAACTGAGAAATGACAGTGAAGACGAAAGCACTGAATTAACTAATGTTCAAAGTAGTAATTTGGTAATTGTGCATAGGGAAATGGAGCGGGCTGCAAATAATGGTGTAGGCAGTGAAACAATTAGTGAACAGGGAAGCATTATCGATCGATCGGTCGGCAACAGCTTGCCTCAGGAATCCGAAATGACAGGACACAATCCTGCAAATACTGTAGATTCAGGTTTTGCGTCCTCGCCGTTTTCTCAAATAAGTCAAGACACATTTCCTGCGTTTCAAAATGCGAATATTGCCGGTTCAAATGCATTGTTGAATAGCACTGAGGAACATGTTTCAGGCACCAGTGCATTGTTATTACAATTAATGCAACAAATGGGACAAAAGCTTCAAAAGTTAGACACAACGGAACAACACCAGAGACAAACACAGCAACAGTTAGACACAATGGAACAAAATCTTCAAAAGTTAGACACAATGGAACAAAATCAGGGACAAACACAGCAAAAGCTTCAAAAGTTAGACACAATGGAACAAAGTCTTCGGAAGTTAGACACCATGCTTCAACAAACACGTGAAGATTTAACTACTGAGTTACATAACATTGAATCGAAATGTCAAGAAGTCTGTAATGACGTAAAAACACAAATTTGTGAGCATTTTCAGCCTATTTTTTCGCCGCATGAAAATGCATTACAGAATCACGAAGCAGCCATAAAAAAACTGCAAACTATTGTTCATGAAAATCATGAGACCTTGCAAGCTAAAATTAACTCAGTTGCATCTACCGAACTGGTTACGCAACTTGCAAAAACTCAGGAAAATTAAAGGACACAGTAGATACTCTGAAAATTGGTTCAGAAAGACACATGGAGGAAATTAGTTCATTATCAGAGAAAGTAGTTGAACTTTCGGATCAGCTAAATAATTTATCTACGAAGGTAGATGATAATCTGAATGACACAAAACCGGTAGTCTTTAATGACACAGAAGAGTGCGAACAAATTAGGAAATTCAAACAAAATCGGAATCAAATTAATACTCAACACCAAAGAGAAATCCGGGAAGTACAAGATCAGCTGACACAGGTAATACAAGAATTACGTATTTCAGAGGACACTCGCGCCCCAATACGGAAAGAAGGACATAGAAATACGGAACAGCCACAAAATAACAACATAGCGCATTTCGTAAATTATGAAAGAAATTGGCAAGGTGCACCGAAATTTGAAATGGAACCGCCAAAACGACGTAACAATGACCGATATGCGACTCGCCGACATGATGACTTTGACTATAAGCTGTTCATTACTACACGTAAATTTAAAACATTTAAGAATTCTGCCAACGACATTCATCCACAAGCGTGGCTCCATCAATTCTCTCATTGTTTCCCTCCCAACTGGTCATTAGAGCACAGATTAGAATTTATGTGTGGCTATTTAGAGAATGAACCAGCTGTAAGAATGCGATCGGTCATTCACGATTGTCACAGTGAAGGAGAATTTTACCATGCCTTCCTCTCAGCATATTGGTCTCAAGCTACACAAGACCGAGTAAAACATAGCATCATAATGATGAAACATTTCGAACAATCTGAATTTTCCAGTCTTGTGAAATATTTTGAAGACATGTTGCACAAGAATCAGTACCTGTCAAACCCATACAGCACCTCAGAACTCATCCGCATTTGCTTAATCAAATTACCTGAACATTTACTACATATTATTTTGGCAGGACGTTGCAAAGACGACATTGAAGCTTTTCAGGGACTCTTACAAGAATTAGAAATTGACACTGATAATCGCGGAACGCGAAAACAGGAACACAACAATTACAGGTCACATCCGTCGCAATTCAGCGATGAATGAAATAATAACTGGACACGACAAGGCTATTCTCACAACATAAATCGTGACCGAAACAGACACCACCCATATGACAACCGTTGGCAGAGTAGTAATAATTACAGGGAAAGATCACCTCTCCACGGTAGTGACTATCACAGAGACAATCATAGAAACAGACAATATGGCAACCAGAACTATTATTATCACGGGAGACAGAATAACTTCAGGCGCAACGGTCCACCATGCAGTGATAACTCAGGGAGAAATTCTCCACCACTTAACCGACTAGAAAGAAACTACAGAAATTACCGACATGACGACAGACGATGTAATCATAACGACAGACCTGAATTTCATCAGAACTGGCGGGATTCAAACACGATAAGGCCCTCTTGGCAAGGTGAATGTGTAGAAGTTAGGTCTCCTAATCCCAATAATGACGCACGCCAACAAAGAGATAGCAGACAATGACTCGCACCGCAGGCAGCCATGTGCGCCGGCTGGCTCAGAGAAAAATCACAGAGACGCTAACCTTGAGAAAAATTTGAGCATTCTTTACCGATGTACCATATACCATATGATAATTCTGTTGAAGCTGGAGCTCTGCATAGTAGGAAGAGTAAAGGATTGCACCATATTTCACATGTAAAACCGTTCATTGAAAGATAATCTGCTTTTTAACTTAGTCTTTGCCATAAAATTTTTCACTTTATGCTACTAGTACATTTTGTCACAATGAGAAACTGTTAACATGCAACAATGTTTCGAAGTTAACTATCCAACCTAGAACCTAGGGAACATATTTAGACAGTATTTACGAGTGCATTGTTATAGTAAACAGACGACAGAGTGTTATTGTGTGTGTACATTCTTGCTTGTTAGTTGCACGTTTATGTAACGACTATAAGGCTCACATACTTAGAACATATACAGGTACTGCTAATGAGATTTTAATGCAACATTTTAGTTTACTTGAAAATACATTCTGGATTTAAAGTACTTTCTGAGAGATTCCAGATGACACAGTGTTTAGTTTATGTGACAGCTACACGATTATATCACGACGCTACTAATGTGTGACACAATTTACATTGTTGCTTTTGTGCTGTATCTGCTTTATATCTGCACAGTTTTTCTGAATTCTTCTGGAAAGTAAAACATGTTTTAATAGTAACTTATGTGGTATAGCTACAATGAGACAGCCTTTTCCATAGCACAACAATACGTTACATTATAGTACTTTCTTGATCACGGTAAGGTACGTAATAACTACGATATCTATACGCAAAGAATTTCACTTTCGTTTATGATGAGGTAAGTACATTGACTTCATCAGAGCTTTGCTTACAGAGGATGATAATTACGACACTCCCACAGAATTATCTTACAGCAAGACGCACATTTAGCGCTACAGGGCACGCATTTGTGTGATTAATTTTGTACTTAAAACATTTATTTTTAAAGATATTTGAAGTACAATGATACAAATGTTTTCCGTGATACATTTCATTCCATTGCTGTAATCTGTAACACCTGAGGGTATAATTACATTAATCCTCAGGGGGGTACACGCTTACTTTGTGTACCATGTGTCTGGCAAGCACAAGGAGCCCAAGCTAATATGGTATTTGCTTATACAACTTTACACATCGGTACCATATTTCTCTAATACATAAATTACACAGCTATCTGATCATTTAACTGAGAGAGACAAAAATTTTTTTTACTACGGCAGTGACAGATGTTTACGCATTTACACAGCTGGATAACTTCACACTTATGGAATTGTATTTTGTCTGTACTGTGTGAACCCTTCATATTTTTCGGAACCATTGTGATACTATGAGAGCTTTGAATGTCGTATTTGGTAGGGGAGCATGATTTTTAAAGTACGTTGGAGGTAGATGACACTATTGAAATGAGCAGAGAATTTTTTTTAGGTTTTGAAATTATTGTAAAAAGCTACAACGATTTTGAGATTTGACTGAGGTGCTATGATGTTATTTTTACGATGACGATGTGTATTATGCTGTTGAGGTATGTTTATGATCAATAAGATGATGCTACCGTATATGAGGAATTTGATTATGCTACGTATTTATTAAGATGAAATATTGAAGAAGTGTCGACGAATATGTATATGTGTAATAAGGTAAGGAATAATGAGTAGTGGTTAGGGACTCTGACTTGTGAAAAAGGATGTTTGAAACCAAGAATCGTACTTTAAAGAGTTATGAAATGTATGTAAATGCGTGAATGTATTACAATGCCGGCAAAAAGTTTTTGGACGCTGTTATATTTATAAGATTTTGTTTCTACACATTCGTAACGCAAATTCTCGACCTCTGAATTTTTTTTTTATATGAGACTGTCACTGTAGTGCAGACTACTGTCGTAAATATTTCGGTAAGGAAGCTAAGTGACCCAGGTGGCGCCCAGGTGTGCCAGTCGCCTGGAGAAAATGCCATTAGTGTGTGCCTTTCAGAGGCACAGGTGAAGAAAAAAAGGCCTTATCCGCGCTATTGACATTCCTTTGTAGAAAGCATCGCAAATACGACACGCTCATTACTTGGAAAGGCACTTACATCTGCACACCTGATTATGACAAGCGTCTTTCTACGAGAGTTGAGAGAATTTCTACTAACTTATGAAATGTCACATGACTATTGAATGATATTTTTATGCTTTGCTTTTCATAGTTGTTTATTTCATTTGATATCTAGTTTCCAGCTGTGTTGCAGCATTGGTTTTATAAAATAAACTTAAATGCATTTGTTAATGTGAACACTTTCTGTCAACAGATCTATTAAATAATTATTTTATGATCCACAGTCTTCGAAAAAGGAGCTCTTGGAATGGAAAGAACAATAAGAAGGGACTAATAACAGTAACTGCATATATAATTTTCTTTTCAAGTACTTGGTAATTTTTATGGTAGAGTAAGTTGTGGTGCACCACTTTAATTACATAGACATTAAGATGTGAATATACATTTCCCTTATCTGCATTGTTGTCTTTAGTGTAATGTTTTTTCTGCTTGAGCTATGTCATGTTTCGGTATAAGTTATTGCATTTGCTGCTGCTGTGTGCCAGTTATAGTACTACTAAATTTAAGTTTGTATTACTCTGTTAAGCCAGTTTTACTACTGATTTATTTTTCTTGTTGCTGCACATTGGCTCATATTAGTTGTAATTTTGCATTTTATATGTTAATTTAGATTTACTGCTGCTTGCTTTGCAAATTGGCATTTTTTGTCATTGCTGTTTGTGTTAATTTGTTATGTGCCGCTGCATTGCCTCGTCCCTTGGTATATGTATCTGAGATCAGTAGATCTAAGTTAGCTTCGGAGGGGGTAGACTATATAAGAAACTAACTATGATGAATTGGAAGAAATGCATTGAGAATCTATAAGAAAATGGTTTGGCCAAAAAAAAGTAGTGTACAGTGGAGAAAAACTATTTTTGAAAGAGGATGTGGACAGAATACAGAAAGCATGCTTGGATAGGATATTTTTTTTTGTTGGCTGGAGCAAATGTCGAAATAAGAGGAACGATCTATGGAATGAAGTTTTGGGTTGGACTGCAGTACCAAATGTTACACTGAAAACAAACACTGTCCATTTCTTTTGTGTTATCCCACTATGTGTTTGTGTACCCCTGTGTATTTGTTTTCTTCCTGTCTCTGTGTAGTTCCATAGAATTTTTTTCTCTTCTAATACTAAGCTACATTCACTATGATGAGGAATACTGTTATCCTCAAATATAATTGGCATTAATAATATGTTATTTACCTTGTAAATATGCTTAGACATTATTTATTCTGTTTTGTTTTAATGCTCATGTGTAACGTTGATGTTTCAAAAGTTATTCTGATCTTTTATGTATTTACTTATGTCATAATTCCTGTAACACTGATGTATATGTTAGTTCGATTCTTTTGTAAAGCCTGTACTACAAATGTTATACGTATTGTTATGTTTTTAATGATGTATTTTGTACCTTTGTTATTGTATTCTTATGTTATAAAATTGTAATTGACACCAGTTCATTAAATTAAGTAACTTGTAAGTTACATTTCACTGCACACGTTTCTGTTGGTCATAGTATATGGACAATATGTGAGAAGTAGGGACTGTTAGTGTTTGCACGTGTGTTAATAATTCAGCAAGGGACTGGATAACAGCATTGCTGGTTCTAAGGACAATTCCAAAAACTTTGTGAGTGCACAAGTGGTGGTTTATGGACTTGCTATATTCTCCGCAAGACTCTTCAATGGGGATTGTGCACCTGCACGGATGGCTGCTAGTCACCTCTACAAGGACTACAGTGGGTCTACACCTTTGCTGACTCACCAGTACCATTATTTCTACAAGGACTGCAGTGGGTCTGCACCTCTGGTAGCCCACCAGTACCACAATCTCTACCAAGACTACAGTGGGTCTACTCTGTGATGACCTACCTACCAATATTCTTCAAAACTTCGAATGACTCTGCTATGGGTTTGCTCTGTTGTGGCCTATTACCTGTCTCCATGTCAAGAGTCAGCACTGTCTTTCCGTTGGAAGGACAGCACTACTTCTTCAAGACTGCATGGAAATCCACTACTTCCATGTGCATTGTCTATTACTGCTCAGACTTTGAGAAAAACACTGCAATTTTACTGTGATGAATGATCAGGACTGTCTTTATGGACTGTGAGAAAATTTCAGCTTTTGACCAACATTGTATCAATAAGCGTGCTCATTTGGTTTCTTTGTTATTGTAATTATGAAAAATTTTATCAAATCATTATTGGCCACTGCCCACAACAATTTGTAAAATTTTTTGTGGGGAGCATGGGGGCTATGTAAGTAGGCTTTTTATGTTTTCTTATTGGCAACGTTACGTAGCGCTCTGTATGAAAATCACTGGCTGTGCTGTGTGCAGTCTGTGGCTAGTTTGCATTGTTGTCTGCCATTGTAGCGTTGGGCAGCGGCAGCTGGATGTGAACAGCGCGTAGCGTTGCGCAGTTGGAGAAGAGCCGCAAGCAGTGGTGGATGTGGGGAGGGTGATGGCGGAGTTTTGAAATTTATAAGACTGTATGTCATGAACTGCTATGTATATTATGAGTTTTCAACACTATTAAGGTAAATACATTGTTTGTTCTCTATTAAAATCTTTCGTTTGCTAACTATGCCTATCAGTAGTTAGTGCCTTCCGTAGTTTGAATCTTTTATTTAGCTGGCAGTAGTGGCGCTTGCTATATGGCAGTAGTTCGAGTAACGAAGATTTTTGTGAGGTAAGTGATTTGTGAAAGGTATAGGTTAATGTTAGTCAGGGCCATTCTTTTGTAGGGATTATTGAATGTCAGATTGCGTTGCGCTAAAAATATTGTGTGTCAGTTTAAGCCCAGTCACGTATATAATTGTTCAAAGGGGACGTTTCACCACACTTTTCTGCTTTCTGCTTTTTTTAGCGGGGGCGCTCGTATATATTGTGCTCCTACTTTATGAACTTTGCCGTGCAGCGGTTATAACTTTTGGGGTGTCCCTTACTCTTGACAACGGGTAAAGTAACTAAATGGTTTTACATGTTTATTTTCACAGACTATTTACCCCCTTAAAAAATCTAACTATGTCAAGTTTATCAAACTTTAAAAAGTATTTCGCTGCAAGTTGGCATCGTTCTGTTTCTTACCAGAAACCCACTTGACAGGCAACATTTGGACATCCTAATTGCATTTAACCGATGCACTGGCATCTTGTAGTCACTTTTGTAGGCAGCGTGTATCGTGAACAGCTTCCGTAACTTTGCATAAAAGTTTTCCCGTAGAGTATGTTCTGGCCACTAGTAGGATCAGGTAGTTCCCCTATACCCGTTTTTGAAATTTTATGCCTTGTAGATAAACTGAAGATGCCTGCCACAAGTGAAATGCGTTATTAGAATTTGAAAATAAAAGCCTCTACAACCAAGAATCATAAGGTTTAAGAAATGAGGGACTTGCTAAATTGAATGAAGACCCTAGTGAGTAGGGGCTAAGGATTTAGAGAAAAGTGAAGAAAGAATAAAGGGTAGCAGAGAGAAGATTAGCGATAACCTCAACTCAAAATTTTTACGAAGGGAAATCGCCAAACAGCCATAATTTTTGAGAAGTTATTTTATTTAAACAACCAGTTCGGCATCTCAGTAATGCCATCTTCAGGCCTTTGCATATTAAAACGAGTAATGTATGTGATGGTATACCACAGCTGACTTTACCGAAAAAGAAGCTTAATAATAAGAGTCCTTAAAACTTACAAAATGTAGTTTGCAGCATCACGACTAGTGTCTGTGCAAAAACAGCACTACAATACAGAATATTTACACATACTGGTTAGCACTGAAACTATTTTGACATCACTGCGTTACAACAGAACATGCCAAACACTACAAAAACTCGAAAATAGACAATACACAATCAGAAGCACAAACGAATACAGACTGTCTAGCTTTTTCCCCTCACTTTCTTATAAATATATATTTTATTTTTTATTTCATACGTATTTTTTAAATATAAGAAAACCAACATAATTCTTATATATAGAAAAACCCTTTTTCTTAGAAAACTTATCATCATTCAGAGTGAAACATCGCGATGTAAACTATGAAGTCCACAACGCTGTGTGTTTCTGTCGCCGAAGTATTTTCATCGGTGATACATCACAATTAGTTGTCACATCAGAAAGGCAACCAGACCTAAAATCCAGCAGCCGACAAAATAATAATTGGATGACGGTATGCAAAGAATGTGAGAGGAATATTTATATAATACGTAGAGGTCACATGTTACACACCAAATCAAAAAATGAAAGATGTGATTTAGTGTCCATCACATCAATTAATGGGCGGTCAAATACAAGAGTGGAGCAAACAAGGGCCTAAAACCCATATTAAATAATGAGAGCAGTCCAAAATCTCAGCTGACAATGTAATTACGATTTCCATGGAAATACAAGGTATCATACTGTCGGTCAATCTATAAAATGACGATCCCATCCAAATAGGAACTGACGCAAAGCAAGCCATACCACAGCAGATAGTGTGGGGATGGAACAAGTTAAAAGTAAAGTAAGTGTGCGGAAACCTATAAGACACCAAAGTAAAGGCCGACTCACAAAGGAACATACTGGCGCATGAAGCTGCAACAATTGTGAGCGAAAAAGGAGTTGTTAAATGTCCTCGTACTATAAACCCCCCATGGAATAGAACAATACTGCACCAAAATCTTCTAAATAAAAACGAAAACAAAGGTGAAAAACAAAAATGTAGAAGCACAAGCCTACATATGCCAGGGGTCTCGAACCACACAGTAAAACTTTTCTCCCACAACAATAGCACATAACATACTGAACATTGTGTGGTGAAGCAACAACTGCATCATTTGAGAGATACCAAGCCGACTGAGTGTGCCGGGACTTATCCCAGTTCACTGCTGGTGAACTATAACGCGTCTGTGCGTAGTACACAGGTATTGCACCATTAGTCAAGAATGAAATTAAAAATTAAAGTTGCTGTTTAAAACTTTTCAACATATGCTTCAGTGTATTAACGTTTAAATTACCAAATCTCAGATTAATCTGAGGAATATCTTTCCCTAAATACATCGCTTTAAGAAAAAAAAGAAGTGGCGCTAAATAATAAAGCTAGGAACCCAAAAACTGGTCATAATGTGCAGATGTATCTCAAAATTAACTGGTACAGGTCTCAAAGTGATTTCAGTAATATTTTGGTCAGAATACAACTTTTTAAGAAAAATTGAAGGCGCTATATATTAGACTTAGAAATATGGAAATTTGTATGACGCTTGAGTTGAGAATAAAAACATTAAGTATGTGACCCCACTGACCTACCTCTAATAGTTTTCGAGTAATTTAATGAAAACTAAATTTGGAACAATATACGTCTTTATTTCTAGTAGATTAAGTATCTGCTATATTAATGCTAGAAAGTTCTGATTACACAACGCGATTAGACCTATCAAATAATAGAGGTATAACAAGTTTCTAGGCCTGGATATAAATAATAACAAATACAGGGTCTCTTAAAGTCGTAGTTCAGAGGTCGTGTTCTACTGTCATTTACGTTCTAAAAATTCTAGACGGCAAAATGTAAATTCAGGCAAGCTAAAACTTTTTCTGTGATTTTAACCAACTTACCTACATGCACACAAAATTACGGAGATTCTAAATTGATTCATGGCATTGTTATAAAGTATTGTGTGTCCGAGTAAGCGGCCGTTTAGAGGCTTCTATCGGGGGCATAGAGCGGATGACAGCAGGTATTCTCTTGGTCGTCCGCTGCGCCCATATATAAATACGGCCCAAGAGGCATGACTTCAATTCACTTCGCACCCAGCTACCCTACGGTCCACCCCAGTCAAACGCCAGAGTACGTGATGCCTCGTATGACGTCACAGCCACGCCGCAACTACACTCATGTTTTTCGGTACAAGTAGGAAGTGAAACTGCGAGGGCTGTACATCGTCCTGGATCGCTTAGATTTCGCAGAAGTAACTGATAATATACCGCCCGTAATGTTCACAAATCCGTGTGGGAAGTGGTGACAGTTATTTTCCACTTTTGTGGCGAACAATTATTTTGATTACCAGACGTCAGAGTGAAAGACCATTTAACGGGAACTTACTGCAGAGGTCGCCTCTGAACTGCACATCGTGCTGTTTAGAATATAGACATTTATTATTAGTCTTACTACTATGTTGTGCGTGTGAAAGTTGATTAAATATATTAATCAATTAGAAATCCAAATCTTCATTTATAATGGTAGTTCCTGACCTGACTAAGTGAATAGAGTATATAAATATTTATTCCTATGGGCTGGACAAGAATGTGGGCTTGTAGATTGGAAACTATGGTCGGTATGTTTTCCATCGCTTCCAGGCTGTCGTAAAAGATGGCGAACAGTATTCTAATATTTCATGTTACTTATTTATTATTATTATTAACCCAACGCCCCACAATTGCAGCTATTATCAGGTCGACATCAATCAAAATATGGTAAGAACGCCATAAAATTCCCCACTAGAAGTATGGTGTAGTAAAGGTTACAAATCTAGAACTATACTAAACTGACCAAACACCACTCATGAGATGAAGTCAAGAACACCGAATACCTCACACGCGACCTGAGGAATATGTCAATTTTGGTCTAAAAATGTAACCGGCTGAAAATGGCATGCAAACGAGTTGACTACTACAAATGAAACCATAAGGGAACAGCAACAACCTCACCGTCCTAAATATCTAGACAACATCACTGTCATAAGGAAAATCCCGTTACAGATGAGTATAAGCTTACAAAAGACCACGACATGTTCAGTAATACAAACGAGCTACATACCAGTAGAATCCATCGTTATACAGAGAGAATCAGAGAGCTGCAGAATCAACAAAGATCTTTGAGATAAAACAGTACTCATAGCAAGCGGACCTACCACATATCACAACCAGACAAACAAATGCATTACCATAATAATACGGTAGCACATGCATACTAAGAATCGAAGACAAAAGACTGCAGATAGAGGAAACAGTAGAATATCGGTAACACAATGGTCGAAGACCTAAGAACTTGAGTTAATAAGGAAGTACTCAAGTATAGTTAAACCAAGATGACACCTATGAGCCAAAGAAAACACAACCAAATAACAAAAAAATATACTTACATAAAGCCTGTAAATGGTGTATAGTGTCCAGACACTAAAGATCTTCCATATTGATGTCAAAATTGACCTAAAATATATTGTCCCAAATTCGTCATCGGTTATTCTAGCCAAATGAAAACGGTAGTGTAATGTCAAGGACAGCAGTTGCCCCATGGGAATTACGTAATATAATTTGTAGCTAATACACTTCGTATCGCGCTCACAGAACCGACTATACCTGACTGAATCTGCTATAAGGCATAGTATCAGTGAATATGAGTCTTCAAGGAAAATAGTAATGGAAACTCAACCGACGACAGCGAGCCATGTATTCCCAATCACCGCGCCCTATCGAAAGTCAAGTCAGTCACTCCAGTCTATTACATGACGAGCACTTACGTAAAATAGAGTACCCTTGGACTAGTAATGGGAATACCCAACCGACAGAACTACGATGGGAAGGACGAACCACTCTCTAATTTACCACGATTACGTCGTATGTTTACCAATAAATATAAAAAGCCTTCCGACAGTCTACTAGAATCTCAGGTCAAGTAGTTTTCAAAATACGTAGGATGACCTGTATTTCTAACCCCACCGTACTATATTGGTCCAAGTATGCAATTAATGAAACGCTATAGTGCCGAAGCATTACTGAAATCAAATCATCAAAAATAAACCTTCATCAAACTAAGGGAACACCTAGGGTTTAAATGAAAAAAATGTGAAATACGACAAATAAGACCTATCTTTAATTCCTCAGTCGTGACACAAACCCTTTTAACGGATGCTAAACAACCATTATCACCACGTGAAACTTTCAAATGTAACCATCCCTGCGGGGAGAAGTGTACGATCATAACAGTGAGCCACGAAGTAGACAAAGTGAAGGAATCTGCTACCTTGGCAACAAACTAACCGTTAGCGAACGAAGCAAGTGGGATATAAAAACCTGACTATTACAGACCAAAAAGGCATTGCTCGACAAAATAAATGTACTATCTGTCAACATCAGCCTTTATTTGGGAATTAAATTTCTAGGAACGTACTTTCGAACTGCAGTGAATAATGGACTGTGGAAAATCTGGAAAAGAAAGAATCGAAGAGGTTCAAATGTGCTGCTATAGCAGCATATTGAAAATTAGGAGACCTCTGCCGGGCGATAGTTTCAGCGTGCCGTCCAGCGCGCTTCTGCGTGGACTCTCTCACATGTTTTCCAGTTCTCCCTCCATAAGTATCTGGTGGAGCATTTACGTCACTTTACTACAGTTCTGGAGTACTACCTCGACACCCAACCCCTGCTGTAGTCCCCCATATCCATTGCTAGTGTCTTCTTTTGGACAGAAAGCTTACTTGGTTCCGCCATATCTGGCTTCTGAAGACTGGTTGTTGCCGTAGACTCAATGTCTTTTCTTCCTTGCCCATATCTCCTGTAACGGGGATGGACAGTGCATGGGTAGTCAATGGTCAGACGGGGGCCACGAGTCCATTAATAACGATGAGGAAAAGGACATTTTATACGGTACCCTGTGGAAAATCTTTATCCTGGTCTGTGGCCAGCTGCGTTCGGTGCTATCAGGAATTCAGCAACGTCGGTGGGGCTGGAACTGGCGAATAAGTATAGGGAGTGGTAACGAAGACACACTCATGGAGTGTACATAAGATGTGACGGCGCCATACCGTGTTGTAGGCCTTACGAAGATTGAATGAACAAAAAATGCCTGCCAAATTTCTGGTTCCAACCGAAGCGGATGATTTATCGGAGATTGTCCCTCCCGAAAGCTGCACTGGTGAGAAGACAAAAGGTCCTGAGATAGAATGGACTAGCCATCATCTGTTCAAATAACATGCAGGGCACTTTGATCATACACATCGGCCGTAACTATCGAGGAATGATTGATTCATACCGGGCTTAAGACGGAGGCAACAATACTGATTCTCTATTCAGAAGGATAAACACCTTTCAGCCAAATATGGTTAAACACACGAAGGGGATATTGTCTCCTTGGGGAAAGGAAATGTTGATGCAAGTGGTTATGGATGGAATCGGGGCCAGGGGCTGCATTGCGGGAAGAGGATAGGGCCAGAAGAATTTCCGATACAGTAAAAGGTTCTTGAAGGATTCCGCCTGACAAGAAGTAAAAAATAAATGGGAAATTTCGGCCTGCTATTATCGGAGGAGAAAGTCAACTGGAATGGAAGCTGATTCTGATACTGTCGTAAAATGGATTGAAAAATGATCCGCGAGAACCGTTGAATCCGTTAAAAAGCCACCGGAAGAGCATGGATGAGAATGGAGGACGGCCGTTCCCAAACTTGGACTGTGCGGAGAGTTGTACACCCGTGATGAAGGGAGAGAAGAACCTAGGAAGGAGACCAGGCGTCACATCTCACATGATTGCTCTCCTTGATTAAGTCACTGGCTTTGGCGCAAAAGGTTTGAAGGTATATGAAGTCTTCGCGGGTTGTCAGCCGAGCAGAATCGTCGTCTCGTAGGAACGTGTCACTGGAATGCGTCTCCATCATCTCCAGGCGAAGTGCTGGGATATCTGCGCTGCTCTCATCTTTTACCTTCCCCTCTTTGGGGAAGTGTGAGAGGAGTTTGTAGCCTTTTGGCTTTTACAACCCTGTAAACGTGTGTGTGTGATTATTTCTGTAGCTTTTTGGTGTCTGAGATATGTGATGATTGTTCTATTTGTGTCTGGTACTTGCCTGAGGTTGTTGTTGTTGTGGTCTTCAGTCCTGAGACTGGTTTGATGCAGCTCTCCATGCTACTCTATCCTGTGCAAGATTCTTCATCTCCCAGTACCTAATGCAACCTACATCATTTTGAATCTGCTTGGTGTATTCATCTCTTGGTCTCCCTCTTCGATTTTTACCCTCCACGCTGCCCTCCAATACTAAATTGGTGATCCCTTGATGCCTCAGAACATGTCCTACCAACTGATCCCTTCTTCTAGTCAAGTTGTGCCACAAGCTTCTGTTTTCCCCAAAAATGTAGACTTGCCTGAGGTAGGCGAGATTATTGGTGTTATATAGGAGGGAACAGGATTAAGGAATTGGGTATTGGGATTTTCTCTTCGACTTAATCGTCGAAGATCGTCATGGGGTGCTTGTGCTTGTTGCGGGACATGTCATACCGACCTAGGGAGTGGATGAGGGCGTTTCCTGATCTGGAAGAACCTTCCAGAGGGCCTAGCCAGATCTTGGAAACTCTCTCTCAGGAGTGGGATTTCAGCTGCGGCGTGCAGATCATATATGGGGAATCCAAGGGGTAAATGCAATGCCCTCATGAGGGCGCGGTTCTGCAGCCTCTGGAGTTTGTCCAGGTGCTGCTTTGCCGCGTATCCCCAGACAGGGCATGCATATTCAATGACTGGCCGGATCAGGGCCTGGTACACGTTTACTGCTACTGGGCAGGGAAGGGAGCTGGTTGAGTTCAGGATTGGGTATAGGATGGACATTCTGGAGCAGACCTTTTTGTGGACCTCGTCTATGTGGGGTTTCCACGTAAGACGAGAGTCCAAGGTTACGCCAAGGTACTTGGCGGTTCTGCGCCAGGGGAGTTGGGTTCCATTTAGGTGAAGATGGAGAGGGAGACGTTGAGGAGGTTCGCGCCTTCAGAGCCTGCGGGTAATCAGCATAGTCTGTGTCTTTTCAGAGTTGATGGTGGTACGCCAGCGACGGGCCCAAGTTTCTGTGTCATCTAAAACCATTTGTAGCCTACGAAAGACCAGGTCCTTGTTCGCATTTCTGGTGTAGAAGGCTGTGTCGTCTGCGTACAGTGCAGTGTGCACCAGGGGGGCCGTTGGAGTGTCCACAGTGTACAGGCTGTACAAAATGGGCCCCAGGACTGATCACTGTGACACCCCAGCACGAATACGCCTTTTGGTGGAGGTGGCAGTTTCTACTTTTGACGGAGAAAGTTCTATTCGTGAGATAGCTTTTGATCAGCTTAACTATGCTCCCAGGGAACACTTACGTGTACAACTTGTAGAGTAGCCTCTATGCCATACTGAGTCAAAAGCTTTGGCTAGGTCTAGTAGCACTATCCCGCAGTAGCCTCTGTGGTTGAAGCCTTCTGTGGCTGCTTCAACCACTCTCATGACTTGTTGTGGGGCAGAGAGATTCTGTCGGAACCCAAATTGGAAATCTGGCAGAAGCTGCTCTCTGGTAATATGTTCCTGTATGGGTCTTAGCAGGAGGCGCTCATAGATCTTGCTGAGAATTGGCAAGAGGATAATCGGCCTGTAGTGCTGCGGGAATAGAGGGTCTTTCCCTGGTTTGTGTATCGCGACCACTTCCGCATGTTTCCAGCAGGCTGGGAACTCACGGGATCGAGTACTCTCGTTGAGGACGTTCGCGAGGTGTGTGATCGCTGTGGGTGGGAGATTTTTGACTAACTGATTAGTGTCACAGTCGTGCCCTGGCGCCTTTTTTGTAGGGAGGGACCTAATTATTCTTGCCACGTCATCGGGGGCAAAAAGTATGGGTTCGTCCTCTCGGTCCTCCCCAGCATTGAGGAATACAGCCAGTTGGCGACTGACTACCTCTTCATGCTCTTCATCCTGGGGTTCTGCCGCTTGAAACTGCTTCTCGAAGGAGTCGGTGAACGCGTTGGCCTTCCCAGCATGGCTGTAGACCAGTCCCCGCTCACCGTACAGTGCCGGCATCCTAGCGCGTCTTTTTGTGAACTGTTTGGTTGCTTGCCATAGTGTATGGTCGTCTACTTTGAGAGCTGTGAGGCGGTTTTGCCATTGCTGGTTTCTGTGCTCATTGAGCGCTACGTTCAGTTCTCTCTGCAGACGATTGAGGAGCCTCCTGGTGGCCTGGTTTCTGGTGATCTTCCACTCTTTTGCCCCACCACGCCCGATGCGCCTGGAGCGGCCGGTGGTGGGGAGACTCGTATGTGGGTTTCGTGTCCCAGCGTCCGTCTCTGTCTGTTCCGTGCGTGGCCCTTATCGGAACGGAACGTTCTTCTCTGATTTTCCTGATTGCAGGCTCCCAGGCTGTTCTGAGATGGTAGCCACTGTCGCGGTTGTCGTGTAATCGTATTTCTATGGACTCTTTGATTACTGAGTCCCAGAATCCATTTGCACTGCATATTTTCTTTGTGTCCTCGAAATCGGAGGTGTGCTTCTCGTCAGTACTATGTTCCGCCACAGCAGATTTGTTGGTCTGACCCAAGCGTACATGACTGATGTGTTCATTGCGGCGCTGTGAGATGCAACGCTGGGTCTGTCCTAAGTATTGCATCCCACATTCGCATCCGATCTTGCACACACCAGGTGCCGTCAGACCTAGTGGATCCTTGGTTGAATCGAGAACGTCTTTCATTTTTCCCGCTGCGCGGAAAACGGTCTTTATGTTTCTTGAGAATTCTCGCTATCTTGACCATTTAAGGACCCGCGTATGGCAAGAACGCACAACCCATTGCTTCTTCTTCATCCGGTGTCTCTTCCCTCTTCTTATGGTCGGTCTTCAGAGCTCTCCTTATTTGTGTCTCACTGTATCCATTTTTCTTGAAGGTGTCTCGAGGAGTTGCAATTCTCGTGGCAAACTTGCCTTATCGCAGATGGACCTGAAGCTGTGCACTAAGGTGTTGAGTACAGAATTGCGTTGCGCAGGGTGGTGGCAGCTGTTGTCGTTGAGACAGAGGTCCGTGTGTGTTTTCTTTCTGTACACTGCGTGTCTTAGCTTGCCGTCCATGTTTCTTGTGATCAGGATATACAGAAAGGGTAAGCGTCTGTTCTATCTCCATGGTAAATTTGATATTTCCATTTATACCATTGAGGAGTATACTATTTAGCATCTGTGATCAACGCTTAGCAATACCTGCTCGTTGCAGTGCATGCATTACCATCAGTGGTGATTACGTACTCTGTTAACCATTTTCCGCCTGTTTTAATGTCCAGGGGAGCGTCATAATCTCAGTGACTTCAGTGCAGTTTGCAGTTTGTCCCTGCCATGTGGCCAAACTACTAAAGTGTCATCAACGTACCTGTAGAAGGCTTTTGGCTTCTGTTTACCCTCGTCCAGTGCTAGCTTTTCGAAGTGCTCCATGTGTATAGCTACACCATCTATCTGTTCGTAGAACTTCCCACCACATTTGAAATAGGTGGTGGTTAGCACATAGCGAAAGAGCTTGATGACATCCTCCTCAAAGTGTTCTTCGAGTAAAGCCAGGGAGTCTTCTACTGGTACTCGTGTGAATGAGGATGTCACATCGAAGCTGACTAGTGGGTCTTCATTTTCCAGCCGCATCCCCTGTAGTACCTTCACAAAGTCGACCGAGTTTTTCACATGGTGTGGACCGCAACCCAACAAGGGTTTTAGAATCTGTGATAAATGCTTAGCAATACCATATGCCTTTGAGTTAATGGTGTTCAAAATAGGTCGTAATAGGACGCCTTCTTTGTGGACCCTTGGGAGGCCTTAGACAAGTGCTGGCGCCGGTGACCTCGGGTACAGTTTCCTGATGATATTATTCTCTAGTTCCGAGTTGTTGAGCATCTCAGGTTTGAAGATGATATGACTGACCGATGACGGGTGCCATTTAAGGCATTTCAAATCTCGAAGACGACCACGGACGACGATGACAAAGGCCGTATGCCTCCACGGGACCAGCCGACGGCGAAAGAGATCCATCGAGCAGGGAATGGCAATGTATCGTATCTGACATTTCACAGAGAACTCCATCAATACAACCTGACAAAGCAGGGGTAAACGTGACATTTGAGGTATGTAGAAGCCAATCAGCGTGATGGAAAGCCCAGTGGGATAACGTGGCCATCGGCAGGTGGGGATGGAACATGAGAATCAACGGCAAGTGGCTACTGTCGCAGAGGTCATCGTGCGGCGATCAGTGTAGTGGAGAATGAAGCCGAGGGAAGTGAACGAACCATCAATGACAGGCCAAGTGGCATAAATGGCACTAAAATGACGGCGAACGAGTAGTTTTCTACCTTGTTAATGGAGGAATAGAAAGCCCAATCACACGAAATACTTACCGGCCTCATTGCCAGCCAGGAGACATATTGCAGTGTACGCATTACCATCAGTGGTGATCACATACTCTGTTAACAACCACTTTCCGCCTATTTTAATGTCCATGGGACCATCGCAATCTCAGTGACTTCAGTGCAGTTATTGTCTTTATGTAAAACGTACGTTTGTGTTCGTCTCATTGCGTATTTTATTGACATTGCGTTCTGTACTACACTGTAACACCTCTTTCTATATATCATCCCAGTTTCATTGAGCTGCGTCAATTACTTCCGTTCTTAAGTTTTACATACCAGTGTAGTTCGCGAGCTTGACCTAACGGAGTAAAAGAGGACAGGGAGAATCCCTCTCTCTCTCAGCTCTCTCTGGTGCCATGTACGTGCAGTATACGAGCAATGTCACTTGCTTCCCTATGTTATGTGTTGAGCGACCAGTCACTAACATCGCTCAAAACTATTAAGAATCTAAGAGCTTATGTTCGGAACGATATTGAATGGAATCATAAATAGGTTGGACACGGTACAATCCACAGTGAACTGTGGTAAGAGTCCTAAGTGTAGTTCCTGCACATATGACGTCGTTTACAAACTGTCGGGAAAGTTGGTCTCATGAAACACTAATTACCGAAAACATCAACTCAAATATTATGCTGTGGAATTACTGAGACTATACGAAAGAGTAAAGACTTACAACAGGTTTTCCAGAAACTGCATGATTTTCAGGTAACGAATTAAGGTATTTCTTCATTTTAATTTGAAACCAGCTGTGTAATCGGCTTAGCCTACGTATGTGTCTATTAAAATCTTCTAATAGAGCATCTACTCATTCCTGCTCTCTCTGTCCATCTCATTTTCCCCCCTCTATATCCATCTCATCCATTCCGCTCTCTCCGGCCATGTGCTCCATCCCTATCCATCGCCTCCTCTCACTTTCTAAGTCAACGACCAACTGAAACACTATCTCATCCTCACCCCACCTAAGTATTTCTAACCCTCCCTCTCTTGCTGTTTAACTCTTTCTTCCCCATCCCCTGCCCCTCATCCGCTACGTCCCTCTCTCTGTCCATCTCCTCCTCACTATCTAAGACCATCTCGTCCTTCCCCTCTCTGTCCGTCCACCTCCTCATACCCCCTTCTCTCTCCACATTAGCATCCCTACGCCAGAAGGAGGTTTCTGTTTCTTACCCCACAGTCTCTCCAGACTGTTGGTAGCAGAGCACGAAGTTTTGGTGACATCGACCTGGAGTTTTAGGAGCTTTTTACCCGTAACTTAGCCATCATACGACAATGACACCTATATTTCAGATTTATTTAACACATTTTACACACATTTACACACCTAATTCCCCTGTATCTCCATCGATTTTCGCACTGCAGTTCCATTTTCACGCAGACCAATGTACATGACGTCAAATCTACTGAACTGCCCGTCGTACAATGATATTATTTTGTATATACATGCAGCAGTATTTGTGGATGCTGCGAAACATATTTCGAAAAGAATTATTAATACAAAACCACTAAATTCAAACGAGATGCGGCAGTTTTACTCCCTTAACACCAAAAATGTAATAACCTATAACCTTTTTTTGTAAAGTTTTAACATCATGCGTAAGATTTGTAGCAAGTAAACAAGTGCTCTCATTCCCAAACATTGGATGAATAAAATGTGGGTATTCCTGCATTGTTTGCTACACTCCTCTTTACCTCTTCACCCCAGCCTTTTGATTTGTATTTGGTTCTCACCGCACAGCAATTCCTTCCATAAAGTAAACGGCATGTGTACCAAGTGTGGCTGCAATCTGTCCAGTGGTTTTTGGGGCAGAAGTGGTACAACATACATACATGAGAGTGCATATATTCATTTTTTTATACACTGACGCGCCAAGGAAAGTGGTGTAGGCATGCAGAGATATGTAAACAGACAGATTACGGCACTGCGGTCGGCAAAGCCTATATAAGACATCAAGTGTCTGGCGCAGTTGTTATATCGGTTACTTCTGCAATAATGGCAGGTTATCAACATTTAAATGAGTTTCAATGTGGTCCTATAATTATCGCACGAGCGATGGGACACAGGATCTCCGAGGCAGCGATGAAGTGGGGATTTTCTCGTACGACCATTTCTCAAGTTTACTGTGAATATCAGGAATCCGTCAGAACATCAAATCTCTGACATCGTTGCTGCCGGAAGAAGATCCTGCAAAAACGGGACCAACGACGATTGAATAGAATCGTTCAACGTGACAGAAGTGCAATCCTTCTGCAAATTGCTGCAGATTTCAATGCTGGGCCATCAACAAGTGACAGCATGCGAACCATTCACCGAAATATCATCGATATGAGATTCCGGAGCCGAAGGACCACATGTGTGTCCTCGATGACTGCATAACGCTAAGCTTTACTCCTCTCCTGGGCCCGTCAACACCGACCTTTGACTGTTGATAACTGGAAACATGTTGCTTGCTTGGACGAGTCTCGTTTCAAATTGTATCGAGCAGATGGACGTGTACATGTATGGAGACTACCTCATGAATCCATGGACCATGCATGTCAGCAGAGGACTGTTCAAGCTGATGGAGGCTGTGTAATGGTGAGGGGCTTGTACAGTTGGAGTGATATGGGACCCCTCATAGGTCTAGATACGACTCTGACAGGTGACACGTACGTAAGCACTCTGTCTGATCCAGCTGCATCTATTCATGTCCATTGTGCATTCCGACGGACTTGGGCAATACCGGCAGTACAATTCGACACCCCACACATCCAAAATCGCTACATAGTAGCTCCGAAAAACTCTTCTGAGTTTAAATACTTCCCCTGGTCACCAAACACCCCAACATGAACATTACTTAGCATATCTGGGATGCCTAGCAACGTGCTGTTCAGAAGAGTACTCCATCCCCTCGTACGCTTACGGATTTAGGGACAGCCCTGCAGGATTCATGATGTCAGTTCTCTCCAGCATTAATTCAGACATTAGTCGAGTGCATACCTCGTCGTGTTGCGGCACTTCTGTGTGCTCGCGGGGGCCCTACACGATATTGGGCTGGTGTACAAGTTGCTTTGGCTCAATGAAATATGTATGGATATTTCGGGAAACCGCTATAAATATAAAAACCAATAAGTGAAAACAAAAAGAAAACATGTAATAGTTCAGAACAACTACTGAAGATACCATGTTAAAAAGAATTAACACTTCTGGGTGGAAAACTAAAATAAAAATTTCAAGTGCAGCACTCATAAAGGTATTTTCTTGGAAACTGCTACATTTTGTATACAGCTGTTGCGAAAATGACCATCAGAAGAGAATTGGTCTCTCTATGCTGCGAAAGTTTGCTGTGTCGGGATCAGGGGTTCAGCGAATCTTAAGGTCGTAAGTTTTAGTGTTCTTTTATATCTGATAGGACCGAGAAGCATGCAGTGCAGCCCATGTCCAACGGTTATAGCTCTAACAGCTTAACGCGATCAATAAACATACGAGTACTGTGTGCCGCGCACGGTCGTCTTTTATCTAGTTTTGAGGTGCCAGGGAGAAAGACGGCGCCCACGCTTCCTCTTCTAGTAGCAGAAGTGGCCGGAGTGGCTCTCGCGGGTTATTTCCGGCGGAAATTTCTCTCTGGAGCCGGCAGAGGGGACTTCCTTTAGCAGCTTCGCCTGCTACATCGACGTCAAAGCTAAGGTCGTAGTACGATTTTCCGTTGGTCACTTTTACTTTCACGTCTTTGAAGGACACAGCAAAGCGGCCTTTTCGACGAAAAACAAATTTTATTTCACGTAGCGAAATCCTTTGAAAGCTAATACAACACTGACGGAAAAGTAATCGTATCGCCAAAAATGATTAATGTAGAGTAATGAACTTTCGGCAGTACATTTCCCTACCTAACGTTTGTAAGTGACTGACACTGCAAGATCGCAGGTAATGAAAGTGCGAGGTAAGCCATTGCAAATGTGAAATGCTGGTAGATTAATAGCCGGTGTAGCCGCCATATTGTTGTATGAAGGCACGTAAAACAGCATGCTTTATTTTGTTGAGCTGTCGGATGTCAGTTTGTAGGAGTTTCATTCCTGTGGCACTTGGTAGATCAGCACAGGGACGGTTAACCCTGTTTGTGGATGACGCTGGAGTCGTCGTCCGATGATGCGCCGTGTTTGCCCGATTGGAGACAGATCTGGTGATCAGCAGGCCAAGAAAACTTGTCGACACCCTGTAGGGAATGTTGGGTTAAAAGAGCGGTGTGTAGGTGGCCGTTATTGTGTTGGAAAACAACGCTTGAAATACTGTTCATGAATATCAGCACAACCTGTCTAATCATCGCATTGACGTCAGAGTACGTGGGACAACCTGGAGAGTACTCCTGTTGTCCTATGAAATCACACCCCAGACTATAGCTCCAGGTGTAGGCGCAGTATGTTACGCACGCACTCAGGTTGGTTGCAGGCCTCTTCCTAAGCAACACATGGTCATCACCCGGCTCTGAGGCAGAACTAGGCTTCATCAGAAAACACAGCAGAGTTCCACCATGCCCTCCTATAAGCTCTCGCTCGACACCACTGAAGTCGTAAATGGCGGTGGTAGCGGGTCAGTGCAATGCACGCTACAGGACATCTGGCTCGGACTGTGCTTGAAGTAACGAATCTGCAAGTATTCGTTGGGTCACTGTGGTGCCAAATGCTGCTCATATCTCTCCTGCAGGTTCATTATGATGCGTCAGAGCCATACGCCGAACACGATCGTCATCCCTCTACCATGTGGCTGTACGGAGTCTGGTCTTGTGGCCGTATATTCTCGGGACCACCACTGCCGGCAATCGTTTACTGCGGCTACGTCCCTGCCAAGTCTTTCAGCAATATCGCAGGAGAAACTTGTCTAGCCCTATGTGGTGTTGATAATGGCGTCTTTGTAGACAAAATGGCATTCTGGCCTAACATCAATTCACCACGTCCAATCTCAAAGATAACTAACGCTCACCACTGTAACAGCCGGCCGGGATGGCCGAGCGGTTCTAGGCGCTTCTGTCTGGAACCGTGCGACCGCTACGGTCGAAGGTTCGAATCCTGACTCGAGCATGGATGTGTGTGATGTCCTTAGGTTAGTTAGGTTTAAGTAGTTCTAAGTTCCAGGTGCCTGATGACCTCAGAAGTTAAGTCCAATAGTGCTCAGAGACATTTGAACCATTTGAACCACTGTAACAGGGTGTATTTAAAACGAACATGATTTACATCTTCCCGTGGCGGTATCAGAGCACTCTTATGAGACTGGTGCCAAATTTGAATAAACCTCATCTTTCAGATGTAGGAAAATGCATACCACTTCCATTTATGTAGCACAAATTTTCGGTGTTTCTATTTTTATCCGTTAGCGTAAGTGGAAAAATTCATTCACCACGTGCCTCGTCTTTTCACGTAACTTAGATATAGCAATAATACAGAATGCAGAACGACTTCTGGCAGTTAGAATCCAAAGGCAGCCGAGGTAGGGAAAGAAAGGAATGAATCGAAAATAACTCCCAGTAGCTTAATGCGGTGTCCATCAAAATATCAAGGTATCCTAGTTATAATAACTCATGAAGTATTCTAGGATAAAGAGCATTTCTTATTCATAAGAAACGAACACTATAACTGCCTCTAGGTTCTTTAAACAGATCTGAAGTTAATCGCTGTTCATCAAGAGTAGGGCTATGAATGTTAAGCATGAGATGAAGTGTATTCGTTCGTTTCTTAAACGTACTTTCCCAATGTTTTTGCGGATGCAGATGTAAATCCAATAGGAAAGAGGTCTCTCTCTGGGGATTGGTGAGGATACACGAATCCAAAAGTAGTTCGTTCATTTCAAATTGGAGGTATAGCTCAGCGAGGAATCGTCATTGTAAACAGTTCTGTACGTGGATTGTTAGGTACATACGCACGGAGTAAGCCTTAGGAGTGTTCCAAATGGACGACTGCTGTCTGTAAGGCAGTACGAGGAGCGATATTGACCGTCGGAAACGTGATCAGCGAGTCGCCAATCCCTCCAGCCATTATTACCGGCAGATGAACCCTGAGGATGTCCGCCTGCTTAGCTGGGTGGTAACGTGCTCGCTTCTACTGAAAGCGGGCCCGGGTTCGATTCCCAGCCGGGTTGGAGATTTTTCTACGCTTGGGGACTGGGTGTTGTGTTGTCCTCTTCAGCATTTCATCCTCATCACTGGCGCGCAAGTCTCCCAATGTGGCATCGAATGCAATAAGACTTGCACATGGCGGCCGAACTTCCCCGAATAGGTGTCTCCCGGCCAGCGATGCCGTTCGCTCATTTCCATTTCATTTCCAACACTGAAGATGCCACTACTTATATTTAAATGATCTTGCACAAAGGGTAAGCAACAGTTACGATTGTTTGCTGATGATGCTGTAGTGTACAGGATGATGTCGTTGAGTGACTGGAGGAGGATACAAGACAATTTAGACAAAATTGGTAGTTGTTTTGATGAATGGCAGCTCTAGGTGTAGAAAAGTTTGAGTTATGGCATATGAGCAGCAAAAACAAACAAATAATTTCCGCGTACAGCGTCAGTAGTGTGCTGTTTGACACAGTCAGGTCGATTAAATATTTAGGCGTGACGTTGGAAATCAATGTGAAATGGATTTAGCATGTTAGGTTTGTAGTATGGAAGGTGAATGATAGACTTCGGTCGGTTGAGAGCATTTTGGGAACGTGTGGTTCAGTTGTGAAGGAGGCCGCATATATGACAGTGCGACCGATTGATGAGCAACGTTCGGCTTTTTGTGATCCGCACCAGGTCGTATTAAAGGAAGACATCGAAGCAATTCAGAGGTGGACTGCTAGATTTGTTGCCACCGGTAGTTTCGAATAACACGCAGGCATTACGGAGATGTTTTGGACACTCAAATGGGAGTCACTAGATGGAAGGTGACGTTCTTTTCATGGACCACAGTGAGAAAATTTAGACAAACGGAATTTAATACTGACCGCAGAGCCATTATTCTGCCGTAAACGTACATAATATTAGACAGATTAGGGCTAGTACGGAGGCAAGTAGCCGTTTTCCACTCGCTCTGCTTGTGAGTTGGGCAGGGAAGGGAATGACTGGTAATGGGTTATGGTACACTCCCCAACGCACCATACGGTGACCCTATACATACCATGTATGTAGATGTACTTCTTTATTCAGGCAGCTCTTCATTTGGCCACATAGGGGTTGAGTGGACCCATACCAGACAACCCTATGTCAGAATAAAACCGAGAAGATACCGGGAATCGCACCTGGGTCCTTCCACACTGAAGGCAGCAACATTAACCGCAGAGCTAGGGTGGCGGACAAACACGGGATTGTATGGAACATACTTTAGATTTTAACTGGTGGAGGTCAAATTTCTAAGCGGAGGTGAACTCGCAATGAAAGTGGATGAACAATCAGAGGCATCGTTCAGTTCTTCTGGTTATTCAGAAGAATCCACAGGTATGGACGAAGGTTAACGCTAAAATGTCAGTTCTTTCTACTTCATTTTAATTTGACTTTTAAAACCGCTGACGTTTTCTTTTTCTTATTATTTTCTCTAATGAACGTAGAAATCTAAAAGTGATTGAAAAACCTTACTCTCTCACTTTCAAGGCAGAAAAAATCAAAATTTTAAAGTAAATAGGCAAATAAAGTAAAATTTGCATCGTCCTGGCTTCGCTGCCTTTCTCGAAAATTGTTAAATGGTTGATTACTACAAAAAATGACAAGCATTCGCCTATCGATTCCAATTTTTTGAAACTCCGCTCAAAAATTTAGTCGGGGTTCATACCATTGTTTACGCATTACGAACAGTCAGCGCTAAATGGTGAAAACTGAGGATGAAGAACACCGCTCTTTGTGTTAATTTCTCCGTTTTGAAGGGCTAGGAGCAGATAAAGACTTATTATGTAGACATAGGCGGCTCATCGGCTGCTTTCTATTTTTATTTTATAATATGAGAAAATTGTTGCTAGGTTTTTAATTTTTTTTACAGTTATCAAATATCCTTCCTCTTCAATTATTTCATAGAAATGGCTGACAAATCTTTAATCCTTTAAAGCAAATGAAGCACTGTACTCCATTACTACGTCTCGTCGTTAAAATATTTCGAGGCTTATGTTGGTGCCACTCTGAAATACGACACATGTCCGGCGACAACAAAGAGAGACTATCACAGAGTTCAGGCAGGCGCAAGTCTTCCACACTGCACGTGCAAGCGTACCTTACCTCACAACACGTGGCAACAGGAACATTATTGTCTCAGCAATGTTGCACCAATTGTGATGCCATGTGTTTGTTGCTTTGTTCCTGTCGATACTGTTATTAAAATAGCACTGATCGCTTTTGTCACTTTCTACAACAACGCAATATTTCCTACTGATGCCAATTTTACGAATGAAACTTGCCTCTACTTAAAAACGAATAAATTTAGCACTGCTGCAACGGCTAATTGATATTTCGATTTTTTTGCTCGAATGTTACGAAAAACAGAAAACACCTGTTGTGGTGTCACCGCCAGACACCACACTTGCTAGGTAGTAGCCTTTAAATCGGCCGCGGTCCGTTAGTGTACGTTGGACCCGCGTGACGCCACTAACAGTGATGGCAAAAAAAATGGTTCAAATGGCTCTGAGCACTATGGGATTTAACATCTGAGGTCATCAGTCCCCTAGAACGTAGAACTATTTGTTGTTGTTTGTTGTTGTTGTGGTCTTCAGTCCTGAGACTGGTTTCATGCAGCTCTCCATGCTACTCTATCCTGTGCAAGCTTCTTCATCTCCCAGTACCTACTGCCACCTACATCCTTCTGAATCTGCTTAGTGTATTAATCTCTTGGTCTCCCTCTACGATTTTTACCCTCCACGCTGCCCTCCAATGCTAAATTTGTGATCCCTTGATGCCTCAAAACACGTCCTACCAACCGATCCCTTCTTCTAGTCAAGTTGTGCCACAAACTTCTCTTCTCCCCAATCCTATTCAATACCTCCTCATTAGTTACGTGATCTACCCACCTTATCTTCAGCATTCTTCTGTAGCACCACATTTCGAAAGCTTCTATTCTCTTCTTGTCCAAACTGGTTATCGTCCATGCTTCACTTCCATACATGGCTACACTCCATACAAATACTTTCAGAAACGACTTCCTGACACTTAAATCTATACTCGATGTTAACAAATTTCTCTTCTTCAGAAATGATTTCCTTGCCATTGCCAGTCTACATTTTATATCCTCTCTACTTCGACCATCATCAGTTATTTTACTCCCTAAATAGCAAAACTCCTTTACTACTTTAAGTGTTTCATTTCCTAATCTACTCCCCTCAGCATCACCCGATTTAATTTGACTACATTCCATTATCCTCGTTTTGCTTTTGTTGATGTTCATCTTATATCCTCCTTTCAAGACACTGTCCATTCCGTTCAACTGCTCTTCCAAGTCCTTTGCTGTCTCTGACAGAATTACAATGTCATCGGCGAACCTCAAAGTTTTTACTTCTTCTCCATGAATTTTAATACCTACTGCGAATTTTTCTTTTGTTTCCTTTACTGCTTGCTCAATATACAGATTGAATAACATCGGGGAGAGGCTACAAGCCTGTCTCACTCCTTTCCCAACCACTGCTTCCCTTTCATGCCCCTCGACTCTTATAACTGCCATCTGGTTTCTGTACAAATTGTAAATAGCCTTTCGCTCCCTGTATTTTACCCCTGCCACCTTCAGAATTTGAAAGAGAGAATTCCAGTTAACGTTGTCAAAAGCTTTCTCTAAGTCTACAAATGCTAGAAACGTAGGTTTGCCTTTTCTTAATCTTTCTTCTAAGATAAGTCGTAAGGTTAGTATTGCCTCACGTGTTCCAACATTTCTACGGAATCCAAACTGATCTTCCCCGAGGTCCGCTTCTACCAGTTTTTCCATTCGTCTGTAAAGAATTCGCGTTAGTATTTTGCAGCTGTGACTTATTAAACTGCTAGTTCGGTAATTTTCACATCTGTCAACACCTGCTTTCTTTGGTATTAGAATTATTATATTCTTCTTGAAGTCTGTGGGTATTTCGCCTGTCTCATACATCTTGCTCACCAGATGGTAGAGTTTTGTCAGGACTGGCTCTACCAAGGCCATCAGTAGTTCTAATGGAATATTGTCTACTCCCGGGGCCTTGTTTCGACTCAGGTCTTTCAGTGCTCTGTCAAACTCTTCACGCAGTATCTTATCTCCCATTTCATCTTCATCTACATCCTCTTCCATTTCCATAATATTGTCCTCACGTACATCGCCCTTGTATAAACCCTCTATATACTCCTTCCACCTTTCTGCCTTCCCTTCTTTGCTTAGAACTGGGTTGCCATCTGAGCTCTTGTATTCATACAAGTGGTTGTCTTCTCTCCAAAGGTCTCTTTAATTTTCCTGTAGGCAGTATCTATCTTACCCCTAGTGAGATAAGCCTCTACATCCTTACATTTGTCCTCTAGCCATCTCTGCTTAGCCATTTTGCACTTTCTGTCGATCTCATTTTTGAGACGTTTCTATTCCCTTTTTCCTGCTTCATTTACTGCATTTTTATATTTTCTCCTTTCATCAATTAAATTCAATATTTCTTCTGTTACCCAAGGATTTCTATTAGCACTCGTCTTTTTACCTACTTGATCCTCTGCTGCCTTCACTACTTCATCCCTCAGAGCTACCCATTCTTCTTCTACTGTATTTCTTTCCCCCATTCCTGTCAATTGTTCCCTTATGCTCTCCCTGAAACTCTCTACAACCTCTGGTTCTTTCAGTTTATCCAGGTCCCATCTCCTTAAATTCCCACCTTTTTGCAGTTTCTTCAGTTTCAATCTGCAGTTCATAACCAATAGATTGTGGTCAGAATCCACATCTGCCCCTGGAAATGTCTTACAATTTAAAACCTGGTTCCTAAATCTCTGTCTTACCATTATATAATCTATCTGATACCTATTAGTATATCCAGGATTCTTCCAGGTATACAACCTTCTTTTATGATTCTTGAACCAAGTGTTAGCTATGATTAAGTAATGCTCTGTGCAAAATTCTACAAGGCGGCTTCCTCTTTCATTTCTTCCCCCCAATCCATATTCAACTACTATGTTTCCTTCTCTCCCTTTTTCTACTGACGAATTCCAGTCACCCATGACTATTAAATTTTCGTCTCCCTTCACTACCTGAATAATTTCTTTTATCTCGTCATACATTTCATCAATTTCTTCATCATCTGCAGAGCTAGTTGGCATATAAACTTGTACTACTGTAGTAGGCATGGGCTTTGTGTCATCTTGGCCACAATAATGCGTTCACTATGCTGTTTGTAGTAGCTAACCCGCACTCCTATTTTTTTATTCATTATTAAACCTACTCCTGCATTACCCCTATTTGATTTTGTATTTATAACCCTGTAATCACCTGACTAAAAGTCTTGTTCCTCCTGCCACCGAACTTCACTAATTCCCACTATATCTAACTTTAACCTATCCATTTCCCTTTTTAAATTTTCTAACCTACCTGCCCGATTAAGGGATCTGACATTCCACACTCCGATCCGTAGAATGCCAGTTTTCTTTCTCCTGATAACGACGTCCTCTTGAGTAGTCCCCGCCCGGAGATCCGAATGGGGGACTACTTTACCTCCGGAATATTTTACCCAAGAGGACGCCATCATCATTTAATCATACAGTAAAGCTGCATGTTCTCGGGAAAAATTACGGCTGTAGTTTCCCCTTGCTTTCAGCCGTTCGCAATACCAGCACAGAGAGGCCGTTTTGGTTAATGATACAAGGCCAGATCAGTCAATCATCCAGACTGTTGCCCCTGCAACTACTGAAAAGGCTGCTGCCCCTCTTCAGGAACCACATGTTTGTCTGGCCTCTCAACAGATACCCCTCCGTTGTGGTTGCACCTACGGTACGGCCATCTGTATCGCTGAGGCACGCAAGCCTCCCCACCAACGGGAAGGTCCATGGTTCATTTCTATCAGAAATCAAAATAAAAGATTTTTCCAAAGAACTAGAAAAACAAAGCTGGGATGAAGCGTATAAGGAAACCAATGTGAATATGAAATTCTCTAAATTCTGCACATTGTTTAAATTGAACTTTGAAAAGGCATTTCCAAAAGTATGCATGTCTGTATCAACATCTCACAAAAGAGATGGATAAAAGCAGGTATTAAGAAGTTCTCCCAATCACTTAAACACCTCAGTTCCATGAAAAAGACTTGCAATGATCCAGAATTCTTAAATTTATATCACAGATACAAAAAGACCTATAGGAAGGTGCTGATTGCTGCAAAAAAGTCATTTAATAACAAAATCATATATAATGCAGAGAATAAATGCAAAGCAGTCTGGGATGTTATAAAAAAGGAAACAGGGAGAGGCAAACAAACACAGAATAACGTACTGCTAAGGGAGGGGGATAAAGTAACCAATTGTCCACAGCACTTAGCAAACTATGTAAACGAGCATTTTTTAAGTATTGCAGAGAAGTTACAGCAAAAATTAAATGTAGATGGCACATCTATTGATTGTGTAACAGATGCAAAATTTCTAGGAATGAATATTGATTCTCAGTTGAAGTGGTGTGAACACACAAAGGTAATTGCAAACAGAATGCATCGGCATGTTATGCCCTTAGAATCCTACCATCATTCTGTAACATGCAGTGTCTTTTAGTTACATATTATTCATATTTACACTCAATTCTTAGCTATGGCATTCTTAACTGCTCCATGTGAATACATTTAGCAGTCAGTTGTACACATAAAAAATAATATTGGTAATTGCGATACAAAAACTCTGTCCATGACCATGCAACAAGAGATAGACTCCACTTACATTTACCAAGAAAAAATAAACATAAAACTCAAAACAGCATTTTCTACCAAGGGATAAAACTGTACAATAAATTACCAAAACAGATTAAAGAAATTGCAAAAATACACTTATTTAAAAGGCAGCTAAAAAGTACCTGTTATGCAATACATTTTATACATCGAAGGATTACTTAGCTAAAACAGAGTAGGGGTTTGATAAAAAGTTATACAAATGAATAATAATAATAATTATAAAATATCCAACATTCCACATAACACCTTCACTTTATGTATTTTTCCTTCTGTTTTTTTTTTCCTTTCTAGAAATACTCACCTCCAAGCTATGCATGGCACAATACTAACACCTCTTCCTCTTTCTGAGCTCAACATCTCACTCATTATGGAGGGATGCTGAGTCAGTGTTTCAGGATAGCAAATGGGAAGTTGCGGTACAGAAAATGGCCCAGAGGTCACCAGTGTGTGTGTGTGTGTGTGTGTGTGTGTGTGTGTGTGTGTGTGTGCAGTGAGTGAAGTGTTATGAAAAAATGTGTGTATAGTGTGTGCAGTGACAGATAGTGAGGTATGAGTGAACAATGTGGCATTACATTATTTAATAAGTTATTTGTAAAGAAGTATTGTATACCAGGAGTAAATCTAATGATTGTCTCTAACTAGAAGTCTGTAAATATATGTGTATACAAATTAGCTTATTTTAAATTCATCTAAATTTGTAAATACTTTGACATGTCCTATATCCTTGTAAAAAGAGATCTACAAATGAATAAAGCTACTACTACCACTATTACTACTACTACTACTGTGACAAGAAGCTTCATCACAGTTTCTGACAAAAAGTACACACATATAAATGAACAGATTTACAAGTTAGTAGCCAACCTACTAAGGACAATGTGACAGTGCTCCCTAGAACTACTTTTATAAGTCATACACTATTTTTGTATTTTTTTTTCTACATGTTGGCAATGTGAGAAATATGTCCCCAGATCAGAAGGCCATATGAGACACGTGACTGGAAGAGTTCGAAAGTATCGAGACTCATGAAATCTCTTTGCAGATAAGGCTGACATGTTCTTCTCAATTAAGTTTGGGATCAATATGTATTCAAACAGTTTAAAAGATTTATTTTCTGTGTTTGGTCAACCCTAAAAGAAGATGCTGTGTTTCCCATGGATTGCGGATTAGCTTATTTGATGAGGAACGGTGTAGCGCAGATTCAGGTGATTTCTGTGTAATATTACCTGGAGCAGAACTGTCCTGATGTAAGTAGAATTGTCATTAGCATACACATATAGCTGTCTGATCTATGTGATGAGGTAGGTCACTGACAGCAATGACGAAAATGAAGAGTGCATGGAAAGCGCTAATTTCTGTACACAGGACACTGTTCCAAAGTCAAGTGCATTATGGAGCCCCTATGGGAAATAGTGCCAAGGGCTGCAAAGAAATCCAGTGTGCACTCCACAAGTCTGCCACGTTGTGTCATCTTAGATATGGAGGAGGCCCTGTCTGCAGCTAGCAAGCATACACGGTCCAGTCACTGGCAAGACCTAAATAACCTAAGGACATCACACACATCCATGCCCGAGGCAGGATTCGAACCTGCGACCGTAGCGGTCGCACGGTTCCAGACTGAAGCGCCTAGAACCGCTTGGCCACACCGGCCGGCCAGTGATTGCAGACCGAGCGCCGCCACACGGCAGGTCTAGTCCAGAGAGACTCACTAGCACTCGCCCAGTTGTACAGCCGACTTTGCTAGCGATGGTTCACTTTCTACATACGCTCTCATTTGAAGAGACAACAGTTTAGCATAACCTTCATCTACGTCATTTGCTACAACCTAGCAAGGCGCCATATTGAGTTACTATAATTACTATCTTCAAGAATGTATTCTGAACAGATTATATTGTGAATCACGTACCGTCAAGAGCGACGTTCATCATTAATGGATCAAAGTTAAGTATCAAACTAATTACGTCCGCTTTCTGAATTCTCATTCCTTGTCATGTTCCAGACCTCACGTCAGTATAGTTCTTCCCTCCTCACGCCAGCCTGCGTGAGTTAAAACGCGTGCATTTCGGCCTCCTCTCGTAACACTGTGCTGCCTCTTCTGCTAACACAAAACCTGTTATAACTGAGACCAAAGAAATATCGAAAAAGTACCAGTTACTCAGCACCAAAATACCAGTATTGCATTTAACCGGTCTGTTCTTCCAGTCCACACCCACAGGTGGATTCAACCTTGCATTCCAAAAGTGGAAGTGTGAAGCATATTTACAATGAGCCACAGAAATGTTTGACTACAAACATGGAGAACGTCATGAATTACGTGTTACATGAGTGTTTATATTACTTCAAAAGTGTACTGACACACCGTGTAGAAGCGTACTTGTGTCATAAGCCAAAACATTTGTAGATGCATGATACATTCCAGTTTGCAGTAATATACGACAGTTCAAGTATATAGCGAACACGCAACCCACTTGTAACCTAGGTCTTTATTTACACAGAGTGTCACTAAGTTCCGATTACAGGCGTCGAGGGCAGGTTCCTTTCACCAAAACATGTAAGAGAAAGCTAGTAAACATGGGCTCTAAAATGCGTACCTTAAAGGCAATGAATTGTTGTTCATCTTCGGTAATACGAAATACGTCTCTGATACCGCAAACTCTTCGCTTCCCGTGTTTTGGGACGAGGTAATACGGAACAAAGCAAGAAAAAAGTCCAGTAATCATGGGCTCTAAAATGCAAAACGTAAGAACTGTGCGCACTTTTCCCAAAAAATGGAAAGCAAAGAGTTCGCGGTAAAATAGATGTGTTTCATAGTATCGATTATGAACAAGTGTTCATAGCTCTTAACGTATGCAATTTAGATCTCACGTTTACTAGACTTTTTTTGCTGTAAAGAACCTGTCCTCGAAGCATGTAAGAGGAATTTAGTTACACCCTGTATATTCTTTGAAAAACCTCCTCATTTCTTACCTTATCATCTGAATTACTTTCCACCATCATGCAACATGATTAACAGAAGTTTCTTCTTCAAATTAAATCCCACGTCTGATACTAGTTACGTTCCTGTAATAAGAAATGCACTCTTTGACCGCGCTAGCCTTATTCTTGTATCCTTCGTGTTTCGTCTGACATGATAAATTATCAGCCCACTGAACCAGAAGTTCGTTTACTTCATTTACTACATGGTTCCCAGTTTTGGCAGTGCCTCTGATCTCATTTCTGCTGCTCCTCGTTATTTCGTCTTCCTTCCGCTTGCTCTCAGTCCCTATTCTGTGCTGATTAGAATGCCCATCCCATTCCTCACGTACTGTATTTCTTCCTCAATAACATTAAGGATGCCAATTTCAAAAACGTATGCTTTAGAAACTGGAATATTAAGAACTGTATTAATTGAAGTACACCGTGTCTCAAAAACACGTATCCGATTTCAAAATATTAAATCAAAATACAGGGTGCCAATTTCTGAATTATATGAAAAAAAAAACATAAATTGAGTACAAGCTACGGCGTGCACACACTTTATTCAACATTTAAACGTCACTGCAGATATTCGCATTTAGGTTATCACATGTTTGATATGCTGCTACATTGGTGATGATGTGGCGCAGACGAATAGCGAAATTCAGCATGACCCGCTGATGTGTCGGAAAATCGATGCTCTCGATGACCTCCTGATTAGCTGCTTTCTGCTCACCAATGGTTTTGCGATTATTGCTGCACACTTTGTCTTTAATATAGCACCACAAAAAGGAGTAGCAAGTGTTCAGATCCGGAGAATACGGCTGCTAATCGAAGCATATGGCAGTAGCCTTTGTGTACCAGAACCAGAATGTGGTCCCTAAAGTACCCCTCCAGGACATCAAACATTCTCCTGCTTTGACGGTGTCGAGCTTCGTCTTGCATTACCCATATCTTGTAAAATCTGAGTCACTTTGGATAATAGGGGATGAAACCATATTCCAAAAGCTTCACGTACCGTTCGGTAGTCACCGTGCCATCAAGGAGTTATGCACCAATAATTCCGTGACTGGACATTGCAAACACAGTCACCCGTTGAAGGTGAAGAGACTTCTCAACCGCGAAACGCGAATTCTCAGTCTCAAAAAAGCGCCAAGTTTGGTTATTGACGAACCCATCCAAATGAAAATCGGCTTCGTCGCTAAAGCAGACCACACTGCGCTACTAATTCCCGTAATGCCCCACGGCCAACCGTTCAGTTTGAATGTCCTAAGGCAAAGAGTTCAGAAGTTATGAAGATTTCATTTCATATAGTTCAATAACTGTGACCCTGTAGATGCATAAAGTGGTGAGAAGAATAATATACAAAAGAATCGAAAAGAAAATTGAGGATCTGTGTACCATGTGGTTTACGTGGAAAAGTGGGATATCCACACGTACATACATCAATTTTTACAATATGTACAGCTTTATTGGGGTGTGAAACACATTCTGGAAAAAACATTTTGTCTATGGAGTGTGTGATTGAGTCTTTTGTAAAATTTACTGATTTATTTATAGACACAATCACATGTTTAGGTTTTTTTGTTTGTTTATAGACACAATCACATGTGTGACTGTCTATAAATAAACAAAAAATTTTCATGAAATACATTCGGTATATAAGTCTCCACGTGCAACTACTACGTGCGACGATTCAGAGTAATAGCTGTGAACGCTTCAGCTGTAGTTGTAGCTGCAGATATAATTGGTGAAGTAAGGGCAATTGTCGTCTCATTTGTTTTTATTGATCTTGGTGAAGGCCACTTTGTAAATCCGTGAAACGTTGACGTAAAATATAGATCCAAGTCACAACTGGAAATAACACTAGTAAATTGTATGTCATTATCAATATCAGTTTTCTTCTATATTAGCAGGCCCCTTGATTCTCAATTTGATGTGATACACTGCATCGTTCGCAATGGTGCTGTACATGTTGACGTCCACAACATCATCCAGAATCTGAAGTTTCTTCTTTCCTCGCCTCCTCTTCCTTTTTGCGTACCCCTCATTTTATAACCCTAATTCCTTTCTTAATGCCTTAGATTTGCCATTTGCTTTCCATTTCTTTTATTAAATTCAGTAAATAGTCTTTGTTCTCTCACACTTCTCAGTATCTTTTCATTTTTCTCTCTATCCAACTATCTTAATCTATCCATTTTACGCCATGTCGATATTTCAAAAGCCTTCTACATTGCATCTTTCTCTCAGTGTCCATGTTTCAGTATCATACAGGAGGGCACTCGAAGCAAAGCACTTAACTACACTTTCTCTCAAATTTTTGAACATATTGCTGCTGAAAATTCTCCTTTCCTTACGTATGGCCTCTTTCACTTTTGCTATCCCGGTTTTAATTTCTGCGGTGCTCTTCCAGTCGGTTTCTGTCCAGCTTCTGAGGTATTTAAGATTTTTCACATGTTCTAATAATTTTCCGCTCATCTTATCATTACCCTTTAATTTCCTTCTAGAGCCATTAATTTTCTGATCTTTGTTCTGATTTTCATTTCACAAATCTTCCCTTTAGATTAGATTACATTAAATTAATACTAGTTCCATGGATCATGAATACGATATTTCGTAATGATGTGGAACGAGTCAAATTTTCCAATACATGACATAATTAAGTTAATTTAACAACATAATTAAGTTCTTCTTCTTCTTCTTCTTCGCGGATGGATCACTTAGGACCACGCGTAATCAACATTAGTTGGCCTTCCTTTTCGCCCAGAAGCCTTCCTTTTCATAAACAACGAAAGGGCTAGCTTTCGTTGCGTAGACCTTGTATGTCGGTTAGTTTTTCTCTCTTCTTCCTCAAAACCCCGTGTGTTTGTGATTTTTCTGATTTCATTTCTATCATGTAGATTTAGAGACCCTAATTCTCTCAGGTCTTTTTCCGTCTGTTTGTACCAGTTCGGTCTTGTAGTTTTTTTCTTTAAAAATGTATGGATTTTGTACGTTAACCTGTTTGAGTCCATTCTTTCTAAGTGCCCCATGAATTGGATTCTTCTCATGCGCATTGTGTCTGTTATTTTGGAGATATCTTTATATATTTCTGCATTGGGTTTTGGATAATGTACCCCATCTTTAGTTCTTGGTCCTACGATTTTCCTCATTATCTTACGTTCTTTCACTTCCAATTCCTCTTTTAGTGTTCTGTGTTGAAGGTTTAGAGTCTCAGATGCGTAGAGAGCTTCGGGACTAATTACTGTTGTATAGTGTCGTATTTTGCAGTTCCACTAGAGACTCTTTTTGTTGTAAATGTTTTTTGGTAACTGAAACGCCGTCTCCATTTTCTGGACTCTTGATATGACAGATATCTATTCATTACAATTTTCTGGAATCTATTCACCTAAATACACTCCTGGAAATGGAAAAAAGAACACATTGACACCGGTGTGTCAGACCCACCATACTTGCTCCGGACACTGCGAGAGGGCTGTACAAGCAATGATCACACGCACGGCACAGCGGACACACCAGGAACCGCGGTGTTGGCCGTCGAATGGCGCTAGCTGCGCAGCATTTGTGCACCGCCGCCGTCAGTGTCAGCCAGTTTTCCGTGGCATACGGAGCTCCATCGCAGTCTTTAACACTGGTAGCATGCCGCGACAGCGTGGACGTGAACCGTAAGTGCAGTTGACGGACTTTGAGCGAGGGCGTATAGTGGGCATGCGGGAGGCCGGGTGGACGTACCGCCGAATTGCTCAACACGTGGGGCGTGAGGTCTCCACAGTACACCGATGTTGTCGCCAGTGGTCGGCGGAAGGTGCACGTGCCCGTCGACCTGGGACCGGACCGCAGCGACGCACGGATGCACGCCAAGACCGTAGGATCCTAAGCAGTGCCGTAGGGGACCGCACCGCCACTTCCCAGCAAATTAGGGACACTGTTGCTCCTGGGGTATCGGCGAGGACCATTCGCAACCGTCTCCATGAAGCTGGGCTACGGTCCCGCACACCGTTAGGCCGTCTTCCGCTCACGCCCCAACATCGTGCAGCCCGCCTCCAGTGGTGTCGCGACAGGCGTGAATGGAGGGACGAATGGAGACGTGTCGTCTTCAGCGATGAGAGTCGCTTCTGCCTTGGTGCCAATGATGGTCGTATGCGTGTTTGGCGCCGTGCAGGTGAGCGCCACAATCAGGACAGCATACGACCGAGGCACACAGGGCCAACACCCGGCATCATGGTGTGGGGAGCGATCTCCTACACTGGCCGTACACCACTGGTGATCGTCGAGGGGACACTGAATAGTGCACGGTACATCCAAACCGTCATCGAACCCATCGTTCTACCATTCCTAGACCGGCAAGGGAACTTGCTGTTCCAACAGGACAATGCACGTCCGCATGTATCCCGTGCCACCCAACGTGCTCTAGAAGGTGTAAGTCAACTACCCTGGCCAGCAAGATCTCCGGATCTGTCCCCCATTGAGCATGTTTGGGACTGGATGAAGCGTCGTCTCACGCGGTCTGCACGTCCAGCACGAACGCTGGTCCAACTGAGGCGCCAGGTGGAAATGGCATGGCAAGCCGTTCCACAGGACTACATCCAGCATCTCTACGATCGTCTCCATGGGAGAATAGCAGCCTGCATTGCTGCGAAAGGTGGATTTACACTGTACTAGTGCCGACATTGTGCATGCTCTGTTGCCTGTGTCTATGTGCCTGTGGTTCTGTCAGTGTGATCATGTGATGTATCTGACCCCAGGAATGTGTCAATAAAGTTTCCCCTTCCTGGGACAATGGATTCACGGTGTTCTTATTTCAATTTCCAGGAGTGTATTTAAATTCTTTTACCCGAGAGATGTAGTTACTACCAATTTTGAGATCAGAAGGTGCATCTTTGATGTCAGTCATAAATTTTGTTTTTTCAAATGAAATTTGTAGTCCTATTTTAGCTGCCTGCTCTTGTAATAATTCTAGCTGTTTCTGTGCGTCGGTAATGTCTTGTGGGATCAGTGCCATGTCATCAGCAAATGCTAAACAGTCTAATTCTATGCCCTTATGTCTTGGTCCCAGTCTGTGTGCTGGTGCACCTTCATTTTTCCATTCTCTAACAACTTTTTCAAGAGCACAATTGAAGAGCACTTGGGACAGTTCATCCCCTTGTCGTACTCCTGTGTCTATTTCAAATTCTGTGCTCAATTCTCCCACAAATTTTACTTTGGATTTGGTCTCCGTGAGTGTTTCTTTTATGATGTTTGTTGTCTTTTGATCTAGTCCAAATTCTGCTAATACTTCAAAAAGGGATTCTCGGTCTATACTGTCATATGCTTTTTTAAAGTCGACAAACGTGATGACATAACTTTTGTTTGAAGTACTATGTAAATATTTCATTGAGTTTTTCAAGTTAAGGATTTGTTCTACGCATGATCGACCTTTTCTGAACCCAGCTTGGTATTCGCCTAGTTTTGAATCCAGCTGAGGTTCTGCGCGGTTTAGTAGGGCTTTACACAGAATTTCGTATGTTATTCACAATAAAGTGATTCCACGGTAGTTGTTGGGGTCTGTTTTACTTACTTTTTTGTACAGGGGATGTATGATTGCAGTCTTCCAATCTGTGGGGATTTTTTCAGTTGTCCAGATTTCATGTATAATTTCTTTGAGTTTTGCAATTAGATTATCTTCTGCATTTTTCCATAATTCTGCGATGATGAGGTCTTCTCCTGATGCTTTGTTATTTTTCAGTGACTGAATTATCTCTTTAATCTCTTGTAAACTTGGTGGCTTTGAGTCTGGGTTTCGTTGTGTACGATGGGACTCAAATTTTTCTGCAGGCTTTTCACAATTCAGTAATTTAGAAAAGTATTGTGCAATAATTTCACAGTTTTCGGTGTTGGTATGAGCAATTTCCCCATGGTCATTTTTGAACTGGAGTGATGGAGGAGGGTACTTTGTTAATTTTTGTCTGAATACTCTGTAGAAATTTCGGGAATTGTTTTTTCTTGTAATAATTTTCTATGTCTTGCAATTTTGTGTCTTCGTGTTGTTCACGGACTGGTCGTATTGCTTTTGTGACTGTTTTCTTGGTATCTTTGAGATCTTCCAGGGTCTTTTGATTTTTGTTTAACAATCAATTTTGCCACACCTGTTGTCTGAGATTTATCAGTTGGTCACACTCATCTGTCCACCATGGGTGTTTACGTGTTTTTGTTTGCGGTGCTACAGATTCAGCTGCATTTAAAAGTCCTGCTTGCAGTTGTTGCCAATTTTGTGGTTTTAAATTTTGTGTTTCTTTTGTAAATTGTTCATTGCCATTTATCTTTTGTACATCATATTTACGGTGTGGAGATTTCTTAGTGAATTTTCTTTTTTCTGGAATGACATCTAGTGAGAATTTTGTTGAGTAATGGTCGGAATCTAGGTCTAGTCCATTAAGGACTTTAAGTTTCATGATTTTTACTGTATTTACGTGGGAGATCATTACATGATCCAACTGATATTCACCTAGTAATGGATTAGGTGAGATCCAAGTTTTCGTTTTCGAGGCTCTTTTCTTGAAAGATTCAATGAGTCGCATGCCATTCCGGTTGGTCTGTGTATGCCCTGACCATTTACCTACCCAATATCGATATTTCTTTTCTTTACCGATTTTTGCATTGAAATCGCCCATAAGGATTTTGACATGGTTATTTGGTTCCAGAATTCTTCTACTTCTTCTATTTTGTTTTTGTTAGTGATGTTAGTTGGTGCATGTCCGTTGATTAGGGTGTATATCTTATTAGCTGATTTTATTGTCACCGTGGAGAGCCGACCCGAGTAAGATTTGAAAGTTGCGACTGAATCAAGTATTGATGTATTTACTATAAATCCTTTTCCAAATTGTGGACAATTTGCCATGGCTCGTTTTCCAGGTTTTCCTTTGTATATCCTGTATCCTTCCGAATCAAAAGGATTTTCATCTGTATATCGTGATTCCTGAAATGCAATAATTTTGATTTTACGTTCTCTGGATTTGTCCAGGATGTTTATTGGTTTTCCCATTATAATTAAGTTAATATAACAACTTTTTTATTTTTTGTTTTTTTAATTTTTTAAATAATTTTTTGTTTGTTTTTTTTTTCTTTTTTTCTTAATTTATATCTAAAAATTCTTCTATGTAGTAGAAGGAGTTGTCATTCAGAAACTATTTTAATTTCTTCTTAAATACTTGTTGGTTATCTGTAAGACTTTTGATACTATTTGGTAATTGACCAAAGACTTTAGTGCCAGTATAATTCACCCCTTTCTGTGCCAAAGTTAGATTTAATCTTGAATAGTGAAGATCATACTTTCTCCTAGTATTGTAGTTATGCACACTGCTATTACTTTTGAATTGGGTTTGGTTGTTAATAACAAATTTCATAAGAGAGTATATATACTGAGAAGCTACTGTGAATATCCATAGATCCTCAAATAAATGTCTGCAGGATGATCTTTTGTGGACTCCAGCTATTATTCTGATTACACGCTTTTGTGCAATAAATACTTTAATCCTCAGTGAAGAATTACCCCAAAATATGATGCCATATGCTAGCAATGAATGAAAATAGGCGTAGTAAGCTAATTTACTAAGATGTTTAGCACCAAAATTTGCAATGACCCTTATTGCATAAGTAGCTGAACTCAAACGTTTCAGCAGATCATGAATGTGTTTCTTCCAATTTAATCTCTCATCAATGGACACACCTAAAGTTTTGAATATTCTACCTTAGCTATATGCTACTGATTAAGGTCTATATTTATTAATGGCATCATACCATTTACTGTATGGAACTGTATGTACTGTGTCTTATCAAAATCCAGTGAGAGTCCGTTTACAAGGAACCACTTAGTAATTTTCTGAAAGACATTAATGACAATTTCATCAGTTAATTCTTGTTTGTCAGGTGTGATTACTATACTTGTATCATCAGCAAAGACAACTAACTTTGCCTCTTCATGAATATGGAATGGCAAGTCATTAATATATATTAAGAACAACAAAGGACCCAAGACCGACCCTTGTGGAACCCCATTCTTGATAGTTCCCCAGTTTGAGGAATGAGCTGATCTTTGCATATTATGAGAACTGCTTATTTCAACTTTCTGCACTCTTCCAGTTAGGTGCGAATTAAACCATTTGTGCACTGTCCCATTCATGCCACAATACTTCAGCTTGTCTAGCAGAATTTCATGATTTAGCTTCAGTAGTATCCAATACATTCTGTAATTCTGTCTCATCAGTTGCTAGGAGGACCATGTCGTCTGCAAACCTCAAATACCATATTCTTCTCTGTCCAGTTTGTATCCGCTTGTCATCTAGTGATCAGTGGCAGCTCACATTTTCCAAGTTTTGATTTAAAAGGATAAGACAGAGTGAGAGAGATAGCAGCGTTGTGTAAACATGGATACAAACATGTACGCCAGTAACATGGAATGGTTCTATCGGAAGTAAAAATACTATAGTTCTACCCAAAAGTTAAAATATAGTCATGTTTCTATTTCCATAGTCTTGTGGATTGGTTGTTTTTCTTAACACTTTTAGTCCCATGCAGAAGTTAAAATGTACACAAAGTTTCTATATCCATAGTCTTGTGGATTGGTTGTTTTTCTTAACACTTTTAGTCCCATGCAGAAGTTAAAATGTACACAAAGTTTCTATATCCATAGTCTTGTGGAGTGGTTCATCTTCCTAAAACTTTATTTTTTTCTATGGATTTAGTGATGAATGATATTAATTACTTATTTTCTTAACCATCTCTTTGTCTACAATTACAACTGCCGTGTTTCAACAAGTAATTCATGTCTGTCGAGAAGAGCTTTCACAACATATACTGAAATTAACATGGCTCCTTGTTCCTCTCGATCACAACGGTACACCCACTGCCTCACCCTCCTCCCTAAAGCTGAGCGATGGATCCGCAGATTGCGCTCCTAATTGCTCGTCTGCGCAGCCGAGAACAGCCGACGCCCGCTAATGACGCCAAATCCTTCCGGAACGTTTCTGCATCTGCACAAGATGCCTTTCAGATTACATTGTCTCACTTCCTCGTTCAATAAATGCTGATGAGCACGATCTGTGGAATCTTCTCGTTAGTGCGATCTTATTCTCGAAGTGACGGGAAAGAAAGAAATAAGTTGCGGGACTGAATGTAGTCGGAATTATTACTCGTTTTAAGCGCAAAGGGGAGTATCCCGGTCACTCGAGACTCATCGAGTACCAAATTTTATTCCTGCGTGAATTGCCAGGGCGTTTCGTTTGCTTGCTTGAAATGTGTCCATTACTTCTAAGTTGGTGCTGTTATTTCATACGTTCTTTCACACATTTGTAAATTACATCTAGAGTTACCTCAAAACTTTTGTTGTTCTCTTAATCTGATTCAAAGTGAAAGATCATTAATGTACCTCTCTATTGCGTGTCACATAATTTCACTTGGTAATTATTTTCGAAAAATATCAGAATTTTAACTGAAGTACCTGATCAGCTCTATTTTACGTATTCAAGTGTGTTTACTGTGATTTATAAAACGGTAAATCTGAAAGACTGGTCATAAGACGCAGTTACAATGATTTATATTCAAGCCTACCACCAACACAGCTATAAGTGTTCTTGCTGAAGGCTGAGACCAGTATCCTTAAAAGAAACTGAACTACAATCCATTACGATACACAGTATGCACTAAAATAGATGGTTCAAATGGCTCTGAACACTATGGCACTTAACTTCTTAGGTCATCAGTCCCCTAGAACTTATAACTACTTAAACCTAACTAACCTAAGGACATCACACACATCCATGCCCGAGGCAGGATTCGAACCTGCGACCGTAGCGGTCGCGTGGTTCCAGACTGCAGCGCCTAGAACCGCTCGGCCACACCGGCTGGCACTAAGATAGAAATCGTTCTCTCTCTGCCTTAGGCAAGATAACCCAATAATTCCCACTAATTGTCTGAACAGATTATTCTTATTTATTCTCATAATATTCCATGGAAGAACGTGGTAAAAATGACAGATAATGAATGTTAATGACTGTTACTCTTAACATTCGGAACAAACGACCTCGCAGATTATATATGAAGTTTGCCGAGAGACTGAACGACGCAATAGTACAAAAGCATATGGCAGCGAAAAGCAATTGTTTTGTGCAGCAGCGTACACGACTGGAACGGGAAGAGGAGAAATAACAGTGTCGTACAAGGTGACTTTCGCCACACACCGTAAGGTGGCTTCCGGAGTGTAGATGTAGACATAGATTATGTGAGCAGGTCTAGTGGGGACACATAGAGGGGTAGTATCATCAGGTAAGAATGACTGTCAGCTGTGAGCATAGTCCAAGCTGATGCTATTTTTTATGTTAGCTTATGTGACTAATAGCTGAAGGAATTGATCCTCGCTGCATCATTAACAATAGCCCAGTCACTGAAAACTAATACTTTAATATTTCTAAGCCAGCCGGAGTGGCCGTGCGGGTCTAGGCGCTACAGTCTGGAACCGCGTGGCCGCTACGGTCGCAGGTTCGAATCCTGCCTCGGGCATGGATGTGTGTGATGTCGTTAGGTTAGTTAGGTTTAAGTAGTTCTACGTTCTAGGGGACTAATGACCACAGCAGTTAAGTCCCATAATGCTCAGAGCCATTTGTAATATTTCTAAGGAGGTGAAACGAACTGATACTCATAGGCCAGTCTATGAGAGATGACTCACCAAAGGGGCGATATTCTCATACATATCGTAAAAGACGACTTTTATTATGTGAGTATCAGAAAGGAGTGTTTCAGGAAATTCATCTGGAAATAATTAGCCTTGAAAAGAGGAGTGAAAACCCATCAGTTATGACAGCCTTATTGGCGTCCATAATGTGATGGTTAAAAACACTAATTACATATTTGTGAAGAATTGAGCCCTTCTACAGTCTCACAGATAGAATCACACCTTACATCCCTAACGAAGAGTATATCCCTAAATTGGTGGTAGTTCTGGATATAACCGCAGATCGACAATCCTCATTGCCCAGAACTAAATCGGTAATAGATTTGCGGCTCATTGCCACTGTACATTTTGGTGATATCTCTTTAAATGTTGTATTTATAGTGGAACAGTATCCTACACGCATAATGGGACTCTTCTGCCGATAAAACCTTTCATAACGATCTTTCCCCATATATTGCTACAATAGGACTCCTGTTCATGTCACCGCGATCCCTACAAACCCATAACAGCCCCATCGTTGTATTTACGACGTTGTTGATAAGCTGAAAATACATATTGTAAGTAGGCTGTTTAGGTATTTATGTCGGTAACTCCACGTAGCGCTCTGTATGAAAATCACTGACTGTGCTGTGTGCAGTCTGTGGCTGGTTGGACTCATTGTAGGAATATTGGCTTGTGTAGTGTTGTGCAGCTAGGTGTAAAACAGCGCATAGCGTTGGGCAGTTGCAGGTCAGCCGCCAGCAGTGGCGGGTGTGGAGAGAGAGATGCCAGAGTTTTGAGAGGTTACTATAAGCGGACGATCTGGATGTGTGTCCGCCAGAAAAAGGAAATTTTGTAAAGATGGATGTCATGAACTGATATATGATGACTTTTGAACGTTATTAAGGGAAATACATTGTTTGTTCTCTATCAAAATCTTTCATTTGCTAACTATGCCGATCAATAGTTAGTGCCTTCAGTAGTTAGAATCTTTTATTTAGCTGGCAGTATTGGCGCTCGCTGTGTTGCAGTAGTTCGAGTAAAGAAGATTTTTGTGAGGTAGGTGATTCATGAAAGGTATAGGTTATTGTTAGTCAGGGCCATTCTTTTGTAGGGATTTTTCGAAAGTCAGATTGCGTTGCGCTAAAAATATTGTGTGTCAGTTTAAGCAGTCATTTACAATTGTTCTAAGGGGACGTTTCAACTGAAAAGTAATACTGCAATGTAATATTTATAAGGACGTGAAACGAACTGATACTGATAAGTTAGTCTATGAGAGATGAATGACTGAAAGCGGCGGTAGTGTCATACATGTTGTGCAAGACGATCTTTATTATCTGAGTATCAAAAAGGAGTGTTTTGGGAAATTCATGTGGAAAGAATTAGCTTGAAAAGAGGACTGAAAACCCAGTCGTTATGACAGCCTTATTGGTGTCAATAATGTGATGGTCAAAAACACTAATTAAATATTTGTGAAGAATTGTGCCCTTCTACAGTCTCACAGAATCAAACCCAACACCCCTAACGAGGTGCATATTCCTAAATAGATGGTAGTTCTGGATATAACCACTAATCGACAATCCTTGTTGCCCAGAAATAAATCGGTAATAGATTTGCGGCTCATTGCCACTGTATATTTTGGTGATGTCTCTTTAAATGTATTTATAGTGGAACAGTATCCTACACGCATACTGGGACTCTTCTGCCGATAAAACGTTTCATAACGATATTTCCCCATATACTGCAGCAATAGCACTCCTCTTCATGTAACCGCGATTTCTATAAATCCATAACAGCCCCATCGTCGTAATTACAACGTTGCTGACAAACCGAAAATACATATTATTCTTTGTGTTGTAGACTGTATCAAACTCCAAAAGGCAGTTATAGCTGAGTCCTGAAGCCACTATACTGAAAACTAAATGCAGTCGATGTTCATGGCGCAGCAGGAGACGCCCTTGAAAGAACTTTCTGCCTCGTCGACTGTGGGCCTATTGCAGCAGCCACCCCAGGCCAATATACCACTGATTGGTCTCTCCAGCTGCATCGGAAATACAATACCGTTCGGCACCTTTTGTAATAAGCAAACCTTCCCTACAGCTGGACTTACTCGATGATCAGAAAGACGTCCTTATTTCACAGACATTTATCACGTGCAGTTAAATACGACGTAAAATACGTACCCTTTGTATTGTAACAATTTGGAAATACCAATTGTGCAACTCCTGACCGGCTAAAGTACTGAGAAGGCACACCAGACATCTGCTCCGAAAAGAATTCTCATCTAAGAAGAAGTTGAGTCCACTTAAAATCAGTTCAAGCAAAGTAATATGTAAACGAATCAGTACTGTTAGAATTCATTACTGTTAGTTACACTCGTACCACCAGCAATTTTTGTAAATAACACGGAAAATTATATAATAAAAAATCCAATCAAAAGCCAGATGATAGTTCACTGTTCGCAGGTTTCACTGTTTAGTCAGTTAATTGAATGGTACATTGATCACTTGACGATTCTTTTATCGATATGATGTGGAATTTATCAATTTACAAGATGTCAGTAGATGAATGGTGCCAACCATAATGAAGACAGTAGTTTAGGACTACTCGTCCAACTACACTTAACAACTACACACATAAAAAAATATGTTTTGCATCACCTCAGTTCCGAGAGATCCGGAACCTGTACAGAAATTTGGAATATTCTTCATTCCCACCCTTTCTATTGTTCATGAAATGGCCGTGCGGTTCTAGGCGCTACAGTCTGGAACCGCGAGACCGCTACGGTCGCAGGTTCGAATCCTACCTAGGGCATGGATGTGTGTGATGTCCTTAGGTTAGTTAGGTTTAAGTAGTTCTAAGTTCTAGGGGACTGATGACCTCAGAAGTTAAGTCCCATAGTGCTCAGAGCCATTTGAACCATATTTTAGCTCATGAAAACTGCAAATTGCATGTTGTACCACCATACAGCGAGATCTTCAGAGGTGGTGGTCCAGATTGCTGTACAATCTGGTACCTCTAATATCCAGTAGCACGTCCTCTTGCATTGATACACGCCTGTATTCGTCGTGGCATACTATCCACAAGTTCATCAATGCACTGTTTGTACAGATTGTCCCACTCATCAATGGCGATTCGGCCTAGATCCTTCAGAGTGGTTGGTGGGTGACATCGTCCATACACAGCCCTTTTCAATCTAAGCCTTGCATGTTCGATAGGGATCATGTCTGGAAAACATGCTAGCCGCTCTAGTCGAGAGACGTCGTTATCCTGAAGGAAGTCATTAACAAGATGTGCACGATGGGGACGCAAATTGTAGTCCATGAAGAAGAATGCCTAGCCAATATGCTGCCGATATGGTAGCACTACCGGTCGGAGGATGGCATTCACGTATCGTTACGGCGCCTTCCATGACCACCAGCGGCATACGTTGGCCCCACATAATGCCACCCCAAAACATCATGGAACCTCCATCGGCCGGGCGGGATTAGCCGAGCGGTCTTGGGCGCTGCAGTCATGGACTGTGAGGCTGGTCCCGGCGGAGGTTCGAGTCCTCCCTCGGGCATGGGTGTGTCTGTTTGTCCTTAGGATAATTTAGGTTAAGTAGTGTGTAAGCTTAGGGACTGATGACCTTAGCAGTTAAGTCCCATAACATTTCACACACATTTGAACATTTTTTTTTAGAACCTCCACCTTGCTGCACTCGCTGGACAGTGTGTCTAAGGCGTTCATCCCGACCAGATGGCCTCCTAACACGTCTCCGTGGATTGTCTGGTTGAAAACATATGCGACACTCATCGGTGAAGAGAACGTGATGCCAATCCTGAGCGGTCCATTCAGCACATTGTTGGCCCCATTTGTACCGCGCTGCATAGTGACCTGGTTGCAAAGATGGACCTCGATATGGATGTCGAGAGAGAAGGTGCGGATCATGCAGCTTATTGCGCACAGTTTAGTCGTAAGACGACGTCCTGCGGCTGCACGAAAAGCATTATTCAACATGGTGGCTTTGCTGTCAGGGTTCCTCCGAGCCATAATCCGTAGGTAGGGGTCATCCACTGGGGCCTGAACGAGACATGTCATCGACAGTTCCTGCGTCTCTGTGTCTCCTCCAAGACCGAACAACATCGCTCTGGTTCACTCCGAGACGCCTGGACACTTCCCTTGTTGAAAGCCGTTTCTGGCACAAAGTAACAATGCGGACGCGATCAAACCGCGGTATTGACCATATAGGCATGGCTGAACTACAGACAACACAAGCCGTGTACCTCCTTCCTGGTGGAATGACTGGAACTGATCGAATCTCGGACCCCTTCCGTCTAATAGGAGCTGCTCATGCATGGTTATTTACATCTTTGGGCGTGTTTAAAGACATCTCTGAACAGTCAAAGTGACTGTGACTTCGATATAGTGTCTACAGTCAACGTCCAATCTCAGGAGTTCTGGGACGCAGGGTGATGCAAAACTTTTTTTTATGTGGTATTTTTTAAAAGGCTACAAGTTTTCAAATAAAACGTTGTCCATGGAATCGAACGAGTTGTCCAGGGGATATTATATTTGGTTATATTTAAAACATGATTCGCTACCTGACATTTATGTATTGCTGGGAAAATGATGCTGCTTATTGAACTCTTTTCTGAGCCATCGACAACTTTAATAGTGGCTAATAAAAAGTCAGAAATTGGTTTAGGTAGAACAGTGGTAAACACTTTTCATAAAAAGAACAAAGGGATTCTTTTCGAAGAACAACAAAATGGTTAGTGTTGCTGTAAGTATGAGCCTCAGTTCTCTTTACCGAGAAGGGTTTCTAAAATATCGGAAAACAAATCTTTACTTCTTGTATAGGACTTGGGTGGAGTGGGGTTTTCGGTGAGGGTTGTGCAGATGTGGGGCTCAGTTTCACAATTAATTTATTACACATACAATAGTTGTTTGATAACAGAACAATAATACGATAACAGTTAAACAGAACATACTTCCATGCTTCAATAGCCGGCCGCGGTGGTCTAGCGGTTCTAGGCGCTCAGTCCGGAACCGCGCGACTGCTACGGTCGCAGGTTCGAATCCTGCCTCGGGCATGGATGTGTGTGATGTCCTTAGGTTAGTTAGGTTTAAGTAGTTCTCAGTTATAGGGGACTGATGACCACAGATGTTAAGTCCCATAGTGCTCAGAGCCATTTGAACCATTTGAACCATGGTTCAATAATTCCTTAATCGGGGTATAAATAACAAAATAAAACTAAAATATCTTCCATTCAATGAACTGTATTAAGCTCAAGCTTTTGCCCATGGATACAAGGCCGGGAACTGACTATAACCTCTACAGTATGTGGTCCTCAGCCGTAGGCAGTATAACAGAGTGTAAGGTGTAGCCAGAATTAACACGTGCTACGTATAATACAGAAGTCGCGGCAGTGGTGTCCAATTAAAAGACTGGCTCCAGGCCATTGGGCCACATGAAATTATTATTATTATTGTTATTATTATAAAAATTCCTCTAATGAAATTAAGATTAGGGCACTACAACAACACTGAAAACATCTACATAAGACGTAACTACATACTTGTCTACTACTAGTACTGCCACAACTAAATATCTACTACAACAGGCTAACATCAACCCTCTACGAAACTGCCTAAGCTCTTATCTCAGTACCGCCTTACAGAATTACACGTACAAATTGATCACTCACACAATACAAAAAGCAGGGTGATTTCCTTGTCACAAACTGTGTTAACAAATTATTTAAACTGTATTTTACAGGTTGGTATGCTAGCCAGGGGTGCATCTTTGCAGCACATATACAGAGTCTTATGAATTTCAAATATGTATTTATTGACTAAATATATTAGTATTTCAATGGAACAATGTCCATTAACAGTACCACAAAAGAAGTAGTCTAAATTAAAATGTCATTCGTCTTTCCTGCAAGAGTCTCGACCAAATAGTTTACAAGATATCGTAGTTTGAGCATTATTAACACCGACTGTTGTTTTTTCCATGTCCGAGCATAAATCAATATGAATTTCACATTGGTATTTATGTACAATCCGACGCAGATGTCAATACGTCTCCGGAGATGTCGTGCTGTTAAATGGGACATTGCCTAGACCAAACGAAAGGCAAACAAGTGTGAATACCAGTGCAGTACCTCTGTGGAGTCTTGCGCTTAAAGAACCAAAGTACCCTCAAGATGACCACCACTGTCATTAACACAAGCTCGCAGTCTGCCATACTAAAGTTGCTTCCGCATTTCAGCGGAAACGGCAGCGCAGGCGAGAACTTTACGCCATTTCATATCATCTATACTGCGTGGCAAGGTTGAATTGTTGAAGTGGTAGAAGAGGCTGACATCTATTGGGATTTCTTTCAGCATACATGCTACATAAAAGAAAGCGAAACTTCATACATTCACCATTAACAACGAGCATATCCTGTTTCTTTCACATGGGGGAGGGGGGCAGGGGGAATACCTTCTTCCAGGCACGCCCTAATGCGTCTACTGTCACACAATAACTGACAGGACTGTCCTAGCTTCTAAGCAATAGGATGAAACAAACAGCTGTCGTTGTTTACAACGTTCACTATACGATAACGCGTAAACTGTTTACACTGGCTTCCTGCAACAAGCGTCATTGACATTCTCATTTACGCTGCTTTTTGGTTTGTAATGTCCATAGGTATTGTCCCATCTAAAATTTTTTAGTATTTATAACTAAGTACGCTTTCCTCAACATCTCTAAATCTGTGTATGAGCTGCAAATTCACGCCCTTCCCCACAAGTAAGTTCCGTGGAAACGGCATATCGAGAGCGCATTCCATGTTTTAAATACACTCCTGGAAATGGAAAAAAGAACACATTGACACCGGTGTGCCAGACCCACCATACTTGCTCCGGACACTGCGAGAGGGCTGTACAAGCAATGATCACACGCACGGCACAGCGGACACACCAGGAACCGCGGTGTTGGCCGTCGAATGGCGCTAGCTGCGCAGCATTTGTGCACCGCCGCCGTCAGTGTCAGCCAGTTTGCCGTGGCATACGGAGCTCCATCGCAGTCTTTAACACTGGTAGCATGCCGCGACAGCGTGGACGTGAACCGTATGTGCAGTTGACGGACTTTGAGCGAGGGCGTATAGTGGGCATGCGGGAGGCCGGGTGGACGTACCGCCGAATTGCTCAACACGTGGGGCGTGAGGTCTCCACAGTACATCGATGTTGTCGCCAGTGGTCGGCGGAAGGTGCACGTGCCCGTCGACCTGGGACCGGACCGCAGCGACGCACGGATGCACGCCAAGACCGTAGGATCCTACGCAGTGCCGTAGGGGACCGCACCGCCACTTCCCAGCAAATTAGGGACACTGTTGCTCCTGGGGTATCGGCGAGGACCATTCGCAACCGTCTCCATGAAGCTGGGCTACGGTCCCGCACACCGTTAGGCCGTCTTCCGCTCACGCCCCAACATCGTGCAGCCCGCCTCCAGTGGCGTCGCGACAGGCGTGAATGGAGGGACGAATGGAGACGTGTCGTCTTCAGCGATGAGAGTCGCTTCTGCCTTGGTGCCAATGATGGTCGTATGCGTGTTTGGCGCCGTGCAGGTGAGCGCCACAATCAGGACTGCATACGACCGAGGCACACAGGGGCAACACCCGGCATCATGGTGTGGGGAGCGATCTCCTACACTGGCCGTACACCACTGGTGATCGTCGAGGGGACACTGAATAGTGCACGGTACATCCAAACCGTCATCGAACCCATCGTTCTACCATTCCTAGACCGGCAAGGGAACTTGCTGTTCCAACAGGACAATGCACGTCCGCATGTATCCCGTGCCACCCAACGTGCTCTAGAAGGTGTAAGTCAACTACCCTGGCCAGCAAGATCTCCGGATCTGTCCCCCATTGAGCATGTTTGGGACTGGATGAAGCGTCGTCTCACGCGGTCTGCACGTCCAGCACGAACGCTGGTCCAACTGAGGCGCCAGGTGGAAATGGCATGGCAAGCCGTTCCACAGGACTACATCCAGCATCTCTACGATCGTCTCCATGGGAGAATAGCAGCCTGCATTGCTGCGAAAGGTGGATGTACACTGTACTAGTGCCGACATTGTGCATGCTCTGTTGCCTGTGTCTATGTGCCTGTGGTTCTGTCAGTGTGATCATGTGATGTATCTGACCCCAGGAATGTGTCAATAAAGTTTCCCCTTCCTGGGACAATGAATTCACGGTGTTCTTATTTCAATTTCCAGGAGTGTATATGCGGAGCAAGTGGTTGATGATTCACTGTGTGTAAGGTGAAAGATAAAATGGCTTTCGCTTACATGGAACGCACCCACCACCCAGTACGCCATCAGTCAACAACCCCAGAGATCCGTGCATAACGTTGTTTTCTAACCAGTGCACCTTACGCACCACTCGGACACAGCACAGTGCACTCTATCAAGGCACTAAACTACCAGGCTGCTACTGTTGACATTCGTTAGCCCCTTTCCCTGCCTCCGCTGGAGTTGCTGTTCCCACGTCGAGGAAAATACACCAACTGATCCACCAGTTTGTTGTGTCCACACAGTGACCAAATAGTGTGCTGACCTTTAGTGACGTCTACTTGACAGGACCACCACAGTTTCCCAACACACTGAGTCTCTCACTCTTGGCTCTGCCTAAAAAGGCTTGTTCCTCTCCGTCAGTCAGTGCATCCAGTTTGGCCTTGCTGAAGGTGCCATCTGCCTATCTGCCTTCTCGCAACACCAGCATGAAACCCCATTAAAATGACTCTCAGACCACTTGCAAACTATAATGCTGCTTGAACAGTACAATGACCAATTCCCCCCCCCCCCCCCCTTCCACGCCTACCCTGAAACACTTGTCTATCCTCCTGAAGATAGAAAGAGACAACACAACCCTAATACAACAAAGACTAACAGTGAGTTACTTCCATGCCTGCACACATGCAGTAGTAAAATCATAGCTCCGAAGCTGGTTTAATCTGCGAAATGTGCGCCCTCCATTTCTTATCTGTAGGCACATGCATAATTAACATGATGGCTGAGAACTAACCAAACAATCCCGTAAAGCTCCTTAAATGATCACAGTTGCTTTACCATCATCTCGGAATCCACTCAGCTCGTCTTACTGAAATTTCAACTATGTACTCCATCTTCTACTCGAAACATATTCGGGTGTCATCCTTTGTTGTAAGTCCGAACCCCTTCTTCAGGAACCACCAAGATATTCCTCTGGGCACTACGAAACCTCTCCCTTATGTCAGCCGGCCGCTGTGGCAGAGTGGTTCTAGGCGCTTCAGTCTGGAACCGCGCCGCTGCTACGGTCGCAGGTTCGAATCGTGCCTCGGGTTTAAGTAGTTCTAAGTCTAGGGGACTGATGACCTCAGATGTTAAGACCCATAGTGCTTAGAGCCATTTGAACCATCAATTATGTCGCAGCGGAATATCTTTCTGGGTAACAGAACCTTGATCAACCACAAGTTAGCCAACGGGGAGTTAGTTCTGAATGCAAAAATTAATAGCACTGGCGTGCTCTTATGCATCGTACGCATAGCAGTATTGAAGGCATATTTTAGCCACTGCAGGGTTTCACCCCTAGCATAAAAACTAACACTTCACAAGGATTAAAGATACCAAAAACTCTCTTCAGTCTATACATCGCATACTGTGTGGTAGCTAATCTAGTACGAAACATACAATTCAGTAGAGATACCTACAAAGAAGAATTGTAAACAACATAATTCAGAGCCAAAACCAATGGATATTGTTACAAATACTCAACACAGAATCAAAACATAATTAAAGAAAAATGAAAACAACCAGAGAACACAAACACCACAAAACATCACAAACAACCCAGATATTGGAGTATACAAAAACACACAAAATAGTAAAAGCCATGACATGACTAACAAAAAGAAATGGCGTACTTCAATGTACAGACACAGATCGATAAACATAATAGTAAAATAATGAAGAAATAAGGATTGCATTTGCTTACAGAACAAGAAACACACTCCAGACACAGTTGTAAATACCAGTAGACAACCCAGACAGATACGAAGGAAATGGTATATGGCTCTGAGCACTATGGGACTTAACTTCTGTGGTCATCAGTCCCCTAGAACTTAGAACTACTTACACCTAACTAATCTAAGGACATCACACACATCCATGCCCGAGGCAGGATTCGAACGTGCGACCGTAGTAGTCGCGCGGTTCCGGACTGAGCGCCTGAACCGCTAGACCACCGCGGCCGGCAAATGGTATATACCAGCTAGAATGGCAAGAATGCAAATCAGCGTATCCGTGAATGATAAGTAGAAATTTCTAAACTAACTACAAAGAACACTTTAGAAGCTGGAAATATGAAAACAGGTAGGATGACTGTTTTCGTACTTCCAGTCATCCTACCTTGCCGAACACCATATAAAACATAGACTGGAACCATCTAACGTGGAACTGGATATGAAAATTATTTGGGTGAATAATTACAACAGAAAGCTTTTATCAATACAGTAAACCTTTCCTACACAAGAAGCCTTCTCTGTGGACAGAAAAGTAATACATGACCAAATGAATATAACTAAAACTCAGTGATCATGCTAACCTTTGAAAAAATAACTAACAGAGATGTAAAACAGAACCAGACTAAATACTAAATTAATCTTCCCCCTTTTCCTCTCTCTTTCTCTCTCTCTCTCTCTCTCTCTCTCTCTCTTTCTCTCTCTCTCTCTCTCTCTCTCTCTCTCTCACACACACACACACACACACAAACACACACAGACGACTGATAAACACATAGCGACAGTTGGCAACACTACACGCTGCAAACATCCACAGCCAACACACATTCAAACGTTTTCATGTAAATATGTTGGACAGAACGCCGAAAATCGCCATCTGAAGTAAGCAGACAAAGTAGATACTACTTAAGAACGACACCTAATAGTATTTTAACATCACGAAACGTATGCTGCGAAAGTTATTTATCACCTAAAAACGAGATGTAACACGAAAAATGAGATTTGGTGACATACTTATAGCTACTATGCATCGCAGTTATCATATACATATAACTGTCATGTATTACAGACACTGAAAGTCTTTCACGGATAAAAGAAGCGAAACGTGGAATCCACAAAACAAACTGCCTTTTATTCAGCTTGCAAAGACCGAATTCATCTCCATGAATACAGAAGCAAAAGGAACGACGGAAAACATATAAAATGACGATAAACTGTACTTCTTTCCTGCCCACGACCTCGAAAACAGACCCCCAAAATCAACGTCGAACCTTTTGGAGGTTGCTAATAGAGCAGGTTTCACAAGCTCAGACAATAGTCGAAATATCTCCGCCCATACCATTCCATGCGAATTCTTCGAGGATATTGATGCAAGTTAAAAAAATAAAAAAAAATAAAAATAAAAATAAAAATTGTTTCTTCCCTCCCACCCATCCCCCACCCCGACCTTGCTAGATACAACCTCGTGATTTCTACTTTTTCTATTTTATTTTTAATTACACTCAAGGCCTCATCTTCATCCATGTATTTGTCCATATCCTTAAGCAACCCATGAGAAAACCCAAAACGTGATTCACTCCCTATAATTTAGCATAGTGTGGTTCGCTGTCTCGGTGCTTAAGTGCCGGACTACAAATCCTGTGTTCGATCCCTGGCCAATCCAAGGATATTTCTGCCTCATCACGTCTTTCATTTGCCGAGTTACAATGTGGTTCAGAGGCCACGTTAAACTCTAGGTGCCCCTATCACTGGCCGTGTAAGTCGGTTCAAAGTTCGGAGGGAGACAACGCATATAGTCTCCCACGTGGTCTTCAAAATAATCTTCGTATTGCTGAAGCTCGGTCGCTTCGACGGTCATAACAACCACCCAAACCCGTGATCTGTTTTGATCAGGATACACGTCGCTCTATTGTTTCTATAGTACAGTTAAAGCTACAAGAATCTTGTGCCATTCTGATTCGGAACAGTTTCTCTTCAGTGGCCAGTTCTTTATTGACAACGGTATATCACTGCGACCTGTCGTTGATGGAGAAAACGTCAGTTGTGTATTAAACTTCACACACGCCTAGTTCGTTTTAGGGTGTATGGCAGGTAACTGGAAGAACCTCCTATACAAGGTCGCCATGGATATGTATAAGTTCTCCTCACCAGTTGGAACTTACCAGGCACATTGAAAGACTAAAAGATATTAATTAACCGCATCTGACTATCTAGGTAATTGATAGATTGCTAATTTTAATGTCAAAACCTAAACGTAAATGCGTTTGATTTGACAAATTACTTGAGTGCATTGGTGCCACTCTCTTCGTTTACCGGGACGGACAAGATGTCAACAGCCATCTCACGTTTGTGAAATACTGCTAGTGCAGCACACCCCGATAATTCACCTTCTCGTCGAAAAGGTACTCAAAAATAGCCTTGCTAATGTTCTCTCGTAAGCACACACTGTAAAATCTGATGGCCTGGGAAGAAGGATTTGTTAGCCACGAATAAATGAAACAGAACTGCCACATACCTTCACATGTAATAAAGAGGTGCTCTGTCCTGTAATACATAGCAAGGGATTGTCAATAACAGTTGTGTTTGCCACCCCTATGGTCTAAGAAGAGAGCACACGGAAGTAGTATCGGGTGAACGTCTTCCCTTAGGTGCCTTGTCAGTCATGTGAAATATAATTCGCCTCAAACAAATCCAGTACTCGCTATGAAGAGAAACTTTACTCGCGTTAGCCATATCTACAACACCAGAAATCTATGCAAGCACTTGGTAGTTTAACGCAGTTACAACACAAAAATAAGACGCAAAGGAACTTTCACTTGCGTCATTCAATTTTGCTTTGCCACGTGGGTCTTTCAATAATGATTGTAAACTATACTCTTGCTCACTTGCACATAATAAACGGAATAAAGGGTAGGGATTCAATACATCCATCACGCGACAGGTCGGCCATCTGCGTGACTAAAGCTTCAATGCACAACCATCGGAAATCTCGCAAGCACTAAGCCAAACCCATCATACTGAGACAGCACAATAACTTGAGGACTTGGTTCTACTGTCCTTCTAATAATCTTCACAACTGGAAATGATACTTGTGCGCACATTCAAAGTCGCTTCTCACTCGTACACCTTATAATGTTGGGACACATAGAGGGGTAGTATCATCAGGTAAGAATGACTGTCAGCTGTGAGCATAGTCCAAGCTGATGCTATTTTTTATGTTAGCTTATGTGACTAATAGCTGAAGGAATTGATCCTCGCTGCATCATTAACAATAGCCCAGTCACTGAAAACTAATACTGTAATATTTCTAAGCCGGCCGGAGTGGCCTTGCGGGTCTAGGCGCTACAGTCAGGAACCGCGTGGCCGCTACGGTCGCAGGTTCGAATCCTGCCTCGGGCGTGGATGGGTGTGATGTCGTTAGTTTAGTTTGGTTTAAGTAGTTCTACGATCTAGGGGACTAATGACCACTGCAGTTAAGTCCCATAATGCTCAGAGCCATTTGTAATATTTCTAAGGAGGTGAAACGAACTGATACTCATAGGCCAGTCTATGAGAGATGACTCACCAAAGGGGCGATATTCTCATACATATCGTAAAAGACGACTTTTATTATGTGAGTATCAGAAAGGAGTGTTTCAGGAAATTCATCTGGAAATAATTAGCCTTGAAAAGAGGAGTGAAAACCCATCAGTTATGACAGCCTTATTGGTGTCAATAATGTGATGGATAAAAACACTAATTACATATTTGTGAAGAATTGAGCCCTTCTACAGTCTCACAGATAGAATCAAACCTTACATCCCTAACGAAGATTATATCCCTAAATAGGTGGTAGTTCTGGATATAACCGCAGATCGACAATCCTCATTGCCCAGAACTAAATCGGTAATAGATTTGCGGCTCATTGCCACTGTACATTTTGGTGATATCTCTTTAAATGTTGTATTTATAGTGGAACAGTATCCTACACGCATAATGGGACTCTTCTGCCGATAAAACGTTTCATAACGATCTTTCCCCATATATTGCTACAATAGGACTCCTGTTCATGTCACCGCGATCCCTACAAACCCATAACAGCCCCATCGTTGTATTTACGACGTTGTTGATAAGCTGAAAATACATATTGTAAGTAGGCTGTTTAGGTATTTATGTCGGTAACTCCACGTAGCGCTCTGTATGAAAATCACTGACTGTGCTGTGTGCAGTCTGTGGCTGGTTGGACTCATTGTAGGAATATTCGCTTGTGTAGTGTTGTGCAGCTAGGTGTGAAACAGCGCATAGCGTTGGGCAGTTGCAGGTCAGCCGCCAGCAGTGGCGGGTGTGGAGAGAGAGATGCCAGAGTTTTGAGAGGTTACTATAAGCGGACGATCTGGATGTGTGTCCGCCAGAAAAAGGAAATTTTGTAAAGATGGATGTCATGAACTGATATATGATGACTTTTGAACGTTATTAAGGGAAATACATTGTTTGTTCTCTATCAAAATCTTTCATTTGCTAACTATGCCGATCAATAGTTAGTGCCTTCAGTAGTTAGAATCTTTTATTTAGCTGGCAGTATTGGCGCTCGCTGTGTTGCAGTAGTTCGAGTAAAGAAGATTTTTGTGAGGTAGGTGATTCATGAAAGGTATAGGTTATTGTTAGTCAGGGCCATTCTTTTGTAGGGATTTTTTGAAAGTCAGATTGCGTTGCGCTAAAAATATTGTGTGTCAGTTTAAGCAGTCATTTACAATTGTTCTAAGGGGACGTTTCAACTGAAAAGTAATACTGCAATGTAATATTTATAAGGACGTGAAACGAACTGATACTGATAAGTTAGTCTATGAGAGATGAATGACTGAAAGCGGCGGTAGTGTCATACATGTTGTGCAAGACGATCTTTATTATCTGAGTATCAAAAAGGAGTGTTTTGGGAAATTCATGTGGCAAGAATTAGCTTGAAAAGAGGACTGAAAACCCAGTCGTTATGACAGCCTTATTGGTGTCAATAATGTGATGGTCAAAAACACTAATTAAATATTTGTGAAGAATTGTGCCCTTCTACAGTCTCACAGAATCAAACCCAACACCCCTAACGAGGAGCATATTCCTAAATAGATGGTAGTTCTGGATATAACCACTAATCGACAATCCTTGTTGCCCAGAAATAAATCGGTAATAGATTTGCGGCTCATTGCCACTGTATATTTTGGTGATGTCTCTTTAAATGTATTTATAGTGGAACAGTATCCTACACGCATACTGGGACTCTTCTGCCGATAAAACGTTTCATAACGATATTTCCCCATATACTGCAGCAATAGCACTCCTCTTCATGTCACCGCGATTTCTATAAATCCATAACAGCCCCATCGTCGTAATTACAACGTTGCTGACAAACTGAAAATACATATTATTCTTTGTGTTGTAGACTGTATCAAACTCCAAAAGGCAGTTATAGCTGAGTCCTGAAGCCACTATACTGAAAACTAAATGCAGTCGATGTTCATGGCGCAGCAGGAGACGCCCTTGAAAGAACTTTCTGCCTCGTCGACTGTGGGCCTATTGCAGCAGCCACCCCAGGCCAATATACCACTGATTGGTCTCTCCAGCTGCATCGGAAATACAATACCGTTCGGCACCTTTTGTAATAAGCAAACCTTCCCTACAGCTGGACTTACTCGATGATCAGAAAGACGTCCTTATTTCACAGACATTTATCACGTGCAGTTAAATATGACGTAAAATACGTACCCTTTGTATTGTAACAATTTGGAAATACCAATTGTGCAACTCCTGACCGGCTAAAGTACTGAGAAGGCACACCAGACATCTGCTCCGAAAAGAATTCTCATCTAAGAAGAAGTTGAGTCCACTTAAAATCAGTTCAAGCAAAGTAATATGTAAACGAATCAGTACTGTTAGAATTCATTACTGTTAGTTACACTCGTCCCACCAGCAATTTTTGTAAATAACACGGAAAATTATATAATAAAAAATCCAATCAAAAGCCAGATAATAGTTCACTGTTCGCAGGTTTCACTGTTTAGTCAGTTAATTGAATGGTACATTGATCACTTGACGATTCTTTTATCGATATGATGTGGAATTTATCAATTTACAAGATGTCAGTAGATGAATGGTGCCAACCATAATGAAGACAGTAGTTTAGGACTACTCGTCCAACTACACTTAACAACTACACACATAAAAAAAAAAATGTTTTGCATCACCTCAGTTCCGAGAGATCCGGAACCTGTACAGAAATTTGGAATATTCTTCATTTCCACCCTTTCTATTGTTCATGAAATGGCCGTGCGGTTCTAGGCGCTACAGTCTGGAACCGCGAGACCGCTACGGTCGCAGGTTCGAATCCTACCTAGGGCATGGATGTGTGTGATGTCCTTAGGTTAGTTAGGTTTAAGTAGTTCTAAGTTCTAGGGGACTGATGACCTCAGAAGTTAAGTCCCATAGTGCTCAGAGCCATTTGAACCATATTTTAGCTCATGAAAACTGCAAATTGCATGTTGTACCACCATACAGCGAGATCTTCAGAGGTGGTGGTCCAGATTGCTGTACAATCTGGTACCTCTAATATCCAGTAGCACGTCCTCTTGCATTGATACACGCCTGTATTCGTCGTGGCATACTATCCACAAGTTCATCAATGCACTGTTTGTACAGATTGTCCCACTCATCAATGGCGATTCGGCCTAGATCCTTCAGAGTGGTTGGTGGGTGACATCGTCCATACACAGCCCTTTTCAATCTAAGCCTTGCATGTTCGATAGGGATCATGTCTGGAAAACATGCTAGCCGCTCTAGTCGAGAGACGTCGTTATCCTGAAGGAAGTCATTAACAAGATGTGCACGATGGGGACGCAAATTGTAGTCCATGAAGAAGAATGCCTAGCCAATATGCTGCCGATATGGTAGCACTACCGGTCGGAGGATGGCATTCACGTATCGTTACGGCGCCTTCCATGACCACCAGCGGCATACGTTGGCCCCACATAATGCCACCCCAAAACATCATGGAACCTCCATCGGCCGGGCGGGATTAGCCGAGCGGTCTTGGGCGCTGCAGTCATGGACTGTGAGGCTGGTCCCGGCGGAGGTTCGAGTCCTCCCTCGGGCATGGGTGTGTCTGTTTGTCCTTAGGATAATTTAGGTTAAGTAGTGTGTAAGCTTAGGGACTGATGACCTTAGCAGTTAAGTCCCATAACATTTCACACACATTTGAACATTTTTTTTTTAGAACCTCCACCTTGCTGCACTCGCTGGACAGTGTGTCTAAGGCGTTCATCCCGACCAGATGGCCTCCTAACACGTCTCCGTGGATTGTCTGGTTGAAAACATATGCGACACTCATCGGTGAAGAGAACGTGATGCCAATCCTGAGCGGTCCATTCAGCACATTGTTGGCCCCATTTGTACCGCGCTGCATAGTGACCTGGTTGCAAAGATGGACCTCGATATGGATGTCGAGAGAGAAGGTGCGGATCATGCAGCTTATTGCGCACAGTTTAGTCGTAAGACGACGTCCTGCGGCTGCACGAAAAGCATTATTCAACATGGTGGCTTTGCTGTCAGGGTTCCTCCGAGCCATAATCCGTAGGTAGGGGTCATCCACTGGGGCCTGAACGAGACATGTCATCGACAGTTCCTGCGTCTCTGTGTCTCCTCCAAGACCGAACAACATCGCTCTGGTTCACTCCGAGACGCCTGGACACTTCCCTTGTTGAAAGCCGTTTCTGGCACAAAGTAACAATGCGGACGCGATCAAACCGCGGTATTGACCATATAGGCATGGCTGAACTACAGACAACACAAGCCGTGTACCTCCTTCCTGGTGGAATGACTGGAACTGATCGAATCTCGGACCCCTTCCGTCTAATAGGAGCTGCTCATGCATGGTTATTTACATCTTTGGGCGTGTTTAAAGACATCTCTGAACAGTCAAAGTGACTGTGACTTCGATATAGTGTCTACAGTCAACGTCCAATCTCAGGAGTTCTGGGACGCAGGGTGATGCAAAACTTTTTTTTATGTGGTATTTTTTAAAAGGCTACAAGTTTTCAAATAAAACGTTGTCCATGGAATCGAACGAGTTGTCCAGGGGATATTATATTTGGTTATATTTAAAACATGATTCGCTACCTGACATTTATGTATTGCTGGGAAAATGATGCTGCTTATTGAACTCTTTTCTGAGCCATCGACAACTTTAATAGTGGCTAATAAAAAGTCAGAAATTGGTTTAGGTAGAACAGTGGTAAACACTTTTCATAAAAAGAACAAAGGGATTCTTTTCGAAGAACAACAAAATGGTTAGTGTTGCTGTAAGTATGAGCCTCAGTTCTCTTTACCGAGAAGGGTTTCTAAAATATCGGAAAACAAATCTTTACTTCTTGTATAGGACTTGGGTGGAGTGGGGTTTTCGGTGAGGGTTGTGCAGATGTGGGGCTCAGTTTCACAATTAATTTATTACACATACAATAGTTGTTTGATAACAGAACAATAATACGATAACAGTTAAACAGAACATACTTCCATGCTTCAATAGCCGGCCGCGGTGGTCTAGCGGTTCTAGGCGCTCAGTCCGGAACCGCGCGACTGCTACGGTCGCAGGTTCGAATCCTGCCTCGGGCATGGATGTGTGTGATGTCCTTTGGTTAGTTAGGTTTAAGTAGTTCTCAGTTATAGGGGACTGATGACCACAGATGTTAAGTCCCATAGTGCTCAGAGCCATTTGAACCATTTGAACCATGGTTCAATAATTCCTTAATCGGGGTATAAATAACAAAATAAAACTAAAATATCTTCCATTCAATGAACTGTATTAAGCTCAAGCTTTTGCCCATGGATACAAGGCCGGGAACTGACTATAACCTCTACAGTATGTGGTCCTCAGCCGTAGGCAGTATAACAGAGTGTAAGGTGTAGCCAGAATTAACACGTGCTACGTATAATACAGAAGTCGCGGCAGTGGTGTCCAATTAAAAGACTGGCTCCAGGCCATTGGGCCACATGAAATTATTATTATTATTGTTATTATTATAAAAATTCCTCTAATGAAATTAAGATTAGGGCACTACAACAACACTGAAAACATCTACATAAGACGTAACTACATACTTGTCTACTACTAGTACTGCCACAACTAAATATCTACTACAACAGGCTAACATCAACCCTCTACGAAACTGCCTAAGCTCTTATCTCAGTACCGCCTTACAGAATTACACGTACAAATTGATCACTCACACAATACAAAAAGCAGGGTGATTTCCTTGTCACAAACTGTGTTAACAAATTATTTAAACTGTATTTTACAGGTTGGTATGCTAGCCAGGGGTGCATCTTTGCAGCACATATACAGAGTCTTATGAATTTCAAATATGTATTTATTGACTAAATATACTAGTATTTCAATGGAACAATGCCCATTAACAGTACCACAAAAGAAGTAGTCTAAATTAAAATGTCATTCGTCTTTCCTGCAAGAGTCTCGACCAAATAGTTTACAAGATATCGTAGTTTGAGCATTATTAACACCGACTGTTGTTTTTTCCATGTTCGAGCATAAATCAATATGAATTTCACATTGGTATTTATGTACAATCCGACGCAGATGTCAATACGTCTCCGGAGATGTCGTGCTGTTAAATGGGACATTGCCTAGACCAAACGAAAGGCAAACAAGTGTGAATACCAGTGCAGTACCTCTGTGGAGTCTGACGCTTAAAGAACCAAAGTACCCTCAAGATGACCACCACTGTCATTAACACAAGCTCGCAGTCTGCCATACTAAAGTTGCTTCCGCATTTCAGCGGAAACGGCAGCGCAGGCGAGAACTTTACGCCATTTCATATCATCTATACTGCGTGGCAAGGTTGAATTGTTGAAGTGGTAGAAGAGGCTGACATCTATTGGGATTTCTTTCAGCATACATGCTACATAAAAGAAAGCGAAACTTCATACATTCACCATTAACAACGAGCATATCCTGTTTCTTTCACATGGGGGAGGGGGGCAGGGGGAATACCTTCTTCCAGGCACGCCCTAATGCGTCTACTGTCACACAATAACTGACAGGACTGTCCTAGCTTCTAAGCAATAGGATGAAACAAACAGCTGTCGTTGTTTACAACGTTCACTATACGATAACGCGTAAACTGTTTACACTGGCTTCCTGCAACAAGCGTCATTGACATTCTCATTTACGCTGCTTTTTGGTTTGTAATGTCCATAGGTATTGTCCCATCTAAAATTTTTTAGTATTTATAACTAACTACGCTTTCCTCAACATCTCTAAATCTGTGTATGAGCTGCAAATTCACGCCCTTCCCCACAAGTAAGTTCCGTGGAAACGGCATATCGAGAGCGCATTCCATGTTTTAAATACACTCCTGGAAATGGAAAAAAGAACACATTGACACCGGTGTGCCAGACCCACCATACTTGCTCCGGACACTGCGAGAGGGCTGTACAAGCAATGATCACACGCACGGCACAGCGGACACACCAGGAACCGCGGTGTTGGCCGTCGAATGGCGCTAGCTGCGCAGCATTTGTGCACCGCCGCCGTCAGTGTCAGCCAGTTTGCCGTGGCATACGGAGCTCCATCGCAGTCTTTAACACTGGTAGCATGCCGCGACAGCGTGGACGTGAACCGTATGTGCAGTTGACGGACTTTGAGCGAGGGCGTATAGTGGGCATGCGGGAGGCCGGGTGGACGTACCGCCGAATTGCTCAACACGTGGGGCGTGAGGTCTCCACAGTACATCGATGTTGTCGCCAGTGGTCGGCGGAAGGTGCACGTGCCCGTCGACCTGGGACCGGACCGCAGCGACGCACGGATGCACGCCAAGACCGTAGGATCCTACGCAGTGCCGTAGGGGACCGCACCGCCACTTCCCAGCAAATTAGGGACACTGTTGCTCCTGGGGTATCGGCGAGGACCATTCGCAACCGTCTCCATGAAGCTGGGCTACGGTCCCGCACACCGTTAGGCCGTCTTCCGCTCACGCCCCAACATCGTGCAGCCCGCCTCCAGTGGCGTCGCGACAGGCGTGAATGGAGGGACGAATGGAGACGTGTCGTCTTCAGCGATGAGAGTCGCTTCTGCCTTGGTGCCAATGATGGTCGTATGCGTGTTTGGCGCCGTGCAGGTGAGCGCCACAATCAGGACTGCATACGACCGAGGCACACAGGGGCAACACCCGGCATCATGGTATGGGGAGCGATCTCCTACACTGGCCGTACACCACTGGTGATCGTCGAGGGGACACTGAATAGTGCACGGTACATCCAAACCGTCATCGAACCCATCGTTCTACCATTCCTAGACCGGCAAGGGAACTTGCTGTTCCAACAGGACAATGCACGTCCGCATGTATCCCGTGCCACCCAACGTGCTCTAGAAGGTGTAAGTCAACTACCCTGGCCAGCAAGATCTCCGGATCTGTCCCCCATTGAGCATGTTTGGGACTGGATGAAGCGTCGTCTCACGCGGTCTGCACGTCCAGCACGAACGCTGGTCCAACTGAGGCGCCAGGTGGAAATGGCATGGCAAGCCGTTCCACAGGACTACATCCAGCATCTCTACGATCGTCTCCATGGGAGAATAGCAGCCTGCATTGCTGCGAAAGGTGGATGTACACTGTACTAGTGCCGACATTGTGCATGCTCTGTTGCCTGTGTCTATGTGCCTGTGGTTCTGTCAGTGTGATCATGTGATGTATCTGACCCCAGGAATGTGTCAATAAAGTTTCCCCTTCCTGGGACAATGAATTCACGGTGTTCTTATTTCAATTTCCAGGAGTGTATATGCGGAGCAAGTGGTTGATGATTCACTGTGTGTAAGGTGAAAGATAAAATGGCTTTCGCTTACATGGAACGCACCCACCACCCAGTACGCCATCAGTCAACAACCCCAGAGATCCGTGCATAACGTTGTTTTCTAACCAGTGCACCTTACGCACCACTCGGACACAGCACAGTGCACTCTATCAAGGCACTAAACTACCAGGCTACTACTGTTGACATTCGTTAGCCCCTTTCCCTGCCTCCGCTGGAATTGCTGTTCCCACGTCGAGGAAAATACACCAACTGATCCACCAGTTTGTTGTGTCCACACAGTGACCAAATAGTGTGCTGACCTTTAGTGACGTCTACTTGACAGGACCACCACAGTTTCCCAACACACTGAGTCTCTCACTCTTGGCTCTGCCTAAAAAGGCTTGTTCCTCTCCGTCAGTCAGTGCATCCAGTTTGGCCTTGCTGAAGGTGCCATCTGCCTATCTGCCTTCTCGCAACACCAGCATGAAACCCCATTAAAATGACTCTCAGACCACTTGCAAACTATAATGCTGCTTGAACAGTACAATGACCAATTACCCCCCCCCCCTTCCACGCCTACCCTGAAACACTTGTCTATCCTCCTGAAGATAGAAAGAGACAACACAACCCTAATACAACAAAGACTAACAGTGAGTTACTTCCATGCCTGCACACATGCAGTAGTAAAATCATAGCTCCGAAGCTGGTTTAATCTGCGAAATGTGCGCCCTCCATTTCTTATCTGTAGGCACATGCATAATTAACATGATGGCTGAGAACTAACCAAACAATCCCGTAAAGCTCCTTAAATGATCACAGTTGCTTTACCATCATCTCGGAATCCACTCAGCTCGTCTTACTGAAATTTCAACTATGTACTCCATCTTCTACTCGAAACATATTCGGGTGTCATCCTTTGTTGTAAGTCCGAACCCCTTCTTCAGGAACCACCAAGATATTCCTCTGGGCACTACGAAACCTCTCCCTTATGTCAGCCGGCCGCTGTGGCAGAGTGGTTCTAGGCGCTTCAGTCTGGAACCGCGCCGCTGCTACGGTCGCAGGTTCGAATCGTGCCTCGGGTTTAAGTAGTTCTAAGTCTAGGGGACTGATGACCTCAGATGTTAAGACCCATAGTGCTTAGAGCCATTTGAACCATCAATTATGTCGCAGCGGAATATCTTTCTGGGTAACAGAACCTTGATCAACCACAAGTTAGCCAACGGGGAGTTAGTTCTGAATGCAAAAATTAATAGCACTGGCGTGCTCTTATGCATCGTACGCATAGCAGTATTGAAGGCATATTTTAGCCACTGCAGGGTTTCACCCCTAGCATAAAAACTAACACTTCACAAGGATTAAAGATACCAAAAACTCTCTTCAGTCTATACATCGCATACTGTGTGGTAGCTAATCTAGTACGAAACATACAATTCAGTAGAGATACCTACAAAGAAGAATTGTAAACAACATAATTCAGAGCCAAAACCAATGGATATTGTTACAAATACTCAACACAGAATCAAAACATAATTAAAGAAAAATGAAAACAACCAGAGAACACAAACACCACAAAACATCACAAACAACCCAGATATTGGAGTATACAAAAACACACAAAATAGTAAAAGCCATGACATGACTAACAAAAAGAAATGGCGTACTTCAATGTACAGACACAGATCGATAAACATAATAGTAAAATAATGAAGAAATAAGGATTGCATTTGCTTACAGAACAAGAAACACACTCCAGACACAGTTGTAAATACCAGTAGACAACCCAGACAGATACGAAGGAAATGGTATATGGCTCTGAGCACTATGGGACTTAACTTCTGTGGTCATCAGTCCCCTAGAACTTAGAACTACTTACACCTAACTAATCTAAGGACATCACACACATCCATGCCCGAGGCAGGATTCGAACGTGCGACCGTAGTAGTCGCGCGGTTCCGGACTGAGCGCCTGAACCGCTAGACCACCGCGGCCGGCAAATGGTATATACCAGCTAGAATGGCAAGAATGCAAATCAGCGTATCCGTGAATGATAAGTAGAAATTTCTAAACTAACTACAAAGAACACTTTAGAAGCTGGAAATATGAAAACAGGTAGGATGACTGTTTTCGTACTTCCAGTCATCCTACCTTGCCGAACACCATATAAAACATAGACTGGAACCATCTAACGTGGAACTGGATATGAAAATTATTTGGGTGAATAATTACAACAGAAAGCTTTTATCAATACAGTAAACCTTTCCTACACAAGAAGCCTTCTCTGTGGACAGAAAAGTAATACATGACCAAATGAATATAACTAAAACTCAGTGATCATGCTAACCTTTGAAAAAATAACTAACAGAGATGTAAAACAGAACCAGACTAAATACTAAATTAATCTTCCCCCTTTTCCTCTCTCTTTCTCTCTCTCTCTCTCTCTCTCTCTCTCTTTCTCTCTCTCTCTCTCTCTCTCTCTCTCTCTCACACACACACACACACAAACACACACAGACGACTGATAAACACATAGCGACAGTTGGCAACACTACACGCTGCAAACATCCACAGCCAACACACATTCAAACGTTTTCATGTAAATATGTTGGACAGAACGCCAAAAATCGCCATCTGAAGTAAGCAGACGAAGTAGATACTACTTAAGAACGACACCTAATAGTATTTTAACATCACGAAACGTATGCTGCGAAAGTTATTTATCACCTAAAAACGAGATGTAACACGAAAAATGAGATTTGGTGACATATTTATAGCTACTATGCATCGCAGTTATCATATACATATAACTGTCATGTATTACAGACACTGAAAGTCTTTCACGGATAAAAGAAGCGAAACGTGGAATCCACAAAACAAACTGCCTTTTATTCAGCTTGCAAAGACCGAATTCATCTCCATGAATACAGAAGCAAAAGGAACGACGGAAAACATATAAAATGACGATAAACTGTACTTCTTTCCTGCCCACGACCTCGAAAACAGACCCCCAAAATCAACGTCGAACCTTTTGGAGGTTGCTAATAGAGCAGGTTTCACAAGCTCAGACAATAGTCGAAATATCTCCGCCCACACCATTCCATGCGAATTTTTCGAGGATATTGATGCAAGTTAAAAAAATAAAAAAAAATAAAAATAAAAATAAAAAATTGTGACTTCCCTCCCACCCATCCCCCACCCCGACCTTGCCAGATACGACCTCGTGATTTCTACTTTTTCTATTTTATTTTTAATTACACTCAAGGCCTCATCTTCATCCATGTATTTGTCCATATCCTTAAGCAACCCATGAGAAAACCCAAAACGTGATTCACTCCCTATAATTTAGCATAGTGTGGTTCGCTGTCTCGGTGCTTAAGTGCCGGACTACAAATCCTGTGTTCGATCCCTGGCCAATCCAAGGATATTTCTGCCTCATCACGTCTTTCATTTGCCGAGTTACAACGTGGTTCAGAGGCCACGTTAAACTCTAGGTGCCCCTATCACTGGCCGTGTAAGTCGGTTCAAAGTTCGGAGGGAGACAACGCATATAGTCTCCCACGTGGTCTTCAAAATAATCTTCGTATTGCTGAAGCTCGGTCGCTTCGACGGTCATAACAACCACCCAAACCCGTGATCTGTTTTGATCAGGATACACGTCGCTCTATTGTTTCTATAGTACAGTTAAAGCTACAAGAATCTTGTGCCATTCTGATTCGGAACAGTTTCTCTTCAGTGGCCAGTCCTTATTGACAACGGTATATCACTGCGACCTGTCGTTGATGGAGAAAACGTCAGTTGTGTATTAAACTTCACACACGCCTAGTTCGTTTTAGGGTGTATGGCAGGTAACTGGAAGAACCTCCTATACAAGGTCGCCATGGATATGTATAAGTTCTCCTCACCAGTTGGAACTTACCAGGCACATTGAAAGACTAAAAGATATTAATTAACCGCATCTGACTATCTAGGTAATTGATAGATTGCTAATTTTAATGTCAAAACCTAAACGTAAATGCGTTTGATTTGACAAATTACTTGAGTGCATTGGTGCCACTCTCTTCGTTTACCGGGACGGACAAGATGTCAACAGCCATCTCACGTTTGTGAAATACTGCTAGTGCAGCACACCACGATAATTCACCTTCTCGTCGAAAAGGTACTCAAAAATAGCCTTGCTAATGTTCTCTCGTAAGCACACACTGTAAAATCTGATGGCCTGGGAAGAAGGATTTGTTAGTCACGAATAAATGAAACAGAACTGCCACATACCTTCACATGTAATAAAGAGGTGCTCTGTCCTGTAATACATAGCAAGGGATTGTCAATAACAGTTGTGTTTGCCACCCCTATGGTCTAAGAAGAGAGCACACGGAAGTAGTATCGGGTGAACGTCTTCCCTTAGGTACCTTGTCAGTCATGTGAAATATAATTCGCCTCACAAATCCAGTACTCGCTATGAAGAGAAACTTTACTCGCGTTAGCCATATCTACAACACCAGAAATCTATGCAAGCACTTGGTAGTTTAACGCAGTTACAACACAAAAATAAGACGCAAAGGAACTTTCACTTGCGTCATTCAATTTTGCTTTGCCACGTGGGTCTTTCAATAATGATTGTAAACTATACTCTTGCTCACTTGCACATAATAAACGGAATAAAGGGTAGGGATTCAATACATCCTTCACGCGACAGGTCGGCCATCTGCGTGACTAAAGCTTCAATGCACAACCATCGGAAATCTCGCAAGCACTAAGCCAAACCCATCATACTGAGACAGCACAATAACTTGAGGACTTGGTTCTACTGTCCTTCTAATAATCTTCACAACTGGAAATGATACTTGTGCGCACATTCAAAGTCGCTTCTCACTCGTACACCTTATAATGTTTCTGGAATAATCTGTTGCTACTCATGCTACTTCGGACACTCGGAGTAGGTCCTGGAAAGCAATAATAGTCCGAAAGTACAATGTTAAACCGTAAGTACACATTTCTGCAAAACGTTTACTACGTTATCTGCCTCTCAGGCTGCCCATTAGCGACTTCCACATCGAATTGCCCAAACATCTTCGCTGGTGCTCCCTACACGAACATACGCTTCCACATTCATGAGTCACAGTAGATTTACCTGCTGTTGAAAACGAATGAAAACAAATGATCTGAAGCAGCGGAATCAGACCCATTCGGTATTATCTACAATTAAAATCTTTGGATCGTGTAACATTGATAATTTTCGCCTCGCAAACATTAGTACACGCTCAATAGTAAACGCCTGATTGTGACGTTATCAAACAATTGTAACGTAAAAGAAATGAACCGTCGCACAGCAGCAACAGAATCTATTATTCTTTATCTTTCCCGCTCCTGCGGGGCGGTTGTAAATCTCCATGTACACGTATCGATTAATGATATAAAAAGAATTATGTTGTTTCAAGACGAATGAGACCTTAAGCGCTTCACCTTTTACTGTTTCTATTCCATGAAAGGCGGACGCGGACTTGCTGCGTTCTGCAATCTGTAATTTATAATTTGTGCAGACTAGTCTGTAAATGTGCTAATTGTCTTATCAACCAGGAAACATATACTTTATTTAATCAATTATGAGCAGGCAACATCAAGAGGATATTAATCTCAAGTACTGCCTATGATGGGCAAAGATTTTGTTAATACGCACCAGCTACTGTAACTACTATAAAAAGGTAGATAGCAATAAAACATGTGTTACATATGAAGTGTGCTTATTTAGACAAATTATCCTTAAGTATCTCCATCTCCTCATTACTTGAATGTTAATCATTTTGTATCAGTTTATCTCCAGAAATTACGATCACGCTGATGGACCGAACGCAGCATTGAGGCAGGAGGAACATTATCGTTTCCCTATCATTTCTGAAACAATCCTTTTCAGTTGTGTAGTGCTGATTTGTTTTAAATTCAGCAAATATTTTGGTCCCTTAGTGTCGATCCGGCTATTAATGCATAGCGGTCATGAAAACGCGCGGAATTGATAATGTTGCTTCCTACCAATCTCAAATAAATTAATCTGCTGTTCCATGTCCAAGGAATGTCATGTATTTAATGACTTGTTACTATAAAACCACAATCGCAACCAAAATATACAGCACTTAACCTGAAAGGTTACAATCTTCTGGGAATATTTCATATTTCTGTCTAAAATCTCGATTTACGACCTATGCTGCCGTTAATCCAAAATATATTGACAATAACACTTTAGTGTTGCAAAGGGTTCCCAATGGAATCAGACATAAAAAACCTCGATCTGTTGCGTAGCACTCCACTAATGGGATTCCCCTTCGTGATAGCCGTTCTTTGCTCTTTTTAACTCATGGAAATGTCTACCCAAGCGAAAGACCTAGAACAATCGAGATGTTTTCTGTGTTTACGCGCAAATGCCACGCCCATATAACTTTCGGCTACTTCGCTCCGCCTCTCCGCTCTAAGCAACTCACCGCCTTCAACATGTAACGTTCAGTCGTCCGCCTGCCTGTGTTATTTCAAGTGCTCCCTCTTCATTTAATTGGAGTACAAAGTAAATAGTTTATTTCACGTCGCCTAATAGTGGTGTCAAATTCTTCTCTATAAATTTAAGTTAAGCCCTTAGTTATTTCTGTTTTTGCAGCACGTAAATAAACAGAAAAATAGACATAGATACATTAATACATACTATGCAGGGTAGTTGCTATGTTACACAGGCAAGTAGGATAGGCGTATAATTGTGTGAGGTATCTTACTTGTGTCGGTATGTGTGCTAGAGACGATGTGTTCACTGTTTTATAGCGGAACATCGAAATTCAGAAACAGAATTTATCCGTAGTATAAGTATGCGACACACCTCCGTTTTTACCTTTTGGGCAGAACGTATTTATGAAGTGCTCTGTTCACATTTTGTCCATTAGATTTTCGGTGTTTCGCAGGATCCGCAAGAATATATTTCAGAGGGGGTACCTACGGCTCTCGAGCTTAAAGTGTCAATCAGACATACGAATCACCATAAACAAGCACATCCTGCTTCAGACGCTGCGGAGAGAGTTCGAATTTCACCCAAAACGTTGGTGTAAAATCTGGTGTTCAGGTACTTTGTATCATTCCCTTTCTCTCCCTTCCCAGGGAGATACAGGGGGACAGAATTCCTTCCTCCGGGGTGATTCAATTCGCCTATCCTACAGTCGAACTCAACAGAAAAAAACCTCAGATGCAGCACTGCACAAAGGAATGGTTCTATTGTTTGGTGTAGTGATGTTTCCCACTACGTCGAAACGATTCTTGTGAAACTGGAATATACAGCAGGCACGGCAGTTTAATCCATCTCGATGCATTGCACAACATTGTACAAAACAGAGTAAAATTTGTTACCACAAGTGCAGAAAATATCACTCCACTAACGCCAACCCGTCACTAGCACCCTCCCTTCCAATTAACAGAGAAAAAATGTTGAGGAAATATACGCGAACGTTTCATTCTGAGACAAACTCGTAATCTTTTGTTCAGAATTCTCTCATTATGGTCACGAAGCATTGTTCCTCTTATTCCAAGAATTATGACATCAGACAATGAGTACCAAATGTTTCCAGAAGTTTTAACAAAGCATTTCCCGTTCCAAGGAATTTACGTCACCCAGATTCCTCGAAGTCGATCCATCACTGCGAAATAAAGCGTCCGTGATAATTCAAAGAAAATGTAAAAACAATAAAAGGAATCGACTCCAATTTTTAAATGAATGTGAGAGAACACGAGCTATTAAAAGTATAATTTTCTTTTAATTTCTGTTTCCTTAATTAGTACAGTTTTCTCAGTGGCAATAAAAGTGCCTTGTTCTTTTGCCTCCAAGAGACTACCGTTCAGTTAGCTACTACCGAAAGATCATATTCACCGTAAAACTATGAACTGTATTTATCTGACACTGTCAGAAGGCGAGCGATGTAGAAAAGATTAAAAAACAGAATTCTATTGCGCAGACCGCAGCTGATACATATTCTGACTGTTAGTTTCAACAAAGTTGTATTGACATCTTCAGATCAGCGGATAATGATATTATCGAGCTTTTATGTGTGGCACATGGCCATCTAGACATTGAAAACGTTGAGGTACACTCACAGAGAAGAAGCTCTCACGCAACACTAGGTACACTGAAATAGAAACCATCAACGAGCATTTCCGGAAAGTAGTGTAAAGTTTAAGTTGTTGTTTCAGAAACTTTGCACTGTTCTATTTGTTTACACATAGTTGTGTATAGGCCAAATTTGTGGAACCATATTTTCGTGTTTATCAGTTATTTAACTGACTTATTGTAAATAAACTATTACGTTTATCATGAGTGAAAAGTGCTTAGCGCCGGCCGCTGGTGGCCGAGCGGTTCTGGCGCTACAGTCCGGAACCGCGCGACCGCTACGGTCGCAGGTTCGAATCATGCCTCGGGCATGGATGTGTGTGTTGTCCTTAGGTTAGTTAGGTTTAAGTAGTTCTAAGTTCTAGGGGACTTATGACCTCAGCAGTTCAGTCCCATAGTGCTCAGAGCCATTTGAGCCAAAAGTGCTTAGCCGGCTGTAGAATTCTTAGGTCGTGGCTATGGTGTGATGGATGCTGTAGTTTCTCCATGTGGGTGACTGTAGTGGCATGAGAATATGGGAAGTAAATGAGACTCATCAGTGGTTTTGTAGGATTTGTAGTAGAGATAGGAAGATACTAGAACAGGAGGGGAAAATTGCCGCCCTTCAGACTGAGTTAGACAAGGCCAGGGGAGATCTTGACAGGTTAAGGAGGGAGAAGGGTAAAGAGAGGTGGGAAGTGGCAACAGGCAACAGGAGAAACAGGCCTAGAAGTTTATATGACAGCTTCGTGGTGAATGTGGAAAATGGATTTGACCTGTTGCTTCAGTTAGAAACTGCTGAGCCTCAAGCAGTTCCAGGTGTAGACAGGGCACAACAAACTTTCAGCAGCAAATTGAAAAGTAAGAAAGTGGGGAAATCAGTAAAGAGAAAGAAAGTATTGTTGTTAGGTAGTTCTCATGGAAGAGGTGTTGGCCAACTTTTGTAGGATGAACTAGGATCAGAATACCAGGTCACCAATTCTTTTTAAACCTAGTGCTGGTCTGGAGCAGATGACAGAGGATTTAGGATCACCTTGCAAAGATTTCACTAAGGGAGACACCGTGGTTATAGTGGGTGGGGCAGGTAACAGTATTGACAGAGATCCTGGGTACAGTATAGAATGTGACCTGCCAATGATTGCATCAGCATCGAAGCATACTAGTGCTGAGTTCTTGGGCACCATGACCGACCTCATTTGAACTCTTCTGTCAAGAGAGTTAATTTGGAGTTGCAACGGTTGCTTATGTCGGGTGCAGAGTCACACATTGGTGTGGTTCCTGTTCATTCTCTCAATAGGTGAGATTATACTAGGTATGGCCTTCACCTCAACAGGAAGGGGAAGAGTAAACTGGCTGGGAAAATAGCAGGAAAGTTAAAGGGGGGAGGCACTGTCATGAGTGCTAAAATACCAGTGGTTGTAGGGTTCAGAAAAGGCCCTTTTTAGGGTAGTGTGACAGAAAGAAACCAAATTTAAGAGAGGCTAGGACTGAGACAAACCTTCAGTTTGAAAAAGAATCCAAAAAACATAATTCTAGCTTATTACATCAGCATAAACAGCCATTGATTAAGAATTTTCAACAGTCATCAGATATTTTAACTCTACCCAATTTTAACTCAGTCAATGTAAAATGTCAGCTATCTTTATTGCATCAAAATATTCGAGGACTGAGAAATAAAATTAATGAATTAATTATCTGCATAGATGAATTAGAGTCTTCAACCCAGCTGACATAATCTGCCTCTCTGAACATTATGTGACCACTGGTATAGAACTTTTAAGTGTTACAGGGTTGAGATTAGCATCTCACTTTTGTAGGTCAGAAATGGAGAAAGAAGGAGTTGCCACATTCATCAGGAACTGTCATAAATTTAAGAACATAGACATTCATAAATTTTGCCTAGAACAGCATATGGAAGCATGTGCAGCATAAGTAGAATTTCACAAAAAATCCTTCATGATATTAAGTGGATATCGAGCACCTGCAGGTAACTTTAATCTGTTTGTAAACCACCTTGAAGCTGTACTGGCCCATTTAACAACCAAAAACAAAGAAATAGTGGTTGCTGGTGATTTCAATGTAGATTTCCTTAAAGACTCTCCCAATAAGAACTTATCTGAGTTAGTGACACTACCATTCTACTTAATTCGCACTGTAAAGTTCCCCACTAGGGCAGCCAATTTCTCACAAACAGCCATTGATAATATCTTTAGAGAAAAGTCCAATGAACAAAATTGTACTACAAAACCAATAGTCAATAGCCTCTCAGATCATGACATGCAGTTCCTTCTGTTAAATGTTAACACTGAACAGGATATAAAATCTGTTAAATCTGAGCTCAAGAGGGTAATCAATAAGCCAAAAATAGATTATTTTAGTACACACCTCAGAGACATCCACTGGACTAACGTTTACATTGCTCATGGCATGAATGAAAAATATAACACTTTTGCTAATAAAGTGCTTACATTATTCGAACACTGTTTTTCCCAAAAACTTACTAAGGTTAGAGCGAAGTCCACAAAGAAGCCATGGATTACTCAAGGAATAGGTGTATCTTGTAAAACAAAAAGAAAATTGTCAATCCGAAACAGTTCCGATATTGATGCTATAGCACATTACAAGAAATACTGCAAAATATTAAAGACTGTAATATGGACATCAAAGCAAATATATTACAATGAAAAGATAGCCATATCCAATAACAAAATAAAGGAAATACGGAATATAGTGAAGGAGGAGACTGGTGGAACCAGACATGAAGAGGGAAAAATAGTATTAAGTGTAAATGATACACTGATGACAGATGTTTATAGTGTTGCAGAACTTTTAATAAACATTTCATAACTGTTACTGAAAAGATGGAGTTGCCAGGTTCTGTAGACGCTGCTATGGAATAGCTCAGACCAGACATTTGAAGTAACTTCCATAATATGAATTTGACCATCACTACCCCAGCAGAAATAATGTCCATCATAAAATCTTTACAATCAAAACATCTGGTGGGTATGATGAAATATCAACAAAGCTAATTAAAGAATGTGATTCTGAGTTAAGTAACATGTTAAGCTATCTGCGTAACCAGTCGTTATCAGTGGAATATTTCCTCAATGGTTAAAATATGCTGAAGTTAGGCCACTGTATAAGAAGGGAGATTAAGAAATAGCATCAAATTTCCGTCCAATTTCACTTTTGCCAGCATTCTCAAAAATTTTAGAAAAAGTAATGTACAATCGGCATTATAACTATCGTATCTCAAATAACATACTGTCAAAGTCACAATTCGGATTTCTAAAGGGTTCTGATATTGGGAAGGCTATCTACACTTAAGTGAAAATGTGCTTAATTCGTTAGATAAAAAATTGCAGGCAACTGGTATATGTTGTGATCTGTCAAACGCATTTGACTGTGTAAATCACAGTATCCTTATAAGGAAATTAGAATATTATAGTGTAACAGGAAATGTTGCAAAGTGGTTCAAATCTTATATCTCTGGCAGGAAACAAAGGCTGTTATGTATCAAGCTATCAGGCATCATCCAACTGGGAACTAATTACATGTGGGGTCCCACAAGGTTCCATTTTAGGGCCCTTACTTTTTCTTGTGTATAGCAGTGACCTTTCATCAGTAACATTACCAGATGCCAAGTTCGTTTTGTTGGCCGATGATACAAACATTGCAATAAATAGCAAATGAAGTGTAGTCTTAGAAAGATCAGATATTAAAATATTTGTGGACATCAATCACTGGTTCCTAGCCAATTCCTTGTCGCTAAACTTCGAAAAAACACACTACATGCAGTTCAGAACTTGTAAGGGGTGACCCACGAGTATATGCCTAACATATGATGACAAGCAGATACAAGAAGTGGATAGTGTTAAAATCTTGGGATTACAGCTTGATAATAAATTCAACTGGGAAAAGCACACAACAGAACTGCTGAAGCGTCTTAACAAATCTCTATTTGCAATGCGAATTGTGTCAGACGTAGGTGATATAAAAATGAAAAAGCTGGCATACTATCCTTACTTTCATTCCATAATGTCATATGGGATTATTTTTTGGGGTAATTCATCAAGCCAAGCTAAAGTTATCCAGGCACAAAAACGTGCAGTATGAGTTACATGTGGTGTGTACTCAAGAACATCTTGCAGAAGACTGTTTAGGGAATTAGGGATACTAACTACTGCTTCCCAATATATATATTCTTTAATGAAATTTTTCTTTAAAATGTATCACTTTTTCAAACAAACAGCTCAATTCATTGAATCAATACTAGAAATAAGAATAATCTTCATAAGGATTTATAGTCACTTAGTCTTGTACAAAAAAGTGTGCAATATTCAGGAACACACATTTTCAATAACTTAACAGCAACCATAAAAAGCTTAACAACCAATGAAATTCAGTTTAAGAGAAGCCTAAGGGATTTTTGGTTGCCATCTCCTCCTACACCATTGATGAATTTCTCAGTAGAACCAACTGATTTGTGTGTGTGTGTGTGTGTGTGTGTATATATAAGTACAATATAACTTCTGCACAATTTCAGTGCAGTAAAGTGTTCATTGTAAGTAAGAGTATATATATATATATATATATACACCTTCAGAATTTGAAAGAGAGTACTCCAGTCAACATTGTCAAAAGCTTTCTCTAAGTCTACAAATGCTACAAAAGTAGGTTTGCCTTTCCTTAATCTATTTACTAAGATAAGTCATAGGGTCAGTATCGCCTCACATGTTTTAAAATTTCTATGGAATCTCAAGTCTGTAAAGAATTCGTGTTAGTATTTTGCAGCTGTGACTTATTAAACTGATAGTTCGGTAATTTTCACATCTGTCAACACCTGCTTTCTTTGGGATTGGAATTATTATATTCTTCTTGACGTCTGAGGGTACTTCGCCAGTCTCATACACCTTGCTCACTAGATGGTAGAATGTTGTCAGGACTGGCTTCCCAAGGCCTTCAGAAGATCTAATGGAATGTTGTCTACTCCTGGTCCTTGTTTCGACTTAGGTCTTTCAGTGCTCTATCAAAATCTTCGTGCAGTATCGTGTCTCCCATTTCATCTTCATCTACATTCTCTTCCATTTCCATAATATTGTCCTCAAGTACATCGCCCTTGTATAGACCCTCTATATACTCCTTCCACCTTTCTGCTTTCCCTTCTTTGGTCAGAACTGAGTTTACATCTGAGATCTTGATATTCATGCAAGTGGTTCTCTTTTCTCCAAAGGTCTCTTCAATTTTCCTGTAGGCAGTATCTATTTCACCCCTATTGAGATAAGCCTCTACATCCTTACATTTCTCCTCTAGCCATCCCTTCTTAGCCATTTTGCACTTCCTGTCGATCTCATTTTTGAGACGTTTTTATTCCTTTCTGCCTGCTTCATTTACTGCATTTTTATATTTTCTCCTTTTATCAATTACATTCAATATTTCTTCTGTTACGCAAGGATTTCTACTATCCCTCGTCTTTTTACCTACTTGATCCTCTGCTGCCTTCACTACTTCATCCCTCAGAGCTACCCATTCTTCTTCTACTGTACTTCTTTCCCCCATTGCTGTCAACGGTTCCCTTATGCTCTCCCTCTAACTCTATACAGTCTCTGGTTTAGTCAGTTTATCCAGGTCCCATCTCCTTAAATTCCCACCTTTTTGCAGTTTCTTCAGTTTCAATATGCAGTTCATAAACAATAGATTGTGGTCAGAGTCCACATCTGCCCCTGGAAATGTCTTACAATTTTAAACCTGGTTCCTAAATCTCTGTCATACCATTATATAATCTATCTGATACCTTTTAGTATCTCTGGGATTCTTACATGTATACAACCTTCTTTTATGATTCTAGAACCAAGTGTTAGCTATGATTAAGTTATGTCTGTGCAAAATTCTACCAGAAGGCTTCCTCTTTCATTTCTTACCCCAGTCCATATTCACTTACAATGTTTCCTTCTGTCCCTTTTCCTACTATCGAATTCCAGTCACCCATGACTATTAAATTTTCGTCTCCCTTCACTACCTGAATAATTTCTTTTATCTCATCATACGATTCATCAATTTCTTCATCATCTGCAGAGCTAGTTGACATATAATTTGGTACAACTGTAGTAGGCATGGGCTTCGTGTCTATCTTGGCCACAATAATGCGTTCACTACGCTGTTGGTAGTAGCTTACCCGCACTCCTATTTTTTATTCATTATTAAACCTACTCCTGCATGACCCCTATTTGATTTTGTATTTATAACCCTGTATTCACCTGACCAAAAGTCTTGTTCCTCCTGCCACCGAACGTCACTAATTCCCACTATATCTAACTTTAACCTATCCATTTCCCTTTTTAAATTTTCTAATTTGCCTGCTCGATTAAGGGATCTGACGTTCCATGCTCCGATCCGAGGAACGCCAGTTTTCTTTCTCCTGATAACGATGTCCTCTTGAGTAGTCCCCGCCCGGAGATCCGAATGGGGGACTATTTTACCTCTGGAATATTTTACCCAAGAAGACGCCATCATCATTTAACCATACAGTAAAGCTGCGTGCCCTCGGGAAAAATTACGGCTGTAGTTTCCCCTTGCTTTCAGCCGTTCGCAGTACCAGCACAGCAAGGCCGTTTTGGGTAATGTTACAAGGCCAGATCAGTTAATCATCCAGACTGTTGCCCCTGCAACTACTGAAAAGGCTGCTGCCCCTGTTCAGGAACCACACGTTGTCTGGGCTCTCAACAGATACCCCTCCATTGTGGTTGCACCTACGGTACGGCCATCTATATCGCTGAGGCACGCAAGCCTCCCCACCAACGGCAAGGTCCATGGTTCATGGAGGAGGTACATTAGCTTATTTGTTTGAGTTGTAAATATTTGTCTTGTTGTTTTTCTGACATGTTCTACATCATGGAGGACCTCCTCATTACGGATCAATTGTAATGAAAGTAAATCTAATCTAATCTAATCTAATTGTATCAACAAGATACGTAGGTGTCAGATACATCAAATAAGACTATCCACTGCTGTCACATTTGTTATGTTGATAACCGGCTCTGTACTCAAATGTAGGATAAACGTTAAGATCTGCAACATCTCAGCAGAAGAAACACACACACATACACACACACACACACATAAACATAAACAAAAAAACACAACGTAAGATACAGTACTATGACTAGATGCTGGCACTTAAAAATTTTTTTCTGTATACATGACTAAATATTTCTATGCAAGGAATCCTCTGCTGTGTAATGATAACTGTGCAAGAGAATTGAAGGCAATCTACATTTTAAAACACCTCTGCTGTCTGTCTGGCTTTTATTTCCCCGTGTATGCTGTCAAAGTGTTTTATGATTGCGTATTGCACCACTTTCTGTATTAAAGTTAAATTAATTACAGGACATTGCAAATAATTTTACCTTTTAGAATTGTAATATTGTAACCTTCAAATTTGCTTAGAAAGGTACCTGCAGGATATACTTCCTTTTGAGCAATGAATACTTTTGTCTAAGTGAGGAGCTGTCGCAAGGATATTATCCCATTAGCTGTCAGTGACAGAGAACGTGGAATATATGTCGACTTACTGACTTACGTATTTCCAAAGTTGGCAGCTATTCACACGTCAAAAGTAGTTGAATCTAACCAATTTAACAGATCTACTTCGCGGTTTTTGCAAATGTAATAAGAACGTTCTTCCCCGTTTATAATTCCTTGTTCGTAAACCAGATTAACAGGAGGTTTGTTATTTTGGTATATGAAAGACTCAGTTATGTGGCAAGTAGTATTCTGTTTCGTTTTGATACTATGTGTGAGTGATATAGAAAGAATAGAGCCTTTTCGACAAATGATTGATTGCATCAAGCTATTACAGGAGTTTTATAAGATTTGACATGGTCAAGAATGTGGAAGAGATCTTAATTTTCAATATGACCTTTATTTGTCTGGATCGCGAAGTTATAGAATGATATGGGTAGTTTAGACTGGGATAAGTAGCATCTTCAGATATAAAATATGCAGAAAAAAATATTGTTAATGGAAAGTTCTCTCCAATTACAACGTGTACAATACAAAAGGAAAATAAAGTGACAAATAACGTACTGAGTCATTTAAACTAATGTATTTCATGATGCTGCTATTTAAAATAAAAACAAGCATGCATCTGCTAATAAAATTTGCTATGTTAAAACTAAGTTAAACAATGTATAACAGAATGTTTGCTACTTATCATTTGGTAGTAAAACAATTAAACAATTTAAAATAATGAAATATAGGGAGTTTGTATGAGAAGACTAAAAATTATTCCTGATGAGAATGCTGTGCACTGATAAGAGAAGGTGCTCCCTAGTAAATTACGAAGTAATACAACAAACAAAATAAAAGATGCAACAAGGGATATTTCATAGAGATCAGTCACCTTAGTGATACATACCATCAAGTAGTTCTCGACTCTTGGTGACATGATGAACAAATTTTCTCACTACAATCTTGGATGCTTTGTAATTCCGTAGTAGTCAACAAAGAAAATGATGTCGATATACGCGTTGAATCACTATTGCCACCAAGATTAACTCCGAAAGTATGATGGGAGCTGAAAAGTTTGTGGAACAAAAGTTTCAAGAGAAAACGGGGGCCATAATATGACTATGGTTTTTTGTTGTTGGTGGAGTCGCTTCAGAGATATGAAGGTCAACTGTGTTTATTTTTTTTATTTTTTTTAATGGGATGCCATCGTTTGGTACTTATTTTCTGATAGTGGCTATCGAGGCGAATCCAATAACGTGTAACAGTAAGGTCTTTGATGTTCAACGAAGTTCACAAAGGTGGCATGAACGTCCATTAACACCAGGTTTTCGAAGTGATGACCATTGGTATCAGTGCAACGCTGCAATCTTCTTATCACGGACTGAGTGGTATTCCTTATCACATCGGCAATTTTCGAAGCACATGCTTCAACAATTCTCTCTCGCATATCTTCAGGTGTAGTTGTAACGTCTTTATAAACAATAACTTTTATGAATCCCCACAAGAAAGAATCCATAGGTGTCAAGCGTGGCATCGAGCCGGCAACGACACATCTCCTCCGCGTCCAATCATACGATGTGGGAATTGTCTCTGCAGCTCATTTCTAGCCGTCAGCGAAAAATGTGCCTGATACCCGTCGTGCTGGTACCACATTATGTACCTTGTTCCTAAAGGTATTTCTTCCAATAATGTAGCATCGTCAGTAAATAAAATCAACTTAATTAATGTGTCATCACACTGAATCTGAAGTTGAGCCCATCGGCGGAATTCAGTGCGACGCATACAATTCGTACCAGTTCACTCTTGGTGGAGATTAAAATGGTAAGGCTGATATTTATGGCGATGCAGAACAGGAACAACACTACTCCGGCTCATGTCAGATTCCCTTGGTATCTGACGTGAAGTAACACAAGGATCTCGAACCACAGTGGCAAGAGTATCAATTTCCGTTTCCTCGTTAGTAACTTTCCTTTGCCGGCTATGCTTCTGATCCAGGTGTTCGTATTTATCATACTAATATTTAAATGTACGACATGGAAGGTGAGTAAACTGAGGATATCTTTCAGCGTATAAGTCCCTAGCTCTCACTGAATTTCGTTGGTATTCGCCGTAAATGAGGAGCATATCGACTCGTTCGTCGGAGGAATACATCATTCACTTTCGCTTGTTTCGACGATGCTAGTCTTAACGTTCGTATTAGTGTTGTATTGCGAAGCTGTCCCATGGTGTTTACATGTCAATGGCACGTTAGATGGATACGCCGTATTCGTGAATATTTGCTATTTGCACGACATACGAGAGAGAATTGTCAGAGCACGTGCTTCGATAAGTGCGGAAGTGATAAGAAATACCACTCAACCCATGATAAGAAGATTGCAGCAGTGATACCAATGGTCATCACTTCTATCACGTTTAAATGGATGTTCATGCCACCTTTTTTACCTTCGTTGACCTTCAAACACCTTACTGTTACACATCATTGGATTCGTCTCGATAGCCACTATCATAAAATAGGCACCAAGCTACAGCATCCTACTTAAAAAAAAAAAAAAAAAAAGTTGACCTTCATATCTCTGACGCGACCCCACCCAGCAACAAAATCCAGCGTCATATTATGGTCCCCTTTGTTCTGTGCAACATTTGTCCCACAAACTTTTTAGCTAAAATCATACTTTCGGAGTTATTCTAGGTGGCAATAGTTAGTGACTCAAGCTGTGTAATTTTCTTGTGAAAAATTTTCCCCTGTCGCAGTCTGTTGACGTATTGCTAACTGCAAATGTAGATTCCTGCTTTTGATCTGTCTCCAGATTAGTATTTCCGTTACATATGATGACTTTGTTTTCTTATCTATTTACAAATTCCCACAGGCCAATCTGAAATATTCGCTAATTTCACTATACCCAGCTGTTGTTGCAGCACTGACGTGTAATACCAGATAAATAAGTATAATGCGCCTGATAATATATCACTCATATTCTTATGTCCTGCAAGACTATAGCTTGGATTTTCCCTTATGATGACTCCTATCCCAGTCTTCCTTTGTCCTCCATTGCCTAGACAGTACACTACTTTGTCACATGAGTCATAGTAGCCCAGACTGGTCCAGCCTACTTAGATACCGCTATTGCTTAAGTTATCGATTTGTAGCATAACTATTTTCGGTTTGATGACATCCAATAACCGAAGATTCATGTGATTTGTTTTCCATATGGCGAATGAGTGAGAATTTTTTCGAAGTCTTAGGATACCCTGCCCTTTCTACCTTCTGCTTTCGCATCATACTTCGAAGCACTGTTATGGATCTTCGCTCTACCTCAGTCAAAATTGAAGATGCTCTTACCTGGACGCCTCGTCATCCAGTGATGCTTTTGTGTATATAGTCCATTACATTTTTTTACCAATTGTGAAAGTATTTTCTGACAAATGTATCATAAGCTTGCACACGTAGTACCAGACACCTGGTTGATTGAGATATTACCTTCCTCTTCCTTCCAGACGTTCATCATCGAATGTAGGTTGGGGTCCTCCCAAGATGCTATTAGCACTAATTTCAAACTGCAATTATTACTGGTTCCAGTCCTTTCTTTCACGGCCGAGCTGTGTAGTTAACCTCTGGTGACGACAATACATGCATATCAAATTCATTTGCAAATGAATGAAGATTTCGTAGCATGCAAAACGAATCATGGCTGTAGAATAAACATGATTGGAGTGAAAGTAAGAGTATATCACGATTAATTGTGCTTAGGCAGTCATTTCTCATGACGCTGATGAGCTTACACTACCAATTACCACTGGTGCAGTAATGCTCATGAATGTCATATTATCAGAGAACTGTTGTGAAATGATAGGACTCAAAAGATTTAGTAGGAGACGCTCCATGAATGGGGCTCTTCGTGAAAGACATCCATATTCTCATAATTCTGATACCTTGCATTGCAATAGGAAAAGTATTTTAGTTCAGCAAAAATTCATCTGTCTTAACGCTGACGACTGTAATATTACAGACATTCACGCCTGTTTATTAGGATGACGATTATTGTCCTTTCCACATACCATTACAGAATAGAACAGAAACGAGAACGAGAGAGTGGCGTGCTTTGTACATTCGGCCTTGAGCCGTACGGTCTCTAAGGAGTGCAAACTGATATGAGAGGAACATGTGCTGCCTTAAACTGAGTTTCAAAATCTAATTAAGGTGACGCCCCTCGACCGCCGACCGAGTTTCTTCACAGATACTGACTGCATGGCGAAACACCTACCTTCCTATAGCGTCTCCAGAGGTTCGACGCATTAACTTCCTACTTTTGTTCCACCGTCGCCGATTAGACACTTTGGGATCCAGCCTCGTGGCTAAATTTCTGTGCACCATAAATCTGTTCTGATTTCCGTGCTAGTTAAGTAACTGACCAGTGAGACAGCGCAAACATAATCTATGGACACCGAGTCCGCGCCGTTTGCATGATCCGGTCATGAGTTAATCAACTAATCAGAATCCGTCCTTCGGGCATAAAAGTGGGAGCCTCGGAAATTTAAAACTTAGCCTCTGATGACGTTGGTTGAGGCAGTCATCGAAAGCTTGAGATTTTATTCGAGTTTTAAGCGTCAAATGAACCGAGAACTTTTTATTTAAGAATTCCATCTGTGGAAGACATTCTAATAACAGTCCAGTGAAATTTAGATAGAAATTAAAAAGGTAGCTTGTGGCAGTATAATTTTAGTTATACTGTATCTATTAATATAGGAACGTGAATGTCCAGTACCCAGCTCAATTGCATTGCTTTTGGTGCACTTCGCAGAGCATGTTCTCCAAAGTTTAGCGCAGAGTATTGGAATACCTGGGAAACGTTATTTAACTCTGACGGAAGTGTGAGTATATCAGCTTTCAAATGAATCTTCAGTGCATCGTAAGAATATCGTGGACCACATTCAAGAAAAGCCTTCAGGCTGTACTTTTTGGAACGTGATATTTGTGCTCAAGAGATTACAGGCGATTGCCAGAAGTTAAATATCGTGGCGTCACTTGTAGTTTCACTCGAGACAGTACTGCATGCCCAGTGTAGCGGACTTTCCATAGATCTCGGCCAACAGCTCAGCAAGATATAGAAATTTGCCTTCAGTTTCATCAAAATCCTTTTATTGGAATCAATGCCGGTTTCGTGGCATTCTAGCCACATCTTCAGGTGAACATCTTGATGTAAACATATAGCCATTATTTTCGCCCACTGGCGTAAGAACACAATCTTAAATGTAGTTGAACGTACATATCTCAGGTCATACGAGGATCAACACCGGGGTTATATGGAAGACCCAACATTTCTCATCAATTTGGAATGAAGACTAAATCGACACGAGCCATTAAGTCGAAAATGAAAGCTGCAAATTAAAGATCCAGTCCCCGATTAATTGCTAAGACGCAAATAAAATGCTGTGTGACAAAACATGAAACCACGCGAACATTGTGTAGCTAAACAGCAAGTTAAAATAGGACCACTCAGAAATAATTCACAAGAAATTATAATATGATGGTATAACTGTTAACTAGTTCGAAAGATAAATACTGGAAATCAGTGACAGGTTCCGTGCCGGGTTTCCACTATACAAAAAACTGTACCTAGAAATAAAACAACAGTGGTGACGGTAAGAACGAACAGTAAAAATGATGAACCCAGCTGAGGAACCGACCTCACGAGGTGCAGAGCGCATCACATCAAACGGGTAAATACTAAAGGTACGAACATAGCCAGCTAACTAAGTCAAGCAATTGCGCCAAGGGCAACAGAGCGCATCCATGGCAAGAGACATGAACACGAAAGGCTCTGTATTGGTCGAATTAATTTCGGCAAGGAAAGTTGTGTAACTTCCTTACAATTATTAATGTAAAGACGTGATTGGTCCCAGTAACAAAAAAATTAGTACTTAACAAAATGAATAAATCAGTGTAAACCTAACGATAAACAGGAAAAGTACATTAAAAAAGGTTAAAAAGAGCAGAGAAAATGTCCAGTAGTAAGATCCTGGTTTGCAGTGCTTGACAATCACTAGATGTGGATGTGTGGCAGCAGAAACCTGATAAAAGAGTTAATAAATGAGGGGAGAAATTGGTGTGGTTGGAGGGTGGCCAGTCTTCGCAGACCAGTTTTATTCATTAAAACCCCATACCGTGTCTGCTCTGAATGGCTCCAACTTGACATTGGTAGAATACATTGAGATGGCAACTGATGCTAATAACAAATGAAAGGCAGTCATTCAGATTTACAGCGCTTGTGCACGGAGAAAAAGAACCGTCATGGAAAAAGTTGTATTAAACAACATAGAAAAATGTTTGAGGATTATCAGGTATTAATTCTTCAGGTTGACAAATGTAAAACAGCGGTAATTTTGAATGAGAATCAGTACGTGAATAAGGTGCAGCAATTTTGTACTGTAAGTATTTGGCTTGTTTAAAAAAGCAGTTTATCACCACTAAGGTTTTTCCAAATTCTTTTATGAGAGTAAATATGGTTGCCTTTTAACCCAGCAACATCCAAACAACGCACAAAGATTAAGATACATCAAGAAAATATAGCTGTTAGGCTCATTCTTAAAGCATATTGAAGGATGGGTTCATACTGAAGAACTCGTCAGGTACTTGAACCAGGACTACCAACATCCCATGTGCACCAATTTTCACAACAGGGAAAAATTAATTAACAAACTTTCCAATTTAGGCAATCCTCTGGGTGCACATCTTGCATGTATTGATGCCACAGATACGTATATTAATATTTTGGTAAAAAAGATTCAAGACACAGCTGCCCTCAACCTAAAATCTTAGACAAGTAGACCAAATGATGGAATCAATAATGTCGTAAAACTAATATATTTAGTTCTGAAATCTAATTGTTTCAAATTTTGCAATAGCATTTACCCAAGAAACAGAATTTGTCGATGGGATCCCTTTAGTAAAATCTTTAGTCAACATTTTCATATCAATCTTTGATTACTATGTCCTGACCTATTTCCCATCAAACCCATCTAGACTGTGACGTGGTGTAGCTATGTAGATGATATTTTGCTGTTACATGGTAGGACACATGAAGGAGTGCTGTAGATTTGTGGAATAGTTGAATGGTTTACAGGAGAAAATACAGTTTATCATGCAGCACAGCGAGAGGCGGATCTTACATTACTTAAACATTTTGATTACTTGACGTGGAACTAAGATAGATTTTGACAAAAGGAAGAATACCATTGCTGAGGTCACTCATCCTGTTTCCAAACACTCACTTAAATATAAAATGTTTGATTTTAGGTCAGTGCTGTACAGGTTACATAACTCCCTCTGTCGATGGGTACCTTTGATACCGAGTATCAAATCATACAGTACATAGCCTACACTACTGTTAGCGGAGACAATGTACTAGAGGCTGTTTTCGTCAACAACGATAATAGAAGGATCCTCGAAAAGCAATAAAGTAGTCATACAACTGTAAAGCTGATGACTGCAATAGCTAGTAAACCTTGACATACAGTGCCCTACTTTGATGACATCCCTGAAAACGTTCGCCAACAGTTAGACACAAGAAGTATAGAACGTGCCTTTTTTATACACAGTAATGTTTGCAAAAGTTAAATACGATTTATTTATTTTGATTCAGCAGTCTTCCGATTGGTTTGATGCGGCCCGCCACGGTACACAGTAATATTTGCAAAAGGTATACACGATTAATTAATTCATTAATTAATTTATTTTTTGAGTCAGCAGTCTTCTGACTGGTTTGACGTGGCCAGCCACGAATTCCTTTCCTGTATCAACCTCTCCATCTCACTGTAGCACTTGTAACCTATGACCTCAGTTATCCGCTGGATGCATTCCAATCTCTGTCTTCTCTACAGATTTTACCGTTTACAGTTCCGTCTAGCACCATGGAAAATATTCCCTGATGTCTTAGCACATGTCCTATCATCCTGTCTCCTTTCTCCTTACCAATGTTTTCCACATATTCCTTTCCAGAACATCTTCATTCCTTACCTTATAAGTCCACCTTATTGTCAACATTCATCTGTAGCACCCACATCTCAAATGCTTAGAGTCTCTTCTGTTCTGGTTTCCCCACAAACCACGTGCCATTATCATACAATGATGTGCTCCAAACGTACATTCTCAGATATTTCTTCCTCAGTAAGGCGTTTGTTTGATACAAGTAGACCTGTCTTGGCCAGGAATGTCCTTTTTTTCTGTCTGACTGATGGATCTTTCATTTGTAATGTATGCGACCTTCCAGACTTGGCATGTCGAAATTCCATGGAAACATCTTGATCGCTGAAGACTTTATCGATGACGCGATCGAATCGTCATCATCAATTAATTGTTAAAAAATTAATACAAAAGAAAAATTAGAAAAGCTAATACATAATAAATGGAAGGCCAATGTAACACCAGGAACGAACTACATACTAAGTACACATATGCTTAGGAAAAGTCACATAGGTGAGCAATACAAGGAAAATGTAAATCTCATTTGCAGTTGCCTTTAGGCGTATTTGTAAAAGGTGTTATTTGAAAACTTCACATACTACACTGAGGATAACTCGAGGACCGTGTTATATCAGCTTAGACTTATTATATCAACAATTATATCAAATTATGCTAAAAACCTCCTGAATATGTTTCAGCATAATGACACTTCTGTAAATATATTCAAGACGTTTGTCTTGATCTTTGAAATCAACGCCATCTGGCACCAAGTTGATGTAATACGGTCCTCGACAATGCTGTCTTCGGTCTGGTATGCAAAGTCGCCAAATAACATCTTTTGCAGACACGCCTAACGGCAATTGCACATTAGACTGTACGTTTTTCTTGCACTGATCATCTGTGAGGGCTTTCCTAAGGATATTGTATGTACTTGTAGTTAACACGTATATCCGCTCCCGGTGTTACATTGGCTTTGTAGTTATTATTTATTAGCTTTTCTAACTTGTCTTTTGTAAAAGTCCTGCCACTGTTATTTGATGATGTTGACTCGCAACGTGACATAAATAAATTTCTTAGCAGTCATGTCGTTTTCGTAGAATTACTACATGCCAATTCCTTTTATGCCATTGATAATCTGCTCTCGATGTCCTCTTTGCTCCGTCCGTCCTTGAATATTTTGCTGCCTAGGTATTAGAATTCCTTAACTTCATTTACTTCGTGACCATCAAACCTGGTGCTAAGTTGCTAGCTGTTCTCATTTCTACTACTACTTCTTACCGTTGTCTTTCTTCGATTTACTCTTAACCTATTTTCTGTACTCATTAGACTGTTCATTCCAATCAGCAGACCATGTCATTGTTCATCACTTTCACTCAAGACAGAAATATTGGTCATCAGCGAATCGCGTCACTGATATCCTTCCACCTTGACTGTTAATTACACACATCAAAAAAGGGTTTGCATCACCCCAATTCCCCAAACTCTTGAAGATGGACGTTGAATGTGGATACTGTATGCCAGACACAGCCCCTTTGACTGTTCATTGATATCAGTAAACCCGCCCAAAGATGAAAACAACAATGCATGCGCAGTGCCTATTACACGGAGGTGGTCCGACAGCTGATCAGTTTCAGTCATTCCACCAGGAAGGAGGTACACGGCTCGTTTTGACTGTAGCTCAACCATGCCTAGACAGTCAGTATCGCGGTTCGAACGCCTCCGCATTGTTACTTTGTGCCAAGAAGGGCTTTCAACAAAGCAAGTGTCCAGGCGTCTCGGAGTGAACCAAAGCGATGTTGTTCAGACATGGAGCTGATGTAGAGACACAGGAATGTCGATGACATGCCTCGCTCAGGCCTCCCAAGGGCTACTACTGCAGTGGATGGCCCCTAATTAAGGATTATGGCTCGGAGGAACCCTAAAAGCAACGCCACCATGTTGAATAATGTTTTTCGTGTAGCCACAGGATTTCGTGTTACGACTCAAACTGTCCGCAGTAGGCTGCATGATGCGCAGCTTAACTCCCGACGTCCATCGCGAGGTCCATCTTAGCAAACACGACAACATGCATCGCGGTACGGTTGGGTCAACAACATGCCGAATGGCGTGACCCACCAACCACTCTGTGGGATAAACGCCGAATCGCCGTTAAAGAGTGGGACAATCTGGACCAACAGTACCTTGATGAACTTGTGGATAGTATGTCGCGATGAATACAGGCGTGCGTCAATGCAAGAGGACGTGCTACTGGGTATTGCAAGTTGTTAGTAGGCTGTTTATGTTTTCTTATTGGCAACGTTACGTAGCGCTCTGTATGAAAATCACTGGCTGTGCTGTGTGCCGTCTGTGGCTAGTTTGTATTGTTGTCTGCCATTGTAGTGTTGGGCAGCTGGACGTTAACAGCGCGTAGCGTTGCGCAGTTGGAGGTGAGCCGCCATCAGTGGTGGATGTGGGGAGAGAAATGACGGAGTTTTGAAATTTGTAAGACTGGATGTCATGAACTGCTATGTATATTATGACTTTTCAACACTATTAAGGTAAATACATTGTTTGTTCTCTATTAAAATCTTTCATTTGCTAACTATGCCTATCAGTAGTTAGTGCCTTCCGTAGTTTGAATCTTTTATTTAGCTGGCAGTAGTGGCTCTCGCTGTATTGCAGTAGTTCGAGTAACGAAGATTTTTGTGAGGTAAGTGATTTGTGAAACGTATAGGTTAATATTAGTCAGGGCCACTCTTTTGTAGGGATTATTGAAAGTCAGATTGCGTTGCGCTAAAAAATATTTTGTGTCAGTTTAAGCACAGTCCTGTATAATTTTTCTAAGGGGACGTTTCATATGTCGACCCTTAGCCGAGGATACCTCACTGGAATCTTCTGATATTTTCTCTTAGTTTGTGTAATGAGTGTAGCTTTTGTTTATTGTTAGCGCGTAATTATAGAGAGAATTTCCTTTGAGGTTGTAGTTTTTCATTGTTGTACACAGTTGTGGCATGCATGTAGATTTGCACCAAGTATTTCGCAGCTGCGCTTGCAATTAACTAGATTCTATTTTCAATGCTATGTTAATGTGTTTTGTTATTTTGCTCTTCAAATTGTGCTTTTCTGTGTTGTCGTGTGAAATATTGTGACAATAATGGCGTGTGAAAAAGTAATACTAGGCTCCAAAGTAAACTGAGAAATGACAGTGAAGACGAAAGCAGTGTTTTAGCACCACCGTGTAATGAATTAACTAATGTTCTACATAGTAATTTGGTAATTGTGCATAGGGAAATGGAGCGGGCGGCAAACAATGGCGTAGACAGTGAAACAAATAGTGAACAGGGAAGCATTATCGATCGATCGGTCGGCAACAGCTCGCCTCAGGAATCCGAAATGACAGGACACAATCTTGCAAATACTGCAGATTCAGGTTTTGCGTCCTCACCGTTTTCTCAAATAAGTCAAGACACATTTTCTGCTTTTCAAAATGCGAATGTTGCCGGTGAAAATGCACTGCCAAAAAGCATAGAGAAACACAATCCAGACACTGATACATTATTATTGCAATTAATGCAAGAAATGGAACAAAATCAGAGACAAACACAGCAAAAGCTTCAAAAGTTAGACACAGTGGAACAAAATCTTCAAAAGTTAGAAACAATGGAACAAAATCTTCAAAAGTTAGACACAATGGAACAAAATCAGAGACAAACACAGCAACAATTGGACACAATGGAACAAAATCAGAGACAAACACAGCAAAAGCTTCAAAAGTTAGACATCACACTTGTACAAACACGTGAAGATTTAATTACTGAGTTACATAACATTGAATCGAAATGTCAAAAAGCCTTTAATGACGTAAAAACACAAATTTGTGAGCATTTTCAACCTATTTTTTCGCGGCATGAAAATGCATTACAGAATCACGAAGCAGCCATAAAAGAACTGCAAATTATTGTTCATGAAAATCATGAGACCTTGCAAGCTACAATTGACTCAGTTGCATCTACCGATTCGGTTACGCAACTTGCAGAAACTCATGAAAACTTAAAGGACACAGTAGATACGATTTCAACACAAATGGACACTCTGAAACTTGGTGCAGAAAAACAAACAGAGGAAATAATTTCACTATGGGATAAAGTAGCCGAACTTTCAGATCAATTCACTAACTTATCTACAAAGGTAGATGATGATCTGAATGACAAAAGACCTGTAGCTTTCACTGACACTGAAGAGTATGAACAAATTAGAAAATTCAAACAAAATCAAAATCAAATCACTGCACAGTACAAAAGAGAAATCCGGGAAGTACAAGATCAGTTGGCACAAGTAATACAAGAATTACATATTTCAGAGGACACTCGCGCTCCAGTATGGGAAGAGGGACATAGAAATATGGAGCAACCACAAAATAATAACACAGGACACTTCGGAAATTATGAAAGAAATTGGCAAGGCGCATTGAATTTTGAGATGGAACCGCCGAAACGAAGTAACAATGAGCGATGTGCGACTCGCCGACACGATGATTTTGACTATAAGCTGTTCATTACCACACGTAAATTCAAAACATTTATGAATTCTGGCAACGACATTCACCCACGAGCATGGCTTCATCAATTCTCTCATTGTTTTCCTCCCAACTGGTCATTGCAGCACAGATTAGAATTTGTGTGTGGCTACTTAGAGCATGAACCAGCTGTAAGAATGCGATCGGTCATTCACGATTGTCACAGTGAAGGAGAATTTTATCATGCCTTCCTCTCAGCATATTGGTCTCAAGCTACACACGACCGAGTAAAACATAGCATCATAATGATGAAACATTTCGAACAATCTGAATTCCCAGTCTTGTGAAATATTTTGAAGACATGTTAAACAAGAATCAGTACCTGTCAAACCCATACAGCCCCTCAGAACTCATCCGCATTTTCTTAATCAAATTACCTGAACATTTACTACATATTATTTTGGCAGGACGTTGCAAAGACGACATTGAAGCTTTTCAGGGACTCTTACAAGAATTAGAAATTGGCACTGATAATCGCGGAACGCGAAAACAGGAACACAACAATTACAGGTCACATCCGTCGCAATTCCGCGATGAAAGAAATAGTAATTTGACACGACAAGGCTATTCTCACAACACAAATCGTGACCAAAACAGACACCACCCATATGACAAACGTTGGCAAAGTAGTAATAACTACAGAGAAAGATCGCATTTCCGTAGCAATGAATATGACACACACAGTCATAGAAACAGACAATACGGTAACCAGAACTATTATTATCACGGGAGACAGAATAACTACAGACGCAACGGTCCACCATGCAGTGATAATTCAGGGAGAAATTCTCCACCACATGACCAACAAACAAGAAACTATGTAAACTACCGACGAGCTTCAAACAGGGCAGGGCTTCCTCGCCACGGTGAATTTGTAGAAGTTAGGTCTCCCAATCCCCATAACGGCGCGTGCCAACAAAGAGTCAGACAATGACTCGCACCACAGGCAGCCATGTGCGCGGGCTGGCTCAGAGAAAAATAACATAGACGCTTACCTTGAGAAAAATTCCAGTATTCTTTACCGACGTATACCGCACGATAACTGGGTCGATGTTGAAACTCTGAGTACTGTGACGAGTAAAAGATTGACCACATTTCAAATGTAAAACCGTTTATTGAAAGATAATCTGCTTTTTAACTTAGTCTTTGCCATAAAACTTTTCACTTCACGCTACTAGTACAATTTGTCAGACTTAATAAACTGTTAACATGCAACAATGTTTGAAGTTAAATATCGAGTTAAGAACCAAGAGAACATATTTAAACAGAAATTACGAATGCACTGTTATGGTGAACAGACGACACAGTGTTATTGTGTGTGTACATTCTTGCTTGTTAGTTGCACGATTACGTAATGACTATAAGACTTACATACTTAGAACATTTACCAGTACTGCTAATGAGATTTTAATGCAACATTTTGGTTTACTTGAAAATACATTCTGGATTTAAAGTACTTTCTGTGAGATACCAGATGAGACAGTGGTTAGTTTATGTGACAGCTACACGATTTTATCACGAAGCTACTAATGAGTAACAACTTACAATGTTGCTTTTTCGGTGTATCTGTTTTATATCTGCACAGTTTTTCTGAATTCTTCTGGAAAGTAAAACATGTTTTAGTAGTAACTTTTGTGGTATAGCTACAATGAGACTGCCTTTTCCATAGCACAACAATACGTTACAGCACAGTACTTTCTTCATCACAACAATAAGCGTAATAACTAAGATATCTATACGCAAAGCATTTCACTTTTGTTTGTCATGAGGTAAGTACATTGGCATCTGCAGAACTTAGCTTTCGGAGGACAGTAACTACGACACTTCCACAGAGATTATCTTACAGCAAGACGCACATTTAGCGCTACAGGACACGTATTTGAGTGATTAATTTTGTACTTAAATCATTTATTTTTAAAAATATTTGAAGTTCAATGATACAAAGGTTTTCCGTGATACATTTCATTCCATTGCTGTAATCTGTAACACCTGAGGGTATAATTACATTAATCCTCAGGGGGGTATACGCTTACTTTGTGTACCATGTGTTTGGCAAGCACAAAGAGCCCTAGCTAAAATGGTATTTGCTTATACAACTTTACACTTCGGTACCATATTTCTCTAACACATAAATTACACAGCTATCTGATCATTTAATTGAGAGACAAACATTTTTTTTACTACATCAGTGACACATGTTTACGCAATTACACAGTTGGATAATTTCATACTTATGAAATTGTATTTTGTCTGTACTTTGTGAACTGTTCATATTTTTTCGGAACCATTGTGATAATATGAGAGCTTTGAATGACGTATTTGGTAAGGGAGCATGATTTTAAAGTACGCTTGAGGTAGATGACAGTATTGAATTGAGCAGAGAATTTTTTTTAGGTTTTAAAATTATTGCAGAAAGCTACGACGTTTTTGAGATTTGGCTGAGGTGTTATGGTGTTATTATTACGATGACGATGTGTATTATGCTTTTGAGGAATGTTTGTGATCAATGAGATGATGCTATATGAGGAATCTGATTATGTTATGTAGTTATTATGATGAAATATTGAAGATGTGTTGATGATTATCAATATGTACATGTGTAATAAGGTAAGGACTAAGGAGTAGTGCTTAGGGACTCTGATTTATGAAAAGGATTTTGGAAACCAAGAATCGTACTTTAAGAGTTATGAAATGTATGTAAATGCGTGAATGTATCACAATGCTGGCGAAAATTTTTGGACACTGTTATATTTACAGGAGTTTGTTTCTACACATTTGTAATGCAAATTTTCGACCTGTGAAATTTTTATATGAGACTGTCACTGTAGCGGAAACTGCTGTCGAAAATATTTCGTTAAGAAAGGTAAGTGACCGTGACGTAATGCGTTGTGAGCGGCCAGGTGTGCCAGCCGCCTTGAGAAAAAGTCATTAGGTGGAGAAGAAAGAGGCCTCATTATCCTCGCTATTGACATTTCTTTGTAGAAAGCATCGCAAATACGACACACTCAAACTTGAAAACATATTATTACACTGTGGAGCTCTTAATTTATGATATTTACTAAAATGCCTAATGAAACGATGAGAAACATTTCTCGGCTATTGTCTTGCTAGTTGAGAGAAATGCCAAATAGCTTGCTTTATGTATTTATTTACTCAATTTGTTTAATTTGTAGTTTCTAGCTGCACTGCAGCACTGGTTAAAATAAAATTTTATGAGAGCTTAGAATGATGTATTTGGTAAGGGAGCATGATTTTGAAGTACGTTTGAGGTAGATGACACTATTGAAATGAGCAGAGAATTTTTTTAGGTTTTGACATTATTGCGGAAAGCTATGACGTTTTTGAGATTTGACTGAGGAGCCTTGATGTTATTTTTACGATGACGATGTGTATTATGCTGTTGAGGTATGTTTATGATCAATAAGCTGATGCTATATGAGGAATTTGATTATGCTATGTATTTCTTATGATGAAATATTGAAGAAGTGTCGACGAATATGTATATGTATAATAAGGTAAGGAATAATGAGTAGTGGTTAGGGTCTCTGCTTTGTGGAAAAGGATGTTGGAAACCAAGAATCGTACTTTAAGAATTATGAAATGTGTGTACATGTGTGAATGTATTACAATGCTGTCGAAAATTTTTTGGATACTGTTATATTTATAGGATTTTATTTTCTACATATTTGTAACGCAAATTCTTGACGTGTGAAATTTTTTTAATATGAGACTGTCACTGTATTGCAAACTGGTGTCGTAAATATTTCGTTAAGAAAGGTAAGTGACCGTGATGTAATGCGTTGTGAGCGGCCAGGTGTGCCAGCCGCCTTGAGAAAAAGCCATTAGGTGGAGAAGAATGAGGCCATTATCCGCGCTATTGACATTCCTTTGTAGAAAGCATCGCAAATACGACAAGCTCAAACTTGAAAACATATGATTATACTGTGGACCTCTTAATTTATGATATTTACTAAAATGCCTAATGAAACGATGAGAAACATTTCACGGCTATTGTCTTGCTAGTTGAGAGAAATGCCATATGGTTTGCTTTATGTATTTATTTTCTCGATTTGTTTAATATCTAGTTTCTAGCTGCACTGCAGCACTGGTTAAAATAAAATTTTATGAGAGCTTAGAATGATGTATTTGGTAAGGGAGCATGATTTTAAAGTACGTTTGAGGTAGATGACACTATTGAAATGAGCAGAGAATTTTTTTAGGTTTTGACATTATTGCGGAAAGCTATGACGTTTTTGAGATTTGACTGAGGAGCCTTGATGTTATTTTTACGACGACGATGTGTATTATGCTGTTGAGGTATGTTTATGATCAATAAGCTGATGCTATATGAGGAATTTGATTATGCTATGTATTTCTTATGATGAAATATTGTAGAAGTGTTGACGAATATGTATATGTATAATAAGGTAAGGAATAATTAGTAGTGGTTAGGGTCTCTGATTTGTGGAAAAGGATGTTGGAAACCAAGAATCGTACTTTAAGAATTATGAAATGTGTGTACATGTGTGAATGTATTACAATGCTGTCAAAAATTTTTTGGACACTCTTATATTTATAGGATTTTATTTTCTACATATTTTAACGCAAATTCTTGACCTGTGAAATTTTTTTAATATGAGACTGTCACTGTATTGCAAACTGGTGTCGTAAATATTTCGTTAAGAAAGGTAAGTGACCGTGATGTAATGCGTTGTGAGCGGCCAGGTGTGCCAGCCGCCTTGAGAAAAAGCCATTAGGTGGAGAAGAATGAGGCCATTATCCGCGCTATTGACATTCCTTTGTAGAAAGCATCGCAAATACGACAAGCTCAAACTTGAAAACATATGATTATACTGTGGACCTCTTAATTTATGATATTTACTAAAATGCCTAATGAAACGATGAGAAACATTTTACGGCTATTGTCTTGCTAGTTGAGAGAAATGCCATATGGCTTGCTTTATGTATTTATTAACTCAATTTGTTTAATATCTAGTTTCTAGCTGCTGTTTGTGTTAATTGTTTTGTGCTGCTGCATTGCCTCGTCCCTTAGCTTAGCATCTGAGCTCAGTAGATTTAAGTTAGTTTAAGATGGGGTAGGCTATATGTGAGAAAGAGTTGTGATAAATTGGAAGATATGCTCTGAGAAGTTATATGGAAACGATTTGGGCCAAAATGAGTATTGTACAATGAGCCATAATTATTCTGAAAGAAATATGGTTAGAATACAGAAAAGAGGTATAGATAGGACTTTTTGGGAATAATGATGAACGAAGGGAGATCTCCAAGAACAAAAAAGGATTTGTTCGCAAAATACTGCAGTACCAAATGTTACACTTAAAACGAACCCTGTCCTTTCCATTGTGTTATCCCCCTATGAGTTTGTGTACCCCTGTGTATTTGTTTTCTTCCTGTCTCTGTGTACTGTTTCATAGAATTTTTTTCTCCTCTAATACTAAGCTACATTCACTATGATGAGGAATACTGTTATCCTCAAATATAATTGGCATTAATAATAAGTTATTTACTTTGTAGAGATGTTTAGACATTATTTATTATGTTTAGACATTATTTATTCTGTTTTGTTTTAATGCTCATGTGTGAAGTTGATGTTTCGAAAGTTATTCTGATCTTTTATGTATGAACTTATGTCATAATTCCTGTAACACTGATGTATATGTTTATTTCTATTCTTTTGTAAAGCCTGTTTTACTACAAATGTTATCTGTATTGTTATCTTCTTTAATGATGTATTTTGTACCTTTTTTATTGTATTCTTATGTTATCAAATTGTAATTGACACCAGTTCATCAAATTAATTAACTTGTAAGTTCCATTTCACTGCACACGTTTCTGTTGGTCATAGTATATGGACAATATGTGAGAAGTAGGGACTGTTAGTGTTTGCATGTGTGTTAAAAATTCAGCAAGGGACTGGATAACAGCATTGCTGGTTCTAAGGACAATTCCAAAAACTTTGTGAGTGCACAAGAGGTGGTTATGGACTTGCTATATTGTCTGCAAGACTCTTCGATGGTGATTGTGCACCTGCACAGTCGCAGCAGACGGCTGCTGGCCATCTCTACAAGGACTACAGTGGGTCTACACCTTTGATGATCCATCAATACCATTATTTCTACAAAGATTGCAGTGGGTCTGCATCTTTGATGGCCCACCAATACCGTAATCTCTACCAGGACTACAGTGGGTCTACTCTGTGATGACCTACCTACCAATATTCTTCAACTTCGACTGACTCTGCTGTGGGTTAGCTCTGTTGTGGCCCATTACCTGTCAGCATGTCAAGAGTCAGCACTGTCTTTCCGTTGGAAGGACAACACTACTTCTTCAAGACTGCACGGAAATCCACTACTTCCGTGTGCATTGTCTATTACTGCTCAGACTTTGAGAAAAAAAACTGCAGTTTTACTGTGATGAATGATCAGGACTGTCTTTATGGACTGTGAGAAAATTTTAGCTTTTGACCAACATTGTATTAATAAATGTGTGCATTTGATATCTTTCTTACTGTAATTATGAAATATTTTTTTCAAATCTGTATTGGCCAGTGCCCAAAACAATTTGTAAAATTTTTTGTGGGGAGCATGGGGGCTATGTAAGTAGGCTGTTTATGTTTTCTTATTGGCAACGTTACGTAGCGCTGTGTATGAAAATCACTGGCTGTGCTGTGTGCAGTCTGTAGCTAGTTTGCATTGTTGTCTGCCATTGTAGTGTTGGGCAGCTGGACGTTAACAGCGCGAAGCGTTGCGCAGTTGGAGGTGAGCTGCCATCAGTGGTGGATGTGGGGAGAGAAATGGCGGAGTTTGGAAATTTGTAAGACTGGATGTCATGAACTGCTATGTATATTATGATTTTTCAACACTATTAAGGTAAATACATTGTTTGTTCTCTATTAAAATCTTTCATTTGCTAACTATGCCTATCAGTAGTTAGTGCCTTCCGTAGTTTGAATCTTTTATTTAGCTGGCAGTAGTGGCGCTCGCTGTATTGCAGTAGTTCGAGTAACGAAGATTTTTGTGAGGTAAGTGATTTGTGAAAAGTATAGGTTAATGTTAGTCAGGGCCATTCTTTTGTAGGGATTATTGAAAGTCAGATTGCGTTGCGCTAAAAAATATTGTGTGTCAGTTTAAGCACAGTAAAGTATAATTGTTGAATGGGGACGTTTCAAAGCATCGGTGTGTACAGCAATCTGAGCAACCACCTTTGAAGGTCTCGCTGTGTGGTGGTGCAACATGCGATGTGTGTTTTTCATGAGCAATAAAAAGGGCGGGAATGATGTTAATGTTGATCTCTATTCCAATTTTCTATACAGGTTTCGGAATTTCCAGAACCGAGGTGATACAAACCTTTTTTTGATGTGTTTACATTTCAGAACCCTTCTTTTCTTTCTATCATCGCTTCTTCGATGTATAGATAGAACAGTGGCGAAAGACAATTTCCTTATCTTACAGCCTTTTTAATCCTAGTACTTCATTTTTGGTTTACCACTCTTATTATCCCCTCTTGACTCTTGTATATATTGTATATTACCCATCTTTACCTACAGATGACCGCTGTTTTTCTCAGAATTACGAATATCTTGCACCATTTTACATTATCTAATCCTTTTTCCATGTCGACAGAACCTATGAATGGGATTTGATTTTTGTTTGTCTCCCTTCCATTGTGAACCTCAACGTCAGAATTGCCTCTCTGGTGCCTTGCCCTTCCCTAAAGCCAGACTGATCATCATCTAACACATACTCAAGCTAATTTTCCATTATTCTGTATGTTATTCCTGTTAGCAACTTGGATCTTCGATAATTTTCGCATTTGTCAGCTCCTGCAATCTTCGGAATTGTGTGAATGATATTTTTCCCAGAGTGTGATGGTATGTCGCCAGACTCATATATTCTACACGCCATCGCGAATAGTTGTTTTGTTGCCTCTTCCTCAAATTATTTTAGAAATTCTTAGAATGTTATCTATCCCTTCACCTTTATTTGGTATTAAGTCTTCCGAAGTTCTTTTAAATTCTGATTCTAATGCTACATCCCATATCTCTTCTAAATCGACTCCTGTTTCTTCTTCTATCACATGAGACAACTCTTGCCCCTCATAGATGCCTTCATTGTACTCGTTCCACCTATCCGCTCATTCTTCTGCATTTAGCAGTGGAATTCCCGTTGCAGTCTTAGTGTTACCACCCTTGCTTTTAATTTTACGGAAGATTGTTTTGACATTTCTATATGTTTTTGATTTCTTCACATTTTTTAATTTAGCCATTTCTACTTAGGTTCCCTGCACTTCCTATTTATTTCATTCCTCAGCGACTTGTATTTTTGTATTCTTGTATTTCCCTGAACATTTGTGCACTTTCTTTTTTCAGCGATCAAGCGAAGTGTTTCTGTTGTTACCCATGGTTTCTTCGCAATTATCTTATTTGTACCTAAGTTCCTCTTTCTGACTTCTGTGATTGCCTTTTTTAGATATGTCCATTTTTCTTCAACTACTGCCCACTGGATTCTTCCTTATTGCTGTATCTACAGCCTCAGAGAACTTTAAGGGTATCTCGTGATTCTTTAGTACTTCTACATCCCACTTCTTTGCTTATTCATCCTTCTTTACTAATCTCTTAAACTTCAACCTAATCTTCATCACCACTACATTGTTATCAGATTCTCTGCGCCTGGGTAAGCCTTACAATTCTGTACTTGATTTCGAAATTTCTGTCTGACCGCGATATAACTGAAATTGGGCCGTAGGTGGAAAACTTCTGTAAAATTTTGATATTGTTCCACTTTGTACCTTTCTGGTGGAATCACTGGTTGTGTAGAATCTCTTTATGACATAGGCTTTTGGTGCGAATGTGGTCCGCGAGGCGGCCTGGTTCGGACAGCGAAGGAGTAAAGAGTTAGCAGCGGCACAAGGAAGGTGACGAGCGGGACCGTGTGCTGGGAGCAGCCCGTATACGTGCCGGAAAACAACTTGGGCGCACCTGGAGTGACGGCGCGGCCTAGTTGTAGTTGAGAGAGCAGTTGCTTGGAGAACTGTAATTTGGAAGGGAGCATGAAAGAGCTCATCGGTTGCGCCATACTGGTATTGCCCGTAGGAGATCGGCGATTAAAACACTGGGTGGAGGTCTGTACAGCCGTCACTATACTGTCGCTGCGCCCTGTTGCATTTACACATTGGTATTGGATAACTCCACATGAAGTAGAGTGACTTTATTATTAAGTACTTGCACATCTTGGTCTTTTAATTGTTCCTCTTCCAAAATTGTAATTGTGTCTGCTATGCAGGGTGCCATTAGTTCCATTATTTCGTAACTGGTCATTTGTTCGTTTTAAATGTTCAAGTTACAAGGTTGTCATTGAGTTTGGCCCCTTGTGGGGACCATTATTTGGTATGTTTGTGGCCGACCAGTTGTAATTGATTTGTGTTTCGGGTCTTATCACGCCATTTTAATGATATGTGTAGTAATCATCTAGCGGTGTGGCAGTTCTTCTTCTTAAGTTCGCGCTTGTTATGAAAACAGGACGAGGAAATCCGCCTTATGCAATGTACCTTTTCAGTTTTGTTTTGCCCAGACATGTTTCAGAACTTTTTTAGCTATGTTCAGTGCGTTATTTTTTATTTTCTTACTTACATGATGTTATTGGTCATCTATGTTGGCAGCTAGTCTGCTGCACAATCTACAACTTTTCATGGCTTTGATGTTGTAGTGCTTTCTCATATGTTGTTAACGGGGTAAATAGGCTGATTCGTGACCTATGGTCGCTTGACACTGCACTCTCTCCGATTTTTCAAAACATAGGCAGAGTTTTGCCGGCGAAACCTCGTACAACTATATCGTTTCGTTGGTTGTTCAATCTTCAGACCCTTGGCAGTCCCCTCTCGGAGATCCGATTGGGGGACTATTCCGGAATCGTTTGCCACTGGAGAGATCGTCATGACGATTTTTGAGTTACAGGCCACATGTCTTGTGGATATACATTATGTGTCTTTTATGCATGATACTTGTACTACATATATTGCCACGGGGTATGTTGCATTACCTGTGATAATTGCATCATGCAGTATATTTGACAGATGGGTAGAGCATTTCTCATCAGGTTCAAGCAAAACCAAAATTTTATGCGATCATGGATTGAACAGTTAGTTTGAAATATGTATTTCCGTCTTACAGCCTCCTTAGTGATTTCGTTTTCATTCTAAATTGAAGACAAATGTTCGTTCATTCATATACATCCAATGTTTATCTTGTGACATGAGACGTGAGGGAGCCTTACAACTGCAGTTAAGATTATGGACTAATATAATCGTTATGTCTATATATCTAGATGATCACCTGATGAGATAACTCTAATGCCACTAAACTGGTGGCGAGTCCAATAACAACGATTTTCTTTCACCTGAATCGGGTTTCTAATTTTCAAGATGCACATTTGCAGCTGTCGTTGCCCTGGCTACACAGGATGGTCAGAAACAATCTGAAAAGATTTCTGGCTTGTTTTATTTATTTATTTATTTATTTATTTATTTATTTATGCATTTATTTTACCTGGCAAGATTAGGGCCTTCAGGCCCTCTCTTACACCTAACCAGGCATACTCAGATTCAACAAATTTCAGTTTCTACAGAACATTAAGGACATATAACATGTTATACAGTATTAATGTTAAAGAAAAAAAATAGAGATTATAAAAGTAGTACAATGATAATTATAACAATCAAAAAATAATTATATCAATCAAGAATAATAATAATAATAATAGTAATAGTAATGACTATGTATATGAAAGTAAACATATTTTTCTTTTATGAATGACAGTCCTATTGCAAGTTGGGAATTTTCTCGTTATATATTCCTGCAGCTTGTGAGTTATTCTCATCAAGCAGAGACATAAGACGATAGAATGGGGTGAAAGAGATATAGAAGAGGTAGTAGGTTAGAGGAAGAGAAATAGAATGGTAAAATACGAAGCTATGATGGAGAGGAGAAAGAAAGAGATGAGAGGGGCTCAACAATGGTGGCTATACCGTCCCTAATATGTAAGTCTTGAGTTCCCTCTTGAATGTTGAGTGGTTCTGGATAAGACGCAGATCACAGGGGAGCGCGTTCCATAATCGTATGGCTGAGATGGAGAATGACATGGAGAAAGATTTTGTGTTATGTAAAGGTACAGCCAAGATGCTAGACGTATCCGATCTGGTATTGCGCTTGTGGAATGATGATAGGTGTTTAATGTGAGAAGATAAGTATTGGGGGCACCAGTGGCTAAGAAATCGATGAACTAAGCACATCGTGTGGAGATCGCGTGCCTTATATGGGCGTATCCAACCTAGCTGGGAGTATGAAGGACTGATATGATCATACAACCGTATATTGCACACGTATCTAATGCAAGCATTCATCACTAGCTCGAGGCGTCTCGAATTTTCACTATTTGTGCCGTGTTGAACTACATCACAGTAGTAAAGATAAGGCAAAACTAGTGTTTGGACTAATTTTTGTTTAACGTAGGTTGGAAATATTTTTCTAAATTTTTGAATTGCATGTAGGGAGGAGAGCGATTTCCGGCAAGCTGTGACTGTTTGTTCTTCCCAGTTTAGGTGTTCATCCAAGATTATTCCAAGGTCTTTTACTGTTTTTTGGTATGGTAGTTGGGTACCATTGAGGAGTATTTGAGGGACTGTTTCACGAAAGTACCGACTGATTCACTTGGGATGAGATATAAGTATGACCTGGGATTTCTTGGGGTTTAGTTTCAGACCTAGGTTCTGTGCCCATCGAGAAACAGAGCAAAGATCTGCGTTCATACTCACTACTGCGTCAGCAATGTTCTTGGGGCTTGCACTTATGTACAGTTGGATGTTGTCGGCATATAGATTGTAGTTGCAGGAGTGAATCACTGAAGAAATATCATTAATGTACAGTGAGAAGAGTAATGGACCAAGGACGAAGCCTTGGGGAACTCCAGAGCGCACGTTTTTCCATGATGACTTTTCCGACCAACAAATGACTTGTTGACTTCTGTTTTTGAGGTAGCTGTAGAACCAGTGTATTGCGCTGTTTGAGAAATTCAGCTCCTTCATTGTAATGAGTAATATCTCAAAGTCAACTGTATCAAAAGCCTTGCTAAAGTCAAGCAGCGTTAGGATGGTAGCTTCACATCTGTCCATAGCATGTTCAATGTCATCAATTACTTTGATTAATGTAGTTGCTGTACTATGTTGCTTTCGAAAGTCTGACTGATATTTGTCGTGGATGTTATTAGTTTTGAGGTAATCCGTCAGCTGTTCATGGACGATGTATTCTAGGGCTTTAGATATTGCAGGTAGTATGCTGATCGGCCTGTAGTCACCTGACGACTTAGGGTTGTCAGTCTTGGGTATAGGTTGAATTAAACTTTGCTTCCACTCAGTAGGATATGTACTACTGACAAGAGACAGGTTGAAGATGTCTGTGATAACTGGAGTAATAGTGTCTACGACGTTCTTAATCATACCAATGCTCACTCCATCATTTCCTAATGCCTCGGAAGAGATTCTCATAATGGCCTTGTGTACTGTGCCGGCAGTGACATGTTTTAGGAAAAACTTGTCTCTCGAGAGATTGATATCTTGGGGCTGGTAATTTGTCGCTCCGTGGCAGTTTACAGCTATTGAGAAGATATCATTTAATTCTTCTCCAGACGCTTGATAAACAGCGTCAGATCTTCGCTTCCGTATACCGAAACTGCGCAGCAGGTTTTGATATGCCGCATACGACAGAGCGGGCATGTCTGATTTTGGCATTCCTCACACTTTGCTTGGTTCTATTTCGGAGTCTCCTATAAGCTTCGTACGCCTCGGGAGTTGGGTTACGCTTGAAGGCCCTATGTGCAGCATCACGTTTATTCATTAACTGGCGTAATGCAGTGGTGAGCCACGGAGCGGGAGCTCTCTTTACCTTGACAGTGCGTTGAGGAGCACGTTTATCATACAGTGCAATAATTTTGCGACATAATTCCCGAATTTTTCCGTCTAGAGTCGGTTCATTGCTTATATCATGCCAAGGGATGTCTGAGCAATCCTTTTGAAGAGCGTCATGGTTAACATTTTTTAGGTTTCTGTAGGTTACCAGGTGAGGTTTTCCTTTGGTAGTATGCACTGAGTAATTTAAGAATATCACGTCATGAGCAGAGAGTCCCGGAGCGGATGTCTGATTGGCGCGAATTATTTTATGTGGTTGCTTTGTTGCTATTATATCTATGAGTGTATGGCTGTGTGGCGTGTGATGAGTTGGGTCCAGCGGTGTTAAACTCATATCATTGGAGTGGAACAGTCTCCTTAGTTTCTCTGCAGAGGGAGATTTTAACTGTAAGTCGATGTTTTTGTCGCCCATAATGATTATGTGTTCATACAGTGTCACGAACGAGGACAGGGCAGACTGAAAGGAGGACATAGCATCGACGTTTGCAGGTTTATAGATTACTCCAATTAGCAGTTTCTGATTTGATGTATGTATTTCGAAAAACAAGAACTCTGCTTCTCCTTCGCCCTTTGCATCCGATTTGCATAGTATAGTAGGTCTCAGATCAGAGCGAACATAGGCAACCACACCACCCCCGCGTCGTGTTTCACGATCTGCCCTTAGGAGCGAGTAACCAGTGATTCGGATAGCGTCGGAAGAAATGTTTGGTTTCAACCAAGTTTCAGAGACGAGGATAATATGGAACAGCGATTGGCAGAACAGGTCACAGAACTCGTCGAAGTGAGCCGTTAGCGACTGAGCGTTCGCGTGGGCCACAAAGAGCCCGCCGCCGGAACCTGTCCGTCCCATTGTGGCCGCCTGTAGGACCGAGCGCGCTTCGTTTACCTGCTGGCCGGAGGAGGGACAAAAGCTGGATTTCGCGGGGGAAGACATATTTACAGGTGTGTCCAAGGTCGTGACTGACTCAAGCGTCTGTGGGCTTAAGGTGAAAGACAAGCTGGAGGTATCGGAGAAGGGAGCGAAAAGAAAGATGGAAAGTGGCAGTAGTGGTTACGAAAAAGATAATAGTAGTAGTAGTGGTAGTGACGAGGATGAAAATAACAGATATAGAAAGCCGGTTTTAAGGAGATTCCTGTTAATTGAGAATGTTATTTCCCGTTTGACTGACAATATGAATATACATGAGCACTTATGATAGACAAATAAAGAAGCAATATTTATGTGAAACAATTGACTGATTTTAAATAGAGTACTTATGGTACGTATAGAAATAACGAAGCAATATTTACGTAAAAAAATGAAAAGAAAGAATAAAAATTAACTTATATTAGACAGAGTACAATATGAGACTGGATTTCGGTGCTGTTGCGCCCGACAGACTCTTGCAGTTTGTCCATGACCGCGGCCGTCACAGAGTCCGTGATGGATTGCACGATTACGTCTAGCGTGTCTTTGTTGTGCAGCGCCGCACTTTTATTGTGCTGAGAAATAATTGCTACGAAAATAGTTTGATACGTTGCCCCATTTTCGAGTTAAATAGTATTGATATTAGCCAACCAGGTCAATGAAAGTGAAAATTCAAGCAGCCGACAAGATACAATTAGTGTGTGGTGGTGGTGGTGGTGGTGGTGGCGGTGGTGGTAACTTCCTATGGGACCAATCTGCTGATGTCGTCGGTATACAGTTAGTGTCAGTCGTTCTATAGACTAGATGATAGCACAGGTGACTGTTCAGCCTTTGGCTCTTGTTCTAATTACAATTTTACTATCGCTCTCTTGCTCGGTTTTAGGGAACCAAACGAATAACGCATCTGGCGACGCTGTCCTTGGAGGGGCGTTTGAATTTGCATGCACAATGGCCTCACTGGCTTACTTTAATACTAATTTACCTGTAAACGGCGCAAAGAATCGGATTTTTCCTTAGCAATTTTTTCTGAACTACATTTACTCTGTAACACCCTTTCAATGTTTTCAGACTGTTTCTGACCACTCTGCATAGTATTTTGAATAATTGCTATTGGTTTACAAGTGCTACTTACTTTCAAATGTGTTTGTTGTCCAGGTGTTATCTATGGCTCTGAGCGCTATGGGACTTAACATCTGAGCCATCAGTCCCCTACAACTTACAAGTACTTAAACCTAAGGGCACCACACACATCCATGCCCGAGGCAGGATTCGATCCTGCGTCCATAGCAGTCGCGCGGTTCCGGACTGAAGCGCCCAGAACCGCTCGGCCACCGGTGCCGGCTGTTATCTATTCTGATATCCGCTATAAAACGCACATTGTTTTCCAATTTTTTTTTTTTCGTATGTTGTGCCACATCCTAGTCTGGAGCATTTAATTGCCTAATGCCAATGCAGCAAATTGACGTCATAGGGAGAGAAGTGCCACCATTGCGGCGTCCATGCTCAATGAAGTAAGAGACATATTCAGCGTGCAAGAGTACAGGAAGCTAGTGGCGCAGAAAAATTTTGACACAACCTTAATGACAGACGCAATGTCCGTCCCAATATCAGCCGATGCCACATTGAAAACCATGCAACAAGAACATTAACAGGAGCGTCAGGAAACAGCATCACCTTGTAAGTAGGCTGTTTAGGTTTTTATGTTGGTAACGCCACGTAGCGCTCTATATGAAAATCACTGACTGTGCTGTGTGAAGGCTGTGGCTGGTTTGCATTGTTGCAATGTATGCTATTGTAGTGTTGGGCAGTTGGCTGTTAACAGCACGTAGCGTTGCGCAGTTGGAGGTGAGCCGCCAGCAGTGGTGGATGTGCGGAGTGAGATGACGGAATTTTGAGAGCGGACGATCTGGACGTGTATATATATATAATGACTTTTGAACACTATTAAGGTAAACACATTGTTTGTTCTCTATTAAAATCTTTCTTTTGCTAACTATGCCTATCAGTAGTTAGTGCCTTCAGTAGTTTGAATCTTTTATTTAGCTGGCAGTAGTGGCGCTCGCTGTATTGCAGTAGTTCGAGTAACGAAGTTTTTTGTGAGGTAAGTGATTTGTGAAACGTATAGGTTAATGTTAGTCAGGGCCATTGTCTTGTAGGTTATTAATGAAAGTCAGATTGCGTTGCACTAAAAATATTGGCTGTCTGTTTAGTGTTGATCGGAATAGGTAAAGAGCGAAATGTCTGAGTACGTTCAGTTTTGCTCAGCTGTTTGAACATCAAATAATGTAAGAGGTTTATCAGCACAGTAATTCATTTATTTTTCTAAGGAGACTTTTCAACCTATGTTATTGCCGTATCGGCTTATATTACTTGCTGCGGCGTCACATCAGTTGTATGTATTATATACACACCCTGTAGAATGTAACTCCGAGAAAGGAAAAGCACTTGATAAGGTCGTTTTCATCAGCAATCGTTGACTCGGAAGCAATCGAAGATACATCTACATCTAAATCTATACTCTGAAAGCCACCTTATGGTGTGTGGCGAGGGACAGTTCGTGTACCACTGTTAATTTCTAATTTTCCTGTTCCAGACGTGGATGGTTCGCAGTGCAACTGCACTGGGGTGTTACAGTAACTGATACATATTGTATGATCAGTGGTCAGTTGAAATCAATTATATGGCCATCCTATTGAAGAATCAGTGGATAGTTTAAAAAAATACAAAAATAAATTAATAGAATCTTAAATAAATGAGGCAAGAAAAAATTTTGATGGTGCTTAGCCACACTCATGCAGCAATTTTTGCAAGAATGCACCGCCATTTGACTGTGTATTATAGCAGTTATTTTTTTCGTTGTCATTGTAGTCGATAATGGCCTAATATCCGTAATCTAGATGATTTTTCAGAAGAAAAGTACAGTAAAAAATAAAAGAGACATAAGAAAGGATTCATCCATAGGAACAATGTTGCAGCCTAACCACAGGATTAATTTCCACTACCAGTTTATTCAGATATAACAAAAGTTACTTTGAATTATTGACTCGCACTGGCTGGTATTTACACATGGTAAACCACATAATAAATAAAGTAACTGACCTAGCACAGCAAGCAGACTCTTCACAGAGAACGACGAATGTAAGCCAAAGGCACTGTGGCAGTGCACCAAAATAGATACAAAATAAAATTCCTGAAGTTCAATAAGTTGTTTCAGCACTATACACAATAGCCTATTCACCACTCTAGCAATCACTGTTCAAATATCTTCCAAGTGACAAACTGATTCTCTGTAAACAATTACTGAGTCCCGAATAGGCTGGCCTGGGTGACAGAGTGGTTGTACGCGCTACAGTCTGGAACCGCGTGACCGCTACGGTCGCAGGTTCGAATCCTGCCTTTGGCATGGATGTCTGTGATGTCCTTAGGTTAGTTAGGTTTAAGTAGTTCTAAGTTCTAGGGGCTGATGAACTGTTAAGTCCCATAGTGCTCAGAGCCACTTGAACCGTTTGAGTCCCGAATATATGCATATCCTAATATCCCAGTCACCGAACTATCTTTTATACACACGCAGCTCGCTGGCCACTCAGATCACACCAAAAACCATACCAAACTAGATACGAACGTCAAGAGACAGACTTATGCACTGCTATGATATTTAACACTTCAGTCACTTGACTAACTACAACGGTCAGTTGAGTATATTGAAGTTAGCCAAACATTCTACTAAATACAGCTGTTTAAAGTATTGTATATACGCCATACACATGTTTAGGCAATTTTCAGATAGATATTACTTCATTATACGTTCAATTTATACAATAATCAACTGTAATTTATATTTGATACATTGCAAAAATGGAACGACAAGGGCTAATCAGACGAGCATCTTTATTCAGCTTGCTGCTTCTGCACTTTTCAACTCAAATATCCATCTTACGAAAATTGACTTGCTTTGTATAAATATTCCTACTAAAGAATAGTAACAAATGTAAATAATTTGGCAAATCATCCATAGTTATGCAAATCAATCGTGTATCTGTGGAGAAATTTTAATTTTTGCACTCAAGTAATAACTATTAAATAATTTACTTACAAAATTTAGATTCTATGTTCAGTATTAAAACAAATATTTTATTTTATAGTTGACGTTGAGATATATCCATTTGTGGGTCGTATGCATATGAAGTGAGTATGTAGCTTTTGTTACTGTTAATTTTGCTGATAAATGTTAATAACCTTGTTGGTATGTATCGAACAAATGTGGTACGAATTCTGTTGAATTTGTGTTTTCATTTCGATTTTACCGCTGTCATCAGATTTTTAGTAGCTGGTCTGGAAGTGATTTTAGTATTTCTAGTGAATATTTGCTGCTTTAGGTTTGGCAGAGTCAGAATTTCGTCGTATTGATAGTGTGCAAAACAATGCGGTGATACAATATATCCTTACCGCCGTGAGAATTTCAGCCTGCTTCCCTCCAGCGCTCGGCTGGGCATCACCCCACCCTTTCTCATGCTTTTTGCGGCATCTCAGAGGTCTTCCTAGCGCTCGCGCAGCTATCTCACCTAGACGTCTTGTGGCAACTTTCAACCGAATCTTCCAGTCTAGGATAATTTATACGTAACGGATATACCGTTCTTAACGTGACAGCAGGAAGAGTGATTGCTGGTAGGCCTCCGTGTGGAATCAACTCCATTTTTGACTTAATGGTATTTTAACAGTAAACCACATCATGATGCAGAACGTCCCCCTCGCTGCATCTGCCACTGAAGGCGGCTCAAAATCTCCGCTACGCTTCCGTGCTTCTAAATTATCCTGCGAGGGAATGAGCTATTTCTCTTTGGATTTCCTCAATTTTCTCTATCAGCCCTATCTCATTCGGATCCTAGACTGACGAGCAATACACAGACGAAGGAGGAAATACCTTGTATAACATCGGAAATGATGAGCAGCGGTAGTCACTTTGTAATGTAGGGCTATTACTGTGTTTCATTTGGGTTGTTCTCGTTTTTGATATTATCCAGTTTCAAAGAAGTCCTGAACTGCGATACACTTGAAATCATACGGCGCTGCGGGTATTTTTAAAGTCCGTGTGGTGTTCAAGATATGAATTATGCAATAAAGTTTTCAGATTTTGAGGGTTCACGTAACAATGGAAACATGTGTGAATGCTTTTGATAAGAATAAAAGACGCAGACTCTTTATGTGACTCATACGTGGTTTATGGTATTCGTGATAGTGAAGTGTGCGCCGCACCGAAATCTATGACTTGCAAGTAATCCCTATATCATATCGGCAGCTTATAAGGAAAACCTCGTGTCTCAGGGAAGTTATGCGTGGTTTAACACACTCACTGTGGTTGCCTAAAAATGTACGTGGTTTCTTTATTTCCTCACTAGAGTGCAGCTCATAGTTCAGGCATTACCTGTCACTGGCTTACTATTAGTTGAGGTAAGGAGATATTCTGTCTAATAATGCAATAAAATTATTTTAATTATGTAGGCCGAAGCAATGTACCTAAATTTGTACCTGTGCTGGTATTCGAACCCGACTGCCGTGCTTATTAGGCAGAAGCTCTACCCGGTACGTCATACTCGTTCGAATCCAAACGCTTGTACCAATTTTTCATTTCTGTTGGCTATATCACTATCGTAGATTCAGGTGAGACTCAGATTGTCTCAGTGATAACAACAGTATATGGTTAAAAATATTTTTGTGTTATTATTGAGATACGATGTTTTCATTCTAAGCTGACGATATGACGTGTCTGCAGTAAACTAGGATATTGCAGTTCTTTCATACGTTGATTTCGGTGAGTATTACACAACCGTATCGACATGAACATGTTCATACTTACTTTGCAAACAAATATTAAATACGTGGCATAGCTTACCACTGTGCCATATGTTTTTGTTTCGTCCCTTTCCATTAGCGTTTGGGGTGCAGGATGATTGATTCATTAAATAACTTTTCATGCTATAATTAGTCTAATTTTATCTTCACGACCTCTATGACAGCCAAGATAGGTAGCTGTCACTTATTACTAGATCGTAGGCTTTCGCGAGATAGTTGAAGCATCCGACAATTTAGTTTTTTTATATTTCCTTCCCTATGCATCAAGCAAACCTCTGATAACGCGTGCAGCCTTCATTGTATAAGTTATATATACTCTCTTAGCTCTATTTTATATGGGTCCCAAATACTTGGGGAATGTTCTAAGGTGGGACACAACAGTGACTCCGGAACAGACTCTTTTGTAGGCTGACTGCATTCCCTCCAGTATTCAGCCAAAGAATCACTGCCTATCAGCTGCCTTGCCTACGGATGAAGATACATGACCCTCCCATTTCGTAGCTCCATAAAGTGACTGACTCCAATATTGTGATTTACTGATGTCCTATACGACACGACCTCTGTGTGTTTTGCGATGTGCACGGTTTTATAATTTTCTACACTTAAAGGACATTCGCAGTCTTTGCACCTCTTTTAAATCTTATCGACGCTTGACTGTGCATTTTTGCAGATTTTTCCGAAAGTATTTCATTACAGATACCTGCATAACTTTCAAAGAGGTGTTAACTTGCTTAATATTTCCTGCCAGTTTATTAAAATAAATGTGAACTGCAAGAAGCTCAATATACTTTCATGGGACGCACTTCAAGTTACTTCTAGTTGTTTAGATGCCTCCCTATCAAAGAAATCTCTTGCATAAACGTCAGACAGGCTCTAATAGCAAGGACTATTTCTTATTGGGAACGCCTATTGTATTAACACGCTAGATGAAGGTACTTCGCAAAAGACCATAATTTGCCAGCAAGAGTTGATGCCAGCGAACATTGAACAAGAACCAATAGGTCATGGCAGATATTACGTCTGTAACATCTCTCTGATATCATACCTTGACTCAGTAGACATATTAATTAAATTGGGTCGCCGTTAGTAGTCACGTGTGGCAAAACGTTTTACGTTTGGTGAAGACTTTTTTCATGCAGAAACATTTACAATTTCGCATTTCGAGGTAGAATACTAACGTCGAAACCCCATTAGTCCACAACTTAGCTCGTTAAAATGTTACAGTATTTAACTCCCCTTTTAATTATTTTAAATATTTAGGAAACTTGTCACAATGCTCTAATAGATTAAGTGGTAGAAAAATTGCTGTTATTGGCTGGGAAAGCCTTTGTGAATGTTACTTGAGACTGTTATTGCCCTACTTTATTATAAATAAAAAGGAAATGGCACAGGCCAACTTACTTTATCCACTGCACAGACGATAGGTATGAACCACTTACAATACATTCGGCGATGCACGCGAGGTTTATTTTCTTTTATCGCTTTCACTTAAAACCCCCAAAATGGACTAATACCGAAGAAAGCGTCGTAATGCGAAGATTTTCGTCCAAGTAATAAATTTTTTTCTGCTATTTCTTAAAATCTGCACAGCCTAAAACAACTATGAATATTTTTGATGTCGTGAAAAATAAATCTGTTTCCTACTTCTCAGTTTCCTGAATAAATGAATTTAATAGGCATGAATAAGTTATAAAAACCATTGTCTATAGCGAGAGATTTCGTATTTGTACTCACACTTCACATAGTAAACCCACTCACTATTAAGTTTTGCTGCCGCGTGCGTCATTGTTTCTCCTATAAGATCGGTACTGTCTTACGTTAATGAAAATGTTTAACTATTTTTTATTTTATGTGTTCAGTATCTCAAGGCGCGTTTGTGCTTTCCAACAGAAGATGATTTGCTTAACGCTAACGATTATACAACACAGAAAGGAGTAAATGGATTCGGAACGCTCTAGTTACGCATGTAAGTGCATCATTCTTTTAATCCACTTTTGTTAATGATAAAAATACATAAAGTCACGCATTATGTAACTTTCGCGGTGCAGTCATGCTGACATTACCAGCAGTCGCGTTTTTTAAAATATAATCATTATTAATCGAAAATGTTGGGGAAGGCCACACAAAACAATGACTTGACATTTATTGTCTGCCGAAAAATTAACAAATCAGTTTGATGAAAAGCATCATTATGACGACAGAGGCTTGTTATTTTAACACTCGTACACCTGCTGATATCAGTAATGTCCCAACAGAGTGGCTCATATTAATTTACGCTAATTACGAGGAAGAGCATTGTATAGAAGAAATACGAAAATTACAAATTAAAACAATTGTTTCCTGCAGGTTTGAATCTTGCATTTAAGAAGAAGAATTATTTAACAAACCGCAGCCCTTTTCGCGTCCAATTTACTTTGCAAATATGAGTGTTTCTAGAATTAGCTGGACAAACATCTCTAGTTCGCGGAAAATTTATATGGAACGTTGCGACAGTGTTATATAAACAAAACTTCTATGTTTAGTTCACCATGACTGGGTGTTGTGTGATGTACTTAGGTTAGTTAGGTTTAAGTAGTTCTAAGTTCTAGGCGACTGATGGCCATAGATGTTAAGTCCCATAGTGATAAAAAAAATCTAGTTCACCACTACCAGCTTTATTGCTTCTGGATGACCTTATTGAGGTCTATGTTTATTCATAACCAACTGAAAATAATTCTTCAAACGTGTGGGAAGAAATATCGAAAGACATTATTGCAATTATTTATTCTTACGTATTGTGCACCGATTCTTGACGTTTAACTGGGTCATTTAACAGTAATAGGTCTAGAACATTAATAGAGCAAACAAATGCGAAATATTAATGATTACGCTCAAACATAGTAACATAATATACACTTAGTTTACAGAATATGAAGTGTATTTAAATAGAATAAAACACATGTTTGAAACATTAAGGTGATTGGTATAATAATTTACTGATGTTTTCCTCATATCCTTGTCATTCATGGAAAAATGAAGGTATCTTTACACAAAATTTCGAACAATTTTTCTCTTGAGGTCTGAGAAAATGAATGAAAATGATGTATTTCAGATTCACTATGCTGCATTCTGTAGTATTATTGGATTTCAGATACTTTGCAAATGAGATATTTCTCATAAAAGAAAAGAACAGCCATCGGGCTGTAGTTGGTAAAGATATTAAGCATCACAGCGCATGTGTAAAGAGACGAAATACTCTGTAATGTGCGCCTACACCAAGACGCGCGTCCAGCGTTAAAAAACACTATGACCCGCTGGGCGCAGGTATTTAAATCATTGCCATAGCGCTCGATAGCAATAAGCTGCGAAACATTTCAAAGAGCAATCCATCATTTGTTAAGAAATGTTCTAGAGACTTCATTACCTTTTTAAGTTTGGTCACCGACTTGTTAAGACGTGTTGTGTAGCACCACCAGAAGTTATATTTTATTTAGTGTCAAAAACCATGAATATCATCAAGCAAAACCGCGTCGGTAAACCGTGTGACGCTAAAAAGTACTTACGCGCACTCCAGAACATTTAATTTTTAAGAAATCTCGGACAGACAAAAGCAGCGATTGCTGGACTGCTCCATGTATGAGAGAAACATAAATATACATAATATACATATAAATATACACATAAAACTTACAAGTTTTGTACTGTTTGTATGTTTGTTAATGTCTTAGTTTAATGCCTTTGTTCTTTGAGAATATATTGATGCTTCACTTTACAGAAAATCTCTGCTTACTCTTTTCTTTAAACTCACCATGATTTTTCAATGTACGTAAGCTTTGTTACAGGTTCGCTCTTCATCGCGGTATCTCGATTGTATTCGGGAGGACATTAATACGTTCAATTTCCAATCTGATAACTTGTTACAAAAATTTCATTGTTTTGCATTCATTTCCTTTTTTTTCCAAATAGGTCCATTAGGTATTTTCATCGAAGATTCTGATTGCGGGTCAAAAGTCAGTCACGAAACCGCCTTTGCGTAATCAAACCTGACGTCTCCTGAACACAATCGAGAACGATGCATCGGCGATCATCCATTAATGTCTCTCTCTTTCCAAGTCATACCAAAAACGGCAAAGCAATGTGGATCTCACGGGGAGCGTGCAAGGGATAAGTCCCTGCAGACGCACTATCCTCTGTGCCCGCGGTGGCTCAGATGGATAGAGCGTCTGACATGTAAGCAGGAGATCCCGGGTTCGAGTCCCGGTCGGGGCACACATTTTCAACATGTCCCCAATGAAGTGTATCAACGCCTACTTGCAGCTAGGGTGTCTATTTAATTATCATTTCAAAGCATAACTGCCTTGAGTACTCAATCTGGTGTTACAGGTTGCATTTTTCTTCTTGTCGGCAAACATTGACAGGCATTATCATCATTACTGTTATATTTGATTTAATGAGTATGAATAGCAAAATCTATAACACTAGACCTCTAATTCATCGAGAGGAGGTAGTGACAGACAATATTCCAAATCACTATACTCTCGAACAAAGCCCTGCTTTAAATAGCAAACACCTCCGCAGTGTCGTGTGCAGGTTGGGATTATGACATAGTCGATGGTGTCCCGTCCTGAAGATAGTGGCGCTAAGGCCCCCAACGCCTTGGTTCAAATGGTTCAAATGGCTCTGAGCACTATGGGACTCAACTGCTGAGGTCATTAGTCCCCTAGAACTTAGAACTAGTTATACCTAACTAACCTAAGGACATCACAAACATCCATGCCCGAGGCAGGATTCGAACCTGCGACCGTAGCGGCCTTGCGGTCCAGACTGCAGCGCCTTTAACCGCACGGCCACTTCGGCCCCAACGCCTTGGTTCTATTGTATGGAAGCACAGCAGCGGGCTCTTGTTTTTAATGTTACTCGCACCTAAAGAACTGGTTCTGCATTGCCAAAACACAAGGTCTAGTACAGTTGCGAGGAGGAGGATGGTAGTACGAACACACAATGGTTCAAATGGTTCAAATGGCTCTGAGCACTATGGGACTCAACTGCTGTGGTTATCAGTCCTCTAGAACTTAGAACTACTTAAACCTAACTAACCTAAGGACATCACACACATCCATGCCCGAGGCAGGATTCGAACCTGCGACCGTAGCAGTCGCACGGTTCCGGACTGCGCGCCTAGAACCGCGAGACCACCGCGGCCGGCTAACACACAATGCCATGAGCAATACATCGCAAGCACTATACGGCTTGTGGCAGCTGCTGCGCGATATATTAATTGTTCACTCCAAGAAGATATTCGGTCCGGGAACTGACGGGCGTAGCTGTATCGACTGAAATCGATTTGCGTCACTCGGAATTAACAGCCTCCTCCGCGCAGACCACTTTGTGTTCTGTGTGTCTAGATAGAAGTAAAAGAAACCATTTTAGAAGTTACAGGTGCTGGAAAGAGTACGAGGGCCATTCTGAAAATAACGCGCAATAATGTTTAAAATGTCAAATATTTATCAACCAAGCCATTCCATCATCTTAATTTCCATACACTAAGGTGGCAAAGGCCACTGGACAACGTTATGCGCACATACAGATGGCGGTAAAAAAAAATGGCTCTGAGCACTATGGGACGTAACTTCTGAGGTCAACAGGATCCTAGAACTTACTACTACTTATTGGAAGAACTACAGGACAAATGAAACAATACAAAAAATTTCTACAGGTTCTCTTTCCCAAGATTTGTCAGGTCCTCTTTCTCTAATGTTTCAGCAAACATTTTCAATTTCGTTCTTGCAATGGGCTGCTGAAGTGACCAAAAACAAAAAGTGGTCATGTCATTTATTATGCGACGTAAAGTGTCGAAAGAGAGCATCGATTTGTCTCTCGTTACGAACAAATTGATTATGAAAATGGAGTTTTACCTGTCTAGTCTAGTGTTACATTCATTTTATCGATAAATATATTTACAGGGACAAAAAGCTCGAAGAACAAACACTACTACAGCAGCGACAACACTGCCCTAGACCGCGCTGACTGCTACCGCAAAACTTGCAGTGTAACTGAGCCGCTGCTCGATTGCTGCTTATTCTTCGTGTTTAACTATCCCTGTTCACATATACTGTTAAGACAGATAACACAGTAGACTAATCTCTGACTGCACTGTTGAATGAGTATGTAGAATTCCACACTACAAGTCATTTCATTTGTAAGGGGAAATAGACCGACGCTTTCAGTCGAAACTAGGCGTCGCAAGACAGGTCTAATGAGCCGTGTTTGTTTGAGTTCAATCTAGCTACATGATGCAAAAACGAAATTGCAAGTATATACTGACACAGCACAGAATAGGCGCCTGACTATTCTTAGGAGACTCACCCTGTATATACAGGGTGTCCAAGAAAAATACCGGTAAAGCTTAGTATGTTGTGCAGGCACAGTGATCGGATTTTAAGCAGAAACACATATGCAGAAACGCACGGCTTGGGCGCTGGAGACCGTCGAAGTCTGAGGTGGGTGTGCGGTCCATATTACCTAAAATAAACAAAACACGAGTAGCACATCGCAAACAAGCAAATGTGCCTCGACCTCCATACCTCCTATCCAATGTAGGGCCTACATCGGCGGTGCTGAGCCTCAGCCACATGAGCCCATACGTGTGGTTGTCTTTATAGCATTTCACTCTCTCCGTGAGCTCGAGCAATAAGGTCATCCGCCGAAGTTACAGGTGCGCCACGTGCCATACTCCTCGTACTACGGCACAGAAAATAGACGAGAAGCGTCCGATTTGATGACTGTACTGGCCATAGAACTGCTACCCCTCTACCAGTCAAATAATCTGGACATGTGACGTTGAGATGTTTCAGCACATCGATGTGAAGAGTGCTGGAGCTCCGTTGTGTTACAGCCAAATGTCCATCCCAACATTTAGTGGCCCTACGTCCTTCAGGATAGGCAAAACTTATCGAATATATGTGAGGTTGATCGCTCTCCTTAGTCTGTTTAGCAGTAAATATAGCCCATTGATATGGTCACCAATTATCCCAATCGAAACTTTCAAACCAACCTTGTGCTAGTCATTTTGAATCACCTGCACACGCGTATTTTCGTCCCTTCCGAACATGCGTGTTGTGTAAGGTTAATACTCATATGCCGTCTCTAGTAAATGTGCATTCATCGGTGAATAGCAAATACCAAGTATGAGGTGTTACTACATTACTATGCAATAACATACCTCGGGCTGAAAATACCTGTTTGCAACTTTACGGCTGCTCTGAAGAGTGGTCGCGAACATAGAATGACATTGTGTACATTTGCTTGGAAAAAGTTCCGATTGCAATCTTGTAGCAGGTCTGCCATTACAATCCTCTTTGCTGTATGACCATGTCGGTCGTTTTCGCAGCTGTGTACTAGTGCATATCGCTCCGTCAATGTACAACGTTACTGCACTGACGGATCACGCAAGGTACACAGTATAACACACACAAGGGCTGTGCGAAGGAATGTAGCGCATGCACAGGAATGTTATTAGGCTGGGGTCGTCCATCCATACTACGCAGAGGGCTAAAGGGTCGCATACCTTCCGTATTCGGACATCAAAGCGAATCGAAACAAACCGCCACAGCCGGCCGCTGTGGCTGAGCAGTTCTAGGCACTTAGGTCCTGGACCGCGCTGCTGCTACGGTCACAGGTTCGAATCCTGCCTTAGGCATGGATCTGTGTGATGTCCTTAGGTTAGTTAGGTTTAAGTAGTTCTAAGTCTAGGGGACTGATGACCTCAGATGTTAAGTCCCATAGTGCTTAGAGCCGTTTGAACCATTTTCAACCAAACCGTCACAGCCGCTCGTTCTCAGACTTCGACGCCTCCAGCGGTCAAGCCGTACTTTCCGGATATAAGTTCAGTTTTGAAAACCGACCACTTTGCCTTCCCGCACAACATATAGCTCTATGAATATCAAGAGGACAGACGGAAAACCAGTACCAAGCAAAGAACTGAAAGCTGAAAGTTGGAAGGAGCATATAGAGGAGTTACAGCAGGGAAACGAACTGGAAGGCATTGTTATAGAAAGGGAAGGAAACGTTGATGAAGACATTATGGGATGTATGATGCAGGGAGACAAATTTGACAAGGCGTTTTATGGCCTAAGTCGAAACAAGGTCCCTGCAGCAGACGACTACTTATATCCGGGGGAGAGTCAGCCATACCAAAAGGACCCACTTGGTGTGCAAGATGCACTATGTGATCAAAAGTATCCCGACACGTGGCTGAAAATGACTTACAAGTTCGTGGCGCCCTCCATTGGTAATGCTGGAATTAAATATGATGACAGCTTCCACTCTCGCAGGCATACGTTCAATCAGGTGCTGGCGGTTAAAGGCGCTGCAGTCTGGAACCGCAAGACCGCTACGGTCGCAGGTTCGAATCCTGCCTCGGGCATGGCTGTTTGTGATGTCCTTAGGTTAGTTAGGTTTAACTAGTTCTAAGTTCTAGGGGACTAATGACCTCAGCAGTTGAGTCCCATAGTGCTCAGAGCCATTTGAACCATTTGAATCAGGTGCTGGAAAGTTCATGGGGGATTGGCAGCCTATTCTTCACCAAGTGCTGCACTGAGGAGACGTATTGATGTCGCTCGGTGAGGCCTGGAACGAAGTCGGCGTTCCAAAACATCCCAAAGGTGTTCTTTATGATTCAGGTTACGACTCTGTGTAGGCCAGTCCATTAAAGGGATGCTGTAGTAGTGTAACCACTCTACCACAAGCCGTGCATTATTAACAGGTGTAGAAAGATGCAGTCGCCATCCCCGAATTTCTCTTCAACAATGGGAAGCAAGAAGGTGCTTGAAACATCAATGTAGGCCTGTACTGTGATAGTGCCACGCAAAACAACAAGGGGTACAAGCCCCCTCTATGAAAAGCACGACCACACCATAACAGCACCACCTACGAATTTTACCGTTGGCACTACACACGCTGGCAGATGACGTTCACCGAGCATTCGCCATACCCACACGCTGCCAACGGATCGTCACATTGTGTACCGTGATTCGTCACTCCACACAACGTTTTTCCACTGTTCCATCGTCCAATATTTACGCTTCTTATGCCAAGCGAGGCGTCGTTTGCCATTTACCGGCGTGATGTGTGTGTTATGAGCAGTCGCTCAACCATGAAATCCAAGCTTCCATACCTCCCGTTAACTGTCAAAGCACTTGCAGTGGATCCTTATGCAGTTTGGAATTCCTCTATGATGGTCCGGAGAGATGTATGCCTATTACACGTTATGACCCTCTTCAATTGTCGGCGGACTCTGTCAGTCAACTTTTGTTTCTTCATTATTATTTTAAACCTTTACAAAAGGTAGACCGGCAGCGGCCTATCCACGCCACTCTTTGGCCACAGGATAAGTCTCACATGAAACATGAAGACATAAACGCAGATGTACATGTAGGATAAACACAGGAGACAGACAAATGAAAAAGAAATGAAGTCGTTCCTGGAAGGCACTGGTCGCACAGGGAATGTCAGCTCAGTGCACAAACGTAGACAGACGGTTGAACACATAAAATTGGAGCAATTTCGAAGAAATACCTTTGCACTAAAAAATAGCGGGGTCTGCCACAGGGAAATATGGGAGGGTAGGAGGGGAGGGGAGGAAGGATTCCAGGTGGAGAGAAGATGGGAGGGAGAGGGAACGGGGGTTTGTGGAACCCTGCAGAGGGGGATGGGGAGGGAGAGAAGGGAAAGAGTGTGCCCTGGAGGAAAAACACAGGAGGAGGAAGGGGAGGATTATATCTGGTATGAGGGGTAGATGGAGGGGATGAGGGCATCATCTGGGAGGGAAAGTTGGCGGAAGCCATTTTGGGCAAGGGTATGGAGTGTGGTCAGGTGAAGAGCATTTGAGATGCAGGTGTACAGCCGTGGCAGCAGACAGGGGTGGGAAAGGATGGGAGAGACAAGTGGGTGAGAGGGATCAAGTTTACGGGAGGTGTAAGGGATCTGTATCCATTCAAGGAAGAGGAGGAGGTGTGGGAAAGGATTTAAGTCATAGTGGATCCACGTGGGGGATGGGAGGCAGATGCGATAGGCGAGGCGGAGCACATGGCTTTCCAGGATTTGAAGGGAGTTGTAGAAGGTAGGAGGGGTGGAGGTCCAGACAGGATGGGGCGGATGAGAGATTTATAGGTGTTGAGTATTGTGGAGGGGTCCAGACCCCACGTGCGGCCAGAAAGAGCTTGAGGAGGCAGACTCGGGAGCGTGCCCTAGCTTGAATGATCCGGAGATGGGTGGTCCAGGAGAGGCGATGGTCAAGGGTGACGCCAAGGTACTTGAGGTTGGGGTTGAGGTTTATAGGATGGCCATAGGCAGTGAGATAAAAATCTAGGAGGCGGAAGGAAGGGGTGGTTTTGCCTTCAATAATCGCCTGGGTTTTAGGAGGACTGATCTTGAGCAGCCACTGGTTACAGCAAGTGGTGAACCGGTCAAGATGGGATTGGAGAAGGTGCTGGGAGCATTGCACGGTGTGGCAGAGGGCAAGGAAGGTGGTGTCATCGGCGTATTGGAAAAGGTGTAAGGGGGGTGAAGGCTGTGGCATGTCCACCATGTAAACAAGGTTGAGAAGAGGGGAGAGGACAGACCCTTGGGGCACTCCGGCTGAGGGGTGGAAGGTGTTGGAATCTGTGTTATGGATGGTGACATACGAAGGACAGTGAGAAAGAAAGGAGGCAATCAGATTGGTGTAGTTAATAGGAAGGGCGAAGGTTTGGAGCTTGCAGAGGAGACCAGAATGCCATACATGGTCGTAGGCATGCTCAAGGTCGAGAGAGAGGAAGATGGCGGAGCGACGGGAATTTAGTTGTTTGGAGAGGAGGTGAGAGAGGTGAAGGTCATTGGTAGAGAAGGACAGCTGAAAGCCACATTGGGTAGAGGGAAGGACGCGGTGCTGGTGGAGGTGCTGGTGGATGTGTTGGGTGAGGATGGATTCCAGGACTTTGGTGAAGACTGAGGTAAGGCTGATGGGATCGTGGGAGGAGACAGTGGATGTCAGTTTGTCAGGTTTGAGGAACATCAGGATCCGGGAGGTTTTCTACAGGTTGGGGTAGAAGCTGGTGGACAAGACCACATTGTATAGTCTGACCAGGCTGGAGAGGAAGGAGGTGACGGTAGGTAACACGATGGTGACTGGGATCTGTGTTGCGTTTCGTGCGTAGTGTAGCTATGATATCTTGAGCAGTGATCGTAGTGTTTAGTTCAGTGTGTCTAATGTGGTCCAATTACTGGAAGCCAGAAGCGAGTGGAGGGGCAGAGGTGTCAATTCGATCATCGACATCAGGGAAAGGGAGTAATCGAACTGGGGATCATCAGGGATGGCAAAGATATAGGAAAGGTAGCGAGCAAAATGGTTGCCCTTACTAAGGTTATCAGGAAAGGTGTCAGTCAACAGACGATGTCGGCCTGTACACTTTTGGCTGTACACATCCCTTCACGTTTCCACTTCACTATCACAGCGGAAACAGCGGACCTAGGGATGTTTAGGAGTGTGGAAATCTCGCGTACAGACGTATGAAACAAGTGACACCCAATCACCTGTCCACGTTTGAAGTCCGCTCTGTCACGATGTCTAATAACTATTGATGTCGCTGATATGGAGTACCTGGTAGTAGGTGGCACTACATAGCAGCTAATATGAAAAACGTACGTTTTTGAGGGTGTCTGAATATTTTTCATCACGTAGCATATGTCGACTACGAAGATCCCAAGGAGATGTTGTGAAAGACCATTATGTAGGACGCCGCTACCTACTCGACGTTGTATAGTGCCTATTGGTGTCCCAAGATGTTTGTAGATTCGCTATTTCCATGGAGGCGTTGTCCAGGTGACCGTTACTTTAGTTGAATTGGCGGTTTGCTCGAAATTTTCAACGTTGTGCTGAGACAATAGTGTGATTTATGAAACACTGGGAGAATTAGACGACATTTTCAACAATTATAATGTGTGAGTAGCTCTGTGTAGCATGGGAGAAAAAAGTTTTTAGCCAATTAATTAAAATTGAATTAAGTACTACGCGGCTATGTCAGTCGTGAAATAAATACAATGGCGCTTTTGAAATATTTTTATTTTTTCCCTACTGTACGGTATCAGGATTCGTAAAAAATTAAGGAAATAAAAAATTTAAAAATAACGGAGTCCATCAACATAAGTGAAATACGTAAAATTGACTAGGTTCAATGAAATATTTAAAATGTTTGTCATATATGTTTATTGAATGAGAAACCAAAGAAACGCAATCGAAAAAGGTCGTTTCGTGAAAATACATTTGTTCATTTAAGAGAAATAAAGAATTATTGTTAGGGTAATAAAACTTTCAATTTAGTGAAGTGAACAATTAAATTTTCACGAAACGACCTTTTCGTTTTTTTGAAGAAATAATGTAAGGATGTATTGCTAATTCTTCGATTTATATTTCAAAAATCTTATATGGCAAACTTTTAAAAATATTTCCCTGAACGTATTAGACTTAACGTATTTCATTTTAGCAGCTGACTCCATCACTTTTTTATATTTTATTTGCTAAATCGCTTACGAATACTGATACTGTAGTTTAGAAAGAAAAAAAAGCCTTGAAAAAAGCCACTTTATTTATTTTGTGACTTGTATCACCGCATAGCTCCCAATACAAATTTTAATTAATAGTCTATAACTTTCTGGCCTTCAAGCTACAGTGATTTACTCAGACATTATCATTATTGGAAATGTCGTCTAATCGTCCCAATCCTTCATAAATCAAGGCGTTCTCTAAGCACAACGTTGAAAATTTCGAGCATAACGCCAGTTCAACCAAAGTAACGGCTACCTGGACAACGTTTCCAAGGGAACAGCGTAGTCTGCACTACTGGCCATTAAAATTGCTCCACCACGAACATGACGTGCTACAGACGCGAAATTTAACCGACAGGAAGAAAATGCTGTGATATGCAAATTATTAGCTTTTCAGAGCATTCAGACAACGTAGGCGCCGGTGGCAACACATACAAGGTGCTGTCATGAGGAAAGTTTCCAACCGATTTCTCATACACAAACAGCAGTTGACCAGCGTTGCCTGGTGACACGTTGTTGTGATGCCTCGTGTAAGGGGGAAAATGGCGTACCATTACGTTTCCGACTTTGATAAAGGTCGGATTGTAGCCTATCGCGATTGCGGTTTATCGTATCGCGACGTTGCTGCTTGCTTTGGTCGAGATCCAATGACTGTTTGCAGAATATGGAGTCGGTGGGTTCAGGAGGGTAATACGGAACGCCATGCTGGATCCCAACGGCCTCGTATCACTAGCAGTCGAGATGACAGGCATCTTATCCGAATGGCTGTAACGGATCGTGCAGCACGTCTCGATCCCTGAGGCAACAGATGGGGACGTTTGCAAGACAACAATCATCTGCACGAACAGTTCGACGACGTTTGCAGCAGCTTGGACTATCAGCTCGGAGACCATGGCTGCGGTTGCCCTTGGCGCTGCATCACACACAGGAGCGCCAGCGATGGTACTCAACGACGAACCTGGGTGCACGAATGGCAAAACGTCATTTTTTCGGATGAATCCAGGTTCTGTTTACAGCATCATGATGGTCGCATCCGTGTTTGGCGACGTCGCGGTGAACGCACATTTGAAGCGTGTATTTGTCATCGCCATACTGGCGTATCACCCGGCGTGATGGTAAGGGGTGCCATTGGTTACACGTCTCGGTCATCTGTTGTTCGCATTGACGGCAGTTTGAACAGTGGACGCTACATTTTAGGTGTGTTACGACCCGTGGGTGTACCGTTCATCGATCCCTGGAAACCCCACATTTCAGCAGGATAATGCACGACCGCATGTTGCAGGTCCTGTACTGGCCTTTCTGGATACAGAAAATGTTCGACTGCTGCCCTGGCCAGCACATTCTCCAGATCTCTCACCAATTGAAAACGTGTGGTCAATGGTGGCGGAGCAACTGGCTCGTCACAATACGCCAGTCACTACTCTTGATGAACTGTGGTATCGTGTTGAAGCTGCATGGGCAGCTGTACGTGTACACGCCATCCAAGCTCTGTTTGACTCAATTCCCAGGCGTATCAAGGCCGTTATTACGGCGAGAGGTGGTTGTTCTGGGTACTGATTTCTCAGGATCTATGCACCCAGATTGCGTGAAAATGTAATCACTTGTCTGTTCTAGTATAATATATTAGTCCAATGAATACCCGTTTATCATCTGCACTTCTTCTTGGTGTAGCAATTTTAATGGCCTGTAGTGTACAATACACCTTTGAATGCCAACAGGCACTATATAACCTGGCCTAGGCAGCGGCGTCTTACAGCCTAATCTTCGACAAATCTCGACGGGAACTGCATAGTTTACAAACATCTTTGGAAGCTACTAGGCACTGTACGACGTCGGCTAGGCAACATTGTACTACAGCATCGTCTTTGACAATCAACGGTGAACATATCGTCAGTTCCATGGAAACGTCGTCGCTTTGCAGTACTAACAATAATCATCAGCTGGCGTTCAGCGGTAGTGGAACCTTTCGTATTGGTGCACTTGCAATTAAAGTTTATTTAAAGGTAAGCAACATTAATTATGACCTGGAATATTGATTTAAACCGCAGCACTAGTATAATGATATCCATATAACGGCAGTGTTAGTTTTATACTTCATTTACCAGTTGTAATATTTTTGCGTAATGTATGACCCCACAGCTGACGTAATGCAACAAACTGGCACCCTTTCGAGCACTATTTAACGCGTGACAGTACAGCCACCAAGCAGCAGTTACGGTCTTGACAAGCTCATCGTCAGCTCCAGCAAAGGGGTAAAACATCACGCCTCTTTAGTTAAATCTTTGTACATTTGATACAAAAGCGGCTTCCCTAATTACCCTGCACTTTTATAATCTCTGCAATGCAAACAGTTTTAAGATGGACGGCTGTATAGTCGCCGAAGTGGCGTCAAATCGAAAGACTTGCACCAGGCGAGCGGTCTACCCAACGGGAGGCCCTTGTCACATGCCATTATTATTATAACCGAAACCGATTATTTCAAATAAATGTTATTTTGCAATCGTGACTTTCTTCGTAGGTAATTAACTCTACCAGAAAGTTCCTAAAGTCTTACCGCAGATATAAACTTGATGCAGAAAAGCCAGTTCGAAATACTCATCTCGACTGAAATGGTTTCCATTTTTATCCTTTAGTGTCACATAGGCAACAGATAGCTTGGGACCGTACGCCCATTGTCAAGCGTGTAAAATGCGAACATTAGATGAAATGGCCCTACAGAAAGGGATATGACAACGCTTTATGCGGCTGTCATGTTGAGCGTATGAATAAAGAGAACTTCACAACCAAGGATTTTCTGTATTACTGCTTGCATGGCTGTGGCTTCAGCAAGGAATCAAAATCATGCAGCGAGATCACTTTTACGGTATGTCTGAAATAAAGAAGAAAGGCACGAAAAAGGTTGCAGCGACTAACATCCGTTCATATATTTTATTTACTTTAAGTTACCCCATCCAAAGACGTCTGTTAAAAATGCCGCTAAAGGGTTAAGTGTTTCCCTCCGTGAAACTTCTTACCGATTAAAACTGAGACTTAAAAACGAATCCAGAATGTTGAATAGAAAAGTAAAAGTTTAATTCCGGAAACAGTCCTCTAAACAGTGGCTAAGTCAGTTCTTCGCAAAATCATCTATTCTGGAAGTGCTAGGCCCGCAAATTACGAAGTACAACTACTATGGAATCTGAGAAGTATGGGTGGTGACAAAATTGAGACTGTGAGTACGTGTCTACGGTTGTACCTGAATAGCTTACTCAGAAAGAGTTTTGTCCACGGAACCACAGGTCCAGCGTTCGAGTCTGGATCCCGTACACTTTTTCAGTCTGCTACAAAGTTTCAAATCAGCGCCTACTCAGCCTACATGTTTGAGTCTGTTTCACATTACTAGATTGGAAAGAGTATACTCGGGCACTTATATGTGGCACCAGAATAAAATAAGAATATTAATAAACTGAAATGAAACTAGTATACTGTAAACGATGAATGTCTCTGATAGGCTCGATAGTGAGGATCGCTCAATGTGCACGACCAGAGAGCCCAGGATACTGTATTGCTCTGTTGGAGTAAGAGAGCGCTGGGCGTACAGTTGTAGGTAGCTGTCTGTGAGGAAAAGACGATCGAGTAGGCGGCCTTTGGGGTGTGCTGTGTGAAGCCACCAAGAATTAATGTAGGTGTGTCAATAATGTTGAACATGGGAGGAGAAGTCTTCATGGAAATAAGGTAAAGATGTTCAATAACTATGATTCTTGTTTTCGCCAGCGCTTTTGTAAAGGTGAGTTGGCTAATAATTTGTAATTGTTGAGTAACCCCAGAAAGTATGTAAACGGTTTTGATGAAAAGAGCCAGTCAGATATTTTATTTTTGGAATACTTTTAAGATTTGTTAACAGAGCTATGTGTAATCTGATAATTTGCATTTATTTTTCTATTAATGAAGTTAGATAATAGTTGTTTGTGAATCAATTGTGAGTAATGTAACGTCAATTGTCAGATGTTTTTGAAAAGACAAACATAGCTTGCAATAAAAATTTGCTAAAAAACAACTGACTATTACTAATTCACCATCATCAGTACCGCCTCCCAGTACAGGTCATACATTTTTCAAAGAAGTTGGATTTTCTTAAATGTTCTCGTTTATCAGCCAAATGAATTTGAGGTGCGTTTCAAGTATTATGGCCAGCATTGCACACTGCTGAGCTTATAGATAACATATATATGTTTTTTATGAGAGACCAGAATATGCCACGTACTACCGTTGCTGTTTTAGATGCAAGACAAATTTATTAGATATGTGCACAGGGACCAAAGTTATCAGTTTTGAACAGGGCCAGATGATTCAGTGCCTAAGGAACTGAAAGTACACTACTGGCCGTAAAAATTGCTACACCACGAACATGACGTGCTACAGACGTGAAATTTATCCGACAGGAACAAGATGCAGTGATATGCAAATGATTAGCTTTTCAGAGCATTCACACAAGGTAGGCGCCGGTAGCGACACCTACAACGTGCTGACATGACGAAAATTTCCTACCGATTTCTCGTACACAAACACCAGTTGACCGGCGTTGACTTTTGAAACGTTGTTGTGATGCCTCGTGTAAGGACGAGAATTACGTACCATCACGTTTCTGACTTTGATAAAGGTCAGATTGTAGCCTATAGCGCTTGCGGTAAATCGTATCGCGACATTGCTGCTCGCGTTGGTCGAGATCCAATGACTGTTAGCAGAATATGGACTAGATGGGTTCAGGAGGGTAATACGGAACGCCGTGCTGGATCCCAACAACCTCGTATCACTAGCAGTAGAAATGACACGCATCTTATCGGCATGGCTGTAACGGATCGCCGCGCGGGATTAGCCAAGCCGTCTAAGACGCTACAGTCATGGACTGCGCCGCAGGTCCCAGCGGAGGTTCGACTTCTCCCTCGGGCATGGGTGTGTGTGTTTGTCCTTAGGATAATTTAGGTTAAGTAGTGTGTAAGCTTAGGGACTCATGACCTTAGCAGTTAAGTCTCATAAGATTTCACACACATTTGAACATTTTTGTAACGGATCGTGCAGCCACGTCTCGATCCCTGAGGCAACAGATGGGGACATTTGCAAGGCAACAATCATCTGCACGAACAGTTCGACGACGTTTGCAGAAGCCAGGACTATCCGCTCGGTGACCATGGCTGCGGTTGCCCTTGACGCTGCATCACACACAGGAGCGCCAGCGATGGTACTCAACGACGAACCTGGGATCATGAATGGCAAAACGTCATTTTTGCTGATGAATCCAGGTTCTGTTTACAGCATCATGATGGTCGCATCCGTGTTTGGCGACATCGCGGTGAACGCACATTGGAAGTGTGTATTCTTCATCGCCATACTGGCGTATCACCCGGCGTGATGGTATGGGGTGGCATTGGTTACACGTCTCGGTCACCTTTTGTTCGCATTGACGGCACTTTAAACAGTGGACGTTACATTTCCGATGTGTTACGACTCGTGGCTCTAGCCTTCATTCGATCCCTGTAACACCCTTCATTTCAGCAGGATAATGCACGACCGCATGTTGCAGATCGTGTATGGGCCTTTCAGGATACAGAAAATGTTCGACTGCTGCCCTGGCCAGCACATTCTCCAGATCTCTCACCAATTGAAAACGTCTGGTCAATAGTGGCCGACCAACTGGCTCATCACAAAAAAAAATGTGTGAAATTATATGGCACTTAACTGCTAAGGTCATCAGTCCCTAAGCTTACACATTACTTAGCCTAAATTATCCTAAGGACAAACACACACATCCATTCCCCAGGGAGGACTCGAAGCTCCGCCGGGATCAGCCGCACAGTCCATGACTGCACCGCCTGAGACTGCTCGACTAATCCCGTGCGGCGGCTCATCGCAGTACGCCAGTCACTACTCTTGATGAGTATCGTGTTGAAGCTGCATGGGCAGCTGTACCTATACATGCTATCCAAGCTCTGTTTTACTCAATGCCGAGGCGTATCAAGGCCGTTATTACGGCCAGAGGTGGTTGTTCTGGGTACTGATTTCTCAGGATCTATGCACCCAAATTGCGTGAAAATGTAATCACATGTCAGTTCTAGTAAAATATACGAGTATTGGTCCAATGAATACCTGTTTATCATCTGCATTTCTTCTTGGTGTAGCAATTTAAATGGCCAGTAGTGTATTTCGCAGTAACTGTATTTCTTTATTGATATTGGGAGTTGCATTGCCCAGTTGATTCGAAAAGTTTTTCCAACAATAACACGAAGTAATCACACCACTTGCACGTACAACACTCTACACGACAATTCGAGTTCTGTATCCATCCCATTGTTCAGACATTCATTTGATGTATTTGTGAAGTTTATTATTTCATTTTGAAAGGACGTTAGAATTGGGACGTTACACTTGGCGACAGCTCCGCCAGTCGCTTGCTTTATGAAAATTTTTGGCGCAGCGCAGTTTACTAACTTATACCAAACTTTTCCACAGTTCATCGGCATTCTTATGCTCCACCTTGTGTTTTTTCGTTGAGTTGAGAGTTCAAATTTTGTCTTTGGATTTGTACTCTGTATTTGATTTACGATGCCGCGCAAAAGTGTCAAGGGTCCGGCGTGAAAGTTTACAATTAGAGTTTCCGAAACAGATCGATTTTCCTATTATTGACAGTGTCGAGAATTATAGTAACAACTCTGTAGCGCAACAGTCGCAGAGCACCTGAGGAAACATGAGATCCGTTTCCAGAAATAATGTACAGTTTCATGACACTATAATTTCACTCACTAATTTGACTAGTAACCAGACGGTAGTTTCCGGTACTGCGGACGCCGCTGATCTGCACATGGCTGTTGTGAAAACTTGATTGTTTACCGAATGAGATAATTGATTTACCTATTTTTCACACGATTAATCAGATTGCCAATAGTATGTCAGACGAAACAATAGTGCAATGTACTCAGCCTATTCGTAAACATCCGTCACATTTCATTAACGGTAATTGTGCACATAATGCAACAAAGATGTCCATGGTTGTAGATGATGTCTCCACACCACAGAAAACAACACAATAGACACCCGACGTATCAGCTGAAAACAATATGGAAGTGAAGCTTAAAATTTTCATGCAAATGATGGTTAAACAAAATAACCAAACTAATGAGTTCAATGAACAATTTTCAGTCACTCGAGAAATACAAGTTGACACCAAGAATCAGTTACGACAAGAAATACGAGAAATACTAGTTGACACTACCACTCAGTTCAATGAACAATTTTCCAGCATACGTGACGAGATTAAATGATGCACAGAAACACCTGATAACCGTTTCACACAGGTAGATACAGACATTAAGGCAAATGAAGAACGTGTTTGTGATAAAATTCAAGCCATAGCCAGGCAATGTGCAGACAGCACCAGAGCTTTGAGAGATGACATTAATGCTTTAAGACAACAACGTAGTGAAACCTAGAAAAAGCTAAAGATGAAATCTAATCAGTTAAAGAAAGAATATATCAACAAGACACACCTTTAGATGCACGTCTTAAAGTTCACACTGATGCCTTATAAAAGCGATGCAAAGACTTTCTCCGTAAATCAGTTTTTAGAGTCATTGTCAGTACAGACACAGGAAATAGAACAGCTGTTGCTCACTAGTCTTACAACCAATGTTGACGCTAGTACAAATTCAGTTACAGCCGTTGCCACGTCGCAAACCTCACATTCTATTGAAAATTACGTCGACAACGCAGAGCAATGTTTTACTTGGTAATCAACCATAACCTCCATTAAGCGGCATGAAATTGTCAGTTTTTCCTCAGACACTACCGTCGGCAACAGCAGTTTGGTAATCTCGGAAAACATTGCTCAACCCATTATGCCTACCAAATCTTATAAGAAAGCTACGTTTCTCACGTCATAAATTTCATTACATTTCATTGATACTAACGGTAATACAGTCTGGAGTCACGCTCATGACCGCTCTGTTGAGCGGCTCAAACAGTTAACAGTGAACTTATCAAGCCCCATATTAAGTATGATGACACTAACATTAAATAAATTTCTGTCAACCGAAAAATGGTACATACAACACCGCCTTTTGTCATGAAAACCTTCCGTTCACACCACAGCTTTCCGCTTCATCGCGTGCAAACACTTCTGCTTCATCGCGTGCAAACACTTCTGCTTCAGTTAACCTTTGTGCTAATAAATGCTACTCCTCACACATTGATTTGCAAACCGGATTCTTACAGCAGATTCAAACCTCAACACTAAACTTTTGTTTTCCTGAGATTAATTATGTTAATAATGGAACGTCTGGTGCCACATTCAGTCCCAACACAGAACAGGATTTGTTTCAACCGTGACGCATACTAAAGTATTAGATTGTCGCTGAGTCACAACGCAAATTTTTTTTGAAAAACAAGACGATTACCCTTACACTGAATCTTTGAATTGTGTAACTAATAATGCGCAAAAGCAAACCACATATACCCTCACAGCTTACTGACATACGTAGCAGCCCATTCTGAGAAGCAAAAGTTTTCTAATAATACTTCTGCTCGATCTACTGTTGCTACAGACTCCTGTGAAACCACCATTCCGTTTATTTCTTGCAAAGCAGCTACTTATGACAACCTACAGTCAGAACCCAAAATTAACAGTTACCGGAAGACGATGTCCATTTGTACAGAAAATAGAAAACAGCGGCTTCGTGGAAGTCACATTTTAAATTCCATCACAGATGCAGATGTTATTTTGAACAATCAGAATTTTATTATCGACTAAAAGCCAGCTCCATCTGATGTCACAGCCCGTAAGAATGATGGTCACAACAGTTCAAATTTATTTCAAAAGCCCACATCCAAACAGCATATTCTCTCTGATTACGTTAGAGAATTACAATTGACATCAGCTTTCACAAAAATTTATCTTACTGGCACAGATGACCTTACACTGTAAGTAACGTTTCTGATATTTCAGATAAAATTTGTGAAACCGCTCAGAGTAATACGAGGGCAGTTCAATAAGTAATGCAACACATTTTTTTTCTCGGCCAATTTTGGTTGAAAAAACCGGAAATTTCTTGTGGAATATTTGCAAACATTCCCGCTTCGTCTCGTATAGTTTCATTGACTTCCGACAGGTGGCAGCGCTGTACGGAGCTGTTAAAATGTCTTTACTGATACCATGAAATGTCTCATTTTTATGATGCTATGCTACTTCACTTTTTCCATTAATGCACACTGTATGCAAGATAGTATGAATACTGGCATTTATGCTATTGCCTGATGAACTATTATTACTTTTTTTATGTTAGTCTCTCTTTGTACATTATAATCTTCCATATTTCATTTATGCCCAGATTTGTGCTCTAATTTCCTGTATATCTCTTGTACTTGATGATGTCCCTAATTTACTTGCTTTCACCTATGTAGATTTAAGAAATCAATGTACCCTGTGACTCATGTCCATAGCAAAATACTCATCCATTTTGTATATTTTGCAGAACAAATGTAAGACAGTCCCATTCTATCCAAATGAGGTGTTATGGCCATAAATAGAAGCACATATGCAGGAAATGCAGTACACAGAAAGCATGAGATACGCAAGTTATATGGAATACTAAACACTATTCACATTGTTTCCTGGGAGGCTTTTATAACCTTTTCCCTGTCTGTGTACTAGGTAAATTAGGCAGACTGCCTATAAAGATTTAGGATTGAGGATATTTTTTCTGTGGTTTTTCTGCATTTGTGTTAGGTATTAGTGTATTATTAGAGCTGCACCAATTTTTTGGATTCATGATGAAATGTTGATGTTTAATGAGTGTTCATATCATGAATGAGCTCCAGTAATGAGTATTATATTGATATATTGATGATTTTTCTGTAAGGGTATTTTATGATGTTAATACGTATTTTGTGTATGTTGTGCCCTTCATAGGAAAACTGTCTTATTGTGAGCCAAATAACTGGAGGTATTCGTGGGAGACTACCGCAGAAGCGTTACACCTAAAGACATTTTTTTCGCCATTCCTTATGAGATTGCATATGATACTGCCTTCTTATGTTAGCATGCATGATGGCCTTCTTTTCAGGTTACAAATCATATTTACAGGTTCCACTATATCTGCACTTCACCTTCATATCTGCATCTTTATCTCATGATTTACTGTGATATGATAAATTTACGTAGTCACTAAGCTATATTGCAAATAGTACTCCTGTCTTTGTGCTTGCATACACTATAATCAAGCTATTTTTTTTTGCATTGGCCATAGCAGTTCTTGACTCAAGAATATTGACTGTTAATCCTTTTCTTTACAGATAAAGTACACTGCCCTTATCATTCATTTCCATATCCTCCCCTGTAGATATGCGCATTGTTAGAGATATAGGTCATTTAATAGATAGTTTTATGAAGCCCCGAGGGTGCTGCATGACCTATAAATATTGTGCTTTTACTCATACAATGTCATACTTCGATTTTATGGCGCTGTTTGTCTACTATGTACTCGTACAGGCCATACAGAGCCACACTTTAGTATAGTAATACTATTTATGCAGTTTGTTCTTGTAAAGGCCATATCTAGTAACATATTCTCATTATGATTTATGCATAGGCCACAGAGTGCCACATAAAGTTACAGGTAAATGAGAGCTTCTAAGCTTTCATGTTTATGTTATGTAAAACTAGACCACCTTGAGCCACAAACATGTTTTCTGTCACATTTTTGCTACTACGATCATCATTTATGTATGTAAAAAGGCTACTTGCAACCTCTTATTGATATTTTCTCTATAATTGTTATAGATATTAAGATTAGTATGTATTTTATGTGCTAGGCGACTTGCAGCCCCAATCATTTTATAACTATTAAGATGAGCATTAATGTATGTAGAATGGCCAATTGGAGAATCTGATTGATATTTTCTCTATAATTGTTATAGTTACTAAGATTTGCATGTATTCCAAGTACAAGGCCACCTGGAGCCATTCAATTCCTGGTTTTACTCTTAGGCTTTTTTATAAATAATGTTATGAACCAGTGATGGTCAGTGTAATGTTAGATTATTCTGTGTCTGATTGAGAGCCACATGCCACACCTATTGATGTTTTCTTATTCAGAGTTCACTTCCAGTTTTGACTATCGACTCTGATATAAAGCCTTGTAGCTTCTTCGAGTCTGTAATTTGATTAAGATACTGAACTTTTTCTGATCAGATAAATTACTCGATGCTGACAAAGGTAGAAATGGTCATGTTCTACTACCTTACCTTTGCTACTTTTTTGTACCTTCCATTATAATCTCCTGCCTCAGTTCATGGTATCAAAGCAATTTACTACTGGTATTTATACTTCAGCGTAACTGACTATATGTGTTGTTTGGATCTCTGAAGAATTTCAACTATGAGGAGCAATGGTGATGCTGGTCATTATGTTACTGATATTATAATAATTTCCAACTACAGTTGTCAGCGATCTGTTGTCGAGTTCCTCTTGTATCTCTCCACATCACTGACAAAAATAATATAGAGTTCAGATGTACTGGTACATTGACTGCAATACACACTGGGTGCCACTAAGTTGTTAAACATGCACAAAATAAAAAGAAATGGACTTTACGATGCAGTCACTTCAGCATGCTCATAGGCTTCAGCCATGACTCTTCCTTTCCCTTGCCCATTCCTGTACTATTATCTTGACGATCACGATTGCATACTGATTCTGCCTTACATCATTTATTTTCCAGCAACCTTGTTCACAAGACAATTTACTCAGATTATAACCGGATCATGATTTATGCTAGTGCACCTGAGCATCATCAGTTCTTTCGAGTTTAATGATGTTATACAGTTAAATAAATTTGCCACACATATGTTGTACACGGTACTTCCAAATATAGGTCAAATTTGTTAATCCCTACTGAAGGGTTGTTAAAGGAGTATACTAGGGCACTTGTATGTGGCACCAGAATAAGATAAGAATTTTAATAAATTAAAATGAAACTAGTATACCATAAAAGATGAATGTCTCTGATAGGTTCGATAATGTGGATTGCTGACTGTGCGCGACCGCAGAACCGAAGATACTGTACTGTACTGGTTTGCTGGAGTAAGAGGGCGTTTGGCACACCGTTGTAGATAGCTGTCTATGAGGGAAAGACAATGGAATAGGCGGTATTTGGGTTGTGCTGTGTGAAGCCACCAGCAGTTAGAATAATGTCAATACTGTTGAACCTGAAAGTCTTCATGCAGATAACCGAAAGATGTTAAATAATTATAATTTTTTATTTCACCAGTGCGTTAGTATAGATGAGTTGGCTGATAATTTGTAATTGTTGAGTAACCCCAGAATGTATGTAAATGGTTTTGATACACAGTCTAGTTAGATATTTCATTTTTGGAATGCTTTTAAGATTTGTTAACAGAGCTCTTATGTTGGATTAATAAAGTTAGATAATACTTGCTGTTTAAATATCATTTTTTGTGAATCAATTGTGAGTAAAGTAACTTTAGTTGTCAGATTTTTTGAAAAGACAATCTTAACTGCAATATAATCTTGCTAAGCGGACTGAGTGTTAGTAATTCACCATAATCAGTACCGCCTCTGAGTCCAGGCCATACATTTTTCAAAGAAGTTGGATTTTCTTAAATGTTCTCGTTTATCAGCCAAATGAATGTGAGGTGCATTTTACGTAGTATGGCCAGCATTGCACAATGCTGAGCGTATAGTTAGCATATTTATATTATTTTATGAGAGACCAGAATATATCGCGTTCCACCGTTGTTGCTTTAGAGGTAAGACAATTTAATTTATTTGCTATGTGCACAGGGATCACTGATATCAGTTTTGAACAGGGCCAGATGATTCAGTCAGTGCTTAAGGAGCTGGAAGTATTTTTGAGTGACGGTATTTCTTTATTGATATTGGGAGTTGCATTGTCCAATTGATTCTTAAAGTTTTCCTAACAATAACACAAAAGAAGCACACCACTTGCGCTTACAACACTCAACATGACAATTCGAGTTCTGTATCTATTCCATGGTTCAGAAATTGATTCAACGTAATCGTAAAGCTTATTATTTTACTTTTTAAAGAACGTTGCAAGTTCACATTACAATTTTGTGTCATCGCTTTTATAGAATACATTGTGTTAAAGACAAGAACGTCACTTTGAAAGCAATGTTATAGACCGAAGCTACTAAATGTATCGTAGTATCTTCTAACTTCGTCTCTTAGTGTATCCTAAACTAACTTCTGTTAGAGAGAGCTGAAAGTTGTCTGAGACGAGTTTACTATAGTTCCAAAATTTATTTCCACTGGAACTTTACCTTCCGTCAAGTAAAGGTTAGTACAGCTGGCTCTTAATACCTCTTACTTCCTTCTCCGTAAGACTCTATCCTGTCGAAGAAGAACACCAAAATGCAAATTGTATTAAATCGAGGGGAAAGAATAGCTGGTCTAATTGTAATCAAATACACCTCTCGTCGTTTCCCTTTTGGACCTGGATGCCTTCCAAAAAGTGAAACAAAGCCAGTAGTGGCAATTTTGTCTTACCAATGAGAAATGCCCCTACATCTGGCCTGTTCACTCTGAAGAAATGAGAGCGATTTTGGTACGCCCGACCACCAAATGTACGAGGGCGTGCTCAAAAGTAACGACTCTGAATTGTTATTCTGTTCTCGATATCGGCTGAGATATTATAGATCACGTATATTACTCGATCGACTTTCCCTCCTCGCACATGTAAGTTCCAACACTGCCGCTTGAAGATTCGAATTGTAGCGTGTAACACGCCGTTGTGCGACCTAACTACGTCGATGCCAGAGAAACAGCGTGCTGTAATAGAATTTCGAATTCGAAGAGTTCGCCCACACGTGGAGCACCCTCCTCTTAACAAGGACAGTGGAAGACCACACACCAGCGCTGATATATCTGCAACAGTCCGACGCCTTGTGTTCACTGTCATCGATCATACTTTATTCTGTACCGATTACGTTCCATCGGATTTTTATCTGCACCCAAAACTTAAGGAAAATCTTCGAGGTCCTCGCGTTGTTAGTGATGATGCGGTACAAGCAGAGATGAGGTTCTGATTCCGACAACAAGCATTTTACAGTGACGGTATAAATAACCTGGTTGCTCGTTGGAAGAAATGTATTCATCGCCAGGGTGACTGTATTGATAAATAGATATTTGGACCCGAAGAATAAAGACTTACAGTGTTAATATAGTTTGTGGTATTTAAAAAGCTTCTAAGATATTTCACATACAGAAGTCGGAGGCATTGCTTATGAGCACGACCTTGTATGTGTTATTTCACCAAATAAATTAGGACTACATATGATCAACGGCATTCTGTGCTATGCAACTGCACTTCCGTCTCCCTTCTAAAAATTTACACTTTGTTGCCAATATTCGTGAGGTAAAAACCGGAATACTCCATAAAATGTGTCATTTGTTTCTCATTATTCGTACTTTCTCTCTCTCATCTATGTGCCATGCAGTTTAGAGACCAATGTAAATTGATTGCCACAGTGATATTACTGTATATATATATATATATATATATATATATATATATATATATATATGTGTGTGTGTGTGTGTGTGTGTGTGTGTGTGTGTGTGTGTTTGTGTCGCTTCTTATTGTTAGTACATTGCGTACAGTTCGCGTTTGCTGTACATATTTTGTGGTGAAGCACATGGACTTCTCTGATAGTTGAAATAAGTGTCAAAGAAGGCATTTATACACACGAGGGTTACTAAGAAATATTTTGCTAATTTCTCTAGTTGTGTGGTTGTGAATTCTTTATCAAAAGGTGTATTGTTTTTACGGCTTAATGAAACATAGTAATACTCGGAGTCTTTGTTCTCATTCATCAGTCGTTATGTTTAGTTCCTCATTTTTCCTCCTTTACCATTACGAATGTGTACATATATTCGCATTGCACATCGCGAGTTGTGTGTTGCAGAAGCATTTTCATGAACAATTACAAAATACCTCCTTGTATTGCGCATCGAAAGTACGTTAAACGAAATTAGATTTTTGTCGTCATTATCTCAATAGTAAAAGGCTGCAGAAAAGACAAGTGTTCAGTGCGCAAAGATAGGCAAATGAATTTAGTTACCATCAAGGTTCATAGCCACTGTAAGGCACAGTAATTGTCAGAGTACACTTTTGAAAATACGAGGGTTGTTTTTTAAGTAAGGGCCGTTCGCGCCTATAGTCCCGTAGTTCGCGCGGACGCCGCAACAAGCCACCGCGCCACTTGCCGGCATCCTTCCCGTTCACACTGATGCAAGTTGCAGCTCTGTAGCAGACGTGTACGCATCGCTGTGCTTCTTTATAATGTTTAAGATTATTGAATCGCCCGCCGCGTGTGAGATACGGTCAGTGATACGTTTCTTGACCGCGAGAAGCCCATCAGCTGCAGAAATTCATCGTCAGTTAACAGAAGTTTATGGCTTGAATGCAGTGAGTGAAGGTAAAGTGCGTCAATGGGTTAGAGCGTTTAAAAATGGCCGTCAAAACGTCCATGACGAAGAACGCTCGAGACGGCCCTCTGTGATCACTGATGATTTGGTAGCTGCAGTCGAAACAAAGATTCGTGAGGACAGAAGATTCACAATTTCCACTCTTTCTTTGGAATTTCCACAAGTTTCAAGATCGGTGTAGTACAAAACTATGTCTGAAAACCTAAACTTTAAGAAACTGTGCTCTTGGTGGGTACCCAGACTCCTCACACAGGACCACAAAGGGAAGAGATTTGTCACTTTATTGGACTTTTTGATTCGTTATGAGGGAGAAGGGGATGACATTTTGAGTCAAATTGTCACTGGAGATGAAACATGGGTATCCCATATCACTCCCGAAAGCAAGCGACAATCGATGGAATGCCGACACACAACCTCACCCGTCAAGGTCAAAGCCAAACAGACGCTGTCAAAGCGCAAGATTATGGCAACTGTGTTCTGGGACCGGCGCGGTGTTTTGCTAGTGGACTTTATGCCACGAGGAACGACAATCAACTCAGATGCCTACTGTGCAACTCTAAAGAAGCTCCGCAGAGCAATTCAAAGAAAAGATAAAGGAGTTTTGCTCCTGCACGATAACGCTAGGCCTCACACCTCTCAAAAGACTCGGGATTTGATTGATTCTTTTGGCTGGGAAGTTTTGGACTATGCACCATACAGCCCCGACCTTGCTCCCAGCGATTTTCACCTTTTCCGATACCTGAAACACCATCTTGGCGGTCAGCGCTTCAATGACGACGATGAAGTGAAAGCGGCCGTGAACTCTTGGCTGTCGGAGCAGGCGGCCGAATTCTTTGAAGAGGGAATTAAAAACTTAGTTGTACGGTATGACAAGTGCTTAAATAAACTAGGCAACTATGTAGAAAAATAGGTAAAAGTGTGTAGAATCAGAAAATAAATGTTTTTTACAAAAGTATTTGTATCTTTTTTTAAAATAAAAACGGCCCTTACTTAAAATAACAACCCTCGTAACTTGTATCGTTTCAGAGGTTTATTACCAACAGAAGGTTTCAGTAAATTGTTATCTTGTGAGTTTCCAAGCAGTTTTGTTTTAAAGTCAGATGCGTTAATTTTTCTGTTCATATTTTCTATAATTACAGTAACAGTTCTGTTACAGTGATTATTTACAGGGCAAGATAAAGACTAGCTATATTCAGCCGAACATTTTAATCTGAATAATTTGTTTTTCAGTCAAATAGGGATTATTAATTTCATTGAATTCAGATTACTTTTTCGCAGGCGAATTGTTTGCTGTACTGGCTAGTCTGAATTTTACATCCCGTACGTGAGCATATATTTTCCGTTCTAAATTAAATTTTCTCAACTCTATCACCCTGCACCGTAATTTACGTATTTTGATATCAAAATAAGTTCAGCGCATTTCTCAGATATTAACCAAACGCTTATAAACACGACTTTCAACAAATACAAACATGAGTTTATATGTTTAACAATAAACTTTCAGCTCAGTCATTTTTTTAATTGACCTTCATCGATTCAAGAATTGACCACCAGGTGGCACGTTTATCTTTTTCTAAGTTACTGTTTCATGGAAGTTTGTCCCGGCAGGTCGCTCCAAAGATGAGAAAATGAGGTAAGTCCTCTACAACTTGCATGGGACCTTTCTGGTGTTTAACTAGAATATTGCATCATATAGAGTCGGAGAAGAAAAATCAAGAAATTACTCATAGCCACAATTGCATTTAGGCTTCGGCTTTGTGTGGATTAATTGTTCCAGTTGGTCCCGAACATAAACATGATACATTTGTCAGAAAATCGTGAAATGGGGCAATTTCACCCCGCCAGGTGTTTTGGAGTAAATCCCCACAGCTCCAACAATGTGACGACTGTTCTTCATGCGACAATCGCCACAAAATGTGATTATTTATTTAGCGTATGGCAAGTACTAATCACGTATACAGGGTGTTACAAAAAGGTACGGCCAAACTTTCAGGAAACATTCCTCACACACAAATAAAGAAAAGATGTTATGTGGACATGTGTCCGGAAACGCTTAATTTCCATGTTAGAGCTCATTTCAGTTTGGTAGAGGCGGACCAATTCCATGGCCTCCACGCTTTCCTGACCTCAACCCTCTTGACTTTCATTTATGGCGGCATTTGAAAGCTCTTGTCTACGCAATCCCGGTACCAAATGTAGAGACTCTTTGTGCTCGTATTGTGGACGGCTGTGATACAATACGCCATTCTCCAGGGCTGCATCAGCGCATCAGGGATTCCATGCGACGGGGGGTGGATGCATGTATCCTCGCTAACAGAGGACATTTTGAACATTTCCTGTTTGAAGACACGCTGGTACGTTCTGTTGCTGTGTGTTTCCATTCCATGATTAATGTGATTTGAAGAGAAGTAATAAAATGAGCTCTAACATGGAAAGTAAGAGTTTCCGGACACATGTCCACATGACATATTTTCTTTCTTTGTGTGTTAGGAATGTTTCCTGAAAGTTTGGCCGTACCTTTTTGTAACACCCTGTATAGAGAAATAAGCTGCTACAATAACTTTATAACTTTGGCACTAAAAACAAGACATTAATAATTAAATACAGTTATGTCATGAACAACATATATATAATTACAAATTAACATTTAGGTTTTTAGTATATTGAACTGCACTTCGAGTCGCATCCACGAAGTCCGTTGTTTGACCTGAGTGGGCTCTCAAAGGGCACTCTGCAATGATGTACCGGAATGTCTGCTTCTCCGCGCCGCAGTCGCACTTTGGAGATGGTGCTTTCCCCATTTGTGTAGAGAGTCCGCACATCGACCGTGGCCCGTCCTGATCCTGTTGAGGATGGTCCAGGTTTTAAGTGGTAAGCCAAAGCCTGGAGGTCTGTTCGACGGTTTCAATAAGGTGTTTACCTGTGGTGGTGCTGATTCTTCCCATTCCACTTTCCAGCATTCTTCAAGACAGAAACCATTTTCCTCCAGACCTTTAGCCCTTATAAGAGGTGGATGTCTAGAGTGCAATCTAGCTCTATCAATGCAATTGCTCAAAGCGTGAAACGGAAGTTGCGGGTTGTCTTGTATTTTTTTATATTCTCTGAGAAGCGCATGTTCTCTTCGTAAGTGCGGTGGCAGTATGTGGCTCAGTACAGGTTGATTTTATTGTACCTGAAATAATCCTCATAGTTTGGTTCAGTACTGTGTCCACCATCTCGGTGTGAGCGCTCTTTAGCCAAACAGGGGAACAGTACTCTGCCGCAGAGTAGACAAGTCCCAAAGCAGAGCATCGCAAGGTAGAGGCGGAGGAGCCCCAGCTGGTACCACAGAGTTTCTGAATGATATTGTTCCTAGTACGGATTTTTGCAGCAGTGTTGATGAGGTGTTGTTTGTAGCTCAGGGTTCTATCTAATGTCACTCCCAGGTATTTTGGATTTTTATTGTAAGGCAGAATATTGTTACCAAAATATATCTTAAGGCGTCTGTTAGCAATTTATTATTCGGGTGGAAACACATAGCCTCAGTTTTAGTTGGACTAGGTTGTAGTCTTCATTCACGAAAGTACGTTCCCAGCAAGGACAAGTCGCTTGTCAGGACAGTCTCAGTATGCTCCATATCTCGATGTTGTGTAGCTATGGCCCAGTCATCTGCATATCCAAACTACATGCTGAAAAGTAGCGGTGCCAGGACTGATCCTTGGGGCAAGCCATTATTGAGCTTCATTGTTTTGCTCCTATAATTTCCAAGTATCACCTGGAATGGTCTGTCGCAGAGCATCTCGTTGGTAAGGTTAGCCATTTTCAAACATGGCACGATGCGGAGTAGTTTGTAAATCAGGCCTTACCTCCATACAGTATCATAAACCGCTGTCAGGTCTATAAATACCAAGGATGTTTTTTCTTGTCTTTGGAAGCCTGCCTTGATGTAGGAAGTTAGTGAGACGACTTGATCTGTGCAGCTCCTGTTTGGATGGAAGCCTGCTTGTTCCACAGGGATATACTTTAGGACATCTGGACTTATTCTGTTACATATAAGTCTCTGCAGTAGTTTGTAGATCATGCTAAGAAGGGCAATTGGGCGGTAGCTGTTTGGTTGGTCATTCGGTTTACCTGGTTTCAGTATCGCTATGATTTTTGCTTTCTTAAGGGTATTTGGTATTCTTCCAGTTTCCATCATGCTGGAGAAGAACTGTGCAAGCCATAATTTTGCAAGTTTACCGCAGTGAATCAGAAACTCTGGATGAATTCCATCATAAACCTGGGGCTTTCCGTGGCTTGATGTCTCTCAGAGCCAGTGATATCTCTTCGATTGAGAAGGGCTGCGAGTGTAGTGAATTGTTTCCTACTAAAGATTTCAACTTTTTAAGTTCCTTTTTAACTTTTATGGTATGAGCTCGATCCCCTGGAGCTCTAGAGGTTTTACTGATGTGCGCCGCAACTGTGTTTGGAGAAATAGAGCTAGCTGGTCGTTGGTTCCTGCTACTGCCACCAAGCTTCCGAAGTAGCGACCACGCCTTTGTGCTTGATTTTGTGAAGTCCATTTCCTCAACAGTCTCTATCCATTTAGTGCGCCTGACAGCGTCCAGACTGTGCAATAAGTCATCTGCAATCTCCCTATCCCCATGCTCTAGGAACTGTTTATAGAGGCGTTCACTCTCTTCATTCCACCCCGGCACGTATTCTTTTCGAAATCCCCGGGGAATGCTGTTCTTAGCTGAGCTGATGACTGTTCCCACAAATCTTTTGTAATTATTATAACTTGGAGGTATCCATCCAAGGAGTTTATCAAGTTTCTTTGAGAAAGTAGCCCAGTCCGCTTTCCAAAAGTTCCATCTGGGCCTTGGATACGAGGAAATTAGGGGGATAGTAAGGCCTATTTCTATGAGCACCGGACGATGTAGGGAGTGCGGGAAGTCCCCAAGTATTCTGCGGGAAGCTGGTACAGGTTTGTTATTAGTGTCTGCCGTAACAAAGCATAGATCAGGGTGGGTTTCTGTTCCCCATGCAGCTGACTTAAATGTAATTTGGTCTTCGGCGTCAAAGATTAGCTGTGTATTGCAATCTTCAGCCCATTTCACCAAGTCTTCACTATTCTGGTCAGATGTGCGGTATTTCCACAGTTCGTGGTGGCTGTTGAAGTCACCCACATATATTGTGGGGTGAGGCAGGGGTTGTAGAACTTGTGGAGGCCACGAGTGGCCTGGAGGTTTGTAGATGTTGTTTACTGTTAGTTCACCTACTTTTACGGTAACTTCGTGGATATCACATGTGGTAGATGTAGAAATAGGGACTGCATCCCCTATGTCCTTTCTAACGTATGTTGCTGTACCATAATGCCTGTGATGTGTAGCACCTGTCAGGTCATAGCCCGTTATTTTACCTCTTGATCTTAGCTGCTCACCGTTTTCTGTATGGGTCTCCTGGATTGCAACTATGTCAATGTTGTACAATGTTAAAATTTTATACATGTATTGGCATTTGGCTTTACTTATGCCTTCAATATTAAGTTGGCAGACTCGTACGATCGGTCCGAGCTGTCTAATCAAGTTGCCCTCAGAAGGACACTCAGCATTCCGATTTCTTTGAGTCATCGTGATTTGATTATGACCAGGAGATCGTTTACCGATTGTCTGGTCGCCAGTATGGTGCCAGATCATTTAGCGTTACCCAGGGTGCACGTGTAGTTTTCAACTCAGCCCACACTGAGTGAGATTATCTCACCCGAAAATATAATTCCTCTGCCTAGAATAAGGATTAAGTGAAACTCTCCAGCAAAGCATTGAAGTTGGCACCGAATAAAGAGCGAATGGAAGAAGAGTCCACGGGAAAATAAAATCTTGCTACTGTGAAGGAAAGACGTGCCGTACTAAGATTTATCTACCACTTGGTGACTTCGCATTCGTAAAGCAGCAGAGAAAAATCAGAAACTCATTCAATACACCAAGAGGAAGGCTATGAAGCTGTGTTGTACGAAAAACTTCCAGGAGCCTGCCAATTGACTGGGACTCAGGAAGAGCCATTCATTAAAACTGACGATGTGAAATGAAACTATTGACACCCATAGGAATGAACACAGCACGATTCCGTCAATTAATAACATTTTCACAGGAACTAACAAAGGGCTGTTTACTATGTACTTATCCTTAGTCATTCAACCCTTTCAAGTTACCTCAGTAATCGTCCTTTTATGGAGAAGAAAGTGTTATTTTTATAGAAATCTTTTTAACCATTACCTTAAAATTTATGAGGTATTAAGTTCAGTATTGTGTTGGGCAACTTTGCTAGAGTATAATATGTTTAAAATGGTTACTTCATGTAGTTTTCCATCTATGTTTATGTCAAATATGGCAAAGACCAGCAGCTATGTAGCCTTACCCCGTATTGTGGGGCTACACACTGCAGTTCCTTGTTTTGCTGAATTATAAACCAATCTGTAATTAATAATCAGACAGAACGGACATTGCATGGGTTTTAGGTAGCAACAAAATCTATTACTTCAATTATAAATCGAGGGAGAACCTGCCCCTCATTCACCACAATGTTAGAAAAAATGAGAAGTCCGTGGCTTTACCCCCACCTATCCTACGCAATAACTTAGTCAAATAAATATCTCTGTGCGCCGAGTATTTCACACGCAGACAGTTTTCACACGTTCAGTACATGAAGACTGCTATTAATTAGTGCCCACATTATTTTTGATATAGAAAACATAATAAAGCACTTCGCTTGCCATTAATACAAAAATGTAGGGTACAACTGTGTAGTTTTTACTAGAGGACAGTTCGGCCGAGCGTCATAGTCTTCGGAGATCTAGAAAACGTAGTTCAATTTATCTTATCAGCATAAAAAGTGTGACATAACTTATGGCTTCAGAAGGGATAAAGACAACCGTTAAGGTAGTCTGACTTTGTATTTACGAACGGATGAAAGAACTATAAAATCCGTAAATGTTTTCTGGGTTTTCGAATAGAGAGAAAACCGTCTATGACTAAAAATTGAATTTGGTGTTTCGAATAGCGCTAAACAAGATGGGGAAATTCAGACTGAATAATAGCAGGAGCGGAACAAAGGAATAGCACGGAACAAAGCCGATGTGAATACTGTGCTCCCACTGGTCGCGTGCTCAGCTGGCCGGGGAGGTCCAGGCCGGTTTGTGTTGCAATGTTCATTTGCACAGGAGATGAGCTGCTGCGAACGGAGAAGTCATAAGCCGCGGTAGGATTAACTGGAGTTTCCCGGCGTCCAGGCTCACAAGAACTCTAAGCCAGTTGGTGCGAGGGGATTATTATTTGCCTTCTATCTTCCTCATCCCTTTACGGAAACTACTATCCTCTTTCTTCAGAGCACTGCTCAGTTAGTGGCGTGCTACAACGAATTCAAGTAAAGAACTTTCTTTTAAACGCACGTAAATTCCTGTGTTAGTTAATTACATGTTCCGTAGATCATCAGCACGATTCTTTTACTGAAGTAATGTGGAACGAGTCAGTTTAAAGAATATGAATATATGATTAGTTTTTTTTTAATTGGCTACCAGTTTTTAAGTAGAAATTCGTCAGTGGAAAAGGAGTTGTCCAGGAGAAATGATTTTAAATTACGTTTAAAACTACCTGTCAAACTTTTTATGCTATCGGGTAAACGATAAATAACTTTGTTTCTGCATATTGAATTCCTTTCTGAGCTACTAACAGCTTTAATTGAGGATAATAAAGGTAACAAATGACAGTAAAGGTCATTTTTACCTCTAGCATTGTTGGTATGTACATCGCTTTTCTGAAATTCTAATGGTTGTTTATGGCAAATTTCACTAGCGAATATAGTAGTACGTATTATGACGGCGCCGTTAAAATGCATAGCTCTTGAAAAGATACCTACATGACCTCCTTGTGTGAGCACCACATACTGTCCTTACTGTTCGCTTTTGTGTAGTCAGGATTTTTTCTAATAGATGAGTTACCAAAGAAAATAGTTTAGTTAGATATTATCGAGTGGAAATGTGGAAAATAATGTCAGGAGGTTGGTACGTTTGTCTCCACGATTAGCAATTACGAGAAATGCAAAAGAAACTGAACCTGTTTTAGAAGTTTACTAACATGCTTTTCCAGTTCTAGTTTCATTAGTATCTACAGCCAGAAATTTGCAGCATGCTATCCTTCTTCCTGCTCAAGTGCTACATAAGTTCTTAGTATCACTCTGTTTTTTTATGCAGAACTGAATGTAGAGTGTTTCTTCCCAAAATTTAAGGAGGGTGTATTTTCAGCGAACTCCTTAACAGTTCCTTGGAAAATGTCATTTACCGACTTTTCTATTGTGTTCTCTCTAATAGGGTTCATTATAACACTATCACCACTGCGAAAAGTACCAGTTTTGATTGTTGACTGTTAAGTGGAAGGTCATTCACATAATAAGGAACTGGAGAGGACAAAAATTGAATACTCTGGGTTTGCCTTTGCGATTATTTTATCTCCAGTCACTAAAATTATCTGCCTTTTCGATTTTGTCTGAATAATTCATCACAAACTTTTCTATTCTGTTTGTTAAGTATGATTCAGATCAGTATTACGAAAGCAATCAGTTCGATAAAATTTGAGCTTTTGTAAGAGAGTAACACGGTGCACATTATCAAACGCCTTAAAAAATAGCAGAAGTTACTGATTGGTGACATATTATTGGCCGGCCGGAGTGGCCGTGCGGTTCTAGGCGCTACAGTCTGGAGCCGAGAGACCGCTACGGTCGCAGGTTCGAATCTAGCCTCGGGCATGGATGTGTGTGATGACCTTAGATTAGTTAGGTTTAATTAGTTCTAAGTTCTAGGCGACTGATGACCTTAGAAGTTAAGTCGCATAGTCCTCAGAGCCATTTGAACCATTTGATATATTATTGTTTAAGGCTTTGGTGAGTGAATGTGTAAACGGCGTTTTCAGTCTTGTAGTCCTTCTGGAATCCAAACTGTGATATACTAAGTTATTTGTTTCCACTTAAATATGTGACTAGTCTTGAGTTCATTACTTTTTCTGAATTTTGGAAAAAAGTAAGCAAAGTAGGCAATAATCGATGAAACCTGTCTTTTCACCTTTCTTATGAAGTGGTTTATCAACTGCATATTTTAACCTCCCTGCAAGAATTCCCTGTGCCAGTGATGCGTTACATGTATCACTATCATAGTTATCAAGTTCGAATAACTTTTCAGTGTTCTGTTAGAAATTCTATCAATCCCAAATGAGTTTCTGTCTTTTCCAATTTTTATGATTGTATTAATTTCAGAGAACGATGTTGCCACTGCTTCTAGTTGCTTAAAGTTTTGAGGAATGACATTTTTAATATAGCGTGTGGGGTCAGTGGAATGATATTATAACTCGTCTGATATTAAAAGTGGAATTCCAGAGTGAAATAGAGAAGGAGCGAGATGATTACGTAGACTCATACGTCCACCAGTGTGAATGACAATATAGCACAGAGCCCCTTCCACACGTAATGATTCTGGAGAAAACATTTTGTAAAAATGCTTAGTTTACTTTAACAATTAGCATGTTCCATGGATCATAGTTCTCATTTATTGACATTTCTGTATGTGGTTCACAAGATTTGTAATAATGTAATGCGTCACTGTTCGATAGGAACAAAATTGAAGCTCATACTGTCTCATGCACACCTATTGAAGAAGCACTCTTGTGATGCGATACGCACCTAGAAAGGTGGCACCTCAGACAGCTGTAAAGTGCGGCCACCAGGTGCATTAGCAGAGAGGATTCCAGCGGAGGATACGCGGCTCGGCAATATCGGATACAATGGGGCTCTCTGGAGGAGGCCGGAGTACCGAAGCCGTCAGATAATAATTGTATTTGCTCTGCGGCCGTGGCAAACGCTCGGGGGTCGGCGCTGTGGCCTCAACATTCGCAACGGGCTCGACGGCGCTCCATTACGGACGCGCCCATTTGCAAACAGCGCTCTTTGTTTGCGCGCGTCTGGGAGAGGAACTTCTAGAAATAGATGCCGCCTCTCCCACTCGGTTTTGTGGCTGCTTGAGCACCCACACTCCCATGATAAACTCGCAACTCAACGCTCGAGCTATTTAGCCGAGTGTTTACTCATTACCGTGTGGGAGTTACGGATAAAAGCCCTATAGGGAAAAATAATTAGTTCGTTAATACCCAAAGGACCGTGGGGAGCTGAAGTTCTTTGAGGATAGCCACAAGTTTCGTTTACTTCACGGTTATTACACACAGCAATAAATATTATTTGTTCCATTTCCTGCACTACTGTTTGTAGATCTTCAGAGGTGATGTGCTGGTGCTACCATTACCGTAGGCAGTAAGGGAGTATTTCATCGTTGAGGACATCAATTTGATGCTACCATCTATCAAAATGCATTGCGGCCGTTACCAGGTTTACCACAGAGGGTCTTGATGCTGCTGCATTCGATAGCAATTGAAACAAGTTCTGACTGTAGCAGTGAAATTTTAGGAAACACTGTTTCTGGTTTCACAAAAATTGTGACGAATTCTTACCAGTGCAATCCTTCCAGTTTTTTTATTTCTGCAGCATTAAAGTTCTAAATGTTCATTTACAACCCATACTCTGCTAACCACAGTTATGTGAATGCTAGAGGGCCTATAGTGTTGTGGCTATTTGTAGTCGTCGGGTCAGAGTTAGATCGTTAGACCACAAATACAATACAGTGAAATGAGAAAAAATCACACATTTTCATTTACAATATTTACAGACAGCCAACTCTGGACAAGATCAGTAACAGATAGTTAACTTCTTCCGTGAGATTGTCACAATAAATGCTGCCCCATGATTGCTGTTTCAGAGAGTAAACGAATGAACGATAAAACCTCTTTACACGTAGCAAGCAACGCCAGGTTCCAGGTGGTCTCTCTGTCGCTCCGGCTTAAGAGGGTAGTGCTCTTTGAATGCAAAAAATTGGCGATTTCCGTGATTTTTAAGTTAATTAAAGAGTATTGCTAAATGTGACGATATAGTTTCAATCCTTACATTTTTGTCTTTAGGCAATACGTATTGCGTCCACATCGGAGACTTCCTTAACCGCAGCACCGAATGAAAGATCCTTGCAGCCGAATCTATGGTCACCAGTGGGAATTATCGAAGTCCTCCTATTGAACGTGTAACAAAGTAGTTTTGTGTAAGTAATTTCAGTATATTTTCTATCAGAATACATAGGATAATTGAAAAACATTAAGTGCTATCACCCCCCATGAACCATGGACCTTGCCGTTGGTGGGGAGGCTTGCGTGCCTCAGCGATACAGATGGCCGTACCGTAGGTGCAACCACAACGGAGGGGTATCTGTTGAGAGGCCAGACAAACATGTGGTTCCTGAAGAGGGGCAGCAGCCTTTTCAGTAGTTGCAGGGGCAACAGTCTGGATGATTGACTGATCTGGCCTTGTAACATTAACCAAAACGGCCTTGCTGTGCTGGTACTGCGAACGGCTGAAAGCAAGGGGAAACTACAGCCGTAATTTTTCCCGAGGACATGCAGCTCTACTGTATGATTAAATGATGATGGCGTCCTCTTGGGTAAAATATTCCGGAGGTAAAATAGTCCCCCATTCGGATCTCCGGGCGGGGACTACTCAAGAGGACGTCGTTATCAGGAGAAAGGAAACTGGCGTTCTACGGATCGGAGCGTGGAATGTCAGATCACTTAATCGGGCAGGTAGGTTAGAAAATTTAAAAAGGGAAATGGATAGGTTAAAGTTAGATATAGTGGGAATTAGTGAAGTTCGGTGGCAGGAGGAACAAGACTTTTGGTCAGGTGATTACAGGGTTATAAATACAAAATCAAATAGGGGTAATGCAGGAGTAGGTTTAATAATGAATAAAAAAATAGGAGTGCGGGTTAGCTACTACAAACAGCATAGTGAACGCATTATTGTGGCCAAGATAGACACAAAGCCCATGCCTACTACAGTAGTACAAGTTTATATGCCAACTAGCTCTGCAGATGATGAAGAAATAGATGAAATGTATGACGAGATAAAAGAAATTATTCAGGTAGTGAAGGGAGACGAAAATTTAATAGTCATGGGTGACTGGAATTCGTCAGTAGGAAAAGGGAGAGAAGGAAACATAGTAGGTGAATATGGATTGGGGGGAAGGAATGAAAGAGGAAGCCGCCTTGTAGAATTTTGCACAGAGCATAACTTAATCATAGCTAACACTTGGTTCAAGAATCATGAAAGGAGGCTGTATACATGGAAGAAGCCAGGAGATACTGACAGGTTTCAGATAGATTATATAATGGTGAGACAGAGATTTAGGAACCAGGTTTTAAACTGTAAGACATTTCCTGGGGCAGATGTGGATTCTGACCACAATCTATTGGTTATGAACTGCAGATTGAAACTGAAGAAACTGCAAAAAGGTGGGAATTTAAGGAGGTGGGACCTGGATAAACTGAAAGAACCAGAGGTTGTAGAGAGTTTCAGGGAGAGCATAAGGGAACAATTGACAGGAATGGGGGAAAGAAATACAGTAGAAGAAGAATGGGTAGCTCTGAGGGATGAAGTGGTGAAGGCAGCAGACGATCAAGTAGGTAAAAAGACGAGGGCTAATAGAAATCCTTGGGTAACGGAAGAAATATTGAATTTAATTGATGAAAGGAGAAAATATAAAAATGCAGTAAATGAAGCAGGCAAAAAGGAATACAAACGTCTCAAAAATGAGATCGACAGGAAGTGCAAAATGGCTAAGCGGGGATGGCTAGAGGACAAATGTAAGGATGTAGAGGCTTGTCTCACTAGGGGTAAGATAGATACTGCCTACAGGAAAATTAAAGAGACCTTTGGAGAGAAGAGAACCACTTGTATGAATATCAAGAGCTCAGATGGAAACCCAGTTCTAAGCAAAGAAGGGAAGGTAGAAAGGTGGAAGGAGTATATAGAGGGTTTATACAAGGGAGATGTACTTGAGGACAATATTATGGAAATGGAAGAGGATGTAGATGAAGACGAAATGGGAGATAAGATACTATGTGAAGAGTTTGACAGAGCACTGAAAGACCTGAGTCGAAACAAGGCCCCGGGAGTAGACAACATTCCACTAGAACTAATGATGGCCTCGGGAGAGCCAGTCATGACAAAACTCTACCATCTGGTGAGCACGATGTATGAGACAGGCGAAATACCCTCAGACTTCAAGAAGAATATAATAATTCCAATCCCAAAGAAAGCAGGTGTTGACAAATGTGAAAATTACCGAACTATCAGTTTAATAAGTCACAGCTGCAAAATACTAACGCGAATTCTTTACAGACGAATGGAAAAACTGGTAGAAGCTGACCTCGGGGAAGATCAGTTTGGATTCCGTAGGAATGTTGGAACACGTGAGGCAATACTGACCCTACGACTTATCTTGGAATAAAGATTAAGAAAAGGCAAACCTACGTTTCTAGCATTTGTAGACTTAGAGAAAGCTTTTGACAATGTTGACTGGAATACTCTCTTTCAAATTCTGAAGGTGGCAGGGGTAAAATACAGGGAGCGAAAGGCTATTTACAATTTGTACAGAAACCAGATGGCAGTTATAAGAGTCGAGGGGCATGAAAGGGAAGCAGTGGTTGGGAAAGGAGTGAGACAGGGTTGTAGCCTCTCCCCGATGTTATTCAATCTGTATATTGAGCAAGCAGTAAAGGAAACAAAAGAAAAATTCGGAGTAGGTATTAAAATCCATGGAGAAGAAATAAAAACTTTGAGGTTCGCCGATGACATTGTAATTCTGTCAGAGACAGCAAAGGACTTGGAAGAGCAGTTGAACGGAATGGACAGTGTCTTGAAAGGAGGATATAAGATGAACATCAACAAAAGCAAAACGAGGATAATGGAATGTAGTCAAATTAAGTCGGGTGATGCTGAGGGAATTAGATTAGGAAATGAGACACTTAAAGTAGTAAAGGAGTTTTGCTATTTAGGGAGTAAAATAACCTATGATGGTCGAAGTAGAGAGGATATAAAATGTAGACTGGCAATGGCAAGGAAAGCGTTTCTCAAGAAGAGAAATTTGTTAACATCGAGTATAGATTTAAGTGTCAGGAAGTCGTTTCTGAAAGTATTTGTATGGAGTGTAGCCATGTATGGAAGTGAGACATGGACGATAACTAGTTTGGACAAGAAGAGAATAGAAGCTTTCGAAATGTGGTGCTACAGAAGAATGCTGAAGATAAGGTGGGTAGATCACGTAACTAATGAGGAGGTATTGAATAGGATTGGAGAGAAGAGAAGTTTGTGGCACAACTTGACTAGAAGAAGGGATCGGTTGGTAGGACATGTTTTGAGGCATCAAGGGATCACAAATTTAGCATTGGAGGGCAGCGTGGAGGGTAAAAATCGTAGAGGGAGACCAAGAGATCAATACACTAAGCAGATTCAGAAGGATGTAGGTTGCAGTAGGTACTGGGAGATGAAGAAGCTTGCACAGGATAGAGTAGCATGGAGAGCTGCATCAAACCAGTCTCAGGACTGAAGACCACAACAACAAGTGCTATCAAAATGGTGAATTGTTCAAATAAATGTCTTTTCTTCCGCCTCAAAATCGAGACAAAAGTGTGAAAATAAACTTTTGGAAATATCACAAAACAGCTGTGTAAGCTGATGGAAATTCAATTTAGAGTCGCGGAATCAGATTCCGATCAAAATCGTATGTACATTCCCAATTTATGTTTCCCGCCAATTTGAAAAACATAGTTTCGAGAAAAAAGCGTTTAAAGCTTCGGGTTTCGTTTTTCGTAGTCAAGTTAAACTTATTTAATGTAAACCGATCCATGGATCTTAGAGCAGTCATGACACCTACAAAAGAGGTCCTTTTCCACCTCCTTCGTGGCCTGTGTGCCTCTTTGAGAGCTTGTGTCATCTAGTGCTCTTCTCGTTCGATGAGCTTTTCGTCCTCTGTCCTACAGAAGTTTTAACAGACTGGTCCCATCTCAAGTTCGAGAACCTCCATATTTTCCATGATGACTGTTAGGCCGTCGTTGAAATTACATATCGACTAATTTTTTTTCGCTGTGAATTGTTTCCAGAGATGCTTTTTTACAAATCGCTTTGTAATTCGATAACGAAGTTTCTTGCGAACTTAGGATAACACTACAACAAAGTAGACATCACAGAAAATATTTTACCCCAAGCATTCAGTCATTAAACACGGACAACTGTAGGAAATGAATATCTCTTGCTGTGAACCCTGTTGCTAATTTATAAATATTATATTAGTCGATCCTGTAAGCCATTGTGCACTCAACATACATACAAGTTCAGTTTTCCACTATTGGGTAAAGCAATGTGGGCCTTCTCATACAAAATTTATTTTCAGTCTCTTTTATGGAATATAAGATCATGCCATTTATACAGTTAAAGGTTTCTTTGTATCTATCAGGTTCGAGCCAAGTTTGTAATTTGTCGGTATTAACTGTGCGGTATTTGCTTCTCAGGATCTTACTACTTGTTGAAGCCAGCTGTGCGATGTTCTCTAAATTACATTTCTGCAGCTTTTATCGTTGTCCATATATTTCATAGTGTATTTTTTTATAGTGTCTTCTTGCTTGTTCTTATCTAATAACTTAATGTTTATTCATGTAAGTTTTATTGTTATTGGAACATTAGTTAATAGAAATTTTTACCTTCTGATTTAGCTCATACTACGATTTATTTAATCTACGAGAGCGTGCTGGAAAGTAAATCCTCCGAATTTGTTACATGAAACTGTGAAAGTTTTTTCAAATCAGAAAACGTTAATAACACCCTACATTTTTGTTTCCTTTATGACACACATTTGTTACCATTCTACGTCTTCTTTCTTAATGTCTACGTATTTGCAACAATCTGCTGCTAGAGGACCCAGAACTGTAGCGCGTAATATGGCGGTTTGTAACGTAAGTATGTTGATGCGTGTGACGCGGCGTGGTGTAATCGAGTTCCGAATTCGAAGAGTTCGTCAACAAATGGAGGACCCTCTGTTTCAGCATGACAATGCCAGATCACACACTAGCGCTACGACATCTGCAATAATCCGGCGCCTTGGGTTCACTGTCATCGGTCATTCTCCTTAGAGTCCCGATTTGGTCCCATCCGATTTTCATCTGTTTCCAAAATTTAAAGATCCCATTCGAAAACTTCACTTTGACGGCGATGAATCGGTGCATGCGGAGGTGAGGCTATGGCTCCGTCAACATAGTCAAACATTCTATAGTGACCGTATCAACGACCTGGTCTCTCTTTGGCAGAAATGTGCTCATTGCCAGGGTGACTATGTCTAGAAATAAACATATGGACATGGAAAATAAAGATGTAGAATGTTAATAACTATTGTTTTTTAAATTATGCTTATGAATTTTCTCATAAAAAATTCGGAATCATTACTTTTGGGCACGTCTTTGAGCTTCAAACACAACCACCACAGTAAATTCAACAGTTTGATATTGATCAGTTTCTAATTTTGGAATTGGATTCATTTCTCGCATTCATTTGAGCTGATCACTGCTAAAGAAGCTCATAACAACTATTCTGAATACCCTTTTAAAATTAAAATTGTCTGTGCTGGTTTAATTCTTATGTTTTTGTGACGTAGCAATTTACAGCTGCTATGTCCTTACTTGCCTTAGTATTCAAATACTGTAACTGCGTCTGAGTATTCGCACTGGATATCCATTAAGTTGAGACTGGAATCTCTACAGTTATCACATTGTTCTACCCACGGCAGTCTAATCAGTTTCGTATTAGTGTGTTCGATGGTAGCTCATATCTCTGCATGCATATTTTGACTTGTAGTGTCTAGACATCGATCTATTAATGGAACCTACTGGACACGTCAGTTATTTTGCGCACTCTAAGTAAGGTTTGACTGTGTCGGTAGATTTCTACAATTCTGCACGCTGTTTTGAGAAATGCCTTATTAAGCAAGAAAAATATGAGATACGCAGCAGTCTACTGTTACTTTTCTCTTGTACATGATGAAACAGTCTGGTATTAGTTTTCTCCTGTACCTAGTGAATGTATAGGTTTTATTAGAGCTTTGCGGTTTCATTACACTACAACTTTTCATGACGTTGAGTCAAACGTGAGTAGTTTATCAGAATATTCGTTGAGTAAATGAGCAGATCCATACATAGTGGCACTAGCTGGCATTCATCACTGCATCAAGTGAGTCGTGTTATACGAGGGTGAGTCAAATAGAAACCTTAAATTTTTAATAACAAATCGAAATTTCGCGCTATTATCCTGTAGGTTGGTAAGCGCCCTACAAACAGCGTGCACAGTGGCCTGTAGGTGGCAGCATAGTGCAGATGCACCAATACCATCGCAGTATCAGTATAAAGATGGCCGCCACATTTGCGACTTGCACCAGGGAAGAACAGCGATCTGTTATTCGGTTTTTGTGTTGTGAAGGTGTGAAACCTATTGAAATTAATCGACGAATGTTCAGTTCGGCGATCCATGTCTGTCACAGCAGCACGACTACAAATGGAGTAGGAAGTTCGCAAATGGTGTGACATCAGTGGAAGATGCTCCTCGTCCAGGTCAGGCACAACGAGTTGTGACTCCACAGAACATTGCAGCACTTGAAGTCATAGTGAGGGAAAACCGCCGAGTGACACTGAATGACACTGCATCATGTTTACAGATTAGTCATGTGTCAGCACATTACATTGTGCATGATGTGCTCCAGTTTCACAAAGTGTCTGCAAGATGGGTGCCACGGCAGCTGACTCCTGAAATGAGAGAACGACGTGTTGATACTTGTGAAGAACGTTTTCGGCGCTTTGAACGAGAAGGTGCCGGCTTCCTTGCAAGAATCGTTACTGGAGACGAAACTTGGGTTCACTTCCACCAACCAGAAACGAAGAGAGCGAGCAGGGAATGGCGCCATTCCTCATCACCAAAACCAAAGAAGTTTCGAACAGAATCGTCAGCAGGGAAGGCTATGCTGACTCTCTTTTGGGACGAAAAAGGCGTCATTTTGGAGCATTACATGCCTAGAGGGACCACTGTCACCAGTGCATCATAGAATTATCTCCTAAAAAATCATCCGCAGCCTGCAGTCAAATCAAAGCGAATTGGATTGCTGTCAGCAGGTGTCCTTTTGCAACATGACAATGCTAGGCCCCACACTGCCCGTACAACAGTTGAAACAATCACAGACCTGCATTTTGAGTGTCTTTCTCATCCACCATACTCACCAGACCTTGCCCCAAGTGATTTCCATAAGTTTGGACCTCTCAAAGACGGAATCGGAGGAAAGAAATTCCGTTCTGATGAAGAGGTACGCTACGCGGTGCATGAGTGGTTGCGCGGACTACCAAAAGAATTTTTTTCTAAAGGACTTTATGCACTTCATAACCGCTGGAGAACTTGCATTGCGCGTGGAGGAGATTATGTTGAAAAGTAATACGGCTTTCTACCACTCCTCCACAATAAATAATATTTAAATAAATATTTAAGGTTTTCATTTGACTCATCCTCGTATTTCTTATCTATGAACGTTTCTGAATGCTGTTTGTGATAATTACAGAAATGCTTACACATACCAACATCAAAGAGAGTTGTAAAATGGTAATTGATTAACGTCTGTTGACGGAAAGTAGTATTATTACATTTCATATAATGTCCTTAAGATATTCTTATCGTATTTGTACTTGATTTAACTCTTATTTTTAAATTTCAAGTGGGAAGGATTCGCTTGTGCAGAAAGTTTCATCTAATTACTTCATGCATAATTCAACGAGTCCTCCCCGGAGGCAGACAGAAGAACTAAGAAGCAGTACACCGACTTATGCGAAACGAAGAATTAAAGACGACACACAGTAATATCACTGTGGCAATCAATTTACATTGGTCTCTAAACTGCATGGCACATAGATGAGAGAGAGAAAGTACGAATAATGAGAAACAAATTACGCATTTTATGGAGTGTTCCAGTTTTTACCCCACGAATATTAGCAACAAAGTGTAAATTTTTAGAAGGGAGACGGAAGTGCAGTTGCATAGCACAGAATGCCGTTGATCATATGTAGTCCTACTGACATGGTAATATATATATATATGTCAGTAGGTTTTATGATTCATGCATTCATGCACTAATATAATCTTCTCTTTCCTCAAAACATATCAGAACAAATTGCTTTTTTAAATGATATAGCCTCTAGCACACGGCAGGACAGCTTCCATCTTTTTCAATCCGAGTACACTGCCAGACTGTCCAAGACTGCTACTCTCTGACTTAGTCTAGTATCTTTGGTCTCAAAACACAGACTTACGAAGAATATGATTTTATCGATACTATAGAAGTTGAGTACATTTATCAAGTTCGCCATTTCATTGACTTCATAAAAAATTTCTAGAAGATCATCATCCCAAATAAGGCAGTCTACCTTTCAGGGTTTTCAACTCGCTCGGGGATCCATCAAACCACCCATCCTACATAATGAGAGTCGTGGTGAATCCTTCGCGTGACGGACTTCCTGGAGAATTTTCTTAGTACTAACCAAAGATCTTAATTTCGCACAGAAGGAACAGAGGCATAGAAGGATCATTATTTTTCTTTGCAAAGGTTGATTTGGAGGAAGTGCGAAATGGTGCATCAAATACACTGCGTAACACGAGGCCGCCTCGGAAAGGAAGCTTTTAATAATGTTAAACCAAATGTTGTCACTAGAGTAGATAACGAATATGCGTCATTAGTAACTGAAAAAATGAAATAACATAAGGTAGAACTACTGTTGGATGATCCCGTCTATCGAAAGTTACAATGCGTTCCTATCTTGTATCGGGCGAAAAGATGGACAGCTACAGTACCAAGAACAAGATGCATCGACACCTGTGACACTGAGAATATATCTAGACAGTGTTCTGTGGCAGGGTACAAGGTTCTGGCATGCACAAGTGTCTCCAAGCTCGACGTTCAGCGCACTTAGTTATACATGATATTCTGCGTCAGACAAACCACGCGTATCCACGTGTCGACTTAACGACATCATCAGGTACGATTGAGTGTAGAGCATCATCCCGGTGAGCGGTTGCTCGAAGCGGGCACTACGCCATAGAGGTACATCACGGCAGGTAGAATTACGCTACAGAAGTTACTAAGTTGGGCTTCAGTGGCTCTTGCGATAGTAATCGAGGTCACCATGACAGCAGAGGACTACGTGAACATCATTTGCAGAACACCTGTGTACAACCAACCTTGATGACTCTGGGATGGGGATGGCAACTTCCGGGAGGATAACTGCTCATCCTTCGGAAAACAAGCGTAATAGTCACGTCTTGTTCAAAAAATTCGTTTGATCTTAAATCGATGGAACACATCTGGGTCGCTGTCGAGGACCAGTTCCGCGCTTACAAATCACCGGCTCTTAATTGTACAGGAATACGTGACCTGTGCGTAGATATCTGTCAATCAGTTGTCGACTCTGTACCAAGTGGAATCACTGCTTTACTGCGCTCCTAAGGTAGAGAAACAAGTTATTAAGTAAGTGGTCCTAATAGTTTCGTTTATCAAATGGTTCAAATGGCTCTGAGCACTATGAGACTTAACTTCAGAGGTCGTCAGTCCCCTACAACTAGGACTACTTAAACCGTAGCTAACCTAAGGACATCAAACACATACATGCCCGAGGCAGGATTCTAACCTGCAACTGTAGCGGTCACGCGGTACCAGATTGTAGCGCCTAGAAGCGCTCGGCCACACCGGCCGGCGTTTCGGTTATCAGTGTGTGAGTGTGTGTGTGCGTGTGTGCAACCTGGACCAGTTATGTATGTAGTCGAGCTACATCACATACAGTTAAGAAATTTATAAGCAATCTGACTGTTGCTGTTTGCTAACATTTGTTGTAGTGATAGCTGTTATTTTCAGCGCTAAATACGAACATAAAACATTAAATAATTTCATAGACGATGTAAACAGAAAGTCAACCATATTTTGGGCACAGAGAGCTAGACGTACCTCGCATTTCTAGATGAGCTAGTGTGTACAACGTGTGACAGTATTTTGGGCACACCGTATATAGGATGCCAGCACGTCACAAACAGCTATTTAGACACTATTCACATTATCATTGTCAGTAGCAACCAAGCAGCCCTAAACACGTCATCATCTCGTGCTTTCCTCAACAGCGATAATAACAGCTCGCGATGAGGACGATATCTGTTTAGTGACATACTAAGAGACAACAGTCATGATGACATTCTCAGAGGCCGGCCAGTGTTTCCGAGCGGTTCTGGGCGCTTCAGTCCGAAACCGCAGGACTCCTACGGTCGCATGTTCGAATACTGCCTCGGGCATAGATGCGTGTGATGTCCTTAGGTTAGTTAGGTTTAAATAGTTCTGAGTTCTAGTGGACTGACGACCTCAGAAGTTAAGTCCCATAGTGCTCAGAGCCATTTGAACCATTATTGGATATTATCATAAATAAGAATGTAACATCCTTCGGAAAAAAATATTATAAACTTTACATTTTCAGTCATTGAAAGTAAAAGGACTATTTTTCGACCTACTACTGTGGGAGGCTATGAGGTGACGTCCGGTGGTAGCACAGAGAAGAGACTGCTTGGACATAAAATATAGGACTACAGCGCGTAACGAATGTGGGACCAGCAATATCCTTCACCATACGCCGCAAGGTCGCCTAAGGAAAGTAGTTAATAGAAGTAGATGGATTTAATCAGCTGCGAGTACTAGGTATAGAAAGTAATAATTGTAGGGAGAAAACCCCTGAAAGCAGTCTAGATCCCAAACTCTTATTGTACCTTCGTTAGATAAGTCGGCCCTAGGCTTTCGACTTCGTGGCTGTTGGGAAAGATATATAAAGGAAAGAGCAAATATCAGGAAGCCACGTCGGGAGACTTACAACAATAGCTTTTCGGCAAAATTCCTCATCTACTCAGTATCGATGTGTCATCAAAAGGAGCCCGAGTAATTTTATCAGCTAACATAATCAGTTTGGTAAAGCGTGTGTAAACTTATCAGTGGAAGCGACCCGGTATACCGAAGCTTCCAGCCACAGTAAGACACAAGAGAACTCCTGAAGAAGATCCAAACAAAACGGTCGAAACATCGAGTTTGTAGATGCAGCTGAAGAGAACTCTGAGACTGCCGTATCTGTGGTGTCACCGCCAGACACCAGACTTGCTAGGTGGTAGCCTTTAAATCGGCCGCGGTCCGCTAGTATACGTCGGACCCGCGTGTCGCCACTATCAGTGATTGCAGACCGAGCGCTGCCACACGGCAGGTCTAGAGAGACGTCCTAGCACTCGGCCCAGTTGTACAGCCGACTTTGCTAGCGATGGTTCACTGACAAATTACGCTCTCATTTGCCGAGACGATAGTTAGCATAGCCTTCAGCAACGTCATTTGCTACGACCTAGCAAGGCGCCATTATCATTTGTTATTTATCTTGGGATGCATGTACAGTCAGACCGATGTTCACCAATTATGGATTAAAGTTAAGTATTCCAGCAGCTACGTACTTTTCTTGATAGTATAATTACTTTACCTGTTCCAGACCTCACGCCCGCCTGCGTGAGCTTAAACGCGTGCCTTTCGGTCTCCCGTCCATTGTGGATTGGCTGTCTTGCCAGTCCACAACAGTATCACCAGAAGATTTTACCCTCAGTTGTGTCTACCACGAATGCCTGCAGAGTCATGCAACAAGACATTTTCTGCCAAAACAGCTTTTAATACAATTGTATAGTAAAACGCAAAGTAAAATTAATTCAATCAATGTATGTTATTTCAATTCGCAAAAATTCTGTTAATTAACATAGTCAAAAATACAAAAAAAAAATCTTTGCCTATACGAAATAAGAGACGGGCAACAAGTAGAAAGCTGTGAGCACTGGGCGTGAGTCGTGCTTCGGTAGCTCAGATGGTAGAGCACTTGCCCGCGAAAGGCAAAGGTCCCGAGTTCGAGTCTCGGTCAGGCACACAGTTTTAATCTGCCAGGAAGTTTCAAGTAGATAATGTTGTTCATTAGGTACCGTTATATTTACGCTTTTTTTTTATTTCGGAAGTAATTCCTTTAGTTGATAGTAGCGAAGTATTACCATTACGGTGGTGATGGTCTGATAAGCACACAGGACAAAAAAATCATGAACCCGCGGAAGACCTCACGCTAATGGCAAATAACACCAGGTCTTGACCTTTTACTGGCTTTCGGCGGGGAAGAGAGTCCAATTTCTTCAGGTATTCCATGATGATGATTATATGCCGTAAAATTGCCTAACTGGGAGCATCCTGACGCTCACTTTCAGTTGATGTTTCATTTAGTCGCAGACATTCCATGGGATTTGAGATCGTGTAATAAAGCGGGCCATTTGAGCAATAAAGTGCCTATTCATGCAAGTCTGTGAATGCTAAGAAGATGGGAGTTTCCAAAGCACACTTATAATGAAGGTAAAGAGGAAAGAAAGCACTGAGTCACAGAGACCAGAAGCTCAGACCATTGTAACCTAAAGGGATGGACCCAAAGCATAGCGCGACGAACTCGCCACAATCATTGCCAAAACATGTCCGGCCTCAACTACATTTTCCATACGCTGATGATTTGACGCCTTGTTGTGCAGTCGATGCACTCAACGTATTGCATCATTTGAAACAAAACAATAGGCGACGTCGCACCACACTAAATGCCTTCTGTCAGGATCTGTCCTTTTTCTGTGTTATTTGTCCCATTGGCAGTCTGAAGAGCCGCCTCTGTAATGGTCTATCGCGTGATACCGAACTACCTCCACAATTAATGCTCGAGAACTGGTTGATGGGGACTCGAATTCACTGACAGCAACAATTCATGTCAAATCTGAAACCGTTTGTCCTTGACAAATTCGAGACTTATCTTCGAATTTTTTGTCAGGATCATTTTACAACACGTGGTGTTTGTGTTACATACCTGTTGTTATTGCTATCACATTCCTCGTAGACGATTCGGACAGTCCACATTGATACATCAAGAAACCAGGAAATTTCATCCACAGTGTGCACATGGGCACGGCCAAATTTATGCCTTACATGCAGTTATGTCTCCAAGTCGACACAAGATACTACTCTGACTCCTTACAATCAACTTACAAACATTTTACTACCCTGCCGTTATTTTCGTCAGCTGTGGAGGTTCCTTCGATTGCTTAGTACCTGTTGTAGAACACCTACAGTGCTCTAAAGACATCCATAAGCTCTGTCGAGGGAGTAGGTAATGCACCGTCGGAAAAATAATCGCCCTACCGTGAAGGAGTAGTGTGACGTAAACGAAAGTGGATACGCGAGTTTCTACAGTTCAAAGACAGTGTTAATTCAAATTTTCTGACTCGTACATAAAAATGGCGCTCGAAGCGCCACTGTGAGGATGCTAATCAGGTTCACTTTAAATACACGCTGCAACCGTTGTGACCGTAAGTTTCCTTTGACATTGGAGGTACTAAGTTCATGTAAGTCGCCGGCCAGAGTGGCCGAGCGGTTCTAGGCGCTACAGTCTGGAACCGCGCGACCGCTACGGTCGCAGGTTCGAATCCTGCCTCGGGCATGGATGTGTGTGATGTCCTTAGGTTAGCTAGGTTTAAGTAGTTCTAAGTTCTAGGGGACTGATGACCTCAGAAGTTAAGTCCCATAGTTCTCATCGCCATTTGAACCATTATGTCAGTCAAGAATGTCTGTGAGACAACTACACCATTATCAGCACCTTACTGTGTTTGAACGAGGTAATGTAATACGCACACGAGGAGCTGGATGTTCCTTCTGCGATACCGCAGAAAAGCTTGCCAGAACTGTAGCCACTGTACATGACTGGTGGCAGAGGTAGTCACGAGAACGTACGGTCGCAAGAAGACTGGGATGCTTAAGGCAACGTGGCACTAACGAGATAGAGAGAAAGAGACAGACAATAATGTTCGGCGTATGGCCGTGGAACATCGTGCTGCATCTGCAGCAGCAATTTGAACTGCAATTGGCACCACAGTGACAAAACGAACTGTTACAAATCGGTTACTTGAAGTACAGCTCCGAGACGTAAGCTCTTTAGCGTAGATTCCACTGACCCCAAACCACCGGCACTTGCTACTTCATTGGTGTCAAGCGAGAGCTCATTGGAAAACAGGGTGGAGGCCTGTTGTGTTTACTGACGAAAGCTAGTTCTGCCTCGGTGCCAATGATGCCCGTGTGTTGGTTAGGAAGTCAGTCGAGCGCCTGCAATCAACGCGTCTTCTCGCAGGACACACTGGACATACAACGGGTGTTGTGATCTGAGGTGCGATTTTGTGTGACAGCAGGATCACTTCCGTCGTTATACAACGCACCGTGACAGCAAAGTTGTTGCTCATTCTCGTGATTATACTTTTGTTCTGCAATTCATGCCGACAAGATGACGCTCGCACACGTACCGCTGTTGCAACCCAATATGCTGAACAGTGTGTCGACTTGCTGACTTGGACTGCTCGATCATAATATCTGTTTTAAGACGAACACATATGGGACATAATCGGACGGCAAAAGCGGTGCCATCCACAAACAGCATTAAACGGCTCTGTACTGACCGACCAATTGCAAGAGGTATGGAGCTCCATGTCACAAACTGATATGCGGCACCTGTACAACATCCACGCTTGCCTTCTTGTATCTAGTAGTTATTTATGTAGCAAAATTTCACATTTCCAGAGGCTTATCTCGCGCTTACTTGATGACCATTATTGGCACACATTTATTTCGATTTCAGCTCAAAAAAATTATCTACTTAAGGAAACGTTAATCTTTATTGAACAACATATTTCAAACACCAAATTAAAAACCTTTGAGGTATTAATGGTTGTTGTACTGGCCTTCTTGTAACTCTGAATAAGGAATGATAATCAGGTGATCCTCATCTGTCAATTGGAGTGATTACTATCCTTGGCAGGCTATATGAAATAGTGTCTCCATTCTTTAGTTCCACTTGGTAAAGGAACTGATGGTCAGGATTTGAAACTAATAAAAAATGAATGCATGCATACTATGAAAAAAGCACTCCGTCTTCAGGCCACAAGAGGCCCATGGGGACCATCCGACCGCCGTGTCATCCTCTGTGAGGATGCGGATAGGAGGGGCGTGTGGTCAGCACACCGCTCTCCCAGTCGTTATGATGGTTTTCTTCGACCGGAGCCGCTACTATTCGGTCGAGTAGCTCCTCAATTGGCATCACGAGGCTGAGTGCACCCCGAAAAATGGCAACAGCACATGGCGGCTGGATGGTCACCCATCCAAGTGCCGGCCACGCCCGACAGCGCTTAACTTCGGTGATCTCACGGGAACCGGTGTATGCACTGCGGCAAGGCCGTTGCCCATGCATACTATGAACACCTTTATATTTGGTGTTATCCTATGTAGGCGAATAAGGTAATGTTAAGTCTCTGAAATTATTAGGTACACAAATTGTTTTCTCGCGGTATTATGTAAAGAAAGCGAGTTAGTTTATAACGAAATTTAGTTATCCTTCTGTGAAATCAAGAAAATATTTTTGGAGAAATGGTTTATGGGGAGGATGGGAGATTAGAGTTTAATCTACTGTCGACAGCGCAGTAATTAGAGACGGGCACAAGCTCGGATTAAGAAAAGATTGGGAAGGTAATCGGCCGTGCCCTTTTCAAAGGGACCTTCCCGATATTTGCCTGGAGCGATTTAGAGAAAACCAATATATGATGGCCGGATGCGGTTTGAAGCTTCGTCCTCCCGATAGCGAGTACCGTCTGCTAACTACAGTGCCACCTTCCTCGACTGCGACTACCTTCTGAATTTCGCAGTAATCAGTTCTCTAAAATAAAAGATTGAGAGTTTATGATAACCTCTGAAAGCAAATAGTTATTTTGTTAAAAGTAGCTTATCGCTTTAAGGTAAAACCATATTTTTCGGCTCAAAATATATTTTCATGATGAAAGAACTTTTGTGAATTGCTGGTGAGTACAATGACACATGACCTGTATCAATTCGGTGTCTTCTAAAGCCACCTTGAAATGTAACACCAGAATATTTTAATAATGTGGGAAACGTCGATGCAGAACGTCTGAAAGCTAGATTAGGGTTTTTGAGCAGTGTTTCGACTCATAACCTAATTGTGACAATACAAAGGATACAATCATGAGAGATCTCTTAAGCTCTCCGGGAAAAATGAAGCATCTTTGCATGAAATACAAGCAAAATTAATGAACTGTTACGACATAGCACTAACATGAGAAAGTTATTCAGCTGCTGAATCATGTTACGTCACCGGTGTTTTAACTTGTAAAGCTGCACTGTTAAAACAGTCATTAGTGCAGAGTAAGTACCGAATGGCAGTGTTTTTATCCTCTATGTAGCCAAAAAAAGAGTACAAAATTTTACTTACGTAATATGATGTGGAAGTGCCAGGTTGAGTACTAGTCAAAAATAATTTAATGGCACCGGTCGGGATCTCGTGCAATAAAATGCATATTTGCTGTTTCTATGCTGCTCGGTGCCTCTGAACCATAGCGTTTAGTAAATTACTGGGATGTTACGGCTTCTCACATCAAAATCTAAGCAGACAGCGGAATACTGCCGTCATATATGTAATGGTACCGCCACAGTATAGCGATTGAGTTAAGCAAAAACTGATTTCTGGTTCCGTTATTTTACGTCGCTCGATTTACGAAAGGCTAAAATGCAGGTATCCTGTCCAATCCATCTTCATTTGAGAGCATATACTTTGGAATCTCGTGTATCGCAGACATGACGCATTTCATTTACATTCTTCGCTGTTTGATCCCTCAGCATTGTTGGCACATGTAATTAAATTTAGTACTAGTGTCTTTTCCCGTGAGAGATACCGTCATAAGAGACATCTACCGAAAAACTATTGGATAATTTTAGATAACAGCTGTTCGAAGAAGGCTTTGCAATAATTCTGATACAGCTTTCGTATTTCTCGCATGCGGGTCAGGATTCATAGAGACAGATGCTGACACCTATTTTATTTTATAAACTGCTCGGTACACAAGTGAAGTAAGACAGAAATTTACTATCAGCAATAGGAAATACCCTGTATCACGCTCTTAAAGCTTTTTTGTACACTTTTCATCATCTCCTCCAAGTAGTAAAGTGTAGTGTTTGTGATGTGGCCGATTATATAGTCAGAATTCTGTAAGCCTTATATTCTAGTATGCTTGGAGGGGGGTAGAGGGATTCCCAATGGAAAATATTTTGGAGGGGGTTATTGTCTCGACACTCGCCAGGAAACCAAGAGTAATCTTCTCGAAAACCTTGGTCCGACTGGGGTTACGGGAACTATTTCAGTTGGTTTCTGAGGCGGTATTGTTTATTTTTTCCAGATAAATATTAAGATTTTGAGTATGTTGAATTCGATGGTGCCCTCTCTCACTTCTACTGGCAGTTAGTTGTGTTTGGCCACTGCACACAACAAACACACCGTCGTAGTCAGAGCAACAAGTTCGTTATACAACATGTTATATTTGTCATTTATGGAATGCCTAACCATGGAAAAATTGTAAGAGCATTATTGGATCCTGATATTTAAGTCAAGCACTGAATGTTCGATGCCCACAGTTCGAATAAAATGACTAAGAGCAACGTTTCCTAAAATCTCAGTAGATATTAGACAACATGACGGTAACACAGCAAGGGATACATAAACTATATTGCGGACTGTATACAGAAAACACAGCACGATATCCCTCATCTGGGAAACTCGCCAATTCAAAATTAACCATGCAAAACAAAACAAAAATTACAAGCAAATAGGTAACATAAGCTGCATTGTAGTACAAGTAGCTTGCGAGCTGCTCAGAATATGGATCGCACACATTTCCCCAAAATCAGCTATAGTGCGCCAGAGAGCGACTGGGAGACCAATCGCAAAGTAACTTCCTTCTCCAACTCCCAACTTTCATATGTAGAGGACTCAATGCTGTTGCCAATGTCACAAACCACGATGCTTGTATCATGGAAAAACAGGGGAACACGGCAGAAACATCCCACTCTTGGCGTGCAAAATGTACCTTGACCAACAGGGGGTTGGCAACTGGCATCTGGCAGTTTTTCACTGATTGAGCAGGCTATTCGGGCCAAGCATCGTGTTGGAGTGGAAGCAACTTATTTTCTCAAGCTGCTCAGTTGGCGCCACAGTGCTCCATCCTTTGAAGTCCATACAGAAAAGGCTAAAACGTCATGCTTAGTTATGCTTCAGGGAAGGCTGTGGCGGCACGATGATATCTACCTCACCAGGAGCATGCGCTGGCTCTACCCAACAAAAGCACAGGGCAGGCCATGGCCCCATTTTGTTCAAGCAGTCACATCTCAGGGTGCACCCAACCCTTATAACGAGACTCACTGAATGCTTTCTGCCGACAAACAGGAAATAGAGATCACGCTGGGAGCATGTATTCCGAACGAGTAAAACGCAAAACTTTCCTTCCAAGCAATCATGTCTGGTGCTTTCAGTAAAGTAGCCATGCAATACTAGCTTCAAAAAAGTCAATCAATACTGCATAGCGATATGTGACAGTCATGGCACCATGTGTCTGTGTACGTATGTACATATATGTGAATATTAGCATGTGTTCGTTTTTGGCGTGGTGCTCTAAATGCTTTCTTTCGTTTCCTTTCTCCACTCCACGTAGCAGAGTGGGCGTTTGAGTTCCAGCCCATGAGTTGTGGTTCTTCCTGGCCAAATGTTCTAGCACGCTGGGAAAGGACCACAGGAAATGCCAATTAGGAATATTTTTGAGGGGACTTCCAGTTGCACCATTCAGTTGATAACCAAGGGAAACCAAACGAAAACCTTGATCATAACTGGAGGATTGGGAGTATTTTAATTTATTTATGGGTCAGTGATATCAGTTGTCCCTGACAAAAACTGTCGTGATTCTCATCAGCGAAGTGTCCCAGCCAGCTGGGAGTGGAGCAGAGAGAATCCCAAAAGAAAATACTCGGAAATGAATTTCTTGTCCCAGAACTCGCCTGATACCACAGGAAAGCGTCTAGAAAACCTTGGTCAGAAGTGGGGGATTGAGACTACTTTAAATCATTTTTGGTACAATTCTATCAATTGTCCTGGAAAAGAATTAAAATTGTGTGTGTGTGTGTGTGTGTGTGTGTGTGTGTGCGGCGCACACGCGTGTGTGTCTTATATATCTGTGTGAATTTTCCTTTTTTCTTTCTTCATACCTAACTATTCAGCGTAAGGTGGGAAGCTAAGGTGAGCTTCTCAGAGTTATTTCCAACCAGGTTAAGAGTGGAGAACAAAGTGTGGGAAATGTTCCAGCGGTGCCCAGTGACTAAGGAAACCTCCTGAAGACATAGGTCAGACTGTGCGCTGTGCCCTCTGAAAAAGTACTTCTAAATCACTTATATCTGTGTGATTCCATTACTTGTTCAACAGTTAGTTACTTTTCTGATGCAGACCAAGGACAGAGGTAGATATCGTGGAAACTCTATCCAGTTAATAAGACAAATGAACAGAAAATATTTGGTATAGCAAATCAGTCTCGAAACACTTTGTGGTTAAACTGATCGTTTGATTTTACGGCTTCAGAAACGTTTCATACGATACTCGGATGCGACCACAACTCTGAGCATTCTTTATTCAAATACCATTTACTCTCTCAAACTACCACACTAGTCCAAGAGAGTAAATACATAATATGGAGCGCTTTAGATACCGCTCTTTTGCTGTGTACATGTTTCTGAATATTCATTTACTCTCCAATCTTAAGTTTGGTAGCTCCCTGATGAATAGCTGTTATCACATTATAAAAATTTGGTGATTCCTTTTTATCGTTTCAACTCATCAGGTATCAGAATATTCTTAGCAGTTTGGGAAACTAGCATGCGCTCGCTTTGGAAAGCAAGACAACGATGGTAGTAGAAATCTATAGCATGAAATAACTCACACTACCAGCAGTGCTTTCCCCTTCGACAAGTACGAAGTTAGATACAGTCCTCCCAGGAGAATTTCATCGTGCCAGCACCATAGTTGTCCACCTGATCTTAGGCTTTACTCTTGCCATTACAACTACATCTACAATTGTTTCCCGAAAATCAACATATGACATGTGACGCAGTCTAGTTGTTTTACTAGTGTTAGTTCCTCCTTCCCTGTTCCAAACGCAAATGGTTCACTGGAATAACGATTGTCGATAAGTGTCCCTATGAGATCTAATATCTGTAACTCTGTCTTCATGGTCTTTTCGTGGTATACGGGTACATATACCAGGAAACGATTTCTTATTACGTCTAGAAACGTGCGCCCTCGGAATTCTAAAAGTAAACGGTAATGTGGTCTACTGCCGTGTAACGTCTGTCTCTGGAGTTGCATGAGCACCTGTGGGGCACTTTGGCATTCCACTTTAAATGACTCTGCCCGCTCTCTTGTAGAAATTTAATCGATGTGACTCCTCCAAGTGATTGTAAATCTTGTGATCTTAACATGAAGGGTCTCTACACGTACCTAAGAGCGGTACGTTGTATTTGTTTACATTTAGAAATACTCCCAATCGCTGCTCCAAGAGTCGATCCTCTGGAGTCGTCCCCGTATTACGCTACAGTTTTCTAGAGCTGTTACTTCTCGACATACAACAAGCACTATCTTAAAACAGCCTAAAGGAGCTTCTCATGATCCAGGTCACTGTATTCATGCTGAGACTTGCTTTATAACGCTGTTTCTGCCGTATATTCAATAATGGTAAAGCTCTCTACTTCAGACGCCTTTATAGTGTACTTGCTGTCTTCTTCTCTGCGTGTCTTATCTTACTCCACCAAACATCAGCCAGTTTAAGGTGAGTATTTTTCCTGCAGTCCGTTTCTTCAGTTGACCTGTATTTCTAGATGACGCAGAGGTTGCACACATTGTTGTAAACAAACTGACATGCTGAATTAAATTCCGAAAAAGAACGCTTTTAACTAAAGAGTTTACTGCAATGGAGTTTGTGCTGTGTTTAACTCGTTTCTTATGCTTGCCTGGGGATATTAGCCGAGGAGTTTTGGATGACCACTTTCATTAGACGGACCCCTTCTTCCCCACCTTCAACCTCGTTCATCTTATGATACTTCATATCTGTTTGTTATACAAAATGTAAATATACACCTGAAATGCGCCCGTGCACAAGAAGGTCGATTAACATCTTTAGCGTCAATCACTGCGACACAGAGTTACTCTTGTCGTTCGTTAATACAAACCTTTTACTTCTATTAGTACATCTTCATGCATGAATCCTGTTGCTGCAGGTTCATATGAAGTCCTTATAGTTTCAGAAAACGATAGTAATAAAAAAAATGTTCTAGCTGCCATAGGACGACTGAAGTTGTAGGTGTACGAAAGTATTTTTATGTAACTGTTTCGCCTCATTCTTCTCCACTGTAGTAAATGGGGAAAATCTTCCAATTACAGAACCAACAAAACTGTTTTCCAATATTATCTATTTAGTACACAAATATTATTCCCATATTTTGTCCGAAACATTTACTGCTCCTGCCGATACGCTTTGCGTGGCCTAGATGTATGTAGATGACCAATTAACACAAATTGGAATATACATACTATTACAACCAGCTGACGTAATGAAATACAGTAGTGCAGTATGTATCCACACAAACAAACAAACACATATACATACACACACACACACACACACACACACACACACACACACACACACACGCACACACACACGCACGCACAGACACGCACATCACCATCTCTATCTGCTTCTAACGGGGATAGGTTACAGGAGAGTGTGCATGCAGCCAGTAATCGATCCCGCGTCCACCGAGCGCGTAGCCACGTCACTCATGCATGTCAGCAGACCAGAGACTCGCACCAGAAATCCAGTTCCACCCCCATGTGTGCCCAGCTAATGGCTTCTTGTTTGTACGGGTATTTCACATAACTGCGCTTGGACAGGCTAATGAAGCCTTTGACGTGGGTGACTGGCAGGGCAAGATAAAGAGCATTCACCTCTCGGTTGGACATCGCAATGGTCAAAGGGTACACAATGTCAGTAGAAATGGAATTTTATCAACGGTAGTTGCTCACTGCGCATCCCTGATACTGTATATATTATGAATTATGTATCCTCATAATCTGACTTCTATGTACTGTAATTTTCTTTCCTTCTCTCTATCAGCACGATGAGAAGCCTTACCTAAGCTCTATAGATGTTCAGTTTAGAGTTGTCTACATTTCGTGCATCTGAAGGACTAGCTTCCGCTTACAGCCATTTCATCAGTATGATCTCTACCCATGGGGTATTATATATGTTTGTTTCTCTCTTTCAAGTTTTTGTAATTTGTCTTCAGGTTTAATCCGTCTCTACATCCATGCCTAGTTTCTTTTGAAAACTCCTAGGAATTACTCTCAACGGTTAAAGTTTCGCACGAAATTTTTTTGTTTACTATTTGATAACAGTCTGCATTTCAGTTTCAGTTTATGTATAGAATTTCGGAAGTACTAAATTTTATTAGCCGCATTGGGTTTATTTTTGGCACCCCTGATATTTAGAAAGTAAAGAATGTAGATCCTCATTCTGAAACGATAAATAATACAAAATTGTAGGCCAAACGATAATTCTGAGTATTGCTCTTTTTCCCAGAAATAAGGAATTTGAAACTTCCTGGCTGATTAAAACTGTGTGCCGGACCAAGACTCGAACTCGGGACCTTTGCCTTTCGCGGGCAAGTGCTCTACCGACGGAGCTACCCAAGCACGACTCTCGCTCCATCCTCACAGCTTTAATTCCTCCAGTACCTCGTCTCCTACCTTCCAAACTTCAATATTTTCGTTGTTCTCATGTATCACTTCCATCTCATATTCAATTTCAGAATTCATTACTTTATTTCGGAATGATACTTAAGTAATGCGTAATTTATAAATTTAGCCATTGGATTCATTTTGAACGCAAAATTATGATGAACGCTTTGTCTGATTTGTTATTTTTTTTACTGACATGATTAGTCTTTCCATAACAGTGAAATATGTACCTATACGTAAATGGAAGTAAAATAGCATCTGTATGATCATGGGTTTGTCACCAGCACCGCCTGCAGCTGTTTCTGTGCACGTCAGCCTTTAGTGTCTCTCTCTCTCTCTCTCTCTCTCTCTCTCTCTGTGTGTGTGTGTGTGTGTGTGTGTGTGTAGCTATACAAGTAAAATATCTGTGAACTATCTGGCGCAATCTGCACTTTAGTACTGTACTGAAGTATGCGACAGCCTGATTTTCGAATCCAAACCTGCAGCCACTCGACCTTGACCCTGAAAAGAGCAGGTGTTCGTATGGTTTGGCTCCATGCCAGTGGCAATGACATCATCAAAGACTCTGAATCTGTGACATCATCAAGATGATTGGCACCTGGAAATTTAAGAATCACAAATGGTGCTGACAGGAAATTTCAATGTATGGAAAAAGGCAATGAGTAGGAAAATTTAAAAACATGCAAAATGGTATTAGTAAAAAATTTGAATATCCAAGATAAAGAAGACGATGATGATTAAAAATAAAAAGAACAACCAATCACAGCTTAGTATTCTAGCAACTGTCAAACTGAAACAGCCAGCCACAATCTTGCCTGCACTTAAAGTATCCAAACACTCCGAAATTTTATTTACACTTGGTTCCAAAGTATTTAACCAAAAGATGGTGTGCAGGCTGTAACGTGCAGTATTTTCATATTTGCTAATACTTAACAAGAAATTAAAATGAAACAGTCAATCACAAAATAGCCATATTCAGCATCTCCAAAAGTGTCCAAACGCTGTGAACTATTATCGAAAAAGTTGTGAACAGTAAATTACTTAGTACTTCCACTTCTACCACTCCTTTACGAAACAGCTAGTCAACATGTAGCGATCTTGTTGCTGTGAACAGTGAATAACTTTGTATTTCCACTTCTACTGCTACTTTACAAAACAGTCAGTCAACTTGTAGCCTTCTTGATAGTACTGAAAAGTATTTCCATGCTTCTAACTTCTATCTATCACCATGTTCAAAACTATTTTTACAAAAAATTATTTAGATGCTGTAGTTTATTAACATAAGGATCATAGAAATCTTACATAGAAATTTCAGATAAAATTTTTATAAAAATATATGTTGCTATGTGTTTGTCACTTACAAATATTTTTAATGCATAATTGTCTCTAATCAAGAGTTCCTGTGTGGTATACAAGCACTTTCTTTGTCTTTTATGTTATGTAGGAAAGTATGTATCCAAAAATTATGTTTTATCAATCTGTTAAAGTGCTGTGTAGGACTTGTGATGTATGGGACCATTTCCTACTGTTTCATGTACCAATGGTGACGTATAGGAAGGTTTGTTACAATATTGTGTAACAGTGGCAATGTATGCAGAGATTTCTTGCAATTTCTTGTAACAGTGGTGATGTATTTTGCAAATTGTTGTAACTTAGTTTGATGCCTGTCATTAATAACAATGGTGATATATTTTGCAATTTGTTGTAAGTTAGTTTAATGCCTGACATTTATAACAATGGTAATGTATTTTGTAAGTTGTTGCCATATCGTTTGATGATTATCTATTACAGTGACAATGCATGTCGCAATTTGTTGCAGTTTTGTATTATAATTGGAATGTTATTAGAGTTCCAATAGTAGATATTTATGTCAGGCTATGGCAGATACACATACTGTCAGCTTCTAGTGCGAGAGATCCAGTAGCTGACATCCACTGTCAGGATGTGACACATACACTGTCGTTTTCTGCTGTTATAATAAAGTTTTAAAATTCAATAGAAGACACCAATTTTCAGGTGGCAGTATAAGCACTTGAGCTTCGGGTTTTGGAGTACTATTTGAGCTACAATAACTGACACACTCAGTCAGTGCATATTTTTCTTTAGGGTTGAATAAAAGCACTTGTGTGGAGTCGTGAAATTTACCATTACTCATTACCCATTTAGCAGTTGCCGTCCATGATATGTTCAAACTGTAACAAACTGGCCTCCACGTAGCAATTTCTTCCATGTTACAACAAAACTTCGAGAAATGTCCCTGAACATTGCAGTCAAATTTTAATCAACTGTTCTTGTTACAGCAAAATTGTAAGAAACTGTCTTCCATGTTATAGCAATATTACAATAAGCTGCCCTCCATGTTACTGCAAAATTGCAACAAATGTTTGCCACTTGCGTACACATTTAGCTGTGAACTGATTCACAGTTGAAATACAGCTTCCAGATGCAGCTTCAAAGGAAAAGTGAGTTATAAGTATACTCCTTGGCACTCAAAGAGAATGGTGTATATGTTTCTGTAGAACAGAAAACATTGAATCTAAAGTTAACAAGGTAATATCAATTTATTGCCAGGTGTAGAGTTTGTTAGGGCATGTGATGATGTATCATTGGTTGAGATATAGTGTTTACGCAATACATTAAGAAATAACGAATTTATACAGATATAAAGGATGTAGTAATGCCTGCTACGAATACCTATGGAGTTAGCTTAGTGCGCCACGCTTGTGCCAACTAGAACTGTTACATGACATTTGTATAACACTGTTTGTTTACATTTTCTGATAACAGATAAACTATAAATTATGTATTTATTTTTACACATTTGTTTATTGGTAATAGTAAGGCAGAAAATTAAAATATATGAAATCAGAGTTATTTAGTTAGGTACTTGATCCATCGACCACTTTTGTGATAAATGTGACGATGTCTAATGTGTCAAAATACAATCAGGGAAAACTTATATACAAATTTCACTAAGAAATATAATAAAAATATAATCTTGGGCATTTACAAGTATTTTAATTCATAATTATATCTACTGAAGAGTTCTTATGTGGTATAGAAGAAAACAACCAGGTACCATTTCTCGATGTGCTCGTAAAGCGAAGATCAGATGGCACTCTAGGTCACAGGGTCTACCGTAAGCCGACACATACAGATTTCTACCTGCATGTCTCCAGCTGTCATGTTCCTTCACAGCAAGAGCGAAATCTCTGACTGTGACAGGCTAGCAGCTGATTTACAGCACCTGCAGGCCGTGTTCCGCAAGAACGGTTATAACAACCAGTATAAAAAACGCGCCTTAAGACCGATTAAGCCGAGACCGCGTCCTTCCGAGGACGAAAACAAACCGGTTGCGACGGCGATTTTACCATATGTCGGGAACACATCGACAAAGATCGGTAGAATAGTTAGAAAATATAATGTCAAGTGCGTGTTTCACCCTCCATCCGAAACGAACACATTATTAAGATCAGTCAAGCACGACTTAGGACTCTGGAAACTGGGAATTTACAGCATCCCTTGCCAGTGCGGGAAAATGTGTATAGGTCAGATCATCTGGACGGTACAGGAGAGATGTAGTGAACAAAAACGCCACACAGACAACGCACAGCCGACCAAGTCCGCAGTGGCAGAGCACTGCATATCACATGGACATGACATGAACGACGATGGCACAAATGTGTTACAGCAATCGAACATCTTCTGGAATTATATCCTCAAAGAGGCAGTGGAGAACCGGTTGCATGACGAAATAATAAATAAAGACAGAGGTTTCCAGCTAAGCAAAGCTTGGGATCCAGTTTTGAGTACGATTATAATACAACGACAGTCTACACGGAAATCCGCTCCTGTCAGTTACCTGAAAGAGAACAAGCATTGTCACCACGACGGCAGAGTTCCCCAAACGGCCGTAGCCGCGGAAGGACTGCGGCCCATGATCTGTCGTGGGGCGCCGCGCTTCCCTACCACCCAGCGAGGCCCTTCCCTCACTACTGGCCGCGGACCGCTCGGAAGCCCCCAGACGGAGGCTGCGGGAGAGGGGTCGAGATTATATAATGTGGTCACCCATCAGAGATCAATCAGACTCCAAGAACGCCTGAAGATGACAAGAAATCGGCTTGCCGAAGTATCACGCCTTTTGGACGACGCTACCCGGCTGAATACCCGAGAAATTTTCAAGATTTCTGCTCCCCGGGAAAACCTCAGATCACACAGGAACACGTCTATTCTACATTTGAAAACACTTCTGCTACTTGTCAGTTTCACAGCTCTATATTTCACACCTTTATGTGCCAAAGTTAGGATAGTTACAGGGTACTGCAGGTCGATTTACCTTCTAGTATTTTTAACATCTGTTAATCTTACACATAGATGGATCGTTGATAAGTGAATAAATGTACTCTGGGCCTGTGGTCAATATTCCCAACTGCTTAAAGTGATACTTGCAAGATGTACATTTGTGAACACCTCACATGATACTAGTGACATTCGGCTTGCCGAAGTATCACGCCTTTTGGACGACGCTACCCGGCTGAATACCCGAGAAATTTTCAAGATTTCTGCTCCCCGGGAAAACCTCAGATCACACAGGAACACGTCTATTCTACATTTGAAAACACTTCTGCTACTTGTCAGTTTCACAGCTCTATATTTCACACCTTTATGTGCCAAAGTTAGGATAGTTACAGGGTACTGCAGGTCGATTTACCTTCTAGTATTTTTAACATCTGTTAATCTTACACATAGATGGATCGTTGATAAGTGAATAAATGTACTCTGGGCCTGTGGTCAATATTCCCAACTGCTTAAAGTGATACTTGCAAGATGTACATTTGTGAACACCTCACATGATACTAGTGACATTCGGCTTGCCGAAGTATCACGCCTTTTGGACGACGCTACCCGGCTGAATACCCGAGAAATTTTCAAGATTTCTGCTCCCCGGGAAAACCTCAGATCACACAGGAACACGTCTATTCTACATTTGAAAACACTTCTGCTACTTGTCAGTTTCACAGCTCTATATTTCACACCTTTCTGTGCCAAAGTTAGGATAGTTACAGGGTACTGCAGGTCGATTTACCTTCTAGTATTTTTAACATCTGTTAATCTTACACATAGATGGATCGTTGATAAGTGAATAAATGTACTCTGGGGCTGTGGTCAATATTCCCAACTGCTTAAAGTGACACTTGCAAGATGTACATTTGTGAACACCTCACATGATACTAGTGACATTCGGCTTGCCGAAGTATCACGCCTTTTGGACGACGCTACCCGGCTGAATACCCGAGAAATTTTCAAGATTTCTGCTCCCCGGGAAAACCTCAGATCACACAGGAACACGTCTATTCTACATTTGAAAACACTTCTGCTACTTGTCAGTTTCACAGCTCTATATTTCACACCTTTCTGTGCCAAAGTTAGGTTAGTTACAGGGTACTGCAGGTCGATTTACCTTCTAGTATTTTTAACATCTGTTAATCTTACACATAGATGGATCGTTGATAAGTGAATAAATGTACTCTGGGGCTGTGGTCAATATTCCCAACTGCTTAAAGTGATACTTGCAAGATGTACATTTGTGAACACCTACATGATACTAGTGACATTCTTTTGCGCAATGATTACTTTTTGTCTAAATAAGCAGTTACCGCAGAATATCATCCCATAAGACATCAATAAACAAAACTTGCAAAATAAGTGAACTGGCTGACTCGTATCTTCCAAAATTTCACGGTTACTCTTACGGAAAAAAAGATTAACTTAAACGTTTTAGGAGGTCTATTATATGTTTTTCCACTTTAAATTTTCGTCAGTGTCTGCACCTAGAAACTTACAATATTCTAGTTTGTTTATTACTTCTTGTTGATGTACTAGGTTGGTAGGAGGCGGAATACTTTTTGCAGTACAAAATACGCTGAACTGCGTTTTTTTTCGAAGTTTAAAAGTAGCACAGTTGTGCAAAACCATTCACTAACTTAGGAAGAAAGAGCATTCAATATTTTCCCTGTTGATGCTTCTTTGTTCAGCTTCGTGACATTGTCGGAAATGAGAGTATTCCTTTTTCCTGTTTCATATAAAAGTACAGATAATTAACGACAAGCAAGAACGGTAGTTGACCAGTGGTCAAGTCCCGTGGCAATATATATATCTTAGAGTAACTCTTGCAGCCTATGTTCTCAATAATTTGCTGGATGTATTCATTTCTCTGACTTCCTCTACACCTTGAACCCTCTGCAGCTTTCTGTATCTAGTGTCCTCCAGTACAATGAAAGTTAGCTAATATCTTAACAGATGTACTATCATCGCGTCACTTCTTCTTGTCAGTGTTTTCCATTATTTCTTTTCTCGTCGATTTTTGGAGAACCTCCTCATTCCTCACCTTATCAGCCCATATAATTTTCAACATTCTTTCGTAGCACCACATCTCAAATTCTTAGATTATCTTCTGTTCCGGCTTTCTCACAGTCCATGTCTCACTGCCATACAATATGGCTCTCATCTATGATCACAACCAGGCATCCGGTAAACGAAAACTTAACTTCTACAACGCAGTACTATGACTGAGACAGTCTAATCCTTCTGATAAGTCACAGAAGATCCAAAATAGTGACACTTTATATTAAACATTTTATTACGTGCTCAGTAAATTTATGAATAGCTCTCATAGTAGAAAGGCCTTATGAAATCCAAACTGTGATTGGCTAAGTATCTCCTATTGTAAAGTACTGTGCTCAGCTGTTTCAGTTTTAATGAAATCAAAAAAAAAAAAATCCCAATAGTGCCATCTTGCATTTTAAATGCTATGATCGGCTGTTTCATTTTAATGGATACTACTGAATTTTCCCACTAACACTATTCTGCTCTTTTTAATTTTCCCACAGTGCATCCATGATGGTTAATTACGTTATTTTGCCTGGCATGTAAGTAATCCGCAGTAGCACTGCGCATGTCAAAGTCCAGTGTCCGCCACCTTGAAATGTCATTGGTATCGCATACTTCAAAACAGCATTTAAGTGAGAAGTCTACCAGATGGTTGGTAGATATACCTCTTCTATACAGTGTGATTTTTCCCACCGTGTATAAACTGTAGCGATTGGTGGATGAGAGGGTACGTAACAAAAGAGGTCTACTGAATTTACGTCCGGAGATGCATGGTTTCCATGCTAGAGACCATTTACTGAGTCATGTAGTGTTAACAGAGACTGCGGTCTAATACGCTCTCTACCACTCAGCCACAGTTTCAGTATGTATCGAAAATTATTTCCATATGCCTCAACGCGTTCGTGTACGTGCCGTAGGATGTTCTGTCTCACATGTTTACATAGGCCAGGTTGCATCCGAACAGCGTCCAAGGCAGCATGTATACGCTTCTCCAGTGTCTCTACATCTGGAATGGGCTCTACATACACAATACTTTTGAGATGACCCCATAGCCATAAATCACACGGATTGAGATCTGGCGAACGAGCAGCAGGTCTGGACCCTCTCGTCCGATCCATCGACCAGGAAAATACGATTGAGATGCGTCCGAACGTTAACAGCGAAGTGGGCTGGAGCACCATAATGTAGCAGCCACATGACCCTTCGAATCATTAATGGCGTTCCTTCCAGCAGGTGAGGCAAAGTCACCCGCAAGAAACGCCAATAGTTCCACGCTGTTAGCCGACGTGGAAGGAAGACTAGTTCCAAAGTATGGAAGCCAATTTTCCCGGTCCACACATTCCGATTCGCTGTCACCATACCACGGGGGTTCTGCATACTGTCCCACAGATGACTGTTAAGAAAGCTGAAGATACCACTCAGCGTAAAGGTGGTCTTATCTGTGAATAGGATGGATGGCACCTGTGCTGGAATTGTGGTTGCCTGATGAAGAAACCAGTAACTACAACTGCTCCCAATGTGGTATTTCTGTCGCTAGTAAGCTATGCACACGCTGTAAGTGCTGAGGGTAGTGACAGTTGTCATGAAGAATGGTCCACACGGTCGTCTGGCTTGCCCTATACTGGGTTGGGTTGTTTTGGGGAAGGAGACCAGACAGCGAGGTCATCGGTCTCATCGGGTTATGGAAGGACGGGGAAGGAATTCGGCCGTGCCCTTTGAAAGGAACCATACCGGCATTTGCCTGGAGCGATTTAGGGAAATCAAGGAAAAGCTAAATCAGGATGGCCGGACGCGGGATTGAACCGTCGTCCTCCCGAATGCGAGTCCAGTGTCTAACCACTGCGCCACCTCGCTTGGTTACCCTATACTGGCGGGTCAACTACCTGTTACTGTCACGGCGGTCGCCTCCCACAGTGTTAACCACATTTTCCTCCAAGTTGGATGACCGAACATTTCGGATACATCCTTCAGGATTTCCTGCTTGCTGAAACAATCCTGTCTTAGACAAACGTCGAAATACTCTTGCAAACATTGAATGCTGTGGTTGTTGTCGGAGGGGACAGATCACCTGATACAAACTTGCTGCCCACCACCAGTTGCAATTTGCCTTTCCGTAAGCAAACACCATTTCGGCAAACACTCCATTTGAATACGCCACCACTGTGTACAACGCTGTATCACGGCCACTATAGGCTGAGTCAGCAAGAGAAGGGAATCGGACACAACATTACCAATTACATGGCAGCAGAGGGTGCCAGAGCGTGACGTATGAGGAACAGTACCACCCTCTGGTAGGAAACCACGCATACTGTAACTGCGGTTGCATGGTGCAAACCATATTAGACCTTGTAAGACGTCGCTGTCTCCTGACCTTCATTGCTTACATGTTCCGCCCTCACAATCATGTTCCGCACATCAAGACGCTTCATTCGAACCCAAACTCGATAAGATAAAGTCAATGTTGTCTGAATTCATGTAAACTATATGCAATTGACAAGTGAGCGCACCGTAGATGAAACACTTGAGGCTGGCGTGCACACATACATTCCAGACACGACGGTCACACAGGCTTTTAGTTCGGGAGGGAGGCTGCACAGCGGGACGCCAGGCCCTTCAGAGGACGACCCAGCCTATGTCGGCCGGTGACCGCCTGTAGCGCACAGCGTGGGCCCGTGTGAAAATGGGGAACGACCCCGTGTTCGGCTTAAAAGCAAATTCCGCTACACTGTGTGGAAGCGGCCAGCCTGCGCATTCTTTACATATAGCACGCAGTTTCACAGATTTTCATAGGGAGACAGCAAACGCCAAACGCCAAAGCTACAACTTTCCAGATTGGTCGCCTTAAACGAAACGTCATTTTCCCGTTTTAGAAGAGCAATGCTGATTCGCAGACGATATTTCTGACGCCTTGAGCTGAAGGAATAATGGAAGAGACCATAAGATATCCCACTTCACGTCTAGCGTGGAGAGGCGCCGTTCCGTTGTCGCTCTTCGAGCGAGAACACGTAACGATAGCGTGCGCGCTCGTGCAGGGACTCGAAAGAGCGAGGAACAAGTCTCTCCTCAGTACTTCACTGGGAGAGCTCCTCTGTCGAGAGCGAATCAAAGGGCGACTCTATATTGAGGAATAATGGAAGAGACCATAAGATATACCACTTCACGTCTAGTGTGGAGAGGCGCCGTTCCGTTGTCGCTCTTCGAGTGAGAGCACGTAACGATAGCGTGCGCGCTCGTGCAGGGACTCGAAAGAGCGAGGAACAAGTCTCTCCTCAGTACTTCACTGGGGGAGCTCCTCTGTCGAGAGCGAATCAAAGGGCGACTCTATATTGAGTCCTTGCGATTAAGCGTTGTTCACTGTGTTGGCCGAAACGATAGCGTGCGCGCTCGTGCAGGGACTCGAAAGAGCGAGGAACAAGTCTCTCCTCAGTACTTCACTGGGGGAGCTCCTCTGTCGAGAGCGAATCAAAGGGCGACTCTATATTGAGTCCTTGCGATTAAGCGTCGCTCACTGTGTTGGCCGACACATTTATTGTGTGGTTTGAATAGACAGAGCTATAGTGAAACGCCTGCGAGCGAATTTTGAGTGGCATCGTGGTGGACTGGTTATCTGACCGGTGTACCACGCCAATAGACTAGGAGCGAATAGGAATCCTTGACCTCATCAAGGCATAGCGAGAGTTTGATTGGCGAAGGTCAATCCAGATAGAACGAGAGTTATCTTGTTTGTCAGCAGCGAGCAGCGCAGACAGCAGTCATCGCAGCTTACGATATTGTGCGCTACATCTGTTGCGGGCCCCATATTTCCTCCTCAACTGTACACTTCACTGCATTTCACATGCGGCAGCCTCGACCGTAACTAGCAACATTCTAAAGGATAATTGTTCACGTTGAGTAGGCGCATCTCTCAGCCATTCTGCCAAGGCAACAAGCATCTTAAAATTTGTGTAGAAATTTCATTATCGAATCCTATCCTTGAAAGGTAACTTCACATTCCGAATAGAACCAGGATATAACTTGTTCAATTCATAACTAAAAGGGTCATTGTGATTTTTCAGAATTTTTGCAAAGTAAATAATAACTTTCGTTAGTTTCATGTTTTTCTTACACTAACTAACACTACTCCATTACCCAAGTATCCCACTAGTTACGTAAGAAATTTTGTAAATTTTTGTGTAATTTCCTTACAGCGGACGACTCCAGAAGATATTTATTGCTGAAAGTTTTTTAGTCATTTCTCTTTAGAACGTTAGGAGCGTCTGTCTGACTTCTGTAGTAGTGTGGGGGTGGAAATTGCATCTTGCAGGAGCCACGAGGTAAAGTGTACATCTCAGATTAATCCGTTGCACAGAATAACAGAATAATAGATCAACCCCACACAGCTCAGAACCGCAGTTCCTGTAAGAAAGTATGATTGAATAAATGGTCTCTAGCATGGAAAACATGTATTTCCAGTATGTAAGTTCGCTAGCCTTTTTTGTTCTGTAACCTCTCATCGCTCAATCCATAGAGTTTGTACACAGTGGAAAAAATCACCGTGTATTTCATTATGAATAGCAGAGTTTGAGAGTTTATATGTGGCAATAACTATAGGGATATGAAATGACTGTATTCACAGACTCCCCTTCCACTTCAAAATGTTTATCAATGCAAACCTTGGTTACATAATCCCTATTTGTAAATGTTCTGTCAAATTCAGAAATGCTTCCTACTATTTGCTGCAAATTCTGTAGACTTTAATGAATGTTCATAAATCACCTACATTTAGCAGTGCCCTTGGAATGTTCATCAGCGTCATCATCTGTTCAGGAATCGGAAAGTAACCTTTCAGAAAGGCCTATCATCTTTAATGCCTTACCTGCAATATTCTGGAACTGGAATACTAAGGTGTTATTTTTTGGCAATTTCGGTGTCTGGGAGTTCAGCTGCATTACATTAATAATAAGCGAAAGCACTGGGAGAATATTACAATGATACTTATAACAGATATGTAATAAGTAAGCAAGTTTCTGTTGTGGCTCGTTGCTTGGCCCATAGGGAAAATAAAAGGGAGGAACCGAGTAATTAACAGTACAACTATTTTTAGTTTATTTGTAATTTGATCTAAACGATATACTACACCCGTTCATTTCATGAATACAGTATTCGCAAAACTGGAAACAATGACGGGAAAAACTTATTTAGTTTAAAATTGTGCACTGTGTCCAGTATCAAGCAAAAACCAAGAGACCAATGAAACGAGCAATTAATATCATGAATAATATTACTCCAGCATCACAAGACCAGATTAGTTAAATTTTAACACTGAGTTCAATTTTATAATGTTGTTTGTTGTTGTTGTGGTCTTCAGTCCTGAGACTGGTTTGATGCAGCTCTCCATGCTACTCTATCCTGCGCAAGCTTTTTCATCTCCCAGTACCTACTGCAACCTACATCCTTCTGAATCTGCTTAGTGTATTCATCTCTTGGTCTCCCTCTACGATTTTTACCCTCCACGCTGCCCTCCAATACTAAATTGGTGATCCCCTGATGCCTCAGAACATGTTCTACCAACCGATGCCTTCTTCTGGTCAAGTTGTGCCACAAACTTCTCTTCTCCACGATCCTATTCAATACTTCCTCATTAGTTATGTGATCTACCCATCTAATCTTCAGCATTCTTCTGTAGCACCACATTTCGAAAGCTTCTATTCTCTTCTTGTCCAAACTATTTATCGTCCATGTTTCACTTCCATACATGGCAACACTCCATACAAATACTTTCAGAAATGACTTCCTGACACTTAAATCTATACTCAATGTTAACAAATTTCTCTTCTTCAGAAACGCTTTCCTTGCCATTGCCAGTCTACATTTTATATCCTCTCTACTTCGACCATCATCAGTTATTTTCCTGCCCAAATAGCAAAACTCCTTTACTACTTTAAGTGTCTCATTTCCTAATCTAATTCCCCCAGCATCACCCGACTTAATTAGACTACATTCCATTATCCTCGTTTTGCTTTTGTTGATGTTCATCTTATATCCTCCTTTCAAGACACTGTCCATTCCGTTCAACTGCTCTTCCAAGTCCTTTGCTGTCTCTGACAGAATTACAATGTCATCGGCGAACCTCAAAGTTTTTATTTCTTCTCCATGAATTATAATACCTACTCCGAATTTTTCTTTTGTTTCCTTTACTGCTTGCTCAATATACAGATTGAATAACATCGGGGAGAGGCTACAACCCTGTCTTACTCCCTTCCCAATCACTGCTTCCCTTTAATGTCCCTCGACTCTTATAACTGCCATCTGGTTTCTGTACAAATTGTAAATAGCCTTTCGCTCCCTGTATTTTACCCCTGCCACCTTTAGAATTTGAAAGAGAGTATTCCAGTCAACATTGTCAAGAGCTTTCTCTAAGTCTACAAATGCTAGAAACGTAGGTTTGCCTTTCCTTAATCTTTCTTCTAAGATAAGTCGTAAGGTCAGTATTGCCTCACGTGTTCCAGTGTTTCTACGGAATCCAAACTGATCTTCCCCGAGGTTGGCTTCTACTAGTTTTTCCATTCGTCTGTAAAGAATTCGTGTTAGTATTTTGCAGCTGTGACTTATTAAACTGATAGTTCGGTAATTTTCACATCTGTCAACACCTGCTTTCTTTGGGATTGGAATTATTATATTCTTCTTGAAGTCTGAGGGTATTTCGCCTGTTTCATACATCTTGCTCACCAGATGGTAGAGTTTTGTCAGGACTGGCTCTCCCAAGGCCGTCAGTAGTTCCAATGGAATGTTGTCTACCCCGGGGCCTTGTTTCGACTCAGGTCTTTCAGTGCTCTGTCAAACTCTTCACGCAGTATCATATCTCTCATTTCATCTTCATCTACATCCTCTTCCATTTCCATAATATTGTCCTCAAGTACATCACCCTTGTATAGACCCTCTATATACTCCTTCCACCTTTCTGCTTTCCCTTCTTTGCTTAGAACTGGGTTTCTATCTGAGCTCTTGATATTCATACAAGTCGTTCTCTTATCTCCAAAGGTCTCTTTAATTTTCCTGTAGGCAGTATCTATCTTACCCCTAGTGAGATAGGCCTCTACATCCTTACATTTGTCCTCTAGCCATCCCTGCTTATCCATTTTGCACTTCCTGTCGATCTCATTTTTGAGGCGTTTGTATTCCTTTCTGCCTGCTTCATTTACTGCATTTTTATATTTTCTCCTTTCATCAATTAAATTCAATATTTCTTCTGTTACCCAAGGATTTCTACTAGCCCTCGTCTTTTTACCTACTTGATCCTCTGCTGCCTTCGCTACTTCATCCCTCAAAGCTACCCATTCTTCTTCTACTGTAGTTCTTTGCCACATTCCTGTCAATTGTTCCCTTATGCTCTCCCTGAAACTCTCTACAACCTCTGGTTCTTTCAGTTTATCCAGGTCCCATCTCCCTACATTCCCACCTTTTTGCAGTTTCTTCAGTTTTAATCTACAGGTCATAACCAATAGATTGCGTTCAGAGTTCACATCTGCCCCTGGAAATGTCTTATAATTTAAAACCTGGTTCCTAAATCTCTGTCTTACCATTATATAATCTATCTGATACCTTTTAGTATCTCCAGGGTTCTTCCATGTATACAACCTTCTTTCATGATTCTTAAACCAAGTGTTAGCTATGATTATGTTGTGCTCTGTGCAAAATTCTACCAGGCGGCTTCCTCTTTCATTTCTTAGCCCCAATCCATATTCACCTACTATGTTTCCTTCTCTCCCTTTTCCTACACTCGAATTCCAGTCACCCATGACTATTAAATTTTCATCTCCCTTCACTATCTGAATAATTTCTTTTATTTCATCATACATTTCTTCAATTTCTTCGTCATCTGCAGAGCTAGTTGGCATATAAATTTGTAATGCTGTAGTAGGTGTGGGCTTCGTATCTATCTTGGCCACAATAATGCGTTCACTATGCTGTTTGTAGTAGCTTACCCGCATTCCTACTTTCCTATTCATTATTAAACCTATTCCTGCATTACCCCTATTTGATTTTGTGTTTATAACTCTGTGGTCACCTGAGCAGAAGTCTTGTTCCTCCTGCCACCGAACTTCACTAATTCCCACTATATCTAACTTCAACCTATCCATTTCCCTTTTTAAATTTTCTAACCTATCTGCCTGATTAAGGGATCTGACATTCCACGCTCCGATCCGTAGAACGCCAGTTTTCTTTCTCCTGATAACGACATCCTCTTGAGTAGTCCCCGCCCAGAGATCCGAATGGGGGTCTATTTTACCTCCGGAATATTTTACCCAAGAGGACGCCATCATCATTTAATCATACAGTAAAGCTACATGCTCTCGGGAAAAATTGAGGCCGTAGTTTCCCCTTGCTTTCAGCCGTTCGCAGTACCAGCACAGCAAGGCCGTTTTGGTTATTGTTACAAGGCCACATCAGTCAATCATCCAGACTGTTGCCCTTGCAACTACTGGAAAGGCTGCTGCCCCTATTCAGGAACCACACGTTTGTCTGGCCTCTCAACAGATACCCCTCCGTTGTGGTTGCACCTACGGTACGGCTATCTGTATCGCTGAGGTACGCAAGCCTACCCACCAACGGCAAGGTCCATGGTTCATAATACGAGGCCTGTTCAGAAAGTAAGCTCCGATTGATTGCCAAATTGAAACCACAGTGAACATCAGAAATGTTTTACTTGTAACAATTAGCTACACCTTTCAGCTACTTCTCTACGTAGTCGCCGTTCTGACTTAGACTTTTGTCATAGCGTTGTACCAACTTTTCAATAGCCTCATCATAGAAGGCAGCCGCCAGTGCTTTCCGCCAATTCTCCACGCTGGCCTACACCTCGTTGTCTGTGTCAAAATGTTGTCTTCAAAGACAGCGGTTCATGTGACCAGAGATGAAACTCAGGGGGAGACAATTGCGGACTGTATTGTGGGTAATCTCACATTTCCATTTGAAAACGATGCAGGAGCATCTTCATTGCCCCTGCAGAATGCGGCTGAGAATTGTCTTGAAGAAGAAACAGCACGACAGTTATGTAATGTTAGCTGCATAGCTTCAGGCGAAATTTCTCACCAGGCCCTCGTACTTGGCGGCAGACACTATTTTCTAGACATCTTTACGCACTCACTGCGAGCTCAGAAACGAGAAGAGCGACGTGATGCTAACTGGGGTTATACTAGAGACACTACCCAACACATCTGTGCAAAGCTTTATCGGATTTTCATAGTCGTTTCCATTTCGCGACCGATCGGAGCTTACTTTCTGAACGCCCCTCGTATAAGCCACAAAGGTGCAGCAAACTGTGGACAGAACTGAGGCAAAACATCAGTATTCACTTGTGTACAATCAACCAACTAAATACAGTAGGGTAACAATAAGAATAATGACAACAATTAGGAACGAAGCTTCCTTTGGCAGGAGCACATATGTTCCTAATCAGAATAGCGTCGCTACATAGGAGCTAATATTTCACAGCGAACCTCTGAATTGACGACTTTTAAACCCTTCACGCAATTTCAGCATACAATTTCTGAGATGACAGCACTGCACTACAGCTAATGATCTCTGAAAGTTGTGTCCTGTTCCTGTTTTATTTCTTGGTTTATTACTTCTTTTACATCTCTTAATTACCCGAATGTTTGTCAGAACGTTGTACCTTCCACTGTTACACAACAAATGAATGCAGTATGAATACCTCAAATTTTGTGATATTTGTGTATTTATTTAACGTATGGTTTACTATCTTTCCAGTAACTTTATTTAAATATTAATTACAATTGATAATAAAAATCGTGGTAATCTAAGAAGTGATCAGTGTTATGTGACACCACCTTTATAGAAGAGTGGCAGACCTAAATAACTGCTTAGAGAATATGTAACGGCAATTTTTTGTTATTTACCATGACCGAACTTGGCGGAATACTGGCTTATTTACTTATGGGCCAACCATTGTTTGTATTTACTGTGAATGGTCTAAGTACGACAGAATATTTATACAATTTATTTACTTACAAATTGTTATAATATGTTAGATGATTAGTCCGGGAAGTGGTCAGGGTGACTCAAATTATGTCTGTAGCACTTACGGACCATGTATTTTTGGTGGGGGCGGCCTTCAGAAAATGGAAAATCAGGCAGTCGCGTAACATTAAGGGAGTCAATTGGAGAGAGACACTATTCGGAGTGAAGAGCTTGAGGGAGGGATTCTAAGCACTTTTACGCGAGTTCTGCAGACCTGCCTGTTACAACGAGTGGTATTCGATCGTGGAGATTTTTCATTCTGGGCTCTGAACGGCCGCTACCGTACTTCTGCTTCTGAAGGAACTTTATGTTTTGAGAGATCTGAATGTGCTTCACAATAGGATGCTAACTTTCTTCGTTTGTATTACAAAACTGAGTACAGACAGAGTATAAGTTACTGTTCTTTGTATGGCGGGTGATAGTAAATCACCATGTTGAACTCTAAACTGTTTTGAGCTGGTGAATATTTCGTGTAATGTGATTACGAAATGGACTTAGCTTTTGCATGTCTTTGATTACAATTTAGTTTGGGATTATGTTACTATTCTCGTAACGCTCTCAACGTAACTTTACTGCATTCGATAAGGGTATTTTCTATCTGTATTTTAACTGAATGTTGTGGATCACTTTCCGTTTATTTGAGACGTCCTTTCTTGAATAAACATTATTTAACGTAATTCTCTGTCACCTACATCAACGACAGACGTCAGAATAAAACCCATGTTATTCATTTAACTTTATTTTGTATTTATGTGCATTTTATTAACTCACAGCTCTAGCCAGTGTACAGACTATTTGACTGCAGGGTTACAGCTACTGGTTACTATTTGCAGCGAATTAGCTCTGGTGCATGAAAACAGAAGTGCACGTCTCGACCCTAAGACTAAAATTTTTAAACAGAGTCGCGCTTAATCCAAATACCTATATCAGCAGTAACCGCAGGTAAACAAGCAACTGGTTTGCTGTTTAGAATAGCAACCCAGCAGCAGAAGCCGTTAGGTAACGCCCTAAACAGTAGGGTAATAAACACAGTAAAGACAACAACCAGGAGTAAAGCATTCCTTGTGTGAGGAGGGCAGATGTTTCTAGTCAGAATAACACCGCCAAGCAGATCTTCGTATTGCAGCCCCAGTCCACCACCAAATACGAGGCAGAAGAACGTCAAGAATAGCTAACCTGAAACAGCATAGTATTGGCCCCGAAACAACTCTGAATTGTGTAAGTAACTAGTTACTGCTTGTGCAGCCGCTCAGTACACAGACGCATTAGCCTTAATACAGAAAATCTAACGAGAGACGATTGTCGATGAACACATTACCCCAGTCAAGCTCCGTAAAATTCCAGAATAAACATACTATCACCTGGCACATAACTAATTACTGACACAGTTTATCGATATACCCGTAAGACTGAAAAAAACGTAAAATATTGTTAACCACCATAAACACCACCAATTACTAATACAGTTTATCGATCAACTTGTGACATACAGTATACAGCAAGACAGCAGTCTGCATAGAACGCATAGTCGTTTCAGGTGCACACATAAAACATTACGCTGGGACCCAGCGAATATGACACATTCTTACTCACTATGTTGACTCATTACGTATTTCTTAGCTAGTTGCAGCGTCGTATCTAAAATATTACATTAGCTCACCCTCAACTCGAGGACAGGTCGGGAGCAGAACAACGTTCTGGGCTACATTGATCGTCACCGTCCGCTAAGCACAAACCACTTGTACAGATAACACAAAACCTCACATTTTCGTAAGCGGTCTACGGCAAACAGTTGCAAACTGAATAGCGGCCAGTGTAGAGCTGAGCATGCGCGGGAAATCTCCTGTTGCTTGCAAAAAATGGCCACAATATCACTGCGTGCATTGACGATGGTCGAACGTAACCACACCATCAACAAATTCGTCTGCCGAAGGTTACCGTAGCTGCAGATGGCTGTCTCAACAGAATCACAATATGTCACATCATTCGAAGGACCAAAGAGCGTTGCTCGCACTTGCCAACCGTGGCTAAGTGCCCGCAAAGTCTGCGTGCATACTTACGGCCAAGCACCAGTAGCTCACCCTCAACTCGAGGACAGGTCGCGAGCAGAACAACGTTCTTGGCTACATTGATCGTCACCGTCCGCTAAGCACAAACCACTTGTACAGATAACACAAAACCTCACATTTTCGTAAGCGGTCTACGGCAAACAGTTGCAAATTGAATAGCGGCCAGTGTAGAGCTGAGCATGCGCGGGAAATCTGTTGCTTGCAAAAAATGGTTCAAATAGCTCTGAGCACTATGGGACTTAACATCTATGGTCATCAGTCCCCTAGAACTTAGAACTACTTAAACCTAACTAACCTAAGGACATCATTCAACACCCAGTCATCACGAGGCAGAGAAAATCCCTGACCCCGCCGGGAATCGAACCCGGGAACCCGGGCGTGGGAAGCGAGAACGCTACCGCACGACCGCGAGCTACGGACGTTGCTTGCATATCAGTGTGTTTAAAGTTCTATATTTAAAATAAAATATGATAGTTCCTATGGTTTACAGAAATAATTTACCTTCTGCTTTGTATTGTTCGGAAAATTAAAGGATAAATGGAACAGCTAGGAAACAACTTCCCTCAAAATGTTCCGAAAATAGAAAAAGGTCTTCTGTCGATCGGAAACGTACCTCCTGAGAGAATTTAATCATTTTTTCTAAACGCTGTGGGTTTGAAACAGAAAACCTGCAAATAAATGCATGTTCATTACATTCATTACATTGTAGATACGTTTGTCAGGCAAATATAAGGCAATTCTCGCTTTCCGACAGAAGTTTTAATTGCAGCATAACCGTAAAATGTAAAGCAGTTCTTCGATTCCCAACAGAAGCTTTCATTAGACGTTACCGACCAGTGAACTAAATGTTTGGAGATGAAATAACTAGCTCTAAGCTAATATTGTTGGTGCTATATTTCCATGAGAAATGTACCATGCTGAGCAACTGAATTTGAGAGAGCGTTTGTGTTACTGACAAAATGGACCTGCAGCATAGCGAATCTGAAATATCGTTCGACCTTGTGTTGGGCATCGATGTGACTGACGAGTGCAGGGTAGGCAAAACACGCAACATCAAATGTATCTGATTAAAAGATTGTCTACATTAACTTTTCGATATAACATACGCTATGCAAGCAGCTGTACAGTGCGTGGCGGTTGGTTTATCGAAGTAATGTTATCGATTTACTGTCATATCCCATTCGCATACTGAACGAGCGAAAAATTACTTTCTGTGTGCCTCTGAATGCTCCATTATCTCTCTTGATCTCATGATCCCTCTGTGAGATGTACTATGGTAGCAGCATGATGGTTTTCTTCAAATACAGATCCTGAAAATCTACGCAAAACGTACTTGGCCGAAAATAGCTGTTTGGGTGCAACTGAGTAAAATTTAGGCATCTTCCACGGCTAATGTAAGTCTTCATAATCGGTTCTGACCAGAGATGACAAAACGTTTTTTCATCTACAGCTGCTTGCTTATCCAACAGGAACAGCCGTTACAAGCCGAGCAGTTAGCACATCAGCAGGTGCAGCCAGAGGACAAGAGTCGAAATCTCAACAGGAAAACTGAACCACTGCTACTTTCACCTGAGTTACTTCGCATCCACGCCACAGACTTGTTGTGGCTTACGTTGTCGCAAATGGTGCTGTAGCAAAATAAAGGACGGGCCAAGAAATACTTGGGATATTATTCTTGCTATATTAATAAAAATAAATACTTGATGGTCGGCGGCCGAGCGGCTCTAGGTGCTTCAGTCTGGTACCGTTCGACCGCTACGGTCGCAGGTTCGAATCCTGCCTCGGGCATGGATGTGTGTGATGTTCTTAGGTTGGTTAGGTTTACGTAGTTCTAAGTTCTAGGGGACTGATGACCTCAGATATTAACTCGCATAGTGCTGAGAGCCATTTGAACCATTTTAAAAACTTGATATTTAGTCAGCGGTATGGTAACCTCACAGCCAGCTTGATTGTTCCTTGAGTCTAGGATTCTCAACCACTAACCCTCTCCGGCCTCTGCCACTGCTAGTTGCAGTTCTGCTGCAGGTGCCACATCTATTGCTGTGAACTTAGCGCCGTCCATTTTGTATCCAGACGAACTGCTTTCGTCCTGCCATAACTGTGGGTTCTTTGATTGTTATGAGAGAAGGGTCTTCTAACTAGAACGCATGAAACATTAGTTCACTTTATTGTATTGATGAACACACAATTTCCACAAGATTTATGTATGATTTACAACTATTGACTATGAAAGCCTCACTTGATGCACAGATAAGCAAACTGTTCTCTTGACGTACAATGTTAGACATTTACAACTGAGCCATCCACGGCTCGTGTTCATGCCATTTATTGTTTGTCACCTTCTTTTACGGTACTGCCGCTTCGTTTTCTTATTCCATTCACTGGCGTCACTAACTTCTGCCTTACTTGCCCATGAGTGGCAGCAGCAGCGCTTATCGATAAGTGCACTGTCGTACCATCTCTGGAGTGACCGATAGTATTTCCAGCTCGTCGTGTGTCTGTAAACAGTTGGAGACGGAGTAACAGTGCAGTCGGGGAGGGAGCTGCGGTCGTCGACAAAGGAGCGTCGGGGATGGAGCACCAGTGAGGTGCAGACAGCCAGTATTTGCCGACGGCTGGCGACGCACATCCACTGTCCGACTGAAGGAGTCTGGAGCGGTAACGACTGTCGGTTGCTCGATCGGTCGGTCGTCCCATCACCCAACGTCTATTTGGTCCTTTGACCATTTCCGAGTGGAGGCAGTCGGTCGGCTGGCGGAGAGCAGCGAGGAAGTCTCCGTGCAGCGAGTAAGTCTCCGTGGCGCGTGGTCCTGCCGGATCTGCTGGCAGCATGCACGCGCGGCTGCAGTTGTGACGCACTTCTTGCGAGGGTTATGAAGTTCGTCACCCACCGAGCCTGGACACTAAAGCTGAGTGCTCACTTAACCTACTATCAAGCCTCAACTACGATCACATCTCTTCGTCTGATCCTGGTTGTGGCCTTCTGGGAGATTCCCAAAAGCATCAATATACGTGCATTGAAGGTGGCTAGAATTACATACATTCTCTTGTGTGGTGTTTAACTTAATTTAATTCATTCCTTCATTAATGGAGTGTACCAGCGGTATCTTCTGCCTTGTGGCCATTGATGTTCTGGTGACCTGCCCTGGTCGTTGACAAAGTTTTCAGCAGTGTATTTTCCTCGTCGTGTCGATGGTGTCCAGCATGGTATGTTGTTCGACAGATGAGGTGTATTGGTAGTTTTGGGTGTTTATTCTGACTTGGCTGTATTGGGCACTAGTATCCAGAGCGTTGTGCTATTGACATCTTGTTGTCGTTTTGCTGGTCAGGTCGAGCAGAACTGATCTTGTTGGTTGGCTAGTCGGCTGGCTTTCAGTTGGGTTGCCCTCCGACTAAGAGGTTGTCGGTCTGGCTGCCTCTCTCACACAAAGTTGCATTAGTGTTACCTTCCCAGGCCGATCCATGGAACCTTATGAGCGCCGCTCCTTGTGTTTTACATAGTGACTTCTCTTTTAGTCTTGAGTACCTGTGTGGCCTTCAGCCGAGATTACCTTATTAAAATTGGAAGGCTTTTCTTCTTAGCCCTTAAGCAGTGAAAAAAATAGTTTATTGTTTGGTATGTGGCCTTCTGCCGAGTTTCAGCCTTTCAGAATTAAAATTGAAAATTCCTTGTTGCTAGGCCTTAAGCTGTAAATTTGTTTCAAGTTGGTATGTGGCCTTCAGCCGAGTTTTCAGCCTTTTCAAATCAAAAGTTGAAAAAATTTTGTTTAGGCTGCCTTAAGCCGTAAGAAAGACTTTCTAGTTTTTTTGTGACCTTCAGCCAAGGTTTCTGCCTATTTAGATTAAACATTGAAAATCTTTGTCTCAGCCTTATGCTGTAACACTGTTCTTGATTAATGTGAGGCCTTCATCCGATTTCTATGGGAAAAATTTAAGCTAAGGCTTTCAGCTTATTTACACTGAAAATAAAAATTTTTTCTAAAGAAGTGAAACCTCCAGAAGAACTCCTGTACCTCAATTCCTTGCATAGCCCTTGTGCCTTGGATTTTCGATGTGGCATTCAGCCAATCTAAATTAAATTAAAGGTCTTTCGTTAAAATCTTGAGAGTCAGAATTCTTGCTTGTGTGATTGTGTGTCTTAAGAAATAAAGTTTTTATGTTGAGTGCAACTGACTTATTTTGGCCCCTTTCCACAAATATAACCGCATCCGCTCTGTCCTGCTAGCCCAGGGATTTCAACAACAGTACAGGCTGATCTAAGACTTTTACTACTCACTGATACTGCACTACGCTGCTACAGCTGTGGTAGCGAACTGAGAGCAAAGCTTTTGCGTGATGGACACTGTATTGACCTCAGCGTGAGGGCACTGCTGCGCTGAGATGGTGGTCATGGTTTGCAAGAGAGTCTCCCGTACACTGTTGCGGATTTCACCGAGCCTTCGCTAACATCTGAGGTATCGATATGTGTTGCCACTTTTGACTAAACGTAAATGTAAACATGCTTGTAGCTGGGGCCTCCCGTCAGGTAGACCGTTCACCTGTTGCAAGTATTTTTTGTTGACACCACCTCTTTGACCTACTTGTCTATGAGGATGAAAAGATTATGAAGACAACACAACAAACAGACCACGAGCGGAGAAAATCTCCGTCCCGTCTAGGAATCGAAACCGGCGCCCCTGCACCGCATTCTACCACGCTGGTCACTCAGCAATTGAGGCGGATGCCGACTTTGATGTGGCACCGCGAACTCTGGACGATATATCTCTCTAACCGGCAGGCCACCTGGCAACCTACTTCAGCTGCTGCGCGGCCCCCTACCCTGTACGTCTATATCTCCAGCTCACGGCTGTGCAGGCATTCGACCACCATCGCCTGTGCAGGCAAACTCATTGCTAGGTGCGTCTCTTTGTGTGGACAGTCATGGCATCGGCGAGACCCATCTCATCGACACACCTTATCCATCCAGGGGCCACAACGCGAATCTTAGCACCTCTGCGCGATATATTCTTGGCTGCTGGGAAGTCTCTAAATGTATATTACGAGCTGCCGTGTACTGCTGTTGATCTGCGCCCTTGCAAAACCGCTGCCGTTATCGCCATCAGCCGCCAGACACTGAAAACTGTTTGTTGCGCCTCCTTGTAGGCTGTATAGCGTGTACAGTCCTGGGACGTTAACTTGTTTATCTTCGCGACTGTTGCAGCTGACGAACAATAAATGAATGTTTTAACACAGATGGTTCTACAACAACACCTTGGACGACTACCAGGCGTTCACTCACTGCTCCACGGCTACCTTTCAGAGGGCAGTAGAATATCAGCGTCCGACCTCCAAGTAGCCCATTCGACTACCCACCATAGTACCTACCATAATGCTTCCAGGATGAGATTTTCACTCTGCAGCGGAGTGTGCGCTGATATGAAACTTCCTGGTATATTAAAACTAGGTGCCGCACCGAGACTCGAACTCGGTACCTTTCCCTTTCACGGGCAAGTGCTCCACCAACGGAGCTACCAAAGCACGACTCACGTCCCGTCCTCACAGCTTTAATTCCGCCAGTACCTCGTCTCCTACCTTCCAAACTTCGCAGAAGCTCTCCTACATACCTTACATACCGTCCCGAATTCGAGTCTCGGTCCGGCATACAGTTTTAATCTGCCAGGAAATTTCAACTTACCATAATGTCCTCTGTAAGTGGTGGAAGAACTATTTGCTCTTTTTTCCAAGGATTCCCAATAAATTTACACTTTTGTAGAGGTAGGCGTCTGAATTCGATATCTGTTGACACAATAATTTTATAAACACACCCAACACTGGTGCAATAGACTTGGTCACACTAGCTTCTCGCATAAGATTAACATAACTGAGACCATGTACCTTGCAGAACTCTTCCAACAAATATGTCTTCCATTTGCGTTTCATATTACATTGCTTCTTAATTAGGCTTAAATTCTTGTGCAATGTGATGTTATCAAGGTGTTAACTACCATATTGTAATCGACTACCATTGGATCCTTTCCCTATGTTGCAGACGTAGTCTTCAATTTATTCACATTTAGAAACAGCTGTCACTCATTAAACAAATTTAAAATTTTCCACGAGTTTTTGCATTCAATGACGATACATTTCAGTAAATAGCATCGACAGCGAACATACAGTGTATTCTGAAATTCCCATTACAAATTTCTAGGACTTGTAGAGTGGAGTGAGTACTTAATATTTTTATCAGGAAACTATGTCCAGAAATGTACCGCTTCAGTTCTATGATTGTTTCAGTTCACATGTGTAACACGTCCACGTCTGCTGAGGTAAAGAGAAAGGTCTGAGTTGCATGTCCTGGTATCAGATAAGGTGACGCGCTCTACTTCTTGCGGCATCTCTTCTCTCAGTTACTTGCTGGATAAATTCCAATCTCTGTCTTTCTCTACAATTTTCACCCTTTCAGCTCCATGTAGTAACATGGAAGTTATTCTCTGAAATCGTAACAGATATCCTATCATCTTGTCCCTTCTTCTTGTCAGAGTTTTCCATATATTGCTTTCCTCTCCGATTCTGTGGAGAAACTCTTCATTCCTTAACTTATCAGTCCAACTTATTTTCAAAATTCTTCTGTGGCAGCACATCTCAAAAGCTTCGACTCTCTTCTTTTCCGGTTTTCCCACAGTCCATGTGTCCCCACCATACAATGCTGTGGTCCAAACACACATTCTCAGAAATTTCTTCGTGAATCGTAAGCCAGTGTTTCATACTAGTAGACTTTTCTTGATCAGGAACGCCATATTTGGCCGCCAGAGCTAATCTGTTTCTGATGATTTAGAAACTATCGCTCGTGTCAAACTAAGCTTGCCATTTTCTCACATGATATACTGTGAACTGTGGACGAAGGGCAACAGCCCGGTTCCAAGTTTCTAAATTTTTTGAAAGTATTTGACACGCTGTCCCATTTTCGGCTGTTAACGAAGGTACGAGCATATCGAATAAGTTCTCAGATACGTGAGTGGCTCGAAGACATTTTAAGGGAGAGAATCACCCATATGTTGTCCTCGATGGCGAATATTCATCAGAGAAAAGAATATCGTCAGGGGCGTCCCAGGGAAGTGAGATAGAACCGCTGTTGTTCTCTATATACATAAATTATTTGTCAGACTGGATAGCCAGCAGTCTAGAGTATACGCTGAGATGTCGAAGTTGAGTGTGTGTAGGACGATACAAGTCGACTTAGACAACATTTCTATTTGGTGTAATATATGGCAGATAGCTCTAAATGTGGAAAAACGTAAACTAATGCGGATGAATAAGAAGAACAAACCTGTAATTTTCAGTTACAATATAACTGATGTCCTGTTTCACACAGTCAAGTCTTTTCAATATCTGGACATAACTCTCCAAAGCGATATGAAATGGAACCATTAAGTGAGAACTGTGACATTGAAGTTGAATGGCCGATTTCCGTTTATTGGGAGAATTTTAGGAAAGAGTGTGAAGGAGGCCGCATATACGACTCTCGTGCTTGGGTGCTGCTCGTGTGTTTGGAATCCGTACCAAATCTGACTGATGGAACAAATCGAAGTAGTCCGGAGGTGAGTTGCTACATTTGTTACTGGTAGGTTCGAACAGGACGTTAGGGTTACGGAGATGCTTCGATAACTCAAATGGGTATTCCTGCAAGGAAGGCGACGTTCTTTTCGAGAAACATAACTGAGAAAATCTAGAGCACCGGCATTTGATGCTGACTGCCGATCGATTCTACTGCCGCCAACAAATACTGAGTGTAAGGACCACGAAGATAACTTTCTAGAAACTAGAGCTCATATGGAGGCATATAGACAGTCGTTTTAACATCACTCTGTTAGCGAGTGGAATATGAAAGTAAATGCGTAGTAATGGTACAGGGTACCGTCCGCCACGCGCCATGCGGTGGCTCGCGGAGTTTCTATGTAGAAGAAGATGAAAAATTATGTCATGAAGAGGAGCAATCAAAAACGAACTGCAACATCCAAGGATATGTAGAGAAACGCCAGAATATAAATGTATACGTAATGAGCGTGTTATGCGATAATTATAGGAGGGGAGTTGTAAGGTGGCCTCATGCTACGCCAAGTACAGCAGTTAACAAAGAAGAAGGGTGTGTTTACAGGTAGTGTTCTCCTATAAGTGACGGTGGCGATTTCCACAATAGATAACTCGTGGGATTTAGAAGAGGGAATTAAGGAGAATCATAGAACATGGGAGATTAGATCCTGTTGGTGGAGTGGTTAGCATCTGCAGAAAAGGTACCAGGAATTGAAAATTAATGGCAGGTGTGATACAACTGAGGTTAATGAGGCTAATGAAATTATATAATGCATGTTTGGCGGCTTCTCAGAGATATTTTTGAATAGAAAGGTGTGAAGCAGTATAGACAATTTGGTTAATTTGAGAGGTGGCATGAGCCCCCTCTCATATTTCTATCTTACGATTCTCCTCTCTAACTGCATGCGGTGGAAAGTTGCTATTCCTTCACACGCGGACTTCCCACGCAGCGTCTCTCGTCACCCGGGTGGTCCGGTGACAGGCGGGCTCTGTTGAACTGGAGAGGGTTAAGCCGACGGGTGCGAGGAAGTCGAGTGAATGCTTTGCAGACGCCGACATTGTCAAAAGACACGCCCGGAGGGGTTCCAAGTAGCGGCTGGGCTAGAGGTTCCGTTACTTCGCAGAATCTTAGCGAAAACACTTTCTGGCGGGCTACCAGCGAGGCGTGGGAATGACTTGTGTACCCAGGCAGCTGTGGCGGGAAAATTCCCGCGCTTTCTGCAAAATAGTAACTGTGATTGGCTTGCTCAGGGCATAGCTCCGTGACGTAGCAAAATCAGCACAGAAATTGGCGCCAAGAATCTCCATTGGTGGAATGGTAGTGCTCCGGCAATGGAGTGGAATTTCCGCCGGTTTTCGAGTTGCTGATTGGAACGTTTAACCACGGCCACTGTCGTGTGGGCGGGAATGTTGTGTGTTCGGCCTGTACGGGTGCTCAGAGGTAGTCGGCTCTCCCCTTTCGGTCGAGGACGTCGAAGCAACCAGCCTTCGCCTCCGGTACGCCAGATCGTGTTTCGGGCAGTTAAGAAGACAGTTTGGTAATGTATGTCCACAGCACCGGCAGATAGGGATTTTCCTAGGTGATAATCAGAGCTCAGCAGAGCGCGCCTGTTCGTCTTTTTCTAACTTTGTTCTGTCTTGAGTAGCAGCAATTACTGTTGGGTTAGCCATGTGTCTCTCTTGAGATTTGAGTGGCAAGGAATTGGCTCCACATACCACTTCGTCTTAAACCTCACGATCTAGTTTAGGGACAACTTCACCTTTACAGTGTTTGTATGTGTATCCAATTTGAGCCAATTTGATGTATTATAAATTAGAATTCATGTGTTTTTGTTTATTATTTTGTGTTTAGTCTTAATAAATCATATTGTTATTTTGGACAGAACTTTCATTCTGTTAATCGGTAGAGCAACCCATCATTTCTCACTACGTTTATGAAACCTTCCTTTATTTAACTTATTTATCAAATTAAATTATTGCAGGTGCCAAACTCTTTTCTACTCCACTTGCAGGGTTGATTACAGTCAGTTCGCGTATAATTTTTAATCCTTGTGCAACAGCAAAAGTCGGAGTTAGAATAGGGGGGGGGGGGGGCCTTAGAGCATCATTTACATATGTAGATTCTAGAATTTAGTGTTAAATACACTGCTGGCCCCGGCACCTCGCAAATTGTTTAAACGTAAATGATGAAACATCTTGTGGAGTCTTGCCCACTTGTTGCTCATAGGGTGCTTAGAAGATGTTGCGTTCTAGGAATGATACACAACAATTCAAACAAAAAATGTTAGTAGTTTTATTTCTAGAAAGCTAATTGACAATACTTTGATTACAGCAAATGTCGCTAGCGAGGTGTGACATGAAAACAGTAACATTCTTGCTATACAGAAAGTCCGAGTAAGCACTTGATACGAAGCTCGACAATGTGATAGCGTAGCGCTAATGTCCGTTGCAGACTGGGGTGATCTGAACGGCCGAGGTCGGCAGGAGCATTACTTATATTCGCTTCTTCCAGGTGTCGCTGTTGCACGGCGCGGCCCAATTCCACGCACCATTGGCAGACGTTTCCTCACCGCCTTCTCTTGCCATGCGTACTGCATCGTCGTTCTGGTGCTTGTGGTTACGCCAGAACACATCTGATATACAGGGAAGTATGTAGAGTGAAACTGTTGACGAATATTGTCCCAAAGAAGGGGAGAAGACCAAATATAATAACGGGTTTCAGGAACTAGTCAAGAAAATGGCGGAGGAAATTTTGGAGGCAATTAATGAACATTTGCGTGCAGTAACGAGAGAGGTGTAAGCAATTGTTGACCATAATGGACTCAGTCAATTAGTGAGGGTTTGAAGGAAAATGGGGAGGATTGGGAATTTGAAGAGTTAGTGAAAACATTAATTACTGTGAAATTAGTGGTGGTTGTGAGGTAACGGGCGAATTGTGGCGTCCTGAAAATATTCTAAGTTCAGAGTTGGCGCAGCCCATCAGCGGTCTCTTGGCGGGCCGCGGCTCATCGGCAGCGGCGTGGTGCCGAGCATCGACTGGAGCAAGAGGGGTAGCCAAAGCGTGTCGTCCAGGCCAACCGCATGGCTGGGAATTCCATGTTGATGTGGTGTCGACGACTGTGCTTTGTGTACATGAAGGAGATGTGTATGCCGGGAGTGCCAATGATGGCGGACTTTGTGAAATCATAATCGCAGACATTTCACAGCTCATGATGATAGCCAGAGGAATCATGATACCTTAAAAAGAAACATGTACATTACCATTATTTGCACGACGATTTTGATGGTGTAATCAGATTTTCAATATCTTTATTGGTTTAAAGTTTGGTATCTGACTGTAAATTATACAAGTAACACCCAGAAATGAATTTCCAAAATCTAAACAGATCATTCGAGTTTGTTGACCGACGTGTCTTTAGAAATTATTAGTGTAAACCTAAATTGCTATGAATTACAGGCAAGTAACCTTGAATAGTACATGAGTTATTGGAGGTAGAAGTGGTTGATTACTATTAATCGTGTCAGTCCATAAGTACTCCCCAGTGACGTGAAAAAGCGGTAGCAGCATGCTTATAAATATATTTATTCGTTTATTTCTTTGTTTGTATCTGATGTATATACTATTCATGAAGAAACTGGTTAAATATTTACTGTGTTTTACAAAGCACAGAGAGATTAGGCTACTGACCTACCTTTTGCTTCTATTTCTTTGATCGATGTTTATTTGATTTGTTTATGCATTTAATAATGTGTGTTAGAGCGTGTTCTTGGTCCAGCAGCAGGAATATTTATTTAATTTCAAGTTCTTCTAATGTAAATCCAGCATTTTGTATGTGTTTCAATACGTTTCTGAGTGTGCATTGGCTTGGGGAAATGGTGGTAGTGCTCTAGCCAATCACAGCGCTCGATAATGAGGAGACTGTATGGAAGTGGGGGAGGAGCATTGGGTCGGACAGTACAGGGAGTGCTGGATGGAGAGGCGCAATGGAGGGTCGCGGGAAAGTCTTGGAGAGTGGAGCAGTTTGCGCGTGGTCGCGCGATATAGAAATATTTTGTAGTGCCGACTTGTGCACTTGTAAGTTTTCCGTGGTTTCTGCAGTGAATACGTAGTATGTATTTAAAAGTGATTATCTCGTGAACTATGTTGTTGATAACTAATTACGTGAAGAAGGAATCTATTGTTTCCCTGTTATTCAACTAATATTTTATTTAATTGCTAGACCATCGACACCAATAAGTGTTTTGCAGTAATAAACGGAATTCTTAAAGATACTTCTGCTATCATACTCATCATTTAAAGTCCTTAAAACTAGTACTGCAGATTTTATTTAATTGGAATCTTCTTCTATGTTACATTCAAAATTCGCAATTGCCCAGTGATAGCAACCTTCGACCATTCGATTCATGCGTGTACTCATATTGTATACTGTAGACTCAGCAGTGTTTGGCTTGTAATGCAGCAACTACGTATCCCAGCCCCTAGACAACGAAACCAGCCAAAACCTTTAATATTTTATCACTGAGTCAGAAATACGTAGTTGAGGGTCACATTTTATTTTTTTTATTTGAAAGCCAGCACGGTAGAACTGGAGAAGTGATTTGATCTGTCGTTAGTGGACAGGTTGACAAATGCTGAAAGAGTGAATAGTGAGTGCAGACTTACAAATGTGGTTATCGCACAGGAAAGCTTTTGATACAAAGGAAATCGTATATATTATGCAGGAGGAAAATAAAGGCAGTAATAGTGCGGAAAAAAGTATACAGTCAACAGTTAGTTTCAGGGTAGAACTTGAATACATAGAGTGTTTAACTGACAGTGACAGTGATCTGTGTGTTGTTGGTGATAAATTGGTATCCAGTTGTAACATAATTCCTGGGTAGAGCCTTAACATATTGATTGGGATAGATATTTTTAATAAATACGAAGGGAAAAATTTTAAAGAAGATTCTGTGATTTTGGAATTAAGGGGGAGAGTAATTGCTGCACCATTTTACAGAAAACGGAAGCTGACAAATCAGGAAAGTGACAATATTCCTATAAAGTACTGTAGGAAGAGGAAGATTCGTAAGAATGTAATGAGTATTCTGAAGAAATAGGTTGGATCCAGAGGAAATGCTTGCAGTACCAAATAAAGCAGAGGAAAAAGTAGAATACTTTGACAAATAAAAGAAACACAGACAGAAAGAGTTAACGTAGATTTTGTTTAAACTTCAAAAAAATTTTCTCAGACCAAGTAAGATTCGTAAGAGACTGTGAACGTTACTTGACTGTTAGAGAAGTTGCATAGTTTTTCAGAGTACCTATACCAGTTGCTGAACAGCGAAAGGAATCTTTCAGGCATTGTACTGAAAATATTCGTAAGTGGGGGACTATCGAATAAGGTGTCACTATATGGAATAATGCTATAACTTTTGTTACTAAAATTGATGGATCTGTGAGATTGGTGTAAGAAATTAGGGCTCTAAGTAGGGTGGTTTTACCAGAAAGAAACCGACCAGGAAACACTGATAAATTGTTACAAAAATAGAAAGGAGCACAGTATTTTACACTACTGGCCATTATAATTGCTACACCAAGAAGAAATGCAGATGATAAACGGGTATTCATTGGACAAATATATTATACTGGAACTGACATGTGATTACTTATTCACGCAATTTGGGTGCATAGATCCCGAGAAATCAGCAACCAGAACAACCACCTCTGGCCGTAATAACGGCCTTGATACGCCTGGGCATTGAGTCAAACAGAGCTTGGATGGCGTGTACAGGTACATCTGCCCATGCAGCTTCAGCACGATACCACAGTTCATCAAGAGTAGTGACTGGCGTATTGTGACGAGCCAGTTGCTCGGCCACCATTGACCAGACGTTTTCAGTTGGTGAGAGATCTGGAGAATGTGCTGGCCACGGCAGCAGTCGAACATTTTCTGTATCCCGAAAGGCCCGTACAGGACCTGCAACATGCGGTCGTGCATTATCATGCTGAAATGTAGGGTTTCGCAGGGATCAAATGAAGGTTAGAGCCACGGGTCGTAACGCATCTGAAATGTAACGTCCACTGTTCAAAGTGCCGTCATTGCGAACAAGAGGTGACCGAGACGTGTAACCAATGGCACCCCATACCATCACGCCGGGTGATAGCCAGTATGGCAACGACGAATACACGCTTCGAACGTGCGTTCACCGCGATGTCGCCAAACACGGATGCGACCATCATGTTGCTGTACACATAACCTGGATTCATCCGAAAAAATGACGTTTTGCCATTCATGCACCCAGGTTCGTCGTTGAGTACACCATCGCAGGCCGTACGGTCTGTGATGCAGCGTCAAGGGTAACCGCATACATGGTCTCCGAGCTGATAGTCCATGCAGCTGCAAACGTCGGCGAACTGTTCGTGCAGATGGTGGTTGTCTTGCAAACGTCCCCATCTGTTGACTCAGGGATCGAGACGCAGCTGCATGATCCGTTACAGCCATGAGGATAAGATGCCTTTCATCTCGACTGCCAGTGATACGAGACCGTTGGGATCCAGCACGGCGTTCCTGTTACCCTTATGAACCCACCGATTCCATATTCTGCTAACAATCATTGGATCTCGACTAACGCGAGCAGGAATGTCGCGATACGGTAAACCGCAATCACGATAGGCTACCATACGACCTTTATCAAAGTCGGAAACGTGATGGTACGCGTTTCTCCTCCTTACACGAGGCATCACAACAGTGGTCAACTGCTGTTTGTGTGTGAGAAATCGGTTGGAAGCTTTCCTCATGTTGGCACGTTGTAGATGTCGCCACCGGCGCCAACCTTGTGTGAATGCTCTGAAAAGCTAATCATTTGCGTATCATAGGATCTTCTTCCTGTCGGTTAAATTTTGCGTCTGTATGCGTCATCTTCGAGGTGTAGTAATTTTAATGGCCAGTACTGTACATAAATAGATGTAATGTGTGGCTATTGGAACCAACAGTTAGCTAGTAAATGCAGGAAGTACACAGCATTATTGTTTGAAGGTCAATGTTATCAGTATAATTGTTTACTATATGTACTGAGTATAAATTTTTCTATCTTTGTAAGAGCCGTGTGACAGGTCTTGGATGACAGATTACTAAGGCTGATAACAATATATGTGGGCGAGTTTTTAATTTGCACAGTAACCTGAGAGAACATGGAATGCCGTTTTATATAGTTATGCAATCAATTTGAAAGGCGTGAATGACATTAAAATTAGATAAGAAATCAACTGGAATTTTTTTGGGAATATAATGATGAGGAAGGAATTCTTCCAGATCCCGAAAAATGGAAGCTGTAAGGGAATACAAAGATCTTACTGACAGAAATAAGTTAAAAAGTTAGTTTGATATATTTGGTTTATGTCTCCTTTTTATGCGACGACAGTTATTTAATGTTGTGTGTTTTTGGAGCCTGTTAAAAAAAGATCACCTTATAAGTGGACAGCGGAAGTGAAACTGCATTTGAGGAACAGAAAGAGGCTTCGACTAACATAAAAGTACCACATCATCCGACCTTTGCCAAGCTGTTTCGTGTAATGGCAGATACATGTGGGTGTGGGATTTCTGTCGAATGGTTTCAATTAGACAAAGAAGCGGACGGACAGGTACACAAAACAAAAGCCTTTGACAGTAGATATTTAGAGCAATGCAAGAGAAAGTATTGCATCTTAGAGCAGGAGGCATTAACTACAATTTGTGACTTACAGAAATTTTAACAGTATTTGCTGTGGCATGAAGTTATTGTTCACAGCGATTACAGGCCATTGACGCTCTTACAGACATGCAAACTTAAGTATCCCAGATTAAGAAGGTGAGTTTCATATTTGCAACAATATGATATCGAGATAAAATATATCAGATGATCTGAAAACGGCCGAGGATGCCTTATCTAGGAGTGTAGAGGGTGGAAGTGAAAATGAAAATAAGGACCGGGAACACACTTTTGCTAATTGATGAAAATAGATGAGGACGGTCAGCTGAAAAATTTTTCCCAAGAATTACGGTAGTGCTATCGTATCAAACAAGTAAGAATATATTGAACCGAAAATCTTAAACGAATATTGTAAATACGATTAGTGCGGCGTGTTCTGCGATAGTAGTCGAGCAACATTGATTCGTTTCAAACAGGGAACCAGTGTTGAGCGAGATGCAGAACAAGATATCACCGAAAAGTGAGTGGATATTTTCTGTACGCGAAACAAAAATAACTGCACCGTTGCAGACTCCACAAACAGCTTTCCAGGAAGGGATTGTAATTAAAGCGTACAGGTCTTTGTATTCTGTTGGTTTCATTTTTACCTACGAGCAGCGTTGCACTTGGTTTGCTGCCTAATTGTCCAATGAGGGAGACAAATTTTTATGAACATAAACCAAATTTGTGTTTCTATAGTAATTTTAAATGTACCGTGGAATTGTAAAAGTGCAGCATTCCTAACATATGCAAGAGAGAGCTATTGCTTTCCATCTTTTTACGATGAGCATCACACAGATATTTATTTGTAGAGTCCTTGTGGATGTTGTAAATTCGATTGCTTCCTGTAAATTTATTAGCAGATCCAAATTTTCCTTTAACTTTTCAAGCCTTTTGTAAGAATACCGTATTTACAAATGCAGTATATTGAGCACAATTCCGGTTTATTTGCAGGGCAAGTAATGTAAGCCATGAGAATAAAAAATGTTACTGTGAATGGACTTGACCGCACGACCCTAGAATTATCGCTCTGTATTTGCTCCCTTGGTTAACCGCTGGCTACGTATTGTGTTGACAGAAAAGGCTCCTGACTTGCACAACATACGCCTAAAATTCTGTTTTTTTTTCTGAAAGGTTGGTCTTTTGCAGCTCCAAACTCTGCCAATACTACAAATTTCGACGAAAACGGTGAAAACAAGTTGGCACATTCCCCTTCTCTGTTCTGGATCACAATAGAGTATTCTCGTGTGCGCTCTTTACATTGGATTAAATGGGGCCTTTTATAAGACTTCAGCTGGCATATCGACGACCGATACAGTGCGTGCACTATTGTCCGCTCACGAAGTGAAGGGATGACAGACTAGTCTTATCAGTGGATTGGTAACGGACTGTTCATGCGCTGAATCGATTTCTCTGGTCGAATAAAGCAACCGAATGGAACTGGTCTTTGCGTCTACGTCAGCAGTATGAATGTTTTTGACTCACCCTCCAGATATGAATGATTTTACTTAAAGTGAGACAACGGCAGGCACACCTCTCTGTCGGTTGCGTCAGTTATATGAACGTTATCACTTAGTCTCTGGGTCTAATTGGTTTCACTTACATACATGTTAAGCCTTTTCTATTATCCATGAACTACGACTACGCCTGCAAGTTTTGTAAAGAAAAGTAACGTATCTTACTTCAACAAAAGGTGACTAAAGAGCATATTTCTAAAAATGGAGAATTTTCTGAATTTATGTGTTCACTTCAACAGTAATAATGCGTAGTTTCTGTTATTAATTATGGATTTTTGGTTGGTTTTAGAAGGTTAACAACTCGTGCTGCGCTATAAACAATAATAATCATTTTTATTTAAATTTACTGAAACTCCATCTCCATCCATATGCTGGTTTGCACCCACCAACGACAGCTCTGTTTCGGTAAATGCTGAGGTGAGTGAACAGAAAAAGTATGCAACACAGTTTTTTTAAATTCTTTGGTGACTTAATCATGTACTTTTTAAGCATACACTCCTGGAAATGGAAAAAAGAACACATTGACACCGGTGTGTCAGACCCACCATACTTGCTCCGGACACTGCGAGAGGGCTGTACAAACAATGATCACACGCACGGCACAGCGGACACACCAGGAACCGCGGTGTTGGCCGTCGAATGGCGCTAGCTGCGCAGCATTTGTGCACCGCCGCCGTCAGTGTCAGCCAGTTTGCCGTGGCATACGGAGCTCCATCGCAGTCTTTAACACTGGTAGCATGCCGCGACAGCGTGGACGTGAACCGTATGTGCAGTTGACGGACTTTGAGCGAGGGCGTATAGTGGGCATGCGGGAGGCCGGGTGGACGTACCGCCGAATTGCTCAACACGTGGGGCGTGAGGTCTCCACAGTACATCGATGTTGTCGCCAGTGGTCGGCGGAAGGTGCACGTGCCCGTCGACCTGGGACCGGACCGCAGCGACGCACGGATGCACGCCAAGACCGTAGGATCCTACGCAGTGTCGTAGGGGACCGCACCGCCACTTCCCAGCAAATTAGGGACACTGTTGCTCCTGGGGTATCGGCGAGGACCATTCGCAACCGTCTCCATGAAGCTGGGCTACGGTCCCGCACACCGTTAGGCCGTCTTCCGCTCACGCCCCAACATCGTGCAGCCCGCCTCCAGTGGTGTCGCGACAGGCGTGAATGGAGGGACGAATGGAGACGTGTCGTCTTCAGCGATGAGAGTCGCTTCTGCCTTGGTGCCAATGATGGTCGTATGCGTGTTTGGCGCCGTGCAGGTGAGCGCCACAATCAGGACTGCATACGACCGAGGCACACAGGGCCAACACCCGGCATCATGGTGTGGGGAGCGATCTCCTACACTGGCCGTACACCACTGGTGATCGTCGAGGGGACACTGAATAGTGCACGGTACATCCAAACCGTCATCGAACCCATCGTTCTACCATTCCTAGACCGGCAAGGGAACTTGTTGTTCCAACAGGACAATGCACGTCCGCATGTATCCCGTGCCACCCAACGTGCTCTAGAAGGTGTATGTCAACTACCCTGGACAGCAAGATCTCCGGATCTGTCCCCCATTGAGCATGTTTGGGACTGGATGAAGCGTCGTCTCACGCGGTCTGCACGTCCAGCACGAACGCTGGTCCAACTGAGGCGCCAGGTGGAAATGGCATGGCAAGCCGTTCCACAGGACTACATCTAGCATCTCTACGATCGTCTCCATGGGAGAATAGCAGCCTGCATTGCTGCGAAAGGTGGATATACACTGTACTAGTGCCGACATTGTGCATGCTCTGTTGCCTGTGTCTATGTGCCTGTGGTTCTGTCAGTGTGATCATATGATGTATCTGACCCCAGGAATGTGTCAATAAAGTTTCCCCTTCCTGGGACAATGAATTCACGGGGTTCTTATTTCAATTTCCAGGAGTGTATAATTAACTTGTTGGAAGTATGTTTTTCACAATAAACATTTCCCATCGTTCGGTAGTTTTCTTTGAATGAAGTTAATTAATACAGTTTCCGAACCAGACACAATAACTCAGTTATAACACCAGAACGACTCTATTCCTAAGAGTATCTTATTCTAAATAGAAAGGAACATTTGGAAGAACTTGAAAACACAGTAAGGTAGACTGTCAGGAAAATTAACTAAACAACCAATCATAAAAAAGACGAAAAACTGAACTAAAACCTTCTTATTAGTTTTCATTAAAAAGCATGTATTGGCTTGAAAATAACAATGATGATAGGTGAGAAGAGCGTAGTCAACAACAATGATTCGTCAGTGCCAAACCGCTCAGTGCTGAGTGTGCTGGTAATCAGCGGCGGTGTGGACTGTTTTCGGTCGGTTGTTGCTACATACTGAATGAATGAATAGTCCAACGCAATGAAATCTGCAACCGACTCATGAGGGGTGACTTGGTTACCTTGAAGATAACAGCGATCCAGAGTATGACAATATATGGAAACAGAAACGGTCTGTGTTCACAAACATTTGTTTCATTGAATGAGTGGTTTCGTTCATTACGACCATCATGAGATTGATCTCAAAAGGAATATGCATATTCATGAGTAGGAGAATAATATTAGCCGGCCGTGGTGGTCGAGCGGTTCTAGGCGCTGCAGTCTGGAACCGCGCGACCGCTACGGTCGCAGGTTCGAATCCTGCCTCGGGCATGGATGTGTGTGATGTCCTCAGGTTAGTTAGGTTTAAGCAGTTCTAAGTCCTAGGGGACTGATGACCTCAGAAGCTAAGTTCCATAGTGCTCAGAGCCATTTGAACCATTTTGAATAATGTTAAGTCAACATTATAAACAGCGGCGTTGAGAAGCATCTAATAAACAACATGCTAACATCAATGCAGCCTTCATCTTAGTCAAGAGTTTATATCACTCCACACCAGAAACGTCTCACAATGACGTGAAAAACAAATTAAATTAACGAGGGCTTTGTGATACCTTCAGATCAGCTGACGTCCTACTTAGGACGCTATCGAGCTCGATATGGTTGGCTAGGATTTAGGATTCACCAATTCCCATGAGTTTCGACCATGTTACTGAGCGATACTGGACTATTCGCTGACATGTCACCGTCAGCAGAGTGAAAGGGAGTGTTACACTCTGCTACATAATTATTCCAAATTCAGTTGCTATTGCGATTCGTGGCCGCCTGCGTACAAAAAAAAAAAAAATGAGAAGTGCGTGAAGATATCATAAACAAAACAAGGAATGAATTTATTTCTAACATATTTCTTAGCGAATAAAGGTTATAGCTACTTAGACACGTCAGTCAGGTAAGTAACACCCAGCTACAGACCACAGAGATAATAGATTAATTGCAATAATTGCAGGAATAGCAATCTACAATGTGAATCAGCTGCCCCACCGCTGTCGTATTAAGCAACCCGTTAAGTTATAGCTGGCTTTCGTAAACCACGCGCGAGATTTTCATACTCTCCCACCCACTACGTGTGTATAATATGGCTACAGCAATAATTACCAGGAAGTTTTTGTAGGATATTTAATGTAGGTAAATTTTGTACTGGTATTCAATTTCGCTGAGGCCACGGTTCCGAGATATTCTAGAAACGCGTACAAAAGTGAGCTTCGAACTCACGACCGCACCACACTCATCAATGACCAGTCGGGACATCTAGAATGTGTTCGTGCACTGCCTTCTATCGCTCTACAAAAGTTTCTGACTGTTCGAATTATTGCCGATATTAGACCTGCTTTAGTATCTGTTGATTGGGCTATAACGCCACCAGCATAGTCGATTGCTTCGTTAACATTATCAATTTAAACGTACTCGTGAGGGTAATGGACTAAAACTGACTTTTGTAAGTGTTAAGCTAAAACTAATTACGTCACCAATTCGATCCAGCACAGTAGTGTCGTAGTCAGAAGGCGTGACGAATATATCGATGTAATTGTTTGTTTTATGCTCTTTAAATTGACAAAATCATCACGTGATATTTACACAAACGTCAATTTTACAATCTCCAAGTACTCCACTAAGTAGGTGGTGTGACAAGGGATGCATAAAGCGACAGCAGTTTGGGCAGCTGAGTCACCCTGTATACAGGGTGGTCCATTGATTGCGACCGGGCCAAATATCTCACGAAATAAGCGTCAAACGAAAAAACTACAAAGTCCGAAACTCGTCTTGAAGGGGAAAACCAGATGGCGCTATCGTTGGTCCGCTAGATGGCGCTGCCATAGGTCAAACGGATATTAACTGCGTTTCTTTAAATAAGAACCCCCATTTTTATTACATATTCGTGTAGTACGTAAATAAATATGAATGTTTTAGTTGGACCACTTTTTTCGCTTTGTGATAGATGGTTCTGTAATAGTCACAAACATATGGCTCACAATTTTAGACGAACAGTCGGTAATAGGTAGGTATTTTAAATTAAAATACATAACGTAGGTACGTTTGAACGTTTTATTTCGATTGTTCCAATGTGATACATGTACCTTTGTGAACTTATCGTTTCTGAGTACGCATGCTGTTACAGCGTGATTACCAATAAATACCACATTAATGCAATAAATGTTCAATGCATTTGGCAATACCTGTAGCGACATTCCTCTCAACAGCGAGTAGTTCGCCTTCCGTAATGTTCGCACATGCATTGACAATGCGCTGACGCATGTTGTCAGGCGTTGTCGGTGGATCACGATAGCAAATATCCTTCAAATTTCCCCACAGAAAGAAATCCGGGAACGTCAGATCCGGTGAACGTGCGGGCCATGGTATGGTGCTTCGGTGAACAGTCCACCTGTAATGAAATATGTTGTTCAATACCGCTTCAACCGCTTGCGAGCTATGTGCCGGACATCCATCACGTTGGAAGTACATCGCCATTCTGTCATGCAGTGAAACATCTTGTAGTAACATCGGTAGAACATTACGTAGGAAATCAGCATACATTGGACCATTTAGATTGCCATCTATAAAATGGGGGCCAATTATCCTTCCTCCCATAATTCCGCACCCTACATTAACCCGATAAGGTCGCTGATGTTCCACTTGTCGCAGCCATCGTGGGTTTTCCATTGCCCAATAGTGCATATTATGCCGGTTTACGTAAACGCTGTTGGTGAATGACGCGTCTTCGCTAAATAGAACGCGTGCTAAAAATCTGTCGTCGTCCCATAATTTCACTTGTGCCCTGTGTCAGAACTGTACGCGACGTTCAAAGTCGTCGCCATGCCATTCCTGGTGCATAAAAATATGGCACGGGTGCAATCGATGTTGATGTAGCATTCTCAACACTGACGTTTTTGAGATTTCAGATTCTCACGCAATTTGTCTGCTACTGATGTGCGGATTATCCGCGACAGCAGCTAAAACACCTGCTTGGCCATCATCATTTGTTGCAGGTCGTGGTTGACGTTTCACATGTGGCTGATCACTTCCTGTTTCCTTAAACAACGTAACTATCCGGCGAACGGTCCGAACACTTGGATGATGTCGTCCAGGATACGGAGCGGCATACATAGCACACGCTCTTTCGGCATTTTGATCACAATAGCCATACATCAACACATTATCGACCTTTTCCGCAATTGGTAAACGGTCTATTTTAACAAGGGTAATGTATCACGAAGCAAATACCGTCCGCACTGGCAGAATGTTACGTGATACCACGTACTTATACGTTTGTGACTATTACAGCGCCATCTATCACAAAGCGAAAAAAGTGGTCCAACTAAAACATTCATATTTCTTTACGTACTACACGAATATGTAATAAAAATGGAGGTTCCTATTAGAAAAAGAAACGCAGTTGATATCCGTCTGACCTATAGCAGCGCCATCCAGCGGGCCAACCATAGCGCCATCTGGTTTCCCCCTTCAAGTAAGACGAGTTTCGTTCTTTGTAGTTTTTTCGTTTGATACTTTTTTCGTGAGGTATTTGGCCCGGTCACGATCAATGGGCCACCCTGTATGTGAGGGGCGCTCAATTACTAAAGCAATACATATGTATGTAAAAGCAGGCTGGTGTTATTCATGATTAGAATGTACCAAATTAGTCCCTCCTCTTTTGGCTACGACATGCTATTTTTCAGCATTATCTCCATTCAATGCGATGGCCCTGCGCCACCTTATTGGAAGTGCCTGCATGTCTACATGGAACCACTATAAATGGTACCTCTCGACGTCGGCGCCCACGTACTGCTTCCGGCTGAGAGGATCCTTCATTGGGCCAAACAAATGGGAGTCGTACAGTGCTAGATCCGGGCTGTAGGGTGGATGAGGAGTAACAGTGCAGTGAAGTATTGTGAGTTCCTCTCGCATATGCGGACTTGTGTAAGGCTTTGAATAGTCATGGGGAAGGAGTAGTTCTTTTCCATTTCTGAGGCGACGAACACGCCACAGTTCTATCTCCAGTTTCTTGAGGGCCGCACAATACACTTTAGAATTGTATGTTGCACCATGTTGGAGGACATCAGACGGGATAAGCTCTTCAGAGTCATAGGAATCAGTCACTATGACTTTACCGTCAAAAGCTTCAGCTTTTAACATTTTCTTCAGAGGAGAGATGGTGTGGTGCCACTGGATGGAATGCCGTTGTTTTTTTCGGGTTCGAAGGGATGAACCCACGTCTCATCGCCTGTGACGACATTCGACAAAAATTGTCACAATCAGCCTCGTAAAGCGCAAGTAAATCCTGGCGTTGCTCTTTATGGTCTTTTGTTAGGCACTGAGGAACCCTGCGGACGCACACCTTTGACTAACGTAATTGGTGAACGAATGTGTCAGCACTACCAACAGAGATGCCCAGCTGTGCAGTGAGTTGTTTGTGAACCGTCGATCACTTGGAATCAAAGTGTCCGCACGTTCAACATTGCGCCAGTCGCAGCTATGTGAGACTAGTCGGTGCGCGGGAGATCGGGCGGTCTTGTACGACCTTGTTCCGATGATGACACACGGCTTGCCAAGCGACTCGCCATGTTTTCTTCCTGCCAGGTCTCCACAGACATTCTGAAAGCGCCTCTGGGCATCTGCTGTCCTCCGGTTTTCCGTCAAAAGTCACTCAATGATAGCTCCCAGCTTGGAACTCACCTCCATTACAGACGCCAATCTGAAGTCTACATATAGCGCCAACACTTATTGGAATCTCATGAAACTATCGGGGCTGAAGCGGGAATATTCCACGATTCTCCACAATAAATACCGAAATCAGCTGAGACAACAGTTTTTAGCATCTCTTAGTGAATACCCATCGTATAGCTATTATTAGACGATTTACCGATCTTCCTGTGTGTCGTGACGATCTTTATTCAGTCATTTCTTAAGTAATTGAACCTTGGACCATGCGTCTCGATTCTCAGCGATTTTAAGTTCTTATTAATATAATGTGAAGAGATAGGCCAGTAATCTTCTCTTGATCCAACCATCTAGTTGCTGCTCTCCCTTGTGATCTTATGACTCCGATTCTGCTTTCCAACATTATCTTTCTTATTATCCATTTCTCTTCGCAAAATACATCCAAGGAACAGGAAACAGCTTTGACTGACGCTAAAAACTGCAACATCATAAAGATGTCATTCAAAAAACGTCGTATTGGCATGAAAAGCACCACATGCTTCAATATCAAATCGCTAGCGTTGCAGTGCAACAACGCATATTAATAGCAATAACTCAACTACGAGGGTTGGAACTTAAACAGTCGCAACGCTGCTGCGGAGACACTATCCAATGTAATGTACTGTTGTTGCTGAGAACACACGTTGTTGAAATACCTACCTTACCTTCGAGCAAATGGACTCGCCCGTCCCACGTCACCGGCGTGAACAAAATCGAGGGAAACACAGTCACTTGTGAGCGAGCGGTCTAACATAACGGTGTCACTATGTTTTCGAAACAGGAACAATGGAGTTGGATCAGAATTGAATGAGCCAGGGGTCGTACAGCACGACAGTGTCATCAAGGTCTTCAAGAGGTGTGCGGGGAAACTTCATTGCTTTACAGAACAGTGGCACGTTGGGTAAAAGCCTTCAACGAAGGTCGGCAAACTGTGGCACACATGCATTGGGTTCAAATGGTTCAAATGGCTCTGAGCACTATGGGACTCAACTGCTGTGGTCATTAGTCCCCTAGGACTTAGAACTACGTAAACCTAACTAACCTAAGGACATCACACACATCCATGCCCGAGGCAGGATTCGAACCTGCGACCGTAGCAGTCGCACGGTTCCTGACTGCGCGCCTAGAACCGCGAGGCCACCGCGGCCGGCACATGCATTGGGTAGGTTGTCCTAGCATCTCGGAAGAAGTGAGTGCTGTTGTCGCGTTAGAGGACAGTGATCGACGTCATACGATTCGTGAGCTCCCCCACGAAACCGGATTAGCGCCTACGACTGTGCTTCGAGTCCTGAAGGAACGCCAGGCATCAAATGGTTCAAATGGCTCTGAGCACTGTGGCACTTAACATCTGAGGTCATCAGTCCCCAAGAACTTAGAACTACTTAAACCTAACTAACCTAAGGACGACACACACATACGTGCCCTTGGCAGGATTGGAACCTGCGACCGTAGCGGTCGCGCGGTTCCAGACTGAAGCGCCTAGAACCGCTGGGCCACTCCGGCCGGCGAACGCCTGGGCATGCGAAAAATTGCATCACGATGGGTTCCTCATGACTAGGCGGAAATGCAAAAATGAATGCGTTACGACGCTGCTCAGACGCACTTGGAGCGCTATGAGCGCGAAGGAGAGGCTTTCTCACGCCGTGTCGTAACATTGGATAAGACATGTGCCACATCGTACGAGCCAAAACTGAAACGCCAATCCAACGAATGGCGTCATTATGGGTCGCCGCGAAAGTCTAAAGTGCGTCAAAGCTCCAGTGTGGTGAAAGTTATGGTGATTCTGGCGTGCGTCTGTGATGTTGTTATCCTAACGCATTACGTTCCTCCACAGCAGACCGTCATTACACAGTATTACTGTTCCTTTCAGGAGCATCAACTGCTACCAGCTTTGCGAAGCAAGGGGTGACACTTTCGGCGCAACCTACCAATCATTCTGCACGAGAATGCGCGGGCGCATACAGCGATTCCGAAGATGAAGGTACCACTTCGTGGCATTTGCTTCAGAACTGTTCCAGAGATTCGACAGGCAGTAGACCACTCCATTCGCACTATCAACAGAACAGGATCTGCTAACGGTATACTACGCCTTTCACATCGCTGGCAATGGATTCTACACAACGCTGGTGACAACTTTGAAGGACAGTAACAGGTAAAAACATGTAAGTAGGGGCCACTATTTAAGTTACAACCCTCCTGTATTCTGTACGCAACAAAAGATTACGCAGCATGTTTCTCATTTATAAATCACATATGAATGTTGTTTGTTTGTGAGAACGTGTTATGTCTCAAGTAAGTATCGGAAACGTCTACTAATACATTAGATGTCAAACATCAGCAGTAAACCACGCCGGTGTATCATCTTGGATGTACCACATTCCCTACCAATGGGCCATGGATAAAACCCTAGATTTATAAGATGGATACCTAAGCCTTCATTTACTATAACTGTAAGAAGCATAAAATACGGAACCAAATTTTTTACTTTAATACTTGATTAACTGCTACTGAAGTAGCGGCAAAGTATTTTGTTTCAAAAATGATACAATGTCATTACAGTACTTTGGAGCCTAGTATTACGTTCTTCACAAGCCATTATTGTCACGATATTTCACACAATAACACATAAAAGCACAATTTGAAGAGCAAAACAAGAAAACAAATTACCGTAGCACTGAAAATAATATCTCGTTAATTGCTAGTGCAGCTGCGAAATACTTGGTGCAAATCTAGATGCATGCTACAACTGTTTTACTGTACAACAATGAAAGACTACAACTACAAAGGAAATTCTCTATAATTACGCGCTAGCAATAAACAATAGCTACACTAATTACACTAACTACAAGAAAAAATCACAAGATTCCAGTGAGGTATCCTCAGCTAAGGGTAGACATATGAAACGTCCCCTTAGAAAAATTAATGAATTACTGTGCTGATAAACCTCTTAAGTTATTTGAGCACAACTGAAGGTACTCAGACATTACTCTTTTTACTTATTCTGATCAATACTAAACTGACACACAATATTTTCAGCGCAACGCAATCTGACTTTCAAAAATCCCTACAAAAGAATGGCCCTGACTAACAATAACCTATACCTTTCATGAATCACTTACTTCACAAAAATCTTCGTTACTCAAACTCCTGCAATACAGCGAGCGTCAGTACTGCCAGCTAAATAAAAGATTCTAACTACTGAAGGCACTAATTACTGATAGGCGTATTTAACAAATGAAAGATTTTAATAGAGAACAAAAAATGTATTTATCTTAATAGTGTTCAAAAGTCATAATATATATTGAAAGGGTACAGTACCGCCCAACATTGAAAATAGGTACGAAATTCTTGTCAGAACAACACATTTTTTGTGTAAAAGTAACTCAATTTCAATTAATACAGCGAAGCCGGATACCAGTGTGGGAAAGAATGACAATTTATTTATGTAATTGATCACATGTGCACTCCCTCAAAATAAATCCCTACATCCAGTTTGGTGAGATCTGTGAAATGAATAAATGTATGGTCGTCTGCTAACCACAGATAGTGAATGGGAATATATGATCATCTTTGAGTCGATCCTTTGGCCACCTTTGGTGGGACCAAAGAGATGGAAGTTACCAGAGCTTTGAGCGTCTGAAAGGTGGCTGACCAATAAGGTAGCAAGGTGCTTCTCCCACTTCGACAGAGGTGCGAGAGAACCGGAATACGGCCATGTTTTCGGCACTCTGGCGCTGAACCTTCTGCTGTAAAGACCTGTTTTTTTGTTGTGCTCCGTAATGAAAGTGTGGAGGCATGGTATGGATGTGGAATATTTAAGAGTAGTTAGAACTACTCATTTCTCTTTCCCAGGAACTTTTGTGGGGAAAATTACAAAGTGAGGCAGGTAATTTTAAGGGGATTGTAGTAAACCAACGGTCACAATGAGCCCACGTGTAGTTATAAGTTGAGATACTAGCGTGTGTACAATAAGCTGAAATACTTAAGAATTAATAGCGTGTGTACAATAAGCTGAAATATTTAAGAAATAGCGTGTGTATCATAAGTTGAAGTATTTAAGAAATATCATTCCGTGTGACGCTAAATTTAAACTCTGAGAGAGAATCAAGGTGAGTCGGCCGTTTTTCCAGCAACGCCACTTGGCTTGCATTGCACAGGAAGACGTGCGTTTATCTCCAGAGTTCACAGTAGGAAAGTAGAGTTACAAAGTGGGGCAGTGTCGTGTGAAACTGGGATAGATATTGATTGAAGTGGGAAAGCGGAAAGTGATGATGTTGTAACAGTTCTTTGTGTTGCATTTCATATTGTTGTGTTGTATATGACATGTAATTTGGGTATGTGTGCTTTGCATGGGGGTAGCAAGGTAGTTTCGAAAGATTTGTGGGTATGCCTGTTCCTTCTGTATCGCTCGATCTGGAGGAAAGTTTCGTGAGGATGATTGTGAGAGGCGAAGTGTGAGGAATAATAAAAGATCCACCATCCGATCCAGGGAGTGCACTGTTGCGGTAAATAGATTACGAGACCATAGTATAGAGATTCACTAACGTAAAGCCATGCCCACTGGGCGGAATTTCTCATGTGATTTTGTTGTAGGTTGTAGAATTTGTGTGTTTAGGAATAAATCATATAGTGAATAGAAAGAGATTGGTGGCCTTTTTCATTAAATTGTATGTTGTCATAATGTCCCAAATTTATATAAAAGCCGTTAAATCAAAGACAAAAAGTAAATGTGGTATTGCCAGTGCGTAGTGTGCAGTCAGAGTTCTATAAATCACTGATAGTCAGATGCATGTTTCCGTTGCGTATTATTCATGCAGGAGGATAATTTGTAACTAAATAGTAAGATACGAGAATTCATGTTGCTCGATAAATTAAGGAAGAATCCACTCGCTTGGCAAACCACTCATCTTGCAGGCCTGACTGCTTGATGCCACAGTATGAGAAAGGCAAGTGGGTGCCTCTCATAATTTCGACCCTGCCAGGATAGATTTTGTTAGGATATTTTGTTGTTAGGGTTTGCTGTTAAATTTTTTGATTTTTTTGATGGAATATATTGTGATAGCGCTAAGAAGTAAAGTTTTTTCTGTTTGCAATTTCTTTCTGGATTGGTGAGGATCTTTTGTTTTATTTTATGTAATTAATTGCTATATCGCACAAGGCTGGAAGATCGTTTCATAATTTTTTTTGCGTAATGTCCGTAGTAACTAGGTCGCAGTCGAAAAACGTAGCCACAATGGAGAATAGCGATTCTGGCGTGAACGTAGCAGTGCAGCAGGAAGTAGGTGTTGACCATGGGTTAGTGAGAGGGGACGGCAGACACTCCGAAGAGGCTGTATTGTTCAGTGGACCGCGGCAAGGGGATCCTTTGTGCGGCGGGCTTTGTTCACAATCGGGGGCTTTTCCAGACGACGCGGGCGAGCCAAGACTAGGCCAGGTGTACGGTGAAAGTGCAGCTACCCTTAGCGAAGCTACGGTTTCTCAGGCGCACGAGGTGAGCGCGTCGAAAGTAGGAAATAACGATGTGATACTACAGTTTTTACAAGCGATGAATAGGAAGAGTGAGGAGAGAGATAGGAAGAATGAGGAGAGAGATAGGAAGAATGAGGAGAGAGATAGGAAGAATGAGGAGAGAGATAGGAAGAATGAGGAGAGGGATAGGAAGGATGAGGAACGATTTGAAGCAACTAAGGAAAAATTGGAAGCAAATAACGAAAGATTAGAAGCAATCAATAGAGATAATAAGGAGAGAGATAGGGAGAATAAGGAACGATTTGAAGCAACTAAGGAAAAATTGGAAGCAAATAAGGAAAAATTGGAGGCAATGGATAAGGGAAATAAAGAGGCAATGAAGAAGCTACACACAGTTATCGATGAGCGTCTGTCTGCAGTTAATAATCGGATAGATGAGGGGGAGAAGAATCTGGGTGTGGTGAAGCAAGTATGTGATGCCGTGAAAGAAAAAGCCAATAATCTGGAGGTACGAATAAGTGCAATGGAAAGCGATATTACAGAACGTAGGGACGTGTTGCCGGATGAGCGAATCAAAGAGATAGTGGAGGACTTACTTGCAGATAAACAAGGGGCATTAGACAGCGTGGAAGCTCAAGTCACCCGACAGGAAGTGGCGCTAAATAAACACAGGGAAGAAGTTGCGGAGGTAGTGGTCAGAATGAATACGATTAGCGCAGATGTAGAAAAGATCAGTATGAGAGGCGAAACAGGGTCTGACAGTACGCAGCGAGAGGTTTATGCCGACCAGGAGGAGATACAATCACTATTACAGTTTAAAGAGGCACAATTAGAAACAAATAGGAAACATAGGGAAGAACTAGCACAGTTGCAATTAGCGTGCAGAGGCGAAGGTGAAACACCACCAGGTAGACTGCAGAGGGAGAGTGAGATAAATTCAAAAAACGAAAATAGGCAGAAAGAGGAAGACGAACTCAGAGAGTTAGAAGAACGGTTGTGTCGGATAAAACAGGTGGCAAACCCAACTGGGTATAGCCCAAGGTCGGAAAACATAGATGCGGAAGAAGAATGTAGGAGGCACTTCGTGTCGGTACAAACGTACACTTGCTTTCCGGATCCTGATAATTACCAACATCCATGCCTGTGGCTGTCTCAATTTCAAGATTCATTACCTTCATCGTGGGGACCGCTCCTCAAAATGAAGTTTGTGTGTAACCATTTGAGGGACGAGGCTAGAGCAAAAATGCAGAAGGTTATTAAAGATTGTAGTAGCTACAAGATGTTTTGTGACAAATTTTTAAATGAATTCTGGTCGAAAAGTAAGCAGGACCAGGTTAAGCAAAGCATATTGATGATGCCAAATTGTAACGAAGGTGGTATAAGAGATCCAGTGTCGTGCTATCAGGAAATGCTGAGACGAAACAGGTATTTGGATGTGCCATACGAAACTGGGGAGCTCATTAGGATCTGTATAACGAAGTTGCCAGTGAGATTGCGCAGAGATATAGTGATAGCAGGCAGAGGCTTGAACGATTCTGCGTCATTTCAGCACTTCTTACAGGAACTGGGTAACGAGAGCAACATTGTGAATGGCGACATGACTCTTAGGTCAGACAGAGTTGAAGATAGGAACGGTAGAAACTATCAGAATGACAGGAGAGCATGGAATCAGAGGAATGACGGAAATGGAAGATGGCGAGGAAATAGGGGGCAGAATTCATGGGGATATCGACCAGCAAACCGGGAAAATAGAAGATGGGACAGAGATGGAAGAAGAAGGGAAAATGAAAATGATGGGCGAAGAGAGGATAGGCAATTATTGGGTTCACGACAGGACAATCATTGTCACAATGACGGAGGGACAAGAAGGTGACTACTTGATAGACGGGTACAAACCAGGACTATTAATGATGTAAATATTAGGTATATCGATTACGGAAAACTAAGGGAGAATCTGTTAGAGGAAGTAGGAGACGTGGGGAGTGAAGTCCACCCAATAATTAGCGTAGAAATAAATAATATAATCGTACCTTGTGTCATCGACACAGGCAGTGTAATGAGTGTTTTGAGGGAAGATGTGTTCAAGTGTTGTAGTCTTACAAAACCATGGCCAACGTTGCCATTGCAAAGGACAACAGTGAGAGGGGCAATTACAGGAAAGGGAATTGAGGTGAAGTTACAAGCGCAGGTAGACTTTGTGTGCCAGGCGAAGAGGTTTAGTACAGTGTTCATGATTGTGTCATCGCTAACTGTTGAAGGGATATTAGGCGTTAATTTTTTGAACCAATATAAAGCAGTCATTAACATGAGGAATGGTTCGATGGAGTTGAAACGAGACTCGGAGGAAATTACGTTAAGATTCGACGATTGCTTACATGGTAAAGATAACGCACACTTAGCATTATGTCTGGCGGTAAAGTCCGGTAGACAGGCACAGAATACGGGGTTCGAACAAGAGAAGAAGGAAATTCATAAATGTTTGGAGGAGGAGATCAGGGAGAAAATCTGGCAGTTACGGGGGACCACGGTCTACGGGGAATTGCAGAAAATTTTATACGAGAATAGAAAGGTATTTAAACATGCTGCGGGTACAATAAGAAACTTTGTGTATAGATTCAAGGTCAAGCCACATAAACAGTTTAGGGCCCAAGTGCACCCGATACCTGTTGTGTACAAAGAAAGAGTGGAAGCTGAGATCGAAAGCATGCTACAACAAGGGATTATCGAACCAGCATCCAGTCCGTACAACAGTCCTTTAGTTTGTGTTGAAAAAAAGGATGGGTCAATTAGATTAGTCTTGGACGCAAGAAGGATTAATAAGATAATAGAGCCAGAGACAGATCGGCCGCTGACACTAGACGAATTGCTACAAAAGTTCCACGGGATCAGAGTTCTCAGCTCAGTTGATTTGAGAATGAGTTTCTGGCAGGTGGAGTTAGATCGGGGGTGTAGGAAATACACTGCTTTCTTGTGCTACGGGAAATCGTATCAATTCCGGAAGCTACCATTTGGGTTAAATGTATCATCCGCGACATTTATCAGAGCGCTAAATACTGTCATTCCTAATGAAATAAAAGATTAGGTAACACAGTACGTGGATGTTGTCCTGATAGCCGAAAGAAACTGGGAAGACCACAATAGAACGTTAGGCATACTGCTCGGTGCACTGGAGAGACATGGGGTGACCGTGAATTTGGGAAAATCAGAATTTGGACGAAAAGAAATCGAGTTTCTAGGTCACATAGTGACGCCAGAGGGAATAAGACCAAATCCAGACAAACTCGAAGCAATCAGAGATTTTCCGGTGCCGAGAACAAAACGTCAGCTACGGGGTTATTTAGGATTAATCAATTTTTACAGGAGGTTCATTAAGATTGGGGGTGCAGCGACACCTAGACTATGTCAGCTGACTGGAAAGAAAACGGTATGGAGCTGGGACCCTGTCGCGCAGGAAGAATATGAGGCGTTAAAGAAGGCACTGCTATCGGCACCTCTTCTCGGGCATCCAGACCTAGGGAAAGAGTTTTGTATGGCCACGGACAGTTCCCGTAGTGGACTTGGGGTAACATTGTTCCAAGAGCACGAGCAAGGAGGAGAAGTAATACAACAACCTATTGCTTTTGCGAGCCGAGTGCTTAGCAAAGCTGAGAGAAATTACACGGTAACTGAGCTTGAAGCTTTGGCAATAGTATGGGGTTTTAGTAAGTTTAGATACTATTTGTATGGAAGGCATACTAAAATCTATACTGACCACAAGTCACTACAGTTTCTAATGTCGGCCAAACTTAATCATAGGCGACTCGCTAGGTGGGCACTCTATTTACAGGAGTTTCAGTTTTCGGTCACGTATATTCCTGGGCCACAGAATATAGTGGCAGATGCGTTGTCAAGGAACCCAGTAGGTCATGGTCAATGCTTTGATGAGGAGGTAAACGAGAACAGATATGATATATTGTATATGCAGGGCGTGCCGTTCGAGAAATACATAGGGGCGGTACTCACAAATATCGCGAAAGAGCAGGATAAAGACGCGTCATGGAGAATGGTGAAGGACAGAGTTAGAGCGAACTTAGATGCCAATATAGCACGCTTTTATACAATTCAGAACGGGGTCCTTTTCTACCGTAGAAATCCGAACACACAGGACTGGGTGTTGTGTATACCGAATGAAATAGTCAACAAGTTGATCTGGTACACGCACCTAAGTTACGGGCATTATGGGGCAAGGAAATGCTGTAAGAAGTTAAGGGAATCAGTTTATTTCATTAGTATGGAGAGGAGGATCAAGAACGTGCTTGGTAGTTGCAAATTGTGCCAGAAGGCAAAATCGTTAACTATCTCATGCAAAGCACCGCTTTTTCCGATAGTGCCAGGTAGACTGAGGGAATTCGGAGCAACAGATTTGTTTGGCCCGCTACCTAAGTCAGTGCAGGGATATAGATATGTTTTAGTAGCAGTGGAATTGGTGTCAAAGTATGTGACCTTTACCGCATTGAAACGTGCGACAGGAAGGACAGTAGCAGCAGGAATCGTTAAAAACTTTTTGCGAGAAGTAGGAACTGTAGAAAAGTTCATTGCTGACAATGGACCGCAATATAGATCCAGACAATGGCTAACCACACTGAAGAGAAGAAGGATAAAACCGGTGTTCATATCCCGATACCATGCTGCAAGTAACCCCAGTGAAAGAGTAGTAAAGGAACTGGGAAAATTGTGTAAGATCTATTGCCATAGGCAACACAGAAGTTGGAGTATTTTTCTCAAAGATTTTCAGGACATCCTCAATGAGCTACCACATGGAGCAACTGGTTTATCACCAATTACGGTACTAAAGAATGAACCACCACCAGATCGAGTCAGGGAGCTGGTAGATTTTCCGCGATCAGGAAAGCAGAGGCACACAGAAATTGTCAAGGTTGCGATAGAGCGAATTAAGAAAGCAGCTAAGGATAGGCAGGAGAAGCAGAAAGGAAAGATCCGTAAGATCGAATTGGCAGTAGGAGACAAGGTTCTAATAAAAACTCATCGATTATCGAAGAAGCACAGATTCCTAACTAGCAATTTTTTTACTGTGTATAGTGGACCATTCAGAGTGAGGCGGATTGTCCATGAAAATGCTGTACTAATTGAGACGATCAAGGGAAAACAATCTCGTGGGCTTCATCACATTTCTAACATCAAATTATGGAAAAATTAAGGATAGATCTAAGGTAGGCAGTTTATGGTAGATAGTCAGTGTATTTAATTGTGGTGTGTAACGTTGTGCAGGGTCAAATCGAACATAAGAATTTTCAGGCGGGATGTCAGGAAGTATGACGGAATAGACTGGTCGAATGAGTCATGAACAGGAGTCGACAGAGTGGTGTATGTACGTATTTTTTGTCGTATGAATAAGGATCAAGCAGAAACGACGTGATGAAAGATGGTAGATAGAGAAGCGACGTGATAAATAGTAGTGGATAAAGGTGGTATATGAGAAGAAAAGCGACGTGAAGCAGTGTGATTATGAAACAGTGGCAAATAAAGGTGAGTAGAATTGAATAATGTGGAGATGTCTTAGATGTATGTTACAGAGAGGCCTGTGTATGCTGCAATAGAGATTGATGCCAATGATGAAGGAAGACCAGGAAATGATGGAGTAATGGACGGACGGAGAGCCGAAATACGAATGAAGAGATGAGGACAACTGCACAATGTGAAAGGACGTAAAGGGAGTATGAGACCCAGATGGTGAACGTTGTGGAATACTGACGTAAGATGTAATATAAGTGTAGATCTAATTCTTAGCATAAAATTTGCGATTTGGGAAAAATAATATTTTTTGTTGTTGTTGAAGCCTGGTACCAGTATAACCAATCAAAACGGTACCAAGAATGTGTGCAGTTATTTTTGCAAGTTGATTAATTTGTGTATTTTTGTTCTTAGATGAAATGTCGCGATTCTAAGTTGATATTTAGCATAAAGTGAATGCAGAGGTAAGCCGATGGAGAGAGGTGCCAGAGTGAAAGGACGAATTCGGAGACTGGAATGCTATCTCCGAAACAGCTTCATGTGTTATGTGGTTGAGTATAAGGGAGCAAAGGTATGGTATGTTGTCGTGAGTGTGTTGGTGTTAAGGTTAGCTGACTTCTAGACCTATTCTGTTAGTGTATTAATGGATTGAATGAGAGGGAAAATGTGATGTCTGGTGAGTGAGAGTCGTAGAGTAGTGTGATCAATGCGCACACTCCTGCAAAGGGGATGCTACCGATCTGTAACTAAAACATTATTATGTATTGTTTGATTGGGATGAACCTCGATGGCAGGTCAGGATCAGACATCATGTGGATGGTTCATACATGTCATAGAAATGTTGTTATATATAATAAAAAAAGGTAAAATATATAGAAAGATACTAATTTCAATCAGTCACAAGCACAAAGGTGCATTGTATGTTGTAGATTTAGAGTCATCAGTTTCTAAAATGTTTGTTGTGTTAGGAGGTTAAAGTAGTTTACTATTTAATAACATGTGGTAGGTAATTGTGAGCCTTGTGGATTATTCTTATTTTTTGTTAGAGCACTTTCAAGACGTATTAATTTCAGTCTGTCACAAGCACAAAAGTTCATTGTATATTGTAGTTTTAGAATAAACAGTTTCGAACACTTTCACTGTGATAGGATGATAGAGTAGCCTACTATTTGATATTGTAATTATGAGCAGTATAGATTGTTTATTATTCCTTTTTTTTTTTACACTTTCATGTTTTGTATGAGGGACGACAGGTACAATGAATAGCACGAGTGTGGGCTGTCTATAGAAAAGAGATAAATGTTGATGTTGTATGTGTAGAAAACTAGGGTGTATAATTTTAATGTAAGAATTTCCTTTTGTCTGTAATGTTGCGAGATGCACGGAAGATCTGGCTAATTGGGTGTCGTAACGCCCATACCGCTAACGGGCCGAGCTGACGTCGCCATGGCGACAGGCGACACAGCCGCGGCACTCCCCACTCCACTGTCGGACGAGGTACACTCCACGCGCCCGCTACAGCAGGTCAACGGCCTGGGGCGACACGCACGTATCACTGGCCATTCATGAGTTCCGCCACCCTTACGACTGGGGAAGGTATCCCGCGGAGGCAACAGCGGGTGGTTTCTTCTGCTCAACGGCGCGCGCAGCGGCGCTACTGCAGAATGGACGAGGCGCGGCAGAGCCCGGCGAGCATTTTTTTTACCAGCAGCTATTAACTTGTACTGGACTGTGGAGCAGTGAAACAAAATGACTGCGACTTTCCATAATGTGGAAAGTGAAGGACTGGTGTTTCCACGTTGTGAGTGGTGGAAAAGATTTTGTCTGTAGCAGACAGGACGATTGTTTTGTTTTGTCTTGACCACTGAATGGTGGGATCCATAAACTTTTGACAGTGACTTGTTAAGTGTGCTTTGTGAATTGCAGGTGGGACACTTGGTATACTTAGAGGACAGTTGTCGTATGGTGAACAATTATTGTATGAAGGCAAGAAACTAGAGTGGGACATTGACATTTGCGTCTGTAGTAGGAGACATTTCTTGAATTGGCGCGGGAATAAGTGCTGTTTGTTGAAACTTACGACTTTTAATTACACCATGAACTGAAAGGACAGAACCGTGGGTAATAGTAGTTGTAGGGCCATTTTTTGGACGAACAGATTCGTGTGGATGGTACTCTGAGAGTGACTATGACATTTGTGTTTAATGAGAGATACAGTTTACTGTTCAGTGCGTGTTCAAAATGCCGAATTGAGTGACTCAAAGACTTTCGTCCGGGTAACCATGGGAGAGCTTTGACACCGAGACAGTGGTTCTAGGAAAACTATCAGCAACCTTTTGACCCCAAAGAAAATCACAAAATGAAATGTTTCCGTGTGACTCGCAAGATAGGGAATAACGTATTTGTAATTGTGTAAATGTTTTTTTTATGTTTCATTCCTGAAGGGACAGCAAGTGTAATTGTATTTTATTAACATTTGTGTTTAGAATAGTTAGTGTTTTTTTTGTTTGTTCTGGGTTATCAAGTTCACGTAGCATGTTTATTAGAATATTTGGTACAATGATGCTTTAATTATAAGCCAGTGGCGTAATACTAACGTAGCGGTTCATGTAGCATTGATCAGTAAGATTGTCACAGTGGACAAGAGTTTGCATTGCACAACAAATATCGGAATTAACTGATGTATTTTGATGTCGTGCATACTAATAATCTTGTTGGTGTTTTGACTGAAGCCACTTATTTTTATTATCACAGTGGTGATATTTCACATTAAAGTGTAACGAAGGCTAGTCGAAATGCAAGTTCTTGTCGTCTATATGTGTGACAACAGAGAAATGAACAGTAGAGTAAGATAAGAGAGCTACTGGTAGATTCAAGCACTTATTGCTAACTATTTATTGCGAGTATTGATCAAAGTTGATGGACTGACTAGCTCAGCAGCAGGTATTTGTACTGATGGATATAGGATAAGGTTAAACTCACTGTCGAGTAGCTGTGGCAATTGTTTAGGTGATGATAGTTAATGAGGTATGACATGATGTCTTAGACGAACTATATTACGTAACCAGTATGTAACTTGTGGTGTATTTCATTGTTTTTCTTCTCAGTTTTCATTTCTCTGTAGGTTTGAGGTAAATTTTAGAGTAATGGTATGGAGCCTGACATTCTACGTGTAACTAGTGTACGAATTTTTTTTCTTTTGTTGATTTTGTTTTGTATATAGACTTTGCTGTGTAAGAGTTTTTACAGCGCAATTTATGAATGTCAGATTACTTGCTCTGTGTTTGGACGGTGAGTTATTTAAAATTTCATGAGTACAATTAGTATTTTTTTTATTTGTTTTAGAATTATTGAAATTTGGATTACTCATAAAAATAACGAAGATCCCAGTAACTAAAGCAAATTTTTATCTCAATATTATTTTTTCATTTCTATGATGTGATGTTTTATTTGTCATGTGGATTGTTATATATTTGTATGTGTACGTTACTCCGGATTGTGGAGAGTACAATAATGCAACAACTGTCAATAATTTGGTCGTCTATTTGAGGTCACCAGGGGCTAAGGTCTCCTCCTGGTTATTTTGATGAATTGCTACGTTTGTTTTAACACAGTTTTCTTTAAAAAATGTTCGGAACTACCCTCGCATTGCAAGGATAGTACCGTGCCATTTTTTTCTGCATGGGTAGCCGGTGGTGAAAGGGTACAGTACCGCCCAACATTGAAAATAGGTACGAAATTCTTGTCAGAACAACACATTTTTTGTGTAAAAGTAACTCAATTTCAATTAATACAGCGAAGCCGGATACCAGTGTGGGAAAGAATGACAATTTATTTATGTAATTGATCACATGTGCACTCCCTCAAAATAAATCCCTACATCCAGTTTGGTGAGATCTGTGAAATGAATAAATGTATGGTCGTCTGCTAACCACAGATAGTGAATGGGAATATATGATCATCTTTGAGTCGATCCTTTGGCCACCTTTGGTGGGACCAAAGAGATGGAAGTTACCAGAGCTTTGAGCGTCTGAAAGGTGGCTGACTAATAAGGTAGCAAGGTGCTTCTCCCACTTCGACAGAGGTGCGAGAGAACCGGAATACGGCCATGTTTTCGGCACTCTGGCGCTGAACCTTCTGCTGTAAAGACCTGTTTTTTTGTTGTGCTCCGTAATGAAAGTGTGGAGGCATGGTATGGATGTGGAATATTTAAGAGTAGTTAGAACTACTCATTTCTCTTTCCCAGGAACTTTTGTGGGGAAAATTACAAAGTGAGGCAGGTAATTTTAAGGGGATTGTAGTAAACCAACGGTCACAATGAGCCCACGTGTAGTTATAAGTTGAGATACTAGCGTGTGTACAATAAGCTGAAATACTTAAGAATTAATAGCGTGTGTACAATAAGCTGAAATATTTAAGAAATAGCGTGTGTATCATAAGTTGAAGTATTTAAGAAATATCATTCCGTGTGACGCTAAATTTAAACTCTGAGAGAGAATCAAGGTGAGTCGGCCGTTTTTCCAGCAACGCCACTTGGCTTGCATTGCACAGGAAGACGTGCGTTTATCTCCAGAGTTCACAGTAGGAAAGTAGAGTTACAAAGTGGGGCAGTGTCGTGTGAAACTGGGATAGATATTGATTGAAGTGGGAAAGCGGAAAGTGATGATGTTGTAACAGTTCTTTGTGTTGCATTTCATATTGTTGTGTTGTATATGACATGTAATTTGGGTATGTGTGCTTTGCATGGGGGTAGCAAGGTAGTTTCGAAAGATTTGTGGGTATGCCTGTTCCTTCTGTATCGCTCGATCTGGAGGAAAGTTTCGTGAGGATGATTGTGAGAGGCGAAGTGTGAGGAATAATAAAAGATCCACCATCCGATCCAGGGAGTGCACTGTTGCGGTAAATAGATTACGAGACCATAGTATAGAGATTCACTAACGTAAAGCCATGCCCACTGGGCGGAATTTCTCATGTGATTTTGTTGTAGGTTGTAGAATTTGTGTGTTTAGGAATAAATCATATAGTGAATAGAAAGAGATTGGTGGCCTTTTTCATTAAATTGTATGTTGTCATAATGTCCCGAATTTATATAAAAGCCGTTAAATCAAAGACAAAAAGTAAATGTGGTATTGCCAGTGCGTAGTGTGCAGTCAGAGTTCTATAAATCACTGATAGTCAGATGCATGTTTCCGTTGCGTATTATTCATGCAGGAGGATAATTTGTAACTAAATAGTAAGATACGAGAATTCATGTTGCTCGATAAATTAAGGAAGAATCCACTCGCTTGGCAAACCACTCATCTTGCAGGCCTGACTGCTTGATGCCACAGTATGAGAAAGGCAAGTGGGTGCCTCTCAATATATAAGTTCATGACATCCAGTCTCACAAATTTACTCTCTCTGATGGACACACATCCTGATCATCTTCTCTCAAAACTCCGCCATCTCACTCCCCACATCCACCACTGCCGAAAGCTGACCTCCAACTGCGCAACGCTACGCGCTGTTCACATCCAGCTGCCCAACACTACAATGGCGAATACTCCAACAATGCCAACCAGCCACAGACTGCACACAGCAAAGTCAGGGATTTTCATACAGAGCACTATGTGACGTTACCAACATAAAAACCTAAACAGCCTACTTACAAGAGGACTTACAAGCCCCGAAAGGATTATACAGATGAAGAGCATCAAGAGCTAAAAAGCCCGAAAAGAATCATCAGCTAGGATTACTGCTTCTGGTGATACTTATATAATCATTCCTTTTCTTTAAATTAACACATAAAAATTACACTATGAACACTTTCAACGGGTCTATAATCTACCTCTGTAGATGAGCAAAGTTCACATCTGCCTTTGGTACTGACAAATGTCAGCTAGCGAGATTCTGTATTCTGAAAACGTACGTCGTTTGGTACTGAAAATGCTGCCTTCCTTCTCTCTAGAGTTGAAAGACGAAGATTTTTATCCATTTTGAGTCTTCTCTAATTTTTTGGACATGTGCTTCTCAGGCGTGACTAGATCAAAAATAGTTCTGGGTTTAAAATAAGTTAATGCACGTGTTCCCTTAATGTCACAGTATGAGATATAGGAATTCACAAGGGCCATTTCCACCAATGCATAAAATAGTCTGTATCAGTAATTTACTGACTTGGACTGTGTTTCATAAAGAGACCTCAACATGCCATCTATGTCCACACCATTTATGAGCTCATTATAATTTTGTACAATAGTCGGTGCAGCCACTTAAATCTTTATTCTATCTTTCTAGATCCAGGATGAACTGCATACTTCATTTTCATGATAATTTAAAGAAAGCGAAGTCATTACCTTGGACCTGTCGGGACTGCTAAGTCTGTATAATATTTTAAATTAAAAACAAAAATTACAAGGCTACTATATTGATATTTTATCAAAATTAACGTTAGTAAGTATAGAAGTAACTACATAAAAAGTAACACTTACCTCGGCTCACAAATAAACCTTACTTTTATTTACGTAACGTTGCAGCGTTGTTTCGCACTACAAGTTGCCATGTGCAGTACAGTTTGTTCGCATTCCGGGCTGATGTATACGCTTTGGAACGGCATGCAGGTTGTGCTGAGATGCAGGGTAGTAGCGCCAACTGTATGGAATGCAATCTTTCTGTCCCTACATATCTAACCGGCTGTTGAGTTACGTAATTCCATACGGAATACTCCGGGACTCCTAAGTCCCGCCAGTATATAAAGGGTTCGAAAATTCTCAATTTCATATACATATGCTCTATCTGACACTGATATCAGTGGCAGCTCGTAACCGCTCGTCAATGGTTCTTGGTCAGTGTTTACTGGAGCGTTTTTCATTCCAGTATCGTACATTTTCAACAGTGTCAACTTTGTTAATTATGATACATTCTCTACAAATTTTGTTGAACGGTATTGCTAGTCTATTTCTTTTTGTTCGTATGTGTGTAATCTAATAGGTTCATTATGGCACTCACGTCTGTAGGATTTACAATTGGTTCTATAAAAGTGAAATACTGAAATGTAAAAATGTATTTTCGTCACGGCTGCGTGGTATTGACACTGATATCGAACGTATGTGATCTCTGTCATCGGTGTACTGTTTCAGGGATGTCAGAAATCCATTATACACGGTCTAGTCACGTAAATGTGACCACCACGTGTGTTCGACGTTAATGTGCAAGAACCACTCACAGACGACATGTGGTAGCGCTAGCGGTAGGGTGGACGCGCTAAACAGTGCAGTCGTTGATGTTCAAATGGTTCAAACGGCTCTAAGCGCTATGGGACTTAACATCTGAGGTCATCAGTCCCCTAGACTTAGAACTACTTAAACCTAACTACCCTAAGGACATCACACACATCCATGCCCGAGGCAGGATTCGAACCTGCGACCGCAGCGGTCGCGCGATTCCAGACTGAAGCGCCTAGAACTGCTCAGCCACACCGGCCGGCGGCTGGTGGTTATGTGGGAAAAGTGAATATTAGTACTTAAAGATCATATTCGAAGGATTATTTCTGCGTTTGGTTTCTGAAAATATTCGCATCCAAATCCTAATAAAGAAGGTGGAAGCATTACTTTCCATTCAACCCTCTTAATACAGAAAGGGAGTGATTTATTTCACGTTCAAAAGTGCATGATCGTTGGATTGCGGAAGAAGGATGGAAGCATTTCCGAAACACATAAAAGTTTGTAAATTTTTCGCGTGCTACCGTGGTTAATGTACGTATACAGTGAATGGCGAAATGACGCTATCCGAAACCGGCTGCGAGGCAACTGTGATGCACCACAGGCTACATAGACGACAGGGGTGAACGATAGCTCCATGCGAATAACAAGCAATTTTTGAGCAATTGTCCGCCCAATAGAACCAAAGGGCTACCAACAGTGTCTCCTCATCGACCGTTTAGCGAACGTAGCTGCGTATGGGCTTCCGAAGCATACACCTGGTTCATGCACCCATGCCGACTGCTGTTCATCGGCGACGGAGGCTGGAATGGCACTGAGTGACGACAAGTATCTTTTAATGATGAAGCTCGCTTTATACTCTGTCATTCAGATGGCTATTGCCGTGTACGATATGAAACGTCTGAAATCAAACACCCTGCAACAATAGTCGAGAATGGCCCAGGCAGAGGGCATTCTCTGGGTGTTCTCGTCATTCTGGAACGCACAATGGATCAACACAGGTATGCATTCATCCTTTGGGGCTATGTCCACCCCTACATGACCTTTGTTATCCTCGGCGCGATAGCACCTACCAGGAGGACAGCGCAATAGCTCGCAGTGCAGTGCGTGATTCGAACAGCACCCGGATGAGTTTACCGTACTTCTCTGGCCACCAGTCTTCCCGGATTTAAACCCAGTCGTGAATCTGTGGAACCACTTCGATCAGGCTGTTCTCACCATGGATCCTCAACAGCGAACTCTAGCGCATCTGGCCGCGGCACTGGAGTAGGCTTGCAGAGCGTTTTTTACTCCATTCCTGTAAGTCTCGTAGCGGTCCGCGCTGCAAAAGCTGATCATTCAGGCTTTAGGCGGTCACATTAATGTGACTGGACAGTTAATTACTCAAAAAATGGTTCAAATGGCTCTGGGCACTATGGAACTTAACATCTGAGGTCATCAGTTCCCTAGAACTTAGAACTACTTAAACCTAACTAACCTAAGGACATCACACACATCCATGCCCGAGGCAGGATTCGAACCTGCGACCGTAGCAGTCGCGCGGTTCCGGACTGTAGCGCTTAGAACCGCTCGGCCACAGCGGCCGGCAGTTAATTACTCTGACATGTATTTAGTCCTGTACGTTTTTTTCTGGATGCGCTGGTGATCGATGAGAAGTAAACGAGCCACGCTGACGCCGTGTTCACCACACGTGTCTGCTTATAATACCGACATGGTTCTAATGTCTCAAATGTACGGTCATTAGACTATGATTCCCATACCGCACAGTCCTACTACATAGCCATTTTTACTCGTATTTTTCAGGACAAGGGAAGTCAGCGCTCATGCACGTATCTGATATGATATTAAAAATATACTGCTGAAGTCAACTGTTATCAAAATGAACTGTCATTTCCTTTTCATATCTGCAGAAAGCACTATTACCGGCGTACTGTGAATGTGAACAGACGTTTTCAACGTGGATCTGTCTTACGCAGACAGTATAACGTGGACTCTGAACCACGAAATAATTTAGGATTTTGGTGTCAACAGTTTATTGCTGTTGGTGAAGAAGTTATAAGGCAATGAAAATATCCTAGGCATAACTGGACACTGAACCCTCGATCTATGGATAGCTTTAATCCATGTACGCAGTCCTGGTGATCGTCTTTTACTTTTTCACTTCATTATTAAATGGTGAATAATGAGCTAGTTTAAATGCTTAGTACTACTCTTGAAACTTTGTGTTTGTTTCATTTATATTCGGATACTAACGGATTCAAGGAGGCGCAGTGAAACGTACTGACCACTAGAAGATCGTTCAGCTATGTTAGAATAGATGGCTTACAGGAAACCGACTTAAACGATCATAAGATATGGTGTCCATTCCTTAAATCGCGGCTATATACACTGGCGCCGAAAATTAAAGCAACAAACCGATACGTCCCAGTCCTGTGTCTAGGTCTCCGTGTAATCATACCAACTATCAACAGATGTCGTTACGATCTTGCTCTGCACGGAAAATGGCACTCGATCAACAAATAACCACGCCAGCAATGACGTCAGGACAGCAATCCAGCGGGGTTGTGTTTGCGTACACAGTCACAGACTGTGTAGTGTGGGACAGAGACGACGCATACAGACTCTCTGAAATGGAAGCAGGAGAGTCGCCAACTGATGATTTAATGTGAATCGTTCTGTTGTGTCTCGGGTGAGGCGACAGTTTGTAAGAGACCAAAACTATCCGTGAGGCCAGGACAGGATCGACAGTGTGTGACATCAGAAAGAGTGAACCGCAATTTGGCTGTAGGGGCACGACGGTACCGACTCACTACTGCACTGCAGTTGGTATACGACCTCGCAGAATTACCTGGACGTGTTGTATCGAGGCAAACGATTAACAGTAGGCTTCAGCAGAGTGGCCTTTATTGTTGGAGACCTGCTGTCTGTCTACGTATGGCGTGTCTTCACAAAAGGGAACGTGTTGAGTGGGGCCGTCAACGTGCCACCCGGACGGACGAACGGCGGACCAATATTCTTTTCACGGATGAGTCCCGATTTGGTTTGGAGAGTGATTCTCGACGGATTCGCATCTGACGGCCACTTAGAACACGATTTAGCGACTCAAACATTGTGGAACGCGACCGATATCGAGTAGGATCGCTAATGGTGTCGGCAAGGATTATGTTGGCTCATAGAACACGGCTGGTTGCTTTTTTCTTTTCTTCTTCTTCTAGACATGGATATTGCATGCATGGCATAGCCTACTCGCTCGCCCGGTTTGAAACCTGTAGAGCATGTCTGGGATGCACTGGAGACGGGTTACATCACGTCAACATCCATCAACCACTCTCCAAGAGCTCTGAGCAGCTCTGCAGGTAGAATGGGCGTCATTGCCTCAACACGAGATTGGGGACATCATTTACAGCGTGCCCCGTCGTTGTCAGGCTGTCAGGCCGGTATTGGTGCCCGAGGTGGTAACACCCCATACTGTGCACATTAACCAGTTCTCAGAATATGTGTGAAAATCTGTTAAGTAGGGAAAAAGAACGAAGAAACTTTTACCTTCCGTTATGCACGTTGCAACTGATTATGTTCTGTATTCCTTACACTGTTTTCACTTTTCTGTCATCTTTTTACACTGTGTTGTGGCAAAATAAAAGCAACTTCGCAAAATTTCCGTTTGATGCTGTAATTTTTGACACCACTGTAAATTATTCAGTGACAAAACGTATGACATTTTGATAGGTGACTAATTCGGAAATTTATTGTCTCTTTTGGGTTATCACTCTGTCTACAATTGCAACTCATCCCTCGAGATCTGGCTCAAAATGTCGGCAATTCCTTGATATGAGAACAAAGTCTGTAACAACTTTAATGTTGCTGTTCAGCCTACTTCCGTAGACTGTGATTTATCTCTCACTAAACTGAATGAGATTGCATACGTTTATTCGTCTGTCATATGCTTTGAATGATCAAATAAGCAAATGGCGGTAGCTACTAGTTAATCGCTATAGTGGACCCATATTTTATAATTTATTGTAATATAAGGTTTACGAATGTTTCATTGAGTGGTAGGATAAAATATTTCCACACGCCTGTCACTATTGCAGCACAATCAAAATTATTTCATAAATGTTTTTCCCTTAAATGAAGATCGAAAAAATTTTCTACCACCGTCAGAACTTTGATTTTGTTGACATATAATGTTTTTTCTGCGATGGTATGTACATAATTAAGGCAACCAGAAATATTGCTGACACGTGACTCGGTCACACAACCAATAGGTTCAATTGTAGCTGACAATGAGACCGAACGTCCTCGCTGATATACCTACCGAATGCATTAGTGGCTTGTATTTTCTAATACAAAGTTGCTTAGGAAACTCCACCCATTATGGTAATCTCAACCATGGGGAAAGTCACCGAAGCGTACGTGCGTATCCAAAATCTATAAAGAAGTCAGCTCGTACAAAAACATTTCTTCCATGTCTGAGAATTTTCGTTCCTCTTTTCCTCACAAACAAAGCGTAAGCGATTTGTTTCAGCACAGGCAAAATGGTTCGATAAATATTTATTCTTAGATGAAAGACGGAGAGAGTTTCTTTGTCCCCTTCAGAACTTTGATTTGGTCTACCTATACATAAGTTTTTCATCCCTTTTTCTACGACACGTAGTGTATTCTCTGCGGGACAATGATATACCGAAGGCAATATTCAGCGTACACACTCGATTTTCTTTCCGCCAACGCTCGATAAGCAGCTGGTGAGGCCCCACCTACGGGTCAGCGTCGCAGCGGCTCACAGATTGGACGATCCATCATCCGCCATGTCTCGCCACCTCCTGAGGGCCGTACGGGACCGAGGCCAGAGGCGGAACAGTGGTGTGCGCGGTGTGCTCACGCCTACCTGCCATAAATACAGGGCTAACCATTTTCGAGTAGACTGTGAGTCGACGAATCCGGAAAATACGTGAAATTCTTGGAAATGTTATCAGGTACTGAATACTGTTCCATTACCAGCAAAGCCATCTGCAAAACAGCTACGCAAAAATATACATGGTTACAGTGCGGAAGCGCTGTAACAAATGAACTGAGATGACAAAAGTCATGAGTTAGCGATGTGCAAAAATGCAAAGCGTGCACAAAGTATAAAAAGGGCAATGCATTGACAGAGCTGTGGTTTGTATTCAATTGATTCATGTGAAAAGGTTTGCAATGTGATTATGGCCACACGACGAGAATTAACACGGCTTAAACGCGGAGTGGTAGTTGGAGCTAGACGCCTGGGACATTCCATTTCGAAAATCGTTAGGGAATCCAGTATTCCGAGATCAACAGTGTCAGGAGCCCACCGAGAATGCCAGATTTCAAGCATTACCTCTCACCACAGACAATGCAGTGGCCGGTGGCCTTCACTTGAAGACTGAGGGCAGTGGCGTTTGCTTAGAGTTGTCAGTGCTAACAGATAAAATAACCGCAGAAATCAATGTGGGACGAACGGCGAACGTATCCGTTTGGCCAGTACTGCGAAATCTGGCGATTATGGGCAATGGTAGCAGATGAACATCGCGAGTGTCTTTTCTAACAACACCTCACTGCTGCAGCGCCTCTCCTGGGCTCGTAATCATGTTGGGTGGAGCCTAGACGATTGGAAAACCGTGGCCTTGTAGGATGAATCCCGATTACGGTTGGTAAGACCTGATAGTACGTTTCGAGTGTGGAACAGAGCCCACGAAGTCATGGAACCAAATTGTGAACGAGGCAGCGTGCAAGCTGGTGCTGGCCTCATAATCGTGTCGGCTGTGTTTTCATGGCTGAGCTTACAGAACCAATCATTGATTAGGAACAGCCACGTTCGCCTATTTGGACACCATTTACAGCCATTTCGTGGACTTCATGTTCCCATACAATGCTTTCATAATTGGCAGCAATTGGTTTGAAGAACATTCTGGACTATTCGAGCGAATAGCCAGATCGCTCGCACGACATAAGTCCCGTCGAACATTTGTGGCACACAATCGAGAGGTCAGTTCGTGCACAAAAACCTACAGCAGAAACATTTTCGCAATTATGGACGACCTTAGAGGCAACATGGCTCGGTATTTCTGCAGGATATTCCCAACGACTTTTTGAGTCGATGCCACGTCGTGTTGCTGCACTACGCCGGACCAGAGGAGGTCCGATTCGACATAGGAAGTATCCTATGACTTCTGTCACCTCAGTGTGCGCCTGAGAACACCACGCGCAGATTCACGGTATGGAGGGGTGGTGGCGATGTTTTGGTGCTCGGTTCCATTTTGAGCCAGGAACATGGGGTGAAAAGTGTTTGGTTTAGCCCGGACCAGCGGCTATTTCTGTAGCCATTCGAATATCTGTCTTCAGTAGCTATTTTACAGTACATCGAACATGGTTTGAATGACGAACAGGAGCTGGTCCACAGGTAACCTGTGCGAATCGATTAATTCGTTTTGCAAAAGATTACACTTGGACTGAAATTAATTCTCAGATAATGGTACCATTTGTGTGTGTGAGACATTCATATTTTACGTGCAAAAATATGTAAAAAACACGTTTTTCTGCGAGGACTTTGAAGTGTTCTACTTGTCTACTTTAAACCCGCACGAATCGGTTCAAATTTTGTATGAAGGCAGATAAATGGACGAAGTCAAGATCTAATTTCTTTTATCCAGTAATCTTGACCTCTGTTGATATACGATGGTTTAAAATCTAGCTAAATGTAGCAAGTAGTATTCGTTTTTACGTGAACTGAATGTGCAGAAGCTCTTCGAAGTTATAGAAACAAATAAAAAATTCATTCTTACGATAAAATTGAAAACTAGATTTCAAAATTCTGGCTTATTTCACATGTTTCACAATAGTGCCAATCGTTCAGATTTTATAAAAAGGTACGGAAATACAGGTAATTAAAGGTCGACCTGTTGTTTTGTGAAAGCTTTACCTTGTCAGCACGATATAAACAACATCATTAGAGAGACAAAAAAAAAAGAAGGAACCACACCGGACCAGTCGTCGCCCGACTCAACAAAAATCGATATTGGTTGTTAAGCTTTGGCGGTGTAGTCAGATTATGGTACAGTAAAAGTTTGGGACCAGACTGGAAAGTGCTCCTATGAAAGCACAAGGAAAAGTTGAATGTGTCCTGAGCAGAGTTAGGAATGAAAAGTAGGGAACTAGCTTTTCGACTTATCAGGCAGCTTCCATGACATTTAAATCCATACATCTTGATATATTCGAGTTTTTCTTTTATGAATTAATCTTGCTTTTCCAGCGCAATGAACTCTCTTAGCTGCTAAGTATTGGCACATCAGCATCTGGCAATTTATGTGTTAAAATCCCTGTTCATCTGCCTAAAATCCAAATGATTCGCCAGCCATAGTAAACATATAACATCATATGGATGAAGACCATAAATGTAAGAGCTAAACAGGTTTTTATAGGGGTGGATTTATGACGGGATGGGGTTGGGCCCACTAAAACAATTATCTGGTTTGTAGGTGGCGGGCTTGCTTTTTACCCAAGGGGACCATCTCTCCGCAAACCCAACCCCCCCTGACATGTATGATGAGGTGTGTGAGAACAATATAAACAAATTTGTGCTTCTAGTGAGTGGGATGTACTTGCAATAGGATGTAATGACATGTGTCATGTGATACGATATGACATCATGTATCATGTTACTTTAATTGACATGATGCATTGTGTTATTTGACATTGGTATTAATTTTTATAAGTAATAAAGCACCAATATATCAAGATGTTTCGGTTTAAAGAAAAGTCAGAAAAGTCAAAAAGCTAGTTCCGTTCTTTTACATCCATAACTCAGCCCAGGACAAATTCGTTTTTCTGTGCTATGATAGGAGAATTTTTCATTGTGTTGTAGTAATATCTCTACTCTTAAGTAATTTCTTGTCGCTTTATCATCTTTGAACAGCGATGGACATAATACTCTGGTCATCTGTGTGAAGCGATGACTTTTAATTGATTTTCTGTGGACCTGAAACTTTCAATAGGCCTAAGTAAAAATTTGTCCCGTAATACAAGAATAAATTAAAAAATATTAAGAACTATAGAGAACAGAAATTATTATTACAACTATTAAACAAAGATGACAGTTTTTCTGACAAAATCCGTCTATGCACCACACAAAATTTTCACCTTTCATAAAAGTGTATGTTACACAGCACAATGTGTTAAATTGCATGTGGATACGTCAAGACGGAAGGTTGTTGCCGAAACATACAGTGTCAAACTGTTGTCGGTAATTAAAGTGAAACGGAAAACTAGCGACTGGACATAATACTCTGAACATCTGTGTGAAGCGGTGATGATTTTTAATGTTTGTACTGTTTAATTGCTGAGAGAATATTTTGTGTCTGAGATTGATATTTAAATTATCCGGAACACTTCCATCCCTGACGGGACCGTAGTGTAGGTGATTCGCTTTTGACTCTGTAGTTCGCTTTTACGTTACGTGTTTAAAAAGAAAGGTACGTATTTGCAAAATTCCGTTTTTATTTTGCTCTGTTCCAACCACGCGGAGAATAACATTTTCACCTTTGAAACTAGTCGACCACCTGTTGTTTTGTAGTGACTTGTCTCACGCGGGTGTGTATTGTAAGCCCTTCATCCTAAGAAAATTGGCGTCATTTCAGCCGTGTCGTTACTTCTCATTGTAAGGCAACATCAGGTAGACTAAGATCAAAGATTTTTGGACAACTGTAAAGATCACTGAAATCACCCACTGCTAAATAGTAGGTAAAAGAATTCTAGCGGATAATGTAACTTTTCACTATACAGCGGAGGGTGAGCTTTGAGATCAGCAGTTTTCCCTGTGATTTTTTTATATTATAGTTGTGCAAGATTCTTGTTTATTCGTCTTTGTATGGCATAGTCAGCATACACGATTTTAGTACTGTAACAGTTGCAAACATATTCAAAAACATTCTTCTTCTTCTAGAAACTGGAATATCCTTACCATATGTGTGAATTAGTCTCTCTTGTCACGTACTATAACACAATTATGAAAACCAAATGCTTTCGTATTAAAAGGTTTTTAACATTTGCTTCAAGTTAAAAATAATTCTCATTTACTCTTCTGTCTCAGATCTACATTTTTAACTTCAACTGAGACTGAACACTAAATGAGAAGTGTTTTCAATATCAAGACAGTTGCTGTTTCTCTCGTGACGAATATGTCGGCTATAGTGAATTTGTTTATATCACGTGACCTAATGGGTCTCTTCGTCCTATTTCAAGGATTCAAGGAGCGTGGATTCCTTACAGAACAATTTTCTCCCCTATAATCATCGGAATCACAATGTTTTACTGGCCTGACGTTTCTCTGCCAAGTCGTGTGACACATTCATTTTAAATACATCACAGCAGTGCAGCGATACTCTTTCCGTATTCACCTGAAAAGAACGCCAGAATATGCAACACGAACGAATGAAACCTATTCAATAAATTACAATTAGTCATTAATATGGATATGTGTGTGGATCTGCATGTCTGTATGCTTTGCTTTATGCGGTCTCTTAAGAACGTAAAAATTATATTGGTTAGTCACTGACAACATATAAATCAAAAGAAGCTAATCGGCAAAGGAAGCAACCGAAAGAAACGAATTAGGATTACATGCAGCACATCGATCGTCTTTGTATTAAAGAAGGTTTAAAAGTGTAACCTGTGGTCCTTACATTAACAGGCAAAAAGCTGTCACACTAATTTTTAACAAATAGTTTACAAGCGACATCTTCATAGGCACAGATGTTCATTTGATGATGATGTTTGAACAAAAGTGAAGACGTCGAAAATATGCGGTGTTTACGCCCAAATCTTTTATAATTTGAATTTTAATCACTATGCCTCCTTCTAAAAGAATTTAATGCAAGTAAATGTTACCATTATGTGGGGAACTAGGACTTGTGGTCTTTATATGACGTCAAATATTTCACATATTAACTCTTTTGTGAAGTTATTTTGTTCATGGGAGTTTGATTTCGTAGTGTATCGGGGTCTGGAGAGTGGAGCGCTTGCTGGTACATTTCTGACAGAGTTAGAACGATACTCGCACTAACGCTGCACACGCAAAAGAGCAGTTGGAGTTTCGGTGAAGCCTGCTGCTTCAAATGCTGCTCTCTTCGTGTCTCGTGTGGAGGGCGTGATAGCAGCGAGCGTGGGTAATGTGGATGAGTGACGTGATGAGCCGCAAGGCGGTTGAGCCAATTATGGAGGATCCTGAGCCCTTTGCGCTGACGCAGACGCAATCCCCAGCGCCGCCGACGGCTGATTTAGGAACTCAGAGCAGGAGACGTCTGAAAGCGTGTCACCTCACGCCGTCCCGAGCAGCTGCCAGCAGCACGAAGTGGCAACGTCGCCGGGGGCGGACGTCTCCTGTTCTACGGCGTATATCCCACAATCTACTGCAAAGCCTGTTACACAGCGCGGCGAAAATCCTGGAGTATAAAAGCTGCTCAGATACAGTCTGTCGGTAACATATTTAACGGGCAGTATTCCTGTTACTAATTGTGTGATAATTTAGCACACAATTCTCAGAATGAAAACTGCAAGACTGGGGCTGACGGAAAAGTAGCCGTTTTTAGGTGGTCTCACCATTCCTTACTAACCAATCACAGTTTGTCTAATTCTGTTATTGTTGAATAATTTTTGGCGAAAATGTTGTAGAGATCGACGAGACAACTAAAGTGATACGTTGCCGGTCCTGTATCGATTACTTGATATTGAATTTATGTACGACGTGTATCTCAAAATCTACAGCAAAGCTAGTTACGTGACTTGGCGAAAATCGTGGGATTATAACAGTTTCTCAAATATAGCCTGTTAGTAGTTTATTTTTTGACTGGGAATTCTGTAGCTAATTGTGTAATGTGTTACGTCATACTTCTTAGTACTGTGCATCCATTACAGAATCATCATGATTGACGAAACGGAAAAGTAATTAAAACTGAATTTGAATCATTTACTATCAAGCCAGCGTCATCATACTTTCTTAACTAATTATATTTTCAATTATTCAAAAACAGTCTTAATCGCATTTATTATTATTATTATTATTATTATTCGCGAAGAGTTCTCGGGCTTCCAGCCAGGTGGCGGTGTCTTCAAACTGCGACGTTTCGACGAGTGACATACTCATCATCTTCTGGCGAAGTGCCGAGATTTTGCGGAGGCCGGTCCCTTTATACCTGCGGTGTGCCCCCCGCCACCTGGCCGCGGGAGGCTGGGTCCAGAGGAGCCGGCGGGCGGGGTGGAGGGGGAAGCGGGTGCGCCGTTCGTGTCTCCGTCAGAGCATTCTGATCGCGTCTCGTGAGCTGGACGGTTCTTGTTGCGTTCCTGGCGTATTGCGGCTAATGCTGAATTCCAGGCCGCGCTCAGTTAATAGCCTTCGTCCCTGTTCACAAGATTCTCGTGGACCCGCATTTCTATTGATTCATTGATGACGCTATCCCAATAGCTCCCGGCTCGGCACAGCGCCCTGGTGTTTTCGAAATCAAAGGTGTGGTTTTCTTTGATGCTATGTTCAGCTATAGCAGATTTCTCTAACTGTCCAAGTCGAACATGCCTGATGTGTTCCTCGCACCTTTTAGATATGCATCGCTGCGTTTGACCAATGTACTGCAAACCACATAACCACATTCGCAGGCAATGCTGTATATACCAGGTGTGTTTAGTTTGAGTGGGTCTTTAGCTGAGCCCAGCAGCTCTTTCGTCTTCGGCGGTGGTCGGAAGACGGTATTTATGTTTGATTTTCTTAATAGCCTCCCGATTTTGGCTGATGTGGGCCCCAAATATGGAAGAAAGGCGAGTCCCTTGTTAGCTTCCTCTTCCTCTTCCTGAAATTTGTCAGCCTGTCTACTCTTGAAGGCTCTGCCAATCTGTGTTTCACTGTACCAGTTTTTCCGAAATACCTCTCTTAGGTGGTGTAATTCTTCTGAGAGGCTTTCTTTGTCACAAATGACGTGCGCCCTATGTACCAAGGTGGTCAGTACTGACTGGCGTTGCGCCGGATGGTGGCAGCTGGTTGCATGGAGGTACAGGTCTGTGTGTGTCTTTTTTCTATACACTGAATGGCCCAGCGTGCCATCCGCTTTCTTCCTGATCAGTATGTATAGGAATGGAATACAGCCATTCTCTTCTACTTCCATCGTGAAGGTGATATTCTCATGTATGCCGTTTAGGTGGTCCATAAACTCCTCCAGTGCCTGCCTACCATGCTGCCAAATCACGAAAGTGTCGTCCACATAGCGGAAGAAGTGCCTGGGTTTACGGTGAGCAGTTTGTAGTGCCACCTCCTCAAAGTGTTCCATATAAAGATTCGCGATCTCTGGAGCAAGGGGAGATCCCATGGCCACTCCATCCACTTGTTCATAATGCTCTCCATTGCACTTGAAGTAGGTGGTCGTAAGTGCATATTCAAAGAGCTTCACTGTTTCAGGCTCGAAGTGCTGATTAAGGAGCGCCAAGGCGTCTTGTAGCGGTACTTTCGTGAACAAGGAGGTGACGTCGAAGCTCACGAGTAGGTCATCACTCTGTATTCGGATGTCCTTCAGAGTTCTGACGAAATCTGAGGAGTTTTTCACGTGATGACTGCAGTGTCCCACCAGTGGTTTCAATAGTGTCGCCAGGTATTTGGCCAGTCCATAACTGTGCGAGTTGATAGTGTCCAGAATCGGCCGTAGAGGCACCCCATCTTTGTGAATCTTGGGCAATCCGTACAGGCGCGGTGTCGTTTGCGCTCTGGGATACAGCCGTTTCTGCACTGCCTCTGGTAGATCTGAGTCCTTCAGTAGCGCCACCGTTTTCCTGGTCATCATCGATGTAGGGTCCTTGTTGAGTTTCCTGTAGACTGGGTCTTGCAGCAGAGAGCAGATTTTCTGTTGGTAGTCGACTGTGCGAATCAGCACCGTCGCATTTCCCTTGTCTGCTGGGAGGACCATGATGTCAGCATCATCCCTCAGTGCGCGGATAGCCTCTCGCTCCGGCGCAGTAATGTTGGCTTTAGGGAGTCGTGACTTGTCGATGATCCTGCAGGTCTCCCTTCGGATCTGTTCAGCTTCCTCCTTGGGTAGGCCCCGGATTGCTTCCTCTACGCTGCTGATGATGTCCCGTTTCGGTATGGTCCTTGGTACAGGTGCAAAGTTCAACCCTTTCGTGGGGACAGAAGTTGTGGCTGCATCTAGCACCTTATCTGTCAAATTTACAATTGCTCTGGTGCTATTTGTCACCTTCTGGGTCGACTGAGCTCCCGAGAGTCTGCCGAATTTTTCGATCTGTATAAAGGGACCGGCATCCGCAAAGTCTCGGCACTTCGCCAGAAGATGATGAGTATGTCACTCGTCGAAACGTCGCAGTTTGAAGACACCGCCAACCGGCTGGAAGCCCAAGAACTCTTCGCCAGCTGTATACGCCGGGAAAGCATACATTCACATTTTCGACACCTCTACGGGGAGGAGATGCTCTGTAGCTTCAAGCTGCTGCAGAAAGAACGCAATAGGAGAGCCAAATTGCTCAGGTCATTGGCTTTCCTGCAACGCTTCCGAGACAAGAACATCTTGCCACGATTTGCGGAATTAAGACATCCTGTGAAAACGAAGAAAACCGAACGTATTTTACGGCGAGCAGGGATGGCCATTGTAAGGGAACGCATTCACTACACACGGCAAGAACTGGACAAGAATAAACGCATCCTGATCGCATGTCACCTGAAAATGGCAGAAGCATTACCGGCACACCCTTGGGAGTGGGTTAACTGCAGCTCTCACGCCGACAGTGAGGTGCAGAAACGGCATGTTGCCGCAAAACAGATCGACAAATTCGGCAGACTCTCGGGAGCTCAGTCGACCCAGAAGGTGACAAATAGCACCAGAGCTATTGTAAATTTGACAGATAAGGTGCTAGATGCAGCCACAACTTCTGTCCTCACGAAAGGGTTGAACTTTGCACCTGTACCAAGGACCATACCGAAACGGGACATCATCAGCAGCGTAGAGGAAGCAATCCGGGGCCTACCCAAGGAGGAAGCTGAACAGATCCGAAGGGAGACCTGCAGGATCATCGACAAGTCACGACTCCCTGAAGCCAACATTACTGCGCCGGAGCAAGAGGCTATCCGCGCACTGAGGGATGATGCTGACATCATGGTCCTCCCAGCAGACAAGGGAAACGCGACGGTGCTGATTCGCACAGTCGACTACCAACAGAAAATCTGCTCTCTGCTGCAAGACCCAGCCTACAGGAAACTCAACAAGGACCCTACATCGCCGATGACCAGGAAAACCGTGGCGCTACTGAAGGATTCAGATCTACCAGAGGCAGTGCAGAAACGGCTGTATCCCAGAGCGCCAACGACACCGCGCCTGTATGGATTGCCCAAGATTCACAAAGATGGGGTGCCTCTACGGCCGATTCTGGACACTATCAACTCGCACAGTTATGGACTAGCCAAATACCCGGCGACACTATTGAAACCACTGGTGGGACACTGCAGTCATCACGTGAAAAACTCCTCAGATTTCGTCAGAACTCTGAAGGACATCCGAATACAGAGTGATGACCTACTCGTGAGCTTCGACGTCACCTCCTTGTTCACGAAAGTACCGCTACAAGACGCCTTGGCGCTCCTTAATCAGCACTTCGAGCCTGAAACAGTGAAGCTCTTTGAATATGCACTTACGACCACCTACTTCAAGTGCAATGGAGAGCATTATGAACAAGTGGATGGAGTGGCCATGGGATCTCCCCTTGCTCCAGAGATCGCGAATCTTTATATGGAACACTTTGAGGAGGTGGCACTACAAACTGCTCACCGTAAACCCAGGCACTTCTTCCGCTATGTGGACGACACTTTCGTGATTTGGCAGCATGGTAGGCAGGCAATGGAGGAGTTTATGGACCACCTAAACGGCATACATGAGAATATCACCTTCACGATGGAAGTTCAAGAGAATGGCTGTATTCCATTCCTGGACATACTGATCAGGAAGAAAGCGTATGGCACACTGGGCCATTCAGTGTATAGAAAAAAGACGCACACAGACCTGTACCTCCATGCAACCAGCTGCCACCATCCGGCGCAACGCCAGTCAGTACTGACCACCTTGGTACATAGGGCGCACGTCATTTGTGACAAAGAAAGCCTCTCAGACGAATTACACCACCTAAGAGAGGTATTTCGGAAAAACTGGTACAGTGAAACACGTATTGGCAGGGCCTTCAAGAGTAGACAGGCTGACAAATTTTAGGGAGAGGAAGAGGAAGTTAACAAGAGACTCGCGGTTCTTCCATATTTGGGGCCCACATCAGCCAAAATCGGGAGGCTATTAAGAAAATCAAACATAAATACCGTCTTCCGACCACCGCCGAAGACGAAAGAGCTGCTGGGCTCAGCTAAAGACCCACTCAAACTAAACACACCTGGTATATACAGCATTGCCTGCGAATGTGGTTATGTGGTTTGCAGTACATTGGTCAAACGCAGCGCTGCATCTCTAAAAGGTGCGAGGAATACATCAGACATGTTCGACTTGGACAGATAGAGAAATCTGCTATAGCTGAACATAGCATCAAAGAAAACCACACCTTTGATTTCGAAAACACCAGGGTGCTGTGCCGAGCCGGGAGCTATTGGGATAGCGTCATTAAAGAATCAATAGAAATACGGGTCTACGAGAATCTTGTGAATAGGGACGAAGGCTATCAACTGAGCGCGGCCTGGAATCCAGCATTAGCCGCAATACGCCAGGAACGCAAGAAGAACCGTCCAGCTCACGAGACGCGATCAGAATGCTCTGACGGAGACACGAACGTCGCACCCGCTTCCCCCTCCACCCCGCCCGCCGGCTCCTCTGGACCCAGCCTCCCGCGGCCAGGTGGTGGGGGGCACACCGCAGGTATAAAGGGACCGGCATCCGTAAAGTCTCGACACTTCGCCAGAAGATGATGAGTATGTCACTCGTCGAAACGTCGCTGTTTGAAGACACCGCCACCCGGCTGGAAGCCCGAGAACTCTTCGCCAGTTGTATACGCCGGGAAAGCATACATTCACATTATTATTATTATTATAACGCCAACCGGTTTCAACCCGACGTAGGGGTCATCGTCTGGGCGTTTACACCATTGGTCGACTGCTGGTGGTGTCACTCCCGTCTACATAACGGCAGGAAACTAGGAGAACAACATTCTGCCGTTATGTAGACAGGAGTGACACCACGAGCAGTCGCCCAGAAGGTGACCCCTACGTCGGGTTGAAACTGGTTGGCGGTATAATAATAAGTAATGCGATTAGTAATGTATTTGAATAATTGATTAATCATACTAATCACTGCTTCATCTCCACAACCATGTTGTCCAAAAATCGAATTACATTTTGGTTGCTTGTGTTACAATTGAATCATTTTTGACCAAAATTTTCATCGATGTATGTTCGAACTATAATGATATGTTGATGTACCGTACTGATTACGTGATGTACTGGCCAACAGTAGCTTCTCTTCCTATCAGGATACTCTGATTTCTGTTTGTCAAATTGTTTTTACTGTTTCAGTCACTTCTTACTAATATTTATTTGCACGACGTGTTTTGGCGACATTCTGACATCATCAGGCGCATTACAGTTACATTAACATTAATCTGAAGTGTGATGGGACTTATTTGAAGGTAGTGCCTCTAATGGTATGCACCGAAATTTAATCCTACAAGGAAAGTGTTGTAACCGCGACCGGAACCGTCTTGGGGTCGCCGAGAACGAAAGCGCAGTGGGACCAAACGGGACCGGCCCGCAAACAAACAAAACGAACCACCGAGCAAGACGTAACGAACAACAACACGCAGATAGCAACGGGGTCACAAGCGAAACCTCACGAATCCACAACGTCCATTCGTACACAGAAACCAAGTAAACACACTGTCTGAAGGAGAGATGTCGATAGACTAACGCGGCAAAGACGAACAAAAATAAATAAATGCAGGAAGATGCAAGCGTTTGAGCGAACATACAGTTGTATGCTGAATGTTCCCTCAAACGCCACCATGTTCCTGCATTTATTTATTTCTGTTCATCTTTCTGATATTGCTTAAGTTCCTTATGTATTCTGTAGTTACATTGATAATTGTTTCTTCATTTAATTGGTTATTGTATCACCCTCCATGTTTTATACCTCCTCATGAAGCCTTGTCAAGTACTAATTTTATTTTAGTTTAGTTTTGTTTATAAATAGAAACTGTTGGGTAGGCATGCTATTCCTATTTCGTGTTAAAGATTTTCTTGTCTACTGCTGTTTTATTTATTTACTGTACATTTTTTTTTACTTTTTCATTGCATTACCACCACACTGTCAAAGATGTTGCTTACTGTATGTTTCTGCTTCAGTCTATACGTGTTACTTCTCTTCCAATGTTGTTTGCAAACATTCTAACTTATTTCTGGTGACAATACTTCGTAAATGTCTGAAGATGGCCTAGTAAGCCGAAAACCGGTTAACACAATAAAAGTAATATTGTAGAACAAAAGCAAACTGGTGCTTTTCTTTTATTATCTTTTCGATATCTTAAGGTTTTTCGCGTGTCCATTTCGTTTTAGCTGCCCCGCAGTGCCTATTTGTTTTATTTCTATGATAACTAGCCCCAACGAATTTACGACGTATTGCCCATACATCGCCATTTCATATTCAGTTGCCGATAAGCATCAGTTTTAAGTTATAGAGATATTTGAAACATCAGTCTAGTAAAGTTACGACTTCCACGTGATACAGCACTTCGTCTGATATACAGAAAGGCTTCTTTGCTACTAAAAGGCTTTTCTTAGAAGAAAAGATTTACAAGCAGAAGAAGTGATCACATTTCCTCTCAGAGTCCCTATAATACTAACAGTCCACCCGCCAGTGACTGGAGAGAGAACTGTACTGTTAGGTGCTACCATCTGCTGGAAGGAATGTGCGTTGGTACCTGTGGCTAATTCTTTATCAGGTTGTCCCATGTAAATATTCTCTCACGTCTTCCCTATAAACAATAGAATAGAATTTTGTTTATATAATCATAGTTACGTCATGAGACATGTAAAATAGTGTGATTATTGGTCAGGATCCCTATAGTTTCCCCTCAGGAGAATGCTAGGAACCTTAGTGAATCAATGAGTGACTGAGTGAGCTTTGTTTCCAAAATTCCTGAAAAATTTATGGTTTCGACTGGATAGGGATAGTTTGAAACCCAAGCGACAAAAGCAGCCAGTTGGGGCGCCAAGCTGGAAGGGGAGCCAGAGGTGCCACGGCTGTAAGATTTATATACAGGACGTATCACAATTTGTAGCTGTCGCTTAGGTAGCAAAGCTGAGAGGGGCGCCAGGCGTGTTCAAGTGCAGGATCTATGGCGTGCCTACCGCAGTTGATAGCGAAGACCGATAAGGTTTGACGTGTAAGAGGAAAAATGGAGCACGAAATTATAAGTCGCTTGTTTGGAGAAATGTTATCGAACTAGCTTTGTTACCAACTGAGCTATACAGCCACCGCATACAAGTGGTCTTCAAAGCTTCACTTCTGACATTAACTCTGACGGACTTTTAAAACTTCACTGAAGCTCTCCTGCGTATATTGTGGGAGAAGGTTCCAGGTTTGAATCACAGTCAAGCACACAGTTTTAATCTGGTAGGAAGTTTCAAGGGTGTTAGGATACTTCATGTAACAATGACGTGAATGAAGCTCCCCCGTATATAGCCCAAATGTCTCTCTGAAAGCCGTTCAAGCTAACTTCTCGTTTCCTTTGATCTCTTGGTTGTCGAAGCCACTTCACTAAGCCTCTGTACACTGAAGTGTCGTAGGTCATGCGATGGCCATGTTTACATACACAGATGCCAGTAGAATCGCATACACATGGTATAAAAGGGCACTGATACGTCCTGCTAAATCCACAGGACAGGCCAGGGGTTTAAATTGTGGAAAGTTACACTTGAACATACAACTTTATTTATTTCACCAAACATTACAAGAGCCAAGAAACTTTAAAAAAGAACACAGCATTAATTTTTGGAACTTAATAACCGGCTGAATACGCCATACAATCTCATGCCCTAAGGGCAAGACCACTTTAATTTAAAATCGGCTGAAAGCCAATAACTTAAGACTCAAACCAAAATCAGAATTTTTAAAAGGCAAAAGGCCTTATCTTAAAACAATTCTAAAATTAGGCTGAAAGCCCAAACAAACTGACTCCTTAAGAGCAAAACTATTTTAATTCAAAAATCGGCTGAAGACCCATCACTTAAGACTCAAACCAAAATAAATTTTTAGAAGACCGAAGATCTTATCTTAAAACAGTTCTTTAACTAGGTCGAAGGAACAAACAGTCTGACACCTTAAGGGCAAACAACTTTAATTTGAAAAACATTGGTTGAAGGCCAATCACTTAAGACTCAAACCAAAATAAATTTTTAAAAGGCCGATAGCCTTACCTTAAAACAGCTGTTTAATTAAGCTGAAGGCCTAAAAACCTGCTAGGATCCATACAAATACAAACAACAAGAACAAATAAGAAAAGGCAGTACACCCAACGGCGCTCAGAAGATACCGAGGGTCGGCCTGGAATTCAAACTCTAACACTCGCTTAGGTGAGACAGGCAGTCGGCCCCATCTCAATCCGATGACAGGCCAACCGACAGACAGTCAGTGGACCCACCGACAAGATAACTTCCTCTCTACCCAGCCAGCACACAACAGGGAGTTCATTGGAACAACTTAGAAGGTATTGACGCCCACAACAAGTTAGACATTGAGCTGTCAAACTACACACCGTTCTGGACAGCGACAACACGATGAGGAAAGCACATTGCATGAATTTACGTCAATGGCCAGAGCAGGTAGCCAGATCTTTAACGGCGACGAGGCAAAGGCAGAAGATTCCGCTGGTGCACTTTAATTCAAAATATCCAAGTATAGTTAAACTCCATTGGAGGGTGGCTAAAATTTGCCAACTTGAAAACACACGTTGTTGCTCGTGGGAATGTCCCAACAGCCGACAACGAAATCCAAAAGACACAATGTGAACAGTCGTGACCTGCTGGTAGATTAAGTCAAAATTCAACTTTGGTGTCCAGGATCGGTGAGCCACGGACCTCGTGGCAATGGGAACACCATCACACACTCCGACCACTTGTGGGCGCCACCAGCGGCCTCGGCCAAACTACAGGCCGCCGAGATTTCCTCTCTGCTCCACGTCATCAGACAAACTGACAGCCCCGGAAACGGTGAAAGGACCAAATAAACATCTGCCGATGAGACAACCAACCGAACGATCAACCAACGGTCGTCCCGCTTCAGTCTTCCTCCGTCGGACAATTCACATATGTCGCCAGCGGTCGGTGAGCACTGGCTGTCCATGCCTCACCGGCGCTCCGTCCCGGACTTCACTGCTGCTGCGTCCCGACCGCACTGCTGGTCCGACTCCAACTAACTGCCAGCCACACGACGACCCGGAAATACTATCGGTTGCTCCAGAGATGGTACGACAGTGCACTTACCGATACGCGCTGCTGCTGCCGCTCATGGTCAAGTAAGGCAGGAACTTAGTGACGCCAGTAAATGGAATAAGAAAATGAGGCAGCAGCACCGTAATAGAAGATGACAAACAATAAATGGGATCAACACGAACCGTGCACTGCTCAGGCACTGCACTTTCGAGACTGCCATTATTACTCAGGTGGCCCATGTGAAAAGGTTTCCGATACGATTATGGCGGCATGACTGGAATTAACAGACTTTTAACGGGGGTGGTAGTTGAAAATAGACACATGGGACATTCCATTTCGAAAATCGTTAGTGAATTCAATATCCCGAGTTCCACTATGTCAAGAGTGTGCCGTGTATATCAAATTTCAGGCATTACGTCTCACCACATACAACGCAGTGGCGGAGGCCTTCAATTAATAACGGAGAACAGCCGCGTTTGCGTAGAATTTTCAGTGCTAACAGACAGCAGAACTAAGTAAAAGCCCCGCAAAAATCTGTGTGAGAGGTACGACGAACGTGTCTGTTAGGACAATACGGCAAGATATGGCGTTATTGGACTATGGTAGCAGACGACAGACGCGAATGACTCTGCTAACAGTACGACATCGCTTGCAGAGCCTCCCTTTGCCTGGTGATGATACCAGGTGCACCCTAGATGATTGGAAAATCGTGGCCTGGACAGGTGATCCCCTGTTTCTGCTAGCAAAGTTCGAATGTGACGCAGACCCCACGAAACCATGGTCCGAAGTTGTCAACAAGACACTGCGCAAGCTGGTGGTGGGTCTGTGAACGTCTGAGCAGTGTTTACATGGAATGGATTGGGTCGTCAGGTCCAGCTGAACCGATCTTGATTGGAAATGGTTATGTTCGTCTACTTGGAGACAGTTTCCTGCCATTCATGGTCTTAATTTTCATGGATGACAAAATTCCATGTTATTGGGCATCAGCCCAGATCGCACGACAATTATCCTATCGAACATTTGTAGGAGATAATCGATGGTCAATTTGCGTATAAAATAGATCATCGACAATACTTTCGCCATTATGTATGGCTGTAGAGGCATCACGGCTCAGTTTTCTTCAGGGGATCTCCAACGACTTGTTGATCCCATGCCACATCGAATTGCTACAATACGCCAGGCAAAAGAGGATCCGACATCATATTTGGACGAACCCCATAACATTTGTCCATTCGCTCATAGGAGCATATCAATTTCTGAAACAGGTAAAATTCAGTGATTAAACTTATGAAGAAAACTAAACATGTTGGAGCATGAAACTAGATCCTTTTCTACGTAAGATCTGTGGAAGATAAATATATTTGTATCACAGTAGAGTGCAGCAATAACCATTTCTTCCAGTACTTGAAGATATTACCCCATTCGCCGGCTGGAGTGGCGGAGCGGTTCTAGGCGCTACAGTCTGGAGCGGCGCGACCGCTACGATCGCAGTTTCAAATCCTGCCTCGGGCATGGATGTGTGTGATGTCCTTAGGTTAGTTAGGTTTAAGTAGTTCTAAGTTCTAGGGGATTGATGACCTCAGCTGTTAATTCCCATAGTGCTCAGAGCCATTTGAACCATTTTTTTATTACTCCGTCGTCGAATACTGGCATCATACTGTGTGTACAACGGTATATAACCATGGCTATTTTAAGCACTTCCTCCACAAATAGGTTTTGATAGTATGGTTGCGACTGATAGTCAAGTCGTTGATTCACGAAACGAATTACAGCGAGTCTTTATAATTACGTTTCAAGTTTTACTCGCTTTGAGTTTTACTTATGAAATGTGGATTCTGATTGTTTATAATTCAGTTGGATCTATATTACGTGCTTGTTTCATGTGATGAGCTTCCATTATACTTTCATAGTGGTTCTCATTCAAAAAATCATAGCCTGAATGTCCTGCTAATGAATCTTCTATTTCCAGTTAAAAACTCAATTGACGAGTATTGTAATAAGAAGCATTCAACAATCCTTCATCTGACAATAACATCTTTTGGGATAACATCAGTTTCTAATCTTCATCACTACAAGTCTTCTCGACACCGTAGCTACTCACTGCTTCAAACGAAGATCCACTGGTGTTTGGTTTTTAAAACGCTTTTCAGTGCTGCGCAACGCTTCTTTTCTTCCTGAATTTATAACGGGCAGTGTATTTTGAAAGCGCTCTGGCTTATAAGCCGCAGAAAGCAGAGAGGGACGCAACAGGTTGGCTGAGCAAACAGTGCTGAAGCTGCTAGGAAGGGGAAGGAATGTAATGCACGTAGCCGGAATGCAGCCCACGGAACGACGGTGGCCAAACCCAGCTCAAGAATCTAGCCGCTCAGCGCCGTCCACCCTCCCACGAACACCGCGTCATCGCTGCTGCAATGTCCCTGCCTGCCAAAATGGTCAGTCCAAATATTAGACAGAGTAACGTTAGCCAACCGTTTTAGGGAAGAAGGTGTTTATAGTTGATTAAAGTTTGTTGGAGCTACATTTTTATACATAAATGTTCTTGACTTTTTCGTTACTGTATGTTTAAGTTATTAAAAAAAACAATAGTACTCATTATCCTTTATGTTATCTTTTGCTTACCTAAACTGCATAAAGACTGTATTTCAGTACGCCCAGTCGTGTCATTTAACACTGAAGAGTCAAAGAGACTGGTACACATGCCTAATATCGTGTAGGGCCCCGCGAGCACGCAGAAGTGCCGCAACACGACGTGGCATGGAGTCGACTAATGTCTTTAGTGTTTCTGGAGAGAACTGACACCATGAATCCAGTAAGGCCGTCTATAAATCCGTAGGGGTACGTGTGGGTGGAGACCTCTTCTGAACAGTACGTTGCAAGGCATCCCAGATATGCTCAATAATGTTCATTTGTGGGAAGTCTGGCGGCCAGTGGAAGTGTTAGAGCAATTCTGTAGGAATTATGGACGTCTGGGGTATCGCATTGTCCTCCTGGAATAGACCAAGTCCGACGGAATGCACAATGGATATGAATGACTGCAGGTTATCAGACATGGTGTTTACATACGTGTCGCCTGTCAGAGTCGTATCTAGACATATCACGGGTCACATATCACTCCAACTGCACGCACCCCAAATCATTACAGAGCCTCTACTAGCTTGCACAGTCCCATAGAGACATGCAGGTTGGATGGATTCATGAGGTTGTCTCCATACCCAGACACGTCCATCTGGTTGACGCAATTTGAAACGGGAATCGTCCGTCCAGGCAACTTGTTTCCAATCATCATCAGTCCAATGTCGGTGTTAACGAGCCCAGATGAGACGTAAAACTTTGTGTCTTGCAGTCATCAAAGGTACACGAGTGGTGTTTCGGCTCCGAAAGCCCCTTATCGATGATGTTTCGATGAATGTTTCGCACGTTTACTTTAATTTTTTTTTTTACAAGTGGCAAGGGTCTTATCGACCATACGCCTGCTCTATGAGCCTCTTACACTTCTTCCTGTCCAGTACGCTGTTTGTCCAGTTGCTGTTGCTGCTCATCCTAGTTGTGTCCTCCCCAATGTTCTCCCTCCATCTGATTCTGGGTCTCCCTCTCGTTCCATTTACCGTTCTGCTGAATGCCATTATAGTTAGTCTATTCTCTGTCATCCTTGCTATATGGCCTGCCCAATTCAACCTTCTCCTCTTGAGCACTTCGACGATGTTACGGTGTTTGTACAGCCCTCCTAATTCTTCATTTCTTCTTATTCTCCATTCCATGTTATTTTCGTCGTATACAGGTCCAAAAATATTCCTTAGTACTTTCCTTTTGAATATTAACAGTTTTCTTCATCTTTCTTTCTAAATGTTAATGTTTCACATCCATATAACATCAAAGGGATAATGTTCGACTGATATAAGCGGATTTTGGCGTTAGTCCTAAGTGATTTTGATGCAACTAAAAAGTGTCTTTTTTGCTGTTGATAAACGGGCATCTATGTCTATATCTGTTCTGTTGTTATTACTAAAAAGACTTCCTAGATACTTGCAGTGGTCAACAACCTTGAAATTGAATCCATCTACAGTCAGAGGTGCATCTTTTCTGGTTTTCTTACTTATGGGCAGGTATTCTGTCATTTCTTCACTAACATGTAATCCTGTTTTCTCAGCAATTTTGTAGTAATTTTGCATCATTATGTTTAATTTTCTTTTGGAACTACTTATTAGTGCTACATCATCTGCATAGACAAGTCTTGCAATGTTCACATCCTGTAGCTGGATCGCTTGTGGACTGGTTTCAGAAAATTCTCTATCGATCTTCTCTAGGACAAGGTTAAATACACTCCTGGAAATTCAAATAAGAACACCGTGAATTCATTGTCCCAGGAAGGGGAAACTTTATTGACACATTCCTGGGGTCAGATACATCACATGATCACACTGACAGAACCACAGGCACATAGACACAGGCAACAGAGCATGCACAATGTCGGCACTAGTACAGTGTATATCCACCTTTCGCAGCAATGCAGGCTGCTGTTCTCCCATGGAGACGATCGTAGAGATGCTGGATGTAGTCCTGTGGAACGGCTTGCCATGCCATTTCCACCTGGCGCCTCAGTTGGACCAGCGTTCGTGCTGGACGTGCAGACCGCGTGAGACGACGCTTCATCCAGTCCCAAATATGCTCAATGGGGGACAGATCCGGAGATCTTGCTGGCCAGGGTAGTTGACTTACACCTTCTAGAGCACGTTGGGTGGCACGGGATACATGCGGACGTCCATTGTCCTGTTGGAACAGCAAGTTCCCTTGCCAGTCTAGGAATGGTAGAACGATGGGTTCGATGACGGTTTGGATGTACCGTGCACTATTCAGTGTCCCCTCGACGATCACCAGTGGTGTACGGCCAGTGTAGGAGATCGCTCCCCACACCATGACGCCGGGTGTTGGCCCTGTGTGCCTCGGTCGTATGCAGTCCTGATTGTGGCGCTCACCTGCACGGCGCCAAACACGCATACGACCATCATTGGCACCAAGGCAGAAGCGACTCTCATCGCTGAAGACGACACGTCTCCATTCGTCCCTCCATTCACGCCTGTCGCGACACCACTGGAGGCGGGCTGCACGATGTTGGGGCGTGAGCGGAAGACGGCCTAACGGTGTGCGGGATCGTAGCCCAGCTTCATGGAGACGGTTGCGAATGGTCCTCGCCGATACCCCAGGAGCAACAGTGTCCCTAATTTGCTGGGAAGTGGCGGTGCGGTCCCCTGCGGCACTGCGTAGGATCCTACGGTCTTGGCGTGCATCCGTGCGTCGCTGCGGTCCGGTCCCAGGTCGACGGGCACGTGCATCTTCCGCCGACCACTGGCGACAACATCAATGTACTGTGGAGACCTCACGCCCCACGTGTTGAGCAATTCGGCGGTACGTCCACCCGGCCTCCCGCATGCCCACTATACGCCCTCGCTCAAAGTCCGTCAACTGCACATACGGTTCACGTCCACGCTGTCGCGGCATGCTACCAGTGTTAAAGACTGCGATGGAGCTCCGTATGCCACGGCCAACTGGCTGACACTGACGGCGGCGGTGCACAAATGCTGCACAGCTAGCGCCATTCAACGGCCAACACCGCGGTTCCTGGTGTGTCCGCTGTGCCGTGCGTGTGATCATTGCTTGTACAGCCCTCTCGCAGTGTCCGGAGCAAGTATGGTGGGTCTGACACACCGGTGTCAATGTGTTCTTTTTTCCATTTCCAGGAGTGTAAAATAGATGAAATGGCATCCCCTTGTATCAGTCCAACGTACACTTTGAAATCTTCACTTTCTTCTACCGGTGTCTTTATGCTACATAAAGTTTCATCTATACACATTTTAACTAATCTATTTATTTTGATGGTATTTTAAATTCCTTCATTATATTTAGGAGTGTCTGTCGGTGTATGCTATCATAGGCCTTTTTAAGATATACGAATAATATGTGGACATCTACATTGAATTCCCACGCCTTCTGAGTTACTTGTCCTAGGGTGAATAAGTAATCTAGTGTGGATCTGTTTCTGCGGAAACCGCATTGGTAGTCCCCAGTCAGTTCTTCCGTTATTGGTATCAGCCTGTTTAATAGGCAGGTCGATAAGATTTTGTAGGTGACATGCAGTAAGGCAATTCCTCTACGCTGACACTTGCTAATGGGTCAGGATTGAAATCTGCTGCAATCTGTGGAAGGCCTGAACGTCTGTCACGCTGAACGATTCTCTTCGTCGTTGGTCCCTTTCTTGCCGACCGCAGCGCCGTGTTCTGCCAGTTTACATATCTCTGTATTTTAATACTAATGCCTATACCAGTTTCTTTGGTGCTTCAGTGGATTATGCTTCTTGTTATTTCCTGGCGACAGAGATATATTACGTGAAGGAAAGAAAAACAAATTGAAACCTTCATTGGGAATCATAAATTCCATAGTCCTCTTAGACAAAATTAGATACGTTCCACCCGGTTACTAACTGGTATTATTTGACGTCATTAGCGAATTCAGAAATTTGTTGAGTATATGAACATATTCAAACGTGGCGCCTTCTCTTCATCTCTGGTGCCAGCGGTCTGTCGGCTCTTCGCCTTAGCTTGCTTTGCTGTGGCGTGATAGGCTAAGTGAAATTTAAGACGTGCGGCATCAGACTGGCTGACAGGTCGGTTTCCAGCGCGATTGGTGGGCGGTATGAGCTCATCCGCGAAGGGCAGTACTAAACGGTGGCTAAGGTGGTCGCAGCGACCAGTCAGCTCTGAAACAGCGCGGGGCCGCTGTTGATATGTGTGCGACGCACAGGAGCGACACAGCTGAGTCGGTCTGCTCGACGAGGTCACGTAGCTGGCGTCAGCAGTGTCTGCAGTGGAAGCCATTACTGTCCGTGGGCGATCCAGGCCTGGATATGGCTGTGTCCCGTCCTGTAGTATCACGCAGTATTTCAACCCCAATGCTGCTGTTACCGACAGCGTAGTTTCTAGCGGGTGAACCGTTTTAAGTTCTCTCCTCCGAAATACCAAGTTGTGGGCGGCAGTTTTTCTGTCGGAAAGAGTACCGTATTGTGACTGCACTACTGTACATGGTGGCGCAAGCAATGTCCGAGTTCTACCCCTTTTGTACCGGTATACGTATTTAAATCAGTTTGTAGTATATGTTCATGTGGCCTGTGTTAATGATTGTGTCTTGAAACTGAGTTTGTATGGTTGTACCAGCCACGTACCATTTCAGATGCTTTAATGTGAAGCCAGTGAAAAAGGCCAAGGACCTGTAGTTCTGTTAGTGATTCTTAAACTACATTAAATCTCGGAGGTGTCGTTATAAACACTCTGCCGGCCGCTGGTGGCCGAGCGGTTCTGGCGCTACAGTCTGGAACCGCGCGACCGCAACGGTCGCAGGTTCGAATCCTGCCTCGGGCATGGATGTGTGTGTTGTCCTTAGGTTAGTTAGGTTTAAGTAGCTCTAAGTTCTAGGGGACTTATGACCTCAGCAGTTGAGTCCCATAGTGCTCAGAGCCATTTGAACCATATTTATAAACACTCTAAATTTCAGAACTTTCCGCTGAACGTTAATGGTGCTCGGTGTTACTTAGATTACTTAAGCTTCTTAATCTCCCAAGGCTTCTATAAATTGTGTTGTGTTATTGAATACTAATAGGCCGTTTGTTTCCACTGTGCTTATCTAAAGATTAAAGGTAGAATTCGACTAGTCATAAATAATTTTTACCTCTGTATCTGAAAGCTGTATATAGTAAGAGCTGTTTTTGTATTTAACGAAACAATTGATTTCTCTGACAGTTAACTTAGTGTATTCTGTCTTAAATTAGTATTGTGTAGAACGATCACAGCTTCACGAGAGTCACAACGCGTGGCTATACGTTTGTTGGTTTTTCCATACATTGTAGATTGCAACTTGTTTGTTTGTGTTGTGTTTTAGGCTGCTGTAGGTGCTGCCACCGACGGGCGCAGTCAGTGGAGCCTACGTTCTCTCAAGGGTGCCGTAGTGCCACCACACAGTGTTGCTAGTAAAGTACCTATTTTAAAAAAAGTTTTTATTGTAAATCATGCTGTTTTAGGTAAGAGGAAGTAGAGGGTACTGATTCTACTGGGCCCATCAGACTACAAAAGAGACACACTAAAACTGTTGTTTGAAGGCATGCATTTTTTCTGTTTTTCTTTAAAATAAGTTTATTTAATACCTGTAAAATTATATATTGCTTAAAGTCCCATTGACAGGGCATAGGTTGTATCCTACGATAATCAAGTTTTTAATGGAACTGCGATATTTTAATGTGAAGTAGAAGTTCAGTTAATAATTTTACTAGCAGTGCCTAGGAGTAATTTGGTTTTACATTGTGCTATTCATAGATAAACATTCTGTTTTCCTTAAGAACTTATGCTTTTACTTATCGTGTATTGTATATTTCACCGGCTAATCACTAGTGAAACCATTATATAAATTCTATATATTGTCCATTTTAGTTTTTCATTTTATTATTACTCTTTATTTAAATAAAGTTTACTGGTTAAGAACCAGTTACTGTAATCTTGAATAAGTATGCTGACACCACTGTGGGGTATTGTTATATTGTATCCTCAAATGGGTTTGAACCTCTACTCCTGCAGCCTCTGTGAACACCTATCACATGGTAACAGACCTTATGGATGACTCTACAGTAAATCCAGTAGAATTACATGACACAATCATTCATGCCAAATATCTACATCTACATATACACATTACAAACTACTGTGAAGTGGGTGGTACTTCCCACTGTACCAGACAGTAGAGCTATTCGCCATTCCACTCAAGCAGGTAGTGACCATCTTCAGATCTGTATAAAGATATGGGCAAAAGCTCTAATACAACAAGTGGATTGTTTGTATCTTAAAACAAAACAAAAAAACAGGTCATAATGAAAAGTATTACTGACATGTGCTTTAAACATCATGAGGCATACCTGTTTTAAAACAGGTTCTAATACAATAAAGCCATAGTAGCTTCATCAAAAGATAGAGTTAGCCTAGCACCATCACACATCTTTAAGATACCGCGCATACTAGACCACGGTGTCGGCGAAGTCATTCTGTTAACAGTGCTACTGTTCATAGCAAACATCAGTTCTTGTCCTCAACGTGCTCCCATGATGACCGTAATATTGGTAAGCAGCTCTTGCAATAGGGCGACCCATTCCTCCACTACTGTGACTAGTAATGTGCTTCAGTACATCTCCACAAAACATCCCATACATGTGTGATGGGATTTAACTCCAGGGGACAGTCAGGCTAGACCATTCGCCAAATTTCAACTCATTTCAAGCGCTCCTTGATATGGGCTGTTCAATGTAGCCACAGAATGTCATCCATAAAAGTGTAGTTAGGGACAAATGCACCTCTGTGAAGAAGCATATGGTAAAATAGTACAATGTCACAATAATGTTGACTGGTGAATGTAATTTCCTCAAAGATTTGACTGTCAGCCTCCTCGCACTATAAATGATGAGGAACGAAAACTATCACGTTCGACAATATTATGGAGTGAATAATGTGATGGCACCGCATGCTGGATGAGTAAAGCACTGACGAACGTGTTCACTTTCGTGGTCAAGGGTTTATGGTTTGGGGAGGTACAATGTTGCGAAACACTCACTTATCAACATTATTGTGACTCTAAGCTTTTTTCCTGTACTCGGCTTCACAGGGCTGCATTTTTCTATAAACTTTCTTTCATGGATGACTTTGCATGACTGCATCAAACAGCCCATATGAAGGAGTGCTTGGAATGAGGGGACATCTGGCGAATGGAATGGTCTGGCCGTGCCCTTGACTTATCACATCGCACGTGTATGGGATGTTCTGACCAGATGTACTGCAGCACGTCACCAATGGTGGTGGTTGAGGAATGGATAACCACTGGAGCTCCTGACCCGCCCTATGGCCAGCATGAGAGCATGTTGCAGAGCAAGCATTAATGTCCATGGTGATCAAAAACTCTATTAAGAATTGTACCGTATTGGCACTGGTGACACCTATTTTCCCAATGGCGCGACGAGGTCACATGGCAGTAGATTGCACGGTGACGGGTGGAGCGTGAAGTGACAGTCAGGATAGAGGCGGGAGTTACGATGTGATAGCGAACTTGAGCGGACTGTGAGTCCGTACTGCTGGTCTCTGGAATCACATGTCCAAGCTGTCTATCATTTAGGGTGGTTTGGCACAACAGCACCACACTGTGTGTGGTGGTTGTACTCCAAGACGTGCATTAGCCCTGGTTGAATTGATATAGTTTATCCAGTGGGGCACTCTATCTCCCTTCATATTTGAAAGTGGAGGACATACGTAATATCGGAAAAGTAAAACATTTCTGAAGTTGTGTAACTTCCATGAGATACAACTGGTGTGGATATGTTGTGACAGTGAGAGAAACTTGGCTTCCAGTCGCCACGCAGAGAATAAGGGCAGATTTGTTTTGCTTTTTAAAACTGAGTGTACACTTTTAGTATACACTTATTAAATAATGTCTAATTCATGAAGTACTCAAGGTGACGATGTACTTGACAGCTCCAGAATTAATTTTTTCGTGATTTTTTTAAAAAAAAAATTTGCGTTATTATGTCTGTAAGAGGCATAAATTACACAACACGGTTGTTTCGACAAAAGTCATTCCCGCCATTAGTGAGATATTTGATGTTGCCATATGGCAACGCTAGGCGCTTTCACTACCTAAATTTATATCGATTACAACTTCAACTAAAATAAGTTGGTTATTGAAATTTCTTATTACATATACAAGTTTTGTGCAAATTTATTCTTCAGTCTTCATCATACTACTGATACTTTATAACACAGTACAACTCATAATCAGAAGTCAAGCTTTGAACTCAGCATTATTTTACATGAAATGGAATAAAACAGTCAATACACAATCACACATTACACTTTGAACACATTCTTCTCACAATAGATTTACAGTCCTTGTGTGCACACCTTTTCTTCTTCTTTCCTTCTGTGTGCTGGACGAGGTGGTCAGTCTTATCAAACCTAATTAAATCTGATATGCGGCTGTCGGAACATGCCCTTGATGCAGATGGTCTCCTGGCTCCTTTTGGTAAAGCTTGGTGTCTTTGCAAGAAACCTCTTCTAAAACAAGAAAGAAAAAATTCATCCTTTTACTGAGTACAAGCGCCTAGCGTTGCCATATGGCAACAACGACGTTCAAACGGCCTAAATGAACGTAATTTATTTCACAACAAGCAGTAACCTTCCAAGAATATATATTTGTGTATTTAAAGCACAACCATACTAAAAAAGCACATTATATATTGTAAGTTACTGTGTAAAGCCCCCTCATGAACCATGGACCTTGCCGTTGGTGGGGAGGCTTGCGTGCCTCAGCGATACAAATAGCCGTACCGTAGGTACAACCACAACGAAGGGGTATCTGTTGAGAGGGCAGACAAACTTGTGGTTCCTGAAGAGGGGCAGCAGCCTTTTCAGTAGTTGCAAGGGCAACAGTCTGGATGATTGACTGATCTGGCCTTGTAACAATAACCAAAACGGCCTTGCTGTGCTGGTACTGCGAACGGCTGAAAGCAAGGGGAAACTATGGCCTTAATTTTTCCCGAGGGCATGCAGCTTTACTGTATGATTAAATGATAATGGCGTCCTCTTGGGTAAAATATTCAGGAGGTAAAATAGTCCCCCATTCGGATCTCCGTGCGGGGACTACACAAGAGGATGTCGTTATCAGGAGAAAGAAAACTGGCGTTCTACGGATCGGAGCGTGGAATGTCAGATCCCTTAATCGGGCAGGTAGGTTAGAAAATTTAAAAAGGGAAATGGATAGGTTAAAGTTAGATATAGTGGGAATTAGTGTTCAGTGGCAGGAGGAACAAGACTTCTGGTCAGGTGACTACAGGGTTATAAACACAAAATCAAATAGGGGTAATGCAGGAGTAGGTTTAATAATGAATAGGAAAATAGGAATGCGGGTAAGCTACTACAAACAGCACAGTGAACGCATTATTGTGGCCAAGATAGATACGAAGCCCACACCTACTACAGTAGTACAAGTTTATATGCCAACTAGCTCTGCAGATGACGAAGAAATTGAAGAAATGTATGATGAAATAAAAGAAATTATTCAGATAGTGAAGGGAGATGAAAATTTAATAGTCATGGGTGACTGGAATTCGAGTGTAGGAAAAGGGAGAGAAGGATACGTAGTAGGTGGATATGGATTGGGGCTAAGAAATGAAAGAGGAAGCCGCCTGGTAGAATTTTGCACAGAGCACAACTTAATCATAGCTAACACCTGGTTCAAGAATCATGAAAGAAGGTTGTGTACATGGAAGAATCCTGGAGATACTAAAAGGTATCAGATAGATTATATAATGGTAAGACAGAGATTTAGGAACCAGGTTTTAAATTGTAAGACATTTCCAGGGGCAGATGTGGACTCTGACCACAATCTATTGGTTATGACCTGTAGATTAAAACTGAAGAAACTGCAAAAAGGTGGGAATTTAAGGAGATGGGACCTGGATAAACTGAAAGAACCAGAGGTTGTAGAGAGTTTCATGGAGAGCATAAGGGAACAATTGACAGGAATGGGGGAAAGAAATACAGTAGAAGAAGAATGTGTAGCTTTGAGGGATGAAGTAGTGAAGGCAGCAGAGGATCAAGTAGGTAAAAAGACGAGGGCTAGTAGAAGTCTTTGGATAACACAAGAAATACTGAATTTAATTGAGGAAAGGAGAAAATATAAAAATGCAATAAATGAAGCAGGCAAAAAGGAATACAAAAGTCTCAAAAATGAGATCGACAGGAAGTGCAAAATGGCTAAGCAGGGATGGCTAGAGGACAAATGTAAGGATGTAGAGGCTTATCTCACTAGGGGTAAGATAGATACTGCCTACAGGAAAATTAAAGAGACCTTTGGAGATAAGAGAACCACTTGTATGAACATCAAGAGCTGAGATGGAAACCCAGTTCTAAGCAAAGAAGGGAAAGCAGAAAGGTGGAGGGAGTATATAGAGGATCTATACAAGGGCGATGTACTTGAGGACAATATTATGGAAATGGAAGAGGATGTAGATGAAGAAGAAATGGGAGATACGATACTGCGTGAAGAGTTTGACAGAGCACTGAAAGACCTGAGTCGAAACAAGGCCCCCGGAGTAGACAACATTCCATTGGAACTACTGACGGCCTTGGGAGAGCCAGTCCTGACAAAACTCTACCATCTTGTGAGCAAGATGTATGAAACAGGCGAAATACCCTCAGACTTCAAGAAGAATATAATAATTACAATCCCAAAGAAAGCAGGTGTTGACAGATGTGAAAATTTCCGAACAATCAGTTTCATAAGCCACAGCTGCAAAATACTAACACGAATTCTCTACAGACGAGTGGAAAAACTAGTAGAAGCCGACCTCGGGGAAGATCAGTTTGGATTTCGTAGAAATACTGGAACACGTGAGGCACTACTGACCTTACGACTTATCTTAGAAGGAAGATTAAGGAAAGGCAAACCTACGTTTCTGGCATTTGTAGACTTAGAGAAAGCTTTTGACAATGTTGACTGGAATACTCTATTTCAAATTCTAAAGGTGGCAGGGGTAAAAGCCAGGGAGCGAAAGGCTATTTACGATTTGTACAGAAACCAGATAGCAGTTATAAGAGTCGAGGGGCATGAAGGGGAAGCAGTGGTTGGGAAGGGAGTAAGACAGGGTTGTATGCTCTCCCCGATGTTATTCAATCTGTATATTGAGCAAGCGGTAAACGAAACAAAAGAAAAATTCGGAGTAGGTATTAAAATCCATGGAGAAGAAGTAAAAACTTTGAGGTTCGCCGATGACATTGTAATTCTGTCAGAGACAGCAAAGGACTTGGAAGGGCAGTTGAACGGAATGGACAGTGTCATGAAAGGGGGATATAAGATGAACATCAACAAAAGCAAAACGAGGTTAATGGAATGTAGTCAAATTAAATCGGGTGATGCTGAGGGGATTAGATTAGGAAATGAGACACTTAAAGTAGTAAAGGAGTTTTGCTGTTTAGGGAGTAGAATAACTGATGATGGTCGAAGTAGAGAGGATATAAAATGTAGACTGGCAATGGCAAGGAAATCGTTTCTGAAGAAGAGAAATTTGTTAACATCGAGTATAGATTTAAGTGTCAGGAAGTCTTTTCTGAAAGTGTTTGTATGGGGTGTAGCCATGTATTGAAGTGAAACATGGACGATAAATAGTTTGGACAAGAAGAGAATAGAAGCTTTCGAAATGTGGTGCTACAGAAGAATTCTGAAGATTAGATGGGTAGATCACATAACTAATGAGGGGGTATTGAATAGGGTTGGGGAGAAGAGAAGTTTGTGGCACAACTTGACGAGAAGAAGGGATTGGTTGGTAGGACATGTTCTGAGGCATCAAGGGATCACCAATTTGGTATTGGAGGGCAGCGTGGAGGGTAAAAATCGTAGAGGGAGGCCAAGAGATGAATACACTAAGCAGATTCAGAAGGATGTAGGTTGCAGTAGGTACTGGGAGATGAAGAACCTTGCACAGGATAGAGTAGCATGGAGAGCTGCATCAAACCAGTCTCAGGACTGAAGACCACAACAAGAACAACAACAACAACTGTGTAAAACATACTTACTCGAACTTATACTCCATTTTTCTTCGTCATTCATCAACGACTTCCAACACTGCTTACGCCGCAGAATTTAAACGTATTGTTAAAACTGTTGCATTATAGTGATCTTTACAGTCTTGCAGAACGGAATCCAGTGCAGCCAACACTCTCGCTTCGTTGATGTCGTGGAATCAACGATTTTAAAAAGGTGTTAGAAACGTTGCCATATGGCAACGCATGGTGCTAATGGGTTAATGTACCAGTATTATTTGCCTGTCACGAATTCTTGAAGGAGGTGCTTTTCAAAGTGTTTATCGTAATGTCCAACTGTTTGGCTAAGACTGATTTACTGAGTGCTTGACATGATACTTTTCCTAACAGTTTATCTAATGCACTGACGTTTTTTTATTAGTTTTCCACTCTGAGGTCTGATACATTTCAAAAGGTTTCGTTAAATCCATTTCTCAAGTTTTGAAATAAATGCTAGTTGAGGAATGAGTAATTTTGAGGCTTGTGCACTGTTGTCTTGTTAATGTCAGCTAATGATAAATGTTCTGCTGAATAGGTGTTTTACGGAAATAACTTATATCTGTACGTTGACTGATCGTTTGGATATGCTACATCAACTGTTATTACGTTACGCATTTTCATATCTCCTCGGATAATCATTCTGATCAATCAGTCTGTTCTTGTCTCATTTTTATATACAAAACGTGGTATTTCATTGCTGTATTCTTAAGAATGTCTCCACTTACTAAATTTTAATAAATGTATTACAAAACTGTATTCCAACTCACGCTCAATCAGTCACTCTGTACTTCTACATCCAGCTTCTTGTTACAAGTTTGGTGTAGAAGGAGCTCGACTGATTGAAAGGGGTGGAGGGCTTGGGTGTTGGGGGGTTGGGATGGGGATACTCGTTATTTTGCATTTTTCAGAATGTCTGGCAGTGTAAGAATCCGGTTTCTCTGAGAGGTTGTGCGGCAATGGTAGGAACGCAGATGTGCTGGATTCGCACCCTGTCAATAATTTAGGGACGCACAATGTGGATACGAATTGAAGGGTCGTGAATACTACGTTTGAAAAGTTCCAAAATCTGTTGCAAGATATTTCCAAGCGGTGTGCTAGTATGTCGCTTGAGTCGCTGGATTCAATTACGAATATCTTTTATGTTTCACTAGATTTTCAGCAGAAGAGTTGGGGCATGGAAATTAGTTAAATTGATGCCTTATGCTTAATTGCTGTAATTGCGAAAGATAGGTTGCACGAGGAAATCTGGCAAGGATACTTGGCAATAGTGTAGACACCGAAAAATTAGTTTCATTCCTCCCTGAGCCTTGAGGGAGATAGTATATTGGCAGCATGAAAACAGCAAGTTTGTAATGAACCATTAGTGGAATACGTTGTGGGACTTAAGAGAAGATGATTGGCACTGGTCCTGTATCACACGGAGGTTCAGGTAATAACACACTTATCTGAAGGGTTGAACCCTGGAAACAGGCAGAGATCAGTATTCTGTCAGATACGTAGCAAATTTTGTCCAGTTAGAGGATTTGATCACACAGATTCAAGCTGGGGAGTACTTTGGCTACTGCAGGGAGAAAAGGGAGGGGAATAGTTTTGTGAGCAAAAAACTGATTGTGGATGGAAATACCAGCCACTAGGGCATGCAGTCAGTAATTAGTGAGAAACCTGATTCCGTGAGAGGGAAACACTCCAAGCTAAAATGCTGGAATTGTAATAGATCGGATCATTTGAGGACGTTGCAGCCAGAGGTATGACAATTATTGTGTCACAGACACTATAAACCATATGTGCTATTAGGGGTACGTCGAATAAACAGCTGCTTTTTGTGTGTACCGCTGTAAATAACGAGCCAGACTGTGCACTTTTGGATTTAGGGAGTAACATCTTGTCAACCTCAAGGCAAATGTAAGTGGGAAGGATTCTCGTCAGAAAAGGAGTTGTTTATGACGGTGGATTAATCAAGTTTAATGGTCAAAGGGGGTTTCCTGGTTAAGGTTGCCTTGGGAGATTTTTTGTGTAAAATTAATTAAGATTGTTAAAATATCCGGCCACATCTTGCATTCTTGACGCTGGCTTCACTAGAAAGGGTGACTTCATCCCAGATTATGCTGGGAGTGGTTTTACTTCAAATTTAAACCGGTAATTCTTGTCAAGTTCTGAGAGCAAGTATTAAATCAAGTATCTCGTCCACCTTACATTAAACAGGTTGCTCCAGCTGTCGGGATTGAGGCATTTGGTGAGAAAGCGTTTCTTCTGTATGAATTACACTCAATGGGTTGTGAATATCCTTGGGGTCCTTCTCAGGAGGCTGCACCCTTAACTCTTAAATACGGATTACAGTCTGCCCTAGTGTTAGCTCCACCAGATTTTAATTAAAAACATATATTTTACAAACTGATGCCTCAGCACGAGGGCTTGGTGGGGTTCTATTACAAGGAAAAGAAGGAGAGCAGAGGGTTACTGCTTATGCCTCAAGTGGGTTACATGAGTTGGAGAGTAAGTACTCCAACTATGAGTTAGAAGCCCTCTCTGTTCTGTTTTGGATGGGAAACTTTAAGTACTACTTGGAATACTGAAATTTATTCTGGAAACAGACAATCAAGCCCTGAGCTGTAAGACAGGGCGAACTGCGAGATCGGCTACCAGGATTCTTAAATTTAGATTTGAGGTCTACAATTTTAACGGCTCTCAAAAAGCGTTGGCTGAATGTTTAAGCAATGTGTATGAACTGAAGGATGATAGTCCAACCAATTATCCTCCAGAGGGTGAACAGGAACAGGTAGCTCAAATTAGTGACATACTGATTCAGATCCCTTGTCTGTTCAGAGATATTAGAGAATTTCAGTATGAGGGTGAACGTCTGAAGCTCATCAAGCAGATGACTGAGGACGGCGAGAGTGTCAAACCTTATTTCATGACACACCAGATGCAGTGTTGCAACGTGCATGGCCTTGGACAAGACCAGAAAATGGACACTGAGGCTTTCAGTAGGTACTCCAACCGTCAGGTACGTGGTCTGAGTAATCCTGCTCAGAATACCAAGGTCTGGTACTTGGCTTCTACATCGATTAGTAAGGCATTTCAGCTCATGTGTATGGATTTCATCTGTCTCCAGCCGAGGTTTAGGGAAGAGAAGAAGTATATTTTAGTTTTCATTGATGTCTGCACCAGATTCATACGGTTGTTACCTACCAGAAGGGTGACTACCTGTGCACTGATCCAGAAATTAAGTAGGATTTTGGGGACCTTCAGCTGCTGGCGTCCATTGTTACTGTCAAGACATTTAGAAGATATTTTTAAGGATGAGGGTTCAACAACACGTAGTTACGAATACATGAAACCCTAATCACTCTTATACTCAGCACCTTAACTTCAATCTCATATCTGCGCTGATCGCTTACCACCTTAAGGATCAAACTAACTGGGGCCATTCTCTGCCATGGTTGACGATGGTGTTTAATAACACGTATCATGAGGCTTACGGATAAATCCTAGCCATCACTTCTTGGTGATCAGGTGGCGACTCCAGTGAGTAACTTGTGAGCAATCGAGGTTGCTTGAAGAGAAGAGACCGCCACGGTTGCTGTGTAGTGGGTACTGGTCAGGAGCAAATGCACGAGGTCCACAAGAGGGAAATTATACGTTACAACCATCACCGATGGCCAAATACTTACCTAGTTGGCGATGCCCTCTACATTACTACTTTCCGGGGTGTTAGTAAGATGGTGGGAGCAATCACAAAAAACTGGTTGCCTCTTTATAGAGGGCCATAGTGTATTAAAAGTTTTGTTACCACAGTAACGCTGCTATTACGAGATCGGCGCCGTTGTAAGTAGGTTACAGCTCACCGCACTCACATTAACCCTGGTGCTAAGAATTAATGAAGGGTGCTTTTCATCCTCGCTGAGGTTTGAAGGAGGGGAGAGAAGATGTACCATGATCGTGCTGGTGCCGCCTATTTTCTGTCTTCCTCCTGTAAGGATGGAGTTTGTGATCTGTGCCACCTGATGACGTAAGGACGTCGTGTGGCCCAAACATATGGTAAATGGCGTGGTGGTGGGTGAAGCGTGAAGTGACTGCCGGAACAGAGGTGGGAGTTACAATTTGACATCGAACTTGGGCAGACTGTGGATTGTTTGGTGTGCTCGTACTTCTGGTCCCTGGAATCACGTGCCCTAACTTCCTGTCAGGTGTTGTGGTCTGGTGGAATAGCTTTGAGAACTGTGTGTGATGGTGGTACTAGTTAACGACAAATGCACTGAGGTGACAAATTAATAGGATAGCGATATGTACATATTCGGAATACAGTAGTATCGTGTACACAAAGTATAAAAAATCAGTGCATTGGTGGAGGTACCATTTGTACTCAGATGATTCATGTGAAAGGGTACCGACCTGATTATGCCTACACCACGGGAATGGTAGTTGGGGCCAGACGCATGTGGCATTCGATTTCGGATATCGTTAGGGGACTCAATATTCCGAGTTCTAGTGAGTCATGTGTGCGCTGAGAACACAAAATTTCAAGCATTATCTCGCACCACGGACAGCGCAGTGGCCGATAATCTTCTGTTAAGTGCTAGTAGAAAAGCAACATTGCGTGAAAAAACGACTGAAAATTATGTGTAACGTACCAAGAATGTATCCTTTAGGACACTGACGCGAAATCTGACGTTAATGGGCTATGGCAGCAAACGACCGATGCGAGTGCCTTTGCTAACAACAAAATATCGATTGCAGCGCCTCTCCTGGCCTCATCACCGTGGCGGTAGGTTCCTAGGCTACTGGATAACTGTGGGTTTGCCAGATGAGTTTCGATTTCAGTTGGTAATACCTGATGGTAGGGTGCTAGTGCGGATTCTGGTTTTCAGTAAGGCACTGTGCAGCGTGATGGTGGACCGATAATAGTGTGGGCTGTGTTTACGTGGAATGGACTGGATCGCACTGAACCTACCAGACCACAGAATGTTATTTCCAGCTATTTGGAGTCATTTGCATCCACTCATCGACTTCGAGTTCCCAAGCAACGATGGAATTTTTATGGATGACAATGCGCCACGCCATGGGGTCACAATTGTTCGCAATTGGTCTGAAAACATTCTGAACAATTCTAGCTAATGGTTTGGCCAACCAGATCGCTTGACATGAATCCCATTGCAAATCTGTGGCCAGTTCGTACACAAAATCCTGCACGGCACTAGTTTCGCATTTATGACGGCTGTAGGGGAAATGTGACTCATTATTTCTTCGGGGTACTTCCAGTGACTCTCTAGGTCGCTACCATGTCAAGTTGCTGCACTACGCCGGGAAAAAGAAGGTACAACACGATGTATGCCATAGCTTTTGTCACCTCGCTGTATGACGGATCATGACCAAAACAAAATTTGAAAATCGTGAAGTCTTATAACCAATACAGAGCAGTAACAGACCGGATACTTCCTGACTAGAAGGAAACAACAACGGTTCAAAAAGGTACAGTTTTAATTAATTTCCTCCAAAGCTCGATGCCTTTCTGCTTATCGGCCGTAACATTATGACCACCTGCATAGTAGATATATGTCCACATTTGGCACGGATTATTATAGGGGTAAAGGGTCTTGGCGTGGAAGCAATGGCGCCTTGAGAAGACGCTGGAGGGAGTTGGGATCACATCTGCACACACACACACACACACACACACACACACACAAACTAGTTACCGAATTCCCGTAAATACAGGGGAGTCGGGCGATGATCTCTGACGCCACGTTCAGTCACATCTCAGATGTCTTCTATCGCGTTCAGATCTGGCGAGCTGAGGGGCCAGCACTTCAATTGGAACTCGCCACTGTGTTCCTCGAACCACTCCAGGCCATTTGTGGCCTTCTGACATGACCCAAGATCTTACTGAAAAATGCCATTGCTGTCGGGAAACATGAACTGCAACCCGAGTATGATACACTTCGGCAGCCGTAGTGCCTCACATGAGCTCCCCTGGATCCATCTCCCGAGAACAGCTGACCGGGCTACCAGTCTCTCTCTGCCCTGCAGTAAAGGTGTCAAGGAACTTTTCTCCTGGAAGGCGACGGAATCACTCCCTCCCACTAGCATAATGAAGAATGTATCGGGATTGATCAGACCATGCAAAGCTCTGCCATTGTGCCAACGAACAGTGCCGGTGGTCAAGTGACCATTTCAGACGTTGTTCCTGATGTAGTGATGCTAAAATTGGCACATGCATGTGTCGTCAGCAGGTGAGACCCATCCTTAGGAGTGTTCTGTCCAATGTGTGTTCAGACACACATGTACTCTGCCTAGCATTACAGTCTGATGCTAATTACGCCACTGTCCTTTTCTAAATGGTTCAAATGGCTCTGAGCACTATGGGACTTAACTTCTGAGGTCATCAGTCCCCTAGAACTTAGAACTACTTAAACCTAAATAGCCTAAGGACATCACACACATCCATGCCCGAGGCAGGAATCGAACCTGCGACCGTAGCGGTCGTGCGGTTCCATACTGTAGCGCCTAGAACCGCTCGGTCCTTTCCTATCAATCCGCCCAGGCTACGACGCCTGGACTTGGTTTCTCCATGGTTTTGCCATGTATTGAAGACACTCACCACAGTACTCCTCGAACACCCGAGATGTTCTGCTGCTTCCAAAATACTCATGCCAAGCCCCCAGGCCATTATAATAATATAGATAGCACGCCTTTCCCATTCTACACACGGACAGTAGACTCACTGGTAGTACATGCACCATGCATGTGTCTGACTAGCAGTGATTCCTGGTTGATCGTTGGTCATAGGTCGGTGGTCACAATGTTCTTGCTGAACAGTGTAGGTATTCAAGAACCCTAGCAACAGGCCTCAGGGAAAATACACTTTACTTCGCGCACTCCGCCTTAGTGGTGCAGCATGTCGAATGACATTGTTGTTTCACCCCTCATTTTTAAAGGATGTCGCAGTCACACTAGAGGTGCGAGAGGCTGGGCGGCTATTTCATGTGATTGTGTCCTGCGTCAGTGTGGCTGTGCGATTGGAAAATATAGAAGACGGTGCGGTCAGTTGCTGCTCAGAGGTGGATGAGCGCGTTCGGGGGCAAAGCCAAGACGAAGAGTCTCGAGAAGCCAATACACTGAGGTACGGTTAGCCAGACGTCACGAATGGTCAGCGTAAGGCACGGCCAAGGTGTGGAAACTTAAATGTGTGGCATTTTTGGTCTCTGCAGCACCAAAGCAGGCGCATTTTTGGAAGTTTCATTTGCTTCTATATTGAAGCGAGTTATTTTGATTTTCGTCTGTGCTCTTCAGTTTAAACTTCTTGCATGTTAGTGGTTATGTGAAGAACAGTCCCCATTAAATAGCCATATAGTGTAATTATCCACCAGTTGCATCGAGAAGCTCATTAAATTTTCTTTGAACAGCTAGTTTGAATTGTAAGACTCTTCGGGTAAGTGGCATCTTCTAACCTGCAGCACCACAGCAGACACATTGTTTCACTTTTTAGTTCTCACGAGCTTCTAAATAGAAGCAACTAATTTTAGGTATGTCCTTCTTAGTGTAAGTTCTTAAACTGCTTTATTAGACCAACTTTTAGTGCATGATTTCGCCGTCTTTAATATGGAAAGTGACTGTAATTGCTGCGTTCAAATGCAAGCTAAGTTGGTAATTTTCTGCTCACTGCTCCAGGCCGTTCTGGCTTTGGTCGGCAGCTTGAGGATGGTGTCAAAAGATATCACTGTGAAGGGCTGGAAGTGGGGATCTAAAGGACGTCGTCCAGCAGGTCTCATTCGCTTCCCGATCAGTCCACTACGCTCATTACCGCCCACATCGAAGTTGACAGCCGTGGTTGAATGGGAGATCATTCCAGTGCTTGGCTGGCAGCGGAAGACCTACTGGGGTAGCAAATCTAAAGTCCTCTATTGTTCGTAAGACAAGTAGGTTTCAGGAGGTATATGGGGCTGATAAAGATATAGAGTCAGATCCAGATGCTGCAGTTTGTACCGTTTCAGAGAAAGCCTCTGAGCGTGCAAGGTCTGGGTTTTCACAGTTGGTGGGGTTACTGGTAGTTGGGACCTCTAAAGTGAGGCACATATTGGAAGTCATCACAGATGTATAACAGGTCGTTCTGGAAGCAATGATGAGCACATGGTGCCGTCAGCTCTACGTGCTGGCTCCTGTCAGCACTAATGATGTTTGTCACTTTGAATCGGAAGGGATTCTCTCTGGTTTTGGACGATTACCTGAACAGATATTGAACAATTTAAAGAAAACTTGAGTTACATTCCAAATAGGTACCCCACTCAGACAATTTTAGTTAAAGGTAACGTCAATCTACAATCTATATGTTGCTGTAAATGTGTTTATAGTCGATAGTAGACATAAAACATCGTCCTAAACCGTACTGAATGCTATATTCGAAAATTAGTTTGAACAACTAGTCCGGAAGCCCACTCGAAGTGTGGGTGGATCATGGCGGATGCAGGGATTGGTGACCACAAGATCGTAGTGGCGAGACAGAGTAACATAATATTCGACTCAACCAAAAATAAACGAGAAATATATCTATTTAAATAATAGATAAAACTCGCTTGGTGCCTTCCTAAAAGACAAACTTCACTCCTCAATTATGTAAGCATGGACGAGATGTGACTTAAATTCAAAGAAAATTTATCGATAGCAAATGATAATTAATAAGAGATGGAACTCTTCCTCTATGGTACACAAACCAGGTCTGAACATTGTTGCACAAGCCCGAAGAAAGCATGCCAAATTTAAAAGAATGCAAAATCTCCAAGACTGGTGATGTTTACTGAAGCTCGTAATTTAACACGGGCGTCAGTATGAGATTCTTTTAACAGGTTCCGCAACAAAACTGTATCTAGAAATAGGGCAGAAAATCCAAAGACATTTTTTTAAATATAAAGTCCACTAGCGTTAAGGCGCAATCAATACCTTCAGTGCACGATAGCAGTGATAATGTTTCAAATGACAGTGCTACTAAAGCGGAGTTACTAAACACGGTTTTCTAACATTTATGCGCCAAAGATGACGAAGTAAATATCACAGATTTCGAATCAAGAACAGGTCCCATCATGAGTAACCCCTAGATTTAGTGAGGCAGCTTGAATCACTCAATAAAGGTAAAGCCTCTGATCCACAGTTGGGTTCCTTTCCGAGTGTGCTGATACAATAGCTCCATGCTTCTCAATCGTGTACAACCACTTGTTCGACGAAAGGCTTGTACCTGAAGACTGCCAAGATACAGAGGCCACACCAGTGTTCGAGAAAGGAAATAGGAATAATCACCTGAATTACAGACCCATATCACTGACATCGATTTGCAGTAGGAGTTTGGAAAATATTCTGTGTTCGAAAGTTATGAATTATCTCGAAGAAATTAGCCGAGCGGTCTAGTGCGCTGCAGTCATGGAGTGTGCGGTTGGTTCAAATGGTTCAAATGGTTCTGAGCACTATGGGACTTAACATCTGTGGTCATCAGTCCCCTAGAACTTAGAACAACTTAAACCTAACTAACCTAAGGACATCACACACGTCCATGCCCGAGGTAGGATTCGAACCTGCGATCGTAGCAGTCGCGCGGTTCCGGACTGAGCGACTAGATCTGTGCGGCTGGTCCTGGCGGAAGTTCGAGTCCTTCCTCGGGCATGGGTGTGTGTCTTTGTCCTTAGGATAATTCAGATTAAGTAGTGTGTAAGCTTAGGGACTGATGACCTTAGCAGTTAAGTCCCATAAGATTTCACACACATTTTCACTTTTTTTTATCTCGAAGAAAACAATGTATACTGCTGAGAAATATTCATCTCGGATTCAGAAAATATCGTGCTTGTAAAATATAAGTAGCTCCGCATTCACGTGTAGTAAGGAGTGCTATCGGCAAGTGGTCTGGCATTTCTCGCATTCCTCAAGGCTTTTGACTTATTTCGTCGTGGACGGCTTTTAAATAAACTGCGTGACTGTGGAGTATAGTCTGTATTGTACGACTGGTTTAGTCATTTCCTGCTAGAACGGTCACAGTTCGTAGTAATTGACAGAAAATCATCGAGTAAAGCAGAAGTGATATCTGATGTTCCCCAAAGAGGCGTTAGAGGCTCTCTGTTGTCCTTAATCTATATAAACAGTTTTAAGAGATAACTTGAGCAGCTGTCTTAGATTGTTTGGAAATTTTGATGTCATTAACCGTCTAATAAAGTCACTGGAAGGTGAAAACCAATTCCCAAGTGCTGTAGACGAGGTATCTGTATAACGCGAATAGTAGCAGTTGAGTCTAAATAATAAAAATTGTTGAGCCATCCACATGAGTATTAAAATGAATTCATTAAATTTCGGTTATACAATAAATCAGACACATCTAAATACTGTAAATTCATCTAAATTGAAACGGTTAAGGACGCAGCATCCAGGATTGATAAACGCTTGAGCCCAGCGTTAGCAGAAAAATTAAACATCTTCTTCTCAATACTATAAATTTACATCAAGCACACACTTATAACCTGACCATATTTATTAAAGTTGAAAAATAGCTCGCCATTTCGCTCGCATCTTTTCATTTCATGTTATGATAAAAATGTCAACTGGAGGTTGAAATGAGTTAACAAGGCTTTGGAATTACAGTGATTGTATGCACTGACATCATCTCTTTTTCAGTAGTCTTTAATTTGACGTGGTGCTGGCTATGTTCATTGCTTTTCTGGGTGAGCGTTAGAATCGTTAAGCATTGAGGGAATGGCACAGGAGTCACATACATGGCAAAAACGCCTCCCATTGTTTCGAGGAAACAAGGATTTCTGTAGAAATGGTACAAGGGAAGCATAAGGTGTAGTATGTCTCGCGTTGTCGGTGTAAAATCGGCTCTGCAAACTTCATGCTGGTGCCTGAGATACCGTTTAGCTTATGTCAATAGGAGGTTCGCACATGGGCCACGTTAAAGAAAGTGCATTCCACAGATAAACCCCTCATAATATTAAAAGAAACGTGGCAAAACAATTCTAGCATACTACAGGTTCAGAAGCTGTCACAGAATTGGCGGGTAAACTTGAGCTTTGTTGTTTAGCTTTCTCTGGAGTCTGTGATACGACGCTAGCTGCTGGGTGAGAAGACTCCGATTGGTCAAATTGTTCTGGCGTTATGTGTATTCAATATGCAGATAGAAGTTTCTAACAAAAGAGAGAAGGAAACTGAACTTTGTTGGAAACGACCTACATGATCTTTGTAATAAAATATGAGAAATCAGAGCTTGTAAGTAAATATTTGGGTGTTAGATTTTCCCTATGCGCTGTTCAAGATTGGAACGGTAGGGAATTAGCTGGAAGGTTGTTTAAAGGAACTTCTGCTAGGTGCTTAATTCTGAATTGCAGAGTAGACATGTAGATGCAGATGCAGACAATTTCAAACAGAGATTTTTATTAACAGAAAATTCTCGGATTTCCAAATGAATGTATTCGTTTAAACGGCTGGGAAACAGAGTGTTTTATATTAGTCCAACTCGTTGAGAAAGGCAAGAGTTCAGAAAAATTTATTTTATATCACATCGACGACATTGTTGGGAAGAATCGACCGGAGTAAATACGAACAGGTTCGCAGAAGAGGGGGTGCTAACGATGTAAGAAATGTGTGGACAAATATTTGATATGACTTCGTTTAAACGATTATAAATGTAAATGCTGACTGACGACGGCTAAACCTTCCAGCAGATAATCCAGCGTAGTCGAAAAAGCGAAATAGAATATTAAAAAGAAAACATATCTTCTCTTTGGCTCAAAAAATACGTGTGATATTTGGCTGGCTGTGCGTGCTCGTACTAGTGAGGGAATGGGATAGTATTGCTGGAACTGCCGTGTTTGTTTGGAACTCCATGTTAGTTTTCAGCGTCCGGCAAACCGCTTCGTTTAATTCCAGATCCTGGCAAACAGACACAAACAGCAGGAAGCTGCCGGGTTTAATTTAATTTCACATTAGCTCTCCACCGACACATAATGCTTCTGAGGTCGGAGGCAAGTTGCAGAACTGTTCCAGTGCTTTGGTCTGCGGGCAAATATTTGACAAGAGATTAGCGCTAGGGCATTAATTAATTTACCACGCCTCAGTAGCTGTGGTGAGCGAACTTCTCGGTTAACACTTATGTTGCGATCTCAGTGAAGGATTAATGGAACGGGACCAGCTGAGATACAATGTTTGATACATCTTGATTACGAGTAAGTATTTTTCATTGTAAACGAATACTAAATGCGATATTATTGCAAAGTAAGCAGAAGTACAATTTTGAGATAAATGAAGTTGGTGAACAGTTCTCAGAGGTACAGCCCAGTCGTAGTATGTATTAGAAGTGGCATTTTATTCGAAGTAACAAATATTCGCCATCATCTGGCAGGATACAAATTTAGAAAAATGTTCTGTAAATGCATAATTTTCTGTTCAGAACACGGACGCACATGTACAATGTATCCATAAATTATTTTTACGAAATAAGTCTATCATAATTTTAAACTATACTAGATACTAAAAAATGACTTTCAACATGTGATACCTCATAAAGTACTTTTACCTTCCAGGTGACAATTTTGACGAAAAATTGAATTCAAGAGTCTAACAATATGTGTACGTCACACGAGAAAGCTCAGTGTGTGGCCTGGTTCATACCGATGACTTCCGATACCCAAGTGCAATGAAACATTCGAACACAGTATGGAAGACAAACACCATCTCTATCAACTATTCTGGCTTGATGTACGTCAGTATGGGAACAGGTAGTGTTCGCCACAAAAAATGGAGCGGGTCGCCCATCTGTTTCAGACGCCAACGTGGACAAGGAATGGCAGGCGTTTCCAGAGAGACCGACAAAATCGGTGCGTACGTCGGCCAGAAAGTTGGAAATGAGACGATCAGCATTGCACAATGTCTTGCATAAGAGGTTACGGCTATATCCCTACAAGGGGAAGCTGCCTCGGGCACTAGAGCCTACGGGCGAACCTCAACGCGAACGGCTTGCAATGGATATGCTAGGCAAGATTGACGCAAACAGTGACTTTTTTTAAAAGACTTATTTCTCTGACGAGACAAAACTTCATGCATCCGGCAAATTGAATCGTCATGAAGTTGGTATTTGGTGTTCCCGGCATACTAATGTTTCACACGGAATGGAAAGAGACAGTCCCAAGATCAATGTCTGTTGCGGACTGATGCACAGTTGCATCATTGGACCATTCTTTTTCATCGAGTCTGCCGTCAGGGGGTTGTTTACCTGCACATGTTACAAGAGTCTGCTGTGCCACGGCTGGAACATCTTCAGTCTGATGTCATATTCCGGCAGGATGGGGCACCACCCCACTGGTCCCTAAATGTCCGTCAATTTCTAGATGAAACGTTTCTGGGCAGGTGGATTGGATAAAATGGTCCAGTTGGACGGCCACCACGCTCACCTGATCTCACACCTGTAGAATTCTTCCTGTAGGGTTTTGTAAGGAATCTGGTGTAATGAACCAAAGTTGGAGACCTATAGGTATGAAGACAGGTTGTGCATTTGATCATGTCACCAGGAGATTTTCAATCACGAGTGGAGAGAAATTGAATTCCGACTAGACATTATCCGTGCCACTAAGAGTGAACAAATTCATGTGTATGAATGAGGAAATAAAATTTTCTGAGTTATGTTATCACACGCTGAAAACCATTTGTTAGTAACTATTATAGTTTTAAAGGTATTAAAGTCTTGGACAACCTGTACTATCGTAGATTACAAAGGTAAAAACATCGTCGGGAATAGTGCCATGATTTCACTTCAGTACTTTAGCGGAACTGGGGCACTATAAGTAAATATTTCGATATCAGACGGAACACAAGCTGTTGCTACCAGATGACTACAGCAATCGCTGATATGAATTACAACACGCCATTGTAAATAAGACAGGCACGACTCGCCAAATACACTCCTGGAAATGGAAAAAAGAACACATTGACACCGGTGTGTCAGACCCACCATACTTGCTCCGGACACTGCGAGAGGGCTGTACAAGCAATGATCACACGCACGGCACAGCGGACACACCAGGAACCGCGGTGTTGGCCGTCGAATGGCGCTAGCTGCGCAGCATTTGTGCACCGCCGCCGTCAGTGTCAGCCAGTTTGCCGTGGCATACGGAGCTCCATCGCAGTCTTTAACACTGGTAGCATGCCGCGACAGCGTGGACGTGAACCGTATGTGCAGTTGACGGACTTTGAGCGAGGGCGTATAGTGGGCATGCGGGAGGCCGGGTGGACGTACCGCCGAATTGCTCAACACGTGGGGCGTGAGGTCTCCACAGTACATCGATGTTGTCGCCAGTGGTCGGCGGAAGGTGCACGTGCCCGTCGACCTGGGACCGGACCGCAGCGACGCACGGATGCACGCCAAGACCGTAGGATCCTACGCAGTGCCGTAGGGGACCGCACCGCCACTTCCCAGCAAATTAGGGACACTGTTGCTCCTGGGGTATCAGCGAGGACCATTCGCAACCGTCTCCATGAAGATGGGCTACGGTCCCGCACACCGTTAGGCCGTCTTCCGCTCACGCCCCAACATCGTGCAGCCCGCCTCCAGTGGTGTCGCGACAGGCGTGAATGGAGGGACGAATGGAGACGTGTCGTCTTCAGCGATGAGAGTCGCTTCTGCCTTGGTGCCAATGATGGGCGTATGCGTGTTTGGCGCCGTGCAGGTGAGCGCCACAATCAGGACTGCATACGACCGAGACACACAGGGCCAACACCCGGCATCATTGTGTGGGGAGCGATCTCCTACACTGGCCGTACACCACTGGTGATCGTCGAGGGGACACTGAATAGTGCACGGTACATCCAAACCGTCATCGAACCCATCGTTCTACCATTCCTAGACCGGCAAGGGAACTTGCTGTTCCAACAGGACAATGCACGTCCGCATGTATCCCGTGCCACCCAACGTGCTCTAGAAGGTGTAAGTCAACTACCCTGGCCAGCAAGATCTCCGGATCTGTCCCCCATTGAGCATGTTTGGGACTGGATGAAGCGTCGTCTCACGCGGTCTGCACGTCCAGCACGAACGCTGGTCCAACTGAGGCGCCAGGTGGAAATGGCATGGCAAGCCGTTCCACAGGACTACATCCAGCATCTCTACGATCGTCTCCATGGGAGAATAGCAGCCTGCATTGCTGCGAAAGGTGGATATACACTGTACTAGTGCCGACATTGTGCATGCTCTGTTGCCTGTGTCTATGTGCCTGTGGTTCTGTCAGTGTGATCATGTGATGTATCTGACCCCAGGAATGTGTCAATAAAGTTTCCCCTTCCTGGGACAATGAATTCACGGTGTTCTTATTTCAATTTCCAGGAGTGTATCTTTTGTCATATTTCTTCTGGTTCTCTCTTCTTCAACAGTTTAGAATGTGAGTAACCTTACTATTACACATGGGAAATTAGGTAATAAAAATCGTAATTCCTACTTTTGTCCATGTTTTATTAATAGAGCACTGTTGTTACGTTTTGTCACTAATGATATGAAAATGTTACTCTATTTCAGTGTGACTGAAGTTCGAGGGCGTTTGATGATGTGTTGGTTTGCACACTGCACACTGCAACGTGCAAATTTGCACACTACAGAAAAGTAGAACCTTAGAAATCCAAATTTGTTACACAAGTCCGATTCATGTTGTTCACTGCAGTGCAAACTATTTGCTGTATTTATTTAATACAAACTCGGTTCGCCGTCACCTAACGATTCAGAGTGTGACAGTTAGCAAATCAGATAATCCAGTCAAATATATATCAAGGTATTATAGTAGAGTCGAACAAAATGAAAGAGCAAGCAAAGGTGTGGCATTACCGCTGCACAAAGAATTGCACATACATAACGAAAGAATACTCACAGTCGTAATGAAACTGAGAAGAGGCCGCACCACCATTATAAGCGTATATTCACTAGAAAAAGGGAAATAGCCTGTTACTGATTAGATTATTACGATGGGTGATTACAGTGATGGAATAGGAAATATCCCAATAGCGAATACTATACAGCTTATTATGCAAGCGGTATTTAATTAAAATGGAAAAACGAAGAGATTTTTCACCTTACAATAATCTAAAAATAACGAACTTATCTCTAAGAAAAGCGATATACATAAGCATTCTTGGCCAGTAGCGGTCTCACATCAATAACTAACTACATTTTTTAATACATAATAATCTATCGTGGCAAGCAAGGGGTACAGGAGTTTATAGAGGGTGAGATGTAATATCAGATCATTTCCTATTAATCTCCGGAACAGATCTTTTTGCGAAATGTAAGAAAATGAAACAAACAAGTAATCAATATGATCAAAGCGTTTATAAAGCATACTTGCTTGTAGACGACAGCATACAAAATCTTTACCAAAGCAGATTAAATAAACAGCTAGCAAACTTAAAATCTAGAGATAATATAGAATAAATATAGCAAAATCTAGATATGTGATATATATAGAGTAGTTGGAGAAGCTTTTTGTACCATTTTAGTAACGGCTTTATAAAATATTTCCATTCAAATACTGCAGCCGCTTCGTAAAGCCTTGGCTCCACTTCACGGAGTATATACTATACTACGTATTATTTATCCAAAAGAACACGTATAAGAAGATCCACATTTATGAATCTCGTTGTATTTAGTGTACATTTTTTATTTCTATTACTTGGCAATCAGGCTGTGGGGCGTAGATGGTATTCATCGTTTGCCGCATTCGGCGATGTACTCGCCACGATAGTGAGGTACAGATTAGATAAGCGTTCCTCAATCTCTATACCTCAACGATCTCCTTTTTTGGAACATAAGGAGACTCCTAAGCCGTCCGTACTGGAAGTTGTGTAAGCAACGCGGTCCTTCATTGTTGATGACGCAATAATAGTGGCACTTCGAGGAGTTTATATTCCCTGTCAGTGATTATAAGAAAGTTTTCCCTTACACACAGAAGAAATCTAGTGTTTTAAATTCTGATTTACCTTCTCAGTTTCCAGATAAGAGAGGGAAGGGAGCTATAGAGATCTGCTGTAAAAATTTACGCTGACTGTACTGATTGTAGTGGAGATGCAGATGCAAACAGTTGTACACGTTTTGGCACGTTTGTTGAAATATTGGCGAAAAGTGGCCTAGAATTAGTGGTCGTTCCGTGATCATTAGTATTTATTTGTAGTAAACAGACGCATGGATAAGCCAGGGTATGTGATCAGTGTGTTACATGACAAAGGAAAACCGCGCTGAAGTTAAAGTTAGAAGTTAGTAGTTAAAAATGAGTTTATTTGAAATACCTGAATAGAAAAGTGATGCAACAAGCGTAGCTCTGCATCATAATTATTTTAATGTGGAAGTTATTAAATAGAACGAACCAAAGAAGTTTATGTAGCTTTCTAGTGTTGCAGAAATGGGCATGTAGCTGAAACTGCGGTGTGCTTCTAGGAATGTGGTTTTGAAATTTAAAAGTATCTAAAAAGAACAATTACAGCTACTTCACAAGAAGAAGAATAGAGACAAACAAAAAAATAGTAGAAAATACAATAATTCCTATATAATTCTCAGATTTACAGTATGTGAAAACTAGCCGCAGTGTGTTGTGTACTGTGAATTGTTACCTGCGTTCTAAAACCATTCACCATCTGGAAATAAAAGATATAACTGCAAAATGTAAACTTACTAAGTTTCTTCACTGCGTACTCTTTCCACTTAAGAGTCAACAGGAGAGCATTCCAAACATATGTAACTGTAATGAAAATGCTCTTTATGCATCATATAAGGTTGCTTTATGACTAGCTATTGCCGAAGAGTCTATCATAATCAGTGCGATTGATATGGTATCCACTGTACTCAGAGCTGAAGCTGCAGGAAAACTGTAAGCAATCCAGTTGTCTAATTACACAGTAGCTAGGCTTGTTTCTGAAATGACTGACAACATTCGAGAACGAATAAGGGAAACTCTACAAAGCAGTGAATTAATTTCAGTTCGGCTTGATGATATACTCAGTTTTTTTATGACATCCGATTTGAGTCAGATGGATCGATAGCGGAGGATGTTTTGCTCTGTAGGCCATTGCGAGATTGCACTACTGGCGAATATTTATCTAAATTGTTTCTTCAAACTACAAAACCAATTTGAGATAGATTTGGAAAAATGCATTGCAACTTGCAGTGATAGGGCAAAAGCACTGACCGGAGAGAAAAGTGGTTCTGTTGAAATACTAACATGAGTAATGCCAAATGCAAAATGAATATACCGTTTCTTACGCCATCAACTAATAAGAAAAATCCATTGTACTACTCAAGGTTATTAATAAGGCAATTGGGGCAGTAAATCTTTTTAGAAGTTGACTCGTACAGTGTCGATTATTTGGGACGTTGTGCGAGGAAATGGGTAGTTTCCACAAATTTCCCTCAAAGCATACTCAAATGAGGTGTATTTACCGCCGGAAGGTTTTAAACAGGTTGTTTAAACTCAGGTCAGAGATGCTGTCGTTTTTGAAGACTGGTAATAACCAGCTTGCTGAATTGTTCATCTCACGGGAATGGTTTTTCATCTTGCACAGCTGACAGACACCTTCACCCATCTCCATCAACTAAATATTGAGTTATAAGGATGTGACGAAACGATGCTTTCGCAAGAAAATTGAAAATATGGGAATCTAGAGTTGAAAATAAAAACTTAGAAAACTTTCCACTGACTTATCAGTTTTGTGACCTCATTCCTAGTATTTAAAACGATTCTCTTGACGTAAGACCAGTATCAAAGCTGTTATCTTGTCACTTGAACTCACTTCGTAACCGGATTATTGATTGCATTACTTAAGAAGAAAATACAGGTTTAAAATGGGTCCTAATTTCTTTCTATAAGCGAAATAGAGGCTTTAAATTCAGGAAAAAGTTTCTGAGAATCTACTTATGGAGCGGAGCATTATGCGGCAATGAGACATGGACTGTGGGAAACCCGGAACCGAAGAGTATCGAAAGATTTAGATGTGGTCTACAGAAGAATGTTGAAAATCAGGCGGACTGAGATGGTAAGGGATGAAGAGAATGAGATTTTCACTCTGCAGCGGAGTGTGAGCTGATATGAAACTTCCTGGCAGATTAAAACTCTGGGCCGGACCGAGACTCGGACTCGGGACCTTTGCCTTTCGCGGGCAAGTGCTCTACCATCTGAGTTACCCAAGCACGACTCACGAGTCTCGGTCCGGCACACAGTTTTAATCTGCCAGGAAGTTTCAAGGAATGAGGAAGTTCTCGGCAGAAACGGCTAGCATGTTATTGAGGACGTAGGCGCAATTTCTATTCTGGGATGGACACGTCGAGACAGGAGAGGAATTCGTGGCAGTTCGCGTCAAACCAGAAGACTGATGAGTGATTTTTTGTGCTACAAGATTTGAACTGGACATTACAATAGTGGTTCAGACAAAACAGTGTTGAGCGTCACAATAGGTGACTGTCATAAATAAAACTAAACAGTTTCTTATAAATTTAATGTGCATTTATTACATTTGTTCTACGAGTTTTGCACCAGACATTACAAATATACATAGTTCAAACGAAACAGTGTCAAACTGCACACTAACTTTAATGTTTGTTGCAAAACAAAACGAAATGTTCCTCGTACATTTTTTGTGTATTCCTTATCTATGGCTTATGAAATTTATTTACTTTCCAGATAATAAACATAACTTTAAAGAAGTAAAGCGACCCTTAATACACTGCCGGCAAACCTCCAATGTGTCTCAACTGCCTTACGCCATCTTGGAACCAGCGCCTGTATACCCGCACGGTAAAATTCTGGACCAACCTGTTGGAGCCACTGTTTGGCAGTGTGCACAAGGGGGTCATCATCTTCAAACCTTGTTCCACGAAGAAAGTTTCCCAGAGAGATGATAATCACATGGAGCCAGGTCAGGACTGTAAGGCGGGTGTTTCATTGTTGTCCATCCGAGTTTTGTGATCGCTTCCATGGTTTTTTGACTGACATGTGGCCGTGAATTGTCGTGCAGCAGCAGAACATCCTGCTTTTACCGATGTGGTCGAACACGACTCAGTCGAGCTTGAAGTTTCTTCAGTGTCGTCACATACGCATCAGAATTTATGGTGGTTCCACTTGGCATGACGTCCACAAGCAAGAGTCCTTCGGAATCGAAAAACACCGTAGCCATAACTTTTCCAGCAGAAGGTGTGGTTTTGAATTATCTTTTTTGTCGTGGGTGAATTTGCATGATGCCACTCCATTGATTGCCTCTTCGTCTCTGGTGAAAAATGATGGAGCCATGTTTCATCACCTGTCACTATTCTTCCAAGAAATTCACCTCCACCATTCTCGTACTGTTCTAAAAGTTCGCTTCATACCGTTTCTCTTGATTCTTTGTGAGCCACTGTCAACATCCTGGGAACCCACCTGAGACAAACCTTTTTTAACTCCAACACTTTCAGTATTCTGGAAACACATCCTTCCCCTATCCCAACGTAGCCTGACAATTCGTTCACTGTGATGCGTCTGTCAGCAGTCGCCAATTCTTTAACTCTTTGCACATTGTCTGGAGTGTGTGCAGTACGAGGCCTGCCGCTGCGAGGACAATCCTCAATATTGCCGTGCCCGCATGCATCACGTAACCTGCTTGCCTACCGACTAACTGTACTGCGATCGATAGCAGCAATTCCATACACCTTTGTCAACCTCTTGTGGATATTTCCCACTGCCTCGTTTCCACAGCACAGGAATTCTATAACAGCACGTTGCTTCTGACGAGCGTCAAGTGTAGCAGCCATCTTGAAGACATGGTGTGACGGCGCTACTCAGGGGAACAGGTTGAACTAAGTTTGAAAACAAGTGGAAAGGATGGATCAACACACTGTAAAACTTTTACAAATGCAGAATGAAAACTGTATTTTTACAAAAATAGTGTGCATTTCTTTTGGAGTGACCCTCGTACATCATTGATAAAACCGTTTACCGAACTTTGTAATCACAATGGCTAATATGTCGCTCCCAACTAGTTGTCCAAGACAATGAGGTAACACGCCCATCTGTTTAATCAGCGTAGAGTGACAGAAATAACTCATATTGTGACATGAGAGTCACGTATCGCTTTCCGATTTTATTTTCGGCTCTTTGACGATTACGTTAAAATTAAATATAAGAGCTTAGTTCATTTTGCTGGCAGTGGCAAGTATTGGATTTCTGACCACAGAGAAGTGGATTCGGACAGGTCAACAGTCCCGTAAGGCCGGCAGGTAGCTCTACACTCTGTCTCAATAGCGGAAAATGGGCGCCCTCGGGGTGGCGGCTAGTTTTCGCGGAAACGGCAGTGAATCCTGAAATCCTTACTGTGAACAGTATCTGGCTCTAATCCGCTTGCCAAGGGGCACGGTGCCGCCGGTCGCTACAGTTTTCCCCTGAGGATGCTTGAGGGTGAAATTTGCCTTTCTGTCTGCACACGAAAGAGGAGGAGGAGGAACGATCGTACCAGTGCTTCCCTGGTATGGAGGTTCATTTGAAACGTCCCCTTTGAAAAATTTATACACGACTGTGCTTAACCTGACACGCAATATTTTTAGCGCAACGCAATCTGACTTTCAATAATCTCTACAAGAGAATGGCCCTGACTAACATTAACCTGTACTTTTCACAAATCACTTACCTCACAAAAATCTTGGTTACTCCCACTACTGTAATACAGCGAGCGCCACTACTGCCAGCTAAATAAAAGATTCAAACTATGGAAGGCACTAACTACTGATAGGGATAGTTTGCAAATGAAAGATATTAATAGAGAACAAACAATGTATTTGCCTTGATATCATCATATATATATATCAGTTCATGACAAATTACAAAACTCCGCCATCTCTCTCCCCACATCCACCACTGCTGGCGGCTCACCTCCAACTGCGCAACGCTACGCGCTGTTCACAGCCAGCTGCCTAACACTACAATGGTTGAGTATTACAACAATGCAAAGCAGCCACAGACTGCACACAGCACAGCCAGTGATTTTTTTTATACAGAGGTGGCATTACCAATAAAAAAACCTAGACAGCCTACTTACATAGCCCCCATGCTCCCCACAAAAAAATTTTACAAATTTTTTTGGGCACTGGCCAATACATATTTGTTAAAATTTTTCATAATCGTAATTACAATAACAAAGAAATCAAATGCACACACTTATTGATACAATGTTGGTCAAAAGCTAAAATTTTCTTACAGCCCATAAAGACAGTCCTGATCATTCATCACAGTAACATTGCAGTGTTTTTCTCAAAGTCTGAGCAGTAAAAGAAAATGCACACGGAAGTAGTGGATTTCCATGCAATATTGAAGAAGTAATGTTTTCCTTCCAACGGAAAGACAGTGCTGACTCTTGACATGCAGACAGGTATTGGTCCACAACAGAGCAAACCCACAGCAGAGTCAGTCGAAATTTTGAAGAGTAGACCCACTGCAGTCCTTGTAGAAATAATGGTACTGGTGAGTCAGCAAAGACGCAGATCCACTGTAGTCCTTATAGAAATAATGATATTGGTGAGTCATCAAAGGTGCAGACCCACTGTAGTCCTTGTAGAGACGGGCAGCAGCCATCTGTTGCAAATGTGCAGGTGCACAATCACCATCGAAGAGTCTTGTGGAGAATATAGCAAGTCCATAAACCACCACTTGTGCACTCACAGAGTTTTTGAATTGTCCTGAGAACCAGCAATGCTGTTAACCAGTCCCTTGCTGAATTATTAACACATGTACAAACACTAACAGTCCCTACTTCTCACATATTGTCCATATACTATGACCAACAGAAACGTGTGCAGTGAAATGATACTTAATTTGAAGAACTGGTGTCAATTACAATATTATAACATGAGAATACAATTACAAAGGTACAAAATACATCATTAAAGAACATAACAATACAGATAACATTTGTAGTAATATGGGCTTTACAAAAGAATCGAAATAAACATATACATCAGTGTCACAGGAATTATGACATAAGTACATACATGAAAGATCAGAATAACTTTTGGAATATCAACTTCACACATGAGCATTAAAACAAAACAGAACAAATAATGTTTAAACATCTTTACAAAGTAGATAACTTATTATTAATGCCAATTATATTTGAGGATAACAGTATTCCTCATCATAGTGAATGTAGCTTAGTATTAGAAAAATTCTACAACATAAGTCTTATCAGATAAACATATAAATACAGGAAAAACATAAATACACAAGGGAACACAAACACATAGTGGGATAACACAAGGAAAGGACAGGGTTTCTTTTACTGCAGTATTTTGCAAACAAAACTTTCTTTACTTCTCGGAGATCTCCCTTCGTTCCTCACTGTTTCCAAAAAGTCCTATCTATACCTGTTTTTTGTATTCTAACCATATTTCTTTCAAAATAATTATGGCTCATTGTACAATACTCATTTTGGCCCAAATCTTTTTTTATATACCTTGTCAATGCATTGCTTCCAATTCATCATAGTTAGTTTCTTATATAGTCTACCCCCTCTTCAACTAACTTAAATCTACTGAGCTCAGATGCTAAACTAAGGGACGAGGCAATGCAGTAGCACAAAACAATTAACACAAACAGCAATGATCAAAAATACAAATGGCGAAGCAAGCAACATAAATTACAACTAACATAAGGCAATAAGCAGCAAACAAGAAAAATAAATCTGGCTTAGCAGAGTAACACAAATTAAAATTCAGTAGCACTATGCCTGGCAAACAGCAGCAGCAAAAAAAGAAACCTTATCTCTAAACATGACATAGCTCAAGCAGAAAAAATATTACACTAAAAATGGCCATGTCTAATACCTATGTCACATCTTAACACTAGAGTGATGCATCACGATAACTTACTCTACCAAAAAAATTACCAAGTAGTTGAAAAGAAAATTATGTATGCAGTTCCTGTTACTAGTCCCTTCTTATTGTTCTTTCCATTCCAAGAGCTCCTTTTTCGAAGAATGTGGATCATAAAGTAATTATTTAATAGATCTGTTGACAGAAAGTGTTCACATTAGCAAATGCATTTAATTTTATTTTATGAAACCAATGCTGCAAGACAGCTGAAAAACAGATATCAAATGAAATAAGCAATTACGCAAACCAAAGCATAAAAATATCATTCAATAGTCATGTGACATTTCATAAGTTAGTAGAAATTCTCTCAACTCTCGTAGAAAGACACTTGTCCTAATCAGGTGTGCAGTTGTAAGAATGTTTCCAAGTTATTATTAGCGTGTCGTATTTACGATGCTTTCTACAAAGGAATGTCAATAGCGAGGATAATGTCCTCCCTTTTTTGTTCTACCACCTAATGGCTTTTTCTCAAGGCGGCTGGCACACCTGGCCGCTCACAACGAATTACGTCACGGTCACTTACCTTTCATACCGAAATATTTATGACAGCAGTTTTCGCTACAGTGACAGTCTCATATAAAAAATTCACAGGTCGAAAATTTGCGTTACAAATGTGTAGAAACAAAATCCTATAAATATAACAGTGTCCAAAAATTTTTCGCCGGCATTGTGATACATTCACGCATTTACACACATTTCCTACCTCTTAAAGTACGATTCTTGGTTTCCAACATCCTTTTTCACAAGTCAGTGTCCCTAACCGCTACTCATTACTCCTTACCTTATTACACATATATATATTCGTCGACGCTTCTTTAATATTTCATTATATGAAATATGTAGCATAATCAAATTCGTCATATAGCATCAGCTTCTTGACCATAAACATACCTCAGCAGCATAATACACATCGTCGTCGTAAAAATAACATCATAACACCTCAGTCAACTCTCAAAATCGTCGTAGCTTCCTCCAATAGTTTCAAAACCTAAAAAAATTCTCTGCTTATTTCAATAGTGTCATCAACCTCAAATGTACTTTAAAAATCATGATCTCATACCAAATATATCATTCAAAGCTCCCATAGTACCACAATGGCTCCGAAAAAATATGAACAGTTCACAATGTACTGACAAAATACAATTTCATAAGTGTGAAATTATTCAACTGTGTAATTACGTAAACATCTGTCACTAATATAGTAAAAAATGTTTGTTTCTCTCAGGTAAATAATCAGATAGCTGTGTAATTTGTGTGATAGAGAAATATGGTACCGATGTGTAAAGTTGTATAAGCAAATACCACATTAGCTAGGGTTCCTTGTGCTTGCCAAACACATGGTGCACAAAGTAAGCGTGTACCCCCCTGAGGATTAATGTAATTATACCCTCAGGTGTTACAGATTACAGTAATGGAATGAAATGTATCACGGAAAACCTTTGTATCATTGTACTCCAAATATCTTTAAAAATAAATATTTTTAGTACAAAATCAATCACTCAAATACGTGTCCTGTAGCGCTAAATGTGCGTCTTGTTGCAACATAATCTCTGTGGAAGTGTCGTAGTTATCGTCCTCCGAAAGCTAAGTTCTGCAGAAGTCAATGTACTTACTTCATGATACACAAAAGTGAAATGCTTTGCGTATAGATATCGTAGTTATTATGCTTATTGGCGTGATGAAGAAAGTACTGTACTGTAACGTATTGTTGTGCTACGGAAAACCCTGTCACATTGTAGCTATACTACAAAAGTTACTACTAAAACCTGTTTTACTTTCCAGAAGATTTCAGAAAAACTGTGCAGATATAAAACAGATACACCGCAAAAGCAACATTGAAAATTGTCACTCATTAGTAGCGTCGTGATAAAAATCGTGTAGCTGTCACATAAACTAACCTCTGTGCCATCTAGTATCTCTCAGAAAGCACTTTAAATTCAGAATGTATTTTCAAATAAACCAAAATGTTGCATTAAAATCTCATTAGCAGTACTGGTAAATGGTTCTAAGTATGTGAGCATTATAGTCGTTACGTAATCGTGCAACTAACAAGCAAGAATGCACACACACAATAACACTGTGTCATCTGTTCGCAATAACAGTGCATTCGTAATTTCTGTTTAAATAAGTTCTCTTGGTTCTTGACTGGATATTTAACTTCAAACATTGTTGCATGTTAACAGTTTCTTAAGTCTGACAAAGCATACTAGAAATGTGAAGTGAAAAGTTTTATGGCAAAGACAAAGTTAAAAAGCAGATTATCCTTCAATAAACGGTTTTACATGTGAAATGTGCTGCAATCCTTTACTGTTCCTAGTACTCAGAGTGTCAACTTCAAAGCAATTATCATGTTGTATACATCGGTAAAGAATGCTAAAAATTTTCTCAAGGCTAGCGTCGTATGTTATTTTTCTCGGAGCCATCGGGCGCACGCGGCTGCCTGCTGTGCAAGTCAATGTCTGTCTCTTTGTTGGCGCGCGTCGTTATTGGGATTTGGAGACCTAACTTCTACAAATTCACCGTGACGAGAGGGCCCTGCCCTGTTTAAATCCCGCCAGTTCTGATGCAATTCAGGTCTGTCGTTACGATCACATCGTCTGTCGTCATGTTGGTAGTTCCTGTAGTTTCTTTCTTGTCGGTTAAGTGGTGGAGAATTTCTCCCTGAATCGTAACTGTGCGCTGGACCATTGCGTCTAAAGTTATTCTGTCTCCCGTACTAATAATTATTTTGGTTCCGATATTGTCTGTTTCTCTGATTGTCTCTGTAATTGTCATTACCGTGGAGAGGTGATCTTTCCCTGTAATTATTACTACTCTGCCAACGGTTGTCATACGGGTGGTGTCTGTTTTGGTCACGATTTACGTTATAAGAATAGCCTTGTCGTGTATTGTTTCTGTCATCGCGGAATTGTGACAGATGTGACCTGTAGTTGTTGTGTTCCTGTTCTCGCGTTCCGCGATTGTCAGTGTCAATTTCCAGTTCTTGTAACAGTCCCTGAAAAGCTTCAATGTCGTCTTTGCAACGTCCTGCTAAAATAATATGCCGTAAATGTTCAGGTAATTTGATTAAGCAAATTCGGATGAGTTCTGAGGGGCTGTATGGGTTTGAAAGATACTGATTCTTATGCAACATGTCTTCAAAATATTTCATAAGACAGGAAAATTCAGATTGTTCGAAACGTTTCATCATTATGATGCTATGTTTTACTCGGTCTTGTGTAGCTTGAGACCAATATGCTGAGAGGAAGGCATGATAAAATTCTCCTTCACTGTGACAATCGTGAATGACCGATCGCATTCTTACAGCTGGTTCATTCTCTAAATAGCCACACATAAATTCTGATCTGTGTTCTAACGACCAGTTGGGAGGAAAACAATGAGAGAATTGATGGAGCCATGTTTGTGGATGAATGTTGTTGAAGGAATTCTTAAATGTTTTGAATTTACGTGTAGTAATGAACAGCTTATAGTCAAAATCATCGTGTCGGCGAGTAGCATATCGGTCATTGTTACGTCGTGTCGGCGGTTCCATCTCAAAATTCGGTGTGCCTTGCCAATTTCTTTCATAATTTCCGAAGTGTCCTGTGTTATTATTTTGTGGCTGTTCCGTATTTCTATGTCCCTCTTCCCGTATTGGAGCGCGAGTGGCCTCTGAAATACGTAATTCTTGTATTACCTGAGTCAGCTGATCTTGTACTTCGCGGATTTCTCTTTGGTGTTGCGTATTAATTTGATTCTGATTTTGTTTGAATTTCCTGATTTGTTCGCACTCTTCTGTGTCATTAAAGACTACCGGTTTTGTGTCATTCAGATTATCATCTACCTTCGTAGATAAATTATTTAGCTGATCCGAAAGTTCAACTACTTTCTCTGATAATGTACTAATTTCCTCCATGTGCCTTTCTACTGTGTCCTTCAAGTTTTCCTGAGTTTTTGCAAGTTGCGTAACTGAATCGGTAGACGCAACTGAGTCAAATTTAGCTTGAAAGGTCTCATGATTTTCATGAACAGTAGTTTGCAGTTCTTTTATGGCTGCTACGTGATTCTGTAGTGCATTTTCATGCCGCGAAAAAATTGGTTGGAAATGCTCACAAATTTGTGTTTTTACGTCATTACAGACTTTTTGACATTTCGATTCAATGTGATGTAACTCATTAGTTAAATCCTCACGTGTTTGCTCAAGAGTTTGCTCCAATGAGTCTAACTTTTGAAGATTTTGTTCCATTGCGTCTAACTTTTTAAGATTTTGTTCCACTGTGTCTAGCTGTTGCTGTGTTTGTCTCTGGTGTTGTTCCATTGTGTCTAACTTTTTAAGATTTTGTTCCACTGTGTCTAGCTGTTGCTGTGTTTGTCTCTGATTTTGTTTCATTTGTTGCATTAATTGCAATAATAATGTATTAGTGTCTGGAATCTGTTCCTCTATGCTTTTCGGCAGTGCATTTGCACCGGCAACATTCACATTTTGACAAGCTGAAATTGTGTCTTGACTTATTTGAGAAAACGGTGAGGACCCAAAACCAGAATCTACAGTATTTGCAAAATTGTGTCCTGTCATTCCCGATTCCTGAGGCGAGCTGTTGCCGACCGATCGATCGATAATGCTTCCCTCTTCACTAATTGTTTCACTGTCCATGCCATTGTTTGCCACCCGCTCCATTTCCCTACGCACAGTAACCAAATTACTACTTTGAACGTCTGTTAATTCATTACACAGTGGTTCTGGCAAGCTACGCTCGTCGTCACTATTATTTCTCAGTTTGCTTTGGAGCCTAGTGTTACGTTTTTCACACGCCATTATTGTCACAGTATTTCACACGACAACACAGAAAAACACAATTTGAAGACCAAAAATAAGAGAACACATTAACATAACACTGAAAATAATATCTAGTTAATTGAATCTGCGAAATACTTGGTGCAAATCTACATGCGTGCCACACCTGTTTTACTGTACAACAATGAAAGACTGCAACTACAAAGGAGATTCTCTCTACAATTACGCGCTAGCAATAAACAAAAGCTACACTAATTACACAAACTACAAGAAAAAATCAGAAGATTTCAGTGAGGTATCCTGGCAGGGTCGCCATATGAAACGTCCCCTTTGAAAAATTTATACACGACTGTGCTTAACCTGACACACAATATTTTTAGCGCAACGCAATCTGACTTTCAATAATCTCTACAAGAGAATGGCCCTGACTAACATTAACCTGTACTTTTCACAAATCACTTACCTCACAAAAATCTTGGTTACTCCCACTACTGCAATACAGCGAGCGCCACTACTGCCAGCTAAATAAAAGATTCAAACTATGGAAGGCACTAACTACTGATAGGGATAGTTTGCAAATGAAAGATATTAATAGAGAACAAACAATGTATTTGCCTTGATATCATCATATATATATATCAGTTCATGACAAATTACAAAACTCCGCCATCTCTCTCCACACATCCACCACTGCTGGCGGCTCACCTCCAACTGCGCAACGCTACGCGCTGTTCACAGCCAGCTGCCTAACACTACAATGGTTGAGTATTACAACAATGCAAAGCAGCCACAGACTGCACACAGCACAGCCAGTGATTTTTTTTATACAGAGGTGGCATTACCAATAAAAAAACCTAAACAGCCTACTTACACATTGCTTCCCTCCAAAATTACGAGCTGGCCATTAAAAAGTAACGACCCCTCCGCCAGACACGGTGCGGTCGGTACTGACCAACGGAAACGGACTGTACGAGACCATTATAATCCTTATCAGTCGTAATAATGGTTTTGCGAGGTTTGAGTGGGAAGTTACTGTTCCTTTCCCCTGTATTTACGTGGAAAATAAATTGGTTCATAAGACTGGCTGCAGCATAAAATCTCCTCTCGAAGTGGAACTTGAAAATTGGGAGGGTTCTGGAGAGAACTTGGCTTGTACGATTATTATTCGCTTCTCGGCTCTCGTCTGATTCTGACCGGCGCCCTCTCGCTGTAGTTGAAGAATGCGAGTTTTGCTCAGGCAGTATGGTATTCCGTCTTCTGAGATGCTGCCATCCAACTCATGTTGAATATCTGTCTGATTTATCTCGCTGTTCCCAGCTGCCCAGATGTGAAACTGTCATTAAGTTTTGGTCCCTACAGTCTGCCAATTAAATACGAGTCCCACGGTGTATTGAATCATTTTACTTTAGTTGGCAAGAATTTCAATAACATTGTTCATTTGATTGGATTTTAAGAAAGTTTTCCGTTGTCCTTCTAACTAACATTTTGAGATCCATTATGTTCTACAACTTCCCTATGGTTAGATGGTCCTCAAATAGTAAGCAAACCAGAATATTTGCTTCTTTGCGACGAATTTTCATTGTACACAGTGGTCAAGCACTATATATTTAAAGATATAAGAGGTCCTTCAGTGGTAATGAGTGTTATATGCTCACAGGCTTTTATAGCAGGAGTGGTAGGTGCACAAGCCATTGAGCCTTATTTCAACCTATGCTGTTAGGAACATTCTGCATTTAATTTCCACCGGTGCTAAACCAACTAATTGTATGTCCCCTTTATTTAACATAACACGGATATATATATATATATATATATATATATATATATATATATATATATATATATATACGAAGGCAGTTCAGAAAGTAATCTCCGATTGGTCACAGTGCGGGTTGTGGGAGGAGTAGCGACGCCATCTGTGCGTTCACGCATTTAACAGGTCAGTCGGCATCAAGCCGTGGTCGAGTGAACGTCGTACCTGCGCTAGTTTAGTTTTTGTGACAGTTTGAAATGTGTGCTGCAATAGAAAACCCCGCCAAATGTGAAGTGTGTGCTGTCATAAGGTTTTTTAGAGCCAAAGGATACTCTGCAGCAGCTATTCACCGTGAGCTTTGTGCCGTGTATGGACCAAGAGTTATGAGTGAAGGAGTTGTCCGTGAATGGGTACGTTTATTTAAAAGTGGACGAGAAAACGTTCATGATGAAGAGAGGAGTGGTAGACCATCATTGGTGACTGACGAACTCGTTCAGACAGTTGATGCAAAAGTTCGTGAAAATCGACGTTTCTCAATGTCGGAGCTGTCTACCGGTTTTCCACAGATTTCTAAGACTCTCTTGTACGAGATAGTGACAGCAAGATTGGGTTACCGTAAGTTCTGTGCACGATGGGTGCCCAAAATTCTTACCGACCACCACAAAACTCAAAGAATGGCCTGTGCATTAGACTTTCTGTCACGTTATGAGGACGAAGGAGAACCATTGTTAAACAGAATCGTGACCACTGACGAAACCTGGATTAAGTACGTGAACCCTGAGACAAAAGAACAATAAAAGATGTGGGCACATTCAAATTCGCCTACCAAACCAAGAAAAGCCTCGCAAGATTTTTCTGCCAGAAAACTGATGGCAACGGTGTTTTGGGATGCCAAAGGGGTGTTGTTGGTTGAATTCATGGAACGTGGTACGACCATTAATCATAACGTGTACTGTGAAACAATAAAAAAGTTACGACGGGCTATACAGAAAAAAACGCCGTGGTATGCTGACTTCCGGTATCGTTTTTTTTCACGATAACGCCCGTCCTCACTCTGCTCGCAGAACAACGGCCCTTCTTGAGTCCTTCAAGTGGGACGTTATCAACCATCCACCTTACAGCCCAGACCTGGCGCCAAGTGATTATCACCTCTTCATGCATTTGAAGAAATGGCTCGGGTCACAGCGGTTTGATGACGACGAAGAGCTCAAAGATGCAGTCACAGCCTGGCTCCAGGCACAAGCGGGTGATTTTTATGCAGAAGGAATTTCAAAGCTTGTGAAGAGATACGATAAGTGCCTCAATTGCTATGGAGACTATGTAGAAAAATAGTGCAAAGATGTAGTTGTAAGATGTATATATTAAAATATTTTTATTTAACTTGGTGTATTTTTTTAAATCAACCGGAGGTTACTTTCTGAACGGCTCTCGTATATATATATATATATATATATATATATATATATATATATATATATATATATATATATATATATATATATATATATATATATACACTCCTGGAAATGGAAAAAAGAACACATTGACACCGGTGTGTCAGACCCACCATACTTGCTCCGGACACTGCGAGAGGGCTGTACAAGCAATGATCACACCCACGGCACAGCGGACACACCAGGAACCGCGGTGTTGGCCGTCGAATGGCGCTAGCTGCGCAGCATTTGTGCACCGCCGCCGTCAGTGTCAGCCAGTTTGCCGTGGCATACGGAGCTCCGTCGCAGTCTTTAACACTGGTAGCATGCCGCGACAGCGTGGACGTGAACCGTATGTGCAGTTGACGGACTTTGAGCGAGGGCGTATAGTGGGCATGCGGGAGGCTGGGTGGACGTACCGCCGAATTGCTCAACACGTGGGGCGTGAGGTCTCCACAGTACATCGATGTTGTCGCCAGTGGTCAGCGGAAGGTGCACGTGCCCGTCGACCTGGGACCGGACCGCAGCGACGCACGGATGCACGCCAAGACCGTAGGATCCTACGCAGTGCCGTAGGGGACCGCACCGCCACTTCCCAGCAAATTAGGGACACTGTTGCTCCTGGGGTATCGGCGAGGACCATTCGCAACCGTCTCCATGAAGCTGGGCTACGGTCCCGCACACCGTTAGGCCGTCTTCCGCTCACGCCCCAACATCGTGCAGCCCGCCTCCAGTGGTGTCGCGACAGGCGTGAATGGAGGGACGAATGGAGACGTGTCGTCTTCAGCGATGAGAGTCGCTTCTGCCTTGGTGCCAATGATGGTCGTATGCGTGTTTGGCGCCGTGCAGGTGAGCGCCACAATCAGGACTGCATACGACCGAGGCACACAGGGCCAACACCCGGCATCATGGTGTGGGGAGCGATCGCCTACACTGGCCGTACACCACTGGTGATCGTCGAGGGGACACTGAATAGTGCACGGTACATCCAAACCGTCATCGAACCCATCGTTCTACCATTCCTAGACCGGCAAGGGAACTTGCTGTTCCAACAGGACAATGCACGTCCGCATGTATCCCGTGCCACCCAACGTGCTCTAGAAGGTGTAAGTCAACTACCCTGGCCAGCAAGATCTCCGGATCTGTCCCCCATTGAGCATGTTTGGGACTGGATGAAGCGTCGTCTCACGCGGTCTGCACGTCCAGCACGAACGCTGGTCCAACTGAGGCGCCAGGTGGAAATGGCATGGCAAGCCGTTCCACAGGACTACATCCAGCATCTCTACGATCGTCTCCATGGGAGAATAGCAGCCTGCATTGCTGCGAAAGGTGGATATACACTGTACTAGTGCCGACATTGTGCATGCTCTGTTGCCTGTGTCTATGTGCCTGTGGTTCTGTCAGTGTGATCGTGTGATGTATCTGACCCCAGGATGTGTCAATAAAGTTTCCCCTTCCTGGGACAATGAATTCACGGTGTTCTTATTTCAATTTCCAGGAGTGTATATATATACAGGGTGGTCCATTGATCATGACCGGGCCAAATATCTCACGACATATTCGTCAAACGAAAAAACTACAAAGAACGAAACTTGTCAAGCTTTAAGTGTGAAACCAGATGGCGCTATGGTTGGCCCGCTAGATGGCGGTGCCATAGGTCAAACGGATATCAACTGCGTTTTTTTTTTAATAGGAACCCCCATTTTTTATTACATATTCGTGTAGCACGTAAAGAAATATGAATGTTTTAGTTGGAACACATTTTTCACTTTGTGATAGATGGTGCTGTAATAGTCACAATCATATGGCCCACAATTTTAGACGAACAGTTGGTAACAGGTAGGTTTTCTAAACTAAAATACAGAACGTAGGTACGTTTGAACATTTTATTTCGGTTATTCCAATGCGATACATGTACCTTTGTGAACTTCTCATTTCTGAGAACGCATGCTGTTACAGGGTGATTACCTGTAAATAACACATTAATGCAATAAACGCTCAAAATAATGAACGTCAACCACAAAGCTTTTGGCAATACGTGTAACGACATTTCTCTCAACAGCGAGTAGCTCGCCTTCCGTAATGTTCGCACATGCATCGACAATGCGCTGACGCGTTTTGTCAGGCGTTGTCGGTGGATCACGGTAGCAAATATCCTTCAACTTTCCCCACAGAAAGAAATCTGGGGACGTCAGATACGGTGAAAGTGCGGGTCATGGTAGGGTCTTCGACGACCAATCCACCTGTCATGAAATATGCTATTCAATACTGCCTCAACCGCATGCGAGCTATGTGCCAGACATCTATCATATTGGAAGTACATCGCCATTCTGTCATGCAGTGAAACATCTTGTAGTAACGTTGGTAGAACATTACGTAGGAAATCACCATACATTGCACCATTTAGATTGCCATCGATAAAGTGGGAGCCAATTATCCTTCCTCCCATAATGCCTCGCGCCAAGGTCGCTGATGTTCCACTTGTCGCAGCTATCGTGGATTTTCCGTTGCCCGATAGTGCATATTATGCCGGTTTACGTTACCGCTGTTGGTGAATGACGCTTCGTCGTTAAATAGAACACGGGAGGAAAATTTGTCATCGTCCCGTAATTTCTCTTCCGTCAAGTGGCAGAACTGTACACCACGTTCAAAGTCGTCGCCATGCGATTCCTGGTGTATAGAAAGATGGTACGGTTGCAATCGATGTTGATGTAGCATTCTCAACACCGACGTTTTTGAGATTCCCGAATCTCGCGCAATTTGTCTGCTACTGATGTGCGGATTAGCCGCGACAGCAGCTAAAACACCAACTTGGTCATCATCATTTGTTGCAGGTCGTGGTTGACGTTTCACATGTCGCTCAACTATTCCTGTTTCCTTAAATAACGTAACTATCCGGCGAACGGTCCGGACACTTGGATGATGTCGTCCAGGATACCGAGCAGCATACGTAGCACACGCCCGTTGGGCATTTTGATCACAATAGCCACACATCAACACGATATCTACCTTTTCTGCAATTGGTAAACGGTCCACCTTAACACGGGTAATGTATCACGAAGCAAATACCGTACGCACTGGCGGAATGTTACGTGATACCACGTACGTATATGTTTGTGATTATTACAGCGCCATCTACCAGAAAGCGAAAAATGTGGTATAACTAAATAATTCATATTTCTTTACGTCCTACACGAATGTGTAATAAAAATGGGGGTTTATCTTTAAAAAACGCAACTGATAACCGTTTGATCTATGCCAGCGCCATCTAGCGGGCCAACCATAGCGCCATCTGGTTTCCCCCTTCAAGAAGCTAGACTAGTTTCGCTCTTTGTAGTTTTTTCGTTTTATGCTTATTTCGTGAGATACTTGGCCTGGTCACTATCAATGGACCACTATATATATATATATATATATATATATATATATATATATATATATATATATATATCCCCCATGAACCATGGACCCTGCCATTCGTGGGGAGGCGTGCGTGCCTCAGCGATACAGATAGCCGTACCGTAGGTACAACCACAACGGAGGGGTATCTGTTGAGAGGCCAGACAAACGTGTGGTTCCTGAAGAGGGGCAGCAGCCTTTTCAGTAGTTGCAAGGGCAACAGTCCGGATGATTGACTGATCTGGCCTTGTAACAATAACCAAAACGGCCTTGCTGTGCTGGTACTGCGAACGGCTGAAAGCAAGGGGAAACTACAGCCGTAATTTTTCCCGAGGGTATGCAGCTTTACTGTATGATTAAATGATGATGGCGTCCTCTTGGGCAAAATATTCCGGAGGTAAAGTAGTCCCCCATTCGGATCTCCGGGCGGGGACTACTCAAGATGATGTCGTTATCAGGAGAAAGAAAACTGGCGTTCTACGGATCGGAGCGTGGAATGTCAGGTCCCTTAATCGGGCAGGTAGGTTAGAAAATTTTAAAAGGTAAATGGATACATTAAAGTTAGATATAGTGGGAATTAGTGAAGTTCGGTGGCAGGAGGAACAAGACTTCTGGTCAGGTGACTACAGGGTTATAAACACAAAGTCAAAAATGGGTAATGCAGGAGTAGGTTTAATAATGAATAGGAAAATAGGAACGCGGGTAAGCTACTACAAACAGCTTAGTGAACGCATTATTGTGGCCAAGATAGATACGAAGCCCACACCTACTACAGTAGTACAAGTTTATATGCCAACTAGCTCTGCAGATGACGAAGAAATTGAAGAAATGTATGATGAAATAAAAGAAATTATTCAGATAGTGAAGGGAGACGAAAATTTAATAGTCATGGGTGACTGGAATTCGAGTGTAGGAAAAGTGAGAGAAGCAAACGTAGTAGGTGAATATGGATTGGGGCTATAAAATGAAAGAGGAAGCCGCCTGGTAGAATTTTGCACAGAGCACAACTTAATCATAGCTAATACTTGGTTTAAGAATCATGAAAGAAGGTTGTATACATGGAAGAACCCTGGAAATACTAAAAGGTATCAGATAGATTATATAATGTTAAGACAAGAGATTTAGGAAACAGGTTTTAAATTGTAAGACATTTCCAGGGGCAATCTATTGGTTATGACCGGTAGATTAAAATTGAAGAAACTGCAAAAACGTGGGAATTTAAGGAGATGGGACCTGGATAAACTGACTAAACCAGAGGTTGTACAGAGTTTCAGGGAGAGCATAAGGGAACAATTGACAGGAATGGGGGAAAGAAATACAGTAGAAGAAGAATGGGTAGCTTTGAGGGATGAAGTAGTGAGGGCAGCAGAGGATCAAGTAGGTAAAAAGACGAGGGCTAGTAGAAATCTTTGGATAACACAAGAAATACTGAATTTAATTGAGGAAAGGAGAAAATATAAAAATGCAATAAATGAAGCAGGCAAAAAGGAATACAAAAGTCTCAAAAATGAGATCGACAGGAAGTGCAAAATGGCTAAGCAGGGATGGATAGAGGACTAATGTAAGGATGTAGAGGCTTATCTTACTAGGGGTAAGATAGATACTGCCTACAGGAAAATTAAAGAGACCTTTGGAGATAAGAGAACCACTTGTATGAACATCAAGAGCTCAGATGGAAACCCAGTTCTTAGCAAAGAAGGGAAAGCAGAAAGGTGGAAGGAGTATATAGAGGGTCTATACAAGGGCGATGTACTTGAGGACAGTATTATGGAAATGGAAGAGGATGTAGATGAAGATGAAATGGGAGATACGATACTGCGTGAAGAGTTTGACAGAGCACTGAAAGACCTGAATTGACACAAGGCCCCCGGAGTAGACAACATTCCATTGGAACTACTGGTGGCCTTAGAAGAGCCAGTCATGACAAAACTCTACCATCTGGTGAGCAAGATGTATGAAACAGGCGAAATACCCTCAGACTTCAAGAAGAATATAATAATTCCAATACCAAAGGAAGCAGGTGTTGACAGATGAGAAAATTACCGAACTATCAGTTTAATAAGCCACGGCTGCAAAATACTAACGCGAATTCTTTACAGACGAATGGAAAAACTAGTAGAAGCCGACCTCGGGGAAGATCAGTTTGGATTCCGTAGAAATACTGGAACACGTGAGGCAATACTGACCTTACGACTTATCTTAGAAGAAAGATTAAGGAAAGGCAAACCTACGTTTCTAGCATTTGCAGACGTAGACAAAGCTTTTGACAATGTTAACTGGAATACTCTCTTTCAAATTCTAAAGGTGGCAGGGGAAAAATATAGGGAGTGAAAGGCTATTTACAATTTGTACAGAAACCAGATGGCAGTTATAAGAGTCGAGGGACATGAAAGGGAAGCAGTGGTTGGGAAGGGAGTAAGACAGGGTTGTAGCCTCTTCACGATGTTATTCAATCTGTATATTGAGCAAGCAGTAAAGGAAACAAAAGAAAAATTCGGAGTAGGTATTAAAATCCATGGAGAAGAAATAAAAACTTTGAGGTTCGCCGATGACATTGTAATTCTGTCAGAGACAGCAAAGGACTTGGAAGAGCAGTTGAACGGAGTGGATGGTGTCTTGAAGGGAGGATATAAGATGAACATCAACAAAAGCAAAACGAGGATAATGGAATGTAGTAGAATTAAGTCGGGTGATGTTGAGGGTATTAGATTAGGAAATGAGACACTTAAAGTAGTAAAGGAGTTTTGCTATTTGGGGGGGTGGGGCAAAATAACTGATGATGGTCGAAGTAGAGAGTATATAAAATGTAGACTGGCAATGGCAAGGAAAGCGTTTCTGAAGAAGAGAAATTTGTTAACATCGAGTATAGATATAAGTGTCAGGAAGTCATTTCTGAAAGCATTTGTATGGAGTGTAGCCATGTATGGAAGTGAAACATGGACGGTATATAGTTTGGACAAGAAGAGAAAAGAAGCTTTCGAAATGTGGTGCTACAGAAGAATGCTGAAGATTAGATGGGTAGATCACATAACTAATGAGGAGGTATTGAATAGGATTGGGGAGAAGTGGAGTTTGTGGCACAACTTGACCAGAAGAAGGGATCGGTTGGTAGGACATGTTCTGAGGCATCAAGGGATCACCAATTTAGTATTGGAGGGCAGTGTGGAGGTTAAAAATCGTAGGGGGAGACCAAGAGATGAATACACTGAGCAGATTCAGAAGGATGTAGGTTGCAGTAGGTACTGGGAGATGAAGAAGCTTACACAGGATAGAGTAGCATGGAGAGCTGCATCAAACCAGTCTCAGGACTGAAGACCGTATGCTTGTGAAAACAGTACACTTTTGATTCAATCGCTACATTCTACAATGAAGAATTAGTAGTGCAGCAACGATGACCTATGTGTCAACTCCCATTTTGCTGCTATTTAACGACGAATTCCATTCATTTTACTGAGGTCATCTCCGCGGTACTCCGCAAGGTTACCGCCCTTCGATTGTGCCATTCCAGCACTAATCGAAGTGCTAGGTTTTTCAGGTGCCAGCCAGCCAGCCAGCCAGCCAGCCGAGCAGAGCAGAGCAGAGCAGCAGCGGTCCAGCCGAGCAGCAGCAGCAGCAGCAGCAGCAGTAGCAGCAGTCCCGGTCCCGGCCAGCAGCAGCGGTCCAGCCGGCAGCAGCCAGCCAGTCCTCCTGCAGCAGCAGCAGCAGCAGCGGCTGTCCAGCCAGCGAGCCAGCCAGCCAGCCAGCCCAGCAGCAGCAGCAGCCCCTTCCCCATCCGCGGCAGCAGCAGCAGCTGCGGCGTTCCTGCCACCCGCCGTCGCCGTCGCCGTCGCCGTCAGCGTCAGCAGTGTGGGACTCTGGTCTTCCTCCGTCTTCGTCTTCCTTCGTCTTCGTCTTCCTCCATCTTCGTCTTCCTCCGTCTTCGTCTTCGTCTGTCTCCAGTTTTTGTCCTTTCTTTTTCGTCCTGTGCGTTTTTGTTTCTCCTTGTCGTCATGTCCGCCCCCACCACCACTACCACCACTACCACCACTGCCATCGTTTATACTTCCCCCTCCGCCGCCACCACCACCATAACATGGTGTGCCCAGTCACACCCCCCTCTTTCCATCCCGCCTCTTCTCACTTTCCCTTCGCCCTCGCTCTTTGTTGCCCCCTATCCAGCTTCTTCCTCCCGCTCCTCTCCCTCTGATCCTTTCCCCCCACTCCCCTGGCCTGTCACTGCCGCTCCAGCTAGGGTGGTGGCCTGTTGGGCCACTGCCCATGCCCATCTCTCCCTATCACCTTCGCCGTCACCGACACCACTGTCGCCGTCGCCGTCGCCTTCACTGCCACCATCTCCGGCGCCGACTGCTGCGTCCACGCCGCGACCTGCCCCTTCCCGTCACCTCCCTATAGCTCCCGTCCCTCATATCACCACCCACCCTTCTGCCGCCGTTAAACGCCCTAGTGGCACCACCACCTCCTCCGCTCCCAAAAAGGCCCCGCCTCGTCCTCCTTCCCCCCCCCCAGAATGCCATGGATGTCTCCCCGCCTGGCCCCACTCCCTCCGCTGCCTCCTCCTCCTCCTGCTCCTCCTCCTCCTCCGCCCCTCTATACAAATACCTCCTCTCCCGTCCCGATCCTTCCCTTCTCAAGGCCTGTAATCTCTCCCTCCTCCTCTGCCAACACTTCCCTGGTGCCTCCATCTCTCTCCTCACTCCCAGACGGGATTACGTTCTCATCTCCTCCCCCAGCCCAACCCTCCATACTGACATCCTCTCCCACCTCCCCATCACCCGTTTTGGCCCCAACGCCTCCCTCACCCCTGCTCCTTCTCCGTCTCCTACCCGCCAACCCCAACGCCCACGTCGCCCGCCAAGCCTCACCGCTGTGATCACTCGGCTTAGCCCGACGATCATGGAGGAGGACGTGTTGGCGGAGCTCAAGGCGCATCCCACACTGGAGGTGCGGGCAGTCCGCCACATTTTCAACTCGGCCGGCCCCACCCGCCTTATGCGGGTTTTCTCTGAGGACGCCCCCTCCATTGACTGTCTCCTGAAGGAGGGTGCCCTCCTCTTCAACCAGCGCTACAAGGTCGACCCCTCCCGTTCCCATCGTCAATCCCTGCGCTGCCAGAGGTGTATACGCTATAACGCACACCCAACAGCCGAGTGCCGCGAGGCCCCCACCTGCCCGCATTGTAGGCAAGCGCACTTCCTCTGGCAGTGCCCTATCCTTCAATCCCCTCCCTCCTGCAATACCTGCCATCTCCCCCATCCCACCTACTCCCAAAAGTGTAAAGCCCGACCCCCTCTGACCACTCCTGAACTCACTGTCCCTGTCCATCCTCTGGACGCCCCCACCACTTCCGGCAATTCCCTTCGCCCACCCCCTACCGATGAGGACATCATCAGATTCCTCACAATCGTCCTTCAGAATGTTCATCCTTTTCAGCGCCCCCACACCCTCCAACATATTTCCCTCGCCGCTCGTTCCATTTTCCAACTCAAAATGTACGCCACCTACTCCAACAACCAGGCCCATTTCACCTTCTCCCGTCTTGACACCCTCGTCTAAATCCCTATCATGGCGCGACAGCACCGTATCCTTTTCAACAATATCCGCTCCCTTCCTGCCAACTAAAACCTCTTCCTGCACACCCTTACCACTCACCGCATGGATGCCTTCCTCCTCAATGAAACCTTCTTCCAACCCCACCACACCATCCACACTTCGCCCTATCTCCTGCACCGCTCCGATAATCCCCTCCCGATTGCGCGTGGCGAAGTTGCCATTGGTCACCACCACCAGATCCCTGTTCGGCTCCAACTTCTCCTTCCCGACCCCACCGAACACGTGATCCTTAGTCTCTTCTTCCCCGGCCTTACTGTTACCTGTGCCACCATCTATGTCCGCCCTAACGCCCCTCTTCCCTTCGACTTCCTCTCCCACATTGACTGTAGCTTCTCCTCCAACGTGATCGCCGCCGACCTCAACATCCATAGTCGTTCCGCCGCCCAGTTACGGCGGTGGCATCGGTTCCTCTCCTCCCTTCAAGGTGACCTCGTCCCCATCCCCCAGCACACCTGTCCTGAATCCAACTCCACTCCCGATGTTATCCTTTCCTCCCCCAACCTCCTTGGCCGCTTAATGCTGGATGTCCTGGAGCCTATTGGTAGCGACCATCTCCCTGTCCTCCTCACCGTTTCAGACGTTCGTCGCCCCCGCCCCGACCCTCGCAATGACCCTCCCCCTAAGTACGTCCATGACTATTCCCGTGCCAACTGGAATGCCTACCGGGATACTCTTTCCACGCAGGTCGATAGCCACCCCTTCACGTACCACCACCCTGACGATGTAACCAATGCCACCTCCTTTCTCCAGCAGACCTTGTCTGAGGCTGTGGAGGCCCACATCCCTACTGTCGCCTTCCACCCACACTGTCCTACCTTACCCCCACAGGCTGTCCTCCTCCTCCATGAATCCCACCTTCTCTACTGTGCCTTCCTCCGCACGCATGACCCGGACACACTACAATGCCACCGGCAACTCCAGCAACACATTCGTAATTTGCTCATGGCTAAGAAACGCCGGGACAGATATACACCCGTTTAAATGCTACCCTACCTATCAACTCGTCCAAGTTCTGGTCAGCCTTCCATCGCCTTACCGGAACTAAACCCTCCCCCTACTGTCCTCTTCTCCATGATGATCACCCCTTCCCTTACTCCCTTAGTAAGGCCAATCACTTTGCCTCTTACCTCTCCAATGTCTTTTCCATCCCCGATGATCCCCAGTTCGATTACTCCCCCTTCCCGGATGTCCGCAATCGAACTAACACCTCTGTCCCTCCCCTCGCTCCTGGTTTCCAGTACTTGGACAACATTGCACACACGGAACTCAATGCCCCTATCACTACACAGGATCTCATTGCTACACTCCGCACGAAACGCAACACCGCTCCTGGTCACGATCGCGTCACCTACCGTCACCTTCGTGAAGCTCCTGCCGCTTTCCTCTCCACTCTGGCCAGGCTCTACAATGTAGTCCTGTCCACCAGTTACTACCCCGACCTGTGGAAAACCTCCCATATCCTGATGTTCCTTAAACCTGGCAAACCGCCGTCCGCTGTCTCCTCCTACCATCCCATCAGCCTTACCTCGGTCTTCAGCAAGGTCCTGGAATCTATCCTCACCCGACGCATCCACCCGCATCTCTGCCAGCACCGCCTCCTTCCCGTTACCCAGTGCGGCTTTCGGCCATCCTTCTCTTCCAACGACCTTCTCCTTCACCTCACTCATCTCCTTTCCAAACAGCTTAATTCCTGTTGCTCCACAATCTTCCTCTCCCTGGACCTCGAACGTGCTTATGACCACGTATGGCATTCCGGTCTCCTCTTCAAGCTCCAAACCTTCGCCCTTCCCATTAACTACGTCCGTCTGATCGGTTCCTTTCTCTCCCACCATCCTTCCTACGTCACCATCCATAACACGGATTCCTACACCTTTTTCCCCTCCGCAGGTATGCCCCAAGGCTCCGTCTTCCCCCCCCCTTCTGTACCTTTTGTACACGGTGGACATGCCGCCGCCATCACCCCCCCCCCCATCCACCTCCTCCAGTTTACCAATGACACCGCCTTCCTTGCCCTTGCCCCCACCATGCAGCGCTCCCAACACCTTCTCCAATCCCATCTTGATCGGTTCACCGCTTGGTCCAACCAGTGGTTGCTCAAGGTCAATCCCTCCAAAACCCAGGCGATCATTGTAGGCAAAACCACCCCCTCCTTCCGCCTCCTTGATTTCTATCTCACCATCTATGGCCGTCCTATCGCCCTCACTCCCACCCTTACGTACCTTGGCGTCCCCCTCGACCGTCGCCTCTCCTGGACTCCCCATGTCCGGACAATCCAACCCAAGGCACACTCCCGACTCCGTTTCCTCAAGCTGCTTTCCGGCAGTACGTGGGGTCTGGACCCCTCCACGATCCTCCACACCTATAAATCCCTCATCCGCCCTATCCTTTGTTACGCCCATCTGGCCTGGATCTTCGCCACCCCTACCTTTTATAAATCCCTCCAAATCCTTGAACTCCATGCTCTCTGCCTCGCCTATCACATCCGTCTCCCCTCCCCCATGCGGATCCTGTACGATCCCATTCCGTTCCCCCACCTCCTCCTTTTCCTTGAAAGGATACGGATCCCGTACACCTCCCGCAAACTCGATCCTCCTCATCCGCTTGTCTGACCCGTCCTCTCCCACCCCCGCCCGCTGCCGTGCCTGTATTCCCAAGTCCCACCCGGTCTCCATCTCTCCACCTTCCAAGGTGGCTTCCGCCAGCTCCCCTTCCCTGATGCTCTCCTCCTCCCCTCCATCTACCCCTCCTACTAACTTTGATCCTCCCACCCTCTTCCTGTGTCTGTTCCTTTGGGCATCCTCCGTCCCTCCTCCCCTTCTCCCCACTCCTCCCCCGGGTGTCCCCTCCCCTGTCCCTCCTCCTCCCATCTCCTCAGCCATTGGCATCTTTGTTCTCCCCTCTCCACCCTCTCCAACCCCCCTCACCCTTCTTCCCCTCTTGGCAGGTCCCCGGACTCGCACACGCTACGTGGACTTCCGCGCGCCGGAGATCATCGCCATCAGTGTCTCGTGTGCGTGACGTCGTTTTGTGTTTTTAATGTCCGCCATCACGCTTCTACGTTCACTTCTGCCGTCGGATTCATCAGTGTTCTGTGCGCCGTGTCAACGTGTTTTCAGTGTCGTTATCGTCGAGTGTGAACAGCTCCGTGTTTTTTTTGTGTATCTGTGTGCACTATTTTTTGCACGTCACTATGTTCATTTTCATTCTCCATTATTGTACTGTTATTGTCAACACTATGGCTGAAGAGCGGCGTAGCATGCCGCTGCCAGCCTACCTGATTGTTCAGGTGTTAAAATAACAATAAAGAAAAAAAAGAAAAAAAATTATTTTACTGAGAATGCATTGCGATTCTCTCCTTCAGTGTATATAGGGTCCTTTACGGTATTGGAACACGGAACGTCAAGTCAGCATAAGCTAATCCTTAATAGTTGACGTGAATTGGTCACGGCAGCTTCGCCAGCCTATCTCAACAAATAACGAACCGTGATTTGGTAAGCGTCTCTATGGTAACGCCTCAGTGTTGCCACAGCTCTGTAGACTGTTACGCTTTTTGCCTGCTGAGGTTGTCGCTGCGCAGTAGAAGAAGGCTGGCAACAGCGCTTCGAGCTGTCAGCTATGTATTTCAGCCTTCAGGATTGTAGTGTATGTTCTCTCTCGACTCCACACTTACTACTCGACTACAATTACATGCCTACTAGTGAATTACCACTAGCATAAAGTATTTTGCGCACTGAAACAATAACTATGTCCTGGTCCACTTCGAATTGTATTAAATTACTCTGCCGCTCATGTACACTACATCAGTTTACATACAGGATGATCCAGGACTAATGATCAGTATTCACGAATAGGCACTAACAATCAAGCGAAGCAGGAGTTCTAAGATGCATACCTAAAGCGCTGTAAGCACCTGCTCAGTAGAGGAGATGTGTTTCACAGTAATGAAGATGAGGACGTTCTCGTAGCTCTTAAGATATGCACTGTAGAGTCCATATATAGTTGACTTCTCCGCTTCGAATGATCGTTCTTGTCACATTCCTGAACTCACTCAAAATTTGTTACTTTCATTCTGGGTAACAGATACTGATAAATATAAATGTAATTCAGGAAAATTTTCTAACATTATCACTAACCACTATAGAGAGCATCACATGCTGGACGACACGTTAAACAACAAAATGTGGAACTACTAAGACCACCAATCGAATAATTTACATGTTGAAACTTCTAATACTAGAAGTACAAAGCAGTAAATTTACAATTTTATTTTGCAAGCAAACGACAGTTGCAACTAACAATCAGATTTCTCGACAGCCAGTGATCACTTCAAAGAAACGTAGGAGTTTATCTGTAAAATTACCGTACCGCCACTATTAGGCGACGTTTCAATAATAACTATTATTTCTTCCATGTATTCATCTGGCGCAAATGAACTCATCCTCCCTATGACGCAGAATATCAGACTGATGAGGAACGGATTTCTTAGCCGAAACAGTGGAAATGACATTTTGTACCAGTGTGAAACGTCAACGACATTCATCGAATTCAGATCTGAGACAACTTAGTGTTCCACTCTAAAGGATTACTCGGTTCACACTTTGGAACCTCAGTTCACTTCCCTCATCAATAACGAGATGCTAGATTTAGTTACGCCACCAGATGATGGTACATTTCCAGCTTTCTAGATGAGTTAAGAATGCCCCTATGACACACAGTTCTTCCATATCTAAGCTGTTCCTGACAGAGGATTCTTCGAACCACCTTCAAACTATTTCTCCGCCGTTACAACCTCGACCGCGCGGTATAAACGAACATTTAAATCTTTCTGTGTGAGCTCTGATTCCTCTTATTTTATTACGATGATCATTTCACCCTTTTCAGGTGGGCGACAGTAAAATATTTTCGCGTTCGGAGGAGAAAGTTCGTGATTCAGATAACGTGAAAAAATACTGACGCAGTAATAAACGCCTTTGTTTTACCGTCTGACACCGCAATGCATCTGATGTGCATACCGCACCGGATAACCCTGCTCCAGAACACAGAGGACAAGCTAGTGTTGGCAGACTTCTAAGTTACCTGGCAATATAACCGTCATTGGTTAGCTTTCCCCATAGCGTTATCTATGTGATCGTACCAATTATTCATAACTGTGGTCCTTAAGAAAATGGTTCAAATGGCTCTGAGCACTATGCGACTCAAATTCTGAGGTCATTACTCCCCTAGAACTTAGAACTAATTAAACCTAACTAACCTAAGGACATCACACACATCCATGTCCGAGGCAGGATTCGAACCTGCGACCGTAGCGGTCGCTCGGCTCCAGACTGTAGCGCCTAGAACCGCACAGCCACTCATGCCGGCGGTCCTGAATTCACAGTTATTAGATTTGTGTGATTTATCGTATAACCAATATTTGGCAGAGTCTTATTAGTACTCTAGTGGATGCCTTTACTCTTTTCATTATTTAGGAACATCTGTCAGTTCTCCCACCATACAGATGGAGTCTTCAGTCCGAAAACTGGTTTGATGCAATTCTCCATGTTACTCCTTCCTGTTCAAGCGTTTTCATCTCCAAATAACAACTGCAACCTACATCCTTCTGAATCTGTTTTTTTCTGTACTCATTTCTTGGATTTGCTCTACGATTTTTTACGCCAACACTTCCCTCCAACAACAAGTTCCTGGTCCCTTGATGTCTCAGAATATATTCTGTCAACCGATCTCTTCTTCCAGTCAGGTTATGTCACAAATTCGTTTTTTCGTCAGTTCTGTTCAGTGCCTCTTCGTTAGTTACGTGATCTACCCACACAATCTTTAGCATTCTACTGTAGCACAAACATATCAAAAGCTTTTATTCACTTCTTGCCCAAGCTGATTTTCGTCCACGTTTCACTTCCATACATGGCTACACTCTAGACAAATACTTTCAGAAAAGACTTCCTCACACGTAAATCTATATTCGATGTCAACAAATTTCTCTTCCTTAGAAACGCTTTTGTTGACATTGCTGGTCTTCATTTTATATCAACTCTACTTCGGCCATTATCAGTTACATTACTGATCATTAAAATTGCTACACCACGAAGATGACGTGCTACAGACGTGAAATTTAACCGACAGGAAGAAGATGCTGTGACATGCAAATGATTAGCTTTTCAGAGCATTCACACAAGGTTGGCACCGGTGGCGACACCTACAACGTGCTGACATGAGGAAAGTTTCCAACCGTTTTTTCATACCCAAAAAGCAGATGACAGGCGTTGCCTGGTGAAACGTTGTTATGATGCCTCGTGTAAGGGAGAGAAATTCGTACCATCACCTTTCCGACTTCGATAAATGTCGGATTGTAGCCTCGATAAATGTCGGATTGTAGCCTATCGCGATTACGGTTTATCGTATTGCGACATTGCTGCTCGCGTTGGTCGAGATCCAATCACTGTTAGCAGAATATGGAATCGGTGGGTTCAGGAGGGTAATACGGAACGCCGTACTGGATCGCAACGGCCTCGTATCACTAGCGAGATGCCAGGCATCTTATCCGCATGGCTGTAACGGATCGTGCAGCCACGTCTCGATCCCTGAGTCAACAGATGGGGACGTTTGCAAGACAACAAGCATCTGCACGAACAGTTTGACGACGTTTGCAGCACCATGTACTATCAGCTCGGAGACCATGGCTGCGGTTACCCTTGACGCTGCATCATAGACAGGAGCTCCTGCGATTTTGTACTCAACGAGGAACCTGGGTGCACGAATGGTAAAATGTCATTTTTTCGGATGAATCCATGTTCTGTTTACAGCACCATGATGGTCGCATCCGTGTTAGGCGACATCACGGTGAACGCACATTGGAAGCGTGTATTCGTCATCGCCATACTGGCGTATCACCCGGCCAGATGGTTTGGGGTGCCATTGGTTACACGTCTCGGTCACCTCTTGTTCGCATTGACGGCACTTTGAACAGTGGACGGTACATTTCAGATGTGTTACGACCCGTGGCTCTACCCTTCATTCGATCCCTGCGAAACCCTACATTTCAGCAGGATAATGCACGACCGCATGTTGCAGGTCCTGTACTTCCTTTTTGGATACAGAAAATATTACACTGCTGCCCTGGCCAGCACATTCTCCAGATGTGTCACCAATTGAAAATGTCTGGACAATGGTGGCCGAGCAACTGGCTCGTCACAATACGCCAGTCACTACTCTTCAACTGTGGTATCGTGTTGAAGCCGCATGGGCACCTGTACACGCCATCGAAGCTCTGTTTGACTCAATGCCCAGGCGTATCAAGGCCGTTATTACGGCCAGAGGTGGTTGTTCTGGGTACTGATTTCCCAGGATCTATGCACCCAAATTGCGTGAAAATTTAATCACATGTCAGTTCTAGTATAATATATTTGTCCAATGAATACCCGTTTATCATCTGCATTTCTTCTTGGTGTAGCAATTTTAATGGCCACTAGTGTATTTTGCTGCCCAAACAGTAAAATTCATCTACTGTTTTAACTTCCTCATTTCCTAGTATCATTCCTTCAGAAATATGTGATTTAGTTACACTATATTCCAGTATCCTTGTCTTGCTTTTCTTGATATTGGTCTTATATCCTTCCTCTAAAGACACTGTTCTGCTCCTCCATATCCTTAGGTGTGTCTGACAGAATTATAATGTCATCGGCAAACATCAAAGTGTTTATTCTTCTCCTTCAACTTTAATTTCTTTCCAAATTTTTTCTTTGGTTTCCTTTAATGCTTGCTCAATGTGCAGAGTGAATAACATCGGGGATAGGCTACAACCCTGTCCCACTTCATGCTCAACCTCTGCTTCCGTTTCATGCCCATCGAGTCCTGTAACTGCCGTCTGGTTTCTGTACAAGATGTAAATCGGCTAACATCAAAGTTTTTATTCATCTCCTTCAACTTTAATTTCTTTCCAAATTTTTTCTTTGGTTTCCTTTACTGCTTGCTCAATGTGCAGAGTGAATAACATCGGGGATAGGCTACAACCCTGTCTCACTTCATGCTCAACCTCTGCTTCCGTTTCATGCCCATCGAGTCCTGTTATCTGCCGTCTGGTTTCTGTACAAGATGTAAATAACCTTTCGCTCCCGGTATTTTACTGCTGGTACCTTCAGAATTTCAAAGAGATTATTTTAGTCAACATTGTGAAAAGCCGTCTCTCAGTCTAGATGTGCTATCAACATAGGTTGGCCTTTACTTAACCTATCCTCTAAACTAAGTCGTAGGGTCAGTGTCGCTTCGCGTGTTCCACCATTTCTCAGAAATCCTGACTGATCTTCCCTGAGGCTGGCATCCACCAGTTTTACCTCTCTTCGTGTTAATATCATGCAACCGGTAGTTCGGTAATTTTCACACGTGTCAGCGCCTGCTTTCTTAGGAATTGCTCTTATTACAGTCTGTAAGCCTACTGTCATATCGCTGGCTTAGTTGTGGAGTATCTTTGCGGGCAGCCACGTCAGGGAGTCGAGCGCGTGACACGGTACTGTTATGTTGTGTAGTGTGTAGCTCTGCATGTGAGAGGCTTTTTTAGTATTCAGGTTGAAGTGTTGCTACAAGTGCTGTTACAGTAAAGTGATGAAATATGGAAGTGATTCAGACGAAAATGCGTCAAGACGTAATGAAAAAATGAGCAGTGACGTCGATAACGTGTTTACGTTTCCTCTCGTTCGTGTCGCACAGCGTCGATCATCCGCGCCGTGTTCGGTCTCCCAGAATGAACCAATGTGAATCAGTAAAAATTAGTTACCATAAAAGAGTGCAGTCAAGTACCAGTGTCTTGTAGCAAGCGTGAGGATGTGCGTTCGATCATCGCGTTTCCGCACTATCGACAATCAGCCGCGCCGCGACGGTTACTGAGAACTAAAAATTGACTTCACGAACAGTGTTATATCATTACTAGTGACAAGGAGGACCATTACCAGATATCTGTATGTGTGACGAGCGTAAGAACTTTCGTTCGATCATTTGGCTTCCGCATCATCAACAATCACCCGCATTTTGTTGGTTACGCGTACGCTCGTCTAAATGATATTTTGTGGACTGTTAATTATCCATTAATTGGGATAACACTTCTGAATTGGAATGTAAACAGTGCAACCTGCGATTTTTCTTTAATCGTCTCAGAATATAGTTGTTCATACCAGACGTCGAATAGTGTTGTGTTTTAACGTTGAGTGGCTCCCCCTAAACCGGCTTGCATATTTCGATAGATAATTTCAGGCAAGCCAACAGCAGTGTGGAGCAGAACAGTACGACCGCCGCGGGATTACCAGGTACGTGGTGTTGACAGGGCGCACTGTCAAGCAAGAATAACGGTCACGAAACGAGAAGTCAGTTTAAAGGTACATCCACCCCCATACGTACTCCCGGGCGTGTTACAAGTCTTCTTGCGCACCAGATGGAATTATTTTGTTATGCTTGTTTCTCTTAATGTTATCGATAGGTCTTACGGAATGTCGTCTATTTTCGGGGTCATGTTTTGATTTAGGTCAAATTCTTCTTACAGTATCATAACTGTCATCTCATCCTTATCTAAGAACTCTTCCCTTTCTATAATGTTGCTTTCAAGATCATCTCCCTTATATAGAACCTCTATATACTCGTTCCACCTTTCAGCTTTCACTTCTTTGGTTAGGACTTCTTTTCCACCTAAGCTCCCGACATTCATACAGCTGCTTCTCTTCCCCTAAAGACTCATTAATTTTGGTAGGTGGTATCTATCTTTCCCCAAGGGAAACGTGCTTCTGAATCCTTATATTTATCCTCTAGCTATTCCTGTTTAACCATTCTGAACTTCCTGTCAATATCATTTTCAAATTTTCTTCTTTCATCAGTTAAGTTTAACATTTCATTTGTTGTCCAAGAACATCTACAAGGTCTTGCCTTTTTACCTATTTCATCCTCTGCTACCTTCACAATTTCATTTTTAAAGCTACCCATTCGTCTTCTACTGTGTTCCTTTCCCCTGCTCTGTCTGCCGTTACCTGATGCTTCTTCTGGAACTTTCAACAACCTCTGGTGCTTACAGCTTATCCAGGTCTCATCTCCTTAATATCAAAATCCAGGTCTCATCTCCTTAATATCAAATCATTTTGCAACTTTTTCAGCTTCAAACTACGCTTCATAAAGAGTAAGTGTGACCAGAGTCCAAATCTGTCCCTAGAAATGTCTTTTAATTTAAAATTGTCTTATCATTATTTTAATCAATATAAAACCTTCTGGTGTCTCCAGGTCTCTTCTTCCATGATTCCAAACCAGCTGTCTGCCACGGTTAAATTAGACCCTGTACAAAATTCTACCAGGTGGATTCCTCTTTCATTCCTTTCCCCGAGTTCATATTGACCTGTTATTTTTCCTTGTTTTGCTTTACCTACTGTCGAATTCCAGTCTTCCTTCACAATTGAATTTTCACCCCTCTTAACTGTCTGAATGATTTACCAAATAGATACCTCGTCTAAATCATTTTGCAGCTGGTTTTCGCCATCTGATGACTGTGCGAGACGGTAAAACGACAGCATTATTTGAAAACAATCGAAGATGGTCAGAGTGCCTCCTAAACCGTGTATATATATTAGAAGTAGTAAAGTATTTCCTTGGTGAAAGCCATATATCATTTTTTACCCTATGACTTTCCATCTATTACTATGAAATGTGTCATTTCCTACAGGAAATCACGAATCCAGTAGCACGATACTCCGTATGCACACAATTTCATTAGAACTCGGTAAAGAACGGCGTCAAAAGCCTTCTGGAAACGTAGAACTATGGAATTGCGAGATTCACTGTCGATAGCACACTTTACTTCGTGTGAGTAAAGAGCTGGCTGTGTTTCACAAAAACATTTACTGATTCCGTGCTGATTATTAACATATTATTTTATTGAGGTAACTCAACATGTTTGAACAGAGTATATGTTCCAAGAACCTGTTCCAAATTGATCTCGGGTCTGTAAGCAAGGCGATTACGCCTATTTCCTTTATTGATATCGATCTTTAATTCTGGGGATTGCGCCTATTTCCTTTCTTGAGTATTGGTGTGATCTGTCCAATTTCCCAGTCGTTAGGTATGGATCTTCCATCGAGCGAGGAGTTGTATATGATTCACAATGATTGGAGCTATTGTATCAGCATACTCTGAACGAAACCTAACTGATACACAGATGGACCAGAGTTAAAGTTCTCTGAACAGTGAGCTTATCTACTCTGTATTTTATCTGACTAGGTACGTGATGAGTGGAACTTACCTTAATACAAACTATTTTCAAACCTTCATGCAAAGCTGATTGAATGTACGAGGTCAGTAATTGTCTCTTGCACAGTCTAATGTCTTTGAGTAGTAATCTACATCAAATCTTCGGTACAGGCACTAGGACCCACATAAACGACACACCTTTAATCAATAATAATTCCGTTACTACAGCAAGATTAAATAATTTTTTGACATGTTCATCACAGGAATACAAAAACGAACTTTAAACATAAAATGCATGCAAATGAGATGTATTCGAAAACTATATTTAGAGACGACATTTTTTTGGGCATTCCGCGAGGGATATCATTCATAATTGTAATCTCTTTGTGTTTGAATCTAGTCCTCTGCCAACTAATATGTTTCGTATAATGCTTACTGATCCGTAAATGATGACGGAAGTAGTACCGTTGTAAATAGAGCTGCTTTAGACAGATCACAATCAGGAACTTGAAACTCTTAGCCCAGGATAGGAGCATGTAAAGAAATTACGTCTCATGTTTAAAAGAATACTTGACCCTGCATTTAAAGGAATTACGTCTCATGTTTAAAAACGTAATTGACTATGCAGTGAATAGATATGTTCCCAGTAGAACATGATGGGTTGTGACGCTCCACGGTATGCAGTCATTGTAAGGAAACTTCGAAAGAAACAGGTAGGTGTAAAACAATGCGTGGGAGTATAGGTAGAGTTGCCGATTGAAACGCCTTTGGCTGCCAAGAGGACAATGAGTGACGCTTCGGTTACTACCGCAACAGAATATTGTCGAAAGATCTTTCATATAACCCAAAGAAATTCTGATCGTAGTGTCCAGCTACTTACGGACGAGACGCGAACTGGTATGAAGGGTAACAAAGCAATGTTCCTTTACAGAGCAACAGGCGAGTCCGTCTTAGTCGCTTGTGCGGGCCCCATCTACTCTTCCCAACACCGGGGTGACCTGCCGCCATACCGGTTGCTCCTGGCGATCCGGTTTTAGGTCGCGAAACCGGTTGTGTGTCAATAAAACAACGCTTTTACCAGCTGTCAACGGAATTCCTTCTTACATGATGTTCTACAGGACTTTAGTGTGCTCGCCTCCTGCGCTGTTTCCCGGTGCATGTTTGTTTGTATCCCTATGCTGCCCCATTGAGCTTCAGCTGAGGTATTCAGTGTCTGTAGTGCCGACTGTGTCCGGCCCCGATAGCTGACAAGGGAACCTCCCCATCGCACCCCCCTCAGATTTAGTTATAAGTTGGCACAGTGGATAGACTTTGAAAAACTGAACACAGATCAATCGAGAAAACAGGAAGAAGTTGTGTGGAACTGTGAAAAAATAAGCAAAATATACAAACTGAATAGTCCATGAGCCACAGAAACAACATAATGGACAACGTAAGCTTAGGAGCGCCGTGGTCCCGTGGTAGCGTGAGCAGTTGTTAGACAAGAGGTCCTTGGTTCAAGTCTTCCCTCGAATGAAAATTTTACTTTCTTTATTTTTGCATAGTTATTATCTGTCCGTTCGTTCATTGACAACTCTGTTCACTGTAATAAGTTTAGTGTCTGTTTTGCGACCGCATCGCAAAACCGTGCCATTAGTAGACGAAAGGACGTGCCTCTCTAATGGGAACAGAAAACATTTGATCACAAGGTCATAGGTCAACCGATTCCTCCACAGGAAAACACACTGGTGACGGCATGTGCGTCCCATGACAGGAATATGTTGTCGACCCACCTAACTTCTACACTTGGCGAATGGGTAAAAATATTCTTCTACCTTGCCCGATTTAGGTTTTCTTGTAGATGTGATAATCACTCCCAAAAAAGTGATGAAAGCATAAGAGTTTGTCACATAAACTGAAAATAAAAAATTAAACTTTTCACTCGATGGAGGATTTGAACCAAGGATCTTTCGTTCCACAGCTGCTCACGTTACCACGAGACCACGGCGCTCCTGCGTTCCTCTCCTCCTTCATGTTGCCTATCTTCCCATGAACTACTCAGTTTGTATATTTTGCTTATTTTTTCACAGTTCCACACAACTTCTTCCTGTTTTCTCAATTGATCTGTGTTCAGTTTTTCAAGGCCTATCCACTGTGCCAGCTTATAACTAAATCTGAGGGGGGTACGATGGGGAGGTTCCCTTGTGAGTGGTGCCGGCACGGTAGCTCAGAGTGTTCGGTCAGGGAACTGGTTGGCCTCTATAATAAAAAGCTGAATGAAAGGATCAACAACGAACTTGAACGGATGTCATGTGACGTCCACAACGACCAAACACAAAAATCAACAACGAACAAAATGCAAAATAAAAAAATGTGGTCAGCGCAACGGCCTGTCTTTGCAAAGGGGCCCGGTTTCGATTCCCCACTGGGTTGGAGATTTTCTCCGCTCAGGGACAGGGTGTTGTGCTGTCCTAACTATCAACTCATCCCGATGGACACGCAAGTCGCCGAAGTGGCGATCGGTCTACCTGATGGGAGGCCCTAGCCACACGATATTTCATTTCATTGCCGGCTGTATGCAGCCATTAACTGATCTTTGTCCCTTTGACTGAACATTTAAGATACTGTAGTTACCTCAAGGCAGTTCTGTTTTAATTTCACTGCCGTGCAATAGGTGGTCGTTTGCGATAGTATCCAATAGCGCTCCAGTTAATTTTATATCTGTCTTAATAATCTGAATGGCTGGTCTAAGCTTAATTATTCACGGCCATTGATGTCAAATCCTTTCTTTGATTCTATTTGTAAATATCTTTCATAGCGCCTTCGAGAGGTGGCTGTTGGCATATTACGAGGGCTATTATTTTCCAAATAGCCCTCGGGCGCGAAATGGAAACCACAATGAAAATCAAAAATGTTTTATTTGCAACAGGTAGCTACATCTACCAGCTATTTCTCTACATATTCGCAGCTCCGACTTAGAAATACGTCGTAGCGTTGTTCCATATATCCTCGTCAGGCACCGCCTGTGCTGTTGATGAATTCTGTACGCTGGTCTACAGCTCATTGCCTATACTAAAATGTTGTCTTCACTGCCAGCGGTTCACATGATCAGGGAGCCAATGACGGGCTGCATTGTGGGTGATCAAATACTTCCCACAGAAAACAGTGCAGAATGCGGCCGAGAATTATCTTGCAGGGTGAGATAAATGACAGCTGTGTTATGTGGGTTGCATGACGTCAGGCGAAATCTCTTAGTAGGTTCCATTACTTGGCGGGAGACACAACTTTCTGGGCATTCTAAAGTGCTCACTGTGCATCCAGAACTGAAAATATCGACGTGATGCGATCGACGGGCATACAAGAGACATTGCCCAACACATCGGTGCTTCCATTTCGCGATCGATCGGTTCTTACTTTCCGAACAGGCCACGTACTTCATTTGCCGACTGCAGAGTGTTTTAAAGTGTAAAGTCATTTTCGTATTCAAATTTGGTCTTACCTGCACCTAAGTTCAGTGTGCAGTGTGTATTTACCATTTTGAGAGGTCTCACGTATCACAGACCTTTTATTGCCCGAGTGCCGTGACTTTAGTTTTGTTAACAAAAATTGTAACAGGATCCAGTGTGAAGGGGTTACGTGGTGCTTGGTGAACGATATGGCGATTCTCTCTTCTGATGGTCGGGCGTGTTCGGCAGGAACACCGAGGACGACTATTCCCGACTCTATCACCTCCAAATGCCCAAAGAAACTGAATATTGTACAACTTGGTCAGTCGGACAAATGGAGACCCACAACGAAGCCCATTTCAAACTGGTGATAACATCTCAGACATGTGCACAGCAGCTGCTTGTCCTTCACAGAGATCAGTCAACACCTGATGCGGTTCATTCCCCTTATATACTCTACTATGCCTGACAACAACACTAAACAGGAACCCCACTAATGCATTCAGGTGGCCGTTCTACCTGTCACATAGAATTGTAAATCTAATCATTCACGTACCACTCGATTCGTGTTCATGTTCAAAGCTCGGTTCGGATGCGACCATGTCGTGTGACTGCTAGATTTTTTTCGTCAGGCAGCGTATACGAGGTGTGTTCTAAAACTATCGCGAATACTGTAATTTCGCGAGTTGGATTGATCAGCTCTGCTCGATTTTTTTCTTGTTAGTAAACATGTTGTCTGAAACTTTTCTATACACTAATAGTTATATTGGATGTTTCATCTGTCGTCAGCTGTAAAAAAAGTTACATGTGCTTCTTGTGAGTGGGTATTGTTGTATCACAAAATTTGCACAAAAACGAAACAGAAACTTAACAGATCTTATTGCATTAAGGATAGCGGTTATGGTTGAAACAACGAGTTTTCAGTTTATCAAATTTTTTCCACGCCAGTTTAACATGACTTTTAAAACCGCTCAACATAATCGGTTTTTGAAATCACTGGTTTTTAACGCCAGTGTAATCTGAGTGTCAAAACCGCTCAATGTAATCAGTTTTGGAAGTAACCGATTATCGGTTACTCCTGTATTTCCTGTAATAAACCGAGATATCGAACAAAGATTGAAAAATTTTCACTCTCTTAGTTTTAAGATACACAGAACCAAAATACCAAATAAATCAGACAAATGAGCGGAAACTTATCGTAGCGCTAGCTGGTTTGCTTGAAACGTGGTAAGTGGTTGAATATTTCAATGTTACAAAAACGTCACCGGCACTTTCCAACCGATTCTAATTTTTTTTAAATTGTGCTCAGTACTTATATTGTAATCGTCTATCATATCACTTTTTGGGCACTACGAATAGTCAGTATTAAAGGGTGAAAACTGACTGGAGAGCTCTATTTTTTGTGTTAATGTGTCCGTTTTGAAGGGTTACAAGCAGATCAAAGCGCGTTACGTACACACAAGCAACAGATCAGCTACTTCCTTCTTTTATTGCATACTATAAATGGATTGGTAAATTTTTATTTAATACACTTTCCATAACTTGGTTCCATTTTTATTATTTCGTAGAAATGGCAGAGAAATACTTAATCTTTTAAAGCAAACAAATCGTTGTATCGTATAGATCGTCCGTTCGTAAAAATATATCCAGACTAGGAATGATGTCACTCTTCAATACAACGTACATTCGATTCTGATAGCGGGAAACTGCCGTATAGACCAGGTGAGCGACAAATCTTACACACTGCCCGTTAAGGCGTACCTTGAACCACGACACACGGCAACAGGTACATTATCGACCAAGCAATGCAGTACCAGTTCTTGTGCCACATGTTTGTCGCTCGTTTCTTTCGGCATTGTTATTAAAATAGCAGTGCATGCTTTTCCCATTTTCTATGCTAACCCAATTTTTCAAACAAGTCAAATTTTAAAAATAAAGTAACTTGCTTCTTTAAAAAAAGATTTACTTAGAAACAAAAATTCTAGCTATGGGTAATGGCTATTTCGCCTATATTAGTCGGTTATTACTAAAAAACGTTATAGCAGAGGTTAAACCCTTTCCAAAAGTACTGATTACTGAGGACCAAAATACCGTTATCGATTTGAACCGCTCGATTTTTTCCATCCCGAAGCAGCATATGGGCATTGCTTTCGATGCAAAAACTTGTGTTGGACCGGGCGTCGAACCCGCATACTCTGTTTATCTAGGACGGTTGCCCTAACTGCCTCGGGTGATCCAAGCGCGTCTCCGTCCAGCCCAAATTCCCTGATTCCGCACACCAAATGTCCGAAAGAACAGAAACTGCAGATAAATATTTGCATTAAATTTCGCTTTTAAAAAAGAATAAAATCTAACAAATTTCCACAAATGTTTATTACTGCTTTCTGGTCAGGTTGCTAGGAATAAAACAACGGTTTAAAGCACTCTGTCTGCAGGCCACAAGAAGCCCATCGGGACCATCCGACCGCCATATCATCCGCAAGTTGAGGATGCGGATAGGAGGGGCGTGTGGTCAGCACACCGCTCTCCCGGTCGTTATGATGGTTTTCTTTGACCGGAACCGCTACTATTCGATCGAGTAGCTTCTCAATTGGCAACACGAGGCTGAGTGCACCCCGGAAAATGGCAACAGCACGGCAACAGCGCATGGCGGCTGGATGGTCCCCCATCCAAGTGCCGACCACGCCCAACAGGGCTTAACTGCGGTGATCTCACGGGAACCGGTGTATCCACTGCGGCAAGGCCGTTGCCAAAAACAACGGTTTACGTGTGGTAGAAACGCTTCCAAAATGGCCGTGAAGACGTTGAAGGTGATGTGCATTCTGGACGCCCCAGGTCGTCAACAGTCAATGATACTCTGGAAAAATGGAAAGAAATGATTAGTGAGTCTCCTGCGAGTAAAACAAGGGTTTACGAGTGGTAGAACAGTATAAACGTTTCCAAAATGGCCCTGAAGATGCTGAAGGTGATGAGCGTTCTGGAAGTCCGAGCACGTCAACAGCCTATGAAACCCTAGAAAAATTGAAAGAAATGATTATGAACGATTGCAGAATCACTGTCAGAAAAGTTGTTGTTGATGTTGGCATGTCAAATGGCTCACGTCGTGAAATCTTTTCGGATGGTTTGCGTATGAAACGTGTGATAGCAGCATTTGTGCCAAAAATATTGAATTTCAAGCAAAAACAGCAGCGAATGAAAGTGGCTCAGCAGGTGGTAGAAGAGGTCAGCAACGCTGCTGAACTACTAAAGAGTGTAGTAAGTATGATAAACATTGGTGGAGGGGTATGACGTCACAACTAAGGCTCAAGCGTTCCAGTAGAAGCACTCCGGATCGCCAAGACCGAAAAAAGCTCGGCATGAGTCGTTGATTTGCTTACTTTTTTTTTCGATTTTGACGGCATAGTGAGTCATAAGTTCCTGCCAAAAGGTCAAACGAACAATGAGTACTGCTGCCTGCATGTTCAATGCCGTTTAAGGGAAGCAATCGGAAACAAAGTGTCAGCATTTGGGGCGAAACAGTTCTTTGTTTTTGCACCACGATAATGCATCTGCTCACACTTCATTGCTTGTTCGTGAATTTTTGCAAAAAGACAACACCGCATTGATGCTCCAGACTCCATGTTCGCCAGATGTGGCACTGTGAGACTTTTTTTCTGATTACAGAAACGAAGGGAATTTTAAAGAGCCGACGTTTTACAAGCAAAGTAGAGATTAAAGACGCATCGTTGGAAGTGGTAAGTGCTATCCAAAAGAACGAGTTGCAGACGTGGTCCAGGGACGGAAAGAAGCGCTATCATAAGTGTATAACAGCTAACGGGACCCACTCTGGAGAAGATAACATTTCTGTAGACGAGTAAATAAAACTATCCCCAAAAAAATTGAAAATTCCCGATACTTTTTGAACTCATCTCTTCTATTCTGTGTTTGAGGAAGATTTCCCGTTATTCGATTAATAATCTACGCGTCAGTAACTTGTGAACTGATATAGGACTAGAGCGTAGTAGTTTTCTTCATTACTACAGTTTTCGGATCCCATTCCCCTCTATGACCTTTGACGCTCAGTCTGTTTCCTTGTGTTCGAGCTTTTTTGGGGTGTAACGCACTTCTCCTCAGCATTTTTCATCGCTGTTGGATGAGATCAACCAAATCTTAGTTTCATCGATGGTCGAACGAAAAACTGCCTTTTCGATTCCTAAGGTTTTTAGGTAATGTTATTCCTGTACACGCTTTGATTACGTTGTGCCACGTAGCACGTCAGCTGTTCGTAACAAACAAGGCAGGCAACAAATGACATTTCGCAATAAGTGAATGACTGACCACAAGAACTCAGGTATACGGTAGATTTTATTTCGTTTCTATTGACAGACAAGTGGTGAACTTTGGGTTTCTTAACGCACACTTGAAAAATCTCGAACTATAGCGGTTTTGCGTGGGCTTCGTCGAGTAATAGCAGCTTTCGGTGAGGCAAAAGCATATGCGAAAACTCCATGAAAGTTCCGTCCCATGTTGCTATTACTCACAAGGGTAAAATACATATGCGATCGGTTAGTCGCACAAGTAATATCCAGTTTACGTTGATCACTGCGATCGATGCTGCTAGAGAAACTTTGTTCCGCCTCATTTCCTGCAATCTCGCGGTATAGCAAACTGTAATTTCTGGCCCATTTCCTGAAGATATGCCAAGCCGGATATTAAGTTCTCTGTCCCGTCGGTCTGCTCCTGCCATTCGCTCAATGCTTTCAGTCCCCTTCCTCATCTCAACCCACGATCCGCGCGAGAATAATGCCACAATTTTCTGCTCTGTTCCTGTAGTTTGGTTAACCGAGAGCTGAACTTCTTTGGACTGTTAATCTGTGAGTGATACATCGTGATCCACTACTGCAATACTACTCAAAAAGAAAAAGTACTACTTTATTTTGGTTGGTTGCAACAAATTACAGTTCACATTGAGGCCTAATTTGTTACGTGAATCGCACTTCTCGTAAGTTTCTTTATGTCATACATTTTGAAAAAGTCACTAACTGTATCCTGTGATACTCATAATAATTAGAGCGTACACCGACTACTATAAATGATCCTTCTCATCAATGGGTAAACTGTTTCACATTAATGTGCTACCTATGCTCTGTCTTAAGTTCTTGGTACGTTTCCTTTGAATGCGTATACAGGGAAGGTAAAGGAATTGATCCGCATAATTACAGACCTGTAATCTTAAAACCGGCTTACCGCGGGATTATAGAACAGATTCTGAGTTCGAAAATAATAAATTTTCTTCAGAGAGAAAAGCTTCTGCCCACAAATCAGCATTGATGACGAAAGTATTGCTAGCGAGAAACTCAGTTTGACATGATGTACTGCAGACCAGGGACGACAACAGACACGTTCCATGTTCCTAGATTTCCTGAGAGAATTTGACAAGATGCCGTGTACAGATTGCTGACGAAGTTCCAAGCATATGGCTTAGATTCCCAGATATATTAGTGGTTTGACGGTATGTATTCATCAGATACAAGGATATCGCCTGGAGGGTCCCTGGAAGTGTGATAGGAGCGGATTTATTCCCTGAAAATGTAAATGACCTGACACACAGGACTAGCAGAAATTTACAGCTGTTCATGTCATTTGGTTTTCTTATGTTATCTATGTACACATCAGAGAGAGAGAGAGAGAGCAAGTTACGTTACTGATAAATAATCTTTGGTCTTGTCGTGGCACAGTCTTTAACCTCTGCGCAGTCTGATAGATTCTCAGTTACGTGTAGTAGATGATGGACGTACTTAGTAGTGCTGTGCGGACTTGTGATTATATCTGTTAGATGAAGACAGGACAGCAAGGATGAGTCCGATGGGTACACTGAAAGGTGAAAGGAATACATAATTTGTATGATGTTATCACTTTCGAAGAGAAGAAGCTAGAGACTGCAGCACTGCGCAGCTAGGAATGATTATTGCCAGCTAGTTAACTTACTCCGAACTGAGAGAAAGACCACCCCACTTCTATGAATCATGGATTGATTAAGCTGTTTTATTGTTATAGAAATTCTCTGTTAACTTTGTACCATTTTTAAAAATCATTGCTAATGTTGTCAAGCTTATAATTGTTCAGAGCCTTGTTATGTGTGAATAACACACTCTGTCTTTCAATACACATTTTGTGGTGTCACCGCCAGATACCACACTTGCTAGGTGGTAGCTTTTAAATCGGCCGCGGTCCATTAGTACATGTCGGACCCGCGTGTCACCACTGTCAGTAATTGCAGACCGAGCGCCGCCACACGGCAGGTCTAGAGACTTACTAGCACTCGCCCCAGTTGTACAGCCGACGTTGCTAGGAAAGGTTCACTGCGAATTACGTTCTCATTAGCCGAGACGATAGTTAGCATAGCCTTCAGCTTAGTCAATTGCTACGACCTAGCAAGGCGCCATTTCTCCTTTGCTATGTATCTAATGAAGCATACCTCACGCCAGCCTGCGTGAGTTTATAGCGTGCATTTCGGCTTCCTCAAACAACACGGTGTTGGCACTTCTGCCGACACTTCATATTTGGCGACGAGGCTTAAAAGAGGATTTCGCGTTCGTATTGCTCTAATTTACTTGTGTCATGGCTTCGCGACAATCTCCATATGTACTGTCCGAATTTTATCGCTTGCAGAATCAGCAGACGCAGGCGTTATTGGATGCCCATGGACAGCTCGTCCAGGGTCAACGTGCAATGCAAAACGATGCGGCAGCCGCCGCTTCACAGCTACCGCACCCACAACATGCAGTTGCACCACCTTTTAGACGCTTCGATGCGGCCCTGGAAAGCTGGACGGAGTGGCCACGCCAATTTGGATTTCATCTCGCCGCCTACAGAATTCAAGGTAACGAGCGGCAGCCTCATTTATTGGCGTGTGTAGTGGTGCAAACGTACCGTGTGATAGTGAAATTATTTCCCCGACGCGACGTAGCAACTCTGTCCCACGAAGAAATTTTATCTGCTTTAGATGCCTATTTCAAGGAATCAGTCAATGTAGTTGCAAAAAGGTATACGTTCTTTCGTACAAAACGTACGGCCGGTCAAACTAATCGGGAGTGGGTTGCAACTTTGCAAGGCCTTACTAGGGATTGTGCTTTTGAGTGTGAATGTGGACTCCCTTACTCAGATACAATGGTACGTGATGCAATTGCACAGAAAGTTTCTGATGTTCGTATACGGGAACAAGTGATACACATATTGGATAGGCAAGACACACTTGACTTTGCTCAGGAATCATTTGAAACTTCGCCAGCTGTGTGTCACATTAACCGGCCCGCCGGGCAAGCTGCACGGAACTGCAAACAGCCCTCGCGCACGTCCTCGCAGCCCCGTGTCCCACGCCAGCATGCAACTGCAGTACTAAAGTCATGCCCGCGGTGTGCTACCAGACATTCACGTGAGAATTGCCCGTCACGCCAAGCTATTTGCTTTTTCTGTAATAAAAAAGGACATGTTCAAAGTGTTTGCCAGAAAAAGCTCAGATCGGACACTAACAACCATTCCAGGCCCTTTGCTTCGCGCCGGAATCGAACCAAGAATACTCAGGCTCGTGAACCTTCGCCCATGGACATTCATGTAGTTAATTCCACTCCGTCCAGTGCCACTCTCTCTAACAGTGACTGTGTTCGTCCCACAAAAAGTGTGCGTCGACATCGACGGAAATCACGTCAAGTCCCGAGTGAGCCTGTACCAGTGTCTGTTCATATTGCACGAGACAGTCGCTCTTGTCGTCAGCAGGACAATAAACTTTTTGTAGACTTGGACATTAATGGCAACGTAATACCATTCCAGATCGATACCGGAGCTGCAGTTTCATTGATCAATAAAGAGATGTACAAACAACTGGGCAACCCTCCGTTGCGTGCCGCAAATGTTAAGTTACATAGTTATTCAGGTCAGAATATCCCTGTGTTAGGACAGTGCAGCCTTCTTGCAACATACAAGGGACAAACAAAACTTGTGTCATTTTACGTACTTCGTTCTTCTGCAGTGAACTTGTTTGGTTTAGATTTATTTCAGTTGTTTAACTTGGCTATCGTAAATCAGGTCCTATCAGTGAACCAGACTGTGCCTTCAGCCAGTGTTTCTAGTCTATGTGGAGAATTTGCAGACATTTTTGCACCGGGCCTTGGTTGCACTAAGAACTATACAGCACATTTGGAACTGAAAGTAAACGTGCAACCGAAATTTTTCAGAGTGCGCAATGTTCCCCACGCATTGCGTGATGCGGTCGCAAGAACATTACACGATTTAGAATCACAAGGTGTGATTGAACGTGTGCATGCTTCTCTATGGGCATCACCCGTAGTAATTTTGCCAAAACCTTCCGGAAAATTGAGACTTTGCGTGGACTTCAAGGCCACAGTGAATCCACATCTAGTGATTGCCACTTTTCCTATACCCCGCCCGGAAGATCTTTTTGATAAACTGTGCCCGGGTAAATATTTTTCGAAGTTGGACCTAGCAGATGCGTACTTGCAAATACCAGTGGACGAAGAATCCCAGCGCGTCTTGGTGGTTAATACGCATCTTGGTTTGTACTGATTCAAAAGACTGCCATTCGGGTGTGCATCCACCCCTGCATTGTTCCAGCAATATTTACAAACTGTTTGTGCGTCGGTCCCTACTGCAGCAAACTATCTGGACGATATTGTGATCTCTGGAAAGACTGAAGATGAACATTTAGCAAACCTCCGGACATTATTTCAGGTCTTGCGACACAATGGTCTTCGCTTGCGGAAGGACAAATGTGTGTTTTTTGCTCGTGACTTACCATATTTGGGACATGTAATCAATGCCCAAGGCATACATCCCAGCCCAGAGCACCTCCGTGCCATACAGGACTTACCTTCGCCGCAGAATTTGAAGCAGCTACAGAGTGTGTTGGGAAAACTTAATTATTATAATAAATTTGTGCCGCGTGCTTCCTCCATTTCAGCTCCGCTTCATCGCTTACGCCGTAAAGGTGTTCCGTTCGTCTGGACGACGGAATGCGAACGCGCCTTTCGCCAGTTGAAATCGGCGTTGCTTTCTACTACTTGCCTTACGCCATTCGATCCCCAGAAACCCCTTTTGTTAATGGTAGATGCATCGGATTTCGGGATCGGTGCTGTGCTTGCGCACAAAGATGGATCGCATGATCGCCCTAGTGCCTTTGCGTCTAAATTGCTCTCGTCTGCGCAACGAAATTATTCACTGAAAGAAGCCTTGACTCTCGTATTTGGTGTTACTAAGTTTCATGATTTCTTGTATGGTCGTCACTTTACCATCATCACAGGCCACAAACCTTTGACGTCGCTTTTTCATCCGAACAAGCCTGTACCTTCACGTACAGCGCAGAAATTCATTCGCTGGTCTATTTTCCTCTCGCAGTACCGCTACGATATCTTGTATCGGTCCACTGCTAAGCACGGAAACGCCGATGCGTTGCCCCGTTTGCCTGTTACTGAGGATAGAGCATTTGATTCTTCCGAACTTGATTGCATGTTCATTGATTCGGAAACCGATGACGTGGTCGAATCGTTTCCGATTGATTTTCGTCTTGTCGCTACACCCACAGCTGCTGACCCTGTCCTTGCTACCGTTTTGCGTTTTGTTGCTACGCAATGGCCCGTGTCAAAGTCACAGATCGCGGATCCGTTGGTTCGCCGATTTTTTGTTCACAAGGAGAGACTTTTTGTACGACGTGGTGTTTTGCTGTTGCGTTCTGATAATGATCAGTCCAGAGTCGTGGTCCCACGTTCGTTACAGTCCTCTGTCTTACGGCTTCTTCACCAAGGACATTGGGGTATCGTGCGAACGAAACAACTTGCTCGTCAGCACTGTACTTGGTTCGGAATCGATGCTGCGATTACGAATATGTGCTCTTCTTGCATGGCGTGTGCCGAACAACTCCGCACCGCCGCGGAAATTCTTTGCATGGCCGAAAGCCACTTCCCCTTGGCAACGCTTGCACATCGATTTTGCTGGTCCATTCTGGAATGCTCGATGGTTGGTTGTGGTCGATTACTTAAGTCATTTTCCTTTTGTTGTACGGATGTCTTCCACGACGTCATCTGCCACCATCCAGGCGTTATCGGCTACCTTTTGCATAGAAGGCCTTCCACAGACTATTGTTTCCAACAATGGCCCACAATTCATGTCCGCGGAATTTGAGTCATTCTGCAAGGCCAATGGTATTCAACATCTGACATCCGCGCCGTTTTCGCCTCAATCCAACGGTGCCGCTGAACGATTGGTCCAGACTTTCGAGTCACAGATGTTGAAGTTGAAAGAGTCGCATTCTCGGGAGGACGCGTTATTGCTCTTTTTGTCTTCGTATCGCACTCAGCCCCGAGATGGTCGCTCGCCGACTGAGTTATTGCACGGTCGTCCTCATCGAACCTTGATGTCTTTGCTGCATCCGCCGCATCAGGTTCTTGTGCAGCGGCAGACACCTGCTTTTGCTCCAGGCGACGTTGTCTCTTATCGCAACTCTCGCGGTTCACAGCGTTGGCTCGCGGGGCGCATTCTTTGCTGCCTCGGCCGCGCTATGTATTTGGTTTTGGGGGCCTCTGGTGAGGTGCGTCGGCATCTCAATCAGCTGCGCCGCTGTCGTCGCACGGGTTCTGCCGCTCCCCGTCTGCTTTCAGCGACGGTGCCGTCCGGTCAGCGCCCTGGGGACCCATCTACGGGCTCGCCTCATCCCCAGGTGTTACCGACGATGCCTTCCATTTTGCACCATGGCGACGCGCCGCCGCTGCCGCCGCCGCCGGTGGTGGGGGTGGTGGTGGTGGTGGTGAGTGTTTAATGTCCCGTCGACAACGAGGTCATTAGAGACGGAGCGCCAGCTTGGGTTAGGGAAGGATTGGGAAGGAAGTCGGCCGTGCCCTTTCAAAGGAACCATCCCGGCATTTGCCTGAAACGATTTAGGGAAATCACGGAAAACCTAAATCAGGATGGCAGGAGACGGGATTGAACCGTCGTCCTCCCGAATGCGAGTGCCGCCGCCGGTTCTCCCGCCGGCGCCGCCCGCAGTGGACGCTTCGCTGCAGCCGCCAAGCGCCTCCCTGGGTCACGCGCCGCCGTTCGCTTCCCGTGACCTGCTGTCCTCCGCCATGGAACTCTTGCCCGCTCCAGACCACATGGCGTCTTCGCGCGTCGGGTACCCCGACGCAATGGAGGTCGACCCTTCAGCCCCTCCTGTCTCTTTACGGGCGCATACACCGCATGTTGACGTGCACCCTGGACTAGGTTTTCAGGCGTTTCCTAGCCCCCCTCGGACCGAATGGCCGGGTGCGGGTGGCACAGCCTCGCCTGTTGTTAGGCTCCCCACCTCATCGTATACGTCAACATGGGGTCCTCCCCACGGCGGGCGGAAGCCTTATAATAATACCGTTCGCCGATTTGCGGGGGAGGAATGTGGTGTCACCGCCAGACACCACACTTGCTAGGTGGTAGCTTTTAAATCGGCCGCGGTCCATTAGTACATGTCGGACCCGCGTGTCACCACTGTCAGTAATTGCAGACCGAGCGCCGCCACACGGCAGGTCTAGAGACTTACTAGCACTCGCCCCAGTTGTACAGCCGACGTTGCTAGGAAAGGTTCACTGAGAATTACGCTCTCATTAGCCGAGACGATAGTTAGCATAGCCTTCAGCTTAGTCAATTGCTACGACCTAGCAAGGCGCCATTTCTCCTTTGCTATGTATCTAATGAAGCATACCTCACGCCAGCCTGCGTGAGTTTATAGCGTGCATTTCGGCTTCCTCAAACAACACGGTGTTGGCACTTCTGCTGACACATCACATTTCATACTAAAACCGTTGTCTTGCAACATCGTTTCATAGGGACAGTCACTCCCCCTCCCACCCCACCCCACTGTGTTTCATTACGCATGAGCACATACAAAACTTTGAATATGTATTTAGAAACCAAAATATAGCTTAGCCGTTGCTTACTTGCTGTTTGCTGTAGTGCTTTCGAGAAATGTGCAACAACGTTGTCAAGATGCGAGGTAAGTGGAAATTTTTATTAGGACCAGATAATTGTTTTACTTCCGTGCTCGCATCTCGTGGTCGTGCGGTAGCGTTCTCGCTTCCGACGCCCGGGTTCCCGGGTTCGATTCCCGGCGGGGTCAGGGATTTTCTCTGCCTCGTGATGGCTGGGTGTTGTGTGGTGTCCTTAGGTTAGTTAGGTATAAGTAGTTCTAAGTTCTAGGGGACTGATGACCATAGCTGTTAAGTCCCATAGTGCTCAGAAAAAAAAAAGTTGTTTTACTTCCGTTGCACATTTAATACAAAGTCAATCTGCATTCAGTTCAGCTACAGTTCAGTTCTTATCAGATTCTGTGTTGTCGGACTAAATTTCAGACAGAAACAAATACAGAGAGCACCTTAAATATGTCGGCCTTTCTGCCAGGATAGTTCGTTGGTTCTTGTGGTGATATATAATCAGATAATGTTGGATTACTTGAAAGTAAAAACATCGCTGCGCTAATTTTGCTAATGTTGTACTTGTTTTTCAGGCGATTCATCTAACACTTTTGTCCAGTTTGTGATATTTTGTGTCATGTGACGATTATCGATTACTTTGTTGCGTAAGTAGTATAGGTTCTGTGTAGATTTCTCTTATTGTTCAGTATTTGCGTGCATGATAGTACAGCTTTGTTTGTTTGGTCATTGTAGTTATTTTGTTTTCCAAGAAATAGTATTTAATCAAGTTTGGTACAACAGAAAAACTATGAAAATTCTTCGAAGCACAAGACAGCAGAGAGTGTTGCAAAGTAACGAGTCGGTACAGGATGACGTAAACCAAATTGAGCAATTGGCAAATATTAATAGTTTACATGAGATTGCCGGAGATTGCGCTGATCCACAATTACTAAGCAATTTAACGAACAGTAATGAAACAGAACAAGCGATAGGAAATGAAAATGAAAATTCTCAAATTGAGTCGGTCGGCAGTAAGTCGCCACAATCCAGCGAAAGTTAACAAAAGTTACCACAGTCGTATAAAAGTTTACAACAGCTGGTAACAGATACATCAGAATCAGGTATTGCATCAGTGTCTTTTGAAAGAATACAACACACATTACCTTCAGTGAACAATTATAAAGAACCTCACATTGCTATAAACAGTCCGTCAGATGCTTGAAGAAACACAAGCGAAAAATAGAAAATCACTTAGGGAAGAAATAAAAAGAAATAACAAGCTGAGTGTAGAAAATCACAGGAAGAAATGAAATCGAAAATACAAAATGACCTTCAACCAATAATTAACATTTTAGCAACTGGATTATATGACCTTGGAACAGAACACGAAAACCTGGCGTGGGATTAGCCGAGCGGTCTCAGACGCTACAGTCATGGACTGTGCGGCTGGTCCCGGCGGAGCTTCGAGTCCTCCCTCGGGCATGGGTGTGTGTGTTTGTCCTTACGATAATTTAGGTTAAATAGTGTGTAAGCTCAGGGACTGATGACCTTAGCAGTTAAGTCCCATAAGATTTCACACACTCACACGAAAACGTGAAAACAAATCACCGTAGTGACAAGGGCAAATTGTTAGCTAAAATAGACACTGTAGTTCCGAGTGTGACAGTTACACAGATAAAAGAACAGAACGAACATCTTTACACAACGGTAAAAGAAATTAGGGAAAAGTGGAGACTTTGACACTAAATTCTGAACAAAAAAAAACAGTTGAGCACACTTAAAGAAAAAGTAAATGACGTGTCAGCGCAAATGGTAAATTTGTCAACCAGTGCAGATACGGATTCTTACGACACAATGCTAGTACAACGTTCGGACACAGCAGAATACATGTCTTAAATAAATTTTGAAGATAACCAAGAGAAAATTAAACAAGAAAATAAGTGTTACAGAAACGTTATGACTGGAAACGCTGAGCGTACTTAAAGAAAGCTGAACCGCGACTATGAAAAAGACGAATTTGACCGTGTACATTCATATTCAGGAAACTTTGCTGACCACACAAATTTATGGCGTTTAAGTGATTTCCCACAAGAAGAGTACCACACATCCAGATACGACCGTGAATCGCCGATATTGTGCAGTAGAGAACTGTTTCACACAGAAATAGTAATTTATATTACAATCACTTTTTGACAGTACGTAAATTCAAAGTTTTCAGGATTACAGTAACGAAACTCACCCCACTGCTTGGACTGATCAATTCCTATATTTTCTACAGCCAAATTGGCCACGTGAACACAAATTAGAATTTCTCTATTGTTATTTGGGAAACGAACCTGTGGCGAGAAGGCGCTCAAAAGTGAGAGACTGTCATAATGTAAATGATATAGAGAGAGAACTTTTGTCAGCCTACTGTCAGCAGGCCACACAAGATTAAGCAAAACATAGCATTGTAATGTTAACGAACTTCAAACAGTCCGACTTCTCGGGTCCTGTAAAATACTCCGAAGATGTGGCAGGCGGGAATCAGTACGTATCATACACATACAGTCAGTCAGACCTAAATGGTTCAAATCGCTCTGAGCACTATGGGACTTAACATCTACGGTCACCAGTCCCCTAGAACTTAGAACTACTTAAACCTAACTAACCTAAGGACATCACACAACACCCATTCATCACGAGGCAGAGAAAATCCCTGACCCCGCCGGGAATCGAATCCGAGAACCCGGGCGCGGGAAGCGACAACGCTACCGCACGACCACGAGCTGCGGACTCAGTCAGACCTAGTTCGCATTTGTATAATAAAGGTACCTACACATTTGAGACACGAAATTTTGGCCGGCTGATGTAAAGATGATTTAGAAGCGTTTCAGTCATTACTTCACGAACGTATTGGACAGTGAGGACGGTTCAACGAAAATACACAGTAACGATCACAGCAAGAAGTATAGAAGTATGACACGCATGACGCTTTTGTACCACGTGAATACAAAAACTACTGGAACTCGCATAACAAAGACAAATACAGAAACGATTACAGACAGGATAACCGACATCGTCCGTTATTATGATTATTGTGACAGAAGTAATTTCCGGGCAGCCCTTGTAAGGCGTATGCTTCGCCGGCGATGGGCGAGGCATGACAGAATCTCTGACCAGAGAGTAGTTTATTGTTAGTTGTTGCTTGTCGCGAGTCTGCGCTAGTCTGCGCGAGTCGACAGTAGTAGGCGGATACAGTAGAAGTCAGTCTGCAGTAGTAGTCAGTCGGATACAGTAGTAGTCGGTCGGCTTTAGTAGCGAGTGGACAGTAGTAGTCTGCGGGAGTCTGCATGCGTCGGTGGTGTGCTCTGCTCGCGACTCTGGTCAGGATTCTGGACGATGAGTATTGTTGTAGAAGGTAAAGAAGCAGCATTGCGCATATCTAATAGTGTATGTTAATTGTAATTAATTTGTTCAAAAAAAATACCCCAATAATATTTTTTTATAAAGTAAATCTTTTAAAGAAAAACATTCATTTCAATTTAAAGAACATTTCCAATGGGTCATCACTCCTTTCAATAATCCAAAAAAAAAGAAATATACGCCAGCATTGCACGAAACTGTGTCGAAGAATGTATAATTAAGAGCAGATATAATTGCAGTTTTATTGACGTAAGAATTTTTGCTTGTTTTATTCAGAATACAGGGCCGAAGGTCAGCGCTGCTGTGCTTATAAAATTTACCAGACATTATTATTTCTGTTAGGAGGTTACGTTTCGTACATGGTTCATTATTTAATCAATATTATTGTGTGGGTTTATGGTCAATTTTCATTCATTAATTTTTGTGTGCGGAGTTTACACTTGGTTCCATTTCAAATTATCATTCTTAGATTTCTGTGGGGAGGTTACATTCTTAGATTTCTGCGGGGAGTTTACGCTTGGCTCCATTTTGCATTATTATTAAACATTATTTTTGTTGGGAGGTTACACTTGGCTCTATTTCAAATTTTCATTTAATTCATTTTTGTGGGGAGGTTACACTTGGCGACATCCGGCCAGGATCGTATTTCTTTGGGAATCTTCTGATAGGTAGTCATATATCTGCTCTTAATTACTTAAACGTAATTTGCATCTGGCGCAACGCATTTACTAATTTGTCACTCTTTCTTCCACAGATCATCGGCAATTTGTTGCTCTTTGTTATAATTGTGTTTGTTGCGTTTTGCATTGTCTTTGTTTCATTTGTGAATAATTTTTGATTTGTGAAAAATGCCGCGAAAAACTGTTAACAGTACATCGCGATGTGTAATGAGTGAAATAGTCGACTCAAATAATTTGACCGATAGTCCTTGCGACACTCAGTGTAATGATGACAATCCTTCATTTACAGACAATCAGTGTGTACCGACCACTTGTAATAATTTTGATCCTAATGATGAACAAACGAATTCGATTGTGTCCTCTGTTAATTTAACGACAATTGATGACGCGGGACGTTCTGTTACGATGAACGCCCAGCTTGAAACACCCGGTTTGCAAAATTTACGTAATGAACAGACAACTTTTTCTAACGAAAATTAACAGTGTAATCAGAGTACGAGAGATTTATTTAATTCCGAGGTAGTGACTAACAGTGCACATCCGATTAGCAAACATTTTCAAGAATCACAGAATATCCAAATGGATACACAAAACGTGACAATTGCAGATACACCATCAAACAGCACAGAGAATAGAGTAGGTAATGTTACTTTGGATCAAATTATGGCATTATTGCTACAAATGAGTGAAGATGTCAAACGTCGCAATGAAAGACAGAAAAACCATTTCAAACAACTTAATGAAAGTTTCAAACAGCGGGATGAAATGCTAGACAACCATTTCAAACAACTTAATGAAAGTTTCGACAACCATTTCAAACAACTTAATGAACTAATTAATGAAAGTTTCAATCTGTCGAATGAAAAACACGAGAACCTTAATGAACAGAATAAACAAGTTAGTGAACAGATTACAGCTGTTACCGTGGAACGCCATGATACTAAAGAACAATTACGTAACGAAATTAAAGCTTGTGCTAGTAATAGTAGTGATGAAACTAGATCTGTTGCACAAGATTAGGTAATAGACATGCAGGTACAACAGAATCACTTAGAGATGAAAGTAATGCAGTCACTGAACAATGTTCAGAAAACACAACACAGATACGCGACGAGTTTAATTTAAAGTCACCAGGTCTTTCACGTACTGTGGATACGGAAGTCGATAAGAAATGTGAACAGCAGAACAGCCAAATTGAGGAACGTATCAAAGTAACAGAAAAGAAAAATGTTTCAGTCACTAACACGTCACAGCATACGGCACATTCCGATCATTTGTCACACTCACACAGCCAGTGTAACTTAGGTAATTTACAGAGACTACGGGAGTTAAAATCCGAAAAGATACAGACAAACAGATTCTTATGTTATCGTGAACCTGTTCACACATTCAGTGACGAGAACGTTGATTGTAAGTAATTTGTATACGTAAGAAAATCTAAGGTGTTTAATAATGACAGAGCACAGGTACACGCATTGAACTGGACACGTCGATTTATTTTTGTACTTTCACCGTCATTACCTGTAATGCAGAAACTAGAATTAGCAAGGATACAGCAATTTGCTTTTGAATTTTCACCGCGATTGCCTGTAACGCAAAAGCTAAAATTTATTTGCAGCGCGTAATCGACCTCAGGGGATTCATTACGCTTTAATGAATATGTGCCGTAGCGTGCACAGGGCCCCTAGCCGTAGTAGTGCTGTTTCATCTTTAGTTTTCTGCACTGCTGCCTTCTCTTCTACTATCCTTTATATCTATCAAAACAGCTCTTCAACTACTGCTCTATCTAGGATTAAGAAACGTGTAAAGAAAACTTGATAAGACGAGTTTTACCGAAAGTGACAATTTTTCATTAGACGCTCCAGAAATGACAACCACGATAATTTTAATAACAGACAAAATTTTAACTATCAGTATCGTCAAAATTATCAGCAACAGGAACCACGTTTTGGTAACAATAGACGTTTTTCCCAACAACAGCAACAAAACCAACCGGTTAGCATACCTAACCAACAATGTAATGTACAAAGTCATCCAGGGTTTAATGTTTCGCCGCGTACACGTATAGCGTCGGCCTCAACAAATAGTAACGCACAGCAACAAGGGAATCAGTACGTACAGAAAACACACCATTTCAATTCCTATCGCAATGCACCGTATTGAAATGACTATCACGACAAACATAAAAATTATGAGCACAATTTTCAGCGCACATTTAATAACAATCTATCTTATCAGCAGCAAGAACATCCGCCACAACAAATAATCATGAATGAACCAGACAGTAGATATCATCCAGAACGTAAGCCGTCAGGAAGAAATAACAGAACAGTACAAATAGTGGAACTGCCACAGCATCCTCCCGAAAATAATAACACGCCAGATAGAATTTGATTAAATACAGTACAGGTTGCATATTCCAGTAACGCAAGCAATACTTTTGACACGCAGAATCTTGTTCACGAGAATGTTATTTGAAACATGCTTTGTTGGATGCACCACTTTTATCGCACCCAGATCTCACCAGAAATTTTTCCATTGCCACCGACAGTTCTAACACCGCTTTAGGCGTACACATTTTTCAGGAAAATGAAGAAGATGGTTCTACAGTAATTAAAAACATCGCCTTTACGAGTCGCATTCTGTCACCTGCTGAACGTAATTATTCTGTTACAGAACTTGAAACATTATGTGTTGTATGGGCTTTTACCAGATTCAGGCATTTTCTTTATGGAAGACATACGACCATTTGCACAGACCACAGAGCGATACAATTTTTACTTTCGGCTAAATTTACACACGACAGATTAAGTAGATGGAAACTTTATTTGCAGGAATTTAATTTTACAATTGTTCACATTCCTGGTACACAAAATATTGTAGCAGGTGCACTATCCCGTTCTCTCAGCAACAATCAGCAAGACATCGCAACCAACTTCTGCAAAGCAAATTTCAGTGTCACGTACATTCAACAAGTTGCATTTGAAAATTTCTTTTCGTCGTCATTACAAGACATAGCACAAGAGCAGAGTAAAGACAACGTATGGAAAGAAATCAAACACCTTTGGCAAGATAGGAATAATGTTACCATTAGAAACCATTACACTGTACGCAATGACATTCTGTTTCGCCGCTCTCATCCTGACAGCAACAGTTGGTTATTATGCATTCCTGACGAACTTGTTAACAAATTAAACTGGTATACTCATTTAAGTTACGCACATTACGGAGCCAGAAAGTGTTTTCTTATACTGAGACAGAACTGTTATTTTACCAACATGGAGAAACGTATACGACGAGTTTTGGCGTCATGTAAAATCTGCCAGAAAGCTAAATCAGACACGACTTCACATATTCCTCCATTACATCCCATTGTACCTCTTAAATTGAGACATATGGCTTCTGTAGACATTTTTGGTCCGATTCCCAGAACTAATAGAGGTTTTTGCTCCATCTTTGTCGCTGTTGAACTCACTTCAAAATTTGTTACCTTCACTCTGTTACGCAAAGCTACTGCTAAAACTGTTTCGAAAGCATTTATAAAATATTTTCTATTTCATGTAGGGCATGTGTTGAAAGCAATTTCCGACAGTGGATCACAGTTTCGATCTGCTATATGGACACGTATGTTACGAGCTAGAAAAATTTCTCCGATCTATATATCCAGGTACCATGCTTCTTCGAACCCTTGTGAACGATTAATAAAAGAAATTGGTAAACTGTGTAGAATATACTGCCATAAAAACATATTGATTGGGACACACACATACTCTCATTCCAGGATGTAATTAATTCCATACCGAATGAATCTACTATGCTATCTCCGTCTGTTATACTGAAAAATGTTGAACCACCTCACAAAATTAAAGAATTAGTAACCTTTCCTACATCTCGTCGACTTCGACACCATGAAATAATTGACATTGCGCTGAACAACATCAAACGTGCCGCAGAGCGCCGGAGAAGACAGCAAAAACAGGTTTGTATACGCCGTGACTTTCACATTGGACAGAAGATATTAATACGTACACACTATTTATCGAATAGAGGAAAAGGTAGGTGCAGTAAATTTGAGCTTCTATACGCAGGTCCATATCGAATTCGCAGCATTCCTCACCCCAATGTAGTACACGTCGAAACTTTGAGAACCAGAAAAACCAAAGGGAACCATCACGTATCCAACATCAAACCTTTTATTGAATGAACATAGTTTATGATTTATCACACTGTAATGCCATTTCCTAATTCTTTATGACCGCTTATGCAATTATATTCACATGAACACCTACTGATGATTATCGTAATTTTTTCTTGGCAAGTGCCCGGCAAGGTAAGGTTAGCAGGTCGCTCATCTTGTCGTTACACATCAGACCGTGCATATTTTTCCAGATGAACTTACACATTTTATGACCACTTATGCAATTATATTTATGTGACTACTTACTGATGATTGTCGTATTTTTTCTTGGCAAGTGCCCGGCAAGGTAAGGTTAGCAGGTCGCTTTTGTTGTCGTTACACATCAGACGGTGCATATTTTCCATTTTTTATGTATGTATGATTGTTTTCCTGTTTTGTTTGTATGCACTATGAAATATTTAAGATATAACAAACACCAGTTGACTTTAACATTTTGCCTTATGATAGCTAAACATCGTGACTATTTTACATTTTTTTTTTTTTTTTTTTTTTTTTTTTTTTTTTGCTGCTACATTGTGATACACTGTGTACATTTTTGCTTCTGAACACTGTCGATGTTTTTGACTTATTACGTTTTCTGTCATGCTATGCAGTATGCTCAATTATGTTACTATAAACCAGTTTTTATAATGGGTATATGAATTAAATGCAAGACATTAATCTTTGTTCATCATTTTCAGAAAGAAATAACGTGTAAACGAAATAAATTAAACAGAAATGGGAATTTCACCTTCGGAATGAACGAAAGAGGATGCAATACCTCGTGATGAAGAGTAAATGGATCAGAATTAACAAGCATTAACAAGAATATACTATACACATCGTATGATAGCAGTCTTAACTAATGTTTTCTTTCAGAATACGAGGCGATTGATGCAGGCTGTCAGACAGAACTACACATCTTAGTTTTAGTGATAAAATATGATAGAAATAAGGAATAGTTGTATAATAAATAATGAAGTGACTTTTTTGCAGATGATAATGAATGGTGATGAATAATGATGAAGAATGTGCTACTATGGATAATGAAGTTTTCTTTACAGGTGATGATAATAAGGTAGTTATGTTGATATGGGTAATGAAGTTTTTCTTTGCAGATGAAAATAATGATGAAGTTTATATATTTGCTGTTAGTTAAGAGATGCTATGTAGTTATTTAAGTATTTGTTGCAGTTCGTTTTGACAGTATGTCTTATACCGCATGGTATGATGACTGAAGGTTTTTGAAAGGACAGCTAGAGAACATATATATTTTTATACAGTGATTGGAGTCGACAGTAGCAGTCATTCGGATACAGTAGAAGTCAGTCTGCAGTAGTAGTCAGTCGGATACAGTAGTAGTCAGTCGGATACAGTAGCGAGTGGACAGTAGTAGTCTGCAGGAGTCGGCATGCGTCGGCGGTGTGCTCTGCTCGCGACTCTGGTCAGGATTCTGGACGATGAGTATTGTTGTAGAAGGTAAAGAAGCAGCATTGCGCATATCTAATAGTGTATGTTAATTGTAATTAATTTGTTCAAAAAAAATACCCCAATAATAATTTTTTTATAAAGTAACTCTTTTAAAGGAAAACATTCATTTCAATTTAAAGAACATTTCAAATGAATCATCACTCCTTTCATTAATCCAATATATATATATATATATATATATATATATATATATATATATATATATATATATACTCCTGGAAATTGAAATAAGAACACCGTGAATTCATTGTCCCAGGAAGGGGAAACTTTATTGACACATTCCTGGGGTCAGATACATCACATGATCACACTGACAGAACCACAGGCACATAGACACAGGCAACAGAGCATGCACAATGTCGGCACTAGTACAGTGTATATCCACCTTTCGCAGCAATGCAGGCTGCTATTCTCCCATGGAGACGATCGTAGAGATGCTGGATGTAGTCCTGTGGATCGGCTTGCCATGCCATTTCCACCTGGCGCCTCAGTTGGACCAGCGTTCGTGCTGGACGTGCAGACCGCGTGAGACGACGCTTCATCCAGTCCCAAACATGCTCAATGGGGGACAGATCCGGAGATCTTGCTGGCCAGGGTAGTTGACTTACACCTTCTAGAGCACGTTGGGTGGCACGGGATACATGCGGACGTGCATTGTCCTGTTGGAACAGCAAGTTCCTTGCCGGTCTAGGAATGGTAGAACGATGGGTTCGATGACGGTTTGGATGTACCGTGCACTACTCAGTGTACCCTCGACGATCACCAGTGGTGTACGGCCAGTGTAGGAGATCGCTCCCCACACCATGATGCCGGGTGTTGGCCCTGTGTGCCTCGGTCGTATGCAGTCCTGATTGTGGCGCTCACCTGCACGGCGCCAAACACGCATACGACCATCATTGGCACCAAGGCAGAAGCGACTCTCATCGCTGAAGACGACACGTCTCCATTCGTCCCTCCATTCACGCCTGTCGCGACACCACTGGAGGCGGGCTGCACGATGTTGGGGCGTGAGCGGAAGACGGCCTAACGGTGTGCGGGACCGTATCCCAGCTTCATGGAGACGGTTGCGAATGGTCCTCGCCGATACCCCAGGAACAACAGTGTCCCTAATTTGCTGGGAAGTGGCGGTGCGGTCCCGTACGGCACTGCGTAGGATCCTACGGTCTTGGCGTGCATCCGTGCGTCGCTGCGGTCCGGTCCCAGGTCGACGGGCACGTGCACCTTCCGCCGACCACTGGCGACAACATCGATGTACTGTGGAGACCTCACGCCCCACGTGTTGAGCAATTCGGCGGTACGTCCACCCGGCCTCCCGCATGCCCACTATACGCCCTCGCTCAAAGTCCGTCAACTGCACATACGGTTCACGTTCACGCTGCCGCGGCATGCTACCAGTGTTAAAGACTGCGATGGGGCTCCTTATGCCACGGCAAACTGGCTGACACTGACGGCGGCGGTGCACAAATGCTGCGCAGCTAGCGCCATTCAACGGCCAACACCGCGGTTCCTGGTGTGTCCGCTGTGCCGTGCGTGTGATCATTGCTTGTACAGCCCTCTCGCAGTGTCCGGAGCAAGTATGGTGGGTCTGACACACCGGTGTCAATGTGTTCTTTTTTCCATTTCCAGGAGTGTATATATACGTCAGCATTGCACGAAGCTGTGTCAAAGAATGGATAATTAAGAGCAGATATAATTGCAGTTTTACTAAGGTAAGAATTTTTGCTTGTTTTATTCAGAATACAGGGCCGAAGGTCAGCGCTGCTGTCCTTATAAAATTTACCAGACATTATTATTTCTGTTAGGAGGTTACATTTCGTACATGGTTCATTATTTAGTCAATATTATTGTGTGGGTTTGTGGTCAATTTTCATTCATTAATTTTTGTGTGGGGAGTTTACACTTGGTTCCATTTCAAATTATCATTGTTAGATTTCTGTGGGGAGGTTACATTCTCAGATTTCTGCGGGGAGTTTTCGCTTGGCTCCATTTTGCATTATTATTAAACATTATTTTTGTTGGGAGGTTACACTTGGCTCTATTTCAAATTTTCATTTAATTAATTTTTGTGGGGAGGTTACACCCTGTGGCCGAGTGGCTCTAGGCGCTTCAGTCCGGAACCGCGCGTCTGCTGTGGTCGCAGGTTCGAATCCTGCCTCGGGCATGGATGGGTGTGATATCCTTAGCTTAGTTAAGTTTGAGTATTTCTGAGGCTAGGGAGTGATGACCTCAGATGTTAAGTCCCATAGTGCTTGAAGCCATTTGAACCAGTTTTGAAGTAATTTCCGGAGCTGTGACTATGATAACAGTAACAGACACCATAGGAGCTGCGGCAATGAGAAGAAGCGTAACTATGAATATCGTAGAAATCAAAATAGTCAAAGACCGTACTCTAACTCAAATGGTAATCACGTAGAGTCCCATGAGTGCACTTCAGGTAGATCGAATCAGCAAAATAAATGGCATAACAACAATTACGCAAATAGCAAACAAAACTGTCAACACTAAGACAATCACGATAACCAACATCATAGCTTACAGTGGCAAAATTCTGCAAGGGCAAGCCCAGTGCGATAGATACAAATAGTTGAAGTTAGATCACTGAGGCGTGCATGGCTCGTGTTCCCGCCATCATGTATTTTACACGCTGTTTTTAACGTACTTCCACCTTACGACGTTAATTTAAATTACTACTGTCACTAAGTTACTGCTTTTCCTGGCCGTGAGGGGCGTTAGCAGCGCGTATCGATATATCCCCTCCCATAGTATCTTTGCTCGACTGCTATTACTTCCCGGTCTTTGTCTGTCGTCAGGAGTTCGGGTCGCGAGTTCGGGCTGCCAGTCAGTTGGAACGCGTCTGGAGTACAGCCTGGACCTGCCAGTCTGGGAGTTGCAATGCGGCACTACTGCAGTCGGGTTGGAGCAGCAGAGAGATCTGCGTCGACATGGCTCGCCCGATCGTTGCCGCCACGCATCACATAGCCGGGCCACGGTCTTGGTGGATTGTCGGTCGGTCGTCCTACCGGACAACGCGTTTTGGCTCGCCGATCGTTCATGAGTCGGCTGTGTGTGAGTGTGTGCGCATCGACCCCCGATTTGTCTTCGTTCGTACTTAGTTACTGCTAGATACCGATCAGGTGTTCGTGCAAGTGTCTGTCAGGTTGTGTGTGTAAGTGGCGTTATTTCCACTGACGACTGTTTTAGACGTCGTCGGCACTCTGCGGGCAGTCGGTCAGTTGCTGCGGACCTGGGTAGTTATGTCCGTGCGGTGCAGTCGGCTGGGTCCGCTGGCGGTCCCTGCGCAGTGTCGGAGCGTGTGTGGAGCTGTCCGATCGCTACGAGCTCCGTTGATCACCGACCCAGGACGTCAAGTTGAGTAATGGTTTCAAGCACCCAAGCCACATCCATTCATGCTGTGTGGTTCGTTTCGGTGGTTCGCCGTTGGGGAGGTTTTCCTGTGAGCAACACCGAGTGTTTGTGTTGCTGAAATTTAGCCGACATGTGGTGCAATTAACTATATTGGTTGACTACAATTCAAGGGCACCAGCGGAGTTTTTTGTCTTGTGGCCGTTAGTGTTCCGGTTTTCTGCCCAGGTCACTGACGTAATTGCAGGCAGTGTCCTTTCCTTACCTGTTGTCATTGTCCAACATGGTGTGTAGTTTTGACAGCTTAATATACATTTCAATGTGGATAATCACGTCTGAAACATTTTCTGTTTGAGTACTCATGTACCGATTGGTGGCTAGCAAGTCCTTTTCTCGGTCGGTCCGTGGCTGACCCTTGGTTGGGTTTCCGGTGGATCAAGTGTAGCAGGGCTCACCACCTGTTTCACCTAAGTGGACGAGGACAGACTGGAGGCTTCTGAGTGCCATTGCTTTAAAAGAACAAGTTTTTATTGTGTAAATCAGTTTTGGAAAATCAATTGTGAGCCTTCAGCCGCATAAAACTTTATTCTTAAAATTATCCTTTAAGCAAAAACATTGCGGCCTTCTGCCTTTGAAAAGTTGGTAATTTATTTTTAAATCTCGAAAATTTTATTGTGGGCCTTAAGCCATTTGTATTGCATATTGTTTACGTTTGTCTATTCACCCTTGCCTTGAGGCTCTCAGCCTCGGTGTGTGTGTGTGTGTGTGTGTGTATGTTAATTATTTTATTTGCAGTTTTAATAGCATGTTTTTACCACTTGAGAATTATCCTGTTGCTTTAAGATTTCTTGTTTGGAGGCCTTCAGCCATGAATAATTGCCGTTTTGAAACTCGTAGTTCTAAAGGTTCGGTTAGGTACCGTTTTGGTTTAAAGGTGTTATTAAATTACAATAAATTACAAATTTGAGTGAACCTGACCGACATCTTATTTGGCTCTTTCCACAGTCATTAATCACCTGTTCTGCCCAGCGGGTTTCGCGGGCGTTTCAATCACCAAATACAAGATACGAGGGCAGTTCAATAAGTAATGCAACACATTTTTTTTCTCGGCCAATTTTGGTTGAAAAAACCGGAAATTTCTTGTGGAATATTTTCAAACATTCCCGCTTCGTCTCGTATAGTTTCATTGACTTCCGACAGGTGGCAGCGCTGTACGGAGCTGTTAAAATGGTGTCTGTAACGGATGTGCGTTGCAAAGAACGGGCAGTGATCGAGTTTCTTTTGGCGGAAAACCAGGGCATCTCAGATATTCATAGGCGCTTGCAGAATGTCTACGGTGATCTGGCAGTGGACAAAAGCACGGTGAGTCGTTGGGCAATGCGTGTGTCATCATCGCCGCATGGTCAAGCAGGACTGTCTGATCTCCCGCGTGCGGGCCGGCCGTGCACAGCTGTGACTCCTGCAATGGCGGAGCGTGCGAACACACTCGTTCGAGATGATCGACGGATCACCATCAAACAACTCAGTGCTCAACTTGACATCTCTGTTGGTAGTGCTATCACAATTGTTCACCAGTTGGGATATTCAAAGGTTTGTTCCCGCTGGGTCCCTCATTGTCTAACCGAACACCATAAAGAGCAAAGGAGAACCATCTGTGCGGAATTGCTTGCTCGTCATGTGGCTGAGGGTGACAATTTCTTGTCAAAGATTGTTACAGGCGATGAAACATGGGTTCATCACTTCGAACCTTAAACAAAACGGCAGTCAATGGAGTGGCGCCACACCCACTCCCCTACCAAGAAAAAGTTTAAAGCCATACCCTCAGCCGGTAAAGTCATGGTTACAGTCTTCTGGGACGCTGAAGGGGTTATTCTGTTCGATGTCCTTCCCCATGGCCAAACGATCAACTCTGAAGTGTATTGTGCTACTCTTCAGAAATTGAAGAAACGACTTCAGCGTGTTCGTAGGCACAAAAATCTGAACGAACTTCTCCTTCTTCATGACAACGCAAGACCTCACACAAGTCTTCGCACCCGAGAGGAGCTCACAAAACTTCAGTGGACTGTTCATCCTCATGCACCCTACAGCCCCGATCTCGCACCGTCGGATTTCCATATGTTTGGCCCAATGAAGGACGCAATCCGTGGGACGCACTACGCGGATGATGAAGAAGTTATTGATGCAGTACGACGTTGGCTCCGACATCGACCAGTGGAATGGTACCGTGCAGGCATACAGGCCCTCATTTCAAGGTGGCGTAAGGCCGTAGCATTGAATGGAGATTACGTTGAAAAATAGTGTTGTGTAGATAAAAGATTGGGGAATAACCTGGTGTATTTCAATGCTGAATAAAACAACCCCTGTTTCAGAAAAAAAATGTGTTGCATTACTTATTGAACTGCCCTCGTATAATCAACGACGAGGAAGATGTGCAAGACAATGTCTAGTGACAACGGCAGCAAGCAATGCTGTGGATCACACAAAACACGCCGCTGTCGAAACTTTTTTTTTAATATATCTATGGGACTTAACATCTTAGGTCATCAGTCCCCTAGAACTTAGAACTACTTAAACCTAACTAACGTAAGGACATCACACACATCCATGCCCGAGGCAAGACTCGAACCTGCGACCGTAGCGGTAGCGCGGTTCCAGACTGAAGCGCCTAGAACCACTCGGCCACCATGGCCGGCTGTCGAAACTTTGACTTTGTGCGGTTTTAAGATACTAGAGACGTTCTACAGGAAGAGACTAATGGCAAACAAAACTCTATAGTGCATCCTATAATAAACATTTCGGTGGCCGACACTGCACTTCCCGCTGTCCGCGACTCTGGTTGTCCTATTGCTGTTGTCAGTGACACTGCATTCCACAAGTGTATGACAACAGATTATCCGACTTGACCTTTACGTAGATTAAAATACAAGGAGCGATTTCTGGAAAAAGCGTTGACGTGAAGCACCAAACCTATTACGACTTTTTGTGTCAAGGCTATACATTTTTGATAAATTTCTTGATTATTCCTCTCTTGTCCAATGAAATAATATTAGGAGTAGGTTTTCTAAAGAAATATAAAGCTGTTTTGAATTTCAGTGACGCCGAAGTAGGAATGGAAGTAGAAGGTAAGTCACTTTCGTTAACATTTCAAGACTAGGTCTTGAAAACAACAAGCAGAAAGAAAATTATTAATGTTTTTTGACACATAATGCATTACAAATTCCATCCCGCTACTTTCGTAATGACACAAGTAACGCATATGTCTTTTACGATGAAATGTATCGGGAAATGGATATCCTGAGTCTCATTCAGAAAAAGGTAGATAGAGTAGAGCAATGTATAGAAGCTGACAGAAGATATCTCCTTGACGTTCTGCGCACTCGTTCCGTTGCTTTTACACATCGTGCGGGCACTATTAAGATCAAGGAGCACACTAAGTTCGCGTTAAACCATACGTCATTCTAGCTTGCTACAGAGAAGAGGTGAAGACAGAAAATCAGTCCATGCTAGAACAGGAATTCATAGAACTTGCAGTCAGCTCATAGTGTGAAGAAGAAAGATGGCTCGATTGGACTTGTGTTACATTCTAGACCGATTAACACTGTCGTTTCAACAGAAACAAAGAGACCACAAACGTTAGAATAACTATTGCTAAACATTTATGGTGTGCAAAATTTATATGCTGCATACCGCTGCCTAAGGTTTTGGCAAATAGAGTTACACTCATACTGTTGCAAATGTGCTGCTTTCTTATATTCTGTTACAAGCCACTACGAAATCGGCACTTCTTTGAACATATACGATGTCTCCTGTTAGACGTATTTTATAGTACGGACGACACTAATGGTCTGCGAGAAAGCTGTATTAAAATTAAGCTTCTGGTGCTATCTCGGATTTAAGAAGGTTCGTAACATCGCGCCATCACCACCGTACACTTTCAGCCACCACCATCCTGCCAAAAACACACCGTTCTAATAGTCTTGATCCACTGATCGAATGATACAAAAATAAAATCAGAGTAAAACGTACTTCATGAGAAAAGCTACAATCAGGAACGAATGTCGTAAGCAATTTCTGCAGTTAACTATAGTTATAATGCAGGCTAGTTGCAGAGAAGAGACCTGGAAGACGCTTTAACCGTTCTGTTATTTAACGTCAATAAACATTGGTTCGATACTGAAAACCTATATTCATCAGACTAGTCTTCAGATCTCAACTAAAACTCGTGAACTCATGAAACACGAGTAAGATAATGTATGTCTCTTGTCAGCGATCTGAAAGCTAACTACACTGTCTACTCACATTGAAGTCACCACCTGTGAAACGTGTGAATAAGTGCGGACCGCTGCTAGAGGTGCAGGAACAGAGTCAGTCAGGTCCTCCAGTGCTGTGGCCAGCTGCGCTAGATTTCTTGATCCGTGGAACATACAGCCTAATCGAAGTGATCCCAAAGAGTCTCAACTGGATTTGAATCCGGGTGGTATGGTGTGCAGGTAGGAACGATGAACTCATCCTGGTGCTCTTTGAACCACGTTCGTACACTGTGTGACATGTTGCGTTGCCCTGCTGGTGGATGTCATCGAGTCGAGGGAAAACGGACAGCATTTAGGGGTGGACATAGTCCCCAACGATAGATGCATAGCTATGCTGATCTACTGTGTCTTCCAGAATGCCACGAACAAATTCCCCTGACCATAAAGCTCAATCTACCGTCCTCGAACCTCCCGAAGATTATTGCAGGGTGATTGCTTTCAGCTGTTTCCTGTTTCAGGCCGTACACGCGAACAGTCATCTGTCCGATGAATCATAAAATTGTTTGCTGAAAGCTTTCTTAAATGAACTGTATGCTGGTTCCTAAGCCTTGCTAAGATTATAGATGCAATCTCAGTTGATAAGATCGTCCCCCGGTGTGAATTTCCGCGTTCTCTCTAACGACGGCAGCCTTGTATTTGGAAGTGTATGCCAAAATCCTGGTACATCCATATTCCTTCGCGTGATTGTTGGACAAACAGTGCTATGCGACCGCTGACGTTTTGGGATACATCAGCCGAGTGTGCCTCTGGTGTTCTCGACAACGATCTTCTACCGTGAGCACTGTCTGTCCTTGTAATATTCCTTCCGTTGGACACTGGACCGCAGTATACCCGTGGGCCGTGCGATCAACCAATACACCGGGAGAAACCGAATATACACTGCTATCGATGAAAACTCGAAAACGTTATAGCAGCATCACCTGACGAGAAATGACTGCTAGTCAGACACACGGACTGTGCATGTACTATCAGTGAGCGCTCTGTCGGTGTGTGGACTGTGGATCCATTTCAGTCTGACCGAGTGCGGATTGTGATGTCCTGGAGGCTCTTCGCGAGCATTTCGGAAACTGTGCGACCTGCCGGCTGCTAAACGAGTGCCGTGATGAGTGTGTTCAACACGTGGTGAATCCAAGATGAAAGCACGTCCAGACGTCGTGGGGTTGGATGGCTACTCCTCATTGCAAGTATAGGACGTAGTAGGCTGGGCCGACTGATATCACATAAATAAAGGGAAGCAGTGGTTGGGAAAGGAGTGAGACAAGGTTGTAGCCTCTCCCCGATGTTATTCAATCTGTATATTAAGCAAGCAGTAAAGGAAACAAAAGAAAACTTCGGAGTAGGTATTAAAATTCATGGAGAAGAAGTAAAAACTTTGAGGTTCGCCGATGACATTGTAATTCTGTCAGAGACAGCAAAGGACTTGGAAGAGCAGTTGAACGGAATGGATAGTGTCTTGAAAGGAGGATATAAGATGAACTTCAACAAAAGCAAAACGAGGATAATGGAATGTAGTCAAATTAAATCGGGTGATGCTGAGGGGATTAGATTAGGAAATGAGAGGCAAAAGTAGTAAAGGAGTATTGCTGTTTAGGGAGTAAAATAACTGATGATGGTCGAAGTAGAGAGGATATAAAATGTAGACTGGCAATGTCAAGGAAATCTTTTCTGAAGAAGAGAAATTTGTTAACATCGAGTATAGATTTAAGTGTCAGGAAGTCGTTTCTGAAAGTAATTGTATGGAGTGTAGCCATGTATGGAAGTGAAACATGGACGATAACCAGTTTGGACAAGAAGAGAATAGAAGCTTTCAAAATGTGGTGCTACAGAAGAATGCTGAAGATAAGGTGGGTAGATCACGTAACTAATGAGGAGGTATTGAATAGGATTGGGGAGAAGAGAAGTTTGTGGCACAACTTGACTAGAAGAAGGGATCGGTTGGTAGGACATGTTTTGAGGCATCAAGGGATCACAAATTTAGCATTGGGGGGCAGCGTGGAGGGTAAAAATCATAGAGGGAGACCAAGAGATCAATACACTAAGCAGATTCAGAAGGATGTAAGTTGCAGTAGGTACTGGGAGGTGAAGAAGCTTGCACAGGATAGAGTAGCATGGAGAGCTGCATCAAACCAGTCTCAGGACTGAGGACCACAACAACAACAACAGAGGCGAACTGTGGTGGCGCTAACAACAGACGCCAATGCTGGGCGAAGTACAAGTGTTTCTGAACACACAGTGCACCAAACACTCCTAACGATAGGCCGCCGCAGCTGACGACCCATGCATGGGAGAACAGTTCCAAAACATCTGTACTGCGTTCGAAGACAAGCTGACCACTGTTCCATTATGCTATTGGGAACATCAACGCGTCCAGTGCATCTCGTGCAAGGCACCACGACGGCCAACGAGTAACGTACACTAGTTACAGACCACATACACTCCTTAAAGGCGATGATAAAATTGTTTTACTGGCCCACCAACTCACCAGATCTGAACCACATGGAACACATCTGGGATGTGATTGAAAGGGCTTCAGAGCTTCTCAGCCCCCTCAGGGGAATTAACGGGAGTTAGGTGACTTTTGTGTGTAGACATGATGCCAACTCCCTCCACAGGCTTACCAAGGCGTCATTGCTTCCATGCCACGACACGTCGGCACTGTTAGCCGTGGCAGTGGTGGGCATACCGTCTATTAAGTAGGTGGTCATGTTCTGGCTTCTCAGTGTATATAACAATAACTTGAATACAGTCGGCGGCTGGAATCTTGTACCGACATTATGAAGTTAAAAATCAGCATCAGACGCTAGAGGAAAACAATGCCGTATTTTATGACGATGAGAACAACAGTAATAAACCCTTGATGGTTTGTTACCGACTGTTGAAACGAGTTGCTGACTTTTCTGAACACCAGAAAGCACGATATTAAAAGAAAAAAAGTCTCCCCAACATATGCCGAGAGATTACAACAACAAACCCTTCTGAGTATCAGTTTGCTGAATATCTCAAACGCATTTTCGTCGAATATATGGAGAGATGAGAACAGTATAATCATTTCTGTCTTCTTCGTACAACTGAACATGCTTCAAGGATATCTATACCACTGTCGGTTCCGATAAGTTCTACATCTTTCCTTCTACATAAAATGACACCCTGAAAGCAGATAACCTATTGCTCCACCGTTGTGGCGAAACTAGACGCAGAATATTTTGGGAGAACGGAAACACAGTTAATTTAGTTAACAAAAAGTATATTATTTGCCACGTTATTAGGGAAGAGTATCAGTGATCACATCATTTTTCATTATAAAGTCTATTTCAGTAACTGGTCGTGTAATGTTTTCTGGCGGTTCCCTTTCTAAAACCACAGAGGACTGAACCCCCATAGCTAAATAATAATATGAGTTATTATAGTCTGTATATTGTGAACCACTGTTATAACCGACCTGAAACTAAAATCCGCAGGAGAAATTAATTTACCAAAAAACACCATTTATGGATCCCTATAATACGCATGTGATTACTTTCAATAATGCCCCACCCATGAAGATAAAATAATGGGAGTCGTAATGGCGTCACAGCATTGAAGCCGAAATCCTCCATGTTAGTTGCCCCGAACGTTAACTTCTGATCTGAGTGTTTTGATAAAAATGCCAGGCCGCGTCACATACAGATTTACGAATAATTCTGGTTTTAGTCCAAAATGTAAAGGAATTACGATTCATTTAAGTGTACTAGTTCAAGAGGTAATTTCTTTGATCTACAAGAATTCTTATTTTCTGTATATCTTTACTGTACCGATTATATTTCTGTCAGCTGACTTTAGATTCTCTTACAGTCCAACTCGAAAACGTCTCTGGGTGAACTCTCTGACATGGAAAGACTGGAAACTGACAAAACGTAGCAAAGTATTTTCTCACCATTTTCGGGAAGACGACGTTGATCGAACATCATTTTCTTCAAACCGTTCTAAGAAAAATGCTAGATTACGAAAGGAGTCTATAAAATGTTTCTCTTCTTGGTTATTCGTAACGTTTAACAGAAGGAAAGTTACATTAACGAGGCGAAATGCATCGTATTACTGAATCAAATATGTATGTACGACAGATACATCTAAAAACGTGTTCCTGACACTCTAACATTTTCTATTTAAAATTGCTGTTGCGTGCACACAACAGAAATTAAAAATAAGAACCAATCCTGAACAGTATGCTATAGTTTTGAGGCAACTAAGATGTCGGGGCCTTCTTCAAAGCAACATACAGTATCAATCTGTAGCGCCATCTCCCCTTATTATATCCTCAATGTCCCCCCCCCCCCCGCCCCCCCCCCTCCGGTGCTATAAACCACCAAAGAGTAAAAAACGGCGAAACAAAGGATACATTATAATCTCAGCTTCAAGCACCAATTAAAAAAAATGCACACTGCACTGAATTACTAGACACAAAAATAATATCTTCATTTCGTTCTACTTTGTGAAGTAAATGAAGGAGAGCTTAGAAGAAATTGGAATATATTTTTTAAGAAAAAAGTATTGGCAATACAGATCGTAGTAAAAATTTCTTAACAATGTTCACATACAAATCAATTCCAGATGCAATATCTCTACCGAAACTCTACTTCGACCAGAGCAGAATAAATACAGAGCAATGAACATTGGCTCAAAAATGTTCAAATATGTGTGAATTCCTGAGGGACCAAACTGCTCAGGTCATCGGTCCCTAGACTTACACACTACTTAAACTAACATATGATAAGGCAACACAGACACATATACCCGAAGGAGGACTCGAACCTCTGGCATGATGGGCCACACAATTGGTGACATGGCTCCTCAAACCACGCGGTCACTCAACGTGACACTATTGGCACAGTTATGCAGAGTGTTCATAAAGTCCCTGTACAAATTTAAAATTTTATTACAACGGCAGTTGTTGATAAACTTTAACAAAATTTCTTTTATTGTAATCATTGCTTACTAAAGTTTTTATATGTACTAAAATTTTGTGTTTCAGATACTCTGTTAATGGAAGTCGAATGTTCGGACTCAACGAAACTTCAGATCGAAGTACGGAAGAGATCCACCATCGCACCCTTCAATCAGTGCTTGGCACAAAAAAATTATGAGACAGGGACAGTGTTGGATAAAGGGAGGAGCGGGCGACAAAGAACATCCGAGGACAACATCGATCGCGTTTTAAACGTCTTCACTCGTTCACCTACGAAGTCCATCCCCACTGTTGCCAGACAGTTGCAACTATCACGTTCAAGTGTGCATAAGGTCCTCCACAAGAACTTACGGTTGTACGCTTACAAAGTGCAACTGTTGCATACACTTGAGCCAAATGACAAGCCAAAACGGACAGAGTTTGCACTCAGCATGCTGGAACGCCTTTTGGAGGATGAAGCATTCCTCAAGCGAGTTTTTTTTTCAGTGATGAGGCAACTTTTCCTGTTTCCTGGATACTAAACAGACACAGTGTGAGAATCTGGGGATCTGAACAACCCCATGTGACTAGGGAGCTTCACCAGGATAGTCCAAAAGTCAATGTGTAGTGTGGAATCATGTGCAACCGAATAATTGGTCCATTTTTCTGCAACGACTCAACAATTACTGCAGATGTTTATCTCGAGCTTCTGAACGAATATGTAGCACCACAACCGATTGACTTACAACCAACTATCATTTTCCAGCAAGATGGTGCACCACCACATTGGGGACTGCATGTTCGTCGGTTCCTCAATAAAACATTTCCAGGCAGATGGACTGGAAGGGATGGGCCAGTTCCTTGCCCACCGCGTACGCCAGATATCACTCCCTTGGACCTTTTTTATGGGGGTATGAAAATATATCTTGTATCAAACACAGATACTGGATTTTGCTCAATTGAAGCAAACGATTCGTAATGCCATTGCCACCATTGATGACACTATGCTACAGCGAACATGGCAAGAAATCGAGTACCGTCTTGATGTGCTTCGTGCAACTAAAGGCGCCAACATAGAGGTCTATTTAACACTGTCAAAAAACTTTCATAAAACCGGATTACAATAAATGAAATGTTGTTAAAATGTTTCAACAACTGCCGTTGTAATAAAATTTTGAAGTTGTAAAGGGACTTTATGGACACCCCGTATAATTTCCTAGTTTCTGCACGGCAACAACGGACTGTGGGCTCCTTGCCTTTTGGCCCACAATCCCGCATCTGCAGCATCAGTATTCCAGGGCGCCAAAGAACACCGGCCCGCCGTCGTAGACGCTTTCAGCGCCTCTTGCCGGTCTGCTGTCAGCTGCCAGCCACAGTCCGCTGTCCAAGGCCCCGGCCCCGAGGTCTGACTCCTCTGTAAGACCCCGTCAACGTTACCCAGATCGCTCGCTTCTCAACGAGGTGGAGCTGTCAGTGGTTCTTTAAACCAACTGCGCACCTTCTGAAACGAGTAACCGTAGCAAGCCTTGACACTATCTGAAGAACGGAGTAAGGCCTTTGCGGGGCAGTTAAAGGAACAAAATTTACAAAGTATCTGATCTATCTGAATATTATCCCTCCGAAGTCAATATTATAATGTTCACATTCCTACCAGATATACTCACTCATCACGTACATTGTAGGCAACGGCACATAGAAGTCTAGGTGTGGTCTTGGAGTGCCGTCACGAAAAAAGAAAACTGAGTGAAGTATTCCACTTTGAACATGTAGGGATTTCGTGTGACGTCCGCCTAGGCTAATTGCCGAGGACAGTGGAAGAAAAAGGAGGAGAGGCGTAGCGTTTTCGGCTAGTAATCGAAACGCCCTGGGTCCCCGTTTCGAACGTCACTACAGCCTAAGTTTTCAATAAATATCATAAAAATGGCGCCCGAAGACTTCTGGCATAAGAAGTCGTACTGGTTATGCCAACGATCTTGTTAAAGACAGCGGGCAGAGATTCAGGGCACTCTCTTGCCTTAGGGGTGGGAAACTAACCCTAAAAGGCAGAAAAATCAGCAGTAATCGGCGCCATGAGAATGCAGATTGCACCACGTCAAGACAAATGAGGTGTAACCACAAAACATGTGGCCTGTGATTGAAAAAATACGATGATGATTGCTCCAGTGGCAAAAGGTTCCGGACTAGTCCCCCATTCGTATCTCCGGTAGGGGAGGGGTGCCAAGGAACACCAAGAGAAAAAGGTAAATAATCAATGAAAGGGTATTGTTCCACGAATGGGGGCCTGGGATGTCACAAGTCGGAACATGGCAGTGAAGTTATAAAATTTGAAAAGGAAAATGCTAAGGCCCAATCGATATGTAGTGAGTGTCAGTGAAGTGACATGGAAGGAAGACAAGGATTTCTGGTCAGGGATGTAGTCTTTCTCCCTTACTGTTAAATCTATACGTCGAAGAAGTAATGTCGGAAATTAAAAAACGGCTCAACAGTGGGAATTAAAATTCAAGGTGAAAGGATGACAATGATAATATTCACCGATCACATTGTAATCCTGAGTGAAAGTGGAGTTACAAGATGTGTAGAACGGAATGAATATTCTAATGAGTACTTGCCATGGACTGCGAGTAAATTGAAGAAATATTAAAGAAATGAGACATAGCAGAAATGAGAACGTGGAGAAAATAAGCATGAGACTAGGTGACCACGAAGTAGACGAAGTTAAGGAATTCTGCTGCCATGGCAACAAAGTAACCCATGTCGGACGGAGTAAGGAGGACGCAAACTATCACTGGCTAAAAGGGCATGCCTGGCCAAGAGAAGTCTACGAGTATCAAATATAGGTCTTAGTTTGAGGAAGAAATTTCTGAGAATGTACGTTTGGAGCACAGCATTGTATGGTAGCGAATCATGGACTTTCGGAAAACCAGAATGGAAGAGAATAGATGCATTCAAGATGTGGTGCTACGAAAGAACGTTCAAAATTCGGTGGACTGATAAGGTAAAGAGTGAGGAGGTTCTTCGCAAATTGGCGAGGAAAGGGATGTATGGGAAACCTGACAAGAAGAAGGGACATGATAATAGGTATGTGTTAAGACATGAGAGAATAAGTTAAAACAGACTGTGGTTCGAACAAGGGTAACATATAGAAGTGAAACTCTTTTCAGCGACCCATAAAAACAGAATCGACATAATCATAAAAGGTGGAAAAGAACAGTTAGAACACACATAAATATGCAGCATCATAAAAATGGACACTGACGGAGAGTGACAAATCAAGTGGTAGACGGTGAAATAGAGCCCTTTACAAATGCTGTACGGAAAAAAGGGAACTCCTTTTTTCGTCACATTACAAGAACACCTGAAACCAGATTGCCTAGAAAAATTATAGCGAAACATCGAAAGATGAAGCAACAAGTGGAATGAATTACGGAAACCAGGGAGGATGTGAAACAGCTCGAATAAACCCCAGCAGATTTGCAAAACATGACAGAAAATTTATAGAAACTGAAAAACTTAAAAATAAGATTTTAATCAAAAGTGGAGAATCGACAAACAATAAAAATTGTATTTACAGATGAGGAACACTAAAAAGGATTAGAACGAAATAAAAAGGTGCTGGATAATTCGGAAAGAAAATCCATCAAAGGACCAGAGCTTGACTGTCGTTGTCCAATGAAACCGCAAATTCAGAAAGGAAAGAAGATGCAGAAAACGTGACTCAAATACGTTCATTTCATTAAAAGGTATAGTACATGGTATGCTTTCGGGTGTTCTACCGTGTAGTTGTTTGTATTTTATGCGCAATATTTCGGCGACCGACCCAACCGTTTTCTACAGGTGCTGCGAATTCCAACAAGACTGTGAAATATTGTTGGTCTCGCGCAGCTGTTCACAGTCGAGTTTTACTCCCAACGGCCCTTAAGCGTTTTGATGGTCATTCGTTTGACAGGGCTCGCACTGTTAGTCGTGAAGAGTTAATTCTCTCAGCGTTCTCCAACTCCGGTGGATCTGCCAGGCGGCGGGATTTTAATAAGTTAAGTGCCAGACCCCAAGCGTTATTGAAACCACCGTCCCTGTTTATTTGCTTTTATGACCGATTTATTTAGATGGCCTCTTTCATTTAGTTGACTCAGAAACTTGTCGTTTGCTCTACGGTACTGGTCTTATCGTATTACATTCCGCGGTTAAATTCAAGGAACTGCTCGGCGACAGCTTATTCGCTTTTGTGTTTTAGTCAGGTGTGTCGCCCAGTTCCTTGCATGTCTCCTCCACTACTCTGATTGGCCGGCGAAAGACATACCGCTTTCAAGTGAAAAGAGAAGTACGAGGGTTTCTCAGAAAGTAATGTACTTAATTTTTTCTCGGCCGAAAACAATGCTATGAATGCGAAACGATACGTATGTTTTACTTGAAATCTCCTGAGTGAGCGCCCCAAAATTGCGTCACTTCAGACATATAGTGCAGCTGCGGGACAGCTTCAAAGTGGCGTCTGTAGGTGATGTACACTACTGGCCATTAAAACTGCTACACCAAGAAGAAATGCAGATGATAAACGGGTATTCATTGGACAAATATATTATACTAGAACTGACATGTGATTACATTTACACGCAATTTGGGTGCCTAGATCCTGAGAAATCAGGACCCAGAACAACCACCTCTGGCCGTAATAACGGCCTTGATACGCCTGCGCATTGAGTCAAACAGAGCTTGGATGGTGTGTACAGGTACAACTGCCCGTGCAGCTTCAACACAATACCACGGTTCATCAAGAGTAATGACTGGCGTATTGTGGCGAGCCAGTTGCTCGACCACCATCGACCAGACGTTTTCAATTGGTGAGAGATCTGAAGAATATGCTGGCTAGGGCAGCAGTCGAACATTTTCTGTATCCAGAAGGGCCAGTACAGGACCTTCAACATGCGGTCGTGCATTGTCCTGCTGAAATGTAGGGTTTCTCAGGGATCGAATGAAGGGTAGAGCCACGGGTCGTAACACATCTGAAATGTAACGCTCACTGTTCAAAGTGCCGTCAATGCGAACAAGAGGTGACAGAGACGTGTCACCAATGGCACCCCATACCATCACGCCGGGTGATATGCCAGTATGGCGATGACGAATACAAGCTTCCAATGCGCGTTCACCGCGATGTCGCCAAAAACGGATGCGATCATCATGATGCTGTAAACAGAACCTGGATTCATCCGAAAAAATGACGTTTTGCCATTCATGCATCCAGGTTCGTCGTTGAGTACACTATCGCATGCGCTCCTGTCTGTGATGCAACGTCAAGGGTAACCGCAGCCATGGTCTCCGAGCTAATAGTCCATGCTGCTGCAAACGTCGTCGAACTGGTCGTGCAGATGCTTGTTGTCTTGCAAACGTCCCCATCTGTTCATTCAGGGACCAAGACGTGGCTGCACGATCCGTTACAGCCATGCAGATAATATGCCTGTCATCTCGACTGCTAGTGATACGAGGCCGCTGGGACCCAGCACGGCGTTCCGTATTACCCACCTGAACCCACCGATTCAATATTCTGCTAACAGTCGTTGGATCTCGACCAACGCGAGCAGCAATGTCGCAATAAGATAAACCGCAATCGCGATAGGCTACAATCCGACCTTTATCAAAGTCGGAAACGCGATGGTGCGCATTTCTCCTCCTTACGCGAGGCATCACAACAACGTTTCACCAGGTAACGCCGGTCAACTGCTGTTTGTGTATGAGAAATCGGTTGGAAACTTTCCTCATGTTAGCACGTTGTAGGTGTCGCCACCGACGCCAGGCTTGTGTGAATGCTCTGAAAAGCTAATCATTTGCATATCACAACATCTTCTTCCTGTCGGTTAAATGCCTCGAGCCATCGCAATCCGTCACAAAGAAAGTGGGTGCTGAAGGTTCTGGTCTGGTCCACAGAGCTCGAACTCTTTCAGACAAAGTGAGCATAGCTGAAGACCTTTGACTCCTAAGGATGGTGTGCCAAAGGAACTGATGCTCCAACCACAAAATTGAACGGGCGATACAGTCAAATTCAAAAACTCCTGGGAAAGAAATTGAGAATGACACCGAAGAAGAGAAACCGAAAGTCTGTTCCCTATCTTATGCTGGCCCAGTATCCGAAAACATCAGTAAACTCCTGTGGACACATGGCACCCAGCGTATTTCTCTCACTTCAGTGAAGATAAGAAGTATGCCTTGTAATGATAAAGACGAAGTACGTCTACGGAAGGCAGGTGTGTGTTGCATTGTATGCGAATGTAATGTGGTTCAAAAATGGCTCTGAGCACTATGGGACTCAACTTCTGAGGTCATTAGTCCCCTAGAACTTAGAACTAGTTAAACCTAACTAACCTAAAGACATCACACACATCTATGGCCGAGGCAGGATTCGAACCTGTGACCGCAGTGGTCTCGCGGTTCCAGACTGCAGCGCCTAGAACCGCTCGGCCACTTCGGCCGGCAATGTAATGTGTCTTAAGTGGTGCAGACTATCAGAAAAGTCCAGTAGAGATGCAAAGGAGGAGTATCGACACAGCTGACTAAAACAACCAAGCAAATCAGTTGTCGCCGAGCACTGCCTTGAACATAATCATGCGTTATTCAACTCTGATGGATGTGATTGCTGGTGAGACTTTAATGAATTAAATGGAGGATTCCAACTGTTATTTAAACTGAAAACCACTTTTACCTTTATTAGGTTTTGTGGTATCTTTATTTTGAAGATACCACAAAACCTAATAAAGGTAAAAGTTGTTTTCAGTTTAAATAACAGTTGGGATCCGCCATTTAATTCATTAAATTCTCGCCAGTGATCACATCCATCAGAGATGGATAACGCTGACAGAATTGCGATTCACGGACAGTTATTAAGATCTCTGAAAAGTAAAAGAGCTTCAAAGGACGCAATGGGCGTCGGGAATAGAACTAGACTATAAGGGCCTAATCATTGGCGTCGAACAATGATAGTTCACATCTGACAGGAGTCCATGCAGCAAGTGCTCATAACATCAAAATTCGCAACAGCTGCTTGATCGTCAATATATTGCGCCTAAAATTGGAAACAACTTCCCCGCAGAATTTCTGGAAGCACACCATAAATCAATGGCGCCGAGAAAACCTGAGAGATTACTGGCACGTTCCATATTGTAGCTATATACTATCAGTAAGAGATGTACTGTTCTCCAGCAGCAATCGTAAATTCTAGTGTAAACTGGGCATATCGTCTGTTCCCGCTCCTTTGCAACGAGCTTCAGTGCTGTTGCGTGCCGTAGCTGCGCCGAGTACCGTATGTGCGTGTTGAAAGCGAGATAAGCGCCGCTATCTTAACGTCTCCCTCACTGGCACCACGATTTACGAGCAGTGCGCAGGTACGTGACTGGCTAATAATCGTAATTCCTCAGCTGTGACTGGCGTGAAACCCCAGATAGGATATGCACTTCTGTTGCGCTTCGCGTTATGTCCACGTACCTGGCGAAAGGGCATTCACAGTTGTTAGCGCTCCAAACAAACAGTTGGACATGAGGTGACTGACAGTTAATACGACGACTAAAACAGTTAATTTTTACACGTCGTTGCAATCAAATCCTTAGGGACATACATGCAGACACATATCACTTGTGTGTTTCGGTATTGAGCTACAAGAGGTGTTTATGACACAGGTGATCGTCCCGCAACGTCAGAGGAATGATCAGATCGTAAGTCAGATTTCAAATTATTTCTACCATGGGATGATGCAAAAGAAAACTAAATTCAACTCATCATGTCTTCCGTGTACGTGTGACAAATGTAGGTTTTCCATTGACTTATGAGGTTTCTTTTATTTATGAGTTCTATGCCTGTTAACATAGAGCAGGCGCTACGGTTAAAAAGAACCATAGCCTTAAGAAGACGCATTAGTTCATGACAGTGACACCAAAACTGCCATTTTGTAACATTACTGCTTATTATTTTTGAGTGCAGCAGAAGATGCGTTACCTCGAATCTGGTTAGACATATACGTACTCTCTATCGATAGTTAGTTCCAGTTTTACTGCTGTTGCAGACCAGTCTAAGATATTAAAGAAGTTATTTTCACTGTATTCTACATTGTCACTGTTAACAAATCACAAGTTTGAAAGTAGTGTGACCGTGCGCATTTAATTAATGTTTATTGTTGTTGGGGTCTTCAGTCCCGAGACTGGTTTGATGCAGCTCTCCATGCTACTCAACCCTGCGCAAGCTTCGTCATCTCCCAGTACCTACTGAACTTACATCCTTCTGAATCCGTTTAATGTATTCATCTCTTGGTCTCCCTCTACGATTTCTACCCTCCACGCTGCCCTCCAATACTAAATTGGTGATCCCTTGATGCCTCAGAATATGCCCCACCAACCGATCCCTTCTCCTAGTCAAGTTGTGCCATAAATTTCTCTTCTCTCCAATTGTATTCAATACCTCCTCACTAGTTATGTGATCTACCCATCTAATCTTCAGCATTCTTCTGTAGCACCACATTCGAAAGCTTCTATTCCCTTCTTGTCTGAACTATTTATCGTCCACGTTTCACTTCCATACATATTTTATGAAACGACTTCATGACACTTAAATCTATACTCGATCTTAACAAATTTCGCTTCTTCAGAAACGCTTTCCTTGCCATTGCCAGTCTAGATTCTATATCCTCTCTACTTCGACCATCATCAGTTATTTTGCTCCCCAAATAGCAAACTTATTTACTACTTTTGCCTCTCATTTCCTAATCTAATTCCCTCAGCATCACCCGATTTAATTCGACTACATTCCATTATCCTCGTTCTGTTGATGTTCATCTCATATCCTCCTTTCAAGAGACTGTCCATTCCGTTCAGCTGTTCTTCCAGGTCCTTTGTTGTCTCTGACAGTATTACTATGTCATCGGCGAACCTCAAAGATTTTATTCCTTCTCCATGGATTTTAATACCTACTCCGAACTTATCTTTTGTTTCCTTCACTGCTTGCACAATACATAGATTGAATAACATCGGGGAGAGGCTACAACCCTGTCTCACTCCCTTCCCAGCCACTGCTTCCCTTTCATGCCCCTCAACTCTTATAGCTGCAATCTGGTTTCTGTACAAACTGTAAATAGCCTTTCGCACCCTGTATTTTACCCCTGCCACTTTCAGAATTTGAAAGAGAGTATTCCAGTCAACATTATCAAAAGCTTTCTCTAAGTCTACAAATGCTAGAAACGTAGGTTTGCCTTTCTTTAATCTATTTTCTAAGATAAGTCGTAGGGCTAGTATTGCCACACGTGTTCCAACATTTCTACGGAATCCAAACTGATCTTCCCCGAGGTCGGCTTATACCAGTTTTTCCATTCGTCTGTAAAGAATTCGTGTTAGTATTTTGCAGCCGTGCCTTATCAAACTGACAGTTCGGTAATTTTCACACCTGTCAACACATGCTTTGTTTGGGATGGAATTGTCATATTCTTCTTGAAATCTGAGGGTATTTCGCCTGTCACATACATCTTGCTCACTAGATGGTAGAATTGTGTTAGGACTGGCTCTCCCAAGGCTGTCAGTAGTTCTAATGGAATGTTATCTACTCCCGGGGCTTGTTTCGACTTAGGTCTTTCAGTGCTCTGTCAAACTCTTCACGCAGTATAATATCTCCTATTTCATCTTCATCTACATTCTCTTCCATTTCCATAATATCGTCCTCAAGCACGTCGCCTTTGTATAGACCCTTTATATAACACTTCCACCTTTCTGCTTTCCCTTCTTTGCTTAGAACTGGGTTTCCATCTGAGCTCTTGATATTCAAACAAGTGGTTCTCTTTTCTCCAAAGGTCTCTTTTATTTTCCTGTAGTTAGTATCCACCTTACCACTAGTGATATGCGCATCTACATCCTTACATTTGTCCTCTAGCCATCCTTCCTTAGCCATTTTGCACTTCGTGCCGATCTCATTTTTGAGACGTTTGTATTCCTTTTTGGCTGCTTCACTTACTGCATATTTACATTTTCACCTTTCATCAGTTAAATTCAGTATCTCTTCTGTTACCCAAGGATTTCTATTAGCCCTCGTCTTTTTACCTACTTGATTCTGTGCTGCATTCACTATTTCGTCTCTCAAAGCTACCCATTTTTCTTCTACTGTATTTCTTTCCCCCATTCTTGTTAATCGTTTACTAATGCTGTCCCTGAAGCTCTCTACAGCCTCTGATTCTTTCAGTTCATCCAGGTCCCATCTCCTCAAATCCCCACCTTTTTGCAGTTTCTTCTGTTTTAGTCTACAGTTCATAACCAATAGATTGTGGTCAGAGTTCACATCTGCCCCTGGAAATGTCTTAGAGTTTAAAATCTGGTTCCTGAATCTCTGTCTTTAATTATATGATCTATCTCTAACCAGTCAGTATCTCCAGGCTTCTTCCATGTAGACAACCTTCTTTTATGATTCTTGAACCAAGTGTTAGCTATGATTAAGTTATGCTCTGTGAAAAATTCTACCATGCGGCTTCCTCTTTCATTTCTTAGCCCCAATCCATATTCGCCTACTATGTTTCCTTCTCTTCCTTTTCCTACTGTCGAATTCCAGTCACCCATAACTATTAGATTTTCGTCTGCCTTCACTAAATGAATAATTTCTTTTATCTCATCATACATTTCATCAATTTCTTCATCATCTGCAGAGCTACTTGGCATATAAACTTGTACGACTGTAGCAGGCGTGGGCTTCGTGTCTATCTTGGCCACAATAATGCTTTCACTATGCTGTTTGTAGTAGCTTACCCGCACTCATATTTTTTTTATTCATTATTAAACCTACTCCTGCAATACCCCTATTTTATTTTGTGTTTATAACCCTGTTGTCACCTGACCAGGAGTCTTGTTCCTCCTGCCACCGAACTTCACTAATTCCCACCATATCTAACTTTAACCTATCCATTTCCGTTTTTAAATTTTCTAACCTACCTGCCCGATTAAGGCATCTGACATTCCACGCTCCGATCCGTGGAACGTCAGTTTTCTTTCTCCTGACAATAACGTCCCCTGAGTAGTCCCCGCCCGGAGATCCTAATGGGGGACTGTTTTACCTCCGGAATATTTTACCCAAGAGGACGCCATCATCATATAACCATAGAGCAAAGCTGCATGTCCTCGAGAAAAATTACGGCTGTTGTTTCCCCTTGCTTTCAGCCGTTCGCAGTACCAGCACAGCAAGGCATTTTTGGTTAGTGTTACAAGGCTAGATCAGTCAATCATCCGGACTGTTGCCCCTGCAATTACTGGAAAGGCTGCTGCACCTCTTCAGAAACCACATGTTTGTCTGGCCTCTCAACAGGTACCCCTCTGTTGTGGTTGCACCAACGGTACGATTATCTGCATCGCTGAGGGACGCAAGCCTCCCCACCAACGGCAAGGTCCATGGTTCATGGGGAAATGTTACTGATTTGAAAATCCTATGTAATACCAAATCCATACCTTCCTAAAGCAAGACAAAAAGTAACTGAACTCAATACAACATGGACGAAACTGGACAGGGTAGCAGTTGTCTATTACTTATCACCAGATGTTACTTCAAGTGTGGGTCGAATTAATAGGAAACATCAGTTTTCTGCTCTTTGTTGTTGGATTAGAGCCAATCACGACTGGTGCAAAAATGTTTGTCCAAATCAATTAGTATAGGAAACTACCTAAAATGATGGAAGCTTTAGGTCACTAGCATTAATACTACTTGGATGACGCATCGATTTATGTCACAGATGGTTATCATACACAAAATCTGGATCCATTGTCTTAACCTGGGTGTTAGAGGAGGAATAAAAGAAGGGAGAAGGAGAAAAGATATGGCAGGGGGACATAATAGTGGGTGGGGGGGGGGGTTGGGAGGGTGAAGGAAGCAGAAGAAGAGGGAGAAGAAGGCGAACAAGAAGAAGGCGAACAAGAAGATGACGCAAAAGAAGAAGAAGACGATGATTATTTGGTAAAATCTACATTAAAGTAAGTGACTAGATGAAGTTATCATTTAATGTTCCACTGCAGAATTAGTGACCTGCTGCTTGACATAGTCATGTCCAACGCCTAGGCCTACTGATGCAAGGCAAAATTGAATGGAACAACCTTGTAAGGTCAGTTGTGAAGAAGTTTTATTGGAAAACTTCTAGCAAAGCGAAGCACAGCTATAAAACATACTCGGGAGAACACTTTTACGATTCATCCTTGAGCACTGATCGCGGTTTTGGGTAGGATTAAAGAAAGAAATTCAGAGACGTGCTGCTAGATTTGTTATTGGTGTGTTCAGTCAATAAGTGCGTATTACGGGAATGCTCCGTGAATTCTACACAAATTCCTGGAGGGAAAAGGTGTTTTTTTCGCGGAAGTGTATGGAATCGACCTTTTTCGTACTCTGTAGAACGATCGTCTTGCGACCAACATACATCTTGCGTATGGACCGTGAAAGAAAGGTAAGAGAAACCAAGTCTCTTACAGCTCTATTTACGTTTGTAATGGGGAAGGCAATAACAAGCAGTAACATAAGGCACCATCCGTCATGTACTGTACGGTGATTTGGGGAGTATGTACGTAGATATAGAAGAAAAAAACGAAGGAGGAGGGTGGAGAAGTATAAAAGCGAAATTTATCGAGATTAAGAGCATACTTTCTTAAGCAGCAGTTCTTGAAGACCTAATTTTCCCTTGTACTGTGACACTTGTGTCTTGTCTAGGGCTACTACATGGTGCCAGTTTCGTTATGCCAATGTAACCAAAGCAACGAAACTGTAAACAATAGCTTTTGAGTCTGTTGTTTTGTTTATAAAGGATTTGCATTGATCATCAACTAAACACTCCATAAACTGAATTACTATTGCAAGTAATGCGATTATGCACTGTCAGCTTTCGACATTTTGAATAATTATATTTATTTTATTATTTGCATATTATTTCTCAGTGTAGCTACTGGTTTCAATAAAAGGAGAAAAAGGAGGCTAATCAGTGATCAGGATTAAATCAGGAGTAGATAACGCTAATAAGGCAGGGAGAGGGAGTTGGGGAAGAGTCACAAAGTTGAAATTTGCAGCCTGTTGCGTTGGTTCAGCCTTTAAAAGGTGTCATCGTATTCATCCCAACTCAGTCAGGAAATATTGCACAGAACAAGCTGAAAAGTTGATGGCCGTGACATGCTTTGTTTATATCGTGTAAACGAGTTTCTACCTATGTGGCCGCTATATTCTTTGTAGCAGCTTCTACACTTGTGTCTGTGAATTCCCCTGTTAAGAATTTTGTAATTTTCGTAGAGATTTGTGTTATTCTTTCATTTATTTCCTTGCGCGTTCACGAATTACAAATCTATTTCAGTCTTATGTTTATGCAGCCTTTGTGCTATTTTGTCTGATATTCGACCGTTTTAAGTCATTGTAGTATTGTTGTTGTTGTGGTCTTCAGTCCTCAGACTGGTCTGATGCAGCTCTCCATGCTACTCTATCCTGTGCAAGCTTCTTCATCTCCCAGTACCTACTGCAACCTACATCTTTCTGAATCTGCTTAGTGTATTGATCTCTTGGTCTCCCTCTACGATTTTTACCCTCCACGCTGCCCTCCAATGCTACATTTGTGATTCCTTGATGCCTCAAAACATGTCCTACCAACCGATCCCTTCTTCTAGTCAAGTTGTGCCACAAACTTCTCTTCTCCCCAATTCTATTCAATACCTCCTCATTAGTTACGTGATCTACCCACCTTATCTTCAGCATTGTAGTATATCTTGCATTATTTGTTGAATTTGCGAACTTTTCCACGTTCATACCTTTTTAAGTATCTTGTATAGTGTATTAACTATATCATTACGACAGTTATTACAAAGCGTGACTTGTTAGGACTTGTACACAGCAGTATACAACGTCAAGCGATTTTTCTACCTTGACAGTATCTGTAGAAAATCTAGCGATTTGTATGTGGATCATCGAGAGACATTTATTGCCTATAGACACGGTTTTGCAACAAAATCGCAGAACTTTTGACTCACGTATCAAATAGAAGACATGAGACAATCCTTAGACGATGTTGCGCAACACTTCGTAGTATGAAGGTGTTGGTAGACATGACTTCCAGCTATTTCCTTTGCTCCGTGAAAAACGTTTCGATGGTGTTTTTTTATAATTTTTGTTTTTCTTGTTTTTAAACATCACTTATGAAGATGTCCCCAACGGAGGAAGTGTTGAAGCTGATTGAAGATTTTCAATTGGCTTCATGTCTGTGGTAAGTTATCTATTTCGCAATAAAAAGAAGTTGGTTATTGAAGAGCTGGCCACAAAATATTAAGTATCAGCGAATGATACAGAAAGAAACATGCTTCTTCTACGTTCCAAGTCGAAAGCAAATTACAGCTGACATGAGGTCTCTCCGCAAACAATTCACGTCTCCACCAATGTCCCATCTTTCGCTAACCGTTATTAACACTGCACAAGCCGCGATCCGAACAGGATCAGTCATAAATACTAAATATCAAGGAACAGGGCAACGAAGTGTGTGCTCGTGATCTAGACTTCTACACTCCTGTAAATTGAAATAAGAACACCGTGAATTCATTGTCCCAGGAAGGGGAAACTTTATTGACACATTCCTGGGGTCAGATACATCACATGATCACACTGACAGAACCACAGGCACATAGGCACAGGCAACAGAGCATGCACAATGTCGGCATTAGTACAGTGTATATCCACCTTTCGCAGCAATGCAGGCTGCTATTCTCCCATGGAGACGATCGTAGAGATGCTGGATGTAGTCCTGTGGAACGGCTTGCCATGCCATTTCCACCTGGCGCCTCAGTTGGACCAGCGTTCGTGCTGGACGTGCAGACCGCGTGAGACGACGCTTCATCCAGTCCCAAACATGCTCAGTGGGGGACAGATCCGGAGATCTTGCTGGCCAGGGTAGTTGACTTACACCTTCTAGAGCACGTTGGGTGGCACGGGATACATGCGGACGTGCATTGTCCTGTTGGAACAGAAAGTTCCCTTGCCGGTCTAGGAATGGCAGAACGATGGGTTCGATGACGGTTTGGATGTACCGTGCACTATTCAGTGTCCCCTCGACGATCACCAGTGGTGTACGGCCAGTGTAGGAGATCGCTCCCCACACCATGATGCCGGGTGTTGGCCCTGTGTGCCTCGGTCGTATGCAGTCCTGATTGTGGCGCTCACCTGCACGGCGCCAAACACGCATACGACCATCATTGGCACCAAGGCAGAAGCGACTCTCATCGCTGAAGACGACACGTCTCCATTCGTCCCTCCATTCACGCCTGTCGCGACACCACTGGAGGCGGGCTGCACGATGTTGGGGCGTGAGCGGAAGACGGCCTAACGGTGTGCGGGACCGTATCCCAGCTTCATGGAGACGGTTGCGAATGGTCCTCGCCGATACCCCGGGAGCAACAGTGTCCCTAATTTGCTGGGAAGTGGCGGTGCGGTCCCCTACGGCACTGTGTAGGATCCCACGGTCTTGGCGTGCATCCGTGCGTCGCTGCGGTCCGGTCCCAGGTCGACGGGCACGTGCACCTTCCGCCGACCACTGGCGACAACATCGATGTACTGTGGAGACCTCACGCCCCACGTGTTGAGCAATTCGGCGGTACGTCCACCCGGCCTCCCGCATGCCCACTATACGCCCTCGCTCCAAGTCCGTCAACTGCACATACGGTTCACGTCCACGCTGTCGCGGCATGCTACCAGTGTTAAAGACTGCGATGGAGCTCCGTATGCCACGGCAAACTGGTTGACACTGACGGCGGCGGTGCACAAATGCTGCGCAGCTAGCGCCATTCGACGGCCAACACCGCGGTTCCTGGTGTGTCCACTGTGCCGTGCGTGTGATCATTGCTTGTACAGTCCTCTCGCAGTGTCCGGAGCAAGTATGGTGGGTCTGACACACCGGTGTCAATGTGTTCTTTTTTCCATTTCCAGGAGTGTATATACATATCCCACACAGATGTCTATGGACAGTCCCTTTACTATTTTTATAGACAATCCGACAGTTTTGTACACATGGGTGTACTAACCTTAAGAAATGCTAATTCATTGTTGGTTTTGCTTTCTATCAGTGCCGGCCCCAAAATTCTGTTAACAATGGCTCTTTTGTACTGCCGTTAGTAGCATGAATTTGCATCGATATTAAATCCATACAGAATGACTTAATATAGATCCCGAATAAGAGTTCCCCTTAGTTACAGCCACGTCGTGGAAGCTAACTTGCCCATTTGCCTCGGCACCAACGGTACTTATAATGTCGGGGTAAACGGAAGACACTTCACGTCTTTTCATCATATATATGTACTGGCCAGTCACACTGACGTGACCACCTGTAAAAAATCTTGAATTTGTAGCGTAAAGTGTACAGGGTACTAGCAGGAATATGCAGCCTGGTGTAGCCCATTACAGACAGTATTGTAAGGTGCTTATAAATGTTATTAGGAAGGCAGAGAGTATGTGGTACGCAAATAGAATAGGTAATTCACACGATTAAATTAAAATCATATGGTCAATTGTGAAGGTCTGCAGCACATAGTCGACGATACAAGGTCAGTTCGTAGAAAATACATGTCTGCTACTGATAATGCAAATATGTGTACAGTATTTAACAATCATTTTCTGGGCGTTGCTGGTGAATTAAATAAAAATTTAGTTTCTACAGGGACTCATATAACGCTCTTGAAAAATACCTTTCTCAGATTGATGACTGAAATGCTCTCTGTGATACTGACAAGGGAGAGATTGAGTCAATAATTAAACCACTAAAGACTAAGGACTAAGGACTGGAGTGCCTACCAGAGTGCCTACCAGAATACTTAAGTACTGTGCTGCATATGTTAGCCCTGCACTTGGCCATATTTGTAACTCCTCCTTTAAGAATGGTCAGTTTCCTGAGCGATTAAAGTACTCAGTAGTAAAGCCGCTTTATAAAAGCGGGAGGAAGGGATAATGTAGACAATTTTACACCTTTTTCTATGCTATCAGTGTTTTGTAAAGTCACTGAAAACGCTGTGTATGTAAGAATTATATATTATTTTATATCACGAAATTTTCTATCAAATGCACAGTTAGGCTTTAAAAGACGTTTAACTACTGAAAATGTTATATTCTCTTTTCTCTGTGTGGTACTGGATGGATTAAACAAAAGGTTTCGAAAGCTGGGCATATTTTTTGATTTAACTAAGGTGTTTGATTGTGTTGATCACGAAATATTGCTCAATTGTTTGGACCACTGTGGAATATGGGGAGTAGCTCACAATTGGTTCACCTCTTACTTTAACAACAGACAGAAAAAGGTCATTATTCACAGTGTAGAAAATGGCTGTGATGCGGAGTCTGAGTGGAGTACAGTGAAATGGGTGGTTCCCCAGGGATCAGTGTTTGGGCCACTGCTGTTCCTTCTTTATATAAATGATATGCCCTCCAATATTACTGGTAATTCTAAAGTATTTCTGTTCACTGATGACAGTAGCTTGGTAATAAAGGATGTTGCATGCACCATCAGCTCGGTTTAAAACAGTGCAGTTCATGACATACGTTCATGGACTGTAGAAAATAAACTAACGCCAAATCACAGTAAGTCATAGTTTTTACAGCTTCTAACACAATTCAACAAAACACAACGTTTTAATTTCATAGAATGGACATATGACTATTGAAACTGAACAGTTCCAATTTCTAGGTGTTGAGGTAGATAGTAAACTGTCGTGGAAAGTCCACGTTCAGGATCCTGTTCGAAGACTCAATGCTGGCAGTTTTACTGTTCTAACGGCCTCTGAAGTAAGTGATCGTTCGACACGAAAATTAGTCTGCTTATTTCCCTTCGCTTATGCCGTGTGGTATTATATTTTGGGGTAGTTCTTCCCAATCTAAAAGGATATTTTTAGCTCAGAAACAGGCCGTTCAGGCAATAAGTGGTGTAAGTTCGTGAACCTCTTGTAAACCCCTGTTTACTAGTCTGGGTGTTTAGACATTGGCCTCTCAATATACAAACATAAAAAAAAGTTTTGCATCACTCCAGTTCCCAGAACGCTTAAAGATAGACGTTGACTGTGGATAATGTATCACAGACACAGTCCCTTTGTTTGTTCAGAGATGTCACTAAACCCGCCCAAAGATGAAAACAACCACGCATGAGAAGCGCCTATTAGACGGAGGGGGGGTCCGACAGCCGATCAGTTACAGTCATTCCACCAGGAAGGAGGCACAGGAATCGTATTGTCTGTAGTTGAAACATGACCAGATAGTCAATACCGCGTTCGATCGCGTCCGCATTGTTACCTTCTGCCAGGAAGGGCTCTCAACAAGGGAAGTGTCCAGACATCTCGGAGTGAACCAAAGCGATGTTCTTCGGATTTGGAGCAGATACAGAGAGACAGCAAATGTTGTTGACATGCTTCGCTCGGGCTCCCCAAGGGCTACTAGTGCAGTGGATGACCGCAACCTATGGATTATGGCTCGGAGGAACCCTGACAGCAACGCCACCATGTTGAATAATGCTTTTCGTGCAGCCTCAGGATGGCGTGTTACGACTCAAACGGTGCGCAGTAGGCTGCATGGTGTGCAACTTCACTCCCGACGTCCATGGTGAGGTCCATCTAAACAACGACGACACCGTGCAGTGCGGTACAGATGGGCCCAGCAGCATGCCGGATGGACCGCTCAGGATTGGCATCACGTTCTCTTCACTAGTCAGTGTCGCATATGCCTCCAACCTGACAATCGTCGGAGACGTGTTTGGAGGCAACCCTGTCAGACTGAATGCCTTAGACAGACAGTCCAGCGAGTGCAGCAAAGTGAAGGTTCCCTGCTGTTTTGGGGTGGCATTATGCGGGTTCGACGTACGCGTCTGGTGGTCATGGAAGGCTCCATAATGACTGTACGATACGTGAATGCCATCCTCCGACCGATAGTGCAACCATATCGGCAGCATATTGGACGACAATTCTCACCCTCCATTGTGCACATCTTGTGAATGACGTCCTTCAGGATAACGATATCGCTCGACCAGAGTGTCCAGGATGTCCCCAGATGAACCCCATCGTACACGCCTGTAATAGTTTGAAATGGGCTGCTTCGGGACGACGTGAGCGACCAATCACTCTGAGGGATCTAGGCCGAATCTCCGTTGAGGAGTGGAACAATTTGGACCAACAGTGACTTGATGAAGTGGTGGATAGTATGCCTCGACGAATACAGGCATGTATCAGTGCAAGACGACGTGCTACTGGGTGTTAGAGGTACCGGTGTATACAGCAATCTGTGCCACCACCTCTGAAGGTCTCACTGTATGGTGGTACAACATGCAATGTGTGGTTTTCATAAGCAATAAAAGGGGTGGAAATGATGTTTATGTTGATCTCTATTTCAATTTTTTGTACAGGTTCCGGAACTCTCGGAACCGAGGCGATGAAAAACTTTTTTTTTATGTGTGTATGTATTAATTAATGTCGTTTCTTGTTAACAGTATCAGCTTATTCCCAAGAAGTAGCAGCTTTCATTCAGTTAATACTCGGCAGTAATCCTATCTGCCTTTGCATCGCACTTCATTAGCTCTTGTGCAGAAAGGTGTGCAGTATACTGCTGTATCCCTTTTCAATAAGTTACCACAAGAGTTCAAAAATCTTAGTAGTAATCAATGCACTTTCAAATCGAAACTGAAGAGTTTCCTCATGGGTCCCTTCTTCTATTCAGCTAAAGAGTTCCTTGAAAAATTAAGCTGATTCTTATGTTATATTGTTGACTGCGTTTGCTTAAGTTTATGGCTTGACTCTTCAGGTTTGTAAACATTTTATTTTTATCTGCTATTACCTTTATGTTGTAATTTCGTGTACTGACACGTTCCGTGATCTTGGAGACTTGCCTCTAAATTTGGTCGTACCGAACTAGACGTATAAATAAAAATAAAAATTAGAAATGAAACGAGTCAACGAGATTCTGGAATGCACCGACAGAGATGTGGAGCCATACCAACTACAGTATTCCAGTACGGTGGCCAGCAGTGCAAGGTTTCTCGGTTAAGGAGCCATGGCGTGAACAGACTGAAGGAGGTGGTCCCACAGATTCTCGATTGGGTTTAAATCCAGGGATTTTAGTGGCCAGCTGTGTAAGCTGTAAATAACTTTGGTTTAATGTTGCAAAATTATAACCGAAATACACGCATTTACAAAGTTAACAATGTGACAATGTTACGACAGTTGCCAAATAAACGCATTATAATCCTAAACACGACAATGGTAAACAATTAACTAAAGATTTCTCTATAAAATTATTCTTGTGACTATGCTCATGATGTTGGCCAGTACTACGATAAATCATCCAATTCCGGTTCAAAGTTCGGTACTATTTATTATGACAATCAAGTCTATGGAGGAAGGTTACATTTGTGACAAGTTGAGCAAAAGATTACCCAAGGTCGCTAGAGTTTACAGTGGACGCAAGCCGGTGAACCAACAAGTTAATGCCTCTGTGGGTGGTATTTACCTTAGCTGCTATGAGCTGTCGTCTACATGGCTGCTCTCACCCAGCGAAATTCCTATAAAATCTAACTAAGCCTTTGCTGATTTTTTTTTTCAGCAGAAATCTTGCTTATGTTTCTCGTGATGCGAGAAAACATGCTCTCATCTCTAGTCTTCGAATATGGCGGTATGCACGGGCATGGCTGGAGCAGTGTGCATATAAAAATGCCCTCTCAGTCCTCGCAAGGACAATTAACTAACTGGCTTGTTCGTTTCTCCACAGTGGGAGCTCAACGATGCTACAGCTAATATCTAGCTGAATGTCAGCTGCAGTGAACGCAGTGTTCACTCAAATTTCTCCTATGCATTGTACAGAGCGTTATGCATTCCATTCTGCACTTGACGCCAGTTCAGAGAAGAGCCCCCTAAAATCTCGCGGTCTTTTTCGTAGCCCAACTCTCTCCCCACCTTAGTTCTTTCGTTCTTCACGTCACGACTTTTTTCGACCAATAGGAGCGTTCCTCTTATTTTGTGGAAACTCTCTCTACCGATCGCAAGGGCCCCACCATTGAACTGCACTTTGCTCTTTCCTAGTTCGTTTCTGCCAATAGGACAATTCGTGCCCGCTCACATGTGTACCATTCGCTGTTCACATGATCAACTGCGTCACTAGTTTTGTTTGTACCCATCTGGAACTGCAAAACGCAGTTTTATAAACTTCTTTCTGTCCTCCTTCTAGTGGCCCATTACTCGCTGTGCAGTATGCATCACCTGTCCGGTCGCTGACTCCCTCCGCAGGATGACCCCCTTTAGAGCTCTCTGTACTGCCTCCTGGAGTGTTGCCTCTGCGTCTGCCCACGATGACTTCCACATAAAACGCTTCCTCTCGCTGCTTGTTTCACCTTCTGCTCATTAACATGCATTACATAAGAGTGGTGTGATAATATCATTGTTTGAGTGTCATCCCTTTTGCATTACATACTTACATGCAAATCTGCTCATTACTGCCAAAGTAAGTTAGATGAAAAATTCACCTGCGGATTATGACGTATAAAACTCTTACGTAAGTTGCGAAATTGACCTTCATTTATTCTGCCACCTTGTGTATCCTCCTCCTTCCGTGTTCAATTTTGCGCTGGGTCTGTCAGTGGTTGAGAAATTGATTGACGTCGGTGCATAATTGTTTGTAACCGTGGACTGTAGCAGTTGACATATTTACTGATCAACTTCCTATTTTAATATTTAGTACATCTTAGACAGTGGTTTGATCTAGTTTCCTTATCGTTCTATTTCACATTTTACTTGATTTCATGTCTACAGATTTGAGTTCTTAAGTTATGTTCGTTTTTCTTTCAAAATTTAACATTCTTTCTAATTTCATGATTTGTACACAATTCTATTTAACTCATCTAAGCACCTTTTCTTTCAATAGAGTTGTCTACATTTTAATTTCTATTTAAATTCAAATAATTTGAGATTATATTTAAATTTGTATCATCCCTAAAAATTTTTACTTTGAGACTGATCTTTTTTTTTGTTATCTAATTTATGTTAAATTATGACGGATATGTATTAAAGTTGAGGAAACCATACTTCAACATTATCCTCCCCTTTTTCAATATCCCCATCTTTCATATCAATCATAATCTAAGAACTTTCCATTTCTTATAATGAAGCCTCATGGTTTAATTTAAACTGAACCAAATGATTCCCATGACCTTACAGGCATTATAATATTCATGAACATGTTTATATTGCCCAAAATCTTAAATCCGTGCATTATAACTTGACAAAAATTTTCAAATTTGACTTTTACAAACGTAGTAAGTTTATAATCCTATTGATTACTTTACAAGACTTAAACAGATGTCGTGGAATACCTAAACTTATTTATACTTATCTATCCTCCCTCTTTCAAAAACCTTTCACACATTAGAAACTGAACCTCTCAAAAAATTTTAACTGTAAGTTTTCTTAATTCATACATGTTGAAAAATATGGAATACTAGGAAATATTATCGTTGTGTCAAGATAAAAATTACTAAACGCATCGCCAATATGGACCTGTGGCTAACACATAAAAGTCTTCAAATGCAAATATTTTTAAACACAAAAGCAAAAATTTTTCTTATTTCCATTTGTTCGGATACTAGTCCGTCACAGACAGTTCTTTCTCCTACATCTTTAACATGTTTCATTGAAATCGTCACTTGGTTTTCGTGTGTTTCGACGTGTCTCCGTCGAACATGGGATGACGTTCGGCAGTGGGCATCGCCGCGTCTCCGCTGAGAACGGAATGACGGTCGGCGGAAAGGTTACTGAAGGTCTGAGCGTGCCGTGAATGCGTGGTTGCCCTTGTTCCATTGCACATGTGTCTATGGCGACGCTGTATTCGAAATATATTCTTGGCAGCACAAACTTTATTTCTCATTTGACGAATCTTTATGTCGGTTCATTAATGGTCTATTCGTCTCCAGGATTCCATATGAGTAGTCATCTCACATCTCTCGGTATGATATCTGAAGGTGATGCAACTTGCCATAAGGAATATCGGATATTTGTACTGCTAGAACAGTTAAATGCAATAATGGTCCTGTATGGGAAGGGATTTGGAAAGGTTTCCTGACCTCTTCCAGTCCAGACTGTTCTTTCTGCCAAATCTTCTGCGTTGCATCTTTTGTTCTTGTTGCATCTTGCTGTTTTGTCACTAGTGTCTTCGTTCTTCTCTCGAGCGGGAATTGAGATTGAAGACCTGCTGAACCTCGTTATCGTTTAATCCGTTCTTATGGCGTCTTCTTTGAAATTATTGTTTATTCTCTTGTTCATCTAGATAGATTAGACAGCCTTCCATTGTTTTCTTGCTTCGTCCCATGAGTATTCAGGGGTTCTTTCACAGTTGTTGCATCCCGTATGGTCTGATAACCGTTTCAGCGATTCTGCAAACTTCAATATAGAAACGTGTCTCTTCTTCCTCCTGTGGTGAAATTAAACACCCGCTCTTCCTCGCTGCACTATGTCCGCCTCCGTTCCGGCTCGGTGGACATCCCTCATCTCTCCTGAAACGCGTACGTTTCATATGTAATCATACCAGCGATGGCGAGACACGACAGGATCTCTGACCAGAGAGTTATTTATCGTTGCTAGTCTGCGCTTTATCGCGCGAGTGTTCAGTTGCGAGTTGTACTCTGTCTGTAGTAGTCAGTCGGCTGTTGTGTGTAGCGAGTCGGCTTGCGTCCGCGGTGTGCTCTGCTCAGGAGTCTGGTCAGGAATGTGGTGGACGATATGTATATTATTGTAGAAGGTAATGAAGCAGCATTGCGCTCAGCTAATAACGTATGTTAATTGTAATTAATTTGTTAAAAAATGAGCCCCAATAATAACTTTTTATAAAGTAACTCATTTAAAGAAAAGATTCATTTCAAGCTAAATAATATTTCCTATGCATTCGCTCCAAGAATCAAAATTAAATATGGGCCAGCATTGCACGGAGCTGTGCCGGAAATTTTTTAAATAAGAGCAGATGTAGATGCAGTTTACTGAGGTAAGAATTTGTCAGGTTTAATTATTTCACAGGGCCGAAGGTCAGCGTTGCTGCCCTTATAAGATTTATCAGGTTTAATTATTTGTGTTGAGATGTTACATTCAGTTCATGGTTCATTATTTAATTAATATTATTGTGGGTTTAATGAGTAATCTTCATTAGTTAATGTTTGTGGGGAGTTTACATTTGGGCCATTATTATTCTTTAATTTTGCAAGGAGGTTACGCTTGGCTTCATTTCAATTTAACGCTATATGGCTACATTTGCATTTACATTTTTACTGTCTTATTTTCACGGGGAGGTTACACTCCTAATGCTGCTTTGAACAGTTCACGAAAGTGTTAAGTATCTAACACTTTCGCAAAACCATTGTTATAACGCTTGTATGTGGCTTTCCTGCGAATAAAGCTCAGGTAATGGTACATGTTGATTGTATGCAGGATGCGTTGTAGTTCTCCAAACACTTCCCCAGAGGTGTTTCCTCTTAGACCGTTGCTTCCACCAAGGTTTGTTCTTTCGTCATCTCGTAAGGTGACGCACCAGGCACTCACGCTCAGTGTCCCTTCCTCTCACGCGTAACCGCTCTCCTCAGTCCTGCCGTCGATCTGGCAGTAGTGATGGTGCACCTTGCCTGCCTGACTTCATATCTAGTACAATGTCTGACCCTGCTTTGCGTGTCTTACTCCTCTTACATCCGCACCTATTCTCTGTTTTATATGATGTCAACACCTATTTTATTCTAACCCTTACTCCCTTAAATTACGTTACAACTTTACAAACATAAAAATTTCTTACTAAATTTTACACAAGTTATTATTATCTCTAAAAAATGTTTTTCTTATCACTGGCTTTATTTGTTCATTTTTTCTCCCCATTGTATTTGCTTTTCTTAATCTAAGGTCATGATTTCCTCATCTTCATCAGTAAGAGTGAAACTCATAGTAAGATAGTGAATTCCTGCCACCATTTTATTATTCTAACTACAAGTATTTCATATTATTTTTAAAAACTTCGCACTTAACTCCGACTCCAGCGTCTTTTTCTCTGAAATCTCTTTTCTTTGTCATTAGCATTAACAGAAATTCAAAATATGATAAATCTCTTCTTTTTTATTTTTCCTTTTCAAAAATTTTCTATATTGTCCTGTTGTATTGTTTTAAAGCTTAAAATTTTTTTCTCTGTTTTACTTATGCCTTTCTCCTTTTCCTCTCGACAGTAAAATTTTATGTTCCTTCCTTTCCCCAACACACTCTTCCTAATTGAAATCTTCCTACTGTTTACCTCCTTCCACGAAACAACATCTTTCTTGCTTAGCTTAATAATTCAACTCTCTTTCCTAATTATTACCTCCTAACAACTTCTTATTTTTATTTCCGTCATAACTTTATTTCAGTATCAGTTTGTGGTACCGTCCACAAATCATCTATGCTTCACATATTCCACAAAATATCTCCTCAATTATTTGTTCACCGTCCTCGACGGAACAAATTAGAAATGACTATCTCCATCTTACCTAATCCTTTATTTCCTTCCTACTTCTTTACGTCCTTTCGTCCACTAAAATCAACTTCCTTTTCCTTTACACTACGTCTTTAAGAGAGATTCTACTACTATTTCGTCAAACTATCCACGTGCTGATCTGTATCTTCCTCCTTGCTTTCTACTCTTCCTCCAGAACACATTTCCTTTGCAGAAGAGCTACTTTAGTTGTTACTTTCCTGTCTTTTGTTCATAATATCCTATTACCTTCCTACGCAATTTGTTTTATTTAGGTAACTGAGATAAGTACAAGTTAAAAGTTTTATCTGTGTACATTTTGTTATCTTTCTTTAATTGTTGGACATTTAATACAACTAAATTCTCGTGTGGAGTTACTCTACCTTTTTCTTTTGTTTACCCGTAATATGATTTCAAATGACTCACATGGCACAAACCAAATGATTTTCTTGTTTTTGGATTAATCAGTTCCACTGCATTATCATTACTCACTTTCATGGGGCCTATGTATATAGAAAAGAACTTGTGGCTTTGATGTTTCTTCCTGCTAGAGAGATGGTAGGTTTTTCTGGTACCTTTTGTGCTAGTGAAAATACTGGTTAGTTTGCCGCTCTGTTCTTTCTCTTTAAAGCCACATTCTTCAAATTGCTCAGGGGCAATTTTATTATATGCTGATGTTGTACTCTGGGTACTGATGGGAATTTAATAATACCGTAGCGGTAGCGCGGTTCCAGACTGAAGCGCCTAGAACAGCTCGGCCACACCGGCCGGCTCTCAACATTATCCGTTCCCTTCAACTATGTCATGTTTTCGCGTGTTCGTTCTACCATATTTGGATCCAGAGATGACAGATTTACGTCCCATTTTGCATCGTACCTACGCAGTGGTGTGCAGTTATCTAAACCATACCGTTCCTCGTGTATCGGACTGAAAGATTCGTTTAAATTTCCCGTTGCTGGATCAGTGTTTTGTCTTCCTAATTTGGTTCAAATGGCTCTGAGCACTATGGGACTCAACTGCTGAGGTCATTAGTCCTCTAGAACTTAGAACTAGTTAAACCTAACTAACCTAAGGACATCACAAACATCCATGCCCGAGGCAGGATTCGAACCTGCGACCGTAGCGGACTTGCGGTTCCAGACTGCAGCGCCTTTAACCGCACGGCCACTTCGGCCGGCTTCCTAATTTGATTGATATTCACTTGGGGGTCTATAACCAGTCACTTGGAAACTGAGAAATTGGTACAAGTGTCGTCGCAACTTGCTCTGTTCTCACGTCCCTCGCGTGCTTTCGAAAGGTCGGCTGCACCTCTGTTGGAATGCGCACGTTTACCGTTTCTCGCTCCATTGTTGTTGTAACGGCTCACTACCTGCTTCGCTCACCTGTGTTACTGTTCCCTTCCCATTTGTTTCTGTTTCGTTTTGGTAATCATTGACGCAGCGGCTTGTGGATTTGCGACTGGAATCTCATGCTATTCTTATGCTTCCGCTACTGCTACGAAAGACTGCACAATTGACTTGTGGATTTCTGTCCATGGCTGTCCATGGCTGTGTCGGATGATACTACCGATTCCGCTGCCTTACTACTACTTTCTGTAAGGCTCTCGACACACTGTTTCAGTTCTGTATTAAGCTGTTCATACTCTTTCTGATTTTTCGAGACTATGTTTTCAATACGTGTATCGAATCTTTTTAATGCGGCTCACGTGACACGTTTTCTGACATTGAGCTCTTCCACGACTTGTTGCGCCTTACCAAACGTCTTACGAGCTAAGCTGTTAACTCTTTGGTTAACATTAGACACAGCATTCTGCACCTGGCCAACGTCAGAACGCGTCTTTTTCTGGTCAGCACTTAATGACTGTATACGCTCGCGCGAATCTCTTGCCTCTCTCCGGATTTCAGTAAACTGTTCACTAACTTCCGTTCGTCCTTTTTGCTTATCTTCGCCGACCTTTTCGAATCCAGTGTACGTTTCCATTTGAGACCATTTAAGGCAGCACTGGTTGCAGATAACCCCGCATCTGTTGCTGTTTTTAAATTGGCTGTTTCTATTTTTCAAGTCTGCTAACCCTGCATTTGTCTGCTTTACGACCATGGTGAGTCGCTTCAATATTGCGAACACGCTATCTGACTCTTCGCCATCGTCACCTCTCACTATTTGATGTTCATTTTCCAGCCCTCGTTTTTCACGTGGGGTCCACCGACTTCCTTACAGAGTACGGAAGCTCTTACACACATTCTTTCTGTTGGAAACTGTCCCACATAATTTAGAATCACAACATTTGGTTCAACGTACTGCAGTTGCTCGTCCTCAGATTCTACTTCTGACCCACTAGATCCGTCACTTGTTTGTTTTTGTGCATTCTCAGACTGTGACACCAATCGCGCCACTATCGCCATTCCATCTGCACTATCACTATGTCCCGTTCCGTGACTCGCACTCGATACTTTTTGTTGTATCTCTATCCTGTCAAGATCTACAGTTTGCCCTATCTGCGATAATCTCCGTTCTTCCGCCATCTCCGATCATCTAACTAATCTCTGTCTTTCTCGAATTGCGTCAGCCTGAGCTCTCGGCAACATCAAGTTATACGATCTTACACGTTTCCAAAATACCATAGAAAGTTTCTTAGACTATTCAACATCATTATCAACGCTGTTGTATCTTTGTAGAATTTCATCCCAACTCAACAACGCCTTGAAAAACATCGCGCACGCCAGCAAGGTCATGCACAAGCTACATTTACACAATCAAAAACGATATCCTAAATGTTAATACAAATTTTCTACACTTTGGATCGCACATTTACTGTATTCTGACCACTATACATTTACGTACATTGGGTAACCTCGTCAAAAAAACGACAATTTTTTTTCAATTCAGAATTTCAATTTCTCTTTCTAATTTGACTAATTGCCTTCCTGGCAGACCAGTTGCCATCCTGGAAGGGAGGCCACTCTGTAAGGTTCGTGTCTGATCCACAACAACTGTGTAAGCTGTAATTAATTTTGGTTTAATGTTGCAAGCTCATCACAGAAATACACATTTACACAGTTTACAATGTGGCAATGTTACAACAGTTGTCAAAGGAAAGCATCCCGTCCTCAGAAAGTGCAATAATCCTAAACACAATAATCATATATTTGTAACTAGAAGTTTCTTTACATAATTATTCTTATGACTATGTCATGATGTTGGCCAGTACTATGATAAATCATCCAATTCCGGTTCAAAGTTTGGTACTATTTAGGATGACAATCAAGTCTACAGAGGATGGTTAGTTTTGTGACAAATTGAGCAAAAGATTACCCAAGTTCGCTCGAGTGTAAAATGGACACAAGCTGGTGAACCAACGAGTTTATGACTCTCCACATGGTATTTACCTTAGCTGCTATGAGCTGTCGTCTGCATGGCTGCTCTCGTCCACTGGAATTCCTATAAAATCTAATTAAGCCTTTGCTTATTTTTTTCAGGAGAAATACTCGCTATGTTTCTTGTGATGTGAGAAAACATGGACTAATCCCTAGTCTTGGAATATGACGATATGCACGGGCATGGCTGGAGCAGCGTGCATATTAAAATGCCCGCTCAGTCCTCGCAAGGACAATTAACTAACTGGCTTGTTCGTTTCTCCACAGTGGGAGCTCAACGATGCTACAGCTAATATCTAGCTGAATGTCAGCTGCAGTGAACGCAGTATTCACTCAAATTTCTCCTATGCATTGTACAGAGCATCATGCACTCCATTCTGCACTTGACGCCAGTTCAGAGAAGAGTCCCCGAAAATTACGCTGTCTTTGTTGGAGCCCAACTCTCTCCCCACCTGAGTTCTTTCGTTCTTCACGTCACGACTTTTTTCGATCCATAGGAGAGTTCCTCTTACTTTGTGGAAACTCTCTCTACCAATTTCAAGGGCCCTACCATTGAACTGTGTCAAAATCTAGGCACTTTACTCTTTCCTAGTTCGATTCCGCCAATAGGACTTTTCGTGCCTGCTGACATGTGTACCATTCGCTGTTCACGTGATCAACTGCGTCACTGGTTTTGTTTTTATCCATTTGGAATTCCGAAACGCAGTTTTCTAAAGCTTTTTTCTGTCCTACTTCTGGCGGCCCATTACTCGCTTTGCAGTATGCATCACCTGTCTGGTCGCTGACTCCCACTGCATGATGCCCCCCTTAATAGCTTTGCGTAGTGCCTCACGGAGTGTTGCCTCTGCATCTGCCTGCACTGGTTTCCACACAAAGCGTTTCCTCTCGCTTCTTGTTTCACCTTCTGCTCATTGACATTCGTTATGTAGGAGGTTCGTGTTAACACCATCGATTGAGTGTCATCCCTTTTGCATTACATAATTATAGGCAAATCTGCTCATTACTGCCGAATTAAGTTAGATATCATATTCACCTTCCTGTTAAGATGTATAAAACTCTTTTATAATGTGCAAAATTGACCTTCATTTATTCTGCCACCTTACAGTGCTTCAACCAAAGCGGCACCCAAACATTTTACAAACTTATCAGTTTCTTAAATACTTCCACCCTTGGTCCAAAAGCCAATAATCATGCCTTGCTGGACGTCAGATAAATTGCTTTGTTTCCGCATTGCAACGATTCCGCTGCTTTCCGCTTTCCCACTACATGCTTCATATAAGTACCCTCCACTATTAGTGTTGCCACCTGCCTTGTGTCAGTGGTTGTTGCACATTGACGTTGGACATCAGTGGTGGTCACATTAACGTTACTTGGAGAGTATAACAAAATTTAATCATCAACGTATCTCTTTTAGTAAACATTCCTTAACTTCCAGATGGAATTCCTGCACAGCTCTTTCACAGCATGCGGAGTTGGAGTGTATTCGACATTTTTTACGTTCGATTATAAAATATTTTACAGTGAAGTGTAGGTATTTTATTGAAGTCGTGCTTTTTAAAGCATGTTCATATACACAGACCTGTTTTCTTTAACTTATGACGAAACATTTTTGTGAACGTCGCACATCGTTCGATGCAATAACATGCCGAAATCTGCAGTGCGATTATTTTACTGTAAGTACCAGTCTAGAATTTGAAAGGTGTCTACGTCGGCTTTTATTCGCGCTTTTTTTTTTTTTTTGCTCAAGTAAATTGACTCACCTTCCGTCTCCAGATGCGGAATCTCTTTGGGTAGTATGAGGGAATAAAACGAAAAATCATGTCGTTCACAGACTCTGTGGCGTCCTATGAAATTGGATTTAGGTCATCCACGCGTACGTAGTGCCGTCAATCATTTCAAAAATTCTGTGTCATTAAAAGTTTATGCTACAAACTTGGTGTAAAATGGATTGATAAGCTATGGCTATAACCTGGCTGTGTATTAAATGATGTAATTTCATTTTCTTCATTCTCGTAGAACTTATGGTGTGCGTTGCATGCGTAATGTTTTCTGTATATTCCAAAATAAAATCGCTTCATATATAAATATCACAGTTACAGTATTATTACTTTCCATTTACAAATCATGTAAGTCTTTCTTTGTTTTAGGCAGCGACAAGCATCGGCGACGTCACATCCATCAACCGACGAGGTGAATGCATTTCTAAGTAAGTACTACAGTTAGGTAACGTTTCTGCGAGGAAAACAGCCACCTTGCAACTTAATTTAAAAAAACGAAGTACCATACCTCACATTTTTGCAGTCGATTGTAACACCTCCTCACCTTCAGGCAATGAGAAACGATCTTGTGACGTACTCCAAAGGCTCAAATTACCGGATTCTTATTTCTCCTGTTGCACCGTGCATAACGGTGTTTTAGCGCGGAATCGAGTTTCAAAAAAGGTTCAAATGGCCCTGAGCACTATGGGACTTAACGTCTGAGGTCATCAGTCCCCTAGAACTTAGAACTACTTAAACCTAACTAACCAAAGGACATCACACACATACATGCCCGAGGCAGGATTCGAACCTGCGACAGTAGCAGACGCGCGGTTCCAGACTGTAGCGCCTAGAACCACTCGGCCATTACGGCCGGCAATCCAGTTTCCTCCATGTCGTTCGCAAGTGTGTCCGCTGGCTACATTGTCAGTAGTATCTCTCTGGTAACGCTGAAAGAGGTCAATAGATCACACTTTCATGATATTTAAGCAATTTGTGTGCAACATAAGCCACTGTTCCATACTAGCTAATGTTGTTGTAGTGGTCTTCAGTCCTGAGACTGGTTTGATGCAGCTCTCCATGCTAATCTATCCTGTGCAAGCTCCTTCATCTTCCAGTACCTACTGCAACCTACATCATTCTGAATCTGCTTAGTGTATTCATCTCTTGGTCTCCCTCTACGATTTTTACCCTCCACGATGCCCTCCAATGCTAAATTTGTGATCCCTTGATGCCTCAGGACATGTCCTTCCAGCCGAGCCCTTCTTCTAGTAAAGTTGTGCCACAAACTTCTCTTCTCCCCAATCCTATTCAATACCTCCTCATTAGTTACGTGATCTACCCACCTAATCTTCAACATTCTTCTATAGCAACACATTTCGAAAGCTTCTGTTCTCTTCTTTTCCAAACTATTTATTGTCCATGTTTCACTTACATAGATGCCTACACTCCATACAAATACTTTCAGAAACGACTTCCTCACACTTAAATCTATACTCGATCTTAACAAATTTCTCTTCTTCAGAAACGTTTTCCTTGCCATTGCCAGTCTACATTTTATATCCTCTCTACTTCGACCATCATCAGTTATTTTGCTCCCCAAATAGCAAAACTCCTTTACTCCTTTAAGTGTCTCATTTCCTAATCTATTTCCCTCAGCATCACCCGACTTAATTCGACTACATTCCATTATCCTTGTTTTGCTTTTGTTGATGTTCATCTTATATCCTCCTTTCAAGACACTGTCCATTCCATTCAAATGTTCTTCCTAGTCCTTTGCTGTCTCTGACAGAATTACAATGTCATCGGCGAACCGCAAAATTTTTATTTCTTCTCCCTGGATTTTAACACCTACTCCAAATATTTCTTCTGTTTACTTTACTGATTGCTCAATATACAGATTGAATAACATCGGGGAGAGGCTACAACCCTGTCTCACTCCCTTCCCAACCACTGCTTCCCTTTCATGCCCCTCGACTCTTATAACTGCCATCTGGTTTCTGTACAAATTGTAAATAGCCTTTCGCTCCCTGTATTTTACCCCTGATACGTTTAGAATTTGAAAGAGATTATTCCAGTCAACATTGTCAAAAGCTTTCTCTAAGTCTACAAATGCTAGAAACGTAGGTTTGCGTTTCTTTTAATCTTTCTTCTAAGATAAGTCTTAAGGTCAGTATTTCCTCACGTGTTCCAATGTGCTAATATATGTGTGTAATTAATGTTTTTTAACATTGGAGAATAGTCACTCTCCAATTCTGAAGGAAAATGCACACCTGGGCCGGCCGAAGTGGCCGTGCGGTTCAAGGCGCTGCAGTCTGGAACCGCAAAACCGCTACGGTCGCAGGTTCGAATCCTGCCTCGGGCATGGATGTTTGTGATGTCCTTAGGTTAGTTAGGTTTAACTAGTTCTAAGTTCTAGGGGACTAATGACCTCAGCAGTTGAGTCCCATAGTGCTCAGAGCCATTTGAACCATTTTGCACACCTGTTTCTTTATTTCTTTTACATATTGCAGTCCGTCATCCTCACCTTTCTCGTCGTTCTACATTAAAGTGCAGTTAATAACCAAGGTCGAAGAGCATTTCAAATGCACTGCTTCAGTGCCAGAGAGTAGTATAGTGGTAGACGTCAGGGTATGAACTTGACATCACCCTATCTAACAGTAGATTCAGAGAGGTTGCTTCCAGCGACAGGATTTGTGTCTAGTGAAACCTTGTTTCCTGTCCCCCTTTCTGCTAAGTGGCAATGTGGCAGCGATTTGGCAGCCCTGGGAACGACGAGTGGCTTGGTAGGAAAATCCTTTATAATACCGAATTTGCTCGGATGTGTCCAAGTAATTTGTTGGAGTTTGTTTACGATAGTGTGAAGAGGCGAAGAATCTTGTTTATTTGTACAAATGTAGGTTTCATCTCGCGAAGGAAACATTGCCGTTAACTCAAGTTTGTTCGGGGTGCAAGTAGTAACATGTCGGCCAGCAATAAGTTTTGGAGATTCTATAATCGCACTATTCAATCTGGTAACTCCGTTCTTAAATGGGTGGTCTAGGGGTAGCGTCTTTGATTCATAATCAAAACGTCTTCGGTCGCGGGTTCGATCCCCGCCACTGCCTAGAATTTGATAAATAATCAGCATTGGCGGCCGAAGACTTACGGCATAAGAAGTCAGCCTCATTCTGCCAACGGCCTTGTCAAAGAGGGCGGAGGAGCGGATAGAGGTTCAGGGCACTCTGTTGTCCTAGGGGTGGGAAATTGCTCCTAAAGGCGGAAGAATCAGCAATGATCAACGACATGAGGATGCAGAAGGCAATGGAAACCACTGCATTAAAGACACGTAACGTGTATCCACAGGACATGTGGCCTGTAATTGAAGAAGTGTCATGATGATCTCTCCATTGGCAAAAGATTCCGGAATAGTCCCCCATTCGGATCTCCGGGATGTTACCATGAGAAAAAGATTGAATAATCAACGAAAGGATAACGTTCTACGAGTCGGGGCGTGGAATGTCAGAAGCTTGAACGTGGTAGGGAAACTAGAAAATCTGAAAATGGAAATGCAAAGGCTCAATCTAGATATAGTAGGGGTCAGTGAAGTGAAGTGGAAGGAAGACAAGGATTTCTGGTCAGATGAGTATCGGGTAATATCAACAGCAGCAGAAAATGATATAACAGGTGTAGGATTCGTTATGAATAGGAAGGTAGGGCAGAGGGTGTGTTACTGTGAACAGTTCAGTGACCGGGTTGTTCTACTCGCAATCGACAGCAGACCAACACCGACAACGATAGTTCAGGTATACATGCCGACGTCGCAAGCTGAAGATGAACAGACAGAGAAAGTGTATGAGGATATTAAAAGGGTAAAGCAGTATGTAAATGGGGACGAAAATCTGATAGTCATGGGCGACTGGAATGCAGTTGTAAGGGAAGGAGTAGAAGAAAAGGTTACAGGAGAATATGGGCTTGGGAAAGGAATGAAAGAGGAGAAAGACTAATTGAGTTCTGTAACAAGTTTCAGCTAGTAATAGCGAATACCTTGTTCAAGAACCACAAGAGGAGAGGTACACTTGGAAAAGGCCGAGAGATACGAGAAGATTTCAATTAGATTACATCATGGTTAGACAGAGATTCCGAAATCAGATACTGGATTGTAAGGCGTACCCAGGAGCAGATATAGACTCAGATCACAATGTAGTAGTGATGAAGAGCAGGTTGAAGTTCAAAACATTAGTCAGGAAGAATCAATACGCTAACAAGTGGGATACGAAAGTACTAAGGAATGACGAGATACGTTTGAAGCTCTCTAACGCTATAGATACAGCAATAAGGAATAGCGCAGTAGGCAGTACAGTTGAAGAGGAATGGACATCTCTAAAAAGGGCCATCACATAAGTTGGGAAGGAAAACATAGGTACAAAGAAGGCAGCTGCGAAGAAACCATGGGTAACAGAAAAAATACTTCAGTTGATTGATGAAAGGAGGAAGTACAAACATGTTTCGGGAAAATCAGGAATACAGAAATACAAGTCGCTGAGGAATGAAATAAGTAGGAAGTGCAGGGAAGCTAAGACGAAATGGCTGCAGGAAAAATGTGAAGACATCGAAAAAGATATGATTGTCGGAAGGACAGACTCAGCATACAGGAAAGTCAAAACAGCCATTGGTGACATTAAAAGCAACGGTGGTAACATTAAGAGTGCAACGGGAATTCCACTGTTAAATGCAGAGGAGAGAGCAGATAGGTGGAAAGAATACATTGAAAGCCTCTATGAGGGTGAAGATTTGGCGGATGTGATAGAAGAAGAAACAGGAGTCGATTTAGAAGAGATAGGGGATCCAGTATTAGAATCGGAATTTAAAAGAGATTTGGAGGACTTACGGTCAAATAAGGCAGAAGGGATCGATATACATTCCATCAGAATTTCTAAAATCATTGGGAGAAGTGGCAACAAAACGACTATTCACGTTGGTGTGTAGAACACATGAGTCTGGCGACATACCATCTGACTTTCGGAAAAGCATCATCCACACAATTCCGAAGACGGCAAGAGCTGACAAGTGCGAGAATTATCGCACAATCAGTTTAACAGCTCATGCATCGAAGCTGCTTACAAGAATAATATACAGAAGAATGGAAAAGAAAATTGAGAATGCGCTAGGTGACGATCAGTTTGGCTTTAGGAAAAGTAAAGGGACGAGAGAAGCAATTCTGACTTTACGGCTAATAATGGAAGCAAGGCTAAAGAAAAATCAAGACACTTTCATAGGATTTGTCGACCTGGAAAAAGCGTTCGACGATATAAAATGGTGCAAGCTGTTCGAGATTCTGAAAAAAGTAGGGGTAAGCTATAGGGAGAGAAGGGTCATATACAACATGTACAACAACCAAGAGGGAATAATAAGAGTGGACGATCAAGAACGAAGTGCTCGTATTAAGAAGAGTGTAAGACAAGGCTGTAGCCTTTCGCCCCTACTCTTCAATCTGTACATCGAGAAAGCAATGATGGAAATAAAAGAAAGGTTCAGGAGTGGAATTAAAATACAAGGTGAAAGCATATCAATGATACGATTCGCTGATGACATTGCTATCTTGAGTGAAAGTGAAGAAGAATTAAATGATCTGCTGGAAAGACGATGGTAATGAGAAGTAGTAGAAATGAGAACAGCGAGAAACTTAACATCAGGATTGATGGTCACGAAGTCAATGAAGTTAAGGAATTCTGCTACCTAGGCAGTAAAATAACCAATGACAGACAGAGCAAGGAGGACATCAAAAGCAGACTCGCTAGGACAAAAAAGGCATTTCTGGCCAAGAGAAGTCTACTAATATCAAATACCGGCCTTAATTTGAGGAAGAAATTTCTGAGGATGTACGTCTGGAGTACAGCATTGTATGGTAGTGAAACATGGACTGTGGGAAAACCAGAAAAGAAGAGAATCGAAGCATTTGAGATGTGATGCTATAGACGAATGTTGAAAATTAGGTGGACTGATAAGGTAAGGAATGAGGAGGTTCTACGCAGAATCGGAGAGGAAAGGAATATGTGGAAAACACTGATAAGGAGAAGGGACAGGATGATAGGACATCTGATAAGACATGAGGGAATGACTTGCATGGTACTAGAGGGAGCTGTAGAGCGCAAAAACTGTAGAGGAAGACAGAGATTGGAATACGTCATGCAAATAATTGAAGCCGTAGGTTGCAAGTGCTACTCTGAGATGAAGAGGTTAGCACAGGAAAGGAATTCGTGGCTGGCCGCATCAAACCAGTCAGTAGACTGATGACAAAAAGAAAAAAAAAGAAAAAAAAATGGGGGATGGTAACGAATGAGGGACACTTACATTCAAGTCAGTTTTAAGAAGGTTTCCTATGTGATGATGATGATGTTCGTCTGGTTCCACCACCACGTGGGTTTAGAATCTGGAATACATCGTATTAAGTGAAATACATTTGAGCCAACTGAACACATAACACGTTAATGTCTATTGAACGGTTTATTCATATAAATTTGGAGAAATCTCTATCGATTTGTATTAAGATTATTGTGTGTGATCAGACCACCATGTCTATATTATATTAAACTAATCTCATTTTAAATTTTTCAAACGTCAGACCATCGTCCACCGATTCCAAACTTACCATGCCGGATCACGTATGACGTGTACTTACATATGATCTACTTACTTATAAATGTACTTATAACATATATATGATCTAATCATAAAATGATTAAATATTGGTGTGCGGTTCTAGGCGCTACAGTCTGGAACCGCGTGACCGCTACAGTCGCAGGTTCGAATCCTGCCTCGGCCATGGATGTGTGTGATGTCCTTCGGTTAGTTAGGTTTAAGTAGTTCTAAGTTCTAGGGGACTGATGACCACAGATGTTAAGTCCCATAGTGCTCAGAGCCATTTGAACCATTTGAACTACCTAATGCTTTAAAAGCCGCCATTAGCCCTACTACGAACGAAGCATAAAATCACGGTTTTAGGAAGAGGGTCCTCAGTAAACAATGAACAACATCACGTTAATACACTGTAAATAGGCTGTTTAGGTTTTTATATTTGTAACGCCACGTAGCGCTCTGTATGAAAATCACTGGCTGTGCTGTGTGCAGTCTGTGGCTAGTTTGCATTGTTGTCTGCCATTGTAGTGTTGGGCAGCGGCAGCTGGATGTGAACATCGCGTAGCGTTGCGCAGTTGGAGGTGAGCCGCCAGCAGTGGTGGATGTGGGGAGAGAGATGGCAGAATTTTGAAATTTGTAAGACTGGATGTCATGAACTGCTATATATATTATGACTATTAAGGTAAATACATTGTTTGTTCTCTATTAAAATCTTTCATTTGCTAACTATGCCTATCAGTAGTTAGTGCCTTCCGTAGTTTGAATCTTTTATTTAGCTGGCAGTAGTGGCGCTCGCTGTATTGCAGTAGTTCGAGTAACGAAGATTTTTGTGAGGTAACTGATTTGTGAAAGGTATGTGTTAATGTTAGTCAGGCCCATTCTTTTTTAGGGATTTTTGAAAGCCAGATTGCGTTGCGCTAAAAATATTGTGTGTCAGTTTAAACACAGTCATGTATAATTTTTCTAAGGGGACGTTTCATATGTCGACCCTTAGCCGAGGATACCTCACTGGAATCTTCTGATTTTTTCTTTTAGTTTGTGTAATTAGTGCAGATTTTGTTTATTGCTAGCGCGTAATTGTAGAGAGAATCTCCTTTGTAGTTGCAGTCTTTCATTGTTGTACAGTAAAACAGTTGTGACATGCATGTAGATTTGCACCAAGTATTTCGCAGCTGCGCTTGCAATTAACTAGATATTATTTTCAGTGCTATGTTAATGTGTTCTCTTATTTTTGCTCTTCAAATTGTGTATTTCTGTGTTGTCATGTGAAATACTGTGACAATAATGGCGTGTGAAAACGTAATATGAGGCTCCAAAATTGAGAAATGACAGTGAAGACGAAAGCAGTGTGTTAGCGCCTCCATGTAATGAATTAACTAATGTGCAAAGTAGTAATTTGGTAACTGTGCATAGGGAAATGGAGCGGGCTGCAAATAATGGTGTAGGCAGTGAAACAATTAGTGAACAGGGAAGCATTATCGATCGATCGGTTGGCAACAGCCCGCCTCAGGAATCGGGAATGACAGGACACAATCTTGCAAATACTGCAGTTTCAGGTTTTGTGTCCTCACCGTTTTCTCAAATAAGTCAAAACACATTTTCTGCTTGTCAAAATGTGAATGTTGCCGTTGCAACTTCACTGCCGAAAAGCACTGAGGAACATGTTTCAGACACCAGTGCATTGTTATTACAGTTAGTGCAACAAATGGGACAAAGGCTACAAAAGTTAGACACAACGCTTGAACAAAATCAGAAACTAATGGGACAAAATCTTCAAAAGTTAGACACGATGGAACAAAATCTTCAAAATTTAGACACAATGGAACAAAATCTTCAAAAGTTAGACACCACACTTGAACAAACACGTGAAGATTTAACTACTGAGTTACATAAAATCGAATCGAAATGTCAAAAAATCTGTAATGACGTAAAAACACAAATTTGTGAGCATTTCCAACCTATTTTTTCGCGTCATGAAAATGCATTACAGAATCACTAAGCAGCCATAAAGGAAAATCACGACACCTTGCAAGCTAAAATTGACTCAGTTGCATCTACCGATTCGGTTACGCAACTTGCAAAAACTCAGTAAAACTTAAAGGACACAGTAGATACTCTGAAAATTGGTTCAGAAAGACACATGGAGGAAATTAGTTCATTATCAGAGAAAGTAGTTGAACTTTCAGATCAGCAAAATAATTTATCTACGAAGGTAGATGATAATCTGAGTGACACAAAACCGGTAGTCTTTAATGACACAGAAGAGTGCGAACAAATTAGGAAACAAAATCTAAATCAAATTAATGCGCAACACCAAAGAGAAATCCGGGAAGTACAAGATCAGTTGACACAGGTAATACAAGAATTACATATTTTAGAGGCGACTAGTGCTCCAATACGGGAAGAGGGAGATAGAAATACGGAACAGCCACAAAATAATAATTCAGGGCACTTCAGAAACTATGAAAAAAATTGGCAAGGTACTCCGAATGTTGAGATGGAACCGCCGAAACGACGTAACAATGACCGACATGCGACTCGCTGACATGATGATTTAGACTATAAGCTGTTCATTATTACATGTAAATTCAAAACATTTAAGAAATCTGGCAACGACATTCATCCACAAGCATGGCTCCATCAATTCTCTCATTGTTTTCCTCCCAACTGGTCATTAGAGCACAGATTAGAATTTATGTGTGGCTACTTAGAGAATTAACCAGCTGTAAGAATGCGATCGGTCATTCATGATTGCCACAGTGAAGGAGAATTTTACCATGCCTTCCTCTCAGCATATTGGTCTCAAGCTACACAAGACCGAGTAAAACATAGCATCATGATGATGAAACACTTTGAACAATCTGAATTTTCCAGTCTTGTCAAATATTTTGAAGACATGCTGCATAAGAATCAATATCTTTCAAACCCATACAGCCCTTCAGAACTCATCCGCATTTGCTTAATGAAATTGCCTGAACATTTAAGAAATATTATTTTAGCAGGACGTTGCAAAGACGACATTGAAGCTTTTCAGGGACTCTTACAAGAATTAGAAATTGACACAGACAGTCGCGGGATGCGAAAACAGGAAAACAATCACTACAGGTCACATCTGATACAATTCTGTGACGACAGAAACAATAACTGGACATGACAAGTCTATTCTTACAACGCAAATCGTGACCAAAACAGACACCACCCATATGACAACCACTGGCAGAGTAATAATAGGTACAGAGAAAGATCGCATTCCTGTAGTAATGAATATGACAGAGATTACCATAGAAACTGACAATATGGGAACAAAAACAATTATTATCAAGGGAGACAGAATAGCTTCAGACGCAACAGTTGGGCGCACAGTTACGATTCAGGGAGAAATTCTCCACAACGTGACGGACAAGGAAGAAACTATGGAATCTACCGACATGACGACAGACGATATATTCGTAACGACAGACCTGAATTGCATCACAGCTGGCGGGATTTAAACAGAGCTGGGCCCTCTCGGCAAGGTGAATTTGTAGAAGTTAGGCCTCCTAATGCTAATAATGACACGTCCCAAAAAAGAAACAGACAATGACTCGCACTGCAGGCAGCCGCGTGCGCCGGCTGGCTCAGAGAAAAATAACATAAGACGCTGACCTTGAGAAAAATTCCAGCATTCTTTACCGACGTATACCGCATGATAATTGCGTTCAAGTTGAAACTATGAGTACTATGAAGAGTAAAAGAGTGCACCACATTCCACATGTAAAACCGTTTATTGAGAGATAATCTGCTTTTTAACTTTGTCTTTTCCATAAAACTTTTCACTTCACATTTCTAGTACGCGTTGTCACACTTAGAAACTGTTAACATGCAACAATGTTTTGAAGTTAAATATCCAATCAAGAAGCAAGAGAACTTATTTCAACAGAAATTATGAATGCATTGTTATAGTGAACAGACGACACAGTGTTGTTATTTGTACATTCTTGCTTGTTAGTTGCACGATTACGTAACGACTATCAGGCTTACATACTTAGGACATATACTGGTACTGCTAATGAGATTTTAATGCAACATTTTGGTTTACTTGAAAATACATTCTGGATTTAAAGTACTTTCTGTGAGATACCAGAGGACACAGTGGTTAGTTTATGTGACAGCTACACGATTATATCACAACGCTACTAATGAGTGACAATTTACAATGTTGCTTTTGCGCTGTATCTGTTTTATATCTGCACAGTTTTTCTGTAGTAGTAACTTTTGTGGTATAGCTACAATGAGACAGCCTTTTTCGTAGCACAACAATACGTTACATTATAGTATTTTCTCGATCACGGTAAGGTACGTAATAACTAAGATATCTATACGCAAAGCATTTCACTTTTGTTTATCATGAGGTAAGTACATTGACTTCAGCAGACCTTTGCTTGCAGAGGACGATAACTACGACAGTTCCACAGAGATTATCTTACAACAAGACTCACAGTTTAGCGCTACAGTACATGTATTTGAGTGATTAATTTTGTACTTAAAACATTTATTTTTAAAGATTTTTGAATTACAAAGATACAAAGGTTTTCTGTGATACATTTCATTCCATTGCTGTAATCTGTAAAACCTGAGGGTATAATTACATTAATCCTCAGGGGGGTACACGCTTACTTTGTGTACCATGTGTTTGGCAAGCACAAGGAGCCCAAGCTAATATGGTATTTGCTTATACAATTTTACACATCGGTACCATATTTCTCTAACACACAAATTACACAGCTATCTGATCATTTAACTGAGAGATAAACACTTTTTTTTACTACATCAGTGACACATGTTTACGCAATTACACAGTTGGATAACTTCACACTTATGAAATTGTATTTTGTCTGTAGTTTGTGAACTGTTCATATTTTTTCGGAACCATTGTGATACTATGAGAGCTTTGAATAATATATTTGATATGGGATCATGATTTTTATAGAACGTTTGAGGTAGATGACACTATTTAAATGAGCAGAGAATTTTTTTTAGGCTTTGAAATTATTGCAGAAAGCTACGACGTTTTTGAGATTTGACTGAGGTGTTATGATGTTATTTTTACGATGACGATGTGTATTATGCTGGTGAGGTGTGTTTATGAACAATAAGCTGATGCTATATGAGAAATTTGATTATGCTACATATTTATTATGATGAAATATTGAAGACGTGTCGACGAATATGTATATGTGTAATAAGGTAGGGAATAATGAGCAGTGGTTAGGGACTCTGACTTGTGAAAAAGGATATTGGAAACCAAGAATCGTACTTTAAGAGGTATGAAATGTGTGTATATGCGTAATGTATCACAATGCCGGCAAAAAGTTTTTGTACGCTGTTATATTTATAGGATTTTGTTTCGACACATTTGTAACGCAAATTCTCGACTTCTGAAATTTTTTTATGTGAGACTGTCACTGTAGCGCAAACTGCTGTCATAAATATTTCGGTAAGAAAGCCAAGTGACCTTGACGTAATGCGTCTTGAGCGGCCAGCTGTGTCAGACGCCTGGAGAAAAAGCCATTAGTGTGTGCCTTTTCAGAGGCACAGGTGAAAAAAAAAGAGGCCATTATCCTCGCTATTGACATTCCTTTGTAGAAAGCATCGCAAATATGACACACTCAAACTTGGAAACATATGATTACGCTGTGGAGCTCTTAATTTGTGATATTTACTGAAATGCCTAATGAAATGATGAGAAACATTTTACATTTATTGTCTTTCTAGTTGAGAGATTCTTTTGCCTTTGGAGACGCGATTTGCCTAGTGAATGACGTTTCATGCATTGCTCTATATAGGTTATATATATTTGCTCATTTCGTTTAATATCTAGTTTCTAGCTGCGCTGCAGCATTGGTTATTATAAAACTTAATAGATGTAATAATATCACTATTTTCTGTCTACAGACCCAGGAAAGAATACATTTATGATGTGCGTTCTTAGAAAAGAGAGCACAAATAGACATTTTCCTTCACAGGAACTGCATAAATAATTTTTTAAACGATTTGGTAACTTTTCTGCTACAGTAACTTATCGTGATGCATCACTCTAGTATTAAGATGTGACATAGGTATTAGACATGGCCATCTTAAATGTAATATTTCTTCTGATTGAGCTTTGTTATGTTTAGACATAAGTTATTGCATTTGCTGCTGCTGTTTGCCAGGCATTGTGCTACTAAATTTCACTTTGTATTACTCTGTTAAGCTAGTTTTACTACTGATTTAAATTTCTTGTTCTGCACATTGGCTCATATTAGTTGTAATGTTGCATTTGCTTTGCTAATTTATGCTGCTTGCTTTGCCATTTGTATTTTTTGTCATTTCTGTTTGTGTTAATTGTTTTGGGCTGCTGCATTGCCTCGTTTCTTAGTTTAGCATCTGAGCTCAGTAGATTTAAGTTAGCTTATGATGGGGTAGGCTATATGAGAGAACGAGTTGTGATGAATTGGAAGAAATGCATTGAGAAGCTATAAGAAAATGGTTTGGCCAAAAAAAGTATTTTGAAAGATGATATGAGCAAAAAAGTAGGGTTTAGGGACAACAGGTTTAGGTAGGATTTTCTTGGAAATAAATGATGAAGTAAGATAATGGAAAATAATTAATGAGGTAAGAAATATGTGAACATATAAATACAGAAAGCATGGTTGGATAGGATTTTTTTTGGTGGAAACAAATGTTGAAATAAGACGAAAGATCTATGGAATGAAGTTTTAGGTTGGACTGCAGTACAAAATGTTACACTGAAAACAAACCCTGCACTTTCCTCTTGTGTTATTCTGCTATGTATTTGTGTACTCTTGTATATTTGTGTTTTTCCTGTCTTTATGTGTTTAGCTGATATGAGTAATGTTGTGGAATTTTTCTAATAATATGTTTTTTTTTCTTTGTAAAGATGCTTAGACATTATTTATTCTGTTTTGTTTTAATGCTCATGTGTGAAGTTGATGTTTCAAAAGTTATTCTGATTTTTTATGTATGTACTTATGTCATAATTCCTGTAACACTGATGTATCTGTTTATTTCTATTCTTTTGTAAAGCCTGTACTACTACAAATTTATCTGTATTGTTATGTTCTTTAATGATGCATTTTGTACCTTTATAATTGTATTCTTATGTTGTAAAATTGTAATTGACAACAGTTCATCAAATTAAGTAACTTGTAAGTTCCATTTCACTGCAGACGTTTCTGTTGGTCATAGTATTTGGACAATATGTGAGAAGTAGGGACTGTTAGTGTTTGCACGTGTGTTAATAATTCAGCAAGGGACTGGATAACAGCATTGCTGGTTCTGAGGACAATTCCAAAAACTTTGTGAGTGCACAAGTGGTGGTTATGGACTTGCTACATTATCCGCAAGACTCTTCAATGGTGATTGTGCACCTGCACAGTCACAACAGATGGCTGGTGGCCATCTCTACAAGGACTACAGTGGGTCTGCATCTTTGATGATCCACCAACACCATTATTTCTACAAGGACTGCAGTGGGTCGGCACCTCTGGTGGCCCACCAATACCGTAGTCTCTACCAGGACTACAGTGGGTCTGCTCTGTGATGACCTACCTACCAATATTCTACAAAACGTCGAATGACTCTGCTGTGGGTTTGCTCTGTTGTGGCCCATTACCTGTCAGCATGTCAAGAGTCAGCACTGTCTTTCCGTTGGAAGGACAACACTACTTCTTCAAGACTGCATGGAAATCCACTACTTCCGTGTGCATTGTCTTTTACTGCTCAGACTTAGAGAAAAGAACGGCAGTTTTACTGTGATGAATGATCAGGACTGTCTTTATGGACTGTGAGAAAATTTTAGCTTTTGACCAACATTGTATTAATAAGTGTGTGCATTTGATATCTTTCTTACTGTAATTATGAAAAATTTTTTCAAATCTGTATTGGCCACTGCCCAAAACAATTTGTAAAATTTTTTTGTGGGGAGCATGGGGGCTATGTAAGTAGGCTGTTTAGGTTTATATATTTGTAACGCCACGTAGCGCTCTGTATGAAAATCACTGGCTGTGCTGTGTGCAGTCTGTGGCTAGTTTACATTGTTGTCTGCCATTGTAGTGTTGGGCAGCGGCAGCTGGATGTGAACATCGCGTAGCGTTGCGCAGTTGGAGGTGAGCCGCCAGCAGTGGTGGATGTGGGGAGAGAGATGGCGGAGTTTTGAAATTTGTAAGACTGGATGTCATGAACTGCTATATATATTATGACTATTAAGGTAAATACATTGTTTGTTCCCTATTAAAATCTTTCATTTGCTAACTATGCCTATCAGTAGTTAGTGCCTTCCATAGTTTGAATCTTTTATTTAGCTGGCAGTAGTGGCGCTCGCTGTATTGCAGTAGTTCGAGTAACGAAGATTTTTGTGAGGTAACTGATTTGTGAAAGGTATAGGTTAATGTTAGTCAGGCCCATTCTTTTGTAGGGATTTTTGAAAGCCAGACTGCGTTGCGCTAAAAATATTGTGTGTCAGTTTAAACACAGTCATGTATAATTTTTCTAAGGGGACGTTTCAACACGTTCAGTAGTACATCGCTACTGCTACACATTTTTCGTTCCGTATCGTGTTAAATGAGGAAGCAAAACGAAGCCATACAGTAAAGCGTCTAAGCCTCCCTCAGACGATACGTATGATAAAATTCCAACATCATGAAATTATGTTGACTGAGTTGAACTGTATTCAGATTCCCCCTCCGACTACCACCACCACCTATCCTATAAAAATCAGGACAACCTGCTAGATAAAATTACGATCCATGTATATCAAAATCGATTAAATTTTGTAAAGTTAGTGAGAATGATCAAACTTTGGAGTAAACCATAATTTAGATGAAGGATTAGACTGATTCACTCCCTAGAATATCGCCACCTTTGCCCACTGACGCTCATAATAGGATTGTTATTTTTCAGTTAACTGAGAGACAAGTGTAGCTCTGTTTCATGTTAAGCGAAGAGAGAGAATTGGATATATCTAGACGTAAGCTTATAGTATTCACCTATATGTCGGTCATGCAATTTGCATCCGAGAAAGCCACCCGTTGCGCTATTTGCAACTGCCAATTAATTTTCGGGCCAAGATAAAGTGAACGACAAACGGGCATCATAACCGCACGGACCTACAGTAAAGACATGGAACAGCTGATTGTAAAAATATAAATTGAGAGGAAAGGGTAGGTGACAAATAGAAATTAAAGACTGATAGATCCCATCAGCAGTAGCTTTCTTTAATGTTTCAAGCCTGCCTGGCATTATACTAGTCATGATAGTACACTTCTAAAATGTAACATATCACTTTCTGTCAACGCCTGTGGGAAGTGTTCTCCAGCCTGTAGGTGAATGGGGGGAGGTACTTCCCTAATGCCCCTAAATGCATTGTGGTCGGAGCGTACAGGGATGTATTAGAGGTTTGTGATATCCCACGATGGCCGATATTTTCTGGTCCGTCACAGGGAAATTTGCAAAACACCTGCCAGGAAGCTACATTTTACAGCAGCTCGGTTACAGGGAGCAGGAAAGGGTCAGTGAAATGTGCCCACATTCTGCAGTTTACTGCATGTACGTGACAGCGCACTTTATAGTTCGGACAGAGAAACTGGTGCAATGGCAGTGCAACACGTGGTGTGGAACATGATATACGGCGCAAGCCCGTAATTTTGAACACGAAATACCCATTACATTCGACCGTAGTAGATCGGACGGAAAACAATGACACTGATGATAGTCCCAGTAATACCGACAAATTACGATTTATCTTTCGCAGAACGCTGTACAAATCGGTACAAATGTTGAGTGTGACACGGAAACAAGCGAAAAAGAGGCAGATTGCATTATTTGTCAAAGTTCTCCGTTCCCGGATATGTCTCCGATTTCACTTGCTTCTCGAGAACGGCATTCTGGATTCCTCGAAGTTATGGTTGCTGACCATATCTTTTCAGCGCATCTGAAGATAGTTGAGACCGTCTGAACGCCAATTGATTATTGTGTCGCAGTTCTGTCGCACTAGCGCTACGTTTATAACTATTTAATTTTACTTTGGAAAAAAAGAAGAAACAGAGAAACTTAATTTCTAGATGTCCTGATGCACAACATGTAAGGTGCCTCTTACGTGAGGAAGACATTTTTACCAGTTTTAATAAATTATTGTCTCTTATTGATGTATTCACGATAGTGGGGAAGTGCTGCAATCCGTAGCCGGCCATGAGTCGGAGAGCATTTCCCACGCTGGCTGGTTAGGTGACTAAGCGACCATATGTCGCCGTAGTGGGGTGGGGCTCGGTGCTGGACCGTAGAAACAAGCGTTAGCCTGGGAGATATACATGACGGGAAGTACCGCCATCTTGGCGCCAAACTCACCGATTGTGTTTATTTATATTTAATAATTAAAGTCATTTATGGCAACATGAATACTAGGAGGAGCCTCTGAATGTTTTAAGCTATACATCATAATTTTACCTCGTTAAAATTCACACTCGTTCATTGACAAATGCATATATTAGTAAGTACGAACTTGATCGGAAATCCACGAACTGTGACGAAACTAGTAAGAGATAAGGACTGCGCGACAAAGTCGGCAGTCGGCGTTAAGAGCTCTTCCTGTCTTGTCCGATGGTAGCCATGCTCTCGGTTACGAGTTGTTTGTGACATGAGTGTTTCATTATTGATCTAATAGGAATAAAAGTGATATTACGGCATTCTGAATGTTCATTTCGAGTAAACAGATATCCCAAAGTTGACCGACAGTAATTTCAGTTAATTAGATTCCACCGACAGAGACATCAAATGCGCCAATGAAGAATCTGCAGCCGGCCGGGGTGGCCGAGCGTTTCTAGGAGCTACGGTCTGGAACCACTTGTAGCGTTGCTCTTGGGGGACGAAAAGAAAAAGAATTGTTATTATATATATTTTTTTTAAATGTCGAAAAAGTGAATATTTTGGTGGGCCACTTGGCAACAGAATCAGGGATTGATTGCACTATTATAATAACATACGTTGAGCATTAAATACCTGAACAAGAGAAACATTATCATTTCTGTGCATTTTTATATTCACGATGTAGTCATACCCGGAACAACACTACCGGACCAGAAGATTTATGGACTTTAAAAGAAATGCAACACTACACAATTAAAAAAAAAATGGCTCAGAAATAATAGGAAAACGATAATGTTCCTTCTGCCTCATGCTGCGTTCGGCCCATCAGCGTGATCGTAATTTCTGGTGATGAACTAACACAAATTGATTATCAACTGATTGAATGAGGAGATGGAAATAAACAAGGTTAACTTACTAAAATAAGCACACTTATCTGTAACACACTTTTTTTAATGCTACGTACCTTTTCATATTAAATTACATTAGATGACCATTGTGGTTAAATACTTTATACATAACAGTCAAAATGTCCTCTTGATGCTGTCTGTTCGTAATCAGTTACAAGAAACTACATGTTTTCTGATTGAAAAAAAAATAGCATATTCACTCAATATTTTCGCATAAAATATGAATTACAAAAAAATGGCTCTGAGACTATGGGACTTAACATCTGTGGTCATCAGTCCCCTAGAACTTAGAACTACTTAAACCAAACTAACCTAAGGACATCACACACATCCATGCCCGAGGCAGGATTCGAACCTGCGACCGTAGCAGTCGCGCGGTTCCGGACTGAGCGCCTAGAACCGCTAGACCACCGCAGCCGGCTATGAAATACAGTTGCGGAACGCAGCAAGTCCGCGTCCGCCTTTCATAGAATACAAACAGTAAAAGGTTAGGCGCGAAAAGCCTCATTTGTCTTGAAACAACAGAATTCTTTTTTATACCATTAATCGAAACATGTACATAGAGATTTACAGGCACCGCGCAAGAACGGCAAATAGAAAGAATAATAGACTCTGTCGCTGCAATGCGATGGTTCATTTCTTTTACTTTACAATTATTCGATAACTTTAGGCCATCAGGCATTTACTATTGAGCGTATATTAATGTTTGTGAGGCGAAAATTACTAATATTACACTGCCTCCCATGAGGAGGGAAGGAATACCGAAGGTATTACTTTCATCCTCATGCCCATTGGGATATTTGTAATTTTAGGGTGTTACATACAGGTTATTAAAAGTTTCATTTCACATTCATTCCATAATAAAAGAATTAACGTTTCAATTTGTAATTACTGACGGTGGATCATTGTGAATTTGTTCTGTGTTTCTATCAGTGTTTGTATGGATTCAGTCTTTCTTGATGATTTTTAAAATTAAGGCTATAAGTACACATATTTACAATATTTATAAGGAAATAGAGTCACACTTCATTTTTCATCGTTGCAAAAGTAATTTGACTATCACGACTGGTACACAACTTTCTGTTTTGACCGTATTCATTATATTGTCATCGTCTTGTCGATTGATTGCCTTGTCCGTTGTCGCACTTAATTATACATTTATTTTCGTGGCACATACATTATTTATGATAGACTTGGATTGTAGAGCGGCCACTGGTGATGGCTTCGACAAGGAAGTCCATATATTTCAGTTTCAGGGCTCGAGTGTGGCTCTCCGAATTATTTCACGTATGAAACAGAAAAAATATCTTATATTAGAATAGCTTACAAAACTAATTTTATATACATGTGGGATGGGATATAGGAAGGATCGGATCCTTTGACGTATTTTCGTGTGCTTTTTTTTATTCGTATCGTGACTCTCGTTAAAGTTTACATTTCAACAGTGTTCAGAGGTGAACTTGTGACTTATCTCTGTGTACAATCGGTCGTTATACTAATTACGCTAACTTCTCTATCTTAGAGTCTCTCAGAAGATTTATGATACATACAAAAATGTTTTCAGTACTGGATGTGAATGTTTTTGCTACAGAATATAGCGCACAACAACTGCTGTTGGCGGTTGAACGTTTACATTATTTCGTCACATGGTGGCTGTCCGCCTCCACTGTTGCGAGCAATCTTGAAATTCAGTCTGTGTGCGCGCACGGGACCGGAGCTTTCTTGCAGAGCGTTGATTTCGCGTTCGAGGCGCCGTGCGTCGCTTTTGTTCGGCGGATCGTGGCTTTGTGCTGTTTAGATTGCTGGAGGGAGCTTCTGCCACCGAAACTGCCTCACATCACTTCCTGTCCACTATCCAATTACGGATTCACAGGTAAGTGGTAGCTACCGCTGCAACTGCATGTGTGGAATGACACTGATTATTACACACTGCACACATCAATGAATTTTTTTACACACATGGTGCTGTAGAATACTGCCACTGAAAATCGTCGAACTTTAAAACTTCACTTGCACTGTGGTGAGCGTCTACGTGAACGGTGTTTTAAAAGAAATTCTCGCTTCATAACATCACACGCTGTTTACAAGTTGATTTACATACTAATACGTATTTACAAGAGTTCATTTAAATCGAGAAATAATCTAATTGACCACTTTGAATCAGAACAATTGTTTCTTAATTAGTCTTTTTTTTACTATTTATGCCTATGGTCACAGGTAAGCTACTATAAGTCCTTTTTCTTTGACCAAATTCATTCCAATCTCCTTTACAAATTAATTTCATTCATAGTAATCTTTACCACGCTTGCTTATTCATTTTGTAGGCCCAATACATTTTTTTTAACGCTCATCTTATTTAGTGACTTGTGAGGGGAGCTTCATTTATGGCAAAGTTTCTCACGCATGTGCTTGTCTTTAAAGAAAGTTCGAAGACAGATTTGAAAATACCAATTCCGCCTCTGGATTTCGTGTAGAAATACAAACAGTCGAAAAAGAAAAGAGGGCCTACTCGCGGATCGTCGACAGAATTTAAATTACTCCTCAACCAGGTCGAAAATTTAATTTACATTGCGCATTACAAAAGCAATTTGCGCTTCGCGAAACTACTCATTTTAATACGTAGTGCCTCACTTACCAAGCACACGTGCATCTTACAAGTTGATCCTGGGGAGTGGATAGGATCAAGGATCTTAAAGGATTTGCACATAGGAAAGGGGTTCAATAATCACATAATCAGAGAGAAAACAATAAATATTGCAGTGCGTACTTAAAATAAAATCTATCACTTCAAGCATTTATATCTAATATGTATCCTGCTGCAGCTTGCTTACTACTCTTTGTTCATTTCTTAGACTAAGTCAAGTTTATGCATTACGCATTTGGGTATTAATTATCATTTGTATATAAGCCTCTCACTATAGTGTTGTTTGCTGCCGTGGCGACCTGTGAAGCTTGGGCGAGATTCTTATTCTATTTGCTGCTAGCTTGTGAATTTGCAATATCGCTAATGCTCAATAGTACCGTGAATTTGCCATAATGAACCATGTTACTCATATGTTATTTTACTCAGCTTGTTTATAGTCTGGACTCGTCTTACTTTGCGTTATATAATAAACTTCCTTTTTATTCCATCACGCTTTTACTTAAGGTTAACGTCAGGTCTTTTTAGAACAATTGCATTGCGTTATCAATCTGTTCATGCTTAATCCTAGGTATCTTTTTACTTCAAAGGAATGTTATTTTCCCGCTGGCACAGCACTGTACTGGAACTTACAAGTTAAATCTACCGACTGTTTTGCGCTAACAGGTGGTGCCTTATTTACGTCACATTTGAAAATAGGGAATAACCTCATAGAATCGAATCTTCTCACGCTACTCTCCTCTTTTGTCTGGACGTTAAGTATTTTTTTTAAAACAGGTCATTAATTTGTCCTCGATTAAATTTCACTTACTAATACTAAGCACATATATTCATCATTTTCATATTACTATTTAGTGAGAGAGGTGCATTATTCGCTCCTTCCTGCTCATTTTCAAATTACTATTTATGGAGAGAAGTGCATTATTCGCTCCTTCCTCTTTCCTCCTTTTAGTACCTCGGGGCTAATTAATACCTCTCAAGAACATCATTTTTCTTACATACTAACTTATAACTAAAGCTGAAAATCGCCTCTAGGACATGTCCTCCTGTTTACATAAAGATTATTCATGTAAATACTTGTCTACAACTTATTCTGTATTTTATTTTCCAGACGCGTTGTTTTAATACATAAGGTTTCCTTTTAGCACCGGTTAAAGTCCGTAGTCAGTTCAGTTCAGTTCTTGTCACTCATTGGTTAATCCTGATCTCCAATACCTTAGAATATTCTTACAGCATAAATTAACTTAATTCCTGGCGTTATAAAATTTTCTTAAATCATGATGGTGGAACAATCCTTTGATTTTATTCGTGGCAGGGTCAGATAACAAATAGCTACCAATTTGTGGTTTCCTCATTATTACAAAGGGACCTTCATAAATGTGTTGCCATTTACGATTCTTCTTTAACAACATGGATGGTTTAAAGTGAGTCCTGACTAATACCTTTTCTCTCTCTTTGAAATCGATAACTCTGTTTACCTTCTTATCAAATGCCTTTTTTCGGCGGTTAGCATACGTTGTCAGTGATATGAGAGCTTGCCTGATTTTTGCGTCTAGGTCCAATTCGTTGTCTTGTAACTTTGGAAGGGGGTCTATCAATTCATTCCTTTCTTTTGATATTGACATTAACTCGTGTGGCGTGAATCCGGTCGACAGATGAGGAAGGTGGTTTACAATCTGTTCGAAAGGTGTTACGAAGTCTACCCACTTAGATTGCTTATTCGGAATGTACGTCCTTATAAATCTGTTAAATTCTTTGAAGATTCTTGCTGTCGGATTCGATTGCGGTCGAAACAGGGATATCAAAATTTCTTTGATTCCATGGCGAGCAAGAAATGCACGCCACGGGCGTGATGTGAAATTTGAAGCATTATCGGACAAGATTGATTCTGGAACCCCGAATCGTGGGAAATAATCATTTTCAATGCGACGAATTATCGGATTTGCAGAAGAAGATTTCACTGCGTACAGTCTTATGTGCTTAGAAAAATTGTCCAGGATTGCTACTAAGTATTTAGCGCCTCCGCTACCGGTGGGTAGTGGACCTGCCAAATCAGTACTAAGAAGCTGGTTTGGCCTTTCAGCAATTATTGGATTTAGTGGGATTGAAGTGGAAATGTTTAAGGATTTTGCCTTTCGACAGATGACACAGTTTCTCAATAATTTATGGATTCTCTGATGTAGATTCGGAACATAACAGTAAGTCGAGATTTTCCTTTTACATTTTTCTGGTCCTTAGTGAGCCCATGAAATGCGAGTATACCACAGAAGATGTTCAATGAAATTTCGAGGGATGCAAACACACCACCTCTCAGATGACTCAGACGTCTTATGAAATAGCACTTGGTTATGAACTTTATAAAACTTGGACAACTTTTGGGCTTGATTTTCGTGAAGAATTGTCTAACCTTTTTCCATTTTGGATCTGTATTTTGAAGAATCTGAATCTGCCTACATAACTGAAGAAAATACTTTCTGTGAATTGGATCTTTCGTTAACAAAACTTTATAATTAGACATTTGTTCCACCAGTTCGCTGGTTTCTGGTAAGTCCTCAGGTGAGCGAGGAAGTGCGTCTGCTATAACATTATCTTTACCTTTTATATATATAATGTCAAAGTCATATTCCTGCAGGAATAAGCACCATCGAGTAAGACGGGGATGTTGCAACTTTCATGAAAGGAGGAATGATAAGGCTTGATGGTCTGAATAGACTTTAATTTTTCTTCCATAGATATAATAGTTAAATCGCCTAAGAGCCCATACAACGGCGAGTGCCTCCAACTCCGTAACCGAATAAGACTTTTCACACTCAGGTAACACTCGACTCGCAAAGCTAATCACTTGGATTTGCTCGTGTCCACCTACTGATTGAATCTGGAAAAGACAAGCGCCGATACCCACAAAGGAAGCGTCTGCAGTAATGCAAAATTCCTTATCCATCTGCGGATGATGGAGAATATTACTGTTAACCAGACTGTCTTTAATTTTCTGAAATCCGTCTTGGCATTCCGGTGTCCAATTCCAATGTGAATTCTTTTTTAAAAGGTTGTGAAGAGCGGGATTGTTCAATACCTGATTGGGAACAAAACGTCTTAAAAATGACGTAAGATCGATAAATCCTTTCAGTTGCCTTTTTGTAACAGGGGTTGGAAAGTTTTGTATAGCAGACAATTTTTCCGGGTCAGGTTTAATTCCTTCAGGGATGATGATGTGTCCTAAAAATTTAATTTCACTTTTTCCAAACTTGGATTTCTTAAGATTTGCTGTAACACCATACTCTCTGAATCGTTGAAATACCTTTTGCAGAAGGGCCACATGATCTTCCCAATTTTTCGATGCTACAAGAACGTTGTCCACATAGACTGTTACCTCATCTAAAAGTTCAGGACCTAGTACATAGTCAAGGGCAGAAATAAAATTTCCGCAACTCACATTTAGTCCAAACGGTACAACTTTGAAATGGTAAGATCTACCTGCAAATATAAACGCTATGTACTTCCAAGAAAAATGGTTCAAATGGCTCTGAGCACTATGGGACTTAACTGCTGTGGTCATCAGTCCCCTAGAACTTAGAACTACTTAAACCTAACTAACCTAAGGACATCACAAACACCCATGCCCGAGGCAGGATTCGAACCTGCGACCGCAGCGATCGCGCGGTTCCAGACTGTAGCGCCTATAACCGCTCAGCCATTCCGGCCGGCTGTACTTCCTAGACTCCTGTGCAAGTTTTACTTGCCAGTAACTGCTTTTCAAATCAAGGGTGCTCAAATACTTAACTCCATGAAACTTCTGCAGATGCTCTTCAAGATCCTCTGGTCTCGTTCTTATGGGTACTATAATTTTATTGATTAATCTTGCATCTAGGACTAGCCTTACGCTACCATCTGATTTTAGTACAGACAATACAGGATTCGAATAAGGTGAATGAGATACTTCTATCACGTTCCAGCGTAACATTTTCCTGATCTCGCACTTGACAGCTTCGCGTCTCGCATATGGAATGGAATAGCTTGTTCTACAGTAGGTTGAATGGGGCAGGACATCCATTCGATATTCAAAGCCTTTTATTAGTCCAGGTTTCTTAGAAAATACTTGAACGTAATCTGTTAACAAATTGTAAAGCTCATTCTTCTGTTGTTTGGATAATTCAGTGGACTCACTAGCTTTACCGTATAATTCATTCTGACCGGGAATTAGGTCTTTATACTCATCGTCATTAACACTTTCAAGATCTGTCATGTCTTCTGTCTGACTGTACTGTTGTCTTTTAGTCCATGGCCGTACTGCTATATGAAGCACCCCAAAGTTTGTCTTCACCTTACTTCTTAACAAATTTACAGTTACTTGTTGCTGGCTCGCTACTAGAGTACAGATTCCACACTCGATGTCAATTTTAACTTTCGTCTGCCTCAAGAATTCCATACTCAGGATACATGGCACTGATAGGTTTTTAACAATAAGAAAAATGCACGTTACTGAAATAGACTCTATCAGGATTTGAAGCTGAGTCTGAAGATTTACACACTGTGTTAGTGGACCAATTGCTCCCGAAACGGTGCAACCTTGAATTGGAAGTGATAAAACTTTGCATACAGAGGATATTTGCTTAATTAAGCATAAAGATAAGACATTTATATTAGCTCCTGTATCTACATTGGCCGTTACTGGTATGTTAGCAATTGATACTCTTATGGAAGCTTGAACTTGTTCGTCCCATACGTCATCATTGTCTTTCATATCAGTGTCTGCTACTAGATCATCCCGTAAGTTTGTCTCTTTGTCATACCTAATTGCTTTAATTTCGTGTGGACTAAGGGACAGGGTGCCCCAATTCAAACCTGTAGCATCCTCTAGGAGGCTCAAAGGTGCTGTTTTTAATTTTCCGCTCGACGCTTACTTTCCTGCTGATTTATATTTCTTAAAGTTTCTTCCTTCTGGAACTGGTGTTGGTTTTGTGGTACGAACTCGGTTGAAAATGGATCTTGTTGTCCTGGCGTATTCGCATGCGCATAATAAATTTGCCTATTATGCGGGCGTTTAGGCTTCAGACTTCCCGAAGGTCCGTTCGCTTGTTGCGTGAAGTGTATATTTTGTGGCTGAAAGGTATTTTGCTGTGGCTTGTGTTGATTGTAACCTTTACTGAAAGGTGTAAGTTGGTCTCCTTCTTGATTATGCCATTTATTTCCTTTCCACTGACGATTTGAATCGTAAGACTGATCGTTTTGATAATTAGAGTTGATCGGTTGCGTGTTTCCATATTGCTGGGGCTGTGTATTATAAAGTGCATTTCCGTACTGAGGTGGTGACGAATTATATATTGGATTGTATCTCTGGAAGTTATTGTACTTATTTTTGTATTTACTGTTGGAGTACGTAGTGTGTGTATTTTTGAAACCGTTGAGGGGTTGGTACTGGCCGTCGCTGTGACGCGCTTTCGCTCGGCCACCATTGTTGCCTGCGTAACCTGTATTGTGCTGGCCGCCTGCACTGAAGTGGGCGTTGCCATCAACTCGAGCGTCCTCGTAAATCAGATCTAACGAATCTAACACAGATAGGAAAGTGTCCGTATCATTCTCAGACACGTTTACTAACTTTTCTCTGATCGCAATCGGTAGCTTAGTTTTTAGAATCATAATAACGTCTTTGGCGGTGATCGGCGATCCCAGAACTTGATTTTCGCTAAATACTTTTCAAAATATCTTCTCAAACTACCTCGCTTACTGTTAAACACTTCGGCGTTGTAAACCTCTTTTCTCAGGCGCTGCTGCACACCAGAACTCCAGAATTTAGCTAAAAACATCTGTTCAAACTCTTTGTAACTTTTACAAGAGTCGACAATTTCGGTTCCCCATAAGGCAGCATCGCCTACGATAAATCCAGTAACGAATTGAATTCGCTGGCGGTCACTCCAGTTATTCGGGAAAATTCCTGAAAAATTTCGGAGGAACACTATAGGATGAATTTCTCTTTTATGTGGGTGAAAGGTCGGAAAAACACGATGTTTGATCACGCTTTCCTCCTGCATCAAACTGACAAAAGTGGGTGGGCTGGTACTCTGGTTAAATTGTGCTTCTATAGAACTATGAGTTTCAGCGTTATCAAATGGTGAACGGTAATGTCCTGCTGTTGTTCATTACATCGTGGTGAATTGTTCCACTCTCCTGACACGGGAGGTGGGGAATTTTCAACTTGACATTTTAGTGTACGAACTTCATCAACTATCTGTTGACGACATTCGGGTAAATCTTGAGCTAACTTTCGTCTTATCTTGCCTAATTCTGACATCACCCTGTCTCCTGTTTTTCCAGGGGCTGCCAATATTTCAAAGGTCACGTTTTTGACAGTTTCCCTGAGTTCGTTCTTGGCCTTGTTTTCTATGAATCCGTCTTTGTTTTTAATCCACTCTTGGTAGCGGTCGGACAATGCTTCAGCATGTGCCTTAACAGTATTCTTTATTTGATCCTCTACATTAAAAGTCTCAATCTGTTTGGAATGATCATCAACAACATTCCCGATCGTGTCTACTGCGGTTTTAACTCCTTTGACCTCGTCAGAGATTGCAGTATAATCTTCTTTTAAGGTAGCAGCCTGTTTTTGATATTCCGTCACTTCTGAATTTATCTCTCCCTTGGCTGCTTCGATTTTTTCATCTAACCGTTTTGAAATTTCCTCTATTTTTGACTCTACTTCTGTGTCAATTTCTAGCCTCATGGTCGTGATCTGACTACTGATTTGGCTTTGGACATTACCCAACAGGGTATTTAAATCAGCTGTTATGTCTGCCTTTAGTTCGGCCTTTACCGAATTTAACCGTGTATTTAGGTCATTTATCTCCGTTTGCATATCTGTTTTTACTGAATTTATGTCTCTTTTTACTGAATTTACTCCTGTTTTTACTGAATATATGTCTGCTTTTACTGAGTTGCACAGATTTGTAAGGACCTGATTTTTATTATCCCGTCTTTCGGGGTTCTCTTTTTCTTCGCGGGCCTTTTCATCTAATTTTTCCTGCTTTTCACGTTCCTGTCTTTGCTCTTTTCTCTGTCTTTGACTTTCGAACTTGCGTTCCATTATTGCTTCGATCATTGCGGCCAAGTCATTTTTTTCAAAAGCGGGAATAGTTTGCACACTAGGACCAGCTTCTAAAACTTCGGTCGAGGCTGCTTCTGCCTCCGCTCGTGTACCTATCGCGCGTGATCGTAATGTATAGTGAGTTCCATTCGCAACACCGCTGTCGTCTGCTTTTGTTTGTGTCCGCTGTTTACCGTCAGCCATGTTCATGAATTATTTGTCAACGTCAAAATGCTACAGATATTGTTTGTCACAGCCGTCAGTCGTTTGTCTACGACGTAGTGCTATGGCTTACTGGGACCTAAGATGAAATTTTAACTCTGGGTAACAACTGACGTTCATGTACGCCAAGAAGACAAGTTGGTTCCTACTAATTACAAACAAATGAAATTTCACACGTTTTACCAGTTTTGAGCGTAAGTATCCGCCATACCGTATTTTTTTCTTTTTTTGCACTGACAACAATGGTACACTTTCACTGAATTTAACTACATAAGAATGGACTATGGACAAATTGAAATAAAGCTGTTTCAAGGCAAGGAAAGACAGGTTTACGTTCTGATCAACTCGTAAGATGCAACATCACTACGAAACCTTGGCTACTGCGTATAAAAATTTCACTTAATATGGCTGTCTTGATATGGCTGGATACTCGCGTTTTTTGGTAATTTCATCAATCGTTCTTCTGAATTAATGAAAAGGTTTTCCCACTTCTCTTTCTCGGTTGAATTGCATCCATATGAAAAAATGAAACAATTATTAGAACAAGCACTGAAAATTTTTTAAACACATACATGAAATGATTTTTGATCAAGTCCCTGTTCGGGCGCCAAGTATAGCGTTGCTCTTGGGGGACGAAAAGAAAAAGAATTGTTATTTTACATTTTTTTTGAAAAATGTCGAAAAAGTGAATATTTTGGTGGGCCACTTGGCAACAGAATCAGGGATTGATTACACTATTATAATATCATACGTTGAGCATTAAATACCTGAACAAGAGAAACATTATCATTTCTGTGCATTTTTATATTCGCGATGTAGTCATACCCGGAACAACACTACCGGACCAGAAGATTTATGGACTTTGAAAGAAATGCAACACTACACAATTAAAAAAAATGGCTCAGAAATAATAGGAAAACGATAATGTTCCTTCCGCCTCATGTTGCGTTCGGCCCATCAGCGTGATCGTAATTTCTGGTGATGAACTAACACAAATTGATTATCAACCGATTGAATGAGGAGATGGAAATAATCAAGGTTAATTTACTAAAATAAGCACATTTACCTGTAACACACTTTTTTTTTAATGCTACGTACCTTTTCATATTAAATTACAATAGATGACCATTGTGGTTAAATACTTTATACATAACAGTCAAAATGTCCTCTTGATGCTGTATGTTCGTAATCAGTTACAAGAAACTACATGTTTTCTGATTGAAATTGATATTCTGATTGATATTTTCACATAAAATATAAAATACAGTTGCGGAACGCAGCAAGTCCGCGTCCACCTTTCATAGAATACAAACAGTAAAAGGTGAGGCGCCAAAAGCCTCATTTGTCTTGAAACAACAGAATTCTTTTTTATACCATTAATCGATACATGTACATAGAGATTTACAGGCACCGCGCAAGAACGGCAAAGAGAAAGAATAATAGACTCTGTCGCTGCAATGCGGTGGTTCATTTCTTTTACTTTACAATTGTTCGATAACTTTAGTCCATCAGGCATTTACTATTGAGCGTATATTAATGTTTGTGAGGCGAAAATTACTAATATTACACACTCGACCGCTACAGTCGCAGGTTCGAATCCTGCCTTGGGCATGGATGTGTGGGATGTCCTTAGGTTAGTTAGGTTTAAGTAGTTCTAAGTTCTGGGGGAGTGATGGCCTCAGAAGTTAAGTCCCATAGTGCTCAGAGCCATTTGAACCATTTGACCCAAGAATCAGCACGGGACGACATTTACGAGAGCTGCACCGCGCACAGGTAGGAGGAAATCTGACGACACGACCTACCAAGGCGGATCAAGGAAGGTCCGAATTACACTCGCAAATTCCGGGTGGAAATGCTGACCAATCATACTGTACGTCACACATACCACCCTGTACGGGCTCACGGCTAAAATGAGTAATAACTGTGTCAGATTAGAAGCGAGGGGATCTTGCAAACAGAAGGGATTCCCACGCCACCTAATTTAAATCTGTTTGCAACCGGCCTGTTTTGCTCGCCCAGGAACAGTTACAATGTTTAACTCATGACTGCAACTTGTACAAAAATATAGGAAATGAATACGGTCTGGAAGTGTAGAAAAGTAGTTCCAGAACGTATCATTTTTCTTCCTACCAAACATTTTATTTTGATCATACCTTCGCTTCACATAAACCACACTTCCTCCAAGGAAAAGGGGTCGGAGTTATGGAGCGCTCGTACTACCATTTAATTACACGACAGCAGTGCCGTATAAAGTTTGTTGCGATTCGACTCTATACAGCTTCGTTCGACGATAAGCGACCGCCGGCGTGAAAAACGAGATTCGTCGCCGTCGAGCGGCGCAGCCCAGCCCGGGGTCAACTTTTTAATTACGGCATCAGCGTTAGCCGCAGCCGGTTGACTGAACGCCGAGTTCGCCTGCAGCGGCGGGCGCCCCGTGTACTGTGTGCCCGGCGCGGCGAATCGGCAGCGGCCGCAATGACAGCAGGCAAACCACGCGGCGAGCCGTCCCGCGCCGCCAGCGTCAATTACGCTGAGAGCTAGGCGGGCCGCTGCCGGAACAGTAAGCGGCTTCCGCTTAGGCTTTATTTAATCGCTAGAGGTGACGCAGGAAATAGCAACAGTTAAATTTCTTTAGTTGAACACAGAAGCCGCATCGTGCAGCGGAGAGTAAACAACCTTCCACACGTACTTTCCACCTTATTGCGTAACGCGTGCACGCGAGAGTGTGTGTATGTGTGTGTGTGAGAGGGGGGAGGGGCAGGGGGTGTGGAGATATAGTGAGGGAGCTTTAGGTGAGGACAGTAAAACTGAGGGACAGGTACTAAATAACTCTGGTTACAATGAACTGTTCTTAACCCTTTCAAACTTGAAATATTAAAAATCAATTTTTTTATTTGTATTCCATTGTCAGACTTACATTGAGACAGAATGATGTGAGAAACAACTGTTACAAGCATTACCTTAACACTTACGGGGTTGTTTCAGACGGAGTCGTTGTACACGAAATGTCGCTACTTTCGGTAGTAAGACTGAAAGGAATCTACTAGGGCACACTTGTTGTGGCACCCGAATATGACAAGAATATTAATGTAAACTTAACTGAAATTATGATATTATAAACGATGTACGTCTCTGATAGGCTTTATAAAGCGGATTGCTGTCTGTTCACGGCCGCAGAGCCTAAGACACTGTTTCTGGTCTGAGATTGTAGTTTTGGAGGTAGAGAGCGTTGGGCGGATAGTGGTAGTTAGCTGTCTGTGAGCGACATATGATGGAATAGTCAGTTTCGGTGGTGTGCTGTGTGTAGACACCAACTGCTAGATTAATGTAGGAATTACGAGAACATGTAACTAGAAGTCTTCTCACAAGCAAGGTAAGGATGAAACTTCCTGGCAGATTAAAACTGTGTGCCCGACTGGGACTCGAACTCGGGACCTTTGCCTTTCGCGGGCAAATGCTCTACCAACTGAGCTACCGAAGCACGACTCACGCCCGGTACTCACAGGTTTACTTCTGCCAGTATCTCGTCTCCTACCTTCCAAACTTTACAGAAGCTCTCCTGCGAACCTTGCAGAACTAGCACTCCTGAAAGAAAGGATACTGCGGAGACATGGCTTAGCCACAGCCTGGGGGATGTTTCCAGAATGAGATTTTCACTCTGCAGCGGAGTGTGCGCTGATATGAAACTTCCTGGCAGATTAAAACTGTGTGCCCGACCGAGACTCGAACTCGGGACTTTGCCTTTCGCGGGCAAGTGCTCTACCAACTGAGCTACCGAAGCACGACTCACGCCCGGTACTCACAGCTTTACTTCTCACAGCTTTACCATCCGCACAGTCCATGACTGCAGCGCCCTAGACCGCTCGGCTAATCCCGCGCGGCTCGTAGGAACACATGAGCAGAAAACGACGCAACAGCAAGTTGAAACAAAAAGGCAACTGTAACTTCAATTGTCGGATGTTTTTGAAAAGCAAAATTTAACTTGCAGTATAATTTTGCTTAAAAAAAAACAGTGTTAGTAATTCACCACTATCAGTACCGCCTCCCTGTCCAGGTCATACGTTGTTCTAATAAGTTGGATTTTTCTCAGTTGTTTTCATTTACCAGCCAAAGGATTTTCATGTACATTTCGAAGTATTACGGCCAGGATTGCACACCGCTGTACCTGTAGCTAGCATATTTTTTCATGAAAGACCAGAATCGATCGCGTTCCATCGTTTCTGCTTTAGATGTAAGACAATTTAATTTATTTGCTATGTGCGCAGGGACCAAAACTATTAGTTTTGAACACGGCAGAGGATTCAGTGCCTAAGGGGCTGAAGGTATTTGGCAGTGGCTGTATTTCTTCATTGGTATTACGAGTTGCAATTCCCAATCAATTCGAGTAAAGTTTTGGTAACAATAACGCAGAGTAAGCACACCACATGCCCTTGCAACACGATCCACGCCAATTCGAGTTTTGTATCCATTCCACAGTTGAAACATTCATTCAGCGTAGCCTGAAAGCTTTTTATTTTTGAAAGAACGTTACAAAATACATTCAGTTCCTCAAATGGCTCTGAGCACTATGGGACTTAACATCTGTGGTCATCAGTCCGCTAGAACTTAGAACTACTTAAACCTAACTAACCTAAGGACATCACACACATCCATGCCCGAGGCAGGGTTCGAACCTGCGACCGTAGCAGTCGCGCGGTTCCGGACTGAGCGCCTAGAACCGCTAGACCACCGCGGCCGGCCATTCAGTTCCTCTCTGCAGTTCGGCATAGGGCTACTATGCAGAGAGCACAATTCCACTTGCTTCTGTGACGTTCCCTCTTTTTCCCGCAGTGTACACCGTGCCTTTAGATGGCATGTACTGGTAGATGCTTTGCTTCTGTTGCACATTTTTCAACTGGAACAACAGCTTTTTCCTAATCGTTCTTTGCCCTCAGTGTCTCAAGTAATGCAACATAACACTGATTTTTTCGTTGGAAAATCGAGACCATTGTCTTCGGCTAACACATATCCACTTTCACCGCTAATGTCAATCAGGGTAGGCATCAGAAGATATCCCTTACAAAAGACACGCCACAGTGTCCTCTTTCTTTATTCTGCTAGGGTGCCTTCCTCGCCACTGTATGACTGTTGTGAATATTACGTACCCATCAGTTCATAAGCCATGGTTGCAAAATGCTATTATGAATTATGTACAGAAGACTGATAAGGGTGGTGAAAACCGATATCTGGGAAAATGATTTCGAGATCCAGTGAATCGTAGAAATACATGAGGCGAGAAAGACACTATAGTACATTGAAGAGAAAGGCAAGCCTAGGCTCATCTACATTTATAGCATTTCTGTATTTAGGAAATTCTTTCGACATTCTTGGCTGGAATAGATTCTTTGAAATTCTAAAGATAGCAGGAATAAAACATGGCGAGCGAAAGGTTACTTACAAGTTTTACAGAAACCAGACAGCATTTATAAGAATCGAAAGACATTAAAATGGTGTAGTAACAGATGCCGACGAGTTTCTAATGTCGGCCTTATTAAATGTTTCGGTAATCTTCGTACACCGTTTTGGGGACAAATGTGGCCTGCAGATATCGCTGGTATGGGTACGACTAGTTCACTTGCTGATGACGTGACAGCAGAGCCCTCAACTCTGCAGTTGAAACGTCCCCTTTTTAACAATTTTACACGACTGTGCTTAAACTGACACACAATATTTTTTTAGCGCAACGCAATCTGACTTTCAAAATTCCCTACAAAAGAATGGCCCTGACTAACATTAAACTATACCTTTCACAAATCACTTACCTCACAAAAATCTTTGCTGCTCAAGCTACTGCAATACAGCGAGCGCCACTACTGCCAGCTAAATAAAAGATTCAAACTATGGAAGGCACTAACTACTGATAGGGATAGTTAGCAAATGAAAGATATTAATAGAGAACAAACAATGTATTTACCTTCATATCATCATATATATAGCAGTTCATGACAAATTACAAAACTCCGCCATCTCTCTCCCCACATCCACCACTGCTGGCGGCTCACCTCCAACTGCCCAACGCTATGCGCTGTTCACAGCCAGCTGCCTAACACTACAATGGCGAGTATTACAACAATGCAAAGCAGCCACAGACTGCACACCGCACAGCCAGTGATTTTCTATACAGAGGTGGCGTTACCAATAAAAAAACCTAAACAGCCTACTTACATAGCCCCCATGCTCCCCACAAAAAATTTTACAAATTGGTTTGGGCAGTGCCCAATACAGATTTGAAAAAAAAAATTTTCATAATTACAATAACAAAGAAATCAAATGCACACACTTATTGATACAATGTTGGTCAAAAGCTAAACTTTCTCACAGTCCATAAAGACAGTCCTAATCGTTCATCACAGTAAAATATCAGTCTTTTTCTCAAAGTCTGAGCAGTAAAAGAAAATGCACACAGAAGTAGTGGATTTCCATGCAGTCTTGAAGAAGTAGCGTTGTCCTTCCAACGGAAAGACAGTGCTGACTCGACATGCAGACAGGTAATGGGCCACAACAGAGCAAACCCACAGCGGAGTCAATCGAAGTTTTGAAGAATATCGTTTGGTAGGTCATCACAGAGCAGACCCACTGTAGTCCTGGTAGAGATTACGGTATTGGTGGGCCATCAAAGATGCAGACCCACTGTAGTCCTTGTAGAGACGGCCAGCAGCCATCTGTTGCAACTGTGCAGGTGCACAATCACCATCGAAGAGTCTTGCGGACAATATAGCAAGTCCATAAACCACCACTTGTGCACTCACAAAGTTTTTGGAATCGTCCTTAGAACCAGCAATGCTGTTATCCAGTCCCTTGCTGAATTATTAACACAGGTGCAATCACTATCAGTCCCTACTTCTCACATATTGTCCATATACTATGACCAACAGAAACGTGTGCAGTGAAATATAACTTACAAGTTAATAATATAATGAACTGGTGACAAGTACAATTTTATAACATGAGAGTACAATTACAAAGGTACAAAATACATCATTAAAGAACATAACAATACAGATAACATTTGTGGTAATAGGGGCTTTACAAAAGAATAGAAATAGACATATACGTCAGTGTTACAGGAATTATGACATGAGTACATACATAAAAGATGAGAATAACTTTCGAAACATCAACTTCACACATGAGCATTAAAATAAAACAAAATAAATAATGTCTAAGCATATTTACAAGGTAAATAACATATTATTAATGCCAATTATATTTGAGGATAACAGTATTCCTCATCATAGTGAATGTAGCTTTGTATTAGAAGAAGAAAAAATTCTATGAAACTACACAGAGACAGGAAGAAAACAAATACACAAGGGTACACAAACACATAGGGGGATAACACAATGGAAAGGACAGGGTTCGTTTGCAGTGTAACATTTGGTACTGCAGTATTTTGCGAACAAAACCTTTTTTGTTCTTGGAGATCTCCCTTCGTTCATCATTATTCCCAAAAAGTCCTATCTATACCTCTTTTCTGTATTCTAACCATATTTCTTTCAAAATAGTTTTTCTCCACTGTACACTACTCATTTTTGCCATATCTGTTTCTTATATCTTCTCGATGCATTTCTTCCAATTCATCATAGTTAGTTTCTTATATAGTCTACCCCCTCTTAAGCTAACTTAAATCTACTGAGCTCAGATGCTAAACTAAGGGACGAGGCAATGCAGCATCACATAGAACAATTAATATAAACAGCAATGAAAAAAAAACGCAGATTTGCCAAGCAAGCAGCATTAAGAAATTAGCAAAGCAATTGTAATATTACAACTAATCTAAGGCAATGTGCAGCAAACAATAAAAATAAATCATTAGTAAAACTGGCATAACAGAATAAAACAAAGTCAAATTCAATAACACTATGCCTGGCAAACAGCAGCAACTTATACCTAAACATGACATAGCTCAAGCAGAAAAAATATTACACTAAAAATGGCCATGTCTAAAACTTACATCACATCTTAACACTAGAGTGATGCATCACAAAAAACTAACTCTACGAAAAAAAATTACCAAGTAGTTGAAAAGAAAATTATGTATGCAGTTCCTGTTATTAGTCCCTTCTTATTGTTCTTTCCATTCCAAGAGCTCCTTTTTCGAAGAATGTGGATCATAAAGTAATTATTTAATAGATCTGTTGACAGAAAGTGTTCACATTAGCAAATGAATTTTTTTTTATAAAACCCATGCTGCAACACAGCTGGAAACTAGATATCAAATGAAATAAGCAACTATGTACAAAGCAAAGCATAAAAATATCATTCAATAGTCATGTGACATTTCATAAGTTAGTAGACATTCTCTCAACTCTCGTAGAAAGACACTTGTCATAATCAGGTGTGCAGATGTAAAAATGTTTCCAAGTTATTATTAGTGTGTCGTATTTACGATGCTTTCTACAAAGGAACGTCAATATCGAGGATAATAACCTCCCTTTTTTTTTCTACCTGTGCCGCTGCTCCCAATAATGGCTTTTTCTCCAGGCGTCTGACACACCTGGCCGCTCACCTGGGTGCCCACGACGCATTACGTGCAGGTGGTCACTGAACTTTCTTACCGAAATATTTACGACACCAGTTTCCGCTACAGTGACAGTCTCATATAAAAATATTTCACAGGTCAAGAATTTGGGTTACAAATCTGTAGAAACAAAATCCTATAAATATAACAGTGTCCAAAAAAATTTTCGTCGGCATTGTGATACATTCACGCATTTACACACATTTCATAACTCTTAAAGTACGATTCTCGGTTTCCAACCAGAGTCCCTAACTTCTATTGATTATTCATATACATATAAACACGTAATCACATTCCTTATATAGCATCAGCTTATTGATCATAAACATACCTCAATAGCATAATACACATCGTCGTCGTAAAAATAACATCATAATACCTCAGTCAAATCTCAAAAACGTCATAGCTTTCTGCAATTATTTCAAACCCTAAAAAATATTCTCTGCTCATTTCAATAGTGTCATCTACCTCAAACGTACCTTAAAATCATGATCTCATACCAAATACATCATTCAAAACTCTCATAGTATCACAATGGTTCCGAAAAAATATGAACAGTTCACAAAGTACAGACAAAATACAATTTCATAAGTGTGAAGTTATCCAACTGTGTAATTGCGTAAACATGTGTCACTGATGCAGTAAAATAAATGTTTGTTTCTTTGTTAAATAATCGGATAGCTGTGTAATTTATGTGTTAGAGAAATATGGTACCGATGTGTAAAGTTGTATAAGCAAATACCATATTAGCTAGGGTTCCTTGTGGTTGCCACACACATGGTACACAAAGTAAGCGTGTACCCCCCTGAGGATAAATGTAATTATACCCTCAGGTGTTACAAATTACAGCAATGGAATGAAATGTATCACAGAAAACTTTCTTTGTAATTCAAAAATCTTTAAAAATAAATGTTTTAAGTATAAGATTAATCACTCAAATGCGTGTACTGTAGCGCTAAATGTGCGTCTTGCTGTAAGATAATTCTGTGGAAGTGTCGTAATTATCGTCCTCCGAAAGCTCAGTTCTGCAGAAGTCAATGTACTTACCTGATGATAAACAAAAGTGAAATGCTTTGCTTATAGATATTGTAGTTATTACGCTTATTGTTGTGATGAAGAAAGTACTGTACTGTAACGTATTGTTGTGCCACGAAAAAGGCTGTCTCATTGTAGCGATACCACAAAAGTTACTAGTAAAACATGTTTTTCTTTCCAAAAGAATTCAGAAAACTGTGCAAATATAAAACAGATACACCGCAAAAGCAACATTGTAAATTGTCACTCATTAATAGTGTCGTGATAAAATCGTGTAGCTGTCACATAAACTAACCTCTGTGTCATCTGGTATCTCACGGAAAGTACTTTAAACCCAGAATGTATTTTCAACTAAACTAAAATGTTGCATTAAAATCTCATTAGCAGTACCAGTATGTGTCCTAAGTATTTAAGCCTGATAGTCGTTATGTAATCGTGCAGCTAACAAGCAAGAATGTACAAATACAACACTGTGTCGTCTGTTCACAATAACAATACATTCGTAATTTCTGTTTAAAAATGTTCCCTTGGTTCTTGACTGGATATTTAACTTCAAACATTGCTGCATGTTAACAGTTACTTAAGTCTAAAAAAGCATACTAGTAATGTAAAGTGAAAAGTTATATGGCAAAGACAAAGTTAAAAAGCAGATTATCTTTCAATAGACGGTTTTACATATGAAATGTGGTGTAAACCTTTACTCTTCATAGTACTCAGAGTTTGAACTTGAATGCAATTATTGTGCGGTATACGTCAGTAAAGAATACTGGAATTTTTCTCAAGGTTAGCGCTATGTTATTTTTCTCGGAGCCAGCCGGCGCAGGTGTCTGCCTGCGGTGCGGGTCATTGTCTGTTTCTTTGTTGGCGCGCGTCGTTAATGGGATTCGGAGACCGAACTTCTACAAATTCGCCTTGCCGAGAGGGCCCAGCTCTGTTATAATCCGCCAGTTCTGATGAAATTCAGGTCTGTCGTTATGTCGGTAGTTTACATAGTTTCTTGTTTGTCGGTCATGTGGTGGAGAATTTCTCCCGGAATCGTAACTGCGCGCCTAACTGTTGCGTCTGAAGTTATTCTGCCTCCTTTTTTTTTTTTTCTTTTTAACAGCTTATAGTAAAAATCTTTGTGTTGGCGAGTAGCATATCGGTCATTGTTAGGTCGTGTCGGCGGTTCCATCTCAAAATTCGGTGCACATTGCCAATTTCTTTTATAACTTCCGAAAGGCCCTGTGTTATTATGTTGCGGCTTTTCCGTATTTCTATGTCCCTCTTCCCGTATTGGGGTGCGAGTGTCCTCTGAAATACGTAATTCTTGTATTACCTGTGTCAGCTGATCTTGTACTTCGCGGATTTCTCTTTTGTACTGTGTATTGAATTGATTTTGATTTTGTTTGAATTTTCTAATTTCTTCATACTCTTCAGTGTCAGTGAAGGCTGCAGGTGTTGTGTCATTCAGATCATCATCTACCTTTGTAGATAAGTTAGTGAACTGATCTGAAAGTTCGGCTACTTTATCCGATAATGTACTTATTTCCTCAGTGTGTTTTTCTGAACCAAATTTCAGAGTATCTACTGTGTCCTTTAAGTTTTACTGAGTTTTTGCAAGTTGCGTAACCGAATCGGTAGATGCAACTGAGTCAAATTTAGCTTGAAAGGTCTCATGATTTTCATGAACAATAGTTTGCAGTTCTTTTATGGCTGCTTCATGATTCTGTAATGCATTTTCATGCTGCGAAAAAATAGGTTGAAAATGCTCACAAATTAGGTTTTTACGTCATTGCAGACTTTTTGACATTTCGATTCAATGTTATGTAACTCAGTAGTTAAATCTTCATGTGTTTGTTCAAGTGTGGTGTCTAACTTTTGAAGATTTTGTTCCATTGCGTCTAACTTTTTAAGATTTTGTTCCACTGACTCTAACTGTTGCTGTGTTTGTCTCTGGTGTTGTTCCATTGTGTCTAACTTTTGAAGCTTTTGTCCCATTTGTTGCATTAATTGTAATAACAGTGCACTGGTGTCTGAAACATGTTCCTCAGTGCTATACAGCAGTGAAGTTGCACCGGCAACATTCACATTTTGACAAGCAGAAAATGTGTCTTGACTCATTTGAGAAAACGGTGAGGACCCAAAACCTGAGTCTACAGTATTTGCGAGATCGTGTCGTGTCATTTCGGATTCCTGAGCCGAGCTATTGCCGACCGATCGATCGATAATGCTACCCTCTTCACTAATTGTTTCACTGTCCATGCCATTGTTTGCCGCCCGCTCCATTTCCCTATGCACAGTTACCAAATTACTACTTTGAATATTAGTTAATTCATTACACGGTGGCGCTAACACACTGCTTTCGTCTTCGCTGTCATTTCTCAATTTACTTTGGAGCCTAGTGTTACGTTTTTCACACGCCATTATTGTCACAGTATTTCACACGACAACACAGAAAAACACAATTTGAAGAGCAAAAATAAGAGAACACATTAACATAACACTGAAAATAATATCTAGTTAATTGCAGCTGCGAAATACTTGGTGCAAATCTACATGCATGCCACAACTGTTTTACTGTACAACAATGCAAACTACAACTACAATGGAGATTCTCTCTACAATTACGCGCTAGCAATAAACAAAATCTACACTAATTACACAAACTACAAGAAAAAATCAGAAGATTCCAGTGAGGTATCCTCGGCTAAGGGTCGACATATGAAACGTCCCCTTTTTAACAATTTTACACGACTGTGCTTAAACTGACACACAATATTTTTTTAGCGCAACGCAATCTGACTTTCAAAATTCCCTACAAAAGAATGGCCCTGACTAACATTAAACTATACCTTTCACAAATCACTTACCTCACAAAAATCTTTGCTGCTCAAGCTACTGCAATACAGCAAGCGCCACTACTGCCAGCTAAATAAAAGATTCAAACTATGGAAGGCACTAACTACTGATAGGGATAGTTAGCAAATGAAAGATATTAATAGAGAACAAACAATGTATTTACCTTCATATCATCATATATATAGCAGTTCATGACAAATTACAAAACTCCGCCATCTCTCTCCCCACATCCACCACTGCTGGCGGCTCACCTCCAACTGCCCAACGCTATGCGCTGTTCACAGCCAGCTGCCTAACACTACAATGGCGAGTATTACAACAATGCAAAGCAGCCACAGACTGCACACCGCACAGCCAGTGATTTTCTATACAGAGGTGGCGTTACCAATAAAAAAACCTAAACAGCCTACTTACACAGTTAATATTGGCATTTTGCAGTCAGACAGTCTTTGTTTCACTGATAGTTTACTTATTCCAAAGGGTAACAGTCTTTGACTAAGTACGCTGTCTTCGGTACAGGTTGGTGAGGAATTATTTATATTTGTGCATGCGTGAACGTATCGATTCGAGCATGAGATGATACTGTGTAATTGTATAATTCCTACTATGGCATAAGAGAAACAGACATTTGTGTTTTGTTTTTTTATTCCAAGTCAACTAAGAATGATAAAAACTCAAAAAATTTTCCCATTGTTGCTATTTACTTGTTCTCTTCACTAGAAAGTTACCCCACACAACATTTACGTATATAGGTTTCAGAGAATAAAATTTAAATTCTTTCCGTTTTCTTATTTTGACATTACACTCATCGCTGGTATCCCATAGTCATGCTTTATACGCTATCATCTTTGGTCTGTACATTGCTTCTTTCCATTCTAATTGCTGATTGTCAGTTAACTCCGCAACCTTAAGGCTTGTACTCTGAATTGAAAGCTGCCAGTACTTTTCCTTAATTTGGATAAATAATACCAAATGACCAGGTTATCTCCTGCCTTGTTCAGTATTACACTTTGATTTTATCGCTAATTATACTTTTTCTTATCTCTGGAAATGTTTTCATAAAGAGAAACTCGGATATAACGTATGATCCTCTCTGTGTCCTCAAACAATTACGAAAGGTTGTGGGGCTCTTTAACGGTCTAGAATAACACGTCACATATATTTATGGGAGCAGGAGGCGGAAAGAAAATAATTGAAAGTAAACGGGGAAAAGACGAGTTTGTTTTAGTAGGAGCTGGTACCCTTGGGAAGCGTTGGAGTTAACAGCAGATGGCACATTTAGGAAAAATCAGGCAAGTGATATCAACTACAGGGATAGAAAAGAAATACAATCGCTTTAGGTCAAGCAGTTTGGAGTACTTCACAATGAAGGAATATGCGAAAGGTAAAAAAGACAGGGAAAATGTAAGACTTTATTCTTCTTTGTTCAAAATAATGTGTGATTTATATATTGCAGATGAAACGAGGAAGTAAAGGACTATCTTGGTTTAGGAGTTATTGGCATTTACAAAATATCGCCATGATATGGCATTAGTCGCAGAAAGTGAACTGGAACTATGCCACTGTTCAGTTAAATGGACCATGTGCAATGGCAATAAAAAACACATAAACAAAACAAAAACTGGATAGTGGTGTGTACAGCAGTTGGAAAAAGTGGAAGACTAGGAGATAAACATGAACAATAGACTCGTGAAGAGTTTAAGAATTTTCTCATCTCAGAAGTAGAGCAGATAAGGAATGAAGAGGTAAGAAAGACAAAGTAGTAAAAAAGAAGCAGCTACTAAGAACTTCTTAATACTGGGTAAAGTTTCACGAATAGCTGCAACCAGTGCACAACTCCCCAGTATAGGTGTAAAACACGGAGAGAGGGGAAGACAAAAATAATACCCTTAGAAGTCTTTGAAGGGTAAACTTACAGGAAACTCTTGACCCGAGAGATTGATCATGTAAGAAATGAAATACAGCAACGAGTCAACCAGAAAATAAGTAAAATAAAGGAAATGAGAATCGAACCACTGCTTAAATTTCGAATAAAAATCATCAGCATACACGTCTGCATGTGCACCTGCGGTCTGGTGGTGCCGGCACGGTAGCTCAGCCTGTTAGGTCAGAGGCGTAGCTGCCCTCTGGAATTAAAAACTGAGTCAACGGCTCAACACTGAACTTGAACGGGTGTCATGGGACATCCGCACCGAACAAATGCAACGAACAAAATGTAACAAAATGACAACAATGAAAAAGGGGTAGCGTCTTTGATTCAAATCAAAACGTGCTCGGTCCCGGGTTCGAAACCCGCCGCTGCTTAAATTTTGATTAATAATCAGCATTGGCGGCCAAAGACTTCCGGCATCAGAAGTCATCCCTCATTCTGTCAACGGCCTTGTCAAGAAGGGCGAAGGAGTGGACAGAGGATCAGGGCACTCTCTAGGGATGGGAAGCTGCCCCTAAAGGTGGAATAATCAGCAATAATCAACGCCATGAGGATGTAGAAGGCAATGGAAACCACTGCACTGAATACACGGAACGTGTATCCACAGGACATGTGGCCTGTAATTGAGGATGTATCATGATGATCTCTCCATTGGCAAAAGATTGGCAAAAGATTCCCGGATCTCCGGGAGGGGAATGCCAAGGGAGAGGTTGAACAATCAAAGGAGGATAACGCTCTACGAGTCGGGGCGTGGAACTTCAGAAGCTTGAACGTGGTGGGGTAACTAGAAAATCTGAAGAGGGAAATGAAAAGGTACAATCTAGGTACAGTAGTGGAAAGAAGAAAATGATTTCTGGTCAGATGAGTATAGGGTAATATCAACAGCAGCAGAAAATGGTATAGCGGTAGTAGGATTCGTTATGAATAGGAAGGTAGGGTATAGAGTGAGTTACTGTGAGCAGCTCAGCGTTAGGGTTGTTATTATCAGAATCGACAGCAAACCAACACCGCCAACGATAGTTCTGGTATACATGCCGACGTCGCAAGCAGAAGATGAATAGATAGAGAAAGTGTATGAGGGTATTGAAAGGGTAATACAGTATGTAAAGTGGGGAGAAAATCTAATAGTCATGGGAGGCTGAAATGCAGTTACAGGGGAAAGAGTAGACGAAAAGGTTACAGGAGGCTATGGCTTTGGGACAAGGAATGAGACAGGAGAAAGACTAATTGAGTTCTGTAACAAGTTTCAGCAAGTAATAGCGAATACTCTGTTCAAGAATCACAAGAGGAGGAGGTATACTTGGAAAAGGCCGGGTGATACTGGAAAATTTTCGTTAGAATACATCATGGTCACACAGAGATTTCGAAATCAGTTACTGGATTGTAAGATGTACCCAGGAGCAAACATAGACTCAGATCACAATTTTGTAGTGATGAGGAGTAGGCTGAAATTAAGGCCATTAATCAGGAAGAATCGGTGCGGAATAATATGGGAAACAGAAGTAATAAGGAATGACGAGATACGTTTGAAGTTCTCTAAGGCTATATATGCAGCAACAAGGAATAGCTCAGTAGGCAGTATAGTTGAAGAGGAATGGACATCTCGAAAAAGGGCCATCACAGAAGTTGGGAAGGAAAACATTGGTGCAAAGAAGGTAACTGAGAAGAAACCATTGGTAGCAGAAGAAACACTTCAATTGATCGATGAAAGGAGGAAGTATAAAAATGTTCCGGGAAACTCAGCAATAGAGAAATACAAGTCTCTGAGGAATGAAATAAATAGAAAGTGCGGGGAAGCTAAGACGAAATGGCTGCAGGACAAATGTCAAGACATCGAAAAAGAAATGATTGTCGGAAGGACAGGCTCAGCATACAGGAAAGTCGAAACAACCTTCGGTGACATTAAAGGCAAGGGTGATAACATTAAAAGTGCAGCGGGAATTCCACTGTTAAATACAGTGGAGAGAGTGGATAGGTGGAAAGAATACACTGAAGGCCTCAATGAGGGGGAAGATTTGTCTGATGTGATAGAAGAAGAAACAGGAGTAGATTTAGATGAGATAGGGAATCCAGTATTAGAATCAGAATTTAAAAGTGCTTTGGTGGACTTAAGATCAAGCAAGGCAGAAGGGGTAGATAAAATTCCATCACAATTTCTAAAATCATTGGGGGAAGTGACAACAAGAAGACTATTCACGTAGGTGCGTAGAATGTATGAGTCTGGCGACATACCATCTGACTTTCGGGAAAGCATCATCCACACAATTCCGAAGACAAGAGCTGACAAGTGCGAGAATTACCGCACAATCAGTTTAACAGCTCATGCATCCAAGTTGCTTACAAGAATAATATACAGAAGAATGAAAAAGAAAACTGAGGATGCTCTAGACGACGTTAAATTTGGTTTTAGGAAAAGTAAAGGCACGAGAGAAGCAATTCTGACGCGGTTAATAATGGAAGGAAGAGTAAAGAAAAATCAAGACACGTTCAAAGGATTTGTCGTCCTGGAAAAAGCGTTAGACAATAATGTGCAAAATGATAGACATTCTGAGAAGAGTAGAGGAAAGCTATAGGGACAGACTGGTAATAAACAATGTATACAACAGCCAAGAGGCAATAATAAGAAACTTCCTGGCAGATTAAAACTGTGTGCCGGACCGAGACTCGAAATCGGGACCTTTGCCTTTCGCGGGCAAGTGCTCTACCAACTGAGCTACCCAAGCTAAGAGTGGACGACCAAGAACGAAGTGGTCGTATTAAAAAAGATGTAAGGCAAGGATGCAGCCTTTCGCCCCTACTGTTCAATCTGTACATCGAGGATGGAAATAAAAGAATGGTCTAGGAGTGTAATTAAAATTCAAGGTGAAAGAATATCAATGATACAATTCGCTGATGACATTGCTATCCTTAGTGAAAGTGAGGAGGAATTACGTGATCTGCTGAACGGAATGAACAGTCAATTGACTACAGAATATGGATTGAGAGTAAATCGAGGAAAGAAAAAGGTAATGAGAGGTAGTAGAAATAAGAACAGCGAGAAACTCAACATCAGGATTAATGGTCACGAAGTAGATGTAGTTAAGGAATTCTACTACCTAGGCCGTAAAATAACGAATGATGACGGAGCAAGAAGGACATCAAAAGCAGACTAGCAATGGCAAAAAGGGCATTCCTAACCAAGAGAAGTCTACGAATATCAGATATCGGCCTTAATTTGAGGAAGAAATTTCTGAGAATTTACGTTTGGGGTACAGTATTGTATGGTAGTGAAACACTGTGGGAAAACCCGAACAGAAGAGAATCGAATCGTTTGAGATGTAGTGCAACTTATGAATGTTGAAAATTAGGGGGACTGATAAGGTAAGCAATGAGGAGGTTCTGCGCAGAATCGGAGAGGAAAGGAATATGTGGGAAACACTGTTAACCAGAAGGGACAGGATGTTAGGACATCAGTTAAGACATGAGGGAATGACTCCATGGTACTATAGGAAGCTGTAGACGGCAAAAACTGCAGAGGAAGACAGAGATTGGAATAAATTCAGCAAATAATCGAGGACGTAGGCTGCAAGTGCTACTCTGAGATGAAGAGGTTATCTCAGGAGAGAAATTCTTGGTGGGCCGCATCAAACAAGTAAAATAAAATAAAAAAAACGAGAAAAGGCAAAAAAGAGGAAGATGTTCAAAGACTTGCGGCTTACGGCATAAGGAATGCCCATCGTTCTGCCAACGGCCATGTCAAGAGGTTGGTGGAACGCACAAGGCTTTTTGGCACCCCTTTGCCGTTGTGGTGAGAAATTACCCTAAAAGGCACAAGAACCAGTAATTATCAACGAAATCGGCAGTGGCAATGGATATCATGGAATTAAAGACATTTAATCTATCTTCATAGGACATGTGGCCTTCGAAAAGGTGTATGCATTGACAAAAGATTTCTGATTATTCCTCCATGTATGTCCGAGAGGGGAATGCGAAGGAGGTGTTAATCTTCAGCAAAAGACTGAATAACCAACGAAAGGGTAACGTTCTACACTTCGAGGCGTGGGATGTGCAAAGTCTGAATGTGATCGGCAAGCTAGAAAATCTGGAAACAGAAATGCAAAAGCTCAATCCAGGTGCAGTAGGGATTAGTGAAGTGAAATGGAAACAACGTAATGATACTTGATCTGAGGAATACACGATAACATCAGCATCATCTCCATATTGTATAGCGGGCGTAGGATTCGTTGTGAACATAAAGGGAGATCAGAGAGTTAGTTACATTGAACAATTCTGTGATGGGATTCGAATTATAATCTTTGTCAGACCAATGCCAACAACAATAATTTCACCTCTATATTGATGTAAATACTAGAATGTGAATGAAATTTTATATTTTACTAACACCTTTGGGCCATATTTCAACACACCTCCGGTACAACATGTAACCTAGTTACCACCATTTAAATACTGAAGAAGACATTTATATAAACTCTGTTACCATGGTCAAGAGGTTTAAATAAATCTTCCATTTTGAAACTGATTTTCTGTTTATTATTTCTTCACGAGGATTTTATGATAGGTTTATTGCTCCAGCTGGGTACAAAATTTTCAAATCGTTGACGGTGATCAAATGTGACAGAAATGAGATTCGCGATAAGTTTAACAACATTGAGGAACATGAGGTAAAGTGGCAAAGGGATTCCGATAGCTTAGAAACAAACCAATGTAAGACTTACGACGCTAAGAGGACACACGAAAAGATAACTAGTGCAGGCAAAAGGCGCATTCCTCACCAAAAGAAGTCTGTTAGTGTCAAACACCGTCCTTTAATTGAGGAAGAAGTTCCTGAGAGTACACGTCTGGAGTACAGCACGGAATGGAAGTGAGTCATGGACTATGAGAAAACGTGAAAAGGTGGGAATCCAAGTGATTGTGATGTATGTTATAGAAATGTGTTGAAAACCAAGGTGACTAATAAGAAATGAGGTGGTTCTGCTCAGAAGCGGCGAGGAGAAAAACAGTGTGGGAAATAACTGACAAGAAGAAGGGACAGGATGATAGGACATGTATTTAGATATAAGGGAATAACTTCCACTGTACGGAGCTCGTGAAGGTAATAGCTGTAGAGGAAGACAGAGACTGGAATAGTTCCAGCAAATAACTGAGGTCAAGGTTCCAAGTACTACTGTTAGATGAAGAAGTCAGAGCAGGAGAGGAATTCTTGGGGGGCTGTATCAAACCAGTCAGTGGCTGATGACTCCGAAACAAAATCCATGTACTATATGAGACGTTGCTATAGATAGTGTCTGAAACAATATAGAGCCTAGGAACTGGCAGAGACAGACGTTGATATGAATATGTAAGGTAAATGATGGATGATATGAGATGCAGAAATTTATACTGAACCGAAGAGGTTAGCTGGCAATAGTATTATACCAACCTACGGACTGATGAACCGTACAACTGCTGTGAGGCAGGAAAGACCCATTGTCTTTGTCTCTGCTATCTCAGTATTTGAGTGTAACTGATACACTCTGGAATAACCATTACCCATCACCTCCCATTATACAAGTATATGTAGGGCATATAACAGTTCCTTTTTGAAAAACTGCATAAAAATCCTATTCATAAAAATTCGTGAAATGTATGAAATAATTTCCATAAATCCGCAATAGCTCTCTACAATATTTTACGTGAGTGCTCATTTCTTTTGTCCATTCTTGTATGATTTCCTAATGCATTTGTCACGCATCAACCTCTGGGAAAACATGGAATATAGAAATGTACCACATGTTTATCAAGTTCATAATTCTGTTGACACAAGCGTCGCTTCAGTTGAACTATATGTGACAAGTTGTGATGATGGCTGCCGTCTGTTTAACTTCGCTATATGTAACTTCCCGTCATCTGATCTGTATTTATTTACTCCCATACTCCATAATCTATACACCTGAATATCTGTAGCACAAGGAACATTCTCAGTTTTTTTATGACCATTGTCAAAGATCCTGTATCAAGTAAATGTCCGTAAGGATTTAGTCTCACCTTTCCAATTAATATTTTGTCTATCTATCTCTGCGTACTTCTTGAATGACCATTGTCAGAGATTCTGCATCACGTAAATGTCCGTAAGGATTTTATCTCACCTTTACATTTAATATTTTGTCTATCTATCCCTACATACTTCTTGGACGGTAGGCATAAGACCCACACATTTTTCTTTCTGGTTTTATCTTCACCGAAGTTTCAAGGAACGCAGTGCCGTGATCGACAAATATAAGTTCTGTGATGATTTCAACTCTTTAGCACTTTCTCATATTTATCAACAATGTGTTTAAGTACCTCTCATCTGGAGGGTCCGCGTCGCGGTCATTGACCCGACTAAATGCACGGTGTGTAAGATCTGCTGAGGAGCCGGAATTGTGGTCTATAAGCAGTCCCCTTGTCCATGCATGTGGACGAAGACCAAAATGGCATCGCAGGCAGTACGGTGAAGCTGGCAGAAATAGGAATCTCTAAAAACTAATATTGGTCTATTAACTCTGCAGAGACAAGCAATCCAAGGGAAGAATCCCCTTCCAGAGAGTCACACTATCCTCTACGCTGGGGTTTGTGGCGCTGAGTCTACTGCCCATCACCCATGAAGAACCTCAGAACAAAATCTCTCAGCAAAGCATCAGAGGCAGACTGTCAGGAAAGGTGAACGAAAATTCTCAAGAAAACGGCCTTCACGATTAGGAACGTGGAATGTTCAAGAAAAATCAAGTAAAAGAGAAGTGTTTCAACGATTAGATACTTGTGACAATGCCATAGTAGCTCTCACAGAGACCAAGAAGAAAGGGAATTGTATACCAAAGGAAGAACGAGCCCAGATGAGTATTCCCACCAATGAAACAGTACAAACTACTGTATTGAATCTGGGGGGAAAATCAGTCCCTGACTTTTGCAAATGGATTTCGGTGTGAGGATCATTCCTTAGTAATCATTTCAGGATCTGTCCCAACTGACCGTACTGCAGCTCTGAGAACAACAATTTCTTTTTAGATCTGATGACAACAGCATGGGTTCCAAATTAAATGATCCGTCTGTAGAACGCTAGGGAGAATCTGTTTTGAACAATAACTGCGAAAGACGTGGTCGTTTATGTGAGCAACGGAAACTAAACATTGATAATGGTTGGTTTTCTCACAAAGATATCCACAAACATACAAGGACGCAACATGCACGTAATCTAAAATCGATCAAGTTATTTTCGGAACTGAAATGAAAACCCCAGGCTTTAGTAGAGTCAAGCATGGCCCGAAATGTCGCCCAGATCATTTCTTAGTAGTAGCAAAAACCTATTTTCCCTGTAAACATGTCCAGCTAACGAAAACGGAATTCCATTCACTAACGTCGGGTATAATATTGAGAGTTTAAGGATAGTTACGAAGCTTGCCAGAATAGCAGAACGTTCGGCAAATGGAATGTACGAAAATCTGAAAATGTCCATACAAGAACCTGCCAATGAACCCTTCGGAGAAAAAATGGTGCCTGAAAGTTATAGAACAGGTACTCCATGGCTGAATAAAGAGACTGAAAGGATTGTAGATGAGAAGAAAGCTGCTTATAAGAAACGGTTATTTACCAAAACACTCAACATAAACTAAATTACAATGCCCAAAGGAGAAGGGTGCAGGATGTTGTAGCAGGAAGAGGAGTGCCAAGATATCAATCCATGTTGTGGGTTGGGATTACATGCTTCAAATTCATTTGCTGTCGGATATTGGTGAAAACAGAGTAGGCTCATCAATCCAGAAGCAGACAACACGAAAGTACATAAAGCATGGAAAGTAATAAATAAAATGTGAATGTAACAAAAGACCTAGCAGAAATGACCCTTATCTCTATGGAGGAGTGAAGAGTCTGTTACATTAAAATCAGACGATTGTGAGGCTTTGAATGTTGATGTGTGACTGTCAAATTTCGCAGCTACGCATATACTGCCACAGTTGAGCAGTCATATCTTGGGAGCTACACTGTCTAGAAGGCTGTGAATTGCTTTGTTTTGTGCCTACTGCTACGTCACAAAAGTTGGCATTACGTATAAACAATTCAGTCCTTTGTTTCTGATACTAATTTTCGCTGAAAGTGGTGTGATTATCGGTTATTTTTGTAGTAAGCTAACTTCTATTGCTTTTTATATGTAAATAAAATGATTAAGCTGAAAAGTAACTTCGACAAACGCAAATTTGAGGGTAACAGATATGTGGGACTTGCATTTTCTTCTGAAGTACATGAAAACTTGAATATCAACCGATGAAGAGCCATGTCATGCTTTGTGTCCACCTCCACCTAGCACTTGGTGTAAACATAGGCAAGCTGAATTTTCTGGCACCCTGCATGAATTTACATGTAACAATTCTCTTTCTTTGGCAGTAATGGAGGCAATCAAACCTATTTACAGAGATCTGGCAAATCCTGAGCTACTAAAGAAGTGTTTACATGGTAAGACCCAGAATGTGAATGAGTCCTTCAATAATATTGTGTGGTGCCGTGCACCTAAAAGTGTATATGTTGGCCTTATGACTCTAAAGTTAGCGGTGTCTGATGTTGTAATAACTTTAATTGGTGTGAACTATGAAAGACTTAAGGTTCTGGAGAAGTTATGGGTAAACTTTGGACAGAATGCAGCTAAAGGACTGCGGGAACTGGATGAGCTTCGTGAACGTGAAGCGGAGTTAGCTGTTCAGCACATGACAAAAGAAGCAAGAAAGAAAAGGAGGTTGCAAGCACTGGGCTGTTGTGACACTGAAGGAGACACAGACTATGGGCCAGGGTAATTCTAGTGCATAAAAGATGCAGAAATGTAAGTCTATAAGAATTTGTAGTGAAAAATGTTTTAAATTTCAATATCTATGAACTACATTTTTTGCAATAGATAACTTGTTTCCTAAAAAAGTACTGATGGTAGAGAGATGAAATTTTCACAGCATGCCAAGTGAGAGATTCAACACATATGGGACGAGAACAATTAAAATATACTGAGTTGTTTTGTTTTTATTTTTATTTATTTACAAAATTCTGTCAACAAATTGAGTGTTAGAAAAGCAGATAACATGCCCCACAATACAATTTCAGTAATAATTCAAGTTCAGTGTACCTAAAACGGTGCATTCAATAATTATGGAAAATTGTAAGTTGGTCTCCTAAAAAGTAGCCAAATAATGGATCACAAAATTCGGTAATTTAACATTGGATGGTGTAGGACATACAATGTCTCCTTAAGAATGGGAAAGCTACAGGATTGGGAAATGTACCTATGGAACTCCTAAAGGCAGTCCCACAACAGTTTCAGAAATTCTGGCGGAAAAATGTACAAATTGTACTTGATAGTAAACTGCGAAATGAATGATAAGAAGAAAACAGTTATTTGTAGACAGTTAAACAAGAAAGCCGACGCGATTGTGCGTATTATAGAAGATGGCTCTGAGCACTATGGGACTTAACTTCTGAGGTCATCATTCCCCTAGAACTTAGAACTACTTACAACTAACTAACCTAAGGACATCACACACATCCATGGCCGAGGCAGGATTCGAACCTGCGTCCGTAGCGGTCGCGCTGTCCCAGACTGAAGCGCCTAGAACCGCTCGGCCACTGCGGCCGGCTGTTATAGAAGAATTAGTTTTATTTGTACAATAGCCGGATGTTCGGTAAAATAATACAGCATAAAATAGCGGCACAAACAACGGAGTCTGAGGAGCAAAGTGGGTTTATAGCGGGACCCTCATGTTGGATGGTATCTTCACTCTTAAGCACCACATCGACAACAAGCTACAAAGGGTAATGACTGTTCAGTTACCGTTTTTTAATCTACAGAACGCCTATGATACAATCCAACTGACTTGTGGCTAGCACTATAAAACTTTGTTATCAGCAGTAATTATGTCCAGACAATAAAGAACTTACGAACCTTGCTACAACATGGTTAAAGTAGGTAAGAAAGTTTCCAAGTATTCTCTGTAAAAAAGGGTCTAAGACTAGGGTGCACATTAGCACCGACTTTATTTGTAGTATACTTAGAAGAAGTTTTGTAAAACTGGAAGAGGAAGTGTCGTGGAATGGGAATCCCTGTAAGACAAGAGATCTTCGTCGTGAGCGGCAGACGGAGGAGACTGCAGTTACACGTTCAGAAAACTGCACAAAATGTGGCCTGACAATAACCACAGATGTGTGGGATATGTGGTAGCGGCTGAAGATCATCAAGATGACTTGCGTGCAGGATTTTACAAAAGCAAAGTGAAGCAAAGTGTCTGTACATTTAAGTTCTGGGAAAACGCACACAAGATATCACAAACAAAACTGAGGAAGAAAAACATAATTGACCGCTCTTCTCTGATGGATTCCCCACCGCACAGCAGAACTCTAGAAAAGGACGTACAAGCGTAGTGTAGTCAGTCTCTTTAGTAGATCTGTTGCAATTCTCATTGTTCTGCCAGTAAATCGAAGTCATTGGTTTGATTTCCCCACATTGTCCTTGTGATTGTTACAATTTAAGTTATTCGTATTTGTAGTCCCTAGGTATTTAGTTGAATTATGCGTAAATAACTTTTAGAGGATTCCTTGTAGTACTCAAGTCGACGACAACCTGTGGCTATGAAGGATCTATGAAAGGACACCAGTTGAGAAAAAAACATGTGGATGGCCACCTGGAAGATTGAAGCACGATGTTAAAGATGCGATGAATTCAATGACTGTTGAGGAAACTGTGGAAGTTTAGAAGCGAGAGACGTAAATCATCGCAAAAAAAGCTTTTAATGAAAAATTTGGAAAATTGAGGTAAAGGGTTATGGGACCAAACTAGGTCCCTAAGGTCATCGGTCCCTGAGTCGACACACTACTTAATCTAAATTAAACTAACTTACGCTATGGACCACACACACACACACACACACACACACACACCCATGTCCGAGGGAGGACTCGAACTTCCAACCTCTGACTGGGGGGCCGGGGGGGGGGGGGCGCACCGCAGCATTTTTGTATCACATAACGTGACAAAGTGATTTACTTTCGTCGTTTCTATTGTTTCCCTATGCGACGTGTTCATTTTATATTACAGAATGTCTTAAACTAGTTGCAATGGAGATTAATAAGCTTATCAGCATCCTGCTTTGAGAACCCATTATTGCACGTTGATTGTGAGCATGTGAATGTGTTCAGAACTGAAATATGTAGTTATTATGGTCATGAAAACGCATTGGTCGTCATAAATGTGACTATGTCTTTTTCAAAATACTTCCCATCTTACTAAAGGAGAGAACATATGATAGGCAGTAGTTTTTTCTTCCTTTAATGAAATTACGTTACAGAGCTGCTGAAACTGAGATGGTGCAGTTTTCAAACAATACATTAGAAAAGAGCTTAGATTAAGAACTCATACAGTGCGACGGTGTCTTCCAGTATATTCAGGCGTCAACACCAACGAATGTGCTGCCAGCATAGACTGGAAAGAAAGAGTGAGATCTTAGCTAGGTACGTAGTGAGCTGACTGGTTACAGACACATATACTCGTACAGCTCCAAGCAATTCTAGGCTGACGAACGGAACATAAACTGTTTCGTCGTTACCAAGATCTCCGAAAAAAAACAGACCGTTCTGCTAATCTCGAATGCATGCTCACGTATGGGGTCACTCACAGTTCCTCACTCATGCGCACTGTGGCTGTTTTTGCATAGCAGCGTTCAGTACTTGACGACTAGTAATCATCCTATATAATCTGATACCATCAGTGCATAAAATACCCTGTACATTAAGTACTAAACACATCTTAACCCTCGCAATACAAAGGGGGAGGGGGTACTTTACGTCCACCTTTTCAAAATTTTGAGATCTACTCAGGTAATTTGTTTTTTTAAAGTTTGTAAAAAGTAATTATTGTCTTTAATGAAGTCTTCTTGCAGATTCTATGATTATTTTACGCCTTTCGTTTAATCTTAATCTGAAAATTTAAGTTTAAACAAGGTTGTCATGAAATCTCCCCCCCCACCCCCCTTGGTAGTAGATGCGACTTCCCACAACGGTCGTCTTACTCCACAATTAATAGCATTACGGGATCTTAGAACACATAGACATTATATTTCTCTGAGTTGACAGCAACAATGGTCTCAAGGTCTCAACAATGATTCATTTCCCTTTAGTTCTTTGTTGTTTGTTGTTCAATGGCACTTAATCCAATGTTAGATATAACTCACTGATAGAGAAACATCACAGATTTTGGAAGAGTCCACAGATTCTCAAATTGAATTTGGTGAAATTGACGATGAAGTGAGTGAACCTGAAGAGGACTGTTTTGTGCGCTAGGATGTAGACAGTGATAGGGTACCTACAGACGCTGGACCCATGAAACTGAGGACGACACAGCTTGCGAGATTAGTGACAAGTATGTTACAAGTACTGGAAAAATTTAAGTTTTAGCTAGGTTGTCATGAAGTCTCCTCACCCCCCTTGGTAGTAGATGCGACTTCCCACAACGGTCGTCTTACTCCACAATTAATAGCATTACGGGATCTTAGAACACATGGACATTATATTTCTCTGAGTGGACAGCAACAATGGTCTCAAGGTCTGAACAATGATTCTATTCCCTTTGGTACTTTGTTGTTGGTTGTTCAATGGCACTTAATCCAATGTTAGATATAACTCACTGATAGAGAAACATCTCAGATTTTTGAAGAGTCTACAGATTCTCAAATTGAACTTGGTGAAATTGACGATGAAGTGAGTGAACCTGAAGAGGACTGTTTTGTGCGCTGGGATGTGGACAGTGATAGGGTACCTACAGACGCTGGACCCAGCTTGCGAGATTAGTGACAAGTATGTTACAAGTACTGGAAATATTTATAGCTTCAAACCTCCTCGCATTAGAAAACGAGTAGAACAAAACATATTGACAGAAAGAGAAGGCGTAAGAGACAAAGCTAAAGTAAGAACAATAAGAGAATCATTTGAAAAGTTTTTGTCTCCAGAAATAACCAACACCATAATAAAACATACCAATTAATAGGCAGTGAGGCAGAAATACCCAAGACAGACAGACTTGAATTCATGGAATATGTAGGGCTGTTTATTATTATGGGGGAGGGAGACAATCGTAAGTTATCTGTTACAGTTTTATGGTCCTATACTTCAGGAAGGTTTGTTTATACTGCTTCCATGAGGCGAACCAGATTCCAGCAGCGTACCCAAATAGTAGGATTTGATGACAGATAGTCACGAAGCGATCTTAGGGAACGTGATAAGTTTGCTGCAATCCGATAAGCTTTTCATGAAATGAATGAGTTGCTACCAAACTATCATTCTGTTGGTATGCACACTGTTACTGATGAAATGCTGTCACTGTTCCGTGGCAGGTGTCCCTTCAAGGTCTTCATGAGGGAAGAACCTGGTGAATACGGAATATTTATACGCATGCTCACAGACTCTAGAACCAGATATGTTATAAGCATGGTGCCTTAGTCTGGGAAAAGAAAAGATGGTACACAACAATCAAATTCCGCTGCAGCTGTGGTCAAACGCCTGGTGTTTCCTGTACATGGCGAAAGGGCATATTACAAGCTAATACGAAACATATACCTCAAGAATTGAAAGATATCTTAAGAGCAGAATTACATTATAGTAAATTTGCTTTCAGTGGCACTAGTGCTAGAAATATTCCAATCACAATTGTTTCTTATATCCCCATCAAAAACCCAACAGAGGTCTGCAATTTCTATCATCCCAACATAACGACGCTGCAGTTGGTTTACCTACTGACACAAAGAAGAAAACAGTTATAAATTTTTATTATAATGAGACTAAATGTGGCGTTGACACCTGCTACAAGCAGGTGGCCGTTGTCCGTTTTCTATACTCTTGTGGACACAGCAGCGGTAAATAGTTATACAAAATTTTTGTTGAACTTCCCGGACTGGAATAAGAAAAAGCCTAATAAGCGACTACTTTATCTTCAAGAACTGGCACTACACTTCACGAAACCATACGTTAAGGAACGGGCTACAAATATTGCAGGACTACCTGTAGCTTCAAGTACGGAGGGTATTCTCGGACGGAAAATCAAGCAGAACTTCGGTGCAAAGGAAGCTCTTTGAGGTAAAGGCAGATGTCATTCCTGTGTTAGTGAAAGCCGTTCAAAAGCAGAAAAGTACAACAAAGTGAACAAAACAACAATAATCTGCAACAATTTTAAGAGATAAACATGTGGTAAACACAGTAAAAAATTGTTGTATGTTCCAAGTGTGAAGTATATTCCGAAGAAAGTGGTGAATAATCCTTCTCACAAAGCTATGTTATGTACTTAAGCTATTTGTATATTACCTCAAGTGTTTGTAATATTTTTTAATTATAGTAAAGTGTACTTCAGCAGTACTATAACGACTTTTGTTACTAATTTTTCTCAAGATAATTATACTTAGTAAACTTAAATGAGGAGAACATGGACTCTATGTTCTACGCTCGTAGGTGGCACACCACGCCTTGTACACGTCGACCGCGGCGCTCGGAGGTCACAGCACCAAGTTACGACACCTGAAGATGGGCGTATAAGAGCTCGAAGCAGGTCGTGTGATAATAAAAAGAACTTTACAACCGTAGCGGTATTTTCAACCTCTGCTAAAAGATACATAATGCATTTCTGAGAACAGTTTTAAAAGAAATATTCAGGTTCTGGATCCTGATTATGCATCAGTAGAACTTTCAAAAGTATGTTATTAAATTAATTAAAGAACAATACATGAATTTTATTTATTTTTATGGCTTGGTATTGCGAGGGTTAAAACCTCAGATACAGCCTCTTATAGTGTAACAACAGCTACACAACCAATTTGACGAGACGGAAGTTCTTGTAATCCTAAGTTTTCGTGATATTTACGTGACGTGCCATATTCCTTTGCTTGTGGCGAGTGCTCCTTGTTGTTCACATCAGAATAACTATAAAAAAAACATCATTCTCGCGTTGCAAAAGGATATATATTCTTTAGTATTGGTCTGGAATCCGGAGCTGCTGAGAAGTTTTTACGATATACTCAACAACATGCGTAAGACCGCAGCGCTGCTTGCTGTCCGTGCAGCCACAGAGCGTGAGTGTACGCAGTGCGTGTTTTCGCTGCGGGCGTCCGTGTTTGCGCGAGAGGAAGCTGCCCCTCTAATTGCAGGGGAGGCGGTAATTGCGTCGAGTAATCCGGACCGCGGGGATAGCGCGAGTGGCTGCTGAGGGGGTGGCGCTGGGAGAGAGGATTTGGGGGGGGGGGGGGGTTGGACGACCGGGCTCTGTGCTGCGCCGTTAACTCGTGGAAGTCTACAGAATTGCCAGACTCCACGTGGCTCTCGCTACCACACAGTGTTGTCTGTTACTTCTCAATGTTTTGTCTCAAGTCAACTTCTAACCACTTTGGCGATATCCTTCATCTCCTACAATGCTGCGCTAATCTTACCATCTGTACCCTCCCGCCAAAGTTGTGGTCTTTAGTCCGAAGACGAGACCGATGCAGCTACCCACACTAGTCTATCCTGTGCAAGCATATCCGTCTCCGCATAACCACTGCAATCTAAATCAATTTGGACCTTCTTGCTGCAGTGACGCCTTTGTGTCCCTCTACGATTACTCCCCTCCCCACCCCACCCCCCTCCTCCTCCAGTTCCCTGCATTACCAATCTGACGAATCCTTGATGACTCAGGGTGCATCATAACTACTTGTCCCTTCTCTCAGCCAACCTTTGTCGAGTATCTTCTCCTCAATTCTCAAGTCAACCCACGTAATTTTCGGTATTCTTCGCTAGCACCAGGTTACTAAGACTTATCTTCTCTTCTTGTGAGAACTATTTATCACCCACTTTATACTTATATATAAGGATGCACCCCATGAAAAACTCCAGCAAAAGTTTCCTAGCATATAAATTTATATTTGACGTTTCTCTCTTTCAGAAATACTTCTCTACCTATTACAGTCCGCATTTTATATTCGCTCTTCGGCAATCGTCACATTCCCTCTGCAAATTCTACGAGCCATACCTCCCTCTGTTACGAAATTGACTATTCCTTGATGGTCTACGGTGTGTCCTATAAAACAGTCACGTAGTGTCAAAAGTTTCGTTTCTTCTCAATTCGAATAAGTACCTTCTCATTAGTTTACCCATCCACCAACTGTATTTTCAGTATTCTGCGGTAGCACCACATTTCAAAAGCTATTCTTTCTAGCAGACTGCAAGAGTTGCCGTCATCGATTATACAGCTTCTTATGACACCGGCAACCATAAGAAACTAACAAAAACGCTGTACACCACGATTAAGGACTACTGACTGACGCAGTTTATTCAGTGTCTGCTGCAGAATAGGCGATGTTTTGTCACTCTAAGTGTCGAAATAGTCTATAGTCTGTGGAAAATGCAAAAGAATGGCCTTCCACAGGGAAGTACGCTAACTCCAATATTATAAAACTTGCATACCAATGATCAGCCACTCAGCACAGGACCCAGGTCCCTCATTTAGGCAGATGACACAGCTGTTGCTTCTCAGGACGCAGTATTTGAAAAAGTAGAAGCAAGCTAATATCTTCTTCTCTCGAAGAACTTGCCATCTGTTTGATGACACACACTTGAAACCCAACCCGGATAAAACCTAAGTAGTAAGGAGGAAAGGAGAAAGCAAAACGTCAGCTGGAAAGGGCGCAATCGAAATCACTGCGCCCACCCAGTGCCTTAATCTATAACAACAACGTACAGACACCAGACACATGCTACATAATAGGAAAATTTCCTCCGCAAGCTGACAAACACCACATCGGGAGTGCAGCCCATTGCCCTCCGCACATTCGCCCTTGCTCTTTTTTTCTCTGGTGAGAGGTACGCCCCACCAGTCTGGAGGAACTCTGCACATACTGACCAAGCTGATGTGACTCTTCATGAGACAGGCCGCAAAGTCACAGGATTCCTAAGACCAGCCCGGTCAACAAGATATTTCCGTCCATGGGAGCAGCACCCTAGATGTAAGAAGAAGTAAGAAACAGATCCAAGGTATTCATTACTCGGAACTCACCCCTATCCATCAAGACTGAAATCCAGAAGAAGCTTCCTACTTACAACTGCACCAATTCCAAGTTCAGCTGTGGAGAACTTCGTCTCCTGGACGGTTATCGAGAGCAAAAGAGGAGCTACTATCTGGCTGCCGTCTCCAATACGGGAACTGGAAAACCCTCAGCAAGTTGAGAACATGGCTAACAAAAGTGCAAGACTAATTTCAAGAACTGAGGTACCAGTGATGATGACGAATGTTGTGAATGTGGGGCAAGGCACTGAACACCTGCTGCTGTGCGGCACCCTGAGCGAATCCTGTTACATGGAAAACTTGTTTCCCGCGAACGACTATGCCAATTTCATTGCTCACGTTGTACTCATAAGGTGTGAAATTCTCTGTAGTTAATATCAGACTCCAGTTTTTATTCTATTCTATTTTCTCTGGAATCGAATAAATACGAGTATTTATTTCCTTCTCCAAACTATTTATTGTCCCCGTTTCTGTTCCGTACAGTGCTGTATTCCAGACAACTACCTTCAGAAAAGCCTTCTGAAATCTTAAATTTCAGTTCGACGTTAACGACTTTTTTTTTTCAGAGCTACTTTTCTTGTTATTGCCAATCTGCATTTATTAATTTCTACTTAATCGATCGCGAGGGTTCCAGATACTCGTCCGTCTTTCGATACAGCGTGTTCATGCTTATACTTCATAGAAGGGAATCATGGACAATGGGGTAAGAGAATCTATAGTCTGGGAGACGAGTCTTTGGTATTGACAGCTCGGTAGCGTCTTTCCGTTGCCTAGCGACCGCAAGCAGGCAGCCAATGACGGTCTTACTTTGAGCGGGTAGCAAGGGCCACGTTGCCGCTCTGAAACCCGGTCGCGCGAGCTTATGAAACTTACCAGTGTCTCGCGTGCAGGCGGTGCGGTCGTTCGTCGTTTGTCTGAAGTTGAATTCGCAGTTTATTTCGTTTTTGTTGTTTTTAGTGTTTCTTTATTTATGTTTAGTTGTAAACAATGTCTAGTGCGGCGGGTAGTACCAGCCCAACACAAGAAGTGAAACGGAGGAAGAAAAGTGTGCTACACACCCAGGCCCGTGAATTCGTGTGCTCTGTGAGGGATTACTTTGAGAAAGAAAAGGACAAAGGTGGGCCCTTAATTCCTGTTGTTCAGGTTGTGAAGAGAACTGCAGCAGCATTGAAAATAAGTAAGAACACTGTTGTAAAGATAAGGAAAGAACAGTATAGTGTAGATTGTGACGAGAGTGGCACAACAAAGCTGCACACAGCAGGAAAGAAGCGACCGAGAAATAAGCAGGTGACATCTTTGGACGATTTTCAGAAAGACGCTATTCGTCGTCATACGAGGTGTGGCTAGAAAAAAACCGGACTAGTACTGGTGAAACAATAAAACGAATGCAATAAGGCTGAAAGTCGCGTGGCCTGTCACGTGACTCTCGCTCCGCTTACTGCTCGAGTTTCATCTGCCTCCTGCATTCAGTCTGCCCGTGGCGTCTGTTTTAAGTAGTTGACGTTTTGTCTGTGCGTCCGAAAATGTTGAGTGTACAGAAAGAACAGCGTGTTAACATCAAATTTTGTTTCAAACTAGGAAAATCTGCAAGTGAAACGTTTGTAATGTTACAACAAGTGTACGGCGATGATTGTTTATCGCGAACACAAGTGTTTGAGTGGTTTAAATGATTTAAAGATGGTCGCGAAGACACCAGTGATGACACTCGCACTGGCAGACCATTGTCAGCAAAAACTGATGCAAACATTGAAAAAATCGGTAAACTTGTTCGACAAGATCGCCGTTTAACAATCAGAGCAGTGTCTGAGTTAACAGGAGTTGACAAGGAAAGTGTCGAACAAGTTTACCGATTTTTTCAATGTTTGCATCAGTTTTTGCTGACAATGGTCTGCCAGTGCGAGTGTCATCACTGGTGCCTTCGCGACCATCTTTAAATCGTTTAAACCACTCAAACACTTGTGTTCGCGATAAACAATCATCGCCGTACACTTGTTGTAACATTACAAACGTTTCACTTGCAGATTTTCCTAGTTTGAAACAAAATTTGATGTTAACACGCTGTTCTTTCTGTACACTCAACATTTTCGGACGCACAGACAAAACGTCAACTACTTAAAACAGACGCCACGGGCAGACTGAATGCAGGAGGCAGATGAAACTCGAGCAGTAAGCGGAGCGAGAGTCACGTGACAGGCCACGCGACTTTCAGCCTTATTGCATTCGTTTTATTGTTTCACCAGTACTAGTCCGGTTTTTTTCTAGCCACACCTCGTATGTACAGCTATAGAAGGGAACATCCCGCTCTGTCTAAATTACAGGTGTCGCTTCAGAAAGACGATCTTTTTAAAGGGAGCAAATTTTCATTGCGTACAGTGTTGAAAGACTTAGGCTTCAGCTATTCACTGTTTAACGGACGCAAAATATTAATGGAAAGGACAGATGTAGTTGCATGGCGGTGCAGATTTCTGCGCAGGATCATGGGTGTGGAATTCGAAAGTATAGTGTGGTTAGATGAAACTTGGGTCAATGCCAGCCATTCTTTACGTAGAGGCTGGAATGATGGAACGCCCGAGGGGACAATGGCAGTGCCTGTTGGCAAAGGAGGGCGTATTATTGTCTTACATGCAGGAACATCGAAAGGTTTTGTGCCAAACTGCTTGAAAATGTTTCGGTCAAAAAAGACGGGAGATTACCATGAAGAAATGAACAGTATAGTATTTCAAGAATGGTTCGAGACATCGCTTATGACGAATCTGACAAGTCCATCAGTGATTGTTATGGACAATGCGCCTTATCATTCCGTTGTTCACGATAAGGCACCAACCTTGGCAACAAAAAAAGACGATATCATTCAGTGGCTGAAACGGTGAAAAGTAGATTTCAGAGAAGATTTAAGGAAGGCGGAACTGCTCGAAATTGTGGCACAAAAGAAACCCCAATTTCCAACATATGTAATTGACGAGATTGCTAAAAGGCACGGGCATGAAATCGTTCGGCTTCCTCCATACCACTGTCAGTTCAATGCAATTGAAGGAGTGTGGGCGCAGATAAAAAATTACATTGCTGCAAACAATAAAAAATTCACGATCTCTGAAGTGGAAACTCTCCTTCCAGCAGCTATCAATAAAGTGACAAGCGAGACGTGGGCTAAAATTGTAAACAGCACTGCAAGTGCCATCAGAGAGGCGGCCAAAACCGAAGGGGTTGTGGAAGAATGCATCGAAAATTTAATTATACATCTGGGAGAGAGCAGTGATAGTTCGAGTAGTGCTGAGGAAGACAATGTCAAATCAGATTCTGACAGTGATGTGAGTGGTGTTTTTCCATTACAGTAACTACAACGTATTCAGGAATGTAAGGAGGCAGTTTGCTATCGATCTACAACCAGATCATCATATTGTGAGTACTTTCTTCAGATTATAACTCTTAATACACTGACCAATTATTCTGTAGCTTGTAGTAGGACAAATTAATAATGCTAATACTTAACAATGGAAACCAAAACTGCTAATGTTCAACAACTTGCGAAAAGAGTTTTCATTTAAGTTGTGAAGTTTAACAAATAACTTTATTATGTTTCAGCATCTTAGATACTTGTACTGAATAGCTCTTATCAGTTTTCGAGTTAATATATTTCAAGCATCAACTTTAAATAAATTCACGCTTACCAATACGACTTGTATTTTGTCTCGCTTTTATTTCTGCTGCTAGAGAATGCGTGTAGCAGACAGGGCGCCGCGTGCTGTGAGCCACGTTCGGTAACAGCGCCGTCTGCCCGCCGGAACTGTCAGTACCAATCACTCGTCTCACGGACTATAACCGTTTGCGATGTGGTACTGTAGAAGGATGCTGGTAAGAACGTGAGCTGGTACGACAGTAAATGTAGAGGTCCACTGCAGAATGGGAGAGAAAATGAATTTGTCGAAAACGCTGTCGAGAAAGAGGGACAGGAAAGGAAGCTGGGTATTAAGACACAAATGGACACTTTCCAACGAGGTGGCGCAGTTATTAGCACACTTGACTAGCTTTTAGGAGGACAACGGTTAAAATCCGAGTTTGTTCATCTATGTTTAGGTTTTCCTTGACTTCCCTAAAACGCTACAGGCAAATGTCAGGATAGGTCCCTTCAAAGGGCACGGTCGATGTCCTTCCCCATCCTTGAAACTTCCGTCAATTTGCTCCATCTCTAGTGAACTCAGACTCGATAGAACGTTAAGTCCTAGTTTTCCATCCTTCTTTCCTTCCTTCCACAATACAAGAGCGAGCTGTAGATGGCAAAAATTCTAGCGGAAGACAGGGATTGTAATTTAAGAAACTAATTAGTGAGGTGACTGTGTAATTTGTACTCTGGAATGAAGAGGTCGGTATAGGAAGCCTGATTGAAAAAAAAAATTCTTGCATTCATATTATGGTCGACTATTTGTTCAGTCTTAAGAGAAGAATGGAATAAACAATAAAAAACTTTAATCATTTACTTAAACTAATTTAGGGAAATTAGCATGGCCTGGCGATTATCTGAATCTAGCTGATAGCTATTTGCAGTATTCACCGAAACGTTCATATACGTTAGTATATGAGGGGCAGTCATATGAAAATAGAAGACGGGCGACAATGGGACAATGGAATGTATCCATTCAGAAGTAATCACCACACGCATTAAGACATTTATCACGCTGGGAGACGAGATAATCAGTCGACATAAAAGTTTTCTGCTTATGGTACCGCGTCATAATGTAAAAAAAAAAACAACAACAAAAACAACCTACTGCTGCTGGAGAAAAACCAACGTTTCGGCCACGATTGCAGCGTACTTCTTCTTAGACCCAGAAGAAGGCTGCTGCAACCGTCGCCGAAACGTTGGTTTTTCTCCAGCAGCAGTAGTTTTTTTTTTTTTTTTACATTATGACGCGGTACCATACCTAGAAAACTTTTTTATCGACTGACTCTGGCCGCGGAAGCTTACGCAATTATACGAGATAATCAGTTTCTGTTTCTTAGAACGAAATCGGCCGCTGACGGATCCCCAACCGCACTCACTCTTGCACTTCCTCGTCCAACTGAAACCAACGTCCACGCACACGGTGGAAGTTCCGGGCTTTACAAATTATGACACATAGTTTCCCAAACAAACTGCTGAGGTGTAACCTTCGTCCGACAGTGATTCCACATTCGAGGAACTTGTTTCTATGTGATAGCCGGAGTCCGTGTAGCGAGCAGCCAAGGAATCCCTGTCACATCCGTTAGCTGTCTGAAGGATAGTCGAATGGTAGGCGTTTTTAGCCGTACGATGCGATGATAGCTGGACGAACACGCTAGGCCAGTCTGCCAACAACGAAGGTCATAATCCAACAACTTTGTGCACCTATGGTGTAGAACTATACCATTTCCCTACCACAGCAATGACAGTATCGAGACATAACAACAGTGGAGAGACCTGCCGAGCGGGCTGTGCTTTATGGTGGATGTTCGGCTTTATTTGACTGCCACTTATATTGTGCACTTTGACAGCCTATACTGAAAGCTTTAGCAGGTGCTTTGTTAATCTGTAGTACCACTGGAAAGTTTCTTCCTTAGACGGCTATCGTCACATATTCCATTTACTACGATATAATCAGTAATTATTTGTCGATTTGACGACATTTTTTCCATGATATCCCTGCCACCTATAGGCTCATTTCCCTACTTTGTGAATAAAACTGTACAGAGTGTTTACTGCGTCCATTTATTTATAAAGTCGTGTCGCCTACTAACATGATACATCAAAATTTAGAACCTGTACACAACGTTCATTACTAGTAACAATATAGTCTGTGCTAAGTGGGGTTTTCGTCTGACCCTTCAATATAGGTTGTATTGTTACTGAAAGGGAACATTGTTTCACAAGCTCTATTTTTTCATCTAATAACGGCACTTGCTGTAACGACGATACAAATCAAGACCTATATAAAGTGATCTTGAGGGATTTATTCACAAAATGTCCACAGTGATCGCGGACTAATTCATTTATTAATAAACCGCTTTGTTACACTTAAGACTTCTTTACGGAAGAATCACATTGACGTCTGCCGAAGTTTTTTGTATCAAAGTTTTCACTGCTCTTTCCGTAAGACTATTACAGTAGGCCTATCTCTTGTTTCAGTAACATCAACGTCCGGCTCTTGTATAATGGTCAAGACACATCAAACAGTCAGACTTCCGATGTATTTTGATAATCCTTCTGTAAAATCTTGTGAATGCATTATATTTTACATTTTGGTGCGTTTTCTCACCACCATTCCTTTCTGTTTCTTTACACGAGTTTCTAACACATTTTGCTTTAGCGGAATTATGCACCTAGTTGAATTTATTGTTAACCAACCTGTAAATATGTCATCTAATCTCACCTTTCAAACTCCCGAAATTGCTTCTCAACCACTAGCTACAATATTTATCGAATATTCCGAATGGATTTGTTTCATAACAAATTACCTGAATTCAAATGAACCTAATGTTAGCAAAACTTAGCACAAATATTCAACTACCTATACAGTAATCACTGCATCCCTATGTTACTCTTGTTGGGATAAAACTAATGTGTGAAAATTTTGAAGTGACATCCATGAAAAATTTCGCGAATATGAGCATAATGACTCCTTTCAGATCATCTCGCACATATGTTCTTTCTTTTCCACTCGATTTTCTTTAAGAATTGGTATGAGCATTCAATGTGTTTATTATGCTTGATATTCTAGTTTATCATAGTGGACTTATTCAATGGAGACTTTTGGTCCTGAATTACGGGTGTCATGTAAAGCACATTGGTGGTTTGTCTAGCTAAAAGCCACAGAAAGGTGAACATCAGTATCAGTCGAAATCCAAAAGTACAACAACGAATATTTATTTATTTTTGAAATAGCTACATCTACATCTACATGGATACTCTGCAAATCACATTTAAGTGCCTGGCAGAGGGTTCATCGAACCGCCTTCACAATTCTCTATTTTTCCAATCTCGTATAGCGCGCGGAAAGAATGAACACCTGTATCTTACCGTAAGAGCTCTGATTTCCCTAATTTTATCGTGGTGATAGTTCCTCCCTATGTAGGTCTGTGTCAACAAAATATTTTCGCATTCGGAGGAGAAAGTTGGTGATTGGAATTTCGTGAGAAGTTTCCGTCGCAAAGAAAAACGCCTTTTTTTTAATAATGTCCAGCCAAAATCCTGTATCATTTCAGTGACGCTCTCTCCCATATTTCGCAATAATACAAAACGTGCTGCCTTTCTTTGAACTTTTTCGATGTACTCCGTCAGTCCTGTCTGATAAGGCTCCCACACCGTGCAGCAGTATTCAAAAAGAGAACGGACAAGCGTAGTGTAGGCAGTCTCCTTAGTAGGTCTGTTACATTTTCTACGTGTCCTGCCAATAAAACGCAGTTTTTGGTTAGCCTTCCTCACAATATTTTCTATGTGTTCCTTCCAATTTAAGTTGTTCGTAATTGTAACACCCAGGTATTTAGCTGAATTTACGGCTTTTAGATTAGACTGATTTATCGTGTACCCGAAATTTAACGACTTCGTTTTAGCACTCATGTGCATGACCTCACACTTTTCGTTACTTAGGGTCAACTGCCACTTTTCGCACCATTCAGATATCTTTCCTATATCGTTTTGCAGTTTGTTTTGATCTTCTGATGACATTATTAGTCGATAAACGACAGCGACATCTGCAGTCAACCGAAGATGGCTGCTCAGATAGTCTCCCAAATCGTTTATATAGATAAGGAACAGCAAAGTGTCTATAACACTACCTTGGGGAACGCCAGAAATCACTACTGCTCTTTCCTCGAAGACTTTCCGACAGTTACTACGAACTGTGACCTCTGTGACAGGAAGTCAAAAATCCAGTCACATAACTAAGGGGATATTCCATAAGCACGCAATTTCACTACGAGCCGCGTGTGGCACAGTGTCAGAAGCCTTCTGGAAATCCAGAAATGCGGAATCGATCTGAAATCCGTTGTCAATAGCACTCAACACTTCATGTGAATAAAGAGCTAGTTGTGTTTCACAGGAACGATGTTTTCTAAACCCATGTTGACTGTATGTCAATAGACTGTTTTCTTCGAGGTAATTCATAATGTTCGAACACAGTATATGTTCCAAAATCCTACTGCATATCGACGTTAACGATATGGGCCTGTAATTTAGTTTATTACTCCTGCTACCTTTCTTGAATATTGATGTGACCTGTGCAACTTTCCAGTCTTTGGGTACGGATCTTTCGTCGAGCGAAAGGTTGTATATGATTGTTAAGTATGGAACTAATGCATCAGCATACTCCGAAAGGAACCTAATTGGTGTACAGTCTGGATTAGAAGACTTGCTTTTGATTTAAGTTGCTTCTCTACTCCAAGGATATTTACTTCTACGTTACTCATGTTGGCAGCAGTTCTCGATTCAAATTCTGGAATATTTACTTCGACTTCTTTTGTGAAGGCATTTCGGAAAGCTGTTTTGTAACTCTGCTTTGGCAACACTGTCTTCGATAGTATCTCCATTGCTATCGCGCAGAGAAGGCATTGTTGTTTCTTGCCGCTAACGTACTTCACATAGGACCAGAATCTCTTTGGATTTTCTGCCAGGTTTCGAAACAACGTTTCATTGTGAAAACTGTTATAGGCATCTCACATTGAAGTCTGCGCTAAATTTCAGGCTTCTATAAAAGATCACTAATCTTGGGAATTTTGCGTCTGTTTAAATTTGGCATGTTTGGTTCGTTATTTCTGCAACAGTGTTCTAACCCGTTTTGTGTACGAAGGAAGATCAGCTTCATCGTTTGTTCGTTTATTTGGTATAAATCTCTCAATTGCTGCCGATACTATTTATCTGAATTTAAGTCACATCTGGTGTACCATTACATTATTGATTTGGAATGATTGTAGATTGTCTCTCAGGAAGGCGTCAAGTGAATTTTTATCTGCTTTTTTGAATAGTATATGTTTTGCTTATCTTTCGAGGATTTGGGGATTACAATATTCAATCTCGCTACGACAACCCTGTGTTCACTAATCCCTGAATCGGTTTTGGCGCTCGTTATTAACTCAGGATTATTTGTTGCTAAGAGGTCAATTGTGTTTTCACAACCGTTTACTATTCGCGTGGGTTCATGAACAAACTGCTCGAAATAATTTTCCGAGAATGCGTTTAGCACCATTTCGGATGACCTACTAAGGTCTGCGTCATTATACGAGTACTTCCATTGCCTTCTATCCTGTTTTGAACGACAACAGTATGTTTTGAGGCCACCACGTTGCGTATTATTTTGAGTGATTATAGTAACGGCAGACACTGGGAGACTGCAATCAGGATTCAAGAAATTATTCTGACAACCACTTATTATTCAGCAGCAGTAAACGAAAACGTTTTAACTTAAGCTGTCATTGTTACCCCTGCCAGAAGTTTTCATTCCGTACTGATATAAAAGTTTTTTTTAGTTCGCAAGGGAGGACATGTGTCACGGGGAAAAACAGTCTCTCAAAGACGAAAAGCAAGAATCGACCACGTCCGTTATGACACATTCTGCCGTGGCTGGGGAGGTGTTTCACGGCGTAACACGGCGCCCGAACAGCTGCTGTCACTAGTTCTCTGCCGCCCCGCAGTCGTAAGCAGCTTTCCACTCGGAAAAATATCTTTCTCACGTGCCTGTAGCCCCAGCTGTAGCTTTCTCCCTCTCTTGGTTCCTGTGACACATCCTCCTACGATCCGCTTGCACACGCGTGAAGAGAAACCAGCGTTTTGTTGACGGAAAAAAACGTAAGGACAATCAACACTGAGATTACTGTTTCTTTTTTTCGGGTAAGCTCCTATTCCTCGCTGCCAGTGAAAGTTCCCTTCGAAAATATTGGATTCTCGTACAGGCAGAACTGTATCCAAATGCTAATCCTGCCACAGAGATATAGGATTTCCGTGGTTACCGTTGTGTCGGCGAGGCGACATTCGTCTCGCATCTATGCTCTGCCTTAACTTCTCGCCCGTGTTTACTGACAGCTTTGCCAGACCTGTAAACCGCGTTCTTTCTTTCTTTTCTCGTTTCTTCGCATAGATTGTTAAATCCACCTACGCCCTACGCGTTTGAACTCGAACTACAAAGCGCACTTTTTTTTTTTTTTCAATGGCATGAGTGTGCGTGTGCCGCAGTTGTTTCAACATCACTTCAGTTTCAACTTCGTGATTTAGAGGCCGTACTCAAAATCTATAATTACTGACTGACTTTTCGTCAAAATCTGCGACAGACATTTTCAGTGATAAATCGGCAACTGGATCGAAAGCCAAGTAGGTCTTGAATTTGCAGACACACAAGCGGAGAAACCTGACGTTGCCCAGATATTTATTTAGAGGTGTCAGTTCACGCCCGTACCAGGCAGCGTCTGGCCTTGTACTTAATGCTTATGACGCCATTTTTCCTGAGCCGGCCGAAGTGGCCGAGCAGTTCTAGGCGCTACAGTCTGGACCCGCGCGACCGCTACGGTCGCAGGCTCGAATGCTGCCTCGGGCATGGATGTGTGTGATGTCCTTAGGTCAGTTAGGTTTAAGTAGTTCTAAGTTCAAGGGGACTGATGACCTCAGCAGTTAAGTTCCATAGTGCTCAGAGCCATTTTTTTTCTCCTGAACTATGGGTCTCAATGACATAATTTTGCTAGTTCATTGAGTGGTGTATGCGCATAACGCCAGCACAATGTGTCAGGAATACAGTTAGTAGTAACGGAATAATAAATTATCACGTCGTGCATCATGCGGTGCTTTTATTGTATGAACGGCAGAGAAGTAGTAAGTGATAAACCTTTTCCCTTTCATCATTTTTTGGTGGTGACAGCGAGAGAAAGAGTGAAATCTTAACCTGTAAGCTGTTTTTCGGATTTCTTCCATTCTCGACGTTTCGGGTCCATACTGTCGTATTATTATTTATATGAGATTTCCAGGGTACTTACAGCACTTTCCATAGACGTTGTTAGTGAATTTTTAGGCATATTATACCCGTCACATTAGTGAAAACATAACAATTGTATTTGTCATTTCTTTTGCTGTATTTTTACCATTTCAAAAAATTTCACACAGTGATTTGTATTCTTGGCAGATAAAGCTGATGATGTGTATACAATGATTTGAGACCGGTAGTTGCGAATAAATCACCTAAATACATCTATGTGGCTACTGAAACACCTCATCATTCTTGACTGTCATAATCGTTATAATTTTTTGATAATTATTCACTTGTCTGTTCTTTTTTGTGTAAATTGCATGAATCATTTGAAATGAGTTGCAGTGTCTCCATTTGCTTTCGGAGCATTTTAATTCAGTTACGAATTTTTTCTTCGCATTTCTCAGTCTTTACTTGTCCAGGAATTGGCTATCGTTTCAATCGTTTCATCTTTAAATCTTATATCATCTTTCACTCTCATTTGAAAACCTGTAGTTACCTGATTCGTCAGTTTTAAAATCTTCTTTGTTTCTTTCGTGTATGTGACCACATTGTAACTGATATAAACGTCTCTTACTGATTTGAATAGGAACTCCTTGGTTCTTTTTTGCCACTGTTTTGCTAACTCTGACGCTAACATAAATGTTTTGCTTATATTTGGCTTGTCACATTGTAACGTTCACAGAAAGAAAGACATTCACACGTTTACATGGAGTGCACGAGGATTGAGATCTGTGGTTGATTACATACTAATTAATGATGAAATATAGAATCTTATGCAAGCTATACCTATTTATAGAGGAAGTGACAAACATAGTGACCACTTCCTCCTAGGCAGTAAGATAAGATACTATCAAAATGGAAGAAAACAAAGAAACTCCATAAGAAGACACAACAAGAGATGTTCAGAGTACATCTCCTGTCAGAATACAGTATTAGGAAACTTTATCAGTGCAGACTCTTAATAAAAGCTTGCTTCACTACCAGCCAATAAAGACATCATTTTTTAATAGAATAATATCAAAACCTGCATCACTGAAGCAGCCTTAGAAGCACTTGGTAAAAGAAAGAAAACAGATGGGAAAACACTCAGAGTTTTGAACATAGAAGTTAAAGAAGCCATTTACAAAAAAAAAAAGGAAAAAAAAACAGCTTATTTGAGGATTCATGGTACACGTACATGGTAGGCAGCAATGTGCATACAAAAACGAAGAAAAAGACACAGCCTCACTGAACATTATACTCAATGAACAATGCATAAATAATTGTACAGATTTGTGGTGCACACAGAACGCCGAAGATGACACTCGAGAAAGTATGTACAATGAAACAGTAGGTCCAGTTACTATGGACGAACTACAGCAGTCTTTGGAAGGTATGAAAAATAGAAAAGCTACAGGAATAGATGGAATAAATGCAGAGCTAATTAAATATGGAGGGTTACCACTAGATAAAAGAGTTTAACCATTCTTAAATGAATTTTGGTTGAACTGCAAGATCCCAGACCCTGGATATACAGGAGAAGTAATTTCTCTTTTCAAAAAACGGAAACACTGCAAAAACTATCGTGGCGTGAGTCTTATAAACAATGGTTGCAAACTATACTCAAAGTTAATCAATAACCGCATGAAAATTACTACAGAAGCTATTATTTCTGAAGAACAAAATAGATTTAGATTAGATTGTTCACGCACAGGAAATGTGTTTTTATTTTAAAACATCTTAGAAGAACACAGAGTATAATATAGAAAGCCAAATGGCCTTTATCGACCTGGAGAAGACCTTTGACCGTGTGAACCGTGATAGAGTATGGAAGATTATTTCGGAACGTGGATATCGCTATCACCTAATAGAGGCAGTGAAAAGTCTTTACAAAACTACACGCATTTAATAAACACAGGTAGGATTCGAAAAGGGGAAATAACTATTAACCAAGGCGTTAGACAAGGACGTGCGCTATCACCTAACCTTTTTAATATCTACACTGACTTCGTTATTTGCAAATGGAAATGAAAAGTAAACAGAGGAATTAACAAATGAAGAATCCCTAAATGTACTTCTGTTTGCTGATGACATCGTTATTATTCAAAAGAATGAAGATGACCCCAACGATAAGCATACCAGCTAACCGAAATTTGCAAGAAATACCACTTTAAAAAGTTCTAGTCTGTATTTTTATTTTTTAGTCATCAGTCTTCTGATTAGTTTGACGCATCCCGCCACGAATTCCTCCATCTCAGAGTAGCACTTGCGAACGACGTCCTCAATTATCTGCTGGATGTATTCCAATCTCTGCCTTTCTCTACAGATTTTACCCTCTACAGCTCCCTCTAGCAATATGGAATTCAGTCCCTAATGTCTTAGCAGATGTCCTATCATCCTGTCCCGTCTCCATGTCAGTGCTTTACACATATTCCTTTCCTCTCCGATTCTGTGCAGAGCCTCCTCATTCCTCACCTTATCAGTCCACCTAATTTTCAACATTTGCATGTAGTACCACATCTAAAATGCACCGATACTCCTCTGCTCCAAATTCCCACAGTTCATGTTTCACCACTGTAAAGGGTGTAAATTTTAAGTTGACAAACCAGAATAACTAGAAAAATAAGCTTGTCACGAAAAAATGTGTAGAATGCAAAGTTGATTATTTTCGACGAGGACATCTGCTGGAGCTAAAATTAGCCCACCACCCCAGCCCCCTGGGGGTGGGACAGGAGGCAACTTTAAAATTTCAAAGGGAAACCGCCATTTTTTATTGCAGAATCAGATTCTACATAAAAAACTACGTACATTTTGCCTTAAACATTTGGTTTGATTCTTGGTTGTTGGCGCTGTAATTCAAGAAAATCCACGTTATTATTTTTTCGCGGAAAATGGTTACAGGTAGATAGAAAATACTTATTTACTTCGTAAATTTTGATTCGCTAAAACTAAAACTCCCCTCTTTTCCCATAGGGTAGGGCTTGAGAAAGAGGAATCAGAGTTGTTCCCTAGGCATGGTGTCATACGTCCGACCTTTGTATCTGCACAGTGAGTGTACTAATGCAGGCAAACTTAGCTTATCACTTAGCGTGCAAATGGACAAAACATCTGAACTGTCTTCTCAAGCCGAAGGTTTCGAACAGACATTCTAAATAAATATGTCCCTGGCCCTGTAAGGCAGCTAATATCAGGTACAGATCGTAAGACGATCATTAGAAATGCTGCTTTCACGTACCTAGAATGCATGAATTAATAAAAGTAAATGTTTGGGATCTGTTCTAGAAAGATAACACAGCTATTCCCTTTTTTATTCTACATATAATTTATCATCTCTTCTTCTTAGGGGTCAAGTGATAAACAACAATCATGTTCAATTACTTTTGACACTCAATAACAAAACGTTTAAGTCTTGGACATATTGAAATGACGAATATTAAAATCGTAATCTCTACACATCAAAATTTTTTATCACAGGAAATCCACATCAGTTCATTTAAACCTATGTTGTGATGCACTGAGTTGGTGGAGAATAAATTTACTTTTTGAACCAATGAAAAGGATCTCTCATGTACTCAATGTGAGGGTAGGTTAGTATCCTAACTCTTGATATTCAGTGGTCAAAGTCTGCACAAGTTGGAGAGACCGAAATCTAGACTTAACATTTCCTGTGGCCTATTGCGAGATGGTACCTTACCAAGTGGCATCTGCAATGGCGTTGTCTCCGTGCTGGATCTCAAACGCTAATTCCTTACTCTGGCCTTGACTGAATTTACTCAGTCACCACTTTCCTGCATTCCGTAGAACGTTAATCTTTCCCTAGTCGAAATAATGGCTACTGCACACTCGCTGTATGTTGGAGCGACGGGCACAATTTCTTTGCCCGCAAAAATTCCTACAGGAATAATTAAGTACCGCTTTGCCATCTGTTGCCACGGTACATAAAGCTTATCATCCTCACTTCGCAGAAAGCAAAGCTCTCAATGTCCTCGCTTATTAAGACACACTTTTGCAGCCCGATGCGAGAGTATATATATATATATATATAGAGAGAGAGAGAGCCTTAAGTTCTCAAAATGCTTTTATATAATGGGGACCTCCCCACCATGTCACGTCTGCGTCGCCAAGTATGGCTTCAGCCAATCACAGTCTCGCTAGAGGTGAATAAACATTTTTATTTTTACTGCTGGGTCGCAGTCTAGCCCTGTTAATGATGTGCAGTCACTTACCTTCGGTCCTGGCCATATTTACGTTGAAAGAAATAATGTATTGTTCTGGCCTTACCCTTTCTGTGCTGAAGCTCGCCGTTCTCTTGCTAAATGGGAGTTTTACGATATCATTATCGACCTGCTCAGTTCGTCTCCTAAATGCATTTAACTTTAACTTGTTCGTTCATGCCAGTCCATGTACTGGCATGTTTTGTTAGTTTTCGTTACATGAGATTAACTGCAATTGCCTTTTGTTGATATAATATAATTCTTATTTTCTGAGGATCTCATACTGTTACGTCCTGTCGTTATGTATCAATCTCATGTAAGGTCCGTAAAATCCGGACGCCTTACAATGGTACATGCTATTTGGCTGGAATGGTACATACATCATTGCCCTCAAATCGCTTGCAAGTGTTAAGAGACAGTCCTTGGTGTAATTCTCCGTACTAGGAGACTTCGCAATTAAACTCCTTAAGAGTTAAGATGAGCCTGTGAACAAGTGTTCACATAATTATTACTCTCACAATCGTCTCAGCGCAGCACGAGTCACCTTGCTCAAACACTCTACGATTTGAAACTTCCTGGCAGATTAAAACTGTGTGCCCGACCGAGACTCGAACTCGGGACCTTTGCCTTTCGCGGGCAAGTGCTCAACCAACTGAGCTACCGAAGCACGACTCACGCCCGGTACTCACAGCTTTACTTCTGCCAGTACCTCGTCTCCTACCTTCCAAACTTTACAGAAGCTCTCCTGCGAACCTTGCAGAACTAGCACTCCTGAAAGAAAGGATATTGCGGAGACATAGCTTAGCCACAGCCTGGGGGATGTTTCCAGAATGAGATTTTCACTCTGCAGTGGAGTGTGCGCTGATATGAAACTTCCTGGCAGATTAAAACTGTGTGCCCGACCGAGACTCGAACTCGGGACCTATGCCTTTCGCGGGCAAGTGCTCAACCAACTGAGCTACCGAAGCACGACTCACGCCGAGTTCGAGTCTCGGTCGGGCACACAGTTTTAATCTGCCAGGAAGTTTTATATCAGCGCACACTCCGCTGCAGAGTGAAAATCTCATTCTGGACTCTACGATTTGCTGCAAGAGAAGAGCGAATTTTTCTGTCTGCGTTTTGCGTATATCAAAGCTGGTGGCAAAGCTTTTTCTTTCTGACCAATCCGAGCATTCATACTTGTTATAACTCCACCCATTAGAGTTTCTGTAGCCTATCAAAGGCCTTGTTTCTTTTGTAGGGCAGAGTTTAACTTCTGCTACGTAGTACTGAGACAAACAGCTCTTTTCCACATGGGGTTTAACGCAGATGGCCACAGTGAGTCACCAACGTTTTGACCTGGGTTTCTCTGGACGTTTATCTGCCATCTCCTGTCATGTTCCTGCAGAAACGCCTTCCAAAGGGTCATCGTTGAAACCTAGATTCACTGGGTGTCTTCGAGATACGAGAGCCATTTCTGCCGGCAGCCTGCACAGTGGTTATGGCATCGCATTGTGTCCGCTGGATCTCCTATTTTGGAGGTTTCTGCCAAACATGGGATGGGTGTTGCCATCGTAAAATTCTCCTTTCCTCAGAACTGCATCCTGTAGCTTGGGTTTCGGAAATTACTTTCATGCAATTCCTAGTGTTAGTTTTAGTGATTCATATTCACAAGATGTTGGCTTGTTTATTCGATTTGCATATCAATAAAATATGTACATTGACATGTAACTATGCTGTGTGGCATATCGATTTAACCAAAATTATTGCCGAAATTCAATAGAAGGTGTGTCATTTGAGTGACACCTTACACCTCAACTAAGTCTATTATCGAATTCCCCTCAAAGAGAAATCGAAAGCGATGATGCTGTTTGTTACAGATTGGAACCTGCAGTGATCCTTTCCTGTTTGCTCGATTCTGTTTCACGTGAATCGTGCTCAACTTCGTTTATGATTACCTGGATGACGTCGTTATTTACAACAAGACCTTTGCCGAAAATCTGCAGCACATCCACCAGGTATTGGAAAGGTTGGGGAGGAGGGATTGACTGTGAAACCCTTAGAAGTTACATTAGTGCAGTCTGAGATCTACTTTGCCGGGTCATTTAAATACGGCTTCTGGGGTTCGTGTGGACCTAGAATCAAATAGGAAATAGCACAATTTATGTGTATGATAATATTTTTTCATAACTTCATACCTGTAGTTAGTCAAGTTGGCTGCTTCATTGAATTTGTTGCGTAGGAAAGGGCAAAACTTCAGATAGACTGAAAGTCAGCAAGCTGATATTGACACTCTGAAGAGGGCTCACAGTAACACCACTGTATTGGTTGTCCCAAGTTTTGACTTACCCTTCACTTTAAAAACTGTTGCTTGAAATTCGGGAATAGGAGTTATGTTGCTGCAGGAACAGGATGGAGAACGTAGCCCTATTGCTTATACATACATGGTTTAATGGCTGAAGACGCCAACTGTTCGACCTAGAAGCATGAGGCCCTCATTTTGTTATTCAGCACTGAAAGATTCACGTTTTTCTTAGAGCACCGTCAGTACAGTTTACAGACTGACAATTAGGCTCTTTCATGGGTCTTAGCATACCCCCATAAGACGGGACATATTGCGAAGTGAGCGATGCGAATTTCTGCTTTAAAGTTCTCAGTAAAGCATATAAGGGGTCATGGAAACGTCGTCGCTGACGAGCTAAGCCTTTTGTCTGAGTCTGACGACGAGGAAATTTTATTTCGGCTAGTGACCGATGGGGAAGCCATTATTAGTGCAGTCTTAGTTGAGTGCATGAATTGTTTGATGGTCTTAGCCACCAGCATGATTCTGACCTGGGACTGTCACAAATAATGTCTTCAATGTGACGAGTAAGTGTTCGGTTACCAGCTTAAAAAGAAAATTTTGTGTTTACAATTCTAGGGCGATGGTCAGTGGAAAGTTATTTTCCTCAAGATCTCATTACCACCTTCTTTAAACACTACTATCAGACACTGTTAGATGGACACATAAGTATTTATAATACCACACACAAGATCAAGAAACATGTATCCAGGCCCTAGCTCTATAAATATATAAGGAGGATGGTTGGGCAGTGCCAAGAAGGTGAGTTGGAGAAATCAAGTTCGTGCTGTAAATCCGGATTACAGCATTCCACTCCTCCAGAACGTGCTTTAGGACGACTTTTCACTAATCATGTATGCCCCTCCCTGGATTCAGGCGGGTTAGTGTTATATTTTCGCTGCAGTGGTAGCCTTCTCGCGTTTTGTGTGGTTGATGTCGAGTGGGGGGCATCCTCGGTAGCCAGCACTAAACACCTTCGAAAAATTGTCTCGCTCTTTCGCCCTCCTGTCACTCTTGTCAGCGATAACACCCCAGACTTAATGTCTTGGGAATTGTATAAGTTTTATTTTTTCCATGGGATCCTTCTAGTAAATACCGCCCCCTATTACCCTCAATCGTCTTTCACAGAGACGGCTAATGGAAACTTGAAAACTGCAATAAAACCATTTAGCCCAGCGGACAGTATTCTACAGTTCTCAGCACACCATTCTAATTTGTCTTTGATCTTCTGTTCCAACGTCTTATACGTGCAGGAGAATGATTGACCTCAATGACGAAGCACTCCATGGAGTTTTTCCTGTTTAATATATTGATACGATCTGAATGGTCGTCATTCCCGGAAAATAAATTCGTTTGGTCCACGTTTTGTTTAAGGTATTCAATAGATATAGACTTCGTGCACTAACGTCAGCCTAATTATCTGTGTGGTCTGCGAACCTGAACTCACATTGTTGTCAGTATTACACTGTCTTGGCACAACGCCCTGTTTTCGTTCCCTATTCGACCTCTGCCCTTCTGCTTACCACGTTTGCGAAGCAGTTCTCTTGTTGTTTCATATTCAACAACACATTATTTGCACAGTCTTCTGTACCTAACCCTGTGCGTCATCATTTCTGGCTTTTTATTTTCAGTATTTGTGTTGTTGGTCAGGCCTTTTCCCTATCTCTCTACATGTCTTCATCAACGTCAAACGTTACTGTGGCGATTATCTTCACTTCGATGTTATTGAAGTCGTTTGCTATTTGGTTCTGCATTTCTTCTGGTATTTATATCGTGAAATCCATGTCCTGATGTGTACTGGTGACAGGGAGAAGTTCTCTCTCGTGGTAGAGGTTGACATGACTGGTTATAGGACTCTCGTTACGGCGTAAGTACAGGGTGTTTCAAAAATGACCGGTATATTTGAAACGGCAATAAAAACTAAACGAGCAGCGATAGAAATACACCGTTTGTTGCAATATGATTGGGACAACAGTACATTTTCAGACAGACAAACTTTCGAAATTACAGTAGTTACAATTTTCAACAACAGATGGCGCTGCGGTCTGGGAAACTCTATAGTACGATATTTTCCACATATCCACCATGCGTGGCAATAATATGGCGTAGTCTCTGAATGAAATTACCCGAAACCTTTGACAACGTGTCTGGCGGAATGGCTTCACATGCAGATGAGATGTACTGCTTCAGCTGTTCAATTGTTTCTGGATTCTGGCGGTACACCTGGTCTTTCAAGTGTCCCCACAGAAAGAAGTCACAGGGGTTCATGTCTGGCGGATAGGGAGGCCAATCCACGCCGCTTCCTGTATGTTTCGGATAGCCCAAAGCAATTACACGATCATCGAAATATTCATTCTGGAAATTAAAGACGTCGGCCGTGCGATGTGGCCGGGCACCATCTTGCATAAACCACGAGGTGTTCGCAGTGTCGTCTAAGGCAGTTTGTACCGCCACAAATTCACAAAGAATGTCCAGATAGCGTGATGCAGTAATCGTTTCGGATCTGAAAAATGGGCCAATGATTCCTTTGGAAGAAATGGCGGCCCATGACCAGTACTTTTTGAGGATGCAGGGACGATGGGACTGCAACATGGGGCTTTTCGGTTCCCCATATGCGCCAGTTCTGTTCATTGACGAAGCCATCCAGGTAAAAATAAGCTTCGTCAGTAAACCAAACGCTGCCCACATGCATATCGCCGTCATCAATCCTGTGCACTATATCGTTATCGAATGTCTCTCGTGCAGCAATGTTAGTGACGCTGAGGGGTTGCCGCGTTTGAATTTTGTATGGATAGAGGTGTAAACTCTGGCGCATGAGACGATACGTGGACGTTGGCGTCATTTGGACCGCAGCTGCAACACGGCGAACGGAAACCCGAGGCCGCTGTTGGATCACCTGCTGCACTAGCTGCGCGTTGCCCTCTGTGGTTGCCGTACGCGGTCGCCCTACCTTTCCAGCACGTTCATCCGTCACGTTCCCAGTCCGTTGAAATTTTTCAAACAGATCATTTATTGTATCGCTTTTCGGTCCTTTGGTTACATTAAACCTCCGTTGAAAACTTCGTCTTGTTGCAACAACACTGTGTTCTAGGCGGTGGAATTCCAACACCAGAAAAATCCTCTGTTCTAAGGAATAAACCATGTTGTCTACAGCACACTTGCACGTTGTGAACAGCACACGCTTACAGCAGAAAGACGACGTACAGAATGGCGCACCCACAGACTGCGTTGTCTTCTATATCTTTCACATCACTTGCAGCGCCATCTGTTGTTGCAAATTGTAACTACCGTAATTTCGAAAGTTTGTCCGCCTGAAAATGTACTGTTGTCCCAAGCATATTGCAACAAACGGTGTATTTCTATCGCTGCTCGTTTAGATTTTTATTGCCGTTTCAAATATACCGGTCATTTTTGAAACACCCTGTACGTTAACGGCTGTATAGCACGTCGCCTACTGGGACCGTCCGCTCTATCGGGATCGTCAGTGCCATACTGCGCACACGTGCATGGCTGCCCGTCGTAAATCACAAGAGTTTACATCTAGCTACAGTTAGCTATGAAAGCACGTGCTTAGTGATTTTCATTTTCGCAACACGAACCCCATTGTATTTCAATTACTGTACCGAGTGCGAGTGGTTTCAGAGCTGTCTTCTCTGATCAGTTACTAGCTTCAAAAGGCCTCTTCTTCTCATACCAGCGATGACTACGACTACGTCGTTAACAGAACCGTCATTGTGGTTAAACTTTATTTTACCACTAGCTGTTTCCCGCCTGATGGTGAGTAAGCTAGCAGTTTATAAATGTCTGTGTATATTGTGGTGTAGAGACGTATGTTAAAATATATATGTTGCACCGGTATGCAGGTACGTAATAAAAATGTTTGTATTATTTTGCTGCTTGTCGAATCAGTAAAAAAAAATGGCTCTGAGCACTATGGGACTTAACATTTGAGGTCATCAGTCCCCTACAACTTAGAACTACTTAAACCTAACTAACCTAAGGACATCACACACATCCATGCCCGATGCAGGATTCAAACCTACGCCTAGAACCGCACAGACACCACGGACGGCAAGAATCTGTAAGTATGCATTATATTTTCTAATTTTATTTAATAATTGCGTTTATTCATTACAAGTAGAGAATTAGAACTTTTTAGGTTTCCTCTGGCTCACCTATCACTGGAAATCAGATTTTGCCATCGGAGCAACACTTACCAACCGTTTCTTCCATCCATTTCGACGCATTTTACTGCCCACAGTTTTTGATCCATCCCCCTAAGATGAATTATTTATGACTGACATAATTCATTAATAGATCATGAACCCTCACCAAAAGCCTCTTGTCATCCACGTAGAACGGTATGACGTCCCTCTGTTTGTTATATATACACTCCTGGAAATGGAAAAAAGAACACATTGACACCGGTGTGTCAGACTCACCATACTTGCTCCGGACACTGCGAGAGGGGTGTACAAGCAATGGTCACACGCACGGCACAGCGGACACACCAGGAACCGCGGTGTTGGCCGTCGAATGGCGCTAGCTGCGCAGCATTTGTGCACCGCCGCCGTCAGTGCCAGCCAGTTTGCCGTGGCATACGGAGCTCCATCGCAGTCTTTAACACTGGTAGCATGCCGCGACAGCGTGGACGTGAACCGTATGTGCAGTTGACGGACTTTGAGCGAGGGCGTATAGTGGGCATGCGGGAGGCCGGGTGGACGTACCGCCGAATTGCTCAACACGTGGGGCGTGAGGTCTCCACAGTACATCGATGTTGTCACCAGTGGTCGGCGGAAGGTGCACGTGCCCGTCGACCTGGGACCGGACCGCAGCGACGCACGGATGCACGCCAAGACCGTAGGATCCTACGCAGTGCCGTAGGGGACCGCACCGCCACTTCCCAGCAAATTAGGGACGCTGTTGCTCCTGGGGTATCGGCGAGGACCATTCGCAACCGTCTCCATGAAGCTGGGCTACGGTCCCGCACACAGTTAGGCCGTCTTCCGCTCACGCCCCAACATCGTGCAGCCCGCCTCCAATGCTGTCGCGACAGGCGCGAATGGAGGGACGAATAGAGGCGTGTCGTCTTCAGCGATGAGAGTCGCTTCTGCCTTGGTGCCAATGATGGTCGTATGCGTGTTTGGCGCCGTGCAGGTGAGCGCCACAATCAGGACTGCATACGACCGAGGCACACAGGGCCAACACCCGGCATCATGGTGTGGGGAGCGATCTCCTACACTGGCCGTACACCACTGGTGATCGTCGAGGGGACACTGAATAGTACACGGTACATCCAAACCGTCATCGAACCCATCGTTCTACCATTCCTAGACCGGCAAGGGAACTTGCTGTTCCAACAGGACAATGCACGTCCGCATGTATCCCGTGCCACCCAACGTGCTCTAGAAGGTGTAAGTCACCTACCCTGGCCAGCAAGATCTCCGGATCTGTCCCCCATTGAGCATGTTTGGGACTGGATGAAGCGTCGTCTCACGCGGTCTGCACGTCCAGCACGAACGCTGGTCCAACTGAGGCGCCAGGTGGAAATGGCATGGCAAGCCGTTCCACAGGACTACATCCAGCATCTCTACGATCGTCTCGATGGGAGAATAGCAGCCTGCATTGCTGCGAAAGGTGGATATACACTGTACTAGTGCCGACATTGTGCATGCTCTGTTGCCTGTGTCTATGTGCCTGTGGTTCTGTCAGTGTGATCATGTGATGTATCTGACCCCAGAAATGTGTCAATAAAGTTTCCCCTTCCTGGGACAATGAATTCACGGTGTTCTTATTTCAATTTCCAGGAGTGTAGTTTAAATGTTGCCGTCGTTGTGAGTCTTTAAGCGCCTCCGATGTTATGAGAGATGTGTGACGTTCAGCGTCTAACATGTGACGGGTTAGTGACTGTTCCATGCTTGTTCTGCTGCCTCTGTAGCTTGTACGCTCGATTGATGCTCTGCATTGCTCCAGAGTTTCTTGGATTCGAGTATCTTTCTCAGGTACAGCCCTCTTAGAAGTACACACTAAATCATACTTACGTTTGCGAGGCTTATTGAAATATGGTTCTCGCACTTACCGACAGATTTTATTGTTGATCTCCACAAAATCTCTCCAGCTATACCAGATGGTATTGCAGCTCAGCATCATAAACCGTGCTATAAATAACATTTGATTTTCACGGTCACGGAATATTCAATAAGCACGAAGTGTCCCTGACCATCGCACCAGCGTTCTCTGCATCCTTTCACGTATACCATATGCGAAAATGTTGATAAGACTCAAAAAGATAAAGCTTTATAAAGTAGCCTATGATCTTCCTCACGGTTCAAGCTGTCTCCATACAAAATTGCAACGGAATTGGTTCAGTGATAGAGTAGTGAAAATGCAACAGTCGGAGATAATTTTGCATGAATAATATAGGTATTAGTATGGAAGTATGGATTAAACAGGTTGAGATGTGAATAAACATAGCAGGGATAATTCTGGATAGTATTACGTACAACATATCAATCAGCAGAATCATTTTCACAACTATGATAGTAAACAGCTACTTCAAAGAGGAAATATTCTTGCTTAGTTCGCGTAAAATTCTTCAAATTAATAAATATTTTGTACTACACACTTTGTAAAGCAGCCTGTGTTCTTTCCTAGGGTTCAAGCAATCAAAAAATGGTTCTAATCACTATGGGACTTAAAATCTGAGGTCATCAGTCCCCTAGACTTAGAACTACTTAAACCTAGCTAACCTAAGGACATCACACACATCCATGCCCGAGGGAAGATTCGATCCAGCGACCGTAGCAGCATCGCGGTTCCGGACTGAAGCGCCTAGAACCACTCGGCTACAACGGCCGGCTTCAAGTTATCTCTTACTAAATTTCATGGATATCGCTTCAGCGGCTCAGTTGTGAAAGTGTAACAGATCTACTTTCGTACATATAATATTGGTATGGTTAATACCTTTTCTTATTTTGTCATGGTATTGTGAGCTGGTCATTTTTACAGAAATCAATTCTGAAAGTAAGTAAGCTTAATACACATATTCCGTCTCTTATTTTCAGAAATCCAGTGGTAAATTTAATGTGTGTACCACCTTATCAAGCAACAGTTAAAAGCCATTTTTACTGAATTGGAGCCCTCTCTCTTTTATTCTGAGAGCTCCGTTGCAGCGACATACTGTTTTCTGTCCTCGATCGCTGTCAGAGGACACAACTGTTATTTAATCAGTGTGTACGCGACTGCGTATGTACTGTTTGCGTTACACTCTTGCCCTCCAAGCAAAGGTAAACAAACGTAGTGCTGCTCCGGCGATCCGCAATAGCCGAGCGCCAGGAAGAGACTGCCAACTGGGTTACCCTCTCAGCTTTGTTGTGAAAAAGGAGCACTTATATGAAGTTTGGAAGGTAGGAGACGAGTTACTGGTGGAAGTAAACCTGTGAGGTAGGGTCGTGAGTCGTGCTCGCGTAGATCAGTTGGTAGAGCATTTGCCCGCAAAAGGTGAAGGTCCCGAATTCGTAGCTAGGAACGTGGAAGACGAGGAAGACTCAAGGTAGTTTACTCTTACAAGCGTTTAAAAGCGTCGCAAAGTGAATTATTGTAAACTGTTTAGTTCTAAAACCAACAATCTGCAACTATCGTATGCAATGTAACGATGACTACATGGGAAGCCACACATCGAAAGATGTTTTGATGCTGTAGGTCTGAAAATTTGCTTTTATTGTGAACACAAATGAGGAAATGATGTATGGTAAAACATAATAACGATTTTTCGATGGTTTATATACCTTGAATAGATCCCAAGTCACATACGACTTTACAACAAGGAAAAGTGAGCCATGCGAAAGACCCTCACTTAGCACTACACTTAGTCGGTCGGTTCTCGTATTCGCCACAGTACATTCCCTTCCTTGAAATACTACAGAGACTGCAGCTTGGACGAATGGCGCATTGTGCCTCATTTTCATTCTACCCTCCCGGACGGCTTTATGGAAGGCGACCACCTCATAATCGTGCAGGCCATGGGAGTGAGGTATTTTTCTCAAAGAAACCGTGGGCAAGAGAAGGGAGCGATTGATATAAGCAGTTACACGCAAGCTGATGCGTGAGCAGCAAGTATGGTTTGATTACCAGTCAACTGGTCAACACTGTCCTCCCACTTTTTGTCCGCGCGAGTGGCTGGGAACCTGCATTTGATGTGGGTGCCAACGCGTGTCATTGCAGCTATGCGAGTTGGAAGTGGCTGTGTCTACCGACGCCTGTATGGCTGGCTCCGGAATGGAGGGGGGCGTAGCCGCTGATGGTTGGTGTGCAGGATCCAGCAGCGGTGGGCAGCGTATCCGTTCATTTGTTCAAGTGCCAATGAAAGTGGGTTTAAGTTGCTTAGTTGAAACTGTCTAATACATGCCGCTATTTCGGAATCAAAATGTCTTTGTTTTTCTTGATATCACTTCCAGAATACGGAGAAGCGAGAGGTGGGCTTACAGCCTCATCATGCAGCCTCATCATGCAGTCTCACCATGCGCCTTTTTATCAGATGTGCAGATCTAGTTTTAGCCAAAACCAACGTAGTCACTGGACGGTTGGTGTACTGGAGGTGATGATGCGATAAAATCACCATATACCCACAGCTACTCGCCAAACACTGGCTGCAGTGGCGAGCAGAACAAATGTTCTTTTACAACCACCTGGAGATGTAACAGAGCTCACGGCAGTGCTTAAATCAAAGATTCTTTGTGGCACATGAGAATAGATTTAAGTGAGTGATGCATTCGCTCATTCATACCGTTACTGAGCAGATGGTAACTCGTGGTTCGAATATGGTGATTTCCACAAAGGTTACATAGCTTGTTGAAAAGGAATCCCTCAAACTGACGATCGTGTTCAGAGGTAATGGTAAGATGAATCACGTGGCGAGAAAACCTGACGGCCACAAGTGCCTTGGCGACGGATTCAGCAGTGATGTCTGTTAGTGGTGTGGCTTCTGGCCACCAGATGTAACAGTCAACGATTGTTAACATATAATAGTGACTCATTTCATTTATTCCATATTAAAAGACCTGCTGATTATTTTAAAAAAGCAGGTCGTATATTTTACAGTTTTGAATGTTACAACACATTGTTCCATATTTCTAACATTTTTTTCTTGAGGAATAAGACAAGACTAACGAGAATGAGTTAGTACTGAAATAAAATGAACATAAATTGAGGAAAAGAAAACAGAAACAACTAAATTTTCAGAACAGTGACTGTCTATCCATGGTAATGGGAAACGCAGTATGTGCAAAATGTGGCGCCCGTAGAAGGAAATCCTGAATGATTGTGTGGACATGCCGCGAAAGTTTATTTTTTTCTGGCACGAAACACAGGTGTGCTAATGGGGCTGTCTTTCTTGGGACCCGTCCAGACTGCTTTCCAGCAGTTTTATCGTTGCTTTGATGCCAGGGTGTGGCATGTGTCACTGAAGACCTCTCGGAGTGATTTTTGTGGGTTGGAGGCCGTAAATGATAGCTCTATAGTTGCACCACATTTCACCTGCAAAACCGACAACCGGTACGTACGTCAGGCGAGCAAAGTAGGTGCACCGTTGAGGACGTATTGCTGTATGAAAGCATCCGTCAGCTGACTTTCTGCTATCTTCGTCCACTCCACCATTTTTACGCTGGCTACTTTTCTCGAAAGGCAAACGTCCACGGTATTGTCTTTCACTTTGATGTGTCGGAAGTCCGTTGTAAATTGTGGCACAAATTCTACATTTCGGCACTGAAGTGGCGAAGTAAATTCAATTGGCCGCCGTACAGTAGAAGTGATGGCCGTTGGCCCATAAACACTGCACAGTGTTTGCCCTCTTAAATGGGCTGTAAATGTTTAATGGCTAGGCAGATGGCGAGAAGTTCTGTATCGACAGCGCTTCATTTAGTCTGCGCCACTGTAAGATGCATCGGGAACAATCCCGGCGTTTGCCAAGATCCATGAATCTCTTGCTGTAAAGCGGCTTCCACTGCTACCTGTATGGCATCTGTGCGCCTGGCTTCGGATGTGTTACCAGTGTTGCCGTAGATAATGCTGTTTTCAGATCTTCACATACTTTAGGTGGTTCCGCAGACCACTCAATGTTTCTGTCGCCGGAGGTGTTTTTTTTTTTTTTTTTTTTTTCTGGTGACAAGCAGATTTCTGCTGGTGATGAGCAGATGGAGAGACGGTTGCACAACCGCACCGTGTGGTAAATGATACTATAAAAATTCACGATGGCTGCATGTTGCTAAATGCCCCGTGTGCAGGAGGGAGTTTCATATTTTGAATACCTGAAATCTTTTCTTGAGTCCAGACAACAAATCTCCACTTTAGCAAACACACATTTCTGGGCATTAATTTGGATACTAAGAGCAGATCTTTAAGGTGTTGAAAGAATTGGCCTAAATTTTGTAGGTGTTCTTCGAAGGACACAGAAAAAAATCAAAATATCGTCAAGATAACAAAATATCACATAAAACACTGTGCATGATTCTCCGCTTTGTCTGTGTAGCTTTCTTAGTCCATACAGCATAAATTATAATGATATAGTCCAGATGTTGTGGTGATGGCCGTTTTCTTTATGTAATCCTTGGGCATTGGAATCTGTGAGAATACCTTAGCACACTCTAAGACATTAAGTGCAGATGCAACATCAACTGAATAAATAAAATTGGCGGTATTTGGTACCGGATAACAGATTGGTATCGCGTGAACGTTTAACGCATGGTAATACCTCATTATATCCATGTACCAACTTTCTTTTCCACCTTACAGAGTGGACATGCTCAACCGCTGTATAAAACAGAAAAAAAATGGCTCTGAGCACTATGGGACTCAACTGCTGTGGTCATAAGTCCCCTAGAACTTAGAACTACTTAAACCTAACTAACCTAAGGACAGCACACAACACCCAGCCATCACGAGGCAGAGAAAATCCCTGACCCCGCCGGGAATCGAACCCGGGAACCCGGGCGCGGGAAGCGAGAACGCTACCGCACGACCACGAGATGCGGGCTATAAAACAGACACAGTGCCTTCTGCTGACATCTTGTTCATTTCTTTTTATGTTGCTGCCAGTTTCTCTGAAGAGGGGCAATGTGCACTGCAAAATCCAGGCTGTGCTGACACGGACTTGATGGGTTGGTGTGTGGTGTGGCATAGTTCTTCCCTTACTTTAACTAGGTCCGTCAGTTTACAGAATTCATTAAATAACTGCGCACACACAGCATCACTGTAGATGGCACATAGTTCACCTGTCATGGATGCCCGTGTGCAGGCTTAGGATCAGTCCGTCTTTAGTTTTCTGGATCTCCCTCAGAAGTTTGTAGTACGACGTGACATTTCATGTAATAGTGCGATGCGGTACGGTCTCTTCCAGGTATGCCGCGGTACTTTTCGAAATGACAGCGCTTGTATTCCTCGCTATTTTCTTGCGGCTGCGTCTTAAAGGACGTGTGAAGGAACAGTGATTGTTGGAATGGAACCTACACTGAAAAAGAGGCAGTGTAATGCGGCACTGTCGTGAGCATTTAATTGTGAGTGGGAATTACAGGTAGACTATTATGCAGTCACATTATCCCCGGGTACCGAAAATATGCTACACAGGGACATTACACCACAATACTCCAGTAATTTCAAGATTTATTTGGTGATAAAAGAGAAAACAATAGCTGGACGTAAAAGGGTGTATCTCTGCACAGCAAACCAATCTCATCGTGAGTAACCCATGAAAATCATTGTGTGTGCTGTTTGTAGTTGTACGAATATGCTTGTAAAAATCAGTCTATTCTGTTGTTCCATATTTTCAGTCGACAACCAGCTGTAGCGACCCGACATTACACGCAAGCTACAACATAGCGTTCAAAGTAGCCAGACGTATCAAACGCTTCAGTGATGATGGGTTCATTAAAGAGTGCATTGCAGAGGCAGTGGAACTCGTGACGCCATTGGAGATACAAAGGTCTTCCGACATCAGTCTGTCGCGATTAACAATAACTCGCCGCATATGTGTCATGGCATCGGATGTCTACAGGCAGTTAACTGACAGTGCCGACAAGATCCTCGCATTCTCAGTCGCTTTGGACGAGTCGATCGTCATTACGGACACGGCACAACTTCCGATTGATGTTCGTGGAGTCGACAGGAATTTGCACCTTACAGAAAAATTGTGAGATTGGTGCCAATGAAAGACATAACGATGGAGATCGACTTGCTAAAAACGGTTGAAGAGGCAACTGAATCCGTTGGCCCGAATTGGCCTGTTCCATACCGGTCTTACTCACCGCACCCATCCCAGTACACACGACATCTCTAGATGCATGCATGCAGACAAGGTTAGTACTCCTATTGCTGTTTAATAGATATGAGCCTGGAACGGTTGAGACTATTGTGGCGACATAAGAGCTGGTTAAGAAGAAGAAGGGGAAGAAGAAGACATTAATGCTTTACGCAGACCGAAGGAGTTTCAAATATTTTACTTATGTCACTTCTGCTATCAATTTCGGAGTATTTTAAAAACAGAGAAGGTTTTGGAAAGAGAAAAACGGTCATAGAAAATAAACACACAATTCTAAGGCTTTACGGTTCTCCTCTTAAATACGCTATAATGTTAAAGCTGTGTGCCGGCCGCTGTGGCCGAGCGTTTCTAGGCGCTTCAGTCCGGAACCGCGCTGCTGCTACGGTCGCAAGTTCGAATCCTGCCTCGGGCATGGATGTGTGTGATGTCCTTAGGTTAGTTAGGTTTTAGTTCTAAGTCTAGGGGGCTGATGATCTCAGATGTTAAGTACGTAGTGCTTAGAGCCATTTGAATCATTTTCTAAAGCTGTGTGGTTTTCCGATGTATTAGTCGTGCGGAATGAAAGGCTGTTATTCCAGTACAGGAAATATATTTTCAATACCTGAAACATTCACCCTGGAAGGTTCTAATCCCGCTCGTTGTGGTGAGAAACTTTAAGATGATAAAACTACTACCTTCTACACCAAAAACATACATTCTTTGTGATACTTGCTCTATGTAGCTTTCTGAAAGTGTATAGCACCCATTTTTCACATCCGATTACAGTTTTGAAAGCATGTTATGCTCGCGTGAGTTCTATAAAATGATCGTCAGAAAAGGAAAATGCATGGAACAACGACATCTTATGAGGACATGGAGAATTACACACCATGCTGTATTAACTCCATGAACGGATCACAGTATCTTCCACTCACAACTGTCAAACAGATGTGTATCCAGGGTTTGCAGTACATCACAAACCACTTTAACAGACATAGAAACATTGCAGTTATGAAATTGAAGACACGATTTACGTACAGAGCACTTTTTAAATGGAGCCATTCTGTATTTGTCGTGGTTGGATATTAAGAACTGCAGAGATCTCATAGATACATTCGTAGGTCAGAAGAACCCTCGCATCCCGATTGACCAGTTCCAGGGAGGTCAGAGCCGCCCCGTGCCTTAATGCGGAAGTATCCATTCATTCCGCTCGCTCCCGAGACTGGCGGCTACCAGCTGGATGAAGCAACACCAAGCTAAAGTCCGACGAGCCGGTCGATTTGTCTCCCTATGTAGACCCATCTCTCTTTCTATCGTCACACTCAAGGCAAGTGTTGATGTCCAACATTCCACACTCATCATCCCTTCTTCACCATTTACTCTCATTCAAAAACTCTGACGTCACACTTTCAACAACTGTTTAAAGCTCAAGTCATTATTATGATCCCACATTCGCATATGGTGTTCGATGTTAAAAAGCGTCTCGTCATCTCAGTGTACGATTCTAGCTGCAAGTCGAAACAAAAGCCCGATAAACAATGTTACGTTTCTTATTGGCATGTCGGTTGTTGGACACACTAGTTGCCTTAATAATTAGGCCCCCTCAGTGCAGGAGGAAGTGTCTCACGAACTGAGTAACACACAGTCCACCTCCAATGGCACAAAATGATCTGACAGCACAGCGTGGAACAGGTGTCAGTACAGTTGTATGTAAGTAATTGTATTTACACTTTGAACATGTGTATTTATAAATCATCACGATTAAAACTACACACAAAATGTTTGCAATTAAGAGTCATATAATCTTACACAAGGGGTAATGTCATGGCTCACGAAGATCTGCCTCTGTGTTCTAGTTCACCATCCAAGTAACGATGTTTACCAAACAAACCGCTTTACAGCTTCTAGACGCACAATGCGCTCTCTAATGGACGTGGTACTGAACCATATAACGCAGTCAAGTGAGCCTATCTAGCAGCAACTCCGAGGAGTTACAAATATTCCCTCAATACTACAATTTTCCTCAGTCTGAGCTCCTCGTAAATTCGATGAGATGTTTATACAATCCAGCGCGTCTCCTATATTTTACAAAGACAAATAACAACTCAAATTAACTACAACCTCTCTCTCCCTCTAATGAAGCAACAACCGTCTAGAAAACGCATATATGCATAGAGCAGATAGGACCTGTTGTTACTTAGAATCATAAAACTGATCAGCTTAATCATTCTTAATCTTCGCAAAGGGCTGTTCTATTTCCAGTAGCACAACATTTAATCCATCACATTAGGTACAACATTGTCATTCTTATTTAGCATATCCAGATGGATCTTCCTAAACATATTTTTCGTGTATCCTTCAATGTATTAAACATCAAAGAAACCGTCATTTTCGGCAAGTACTCGAAATAGATGAATTTAAGAAATTCTGTTACCTAGTCAGCAAAATGACCAGTGACGGACAGCGCGAGGACACCAGAAGCAGACTAACCCTGGCGTAAAGGGCATTCCTGGCCAAGAGAAGTCTACTAATATCAAACATATGCCTTAACCTAAGGAAGAAATTTCATAGAATGTACGTCTGGAGCACAGCATTGTATGGCAGTGAAACAAGGACTGTGGCAAAGCCGTAATAGAAGAGACTCGAAGCATATGAGATGTGGCGCTACAGGCGAATGTTGAAAATTAGGTGGACTGATGAGGTAAACAATGAGGAGGTTCTGCGCAGAATCAGAGAGGATAGGAATATGAGGAGAACAGTGATAAGGAGGAGGGACAGGATGATAGGACATCTGCTAAGACATCAGGGATTTCCATGATACCAGAGGGAGCTGTAGAGAAAGACAGAGCTTGGAATACATTCAGCAAACAGTTGGTAGCTTAGGTTGCAAGTGCTACCTTGAGAAGAAGTGGTTCACACTCGAAAGAAATTCATGGTGGTCCGCTTCAAACCAGTCAGAAGTCTTATAACACCCCCAAATTAAAAAAAAAAAAACTAGAAGATAGAACTACATACAGTTTCTGTTCACAGTAATTAGTAATATCTTATACTCTCTAAGATTCTCCACACACTAGGTTTAAAACAATATGTTAACCTTGCTTTTACATCTCCAGTAGCTTCTTCTTTTCCAGTTGCAGTTTTATATTCATCCTCTATGGCAGTTGTTTTGACTAAATACGCAAGTTTTCTTTTTCTTGATTTCGATCGACTTCATCCATTTCCTGTTTTCGTTTGCGTGCTCTTAAAGTCGAGACAATTTGTTTAAAGTTTAATGGTTTCAGTCTGCTCGAAACATTGGTTCCTTTTCTCAAGACTTGCGGTATAACATTGTTTATGGTTACCAGTCCGAATTAGACAATTTTAGATGGTAGTGAGGAGAAGAACGACCTAGAATAACAAAATATATTTCTCATGCTTTAATGTAACATTTATATCGTCTTTATTGGAGCCAGTGTTGAGAATCTCCCATGGTTTCTCGGAAAAAAGTTAAAGTAAATGTGAACACAACAAAGCTAATAACTTGTTATGACTCGGGTGATGATTTGACAGTTAGCACAGATATAATTCTTGTACCCACCGCATCTAGAAAGGATAATTGCTGGTCCTTTTCCACCTCTATAGCGAATTTTTATGCAGGTATCATAGCAGGTGACCGACCTGTTCAACATTATGAACTATCACTTTTAAAACAACTAGAACGAAGTCACTTCCTAAGTAGAAAAACTGATGTTCTGTCTCTTATGAAACTGGCGGATTTTATAAGTCTTTTAAGTTGGGAATGTAGACGCCGTCATTCACATTTCCCTTGTCGATCGTGCTTAGTAGTAATACTGGATTTGACAAATTCTGCCCTGCTCCAGTAGCATATTTTCGATGAAGAGACCAGCTGGGAAGATATCATAGCAATTTGACTACATTATAGATCAGAGGTAGGTGGGTGCAAGACGTCAATACAAGTGTCCATTTTCTCTATTTTTTTATTTTCATTTATTGCACGCAGGAAAGCTTATGACTGGGAGCAGGTCTTTGCCTGTTGGTTTTTGTCTTGAGTTTTTCGCCTACAAGTCCCACGACCGATGCTTGTATCTTGGTATTTCCACCGAGGATTCACCCACCCCTCCTCCTGCTACAAGCCGGAACTTTCAAGTCGGCATAACTACAACAGATCTTGTAGGGGTTCTCCACACTAGGTGAACCAATGACCGTCTTCTGAAGGGTGATGTTCCGCTATAGATCCAAACAGTCCAGTTCTGCATGTACTTGTGGATTCACCTACTCGACATGCCCAAAGTATGGAACGGAGAAGATATCGTAAATATCTCAGTAATAATTGACTTAACCAATAACGACAGATATACTTATCTACGTAGTTTGATGAAACTGAGAGTGTTCCGCTCATCTCTTTTCCAGTACTGGTGTAGACCAACCATGATTCTCTTATGCAGGGCGTTCTCGGGAAGGTGGTGGAAGTAGAACTGAGGACAGGGCGAGGGGGCGGGGGGTGGAGAGGAGAGTCAATTTCCGTTCATGCAAACTTTGCGTGGTATATCAGCAGCAGCTTCCATTATAGATACAACTGTAATTTTTAGGTGTTGTGTAATATAGAGATTCGCTGTCATCTGCCGATTAGCTGTAATCTTTGTGGTAATTTTTGAATACCTCTTCTGGCAGATACTATCCACCAAATTGCTACACCTCGCAAGAAGCACAAACAAGCACCAGGAAAACTACACAGCATGTTCAATCCATGGCCTACACGTTTCACTCCAGTATTTCAACACTCCCACGCAACGGCTACACGATTTCATCTTCTTCACCGATACAGAAGAATCAAGCTTCACTTAGTTTGCCAGGACGTTGCTTAATACCTAAAGACCAACCTTTGAGAGCCACCAGCCTCGCATCATATGTTCTATTTTAGCACTGATGGGCCGCATCAGACCAGTCAGAAGACTGATGACTCAAATATATGTGATATGGTGGATGTCAGGTTGTTGGGGAGGTACATCCTTGGGTCGAACTGTTTGTTTTGTATGATACTTGTAAACTGTGTAGAATGGGATAGTACCACTTTCGTCTCCAGAATCAGCATCATTATTCAGTTTAGCTTGTGATGTTTGGCAGATTAGGATATCTCACCTTAAAAACAGAACATACTATGCGAGGCTGGTATTTTTCAAAGGTTGGTCTTTAGCTATTAAGCAACGTCCTGACAGACTATAGGAAGCTGTATTCTTTTTACACGAGTGACGGAGATGAAATAACATGTTTCCTTGGTGCTGGAGGGTCGAAATATTGGGATGAAATGAATAAACCATGCGTTGAACATGCTGTATAGTTTTCTAAGTGCTTTTTTGTGCTCCTTTCGAGGGGTAGGTATTTTGTGGATGGTATCGGCCACAAGAGAGATGCAAAAATTACAGCAACGGATGCTGTTACTCAGAAGACAGTTGTAAATTCTATATTACACCGAAACTTTAAATTACGATTATATCTGTAGATGGAAGCTGCTGTTGATTTATTACACACGCTATGAATGAACAGGAATTCCTCCATGTCTGCATCAGAGAGAGTGTCTCACTTATTACCAGAACTCCCCTCCCAGAAAAGGAAACCATGGTTGGTCGGCAATGATAGTGGATAAGAATATGAATGAAATACTGTCAGTTTCACTAAACTGCATAGATCTCTATACACATTGTTGTTATTAAGGGGATTTGTACATGAGTAACTATCAAAAATTCTATTTTTAATTTTTGTATTAAAAGATTCTCTGTAGTTTTCTGAACGAGAAAAAGTTTACTTCCAGGAAACTGTACCGCAGAAAGTACCAAAATTAGAGAAATTTATAAGTGACCTGTTCAGAATAGCGATATTACCTTTTTTATCTCCAGAATCAGCATCTTTATTCAGTTCAGCGTATGACATTTCGCAGATTAGGTTACCTCACGGTAAAAACAGAACATACGATGCGAGATTAGTATCTTTCAAAGGTTCGTCTTTAACTATTAAGCAACGTCCTGACAGTCTAATGGAGGCTGGTTCCTTTTATACCAGTGACAGAGATGAAATAACTTGTTTCCCTGGTACTCGACGGTAGAAATATTGGGAAGAAACGAATAAACCACATGTTGAACATTCTGTATGGTTGTCTAAGTGCTTGTCTGTGCATCTTTCGAGGGGTAGGGATTTTGTGGATCGTATCCGCCACAAGAGAGATGAAAAAGTTACCGCAAAGTTTGGAGCCAATCAGAGGATAATAGCGAAACTCTATTTTACAACAAAACTCAACATTATTATATATCTATAGATGGAAGCTGCTATTGATTCACCACACACCCCTTGAATGAAACGGAATTCCTCCATATCTGCATCAGTGGGAGTGACCCTCCCCCCCGTCCCCCATTACCAGAACTCCCCCCACACCCCACAAAAGGAAATCATGTTTGGTTGGCATTGGTACAGGAAAAGAATCAATGGAACACTGTCAGTTTCATAAAACTACTTAGATGTGTATACACATTATTGTTGTTAAGTGAACTGTTAGTGAGAGACTTTCTGGTTGGCAGTGGAAAGTGGTAACAATGAGATGATGGAGAGTGGAGGGAGCTGTAGGAGTATTTCACACCAATAACAACACTTTCTCATTCTTCGAAATTTTTCTACGTAGAATCTGCAGTTTATTCGCTATGTGATGTTATGATCAGACCATTTACAAAGCCTTTTAAGCAGTGTATTGTTTCACTATCGGTTTTTAGCATTTTGTGATTAGGACAGTTCATCGATGTTTTTCTTGTGATATCCTGTTTTTGTGTGTGACGTTTCATCGATGTTTTTGTGGGTTGATTGGACGTTTCAAAAAACACTAACAGTTCCAACACAGGCAATAGTCTCTATGAGTTGCGAGATCCATCCTCAACCCACAAAATGGCATCACAATTATTTTCTGAAAGCTATTCTCCCTGCGCTCGTTGATTATCACCTCTTTCCATTCCTCATGTAGGATGCTGTGGACACAGCGATCATCTGTATGCTTATAGGTAATTCACATATTAGACTCCTCTATCCAACACTAACAATTCGTTAGTTGAACACATTTGCCACATAAAAGAAAGACAGCAGCCACCTCACCGAGGTTTTTCCCACAAATTCACAAATGATGGGAGGGAAGAACCCTATCACCCACAAACTGATTAAATGAAGAGTATGCAAACTGAATTTTATAAGCAGACAATATATTATAATGTTTCTGCAATGTAATTAACATTGACTTGCATATTGTTTCCTGAGATCCTTCCACACCAACAGCTTATCGCAGACTAAGTATTTTCCTCGAATTTCTCAAGGGGAGAGTGAAGAAGGGAGGGAAGAAGAGGAGTTAAGGGCAGGAGATATCCCAGGAGTGGGAGAACGAGGTTCAGAACTAAACTGGGAAGGGTGACAAAAGAAAGTGTTTCAGAATCTGCATCCTTTTTCCCAGAGGGTGATGGGAGAAGGAAGAAAAAAATTGGTTCAAGTGTCTCTGAGCACTATGGAACTTAACTGCTGTGGTCATCAGTCCCCTAGAACGTAGAACTACTTAAACCTAACTAACCTAAGGACATCACACACATCCATGACCGAGGCAGGATTTGAACCTACGACCATAGCGGTCTCGCGGTTCCAGACTGTAGCGCCTAGAACCGCTTGGCCACTCTGGCTGGCGGAGGAGGAAGAGGAGAGAGAGAAGTGGGAGGTTTCTCAGAAGGACAGAGTGTCCTCAGTGAGTCATAAATCAATCCCAAGGGGGGGGGGTCATAAATCAACTAGCCGAACAATAGTTTTAGGGATTGGAAGGGGTACAATTCTTCCCTGAATGTATGTTTGCCCCTGAATGTATGTAACCAGCACCAAAAAAATGGGACAGAATCTGCTTTAGCCCAGAATTTGGCATCACTCTGAGAAATCTTAGAATGTCAGCTCCTAAGTTTCGGCCGCTGACACCAGCGATGACGAATTTCGACATCATCGTGATAGTAGGACAGAAATACATTATGTCCATTTTACCGTAGGTGTTGATGAGGGTATTGTTTGCCGCCATCAAGTTATGGCATGTGGCTGAATTTGGCTCAGAGCACAGGTGACACAGAAAACAGTTATTTCTGCAACGGAATATAGCAGGAAACTGCATCCGGTATTTCTGTCTGTAAGAAATAGCCAGTTAGAAGGTCTTAGCATTTCCAGTGTAGCGTTACTGCACTGTAGGTTAGACTACGGTTGTTTTTCTCGCCGTCCGGTCTTATTTTATCAGCATGAAGAGAGTGACCGCGCACTTGAATTGCGTCCCAACTTCTTATGTCGGAATACCAAGTTGTCTCTTTACTGAAGCACTCATACTGCCCTCAGAGTTTCGTTAGTAGCACACACGAGTTTTGTTTATAGGTAGTGACCTGTTTATGCACTGACGTTGATTCTCACTGCATGAACAGTTTTCCGGATGGCGACTGCCGCCTATTCCTGATGAAGTTGCTGTATCCCGGGGCGGTAGCATCTACTGCAGTTGTAATGCGCGTTCTCTGAGCCTGGAGCATCTTCATTGTTCACCATGAGAGTTCCTGGCCGCTCTCGGAAGATGAAGAGATTTGGTCAGAAAAATCATTACCTTCTACATAAGTAGCCGTTATGTCTGCCTTCCTTGCGAGGTCTGCTTGTGGTAGGTTAGTATCCGCCACCAACACAGGACGTACTTTTGCAGAAAGTTTGTTAAGCGATAGTAGATGTAACGCAGTTTCTGTCAAGAGATCTTTAACTGCAAACGAACGCAGTTCCATCAGCAATTCAGGTGGCTTTATTTCGCGTAAATCGGAGGTGAAATCAGATTTTGCAAACGTTCGAGTTGCAGCAAGGAATAATGTTCAGTCAAAGAATGTTTGACAGAAGGATGTGATAATTCATTTAGCACATCGGTACTGTTTCTGATGTGATCATTGTCTGATTGTGTCAACACTAACACATATTGGTCGATGTCATTGTGCACTTGTCTGTGAATTATAGCTTCCATTTGAAGAAGCCACCGAGCGAGGTGGCGCAGTGGTTAGCACACTGGACTCGCATTCGGGAGGACGGCGGTTCAATCCCGTCTCCAGCCATCCTGATTTAGGTTTTCCGTGATTTCCCTAAATCGTTTCAGGCAAATGCCGGGATGGTTAATTTGAAAGGGCACGGCCGATTTCCTTCCCCATCCTTCCCTAACCCGAGCTTGCGCTCCGTCTCTAATGACCTCGTTGTCGACGGGACGTTAAAAAACACTAACCTAACCTAACCATTTGAAGAAACCCAAATTCACTGTGTGTTGACCAGAACGGCCTGAGTTTAACACTACTAATGTTCGGCAGACGTGAAGAATTGTGTTGATTCCGGTCCTGGTAGGAAGTTTGATATAATTCGAAGTGCGTAGATCAAAGTCCTCACTTTAATGTGAAATAGGTCTTTGTCCACCAAAAGTCTAAAAAAAAATGAGGAATTTCCTTTATATCCTCTTTGTTACACATGTCTTTCACTAGTGAAACTTTCAAGCGCATAAACGTAAAGGTTGTTACACTGTAAAGTAAATGCTCGAAAACAAGAACTAATCCTCATGGCTCTCTAAAATTTAAATTATGAGTCCAGTTATTCACGCGGTATGAATGGGAGGCCATCACGTAGTACCACATTAAATTAATGCTACGTGAAGAGCAGGGCCTTTTATCGCGATCATATAAGTCGGACGACAGCAAATAGTTTCATACAGAGGATGAGACCCAGTATTTGTAATTGATGTGCAGTCGGATATAGAAGCAGTTCCTGGTAGTGAAAGTTGCAGCCGAAAGGTTTCACAATAATAACGACTACACTGAGGTGACAAAGGTCAGTGGGCGGAGCTATCATTAGTACGCAGATGATTCGTGTGAAAATGTTTCCGAGGAGATTATGGCCACGCGAACGGTATTAACAGACTGAACGCGGTAGTTGGAGGTAGACCAGTGGGACATTCCATTTTGGAAATGTCAGTAAATTCAAAGTCCGCGGATCCACAGCGTCAAGAGCACGCCGAGAAAACCAAATTTCATCCATTACCTCTTACCACGGACAACGAAGTGGCCGACGGCCTTCACTTAACGACAGACAGCAGCGGCTTTTGCGTAGTGTTGTAAGTGCTAACAAACAAGCAACACTGCATGAAATGACAGCAGCAATCAATGTGGTGCGCACGATGAACGTATTAGTGAGGACAGTGTGGGGAAATTTGCCGTTAGTGGGCTATGTCAGCATGACAATACCTGCAGCACCTCTCCGAGGCTCGTGACCATACCGGTTGGACCCTTGAAGGCTCGGAAATCATCGTCTGGTCAGGTAAGTCCCAATTACAGTTGGTAAGAACTGATGGTAGGATCCGAGTGTGGCGCATATCCTACGAAATCATGGACCCAAGTTGACAACAAGGCAGTGTGCAAGCTGGTGGCGTCTCCATAGTGGAGTGGGCTCTTTTACGTGGATCGGACTGGGTCCTCTGATCCAGCTGAACCAAACTCTGACTGGATTTTGTATGAATGACAATCTACTATGTCACTGGACCACAATTGTTGAAGAACGTCCTGGACGATTCGAACAAATTATTGGAAAACATCGATCGCCCGGCAATGGGACTTAACGGAGAGGTTAGCTGATGCAAGAATATCCTGCACCAGAAATACTTTCGCAAATATGGATGGCTACAGAGGCAGCACGTCTCAATATTTCTGCATTGTACTACCAACGACTTGTAGTGTCCATGACGTCTCGTGTTGCTGCACTAGGGCAGTCGAAAGACACGGTATTAGGAGGTATCCCATGACTTTTGTCACCTCGGTGTATAAAATCCTGAATGGTCAAAATCATTTATTCTGGAAATTAAACTTTATCTTCCGTGAAAATTACTTATTTTATTGCTGATCTATTGCTGATTTAATAAGTATAGTTGTTAGTGTGAATGCAAAGAAATGTAATAAATTATAATTGTTAAGTCTATTACCCGAGTAAATTGTAGCGTGAATATTGTATCTGTACAGAGAAACGGAAACATGTGCTCAGGGGAATTTGTAAAGTGTAATTCATCAGTTACGATACTGGAAAAACACAAAACATTTTACTGCAATTTCGTTATTTAAAGAGAGCAGTAATTTGTATGTCTGTAAGTTTACTAAACTGTTTCCTTTAACAAACTGCTCATAAAATATTCTGTGTTCTGATTCGCTCGTAGTAAAACACACGGGATAGCACAGTTTAATGGTAATATCGTATTGCCTATTATACGAGGGCTATTAGGAGAGTAAGGAACGATAGCTGGTGAAATGGATACTATAATATCCACGATATATATATATTTTTAATAAGAGTGGAATATGAACGTGTGGAAAATTAGGTAATTCAATAATATTCATTCAATTATGTAATTATTTCATAAAAAGATGATAATTATGTAAAACAGAGACAATATTTGTCTCACATTCTTTGTTAATCTATGTCATTCTTTTCTTTTGTTTTGTACTCTTTTGTCGTCTTCTTCCGATGTACGTCGCCGACGCAAGACGCGAATCGATTTGAGGTCTGTTGAATGAAAAACATTTAACGTAAAATTATTGTACTTTTATGTTCATTTGCTAGTAAAAAAAACAAATAGAGCCAAATGCTTTAAAACTATTTATGATTAACTATTGAAAAATCACTTCCTCTTTTGATTATAATTTTGTATTAATTGTTTTATCATAGCTGCAAGAAGCGCAGCTATTGTTAGTTGCGATTATATAGCAACTCCGTCTGTACTTCTAGTTGAAAATAGCATGGGTTTTTGTTAAAATAATTTGCAATACAATTTAACATTTTTATTACTGGTGGCATCAATTTAAATGATTAAAGATTTATTAGGCAAAGGAAAATCTTAATTAAAAAGGAAATCCTCTATGTTTTGTTGGCCGCCATCTTACCTTTTATCACAGCGGCAAATTTAAATTAAACAATATTCCGATGTGTAAAACATAAATGTGCACCGGTGGTACTGAACTCTATTTATAAAAGAAAAAAATTAATCGATGCAGATTGAATTTTCTAAGAACAGTGCTGATGGTATTTATCGTTGAACAAGATTTCATTGCTGATGTATGAGGCCAAAATTAAACTACGCACGAATCACGGGGAAAAATATTTCTGCTAGCATACGTCAGTGTTTTGTGCGGGTGGTCTTCTGTGGTTCCTTTTCATGATCAATTTGCTAAGAATAATTAAATCCATCGAAGACAAAAATTATAAAAGCGCTGATGTACCATCTGTAATTATAGTGATATGAAAACAACTTACAGTCAGTATTATTACACTACGTAAGATGGAATTCTTGTGCAATTTGAACAAATAATTATCCGGAAGAATTTGTAGTATGAGTAATGCGTTATACATGTGTATAATATTGTATCATTTACAAAATCAAATCGATGCAACTGCTAAAAAACAGAGTGAATCAAACCGCAGAATACCATAGAGTATCATATCATCCATATTCATTGCATTTGTCCATGTTGATGATACACAAAAACCGCCACAATACCACAGTGAAAATCAAAACTGTTTTATTTGCAACAGTTAGCTACAACTTCCAGCTAGTTATCTCCATAGCCGCCGATCCGACTTAGACGTTTGTCGTAGCGTTGTACCAATTTTTCAATATCCTCGTTAGAAGGCAGCCGCCAGTGCTTTCTGCCAATTCTCTACGCTGGCCTACAGCTCGTTGTCTGTGCCAAAATGTTGTCTTTATAGTCAGCGGTTCATGTGAGCAGAGATGAGACGTAGTGGGAGACAATTACGGGCTATATCGTCGGTAATCAAACATTTCCAATTGAAAACGTGCAGGAAGTTCTTCATTGCCCCTGCAGAATGCGGCTAAAAGCTGTCTTGAAGAAGAAAAAGCACGACAGTTATGTAATGTTGTCTTCATAGCTTCAGGCGAAATTTCTCACCAAACCCTCGTACTTGGCGGGAGACACTATTGTTCTAGGTATCTTTATGTAGTCCCTCTGTGCTCAGAACTAAAAGGAACGACGTAAGGCGACCGACGGCCATACTGGAGACACTGCCCAAAACACTTGCAAAAAACTTCATCCAATTTTCACTGTGGTTTCCATTTCGCGACCGATCGTTACTTTCTTTCCGAATAAACCACGTATATATCATCCAACGAGAAGAATACATCTGCTAGTATTTTAAGAGCTAAGAGATTCTGTTTGCGGAATCTAAATTTAGTTCGGAGGTCAGCCACCGTGACGGTATCACTTTTGGATTAGGAGCTCTGAATACATGTATTAATTCTGAGGAATAATGAGTTAAACCTGACCGTGGAATGCCGCAAAGTAATCGCGAAAGTGTGAGAAAGATGAACACGCGAAATTCCGGTTTTTATGTATGAACTGTGACTTTCGAATTAGCAAAAATCCACGTGAAATCCGCGTGACGTATTGCGCAAGCTGTTACCGAGAACTGAATGTTGAAAGATATTGAGCTGTTGAATATTTGAGCGAGCATTATGTCACAGACAATCCGTTTTGCAATCTGTCCGGTAACAACTTCAGTTAAATACCCTAAGCTGGCTATTATAAGTGATGGTGATTGCGTGTGAGTGTCGAAATTGTAACTTCAGACTAGCAAGAACTTCGCGGTCTTCTGTATGAACATTCAAAAACTGTCTCTGGACGCGCAGTGCTGCTAGTTTCCGCTACGGCTTTGTCTATCAAACCAGCATTGCTCATTTTATAGCAGATATGCCGTGGACTGGACTGCTGACAAATAGAAATTCTCCGAAAGGCGAGTAAACATTTTCTGTAGGAGAAAAACATTTAAACGCTCCGTTGCAATCTGAACTTGGTACAAAGGAGAATGCAGAGCCGCACGAGACCGAGTAAAATGCAAACGCGTAATATACAGGACTTTCGATTCAACTTGAGGCAACTAAATATGTCGAAAACTATGCATCGTGCGAAAAGTGCTTCAGGTGAAACGTTGATATCCTAAAAGGGACATCTGTCTGTGTAACAACAGGTCACCTCCTAACAACTTCTCCTACGTGGGTGAGGTAAATTTTGTATTTTCGAATTGGAACTCCCCATTTTATTGCATTTTCCGATTCTACACCTAAAAATGCGTACGACTTACTGAAACAATTGTTTTCCATTCGTAGTAGATGCTGCTATAACAGACAAAACACAAGTGTGCCTGTTTTTGAAATTCAAAACCGATGCATTCGATTCTACATTTCATTTATGACGTAAATGTAAACCTTTATGTTCTAACGGTTGCTATTCGTGTTAAAATTTTACTTTGGTATTAAACACTGAAGAACCAAAGAAACCGGTACACCTGCCCAACAACGTGCAGGGCCTCCGCGAGCACGCAGAAGTTCCGCAACAATACGTGGCATAGACTCGATTAATTTCTGAAGTACTGCTGGAGGGAATTGACACACTGAATCGTGCTTGGTTGTCCATAAATCCGTAAGAGTACTAGGGGATGGAGATCTCTTCTGAACAGCACCTTGCAAGGCATCCCTCTTACGCTCAATAACGTTCATCTATGGGGCGTTTGGTAGGCTGCGAAAGTGTCTAAACTCAGAGGAGTGTTCCAGGAGCCACTCTGTAGCAATTCTGGACGTGTGGGGTGTCGCATTGTCCCGCTGGAATTACCCAAGTTCGTCGGAATGCACAATGAACATGAATGGATACAGATGATCAGAAAGGATGCTTACGTACGTGTTACCCGTCAGAGTCCTATCTAGACGTGTCAGGAGTCCCATATAACTCCAACTGCACACGTCCCATACCATTACAGAGCCTCCACCATCTTGAAAAGTCCCCTGCTGACATGCAGGGTCCATGGTTTCATGAGGTTGTCTCCATACTCATGCACGTCCACCCGCTCGATAAAATTTGAAATTGTCCGATCAGGCAACATGTTTCCAGTCATCAACAGTCAATGTCGGTGTTGACGGGCCCAGGAGAGGCGTAAAGCGTTGTGCCGTGCAGTCACTAAGGGTACGCGAGTGGGCCTTCGGCTCCGAAAGCCCTTATCGATGATGTTTCGTTGAACGGTTCGCACGCTGACACTTGTTGATCTCCCTGCATTGAAATCTGCAGCAATTTCCGGAATCGTTGCACTTCTGCCACGTTTAAAGACTGTCTTCAGTTGTCGTTGATCCCGTTCTTGCAGAATCTTTTTCCGGCCGCAGCGATGTCGGATTCCTGACATTCACAGTACACTCGTGAAATGGTCGCACGGGAAATTCCCCACTTCATCGCTACCTCGGAGATGCTATGTCCTGTCGCTCGTGCGCCGGCTATAGCACCATGTAAATCTTGATAACCTGCCATTGTAGCAGCAGTGACCAATGTAGCAACTGCGCCAGGCACTTGTTGTCTTAGATAGGCGTTGCCGACCGCAGGGCTATATTCTGCCTGTATACATATCTCTGTGTTTGAAAACGCATGCCGATAGCAGTTCCTTTGGCTATTCAGTGTAGATCTGGCTGTACAGTACAATATGGTTAACCTTTTCAGTGTTTAGTTAGAAACTACGTTTAGCGTGATCCAAAATAACGATGTGGATGTAATAGTTTTCTTTTCAGATCTGGACGCTTCATTTCGGTTATTCCCTGTGCCTCTATCCATTGCGGTGTTTTATTTCGGTGGATATCAATGACAGGTGCGTCTGTCACTACCACGTCCTGACCACTTTACCTTATTACAAGGGATGTGGTTTATATTCCACCGCTGGCCGCGTAGGGAATGTGAAACTATATTTCCAACGAAGTATCTTATTTGCCAGATATTTTAATTTGTAACCATATTATTTGTACTCTACTGCGGCATTTGTAACACTGAGGTAATGTTTTAACATCAGTATCAGCCGTTAGAGCAGAAAGGTTTCTATTTACATCGAGAATGAAATGTAGAATCAAATGCGCTGGTTTGTGATTGAAAATTCAGGCATATTGAATGTTTGTCGATTACAGCGCCAGTAACTACTATTGAGAAACTGTGCTTTCGTAAACAGTACGTATTTGTCTGGCGTACAATCTGCATACGCAATAAAAATGGGGGATTCTCATTTAAAAATACAAAGTTACACCCACCTACGCAGGAGGGGTTTTAGGAGGTTTGCCAGTTACAGCACAGGCAATGTCCCCTTTAATAATAATAGTACTTTTTCACCTAGATCACTTGTATTTCGTACGATGCGTCGTTTTCGAGATATTTAGTTGTCCCACGTTAAAACAAACACCATCTCTATGTAAAGCAAATATGGATCAAGCACTTAGTCTACTACGGGACGAGGTGGTAAATTTTATAACAATCTTTATGCTTGTGACAGGATGACACACTGTCTCTCACTAATTCTATGAAGTGCATTATGTTGTAATAAGCTCCAAAAGAACTGCTTCCTTTTTCTTTCATACAATTTTTTCAGGCTCTAGAACAGCATAAACAGGAAATATCCTCTCATTATAATTTAAAAAAAAGATGTCCGCTATTTTATCACATATCGAAAGTGTCAAGAACTTACGTATTCCACAAATCATATTCTTGATAACTTTGTGATGTGGAACATGTAATCTCCGGTGGACTACCACACTCATATACTGAAAAATATGTTTATGATGCTAGTTGTAGACCACACAATTATAAATTGCTAACTGAAGTTTCTGTTCAGTAGTTCCGCTAAGGTTATTTAAAATTTTATTATGATAATGAGAGACCGACGCCACATCATATAGACTGTCTACGACCGACGTAAGATGAGAAAATCTAACTTCTTGTAGCAAACCATCCCCGGATGTTGGACGAAGATTGTAACAGTTCAGATGACAATATTATGCTTTACGTATCTAATCTACTCTTTCGTATGAAAGAGAGGAAAGGGAAGGAGTGGAAAACGATGGATGAGAAACTCGTGACTTACACTCTCACAGGGCATTGTGGAACTGCAATGGCAAAACCTGAAATTTTGTGCCGAATCAGCACTCGAACCCTGATGTTCCGCTTCCTTACAACGGCTGCCTTACGATTCGGTCATCCGGATATGGTCCCCAACCGATCCAAATTTCCAAATTACCGCACGCTGCAGTGTAGCGTCCTTCGTCCATTGACCTCCTTCTCGCAAATTATTAATTTCTGTAGGATTTCGGACGATGTTAGTGCATCCGCACTGAAACAAACGGCACGGAGACATCATGCTATTACAATATGTACACTGATAAGCCAGAAATTGCGACCACTGCCCACCGCAACGTTGGACGTTCCCTGATGACATTGCGGGCAATTGACGCGGTAGCAAAAGAATGTAGCGGAGCAGACACGGACGAGGGATCACCCTAGCGAAGATGTGAGCTGCAAATGGGGAAATCAATCGGGATAAGCAATTTTGACAAAGGGCAGGTTGCTATTACGCAGAGCTTCTGAACGAGTGTCTCGAAAACGGCGAAGCTGTACGAATTTTCACGTACAACTGTTGTGATCATCTAAAGAAAGAGGTAGGACAGCGAACGTACCTCAAGGCGCTAAATGGTTGAACGTCGACTACTCTTCATGGAATGTGGTGTTCGTAGGTTTGTCTGTTCTGTAAAGTAGGATTGTGATGTGTGGCATCTCTGCCTGTGCACGCCCAAATGTTTTTGAACACACCGTTCATCGTACATTGTTTAAAATGGATATTCGAAGCACACCGGACCATCGGAATTTGACCATCTATCAATGGTAACGTTTCCGCTCTTCGGGTGAATGACATTTTTACTACACCATGTCGATTTTCATCTCCACAAACGCCATCATCGAGGTGAACGATGGATCAAAAGGTGCAGTGTGCCACGGACGCAGACTGGTGGGAGGAATATTATTCTATGGAAGACATTCTCCTGCGCTTGCATGGGATCTGCGGTAGTAACCGAAGATACGCTGACAGCAGCCGTGCGGTCTGGGGCGCCTTGAAACGGTTCGCCGCGCAGCTTCCCCCGTCGGAGTTTCAAGTCCTCCCTCTGGCACGGGTGCGTATGTTGTCTTTAGCAAGTTTGAGTTAGATTAAGTAGTGTGTAAACATAGGGACTAATGACCTCAGCAGTTCGGTCCCATAGGAAGTTACCACCACATCCCTTTATGCTCGATGTCTTCCCCGACGGCGATGTCATCTTTCAGCAGTGTAATTATCCGTGACTCGGACCGAGAACCGTACTAAAGTGGTCTGAGGGTCATTAGAGTGAATTCACGATGATGACCTATTTCACCTAAGGTAAATGCTACGAAACCTATCTGGATCACTATCGGGCGCCGTCACCGCGCACGCAAATCAGCGGCCACTTACAGGGTGTTTCAAAAATGACCGGTATATTTGAAACGGCAATAAAAACTAAACGAGCAGCGATAGAAATACACCGTTTGTTGCAATATGCTTGGGACAACAGTACATTTTCAGGCGGACAAACTTTCGAAATTACAGTAGTTACAATTTTCAACAACAGATGGCGCTGCAAGTGATGTGAAAGACAACGCAGTCTGTGGGTGCGCCATTCTGTACGTCGTCTTTCTGCTGTAAGCGTGTGCTGTTCACAACGTGCAAGTGTGCTGTAGACAACATGGTTTATTCCTTAGAACAGAGGATTTTTCTGGTGTTGGAATTCCACCGCCTAGAACACAGTGTTGTTGCAACAAGACGAAGTTTTCAACGGAGGTTTAATGTAACCAAAGGACCGAAAAGCGATACAATAAAGGATCTGTTTGAAAAAATTCAACGGACTGGGAACGTGACGGATGAACGTGCTAGAAAAGTAGGGCGACCGCGTACGGCAACCACAGACGGCAACGCGCAGCTAGTGCAGCAGGTGATCCAACAGCGGCCTCGGGTTTCCGTTCGCCGTGTTGCAGCTGCGGTCCAAATGACGCCAACGTCCACGTATCGTCTCATGCGCCCGGGTTTACACCTCTATCCATACAAAATTCAAACGCGGCAACCCCTCAGCGCCGCTACCATTGCTGCTCGAGAGACATTCGCTAACGATATAGTGCACAGGATTGATGACGGCGATATGCATGTGGGCAGCATTTGGTTTACTGACGAAGCTTATTTTTACGTGGACGGCTTCGTCAATAAACAGAACTGGCGCATATGGGGAACCGAAAAGCCCCATGTTGCAGTCCCATCGTCCCTGCATCCTCAAAAAGTACTGGTCATGGGCCGCCATGTTTTCCAAAGGAATCATTGGCTCATTTTTCAGATCCGAAACGATTACTGCATCACGCTATCTGGACATTCTTCGTGAATTTGTGGCGGTACAAACTGCCTTAGACGACACTGCGAACACCTCGTGGTTTATGCAAGATGGTGCCCGGCCACATCGCACGGCCGACGTCTTTAATTTCCTGAATGAATATTTCGATGATCGTGTGATTGCTTTGGGCTATCCGAAACATACAGGAGGCGGCGTGGATTGGCCTCCCTATTCGCCAGATATGAACCCCTGTGACTTCTTTCTGTGGGGACACTTGAAAGACCAGGTGTACCGCCAGAATCCAGAAACAATTGAACAGCTGAAGCAGTACATCTCATCTGCATGTGAAGCCATTCCGCCAGACACGTTGTCAAAGGTTTCGGGTAATTTCATTCAGAGACTACGCCATATTATTGCTACGCATGGTGGATATGTGGAAAATATCGTACTATAGAGTTTCCCAGACCGCAGCGCCATCTGTTGTTGAAAATTGTAACTACTGTAATTTCGAAAGTTTGTCTGCCTGAAAATGTACTGTTGTCCCAAGCATATTGCAACAAACGGTGTATTTCTATCGCTGCTCGTTTAGTTTTTATTGCCGTTTCAAATATACCGGTCATCTTTGAAATACCCTGTATTTACGAGCATTGCATGACCTGTGCGCAGACACATAATGCCGCCTACCTACACAAAACTATCAACAAACTGTCAGATCCCTGATATGCTGAATCAGAGTGAGCCGTTTGCTAGCGTTTTCCCATTTATTGTTTGTCATCTGCAGCCTCGTTTTCTTATCCTATTTACTGGCTTCACCAACTTCTTGCCTTAATTGCCATGACCGACAGCAGCAGCGCGTATCGATAAGTGCACTGTCTTACCATCTTTGCAGCGACCGATAGTATTTCCGGGTCGTCGTGTGTCTGGCAGTCAGTTGGAGACGGACCAGCAGTGCAGTCGGGACGTGGCAGCAGTGAAGTCGGGGCGGAGCATCGGTGAGGTGCGGACAGCCAGTGCTCACCCACCACTGGCGGCACACATGAACTGTCCGACGGAGCCGGACGAGTGTTGGTTGGTCGTTCGGTTGGTCGTCTTATCGGCCGACTTATATTTCGTCCTTTCACCGTTTCCGGGCCTTGGTAGTTGGTTGGTTGGCGTGGAGCACCGAGGAAATATCCGCGGTGTGTAGTTTGGCTGGGCCCGCTGGCAGCCTCTATGGAATGTCGGACTGAGTGGTGCCGTTACCATTGCTACGAGGTTCGTGACTCACCAATCCTGGACATGAAAGTTGAGTTTTGACTTAATCTAACTGTTGTGGCGTAACAAGCTAGTCACGCCACACTGAGGAGGAAGCCGAAAGGCACGCGTACACACACGCCGACTGGCGTCAAGTCTGGAACAGGATAAGTTATGACTGCTATAAAGAAAATACGTATCTTTGGCATATACTTAACTTTTAATCAATCCTTGTGATACATCTCTCTTGACTATACAAATGAGACTCGTAAGATACATGCACTGTGACAATTGGCGCCTTGCTAAGTCGTAGCCATTAACTTAGCTGAAGGCTATTCTAACTGTCTCTCGGCAAATGAGAGCAAAGGCTTCGTCAGTATAGTCGCTAGCAACGTCGTCGTACAACTGGGGCGAGTTCTCGTACGTCTCTCGAGACCTGCCGTGTGGTGGCGCTCGGTCTGCGATCACACAGTGGCGACACGCGGGTCCGACATATACTAAATGGACCGCGGCCGATTTAAGCTACCACCTAGCAAGTGTGGTGTCTGGCAGTGACACCACACTAACAGCAAGTCAAGACTGTTCACACTGTGTCGTTTGGAGTTCGCTGTCAGCTGTTGGGATATTCCCATGAGCAACAAAGTGTATTTTCAAGCTGGCAAACTTTAGCTACTGTCATGTAGAGTTTAACTGTACTTGGTTATTTGAACTGAAGTGCACCAGTGGGATCTTCTGCTTTGTGGCCGTTAACGTTCTGGTTACCTGCCGTGGCAGTTGTAAATTCAGGCAGAGTATTTTCTTCATTGTGTTGTCGCTGGGCAGCACAGTGTGTAGTTTGACAGCTCAATGTATAATTGGTTGTGCGCGCCAATACCTTCTACGTTGCTCCATTGAATTGCCTGTTGTGTGCTGGTCGGTTATCTTGTCGGTGGGTCCGTTGTCTGTGTCGCTTGGGTTGTCGTTGAATCAACAATTGTTGGGCCAACTGCCTGTGTCACCTAAGCGATTGTTAGTGTTTGGATTCCAGGCCGACACTCGGAACTTCTGAGCACCCTAGGCTGTACTGCCTTTTCTTGTTTGTTCTTGTTGTTTGTGCTTGTATGGCTTCTAGCCAGTTTTTAGGTTCAGGTTGTTTTGCCCTTAAGTTGTCAGATGGTTCAGGCCGTCAGCCTAATTTAAGAACTGTTTTACGTAAAGCCTTTGGCATTTTTAAAATTAATTTTATTGAGTCTTAAGTGTTGGGCCTTCAGCCGATTTTGAATTTAAGTTGTTTGCTCTGAAAGTGTCAGATTCTTTGGGCCTTCAACTTAATTAAGGAACTGTTTTAAGATAAGGCTTTGCCTTCTAAATTTCTGATTTTTGTTGATCTTTAAGTTATTGGCTTTCAGCCGTTTATAAATTAAAGTCGTCTTGCCCTTAAGGCATGAAATTGTAGGGCGCATTCAGCCGCTAATTAAGTTCCAAAACTAAAGCTGAATTTCTTTTTTAAAAAAATTCTTAGTTCTTGTAATGTTTGATCAAATAAAAGGTTGTATGTTCGAGTGTAACTGACAGCCGCTTATTTTTGCTCCCTTTCCACAACTTAAACTACCTGTCCTGTCCTGCGGGTTTAGCAGGGCATCTCACTGAGATTTAGACCATTCGTAAGACAGGCAAACAAGCTATTAAGAATGAGGTCATAATGTTTTGGCCCATCAGTGTGTATATACGAGTTGCGTATGTTCTGTCGCACATGTACGACACAACTTGTCGGACATGTACGGCAGAACAGACACTACTTGTATATATACGAACGTACTCTTCTCTATCACTAGAGCAGCATAGTGGCTCTGGGGATTCCTCATCATAGGAGAGATGCCTGGTTTTGGCGCAAGCCGACTTGGCGGGCATAATTGAGTCAGTCTGCGTGAACCTGCAGGGAAAGTCACGAGTGTGTACAATGTGTACGATCGCCTACCGGAGTCTGGAGAGTTTTGGAATTTTGTGTGACTATTAATCGTAGTGGATTAATGTGCGTTCTGTACTTATTGGGACAAGGAAATGTTTAGTCAGTCCGTAGTGGACAGCAGGCACAGTCGAAGCTGGATTAGTGTGCAGACCAGAACGTGATAAAACACGATGTGCGCCGTGGAACCTCAACATTGTCATTATTATCGCGTTTCCTGGGAGAGTATCCAGTAGCTTGATGACGGCCGTGTCAAATCTGAAGACTATGGCTAAAGCAAGTGGAAATGAGAGAGCGTGTGGTGCTGTTGGTGTGAACGAACCTCAGGCGTAGCGGAGAAACTACCCCAGATATTTCCTGTATGAAAGTGAAGCTCAACTTTCAATGCTGATGTCAACAAGCAGTTTTCTCCAACGACTGAAGCAATTTCGTGCTAACTACCCGTTTGCTGAATAAAACTATAGAAAACGGACGACGTATCTAATCTTCAAAGAAAAGCCTGCTGGTGGTTTCCGACTATATCGTCACAAGTGAAAGACGCTCACTGCGATCTCGAATGAAACTGTGTGCACAGAATTTTAAGCGGTGGCAACGTATTACTGGAGACGCCACATGTGAATGTGGAGAACTTCCAAGTGCAAATCTCCTCTTAGTGTGACAAAAGTTGCCTGCAACTTACGCGTTTGATGTCATGGTAGGTGGAAATATGTGAAGAATTCTCGCCCACCGAATCCATAGGATATGTAGAAATCATCTGTATATACTGTAAACATGGTTTAGATTAGTTGTAAATTTGTAAGTAATTGTTGTTGTTGTTGTTGTGTATTCAGTCCTGAGACTGGTTTGATGCAGCTCTCCATGCTACTCTATCCTGTGCAAGCTTCTTCATCTCCTAGTACCTACTGCAACCTACATCCTTCTGAATCTGTTTAATGTATTCATCTCTTGGTCTCCCTCTACGATTTTAACCTCCACGCAGCCCTCCAATACTAAATTGGTGATCCCTTGATGCCTGAGAACAGGTCCTACCAACCGATCCCTTCTAGTCAAGTTGTACCACAAACTACTCTTCTCCCCAATCCTGTTCAATACCTCTTCGTTAGTTATATGATCTACCCATTTAATCTTCAACATTCTCTGGCACCACATTTCGAAGGCTTCTATTCTCTTCCTGTCCAAACTAGTTATCGTCCATGTTTCACTTCCATACATGGCCAAGCTCCATACAGATTCTTTCAGAAACGACTTTCTGACAAATCTATACCCGATGTTAAAAAATTTCTCTTCTTCAGAAATGCTTTCCTTGCCATTGCCAGTCTACATTTGATATCCTCTCTACTTCGTCCGTCATCAGTTATTTTGCTTCCCAAATAGCAAAAGTCCTTTACTACTTTAAGTGTCTCATTTCCTAATCTAATTCCCCCAACATCACCCGACTTAATTCGACTATATTCCATTATCCTCGTTTTACTTTTGTTGATGTTCACCTTATACCCTCCTTTCATGACACTGTCCATTCCGTTCAACTGCACTTCCAAGTCCTTTGCTGTCTCTGACAAAATTACAATGTCATCGGCGAACCTCAAATTTTTTATTTCTTCTCCGTGGATTTTCATACCTACTCCGAACTTTTCTTTTGTTTCCTTTACTGCTTGCTCAATATACACATTGAATAACATCGGAGATAGGCTACAACCCTGTCTCACTCCCTTCCCAACCACTGCTTCCCTTTCATGCCCCTCAACTCTTATAACTGCCATCTGGTTTCCGTACAAATTGTAAATAGCCTTTCGCTCCCTGAATTTTACCCCGGCCACGTTCAGAATTTGAAAGGGAGTATTCCAGTCAACATTGTCAAAAGCTTTCTATAAGTTTACAAATGCTAGAAACGTAGGTTTGCCTTTCCTTAATCTAGCTTCTAAGATAAGTCGTATGGTCAGTATTGCCTCACGTGTTCCAATATTTCTACGGAATACATACTGGTCTTCTCCGAGGTCGGCTTCTACCAGTTTTTCCATTCGTCTGTAAAGAGTTCGCGTTAGTATTTTGCATCCGTGACTTATTAAACTGATTGTTCGGTAATTTTCACATCTGTCAGCACCTGCTTTCTTTGGGATTGGAATTATTATATTCTTCTTGAAATCTGAGGGTATTTCGCCTGTCTCATACATCTTGCTCAACAGATGGTAGAGTTTTGTCAGAACTGGCTCTCCCAAGGCCGTCAGTAGTTCTAATGGAATGTTGTCTACTCCCGGGGCCTTGTTTCGACTCAGGTCTTATAGTGCTCTGTCAAACTCTTCACGCACTATCTTATATCCCATTTCATCTTCATGAGATTGAATTGGAAACGAAAATAATAAAAATAGCAATATAATCAATAACAACAAAATCCCTCTGTTTACAAAAACGTATTGCTTCGGAACCGCGATCGATAAACTAGATAAGCTTGTTACCAACAACCATACTATCGAAAATTCTTCTCGGTGTTATGACTGTTTTCAAAATATGTGTTGTGTCCAACTTATGTGTTTCATATGGCATAAGTATGAATTATTTTATACTTTTTTTGTAAGATCGTACGTTTTTAAGCGAAATCCGCGTTCTTTACTAACTTGCAACGTTTTATAGTGAAAAACCTAGCCAACATGTTATATGTTACATAATTTCATAAATTAATCTCGTGTCCGAAGGCATTAAGATAACAAGACACATTTGTCAACAGCAAACTGATACACTTTTCTTATTTCACAGCGTAGTTGCCATGGTCTGAATACATCTCACTGTACGACGACCGTGACCCACGGCTCAGAAAACTGACAGCTCTAAGATTCTGATTTCTGTGTAAATTTTTCACTTTTCCACGCAAAGGAGAACTGTTTATCGCAGCTGATCTCGTCGCTTGCTTTTTGCCTTGTAGCCGAGATATTAAAAAACGAAATCGCTGCAGAAAAACAGGAGAAAAATGCGCAATCTTTCATTCGCCTCTCAATGAATGCGTAACCCACTGCGTAAAATTTTTCAATATTGGCGGTTGTTCTTTGGTAGTAGATTGCATGGAAACGTAACCGAAACAAATACGTAGGAGCCTTTGATGTGTTATCCATCGGTTTTATCGGACAGATCAGGCACACAAGCAGTAATACCAGGCGGACCAAAGCACGGAATTTTTTTCAATTTTCCTTTCACAGTTCGCAACTGCTTCGGAAACTTTTATAAATATCTCCAGCTAACGTGAATGTCACACGGTTTGTACGCCACGCTAACAGAATTTCCTTTGTTGTACTGAGTGCTCACCACAAACCGAAAGCTAGTCGTACCTGTCTCATTTGCTTTAGTGGGCTTCATTCCTGCTGCTCGAGAAATGGTGTCAGGTGATGGACATTGGATCATCGTTCTTGCACCGAGGATCATTGTATGGCTAACTATGCTGCTTTAATTTATATAATTATATTCTATCTATTTGCATTATCCAGGTTTCCAGAACTCCTGAAGGTAGACGTTGACTGTGGATGTTGTATCACAGACACAGTGCCTTTGACTGTTCAGAGACGTGACTAAACCCGCCCAAAGATGCAAACGACCATGCATGAGCAGCGCCTTTTACACGGAAGGTTCCGACAGCCGATAAGTTCCAGTCATTCCACATGAAGGAGGTACACGGCTCGTGTTGACTGTATTCTAACCATGCCTAGACGGTGAATATCGCGGTTCGATCGCGTCCTCATTGTTACTTTGTGCCAGGAAGGGCATTCAACAAGGGAAGTGTATGGGCGTCTCGGATTGAATGAAATAGATCTTCTTCGGACATGGAGGAGATACAGAGAGACAGGAACTGTCGATGACATGCATCGCTCAGGCCGCCCAAGGGCTCCTACAGCAGTGGATGACCGCAACCTACGGATCATGGATCGGAGGAACCCCGACAGTAACGCTACCATTTTGAATAAACCTTTTAGTGCAGCCACAGGACGTCGTGCTACGGCTCAAACTGTGCGCAATAGGCTGCATGATGCACAACTTCACTCACGACGTCCATGGCGAGGTCCATCTACGCAACGACGACACCATGCAGTGCGGTACAGATAGGCCCAACAGCATGCCGAGTTGATCACTCAGGATTGACATCACGTTCTTTTCCACCGATGAGTGTCGCATATGCCTTCAAGCAGACAATCGTCGGAGACGTGTTTGGAAGCAACCCTGTCAGACTGAACGCCTTAGACAGACTGTCCAGCGAGTGCAGCCAAGTGGAGTTTCCCTGGTGTTTTGGAGTGGCATTATGTGGGGCCGATGTACGCTGCTGGTGGTCATGCAAGGCTGAACGACGCATGAATGCCATCCTGAGTCCGATAGTGCAACCATATCGACAGAACATTGGCGAGGCATTTGTCTTCATGGACGACAATTAGCGCTCCCATCGTGCACATCTTGTGAATGACTTCCATCAGGATAATGACATCGCTCGACTGTAGTGGCCAGTATATTCTCCAAGATGAACCCTACCGAAAAAACCTGGGATAGATTGAAAAAGGCTGTTTATGGATGACGTGATCCACCAACCACTCTCAGGGATCTACACCGAATAGAAGTGGGACAATATGAACCAACAGTGCCATGATGAACTTTTGGCTAGTATGCCACTTCGAATACAGGCATGCATCAATGCAAGATTACTTGCTACTGAGTATTAGAGGTACTCGTGTGTACAGCAATCTGGATCAATACCTCTGAAAGTCTCGCTGTATGGTGGTAAAACATGCAATGTGCGCTTTTCATGAGCAGTAAAAAGGGCGGAAATAATATTTATGTTGGTCTCTATTCTCTGTACAGGTTCCGCAACTCTCAGAACCGAGGTGATGTAAAACAATTTTTCATGTGTATAAAGCCATGTTGCTATAGTGTCTCGGTATTTCGAAGCTGCTCAGCAGAGTGTGAGGAGGTAAGTGCCATAGAAGTGTCCTAAACGCTTACTTTGTAAAACTTTCGAAGAATAGGATCTGTAGAAGAAAATCAGTATAACTGCGCTGTATCCAGCACCCAGTTCCAGCGGCTACCACTAATTAGCGCTACAGTCGCGCGAGAAATCCAAGATGATAGTGCCGGGGAAATTTTAAAAATGCTTCATAGCTTTAGATGTAAATTTAAAAATCCAAAATGACGTATCTGAGAAACTGAAAAGTCCAAGATGGCAGTGGCGAGAAACTAAAAAAAAACCTAGGATGGTGGGGCGAGCCCTGTTGTGGGTTTGTAGCCTCCCTCTTATGTTACAATTCAAGATGGTGCCATGTTCAAAATGCCTGCGTCAGATTTGTACCTATCGCATGATATGTGTGCACAGAGCATACAACAATACGAAAGTTTACACTGAATAGCGTAAAATGGCGTCAAGTACAAAAAGTATTGTCAATATTACAATACCTCTTCATCGAAAATATGTAATTGCGCTAGTTAGTAAATTCATCTCTCTCTCTCTCTCTCTCTCTTTCTCTCTCTGTCTCTCTATCTCTTTCTCTTTAACACACACTCACACACACACACACACACACACACACACACACACACACACACACACACGAGGGAGCACTCGCGCACACACACACACACACACGCACACACATGAACACACTTCACTAAAAAATTTTCCTCTATCTCATTTCATTGCCCAATACTGTACTGTCACATCGGTATGTTTCTTGTCTATTTAACGTATACACCAAACCATGTATTTATGTCAAATACTGTATTGTCACAGCGAGTTTCATCTTCTCTTCCTTCACTGTAGTGGCTACTTGAATGAAGCATCAACAATACAATATATTAGAGTAGGGGATTAGATAAAAAAACTAAAATACTCTACATACAATGTTTTATAAAAAATATTACATTCCCAAGATAAATGAGATGCACACTAGGTTGATTGCGCAAGGCTTAATGCAATCAGCAGATATTGTCTAGTGGCGAGAATGGGTACATAAAATGTACCTTTCAAGAAAAAGCTAAAGCTGGTTTTTTAATTTAAGCCGATACTGAATGCATGCTGAAATTAATTTTTACTTGCAGCCTCACAAGTAACTCTGGTTCATATTCTGATCCATTACATTTGCACGAACCTTTCAATACAGACACATACATACAAAGCAGCTGTTATGAAAATTGCCCCCTCAGTGCAATTTTCACATCAGTTGCAATTCCTATCAGGTACAAATCTCATTTAATACAGGGTGATTCAAAAAGAATACCACAACTTTAGGAATTTAAAACTCTGCAACGACGAAAGGCAGAGCTAAGCACTATCCGTCGGCGAATTAAGGGAGCTATAAAGTTTCATTTAGTTGTACATTTGTTCGCTTGAGGCGCTGTTGACTAGGCGTCAGCGTCAGTTGATGCTAAGATGGCGACTGCTCAACAGAAAGCTTTTTATGTTATTGAGTACGGCAGAACTTTCCACACTAACGGGAAAGTCAACCGTCACAATGTCTGTATATGGGGCACTGAGAATCCGCGGGAAACAACTCAGTATGAACGTGACTCGCCTAAGGTGAACGTTTTCTGTGCCATTTCAGCCAATTAAGTTTTTGGTCCCTTTTTCTTCGAAGGTGCTACTGTAACTGGACTACAGTATCTGGAGATGTTAGAGAATTGGCTGTTCCCTCAGCTCGAACAAGAAGCACAACAATTCATATTTCAGCAGGATGGAGCGCCACCAAATTGGCACTTATCTGTCCATAACTACCTGAACGTCAACTACCCGAGGCGATGGATCGGCCGCCAGGCAGCCCGTGACAGAGCACTTCATCACTGGCCTGATCTTACCCCCTGCGATTTTTTCTTATGGGGGTATGTTAAGGATATGGTGTTTCGGCCACCTCTCCCAGCCACCATTGATGATTTGAAACGAGAAATAACAGCAGCTATCCAAACTGTTACGCCTGATATGCTACAGAGAGTGTGGAACGAGTTGGAGTATCGGGTTGATATTGCTCGTGTGTCTGGAGGGGGCCATATTGAACATCTCTGAACTTGTTTTTGAGTGAAAAAAAAACCTTTATAAATACTCTTTGTAATGATGTATAACAGAAGGTTATATTATGTTTCTTTCATTAAATACACATTTTTAAAGTTGTGGTATTCTTTTTGAATCACCCTGTATTTTAACATTTTCGCCCATTCACTGAAATCAGTTACAAGTCGAGTGTATGATTTTATATTTTTCAGGCAGTTCTGACTTCAAACAAATCGATTAAATTTGTCATACATACACTATAATCAGTTACAGCTCTTATTGCATGGTTTGTTCCCATTTCTCATGTGGTAGTGACCCCAAGATGTGGTTTACATATCGTTTATAATCCTAATTTAATGGTTTTTACATTTTTACTCGTACTTGAATCAGTTGCAAATCAGATATTAGTGTACATTTTTCACATATAAACTAAAACTAAAACTAAACTAACTCCGTCTACAGGCCGCAAGCGACCCATCGGGACCATCCGACCGCCGTATCATCCTCAGGTGAGGATGCGGATAGGAGGGGCATGGGGTCAGCACACCGCTCTCCCGGTCGTTATGACGGGTTTCTTTGACCGGAGCCGCTACTAGTCGGTCGAGTAGCTCCTCAATTGGCATCACGAGGCTGAGTGCACCCCGAAAAATGGCAACAGCACGTGGCGGCGGGATGGTGACCCATCCAAGCGCCGGCCACGCCCGACAGCGCTTAACTTCGGTGATCTCACGGGAACCGGTGTATCCACTGTGGCAAGGCCGTTGCCCACATTTTTCACATATGCATAATAAAATCAGTCATCATCAGGTTTCAGGCAGTAGTGACCACCAAACTATGGTATTCACAGTAGCTACTTTTCTCTCCAGTTAAAAATCGCATATAATGGTTTTACATCTTCACACTTACACAATAAAACCAGTCATCATTATCATCATCAGCAATGTTTGTCAGGCAGTAGGGACTCCAAGCTGAAGTCTTCACTGTACCTGGAAGGATAAAAGGTTTATCATGTTGTGTAGATGAAGCTGACTTTTGATGGTTGTGTCAGTCTGTTTGTTTTTGAATAAAAACTCATTCACAGTTTCAGCAATTACTTACAGCTGTTCAGTGTCTATTTTCTGAATATTGTAGCCTCTGTGTAATTTAGACTCTAAATATCGAACACTGTAATATGCATTCTATATTAGCATGAATTGTAAAAGGCAGCTTCAACTTCTTACTAAACTTAGTAAATTTCACTTATTCATTATTCCACTGGGCATGGTACTGCTGACTGTCCTAAACTACTCATACTCAACCAAGTAATAGATAAAAATTTTCATTAGAATTAAAATAGCATACACAACACGTAAACACTTCAATATAACAATAGGAATGACTCATGCTGCAACATGGTAGACGTAAAATGTTTCTATGTAATATATATGCCTTTATGTTCTCATGTTGGTGCTTTGTGACAAATAATGGTACAATTTCAAATTCCTTCTACTCTTTCTTGTCTTCCAAGCTATACTGTATGTCATAGATGTTAACATAGGTTATTCGTTCTGCTTTTCAAATATTTGAACATGCTTCAGTGGGTAGGGAATTGGTATTTTAGGAAAGTATAATTTATTTGGATATGTAAATTAGGTAATTATATCTTATGACTCTTTATTTAGGGGATAAAACCAGTTAGAATTGACCAGTTGACACAGGCATTATTTTAGGGGTGAATATCTGTAACTGGAGTTTTATTTCCTATCACTTTTGCCAGTTTCGTGTGTGGCCTTGCACAAAACCTATTTTTCATTAAATTACAGTTGAACTCTTTCTTTCGAAGCCTAAAAGGAATCGCTGTTTTGAAAGCTCTCCAGGCTCCTTAACAGCTAGTCATTTCCATTTTTGAGAATGTCTCATCACTAATTTTGAATTGCATTAAACTTAAACTTTCTGTTTTTAGGTATGCTTCATCCGACTTGGGCAAGAGAAACTTGAACACTAATGAGAAACTGATTTAAGAAGCTGATTGATTTGACGCAATTTATTCTGTAAGACATAAAAACAGACATACAAGAGTGGTCTAGAATCTTTTTATCCAATCTGCTTTGTTATCAAACCGTTACTTATTTGACATTCATACGCACATTCAGGACAGCCTACTCAAGATCATTGATTGGATACAATCTAAAGTGCTTTGCATGTAGTCCACCTATTATTGTGGACAAAAAGTAAATGGAATTATTAAACTTCGCAGGTAATCAGTAACTGAAAGATTCAAGGTTGTTCATAGTAATAAATGTGTTGGACTTTTCGTTTTCTCTCTTTTTTTTCTTTGGAAAGTTAAGTGCAAACGTAAGAAGCAGAAGAATAACAGCATTGAAAGATGGTAACTGCTGTAATGACACAATGTCGATAACATACAAGTCATGACTGGTGTCATTCTTCAGTAGCCCACCTTCCTGCTGATTCGACAGATTCAGACCTCATCTCACTACTTACGACTTGTTCCAACAAGTTAAAAGCGGTTACAACAGGCAACAATAGTTAGCCAGCTAGTTTTACATTGTCAGTGTCTGCACGTTCGCATTCAAGAAATCGACGTATTTCACTGTCAGATTATCTTCCATTCTGAAAGCGGTTGCACTCAGCGACTGTTATATTGACTTGTAAATTATAGATTGCAGCAATCAGTCGTCCTTTTTAAATTTTAATATGCACATCCAGATTTCGGCTAGATGCTATCTATTCTCAATGCACTATTATTTTCACTCAATGCATGTAAGTCCCTGTCGATCGGACTTCACCCACAGTTTATTGAATACTCACTGTGCTTGGTCATTTCAAGGTATAGGAAGTGTAATCTCGAATCCAGGTGTGCCCTCAGGCAATGACACACGAGGGATATCTAACCAAATATCAGATTTACATATCACCTTTTCACCTTTAAAATGCATAACATAAGAAAAGAGTAAACTGACTGATTTTATAGCAATAGATGCACTTTCATCAACTGTTATACTCTACCATGTTAGCACATCATGATAAACAAATCTTGCACTATGATAACAGTTCCATATCGCTTACCAGCTATGGAGCAGTCAACATCTGCCGCCATACACGTGTTGCTGCCTGCCAAACAAGTGCATGCATGGGGAATAGTATATAAAATTATATCGATTTTTTTCCCAGTTCCCACTTGTTCCTTGCTTCTCAAATTCTCGTGGTATTTCGTGACTGTGTCACTCTTAATACTTTATGGATTTTTTCCCGTGCTTAATTACCATTATTATTAACAATTTGTCAAAGTAATTCCATCTCTATGTTAACCAGCTGCATACACTGCATACAGTACAGCGTTTGTCATTAATGGTGAGTATTATATATGTGCTGGAAATGTACAACTTGATGTGTATATTATTTGCTTCCATTAATGTGTTCCACCTCTAAGCAACGTTGTCAGGCAGCTACTAGTGCCAAATTTCATAAATCTATCGAAATGCTGGTAACTTCACATCAAAATGTTAAAATAAGACTGCAAGGTTGACACATGGAACTAAGCTACTTGCAGAGTTTTAAAATTAATGTAGGCGAAAAATATATATAAATATATGAGAGAGAGAAAGGATAAAATTCTTTGTTTTTGTAAACGAAACGTAAAACGCAGTTAGAGATGACGAGGTAGTCACAGCTGAGGCAATTGCAATAGACCAGATGAAACCAGTCACAGAACTCAAGGTCGACCAACAGTCAACATCATCGGAAAGCAATGGAGCAAAAGGCGGCGTTACTATCAAATCCAGCTGTCTTCACGTTAGGTGGATCATTCACATTACACCACTTCGCTTGGTCTAGTACTGAACAGGGAAAATGAGGTTATGAGGTTTAATTTTGATAGCCTTTTGGATTGCTGCCATTTGAAATGCTCTGTAGAAAGTTTTGACATTCCGATTGTCTGGTACCACATTTTGTGGGACTACTGACGTTTGAAATGCACTAGGGAACGTTTTTGATATTTCGATCTGTCCTGTTCTCTTCCGTTTTAGCGGGCTGTGGGAACGCCGACATTTGAAATGCATTTCGGAAAACAACCAACGATATCACAAAAACTACAAATGTCTTCAAACACACACAAGGTTTAAACTGAATTACCTACGTGTGATATACGCGAATTCCACCAACAACATTTTCGAGATTGTTCAGGAATATTCTATGTTTCTATGTAAGGGACCTGTGGCTTTCAGTGCTTCATTGTATTCATTTGTATCAGTATTGCACTGATTGTCTGCAAAACATTGTAGAAGATTAGGGTATGAGCTGTTTCTGTTATTTGGAAGGAAACTTGTTTCATACGCTCTCGGTACACAATAAGAACAATAACCTACACTTTATTCTTTAACCTTGGACTCAGTACTGCTCTATTCCACCTCATATTTGCCTTCTCAGCAGTGTTAGTTGTGAATTAACAGCAATACACAGGAACGTGGATAGGTTTAGTAATGGAGAGTTAATCGATGTGTATCTCGTATATGAATTCACTAAATGTGGAGGAAGGGCGGCAAAAAAGGCTCTATATTGAGCTGATTGTTCAGCAATGGAACGAGTCATCATTACAGGATAGACAGCTTTTATCTATGTCCCTTTATATTTCAAACAAGTTGAACTTAATTTGTGGCACCCATTTAGTCAGTCATTAAGTTAACTCCGATATGAAGGGCTTATTTCAATAGTGGTACAAGTCCCTCACCTCCACTTTTCTGCCTATAATGCTTCTGAAATTAATGATCCAAACAAACAGGAAGAAAGGTTCATCTCTAGCAAGAAGCCATAGGCTTGAACATTTCTGGTATCTCAACTGCAGATTTTTCAGCACTTGACGAACAAAAATGGAATTGTACCACTATTGAAATAAGCCCTTCCTATGACTGTTAATGCAATCCTCAAATCGCGTGAACTAGCATGGATTGAGAATGCATAAAATTTTCTGCTTATAAGCACATACGATGATTTAAATAAAGATTGTTATTTTACTATGAGAGTAATAGAAGAGGAAAGGTTTAAGTTATAATAAGATGGCATTATTAAAAACCGAACACCAACTGTCCAAAGAAAATATTTCTGCTTGAGCACATGTGTCCCGACTTGATGCAGTTCACAGCTGGAGTTTATTAGCGCAAAGACTAAGAAACTATTCAGTTTGACACGAAGACTTTGGATATAATGTATAATTAAATCCTCAAATCGAATTTGGTACTTGTGGCTTCAACTGCATAACAGATCTCAGCTCCATTTAATCATTGATGAAATACTAATGGATACCAAACTATTGCTTGGGAGAGGATAAGAACTTGGCTATGGGGTTTGTTTTCATTGTGAACACGAAGCATCATAGAAGGCAAATTCAAACCTCGGCTGCTGGTTTCTCTCTCAGCAGTGGCAAGGTAGTCTCTAGTGAAGGCATACCTTCTTGCACATCACTTGCAGTTGGCCCGTGAAAACAATTCTATGCTCTTGTTTCTGCTACCAACGTCTTCGTGGAGAGATGTAAATTATGCAATGCCTTCAAAGACCCTGCCTTGCTCTCTAGTGTGGAGATGTTAACATAATAGCTTTTTCAGAACACTTTTTTTTCAGCTAAGCAGCTCAAGATGGTATTACATTTACATGAGATTGTGTTTCTTTAAATATCTTTGCAAACAGGTCATATTCTGTTTACTGTACATGTGTGCTGTCCAGGTTCCGCCTGGCGGATTTCGTTGTCATGGTCCTGGGTAGAGGAGAAAGCTGCAAGATGAAATAAGCACATGTAAGTACTCATCTTCCACACATCCGTCTCAACCGAGTCCATAAACAGAAACACAGATCGTGTATATACCTGCAGGTATAAATTTATTAGAGCCTACTGTTCCTTAAAATTTTTGCTATTGTTGTTGTTTTTGCAGTGCTCTCTTTGTTCTAAAGAAGACTTATTTGGTGTATCCAGCGCACGCCCCTCCATCTCCTAACCGGTTCTGTATTCATCTCTCCTTCTCCCTCTACCATATCAAATGATGTCAGTCAAGCTGCGCAACAAATTTCTTGCGTGAACTGATAATTGTTCATGTTTCACTTCCATCTCGTTGTAACTTCCTTTGCGCAGTCTGTGGTCCTTTAGTGTATACAGGAGAGAGGGGGAAATGTGTTTTAAGGAAAGGCAAACCTACGTTTCTGGCATTTGTAGATTTAGAGAATGCTTTTGACAATGTTAACTGGAATACTCTCTTTCAAATTCTAAAGGTGGCAGGGGTAAAATACAGGGAGCGAAAGGCTGTTTACAATATGTACATAAACCAGATGGCAGTTATAAGAGTTGATGGGCATGAAAGGGAAGGAGTGGTTGGGAAGGGAGTGAGACAGGGTTGTAGCATATCTCAGATGTTATTCAATGTGTATATGGAGCAAGCAGTAAAAGAAACAAAAGAAAAGTTCGGAGTAGGTATTAAAATCCATGGAGAATAAATAAAAATTTGAGGTTCGCCGATAACATTGTAAGGACTTGGAAAAGCAGTTGAACGGAATGGACAGTATCTTGATAGGAGGATATAAGGTGAACATCAACAAAAGCAAAACGAGGAGAATGGAATATAGTCGAATTAAATCGGGTGATGATGAGGGAATTAGATTAGGAAATGAGACACCTAAAGTTGTAAAAGAGTTTTGCTATTTGGGGAGCAAAATAACTGATGATGGTCGAAGTAGAGAGGATATCAAATGTAGACTGGCAATGGCAAGGAAAGCGTTGCTGAAGAAGAGAAATTTGTTAACATTGAGTATAGATTTAAGTGTTATGAAGTCGTTTCTGAAAGTATTTGTATGGAGTGTAGCCATGTATGGAAGTGAAACATGGACGATAACCAGTTTGGACAAGAAGAGAATAGAAGCTTTCGAAATGTGGTGCTACAGAAGAATGCTGGAGATTATATGGATAGATCACATAACTAAAGAGGAGGTATTGAATAGAATTGGAGAGAAAAGGAGTATGTGGCACAACTTGACAAGAAGAAGGGACCAGTTGGTAGGACATGTTCTGAGGCATCAAGGGATCACAAATTTAGCATTGGAGGGTAGCGTGGAGGGTAAAAATCGTAGAGGGAGACCAAGAGATGAATACACAAAACAGATTCAGAAGGATGTAGGTTGCAGTAAGTACAGGGAGATGAAGAAGCTTGCACAGGATAAAGTAGCATGGAGAGCTGTATCAAACCAGTCTCAGGACTGAAGAACACAACAGCAACAACAACAACACTATGTAAACACGATTACATCCACTTAAACAGCCTAAAAAATGCAGTGCACTCATTACACGTAAAAACACTTTCGAACTATCGTCAACATCAATGTATCAGCGAACTGTTCCTACAAGCACCGAAGTACGCATGCCAGGCAGGCCGTCCACAGCAGGCCCATATGTAAGACTCCTCTAGGCCGCTCGAACGTGTTTACCATTGCTGGTGCGATGCCTCTCTACCTGCGGTTCAGCAAACACCTAACTGTTGAGCGACTCACCATCATAGCTTAGGTAAAAGGTTGTCAGTGTTATACTCTCGTGACAGGTCAATGTAAATAAGGCCCAAGTCTCCCTCTGGATGCACTAGAAAAATGTCTGGCAATGCTTCCCAGAATAGCACTGTATGCATTGTTCCTAGCAATCCTAAAGGGACATGCGAGAAGTGACTAACTGCGTAAGTGTTCACCATGTATGTACATAGCTTTCAGAGTTGTGTGTCTAGTGGAGACCTAATTGCCAAGCGAGAGGTATCTGCATAGCACCTCACATTCGCAGGCACAGCTAAAAGCTGCCAGTGTTATAATGACGTAAGTAAGAGCCAACTCTACCTCTTGGAAATCGTAAAGTGTTGCAGAAATAGTGAATGGTCGCTTTTGTTGTTGTTATAGGAGCATGGAAATTGTCGCACTACCAGGACCTGTTTACAAAAACAGCTGTGAATAACACTGAATGCATTCTTCCTGATGGTTTTAACGAGGTATCACGTGCTACCATCCTGGAAAGCGTGACGTCCTGCTTTTAACTTACGTCTCAGAAACAGTAAACGTTCTCCCCGTTAAAAGCCTTCATCATGTATTAGCACGCTTTGGAAAACACCGTTAATCATAAAAGCTTTCTCATTGTTTGGAAAGAGAGCACTCTCTAAGCACAGATGGGAAAATCAGAACAATTACGCAAACAGAATTCGAAGTACTGTCACGCAGAAAAGCAAAATAGCTGGAATGTTTGGTGTCCTACAGCTGCTGGGTTGTCCCAATGACGCAATGGCGGACGAAGGACAGCTTTCCGCAGCAGATACCTCCCCCATCTTGCTAGAACCAGTCTGTGGAGTTTCCTATGTCTCAGCACAAAGGATATCTTGTGAATGACTGGAGCATTCTGATCAACTCTTACTGAATTTACCCACCATATTACTGTGGCTGCCGGTGTGGGAGCACTCTCCGCCTTTTCTTTCTACAGACGAGACTTTCAGCTACCAAACTATCTTGTACAGATCGCCATATTACACTGCCAGTTAAATCCTGCAAAAGTGGTCCACAGATCGCCAAATATAACCCACGATTTCACTGTGCCGCTGTGCAGCGCTGAAGGATGAAACTGCCTCCGTAAACGCGGCTCGTGACCACAGCTGGGGAAGGGCTTGTCAGCCAGAAAGAGGACAGCCAGCTGTGGATGACCCCACACCCAAGGTTGACCTGAGCCGTAGGAGTTCGAACGCTGTCAATACTCCCAACGCAAACACTCGTCACACCTGGTCCCAATGGCGACTCTGAACTGGTGTACATAGGATGGGCAAGCCCCAGCTTGGAACAAAGGCGTCCGCTAAGATACTTTTCACGCCCAAACCTGCTTGCTTGCTGCTGTGCTTTCTACAGCCATCTCCAGAGTCACAAGAATATTGGGAATCACATATTTGTTAGTGCAACTACAATTAAATATTAGGATAACTGGCGAAGTCTGGCACCGAGCAAACCCCGCAAAAGTGGTCTACAGATCGTTAAATGTCTCCGCTTTACAGCCGTGGTTCTGGAACGAATCTCAATATGTAAAGTGCCATTAATTTTCAATGTAGGAAAAAATCTTCCATTCTCCTTACAGATATCGATGTGCTGAATTTATACCTCCATTCTGAGATGACACACAGTAGCGACCACCATATACTCGCACATATACCGCTAAGAATGTTGTACAAATGATGGATCGATTCACTCTGCACAAAGACGTCACTGATTCTGGTCCCGACCTGCTTGATTGCTTGCTTTCTACAATAACACATGTATTTACACATGGTTTGCCAGAATATTATTCCATTTACGCGATACTTCTCGATATGAAGCACATAGCAATATCGCTTTCATAGTAGTATTGATTACACAGCATATTTCAGAAGATACAAACTTTAAATTATTTCTCTAGAAACCTGGAACTTCAGAGATGTGCAGCATGCTTTAAACTGCTGGATAAACAGAAACTTATCTCGTCTGCGACATCTTTATGTGAAAACTCGAGAAAATTGGTGGAAGCTGATATTTCCTCTTGCGATTACCGATGACAGAGATATAACAGATTCCAAATCATTCTTATAATTTAGAAAGTCATCTAAGGTCTTTCTCATGTCTAGGGAACCAGCAAACATGTCTTCCACACGTATTTACCTGCTAGATGCGCACACCGCAATCAATGTTCTCTCAACCAAATAAAGCCGGGAAATGTGCAGAAGCAGTCAAGTGGACAATCTGCATTGGAGGAAAAATGGTCCAGCGCAAACACACGTCCATATTAAATCTTCTCAAATTTCCACCAAGAACACGGGCATCATGAAGGCTGCCCAAAACATAGTGAGTTTTAGTTCACTATTCAGCGGTCTAGAGAACTAAATGGTTACGTCAGCTACATTCCTGCATCCCAACAGGCGTTACCATTCAGACAGTTCCTGCCGTTAGGCAGCAACGTGAATCGTTCCCGCCACAGGCAACTGCTGCCACGTGCAACGTATCCCCAGACAGAATCGTCCAAGGAAACCGGCTACATATCTATTTTACCACTATACTCACAATTAAATATTACAGTTGTGGTCTGAATGGAACGACATTCGACAATGAACGAAGTATCGGAAATACCCCCTGCTGACGGACCTGGCTCAACAAATAGAAATATCTGTACACTCTTATGACTTGACATACTTTTCCCTATGCCGCTATAGTAGTATTTCACGTCAATTTTATACCTTCCCTTACGACAAAACATAGTCATCTTCTTTGCACAAGCCGGGACATGCAGACACATACTCTATAAGCCTGATGCTCAAGGCCAACCTATCACATATCCCCTACTACTAACAAGGGAACCTCCCCATCGCACCCCTCTCAGATTTAGTTATAAGTTGGCACAGTGGATAGGCCTTGAAAAACTGAACACTGATCGATCGAGAAAACAGGAAGAAGTTCTGTGGAACTATGAAAAAATAAGCAAAATATACAAACTGAGTAGTCCATGCGCAAGATGAGCAATATTGAGGACTGTACAAACTCAAGGGCGCCGTGGTTCCGTGGTTAGCGTGACGAGATGCGGAATGAGAGGTCCTTGGTTCGAGTCTTTCCTCGAGTGAAAATTTTAACTTTTTGTTTTCAGTTTATGTGACAAACTCTTATGTTTTCATCACTTTTTTGGGAGTGATTATCACTTCCACAAGAAAACCTAAATCGTGCAAGGTAGAAGAAACTTTTTACCCATTCGCCAAGTGTACTAGTTAGGTTGGTCGACGACATATTCCTGTCATGTGACACACCAGTGTCGTATAGAATACATCAGACGTGTTTTCCTGTGGAGGAATCGGTTGACCTATGACCTTGCGATCAAATGTTCTCGGTTCCCATTGGAGAGGCACGTCCTTTCGTCAACTAATCGCACGGTTTTGCGGTGCGGTCGCAAAATACAGAGACTATACTTATTACAGTGAACAGCGACGTCAATGAACGAACGGACAGATCATAACTTTGCGAAAATAAAGTAAAATTTTCAGTCAAGGGAAGATTTGAACCAAAGACCTCTCGTTCCGCAGCTGCTCACGCTAACCACGGGACCACGGCGCTCCTGAGTTCACATTGTCCTTAATATTGCTTATCTTTAGCATGAATTACTCAGTTTGTATATTTTGTTTATTTTTTCATAGTTCCACAGAACTTCTTCCTGTTTTCTCGATTGATCTGTGTTCAGTTTTTCAAGACCTATCCACTGTGCCAACTTATACCTAAATCTGAGGGGGGTGCGATGGGGATGTTCCCTTGTAAGTATTATACTTCGTCAATAACTTACTTGCTGGAGATACGAAACTATACTCAGCGAAAATTAGCGATGGGTGGACGTGTCTCATAAGATTCTCATGCGAGTGGTACCACAGTGTTTTAGAAAGAGAGACGTAATAAGAGACTGACAAAGGTACGCGTATGTAACAAATACTTGCAGTTCCCTCATGTCGCCACTAGATATTCCTACACTGTAATGCATTCTGACTCGATGCCATGTCAGAGGTTCTGCAATATATCCACTGACTTATGGGCGATGGTTGATTGAGAAAGATCACAATCAGCAGATCGTGTCCAGATTGAGGTCAAAAGAAATGTACACGGCCTTTTCAGATCGGTAGTGCTATGCTTTCCGGTAGAAATTTTATCAGCGATTTGGAATCAGGTCTTTCCATTCAAACACATACCTGTGTTGGAGCCTATGGAGAAGTCTTTTAATGATTACAGCCACTAGTGAGTCATATTTCTGCCGCCCTCATATTTCAAAACGAGTCACTTTTTTCGAAATTTTCTGCTACAGTAAAATTTTAGATAGTTTTTATGCCTCTTGCTACTGCTGCGATTTCAGTAGCTTTGCTCATGTGATCGTTGCCATTTAAGTCCGAACTGAGCAGAAGTCGGAGAGAGCTATTTGTATCACCCTCTGCAACATGTGTAGAAACAGAGTGACCTAAGTTAATACGACAGAACCGTGTTTTGACCATTCGGTGGAAATGGGAACCTGTTGTTGTAGCTCCGCCAATATTGTACGATGTGTAAGGTTAGTGGCAAACGAAGCCTGCTCCTGAACAGGGTGTAGTATAAAAGACAGTATGGTAACTGGGGGAAGGACGAGGATTTTGCTCTTGCATTGTGGTGATTCCCCAAATGACAAACGTGTACTGCAGTCCAAAGCAGATCCATGCCTGTCAGGACCCATTCCCATCTATCACGCCAACATGCTATCATCGTTATTCTGTACCATCCAACACAAAATAATTGCGAACAAAAAACACTATGTTAATCCGATAGAGGACTCAATAAGATTTTTATTGCATCTCTTTCCTCCCATATATCGAAAACAAATACCGTCTACATGCTGGCATTGAGCACGTGTGACGATCCTCATAGATATACAAGTATTGATCCATTGCAGAGACCAGTGTACATTTGCATCGCCTGTAGAGGTGGAGGATGACTGTATCCCACAAACCATACTGTGAGTCGCAAGAGACGTTTCCTGCGACACTGTGTAATTGTTTGAACACTGTTTTTTTCTGCTGTCACACGCTTTGTACACTGACATAGGCTTTGTTTTCTCCATTAAGTGATTTAAGCTGCTTTGCAACACCGATAATATCTACGTCTATGTTTCTCATCTTGGCAGTTGTTCTTTGGTGAAGGTGTCTCGGAAAACCTTGATTAATAGCTCTTCTTTTGTAGCACTGTCATCAGTGACTTCACTGTTGTTATCGCACAGTGGAGGTATTGATTACGTCTTGCTGCTGGTGTGCTTTATGTATGACAAGAATCTCTTTGGGTTTTCATCTAGATTTCGAGACAGAGTTTCGTGATGGAAATTATTAAAAGAATCTCGCATTCAAGTACGAGCTATATTTCGAACTTCTGTAAAACTTTGCCAGTCTTGGAAATTTTGCGTTCTTTTAAATTTGGCATGCTTTTTTCGCTGCTTCTGCAAAAGCGATCTGATCCGTTTTATGTACCACGTAACATCACTTATTAATTTGTGTGGTATATATCCCTCAATTGCTGTCGATACTATCTACTACGCTTACATGACCAGATCGGTAGGAGTGAAGACTGTCTCTTATAAAGGCGTCAAGAGCACTTTTATCATCTTTTTAAATACATATACTAGCGTTACTTTTTGATGGTTGTATTTGTTGTAGCATTCAGCTTAGCAGCAACTGCCTTGTGGTCGCTAATCGTCATGATACTTACTATTTGTCCAGAATTATATGTTGCTATGAGGTCAACCATTTACGCTCTGAGTGGGCTTATGAAATAATTGTCCAAAATAATTTTCTGAGACAGCATTCAGTACAAATTCGTATGACGTTTTAAGGCTGCCGCCGGCTTTAAACGTATGCGACAGACAGAGGAATCCGAGATGGAAGCGAAGGGAATCAGGGAAACAGTCACTTTTCTCCGTTGAGGCAGCATTCTACTGTATGTTGTGGTAACAGCGGTAATCACGAGTTGACTACTGTATTTAACGCTTTTCAGTAAGGATAACATAGAGTGGATGGGGTGATCGGTTGAGATGGAGTTATAACGAGGTACGGTTTAATGGCAAACTGATGATGCATTCTAGATAGGGGTTGGGGGAGATGTTGCTGCAAGCCATTTCACGATTTTTTCCACTGTTCTGTCAGGATGCATTCGACTTGTATAGAACCACGTGTTCTGTATGTGACTTAGAGCAATGTCTACTTGTGATCATTAACACCAGACCTCTCGGTCATCAGGACTTCCATCTCATGTGTGATGAAGCCTGTTTCGACACATTCCTCTAAACGAATGGAGATTTATGCAATGTACTCCATTCCCCTGTCGCATCTTGGGTATAAAAATGGAGACTTCAGTTTCATAACTAAGATGATTCTAAGTTAGCGATAGGTGTTTGTGAGGCACTGCAATCCCTGTGTATACATCTGCTTGACAGATGTGTTTTTTCAGAGTTAGTGGCGGCATGATGTGTAATTTCACATGTTAGATGCCATTGCTATACCTCTGTCTGTTTCCTCGTAAGAGGGATTCTCTGCTACTGTGATCGTGTGGGTGCTATTCTGTCATTCTGCGCAATGGATTAATCTGAGGTGTACCCTTTACCCTGTGGCTCCTGCAAGATGCTATTTCCACCCCCACACTACTACAGAAGTCAGAAAGACGCTCCTAACGTTCTAAAGAGAAATGCCTGAAAAACTTTCAGCAATAAATATCTTCTGGAGTCGTCCACCGCAACGAAATGCCAAAAACATTGACAAAATTTCTTACGTAACTAGTGGGATACTTGGGTACTGGAGTAGTGCTAGTTAGTGTAAGAAAAACATGAAACTAACGAAAATTATTATTTATTTTGCAAAAATTCTGAGAAATCGCAATGGCACTTCTAGTTATGAACTGAACAAGTTATTTCCGGCTTCTTTTCGGAATGTGAAGTTACCTCTTAAGGATAGGATTCGCTAATGAAATTTCTATACAAAGTTTAAGATTGTTATTGACTTGGCAGAATGGCTGAGAGCTGCACCTACTCAACATGAATAATTATCCGTTAGAATGTTGCTAGGTACGGTCGAGGCTGTTGCGTGTGAAATGCAGTGAAGCGTACTGTTGTGGAGGAAATGTGGGCCTCACAAGAGCTGTACCACACAATACCGTAAGCTGCAATGACTGCTGTCTGCGCCGCTCGCTGGTGACAAATACGATAACTCTCGTTCTCTCTTTGGATTGACCTTCACCAATCAAACTCTCCCTACGCCTTGATGAAGTCAAGGACTCCTATTTGCTCCTAGTATAATTATTGGTGTGGTACACTGGTCAGATAAGCAGTCCACTATGATGCCACTCAAAATTTCGCTCGCAGGCGTTTAAATATAACACTTCCTGTTCACACTGCACAGTAAGTGTGGCGGCCAACACAGTGAACAACACTTAATCGCAAGGATTCGATATAGAGTCGCACTCCGATTCACTCTCGACAGATGTGCTCTCCCAGTGAAGTACTGAGGATAGACTTGTTCCTCGCTCTTTGAGTACACATACGAGCGCGCACGCTCTCGTTACGTGTTCTCGCTCCAAGAGCGACAACGGAATGCCCCCTCTCCACGCCAGAAGGGGTATATCTTTCAGTCTCTTTCATTACTCCTTCAGCTCAAGGCATCAGAAATATCGTCTGCCAAACAGCATTGCTCTTCTAAAAGGGGAGAATGACGTTTCGTTTAAGGCGACCAATCCGGAAATCTGTAGCATCGGCGTTTGGCGTTTGCTGTCTCCCTGTGAATATCTCTGAAACTGCCTGCTATATTTGTAAAGAATGCATAGGTTGGGGGCTCCTACACAATGTAGCAGAATTTGCTTTTAAGCTGAACACAGGGTCGTTCTTCCTTTCACTTGGGCGAATGCTGTCTGCTCTATGGGCGGTCGCGCGCCAACATAGATAGTTTGAGTCGTCCTCTGAAGGGACCGGTCCCCCGTTGTGCGGTTTGCGTCTCCCAAACTAAACGCTCCTGTGATTGTCGTGTCTGGAATGTATGTGTGTGCGCCAGCCCTGAGTATTTCAATCTCGGTGCGCATTGGCGATTTACTGGTTATTTGCATATCGTTTGCCGGCCGCGGTGGTCTCGCGGTTCTAGGCGCTCAGTCCGGAGCCGCGCGACTGCTACGGTCGCAGGTTCGAATCCTGCCTCGGGCATGGACGTGTGTGCTGTCCTTAGGTTAGTTAGGTTTAAGTAGTTCTAAGTTCTAGGGGACTGATGACCGTAGATGTTAAGTCCCATAGTGCTCAGAGCCATTTGAACCATTTTGCATATCGTTTACATGAATTCATACAACATTGACTTTATCTTATCGAGTCTGGTTTCGAATGAAGCGTCTTGATGTGCGGAATGTGTAAGCAATGAAGGTCAGGAGACCACGATAATTTTCTGAGACAGCATTCTGCACAACTTTGGATGACATATTATGCCTGCCGCCGACTTTAAACATATGCGACAGACAGAGGAATCTGAGATAATGCCTACATGGAAGCGAAGGGAATCGGGGAAACAGTCACTTTTCTCCGTTGAGGCAGCATTCTGCTGTATGTCTGTTGTGGTAAAAGCGGCACTCATGAGTTGACTACTGTATTTAACGCTTTTCAGTAAGGATAACAGAGAGTGGATGGGGTGATCGGTTGGGATGGAGTTGCAACGAGGAACGATTTTATGGCAGACTGATGATGCATTCTAGATAGGGGTTGGGAGAGATGTTGCTGCAAGCCATTTCACGATTTTTTCCACTGTTCTGCCAGGATGCATTCGACTTGTATAGAACCACGTGTTCTGTGTGTGACTTAGAGCAATGTCTACTTGCGATCATTAACACCAGACCTCTCGGTCATCAGGACTTCCATCTCATGTGTGATGAAGCATAATCATCCTGTTTCGACACATTCCTCTAAACGAATGGAGATTTATGCAATGTACTCCATTCCCCTGTCGCATCTTGGGTATAAAAATGGAGACTTCAGTTTAATAACTAAGATGATTCTAAGTTAGCGATAGGTGTTTGTGAGGCACTGCAATCCCTGTGTATACATCTGCTTGACAGATGTGTTTTTTCAGAGTTAGTGGCGGCATGACGTGTAATTTCACATGTCAGATGCCATTGCTATGCCTCTGTCTGTTTCCTCGTAAGAGGGATTGTGTGCTGTTAACGATCATTTTATATAGGACTGATGAAGGCTTAGTATAATTTGTGAAACATGATCGGATGGGAACAGGGGATGCTGTATCACACAGAATCGATATTTCTAGGATATAGTTTTCTTGTTTTACTGTTTATTGCCATAGTTTATCGTAGAGAAACCTGCAATGTGTCGTAAATATATTTCTTACACTGGACTACTGACAGCGCTTCATTCCACATGAATAATAGGTAATAAACTGAAGCAATCTAACATTGTAGCTTGTTTTACGTGAAGAAAAGTGTAGCCCTAGAAGAGAATTTGGTTCTGTTCTCCCTTACCAATACCCTCCTGGTACTCATCCCAGACACTAGAACAATACTTTAAATTGATAGCGTAGTTGATTTTGGGCGACGACTCCGGAAGCTCCGTTCATTCACGAGACGCGGAATGTAGTGGTCTATTTCTGGTCAGCTGCAGATTAAATCGGTGTTGGTGCTGCAGGGTGGGTTGGTCAAAGACAGTGCCAGGGGGCCTTCAGTCTCCAACTTAATCCTAAGACTCCGAGAATGCCCTGTGACTTCCATCCACATAGAGATAACTCATAAATTATGTACTATGTTTGAGGTGCTAGAAATACGTAGAGGGCTGTCTGGTATACTTTCGTGATGTAAAAGTTCGGGAATTAACAGTGAATGGACATACCGCACAGTCATGCATCTACATTCGCAATGATAGTAGTAAAGTAGAGAATGAGCGGTTTAGCAATGATACTGAAATTGGGAAACAAACTGTCGCATCAATGTTTGGTACTGAAATTACTTTAAAATTGGCAAAATTGTTTGTACTATCGACTGTTATGCTTATTATTTCAATACGTGCGTTGTTGTTGAAATTACTGTAAAATTGCTAAAATAATTTGCACTATCTACTGTAATTCTCATTATTACAGTACATCGATGGTGATTTTTCCATCCCATCTGTCCACTGGTACACTGTTGGTTACGACATAATAATTGACTGACACCGCTTGTTTGAGATGGCGAAAGAGTTTCGGTGGAGGGGCAACACCTACTCGGGATGGTTAGCACCGAAACAGGGATCACGTAAATGACTGCAGTATGAGGAATCAGTCGAAATGGAATGCAGAGCCATCAGATATTCTGTCACTGTGTCAGGTGCCTTTAAATGTAGAGGTCATCAGTCACCTTCCAACAGCTGTTTGGAAACGCTCCACAACGCTGCCAAACCCTTCAAGTTTCGTTACGTTTTAACTGTCCTTGTTTTTAAAAAATCACCCAGTGTGGGAAGCAATGTATCACAATTTGTTAATGTCAGTTTAGAGCCTGACACAGACCTCTCAAAGTCGTGGCAGAAAAAAACGAAATGTGTAACAGTGTACAAAGCGTGTCTCAGCAGAAACAAATAATCTTTCACACGACGACACAGTGTCACAGGCAGCCTCTCTAGAGACTTGTATTATAGTTTTTGAATACGGTCATCCTCCTGCAATATAGGCAATGCAACTTTACACTGTTATGTGCAATGGATCAATACCTGTATATTTAATAGGATCATCACATCTGCCACATTCAGACACACAGATGATATTTGTTTTCGATGTATGCGAGGAAAGAGACACAGTAAAAATCATATTGAGTTCTCTGTCGGATGAAGTTGGTGGAGCTTTTATAGTTCGTAATTTTTCTGTGTTGGATGGTAAAGAATAACGATGATAGCATGTTGGTGTGATAGACATGAATGGGCCCTGAGGGATGTGGATCTGTTTCAGAATGCAGTATCTATATGTCGTTTGGGGACGCATCGCAATGCGTTACAAAAACCCTCATCCATCTCCCAGTTCCCGTACTGCCTTTTATATGACCTAGTGTTGAAGGATCAGGCTTCATATGGCGCTGACCTTACACATCGTACATTATTTGTGGAGCTACGACAATGTGTTCCCATTTCCACCAAATGGTCAATATGTGGTCCTATCGCAGTTACTCAAGGTCACTCTCTTTCTAAACAGGTTGCAGAAGGTGGTTGATATAGCTCGATTCGAGATATGAGAGTGCCATAAATATGACTCACTAGTGGCTGTAATCATTAAAAGACTTCTCCATAGGTTCCAGCACATGTATGTGGTTGAAACGAAAGACCTGATTCCAAATCGCAGATGTCATTTCTACCAGAAAGCATAGCACTACCAATCTGAAAAGCCCATGTACATTTCTTATAACCACAATCAGCACACCATCTGCTGTATGTGATCATTCTAAATAAACCATCGCGTATAACCCAGTGGGCATATCGCAAAACTAACACGCCATCGAGACTGAATGCGTTACAGATACTGTAGGAATATTTATCGGTGGGATGAGCAAGCAGCAAAGAGAATGTGTGTGTGTGTGTGTTCCGATATGTCCAAAGAAAAGGACTATGTCCTCTCGTACGGGAAGGTATGGATTTGATATGGGATACTGAGATAGCAGCAAAGGGGAAAGTATGTCAAATTATATGAATGGTACAGATCTATCTATTTCCATATCCATAGCAATTAGTAAGGGGTATTTCCAATACTTTGCTCATTGTCGAATGTCATTCAATACAGACCACAACTGTAACATTTAACAGTAAGTACAGCGACAAAATAAGTATGAGGCCGATTTCCTAGGACGATTCTGTCTGGTGGTGCATGGCGCACGGTGGCGGTGTCCTGCGGCGGGAATGATTCTCATATCCAGCCAACGGTAGGAGCTGTCTGAATGGAAAGGCCTGTTGGGATGCAGGAATGTAGCTGACTTAACCTTATAGTCCTTTAGAAGGGTGAATAGCGAACTAATACTATGTGTTGGGCAGCCTTTGTGATCACATGTATTCTCGATGGAAACTAGAGAAGATTCAATATGGACGTGTGTTTGGGCTGAACCATTATTCCATCCTATGTAAATTCTCCAATTGACTGCTTCTGCACATTTCCAGCTTTATTTGGTTGAGAGAACATTGATTGCGGTGTGCGCAGCTAGCAGGTGAAATACGGGTGAAAGACATGTTTGCTGGTTCTCTAGACATGAGCAATACCTTAGTTAACTTTGTAACTTATAGGAATGATTGGAATTTGTTACACCACTGTCATCGGTATTCGGGAGTGGAAATATCAGCTTGCACCATTGTTTTCGTGTTTTCACAAAAAATATCGCAGACGGGATAAGTTTCTATTTACCCAGTAGTTAAAGCATGCTGCACCTCTCTAAAGTTCCACTCTATATCGTGGTAAATATACAGTGCAAGCGTTTCTGCTATGCAAGTGATATTGTTATGTGCTTGATATCGAGAAATATCGAGTAAACGGTATAATATTCCAACAAAGCATATGGAAGTACATGTGTTCCTGTAATCCAAAGGCCTGGAGATGGGTGTAGAAATCAAGCAATAAAGCAGGTTGGGCCAGAATGCGTGACGCCTTTGTGCCAGGGGAAACCAACCCAGCCTTTGTACAACAGTCTTCGTGGTATATGTACGAGTGGCTACTATGTGTCCTATCAGGAGAAACGTATAAATGGCTCTGAGCACTACGGGACTTAACATCTGAGGTCATCAGTCCCCTAGAACTTAGAACTACTTAAACCTAACTAACCTAAGCACATCACACACATCCATGCCCGAGGTAGGATTCGAACCTGCGACCGTAGCGGTCTCGCGGTTCCAGACTGAAGCGCCTAGAACCGCACGGCCACACCGGCCGGCAGGGACGTATAAATTCAGCACATCGTTAGCCTAAGGGGAATGAAAGATTTTCTTTAAGTGGAAAATTGTATTTGCTTGAGTATTGAGATTCGTTCCAGAACCTCAGCCATCAAGTGGAGACATTTCCGTACAGTGGTTGGTGGACAGACTGCGCCAGCAATCCTAATATTTAATTGTAGATGCACTGGGAAATATGTGCCTGGTTCCCAATATTCTTGTGACTCTGGGAAACCACAGCAGCAAGCAAGCAGGTTGGGGCAGTAAACAGTATCTCGTGGGTGCTTCGGTACTAAGCTGGGGTTTGTCCATCCTATGTACACCTTTTCAGAATGTTCGAGAAAGCTTCTTGCTCATGACGATTTGGCTCGCAGTTCCCACTGGACAGGTCAGTAGTGAACTTATACCAAGTTTGCGTTGAGCCCCGTTCGGGACTGGCTGTGACGAATGTTTGCACTGGGAGTGTTGACAGCGTTCGAACTCTTACCACTCAGGTCCTCCTGGGGTGTGGTTGTCATCCACAGCTGGCTGGCCTCTTTCTGGCTGACAAGCTCTTCACCGGCTGTGGGCATGGGCGTGTTTACTGCAGCAGTTTCACCCGTCGGCGCTGGACAGCTGCACAGTGAGATCGTGGGTTGTTTTTGACGATCTTTAAACCACTTATGCGGGGTTTCACTGACAATGCAATGTGGCGATCTGTCCAAGATATTTATGTCACTGAATATCTCGTCTGCAGAAAATGAATGCGAAGAGTGCTCCTACACTGACAGCATCAATCATTTGGTGGGTAAATTCACTAAGATCCGATCACAATACTCCATTCATTCACAAGGTGTCCTTTGTGCTGCGACATAGGAGCCGCTACAGACAGGTTCTAGAAAAAAGCAGGCGATATATCTGTGGCGGGATGCCGTCCCACATCCGTCATTACTGCACTGGGACATTCCCAGCAGCTTTAGGACACCGAAAATTCCAGCCATTTTTTCTTCTGCGGGACAGTGCTTCGAATTCTGTTTGCCTAATTGTTCTGATTTTCCCGTCTGTGCTTAGACAGTGCTGTGTTTCCTAACTGCAAGAATGCTTTTATGATTAATGTTGTTTCCCCATATGTGCACATACATTATGAAGGCTTTTAGCAGTGAGAACATTTACCGTTTCTGAGACGTATGTTGAAAGGAGGACATCTAGATTTCTGGGACGGGTAGCATGTGATACCTCATTAGGACCATCAGGAAGAATGCATTCGGTGCTATTCTGAGCTATTTTCATAAACAGGTCCTGGAAGTGCGACAGTTTCCTTGCGGACAAGCAGAGACATCACGAAAGCTCCTACAACGACAACAATGGCGACCGTTTAGTATTTCTGCAACACTTAACGATTTCCGAGATGGAGAGTTTGCCCGTACTTACATAGACATGTGACGTCAGTATAACACTGGCAGACTTTTAGCTGTGCCTGCGAGGGTGAGCCGCTATGCTGATATCTCTCACTTGGCAATTAGGTCTCTGCTGGACCCACAACTCCGAAAGCTGTGCATCAGCCGCAGTAAACACTTGTGCAGCTAGATGCATCTCGCATGTCCCATTGGGACTGCTAGGAACAATTCATCCTGTGCTGTTCTGGTAAGCATTGCCAAACATTCCCATAGCCTGTCCAGAGGGGGACTTGGCTCTTATTTACATTAACCCGTGACGTCAGTACAACATAGACAACCTTTTATCTATGGCTGCGGTGGTGAATTGCTTGGAAATTAGGTGTTTGCTGGACTGCAAGTAGAGAGGCATCGTGCTTCCATAGTCAACACGTGCACGTGGCCCAGGGGTGTCCCGCATATGGGACGGCATTGGGCGCGCCACCAGGCATGCGTATCTTGGAACTCTGTAGGCAACAGTTTGCTGATACGTTGTGGTTGACAATAGTTCGAAAGTGTTCTTAAGTGCAATGAGTGTTTGTCCACTGCATTATTTTCAGCTGTTTAAGTGGGTGTCAGCATGATTGGATGGTGTTACACATGCATTCTTTTTTTAACAATTTACGAGTTAATTTCGTGTCTGTTGCAATATTTTGTGAACATTTCTGTGGGCTGAGCCATGCATTATTTCGACAGTTTGTAATTAGTGAGCTTTTTACATGCAGTATTTTGACAGTTTATGAGTTATTTTCGTGTCTACACAAGAGTGAACTGTATTATTTCGGTAACTTATGAGTATTTTGCGAGTAGTAGTCTAAGCTATGGAGTGTGACCCCAAGCACGTCAGAGCATGTGTTTTTTATCAGAGCAATAAATGAATTATGTGATATTCATCCCCAAATAAACTGATCCAGCTTTCCACTGAAAATAAATAAAGTATATCCCTTCCTATCTTGATCATTTGATCACAAACTGAGTCATTTTCCCTCCATTTCCCCCTCCCCCCCCAGACTGCAACCGGATGACAGTGCCCTCTCGTATCAGTATTGTGTTCCAGGTCAGTTGGACTCTGGACCTCATGGTGAACACACTGGCTATAGCCTATAACAACTCAAATTGTTTTACTAAAGAATGCCTGCTAAATAACAACTTACGTCCATTCTATCCAGCAGCCTAGCACTGGCTCTTTTCCCACCAATTCCAAAAAGAGGTGGCGGTAGGATAACTTACGTTAGTGGAGGTAGTCCTAGTGATCTATTACCCCACAATTTTCTTACCTTAGTGGAGGTAGCCAAAATGACCTTTTTCTGCCAAAATTAGAACTTGCCCTCCGTTTTCTGGTGCAGGGGTTGGGTTAGTGGAGGTAGCCCAGTTGACCTATTTTCTCGCCAATTTTTAACATCCCACCATGCTGTCATTGAGACATTGCCATATCTATCGCCGCCATTTTGCATCCTCCATCTTGGATATATTTGGCAAGAATGCAGAATGGGAACATGCAAAGGTAGTCCTACTACTGGCTTCTACCAGTTTTCCCACTTCTCCCAACCTTACTAGCAGTTCTAATGGGATTTTGTGTACTCCCAGGGCCTTGTTTCAAATTTGGCATTTTAGTACTCTGTCAAACTCTACAAGCAGTATCGTATCTCCCATTTCATCTTCATCTACGTCCTCTTCCTTTTGCACAACATTGCCGTCAAGTACATAACCCTTGTATAGATCCTCTATATATTCCTTCCACCTTTCTGCCTTACCATCTTTGCTTGGAACTGGCTTTCCATCTGACTCTTGATATTCATACAAGTGGTTCTCTTTCTTCCAAAGGACTCTTTAATTATTCTGTAGGCAGTATGTATCTTACTGCTAGTGATATAGGCCTCTACATCCTTATATTTGTCCTGTAGCCATTCCTGCATAGCCATTTTGCACTTCCTGTCGATATCATTTTTGAGGCGTTTGTATTCCTTTTCGCCTGCTTCATTTACTGTGTATTTATATTTTCTCCTTTCATCAATTACATTCAATATCTCTTCTGTTAGCCAAGGATTTCTGATAGCCCTCGTCTTTTTACTTACTTGAACCTCTGCTACTTTCACTATTTCATCTCTCAAATCTAAACATTCTTCTTCTCTGTATTTCTTTTCCCTGTTATTGTTCATCGTTCCCTAATATTCTCTCTGAAACTCTCTAAAACCTCTGGATCTTTTAGTTTATCGAGTCCCATCTCCTCAAAATCTCACCATTTTGCAGTTTCTTCACTTTTGATCTACTTTACATACCCAGTAGATTGTGGTCAGAGTTCACATCTGTCTGTGAAAATATCTTACAATTTAAAACTTGGTTCCTAAATCTCTGTCTTACCATTGTATAATCTATCTCAAACCTTACAGTGTCTCCTGGCATGTTCCATGTATACAACCTTCTTTCGTGATTCTTAAACCAAGTGTTACTATGATTAAGTTATGCTCTGTGCAAAATTCCAGCAGGCGGATTCGTATTTCATTCCTTACCCTCATTCCATATTCACATTCACCTAGGTACTAGTTCTCCTTCTTTTCCTTTTCCTACTATAGAATTCCACTCTCCCATGACTTTAATTTTCGTCTCCCTTCACTAAACCAATAATTTCTTATATCTAATAATACATTTCTTCAATTCGTTCGTCATCTGCGTAGCTAGTTGGCATATAAACGTATACTACTGTGGTACATGCGGTCTGCATGTCTATCTTTCCTACAATAACGCACTCATTATGCTGTTAGTAGTAGCTTCTTCGCATTCCTGTTTTTTTTTTTTATTCAGTATTAAGTCTAGTCCTCCATTATCCTTATTTGATTTTGTATTTACAACCCTGTATTCACCTAACCGGAAGTCTTGTTCCTCCTGCCAGCGAACTTCACTACTTCCCTCTAATTCTCGCTTCAACCTATCCATTTCCCTTTTTAAATTTTCTAACCAACCTGCCCGATTAAGGTATCTGACATTCCATGCTCCGACCCATGGAACGCCAGTTTTCTTTATTCTGATAGCGACGTCCTCCTGAGTAGTCTCCACCTGGAGATCCGAGCGGGGGCTATTATACTTCCGGATTATTTTATCCCAGAGGACGCCGTCATCAGTAACCATACTGTAAAGCTGCATGCCCTCGGGAAAAATTACGGCTGTAGTTTCCCACGCTTTCAGCCGTTCGCAGTGCCAGCACAGCAACGCCGTTTTGGTAAATGTTACAAGGCCAGATCAGTCAATCATCCAGATTGTTGCTCCTGCAACTACTTAAAAGGCTGCTGCCCTTCTTCCGGAATCACGTGTTTGTCTGGCCACTCAACTGGTACCCCTTCACTGTGGGTGCACCACCGGTGCAGCTATCTGTATCGCTGAGGCACGCAAGGCTCCCCATACACGGCAAGGTCTATGGTTAATGGGAAGGATAGTACATTATTTGATGTAAAATACTATTTTCGTGAATTATGGGAACAGAGAGATGGAGAGAGATGAAATTACAGAGATGGAACATTAAGCAATGTGAGTTCACTCGTGTGTGTGTGTGTGTGTGTGTGTGTGTGTGTGTGTGTGAAGTTACTGCATGACAACGTTTCCGAATATGACATCATTTTACGACACATGTAGAGTTTACGTATCTTTTTTGTGCTGTTTGAATATATGTGAGATGATAGATACAATATTTCATACAAACCTCTGGAACATGGCAGTATCTTGGATTTAGTTTAGCCGTTGTTGGTGAACTATTTAATTAATTGCGGATTCGTTAATCATAAATAATGGAGTGCAACAATCTACAGTCATACAAACTAATTGAAGTAACAGGTTCGAAGGCAAAATTTTCTGTCAACAATGATATAAAACTGTACCAAGATAGTGGTAGAAAAATGGTAGTAAAGCTGTAATGAATTAAGCTAACACATTTCACCACCTGCACCAAATTTATAACTTATTCCACAATGTTTTGGTTTTTCATGTTTACATAACTGATGCGTTCTGTAGACTCGCAGATTTCTATATTTTAGTAAGAAGTGAATGGCCATGTAACATCACGTGTTCGGCGACGACCTCTAGTAAGTGCATATTGTTATATTCTTCCTCTCTGCAGACACATAACTATTAGTCATTTCGACAGCAAGACGATACGTAAGGTGCTCATCCTGTTGGTTGACAGCAATAAAAGTCGTCTTGTGTTCTACCACCCAGAAGTAGAAATTATGTTTAGTGTTTGTACCTCTCAATAGGACAATGTGAACAACTGGTAGGCTTCAAGTTACACTGAATAAGTGAATGATATAGAAAAGTCTTCTGTTTATATCACGTGTGTGAACTGATGCAACATTGAAATAGACGTCTTTTTATAAGAGGGAGCTAGTTACAGGAACAACTGTTACGCGTGGAGGAACAATTAACGTCACATTAAAAAAAACAGTCGACAGGAACAATATTTTTGTCATCAAATGATAAGAATATAAAGAACACTTTACGGGGGAAGTTGGGTGTACTACGAACGCAGAACTAAACACGTCAACAGGTAATAAGAAGAGTTGTGCGACGAGGTGAAAACTACATAATGATAATTAGGAAAAAAGTGTTTTCCGAAGTGCAGTTATTGAAAACCACAACTAATCTGACATATTTTATTTTATTTCTTTTTCGTGGGAGCGCGCTGGGAAGAGTGCATAGTCGCCTGCAGTGGAACGGGAACAGTGGACCGGGAGAAGTAGCAGACAGCCCGTCGCTGGACTGCGCCGTGGCTGCAATTAGTCGTTCCTGCGCGCCAGGGGCGTTATCTCGTGGATTATGAACCCGTCCCCACTCTTGGAACTGGACTTTGTGGGTAATAAATGTGGCCCACTGCGCAGGGTACGCCGGGAACATCGTTACGCTCCGGCGCTCTAGCCAGTCCACCCACCTGGCGTCGGACTGTGGCGCAAAATATACAGCGCACCTCTGCAGCGAGGGTGTGAACTAGGAAGCGCACTCGCCGAGTTCCGTAGTAGCAGGCAACCGATAACTCTTTAATCGTTTATGCTATATACGTACTTCACTGATAAGGAATTCAGTCATCGTCGTCATCATAAGTTGTACGACATTCATGTTAAAGAAGTTGCTGATGGGTGTGTAAACTACCGAACTATCAGTTCAATAAACCATGGTTGCAAAATACTAACACTAATTCGTTATAGAAGAATGGAAATCTAGCAGAAGTTGACCATGCGAAAGATCAGTGTGGATTTGGGAGAATAACCGAGGCAATTCCAACCTTAAGACGTATCTTAGAAAATATGTTAAGGGAAGGAAAACCTATGTTAACAGCATTTTAGACTTAGAAAAAGTTTTTAATACGTTAATCTGAAGCCTGTTTGAAATTATGAAGGTAGGAGGAGTAAAATACAGGGAGCGACAGGCTATTTACGACTTGCATAGGAAGTATTCCGCAGCTATATCAGTCGAGGGGCATGAAAGGGAAGCAGTGGTTGAGAAGGGGGGTGAGACAGGGTTGTAGCCAATCCCGATGTTACTCAACCTGTACACTGAGCAAGCAGGAAAAGAAACCCAAGAAAAATTTGTAGTATGAATTTAAGTTCAGGCAGAACAAATAAGAACCTCGAGGTTTGGCGATGAAATTGTAATTCTGTCACTGACAGCAAATGATTTGCAAGTAGGGTTGAACGGAATAGACAGTGTCTTGAAGATTTAAGATGAGCAGCAACAAAAGCTAGACAAGGATAATGGAATGTAGTTGCATTAAACCACTTTATTCTGATTGAATCAGGCGAGGAAACCAGATACTTAAAGTAGTAGATGTGTTTTGCTATTTGGGCAACAAAATAACTGATGATGGGCCAAGTGGAAGGGGAATAAAGTGTAGACTGACAATGAATATAAAAAGAGAAATTTTCTTAACACTGAATAAAGAACGAAGCGTTTGAAAGTCTTCTCTGAAAGTATTTGCAAGAAGTATTTGTATGGAAGTGAAACAAGGAGGTTAAACAGATTAGACATGAAGAGAATAGAGGCCTTTGGCATGTGGTGCTACAGAATAAAGATAAGGATTAGAAGTGTAGATAATGTAACTAATGAGGAGGTACTGAATAGAACTGCGGAGACCAGAAATTTGTGGCACAAAAAAAAAAAAAAAAAAGGGATTAGTTGCTAGGACATGTGAGACATCAAGCTATCACTAATTTAGCCCTGGAAGGAAGTATGAGCGAAGACCAAGAGATGAATTACCTGGTTCACTTGTTTGGTTGATTTCCTGTCTCTTCTCGTAATTTCATTGCTTCTGAGAAACTCGTCCTTTTATAATTATTATCGAATTAAAAATCCTTGTGCCTCACCCACAAGACAAACGTGATAATGCAAGCTACTAGTAAATATTCCTTTTCAAGCAAATCGTAAACTTAGACATTAAGGGGTACCACCAATCTAATCGCCTAAAAATGCATTTCCTTGTTTGTGGGAGGTGGAAGGAAGGGTGATAGAAAAATAATACTTGGGGCAGTTATTGAGCACATATTTTAGAAGTTTAAAAAAAATTGTCAAAAAAAATTACAAAGTGGTGACTCAGCAGTAATTCTTCCGAGACATGTTGAATTTGAGTGATCTGCAGAACGCACTGTAACTGGTGCCAATCTGAATCTGGAAAAAAGAAAAGAGAATGAGTAACCTACATGAGTGCAGCATGTGAACCACATAGGAAACGTCATAAATATTGGTTTTTGTGTAATTGGTTCAAATGGCTCTGAGCACTATGGGACTTAACATCTGTGGTCATCAGTCCCCTAGAACTTAGAACTACTTAAATCTAACTAACCTAAGGACATCACACAGCACCCAGTCATCACGAGGCAGAGAAAATCCCTGACCCCGCCGGGAATCGAACCCGGAAACCCGGGCGCGGGAAGCGAGAACGCTACCGCACGACCACGAGCTGCGGACTGTGTAATTGGTGAGTGTTTGAATACACCGTTCAGTTTTCACTAAAAAAGGCAGCCGTTTGTCAATAATCATTGTTTAAATGTTTTTTTAATCATTATTCTTCTGACTGATTTGATGCTGCCCACCACGAATTCCTCTCCTGTACCAAACACTTCATCCCAGCGTAGCACTTAGAGCCTAAGTCCTCAGTCATCTGCTGGATGTATTGCAGTCTCTGTCTTCCTCTAAAGCTCTTGCCCTCTGCATCTTCCTCTATCCCTTTAGTACCATGGAAGTTATTCCCTGATGTCTTAACATATGGCATCTCATCCTGTCCCATCTCTTTGTCTTTTTCCACATATTCTCTTCCTCTCAGATTCTGCGTAAAACCTTCTAATCCCATACCTTATCAGTCCACCTAATTTTCACATTCGTCTGTATCACCACATCTCAAATGCTTCATTCCCATTTGTTCTGATTTTCCCATAGTCCATGTCTCACTACGTACAATGATGAGCTCCAAACGTATATTCTGAGAAATTTCTTCCTCAAATTAAGGCCGATATTTGATACTAGTAGACTTCTTTTCGCCAGGAACACCATTTTGGCCAGCCTTTGTGTGCGTTTGGTCTCCTTGTTCCGTCCGTCATCGGTTATTTTGCTGCCTATGTAGCTTAACTGCATCTACTTCGTGGCCATCAATCCTAGTGTTAAGTTTTCGCTGTTCTCATTTCTGCTACTTCTCATTACTTTCGTCTTTCTTCAATTTACTCTCAATGCATAATCTATACTCATTTGACTGTCCATTCTGTGGTGTCACAGCCAGACACCACACGTCCTAGGTGGTAGCTTAAATCGGCCGCGGTCCTGTAGTACATGTCGGACCCGCGTGTCGCCACTGTGTGATCGCAAACCTAGCGCCACCACAAGGCAGGTCTCGAGAGACTGACTCGAACTCAGCCCAGTTGTACGGACGACAGAGCTAGCGACTAGACGTACGAAGCCTTTCTCTCTCATTAGCCGAGAGACAGAATAGCCTTCAGCTAAGTTAATGGCTACGAACTAGCAAGGCGCCATTAGCCTTACAGTGATTGTAATTAGAGTCTCACTTGTGTTCACCATAGAGATGTACAAGAAGAAATTAAAGATAAGTATATGAGAAGCTCCGTTCTTTTCTTCATAGCATTAATTACGTATCCTGTTCCAGTACTTCACGCCCGTCGGCGTTAGTCTCGCGTGCCCTTTAAGCCACCTCTATCTACAAGGTGTTGGCCCAGCTGCCGACACATCACATTCCATTCAGAAGATCATATAATTCTTCTTCACTTTCACTCAGGGCAGCAATGTGATGTGCGAGCCATATCATTGATATCCTTTCCCCTTGAATTTTAATCCCACTTCTATACGTTTCATTTATTTACGTCATTGCTTCTTCGATGTACAAATTGAAGAGTGGGGGCGAAAGACTACTTCCCTGTGTTACACCCTTTTTAATCCAAGCTTTTCTTTCTTGATCGTCCACTCTTATTTTTCCGTCGTGGCTTTTGTACATACACTACCCGTCTCACCCTATAGCCTACCCTTATTTTCTCAGAATTTCGAACATCTTGCACTATTTAACATTGTCGAACGCTTTTTCTAGGTCAGCAGATCCTACGAAAGTGTATTGATTTTTGTTTAGTCTTGCTTCCATTTTCAATCGCGACGTCAGATTTGCTCTCTGGTGCGCAAAATCAAAACTGATCGACATCTAATACAGCCTCAGTTTTCTTTTCCATTCTTCTGTGTATTATTCTTGTCAGCGACTTGCATGCATAAACTGTTAATCTGATTGTACGATAATTCTCGCACTTGTCAGCTCTTGGAGCCTTCGGAATTGTGTGGATGATATTTTTCCGAAACTAAGACGGTATATCGCCAGACTCGTGCATTCTAGACATAAACGTGAATAGTCGTTTTGTTGCCACTATCCCCCCCCCCTCCAATGATTTTAAAAATTCTCATAGGATGTTGTCTATCCCTTCTACCTTATTTGATGTTATGTCCTCCAAAGCTTTAAAAAATTCTGGTTTTGATACTGGATCCCCTGTCTCTTCTAAATGACACCTGTTCCTTCTTCTACCACATCAGATAAACCTCGCCCTCATAGAGGCCCTCAGTGCACTCTTTCCATCTATCTTCTCTCTCCTCTGCATATAACAGTGGAATTCCCTTGCACTCTTAATGTTGCCACCGTTGCTTTCAATTTCACTAAAAGTTGTTTTGACTTTCCTGTATGCTGAGTCTGTCCTTCGACAATCATTTCATTTTAGATTTCTTTCTTTTTCGTGCAGCCATTTTGTCTTAGCTTTCCTGAAATACCAATTTATTTCACTCCTCAGCGGCTTGTATGTCTGTATTCCTGAATTACCTTGAGCATTCTTGTACTTCCTTCTTTCACCGATCAACAGAAGTATTTCTTCTGTTACCCATGGTTTCTTCGCAGTTACCTTCTTTTTTACCTATGTTTTTCTTTCCAACTTCTCTGATTGCTCTTTTTAGAGATGTCCATTCCTCTTCAACAGTACTGCCTACTGAGTTATTCCTTACTGCTGCATCTATCGTCTTAGTTCATGCGTATCTCGTCATTCCTTAGTATTTCCGTATCCCATTTCTTTGCGTATTCATTTTTCGTGACTGATCTCTTAAACTTCAGTCTACTCTTCGCCACTGCTGTATTGTGATTTGCTCCTGGGTATGTCTTACAATCTAGTATATGATTTTGGAATCTCTGTGTGACTATAATGTGATCTAACTAAAATCTTCCCGTATCATCCGGCCTTTTCCAAGTATATCTCCAGCTACTAATAGCTTAAATTTATTACAGAACTAAAGTAGTCTTTCTCCTCTCTCATTTCTTGTTTCAAGCCCATGTTCTCCTGTATTCTTCTACTCCTTTCCCTATAACTGCTTTCCAGTCTTCCGCGACTATTAGATTTTCATCTCCCTTTACGTAGTTTAACTAACCGAAAATCCCCTAGGAAATTCTGTGTTTAAATTTACACGAAAAACTATATAAAATTGTTGGAATTTCTGTATTCCGAGAAAAACACGTTTTATATTGTAATATGTGTCATAGAAATGAACCAATAAAAAAATCCTACTTATAGAAGACTCGTACCATTAATCTGCTATCCAACGTCTGGCCTGTCATAATATTGCCGTTGCGATCAAAATAATTACTTGTTTATCATAGAACAGTTGAAATATATGTCAAGGCAATTCCCTGAACGCAGAAAAATTTACAGTTCAACCTATCCCTACTCCAAACAGGCGCTTTGCTAGGACGATCCAACGATTGTTCTCAAATTCCTTCCGTATAAACCGACTGCTTGGTATAATAACCTCTGGGGAGTATGGCCAACCAATACTTACTGTGAAGCCTAAGCCCCGAGGACTTCGTTGTTGCAACAAGATGTATACATTGGGCGTTTTACATTTCACGTGTTGAGAAATAACAGAGAAAACGGCAAGAAACTTCATAATCCTGTTGCTCAGTTCGTAAATAACAACGAAGTCCTAGTCACTGCCTTTCAGTTTCGTAGCAGAGACACTGACCCCTTCCGAACTTTTCTCAGCCTCACATTTATTATTTGGACGCCTTTATATACTGTCTCAGTGCCACGTTGTCTCACATTTCAGATGTTCGTAGAATCTCTTAAGGCTATAAAAAAAGCATTTTGATAATTACAAAGTTGTATTACCCTTAAACCTCCCCTTAGCTTACAAAAAGAGTCAACAACAATTTAAGTCTTCTGGTTATTCCGTTTCCTGTTAAACGCATCACTGTTTTCAACGGCCCTAAATACAAATGCTAAGGAACTGGTTTCGCAAATTCATTCCTAGTTTCCACTATTTTGCTATGGATACGATATTTAACATAATTTGTATGTCATTGTAAGAGATTTTGGAGCTATAAAACTAGTTGTATTTATTTATTTCTTTGGGAAGACCAACATCACACAATAATTAGCAACAACAGGGGTTTCAGATATGTATCATTATTAAGAATTCCTTCTTTATTTTACGAGCAAAGTTTGTTTACGACTCTCATTGTCTAACTCCTACATTTTTTAAATCTCTTGCTGCCTTGGTAAGGTTAATGGATGCTGTAAACATGAGATACATCCTTTACTGTTACGTACATCGAATCAGTGCCTCGTTTCTTTATATCTATCTGTAAAACTTTTGATAAAGTTAAGTCAAAAGATTTCCAAGTGTGGTGAAAAACAAGAAAAAAAGTGTGCTATTGTTTCACAAAGCGCATAGAGTTTCTACAGGAAAGGAAACGAGACTTAATGATCTCACAAAACTTTCCCTAATTTCCTGAAGTATTCCTCATGTAGAGCGCGATACACGGCTTAATATTTTGACCCAGTGGTTTCCGGAACAAGGACGATACTTTAACATTGAATATGCCAACAAAATTCTGGAGTGATCTGGGCGTAAGTGGTACAATAATAAGTGACTAGGCCAATAGCTACTTTAAATAACAACTGCTGTAGATTTTAACAATGATATCATTTTTATTTTTGAGAGCCACAATAGAAAATTTAAAAATGTATTATATGCCACAACAGCAATTTAATCCTTTCGGAATTAATATTCGCTATGAACTATGGTGAAACTATTGACACAGTTAAGGACAGGCAGCTATTGGTAGTATAACATACGTGATTTTATTGCATGTCATTAACACGGACTGAAATATCATAAGGTTAAACATTATACTGTATATAGATATTAGCTGAATGACGTTGACTACATCAGCATTACAAAAAACAATGAGTACAAAGTCATGTACAAGAACTAACTAAGTTGATGATTGTGATATTCATTCATATTCGCCGGCCTAAGTGGCCGAGCGGTTCTAGGCGCTACAGTCTGGAGCCGCGCGACCGCTGCGGTCGCAGGTTCGAATCCTGCCTCGGGCATGGATGTGTGTGATGTCCTAAGGTTAGTTAGGTTTAAGTAGTTCTAAGTTCTAGGGGACTGATGACTTCAGAAGTTAAGTTCGATAGTGCTCAGAGCCATTTGAACCATTCATATTTTTCGTAGTACCGTTACACTTGAAGGCAGTAAGTAGAATTTAAGCTTCAGCGATTAGTCAGTGTCGAGGTAGTTACACATGGAGAACTTGCTTGGACTACAGTACGATGGACGACACATTCTACCATGTCCTTTTCAAGGGAACCACATCGACATCTGCCTTCATAAATGTAGAAAATATTACGGATATCACAATCTTTTGATTCACTGCATTGTTCCTCAAGGTCACAGTCAAACTTTAGGTGAAATGGAGACGAATGCCTTAGCCAATGTGCCAGTAGCTACTTCGACGAATGAGTACACCTAATGCTGAAAACGTAGGTTGTACTAATGCGCTCTATGAACTGAAGTTTCATCGTGGTAATCACTAGAGGGAACATTTTCTATTCAACTTGTTTCGTTTCTGTTGCTGTTTTCAGCCATTTATAATCACTGTTGATTGATATATTATTTGTACCATTATATTGTTTGTGGAGCAGATGCCAATTTACAGTTCACTCACAAGTGATTTCATTAGCAGATGAGACCATGGGTTCATGGTGCATGGAACACTCGACGTCTAAGTTGAGAGAGGCTCTTGGGACTTCGTGGTGTAGTGGTGTACCTTAAGCACTTTGAATTGAGGAAACATTCTTCATGAGTTTCGCCTGCTGTGAGCAATGACGTGGTGATGACGTATTGTGGGTGGACACTGTCTCCTCAGTTCATTCAAGTAACTAGTTATCCACTGAGATGAAAGTTTAAATTTATACTTTTTTAAGTACTACTGGTGCGTTTCATGCATGATCTCATTTTTCAAGTTTATGTCTGAATAAGTGTCCAGTAACATGCATACACAACTATTTGCAGTCCAGCCCTGAACAGTTCTTAGTGTGTGATTTCCAGTTACCTTTTCTGAGGTGCACTTTAAAATAAGAACACACAGAAATTAGCCAGCTGTCCTTAGCAAATTGCATAATTTGAATTAGCAGCCGGATGGAAATTAAGTTGTCTGTTAACGTGGTGCAGACTGAAATCGCCAACTGATATCGTATATTTCTACGGTAGAACGACGTACGACAGTGCATTAGATCACTGGCCAGTTCAGCGCTAAACAATAAAAACCAGCGATCATCCATACGAATCAGAAAATCCTCGTCGTTCTGTGGTAGACAAGGCACATCCCCACACATGTCTCTATGGCAGAGGTGTGCAAATTCTCCTTCCAGCCTGCCTGCCCCTATCTCCACGGTAACCAGTGAAGCAGCTCAACCCAATAGTATATGTGTGACACACACACAGTGGTTATGGTTACTACAAGCCACATCACAAGTTTGGTTCAAATGGCTCTGAGCACTATGGGAGTTAACATCTATGGTCATCAGTCCCCTAGAACTTAGAACTACTTAAACCTAACTAACCTAAGGACAGCACACAACACCCAGCCATCACGAGGCAGAGAAAATCCCTGACCCCGCCGGGAATCGAACCCGGGAACCCGGGCGTGGGAAGCGAGAACGCTACCGCACGACCACGAGATGCGGGCTCACAAGTTTGGAAACTGGGCCAAATTTCTAGTAGTTTACTGTCGAGTTGAGATTTTCACACACAAATGTTTTATTCATATCTTACTGAAACTAGCAGTACGGCAATAAACAGCCTTTTAAACACGCCGCTAACGGCGATTAAGTAATTTATAGCAATACAACAATTTTAATTTAAAAAAAACACACAGAAGCTAACAGTACGGCAATAACAGCCTTTCAAAACACGCTGCTAACGGCAATCAAGCCATTTATAGCAATACAACAGTTTAAAAAATTAAAAGAACATTAGTAAACAGACTACCAAAGTAAATACAGAACTTTGTTAATAAAGTACGGTGAGATAGTGAAGCTACCAACACCGCCATTAAAAAGAAATCAAAGGTCTCAGCAAACACACGATTAATGGCAATAAAGGAATGGAGGAATTTAAAAAAGTTTTTAAACAAAAGTGTCCTGGAATATCATTAGAATATAACAGATATGACGGACCCGTGTAAGGCGGCCACAAATCATCCACTCAGGGATGCTCAGGCTAGGAAGAATACTGACCAATTTAAAATACGCCCGTAAACACAAATGTCACTCTCAGGCTGGTCACTGCACCGATTTTTAGCCAGCGAAAACTTGTAACAAGATGGCTTAACTTGCTGACAGAATTAGAGCTAACCTCGTGCAAGGAAACATTACACCCCACAGTCCTGAATGAGCGACCACATGATCTACCAACAAGAAGCATGAATTTACTCATAACACACGACAGAATAGCGAAACAATTAAGCTGCCAAAACTACACCTCCCATCGGGCAGTAACGAGAGGAGGAGGAAAGATCACTGTCTTCAATTACACCGATGCCGGGGACAGGAAACCCGATCGCCCGAGGCCACAAGGTAGAAGAGACACTGGTTACGCTAGCTTATTACTTAATGATTAAACCTTCCAATAACTTAACTTGCAGTTATGCTCGAATAGGCAGTAAACGACCTCCGATGGCAAGGATCCACACATCCGATCGCGCACGCGTCGCCAGTGTACGCAACACGCCACGGTCACGCGACAACACGCTCTGTCATCGGAGTTCATGTCTTCTCTGCAACGTTGACGGGTAGTGACCGCTCCTTCATGTTAGGTGTCTTCTTTTTAAACTCCAGTGTTGAAACGGAGGACTTAAAGAAGCTTGTTAACGTCCCACCAAGGTGAAATGAACGGCAACTACTCGTGGGGCGATTCTGTATACAACCAACCCGCGGGGAGCTCGTCCGTCAACTCCACCCGCTCGTTACACACAACCGACATACATCACATGGCGACTCGGTGCAACCGACCACGCCTGGTATGCGCTGGCGAGCCACACTGCCCTCCCGTGTCCACCAGACTCTCTGAGCGCACGGCGCTACTTCCGCGCCACCACACGAAGTTACCACCGGTCAAAGATCTCACTTCCTCCATAGCAGTTTCCCAGAAGCAAACGCAGATATCGATAGCAGAGGGAAAAGACAACCAAGCAGTCACTTAATGACAGACGACATATCAAACAAACATGTCAGGGGAAGAAAAGAAAAACCAATGCAATCTAAATACAAGGTTTAGCACGAGTCGATACACGGCTCAATGTGTACTGAACCATTGTGTTTAAAGCAGACCATCTGGAGTTTTCGCAAGCCTGGAAAGATTCTCAGGAGGCATCCGGCCTACTGTATTTGACAACACTTTTCACTATCATACAAATGTGGTTACATAATAGTCAATTATATGTCTGCGTAGGTAGTTTCACTGCAGTTCAGTTATCGTACCAGTTGGAGCATCAGAATGAACAATTCAAACTCAACGGAGAGTGAGGAGAAGTTAAGAAGTGCGGAATATACACTTGTCATGAAACAGACCTCAAGGTATGCATGGGAAAAGTTGTCATATGTTTAAGAGGTAGCTTCAAATAAAAAGACAAATTGTGGAAGAAGTTACTAAGAGCTCACTCGGGAACCTCGAGTATGTTGCATGTTTGTTAATTTTACCAGCAGTTTCCTCATTTCGTAATATTTTGAAAGAGGACCAAAACTTAGATGCTGACAAGTACGTGAAAATGTGCGCTAACGACTTGAAGCCCTTTACCAGTATAGAGGGAGAAAGCTTTCTAAATTTTGGTAAATCATTGATTGAAATGGGAAGGAAGTATGCTTCACTCGATATTAAAAACCTATGCTTCTCGAGTAGTTGTGAAACTCCAATTCTTTGCTCATAAAGAGCTCAGCAAAATGCTCCCCGACGTAGTGCATGTAATTCAATCTGGTTGTGTGCAAGTATAACTAATTTATGGACACACGGTTACAAAAGTGTGCATTACATGCCTGTCACAAAGACTACATAAATTCAGACTAGTGTTTGAATAAATTTGTGTCGCTGTTTTCCGACTGCCCAAAAACTGGAACAAAAATTCGAAGTACTGGAATGAAATTCATTCTAGAAACATCCCCCAGGCTGTGGCTAAGCCATGTCTCCACAAAATCCTTTCTTCCAGGAGTGCTAGTTCTGCAAGGTTCGCAGGAGAGCTTCTGTGAAGTTTGGAAGGTAGGAGACGAGGTACTGGCGGAATTAAAGCTGTCAGGACGGGGCGTGAGTCTTGCTTGGGTAGCTCAGTTGGTAGAGCACTTGCCCGCGAAAGGCAAAGGTCCCGAGTTCGAGTTTCGGTCCGGTATATAGTTTTAATCTGCCAGGAAGTTTAAAAATTCGAAGTTATTTGGAAGATCGTTTTGAAACTGTAGGTGTTTCTCCTGAAGACTTGCCAAAATTACTTTTATCTCAGACCAGAGCTGTAAGACTGTTAAGTTTCTGGACATACATAACACGTCTTCCATCTTTGGCTCATAGTTTAAACACGGCCATGAAGCTTGTTCTGAGGAAACAACATAAATAAATTAATAAACAAGCCTGATAAACACAGGTTAAAATGGCTCTGAGCACTATGGGACTCAACATCGGAGGTCATTAGTCCCCTAGAACTTAGAACTATTTAAACCTAACTAACCTAAGGACATCACACACATCCATGCCCGAGGCAGGATTCGAACCTGCGACCGTAGTAGTCAAGCGGTTCGGGACTGAAGTGCCTAGAGCCGCACAGCCACCGCGGCCGGCGATAAACACAGGAAAGGAAAAAAAGAACAACTGTAATCCCCTATTTATGGATGACAGTGAGTCAAAATAAATATATATTATATTGGTGCTCTTCCTGTGATACTGGATAAAACAGGACATTTGATTGACTTCCCTGCGGTACTCATAAAACTGCAATGGAAATGTGCAGAAGAATTGGATACGTATTCTAGCACGGCGGAACACTGGCAGGCAAACGATATTCCTTCAGTCTGCTTGGGTTTGGCATAGCTTGGCTTGTATTGGAGTAAAGCACACTGCTCCGTGCATGGCGCACGTCACAGGGCATACGAATTACAATAACAGTAAGAACGTCGCCATTGAGTACTCAGCGCCTGAAAAGTAGCCACGGCTGATACGTTACGGCACACGTTCTCACGTGATGATGGAAGTAATGGTGAAAATTATGTGAGGCCATGCATCCTGTTCGCTAACTATGCAGGGCGAGAGAGCTACGTCAGTGCACCCAAAATATATCTAGTTTCCGACACACGCAAGTAAATTATGACAACAGCTTTTTTCTGTTGCACTCAAAGGAGCTGTTGAAGAGCCCTTCAACTACATAACATGTGTGGAACTAGATTAAATGTAAAGTAGATTACAGCGTCGCAGACCTCTGTACCACAAACGTCTGCCCCACTGTAGCAAATGTAAGAAACTGAGTAACTCGGATACGGTTCGCGTATTTACGAGTTCCCGTGTACTTGCAACCCATCAGTCAGCGCTCTGCTGTTGTAACGATCAGACAACTTGAGTTGATGCCTGATCACCAATTTACTGCTTCGCTACGCTAAGAAATGCACTTGTTTTACTTCGTCACGCAGGTAGTATGTCCCAAAACAAGGAAAAAATACGAGGCAAGCATGGGCTCTAAAATGCATAACTTAAGAGCTACAAGCACTTTCTGAGTAAAAGAGATGCGTTTTACAACAACAATGATGAAGAAGTGTTCTTAGCTCGTAAAGCATGAATTTTAGAGTCCCTATTAACTAGATATCTTTCCTTCAGGAAACCCCTGCGTATGTGAGTAGTGTTATAAAGAAAGAAAGAAATTTGAAGCGTTGTAAAATATCGCGTCTGGAATCTATTCCAGGAAGGCCATTTCTGCACAATGACATTAACTTAAGCAACCTTCATACACATACTAGACAAGATATTAATCATGTCCATGAGTATAACACTAATACCGTGCAACACCACTTTAGTCTTGATAATGACCTCAGTTCAGCTCAGAGGTTTCATCAGGTATGCCATATTCAGCAGAAGCTAGTGGTGTATGACTGGATGTCGGAGAAGTACAACACTACTGGGATGTTGGTTGCTGCGTCTATTACGCTGTTCCAAATAGTCGTGGACATTTTCTACAGCATAAAGAACTGGTCATTCAGCTGGTAACTCGTGATGAGATATGATGCTTTATTGTTCGTCGAAGCAGGAACGTGTGCTTGTATCCCTGAGAACTGAACTGTTGTTATGTTAGATCACAGGGTGTCCACGGGATGTTCATAATGCAAATGTACGCAGGAAGGCAACACTTCCTTTTCTTTTCGGTCATCAGTTTCCTGACTGGTTTCTGCAGTCCGTCACGAATTCCACTCCGGGCCAACCTCTTCATCTCAGTGTAACACTTGCAACTTGCATCCTCAATTAATTGCTGGATGTATTTCAATCTCTATCTTCCTCTACAGTTTTTGCCCTCTGCAGCTCCCTGTAGTACCATGGATATCATTTCCTGATGTCTTAAAACATGGCCTATCATCATGTACTTCTCCTTGTCAGTGTTTTCCACATTATCAACCCGCCAAATTTTCAATATTGGTCTGTAGCACTATACCTCAAATGCTTCGATCCTCTTTTGTTGAGGTTTGCGCACAGTCCACGTTTCACTAGATCATCGAAGTCTTCATTCGGCCACAGTCATACAAATAGGCACTTCTAAAAGTAAGTACACATATCGTCCCATGGTAAGAGCATTGAGCACCAAGATTGGCGCGTTTTCGGAAGACAGACCGTGAATGTACCGAGTTCGGTGCAGAGAGAGTTCTGGTGCGATACGGCTGACAGGTGCACCACAGCGAGCATTCGAAGGGCATTTGAACTTGAAATGTACTACAAAATTGAAGTAGTCGGTGTAGCACCATTTTTGAGCAAAACGTTCAAATTACACGCAGATTCACAGTGAAATTCTAGCGATATACGGAATGCAATGGCGCGTCCAACCGTAGTGAAATGATGTCAACAATTTGACAAGTGCCACGCACAAACTTACTTGATGCTGATCGAGAATCCACGTCTTTCACCAAGATATTACGATAATTTTGGAAAGCTGAAAGATGGATTTTTCTGACGATGAGGACGTTCACAAAGTGGTCTTTGAAGGGCTCTGTCACCAATGACAAAATTTATATCGTCAAGAAATTGAACGATTGGAAGATCGTTTCGATCGTAGTTTGCAGAGGTTTCATGACCATGTTGTAAGATGGTATCATGTATCTCTTATTTGGAAGTATATTGCAGCATTCAATGAAAGTTACCATAATACTGTGTAACTGCCTTTTCGATTTCCCCTCACGGGTAAAAACCCAAAAAAACATTGGAGGTCCCAGTGGGACTTTCCCCCTTCACCTCATTTGGCAGTCGGCACACGCAAAACCTTGCTACATTCGAAAAGGAAACACGTCGCGGTTCTGTACGTCCCCAGTTAGCCATTCTCCCGTTTCTGTACAGTTTGGCTCAGTGTAAACGGAAAACTTTATGTTCCGCCTTTTGCGAGGTACTCGCCTACAGTTGCCGATTATATGCAGTTTCTTTCGCTACGTCGTCTCGTAAATGAATTGCATTCACTGACCACATAAATTCCCGCCTAGTCTAATATCGTTCGTCAATTCCAGGCGTGATATTCATCTCCGGTCTCTGTCGGTTAGGGTTGTTGATATTGTGCCGTGTTACATGGATGTAAGTGGTACAGCATTCCTTGTATACCTCATTGTCTGTCTTGAAATCCCAATAAATCAGGCATCATTTGACGGTGTGTTCATATGTGCAACCGCGGTAGCTACTATGTGTCAATTCGTCACGGGTTCAAGTCAGATTATCTTACGTTGCTAGTTACGTACAGCCGACATGCAAACAGACAGAAATTCATTGCCATGATTTATTTCAGCTGTGGAACGGAGGGGGAGCCACAGAGCGCCACACTATATGCATGTATTAAGGGGATGACCAGAAATTGGCTTAATGAGCTTACAGTTTATAATCTTCTAGTCGTTTCCTCATCGCTTTGCTAGCATATATGGTCAACACATATTCTCAATACATCTCCTCCTTCTCCGTCTCTGTGTATACGTCTTCCTGCCTCACATCTTTCTGCCTCTCTCATCCTCCTGTCTCATATACGTCAATCTCCTCCTTCCCATGTTGTTTCTCCATCTCCTCTATCCTTTTCTTGGACGACATCTGTTTCCCCCTTCCTTTGTCCACATTCCCCTCCCTCTCTCTATTCACATCCTCCTGCCCCCTTTCTTTTCCAACTGCCCATTACCCCTCTACCACTTCCAATGGCCTTCTGAATCTCACCTCTCTCAATGTACTACTATTCATCCTTCTCCCTCTGTCTCTCCACCTTGTCCAACTGTCTGTCCGTCTCCTTCCCTTCCCTTCATATCCTTCCATTCTCTCACTGTTCGTCTGGTGCCTTGAACATTTCTCTCCTCAGGCGTACCCCTGTAGGCACTTCAAAGGTACCAGCACAATGCTCTGATTCTCTCTCTCGCCCCACCTAATACCCACACTTTAAGTCCATTCTGTTCGTCCCCTCTCTCTTTCTGTTCCATTCATCCGCCTCCTCGTCCAACTCCTGCCCATTCTTTTCTCTAAGCAACTCATCCTGTCTGCCTTCTACTCATCTATATACTCACCCATGAAATCTGCATGTATAATCCCCTGCAAATCAGGTCGAATAATCAGATCGGTACTACTCCCACACAAAAAATCTGTTGTTAGGAGAAGCTGACACATGGCTGGAAAACCATTATTTGCCCTGATGTATAGGCGTTACAGTAAAGCAAGGCGGAACGTCAAGTCGATACCACTCCCATACCATATGCCTTTTGTGTAGCACAGCCTATGCAAGTATACAAGAATTGCAGCTAAGAAGTTCTAAAGTCCACAGTGCTGGTACTTGTGAGGTTTGTTGTTTCTGTGTTACGCACACATACAATATATATATAATTTCTCTCCACTCTCCACACACACACACACACACACACACACACACACACACACACACACACACACACACAAAAGGGAAGAGAGAGAGACAGAGATGGGAAACTTAGATAGTTACTTTATTCTGTATGTGTGATGTCTCTACATTGTCTAACGAAAGAAATAAAGCACAAATAAGAGGAGAAGGAAACGAAATTCAACCTCATGGGCAGAGGGGGTACGTGATGTAATTTTAGTAATTAAAAAACTGGGACAATTTTACAAAGAACGTGGTACTTTGACTCCATTTATCAGTATGACGTCGCACCACCTCTCTGGCCTGGAGGCGATCTCTGAGTCAATTGGGTAGGGTGCCAGAAAGCTGTGATTTCCTCTCCTGAGGCCAGTTGTCCCACAAATGTGACTGTTTCTTGACATCCAATATACTGTCACTAAGATGGATTTGATGCATGATCTAGAGGCTCATATGATCTATTGGAGACAGATCTGGAAATATTTATGGCCACCAAAGTATATCAGCACCATGGAGACAGTTCAGAAAGGTGTGGGCCATGTGTGGACCAGTATGGTCCTGTTGAAAAGTGGCACCATGATACTTTTGCATGAGAGGTAACACATAAGGATACAGCAAGTCCACGAGGTGACTTGCCCATTAGAGTTGTCTCGGTTACTACCAACCGTTATCAGATGTTACCGCAGTGGTACAACTCTAGGCTCACAACAGTCGAGGCAATTATAATGACATTTAGGCTACCAAAATCTACATTTTTGCTGTAAATGAGTGTATCAATTTGGGGACGTGTCATGCAACAAAAACCAAACATTGAAGGTGACACACAAAACTTACTAAAGCTTACATTTCGTTATCTGCTCGCTTCTAGGAGTGTAATAAATCTGTGATGAATAGAATGTTTGTACTTCAGACTTCATGGGGAAGTGGTGGACGTTTCGAGGTGGGGTAGGGGAAGTGACAGAATGCTCCCTTTTGCACCCCTTGTGTACACTTTTTTCCATCTCATCACTCCACTCACAGGTTTTATTCAGCCTACCAAACTCTTAATCTCAGGGTAACACTTGCAACTTGCGTCCTCAATTATTTATGGGACGTATTCCAATCTCTGTCTTTCTCTACAGTTTTTACCCTCTACAGCTCTCTCTAGTACCATGGAAATTATCCCCTGATGTCTTAACAGATGTCCCTCCTTCTGTCACTGTCTTCCGTATATTCCGCAATTCCCTGAACGCAGAAAAATTTACAGTTCAACCTATCCCTACTCCAAACAGGCGCTTTGCTAGGACGATCCAACGATTGTTCTCAAATTCCTTCCGTATAAACCGACTGCTTGGTATAATAACCTCTGGGGAGTATGGCCAACCAATACTTACTGTGAAGCCTAAGCCCCGAGGACTTCGTTCTTGCAACAAGATGTATACATTGGGCGTTTTACATTTCACGTGTTGAGAAATAACAGAGAAAACGGCAAGAAACTTCATAATCCTGTTGCTCAATTCGTAAATAACAACGAAGTCCTAGTCACTGCCTTTCAGTTTCGTAGCAGAGACACTGACCCCTTCCGAACTTTTCTCAGCCTCACATTTATTATTTGGACGCCTTTATATACTGTCTCAGTGCCACGTTGTCTCACATTTCAGATGTTCGTAGAATCTCTTAAGGCTATAAAAAAAGCATTTTGATAATTACAAAGTTGTATTACCCTTAAACCTCCCCTTAGCTTACAAAAAGAGTCAACAACAATTTAAGTCTTCTGGTTATTCCGTTTCCTGTTAAACGCATCACTGTTTTCAACGGCCCTAAATACATATGCTAAGGAACTGGTTTCGCAAATTCATTCCTAGTTTCCACTATTTTGCTATGGATACGATATTTAACATAATTTGTATGTCATTGTAAGAGATTTTGGAGCTATAAAACTAGTTGTATTTATTTATTTCTTTGGGAAGACCAACATCACACAATAATTAGCAACAACAGGGGTTTCAGATATGTATCATTATTAAGAAGGGGGTACGTGATGTAATTTTAGTAATTAAAAAACTGGGACAATTTTACAAAGAACGTGGTACTTTGACTCCATTTATCAGTATGACGTCGCACCACCTCTCTGGCCTGGAGGCGATCTCTGAGTCAATTGGGTAGGGTGCCAGAAAGCTGTGATTTCCTCTCCTGAGGCCAGTTGTCCCACAAATGTGACTGTTTCTTGACATCCAATATACTGTCACTAAGATGGATTTGATGCATGATCTAGAGGCTCATATGATCTATTGGAGACAGATCTGGAAATATTTATGGCCACCAAAGTATATCGGCACCATGGAGACAGTTCAGAAAGGTGTGGGCCATGTGTGGACCAGTATGGTCCTGTTGAAAAGTGGCACCATGATACTTTTGCATGAGAGGTAACACATAAGGATACAGCAAGTCCACGAGGTGACTTGCCCATTAGAGTTGTCTCGGTTACTACCAACCGTTATCAGATGTTACCGCAGTGGTACAACTCTAGGCTCACAACAGTCGAGGCAATTATAATGACATTTAGGCTACCAAAATCTACATTTTTGCTGTAAATGAGTGTATCAATTTGGGGACGTGTCATGCAACAAAAACCAAACATTGAAGGTGACACACAAAACTTACTAAAGCTTACATTTCGTTATCTGCTCGCTTCTAGGAGTGTAATAAATCTGTGATGAATAGAATGTTTGTACTTCAGACTTCATGGGGAAGTGGTGGACGTTTCGAGGTGGGGTAGGGGAAGTGACAGAATGCTCCCTTTTGCACCCCTTGTGTACACTTTTTTCCATGTCATCACTCCACTCACAGGTTTTATTCAGCCTACCAAACTCTTAATCTCAGGGTAACACTTGCAACTTGCGTCCTCAATTATTTATGGGACGTATTCCAATCTCTGTCTTTCTCTACAGTTTTTACCCTCTACAGCTCTCTCTAGTACCATGGAAATTATCCCCTGATGTCTTAACAGATGTCCCTCCTTCTGTCACTGTCTTCCGTATATTCCTTTCCTATCAGTTCTAAGCAGAACCTCCTCGCTGCTTACTTTATCAGTTCACCTAATTTTCAACATTCGTCTGTAGCAATACAGACAAATGCTTCGATTCTCTTCTGTTACAAGTGTCCCACAGACGATGTTACACTGTCACACTGTGATGTACTCCAAACGTACATCCTCATAATTTATTCCACAAATTAAGGCCTATGTTTGATGCTAGTAGGCTTCTCTTGGTCAGTATTAGTCTGCTGTCCCCATGGCTGTGTCTGTCAAGGGTTGTTCTGCTGTCTAGCATGCAGTTTCTCGGTACTCACATTTCTGTTGCTTGTAGTGATCTTCGTCTTTTTTTAACTTACTCTCAATGTATATTTTGTACTCATTAGACTGTTCATTCTATTCAGCAGATGTAATTCTTCTGCTCTTTCACTAAGGATAGCAAAGTCATCAGCGAATCTCATCACTGATATCATCTCACCTAGAATTTTGTTTCCTTTCTTGAATCTTTCTTCTATTTCATCATTGATCGTTAAATGTATAGATTCAACAGTAGGGGTGAAAGACCACATCCTTTCCTTACATACTTTTTAATCTGAACACTTCGCTCTTGGCTTTCGTACATATTGTGTGTTATCTATCTCTTCCTATAGCTTATTCCTATTTTCCTGAGAATTTATCAGAATTTCAAACACCTTGCACCATTTTACATTGTCGAACACTTGTTCAGCGTTACAGATACGATGAAGGTGTCTTAATTTTTCTTTAGGGTTGCATCCATTATCAACTGGAATGTCAGAATTTCGTCACTGGCGGCTTTGTATTTCCTAAAGCCAAACTGATCGTCATCTGTCAGATCCTGAGTTCTCTTTTGCATTCTTCTATGCATTATTCTTGTCAGCAACTTGGTCACATGTGCTGTTATGCTGATTGTACGATGATAGTAGTATAGTCGGGTTACCGATGCAATTTTGATATCAAATTGATATGCAAGTTAATTAAATTGATCAAGTAATCACTCTCGTAACCGCCCACCTCCGCCTACTCCCGCCCCTGATAACGCCAGCTCCCCTCCCCCGGATGATGTCAGGTGTTTTCACAGCTGAACGTGTGCCACAGAAACCTCCTCCCCCCTCCCGCCTCCCCCCAACCTACCCTATTGGCGGGAATTTAAAATTTTGGTGGCAATTTCGAATTTAGTCGTGAATTTCGAATTTTGTTGAGAATTTCGTTGTCCCAAGGCTGTGCTGACACCCCACCCTAACCCCCACCCGTGAATTGGAAGGAAATTAAAATTGGTGGTATCCCTTAGAGGACTCAAATGCTGGTCCTCCTGGTCAGGAAGCCCAATTACGCCCCCCTAACATAATTAAATCAACAGAGGCGCTTGAAATTTGCATTAGACAATAGGAAAGCAGCATCCAATCACAACATGGATATAAGGTGAGCGCAGCAGCTCTGCAGCCTCAGTTGCAGTCTATTACCCATAATGAAGCGCCACTCGTGATCGTCCAGCGCCATCAAGCCACAGTACCAATGGAATACAAAGGAGCTGCGGAAGGAAATTACCCCTGATTAATGTCTGTGTTTACCGCCATGTGAGGGTCTTTGTGCTCCTATCATTGCGTGTAACGATTTTTCTTCTCTGCTCAGCAGCTGATGCGACATCGTCCAGCCTGTCGGGGTCTGCCACAGACACATATCCCAGCCCATTGGGACCCGCAGCAGCAGCAGCATCCTGGCACTTGGTCAGCTTGATGGACAATTAGCTTGACGCAGGTCGGTACTGGCCCCCATCATACTCGCCATCACACAATATTCCATTAATACTACATGGACAGAGTGAGGATGTAATAATAGAGAGTTGAGGTGTGTAGCACAATTTTGATATAAAATTGATACGCAAATTAATTAAACTGATAAATTAATCATCCTTTCGCAAGCCCACCCTTCCGCATCCCACCCCTGCCCATCCCCACCACCCCTGGCCCAGACCACGCCCACCCCCACATCCAGAAGGCATCATGTGTTTTTTTCTATTGCACATGCGTCCTTGCTAGCTCCCCCCCCCCTCAACCCTCCTCCCACCAGCCTACCTTATTGGCAGGAATTTCGAATTTTGGCGGGAATTTCGAATTTTCGTGGGATTTCTTTGTCCTGGGGCTGCGCTGACATCCCATCCCACCCCCACCCGGGAACTGGCAGGAAATTAAAGTTAGCATTTCTCTTTCTGGAACTCGAACCCTGGTCCTCCTGCACAGAAAGCCCAATTGCACCCCCTAGCACAATTAAACAACCAGAGGCGCTTCGAATTCATGGGAAATTGAAAATGGCTATGCTCTTTCTGGGACTCGAACCCTGATTCTACTGAATAGAAAGCCCAAGTGCACCCCCAACACATGGCAACTGTCCTGATTCAGGAGAACAAGTTTAGGTTAGTGTACTTTATTTGTGTTGGTGGGGAACTGCATGTAATTAATCAAAAAGATGGCGCCTAATTACAGAACTATATGCATAGTGCTACACAAGGACAGCATAAGCGCAATACAAGTCAAAAACTGACGATGCTATACAACTGGTATTATCATGCTGGGAAAAATGTCGCAATACCACTAGCGACAGACACACTCAGGCTCTAGCCTACACATACAGAGAGATCGTAAGTTATGCACTATGATCGAAGTGCTAGAGATAAGTAGGTCGCTGTCTGGTATACTTTGGTGTATATGCTGGAGAATTAGCAATGAATGAAAATAAAGCACAGTTTAGCGATGATACACAAACTGGTAAGCATGCTACATCATTGGTCGGTGTTGAAATTGCGATAAAATTGCTGAAATTGATCGCACTGTCAACTATGATGCTTATTATTACAGTACACCGACAGTGTCTTTTCCACCCCAACAGTCCAGGTACGCTGTTAACACATAATGTGATTAACACTTTGTGAAGACTAGTGCCCTCGTGGGAGTCAATGGACCAAACATGTTAATGTCGGTTTAGAATCTGACACAGACGTCGATGTCATGGCGGAGGTAAATGTATGGCAGTGTACAAAGCATGTTACAGCAGAAAAGTGGTGTATCAAACAACTAAACAGGGTACCTCGCCTGCGACTGATAACATGTGGGAGAAGGTTCTCGTACAGTACAGGCGATGAAACTTTACACCGGTCTGTGCAAGTGACGTCGATCACTGGCCACCTGCTCCAATGGATAAATACCTGTATATGTAATAGGATCGCCGCATATACCCGATGCCGGCACGTGGATGGTATTCGTTTCCGGTAATTCGGAAGAGAGAGACGCGGTAAAAATCTATCAGGTGAAATTAACGGAGTTTTCGTAGTTCATAATTTTTCTCTGTTGGATGGTACAGAATAACGATGATAGAATGTTTGGGCGATAGACGTGAATGTATTCTGAGGGACGCGGGTCTGCTTAGATGCTGAATCTTCCTAATTTTCCCAGCAAGAAACACCACTGTAACTGCTCATGCTGTCATCGTGTTGCAGGAGCAAGATTAATTACGGGTGTCGGAGCTACGACATGTTCCCACTTCCACCAAGTGGTCAAAACAAGCTTCTAAAGCGTTAAACTCGACTCACTCTGTTTCTACATAGGTTGCAGAATGTGGTGGATGTTGCTCTCTCCGACTTTGGGTAAAATTGCTAAAATTGATCTCACTATCAATTGCGGTGTGTATTACAGTACATCGCTCCAAATAAATTGCATCTTTCCAGTCCCAACCGTCCACTGAGTTTGCTGTTGATTACCGCATAATGATTGACTGACACCACTCCATTGAGATGGAGGGAACCGTGACCGAACACTGGATATCTGCTGCTTATCGCTGTGAAACAAGGGGTTAAATGTAGAGGTCATCACCTTAATACAGCTGTTTGTAAGCGTTTATCACTACTGACTCGTCCCATTTCCATATGCTGCGATACCCTACACGTTTCTCCTTTTCTTTTCTTTTTTTTTATCAATAAGATAACAGTATCTCTCTTTATTTGTAGTGCCTCACACGTGTTGTGAACAGCACCTTCTGGCGATGGTCAGCATCGGAACAGTAGTCATGTACATGACTGCAAAATGAAGGAACAATGCTTTTCGAAATGGTGCACCGAGACATGCGCCACCCTTTCGATAGGAAGATGAGATTAACTGTACAGGTAATCACCTTCGAATAGTTGTTGGAAGCGCTCTACAATACCGCAAACTCTTCCAGTTTCCATATGTTGCGATGTCTTCCACATTTTTGTCAATGAGAAACATCACATCTGTGTTTTCTTTCTACTAATCTGTGGTGTGGTAGCTGTGTAGTTTATGGCATGCGAAGTACGGTTTTCTGTGAGGGCCAGAGGAACAAATCGTGTTAATGTCGGTTTAGCAGCAGCTGACATGGGTCTCTAAGTTATGGTAGAAAAGAACAAGGTGCATGGCAGTGTACACTCATTGGGTGTGTTACAACCGAAAAAAAACTTATTAAGCTACTTATGAATGAGCAATACAGGAACCCACTTGTATGATTGATAGTCTGTGGGAAATGGTCATCCTACGGTATAGGTGATGAAACTTTACATTGGCTTGTGAAACCTACTTCGATCACAAGCCACCTGCTCTAATGAACCAATACCTGTATATTTAATAGGATCACCACGTATGTTTGGGTGATAAAAGTGAATGCACCCTGAGAGACACAGATCTCCTTTGGACTAACTGTATGTAGTTTGGAGATATGTCGCAAAATCTTCATCCTTCCTCCATGCCATGTATGATGTGTAGTCTTCCTAATTTTCCCAACAAGAAACACCACCGTAACTGCTCGTACTATCTCTCCTACTACCTTGTGTTGCAGGGGAAAGCTTCGTTTGGCGCTGCCTTACACACTGTACACGGTTGGCGGAGCTATGACCCCATGTTCCCATTTCCACCGAGTGGTCAAAATGTGCACCTGTCACATTAGGTCAGCTCGTTCTGTTTCCACACAGGATGCAAAATGTCTTAGATATAGCGCTCTCGCCGGCCGAAGTGGCCGTGCGGTTAAAGGCGCTGCAGTCTGGAACCGCAAGACCGCTACGGTCGCAGGTTCGAATCCTGCCTCGGGCATGGATGTTTGTGATGTCCTTAGGTTAGTTAGGTTTAACTAGTTCTAAGTTCTAGGGGACTAATGACCTCAGCAGTTGAGTCCCATAGTGCTCAGAGCCATTTGAACCATATAGCGCTCTCCGACTTCCTTACAGGTCGGACTAACCCGTAGGGTGGGTGGTGCAGAAACTTAGGAGTATGAAACATCTTGACAGATTAAAATTGTGTGCCGGACCGAGACTCGAACTCGGGACCTTTGCCTTTCGCGGCCAAGTTCTCTACCAAATGAGTTACCCAAGTTCGACTCACGCCCTGTCCTCACAGCTATACTTCTGCCAGTACCTCGTCTCCCACCTTCCAAATTTTACAGAAGCTCTCATGTGAACCTGCAGAACTAGCACTCCTGAAAGAAAGGATATTGCGGAGACATGGCCTAGCCACAGCCTGGGGGATGTTTCCAGAATGAGATTTTCACTCTGCAGCGGAGTGTGCGCTGATATGAAACTTCCTCGCAGATTAAAACTGTGTGCCTGACCGAGACTCGAACTCGGGCCCTTTGCCTTTCACGGACAAGTGCTCTACCAACTGAGCCAACCAAGCACGACTCACGCCTCGTCCTCACAGCTTTACTTCTGCCAGTACCTCGACTCCTACCTTCCAAACTTTACAGAAGCTCTCCTGCGAGAGACTTAGAAGCAGTTACAAGATGCAGACGGACTGTCTAAAACAGTACTGGAGTTCTTGATGCATGGGACACTTAGCAGATAGGTTCGAAATAATAAAAAAGTGTCTCTTTTCGAGATACGAGAGTGGCACGAATAAGATTTGGCCGTGTCTGTAATCATTAAAAGACTTCTACACGGGATCCATCGCAAAATGTTGTTGAGTGGATAGCATCCCGTCTTCAGGCCACTCGTGGCCTACCGGGACCATTCGACTGCCGTGTCATCCTCAGAGGAGGATGCGGATAGGAGGGGCGTGGGGTCAGCACACCGCTCTCCAGGTCGTTATGATGGTATTCTTGACCGAAAACGCTACTATTCGGTCGAGTAGCTCCTCAATGTGCATCACGAGGCTCAGAGCACCCAGAAAAATGGCATCAGCGCATGGCGGCCCGGATGGTCACCCATCCAAGTGCCGACCACGCCCGACAGCACTTAACTTCGGTGATCTCACGGGAACCGGGGTGTTGAGTGGATAGACTTCATTCTAAATTGCGGACAGCATTTCGGACAGTATTTCTGCCTGAAAGTGTTACACTATCAGCTAATGTGTGTGCCTGTAGACTCAAGACCGCTTTTTATGCAGGATGATGGTAACATAGGTCTTACGATCGTGTTTTCTAATAGCGCTGTCCTTGCGTGATATGTATGTTGTGTATTCGGAATCCCTCTGTGGTCAGCTTCAGATGTAATTTCTCAATAGCGTTCCTCGAAAAGAACATCGTGTCCACTCCATGGATTCCCAATTGTGTTACTTGACGAGTGTAATACGACCGCTGAAAAATAAATTACTGGCCGTACAAAGTGAGTTCATGATCAATTTAATTAATTAGCCTATGAAACTGACATCAATGGCTTGCTGCCTGGCGAGTGTAGGAGATTGTTAGGGCATCATGGAATAATTTTTGACAAGCGTTTCTTTTTTTTTTTCGTTGTGGAGATATCTTTTAACAAAATTTCTGTCCCCCACCGTTTGCTTCGTAAACGCTAGTATGATATAGCGTCGCACTGGTGAAAGGGGCCCTGTCATAGTGTACAAAACAGCTACGTTCTCTTGAATTGTAGCTTCTTGTTGTCAAATGTAAAATGAATGTGTTTTTTTCTGACATGTGTGCCAATGGCGTGAAAGATGTCTGAAATGTTTGTAATACATACATGCATGACAGTTATTTACAGATCTGAACACGAGAGACGCTCTCAGGTCATATAATTTGTTCAACAAGGTGGAAGAATTTGGTAATAATTTTTTTTCTTTTGCGTTAAAATTCTCGCTTTTTCTTTACTCTGATTATGGTTTCGTAATAACGAGGACATTCTGCAGTGATCGGTAGTTCTCGCATCAGAGTAGCCGAATAGTCGAAGTTTTTTTTCTTGATTTTACCCAGGGTGGACATGTCTCTGCTGATCATTTGTAATCGGTGGCGGTACATTTCACTGGACGTCACCTAATAATGAGATGCGACTGCAGTTGAACGTAAAACCTACACCAATTTTCCTCATAACACTAAAGGAAAATGGACTTTACATACTTTCGTTGGATGGAACATTTATTATGGTCGCAAATGTATTTTGCTTTTTATAATAGATGCTTGATTATAAATGCATTGACGTCAAATGCAATTGGGGAGGGGCATGTCTGCTGTGGTGGTCGCCGAACACAGTCGCTCTCTGTGTTGGTGAGGGGGGACGGCGGGGTGCTCTGTCGCTGTCGCTTTATTTTAGACGAACTAGTTGCACTTAAGGCGGCCATTCTTTTACCTCCTAATGTTTAGTTGACTATACACACTACTTTGTTGGTGTAGGAGCGTCGCCTTAGCGCGGCAGCCAGAGGGTGGATAGCCGAATGCTGATCTGGACCGATCTCCAGATGGGCAGGGTGATGCCCGTAAATTTCCCTTTTTGTACTAAGGGACGCCACATGAATGGCATACCGCATATCACGGGGCCCTTTGGGGTCTGCAGCCGTAAGCGGGTCGGCAGAAAAACAGCAAAGGGTGCAACTTTTGAAGTAGCAATCTGGAGTGTCCTCCGGATGGGCTGGTTCTTTTTTGTTTTTGTCATCAGTCTTCTGAATGGTTTGATGTGGCCCGCAACGAATTCCTCTCTTGTGCTAAACTCTTTATCTCAGAGTATCAGAGTAGCACTTGCCACCTACGACCATTTGCTGAATGTATTAAAATCTCTGTCTTACTCTACAGTTTTTGCCCTCTACAGCTCCCTCTCGTACCATGGAAGTAGATCCCTCTTAAGAGATGTCCTATCATCCAGTCCCCTGTCATCAATGTTTTCCACATACTCGCTTCCTATCAGTCCACCTAATATTCAACATTCGTCTGTAGCACCACATCTCAAATGCTTCGATTGTCTTCTGTTCCGGTTTTCCCCCGTCCATGTTTCACTACCTTTACAATGCTGTATTCCAGACGTACATTCTCAGAAATTTCTCCCTCAAATTAAAGCCGACACTTGATATTAGTAGACTTCTCTTGGCCAGGAATGCCTTTTTTGACATAGCTAGTCTGTTTTTGATGTCCTACTTATTCCGTCCGTCATTGGTTATGTTGTGGATTGGCAGGAGAGCCAACCCACGAATTTTAGAGGAAGCCGAAAGGCACGCGTTTAAGCTCACGCAGGCTGACGTGAGGTCTGGAACAGGGCAAGGAATTTAGACTTCGCTGAAAAAAGGAGGTAACTGGTGGAATACTTAACTTTAATCCATTAATGTTGGACGTAGCTCTTGTCTGTACATTGTTTACAGTATCAATAGTAACTGAACATGGCGCCTTGCTAGGTCGTAGCAAATGACGTAGCAGAAGGCTATGCTAACTATCGTCTCGGCAAATGAGAGCGTATTTGTCAGTGAACCATTGCTAGCAAAGTGGTTGTACAACTGGGGCGAGTGCTAGTACGTCTCTCTAGACCTGCCGTGTGGCAGCGCTCGGTCTGCAATCTCTGATAGTGGCGACACGCGGGTCCGACGTATACTAACGGACCGCGGCTGATTTAAAGGCTACCACCTAGCAAGTGTGGTGTCTGGCGGTGACGCCACATTCCTCCCCCGCAAATCGGCGTACGGTTGTGTTATAAGGCTTCCGCCCGCCGTGGGGAGGACCCCATGTTGACGTATGCGACGAGGTGGGGAGTCTAACAACAGGCGAGGCTGTGCCACCCGCACCCTGCCATTCGGACCGCGGGGAGCTAGGAAACGCCTGAAAACCTACTCCAGGGTGTACGCCAACATGCGGTTTATGCGCCTGTAGAGAGACAGGAGGGGCCGAAGGGTCGACCTCCATCGGGCCGGGGCACCCGACGGGCGAAGACGACATATGGTCCGGAGCGGGCAAGAGTTCCATGTCGGAGGACAACTGGTCACGGGAAGCGATCGGCGGCGCGTGACCCAGGCAGGCGCCCGTTGGTGGCAGCGACGCGTCCACTGCTGGCGTCGCCGGTGGGAGAACAGGCGGCGGCGGTGGTGGCTGCGGCTGCGCGTCGCCATGAGGCAAAATGAAAGGCAGCGTCGGTAACACCTGGGGCTGAGGCGAGCCAGTAGATGGGTCCCCAGGGCGCTGACCGGACGGCACCGTCGCTGAAAGCAGACGGGGAGCGGCATATCCCGTGCGACGACAGAAGCGCAGCTGATTGTGATGCCGACGCACCTCACCAGAGGCTCCCAAAACCATATACACAGCGCGGCCGAGGCAGCGAAGATTGCGCCCTTCGAGCCAACGCCGTGAACCTCGGTAGTGACGATAGTAGACAACGTCGCCTGGGGCAAAAACAGGTGTCTGCCGCTGCACAGGAACCTGATGCGGCGGATGTAGCAAAGACATCAAGGTTCGATGAGGACGACCGTGGAGCAACTCAGCCGGCGAGCGCCCATCTTGGGGCTGAGAGCGATACGAGGACAAAAAGATCAACAACGTGTCCTCCCGAGAATAATAGTCTTTCAACTTTAACATCTGTGACTTGAAAGTCCTGACCAATCGTTCAGGGGCACCGTTTGACTGTGGCGAAAACGGCGCGGATGTCAGATGTTGAATACCATTGGCCTTGCAGAATGACTGAAATTCTGCTGACATGAATTGTGGGCCATTGTCGGAAACAATAGTCTGTGGCAGACCTTCAATGCAAAAGATAGCAGATAACGCTTGGATGGTGCCAGATGGCGTCGTGGAAGACATCCGGACAACAAAAGGAAAATTACTGAATGAATCGACCAGAACCAACCATCGAGCATTCCAGAATGAACCAGCAAAATCGATGTGTAAGCGTTGCCAAGGGGAAGTGGCTTTTGGCCATGCAAAGAATTTCTGTGGTGGCGCGGACTGTTTTTTGGCACACGCCATGCAAGAAGAGCACATATTCGTAATCACAGCATCGATTCCGAACCAAGTACAGTGCTGACGAGCAAGTTGTGTCGTTCTCACTATACGCCAATGTCCTTGGTTCAAATGGTTCAAATGGCTCTGAGCACTATGGGACTTAACATCTATGGTCAGTCCCCTAGAACTTAGAACTACTTAAACCTAACTAACCTAAGGACAGCACACAACACCCAGCCATCACGAGGCAGAGAAAATCCCTGACCCCGCCGGGAATCGAACCCGGGAACCCGGGTGTGGGAAGCGAGAACGCTACCGCACGACCACGAGATACAGGCCAATGTCCTTGGTGGAGAAGCTGTAAGACAGAGGACTGTAAAGAACGTGGGACCACGACCCTGGACTGATCATTATCAGAAGGCAACAGCAAAACACCACGTCGAAAAAAAAGTCCTTGTGAGCAAAAAATCGGCGAACCAACGGATCCCCGATCCGTGACTTTGACAATGGCCATTGCGTAGCAACAAAACGCAGAACGGTAGCAAGGACAGGGTCAGCAGCTGTGGCTGTAGCTACCCAACGAAAATCAATCGGAAACGATTCGACCACGTCATCGGTTTCCGCATCAATGAACATGCAAGCAAGTTCGGAGGAATCAATGCTCTATCCTCAGAAAAGGCAAACGGGACAACGCATCGGCGTTTCCGTGCTTAGCAGTGGACCGATACAAGATATCGTAGCGGTACTACGAGAGAAAATTAGACCAACGAATGAATTTCTGTGCTGTACGTGGAGACACAGGCTTGTTCGGATGAAAAAGCGATGTCAAAGGTTTGTTGTCAGTGCTGATGGTAACGTGACGACCATACAAGAAATCATGAAAATTTGTAACACCAAATACGAGAGCCAATGCTTCTTTCTCGATCTGTGAATGATTTCTTTGCGCAGACGAGAGCAATTTGGACGCAAAGGCAATAGGGCGATCATGCGATCCATCTTTGTGCGCAAGCACAGCACCGATCCCGAAATCCGATGCATCCACCATCAACAAAAGGGGTTTCTGCGGATCGAATGGCGTAAGGCAAGTATTGGAAAGCAACGCCGATTTCAACTGGCGAAAGGCGCGTCCGCATTCCGTCGTCCAGACGAACGGAATACCTTTACGGCGTAAGCGATGACGCGGAGCTGAAATGGAAGAGGCGTGCGGTACGTATTTGTTATAATAGTTAATTTTTCCTAGCGCACTCTGTAGCTGCTTCAAATTCTGCGGCGAATGCTCGTCTTGTATGGCACGGAGGTGCTCGGGACTGGGATGTATGCCTTGGGCATTGAGTACATGTCCCAGGTAGAGTAAGTCACGAGCAAAAAACACACATTTTCTTTCCGCAAGCGAAGACCATTTAGTCGCAAGACCTGAAATAATGTTCTGGGATTGGCTAAATGTTCTTCTTCCGTCTTTCCGGAGATCACAACATCGTCCAGATAGTTTGCTGCAGTAGGGACCGACGCACAAACAGTTTGCAGATTTTGCTGAAACAATGCAGGGGCAGATGCACACCCGAATGGCAGTCGTTTGAATCGATACAAACCAAGATGCGTGTTAACCACCAAAACGCGCTGGGAGTCTTCGTCCACCGGTATTTGCAAGTACGCATCTGCTAGGTCCAGCTTCGAAAAATATTTACCCGGGCACAGTTTGTCAAAAACATCTTCCGGGCAAGGTAAAGGAAAAGTTGCAATCACTAGTTGTGGATTCACTGTTGCCTTGAAGTCCACACAAAGTCTCAGTTTTCCGGAAGGTTTTGGCAAAATTACTAAGGGAGATGCCCAGAGAGAAGCCTGCACACGTTCATTCACACCTTGTGATTCCAAATCGTGTAATGTTTTTGCGACCTCATCACGCATTGAAAAATTTCGGTTGCGCGTTTACTTGCAGTTCCAAATGTGCTTTATATTTCTTAACGCAACCAAGGTCCGGTGCAAAAATGTCTGCAAATTCTTCACATAGACAAGAAACACTGTCTGAAGGCACAGTCTGGTTCACTGATAGGACCTGATTTACTATAGACAAGTTAAACAACTGAAATAAATCGAAACCAAACAAGTTCACTACAGAAGAAGAACGAAGGACGTAAAATGACACAAGTTTTGTTTGTCCTTTATATGTTGCAAGAAGGCTGCACTGTCCTAACACAGGGAGCCCGTGACCTGAATATGTACTTAGCTTAACATTTGCGGCATGCAACGGAGGTGTGCCCAGCTGTTTGTATGTGTCTTGATTGATCAGTGAAACTGCAGCTCTGGTATCGAGCTGGAATGGTATCACTTTGCCGTTAATGTCCAAGTAGACAAAAAGTTTATTGTCCTGTTGACGACAAGAGCGACTGTCTCGTGCAACGTGAACTGACACTGGTACAAAATCACTTGCGACTTGACGGGATTTCCGACGACGTCGACGCACACTATTTGTGGGACGAACACAGTCACTGTGAGAGAGAGTGGGCCAGCCGAAGTGGCCGCGCGGTTCTGGCGCTGCTGTCTGGAACCGCGAGACCGCTACGGTCGCAGGTTCGAATCCTGCCTCGGGCTTGGATGTGTGTGATGTCCTTAGGTTAGTTAGGTTTAACTAGTTCTAAGTTCTAGGGGACTAATGACCTCAGCAGTTGAGTCCCATAGTGCTCAGAGCCATTTGAACCATTTGAACCAAGAGAGAGTGGCACTGGGCGGAGTGGAATGAACTACATGAATTACCATGGGCGAAGTTTCACGAGCTTGAGTATCCTTGGTTAGATTCCGATTCCGGCGCGAAACAAAGGGCCTGGAATGATTGTGAGTGTCCGATCTGAGCTTTTTCTGGCAAACACTCTGAACATGTCCTTTTTTATTACAGAAAAAGCAAATAGCTCGGCGTGACGGGCAATTCTCACGCGAATGTCTAGTAGCACACCGCGGGCATTATTTTAGCACTGCATTTGCTTGCCTGCGCGGCACACGTGGCTGAGAGCCTGGTGGCAGCTGCGCGTCCGGGCGCGAGGGCTGTTTACTGCCCCGTGCAGCTCACCTGGCGGGCCGGTTAACGTGACACACGGCTGGTGAAGTTTCGAATGATTCCTGAGCAAAGTCAAGTGTGTCCTGCCGATCCAATATGTCCATCATTTGTTGAAGGGAGGGACTGACTAGTTTCAAAATCTGTTCCCTTATACGAACATCAGAAACGTTCTGCGCAATTGCATCACGTACCATAGTATCTGAAAAAGGGAGTCCACATTGACACTCAAAAGCACAATCCCTAGTAAGGCCTTGCAAGGTTGCAACCCACTCCCTATTAGTCTGACCTGCCCTACGTTTTGTATGAAAGAAGGTATACCGTTTTGCAACTACATTGACTGATTCTTTGAAATATGCATCTAATGCAGACAAAATTTCGTCGTAGGACAGAGTTGCTACATCGCGTCGGGGAAATAATTTGACGATCACACGGTACGTTTGGACGCCGACGGAAGACAACAAAAATGGCTGCCGCTCGTTACCTTGAATTCTGTAGGCGGCGACATGGAATCCAAATTGGCGTGGCCACTCCGTCCAGCTTTCCAGTGCAGCATCAAAAGGTCGAAAAGTTGGTGCAACTGCGTGTTGTGGCTGCGTGAGCGACGGAGCGGCGGCTGCCGCATCGTTTTGCATTGCACGTTGACCCTGGACGAGCTGTCCAAGGGCATCCAGTAAGGCCTGCGTCTGCTGATTCTGTAAGCGATAAAATTCGGACAGTACATCTGGAGATGGTGGCGAAGCCATTACACAAGTAAATCAGGGCAGTATACTTAAGAACGCAGAGTTGCCTCATCGCCAAAATGTTGTGGATTGGCAGGAGAGCCAACCCACAAATTTTAGAGGAAGCCGAAAGGCACGCGTTTAAGCTCACGCAGGCTGGCGTGAGGTCTGGAACAGGACAAAGAATTTAGACTTCAGAAAAAAGGAGGTAACTGGTGGAATATTTAACTTTAATCCATTAATGTTGAATGTAGCTCTTGTCTGTACATTATTTACAATATCAGTAGTAACTGAACATGGCGCCTTGCTAGGTCGTAGCAAATGACGTAGTTGAAGGCTATGCTAAGTATCGTCTCGCCAAATGAGAGCCTATTTGTCAGTGAACCATTGCTAGCAAAGTCGGTTGTACAACTGGGGCGAGTGCTAGGAAGTCTCTCTAGACCTGCCGTGTGGCGGCACTCGGTCTGCAATCTCTGATAGTGGCGACACGCGGGTCCGACGTATACTAACGGACCGCGGCCGATTTAAAGGCTACCACCTAGCAAGTGTGGTGTCTGGCGGTGACACCACAGGTTATGTTACAGGAGAATTCCTTAACTTCATCTACTTCGTGACCATCAGTCCTGATGTTAAGTTTCTCGCTGTTCTCGCTACTACTACTTCTCATTACCTTCATCTTTCTTCGATGTACTCTCAATCCATACTGTGTACTCATTAGACTGTTCATTCTGTTCCGCAGATCAAGTAATTCATCTTCACTTTCACTCAGGATAGCAATGTCGTATGTAAACCGTATCATTGATATCCTTTCACCTTGAATTTTAATTCCACTCCTAAACTTTTATTTTATTTTCATCATTCCTTCCTCGATGTACAGATTGAACAATATCAGAGAGAGGCTACATCCTTGTCTAACACCATTTTTAATACAGGCACTTCGTTCTTCGTCGTCCACTTTCATAATTCCCACTTGGCAGTTGTACATATTGTATATGACCTGCCTCTTCCTATAGCTTACCCCTACTTTTTTCAGAATTTCGAACATCTTCCATCATTTTACATTGTTGAACGCTTTTTCCAGGTCGACAAATTCTATGAACGTGTCTTGATTTCTCTTTAGTCTTGCTTCCATTATCAACCGCAACGACAGAATTGCCTCTCTGGTTCCTTTACCTTTCCTAAAGCGAAACTGATCGATGTCTAACACATCCACAGTTTTCTTTGCATTCTTCTTTATATTATTCTTGTCATCAACTTGGATGCATGAGCTGTTAAGCTGCTTGTACGATAATTCTTGCACTTGTCAGCTCTAACCTTCTTCGGATATGTGTAGATGATGCTTTTCCGAAAGTCAGATGGGATGTCACCAGACACATACATTCTACACAACGTGAATAGTCGTTTTGTTGTCACTTACCACAATGATTTTAGAAGTTCTGATGAAATGTGTTCTATCCGCCTTATTTGACCTTAAGCCCTCCAACGCTCTTTTAAACTCTAATACTGGATCTCCCATCTGTTCTAAATCGAATCCTGTTTCTTCTTCTGTCATATCAGACAAATCTTCCCCCCTCATAGAGGCTTCTAATGTATTCTTCCCAACTATCCGTTATCTCCTCTGCATTTAACAGTGGAATTCGTATTGCTCGCTTAACGTTACCAGCCTTGCTTTTAATGCCACCGAAGCTTGTTTTGACTTTCCTGTATGTTGAATGTACCCTTCCGACAGTCTTTTCCTTTTCGATGTCTTCAAATTTTTTCTGCGGCCATTTCGTCTTTCCTTCTCTGTGCTTCCTATTTATTTCATTCCTCAGCGACTTGTATATCTGTATTTCTGAGTTTCCCTGAGCATTCTTTTACTTCCTGCTTTCATCGATCAACAGAAGTATTTCTTCTGTTACCCACTGTTTCTTCGCAGTTACCTTCTTTGTACCTATGTTTTCCTCACCAACATTTGTGATGGCCCTTTTTAGAGATGTTCAGTCCTCTTCAACTGTACTAACAACTGAGCATTCCCTATTGCTGTATCTATAGCCTTAGAGGACTTCAAGCCTATCTCATCTTTCCTTAGTACTTCCGTATCCCACTTCTTTGCGTATTGATTCTTCCTGACTAATGTCTTAAACTTCAACCTACTCTTCATCACTACAGTATTGTGATCTGAGTCTATATCTGCTCCTGGGTCCGCCTTACAATCCAGTATCTGATTTCGGAATCTCTGTCTGACCGTGATGTAGTCTAACTGATATCTTCCTGTATCACACAGCCTTTTCCATATATATCTCTTCCTCTTGTGATTCCTGAACAAGGTATTCGCTATTACTAGTTGAAACTTGTTACAGAACTCAATTAGCCTTTCTCCTCTCTCATTACTTGTCCCAAGAACATATTTTCCTGTAAGCTTTTCTTCTAATCCTTCCCCTACGGCTGCATACCGGTCCCCCAATCACTGTTAGATTTTCATCCCCCTTTACATACAGTATTACCCTTTCAATATCCTTATACACTTTCTCTATCTCTTCATCTTCAGGTTGCGACGTCGGCATGTATGCCTGAACTATCGTTGTCGGTGTTGGTTTGCTGTCGATTCTGATAAGAACGACCCTGTCACTGAACTGTTCACAGGAACACTCCCTGTACTACCTTCTTGTTCATAACGAATCCTACTCCAGTTATACCATTTTCTGCTACTGCTGATATTACCCTCTACTCATCTGACCAGAAACCCTTGTCTTCTTTCCACTTCACTTCACTGACCCCTACTATATCTAGATTGAGCCTTTGCATTTCCCTTTTCAGATTTTTCTTGTTTCCCTACCACGTTCAAGCTTCTGACTTTCCACGTCCCGCCTCGTAGAATGTTGTCCTTCCATTGATTATTCAATCTTTTTCTCATGGTAACCTCCCCCATGGCAGTCCCCTCCCAGATATCCGAATGGGTGACTATACCGAAATGTTTTACCAATGGAGAGATCATCATGACACTTCCACTACATAGGACATGTCCTATGGATACACGTTAAGTGTCTTTAATGCAGTGGTTTTCATTGCCTTCTGCGTTCTCGTGCCATTGATTATCGCTGATTCTTCCTCCTTTTGGGCAGTTTCCCACTCCTAGGACAAGAGAGTGCTATTAAACTCTGTCTGCTCCCCCATCCTCATTGACAAGGCCCTTGGCAGAATGAGGTAGACTTCTTATGCCGGAAGTCTTCGGCCACCAATGCTGATTATTAATCGAAATTTAAGCAGTGGAGGGATACGAACCCAGGACCGAAGAGTTTTTGATTATAAATCAAAGATGCTATCGGTAAACCACGGGTTGTGCTACTTAATTCCATAAATCCTTGTCTTCTTTCCATTTCACTTCACAGACCCCTACCATGTCTAGATTAAGCATTTACAGATCAGTTTTCAGAGTCTCTAGCTTCCCTACCACATTCACGCTATTCACATTCCACGCCCCGACTCGTAGAACGTTTTCCATTCGTTGGTTATTCAATCATTGCCTCACGCCACCTCACTCTTGGCTATGGACTGAGATTGTCATGACACTTATTCAGTTACAGGCCACATGTCCTATAGATACACATTATGTGTCTTTAATGTAGTGGTTTCCACTGCCTTCTGCACTTATATGCCGTTGGTCATTGCTGATTCTTCCGTCTTTCGTGGCAGTTTCTCACCCCAAGGACCAGAGAGTTGCCTGAACCTCTTTCCGCTCCTCCGCCCTCTTTGATAAAGCCGTTGGCAGTATGAGGGTGACTGAAGATACATACGCTGCCGGTACGAAATATGGTACAGCAGGAAACACGACGTAGATTTTGGTCTGGTGATGACATATGTCACCTAGAGGATAGCATATGTAATAATAATGCTTTCAACGTCGTCTGCCAACAGATAGCTTAGTGGCGTAGCTACCATGGCGCCGTATGTGTCTACTCTTTTTAATACTGAATGTGCACGGCTGGATGAGCAGTGTGGTGCAAACGTGTGAAGCAGGCAGGCAACCATGACACGCAGGTGCACTCGCATTCCTACAGCTACCTGAGCGAGTCTGAAATGCGTCAAATTGTCGTCCTCCAGGTGGCGGGGAACTGCCACACACGTTGGAAGTGCTGCGTCAGCTGTAGAACGACGCTGATATTGGTGGTCGCGTGAACATTCTCACATCCTTAAATGAGGTTTTTCACTTCCACACACTCCCACCAGGTTCGTCGTATTGTAAGGGCAGCAGTGGCAGATTGTACAGCTACCACAGCACAGATAAGAGGGCTTGTGAGCCAAGACGTGTCGACACAAACTGTTGCGAACTGGCTGTTAGCAGTGGTACTACGGGCACGCACATGTCTAGACCGTCTTGCACTTAGGCCACAGCATCGACTTCCAAGGCTCGACTGGTGCCGTGAAAGGATCACTTGGAATGGCGCGCTATAGTTTACAGCAATGAAAGCATATTCTGATATATTCTGATGTGTTGCTTGAGGCTTTCCCGACGGACATGTTGTATATATGTTCTCGGGCGAGATGTCGGATGTCATAGTGAAAACTCCACAATATTTCATCAGCGCAACTGGCAGACAGCTTCAGGTGCGACGAACACACTCTAAGGCATGCCTTTTTTTTCCCATCAGTCTACTGACTGGTTTGATGCGGCCCGCCACAAATTCCTTTCCTGTGCTAACCTCTTCATCTCACAGTAGCACTTGCAACCTACGTCCTCAATTATTTGCTTGACGTATTCCAATCTCTGTCTTCCTCTACAGTTTTTGCACTCTACAGCTCCCTCTAGTACCATGGAAGTCATTCCCTCATGTCTTAGCAGATGTCCTATCATCCTGTCCCTTCTCCTTATCAGTGTTTTCCACATATTCCTTTCCTCTCCGATTCTGCGTAGAACCTCCTCATTCCTTACCTTATCAGTCCACCTAAATTTCAACAATCGTCTACAGCACCACATCTCAAATGCTTCGAATCTCTTCTGTTCCGGTTTCCCCACAGTCCATGTTTCACTACCATACAATGCTGTACTCCAGACGTACATCCTCAGAAATTTCTTCCTCAAATTAAGGCCGGTATTTGATGTTAGTAGACTTCCCTTGGCCAGAAATGCCTTTTTTGCCATAGCGAGTCTGCTTTTGATGTCCTCCTTGCTCCGTCCGTCATTGGTTATTTTACTGCCTAGGTAGCAGAATTCCTTAACTTCATTGACTTTGTGACCATCAATTCTGATGTTAAGTTTCTCGCTGTTCTCATTTCTACTACTTCTCATTACTTTCGTCTTTCTCCGATTTACTCTCAAACCATATTGTGTACTCATTAGACTGTTTATTCCATTCAGCAGATCATTTAATTATTCTTCACTTTCACTCAGGATAGCAATGTCATCAGCGAATCGTATCATTGATATCCTTTCACCTTGTATTTTAATTCCACTCCTGAACATTTCTTTTATTTCCATCATTGCTTCCTCGATGTACAGATTGAAGAGTAGGGGTGAAAGGCTACAGCCTTGTCTTACACCCTTCTTAATACGGGCACTTCGTTCTTGATCGTCCACTCTTGGTTGTTGTACATATCGTATATGACCCGTCTCTCCCTATAGCTTACCCCTACTTTTTTCAGAATCTCGAACAGCTTGCACCATTTTATATTGTCGAACGCTTTTTCCAGGTCGACAAATCCTATGAACGTGTCTTGATTTTTCTTTAGCCTTGCTTCCATTATTAGCCGTAACGTCAGAATTGCCTCTCTCGTCCCTTTACTTTTCCTAAAGTCAAACTGATCGTCACCTAGCGCATTCTCAATTTTCTTTTCCATTCTTCTGTATATTATTCTTGTAAGCAGCTTCGATGCATGAACTGTTAAGGTGATTGTGCGATAATTCTCGCACTTGTCAGCTCTTGCCGTCTTCGGAATTTTGTGGATGATGCTTTTCCGAAAGTCAGATGGTATGTCGCCAGACTCATATATTCTACACACCAACGTGAATAGTCGTTTTGTTGCCACTTCCCCCAATGATTTTAGAAATTCTGATGGAATGTTATCTATCCCTTCTGCCTTATTTGACCGTAAGTCCTCCAAAGCTCTTTTAAATTCCGATTCTAATACAGGATCCCCTATCTCTTCTAAATCGACTCCTGTTTCATCTTCTATCACATCAGACAAATCTTCACCCTCATAGAGGCTTTCAATGTATTCTTTCCACCTATCTGCTCTCTCCTCTGCATTTAACAGTGGAATTCCCGTTGCACTCTTAATGTTACCACCGTTGCTTTTAATGTCACCAAAGGTTGTTTTGACTTTCCTGTATGCTGAGTCTGTCCTTCCGACAATCATATCTTTCTTGATGTCTTCACATTTTTCCTGCAGTCATTTCGTCTTAGCTTCCCTGCACTTCCTATTTATTTGATTCCTCAGTGACTTGTATTTCTGTATTCCTGATTTTCCCGGAATATGTGTGTACTTCCTCCTTTCATTAATCGACTGAAGTATTTCTTCTGTTAACCATGGTTTCTTCGCAGCTACCTTCTTTGTACCTATGTTTTCCTTCCCAACTTCTGTGATGGCCCTTTTTAGAGATGTCCATTCCTCTTCAACTGTACTGCCTACTGCACTATTCCTTATTGCATGACTAGAGCCCCCTATTTATGCCAGTCTTAGGCAGGAAGTGCACATGCGTGGAGGCGCCAAATTAGATGGCCAATAGCGACGATATCAACCGATGCCATGGCATAAAGTTAAATATGTCTTTCGTCCGCCGGCAAAACTCAGAGCTCTCTTGGGCTCATTTGAGGACTGCCTTGGCCCAAGAAGACCCGGTATTTACGAGATTCTTTGTAGCTGCGGCATGTCGTACATAGGACGAACTTGTCGCACTATAGAAGAGAGATGTACTGAACACAGACCTTACACTCGTCTGGAGCAACGAGAGAAGTCTGCAGTGGCTTAGCATTGCCTCAGTGCAGGACATTCTATGAATTATCAACACAGCAAAATTCTCGCGTCGACGAGTACATACTGGGACAGTGTTATTAAGGAAGCTGTGGAAATACGTAGCTCTTCGAATCTTGTAAACAGAGACACGGACTTTCATCTCAGTACAGCTTGGGATCCAGTAGTGGCCATATTGAAGTCTCATTGAGCAGAGAGGAGTACTATTGGTCATACGACGGATGACGATTCGCCAGCAACATTAATATCCTGTTCAACGGGAGGATAGTCACAAGCCTAAGCGGACGCGCATCTTTGCTTGCTGCTTCCGACAGAGGTCGCTGGGGCGGCCGTTGGTGCAGAGCAACAGCGGCAGCCTCCGCGTGTGCGTCGAAGTCTTTGGTTCTTCATCTTGCAGGTGGCGTTGCTGTCCTTCCAGCTCTTGGTTGATACCGTCGCTATTGGCCATCGAATTTGGCGCCTCCACGCATGCGCACTTCCTGCCTAAGACTGGCATAAATAGGGGGCTCCAGTCATGCCTTAGCACTGTGTTCGTCGCACCTGAAGATGTCGGCTGATGAAATATTGTGGAGTTTTCACTATGACATCCGACGTCTCGGCCGAGAACCATATATACACTGCTGGCCACCGTAAATGCAACACCAAGAAAGACAAGAGGTAGCACAACAAAATTTATTTTGTAGATAACATGTTGACCAAGTATCAAATGATTACGTTTACAGACGTCTGTGACATGTGGTTCCTGCCAGAATCAGTAGCCAGAGTAGCCGCCATTGTTGGAGATCACCGCTGCCACACATCTCGGCATTGAGTCAAACAGACGTTGGATGTGTTCCTGGGGTACAGCAGCCCAAGCAGCTTCCACACGTTGCCAAAGATCATCTGGTGTGGCAGCTGGGGATGTAATCTGGGTCACTCGTTGAGCAACCATGGACCACATGTTTTCTATCGGCGAAAGATCCGGAGAGCGAGCCGGCCAGGGAAGCAGTTCAATCTGGTTATTGACGAAGAACTTTTGGACAATGCGTGCCACGTGTGGTCGCGCATTATCCTGTTGAAATATGGCTGTGGCCGAGCCCTGAAGGTAAGGAAGGACAACTGGCTCCAGCACCTCGGATATGTAGCGCCGGCTATTTAAAGTACCGGCAATGCTTACTAGAGGCGTGCGAGAGTAATATCCAATACCGCCCCATACCATAATACGCGGTGCAAGACCAGTGTGGCAGTGCATAATGCAGCTGTCCACGGTGTCTCCACACTCGAATCCGACCATCGTGGTGCTGCAGACAGAAGCGTGCCTCGTCAGTAAAGACAACGTCATTCCATTCTGCCGTCCACATCCGTCTGTCATCACACCATTGGCGACGGAGACGTCTGTGGTTCTGCGTCAATGGTAGACGAAGCAATGGACGTCTTGCGGACAGACCACTCTGCTGTAAACGGCGTCGAATGGTACGAGCAGACACTGGATGATGCGTTACAGACGCAATGTGCTGTGCTATGGTTCGGGATGTCACTGAGCGATCCGTCACTGCCATGCGCACAATTTGCCTATCAGCACGTGCAGTGGTGCACCGAGGTGAATGCGATCGACCATGTCGGTCCGTCGTACCCTCCTGCATCCAACGGTCACATATCCGCATTACAGTTGTTTGGTTTCGTCCAACACGACTAGCGATTTCTCTGTATGATAATCCACAATCTCAGTAAGCCACTATCCTTCCTCTGTCGAACTCGGATACTTGATCAAAAGATGTTCGCTGTTGTCTACGAGGCATAACTGATCGTCTTGTGAAACAACCACAAGGTAAACACACGTGCCGAACGTACACTCGTCGAAATCGCCAAGCCTTAAATGGCGCTATGAGGTGGCGCCACAGGCGCGCGTGATGTGCGTCTGCGCTGAAATTCTAATCAGTTGCATATCTCATCGCTGTAAACCCATGGTGTAAATTGCACTTGATTCGGATGCTTCCTTCAGGGTGTTTCATTTACGGTGGCCAGCAGTGTACAAAGCATATTCTATCTGCACACAAGTGATGGCTGTTTGCGCGTACGACGTATACCTGCTGAGCGCTGTCTCGTAGAGTGAATTTTTCCAAGGCACACTGAGCCCACCCCAGCCTTTTAGTCTGCGGTGCTATGAGCTACAACTCTCGTTCACCTTTGATGTTTCTTGGAGGGGACGCTAACCATCGCTCGGCATGTGAAGAATTTTGTTACACACGTTCCTCTACGTTTCTTGCAACAGGAAGGTGACGTGTTGTTCCAACAGGATAATGCTCGCCCACACACTGCCAGTAAAATCAACGTACTCTGCAAGACGTGTAGCAACTTCCCTGGCCAGCACGATCTCCAGACTCGTCTCCAATTGAGCACATGTGGGTTATGATGGGACGAGTAGTGACTCGTGCCACCTGTAAACCAAGAACTCTTGCAGAACTACGTGAACATGTTGAGCGGTCTGTAGAATCGAATGGATGTGAGAGTCACCGTAAGCATTGTCGCCAGTGGAGGTGGCACAATGTACTAAAGTGCGCGTCATTTATGACGGCGGCCGAGTTTAGGTTCGTTCTGCGCATCTGACGTCACAAAACACAGTCAGCCAATGAACAGAGAACGACGTTGCCAGAGCTCGACTGCAGTGCAGAGCACAGACAAGTGTCTTCCGTTTTAGAAACGTTCAGTCATAAATAAAGTAGTTGAACGAAAGCAGTGTCTTGATAGCAGACTTTCTTTTATAGAAAGTTTGGAAAAAGCATTCTTTATACCAATTGCTTCATATTCTATTAATTAATTAAACCAAACAAGCAATAAGCCTCCTAATTCAGGCGATAGCAAGGAAAGGTATTTGTATCATTGTCACTAACCGCTTTTTCGCAATACAGAACAACGGTAATTGTTTATTTCCTATTGTACTTCGACGAAACGTGAGTAATTCATAGTCATAACAACAGTGTTTGTCAGTATTTTGCGTGATATTTTAAAGTCCTCCGAGAAAACGAGCTGCATTAGCGTAATGCTTAAAGTGTATGGCTACTATGCAATTATCTGTCACCTTATTTATGTCATTTCGTTGTAGCCATTTTCGTTACTGTTTTTGGTGAATAAAAAAAATAAATTAAAAAAAAGCGGAAGGTTCTGAGTTCAAACCTTGTTCGGTGCTTAATATTTTCTTTATTTAAAAACAATATCAAAGTGTCTTACTTCATGAATTTTATTCGTTTGAATGTAATTTTTTAAATTTCTAGTGGCAACTAAAATCGACCATACGGAAAATATACGCTATGGACTTTTACCTCTGCAAACTCTTCAAAATTTCGTGCAATGGTTGACTACATGTAATGCTGCACAATAACTGTGTTGAATTTCGAAACAAAATTAAGTCATTTATGGGGGGAAAGTATCAGTCAAGAAGATGTGTAATAGTCAAATTTTTGGGCCAAATAGTTTTTGTGAAATCTAATTATAAAGTGTGTAAAAGCAGTCGAAACACCATGTGTCTGCACAGACGAGCAGTGCAATGATGACAAAATCGCGGACATCGGCATTTGGGGAGCACGTCTCTGTAGCAGCGAAAGGGTTAATGCGGCCGTGGTGGCTTTACGTCATAAACTGCGCGCTCCCCCCTAAACGTAAGTTTGCGAAATATAGACTATGGCGCTGCTTCTCTTGGCGCGTACAACTGGCAATGCAGCAATCTCCAGCTTCTGGGCGGGCATGCGCGAACCGCCAAGATAAAAGAATTGAACTATAGTAAGGACATGGGTCGATACCTGGCACTTAGAACTGCTTGGGCTATTGATCTGTAAATCTCATCATTTCATATACTCCATATGCATGGTTGTAACAGTAAATCTTGAGTGAATTAGAACCCTCCAAATGAGTGTATTACATTTCTTCCGGCTGCGTAGTTTGATGTGTACATACCAGGTGATCAAAAAGTAAGTATAAATTTGAAAACTGAATAAATCACGGAATAATGTAGCTAGAGAGGTACAAATTGACACACATGCTTGGAATGACATGAGGTTTTATTAGAACACAAAAAAAGTTCACAAAATTTCCGAGAGATAGCGCTGGACAGCAAAACTGCTACCCTGACGGATGAGAGGTACGCCGATATGTTACAGAATCGCATCATCCCCAGCCTGGCTGATACACACCTGCTGGAACGTATGATGTTTATGCAGGATGGTGCTCCACCCCACATTGCTAGACGCGTGAAAGATCTCTTCCGCGCGTCGTCTGGTGATGATCGTGTACTCAGCAGCCACTTTCGTCATGCTTGGCCTCCCAGGTCCCCAGACCTCAGTCATTGCGATTATTGGCTTTGGGGTTACCTGAAGTCGCAAGTGTATTGTGATCGACCGACAACTCTCGGGATGCTGAAAGACAACATCCGACGCCAATGCCTCACCATAACTCCGAACATGCTTTACAGTGCTGTTCACAACATTATTCCTCGACAACAGCTATTGTTGAGGAATGATTGTGGACATATTGAGCATTTTATGTAAAGAACATCATCTTTGCTTTGTCTTACTTTGTTATGCTGATTATTGCTATTCTGATCAGACGAAGCGCCATCTGTCGGACATTTTTTGAACTTTTGTATTGTTTTGGTTCTAATAAAACCCCATGTCATTCCAAGCATGTATGTCAACTTGTACCTCTCTATCTACATTATTCCGTGATTTATTCAGTTTTCAAATTTATACTGGCTTTTTGATCCCCCAGTATACTAAGGTTTTCCATTAATGCGGAGCTTTGGAATAGAGATTTACTTGCTCCAGTGTTGTATGGCCGATATATGACTTAGGATGTGGGCGTGATAACTCGAAATTCGATAAGAGTGCAATGCCGTTAATCTAGACGCTTACACAGAACAACGGCCGTTTTCCGAAGACGGAATTTCGGATCCCGCATTAGGGGGAGCAGCCGTCGCAGGGTGCTGAAGCGCCCTCCAGGACCTGGCACCGTATTCTTTAAAAATAAAGGTGACGGACGCGCTGGAGAAGAACGGTCGGATGGCGGATCCAATATCGCCGGCGGAATTGAATCGGTGGCGACGCAGGCGACACTCGCAGTGGGAGGGGTCTCCGCCTCAGTCGGCTGCATAGCCAAGTTGAGCTGTGGGAGGGAACCCGAGAACGGCCCCTCAGTTCACAAAACAATTTCGAAGTGAGCAAACTCGCAAATTACGGCCTGGCACGTGGGTTAAATTCCGCTTTACCACCCTAGAACAACAGTCCCCATTCGATAAAGAATACTGTTTTGTTAACAAGGAAATCCTTGGACGCAAGTTCAGTGTTAAGTGAGGCTCATATCTAAGTTTTGAATTAACAATTACGTCAGGAAAAATATTAGCTGCTGATGAGGCACCATGTGCAATTGGAGGGCGACAAAAGATGACTGCCCGGGAGGTGCACAGGTCAACGTTCTATGCGATGTCAGTATTACATTTCACAAAATGGACATCGTCGACATTCAAGATATGTTCAAAACAAATAATTAACTTGCACCATGAACAATGAATGAAAAATGGCCCGCCACAGTAATGACAAAGGTCCGCACTATCAAGAACGAAGGCGAAGGACATTCAGCTATATATCTGCTCTTGAAGAATACATATAGAGTCATATTGGTGTTGTACGGCGACGATAACTGATGGAATGTGACGACATGATGCGAATGCGAAACAGTTTGTCGTGAAGGTTATCGTGAAACTGGCTATCCCTTAAGGCGTAGCTGCAAATAGTGCGATAATATTTTTCATGGGCACAACAAAAACATCCAGAGCCTGAATTTGTCAAGTCATTCCCGGTGGAAGGAACTGAAATGTCTTGCAGTTTTCAGGATGGATAGTTTACTCTAAAGCAGCATGATTCAATATGCAGACCAGGAGTCAAGCAAAAACAAATTATTTTGATCAGCTATTTGCCAAAAACAGAGGTCATGCCATAACTGTAGTTCTCTTACGTCCATTTTCCCATTATTGCTTGATCTGACGTAAATATCCGCTACTGCCCTTGCAGGATAACGCACATGAGAAAGACCTCAAGACCTTTAGGGAGCAGACAGAGCACCTCCAACTTGTGGCAGCACAGTAGCTCTCCAACCATTGTGACATCCAGATTAACAGTAGGCGTGATTGTGTACGAATGGGTTTAAGCACTGATGTTGTTTGATCTTGATACAACTCTCTTGGTACCTCTGATTTTCATGGTTCCCTTCGTATAGATTTCCTCTTCAAATCCCGTCTGGGAGTTGGAAACAAATTCCTTACTGGACGATGCGATAGGTTTGTTTATCTCATTTACAAATTTTCGGGGCAATTCCGCAGTTTTTCTGTGCGTAATCTGTTTGACGCTTCGTTTGAAATTTCGTTATCTTACATCTTCCAATTCGGTAGTATTGTTTGAATTAGTGCAACCATCAGCTGCTTCGCTAGAAATCACTGTAATCTAAGTCGAGCGCCGTTTTATTTGCATATCTTTTTAGGTCACTATCCTGTACACCCTGTACATTGTATCGAGCATCCTTGAAACACGCAAACACCATTTATTGTAAGAAGTGTGCCTTGTCCTCCTTCGAATATCTGTAGTTGTTCTTATGCACTACACGGTCGTATTGCTGCGGGCATATTCGAAATATATTCATAATCGGTTTTTACTGTGCTGGGGATCATCTTCCATGAACGTAATTATGTTTATCACTCGCTGCATAGGCATCTAACATCGTCAGTTTTCTTTGTCATTCTTTTGTATATTCTTCTTGTCAGCAACTTGGATGCATGAGCTGTTAAACTGATTGTGCGATAATTCTCGCACTTGTCAGCTCTAGCAGTCTTCGGAACCGTATGGATGATATATTTCCGAAAGTCACACGGTGTATTGCCAGACCCATACATTCTACGCTCCAACGTGAGTAGTCGTTTTGGGGCCACTTCCCCTAATGATTTAAGAAATTATAATGGAATGTTATCAATATCTTGTGCCTTATTTGATCTTAAGTCCTCCAAAGCTCTCTTAAATTCAGATTCAGATACTGGATCCCCTATCTCTTCTAAATCGACTCCTGTTTCTTCTTCTATCAAAACAGACAAATCTTCCCCCTCATAGAGGCCTTCATGCACTCTTTCCACCTATCCGCTCTCTCCTCTGCATTTAACAATGGAATTCCGGATGCACTCTTAATGTTACATCCCGTGCTTTTAATTTGTCTGGAGTTTGTTTTGACTTTCCTATACCCAGAGTTATTCCTTCTATCATTTCTTTTTCGATTTCTTCACAATTTTCATTCAGTCATTTCGCCTTAGCTTCCCTGCACTTGCTATTTATTTCATTTCTCAGCGACTTGTATATCTTCATTCCGGGATTTCCCTGAACGTTTTTGTACTTCCTTCTTTCGTTGATCAGCTGAACTATTTCTTCGGTTACGCAAGGTTTCTTTGCAGTTACCTTCTTCCTAATAAATATAAAAATATACACTCCTACTCAACAGAAACAAAAAGAGCATCTTGTTTCATCTGACGTGTTATATGCATCGAAATATTGCTCTAGTCTCAGATGGTACTCCATCCATTCGGCTTGTGGATGCACGAAAAGAGCGGACATGTGGTGGAGGTGGCACCAGGCCTCTAGCATTTTGTGCTTCAGTCATTGTTGTTTGCGGGATCAGTCTTGGGGCTATCAGTCTACCTCTATCCGTCACCAACGAGGAAATTTTCTGGATCTGAAATTAAGTGCAGTGAGTGGTTGCTCCCCAAAAGTTGCCGTTCCGTACTTCAGCGTACATTATCTTTCCGTCGAGGCAGATAAGTCAGATATTTACATAATTTAATAAAAAATATGCTGTGCATGAACATGAGTTTCCCTCCAGAAAGACATATTACGAATTTGATGGCACGATGTGGTTAGCAATTATAAGTGATACTGAGTCATCATTATTTTTAGATTTCTGAGTATCATGATGTCTGAAGGCTCGGTGACCCTAAAATGCTATTCTGACTTCCACATAAAATGCGGTAACGAGCAATCAATCGGACTCTATCAGCAGGTTCGACTTGGGAGCAATGAAATACCTAAATGACTCGATGCGGTGAGCGATCAGTCTTTTTACTTTCACACATTATGACCGCAATTTCCCAATAAATTCATATGTAATATGAATTCATTAACCAATTCAATATTGTGACAAGAAAGGGTTACCTACGGTTACTTGGATACACTTGACACTTAAGAATGAAGGCATTATTACTTAATAAAAGAACCAAACATGGCATACGGCAATATTACCTCTAACCACATAGGCAGCGAAAAGAGAAGTAGATTACAAAAAGAGGAATTCTGTGCTCCTTAAAAAACTATTTTCTTCTTGAAGAAGAATGGATGTAGCGTTTCCACAGAAACTAACTTTATCTAACATACGATTTCTTTTAACACTTTTCAATGACACATTTACACCATATGCTTTGCTTAATACAGCGGTTTTTAATAGCATGAAAGTTTATCACATTTTTCAGATCCATTTTATACCTACTATTTCCTGTCGCAGGCTTCTGACCTGAGCAGTTATTTAGTCACACCACTGCGGTACGTCGCACTATAACACAGTCTTAATCTGTGTCATTCAGTTTTTACTAAATGGTTAAAGGCGCTGCATCCACACACAACTTCTTGACTCACTCTTTGTGCAGCTGCACGTAATTCACTGTTGAGGGATTCATTACTTTGTGTCTTTTGCTGATTCCTTGTGCTGCTCGTCAGATCTCTCTCTGAGCTTATTCTCTTGCTCCTGAACTAAATTCTAAATCGAGATGTGAGCTGTTGTACCGATGTTTTCATGATAGCTCGCGTTTTAAACGCGTTCATTTCATTCTACAGTTGCTGTATAGCTCCAGGTATACCTGTAATACTGTTATCTGGAAGAGTATTCCTCTAAATACGCGATGATATTGTGAGATATTTCTGTGGGTCTATCAATCTGCTAATACACGTTGGCAACGAAGTTATTTCCTGGCTCTGAAACTGAGTAAGTGCAATGAGTGATTGCTCATCAGAGTTTACCATTCCATACACTAATTAAACACACTTCCAAAAAAGGTTATGAACTGATCACAAAAACTGTGAAAGCTGTACTGAATGCTGATCACAGCAACGTTGAAATCACATTCGTCGCTAATGGGTGCAAAAACAAAGCTCATCGCCAACAGATACTTGAACTGTCGGAGCAGAGGTTTCTAATACAGTTAATGAAATGTCTACAAAAAGGTAACAGAATAATAAACTTATTTACAATATGTGCACTTAATATTTAGATATACATTGTATAGTTCTAGATTCTTCTGCGGTCCAGAGTTATATACAATGAGAGTAATGGTCTTCATAGAAAGAGGTAGTCTTGAAAGCTGATACACTTAGATATGTCACCAACGCGTAGTTACCTTTCGTCGGTATAGTTTTCTCACTACAATCTTCCGCTCTGATACCGATACACTACCGGCCATTAAAATTGCTACATCAAGAAGAAATGCAGATGATAAACGGGTATTCATTGGACAAATATATTACACTAGAACTGACATGTGATTACATTTTGACGCAATTTTGGTGCTTAGATCCTGAGAAATCAGTACCCAGGACAACCACCTCTGGCCGTAATAACTGCCTTGATACGCCTGGGCGTTGAGTCAAACAGAGCTTGGATGGCGTGTACAGGTACAGCTGCCCATGCAGCTTCAACAAGGTACCACAGTTCATCAAGAGTAGTGACTGGCGTATTGTGACGAGCCAGTTGCTCTGCCACCATTGACCAGACGTTTTCAATTGGTGAGAGATCTGGAGAATGTGCTGGCCAGGGCAGCAGTCGAACATTTTCTGTATCCAGAAAGGTCCGTACAGGACCTGCAACATGCGTCGTGCATTATCCTGCTGAAATGTAGGGTTTCGCAGGGATCGAATGAAGGGTACAGCCACGGGTCGTAACATATCTGAAATGTAACGCCCACTGTTCAAAGAGCCGTCAATGTGAACAAGAGGTGACCGAGACATGTAACCAATGGCACATCCCATGCCATCACGCCGGGTGATATGCCAGTATGGCGATACGAATACACGCTTTCAATGTGCGTTCACCGCAATGTCGCCAAACACGGATGCGACCATCATGATGCTGTAAACAGAACCTGTATTTATCCGAAAAAATGACGTTTCGCCATTCGTGCATTCAGGTTCGTCGTTGAGAACACCATCGCAAAGCAGCGTCAAGGGTAACCGCAGCCATGTCTCCGAGCTGATAGTCCATGCTGCTGCAAACGTCGTCGAACTGCTCGTGCTGATGGTTCTTGCCTTGCAATCGACCCCATCTGTTGACTCGGGGATCGAGACGTGGCTGCATGATCCGTTTCAGCCTTGCGCATAATATGCCTGTCATCTCGACTGCTAGTGATATGAGGCCGTTGGGATCCAGCACGGCCTTCCGTATTTCGCTCCTGAACCCACCGATTCCATATTCTGATAACAGTCATTGGATCTCGAACAACGCGAGCAGCAATGTCGCGATACGATAAATCGGAATCGCGATAGGCTACAATCCGACCTTTATCAAAGTCGGAAACGTGATGGTACGCATTTCTCCTCCTTACACGAGGCATCACAACAGCGTTTCACCAGGCAACGCCGGACAACTGCTGTTTGTGTATGCGAAATCGGTTGGAAACTTTCCTCGTGTCAGCACGTTGTAGGTGTCGCCACCGGCGCCAACCTTGTGTGAATGCTCTGAAAAGCTAATCATTTCCATATAACAGCATCTTCTTCCTGTCGGTTAAATTTCGTGTCTGTAGCTGGTCATCTTCGTGGTGTAGCAATTTTAATGGCCAGTAGTGTAGGTCTGTAAGTTCCCTGAATCTGGGACAAAGTTCTGATTCGTGGCCGGGAATAAAAACGCAACGACCAATGAGTGTCCCGGGCAATGAGGTCCTCTGGTGGCGTGTATGTCTGTCGCCTCCCATCGGAGACAGCGAGCGGTGCAAGAGTAAGATCGCCGTGACGTGCTGGTGGGAAGTTGAAATGTGTGACGGCGAGCCGGGTGCAGTCGACGAATATCCCGACAATATCATGTTTTCCTAACAGCAACACAGTGCTAGAGCATGCAAACGCCTAAACTCAATGTTATAAAATGTATTTAGGTAAATGAAGATCATCTCTGTATTAGGAAATACAGGTAATGCGCAGTTCTTAACGAATTACGTAATTTCAGCGTTATCTAGAATCAGATGGGCATGTTACAGTTAATCTTTGGTTCATTCCCTTCTTATTTCATGTGTGACATGACTTGTTAATATACACTATAAGAGAAAAACCGGCGCACCACGAAGGAATTATTCGAATGGGACGGAAATGGGCAGTTGTCATGTACGTGTACATACAAGCAAATGATTAAAATTTCAGAAAAAAACTGGATGATTTGTGCAAGAGGAAGAGCTTAACAAATTGAGCAAGCGAGTTACGCGCTGGTCAACCACTGGCCCTATGCAGCGTACCATTCATTGACAGTGTTGTTCGATGTCCTTCTGAGGGACGCCGTGCAAAATTCTGTCCAATTGGAACGTTAGATCGTCAAAACCCCGAACTTGTTGGAGGTCCTTGACCATAATGCTCCAAACGTTATCATGTGGGTAGAGATCCGGCGATCTTGCTAGCCAAGGTACGGTTTGCAAGTACGGAGACAAGCAATAGAAACTCTCGTCTTGAACATGCGGGCATTTTCTTGCAGAAATATAACCCCAGGATGCCTGCCATAAAGGGAAACAAAACTGGGAGTAGAATGCCGTCGATGTACTGCTGTGGTGTTAGGGTGCCGCCGGTGTCAACCGAAAAAGTCTGCTATGAAATAATTCTGGGCCGAATGTGCACGACACCAATACAAATGGGTTTGTTGGTGTATAGAGATCAAGGGTAGTCTGCACGAGGGGCGCCGTTTGCTCAGCCTCATTTCTGTGAGACGCCTGTTAATGGTCCTTATGATCAATGGTAAATTCGAGACTCTGAGTGCCTCTATGACGACTGCTCAGTCCTCACGTTCTGTCTTTTCTCTAGTTCGACTGCTACCTCTTGAAGGTGTGATCGGCCATGGCTCACCCCTTCCTGCCAAGATCGCCAAATAGTGGCACTGCTCCAGTTCAAAGCGCAGTGGCTAGCACACTGGACTCGCATTCGGGAGGACGACGGTTCAATCCCGTGTCCGGCCATCCTGATTTATGCAAATGGCGGGATGGTTCCTTTGAAAGGGCACGGCCGGCTTCCTTCCCCGTCCTTCCCTAATCCGATGAGACCGATGACCTCGCTGTCTGGTCTCCTCCCCCAAACAATCCAATCCTATTCAAATGTCGAGTGTTTCGATCTCCCTCTCTCAAATGCTCACGTCTGCGTATACTGTCCACGCGCCTCTCTGCGAGGCATAGTTACTCTGCAACTGAGTTCACGGGATGAAATAACGCCGTGGTATGGACTTATCCCCTGTTTATTATCCTTGCCCGCTGTGCGGCGATATTTTACTTGTCCCCATCGGCCGCCGAAGTTTACAATTTTGCATTCTCCGTCGAAACCTGTGCGAATGTCATGTAAATCCCTCGTGGTGCGTAGACAAAGAAAAATAATACTGGTCATTCTTTCTCTGCGTCAAGAAACTGAACAAGCGGCACTCCACACGGGACGTGGAGAATGAGTTCTGCAATTCTCATAGCACCCTAAAACTGCTACAACGTGAAGGCGGTATGCAACAAAGGTATAATCGACAAGAAATACGCTACACGTTTAGACAGGCAAACGATTAGCATCACATCTCAACCGCACAAAGCAGACACGAATAAAGCAGTCCACATTCCATATGAAAAGTGTAAAGAAGGAATACACACGTTTGTATGAGAAAGGTGTTATGTTAGTGTGAGAAGAAGAATCGCCTAACAGCACCTGATTGAATCCAACAGCGGCATTCTCATCGTGTCTCGAGAATGCACTGTAAGGTTCCACAATATTGCGACTCCGACAGATCAGAATCCCTTGAATACAGTACAAATATGAAATCGGTGCAGTCAAGTGGGCCATACACAGCTGCGTCCCGACAAAAACGCCATGCAGAATCTCAACAGCTCAACTTGACTAGCACCTGAGAGAGCAGACATATTTTTCGCTTATCCCTGCGGGGATCTACTACTAGTACAAGAGCCCACGACCCAAACCATACCTCATCGTTTTAGGCCAAAACGGTATAAAATCGTTGGAGTAAATGATCCTGAGCACAGTCAAAAACGTCACGGCTTCATCTGATATTAACACTGTACATAGATTCAGTCATTTTATTATGAAAATGTTTGTTTTTGGACACTTTAGATGTTACCTATTGTTCCAAAACTAAAAAAAAAAAAACGTTACAATTAGATGCTGAGAATTGCTACTTACTTCTTACAGTCTAGTCCTTCAATTCAGATCTTATAAAAGCAACAAGTTATACCTTGAGATTTCGCTAAAGAACTGAAAAATATAAAATTTAAAGACGCTCTGGTCGAATTTTTAGTTACCAGTTGCTCACAACAAGATATGGTGCAGATTATCGTGAACAAAACCATCCCTATGCTATGAATCCTCTGTTAAGCAAACACTTAATGAAGAGGCAGCTTGTCAATAACAAGAGGAGACGCATACTGAGACATTTTTTGTCAAATGGGTTAGCGAGGTCGAGTATCTATTCAATATCCAACACTTACATTCTAATTATAATGCTTGGGAATATGTGGGAAGAGCGAATTTGAAAAAAACCTCCTTAAAGTGTGGATGGGTGTTGGCGTTGGTAAGTCCCACGGTGATATTGATGTTTCTCGTCTGTGTGAAAGAATCGCATTGCTGTAGTAATTCTCTACCTACCTTTCATATTATGACCGGCTGCGATTACAGTCTGGCATGCTATAGCACGGGAAATAAAAGGTCATTGTCAATACTTAAAAATTCTACACGCTACAAATGGTTTTCGCTGATTTAGGTAGATATATGTCTGACATTAGGATTGTATTCAACGTTCTAGAAGATTTCTCTTGCAGATTATGCAACGGGAAAAAATTAATGCTGCCGATTAGCTTAGATTATTTTTACAGAATCATACAAAATAAACAGTTCTAAATATGGACTTACCTAATCTTGACGCCTGCAATCTGTTTCCCAGTAAAGCAGAATTACAATAGCACTGAAACACATTTCTAAAATATGGAGGAACGCTGATAGGAAAAACAGATCTAATCCCCAGAGATTTCGAACGATCTGCCAAGAAGGGACGTTGCGTTTTTTTGTGACTCTCTGGTAGCCAAACGCCAGAAATGAACGATGTTTAGAGGAAGAATTAACATCAGCAAAAGCTGTTGCTGACGTGAATTTCGCTGTAATTTCTTTATAAAGAAGTGAGTGACACTGACTAATTTTATTTGTTTTCGGAAAGAAGATATAGAAGAAATTGTTTGTAACCTGGAGAGTGATTTTTACGATGACGATAGTATTGTTGCGTGCGACAATTATTAAAAGGTTCTTTGTCTTATTTAAATAAAGTGTATTTTTCGAACTTTATCCAGTTTATTGTTGTGCTCTTTATTTAATAAATCCTTAAATGCGTTGGTTTTAGTGAGGTCTCTGTTAATCATATTAGCATTTGAAGGCTGCAGCTTATTCGATGGCTTACAGCATGAACTTTCGTACGTTTCAGTACGAACTTCTAATGATTTTTGAGCATCGGAAGGTTGTGTGATTAGCAAGGTACTGCAGTAAATTTGTCTGTATCTGTGCAACTTCTTTCATCGTATCCGACAGTTTTATGATGTAATACTGTGTTATCGGTAGATAAATTTTTTTAACACTTCCGTAACGGTCTCATGGTGGAAAGGTGCTCATACTTTCATCATAAAAGTATGTTTGGCGCATAGTCACAAATCTACTAGTATAACCGATTTTCAGACAGTGTGCTATGATTTTGTTTCTTGGTTTCCTTTTTTTAAATATTTTAACTAGTTCCCCAGATTAGCGATAAGCTAAGGGCGTCTAAAAACGTGTTTTTGCTATCTTAAATGCATCATTCAGCTACAGTTAAAAAATCAGACGTGTCACGAGGTATGATGATGCGAAAAATTTATAATTAGTATTTTTTTTATTTTAGGATACTGGAATCTATCGACTTTACATGGTTTTGACCATAAACCTCTAAGTCGAAAATTTTGGTCGTAGGCTCTGGTATAGTAAAGTGTTACATGCCTTTCAGGAATGGGCTTGTTTGCAGAAAGATAATTATCCACATGGTCATTATGATGACGTCTGAAGCACTAATGACTGTCAGCATGGCTATTGTTTTTTGTGGTTTTCCTTGTCGCTGACGTTAAGGGATGTGCGCCACAACAGCGCACATAATGAAAACACTGGAAAAAGTAGTCGCAACCCGTCGCCTTTTTCAGCCAATTCCTGGCCCTGCGTATAGAATGTCAATTGATCTATCCATGTACAGAGGCTCCAAGGAGAATGAACATAGGCCAGATCGTATTCACCATCATCTTACGGGCACTGTACCTGGTGTGGTGCGTTTGTTCGCTGTTAGTGCGTAACACGAATACCTAAAACTCGCACAGCTACTACATTGGACATCAGGCATTACGTTTCTTACATTCTTAGACTGATTGGAGTGCCCAGAACAATACAGTGTTCCTTCGGACATGGATATGTGTATGTCGGGAGGTTCCGTCACAGCGGCAACTAAAGCCCTTACGAAATACACGGAAAGTATTCTCAGTTGCGATTACGACAGTGTGAACATTTGTGCCAGGCCGGGACTAGAACCCGGTTTTCCCTCTTTCTACAAACAGTCAACCACTGTGGTTATTAGTGCACGACCAACGGCCAGACTCAAACAAAACTTTGCTTACAGTCTAGCTGTCAGCTATTAAACAAGAGCCTGCCATCATGTCCTATCCATAGCAAAACTGACTGTGTTGAGAAAACTTTACAATTTTATCCCAGATTTCTTCATCATACAATCACACCCAGACGTTCATAAATTACACTCCTGGAAATGGAAAAAAGAACACATTGACACCGGTGTGTCAGTCCCACCATACTTGCTCCGGACACTGCGAGAGGGCTGTACAAGCAATGATCACACGCACGGCACAGCGGACACACCAGGAACCGCGGTGTTGGCCGTCGAATGGCGCTAGCTGCGCAGCATTTGTGCACCGCCGCCGTCAGTGTCAGCCAGTTTGCCGTGGCATACGGAGCTCCATCGCAGTCTTTAACACTGGTAGCATGCCGCGACAGCGTGGACGTGAACCGTATGTGCAGTTGACGGACTTTGAGCGAGGGCGTATAGTGGGCATGCGGGAGGCCGGGTGGACGTACCGCCGAATTGCTCAACACGTGGGGCGTGAGGTCTCCACAGTACATCGATGTTGTCGCCAGTGGTCGGCGGAAGGTGCACGTGCCCGTCGACCTGGGACCGGACCGCAGCGACGCACGGATGCACGCCAAGACCGTAGGATCCTACGCAGTGCCGTAGGGGACCGCACCGCCACTTCCCAGCAAATTAGGGACACTGTTGCTCCTGGTGTATCGGCGAGGACCATTCGCAACCGTCTCCATGAAGCTGGGCTACGGTCCCGCACACCGTTAGGCCGTCTTCCGCTCACGCCCCAACATCGTGCAGCCCGCCTCCAGTGGTGTCGCGACAGGCGTGAATGGAGGGACGAATGGAGACGTGTCGTCTTCAGCGATGAGAGTCGCTTCTGCCTTGGTGCCAATTATGGTCGTATGCGTGTTTGGCGCCGTGCAGGTGAGCGCCACAATCAGGACTGCATACGACCGAGGCACACAGGGCCAACACCCGGCATCATGGTGTGGGGAGCGATCTCCTACACTGGCCGTACACCACTGGTGATCGTCGAGTGGACACTCAATAGTGCACGGTACATCCAAACCGTCATCGAACCCATCGTTCTACCATTCCTAGACCGGCAAGGGAACTTGCTGTTCCAACAGGACAATGCACGTCCGCATGTATCCCGTGCCACCCAACTTGCTCTAGAAGGTGTAAGTCAACTACCCTGGCCAGCAAGATCTCCGGATCTGTCCCCCATTGAGCATGTTTTGGACTGGACGAAGCGTCGTCTCACGCGGTCTGCACGTCCAGCACGAACGCTGGTCCAACTGAGGCGCCAGGTGGAAATGGCATGACAAGCCGTTCCACAGGACTACATCCAGCATCTCTACGATCGTCTCCATGGGAGAATAGCAGCCTGCATTGCTGCGAAAGGTGGATATACACTGTACTAGTGCCGACATTGTGCATGCTCTGTTGCCTGTGTCTATGTGCCTGTGGTTCTGTCAGTGTGATTATGTGATGTATCTGACCCCAGGAATGTGTCAATAAAGTTTCCCCTTCCTGGGACAATGAATTCACGGCGTTCTTATTTCAATTTCCAGGAGTGTATATTCATCCCACCTTCTCAGCTCATTTATTTTCTGTATGTAATCATTAGGTGGTTGGTGGAGACTGAAAGATTTTGACGTTCTTGAATCTGGTAATCCGTTAATATAGATATTCTTTCTAAAATTTTCAAAATAGTCCACTTTCGATTCCTCTGCAGGTATCTTGTTGAGAAATGTGTCAGGTGTGCCTGGATATTGACCTGTAGGCCCCATAGCAACACTAAAGAATACCACCTTACAAGAGGGAACGAAATGTTGAGTACTTTGTCGTTTCGGAGAGGAATATCACATGACTTGACAAAAAAATGGTTCAAATGGCTCTGAGAACTATGGGACTTAACAGCCGAGGTCATCATTCCCCTACAAATGGTTCAAATGGCTCTGAGCACTATGCGACTTAACTTCGGAGGTCATCAGTCGCCTAGAACTTAGAACTAATTAAACCTAACTAACCTAAGGACATCACACACATCCATGCCCGAGGCAGGATTCGAACCTGCGACCGTAGCGGTCTCGCGGTTCCAAACTGTAGCGCCTAGAACCGCACGACCACTCCGGCCGGCCATTCCCCTAGAACGTAGAACTATAAACCTAACCAACCCAAGGACATCACACACATCCATGCCCGAGGCAGGATTCGAACCTGCGACCGTAGTTGTCGCGCGGTTCCTGACTAAAGCGCCTAGAACCGCTCGGTCACCACGGCCGGCACATGACTTAACAAATCAGAAGATCATACCACCAATGACAACGGCCACAGATTAACATAATATTAGTGAATGAGTCATATTACTGGAGAAGTATGAGGACACCCATGAGTTTAGTTGTTTTGATGTAATTTTATTTATATCGCTCGAACCTTATCAAGCCAACCAAAAAATACCAAAGTACTTCGCACTGTGTACCCAGATACTTGCCATATTCCTGTTAGGCACATTGTTCTCAGAAGTGGACAGCACAGTGAGCAGTTCAGAAGAATGCGTCCAACCCTCATATCCGATGCACAGTGCTGCTTCCATGATCAGTGGTATTACTAGCTGGACTAGCTACGCCCCGACCACAGATGGGGCGATTGGGCCGACTGCCCATCATGCAAACCATCAGCCAATGGAGTCTTGTAGATGTGCTATAAAGGAGTGGGGTTCAGCAGACCGTACCACACCGTTGTCGTTTCAGCAAGACTGGTGCAACTACTGCACGCTCAAGTAGCATCTCAGAAGGGATGCCGGCCGTGGTGGCCGTGCGGTTCTGGCGCTGCAGTCCGGAACCGCGGGGCTGCTACGGTCGCAGGTTCGAATCCTGCCTCGGGCATGGGTGTGTGTGATGTCCTTAGGTTAGTTAGGTTTAAGTAGTTCTAAGTTCTAGGGGACTTATGACCTAAGATGTTGAGTCCCATAGTGCTCAGAGTCATTTGAACCATCAGAAGGGATCACAAGGCTGCGTGCATTCGGTTTCAATCCTCCCATCAAAAACAAGTAATTTTCAGTATCGAGAATCGAACCCTGATCCTCCATGTGGTAGTCAGCCCCGGTGACCACACAGCTCCAGAGTCGGCCAGCAAGCAGTTTGGCTGTCCCAAAAATATTGCCTTTGCGGTCGACTTGTCATCCTTAATGCATCTTGTTCCACAGTTCTCGTTTAACTAATCATATGTATAAAACGGCACTGCATATTACACACCGATTCCTACTAGTACCTTATTAGTAGTGTTAACTGTTTATTTAACTGCTAAAATATGTTTCCTTTTTGTCATCACACACATTAAGTCTTACTCATTTAAAAATTGTTAGTGGAGGCTTCCTCTGCTTCTCCCTTACGCACATGTCACTCTTTAGATGCCGGTTTGCTTGCCCATGTGTATTTAACTACCAGATGAAAAGAAAAGTCGTGTGAAGCATGCCAGCAGACGTCAAACTCTCATTACAAGTAAGTTACAGACCTGAAACCATCCCATCGCCATCATGATGTTTTTACTAAGAAAGATGATTTGCTTCGCTACGAAAAAATTTATTGTATTCCAGCAATGACATGCCCAGTAACATAATTCATAAATTCACTAAATGAAGAAAAGAAAAAAAACAGTAAAGCACCTAATAAAGGTAGGAGTAAACGAAACGAAACTTATGTGATGTTATTTTAGTGAGTACAGAATCATGTCAAATCTACGAAAAACTTGTCAGGAGGAACCCTCTTGTCAGTATGATACTGCTTTCCTCTGGCCTGGGTGCAGACACTGAGTGGGGTAGGGTTTCGTAAAGCCGTTGCATCCTATCCTGAGGCAAGTTTGCCCATAACTGTTGTAACTGATTCTTGATATCTTGCATACTGATAATGGGACGGAGTTGATGTCTGAGATGGTCCCACACTTTTTCTATCAGGGACAGATCTGAGTATCTTTCTGGGCACCAGAGTACCTAAACATCATGCAGGCCATTCACACAGGCATGTGCAGGAGGTGTGGATGATCCTTTTCCTGTTGAGATATTGCACCACAATACTGTCACATGAGACGTGACACAGGAGGACATAGGATGTCCGTGACACACCGTTCTGCCTTCACAGTTCTCTCAGTCTCTATCAACCATGATCAGAAGTGACACCTGATGGCTCCTGGAGCAGTGGAAGTAAGGACTTCTCTCCAGTTCGTCACCATTCTTGCTGATCGTAGCAATCCATGGTAGTGCAGAACCAAAACTCATCACCGAAATCAATGCAATGGTATTCATCAGCAGTCCATGCTTCCTAGGCACCATTATAAACGCAGCCATTTGTGTTGTGGTGTTAATAGAAGCCTTTACATGAGACAGTAATTCCGTAGTCTCACTGTTGTAGTCTTTGGTCTACGGTGCAGGATGACGAAGAATGTTGAACATGGGCCGTTACTTTTCTCAGATGGCAAGTTTAGATGTGAAGGCTGCATTGGTTGCCAATTATTAAGATGCGAAGGGGTTACAGATGGGTTACGATGTACGTGGTGCACAATGCAGCTATCCTTCCTCGTGGTGGTCAGATGTGGTCGAGCAGAACCTTGACGACCAGTACGCGGAGCCTCTTGTTCTCGGTCCGCTTTCACAATCAAACGCCCCAAAAATCGGGCCAAAGGGAGGCTAATACTGAGGCCTGTTTCAAACTCTTTCAGGAGGTGACAACGCTGTCTCATACGAGTATACAACATCTCTCTGTCCTTCACAGTGATCATTTAATATCTGACACCCCTTATACAGCATGCTAGGCCTGGTAACAAACTAAACACGAACAAAACTAATGTGCTATTGTGGCCACTCTCCTTGTCATGGAGAAACGCAACTCTAATCATTTACATGCACGGCAATGATGTGTACATGTACGAAGATATATTGATATCCTACCATGTCTTCTGGGTGCTTCAGTTTCTCTGTGAAGCATGGTATTTCTTACAGAAGCTACATATCCCGGGTATATCAATGATGAATATTACTGTTGTTGTTGTTGTTGTGGTCTTCAGTCCTGATGCAGCTCTCCATGCTACTCTATCCTGCGCCAGCTTCTTCATCTCCCAGTACCTACTGCAACCTACATCCTTCTGAATCTGTTTAGTGTATTCATCTCTTGGCCTCCCTCTACGATTTTTACCCTCCAAGCTGCCCTCCAATACTAATTTGGTGATCCCTTGATGCCTCAGAACATGTCCTACAAACCGACCCCTTCTTCTAGTCAAGTTGTGCCACAGACTTCTCTTTTCCCCAATCCTATTCAATACCTCCTCATTAGTAACATTACCACCTCAATGATAACATTTTTGCAATGAATGGTCTAGAGCAGTGGTTCCCAACAGGTGGTCCGCAGGCCCCAGGGGTCCTCGAGCTATGCCAGAGGCGTCCGCAAGATGCTATTTGAATAAAAAATATATTAAATATATTTCGTATGATAAAAGATTATTTTTTGTTTTTTTTTGTTTTTTTTTTTTTGTTTTGGCCTCTTCCTGCATGAGCAAAGCTGAACGCTAACTTCTGCGTGTGGCGTCTTCCTATAGCCAACTGACACATAGAAAACGTATAAAAAGACTCTTAATTTGGCTTTTTTAGGTACTTGATACTGTGATATGACAAGGTACCAATCATGCCTAATGAGGGGGGGGGGGGGGTCCCTCGAGAAAAATTTTGTTGGGAACTCTTGCTCTAGACTACGTCAGAAAGCACATTCGACTGGTAGCTGTATTCCTGTTGCTCATATCTTCTCACGGCAGCGGACTGTATCTGCCTCGTCACGCAGACTGGAGAGAGGTACGTGGGGTCGAAACGCAGCGGTGCTGGCGGGGCTGTCGCCCGAGGCGTCCCCTGAGTGCTGTAGGGAGGCAAAATGCGCGGCCAGGCTTTATGCGGGGCACAGGTTTACGAGCGGAGACGACCCGCTCACGTGCCGCGCCCGTCACTCAACTGCGGACCGGAGGCGGCAGCTTGCGTCATGACCGGCGCACACGTCACCAGTGCCAGCTGCTGCGGAAAGAAGGCCCCCGGCTCCGCTAGGGCTGGCGTTCGGGAGAGACTGGCTTTGTCTCGCACGTGTGGTGCTTTATTGCTAACGTTCATGACGCCGTAAGAAGTGCAGCATGGTCGTCCAGCACGATCCGACAGATGTCTCTGCAGTTTGACTTGGCTCTGATTCTCCATCATAAATGAATTTCTTTATAAGGTTTTGCAGGAGGTTGTCAGTTTCCAACACGTATGCCGCATATTAAATGGATCCGCGAAACCCCTCTTTGTTTCCAAAGCATTTATCATGATTTGAGTTTTGTTAAGCAGCATTCTGCAAGAACTAACAAGAAGGAGTGTACAGAGGATGCAGCTTACAAAATAGTACTGACTATTACTAAATAATGTGGGACCTAAGTAAAAGGTGAGTGATAGGGGACAGTATTGTAACCAAATCCTAGAACTGGCTTATCCATTTTGACATGGATTCCATACCATGATGCAACTCGTTATTCAAGCTAACAAATACGAGTTGCCGAAGGAAAAAGAAAAGCCTGACTGAATCACACACCTTTAGATCTGTAGTCTAGGATCTGCTGACTCCGCCGTGGACCCCGTCAGGTACTCACGGTGGGAATGTTACTACTCCTGAAGTTCGGAGGTCCTGAGTTACGACGGAAGGAAAGACAGCAATAGAAAGGGATTTTACCAGAGGGAAGGTAAAGGACAGCACAGGAGCTGTGTTGTGGAATGAGAACCCAAGGGCAACACAACAGCAACACCATTCACAGTTAAAAAATTTTAACACAAAATTTATTCAATAACTGGAAATTTTAAGCAGAATTTTTTCTTCTTTTTTTTCAGATCTCGCTCAGCTTGAAAAATCAGAAATATTTAAAATAATCTTCTCTGAAAACAAGAATTTTTTTTAAAAACCACTGTCTCATAAATAGCTTCAACAAATACCAAAAAAGTTCAGAATAATGGTATTATAAGTACGATGTTTGCTTTACATATTCACCAATTATTAAGGCAATAAACATCTTGAACTACAATCAACTCCCTGATCTCGTATTGAAACTTAAGACTAACAAATACCGACATTACAAAAATTACTTATTAAATTTATAATATCAAGAATACCAACAGAAATAAAACCATTAGTCCCTTATTTAAGAAACAATCATTTCTTAAGGCACGCAACTGACTAAAACCATAAAACCAACAATCAGTAACTGGTTAGTGATAATTTAAAGACATTAAAACGCGATTAAATCAATTTAGTGCCCTCACACAGAATATAAGGAGAATACTCCTGGCCATACACTTAAATACAGCTCCATTGCCAAGTGGCAAGCAAATGAAGCGAGGCGCTTTAACAAAAACATTTAAACACAAAATCTTTTTAACACAACTGTTATGTACATGACTTGGCTCATAATCCAATGGCAAGGTGTCAACCCAATCTCCTTCGGTACAGCAACATTACAAATACGGTTACTGCATTGGGAAGTTTCCTTCCTCCATCATTAGAACCGTTCAAACCATTTGGACCACCATAAACAACTTCAACTGTTTGGCCAGCAACATGGAGTGACAGAAGACCAACTACAAGACCCTAGAAGTTTTTATTGTGGTCTTCAGTCCAGAGATTGATCTGATGCAGTTCTCCATGCTACTCTACCCTGTGCAAGCTTCTTCATCTTCGAGTAACTACTGCAATCTACATCCTTCTGAATATGTTTCGTGTATTTGTGCCGTGGTTTCTCTCTACGATTTTTACCCTCCACGCTTCCCTCCAATACCAAATTGATGTTCCCTTGATGCCTCAGAACATGTCCTACCAACCGATCCCCTCTTCTAGTCAAGTTGTGCCACAAATGGCTCCTCTCCCCAATGCTAATCAGTACCTCCTCTTTATTTACATAATCTACCTATATAATCTTCAGTATTCTCCTGTAGCGCCACATTTTGAAAGCTTCTATTCTCTTCTTGTTTAAACTGTTTATCGTCCATGTTTCACTTCCATACATGGCTGCACTCCATACAAATACTTACAGAAAGGACTTCCTCAAACTTAAATCTACACTCGATGTTAACAAATTTCTCTTCTTCAGAAATGATTTCCTTGCCATTGCCAGTCTACATTTTATATCCGCTCTACTACTACCATCATCAGTTATTTTGCTCCCCAAACAGCAAAACACATGTACTACTTCAAGTGTCTCATTGCCTAACCTAATTCCCTCAGCATCATCTGATTTAATTCGGCTACATTCCATTGTCGTCGTTTTCCTTTTGTTGATGTTCATCTTGTATCCTCCTTTCAAGACACTGTACGTTCCGTTCAACTGCTCTTGCAGGTCCTTTGCTGTCTCTGACAGAATTACAATGTCGCCGGCAAACCTTAAAGTTTTTATTTCTTCTCTATGGATCTAACTCCTACTCTAAAGTTTTCTTTTGTTTCCTTTACTGCTTGCTCTATATACAGATTGAATAGCATCGCCGGCCGTTGTGGTCGAGTGGTTCTAGGCGCTTCAGTCAGGAACCGCGCTACCGCTACGGTCGCAGGTTCGAATCTTGCCTCGGGCATGGATGTGTGTGACGTCCATAGGTTAGTTAGGTTTAAGTAGTTCTAAGTTCTAGGGGACTGATGACCTCAGATGTTAAGTTCCATCGTGCTCAGAGCCATTGGAACCATTTTTGAATAACTCCCTTCTCAAATACTGCTTCCCTTTCGTGCCCCTCGACTCTTATAATTGCCATCTACTTTCTGTCCAAGTTGTAAATAGCCTTTTGCTCCCATGCCACCTTCAGAATTTGAAAGAGAGTAATCCAGTCAACATTATCAAAAGCTTTCTCCAAGTCTGCAGATGCTATAAGTGTAGGTTTGCAGCCGTGACTTATCAAACTAATAGTTCGGTAATTTTCACACCTGTCAACACTTGCTTCCTTTGGGATTGGAATTAATATATTCCTCTGATGGTATTTCGCGTGTGTCATACATCTTGCTCACCATATGGTAGATTTTTGTCGGTTTGACTCTCCCAAGGCTATCACTAGTTCTATTGGAATGTTGTCTACTTACGGGGCCTTGTTTCGACTCAAGTCTTTCAGTGCTCTGTCAACTTCTTCACGCTGTATCGTATCTCCTATCACATCTTCATCCACGTCCTCATCCATTTTAATGAAATTACCCTCAAGTACGTCTCCCTTGTATACGAGTAGACCCTTTTCTCCATAGACTTCTCCCTGGGAGTAGTGCACTAAAACACACTCAATTTGTAACATTATTTAGGGGTAATAGTTGGTCGCACCGAAAGCTTATATTGCTGAAATGGGCGTTTGGCATACTACCATTGACACAAGGTCGAACTCCGGTATCTGACAAGAAGGAAACCTGAGTGTACGAAGCTACTTCCAGTCTGCAGTAACAAGGTTCAATGCATGTAATTACAGCAATCACTATACGGCAGGGAAGCATTTACATTTGTGAATGTTAACAGACTACCCCATATAATCCAGCTAACCAAGCTATACCACAAGGTAACATGCAGGTGTATGTAAGCGTTTGCATATGAAAGTGAAGTAATAATGACACTTTTAACTAGTGTACATAGTGCCAAGCATGAAGCTCGATTCGAGAAAAACATTCACAACCGGCTCGTCTTGCAACTCGTGCAATGTAATGTTAGTGTGGCGTTGCTTTCAGCAATAGCCCGTTCAACAGTCCTATAACCGTAGACCAGATACTGGACATGGGTGTGGTACAGATGCACATCAAGATCGACGAATTGTGTGAGCAACAGTGGTTGACCGAACATTATTTAGGGAAGAATTCTGAGCACCTGTTGTTCTGACACCTAGAACCACTGAGAACCATTCGCTTGTAGCAGGAATAAGATCCCATGTGCCACTGGCCATGCCACTATGGCTGTATATTACACATCAGTGTATAAAAAAAAATGGCTCTGAGCACTATGGGACATCTATGGTCATCAGTCCCCCAGAACTTAGAACTACCTAAACCTAACTAACCTAAGGACAGCACACAACACCCAGCCATCACGAGGCAGAGAAAATCCCTGATCCCGCCGGGAATCGAACCCGGGAACGCGGGCGTGGGAAGCGAGAACGCTACCGCACGACCACGAGATGCGGGCTTCAGTGTATCGATATTTCGACATTTCTCCCAAGAAAGCATCGATATATAAAATGGATATTTTTTCCACCGATATATCGATATCAAAATGTCAATACCGACTGAAAATATTTTTATTTTATATTATATTGCTTCCAAAATTTTCGGTAAATTTTGAAATTGTTCTTTAGTAATTGTAGTAGAACATAATTTTTCTTTCACTGTGTGAATGAGTCTTACTACTTTTTGAGCTTTCATCACATCCAGTCTTACTCTTTGATTCTGCGAAGCTAGTATACGCGACATAAAAGAAGAAGTGAGCTCTTTCTTCACATCGGTGTTCTTCAAAATCAGTTACTGAAAATGCTGAAAAAAAATTTAAATGCTAAGATCACTCTTCATGGTGGGTGGAGACGTCTTAACGGAAATGCTGACGTAATCGGCACTCGGCGCTACCAACAGAATTTGCAACGTTACACTTCACCACACAGTTCTGACACCGTAACTGCTACACTGCTGGCGTTGGCAGAAATTAAAATACAGGAAAGTCGACAAGAAGCGTTTTGCACAATTCCGATGTGTGTCGAAACCGAACGACGGATGCATCAGACACTTTTTATTGTGCCACTTATAAGCAATAACCATTGTCAGCAAAGTGGTTATCGCCAAGAGGGAACGTGCATCGTTATCCTTTCAGTTCTTGCTCTAAAGGTGATGGGCAGGTTGCTAGCTCGTTTATGCATAAAATATCTAATAATGAACCAACATATACAGCTCTAAGACCGGCAGTATATTTACAATGTGTAGGCGATCCTTTTACGGACAGGTACGTCGATATTTTCTCCATCAGTATGTCGCTAAATTGTTACTTTTTTCGATATTTTGGGAACCGAGAATGATACTTTTTAAATATCGATATATTTTATTTCAAATACTAATTATTAAAGATATCAACAGTACAGAAAGCTGCCCGTGACACCAAGACACAGCGAAGCAAAGCTACTCTGGTGGCGTGAAAGAGCGGAATGGCAGTCTCTGGTCTTTCGTTACGAGAGTAGGTTCTGTCTGCATATGAGTGATCATCTGGGCGGCGAATGCCGGAGTGCATTCGCTGACGACACAGAGGTTCCATCCCAGGCGTCAGGGTGCGGAGGGCCATCAGTTAAATCTGGCGATTCGCTGTTTCTGCAGGGTAAAGTTTCCAGTGCCCGCTACATTGCACAGATAGTAATCTCCTTGTTACTGTCATTTGTTCATCACGAATGTGATGTGCTTTTCAGTAGGACAGTGGACGTCCACATACACCTACCGTAATGTAACACGTTATTCACTATACAAGGTTTAAGGTTAAGCGTTTAGGCTTTGTGTTTATTGTTTCATGTGTAGCATTTACCATTCAGCGTTTACTGTTTAGCATTTGGCATTTATCTTTTAACGTTTAAGCCCTTTGTGTTTACTATTCACCACATACCAATAACCGTTTAGGTTTTATCGTCTAGCAGTTACTGAAGGAAGCATAGGGATAAGGCATACAAAAGGTCTGCGTGTGACTGCGTGTGAGATCGCTCTCTAAGTTTTCATCTATTTTAGGTTTCAGATATATATTTTAATTGTTTTTGTGATAATATTTACTATATAAGTGACTTATTAGCAGTCTGGAACCGCAAGACCGCTACGGTCGCAGGTTCGAATCCTGCCTCGGGCATGGATGTTTGTGATGTCCTTAGGTTAGTTAGGTTTAACTACTTCTAAGTTCTAGGGGACTAATGACCTCAGCAGTTGAGTCCCATAGTGCTCAGAGCCATTTGAACCATTTTGACTTATTAGTGGTTTCTTCATTCACCTCTGCATTTCTTGTGTTGTGGCCTGATATTTGTGAGTGTTTCGTATCGAGCAACTTAACCTCTTACCCGTGTTTACATTCCGCGCTGACCAGTTGCAGCTGTAGCGGCGCATCGAAAGCTAAGTACTAATTAATCGTTTGTGTATAGTAGTTTATTTAGGAACTTTAGTAGTCTTCAACCGGTGTTCTTGGTGTTTTCCGGTGAAATAACTTCAGAAGAAATTTTTGCGAACTGCTTTCAGTTTCGTTACTGTCATTAGACGTTTGATTTTCTTTCTGTGTTGGTATTTTGTTATATTCTCATTTGTTGTTGATTAATACTGTCAATAATAGTAGTTACTTCCCTTGTAGAGCAAGTTTGTGATTATTGTAGTCAGTTTTTAACATCTTCTTATTGTAGTAGCGGAACTTAGATAAAGTTGTTTTCTTGTTTCAATAATTGTAAAATTTTACCATGAGTGAGAAGTGTGGGCTTTGCCGTAGGTTCGTGAGTAGTGGATTGCGGTGTGAGACTTGTTCGAAGTATTTTCACTGGGGGGAATGCAGTGGGGAAGCCAGTGGGCATTCTGGTGAGATCCTCTCCTGGAACTGCAGGTTATGTAGCAAGAGTAAGTTGATAGAGGAGCAGAAGCGTAAGATATGTGCCCTTCAGGTGCAGTTGAAAAACGCACAGGAGGAGCTAGATAGGATGAGGAGGGAGAAGGGGGTTGGGGAATGGGAGCTGGCTGTTGGCAAGAGATCTGCTAGGAGAAGGAGATTTTCAGATAGTTTTACTATTGGTGTTTGTAATAGATATGACCAACTGTCAGAGTCTAGTGGAGAGGAATCTCTAGTAGCTGTAGATGTAGGAAGTATGCAGCAGACCTCAGCAGTTACGGTGGCTAGGACAGTTGCAAAGTCTAAGAGAAAGAAGAAGGTTCTGCTGTTAGGTAGTTCTCATGGTAGAGGTGTAGGCCAGCAGTTGCAGGAAGTTTTGGGGAGTGAGTACCAGGTCACCAGCATTGTGAAGCCTAATGCAGGATTGGCTCAGGTGACTTTTAACATAGGGGGCTTTTGTAGGGATTTTACTATAGAGGACCAGGCAGTGATTGTGGGTGGGGCTGGTAATAGTATTGATAGGGATGGGAAGTATGACATAGATGGTGTCCTGGAAAAGATAGCCACTCAGACTGGCAACACGAATGTGCATTTCGTGGAACTGTTTCAGCGTCACGATCGGCCTCATCTTAATACAGCCGTCAGGCGTAATAACATGAGACTTGGGGGTGCGCTGATGACAGAAGGCATGAGTCACATTTCAGTGGTGTCGGTGGAGTCTATCAGCAGGACGGGTTTCACTAGACATGGCCTGCACCTCAACAGGTATGGAAAGGGGAGGTTGGCAAAACTTATAGGTGACAGCATAGGTGGGGGTGGTGGGATCACTCATGGAAAAATTCCGGTTGTCGTGGGTGCTAGAGCTGTACCTTTTTTAGATTGAAGTCAGCTGATAGGTATTCCTGCTTAAGGGAAGTCTCTCTAACAAAGAAACCACTTTCTACAAAGCTTGGGTATCCGATTAATGAGGGAATTAGTATATTTCATCAAAATATACAAGGTATTAGAGATAAAGTTAGTGAACTGCTTATAGATGTTGACTCTGAAATTATTGGTATATCTGAACACTTCTTAAATAAGTAGATAATTCAGAGGCTTCCTTTACCGGGATACAGGTTGGCTGGCAGCTTTTCTAGGAGCTCTTTGCGGTGTGGGGGAGTAGCCATGTATGTGAAAAACGGTATCCCATTTGAGTCAATTGATGTTTCAAAGTACTGCACTGAAAAGGTGTTTGAATGTTGTGCAGGTGTGGTTAAATTTAGTGGAGCTAAACTTCTTACTGTTGTTATTTATAGATCCCCAGACTCTGATTTCACAACATTTTTGCTAAAGCTAGAGGAGGTTCTTGGTTCACTTTATAGGAAATACAAAAAGTTAGTTATATGTGGTGACTTCAATATTAATTGTATAAGTGATTGTGCAAGGAAAAGGATGCTGGTAGACCTCCTTAATTCATATAATCTTATGCAAACCGTATTCTTTCCAACGAGAGTGCAAGGGAACAGTAGAACAACCATAGACAATATTTTTGTTCATTCGTCATTATTAGAAGGGCATTCTGTTAGCAAAAAGGTGAATGGTCTTTCAGATCATGATGCACAAATTTTAAGTCTAAAAGATTTTTGTGCTGCAACACATGTTAAATATAGTTACCAACTTTTTAGGAAAGCTGATCCAGTTGCTGTACAGACCGTTGTAAACCTTATCAAGGAACAAGAGTGGCAAGATGTTTATAGTGCTGATACAGTAGACGATAAATATAATGCTTTCCTCAAGACTTTTCTCGTGCTCTTGGAAAATTGCTTTCCGTTAGAACGTTCAAAACAGGGTACTAGCACAAACAGGCAGCCTGGGTGGCTGACTAAAGTGATAAGAATATCCTGTAGAACAAAGTGGTAATTGTATCAAAACGTTAGAAACAGTCAAAATCTAAATGCAGCATCCCATTACAAACAGTATTGTAAGGTGCTTAAAAAGTTATTAGGAAGGCAAAAAGTATGTGGTATGCAGATAGAATAGCTAAGTCTCAGGATAAAATTAAAACCATTTGGTCAGTCGTAAAGGAAGTGGCTGGTCTGCAGAGAGAGGTCGAGAATAGAGAATCAGTGCGTAGTGGGGATGTCCGTGTTACTGATAAGTCGCATATATGTACAGTACTTAATAATCACTTTCTGAATATAGCAGGTGAACTAAATAGAAACCTAGTCCCAACAGGGAATCATATAGCGCTCTTAGAAAAAGTGTTCCGAGACTGTTACCTGAAATGCTCCTCCATGATACTGACAAGAGGGAGATTGAGTTAATAATTAAATCACTAAAGACCAAGAATTCTCATGGATATGACGGGGTATCTAGCAGAATACTGAAGTATTGTTCCACGTATGTTAGCTCAGTACTTAGCCATATCTGTAACTTTTCCTTTAGGAGTGGTCGGTTTCCTGACCGATTGAAGTACTCGGTAGTGAAGCCACTTTATAAAAAGGGAGACAGGGATAATGTTGACAATTATAGACCTATTTCTATGCCATCGGTGTTTGCTAAAGTTATCGAGAGGGTTGTATATACAAGGTTACTGCAGCATTTAAATTCACATAATTTGCTGTCAAATGTACAGTTTGGTTTTAGAAATGGCTTAACAACTGAAAATGCTATAGTCTCTTTTCTCTGTGAGGTTTTGGACGGATTAAATAAAAGGTTGCGAACGTTAGGTGTTTTCTTTGATTTAACGAAGGCTTTTGACTGTGTTGACCACAAAATATTACTGCAGAAGTTGGAACATTATGGAGTAAGGGGAGTAGCTTACAACTGGTTCGCCTCCTACTTTAAGAACAGAGAGCAGAAGGTAATCCTCCGCAATATTGAGAGTGGTAATGATGTTCAGTCCCAATGGAGCACGGTTAAATGGGGTGTTCCCCAAGGGTCGGTGCTGGGGCCACTGCTGTTTCTTATTTATATAAATGATATGCCTTCTAGTATTACAGGTGATTCAAAAATATTTCTGTTTGCTGATGACACCACCTTGGTAGTGAAGGATCTTGTGTGTAATATTGAAACATTATCAAATAATGTGGTTCATGATATAAGTTCGTGGCTTGTGGAAAATAATTTGATGCTAAATCACAGTAAGACTCAGTTTTTACAGTTTCTAGCTCACAATTCAACAAGAACTGACATTTTAATCAGACAGAATGGGCATGTTATAAGCGAGCCTGAACAGTTCAAGTTCCTAGGCGTACGGATAGATAGTAAGCTGTTGTGGAGAGCCCCTGTTCAGGATCTTGTTCAGAAACTAAATGCCGCTTTATTTACCATTAGAACAGTATCTGAAATAAGTGACATTTCAACACGAAAAGTAGTATACTTCGCATATTTTCATACGCTTGTCATATGGTATTATTTTTTGGGGTAATTCTTCTGATTCAAAAAAGGTATTTTTGGCTCAAAAACGGGCTGTTCGAGCTATGTACGGTGTAAGTTCGAAAACCTCTTGTCGACCCCTATTCAATAGTCTGGGAATTTTGACATTGCCCTCACAGTATGTATTTTCTTCAATGTCGTTTGTTGTTAGCAATATTAGCTTATTCCCAAGAGTTAGCAGCTTTCACTCAGTTAATACTAGGCAGAAATCAAATCTGCATGTGGAATGCACTTCCTTGACTCTTGTGCAGAAAGGAGTGCAGTATTCTGCTGCATCCATTTTCAATAAGCTACCACAAGAACTCAAAAATCTTAGCAGTAGCCCAAACACTTTTAAGTCTAAACTGAAGAGTTTCCTCATGGCTCACTCCTTCTATTCTGTCGAGGAGCTCCTGGAAGAGCTAAAAAATTAAGCAAATTCCAGTGTTACATTCTTGATTTTCTTTATTTAAACTAACGACTTGTCGCCTGAATATGTTTCTTATATTTCATTTCATCTGTTTCTACAATCGTGTTATAATTTCATGTATTGACTCGTTCCATGACCATGGAGACTTCTCCTAAATGTGGTCCCACGGAACAATAAATAAATAAATAAAATCGTCTTTGATTTTTCAAACTACTACGATCGGCGGAAGATAAGGGGGGAGGTAAAGTTTTTTTCTGCATACCTCGCACATCATTTTAACACTAGACTTTGACTAGTTGAAAATAGGGAGCAGAAATGTACATTGGAGGCAATGTAATTTGGCATCATTTAAATACTACACTTTGATAGGTTCGAAGGAGCAGCAGCGTGGGTTGTAAAGTGCCATTCGTCTGTTTCCATCACTCTGTTTTCAGTAACTGATTGATCGATCATATCATGAGTTCAAGGTCATTGATGACGTTATGCATGACCTTTAGGATCATGCCATGACCTTAAAAATGTTCAATGACTCCGCTAAAGATCAAAGTGGGCTGTTGGTGTTTTGGAGTCGTCATAGAGTTACTAATATTGTCCCAAGCATCTTGCACCCTTCGTTGCAACTCAATAGTGATGTTTGAAGGCTCTAAAGAACAAATAAGTTCCTGTTTCATCACGTCCCATACTTGTTCATCTGGCAATAGATCTGGCCACGGCAGCTGTTGTATACAGGGCGAGTCACCTAACGTTACCGCTGGATATATTTCGTAAACCACATCAAATACTGACGAACCGATTCCACAGACCGAACGTGAGGAGAGGGGCTAGTGTAATTGTTTAATACAAACCATACAAAAATGCACGGAAGTATGTTTTTTAACACAAACCTACGTTTTTTAAATGGAACCACGGTAGTTTTGTTAGTACATCTGAACATATAAACAAATACGTAATCAGTGCCGTTTGTTGCACTGAAAAATGTTAATTACATCCGGAGATATTGTAACCTAAAGTTGACGCTTGAGTACCACTCCTCCGCTGTTCGATCGTATCAGAGAGCACTGCAACATACATCGCGTTTTTACAGAATTATCTGCCAACGTTGCTCGAAAATGTCCCACTGGAAACGCGTCGACGTATGTGGTATCAGCATGATGGTGCACCTGCACATTCCGCAGTTAACACTAGGCTGACCCTTGAAAGGATGTTCGACGGGCGTTTCATAGGACGTGGAGGACGCATAAATTGGCCAGCCCGTTCTCCTGATCTTACACCTCTGGACTTCTTTCTGTGGGGTACGTTAAAGAAGAATGTGTACCGTGATGTGCCTACAACCCCAGAGGATATGAAACAACGTATTGTGGCAGCCTGCGGCGACATTACACCAGATGTATTGCGGCGTGTACGACATTCATTACGCCAGAGACTGCAATTGTGTGCAGCAAATGATGGCCACTACATTGAACATCTATTGGCCTGACAGGTCGTGACACACTCTATTCCACTCCGTAATTGAAAACGGAAACTACGTGTGTACGTGTACCTCAGCCCTCATGGTAATGTACATGTGCGTCAGTGAAAAAGACCAATAAAAAGGTGTTAGCATGTGGACGTAATGTGCTGTTCCAGTCTCTTCAGTACCTAAGGTCCATCACCGTTCCCTTTGGATCCCTACGTAATTCGGTGCTCTCCGATACACAATCTCGAACAGCGGAGGTGTGGTACTCAAGCGTCAACTTTGGGTTACAATATCTCCGGATGTATTTAACATTTTACAATGCAACAAACGGCACTGATTACGTATTTGTTTATATGTTCAGATGTGCTAACAAAACTAACGTGGTTCCATTTTTAAAAAAAAACGTAGGTTTGTGTTAAAAAACATACTTCCGTGCATTTTTGTATGGTTTGTATTAAACAATTACACTACTCCCTCTCCTCACGTTCGGTCTGTGGAATCGGTTCGTCAGTATTTGATGTGGTTTACAAAATATATCCAGCGGTAACGTTAGGTGACTCGCCCTGTATACAACAGCTGCCGTGGCCAGATCTATTGCCAGATGAACAAGTATGGGACGTGACGAAACAGGAACTTATTTGTTCTTTAGAGCCTTCAAACAACACTATTGAGTTGCAACGAAGGGTGCAAGATGCTTGGGACAATATTAGTAACTCTATGACGACTCCAAAACACCAACAGCCCACTTTGATCTTAAGCGGAGTCATTGAACATTTTTAAGGTCATGGCATGACCCTAAAGGTCACGCATAACGTCATCAATGACCTTGAACTCATGATGTGATCGATCAATCAGTTACTGGAAACAGAGTGATGGAAACAGACGAATGGCACTTTACAACCCACGCTGCTGCTCCTTCGAACCTATCAAAGTGTAGTATTTAAATGGTGTCAAATTACATTGCCCCCAATGTACATTTCTGCTCCCTATTTTCAACTAGTCAAAGTCTAGTGATAAAATGATGTGCCGGGTATGCAGAAAAAAACTTTACCTCCCCCCTTATCTTCCGCCGATCGTAGTAGTTTGAAAAATCAAAGACGATGGAACCAGTCCATTTGTATGCCTTATCCCCATGCTTCCTTCAGTAACTGCTAAACGATAAAACCTAAACGGTTATTGGTATATGGTGAATAGTAAACACAAAGGGCTTAAACGTTAAAAGATAAATGCCAAATGCTAAACAGTAAACGCTGAATGGTAAATGCTACACATGAAACAATAAACACAAAGCCTAAACGCTTAACCTTAAATGTTTAACATCAAGTGCTAAATGTTTAACATCAAGTGCTTCACGGGAAATGCTTGACGATAAACAGTAAATGCTAACTGGTAAGTGGTAAGTGGTAAACGGTAAACACCAAATGCTAAACGGTAAATGGTAAATGCTGAAAGCTTTTTCAACATACAGATATAATTACAGATCTCTACGAAAATGTATGATGCATGAAAATGGTGTCAAATTATTTCTCTGAAATTCCAAGTTGATTTTGTGCGTAAGCATACCACTGGCATAATATTAAAAAGCTTCCAAGGTCAAAGTTACACATCCTACATACTCACACCTCTGTATTTCCTACGTTAAAAATACTGTACACATGTGTTGTCGCTCATGCAAAACAATCATTCCTTGTCTCAAACGCAAGCGTATCAAAATTGTCTTACTATTTTCATATACTTCTGACGAATAAAATGAGAAACCATCAGTTTCTTATACTAGAACAGAAACAGTTCTGGGTAGCAAACACATTCACAATCATCAAAGTATTCAGGATCGGTAAAGCACTTTCTCTCAAGCAAATGTGTTATTCACTCATTCTACATTGTATGCCCTTGTAGATAACCAGTGACCAATAAATTCCGTTCGTCCCAGTTGACACCTGAAGTGTGGTGCCCTTTGCTGTGCTTCTGCCTTTTTGTTTTGACTGTTTACGGCGCGTATTCTCCAGTATAGTGGTCGCGTGTCGTCGTCTTTTGAAAGCAGCTGAACTAATATCGCAGAATTGGGTGAACAAGAACAGCTTCCAACATTAAAAGGAAAAACTGAGTGGGACTATAGGTCTTCTCCCTGAGTTTAAACATGTAACAAGATTTGGGACTTAGCTCACGATACTATAACATAAAAAAATTAAAAGTTGACTTTTACATTCACCCTTTTCTGACGGGCGAATAGAAAAGCCAGTTTAATCTTATTAGTTTCTGTTTATTGGTTTTTGGGGTGAATAGAGGCACGTAAAAAAAATTTATCCGGTTCAAATATTTCATTCAGTACTAAATTAAAATTTTGTGTGATTTGTGTATTTCATGCTTTCTGAATGCAAATCGTTGTATCTATAATTACTTTATTGTAAAATTAAATTGATCAACTTGACTGTTTGTTAATATATTAAGTTACTTAAGTCAACTGTAAAGGCTATCATGTCTTTGAATCTACAAGTCGAACCCATAGAATTAACAGAACGCTTCTGAACAATATCTCCTTGTCTTATATAACCTTTGACTTGTAAAAAAAAAAAAACTGATTTCATATGCATATAACCTAACTGACTTTTTACTTTTCCATATAATTTAAAAACGGCATAATCTGCATTGGAAACGGTGAAAGGCTGTTCTTCATTTCCACCAGATTCTTGGTGTTCTTCTGAACAGAATAAAGTTAGTTGATCCTATTCCCCTCACAAATTCCGGAAATATAACCCCACATTTTCAAACAGCCAAAGCATAAGTCAGAATCGAGCTTACTTTAAAACCGAACAATGGATTGGAATGACAAATTTGTATTACTGGTTCTTAAATTAAAGCAGTTTAGATTAATACTTACAGTGTCAGTCTGAAGTAATCAAATCGGTATCACATAGGATGTTTGCCATAGAGAAGCAATACATCAACTAACCATGTCACCAACTCGGAAATCAGTCATTTTATTTTTATACTGATTCACTGCGAACTTCGATAAACAAATCTTTGAATGATATTCCCATTTGTCCTTCGACACGATAGCATAGTTGTGCCCATTGTTTCTATTCACCCGATTTTACGGTGCAGAACATTCAATAGTGGTACAGGTGTAGTGACTACTTTAGCCTCTTCTTGAGGGTATAAGAGAGCCTCGCGTTCCTTATTTAGACTCTTAATAGGAGTTTAGCAGTGTAGAGAATTGATCCGGTTCCTCCAATAAACGTTTCGGATTAAATCTGCCGAGCTTTCGCCGTGTAATTTGCCCTGCGCTCCCCACATCGCTAGGGTTGCGAGGATTCTAGTCGGGTTGAGAGCAAGACTTCGTGCGACTGAATCGCAGCTTCGAGATACGACGCGTTTCAACGTAGCCAGTATAAACTGTTTTTATTTATGAGGCTTTTCGGAGGTTCCGCTTCATCAGAATGTGGCATTTATGGTATTTAACTCAGGTGCATTGCTTCCAGGAAACGAACAAAGTCTAAATGTCCACAATGTTCTAAATTAACATATCACATTGCTTGCACTCGTTTCATTGTACTGTGGATCTAAAGTTTTATTTTGTGCGCACTCTGCGTACGACTTAAGCTAATTTTATACTATTAATTGCCAAAACAAAGTGTAGTATAGCTTTCCAGAGTTGAGATGGCTGCATGGACACGTTCCCACAAAAAAAAAAAAAAAAAAAAAAAAAAAATTAATTGCAGAACTTTTTCGTCGATATGCTAGAAGAAATACACACGTTAAAAAAAGTTTTGCTTCACCTCGGCTTCGAGAATTCCAGAACCTGTACAGAAAATTGCAACAGAGATCAACATAAACGTCATTTCCGCCCTTTTTATTCCTCATGAAAACTACACCATAAAACGAGACCTTCAGAGCTGGTGTTGTACACACCGCTACCTCTAATAACCAATGGCATGTCCTCTTGCATTGATACATGCCTGTATTCGTCGTGACATACTATCCACAAGTTCATCAAGGCACTGTTGGTTCAGATTGCCCACTCCTCAACGGCGATTCGGCGTAGATCCCTCAGAGTGGTTGGTGGGTCACATCGTCCATAAACAGCCCTTATCAATCTATCCCAGGCATGTTCGATAGGGTTCATGTCTAGGGAACACGCTAGCCACTCTTGTCGAGCGTTGTCATTATCCTGAAGGAAGTCGCAAATATGCTGCCGATAAGGTAGAAGTAACGGTCGGAGTATGGTATTCACGTATCGTACAGCCCTTACGGCGTGTTCCATGATCACCAGCCGCGTACGCCGGTAGCAAATAATGCCACCCCTAAACATCAGGCAACCTCCACTTTGTTGCACTCGCTGGACAATTTGTCTAAGTCGTTCAGTCTGACTGGGTTGCCTCCAAACACATCTCCGACGATCGTCTGGTTGAAGGCATATGCGACACTCATCGGTAAAGAAAATATGATGCCACTCCTGAGCGGTTCATTCGGCGTGTTGTTGGGCCCATCTTCACCGCCCTGCATGGTGCCTTGGTTGCAAAGATGGACCTCGCCATGAACGTCGGTAGTGATGTTATGCATCATGCAGTCTACAGCGCACGGTTTGACTCGTAACACGACGTCATGTGCCTGCACGAAAAGCATTATTTAACATGGTGGCGTTGGTGTCAGTGTTCCTTCGAGCCATAATGCGTAGGTAGTGGTCATCCACCGCAGTAGTAGCCGTTGAGCGGCCTGAGCGAGGCAGGTCATCGACAGTTCCTGTCTCTCTGTATCTGCTCCATTACCGAACAACACCACTTTGGTTCACTCCGAGACGCCTGTACACTTCCTTTGTTGAGAGACATTCCCGGCACAAAGTAACAATGCGGACGCGATCGAACAGCGGTATTGACCGTATAGGCATTGTTGAACTACAGACAACACGAGCCGTGTACCTTCTTCCTGGCAGAATGACTGGAACTGATCAGCTTTCGAGCCCCCTGTGTCTAATAGGCGCTGTTCATGCGTGGTTATTTTCATCTTTCGGCGGGTTTAGTGACATCTCTGAACAGTCAAAGGGACTGTGTCTGTGATACAATATCCACTGTCAACGCCTATCTTCAGGAGTTCTGGGAACGAGGGTGATGGAAAACTTATCTTTTATTCTGTATTTTGTATTTCATGTGACATTCCTGCATACTTCTTTGCTGTATATAAATATATATTTTGTGTTTGTGTAAGGTTACAGCAGCTAAAACAACGAACAACTACGTAACCGGTTACTGTTTCAAGTTATCGTTTCGGACTAAATTTCATCACCATATCTCACAGAAACTTGTCGCCATCAGTAGGTGTCAAATTATCAGTTTCATGTAGAAGAACGTAGTATTAGATCAGTTTACCATGGGAATGCTATATCTAAGAAAAATTACTATGCTGTTATTGTCGCTTGTTCAAAAACAGTGTAATTAAATGATAATTTAATGATATTAGGTTTTGTTGAAAAAGAAATTTAATTATTTTAGCATACCAAACGGCATTGCGAGGTTGAAAATTATGCTGGTAGACAAAGAGAAAGTATCGCTATTCAGAGGTATGTATAGACATCCAACGTCAACTAAAGCCATGAAAAGACAGAACAAACCACCTCCAACACATGAAAAATGTTTTAATTTTTCGATCACCATCAAGTACGAGTATAACCATTTACGAGACTCTAACGACACTAACAGAACAAACTACAAGCTGCAGCAAACTGCTTGCTGGTAACTCTGAAAAAAGAATGATCTTCGGGGTGGGATGCTCACATATCGCGCTCAATCCCGCATTCAGTGAAGACAATGAGATATACACAAGGTAAGTGCTTTCAATGTGTGGCTGAACGATGTTTGTTAAAGAGATTCATTGTTTGTCCATCTGACGTAGAACTTTTTCAGAAACGCAAGTGATAACTGAGTACCATCATTTGAGTCTTTATCCTCGCTATTCTCCTTTCAAACAATAGGTTGACGTATTAGTACTCACAAAATTCTGAGTTTAAATACCAAAGATAAGTACGACAATATCTAGTGACCATGATTGCAGATGTGATTTTATTTGAATCTATATCAGAAATAAAGAAGGTAAAGCACTTGAGACTTTCTTTACTCAGTAGTCTAAATTCTTGTTAACTACACTGTTTGTAACAAGAAACACGCCTATATATCAGGTACGTTATCTGCAACACATTTTGAGGCCATCACTAAACCCGAATTAATCCTTCTTATTGCCGCCCTCGGACATCCGCGGGTAATGTGTTCAGTGTACCTCCATACACCTGTAATGTAGTGGCATCGGCAAAGCCCAGGCTTACCGTTATGGTCATGTACGCTGCGATTCGGCTGTATGATTACGCTATACCTAGTATCTCATGCAATAGAAAATACGCCCTGTTTCCGCAGTTCGGATTTAATCCACCCTTTTTTCGGAGCGCCGAATGAAAAATCTGTGGTTAGGTGTCGCTAACCTATATTTCGGAAAACAATTCCTTGTGTACGTTTAAATATCGGATTACACTGCACAGCACTTGAACATTTTACGGAGGATTTATTTCTTCTCAATTTCGAAATTCAAGATTAACAGTCTATCGGTCTGCCTACACCAGAGTCTTGTTGTCATGCACTATGATTTCTCTTGTTGTCGAGTATTTAATTGTTTACTGTTCGCAGTTTAGCGTAGCGACAAGTTCATTTTTTACGATCTCTTCAAATTCAAGTTTCAAATGTTTTAAGGTTATATCTGTTACCCAGACTCATGAATAAATTATTCTGAGGGTTATTTTAATGTGTCCGAGAGTGACAAGATGAATCTTCTGATACTCGGATTTTTATTTCAGAATTATAACCTCACGTACATACACCACAACTCTTAATGTGTGATTTTGTATGATCCATTTTAATATGCTGATGAGCCATGTCTACTTGTATTGGCTCGTCAGAAAATCCTTGGTTCTTTCATATCAATTCATGGGCCATTGGCACAAGGAGACTGCTTATCAGGAAACACTAACAGTTTAGATCTTTTACTGAAATGACGCTGATAAACATGCCGTTTAGTGCCCTGAACCCAGTATCATTATCATGTTCGATTTCAAGTGCTCCAATTTCAGCGTTGGTAAACTGAGAATATAAATTGGCAGTTGTATAGTTAACGAAAGAATGGCCATCACATACGCAAAGAAACTTTTCCATGGAAGCGGTGTTCCAAACTGAAATAAGGTACAACGATTAGAGCTTTGGATCTGTATTAGAAAGAATGCAACTGTGAAGCTAATTAGCGCGGAAAATGTTGATAATACCACTTCTGTTTTACATTCAAGTATAATCCAAATTTCATCCTATTATCTCTCCACTTGTGTTGTTAGCGGAGAGAGAAGAGATGTATTAAATGTTCCTAGACACATTTATAACAGTGAATAATAGTTGAGTAAGCAAGACAAGCAGTGAGATTATCCCTCAAAAGCAGAAAAGTCTTATTCGTCTGGAGAAAGTAAGCGTAATTCCTTCCCAGAAAAGAAGATTACCGCGCTGAAATTCCGCGGCGGGATGGACTGCTTGTGCTCTCAAACTAGGTGAGCTGCTTAATCCAGAACAAAATATCAATGTCAACTTCGCCAGCGTTTGCTATTCGTTTATCACGTCTGTTCCGGTAGCAAGTCTTAAGAAATTTTTGCATGTAACCAGAGAGAAGTCATATTGACGGTATAATTCGCCTATCTGCTCCTTCCTTACTGTGACTACACTCGTGTTACTTATGATGTAATTTTCTTTCTTTTTTCATTTGATGCGACCTGCCATAATTTCCTCTCCTTCATTTTAGAGCAGCATTTACATTCCACGTCAGTGACTACTTGTTCGATGTATTCCAATATTTATCTTCCCTTACAGTTTCTCGGGTATATGGCTCCCTCCAGAACCATCGAAGCTATTTTTTCATTGGCGACGTGATAAGAAGTCGTACAGGGAGTATGTTAACATAAAATATGAGTAGAACGCTTCTGCACAAATTCTGAGCAGGACACTTAGTAAAACGACATCAGCTGGTGACTCAATGTCTTTAATGTTACGCATCCCAGGGTAATTCGTCATCGGTTATCAGATATATGGAGTGTTTGGACATACTGAATTTGTATGTTACTTACTTAACTCTCAGAGACGATTTATTAAGCGTCCTATTGAGCATTTGTGCAGTACTGTTCCAACTATATCTTGATGTCTTAACACACTGTAACACAACTGGTACAGATCGCTTCGCGATTCTGTATCCGTTGAGTTAAGTTTTATTTTTATATTTGATGCAGGCACCGGTAACTGATGGGTGGTGACTGGAAGTTCCTCAAGCAGGGAGGCGGATTCCAGGACGTCTGAAGTTTACTCTGGAGTTGCAGTAGAAATGCTTCCCTCAAGACGGGTGGCATTCTGGGATGGTTCCCAGGGCCTGCCCTTCGGATTATAAATTGCGGTTTCCGAGAGTTAATCCCTTACATGCAACCGCAACGGTGTCATAGCCACGAGGTGCCCGGTTGAGATGTACCAAATATGTATGCAGCATGAATGTCAATAACAAATCTGCCTTTCAGTTCCCATGAAACTTGAGAGATATAATACCGTCTCAGCAATATATCTGTTTGTCCAATCCTGTGTTCAGTCCTGTATTCTACTACTTAATGTGTTTGCTACGTCAACCAGCAGTAAAGGATCATTAAAGCACGGTAACAACTTAGGAAACTGTTTATGCGTATTTCTATGCCACGTTAAGGAAATTTTTGCAGCGTTCCCCCGTATTTTCAAGCTTTGAGGCATTTTCTCTTTTGTCATATTAGCTGTGAACATGCTCACACCAACCGGCAGCGGTGGCCGAGCGGTACTAGACGCTTCAGTCCGGAACCGCGCGACTGCTACGGTCGCAGGTTCAATCCTGCCTCGGGCATGGATGTGTGTGATGTCCTTAGGTTAGTTAGGTTTGAGTAATTCTACGTTCTAGGAAACTGATGACCTCCGATGTTAGGTCCCATAGTGCTCAGAGCCATTTGAACCATTTGCTGACGCCAACAGAGATTCGGCTGAAACCAGATGGACGACAGTTCTTGTGATTCACTTCCTGGCTGTCGTTCCATGTTCACAGTGCGTTTTGAAGATGTAAGTGTCGCTTTCTGCTGTAGCAGGCAATGTTAGTTTCGCATTTCAGAGTCCGAACTGAGCAGCGCGCATTTCACTGGTTCTTAGTGCATCTTTGATGTGTATTTCGTTGGTTAGTTTCTCTTGTTAATTTTAAAATGAGAGCTGTGCGGATGGCGAACTCTGATTTTGTTCTTTTCCAGTCTACCAAACGACTTCGATCAATGGCCCTATAATTCATTTCAGTATTTCATCTTAGTTCGATGTCTTTTTGTTTTTCAAGAGACACACTGCAGTAAGCTTGCAAGTTGGTTCTGATATTAAATAAATGTTTGATAACTGTGTATTCCGACTTCTTTTTAAGACCCTATTTCTCCCATGATTAGTCGACCCGTAATTAACAACACGGCACAAATAGTGAAAATTCGAGACGCCTCGAGCTAGTGATGAACGCTTGCGTTAGATACGTATGCAATATACGGTTGTATGATCATATCAGTCCTTCATACTCCCAGCTAGGTTGGATACGCCCACATAAGGCACGCGATCTCCACACGATGTGCTTACTTCATCGATTTCTTAGCCACTGGTGCCCCCAATACTTATCTTCTCACATTAAACACCTATCATCATTCCACAACCGCAATACCAGATCGGATACGTCTAGCATCTTGGCTGTACCTTTACATAACACAAAATCTTTCTCCATGTCATTCTCCATCTCAGCCATACGACTATGGAACGCGCTCCCCTGTGATCTGCGCCTTATCCGGAACCACTCAACATTCAAGAGTGAACTCAAGACTTACATATTAGGGACGGTATAGCCACCATTGTTGGGCCCCTCTCATCTCTTTCTTTCTCCTCTCCATCATAGCTTCGAATTTTACCATTCTATTTCTCTTCCTCTAACCTATCTACCTCTTCTATATCTCTTTCACCCCATTCTATCGTCTTATGTCTCTGCTTGATGAGAATAACTCACAAGCTGCAAGAATATAACGAGAAAATTCCCAACTAGCAATAGGACTGACATTCATAAAAGAAAAATATGTTTACTTTCATATACATAGTCATTATTATTATTAGTATTACTATTATTATTATTCTTGATTGTTATAATTAATTTTTGATTGTTATAATTATCATTGTACTACGTTTATAATCTCTATTTTTTTTCTTAACATTAATACTGTATAACATGTAATATGTCCTTAATGTTCTGTAGAAACTGAAATTTGTTGAATCTGAGTATGCCTGGTTAGGTGTAAGAGAGGGCCTGAAGGCCCTAATCTTGCCAGGTAAAATAAATGCATAAATAAATAAATAAATAATCGACAATGCACTGTGGTTTCAATATGATGGTGTTTCCGCGGTGCACAGTTGCCAAAATATTAATGGCTTGTAGCACAATAAGAGAAATTGTTTATTATGGTGACGAACGGGCAGCGATCGCAAGTCTTTATTTCGCAGGTCAAACCGTTGCTGATGCAGACGGGTTTCAAGTATCCTATCATCCGGTCCCTTCTTCCAATCACTTTCTTCCACAAGGTCCTTTCTTAGTAGAGTCTTAGGAAGACATCCTCTTTTCTGTCGTATTACTCCACTTATTGTTGAGCATATGGCCACATTTCAAACGCTTCGGTTCTCTTCCTTTCCGGCGTTCCCAGTCCACGATTCACTTCGATATTATGTCGTGTTACAGTCTCACGTTTTGAGAAATTTCTTTCTCAGATTAACTCCCATAATAGTGGTGCACGTCTCTTCTGTATGATATCCATCCTTGCCTGTGCCAGCGTATTTACCTTATCTTCCTTACTTCGTCTGTCTTGCACCATTTTGCTTTCAAAGTAGTACACTTCCTTCACTTCGTGTACTACGTGGTATCTAGTTTTGATATCCAACTTTTTCTAACATTCTTTTGTAGCACCTAAACTCAAAGACTTCGATACTCCTCTTCTCTGGTACTCTAACAGCCCATGTTCCACAGTCATACAATGCTATGCTCCTAACGTACATTCTGAGAAATGTATCCCACAAATTGATGGAAATGTAAATTTCCCTCAGGCCTAATGTGAAGGAAGAAAAATCTGTGAATATGCGTTTTGAGCACAGGACTGTGTGTTACTGAGTCGTGGATACTGGACGGAAGGAACGGAAGAGAATAGAGACATCCGAAACATGGTGCTACAATAGAATATTGAAAATCAGATGTATTGATAAGATAATGAATAAGGAGTTTCTCCGCCGCGTTTGGCTAAGAAAGGATTATACGGGAAACACTGACAAGAAGAGGGGAAAGTGTGGTTGGGCATCTGTTAAGACATCAGTGAATAGCTTCCAAGGTATTAGAGGAATCTCAGAGGGTAAAAACTGTAGGGGAAGACAGAGATTGAAATATATCCAGCAAAAAATCGGAGGTGTAGGATGCAAGTGCTCTCTGTGATGAAGAGGTTGACGCAGCGGAGGAATTCGTATCTGGCCGCAACAACCAATCAGAAAAATGGCGATAAAACTATTTTTTCTCGGGAATTAACTATTTTCTGTGCTATCCGACGTTTTATATCATTCTGGCATCGTACGTCATATGTTATTTTGCATACAAAATGACAGAATTCCTTCATTTGATGTATCCCGCGTTCCCCAGTTCACATGTTAAGTTTCTCAGTAATCTCATTTATATTACCCCTTATTTTTACTCTCGCTTCATAGTAGGTAGCCAAGAGGCGAGTCATTTGATTCAACAGGGCCTGCAATAATTGAACTCCTTCACTGAGAATAGTAATGTGATAAGCGAACGTTATCAACGATTTTCTTTAATCCTCCGAATCTTTCTTTTATTTCCGTCATTATTCCGTTCATGCATAGATTAACGGGTGTCGAACTCCTTAAGTCTTTTTGTAGTTATTGTACCCATTGTCTCGGGTTAGCGTTGTAATCAGAACGTCTTCGATCCAAGGTTCAAATTTCGAAACTGTTTAATTTTTGAACGACAATCGTCAGCAATGGCATCCGAAGACTTCTGGCATAAGAAGTCGTCTTAGTTCTGCCTATGGCCATGCCAAAGAGGCTGGACGCGCGGACATATGTATAGGGCACTGTCTTTCCCTTAGGGTGGAAACAGCCCCTAAACGCAAAAGAATGAGCAGTGATCAACGGCATGGGGAAGCAGAACGCAATGGAACCACTGCATTAAAGACACATAATGCATCCGTTGAACATGTGGCCTGTGACCGAAATAGTGTAACGATGGAACGATAGCCTCTGTATTGACAAACTAGTCCCTCATTCCCAAGAAGGAGGTGACCATCAGAAAAGGATTGAACAACCAACGAATGGGTAACGATCTACAAGTCGGGGCGTGGGAAATGAGAACGTAATAGTTATGGGGGATTGGGTGTGGTTGTAGGGGAAAGAATAGAAGAAAGGGTTATGGGAGAATATGACCTTCGTAGTAGGAATGAGAGAGGAGGAAAACTGAGTTCTGCTTACAGAATGAGATTTTCACTCTGCAGCGGAGTGTCCGCTGATATGAAACTTCCTGGCAGATCAAAACTGCGTGCCCGACCGAGACTCGAACTCGGGACCTTTGCCTTTCGCGGGCAAGTGCTCTACCATCTGAGCTACCGAAGCACGACTCACGCCCGGTCCTCACAGCTTTACTTCTGCCAGTATCTCGTCTCCTACCTTCAAAACTTTACAGAAGCTCTCCTGCGAACCTTGCAGAACTAACACTCCTGAAAGAAAGGATATAGCGGAGACATGGCTTAGCCACGGCCTAGGGGATATTTCCAGAATGAGATTTTCACTCTGCAGCGGAGTGTGCGCTGATATGAAACTTCCTGGCAGATTAAAACTGTGTGCCCGACCGAGACTCGAACTCGGGACCTTTGCCTTTCGCGAGCAAGTGCTCTACCATCTGAGCTACCGAAGCACGACTCACGCCCGGTCCTCACAGCTTTACTTCTGCCAGTATCTCGTCTCCTACCTTCCAAACTTTACAGAAGCTCTCCTGCGAACCTTGCAGAACTAGCACTCCTGAAAGAAAGGATACTGCGGAGACATGGCTTAACCTCAGCCTGGGGGATGTGTCCAGAATGAGTTCTGCTTAACTTTCAGCTAATAACACTGTTCAACAATCACGACAGGAGGAGATATACTCGGAATAGACCCGGAAATAAGGAAAAATCCCAGTTAGATTACATCATGATGAAGTAGAGATTCCAAAATCAGATACTGGACGGTAAGATATACCCAGGAGAAGATACATATTCATATCACAATTTAGTAATGATGAATAGCAGGCTGAAGTTTAAGAGACTAATCAGGAAGAAACAATGAGCAAAGACTTGGGATATGGAAGTACTATGAAATGAGAGATACGCTTGAGGTCCTCGCCGTAGAGGCTGCGGTAATGAATAGCTCAGTAGGCGGTTCACTTGAAAAGCATTGTACATCTCTAGAAAGGACAGTCACAGAAAATGGAAAGAAAAACGTAGGTACAAGGACGATAATTGCGAAGAAATCGTGGGTAACGGAAGACGTACTTCAGTTGATCGTTGAAATAAGGAGGAACACAAACGTTAAGGGAAATTCGGGAATACAGAGATACAAGTCGCTTAGTAATGAAATAAATAGGAAGCACAGGGAAGCTAAGGCGAAATGGGTGCATGCAAAATGTGGAACAATCGGAAAAGGATATGATTGTCGAAAGGACTGACTCAGCATATAGAAAGTGAAAACAATCAACGGTGAAATTACAGGACAGGGCAGTAGCATTATGAGTGCAATGAGAATACCGCTGTCAAACGCGGAGGAAATTTTTGAAAGGACCTAACAGCGTCCAGAATGGATTGGCTAAACACAGTTAGTGGTGGCATGTTTGTTGCTGTTAGAAGTAGATTATCTTGTACGGAAATTGAAGTAGATAGTTCCTATGAGTTGGTGAGGGTAGGATTCATCCTTGAAAACCAGAACAAAATAATAATTGGATCCTTTTACCGACCTCCTAACTCAGCTGGTAGAATTGATGATAGGTTCAAAGAAAGCTTGAGTTTAATTTCGAACATGTATCCGACTCATACAATTGTAATTTATGGTGACTTTAATTTTCCCTCGATAAGGTGGCGAAAATACATGATTAAATTCGGAAGTACATATAAAACATCATACACTGTGCTAAACGCATTCTCTGAAAGTTATTTCGAGCAGTTAGTTCATGAGTCCACTCGAATAGTGATCGTTTGTTTTCATACTTGACCTATTAGCAACAAACAATTCTGGGCTAATAATGAGCATCAAAGGATTACACAGATTAATGAACACAGGATTGTCGTAGTGCGACTGAATAACGTAACTACCTATTCAAAAAAGCAGAGAAAATTTCTTTTGACACCTTTCTGAGAGAATATCTCCTCGCCTCCTTAACTGAAAATGCAAGTATAGACCAGATGTGGCTTGAATTCAAAGAAATAGTACCGACAGCAACTGAGATATTTATACCAAATAAATTAGCGACGAAGCTGATCTCCCTTAGTACACAAAACGGGTCAGAACAGTGTTGCAGAAACAACGGAAAAAGCGCACCAAATTTAAAGTAACGCAAAATCCCGAAGATTGGTGAACTGTTACAGAAGATCGAAATTTAGTGAGGACTTGAATACGAGTTGCTTATAATGGTTCCTACAACGAAATATTGTGTCGAAACCTGGCAGAAAATCCAAGGAGATTCTGCCCGTTCACAAAATATGCTAGGGCAAGACACAATCAGTGCCTTCTTTGTGCGATAGCAACAGAAATAGTATTGATGACAGTTAAGCTAAAGTAGAGTTACTAAACCCAGCTCTCTGTAATTCCTTCACCAAAGAAGACGAAGCATATACTGCAGAATTAGAATCAAGAACACGTCCTAATATGAGAACTTAGGAGTTGATATTCTCGGAGTTGTGAATCACATAACAAAAGCAAGCTTTCCGTTCCAGACTATATACCAATTAGGATCCTTTCAAAGTAAGCTTATGCAATAGCTCCATACTTAACAATCACATACAACCGCTCGCTCGACGAAAGATCCGTGACCAAAGACTGGAAAGTTGCACAAGTCACACCATTATTTAAGAAAGGCAGTAGGAGTAATCCACTAAACTACAGGCCCATGTCATCAACGTCTAAATGTAACAGGATTCTGGAACATTATGAATTACTTCGAAGAAAACTATCTGCTGACACACAGTCATCACGGATTTAGAAAAGATCGTTCTTGTGAAACCCAACTAGCTCTTTACTCAAACGAAGTGTTGAGAGTTACCGACAACGGATTTCAAATGATTCCTTATTCCTAGGTTTCGAGAAAGTTTTTGACAAGGTACCTCACAAGCGGCTTGTAATCAGATTACATCGTTATGGAATATCGTCTCAGTTATGCGACTGCATTCGCGATGCCCTGTCAGAGTAGTCACAAAATGGCTCTCAGCACTATGGGACTTAACGTCTGATGTCATCAGTCCCCTAGAACTTAGAAGTACTTAAACCTAACTAACCTAAGGACATCACACACATCCATGCCCGAGGCAGGATTCGAACCTGCGACCGTAGCGATCGCGCGGTTCCAGACTGAAGTGCCTAGAACGGCTCGGCCACCTCGGTCGGCAGAGAAGTCACCGTTGGTAGTAATTAACAGAAAGATGTCGAGCGAAACAGGGGTGATTTCTAGCGTCCCCCAACGTAGCGCTGTAGGACCTCTACTGTTCCTTATCTACATAAACGATTTAGGAGACAACCTGAGCACCCGTCTCAGGTTGCTGTTGTCGTTTATCGTCTAATAAAGCCTCACAAGATGAAAAGTAATTGCAAAACGATTTAGAAACGAAATATGTATGATCCAAATATAGGCAATTGACCATAAATAACGAAAATTGTGAAGTCATCCACAAGAATGCTGAAAGGAACCCATTAAACTTCGGTTACACGATAAATCAAGCAAATGTAAGGACCATAAATTCAACTAAATGCCTAGAAATTACAGTCTGAGCAACTTATGGGAAAGGACATATACAAAATCTTGTGGAGAAGGCGAATCAAAGACTGCGCTTTAACGGCAGAACACTTAGGCAACAAATCTACTAAAGACATTGCGTACACTACGCTTGTCCGTCCTCTTTTGGAGTACTGCTGCGTGGTGTGGTATCCTTACCAGATAGAATTAACGGAGTACATCGAGAAAGTTCAAAGAAGGGCAGCACGTTTTGTATTATCGAGAAATAGGGAGAGAGTATCACGGACATGATACAGGTTTTGGCGAGGACATAATTAAACCAAATGCGTTTCTCGTTGCGGCGGGAGTTTCGAACAACGTTTCATTCACCATCTGTCTCCTCCGAATGCGAAAATATTTTGTTGAAAAATGTTTGGAAATCTGAGGTAAGATCCTATGGGACCAAACTGCTCTGGTCATCTGTTCATAAGCGTACAAACTACTTAATCCAACTTAAACTAATTTACGCTAAGAACAACACACACCCATGCTCAACGGAGCCGACGGGGTGGGGGGGGGGGGGGGGGGGGGGGAGCCGCGCGGACCGTGACAAGGCGACCAAGACCACGCGGCTACCCAGCGCTGCTAGTATTTCGTTGAGGCTGACTTACACAGGGAGAAACTATCATCAGATAACATATAGGTTATTAGAACGTTCATTTCTTTGTGTGCTGTTCGAGAGTGGAGTCATAGAGAGCTATTGTGAAAGTGGTACGACGAACACTCTGCCAGGCACTTAAGTGTGATTTGAAGAGTATCCATGTAGATGTAGACGAACTGTCGGTAGATATTACATAGCTTTCAGAAATGACTGTAAATTTTTTTAATAAAATTGCTTTTTGAGAACAACATTAAGTTTATAAAAATTTGGTAGGTGCTTAGCCGAAACGTCTAATCGTATCACAAGTTTATAGAATTAAGCTGCATATTCCACACGTCAAGTTTCAAAGACATATTGACAATAGCTAACAGTACATTAATAACAGTCATCCACAGTCACGTGACTGATTGCGGATAATTAGAAGGAAAGCCACTGGTTCCAAGCAAGCACAATAACCTGGCAACTTTAAATTCAAAGTATGACAAGTGGGAGTTGCAGAACCAAGCAATTTCTCATTGTTCACATAAGTGTGGATGGCGATCGCCACTAGAGAGATAGACACTCGCAGTAAAGATATTTACCATATCAAGGCCTCTTTACTTGGACTCACAATATAAACAACAGATACATCAAGCTATCCTGTAACATACGAACTTCTAATTAACAATTGGCATTAACATCTCAAATAGACACCGTAAATACACTTGAAAAAGGCGAACTGATTCCAAAATAAACAAAAAATTTTAATTATGCGCTGCCAAACATAGTCAAACTGTTCGAGCACCACTAGTTTACTCACACACATGCACATAAACGTAACTTGAGTGAGATCATTTAAAGTATTCCGAATGAAGATGTTTATATGTCAGGATGGCAAGTTAGAAAAAACACTGCATGGCACAACATAATAATGCACACAGTAATCAGACGTTCACCATAATTTGTTGCATGTCGAAGCGTAAGTTGAGAACCGCTCGACCAAGGGCTGCCATCAAGCAAGTGATATGAGAAGTTTGCTAGTCAACAGACGCTCCTGCACTCCGTTCTTGAAACTGGCAAACACAGGAACCCAACCTGGCACCACAGTGGACACAGGTTTCGTGCAAATTCAAACGCCGAGAACAGGTCGGGTTCCGTGCATCGCACAGAGACAGCTTTTTCAATGAGCAATCTACACGACCTCAGCTGACACTCAATCCACTGAACCCGCAGTGATCAGAAACGCAACTTTTAGCAGCAGGCCAAGGGTACTGTCAGACACGACGTCACGGCGTGTAATCCCATACGCTGCCAAACACACCGCTGAACCCTCTGTCACTTCGAGAGCACTTGCTTGTCCCGACAGCACTTAAATACTGGCCCACAGATCTGCTCTCTGTTGGCGACAACCACTCGAAAAGATATTGCGGCCAGAGAGGCTAATAAGGAACGGGAACTATCGATATCAATAGGTGCTCGCACGGCACACGTATATTATCTATCATCTATAATTCAACTTGCAGCACTTTCCTCTTACTCCTGTTAAAATGTGCCTTTTCTGGAAGAGATGAATTGAAGCTACGTGAGCAAACCAAACCACACATTCCTAGGCACTGTCTCTGGCTGGCTGTTGCATTTGCGTGTGCAACGACCTGACTGCTTAACATCAATGCTAATTAATTCGGCACCTGCATTACATTAACGGTACATTAGCAATAACTAATGACAATAATTACAAAATAAAGGAAAAAATATAGTATAGAGATTTCGTTAAGATCTATTGCCCAGTAGGCGGTTTGGTGCAAGAACAATAAAAGATTCGGTAACGTAGAAAGATAGGTAGGATAGCGTAGGGGCTCTTACCATTACGGATAATAACCACAGTAACAGATGGTAAGCGTCATAAATATTGACTTTGAAAACTAAAAGTTAAATATTAAACGAAGCACGAACAGATCGCAGACCTTAGGAAAGAAAGCGTATCGTTGCTTGCTTATTCAAAGACTCATGAGACAAAAGATAGACAAGTTTCGCCAGTTTTTCAGTAACGGAGATAAATAAGTAAAAGGATAACTTTAAAATCCAGAATTTTCTTTGTATATTCGTTTACGTTAACAATAAATTTTTATAAATTGTTGTTGCACAGGTGTTGTGCATTGATTTATACAGAGCCAGAAATATAAACGTTCGATCGTATTTTGGGAAATGTATTCATTTTGTGTCTCACGCTACTAAGGCAGTTCAACTTTGATACAATTTACGTTACAACAAGGTGTTAGTAAAGCGCGTACGACAATTAAAGGATTACTTTTTCCAAACTACACTACTGGCCATTAAAATTGCCACACCACGAAGACGACGTGCTACAGACGCGAAAGTTAACCAAGGGAGAGAAGATGTTGTGATATACAAATGATTAGCTTTTCAGAGCATTCACACAAGGTTGGTGCTGGTGGCGACACCTACAACTTTGCTGCCATGAGGAAAGTTTCCAACCGATTTCTCATACACAAACATCAGTTGACTGGCGCTGCCTGGTGAAACGTTGTTGTGATGCCTCGTGTAAGGAGGAGAAATGCGTACCATCACATTTCTGACTTTGATAAAGGTCGGATTGTAGCCTATCGCGATTGCGGTTTATCGTATCGCGACATTGATGCTCGCGTTGGTCGAGATCCAGTGACTGCTTGCAGAATATGGAATCGGTGGGTTCAGGAGGGTAATGCGGAACGCCGTGCTGAATCCCAACGACCTCGTATCACTAGCAGTCAAGATGAGAAGCATCTTATCCGCATGGCTGTAATGGATGGTGCAGCCACGTCTCGATCCCTGAGTCAACAGATGGGGACGTTTGCAAGACAACAACCATCTGCACGAACAGTTCGACGACGTTTGCAGCACCATGGTCTATCAGTTCGGAGACCATGGCTGCGCTTACCCTAGACGCTGCATCACAGACAGGAGCGCCTGCGATTTTGTACTCAACGACGAACCTGGGTGCACGAATGGCAAAATGTCATTTTTTCGGATGAATCCATGTTCTGTTTACAGCATCATGATGGTCGCATCCGTGTTTGGCGACTCACGGTGAACGCACATTAGAAGCGTGTATTCGTCATCGCCATACTGGTGTATCATCCGGCGTGATGGTATGTGGTGCCATTAGTTACACGTGTCGGTCACCACTTGTTCGTACTGACGGCACTTTGGACAGTGGATGTTACATATCAGATTTGTTACGACCCGTGGTTCTACCCTTCATTCGACCCCTGCGAAACCCATTTCAGTAGGATAATGCACGACCGCATGTTGCAGGTCCTGTACGGGCCTTTCTGGATACAGAAAATGTGCGACTGCTGCCCTGGCCAGAAGATTCTCCTGATGTATCACCAATTGAAAACGTCTGGTCAATGGTGGCCGAGCAACTGGCTCGTCACAATACGCCAGTCACTACTCATGATGAACTGTGGTATCGTGTTGAAGCTGCATGGGCAGCTGTACCTGTACACGCCATCCAAGCTCTGTTTGACTCAATGCCCAGGCGTATCAGGGCCGTTATTACGGCCAGAGGTGGTTGTTATGGGTACTGATTTCTCAGGATGTATGCACCCAAATTGGGTGAAAATGTAATCACATGTCAATTCTAGTATAATATATCTGTCCAATTAATACCCGTTTCTCGTCTGCATTTCTTCTTGGTGTAGCAATTTTAATGGCCATTAGTGTATAACAATTCATCTAAGTAAAACGGGGAACTGAGACAGAACAATGAATGAAAATTATTTTAAATATCAATTCAGTCTGATTATCACGAGACGACTTCGTCGGCCATAATGACCCAGTAATTGTATTCAGTTGTGACGAAGAAGTTGGAAATATGGCTCAAAAGTGCCCCCATAACCTTCCTTTGTAATGGTGCAAAAGGGTGCCGCCCTGTGGCGTCACCCTCGTGCTTGGGACGCTTCTAACAGCAAAGTGACGGTAATTGCGAAAAAAAACAGCAGAGCTCAGAAGTTCATGTGAAGTGTTCGTTGGTTAGTTGATTTGGGGAGGGGACCAAACACCGAGGTCAGCCGGCCTGAGTGGCCGATCGGTCCTAGGCGCTACGGTCTGGAACAGCGCGACCGCATCGGATTAGAGAAGTATCGGGAACGAAGTCGACCGTGTCCCTTCAAAGACACCATCCCAGCATTCGCTTGGAGCCATTTAGGAAAATCAAGGAAAAATGATTCACGATGGCCGGAAGCGGGTTTTAACCGTTGTCCTCCCGAGGTCGAGTCCTGTGTGCTGACCACAGCGACATCTCGCTCGGTCATGTCAAGTGGGCCAGTATCCCACACTGGTACCTAACATGACGACAATTCTGTCCAGCGCCATCGTGAGCGTGTCAAACAGTGAGAAGGTCGTCAGACACGCTCTTACCCTCATTTGACCCTTCTTTTGACGCCTCCGCTACGGAAGTCAGAACGAGACTCTCAGTACTGAAATCACGCGGTTTTTCTAAAGGGTGCCGCAGGAAAACGTTTCAGACACGCCACTATTAAGAATCGACACGAAAAGCTCTCTGGAGGTTAGCATAAATAGTGTCAATGATATCACCCCTTCCCTTGTGACGTACATTCCCATACATTTCGCATCCGAAGTCGACAGGTCGCAGTGCGAAAATAATTTTGTCTGGTCGTTAATTTAAAAAGTTCTTGTAAAGAAGCAAAGGTCCAAAATCCGACCGGGGTTCGGGCCCGCTACTTCTTGGGTTCCAGTCAAGCGCTTTACCTTTGCATTTGGTCGGGGCGAACGTCTAATGCCCGTCGTTCAAACTGATCGTTGACCAATTCGCTCAGTTTTTTATTACAGAGGGCAGCAAGCACTCTGACCGAACGCGCTGACTAACGTGACGGAGCCGTTAGACCACCATGACCATCTGCAGAAGTAAATCGAAAATTTGCATGAATAATCCAGTTAGAGGTTTGTTAAGAAAGATAACTCGTCATTTATAGTTATTCTTCTTTTGATTGTGAGTTACCGTGAATTTTCGCACTAGTGTGTGGTATATGAGTGTCCCATTAGGTTATTGTACTGAAACACAGTAAGTTGCCTAGCGACACAATATTTTTCAATTAATTATAACGGAAATGGGTGACAGAACGTACTCGTACAAACTACCTTGTAACCATTAGAACTGGAATTTCCGATTGTACATCCGCTTCAGATGGAGTATTCTCAGGCTGTTTGTACACGCGTTTAGTAGAGTCTGTATTCGTAAAAAGGGACGGACTTCGCATAGTGATAGAACGTCACCGGCACTGATTGTACCCATTTTTGCTTTGTACATTAAAGCATAAAGTCTGGAGAAGTTTTTGTACAACGTTATGAGATATGATATGTTTCTTAGGTACAGGGGCTGTTAGTACCAGTTGTTACTGGTTTTTCTGTCTTAAGCTTACTACAATTTAACAAAAGAGAATTTTACGCCAGACGCGTTTTTGTTTTTAACCTAAAGTAATCAAAAATGTACAAACATATGTATCCAATTTGCAGAATGTCCACAGAAGATGCTTTATAAATAAAAGCGAAATGAGTCTGGTGTAATAATCTCTTAATCCAATAGCAGTAAGCTTAAGCCGGAGAAACCAATAACAACTGGTTATAAAATTTGACGTGTTGTTACTGAAACTTTGCAAAGTGGCAGGGTTTACCCTTCGTATACTGTTCCACCTTCCTGTGGGTGATAAGGTGTGGAGAAGTTTTGCAGTACAGTACGTCCACGTGCACCAACGACCATGGCATGGGTGAAGGAGTCGAAGGCCCTACCTCAAGAACTCCTCAACAACCTTGTGCCCAGCATGAGTGCACATTTTAGAGAATGAATTGCCGTCTGTAGTCATTACCAACACTATTAGGAGACATACCCCGCCTTTTGTGATGTCCTGTGTACCATCATGACTCGCGGCCACTGCAGGTAATTATTGTCTTTCAATTAAAATGTCATTTCTGTTGGTCTCATTGGATATTTGTTTCAATTATTTTTTGTACCGTACAGTCGCAGTTCGTTCTATGTGTGATCCAAGTTTGCCGTCCGCTGTGGCCGAGCGGTTCTAGGTGCTTCAGTCCGGAGCCGCTCTGCTGCTACGGTCGCAGGTTCGAATCGGGCCTCGGGCATGGATGGGTGTGATATCCTTAGGTTAGTTAGGTTTAAGTAGTTCTAAGTATAAGGGACTGATGACATCAGATGTTAAGTCCCATAGTGCTTAGAGCCATATGAACTTTTTTTTTTTTTTTTTTTTTTTTTTTGTGATCCAAGTTTCATCGAGCTACATTACATACAGCATGTGGAAGTTATTGTCATCCTTAAGCTTTGTACACCATCGTTCTTTGGTCCGGAAAAGTATCCTTTATTCAGAAATATGTATTTTCAGTATTTACCAAAAGCCAAGAGATTTTGCTATTAATAAAGTTGAGTTTAAGAACTTATTACCTGCCAACTCTGCCTACTCCGTGGAGATATTTCGTACAGCACTAGCTGATGTGTATATTACAAATATTAAAATATAGCCTGTTCGTATAATCCGGTTTACGTACGTCTACACATTTATATGCATCTAATCAGTTTATGGCTTATTAAATGAATGAGTTATTTTTGCACGCTGGCTGTTATTTGTTAAAACTTTTATTTCGTTTCATAATAGGTTTCGGCTTTGCAAGCCATTGTCCAGTGATTATCTACATAGAAAAGCTCACTGTATTTGCACTAAGAAAAGAGAACACAGTGGGGTGAAAATAAATTAATCTAGAAAAGTTTCCATACGTATAATAATGGCAATGTATTTACGTTTGTGGTTCCATTCCTTTTGGCTTACTAATTTAACTGTTCTTGATGTTTTGACAGTTTGTAACACGTCCGGTGGTACAAATGGCGGGGGTTCCATAAACTGTTTTCGTTCCGACCGTGCGCCCCGTCCACACCACGTACCTGATACTCCCGCGGCTTTCGTATTGTTCTGCTCCACACTGCTGCTGGCTTGCCTGAAATTATGTATCTAAATATGCAAGCGGGTTAGGGGAGCCACTCAACATCAAACACAACACTGTCCTAGGACTGGTATGAACAACTGTATTCCGAGACGATAAGAAAATCGCAGATTGCACTGTTTACATTGTAAACAAAAGCAAAACGAGGATAATGGAATGTAGTCAAATTAAATCGGGTGATGCTGAGGGGATTAGATTAGGAAATGAGACACTTAAAGTAGTAAAGGAGTTTTGCTATTTAGGGAGTAAAATAACTGATGATGGTCGAAGTAGAGAGGATATAAAATGTAGACTGGCAATGGCAAGGAAATCGTTTCTGAAGAAGAGAAATTTGTTAACATCGAGTATAGATTTAAGTGTCAGGAAGTCGTTTCTGAAAGTATTTTTATGGAGTGTAGCCATGTATGGAAGTGAAACATGGACGATAACCAGTTTGGACAAGAAGAAAATAGAAGCTTTCGAAACGTGGTGCTACAGAAGAATGCTGAAGATAAGGTGGGTAGATCACGTAACTAATGAGGAGGTATTGAATAGGATTGGGGAGAAGAGAAGTTTGTGGCACAACTTGACTAGAAGAAGGGATCGGTTGGTAGGACATGTTTTGAGGCATCAAGGGATCACAAATTTAGCATTGGAGGGCAGCGTGGAGGGTAAAAATCGTAGAGGGAGACCAAGAGATGAATACACTAAGCAGATTCAGAAGGATGTAGGTTGCAGTAGGTACTGGGAGATGAAGAAGCTTGCACAGGATAGAGTAGCATGGAGAGCTGCATCAAACCAGTCTCAGGACTGAAGACCACAACAACAACAACAACACATTGTAAGTCATAAGTGTGTATGCCAATTAATATTTTTGACGATTATCTGTCCACAATATCAGTTGGACGAGCGTACGCGTAACTGAACACGGTCAGGTTGATTGTTGACGATGCGGAAACGCGATGACCGAACGCACGTTCTCACGCTCGCTACAAGACACAGGCACTTGACTACACTCTTTTGTGGTAACTAATTTTTACTGATTTACGTTAGTTCATTCTGGGAGACCGAACACGGCGCGGATGATTGATGCTGTACGATACGCAACTAGCGGACACACAAATACGTTATCGTCTGCTCATATTTAATTACTTCCTTGCGATCCTTTCCACTGAGTTCACCTCCATATCTCATTACTTCACTGTAATAGCACTTGTAGCAGCACCTGAACCTCCATAACAATGCCTTTTACATGTCGAGCTGCCGACAGCACAACATAACAGTTCCGTGTCGCGTGCTCGACTCTGCAAAAACGCAGCCGCCTGCAAAGGTACTTCGCAAACCAAGTCAACGATATGACAATATGCTTACAAGTTGGTGAACGTAAGGCGGGAAATTTGGACAGACACAGCGTTGGCTGGAGGATAAAACTGAGGGCGGTCAAACAATTTCAGTCGACGACGCGAGCTTCAGTACTCGGAAACACTTAACTTACAGTTTAAAACAAAGTTTTGTAACTTCGTGTTTTACCTTCAGTCTTCGTGGTTTTATGTCTGGTCCTTACAAACGGCTGCCATTACTTGTAGCAAATTTCGTGGAACCTGTTGCAGTTACATAATTAGCGGTTTTGTTGTATTTCATTTCGGAGAGTTATTTATGTACTAGTATATACATTGGCTACAAACACGTATGTAAAGACATGAAATAAAAGCTTAACTAAACAAAAGTCTGAGTGCAAAAGGTGTATTCATATTTTGAATATATGCCTGCGTTATTCTCAATAAATTACTGTTTATTACTTATTAAACGAACTAGGTTGGTTACGACTAGTTGTCTGATCTTATTGGTAATACAATTATGAATTACACTGTATAAAATTAATATGCCTCTAGCTGCATTTTGTCACTTACAGATATGAATGTGTGTTAACATTACGCTGTTCGTTATTATCTGGGCCTTGTATATTTGTTTCATCAATTACTGTTATTACAGTATGTATACGTCTTGTAAGAGTTGGTACAATTATTCTTATACTTCACTTAATATATTGTAACTACCATGCCATTGGGCTGCACCTAGAGTTCCTGCACGTAACATCAGTCAGTGCTGACTGCTTTGACAAAGGGATATTACGCTGTAATTCACTGCTGCTACAGGGCATGGGCAAATTTGTCTGCTAGTCTGTGATAGTAATTCGTCATACGTGAGTACGACTATTTTAGACGTTTGTGTGCTAATTACCCTGTTTCAAACATGCTTTCTTATAATGACATACTGCCATACTGCGTAATATTTCCTACTTGATTTGTGCATTTTTTAGGTGTTACTTTCGATGATATTCATCTAGATGTACGTGTACAAAAAGATTGGGCCGTGAATGTTGTTAAGGCCAAGTGTGTAATTTGCTGATGACAATGTATCTCCTTCCGGCCTAGTGATAAGACACAGCGTTATTTGTCATATTTTGGTTTGTACTGACTTTGCGTAACTTTTGTTATAATGACGGTTTGTAACACTACTCTACCGCGTTTTTAATTTTCTGTAAAATTTCTGGTCTGTCGTAGTCAAAACTAGTTACTATGATTATAAATAAGTTTTTTGTTATATTGACTAATAAAAATTATTTATAACTGTCCATAATTTCTAAAATTTATAGGCCGCTTACCTCCAACGTGTGTCTGTCAGGAAACCACATATTATATGAAAATATTGAAACTATGTTTCAAATTTTTTACTAATTGCTCATGCACGAGGATTTTTCGCATCTGGTCAAAAATGACTCTGAGCACTATGGGACTTAACTGCTGTGGTCATCAGTCCCCTAGAACTTAGAACTACTTAAACCTAACTAACCTAAGGTCATCACACACATCCATGCCCGAGGCAGGATTCGAACCTGCGACCTTAGCGATCGTGCGTTTCCAGGCTGTAGCGCCTAGAACCGCTCAGCCACTCCGGCCGGCTTTCGCATCTGCTGTACGAATACTGGCGTAAGTCCTTTTTTGTAGATATGTTAAAAACATTCAAAAAATAAGATCGCATAAATATTTCTTTGTTTAAAAGTACCGGTTTTGTCAGACATTGTTATCATCTTCAGGTCTGTAACAAAGTGCATATACGTGGAATACGTGTCATAATATGGACCTCACGTCACGTTACCATGTCAATAAAAAACAGCACATGACCACTTGGCGTGAGGTCCAACTAAAAATGAACATATATATAAACCATATTTCGTCTTAACTCGTCTTATGAGACAAATTTCATGTATATGCACTTCGTTACAGAGCGGAATATGATAGAAACGTTTATCGAAATTGGTAATTTTAAATAAAGAAATATTTACGCGATCTTAGCTTTTGAATGTTTTTAGCAAGTAAATCAGATTTCTCCTCCTGTCTTCGCAAAATGAGAAAATTCAACTGTAAATACGTATTATATATTCTAGTTTTATGAGATGTTCGGCGTCCTCTAAAGCCTGCGGCTACGGGATATACTGCATCTAACAAAATACATATTTATTCTAACCTGATCTAATACGGCGACCTAGAGCGCTGAGGTTGGTACAGCGGTTTACGATGAACTCCCTCGGCGGTGGCCGGGTGAGCGACGCTGTGCAAAAGACATTCCACAGGCTTCGCAGGCATTCTCATTCTGTCCGTCAGGATCCGCCGGCTGACATCCGAGCGCGCGCATGGTATCCAATTGCACGACTCCCGGCCCAGCAGAGCGGCCGGGGGCAGCGCGGTGGGGCGCTATTGGAGAGCTTTTCACGTCCGCCAGACACTGATCCTCTGGAGGGTGCCGTTTCAGCCCTTGCAGAACACGAGGCCAGACAGCGCCCCATCACACAAAGAAGGAAGGCTCTTCCGTTGTGGCCTAAAACCCCGCCTACGCTCCGAGCTGTGTAGGCCTGCATCAACCTATAACACTACCGTCTGCTACTGTTATAACATAACCTCAGAACTGGAGGCAAATTGTATCATGAAATTATTAGTCAAAGCAATTATAGTATAAAGAAGCAGAGCAGTGTTACCCTCCGGAAGGAATTTGGTTATGTTGACCGTGATGTACCTAACGGAAGTGGCTTAACGAAAGGGAAAGTCAGAATTACGTAAATGTTTAAACGGTAACAAACAAAATTCATCTAGCCACACTGTACAATTAACAAAGAAAACGGTCGCCAGCCTAACTAGGCATAAGAATGATTAATATTCCTATTCATGAAAATGGATATGAGTAACTTTAAGGGACAAACACAACTATTCTTTGCCACACGAGAGTGCAATGAACTCTAGCACATGTTAACGTTAAGGTTGGAGCTGACACTCAGAGGAGAAAAAACTATTTGCCTTTAAAACAACAAATACTGACACACACCATTGCCTTCAGTTCTTAGTCAAACAGGATGGTCTCAACAATATTACTATTAATATTCACCATAGTATCGTAAATTGGACATAGGTTAAGTCTCCCTCAGCTAAGTACCTTTCTACTTATAATAAAATTTAAATTAAATGCGCTGACAAACACTTTCTCACTGATCTATGACTGTAAGCAATTACTGTAATCATAAAAAATGGTCTATCTATCAAATGTTTCCTGCTAGTGAGCACAATAATCAAACTGTAGGTATTATTACACTAAAGATATGCAATTTGCTATACACATGTGATCCTTATTTTTAGCAAACATAACCATGAAACTTCCATCAGTAATTTGACGTGTTACTGCAGTAAGACACAAGTTAACATAAAACATCAGGCATTGACTCACCTGGAACAGTGGACAACAATCTGTATTATTCATTTACTGCACAAAACTTTATAAGCCTCAGTTTTAAGAACCTTTAATTTTGATGTTGACAGAACTCTTTTAATACCTGTTTGCGCTATTTTATTACTTTAAATTCTATTTTTCACTTTAGTTTTTTAGCAAGCCCACAAACTTATAATACGCAGTTTTAATTGCAAAATTTCTTTCAAACATTATTTACTTTAACCCACTCTTTTGCCACATTAACTTTAACTTTATTTTTACTATGTTCAAGGGTCATTAATTATTAAAACACTGGGCCTTAATATCATTTCAATAAGGACAGTCGGTAAGCACTTTGTCATTGGAACGACTCTAAGTGGATATGTGATGGAGGATAAATCAAGGAAAGTTTTTCATAGACAGTATTGTTGTTTACCTTATATTTGAAAACAAATATATCATCCACATGAACTGATCCTGGATTTTCAGGCGGAATTACTGGACTCTGTCATTTTTTGGTGGCGATGATAGATATCAATTCCAACTTAACTCCAGCTAGTTACTGCATCCATCCGAGGCTTTGGCACATTGCAAAGCGTCACAAATGCCCCTCTCGGCACCAGCACAATTCACAACCTTTTCGTGAGCTGTTGGTGGTTCAGTAGCTCATCCCCGACTAACTCTCCCTTCCACCTTTCTATCCATGCCAACCACATTTTCGCGCGCTACAAAGTTCCGTTCCCGAGGGGAACCACACCTCCTTTTACATACAAAATAACTAAAAGCCCTTAGTGAGGATCAGTCTTTACATAACAGCAAGTAGTTACTTTAAACAAAACATATCGTTTGCACATATTGGTATTTCTAGGAAAAATTATTTAATCAAAATTACAATTATATACATTAAGTTTTTTTCCCTTCAAATGAGGCAAATAATTTAATTAATAAATATACTACATTGCATAGAATCAAATCATGACATCAAAGTTTTTACAAAAGAAAAAGCGAACACTCTTGTGCCATCAATATACTCAAACAATATTTACAATGACAGAAGGTAGAACAGACAAAAAAGAAAAACTTATGTCAGTAGAGCTATGGAACTCTGGTGATACAAACCTTCGCTTAGAAGTTGACGGTAATTCGGTCGACCGCCTTTGTGTAATTTTAAAATGTAATCATTCGGCTTTTGGGTGGAATAACATTATTTACTGCGACTGCAATTTCGACATGTTATCATTTTCGAGATTTCTGGAAACATTCAGTGGTCAAATATAATACAAGTAATACAAAACTCACGAACACTGAAAGTGACAATTTTAAAACTGCTTGTGTGGTACGTCGTAACCCACTCAATTACATACGATTATTATCAGCTGAAACTGATTCTGAACTCCGCCCAATAAATTAATAAACAAGAATTTGCTACAACTGCTCTTACACAGCAGGGCACAGCTTTGTATTACTGAGTGGTTACAACATCCCGCGTAAGTAGCCTTACAATTTGCCGTTTCAATATATGTCAATTTCAGTATTCCTTCTATTATATTGTAAGTAGGCAGTTTACGTTTTCTTACTGGCAACGTTACGTAGCGCTCTGTATGAAAATCACTGGCTGTGCTAGTAGGCTGTTTATGTTTTCTTATTGGCAACGTTACGTAGCGCTCTGTATGAAAATCACTGGCTGTGCTGTGTGCAGTCTGTGGCTAGTTTGCATTGTTGTCTGCCATTGTAGTGTTGGGCAGCTGGATGCGAACAGCGCGTGGCGTTGCGCAGTTGGAGGTGAGCCGCGAGCAGTGGTGAATGTGGGGAGAGAGATGGCGGAGTTTTGAAATTTGTAAGACTGGATGTCATGAACTGCTATATATATTATGACTATTAAGGTAAATACATTGTTTGTTCTCTATTAAAATCTTTCATTTGCTAACTATGCCTATCAGTAGTTAGTGCCTTCCGTAGTTTGAATATTTCATTTAGCTGGCAGTAGTGGCTCTCGCTGTATTGCAGTAGTTCGAGTAACGAAGATCTTTGTGAGGTAAGTGATTTGTGAAAGGTATAGGTTAAGGTTAGTCAGGGCCATTCTTTTGTAGGGATTTTTGAAAGTCAGATTGCGTTGCGCTAAAAATATTGTGTGTCAGTTTAAGCACAGTCATGTATAATTGTTCTAAGGGGACGTTTCATATGTCGACCCTTAGCCAAGGATAACTCACTGGAATCTTCTGATTTTTTTCTTGTAGTTTTTGTAATTAGTGTAGCTTTAGTTTATTGCTAGCGCGTAATTGTAGAGAGAATCTCGGTTGTAGTTGCAGTCTTTCATTGTTGTACAGTAAAACAGTTGTGGCATGCATGTAAATTTGCGCCAAGTATTTCGCAGCTGCGCTTGCAATTAACTAGATATTTTTTTCAGTCTATGTTAATGTGTTTTCTTATTTTTGCTCTTCAAATTGTGCTTTTCTGTGTTATCGTGTGAAATATTGTGACAATTATGGCGTGTGAAAAACGTAACACTAGGCTCGAAAGTAAACTGAGAAATAATAGTGACGATGAGTGTAGCTTACCAGCACCACTGTGTAATGAATTAACAGACATTCAAAGTAGTAATTTGGTAACTGTGCATAGGGAAATGGAGCGGGCGTCAAATAATGGTGTAGACAGTGGAACAGGTAGTGAACAGGGAAGCATTATCTATCGATCGGTCGGCAACAGCTCGCCTCAGGAATCGGGAATGACAGAACACAATATTGCAAATACTGAAGACTCAGGTTTTGGGTCCTCACCGTTTTCTCAAATGAGTCAAGACACATTTTCTGCTTATCAAAACGTGAATGTTGCCGGTGAAAATGCACTGCCAAAAAGCATAGAGAAACACATTCCAGACACTAATACATTATTATTGCAATTAATGCAACAAATGGAACAAAATCAGAGAGAAACACAGCAAAAGCTTCAAAAGTTAGACACAATGGAACAAAATCAGAGACAAACACAGCAACAGTTAGACGCAATGGAACAAAATCTTCACACCACGCTTGAACAAACTCGTGAAGATTTAACTACTGAGTTACATAAAATCGAATCGAAATGTCAAAAAGTCTGTAATGACGTAAAAACACAGATTTGTGAGCATTTCCAACCTATTTTTTCGCGTCATGAAAATGCATTGCAGAATCACGAAGCAGCCATAAAAGAACTGCAAACTATTGTTGATGAAAATCATGAGACCTTGCAAGCTAAAATTGACTCAGTTGCATCTACCGATTCGGTTACACAACTTGCAAAAACTCAGGAAAACTTAAAGGACACAGTAGATACGATTTCAACACAAATGGACACTCTGAAACTTGGTTCAGAAAAACACACAGGAGAAATAATTTCACTATCGGATAAAGTAGCCGAACTTTCAGATCAGTTCACTAACTTACCTACAAAGGTAGATGATGATCTGAATGACACAAGACCTGTAGCTTTCACTGACACTGAAGAGTATGAACAAATTAGAAAATCAAACAAAATCAAAATCAAATCAATACACAGTACAAAAGAGGAATCCGGAAAGTACAAAATCAGTTGGCACAAGTAATACAAGAATTACATATTTCAGAGGACACTCGCGCTCCAGTACGGGAAGAGGGACATAGAAATACGGAGAAACCACAAAATAATAACACAGGACACTTCGGAAATTATGAAAGAAATTGGCAAGCCGCATTGGATTTTGAGATGGAACCGCCGAATCTAAGTAACAATGAGCGATGTGCGACTCGTCGACACGATGATTTTGACTATAAGCTGTTCATTACTACACGTAAATTCAAAACATTTAAGAATTCTGGCAACGAAATTCATCCACGAGCATGGCTTCATCAATTCTCTCATTGTTTTCCTCCCAACTGGTCATTTCAGCACAGATTAGAATTTATGTGTAGCTACTTAGAGAATGAACCAGCTGTAAGAATGCGATCGGTCATTCACGATTGCCACAGTGAAGGAGAATTTTATCATACCTTCGTCTCAGCGTATTGGTCTCAAGCTACACAAGACCAAGTAAAACATAGCATCATAATGATGAAACGTTTCGAACAATCTGAATTTTCCAGTCTTATAAAATATTTTGAAGACATGTTGCATAAGAATCAGTATCTTTCAAACCCATACAGCCCCTCAGTACTCATCCGCATTTGCTTAATCAAATTGCCTGAACATTTACGACATATTATTTTAGCAGGACGTTGCAAAGACGACATTGAAGCTTTTCAGGGACTGTTACAAGAACTGGAAATTGACACTGACAATCGCGGAACACGAAAACAGGAGCACAACAATTACAGGTCACATCTGTCACAATTCCGCGATGACAGATATAATACACGACAAGGCTATTCTCACAACGTAAATCGTGACCAAAACAGACACCAACTGTATGACAACCGTTGGCAGAGTAGTAATAATTACAGAGAAAGATTGCATTTCCGTAGTAGTGAATATGACACAGATAACCACAGAAACAGACAATATGGTAACCAAAACAATTATTATCATGGGAGACAGAATAACTTCATACGCAACAGTTCAGAGCGCAGTTACGATTCAGGGAGACATTCTAGACCATGTGACCAATAAGAAAGAAATTACGGGATCTACCATTATGACGACAGACGATATAATCGTAACAACAGACCAGAATTTAATCAGAACTGGCGGGTTTCAAACAGGGCAGGGCCCTCTCGACAAGGTGAATTTGTAAAAGTTAGACCTCCAAATCCCAGTAACGACGCGCGGCAACAAAGAGACAGACAATGACTCGCACCGCAGGCAGACACGTGCGCCGGCTGGCTCCAAGAAAAATAACGTAGACGCTAACCTTGAGAAAAATTTGAGCGTTCTTTACCGATGTCCCATATACCACATGATAATTCCGTTGAAGCTGGAGCTCTGCATGGTAGGAAGAGTAAAGGCTTGCACCACATTTCACATGTAAAACCGCTTATTGAAAGATAATCTGCTTTTTAACTTAGTCTTTGCCATAAAACTTTTCACTTCACGCTTCTAGTACATGTTGTCACAGTTAGAAACTGTTAACATGCAACAATGTTTGAAGTTAAATATCTAATCAAGAACCAAGAGAAATTTAAACAGAAATTACGAATGCATTGTTATAGTGAGCAGACAACACAGTGTTTAGTTTATTTGACAGCTACATGACTATATCACGATGCTACTAATGAGTGACATAATTTATATTATTGCTTTTGCGCTGTATCTGTTTTATATCTGCACAGTTTTTCTGAATTCTTCTGGAAAGGAAAACATGTTTTAGTAGTAACTTTTGTGGTATAGCTACAATGAGACAGCCTTTTTTCGTAGCACAACAATACGTTACTTTCTTGATCACGGTAAGGTACGTAATAACTACGATATCTATACGCAAAGCATTTCACTTTCGGTTATGATGAGGTAAGTAAGTTGATTTCAGCAGAACTTTGCGTACAGAGGACGATAACTACGACACTTACACAGAGATTATCTTACAACAAGACGCACAGTTTAGCGCTACAGTACACGTATTTGAGTGATTAATTTTGTACTTAAAACATTTATTTTTTAAAGATTTTTGAATTATAAAGAAAGTTTTCCGTGATACATTTCATTCCATTGCTGTAATCTGTAACACCTGAGGGTATAATTACATTAATCTTCAGGGGGGTACATGCTTACTTTGTGTACCATGTGTCTGGCAAGCACAAGGAGCCCTAGCTAATATGGTATTTGCTTATACAACTTTACGCATCGGTACCATATTTCTCTAACACATAATTACACAGCTATCTGATCATTTAACTGAGAGAGACAAACTTTTTTTTTACTACATCAGTGACAGATGTTTATGTAATTACACAGTTGGATAACTTCACACTTATGAAATTGTATTTTGTATGTACTTTGTGAACTCTTCATATTTTTCAGAACCATTGTGATACTATGAGAGCTTTGAATGATGTATTTGGTATGACATTATGATTTTTAAGGTACATTTGAGGTAGATGACACTATTGAAATGAGCAGAGCATATTTTTTAGGGTTTGAAATTATTGCAGAAAGCTACAACGTTTTTGAGATTTGACTGAGGTGTTATGATGTTATTATTATGACGACGATGTGTATTATGTTGTTGAGGAATGTTTATTATGATATGTATTTATTATGATGAAATATTGAAGAAGTGTTGACGAATATGTATATGTGTAATAAGGTAAGGAATAATGAGTAGTGGTTAGGGACTCTGGTTTGTGGAAAAGGTTGTTGGAAACCAAGAATCGTACTTTAAGAGATATGAAATGTATGTAAATGCGTGAATGTATCACACTGGACACTGGACACTGTTATATTTATAGGATTTTATTTTCTACACATTTGTAACGCAAATTCTCAACCTATGGAGTTTTTTTATATGAGACTGCCACTGTAGCGGAAACTGCTGTCGTAAATATTTCAGTGAGAAAGGTAGGTGACCTTGATGTAATGCGTTTTGGGCGCCCAGCTGAGAGGTAGTCGTCTGACAAAAGAAAGCCATTAGGTGAAAAAAAAGGAGGCCATTATCCTCGCTATTGACATTCCTTTGTAGAAAGCATCGCAAATACGACACGCTCATTACTTGGAAACATACTTACATCTGCACACGTGATTATGACAAGCGTCTTTCTACGAGAGTTGAGAGAATTTCTACTAACTTATGAAATGTCACATGACTATTGAACGATATTTTTATGCTTTGTACATAGTTGCTTATCTCATTTGATATCTGTTTTCCAGCTGTGTTGCAGTGTTGGTTTTATAAAATAAAATTAAATGCATTTGCTAATGAGAACACTTTATGTCAACAGATCTATTAAATAATTACTTTATGATTCACATTCTTCGGAAAAGGAGCTCTTGGAATGGAAAGAACAATAAGAAGGGACTAATAACAGTAACTGGATATATAATTTTCTTTTGAAGTACTAGGTAATTTTTTGTAGAATTAGTTTTTGTGGTGCACCACTTTAATGACATAGATATTAAGATGTGAACAGACATTTCCCTTATCTGTGTTGTTGTCTTTAGTGTACTATTTTTTCTGCTTGAGCTTTGTATTGTTTAGGTATAAGTTATTGCATTTTCTGCTGTTGCTTGCGAGGCATAGTGCTACTAAATTTCACTTAGTATTACTCTGTGAAGCCAGTTTTACTAATGATTTATTTTTCGTTTTGCTGCACATTGGCTCATATTAGTGATAATGTTGCATTTGCTCTTCAAATTTAGATTTACTGCTGCTAGCTTTGCCAATTTGCATTTTTTTGTTATTGCTTTTTGTGTTAATTCTTTTATGCTACTTCATTGCCTCGTCTCTTAGTTTAGCATCTGAGCTCAGTAGATTTAAGTTAGCATAAGATGGTGTAGGCTATATAAGAGAATGAGTTGTGATGAATTGGAAGAAATGCATTGGGATGCTTTAAGAAAGTGGTTTGGCCAAAAAAGAATTTGGAAAGAGGATGTGAACAGAATACAGAAAGCATGCTTGGATAGGATTTTTTTTTGTGGAAACAAATGTTGAAATAAGGGTAAAAATCTACAGAACAAAGTTTTGGGTTAGACTGCAGTACCAAATGTCACACTGAAAACGAACCCTGTCTTTATGTGTTTAGCTAATACGATTTATGTTGTAGAAGTTTTCTAGTACTAAGGTTCATTCACTATGATGAGGAATACTGTTATCCTCAAATATGATTTGCATTAATAATATGTTATTTTCTTTGTAAGGATGTTTAGACATTATTTATTCTGTTTTGTTTTAATGCTCATGTTGATGTTTCAAAAGTTATTTTGATCTTTTATGTATGTACTTATGTCATAATTCTTGTAACACTGATGTAAATGTTTGTTTCTATTCTTTTTGTAAAGCCCCTATTACTACAAATGTTATCTGTGTTGATATGTTCTTTAATGATGTATTTTGTACCTTTGTTATTGTATTCTTATGTTATAAAATTGTAATTGACACCAATTCATCAAATTAAGTAACTTGTAGGCATTCATTTCACTGCACATATTTCTGTTGGTCATAGCATAAGCAGAATATGTGAAAAAAAACAGGACTGTTAGTGTTTGGATGTGTGTCAATAATTCAGCAAGGGACTGGTTAACAGCATTGCTGGTTCTAAAGACAATTCCAAAAACTTTATGAGTGCATAAGTGGTGGTTTATGGACTTGCTATATTCTCTGCAAGACTCTTCGATGGTGATTGTGCACCTGCACAGTCGGCTGCTAGCCATCTCTACAAGGACTGCAGTGGGTCTGCACCTTTGATGACCCACGAATGCCATTATTTCTACAAGGACTACAGTGGGTCTGCACCTCTGGTGGCCCACCAATACCGTAACCTCTACCAGGAATACAGTGGGTCTGCTCTGTGACGACCTACCTACCAATATTCTTCAAAACTTCGGCTGACTCTGCGGTGGGTTTGCTCTGTTGTGGCCCATTACCTGTCTGCATGTCAAGAGTCAACACTGTCTTTTCGTTGAAAGGACAACACTACTTCTTCACTACTTCTGTGTGCATTTTCTTCACTACTTCTGTGTGCATTTTCTTTTACTGCTCAGACTTTGAGAAAAACAATGCTACTTTACTGTGATGAACGATCAGGACTGTCTTTACGGTCTGTGCGAAAATTTTAGCTTTTGACCAACATTGTATCAATAAGTGTGTGCATTTGATATCTTTGTTATTGTAATTATGAAAAATTTTATCAAATCATTATTGGCCACTGCCCAAAACAATTTGTAAAATTTTTTGTAGGGAGCATGGGGGCTATGTAAGTAGGCTGTTTATGTTTTCTTATTGGCAACGTTACGTAGCGCTCTGTATGAAAATCACTGGCTGTGCTGTGTGCAGTCTGTGGCTAGTTTGCATTGTTGTCTGCCATTGTAGTGTTGGGCAGCTGGATGCGAACAGCGCGTAGCGTTGCGCAGTTGGAGGTGAGCCGCGAGTAGTGGTGGATGTGGGGAGAGAGATGGCGGAGTTTTGAAATTTGTAAGACTGGATGTCATGAACTGCTATATACACTCCTGGAAATTGAAATAAGAACACCGTGAATTCATTGTCCCAGGAAGGGGAAACTTTATTGACACATTCCTGGGGTCAGATACATCACATGATCACACTGACAGAACCACAGGCACATAGACACAGGCAACAGAGCATGCACAATGTCGGCACTAGTACAGTGTATATCCACCTTTCGCAGCAATGCAGGCTGCTATTCTCCCATGGAGACGATCGTAGAGATGCTGGATGTAGTCCTGTGGAACGGCTTGCCATGCCATTTCCACCTGGCGCCTCAGTTGGACCAGCGTTCGTGCTGGACGTGCAGACCGCGTGAGACGACGCTTCATCCAGTCCCAAACATGCTCAATGGGGGACAGATCCGGAGATCTTGCTGGCCAGGGTAGTTGACTTACACCTTCTAGAGCACGTTGGGTGGCACGGGATACATGCGGACGTGCATTGTCCTGTTGGAACAGCAAGTTCCCTTGCCGGTCTAGGAATGGTAGAACGATGGGTTCGATGACGGTTTGGATGTACCGTGCACTGTTCAGTGTCCCCTCGACGATCACCAGTGGTGTACGGCCAGTGTAGGAGATCGCTCCCCACACCATGATGCCGGGTGTTGGCCCTGTGTGCCTCGGTCGTATGCAGTCCTGATTGTGGCGCTCACCTGCACGGCGCCAAACACGCATACGACCATAATTGGCACCAAGGCAGAAGCGACTCTCATCGCTGAAGACGACACGTCTCCGTTCGTCCCTCCATTCACGCCTGTCGCGACACCACTGGAGGCGGGCTGCACGATGTTGGGGCGTGAGCGGAAGACGGCCTAACGGTGTGCGGGACCGTAGCCCAGCTTCATGGAGACGGTTGCGAATGGTCCTCGCCGATACCCCAGGAGCAACAGTGTCCCTAATTTGCTGGGAAGTGGCGGTGCGGTCCCCTACGGCACTGCGTAGGATCCTACGGTCTTGGCGTGCATCCGTGCGTCGCTGCGGTCCGGTCCCAGGTCGACGGGCACGTGCACCTTCCGCCGACCACTGGCGACAACATCGATGTACTGTGGAGACCTCACGCCCCACGTGTTGAGCAATTCGGCGGTACGTCCACCCGGCCTCCCGCATGCCCACTATACGCCCTCGCTCAAAGTCCGTCAACTGCACATACGGTTCACGTCCACGTTGTCGCGGCATGCTACCATTGTTAAAGACTGCGATGGAGCTCCGTATGCCACGGCAAACGGGCTGACACTGACGACGGCGGTGCACAAATGCTGCGCAGCTAGCGCCATTCGACGGCCAACACCGCGGTTCCTGGTGTGTCCGCTGTGCCGTGCGTGTGATCATTGCTTGTACAGCCCTCTCGCAGTGTCCGGAGCAAGTATGGTGGGTCTGACACACCAGTGTCAATGTGTTCTTTTTTCCATTTCCAGGAGTGTATATTATGACTATTAAGGTAAATACATTATTTGTTCTCTAATAAAATCTTTCATTTGCTAACTATGCCTATCAGTAGTTAGTGCCTTCCGTAGTTTGAATCTTTTATTTAGCTGGCAGTAGTGGCGCTCGCTGTATTGCAGTAGTTCGAGTAACGAAGATCTTTGTGAGGTAAGTGATTTGTGAAAGTTATAGGTTAATGTTAGTCAGGGCCATTCTTTTGTAGGGATTTTTGAAAGTCAGATTGCGTTGCGGTAAAAATATTGTGTGTCAGTTTAAGCACAGTCGTGTATAATTGTTCTAAGGGGACGTTTCAATATCTGACGACTGATTGTTTTCAAAATACTTGAAAACGATAACACGTCGAGATTGCAATCACAGCGAATAATGTTTTCGCTTATTTTCTGATGATGCCTGTAGTGACCGAGAAGCCTCTCTGGTTAAGTAACGATTTTTGAGATCATTGCTTTTTTCCGATATGTTATCATCACAGAAACCCTTGTTTTCTAGTGTTTTGTCTGGATTTTCTCATTCCACAGTAGCTTCGCGGTTTTTCTTTTTCTTTCAGCACTGCTCAGTGCTGGATGGAGAGCAAGTATAACCACAGTAAAAGTTCTACGACGAAAACGTGTATGGAGATTAACAAAACTGAAGAGTAAATAATGCAAGTGCCGTGAAAGGAAAAGCTTTACTAAAAAGCCGAATATTCGTGAAATGAGAGACTATAAACTAATCACTTGCGACTACAATTTCTGCAAGAAACGATGGAAAAACCTATTGACTACGTAGCATTTAAAATGGACCAACAAACATACACCATCAACAATTCTCATGTGGTGATTCTATAATTGTCGTTACCATAGGAGCTGCAAGTGCGACGGATTTTTTTAAATGATTTCGTGACGCCTTCACCTTCCATTGTGCAGTCCCGTCATTGCTGTTTATATACTGGACAGACAGGAAGGAAAGTTATCATCAGTAATCTATAAGATTAACTATGAAGAACGCGCTAAATTTTATATTGACAAACAGGAAGGTACGTTAGCAACAGAAATATACAAAATTAACTGTGAAAGATGCTCCGAGTTTTACAATGGACCCACAGGAAGGAAAGTTAGCATCAGGAAAATACAAAATTAACTGTGAAGAATGCTCAGAATCTTATATTGGACAAACAGGAAGAAAAGTTAGCGCACGATTTAAAGAACATACGAGAAAAAGCGACGATAACCCATCCAACTTCGCTGTGCAATTAAAAGATACCAATGACAAAATATATAATGTAGAGAAATCACAACAAAAATAACGTAAGTTACAAAAAGGAAAACTCACGGATGCAATGGAAGAAACTGAAATTTACATCCATCTAAAAGACCTGCCAGGCAGAGTTTTCAGTGAACAACGAGACATGCGAAATGGTAAATCCCTAAACAAGTTTTTAAGTGCTCTACGACGAAGGATTTAAGAACCATAGAATGTACTGTAATTATCGCTACGCTCATTAATAAGTATGACTGTCATCACGCAACCATAAAACCGGTTTTACTACTGACGGTTTTCAGTAGTGTTTGAATAGAGTACTGTGATCGACCTTATACATAACTTCCTTGTAACAACTATTCAAAAATGACGCGCTCTCACAATAACAGAACAAATACTTACAAGTTTTGAAAGAAATTACATACAGCCACATGTACACCAATGATAAACGATAGTTAAACGTAATTTAGAACAAAGACATATACAGCTTAACTGACAAATTTCTGTGAAATAATCATAATATTTCTCGTGCAAATGCGTTAGTAACGTTGACCTTCTATATAGGAGCTTAGCGACAATTACTCTAAAGTAATGTGCTCCTGATATGGCAAAAAACTTTTTCTGATTTATTTTGTGACAGTTACACACAGTCATAGGAACAAGGACGTAAACAGCATAATAAGCCATTACAGAATCGTCCTTAAAGTAAATTGTAATGCGCCTATCTAGAAATCATTAAATCACAAGCAGCACTAATGTATCCAGTGGATAACGGCTCCGTTTTAAACCGGAACTGTACAGTCGTACATGAAACAAAGCGAATTGCAGCTGAAGGTATCACTAAACTATTCAGAAATTTTCGTGAGGATCAAAGACCGAGTGCAAGTAATTAAACTGTACCCCACTTCGGCAACTTGCGCGTGAATTCTTACTTCATTAAGACCAGAAAGTAGATTGAAAATGAGCCTGCTGAGACTAGATCAAGCGATCTCTCTGTTTTGAGCCACGTGCTTTATCTGCGAATACATACCACAATGCGTGACGACAACCACTGATGATGCCTGGCCGATAAAAGCGAAACGCTAGTGGTGTAATATTCTTAATTTTCAGTACACGTAAGACAAAGAAAATTAATCTATGAGCTCTGTGTCAGGAACGCGAAATAATGTTTCTTCTAAGTATAGCGATTACCGCTTGTCGAGATCTAGATCAGATAATACTTTGAGCTAGATTCAAGTGCCTGCACTAATGTTTCAACCAACTGTGCATGTCATATTTATCTCTTCCATTTATATATTAAAAACAGTGTAGAACAGGTCTCTCATTAGTGATGGCTAATGATTCTCTGTTTCGAACAGAGCAATTATCGAATATTCGACCTCGAATTGAGCATGTTGTCTCTCTTTATTCCCAAATATAAACGAATTACTGTTTCTAAATACCCCTCTGCCTCTTAAAGGCTTTTGTGTGCTACACATTATGTTAATTAAATGCAATAACCCAAACCTAAAATTACAATTAACGGAAATGACAGAATTTGAACGCTATAAGTCCCCTAGAACTTAGAACTACTTAAACCTAACTAACCTAAGGACATCACACACATCCATGCCCAAGGCAGGATTCGAACCTGCGACCACAACGGTCCCGTGGTTCCAGACTGTAGCGCCTAGAACGGCTCGGCCACTCCGGCTGGCGAAGCTATTCCTAAATTCTGACCAATAAACTAATAACACTGAAACTTATCACAAGAAACTATCGTCTCCGAACATTTTTAAGAAATTTTCTAAAGTAAGTAGTCAAAAAATGAATACCTGGTAGTGTGGGTTAATCGTAAAGCCATTTAGTGCAACTATTGTCGCTTGGTAACTGTAACTTTCAACGAACTGCGGAGCATGGTTTATTTTGCGCTAAACGCACACAAGTAATAGTCGAAATACCCTCCACACAACAGAGTGTATAGTATGTACATATAACAGATTGACACTATCATAGATACCACGATTTTAAAATAGACATACGGTACATATTTTCAATACGCTCATATTTCATTTGCAACTATTAAAGCTTCGACTTGTCTATGAGGCATTTGAGTGAGTCTTACGACAGAAGTTGTTGGCCAAAATCAGAAATTACACTTTAATGTGTGTGTACGTAACTTCGTACCCTGCCACAATGTAAAGTTATTTGGAGGATTACATAACGTGAAAATTTTCTATATATTCTAGGCTGTACTCTGAAACTTCGCTTAACTGAAAACTGTCTAGCTTCTAAACTTCCGTTTACAGATTCAGACCTAGAGCCGTCGTACCTACCCTACTGTTGAACGTGAAATTATTTGTGCAAATTAATCTTTATGAGTATGATTCTAATTAATCTAAAATGCATCTGATTATCTGTAAATTACATTGCATAAAAGAAAAATTCAGGCCACAATTTAAATGTGCCCTAATACGTAAAACGCATCTCTTGAATTTTTTCACTTATTGCCAACTGTTCCTAATATCCTATCAAAATATATTCATTTAGGCGCTACAAGAAATTCCTACGCTGTAACGTGTAACTTGACTCTCCCGTGGCTGCACTACAAATGATGATCTAAAATAAACCGCTGCGTCACAGTTCGCTTTCTTACTCTTTTTCTTCTTTTGAGTTAATGATTTAGCACTTTTTCTTCTGTTCAGAATTTAGTTATTCTTCATACTAAAGTGCAAGGCGTGATAATGCAAATTTTACTGAACATGTTTCTTTATACACTGAGGATATGCTTCGAGATTTATCTACAAATGACAAAAGGTACTTTGAAATTCAGTCCCTTTATCAAAAGTAGCCTCGAAGTAATATGAAAAATCAGCATTATCTCTCACAGGACTGTTGTACACGGTGTCTGTATCTACAAAAAATTATATTGCTAAATTTGTTTCCTTGAAGTCGTAATTAAGTACTATTAACTAATCTAAATGGGGGAGGCTAATTAGAATATGAACACGTGGTTGGTAGTTATTCTTGATTGCCAACACGTAGATATTCTTGGAGACAACGAAATTTTTGTACAGCTATAAGTACCTAACTCGCGCTTACAAAAAAATGGTTCAAATGGCTCTGAGCACTATGGGACTTAACTTCCGATGTCATCAGTCCCCTAGAACTTAGAACTACTTAAACCTAACTAACCTAAGGACATCATGCACATCCACACCCGAGGCAGGATTCGAACCTGCGACCGTAGCGATCGCGCGTTTCCAGATTGTAGCGCCTAGAACCTCTCGGCCACTCCGGCGGGCCTCGCGCTTACAGCTAAGAAATTAAAAATAAGGTACCATTTTTCTGAAGTGCTGCCTCTTAATACAATCATCTTAAAATCATACTTCATCCTCAGGCTACACGTAATGGAATACCTCAAACATAAACCTGAGTGCAGCACATCTGCTATTCAAACTGCTCATTCCACCATGATCTAGCACCCTGCCTCCACAATTTCACAGCGACTCGACTAGACTGTTACCCAATAGCTTTCCCGCGCTTTTCTGAGAAATGCAACCTCTGGATATCAGAGACTGTGTATCGGTCGTGTGTTCAGCATGCATATATATTTTAAGTGGCAATACAACGAATAAACAGATAATTTTCGTTAGACAGAAGACTTTGTAGTCACGGCAGCTACAGCCTGGATATATCATTTTGAAGATAAAACTGCTTCTGCTGTAAGTACTCTATTTATAAGAACGACCGGTTTCGCAGTATTTTAGCTCCATCATCAGGTGCAGTAAGTACAAAGTAACAGAAAAAACTCATGTAAAGGAAGAAAATGTAACGAAATTGAAAAGTTATATGGGATGAGAACAGTCACCAAATCAAGTTAAGTTCTGATCAGAAACGAAAATGGGATGACCCAGCGTTCATAGACATTTTTAAGTAAATTTTATGTTGGAATTTTGGGATATGAACCACAATTTCACACCGAATGACTCGGGTTTCTAGCAGTACGTTTCTAAATCTTTTTTAGATAAATATAGGAGCGCTTCTGCTTAATTTTGCATAATGTCATATATGGTAACATATGGTCGGCTGTTGATCACTTTTGCGGTATGAGGGGGCCCGTTAGCTCACCCAGTACTGGCACTCGAAGTGAGTGGAGTTCAGTAGTATTTTACTTACTAGATGGTCTGTTGTTTTGAAGCCTTATTTTAGCTTTTGTCCTTTCTAGGTATCAAGGTAGCGTATTACGGGAGCGTTCTAGATTGTTTTAGAATCTTTTACAATAAACGTCCGCTGCTTGGCGAAAATTTGTTATGTGAGCTGGGTCATCTCATCATCTTCTCTGATCAGAATATGACTTGATTTTGTATGTTGAAACCGTAAATATTTTCATTTTAGTTATATTTTCTTGTTTTAGATGACTTCTGGCTATTTATTTGTACAGATTGCACCTAACGATGCAGATAAAATGCTGCGAAACCGGTCCTACTTACAAATAAAGTACTTACAGTTGAAGCAGTTTTATCTTCAGAATGAATTTTCATTGTATCTGCATTCAAAGATGCACCTAGTGGGAATACATCAAAGCAGCAGTTGTTTACTACTGCTCCTTTAGTGTATAAGCCTCTCAGTAATTTGCGACAGTGGCGCAATGTAAAGTCGTTTGCAGGATAAGATTTCTTTGATTACTATGACAGGTTCCTTGGAACCCCACAATACAGCCCACAGCAGCCTACTTCCGTGACGCGGTGCACATTCCGAGAAGTTGTCCGCTTGGATAATGGCGTATATGAGCACAACCATCGACCTGGTGTAACAAGAAACGTGATATTTCCGACCAGGCGCCACGTTTTGATTGATCCACTGTCCCATCTCAGAGAGCCAGTGCTAACTGCAGCCGTAATTGCCGATGTCGTTGCCAGCATGGTAACAGGGTTTGACTGCTCTGGAGCCACATGTTGAACAATATGTTTTGAATGGTTTGCTGCGAAACACTTGCCTCTGCACCAGCACTGTGATCTGTTCACAAATCTGCTACAAATCGTCTCACATCCTTCTCTACAGAAGGGGAAAATCTCCGTTCTCCATTTTCTGTGATGATGCGTGGACGTCCAACATCTTGTCGCATGTCATGATTTCACGGACCATTTAATTTTAATTTTTTATGTTTTCTATTTTTAATTCTTTTTTTTTCTTTGGGTGGGTTTGGGGCACAGCCTCAATATGTTTGCGAACGGAAACATGGTCCAAGCAGGCTGTATTCTTTCCGTTAGCTGTGCTATTGGCCAATTTCAACGTTTGTTCATTTTCAAGTACGTATCTTCAGCTGCCAGCTTCATTTTATGTTATAATATCGCTTGTGAATGTGGACAGGAGTACATCTTACTTCTGTGCGTATGTTACAATACCCTATTGTACTTGCTTACGTCTATTAACCCACAGAAACAGAAAAACCTACTTCACCGCTTCCTTAATGCCCGTTCCCAGACATTGGGCCATATCACTATCTCGTTAGGAGAATTTGTAATTAGCGGACCATAACATGACTCGTCTCTGCTCCGCTTATTTACTTTCCGTTACGTGCCCACAATTCCAGCAGACAGCATTCAGTTTCGCGGTTGGCTGTCATCATAACGTTTTCGATCATCGTTGCATATTTTCACAATTTCTGTCATTGACTTCTAGGGTTTGTAGAGGGCATATAGTACATAACATTCTGGCAAGGAACTCGCATCCGGAAATGTACAGTCTGGCTGTGAAATAATTGAGCCGTGGGTGTATTAGAACCAATATCCACCGCTCACTGAACTTAACTGCGCGTTTTCTGTTGTGGTTGGAATGTTTGGTTGTTGTTGCGGATGATAACGGGGATTGCTCATAGAGGACTAAGGCCCGTTTCATAATGTTATGGATGGTAATCCTGTGGAAAGTGTGCCAACTATATTTGAAGAACTACTACTTGCTTCTGCCTAGTGGTTATGGGTTTGCGTCTTCACAGTCGGTACGTTTCTGATGTATGCTGCTTTCGTTTACGGTGCTATGCTGCCAGTATGCACTGTGCATCCAAGGACCGGAGTAAAACGATAAATATTTTTTGTTACGTGTTATTAAAGTACAGATTGTGATTCGTGAAAACCCCCCTTCTTTGATCGAGGCTTTGATACAGACATTAAAATTAGGTTCCCATGTGAAGCGCTGTCTAGTATTGATTCGCGAATGTCTTTGGTCGTAGTCCACGATTTAAATCAGCATTTAGAGTTATTTTAAGCCTAAAGGTAGAAGACAATCAGGATTACAGGAACCGCTCAGTCACAAGTAAGGCTGAAAGGGCCTAATCAGTTTTTTTTACTGTCCGTAATGTAATTCACTTCTGTTATGTCACTTCGTGGCCATGTTGTTTTCATTCTTAACATATGTGTTTTTTGGAGTACCTAATCAGAGCTGAATGAAGGAACAGAGAGATTCCTTTGCTACTCTCAAGCTTATCACATTGTATCAACGCCTGACCAATGTTTATTTCAGCAAAATGGGATGAGAAGTTCCGCCTCATGCAAGACACCTTTTTTCTTTTGTTTCACCCATACATGTTTCAGCACTTTTGTGCCATCATCAGTGGGTTTTATTTTTATTTTAACTGTAAATTTGTTGTTAACATATTAACATTTTCGTCGTTTACAACATTATGTAAAGGTCGCATTTATAACTTAATTGGCGAAAAGTAACATACCTTACATTATATTATTGTCCTCTTGTTTTGGTAGCTGTTATGCTACACAATATACAACATGTCATCTGCAAACAGCAAAACGTAATTTATTTTCTATTTGTTATGTATTTACGAACGGAAATAAGACTGTATCACGTTTTCTTTCAGTAACTTACAGTTTTAAAGTTGTGGTACGTTTTCCTGTTTTGTTGGAGAAGTAAATGGGCTTACTTCTTTGCCTGTGTTCGTGTGGTAATGCAGTTTTTCGATTACTCAAACATAGGCGGAGTTTTCGCTGCCATTACGTGTTGTTGTGGCTGTGTGGCGTTCATTTGTTTCGTAGCGTGTTCTGCTGGCTGAGGCGCGCGAGTTTGAATTGTATTTGGTGTTAGTTGTGTGTGGTTTATGTGGGTTTACCTGTGTGTGATGAGTACTGGGGCAGAGAGCGAGAGAGTGTATGTGTATGTGTGTGTGTGTGTGAGAGAGAGAGAGAGAGAGAGAGAGAGAGAGAGAGGGAGAGAGAGAGAAAGAGAGAGAGAGAGAGAGAGAGAGACTGAAAGAAAGAAATAAAGAAAGAAATAAAAGAGAAAGGATTTGTGTGTGTGTGTGTGTGTGTGTGTTTTACTTGTATATTTCTTCTATTGTGGCTAAGAGAGTTTTGTTGCAGAGTGATGTGTATTCATTGAGTACTTTCTTTCCTTGTGCTATTGATTTTTGGATGTGGTAGTTTTCTTCTATAGTTAATTTTTGGTATAGGCTGCTGCTAGTTTTTAGGATGTGAAGGTCAGTTTCAATGTTCGTTGGGTGGTGGTTGTGTGCTACCAGGTGGTCTGCAAATATTGAGTGTGTGCTACCAAAACAAGAGGACAATAATATAATGTAAGGTATGTTACTTTTCGCCAATTAAGTTAAAAATGCGACCTTTACATAATGTTGTAAACGACGAAAATGTTAATATGTTAACAACAAATTTACAGTTAAAATAAAAATAAAACCCACTGATGATGGCACAAAAGTGCTGAAACATGTATGGGTGAAACAAAAGAAAAAAGGTGTCTTGCATGAGGCGGAACTTCTCATCCCATTTTCCTAGCAAGGACGGAGACAACAAGAAGAACTGCACCACAAGATGATTATTTCTACACCAAGCCAGGTATTCCCATCGCAGATCTTCAACAAATATCAGAACACAACCATCAGACTTCATAAAACCATACTCAACATTAAGTTCAATAAACTATGTTTGGCATATAAAATTGTACCTAACTATGTAACAATAACTGTAAACAACATGTCACCAGCAGCACAGCAGACAAAACGTAAGGCAGAAATCATGTGGATAAAGCAAGAAATCCGGTCCTTGTATTCCAAAAAACAGACTCTGAATATTGAATTATACAGATTGCATTTAGAATTAGCTAACCACATAACATACCCACCATTTTTTGACGAACTAATATACAGGGTTAGAACATACACTGAGACCATAATAAGCAGAAAACAGACACTCCAACAAAAGAAACTCACAAAAATGTTAAATCACACAAACACCCACCAATCCCACCACCAATACAACCAACACAACATTCACAAAAGAGTGATTAATCTAACAGACATAAAATTATCCGAACAAGAAACCAGCCTACTTGAAAAGGGTCCCAAACACAACATTAACACAATGGTGTCACATAGGACAGTAGAAAATATCATAACAGAAACTGAAAACATCATAAAGCAACAAGAAACACTAAACTCACCTGAATGTAATGCAAACCCAACAAGAGAACTAGTTGCTGAGGAAATAAGAAATATAATCAAAGAGAACAAAACCACCATAAAAGAAAACACTAGGACTCCTGAAGAAAAAACCTACATAAAACTACAAAATAAATTAACACAAGAAAATGCCATCATCACAAAATCTGACAAAGGTAATTCAATAGTAGTCATAAACAAACAGGAATACATTCAAAAAACATTAGAATTCATCCAAAGCAACAACATCACAGAATTAACAAGTGACCCAACAAACCGATACCAAAGTAAGTTACAGAAAACCCTGAGAAACATAGAAACAATTTTCACAGAAACACAGATTAAAAAAATGATACAGAAAAATCCCAAGGCCCCCACCCTAAAATCATTGCCTAAAGTTCACAAACCCGGAATACCCATACGTCCATTAATTAACTTCACCAAAGCACCAACATACCACTTAGCCAAACACACACACACTCTGCTACAGACAGTATACAAATACACTGACAACAGAAGTCTAAAGAACTCAAGTGACTTAATAGAAAAAATTAAAAATGAAAACATACCAAACACAGCAACATTGGTTTCATTTGATATAATTTCAATGTACACACACATCCCAACAGAAGAAACCATCAACATAATAGAAAGAAACCTCCAACTGCAAGGAAACATTCCCACAACAAACATACAAGAAATATTAACCATACTCAGGCTCATCACAGAACAGAACTACTTCACATTCAACAGCAGATTTTACTCTCAACAAGATGGACTACCCATGGGATCCCCAATCAGTGGCCTCCTAGCTGACATTTTCCTCAACCAGATAGAAAAACAAATCTTTGACAAAATAGTAATACCAAAACAGTACAAAATAATATATTGGTACAGATACGTAGATGACATAATTTGCTTAATAGATGAACCACTGTCCCGCATAAAAGAACTTCATGATAACATAAACTCCATCCACCCACAAATACAATTCACCATAGAAACACAAACAGATGAAAAACTTAATTTCTTAGATCTCACTATACACAAGAGAAACAACAAACATGAATTCACAATCTACAGAAAACCCACACTCACCAGCACCATTATTCATAACCAATCCAATCACCTCATAACCCACAAAGAAGCCAGCTTCAGATATTTACTTCACAGGCTGAACAAAATACCCATGAATAAGCAAGACTACACACAAGAACTGAACACAATAAAACAAATTGCACAGGAGAATGGATATGATGCAAAGAGAGTAGACAAAATAAACCACAAAATACAAAAACAAACAGCACATAACCATGAAACACACACACATACAAACACAACTCATCACACAACAAATTGGCAGACTGTAAGCAACAAATGGCACATAATAACTTACAACAACAAAGTCACACACAGGGTGGGTAATATACTAAAGAAACAAGGACTCAACATAGCATACAGAACCAACAACACAATACAGAGCAGACTTGGAAGAATTACCACCAACACTGACAAATACAGCCAGTCTGGCATCTACCAACTTACTTGCAACTGCTGTCAATCTGTATATGTGGGCCAAACATGCAGAACCTTCAGAACCAGATATAATGAACACCTCAGAGCACTGAAAAGCAACAGCACACACTCAACATTTGCAGACCACCTGGTAGCACACAACCACCACCCAACAAACATTGAAACTGACCTTCACATCCTAAAAACTAGCAGCAGCCTATACCAAAAATTAACTATAGAAGAAAACTACCACATCCAAAAATCAATAGCACAAGGAAAGAAAGTACTCAATGAATACACATCACTCTGCAACAAAACTCTCTTCGCCACAATAGAAGAAATATACAAGTAAAACACACACACACACACACACAAATCCTTTCTCTTTTATTTCTTTCTTTATTTCTTTCTTTCAGTCTCTCTCTCTCTTTCTCTCTCTCTTTCTCTCTCTCTCTCTCTCTCTCTCACACACACACACACACATACACATACACTCTCTCGCTCTCTGCCCCAGTACTCATCACACACAGGTAAACCCACATAAACCACACACAACTAACACCAAATACAATTCAAACTCGCGCGCCTCAGCCAGCAGAACACGCTACGAAACAAATGAACGCCACACAGCCACAACAACACGTAATGGCAGCGAAAACTCCGCCTATGTTTGAGTAATCGAAAAACTGCATTACCACACGAACACAGGCAAAGAAGTAAGCCCATTTACTTCTCCAACAAAACAGGAAAACGTACCACAACTTTAAAACTGTAAGTTACTGAAAGAAAACGTGATACAGTCTTATTTCCGTTCGTAAATACATAACAAATAGAAAATAAATTACGTTTTGCTGTTTGCAGATGACATGTTGTATATTGTGTAGCATAACAGCTACCAAAACAAGAGGACAATAATATAATGTAAGGTATGTTACTTTTCGCCAATTAAGTTATAAATGCGACCTTTACATAATGTTGTAAACGACGAAAATGTTAATATGTTAACAACAAATTTACAGTTAAAATAAAAATAAAACCCACTGATGATGGCACAAAAGTGCTGAAACATGTATGGGTGAAACAAAAGAAAAAAGGTGTCTTGCATGAGGCGGAACTTCTCATCCCATTTTCCTAGCAAGCACGGAGACAACAAGAAGAACTGCACCACAAGATGATTATTTCTACACCAAGCCAGGTATTCCCATCGCAGATCTTCAACAAATATTAGAACACAACCATCAGACTTCATAAAACCATACTCAACATTAAGTTCAATAAACTATGTTTGGCATATAAAATTGTACCTAACTATGTAACAATAACTGTAAACAACATGTCACCAGCAGCACAGCAGACAAAACGTAAGGCAGAAATCATGTGGATAAAGCAAGAAATCCGGTCCTTGTATTCCAAAAAACAGACTCTGAATATTGAATTATACAGATTGCATTTAGAATTAGCTAACCACATAACATACCCACCATTTTTTGACGAACTAATATACAGGGTTAGAACATACACTGAGACCATAATAAGCAGAAAACAGACACTCCAACAAAAGAAACTCACAAAAATGTTAAATCACACAAACACCCACCAATCCCACCACCAATACAACCAACACACCTTTCACAAAAGAGTGATTAATCTAACAGACATAAAATTATCCGAACAAGAAACCAGCCTACTTGAAAAGGGTCCCAAACACAACATTAACACAATGGTGTCACATAGGACAGTAGAAAATATCATAACAGAAACTGAAAACATCATAAAGCAACAAGAAACACTAAACTCACCTGAATTTAATGCAAACCCAACAAGAGAACTAGTTGCTGAGGAAATAAGAAATATAATCAAAGAGAACAAAACCACCATAAAAGAAAACACTAGGACTCCTGAAGAAAAAACCTACATAAAACTACAAAATAAATTAACACAAGAAAATGCCATCATCACAAAATCTGACAAAGGTAATTCAATAGTAGTCATAAACAAACAGGAATACATTCAAAAAACATTAGAATTCATCCAAAGCAACAACATCACAGAACTAACAAGTGACCCAACAAACCGATACCAAAGTAAGTTACAGAAAACCCTGAGAAACATAGAAACAATTTTCACAGAAACACAGATTAAAAAAATGATACAGAAAAATCCCAAGGCCCCCACCCTAAAATCATTGCCTAAAGTTCACAAACCCGGAATACCCATACGTCCATTAATTAACTTCACCAAAGCACCAACATACCACTTAGCCAAACACACACACTCTGCTACAGACAGTATACAAATACACTGACAACAGAAGTCTAAAGAACTCAAGTGACTTAATAGAAAAAATTAAAAATGAAAACATACCAAACACAGCAACATTGGATTCATTTGATATAATTTCAATGTACACACACATCCCAACAGAAGAAACCATCAACATAATAGAAAGAAACCTCCAACTGCAAGGAAACATACCCACAACAAACATACAAGAAATATTAACCATACTCAGGCTCATCACAGAACAGAACTACTTCACATTCAACAGCAGATTTTACTCTCAACAAGATGGACTACCCATGGGATCCCCAATCAGTGGCCTCCTAGCTGACATTTTCCTCAACCAGATAGAAAAACAAATCTTTGACAAAATAGTAATACCAAAACAGTACAAAATAATATATTGGTACAGATACGTAGATGACATAATTTGCTTAATAGATGAACCACTGTCCCGCATAAAAGAACTTCATGATAACATAAACTCCATCCACCCACAAATACAATTCACCATAGAAACACAAACAGATGAAAAACTTAATTTCTTAGATCTCACTATACACAAGAGAAACAACAAACATGAATTCACAATCTACAGAAAACCCACACTCACCAGCACCATTATTCATAACCAATCCAATCACCCCATAACCCACAAAGAAGCCAGCTTCAGATATTTACTTCACAGGCTGAACAAAATACCCATGAATAAGCAAGACTACACACAAGAACTGAACACAATAAAACAAATTGCACAGGAGAATGGATATGATGCAAAGAGAGTAGACAAAATAAACCACAAAATACAAAAACAAACAGCACATAACCATGAAACACACACACATACAAACACAACTCATCACACAACAAATTGGCAGACTGTAAGCAACAAATGGCACATAATAACTTACAACAACAAAGTCACACACAGGGTGGGTAATATACTAAAGAAACAAGGACTCAACATAGCATACAGAACCAACAACACAATACAGAGCAGACTTGGAAGAATTACCACCAACACTGACAAATACAGCCAGTCTGGCATCTACCAACTTACTTGCAACTGCTGTCAATCTGTATATGTGGGCCAAACATGCAGAACCTTCAGAACCAGATATAATGAACACCTCAGAGCACTGAAAAGCAACAGCACACACTCAACATTTGCAGACCACCTGGTAGCACACAACCACCACCCAACAAACATTGAAACTGACCTTCACATCCTAAAAACTAGCAGCAGCCTATACCAAAAATTAACTATAGAAGAAAACTACCACATCCAAAAATCAATAGCACAAGGAAAGAAAGTACTCAATGAATACACATCACTCTGCAACAAAACTCTCTTCGCCACAATAGAAGAAATATACAAGTAAAACACACACACACACACACACACACACACACAAATCCTTTCTCTTTTATTTCTTTCTTTATTTCTTTCTTTCAGTCTCTCTCTCTCTCTCTCTCTCTTTCTCTCTCTCTCTCTCTCTCTCTCTCTCTCTCTCTCTCTCACACACACACACACACATACACACACACTCTCTCGCTCTCTGCCCCAGTACTCATCACACACAGGTAAACCCACATAAACCACACACAACTAACACCAAATACAATTCAAACTCGCGCGCCTCAGCCAGCAGAACACGCTACGAAACAAATGAACGCCACACAGCCACAACAACACGTAATGGCAGCGAAAACTCCGCCTATGTTTGAGTAATCGAAAAACTGCATTACCACACGAACACAGGCAAAGAAGTAAGCCCATTTACTTCTCCAACAAAACAGGAAAACGTACCACAACTTTAAAACTGTAAGTTACTGAAAGAAAACGTGATACAGTCTTATTTCCGTTCGTAAATACATAACAAATAGAAAATAAATTACGTTTTGCTGTTTGCAGATGACATGTTGTATATTGTGTAGCATAACAGCTACCAAAACAAGAGGACAATAATATAATGTAAGGTATGTTACTTTTCGCCAATTAAGTTATAAATGCGACCTTTACATAATGTTGTAAACGACGAAAATGTTAATATGTTAACAACAAATTTACAGTTAAAATAAAAATAAAACCCACTGATGATGGCACAAAAGTGCTGAAACATGTATGGGTGAAACAAAAGAAAAAAGGTGTCTTGCATGAGGCGGAACTTCTCATCCCATTTTCCTAGCAAGCACGGAGACAACAAGAAGAACTGCACCACAAGATGATTATTTCTACACCAAGCCAGGTATTCCCATCGCAGATCTTCAACAAATATTAGAACACAACCATCAGACTTCATAAAACCATACTCAACATTAAGTTCAATAAACTATGTTTGGCATATAAAATTGTACCTAACTATGTAACAATAACTGTAAACAACATGTCACCAGCAGCACAGCAGACAAAACGTAAGGCAGAAATCATGTGGATAAAGCAAGAAATCCGGTCCTTGTATTCCAAAAAACAGACTCTGAATATTGAATTATACAGATTGCATTTAGAATTAGCTAACCACATAACATACCCACCATTTTTTGACGAACTAATATACAGGGTTAGAACATACACTGAGACCATAATAAGCAGAAAACAGACACTCCAACAAAAGAAACTCACAAAAATGTTAAATCACACAAACACCCACCAATCCCACCACCAATACAACCAACACACCTTTCACAAAAGAGTGATTAATCTAACAGACATAAAATTATCCGAACAAGAAACCAGCCTACTTGAAAAGGGTCCCAAACACAACATTAACACAATGGTGTCACATAGGACAGTAGAAAATATCATAACAGAAACTGAAAACATCATAAAGCAACAAGAAACACTAAACTCACCTGAATTTAATGCAAACCCAACAAGAGAACTAGTTGCTGAGGAAATAAGAAATATAATCAAAGAGAACAAAACCACCATAAAAGAAAACACTAGGACTCCTGAAGAAAAAACCTACATAAAACTACAAAATAAATTAACACAAGAAAATGCCATCATCACAAAATCTGACAAAGGTAATTCAATAGTAGTCATAAACAAACAGGAATACATTCAAAAAACATTAGAATTCATCCAAAGCAACAACATCACAGAATTAACAAGTGACCCAACAAACCGATACCAAAGTAAGTTACAGAAAACCCTGAGAAACATAGAAACAATTTTCACAGAAACACAGATTAAAAAAATGATACAGAAAAATCCCAAGGCCCCCACCCTAAAATCATTGCCTAAAGTTCACAAACCCGGAATACCCATACGTCCATTAATTAACTTCACCAAAGCACCAACATACCACTTAGCCAAACACACACACACTCTGCTACAGACAGTATACAAATACACTGACAACAGAAGTCTAAAGAACTCAAGTGACTTAATAGAAAAAATTAAAAATGAAAACATACCAAACACAGCAACATTGGATTCATTTGATATAATTTCAATGTACACACACATCCCAACAGAAGAAACCATCAACATAATAGAAAGAAACCTCCAACTGCAAGGAAACATACCCACAACAAACATACAAGAAATATTAACCATACTCAGGCTCATCACAGAACAGAACTACTTCACATTCAACAGCAGATTTTACTCTCAACAAGATGGACTACCCATGGGATCCCCAATCAGTGGCCTCCTAGCTGACATTTTCCTCAACCAGATAGAAAAACAAATCTTTGACAAAATAGTAATACCAAAACAGTACAAAATAATATATTGGTACAGATACGTAGATGACATAATTTGCTTAATAGATGAACCACTGTCCCGCATAAAAGAACTTCATGATAACATAAACTCCATCCACCCACAAATACAATTCACCATAGAAACACAAACAGATGAAAAACTTAATTTCTTAGATCTCACTATACACAAGAGAAACAACAAACATGAATTCACAATCTACAGAAAACCCACACTCACCAGCACCATTATTCATAACCAATCCAATCACCCCATAACCCACAAAGAAGCCAGCTTCAGATATTTACTTCACAGGCTGAACAAAATACCCATGAATAAGCAAGACTACACACAAGAACTGAACACAATAAAACAAATTGCACAGGAGAATGGATATGATGCAAAGAGAGTAGACAAAATAAACCACAAAATACAAAAACAAACAGCACATAACCATGAAACACACACACATACAAACACAACTCATCACACAACAAATTGGCAGACTGTAAGCAACAAATGGCACATAATAACTTACAACAACAAAGTCACACACAGGGTGGGTAATATACTAAAGAAACAAGGACTCAACATAGCATACAGAACCAACAACACAATACAGACCAGACTTGGAAGAATTACCACCAACACTGACAAATACAGCCAGTCTGGCATCTACCAACTTACTTGCAACTGCTGTCAATCTGTATATGTGGGCCAAACATGCAGAACCTTCAGAACCAGATATAATGAACACCTCAGAGCACTGAAAAGCAACAACACACACTCAACATTTGCAGACCACCTGGTAGCACACAACCACCACCCAACAAACATTGAAACTGACCTTCACATCCTAAAAACTAGCAGCAGCCTATACCAAAAATTAACTATAGAAGAAAACTACCACATCCAAAAATCAATAGCACAAGGTAAGAAAGTACTCAATGAATACACATCACTCTGCAACAAAACTCTCTTCGCCACAATAGAAGAAATATACAAGTAAAACACACACACACACACACACACACACACACACACACACACAAATCCTTTCTCTTTTATTTCTTTCTTTATTTCTTTCTTTCAGTCTCTCTCTCTCTCTCTCTCTCTCTCTCTCACACACACACACACACACACATACACATACACTCTCTCGCTCTCTGCCCCAGTACTCATCACACACAGGTAAACCCACATAAACCACACACAACTAACACCAAATACAATTCAAACTCGCGCGCCTCAGCCAGCAGAACACGCTACGAAACAAATGAACGCCACACAGCCACAACAACACGTAATGGCAGCGAAAACTCCGCCTATGTTTGAGTAATCGAAAAACTGCATTACCACACGAACACAGGCAAAGAAGTAAGCCCATTTACTTCTCCAACAAAACAGGAAAACGTACCACAACTTTAAAACTGTAAGTTACTGAAAGAAAACGTGATACAGTCTTATTTCCGTTCGTAAATACATAACAAATAGAAAATAAATTACGTTTTGCTGTTTGCAGATGACATGTTGTATATTGTGTAGCATAACAGCTACCAAAACAAGAGGACAATAATATAATGTAAGGTATGTTACTTTTCGCCAATTAAGTTATAAATGCGACCTTTACATAATGTTGTAAACGACGAAAATGTTAATATGTTAACAACAAATTTACAGTTAAAATAAAAATAAAACCCACTGATGATGGCACAAAAGTGCTGAAACATGTATGGGTGAAACAAAAGAAAAAAGGTGTCTTGCATGAGGCGGAACTTCTCATCCCATTTTCCTAGCAAACACGGAGACAACAAGAAGAACTGCACCACAAGATGATTATTTCTACACCAAGCCAGGTATTCCCATCGCAGATCTTCAACAAATATCAGAACACAACCATCAGACTTCATAAAACCATACTCAACATTAAGTTCAATAAACTATGTTTGGCATATAAAATTGTACCTAACTATGTAACAATAACTGTAAACAACATGTCACCAGCAGCACAGCAGACAAAACGTAAGGCAGAAATCATGTGGATAAAGCAAGAAATCCGGTCCTTGTATTCCAAAAAACAGACTCTGAATATTGAATTATACAGATTGCATTTAGAATTAGCTAACCACATAACATACCCACCATTTTTTGACGAACTAATATACAGGGTTAGAACATACACTGAGACCATAATAAGCAGAAAACAGACACTCCAACAAAAGAAACTCACAAAAATGTTAAATCACACAAACACCCACCAATCCCACCACCAATACAACCAACACAACTTTCACAAAAGAGTGATTAATCTAACAGACATAAAATTATCCGAACAAGAAACCAGCCTACTTGAAAAGGGTCCCAAACACAACATTAACACAATGGTGTCACATAGGACAGTAGAAAATATCATAACAGAAACTGAAAACATCATAAAGCAACAAGAAACACTCAACTCACCTGAATTTAATGCAAACCCAACAAGAGAACTAGTTGCTGAGGAAATAAGAAATATAATCAAAGAGAACAAAACCACCATAAAAGAAAACACTAGGACTCCTGAAGAAAAAACCTACATAAAACTACAAAATAAATTAACACAAGAAAATGCCATCATCACAAAATCTGACAAAGGTAATTCAATAGTAGTCATAAACAAACAGGAATACATTCAAAAAACATTAGAATTCATCCAAAGCAACAACATCACAGAATTAACAAGTGACCCAACAAACCGATACCAAAGTAAGTTACAGAAAACCCTGAGAAACATAGAAACAATTTTCACAGAAACACAGATTAAAAAAATGATACAGAAAAATCCCAAGGCCCCCACCCTAAAATCATTGCCTAAAGTTCACAAACCCGGAATACCCATACGTCCATTAATTAACTTCACCAAAGCACCAACATACCACTTAGCCAAACACACACACACTCTGCTACAGACAGTATACAAATACACTGACAACAGAAGTCTAAAGAACTCAAGTGACTTAATAGAAAAAATTAAAAATGAAAACATACCAAACACAGCAACATTGGATTCATTTGATATAATTTCAATGTACACACACATCCCAACAGAAGAAACCATCAACATAATAGAAAGAAACCTCCAACTGCAAGGAAACATACCCACAACAAACATACAAGAAATATTAACCATACTCAGGCTCATCACAGAACAGAACTACTTCACATTCAACAGCAGATTTTACTCTCAACAAGATGGACTACCCATGGGATCCCCAATCAGTGGCCTCCTAGCTGACATTTTCCTCAACCAGATAGAAAAACAAATCTTTGACAAAATAGTAATACCAAAACAGTACAAAATAATATATTGGTACAGATACGTAGATGACATAATTTGCTTAATAGATGAACCACTGTCCCGCATAAAAGAACTTCATGATAACATAAACTCCATCCACCCACAAATACAATTCACCATAGAAACACAAACAGATGAAAAACTTAATTTCTTAGATCTCACTATACACAAGAGAAACAACAAACATGAATTCACAATCTACAGAAAACCCACACTCACCAGCACCATTATTCATAACCAATCCAATCACCCCATAACCCACAAAGAAGCCAGCTTCAGATATTTACTTCACAGGCTGAACAAAATACCCATGAATAAGCAAGACTACACACAAGAACTGAACACAATAAAACAAATTGCACAGGAGAATGGATATGATGCAAAGAGAGTAGACAAAATAAACCACAAAATACAAAAACAAACAGCACATAACCATGAAACACACACACATACAAACACAACTCATCACACAACAAATTGGCAGACTGTAAGCAACAAATGGCACATAATAACTTACAACAACAAAGTCACACACAGGGTGGGTAATATACTAAAGAAACAAGGACTCAACATAGCATACAGAACCAACAACACAATACAGAGCAGACTTGGAAGAATTACCACCAACACTGACAAATACAGCCAGTCTGGCATCTACCAACTTACTTGCAACTGCTGTCAATCTGTATATGTGGGCCAAACATGCAGAACCTTCAGAACCAGATATAATGAACACCTCAGAGCACTGAAAAGCAACAGCACACACTCAACATTTGCAGACCACCTGGTAGCACACAACCACCACCCAACAAACATTGAAACTGACCTTCACATCCTAAAAACTAGCAGCAGCCTATACCAAAAATTAACTATAGAAGAAAACTACCACATCCAAAAATCAATAGCACAAGGAAAGAAAGTACTCAATGAATACACATCACTCTGCAACAAAACTCTCTTCGCCACAATAGAAGAAATATACAAGTAAAACACACACACACACACACACAAATCCTTTCTCTTTTATTTCTTTCTTTATTTCTTTCTTTCAGTCTCTCTCTCTCTCTCTCTCTCTCTCTTTCTCTCTCTCTCTCTCTCTCTCTCTCTCTCTCTCTCTCTCTCACACACACACACACACATACACATACACTCTCTCGCTCTCTGCCCCAGTACTCATCACACACAGGTAAACCCACATAAACCACACACAACTAACACCAAATACAATTCAAACTCGCGCGCCTCAGCCAGCAGAACACGCTACGAAACAAATGAACGCCACACAGCCACAACAACACGTAATGGCAGCGAAAACTCCGCCTATGTTTGAGTAATCGAAAAACTGCATTACCACACGAACACAGGCAAAGAAGTAAGCCCATTTACTTCTCCAACAAAACAGGAAAACGTACCACAACTTTAAAACTGTAAGTTACTGAAAGAAAACGTGATACAGTCTTATTTCCGTTCGTAAATACATAACAAATAGAAAATAAATTACGTTTTGCTGTTTGCAGATGACATGTTGTATATTGTGTAGCATAACAGCTACCAAAACAAGAGGACAATAATATAATGTAAGGTATGTTACTTTTCGCCAATTAAGTTATAAATGCGACCTTTACATAATGTTGTAAACGACGAAAATGTTAATATGTTAACAACAAATTTACAGTTAAAATAAAAATAAAACCCACTGATGATGGCACAAAAGTGCTGAAACATGTATGGGTGAAACAAAAGAAAAAAGGTGTCTTGCATGAGGCGGAACTTCTCATCCCATTTTCCTAGCAAGCACGGAGACAACAAGAAGAACTGCACCACAAGATGATTATTTATTTCAGCAGTTTGAACTGGGGTTTTATGCAGTTAATGTTTCCGTTGTTTAAATTTTATTATTATTGATTCTCTCACTGTTTATCATATTCTAAATCATGTGTGCCAAACTTCACAATTTGCTTCACATGTTTAGTTAAATGCCGCCGAGGCTAATATACGTTGTTAAAAAATCACTCTTCTTTTGGCTTCACTACCTTACCACTGCAAACTACCTACCATTTCTGTAAATCCGAAATTGGACCACATGCATATCTACCGCTTCACGGCACAGAGCGGTGATAATGTGCTCTTACCTATGTGTTCTGTAGGAGGAGAACAAAGGCGTGGGCAGTGTTCCGAAAATTCGTCGCGCGGTTGTCTTGTACGCGAAGAAGGACGTCCTCATCCAAGTCGAGAGTGCGGCGCGCCCGTGGAAACGCGACAGTCAAGAAACCAGTTGCAGACCTACCACTAACTCGCAGCCGGTATAGGAGCAGGACTAAAATGATATATGATATCATAAGTACAACAGCAACTGACGACAGCGCCTTGATCTCATTTTGTGTATGCACAGTGAAGCAGAGTATTTGAAAGTGATCCGATCTTCAAACTTACACTACTCGCCATTAAAATTGCTACACCACGAAGATGACGTGCTACAGACGCGAAATGTAACCGACAGGAAGAAAATGCTGTGATATGCTAATGATTAGCTTTTCAGAGCATTCACACAAGGTTGGAGCCGGTGGCGATACCTACAACCTGCGAACATGAGGAAAGCTTCCAACCAATTTCTCATACACAAACAGCAGTTGACCGGCGTTGCCTGGTGAAACGTTGTTGAGATGCCACGTGTAAGGAGGAGAAATGCGTATCATCACGTTTCCGACTTTGATAAAGGTCGGATTGTAGCCTATCGCGATTGCAGTTTATCGTATCGCGACATTGCTGCTCGCGTTGGTTGAGGTCCAATGACTGTTAACAGAATATTGAATCGGTGGATTCAGGAGGGTAATACGGAACGCCGTGCTGGATCCCAACGACCTCGTATCACTAGCAGTCGAGATGACACGCATCTTATCCGCATGGCTGTAACGGATCGAGCAGCCACGTCTCTATCCCTGAGTCGACAGATGGGGACGTTTGCAAGACAACAATCATCTACACGAACAGTTGACATTTGCAGCAGCATGGACTATCAGCTCAGAGACCATGGCTGCGGTTACCATTGCCGCTGCATCACAGACAGGAGTGCCTGCGATGGTGTACCCAACGACAAATCTGGGTGCCCGAATGGCAAAACGTGATTTTTTCTGATGAATCCATGTTCTGTTTACAGCATCATGATGGTTGCATCCGTGTTTAGCGACATCGCGGTGAACGCCCATTGGAAGCGTGTATTCGTCATCGCCATACTGGCGTATCACCCGGCGTGATGGTATGGGGTGGGGGGATTCGTTACACGTCTCAGTCACCTCTTGTTCGCATTGACGGCACTTTGAACAGTGAACGTTACATTTCAGATGTGTGACGACACGTGGCTCTACCCATCATTCGATCCCTGTGAAACACTACATTTCAGCAGGATAATGCATGAACGCATGTTGCAGGTCCTGTACGGTCCTTTCTGGATACAGAAAATGTTGGACTGCTGCCCTGGGCAGTACATTCTCCGGATCTCTCACCAATCGAAAACGTCTGGTCAATGGTGGCCTTGCAACTGGCTCGTCACAATACGCCAGTCACTACTCTTGATGAACTGTGGTATCCTGTTAAAACTGCATGGGCAGCTGTACCTGTACACGCCATCCAAGCTCTGTGTGACTCAATGCCCAGGCGTATCAAGGCCGTTATTAGGGCCAGAGGTGGTTGTTATGTGTACTGATTTCTCAGGATGTATGCACCCAAATTGCGTGAAAATGTAATCACATGTCAGTTCTAGTATATTTGTCCAATGAATACCCGTTTATCATCTGCATTTCTTCTTGGTGTAGCAATTTTAATGGCCAGTAGTGTATTTCATATCAAAATGGTACATTTCATGACATTGTCTCCTTACCAAAGATTGTCAAGTTCCTTCTGCAGCCCCTAGACGTCTGTAATAGACGTTCTGTACATATAACTAGCTAAGCGCCCGCTGCTTCGCTCGCGTAGACCGTACGGCCTGCACAGTTTTCGTTTTGGTTTTTAGTTTTTATTTAATACATCATTTATATTGTTCAAACTGCCACACCGTCTTATTTTTTCACGTCAATTAAGCCATATAACCGTGGTCTTTTCGGATGTACTTGTGGCCTGAAAGCGATTCTCGTAGCTGGAGTGCAAGGTTTTTGTTCATCATGCCTTTTTCGTTCTTGAGGAGATATTTCCATAGCAACTTTCATCCATAAGAAATACTTTTTTAAGTCTAACAGAGAAGCTAGGCCCTAATTTTCATAAATTCAGATTTAAATTTTTTTTTAAATTTCCACCCCCTGTTGCACACCCTTAGGAGCTGAGTTTCTAGAGACAAGGAAACACTTAATTTTTATTTCAAACAGAGAAGTCAAACACCAGTTGTCATAAATATAGCCTTAAAAATTCTTTTGTAGTTTTTTAGTAAATTATTATTTTTAAAAGAAAGTTTACCTACTTTTTGCCCCTTACTGTTTGAATTTCCAAAAATGCTGAAACATTTATTTTTTATTTTTTGACTGAGAAACCAAATACAATATTTGGCAGTTCTAGATTCAAAATTCCCTTGCTAGCGACATACTTTCAAAAAGTCTTTCATCCCCTATTCCACCCCCTTAGAGTGGAATTTCGGACAATTCCTTCTTAAACGTATCCTAAAATATAAAATCCACACCCTCTCCAAACTTCAAATTTCTATCCTTAGCGGTTTGGGTTGGGCGACGGTTTGACGAATCAGTGAATCAATCTGACCCTGTTGCACTCACTAAGGGGTTCGCTTTCCAAAAACACATATACACATTTTTTTATTTGTAATCGAGAAGTGAAATACCAATATTCGTAGATATAGCTTTAAAGTATTTTAGTAGTTCTTTAATAGTGATATATTTTCAAAAAAAGTTATCACTCGTTATTTCATCCCGAGAAGATAAAATTTTCAAAAATGCTGAAAATCGTATTTCTTTGTTTCTGACCGAGAAACCAAATACCATTCTTCATAGGTCTAGCTTCAAAATTTTCTTAATAGCGTCATTATTCAAAAAAAAACTTCAATCACTATTTCACCCCCTTAGGGTCGAAATTTCGAAAAATCCCGTCTTAAACGACGCCTACAGTACAGAATCCATACCAAATTTCAAGTTCCTACGCTTAGCGGTTTAGGCAGGGCGATGATGGGTCTGTCAGTCAGTCACAACATTGCCTCTTATACAGGGTGGTCCACTGATCGTGACCGGGCCAAATGTCTCACGGAATAAGCGTCAAACGAAAAAACTGCAAAGAACGAAACTTGTCTTGCTTGAAGGGGGAAACCCGATGGAGCTATGGTTGCCCGCTAGATGGCGCTGGAATAGGTCAAACGGATAGGAACCCCCATTTTTATTACATATTCGTGTAGTACGTAAAGAAATATGACTGTTTTAGCTGGATCACCTTTTTCCCTTTGTGATAGAAGGCGCTGTAATAGCCACAAACATATGGCTCACCATTTCAGACAAACAGTTGCTAGCAGGTAGGTTTTTAGAATTAAAATACAGAACATAGGTACGTTTGAACATTTTATTTCGGTTGTTCCAATGTGATACATGTACCTTTGTCAACTTATCATAATTTATCATTTCTGAGAACGCATGCTGCTACAGCGTGATTGCCAGTAAATACCATAGTAATGCAATAAATGGTAAAAATGATATCCGTCAACCTCAATGCATTTGGCAGTACGTGTAACGACATTCCTCTCAAAAGCGAGTAGTTCGCCGTCCGTAATGCTTGCACATGCATTGACAATGCGCTGACGCATATTGTCAGGCGTTGTAGATGGATCACGATAGCAAATACCCTATAACTTTCCCCACAGAAAGAAATCCGGGAACGTCAGATCCACCTGTCATGAAATATGCAATTCAATACCGCTTCAACCGCACGCGAGCTGCTATGTGCCGGACATCCATCATGTTGGAAGTACATAGCCATTCATTCATGCAGTGAAACATCCTGTATTGACATCGGTAGAACATTACGTAGGAAATCAACATACATTGCACCATTTAGATTGCCATCGATAAAATGGGGGACAATTAACCTTTCTCCCATAATGCCGCACCATAAATGAACCCGCCATGGTTGCTGATCTTCCACTTGTCGCAGCCGTCGTGGATTTTCCGTTGCTCAATAGTGCATAATATGCCGGTTTACGTTACCGGTGTTGGTAAATGACGCTTCGTCGCTAAATAGGACGCGTGCAAAAAGTCTGTAATCGTCCCGTAATTTCTCTTGTGCCCAGTGGCAGAACTGTACACGATGTTCTAAGGCGTCTTCATGCAATTCCTGGTGCATGGAAATATGGTGCGGGTGCAATGGATGTTTGAGTACCATTCTCAACACCGACGTATTTGAGATCCCCAATTCTCGCGCAATTTGTCTGCTACTGATGTGTGGATTAGCCGCGACAGCAGCTAAAACAACTACTTGGTCATCATCATTTGCCGGCCATTGGTGGTCGAGCGGTTCTAGGCGCTTCAGTCCGGAACCGCGCGACTGCTACGGTCGCAGGTTCGAATCCTGCCTCGGGGATGGATGTGTGTGATGTCCTTAGGTTAGTTAGGTTTAAGTAGTTCTAAGTTCTAGGGGACTGATCACCTCAGATGTTAAGACCCACAGTGCTCAGAGCCATTTGAACCATCATCATTTGTTGCAGGTCGTGGTCGACGTTTCACGTATGGCTGAACACTTCCTGTTTCCTTAAATAACGCAACTATCCGGGGAACGCTCCGGACACTTGGATGATGGTGTCCAGGATAGCGAGCAGCATACATAGCACACGCCCTTTGGGCATTTTGATCAGCATACATAGCACACGCCCGATGGGCATTCTGATCACAATAGTCATACATCACAACGATATCGACCTTTTCCGGAATTGGTAAACGGTCCATTTTAACACGGGTAATGTATCACGAAGCAAATATTGTCCGCACTGGCGGAATGTTACGAGATACCACGTACTTTTACGTTTGTGACTATTACAGCGCCAGCTATCACAAAGCGAAAAAAGTGGTCCAACTAAAACATTCATATTTCTTTACGTACTACACGAATATGTAATAAAAATGGGGGTTCCTATTTAAATAAACCAGTTGATATCCCTTTGAGATATGGCAGCGCCATCTAGCGGGCCAACTATAGCTCCATCTGGTTTCCCCCTTCAAGCCAGACGAGTTTCGTTCTTTGTAGTTTTTTCGTTTGATGCTTATTTCGTGAGATATTTGGTCCGGTCACTATCAATGGACCACCCTGTGTATAGAGATTCTAAGGAAAAATATAGCTATTGTAAAAAAAGTACCAATAATATTTGGATACAAACTTTAACACAGGACTAACTGGTTAACTAGCCATTTTAATTATATCGTTTGGAAAACGCTGTACACTAGGAGCCAATAACAGCTCCGTTATTTTATGCCCTGTTCTACTAGTGGAGGATGAAAAACAGACATCACATGACGTTTGCTTTACGACAGTAAACGCCAAAACCTGTGCCTCGCCCAGTGCTTCAATTCATTGTTGAATTCAAATATAACTAACAAGGACAGTAGTATCTGAGATAGAGTGGGTAACACGGCACGCCAGCGACGAGGCCATAAGAGACGGGGAAGTAATGGAATTGCTGAAATATTGGCAAGGAATTCAGTCATGTGCTTCCAAATGAAATTTCTTGGCATTCGCCTTAAGAGATTTACAGATATCGCTGATAACTTTGTGTAGTCAGTCGGTGACTTGAGCGCCGCAGCCTCGATAAAAAGGGAGGATGGAAGATTATGGTTTAAGGTCTCGTCGACATCGAGATCAGAAGGGACAGAGCACAAGCCCGGATTGGTTCGACGCTTGGGAAGTAAATCGGCCTTGTCTTTTCAAAGGAACCATTCCGGCATCTGTTGGAGTGAAGTGGGGAAGAACGGAAAACTTAAATCTGGATCAGTGACCACGGATGTGAACCACCGTGCTCTAGAATGTCCAATGTGATAACCACTACACAACCTCGCTCGGTCGCCTCCTGGAGTACGTATCAGATGTCAGTACCTTGGCACTTTGCTTGGTGAACGCGCGAGAAGTTACATTGAAATCGAGGAAGAGGCGGGGGGGGGGGGGGGGGGGTGTGGAAGGAAATAGTTCTAGCAGATTACCGTCTACGAAACCGTATAAATCGTCGTCCCAGATTACTGTCTCAAAGCAGATTAAGAATGGGAGGTAAAGATAACATAGATTGATTCTTCCGTCGTTGAGGACGATACGGCAATCATATAGACTACAATGAATAAAAAATCAATAAAGTTTAAGTATAGTCACTTGTGTACAGAATTTCGACATACTATGTCCTCAGAAATTACGATTTCCCTGTCAAAGTGGAGGTAATGCAACTTGGAAGCTATGGACGTCGTACAAGGCTGATTCGATATCAAAGTAGGAACATAGAAAAATGCGATGGAAGTGTATAGGACATGTCTGATTTTGTAATTCGAATACATATTCTAAATACAATTTCTGTTGTCGAATGGATCGTTGATTGTGCCGACTGTAAATGTGAATGACAGGTTAGTAGCCACTTGTTCGTATACATTTCGAAGAGATGTTAAAGTGTGACCCGAAAAACATAACCACTAGTCTTCTTTGTAACTATTTATAAAATTAGATTAAGATGAAAGTAAGGCTGTAACTGAGAAAGTAGCATCGTAAGATTGTTATTCAATCTGTGCATATATCAAGCAGTAGAGGAAACTCAAGAAATATTTTGAATAGGAGCTAAATTCAGTGGAGAGTAAGTGAAAACGTTAAGGTTACCGTAATATTGTAATTTTGTCTGATATATCAAAAGAAAGACAACTGGAACAGAATGTGTAGTTCCTTGTAAAGAAGTTATACGATGGAAAGCAACGAAAGCTATACAAGCGTAAGACAGTTTGCTGAAATAAATTGGACGGTGCTGAAGGAATTAGATTAGATAATGAGACACAAATAACACAATATGAGTCTTTCCATCAGGACAGTCAAACAACTGAAGATGACCATGATAACGATGAAACAAAATACGGACTGTCAATGACAAGAGAAGTGGTCTCGAAAAAGGCAAAATATAAATTTAAGTGTTAGGAAGTCTTTTCTGAAAAGTTTGTGTGGGGTCTAGCCTCATACGGAAATAAAACGGAAACAGTAAGGATTACACACAAGGAGAAAATAGAATCTTATAAAATATGGTGCTACAGAAGGACGCTGAAGATTATATGGATAGAACTAGTAACTAATGAAGAACAGCACAGTATCCTGGAGGAAATACCTGTATGCGACAATATAATTAAAAGAAAATACACATTGATAGGTCACGTCCTGAGGCAGGAGAGTCTAGCTAACTTTGTAACGGACGGAAGGTAAGGGGATAAAAATTCTGAAGGAAGACCAAAATTTGATTAAAGTACGCAAGGCAAGTAGCTGTAGGTTTCTGTAGCTACGGGTGGATGAAGAGATATCATTGGGATGGAGAACTGTATCAACCTAGCCTTCGTACTAAAGAAAGAAACTACAAGTTTTCTTCTTTTGAATTCGGTACATACGAAAAGTCTCACGAATAATAAGTCTATACCAGACGTAACACTTTCTCAATAAAATTAACTCAAATTTCGTCCTGAACAAAAGAAAAATGTAATAATATTAAATAATTCATGTCTTTTGTACAGTCACACTGGCATTCAAGATGGAGCAGAGAAGGAAATTTATAAACACGAAGTTTGAAAGTAGTTGATAACTGTGAATTGACTATGCATGGCAGTGCTGGTGTTCTGTTCGTGAATAGTTAGTTGCCGTGTCAGTCTTATGAATCACTACGAATGTAAATAAATTTAAGGGCCAATATTCAGGTGTTACCGTTGGTAAGGTAGCTAAACTGCTATTTGTTCCGACACCATGATGGACCATGTTCGGTCTGTTTATACCCTCTGAGGCGCCATTTGCCTGCGAAAGCAAAGGGCAACGCGGCTTTCATCATCTCTGCGTGTATTTCCGCTGGGTGACTAAGCCGATTTGGTCGGACGCGCCAACACCCCGTCTGTGGACGTTCCCTTTGATGGCGCGAAGGCAGCTGTTTAGGAGGAGACAGCACTGGAGTATTGCCTTTTCATGTTTTTAATCACCCATGGAAATGAGATGGCTCTCTCAAGCCGCCCTGGAGACAAAGGTCTCACAGCACGTCACAGAGCATTTGGTTTCCCCTTTACTTATGACAGGAAGGAGAGCCGGTATGAGCGACGCGAGGGGAAAAGCACAGCGTTTAGCCCCTCCTGACATCCATGTCGCTGGAAAAATCAATTTAACCTCATGGAGATGTATTTTGTTCCACCAGTAAGTAAACGTCTAGGTTTATTTGCCAATGAAAGCTGTAAAACGAGCGTTGGTTTTTGTGTGCTGTAGTTAAGAAGTAAAGCAGATTCAAATTAACGTTCAATGACTCACTACAACAGCGGAGGTAGTGCATTAATGTTGCAACATTTACCTATTTCCTGAAAACACACTGTATGAGGTCACTATATCCATACGAATTTAGAGACTGTTGTAACGTGCCTGAAAACATAGTTGCGGAGGATAATGCATGATACTTAGCCGCTAAGAGAGATATGAGCCACCATCTTCAATCAACTTCCTGTGGGTGAAGTAAACATATATTATCAAGTAGGGGTTGGTTACCGTCTTTAGATCTATTACTGCAATGCAATGTCAGACAGATGGAGAGAATGCGGTACCCGTAGGATGTAACTCGACTTCCGAACTTTGGGTATCATGAATAGCAGTTGACAGCAGCGTTGACTGTGCTACACTACATAACGAATCACTATTTAGTAACGTCAGCGATCAGATCATTTTCATTTTATAGCAGAACTTATACCTTTGAAACTAAGCACATCCATCTTCAACTTTCATTCACCTTACGTTTTCTAAAAACAACGAAATGAGTTAAATCTTCTTCATCTTGTATCCAGACCGCCATCCAGAAAGTTCGATTACTTTTGCTACTGTCATGCAAATCATTTCTTTCGTTGCAGTTTAACATTTTCGTGGTCACCATGCTTCTCCGCTCTTAATCTAAAGACGACTTCTACGCCTTTCATCTGAATATTCAGGAAATAGTTTTTATTCGACACAGCAGGATGTTCATTTTTGTCATTAATATAAAAGTCTACAAATCATATTATTCTTACCACACTCCTCGTGTAGTCAATGTGATGTGTCCTACCTCTCGAAAAATTAACACTCAAAAATTTCAATTTACTCATTTTCTTTTCTTTGAGACATACATTACAAGCAGTACAAGCAGTAATACACTTTGTGTTGTTAGTAATCTTTTATGCACCTTTTGTTTGATGGTATGTTTTCCGGTCTACAGTCCAATTAGCGATTTCTCTTTGGGAAAAGTACGGCAGCTATCCCAGATTTCATCAGATGCTCTCAGAGATTTAGTATACTCTGCGAGCCGTACTTGTATCCCAATACAAGTGAAATAATTTGGGTACGGTACAAGAAAAGTACCTCAAAGTATGGATAGAATTAGTGCTTCAAACACAAACATACGCAGGGCTTAAAACGGCATGTTATGGTACAAAGAAAGTTTCGTTTTGATTACAATAAAATAATACCAGACGCTGAAAGGATAAATGCGTCGCGTATGTAGTTTCTGGACACTGACAGTGTTCTGAAGTGGCATGCAGGGGGTCTGTAAGTCTCTCTTTTTATTGGTCTTTTTCACTGACGCACATGTACATTACCATGAGGGGTGAGGTACTCGTACATACTTGGTTCCGTTTTCAATTACGGAGTGGAATAGAGTGTGTCCCAACATGTCAGTCCAATAGATGTTCAATGTGGTGGCCATCATGTACCGTGTCTACCGTGATGTGCCTACAACCCCAGAGGATATGAAACAACGTATTGTGGCAGCCTGCGGCGACATTACACCAGATGTACTGCGGCGTGTACGACATTCATTACGCCAGAGATTGCAATTGTGTGCAGCAAATGATGGCCACCACATTGAACGTCTATTGGCCTGACATGTCGGGACACACTCTATTCCACTCCGTAATTGAAAACGGAAACCACGTATGTACGAGTACCTCACCCCTCATGGTAATGTACATGTGCGTCAGTGAAAAAGACCAATAAAAAGATGTTAGCATGTGGACGTAATGTGCTGTTCCAGTCTCTTCCGTACCTAAGGTCCATCACCGTTCCATTTGGATCCCTACGTAATTCGGTGCTCTCCGATACACACGATCGAACAGCGGAGGAGTGGTACTCAAGCGTCAACTTTAGGTTACAATATCTCCGGATGTAATTAACATTTTACAATGCAAAAAACGGCACTGATTACGTATTTGTTTATAAGTTCAGATGTGCTAACAAAACTAACGTGGTTCCATTTAAAAAAACGTAGGTTTCTGTTAAAAAACATACTTCCGTGCATTTTGTGTATGGTTTGTATTAACCAATTACACTAGCCCTTCTCCTCACGTTCGCTCTGTGGAATCGATTCGTCAGTATTTGATGTGGTTTACGAAATATATCCAGCGGTAATGTTAGGTGACTCACCCTATATATATATATATATATATATATATATATATATATATATATATATATATATATATATATATATATATATTTCAAAAGTGCGAGGGATATTTTATTGATCAGTGAATTGAGTAAGGTTGGAATGATCTCAAGACTAGTAGATTTTGCTGTCACAAACGAACAAAACTTGTAAAACGGTGAAATTTGTAAATAGTTGAGTTGTGTACAATTTGCTATTTGTCATTCGATTTAGGCTTTATAACGGAAAATTTGGTTAAATGGTACTGCTTAGAGTCTTATGTCGTAAGTAAATATTATCAGTTAATTTAACGTTAAGGACGATAATAATAATCGTGACAATATTCTCAAATAAAATGAAGTTATGAGAGCCTATGTCTTCATTTTTAATAAATTACGTTGTAATGGAAAACAGAAATTTGTTGAGCAATAACTGCTCCCAAAATTACTTAAGTCAATTTCTTCACCATCTTCAGTGGTATCGAGAAGAATGTCTTTCGTAAGTTCATCACAATTTAAATGCCTACAATGTGCATGAAACACAGTAGGTATTACTGCTAGTGAATCCAAGAGATTTTTCTTCTTTTCTCTGTTAATACATAATCCACTTCGAAACAATAACTCTCGCAGAAGATTATCACGAGCATTACCTCAACGTCTGCATCACACTTTCAAAAATTTAAGGGTTTCGTCCAGCGTATTCTTGTTGAACGTAACGCCTTCTTGCTTCCTTTGTGAAATGTAGCCATTTTATATCTCTCCAGATGGTTTTATTTCAAACACCATCAACCTTTTTTATTTGCAGAAACTTTTTGAGTAGATCGAAATACAGAAAGAAATCATCTTGTGTCATCTATATTACCTTGAATGGGTTGCATTTTCCTGTGTGTCGTACAAATGGCATTCAATCATGAGGGTGGCATATAGGAGCTGTCTTCTTCTTTTTCCTTTCTTCTGTTATGGAGTGATAGTGTTATGTTCCATGTGAGTATGCCCTGCCAAACGCACTTTGAGGTCAATCGTTTCCAAGTTGACAGCTTTTTTCATAGTTGGCATATGCATAGCAGCCATATAATAGTCGTCATTCCGCCTACCACATGTGTTTCACAAGAGGAGCCTGGCTAAGTAGACCTTTAGCAACATAAGATACAACTTCATTTGCTCCTCTGCCTCCGATGTCTCCACTCCACGTGTAACTGTATGCCTAAGAATCACTGCAGTCGTGTACGGTAAGTTTGCATGTCGGTAGAAGCCTTTACTAAAAAGCGATGGAAGCATCAATTCTTGGAGTGGGCAAACAATGCTGCTTGTCGACAGTCAGAGCTACTTTTCTGTTTGTCTTGTCCATTCTTATAGTTACGCTGCTAACGGTATGCAGCATCAGCAAGATCGTGATGGTGTTTTAACTCCTCCTCAGGTCTATCTTCCCCCTTTGCATCAGAAATGCTCATTTTGAGCCTGTCGCAAGTGTGAGAAATGACCTGGTGCTTGTGTAACGGGGTTCGGTTTGTGAAAATAAACTGTCTTACCTACCGGTTTGTTACTTAAACCCTAAAAAATTGTTCATACTCTTCATAAAGTTGTAAAAGTGTAAAACGTTGGAAGATACATTTTTGAAGAATAGCACCTTCTTAGTGTCTCTCATAGGTTGGGATAGAGCTGAGACAGAATTTATATCGCAACGTTTTGAACATGGCTGCTTGGTTCAGTGACCGTTTATAAATTAAAATTGAATCAAATGAGCCCTCGGTCACAATTTTTTAGTGTTATTAACCAGGTTTCAACACTTCTAAGAGTGCCTTCCTCAGAACTTAGACTATTAAAACGGTCTGTAACATAATTACAAATTTATGGGAAGAAAAGATTCTTTTATATAAAAAGGTGTAAGTATTGAGTTACAATACAAGACAGAGACAGTACTTACATGTCACGTATAAAATAAACAACAGACTAGAAGGACTTTAGTCACAAAATATTTACAAAGAAAGTGTGAAGGCTAGCCTGTAAGGGCTGTTCAGGTTCGAACGGACTGAGGCGCCCGCGTTAACAAGTGCGGCAGGTAAACATGACATTGCAGCGAGAGCGCCATCTAGTAGCCGCAGGTACAACTTGGCTGCTTAACATTCAAATGTAGACAGGCGAAAATTATAATGAAGAATCTTCAGTACATTATGTAAAATGCCATGTTTTGTTTAACACTGACAGATAAAGTAACATTTTCTCTACATCAGATCATAAAAGTACAGTTTCAAAGCTCAAAAACGTCATTATAGAAAATACATAATGGGCTGAAAGACACCGCCTGTAGAAAAAAATATAACATGAAATACAGCCAATAAAACATTTAATAAATGAAACATTATGAGATACCTTAGATGACAAGAAAAAAAAACATTCCATTGAACTGCACGAGGAGACCCGAAATTAAATGTCAACAAACCGGATTTATACCGTTGAAGAAATTTTTGTTACGCAACTGCAGCTGTTCATTGGGAATGAGGCTATCATTTTGAGAAATGTATTTAAAAATCTCTAATTCTTCAAGAATATCTAATCTACGCCCTTTCTTCTCGGTGTACAAGATGTTGATATCGAAAATAGCTTTTGGAGCGTAACCTGTAATCAGAAGATGGTCGGCAAAAGACGAAGTTTGGGGGTAGGTGCCATTTTTTCTTAAAAGGTTTTCTTTATATTTGGTCGTAAAGGCACGCCCTGTTTGTCCTCTGTAGTTAGAAGAGCAGGTATCGCAGAAAATCTTATAGACTCTAGCACTTTCTATAGGGGAACGAATTGATTTTAAATTATGAATGAAGTTTCTTTTCAAGTTATTATTGGTAGAAAAGGCAACGTTGCAGGCGTATTTATTAGGCAGAAGACATTGGGTCTGATAGGAGATGGGCCCCAAGGAAGGAATAGAAAATATTTTTTTGGATTTGATTCGTGATACAGTTGCCGAAGGCACTAACTCTTTTAACAGTTTTCTTTCTGAGTAAGTCATCTACTATGCCAGGTTTATACTCGTTATTAATTGGCGGCCTTTTTCAAGTTCGATGGTGAAAGATACTTTGACATGAAGTTCACTGAAGAGATTATAAATACGGTCAATGCCATCAGCAGGTCCCTTGTAGATGACTAAAATATAATCAACGTATCTGAGATAGGAGGTAATGCCTAGTGATGTCGCTGAAAAACAGTTAAAAAAACTTTTCTTCTAGAGAGTTGATGAAACTATCAATAAGAATACCAGCTAAGGGATTTCCCATAGCAAGACCGTCGGATTGCTGGGACAATAGTTCATTAAATTGAAAATAGTGGTACTTGACCACGACTGTGATGCGATTCATGAAGTCAGTGATTTGTCCGTCTGACAAATCATTTTTGAAATGAAGTAAATTTTTTTCTACGATTGTAAGCGTTTCCTGCACAGGGACATTAGTATAAAGATTTTTGATATCTAATGTAATCAACTGGGTGTCGGAAATGTATTCTAAATCTTTTATTTTATGGACTAAGGCGTGACCATTGGGAATGGAATAATTGTTCTCGAACACGTATGATTTTTTCAGACTTTCATGTAGAAATTAGGCGAACTCATGGTACATGCTATTCATACTATTAGATTTGGGCGTATCAGAAGATTAGGTTTATGGATTTTAAATTGAGACCGAAGTTTTGGGGGTTGAGGGTTCATGTTAATAAGCATTTTCTTCTAGAAAGGTTTGATTAGAAATTTTGCGTTATTGATAGCTGACCTGAATTCTTTTTGTAATTCAGGAGTCGGATTGCCATGCAGTTCCGAAATGTTATTTTCGCTAAAAAATCTAAGGTTTTGGAAGTGTATTTAGAACTGTAAGCAATAACTAGAGAGCAACCATTGTCAGCCTTATTTATTAGAGCATCAGCTTCTTTAAGTTTATTATTAAAGGCATTAACCAATTTTCTAACATTATGCATAACATTATGAAGAGAGGCTGCATTTTTGCTAAGAATGTAAACTACATCATAAGCAGTTCTAGTTTGACATGCATTATCTATTTTTTTTTACAATCAAGACCAATTTTTAGATCTACAAACATATTTTTAATCAGTTTTTTGTCAGACAAGTTGGGCATGACATTGTACTTCAGCCCTTTTTCCAGCAGGACAGTTTCATTCTGTGTAAAAGTAATGTTAGTTTTATTTAGAATTCTTTCATAAAATACGATTGATTTTTTAAGAGTGCTTTGCGGAAATATTTCACCAGGAAACAGACAAAAAATCTTACTAAGTTTCTCTTCGTGCTTACGCATTATATCTTGTTTATAAATTTCCAAATGTTCATTAATCTGTATCCAGAAATCGTCAATGTTGAAGTTATAATTAATACGAAAAATATTTGTGAGTTCTAGATATAAATAATATGCCTCTTCATTAACAATGTCTTTTCTAATACATAGCTTTTTAACATTATCAGAAATGAGTTTTGTAATGATAGGTCTGAAGAACTTGGGACCTTTCTTACAAGTAGCAAAATTATCATAGGCTTTCGCGTAAGTAGGGACTAGTCCCTTTTTTCACATGGATTATTGAACTGAGTGGCCATACTTGTACTTAGTAGTTTATTCTTTAGATCTTTGGATTTAGGGGCAGTCTTGGATGCTTGGGCAGCAAAGAATCGCAAAGTTTTGACATGGCTCCTTGGTTCAGTGACCGTTTATAAATTAAAATTGAAACAAATAACCAATCAGTGACAATTTTTAGTCTTATTAACCAGGTTTCAACACTTCTAAGAGTGCCTTCCTCAGAATTTAGACATTTAAAGTGGTCTTTAACATAATTACAAATTTATGGGAAGAAACAAATTTTTTTATAAAAATGTGTAAGTACTGACTAAGAATACAAGACAGAGACAGTACTTACATGTCACGTATAAAATAAATAACTGGCCAGAAGGGCTTTAGTCACAAAATATTTGAAACGAATGTGTGAAGGCGAGCCTCTAAGGCCTGCTCATACCTGTACAGCCACAGGTTGCAGCAGACTCTTTTGTGCAAAGCTTCACCTGATTTTCATAGCTGTTTTAATTTCGTGACAGACTGGATGCTGAAAAAAATTCGATATTGCGGTGACTGTGTTGCTCTGAATTACAATCCGAAGTTCCGTCGGAAATGCTTGTGCTTGCCAACCCCTGCCTTGTCCGGCAGGTTCACCGAATATCATTCCAACAGACATGGATCGGAGCATTATGGCAGAGCCCTTCAATTACCTTGGGATTTTGACGGTCTAACGCACCAATTGGACCGAATTTGGCACGATATTCCCCAGGAAGAAATCCAACAGAGGAGAAAATCATTTTTATTTTATGAATGTATGCCTAAATATTTTCTTGAGTTAGTTTTTCTCTGTTCTCTTTCAGCCGTTTATTTCTGTACTTCTTTAAGCTTTATTACAGGCGATCAGACGAGTATCAGGTGGAAATATGTAAGCATTTATTAGGCCTTTATTTACAATGCTATATCCGTTAATACTTTAGAATTCATGCAAATATGCCGTGAATTTTCTGATTGGTAACATTATAATAGCTTCCCAAACCTCTGAGGCATACATCATAATGCCGTGGTGTATAGAACAATATATTCCTCCGTGAGAAAGGTAATCATTATTTTACAATTATCATTCACAACCCGCCGTTGCATACAGTTCTTATTGCAGTATACCCTAATGCTACTCTGCTTTTCGTACTAAAGTTTCAAGTATTGTGCAAAACGTAGACACTGAAAGTGAGGTATGGATTTTTAACTTATGTCTACGTGCAATTGCATAATAGCTCTTTTAGCACGGCAGCCCTCGTCAAATATATCTGTAAACGAAAGAAATTACAATTTTTTGGATTCTTCGAAAACTAAAACGTTAGATACTGGTTACGGACTTGAAATGTTTAGTAAAGTTCCCTTATTTCGTAGTGATCCAACGCTTACGCCAAGTTATAAGCGAATATTGCCTCCTGATATTTGACTTTATTTATTTATTTTTTTAACGAAGTTCAATGACCTAAACCCGTCTACGGCGTTTACTTTAAAGTGGTCCGACTTGTATGTCGAAGTTCGCTTCAAGCGGTGGTCCCTATTTTTGAGTTATGTAACAACAATGCAGTCGCCTGTAAACTGTTGGCTTCGTTACTGGCAGCGGTGAAAGCAATTTTATGGAAATCCGGTAAGATGGACACATGCGACAGACGCGTGGCACACGGCTGTTCCTCAGTTTTTGTCCGAGACGCCCTCTTTAGGCTAGGCGCAAATTGAGACGCGTATAGCACGTGTGACGTGACACCACACTACAGCGCGACAAGCAAGTGCCGCACGGGTCGCGTGGGTGCAGCGCATAATTGCGACGCGTACACCATACTTCGCACGTGCCGACTGGCGACGTTCTGCGCTGACAGAACCGAAGCGCGCGCAACCTGTTACCTTTCTCAACCGATTTTACAGAAACTATTCACTGAAAATATTTGATTTTTGCCTTACTTGTAGCGTTACATGTCAGCTTCGTGGTCAAGTGCCCATCATCTCGCTAATGACCATGCTTATTGTGATGTACACATTTTAGTAAGACACTACGCCAAACTCAAAAAGTTTGCAACGAAAATTAGGGGTCGCTATGATTTTGCGTTTGGTGCGTATTATACCATATGTTGCTGCGTATGAAATTTAGCTAACATGTTGAATTTTTGTTTAGACTTGGGAGAAGGTCTCTGTCTGCCTCCGATCTCGAGAAAATGGATCCCAGGTCGCGCGCTCACTTCCGATCTCACGCCCGCGTGACTGAAATACTCGCACTATCTCTCATATCTCCTAAACCGCTCGAGACATCGAAAGGAAAGTTTGGCGAGTAATAGCACACAAGGAGGAGAGTGTTTTGCCATTTCTTAAACACCCGGAACTTTCTTATCTATGGCGATATATCAGTATTTATATTTCCCTTTTTATTTATTTTACTCCAGTGACTAATTTTTTAAGAGTTATCGACAGCTACCGAATCAAGAGCTTCCTAGTACGAAAATAAACATGAAATTTCTTCTTTCATGTTACTGCGAACCGACACTATGAGGTTTTTCGTAAGCTATTGAGCTCTGTGATTGCCAATTACTTGTTTAATGAGGCACTCCGTTTCGGAATTCTGTCGCAATAGCTGCTGTGAGATGAGTTTGACAAATTACACTGTGACAAAGCAAGTACAATTAAACCAGTCACCAAGAGAAATGTGGCCCTTACTCACAAACGGTGATGCTTCTTTGAATGAGAAAAGTTACCAACTCACGCAAAAAAAATTGCCAATTCTGTTGGAATTTTGGTGGAATCCCCGTAACCCACCGTATTTTTAACAATGAGCGTCTGGAATGGAAACTTAACAAAGGATTTTATTCCTTCACGCCGGCCGGAGTGGCCGAGCGGTTAAAGGCGCTACAGTCTGGAACCGCACGACCGCTACGGTCGCAGGTTCGAATCCTGACTCGGGCATGGATGTGTGTGATGTCCTTAGGTTAGTTAGGTTTAAGTAGTTCTAAGTTCTAGGGGACTTATGACCACAGCAGTTGAGTCCCATAGTGCTCAGAGCCATTTGAACCATTTGAACCATTCCTTCACGATGGTCAGTGTATTGTCAGCAGCGGAGGATAATGCGCGCGACAGGAATGCACAAGCTAGCCATGTGTGCCTTGTGAGTTGGAGTTCGAAAAACATTGTCATCAAAGTAGATCTGCCTTTGTCAGCAGTATATTTCAACAAATTAAATGTATCTAATCATAACACTCTTTTAGGGTATTCCTAGTTTCGTAATAATACCGAACATTTTCTTCATTTGTGTAGCCTGTTGTATAATTAGTTTATTAATGCTGATAATATGCATGCAACAATTGAATTGCTTTTTCTCATCATGGCGAACCAATCAAAACATGGTTATTTGTGACTGATTTTCGACTGTTTATAGCTTGCAGTGGAAATGTGATGTTCACATGCATGTAGTACAGTGTGTCGTATTACATTATTACATCCATATTAGAGTAATCACAGTGAGACTTCTATACTTCAGATCTGGGACGCTTTTTACCAGATGCACAAATGGATCACACCTGTGGAGATTATCGCTTTCTAAATTTTTGTAACAGATCGTGCAGATACGCCAGCATACTAGGCAGCGAGAAGATAACTTTGTTTTACTTCCCTACCTTGATTATATTCACATGATTTTATAATATTCCTTAGTTCCTTATTCACTACCCTCTGTCCCTTCTTGCGATCTGAAAACATCGCGGAGGCATATGATACAATTCCAGCGGCCAATAGCTCATCAATTACTGAAGTATGCATTTTTTTTGGCAGAAGAAAAACAAAACCAAACTATACAGATATAAATAACAGAAAAGTATAATGTACTAACGAAGAATGCTGGAGCGCTTAAATGGCGGAAAACGAAACACTACCCAAAGGCAATAAAATTTAGTATACAGTAAGGCAAAATTTATCGTATGGGCAATGATACCACTGCTCATATGCGCCGTTCCGAAGTGAGCATATGGCCGGGCTACTTATCCGCTCCCCGCCTCAAATTTCCATCGGTGCTGGCGAGGCACGGGCGACGCACGGCACGAGAAACTGCCTCAATCACAACGCCGCGCGACCTGGCGCAGGCTCATGTCGCGTCCCAGTCGCGTCGCGTCGCAATTTGCGCGGTCCCATTTGAATCAGTGATGTTACAAAAACTCGCGCTGCGCTGCGTCGCGCCACACGCGCTATACGCGTCTCAATTTGCGCCTAGCCTTACTGTCTGCAAGAAGGACAGCGCGACGCTGGTACAGCTCTTTTACATGAATGGTGACCGTGCTCCAGTAATCCTACAGAAGTTCCGGAAACTCATGGGTGTAAAAAAAAAAGCCATAGTCCAACAGATGATGAGGGCCTGGAGAAAATGATTATAAAATTCGAAAAGATAAGCCGTTTTGAAGGGCAGTGTGGCAAATAGAGGAAACAGTTGATCCGACGCCTGTCAAAGATGTGGTCACAGCATTACAGTATGGGATGCCAAATTAAACATCTTACAGCCGTCAAATTTCCAACCTTATTTTATTTGGCAACCAGTTTCAGCGTTTTACTACGCCATCTTCAGGTCCCTGACTAACGTGTCGGAAGAATGTACCTGGGTTGTGATCGAAACAAGGGCCAGCAATACTGGTATTAGTAGATATTTGTTACAGACATCACTTCAACCAGGTGATGGTTCACGTGATCACTGCAGCAAATATCTACAAATACCACAAATTCTGGCCACTGTTTTCATCACAACCGAGGTAGATTCTTCCTATACGTTAGTCAGGAACCTGAAGATGGCGTAGTAAAACGCTGAAACTAGTTGCCAAATAAAGTAAGGTTGGAAATTTGGCGGCTGAATGATGTTTAATTTGGCATCCCCTACTGTAATGCTGTAGCCACATCTTTGACAGGTGTCGGATCAACTGCATCCTCCATCTGCCACACTGCCCTTCAAAACGGCTTATCTTTTCGAAATTTATAATCATTTTCTCCAGGCCCTCATCATATGTTGGACTATGGCTTATTTTTCACACCCTTGAGTTTCCGGAACTTCTTCTAAGCAAAGAAGTGAAAGCAGAAAGGTGGAAGGAGTATCTAGAGGGTCTATACAAGGGCGATGTTCTTAAGGACAATATTATAGAAATGGAAGAGAATGTAGAGGAAGATGAAATAGGAGATACTATACTGCTGAAGAGTCCGACAGAGCACAGAAAGACCTAAATCGAAACAAGGCCCCGGGAGTAGAGAACATCCCATTAGAACTAATGACAGCCTTGGGAGAGCCAAGCCTAACAAAACTCTGCCATCTAGTGAGAAGATGTATGAGACAGGTGAAATACCCTCAGACTTCAAGAAGAATATAATAATTCCAATCCTAAAGAAAGCATGTGTTGACAGATGTGAAAATTACCGAACGATCAGTTTAATAAGTCACAGCTGCAAAATACTAACGCGAATTCTTTACAGACGAATGGAACAACTGGTAGAAGCCGACCTCGGGGAAGATCAGTTTGGATTCCGTAGAAATGTTGGATCACGTGAGGCAATACGAGTACTGACCTTATGAATTATCTTAGAAGAAAGATTAAGGAATGGCAAACCTATGTTTCTAGCTTTTGTAGACTTGGAGCAAGCTTTTGACAATTTTGAATGGAATACTCTTTTTCAAATTCTGAAGGTGGCGGGGGTAAAATACAGGGAGCGAAAGGCTATTTACAATTGTACAGAAACCAGATGGCAGTTATAAGAGTTGAGGAGCATGAAAGGGAAGCAGTGGTTGGGAAGGGAGTGAGACAGGGTTGTAGCCTGTCCCCGATGTTATTCAATCTGAATATTGAGCAAGAAGTAACGGAAACAAAAGAAAAATTCGGATTTGGAATTAAAATCCATGGAGAAGAAATAAAAACTTTGAGGTTCGCCGATGACATTGTAATTCTGTCAGAGACAGCAAAGGACCTGGAAGAGCAGCTGAACGGAATGGACAGTGTCTTGAAAGGTGGATATAAGATGAACATCAAAAGAAGCAAAACGAGGATAATGGAATGTAGTCGAATTAAATCGGGTGATGCTGCGGGAATTAGGTTAGGAAATGAGACGCTTAAAGTAGTAAATGAGTTTTGCTATTTGGGGAGCAAAATAACTGATGATGGTAGAAGTACAGAGGATGTAAAATGTAGACTGGCAATGTCAAGGAAAGAGTTTCTGAAGAATAGAAATTTGTTAACATCGAGTATAGATTGAAGTGTCAGGAAGTCGTTTCTGAAAGTATTTGTATGGATTGTAGCCATGTATGGAAGTGGAACGTGGACGATAAATAGTTTGGACAGGAGGAGAGTAGAAGCTTTCGAAATATGGTGCTACAGAAGAATGCTAAAGGTTAGATGGGTCAGTCACATGACTAATGAGGAGGTATCGAATAGAATTGCGAAGAAGAGAAGTTTGTGGCACAACTTGACTGGAAGAAGGGATCGGTTGGTAGGGCATATTCTGAGGCGTCAAGGAATCGCCAGTTTAGTATTGGAGGGCAGCGTGGAGGGTAAAAATCGTAGAGGGAGACCAAGAGACGAATACACTAAACAGATTCAGAAGGATGTAGGTTGCGGTAGGTACTGGGAGATGAAGACGATTGCACAGGATAGAGTAGCATGGAGAGCTGCATCAAACCAGTCTCAGGACTGAAGACCACAACAATATCAACTGGAGCACGGTCACCATTCGTGTAAAAGAGCTATCAGCATCACGCCGTCCGTCATGCGGGCGTCTCGGACACAAACTGAGGAACAACCGTGTGCCGAGCGTCTGTTGGTGTGCGTAAGCTGACGATAACGGAACCATCTAGTGATCAAGTTTTCATAATTTTTTTTTGTTGCATGTTGTTTTCCCCTGCGTCAATAAGAAACTGTTCAAATTTGACGTCATTCTCGTAAGTGGATCTATTTCTGCAGCGTTTTGAAACTGCAGCATTAATTATGGGTATCCTATATATAATCAACGGCTTACCAGCAGTGTGTACTGCGAATTGCTCCAATAAGAATTGACCTTCTGTAAATTACTATCTACTAGTAATCATGTACGATTAAAGCAAACACAACCGAGGTGGGATGTGTACGCTAACTGCTGCAGTTGAGGACGGGCCCGATGTGCGCGCGCCTATCACACGTGTGGGACGTGGCGCTGTAGGCCCGGGTCGCGGCGCCTTAAGCTGATGACGCGTCGCCGGTTAGCTCGCGCAATGGCGCAGATTAGCCCAGTCATGTATCCCCGCACAGCCCATTAGCACAGCCGTACGGCCAATACACGTGATGTGGAATGGTAATAGCGGTATCACTGGCAGCCGCGAGCAGGAAGGAGGGGCCTCAGCCCAAGGAGGAAACTCCAATCACCAAAGTCGCCTGTCATATCATTTCAGCAGTAACTCATTATATTAAGAGAAGAAAGGGAAAAAACAGCTTTTAAGTTTCTCATTTCGAATATAATGAATTTCCTTGAGACAGAGAAGTTGCTGTTCATGCATCAGCACGGCTTTAGAAAGCATCGCTCCTGCGAAACGCAACTCGCCCTTTTTTCACATGATATCTTGCGAACCTTGACTTCCGGAAAGCGTTTTACTCGGTGCCCCACTGCAGACTCCTAACTAAGGTACGAGCATATGGGATTGGTTCCCAAGTATGTGAGTGGCTCGAAGACTTCTTAAATAATAGAACCCAGTACGTTGTCCGCGATGGTGAGTGTTCATCGGAGATGAGGGTATCATCTGGAGTGCCCCAGGGAAGTGTGGTAGGTCCACTGTTGTTTTCCATCTACATAAATGATCTTTTGGATAGGGTGGATAGCAATGTGCGGCTGTTTGCTGATGATGCTGTGGTGTACGGGGAGGTGTCGTCGTTGAGTGACTGTAGGAGGATACAAGATGACTTGGACAGGATTTGTGATTGGTCTAAAGAATGGCAGCTATCTCTAAATATAGATAAATGTAAATTAATGCAGAGGAATAGAAAAAAGAATCCTGTAATGTTTGAGTACTCCATTAGTATTGTAGCGCTTGACACAGTCACGTCGATTAAATATTTGGGCGTAACATTGCAGAGCGATATGAAGTGGGACAAGCATGTAATTGCAGTTGTGGGGAAGGTGGATAGTCGTCTTCGGTTCATTGGTAGAATTTTGGGAAGATGTAGTTCATCTGTAAAGGAGACCGCTTATAAAACACTAATACGACCTATTCTTGAGTATTGCTCGAGCGTTTGGGATCCCTATCAGGTTGGATTGAGGGAGGACATAGAAGCAATTCAGAGGCGGGCTGCTAGATTTGTTACTGGTAGGTTTGATCATCACTCGAGTGTTATGGAAATGCTTCAGGAACTCGGGTGGAAGTCTCTAGAGGAAAGGAGGCGTTCTTTTCGTGAATCGCTACTGAGGAAATTTAGAGAACCAACTTTTGAGGCTGACTGCAGTACAATTTTACTGCCGCCAACTTACATTTCGCGTAAAGACCACAAACATAAGAGAGATTAGGGCTTGTACAGAGGCTTATAGGCAGTCATTTTTCCCTCGCTCTGTTTGGGAGTGGATCAGGGAGAGAAGATGCCAGTTGCGGTACGATGTACCCTCCGCCACGCATCGTATGGTGGATTACGGAGTATTTATGTAGATGTAAATGTGGTTTTCAGCAATCATGTTTTCATTATGACCACTAACCTCCGCGAGAATGGAAGCCGCATGGTTGCGTTATGGACGCTTGACATCGTAAAAAAAAAAAAAAAAAAAAAAAAAAGTGTACTAACGGAGCAGAGACGAACTGAGAATCGTTATACAGGGTGTTTCTAAAATGAATGTGAAAACGAGAGGGATGGTAGAGTGGGTCATTACAAGCAACTTTCACTTAGCATTCCCTGTCCTAATTCCTTAGAGTTCTGTGCTAAGCATTCAACAGCGTCGCACGCCGCCGGGAAATTAGGCATACAGTCTATCATCCGAGTCGAAATGGTAGGAGCTATTCCGGGCGGGACAATACCACGGGTTTTTTTTCCGGCGTATGCTGGGACGCGAACGCGTTACGTTTGGCAGCGCAAATGCCTGTTTATTAAGACGTCGCACCCGTGCACACTGCAGACTCTGCCTCATACTGCGTCAGTGTTTGTTACTGTGCAAAGTGCACGGTAAATCGACCGCTCTTCTTGGGAGGAAAGCGCAGATAGCACTGCGCTCCCAGGCTTGCGGACGCATATATTCTTGCTGCTCCTCGCTTATACTTCCACCGGTTTCCGAATCATCGAGTGGCAGATCGGCGCAAGTTCACCGTCGTCTACACGTCCCTAAGAGGGACAAGCGCAGTTGAGGTGAGTTATCCTCTGAGAAGGTACTGTAGTGAGTTACGCGCATTTAAGACCTACATCGAAACCGGGTGCCGTCTTTTTGTGTTACACGCGCTAAGGCCGGCCGGACGTGGTTGTCAATGTGAAGTGCGTACATCAGAAATGGATGTAGAGGCGTTAAAACGGCTGCAGAACTAGCACTCGACAATCTAGCGGAGTGTTGCTCGACAAATGGGTGTAAGCCATTCCGTAGTGTGGCGTGTGGGGATGAAGATAATTCCCATCCTTACCATCTTCAGTTAGTTCAAGCCCTTAAACCAGAAGATTTTCAACGTCACATTGACTTCTGCCAAAGATTTTACAGAAGTGTGCCATTCAACCTTAATTCCCACACTTTAAACTTTTTACAGATGAGGCATCCTTTACAAGGAAACGATAAGAGTCAAGACGTGTGGGCATGGGAAAATTCGCACGCCGTCTTTGTTCGTAGTCGCCAAGAGCGCTTCGCCATCAGCGTTGGGCTGCTTTGATAGACGATAATCTGATTGGTCCATACATGTTCCCCGACGACTGAACGTTAACAGATACTCTGTTACTGGAAACACTGCCAGAGTTATTGGAACACGCCCACTCCTCTTGTGACAGTATATGGGGTACTAACACTGTAGTAACCAAAACCAACTGCGGGAACGCCTTGTGCTGCGGATCGGAGCCGCCAGGTGGGGAAACCGCCGGCGGCGGAGCACGCACCACCGGGTAAACACAAGGACGAGTCGGACGACAGACCAACGACAACTGACAACAACCGACCACGACCGACTATGACCGACACTACAAGGAAGAGATAAACAACGGAGGCTTGTGGAAACCACAACACCAAACACCAACAGTAAATCCACTCGGAACCAGAGCCAGGCAAATGTCAACAACGAGCAACGACCAGAACGCAGTACCGCCGAAATAGAAACGAAATCCAGAGCGAGTACCAGACTGACTGGATTAGGTTTTTTTTTTTCTTTATTGTATTTCAATTCCCCATCGGGGCGGGCTGGCAGCAGCATATGCGCTGCTCTTCAGCCGAAACACATAGAACAAACAGTAGAAGACATTTAAAAATAACAAAGGAGAGAATATGCTGAACATAGATATAAAAACTTCAGGGACTCACACCTAGTGAGTACGTGGCTGGCGACCACGGGGTCCCGAGCTGAGTCCTGGCATTGCTTCCACTTACTTATGCCAGGCTCCTCACTTTTATCTTTCCTATTTGGCCACCCTCGGCCAACTCTTGTTGTTTTCCGACCCTGACACTATTAGGTTTCGAGGGCTAGGGGTCTTCCATTGCCGACCTATACTTCTACTGAGCCGAATATCTCCCGGGATAAGGAGATTACCTTCTATCAATTGCCAACGGCCTTCTAGGAGGGCGGATGAGCGGCTAGAAGGAAGGGCACTCTCTTGCCCTTGGGGTGGGAAACTGCTCCTAAAGGCGGAGAAGCCACAAGGTGGCCAACGGCATAGAATGGAGAAGGCAACGGGAAACCACTCCATTAAAGAGCCGGACGGGTATCCCAAGTTTCAACAGCTTATGATGGAAAGCTCTTTGGTTAAATTCTCCGGAGGTAAAATAGTCCCCCATTCGGATCTCCGGGCGGGGACAACTAAAGAGATACCAAAATCCAAAAGCATTAATGTAAGAAGGATAGCAGCATGGAATGTCAACTCACTTCTTAAATGTGGTAAACTGGAAAACTTGAAAATGGAAATGAAACGAATGGATATTGATGTACGGGGAGTCTCAGGAATGAGATGGCCAAACGCTGGCGACTTTTGGTCAGGGGATTACAGAATCATACACACTGGAACAGCACAAGACAATCCCGGGATTGCAGGAGTGGGAATTATCCTCAATAAAGAGATGGGGTTAAGAGTAAAAGGATTTGTTCAACATAGTGGGAGGATAATTTATGTCCGATTGGAAACTAAACCAAGAGACACAATCATAATCCAAGTATATATGCCAACTACGAGGCACGAGGATGATGAAATCGACATGATGTATGACCACCTTGAAGAAGTAATTGGCAGAATTAAAGGAGCTGAAAACCTTGGCATCATGGGAGATATGAATTCCGTTGTTGGGGAAGGTAAAGAAGAGGATGTGGCAGGGAATTTTGGATTAGGATTAAGAAATGAAAGAGGGGATGAACTTGTAGAATTCTGCCAAAGAAATAAACTTTGCATTACAAATACCTTCATTAATCATCATCCAAGAAGAAGATATACTTGGAAAATGCCTGGTGACATTAACAGATATCAAATTGACTTCATATTAGTGAAGCAAAGATTTAAAAAACAAGTTAAGGACAGCAGATCATATCCAGGCTGTGATGTGGAAAGTGACCACATACTCGTTATGATGACGACTGAACTAAAATTCAAGAACATTAAAAAAAGAAGTACATGTAAATGGGATTTGACAAACCTGAAAAACGAAAATACACTGAAGCACTATCAACTAGAAACAGACAAGAAAACAAATACACAGGGCTGCAATGACATCCAAAGCAGCTGGGAAAAAATAAAAACTGTTATTTTAGAAGCAGCAGAAAAAGTAATAGGAAAAGAAAGACAGAGAAAAGGAAGGAATGGATCACTAATGACCTACTAAATATGATGGAAGAAAGAAGGAAATTAAAAAATTCTGTGAAGAAGGAAGACCAAGTGAAATACAAGAGTCTGAAAAACAGATTGAACAGAGAGGCAAAACAAGCAAGAGAAAAATACCTTGATGATCTCTGTATTTCAGTTGAGGACAACATGAGCATGGGAAATATCGACAAGGCCTATAAATGTGTGCGACATTGCTTTGGAGACAGAAGAAACAAGTGTAGGGCTGTGATGGATGAAAATGGCAATATGTTGGATGACGATGATGAAGTTGCAAGAAGATGGAAACAATATATAGGAAAACTGTACAGCGGGCCAGACCTGTCTGAAAACATCATGGAAGAAGAAGCAGAAGTAGATGCACACAACATAGGTGAACCTGTATTAAAGGAAGAGTTTGAACTAGCTCTGAAAAAATTGAAAAACAACAAATCGCCTGGTATAGACAATATCCCAGCCGAACGTCTGTAATCTGGAGGAGCAAAACTGAATCAGGAGTTGTATAATCTTGTTTTCAACATGTACGAGCAGGGTAAAATTCCTACAGACTTTGAGAAAAACATTATGATCCCCATTCCAAAGAAGGCAAATGCTACAAGATGTGAAAATTATAGGACGCTCAGCCTAGTTACTCACGCCTCTAAAATATTAACCTCAATTATCCTAAAAGGCATAGAACAAAAAGTCGAAGCTACACTCTCCGAGGACCAGTTTGGATTCCGGAAAGATGGAGGAACCAGAGAAGCAATATTTTCTCTAAAACTAATGATAGAGAAACGACTAGATAAGAACCTGAAAACATACATAGCTTTCGTAGATGTAGAGAAAGCCTTTGATAATGTTAAATGGGATAAGATGTTTGAGGTACTAAAAAAAGTAGGAATAGACCATAAAGATAGAAAAATGATATGGAACCTGTACAAAAACGAGACAGCAGTTATCCGTGGACGGACAAAACAAGAAGAGGTGCAGATACGGAAAGGTGTCCGACAAGGTTGCGCACTATCCCCTGTTATCTTTAACGTATGCATTGAAGAGGCGCTGAAAAAAGTAAGGTAAAATTCACAGACAGATGTAGTAATTCATGGCCAACGAATAGATATGATAAGATATGCCGATGATATAGCTGTCCTGGCTGAAAGTGAAGAAGATCTTTTAGTCCTACTGAATAGAATGCATAAAGTTACGGGTGAAGAATATAATATGAGAATTAATAAAGCAAAAACAAAGGTAATGGCATCCGACAAAGAAGATCAAGTGAAAATCCAAGTTCATGTAGGCAATGAACTGCTTGAACAAGTTGATAAATTTACTTATCTGGGCAGTAATATTACCAGGGATGGAAGGAGCAAGGCAGAAGTGAGAAGTAGAATAGCTCAAGCAAAGGCTGCTTTTACAAGAAGAAAAACATGTTAACATCTAAGAGCATCAGCCTTGAAATCAGGAAAAGATTTTTGAAATCATATGTGTGGAGTGTGGCATGCTATGGGTGTGAAACATGGACTCTCGGGACAGAGGAAGACCAGAAGCTAAATTCTTTTGAAATGTGGTGCTATAGACGCATGCTCAAAATAAAATGGATCGACAAGGTCACAAACGAAGTGGTTCTGGAAAGAGCAGGTGAGAAGAGAAGCTTCTGGAGTTTCATTGTTAAAAGAAGAGTGCAATTTACAGGCCATCTATTAAGACATAAAGGACTCCTGAACACAATCATAGAGGGATATGTCGAGGCAAAAAGACCAAGAGGAAGACCACGACTGAGGTACATGGATCAAATCGTGAAAGATGTGGGATGTAACACCTATAAAGAAATGAAGAGAAAAGCTGAAAGACACACAGAATGGAGACAAGCTGCCATTGTAGCTGTTGCAAACCAATCCTTGGATTGACCACTACAGAAGAAGAAAGATATAAAAAAGGGGGAACATCATGGAAGGCAATAGACAAAAAACGGGGTGACTGTAAAATGGAGATAAAAAACTGTTTAAAAGTAGCACACACAAAAAGCCACACACTGCGACAATTAAAAGAACACAAGGCACAGTATGACTGGAGCATAAAAGGTATCGACGGATGGCGTTGCACATAACAAACACTGACGGCGAACCTCAAGGCAGTACACAATTAAAATCATACCTCTTGAGAGAAACAGCACTAAACACAACACTGATGTGGCACACTGACGAAGATCAAAACTGAGGATCTGCCAGGCGCAAGGAGATGAGGGAGACCGGAAGAAGGGAGGGAGGGGAAGAAAGGGGGAATATGAGCGGGTGCCGCGCTGAAGAAGGCCAGGTAGGGAGGAATGTGGGAAGGAAAGAGGCAAGTATGGGGTGCAGGGTCTCTCAGGGATGGGGGGGAGGAGGAAAATCCGCTCTGGGAGAAGGAGGGGATGGACTAGGGCAGAGCGGGTCCCTATATACGAAACCGGAGGGAGCGGCTATTGGCCGCTGTCTGCACGAGGCGGCTGCGCGAGAGCCGATGCGCGGAATAGCCGCTGCGGAGGCGGAGGCCTCTGTGGGCTGAACACGTCCATTTGTTCTGGCGCGTGTTCGACTTCCGCGGCGGAATGTACTAGAAACACCACGTTTCATCATGATGCATCTGCGGAGTCCACTCAAGCGGTGCGTAGTCGTTTCGATGAGACCTTGGGTGAGAACGGCTTAGGACGCGGTTGGCGCTGGTGTGGCCTGCACGTTTCCACAACTTGACACCCCTTGGATTTTTCATCTGGGGAAACCTTAAATGCATTGTTTACGAAACACCTGTGGATATGGTTGAAGAGCCGACAGTGTGACTTACGGCAGCCTCTAATGCATTGTCAAAAATGTTTCAAATGGCTCTGAGCACTATGGGATTCAACATCTTAGGTCATAAGTCCCCTAGAACTTAGAACTACTTAAACCTAACTAACCTAAGGACATCACACACACCCATGCCCGAGGCAGGATACGAACCTGCGACTGTTTTTCAAAAAGAGCTAACTCATGAATGAAATTATCACTCTATAGCGGAGCGTGCGCTAATGTGAAACTTCCTGGCAGATTAAAACTGTATGCCGGACCGAGACTCGAACTTGGGATCTTTGCCTTTCGCGGGTTAGTACTCTACCAACTGAGCTACCCAAGTACTGATGTACCCACAGATGTCTGCGTATTACCGCATTTCAGCGCTCACAAGTGATTGACTTGAGCCGCCCTGTGTGGCCGTGCGGTTCTGGGCGCCTCAGTCTGGAACCGCGTGACCGCTACGGTCGCAGGTTCAAATCCTGCCTGGGGCATGGATGTTTGTGATGTCCTTAGGTTAGTTAGGTTTAAGTAGTTCTAAGTTCAGTCCCCTAGGACTGATGACCACAGATGTTAAGTACCATAGTGCTCAGAGCCATTTGAACCATTTTTTTTATTGAATTAGAGGTCACAACGACCTGATTGGTTAAATTGGTTAACTTAAATGCTAAATAGCTCTATGTCGACGCGGGTTCTACGCTTCCTTCCCGGTGGGACAAGATGCTGGTACATGACGCCTAGTGCCGAACGCTAAGGGTTGCGCAAGCCATTGCTATGTGAAAGTTTCTTGTTACGGGCTAGTCTACCAGTTGTTTAATTTTTTACATTCATTTTAGAACAGCTCTGTAGCGACGATTTGGGCCGCAAGTGGGGATACCCTTTGACATAAGCGACTTTTTCAAATTGATGATTGCTATTACATGTCACCTGAGAAAAAGCAGTCCGGTGAAGCTGGCTGGCCGTTCACGTCCTACTCTCTTGGGCATCCATCGATGGTAAAACCTAGAGTGGGCAATAAGCTCCCGAGGAAGTCTATTAAGAAATATGCAAATCAAAAGTGGAAAACGGAAGAAAGGAAAGGAAAGATAGGGGATCACTGCTGTCAACTGCACTGGGACATTACGCGGAAACAGCGGCGACGAGCGAAAACGTGTCCAGGGCCGGGATTCGAACCTGGGATCTGCTGCTGACTAGGCATGTGCGGTAACCACTGCGCCATCTGGGACACAGCGTTATCGCAACTGCACGGACTATCTGTACACGCCTCATGTTCGACCCACACTCCCATCAAGCGCCACCTATCCACAACCCCTGTCCATTTCCTCCATTTTTGCTATGTGACACGTCCTGAAGAATAGACACCACGCATTCACATAATCGATTAACAAAGTTTCAAGAACCGGCCTTAAACGATGGCTCTAGGAATTTGCTACTGTCCCACACGTATCGATCACATAGGGATCGTGAGGATAAGATTAGAATAATTACTGCATGCAAAGGGGAATTCAAGCAATCACTGTACCCGCGCTGCATGCGTGAGTGGAACAGGAATAAACCTTAAAATCTCGTATAGTGCGACGTACGTGGTTTGCAGAGTGTGGATGTAGATGTAGATGTAAGGTGTTTCACGTCCAGGCCTCATCACAGAGCGTCGAGGTCGAAAACTTTGTCGCACTTAAAGCTGGATAGGCGGTGATCTGTGGCAAATTTGACGACGGAGAATAATGCTGCTACAACGGAAAATGTTTCAGAAGACATCGCTGAACTAACACGGTCAAACGTGGGACTTGGGGGACTTGGACGCAGACAATTCCTACATGTTACGATCTTGACCCGACGACGTTGTCAGTTACTATTACACTGTGCACTAGATCACCCAGATTGCATTATGAATCAATAAGAACGTGCCGCCTGGTGTGATGTAGTACTTTATGTACTAAGAAGGAAGTGTGTCATCTGTGAAACGGCTGACGCAAACATTCACTAAGCCATCGACAGAGGAGTTTAGGGCCAGCACAATGCTGAAGGTGTTATGTAATTGAAGGTACGGTGACACCTACGGACTACATGTACATTGAAAATCTCCATGGCCTCGATGTATATCATCCATAAGTTATAGCAATTCAGCCATTACCATAATTTACCGTAGCTAATACTTCAGCTGTACAACCTCCTGCCATCTCCGAAGCTAGACAGACGAATGGATCAACGTGAATATTATCGGGAACAACCCACATCCCTCCATTCTTGACGTCTTCCGTTATAATGATGGTATCTTTGAGGAGGATAACTCTCGAAGTCACAAGACCATAATTGCGTAATAGTAGTATCGGGAATGTGATAGTAAAATCCTGTAGATGTCCAAGAAATTCACCTGATCTGAAACCCTTGGGATGCTACAGAGTGACATCTCCATGGCTGCAAACAAATGGCCCGTACGGCAATTTCGAGATCTGTTCGTAGATGTCTGTTGCTACTTACCTCTGGAAATCTACCAACAGCATTCCAAATCACCCCACGAGCATCGCTGTAGCATTGATTATCAGAGGTGGAACAACACAGTTTTAGGAAAGTGGTGATACCGTACACCCAATCACTGTAGTTATTTATATCAAATTTCTCTGCAGTTCTGACACTGGAGATCATTCATCATGTGCCTTTCTCGATGTTTATACTGAGTAACCAGTTATTACCAATGAAAATGAAACAATGGATATTGTCTTGCGATGTAACTATAATTACCTAGCTATGATTAACCCATAGCGACTGGTAATGGTAGCCCAGTATTATGTCTGACGTACTCCTGTCTGAATGACACTTCACCCTGGTACAATACATCCAAAAAAATATCGACAGTACTTGGGTGTCGAGCTCCTCATTACTATAAACAATTGGCGATACGGCCTGAGGCGTTGCTTTCCGTATTTTATTTATTTTCCGTGTCCAGAACACCATAAACTAGAATCTAGCGTAAGTCAACTATAATAAAATTTAAGGTTTCAGTATGTTCACCCAGTAATCAATCACACAGATGACAGTATCGTTAGCTGGCTGTAAATCTAACGGGGTACCGCTTGTGCTGAGGCCAGTTTAGATATTCGCACAGTCCCATAGTCGCTGCCCATTGAAGTAGCTCCAACGGATCGGGCTGTATTTATCATTTCAGACCCTAGTCCTCAGCCTGTTGAGAGCCTTCCAAATTGTCAATAATTTGTTACTTCGAACCGCAAGTTCTTCCTTCAGCTCAAGGACAGTATTTGGTGTTACTTCCTCCCATAACTGAAGACTCATCTCTTCGACGACGACGTTGATTGGCTCTGTCATCAAAGGAAGCTCTTTCTTGAGCTAAGACTCATGGGCTATTGTTGGTGCCCGTTTATAGGGTAACGATTATCTGTCGTTTGCTTCTTCCTCTCCACCTCGGCAGGCACTTGCCACCGTATACTGGGGCGAGCTATCCACATAGGGTACATCTTCTCCGTAGGCGTAGGCCTGAAACATACTGATATGATGAGGAATGACTCATTAATGGCCACATCAATGTGTTTAACATGGGTCGACGTCTACTACATAGGCGCGGCGCTTTCAGCTGCCGACAAACTGAGTGCAATAGCTGTTGTTCGAAAAACTTCCTGGTTATCAGATGTTCAGATGTGTGTGAAATCTTATGGGACTTAACTGCTAAGGTCATCAGTCCCTAAGCTTACACACTACTTTACTTAAATTATTCTAAGGACAAACACACACACTCATGCCCGAGGGAGGACTCGAACCTCCGCTGGGACCAGCCGCACAGTCCGTGACTGCAGCGGCTTAGACCGCTCGGCTAATCCCTCGCGGCCCTGGTTATCACTTCAGTTTGTGTTGGCCAGTTTATCAATGATAGTATTCCTAGCACTGACTGTTTGCTTAGTGTCACAAACAGTGCTGTTTAAATGACAGATTTCTGTCCAACTTTGCGCTTAAGTATTTGAGAGTGTGGCAGTGGCCTAGCTCTGTCGGTTTCCAAATCACATGGAGTTTTCTTTTGCTTCCTTATTTCACTGGTGGAAATTGCATACTGAGGTCTCTCCGTCTTCTCCGTCACAGTAGGACTCAGGTTCAAATTAACATCCAAGTTCAGAGTAAGCATCTCTGATCCCCAGTAAAATGTATTTTCTCATACAATAAGCAGCCCTTATTGTCTTGATTAATTTTATGCGTTTAACTTCTGAGAAATAGTGGATACTAAAATAATGCTTATTCATTAGCAGTAAATATTTATTTCAAAAACATTCTCTGTTACTGAAAAGTTCCTTGTATGTACGAGTATGCTAATATATTATAGGTGAAGCATTTTTAATACTGGAAGGCAGATGCATACGTAATAATAACATAATGCTGTATATACATACATCGGCCCTGCCACTGCTCTAGCAGACTTTTTGTGCACTTACACAGGACGCACTTCCGCTTTCGGTAGGCTAGAAACAGCAAATTAATTTGGTCTCGACCATGCATGCGTTTGACTTCCTGTGTACTACTGTTTGGTCAGGGAGGTGATATCAGTTTCCGCCGACCGTTTCACGAGGAAATTCTTTGTGAATAAATCAGAGCCGGGCGGTGTGGCCGAGCGGTTCTAGGCGCTACAGTCTGGAACCGCGCGACTCCTACGGTCACAGGTTCGAATCCTGCCTCGGGCATGGATGTGTGTGATGTACTTAGGTTAATTAGGTTTAAGTAGTTCTAAGTTCTAGGGGACTGATGACCTCAGAAGCTGAGTCCCATAGTGCTCAGAGCCATTTGAACCATTTTTGAATAAATCAGATTTCCTCCTCATCATTCAGGTACCATCGACTGCGCCGGTAACCAAATTTTCAGTTGTATTATGTCTATCGCGAGACAGCCTGAGCATAGGGTCGCGCAGGGAGACGGAAATTTTAATTGCCACTGTTCTTTCTGCGTTGCCTCGTAATGATTGAATCCTTGTCCACGTAATTTTTCGGTGAAAACATGAATCGTGTTTGAATTATATTCCGTGTCCGACGGCTACATTATCTTTATACGTATAAAATTTTTCCCTGTTAACAGTCGTGAGAAAGTAGGCTGGTAATCTGATCAAATTGCCGCTGTGGATTTGTGGTTATTGCGGGTATTTGTGGCTATTATTGATGACACACAGTGTACTTTCAGTGAAATTTACGGAATAGATGATCAATAATTCAATTTCACTGCAGGAGCTCGCATGCGTTCTGCTTCACGTTCCTCTTGCCGTAATAATTAGAAACTGACTTCATCTCAGGTTTTCACTGGTACCTGTAGCAACTAAAATTATTTTGAACATACTGTGCTCACTTAACATGTGGTTGTGCTTTAGTAATCCTTAAGCTGTTTGTCATGTATGGAAAAAGCTTACGTGTGAGCTACACACCTATATTGCTTGTTATTTCTTCTATTAGTTTCTGTTAATTTAAACAATGTTTAACAATTTACTGAGCCCGAGTGCTGGCTTTCGCATTTTCCTCCTTAGTCCTCAGGGCCACTATCACACCGGTGTGGGACATCTTATGCTGTACATCTCTTAAAAGAATATAGGAATACTTTTCCTTTCAGCTTACAAGATAAGTTCGACGCATAATAAGACAACGAGCAGCACGGATGATCGATTAGCGGGAGCAGAGTTTCCGTTATGCAAAACGTTTATTGCGGTTGAAGTGCCTTTTATCAGCCATGGCCAAGCGCGTAACGTACGGTCCTTAAGTAGTTTAATCCAATTCACATCACGTGTAAGTTACAGATTACGTTCTTATTACAGTCTAGTGTTTGAAGAAAATAATCATTGCATTTGATAACTGTTATTACAGTTTAGAGCAGAATGTAACTTTCACGCATTTGATAAATTTCATGGTACAATTCATGGATTAACGGGACTTACATCCAAAACTGCTGACTATTTTGTAAGGAAATACATTTTATATTGGTCTAGGCCCGAGATGGTGAAAATTACCTACATCTGCTCTGCGTGATCACTTTGCAGTTCAAAAATTAACACCTAAATAATTACATGCGTGCTTTGTCTTGTCTTATTTTATAACTACCTTCGTTTCACCCCACCTACGTATGATTCAACAAAATTATATTTTGGCATTTGATGGAGAAATTTGAGATAAAATTTCGTGAAAAGCCTTCGACGCAAGGAAAAATGTATTTGTTTTAACGATTGACACCCTAACTTGCTTATCAGATCCGTGATATTATCTCCACTATTTCGGGATAATACGAGCTGCCCTTCTTCGAACTATCTCGATGACCTCCGCGAATCTCATCTGGTAAGGGCAGCAGGGCTCTAGAAGAGGAAGGACTGCTGTAGTGAAGGCAGTGTCTTTACTAGATTTTTCCAAGTGTTCGCAAATAAAAAGCAGTTTTTGTTACGCCTCTCCCACAATAAAAGTTAGTCACTTGCTCGTCAAATGTCAAGTGTCATATATTCATCGAATAATGGAAATTTCACAAGTCCTTCTGATCTGTGCTGATCACTTGACTAGATGATAAACGACAGTAGACAGTCTAAGAACACGCCTCAGATTTATATAGATGAATAACACTTCCTTGAGAAACCCCACATAACACTTAAGTTTCGGTGCATGATTTCCAGTTAATTTCTGTGAAATGAGTAATTTTTGACAGGAAATCACGAATAATGCCGCACAATTAAAGCAATATTCCACGGGCACGCTATTTCATTATCAGCCACTTAGGAGGAACGGTGTCTAGAGCCATCTGAACTTGGTGTTGGAAACTTCTGTGTCGGATTCTCCAAAACCTACGGTACGTCTGGCTAAAACCTCGAGTAAATGTTGGTACTTTTCCCTTCAACGAAAAGCTTTTATGCAAAATTCCTTTAAAATCTGTGATCCACATATGTTGACCCATCTCTCTAGACTTAGCGGTGCTGCATTGAGTAACGACGAACTAGTGGAAACACTGTTTCATTCCTTCATTTTAATTAATATTTTCTTGTGTTAACGATGTTTATAACATCTGAGTCTAGGCTTTTGGAATTTTTTCTGATCTAGCAGTCATTTTCTTCAGTAGAAGAGCCTGTACGAATAATAGCATTCTGCTTCTCATTTGCACATCATTATACTGGGTAATCAAAGACAGCCTGTAAAGCTTGTAAGGGTGTTGTAGGGGAGGTTGTGCTGAGAAATAACTGTTAAGAACAAAATTCGATTCGTTGCGCCGTTTCCGAGCTATTTAGCATTTACGGTAACCAATCTAACCAATCAGGTCGTTGCGAGCTCTTAATTCAACCACTTGCGAGCGCTGAAATGTGGTAATACGCAGACATCTGTGGGTACATGAGTTACCTCTTTTTTAAATGTTCATTACCAGTTGAAATGTGACTTTTTCGTGAATGATAAATTGAAACTAAGTGAGCAAAAGCTACGTTTCCTCGGTTTGAAGAAACCGAACGAAGATAGAAATTTGGTATCACTGTCGCTAACAGGATTCTTGAATTCTTGAGTTCTTGAATTCAGTGCTAAATAACTAAATAACTCGGAAACGGCGAAATGTATAGAATTATTTCGTAACAATAGCTTCTCTGCACAGTCTCCTCTGCAACACCCTTGCAAGCTTTTCAGACGTTTTGGTCACCATGTACAAATGGAAATACAGTGAGCACCGTTTCTTACATCAACCGACTGTCATAATCATAAAGAAATAAATCTTTTCAATGGCCACGTTTATCATCTTACATTATTCGTGATATTCTGCAGCTTAGCCGTTGGATATGTTGCAAGGCAAAAATCGTGCGATAGTCAATTGAGTTACCTGGTGATAAATGTCTGTTCATGTCATGGCGCTTAAGTTCTTCGCGTGTCAGTCATTCAACACAATTCTGAAAGGTCTTCAAGTGATAGCACTGAGCTCTCAGAACATTTATATTTTTGTCTCTAAGAATTTCGAACAATGGTCCAGAGAATTCGATGTCACACATGTCAGGTAAAATTTCAGAAACGATTCCATTACATATTGTTCTCGTTTTGCGTACCAAACGTAGTACTTCATAGTACTTGCATTGTTGTGTTTTAAAACTGAATAAAACTAGGAAACGTTGGTGAAGAGGGTTAAAAGGAAATATAGAACACACAAGAGTGGAATGGAATCAGTTGCGAACTTAAATACGCAGCCGTCACCAATAGTTTGGCTACGTGAGAGAACTCACTGGAACTGTTCAAATGACGATCTTTATTGGAGCTACCCTTGAGTCGAAGCGGTGTTGAAGATAACGCTACCTTCCCACGCTTCCTGGCGGTTTTCCAGGTGACTAGCGCGCTATGCGAGCCTCACGTCCTGCAATGATGAGGTAGCCGAGCTGCTCTTAGGACGACGGTTTACGACGTACTTCGAGGGCAGTTCCTGTAGTGCTAAGTGGTTTCGGGACTCGGATGCTCGACAGGCGCATCTCTGGCTTGCTCTAGAGGAATTGACTGACCGTAGAGCATCATCGTCAGTCTAAAAGTGCAACAAGAGGAGCGAGACTACAATCGTGTTTCATGCTGCCACGTTACATGTTCCACTACATATAAATTTAATATGCGAGTCACATATTTTCGTGAATCGTCTTAGCAACATCATCGTTATTACAAACGTACAACAACTGGAAGAGGACTCGACTCGTATATCATTTCCACATTCTTCTTTACCTACATATAAATTTAATCTGTCATTCCCGTAACATTAACATACTTTCCTGACTCATGTTAGTGCAATGACACTGACATCTATATGCAGCGGAAAACTGTAAGTTTACTTACAAAACTCGAAGCTCCCTTATCTTTGCACCAAGCAAAAGCTAGTATTTTTTATGGAATACTAGCTGCCCATTTATAGTTCAGATATCAGACATTTTTATATCGACCTGATAACTGATAGCGTGAAATGGTGAACGTTATGGCCAATTGCCTCCAGTGCGCAAGTGGATGCGTAGAGATTGCAGGTGAAATGCTCTCTTTCTCTCTCTCTCTCACCCCCCCCCCCCCCCCACACACACACACACACAAGCACACACATAAGGAGGCAGGGATGACAAAGCTTACTATATTTTTGGAGGAAATATTATTCGCCATGACAAAGAAACAAGTGTGATCAACAGTTTTCTACAACTCAGTCTTTCATTCTTTGTCCAAAACTCAGCATCTATTTCAAGCGTAACAAACAATAACATATAATCAGTAATCACTTAATCATAATCTGAAGTATAAAATGTCCTTAAAAAGTTTATTACATTTATATATTTTATACCACAGTACACTTCACAAGAGAAGTTCCTCGCCTAACGTTATTATACGACGTAATATTGTCCACAATGACACTAACGCTGCAGAATGTATGGCAAACTGCCACTTAAGATTTTTCCCTGGCACAGAAGCTACGTATGGGAAAATACCATCACCACGAAGTTCTAAATACATCTAAATCGATTCCTGTGCTGTTGGGACTTGGTACACGCCAAGCGGGCTTTAGTAAATAAAAACATAAAATACCAAACGTCATTAAAAATGTAAGGTAGAAGTATTGGCTGAACAGGACGATTTTGGGGAGACAGGACTGGGATCAATAACAATTTGTAGATATCTAGAGTTCCAAATACATAGTGATAGAAAATGCATGATTCAGTCGGACAAGTATTTTTAATTCGAAAAGACTTCCCACGAGATCTCGAAGCAGCCTACAAAAGGAAAAAAAGAACGTATCGTAAGCTTGTAGCCAGTATTAATCAGTCATGTTTTAGAATTGCAATAAACTTGGGCCAAAAAGTATTTTTTTTCTAACTCATTTAACTCACGTAGGAAAATCTGTTCGCAATTTACAAAGCACTTACAATTATTTGTTAAGTAACTTAGCATCGCTACTGAATTACTGTACTCCTCAATAACGATAGCATTTTGGAGCCGAATTGTAAATGATGTGAATGTGTGATAAGTGAATGACTAAAACCTACATGAATTTGGAAATATCCATAATTTGATGATCTGTATATCGGTTAAACACAGTGGCATCGGATGAAGTATAATATCATAAAAGATGTGACACTGCTTGAAATGTGGCTCCTGCTACGCCACCCACCTCAATAGTACACCATACAAGGTGGAGGTGGCTAACATCAAGGAAAGGTGCGTTGTAGTAATACAGAAAAATTGAAATAAGCTTAATTTCATAATAATTGTGGTTCCAGGTTTTGACGTTAAAAGTATGCTCTGACACGCTGACACTACAGGGATTTCTGTTACGTGATTTCTAAGAGTCATGCCGAAATTGTGGAGAATATGTTGTTTTAAAAGTTACGTAGTTGGTGTGACACTGAAGCGTTCCCAGGATGCGATCAATATGCACAACATGATAGCAGCCCCTGCCGTAGACGCTTCACATGGCTTATGAGATTATCTCCGAGGTACTGCATATCGTTTTATAAAACTTGCGTAAAATGTAGATAAGTTGACGAGGATACTAAACTGCATATCGTGGGGCTACCAATGGTTGCTGCCTTATGTTGGTCGTTAACGCCGGGGACATTATCCCCGGAGCCGATAAGACGATCATTGTCAGCCGCGGCTGTTAGTACAGCACCCTACAGTCGACTACGCTCCCCATAAGCTACATTTTGATCCAGATTCTACAAACAGTAAGTAACGGTTCCATTGCATTTGAGAGGAGGTATCTATAAAATTCTATTTTATTTGTCTGAACGACGTCTTATCATTCGTAACTTGCCAGCTCTATGAAAACGGTGGTATACCGTATATACAGGGTGTTTCAAAAATGACCGGTATATTTGAAATGGCAATAAAAACTAAACGAGCAGCGATAGAAATACACCGTTTGTTGCAATATGCTTGGGACAACAGTACATTTTCAGGCGGACAAACTTTCGAAATTACAGTAGTTACAATGTTCAACAACAGATGGCGCTGCAAGTGATGTGAAAGATATAGAAGACAACGCAGTCTGTGGGTGCGCCATTCTGTACGTCGTCTTTCTGCTGTAAGCGTGTGCTGTTCACAACGTGCAAGTGTGCTGTGGACAACATGGTTTATTCCTTAGAACAGAGGATTTTTCTGGTGTTGGAATTCCACCGCCTAGAACACAGTGTTGTTGCAACAAGACGACGTTTTCAACGGAGGTTTAATGTAACCAAAGGACCGAAAAGCGATACAATAAAGGATCTGTTTGCAAAATTTCAACGGACTGGGAACGTGACGGATGAACGTGCTGGAAAGGTAGGGCGACTGTGTACGGCAACCACAGAGGGCAACGCGCAGCTAGTGCAGCAGGTGATCCAACAGCGGCCTCGGGTTTCCGTTCGCCGTGTTGCAGCTGCGGTCCAAATGACGCCAACGTCCACGTATCGTCTCATGCGCCAGAGTTTACACCTCTATCCATACAAAATTCAAACGCGGCAACCCCTCAGCGCCGCTACCATTGCTGCACGAGAGACATTCACTAACGATGTAGTGCACAGGATTGATGACGGCGATATGCATGTGGGCAGCATTTGGTTTACTGACGAAGCTTATTTTTACCTGGACGGCTTCGTCAATAAACAGAACTGGCGCATATGGGGAACCGAAAAGCCCCATGTTGCAGTCCCATCGTCCCTGCATCCTCAAAAAGTACTGGTCTGGGCTGCCATTTCTTCCAAAGGAATCATTGGCCCATTTTTCAGATCCGAAACGATTACTGCATCACGCTATCTGGACATTCTTCGTGAATTTGTGGCGGTACAAACTGCCTTAGACGACACTGCGAACACCTCGTGGTTTATGCGAGATGGTGCCCGGCCACATCGCACGGCCGACGTCTTTAATATCCTGAATGAATATTTCGATGATCGTGTGATTGCTTTGGGCTATCCGAAACATTCAGGAGGCGGCGTGGATTGGCCTCCCTATTCGCCAGACATGAACCCCTGTGACTTCTTTCTGTGGGGACACTTGAAAGACCAGGTGTACCGCCAGAATCCAGAAACAATTGAACAGCTGAAGCAGTACATGTCATCTGCATGTGAAGCCATTCCGCCAGACACGTTGTCAAATATTTCGGGTAATTTCATTCAGAGACTACGCCATGTTATTGCTACGCATGGTGTATATGTGGAAAATATCGTACTATAGAGTTTCCCAGACCGCAGCGCCATCTGTTGTTGACAATTGTAACTACTGTAATTTCGAAAGTTTGTCTGCCTGAAAATGTACTGTTGTCCCAAGCATATTGCAACAAACGGTGTATTTCTATCGCTGCTCGTTTAGTTTTTATTGCCGTTTCAAATATACCGGTCATTTTTGAAACACCCTGTAGATTGACACGCCTACCTAGATTTCTTTTGGACAATAACTGTCCGACGCAAAAAAAAAAATGCTGATCATTCAGTACATAAGCAGAAAATGAAATTAAATAGAATTTTTGAAACTGACATGTACTACCAAGGGTTTGGGAAAAAACCACAAAGAGAAAATAGAAAAACTGCAGTTACATCATCATAATAATGTATGAGATCAGTTTCTTCTTTACTATTTGTGCTTGCTATATTGTTTTATCAACACATCTGAATCCACCTGATTTCATCATTTTCTAGTCATTGGATTACATCTGTGAATTAGCCTGTTGAGTAAAATTACCGACGTGCCTTGTGTTTCGGGTAAACGTACGTATTTACATAAATACACGTCAAAAAAATTTTAGATCGCCTTCGCTTTTATTCCTTAGTCAACGTTATATATTCGCACATTTCCCACCTTATGTACCATCTTAAAAGGTATCAAAAACAAAAATATTTAATTTCAAAAACGAACGGAACCACAAAATGAGCGGACTTGTGGTACACTGGAATCCGTCCGTTAGAAAATCTGTATCATTTACCTTTATGCGAATTGTAAGCCTCTGGCGAGGTGCAAAGACTCTCATTTTATCTTTCATCTGTTAGGAAAGCCACAACCTTTGGAGGCATAGCGAAAGCATACCTGTATGCGCTACTTTGGAGACTGTACCCCATTGGCTAATCCAGTGACATGGCGGTTGAGATTTTCAGATTCGAGTAAGCGTGACCATGTTGACACAGACAAATAACACACACATCTGTTCCCGCTGATCGTTGGGGCTAGTGCACACTTAACGCGTAGACGCTGCTTCTAACTTTCATGATTCTTTTTGTTAAGATCTGACATCTTTCTCCAGGGCCCTGCCGAAAATTTCAATATGCAGATGACCTGGCAATTTCATATCAGAGTAAAGTCCTTTCTGAATGTGAAGAACACCTAACGAACAGCCTTACTAAACTTTATGAGTATTTTGAGGCATGGCGACAGAGACCAAATATTTCTAAAACCGAGGTAAGCCTGTTCCACCTCTCCAATAGCCTTTCATCAGCAAAGATCAGTCCACGTTTCGGCCCTCTTGGCACAGTCATATACAACAAAAGCCCAAAATACCTGGGAGTCATCCTGGACAGAACTTACTGGCGGTAAATTGGGGGCAACCACATCAGTCCTCCTAGGAGCATCCCTTGTACTGGTATACTCTGCAGCAGAATACTGTGCACCACTTTGGCTCCGAAACATCCACGTAGTGAAAGTAGACGTCCCACTGAACTCAGTTATGAGAGTAATTACTGGCACAGTCCGGTCTACACCTACTTGCTGGCTACCAGTGCTTTCAAACATCTGTCCACCAGACCTCCGTCGAAAGGCTGCTCTTTACAACCTCTGTCAGCAAGTTTCTGAAAACAACTCGATTCTCCTTAGGACGATTTGCTATCACGGCCCAGGAAACGCCTCAAATCTAGAAGACCAGCATATGAAATGCGAGTCCAAATGATTCGACTAGGACGCAGAGTGGAAACGTGAGTGGCAAGCTACAAGAACCGGAAACCACGAACTTGTAGACAAACAGTTCCAAATCCAGGCTTCCACCAACCAAGGGAGGTGTGGGTGCCGTTAAACAGATATCGGACTGAAGGGGGTAGGAGCAAATACATGCACAAGGAGAGCTTTTCAGGTGACAGTGTGTGTGACTGTGGTGACACCCAAACAATGAGCTACATTGGGAATGAATGTCCAATCAGACGCTTCCCTGGTGGCATTGAGAAGCTCCATCAAGCATCCCACGAGGCAGTCCGCTGGAACGAGTCCATCAACATCCGAGTGTAGTCTGAACCGTTTTAAATGGTTGAAATGGCTCTGAGCACTATGGGACTTAACGTCTGAGGTCATCAGTCCCCTAGAACTTAGAACTACTTAAACCTAACCAACCTAAAGACATCACACAGATCCATGCCCGAGGCAGGATTCGAACCTGCGACCGTAGCGGTCTTGCGGTTCCAGACTATTGCGCCTAGAACCGCTCGGCCACTCCGGCCGGCCCCGTTTTAAAACTTGTGTACTGTACACAATTTCATATTCTTTGTTTTGCTAAATGTGTATTACTGTAATTGATGCACACGGTAATAATAATAATAATAATAATAATAATAATAATGTAATATTCTAGTTATGTGATTTTCAGCTCTACGTGTGTACTTTCTTTGTTACCAATGTTAAATCTGTCGTTCTGAACAAGGGATTTTGTTCCAAGTTAGTGGATCAGTGTCGGCCTTTCATTAATTCATCCGTGAATGTAGGTCATTGCTCAATGTATGTAACTGTCCTAATGAGTACGAGGATTATAGCTTACACAGGGTTCTTTTTGTTCCATTTTTGAAGATTTGTGATATTTTATTCCGCATGGTCCCATAGAGGACACACGTAATTTCGTTACCAATTTTTCAGGATTTTTTTCTTGAGTAATTATGCAAAAGAATTTTAAATTCTCTCCAATTATTTTTCATCTCGAAGCCACTTATAATTTGTCGCAATTCCACGGTCTGTTCCCATGTCCTCAATCGTCCTCTATATAAAGCCATATTGTGTTAGTACACTTCAATGAATATGTCCTGTCTTCAGCGGAATCATTATTCAGATAAGCTGTCATCGGCTGATCATTTATTTACAGGTTTATTTTTGCAAATAAAGGTTGATATGAGAGGTCCTCTGGCGATGAAGTTCATCCGACTACTTCTCCTCTAGGCTGCATTCTAGCGGCTCCGCCAACTTAATTTACACTCTTGTTTTATCCAGTTGGCTTGTTCCCCAGTTATTTTATCATTCGTATATCACTTTGGTAGCTCGGTAAGCTTATTCTTGTATATGTTATTAATTTTATATAATATCAAGGGAAGAGTTTCTCAGAGCCTCATATTGTCACCAATGATTCTAAAATTTAACTTTACTCGTGGTTTTAACTTATTACGTTTTATCACTGTAATAACTGCTGCTTCTTATAATCATATTGAAAATTTCACCTACTGCATTTTTTTCATTTCATTGCATTTTGTACACTTACATTATTGACGAATACGTGTAGGCTTACAGCAGCGACATCTAACTAGCTCACGACACACATATACCTTACGGCTACCGTAACTTAGCTTCATATGAACAGTCACGCTGTTAACGCAATGAGTCTGCCAGGACTCTAACCTAATTTATTCCTTATTTTTAATGTGTGAAAATGCGAAGTTGTTTTTGTGTGTATTTCTTGACGATGCCACCACGGCTTCATTCTAAAAGCACATATTTTAATGCAGGTTCGCTTCTTCATAAGTTTTCGACATATATGAAAGTAATGCTTTTCATTTTGTCATATTTAATTGTTTTAAGAAGTAGATTGTCCACTAGTTGTTTTGATTTTCCCATGTTAGGCTGTAGAGCTGTAGATGGTCATTGTTGAAAGAAACTGGTAGCCTAAGGACTAAATTTTTTGTGGATATAGACGGAAATGAAAGAAATTTTTCTATAGTAGACAAACTATGAATTATAAAAGTTATTTTATTTCATCATAAGAATTAAAGTAATGCATAAATTAACTCATGGATTAGCTTGAGGTATTGCTATCACAGTTACTTTACCTTCAATAAGAGAATTTATATTAAAGGCGATTGTTCAACAATAGGCAGCAGGTTAGCTAGCCTAAAAGCTGACATCTGTATTACTAATCAAGAAATCACATTCGTTAATGTGAACCACACGGTAAAAGTCAAAGTTATTTGCTGTAAGAGTTACTTTGGTGACATTTCGATGCAATATAAAGTAATAGAGACCATAAGTGATAAACGTTATATTGTACATCGTAAAATACGTTTTACAGTTTAATATCAAACGAAATATATAATTAATTTTCTAGACTTGAGCATGACATCTCACAGCGGCAAACATCAGTTCCAAATTTGTTCTGAATCCATCACAAAACATGCCATTATAACTAACACATAATGCCACACAAATAGACATAAGCTACCATTCTTTTGAGCAGCACTCAACTGTATAAATAAAATTAAAGTTGAAGCCGCCATAAAATTTAAAGAACTAAACATTTTCGAAACAATGGCGTAAAACAATTAATCCATTACATCAGTCAAACACCATGATCACAAAAATAAATTTTCACTAGCTAAAGAAACCAATTTTTCCTGTCTGTCGTCTGCCGGGAACATCCCCTGTCAACTCACAAAGCCGTTTGAACCACATAAGATCAAAATCAGTTTTCTCACAAACGATACAACACAATACGAAATAGTTCATAGCACTAAAACAGCCAACGTACATTGTCACAAATCTGGTAGCGTGTGACAACTGCTCCTATTATTACAAAGGACAAACAGGAAGAACGAAATCCAATACACAGACAACATTCACGAACTCCGATTAATATATCTAAGTAAATCCTGATTTGCAACCCTGCTAACACCATTGCAAACTTGGGAAGTAACCTTCAGATCGTACACACTGCGCACCATCTCAAACAATTGTAGATTACCATTCATTACACAGGTGTGCGACATAAAAACGGTTTCAAATTTATTAAGCTATTTTTATAGTGTTTTCATCGCTGATACCGGGAAAAATAGTGAAAAAGTTCCATCACGCACAGTTATTTCACAAACTGCTTGTCTAGTTTTAGCTTTTTTCGATACTTCAGCACTCTAATGAGTTTGAATTTTGGATTTATTATCTCCATGTACTGTTATTTAGCCATTTTTACACTAGATATACGTAAAATAAAGAGTAAATAGGAGAAACCAGCAGTATTTTCATGTCAGTGCCAGTCTGTCGCGCTGCCCCTTCCCCCGCCATCAACAAGCAGTGAGCTTCTGCTATTGTCCTTCAGTTCACAGTACCTCTGTGCTGTTCACCTGTTGTTGTTACAAGTGCTTTAAAGTAGTGTCTGTTTTCTTGCGTTGTGAAGTTCTTTTATGAACACTGGACAATAGCTACCAGAGGATGTATAAACTTGACAGATTGCTTCTGCTACATTTGTGGACAACACAGCGTTAAAAAGCAACAAAGAAACATTTACAATTTTTTGAAAAAGTGTATTTTGCCTATTTTGGTATAAGGTTGAGCGATGAAGATGAGCCTTGGACCCCACACAAATTTTGTTCAGAGTGTGTTGAAGAACTGAGGCAATGCTTTCAACGTAAAAAGCAGTCCTTACGTTTAGGAATACCAATGGTTTGGAGGGAGCCCAAAAATCATAGTGGTGACTCCTATTTTTCCTTGGTCAACAAAGTGGCTATACAAAGTTCCCTTGCTTTCTCTGTGAATGGGACAGTAGAGACCGAAAGTAACACTACGTACAAAGAGCTAGGCCCTTGACCAAAACCTTACAACTAGGGGTTAAAAATGCTGAGAGGAAAAGCATTGAGGATCCCACAAATCCGCGCGGGATTAGCGGAGCGGTCTGAGGCACTGCAGTCGTGGACTGTGCGGCTGGTCCTGGCGGAGGTTCGAGTCCTCCCTCGGGCATGGGTGTGTGTGTTTGTCCTTAGGATAATTTAGGTTAAGTAGTGTGTAAGCTTAGGAACTGGTGACCTTAGCAGTTAAGTCCCATAAGATTTCACCCACAACTGAACATCTTTGATCCCAAAAAGGTGTTGCTTCCACCATTTCAAATTAAGTTGGGGCTGATGAGACAATTTGTTAAGGCATTACCAAAAGAAGGGGAGTGTTTCAGATATGTTTGTGGACAGTTCCCTGGTTTATCCGAGGCAAAGCTAAAGGAACGAATCTTTGTCCGACCAGACATTAGAAAACTAATGACAGATACCAGCTTTGTGGACAAAATGGAAACAAAAGAAAAGGCAGCATGGACATCTTTTAAATTAGTAGTTACCGGTTCCCTAGGAAACAAAAGAGATCCAAACTACAAGACAATCGTCGCAGACATGCTCGACAACTTTAAGAAGCTAGGCTGCAACATGAGCATTAAAGTTCATTTTCTCCACTCACAACTTGACTTCTTCCATGCAAACCTTGGTGATGTAAGTGAAGAGCAGGGCGAAAGATTCCACCAACACATCAAAGAAATGGAAAGACGATATCAAGGAAGATGAAACGTCAACATGATAGCGGACTACTGCTGGATGATAAAAGGAGATGATCCTCAACGAGTCCACAGCCGGAAAAGCAATAAAAGAAGCTTCGACAGAAAACGAAAGCGTTATTTTAAGGACTTATGAGCTTAAAGAGAAATTGAAGTGTACTGGAAATATAGTTTAGAACTTGATTTATAAATAAAATAAAATTTTATAACGTTGGAAAAAAGTGATAAATTGCTCACTGTTATTATAGCCCAAAATACTCTCTTTTTGTGAGAGAATAATAAAATAATAATGCACTAAAAAAACATAAGAGCCAGTCTCAGACGTTGCTCCAGGAATCGGCCTGTGAGTAGGTCAGGCGATGAGACAGGCCATCAAGTGTTCCGTTCACACCACAAGATGGTAACTCAGACTAGTGGCAGTCTAACGAGTGACTAATGATAATCTTGGTGAGGCTACCTGACGTCCAATAACCGAAATGCAAGGATGTAAAAATACGCCAAAGCCGGAACCGGCAGTCTGGGCTCCACCCGCAGAATACTGTGCTTAGAGTGCCCGGAACAAGAAAGGAATCGCTACCACCAAGGTAGAAAAATCACCAACCAACCTCCAATCAAGAAAGCTGTCAAACGTACACGCCACAGCGGGCAGCGGCGACAAGGCGAGGAAACGTACACTGTCGTTACATACACTAACTCCCCCCAGGGCAGGTAACTGGGACGTTAGCGGCCACCAGGAAAATACCGCTGGTAGAACATAACAATTGTAATACGCTGAAGGTTGTAAATAGTAATTAAAAGCCCAGGATAGCTAATCAGATCCGCCTTCCCCAAACATTCCACTCTCTTATCTTGGCCTCGGTGACACTACGAGCAGCAACACTAACCCAAGTCACTGGAGAATCGCGATATTTCACAATGGTGCAGGTCTTCCTACTCGAATTGTAAAGCACTCAACTTAAAACCTGCAGAATCCAGATTCGAAGAGGTCGTGCACTCTCGTGACCACAGCCCAGCCCTTCGATCCGGCAGTCCATGGGCGCCACCAGCGGTCCCGACATGTCCTTTCTCCACGCGGACCTGGCTCCTCCTGCGTCCCCAATCGAACTGTACACTCACACGACATGGAAGAACAACGACGTTACCCAAAGGTACGGCCACAGTTACTACATATCGATAACGCCGCTGCTGCCACTAGCGGACAGGGAACACTTGCGAAACCAAGTGGCACCAGTCAACACAAGAGAAAGGCAAACAACCGTAATCATGTCAACTAAACGATACAGTCTAGCCTCCAACAGAGGACGGAAACCTACAACATCACCAACGCCAGCCGGAGCACCGATCAGTTACATTGACGATTTTAAGCACTAACTTTAATTTCAGGCAGTGCCGTGTTATTCTTTTTTGTTGAAGGTAAATTCTCTGCAGCTAGCAACAAACTCGTGGAAGTTTACATTCTGTTAACAAATGTTACTATGTACTTAAAATTAAGGAAAACGTGGTACCACTAGACTATACATACACAGTACATATAAAATAAGCATCGTTTGGTGTTGACATTGTGTAATTAGAACACAGAGGAAGTGAAACACTTCATTCCATATTAATCAAGGAAATATATGATGATGATGATGATGATGATGATGATGATGATGACTCCCATACTTCTTTACAGAGCGTAGGGGAGCGACGCGGGAGACCCACGCCGCCTTACTAGGCAAGGTCCTAGTGGAGGTCGTTTGCCATTGCCTTCCTCCGACCGTAATGGGGATGAATGATGATGATGAAGACAACACAACAACACCCAGTCATCTCGAGGCAGGAAAAATCCCTGACCCCGCCGGGAATCGAACCCGGCACCAGGTGCTCGGGAAGCGAGAACGCTACCGCGAGACCACGAGCGGCGGACAAGGAAATATATACTAGAGTGTAAAATAAACGATAACATAAAGTCTCTCTACATTTCTGTGGAAACGCTAATTTATCAAATATCTGCAGTATGTAATGCTGCTTGTGTCACAATAGAACCACAAACCAAGACATCTCAACGTGTTTGCCTCCCAGGTCTTGCCGTAGCTGCTAGCGCTCTTCCAAGATCGAAATACCCTGTTCAACATAGCTGGAACACCAGCTGCCTCTCTGATTCGTTGTTGCCGCGTTGTTTCCATTTTGCTATGCTGTTACCTTCACCCGGTACACATATCCATGGAAACCCTTCACCTCCCGGCAAAAAAATCTGAGCTGGTCTGGTCTGTTGAGCTAGGAGCATAAAACCTTTAAGAACAAAGTCCCCACCATCTGCTGTGGAAAGATGCAGCGGGCTGTATACGGACAAGTAAGGCAGAGGAATGAGATTGCACTGGCTGTGGAAAACAACAGGGTACTTAATTACAGCCTGTATCAACTATGGTCCCAAAAAAATTTGAAACAAGTCTTGGTATGCACGTCGGGTAATTGTTTTCTTTAAAGACACAAAGCATACATAGACGACAGTACTTGACTTTTCTGACCATATATTCACTATGGGGGTTTCTCATCACCACTCTCGCACTTAGTGTCGTTGTTCATTGGCTCATATTCTGCTATTCTGTCTCTACAAATGGTCACAGATGAGGATTATTGCTTCACAATTGAACATTACGTTTGCCATGGAATTATCGTTTCACAGCCTCTAACGGATTAGGAAGTCGGGCTGCACAGTCTTCACTTTCAAGCATGTGTAAAATCGTGCTTGATACGCAGATTTGTTTTAGGAGCATTCAATCTCCAGGTAAATGTGGTTATGCTCCTTGTGATCTCACTAATTACGGCTACCAAAATTTTTGAGATACGTTTTGCCCTATAGAATGTTCCTCTTTACCAAGATTACCAGTACGTTCGAAGCTGTTAACCAAATTCCTCATTGCTTACCATGTGACACTGGCTTTCTAAATGTTTGGGTGAAATCCTCTCGCATATGATGGTACACCATCCCACGCAAATTGGCAGAAACTTTATGACAGCTCACCTGCAACAAAAATGGATTTGCGAATAGTTTCACAGATGTTTTGTAGATACTTTGTATGCATCTTGTGTTATTTTCCATTTTTACTATCTCCATGTGAAACAAATTGCCCAGTAGTTTGCGTACAATCGAGCAGTTTACTACATTTAAAAGGTCGAAGTACTTTCAAAAGTCTTTCCTGTACCACAGAGGCTGTAATTGCAGAAACACTTTTCTCACAGTCAAACAGAGGAGATAAGCATTATCTCTTAAGCTGATTTTACCTTCAACCTTCATTACCCAGAAATTTGTCCCATTGAATCTACACTTCTCTCCTACACCTAGTTACACAAAGATTTAAGTCGCAGTTTTCCCAAAGCACACAAGGAAAAAAATTACTAGCGGTTGTGGAGTACTGCTTTGTTCTTCTAGGTACGTTAAGTTCAGTTTAATTCTTTGCGCACACAGGGTCGTATACAAGAAAAGTTTGAAACTGAACGGGAAGTAAAAGCCATTGATGTACACCAAAGTAGACGTTTGTAACTAAATGGAAATCGCAATTCTGAATGCTACAAAAATTGTCTCCACTGTTACTGTTAACTAACTGAAAATTTATTAGTGTGAGGTAAATTAACAGCACCAGAGCTGCAAATGAACTGCAGGCGGACACATTTATTAAACGTCAGCCGTCATTTACGTGGTGAAAAGCCCTTGCGGTTGTAGCAATTATAGTTACTCTAATTAGTCATTTGTTCGAGTTACTTTCACCACAAATCACGAATCATTGTTTTGATTGTAAAACTTTAAATAAATAAACGAGACGTTATTTAATTTTGATGAACCAGTGCTGACTAATTACAAGCACACTCAAGTTTGCAGCTTCAGCGAATAAGTCTACATTATTCGGCAAAGTTTCGTGTAAGTACTAACCTGTTCTGCAGCCAATGTTAAAATAATTTTTCTCCAATATTTCGACTGCCTTTTAATAAAGGGAACAAGTCTTATTTTCGCATTACTATCGTCAATCTTTCGTCGTACACAAGGTTTGGACTCGTCCCATTCAAAGCAAACTTATAACCTTTAATGCGTTATCTGCTGAATCTAAAAACTAAGTGAAAAATCAGTGCTTGATTTTCGTTTCTTTTCACTGCAACAGTAGAAAAATACCACACACTCTCTCTTATATCTATACCAAGGCGCAAAAAAATACGAAACGTGTCACGTATTTATTGGCAGTTAAACAAACATGCAACAGCAGAGGTATTCGCTTAGTGTAAACGTCGCATTAAACTAGCAACGTATCACCTTCAAGGAGGTATTGTACTTAATACTCATGTTCTTGATATCTGTGGGACATGTGCCAAATTTGGGTACATAGTTTTACAATGAGATAATCTAGAAACTAGCCGTAAGAAAATCAGCTACCCTAAAAACATGATTACATAAAAATTAAAAAAAGACTACCATGACTTAATGAAGCTGCCTAACTAAATGCATCGTTTTCTGCATGAATGTCTAGCTGTGTAATCGATAACTACAGACATTAATTTGCCTTGGCTACTGTTAATGAGATTACTACATCCGTAATGTACACTTTATTTTAAAAGTAGCTTTCTTTTTATATTTCCTGAAATACACTACTGGCCATTAAAATTGCTACACCAAGAAGAAATGCAGATGATAAACGGGTTTTCATTGGACATACATATTATACTAGACCTGACATGTGATTACATTTTCACGCAATTTGGGTGCTTAGATCCTGAGAAATCACTACCCAGAACAACCACATCTGGCCGTAATAACGGCCTTGATACGCCTGGGCATTGAGTCAAACAGAGCTTGGATGGCGTGTACAGGTACAGCTGCCCATGCAGCTTCGACACGGTGCCACAGTTCATCAAGAGTAGTGACTGGCGTATTGCGACGAGCCAGTTGCTCGGCCACCATTGACCAGACGTTTTCAATTGGTGAGAGATTTGAGAACGTGCTGGCCAGGGCAGCAGTCGAACATTTTCTGTATCCAGAAAGGCCCGTACAGGACCTGCAACATGCGGTCGTGCATTATCCTGTTGTAATGTAGTGTTTCGCAGGGATCGAATGAAGGGTACAGCCAAGGGTCGTAACACATCTGAAATGTAACGTCCACTGTTCAAAGTGCCGTCAAAGCGAACAAGAGGTGACCGAGACGTGTAACCAATGGCACACCCCATACCATCACGCCGGGTGATACGCCAGTATGGCGATACCGAATACACGCTTCCAATGTGCGTTCACCGCCATGTCGCCAAACACTGACGCGACCATCATGATGCTGTAAACAGAACCTGGATTCATCCGAAAAAATGACGTTTTGCCATTCGTGCATCCAGCTTCGTCGTTGAGTACACCATCGCATGCGCTCCTGTTTGTGATGCAGCGTCAAGGGTAACCGCAGCCATGGTCTCCGGGCTGAGAGTCCATGCTACTGCAAACGTCGTCGAACTGTTCGTGCTGATGTTTGTTGTCTTGCAGACGTCCCCATCTGTTGACTCAGGGATCGAGACGTGGCTGCACGATCCGTTACAGCCATGCGGATAAGATGCCTGTCATCTCGACTGCTGGTGATACGAGGCCGTTGGGATACAGCACGGCCTTCAGTATTACTCTCCTGAACCCACCGATTCCATATTCTGCTAACAGTCATTGGATCTCGACCAACGCGAGCAGCAATGTCGCGATACGATAAACGGGAATCGCGATAGGCTACAATCCGACCTTTATCAAAGTCGGAAACGTGATGGTACGCATTTCTCCTCCTTACACGAGGCATCACAACAACGTTTCACTAGGCAACGCCGGTCAACTGCTGTTTGTGTATGAGAAATCGGTTGGAAACTTTCCTCATAACAGCACGTTGTAGGTGTCGCCACAGGCGCCAACCTTGTGCGAATGCTCTGAAAAGCTAATCATTAGCATATCACAGCATCTTCTTCCTGTCGGTTAAATTTCGTGTCTGTAGCACGTCATCATCGTGGTGTAGTAATTTTAATGGCCAGTAGTGTAGGTCTCTAGTTAAAAGACCTCAGCGCCAGGGATTCATACTCGACAAAACTCGAGGTGGTGCCTTCCCTTCTAACAGTTCTACATCTTTATATGTCAATATTACCCTTTAGTAAGAATACGCTAAGGCATACTTACACTAAGGCTTACATTAGAATGTAGATTGAGGAAGGAGAACCCACGTTAAAGCATTTGTAGTTTTAGAGAAAGCTCTTAAGAAAGTTGACTGCAGTACACTCATCGTAATTGTTAAGACTGGGCTAAACTACAGGAACTAACTGCATTTACGTGGGTTGACAGGCATAAAGGGAAAGCAGTTATTGAGAACGGAGTGAAAGAGTGCTGTCTTGGTTAATAGTACTAATTATGGGTGTTTAGGATAGTTCAGTGTGGTAATTCTATCGGAAACGGATAATAAGTAAAACATGTTTGTTGTTTATCTGCACTCATTCGACTGTGAGTGCTGTTTTCCTGAGCCTAGATGAGCGCAACATTTTCACCCATACCGTGATTCCCGGCGTGTGTTGACCTCACAGTGCCGGTCTTGCGATGTCTGGAGTAACAAGCAATAGCGTGCTGGCCAAGGCGTCCATGGCTGCTACAGAAAAGACGGCAGGGCTAGTCTTGTCACACCCCAGCAGCTAGGGCTAGAAGGCATGAACTCGGAGGTGCAGACCCGCGATAGCGTCAGAGTGCAGAGCTTGCGAGTGCCTGGGTGATGAGACAGCAGTCGGAGGTTCGAGACCTAGTGGCGATGGTGGCGGCTTCGTCATAACACGGTGTTGTCCTCACGGAAGCTACTGCTACAGTGCTGCCCAGTTGTTCGACGATGACCTACGGGGCGGGGAGGGGGTGGGCGGAGTTAGGGGGGGGGATGCAGGCTTAAATACGGTTATTTGGAAGCTGACCAAGCAGAGAGAACGCCGCTGCCACATTCCTCCACGCCGTCGAACCCTCTCGCTGGCGCAGAAGCTTTCCGAAAAGGTGATCTGAGTCTGCCTAGTCGTTGACTCGTGGCAGTATATAGACGGAGAAGAGTCTGCTCGGTGAAAGATACTTCTGCCAGCATAGGTCGCTTACTTGAGACGGTCAGTGCGCAGAACCCGGCTGTCCTTCGGCAGCACTGGGCACTGGCTTTGACTGTGGCTTGTGAAGTTCGGTACATTGCGCAAGCAGTAAAGGAAAATTAAAAAGACATTTGGACGGGGAATAAAAGTCCATCGGGAAGAAACAAAAACTCTGATTCTAATAATTTCCCGGTATGCAGCCGGATCCCTTCGACATTCTGCCACGATATTTCGGCCCAGAGACGTCCGACCATCATCAGGTGAGTACACAACTACTGAAGAGTCCAGGTGCAGTCGCGGTATTTTTGCTGAATCTCGCGCATGCTAAATGTACTGGCATCCTTCAGCGCATGCGTCAGGTGTTGACTTGCGCGGCATAGCCAAATTGTACGTGCTGCCCTCAGTGGCGAAAGTAAAAGATCATCTAGTCATTGAGTATCGAATGACGCTGCCGATTCCGCTGTGATTGCGTAATTTAGATAACAGGATTCCAGTTTTTATCCAGCTGAAAGCCATTGTCACGATTTATAAGATTATCAGCAAGACGTATTTCCACTGATTCCTTGATTATGGGATTCCAAAATCCGGAAATCGGAGCTAAAATTTTTGTTCTTTTGTATTCCATTGAATGTCCCAAAGAAATACAGTGCTCTGCTACTGCCGATTGTGACGTTTGCCGCAGACGGGTGTATCTTTCACGTTCTGTACATCGTTCATGGACAGTTCCTGTCGTCTGGTCAATATAGGCAGAGCCACATTCACAGGAAATTTTGTAGACGCCTGCTTTCTTCAGTTGTAAATCGTCTTTAACGGATCCAAAAAAAAATGGTTCAAATGGCTCTGAGCACTATGGGACTCAACTGCTGAGGTCATAAGTCCCCTAGAACTTAGAACTACTTAAACCTAACTAACCTAAGGACAACACACACATCCATGCCCGAGGCAGGATTCGAACCTGAGACCGTAGCGGTCGCGCGGTTCCAGACTGTTGCGCCAGAACCGCTCGGCCACCAGCGGCTGGCTTAACGGATCCAACTAGGGCCCGGTTCTTTGCTGGTGGACGGAAGATAACCTTGATTTTATTTTTCTTCAGTAATCGGCCTATTTTCGACGACACATTTCCGGCGTATGGAAGGAACGCAGTTGATTTAAAGTCGTCACCAGCGTCCTCAGTGCCTTGCTTCTTGTTACGACAGTTGCGCATGGCCTTCCTTATTTGGCGTGAAGTGTAGCCATTCTCTTGAAAAACCATCTCCAAGTGTTCTAATTCTGCATGGAGGTTTTCATCATCCGATATTACATGCGCTCGATGTAGTAAGTTACTGAGAACACCAACTGTTTGTGCTGGGTGATGGCAGCTTGACGCCTGGAGATACAGATCTGTGTGAGTCGGTTTCCTGTACACAGAATGTCGACGGGATCCGGCTGCATACCCGGAAATTATTAGAAGAAGAAATACGCCGGGAAAATTTCAGGAGTCACATCAAAAACTCTGATCTTTGCTGAAGACGTAGTAACTCTGTCAGAGAGGGCAAATGAATTCCCAGAGCTGTTGAACGGAATTGTCTTGAAAGAGGTTATAAGAAGAATATCAACAAAAGTGACTGGATTTTAGTAGAATTAAATCAGGTGATACTGATAGAATTGCATTAGAAGAGGGACACTGAAACTGTTAAATGGTTTTTTGTTTCTTGGTAGCAAAATAACTGATAGTGGCTAAAGTACAGAGGATATAAATAGTAAAAATTTATTTGCGGGAAAGTGTAATTTGTCTTGATCTAATATACATTTGGATCGAAGTCTTTTTCTGGGTAGAGTGTAACGTAGTAAGGAAGTGATGTGATAGAAGAGAATTGAAGTTTTGGAAACCGGCCGGTGTGGCCGTGCGGTTCTAGGCGCGTCAGTCTGGAACCGCGAGACCGCTACGGTCGCAGCTTCGAATCCTGCCTCGGGCATGGATGTGTGTGATGTCCTTAAGTTAGTTAGGTTTAAGTAGTTCTAAGCTGTTAAGTGCCATAGTGCTCAGAGCCATTTTTGAAGTTTTGGAATGTGGTGCTACAACAGAATATTTAAAATTAAGTGGCTAAATCTAACAAGTAATTGGAATGTACGAAATTAAATTGAGGAAAGAAGAAATTTGTGCTACGACTTAATTAAAAGAAGGGATCGGCTGCTAACACACGTCTTGAGGCATCAAAGAATCGTCAGTTTCTCAGTGGAAGCAAGCAGAGGGGTAATAGTCGTAGAGAAAGACCAAGACTTGAATAATGTAACAGGTTTAAATCGTTGTAGCTTTACAGAGATGAAGAGATCTTCACAGGATAGACTAGCGTGGAGATCTGCACCAAAGTAGTCTTCCGATTCATGCGCTGAACAACAACAACAAGATTCTACCTACCAACAAGTGGATTAACAACCCTTGCGGAAATCCTTTCTAGTATTGTGTTTATTGTAGCAGACTTTCCTTATTAATTAGCAAATACCCTAAGCGTAAGGTTCATCTGCCCACATTATAAATTCAGAAGTTCGAAAAGCTTCAACGTCTGGGACCAGAGAGTCCACAAGAACTGGATGTAGTCTGCCGTATTTTATTTTATTTACCTGTATATTTTTTTTAAATTTCAGTTTTTCTTTATTCGCACTGTTTGAGAAACTGTCCATTGTAGTGCACGGAACCTTTTGCCACAAATACCTGCAGACTGGATAGGTAACAGTTATTCTGTAAACTGGATGGATATTATGCACCCGCTATTAACTCCTTATCTACAGCATTATTAGCAGTTTGCCCTACGAAATTCGTACTTAATGCAATTATACGAGTTTCAGAGGAATTAAGAGTGGAGTACAACCAGAGGAAACGTAAACCGATAGACAGTAGATGCAGCGATTTTTGTATGGCGTGTAAGAGATGTAGTGGAAAAACATTGCAGGGATCTATTGAAGAAGTTCGTTCGTAAATTTCCTCGTCATGTTATAGTCTTATCAGGTCCTTTGAACAGCTGTGAAATGGGACACTCATGTCCAAGAGAACGGACGCCGCATATATGTAACCAGGGCTGGATGGCGCGGCGATCTTTAGTGTGCACATGAGTAACACGGTCAAAACCTTACGTGAATCAGAGAATCGATACGAGTAGTGAGTGTAATCGGCAGAGGCACTACGTCAGCAGTGTGTGTCTAGGATAGAAATTTGGGTATGTTAGGAACCGTATCGGGATGGACGAGGCGGCCAAGGTGACCGTTCGCGAGAAATGGAAAAATCCGGGTGTCAGTCCCAGTTGGGCACAAATTTCCAACTTTCCCCATTGGTGTATGTCTTGCTCTCGTATATAAGAAGTGTGTAAGTCGGGTGATCGGGACAGGGGTTCATGAGATGCGTTGTTAATGCATTATCCGAAAATCATCTTGAGCAAATAATAGGATAAGCAACTCGTAAGGGTGTCTTATATTTCCTCGTTCCAAAGAAACATTCAGCTCGATTACACCAGGACAGGAAATAAATGCTTACAAGGCCGTTATAGTTTCACCTTACTACTGGTGACAACCTGATTGTAAAGAAAGGTAAATGTAACAGGTAACATATTTCAGGAACCTGAACAGTGAATACAGAACAGGAAATTTTGAATATAAATACAAGGCTCAAGAGTACTGTACAGTATGACTTGGACAGGTAAGTGCTGAGCAAATATGTGAATTTTCGAAACTGAATGTTTCTCTCTGCAGCGGAGTATATGCTGTTTTGGAGATTGTTGACGGACACAAGGTGAAATTTAGAGCCTGGGAACTAAGTATGCACAGACGTAAACTGTGACGACCGGTGGCAATTCGTGCTTAGCTAGCTCAGGCGTCCGGTTTTCTTGGTTTGTGTCCCATTTAGTATGCCAGATATTTTCAAAGTTTTCGGCATCCCTGTTAGTAGAATCTCTAAAAGCGCACCAAAGTCACACAAGCAAACGCATCAGAGGAAATAGTAGTCCTTTCAAGACTGTCGGCCAATTTATTTCAGAAGAGTATGCTAACGTTAAGTTAGTTGCAACTTTCGTCTTGACGCTGACCATTGACTGTTTGATGGACATCGCTGAATATCAAAAAGATACTGAAGTTGAAACTGTTTCCCGGCTTACTCGGTTTATTATTGCAGACGCTAATTCAAGCAACGAAGGTAGCGAGGGAGATGAACAGTCATATATAATTAGTAACTTAATTATGAGAACTTTAACAAACATTAATTTATTCATATACGTAAAGCTTTCAGATATTTAAAATCAAAGATGATAACACAGTTTCACGGATTCATCTACCACTGATTAACAGTTACAGTATTATCGAGTTTTAAAAACACAATATGTTCAAAAAACTTTTAAAATTTTTTGTATATTTCATTAGATTGATGTTAATTCGTCACATGATTGAAAACAGAGTCTTACTGCTGCTCAAAACTGTGTAGAAGCTGAGGGAAACTGGGTATCCAGAATGCTTCGTAGTCATAGTATCTGTCGCCATCCACTTTGTTTTCAAATAATTTTGCAATTGTTAGAGTAAGTTTGCGTAACATTTATTCAATTCACACTGAAACAATGTTCAGAATTAGTCCTTTCAAGACTGTCGGCCAATTTACTTCACAAGAGTATGCCAACGTTAAGTTACTTGCAAATTTCGTCTTGACGCTGATCATTGACGGTTTGAGGGATATCGCTGAATATCAAAAAGATACTGAAGTTGAAGTGCAGTGCTTTCAGCTTATACGTGTGTGGTAGGTAAAATTAGCACAAGCCATTTCTACTTTACGTTTGGAAGTAAATAGACGACTGCCCGTAATAATAAATACAATACAGGTTTACACATGGCCATAATAGTCTTTATTGCTACCAGTGACAAATCTTTTCAGTGTAGTAATAACGCGTGAAACCAAAACGCGTTACAGTGATGAAAACAGGTCGTTGCTGGATGTTATGTAATTGTGCTATATGTATGAGGGTTGCCCATAAAGTAGTGCACCGCAGTTTCTTTCTTCAACTATTCCTTATTGAACGCAATGAGAATTACATACATGAATGAATGGTGTTGTATCTACAAACTCTATTTTCCCACGTAATCTCCATCCCATTTATCACCTTACAGTGGCAAAGAAGTGCGTGTATGCACTGTTCGTACCAGTCCTTCTCGTGGTGGCGGAGCCAATGCTTCACTGTGTGAATCATCTCCTCATCTTCCTCAAAATGTCTTCCGCGAGTGACATGCTTTAATGGCCCAAACAAGTGCTCTCGGCAATACGTTACCTGTGACAGCCGTGGATGGTCCCCAAGACCCCTGCAGATTGTGGAGTTCCGCCGAACCACCTTCTGATGACCTCACCATCCGTGCACAGGACTATCTGTACTTCCGTCGAAAGCAGATGCCCCATAGACTTTTCGCAAGCCTTAGTATTCACTTCCCAGTTTCTTTCTCTGCAGTGAAAAATTCAACGACAGCACGTTGCCTGTAACGTACATCACCTACAGACACCATTTTAAAACTATTCTGCAGTGACAGACACTTAGGCGCGCTCACCCTGGAGACTTCAAATAATACGAGGGTTGGAACTTTAATAGTGGCAACTATTTATTTCCAGCTCGTACAAAATAGATACGTGTTTCAAAATTTCACTGACCTTCAAAGTAGTCACCAGCATTGTGTATAACCCGTTGCCAGCGATATGGAAGTCGTAGGATACTCTTAGTAGTGTCAGTTGTGTTGACAGTTCGAGCGGCGCGAATTCGTAGCAGTTCTAAAGTGAATGCCGTGAAGTGTTTCATTCAGTTTAGAAACTGAGTTGAACTCACGAGGGCTTAAGTTAGGGCAGTGCAGTAGGTGGTATAGCACGTAGCAGCCCCATCAGGCAAACAAATCAGTAACAGCTTGCACTGTACGTGGTTGAGCATTCTGCTGCAAAAAGTGTCATTACTTCTGTCTCTAAGCTGGTCGTAGGTTGCGTTCCAAAAATGAACAGTATAGAGACAGAAGCGATGACACTTTCTGCAGGACCCGACCATCATTTTGCAGGGCAATGCTCAAGCACGTACAGTGCGAGCTGCTACTGATTTGTTTGACTGATGGGACTGCTAAGTGCTATACCACCTAATGCACTCATCTGACATAAGCCCTCGTGAGTTCAGCTCGATTTCTAAACTGAAGGAAATATTTCACGACATTCACTCCAGAACTGCTACAAAATCGTCGGCCAATAGACCGCGCCGCTCGAACTGTCAACACAACTGGCAATGCTAAGATCATCCTACGACTTCCACATCGCTGGCCACGGGTTACACACAATGCTGGTGACTACTTTGAATGTCAGTAAAACTTTTAAACACGTATATATTTTGTATAAGCTGTAAATAAATCGTTGACCCTATTAAAGTTCCAACCCTCGTACGTACGTAATGTTTCGCATTCACAACATCGTTTTCGGCTGAGAAAGAAACAATGCGGTGCGTTTTTTTCTGGGAAATCCTAGCATAAAAGAAAGCTATTTTGTACATGATTTTCCTGCGACTTTTTGTTATAAGTTATGCGATACCTTCGCTAGTCAAAGTAATGAAGAAAATTCACGTGCACAGACCCATTGCAGCTGGCCAGAACCTAAACGTAACTTCGCGCGCCGGGGTAGGACCAATTGCACAATATTTGTTACAGATACACCCGTGGTAGACAAATTACTTAATATTTGACAGTATAAAGAGAGTGATGTTATACTCTGACAGAGAGTATTATGAAGTTTTAGTTACACACCAAGCCGAAATTCTAAATTCAGTTTCCTGAAATTATTTGTATGATAAGGTCATATCTGATTTCAATAGTCGCACGAACAGACATTGAAATTAATGGCACGGAATAGAAAAACAACGGATATCGATCAACAGAAGAAATGTGAATGGACCTGATAGAATAAAGGAATACTGTAAATGACAATGTTTCGTGAAACACCCTTCGTCATTTACGCCAATGTCTCTTGGAGGAGAAGAGGGAAGCCTTAGTTTCACTTGTCTCTAAGATCTACATTCATATTTATGTTTCTTAGAATGCATCTACTGATTATGAAATGAAAGTTACGAAGATTATACTGGATAGACTATCCCCCAGTAACACTTCATTCCCAGAATGTGCTTTGGTCTTCACTGTCAAACGACAGCGAGCGACTGTAACCTAACACAAGAGTTTGGTCATGTGCTGTTACTATTCCGATTTGTGTCAGACGAAGCAGAAGCAGCTGCTGGAATCAAGTAGTGAAACGTTATCGGCAATCTTTGCTATACTTACGCAGTTATTCTCTAAGTGGGACAAATATTACATACCTTTACATGTAAATTAAGTCAGTATCTTATGTGAAGCTTTTATAATTTGGGAGAATGGACGGAGGTTAATATTTGGAAGGAAATCACGCTGGCTAGATGACCATGAATAGACTGACTTACAAATTTCATTTAATTTCATTTTTCTGTCACACAGTGAATTTTCTATCGTATATCCATCGGGTTTAATAAGCTCGTATTTATAATTTTGAACCTGATACAAAGGGTGAGCGGGAACGTCACGAAAAGCTTATAGGGGTGTGGCATAGTACGTTGTGTTGAGAAATAATTGTTAAGAAAAAATTCGATACGTTGAGCTGTTTCCGAGTTAATTAGCATTGTAGTTAATTAGGCCGTCGGGCGCTCAAATTAAAGCGGTCCGCCAAATGCAGTTACTGCCAGTTGTTATCATAGCATAGAACAATAGAGCAAGAAACAGCTCAGCCTTTTTCTAAGATTTGATCATTACTATCGTCGAATTTCTAATTTTTGTATCACACACTTGTTCGGTTTTAGGAAACCAAACGAAAAACAGGTTTGGCCGCACTGTCTCAGGCGGTCTCTTTGAATTGGCGCGCACAATGGCCAGATTGGCTATCTCCAATGCTTGCTAACTCGGAAACGCGAAACGTATGGAATTTTTTTCTCAACCATTACTTCTCAGCACAACCTAGCCTGCCACACCCTTGCAAGCTTTTAGACTCTCTCTGACCATCGTGTGTATCATTCTAATATTGCAAATGTAGCAGGAATTACGTCGATTGCTGTTGCTCAGTTATCATAACTATTTGTTGATTTGTGATGTAAAAGAGGAAAACGCTGATGTCAACTCCACTTCGCACAGCTTGTGACGGTAGGATTTAGGCCCGTCAAATGACGTTAACGACAGTTTCAGAATTCAGCACAGTACAGGTAGGGGGCATGTGGCGTCCATATTTATTAATGGTGTAACACACTGCAGCATCCACAACGACAATTTTAACAGTGTTTTGTGTCTACTTTTTCTGGATCATATCTAGAGTGGCAGTAGAGGCAGATTCGATGGTCATTTCAGTAGTAATTTTTAAGCCTTTGTTTTCCACACACAGAAATGTTGAGAAGAAAAGCTATTAAGTTACTTAAATTAGATGTATATAGTTATGTGAACAATTTTACATGGATTTCTTTTTTTTTTCAAAATACTGTGTGTTGCCCTTAAACATCATTGTCCACAAAAGACGAACGGATGCTACAATATTCCCTGTTGTTCCTAGGCTGAAAAAACTTATTCCATTCTCCATGATTTCATATGAAATGTCTTAAAAAAATTTCTTGTTGGTCCAAACTGTAGAATAAATCAACATTTTCCACCCAATGTAGTCGAATATATCTAAACGCGAACCACACATCTTTCTTTTCGGCCCATAGTTTGGCTGGTGCGCAGAGCTATTATATTGTACGTCATTCACTGAGACTGAAGCTGACGTTTTCTTCTTCTTCTTCTTCTTTTCCTTCTTGTCTTATTGTCCATCCAATAGGCAATCCAGGCTTCTTCATCCCAGAAAAAATCAGTTTATTTGCAATATTCCACGTAAGCATTCGCTAACACATTTGTATAATAATGAACCTCGAAGGCTTCGTCTTTCTGCTGATAGTAGTTTTCACGGCACAAGAAAAAAAGGGCATTGCCGAATCGAAAGAAACTGCTACACTGGTAACTGGTGCTCACGTCCTCTGACAAAGAGTCTACTAAACACTCAGACTATTCAGAAAAACTTTTCGCCAGAGACTACGAGGTAGCGTTATGCACTGATAAGCCAAAACATTATGACCACCTGTTTAATAGCTTATTTGTCAGTCTTTGGAACGAATTACATCACTGATTATGCGCATCAGCGATCCGACCGTTACTTGGTATGTGGCATTAGATGTCTTGGCATGGGTCTCGTAATTTGCATAAATATCGGGACTCTTATTTGCGCAAAACATGTGGGCTCATACGCGGACGATAACAACCCGGAGGGTTTGCATAGGATTTATAACAAGCAAATTTTATCGTCGAGGCATCAACGTTAATTCACTATAATGCTCCTCAAACATCAGTAGCACGGTAATGGCTCCGAGACACGGACTGAATGATTACATCTCCGTCGGAGAAAACAGCTAGCATGAAGGGATGCAGATGGTTCTCAACCATCAGAGTGCCTTCGATTACTACAATAGATCCCTTGCAAGCGCAGGAGAGTGTCTCCCAGAGAATAATACTGCTCCCATCAGCCAGCGTTAGGGGGCGCGCTGCACGTTTCGAGCCGCTGTTCGCCCCGATGACGGCGTTTAGTGTAGCAAAAACGTGATTCACCTAAAGAGCCGACACGTTTCCACTGATCGGCTAAAACCGTAACTAACGATGTCGCTGGGTCAACCTTTGAACACATAGATATGGTAAGTTGCGGAGCTCCGTGTTCAACAATGTACGATGAACAGTGTGCTCCCAGATACTTGTCCGTGCACCAGGATTGTGCTGTTTCAGCAGAGAAGCAACAGATCACCATCTGTCCTACATTACAGGGCAGACAAGCCACCAAACCCCATGTTCTGTGAAGAGCTGTGGACGAAATGGCTCAAACTGCTCTTAGCACTATGGGACTTAACTGCTGAGGTCATCAGTCCCCTAGAACTTAGAACTACTTAAACTTAACTAACCTAAGGACATCACACACATCCATGCCCGAGGCAGGATTCGTACCTGCTACCGTAGCGGTCGCGCGGTTCCAGACTGAAGCGCCTAGAACCGCTCGGCCACATTGGCCGGAGCCTTGGACGTCTAACCATTTAGCGAGTAGCGATAGTTTCACTGTCCTACTGCAACACCTATTTTTAATCTGTACCCATATTTCTATGTCACTTTGTAGTGTAGCCTTGTAGAATGTAGTATCCATCATGGAAATTCTTTGGTTATGTGCAAGAACGAAATCTTACAGTTTTAGATACAGAAAAAAAATTTATTGAACAAGTTGTTGAATGCAAACAGCAGTGTGATCAAAACACTTCGCAAATTCAAGGAAAAATTTCTGACCGTGAATGTAAAATACGAGACAGGCCTGGTGTCATAAGTAACGGGACACCACTTAACAAATGGTTGGAAAGCGAGGAAATGTTTGATCCTGCCAGGAAACATAACGGATGGCATCCATTAGGTTTTGTAAATAACTGCAAAAGAATTTTTCCTGATTATTTATCTAATCGGGAAAAGATAAACGTGGTGATCAGCACCTAGGCAGATGATGTTAAGCGCTGGTAAATTAACTTAAATACTGAGCAAATGAATTTTGACGAATTCAAAAGAAACTTCCGAAAATAATACTGGTCTATACAAAGGTAGAATTGTTTATGTTGGGAGTTTATAATGACTAAACTCCATAATAACAGCGGCAGAAATTATTTAAAAGATTTCTTTCAATACTGCTAGCAAAAGTTGATACTCTTAAGAAGTAGACGACCAGAATCTGATCTGGAAACTATGGAAAAAGATCCCACAAGTTTCTAAAGAGACGTAGGAAGCAACAACCGAAGCTTCTTAGCGTCCTTAGATAACGGCCAGAATAATACAAACAGAAACAACTGTAATCACGACGGAGAAAATGACAGGGATGGTTATCGTGTCAATGTGGTTCAAAGAGGTAGAGGAAACTCTGCCACTCACGGTAGGTTCTTTTCCGCACGAAGCACCAGAGTGATACGGAAAACTGAATACCGCTGATGTTGAGACCTAGATGATGCGGACAGAATCTCCTGGCCCAGACGAAGTAACTTTTACCGAAATAGTCAGTGAAAAATGAAACAGGAAAGCAGTCGTGCGGGAAAGTGCAACGCAACGTGTACGTCAAATTCGTGCTACGGTGATTCCCCGATAGCAGGCAGCAAGCCCGGCGTTAGCAAACTTAAAAGTTATGTGAGAGCAATGACAATTGTGAATGTTCCAGCTGTTCGAAGAGAAGTCATGTGTAAGGCGGTGGAGCAGAACGTAAACTTCACAATGGGTAGAACCGAAAACGCTACGGCGAATAATAGTTCCATAGTTTAGGAAAACCCCGAGGTGACAAAATGGCTTGTGCTGATCGACTACCTGTACAAGAGCCTCACACAGTGCGAATGGGAAGATTTGAAGAAAGCATATGCGATGCAAAAGTTACTTGAATGTAGGAGAGACACAGGGACGTCGACAAGGTGATGACGCCCGAAAATGAGGAGAAAATAAAAAGCTTTCAGTGCTCTGTCAAACTCTTCACGCAGTATCGTATCTCCAATTTCATGTAATGGCTTGTGACGATGGACTATCTGTACAAGAGCCTCACAATGCAAAAGTTAATTGAATCTAGGAGAGACATAGGGACGTAGACAAGGTGATGTGGCCCGAAAATGAGGACTAAATAAGAAACGCCACGCAACGTTCGCGGGCTGCCAATGAATAGGTCGTTATGGTTAGAACGATCTTGGAGGACGAAGTCCTCAGCATTAATGACGAAATCACCTCTGCTAACGATTCGCTAAGAGAACCTACTGCTATACCTACTGCTACCGAAAGGAGAGAATCTGAAGATAATGAAAATATACACAATTGTCTACCTGTTCTCCGAGCCCATAAAGATGATACGAAGTATGAAGTAACTGTGGACTATTTAAACAGATGAGGATGATAGCTCATCAGGAGAAAACTGCGAGCCTGGATTTTAAAAATATTCTTGGTGTCGCTAAAAACTCTATCTTACACCTATAATCATCCCAAATCAGAAACCTGGGCAGTCATTCTACCCTAGTGAATTTAATTCCGAGTGTCCTAATTTATTATGGAAAGACTTATTTGGCTAATGTAAAATTAGTTACGAATCCTTGCAAATGTTTGGAGTTGTAGTGCTTAAAATTCAGTTTTATAGTTTGAGAAATACTCGACTTCCAGTGCAATCTTAAATCAATCTGCGGTCATTTCCTTAAATGATTTGCCCCACTTGAAAAGCTGTCTGAAAACAGTAAATTTAGAATGAAATGAAAAAGATTATTAATTATTGCATTTATGCACTTTGATCAGAATTACAAAGTTATGCGAGTTCAATTCATGAGAAATGGTTTGAACTTTAATTTAATGTTTTGTTGGCATTTCCATAGCCAAATATATTTGAATACGTTAAGAGATTGCTTATTAAGGCACATTTGTTATTTAAAGAGCTATATTTTGTTGTTCTTCACTTAATTAACAGTTATTTATGAGGATACTTACCCTTTTTTCATACATACTTATGCAGTTTTGTTAATGAGCATGGTTCCTCAAACAATGAAAGTTTAACGGTCCTCATGTACTAACCTAGTTAGTTAACTAAAGCACTCTAAAGGCTCCTTCAAAGCCAGTGTAGTTAGACTTATGTTTCATTATTTGAAACAGAGGTTAAGAAAAAATATTTACTGTGTTAGCTATTCCAAGGCAAGGTGGTTAACGCACTGGCGTAGAGACCCAGTACTGTTGTTGTTGTTGTGGTCTTCAGTCCTGAGACTGGTTTGATCCAGCTTTCCATGCTACTCTATCCGGTGCAAGGTTCTTCATCCCCCAGTACCTGCTGCAGCCTACATCCTTCTGAATCTGTTTAGTGTATTCATCTCTTGGTCTCCCTCTACGATTTTTACCCTCCATGCTGCCCTCCAGTACTAAATTGGTGATCCCTTCATGTCTCAGAACATGTCCTACCAAGCGATCCCTTCTTCTAGTCAAGTTGTGCCACAGACTCCTCTTCTCCCCAATTCTATTCAATACCTCCTCATTAGTTATCTGATCGACCCATCTAATCTTCAGCATTCTTCTTTAGCACCGCATTTCGAAAGCTTCTATTCTCTTCTTGTCTAAACTATTTATCATCCACGTTTCACTTCCATACATGGCTACGCTCCATACAAATACTTTCAGAAACGACTTCCTGACACTTAAACTAATACTCGATGTTAACAAATTTCTCTTCTTCAGAAACGCTTTCCTTGCCATTGCCAGTCTACATTTCATATCCTCTCTACGTCGACCATCATCATTTATTTTGCTCACCAAATAGCAAAACACCTTTACTACTGTAAGTGTCTCATTTCCTAATCTAATTCCCTCAGCATCACCCGACTTATACGACTACATTCCATTATCCTCGTTTTGATTTTCTAGATGTTTATCTTATTCCCTACTTTCAAGACACTGTCCATTCCGTACAACTGCTCTTCCAAGTCCTTTGCTGTCTCTGACAGAATTACAATGTCATCGGCAAACCTCAAAGCTTTATTTCTTCTCCATGGATTTTAGTACCTACTCCGAAATTTTCTTTTGTTTCCTTTACTGCTTGCTCAATATACAATTTGAATAGCATCAGGGAGAGGTTGCAACCCTGTCTCACTCCCTTCCCAACAACTGCTTCCCTTTCATACCCCTCGACTCTTATAACTGCTATCTGCTTTTTGTACAAATTGTAAATAGCCTTCCCTTACCTGTATTTTACCCCTGCCAACTTCATAATATGAAAGAGAGTATTCCAATCAACATTGTCAAAAGCTTTCTCTGAGTCTACAAATGCTAGAAATGTAGGTTTGCCTTTGCTTAATCTTTCTTCTAAGATATGTCGTAGGTTTATTATTGCCTCACGTGTTGCAACATTTCTACGGATTCCAAACTGATCTTCCCCGAGGTCGGCTTCTATCAGTTTTTCCATTCGTCTGTAAAGAATTCGCGTTGGTATTTTGCATCTGTGCCTTATTAAACTGATAGTTCGGTAATTTTCACATCTGTCAACACCTACTTTCTTTGGTATTGGAATTATTATATTCTTCTTGAAGTGTGAGCGTATTTCGCCTGTCTCATACATCTTACTCATCAGATGGTAGAGTTTTGTCATGACTGGCTCTCCCAAGGCCGTCAGTAGTTGTAATGGGATATTGTCTACTCCCGGTGCCTTGTTTCGACTCAGGTCTTTCAGTGCTCTGTCAAACTCTTCACGCAGTATCGTATCTCCAATTTCATGTAATGGCTTGTGACGATGGACTATCTGTACAAGAGCCTCACAATGCAAAAGTTAATTGAATCTAGGAGAGACATAGGGACGTAGACAAGGTGATGTGGCCCGAAAATGAGGACTAAATAAGAAACGCCACGCAACGTTCGCGGGCTGCCAATGAATAGGTCGTTATGGTTAGAACGATCTTGGAGGACGAAGTCCTCGGCATTAATGACGAAATCACCTCTGCTAACGATTCGCTAAGAGAACCTACTGCTATACCTACTGCTACCGAAAGGAGAGAATCTGAAGATAATGAAAATATACACAATTGTCTACCTGTTCTCCGAGCCCATAAAGATGATACGAAGTATGAAGTAACTGTGGACTATTTAAACAGATGAGGATGATAGCTCATCAGGAGATAACTGCGAGCCTGAATTAAGACCTGAAGAGAAATCAGAAAACGAGCTTAGCACCTGACTTAGAAAAGCTTTCGTATTAGAACCAGAAAGCGAAATAGATAGGTCGGATTCGTGCGACTGCTCGGAGGATGAAAATTTCGGTATACCTGAAAACAATGAAGGTGCAACTAACAGCAATGTTGTAACAACCAATGACTGTGTTTTCAAACATAATCCAGACGTCATTACAGAACAAATACAGAAAGAACCACCTGATGATATGCTACCATTTCAATGAAGAGTTCAAGTAATTACAAACTTTGAACCCCAGAAAAGAAAGAAGCCACCTGATATGGAGACTTGCAGGACAAGGATATGTCTTGTAGTGACATTATGGTCGACCAAGATCTTTTATGGGAGGAACAAAACAATGACAATAATTTAACCACAGAACAGACTATAATCCCAGTTATTTAAAAGGTCAGAATACAATTACTTCTGAATACTGCCTTCATATAAGGGCTCATTTCTAAATAATTTTTCGAATTGATGTGTGATAAACCTGGACTGGTCATGATGTCTGTTAGTGGTGTAAAGATAGTCGGCGCAACAGGTAAATCAAGAAAGCCAATAAAGGACCAAGAATTTGCTGGGTTCACTATCAAAGCTCTGGGGTTTGAACACGATTTTGTGATTGTACCAGACTCATGTACTTATATGACCGTAGGTGTAGATTGGTTTGAAAAAGAAAAAGTAATAATCGATTGCAGTCAGGAAATGGTTAAGATTAACCATGAATCCAAAATTTTGCAAGACAAATCTTAAGAATATGAGAGCGTGTCAGATAAGGTAATTGTTTACGAAATGTACCATGATAAGATGGTGATAAATAACGATGAAAGGCAGGGGCATCATTTCATGGAAATTATGGAAAACTTAACAGGCATAACCTCAGACGAGAAAACGGAATTGATTAATATCTTAGAAAGCAACATCAGAGCATTTTCGGACAACCCAAGACTGGTTCGAAATTTTGAATACTGTATTGAAACTTTGGATCATGATCCATTCTTTGTGAGATCATGTTCCGTACCATTATCTAATAAATGGCCGCAAGGAATGAAAAAGATAAGATGATAGAATGGGGAGTGATAGACGCAGTAGCAGCGAATATAACAGTCCACTTATCACTGTAAACAAGAAGGATGGAGGAGTATGTGTGGTCAATGATTCAAGAACTTTAAACGAAATAGTAAATAGAGAGACAGACCGGTCAGGAAATCTGCTTGAACTGTGGCAAAAATTTCATACTGTATGTTATTTAACCAGCCTCGACATCACTGATGGCTACTGGAAAATCTCGGTAAGTCCAGAATCCCGTCAATATACAGCATTTCTGGTTGCCAGGAAATGTTATCAGTGCAAGGCAGCTCTGTTTGGACTGAATACCTCAGTGGAAGAGTTTATTAGAGCTCTAGACTTTGTATTACGGCGGGAGTTGATTTCCACGTTATCTATTTACATAGATGACTTATTGATTGCCAATGTAAACTGGCAAGAACACAGCGAACTGTTGCAGAAAGTTCTTGTTGCTCTTCAAGCAGCAGCCATCCCCTTAAAATTAAGAAAGTGTGAATTTGTAAAATCATAAATTAAATTCTTGGGCCATATAATTACTAATACCGAAATCAGTAAGGACCTGGAGTAGCCAAGTGCCATAGAAAAATTTCCCCAGCAAAAAACCGAAAACAGTTGAAAGAATTTATAGGTTTGTGTGGATTTTATAGAAAATTTGTTAAGGGGCTAGCCTCCAATAGACCACAACTCAACAACTTTCTTAAAAACAATAGTGCTTTTGTTTGAGCAGATGGGTGTTAGCACGATTTCGAATCTTTAAACAAGGAGCTCTTACATAGTAATGTTTTACATCACCCAATACTGTCAGAATCTTTCCATATGAATACCGACAGTAGCGCCTATGAGATTGGTACAGAAATTTTCCATGAGATAATTGATACAGGAGATTTACAACATAGGGCTATAGCTTATGGCAGCAGGACGTTAACGAAATACATTAGGAACTATACCATATCAGAGAAGGAGGTATTGGCCATAGCATGGGGTCTAAAGAAATGTATAAATTATTTGTGGGGTCATAATATCATAATACTGATTGACCACATAGCTGTAAAATTCCTTAGAGACTGTTGCCTTCTCAATGGCAGGCTAATGAGATGGGCTTTATACCTACAACTTAACTAGAGAAATCTGCCATGAAAGGGCACAGATAACCATGTAGCAGATACATTGTCCCAATTACCAAATGGTACTGATGAGGTACCCAAGGAATGCAATGAAGATGGAACTTCCCAAATGAGTTAGGTGAAGTAAGTTTCAGGCAAAAAAAAATTGATCATATTTCTTAAAACGTGAAGTACCACCAAAATGAGGATTCGACTTGGAAATCTATGGAAGTAAATTTCGATAGTATACAGCATCTCCAGAATGAGAAACATTCTAAAGTTTTTGAAGGTATCTTGCATAGCAGGAAAGACTTGATTACTGAAGATGGTGTGTTGGCCTACCAAATTTTGGTACACGTCATTGATTATTTTCACATAGCATTGCGCAATAGTGGGCCAATGAAGTGTCCAGAAATAATAGCTAGTGTTACAGTGGTTGCCAACAATGCTAGTAGAAAGGTAATTGAGCGTATTAGGTATTGTGACATCTGCCAGAGAGCTGAGGAGACCAATAGAATTAAGCAAGGTCCAATGCAGAACACATTGCCTGAAGATACTATGCATCTACTGTCCTTGGATCCGTATGGCCCTGTACCCAAAACTTCTGGTAATTACACACATATTTTAGTGATTTGGAAGTAATTATAATTATATAAAATTATATCCCCAGCAGAAGATAGTATCAAAAGAGAATTCTCAATAGGACAGTTATTTTAGAACCACTGGAAAATCCAAACCAGTACTGTCCAATAATGGCCCCCAATTCAGTAATAAAATTTGGAAATAAGGCATGGAGCAGATCAGTGTAGAGGTCAAATATATGTCAGCCCACCATCCAGACAGCAACTGTGCTGCAGGTATGTGAAGGAAATAGGAAGGTTATGTAGGACTTATTGCCACCATAATCATTGAGCATGGGGCAGGTTTGTATCTGACATTGAGAGTGTAATGAACACCTTGCATCATGTATCTTCTCGTTTCACACCTGAGGAAATCCTGCTCAGTTATAAATGTTTGACTGAGGAAAAATTAGAGTTAACACCATGTACAAATTTGGGATTAGCCAAGAAGGAAGAATTGGTATAAGAAAAAACGAAGCAGAATGTGGAAGCTAGATCTAAAAGCCACAGGGGGACCCTAAAGTTTGTCAGGTTAAAGGTCACAGACTATTGTCTTCTGAAGACTCATGAAAAGTCAAGTGAACTTAACCAAGAAATTTCCAAATTAAAGTTATATATAATGGGCCATTGATAATACAAGATATACCTCACAACAATGCTTACTATTTAATCTATCCGAAATCCAAGAAGCCCCTAGAGTCTGTAACATAGTGGATCTCAAACCATATGTCCCTAGGAATGAATAAATGTAGTATATTCAGAAACGATACTGGAATAAAAATGTATGGTATACTGGAAAAGAAATATGTTATGAAGTTACTGTACTGTTTTTAAATGTAATTTATGTCTTTATAAAAATGTTGGTACCTACATAAAATTGCAGATACGTTCTTGTGAGTTTCAAATCCTAAAAATTGTAATGTATGTGAAACCCTGTATTGAAATGGCTAAAGGCAAATGTTGCCAAATTGAAAAGAAATTTGGACTGCCTTAAATACAGAGTGCCACCATAAAAGACTTGTTGAAGTGGGGCAAGAACGTATCTCTGAATGTGGTAAAATGTTGTCAAATGTGGACTTCGATATCTCGGTAATAGGCAGCGATTGAAATTGAAATCGTTTTCAGTGTTTTATGGGCTTAAATTTGTGTCAAAAATGAACTGCCATAAAATCTAAAGCGGCAGTCACATTTCTAATGTATAATGAATATACAGTGTTGAAATATTTGCAAACATGGACTTCCAGATGCTATAGCAGGGAGCAAAGTTAGTTAATATTATCTTGGTTAGTGTTGTACGCGTTTTGCTGTGGTTTTCAAAGATGGGCTGTCGGTTTCAAATAAGAGCAGGAAGAATAGAATACCAGGTTCTATTTAGATATGTTCGTATGTTTTCATGTACAGTTTAAAATTTCTTTTGATATTGTTAGTTGTATACTTGTATATGTGTACCTACATTTTTTGAACTTTTACAACATGCTACTCAATATTCTTTGCAATTCAGAAAAAATATGATTACTACTCAAGCTATTCATTCAAAAAATGAGAGTCTATTATGATACGTGTACAGAATCGAATATTGATGCTTACCTCTTGTTTAGCAATCATGAGTATAAAGTATGTAGTGATTTAGTGTGTTCTGTGATGTATTTTCTGTCATGCCCAGTTATGGCTGGATGGGCTATTTTGTTGACTGTCTGACGCTGTTTACGTGTTACTGAAACGTCATTGACGTATCCCTAACATGAAACATCAATGAAGCATGGGGCATATGTAACACCTATCTTCTATCTGTTTTGTATGTGTAACGATATTTGTATGTCAATTTGTAGTGTTGCTTATGTAGAATGTTGTATCTGTCATGGAAATTCTTCGATTACGTATACAAGTTTCAGTTACTTGAACTTTTGAACAATGTTGTTTAAATTATGTGTGTGGATTTAAATAACTACTGTGATAATTGTTATATAATGTACTGTAAATGACTTGGTCCATAGTTAGGGAAAGTAGGGATGAGTGTAAAAGATGTGTGGTAGCCCTGTAAATACGGAAGTAGACTGGCGCAGTGGAAACTGTGGTTGGCGCGACAGTGGAAAATCGTCCTTTGTGATAGGTAAGCAGTCTGGGCTCAGCAGTGCTGTGGTTAACATCTCTCTAGCGGTAGAAGCAGTAGAAGAGCTTAAGAGCAGTATTCATGGGCCTCGGATGTTCATGGCATGGTTTTTTCGCCCTGTGAAATATAATTCCTGCGCCAAGACGTACAATCATAGGGCGAGGCCAACACTACTGGCTTGATTGCATCGCTGCAAATTACGCCACTAGTATCATCAGCCGACCACTAAGTTGTTTGTATTTGGCACTCTGCAAATGCGCCAGGAATTTATAAAATTTGGTTGATCTTAAAATTATTCGTGGTGTCGCTAAAAACTATCTTACGCCTATAATTATCCCAAATCACAAACCTGGACAGTAATCCTACCCTAGCGAATTTAATTCCGAGTGTCCCTCTTTATTATGGAAAGACTTATTTGTCAGCTCTAAAATTAGTTATCAATTCTTGAAAATGTGTGTAGTTATAGTGACTAAAATTCAGATTTATATTTTGAGAAATACTCGAGTTCCAGTGCAATTTTAAATCAATCTGGTGTCATTTCCTTAAATGATTTGCCTTACTTGAAAAGCTGCCTGAAAATAATAAATTTAATTCGAAATGAAGGGGATTATTAATTAATATATTTATGCACTTTGATCATAATTACAAAGTTATGAGAAATCAATTCATGAGAAAGGGTTTGAACTTTGATTTAATGCTTTGTTAGCATTTGCACAGCAAAATATATTTGAGTATGTTAAAGGATTGCTTATTAATGCACATTTTTATTTAAAGAGTTATAGTTCGTTGTGCTTCACTTAATTAACAGTTATTGATGAGGATACTTACCCTTTTTCATGCATACTTATGCAGTTTTGTTAATGAGCATGATTCTTCAAACAATGAAAGTTTAAGTGTCCTCATATACTAGGCTTGTTAGTTAATGAAGCACTGCAAAGGTTCCTTCAGAGCCAGTGTAGCTAAACTTGCATTCTGTTTTATTGTTTCGAACCGAGCTTAATAAAATATATTTACTTTGTTAGCTATTCCTGGGCAAGTTGGTTAACGCACTGGCATAGAGACCCAGTATTAAGCAATGATATCTGATTTAAATCAGAATGATTTTCTGCTTTTCTCTGTTCAATATTGCTACTAGTTTCATGTGTGTTGATGATTGGTTCCATAAAAAGTTGCATCTAGTTCATTTAAAGTACGTCTTGTAGAGAGGAATATGTTACTGTTTGTTACCTCATTGGGCATTTGTTGGTCTGATTTTCAACTTACGAAAACATTTATCTGCAATGTCAGGTTACTGTTCTGTAGTGTGTCACAGGTATAAAGAAAGAGTTTAGTATGTGTCAAGGACGGTCAGGTTAGCCTTAGAAGTGCTTTCTGCATTTTTATATTACTTGACGCAAGGAAGCCTAACTAGACTTACTATTGATATTAATGTTGCAACTTGCTTTTGTGCTGGGAGAACATCTATTGCCTGACTCACATATTTATTGTAGTTTATACTCTCCTAGAGTGATTCAGAAACGAATACCAGTTTGATAGTTCTGTTTCCATTAGGTTATCTCACGGTCACAACTTTTCAAACATTCCTCGCAAGGCTATAACTTTGACATAGATGTCGTTGGAGACGACCGGTGTTCCCATTACACTGCCTCTTTCGGTAGACGCTCACGATATTAGCACGTGAACATTTGACCAGCTTCGCCGTGTTCAAGATACTCGTTGACTGGCTCAGCGTAGTGATAATCTGTCCTTTGTCAAAGTCACTTACCGCACTGGATTTCCCATTTGCAGCCCATATTTTCGCTAGGGTGACGCTGTCTCTGTTGGCTCTGCTTACATTCTTTTCTTATGGCGTTACGTGCCTGCAACGCCATGAGGAGGCGTAAAACGTCGCGCTGGGTAGTGGTCGTAATGTTTTGGCTGATCAGTGTATGTGAGTGTTTAGATTTCGCTGGCAACCTAAACATGTTGCAGAAAGCAACGTTACCAAAGAAACCTTAGGTAGTCTAAATAATGTCCTTTAAACAGGCCTAGGACAAACTATTTCGGAACATCGAGGGGATAGCGCTTTACATCCTCTTCTAGAAATCGCTCAGAGAGTTTTCGGATAGTTTCAATATATACAACTCAAAAATTGTGACGTGATGGTATGAGTTCCATTTTGCACTACATCATTTGAGTCGGCCATTTGAGACACAATGAAATCCACATTTTATGCAAAATGTGTTGTTTATATCTAGGCCTTCTTTAACGGTGGCCGCAGCATTCTGTGTTGTTGTTGTGGTCTTCAGTTCTGAGACTTGTTTGATGCAGCTCCCCATGCTACTCTATCCTGTGCAAGCTTCTTCATCTCCCAATATGTACTGCAGCCTACATCCCTCTGAATCTGTTTAGTGTATTCATCTCTTGGTCTCCCTCTACGATTTTTATCCTTCACGCTGCCGGCCAATACTAAATTGGTGACCCCTTGATGCCTCAGAACATGTCCTACCAACCGATCCCTTCTTCTAGTCAAGTTGTGCCACAAACTCCTCTTCTCCCCAATCCTATTCAATACCTCCTCATTAGTTATATGATCTACCCATTTAATCTTCAGCATCCTTCTGTAGCACCACATTTCAAAAGCTTCTATTCTCTTCTTCTCCAAACTATTTATCGTCCATGTTTCACTTCCATACATGGCTACACTCCATAAAAATACTTTCAGAAATGACTTCCTGACACTTAAATCTATACTCGATGTTGCAAATTTCTCTTCTTCAGAAACGCTTTCCTTGACATTGCCAATCTACATTTTACATCCTCTGTACTTCTACCATCATCAGTTATTTTGCTCCCCAAATAGCAAAACTCATTTACTACTTTAAGCGTCTCATTTCCTAATCTAATTCCCGCACCATCACCCGATTTAATTCGACTACATTCCATTATCCTCGTTTTGCTTCTTTTGATGTTCATCTTATATCCTCCTTTCAAGACACTGTCCATTCCGTTCAGCTGCTCTTCCAGGTCCTTTGCTGTCTCTGACAGAATTACAATGTCATCGGCAACCTTAAAGTTTTTATTTCTTCTCCATGGATTTTAATTCCAAATCCGAATTTTTCTTTTGTTTCCTTTACTTCTTGCTCAATATTCAGATTGAATAACATCGGGGATAGGCTACAACCCTGTCTCACTCCCTTACAACCACTGCTTCCCTTTCATGTCCCCCGACTCTTATAACCGCCTTTCGTACCCTGTAGTTTACCCCTGCCACCATCATAATTTGAAAGAGAGTATTCCAGTCAACATTGTTAAAAGCTTTCTCCAAGTCTACAAATGCTAGAAACGTAGGTTTGCCTTTTCTTAATCTAGCTTCTAAGATAAGTCGTAGGGTCAGTATTGCCTCACGTGTTCCCATATTTCTACGGAATCCAAACTGATCTTCCCCGATATCGGCTTCTACCAGTTTTTCCATTCGTCTGTAAAGAGTTCACGTTAGTATTTTGCAGCTGTGACGTATTAAACTGATAGTTCTGTAATTTTCACATCTGTCAACGCCTGCTTTCTTTGGGATTGGAATTATTATATTCTTCTTGAAGTCTGAGGGTATTTAGCCTGTCTCATACATTTTGCTCACCAGATTGTAGAGTTTTGTCAGGACTGGCTCTCCCAACGCTGTCAGTAGTTCTAATGGAATGTTGTCTACTCCTGGGGCCTTGTTTCGACTTAGGTCTTTCAGTGCTCTATCAAATTCTTCACGCAGTATCATATCTCCCATTTCATCTTCATCTACATCCTCTTCCCTTTCTATAACATTGCTCTCAAGTACATCGCCCTTGTATAGTCCCTCTATAAACTCCTTCCACCTTTCTGCTTTCCCTTCTTTGATTAGAACTGGGTTTCCATCTGAGCTCTTGATATTAATACAAGTGGTTCTCTTTTCTGCAAAGGTCTCTTTAATTTTCCTGTAGGCAGTATCTATCTTACCACTAGTGAGATAAGCCTCTACAACCTTACATTTGTCCTCTAGCCATCCATGCTTAGCCATTTTGCAATTCCTGTCGATCTCATTTTTGAGACGTTTGTATTCCTTTTTGCCTGCTTCATTGACTGCATTTTTATATTTTCTTCTTTCATCAATTAAATTCAGTATTTCTTCAGTCACCCAAGAATTTCTAGTAGCCCTCGTCTTTTTACCTACTTGATCCTTCACTACTTCATCCCTCAAAGCTACCCATTCTTCTTCTACTGTTTTATTTCCCCCATTCTTGTCAATTGTTCCCTTATGCTCTTCCTGAAACTCTGTACAACCTCTGGTTTAGTCAGTTTGTCCAGGTCCCATCTCCTTAAAGTCCCACCTTTTTGCAGTTTATTCATTTTTAATCTACAACTCCTAACAAATAGATAGTGCTCAGAGTCCACATCTGTCCCTTTAAATGTCTTACAACTTAAAACCTGGTTCCTAAATCTCTGCCTTACCATTATATAATCTATCTGAAACCTGTCAGTATCTCCAGGCTTCGTCCACGTATACAACCACCTTTTATGATTCTTGAACCACGTGTTGGCTATGATTAAGTTGTGCTGTGTGCAGAATTCTACCAGGCGGCTTTCTCTTTCATTCCTTCCCCCCAATCCATATTCACCTACTACGTTTCCTTCTCTTCCTTTTCCTACTATCGAATTCCAGTCATCCATGATTATTAAATTTTCGTCTCCTTTCACTATCTGAATAATTTCTTTCATCTCATCATACATTTCTTCAATTTCTTCGTCATCTGTAGAGCTAGTTGGCATATAAACTTGTACTACTGTCGTAGAAGTGGGCTTCGTGTCTAACTTGGCCACAATAATGCGTTCACTATGTTGTTTGTAGAAGCTTACCCGAACTCCAATTTTTTTATTCATTATTAAACCTACTCTTCCATTACCCCTATTTGATTTTGTATTTATAACCCTGTATTCACATGACCAAAAGTCTTGTTCCTCCTGCCACCGAACTTCGCTAATTCCCACTATGTCTAACTTTAACCTATCCATTTCCGTCTTTAAATTTTCTAATCTACCTGCCCGATTAAGGGATCTGACATTCCACGCTCCGATCCGTAGAACGCCAGTTTTCTTTCTCCTGATAACGACATCCTCCTGAGTAGTCCCCGCCCGGAGATCCGAATGGGGGACTATTTTACCTCCAGAATGTTTTACCCAAGACGACACCATCATCATTTATCCATACACTAAACGAGCATGCCCTCGGGAAAAATTACGGCTGTAGTTTCCCCTTGCTTTCAGCCATTCCCAGTACCAGCACAGCAAGGCCGTTTTGGTTACTGTTACAAGGCCAGATCAGTTGTAAGTAGACTGTTTAGGTTCTTATATTGGTAACGCCGCCGCCACGTAGCGCTCAGTATGAAAATCACTGGCTGTGCTGTGTGCAGTCTGTGGCTGGTTGGCATTGTAGTAATACTCGCCATTGTAGCGTTGGGCAGTTGGCTGTTAACAGTGTATAGCGTTGCGCAGCTGGAGGCGAGCCGCCAGCAGTGGTGAATGTGGGGAAGTGAGATGGCGGATTTTTGAGAATGGATAATCTGGAGGTGTGTCCATCAGAAACAGTAAATTTGTACGAATGGATGTCATGAACTGCTATATATATTATGACAATTAAGGTAAATACATTGTTTGTTCTCTATTAAAATCTTTCATTTGCTAACTATACCTATCAGTAGTTAGTGCCTTCCGTAGTTTGAATATTTTATTTAGCTGCAGTAGTGGCGCTCGCTGTATTCCAGTAGTTCGGGTAACGAAGAATTTTGTGAGGTAAGTGATTTGTGAAAGGTATAGGTTAATGTTAGTCAGGGCCATTCTTTTGTAGGGATTACTGAAAGTCAGATTGCGTTGCGCTAAAAAAATGTTGTGTGTCAGTTTAAGCACAGTCATGTATAATTTTTCTAAGGGGACGTTTCATATGTCGACCCTTAGCCGAGGATGCCTCACTGGAATCTTCTGTTTTTTTCTTGTAGTTTGTGTAATTAGTGTAGCTTTTGTTTATTGCTAGCGCGTAAATGTAGAGAGAATCTCCTTTGTAGTTGCAGTCTTTCATTGTTGTACAGTAAAACAGTTGTGGCCTGCGTGTAGATCTGCACCAAGTATTTCGCAGCTGCGCATGCAATTAACGAGATATTATTTTCAGTGCTATGTGAATGTGTTCTCTTATTTTGGTCTTCAAATTGTGCTTTTCTGTGTTATCGTGTGAAATATTGTGACAATAATGGCGTGTGAAAAACGTAATACTAGGCTTCAAAGTAAACTGAGAAATGACAGTGAAGACGAAAGCAGTGTGTTAGCGCCGACGAGTAATGAATTAACTAATGTTCAAAGTAGTAATTTGGTAATTGTGCATAGGGAAATGGAGCGGACTGCAAATAATGGCGTAGACAGTGAAACAAATAGTGAACAGGGAAGCATTATCGATCGATCGGTCGGCAACAGCTCGCCTCAGGAATCCGAATTGACAGGGCACAATCTTGCAAATACTGTAGTTTCAGGTTTTGCGTCCTCAACGTTTTCTCAAATAAGTCAAGACACATTTTCTGCTATTGAAAATGCGAATATTGCCGGATCAAATGCACTGCCGAATAGCTCTGAGGGACATGTTTCAGACACCAGTGCATTGTTATTACAGTTAATGCAACAAATTGGACAAAGGCTACAAAAGTTACACACAATGGAACAAAATCTTCAACAGTTAGACACGATGGAAAAAATCAGAGACAAACACAGCAAAAGCTTCAAAAGTTAGACGCAATGGAACAAAATCTTCAAAAGTTAGACACGATGGAAAAAATCAGAGACAAACACAGCAAAAGCATCAAAAGTTAGACGCAATGGAACAAAATCTTCAAAAGTTAGACACAATGGAACAACACCAGAGGCAAACACAGCAAAAGCTTCAAAAGTTAGACACAATGGGACAAAATCTTCGGAAGTTAGACACCACGCTTGAACAAACACGTGAAAATTTAACTACTGAGTTACATAACAATGAATCGAAATGTCAAAAAGTCTGTAATGACGTAAAAACACAAATTTGTGAGCATTTTCAACCTATTTTTTCGCAGCATGAAAATGCATTGCAGAATCACGAAGCAGCCATAAAAGAACTGCAAACTATTGTTCATGAAAATCATGACACCTTGCAAGCTAAAATTGACTCAGTTGCATCTACCGATTCGGTTACGCAACTTGCAAAAACTCAGGAAAACTTAAAGGACACAGTAGATACGATTTCAACACAAATGGACACTCTGAAACTTTTTTCAGAAAAACACACAGAGGAAATAATTTCACTATCGGATAAAGTAGCCGAACTTTCAGATCAGTTCACTAACTTATCTACAAAGGTAGATGATCATCTGAATGACACAAGACCTGTAGCCTTCAGTGATACTGAAGAGTATGAACAGATTAGAAAATTCAAACAAAATCAAAATCAAATCAATACACAGTACAAAAGAGAGATCCGGGAAGTACAAGATCAGTTGGCACAAGTAATACAAGAATTACATACTTCAGAGGACACTCGCGCTCCAGTACAGGTAGAGGGACATGGAAATACGGAACAACCACAAAATAATAACACAGGACACTTCGGAAATTATGAAAGAAATTGGCAAGGTACACCGAATTTTGAAATCGGAACTGCCGAAACGACGTAACAATGACCGAAATGCGACTCGCCGACACGATGATTTTGACTATAAGCTGATCATTACTACACGCAAATTCAAAACATTTAAGAATTCTGGCAACGACATTGATCCACAAGCGTGGCTTCATCAATTCTCTCATTGTTTTCCTCCCAACTGGTCATTGCAGCACAGATTAGAATTTATGTGTGGCTATTTAGAGAGTGAACCAGCTGTAAGAAAGCGATCGGTCATTCACGATTGTTACAGTGAAGGAGAATTTTATCATGTCTTCCTCTCAGCAGATTGGTCTCAAGCAACACAAGACCGAGTAAAACATAGCATCATAATGATGAAGCATTTCGAACAATCTGAATTCTCCAGTCTTGTGAAATATACAGCCTCTCAGAACTCATCCGCATTTGCTTAATCAAATTACCTGAACATTTACGACATATTATTTTGGCAGGACGTTGCAAAGACGACATTGAAACTTTTCAGGGACTCTTACAAGAATTAGAAATTGACACTGACAATCGCGGAATGCAAAAACAGGAACACAACAATTACAGGTCACATCCGTCGCAATTCCGTGATGAAAGAAATAATAACTGGACACGACAAGGCTATTCTCACAACACAAATCGTGACCCAAACAGACACCGCCCGTATGAAACCGTTGGCAGAGTAGTAATAGTTACAGAGAAAGATCGCACTTCCGTAGTAATGAATATGACAGAGATAATCATAGAAACAGACAATATCAGAACCAAAATAATTATTATCACGGGAGACAGAATAATTTCAGGCGCAACGGTCCACCGTGCAGTGATAATTCAGGGAGAAATTCTCCACCACTTAACCGACAAGAAAGAAACTACAGGAACTACTGACGTGACGACAGACGATATAATCATAACGACAAACCTGAATTTCATCAGAACTGGCGGGATTCAAACAGGGCTGGGCCCTCTCGGCAAGGTGAATTTGTAGAAGGTAGGTCTCCAAATCCTAATAACGACGCGCGCAAACAAAGAGATAGCAGACAATGACTCGCAGCATGCGGCCATGGGTGCCAGCTGGGGTTGAGATAAATAACATAAGCTAACCTTGAGAAAAAATTCCAGTATTCTTTACCGACGTATACCACATGATAATTTCGTTGAAGTTGAAACTCTGCATACTAGGAAGAGTAAAGGTTTACACCACATTTCACATGTAAAACCGTTTATTGAAAGATAATCTCATTTTCAACTTAGTCTTTGCCATAAAACTTCACGCTACTAGTACAATTTGTCACACTGAGAAACTGTTAACTTGCAACAATGTTTTGAAGTTAACTATCCAGTCTAGGACCTAGGGAACATTTTTAAACAGAAATTACGAGTGCAATGTTATAGTGAACAGACGACACAGTGTTGTTATTTGTACATTCTTGGTTGTTAGTTGCACGATTACGTAATGATTATCAGGCTTAAATACTTAGAACACATACTGGTATTGCCAATGAGATTTTAATGCACATTGTGGTTTACTTGAAAATACATTCTGGATTTAAAGTACTTTCTGCGAGATACCAGATGACACAGCTACACGATTTTATCATGACGCTACTAATGAGTGACAATTTACAATGTTGCTTTTGCGGTGTTTCTGTTGTATATCTGCACAGTTTTTCTGAATTCTTCTGGAAAGGAAAACATGTTTTAGTTGTAACTTTTGTGGTATAGCTACAATGAGACAGCCTTTTCCATAGCATAACAATATGTTACAGCACAGTACTTTCTTCATCACGGCAATAAGCGTAATAAGTAAGATATCTATATGCAAAGCATTTCACTTTTGTTTATCATGAGGTAAGTACATTGACTTCTGCAGAACTTAGCTTTCGGAGGACGATAACTATGATACTTCCACAGAGATTATCTTACAACAAGATGCACAGTTCAGTGCTACAGTACACTCATTTGAGTGATTAATTTTGTACTTAAACCATTTATTTTTCAAGATTTTTGAATTAGAAAGAAAGTTTGCCGTGATACATTTCATTCCATTGCTCTAATCTGTAACACCTGAGGGTATAATTACATTAATCCTCAGGGGGGTACACACCTACTCTGTGTACCATGTGTTTGGTAAGCACAAGGAGCCCTAGCTAATATGGTATTTGCTTATGCAACTTTACACATTGGTACCACGTTTCTCAAACACAGAATTACACAGCTATCTGATTATTTAACTGAGAGAGACAAACATTTATTTTACTACATTTGTGACAGATGTTTATGTAATTGCACCGTTGGAAAACTTTACACTTATGAAATTGTATTTGTCTGTACTTTGTGAACTGTTCATATTTTTTCGGAACCATTGTGATACTATGAGAGCTTTGAATGATGTATTTGGTATGGGATCATGATTTTTAAAGTACATTTGAGGTAGATGACACTATTGAAATGAGCAGAGAATATTTTTTAGGTTTTGAAATTATTGCAGAAGGCTACGACGTTTTGGAGATTTGACTGAAGTGTTATAATGATATTATTACGACGACGATGTGTATTATGCTGTTGAGGAATGTTTATTATGATATGTATTTATTATGATGAAATACTGAAGAAGTGTCTACGAATATGTATATGTGTAATAAAGTAAGGAATAATGAGTAGTGGTTAGGTACTCTTGTTGTGAAAAACGATGTTGGAAACCGAGAATCGTACATTAAGAGTTATGAAACGTGTGTATATACGTGAATGTATCACAATGCCGGCGAAAATTTTTTGGACGCTGTTATATTTATAGGATTTTGTTTCTACACATTTGTAACGCAAATTATCAACCTGTGAAATTTTTTTATATGAGACTGCCACTGTAGCTGAAACTGCTGTCATAAATATTTTGGTAAGAAAGGTAAGTGACCTTGATGTAAAGTGTTTTGGGCGCCCAGCTGAGAGATAGTTGTCTGACAAAAGAAAGCCATTAGGTGGAGGAAAAAAAGAGGCCATTATCCTCCATATTGACATTCCTTTGTAGAAAGCATCGCAAATATGACACGCTCATTACTTGGAAAGATACTTACATCTGTACACCTGATTATGACAAGCGTCTTTCTACGAGAGTTGAGAGAATTTCTACTAACTTATGAAATGTCACATGACTATTGAATGATATTTTTATGTTTTGATTTTCATAGTTTCTTATTTCATTTGATATCTGTTTTACAGCTGCGTTGCTGCATTGGTTACATAAAATAAAATTAAATGCATTTGCTAATGTGAACACTTTCTGCCAACAGATCTATTAAAAAATAATTTTATGATCCACATTCTTCGAAAAAGGAGCATTTGGAAAGGAAAGAACAATAAGAAGGGATTAATAACAGTTACTGCATACATAATTTTCTTTTCCACTACTTGGTAATTTTTTTGGTAGAATAACTTCTTGTGGTGCACCACTTTAATGACATAGATATTAAGATGTGAATAGACATTTCCCTTATCTGCATTGTTGTCTTTAGTGTACTATTTTTTCTGCTTGAGCTTTGTCATGTTTAGATATAAGTTACAGCATTTGCTGCTGTTGTTTGCCAGGCATAGTGCTCTTGAATTTTAATTTGTGTTACTCTGCTAAGCCAGTTTACTACTGATTTATTTTTCTTGTTTGCTGCACATTGCCTTATATTAGTTGTAATATTGCAACTGCTTTGCTATAAATGCTGCTTGCTTTGCCAATTTGAATTTCTGGTCATTGCTGTTTGTGTTAATTGTTTTGTGCTGTTGCATTGCCTCATCCCTTAGTTTAGCATCTGAGCTCAGTAGATTTAAGTTAGCTTAAGATGGGGTAGGCTATATTAGATAACGAGTTGTGATGAATTGGAAGAAATGCTTTGAGAAGATATAAGAAAATGGTTTGGCCAAAAAAGTATTTTGAAAGAGGATATGAACAAAAAACTAGGGTTTAGGGACACCAGATTTAGGTACGATTTTCTTGAAAATAAATGATGAGGTAAGATAATGGAAAATAAATAATGAGGTAAGAAATATGTGTGCATGCTTGGATTGGATTTTTTTTGGTGGAAACAAATGTTGAAATAAGTCGAAAGATCTATGGAATGAAGATTTGGGTTGGACTGCAGTACCAAATGTTACAATGAAAACAAACCCTGCCCTTTCCTCTTATGTTATTCTGCCATGTGTTTGTGTACTCTTGTATATTTGTGTTTTTCCTGTCTTTATGTGTTTAGCTGATATGAGTTATGTTGTAGAATTTTTCTAATAATATATTAGTTACTTTGTAAAGATGTTTAGACATTATTTATCTGTTCTGTTTTGTTGCTCATGTGTGAAGTTTATGTTTCAAAAGTTATTCTGATCTTTTATGTATGTACTCATGTCATAATTCCTGTAACACTGATGTATATGTTATTTTGATTCTTTTGTAAAGCCTGTATTACTACAAATGTTATCTGTATTGTTATGTTCTTTAATGATGTATTTTGTACCTTTGTTATTGTATTCTCATATTATAAAATTGTAACTGACACCAATTCATCAAATTAAGTAACTTGTAAGCATTCATTTCACTGCACATATTTCTGTTGGTCATAGCATAAGCACAATATGTGAAAAAAAGAGGACTGTTAGTGTTTGGATGTGTGTTAATAATTCAGCAAGGGACTGGTTAACAGCATTGCTGGTTCTAAAGACAATTCCAAAAATTTTGTGAGTGCATAAGTGGTGGTTTATGGACTTGCTATATTCTCCGCAAGACTCTTCGATGGTGATTGTGCACCTGCACAGTCGGCTGCTAGCCATCTCTACAAGGACTGCAGTGGGTCTGCACCTTTGATGACCCACCAATACCATTATTTCTACAAGGACTACAGTGGGTCTGCACCTCTGGTGGCCCACCAATACCGTAACCTCTACCAGGAATACAGTGGATCTGCTCTGTGACGACATACCTACCAATATTCTTCAAAACTTCGGCTGACTCTGTGGTGGGTTGCTCTGTTGTGGCCCATTACCTGTCTGCATGTCAACAGTCAACACTGTCTTTTCGTTGGAAGTACAACACTACTTCTTCAAGACTGCATGCAAATCCACTACTTCTGTGTGCATTTTCTTTTACTGCTCAGACTTTGAGAAAAACACTGCTATTTTACTGTGATGAACGATCAGGACTGTCTTTACGGTCTGTGAGAAAATTTTAGCTTTTGACCAACATTGTATCAATAATTGTGTGCATTTGATATCTTTGTTATTGTAATTATGAAACATTTTATCAAATCATTATTGGCCACTGCCCAAAACAATTTGTAAAATATTTTTGTGGGGAGCATGGGGGTATGTAAGTAGGCTGTTTAGGTTCTTATATTGGTAACGCCGCCGCCACGTAGCGCTCAGTATGAAAATCACTGGCTGTGATGTGTGCAGTCTGTGGCTGGTTGGCATTGTTGTAATACTCGCCATTGTAGCGTTCGGCAGTTAGCTGTTAACAGCGTGTAGCGTTGCGCAGTTGGAGGCGAGCCGCCAGCAGTGGTGGATGTGGGGAAGTGATATGGCGAATTTTTGAGAATGGATAATCTGGAGGTGTGTCCATCAGAAACAGTACATTTGTACGAATGGATGTCATGAACTGCTATACATATTATTATGACTGTTACGGTAAATACATTGTTTGTTCTCTATTAAAATCTTTCATTTGCTAAACTATGCCTATCAGTAGTTAGTGCCTTCCGTAGTTTGAATATTTTATTTAGCTGGCAGTAGTGGCGCTCGCTGTATTCCAGTAGTTCGAGTAACGAAGATTTTTATGAGGTAAGTGATTTGTAAAACGTATAGGTTAATGTTAGTCAGGGCCGTTCTTTTGTAGGGATTACTGAAAGTCAGATTGCGTTGCGCTAAAAAAAATGTTGTGTGACAGTTTAAGCACAGTCATGTATAATTTTTCTAAGGGGATGTTTTACAGTTAATCATCCAGACTGTTACCCCTGCAACTACTGAAAAGGCTGCTGCCCCTCTTCAGGAAACATACGTTTGTCTGGCTTCTCAACAGATACCCCTCCATTGTGGTTGCTATGTGTGTCGCTGAGACACGCAAGCCTCCCCACCAACGGCAAGGTCTAGGTTCATGGGGTTCTGTGTATATCGACGTAATATCCATCTGTGTATTTCTTTAGCGTCTGAGGAGCTTTTGTTAGTTTTAGAAAAGTCGAAACTCCTGGAGTTCTCATGATTTTATTCTTAACGTGGCAGCACTGCTGATTCGGTTGGCAGTGCTGTGATGTGTTTATTCTGGTAATAGGATTTCTCATTGTTGAAGGGTTTGTTGTCTTCCAGATAGAACCGAACATTATTGCTCTTGGTTATTTGAATGCAAGGTGGAGGTTGATTTAAGAGGAAAGAATCCCACAGCAAATTCAAAGCCTGCCGAAATTAAGATGACCTTTAAAATCAAAATATCGAGTCTTTTCCAGGAAAACAAACTAACTACTGCATGGGCTTAATTAAAAATAAAATGCAAATAATTTTAATTTTTTGTAGCTGTTTGTCCGATTACGAAGTCTCGTAAACGGTTGGCCCTGACTAGTATTATTACGCTATCTGACTGCATAGAACAACAACAAAGAATGAAATGGTAATTTTCATTAACACAATTAATTAATTAAGTCCCCAGCAACTATAAAACCTACGAAACCAAAGCACAAGTATAACTGTTCTGTGTGTGGAAGTATGACTCAACGTACGTATCTGGCACGGTTCTTCTTCAACAACACAAGAAATTTTAAATATCATTTATACTGAATTAATTAAAGAAAATAGAAATACCATAATTACTCAAGAAAACCAGAATTACACTCTAATACAAGAACACAAGCCAGATGCTTTGTTGACTGAACCTGTAATGACGCATTATTTAAAACATGGAAATAATGAAAAAACAGTGAATATTTTACCTTCATATATATTGACGAATAGCACTCTGATCACTACAATATTTCCATTCGAATAACATCTGCTGTCTAGCCCATCAAACAACTGCATACAACATGGAACAAGCACTCCTTACTACAACATCTCGACAAGCACTGCCCACTAGCACATCTCAACACGAACTGACTACTACGAGTCCTCGACAAGCACTGCCCACTACGACATCTCAATAATCACTGCCAGTGGAGGCGGCGGAACAATACTCTCTAGCGCGTTCTCTGGCGCTGTGGCTCAGTGTAGCCACCTTTCATATGCCCTTCCTCCACGGGCTAGAATTTGATGGTATTTTTGCCAGCATTGGTGGTGAAAGTACCACCAAATTCGTCAAAAAAAAATACAGACAAAAATAAAAGATAATATTAATACGTAAATATCATATAACTAGATAAAATTTTGGCTTTGCTCTGACCTTTCAATAACCTAATATATAAAATACAGTAAGCAATACAAATTCTTTCATACATGTGACTTTTCATAATAGTTTACACAAGTATTATGTGGTTAAACAATTCAATAGCGTCAGCAATGACGAATATGTGCAGGTAAGAGTCTCATAACTTTTCACAGACAGTAATACACAAAAAATCAGTTTATACAAATATTCACATAAACGTTTTCCATAGCTCAAGAATAAGCAGTTGACTGTTCCAGCAGTAGCACCCAGCAATTGTCAACAGGTGCAAATACCAACAAATAACATTTTTTCAGTAGAAACAGTCCGTCAGTGGCACCCAGTAATGTTGATTAGGTGCAGACACCAACAAGTAACATCATTTCGGTAGAAGCAGTCCATCAGTGGCACCCAGCAATGTTGAGCAGGTGCAGACACCAACAAGTGACATCATTTCAGTAGAAGCAGTCCATCAGTGGCACCCAGTAATGTTGAATAGGTGCAGACACCAACAAGTAACATCATTTCAGTATAAGCAGTTCCATTAGTGGCACCAGCAATGTTGAGCAGGTGCACACAACAACAGGTGACATCTTTTCAGTAGAAGCAGTCCATCAGTGGCACCCAGTAATGTTGAATAGGTGCAGACACCAACAAGTAACACCATTTCAGTATAAGCAGTTCTATTAGTGGCACCAGTAATGTTGAACAGGTGCAGATATCAACAGGTGACATCTTTTCAGTAGAAGCAGTCCATCAGTGGCACCCAGCAATGTTGAGCAGGTGCAGACAGCAACAAGTGACATCATTTCAGTAGAAGCAGTCCACCAGTGGCACCCAGCAATGTTGAGCAGGTGCAGACACCAACAAGTGACTTCATTTCAGTAGAAGCAGTTCCATCAGTGGCACCCAGCAATGTTGAATAGGTGCACACAGCAACAAGTCACATTTCTCAACAGAAGCAGTTCCATTAGTGGCACCAGCAATGTTGAGCAGGTGCACACAACAACAGGTGACATCTTTTCAGTAGAAGCAGTCCATCAGTGGCACCCAGCAATGTTGAATAGGTGCACACAGCAACAAGTCACATTTCTCAACAGAAGCAGTTCCATTAGTGGCACCCAGCAATGTTGAGCAGGTACACACAGCAACAAGTGACATTATGTCAGTAGAAGCAGTCCATCAGTTGCACCTAGCAATGTTGAGCAGGTACACACAGCAACAAGTCACATTTTTCAACAGAAGCATTCCATTAGTGGCACCCAGCAATGTTGAGCAGGTACACACAGCAACAAGTGACACCATTTCAGTATAAGCAGTCCATCAGTGGCACCCAGTAATGTTGAATAGGTGCTGACCGCAGTCCATAATATTCACTTTCACTAATCACACAGTTCGTCATACAAATAATAATAAACACACAAATGATATCAGATAATTGTCATATTAACTATTACAATACACAAATAGCAGTAAACCTATAATATTTATGGGTGTCAGTGCAAGCCACAACAAACAAGTAAAATAATATTTAGGAGATAGGTTGGGATCACTTCTCTGGGATTATAAAAGGAAAACACACAAGACACACTCACTCATCTTTCATCCACATTTAGTGCTACTGTGTAGTTGAATAGTGTTAACTGTGTAAATGCAATTCTCTCAAAATTTTATGTTCATCATGTGTATTAAGTAGTAGTGGCAGCAATGTATAACAGTCAATAATAGTTAGTCAACGTCATAGTCATCATGTCAAGACCAATGTTTGCCAAGCCAGATCAAAATGTACGGTTGCTGAACAACTGTCAGTGAGCCAAGATATGCAATTACTTCCTCTCTTCGAAAAAAAAAGTATATACTGCTTAGTGATTTGACAAAGTGTGTGTGTAGACAATCCTCTTTCTACTTGAGTGTTCTAGTCTGCCATCTTCATCCTCCTTGTTCCATATAGACCAACAAAAAAAATATGCTCCTCACTTACTTTACCTCTTATCCACCAAACTTCAATTATCATCAGCATCACATAATCTCAATACTTCACTAATACCTCTTACGTCGATACATATAAACCTTATCATCAATATCATTTATCTTACCTCTTGTCCACTAAAACTCCAATAATCATCAACTTCACTTAATCTTAATACTTCAATAATACCTCCTCAATACGTTGATCCATATAAACCTTATTACCAATATCATTTCACTTCCATAACAACTCTTTCCTCTAGTCAGTCCCCTCGAACAAGTACAGATAAAATCCTAATGCAAACCTCATGATTTCATACAATCCGAAGACACACTGTCAACACACAACCTCTGTGTAATCCATCTGACCCAAATCTTCTACTCATTATGTATTATAAACAAAGAAATGCATACATGACCTCTAACAGCCTTTAGTTCAAATAACTCGCAGTAATTAAGTACGATTACGAAGTGTTAATGATCGTGATTTTTCAGTGTGTACACCACTTCAAAAATTATGGCAAACAGAAGCAAACATGTGGAGTATTTCTTGTGTCAAGTGTCACTTCCTATTTCAATTACTCACGAAAAATGCAGTGTAATAACTGTCAATGGTCTAACCTAGTGTTGGTATGTCATGTCGTTAGCTTCCTTCCTATTAGCATAAATTTATACAGCTTCCATAAACCCTCCAGCTCATGTGACTTCTATGCAGTTTCTTGTACCAACGTCGTTTGTAGAATTATAGCAGTTCATTTTCTTATCTTAAAAATATAAGGCACTGAGTGTAAGCAAAACATGCAATAGCGAGTAAATATACCAGTAGAGAACAGAATGTCAACAAGTGGATGCAACACAATTCCTACAACAAGGATCTGCCAAGCAAACAATCTATAATTAATACCATAGTGTGACCTAAACTCCATGTTCGTACACAGTATATCAGCATTTCTACATACCAAATTAAAGAGTAGTTATGACAACAAAACAGAAGTGTGTAAATATGCAATCCATACGCACAGCAGCAAACATATACCTTACGTAATAAACAGGTCATTAGCATCATATCAGCATAAGCAAATAAATGTTCATATGTAATCTTAATAAGTAAACATGAAGGCGCAAGCAGATAAATCACAAAGTATAACTTACATACATAACCACAGTCAGCACAATTTATCAGTTGACAATTACAATTTAAATAAATAAGCACAGCAGGCACATAATAAAAAATATGACATCAGTGAAAAGGCAGTGCAGCCAAGCGATGCATAATATACGCAAGTAATAACACTGTTCATTAATAAAACATTGTCAAAATCAGTTAATGTACGCAAGCACGTCGCTTCACAGGTAAATTCATAGAACATGAAATTTAGCACAAAGTATGAGTCACGTAATCGCAAGCAGCAAATTACGTCTAAAGTACGTACCTAAGTGGAAATATGTTACCTGAAAAATAAACTCAATTAATAGTTACCCTTTTTAGTTTATTACTTTTTTTTCTTCTAAATTACATTCTTCCTGAAATTTTCTCCATAGCAAGTCGTCTTAACGTCGGACACTCACAGAATTTACCTGAAGTTCTTAAATATTTTATACAACCGTATCCTGAAAAATACTGAACGTTAATAACATAATTCATCAAATCACTCTAGCTTTATACTGAATTTAATCGGAGAAATTAGACTGTGTATTTGTTTACGTCTGTCAGTGCATTCGCACTGACCGCTCGATCAGCTGTAGGCGCGTGACGTAGGAAGTGATTGTTTGCGGTCAACGATTGCCTTGTGCGCCGCGCAGACTTCACTGTTGCTTTGAGTACCTGCCACCGCCGGAACACGGCGCGGTATCCTTGTATTCTCTGCATGTTTACGTGTAACTGTTGGTTTCTCAAAAGTATGTCATTCCACAAAATTTTTTACGTTCGATATGTGATGTATTCCCTTGGAGCGTCGAGATTTAAGAGTTTCTACTTCAACAGTGTTATCATGGATAATTTTGCGAATTCTATATGGACCGTTATAAAGCAGAAAAAATTTGCGACATAAGCCTTTTCCTTTATGAGACAAACGATGAGACTTAATAAACACCTTCTGACCAACTGACAAGATTTTTAAACGACCAGGACGTTTAGCTGATTTCTCTCTTCTTGCAGCCGCAGATGCAATATTTCGTAGAGCCAGGTTGACAACTTCAGAATGCCGCAGTTTCCGTGAAGGCGGAAAAGGAACGATTTCAGAAATGCGATTTGTTGGTACTTTATTTTTTAATATCAAAAGAGGCGGTAAAGAAGTTGAGTCATTTGGAAGTTCATTCAGAATGTTTTGAAAAATGTGAAGATACTGATCCCAAGTTCTGTGATTCTGATGACAATAAAGACGGCACAATTTATTGATTTCCTTCATCCATCTCTCTGAAGCATTAGATTGAGGGTGAAAAAGTGAAATAAATATTGGTTTAATCTTACGACGCCGTAGAGCACGAAGCCAAATTTTAGAGCGAAACTGTGATCCATTATCTGATATAACCTTATCAACATGACCAACTTCTTTAAGAAAATGTTTGATGAAAGCGTTAGATACTGAACGAGCTGTTGCCTTGCGTAAAGGTGTAAAGCACACATATTTTGATGTCAATTCCACTGTTACGAAAATGTACGCAAAACCATTAGTAGAACGAACCACTGGACCGAACAAATCGACTGCAGCCATGTCCTTTAATTTCGCTGGAATGATAGGAAACAACGGTGCTCTGTGAGAAATAGTTGGCGGCTTAGCCTGTTGACATAATTTGCATTTGGCAAGAACAGAACGAATACGTTTTTCCATATTACTGAAGTAGCAATTTTCTCGTAATTTATGAAAGCATTTTCTGGGACCAAAGTGCGCATAACTGAAATGTGTAAACGAGGTGTGGCCAAATCATCCAATCTAACAAAGCGTCTAAGAAAATTACAGACACCAAGGAAGGAACAGCATAATTGCGAATAGCGTCTAGTTTCTCTGGATCAGGAAGAATACCTTCTGTAGAAATAATGTGACCGAGAAATTTCACCTGAGAACGACCAAATTCAGATTTTTGCAAGTTCTCTGTAATGCCAACTCTTGCAAAAATACGTAACAATGAATCCAAAATTTTGTTATGCTCACTCCAAGAACGTTTAGCAATAAGAATGTCGTCAACATATGAAGTAATATTGTCACGAAGATAAACAGGTAAAATTTCGTTTAAACTACGAATGAATGCTGCAGAAAATATAGTAAGTTCAAACGGTAATTTCCAAATTCACTTTTGGGTAAAATCGTCATATCCGGTTAATCTTTATCTACTGTCTAGATAGATGGATAGTAGAAGAATTGTTTTTATAGATGCAAAGAATAGTGAAAGAGTAGGCAGCGGTGCAGAAAACTAAAAGGGAAATAGCACCACTATAGCTCGGGGCCCTGTGATCGCTACGGCACATATTCACTTAGTGTAGTGAATCCCCTGAGGACTTTAATAGCTACACATAAATTTCAGTCTGTGACTTAGTGGCAAATTTGGCGGAAGTACGTACGTAAATTGATCTAACCATGCACATGGATGGATCTCATTCTTAGAATTACGAAAGATCTTAAATTTCCGAACAGTCACAAAGTGTTTATAGTCAAAGTTTTCGCCTCGTGGCGACAAAGACCTACCGCGTCTGTCCCAGTCACAATGACGATTATTGTCAAGTTCGCGCGCCTGGCGCTCTCTTGTTGCATCCCGTACATGAAACAAATTACTTTCTTCAAAGTCCTCTGCTATCTGTGATTCCAAATTTCTTTTGCTGTCTTTTCCTACAATTTCCCCTTCAATTTGTTTGACTTGCTTTCGTAATGCCTCAACTTCCCTTTTAACACGTTCATTAAATTTTCCCTGTTTTTCAACATGCTTATTTATGTTCTGGTACTCTTCGGTTTCTGCACATGGCAATGGAGCTGTATCATCCGAATCTGTGTCCCCATTTAAACTAAGACTTGTCAGTTTATCTTAAATCTCAACTCTTTCCGATAAGTTTACGTCTTCCGTAAGTGTCGCAACTCGGGTTTCGGTATTGTTACATTTAGTAGTTGATTGTTCACACTGTTGCGTTGAGTCATTTGTGCTGTCATTTGGTACGGATTCCTCGATTCTTTCAAATACTTCTTCATTATCGTGTGCACGTTGTAAATTTAACTCTGAAAATTTTTGTACTATCACGCGATATTTTTCTTCCTGTTCTCTGTCCTGTTCCTCTTGTCTGATTTCTGTTGAAATTAAACTACTATTGTGAGCATTCAAAATCGGTTGTACTTCTTCTCTAATTTCTTTCTTTGATTCATCTTTCGTATTTTTGAAACATGTCCCTATTCGTGAGCATAATCGTGTTGTCATTGCTTTCATCTCTGTTTTTAATTCAGATCCAAACCGTGTTTCCATTGTTCCCATATCAGTTTTTAATTCAGATCGAAACTGCTCCATTGTTCCCCTATCTGTTTTTAATTCAGATCTCAAAGTTCCCATATCAGTTTGAATTGTTCCTATTTGTGTTTTTAATTCAGATGCCAAATTTAATATTACACCCATCAACTGCTCCATTTGACCTGGTTCGAAATTCTTTTCGCCTCTAACATTTCTCGCAAAACCAGTTTCCTTCGTCATAGCTGTAAAGCCATCTGTGTTCGATACTATTCCAGAATCTTCTGTCGTTAATCTCGAATTCTGAAAATTTTCTAATTGTCAAAAGTTTTGAATTGGTTCCGGACTATTTTCCCGACTTATTACATTGTTTTCCACTTCATTATTCAACATACTGTTCTCTTGTGTTGGCGAGTTCGCCATGTCAACAATTTCGTCGTTCTCACTATTCATCATTTTTGCCTTTTTCATCGATCGCGTAATCATTTACAAAACATACAAAATTCGTCACTATACGAAAGTTACACAGAATGACACTATATCTCCAACAATATCATTCACACGAAATGCTTCCCTCAACCACGATTAACGAAAAATTGAAATAATTGCACTAAATTGTCAAACCCGTAGACAAGACAATGAAAATTAAATTCTGCCAATATACCATTAAAAGGATGACAATTACCAAATCTACTCATGCAATATAGACTACAATTACTAAACTACAAATTACTACAACAATACTACTGTCTACTATTTTTACAATCAGAAAAATTCCAAGGGACGATCCGAAGCAGCGGTCGCCACGTGCATGGGGGCTTAATTATTATGAATGCAAAAAATTTTAATTTTTTGTTTTTGTTTGTCCGATTACGCAGTCTCGTAACGGTTGGCCCTGACTATTATTATTACGCAATCTGACTGCATGGAACAACAACAAAGAATGAAATGAAAATTTCCTGTTAACACAATTAATTAATTAAGTCCCCAGCAACTATAAAACCTACGAAACCAAAGCACAAGTATAACTGTTCTGTGTGTAGATGTATGACTCAACGTAAGTATCTGGCACGGTTCTTCTTCAACAACACAAGAAATTTTAAATATCATTTATACTGAATTAATTAAAGAAAATAGAAATACCATAATTACTCAAGAAAACCAGAATTACACTCTAATACAAGTACACAAGCCAGATGCTTTGTTGACTGAACCTGTAATGACGCATTATTTAAAACATGGAAATAATGAAAAAACAGTGAATATTTTACCTTCATATATATTGACGAATAGCACTCTGATCACTACAATATTTCCATTCGAATAACATCTGCTGTCTAGCCCATCAAACAACTGCATACAACATGGAACAAGCACTCCTTACTACAACATCTCGACAAGCACTGCCCACTAGCACATCTCAACACGAACTGACTACTACGAGTCCTCGACAAGCACTGCCCACTACGACATCTCAATAATCACTGCCAGTGGAGGCGGCGGAACAATACTCTCTAGCGCGATCTCTGGCGCTGTGGCTCAGTGTAGCCACCTTTCACTACTTCTCCAAGATTAAAAAATTACCTTGAAGCAAAGTGGAATGTGAAAATCATATTTCAGATGTTTAAGGAAAAACATGGTGACGTAGACATTAGATATCAGTACTCTGCGAAACACGTCAAAAAACAATTTTCACCTCAGTTTTGGAAGGTCTCAGGTTAGATACCTGTTGTATATGCGACATTCTGGAACAGAAACTGAATTCCCCATTCGTTAAAGGGAAGGCAAAGAAGGTTGCTGAAACCAGAATTAATGATCCTCAAAGGAAGAGCTAAAAAAATTGTGCAGTACTCTACAAGCCTCAACAAATCTGGGTCTTGCTTCTACAACATTGCAGGATATTTCACTGGCTAATATTCCGGGGCGGCAATTGTTTTATCTTCGACGGTTAACCCTCAGCGTTTTTTAAATTAATAATGCAAAATGAGGAGTACATCGTTTTTAATTCTGTGATGAAACCTAGGGTAACAAAGGACCAAAGGAAGTACCTTCTTTTCTTCTGCATTCCGAAGGATGTGAAGGAACTGCAGCTCTTTAGTGATAGCTGTGATGGTCAAAACAGAAATCACACGGTAGTGAGGTTTTCAAAGGCTCTTGTAGAAACAAAGTATTTAGATAAAATCCAGCATGTCCTTCCCATGAGAGGACATTCTTTTCTCCCCAACGACCGTAATTTTGTCAAAGCACGGCCGAATTTATCGTTCAAAAGAGGAATGTGAGATATCTGTAATGTCAGGACTCACTGGGACGTACATCGTTACTATAGTAGTCGTTGAAGATGTAATTAACTTCAAACATTGGTGGCTTCCTCATTAGGATAAGATAGTAAAATCACTGGAAAGAGAACATCTTTCAAGAGACAGGCGTACTGCATGCCAGATATCAACATTAAGGCATTTCAAGTACTCATCTCAGCACCCAGTGGGAGTAGGCGCTATGTTATGATTTGAGGAGTGTGTCGGCGGCAGGCTGGTTGTGATGGCCTCCATTGCACTAGCAAGTGCGTATATTGTACTACCAGATGTTGGATGCTTATGTATGCCATGTGGATTCTCGTTGTTTGCTGCTACTAACGGTGGGTATCCGCTTTTCCTTTGAAGCTGTGTTTTGTGATCAATCTGATCGTATTTTGTGTTCACAGACGGAAACAGTAATTTGTATGTGATTATCCCCGCCGTCGTGGGAATAATTAATTCACTCTTGGTTCCGGTATATGCCGAGTAGTGGTGTTTAGAGTGTAAAATACTGGTCAGTGACGGGAGCACTAAGCATAAGTAATGTGAAGGCTGCATGAGTCATTCTAGGATAGTGTGCACGCCATGTATAATGTTAAGACAGTGTGCTTGTAATGTTACTTCAGTATCTTAGCCCGCATCTCGTGGTCGTGCGGTAGCGTTCTCGCTTCCCACGCCCGGGTTCCCGGGTTCGATTCCCGGCGGGGTCAGGGATTTTCTCTGCCTCGTGATGGCTGGGTGTTGTGTGCTGTCCTTAGGTTAGTTAGGTTTAAGTAGTTCTAAGTTCTAGGGGACTTATGACCACAGCAGTTGAGTCCCATAGTGCTCAGAGCCATTTGAACCATCAGTATCTTATAATTTATTCTGTGGTCTCCGTTTGAAGGAACCATGACTTAGGTGTCTTGTATTACGGGTTTTTATACTCTTGGTTTGGCATGCCGTTACGTCTTCAGAATTTATGCTTGCTGTTGGGGTCTGCCTGTAACAGTAAAGATTGAGCTGTAAGAAGTGAATAATTTTCCATACTGTTTGAGCTCTTGCATGTGTTAAGGGTAATAAACTTAAAGGGAGACGTAACTGTGAATTATGAGGATTTGTGTTGTGTCCTTTGGTTGGGTTGTCTGTCCTTTGCACTTTGTTAAATTTTAGAATGTACTACGGGCGGCGGGCACAATCAGCTCCGGATTGACCAGTACAAGGGGTGGCAACTTGATTGAAACATGTTGAGATGCCGCTAGCTCGGCCAGCTACGTTTTTGTGACGCTCGGCTCTACTTGGCTGTATCCCGTCAGGGTCGCTGCTGGCCCCATTAGTTGACAGAAGTTGAGTATTCCCTCTTGTAATTGTTTGGAGAGTCCTCTCGTTAATGTGTTCGGGTGGTGCCAAGTTGCGTCCCCTGTTCCTAGTAGTTTGGTCACTCTTGTATTAGGGTGGGTCATCCGTTGGGGTGTCCCTGCTGTTGCGTGGAACTTAAACTGACTATTAAGGTAACTGTCTTTTCTGCATAAATATTGTTGTTATACTTGAAAGGGATTTCCCGAGTGAGTTCAGAGGAATAAGTCACTATATACTTTGTGGAACTGCGTTCTTCTATGTTCTTTTTATTGGTCCAAGGTTCCCATTGGTCAATCTTCCTTTTTACTTAAAATTTGTTATTTGGTATTCTGTACTGTTGCTTGTTTTACCAATGGGGATTTAGTCCCAGTAGATTTCTGTTAAGTTTGTGGGCAAATATGCTTGTCATCTATATTTATCTGCAGCTATTTTTTATTCACTTACAGAGAAGGATATTCACTTAACTTGTTTCACTCCGTATACTCTTGTGTAGAGTGTATGAAGTTTTTAATTATATTTGCTGTTGGTGGCTATTGGAAGGCCTGTTTTGTAAAACATTTGTAAAACTGTTTTTGGGGATATGCATAATAAATCTTTATCGACTACAAGCCTGTATTTGCGTTTTCTTATGATTGTCCTTTGTGACAGGTTTGAGGATGGTAAAATTCACGTCGCAATACATTTTTGTAAGTTTGCAGTATAAATCACTTTTTATATATTTCATAGATATGAAGTTTATTACAGTAGCACGTACTAGTCATAAATTTTCTCTAGCGTTTGAGTTAATTTTAGAAAAGAAATGTAACTTCGATCATTTTGATCACTGTTTTGGCTGGGTCTGCTAGGAGCTGGAGATTACACTGTAAGTTAAATTACTCATGTAACTGCCGCGCGGAGTGGCCGCACGGTCAGGGCCGCCATGTCACGGATTACGAGGCCCCTCCCGCCGAAGTTTCGAGTCCTCCCTCGGGCAGGGGTGTGTATGTTGTTCTTAGCATAAGTTTGTTTAAGTAGTGTGTAAGTCTAGGGGCCAATGCCCTTAGCAATTTGGTCCCTTAGGAATTCACACACATCTTTCTTTCCACCTAACTACTCTTTAAAAGGACGAAGTTACTTTTGATATGTTTTGAACTTTATTTCAAAAATAGTTTTCTTTTTATGTTTCCTGAAACATAAGCTTCTATAGAGTTACTCTCTTTCTAAAATGACCGATGTATTCACGGTTAACCGACACCACTTCAGATGATCTCTCAGTTGATGCCATCATAGGACAACAGCTCATTCCTTCCTCAGTGTTTTCCCAAGTGAGAGAGCGCATCGTCTACCTCGATTTCTGTGGAATGTAGATCTAGTCTCCACCATTATCCAAGTAACACCCATTTTGTTAAGACCTTTCAGACCTATATCTGAAATGTGACGATAGAGTTATATGTTGGAAAACGTTCCGCTTTATTCTTCTTCACCTTTCTGGAAGAAAACCTCTACTCACATAATGCTTGTGTAACGTAGTCCGTATCACAGCTACACTTCAGTAGTCAGGGGAAGAATTAACTCTCACATTTTCTTGCTGCCAACGTCAAAGGTCAACGCTGTTCCATAGTACGTAAGAATGGATTGAGGTTTTTCGTAATTCATCTTCCTTAGCATAATTCTGAGTTCTGTACATTTCGGACAATCAGTATCTTGGATCTGTAGACACCCGGTATGTTTCAAAGTCTCTGGATGATTAGAGTATCCATCAAGTTCGGACACACTTTCAAAAAGTTGAACGGAAGCTTCGAGTGCCTAGGACCATTATGAATGGAAACATCAGGGAGAAACTAAGTCTACAGGGTGCCTTACGAGACCATCAGCATCCCCTGTGTGTTCTTGCTGAGAATTTCTGATGTATCTCATGTGCAGAAGTCAGTGAGACAACAATTTGTGAAGAAATGATAAGAAATTTCATTCGTCATGTAGCCTCATGGACTATGAATCACGGTACATGAAGCACAATCAGGGGGATTACATACGAGGGTCACTCAGGGGAACATACATACGAGGGGCATTCACTATGTAATGGAAAAATGTTTTTGGTAAGTAGGTTGGTTTTACCCAGGATTCCAATACACCATTTCATTTCCCACACTTTTGGGCACAAAACCCTTATTTCAACATAATCTCCATTTAGTGCAATGGGCTTATGCCGCCTTACTGGGACCGCATGTATGATCGCCTGGTACCACTCCTTCTGGTCGACTTTGGAGTCAACATCTTGCTGGATCAAAACCTCCCAATCATGCACGTATTGCTTCCCGTGGAATGCATCCTTCACTGGGTCAGACTGATGGTCCTTTTTAGCTTTTTATGGTCTTCTATAGCTGGCTAGGAACCCAGCAGGTGCAGTCCTTTGAGTACCACAACTGGTGGACGAATGTGTCAGCACTACCTAAAGAGACGTACATTTGATAGCAAGATGTCTGATTGTGATCCATAGATCGCCTAGAATAAGAGCGTCCTCACGTTACAACATTGCAGTAGTCAGCTGTGTGGTCGGCCGGCACATGGGATATCGGACGGGTTTGCGCGACATTGTTGCGATGGTAACAGGCTCACTTTGCTTCTGTTCACTGCAGGCTCTCTGTAGACACTTTGCAAGCGTCTGTAAATATCTGCGTTACTCTGGTTTCTCGGAAAAAGAATGTCAATTTACAGCTCTCTTCTAGGAACGCTCCTCTGTTACAGACACTACTTAGCTGGCTATGTACCTGTAGGAATTCATGAAACTATAGAGGCTGAAGCGGGAATTTTCTGCGATGTCCCGCAACAAATTATGCCTTTTTTCAACCGAAATTGTTGGAGTATAAAATGTGTTGCATTATTTATAGTGCATCATTGACGACTATCAGTAGAGCGTTCTTGATATGTTTACGTCAAGCGCTTGAATTTCTCTGCATTCACATCGACGGTCTTCATATTTCGTTAGTGTAAGTTTGAATAGTATGTCATCATCATCATAATCATCGACATCATCTTGTTTTGGTACACTTCCTATTAACAGGGTCCTGGCAAAATAGCTGTCATCATTCCGATCCAGGTGAACTACTTTATAATCTGGTCCCTTGCTGTTCTCACTTTTTACAGTATTTCTCTTCTTCTCCACGTTCCATCCATTCCTCTACTGTACTTTCGAGTTCTGTTGTCGGAATTCATTTTTCTCGTAGTATATAGGTCACACCCTGTTTGCCCTCCTGTCCATAATCAGCTTAATAAGAGTTTGTTCTTCCTTTACCCTTTCCATTACTTCAGTGTTCCCACATTGTCTGCTTATCTTATTTTATAGTCTCCTCCAAACCCACGTCTCAAATGCTTCAACTTTGTCTCTTTCTCTCTACGTCTGAGTCCAGCTTTCACAGCCATATAGGAAAAAACTCCACAAGATACGAAATACAGGGTGTTTGAAAACGAATTCCCTAGTCTTAAGTATAAATTTAATTGGGAAATTAATGAAAAATTACATCAGTAGGAACGTATCATGAAAGAGAATTCCTTCAAGTTTTGTTTAGTGTTAGTAGATGTCAACGTGGGATCCATTTGTTGCCCTGCACACGTGAAGACGATATTCCAGTTCTCGCCACGTATACACAGGCGTAACTGTTCCAACTACCAAGACGAATCTTTCCCATAAACGATTGATGTCTCTGATCTTTTCACTGTACACAACATTTTTTACCTGGCTCCAAAAGAAAAATGTTTTGGTTGGCAGGAGAGCCAAAAATCGGCGTACGGTTGTGGCATAAGGCTTCCGCCCGCCGTGGGGAGGACCCCATGTTGACGTATGCGACGAGGTGGGGAGCCTAACAACAGGCGAGGCTGTGCCACCCGCACCCCGCCATTCGGACGGCGGGGAGCTAGGAAACGCCTGAAAACCTGCTCCAGGGTGCACGCCAACATGCGGTGTATGCGCCCGCAGAGAGACAGGAGGGGCCGAAGGGTCGATCTACATCGGGCCGGGGCACCCGACGGGCGAAGACGACATATGGTTCGGAGCGGGCAAGAGTTCCATGTCGGAGGACATCCGGTCACGGTAAGCAATCGGCAGCGCGTGACCCAGGGAGGCGCCCGGCGTTTGCAGCGACGCGTCCACTGAGGGCGTCGCCGGCGGGAGAACAGGCGGCGGCGGCGGTGGCGGCGGCGCGTCGCCATGGGGCAAAATGGAAGGCAGAGTCGGTAACACCTGGGGCTGATGCGAGCCAGTAGATGGGTCCCCAGGGCGCTGACCGGACGGCACCGTCGCTGAAAGCAGACGGCGAGCGGCAGATCCCATGCGACCACAGAGGCGCAGCTGGTTGAGAAGCCGACGCACCTCACCAGAGGCCCCCAAAACCAGATACATAGCGCGCCCGAGGCAGCGAAGAATGCGCCCCATGAGCCAACGCCGTGAACCTCGGTAGTGACGATAGTAGACAACGTCGCCTGGAGCAAAAGCAGATGTCTGCCGCGGCACAGGAACCTGATGCGGCGGATGTAGCAAAGACATCAAGGTACGATGATGACGACGGTGGAGGAACTCAGCCGGTGAGCGACCATCTCGGGGCTGAGAGCGATACGAGGACAAAAAGAGCAATAACGCGTCCTCCCGAGAATGCGACTCTTTTAACTTCAACATCTGTGACTTGAAAGTCCTGACCAATCGTTCAGCGGCACCGTTTGACTGTGGCGCAAAAGGCGCGGACGTCAGATGTTGAATACCATTGGCCTTGCAGAATGACTGAAATTCTGCGGACATGAATTGTGAGCCATTGTCGGAAACAATAGTCTGTGGAAGACCTTCAATTCAAAAGATAGCAGATAACGCTTTTATGATGGCAGATGACGTCGTGAAAGACATCCGGACAACAAACGGAAAATTACTGAATGAATCTACCACAACCAACCATCGGGCATTCCAGAATGGACCAGCAAAATCGATGTGTAAGTGTTACCAAGGGGAAGTGGCTTTTGGCCATGCAAAGAATTTCTGGGATGGGGCTGATTGTTGTTCGGCACACACCATGCAAGAAGAGCACATATTCGTTATCGCGACATCGATTCCGAACCAAGTACAGTGCTGACGAGCAAGTTGTTTCGTTCCCACTCTACCCCAATGTCCTTGGTGGAGATGCTGTAAGACAGAGGACTGTAATGAACGTGGGACCACGACCCCGGACTGATCATTATCAGAACGCAACAGCAAAACACCACGTCGTACAAAAAGTCTCTCCTTGTGAGCAAAAAATCGGCGAACCAACGGATCCTCGATCCGTGATTTCGACAAGGGTCATTGCGTAGCAACAAAACGCAAAACGGTAGGAAGGACAGGGTCATCAGCTGTGGCTGTAGCGACACGACGAAAATCAATCGGAAACGATTCGACCACGTCATCGGTTTCCGCATCAATGAACATGCAAGCAAGTTCGGAAGAATCGAATGCTCTATCCTCAGCAACAGGCAAAAGGGACAACGCATCGGCGTTTCCGTGCTTAGCAGTGGACCGATACAAGATATCGTAGCGGAACTGCGAGAGGAAAATAGACCAGCGAATGAATTTCTGCGCTGTACGTGGAGGTACAGGCTTGTTCGGATGAAAAAGCGACGTCAAAGGTTTGTGGTCTGTGATGATGCTAAAGTGACGACCATACAAGAAATCATGAAACTTTGTAACACCAAATACGAGAGCCAAAGATTCTTTCTCGATCTGTGAATAATTTCTTTGCGCAGACGAGAGCAATTTGGACGCAAAGGCAATAGGGCGATCGTGCGATCCATCTTTGTGCGCAAGCACAGCACCGATCCCGAAATCCGATGCATCCACCATAAACAAAAGTGGCTTCTGGGGATCGAATGGCGTAAGGCAAGTATTGGAAAGCAACGCCGATTTCAACTGGCGAAAGGCGCGTTCGCATTCCGTCGTACAGACGAACGGAACACCTTTACGGCGTAAGCGATGAAGCGCAGCTGAAATAGGAGAGGCATGCGGCACATATTTATGATAATAGTTGATTTTTTCCATCACACTCTGTAGCTGCTTCAAATTCTGTGGCGAAGGCAAGTCTTGTATGGCACGGAGGTACTCGGGACTGGGATGTATGCCTTGGGCATTGAGTACATGTCCTAGGTAGGGCAAAACACGAGTAAAAAACACACATTTGTCCTTCCGCAAGCGAAAACCATTTTGTCGCAAGACCTGAAATAATTTTCTGCGATTGGCTAAATGTTCTTCTTCCGTCTTTCCGGAGATCACAATATCGTCCAGATAGTTTGCTGCAGTAGGGACCGATGCACAAACAGTTTGTAGATATTGGTGAAACAATGCAGGGGTGGATGCACACCGGAATAGCAGTCGTTTGAATCGATACAAACCAAGATGCGTCTTAACCACCAAAACGCGCTAGGATTCTTCGTGCACCGGTATTTGCAAGTACGCATCTGCTAGGTCCAACTTCGAAAAATATTTACCCGGGCACAGTTTGTCAAAAAGTTCTTCCGGGCGGGGTAAAGGAAAAGTTGAAATCACTAGTTGCAGATTCACTGTTGCCTTGAAGTCCACACAAAGTCTAAATTTTCCCGAAGGTTTTTGGCAAAATTACTAAGGGTGATGCCCAGAGAGAAGCCAGAACACCTTCAATTACACCTTGTGATTCCAAATCGTGTAATGTTTTTGAGACTTCATCACGCAATGCGTGGGGAACATTGCGCGCTCTGAAAAATTTCGGTTGAGAGTTTACTTTCAGTTCCAAATGTGCTTTATAGTTCTTAGCGCAACCGAGGCCCAGTGCAAAAATGTCTGCAAATTCTTCACATAGACGAAAAACACTGTCTGAAGGCACAGTCTGGTTCACTGATAGGACCTGATTTACTATAGGCAAGTTAAACAACTGAAATAAATCGAAACCGAACAAGTTCACTGCAGAAGAAGAACGAAGGACGTAAAATGACATAAGTTTTGTTTGTCCTTTGTATGTTGCAAGAAGGCTGCACTGTCCTAACACAGGGATATCTTGACCTGAATAACTAGTTAACTTAACATTTGCGGCACGCAACAGAGGTGTGCCCAGCTGTTTGTACATGTCTTCATTGATCAGTGAAACTGCAGCTCCGGTATCAAGCTGGAATGGTATCACTTTGCCGTTAATGTCGAAGTCTACAAAAAGTTTAGTTTCCTGCTGATGACAAGAGCGACTGTCTCGTGCAACGTGAACTGACACTGGAACAGAATCACTTGCGACTTGACGGGATGTCCGGCGATGTCGACACACACTATTTGTGGGACGAACACAGTCACTGTTAGAGAGAGTGGCACTGGGTGGAGTGGAATGAACTACATGAACTTACATGGGCGAAGTTTCACGAGCCTGAGTATCCTTGGTTCGAATTCGGCGCGAAGCAAAGGGCCTGGAATAGTTGTGAGTTTCCGATCTGAGCTTTTTTTTGGCAAACACTCTGAACATGTCGTTTTTTATTACAGAAAAAGCAAATAGCCTGGTGTGAAGGGGCATTTCTCACGCGAATGTCTAGTAGCACACCGCGGGCATGATTTTAGCACTGCATTTGCTTGCCTGCACGGCACACGTGGCTGAGAGCCTGGCCACAGCGGCGCGGCCGGGCGCGAGGGCTGTTTACTGCTCCGTGCAGCTCACCCGGCGGGCCGGTTAACCTGACACACGGCTGGTGAAGTTTCAAATGATTCCTGAGCAAAGTCAAGTGTGTCCTGCCGATCCAATATGTCCATCACTTGTTGAAGGGAGGGACTGACTAGTTTCAAAATCTGTTCCATTATACTACCATCATAAACGTTCTGTGCAATTGCATCACATACCATAGTATCTCAAAAGCACAATCCCATCCTCGTCGCCAATGTTCTGGTTGGCAGGAGAGCGAACACCATGTTACTAAAGGAGGCCAAAGAAATTAGAATTTAGAAACAAGGACGTAGCTGGTGGAATACTTAACTTTAATCCATTAATGGTGAACGTCGGTCTGGACAGTACATGATTCACAATATCAATAGTAACTGATAATGGCGCCATGCTAGGTCGTAGCAAATGACGTAGTTGAAGGCTATGCTAAACTATCGTCTCGGCAAATGAGAGCGTATTTTGTCAGTGAACCATCGCTAGCAAAGTCGGTTGTACAACTGGGGCGAGTGCTAGGAAGTCTCTCTAGACCTGCCGTGTGGCGGCGCTCGGTCTGCAATCACTGATAGTGGCGACATGCGGGTCCGACATATACTAACGGACCACGGCCGATTTAAAGGCTACCACCTAGCAAGTGTGGTGTCTGGTGGTGACACAAAACAGTAGGGTTAAGTCTCGGCTTCGTGGTGGCGAAGCTATTGGGCCAGCCCTGCCTTTCCACCTTCCTGGAAAGCGAGCCGCCCGCACATGGTTACTGTAATGAAGTGGGGCGCCATCTTGTTGGAAAAACACAAGCCGGTTTTCCGCCTCAATATCATCCATTTGGGGAAAGAAGTACTCTGTCAACATGTCACAGTAAACGTCCCCATCTGTTGCTTTTCTACAAAAATGAAAGGAACAATCACACGATATTCCATCAAACCGCACCAGACATTAACTTTGGGAGATTCACGTTGATGCTGAATAGCTTCATGTGGATGCTCTATCCCCAAAATTCTGCACTTGTGACAATTAACTGTTCCACTGACATGAAATGGCGTCTCAACAGAAAAGATAATCTTTTTTAAAAAAATTGACCTCATCAATTCTGTGTAGAAAGTCAACAACAAACTCATACCTTTCGATTTCATCAGTAGGTTTTATTTCATTTAACAGTTGCAATTTGTAGGCCTGCAACTTAAATCTTTTATCCATATCATGCACAGTACCTTTAGGCACTGCTAATTGTAGACTACGTCTGGCCAATGACTTCTTCCGGCTCCAAACACACGAAACACGGATCTGTTCAACAACATGTTCAGAAGCTCTCGGCCTACCTGGTGCTTTTGCTTTTAAAACACTACTGGTTTCATTGAAAAAATTTAGTCAGTGAGGGATAGTCTTTGCTGTAGATGGTTCATCACCAAACTGACGTCTAAAATTACGTTGCAATCTTATAATTGACTCAGTGTTTACAAGTCACTGTGCCTTCGGTTGCGGAGTGCACATTGTTGCTGAGTTGTTCTGCGCTGCACTGCACTGCACTGCACGCACGCCTGGGTTGAACAAAGGAATAAAACAGCACTGGTACCATCTCAAGGCCAAGCAGACCTGCCAACTCAGGGGAGCCAAACTTGGAGAGTTGATAAATCAAATACCACAAATTAGAGTAATATATGTCACTTTGTACAGATTCCAGGACACATTAAAACTAGGGAGTTCTTTTTCTAACACACTGCATGTAACCACCGTTTTCCATATCTTCGATCCTATGTTACTTCATAATAAGCGCTTCTTTTTTCAAGAAAGCTTGCTTAGGCATTCACAATGTAGATCTCATTTCTTTTTTCACTTGTCCAGTTACTAATTAGCCTGGTATCTAAATATCTAAACAGTGATACCTATTCAGTCTAACTATCTCGTGTTTTCTCTTTTGTATCTTGTCTGTCACGTGCTCATACTCCCTCAGTTTTCTTTAGTTTGCTTCTCATTCCATAGTCATACAATCTGTCGTCAATTCTTGATAGTGTTCCTTGGAGAACTATTGATTTACCTCGAAGCAGTACCATCTCATCAACAGATTTGATGCAGGTGATGTTCTGGCCTCCTATGCTCAGTCAATTTTTGTCCATTTTAGCCCGCATCTCGTGGTCGTGCGGTAGCGTTCTCGCTTCCCACGCCCGGGTTCCCGGGTTCGATTCCCGCGGGGTCAGGGATTTTCTCTGCCTCGTGATGGCTGGGCGTTGTGTGCTGTCCTTAGGTTAATTAGGTTTAAGTAGTTCTAAGTTCTAGGGGACTTATGACCAAAGCAGTTGAGTCCCATAGTGCTCAGAGCCATTTAAACCATTTGAACCATTTGTCCATTTTCGTGTCTTCGGTGTTAAGTATTCGATATGTATGGTAAGAAGAGTTGCTGAAAGACAATAACCCTGTTCTAGTCCTCTTTTAAAGTAGTCTGTCGTAACATTTAGTAGTTTCATGGTTGTTTTCTGCCTGGTGTATTATTCGATAAACTCATATATTCATATGGTTCAGTGAACTTACGTTTTCATGGTTGTAGTTTCTTACCAAAGCCATGTAGATTTCTAACAGTAGTAGCCATAAGGCTATTAATGACCACCATTTGATTAGTATGCGCCTTACCTGTTGCTTGAGATCGCTTCATTTTCGTCTCCTCTGTGCACTTATGAGGTAATTGTTCATCTAGGAATTTCATATGGATCTCTGAGGACATAAAATCATTCTCATTACTTGTCTAGCCACTATTGGAGGTATCTTTCCAAAGGGAGGAAGTAAGTCTCTCATTGGCATCAAAGTCATCACAGACATTACCTTGTTCCATGGGAAAATACCAGAAGTAATCAGTTAAGGCCTCTTTAAGAAACTCTCCTGGCACTCACCTGCAGTGACTAATGGAAACCACTGATAAGGTAAATCAGTGATCTCTAATATAAATGCAGTGTCTTACACTGCCAGCTATCTTGTTCGATATAATACCAAACAAGCAATAAATGAGAAAAACAAAAGAGAGAAGATAAGCTCCTTAAAGAACTCACATTACATCCACATTCAGTTGTAACATTCAGACTATCATTATTATTTGCCATAATGGTGTTGCGGACTTTCAGATTTACTTTTCTGTCCTCCCCATACCCGTCATCTGACTGACTTACAAAATTACTATAAAGTTATTCCAGTGCCAAATGTTGAAATTCATTTCAAGAATGCACAATGTACGCAGCCTGACATCGTTTTAGAAAGAAGAAATACATTTAGAGTCACGAGGCAAATTCCATGTGTAAATGAGCCTTATTAAGATGGTTAGTAACACTGGTGATAATATATTCACTATTATTCAGACGTACACGTTATTGTAGTTCATGTATGATGTGCAACTCATCACGTTGCTAACGAGAAAAACGACTCATGTAAAAAAATATTTTTTTTACTAATGTAATACACACATATTACGGCATATCGTGCACAAATTAAATGTCGCGTTATTACTACTATGTACTGAGATAAAAGTGTTGACAAACGTATTAAAATGAAAAAACATAATATAACATTATAAATTACAACAAATTATAAAATGTATGGAATGAATTATTTTACTTGTTGACACAGTTTATTACTGTAGTGAGACAAGAGAATGTATCACAGTCGGAACATCCCTCATTAATCCAGCTTTAACAACATGGACCCTGGAAAGTTGATCTGCTCAGTTACTTACTTGTCATTTCTGCAATGTATAAAAGTATATTATTTCTTTCGGCGATGATCTCTTTATTTGATCTTCCTATCCCTTCCATCACGTATTTAATCTTCTGTTTTAGAATTTACTGTGATGGTGTTCTCTCTTTAAGGGTTGTTCTACATCAGGTTTCTGGTAATATCCGTCTCGATGTAAGTAATACCACAGTATTTGTTTGCTTTCTATTTCTCATCAAAACCATCACTCTTATACTCAAAATGTGAACCAGTAATGGAACTTCGGACAACCAAAAAATCAAACAATTACTAAGCAGACATATGGGTCCCAAGATCAACAAAATATTCTTGGAACAACAGATAAATGGAGTAAAATGGGACCGTCAACGTATGTACATATGCTAGTGAAAAATAGTCGCAGAGATTCGACGAATCAGAAACACTGCATCGAAATAAACATGATACTGCCAATATGAAACAATTTCTGACTTCATTTTCTTTAGTATATTTCCCATTGCCCCTGTGAACCATGAACCTTGCCGTTGGTGGGACGCCTGCGTACCTTAGCAATACCTATAGCTGTACTGTAGGTGCAACGGCAACGGAGGGAGATTTGTTGAGAGGCCAGACAAACGTGTGGTTCCTGAAGAGGGGCAGCAGCCTCTTAAAATATAAGTTGTAGAGGCAACAGTCTGGATGATTGATTGAACTGGCCTTGTAACATCGAACATCACAGCATTGCTGTGCTGATGCTGCGAATGGCTGAAAGCAAGGGGGAAACTATAGCTGTAATTTTCCCCGAGGGCATGCAAATTTACTGTTTGCTTAAATGATGATGGCGTCCTTTTGGGTAAAATATTCTGGAGGTGAAATAGTACCCCATTCGGATCTCTGGGCAGGGACTACACAGGAGGACGTCGTTATCAGGAGAAACAACACTGACGTTCTACGGACTAGAGCGTGGAATGTGAGATCCCTTAACCGTGCACACAGGTTAGAAACTTAAAAAGAGAAATGGATGGATTAGAGGTAGACATAGTGGGAATTAGTGAAGTTCGGGTAGCAAGAGATACAGGGTTCCTGGTTTGTTGAATATTGGCTTATAAATACAAAATAAAATAGGGGTAGTGCAGAAGAAAGTTTAATAATGAATAAAAAATAGGAGCATGGATACGCTACTATGAACAGTATAGTGAAAGCTTTATTGTAGCCAAGATAGACATGAAGCCCACGCCTACCACAGTAGTAGTAGTACAAGTTTATATGCCAACTCGCTGCGCAGAAGAAATGTATGATCAGTGAAAAGACATTATTCAGATAGTTAAGGGAGATGAAAATCGAATAGTCATGGGGGACTGGAATTCGACAATAGGAAAACGAAGAGAAGGAAGACTAGTAGGTGAATATGGACTGGGGGTAACGTATGAAAGAGGAAGCCACGTGGCAGAAATTTTGCACAGAGCATAAGTTAATCATAACTAACACTTGGCTTCAGAATCGTGAAAGAAGTCTGTACCCGTGGAAGAGACCTGGAAATAATGGAAGATTTCAGATTGACTATATAATGGTAAGACAGAGATTTAGGAAGCAGGTTTAAAATTTTAAGACATTTTAGGGACAAATGTGGACTCTGACCACAATCTAATGGTTATGAAATGCAGATTACAACTGGAGAAACTGCATAAAGGCAGGAATTTAAGGAGAAGGAACCTGGTTAAACTGAAAGAACCAGAGAACATAGAAAGTTTCATAGGGAGCGTTAGGAAACGATTTACAAGAGCAGGAGAAAGGACTACAGTAGAAGAAGAGAGGGTAGCTCTGAGAGATGAAATAGTGAAGGCATCAGAGGATCAAGTAGGTAAAAATACGAAGGCTAGTATAAATCCATGGGCAACACACGATATGTAAAAATTAATTGATGAAAGATGGAAATACAAAAATGCAGTAAATGAAGCAAGCGAAAACGAATACAAGGGTCTAAAAACTGAGATCGACACGAAGAGCAAAAAGGCTAAGTAGGCACGGCTAGAGCACAGATATAAGGATTTATAGGCATATATCACTAGGGAAAAGAAAGATACAGCCTACATGAAAATTAAAGAGACCTTTGGGGAAAAGAAAACCGCCTGTATGAATATCGAGAGCTTGGATAGGAAACCAGTCCTAAACAAGGAAAGGAAAGCCGAAAGGCGGAAGATGTATATTCAATGGAGATGTACATGAGGGCTGTGTTATGGAAATGGAAGAAGACGTAAATGAAGATTAGACAGGAGATATGATATTATGAAAATAATGACAGAGCATTGAAAGACCTAGGTAGAAACAAGGCCACTGGAGTATATGACATTCCAGTGTAAGTACTGAAGCCTTGGAAGAGCCAGGCGTTACTAAACTCTTTCATCTAGTAAGTAAGATGTTCGAGACAGGCGAAATACCCTCAAATTTAAAACAGCATATAATAATTAAAATTCCAAAGAAACCAGATGCTGAGAAGTGTGAATATTACCTAACTATTAGTTTAATAATTCACGGTTGCAAAATACTAACATGAATTCGTCACAGAAGAACGGAAAATCTGGTAGAAGCCAACCTCATGGGAGATCAGTTTGGATTCCACAGAAACGTTGCACACGCGAGGCAATACTGACCATAAGAGTTATCTTAGAACATAGGTTCAGGAAAGGCAGACCTACATTTATAGCATTAGTTGACTTGGAGAAAGCGTTTCACAATAATGGCTGGAATTCTCTATTTCAAATACTGATGGTGGCGGGTGTAGAATGCAGGGAGCGAAATTCTATTTATAATTTCTACAGAAACCAGATGGCCATTATAAGAGTCGAAGGACAAGAGATGGAAGCAGTGGTTAGGAAGGGATTGGTAAATGGTTGTAGCCTATTCCTGGTGTTATTATGTTCTATATTGAGCAAGCAGTAAAGAAAACAAAAGAAAATTTCTAGTAGGAATTAAAATCCAGGGAGAAGGAATAAAAACCTCGAGGTTTGCCAATGATATTGCAGTTCTATCAGAGACAGCAAAAGACTTGCAAGAGCAGTTGAACAGAGTGTACGGTGTCTTGAAAGGAGGATATAAGATGAACATCAACAAAAGCAAAACGAGAATAATGTAATGAAGTCGAATGAAGACATGTAATGCTGATGAAATTTGATTAGAAAATGAGACAAAGTAGTAGATGTGTTTTGCTGTTTGGGGAGCAAAATAACTGATGATGTTCGAAGTAGAGACGATATTAAATGTAGACTGGCGATGCCAAGGAAAGCATTCTTTTCTGAAAGTATTTGTATTGAGTGAAACATGGACATAAATAGTTTAGACAAGAAGAGAACAGAAGCTTTCGAAATGTGGTGCTATAGAAGATTGTTGAGGAGCTACTGAATAGAATTGGGGAGGAGAGGAATTTGTGGCCCAACTTAACAAGAATAAGGGATTGGTTGATAGGACACGATCAGATACATCACGGGATCACGAATTTAGTATCGGACGGAAGCATGTTGGGGATAAACTGTTTTATAATGACGTCAGCTCAAAACAACAATTATAATGTTATTGCAAGAGGATGATGATTTACAGCTTACAGCCACATGGTTTGAAAAATTTGTATTTCACTTTACTAAAACTACCAGTTACAGTAAAAAATGGACAATCCCCAGTTTAAGAAAGAAAATGTATTGCAGGACATGCGTCTAGTACCGAAATTTTGTTTTTAGAGCAATTGTATACATTAAATGCATCAAATTTTAAGCTGCAGGTGAGTACCCGATTTATACATCCGATAATATTCTGACACTGGAATTAACAAGGAGAGACTCATGTGGGTTTTTAAACATGAGGATGGTATATTGTGTGACCGAACGTGCTTGTTTTAGTAGATCTACAGCTCACTCGTTTGTTGTGGTCTTCAGTCTAAAGATTTATTTCATACGTTTCTCCACTCTAGCCTGTCCCGTGCAAGCCCATTCATCTGTTCATAAGTACTGCAACCCACATCTATTTGAATCTGCTTAACTGTACTCAAGCCTTGGTCTCTCTACAGTTTAATCCATCCACAGTTCCTTCTATAAACAAATTAAGGATTCCCGGACGCCTCTGGATGTTCTCAGTTGTATTCAGTATTCCCTAATAACTTATTCGATCTACTCATGTGAATTTCTTCAGTCTTCCGTTGCACCATATTTCAAAAGCTTCTATTTTCCTATTTTCGATACTTTTAACGTCCAGATTCAGTTTCGTACAATTCTAGTTTCCATACAAAAACTTCAGAAAAGACTTAAAATTCTTAAATTTACATTCGATGTTAACAAACAACAGATTTTTAAAAAATACCATTTTCTTGCTATTGTCACCCTGGATTTCCTGTTCTCGCTACCCTGCCGATAATCCTTTGTTTTGATCTTCAAATAGCAGAACTCATTTATTGTTTTTAGTGTCTCAGTTCAGAATATTATTTTATCAGGATTAACTGATTTAATTCGACGACATTTCTTAATCCTCGACTTACTCTTCTAACTTATTTTCAAGACATTATACAATCTGTTGAAGTTATCGATGACCTTTGCCGTTTCGGAAAGATTTACAATGTAATTCGTAAACTACAATGATTTCGTTTCTTCTTCTAACACTTAACACAACTTTGAACATTTGTCATTTGCTTCCATTACTGCTTGCTGAATTACATATTAAACAACGCAGGCAAGTGGGTGCAACCATACGTAATTTCCAGTTTTAGTTACTACTTCACTTTCAATTATTGTTTACCTTTCAAGTTCTTCTATACTGCTGTCTGCTGCCTGCTACCTGTGCAAGCTGTAAATAACTTTTCGTTCTATACTTTATCTTCGGTACCTTTTCAAGTTGAAAGATGTATTTAGGCAACATTTTCAATGGATTTCTCTAAATCTACAAGTAATACAGTACTTATTTTTTCCTTAGCTGTTTTGAGACAAATGCTAACCATTCCCTCAAGAAGTCATGCTCTACAGCTCGGAAACCAGTTGTGTGCGGATATTCCTGACACGTAGGAGCTGTACTGAGAATATTAAGCAGTTATGGTAAACATTTATGCAGATAGTATTAAATTCTATAGTAATTCATATGAAGTACAAGGCACTTTACGAACAAACTTATTTTGAAATGATTTTGATATGAGATTCGACAAACCACTGGAGGGTATAATTGTAGTGCCACGACCGCGCCATAAAATGTTTAAAGTAAAAGAGTCTTCATATTAAAACTGTGATGGGGGACCTCATATAACACTGAAGGGCGTAATTTTTTTATATAGGCTTATTTGGATACATATTTCAGTGCGCAGCTGAAATTAATGAGGTCAGCATTTGTTTTTCAAACTCTGCGTTCCCTCGCGTGAAATTCTCAGTTCTGTATCGTTATATGCCTTGGACATCAAATGGTAAAAGTCAATACCAATTTTAAAAGAATGGTTAACGAATTGGCAGTTTCAATTGAGCTCGATTTTACGGAGAGACAGTTTCCTGCGTACCTCATTTCGTCGAAAGCAAGATCTATAAAATTTCTCGCACAAGATGCCGATTCTTGGACTTCTGAGGCTTATGAAAATCATTTTCACACATCTTTAATCGTTGAAGAGATATTGTGAGAAACGTACAAGATGTATTAAGATCTATAGCATCTGTCAGATAGCTTACTGACTTGTCATACCAGAAATGAAAAAACTGCGTTTATAAAATACGATTTTTCCCCTTGTAGGATGAGAACCACAAATTCAGCTCAAGGATCTGTAGGAACTAAATACAGCCATCGATAGCACTCTACTGTGTACCTGCTAGACACGAAAAGCAGCGTTGGTGCACCGTCCGCTTGCATGTAGTACTGACGGCAGAGACCTTCTTGCGCATTGCACTGTACTGCGCCGCACCGCGCCGTGCTGCGGGTAGCAGAGCTCCCAAGTCCCCTACAACGGCCGCAGAGTCCGGGCGATTAGCGCACAGTGGCTGGAGAGCCGGTCCTCCGCGCTTTGCGGTCGCCTCTGCACACAGGAGACAGCACGGCATTGGTGGCGACAGCGCTGCGCCTCTGACTCCGGCGCATCCGTGTCCAGCTTCCGGCGCTGCCAACCGCAGTGATCTGTAGATACGGGACGGGATACTGCACTGCCGTCTACCTATCATCCCGCCCAGCCCTCACACACATAATTATACGCACACATACCCAGTATACACGCAAACATGATATCCGTTCATACCTCGCGTACAAGCAGAAGGCCCTTTCCAAAGTAATAGCCGGTTGACATGGAAATACGACGCTCTTCGCTGATCAGCTTATACTTTCTATCAAGGTGTTATAAAAAGTCTCTTCTGAATTCACATGACTCTATCTTCTACATAAAGCAGACAAACTTCGCATGGATTGTAATATCTGCATCGAAAGAAAAAAAAGTTTACCTTAGCGACATATGGATGTTGCCGGTTCATATGGTTACTGTTATGAGTACGTACCTAGTGCAGCTAGTTCGCTCACTAATTCGCTCATTCATTACCCTTTACCTGTCTATCTAGATGGCGAAACACAGTAATGAAAGATGTTTCGCTTTCTCTGTTTCACAAGGTGCCATTCCCTTACAAGAAGACTATCGTTTTTTCAAGGTCCGATCGGTCGTGAAATGGAAACCTCGATGAATATCAAAAATGTTTCATTTGCAACATATAGCTACTCCTTCCAGCTACTTTTCTACATAGCCGCCGACATTTATCTTAGCGTTGTACCAACATCCCCATAGCCTCATAGAGTCAAGCCACCTGTGCCTTCCGCCCAATCTTACGATGGTCTGCAACTCGTTGTCAGTGCCAATATGTTGTCCTCAGAACTAGTGGTTCGTGTGTGCAAAGAGACGAAAATCAGAGGAACCCAAGTCCAGGCTATACCGCGTGTGAACAATCACGGAAAGTTTTACTATCAATGACTGTAATTATGGTTAACCTGGTGAAAGATATACTAAAATATATTTCTGAAACCTCCTACTATAGGAAATGTTAATATTCTGATAGACAACAAAAGAGAAATTAATTACTCTTCCTATAGATAATGAAAAATCGATTCTCATGTATCTGACTGCGACTTACTAAAATATTCTGTAACGAATCCTCACAACTAAACTGCAATGCTCCTGCACACAACGGACAACTTATCTCGTGTTACTGCCACAACTGCATAAATGTTTGTATCCAGGAACGTGATAAAATAATTCAAAAGAAATGCTGCGATCCGTGCAGAGTGCAATACATGCTAACTTTTACTGATTTATTTTTTTATAGAGATTAAATGATCAGGAGGGGTTTAGTAAAAAAGCCTTAAGCAGTGTAAAATTAATTATACTATATTCTAAAAAAATGAAGATTCATACACTGAGAAACTTTGCTCAGAACTTTCTTTTCCTTGATAAGTTTAATCGGCAAAAGCTTTACTTATTCCACAATGTCTGTAATCAATGATCACGTATCTGGTTACGACAAAGATATGAATTTTAGTTTCACTGTATGCATACACAAATAAAAAGTCTTTCCACTGCGCAAGCAAGCACAACTACGTGTAGAAAAAGAAGACAACTTATAAAAAATCTTCGATTGTTACCAAAATCTTCCATCACGGTCAGGGCAGGCTGCGACCTCTCCAGATGCGGCTTCTCTTCATGCCTTACTGCAGGTTGTGCATGTACTCAACCGCAGAATCAATAGCTAACTTTCATAAAAAAAAGAGAACGACAATTTTCATCACTTCTGACTGAAAACACTGCAGGAGCATCTTTGTTTCAACCCCAGTATGCGACCGAGCATTTTCGGTGGAGAGCAATGCCTGGTGACAATATTCTTCTTCGTTTGTTCTCATTTGCCTTCGTAGACGATTTTCTCCAACCGCCTATTACACACGATCATTGGTTGACACGCACTTCCTTGCGGGCTACCTGCATCACGAAAGTTTGTATGTTCTCCTTCATAGTGTCTGCTCCATTGCCGCACTTAGCTGTCACGCATGGCAGTTATGTTATGTGGACTGTACGAAATCAGGTGGAACATCTCCGCATAAATCGAATGACAGCACCCCGCATTTGGTGGGAGACTTTTGTTAGAAGCACCTTTACATGCTCACTGTGGCCTTAGAATTAAAAGTGAAAACTCACACGATCGATGGGCATACAAGAGGCACTACACAACACCTCTGCGCAAAGCTTCATAGTACTTTCACGGTGGTTATATTTTCGCCATTGCTGTACCTTGAGAAATGCGGTCCACGTGATTGTGTGGTGTGATTTTCGTCGAGAGTACGACAGTGCAACCCCCACGTCTCAAGGCATTCGACGACGCCTTCAGCAGTTTCGTTACCATTCCTTATGTAAGGTAATCGCTCCCGTGTGTTTGTTGAACATGCAGAGTCCATTCAAAAAAGTTTTGCCCATAGTCTTCTAAAATACAAGGTGCAGCCACATTAATGTGACCACCGCCTATATTCGATATCAACGTGCAATAACCATTGACAAACCACGGGTGACAGCACTAGCAGTGAAGGGTAAATAAAGCTTATCGGCGGGTGGGGGAGGGGGGCACAGTGCAGAAACAGAACGATCTATCAGATGTCCAGATGAGAATGATCATTGACTTTTCGGCCAAGGGTCGAAGCATTTTCGAAGTGGCTAAGTTAGTAAATCGTCCACTTGCCGCCGTGGTTAAACTATACCGTGCATGGAAAAATGGTGATATCCGAGACTGTGGTGCACCATGGGACATAGATTATAGTGGTGAACAACGGCTGCGGAAATGTGTACGGGTGAACAGAAGTTCAACTTCATTGAATTATCTCAAGTTCAGCACTGAGAAGGAGCAAATCTGTTTTACTTGCTAAACGAACTTTCTATAGCCAAGATCGCGTAAGTGATTCGTTATTTTCGACAATCTGTTTCGACAGACGTTGACGTCACCTTCTGGTGTTCCACTTTTTGTTATGAAACATATGATGACAAAAAAGTTTTAAGACCAGAAAATGACAGGAAAGTCTGTTGAAAGCAGGTGTCGATAGTGAAGAAGTACTTATGCGTTCTTGGCTCTAGAGAGTCTTATACCAGGACGTGCAACTGTTCACCCCTTATGGGAACCGAGGCACTACCAACACTGTATCCGCAACGAACGTTCTCAAGCGATAAGGGATATGGGCCTCCGCAGCAGGCGTCTGCTTCATGTACCCATGCTGACTGCTGTTCATTGCCTGCAAAGTCTGGAACTTACACGCCTATGCCGAAACCATACGTTCACTGAGAGGCGACAGCTAGCCTTTTCAGATGAATCACGTTTTGTGCTCCACTGGACAGACGGCCGTTGGCATATAAGGCCTTACAACAACCGACGGAAGTGTACAGGCTGGAGGAGGGTGCGTTATGGTATGGGAAATGTTTCGTGGCATACCGTTGGTGATCTCGTCATTCTACAAGGCACAATGGTTCAAGACAAGTCTGCATCTGTGCTTAGAGACCATCACGATGGCATCTACCAGCAATACAACGAAATGTGTCACACAGCTCTCAGTGTACGAGGGTGATTCGAAGAGCACCAGATGCGCTTTCCGTACTCTCCTGGCCACCAAACTCACAGGATTTGAACCTAATCTAAAATCTGTGGAACCACTTCCATCGGGAAGTTCGTGCCACGGCTCCTCAACAGAGAAACCTGGCGCAGCTGGCCACGGCTTTAGAGTCGGCCTGGCTCCTCATCCCTATCAGTACCTTCCATCTTTTCATAGATGATTACAATGTAACTTGCCCGCTTCAATCGAAGTTACACGTCCTTTCACATTTAATGCTCATCGATGCGGCTACGATTCACTTGTATGGAAAAGTGACGCACCACAACGTAAGAATATGGGTAGCACAGAAACCACAACCATTGTCTAGCACAAGAGGTAATTTGGGAAGCTTCATGTATTTTGTATTTTTCCAGAAGTACAGATTTATGGTGAATTCATTGTCGGAAACACAGTTACAGCAGGTACGTATCTGAATATGTTAAAGGGATGAGTTTCTCCGCAACGTTGATTACGATGGAGCACTACCACACCGCCATTGGCATCTAAAGCATTTCTTAACAAGAGCTGCCTCAACGATGGACTGGCCGTAAGGCTGTACGGTTTTCGCACTGCACCATTGGCATCCGTTGTCACACGGACTTTTTTTTTCTTTTTTTTTTTTTTTGAGTTTTCGTAAGAAAATTTTGCTATGAGCCTTCCCCATCCATAAGTTTTCGATGAATTGCGAAGCAGCATAGCAACAGAAATGAACGCAGAAGTGCAGGAAGTCCTGACATTCGGGCAAAAATACGGGGCGAGTTTGACTATCGTCTGGATGTTTGTTGGGTACCCAGTGGAGGGCACGGTGAAACTCTCTGAAAGGTAAGTAAAAACGTAGATCATAAGCGTAATCGTAAAAAGCAACTAAGGTTGTATGTATGTGCATGTAATAGATGTTTGAGTGTACAAATCAGATGGTTCTTTTAAAAATGGAACTTTATAGTCCAATGCTTGAATTAAAATTTGTATCAACTTTCTCTCTCTGTACATGCAGAAGATACTGTCTTTTGGAAACCAATAACCTTTTTGAAACACAGTACACCACTTACCTTCACGCTAATCAGCCTGTACTTGTACACTATTATCAGAAGACCTCCCGTGCTCAAAAATGGCTCTGAGCACTATGGGACTTAACATCTATGGTCATCAGTCCCCTAGAACTTAGAACTACTTAAACCTAACTAACCTAAGGACAGCACACAACACCCAGCCATCACGAGGCAGAGAAAATCCCTGACCCCGCCGGGAATCGAACCCGGGAACCCGGGCGGGGGAAGCGAGAACGCTACCGCACGACCACGAGATGCGGGCTCCCGTGCTCAAACTGACAAGTACTGTCTACTGTACTTTCTTTATTTTTTGTATGACAGGAAGTTCAAATGCGTGCCACATTAAATAGTCCTTTCCCGTATAAATTTCTGTCAGAGATTCAACTTTTCCCATTTTCCTTCAGAAACGATGAGAGTTCAGGGAGAAGAAACAAAAACTTACAAGGCTTACCAATGACACAGTTGCTTTGTCAGAGACCGCAAGACCAATTGCCATCATATATTGTACGTGTAAGTGTTAACAAGTCTTTTCTGAAAGTATTTGCCCCGCAGTTTTGTCTTACGTGTAAGTAAAAGAATATAAGCTTTTGAAAAGTGATTTTACGGAAGACTTTTGAAGATTGGATGGGTATATTAAGTAACTAATGAACAGGTACTGAAGTGAATTGAGGAGCCCAGTTACTTGTAGCATATCTAGATCAAAACAAGATAAGACACATCCTAAATCATGATGCTACCGAAAATTTAGTAATAGGGAGAACTGTGACGCGGGGGAGGGGGTTAAATTTTTAAAAGCGAAACGAAACTCTGATTACCATAAACAGTATGTAGTTTAATGATATTACTGTTGGGAAGAGTGATTCTTTTAAGTTTCGTCCAAACTTTCAAACAGATATTACATGCATTTGTTCATGGACAGTTGTTCAATTGATCAGGCTCACGTTCATAGGATAGGATGAAGAAATTCGTTTCGAGAGTACACTCTCGTATCTTGTTTGTAAAAGAGAAGTGCATTTCGGACAAGGGTATGAAGCTGCTGCACTATAATACCGATCGTTTGCTGTTATTGTAAAAAGAATATGAAACAGTCACACGCCCATTGAAGATAAAACAGATTTCAAATTCCTCATTTAGCTTACTTATTAAGAAATAGTTCACAAAACATATAACTCATTACCAAAAAGGAGGATAATTATTTGTTACAATGTTAACATGGTCGTTTTAATATCACGGATACGATTCTGCGTATGAAGAATCAGTACTTCCAAATTCCTATGTTTGCCACGTTTTACATACTTTCGTGTCTTTTCTGTTAGGTGGTGGTGATGATATCATTGTGAACTTGACAAATGAAACTCCGCTAATGGTTTTAGGAGTTGATAGTTCTGCATTATTAGAGACATGCACATAGTGTTGGAGAAGTTTACAATAGGTAAAATTTTGATAACATTCACAACAGGAGGCGAGCTGATGCTTTTTGTAAACCCTCGTTGCCAGTTTTGTAAACCGTTAAGACAATTTCTACCTTCCATTACTACACAGCTATTTCCAAGGGTCAGGTAACAGGATGGGATAACTAACGTGCTACAGCAGACCAACAAATTAGTAACAAAGTCACACAAATAAGGTAAAAAGGTTAATTTATCTTTGTGACTCGTAGAATAATGAAGTCTGCAATGCTGCATGTAATATAACACAAAAGAGTCCTCAATGGCTAAGTGCCAATAATCGTAGGAAAACTTCACAGTACATAGGAAATTCATTTTACAAAATCTTTCTGCTCACTTCTAAGAGTTCACTAAACGACGTTCCCTGTCCAAGTGAACCCTGGACGATAATCTATAACCAAGTGGGCGAGAGCTGCTCTCCTATCTTCCGTGTAGCTTCTATTCGTTGGCCGAGACGAAGTCCATATCTTCATCCTCAGCGCTGCTCGTGACGCTAGTGGATCTCGTGCAAGTGACGAGTCCCTATGGCACTGGCACCTGCTCGCATCGTTGCGCCTGTGGTGCTGTTTCCCTGGCTGTGTCCTGTTCGGACGACACAGCAATGCTCTATTTGTTACACAAGAAGAAGTTCAGGTAAATGTGACGGGTGACAGAAGAAAAAGAATAACATTTATTGTTTGATATTTAGACGAAAAGAGAATAAAAGCTTTCGAAATGTGGTGCTACAGAAGAATGCTGAAGATTACATGGGTAGATCACATAAATAATGAGGAGATGTTGAACAGAATTGGGGAGAAGATAAATTTGTGGCACATCTTCACTAGTAGAAGGGACCGGTTGGCAGGACATATTCTGAGGCATCAAGGGATCACCAATTTAGTATTGGAGGGCAGCGCGAAGGGTAAAAATCGAAGAGGGCGACCAAGAGATGAATACACTAAACAGATTCAGAAGGATGTAGGTTACAGTAAGTACTGGGAGTTGAAGAAGCTTGCACAGGATAGAGTAGCATGGAGAGCTGCATCAAATCAGTTTCTGGACTGAAGACCACAACAACAACATTTATTCCTTAGGACGATACAGAAGAGTTTAAAGGATAAGAGAAAGACACTGTATTTGTGAAAATGTTTGGCAATATAGTGCTGATATGAAACCTGCACTCATAACACTATGGCTGTTACAGTTGGTGTATTATGAAATATATTTTGAACATTGAAGGCACCGGAAAATATTCGATTTCTGATGATCCAATGAGCAACAGATGTGTGAGGGACAGATGTGTTTTTAGAATAACTATAGTACGTCAAGTGGAAAGATTCGCCAATATCTAATGTCTTTGCATTCTTTCGTTTTATACTTTCAATATACCGACAACACTTTAATGCTTATCTGACAATAATACATTTTTAGTCTCTAAATAACTCAAAATATTTGAAACGACTGTTGTTATAATGTACGTGTCAGTATATTAAATGGTTTTGACAAAGGAAGTGCAAGACAGCGACATGATAAGGATAAAATCATAATATTAGAGACTCATTTGTGTAAGAAAATAAAACAAAAAAGAAGATCCTTGGGGAAGCAGTGGTGATAGATGGAGAGCGATAAAGGCACTGTAAAGGATCTGCTAAAGGAACAAAGAATACAGCATAATAGTTTTAAAACGAAGCCAAGGGCAAGAGGCAAGGGAGATAATGAAATACTTTCGGTTGAAAACAGCGCAATTCGTGAACCCTTTAGCGACTATCGTTGTAGAAAATCACAGAACAATCCCTCAAGATCCCATGTAAATTCTAGTCATACGTAGAGGCACGTAGTGACAGCGACGTTAATGTCCAGACACTTACGGACGAGACAAGGATTGAAATTGTGCACAGTAAACTGAAAACAGAAACACAGATCTCGTTATCAAATGTCCCTTTACAAAAGAAAATCCAGGCCCAGTTCAATTCCGGCACCACTGCAGAGGAGGGCGATATACAGAGTGACCCAAATGTTCGTTAACAGTTGAAAACTTCAGGACTTCACTGAACAATGTAAAAATTGACACACATGCTTGAAATGACATGGGGTTTTATTGAAATAAAAAAGGATGCCAAACGACTGAGGGATGGCACTTCATGTCATACGAAAGCAATAATTAGGATAAAACCGATTTTAACAAAGGTGGTGTTCTTTTTAATAAATGTTCATCCATAAACAATACATGTAACGGAGAACAATGTTTTGAAGAGCACGATACGGCATATCGGTACGAATGGTGAAAAGCTGCCGTCGGATGTGGTCTTTCAGCATCCCTAGTGAGGTCGTATGATCGCGGTAGACTTCTGACCCCACAACCAACAATCGCGTGGCTCGAGGCCTGGGAACCTGGGATGCCAAACATGTTGGAAGAGTCGGGTCAGCGTCCGATCCTTACCAAACGATGTGCGCAACAAAGCTTTCACACGTGTCGCAATGTGAACTGGAGCGCCAGCCTGCATAAAAGTCGTACCTTCCAGCAGATATTCATCAGCCAGTTTAGGAACAATACGATTTTGCAACATATTGGCGTACCTCGCATCCGTTACGTTGACATTTTGAAAAGCAGCACCCAGCATTTCCTCGAAGAAAAACGGTCTGTTCACGATTACACTCTACATCTAGGCTCTCTCGTTATACAGGGTGTTACAAAAAGGTACGGCCAAACTTTCAGGAAACATTCCTCACACACAAAGAAAGAAAATATGTTATGTGGACATGTGTCTGGAAACGCTTACTTTCCATCTTAGAGCTCATTTTACTACTTCTCTTCAAATCACATTAATCATGGAATGGAAACACACAGCAACAGAACGTACCAGAGTGACTTCAAACACTTTGTTACAGGAAATGTTCAAAATGTCCTCCGTTAGCGAGGATACATGCATCCACCCTCCGTCGCTTGGAATCCCTGATGCGCTGTTGCAGCCCTGGAGAAGGCGTATTGTATCACAGCCGTCCACAATACGAGCACGAAGGGTCTCTACATTCGGTACCGGGGTTGCGTAGACAAGAGCTTTCAAATGCCCCCATAATTGAAAGTCAAGAGGGTTGAGGTCAGGAGAGCGTGGAGACCATGGAATTGGTCCGCCTCTACCAATCCATCGGTCACCGAATCTGTTGTTGAGAAGCGTACGAACACTTCGACTGAAACGTGCAGGAGCTCCATCGTGCATGAACCACATGTTGTGTCGTACTTGTAAAGGCACATGTTCTAGCAGCACAGGTAGAGTATCCCGTATGAAATCATGATAACGTGCTCCATTGAGCGTAGGTGGAAGAACATGGGGCCCAATCAAGAAATCACCAACAATGCCTTCCCAAACGTTCACAGAAAATCTGTGTTGATGACGTGATTGCACAATTGCGTGAGGATTCTCGGCACCCCACACATATTGATTGTGAAATTTTACAATTTGATCACGTTGGAATGAAGCCTCACCCGTAAAGAGAACATTTGCACTGAAATGAGGATTGACACATTGTAGGATGAACCATTCGCAGAAGTGTACCCGTGGAGGCCAATCAGCTGTTGATAGTGCCTGCACACGCTGTAAATGGTACGGAACAACTGGTTCTCCCGTAGCACTCTCCATACAGTGACGTGGTCAACGTTACCTTGTACAGCAGCAACTTCTCTGACGCTGACATTAGGGTTATCGTCAACTGTACGAAGAATTGCCTCGTCCATTGCAGGTGTCCTCGTCGTTCTAGGTCTTCCCCAGTCGCGAGTCGTAGGCTGGAATGTACCGTGCTCCCTAAGACGCCGATCAATTGCTTCGAACGTCTTCCTGTCAGGACACCTTCGTTCTGGAAATCTGTCTCGATACAAACGTACCGCGCCACGGCTATTGCCCCGTGCTAATCCATACATCAAATGGGCATCTGCCAACCCCGCATTTGTAAACATTGCACTGACTGCAAAACCACGTTCGTGATGAACACTAACCTGTTGATGCTACGTACTGATGTGCTTGATGCTAGTACTGTAGAGCAATGAGTCGCATGTCAACACAAGCACCGAAGTCAACATTACCTTCCTTCGATTGGGCCAACTGGCGGAGAATCGAGGAAGTACAGTACATACCGACGAAGCTAAAAAGAGCTCTAACATGGAAATTAAGCGTTCCCGGACGCATGTCCACATAACATCTTTTCTTTATTTGTGTGTGAGGAATGTTTCCTGAAAGTTTGGCCGTACCTTTTTGTAACACCCTGTATAATGGGGTTCTCACGAGAGTTGGAGGATTTTAAGTGGCCCAATTTCTGGAGTTGTTGCTGTTGACGGACGCTCGGAGTGAAATGTGGTTCTTTGGTCCTCAACACGTTAGAAAACTATTCGTCATAGTCCCCCATTTTTTGAAATGCCCACACAGCAAATGCTCTCCGCGTCAGAAAATCGATGGTTGACGGTTTATGATGACGTTGGATTTAGTTTTGATAGCATTGGAGGGTACATATTACTGCCGGCCGCGGTGGTCTCGCGGTTCTAGGCGCGCAGTCCGGAGCCGTGCGACTGCTACGGTCGCAGGTTCGAATCCTGCCTCGTGCATGGATGTGTGTGATGTCCTTAGGTTAGTTAGGTTTAAGTAGTTCTAAGCTGAGTCCCATAGTGCTCAGGGCCATTTGAACCATTTGGTACATATTACTGATCTCCAAATAGTAGTGCGTGGAGTGCCGGTGCGATGTGCAATTCACGAGCGCTGACGTCACCATGTTGATATGAAACCCCCAAGGTCTCTGTTTCTTCCTAAACAGTCCTAGCAGCCTTAGGAATTGTGTCTGGTCACCCATGACAGGACCGATCGTGTAAAAAACCAGTAGTTTCGCACACGTAATTATTTCCTTCACAGCGAAACTTGTCACTTGTCATTCTTCTTATGGCTATAGGATCGCAAAGCTGCGGTATTTGATTCTCCATTCTGATAGTAAAGCTTCACTAACACTGCCTTTTCTGGTAAAGTCGACACGCTGCAATTGCTCCCGCATCTGATTCTCTCTCTCACTGCAGATCATTTTGTACACCATTCCCATGCAGAGTTACTGACATGTTGCTGTGGCAGAATTATACTTCGAGCGGGTTGTGCACTCTTTTTGAGTTTCAATGAAACCCTATGTCATTTCAGACATGTATGTTTATGGTGGCCGAGCGGTTCTAGGCGCTTCAGTGTGGAACCGCGCGACCGCTACGGTCGCAGGTTCGAATCCTGCCTCGGGCGTGGATGTGTGTGGTGTCCTTCGGTTAGTTAGGTTTAAGTAGTTCTAAGTTCTAGGGGACTGATGACCTCAGATGTTAAGTCCCATAGTGCTCAGAGCCATTTGAACTATTTGAACGTGTATGTCAAGTTTTACATCTCTACGTACATTGTTCCGCGGATTGGTGACTTTTCAAATGTTAAAGGGCTTTTGGACCACCATATCAATGGCGTTGCTAAACAGTTAAAATGTATGAAACTGAACAAAGCTCTGGGGTTTGATGGAATCCATATCACTTTGTACACCGATTTTGTAGCCTCGTTTAGCTATAATCTACCGCAGATTCTTCGAACAAATAACAGTTTCTACTAGTTGGAATAAAGTACAGGTCACAGGAGAGCTATTAGAGGTTATCCACCGAACTACCGGCAAATATCCTTGACACCTGCCGGCCGGTGTGGCCTTGCGGTTCTAGGCGCTTCAGTCTGGAACCGTGTGGCCGCTACGGTCGCAGGTTCTAATCCTGCCTTAAGGCTGGGTGTGTATGATGTCCTTAGGTTAGTTAGGTTTAAGTAGTTCTAAGTTCTAGGCGACTGATGACCTCAGAAGTTAAGTCCCATAGTGCTCAGAGCCATTTGAACCAACCGTCACATCTGTTTGTTGTACAGTCTTAGAACATAATCTGAGTTGAAACGTAATGAGGTATGTCCAAAAGAATGACCTCCTTCATGCCAACTGCTGTGGATTCCGAAGACATGTCAAAACCCAATGTGCAATTTTCTCATATATCCTGAAAGTCATGGACCAAGGTGATTAGGCAGATGCAGTATTTCTAGATTTTCGAAAAAAAATTTCAATCAATATCACATCCATGCATTTTATGAAAAGAACGACCATATGTGGTATTAACTCTAAGGCGTCACTGGATTAATGATTTTGTGGTAGGAAAGATGCAGCATATAATCGGATGGAGAGGTATCCACAGACGTAGAAGAAGCTTCGGGTGTGACACAGGAAATATGTTTGGAACCTTGTTGTTTGTGTTGCGTATTAATGACCTCGCAGGCAAGATTAATAGAAATCTCAGAATTTTCGCCGGCAATACACTTACCTGAAATAAAGCACTCTCAGCAAAAAGCTGCACAAATATTGTGACAGATCTTGATAATATTTCTTTTAAGTGGTTCAAATATTGGGAGCTTGCTTTCAATGTTCAATAATGTAAAGTTGTGCACTTCAGAAAACAAAATAAACCAAGTATCCTGTGACTACAATATTGGAATCGGTCAACTTACGGAAATTCCTGGGAATAGCTCCGTGTAGGAATCGGAAATGGAATGACCACATACGGTCAGTCAGAGGTAAAGCACAGGCAAACTTTGCTTTATTATTAAAATGTTAGGGAAGTACAATCAATCCACAAATGGAAATTGCCTAAAAATCACTCGTGCGATTCAGCCTAGAATACTGAACAAGTGTGAGGGTCCATACCAAAAAGGACTACCGTGAGAAATTGCATCTATACACAGGGACGCAGCACGAATAGTGCCAGGTTTGTCTGAATGATAGGAGAATATCACTGAGATGGTGAAGAAACTGAACCCCGAAACACTTCAAAATAGACGCATACTATCCCGCGAAAGCTACAAAAGTTTAAACACCGAGTTTAAAAATGTCTGTAGGAGTTTATTACAATCCTCTACGTATTACTCGAGTAGTGACCTTAAGGACAAGATTAAGTACGGTGCGCACAGGGGGATTAAACATCATTCTTTCTGCGCTTCATACGTACGTAGAACGGGAAGAAGACTTCTGCACTTCACAGTGGTTTACTGTGAATAGATGAAGACAAAGATGTAGAAATGTTTACAGAAAATTTCTATCGTTAAGGGTGTAGGGCTTTGTTAGGGCTAATTTGCTGGTTTCCAATCGGAAGAAGAATAACTTTAAGGTGTGCAAAAACTTACAGGGGTATATGTGTCTATGCTTACATAAGAGTGTAAGATTTCATAGTGAGAAATGTGCCAACACTATATTCATTCTTGTTCCGCATGCTGGTTGTAAATGTATTATTGCATATTAATGAGGCCTCGGAGGTAAAGAAAACTTCTGATGCGACGTCTTGGGCAAAGTAAATTACATTAAAATTGTGTCTGGCAATGAAAAAAAAACTGCCTTGTTCACGATGCTATACCGTTTCCAGTGGTAATTGTGATCATAAACTCAACAGTTTTGAAAATTACGTTGTTCATTGACAGTTTTGTTATGGAAACTATATCCGGCTTAAAACGTTAAGATTTTCAGGATGCTCGGACTTCACATTATTTAGAGGTAGTGTGGAGTGGCTGGTGGAATTTATGTTGGTATATAATGTTTGGTTTGTAATGTAGAAAAGATGCATTTCCCGGCCGATGCACCAATTGTGGGGCGGCGGGTGGAATTAATGTTATATATTTAAAATGTTCCTATTATTTATGCTGTCATTTGCCGTTCTCAACACTGGCTCTCTAACTACAATATTGGCAACCAGGAAGTGATTAGCAAAACGTGAAGCCTGTAATTAGAATTCCTAGTGCCCACTTCATCCGAGAAATACACTTATAGCTACAGCTTATAGCTCTGAGGAATTAGGAGATTGTCCGAGATTTATAATCAAAACGATTCTGTCTAAAATGTTCACTATATTCTGAAGGTCACAGACCAAAAAAAAAAGAATCCACACAATCCAACTACCAGAGCAGTTCAGAGTCTAATGCGCTGATGCAACTATAACTGTCCAAATTAAATGTTTAAGTGAATGCTCGCCATAATTTGATGATAATGTTCATCAAACGCCACGCTAAATAATGGTAGAATGTTTGTCCCGCGGCGGCACGTGAAAATACGACATACTCAAACTGAAGATAAAACATTAAAGTCATCCCAGAATTAACACTTCACTCGAAAACGATTTCATGGTTACGCGTATCCCGAGTAACTTATTACGGCATCCGAGGCTGTTTATAGCAATGATACCGACGCGACGCGACTCCTGGCACAGATGGTGCGCTAATCAGCGTCTGGAGAGAACTGGGGCCTTACTTCCTCACGCAGCGTTCTTATATATAAAGCCGCGGTGCGGACGGCTAAGGGAACGCCTGATCAAATCGGCTCTCCCGACTAGCCGCTGGGCTAGTAATGCACCACTTTAAATTTTCGAATAAATCATCGCTTCCTTTGCTAATGGCCGATGAAGCTCTCAATTTAAATTTGCATTCAGCACACAGGTAAGTAATCATAATAAAAGTCTGACATGGCTAAGTCAAATATTTTGGGCGAGATAATTAATTTAATTACACTACACGCAGTAGACGAGCTCTGAACTTGCCCTTTGGATACGCTATCGCTATAGTTTTATAGTTATTCAGTTGAAACTTCTCATATCTTTATGCTTATAGCGGATCTCCCTTCTACTTAAATTTAAACACCCTAGCCTTATTTATTCGCCTACTTAATCTGTCTTGCTTCCTTTATTTCTAAGACAAAAACCAGAAAATTATGAATTTCAACTAAAATTTTAATTTGTGAGATCCAAAATACTGTTTCTACTAAATTATTATGAAACAGGAATCTAAATATAAATTTTTAAGTTTCTAGCTCTTTTCTGTTGCGCCATTGATTTTTACAGAAAAACGTCCAAATTTCGAAAATGGTTAAAGTTATTGAACTGATATTCAGTGCATATTGATTTAGTATTACTCCTGACATGCTAGAAACGTTTCAGGTTATTTACTTGATTTTTAAAGTATTGCGCAACATTTATGACGTCAGAGCTAGTTACAGCGGACTGGGCTGGCACACAATGGAAAGACTGATGAGAATTTTATAAGGCTTGAGTAGGCTGCTTCCCTACAGTAGGGTCTTGTTACAGTAAAAAGTTTATTGAAACAGACTGTTAAAGTTACTTTATTTTAAAATTAGCAGATTCTGTCCCTTTGTCGTCAGAGTAAAGTGGTATGAATGAGAAAATTCTTACTTCAATTTGATGCGTACACTTAGCTTTTGTTCTTTTTAAACTATTTGCTTAGAATTTCGTTTCTGTCTCTTTGAAGTTTTTCATCTTCTCGCATTGCGTTTGATGTCTTCATCTGGCGCCTTGGTGGGAACCTCTGGCCTGTCCCTCTCAAACACCGATCCCACGAACAATGGCTGACAGACGGACAGAGAGATAGTACTACTTTTGAAATGGCTTACAGGCTTTCCCTTTGTATTGCTGCAGCAAAGATCTCGGAAAATTTAATTAGAGCTCTTCCCCACTTCAGCTTCTCGGTGTAAGGACGTCGGATGAGCTAGAACGCTAACCCGCATTAAGGTGTGACAGAAAGCTGCGACTGGAGTTGTACGAACAAAACAATACTACACAATTAGTCTTAAATCAGATAGCATTTTCAGTTCTGCTTTGTTTCTTTTTTTTTTTTTTCACGTTTCATCGTGTGTTCCCTACACGCCTTACTGACTTTTAAATTAACTTCTGCCTTATGAATCTACTGACATGAAGGAAATGTTAAACTGGTAAAACGTGTCATATGACGTCGTGTTACTTAATATAAAATAGATCGTATAATGATATGTATCACGTTAATGTAAGTATTATTCACAATGTAACTACAGTTATGGATTTCTACATTGCTGCTACCACTGCTAATGATATTAGAAGTTACGTCTCTTGCAACTCCTAGATCTAATTTTGCTACCGTGTTTCGAAGCTAATGACATTAGCTGTCGTGCACTTCCAGTGCAAATCATCATTCTCCTTACGATATTTATCACAGCTACAACGACCTATAACGTTACAGTTTCATATTACTTCACTTGAGTTGACTACCAATACGTTTGGGAAACTATGTATTTCCAAGTAATTTAACTACATTTTCCCCCCATTCGTCCCAACCAAAAAACATTTTGATCTGTTGTCACAGTCGCACACACTGAAGCGTATTCAAATACAGAGATACGTAAAAACGCTGAAATCTGGTTTCGCAGGACAGAGCGGATCAGGTTTTGGAAAGGGACCCAAATCAGTTGCTGATAGTTGCACAAACATACAAACTTTATTTTGCTAAAACACTTAATCACATATGCCCTTAAAAGAATCCAGAAACAATACGGCTGAAGGCCAGAACACAAGTTATTAAAATTGCCATAAGGAATACACACGGCTGAAGGCCTTAGTTACAAATAGTAGAACTGAGGGCTTAAGGCCTGGATAATAAGAACTCCAGTAAGTAAATTTTAAAAGGCTTCAAACAAATGACCTTTCAAATTTTAATTTAAGACGACTGAAGGCCTTACCTTAAAATATTTCACATAAGGTTCGGCTGAAGGCCATATACTGAACACAGAACAACTCAAGGCTTAAGGCCTGGTTAACAAAATTAAGAAAGAGAGGGAAATTTTAATTTAAGACAGCTGAAGGCCTTATATTAAAATATTTCACGTAGAAGTTCGGCTGAAGGCCACATACCGAACATTAAAACAAACTAAATTAATACCCAGCGGATGCCTCACACAGTACTTGAGACTAATCCAAAACAACAGAGCAGTGATGCTCAGAAGTGTTCCAAGGGTCGGCCTGTGGAGGAAACTTTAACATAAGTTTAAGTGAGACGGGCTGCCAAGCGTAATACTAAATAATCGGATGGCAACAAGACCTAGGGGAAGCTGAAGAACCAACCAACTACCTAATCAATTCCCTTCCACCCGACCAACGGCACGAGAACCTAAAGTATCAGTGAGAACGAAGATACCAGCAGCTCTGCATCTTGACAATTGGCTTCTAAATACAGTCAAGGCACAATAACCAAGCAGAAAAGTATGAACAACACCAGGGCTGTCGAACTACATGCCGTGCCGGACAGCACGAACATGGCGAGGAAAACACACTGAAGGCAAACTACGCTAACGTCCAGGGCAGGTAACCGGAACGTTAGCGCCCACAAGGCAGAACATACCGCTGGTGCACTTCACTAATAAGTTACAATGAACTCAGTAGTTAAAAACCATACAGGAAGCTGTCTGCAAAATTTTGCCGATTCTAGCACACCATACATTGCCACAAGTGGGAATGGCACAGGAAGCAACAACCGAAGAGATGTCACAGCAGTTGAGGTTTCATAACATGTTAACTGATTACTTAACTCCAGTATCCAGGTTCGGTGGGCGACGAACTTCGCAGCTCTCGCAGCTAGTGTCTCACAAATCCAACTGTACGTGCACGCCGCCAGTGGCCCTAGCCTGACCTCACACTTTGGAGACATCCTCGCTGCTCTGTCGCAACCGACCCACTGCCTCACACACACCACCACACGGAAATATAGCGGTCACACCGATGATGGTACAGCAGTACTACTATCGATAAACGCTGCTGCTGCCACTGACGGACGCCAGTCACCAACTCATTGTGGTAGTAACTAAGGGAGCAATAAGACGCCATTCGATTGTGTGAAAATACCAAAGAAGAAACGGCATCAATGCGAGCCGGCCACGGCTCACACGCAGAATATTGCGCTGCAGTCGCCAACGCCTATCTAAGGCAACAAGTGTCTGGCAGAATTGTTAGAACGGTTACTGTTGCTATAATGGCAAGTTATCAAGTTTTAAGTGAGTCTGAACGTGCTGTTATAGTCAGCGCACGAGAAATGGGACACAGCATCTCCGAGTTAGCGATGAAGTGGGCACACTCATACGACCATTTCATGAGTCTACCGAGAATATCAGGATCTGGTAAAACACTAAATCTCCAACATCGCAGCGGCCGGAAAAAGATCCGGCAAGACCAGGACCAACGACAACTGATGAGAATCGTATAAAGTGACAGAAGTGCAACCCTTCCGCAAATTGCTGCAGATTTCAGTGCTCGGCCACCAACAAGTGTCAGCCTGCGAACCATTCAACGTAACATCATAGATATGGATCCACTTGTAGACCCTTCATGAATGCATGACACAAAGCTTTACTCCTCGCCTGGGTCCATCAACACCGAAATTGGACTGTTGATGATTGGAAACATGTTGCCTGGTCACACGAGTATCGTTTCGGTCGTGGTGATTCCGAGAACTTTTCAAACCACCCTCGTACTTGAAGATATACAAAATCTAAAATTATTAGTAACAGTTTGTAGCAAATATCGGTTAGCCTCCGGCGTAGTATGAGAGAAATGTACACAGTCCAGTAACATTAATGTGATCACCTGCCAAAAACACGAATAACCACCTCTTGCACCGCGGACCCGATCGAGGTGGTTCTCAGATTCTCCACCGGGTTTTAATCCGGGGAATCTGATAGCTAGGGGAGAACAGTAAACTCATTCTGCTGCTTTTCGAACCACGCACTTATACTACGAGCTGTGTGACATGTAATTTTGTCCTGCTAGTAGATATCAATGGCTGAGCAAAATACAAACTACTTATAGGGGTGGACATGGCGCACAAGGATAGATGCATGGGACACAGCATCTCCGAGTTAGCGAGTTATCCATTGTGCCTTCAGCCATGGAATACCACGAATACATTACGAGACAATAACATTCCCTCCTCCGATCTGGAGCCTTCCACGATTGTGGCAGGATGTTTGCATTCAGACGTTTCACGCCTTACACATCAGCGGCCATCTGGCAGATGGAGCATAAAACGTGATTCGTCTGAAAAGGCCAGCTGGCACAACTCAGTAGTCGTCCAGTTTTGGTATCGGCATGTAAATTCCAGCCTTCGTCACCGACGAACAGTGGTCAGCGTGGGTGATGTGGAGGCCCATACGCAGCAACTTTCGCTGTTCTTAGGTTCATCCGGGTGGTCAGTTATTCAACAGCTGCAGTCTATTCACCTGAACACATCTCTGCAGCCGTGGTTCATCACTGTCATCTATGGCCCCTGGTGCATCACAGTCGCCTCGCCACCGGTTTTGGATAGCGGAATTTTGCCATGCACTGTATACCTTAACCACAGCGACACGCGAACAGTTTACAAATTTAGCCATTCCGGAAATACTTCCCCTTTGGGTCGATGGACTGGCATTCGGGAGGACGACGGTTCAATCCCGCGTCCGGCCATCCTGATTTAGGTTTTTTGTGATTTCCCTAAATCACTTCAGGCAAATGCTGGGATGGTTCCTTTGAAAGGGCACGGCCGATTACCTTCCCCGTCTTTTCCTAATCCGATGAGACCGATGACCTCGCTGTCTGGTCTCCTCCCCCAAACAATCCAATCCAATCCTTGGGTCGAAAGTCAATGATCATGCCCGTTTCGAAGTCAGACAAATCTCTTTGTTACCGCAGTATGACAACGACTGCAGTGTTTTTGTACCTCACTATATGCTTTCTACATCTTCCGCAGCTAATGCTGTCACCGGTCTTCCATGGTTGGTTATTGCACGTTGAAGTCGAACAAAAGTGGAGGTCACGTTAATGTGACTGGACCGTGTGTAACAGTATTTTCTGGACAAGAAATGCAAACGCTGCTCAGTTCATAAGGAATGCTATTTATGGCTGTGAAAACTAGTTTTATGCTCGAGAATGTTCGAATTTGACAGCTTGCAACAAGCATTGTTAATGGACACCGCTACACCCCATAGAGAGTATGAGGTTAGTCATTCGATTTCTAGTTTTCAGAAGGATCTGGAAAGAAATAAGTTTTTGTTGGCCCATAAACTCTGGTTCTCTGTTTATCAGAGTCTAGTGCATCGTAGCAGCATCGTAAAATCATGTACAGATGGGTCTGCAGACTCAACAACTCAACATAGGCCGGACAACCTTGGCTCGTAGGTCCTATATGCTTCCCTAGCAAACTGGTTTCCTCAGCATGTCGTGATGTCTCATAACTCGCCGCCTGTTGTACCACTCAGTACTCCGAGAATCTTCAAAACTTATCTAGGCATGGGCTGTATGTTTAGCGTATCGTCTCTTTAATGGGCTCAACGGTGTATATCTCTCTTCTAATTGAGCTTTCAGTAACCTGGTGTTACTTTGTAGACACCATCCGTGTATTTGACAACTCCGTATCTGCTATTTAAGCCACCGTCAGGAGGTTCAGTCAATCATAAAAATGAAATCTGACAGAAAGACGATTTGAGCAGGTTTCGGTCGTATAAGTTGCATTAATTTTTGGTGTACTCTGTTACAGTGTTCTGCTGCAGTAATTGTCAGTAATTCATGCAGTCTAGCGGGATGGGGGACCACTAACAAAATATCGATTACTCCAATGACGCAATTTGCCTTAGGGAGACACTGTTCTCGTTAGTTTTCTAATGCTGGGACTCAAAGAGGCACCAAACATTTTTAAGATTAAAACGTTTTTACAACAATTGTTATTGAATTTTATCTTGGTTTAATCTTTTTCATTTTAGATATTTCGGAACTTGGCCATTATCAAGTATTTCATGTAACGATAAAAAACAAAATTTCATATCGGAACATCATGAAAATCTTATAAAGTACTCCAACACAACGTCGTATGCCCTGCACTTAATTAAAAGTAATCACGGAAACCATATTAAATTATCAGCACATTACATCCCAAAACCGCGTACATCATCACCATCATCATATTCTTCTCCTCCTTCTTCCTGGAGCCTTTCTACATATTCTGGTCGTCCACAGAGCCTCCTCCTAGCTTCTTTTTTCCCCCACAGTCTATCATTAAGTATCTCCCCCCACTGCAGTCCTCTTCGGTTCACATCGTCTTTCACTTTTCATGGTCGTCCAGTTGGTCTTCATCCGGGTTCTGTCCATACTACGGCTGTTCTTGGAAGCTTTTTTGTCCAATTCTTTTGCCATAGCCAAAGCTTTTAAGCCTACTTGTCCCTATAATTTCTTTTAGGGGATTAATCTGAAGGGTATTTGGTATTGTTCCATTCCTTATCCTGTCTCTTCTCGTCTTACCCAGGATGCGTCGTAGAAAGCCAAATTGTAATGCTGGTATTCTGATCAGATTTCTTTATTAAAACCCAGCATTCTAATCCATAGCTCAAAACTGGCAGATAATATACCTATTATTTGATGTCTTTGCTTTAGTAGGCATCCAACTCCTAAGTATGTAAAGCACACATTAATAAAATTTTGAACCCTTTTTTACTCTCTGCGATGTTTCCTTTCTCGATCACTTGACATACTAGAGACTTGAAAGCTTATACTTGTTCAATAACTTTTCCATTAAAATAATTTTTCCATTACAGCCTACATCATTCATTAATTCACTTTTTGTTAAACTTATTTCCATGCCTACTTCTTCAGTCTCTGCCAGGTATTTAGCTATTCTTTCAACTTCTGCTCATTACATTGTATCGTCTCCACACGCTATGATTCGATGTCATTTGCTGCTGATCCTGGGCGTTCTTTAGTTATAACGCTGTCCATGATTATATTAAATATCACGGTTGACGCTTTTGGCCAAAACCCTCTGTCTGTTCTGAATCATTCTGATTTTTTCTGTCTGTTATAACACAATTCAGACAAGTATTGTACATGTATCTAATTCTCAGTTGCATTTCCTTTGACATTTCTAGTCTCGCCTGACCTTGCCATATCTGTTCCCTTCTAACAGGGTCATAAGACTTTTTTTATCTATTAGTGTTACTAAGATAGCTTTTCCTAATTCCCTTTTCCTTCCTACAACATGTCTGGTTGTAAATATGGCCTCCATCCTTGTTGTTCTTGCTTAATTGTGTTTTTATCTTATTCCTGATTATGTATGCAATTTCCTTACATAGAACTTCATGCAGTGACTCGGTAGTGTTATTTCTTTGTAATTCAAACAGAGCGCCTTATTATCCTTCTTAAGGGTAGATGGCAACCCAGTTCTAAGCAAAGAAGGGAAGGCAGAAAGGTGGAAGGAGTATATAGAGGGTTTATACAAGGGCGATGTACTTGAGGACAATATTATGGAAATGGAAGAGGATGTAGATGAAGATGAAATGGGAGATAAGATACTGCGTGAAGAGTTTGACAGAGCACTGAAAGACCTGAGTCGAAACAAGGCCCCGGGAGTAGACAACATTCCATTAGAACTACTGATGGCCTTGGGAGAGCCAGTCATGACAAATCTCTACCATCTGGTGAGCAAGATGTATGAGACAGGCGAAATACCCACAGACTTCAAGAAGAATATAATAATTCCAATACCAAAGAAAGCAGGTGTTGACAGATGTGAAAATTACCGAACTATCAGTTTAATAAGTCACAGCTGCAAAATACTAACGCGAATTCTTTACAGACGAATGGAAAAACTGTTAGGAGTGGACCTCGGGGAAGATCAGTTTGGATTCCGTAGAAATGTTGGAACACGTGAGGCAATACTAACCTTACGACTTATCTTAGAAGCTAGATTAAGAAAAGGCAAACCTACGTTTCTAGCATTTGTAGACTTAGAGAAAGCTTTTGACAACGTTAACTGGAATACTCTCTTTCAAATTCTGAAGGTGGCAGGGGTAAAATACAGGGAGCGAAAGGCTATTTACAATTTGTACAGGAACCAGATGGCAGTTATAAGAGTCGAGGGGCATGAAAGGGAAGCAGTGGTTGGGAAAGGAGTGAGACAGGGTTGCAGCCTCTCCCCGATGTTATTCAATCTGTATATTGAGCAAGCAGTAAAGGAAACAAAAGAAAAATTCGGAGTAGGTATTAAAATTCATGGAGAAGAAGTAAAAACTTTGAGGTTCGCCGATGACATTGTAATTCTGTCAGAGACAGCAAAGGACTTGGAAGAGCAGTTGAACGGAATGGACATTGTCTTGAAAGGAGGATATAAGATGAACATCAACAAAAGCAAAACGAGGATAATGGAATGTAGTCAAATTAAATCGGGTGATGCTGAGGGGATTAGATTAGGAAATGAGACACTTAAAGTAGTAAAGGAGTTTTGCTATTTAGGCAGCAAAATAACTGATGATGGTCGAAGTAGAGAGGATATAAAATGTAGACTGGCAATGGCAAGGAAATCGTTTCTGAAGAAGAGAAATTTGTTAACATCGAGTATAGATTTAAGTGTCAGGAAGTCGTTTCTGAAAGTATTTGTATGGAGTGTAGCCATGTATGGAAGTGAAATATGGACGATAACCAGTTTGGACAAGAAGAGAATAGAAGCTTTTGAAATGTGGTGCTACAGAAGAATGCTGAAGATAAGGTGGGTAGATCACGTAACTAATGAGGAGTTATTGAATAGGATTGGGGAGAAGATAAATTTGTGGCACAACTTGACTAGAAGAAGGGATCGTTTGGTAGGACATGTTTTGAGGCATTAAGGGATCACAAATTTAGCATTGGAGGGCAGTGTGGAGGGTAAAAATCGTAGAGGGAGACCAAGAGATCAATACACTAAGCAGATTCAGAAGGATGTAGGTTGCAGTAGGTACTGGGAGATGAAGAAGCTTGCACGGGATAGAGTAGCATGGAGAGCTGCATCAAACCAGTCTCAGGACTGAAGACCACAACAACAACAATGGTAGATGCAGTATTTGCCTTTGTCCAATCATCAGAAATCTTTCCATATGGCCATACTATCCTCATTATTCTACACAGCTGCTGAATTCCCTTGTGTCCTGCCGCTTTGTTCATTTCCACAGTGATGTTGTCCAGTCTGGGCGATTTTCATTTCAGATTCGTAATACAGTTTTCTTTACACCCAACATCTACATGTCTTCTCTTTCTGTTTCCTCTGTGATAGTGTTATTCCTTTGGTCTCTCTCATGACGTTTATTTGTTTCATACAGTGTTAGGAAGTAATTTTTCCATGCTTTCAAAACTTCTTCCTCCCGCTTGGGTTTTCGCTATTTGTTGATGACTTTTGAATTATTTACTGTTCGCTTGTTCCTGTTACTTAATATGTGGTATATCTGCCTGTCATACTTAAAACTCTCTTTTATTTCTTTTGCTAATTTTTTTCTGAGACGTCTTCTTAGCATGTGCTGTCGTTTTGTTTACTCGTATGCTTAGCCGTTTCTGTTCTTTAATTGAGCTATTCTCTCTATGCATCATTCTTCTTGTTGACAGATTTCGCTACTCTGTCATTCCACCATAGAGTGTCTTTGTGTCAATCTTTTATTGATGTCCTCATCTTGAATAGGGCCTGCTTGAACTGCGCTCATTCTTCCTCTACATCCATCCTCTCATCTTTAGGAAGTTGTGTCTTAAGTTTCGCCCCGTATATCTCCTGCGTTTCTGTATCTTTCGTTTTCCAGCACTTTATTTAGTCTGTCTTTTCCCCCCCATATGTACCTTTTCTGAATTTCAGTGTCCCTACCAATGGTCTGTGGGATCCATAGTAGAAAGGTACTTGTTATCACTTTCACTTCTTTCGGCTTTTTCTGATTTCTTCAGTTATTATTATATACTCTGCTATGTATTTCTCTTCCAAATTCCAACTGTATCTGTTAAAATGGTTACTATTTCTTTTCTTATATCATTAATTACCTACCATCCATTTATTTCTCTGGCATGTGTCTAGTAATATAGCTCACCCGACTCACTATTGTGATCATATATGTGGCTTCCTACGACTGTTTCATATACTTTTCAATCACTGACAGCTCTAGCGTTGAAGTCTCCTATAATCAGTCTTGTTGGATGTTACAGCATCTTCCGGTTTAGTGATAAGTTCTTCATTCTTGTCTGTTTTGCACCTTTCTTTATGAGCCTAAACTTGGACTTGGAATATGTTTTCCATCGTTATACTTGGACTACATCAAGAATATTTTTTCCATCCTTATCTTACGTTTAATTATTCTGTCACTTACACTTTCCACAATATGTACTTAGTTCGACATTTCTGTAGCTACTGTTGTAACAGCAATTTTTCTTCTATCTCTTCCTAACCGTCACTTCTTATATCTTTCTCCAGCCCCTTACTACAATTCCTTTTCTTTCTCACTTTTTATAGTCCCGTAATCCGTATGTTCCCTTTTGTCATTATCCGTGTGGCATTCTGGATACTTGCATCCTTTTTTAGGGATACAACATTAATAGTCTCAATTCTTATATACAAATCTGTCCTTAATTGGGACCATCTTGACCGTCATACCTGGCAGATCCCCTCAAAGGTTTCGTCACTTTGGGTTTTGATCCGAGGCTCGTTTGACTGCCAAAAGCAATGGGTTATTCACTAATGGCTTGCAGGTTCTATCGTAGTTTTACCAGAGCCCCTCTGGCTGTCACTAACTGGATTTCGTGTAGGGCCTTCACGGGTACCATAGAGGTCTCTTGGCACATACACAGTCCCAAAGTCCTTCGCCCTTGCGGGCAATTTCCTATTTCATGCCATTACCCGTCTCTTACGATGTACAGATCTCTTACGACGTACAGATCTGCAGCCGGGGTGCGTGGGATAGCCTCAAGAGTGCTCCACACTAAACCGCAACCCGAACATAGCTTCTGGGAGACACTGCATAAATCATCTCCCGAAGTTAATTAGTAATGTATTGCAAGTGAATTACGAAATAAAAGCGCATTTATTCTATCACTGGAAACAGTCGAAGGCGGAAAATCGTTTAATCTTCAAAACCTGTTTCGCATTATGCGTTTCGGAGGGCTGTGTACTGCATATCTGTGTAGGCGAACGTTATCCTGTTGGGATACATCCCCTTAACTGTTGTTTATAAATGGTAGCGCAACAGGTCGATTCACCAGAATGGCGTACAGATCCGCAGCCAGGGTGCGTGGGATAGCCTCAAGAGTGCTCCACACTAAACCGCAACCCGAAAATAGCTCCTGGGTTACTCGCAGACAGGTTGGTTGCAGGCCGTCACCTTCTCTCCTTCTAATACAAGGCAATCACTGTCACCGAGGCAGAAAACACAACAGTCTTCCAATCCGGCCTCCAATGAACTACTTGACCCAATTCGCAAATGGCGGTGCTTCGGGGCCAATGGAATGCATACTATGGGGCATTTGGCTTGGAGCTGTCGTTGAAGTTACCAGTTTGTAACAGTTTGTTGTATCTTGTGGTGATACTGCCGCTCATATTGCTGCTGTAGAAGCGATAAAATGCACCACAGCCGTACGCCGAAAACGATGGTATTCCCTTTCGGTGGTGACACGTGGCCGTTCGCAGCCCTGTCTTCTTGCGACCATACCTTCCCGTGGCCACCGCATCGGAAAGGTATGGTGGCAAAAAGACTGGGTTGCACATGTTCACAAGGCACTACCGAGAGGAACACTGCCTTGGAAACCGCAGCTAGCAATCATTTACAGTGGTTACATTCCTACCAAGTCTTTCTGCAGTGTCATTGAAAGGACATTCAGCTTCTCATAGCCATATTTACGCTACCTCGTTCAAATTCAGTGTGCTGTTGATAATGGTGTCTCTTACGTCTTAAAGGAATTCTTGACCAATGTCGATGAATTACGTCTAATCTCGAAGGTCAATAATGCCCACGACCGTTACAGCACGTATGTCAAGCAAACCTTATTTGCATCCTCATAATTGCGCTACTAGCGTCACTCTTAAGCTACTGGTGTCATATTTCATATGTATAAACACACCTACCAATTTTGTGCTATCTCGCAAAACTCCTTCTTGGTAGCATCTTTTTTCCGTTAGAGTATTTAAAGGACGTTACCCCGGAACGGCCCTGCATGAAAATCTGTTGTAGCTGCATAATAAAAATAATGAGGACCCCATACTTTCCGTTTGAGGGAATAATAGTTGCGACATTCCTTGATGGCACAGTCACTACTGTACAGTACGTGAAGGTTTTGGAAGATTATTTCATCCTCATTATCCAAAGTGACGCTGATTTCGACATGATTTGGTTCATGCAAGTCAGAGCTCGATCCCCATAGAAGCAGGAGAGTGTTTGATGTCCTGGAGGAGCACTTTGGGGACAGCATTCTGGCTCTGGGGAACCCAGAGGCCACTGGCATTAGCTTCGATTGGCCACCATATTCTCTGGATCTGAACATGTGACTCATTTTTTTGGGCTATATTAAAGACAAGGGGTACAGCAATAACCCGAAAATCATTGCTAAGCTGAGAAGAGACATTCAGGAAGTCATCGACAGCATCGATGTTCTGACAGAACAGAATTACTCTATTCGTCTGCGCCACACCATCACCAGTGATGGCAGGCTATCTCGAACATCTCATAGCCTAAATCCGAATATATATATTGACGAACCGACATGGCAGACTGGATGGCACAGCCCACACCAGCCAGCAAGGGGCAAATGGAGTGGGCAGACGTAATCAGTCAGCTGTAGCAGCCCAGGTGGGGGGGGGGGGGGGGGGGCACCATCTGCAGCAACAGAACCGGCTGCTGCCAGCTGGCGGGCCTATGTCGCGCAGCCGGATCATCTCCCAGTGGAGGCGGCACGTCTCAAGCCCGGGCAGACAGCGGCATGCCACCACGTGCCAGGGACAATCCCCTAGCGGCCAACGACCAACCACGCCGCTAATCAAGGGACAAGTGAGTCGCATGTCACCACAGTCAATGTGCGCCCCGAGCCTAACCGACTCAGCGGGATTCCGAGAGCGACGTGTCCCATCGACGAAAGGTGAGCTAATCCAGTGTCCCGCGACGGCAGGTGCGTGTTACGATGCAGAGGCGAATGTGAAGAGTAGGGCTGTCCCACATCCCAATAATTCTGAATGGATTTCTACACCAAATGGTGGGTTGCATGTCAAATGTAATGCTGTCATGCCAGTCTCTGCAGCCTGACTAGGATGAGGCCAAGGGTCCAGCTGCAGTCCGGAAGCTGCCAAACACGCCGGTTGCTGCCAAGACACCAGATGCTGCCAGAGACGAGAGGGAAAGCGAGAGACGTGTGCTGCCACTTCTGCCATGTCAAACACTGAGTGAGAAGCCATTCCACTCTGGCGCAAAATGCCGTTCTTCAGTCCTAACACTGACGGTCTGTGCATGTGCATAAGTGCCATGTTCTCAATTCATGTGACATTTTCGATTGTAAAATTTGTCTTCCCAAGGACCCTTGTGGAGGGAGTGATATGATACCTTTCTGTAATATCATTATGTAGTATTTTTTTGTATATATCAATTGTACTCTTTTGATTGTTAGGTCTCTGTTTCTGCTGCACGTTTATTAATGTTCTCGACACTGATTATGTGCCTGTATTTGTTTTCATGTCATAGGAAATAAACACAAATTTACACAACTTAGGCAATAACACAAACAGATTACACATGTTATTGAGAATATGAGAATGTATGTGTTTGATGATTGAGACCAAATGAATGATAGAGCAGGAGTAAATCAATGAGCAGAGAACAGTTCATACTTCAGGATATTGTAGATGATTAGGGGCATTAGACATCTCTGATCTCAGGATATGGTGTGAATAGGTACATTTCTTTGCTACTTTAATCACATATGTAAAGTTTAATGGAAGTCTGTGATGTAGCAATGACCCGAGGTTCTAACGTAATTCATACTACTCACAGCAATGTTTACATGTACTCCTGCCAGCTTGCAGTTCATGTGAATGAATGACCCCTAAAATGAATGAGGTCAAACTAGCATGTGTTTTAGCCATAGGGAATTCTGATGGGCAGTTACCTTTTTCACATATAGATCGGTTATCAGGATGAGATTCTCCTAATATTTTCAATGATTCCTCTGGTTCATGTCACACTACCCATGCAGAAATCAATGGCAAGTAGGGGGCAGTGACAGAAGACGAGTTACTCTCTCATGTATTTTTCAAATACAGAAAATTATTAAAGATTTTATTACAACCTGATGCACCTTGATCGAGACTCCCGAAAGCCTGAGCAGACGTTGAAGGAGCCAGGTATGGCGCTAAATGCATGAGATATTTTTATGATTCTTAGCTCGTAGAAATTTCTTGTTGGGAGTTGAAAGCAATTGGCGGCGAGCCCATTGCTTAGTAAATCTTTCCAGATAGGCCCACAGCCTTACAGGGCAGATAGGGCAGCCCCTCATCAAGACAGGCCTCTAGCAGAACAATACCTCGATACCTGCTGTGGCACCAGGAGAAGCCTGGGCAGGGGCAATGGTCTAAAGGAACGCGTCTATCCAGTGAAGTTGTAAACCGGGCCTTATGCACAGAGCCACACATAATAAAAATTCACATGCTTTTGTGTTTGCTGATAGTGCAAGTAGGCCAGTGAACCACTTCCCTCAGGTGCCTCTGTTATATTTAGAAAACTCCGGTACCTGAGAAATGTTTAGAGATAGAATCTTTACTACATTTCATAGCTAGGACTAACAAGCTCCAAGGCACAGGCGAATTAGTTAAAGATCTTTGAGATTCTATCTGTTCGCTTGTTGCTGTGGGAAGTGACACGACCTGTGAGGAAATCATCTCTTCCCCCTCTGTGAAAGCTTATAAAAGCCAGTAACCGGCGGTTTCTTTCTTTACAGAGCTGCAGCTTTCTTAACGCATGTCCTGGTTCGACATGAGTTTGTGCTGTCGTGTGGGAGGGGAGATTTTGTGGCTCTAGAGGCTTGTAATTGGTTCAAGGCAAGGTGAACGCGGTGTCGTTTGCGCACTTTGCAGAATAATTGATTTATTTATTTATTTATTTTTTTTTTTTTTTGAAGCGTTTCGAAGCACGGGGGTGCGGGACTTTGGTCTGGAAAGGGACTTCTGTTCGAAGCTCTGGCATGAGTGGTTGGTACTTGGGGCCTGTCCTGAGGCCAGCCGAGGTGGCCGAGCGGTTCTAGGCGCTACAGTCAGGAACCGCGAGACCGCTACGGTCGCAGGTTCGAATCCTGCTTCGGGCATGGATGTGTGTGATGTCCTTAGGTTAGTTAGGTTTAAGTAGTTGTAATTCTAGGTGACTGATGACCTCAGAAATTAAGTCCCATAGTGCCCAGAGCCATTTGAAGCACCTGTCCTGAGACTGACTTCACTTGTGGGTACTTTAGACTGTGGAGCCTATGGTGAAGTTCTTACTGTACCGACAGTGTGACTTCAAACGTCATGGACTACTCCTTTGCCGAGGGCACACTTATTCGTTTTCGGTTTACCAGTCTTGCGCTCTGTTGTATAAGTGAGCCAAATTGGTCCTTGGTAAGACCAGCGAACGGGTGAGTCACACACTGAAATCTGCCGTGATTTCAGGACTCTGGTAGAGAGTAAATTGCGATCCGTCTGCCTGATCGCTAGACCGTGAGATTTATGCATTTCTTTCGTGGCTGCGATCGGTTCATAGGTGCCGCCATTATGTCTCACCTCCTGCGCCACACACATCTCGCCAGCTGCAAGTTACGTCGCCACACAAAGTAAACAGGGTAATGTACTGCGGCTCCGGCATTGTCAGGGCGTACAGATCTCAATCGCCAATTGCTCTCTGCTGCACCTATGTAGAGAAACTTCAGCAGATTTGATCACTCAAAGTCTCCTCATGGTCAGGTCAATTCAGCTTTTGTTATCCACATTTTTAGGGCCAGTGTACTTGACTCACTGCTCACCTAGTTCAACTGTCGTTGCCAACCAGGATCCACCCAGTGGAGCATTAAATCACCTGTTAGTTGTCCAGGGTATTCACTCTATAACTTGTTTCGTATAATTTATGTCTTGTTTGAAAAAATAAATGTTGTTAGTACACTAAATTTTGCCATCTTTCTCGATCAATTAAATAGTCCAAACAAATTACCTTTCAATATAAAACCTAAATTTGTGTCCAGACCCATATTTTCAATTCTGATCATGAACCTATGCAGGGTCCTCACCTAAGTGTTACTAAAACTGAGTATCCTGATTTAAATGAACAATTCTTGCATCCATGTGTTTAAAAATGATTTTTTGTCTAAAGGGAAATGAGTAGTAAAAATTAAAGCTAAAACCACAAACATTCAGACACCACACTGATAGTGGCCACAGTGAGATGAAGCCGATATACGAAGGGTGGTTGGAACCCTTATAACTAATAGATGTCCTGATGGTTTTGAACAGGTAGATACAGGCCTAGGACGTTGCATCATATTAACAGGTGTTACAGACATGAAAGCTGTAGCAGTATGAATTGCGATGGAAGTTGCACTGTATTCTTTCATTGTTTTTTTATTTACACCTCAATTCCTGTGTCTGTTATCGATGTATCATAGGCCACAGATCTTTTCAGTGATATGCCCTTGAAATGGTATTGGGAAACCTGGGTAGAAATTTCCATTTCTGGTGTTCATTTCACAGCCAAAGAAAACTTCAAGAAAATAAAGGCAGAGAGCAATGAACGGGAACTGTTGTCTAAAAATCAGTCGTAGGTTGCACAGTGTTCTTTATTTAACTGAAGAACGACGAGTTTCTTCCGGATAGGGCATCATCGTCCTCCTATACGGGCGAAATGCGTCGTTTTTGAGTTTAATAAGGAACACTGTGCAACCCACGACTGTTTATAAATGGTAGGAATAGAAGGCCGCTGTGCCAACGTGTCAAGAAGGAATTGAATAATTTTTAGAATAGGAACTGTTTCAAAATTTTTGTGAGGGCGATTCGGGATTATAAACGTTTAAAATAAGAGCGGCGATAGTTGTCGCAGGTTTTCGTGACTCCCTCCAGAACGTTAGGCAAATCTAACTATAGCAAACATCTATTAATACCAGTACTGCTGGTCTCTGTTTTAGGTCAGAGCCGAGGTAGAATCTGCCTATACATTGGTCAGCAGCCTGAAGATGGCGCAGTAAAAAGCTGAAAATGGTAGCCAAATAAAATAACCTTGGAAGACAGATATCTGAAAGGTGTTTCCTCTTACGCAAATGGTGAAAACAAGTGAATACGAATGATAACACAAGCCATTTTTTAGTTGCAATGTTTTAAGAACTTTTATTAACTGAAGACTCTAATGATCTTGTTCAGTCCTGTATCCCCTACATGTCACTCCCGTAGGGGCCATGAAAGCAACATTATAATAATTACAGCACGCATAAAGGCATTTACGCTGTTATTATACTTGCGCTCCATAGGCGACTGGAACGGGAAGAAACTCTAACGTATGTTACCGTGCAAAATACTCCCTGCCATGCACTTCACAGTGACTTGCAGAATATTAATCTAGATGTACACATATAAAAATATCTTATATATAACTAACTAGAAAGAATGATGATGAGATTCATTTTTTGTAAAGTAGGACATTTATATGCATATATAAAAACCTAATTTGTGCTAGGGAGCCTGCATCGGGAGTGACAGGAGTGTAGTGGCATGTTTCGTAAAATCCCGTACTAGCAGACGAGCAGACCACTCTCTACATTAGTACATCTGAAGCACAGTTGTTTAGAAGTATGAATGTATCGATGCAGCGTGCCGGCATAATGAAGCCGTGACACGTTCCAGTTATTGAATCTACTGACCTGCAGTTCATTGAAGTGGTCAGTAATTGGAGCTAATAGCGACAACCTGTCATCCTATACTTAGATGACAAATAATCGTCAATCTCAACACAAGGCGAGTGTGGTGATGACATCATAGTATTACCATTAATGATAGATCAGGTTTGTATCAGCTTCTTAACTGTGTAACACAGTACTGTTAAATTACAAACTGAGAATTCAAAATCATTAAATAATAAATGTATTATGAAATACAATAATAAAAACTGTACCAGTACAATAAAAGAGATAAAATTGTTTCCCGAAAGAAATTTTAAGATTTTAAATCCAAAAAAGGGATATACTCCGCAAATAAGGATCATATGATGAAATGAACCTTTCAAATACATAAATGCGCGCTGCCACAAATCCGACGCTTTACACCAAATGACTCTCAGATTGGGACATTACATAAAGAGATAAATTCAATAGTTTTATAGGAGTGCACACACAAATTTCCTGCTCAGAGACAAAAGTGGGATCAACTACCAGAAGTCTGATATGGAACAGGGCATATACCTAGAACAAACAAGGTTAAAAGTTCAGTCACTGCCGATTCTAACGATTTTTGAATCGGTATTGTTGAAAGGTACCAGTTTTGTCTAGAAAGTTCCTGCTAAGACAAGCTATTACATTTATTTACTTTCAGTGTTGAAAAAATATCTTAAACTTGGGATGATAGGTGTTATTAAATGTTTTAGTGTTAATACAGAGAGAATTCTTCTTTTTTGTCTCTTAAATAATATGTATGTGAGTTACATGTGTGATGAATACATACTAGAACTAACAGGTCTCTCTATTCGAGGTCATACTGTTGTGTCATTGGTGCAGAATTGCGATTATGTTGATTCATCATAAGGTGAAGTGAACAACGTTATGTTTGACTTATTTGTTATGACTGTAATTTTAAGAGTCAATTTTGACCTATTTGTTGTGAAATAAGAGTGGAACGAAAAATTATTTCAGTTGTAATACAGGAACATAATTGTTACTCCAGCAATCAACATAAAATACAACCATGACTGTAGTTAATATGTATGGGACAACCCTGTTGCCTCGAATGTGTAATTCTGTTGTATCCTCTGCTGTTATTCTGTAGCTATGTGGGAAGACAAAGAAATTTCTGGCTCAAAACCTATCACAATGTGATCAGGCGTTCTTGGTAAAAACTTGTCAGAGTGTGTGCCCATCTACATTTACAAAGAAAGGCACACACTCTGTGACATATTTGTACATAGAAGGTCAGCACACACAGTGACAGGTTTTGAAGCAGAAAGTACTTTACCCGTTTACTATGCTATGAGGGGAGTCAAACGAAAACGGGTCAAGAAAAGTAAGTAAACAGTTTATTTTTTAGAAAGTAATCGCCATGTTAATACACTTATTCCACTGTGAGACAGGACGCTCAGTGAGGTGGTCTACAGAGCCATGATTGTACCCAGGTGTGCACTTCTTTGTTCGAAGTAAATCGACGGCTACGAATGTCTTCCTTCAGGTCTTAAAAAATTTGGAAATCGTATGAGGAGAGATCGGTACTGTATGAAGGATGTGTATGGGCTCCCCACCGAAACTTCTGCATCGTACTCGAAATAAATTTGGCAACACGTTGGCAACATCCTGGAACCAATATGGGACGACAGACAACATCGGAATGTATGAGTTATCACTTTGTCTGAGTAGTTCATGAATAATTGCTGTGCTTGAACGAATAAGGAAGTTCCTTAAGCCGAGGTGAAATGTCGAGTACATACTCGTGATTTATAACATCAATGCTTATTGAACTAATTTTTCAGTTTAGTTGAGTACTGATACTTCTTGGAACGCGAGACGGATTCTGTTAATATCCTATATACAAACTGGTGGCCATAAAAATTGCTGCACCAGGAAGAATAGTAAATAACGAAATTTTACTTCTTGCGCATAGTGGAGCACGAAGAATGAACTATTATATTTGTAGGTGATTTGGAGCCCAAAATTTAGAAAACAGAAAGAGAAGATTGGGGCTTAAAGGCCCGCTGACTTCGAGGTCATTAGAGACGGAGCACAATCATGCAGTATTTCAAGGATGGAGAAGGAAAGCCTGCGTGTCCTTTCAAAGAAACTATGGCAACATTTTCTTGGAGCGATTCAAGGAAATCACGGTAAACTTAAATATGGTGGCCGGATGCCGATCCGAACAGTCGTCTGCTCGAATCCGAGTGCACTGTGCTATAACCACTGCGCTACAACGTTCGGAATTTAGTATACAGAGCTTCTTGCTAGTATGCAACACCAACATCAGGCTGCCTTCGGTAAGAAGAACTGGGCCAAAGGGAGATTGAAGATCATGTCTGTTGTGAACTTTATTCCAACAGGACACACTAAGTTAGGTTTATTAAACACCTATTGGGAAACGCCTCCAGTTGGACTAAGTACTAACAACCAGAATAATTTACAGTTACAGAACTGTACCAGATTGGTTAATCATAAGCAGATAAAATACAATAATAAAAACTGTAGCAGTAAAATAAAAGAGCTAAAATCCTTTGTCGAAAGAAACTTTAAGATTTAAAATCCGAAAAAGAGGTATACTCCGCAAATAAGTATCACGTAATGAAATGGACCCATCTGATACGTAAATGCGACCTGCCACAAATCCGACGCCTTACACCAAATAACTCTCAGATTAGAGCATTAAATAAAGAAACAAATTCAGCAGTTTTATAGGAGTGCACTCACAACTTTCCTGTCTTTAAACGGAAGTGGGATCAATAACCAGAAGTCTGATACGGAACCAGGAGTGCACTAGAAAAAACAACCAGAAAACTACCGAACTAAACAGTCACAGTACTGGTATAACTCCTCCCGAACAGGCCATGAAGGCCCAACGGTACCGACCTGCCGCCGTTTCATCCTCAGGCCACAGGGGTCACTGGATGCGGATATGGAGGGGCAAGTGGTCAGCACACCACTCTCCCGGCCATACGTCAGTTTCCGAGACGGGGCCGCTACCTCTCAATGAAGTAGCTCCTCAGTATGCCTCACAAGGGCTGAGTGCAACTCGCTAACCAACAGCGCTTGGCAGACCGGATGGTCACCCATCCAAGTGCTAGCCCAGCCCAACAGCGCTTAACTTCGATGATCTGACGGGAACCGGTGTTACCACCGCGGCAAGGCCGTTGGCACAGTACTGGTATAGGAAATGGTAATTATAGGTGTGGTAACTGATTACGTTGACTCACTCCAGACACATCCGTACAACGCTCCACGGACGATAGCTTGGAGTCGACCCACAACTTCAACACAGCGGCGGTCCGCCGTCCCTAGTCGGTCGCTGAAGCACAGAACGCGCTCCTTCCCTCGGTACGCGCCCGACACTTGGAAGGGTTTGCAGCCTTCTTCAGCCGAGGTAATAATGGCTCGCAACCCAGGAACCCGTCTGAGTGACTCTTTCTGGTATCGCTGCCACGTTCAGAGCCTGGGACTGTTAACGGCTGGACTTCTACCAGACATCAACTGTCTATACCCTACTCTCCTCGCCGCCAGGTTCCAACTCGGCCGCCTCACCCCGTGCGAACTGTTCCACCTTCCCGGTCTCACTGTCACTGCCCTCGCGTCCCCGACCTCTGCTCCAACCACGCCCCTCCTAAGGCAAAGATGTTCTACTGTAGACCGTGGCACGACATATCCATAGCGCAACGCTTCACTTGCAACAATAAACACACCGCTGAGCATCGAGTCCAGCAGAGCTTCGATGACAGTTACTATTAAACGTTTATCTCTATGCCGAAGTTCATGAGTCAAAGTGACTGGGAACCGGTTGGTAGCACGATCTGGAAAAAAGTTAGTCGTGGCGACAGTCGAAATCCGTGTGTTTCAAGGTTCGTCAGTATAGCCAGGACAACTTGAAGTCACGTATAATCTTCCTGAAAGATAACGTAGCTGAGACTTCGAATACAGGGCACAAATAACAGCTTGACACGACAGCAATATAATAGCTGCGGTCCAAATTACCGGATACCCGAACCTGAGATGGTTCATTTACGTACGGAATAGCACACCATGTCATCACAGCGTCACAATAGAACATTAAATGAAATCTGACGTTTGCTCCCCTATGAACCACCACTAACAGATACGTCGTGACGCTGTACACAGAAACCTGACTCGTCTCAAAAAATAAAATGACTTGGTGCCTCTCCTGTCTCCAGTGTTGCTGGGCGTTTATCCTTGGCCGCACACCTCTGCCACGTCAATGTAAGTTGGAAAACACTGGACGCAGTACTGACATTCTGTTGCACTCCAGATGTCGTCATACTGTCCCTATGCAAACCTGCTTTTCCGCAAACAAGCACATTTCTTGACTCTACGTACACGAAATGGATTAATCCTCCTGCGCAGTCTAACGAACGTAGTCGCTCCTCAGCGTCTACATCTTCACCTATACTCTGGAAGCCGCTGAGGAACTGCATTGTACCAATAATTAGAACTTTTTTCCGTTCCACTGACGTCTGGATCGAGGGAAGAGTGAGTGCTTCAATGATTTGAGCTTGCTTTAATTAATCTAAATTTGCCCTAAAGAACTTCTTGCGAGCAATACGTATGAGGTGATCATTTTTTAAATATGGATTCTTGGCATAACTTTCGTCGATCACCAAATGTCTGCCAGTTCAGACCTTTCAACATCTCTGAGACACTCTCCCGCGGGTCAGACATATCTGAGACCATACGTGCAGCCTTTCCCTCTATACATTCAATATATCCTGTTAGTCTGTATTTCGTAGGAGTTCCACACACTTTAGCAGTATTGTAGGATGGATGGTGCAAGTGATTTGTAAGCAATTTTCTTTGTGGAAGGATTGCATTCCCTAGTATTCTACCAATCAACTGAAGTCTTCTACCTGCTATGATCGTTCCATCTCATGTCACTGTAACGTATTATACCCCTGTATCTGTGTAAGATTGCCGATCACCGTTATGACACTGAATTACTATGTCTTCTAGTTTTGTGAAGTGCTCAGTTATACATTTCTGAAAATTAAAGTAAGTTGCCAATCCACTTTGATAACGTATCGAGGTCCGACTGAATATTCGTGCGGCTTTTTTCAGGTAACTGCATAATCTACGAGAAATCTGAGTTTAGTATCAATATTGTCCTCAAGGTCGTTAACATAAAACATGAACAGCAAGAGACCAAAAGCACTCCCTGGTGTACACCGGAATTTACATCTGTGTCTGTCGATGACTGTAGATTCAAGATAACTTGCTGCGTCCTCTCTACCAAAAAATCCTTAGTACACCCACGAATTTCGCCTGATACCCCATACAATCATACTTTTGGTAATAAACGTAGGTGTGTCCCTGTGTGAAATGCTTTCTGTAAATAGAGCAACACTGCACCTACCTGACTGCCTTGATCCGCGGCATCCAGTATGCCTCGTGGTTAACCTGCGAGTTGGATGTCACATGATCAGTGTTTTGGAAATCTGTGCTGGTTGCTATAGAGGAGGTCATTCTGTTCGAGATACCACATTATGTTTGAGCTCAGTATATGTTCTAAGATTCTACAACAAACGAGTGCCGGCCGTCGTGGCCGAGCGGTTCTAGGCTCTTGAGTCTGGAACCGCGCTGCTGCTGCAGTTGCAGGTTCGAATCCTGCCTCGGGCATGGATGTATGTGCTGTCCTTAGGTTGCTTAGGTTTAAGTAGTTCTAAGTCTATGGGACTGACGACCTCAGATGTTAAGTCCCATAGTGCTTAGAGCCATTTGAACCATTTGAACAAATGAGGTCAAGGATATTGGACGGTAAGTTTTGGATCACTCTTGTTGTGGATAAGTGGTACTTGTACTTGGTTCCAACCACTGGGCACGGCTTTTTGCCCAAAGGATCTATGATAGATTGTAGTTAGAAGAGGGGCTAACTGTGCCACAGATTACAATTAGAGTGTGATAGGGATTCCATAGGGCTCCTCGGTTTTGTTCAATTTTAACATCTTCACCTATGTCTCAAGGCGACTGACACTAAGTCCTATTTGACTCATTGTTTCAGCGGTAGTAGACTTAAATTGGAGCAAAAATCCTGGGTTTTTCCTTTGTAAACGAACTTTTTAAAACAGAGTTATGCATTTATGATTTTGATGTGTTACTCTCAACTGCGGTCCCTGTTTCGTCAGAGTGACTGAACACTAATTTTTACCCCACTAACATCCCTTAGATACCACATAATTTATTTAACTTTTGTGAAAGAGCTTTCGGCAATATTATGCTACGGCAGTCATTAGAGACTTCACGCATGATCTCTTGACAGCCAGACTTGTTGTGTACCTATCATGCAGTAGTCTCTGTTTCTTTAGAAGTATCTTTACAGTGACAGTCGCCATAGACGGTAATCCCCCTTCCATCATGAACTGTTCTACTGGTTACGTATCTATCCGCTGAGATCAGACAAGGCGTTTAGTGAGCCCATTATAGACTCATCGATTCCACATTCTTATAAAAATACTATCGCTAAAAGATAAATCGTATTCTCGATAGGCACTAACGACTTACGACAGCTGCTGGTATACACTTCCCTTTCTAATACGAGGCATATAAAGATCTCACAAGCAAGTAACAACGCTATTTCATTTCTACGGGAAACACACACTGTTTAACCTTTCCTTACATGGGGACTGTAGATGACGTTATTCCTACCTGCATTGTGTGACTGCAGTGAAGTGCTAACGGTTAGTGCATCCAAGCACGTAGAAGGCAACATACCACTTCCAGCTGTCTTGCAAGTCACACTTACAGTTTTTCAATATGAACGACCGGAAATAATAACTTAATACAACAACAATATGACTGAAACTGTTCAAAATAATATTTAAGGTATCAGAGTATCTGTTTATATTAATTAATACGTCATGTTGGTTCTAACTCAGCTAATGTAACTGTGAAGAAGTCTAAAACACGTATTATTAAGAATAAAGTTTACAGATAGCACTCCTCAGTGGGCACACAAGCCTGTGCTGGTTTCTATGGAGTCAGCAGTCGTCACGGTGACTGCTCGCACTTTCGCCCTGTTAGCCGACGAGTCACGACGCTCTTCCAAAGCCATTAGTTATCGTCGCCGCTGCTTCTGCACTCAGACTTCTGCATTTCCATCGAAATTGAAATTTGTGCAGCAATTTGGAGAAGCAGCGTAGCGTGCGTAAAGAAGGATTACCGGGCGTCGTTATTAATGGCTGGAATCTTTCACATGGCTGCAGCTCCCCTCTGCCGGAGCGCATCGTACAGCTTACGTCCAGGTGCGTTCCAGGCGGAAAATAAATTGCGTTCGCCCTAGGCCCTGACTTACAGTAATCATTTCGGAACATTTTTCCTAAGCGTTTAGTTCATACTGCCCGTCTTTTCCAAACCCTGTGAGCCACATTATCATTTACTTCAATGACCAGTAATCACCCGCTTATCTCCTGAATTAATTTCCCAACACTTTAGAGTCTGGAGCCAGGTGTTTGTAAAAGATTACTGTACGAAGATGCAAGAGTCCTATATCCTCACAAGCCACGGATATTCTTCCATATTTTGGCAATTCTTTACGCTCAATTAGGCCCGCAGCGTAGTGGACGTATGACATTTTTTTAGAAGCAAAGATCCATACTAGCTGCAATAAGTTTAACATTCTTCACGATAGCTGTTTCGGAATTATTGCCATTCCCAAAAAATGGTTCAAATGGCTCTAAGCACTATGGGACTTAACGGCTGAGGTCATCAGTTCCCTAAACTTAAATCTAATTAAACCTGACAAACATAAGGACATCAAACACACCCATGCCTGAGCCAGGATACGAACCTACGTCGGAAGGAGCAGCGCGGTTCCGGACTGAAGCGCCTAGAACCGCTCGGCCACAGAGGCTGGCTTGCCATACTCAAGTAACCTGCAATTAAAACATTGGTGAAACTGTTTACGTAAATTGTGGTTGTCCATGTGATTAAGTGTTCAATGGAATTATAAACTGGTACCTACGTCTAGTTTGATTTGACGTCCATATTGCATCTGTAGTAAATTGCCATTGTCTAATTCGTACTGGTTGCTTGACATGTAGTAAATGTATGGAATGCGTTTTCGCACTTATTTGACAGTTAGTTTACTGCATATAACGATTTGATATTTGTTTGATAGTTAATTCACTATGGTGCTCTACGTTTACAAAGTATATTTACCTAAGCATCGTCAGCGTTACGTCTCACTGACTGTATTTCGCTGTGAATTCTGTCTTTCGTACGAGAATCTTTTGTAGTCCATATGTACTATCCTTTTCGTGTTCTAGTTTGTCAATTAATATTTCCAGATAATATTTATGTTTAAAGTCTGTGTGTTCGTTTAGTATTTCGTGTGGATACTCTCTCGTAGGTATATACTAGAATATAGCCAATTCTTCAAATATGCTCATAGCTAGTCCTTTGGATACTCTGTGTAGTATTTGTAATACAGTTTCAATATTCTTTGCTGTGTGGTGTTGATTTTTTAGGTGTAATAAGAAGCTAGGTCGATTACTGTTTTAGTTTCTGATGTGTTCTTTGAACATGATACTAAAATCTCTTACTGTTCGGTCAATAAAGAAATTATTGCAATCGTAACAAGTGATTTTGCATATTTCAGGACAGGTATATTCTGACATTTTGATCTTGCTTGAACGCAGTTTTGTTACGGTATTGTTATTGGTACGGAAGGCCACTTGAATAGGCAGGCTTTTTAGTAATGCATTTATTCTTTTTTTTTGTTTGCACTAGGTAAATTGTACGTACATTATTGTTTAATTGGGGTTTCTCTAGTTGGCTAGTTATACTTTGCAAACATATAGCATCGTAGTAAAATAACTGTCAAAAATAATGTTAAATCGTACTATAGAGTAAACGAGCTATCAAATAAGTGTCAAAACTTATTCCATACGTATATAACTGGGTCTACTAAATTTCACGTAATCAGTACGAATTAGACAAAGACAGTTTACTGAAGCTGCAATGTGGAACTCAAATCAAACTAAACGTAACTAGACATGTATAATTCCAATGCATAATTATTCACATGGTTCAAATGGCTCTGAGCACTATGGGACTTAACTTCTGAGGTCATCAGTCCCCTAGAAATTAGAATTACTTAAACCTAACTAACCTGAGGACATCACACACATCCATACCCGAGGCAGGATTAGAACCTGCGACCGTAGAGGTCGCGCGGTTCCAGACTGTAGCGCCTAGAACCGCTCGGCCACCCCGATCGGCAATTATTCACATGGATACACACCATATCTGTATATGGCTCAACACTGTTGTATTCGTAAGTTACTTGAAAATTACATTAACGCCGAAATAGCTGTCGTAACGAATATTAAACACATTGCAGCTACCTTGGACCTCCCCCCCCCCCCACAAAAAAAAAGGATTTTGGTATTCTTTCCTCTAACTGTGTATGGAAGTGAGATGTGTCGATAGCCATGAAACAGCAAATGGTTAACCTCTAGCCAGTAACAATTATTAGCTTCCCCTGCCAACAATATTTTGTTCGCCAATTCGAGCAGTTGGCAGAGTATTTGAATTAGATACGATCGGTCGTCTGCATTCAGGGCATACATACACACTGTTTTCGTGACCAATAAATACAGATATTTACGCAGTGTGTTAAGGTACCGTTATCGATACATTTCCTACGTCTTGAATTTTGACCTTAATTATCTTTGTCAGACCAGAGCCAACAGGTGGTGCGTGGATGAGGAGAGGAACATCTTTTTTGCTTTGACTGATGTTCATCTTCTTTCCTCCGTTCTCTTCCGAGTCCTTTGCTGTCTCTGACAAAATTACAATATCATCAACAAACGTAGTGGTTTTTGTTTCTTCTGCCGAGAATTCTTCCGGGTTGTATGGCCGTTGTCCATGGAACTCTTCTGTCCCTGACGTTTCGTCCAAGGCTACGTTCGACATCTTCGGAGGTGCTCCTGGTTGTGCTGAGTCTTGCCGACACCAGGAGCACCTCCGAAGATGTCCAACGTAGCGTTGGATGGAACGTCAGGGATAGAAGTGTTCCATGGACCATGGTCATACAACCCGGAAGAATTCTCAGCAGCTAAAGCATCCGGTCGTGAAAGCCTTCATTGTATGGTTTTGTTTCTTCTCCCGAATCTTAACCCCTACTACACATTTTTCTTTGGCTTCCTTCACTGCTTGCTCAATGTACAGATTGGATGGCGTCTAGGATAGACTACAACCCTCTGTCACTCCATTCCGAAGCACAGCTTCCTTTTCATACCCCACGACTCTTATAAATGTCGTCTGGTTACTGTACAAGTGGTAAATAAAGTTTCACTCCCAGTATTCAAGCCCTTACCTTCAGAATTACAAAGAGAATATTTCTGTCCACATTGCCATAAGCTTTCTCTAATTCTGCAAGTGCTATAAAAGTACGTTTGCCTTTTCTTAAACCCGTGATCTAGGGGTAGCGTCTTTGATTCATAATCAAAACGTCTTCGGTCCCAGGTTCGATCCCCGCCACTGCCTAAATTTTGATAAATAATCAGCATTGGCGGCCGAAGACTTCCGGCATAAGAAGTCAGCCTCATTCTGCTAACGGCCTTGTCAAAGAGGGCGGAGGAGCGGATAGAGGTTCAGGGCACACTCTTGTCCTAGGGGTGGGAAATTGCCCCTAATGGCGGAAGAATCAGCAATGATCAACAACATGAGGATGCAGAAGGCAATGGAAACCACTGCATTAAAGACACGTAACGTGTATCCACAGGCCATGCGGCCTGTAATTGAAGAAGTGTCATGATGATCTCTCCATTGGCAAAAGATTCCGGAATAGTCCCCCATTCGGGTCTCCGGGATGGGACTGCCAAGGGGGCGTTCTACGAGTCGGGGCGTGGAACGTCAGAAGCTTGAAGGTGGTAGGGAAACTAGAAAATCTGAAAAGGGAAATGCAAAGGCTCAATCTAGATATAGTAGGGGTCAGTGAAGTGAAGTGGAAGGAGGACAAGGATTTCTGGTCAGATGAGTATCGGGTAATATCAACAGCAGCAGAAAATGGTATAACAGGTGTAGGATTCGTTATGAATAGGAAGGTACGGCAGAGGGTGTGTTACTGTGAACAGTTCAGTGACCGGGTTGTTCTAATCAGAATCGACAGCAGACCACCATCGACAACGATAGTTCAGGTATACATGCCGACGTCGCAAGCTGAAGATGAACAGATAGAGAAAGTGTATGAGGATATTGAAAGGGTAATGCAGTATGTAAAGGGGGAGAAAATCTAATAGTCATGGGTCACTGGGATGCAGTTGTAGGGGAAGGAGTAGAAGAAAAGGTTACAGGAGAATATGGGCTTGGGACAAGGAATGAAAGAGGAGAAAGACTAATTGAGTTCTGTAACAAGTTTCAGCTAGTAATAGCGAATACCCTGTTCAAGAATCACAAGAGGAGGAGGTATACTTGGAAAAGGCCGGGAGATACTGGAAGATTTCAATTAGATTACATCATGGTCAGACACAGATTCCGAATCAGATACTGGATTGTAAGGCGTACCCAGGAGCAGATATAGACTCAGATCACAATATAGTAGTGATGAAGAGTAGGCTGAAGTTCAAGACAGTAGTCAGGACGAATCAATACGCAAGGAAGTGGGATACGGAAGTACTAAGGAATGACGAGATACGTTTGAAGTTCTCTAACGCTATAGATACAGCAATAAGGAATAGCGCAGTATGCAGTACAGTTGAAGAGGAATGGACATCTCTAAAAAGGGCCATCACAGAAGTTGGGAAGGAAAACATAGGTACAAAGAAGGTAGCTGCGAAGAAACCATGGGTAACAGAAGAAATACTTCAGTTGATTGATGAAAGGAGGAAGCACAATCATGTTACGGGAAAATCAGGAATACAGAAATACAAGTCGCTGAGGAATTAAATAAATATGAAGTGCAGGAAAGCTAAGACGAAATGGCTGCAGGAAAAATGTGAAGACATCGAAAAAGATATGATTGTCGGAATGACAGACTCAGCATACAGGAAAGTCAAAACAACTTTTGCTGACATTAAAATCAACGGTGGTAACATTATGAGTGCAACGGGAATTCCACTATTAAATGCAGAGCAGAGAGCAGATAGGTGGAAAGAATACATTGAAAGCCTCTATGAGGGAGAAGATTTGTCTGATGTGATAGAAGAAGAAACAGGAGTCGATTTAGAAGAGATAGGGGATCCAGTATTAGAATCGGAATTTAAAAGAGCTTTGGAGGACTTACGGTCAAATAAGGCAGAAGGGATAGATAACATTCCATCAGAATTTCTAAAATCATTGGGGGAAGTGGCAACAAAACGACTGTTCACATTGGTGTGTAGAATATATGAGTCTGGCGACATACCATGTGACTTTCGGAAAAGCATCATCCAACAATTCCGAAGGCGGCAAGAGCTGACAAGTGCGAGAATTATCGCATAATCAGCTTAACAGCTCATGCATCGAAGCTGCTTACAAGAATAATATACAGAAGAATGGAAAATAAAATTGAGAATGCGCTAGGTGACGATCAGTTTGGCTTTAGGAAAAGTAAAGGGACGAGAGAGGCAATTCTGACGTTACGGCTAATAATGGAAGCAAGGCTAAAGAAAAATCAAGACACTTTCATAGGATTTGTCGACCTGGAAAAAGCGTTCGACAATATAAAATGATGAAAGCTGTTAGAGATTCTGAAAAAAGTAGGGGTAAGCTATAGGGGGAGACGGGCCATATAGAATATGTACAACAACCAAGAGGGAATAATAAGAGTGGACGATCAAGAATGAAGTGCTCGTATTAAGAAGGGTGTAAGACAAGGCTGTAGCCTTTCGCCCCTACTCTTCAATCTGTACATCGAGGAAGCAATGATGGAAATAAAAGAAAGGTTCAGGAGTGGAATTAAAATTCAAGGTGAAAGGATATCAATGATACGATTCTCTGATGACATTGCTATCCTGAGTGAAAGTGAAGAAGAATTAAATGATCTGCTGAACGGATTGAACAGTCTAATGAGTACACAGTATGATTTGAGAGTAAATCGGAGAAAGACGAAGGTAATGAGAAGCAGTAGAAATGAGAACAGCGAGAAACTTAACATCAGGATTGATGGTCACGAAGTCAATGAAGTTAAGGAATTCTGCTACCTAGGCAGTAAAATAACCAATGACGGACGGAGCAAGGAGGACATCAAAAGCAGACTCGATATGGCAAAAAAGGCATTTCTGGACAAGAGAAGTCTACTAATATCAAATACCGGCCTTTATTTGAGGAAGAAATTTCTGAGGATGTACGTCTGGAGTACAGCATTGTATGGTAGTGAAACATGGACTGTGGGAAAACCGGAACAGAAGAGAATCGAAGCATTTGAGATGTGGTGCTATAGACGAATGTTGAAAATTAGGTGGACTGATAAGGTAAGGAATGAGGAGGTTCTACGCAGAATCGGAGAGGAAAGGAATATGTGGAAAACACTGATAAGGAGAAGGGACAGGATGATAGGAGATCTGCTAAGACATGAGGGAATGATAATCGAAACGTCCTCGGTTCCGGGTTCGGAACCCCCCACCGCTTAAATTTTGATTAATAATCAACATTGGTGGCCGAAGGCTTCCGTCATAAAGTAAAGAAGTCACCCTAATTTTGCCAATGGCTTTGTTTAAAGAGGGCGGAAGGTCGGACAGAGGTTCAGGGCACTCTATTGTCCTGTTGGTGGGAAACTGCACTTAAATGTGGAGAATCAGCAATGGTCAACTGCATGGGGATGCAGAACCAATGGAAACCACTGCATTAAAAACACATAACATGTATCTACATGACATGTGGTGTGTAATTCAAAGAAAAACAATAGAACATAAAGGGAGATGAAAATCTAATAGTCACGGGGATTGGAAATCAATTGTAAGGGAAGGAGTAGAAGAAAAGTTTACAGGAGAACATGGACTTGGGACAAGGAATGAGAGAGGAGAGGGACTAATTGAGTTCTGCAATAAATTTCAGCTAGTGATAGCGAATACTCTGTTCAAGAATCTCAAGAGGTGGAGGCGTACTTGGAAAAGGCCGGGTGATACGGGAAGATTTCAGTTAAATTACATCGTGATCAGACAGAGATTCCGATATCAGAAGCTGGATTGTCAGACGCAGCCAGGAGAGGATATAGACTCACATCACAATGTGGTGGTGATGAAGAGCAGGCTGAAGTTTAAGAGGTTAGTCAGAATGAACCAATACGCAAAGAAGTGGCATACAGAAGTGTTAAACGATGACAAGACATGCTTGAAGTTTTCTAATGCTATAGATTCAATTTTGGTAAACATTTTTGGAATACAGTGATCAATTAATTGTTATATTTTGATTAAAATTCAGTCTTGATCACGCTATATCTGTTTTAATGGGTAACCGGTTTCGGTTTTCTCTATAAAACCATCCTCAGACCTGTGAATAAATTTTAAGAAATACTAGATACCAATCTTTAAATGAATGAAAAAGTCTAATGATGTTAAAATTTTAACAAAATGAAATAAAATTAAAATAAAATTAATTATACCCATTGGCTCCCTTGGGTTGGTAGGTGGAGCTCTCCTTGTTGCTGTGCAGTCAACTGATGGTTATGAGTGCTGAGCATGAGCTTAAATATGTAGAGGCTCCGCCTACTTCCTGTCACACTACTTCATAACTGCCAATCAGCGTTCATAATATGACACCATCGTCAAAGTATAAAAGTAAGAAATACACTAATAACATAAAATTGATTCATTTAAATATCTGATTAACAGATAGTAGTTATGTCTACAACTTATTTATATTTAGGATAAAACAGTGAATTGCGATGTGTGATAGCTGTGCCCTCTATGGACAACCTTAATACTATTACAGTGCCAGTTACATCAAAGATAAAAATCCTTGGCGTTGTGGTATATATCGATTATACCGAGTCGTCTACATCACACTTGCATCTTTGTTGCATGCTGTAGAATCGTCTTGTTTTAACTGTAGTTTTTATGGCAATGTTCTTTATAGCATTAGGTTAGCAGCCAATAGTACGTTCCACATTATGTATATCTAAATAACTGATGAGACTGCTGATGCTGCATATTTTACATACATTGATTTTGCCATGGGTATAACTAATCTTATATTAAAAAACAAAAGAGTAGATGCTTTTATTATAAAATTTCGTCAAAAAGGTCGTAATAATATTTTTCACGAAAATCTAATTGTTCATTGAGCAGCATTGATGATTTGGTTTTCAAATGAGCATATATCTCGATTTCTTCTAGGATATTCATAAGTAAGCCTTTATTTGCATAATGAAGAACTTGTAAATTCTGTTGTACTGTCCCCTCAGCATGATTATTGAATGTTATATGATGACCAAAAACAGACTTTGTTCGTGAGGTACCTGACGTATGTTCTTTGTACCTTACTGCAAAATTTCGACCTGTTTGGCCGATATATATTTTTTCACAGTCTCTACATTGGATCTTGTACACTCCTGATCTGGTAGATTTTCTATTATCTTTATTTACGGTATGTCTTAATTTTTGTTGTAAAGTATTGTCAGTTGTAAATGCTATTGTTATTCCAGAATTTTTGAATAAATTAGTGATTCTATCTGATATGTTTCCCATATATGTCATCTTCATATATTTTGGATTACTTATTAGTGGAGTACTTTGTGATTGTTGTACTTTATTAAAAATGATATCTACCTGTCGTGTGTCGAAAGAGTTGGTTTTTGCAATTTGTTTTAAGATGGTCATTTCCTTTTTGATCTCATTAGCTTCTAGCGGTAATTTTAGTATTCGGTGTATCATAGACTTATGATATGTAGACGATACATTATTACTTTATAATGGTTCAAAAGACGAAATTGAGAAACTTGCTATAAAATTAAACTCTATGCATCCGAAGTTGCAATTTACAGTTGAGCATGAAAATCAAAAATCTATTAACTACTTAGATCTCACTATAATTAATAACAATGGGAAACATTTATTCACCATATACAGGAAACCACCAACCACTGATGTTATTATTAATGCTACATCATGTCATCCTGACAAGTATAAAAAAGCATTTTTTAAGTCTATGATACACCGAATACTAAAATTACCGCTAGAAGGTAATGAGATCAAAAAGGAAATGACCATCTTAAAACAAATTGCAAAAACTAACTCTTTCGACACACGACAGGTAGATATCATTTTTAATAAAGTACAACAATCACAAAGTACTCCACTAATAAGTAATCCAAAATATATGAAGATGACATATATGGGAAACATATCAGATAGAATCACTAATTTATTCAAAAATTCTGGAATAACAATAGCATTTACAACTGACAATACTTTACAACAAAAATTAAGACATACCGTAAATAAAGATAATAGAAAATCTACCAGATCAGGAGTGTACAAGATCCAATGTAGAGACTGTGAAAAAATATATATCGGCCAAACAGGTCGAAATTTTGCAGTAAGGTACAAAGAACATACGTCAGGTACCTCACGAACAAAGTCTGTTTTTGGTCATCATATAACATTCAATAATCATGCTGAGGGGACAGTACAACAGAATTTACAAGTTCTTCATTATGCAAATAAAGGCTTACTTATGAATATCCTAGAAGAAATCGAGATATATGCTCATTTGAAAACCAAATCATCAATGCTGCTCAATGAACAATTAGATTTTCGTGAAAAATATTATTACGACCTTTTTGACGAAATTTTATAATAAAAGCATCTACTCTTTTGTTTTTTAATATAAGATTAGTTATACCCATGGCAAAATCAATGTATGTAAAATATGCAGCATCAGCAGTCTCATCAGTTATTTAGATATACATAATGTGGAACGTACTATTGGCTGCTAACCTAATGCTATAAAGAACATTGCCATAAAAACTACAGTTAAAACAAGACGATTCTACAGCATGCAACAAAGATGCAAGTGTGATGTAGACGACTCGGTATAATCGATATATACCACAACGCCAAGGATTTTTATCTTTGATGTAACTGGCACTGTAATAGTATTAAGGTTGTCCATAGAGGGCACAGCTATCACACATCGCAATTCACTGTTTTATCCTAAATATAAATAAGTTGTAGACATAACTACTATCTGTTAATCAGATATTTAAATGAATCAATTTTATGTTATTAGTGTATTTCTTACTTTTATACTTTGACGATGGTGTCATATTATGAACGCTGATTGGCAGTTATGAAGTAGTGTGACAGGAAGTAGGCGGAGCCTCTACATATTTAAGCTCATGCTCAGCACTCATAACCATCAGTTGACTGCACAGCAACAAGGAGAGCTCCACCTACCAACCCAAGGGAGCCAATGGGTATAATTAATTTTATTTTAATTTTATTTCATTTTGTTAAAATTTTAACATCATTAGACTTTTTCATTCATTTAAAGATTGGTATCTAGTATTTCTTAAAATTTATTCACAGGTCTGAGGATGGTTTTATAGAGAAAACCGAAACCGGTTACCCATTAAAACAGATATAGCGTGATCAAGACTGAATTTTAATAAAAAAAAAAAGCTATAGATTCAGCAACAAGGAATAGCTCAGTAGGCAGTACAGTTGAAGAGGAATGGACATCTCTCTAAAAAAAAAAAAAAAAAAAGGGGGGGGGCCGCATCTCGTGGTCGTGCGGTAGTGTTCTCGCCCCGGGTTCGATTCCCGGCGGGGTCACTGCCTCGTGATGGCTGGGTGTTGTGTGCTGTCCTTAGTTTAGTTAGGTTTAAGTAGTTCTAAGTTCTAGGGGACTTATGACCACAGCAGTTGAGTCCCATAGTGCTCAGAGCCATTTGAACCATTTTTTTCTAAAAAGGGCAATCACAGAAGTTGGAAACAAAAAGGTAGGTACAAAGAAGGTAACTGCGAAAAAACCATGTGTAACTGAAGAAATACTTCAGTTGATCGATAAAGAGGGAAGTACAAAAATGTTCAGGTAAATTCTGGAATATAGAAATACAAGTCGCTGAGGATTGAAATAAACAGGAAGTGCAGTGAAGCTAGGACGAAATGGCTGCATTAATAATGTGAAGAAATCGAAAAAGAAATGATTCTTGGAAGGATTGTCTCAGCATACAGGTAAGTCAAAAGAACCTTTAGTGACATCAAAAGCAAAGGTGGTAACATTAGCAATGCAAGGGAAATTCCATTGTTAAATGCAGAGAAGAGAGCTGATAGGTGAAAATAGTACCCTGAAGGCCTCTAAGCCGGCCTTGGTGGCCGAGCGGTTCTAGGCGCTACAGTCAGGAACCGCGCGACCGCTACGGTCGCAGGTTCGAATCCTGCCTCGGGCATGGATGTGTGGGATGTCCTTAGGTTGGTTAGGTTTAAGTAGTTCTAAGTTCTAGGGGCCTGATGACCACAGAAGTTAAGTCCCATAGTGCTCAGAGCCATTTTTTTGAAGGCCTCTATGAAGGGGAAGATTTGTATAATGTGATAGAAGGATAAACAGAAGTCGATTTAGAAGGATTAGGCAATCCAGTATTAGGATCAGAATGTAAGAGAGCTTTGGAGTACTTAAAATCAGCCGGCCGGGGTGGCCGCGCGGTTCTAGGTGCTACAGTCTGGAACCGCGCGACCGCTACGGTCGCAGGTTCGAATCCTGCCTCGGGCATGGTTGTGTGTGGTGTCCTTAGGTTAGTTAGGTTTAAGCAGTTCTAAGTTCTAGGGGACTGATGACCTCAGAAGTTAAGTCCCATAGTGCTCAGAGCCATTTTTGAACTTAAATTCAAATTCGGCACAAGGGATAAATAACACTCCATTATAATTTCTAAAATCATTGGGGGAAGTGGCTACAAAACGGCTCTTCTCGTCAGTGTGTAGAATGTGTGGGTCTGGCTACATATCATATGACTTTTGAAAAATATCATCGAAACGACTCCGAAAACTGCAAGAACTGACAAGTGCGAGAATTATGGCACAATCAGCTTAACATCTCATTCATCCACGTTACAGACGAAAGGAAAAGAAAATTGAGGATGTCCTCGATGGCGATCAGTTTGGCTTTAGAAAAGGAAATTCTGACGTTGCGGTTGATAATGGAAGCAAGGCTAAAGAAAAAACCATGACACGTTCATAGGATTCGTCGACCTGGGAAAAGCGTTCGACAGTGTGAAATGGTGCAAGACGTTTGAAATTCTGAGAAAAATAGCGGTAAGCTATAGGAAGGGACGGGTAATATGCAATATGTACAAAAGCCAAGGGGAAATAATAAGAATGGACGACCAAGTGGGAAGTGCTCGGATTAAAAAGGGTGTAAGACAGGGATGTAGTCTTTCACCCCTATTGTTCAATCTGTAGATCGAAAAAGCAACGATGGAATAAAAGAAAGACTTGAGAGTGGAATTAAAATTCAAAGTGAAAGGATATGAGTGATGCGATTCGCTGACTACGTTTCTATCCTGAGTGAATGTGAAGAAGAGTTACATGAAATGCTGAATGGAATGAATAATCTAATGAGTACAGAATATGGATTGAGAGTAAATCGAAGAAAGACAAAAGTAATGGGCAGAAATGAAAACAGCGAGAAATTTAGCATCAGGACCGATGGTCACGAAGTAGATAAAGTTAAGTTTTTCTGCTACCTAGGCGGCAAAATAACCAATGGACGGAGCAAGGAGGACACCAAAAGCAGACTAACACTAGCAAGAAGGGCATTCCTCGCCAAGAGAAGTGTACTGGTCTCAAACATAGCCCTCAATTTGAGGAAGACATTTCTGAAAAAAATGGCTCTGAGCACTATGGGACTCAACTGCTGAGGTCATTAGTCCCCTAGAACTTAGAACTAGTTAAACCTACCTAACCTAAGGACATCACAAACATCCATTCCCGAGGCAGGATTCGAACCTGCGACCGTAGTGGTCTTGTGGTTCCAGACTGCAGCGCCTTTAACCGCACGGCCATTTCGGCCGGCAGAAATTTCTGAGAATGTACGATTGGAGTACAGCATTGTTTGGTAGTGAAACATGGACGGTGGTAAAACCGGAACAGAAAAGAATCGAAGAATTTGATCTGTGGTGCTAGAGGCGAATGTTGGAAGTTAGGTGGACTGAAAAGCTAAGGAATGAGGAGGTTCTGCGCGGAATCGGGGAGAAAAGGAATATGTGCAAAATACTCACAAGGAGAAGGGGCAGGATCATAAGACATCCGTTAAGAAGTCAGAGAATTACTGGCGTGGTACTAGAGGGGAAAAAACTGTAGAGGAAGACAGAGATTGGAATACATCCAGCAAATAGTTGAGGCAATGGGTTGCAAGTGCTACTCTGAGATGAAAAGGTTGGTACTGGAGAGGAATTCATGGTGGGTCGCAGCAAACCACTCAGAAGACTGATGACCCAAAAAGAATCTAAGTCGTCAGTGGTCAGTGGTCAGAACTGCCACGTATGTACCTGCATTTCTGCAGAATCCACATTGCTCTTCCCTGACGTCGGCATCTAGCCGTTTTTTTTAATCCTTCTATAGAGAGTTAGTGTTAGAATTTTGTAACCATGACTTATTGAATGGCTACTTCAATAATATTGACACTGTCAGCACATTATTTCCATGGAATTGGAATAATTACATTTTTCTTGAAGTCTAAGTGTATTTCGCTTGTCTAATACATATAGCACACCAGATGGAAGAGTTTTGTCATGGCTGGCTCTCCCATGGCTTTCGGTAGTTCTTATTCAATGTTAGCTACTGTCAGAGCATTGTTACGACTTGATCTTTCAGTGCTCTGTCAAATTGTTCTGTCAATGTAATATCTTAGATCTTCATCTACGTCTTACATTTCTGTAACATATACTATCATACAATGATAATTCTATGATGTACACGGGTCTTCTGGATCTCGGCTTCCACACGTCGTATTAGCTTTAGAGCTCCGAGGTGGACGGATGAACTGTGACAGTACAAACAAATTAGTGACACAGAAATATTCACTTTATTGCGCTGCGAGACTTACGTTGTACTGCGGGCAGATGCAACTAAGCAGTGACCTGTCAAGGCGTGCGTTAGTGAATGCCATGTTAACAAGAGTGTATTCGTCCGGGCACCACACTGTCAACATTGTATTATATACTTGTCCCTAAGCGAAGGTTACAGGCGTCTCAAATTGTAAACTAAGTTTCGCAGGCCAATCTCCACTACTAACTGTGGCTATGATCTGCACCCCTGGAACTCCGTACTAATATTGTGGTACGTCAATGCCGAATATGAACCGTTCGTTGCTGCCTGTAACCGCCACTTACCGCAGTGCTGAAGTCCGTCTCATCGTCGGCGACGCGGCGATTGCTAATTGGGTTGTGTTTGTGATTGGCGACGAAATTCAAATCATCTCCCGTGGCTCCAACTGTCTCAGCACGCCAAGTCCTGTTGCGTCCATTGGCGGGGACACAACATTTTGTAAGATCGATTTAAGTATAATGAAAGAATGAACTGTACTTCTGCCTAAATCTTTATACTACTGCAGCTAGCAAGAGTTATTGCTTCTTCTCGAATGCTTCTTTTCTCGTCTGTAATTTACAATAACGTGGTACACAAACACGACGTTTGTAACACGGCAAAGCTTTTAGTGAACCCTGGTTATTCTAGAAAATCCTATTCGTAATTTGCTTTTACTTTGACCATCCCCCCTTACTTCAACGTACTGATATCAATTATGTTAGCACGAAGTTCTTCTTTATGCAGTTCACGTGCTTCTTCATCATTCACTGTAGCTTTACTGGTTTAGTAAAATCATCAAATGCTGCCACTTCCTTTACATATGCATTGTTACACACAAGTAAACCTGTGCACTTTTTTCGATGCCGGGCGGTGTAGCCAAGCGGTTCTAGGCGCTTCAGTCTGGAATCGCGCGACCGCTACGGTCGCAGCCTCGAATCCTGCCTCGGGCATGGATGTGTGTGATGTCCTTAGGTTAGCTAGGTCTAAGTAGTTCTAAGTTCTAGGGGACTGATGACCTCAGATGTTAAGTCCCATAGCTCTCAGAGCCATTTTTTTTTCGATGTTGTCGTCTCATGAAAAGATGAATGCCTCTTTCTCCTTCTTCTCGAAGTATTGTCATATTTCTTCCAAAGTCTATTTGTTCTACATTCTGCTTTCTATCATTTCACTTCGATTCATCTGCAGTCTGTTTCTTCTTAAACTATCTTCGGCCACTTTGACTGACAACTTCTTCTTATAAATACAGCACTATCAGTAGTTTCCAGCGCTCTTATTGGGTGCTTGACTCATGCCCACACTCATTTTCGATTCAATATATTTTTCTCCGATCAGGCCGAGTTTTTATACTCTTCTATCTGTCTTCTGCGCTTTGCTGTGTCTGAAAGGATATCCGAGACAATCACGATTCCTTCCCCACTGATTGTTTGTTTCTCTGTGATAATGCAGGCCGCTGTCGTGATTTCTTCCTGCTTGTTGCTGTCGGCGTATGGTAAAGACCTTGTTTTGCATGTGAGTTGCCTCTTTGTCTTTGAGGCGTTTAGCATTTATTTCTATATTCTTATTTATTTCTATATTCTTGCTTATTTGTAGGAGGAGTTGGCCCTGTTTGATCTCTGTGCATATTATACATCTGATTGTCCTATTACCATTATCGTCCCATTTCATGGCTACGCTGTTTGAGTAAGTGTCCCTATACTGCCAAGTGTGCTAGGTCTTTTTCGTCATAATGCACGTTTAGAAACTGATTTCTTTTGATTCCTGTTTCCAGTTGTGCTTTCAGGTGCGATTTTAAAGTTTGTAACTGTGTACGAATTGCGCTTGAGGATTGTTTCTAGCAACCATTGTAATTTACCTTGTGACATTATATGCTTCCAGACGTATTATATTATGTACTACTTGTTCCACGCATTTTTGCGCCGTATGTTAAGCTTTTGCACAAATTACCTCGGGGGGTCTACTTTTTGTCCTATTTGGATAAAACGTAAGGTTGCTTCATCTTCGTTTTGTATTGCTAACTACACCAGTGTATGTATGTTGCCTACTCTGTTCAGTATTGCTTCGTGTTGTTTTTCTTGATGTTCCCTAAATTCCTGTATACGTTTTCTGTTATTCGTTCTGTGCAGACTTTGTTTTCTCGTCTACGTTCATTTAACACTTTTAGAAATTTCCCTCAAAGTTTATCCTGACGTGCATTTCTGATTTTTTAGTAATGCATTTCTGCTTGCATTTCTCATTTCTCTTCCGTTATTAATTTTTCAATTTTTGTCTCTTGCCTTTCCTTTGACACATTCGCTTCTTTCTTGCTACTTTATAGGCTGCTGTTTGCAATTTCATTTCTTATATTGACAGTTAACTGAAGATATTACATTTATTAAGTCTTCGGCGGTTCTGCATGCTTGCCCCTACTGACATCTCGTCTTTCCTCTACTCCTTACCACATTACTGTCCTGGAGTGTGACCATACATTCGTCCAAGGTTCTGTCTGATAGAAGAAATCCAATATTACTTACATCGTCCATCTGATAATCCTCCCAATATGATACATGCTCCTGTTCACTTTCATATATTGGTATTGATGGCTCCAGTTAACTGTCCTAGCAATACAAATATTTGTGCGAAATATTACGAAATACATGGACATACAGGTTCCACTATACTAGGTTTCGTCACACACTACTATGGCACCATTACACCCTACTGCAGCGCTTCTAAATACTCGGCTACAACAGTGATTCTGTTTATTCGCCTGCAGCACCTACGATACTCACATTCGTCGTTTTCTGCTTCATGTGGATCCCGTGTGCAGAGATATTGCATCTGCTTATTCCTTGCATGTACGTCATGTGCTCCAACCTTTACTTCTCCCTTCTTTCTTTGTTCTTCATTCCTTCCTTTCTTCGCCCACAGACATTTTTAGTTTCGTACTTCATATGTAGTAACACACCTATAATGTTCATTTTTATTCTCGTGATTGTATCCCTGAACTGAAACATTTCTATGCTGTCCAAGGGAATTCAGTGCAACTGTTTCTTCACAGTGGTTGCATATGAAGTATTAGCGTTTCAGTATTGTCTCCGGAAGACTCCCGCGAGGATACCTGCCACCTTTAGACCATTATTGGTTCTTGATTACTGTTTTTTTTTTCTTTGCTGTCCCACTGGTTTGACGTCTAATCTTTTTGATATTGATAGCATTGGCGGGCATCTTTAGTCGCAAGGTACAACAATCATGGTTATAAAGTTTCTAACCGTGTGACTAAGTGACACGTGTCCTATCAAACTCTTAATCGTAGTACTCCACATAACGTAGCCAGTAACACATGAAAAAAAGGTGAGACATGGTGTCTTGAAATCAGAACAATTTGTAGTAGACGCTGAATATATTATACTTTAAGGGGAGGCCAAAAGCAATTTTTATCCCTATTCTGCCGAAGATTTTTTACTCTTTGAATAGGTACTCTTTTCAAAAGAACTGTAAGTGATGAAACAATGAAATTTTTAGTATATATATATATATATATATATATATATATATATGCTTCAATTTACAAGTAAAATTAACATAATACCTCTTATGGTTTTGAAGAAAAAATTTTATTCTTTCACTAGTAAAATTTACCTTTTTTTGTACACTATTATAAACCATTTTCTGATTGTTTGGAGGTTCTCAATTTACTTGTAATAACTTATTACAATCTGCAGTACAAATTGACCAAATTCCATATTTCTAACCCCATTAGTTTCTCAAATAATGGTACCTGAAATTTAAAAAATGTAGTTTTGAGAAAAATCCATTTAAAGTTTAATATTGCAACTCTAGTATAGTCATTGATGAGAATTACTTACCACTAATATTTTCCTGCACCATACTGAGCATCATCTGAATCATACTGATCTTCTTTTCTTCTCTTGGTCTCTCTTCTTTTCTGTCTGGCTTCTTTTGTGCATTTTAAACTAGCAATATCTGCTTTATGGATTCTCTCTTTATCTATTTGCACCAAGGATTTTGCAGTATTTCAACTACATTTTATGCCCAATAATTCCAAAACATCCAATTTTCTAATTACACCATCATTGAGGCATATAATAGCATCTCAAACACTAAATTTGAGGGTTTTAAGCTGAACAAATACAGTTTTCGGTAACCGGTTCCAAATGACAGAATTCACACATTCATTTAAATTTTGGGTTTTCCCATGAAGACATTTCTTCAACAAGGTATCTTTACAAAGATCTCTAAATATGGGTTTAATTTCATTCATTACTGAGGTAGGTAAAATATGTTTGTAGCCATATCTGGCACATCTCCCGTATTTGCACCAAGTGTCAGGATCATTTTGACAAAGACCGTGCAATGAATTTTCATTTGTGGAAAGCTTCTGGAAAAAGATAGCCCATGTAGTTTTTTTCGTGTTTTCTAAATTCCCTACATTTCTTCTTATGACAGAGCCATAATAATTCTTTAATCTATCTATTTCAACATTTGTCAGGCGATCTGTACGACCTATCTTCTTACCATCTTCCAATACTATTTTTGACTTTTCTTTCAACAATCTTCTCAACATTGACCCCATTATCTTCTGGACATCAGCCATGCACTCTAATTTAGAAATTGTGACATTAGGACCATAGGGCTGTTCTGCACATACCCGCTCATAAGCCTTGATGTCACTGTCCCCTAAATACAATGTATATCAGACACCTCTGTTTGCCACTGAACTGTTATAAATCCAGAGAACTTCTGCTAGTTCCATCCTACCACTTGGACTAACATAATTCATCTAACAGTTATGTTCATGTTCTTTGTCAGTTCTACTGCCACAAGTTTTACAGTACTTGCTTAGAATCTCTACATCAATTACCTTGCTGGTATCAAATGATGTAGCTGTCACGACACCATATAGTGAAGTGTGTCCACGTTTCTACCAGCTGCCATCAAAACATGCAAAAATATCACAACTTTCACTGTCATCACTTTCCTTTAGTGCTTCTTCAACTGCTTCCTTCATTGAGATGTTACAAACTTCAGCAACAGCATTACCAATAACATTATTGCAAGTGATAAATTTTGCCAGAGGATTTGGAATGTCAAATAATGCACACGAGAGTTTGCTTGCCTCCATCTCTTTACCAATAGATCTGAGACCATAAGCTATCCTTATGTTGTTCTCATATAAATTATTAATTGCCATTTTTGATGTCATTTGTAGTGTGAATTTAATTTTCAAAAAAATCTTCTTAAGAATTTATTCTACTTACTAGCGATTTATCAAGAACATTAACACATTTAATCACACTATGTGAGCGTGGAAGTAGTTGCCAGGGAATAATTGATGAAATCAAAATGAAATTGCTTTTAACAAATGGGAATTTCATTCCTAAAAGCTTTTTTTAAGAAACAGATTTAAAATTATAAGCAGAAAGCACCCTCTAAATATCAAGTTAGAATTTATTCAGAGGCAGAAAGAAACAAATTTTTGAGTGTATGAGCTTTCGGACTGAGAACCTCGCCGCTACCTTTTGACACGGCCGTAGTCACGACCGCTCACAACAACCTCTGAAAGACTACACAGGTGCAAATCTGCTACACACCAGATTACCTTAAAGTAAAAGTTTTAACAATTCACACAAGCACACAAACTATGCACCCCGTAGGGGGGATGGAAATGGTACAAAACACTAAAATTAAAAGATAAACTTGCCACCGAAGGTGCCAAATTCGTTCATACACTGAATCCGACAAACAAGACAGAGGCAGCTATTCTTGTACGGCAGATTCATAGGGAGATTACCGAACAACCCGAACCGCAGGCTGCTCTAACCCGCCCCTACTCTACAAGGGAAAGACGGACCACCCAATTCATAAACAACCACCTTCCCGCGGGTGGGCAAACGGAGAAGAATGGTGGGACGACCCGAAAACAAAGCAGCTGATGACCTCACCAAGAAAACAAGTAGAATTTAAGAAGTAAATGAAGCAACATATCACCAATCACTTAACTTCTAAGAAACTGCGATTTCTGGCGAAGACCTGGCGCAGCACCCCAAAAACGCTCTCCCGTACCGTCCGCTGCCAGCCGCTTCAACGGCCGCAGGAAGGCGCGCCGATGTCCCGTCTCACGGCGTCGCAGCTCGCACCGGCCAGCCCGATGTCGTGGGTTGACTCCTGTTGCTCTCGTGTCGGCCGCGAAGCCACTACCCCTCGCTATACGCCGCGGCCCACTGGACTCACGTGGCGACCTCACATGCGCCGAAGCTCAAGGCGGACAAGTCATCTTGTGTCTCAGTGCGCGACGGACCAACGATCGATCCAACCGCCAATGACCGCTGCCTGAGCAACTCGAGCAGACTGGCGGCCTAACGCGCAGACTCAGATGCAGGAACTCAGCCCCGGATCGGGCGACCACTCGTTGAGTTCTCTCAGTGCGCCACAAATTCGGACAGAGACAGACTAGTAAGCTGGGGACGAGAAACTGACCCCAGACTGACTCCACACTCACCCAGACTGACCCTGACTGGCCGACTGGCGAGCTCATAGCGCCCCTTAAGTTCACGTGAACAGGCAACCTTTCCCCTTTCCCACCAGAAAGAGACACGAAAGCTGCGACTGCCACAGCGGCGCCACCGCCAGAAACGGAGGGCGACTGCTTCACACTACGCGCTGCGGCGCGCTCTTCAAAATAGCAATTTTTACCACGGCTCATCAGTGTTGTAGTAATTACACCACATTTTGTACAACTCAATGTCAGGTTTGACACAATCCCTTTACGAAGACGCCGATTCTCACCCAAAGATACGTCACCACCACATATTCTGCACACAGTATTCTTGGAAATGAAATCACAGAGCATGCTAAGGTTCACCATAATATTTCCAAACGAATGTTCATCTCCACAATCTGACTGGGAGGAAATGCCTTGAAGACACTGCAGTTCCTTTCTTGATGTGCTTTTTTCTTTATGTCTAACACTCTAGGGTCCTTTGAACCACTAACCTCATTTACATTTACGTATTTATCTCTTCTGAATTTTAATTTAGGCGCGAATTTCTTTATTCTAAGCATTTTTATGAAAACACACGGAAGCAAAGAAAATACCAATCAACAATTACTTCAGTCACAACAAACTTCACTAAGTACAACCATTAACGCCCGAAAACAATAACAAACACGATCGGAAAAACGATTATCGATAGTAGATACAGGGTAGGAAACACTGAAGCGATAACACAATATGAGCATGAAATGATATATAAGGAGTAAAAGAATGCTGTGCATTATCTCTGCATGGCGCAAAAAGAAGGCGTGGCATTTAAATGCCAGATTGCACAGACTGTCAGGAAAACCATCATATCTCACGAGAGGTTTGTCGTATTTATGTCAAATAAAAATTGTTTCACGCAGGAAGATCCAGGCATTTCAAATATTCTAAAACATAAAAATCGAAGTTTTTAAGCTCACTTGCCTTCCGTCTCCCCTTAAGTTCACAGGAAACGTCCCTACTATGTCTACAATTCATTCACAATAGATAGCATTCACACGATTCTGCAACTCTGCTCTGGTTAGTCTCAGATTTACTGATTGGGTCCTGTCACCGTTACATCTTGTTTCCACGCTGTAACATAGCTCCACAGCACAGAAAGCCACGCAAGACTGGTACGAAGCAATACTCTTACAATACACTCTTTGGCCCGTGACATCGCTAAGATGAACCCTCTGCCACTCAACACGATTATAATGCACACTATACCACCCAACAATCCAATAAAGCCCCACTGCCACGCAACATTGGTATGTAGCACCTTCTTCCATGCAACGTTGGTGTGGAACACCCTCTGCCACGTAACATTGGCACAAAGCATTCTCTCCTACGCATCAATGGTACAAAGCTTCCGTCACCAGGTAACATTGGTTCTAAGCACCCTCTGCCACTTAACATAGGCACGAAGCACCCTCTGCCACGTAAAATTGATTGGAAGCACCTAATGTCGCAGAACATTGGTGTAAAGCAACTCATGCAGTGTACAATAGCTACGAAACACCATATGACAAGCAGCATGCGTGGGATGCACCCTCGCACACACAAAAATGATAAGAAGTACCAAGTAACATTGGTATGAAGCACCCTGTGCCATGAAAAATTTATAAGAAACACTTTCTGCCACGCAACATCGGTATGGAGCACCATCTGCCACGCAACATTGGTATATAGCATCTTCAGCCATACAACTTCTGTACGAAGCACTCTCTACCAAACATGCAACATTGGTACGAAGCACCATCAGCCACGTGCAACCGTTACGAAATACTTTCCATGACCGAACATAGTACGAAGCACCGTCTCCCACACAACACTGATACGGAATACACTCTGCATTGGTACATAGCATCTTATCCAACGCGACATTGGTACGAAGCACTCACTCCCACTCAACACTGACACTATTCCTACTTCTGCAAAATAATATCTCTGTAGACCACCCTCTGCCACGCAATACTGGTAAAAAGCGCCCTTTACTATGAAATATTGTTACAAAGCATCCGCTGACATGTATAATTGGTACAAAGCACCCTCTGCAACATAACATCGCTACGGAGCAACCTCTATCATGCAACACCGATACGAAGTACCGTCTACCACGCAAAATTGGTAAGAAGCACCACCTTCAACAGTGGTAAGGAACACCCGCTGATATGCAACATCGGTATTAAGCATCCTTTGCCAGGTAACATCGGCGAAAAACATCTAGTGCCACGTAACATCAGCACAAAGCGCTCTCTGCCATGCAACCCAGGTAGGAAGGATGATTCCAGATGTTTCCAAGGAGTTAAGGCATTCACCGCTAGATGGCAATGTCATTGTTTTGATGGCGGTGGCGGCTTTATCATAGTTCATTCAATTTGCACGAAAATTAAATAAATGATATAAACAAAATTTCCTCGTGAATCGTCTATTAGTGACAGTTCTATCAAAACCCAATAGTAGCTCCTGAGATCAGCCTGAACGTACAGACAGAGATTGTGCCAGAGGACTTTATACAGGTATGTGTAGACAGACCAGACGATGTAAGACACATAAATATTGGAAACGACACCTGTAATTCAAAGCAAAAAGCTTTTTTTCGGTCTAACGGGGACTCTGCGAATTTTACTGGGTACACTCAAATAAATTGCTTTCCAATACTACATGAAAGGGTAATTTGTTTTCAGCAAACAAAGTTGATTGACTGATTTAGCACAGTAGCGTGCATGCAACACTTAACCCGTTTTTCACTCACGTCCTGTAAATAGAGAACAGCATTGCATCAACGTTAAACCTTTATAGTTTTAACGACCTCATGAATAATAGCAAAAAGTTTGTGAATCACATGAATCAATGCCACGATATGCGTAGAAGCTATAGCATTTCAGTAATTCTCTTCCACATACGTATCGCCTCATGTTCTGAATAAACTAAGAAAGTTTAAGCAGGTTTAAGAGAGAATCTTCATCAGACTGCTTGCTTTCGAGTTTCCGTTGGTGCTGTGTGTGTTCTGTAGGATCCCAATCCGTCATGGTAGTATACGGCCTTGAACATAAGCAGTGGTCAAGCTAGTGACGCACGTTGAGCTTGTCGATTTAGAAGTTCTTCGGTCTTCTACTAGAGGATTGTACACATTACCTTTCGTATAAAATATGTAGCTTGGATGGCATAAAGGCTCGCAACGGTCATCTGTAGGCAAAGCATCAAACATTTCGTTTACCTTAAAGTTTACCAGGTAGGATTGACGGAGGACATCAAAAAAGTAGAAAGAAGGGCAGCTCGTTTCGTGTTATCGCTCAATAGGGGTGAGAGTGTCACTGATATGATACGCAGTTACTGGCAGTTACTGAAACAAAGGCGGTTTTCTTTGCGGAGAGATCTATTTACCAAATATCAATCACCAACTTTCCCTTCCGATTTTTTTTTTTTTGTTGACACCAACCTGCGTGGGGAGAAATGATCATCATAATAAAATAAGTGAAATCAGAGCTCGAACGGAAAGATTTAGGTGCTCCTTTTTCCCAGGCGCCATTGGAGAGTGGAATGGTAGAGAAGTAGTATTAAAATGGTTCGATGAACCCTCTGCCAGGCACTTTAGTGTGAATTGCAGAGTAACCATGTAGATGTAGATGTAGATTTAGCCTTTATTCAGTAAATGCTGAAGTTTTTTTGACGGTTCTGGAATAAAGCACGAAAATTTCATTAATTTCTCCGCTTTTTGGAATGCTTCAGAAGAGTAAGTGCAACTCTAATTATATGAGAATCAATTCTTTCACGTGAAAATGTTTTAGAAATTCTCAACTATTTCTGTTAAGTAGTAGGATAATAACGACAGAAATTGTGAAATTATTCATGTCCGTTGGCTGTCAGTAGCTATCAAGGTTAAGAACCCGACCTGCCTTTTCCAAAACGATGTATCTCTAACTTATTTGCTTCCACTATCTTTTTTAATCTCTAGTTAATACTGTTAGCATACAGTTTGCAACAAGAATTTAGCAGACATGTACCTCAGTAGTACTTATTCCTCAGCAGTTTGGGCATTGTGATTGATCCCATTTCTTGTAAGTAGAGCATAACCACAGCTTCATTCTGTGTGTGTGGCACACGTAGGCAAACATAGGTAAAATTTGAAACTTAAACTCATATTTCATCATATCCATATCATATTATCAGTATCCAGAGACGTTTCATTTTTTGTTTCTTGGATCACTTTATAAAGTTCTTCCATTGTTATCAGACCTACGTGTCACTGATATTGGTATATTTTTCAAGTTCTTCTTCATCATCGGTCCACAGACATTTAAAGCACTTTAACTATACCTAAACAGACACTATATTTAGTTGTAAGGTATCTCGTCCTTGTATATTCAAGTGTTCGATAATTGTACGTCCTTTGTACTGCCATCCATGAATATCATGATCTATTTCAGTCACATCGATCCCTACTTTTCCGTTTAATTTTCCGCCTTGGCCCGAAAGCCTATGTTCATGATGTTTTTAACAGCAGATAAACCGCTCCGTTTCCGCACTACGACATCGACTGCACTTTTTTCCACCTCCCTCCACTTACACGACACTCTTTATATACCCTTCACTGCTAGTGCTGTCACTTGCACTCTGCAGTCTGCTTATAAAATGCAATTCTTCACTGCCGGAAATGTCACAGTTAATAACATTTTCGGAGCTATTATGCCGTGATCAAATGGATTTCACCTGCCACCCAACGTGTCGTCCCAATCTGTGGAGGACATTTTGAAGGGGGATCGTAGCTTCTTTGAATGTCCGATTCACCCCCTGGCTCGCTACTGACCACAGAAAAATTCCGTTTCCTCGTGCTTCCGCTCAGTGTCGTGACATCGCATGTTTGTAAAACGCGTGCATTTTGCAGTTATCGACCGCCGTTGTCCGCTGTTGATATCACCAAATGGTGGCAGACTGGTACACATCTGCCTCAGCACCGAAAACTAGGTGTCATTCAACTTCATGCCCTCCTCCTTCCTTCTGAAATTCCTGGGATGCTTTACGATCTCTATAGCCTCTCTGTATAAACTTTCAGTTACCCGCTTGTGGCTGCCACTACTTCAGTCCTATCAAAATGAATGTAGTGGTTTCGAGCTAGAAAATATGTTCCGCAGGAGCTGATCTGTCAGTTTCTCCTCTTATGCAACTGCCCTTGTGCTTTCTAGTCGATTTTCCACCTCCCCACAACTAGATGGAATCCTATAAATTCCTGATTTTTCCAGCAGTCGGCGAGCATCTCTGGCCGATTTTAGGTGATGTATATTCCGGCTGGGTTTGTAGATTACCGCGTTGTCGCGCTTTTTCATAATTTTTTCCTAGTTGTCAGTAAGGTCCTTAATGAAAGACAGGAACACTCTCAATTTTACCGGCGCTTGAGCATCGCTGTGATATCTACGCGGTGGTCTTTTCACGCCAGCAAACGAATAACCATCCTTGAGCAATTCATTGCTGAGATGTTTTAATTCTGCATCAGGCACCTTCGGTTCGCAGATTTTCCTTGCTCTATCAGTCAACGTTTTTATGATGCCTAGCTTTTCTTGTGAATGGTGGTTCGAAGCCCCGTGTAGGTAGCGGTGTGTGTGCGTTGGTTTTCGGTAAACCCAAGCTACCATCTTCTCCGTTGACATCAAGAAAATTTAATCTTCCGCTGCCTCCTCCTCCATGGTAAACCGAATCTTTGGATTCATCCCTTTGCGATGTTTGTGGAAACGATCCATTTCCTCCCTGCCGTGCCACCGCAAAGCAAATGTATCATCCACGTAGCAGTACTGTTTCCAGTGCCTGCTCCTCGAATTTTGCATAACGGAGTTTCAAATAACTGGCCTTTAGGGTCTTCCATAGTGACACCATTAATTTCTTCATAGAAATCATCGTTCTATTTGAAAGTTATACAGAGAGGCCACAGAGATTGTAAAACACCCCAGGAATTTCAGTAAGAAGATGGAGGGCGTGACAATGAATCACATCTGGATTCCGATGCTGAAGAAGATGTGTACCAGTACTCCACCATGGGGTGCTACAACAGCGGACGATGGCAGATGACAACGGCAGTTTGCACTCGCACATGCAAAACATGTGACAGCACGCCAAAGCGCGGAAGCATGTAGAAGCACACGGAATCGGAATTTTACTGTAGTCATTAGCGAGCCAGAGTGTGTATCGGACACTCAAAGACGCTACGATCCCCCTTGAAAATGTGCTCCACAGATGGTGACGAAACGTTGGTGTTTAAGGAGAAAGAGACAGGAACATTTTATTAACTGTGACTTTTCCCGTCGAGAAAGTTTAAATTTTACAATTAGACGCCACTACGGGGAGGTGATATCAAGAAATGTGCGACATATGGAAGGTCCCCAGGAGAAGAGATAGTAGCTTGTGTGTTCCCTCACGCCTCTGTCTCGCTGCACGGTGATCAGTGTTATTCCGAAGTTTTTTAAGGTTAAACGACTATGCAGCTCGGCCAAAGCGCAGAGGGTTTTCAACGGACGAAAGAGACTCTACTAAGAGAGAGGATTCAGCAGATTCTCCGGGACCTGGCAAGCACAGCCTGTAAGTTAGTGTCTCTCCATATTATTGTCAACAATAATGTGATTAGTGTTAACTGGGACAGAACTATTAAGCGATACTATTAGGAATAGCGCGTTTATTACGTCAAATAGAAATAGAAATTTGATAATTTGCAACCTAATCAGATGATTCACCATTTAGACGCTTTCCTCGTGGTTATAGCCGGCATTCGTAGTGTGGACACGCTTACAGCTGAAGAAATCCGTATAGAAGCTGCAAGAGTATTGTCTCGCGCAAAGCTTCCAAAAAGTAATTTAACTGTGGCGAGAGGAATGCCATGAAAAGCCTGAATGAGTACGAAAGAGTTCTTATTCTCACCGCTTACAAGAGAATTGCAACGGTTGTTTTGAATGTGACCGACTATGATGGCAAGATTAACGACTTACTAGATCAGCAAACGTAAAGGAAACTGAGTAAGGACCTCAGTGACGAAGTTCTCAGAACCATTACGCTGTTGGTAAAGAGGGCTTTATGGATTGCCGAAGGTGCACAAAGAATATGATCCTCTAAGACCTATTCTGAGAGCTATAGATTCGCCCATCTATTCGATTGTCAAGTTCTGGGCAACATTATTACGGCGGTATGTGCACGGCCGGATTTGTTAATCTACAATTCGGCACATTATACCAGCAAACTAAACGGCATAGTGGTACATATTAGTTAGTTTTGATGTAGTATCGCTATTCACTATGGTACCGCTCAGTGAAGTGTTGCAGCAGCTGAATCGGATTCTTCCTCCCGATGTCACACAACTGTTTAAATATTGTATCACAACCATGTATTTCAAATCGAACGATGAGTTCGATGAACAGATGGATGGTGGAGCTTTGGGGAGCGCCTTAACCGCAGTTACGGCGAACTTCAGTCTGGAAAAATCCGAGGAGCAGGCTCTGGAAACCGCGAACAGGAAACCGAATATTTGATTCCGTGTGTGGATGATATGTTCGTTTTGTGGTGGCATGGCAGGAGGAACTGCCTCGTTCTCACAAGCATTTCAACAGGACCAATACGAAGATTCAGTTTAACATTGCGAGCTAACATCCCAAAGATGTTCGGGCTCACATGCGGTTCCCCCTCAACGAAATGTCTTGGTTCTAACTCGTGTATGTGTTAATCCGCACGTGTCGCATTACACGCCCGAAATTAGACACTTGTGAGCCTTTGGTTCAAACGTCTGGATGAAGGCAATTTTGCGAAATACAAAGTTAATATAACATATAATAACAGTAATAGTAATATCGGGAACTAAATTATCGACCCATAAATGATGTAGGCCACACAGTGCGATTTGGTTAGAATAATGTTTATTCAGAAAGCAAACTAATAGCGAAAGTGGTCGTATTTAGAGTTACTGTTACACTATAGCGCATATCCATTTGACACAGTTCGATCATTCACAATCTCATCGCGAAACACAAGTCAGATACTCCACCTCGTCATTTACACGAAAGGTTAGAGTTCACACCAGGCGCGCGGCTGCTCAGAGACTAAGTCCCGCGATACCACACAACGCGAAATTTTCTAAGTCGTTTCACTTCCTTGCTGCCTCAGGACCGACTGTCCGCTTTTGCGTCTCAATCCGAACTGTACCCTTTGGTGTCTCCAACCGAACTGTCCCTGTGCCCGTGTCCGGCAGCGTTTCCTGACCGCCGAATATCCTTGCTCAACTGACTAGGGCCGTTCCCTTTCCTGAAGCCTTCCATCTAATTGGATAAAGCTTATTCTACATTATTTTACATTTTAACACATTTAAATAATCAAATCTTGACCACTTTGTCGTTCTAAGTAAAGCAACAATAATATCCATTGCATAATAAACGTTAAATTCTTTCACATAAAACCAATACAATTTCCTTCTTAGCTTTGAATGCCACGTCCAGTAGCCTTAATGTGCTTTCCGATAAATAAGTAAAGAACAAAAATAGCTATTATGCACTAAACTCTACAGCAAATATTCTATTACATAATGATTCAATAATGTGTCATCCTGTCATCATTCAATGTGTTTTGTGTGGAGGAAATGAAGATCTGATGCTTAACAGAAAATACTGATAATTTAAATTTACTATATATTTTAAACAAATAAAGTTACAGATTTGATATTTACAACGTTTGTCGTTTTAATGATGCACTTCTATATGAAATGTCGATTGTTAAGATCGACCAAAGCGTTCAGATTTTAGCATTCAGGTCTTTGTTACAAAACTTGTTAATTTCTCTCTAACAGTAAATCCTAAACTATTACAGATATGATAAATATTCAAGTTTTATTGGGATCACCATGAAATGTTTTGGAGGATGGCAGATTAAAATTAATGTGGCTTCCTTCCCCGAATTTCTACAGAACTAAATAGTTTCCATAAATGTTTCCCTTTATGGCAGATCTTGGGTCCGCCATATTTAACACTGCTGCGTCTCCTTGGCCACAAACGCCTTCTCCTGGGTTTCCCTGTGACGTAGGTTCTCGTCTGTCTCACTCGCACACTACAATGGTTAGGAATAGACAATACACACCTGTGAGTTTCCCCATCCCATGGTGACTGCTCCCTTTGTGGCACACAGTCCTGGACGACAGGGTTCGTTTCACAATTCCTGTAGGCTGACTCTTTCGGCCATATATGTAAATGAGATATCAATGCTCGTTATCACACAACATGGAGGTAGAGGCAGGCGTAAGTTTGAGTTTTCTTGATGTGTTCGTTTTCGTGAAAGAAGATGGCAGCATCGGGCACACAGTTTACAGAAAACCCCCAGAACTACCACCCGCAAAAAAAGCGAGGAATTTTAAAGACGTCGGCGAATAGAACAAGGTAAATTGGCGAACCAGAGCTGCTTGACGCAGAATTCAATCATGTCACCAATGCACTGCTCAAGAATGGCTATTTGTCCGCTGACCTCAAAAGAGCGTTAAGACAACCGCGTACAGATCATAGTGATGCTGAAGTGCGATGAAATCGAATGATTTCCTGTCTTTCATTAAGAAGAAAATGTTGAAAAAGAGAAACATCACGGGAACGTACAAACACATCCGGTAAATAGAATATCACCTAAAATTAGCCAAGGGTGCTCACAAATCGCTGGGAAAAGTAGGAATTAGTTAGGTTCCGTGTAGTTGTGGGGAGGTGTACGTGGGTACTACAAAAATAACGATCAAAAAACGACTAGAAGAGCACAAGGGCAGTTGCAGAAGAGGGGAGATTGACAGATCAAATCGTGCGGAACATACTTTGTAGCCATGACACCACCACATTCTTTTTGATAGGACTCAAGTAGTAACAGCTGCAAGCGGATATCAAAGGCTATACAGAGTGGCCATAGAGACTGTAAAACATTACAGAAATTTCAGAAGGAAGGAGGAGGGCTTGCAATTGATTGACGTCCGGATTTAGGTGCTGAAGTCTACCACCATGGGGTAACATAACAGTGGACGACGGCAGTCGACAACGGCCAATTGCGCTCGCGCATTCAAATGATGTAACGACATTGGGAGGAAGCACGCGGAAGCGGAATTTTGCTGTGGTCAGTAGCGAGCCAGGGGGTGAAACGGACATTCAAAGAAGCTACGATCCCAAATTAAAAATGTCTTCCGGTGACTGGGACGACAAGTTGTATTTTAAGGTGAAATCCATTCGTCAACGGCGTAATAGCCTGGGACATTTCATTAATTGTGTCACTTGCAGTCTGTGGGTCGATATTGCACATTGGCGTCGCATATAAGCGGTGTCCACGGTAAAGAGACAGGCCCATATAGTTACGACTAGTGTCACAGTCTATCCACTATCATCAGGTGGCAGCTTAAGTATTTAGAGTAGGTGCATTGCTCCTAGGAAGACAACAATGTTTATATATGTGCAGTCCTGTGCCTACTCATTGTGTACTTTCCTCGAGTGCACTACACTTAAGTACTATTCTTTCACTTTTCACGGAATTCACCGCACATATCAAACGTTGCATGTTTCCTGTAACATCTCCAGTATCGTTAGTTCATTTTACCAGACATATTACACATTACGCATCGTAAGCTTGTAACGTTCTTCAGAAAAGTAATCCTTTAGCCTACGTTGAATGAAAGTCTCAACTGTAGAATGGATACATAACTCGTGTTATCGTGTAACATGTTATAACTGCAAGTGGTGTATTTACTCTGTGTTGTTATTACCAAAAACCTTACAATAACTGTTTGTGCAATGCAACTCCAAGTACCAATAAAGAAATGCAGCCACTGCCAAATACATTCACCCCCTTAGGCATTGAATCCTCTGGCCCTGTTCAAAACTGATAACCTCGGTCCCTGAGCAAATAAAAATAAATTAAATTGTTTTATCTCTAAAGCAGCAACGGTGGAACGTGATATATTCTGGTGTCTCATAAAAAAAATATGAATGCCAGTTACAGCCGCAGCAGTGTGCAATGCTGGCCATAATACTTGAAATGCACATGAAATACTTTTGGGTGATGAACGAGAACATTTAAAATATCCAACTTCTTTGAAAGATATATGACCTGGACAGGGAGGCAGTACTGCTTGTGGTGAATTACTAACACAGATTTTTTTTGTGAAATTATATTGCAAGTTAAGTTTGGCTTTTCAAAAACATTTGACAACTGAAGATACATTGGGCAAAGAATATATTATATTTACTAACTTACCCACAAACAATAAGACTTTTACAGCAAGAGTTATCTGACGTCACTAGTCCAGCATCAAATTATATGTACCTCTGTTAATAAATCTTAGAAGCATTACAAAAGTAAAATAGCCTTTTTATCAATCAGTTGACGTACATTCAGGGGTTACTCAACAGTTACAAATTATCAGACAACACATCTATACTAACGCACTGGCAAAACGAAAATCACAATTATTAAACATCTTTACCCTACTTGCGTGAAGGCTTCTGCTTACAAGCTCTCGTAATTCCTACATTAAACAAACACTTCTTGGCTTCACAGAACACACCACAAAAAATGCCTATGTACAACGTCCTCTTACTCCTTACACTACAATCTCAGACCAGAAGCAGTATCTTTGGCTCTACGGTCGTGCACAGCATACATCGTTTATAGTATACTCGTTTCATTTTAGTTCACATTAATCTTATTAGCGTATTCGGGTGGCACATACAAGTGTGCCCCAGTAGACACTCCTTTCAAGCTTATCAGCATAACCATTTACCTGTAGCATGTTAACGTCTGCAAATAAATATATAAACCTGAATAGCAGGTATCTCCAGCAAAATCTATAACGCAGATGCAGAGGGCTGCACATATTACAACGTCATTGCTTTTCCAGGAGCAACGCACCTGAGCTAAACACGTGGATTACCAACTGGTAGAGAAAAACCATCAGAAACTGTCCTGAATATGAAAATGAAGTTTTAGTAAATGGCTAAGTCGCGTTTTTTTAAATATTTTTAAAGCGGACAGTTATGGAAAATCCTCCCGAATACTTGTATGTACAAATTATTCTGGTTTACCGTATCAAGCTCACGCTATCCCTTTCGTACTTGTGCACCTTGCAACACCTCATAAGAGTTTTAGACACGCTGTCAGACCATTTGTAGCTCGACACCAACTGGTGTAACATAGCGATACGTCTGCTGTCGATCACACTGAAGTTAGAACAGATGCACAAACACATGTACAAATTTTCCAGAACCGTTCCAAGTAAAATACTCCACCATTGGCATCAAAATACACTGAAAGCTAAAGAAAGTCGTACACTGCCTAATATCATGTTGGACTCCGTGAGCACGCAGAAATGCCGCAACGCTACGTGGCAAGGACGCGACTAATGTCTGAAAAAATGCTGGAGGGAACTGACACCATAATGCCTGCAGGGCTGTCCATACATCCGTAAGAGTACGAGGGATGGAGATCTCTTCTGAACAGCACGCTGCAATGCATGCCAGATACGCTCAATAATGTTCATGTCTGGGGTGTTTGGAAGGCAGCGGAAGTGTTTAAACTCGGAAGAGTGTTCCTGGAGCCAATCTATAGCAATTCTCGAGCTGTGAGGTGACACATTGCCCTGCTGGAATTACCCAAGTCCGTCGGAATGCGTAATGGACATAAATGGATGCAGGTGATTAGGCAGGATGCTAATGTAAGTCTATGTAGACGTATCAGGGATCCCATATCACTACCACTGCCACGCTCCACAATATTACAGGGTTTCCACAAGCTCGAAGAGCCCCTGCTGACATGCAGAGTCCATGGATTCCTGAGGTTGTCTCCAAACCCGTACACGGCCATCCGCTCGACGCAATTGAAACGAGGTTCAGCCGACCAGGCAACATGTTTCCAGTCAGCAACAGTCCAATGTCGGTGTTGACGGGCCCAGGCGAGGCGAAAAGCTTTTATCGTGCTTTAAACAACGGTGCACGAGTTGGCATTCGGCTCCTACAGCCCATATCGCTGATGTTTCGCTCGATGACTCACACGCTGACACTTGTTGATGGCCCAGCATCGAAATCTGCAGCAATTTGCAGAAGTGTGGCACTTCTGTCACGTTCAAAGATTCTCTTTAGTCGTCGTTGGTCCCGTTCGAGTAGGATCTTCTTCCAGCCGCAGCGATGTCGGGGATTTGATGTTTTAACGGATCCATGATATTCACAGTACACTCGTGAAATGGTCGTACGGGAAAATCCCCACTTCCACGCTACCTCGGAGATGGTGTGTCCCATCGCTCGGGCGCCGACAATATCACCACGTTCAAACTCACTTGAATGTTGATAATTTGCCATTGTGTAAGTAGGCTGTTTATGTTTTCTTATTGGCAATTTTACGTAGCGCTCTGTATGAAAATCACTGGCTCTGCTGTGTGCAGTCTGTGGCTAGTTTGCATTGTTGTCTGCCATTGTAGTGTTGGGCAGCGGCAGCTGGATGTTAACAGCGCGTAGCGTTGCGCAGTTGGAGGTGAGCCGCCGGCAGTGGTGGATGTGGGGAGAGAGATGGCGGAGTTTGGTAATTTGTACGACTGGATGTCATGATCTGTTATGTATATTATGATTTTTCAACACTATTAAGGTAAATACATTGTTTGTTCTCTACTAAAATCTTTCATTTCCTAACTATGCCTATCAGTAGTTAGTGCCTTCAGTAGTTTGAATCTTTTATTTAGCTGGCAGTAGTGGCGCTCGCTGTATTGCAGTAGCTTGAGTAACGAAGATTTTTGGGAGGTAAGTGATTTGTGAAAGGTATAGGTTAATGTTAGTCAGGCCCATTCTTTTGTAGGGATTTGTGAAAGTCAGATTGCGTTGCGCTAAAAATATTGTGTATCAGTTTAAGCACAGTCTTGTATAATTGTTATAAGGGGACATTTCATATGTCGACCCTTAGCCGAGGATATCTCACTGAAATCTTCTGATTTTTTCTTGTAGTTTGTGTAATTAGTGTAGCTTTTGTTTATTACTAGCGCGTAATTATAGAGAGAATTTCCTTTGTAGTTGTAGTTTTTCATTGTTGTACAGTAAAACAGTTGTGGCATGCATGTAGATTTGCAGCAAGTATTTCGCAGCTGCGCTTGCAATTAACTAGATATTATTTTCAGTGCTATGTTAATGTGTTCTCTTATTTTTGCTCTTCAAATTGTGCTTTTCTGTGTTATCGTGTGAAATATTGTGACAATAATGGCGTGTGAAAAACGTAACACTAGGCTCCAAAGTAAACTGAGAAATAATAGTGACGACGAGCGTAGCTTATCAGCACCACTGTGTAATGAAGTAACAGACATTCAAAGTAGTAATTTGGTAACAGTGCATAGGGAAATGGAGCGGGCGGCAAACAATGGCGTAGACAGTGAAACAAATAGTGAACAGGGAAGCATTATCGATCGATCGGTCGGCAACAGCGCGCCTCAGGAATCAGGAATGACAGGACACAATCTTGCAAATACTGCAGATTCAGGTTTTGGGTCCTCACCGTTTTCTCAAATAAGTCAAGACACATTTTCTGCTTGTCAAAATGTCAATGTTGCCGGTGCAAATTCACTGCCGAAAAGCACTGAGGAACATGTTTCAGACACCAGTGCATTGTTATTAAGGTTAATGCAACAAATGGGACAAAAGCTACAAAAGTTAGACACAATGGAACAAAATCAAAGACAAACACAGCAAAAGCTTCAAAAGTTAGACTCAATGGAACCACACCAGAGACAAACGCAGCAACAGTTAGACGCAATGGAACAAAAGCTTCCAAAGTTAGACTCAGTGGAACATACGCTTGAACAAACATGTGAAGACTTAACTACTGAGTTACATAACATCGAATTGAAATGTCAAAAAGTCTGTAATGACGTAAAAACACAAATTTGTGAGCACTTCCAACCTATTTTTTCTCGGCATGAAAATGCATTACAGAATCACGAAGCAGCCATAAAAGAACTGCAAACCATTGTTCATGAAAATCACGACACCTTGCAAGCTAAAATTGACTCAGTTGCATCTACCGATCTGGTTACGCAACTTGCAAAAACTCAGGAAAATTTAAAGGACACAGTAAATACTCTGAAACTTGGTTCAGAAAAACACACTGAGGAAATAAGTACACTATCGGAGAAAGTAGCAGAACTTTCGGATCAGTTCACTAACTTATCTACAAAGGTAGATGATGATCTGAATGACAGAAGACCGGTAGTTTTTAATGACACAGAAGAGTGCGAACAAATTAGGAAATTCAAACAAAATCAGAATCAAATAAATACGCAACACCAAAGAGAAATCCGGGAAGTACAAGATCAGCTGACACAGGTAATACAAGAATTACGTATTTCAGAGGACACTCGCGCCCCAATACGGGAAGAGGGACATAGAAATACGGAAAAGCCACAAAATAATAACACAGGGCATTTCGGAAACTATGAAAGAAATTGGCAAGGGGCACCGAATTTTGAAATGGAACCGCCGAAACGACGTAACAATGACCGATATGCGACTCGCCGACATGATGACTTTGACTATAACCTGTTCATTACTACACGTAAATTCACAACATTTAAGAATTCTGGCAACGACATTCATCCACAAGCATGGCTCCATCAATTCTCTCATTTTTTTTTCCTCCCAAATGGTCGTTAGAACACAGATTAGAATTTATGTGTGGCTACTTAGAGAATGAACCAGCTGTAAGAATGCGATCGGTCATTCACGATTGTCACAGTGAAGGAGAATTTTATCATGCCTTCCTTTCAGCATATTGGTCTCAAGCTACACAAGACCGAGTAAAACATAGCATCATAATGATGAAACATTTCGAACAATCTGAATTCTCCAGTCTTGTGAAATATTTTGAAGACATGTTGCACAAGAATCAGTACCTGTCAAACCCATACAGCCCCTCAGAACTCATCCGCATTTGCTTAATCAAATTACCTGAACATTTACGACATATTATTTTGGCAGGACGTTGCAAAGACGACATTGAAGCTTTTCAGGGACTGTTACAAGAACTGGAAATTGACACTGACAATCGGGGAACGCGAAAACAGGAGCACAACAATTACAGATCACATCCGTCACAATTCCGCGATGACAGAAATAATATACGACAAGGCTATTCTTTCAACGTAAATCGTGACCGAAACAGACACCACCCGTATGACAACCGTTGGCAGAGTAGTAATAATTACAGGGAAAGATCACCTCTCTGCGGTAATGACTATCACAGAGACAATCAGAGAAACAGACAATATGGGAACCAAAATAATTATTATCAAGGGAGGCAGAATAACTTTAGACGCAACGGTCCAGCGCGCAGTTATGATTCAGGGAGAAATTCTCCACCACGTGACCGACAAGAAAGAAACTATGGAATCTACCGACATGACGACAGACGGTATGATCGTAACGACAGAGCTGAATTGCATCAGAACTGGCGGGATTCAAACAGAGCAGGGCCCTCTCGACAAGACGAATTTGTAGAAGTTAGGTCTCCAAATCCCAATAACGACGCACGCCAACAAAGAGACTATAGGCAATGACTCATACCGCTGGCAGCCACAAAACGTACGTATGAAACAGACGACGCAGCTGCCGTAGCTAGTAATTACGTAGGAATGGAAGACATTAGAGACATCTTACTCCAGGAACACGACGTTAAACAGAACAACATTGCATATCCTGTGATTCATATTACAGTAAATGACGTAAAATTTACGGCAGTACTTGACTCTGGCAGTCCCATTTCAGTAATCAGTGAAACAGCCTTTAGCAAATGCAACAAATCGAACGATTGCCCCACACTTCCGTTACGTAACATTAAATTACAAGGTGCAATCTTTGGAAAAAGTGTAGATGTACGCCAACAAACCAACTTAGAATTCTTTTGTCAAAGCCACAGCTTCTCTATAAACTTTCTCATTGTTCCATTACTGTCGACGGAAATTATACTGGGAGTAGACTTTTTGAATGAATACAAAGCAATCTTAAACTTTCACGATGCTGAAATAAGTTTAGAAAAAGAAGGTAAGTCAGTAGCTTTGAAATTTGAAGATTGGCTCTCAAACCATGACGAAGAAATTAATTGGCTTTACCTCCTGTTAGACAACAGTTCGGAATTTTCGACGGAAGTTGACACTAACAATCACTCTGCAAGTACTGACAGGGATGATATCGACGGCGCATTTGACACTAATAAGTTAATTCAGAATAAAATTCAAACAATTGAGAATTGTAATGACACTGATAGGCAGGACCTTTTTGAGATTTTACAAGCACATTCCACAGTTTTTACTCACAAAACAGGAACAATCAAGGGATTTCAATACCAATTTCGTGTTCGTGAGCATACTAAATTTTGTGTTAGACCATACGTAATTCAGGCGCATTATAGGGACCGTGTTAGAACAGAAATACAATCTATGCTTGACGAGGGCATTATTGAGCCTGCAGTAAGCTCATACAACAATCCATTATATGTTGTCGAGAAGAATAATTGATCGATCAGTCTTGTCTTAGATTCGAGACAAATCAATACTATCATTATTCCTGAAACAGACAGGCCGCAAACGTTGGAAGAAATTCCTCAAAATTTTAATGGTGTAAAAGTGTTGTCTTCCATTGATCTCAGATCCAGCTTTTATCAGATCGAACTTCATCCAGAATGTAGAAAATACACAGCTTTCATTTGTTTTGGCGTTTGTTATCAGTTTCGGAAACTTCCCTTTGGTTTGAACATTTCTTCAGCAGCATTCATTCGCAGGCTAAATTCCATATTACCAGAGTTCTTAAAACTTCACATCACCTTATATGTGGACGATATTCTAATAGCAGAAGCTTCATGGAAACAACATAACCGCATACTCAACAGTTTGTTACGTATTTTTGCAGAATCTGGAATTACAGTTAACTTGGAAAAGTCTGAATTCGGTAGGTCAAAGGTGAGGTTTTTGGGACATATTATTTCTTCTGAAGGCATTCAGCCGGATCCTGAAAAGTTGGAAGCAATCAGAGCCATTCCAGTTCCATCCACAAAAAGACAAGTCCGCAGTTTTCTAGGTCTCGTAAAATTTTACCGTCGTTTTCTGAATATGCAAATTCTAGTTACACCAAAACTTTGTTCTCTCACTGGAAAAAATACTATTTGGAACTGGGACGAACAAGCACAGTTGGAATTCAATTCTTTGAAAGAATCGCTACTTCACGCGCCAATACTAGCTCATCCAGATCTGTCACAAGATTTCTGCCTTAGCACGGATTCTTCTAAAGTCGGTCTTGGTGCCCATTTATTTCAAGAAACCACAGAAAATGACACTACTGTTCAGAAAACCATTGCTTTTGCTAGCCGAGTGGTAACAAAATCTGAAAAAAATTATTCCGTTACTGAATTAGAAGCTTTAGCTATCGTTTGGGCATTTGACAAATTCCGTTTCTTTCTTTCTGGTAAGCACGTAAAAGTATACAGTGATCATCGTGCATTACAATTTCTTATGTCTTCAAAATTAAATCATGACAGGTTGAATCGTTGGGCATTGTTTCTGCAAGAATTCCACTTCACAATAGTCTACATTCCCGGCAAGGAGAACATTGTTGCGGACGCACTGTCACGCGCACCGGCTGGGCTTGAGCAAAGTAACAGAGAAGGCAACCTCGAGAAAAATTTCAGTATTCTTTACATTCAGAAAGTCGCCTTTGAAAACTTCATCACCACATCTTTAAAGGACATTGCTCATGAACAAGATAAAGATCCTATTTGGAAAGACATCAAAAGTAAATGGCATGAAAAGACACACACACAGATGCGGCATTATTATCTGGTTAGAAACAACATACTCTTCAAACGCTGCACTGTTGATGACAGGCTATGGGTACTTTGCATTCCAGACGATTTTGTTAATAAGCTCATTTGGTACATTCATTTCAGCTACGCACATTTTGGTCCACGAAAATGTTATCATATTCTTCGAACGACTTGTTATTTTAACAATATGGAAAAGAGAATTCGAAGAGTCTTGTCTATTTGTAAACTTTGTCAAAAGGCGAAACCATCTACTGTCTCACATCGTGCTCCGTTGTTTCCTATTATTCCTTCTAAATTAAAAGAATTTGATGCTGTTGATCTCTTGGGACCGCTTGTCAGAACATCTAATGGATTTTCGTACGTTCTAGTCGCTGTTGAACTTACTTCAAAATTTGTTTCTTTCACTCCGTTACGTAAAGCCACTGGACGATCTGTATCCAACGCCTTTGTTAAAAATTTCTTACGTGAAGTTGGCCACGTTGCTAAAGTCATTTCAGATAACGGACCGCAATTCAGATCTGCTGTTTGGTCACGCATGCTTCGCAACCATAAAATCAAACCTGTTTTTATTTCATTGTACTCACCACATTGTAACCCCTCCGAACGGATTATGAAAGAAATCAATAAGCTTTGCAGACTTTATTGTCACAGGAAGCATCAGTATTGGGACAGATATTTACACTTATTTCAAAACGTGCTGAATGAAATGCCTCATGACTCCACTGGTTTACCACCTACTCTTGTACTGAAGAATGAAAAACCACCGAACAGAATCAGAGAGCTTGTACCTTTCCCGAATACACGTAAACTTCGACACAAAGACATAATTGATTTGGCTATTAAAAATATAAAATCTGCAGCAGACAAAAGGAGAAAACTACACGGTAAAGCAAATGCAAAGAAATTATATATGGGTCAGAAAGTTCTCATTAAAGCTCATTCATTGTCACATAAGAAGAAACACTTGAGTCACAAATTCTTTCTAGTTTACAGTGGACCTTACAGAATCCGACGTATACCACATGATAATTGCGTTGAAGTTGAAACTCTGCGTACTAGGAAGAGTAAAGGTTTACACCACATTTCACATGTAAAACCGTTTATTGGAAGATAATCTGCTTTTTAACTTTGTCTTTGCCATAAAACTTTTCACTTCACATTTCTAGTATGCTTTGTCAGACTTAAGAAACTGTTAACATGCAAGAAGCTAGGGAACATTTTTAAACAGAAATTACGAATGCATTGTTATAGTGAACAGACTACACAGTGTTGTATTTGTACATTCTTGCTTGTTAGTTGCACGATTACATAACGACTATCAGGCTTACATACTTAGGACACATACTGGTACTGCTAATGAGATTTTAATGCAACATTTTGGTTTACTTGAAAATACATTCTGGATTTAAAGTACTTTCTGTGAGATACCAGATGTCACAGTGGTTAGTTTATGTGACAGCTACACGATTTTTATCACGACGCTACTAATGAGTGACAGTTTACAATGTTGCTTTTGCAGTGTTTCTGTTTTATATCTGCACAGTTTTCTGTTTTATTCTGGAAAGTAAAACATGTTTTAGTAGTAACTTTTGTGGTATAGCTACAATGAGACAGCCTTTTCTGTAGCACAACAATACGTTACAGTACAGTACTTTCTTCATCACAACAATAAGCGTAATAACTACGATATCTATACACGAAGCATTTCACTTTTGTTTATCATGAGGTAAGTACATTGACTTCTGCAGAACTTAGCTTTCGGAGGACGATAACTACGAGACTTCCACAGAGATTATCTTACAACATGACGCACAGTTTAGCGCTACAGTATACGTATTTGAGTGATTAATTTTCCGTGAAACATTTCATTCCATTGCTGTAATCTGTAACATCTGAGGGTATAATTACATTAATCCTCAGGGGGGTACACGCCTACTTTGTGTACCATGTGTTTGGCAAGCACAAGGAGCCCTAGCTAATATGGTATTTGCTTATACAACTTTACACATCGGTACCTTATTTCTCTAACACATAATTACACAGCTATCTGATCTTTTAACTGAGAGAGACAAACTTTCTTACTACATCAGTGACACATGTTTACGCAATTTCACAGTTGGGTAACTTCACACTTATGAAATTGTATTTTGTCTGTACTTTGTGAACTGTTCATATTTTTTCGGAACCATTGTGATACTATGAGAGCTTTGAATGATGTATTTGGTGAGGGAGCATGATTTTAAAGTACGTTTGAGGTAGATGACACTATTGAAATGAGCAGAGAATTTTTTTTAGGTTTTGACATTATTGCAGAAAGCTACGACATTTTTGAGATTTGACTGAGGTGTTATGATGTTATTTTTACGATGACGATGTGTATTATGCTGTTGAGGTATGTTTATGATCAATAAGATGATGCTACCATATATGAGGAATTTGATTATGCTACGTATTTATTATGATGAAATATTGAAGAAGTGTCGACGAATATGTATATGAATAATGAGTAGTGGTTAGGGACTCTGATTTGTGGAAAAGGATGTTGGAAACCAAGAATCGTACTTTAAGAGTTATGAAATGTGTGTAAATGCGTGAATGTATCACAATGCCGACGAAAATTTTTTTTGGACACTGTTATATCAATAAGATTTTGTTTCCACAGATTTGTAACGCAAATTCTTGACCTGTGAAATTTTTTATATGAGACTGCCACTGTAGCGGAAACTGCTGTCGTAAATATTTCGTTAAGAAAGGTAAGTGACCTTGACGTAATGCGTTTTTGGCGCCCAGCTGAGAGGTAGTCGTCTGACAAAAGAAAGCCATTAGGTAAAAAAAAAAAGAGGCCATTATCCTCGACATTCCTTTAGAGAAAGCATCGCAAATACGACACGCTCATTACTTGGAAAGATACATCTGCACACCTGAATATGACAAGCATCTTTCTACGAGAGCTGAGAGAATTTCTACTAACTTATGAAATGTCACATGACTGTTGAATGATATTTTTATGCTTTGCTTTTCATAGTTGCTTATTTCATTTGATATCTAGTTTCCAGCTGTGTTGCAGCATTGCTTTTATAAAATAAAATGCATTTGCTAATGTGAACACTTTCTGTCAACAGATCTATTAAATAATAATTTTGTAATCCACATTCTTAAAAAAAAGGAGCACTTGGAAAGGAAAGAACAATAAGAAGGGACTAGTAACAGTAACTGCACACATAATTTTCTTTTCAAGTACATGGTAATATTTTTTTTACAATAAGTTGTTGTGGTGCACCACTTTAATTACATAGACATTAAGATGTGAATATACATTTGCCTTGTCTGCATTTTTGTCTTTAATGTAATATTTTTTTTGCTTGAGCTTTGTCATGTTTAGATATAATTTATTGCTTTTTCTTCTGCTGTTTGCCAGGCATAGTGGTATTAAATTTCACTTTGTATTACTCTGTTAATCTAGTTTTACTACTGATTTATTTTTCTTGTTTGCTGCGCATTGCCTTATATTAGTTGTAATATTCCATTTTCTTTCTAATTTATGCTGCTTCCTTTGCAATTTTCCATTTTTTTTGTCATTGCTGTTTGTGTCAATTGTTTTGTGCTGCTGCATTGCCTCGTCCCTTACATTAGCATCTGAGCTCAGTAGATTTAAGTTAGCTTAAGAGGGGGTAGCCTATAAGAGAATGAGTTGTGATGAATTTGATGAAATGCACTGAGAGGCTATACGAGAAAAGTACAGAAAGCAGGTATAGATAGGACTTTTGGAAATAATGAAGAACAATGGGAGATCTCCGAGAAGTAAAGAAAGTTTTGTTTGCAAAATACTGCAGTAAAACAAACCCTGTCCTTTCCTTGTGTTATCACACTATGTGTTTGTGTACCCTTGTGTATTTATGTTCTTCCTGTCTTTATATGTTTATCTGATAAGACTTATGTTGTAGAATTTTTCTAATACTCAGCTACATGAACGATGATGAGGAATACTGTTATCCTCAAATATAATTTGCATTAATAATATGTTATTTGCTTTGTAAAGATGTTAGACATTATTAATTCTGTTCTGTTTTAATGCTCATGTGTGAAATTAATGTTTCGAAAACTGTTCTCATTATTTTATATATTTACTTATGTCATAATTCCTGTAACACTGATGTATGTGTTTATTTCTATCCTTTTGTAAAGCCCCTATTACTACAAATGTTATCTGTATTGTTATGTTCTTTAATAATGTATTTTGTACCTTTGTAATTGTATTCTTATGTTGTAAATTTATAATTGTATAGACACCAGTTCTTCAAATTAAGTATCATTTCACTGCACACGCTTTTGTTGGTCATAATATAAGCACAATATGTGAACAGTTGGGACTGTTAGTGTTTGCACGTGTGTTAATAATTCAGCAAGGGACTGGATAACAGCATTGCTGGTTCTAAGGACATTACAAAAAAAAAAAAAAAAAAAAAAAAAATTGTGAGTGCGAAAGTGGTGGTTTATGGACTTGCTATATTCTCCGCAAGACTCTTTGATGGTGATTGTGCACCTGCACAGTCGCAACAGATGGCTGCTGGCCGTCTCTACAAGGACTACAATGGGTCTGCATCCTTGATGACCCACCAGTACCATTATTTCTACAAGGACTACAGTGGGTCTGCATCTTTGATGGCCCACCAATGCCGTCTCTACAAGGACTACAGTGGGTCTGCACCTTTGATGACCCACCAATACCATTATTTCTACAAGGACTACAGTGGGTCTGCGTCTTTGCTGACTCACCAGTACCATTATTTATACAAGGACCGCAGTGGGTCTGCGCCTCTGGTGGCCCACCAATACCGTAATCTCTACCAGGACTACAGTGGGTCTGCTCTGTGATGACCTACCTATCAATATTCTTCAAAACGTCGAATGACTCTGCTGTGGGTGTGCTCTGTTGTGGCCCATTACCTGTCAGCATGTCAAGAGTCAGCACTGTCTTACCGTTGAAAGGACAACACTACTTCTTCAAGACTGCATGGAAATCCACTACTTCCGTGTACATTGTCTTTTACCGCTCAGACTTTAAGAAAAGAAACGGCAGTTTTACTGTAATAAATGATCAGGACTGTCTTTATGGTCTGTGAGAAAATTTTAGCTTTTGACCAACATTGTATCAATAAGTGTGTGCATTTGATTTCTTTGTTATTGTATTTATGAAAAATATTTTCAAATCTGTATTGGCCAGTGCCCAAAACAATTTGTAAAATTTATTGTGGGGAGCATGGGGGCTATGTAAGTAGGCTGTTTGTTTTTTCTTACTGGCAACTTTACGTAGCGCTCTGTATGAAAATCACTGGCTCTGCTGTGTGCAGTCTGTGGCTAGTTTGCATTGTTGTCTGCCATTGTAGTGTTGGGCAGCGGCAGCTGGATGTTAACAGCGCGTAGCGTTGCGCAGTTGGAGGTGAGCCGCCAGCAGTGGTGGATGTGGGGAGAGAGATGGCGGAGTTTGGTAATTTGTACGACTGGATGTCATGATCTGTTATGTATATTATGATTTTTCAACACTATTAAGGTAAATACATTGTTTGTTCTCTACTAAAATCTTTCATTTCCTAACTATGCCTATCAGTAGTTAGTGCCTTCAGTAGTTTGAATCTTTTATTTAGCTGGCAGTAGTGGCGCTCGCTGTATTGCAGTAGCTTGAGTAACGAAGATTTTTGGGAGGTAAGTGATTTGTGAAAGGTATAGGTTAATGTTAGTCAGGCCCATTCTTTTGTAGGGATTTTTGAAAGTCAGATTGCGTTGCGCTAAAAATATTGTGTATCAGTTTAAGCACAGTCTCGTATAATTGTTCAAAGGGGACGTTTCAATTGTAGTAGCTATAACCGATGTAACAACGGTTCCAGACACTTGTTGTTTTACATAGTCTTTGCCGACTGCAGCGCCATATTCTGCCCGTTTACATATCTCTGTATTTGAATACCCATCATTATACCATTTTCTTTGTCGCTTCAGTACACAACAATAATAATCTTCTTCCTTTGTATACTTATGTAGAGGTTGGTTGTCTTAACTGATTGTTGTTACCCAAAGCACGACATGTGGGATCTGACTACACGTCGTGGAGAACACCGAGAATTTGAGCCATTGCTGATCCAACGATGAACCATCCTATACTGATAGATACCGGTACACCACCTCCGACCTTCAATGAAATCATATTCATTCCGCACACAAATGTTAACTGAGAGGGCGCAACGAATCAATAATGAACCATACCTGAAGATGGAACGGCAGAAACTGCAATCAAATTTCAGAGCCAATGTCAATATAAACAGTGAAATACGCAGCGTTAAGGCGAAAAAAATCTGAAATAGAAGAGAGAAAATGACGGAACAAATGCACGACGCCCCCCTACCATAGGTAGAAAGCGTCTGTGAACGAAAGGGTTGAAAACCCACACCGAGTGCAGCAACAAAATCACGGAACTGCTATGCTCCACGAAGGAAGTTACCGACAAGTTACACACGCCTGGAGTCAGTGAAGTCATGTGCGACTGTGAAATACCATACTCGTGAGACGGGCTGTGCTCGTAGTACTCACCAAACAGAAAATAAAAGACATACATATCTGATCGAAATTGTCCAGACACCGACTGGTTCACATTCATATTGGATGTAACCTTTACGGCGGTGTGAATTCTGGTGGGGACACTGAAGGTGGAAGCGGGCGCGGCGGACACCCAGCGATTACCATGTACGGCACTGGAGCGAGCATCAGGTGACGACAGAATGCTGCGCGGCTACATCAGGACGGCATCGGCAACCACAAGACAGTCACTGATAAAGACCGAGGAGTACTTGAGCGGAAGCCGGTGTATTTTAAACCACCTGATGCGGCTGGAAATTTGAGAAAATTTTATCAGCATTATAAAAAGCTATCAACGTTGAAAGTAATGGCTTGATTTGTATTGTCTGAGGAGGATTTAACGATAGTATTTATGCCCTTGACGTCAACAAAAGATGCAAATGAAATACATAGCCATTATTATATCGTCGTATACTATGGAATACTATGGAAACGATCAAATTATGGTGAATATGGCCCGTAATGAAGGACTGTCTTCAGCACACTGTGCTTATACTCTCCTGGAAATGGAAAAAAGAACACATTGACACCGGTGTGTCAGACCCACCATACTTGCTCCGGACACTGCGAGAGGGCTGTACAAGCAATGATCACACGCACGGCACAGCGGACACACCAGGAACCGCGGTGTTGGCCGTCGAATGGCGCTAGCTGCGCAGCATTTGTGCACCGCCGCCGTCAGTGTCAGCCAGTTTGCCGTGGCATACGGAGCTCCATCGCAGTCTTTAACACTGGTAGCATGCCGCGACAGCGTGGACGTGAACCGTATGTGCAGTTGACGGACTTTGAGCGAGGGCGTATAGTGGGCATGCGGGAGGCCGGGTGGACGTACCGCCGAATTGCTCAACACGTGGGGCGTGAGGTCTCCACAGTACATCGATGTTGTCGCCAGTGGTCGGCGGAAGGTGCACGTGCCCGTCGACCTGGGACCGGACCGCAGCGACGCACGGATGCACGCCAAGACCGTAGGATCCTACGCAGTGCCGTAGGGGACCGCACCGCCACTTCCCAGCAAATTAGGGACACTGTTGCTCCTGGGGTATCGGCGAGGACCATTCGCAACCGTCTCCATGAAGCTGGGCTACGGTCCCGCACACCGTTAGGCCGTCTTCCGCTCACGCCCCAACATCGTGCAGCCCGCCTCCAGTGGTGTCGCGACAGGCGTGAATGGAGGGACGAATGGAGACGTGTCGTCTTCAGCGATGAGAGTCGCTTCTGCCTTGGTGCCAAAGATGGTCGTACGCGTGTTTGGCGCCGTGCAGGTGAGCGCCACAATCAGGACTGCATACGACCGAGGCACACAGGGCCAACACCCGGCATCATGGTGTGGGGAGCGATCTCCTACACTGGCCGTACACCACTGGTGATCGTCGAGGGGACACTGAATAGTGCACGGTACATCCAAACCGTCATCGAACCCATCGTTCTACCATTCCTAGACCGGCAAGGGAACCTGCTGTTCCAACAGGACAATGCACGTCCGCATGTATCCCGTGCCACCCAACGTGCTCTAGAAGGTGTAAGTCAACTACCCTGGCCAGCAAGATCTCCGGATCTGTCCCCCATTGAGCATGTTTGGGACTGGATGAAGCGTCGTCTCACGCGGTCTGCACGTCCAGCACGAACGCTGGTCCAACTGAGGCGCCAGGTGGAAATGGCATGGCAAGCCGTTCCACAGGACTACATCCAGCATCTCTACGATCGTCTCCATGGGAGAATAGCAGCCTGCATTGCTGCGAAAGGTGGATATACACTGTACTAGTGCCGACATTGTGCATGCCTGTTGCCTGTGTCTATGTGCCTGTGGTTCTGTCAGTGTGATCATGTGATGTATCTGACCCCAGGAATGTGTCAATAAAGTTTCCCCTTCCTGGGACAATGAATTCACGATGTTCTTATTTCAATTTCCAGGAGTGTAGTTGCAGTACGAACAGCTGAGGGACTTCGCCAATAGGTGTCTCTGACCGTATTCACCATTTACAATGGCGTGTTTCAAAGACAGGGATTTGATCATTAACATTCCACACGAAACATATGTTGTTGTTGTTGTGGTCTTCAGTCCCAAGACTGCTTTGATGCAGCTCTCCATGCTATCTATCCTGTACAAGTTTCTTCATCTCCCTGTACTTACTGCATCCTACATCCTTCTGAATCTGCTTAGTGTATTCATCTCTTGGTCTCCCTCTGCAATTTTTACCCTCCATGCTGCCCTCCAATGCTAAATTTGTGATCCCTTCATGCCTCAGAACATGACCTACCAACCAGTCCCTTCATCTTGTCAAGTTGTGCCACAAACTCCTCTTCTCCCCAATTCTATTCAATACCTCCTCATTAGTTATGTGATCTACCCATCTAAACTTCAGTATTCTTCTGTAGCACCACATTTCGAAAGCTTCTATTCTCTTCTTGTCCAAACTATTTATCGGCCATGTTTCACTTCCATACAATGCTACACTCCATACAAATACTTTCAGAAACGACTTACTGACAGCCGGCCGTAGTGGCCGTGCGGTTAAAGGCGCTGCAGTCTGGAACCGCAAGACCGCTACGGTCGCAGGTTCGAATCCTGCCTCGGGCATGGATGTTTGTGATGTCCTTAGGTTAGTTAGGTTTAACTAGTTCTAAGTTCTAGGGGACTAATGACCTCAGCAGTTGAGTCCCATAGTGCTCAGAGCCATTTTTTGACTTACTGACACTTAAATCTATACTCAATGTTAACAAATTTCTCTCCTTCAGAAACGTTTTCCTTGCCATTGGCCAGTCAACATTTTATATCCTCTCTACTTCGACCATCATCAGTTATTTTGCTCCCCAAATAGCAAAACTCCTTTACTACTTCAAGTGTCTCATTTCCTAATCTAATTCCCTCAGCATCACCCGACTTAATTCGACTACGCCGGCCGGAGTGGACGAGCGGTTCTAGGCGCTTCAGTCTGGAACCGCGCGACCGCTACGGCCGCAGGTTCGAATCCTGCCTCGGGCATGGATGTGTGTGATGTCCTTAGGTTAGTTAGGTTTAAGTAGTTCTAAGTTCTAGGGGACTGATGACCTCAGCTGTTAAGTCCCATAGTGCTCAGACCCATTTGTACCATTTTTGAATTCGGCTACATTCCATTATCCTCGTTTTGCTTTTGTTGATGTTCGTCTTATATCCTCCTTTCAAGATACTGTCCATTCCGTCCAACTGCCCTTCCAAGTCCTTTGCTGTCTCTGACAGAATTACAATGTCATCGGCCAACTTCAATGTTTTTATTTCTTCTCCATGGATATTAATACCTACTCCGAATTTTTCTTTTGTTTCCTTTACTGCTTGCTCAAAATACAGATTAAATAAGATCGGGGAGAGACTACAACCCTCTCTCACTTCCTTCTCAACCGCTGCTTCCCTTTCATGCCCCTCGACTCTTATAACTGCCATTTCGTTTCTGTACAAATTGTAAATACCCTTTCGCTCCCTGTATTTTACCCCTGCCACCTTTAGAATTTGAAAGAGAGTATTCCAGTCAACATTGTCAAAAGCTTTTATAAGTCTACAAACGCTATAAATGTAGGTTTGTCTTTCCTTAATCTTTCTTCTAAGATATACCGTAAGGTCAGTATTGCCTCATGTGTTCCAATATTTCTACTGAATCCAAACCGATCTTACCCGAGGTCGGCTTCTACCAGTTTTTCCATTCGTCTGTAAAGAATTCGCGTTAGTATTTTGCAGCTGTGACTGATAGTTCGCTAATTTTCACATCTGTCAACACCTGCTTTCTTTGGGATTGGAATTATTATATTCTTCTAGAAGTCTGAGAGTATTTCGCATCTCTCATACATCTTGCTCACCATATGGTAGAGCTTTGTCAGGACTGGCTCTCCCAAGGCTGTCAGGAGTTCTAATGGAATGTTCTCTAATCCTGGGGCCTTGTTTCGACTCAGGTCTTTCAGTGCTCTGTCAAACTCTTCACGCAGTATTATATCTCCCATTTTATCTCCTTTTACACCCTCTTCCCTTTTCCATAATATTGTCCTCAACTACATCGTCTTTGTATAGACCCTCTATATACTCCTTCCACCTTGCTGCTTTCCCTTCTTTGCTTAGAACTGGGTTGCCATCTGAGCTCTTAATATTCATACAAGTGGTTCTCTGTTCTCCAAAGGTTTCTTTAATTTTCCTGTAGGCAGTATCTATCTTACCCCTAGTGAGATAAGCGTCTACATCCTTACATTTGTCCTCTAGCCATGGCTGCTTAGCCATTTTGCCTTCCTGTCGATCTCATTTTTGAGACGTTGTATGCCTTTTTGCCTGCTTCAAATACTGCATTTTTATATTTTCTCCTTCCCTCAATTAAATTCAATATATCTTCTGTTACCCAAGGATCTCTACTAGACCTCGTCTTTTTACCTACCTGATCCTCTGCTGCCTTCACTACTTCATCCCTCAGAGCTACCCATTCTTCTTCTACTGTATCTCTTTCCCCCATTCCCGTCAATTGTTCCCTTATGCTCTCCCTGAAACTCTGTACAACCTCTGGTTTAGTCAGTTTATCGAGGTCCCATCTCATTAAATTCCCACCTTTTTGCAGTTTCTTCAGTTTTAAACTACAGTTCATAACCAATAGATTGTGGTCAGAGTCCACATCTGCCCCTGGAAATGTCTTACAATCTAAAGCCTGGTACCAAAATCTCTGTCCTACCATTATACAGGGTGTCCCAGCTATCTTGTCCACCCAAAATATCTCTGGAACAATAACAGCTATTGGAAAACGACTTTCACCGGTATCAATGTAGGGCTGGGGCCCATGAATGTACATATTTGGAAACATTCTAAAACGAAATCATATGTGTTTTTAACACAAACTTATGTTTTTTTAAATGGACCTCCTATATTTTTTCTTCAGCAATCCATAGCATGACAAAGCACATACACAATGGCGTTGATTGCATCGCAATATTCCCATTACATCCCGAGATATTGAGACGCGAAGTTGACGCTTGAAACACCCGACATGCGCTGCTAGCGCACGTCCTGAGGCTCAGGCGTGAACCCCATGCTGCCCGTAATCGCGATGTGATAGACATCCGTAATCACACTTCCATACTTATAAAGAGGTCCGAAACGAATAATACGGTCTGCTGCCATCCTGTATTAACGTCGTACATTCCAGCAGGTATTTATCCCATAGGCTAGGGGTGATGCGGTTCTGTAACATATCTGTGTACCGCAACGTTAGTCACAAAGTTAGCTTCGCTTATCGTTAATCCGTTACTAAAAAGGTAATGCCGTTCAACGTTAAAACTTTACTTTACTGTAGATCTAGCGCAAGTGGCAGTTAATCATTCACTCGTAATAGTAACATTCATGTTGATGGTTTTAGTGAAACGAGCAAGTAGTCTAAAAGTTTTACCGTTGTTTAGGTAAAAATGTTTTGATTTGGAAAGTTCAGGTAGGACATAGAAGATGAATGTAAACGTGTTTAGCCAATTAGTTTTATTATCACATAATTATCAATGTTATGTTTACCCAATGCGTTAAATGACAAATTGTTGCAAACAAATGTTTCTTAACATCACTGGGTAAAATAGCCCTTTGTAGAAACTTCCACTGTGATACCAGCACTACATACTAAACATAGCTTTCACATCTCATGCTCAAAGTGATGCCCATTGGCTTGCATACATAGGGTCACTCTGCGGATGAAGGATACCCTACTTCGTGCTACTGTTTCTTCTTTGATGGCTGTACAAGCATCAATAATGCGTTGCTTCATGTCCTCTGGTGTTGTTGGTTCATGTTGGTAAACAGCATCCTTCACTGCTCCCCGAAGAAAATAATCCAGCGGTGTAAGCTCCGGAGATCGGGCAGGCCACCTAACTGGGACCCTCGTCCAATCCTCCCACCAAGGAACTTACTGTTCAAAAGTCGTCGTGCTCGTAAGGCGTTATTTGCAGGGCATCCCTCATGCTGACACCACATACCATTCTCCGGTTCAGAGGTACGGTGTCCAAGAGAACAGGAAAAGTGTGTCGTATAAATCTGGAGTATTGTCTGCCATTTTGGATGCCATTTATAAAGAAAGGTCCGATAATGGTATCTCCAATAATCCCACACCAAACATTAATTTTCCACGGTCGTTGATGCTCTACCTGACGGAGCCATTTTGGATTGTCTGCGGACCAATAATGCATATTCCTCATATTGACAATTCGTTTGTTGGAGAATGATGCCTCGTCGGTAAAGAGAACATCTGCAAAAAATTTTGGATTAGAAGTTTTTGCTGAGCCCACCGACAAAATGTTACCCTATTGCGGAAGTCATTTCCATGAAGATCCTGGTGTAAATGAACATGGTAATGATGAAATTTATGACGTTTAAGAACACGCTGTGCACTTGATTTCGACCCACCAACTTCACGTTCAATTTGACGTGTGCTGATTTGAGGATTCACAGCTATGGTAGCGAGCACAGCAACTTCAGCACGTTCATCTGTGCGTGTTCTAGGACGATGTCGAGGTCTTGGATTTAAGCTTCCCGTTTCACGTAGACGAGATGTGAGACGACCAAACACCCGGCGCGAAGGCGATGGCTTGTCAGGAAATCGTCTTCTGTACAGCCGTTCTGCCTGAACAGCATTTCGTCCACCTACAGCAGGATACAGTACAGATATGTAGAGTAGGGCAGAAAACAGACATATTAACTTAATAATCATAATGTTCGCTAACAGTACTATCAACAAACAAGCAATCTCATAACGTATTTCCCGCCCGCATCTCGTGGTCGTGCGGTAGCGTTCTCGCTTCCCACGCCCGGGTTCCCGGGTTCGATTGCCGGCGGGGTCATGGATTTTCTCTGCCTCGTGATGGCTGGGTGTTGTGTGATGTCCTTAGGTTAGTTAGGTTTAAGTAGTTCTAAGTTCTAGGGGACTGATGACCATAGATGTTAAGTACCATAGTGCTCAGAACCTAACGTATTTCCCGTCAACGTACATTCTCCATAGATCAGCAGCATTTCTACCATATCTTCATGTGTGTACATTATACTGTACAGTATAAGTTCCACAACACAACGTTTATTCACAATCTGTACTACCTCCATGCCGTGACTAGATTACTCTGATGCACGACTACACTGGCAAGCGGTGTACTGCACGCCAAAGCAACAACAAATGGGATGCTCGGAGAGTGGTGGAGTACAGGAGTTTGCATGGGTCGCAAATCATAAACAAGGCGAAGTGGTAACTGTGGCAGTAGTGGGAATTACGTTGGACACTTGACTAGGTAGAGCAAGACCCTGCGCGACAGGCACAATGGGTCATACAACGCATTGGATAAATCTTATATTGGGTGTGCAGGATAAATAAGATAACCTGACGGGTGTACAACGATCGGTACTGGTTCATATTGTGTACGTAGATACGTAAAACGTGCAAGAGGGAAACCATTATGTGCTTATGAGAGTTGATGGCAGCAGACCGTATTATTCGTTTCGGACCTCTTGGTAAGTATGAAGGTGTGATTACATATGTCAATCACATCGCGATTACGGGCAGCATGGGGTTCACGCCTGAGCCTCAGGACGTGCGCTAGCAGCGCATGTCGGGTGTTTCAAGCGTCAACTTCGCGTCCCAATATCTCGGGATGTAATGGGAATATTGCGATGCAATCAACGCCATTGTGTATGTGCTTTGTCATGCTATGGATTGCTGAAGAAAAAATATAGGAGGTCCATTTAAAAATACATAAGTTTGTGTTAAAAAAACATATGATTTCGTTTTAGAATGTTTCCAAATATGTACATTCATGGGCCCCAGCCCTACATTGATACCGGTGAAAGTCGTTTTCCAATAGCTGTTATTGTTCCAGAGATATTTTGGGGGACAAGATAGTTAGGACACCCTGTATAATCTATCTGATACCTTCTAGTATGAAACACAATACATACATAATTCTAGTATGAAACATAATACGATAATTTAAAATGCGGTTAGAGAAGAGGTAGACGTGAAACATTGGCCCAAAAATAACTTTACCACCGACACAGAGAGATATAATTTCAAGTATTGGGATGTAACAATCACTAACCTAACGATAGGCAGACGTTCAGCATTTATAGAGAGCCTATTTGCACAGATATCCTGCCACCCAATGACGTACAAACGAGCCCAAGTAATTACTATATTTTACCACCAATTTATTTGCGTGCCGTTAGACAGCCAAGAAATACCTAAAGAACGAAACATATTAAAAGAAATGACAATTTTCTAGCGAGTGCAGAGAGCTTTGTCATGCGACCATTCATAAAAAGAAATAAAAAACTCAGGAGCACAGAAAGAAAAGAAAAGTTACGAGAAATTGGTCCGAATGACAGAAGCAACTGAAGAACACAAACTAAAATTCAATTAAGAAAAAGCTGGACTTTAAACATGGTTCCACAGGAAAGTTATAGCTAGAATTATAAATGCTAGCTCTCAAGTAGGCGACTTAGACGTATAGGTACACAGTGATGTTAACTAAAAACATCATCCCAAAGCACAAAAAATTTCTGGTTTGTTTTTATGCAGAATGTTAAAGATGAGATCCGTGACTTTGTAACACACCATTTTAAACAGTCGTTACACCTAACGGCCAAGCTAAGGCGACCATGATTTAGAGGCCATTATTTTTTACCATAATTTTGCCATGTTTTATACCACGTAACGATGCCAGCCATGGCTATATATTTTATTTGCCCCTTATGTTAAATTCAAAGATACAGCTATGTATTTTTGTTCCTCCCCATTAATGTGAACCACGCTGCCAATTGTAAATAATGCTATTATTCATAAAATGCACCTTTTTATAGAACAATTTGAAGTTAACCATTACGCTTGCTGCCGTCACCGAACAAAACGGTTACTTCCGATCATAGACTTTTTACATATTGATAAGAGGTTTTTACATTAGAATTTGCATTTCACGTACTATGAAAAGTGTGAAATGTAGGCGTACAAATCATGGTAACTGTCGGACGCAGGCAGTCATAACAGAAGGGAATGCAGGAATTTCGTGTAATGTTACAATCAGTACCACCAGAATGGCGATTTGGATGAGAGTTTGTAAGCTCACTCAGAGTCCACCACTTTCGAGCAATCGTGCAGAAACCATTGACAGCACTGCTCCATTAAGCTCTTTGCAAATGGCGGTGGGCTTCCAACGCTTTCGTAATTACTACTGGATCCACTCCGCACAATCTGCTGTGTGATGGATACGCTTCGTCTTTCCAAATTCAGCGCGTAATCAGCTTATCGCTAAGCAACATATGCTTTCAATACAAATGCACATCAAACATAAATCAGCATTCAGAGCTTGTTCGTTCCAACATTATGGTAATGGAGTGGATGCCATTGAATGCTAGAATATCTTTGAAAGCACGATCAATGAGTTTCAGAGAAAGAAATCAGATCTTAAACTGTCACAAGTATCCTTATTATTCTTTGTCGGGCTTCATATATCTCTGGCAATAACGGCTTTGTCTGTTACCCGATGCAGCTGTAGAAATTTTTAACTGGTCTCCGTAGTTTTTCTTAAATAAGGAGAAGGAAGGAATGTTTTCTGTGGCCCTTTAAGGAAAGGATTAGTAAAGTGTGGTCTTATATTGTTGCTAAATAGCCACACTACTACGACGGAGTGACAAGAAACGTTTAAAGGCTTTTAATATGTGGATTTGGAGAATACTTAGTGGCGAAGTGGATGGATGAAATGGAATGACGTTTTGTTACACTATGAGAATGAGAAGATCATAGTAGAAAAAATTAATAGGATGTAAAGGAAATGGTTAGGGCGCTGAATGAGAAGGGACAGCACGATAAAAGTTTTAAATTACCTAGCTTTTCGAGTAACGATCCACTTTAACATAGAGGTATTGTTGACTTTACATCACGTATTTGGATGTGGCGCTAAATATCAATTGTGTGTATCACGTCAAGGGCTAAAGACAGACACGACGATATAACTCCAACTGTCCTATCTGCCAGAAATAAAACCGTACTATAATCAATTTGTGATACATAAAAGTCATAAACTGTGACTCCATTGTTGTGTGTAATGAAGTTTTATTTATGATGGTATACTGTTTCTCAGGCACTAAAATCAGGGACTTCCACAGCGTATAATGACTGACTGTACCACTGCGTGTAACGTTTTCCATCAAACAGTTGCACAGGAAGAGGAAAGCAGCTTCCATAAACATTCAGTGACAATATGATACATAAAAACTGGTTTAGATATGAAAGTGGTACAATAAAGTCAAATAATAAGACTAGCCGTTACTTTCTGAATAGTTGTCATTTCTTGAAATACTTCTTTGCTCCGTATGATCGATATAAGTGCTCGTAGATGTTTTGAGTTTAGGGCAAGGTTTGAAGCATTAATTCCCCCTACACGACAAAGACAACATATATCTGTTATTCGAGGACACACTTCCTCCAGCGTAATGTTCAGAAAATTGTTTTAATGTAGGTCGCTGGTCTTTTCCTCACCCTGGAGATTAGGTTAATTAGTAAATATCCTCCATCGCTGATTTGCACATTGAAAAACTCCCTCAAATAACCCCTGGTAGTCAAATGCTGCGTACTGGTATCAATAAAAACATTGTTAATAGCCGGGGAGAACATGCACAGAACACTTGTAAATAGCACAAGAATCCACAATCAGCAAGATGTTGGGGTAACGGTTTCTAAAGGCTCTTCCTTTCTCTGTCTAGTTAAATTGCTACTGTATCCTCACCTTACTTAGTTCCCTTATGCCAACACATAATCAGGTTTATCAGTACGTCGATCACTCACATACCGCTGGTGAGAACAATTGTGACAGATACCTCCAACACTCTATGCACTTAATCGAATGTCCATATCCCTCTGGACCATAAATCTAATTTCAAAATGAACTAACTACGGCTAAATCTGGTCACCTATTTGTGTTCTGTGAGTACCTCTAAAGATGCATGCCTCACCTCATATAAGTTCGTATCCTGCTCTTCAAATTTGGCACAGAAACTCCAGAAAATTGTTAAGAATTTCACCTTTCAATGTCTAATCGGTGTACCTGATTTCTACGTTCCTAATTACAGTTCACTGAATTGTGTTTCCTGCTGGCAGAGACACTAATTACTAGAAAATGCATACCAACAAGGAAATATTTCTTCTGACGTCAGGCGAAAACCTGTGACTCCATGGTTAAATCAGCTGCCAATAAGGACAAACGAGGATGTATAAGTAAAGGTGCAAGTGTGCACTGAGACACTTTTCAGTAGCATATCTTACTTATTTCTTCCTAGTTTTCTCTTCAGTTGTTCATTTAAACTCATCAGATCTTCATGGAGTAGGAAAAGCTCACCTGAAATTCTAATACAAATGAAAACAGTGTGATCCAACTTCTGACTAGCAGCGTCTATATATTGAAAGTTCGTTCCATACTGCGACGCCCTCTTGTAGCACTTGAAAGTTGTGTGTATGTTGCATGTTCTATGCTGAAAAAGTGTGACTCCATTTCTCGCTAACAATATGAAAACGGTCTGACTTCTAAATTACGATTACAGATTCTGATCTAGAAGTGGCGTAACTACCCAAATTTTGAATATGAATTTATTTCTGCAAATTACTGTTGACAAAATAGATTATGATCTGAACTAAATCACTGAGTGGCAGTTTGATTTATTTCCATTAAATTTCTGTTTTAGCAAATTAATTTTTTGATTCTCATTCCAAAATTATTATTCGCGTTCAAAGGTACATACCAAACAAACTGTGATTTAGTACCATTTCACTTAATGGGTAAATCTTTCACACTATGTATGTAAGTCAACTCCCTGTATTACATTTCTAATTAGATGATACTCCGTTACATAAACTACAAGGCTTGTAAAAATAACTTACAGACAGGCCATTATAAAAAAAATAACTGAGCATTTACACTTTTCTGTGGAGGACTATTTGCTTTGATAAGAGACTCTCGGCATTGGGTGACAGCTCGATAATCGACTGTAACTCCGTCCTGGAACTCTCCATCTGTTTCTAAGGATTTTGAATACACAAAATCCTTCACTTAGTTACACAGAACGTACACTGCTGAAACGTCTAGCGCTATTGATGCTACTAACCTCCAAGAGCTACAAATAAATTTAAAATTCAGAAACATATTTTAACTAAAATGTTTATTTCAGCCAATGCTCACAATAAATTTAAACGTTGGCTTCTGCGTCCATTGTCGCATTCAACAAAATATTTCTGGGTTTGTGACCGCATTGTCAAAATATAAAACTACCGCGACGTTTCGGCCCCTGTTCCAAGTGACGTTCTTCAGGATGTCACTCGCAACAGGGGCCGAAACGTCGGTATTTTTATATATCGACAATGTGATCACAAACACAGAATTTTTTTTATACTCACAATAAATTGTTTAATGGCCGTACCTGTTTCAACTATTTAATTGCTATCAATACCTCACAAACACTTCTCATACGATGGTCTAAAGAAACCAATGTAACTGTCAACGTTCTCATGAATCTCCTACGAAACATGACCCCATAGCCTGAAACAATATTGTGCGGCTTTCAGAGGACGTTACCGAGAGAACAGAATGAGTGATCCAGAATGAGATTTTCACTCTGCAGCGGAGTGTGCGCTGATATGAAACTTCCTGGCAGATTAAAACTGTGTGCCCGACCGAGACTCGAACTCGGGACCTTTGCCTTCCGCGGGCAAGTGCTCTACCAACTGAGCTACCGAAGCACAGCTGTACTTCCGCCGGTACCTCGTCTCCTACCTTCCAAACTTTACAGAAGCTCTCCTGCGAACCTTGCAGAACTAGCACTCCTGAAAGAAAGGATATTGCGGAGACATGGCTTAGCCACAGCCTGGGGGATGTTTCCAGAATGAGATTTTCACTCTGCAGCGGAGTGTGCGCTGATATGAAACTTCCTGGCAGATTAAAACTGTGTGCCCGACCGAGACTCGAACTCGGGACCTTTGCTTCGGTAGCTCAGTTGGTAGAGCACTTGCCCGCGAAAGGCAAAGGTCCCGAGTTCGAGTCTCGGTCGGGCACACGGTTTAAATCTGCCAGGAAGTTTCAGAATGAGTGATGATTACAAAACATTCGAACAGAGCCCTGATTGTACCAACCTGAACATTTTCTTCTCAGTAACACACATGTTTACTGTTCGCGCGAGGGCTACCATGTTAATTATATTCTTGGAGGGATCTTATATATTTACTTAATATATAAATGCTACAGTACCGTAAATAGTATAGGCAGTTTACAGATATATTATATGGAAAAGAAAATAGTAGACGGCAGCACGCAGAGGCAGATACTGTATGAAAATCATTTTAGATAGCAACAGCAACGAACAGTTGCAAAGGACGCTCATCTGGTAATAAAATCGTAAACATAGTTTCCATGTATTGCCTGAAGGACGGTAGAGCCTCCAAAACTTGTAGATCACTCGACGTTTATGGCATTTGAGTAGTATAAGCATCTCATTCTCATTCGGCATGTGAGCGATGAGTAAGAATGTATTTCTTTCCGTAACAGTTTTACTACTGTAAATACGATTCGACTGGCATACCAGTTGTACTGAATAAGATGTGAAATAAATCCGAAAACTGTTGCGTGGGTATTCACCAACGATGATCATTACATTAGAGGATTCCCCAACACTGCGGTGATTATGTCTCTAAACTTTAAATAAGCGCAGTCTAAGACAAAAAAAGCGACGCAACATTAAGGAATTATCGTATTAGGAGGGAAATCGGTAGATATGATGTACATGTAAGGAAAATAGAGTAGTTGGATGTCGTCCTGAGGGATATCGTACCAGAGTCTGTCCAACTGGCGTGTTGGATCGTCTATCACTAGCTGGTTGTAGCGCTTTGCCTTTAGTGCTTCAAACTTTTTCAACTGGGGAAAGAACCGGCGACCTTGCTGGCCAAGATAGGGTTTGGCTAGCATGACGGCCAAACGGTAGAAACTGTTGCGGGTATTATCTTGCTGAAATGTTAAGCCCAGTATGGTTTTTTTTTGTTTTGTATTTGTTTTAGGGCGCAAAACTGCTATGGTCATTAGCACCCGAACCCAGTATGGTTTGCAATGGAGGGTAACAAAACGGGACGTAGAACATCAACGACGTATTTCTGTCCTTTCAACGTGCTGAGCGCGAATACCAAAGGGGTTCTGCTATGAAATGAAAAGACACCCCAGGGCATCACAACTGGTTGTAGGGCCGTTTGACGTACGAGGGTCAGGGCGGTATCCCACCGCTCTCCAGGGCATCTCCAACATATCTTCACTAGTCACCAGGGCTCAGTTCGAAGTGGGACTGATTACCAAAGATTCTGTTCCATTCAGTGAAATTCCAGGCCGAATGTTTCCCACACCATTACATACGGGCTTGTTGGCGTACAGATGTCAATGTTACTCGGCTTAAGGGGACCTGTGAGCACAGCTCCCTTTCTGTGAGCTGCCTGTTAAAGGTCTTTGTAGTCACTGAAGCAGCAGTTGTACTTCGGATTGATGATAATGATTAACCCGGGGCTCTGAGTGCCTCTCTAGCGGTAGCTCGGCTTTGACGTTCTGTCGTCTCTTTAGGACTATCGCTTATTTCTTGACGCTGTGTTCGGTCATGCTTCTCTTATTCCTACCAACCTCGTCGATTACTTCATCCGGCTTCTTTGAGCCGAACTATGCGTCCTCTCTAAAGTACTGACATTTGCGTGTATTACTCCCGTTCCTGTCTGCGGGGCATACTTAAATCGCAAAAATTTTGTGCCTTATTATCGACATGTCCCCTGATGGTCAAGGAAGGCCGGATTCGGTTACGATTGTGGACGGGACCGTAATCAGAAACTGTTGGTTGGCTTTCCTTTTAATCAAACACAGTTTATTTAAAATCAACAACAGTTAAAAATAATGGCAATAATTTAAGAATTGTTTCACGGCTGAAGGCCTTAATGGCAATAAATTAAGATTTGATTAAACTTGCTGCAACTTACAATTACAGCTCGCCCTAGTGGCCGAGCGGTTCTAGGCGCTACAGTCTGGAACCGCGTGACCGCTACGGTCGCAGGTTCGAATCCTGCCTCGGGCATGGATATGTGTGATGTCCTTAGGTTAGTTAGGTTTAAGTAGTTCTAAGTTCTAGGGGACTGATGACCTCAGCAGTTAAGTCCCATAGTGATCAGAGCCATTTGAACCATTTGAACTTACAATTACAGTTATTAAAACATAAAAGACACGTGACCAAAGTCTTAAAGCTCGCTGCAAAAACGCAATTGCTAAATTAAAATTTTAAGACAAGTAACGACACTCACGGCTGACGGCCTTAATGGCAATAAGAATGGTTTCGCCGCTGAAGGCCTTAATGGCAATAAATTAAAAACGTTGAACTTGTTGCAACGTACAAACTACAGTTATTAAAATACTGAAAACAAATCACCACGGTCTTAAGGTTAACTGCTAAAATACAATTGCCACATTAGAATTGTGGGACACCTAGCGACAGTCACGGCTGAAGGCCTTTTACGCCAAGAATGGCAAATATTCAAAAAATTTAACAAACGTACTTTCGACAGCAAGGCAATAGCAAGAGTTAATTTAAAAGACAGGCAACTGATCACCAAACAGGTGAGACAAATGATGGTAACTTGGTAATACAATAATAAAATATAACACAATAATAAAACACAAGGGCTAGTCACAGATTGTGCTCCAGGAATCGACCTCTGAGTATGTCAGCCCAAAAACACTTCTGCGAGCGATGAGAAAGGCAGCCAAGATGGTAACTCAGACTAGTGGCAGTCTAACGAATGACTAATGATAATCTTCTGAAGCTACCTAACGTTCGATAACCAACGCAACAATGGAACACCACGCCAAAGCCGGAACCAGCGGTCAGCACTACGTCCTCAGAATGCTGTGTTTGGAGCGTCCAAACGGAGAAAGGAACCACTGCTACCAGAGTAGAAGAACCACCAGCCGACCTATAAATCAAGGAAACTGTCAAAACTACACGCCCTACCGGACAGCAGTGGCAAGACGAGGAAACGTACACTGCCGTTACATACATTAACATGCAGGACAGGTCACGGAGCAGGAAGAATGCCGCTGGTTGAACTTAACAAATAGTAGCACATAGAATGCAGAAATTAATAATAAGAAGTCGAGGAAAGCAAATCAGACCTGCCTTCCCTAAGCACTCCGCTCGATGCTCTTCGTCTCGGCGACACTGCGAACAGCAACACGAACCCAAGTCACTGGAGAATCGCGAGGTCTCACAATGGTGGAGGTTTCACTGCCAGCATTAAAAGCCACTTAACTTAAAGCTTGTTAGATCCGGTTGACGACTAGGTCGTGTACCCTCGCGACCACAGCCCTTCCATCCGGCAGTGCATGCCAGCGGTCCCGGTGTGTTCTCGCACTGCCCTCCTGGCTCCTCTGCAGTCGCCAACCGAACTGCTCACTCACACGACCCAGAAGAACAACGACGTCACCCCAAGGGTAGGGCCACAATTATTATACGCCGCTGCTGCCACCTGCGGACAGGCAACGCTTGCAGAACTAATAGGTGCCAGTCAACACAAAAAGAATACAAACAACCGCAACCACGTCAACTAAACGATACAGTGTAGCCTCCAACGGAGGACGGAAACCTAGAACAGCACCAATGGGAGCCACTGCGCGGCTCACCCCTGTTTAGTATCATTGCCAACTGCACGGTGAAATGGCGCTGCAGCGTCACACATTCATCTGTTGACAGCCAAAATTTTCAGTTTTACATTTCCACTCTATACCTGTATGAATATCAGTTTGTGAGAAATTGACATAACTCCTCCGCGGTTTTTTATTTTTTCATTAGAGTGTATGCAGGGACATCAAGAAGTAAGTTGCGCATGTCGTCCGACTCTGCAATTGCGCAATGCGAGTGGCGCATTGTCAGAAGTACCTGCAGACACAGTATGGATAAAAGGTGCGTCACAGCGCGCTACTGAAACGTCGCAGCAATTGGAAATATAAAGTTGAAATATGTGGGACAGTTCAATCCTTCTGGGAAAAACGTCTAAGCTGCACATAGATTCACCGCAAAGTTCTGTCGGTTTGAGGACCAAATGCAATGTAGTGTACAGCCTAGTGAAATGGTACCAACAATTTGACCAAAGTAGCAGAGACATGGGTGATGGTAATCGGGAAGTCCATATCCTGTACCACAGGATTTCCAACTTTTCGGCAGGCTGAAAGAACATCTGGGGGTAGGCGTATTCCAACGATGAGGATGAGCACGCAGCGGTTGTCGAAGCGTGGCTTCGTGACCGAGGAGTGGACTCCACTGTCGAGGAACTGAACGATTGATACGAAGTTCCGACCCTTGACGTCGGGCACATGGTGACTTTGGTGGAAGCAGTGTCATGTATCTGTGTCATTTTTGCCTGCCTCATTACTGTAAAACTTACTATTAAAGATCGTCTAGTGTATGGCAGAGCTGGTTTTTCGTTTAGGGGCTTTAATTGTGGTGTCACCGCCAGACACCACACTTGAGGTGGTAGCTTTAAATCGGCCGCGGTTCATTAGTACATGTCGGACCCGCGTGTCGCCACTGTCAGTGATCGCAGACCGAGCGCCACCACACGGCAGGTCTCGAGAGACGGACTAGCACTCGCCCCAGTTGTACGGACGACGTAGCTAGCGATGCACACTGACGAAGCCTCGCTCATTTGCAGAGCCGATAGTTAGAATAGCCTTCAGCTAAGTCAATGGCTACGACCTAGCAAGGCGCCATTAGCATTACATAGCTTGTATCTAAAGAGTCTCACTAGTATCGTCAAGAGCGATGTACCACAAGGATGGATTAAAGTTAAGTATTCCAGGAGCTACGTACTTTTTTTTATAGCATTCATTACGTATCCTGTTTCAGACCTATCTACTTGCCTGCGTGAGTTAACGCGTGCCTTTCGGCTACTTCCGAGTGGCGTGGCTGTCTTGTTACGCCACAACATTAATCAATTAACAAATTCGCTTGTGGAGCATAGAAATCGCCATTTACAGAGAGGAAATGAAAAGAGGACCAGTCGGTCTTGGTGGCCGTGCGGTCCTAGGCGCTTCAGTCCGGAACCGCGGGACTGCTACGGTCGCAGGTTCGAATCCTGCCTCTGGCATGGATGTGTGTGATGTCCTTAGCTTAGTTAGGTTTAAGTAGTTCTAAGTTCTAGGGGACTGATGATCTAAGATGTTAAGTCCCATAGTGCTCAGAGCCATTTGAACCATTTTTTGAAAAGAGGACTGCGTTATATTACAACTAAGTCATAAGCCTAAGAATAAGCAATCCGCGTTTCTTTTACAAAAGATATCCAATTCTTGTAATATGGTACTCTAGGTACTAAAAATATTTAAGCGAATCCATACTGTAGCTTAGTTTCTATTCGTCGTACACTACGTTCACACGTATGCCAGCTTGCTTTCTCGACTGTGCTCCTCATTATAAACTTACTTTTAAGACAAATTTTCTTAATAACGACACTAATCTCACTACCCTCTGTGTGCTATGAAGAAATATCACAGAGAACACTGAAGTTTCTGCAGCCATTAAGGCAGCCTGACTGCTCAGTAATGAAGTATTGCCTCCATGCTTCTTCCGCTGTAGTTCGTAGCGTGGAAGTAAGAAAAGTGATTATCTGCTGTATATTTACGAGGTTTTACGTTACAGAATACACACTGAAACACAAAATTAAAGTACCGTTTCGAGTATCAAATAAAGTCTTGCCTTTTCACGTGATCTATCCTCCGAAATCCTGGATGAAAAAAAAAGTGAAGGAAGATTGGGTTTATCGTCCCGTCGGCATCGAGGTCATTAGAGACGGAGCACAAGCTCAGATGGGGAAGGAAATTGTCCGTGCCTTTTCAAAGGAGCCATCCCAGCATTTTCCTGGAGCCATTTAGGGAAATCACGGGTAACCTAAATCCTATGTGCTAGCCACTGCATCACCACGCTCGGTTGTACGATAACAGTACTACAGGTTCGGCACGGTATTCCTCTGTAAATTTACCAGGCAGGCTTTCTGTGAAACATTCCAATTTGAGTTTTTGGAGAATACCTGAAAAGATTTTAGAATGGTTTGTACCGAAGTGTCATGACCACAGAAGCGCTGTCCTCAGTTAGTTGAATATCTGCTCTCATGCGTAGTTGATGAGAAATCGAAATAATGGGGCGGTAGTTTACTTTGAATCTGAACTACTTGCATCTTATATGCGGTTTCCTATATGGATTGACTGAATTCTACCACGGTCCTTGCAACATATCCAGGTCTACAAATTTTACGCCTTCATGCATTTCTTAACCCTTCTTAGTATTACCACTAGATATTTAAACTAACTGATGATTGTTAGAAGTTTACCGCTCCTCTTCTGATCGTATACTTCTGGATTAAATTCATTTCTATTTGGTCGTTATTTTGCATTTATACACATTTAAAGAGATTTGTCATCCATTCCACCAAGTAGAAATTTTGATCCAGTCTTTCTCCATTCAACGGCAACAGTATTATGTGGACAACAACATCGTCATCGTATAAACAGATATTGCTATGTCTCATCTTCGTTAAAAATTGTAATTGAAGTCCACCAGTTTTATTTAGGAATGTTAGAAGTACAACAGGTACGGATACGAAAAGACGAACAGCTTTTTCTGTAGGAAACCTAAAAAGAGATTTCAGTCCCATTCCTCCAGTCTACACTTGAGGGTACTTGCTGCATTTTTGCAAAATGAGTTATTATTTAAATTTTCGCCAAGAAATAAAGAGCACTGAATAGAACGTTCTACCGTGGACGTAAAGCTGTTAATACATATTAATACAGGGTTATGCTTTAGAAAGTATCTTTGTGGACACCAGACTCTTGTATAGAATGATTTCTTCAATAGTGTGGGGAAAGGAAAAACAGGAAAAAATAGAAACGTCCTCGTAAGCTCCAAGGATAGAGCTGTCTAAGGATACTGTGCCTCAAATTGTTACAAAAACGCTCCTGTCGGGACACAAAAAGGTGAATATACTCCTCTTTAAGGGACTCTTAAAGGAAAGTATTAAACCAGCTGACTCAATCCTCATTCCGACTTCTTAAGCCGGCCGGTGTGGCCGTGCGGTTCTAGGCGCTTCAGTCTGGAACCGCGTGACCGCTACGGTCTAAGGTTCGAATCCTGTCTCGGGCATGGATGTGTGTGATGTCCTTATGTTAGGTTTAAGTAGTTCTAAGTTCTAGGGGACTTATGACCACAGATTTTAAGTCCCATAGTGTTCAGAGCCATTTGAACCATTTGAACCGACTTCATAATCAAAAATTTTGACATGCGAACTTATTCACACTCTGTAAATACTGAATTTCATAAATACTTTTAGCTAGTCTCTGTTTGTAGTGAAGCTCTCATGTTCAGCGTCTCCCTCTCACTGCCGCTCTCTCTACATCTCTCTACCATTTTCTCCAGTTTGTGTACCCTACATCACTTTCATCCTTTTCTCTCGCTGTTCCTTAGCAATGTCTCCTTGTGAGCCTCTTTCACAGTGACTCTCACTTCCATTAACTTTAATCCCATTCTTTTTCTCCCCCACTGGCACTGTTCCTTCCTTCCTCGCTCGTGATTTCTCGCGGTTTTGATCTCTAGGCTGGGAATCCTTAACACGTAGCTTAGAAGATGAGAGAAAGTGGTCAATCTTTTTCGTTATACAGTTCATCCTTTCACAGAGGGGAGGGGAACTGTCACTATTGCCATCCATCTCTCTTTTTCTTTCTTGCCACTGTCACTCTCTGACCACCACTATATCATCCCTCTTTTGCTCCCACTGCCATTATCTCCATACATCTCTCTGTTTCACAGCCACTTTCTCTCTCCCAATGGCACTGTCTATTTTCTACCGTTACTGTCTCTCTGCTACTCTCTTCCACGACAAAAAAGCGTAAATATGTTCGCATGCCAAAATGTTTGGTGAATAAGTTGGAAAGAGGGTTGTGACAGCTGTTTCCCCAGTTTTTTGTAGCAGTCTTTCAAAGAGGAGCATATTCTCCTGTTTTTCGCTTCAACCGGAGCAATTTTCCGCTGGTGCTCTTTTTCCTCTTGCAGTAGAGCATGCTGCTTGTATAATACTAATTCTGTAGGTCAGCAAAATCACAGTTTATTTATGTACATCATCATAACATTCATACACCTTGACACTCATAAACAACATATAAATAACCATAATATAAGGTTAACATGAAATCGTCTCCCAGCCGCCGCAGGCTCACTTCACATAAAAATGCGCAACACTTTTAGACTACACCAACAGTATACTAAAAATACATTGTTGAATTTGTAAGTACAAAAAATTTCGTATGATAAAATAATTTTTGTGAGGCGCTTACGCCATCGAATAATTTCCAGATAGAGACAGCCTGTGTAGGAGTGAAGTGCCCATTACACAGAGTAAGTCATAAAGTCATATTGGCGAAAAAAAATGCGACTGAAAACGTAGTTCGGTGACCTCAGAACCGCTGTGATCATCCAGTAACTCATTCCAGGATTTCACTACGTCAATTAAAACTACGTTTCCGCCTCTGACCGGATATTACGTGCATACGTTACGTGCATAGAAACGGTAAATTTGAACATTTGGATCTCGGCAATGGAGAATGGTACCGAAAAAAATTTCAAGGTTCTCCAATAACATTGACTACGAATGGAAATTATAGAAGTGGCTGTCTCCTCAACTGGTGCTTTTGCGGCTCAAAAATCACGGTTTTCGGATTTTTTCAGAAAACGCACATGTACAAATGTTGCTTTTAAAAGGCATTTAAGTTCTAACCCAAATCACACCTAATACAAAAGAATCAGCCGATTTTCCAAAATTGTGTGAGCTGGAGGAAATGTTTAATGTTTAATTTTTGACCCTGTACTGTAGCATAGCTACAGTATGTCCATTCGTCTGATATGTATACAAACGGTCGCTGGGCCACGGGATATCGAAACACCAAAACAGTTGACGCCTTATCCCTGTGATCAATAGAACCTGAGACATAAAGTCCCGAAAAATCACATCATCGGGGATGGTATTCTGTAACTATTGGTACCGTGCTCGGTCGTGCACGGTCCGTTCATTGGCTTTTTCAATATCGAGAAAGATATCTGTGTCGTTTGCGTAGAAAGCTATTTGTATAGGGGATTCCACCAGAATAATATTTCTGAAGATAGAGTGGTATCTCCTGAACCTGCACTGAAATCGATCAATTAGTTGAAAGGGAATTAATATAGCTACCTTCCGTAATTCGGAAAATAAACCTGTGGTGCGTATGAAATTAAGAATTTCGAGAAGGATTGCCTTACTGTTTCAGGTGGGCTGCAATAGAATGCAGTGCAGTTGATGCCGTGTACATGCTAAAGGAGTCTTCTGCGAGGTCTAAAGCATCACGGATCCCCAACTTACCCTCGTCCCTTCCACGTTCTCCACCTCGCTTCCAGTCCAGTGCCCAACCATTCGCCTTAGAGCAGTCCTTACACTGCATCTATTCCAGTCTCAGTATTCTGTCACAGTTTTAGTCACATCCGGTTCCCTCTACTACTACGCAAGTTATTCCCTGACGTCTTTACATATGTCTTATCATCATTTCCCTTCTTCTGACCACTGTTTTCCACATCTTCCTTCCTCTACAACTCTGAGGAGAGCCTCTTTATTTCTTATCCTTAAGTGAAATCACATCTGAAGCTCTCCGATTTTGTTCTTTTTCAGAAGTTCCAGTGTCAGTCTGTCACTTCCTCGACAATTCTGAGGAGGACATCATTATGTCTTATTATCCCACTTAATTTACCGCATCCTTGTGTTAAATCACATTTGAAACCTTACGATTTTGTTCTTTTCCAGTAGCTCCACTGTCAGTCCACCACTTCCATAAAATGTTATGATTCAAGCGTACGTTCTCAAGTATTTCTTCATTTTCTAAAGATGGGTACTAATATTGCTGTAATGAGACACCCTCTTTGCTTGTGCTGCTTAGTTTCTGTCATGCGCTATTTTGCTACCTTCATCTGGTCTACTGCATGGTAAAGTATCTGAAATTTGTCATTTGTCTTATTCTTTTATTCCTTATTACTTTTGCCTTCATTTTGTTTCTGTTGATATTCTGTGACCAGTGCTTTCAACAGGCCTTGTAATTCTTCCTCACTTAACTGAGGATAGTATTCTCATCAGTGAAACGTATCGTTAATGTATTTCCACTATGAATTTTAATCGCACTTTGAACCTTCCCATTATATTCTTCATTGATTTTCCGATGTACACGTTGAACTGCAAGGGAGAAAGACTGCAACCCGGCCCTATGCCGTTTTGAAACGGGGTATTTCTTTCTTACTTGGTCTTTCTTATTTTTCACTTTGTATCTTTATACTGATTATATATTACTCATCTTTCCCTCTAATCTACACTTTTTTTTGAGAATTTCAACATCCGAACCATTTTAAGTTGTCGAACGCTTCTTCTAGATCTGCCAGCCCTGTGAAGCTGTCTTGCGTCCATTATCAAGTGCAACTTCAGAACTCACTGGTGTCTTTTCCTTTCATAAATTCTAGCCTATCCTGATATAGTAGATACTTAATTTTTTTCAATTCCTCTGTATATGTTTTTTAGCAACCTCGGTGCATGAATTGTGTGTCAGCACTCGGGTCTGTCTACGATAGCCATGTTCGTGATTGTATAGATGACAGTCTTCCAAAATGTTCGATGATATGTCTTCAGTCTTATAGATTCTGAACTAACTTGAATAGCCAGTTAGTTGTCACTTCCACCAACGCCTTTACCAGCTGTAGTGTAGAGTAGCACCGTTTGTGTAGTGTTTCTCCCGGCGCTGTGGCGGTGTTGACACTGGATAATGCTTCATGTTTTAATCAGGTCGTAAGATAGTCATTAAGGATAGAAGTCAATACTCCGTGGACACTGTCTAGTAACCACATAATTAAATTAAAGTAACACATTTTATATGTCCTGGATCACTGTTTCTACCAGCGCAGATGTCGCAGCTCGCAAAAATGGTACGTTCTGCCTTGCCTGTTAGCAAGGCTTCCAAAGTTCTGTCAATATGATTAATACCAGATCCCTTATATCTTCAAATCTAAACCTGTTTCTTCTTCTCTAACACGTAAGCATAGTGGTCCCCTTCCTGGTACAGGCATTCAATGCACTTTTGACACCTACCCTGAAATTATCATTTGAATCGCTCATTCACTCTTAACTATAAGCCCCTTACTTTAAATTTCACCGAATATTGTTTTGACTTTTCCACATGTTTCTGACGCCCAAGAAGTATTCGATTTCTTCACGTTTTTCTTGCAGCTAATTTGCTTTACCTTCGCTGCATTAGCTATTTATTTCATTACTAAGTGTTCACTTCTTTTCTTCTTTCTGTTTTGTATTTCTTTATTTTGTTTATCAATTGAAGACGCTAGATTGGGATTCTCTGCTGACTACAAAGGCAGTAGGAGTAGCTGCCAAGTTCAGAGGAGAGTTTGCAACAGGAGACCATTCTACCCCGTTCCACAGGCGATAGAACTTACTAGCGACGACATGAAGCCGGTCGACAGTTGCCAATGCAGCTTCCAGTTGCTCGTGGATAGTAGCCAACTCCTCCATCAAGATCCCACAATGGCCAGAATCTCGTGCTTCTGAACGTAGCTCTTACAAATATATGAGGAAGTGAAGCAATTTTCAAATACTAGCTGCTTCGCACTCCCAAAACGTGCATGTAAATAGAGTAAACCAAATCTAGTGCTCAGATTTTAAACTGTGACGACTGAAAGACACACTGCTTCAACTATTTTTGATGTTTCGTTATTTGCTGCATTACTGGGTGCTATTTAACGGTTGCTCTTCGAAATGATGTGACATTTGTTCTTCAAACAGGGACCAGCACCACAAATGGTTATCTACAATTGAGAGTACTTATTGCAAAAATTAACTAAGGTGGTTAAAAGTACTAACCACTGTCTAAAAGTAGTTGTTGCTTACTTCTGATTTGAAGCACTTAGAAACCTAAACTGATTATAGTGCACAAGCTTTAATTCTACTACCCTTGAGATATAAGTTGCCAGTCACGGTTGTTAGGTTCGGGAAAGACCTGCTATAGTCCGAAGGCAACTGCAAAACCAAAGCTAACCTCAAGATACATTTAAACAAAATAAAAGTCGTGTTGACAGACAAAACCTGAACGAATCAAAATGGAGATAAGAAAACCTCGAGATGGGCCTTCAGTTTCAGGAAGTAAAATGTCACTAAACGGATAGTTATCTCTCTGCGGTAATTGTGGCATCGAATCGAAAGAAAGACTTATAGAAGGCCGAAATTCTAAATTCAGTCTGTGAAAACTGTTTCGTTGTGGAAAATCGTAATGTGGTTGCACCTTACAATCATCACACAAAGGGAAAAATGACAACTAGTGACACAGACTTGACGTAATAGGCTACCTATGCGATTCTGCGCAAAGTATGTGAAAGATCATGCAGCAATCTACCACCGGTCGCTGGAGGCCAAAAACACTTGAAGTTATTCTACGAAAGTTCAGATTGATAACCATGGAGTAGAAAATCAAAAAACACTGCTCTATAAAGGAAAGGCAAATGGCTCTACAAGAGACATCTACCGATGTTTGCAGATTAAGTGAAAAAACTTGGTTCCCTTTTAGCTGCGTTTTAACGAAGGGTTTTATACTAAGAAAAATGTGCAGGTAATTCCCGTTTTCAAGAAGTTTCATCGAAGTGATACCATTTATTTAAAAGCCGTTGTAGGACATGTCACTCTATTGTATAATTATAAAACATGTTTTATTTTCACATCATATGACTTTGGTGAAGAATGAAAACTTCTTTGCACGAAACAACGTAGATTCCCCGAACAGCGGTATCTTGAAAATCAACTCCTTCCGTTAATTCACGAAATACTTCTGGTTTTAAATTATTGCACATAGGTTGATTTATTTTATGCGTTCCAGGAGGTGCTCGATAGTTCTTCAGCGTTATCTAATTGATGTTATATTAATGCTGAGCACATATGAATAATCGTCATATCTGGAGGTGCGGGTCCCACAGGTAACCAGCTACGGAGCTGTCCATGAGACGATCAGTAGTACTGTCCATGCAGACAGGCATCCGGTGGGTGGCCACTGCGAGAGCGTACACGGTTACCCAGGCGAACCACTGGGTTAGTGAACGTGTGTGGAGCATTACGTGCTATCACGTACAGTGCCAACAATGAATGAAGTATAGAGAACGTGGCATTAAGGTATTGGGATGCTTTTCGTTTATTTCGTATGACTCCCTTATTGTGCTTAAGAAAACGCTAATTGTGGAAGATTATTCTACAACACTGCGTACTGCATAGACAAGAGGAACAGTTAGGATACGATGCCTGCTTGTATTACCATAAAAATTAACCCTGTCATGAGGCCACAGCAGCGAGGCAATGGTTCGTGTACATTAACATTCCTGAAATGAACACCTAGTCCGATATCGCTCTGAACCCATTGGAACTCGTCTGGGATAAGTTACAACGTCGATTTCAAACCCCAGCGTAGACATAATTTCCTCTCTTATTTCTGCTCTTGAGGAAGAAAGGTTTGCCATTCCTCCACTGACATTAGTGGAGGGGGAAGCTGTACTTCGTAGAATGTATCCAGAGAGCTCAGTCGTCTCAATCCCAAAGCGAAAGAGTGGACAGATCAAATTTTAATGTCTACTAACAATTGTTTGGCTACTTTTGAGAAGGTAGTGTACTGTGCAGTACTACTTACGCATCACTGAGACAATAATCATACACTACGTTATGCTACAGTGAGCTCTGTTAATGTCTTATCTCGAAAGTAAATGTTCTGTTACACTAGGAAGTCAGATTACTCAGTCACGTTCTAAATCACTACTTCGCAAAAATTCAGACACTAGACATGAATTCGGGGCCAGAGACCCCATTCGCCCATCAAATACAAAGTTTTCGTTATTTTCTTAAACAGACACTTTTATTGGACACAGCTTATGTCCTTCCCTGTCCTCGTGCCGTGCAACGTTGTTGTCCGTCTCGAACGATGCTATGGTGGTTACACTAAACCGAAGCTCTCCTTTTTTCTCTTACCATGGTGACAGGTTACCACAATGGTCGACGACACATATCTGCTGAAGTACATCGTCCTTTTAAATTTTATCGAACTAAAAATCCTCCTCATATACCAAGAATACTCCTCCTCCTGTGCCAATTGAGAACCGGGGCTAACTTAATTCTGCTGAACTTCGAGTTCAGAAGGGCGATCGTCGTCGTCTTTCTATCCAATAAGTGCATAGAATTTGTGCATGCCAGCATTACTCACCAGTGGAACGCCTCACCTCGCATCGTCCATCAGATGGTGAAAAGACTATAGTTTCAGCTGACAGCAGCCGCGTACACAATCCTGGTTTGCCCCTAGTATACAGACAGGTTAAACTCAACTGCAAAGGTGAACGTGATAGTCCATCAACGGGGGCTGGGAAATTTCTGCTTAGTCTGGAAAGAACGGCCAAAATGACGAACCTGACAGAATTTGTACGTAAAAATTTGTTCCAGATATTTTTAAAGAAAACTGTAAGAAAAAGCCGGTAGAGAGCAGAATGACGTTAGTGCATAACATTCAACAACAGTGGATGATATACTATCGATTATCATAATGTCAATCAGATATTGGAAGATTATTTCGTTCAGTTTTAAGAATTTATAAAGCGAAGGAATGCTACAAATAATAAAAATAATGTACAACGTTATTCAAAATGACCTAGACACTATCAAGTGACTGTAAAAAATGATGGTATTGAGGTAAGGTATAATGTAGAAACATCTGGAAACAGCAGCTCAATAAGGTTGCCTTGTTGCAGTAATTACCACCAAAATGCCTAAAGAACAATGGTGAAGGCATTTTGCGTCGTTCATGTGTCAGTTGCAACAGGAGAGTGATCATTTCATTCGTGTTCAGGATGGTGCTCCACTCCACTTCCACAACGATGTTCATGAGTTCCTGGAACTGAGCTACCAGGACGATGGACTGATCGTGTATCAGCTGAAAATCTCTAGCGTCTGCCATGACCTCCACATTCTCCACACCTGTCCGCCTGCTTATCTCAGTGGTAGCGTGCTCACCTCCTAAGCAAGCGGACCCGGTTCGGTTCCCGGTCGGTTTGGAGATTTTCTCTGCTCGGGGACTGGGTGTTATGTTGTACTAATCATCGTTTCATCCTCATCACCGGCGCGCAAGTCGCCCTATGTCGCGTGCACTGAACTAAGAGTTGCACTTGGAGGCCGAATTTCCCAGGATGGGGCCTCCCGGCCAAAGATTCCATACTCTCGTTTCATTTTCTCCAAACCTGAGACTGTGTGATTTTTATCTGGTGAGGGGTGAGCTGGGTTACATCTCAGGTATTGTTCTTACATCTCCATTTTCCCACATATTCGCTGTCTTACGAGGACGTATGAGGACAACTGTCACTGGCGTCGAAGCGGGCACTTCGGGGTGAGTGTACACTTTATATTGAACTATACATTGAACTTCTGCCGTGTGACTAACAAATCATATGTCGAATCTTTTGTGAACATTGCACAAAAATGGTCACGTGAAAGTTTATACATCACTTTCGACAACCATGTATAAGTACTGAGGGGACACGAACTGGTAAGTGAGACAATTATCATAGTTATCTTGACACATGCAGATACCTGTTTAGAATGATAAAAGGGGCAGGGAAATAAAAATTGGACGATGATTATTACAGCAGCAGTAAAAGTAATATAACGGCGTGAACTGAAGGAAGGAGGGCTTGTTGCCTTAGAAGTGTCACTTCCCGTAATACGCTGGCGCAGCATGAGGCTACAGAGCCTATCTATGAACCACATCATCAGTCGATGATCAGCATGTGTAACGAAAGCAGTGACTCTTCGGAACATGGTGTAAAATGACATTTGTGACAGCCAAACAACAAACCTGCTTTGACATGTATAAATACTAGCTACACAGACAGGCTTTTCATCAAATCAACGAGTATTTGTGGTGGCGTCCGCTATAGTGTGGGCTTCCATCGTGGAGCTGCACTACTCATTCTGACAGGACTGCGTGCCAGGGTTTCAAGACAGGGCGCTGGTGGGACAAAGGTCGAACTAAGGTACTCCTACACATCGAACCACTTAGCATTCACCAGTCCCACACGACGCTCGCCAGAGGCACGTTCAGGGCCCGTACACGAATGCTTCCGTCATCTCACACCTGGTCGGTCAACAGCCAGCCTCACCTATCGCCAAGTCCAGACAGCTGAGCCCACAGCAGCAGCCACCTGAATATGTACACGTCCTGTGGTCTCTTCACTGTGTGCTGAGCTGTAGAGTTACACATAGCAATAACTGACTGCGTCATCTCTATACAACCGCGCACTGTGGCTTGTTGCTACGACTCCTATCACCCATTGACCACCAAACCTGAACGTAAGTTATCAGTATACACTGATGGGAAGTAGATATAGGTTTCTGCTGTCAACAAGCTGCTTCTGACACACTTTGATCCACCATAATTCACCAGCGGACATTCATAACCGTTGCGGTAAAATTACTCGAGAAACATTGTTTTTTTCATTACAAACATAGGGGAGGAATTATTCAGAAATACCATACTCTCTAGGACTAAAGGTTTGAAGGTTTGAAGGTTTGATATGAAGAGAGTGTTCCGTTACCTGCCTATATTAGCACACTATTTGGCTCTTTCAAGAATGATTTGGAGCTTAGGAAGGCAGTAATATACAAAGTTGCGTTTCAGTGTGGGAAGGCTTACATCAGTCGGTTGATTAGCGCTGTTCAGGACAGATGCGAGGCACATCACCGTCAAAAGTGAGAGAACCCGTAAAATCAACTATTGCGGAGCGTTCCTGAAACGAGATACGCTAGGTGAAATTTGACACGACCCTGACAGTTGCCGGTACGTCCGGTCTTTGGGACTGTTTATGAGGCAATGGGAATTAGGATGGCGTACAATTTCATTAACAGAGATAAGGTTGTTCCTTCTATCAGGACGATGCTCTTTGCTGTGGCCGGCCCGACCGAAGATTTCTTATGCGATACATCTTTGTTGCCGGTGTTTACTACGGGTGGCGCCACGAACTCAGTCTTGGAAACACCACTCGTGTACTGTACAGAAGCCTGTTTAGGAGCACAGGTTCTCCGCATTCGTTTCCAGCAGGACCCAGGAGCAAAACGTCTCTTCTGAAGATAGTGCACAGGTGAATCACCGAAATATCGAGTCATATTGATTTTTGGATGCGGCACCAAAACCAAGGACACAGGGAGCAATTATTATGCGGGGAACGCCTACCGAATCACAATATTGGCAATAATTGTAAATCTGCTAACAGTTACAATATTTGCTACTAGTTACTTGCCACATGTGTACTTCTGAGTATGGAAATAGAGATCTTAATTCGATAAAAAAATAAGATGTTAAGGTAAAATTTGTTTATCCAGATGAACATCAAATCAGTCTCATCAGGCGTGAGAACACTATTACAGAAATTTTCGGAAGATAAGGTAAGAGGGGACACTTACACATATTCCTGGTTTTAAACAGTTTACTGGTAAATTTGCTGAGGAAGATTTAAAAATTTGTCGGAAGATGGCTCAAGCTTTTGTTGGGAGCATAGGCAACGATGATCAGTGCGACTGATGTTAAACACTGAGGCCTCTCCTGCTGGGTCAGGCCATACACACAACAGCAGCTGCCTACCATCTCAAATATAAGTACGTAAAGGGAACTCCGCAAGGCACCTGAATGCAGCAGATCAGTCATTCAATGCTCGCTAATAACACCCAGTGAAACGTCTGACTGCCAATGTACCATATGTCTTAAAATAATAACCGAGGAAAGAGACAACGAGATGTTGAATAATAGAAGGCATATATTACTGTTCCATTTTAATTATTGAAGGATGATAGCGAGATGGGAATTGCCTTTGGTTGTTACTAAGTTATTAAGTAACTACCAGGAATTTACTCACAGTCCAAAATAGATTATAGTGTTGCAAAATTAAAGCTATTGTCTTTGACTTGAATTACATTCCAACAGTTGAAGCACCTAATCATTTTCATTCATCGCTAATGGTACGTATATATGCTTTTACTTAATAAAAAATTTAGTTAATATTAATTATCTTAATAAGTCCCATAGTGTAATAAATGTAGCATCACATGAAAGCTCGCTGATTTGGGGTTTTTCTAAATGTTCACTACTGTTTCGTCATTTCTATATTTTGAACATGGCTGCACTTCAGCAACATTTACAGAATAGCAGGTGAATAAGACAGTCCACCAGCTGCAGTAAATTATGGATTTCAGTTAACTTTATCGATGGTTTCAAGGATTTAAACCCGTCTTCTTCAGAAGGACAAGAAAACTGCAAACAGTGAGCCAACATAAATTACAGTCAAAACATCATGGACCAAAATTTCATGTCATACGGAAACTACTCCCAATAACAAGTCTAGGCATGTCACCAACAACATCATATGTACCAACATAGGAAGAGAAGTAAACGCAAACTTCACATTACACTTTAGCAGAGTCAGTTAGTAAAGCAATCTACAATCTCCACATGACTGTTTGCTGATGTGACGTTTATAAGTATTACTTTTCCTACGTTCACATGTATCATGTTGTAGGTTAGATGCCTGCACTTGTTGCTGTATTAGACGTGATTTTGGTCCATGATGTTTTGATTGTAATTTACGCATTGTAAGCAGATTTCTTGCCCTTCTGAAGAAGACGGGTTTAAATACGTTGAAACCATTACTAAACTTAATTAAAAACCAGTATTTAATGAGACTGCTTGGCTGGCTTATTCACCTTCTTCATTCCTGTCAAAAATCAATAGAAATACGTAGCATCATTTTGGGAAATGTGTTCCTTACTCACACATTTTACACCTGCATTTGACAGATGTCGCTATTTTGGTTCTACATTCGTATGATATAATGCGTGGTCCCGTGGTAGAAGGATGACGAACAAGTTGTATGTGTTAATTTGAGGTAAGGGATACGACTCCGGAAACGACAGAATGAAAAGATATAAGCGAAAATATGCTAAAATTCCGCTTTAGCTTCGCACAGCACTCAAAGTAACGGCCCCAACTTCCGGATCCTCATCATGACGTACACAATTGCACCTGAATACTCCCCAGTACCCACAAAAAATATCCCGTGTTAATCGACTAGTAGCCGCAAACGTGTACTGAATACTGATGTCATAGAGGCCGAAATTCTAAGTCTACGGTACAGTAATAATGATTTCCATTTACCTTCACATGTTCCATAAGCCGTTACATCCGAAATACACTCCTGAAAATTGATATAAGAACACCGTGAATTCATTGTCCCAGGAAGGGGAAACTTTATTGACACATTCCTGGGGTCAGATACATCACATGATCACACTGACAGAACCACAGGCACATAGACACAGGCAACAGAGCATGCACAATGTCGGCACTAGTACAGTGTATATCCACCTTTCGCAGCAATGCAGGCTGCTATTCTCCCACGGAGACGATCGTAGAGATGCTGGATGTAGTCCTGTGGAACGGCTTGCCATGCCATTTCCACCTGGCGCCTCAGTTGGACCAGCGTTCGTGCTGGACGTGCAGACCGCGTGAGACGACGCTTCATCCAGTCCCAAACATGCTCAATGGGGGACAGATCCGGAGATGTTGCTGGCCAGGGTAGTTGACTTACACCTTCTAGAGCACGTTGGGTGGCACGGGATACATGCGGACGTGCATTGTCCTGTTGGAACAGCAAGTTCCCTTGCCGGTCTAGGAATGGTAGAACGATGGGTTCGATGACGGTTTGGATGTACCGTGCACTAATCAGTGTCCCCTCGACGATCACCAGTGGTGTACGGCCAGTGTAGGAGATCGCTCCCCACACCATGATGCCGGGTGTTGGCCCTGTGTGCCTCGGTCGTATGCAGTCCTGATTGTGGCGCTCACCTGCACGGCGCCAAACACGCATACGACCATCATTGGCACCAAGGCAGAAGCTACTCTCATCGCTGAAGACGACACGTCTCCATTCGTCCCTCCATTCACGCCTGTCACGACACCACTGGAGGCGGGCTGCACGATGTTGGGGCGTGAGCGGAAGACGGCCTAACGGTGTGCGGGACCGTAGCCCAGCTTCATGGAGACGGTTGTGAATGGTCCTCGCCGATACCCCAGGAGCAACAGTGTCCCTAATTTGCTGGGAAGTGGCGGTGCGGTCCCCTACGGCACTGCGTAGGATCCTACGGTCTTGGCGTGCATCCGTGCGTCGCTGCGGTCCGGTCCCAGGTCGACGGGCACGTGCACCTTCCGCCGACCACTGGCGACAACATCGATGTACTGTGGAGACCTCACGCCCCACGTGTTGAGCAATTCAGGGGTACGTCCACCCGGCCTCCCGCATGCCCACTATACGCCCTCGCTCAAAGTCCGTCAACTGCACATACGGTTCACGTCCACGCTGTCGCGGCATGCTACCAGTGTTAAAGACTGCGATGGAGCTCCGTATGCCACGGCAAACTGGCTGACACTGACGGCGGCGGTGCACAAATCCTGCGCAGCTAGCGCCATTCGACGGCCAACACCGCGGTTCCTGGTGTGTCCGCTGTGCCGTGCGTGTGATCATTGCTTGTACAGCCCTCTCGCAGTGTCCGGAGCAAGTATGGTGGGTCTGACACACCGGTGTCAATGTGTTCTTTTTTCCATTTCCAGGAGTGTAGTTGTCCAGAACGGTATCCCTTAGCGTCAATGCAGACATCTTCGCCCAAGGTTCTGTCGTACCCATTCCAGTGTCTCCGGTCTCCTTTGAACAGTATCGCAGTCAGTGAGAAACTTACTAGAAGAGCCTCTTCAGTCTCAATAGACACCTCGTACACAAGATTTTCAACGCGGATCCACGAAAAGAAAAGAAGTGGGGTGAGGTCAGATGAACGTACTGGCCACGTAACAGAACCTCCACTGCCTATCCAGTCCACAGGTAATATCTGATCCGAGTGTTAATGAGCCCTCACTCCATGGTGATGTAGGCCTCCACCATGCTGGTACCACATCTGTTTACGAGTAACAAGTAGGATGTATTCTAGGAACTCTGTTACAACAGTAACGGTGCGTATATTCTACCGTCGGGCGTATCAAAACCATTTCCACTTACAATTTTCAACTTGATGGTTTCCGTTTACCCTTCTCCATCATCCCTGCCGAAAGTTTCAGGATGGTAGATTACAAGGTTTTTGTGTCCTTGGTATATCTGAGCTTTACTGCTTTCACAATGGTTCCTATGACTATTAGCGAACGAGGTGGCGCTGTGATTCACACACAAGACTCGGGAGAACGGCATTTAAAGACCCAATTCACGATCGTAATACAGGTTTTGTGTGGTTTTCCTAAATCGCTTAACACTAATACCTGGACGATTTCTTCGATGCCCAGCTCTGGCCATGTGCACCTTCGTTGATGGAAATTAACTCCCTAATCTTCCTTCCTTACTTTATCATCCTACGGTTGATACTGGAAAGACATGGACGCGATTCAAAACCCGTTACTTTTTGGTCTTGTCTGACCATTGTAGCGTCTCTCTTCTCCGTAACACTGTATGTGTCCCTGTGGTGTCACCGCCAGACACCACACTTGCTAGGTGGTAGCCTTTAAATCATCCGCGGTCCGTTAGTATACGTCGGACCCGCGTGTCGCCACTATCAGTGATTGCAGACCGAGCGCCGCCACACGGCAGGTCTAGAGAGACTTCCTAGCAGTCGCCCCAGTGGTACAGCCGACTTTGCTAGCGATGGTTCACTGACAAATTACGCTCTCATTTGCCGAGACGATAGTTAGCATAGCCTTCAGCTACGTCATTTGCTACGACCTAGCAAGGCGCCATTACCAGTTACTATTGATGCTGTAAAACATGTACCGTCAAGAGCGATGTTCACCATTTATGGATTAAAGTTAAGTATTCCACAGCTACGTCCTTTTTTGCTAGTCTAATTTCCTTGACCTGTTCCAGACCTCACGCCAGCCTGCGTGAGCTAAAACGCGTGCCTTTCGGCTTCCTCTGATACCGGGTTGGCTCTCTTGCCAATCCACAACAGTTCCAATGTCCTCAACCAAGTAAATGAGCTTTCGTGATTGGCCTCGTATTAATTTCCAATATCCGGTTGGCATGGAAGGTTACTGTGATGTCACCGCCAGACACCACACTTGCTAGGTGGTAGCCCTTAAATCGGCCGCGGTCCGTTAGTATACGTCGGTCCTGCGGTTCACCACTATCAGTGATTGCATACCGAGCGCCGCCACACGGCTGTTCTAGTCTAGAGAGACTCCCTAACACTCGCCAAAGTTGTACAGCCGACTTTGCTAGCGATGGTTCACTGTCTACATACGCTCTCATTTGCAGAGACGACAGTTTAGCATAGCCTTCAGCTACGTCATTTGCTACGACCTAGCAAGGCGCCATATTCAGTTACTATAATTACTATATTCAAGAATGTATTCTGAACAGATAATATTGTGAATCATGTACCGTCAAGAGCGACGTTCATCATTAATGGATTAAAGTTAAGTATCAAACTAATTACGTCCGCTTTCTGAATTCTCATTCCTTGTCATGTCCCAGACCTCACGTCAGTATAGTTCTTCCCTCCTCACTCCAGCCTGCGTGAGCTGAAACGTGTGCATTCGGCCTCCACTCGTAACACGGTGTTGGCTCTTCTGCTAAAACAAAAGTTACAACTGGTAGCCAGACCGTCGTAATGTATTAGTCCGTTAAGTGGCACATGGTTTCTTCTTCGCTACATAGTTCGTTACAGAAAAGGAAAACACTAAAAGATTTGTGTATATGAGAGTAGTATCTGTTCCCTAAAGAACAGTTACCGTTGATGACCATGCAGCTTTCGCTAGAATGAAATGATGATTAAATGGACACCCCAGCTGCAAACAGGCGTTGATGTACTTCATTGGGGACATGTTGAAAATGTGTGCCCCTACCGGGACACGAACCCGGGATCTCCTGCTTACATGGCAGACGCTTTATCCATCTGAGCCACGGAGGGCACAGAGGATACTGCGACTGCAGGGACTTATCCCTTGTACGTTCCCCGTGAGATCCATATTCCCAACATGTCCACGCCACTACATTCGTAGTGCGCCTAATAGATGTTTGCCCATGAAGGTAGTATCTGTTCCCGAAAGAACAGTTACGTTGATGACCATGCAGCCGTCTTGTGCGAACGCACACGCTATGCCCAAACTCTTACGGGACTTGGCAGATTAATCTGCCACGAGTAATGAGTATGATGGGCAAACATCTATTAGGCGCACTACGAATGTAGTGCTATGGATATGTTGGGAATGTGGAGTCTCACGGGGAGCGTACAAGGGATAAGTCCCTGCAGGCGCAATATCCTCTGTGCCCTCGGTGGCTCTGATGAATAGAGCGTCTGCCATGTAAGCAGGAAATCCGAGGTTCGAGTCCCGGTCGGGGCACACATTTTCAACATGTCCCCAGTGAAGTATATCAATGCCTGTTTGCAGCTAGGGGTGTCCATTTAATTATCATTTCACTAAATGATTTACTTCAGTGTATTGAGATCGCCCTTCTTGTAATTAATAGTCGCTGCAATCTAACTTTTAATCGAAACAGATTACACACAGTGAGGAAGGGAGGTAGCGCAGTGCTGCCGACGAAGTGTCGGTTGCGAAGTCTTAACGTAGCCAGGATCAGCTTCCAAGTCTGTAGATTACATCCTCGACCGCATTATCTCTCCATTCCGGAGTATTCGGAGCAATAACCGCCCGTTCTGTATGTATAAACAGGTATCTCGCTACCCACGAAACACCCTCGCTCGTAGTAAGAAATGTTACTTCTGCAATGAAGTCACTCTGGAAGAACTAGACTTAGATTGGGCAGTTGATACACTAAATGAAAACACACTGCCTGACAAAGAAAATTAACCATCAAGAAAAGGAGGAAACGAAATGAATCTAAAAATTTAGTAGCGTATTTGATCTTATTTCAGTGATTACAAAGTCGACTCAAACTTTCAATGAAGCCATTGTGAAATAGTTGTTGTTGAAGCTGGTCCCACACCTGCTCTTTTAGGTACAGACTAGGTGACATTGCTGGCCACGGATGTACCTCAACATCACACAGACAACGGCACATGTCATGGGTGGGTGGAAGAGCGTTACCATGTTGAAAAATGTTGAAAAGTAACACATGAGGCCGCAAGATGTCCGTGTCGTAGCGTCGCGCTATCAGAGTTCCCTCAGTAACTACAGTCGTGACCTGAAGTCACGGCGTCCCTGCACCATTACACGAGACGTTAACACCGCTGTGCCTCTCCATAACATTGGAAGATTGGGACCTATCTCCACGTCGCTGCCATTCTGACGGACTATGATCATCCAGGAAGGTGCAGAACCGCGATTCATTGCTGAACATTAGCAGTCCATTCTTGCCGGTCACGGCACCATTCAGGACGCACACGTTGTGTTGTTAGAGGCAATCTACGCATGGGACAATAGTTCCCTTGTTCGGGTGCTGCCAGGCCCCAGCTTATGAGAGGGACAGGATGTGTTGGGTGCACAATATGGCTATCCAACTTTCTGGTCGTTAAGAGTGTGCCTGTCCACACGTTCCCATTCAGTGTTCGGGTACCTGGCACATCCAAATATCCCACAAATCTGGATATTGCCTGATTCTACCAGTCGCCAAATGGAGATCAACAATGAAGCCCTTTCATCCCCTGTCAAGTGCTTATAACGCAGTCTCATATGAGTACGTGGCATCTGCGTGTCCATCACACTGATCAATCAACATATGATGCTGTTGACGCCCCTTAGGTACTCTGTCAGGCTTGGTAACAGCTCTAGACAATCACTAATGATCTCTATGGTCGTTCTGTTCGTCACAGAGAATTGTGGCTCCAGCCATTTACGTATCGACCGACGATATGTTCATAAACAAACTTACGTTGACATCGGACCATGTCTAGTTGGTGCTTCAATATTTTCGTCAGTCATTGTACGCCACAGACCAGAAAGAGAGAACTACTCGTCTTATTATTTACAGACTGATATTTCTTTCATTTCCTCTAAATTTTACGAGTATAGTACTATCATAGTTGGTTGGTTTCGGGGAAGGAGACCAGACAGCGAGGTCATCGGTCTCATCGGATTAGGGAAGGATGGGGAAGGAATTCGGCCGTGCCCTTTCAGAGGAACCATCCCGGCATTTACCTGTAGTGATTTAGGGAAATCACGGAAAACCTAAATCAGGATGGCCGGACGCAGGATTGAACCGTCGTCCTCCCGAATGCGAGTCCAGCGTCTAACCACTGCGCCACCTCGCTCGGTAGTACTATCATATATCTGCTCTTATCAGATTGCATTGCGCCCTGAAATGTGTAGCGGAGATTTGTATGAGAATGAAAGATTAGTGGCGTAATTGTGGCAGTTGAAATTACATATAATATTTACGACGTTTTATTACACAAGTGATTAATGAATGTTAAAATGTCGAGGAAAAGGAACAGGTATTTACTTTTAAGTAGAGCTCTGGCTGATATTTCTCTGTAGAGTAAGATAGTTTAAATTTGTAAGTCATAAATTTATGAGTGTGCCATATGATTTAGAGACACTTGAAAGATTCCTCTGCATATAGAGCTGTGAGTAAAGCATCGCAATTTAATAGTGTCGTACCAATGTAGTTTCAGCTAATCACCCTGTATTTCTTGACACACTCCATTCTTCACATATTACGGAAGCAATGAATAAAAGTATATGGAATACAAATGGTCTTTCTCTTACAGAAATATGTACTCTGAATTGTTTGCTCAAAATAGAATTTCACATTCAGATTTTTTGAAGTCTATGAGTTTACTGTTTTGTAGTTTAATTTGTTCCAAAGTACTGTAAATCCTCAAATCTGTACCACCACATCACCAGTACTATCTCGAATGGTAAATGTATATACTAATAGATGGATCAAACTCATTTACTACCACAGATGCTTGTCTAGTAGATTTCATACTTTCTCCGGATTAACTGAGAACATTATACCAACGAAAAACAACAGTAATCTACTCATTTTTATGATCTTCCCGCTATACAATGGAAAAACGACAAATTTCATCAAAACAGACCGTCTGTGTTGACTCCTTCCGGTTACAATGGAGTTCTTCGGTCTCTGACTTAAGTATTCCTATAATGAGACTCCAGCTCTGCTTTGCTTCAGAAAAACGAATCAAATATTTTCTGTTACTTCTGCTCCACAGTTTTGATAAAGTTACAAATGTTTGATGCTGTATAAACATGTTTACTCCCTATCATAATCCATTCGAGTTTCTGACACTGCTAATTTTCTCATGTCATTATATTCCAATAAAACGATGTAGACGCAAGCTTGACTTGTAAATGTTCCACGAGTGGAACCGATCGCTTACCAAGGAATAAACAGTAACTTAAAGAGTTACGTGTATGACGGTATGTGTAAAGTGTACCACGATTTAGTTTTCCTTGTTCATTTTATACGAATATCGGAGTGGGTCTTCACATATGGTGACGTTAGAAATTCTTCTTTCCTCAGGTCCTGTTTCGTGCCCCCTACAGTAACCTCAACTTCGACAATTCCTCTAACTGTAACCTTTCTTTTTGTAATAAGGACCTTGAAATTTTACTGACTCGCAAAGCTCTCTGTCATAGCTTTTCGATGTACGTACTTTAACAAAAGTATGCAGCCGGCCAGCAGCCATTCAAAACTAAGTGCATTTGTTCATCCTACTAACACGGATCAGAAACTTTTTGTAATTCCTGTTTTGTGGTAATATTTAAATTGACATATTTATTACATTCAGTGCCGGTATACAAGCTACAACAAATTGAGCATTTTCTGCCTGGGATGCATCTGTTAGACTACCCTGCTTCTTTCAGACTAGTAAATTCGGTACCTCTTCCAGGAGCCTGTTCACTCTTGTGATAGAGTTCCATGCATTTGCTCCTCTTCTCACGAGGAAAAAATATTTATTATCAGTTCCATAGAACAAAGATGGAACATAAAATGCATGAATCACTGCGTAGCACTGTGTGTATTTGTTATTCCATTTTCACTCTATTGGTCACCTATTTCAGTGACATGCAGTCATATAATGTCACATAATAAACATAGCGCAAGCTGAGGTGAGAAGAAGTTATTAGACTATCAACTAGAAAATTATCGGGTGAAAGTAGCACAGAAAACGACAGCAAAACATCCAGCTTTACTTATTTTTAGACGTAATAATAATGGATCTGACAAGTTGACTCTTCGACCGTGGCATACAAGCAGACAATCTCTAGGCATGCACATGGAAAAGTTTGTAAAAACCGGTAGAGTGAAAATAGGGATGGATCAGTCAGGTACAAACGTCTATATCTTTAAGTGTGAGCAACGTTCTTATGCTTCAGCCCTTATATAACTACCGTAACACATCCTAGGAAGTCTATATTATATACGTACAGCACAGTCTATGTCACCGCTCATTCCAGTTAATTACACCATCTATCACAATTAAAGTCCTTATACTTTCCTTTAATGAGTACATACTTGAATTCGGTTTTATTACATTTTCCGTAATTTGTACTACTGAGTTCATTAAATGTTTAACTAAATCAATAACTTTTACTTGATCTCCTTGACAGTACGTACTGTAGTCCAACACATTGCTTTGTTCTAATTGTATGATATCCCTAACGGCAATAAAACACAGAAAAAACTACACTGGTTTAAACATATAAACACTGTACGTGTCTTGTGAGGTTGTTTGACCACGCAGTTTTGGACTTTTGATGAGATATTGCTGCAGTTGACATCAAATACAAATTTGCTGTCCACATGTGTTTGCTGGGTGATCTTATGGTGAACAGTTTAATTGAATTTCAATATTGCACCACAACTGCCTTCATTAATACATAACACAATTTTTGTGTTAGCCAAGTGAGTGTGTCCGCGTGAAACCTATTATTATAAGTCCTTACGGTATTAAGTCTATTATTGTAACCTATTGTTGTAGATCCTCAATTAGTAATGATAAAATGAAAGGTGATAAGGTTACCTGGTTTCAACATCAGAAATAACGATTTCTTACAGGAATCCTAACACGAAATTTCAGAAAGATTTTATGCTACCTATGGTATCATCAAGCTGTCAGAAACGTTGTGGTGTTGTTATTAAAATGTCTTATGTTTCCGGGTTAGGCTAATTAAGCAATAAATAATGCATAAATATTTAACAACAAACAGATTTTAAGTGGTATCAATTTCGCTTATGGTCGAATAGTCTTGTTTGGGTATTGCCGTCGACCTCGTTCCAATAATTGATAATCGATTACGAAGTTATATATCAAATGTTATTTGTATACTCTGAACTGTCTGTGTTATTTAAATCTACACAATACTTAATTAGAGTCATAAGATACGTCGTAATTCCGACTTAGGGCCTGTCTGACTCCTTGGAAATGTCGTCACTGCACCTAAAATCGAAGCAGTAGCCACAGCTGAAACGGGATGGGGGACAGATGTCCTTTATGGCAATAGCACTTCCGTGGCCAGTTCTTGTGGTGAGTCTTGAACGATGTTTTGGCAAACGGCATTTGTGCTTACGATTGGTTCAAATGGCTCTGAGCACTATGGGACTTAACATCTATTGTCATCAGTCCCCTAGAACTTAGAACTATTTAAACCTAACTAACCTAAGGACATCACAGAACACCCAGTCATCACTTTGTGCTTACGTTTCCAAGATAACGAAAGCACCGTGGCTTCTGCGGAGATATGTCAACATTTAGTAACAGACTCAGAGATCAGGATATTTACTTCAGTCGTTCAGAGCATCGATCTCATGTTGTTATGTACCGGCAACACTACCCTACTATGTTTATTCAAAGTCTTTGTTATTAATAATTTTGAGAGTTAGATTACCTTATACACTTGAAGTGGCAGACCTGCACCATGGATAACCATCGACTACGAGGTAGATGTAAACACGGACGTTCTTGATCTATGTATCTACGCACATTATAATTGGGGGCTTGTGTTAACGTCTATTAAAATAGACAACAAGTATAAATCAATGTATTTATTTTGTAAATAAAAAATGCCTTCTCTGGCTGCACTGTTTTTTATTCTCCCAGACGCGTTTAGCTTTTTTCACTTTCCCGAAGGGTTCTTCGGTTTATTTGTAGGAGCCCCTGCATTCTTCCAAAGTGCTGCAGTACACTTCTGACCATTGTTACTGTGCCGTTCTGCACTTTCGAAAATCAAATTTTTAGCTGTATTTCCTTTTACCGATTCATTCACTGTATTTTTATATTTTCTCAAGAACGAAATTCAGAATGTAGTGTGATATTCGTGGATATCCAATGAGCCTAGTAACTACACTTGCATAAAACGCAGCTGCCTTTATTTCTTCCTTTAACAAAGCTGGCTATTCCTCCGTTATATTCCTTTTTCCTATTTCGGTCAATCTTTGTCCGATGATCTCTTTGAAGATCGCCACAATATACGGTTGTTTCAATTTATGTAGGCCCTATATCCTTAATTTCCAATTATTCTGAATTTTATTGATAGGTAATCTACAGCTCATGATCAGTATATCATGTTCGGAGTCCTCGACTCTCCCAGAAGATAATTTTGCATTTTAAAATCTGGTTTCGAAATCTACACTCCTGGAAATGGAAAAAAGAACACATTGACACCGGTGTGTCAGACCCACCATACTTGCTCCGGACACTGCGAGAGGGCTGTACAAGCAATGATCACACGCACGGCACAGCGGACACACCAGGAACCGCGGTATTGGCCGTCGAATGGCGCTAGCTGCGCAGCATTTGTGCACCGCCGCCGTCAGTGTCAGCCAGTTTGCCGTGGCATACGGAGCTCCATCGCAGCCTTTAACACTGGTAGCATGCCGCGACAGCGTGGACGTGAACCGTATGTGCAGTTGACGGACTTTGAGCGAGGGCGTATAGTGGGCATGCGGGAGGCCGGGTGGACGTACCGCCGAATTGCTCAACACGTGGGGCGTGAGGTCTCCACAGTACATCGATGTTGTCGCCAGTGGTCGGCGGAAGGTGCACGTGCCCGTCGACCTGGGACCGGACCGCAGCGACGCACGGATGCACGCCAAGACCGTAGGATCCTACGCAGTGCCGTAGGGGACCGCACCGCCACTTCCCAGCAAATTAGGGACACTGTTGCTCCTGGGGTATCGGCGAGGACCATTCGCAACCGTCTCCATGAAGCTGGGCTACGGTCCCGCACACCGTTAGGCCGTCTTCCGCTCACGCCCCAACATCGTGCAGCCCGCCTCCAGTGGTGTCGCGACAGGCGTGAATGGAGGGACGAATGGAGACGTGTCGTCTTCAGCGATGAGAGTCGCTTCTGCCTTGGTGCCAATGATGGTCGTATGCGTGTTTGGCGCCGTGCAGGTGAGCGCCACAATCAGGACTGCATACGACCGAGGCACACAGGGCCAACACCCGGCATCATGGTGTGGGGAGCGATCTCCTACACTGGCCGTACACCACTGGTGATCGTCGAGGGGACACTGAATAGTGCACGGTACATCCAAACCGTCATCGAACCCATCGTTCTACCATTCCTAGACCGGCAAGGGAACTTGCTATTCCAACAGGACAATGCACGTCTGCATGTATCCCGTGCCACCCAACGTGCTCTAGAAGGTGTAAGTCAACTACCCTGGCCAGCAACATCTCCGGATCTGTCCCCCATTGAGCATGTTTGGGACTGGATGAAGCGTCGTCTCACGCGGTCTGCACGTCCAGCACGAACGCTGGTCCAACTGAGGCGCCAGGTGGAAATGGCATGGCAAGCCGTTCCACAGGACTACATCCAGCATCTCTACGATCGTCTCCATGGGAGAATAGCAGCCTGCATTGCTGCGAAAGGTGGATATACACTGTACTAGTGCCGACATTGTGCATGCTCTGTTGCCTGTGTCTATGTGCCTGTGGTTCTGTCAGTGTGATCATGTGATGTATCTGACCCCAGGAATGTGTCAATAAAGTTTCCCCTTCCTGGGACAATGAATTCACGGTGTTCTTATTTCAATTTCCAGGAGTGTATATGAACCACAGTTCTCTTTCACGTACGCAACCCACTTTCATAATTCTCAAACGAAGTACTTTAAATTGTTAAACCGTGCTCTGTGTAACATTCAAAAGACGAATTCCCTATTCTCGGAATTCCCTCAGACCACGAAGTCGTAAATCCCTTTTTCTTCATTTACAGGGTGAAGCGAAATTCGCGCACTCGGACTTCGCTGCGCGTCTCCTCAAATGCCAGCGATAAAGAAAAATGTCTGTCACAAAATTTGGTTTGGCGAGTACAACAGGCAGCAAAAGGACGTTAAGGAGTGGCAGTCTGGCAACACTGTAACCACACGAACGGTAACTACACTGCTGGCCATTAAAATTGCTACGCCAAGATGAAATGCAGATGACAAACGGGTATTTATTGGACAAATATATTATACTAGAAGTGACATCTGATTACATTTTCACGCAATCTGGATGCATAGATCCTGAGAAATCAGTACCCATAACAACCACCTCTGGCCGTAATAACGGCTTGATACGCCTGAGCATTGAGTCGAACAGAGCTCGGATAGCGTGTGCAGGTAGAGCTGCCCATGCAGCTTCAACACGATACCACAGTTCATCAAGAGTAGTGACTGGCGTATTGTGACGAGCCAGTTGCTCGGCCACCATTGACCAGACGTTTTCAATTGGTGAGAGATCTGGAGAGTGTGCTGGCCAGGGCAGCAGTCGAACATTTTCTGTATCCAGAAAGGCCCGTGCAGGACCTGCAACATGCGATCGTGCATTATCCTGCTGAAATGTAGGGTTTCGCAGGGATCGAATGAAGGGTAGAGCCACGGGTAGTAACACATCTGAAATATAACGTCCACTGTTCAAAGTGCCGTCAATGCGAACAAGAGGTGACCGAAACGTGTAATCTTTGGCACCCCATACCATCACGCCGGGTGATACGCCAGTATGGCGATGACGAATCCACGCTTCCAATGTGTGTTCACCGTGATGTCGCCAAACACGGATGCGACCATCATGATGCTGAAAACAGAACGTGGATTCATCCGAAAAAATGTTTTGTCATTCGTGCACCCAGGTTCGTCGATGAGTACACCATCGCAGGCGCTCCTGTATGTGATGCAGCGTCAAGGGTAACCGCAGCCATGGTCTCCGAGCTGATAGTCCGTGCTGCTGAAAACGTCGTCGAACTGTTTGTGCAGATGGTTGTTGTCTTGCAAACGTCCCCATCTGTTGACTCAGGGGTCGAGATGTGGCTGCACGATCCGTTACAGCCATGCGGATAAGATGCCTGTCATCTCGACTGGTAGTGATACGAGGCCGTTGGGATCCAGCACGGCGTTCCGTATTACCCTCCTGAACCCACCGATTCCATATTCTGCTAACAGTCATTGGATCTCGACCAACGCGAGCAGCAATGTCGCGGTACGATAAACCGCAATCGCGATAGACTACAATCCGAACTTTCTCAAAGCGGGAAACGTGATGGTACGCATTTCTCCTCCTTCCACCAGGCATCACAACATCGTTTCACCAGGCAACGCCGGCCAACTGCTGTTTCTGTATGAAAAATCCGTTGGAAAGTTTCCTCATGTCAGCACGGTGTAGGTGTCGCCACCGGCGCCAACCTTGTGTGAATGCTCTAAAAAGCTAATCATTTGCATATCACAGCATCTTCTTCCTGTCGGTTACATTTCGCGTCTGTAGCACGTCATCTTGGTGGTGTAGCAATTTTAATGGCCGGTAGTGTAGCTCTGATAGCACGTTATACTTGGAATGAGCAGTTCAGTTCCGCTTCGGAAGCGACGGTGGCCGGGCGTGCTGGTACTTCCGCGTAGTCGTAGCGCCTCAAGCCGTGATTATAGAAACTCTTGGATTGTGACCTGTGATATTGGTTCAAATGGCTCTGAGCACTATGGGACTCAACTGCTGTGGTTATCAGTCCCCTAGAACTTAGAACTACTTAAACCTAACTAACCTAAGGACATCACACACATCCATGCCCGAGGCAGGATTCGAACCTGCGACCGTAGCAGTCGCACGGTTCCGGACTGCGCGCCTAGAACCGCGAGACCACCGCGGCCGGCCCTGTGATATTCTCAGTGCTTCTTCACTACCGTCGTACACACGCTTACTAATTAACTCACAGCGGTCTCGTCCGCTCATATAGTGCAGTTATGGCTCCCAGTGTACCCCATAAATATAACCTGTGTTTTGCATTTGAGAAATCTTCCAGGAATGTGCAACCGAGTTCTCTAGAAATCCTTGACTGGATAATAGATATTATTGGCATCACGTCAGACCAGGTCCACACAGCATATTATGGCATGGCGGAATACTGTTTCGTTGTGAAGTTTTTAGATCAGATACAACTGGAGAAAATTTTGGTGAATACTGGTGGGAAAGAAGACCTGACTTCGTGATCAGTCGGTGAGTACAGTTTCAATTACTAACGCTGACATCGAATATTAACAAGTGCGAGTGTTCAATTTGCCACCTAAGGTTGAGGATTGTTTTCTTAGAGATGTACTCGCCAAACACGGTAACATCCAACAGATAAGAAACGAAAAATGGTCGAGAAGTCACAAACTTCAAAGTTATGGTGGGGTTCGCTCAGTTGATACGGCCGTTAAAGTCAATATCCCATCCTACATACCGGTTTGTTGTTATAAGGCTCATGGCACTTATGATGGACAAGTAGGCACATTTTTTTATTTGTAACACGAGTGACCATTTACGAGATGATTGCCCACTGCGCATTGTCGTATTTCGAAACAATCTGCAACAACGACAGAGATTAACGTTGGCTGATGTCCTAACTCAAAATCAGACACCTTCTGTGATTGCCTCCCAACCAAGTGCATCTGTGTCAGAGGACAACGATCTCGGTAACGGCATCTTCCCACCCTTACGTCAGAAACCCGTGGCCAGTCACCCCTTAGCCGTCGGTGTTGCATTATCTGTCGGTAACAAATGCCGGTGAGAAGGTCGTAAAAAATCAGACCGATGACGCGCAGTCACGGGCCTCCACACAGGACACGCATATTTCGGATGGCTCAGTTACACACTGAGATTCCCGACGCAGAAACTGTCAGTACGAATGCAGTAGAGTGTTTACAGCAATCCGTTCCGACGCCGCTTCTCGACTCGCCACAGGCGGTCAACACACAAGAGGCGGAAGTCAGTCAACTGCAAGTCGTAAACACAGAGAATGCTGCACGCAGTGTAGAGCATAACATAAACAGCCGGCACCTCGGAACTGCTTCCAAACAACGCGAGAAACCGGAAAGCTGTATACAAACAGCCAGTGCGGCTCCAAACAAACACAGTGAGCCTACTGAAGCCGCGTCTTCGGACTTGCCGTCATTCGTTCCGAAGCAAGGACTTTCATATACTGCTTACGGCTATGACTCGCCGACTCTGCCGTCTTCTGTGACACTTCGGATGACTGTGCTACGGCAAAATAAAGTTAAACCATATCGTGGCTGCAAGTAAGTCAAAGAGTAAAGTCAGCGCAAAAACTGGTACAAAACCTGCGGATGTAGGATCGAGGTCCGTCGGTGAGATGGACTGGGCTTCCTACGCTTCCCAACACCCACACGTCTCTGACGAAAATGATTCAAGATTATTAGTTTTTGTCCCGGAACATTAATAGCGTTAGGAAAGATTTAAAATTAGCAATGCTACGGCTGTTTATCTGTGAATCCGAAGTTGATATAGTTCTGTTACAGGAAGTGTCTATCTTAAGCTTTCATGTATCAGGATTTGCAACAATCGTAAACACCGCGGCAATTTTTGACGCCACCCTCGTCAATATCTATGCTCCATCTGAAACGATTCTAAAATCAGAAAGAGCTAACTTCTTTAAACAAGACATCATCTACTTGTTACTCCGCAACCCAACCCAGTTGATAATTAGTGGTGATTTTAACTGTGTGAAAGATCAATCGTCGAACTTTAATTACTGTAGAGAACTACGTGATCTGGTACGTCACCTGTAGCTGAAGGATGCGTGGGAACTAAAATTTCCTACCCTGGTAAAGTACACGTACCTGACCTCCACCGCATGTAGCCGTCTAGACCGTTTGTACATCTCTGAGAACATTTGCCAACATGTTCTGGACGCCGACGTCATTCCGGCTAGTTTCTCCGACCACTGCGCCCTCTGTGCCACGATAAATCTGGCCAAACAACATACTAAATGGCAAAGGATTCCGTGGAGCCTAAATGTTTCTGTTCTCGCCGATGCCGCGCTACCAGATGTCATCTCCACGACATGGGCGGATTGTCTAAAGCAATGCTGCAGATATCCGAGCAAGATAGCCTGGTGAAATGTTGTGGTCCAAAGGAAAATGCGATTATCTTTAAAAAAGTACAGTTGGCAACGGGCGCAAGTTGTCAAACGCACGATTGATTTTTACCAGATAGTTTTGCGAGAGTTGTATGTGACTACGTCACCAACCAACATGCAGCTGGCGACCATCAAACAAATAAAGGCGAAGCTTATGGGCATAGAGCGAACGCAGCTTGAAGGACTGAAGATCAGATCTAAAGCAAAATCACTTCAAGAGGACGAACTTGCATCGCTGTATCACCTCATAGAACATCGCGCCAATCGCAAGCGAGCTTTTATTGGGAGCTGGACACAGATGATGGACTCCGTTTGACCCGACAGAGTGATCTTCTTACTGCAGTTTACCGGTACTTCACGGATCTGTACTCGCAATGCGATACGTATGGTGATGACGGCGGCGATATCGTGAGTGCTCTGCCCCCGCAGTCACGCCTTTGTAGAACTCGACTATCGTACACGATTTTGCTCCGGACGAAGTCCTTGAACTGATTTCCCACTCACCATCGAATAAATCCCCTGGCCCTGATGGATTTCCACGGGATTTTTATGTGCGTTTCTTGCTCATAATCGGACACGCTTTTACAGATGTTCTCAGTAAAGTGATGCGAGGGAGTGACGTGCCGGCCGAAATGAAGGAAGGTCGAATTGTATTGATACCAAAAAGATAACACCGAAAAACCTTAGATAACTTCCGAGCGATTACATTACTCAATTTTGATTACAAAACCTTTTCCAGAGCACTCAACAGCAGAATGTCTCCATTAATGAAGCAAGTGATTCACAACCATCAATCATGCTTCCCTGGTCGCACTATTATGACGCCGCTTTCGGCATAGAGAGATGTAATAGCCTTAGCGTCAGTCACTAACGTGAATCACGCGTTACTGTTTATCGACTTTTGTAAGGCATTTGATCGCGTCCGCCACGAATGCCTCCTACAGCTACTGCAGCGGTGTGGTTTTGACAAACGGTTTATTAATGTCGTGCAACATTTCGTCACGGGCATCACAACCAAAGTCAGCGTAAATGGACAGCTTACTCAGCCCATCGAGGTCCAAAGAGGAGTACTGCAGGGGAGCCCTCTCTCCATGATGTTATTTATTTTATCGCTCGAGCCACTCTTACGCTCCATTCATGATAAACCTACAGGCCTGTCGATCGCCGGGACGTCCTTCGTGGTTCGTGCTTACGCCGACGACGTCGGAGTGTTATTGCGCAACGACGGAGACGTATCAACCCTCAAGACCGCGGTAGACGAGTACTGTCGTGCTTCCGGTGCTAAAATCAACGCCGATAAATGCACCTTTGTCAACATTCGAGGATTCGACGCAGTTATTGCACCTCGGGCGAAGCGTGTCGAAGACCACACCACTCTGGGGATGATTATCGACAAATGCACGCTATAAATGAATGCAAATTATTGAAAGCAAGTCACCAATAAAATGCGAGGTGCCATGTATGAAAACTATTGGTCCGTTCACATTCTCCAACGAACACCACTCCTCAGCAGTTATATATTCAGTAAAGCATACTATACGGCCCAAATATTTCCAGTCCCCAAGATGCAGGTCAAACACGTGATGAAACTCTCTAATAGATTTATCTGACAAGGGCATCTGTTTAAAGTGAAATACACCACGGTGGACTCAACATGCCTGACATTAACAGAAAGTGTACTGCGTTATACAGGGTGTTTCAAAAATGACCAGTATATTTGAAACGGCAATAAAAACTTAACGAGCAGCGATAGAAATACACCGTTTGTTGCAATATGCTTGGGACAACAGTACATTTTCAGGCAGACAAACTTTCGAAATTACAGTAGTTACAATTTTCAACAACAGATGGCGCTGCGGTCTGGGAAACTCTATAGTACGATATTTTCCACATATCCACCATGCGTAGCAATAATATGGCGTAGTCTCTGAATGAAATTACCCGAAACCTTTGACAACGTGTCTGGCGGAATGGCTTCACATGCAGATGAGATGTACTGCTTCAGCTGTCCAATTGTTTCTGTTTTCTGGCGGTACACCTGGTCTTTCAAGTGTCCCCACAGAAAGAAGTCACAGGGGTTCTTGTCTGGCGAATAGGGAGGCTAATCCACGCCGCCTCCTGTATGTTTCGGATAGCCCAAAGCAATCACACGATCATCGAAATATTCATTCAGGAAATTAAAGACGTCGGCCGTGCGATGTGGCCGGGCACCATCTTGCATAAACCACGAGGTGTTCGCAGTGTCGTCTAAGGCAGTTTGTACCGCCACAAATTCACGAAGAATGTCCAGATAGCGTGATGCAGTAATCGTTTCGGATCTGAAAAATGGGCCAATGATTCCTTTGGAAGACATTGCGGCCCAGACCAGTACTTTTTGAGGATGCAGGGACGATGGTACTGCAACATGGGGCTTTTCGGTTCCCCATATGCGCCAGTTCTGTTTATTGACGAAGCCGTCCAGGTAAAAATAAGCTTCGTCAGTAAACCAAATGCTGCCCACATGCATATCGCCGTCATCAATCCTGTGCACTATATCGTTAGCGAATGTCTCTCGTGCAGCAATGGTAGCGGCGCTGAGGGGTTGCCGCGTTTGAATTTTGTATGGATAGAGGTGTAAACTCTGGCGCATGAGACGATACGTGGACGTTGGCGTCATTTGGACCGCAGCTGCAACACGGCGAACGGAAACCCGAGGCCGCTGTTGGATCACCTGCTGCACTAGCTGCGCGTTGCCCTCTGTGGTTGCCGTACGCGGTCGCCCTACCTTTCCAGCACGTTCATCCGTCACGTTCCCAGTCCAATCCTTTATTGTATCGCTTTTCGGTCCTTTGGTTGCATTAAACCTCCGTTGAAAACGTCGTCTTGTTGCAACAACACTGTGTTCTAGGCGGTGGAATTCCAACACCAGAAAAATCCTCTGTTCTAAGGAATAAACCATGTTGTCTACAGCACACTTGCACGTTGTGAACAGCACACGCTTACAGCAGAAAGACGACGTACAGAATGGCGCACCCACAGACTGCGTTGTCTTCTATATCTTTCACATCACTTGCAGCGGCATCTGTTGTTGAAAATTGTAACTACTGTAATTTCGAAAGTTTGTCCGCCTGAAAATGTACTGTTGTCCCAAGCATATTGCAACAAACGGTGTATTTCTATCGCTGCTCGTTTAGTTTTTATTGCCGTTTCAAATATACCGGTCATTTTTGAAACACCCTGTATATTAAACGAATCACCCACTTGTTGGACAAGGAACATCTCAGTGTAACCAGTTGGCTCTTCCGAACCTTACAACCCACCGATATGCACCCACCCATTGATGTAGGTAAAATGCATTACATACTACGACATGTCAAGCAGTTTTTTCTTGAGTAAGCTATATAGATATAAACTATCTCACGCAGGATTTACCGACGACGCACCTGTTCTTAAAAAGATGGACAGTCCGGAATCCCACTGAACTTAGATACCCGAGTGTTCACTGGGAGGCAGTTTGGGACAACATACGTTTAACCGTTCACACTGCTGAGGTGGCGTCCAAATGGTATAATGTAGTAAACGATGTTATACCCACTAATAAAAGATCGCATAGAATCGGCTTATGTGACTGATAAATGCGTCCACTGTGGTCTGGTCGACACCTTATGCCATCGCTTCACTTGTGGCGGTCTTCTCCTCAACTGGAAGTGGGTGCAGCAGAGGCTGGGCCTGATTACCCGCAGAACTCCAGCCAGCCACCGCACAGACATCCTGCTCTGGCCGGACACGAAGCATTTTTCCGCTACCAAGAACAGCACCGTGATGTGGCTGTTAGGGCAGTGTGTGACATATACCATCATCCACAATAGTTAAGATAATCTCATTAATTTCGAGGCTTATATGAGAACGGCACGTTGGAAGATGAAACGTTACCCAAATGTTTGGCAACATGTTGGCATAATTATTGGAAAACAAGGAGTAGGGTAATTCTCGACACCGGTAAAGACACAAATCACTTGCAGGACGATGTAGTTGACAAAATACACAACGAATAAGGGGTTACACCTGTTCCCAGGACTGCTCCCGACTTCTCAACGGTGTTATTAACTTCATTTGACGTTTTCCTTAATTTATGTTGCCTGTGCATATCTTTGTTATTCGTTTCAATGCTCCAAATGACTTTCTGTGAAGAGTTTGGATTGTTGTGAATCAATTGACAGAGCTGCAATTCTAGTTAAGACAGTCAATTATGTATATAGTGTTTTTTGTAATTCTCTTTAATATGTTTGCGTTTTGGTTCTATGTCTCTGTCTGGAATGCTATTGTCAGTTTAAAATTTTTGTTATGTTTTGTAAGCTTAAAAATGGCACTAAGTGTATTGAAATGTGTTCTTCAGTCTATTGTAAGATACAATTCGTGTTGAAACAGTTCCAGTACTTAATTATTTTGTTTTTGTTCTTATGTGCTTATATGATTGTTTAATAAAGAAAAAAATAAGCACTTGGTGCAATGACTAGAGTTTTTGGTTAGCGTGCAGGAGGTCGAGGTTTCAACCCTGGGTTGGGACACATTTTTTTTATTTGCTAATTTCATTGTGACATTTCACATTGTAATATATACCGGTTCTTATGTCACATGTATCCTAAATTTACAGCATTTCGTAATGCTGAATACAACAGATAAGTGGCTAGACAAATAAGAAATAGACAGTTTAAACAATTAATGGGACTAAGGTGATAACACATAGAGATAGTAACTGATTTTGGACATTATTTGCAAAGCATGTTGCTAGTCCTACTGATAACGTAAGGCCCTAACGAAATGTAATGGACCTGAACGAGGCAAGAATAATAGTTGGTACCAATCTATGTGAACATGAGAGGAAGGTACAAAGAAAACAGGTTTCGCATCTAGTAGATGAACTGGTGCAAATAAATTCGAGCCCACGACGTGGAAAGGGCTTCTTTCAAAGCTGACTAATCCTCCATTTCTACGACTGTAGTATGTAAGAACAAATGTTTTCCAGGGAACCCACTGCAATCGCTGTTGACAACGAAGATGCCAGATACGTACCACCTGGACTGCATTTACCAAATAAAAAACATATCCTTGAACCCAGGAGCGAACCCTGGACTTCCTGCATGCTAACCCAAAACACTAACCACTGAACCAACTGTGCAGTGCAAGTGACCTGTCTTGAAAGACATAGTTACTATACATGCGGTTACAGTGTTGCCAGATTGCCACTGTTTACAGTCCTTTTTCTGCCGGACGTACTAGCTGGACGAAATTTTGGGAGAGACAGTTTTTATATCGCTTGCAAGTGAGGAGTCGCGCTGCGAAGCCCGAGTGCGCGAATTTCGCTTCACCCTGTATAGCAGGATAACATCCTGTTTAACAGCAACAACGGGGAACTACAGAGTTGCAGAACGTGTGAGATGGAGTTCTCCCGTCCAGAAAAGTAAACTGCACGGAATTGCTAATCCAAGGGACATTGTATACAGGGTGAGTCAATTAAGACACACCAACCCAAATAAATTCAGGTTGAATAAGTATATCGAGATGCGGTTCTCGGCAAGCTATGGCGGACAATATGACAAATTTCCTGATGTCCGCAAGTAATTTTCATCGTTTTTAGTAGCCGAATTACGACACCAGCTTTATTTTTCATTTTTTTCTAACGGAAATACATCCTTTCCTTCTGCGGCTTTTGAGAGAGGATTTTAAGAGAACGTAACTACTGCGGGACTTGATCAAATGGTATCAAGATAACAGTGCCGTAAACCAATGTCTCTTCGTCAGGAGAAGGGGTTAAACAAAAGATTGCCCTGGTATAACAGATCCAAGGAAACACTTTTCTCAAGTACGGTTTGTGTGTTTATAATCACGGCTGTCACGTCACGACCTCAGAATGTTGACCTTGAGCACTCCTACACGCTATAATCAGATTCTGGAGAAACAATACTACACGTTGAATTTCATCTGGAGTTAACGGCAGCACAGGTCCTTGGTATAGGACACTTCATGCCTTCGGGAGTCGTCGGTGTTCTGTAATAGACCTCTAATTTTAATTTTCGACACAGATGAAGGTGTAGAAGTGTTAATTTTGGACAGTGTGCAGGCCATTTTGCGTTTTCTGGGCGGAATGGGATAGACGTCCACTCTGCTATCTTTATTCCAGTGGGACGTCTTCCAATAATTGCGACACCAGCGTACCTTCGGAACTCGAGATACTAGAGTGTATTTATATCCCCATCAATAAAATAGGGACGAATGATGTGGGTCTTTAAGAACACGCATCAAACTTTGATAGGCTAAGAGCGTTGTTTTTATCCACTTCTTTGAGTCAGAGTGGATTTTCAGCTGACACATATTTCGAAGATGGACTGGTCCATGGTTTGTACACGATGCTTCTTCCATAAACAAAATTTGGTAGAGCTATGCCCCATTACTTTGCAATTTTCGTAGATAATATTCAAAGAACTGTAACCATTTGTCGAAGTGACTGCTATGAAGCTGTACTTCCAACGAAATGTGAAGAGGATGAAATGCACTGGAATGTAGCATCCGCAGAACGCTCGTTTGGTTGATCCCTCTCGTACTGCCGATGTCTCTCTTAACTACGTTCGCATTGTGTGTTACTGCAGATAAAATTTTAGTTTCATTTTTTTCGTCAATTGCTGTTCCTTGTCCTCAGTGTATTTTATTCTCCACACCACCAGTTCCTAGAACTCTTTTTTTTTATCTTCGATGTGTAAAGTATACAGCAAACCGGTTGGATGGGTTTACTGCAAAACCCTTGACCTGGTTTCAGTGCCACTAAGAGTATCTTCTTCAGAAAGAAAGTAGGAAGGGAAGTCCCACAGATTACATGAACCTTAGTGGTATTGACACCTGGTCAACATTTTTACGATAAACTTAGCAACCGATTGGCTGTATACGCCATATATTTCATATTTGCTTATGGTTCCTCCTGTCAGCCATGTTAGAAATCAATTTTTTTTATAAAGTTTGGAAAGACAGATCGTTAGTGCTTGGCATAATCTGAATATTCCTCTGCACACAATCGCACCACTGCTCCAACAGTTTGGCGACATCCGCCATCAACGATTCTCTCTTTTTTGACTGTTGTATACGTCGTGAATGTCTCAGTATCTTTACCAACAAGCTACCTGATTGTTAGAAGAGCATATAGGTTTAAAGCACACAGGTAAACAGAGGAACCACACCTGAGTTACGTGTTTGATAACAGTTAGTACGGACCGATGTTTCGCAATGGTTAGCACTGGACTCGCGTCCGGCCATCCTGATTGAGGTTTTCCGTGGTTTCCCTGAATCGCTTCAGGCAAATGCCGGGATGGCTCCTTTGATAGGATACGACAGATTTCATTCCCCATTCTTCTCTAATAACCTCGATATCGACGGGACTCCATTACAGTTGTTATAATAGGGCAAACGTTTGTGGAAGCTCTTCTCGCACTGTTTTGCGGAGCTTTTACCTTGATACAATTTGATCAAATCCCATACATGTCAGGTCATTGAAGTTCTCTTAGAAGCTTCTTTAAAACGCCACAGAGGTAATTATGATATAATATAATATAATAACTATATAATAACTGTATTATAGTTCTATTAGAAAGAAACAAATTCAATGCCGTATTCGGCGACTGTAACGATCAAAATTACTTGCGAGCGCTTCATTATAGATTCCACTGACTTAGCCACCGCCACAGTCAACGCAGGAAAAAGCGCTCTGCGATATACTTCTTGTTACATTTAGGGTGGTCCATTTTAACTGTCTCCCTCTATACAATCACTAGCATAGAAACCTTTGTACAGTAACAGTATTTAATGGCATCAGATCTTGACACAGAAATGGAAAAAAAGTCCATGGAAATGTACGTACAAAGCACGGCGTTGTATGGAACTGAAACTTCGATCTAGTGAAATCCAGTGAATATGAAATAAAGGCATATGGAACATGACGCAGTAAAGTAATGTTAAAAAGTGAGCGGAAGAAGAACGAAATTAAGTAATGCCAAAAAAATGTACGACTAAAGAAGTATATGGAAGATCCTTTTCAGAAAATGATGCGGGTTAGTAGGACACCTGCTACTGAGATTACGAGTGATTTAATTGGCGCAGGAAGAAGCATTAATGGAGAAAACAATCGCATGCAGATAAGTATTATAATATCTAAATCAAATTTTAGATGAATGTAGCGGTTATTTACAAATAAAAAGATTAACATAAGGTGCGGAAACGTGGAAGAGGGTATCACACCAGTCGAAATGCTGATCTCTTGAAAGTTAACAGTTCTAGTTATCCACACAGGATCAATGCAAGCTTTATGCTTATATATTTCACTATGAGGCACTGCTCCACTATGACTAGTGGTGTTCCAAGAAGTATAAAATATTGCGATTCGATGTTTCCCGTACTGTTATAGCCGTTGACGTCCTTTCGCTGGCAGTGGTTTAACCTAAGTGGGATGATTTTCAAAACGTATAATAATATTCTGTAAATATGGACAACTGCACATAATGCATGATTTCATCTAATTATAAGCACCATTTAAAGTAGGTGCGAATAAGAGCACTTCAGTCATTGGGTTAATGTGGTGCTTATGCTGTTAAACGGATCCAACCAGACAGAGGTTTACCTTTCCGGTGTTTCTCTCACTGTATTGCAATTGTCATTGCAAAACTCTTAATATTTTACGCTTAATTTACGAGAAACATACGGAGCGCTGCAAAATTATTGAATTTCTTTTTCCTGGGAGAGGCATTCCATGAATTCGGAGAAAGTTTTATTGGGTTAAATGTAAGTGGCAGTTAAAAATGCAGTCCAGGAAAACGTGGAATACGCGTTGTGAATAACTTAAATGAATGGAAAAGTGTTATCTTCTAATAACGCAAATGGATCTGTACTAAGCAAGTAAACTGCTAGGAGTACGGGTTACGAGCAGAGTAAAGTGGAGGGGAGACATTTTCGCTTCTCCGGTCTGCGGCTTTTGCCAGCGGGAACTGTGGCGGTGGCTACGTCAGTGGAATCTATAATGAAGCGCTTGTGCGATTTACCAACGTAGTTAGGCTCCTTTGTAGTACAAAGAGAGAGCCAAACGGGTTCTGGCAGGTGGCAGCTGGAACTGGCCCGCTGAGTTAAAAGGCGCCTCTTCACCTATTACACAGCGTAATTCGCAGGGTTGTTCCACACTCCCGCGTCGGGTGCTCTGTGATACATTTTTTATAGTTTATATTCTGAATGTGACAGGCAGTGAAAACGAAAATGGTATAAAATTTTCTACGGGTACTTAATTTAAATGTCTGGCGGTGGAGAACGTAACTGATGTACCCACGTCACCCGGTTCGTTCGGTCTCTCAGTCACCGACGACATCGATATTACTCTGAGTGAAATATCTTGTACCACCAGAAAAACATAAATAATGTATTCGGTTACAGGACTCATTCTTAATCTAAAAAAGGTCATGACTTCCATCGCGCATGTTGCTCTTATCATAGTTTCAAATACTCTTGAAGTAATCACTGTCAAATTCAATTTCATTTTCCGTAGTTGTTAGCGTTCTGTGTTGCAACAGAATTCTTCTTCTTCAAGACGATATTCCGAACACCATACATGACCGTGTCACGAGTCATAGCATAAAACCGCGTAGTCTCGCTAAATACCAACTTTATACGCCATTGTTTCCTCTTCAGTTAGTTCTACATAACCAGATCGTCGCATGATATATGCGTACATCACGTTATAATCGGTCTTTCGTCATGTGACAACATGTTCAACCTAATAACCTCCACAGACAAGGCGCATTTACTCAGTGAGCACGTTCATAACCCACGGCTTGTGGCGGACTGATTACACGACAATATCATCCCTGTAATGGACTGGCCTGTACAGAGTCCTGACCTGTATCCTATAGAACACCTTTGAGTTGTTTCGGAACGCCAACTTCGTGCCTGGTCTCACCGACCGACATCGATACCTGTCCTCACTGCAGCACTCCGTGAAGAATGGGCTGCCATTCCCCAAGAAATCTTCCAGCACTTGTTTGAACGTGTGCCTGCGAGAGTGGAATCTGTCATCAAGGTTAAGGGTGGGCTAACCATACTGAATTCCAGCATTACCGATGGAGGGCGCCAAAAACTTGTAAGTCATTTTCAACCAGGTGTCCTGATACTTTTGATGACATAGTATACATAAATACTTTAGGTACAAAAAGGAATCTTTGCGTAATTATGTATTTGACAGCCTTCGTTCAACTTAACAACCTCCATACATAAGGATTATATACTCCGTAGCTACAAAGCTTTCGTGTATCTCTACCGTTGGCACTGATTCCTCCAAATACACATAACTGCTTTAGGTACAACAAGGAACGTTGGCGTGACTGAATGGTTCAGAGCGTTTGACTTATGACCAGACTGTACCACACTACCATCTGGGGTATTAGTTACCACCCAAGAAGAACTCCGTATTATTTAAGTTATTAAATCCGGTCCCAGTATTAATTATTTGCATTCAAGCGTATTGGTTCACGAAGGTACCAGTTGAGTCACGTCATATCAATTTGACAGAAAGCTCTGTCATTAACAATCCCAGAGGCCCTCGTCATCTATTACGTGCTTGATCATATCAAGGAAACGAATAAACATGGATGGTGGGATGGACAGAAATATTTGTTATAATTAATTCACGTGTTTAACAGACTGATTTCTGTAGTAACTTTTGTGCCTGTAAAATAGAGAAAACTTTCAGCGTTTGAACAAATTACAAATTGTACGATACCAGCACTCCAAGCGGTTACATTTTATAATGTTACATATGGTGTGACGTCATAAGCGCGTGACTGCGTGTGAGATCGCTCTTTAAGTTTTCATATATTTTTAGGTTTCAGATACATATTTCAACGGTTTTTGTGATAATATTTATTATATAAGTGACTTATTAGTGGTTTCTTCATTCACCTCCGCCTTTCTTGTGTTGTGACCTGATATTTATGAGTGTTTCGTATCGAGCAACTTAACCTCTTACCTGTGTTTACATCCCGCGCTGACCAGTTGCAGCTGTAGCGGCGCATCGAAAGCTAAGTACTAATTAATTGTTTGTTTATAGTGTTTTATTTAGGAACTTTAGTAGTCTTCAACCGGTGATCTTGGTGTTTTCTGGTGAAATAATTTCAGAAGAAATTTTTGGGAACTGTTTTCAGTTACGTTACTATGTCATTAGACGTTTGATTTTCTTTCTGTGTTAGTCTTTTCTTATATTCTCATTTGCTGTTGATTAATAGTGTTAATAATAGTAGTTACTTCCCTTGTATAGTAAGTTTGTGATTATTGTAGTCAGTTTTTTAACATCTTCTTATTGTACTAGCGGAACTTAGATAAAGTAGTTTTCTTGTTTCAATAACTGCGATCACACAGTTCGGCCTTCAAAATGTATGGACCCAGGATGGCAGGATCGTAGTCAAGATGGAAGGAGGGAGGAAAACGGTGACGAACATGTCCGAACTGAAAGACTGAGCGAAATCTCGCGAGACACAAAGTCTCATATTGTACTCTGTCTAATATAAGTTAATTAGTATTCTTTCTTTTCATTTTTTTGCGTAAATATTGCTTCGTTAATTCTATAAGTACCATAAGTACTCTATTTAAAATCAGTCAATTGTTTCACATAGATATTGCTTCTTTATTTGTGTATCATAAGTGCTCATGTATATTCATATTGTCAGTCAAACGGGAATTAACATTCACTATTAACAGGAATCTCCTTAAAACCGCCTTTCTATATCTGTTATTTTCATCCTCGTCACTACCACTACTACTACTATTATCTTTTTCGTAAGCACCACTGCCACTTTCCATCTTTCTTTTCGCTCCCTTCTCTGATACCTCCAGCTTGTCTTTCACCTTTAGCCCACAGACGCTTGAGTCAGTCACGACCTTGGACACACCTGTAAATATGTCTTCCCCCGCGAAATCCAGCTTTTGTCCCTCTTCCGGCCAGCAGGTAAACGGAGCGCGCTCGGTCCTACAGGCGGCCACAATGGGACGGACCGGTTCCGGCGGCGGGCTCTTTGTGGCCCACGCGAACGCTCAGTCGCTAACGGCTCACTTCGACGAGTTCTGTAACCTGTTCTGCCAATCGCTGTTCCATATTATCCTCGTCTCTGAAACTTGGTTGAAACCAAACATCTCTTCCGACGCTATCCGAATCACTGGTTACACTCTCCTAAGGGCAGATCGTGAAACACGACGCGGGGGTGGTGTGGGTGCCTATGTTCGCTCTGATCTGAGACCTACTATACTATGCACATCGGATGCAAAGTGCGAAGGAGAAGCAGAGTTCTTGTTTTTCGAAATAAATACATCAAATCAGAAACTGCTAATTGGAGTAATCTATAAACCTCCAAACGTCGGTGCTATGTCCTCCTTTCAGTCTGCCCTGTCCTCGCTCGTGACACTGTATGAACACATAATCATTATGGGCGACACAAACATCGACTTACAGTTAAAATCTCCCTCTGCAGAAAAACTAAGGAGACTGTTCCACTCCAATGATATGAGTTTAACACCGCTGGACCCAACTCATCACACGCCACACAGCCATACACTCATAGATATAATGGCAAGAAAGCGACCAGATAAAATAATTCGCGCCAATCAGACATTCGCTCCAGGACTCTCTGCTCATGACGTGATATTCTTAAATTACTCAGTGCGTACTACCAAAGAAAAATCTCACCTGGTAACCTACAGAAACCTAAAAAATGTTAACCATGACGCTCTTCAAAAGGATTGCTCAGACATCCCTTGGTATGATATAAGCAATGAACCGACTTTAGACGGAAAAATTCGGGAATTATGTCGCAAAATCATTGCACTGTATGATAAACATGCTCCTCAACGCACTGTCAAGGTAAAGAGAGCTCCCGCTCCGTGGCTCACCACTGCATTACGCCAGTTAATGAATAAACGTGATGCTGCACATAGGGCCTTCAAGCGTAACCCAACTCCCGAGGCGTACGAAGCTTATAGGAAACTCCGAAATAGAACCAAGCAGAGCGTGAGGAATGCCAAAATCAAACATGCCCGCTCTGTCGTATGCGGCATATCAAAACCTCCTGCACTGTGGAAAAAGCTGCGCAGTTTCGGTATAGGGAAGCGAAGATCTGACGCTGTTTATCAAGCGTCTGCAGAAGAATTAAACGATTTCTTTTCAACAGCTGTAAACTGCCACGCAGCGACAAATTACCAGCCCCAAGATATCAATCTCCCGAGAGACAAGTTTTTCCTAAAACATGTCACTACCGGCACAGTACACAAGGCAATTACGAGAATCTCTTCCGAGGCAGTAGGAAATGATGGAGTGAGCATTGGCATGATCAAGAACGTCGTAGACACTATTACTCCAGTTATCACAGACATCTTCAACCTGTCTCTTGTCAGTAGTACATATCCTACTGAGTGGAAGCAAAGTTTAATTCAACCTATACCCAAGACTGACAACCCTAAGTCGCCAGGTGACTACAGGCCGATCAGCATACTACCTGCAATATCTAAAGCCCTAGAATACATCGTCCATGAACAGCTGACGGATTACCTCAAAAGTCATAACATCCATGACAAATATCAGTCAGGCTTTCGAAAGCACCATAGTACAGCAACTGCATTAATCAAAGTAACTGATGACATTAAACATGCTATGGACAGACGTGAAGCTACCATCCTAACACTGCTTGACTTTAGCAAGGCTTTTGATACAGTTGACTTTGATATATTACTAATTAAAATGAAGCAGCTGAATTTCTCAAACAGCGCAATACACTGGTTCGACAGCTACCTCAAAAACAGAAGTCAACAAGTCATTTGTGGGTCGGAAAAGTCATCATGGAAAAACGTGCGCTCTGGAGTTCCCCAAGGCTCCGTCCTTGGTCCATTACTCTTCTCACTGTACATTAATGATATTTCTTCAGTGATTCACTCCTGCAACTACCATCTATATGCCGACGACATCCAACTGTACATAAGTGCAAGCCCCAAGAACATTGCTGACGCAGTAGCGAGTATGAACGCAGATCTTTGCTCTGTTTCTCGATGGGCACAGAACCTAGGTCTGAAACTAAACCCCAAGAAATCCCAGGTCATACTTATATCTCATCCAAAGTTAATCAGTCGGTACTTTCACGAAACAGTCCCTCAAATACACCTCAATGGTACCCAACTACCATACCAAAAAACAGTAAAAGACCTTGGAATAATCTTGGATGAACACCTAAACTGGGAAGAACAAACAGTTACAGCTTGCCGGAAATCGCTCTCCTCCCTACATGCAATTCAGAAATTTAGAAAAATAATTCCAACCCATGTTAAACAAAAATTAGTCCAAACACTAGTCTTGCCTAATCTTTACTACTGTGATGTAGTTCAACACGGCACAAATAGTGAAAATTCGAGACGCCTCGAGCTAGTGATGAACGCTTGCGTTAGATACGTATGCAATATACGGTTGTATGATCATATCAGTCCTTCATACTCCCAGCTAGGTTGGATACGCCCACATAAGGCACGCGATCTCCACACGATGTGCTTACTTCATCGATTTCTTAGCCACTGGTGCCCCCAATACTTATCTTCTCACATTAAACACCTATCATCATTCCACAACCGCAATACCAGATCGGATACGTCTAGCATCTTGGCTGTACCTTTACATAACACAAAATCTTTCTCCATGTCATTCTGCATCTCAGCCATACGACTATGGAACGCGCTCCCCTGTGATCTGCGTCTTATCCGGAACCACTCAACATTCAAGAGTGAACTCAAGACTTACATATTAGGGACGGTATAGCCACCATTGTTGGGCCCCTCTCATCTCTTTCTTTCTCCTCTCCATCATAGCTTCGAATTTTACCATTCTATTTCTCTTCCTCTAACCTATCTACCTCTTCTATATCTCTGTCACCCCATTCTATCGTCTTATGTCTCTGCTTGATGAGAATAACTCACAAGCTGCAAGAATATAACGAGAAAATTCCCAACTAGCAATAGGACTGACATTCATAAAAGAAAAATATGTTTACTTTCATATACATAGTCATTATTATTATTATTATTACTATTATTATTATTCTTGATTGTTATAATTAATTTTTGATTGTTATAATTATCATTGTACTACGTTTATAATCTCTATTTTTTTCTTAATATTAATACTGTATAACATGTAATATGTCCTTAATGTTCTGTAGAAACTGAAATTTGTTGAATCTGAGAATGCCTGGTTAGGTGTAAGAGAGGGCCTGAAGGCCCTAATCTTGCCAGGTAAAATAAATGCATAAATAAATAAATAAATAAATAAAACTGTAAAATTTTACCATGAGTGAGAAGTGTGGGCTTTGCCGTAGGTTCGTGAGTAGTGGATTGCGGTGTGAGACTTGTTCGAAGTATTTTCACTGGGGAAATGCAGTGGGGAAGCCAGTGGGCATTCTGGTGAGACCCTCTCCTGGAACTGCAGGTTATGTAGCAAGAGTAAGTTGATAGAGGAGCAGGAGCGTAAGATCTGTGTCCTTCAGGTGCAGTTGAAAAACGCGCAGGAGGAGCTAGATAGGATGAGGAGGGAGAAGGGGTTGGGGAATGGGAGCTGGCTGTTGGCAAGAGATCTGCTAGGAGAAGGAGATTTTCAGTTAGTTTTGCTATTGGTGTTTGCAATAGATATGACCAACTGTCAGAGTCTAGTGGAGAGGAATCTCTAGTAGCTGTAGATGTAGGAAGCATGCAGCAGACCTCAGCAGTTACGGTGGCTAGGAAAGTTGCAAAGTCTAAGAGAAAGAAGAAGGTTCTGCTGTTAGGTAGTTCTCATGGTAGAGGTGTAGGCCAGCAGTTGCAGGAAGTGTTGGGGAGTGAGTACCAGGTCACCAGCATTGTGAAGCCTAATGCAGGAATGGCTCAGGTGACTGTTAACATAGGGGGGGTTATGTAGGGATTTTACTAAAGAGGATCAGGTAGTGATTGTGGGTGGGTCTAGTAATAGTATTGATAGGGATGGAGAGTATGACATAGATGGTGACCTGGAAAAGATAGCCACTCAGACTGGCAACGCGAATGTGCATTTCGTGGAACGTTTCAGCGTCACGATCGGCCTCATCGTAATACAGCCGTCAAGCGTAATAACATGATACTTGGGGATGCGCTGATGACAGAAGGCATGAGTCACATTTCAGCCTGCACCTCAACAGGTAAGGAAAGCGGAGGTTGGCAAAGCTTATAGTTGACAGCATAGGTGGGTGTGGTGGGATCACTCATGGGAAATTCCTGTACTAGTGGGTGTTAAACCTGCACCTTTTTTAGATTGAAGTCCGCTGATAGGTATTCCTGCTTAAGGGAAGTCTCTCTAACAAAGAAACCAATTTTGACAAAGCTTAGGTATCCGATTAATGAGAGAATTAGTATATTTCATCAAAATATACAAGGTATTAGAGATAAAGATAGTGAACTGCTTATAGATTTTGACTCTGAAATTATTGGTATATCCGAACACTTCTCAATTAAGGAGATAATTCAGAGGCTTCCTTTACCAGGATACAGGTTGGCTGGCAGCTTTTCTAGGAGCTCTTTGCGGTGTGAGGGAGTAGCCAGGTATGTGAAAAACGGTATCCCATTTGAGTCAATTGATGTTTCAAAGTACTGCACTGAAAAGGTGTTTGAATGTTGTGCAGGTGTGGTTAAATTTAGTAGAGTTAAAATTCTAACTGTTGTTATTTATAGATCCCCAGACTCCGATTTCACAACATTTTTGCTAAAGCTAGAGGAGGTTCTTGGTTCACTTTATAGGATATACAAAAAGTTAGTTATATGTGCTGACTTCAGTATTAATTCTATAAGTGATTGTGCAAGGAAAAGGATGCTGGTAGACCTCCTTAATTCATATAATCTTATGCAAACCGTATTCTTACCAACGAGAGTGCAAGGGAACAGTAGAGCAACCATAGACAACATTTTTTGTTCATTCCTCATTACTAGATGGGCATTCTGTTAGCAAAAAGTGAATGGCTTTTCAGATCATGATGCACAAGTTTTAAGTCTAAAAGATTTTTGTGCTGCAACTCATGTTAAATATAGTTATCAACGTTTTAGGAAAACTGATCCAGTTGCTGTAGAGGCCTTTGTAAACCTTATCAAGGAACAAAAGTGGCAAGATGTTTATAGTGCTGATACAGTAGATGATAAATATAATGCTTTCCTCAAGACTTTTCTCGTGCTCTTGGAAAATTGCTTTACGTTAGAACGTTCAAAACAGGGTACTAGCACAAACAGGCAGCCTGGGTGGCTGGCTAGAGGGATAAGAATATCCTGTAGAACAAAGTGGTAATTATATTAAAACGTTAGAAACAGTCAAAATATAAATGCAGCATCCCATTACAAACAGTATTGTAAGGTGCTTAAAAAAGTTATTTGGAAGGCAAAAAGTATGTGGTATGCAGGTAGAACAGCTAAGTCTCAGGATAAAATTAAAACCATATGGTCAGTCGTAAAGGAAGTGGCTGGTCTGCAGAGACAGGTCGAGGATATAGAATCAGCGCGTAGTGGGAATGTCTGTGTTACTGATAAGTCGCATATATGTACAGTATTTAATAATCACTTTCTGAATGTAGCAGGTGAACTAAATAGAAACCTAGTCCTAACAGGGAATCATATAGCGCTCGTAGAAAGAAGTGTTCCGAGACTGTTACCTGAAATGCTGCTCCATGATACTGAAAAGAGGGAGATTGAGTTAATAGTTAAATCACTAAAGACCAAGAACTCTCATGGATATGAGGGGGTATCTAGCAGAATACTTAAGTATTGTTCTATGTATGTTAGCCCAGTACTTAGCCATATCTGTAACTTTTCCTTTAGGAGTGGTCGGTTTCCTGAACGATTAAAATACTCGGTAGTGAAGCCACTTTATAAAAAGGGAGACAGGGATAATGTTTACAATTATAGACCTATTTCTATGCCATTGGTGTTTGCTAAAGTTATCGAGAAGGTTGTATATACAAGGTTACTGGAGCATTTAAATTCACATAATTTGCTGTCAAATGTACAGTTTGATTTTAGAAATTGTTTAACAACTGAAAATGCTATATTCTCTTTTCTCTGTAAGGTTTTGGGCGGATTAAATAAAAGGTTGCGAACGCTAGGTGTTTTCTTTGATTTAACGAAGGCTTTTGACCGCAAAATATTACTGCAGAAATTGGACCATTATGGAGTAAGGGGATTAGCTTACAATTGGTTCTTCTCTTACTTTAAGAACAGAAAGCATAAGGTAATTCTCCGCAATATTGAGAGTGGTAGTGATGTTCAGTCCCAATGGGGCACTGTTAAGTGGGGCGTTCCCAAAGGGTCGGTGCTGGGGCCACTGCTGTTTCTTATTTATATAAATGATATGCATTCTAGTATTACAGGTGATTCAAAAATATTTGTTTGCTGATGACACCAGCTTGGTAGTGAAGGATCTTGTGTGGAATATGGGAACATTATCAAATAATGTAGTTCATGAAATAATTTCGTGGCTTTTGGAAAATAATTTGATGCTAAATCACAGTAAGACTCAGTTTTTACAGTTTCTAACTCACAATTCAACAAGAACTGATATTTTGATCAGACAGAATGGTAATATTATAAGCGAGACGGATCAGTTCAAGTTCCTAGGCTTTCGGATAGATTGTAAGCTGTTGTGGAAAGCCCATGTTCAGGATCTTGTTCAGAAACTAAATGCTGCTTTATTTACGATTAGAACAGTATCTGAAAGAAGTGACAGTTCAACACGAAAAGTAGTCTACTTCGCATATTTTCATACTCTTATGTCATATGGTATTATTTTTTGGGGTAATTCTTCTGATTCAAAAAGGGTATTTTTGGCTCAAAAACGGGCTGTTCGAGCTATATGTGGTGCAAGTTCGAGAACCTCTTGTCGACCCCTATTCAATAGTCTGTGAATTCTGACATTGCCCTCACAGTATATATTTTCTTTAATGTCGTTTGTTGTTAGCAATATTAGCTTATTCCCAAGAGTTAGCAGCTTTCACTCAGTTAATACTAGGCAGAAATCAAATCTGCATGTGGAATGCACTTCCCTGACTCTTGTGCAGAAAGGAGTGCACTGTTGTGCTGCAACCAATTTCAATAAACTACCACAAGAACTAAAAAATTTTAGTAGTAGCACAAACACTTTTAAGTCCAAACTGAAGAGTTTCCTCACGGCTCAGTCCTTCTATCCTGTCGACGAACTCCTGGAAGAGCTGAAAAATTAAGCAATTTCCATTGTTATATTGTGGATTTTGTTTATTCAAACTTACGAATTGTCGCCTGAATACGTTTCTTGTATTTCATTTTATCTGTTTCTACTATCGTGTTATAATTTCATGTACTGACTCGTTCCATGACCATGGAGGCTTCTTCTTAATTTGGTCCCACGGAACAATAAATAAATAAATAAATAAAATATTAACACCAGCGAAAATAACGACAATTATTTATATGTTGGCTGTTGATTCTCCTTTTGTATGAGATCACACAGAAATGTGTACCTATCTCCCGTAAAAAGGGCAATAATTCAAAAATGGTAAATGAAAGGAATAAATCGTCTGCGAAGTCCTGAATGCCCCTCGCAGATAAAACTGCATTGACACCAGACGTCAGAGAGGTCTATACCGTGTACTCTATAGTGTTCATTCAACCAGTCTCATGAATTTTGGAAAATCGGAACAGGAGTGTCATCGTCTTGGAACATATTTCGTTCAAGTAGTTACACAACTGCAACATTATCGAAGACGGTCGCTCAGAAATGTGATACAATCCTGACCTGCCTCTCGTCCATGTATCACTATTAGAGAGCAATTCTAAAATGCGAAACAGTTTCTTTGACAGAATTTAAGTCTGCTATCGTATTTCCTACTTATGTGATCCGAAATTAAGCTTCGAAGTGTCAGAATGGCAGAGCCTGTTTGACTGCATTTCAGCCAGCCTTTGTGACCGAGCGGCTCTAGCCATTTCAGTCCGGAACCGCGCTGCTGCTACGGTCTCAGGTTCGAATACTGCCTCGGGCATGGATGTGTGTGATGTCCTTAGTTTAGTTACATTCACGTAGTTCTAAGTCTAGGGGACTGATACCTCAGACGTTAAGTCCCATAGTACTTAGAGCCATTTGAACCATTTTTTTTAACTGCATTTCACGTGGGGTTGACATTTGATTATGGTAGTGTTATTGTAACTTACCAATTGGATCTTTTCCTGGAATAAACAATATTTGTACACTAGCTGCTCTTTTTAAATTTGCAATTCGTATCAGTCGCATCGATTCATATGCACCTGCAGTGATACACTTACAACAATCAGTTTCTGGAGGACTAGGGGTAACACCTTTAGCTACAAATCGAAACATTTTTGGCCGAGGTTACTTTGAATAAAAATTATCAGCAGTGGTGGCCCAATACTTCCAGTATGAAGAATCTTCCTCGACCTGCCAACGGCCTTGTAAAAGGGAGTGGAGAAGCTGGCAGGGGTTCAGGGCGTTCTCTTGCCCTTGGGGTGGTTTAACTGTCCCTAAAAGAAGCGGGAATGAGCAATGATCAAAGACATGGGAATGCAGAAGGCAATGGAAACCGCTACATTAAACAAATAATTGAAAAAGTGTCAAGACGGTTTTTCCGTTGGCAAAAGATTCCTGATTAGTAGCCGATTCGGATGTTCTGGAGTGAAATGCAAGGGTTCTGTTAGTTAAAATGGAGATCAACGAAATGAAATGAAAAGACGAGATTTCTGGTCAGACGTGTAGAGGGTGATAGATGAAGATGGTATCTGTTCTTTAGGACATGTCCGAAAGAACAGATAACATCTTCATATAGATAAGGCGTACCGGCCAATGATCTTCAGTGCGAATGCACTCACATTGCCCGATCTCTTACGGGACTCGATAAAGTGACTGCCGCGAGTAATACAGGTAGGTATAGTGGGTAGCGACACTACAAACGCAGAGTGGACAGTAAGTTGGAAGTTTGGGTCTCACGGGGAGTGTGCCAGACATAAGTCCCTGCAGTCCCGGTCGTTGAACGCATTTTCAACTGTCCACGTTGATATTTATCAACCCTCGTAAGCAGCTAAAGAACTCGATTTCATTGTAATTTCATATACAGGGTGATATTAACAGCAGCAGGAAGTTGAATAATGGGATTAGGATTCGTCATGAATAGAAAGGTGCAGCATAGTGTATGGTACTGTCAACAGTGTAGTGATAGGATTATTCTCATCAGAATTAATAGCAAACCAGTGACTACAATTAGTTCAGTCGTACATGTCAACGTCACAAGCAGACGGTGAGGAGAGGGAGAAGGTACGTGAGGTCATTGAGCGGTTTATACGTCTGTTTAATGGTGGTTTAAATATAATTATTATGGGGGACTGAAACCCTGTTGCAAGGGAAGGAATGGAAGAGAGAATTAGGGGACCACACGGGCTCGATAGGAGGAATGACGAGAGGAGAAAGGCTGCTAGAGCTTTGAAGTAAATGTCGGCTAGTGGCAGCGAATAGGTTATTCAGAAATAAAGAGGAAGATGTAGACCTGGAAAGGTCTTGGAAACACGGGTGGATTCCAGTTGTGTTGTATCATGGTTGACAGAGCTTCCGAAATCATAAACTGTGTTGTAATTCAGATCACAATTTGGTAATGCTAAACAGTCAGCTGCTATTTAGAAGAATCCTTCGGAAGTGTCCATGTGGAAAGAAGCGAAATACAGAACAAATGAGTAATAATGCTGTGCATTTGAAGTTCTGCAAAGCTGATGCAACGGATACGACAGTAAACCGTTAAGTTGGGGAGGAATAGACGGTTGGAGAGGAATAGACGTCTGTACAAAGTACAGTATAGCTTTTCGTCTCCTGTCAGACAAATGAAAAAGAATTGCTACATTGGAGACACTAACTACACAAGTTGTTTGCCAAAACTGAATGAACCACAAAGCGAAATTCTACAAATATCGCCTGATTCTTCCATAGATCTTGAGGAGGGCTGCTTACGTCGTTAAAAGCTGCTCCCGAATTCCGCACTAAATCCCTGTCCGGTAGGCCATGATTCCTAACAGGCATTCTAAAGGTAGTGAATTTTGCAGTGGGTTTTTGGAGTATTACCTCGTTGCTACAACAAAGTCTGAGTACGTGAGGTGCCACCTCATTTAATTACCCAAACCTAAATGAGAAAAGATGTGTTTTAACTATTAACCGTACCTGAGTGCCAGTCTGAAAACATTAATCCCAACAACTAACGATTGTGCAATCTGATTAAAACCTTTCGAGAACGATAATATTCCCAAAAGAATGCACGGTACGTGTAACCACACTTCTTTAAATCTAATCGTCACACTAATTAGCATATAACATCAAATTATTTTCTCCAGTGAAGTTTATTTCTCGCTGTTTATAAGTGTTCACAATCTTGATGAAAGTACTATACAGGGTGCAAAGCTAAACTTTTACTCACATTTAATTAAATCAAATAACCATTCGTAATACACACATGCTGCTTCCATAGACTCCATCTGGATTATTCTAACTCAACCCCACCTGCCTGCACACGGCGTATTCGCGATTGGCTAGCTAAGACAATGTCACTTGCAACGTTAATAAATTCTGAATAACTGAGATTGTACTTGTATGAACATCTGTGTGGATAAATTCAGCATTCAGAGTAGTTTATTAATCATTTAAACAAATGTATTAACAATGGAAGTTATTTGTCTCGGTTCCGCATATAACACAAGATTCCCTGCTGTTTGTCATCGCTCCAGACAACTAGGCAAACTTTCTTAGCTTTCCCACATTCCATGTCAATATAGCATGACAACCTGTTGCTTGTGGAGGAGTTAACCCCTCTTTCCTACTGTCTCACATCGCTGCAGCAGCGTAAGCGCTTATGCAGGGGGTCTCAAACATTTTGCGTCAGATTGGAACAGGTGATAATGGGTCTGCAATCTACATCTACATTTATACTCCGCAAGCCACCCAACGGTGTGTGGCGGAGGGCACTACGTACCACTGTCATTACCTCCATTTCCTGTTCCAGTCGCTTATGGTTCGCGAGAAGAACGACTGCCGGAAAGCCTCCGTGCGCGCTCGAATCTCTCTAATTTTACATTCGTGATCTCCTCGGGAGATATAAGTAGGGGGAAGCGATATATTCGATACCTCATCCAGAAACGCAGTCTCTCGAAACCTGGACAGCAAGCTACACCGCGATGCAGAGCGCCTCTCTTGCAGAGTCTGCCACTTGAGTTTGCTAAATATCTCCGTAACGCTATCACGCTTACCAAATAACCCTGTGACGAAACGCGCCGCTCTTCTTTGGGTCCTCTCCATCTCCTCCGTCAACCCGACCTGGTACGGATGTCACACTGATGAGCAATACTCAAGTATAGGTCGAACCAGTGTTTTGTAAGTCACCTTCTTTGTTGATGGACTACATTTCCTAAGGACTCTCCCAATGAATCTCAACCTGGTACCCGCCTTACCAACAATTAATTTTATATGATCATTCCCCTTCAAATCGTTCCGCACGCACACTCCCAAAGATTTTGCAGAAGTAAATGCTACCAGTGTGTGTTCCACTATCATATAATCATATAATCATACAATAGAGGATACTTCTTTCTATGTATTCGCAATACATTACATTTGTCTATGTTAAGGGTCAGTTGCCACTTCCTGCACCAAGTGCCTATCCGCTGCAGATCTTCCTGCATTTCGCTGCAATTTTCTAATGCTACAGCTTCTCTGTATACTACAGCATCATCCGCGAAAAGCCGCATGCAACTTCCGACACTATCTACTAGGTCATTTATATATATTGTGAAAAGCAATGGTCCCATAACACTCCCCTGTGGTACGCCAAGGTTACTTTAACGTCTGTTGACGTCTCTCCATTGAGAACAACATGCTGTGTTCTGTTTGCTAAAACCTCTTCAATCCAGCCACACAGCTGGTCTGATATTCCGTAGGTTCTTACTTTGTTTATCAGGCGACAGTGCGGAACAGTATCGAACGCCTTCCGGAAGTCAAGGAAAATGGCATCTACCTGTGAGCCTGTATCTAATGGGACTACATGTGCTCTTTTCCAATCATTTGGAACCTTCCGTTCCTCCAGAGACTTGCGGTACACGGCTTTTAGAAGGGGGGCAAGTTCTTTCGCGTACTGTGTGGAATCGAATTGTTATCCCGTCAGGTCCAGTGGTCTTTCCTCTATTGAGCGATTTCAGTTGCTTTTCTATTCCTTGGACACTTATTTCGATGTCAGCCACTTTTTCGTTTGTGCGAGGATTTAGAGAACTCTGTGAAACAGCTTTGGAAAAAGGTGTTTAGTATTTCAGCTTTACGCGTGTCATCCTCTGTTTCAATGCCATCATCATCCCGGAGTGTCTGGATATGCTGTTTCGAGCCACTTACTGATTTAACGTAAGACCAGAACTTCCTAGGATTTTCTGTCAAGTCGGTACATAGAATTTTACTTTCGAATTCACTGAACGCTTCACGCACAGCCCTCCTTACGCTAACTTTGACATCGTTTAGGTTCTGTTTGTCTGAGAGGTTTTGGCTGCGTTTAAACTTGGAGTGAAGCTCTCTTTGCTTTCGCAGTAGCTTCCTAACTTTGTTGTTGTACCACGGTGGGTTTTTCCCGTCCCTCACAGTTTTACTCGGCACGTACCTGTCAAAAACGCATTTTACAATTGCCTTAAACTTTTTCCATAAACACTCAACATTGTCAGTGTCGGAACAGAAATTTTCGTTTTGATCTGTTAGGTAGTCTGAAATCTGCCTTCTGTTACTCTTGCTAAACAGATAAACCTTCCTCCCTTTTTTTATATTCCTATTAACTTCCATATTCAGGGATGCTGCAACGGCCTTATGATTACTGATTCCCTGTTCTGCACTTAGAGTCGAAAAGTTCGCGTCTGTTTGTTATCAGTAGGTTCAAGATGTCATCTCCAAGAGTCGGTTCTCTGTTTAATTGCTCGAGGTAATTTTTGGATAGTGCACTCAGTATAATGTCACTCGATGCTCTGTCCCTACCACCCGTCCTAAACATCTGTCTCCCAGTCTATATCTGGGAAATTGAAATCTCCACCTAAGACTATAACATGCTGAGGAAATTTATGTGAAATGTATTCCAGATTTTCTCTGTTCTGCCACTAATGCTGCTGAGTCGGGAGGTCGGTAAAAGGAGCCAATTATTAACCTAGCTCGATTGTTGAGTGTAACCTCCACCCATAATAATTCACAGGAAGTATCCACTGCTACTTCACTACAGCATAAACTACTACTAACAGCGACAAACACGCCACCTCCGGTTACATGCAATCTATCCTTTCTAAACACCGTCTGTACCTTTGTAAAAATTTCGGCAGAATTTATCTCTGGCTTCAGCCAGCTTTCCGTACCTATAACAATTTCAGCTTCGGTGCTTTCTATCAGCGTTTGAAGTTCCGGTACTTTACCAATGCAGCTTCGACAGTTTACAATTACAATACCGATTGCTGCTTGGTCCCCGCATGTCCTGACTTTGCCCCGCACCCTTTGAGGCTGTTGCCATTTCTGTACTTGCCCGAGGCCATCTAACCTAAAACATACTAATCGATTACATTGACATAGGGAACCGTCGGTCGGAAATGCATATTTACTGTGTTATGAACATATGGAGCGTACACCCATAAGAACAACGTTGATCATAGTAATTGTTCAAAGCGACGACCGTCAATCTGAATGCATGTACTGCAAGGTGCGTGTAGTTCTGCCACACTCTCTTAAAGATCCCGAATGTTTGTAGTACACGGAAACGAGCAGCCGGTGATAAGCAGCGTACATCCCTGCCACCACGCAGACGTACTGTACACAGCTTAGTTCATATCACATGCGTCATGTGACGTCCGCATGCATCGCACCGGCGATTAACATGTACCGCTCACACACCACTATCCATTGTGTCAGTTGTGAATCACGTCAAGCGGCTTGTGACGTGCCCATGATGAAGTGTGCACGACGCGTAGCCATAGAACGAACGATACCCGCCACGAGAGCAGGCAGACATGCATTTAATGCACGGTGCGGCAGGATATAGTACCCCTAAAGCTGCTCTAATGTACAGAGTATGTTTTCACAACAGGCAACATACTACTTGGAAGACGTTTATCTCCGGATACCAACGTACGAGAGACGGGATGGTTTATGCCACAGAGCCGGACAAGGTTCCCGCCAAAGGCATGTCCAAATACTGGATTTGAACAGATGGTGCTGGATCTAGTGGCCGACAGCCAACAATAAGCACACTTGAGCTGATCCATGAAAGGCACACTTCGAAGCATCCAATGTGGAGAGTAATATTAGTATTACACCCCTACAATCTCTATCATATACATGTGCAAGCACTTGGCCCAAAGGATTCTGAGACCGACGTTCACTTCCGTCAATAGATTATCCAGTTCAGTGCTGCAATACCGAACTTCGTACAGTTTGTGTTGTCCACGGATGAGGCCTGATTTACCATGACTGTGTTTCTCATGGTCACAACAGCCATGTTTCGGGTGAGGTGAATCACTACGCCACCCACATGGGTGGCCGCCAGCAAACGATTCTCTGACAAGATATTGGTAGGCAATGTCCAATATCACCTGAGAGGGGCTTATCTGCTGTCTCCCTGTTTGACTGGTCCACGTTACCTGCTCTTCCTGCGAGATGGCCTGCCACAGTTGTCCATGAACACTACGGTGCACCAGCCCAGTTGAAGTTAATATTCACGAGCACCTGAAAAAATTCGTTCCCTCATCACTGGATTGGAAGGGGAGAGCCTTCTCATGAACAGTGTGATCGCAGAGTTCCACACGTCAGGACATTTTCTTCGGGGTTACATTAAGCTTGATAATAAAAGGAAGTACAAACATGATCAAAGACAGGAAAAGAGCTATACAAGCCACTTAGGAATGAAATGAACTGGAATTACGGGGAAACTGAAACTGAATGTTTGCAGGAAAAATGTGACCAACTGGTCATCGACAGAATGTATTAAAAATGTTGAAAAGTCTAAACAACCTTAGGTGAATTTGAAAAGTAAAGGCGCCAACAACAGTACAAAAGGAATCCAACTGTTAAACGCAGCCGGTCGGTGTGGCCGAGCGGTTCTATGCGCTTCGGTCTGGAACAGCACAACCGCTACTGTTGCCGGTTCGAATCCTGCCTCGGGCATGGATATGTGTGATGTCCTCAGGTTAGATAGGTTTAAGTAGTTCAAAGTTGTAGGGGACTGATGACCTAAGATGTTCAGTCGCATAGAGCTCAGAGCCATTTGAACCATTTTGTTAAACGCAGTAGTGAGACCGGACAGGTCGAAAGAGGACAATGAATATCTGTAGGATGAAGAGAAACTGTCCTACGACGTGACAGAAGAGATGGGGGTCGATATGGAAGGTACAGAGTATCCAATATAGCAGATTTTATCAAAGCTTTATAGACATATGATTAAATAGGCGGAATGCATACACAACATTCCTTCGGAGGTTCTAAAATAATTGTGGAAAGTGACTTTCCCAGTTGGTTTGGAAAATCTGAGACTATATATACTATCAGAAATCGGGAAAAACCAACAAATTCGGAAAATAGGAGATGGTATCGTAAATCATCGTAGCAGCTCATTCATCTAACTTGATCACAAGAGTAATATACACTAGAATGCAACAGAAATTTAGACACCATTAGATAACGATCAGTTTGGCTTTTGCAGAAGTAATGGCACCTGAGAATCAGTTCTGACACTGGGCTTGATAGTGGAAACAAGCCTTAACGAAACATTCATATGGTTTCAAAATTTTGTGCATGGATGGAGCATCATCGTAGGATGAAATCTTCTTGTAGAATTAATAAACAGACAATCAGCTTCAAAGTGGAAGGTTTATTTAAACACCTTTACCATGATGAGATTTTCACTCTGCAGCGGAGTGTGCGCTGATATGAAACTTCCTGGCAGATTAAAACTGTGTGCTGGACGGAGACTCGAACTCGGGACGTTTGCCTTTCGCGGGCAAGTGCTCTACCAACTGAGCTTTCTTTCAGGAGTGCTAGTTCTGCCAGGTTCGCAGGAGAGCTTCTGCAAAGTTTGGAAGGTAGGAGACGAGGTACTGGCAGTTGTAAAGCTGTGAGGACAGGGCGTGAGTCGTGCTTGAGTAGCTCAGTTGGTAGAGCACTTGCCCGCGAAAAGCAAACGTCCCGAGTTCTAGTCTCGGTCCAGCACACAGTTTTAATCTGCCAGGAAGTTTCACCTTTACCATGGTTTCAACGTTTATAAAAAGTCTTCTTTAAAAGGAAATAGTGACATATGGATTAAATGTTGTAGTGTACGTACGTTAAAATATTGCCGAAAGGAGACAGTGAAAGATAAAATTTCAACTTAACGATATTTAAACCATGTACAGTATCGTGGTTGTCATTTAGTATTGCCACACTAACGTACAGCTGGTGCGCTAGCGAAATTCGCACACGCGGGCTTCGCAGCACGACTCCTCATATGCCAGCGATAAAAAAATATCCGTCAGAAAATCTGGTCCGGCGAGTACACACGGAAGAAAAAGGACATTAAATATTGGCAATCTGGCAACACTGCAGCCACATGTGTGGTAACTACCTCTGCCAGCAGAAATTAATCGTCTTGTAGAATTGCTGCAGTGGATAGAGTTTTGCGTTAGCATGCAGGAGCTCGATGGTTCGATCCTCGGTTGAGGCGTATGTTTCTTATTTGGTAAATGTAGTCCAGGTGGTATGGTATCTCTCATCTTAATCGTGAACATCGATTGCAGTGGTCTTCTAGAAATCATTTGCGCTTAAACACTACAATCGTAGAAATGGAAGATTTGTCAACTTTGAAAGAAGCCGTTTCTTCGTCGTGGGCGTGAATTTACTCGCACCACTTCATCTACTAGATGCGAAACCTGTTTTCTTTATATCTTCCTCCAATGGTCCCTTAGATTATAAGTAACTATTATTCTTGCGTCGTTCAGGTCCATTAAATTTCGTATGGCTTTACGTTACCACTAGGACTAGCAACATGCTTTGCGAAATATGTCCAAACTCGGTTACTATTTGTATGTGTTATCACCATGGTCCAACTAACTATGCCTTTCAATACTGAGTCTGGTGACCGCATGCTGTTTAGTATGTATCTCAGTGCATTATATATATTTGCGAATGAGCCCATTAGGACTACGCAAAGTACGGGGGTTGGAACTTTAATAGTGGCAACCATTTACTTACAGCTCGTACAAAATAGATACGTGTTTCAAAGTTCTACTAAGCTTCAAAGTAGTCACCAACATTGTGTATAACCCGTTGCCAGCGATGTGGAACTGGTAGGATACTCTTGGCAGTGCCAGTTGTGATGACAGCTCGAGCGGCGCGGTCTACTGTCCGACGAATTTATAGCAGTTCTGAAGCGAATGCCGTGAAGTGTTTCCTTCGGTTTAGAAATAGAGTTGAACTTACTAGGCCTTAGGTCAGAGGAGTGCTGTATGTGGTATAGCACTTGGCAACCCAATCAGTAACAGCTTGCACTGTACGTGCTTGAGCATTGTCCTGAAAAATGATGGTCAAGCCCTGCAGAAAGTGTCATCACTTCTGCCTCTAAGCTGGTCGTAGGTTGTGTTCCAAAAATGAACAGCATGTATTGTATTGTAATGCTGTGGTTTTGTGTGCTTGAAGACACATTTTTTACTGTAGATATTTTGAGTGCGTCGATAAGCAGTGTCCATCTTTTGGCATCTGACTTTTTTGGCTTTCGTTTCTATTACATTTTCCTGAATCGTTTCACCAAGATATTTAAATTATATATAATAAAATTCTCCAATCGATAGATAAATAATAATAATAATAATAATAATAAAAATAATAATATTAATAATATCACTGCTATTCGCACCATCAACAGAACAGGCGTTGCTAACGGTATACTACGTCTTGTGTGTGTGTGTGTGTGTGTGTGTGTGTGTGTGTGTGTGTGTTTACATCACGATATAGTAGTTTAAATAAACTTCCAATTTTCCAACTGACTGGTTGTTTATTATTTCTGTAGGAAAAAACATGTGGTTTGCCGAGCTAGACAAGCGTTCGACATTGTGGAATGGTGTTAAATCTTCGGAAAAATAGATTTAAGGTATTTAGGAAGACAGATAATATATAAGACGTACAAAAACCAGGAAGGATAAATAAAAATGGAAGACCAAGAACGAATGCTTGAATTTGAGAGAGAAAGGGATGCATCCTTCATCACTACTATTCAGTATGTGCATTGAAGAAGCAATGATACAACTAAAAGGAAGTTTACGAAGTGCTATTTAAGTTCAGGGTGAAAAGATTTCAATGATGAGATTTGTTTGTGGCTTTGCTATCCTCAGTGAAATGAAAGAGGAGTTGTAGAACCTGTTGAATGCAATTAATGGTCTAATGAGTAAAGATATAGGAGGAGTAGCAGAAATGAGGTTAGCGATAAGCCTAACATCAAAATTGGTACCAAGGAATTAGCGTTATGATGGAATTCTATTATCTTGGATGCAAAATAACATGTGATGAATCAAGCACTGAGCACATTAGAAGCAGCCTAGCACTGTGGAGGACGACATTCCTGGCCAAAAGATGTGTACTAATACCATGACGGCGGGCCACCTGGCTCGGGCTCATACTAGGGTTCGTCTCAATGTCTTAGAATCCAGTCCCTCAAATCTGGTGTGCACGTTCGTTTCTTTGAAACGACCCATGGTCGCACAACCCCCCCCCCCCCCCAAAAAAAAAAAGTGTTGTTCTGTGGTGTGGTTGGTGCCTCTGAGGATACTTCTTTTCCTATAGCCATGCTCTCTCTCGACCGTTTCCATCTACTTTGATACACACAGACACCATATCGCCATGTTTGAAACATGAATACTGGACCAATACCGGACCATTCTGATGCCTACTGTACGTTGCGTCAATCCCACAGCCTGCAACACTCAAGGAAAACGCTGCAGATGGTCAAAGGAACTTTAAATCGTCAGCACCATCTACCGTGACAACGACGTATATCCGGACACACGTTCATGGCACCCTCTTTCGTACGTTTCCAGTCAAGAATTGGTCCCTGCAGTTAGATGGTTTTATTAATTCTCACTTTCTATAACGTCAATGTGTAATATCAAAGCTTTTGAACTGATGGAATGAAATCACTGCTAGAAGACTAAACGAGTGGCGATTGATGAAGTGAGGGAAATGAGAGCTCGTACGGAAAGATATAGATGTTCGTTCTTTCCACGCGCTATACGATATTGGATTAATAGAAAATTGTGAAGGTGGTTCAATGAACCCTCTGCCCGGCACTTAAATGTGATTTGCAAAGTATCCATGTAAGTTAAAATTCACGAAATATATGTTGCGTGAATGTCTTAGAAGGCTGAAAAAAGACTTGACATGAGTAAGACTGCCGCATGGAAACGTAACAGGCATCATTCCTCATTCTGAAAGTGCAGAAAATGATGATGATAAAGGTGATGATTATACACCGACGGGAAAAAATCACAGCAGCAAGAAACAGTAAATGTAGAGTAATGAAACTTCGATAATACATTTGTCTGGGTAACATACTGAAGTGATTAACATTGAAAGATCACCGGTTACTATAGGTGTGAGAAAACCCATTGCAAATATGAAATGATGGTACATTAATAACGGGTGTGCCGTCCAGAATGTTGAATGCAAGCATGAAAACGTGCCTACATTGTGTCGCACAGGTGCCGGATGGCAGTGCGTGGAATGCAGTTCCATGCCTGTTGCGCCTGGTTGGTGAATAGAGGGTCGGCTAATGCTGGTTGTCAGCCTCGGGCATGGGTGTGTGTGATGTCCTTAGGTTAGTTAGGTTTAAGTCGTTCTAAGTCCAGGGGACTGATGACGTCAGATGTTAAGTCCCATAGTGCTTAGTAGCACTTTTGAATGCTGGTTGTCAATGACGCTAGCGATGTCGGCCGAAGATGTCCGACGCTTACCCTACTGGAGACTAATCTGATGATAGAGCAGTCCAAAGCAACATATTGGCATGTTGGGTTACAACAGCGCTAAGTGGGCTAGCGTTATTCTGCTGGAAAACATCCCCTGTAATGCTGTTCATGAATAGCTGCACAACAGATTGAGTCTCCGAACGTATAAATTTTCAGTCAGGGTGAGTGAGATAACCAAGAGAGTGCTCCTGCTGTCATCCAAAATCTCACCGCAGACCATAACCCCAGGGTGTCTACGCCGGAGACAGGTTGGTTGCAAGCGCTCACCTGACCTCCTTATGGCCATCACTGCCACTAAGGCAGAACCGGCTTTCATTAGACCTCCACCTTGGTCTCCAGCAACATCACTGAAGTCGCAAACGGCTGTGGTTTGGAGTCAGTGGAATGCACGCTACAGGGCATCTGATTCTGAGCTGTACTTGAATAAACCGATTTCTAACAGGTTGTTGTACCACTGTGGTACTAATTGCTGCTCAGATTGCTGCTGCAGATGGAGATTCGTGAGTCACAGCCATACGCCGGCCACGAAAGTCTTCCCTCTCGGTATAGTCACGTGGCCATCCATAGTACAGTCTTACTGCGTCCGTAGATTCCGTGAGCACCGCAGCCGGCAGTAATGTGCAATCGCTATGCAATATCGCTTGTCGTTGTCCTGTTGCACGACCTACGTTCAAATTCAGTTAGCAGTTGATAATGTTGTGTTGTCTGCCCCCGGTAGCTGAGTGGTCAGCGCGAGAGAATGTCAATCCTAAGGGCCCGGGTTCGATTCCCGGCTGGGTCGGAGATTTTCTCCGCTCAGGATCTGGGTGTTGTGTTGTCATAATCATCTTCATTTCACCCCCATCGACGTGGCAGTCGCCGAAGTGGCGTCAAATCGAAGGACTAGCACCCAGCGAACGGTCTACCCGACGGGAGGCCCTAGTCACACGACATTTGTTATTTAATGGCGCCTTCGTCGTCTTAAAGTCATTCTTGACGTACCTTAACTCATTTCATCCAGTCTCGAAGGTAACTAACGCTCACGATAGTTACAGCGCTTATTTACGTTAAATGTGATTTGCATCCTCATAGTGACACTATTAGTGCGACTCATTTGAGACTGACTTGACATCTGACTATACGTCATTTTTCAGATGTAGAAACGCGCCTACCAACTTACGTATACCTCGCAAAACTCCTATTTGGAGCTGGGGTTTCCTTCCATCAGTGTATAATTCAGAAGTACCTTAAAAATTTGTAAATTATCAACTCCATATAAAGGTAATTTCACTGAAAAAGGAGAAACGAGGATGAGTTTTCATGGGCTGGGCGTCTGGGTAGCGAATTAGCTGTGACTCGTGGAAGCAGTCTGCCGATACTTGCGCGTCCGGAGATCATCAGTCAGCGAGCAGCAGGCGGAGCGGAGCGGACGAGAAGTTGCGCGGCATCTGTTCCTGGCAAGGCCGCTCGGTCCGCCCCTCCGTCCTCAACTTTCACCGGCGGTGGGGGCGGTCCGAGGGAGGAGCGGACGAACCGCGGCCAAAGTGGTCGGCCAGACTCCTCGCTGCGATCGGCAGAGTTTGGCGGAACAGGAAAGCAGACTGTTTCCCCTCGCATCACTTTGATTTCAGCCCTTCAGTCACATCAGTCCCACTTTTATCGGATCTATTGCGGTTCTTTCCTAATTCTTGGCTGTGGCGTATCCCCAAACACAGTACGGGAACTCGAGAAACGACATATAGGAAGCTAAAGTTTTCTTTCCTCACTTCTTTTCGTTCTCTGCTGTTATACAGAAACGTAAATACAATCATCTACTCGTATATAGTCCAGTATCAGAAAATACGTATCGCTGATTTGTTATTGTAATTTCATAACACAGAAACGATGGTGACACATAGCCTAATATATCATTTATGTTGAAAACCTGACTGGTGGCACGAATGAAGCACGATCTTTCTAAAAATATTCAGGTGATTTCTTAAGACTTACTTATAATCGCACAAACAAACTGAAAATGAATCTTAACTCACTCGTAAGACTAGAACATTTTTATTATCAAATGAGTAATTCGATTTGGAAGGGAACGTTACGCCGTTATTTGTGACATAGAAACGTTTACTTGGGAGCTAAACTCAACTACTTTATTAACTGAAAATTTACGCATAACACACATTTTATTTTAAACGTCATATCTCAGTGAGCGAATTTTTATATAAGGTATTCAGCTGCCCCTACCAATAGGTTTTATAGAAACCACAACGTTACCAAAACCCATGTGGAAAATTTTCATATCCCCTCACTCACTACATGCAAACTGTTAATCGTACACAAAAAGATTATTGTTATTATTATTTTTGTAAGAATGTAATGTAGCTGAATTTTGCACTTGTATACATTTTCGTTGTAAGGAAAGACTTTCCAGTTATTCAACAAAAACGCACATTAAGGTCAGTTTTGTACGTTTGTCTTGAATAAATCAAAAACTATGGTCCCTAGCGAAAACGAACGCCAGTGTAAAATTTAACTATATTACATTTCCTGCGAAAAGCTGCTGTTCATTTTTTACTGTAGGACAAACAGATTGCTTGTGGCGATTGAAAGAATTTGAAAATCTTGCATGTGATAATTCAAAATGATGCAGTTGCATAAAACCCAACAGCAGGGGCAACTGAATCACCTTGTATACCGGTTTTTCCGTAAGAGCGTGCAAAAATTTAACAGGACGTAGAGGATGCTGCGCTGTAAAAAAAAAAAAAAAAAAAAAAATGGTTGAAATGGCTCTGAGCAATATGGGACTTAACTTATGAGGTCATCAGTCCCCTAGAACTTAGAACTACTTAAACCTAACTAACCTAAGGACATCATACACATCCATGCGCCAGGCAGAATTCGTACCTGCGACCGTTGCCGTCGCGAGGTTCCAGACTGTAGCGCCTACAACAGCTCGTCCACTGCGGCCGGCGCTGCGCTGAAAAGTTTGAGGTAGGAACCTGCGGGCGGAGAAACCAGTTTAAGGGGATAATTGGAATAAAATAACATAGCTGTGTACCTTTTTATTTACATTACAGTTAACTGCAAATACCGTCATTTGCACAGTGAACGTACCATTTGTACTGTATCGTGCAAACATGTGGTGAAACTGACGGCCATCAACCTCAATGCAAGCAAGACATCGACGAACAAGATTCCGACACAGCCTGCCAAATATCCCTGGTGTGTTTCGAATCCATCACAGCAGCTACAATTCTGGCAACTAATACCATTTCAGTATACACTGGTATCACATACACACGTGACGTCAGATATCCCCATAGGAAATAACCAAGGGGTTCAGCTCAGGTGATCTCGCAGGCCACGGAATAGGACTTCCCTTTCCAATCCAACGACCACGAAATACTTCATAGTAATCAAGCTAGTTCTCCTCGTTTCCTAGCATGAAATAAAGACTCTACATGTAAATCAACAGCACAGTACGTGTAAACTTGTACGCATGCTAGTTGTAAATAATCTGGAAACCAGTAATGCTACACAAAGCAGTAGACAAGTTCACATTCATATCTCCTTAAGCTGGCTTCCCCGATCCCAGGCTCCGCCACCCGAAATTGTTCAGTGTAGCATTTTCTGTGTCGCGTTACATTTTTGCACGCTCTTACTGGAAACATCCTGCATACAACAAGTAAAACGCATAAAAGTCTGCCGGCCGCGGTGGCCGAGCGGTTCTAGGAGCTTCAGTCCGGAACCGCGCGACTGATACGGTCACAGGTTCGAATCTTGCCTCGGGCATGGATGTGTGTAATGTCCTTAGGTTAGTTAGGTTTAAGTAGTTCTAAGTTCTAGGGGACTGATGACCTCAGATGTTAAGTCCTATAGTGCTCAGAACCATTTGAACCATTTGAGCATAAAAGTCTATGACAGTAAGTATGATTTTCATTCAGTGACCGGTTACAACCGTAATAGTCGTCACTATGCCACTCCTTATCGGTCCGTCCACAACAGTCACAATACCAGTTACCAATATGTCCCAAGAAGCAGCAACCCAACATACTATCCTCAGATGGTTATATCTCGGCTCCTTTTGGAGTGTTTTGCTTAGCCCTTGGCCTAATGAGCATTTGTGTACCTGTCGGAAGAACGGCATACTGTAGCTATCCTAGAGGGTCAAGTATTAAACATTACACCCTTCCGTAAGCCCAGGCAAATTGAGTAAATCAGTTGGTTGTTTTGCAGTGTGTGTGGTCTAGGATTGGCCTTAGGTGGCTTACAAAAGCGTCATTTGTTCGTGGACGTTTCCTGAGAAAACACAGGAAACCCTGATTTCTTGGTACCAAAAACACCAGTTATTGGGATGACCACTTCTATAATTTCTACTCTTGCCAGATTGCGGAAATTTTTACCATGTGTTCTTAAGATGATGTTCTCGACGAGCCTTGAAGCTTTTTTTTCTTATTATATCATTGCTCGTTGCCGAAATCCGATGGTTCTAAGTCACCATAAGTAAGCACGTAACGTATAGTATGCACATCGTATCTGATCTGAAGCGTAAATGTAGTTTCAACTGACGTAATGAACATATGGCAATAGTGCTCCGGTTATCGCAAGGTTTCTATGAGCACAAAACTATACTTTTCACCGATGTTTTTACACCAGTTAATCTTTATGATGCACTGTCTCTGTATAGTGGACACTGAGGCCTATACAGGCTGTCTTGACTTGGAAATCATTCCATGGTGCCACCTGTACGAGGAAGTGCCTTACAAAAAATTATATTGTCATACGAAATTATTTGTGCTTATAAATCAAAACAGCATGTTATTTATGCTGTAGATGAAGCCTAAAACGTTGTTCATTTTTTGTAGAATAGTGAGTGAACTCGCGCTACGTAGGAGACGATTTTTTTTTTATTTTTTGGGGCGGGGGGAGGAGGAGGACCAAACTGCTTAGGTCATCGGTCCCTAAGCTTACACACTACTTAATCTAACTTGAAGTAACTTACACTATGGACAACACACACATACATGCCCGAGGGACAGCTCAAACCTCCGACTGAGGAAGCCGCGCGGACCGTGACAAGACACCGGCGACGGCGCGGCTGACGATTTTGTCTTAACCTTATAGTATGTGTACTTATTTCCTGCTTATACGTGTCAAAGTATGTAAATGTGCCGCAGTATATAAAAAAATTGTTAAGACTTTATTGACCCCCAGAATTCGATATATATACGCAGCCCACCTCCCTGTATCATGAATTAGAATGGAAACAGCTGAAAAGTGCTTCTATCAGAGTACAAAACTATTGAATATGCTCTCTTTAAAAGTCTATGACACAAAGGTTGAGAACCATCTACCTCAGTCCTCATTCCACCTTTCTCGTCAACATTGATGGCATGCAAACATATTCGCGTTTTTTGTGCCGAAATAGAGTAGCGGTGTGATACTGTCGGTGGAAGACAGAGGGGTCAGTGCCAGAGAGGACACAATGATGGTGGGAGAGAGGAAGTGGAAGTGAAAGAAAACAGAGATGTATGAAGATAGTATCAATGGGAGTAAAAGAGAGAGAAGACAGTGGAAGTGAAATAGAGATATGAGTGGAGACGATACATAGGCATGCGGGGTCTGAACCCCCCTCAGACTGGTGATCTTTAACATGGAAAAAATTATCCACTTTGCCTCATCCCCTACAACCAGGTGTATAAGTTTCCTGGTGTAGGGGTCAAGGGAGACGATGGTAAGGAAGGGGGAGGGAGAAGACAGTGACAGTGGGTGGGACGGACAGAACAAAGTTCCAATGAGAGAAAAAGGAAACAGTAGGAGAGAGAGACAGATACAGACAACAGCAGTGAAAGGGGGCTGCTGAGTGTGAAGGCTTCTCTACAAAGTGAGACTGGGTAAAATGATTTAGGATGTTCTGCATTAAATCAGCGCGAATTTGTTCGCATGCCAATTTTTCTTTCTGAGGAGGACGTGTACCAGTCTTATAAAAAGGCGAAAAGGCGAAATGTTTGAGCTCAGATAACAGCATTTTTCAGCTTTTATATATATCCTATACAGTTTTAGGAGATTGCGAGAACTTGTGATGATTTGCAATCTAAATGTAACATCCCCACCTAAATACAAACCCATATATGATTTTTCATACATACACTAACAAAAAGTGTCCGGATACCCCAAAAACATATGTTTTTCATACTAGGTGCATCATACTGCCTCCTACTGCCAGGTACTCCATATCAGCGACCTCAGTAGTCATTAGACATCGTGGGAGAGCAGAAGGGGGCGCTCCGCGGAACTTACAGACCTCGAACGTGGTCAGGTGATTCAGTGTCAGTCGTCTGTACGTGAGATTTCCACATTCGTAAACATTACTAGGTCCACTGTTTTCGATGTCACAGTTAAGTGGAAACGTGGACACGTACGGCACAAAAGCGTACAGGCCGACCTCACGTGTTGACTGACAGAGACCGCCGACAGTTGAAGAGGGTCGTAATGTGTAATAGGCAGACATCTATCCAGACCATCACACAGTAACTCCAAACAGCATCAGGATCCACTGCAAGTATTATGAGAGTTAGACGGAAGGTGAGAAAACTTGGATTTCATGGTCAACCGGCTGCTCACACTCCACACATCACGCCGGTAAATGCCAAACGACGCCTCGCTTGGTGTAAAGAGCGTAAACATTGGTCGATTGAACAGTGGAAAAACGTTGTGTGGAGTGATGATTCACGGTACACAATGTGGCGATCCGATGGCATTGTGCGGGTACGGCGAATGCCGTGAACGTCTTATGCCAGCGATTGTAGTGCCAACAATGAAATTCGGAGGCGGTGGAGTTATGGTGTGGTCGTGCTTTCCTTGGAGGTTGCTTGCACCCCTTGTTTTCTGTGACACTATCAAAGCACAGACCTACATTGATGTTTTAAGCACCTTCTTGCTTCCCACTGTTGAAGAGCAATTCGGGGATGGCGATTGCACCTTTCAACACGATCGAGCACCTGTTCATAAAGCACAGCCTGTTTCAGAGTGATTACAAGACAGTAACATCCCTGTAATGGAGTTGCCTGCACAGAGTCCTGACCTTAATCCTATAGAAGACCTTTGGGATATTTTGGAATGCTGACTTCATGCCAGGCCTCACCAACTGACATCAATACCTCTCCTCCGTGAAGAATGGGCTGCCATTCCCCAAGAAACCTTCCAGCACCTGATTGAACGTATGCCTGCGAGACTGGAAGCTGTCATCAAAGCTAGGGGGGGGGGGGGGCACACTATACCGAATTCCAGCATTACCGGTGGAGGGCACCACGAACTTGTAAGTCATTATCAGCCAGGTGTGCGGATACTTTTGATCACATAGTGTACAAATGAAAAGGGCGAGTAGAGGACAATGCAAAAAGGAAATAAACGTGATAAACGTAGTTCTGGAAAAGAACGCTTCCCGGATACAAAATATACGTAAGTGCAGTAATGACAAAGTTGAAGTGGAATATCTAGAGCAAAGTTTTGTATGTTGTTCCTTGTGATGAAAGGATGTATAATTCGTACATGCATGATGGTGCATTAGCACGTTTTCAAGTGAGCACATAGCACGAAATTTCGAGAAGAAGTGTGTAGGAGGTTATTCGCCCCTCTGAGGTCACTAGACTCGAACCACTGGGAACTTTTTTGTGATTATATGTAAAACCTTTGGTGTATTTCACCTGATCTAGCATTGTCGATAAACTCCGGGAAAGCACTGTGATCGATAGTATATTCGAAAGACGCTTGCGATCTTGGAACGTGTACAGGCAACAATGAGCAGAAGTGCTGAAGCCTGGCGTCACATGCGCGCCTGGCCCTTCCGAAGACTTGTCGTAATTTACCTGCCCTCAAGTGCCTAATTGCAGTGTGGATCCTCTGGGAGTCTGATATGCCAAAAGGTAATTGAGCCATGTGCGTCTCGCGCTCATGCCGTTTATTGCTCGTCATCTTGTTTTGGTGGTTCTATCGCCTTGTTCTTTTTTTTTTTTTAAGTCGATTTACTGGCGTAACTAGGTTGCTGGTTTCCATGACCATCAGTGGCAGCAGCAGCGCTTTTCGATGAGTCCACTGTCATACCATTCCTGGAGCGACTGCTAGTATTTCCTGGTCGTCGTCTGTCTGGAGTTCAGTTGGGAGCTCAATCCGGACGCAGCAGCAGTGAAGTCGGGTACGGGAGTGATGTCGGGGACGGAGCTCCAGTGAGGTGCGGACAGCCAGTGCTCGCCGACCACTGGCGACACACATGAACTGTCCGACGGAAGGAGATTGGAGCGGGACGACCGTTGGTTGGTCGTTCCGTTGGTCGTCTCATCGGGTGACGTGTATTTGGTCATTTGACCGTTTCTGGGCCTCGTCAGTTGTTCATCTTGCCTGAAGTGTGTCGGTTCCTTCCTTGTGCAGAGCTGTCGTGGCCAATGGGCAAGAGTTACCTCTACATGGTTGGGTCCGAGCCAGTGTCTCCGAATTCCGAACGGACATGGAGGTGAGTCGGGTTGGAGCTGCAGTCAGCTTCGGACGGGCACTACTCGCCCGACCTTTGCTGACACACGTAATTTGAGCGGGAACGACCTGGGTTTTTCGTTTTGTCGGTTGTCTTATTTGAAATAGAGAGCCGAGTGTGTCAGTTGGAAGGGAATTGATTAGGCTTCTGGCTGGTTCTTCAGCCGTCCCTAGGTCGTGTTGCCACCCAATTGTATAGTGTTAAGCTTGGCTGCCTGTCTCACCTAAACTGTGCTTATAGTTTCCTCCCCAGGACGACCCTTGGAACACTTGTGAGCACAACTGTTCGTTTTTGTGATTGTCATTTTATTTGGTTGCAGGTACTGCGCTACGCATTCAGCCATGTATTAATATTGTCTGTTTTATATTTAGTATATTGCCTTCAGCCGAACTCCATGACAACAATTTTAAGATTAGGCCTTCAGCAATGTTTTATTTAAAATTCTTGTTGAAACGTCCCCTTAGAAAAGGTATGCATGACTGTGTTTAAACTGACATACAATATTTTTAGCGCAACGCAATCTGACTTTCAATAATCCCTACAAAAGAATGGCCCTGACTAACGTTAAACTATACCTTTCACAAATCACTTACCTCACAAAAATCTTCGTTACTCAAGCTACTGCAATACAGGGAGCGCCACTACTGCCAGCTAAATAAAAGATTCAAACTTCTGAAGGCACTAACTACTGATAGGCATAGCTAGCAAATGAAAGATTTTGATAGAGAAAAAGCAATGTATTTACCTTAATATTGTTCGAAAGTCATATTATATATATCAGTTCATGACATCCAGTCTTACAAATTTACTGTCTATGTCCAGATCATCCGCTCTCAAAATTCCGCCATCTCTCTCCCCACATCCACCACTGCCGGCGGCTCACCTCCAACTGCACAACTCTACGCGCTGTTAACATCCAGCTGCGCAACACTACAATGGCAAACAACAATGCAAACTAGCCACAGACTGCACACAGCACAGCCAGTGATTTTCATACAGAGCGATACGTGGCGTTACCAATAAGAAAACCTAAACAGCCTACTTACATTGCCCCCATGCTCCCCACAAAAATTTTACAAATTGTTTTGGGCACTGGCCAATACATATTTGTTAAAAATTTCTCACAATTACAATAACAAAGAAATAAAATGCACACACTTATCGATATGATGTTGGTCAAAAGCTAAAATTTTATCACAGTCCATAAAGACAGTCCTGATCATTCATCACAGTAAAACTGCAGTGTTTTTTTTTTCTCAAAGTCTGAGCAGTAAAAGAGAATGCACACGGAAGTAGTGGATTTCCATGTAGTCTTGAAGAAGTAGTGTTGTCCTTCCAACAGAAAGACAGTGCTGACTCTTGACATGCAGACAGCTAATGGGCCACAACAGAGCAAACCCACAGCAGATCAGTCGAATTTGAAGAATATTGGTAGGTAGGTCATCACAGAGCAGACCCACTGTACTCCTGGTAGAGTGTATGGTATTGGTGGGCCACCAGAGATCCAGACCCACTGCATTCCTTGTAGAAATAATGGTATTGGTGGGCCATCAAAGATGCAGCAAAGCAACATATATATATATATATATATATATATATATATATATATATATATATATATATATATATATATATGTTAGCAAAGCAAATGCAACATTATCACTAATATGAGCCAATCTGCAACAACAAGAAAAATAAATCAGTAGTAAATCTGGCTTAACAGAGTAATACAAACTGAAATTTAGTAGCTCTATGCCTGGCAAACAGCAGCAGCAAATGCAGTAACTTATATTTAATCATGACAAAGCTCAAGCAGAAAAATATTACACTAAAGATAGCTATGTCTAATACCTATGTCACATCTTAACACTAGAGTGATGCATCACTGTAACTTACTCTAGCAGACAAGTTACCAAGTCACTGACAACAATTATGTATGCAATTCCTGTGAAGTGGATATTCTTTTTGTGCCCCCTCATTTTTTTGGAAGTAGATCATAAAATTATTATTTACTGGCTCTGTAGGCATAAAATATCTATATTAGTACATCTATTAAATTTTATTGTAACCAATGCTGCAGTGCAGCTAGAAACTAGATATTAAACAAAATAGGCAAATGCATATATAAAGCAACATATGAAACGTCATTCACTAGGAAAATGGCGTCTCACAAGGCAAAAAAATCTCTCAACTAGAAAGACAATAGATGTAAAATGTTTCTCATCATTTCATTACACATTTTAGTAAATATGATAAATTAAGAGATCCACAGTGTAATTATATGTTTTCAAGTTTAAGTGTGTCGTATTTGCGATGCTTTCGACAAGGAAATGTCAATAGCGAGGATATTGGCCTCTTTTTTTTCTCCACCTAATGGCTTTCTTTTGTCAGACGACTCTCTCTCAGCTGGGCGCCCAAAACTCATTACGTGAAGGTCACTTACGTTTCTTACCGAAATATTTACGACAGCAGTATCCGCTACAGTGACAGTCTCATATAAAAAAAATTTCACAGGTCAAGAATTTGCATTACAAATCTGTAGACACGAAATCCTATAAATATAACAGTGTCCAAAACATTTTCGTTGGCATTGTGAAACATTCACGCATGTACACACATTTCATAACTCTTAAAGAACGATTCTTGGTTTCCAACATCCGTTTTTACAAATCTGAGTCCCTAACCACTTCTCATTATTCCTTACCTTATTACACATATACATGTTCGTCGACACGTCAATCTTGCGTCGAAACTTCAATATTTCAACGTAATAAATATGTAGCATAATCAGATTCCTCATATAGCATCATCTTATTGATCATAAACTTACCTCAACAGCATAATACACATCGTCGTCGTAATAACATCATAACACCTCAGTCAAATCTCAAAAACGTCGTAGCTTTCTGCAATAATTTCAAAACCAAAAAAAATTCTCTGCTCATTTAAATAGTGTCATCTACCTCAAACGTACTTTAAATATCATGATCCCATACCAAACACATCATTCGAAGCTCTCATAGTATCGTAATGGTACCGAAAAAGTATATGAACAGTTCACAAAGTACAGACAAAATAAAATTTCATAAGTGTGAAGTTATCCAACTGTGTAATTCCGTAAACATGTGTCACTGACGTAGTAAAAAAATGTTTGTTTCTCTGTTAAATAATCAGATAGCTGTGTAATTTATGTTTTAGTGAAATATGGTACCGATGTGTAAAGTTGTATAAGCAAATACCATATTAGCTAGGGCTCCTTGTGCTTGCCAAACACATGGTACACAAAGTAAGCGAGTACCCCCCTCAGGATTAATGTAATTATACCCACAAGTGTTACAGATTACAGCAATGGAATGAAATGTATCAGGGAAAACCTTTGTATCATTGTAATTCAAAAATCTTTAAAAATAAATGTTTTAAATACAAAAGTAATCACTCAAATGCGTGTCCTTTAGCGCTAAATGTGCGTCTTGCTGTAAGATAAATCTGTGGAAGTGTCGTAGTTATCGTCATCCGAAATCTAAGTTCTGCAGAAGTGAATGTACTTACCTCATCATAAACAAAAGTGAAATGCTATACGTATAGATATCGTAGTTATTACGTACATCACCATGATCAAGAAAGTACTACACTGTAACATATTGTTGTGCTACAAAAAAGCTGTCTCATTGTAGCTATACCACAAATGTTACTACTAAAACATGTTTTACTTTCCAGAAGAATTCAGAAAAACTGAGCGGATATAAAGCAGATACAGCACAAAAGCAACAATGTAAATTGTGTCACACATTAGTAGCGGCGTGGTATAATCGTGTAGCTGTCAAAGAACCAAAATAGTAAGTCATCTTTAATCTCACAAAAACTACTTCATATAAGGAATGTCTTTTCAAGTAAACCAAAATGTTACATTAAAATCTCATTAGCAGTATATGTTCTAAGTATGTAAGCCTTATAGTCGTTACATAATCGTGCAACTAACAAGCAAGAATGTACACACACAGTAACACTGTGTCCTCTGTTCACTATCACAATGCAGTGGTAATTACTGCCTAAATATGTTCCCTAGGTTCTAGACTGGATAGTTGACTTCAAAACATTGTTGCATGATAACAGTTTCAAAGTGTGACAACGCATACTAGTAAAGTGAAGTGAAAAGTTTTATGGCAAAGACAAAGTTAAAAAGCAGATTATCTTTCAATAAACGGTTTTACATGTGAAATGTGGTGCAAACCTTTACTCTTCCTAGTACGCAGAGTTTCAACTTCAACGCAATTATCATGTGGCATACGTCGGATTCTGTAAGGTCCATTGTAAATCAGAAAGAATTTATGACTCAAGTGTTTCTTCTTATTTGAGAATGAATGAACTTTAATGAGAACTTTCTGACCAATATATAATTTCTTTGCATTTGCTTTACCGTGTAGTTTTCTCCTTTTGTCTGGTGCAGAATTTATATTTTTAATAGCCAAATCAATTATGTCTTTGTGTCGAAGTTTACAAGTATTCGGAAAAGGTACAAGCTCTCTGATTCTGTTCGGTGGTTCTTCATTCTTCAGTACAAGAATAGGTGGTAAAGCAGTGGAGTCATGAGGGATTTCATTCAGCACATTTTGAAATAAATGTAAATATCTGTCACAATGCTGATGCTTTCTGTGACAATAACGTCTGCAAAGTTTATTGATTTCTTTCATAATCCGTTCAGACGGGTTACAATGTGGTGAGTTCAATGAAATAAAAAGTTTGATTTTATGGTTCCGAAGCATGCGTGACCAAACAGCAGATCTGAATTGCGGTCCGTTATCTGAAATGACTTTACTAACGTGTCCAACTTCCCGTAAGAAATTTTTAACAAAGGCGTTGGATACAGACCGTCCAGTGGCTTTACGTAACGGAGTGAAAGAAACAAATTTTGAAGTAAGTTCAACAGCGACTAGAACGTACGAAAATCCATTCGATGTTCTGACAAGCGGTCCCAAGAGATCAACAGCAGCAAATTCTTTTAATTTAGAAGGAATGATACGAAACAACGGAGCACGATATGACAAACTTTTGACAAAGTTTACAAATAGACAAGACTCTTCGAATTCTCTTTTCCATATTGTTAAAATAACAAGTCGTTCGAAGAATATGATAACATTTTCGTGGACCAAAATGTGCGTAGCTGAAATGAATGTACCAAATGAGCTTATTAACAAAATCGTCTGGAATGCAAAGTACCCATAACTTGCCATCAACAGTGCAGCGTTTGAAGAGTATGTTGTTTCTAACCAGATAATAATGCCGAATCTGAGTGTGCGGCTTTTCATGCCATTTACTTTTGATGTCTTTCCAAATCGGATCTCTATCTTGTTCATGAGCAATGTCCTTTAAAGATGTGGCGATGAAGTTTTGAAAGGCGACTTTCTGAATGTAAAGAATACTTAAATTTTTCTCGAGGTTGCCTTCTGTGTTACTTTTCTCAACCCCAGCCGATGCGCGTGACAGTAAGTCCGCAACAATGTTCTCCTTGCCGGGAATGTAGACTATTGTGAAGTGGAATTCTTGCAGAAACAATGCCCAACGATTCAACCTGTCATGATTTAATTTTGAAGACATAAGAAATTGTAATGCACGATGATCACTGTATACTTTTACGTGCTTACCAGAAAGAAAGAAACGGAATTTGTTAAATGCCCAAACGATAGCTAAAGCTTCTAATTCAGTAACGGAATAATTTTTTTCAGATTTTGTTAGCACTCGGCTAGCAAAAGCAATGGTTTTCTGAACAGTAGTGTCATTTTCTATGGCTGCTTGAAATAAATGGGCACTAAGACCAACTTTAGAAGAATCTGTGCTAAGGCAAAAATCTTGTGAATGATTTGGATGAGCTAGTATTGGCGCGTTAAGTAGCGATTCTTTCAAAGAATTGAATTCCAACTGTGCTTATTTGTCCCAGTTCCAAATAGTATTTTTTCCAGTGAGAGAACAAAGTTTTGGTGTAACTAGAATTTGCATATTCAGAAAACGACGGTAAAAATTTACGAGACCTAGAAAACTGCGGACTTATCTTTTTGTGGATGGAACTGGAATGGCTCTGATTGCTTCTAACTTCTCAGGATCCGGCTGAATGCCTTCAGAAGAAATAATGTGTCCCAAAAACCTCACCTTTGACATACCGAATTCAGATTTTTCCAAGTTAACTGTAATTCCAGATTCTGCAAAAATACGTAAGAAACTGTTGAGGATGCGATTATGTTGTTCCCATGAGGCTTCTGCTATTAGAATATCATCCATATATAAGGTGAAGTGACGTTTTAAGAAATCCGGTAATACGGAATTTAGCCCAAGAATGAACGCTGCCCGACCGCTGTGGTCGCAGGTTCGAATCCTGCCTTGGGCATGGACGTGTGTGATGTCCTTAGGTTAGTTAGGTTTAAGTAGTTCTAAGTTCTAGGAGACATGACCTCAGATGTGGAGTCCCATAGTGCTCAGAGCCATTTGAACCATTTTTGAACGCTGCCGAAGAAATGTTCAAACCAAAAGGAAGTTTCCGAAATTGATAACAAACGCCGAAACAAAGAAAAGCTGTGTATTTTCTACATTCTGGATGAAGTTCGATCTGATAAAATCTGGATCTGAGATCAATAGAAGACCACACTTTTACACCATTAAAATTTTGAAGAGGTTCTTCCATCGTTTGCGGCCTGTCTGTTTCAGGAATGATGATAGTATTGATTTGTCTCGAATCTAAGATAAGCCTGATCGATCCATTTTTCTTTTCAGCAACATGTAATGGATTGTTGTATGAGCTTACTTCAGGCTCAATAATGCCCTCGTCAAGCATAGATTGTATTTCTGTTCTAACACGGTCCCAATAATGTGCTGGAATTACGTATGGTCTAACACAAAATTTAGTATGCTCACGAACACGAAATTGGTATTGAAATCCCTTGATTGTTCCTGTTTTGTGAGTAAAAACTGTGGAATGTGCTTGTAAAATCTCAAAATTCCTGCCTATCGGTGTCATTACAATTCTCAATTGTTTGAATTTTATTCTGAATTATCTCATTGGTATCAAATATGCCGTCGATATCATCCCTGTCAGTACTTGCAGAGTGATTGTTAGTGTCTAGTTCTGTAGAAAATTCCGAACTGTTGTCTAACAGAAGGTAAAGCCGATTAATTTCCTCATCATGGTTTGAGAGCCAATCTTCAAATTTCAAAGCTATTGACTTACCTTCTTTCTTTAAACTTATTTCAGCATAGTGAAAGTTTTAGATTGCTTTGTATTCATTCAAAAAGTCTACTCCCAATATAATTTCCGTCGACAATAATGGAACAATAAGAAAGTTCATAGAGAAGCTGTGGCTTTGACAAAAGAATTCTAAGTTGGTTTGTTGGCGTACATCTACACTTTTTCCAAAGATTGCACCTTCTAAGTTAATCTTACGTAACGGAAGTGTGGGACAATTGTTCTATTTGTTGCATTTTCTAAAGGCTGTTTCACTAATTACTGAAATGGGACTGCCAGAGTCAAGTACTGTCGTAAATTTTACGTCATTTACTGTAATGTGAATCACAGGATATGCAATGTTATTATGTATTACGTCGTGTTCCTGGAGTAAGATGTCCCTAATGTCATCCATTTTTACGTAATTACTAGCTACGGCAGCTGCGTCGTCAGTTTCATACATACGTTTTGTGGCTGCCAGTGGTATGAGTCATTGCCTATTGTCTCTTTGTTGGCCCATGTCGTTATTGGGATTTGGAGACCTAACTTCTTCAAATCCATCTTGTCGAAAGGTCCCTACCCTGTTTGAATCCCGCCAGTTCTGATGCAATTCAGGTCTGTCGTTACGATCATATCGTCTGTCGTCATGTCGGTGGATTCCATAGTTTCTTTCTTGTCGGTCACTTGGTGGAGAATTTTTCCCTGAATCGTAACTGCGCGCTGGACCGTTGCGTCTACAGTTATTCTGTCTCCCTTGATAATATTTATTTTGGTTCCCATATTGTCTGTTTCTCTGATTGTCTCTGTGATAGTCATTACTGCGGAGAGGTGATCTTTCCCTGTAATTATTACTACTCCGCCAAAGGTTGTCATACGGGTGGTGTCTGTTTTGGTCACTATTTGTGTTGTGAGAATAGCCTTGTCATGTCCAGTTATTATTTCTTTCATCGCGGAATTGTGTCGGATGTAACCTGTAACTGTTGTGTTCCTGTTTTCGCTTTCCCGATTGTCAGTGTCAATTTCTAATTCTTATAAGAGTTCCTGGAAAGCTTCAATGTCGTATTTGCAACGTCCTGCCAAAATAATATGTCGTAAATGTTCAGGCAATTTGATTAAGCAAGTGCGGATGAGTTCTGAGGGGCTGTATGGGTTTGACAGGTACTGAATCTTGTGCAACATGTCTTCAAAATATTTCACAAGACTGGAAAATTCAGATTGTTCGAAATGTTTCATCATTACGATGCTATGTTTTACTCGGTCTTGTGTGGCTTGAGACCAATATGCTGAGAGGATGGCATGGTAAAATTGTCCTTCACTGTGGCAAGCATGAATGACCGATCGCATTCTTACAGCTGGTTCATTCTCTAAGTAGCCACACATAAATTCTAATCTGTGCTCTAATGACCAGTTGGGAGGGAAACAATGAGAGAATTGATGGAGCCATGCTTGTGGATGAATGTCGTCGGAATTCTTAAATGTTTTATTTACGTGTAGTAATGAACAGCTTATAGTCAAAATCATCATGTCGGCGAGTCACATGTCGGTCATTGTTACGTCGTTTCGGCGGTTCCATCTCAAAATTCGGTCTACCTTGCCAATTTATTTCATAATTTCCTAATTGCCCTGTGTTATTATTTTGTGGCTGTTCCGTATTTCTATGTCCCTCTTTCCGTATTGGAGCGCGAGTGTCCTCTGAAATACGTAATTCTTGTATTACCTGTGTCAGCTGATCTTGGACTTCCCGAATTTCTCTTTGGTGTTGCGTATTAATTTGATTCTGATTTTGTTTGACTTTCCTAATTTGTTCGCACTCTTCTGTGTCATTACAGACTATAGGTTTTGTGTCATTCAGATTATCATCTACCTTCGTAGATAAATTATTTAGCTGATCCGAAAGTTGAACTACTTTCTCTGATAATGAACTAATTTCCTCCATGTGTCTTTCTGAACCAATTTTGAGAGTATCTACTGTGTCCTTTAAGTTTTCCTGAGTTTTTGCAAGTCGCGTAACCGAATCGGTAGACGCAACTGAGTCAATTTTAGCCCACAAGGTCTCATGATTTTCATTAACTATAGTTTGCAGTTCTTTTATGGCTGTTTCGTGATTCTGTAATGCATTTTCATGCCGCGAAAAAATAGGTTGAAAATGCTCACAAATTTGTGTTTTTACGTCATTACAGACTTTTTGACATTTCGATTCAATGTTATGTAACTCAGTAGTTAAATCTTCACGTGTTTGTTCAAGTGTGGTGTCTAACTTTGACTGTGTTTAAACTGACACACAATATTTTTAGCTCAACACAATCTGACTTTCAATAATCCCTACAAAAGAATGGCCCTGACTAACATTAAGCTATACCTTTCACAAATCACTTACCTCACAAAAATCTTCGTTACTCAAGCTACTGCAATACAGGGAGCGCCACTACTGCCAGCTAAATAAAAGATTCAAACTTCTGAAGGCACTAACTACTGATAGGCATAGTTAGCAAATGAAAGATTTTGATAGAGAAAAAACAGTGTATTTACCTTAATATTGTTCTAAAGTCATATTATATATATCAGTGCATGACATCCAGTCTTACAAATTTACTGTCTCTGTCCAGGTCATCCGCTCTCAAAATTCCACCATCTCTCTCCCGACATCCACCACTGCTGGCGGCTCACCTCCAACTGCGCAGCGCTACGCGCTTTTAACATCCAGCTGCCCAACGCTACAATGGCAGACATCAATGCAAACTAGCCACAGACTGCACACAGCACAGCCAGTGATTTTCATACAGAGCGGTACGTGGCGTTACCAATACGAAAACCTAAAGAGCCTACTTACATTGTTACTCTATATCTACGCCTTCAGGTGCGTTTGTTTCAGAATCTGTGGCTTGTCTGTAAGGTTTCTCTTTAATTATCTTGAATTCTTGAAACGGCCTTCAGCCGTGTACGGTAAATGTTTATCTTAAGGTTGTCTTTAATTATTCTGTGGAAGTTACTTGGGCCCTCAGCCGTGAATTTGTCTTTGTTGTTTTGAAGAGAAAACTGTACATTTGTTTGAGGAACAAAGTTGTGTACATTCTTGTATTACTAACAGTAATTGACCTTGGCCACTTTCCACAACCTGATCCGCTCTGTCCTACGAATCCAGATTTCAATAATAGTACACCACAAAGAAGGAGAAACATTGTGAACAGTGTGAAAACGTTCGCAATACAAAATTGTGCCTTATGTTTCGGAAATAAAGTGGTAGTGCAACATTGAGACTAGATGAGAGAAAACCCAGATCCGAGCAGACTGTAAGTAATTGCTTATGTACATAAAAAAACGCGACGTAAGGTTTTTGATAATCTAAAGATAACAAAACTGTATCATTATACATCCCACTGTAGACGCTTTAGAGCAAGGAAAAGGCGAAACACGTCTGGGGAGAAATGAATTAAGTTGCAGCAAGAAAAGGCGGTTTTATTTATAAAACAAGTATTTCTTTACTTGTTGCGGAGAGTGGCCTCGCAAACAAACTTGTTAGGCCAATATGTGTTCATATACTCAGTCGTAACACGTCGTATCGGAGATGTGGTCTGTTTATAGTCCTATGCTCATTGAGAGTATTTCCTTGTTTCGTTGTTCTGTACTCGACCGTTTGTACTCATAGGGTCCAAATTCACACAGAAGTAGCCGCGGTCGCCTGGCGGCGGCGAGCCAGAGGCCTGGTGCGTAAGAGACTTCACAGTGAAGTGGCGCCGTCACCGAGACACTGGCGGTCGTGCTACGAATGGATAAGGATAAGTCGTTTTCGTCTGACGCCGATATTCGTGGAGCGGATCTTTTGTAACTCGTAAACGTTAATCAGAGAAGAAGATTTTGGATACATCATTTGTGTTTGAAAAAGGTAAGAAATATGTCGCTTTCGGCGTAATTAAAGAATTGAACATGTATCCCGAACGCTTCCAGTAATCTTGGAGAATGTTTCGAAAGTGTTTCTGTATTTTGTTAGACGATGTGAAGAACAGCACGGAGAGTAAAGCAATGAAACTGGAATGCCTTGCTCATAATTCCTAATTTCATATGATTTTCATCTGAACATAAAGCTAGACATTCCTGATTTTGTCAGAGAGATTCAAAATATTACGACTCTTTCTTAAAATACGAGAACCCGTAAATATTTCTCTGCTGTAGATCAGAAATTTGTCGTTACTGGGCATAGTTTCCTACCATCTGATAGATATTTTCTTGTTTTACAGAGGCACAAAATATACTTTCCCCCTCAAAACAGGATTGCAGTCAATACCAACGCCTAGGACCACGGATTCCTTTTATTCTAGGTGGAACCAAAGGATTTCAGTAACCTTAGCGCACTAGACCACGGATTGCACAGAAGCCCATTCAAAATAACTGATTATGTCTGGCAATACATTTCATCCGGTAAAAAATGTCGTGTGGCTAGGGCCTCCCGTCGGGTACACAGTTAGTCGGGAGCAAGCTTTCCTATTTGACGCCAGTTCGGCAACATGCACGTCGATGGCGATGAAATAATGATGATTAGGACAACGCAACACCCAGTCCCTGAGCGGAGAAAAATCTCCGACCCAACCGGGAATCAAAACCGGCCATTAGGATTCACATTCTGTCACGCTGACCACTTTTTTATCTCATTTTGTTCGTTTTCGTTCGTTGTATCTGCTCGGTGCGGACGTCGCACGACACCTGTTTCAGTTCGTCGTTGATCCATTAACTCAGTTTCTTTATTACAGAGGGCATCTATCTCTCTGACTTAAACCACTCAGCTACCGGGTGCGGACATTTCATGTGGGAACCCTACTACACTCAGTGGAAGGAAACTCATAACATCCAGCAACCGTGGATTTGTCAAAGCCTTGCACAGAATCGAAGAGGCGCCGGAAAGGAAATCTGGCATTAGACAGCATTACAGTTTTCCCTGTCTTGTGTGATAAGGTTGTCAGTAAAAAGTGCCAAGAAGAAAGCCTTACTTGGCATGTGACAATACATTCGAGCTGAAAACCGGATTTTCTATGAATAAGTACCAAGTGAATAATGGATTTGCACGAATGTGTGGCAAAACCCATTGATCTATGACAGAAAATGTAATGCTAACTGTACATGCTTAGTGTAGTTGCAACAAAAGTACTGTTAAATTTTTCCGTACCTTCTGCTGCTATAGCGCAGTAACTATTACATACTTTCGCCTTTTCAAAATAGAGTTTCTAAGTCTGGATTTAGTAACACATATAATCTGAGTGTTTGAGCAGCACACCGCTGTAATTGCACAGATTCAATTATGTTCGTCGAGAAAAATAAAGAAAGATAGAGCTATTTTCTTTAAGATAATGTTTGTAATAAATGAAAAATAACATTTTACCTCATATACGCTTACTGCATAAAGAAATCCCACATCTTGTGATTCCATAGTACTTTCGTATCCCACTTCTTTGCGTATTGATTCTTCCTGACTAATGGCTTAAACTTCAGCCTATTCACCATCACTACGACAGTGTGATCTGTGTCCATATCCGCTCCTGGGTACACCTTACAATCCAATATCTGATTGCGGAATCTCTGTCTGACCATGATGTAATCTAGCTGAATCTTCCCGTATCACCCAGCCTTTCCGAAGTGTACCTACTCCTCTTGTGATTCTTGAACAGAGTGTTCACTATTACAAGCTGAAATTAATTACAAAACGCAGTTAGTCTTTCTCGTCTCTCATTCCTTGTCCCAAGCCCATATTTCCCTGTAACCTTTCATTCTACTTCTTCCCCTCCAACTGCATTCCAGTCCCCCACGACTATTAGATTTTCATCTTCCTTCACGTACTGTATTACGTTTTCAATATCCGTGTTAGTTTGCTGTGGATTCTGATTAAAAAGAAAGCGAACCGACCACTGAAGTATTCACAGTAACATACTCTCTGCCCTACCTTCCTATTCATAACGAATCCTACTCCTATTATATTATTTTCCTCTGCTCTTGATATTAGCCTATAACTAATTTCAAATCGGTCAAGATTCAGAGTTGAACTCAATATCGAGGGAATACTAAGTCTGAAAACTTATACAGAATTACACCGACGGCACTTTATCAATTTTGCATTTTGCAGCCAGGGCCGGTTTAAGGCACAAGCACCAGGCTGAGAGCTGCGCAAGAGGTATCACATCTCTGTACAGTACGTGTCACAGTTAGTAGCTGCCGTTTGAGGCGCCAATAGCGTAGAAATGCAGGACTTATATACAGTGAGTTTCATAATTAGTAGTGAAAACTGACACAGGTGAAAGTGTGTTACTGAAAACTGGGAGGAGAGTTAGAGTGCAGGGGGCGCCAAATGATAAGTCGACAAGTTGAAAAATTTCCCCACACGGCTCTGTTTACAGAATCGGATTTAAGTAGAATACAAAAACGTTTTCTACTCCACGATTCATAGGTAGAAGCAGCCTTTTACATCCATCCTTTATCTCTCGAAAGATTATTTATCCTAGTGTCCTCTTGAAGTTGTTTCCTGACTATATATGTGCTACATTTTAATTATCATTTGTAAAACGAGGACTTTGCTTGATTTACAGTTTTTTTCCTACCGCGCACATGAGCTCAAAGTTTCATTTATTTTTTAACGATGACTTGATGTCAATTTTTATAACGCAGCTGGTTTTGCTGATTCTCTCTGACCCAACATTTCTTTTGGTATGGCTGAAGTTTATCTTTTTCACCTTCTCTCCACCTCTTATTTTCGTAGAGCACTGTACTCTAGACACAACGTTTACTAAAGAATTTCCTTCATTTGATGTTTGTCGATTTGTACCAGAAGATCCTTCTTTCACCTTGCATTCACTTTCTACAACAATAACTACTTTGTAATATGCAGACCACCTAATATTTATCTACATCTACATCAACATGGATACTCTGCAAATCACATATAAGTGCCTGGCAGAGGGTTCATCGAACCACCTTCACAATTATCTATTATTACAATCTCATATAGCGTGCGGAAAGAATTAACACCTATATCTTTTCGTATGAGCTCTGATTTGCCTTATTTTATCGCGGTGATCGTTCCTCCCTATGTAGGTCGGTGTCAACAAAATATTTTCGCATTCGAAGGATCGTGCTCCATACTTGAAAACAGCAAAAATGTTTTTCTGTTCAATTACTGATGTTTCGTGTGTAGAGATTGCAGTGATTTATATGCAAGTAACAGCATCGTTTATTGCCGCTTGCACTATTGTGGTAAATCTCTTAATATCTTCAAGGGTAGCTCAGAAATATTTAAGTGCTCGTTCTTCCCGCACGGCGTTGGAGAGTGGAACGGTAGAGAGACAGCTTGAAGGTGGTTCATTGAAAACTCTGCCAGGCACTTTATTGTGAGTAAAAGAGTAATCACATATATATAGATGTAGAGGAAGTCTGTGTTAGATGTAGATGAAGTCTATGTTGTTGTTATTTCCTGAAACTGAAAGTGATTAAAACTACATCTATATGGTTACTCTGCAATTCACACTTAAGTGCCTGGCAGAGGGTTCATTGAACCATTTTCATACTACTTCTCTACCATTCCACTCTCGCATGGCGCGTGGGAAATAGGAACACAAAAATCTTTCCGTTCGAGCTCTGATTTCTCTTATTTTATTATGATGATCATTTCTCCCTACGTAGATCGGTGTCAGCAAAATATTAACGTATTTGGAAGAGAAAGTTGGTGATTGAAATTTCGTAACTAGATCTCGCCGGAAAGAAAACCGCCTTTGTTTCAGTGACTGCCACCCCAACTCGCGTACCGTATCAATGATACTCTACCCCTACTGCGCGATAACACGAAACGAGCTGCCCTTATGTGCACTTATTCGATGTCCTCTGTCAATCCTACCTGGTAAGGATCTCATACCGCACAGCAATATTCCAACAGAGGACGGACAAGTGTAATGTATGCTGTCTCTTTAGTGGGTTTGTCGCATCTTCTAAGTGTTCTGACAACAAAGCGCGGTCTTTGTTTCGCCTTCCCCGCAATATTATGTATGTGGTCCTTCCAATTTAAGTTTCTCGTAATTGAAATTCCTAGGTATTTGCCGATTTGACAGCTCTTAGATTTGTGCGATTTATCGTAACTACTAGTCCATTAAATTTCGGGAATGCAGCCGCGCAAATAAAATTTCCTCCAGTGGAGGAAATTTTATTTGCGCGTCTGCATGCCTGAAATTTAATGGACTATTCATTACGCCGCGAGAAGTTGAAAATGCATATCGTATCTACTATCTAGTAGTATCCATTATATTCTTTTTCTACTTATTTCAGTTCCCATAGTCTTCGTTTTTCTTTTTTTTAGGAAACTAGCGTCTCTTTTAAACTTTTAGAACAATCAGATACTAAATTTAAAAATAAATGGGTGAAAAAATGAACTACGCTGTTAAATCTACCTGATAAGTCTCATGTAGCATAAAATTACTTAAGAATTACTTAAACAACGGTCATGTGTCGGTTTCGTTAGATGTCCTCCTCGCATCAGTCTTCATGTCACATATTAAAGGTAAAATATGTTCCATTCTTTGAAACAGACTTATCTCTAGAGAATTCCCTTGGGCTATTTTCATCTGTCCAATGACCACTCTTGTAAACGGGATTGTCTCAAGCGGCATTTTTCTCATTATCATGGAACGTTCCTTTGCTGCTGCGTGACTGCTGCTTCGAGGGGAGCAGGTTCCTTATGAGGATCTACGGATAATAATACAGGATGTCCATAGACTTTATTGCTGTCATCTTAGAGACGTCAAAAAGCACGTATCTGCCTTCTTCATAGTTGGAGTAAATACACAGTGACAGAGAATTTGAAGAGAATAGGCGGGTTTGTGATCGTTTTATCTTTGTATTATTTGTAGATCAACGTATTAGCCACTGGTTATCCTTTTTTGGTGGTGGATTCCCAAGCAATGCACGGTACTGCTGAGGTTCACTTGAAGAGTAGTTTCCAAATCCGTATTCATGAGCAAGGAATCAACACTACGCCGACCCTACTAACTCAATGATTTCTACGCTGAACTACGGTGCGAAATCATATCGAATTACAAACGAAACTTAACGTCCAATAAACCTGGCTGCCGCTATGTGTTGGAGTCTGGATCGCAAAGCCAGAGTCTTTCTCTACAGAAACCAGGCCGGAACGTCGATTTATTTTATAAATTAATTGTTTTACAAGAAAATAAAGGTGAGTTAGATGACGATCAGTCTGGGTTTAGGAAAGATAAAGGCATCCGAGAGGCAGTTTTCACTTTGCGTTTGGTAACAGAAGCAAGACTGAAGAAAAATCGTCAGCCTGTAAAAAGCACTCGACAACGAAAAGTCGTGCAAGGTGTTCGAAATTCTGACAAGAGGGAAATGCGGGTAATATACAACATATACATGCACCAAGAGGGGGTAATACAACTGGATGACCAAGAGCGAAGTGCTCGGCTTAACAAGGGCGTAAGATGGAGATACAGTCTTTTGCCCCAACCTTTCAATCTATATGTCAAAAAGCAATGACGGAAGTAAAAGAAAGGTTCAGGAGTGGAATTAAAATTTGCGGTGAACGGATATCAATGATAAGTTTCGCTGATGGCATTGCTATCTTCAGTGAATGTGAAGAAGAATTTCATGATCTGCTAGAGGGAATGAACAGACCAAAGAGCACAGAATATGCATTGAGAGTAAATCTCAAAAAGAAAAGGTAACCAGATGTAGCAGAAATGAGAATAGCGAGATACTTAACATAACAATTTGTGATCACAAAATAGACGACTTTAAGGAATTCTTCTACCTTCGAAAGAAAATGAACCATGGCTAACGAATAAAGGAGGACATAAAAAACACACTAGCACGAGCAAAGAGGGCATTCCTGGCCAAGAGAAGTCTGCTGCTATCAAACATAGTCCTCAGTTTTAGGAAGAAATTTCTGAGAGTGTACATTTCGAGCACAGCGAATGGTAGTGAATCATGGACAGTGGGAAACATGGAAGAGAAGAGAACCGAAACGCTGGATTAGTGGTGCTACAGGATAATCTTGAAAATGGAAAATACTGGCAAGAAAGGACAATATGATTTGAAATGTGTCAAGTCATCAGGCAACAATCCCTATGGTAGGAGACGGAGCTATAGATGTAGAAACTGCAGAGGGAGACAGAATTTGAACACATCCAACAAAGAGGACTGAGGATGCAGGTGCTAAACTGAAATGAATTTGCCTAGGAGAGAAATAGGTAACCTTATCAGTTAGCCTATAGTTTACTTCCTTTTGTTAAACTTCATATGATTTTCAATTTCACAGTCACTAATCTTTGCATATTATTTCAATTTTTTGAGCGTATTGTTGAATACAAGGAACATAACTTCAACTCCTCATTGTTTGGTCCTGTAGAACGTGTAGTTTTTGGGGTACATTTAACAGTTATTGACAATTATTATTACTGGTAAATCTGATGCTAATGGCTGAAGTGTAACGATCTTGGTAACACTCAGCATGGTTTAATGTCAATGTCTGACAGTTCAGTACCAGAAAGACAGGCCACCTACGCCTGTGACGCATTTCCTGGCGTAACAGGATTGGAAGTTGGGGAGGCGAACCGTTCGCGAACGTGAAGCGAGAGTCCTGTGTCCGGCTCTGTCTCTGCGACAATTAGTCACGCGGCTAATTAGCACCAGGTTGTTTCGGCTCTACTAAGTGCGAAGCTAATTACGGTCAACACCCGCATCACACGGCTGTTTGGCGGTGGATAGAGCAGCGACCAGAATGACAAAGCGACGAAAGGGGACAAGCCATGAGGGCGCCCACGGCCGCGGAGGCAGTGGTGTGGCTGACGTACTGCTGACAGTGGAACCGCAGTAGGCATGTGCACAACGTGCAGTCCACCACTGTACAGTATTCAGCTGCGTGCTCTGTGTCTGACAGTGTTACCGACTGAACCGTTATTGATGTATGTGCTACAAGTATGAATATTACTTTTTTTACGCTGCAGATACTGAATCTTTGCTTTGGTGGAGTGGTGTTCGCGCCTGTTCATCCTACTCTCTGTTTTCTCTAAATCATTTTGGGCAGGTGCCGGATTTATTCGTTCAACGAGGTGACGCCAATGTTCCTTGTTAGTTAGTCCTTTACTTTATGGTTGTGTCTAACGATATTACGATCTTAACTCACGCATCTATCTAGTGTGTCGTTGAGATCTGATTGTGCTACAAATGCTCGGTGACAATTATTGAGATACATGAAATAAAATCGTCGTAGCTTCAAAACGGTTTGCGTTAGGACGTTCAATTTGCACGATTGGCCCTGGGGGATGAGGGAATTAGTATACGCATTCGCACACGCCTTGTTGTTGTCTGCCGTTTGCACATGAATATGTCAAGATACTGCGTGCCTGAGAGTATAGCACTTGTGAAGGCCTACTATGCGAGCAATAACAGCCCACCTTTCAGCTCAAAGGAAGTTTGCGGCCGAGTTCAAGCTAAAGACAACCGGTCCAAGTGTGCTAACAGTCATGAATTTGATTCGCAAGTTTGAGAGATCGGGTAGTGTTTGTGATGACAACGTTCGCAATGTCGGTCGTCCAAAAGGGTGAAAACGCCTGAAAACATCGAGAAGACACACGCTGTGTTTCAAACCAGCCCCAGGAAATCGATCAGACGAGCTGCACAACTGGTGGGAATCAACCGGGAGACAATGCGACAAATTGTTGTTGAAGACCTGCCTCTCTTTCCCAAACAAAAGTCAAACTCATTACCTATTGAGACTCAGAGCCATAGAATAGCGGTCGTGTTTCCCCAACACTATTGTCCACAAAATTCACAAACATGACTTTGATGGTTCGGTTTGGCAACGAAGCCCTTTCGTGTCTTGTGCATATTCAGTTGACCTCAACATCAAATGGAGCACGACCAGCTATTAGCGTGGTATCTCTTGTACAGAAATTTGAAAAACAGTAGAAGAAGACGAGTGCATTGGGTCCATCCTCTCAGTATGAGAAGAGACGAAGTGAGTGCATTCTTTGTTCTTTTTGAGAAATTAAAGGGAGATGAAAATAAGTTTTTTAATTATTTTCGGTGAGTTTACGAACTTTTGACGATATACATGCACGAATTATGAGTTCCATTCAACGCGTTAATACATCCTTCGAGAATGTATTCAGCCTACACAAATGTTGGCAGTTAGAGTCAGCCGCGCGGGGTAGCCGCACGGTCTTGGGCACCTTGACACGGTCCGTGCTACTCCCGTCCGAGGTTCGAGTCCTCCCTCGGGCATGGATGTGTGTGTTGTCCATAGCGTAGGTTAGTTTAAGTTAGATTAAGTAGTGTGTAGGCTTGGGGACCGATGACCTCAGCAGTTTGGTCCCATAAGACCTTACCACAAATTACCAAATTCCCATTATAGTCACATGAGTGGGAAAGGAAACAATAGCTCCAATTTTTAAAAAAAATATTATCCTAAAGGATGTATACTTTTACTATGACCTTAAAAAATTAAAACATTGGTTAAATATTTCCACAATCAGTAAAGTAGTAAGATGTGTGTGCCAATCTATTTGGTCTCTGCGTTATTAATGTATGCCTCTACCCACCAAAGATGACTTTGTAAACATTTCTGGAAAATTTGAGCAAAGATCAAATTTTCCTCACCGTGTTGGAGCTGTAGATGGAAAGAACATTCGTATCGTCCATCCATGATCCATGTAACTCATTGCACTACAGTTTCAAAGGATATTCATTTACAGTGTTGACAGCTGCGGCTGACTCTGACTATAGATTTATCAACGTAGATATCGGCAGTTATGGTAAAGAGAGTGGCTCTACTATGTGTAAAGAATGTTCTCTGTGGAAATCACTGATGGAAATAACTGTTAATTCCTGAAGACAGGTGCCTTCAGACTACAGTAAGTCCAAAGGTACCTTATTTTTTTTATTGGTGATGAAGCGTTTAGACTGCATCAGCACCTTCTACGACCATACTCTGGGCACCAATTAACAGTTGCTAAAAGTGTGTTCACTTATCCCCTGTGAAGAGCCCAGAGGTACGTAGACTGTTCATTTGGAATACTGAGTAATAAATGAAGGATTTTCCACAGAGCTATAAATTTAAAACCCGATTTTTCTCTTGACATTGTCAAGGCGTGTGTTGTTTTGCAGAATACCGAAGGTACTCTGTCCATAAATATTGGACTTGAAAGTATAACAAGAAGTGAATGTGTACGTGGGAGTATTTCTGCCAATAATATACGAAAAATGATGACGGATTATTTTATGACACCTGAGGGACCTGTGAAATGACAGTCATGTAAAATTTAATGTGGCACTGATGTAATTTTTTTGTATTTAACGTAAAAAATAAAGATTTATACTTACTATAGTCGTCTCTGTCATTCTCACACATCCATTAAAAGCTTTCGTTCAGTTCTTTGCAAACTTCGATCCATGCACTCCGTGTTTGTGTTCTGTCCTTATAAGTACCTAAAGTCTTGTCCCACAAAACTGGTCGTTCCTGAATTAATATCACAAGGATTTCGATATAAACTTCCGCCTTCACTAGAAATGTCCACAACTGATTGAACCACCAACAAAGCAAAAAAAAAAAAAAAAAAAAAAATGGCCGGCACACGATAGTTGTCGGGTATATGTGTAGCGCTCTACTGTTCTGCATGCCCCACCACGTCCTCCGATATTTCCGCACGACACCAAGATCGGGCCGACACAGTGGGGACCGCCGGCCAGTGTGGCCGAGCGGTTCTGGGCGCTTCAGTCTGGAACCGCGTGACCGCTACGATCGCAGGTTCGAATCCTTCTTTGGCATGGGTGTGTGTGATGTCCTTAGGTTAGTTAGGTTTAAGTAGTTCTAAGTTCTAGGGGACTGATGACCACAGATGTTGAGTCCCATAGTGCTCAGAGCAAAAAACACAGTGGGGGCCGCCGGCATACCACGGCCTCGGCCCGGCTGTCGGCTGTCGTTCAGCCATCCACGTCGTCTGTCGGCCAGGTGTGAAACGTCCCGTAAGCGCCACACCCTCACAACCGGCTATACGGTGACAGCTGCCTGGTGCCAGGTAGATGTAAAATAAGCCTTAGTAAATGCGCGCTCGTAGCTGAAAAGTTACAGCAAATAAGCTGATGTATCCACCTTGTAACGGGATCAGCATCCCTATTAATGATCCTCCAATGCAGCCACCGCCTTAACCTCTTGTTGCATATGGAAGTTTTGTGATTTCGTGACGTTCGTGTGGCATAACATATGAACGTATTACATTGAACTTCTGACCGTGGCGACAGGGGAAACGTTTAAAATGTATACAAACAAATCTGACGCTTCGTCGAGAAACATTTTTCCATATTTTAACACTTACCTTCCACCACAAAAAGCTTCAGAATGTTAACTGTCATCCGCCTACACTGACCCCTAACAGAACAAAAAGAAAAGAAAAAGCAATAAAAAAGTAGATAGAAGGGAGAACGAAATCAATTATATGTTTCCAGTGAATGCACAGAGGAATAAATAAACGATAAGTTACTTTTCTGGACCTGTAGCAGGAAATGTTGATCACAACAGCATACGGAACAATTTTTATCGTTCTGAATAGAGCTAATGCGTAAACGTGTTGTATAATGACCATTGTATTCTCACTTCACGTAGATGTGTGTGAGGCAACTATGAGCAGAGTTTGTAATACTACCAACCCTCAAATTACAAAAAAAATATGTCTTAAATCCAGTCGTATTGTAGAAACAATAGTCGTACATAGTCTCATAGAAAGTATATGCTCACGATGTACATGAGGGTGCTTGATATGTATTAGACTGTCCTTTTGCTTCTTATCCTGACAATGAATGTGCTATTTCCATGTGAAGAAAAATTAAAATCTCACTGCTATTCCGAGCTGCCATATCTGTGCCTCACAACGATCTAACTTAATAACACAGCATAAAATTTGAAATGCTGAAATAAATAATTATATAAATGAAATTATATGGTAGTATGTGTTACTATAAAAATCAGTACCAATTTTCCAAAATGAAACTGGTCCTCCGAATTTGAAATCAGTCACAGTTCACAGCTGAATTAAATATCGTGCAAACGTTTAGTTTATATATATATATATATAGCGTGTCACGAAAGATACTTCAATACTTTTGTCTATTACAGCTTGCGAATTAAGTATAATATATGAAACGTTGTTGATTATGCACTTCATAACTACGAGAAATCTTCCAAATCTTCCACTTATATCCGTATTTGGAGTAAAATGATTCTACTGCAGCGATGGCAGCGACTCTTTTTACTCTTTTCGTTCTTCTTTTCACAGCGCTACAATGTCAGCCGCAGCCTCCTTTTTTCAGCTTCCTTGAGACTATGAATTTTTATATTATTTGTTACAGTGTCTATCGACCGTTTTCGTCGCCTTCGTCTCTTTCTTCCAGCTGGCTTCCATTCGTAAACCTTTCTTTTGGTTTCTTGCAGCACCCATCTTAGGAAGATGTCCAAATGAGGACGTTCTACTTTTTATCGATCTTGTAACATCAGCTCCTTATGTAAGCGCAATTCGGTGCGCCATTACTATCGTGATACGCCCCACAGACCTTTTGCCACAGTCTGCATTCAATTATTCAGAGCTGCAAAGCGTCAGTACTTGCCATTGTCCAGGTATCACACCCGTACCACTAGCCTTATCATAATCTTGTCTATATGCACTTTAATTCCACCCTCTAATGTCGTAGAATAACTTCTTCAATGTACAGAAGCATCTGCTCCCGCTTAGGATGGGTGCTTTTCTTTTAATTAACACGAAGTTTGTCCTATAAATGTTCGATCCCACCTGGTCCAAACTAATGCTGTTCCGCTAAATGTCATAATTTTTCTGTATCCCCTATATTACTAGGGACACACACAAATTGCTCAGATTGGAATTATGTAAGTCAAACTTCATTTGTATATGTTTTGTATTTGTATATGTCACGTGCTGTAATACATTAAATGAGTAAAGATAGCTTTGGGATGATTCGTACTGAAATTTAGTGATACGCTTGTTAGTGTATGATTGAAAATTGATTGACAAAGGCTCGGTCACGTTTCTCTGAATAACAATGATATTCTGTTGCTCTTGATTTTAATATGGCACATAAAAATCTAGTTACTATCTGCCCACGATTCCTCGTTAGGCTTCCACATATTCACTTTCTTTCCATTACTGAAGTCGCTTACGCCCTCATCCGTTGGAAGCCCATAACGTAATCGACCACGGTGTTCAACGCGACCGGCCACTGCTGGTTAGCGCTCCCGGTGAGCACAGACTGCTTGATGAAAGCTCGGGAAGGGGCCAACCACGCCGTAATTAAATGCTTTCGGCCAACACACTCGTCTCTGAGGTGATGAGTCGCTCGTTTCTCTGTGGACCGGCCGTCCGTCTCGCCAGGCGGAACGGACTCTCATCACAGCACGCTCTTTGATGCCCGATACGAGCCTCTGGCAAAGCTACTGGCGCGCCGCGCTTGGTTCCGTAAATATCTTACCACAACGGCGTAGGAAAATTCACACGCTCAGAGTTCTCCATAATGGACGTGAGCCTAAATATCGAATTACAGTCAGCACTTACCGCAACACCTCTTTTGACTTCGCGTGAGAGGATGTTACGGAGTGTTAATAAACTGCAATTAGTGCTCCTCTACCACACAGCTGAGAAGATGAGAACGGCCAATAACAAATTAATAACTGTGCAGAACATATATTGTGCCTGTACAGTTCCTTTTACAGTGACAGTGCCACTACAGGACAATATCATTTTATTATTTAATGTTCGGGATAGCCAGATGAGTAAAGTCCTGTGATACCAACATTTAAGTACGTATATGCATCTGTAGATTTCCAATTACAATGTTATATTCAACGTATACACAAGTACAGTGATACCTGAATGAAGGTATTTTGAAGTTAGCACTCAACAAAGAAGATACACATGTGAATATCTTGCGTGGCATCTACAGATTGCAATAAACAGCCGTTACGATATCATAATCATTGTGAACAAAGCAAATAACCTTAATTACAGGGATGAAACTCAAGTGTTCAATTTAGAAACAGCCAAAGTTGCAAGGTTCACATTTTTATTTAACTGATAGTTATTCTCGGGTTACTTCAATCCACTTTTCAAATCATGATTAGAAAATCGGTCTTGTCATCCATTAAATTAAAAGGTAAGTCATGCAGGTGACACGAAACCAGTCTTCAATTTAAAAAAAAAAGGTTGATCTTGCAACTTTGGCTATATCTGTATCGAGCCCGTTAATACAAGTTACTGTTCTGCGATTAATCCAGATTTCTGGGCATCCATAAACATTCAAGTTTAGCAGAATCCAATAAATCAACACTATTCTTCATAGTGCTTAAGTTTCATCACTTTGAAAGAAATATCACCGCAACTGATTATATTCAGGAGTCATTTTAGTTACTGAAAGTTGAACTATTCATCTCCTGCGGCTGTATTGGGTATTCTTTGTCTTGTGTTTCACTGCTGATTCATGTTAATATAAATGAGGGCCACCACAGCTCTGTTTAAGATATATTTATTATGTAAGGACTGGTTTCGTACAATGAATATGATCGGGTGATCTGCGGTCGAACAAAGCAAAAGATACACTGGCTGCAACAAATTTCCCGTAATAAACGATGGGCAACTCGCACTGCCGGCAGTTTTCGTAATACCAGGTGTACCGGTATGAAATGAGCGTTAAGATACAAATGTGTCGATAGGGAACATTTGTTGTGAACGAGCCTTAATTTTTTGTTTGTTTGGTTGGTATGACATCTGTCAAAGATATTTAGTATACATCAAGTCACGGAATAAGCAACATCATATGTTTTCATCGTGTTAACAATGTCGAATTTTGTACCAGAAAGTGATGATTGGCGGAAAGCATTAATTTTTTGTTTTCATTTGAAGAAAAGTGCTGCAAAGTCGCATCGAATGCTTGTCGATGCATATGGTGATCACGCTCTATCAGAGGCAACATGCAAAAGATGGTTTCAACGGTTCAGAAATAATTATTTTGATTTAAGAAATGAAGAATGTGGAAGACCACCAAAAAGCCGGCCGCGGTGGTCTAGCGGTTCTGGCGCTGCAGTCCGGAACCGCGGGACTGCTACGGTCGCAGGTTCGAATCCTGCCTCGGGCATGGGTGTGTGTGATGTCCTTAGGTTAGTTAGGTTTAAGTAGTTCTAAGTTCTAGGGGACTTATGACCTAAGATGTTGAGTCCCATAGTGCTCAGAGCCATTTGAACCATTTTTGAACCACCAAAAAAGTTCGAAGATGCCGAATTGCAAGAAATATTGAAGAAAGATGATATTTTGAGTCAGAAGCAAATGACAGCAATGCTAAATGTTGCACAACAAACAATTTCTTACCGTTTGAAAGCTATGGGTAAGATCCAAAAGTGTGAAAAATGGGTGCCACATGAATTGAATGAAAGGCAGATGGAAAACCGAAAAACCATTTGTAAAATTTTACTTCAAAGACATGAAAGAAAATCAGTTTTGCATCAAATTGTTACTGGCGATGAAAAATTGATTTATTTTAAGAATCCTAAACGGGAAAAATCATGGGTTAATCCGGGACAACCATCAACATCGACTGCAAATCCAGATCGATTCGGCAAGAAGACAATGCTCTGTGTTTGGTGGGATCAGAAAGGTGTGATGTGTCATGAGCTTCTAAAACCCGATGAAACTGTAAATACTAATCGCTACAGACAACAAATGATCAATTTGAACTATGCTTTGATCGAAAAAAGACCAGAATGGGCCAGAAGACACGGCAAAGTATTTTTTTACACGACAATGCACCTGCACACATAGCAAAACTGGTTCAGCATACAATCACAACACTTGGCTGGGAGCTGCTAACCCACCCGCCGTATTCACCAGACTTGGCCCGTTCTGACTACCATTTGTTTTAATCAATGGGACACGCATTGGCTGAGGAACACTTCGATTCCTACGAAGAAGTCGAAAATTGGGTGTCTGATTGGTGTGCTTCAAAAGACGACCATTTCTATTGACGTGGTGTCCAAAAATTACCAGAAAGGTGGTCAAAAATGTATAGAAAGCAATGGTCAGTACTTTGATTAAAATGTTTTTACTTTTCAATTCAAAATTAGAGTTTCATTTTCACAAAAAAATGCTAATTTCATACTGGTACACCTGGTATGTTCTCTTACAGTTGTGTCGATATCATGACTGAAGAAATCTAATCGTTTTACGTATCGCAGAAAGCACTTTTGCGCATGCAGGGCACACGAACACTCCGCCGACGGCTGCCAGAGGCATAGCAAGCAGTAACTGCAGTAATCGCAGCGTGCTGTTTACAATATATTCAGACAGGGCCACTCAGTGAAAGAGGTACACACGTAAACATCCCCTTTGGCATCAGTAAAATGTCATATAATGATTTCAGATGTGTAGACTACCACTAAGGCTGACAAGGCAACATTTTAGTGCTTGATAATGAGTCAGAGTATAACGAGAGGTGTTTACATTCCTCAGACCTGTAGACTTCCCCCTATTAGATATACTATGAAAGTGGGGCCCTTATTAAAACCTGACAGTCCAAATATACTGACAATTTTTCGAAAAATGACAAAAATATGAGTCCAATAGCACTCAGATTCCATTGGTTACCTAAACTTTACAAAGTATACCTGCAGGGTCTTTAGTTTCAGCACCTTGCTGTAATTTACATAAATAGAATCGCTAATTAAAAGAGAAACTAAATTTCAACAATAATTTGGGAAACATGATGTGCTTGCATCGGTGAACAAATTAAATGGTGTTCCCATTTCCTCTCTTGCAGAGGATCCAGACAAAGTGTCTCACAACGTCCGAGCTTTCCTTCGTCCAATCCTAAGGGTTCCTTTCTTGAAATAGTAGGGTAGGAGGACCCTTAGCCGTAGTGAAAGTAGCCTCTCCAGGAGAGTAAACCATGAGGAAAAATTGCGGTCATCCAGGCTGGGGGTTCGGCGGGATGTTGGTATCCCACCCACGTTTTGCTACGTTTTCCAAACAAAATAGAAAACCCTGATGGATCAGAAGTCATAGACTATGTTTAAGGACAAGGACTCTGAATTGTGGAACATGGAATGTAGAAGGGATAGCAGGAGAAATTGAGAATATAATTAAAGAAAGGGAAGTACTGGAAATAGGTACCCTGGCAGTGCCAGAAACGAAAAAGAAAGGATCTGGACAAAAAATTGTTGGAGACTATATTCTGTTTTGGACTGGAATAGAAGAAAATTGAAGGAGCAAAATCAGGAGTAGCATTTGCTGTAAAAAGAAAAAGAGAACAAGGAACTGTTAACAGGAAAGAATTGAATGGAAGGATAATTACTGTAACAATAAAAATTCATTGAACAAAATTGGAGTTATTTGGGGTGTACGACCATAACGAAGATGCGCCTGACGAGCAGAAGAGTGATTTCTTCAATGAATTACAAGAAGTGGTTAACGAATGTCGAAATGGATGTGTACTGTTCAAATGGCTCTGAGCACTATGCGACTTAACTTCTGAGGTCATCAGCCGCCTAGAACTTAGAACTAATGAAACCTAACTAACCTAAGGACATCACACACATCCATGACCGAGGTAGGATTCGAACCTGCGACCGTAGCGGTCGCGCGGTTCCAGACTGAAGCGCCTAGAACCGCACGGCCACACCGGCCGGCGGATGTGAACTGTTAATAATGGGGAGCTTAAATGGACAAATTTGAAAAAGATTGAATGACACCGTTGTAGGGCTGTGGGCAGAGAATGTAGAAAACGATAACAGAAGGATGTTGATTAACTTCTGTAAGATTCAGAAGTGTACTATTACGAATGGTCAATACCACCGTAAAGAAATACATAAGTACACCTGAGGCAATATGTCAAGGAAACTAAAATGCTTTATAGATTAATTATTGGTGTGGAGACAGCGGATATTAAGGTATATGATAAATGGTAAAAAGAGGACTACAGTGCGTTTCCAATCATTTTATAGTTACTTCAAGAATTGCTTTTCCAATTAAGACCAAAATAAAACAGGAGGGTAAAATGGAGAACGCTCGAAGTAGACAAGAGAGGATTCAAAAAACGTGATACATTTGCTACAAGAAGGAGTTGTGGAAAGTTTGTATAAGCAAAGATTAAATCTGAATTGGATGCAGTGGATGCGGAGTGGAGTTCTAACGAGCTATACAGTTATCTGAAAAAGTCAATTATGGAAGCAGCGGAGGAGACGTTAGAAAGCGAAAGGGAGGAAAGAGTAAGAACTGAATGGACGACCACAGAGTTGTTAGAGGTGGTTGAGGAAAAGAAGTAATTCTGTCGTATATGGCTACGTTCTGGGAGTGAAAAGGACTGTAACAGAGAAAGAGTTATAAAAAGAGAGTTAAGAAATTAACAACAAAGTGGAAGAGCAAGAAGAATGGGAAAGAACATGTGGGGAAATTGAGCATTCGCTTGGATATAGGTGATCGGCAGAGGCTTGGAGGACGCTATGAAAGATGAAAATGACTAAAAATCCCGCAGGCTGTATCTACTGTACACTGCGAAGAACTTTTAGTAGAAAAAAGAAGAGACCCCAAGATAGGGCTACAACAGAAGCACTGCATTGGATAATATGAAACCTATACTAGAGGAAGAGGTAAAAGAGATACTGAAAAAGGCAAAAAAAAAAGATTGAAAAAATTATAGAGAAATTAGTGTCTTGGCTTTTAAAAGCAGACTTTTTAGCTCTGTGCTTAAAAAGAGACTGGAGAGTGAGACAGGGAAAAATGCGAGAGGAACTGGATGAATTTTGCAGTTGGACGAACTTGAATTGTCTTAGACAAATAAGTGAGAAGGTTTATTCTAAGGGTCAGGAACTACACGTAATATTTATGGATTTAGAAAAAATCTTGTGATTCTGTACTCGTCAACGGACTATGGGAAGCGATGGAGTATGTAGGTGTGGACGCACAACAGATATACCTATCTCAAAGAATATACCACTAATCATATGGAGCAACTAAAGTACGGAGAAAGTTGACTGATGACAATATAAACAGAGAAGGGAATTAGGCACGGCTGCAGTATATCGCTGACCCTATTTAACATGTATACATACATTTTTGAGTCATCAGTCTTCTGACACGTCTGATGCAAACGCCGAATTTCTCTCCTGAGACAACCTCTTCAGCTCAGAGTAGCACTTGCAACCCACGTCCTCAATTACTTGATAGGTGTATTCCAATCTCGGTTTTCCTCTGCAGTTCATACCCTCTACAGCTCTATCTAGTACCATGGAAGTTATTCCGTAATGTCTTCACAGATGTCCTACCATTCTGCCCCTTTACTTGTCAGTGATTTCCGTATATTCGTATCTTCGCCAGTTTTCCGGAGAACCTTCTCATTTCTTATCTTACCAGTCAACCTAATTTTCAACATTCTTCTACAGCACAACAGCTCAAATGCTACGATTCTTCTCTTTTCTGGTATTTCCACAGTCCATGTTTCACTACCGTACAATGCTGTTCTCCAAATGTGCATTCTCAGAAATTCCTTCCTCAAACTAAGGTGGCAGATGTTAGGGTTTCATTTGACTGCATCTGTGCCTTACTGTCAAACATTTTCAGGTCATGTTGCAAATTTCGCAGCGTGTGCGAATAGCATGCTGCATATATAAATCTTATGCATATGTGACGGTGTACTAACTGCAGAAAATCGTGCTGCGTATGTTACTCTCATATACAACAATGTGGAATTCATTAATAACCTCATTACGACTGAAGTGCTACTTTCCTTTTCATATTGACTTCTCTAGTCATTAATTAGTCTTTATACTTTTCCGAGTCTGTCCTACGTCTTTTCCTACGTTGTGCCCCTTTCTCCACTTCTAGGAAACTTTTATAACAACTTCCCTAGCAAACTGTTTTTCATATACAGATACTGTCGCCACAATTTTTTGGCCTCTGGTGGTTCTCCGAAGTCAACTCCTATTTGAGACCGTTGCAAATATCACACTAACCTCGCCCTTCCTCTCGTTCAGCAGACCTCTTTTCTCGCCCACAACTCTTAGTATTTATTCATTTCTTACTCCATCCATTCACGTAACACTATTCGATAACATTAAACTTAGAATATTTGGAGTTTCTTATACTGTAGATTTTCTAGATTTTCTATATTTCACGTTTCACTATCATTCAAGGCATTAGAGTTGAAATGGAAGTCATGGAGAATCCAGAATTTAAAAGAGCTTTGGAAGATCAAATAAAGCAGAAGGGATAGATAACATTCCATTACAACTTCTAAAATCATTGTGACAAGTGGAAACCACTCAACTATTCTAGGGAGAAATCTATCTAACTAGTGACATATCATCGGATTTTCTGGAACATATCATCCATGCAATTCCGAAGGTTGCAAGAGCTGGTAAGTGCGAGAAGTATCGTACAATCAGCTTAACAGCACACGCATCGAAGCTGCAGACAAAAATAATATTCAGAAGCATGGAAAGGAAATTTGCGTGTTGTTATATCACTATCTGTCTGGGTTTAGTGAAAGTAAAGGTACCAGAGAGGTAGTTCTGAAGTCGCGTTTGATAATGGCTGCAAAAGTAAAGATCAATGAAGACATGTTCGTAGGATCTCCCGACACAGAAAAATAGCTCGTCAGTGTTAAATGGTGGAAGATGTTGGAAATTCTGACAAATGTAGGAGTTAGCTATTGGGAAAGACGGGTAGTATACGTTATGTACAAGAAACGAGGGGAAACAATAGGACTGGAAGACTAAGAACGATTTGCACGAATTAAAAAAAGCTTCAGACAGGGATGTTGTCTTTCGCCCCTGCTGTTCAACGAAAAAACGATGACGGAAATGAAAGAATGGTTCAAGAGCGGGATTAAAATTCAGGCTGAAAGGATGCCAATGATAAGGTCCGTTGATAATGTTGTTATTTTCAGTGAAATTGAAGATGATTGCTGGACTTGTTGAATGAAATGAACAGTATGATGAACATAGAATATGGATGGAGAGTCAACAGAAGGAAAGGCTAGTAACGAGAAGTATAAGAAATAAGAATAGCGAGAAACTTATCATCAAAGCTGGTGATCAAGAAGTATACGACGTCAAGGAATTCTGCTACCTAATAGCCAAAATAACCCATGAGGACAAATACCACAGGTGATAAAGGCATTCCTGACCAAGAGGAGCCTCAAAATCAAATGGTTCAAATGGCTCTGAGCATTATGGGACTTAACTTCTGAGGTCGTCAGTCGCCTAGAACTTAGAACTACTTAAACCTAACCAACCAAAGGACATCACACACATCCATGCCCGAGGAAGGATTCGATCCTGCGACCGTAGCAGCAGCGCGGTTCCGGACTGTAGCGCCTAGAACCGTTCGGCCACCCCGGCCGGCTCAAGAGGAGCCTACTGGTATGAAACAAAGACCTTAATCTAAAGAAGAAAATTCTGAGAATATACATTTGGTACACAACACTGAATATCTGTGAAACATGAACTGTGGGAAAACTGGAATAAAGGAGAATCGGAGCATTTGAGATGGTGTGCTGCAGAAGAATGTTGAATAACAGATGGATTGATAAGGTAAAGTATGGGGAGATTCTCTGCAGATTCGGCAAACAACAAATAACTGTGGACCTAGGGTACAACTGCTATTCTGAGATGAAGAGGCTGGCAAAGTCTGATTACTCAAAAAAAGTAATAAAAATTTTAATTTTAATTTTAAAAATCAACAGCTTCAGGTGCACAGATTGCCTCGATTAACCTAGGTTTCAGTCCGGATAACCCAACCATCTTCATAATAAAAGTAACTACCGTTACTGAAGAAGGTTCGGTTATCCCTACTGAAACCTATGTAAATATAGGTAATCTGTGCAACTGAAGCTGTTGATTTTTAAAATTAAAATTAATATTTATACAGTTGCTGACAGGGCCGCGAGATGTTGAAAATATTTTTAAAAAATGATACCAGTAAGGTTGTCTTACTGAAGAAAACTTTCTTCTCCAACACCAATGTATTTCAGATTATTGCATGCCTCGGCAATGCTAAGTAATCATGCTTCATTGAAGGGAAAGCTCTACCATGCACTGGCATGCCTTACCCAATTTTCATCTAATTTTTTTTAATATACTGCTTTTTCTTCCACATTGCCACGTTTATTCTTAAAATGCTTCCTCTGCTAATCACAACGGCTATTCCTTTCTGCAGATCTTCCTTGCCTTCACAATAAATGCATAATTCTGTCTTTTACGAATATTAACATTGATACGTTACCGTCTTCGTCTTGGACTTTAATTCTTCTTCCGCAACTTCGTCTTAACAAAGTACATTTAACTACTGAGACAACGATAAACACATAGAATCCATTGAATCAAATATTCTTTGAATATGTATTGAATCAGTAAGCTGACTTAACTCCATGGTTGAGTGCTATGGCACGGGCCGGCCGCTGCGACCAAGCGGTTCTAGGCGCTTCAGTCCGGAGCCGCCCTGCTGCTACGGTCGCAGGTTCGAATCCTGCCTCCGACATGGATGTGTGTGGTTTACGTATTAGTTAGGTTTACGTATTTCTAAGTCTAGGGGACTGATGACCTCAGATGTTAAGTCCCATAGCGCTAAGAGCCATTTGAACCATTTTGCTATGGCACGAAATAACGTCGTGGTTGCATCTGGGATGTTAGCGCACAGCTGTAACAAATTATGTCGCATAAATATGGACCATCCGTTCGTGTTTACAAGGAACTTAGGTCAATTATTCGATTTTCTTCGTCTCTCAAAACACGTCGTGTAGTATCCAGTATAAACAACAGATAAGAAATTGCAACTTAACAATAGCACGGAACTTCCAGCAGTTACGTAGAAAGCAGCTGATCATTAGAGATGACTGAGCCTCTGTCTCATGATTCCTTATTCTGTCATTGCACCTGTCTACATGAATGATCCTGTATGAGGCGCCAATCGTGTGATACGACCGTTGCGTTGGTGACCTACTTCCGGTAAGTACGTGGGAACAGAAAGCACAAGGTACACTGAGGCAAATAAGCTTCAAAACTGATTGTACGGGTAACGCATTCATATTTATCATACTAGCCTAGCGCCCTCTGCTTCATCCACGTAGGCTGTATGACGTGCACAGATTTTTTTTCATGAATCGAATTTTTATGTTGTTCATAAACAGCAACATCATATAAACTTTTCACACTAATTAAGGCCATAGAATCATGGTCATTTCCGAATGTGCTTCTTGCCCCAACGCGATTCTGGCAGCTGAAGTCACAGGTCTTTGTTAATCCTGTCGTTTGATTTCTTGTGGTAATATTTCCATAGAGACTTTCATCCCCTAACACATATTTATTTATTTCTAACCAATAACTCAGACACCAGTTTTCAAAGGTGTAGCTTTAAAAATGGTTTAGCAGTTCCTTAATAATGATTTATTTAAGAAAATGTCTTCAACCTGTATTTAACCCCGTAATGGTTAAACATTCAAAAATGCCGAAACATTTATTTCTTTGTTTTTTTTTTCGAGAAAGCAAATACCAATTTTCGTAGTTTTAGCTTCAAAGTTGTCTTAAGAGTGACATATTTGAAAAAAAGCTTTCATCTTCTACTTTACCCTCTTGGGGGGTGGAATCTCGAAAAATTCCTTCTTTAAATATGACTGCAGTATGAGATCAACACTCTCGCCGAATTTCGTTTCTGTCCTTAGCGGTTTCGGCGGCGCAATGATGAACCAGTCAGTAAGGACATTTCCTTTTGCACTGAGGTGCCAAAGAAGCTGGTGCGCCTGCCTAATATCGTGAGGGCCCCCGCGAGCACGCAGAAGTGCCGCAACACAACGTGACATGGACTCGACTAATATCTGAAGTAGTGTTGGACAAAACTGACACCATGAATAACTCCGTAAGATTACGAGGGGGTGCTCATTCCTGAGGAGTTTTGTGGCCAGCGGAAATGTTTAAATTCAAATGGGTGTTTCTGGAGACACTCTGTAGCAATGCTGGACGTATGGGGTGCCGCATTGTCCTGCTAGAGTTGCCCAAGTCCATCGGAATGAAAATGGACAGGAATGGAGGCTTCAGCTAGGATGCTTATGTACGTGTCACCTTTCAGAGTCGTATCTAGACGTATCAGTGGTCCCATATCATTCCAATTGCACACGCCCCACACCATTACAGAGCCCCCACCAACTTGAACAGTCCACTGTGGACATGCAGGGTCCATGGATTCGTGAGGTTGTCTCCATATCCGTTCACGTCCATCCGCTCGATAGAATTTGAAACGAGACTCGTCCGACCAGGCAACATGTTTCCAGTCATCAACAGGCCAACGGTGGTGTTGATGGGTCCAGGCCAGGGTAAAGCTTTTTATCGAGAAGTCGTCAAGGGTACACGACTGGGCCTTCGGCTACTGCAGCCCAAATCGATGATGTTTCGTCGAATGGTTCGCCCGCTGACACTTGTTGATGGCCCAGCATTGAAATCTGCACACATTTTCGGAAGGGTTGTTCTTCTGTTACCTTGAACGATTCTCTTGAATCTTTGGTCCAGTTCTTGCAGGATATTTTTCCGGTCACAGAGATGGAGAAGATTTGATATTTTACCTGATTCCTGATCTTCATGGTACACTAGTGAAATGGTCGTACCGGAAAATCGCCAGTTCATCTGATGCTCGGAGATGCTGTGTCCCATCGTTCGTGGGCCGACTATAAAACCACGTACAAACTCACTTAAATCTTGATAAACTGTCATTGTTTCAGCAATAACTGATCTAACCACTGCCCCATTCACTTGTTATCTTGTATAGGCGTTGCCGACCACAGCGCCATATTCTGCTTGTTTATATATCTCTCGATTTCAATACGCATGCTTATACCAGTTTCTTTGGCACTTCAGTTTATATACAGAGGCTGGAGATAATGTTTTAAATCGAATAATTCGGCTCTCGATTTATCCTATCGAGAAACGTCGGTGTATAATTGTATCGAACCAGCAATGGAATATTAAAAATACTACACATTCAAATAGGTAAATAGTACGTTATACGACGGAGAACATTCATTAAATTTCATGTCTAGAGAACTCGGCAGAAATTTATCTTGTGTAGCAAACTCTTTTAACACTCTGCTATCATGAAAACTTGCCAAACTGTTGTCAACAAAACAATGGCTCGGTGAGAAAAGCATTAATTATAAGAAAGGCGTATGCAGAGGGGCGGTACGAAAGCGATCAACCCGTGTTATGTCACTTGGCGGAAGCAGCGGCCAGTGCCCCTCGCGGCAGGTAGTGCGTAACAAAGGGACAAACCAGTCTGCCACCCTACTCCAGGCTGCTCAGCGGAACGCGTCAGAGCTTTTAGCAGCTCACTGCAACATCCAGTCTTTACCTGCACATTACGAAGAACTTAGCCTCCTCTTCAACCAACTAAACTACCACGTAATCCTCTTATCCGAAACGTGGTTGAAACCACACATATCCTCTGCATCTTTTCATCTCCCAGGGTACACATTTCTTAGGGCAGACAAATCAAAAAAGCGAGGTGGCGGGGTCGGCGCGTATATACGAACAGATCTCAAAGCGAAAGTCTTATGTACGTCAAATCCTGCTGAAGAAAAAGAGGCTGAATTCATGTTCATTGAAATAAATACACAAAGTCGGAAATTCTTGACTGGCGTCGTGTACAAGCCGCCAAAAATAAGCTCAGTGAGTTCCTTCCAGTCGGAATTACATTCACTTCAGTGTCAATACGAACATGTCATCGTAATGGGTGACTTGAACATAGACCTGCTAAGAGACACTCCCTGCGCAATAAACCTAAGAAGACTGTTTAGTTGCAATAGCGTGAACATTCTTCCATTACAACCTACACACCATACGGCGCACAGTCATACTCTTATAGACGTAATCGCAACGAAACAGACTGACAAAGTAAGAGATGTTGGTCAAACATCGGCCCCTGGCCTCTCAGCACATGATGTAATATTCCTGGCCTACTCTGTGCAGCCCCCAAGGATCAAATCGCGTTACATAACTTGTAGGAACATGAAACGTATTGACCTTGACGCTCTAACAGCCGATTGCTCAGAAGTCTCATGGCATCAAATAATCAGAAAACCCACAATCGACGGCAAAATTAATGAACTTGGTGATAAACTCACTGCCCTCTATGATAAACATGCACCTGTGCGCACAATCCGTGTAAGAAAATCTCCTGCTCCATGGCTGACAGCTGAATTACGTCAAATGATGACTAATAGGGATGCTGCCCACAGGCGTTTCAAGGCAGATCCGAAACCCGAGCGTTTCGAAGAATATAGAAAGCTACGGAACAGAGTGAAACAAAGCATTCGCAATGCTAAAATCAGGCACGCTCGCTCCCTTGTATGCAGCGATCTGACGCCCACGACTCCATGGAAGAATCTCCGTAGCTTGGGGGTCGGAAAGGCAAAATCGGAAACTATTTTTCATGTGTCAGCTAACGAATTAAATGAATTCTTCTCTGCACCTCTGAATACCAGCACAGCTGATAATTACCGTCCACAAGAATCCCCAAACAGGATAACTAACAACGATACCTTCCATATAAAACATGTAACAACAAATATGGCAAGAAAAGCAATAATGAGAATCTCTTCTGATGCAATAGGCAACGACAGTATCGGTATAACCATGATTAAGAATGTTGCCGATATCTTAGTACCTGTCTTAACTGACATATTTAATTTTTCCCTCGTGAACGGAATATATCCCACTGCATGGAAAAGAAGCCTAATTCGACCCATCCCTAAGATCGAAAACCCGCAACTGCCTAGTGATTACCGACCAATTAGCATACTGCCTGCTGTTTCCAAAGAACTTGAATATATTGTTCATGACCAAATCACTGAACACTTGCATGAATTCAGCCTATATGACAAATTTCAATCCGGTTTCTGTAAACATCACAGCACAAACACTGCTCTAATTAAAGTAACTGATGACCTGAAATATGCCATCGACAATCTAAAGGCAACAATTTTGACGCTACTGGACTTCAGCAAAGCTTTTGACACTGTTAGCTTTGACATATTGCTCAGAAAAATGCAACACCTTAATTTCTCTGATAGTGCAATGAGATGGTTTGAAAGCTACTTAAAAGACAGACAGCAATGTGTTGTCTGCGTAAATGAAAAATCTTCCTGGAAACACGTTTCCTCGGGAGTGCCCCAGTCTTAGGACCACTTTTGTTTTCTTTATATGTCAACGATATTTCGTCGGTTCTGTCCTCCTGTAAATATCATTTCTATGCCGACGACCTCCAGCTCTACCTAAGCGTCAGACCTGAAGATGTAAACACTGCAATCGCTCAGATGAATGATGATCTGTCTTCAGTACTGACATGGGCGAAAAACCTGGGGCTTAAACTAAATGCAAAAAAGAGCAAGTAATCTTAATAGCCCATCAGAAATTAATAAGTTCAGATTTCCGCGAACGGCTACCTCCTATTCTGCTCGACGGTACCCCAATACCATATCAGAAAACAGTGAAGAACTTGGGTGTAACTTTGGATGAGCATCTCAAATGGGCGGAGAATACAGTCGCAGTGTGCCGAAAGACGTCTGCTTGTCTCTATGCTCTCAAAAAGTTTCGGAACATATTTCCACAGGACTTGAAACGCCAGCTCGTGCAAGCACTCGTTCTACCGAACCTCCACTATTGTGATGTGATTCAACAAGGCATGAGTAGTGAAAACAAAAGACGGCTAGAGCTAACCATGAATGCCTGTGTGCGTTACACCTGCAACATTCGCCGATATGATCATGTTAGTGCTTCATACTCCGAGCTAGGGTGGCTGCGGCCGGACAAATTGCGTGACTACCACACTTTATGTCTACTCCACCGACTCCTCGTCGCGCAAGCACCCCAGTACCTTGCTTCAGAGATTAAAAACCTGTCATGTCATCATAATCGAAACACGAGGTCACTCTTATTTGGTATCCTAACTGTGCCCATTCACAAAACAAAAACTTTTGCAAACTCCTTCTCAGTTGCCGCTGTCCGCCTCTGGAACAAACTGCCCCTTACCTTCCGCAAAATTCAATCTCCTGCTGCTTTTAAGAAGAAGCTGAAGCATTTCCTACTATCATCCTGATAAAGTTCTCCACAAAACTGATGTACAAGGCCAATCCTCTCATCCGTCAAATAGCAAAGCTAGCGTCTCCTATCTTGCTCCTGAGATGCCTTCCTCTTCATCTATCTCTATTAGCCACGCAATCTTCTTTTCCTTTGTATTTCCTTAATTATGTTTCATCATGTCTCTCTATTCTTCTCATCGCGTCACCATGAGTCTCCCTCATACTCCCTGCTGCCAGCACTCCTATCTAAAACCTGTCTCTTCAATAATGTCTAATTATAACAGTACTTGTGATCTAAGAATAGAAACTCTATATGTATGTATTTTTCCAGGTGTACCTTTCAAATTGTTTATTTCACTTTTTATACTAGATGTAGTTTAACATGCCTATTAAAACATATGAATGTAAAATAAGTAGAATGCCTGGTTAGATGTAAGAGAGGGCCTGATGGCCCTAATCTTGCCAGGTTAAATAAATCAATAAATAAAATAAATAAAATAAAATAATTAGTTAACGCCTAAAACAGTTATTAAAATATCCGAGAGACATTCACGGCATATAAAATAAGAATATAATTTGAGGGTGTATTAATGAGGTGCTAATACAAAATTTTCTTAGTTTTCAAAACTATATTAAGTAACAGACCGATGAAAATCATAAGACTAGTGTGTTAGGTATACCACAGAATTTTGAGCTTATCATTTCTCTTTGTAGTGCAATTGAATCTTTAAAATCGTTTTGGCTCGTTCAATAACTTAGGAATCCTATGGTGATGAACGCGTAATCAGAATGTTCCATTTGGCGAGACGTGTGTGTAACTAAATTCATTCATTGCTACTGAGAATTGACTTCATCCTGTATTAGCCATAGTTAACACCGGTGTTTCAAACTGACCCTTATTGCAGTGATACTATAGTTATGCTCACGCTATGATTCAATTAAATGTGAACTATTCAGCGTTTCGTACTGATTTCTAATGATTAATCTACGTTCTGGTTATTCTTTTGTTGAACTATAAAGATATGAAAATGATCTACATGTGCTTGTAAGATTCAGCAGTTAGAGCGAATAATGAGCGATACAGACATACCCCTGTAAGACTAGAACACAACACTCTAGCACGGAATCGCAGCGTTTCGGCAGTAAACCAGGAAGAGAATCATTAAGCTACCGCTGATTCTAATAAAAATCATGAAACCACCGTCCACATTCATATATATTCGTAGTAACTAAGCATCGCTACACAACACTTAAAACAGTCTTCATTCGTCATAATGAAACCATGATCCTTGAAATGTAAGAAAGTTTAATCAACGTCATTATTTCGATCATCGCTAAGATACTGACGGCGAAAAGAATTCCAGAGACGGTGACCACTTAGTTTACTTTCCCTCTGCTTTTCTCGTATCGCTTCTGGCAAGTGTTTTGATGATTGATCCGACAACTCAGTAGGCAGCATTGTCTCTCAGCCTAGTCCCAAAGAAATAGATAATGGCTTTCACGGACGTTAATCGGGCTTAAAAAACTATACCTGAGACCTAATGAAGACAAATCATGTATCGAAAGTCGACATCATATCTTACTGACTTTGAAGACAAGTTGGTTTAGTACTACTGTTCCATTACGAATAACATCGTCCCACTATAGTGAATGCTTCTCCGTATCAGATACTACAGTACACGCATGACATGCTGGAAGAGATATGGATTTGCGACAACCAATCATGAGCACTGGGTGCCTCACTGTCGACTGGGTCGCTGCCGTGTCCTGCTGGCAGTCTGCGCCTCAGAGTTGTGTGTCCATAGAAGCGTTGTCGATAACGTGAAGGCAAACATTTGTGTAATGAGCACTGTCCGAAAAGTCACTGCAGATACGTCCGATACTTATACTTTCATCTAAACACTTCAGCGACGAGGAAGAATAATTGCTTATTTCTTTTGCCTTTTCCAAATTATACTAGTATTTACAATTTTAGGAGAAAAAATAAAGCTTGGTCAATTATGCAGACGTCATAACCAAAGTTTTCGAGCTAAACTCCTTATGTTTTGTTCTACACTGCAACAGCACTGCAAAACGACGTAATCATGTTTTAATCCCTAACCTACTGCTCCTAGACTCTCTCACCAATGACATATCCAAAACATCTTGACAGGTATTTTATCGATAGGGTCTGTTGTACAAATGTTTAAATGTTTATCTGTCGTTGTGTGTGTGTGGGGGGGGGGGGGGAGGGGAGGGGGGTGTTCCATATCTCGTCCTAAGCCACTGGATCGATTTCAATTATCACTGCTGTGCTACTAAATCTTAATAGCAATAAATTTCGTAGAAAGAATCTACATACGCCGCTAAATGTACGTACAGCATTATACCATGATACCACACATGGTGCAGGAGGTATGATTTCATAAACACTGACACTGGCAGAGCTTTTGACAGCTTTCAACTCTGAGGCGCAAACGGCTGTAGGTGAAAACATTAGCCATCTGCAGGGCTATGAAGAAGCATTGCCATAGAGGCATAAGAAAAACCCTGTTGTAGACACAGGAAGCAGCTGCACCCAGGTACTTGGTCACGTAACTAAGAGTATCGTTTATAATCATGTTTCAACTTTAATAAACACAACAGAGAATTTGTATTCTGCATACCCCTTCCTGCGGGCGCCCTACAGCTTTTTCCGCATCCCGCATCTCTGCCGCCAAATGCCTCGATCTCGCCATTCTTCCTCATTCTCCTACACTCCTCTTCCTCCATCGCTTCTTGGACACCACTTATCCACACTTTTCCTTAGTATTCCTACTCTTCTCCTTCCAGGAAGTTGCCATCAAATTACTCTCTTCGACGGTATGTCTTCATCCATTCTTTTGACAAGTTCCTACTATCCTAGCTGTATATCTTCTATTTTATCCATAATAATGAATCTGTGTCTTTGTCTTATTTTCTGATTTATTACGTGATCAAGTAGACAGATTCTGCAGGTTCCTTTCAGACTGCATATTTCTAAAACTCTGTGCGTTCCCAGTAATCAATCCCAAAGGTTGTGATTCGTTCCAGGATGGATTTGTATAAATGAATTTATCCTTTAAACTCATTTTTGAGCACCAAAGTACAGGGTTTAATTTTAGTTACTCGCTATTACCTGCCTGATACGTTATAGAACATCTCTGTCAGAGCGTCCATCACATTCCTTAATTTGGGTACTGTATTAATACATTTTTACATTATGCATATTTCTTTGTACTATTGTTTCATAAATTCAAAGATGTTATCACGAATACATGAAAACGATTTTTTTTCAACATTACAGTACAGTCACAGTTCATTTTTTTAATTTCGTTTCGAATATAAAGTCGGCAAAATGAATGACTGGGGGAATGACGGCTTTGTCATCTAGTAACCGAGAAATATTGTCGTGGTGTAGAATATAATGTAAAATCAGCCTATAGACAAGCATATAACTCTAGGAAGCTAAGTTCTTACCGGTTGCTTTCTATGTTGTTTAGCCTTTACTACGGTAGCTAAAGACGCCACTTGGATTAGCAGCACAATTAAAGGGCACATAACGGTCCTTTGATATAGCTCTCCAGAAATCATCTGCTTCTATCTTCTTAAAATTCTTCAGTATGAAGCGCATCGCTTATAGGTATTCGGTCGGGCAGACGCGATGAAAAAATCGAAATTGTGATGGATGCGGATACGGATGGGCATGCAGTAAGCATACCGCTCTCTCGCAGCCGTATGTCAATTTACGAGATTGGAGCCGCTACTTCTCAATCAAGTACCGGTAGTTCCTCCGTTTCTCTTAGATGGGCTAAGTGCACCCCGTTTCCCAACAGCACTCGGCATACCGGACGTGAGGTCTGAACTGGTCCCTTGGGTAGTGAACAGCTGCGATACATCGCTGATCACGGTGCGATGCCAGTCAACAGCAGTCCATGCTTCCCATTTACTGCACCACTGCAAGCTCTCGTTCTATTCGAGGTTTTATCGGCATCCTACGTAAGGGACGATAATTTCTCAGACCGGCTGCTGCTAATCTCTAACTAATGGTGCGAGATGACACGGAATGTTCACAGAGTCCATTACTCTAGTTGTTCTCGAATGTCAAGCGGCTGCGATGGTGGACAATATGGTGATCCTCTCTTGCGGTGGTCTGATCGACCGAAATGTTAGATGAGGTTATTGGACGGTTAAAGCGGACGGGCAAATGGGGACCGACAATGAAGCCCCTTCAATCAACGTCAGGTGCTTGATAATGCTGTCTCACACGAGTACATGGCATCTCCATGTTCTTCATAGTGGTCACTTAATATCTGACGCTATTCATGTCCCTCATATACCCTAAAAGAATTGGTAGCAACACTAAACACAAATAACACTGACCTAGTCCGGTGGCCATTGTTCCTGTCAGAGAATTGCGACTCTAATCGTTCACATACTCGCTGGTGACGTGTAAGTGCACGAAGTTGCATTGACGTCCGTCCATGTATTTTGGGTGCTTCATTACTGTGTAAGGTAGTGTAACTGTCGGGTGTCCTCAAACGGTTCAAAGGATTTCATCTATTTTATGCCCAAAGAGCTCATTCCAGGTTTTTACACACATTGCAAGTCTTTCAGTCACATTAGTTATATAATAGAAGCACCTCCATAAATATTTCACAGCAGAATGCTGAGGTGTACATAGTGCTACACAATTGCTATTATAGGCTTCTAGAGATTGAGGAGAGGGCGTAGTAGATAATATTTTTGGTAAGTATCCTGAACCAATAATTTACTGCGTTGATGTAAAGTTACTATGAAGACTGAATCGCTTTCAAATCTCTCGCTTCACGCTATGCACACAGCGGAGACCATGAGGCATGACCTGTGTGCTCTAGAGTAGCTCATGGCATGGGCAATATTTCAAGTACTCATGTTCGGGTTCTCTTCTACGTGACGAAAGACCTGTCTTCAAAGTCGAGACTCAGGCACGAGGATGGAGCACCCCGGTCAACTGTCACAGTTTCGCAGGCTGCGAACGTACCAGTTTCTGACAGCCGTTCTTGTAGTCGGACGAAAGTGGTATTTGATATCATAGTTACAGCATGGACGACGGCTCTTCTTAGTTTTTATGCGTATTCTTTCAAATTCTAAAGGTGGCAGGGGTAAAATACAGGGAGCGAAAGGCTATTTACAATTTGTACAGAATCCAGATGGCAGTTATAAGAGTCGAGGGGTATGAAAGGGAAGCAGTGGTCGGCAAGGGAGTAAGACAGGGTTGTAGCCTCTCCCCGATGTTATTCAATCTATATAATGAGCAAGCAGTAAAGGAAACAAAAGAAAAATTCGTAGTAGGTATTAAAATCCATGCAGAAGAAATAAAAACTTTGAGGTTCGCCGATGACATTGTAATTCTGTCAGAGACAGCAAAGGACTTGGAAGAGCAGTTGAACGGAATGGACAGTGTCTTGAAAGGAGGATATAAGATGAACATCAACAAAAGCAAAACGAGGATAATGGAATGTAGTCAAATTGAATCGGGTGATGCTGAGGGGATTAGATTAGGAAATGAGACACTTAAAGTAGTAAAGGAGTTTTGCTATTTGGGGAGCAAAATAACTGATGATGATCGAAGTAGAGAGGATATAAAATGTAGACTAGCAATGGCAAGAAAAGCGTTTCTGAAGAAGAGAAATTTGTTAACATCGAGTATAGATTTAAATGTCAGGAAGTCATTTCTGAAAGTATTTGTATGGAGTGTAGCCATGTATGGAAGTGAAACATGGACGGTAAATAGTTTGGACAAGAAGAGAATAGAAGCTTTCGAAATGTGGTGCTACAGAAGAGTGCTGAAGATTAGATGGTTAGATCACATAACTAATGAGGAAGTATTGAATAGGATTGGGGAGAAGAGAAGTTTGTGACCCAACTTGACCAGAAGAAGGGATCGGTTGGTAGGACATGTTTTGAGGCATCAAGGGATCACCAGTTTAGTATTGGAGGGCAGTGTGGAGGGTAAAAATCGTAGGGGGAGACCAAGAGATGAATACACTAAGCAGATTTAGAAGGATGTAGGTTGCAGTAGGTACTGGGAGATGAAGAAGCTTGCGCAGGATAGAGTAGCATGGAGAGCTGCATCAAACCAGTCTCAGGACTGAATACCACAACAACAACATGCGTATCGTGAAGCGGGATATTTGAAAGTGGTACGAGCTTCGAACTTACTTTATGTCTGAACGGTACATTTTCGAACATAAGTTCCTGTCTAAAGTTTACCTGCTAGAACATCTCTACAACGCCTGAAACCTATAAGAGGAATTGTGGAACTCACTGTATACGGAACGTAGAGCTCCCTACTGCAAAGTAAACTATTCAAGACACTGCTGTACAGTAAACTATTCAAGACACAATACAAACATATTCGTATCTCATAACAGCCATTTCATTTCTTAGTAGTAGTTGTAACCTATGTCCTCAAATATTTGCAGGATGTATTCCAATCTCTGTCTTTCTCTACAGCTCCCTCTAATACCATATACGTTATCCCTGATGTCTTAATACATATCCTGTCGTTTTTTTCCTTCTTCTCGTGAGCGTCATCCACATAGTCCTTTCCCCTCCGACTTTCAGTCCACCTAATTTTCAAGTGCTTCGATTCTTTTCTGTTCTGGTTTTCCCACAGTCCATGTTTCACTATCATACAATGCTCTGCTTCAGACATACATTCTCAGAAATTTCTTCCTCAGATTAACGCCTTTGTCCCACACCAGTAGACTTCTCTTGGACGGAATGTCCTTTCTTACAGTGTTAGCATGCTTCTTATGTTCTCATTGCTCCGTCCATCGTCTGCTTCATGATACTCAATTCTGTTGTGAACTTTCTTGCTGTTTTTCCCGCTTTCTTCAGTTTAGTCGCAGTTTATAGTCTGTACTCATTAGACTATTCATTGGATTCTACAGATCCTCTTTTTCTTCATTTTCTGTGAGGAAAGCAATGTCATCAGCAAACCTTATTATTAATATCCTTTCACCTTGAATTTCAATCCCACTATTGGACCTTCCTTTTACTTCTGTAATTGCTTCTTTGCTATAGAGATTGAAGAAGAGGGGTGAAAGAGGACATCCCTGTCTTACACACTTTTTGATCCGAGTGCTTCGTTCGTGGACTTCCAGTCATATTGTTTCTGCAGATGCAAATAAACACTCCTCAATAAGTGCTCCTCAAGCCTCCAGACAGCAACTGGTTATTTCTGTTTTCGATGGGCTAGGGGGGGAGGGGGGGAAGGAAGCGTTTTCATGTTGTGTCTCAATTATCACAAACCCCTTGTTCTATTCCATGTGCAAATGACATACGAGAAGAAGTAATACCGACATAAGGATTTCTGAAATTTACAACATTTATTTTGCAGCGTCTGCAAGTGGATTTTTATGAACCTCTCACCCTTATGAAACAAAGCTATGGGGAATTATGCAGCGTTTATTAATATCTTCCCTCTCTCTTCCTTCAATGTAACTTGGTAACGTTGTGTTATGACTAGTACTACTCAAGGATTGACTTCCCCTGCGCCATTTGTATTACACATCTACATCTGCGAAACGGATGACACATCAACATGTAACTAGAAAACATAGGAATTTTACAACTGAAGACATGCGTGAATAAATGTGAAAACTGTCGAATAATTTGTCAGCCAAGTAGCTTGTATTGTCGTGAACAGAATTGTAGACAAAATAATATTAAGATTTCTTAATCAGATTTGGAGAGAAGGTCAGAGACGGACGAACGAACTACTACATCTAAAAATCCATATGCGAGTGAAAGAGTCGAAGGACAAGCAAAACAAAATCGTTTGAAAAATTGAGGATTTTCTCTATCTAGGAAACGCGTTACAATGAGCTACGCAGGAAAGGTGTAAAAATATTACAGTATACAATTTTAGACACAGTATATACGAGACTACAGCAAATGATAATGGAAAATTGGTTTATACACTTGTCTGATAACTATGATAGGATGCTTCTTCAACATTATGACCAAGGCTGCCTCTCACAATAGATATTATGCTCAACTATGCAGCAAAATTCATAAATGTTTTGTGAGACTTTGCGGCAATTTCTGATTCGCTCTAGAATTGATGTTAGTCTTGTCCAGCATATTTATTAATTTTATTCTGCCTTTCGCATTTCGGCCTCATGCTATTCTCAAAGTCCCTACTATAGAAAATACGCGAAAAGTTACAGTGAAAGAACATTGGTACAATTACTTCAAAAGTTCATTGTAAAAATGGAAGAAGTAAACACTCAGTGAAACACATTGATAAAATTACATTAAACGCAAATCGTAAAAATAAAGAAGGCTAGAACTTAATGTGATATATGTAATACATTCACTTGTAATGTATTAGATAAAAAAGACCAACAGATGGCAGTACCACGTGGCACTCTCTTTACATAGCACTTTGACATATAGAATTAGTTCGCACTCAGATTTCATCACGTAATGTGGATCAGATAATTTGTATCCGTGTTTGGCCAATCAAGTTTTGGTTTTACTAATAAATGTATTACATAAATTTTGGCGCGTTCTAGCTTTCTTTGTTTTTACGATGTGCAATTCAGGTAATTTTGTCAGTGTTTGCCATTCAGATTTGCTTTTTACGTTTTTACGATGTACATTTTGTGTAACTGTACGAATGTTTTCTCAGTGATATCTTTTCATGTATTTCTCTGGTAGATCCTGTGAGAATAGTGTAAGGTCGAAACTTACAAGGCAGAATAAACTTAACAATCACGGTTATCAAGACTAGAATGTTTTTCAGTGCTTATCTATGCACTTTCATCCCTCATTTTATTATAATTTTATATCCTACTATATCTTTCATTCCTCTTTTTAATAGCAGTTTTCAGAATGATTATTTCACAGAGACTGTGTATCAGTAGTAAAGAGAAAGCAACTTGACACTTCACACTTCAAAAGAGTAAAGGTATCTGATTTTGATATGGAAAAGAGAAAGAAATTCCTGAAGTTGCGTAACATACATACAACACTGCAAGGACATTGAAAGAGCACCGTCAAAATATGTCATCAGAAAACCAAGTTCTAATTTGTAAGCATCTGGTGCTGCCAAGGAGTTTTAGAGACGTGAATAAGTAATGTATAAAAGAAAGTAAAAAAGAGTAGGGGGGATATCTTTGGAAGAGTCTTACTAGAAAAAATTACAGATCAGAAAGACACCTGTTACGGTATCTGATGATAGTTAACGTAGCACTGGAGGGGTATTGCAGAAAAAATATAATTAGTAAAAGGTCCAGAATATCCAACACAGATTATAGGGGATTTTGGGTACAGTGATTGGGTAGAGGCAGAAGATTACCACAAGATATGAAAAGGTGGCCAGAGCATCAAAGTAGTCGAAAGACTAACGACTTGAAAAAAAATCTTTTGCTAAGAGTCTAACATCTGCTGTTTCTCACTTATTTATGTGATAGTTCTTTACTAATGCCATCTGGACGTATGTTCCAAGATTGTAGAGGGTTGCAGCTGATGTCAGTGGCTGACATAGATCGCGTAGTCAAAAGATATGTATTTTTAAGAAACTATTTTTTCTAAATACAACGATATCATTATTTCTCCTGGTATCAATAGCTTAACTATTGTGGTACAGCCGTTCTTGGTGGTGGCCGTGACATGAGCCGTTCAAAAAAATGTGTGAAATGTGGTAAATTATAAGAGTGCCGAATAAAGTCATTTGTTGTATGTTTTTAGTCTGGAAAATTTACTCAAAAATAAACATAAACGATATTGTATTCTTCTTGGCCCTTGCATCTAACGAACTTTCCGTCTGTTTTCGCGTAAAAAGTTTGTCTACTTTAATGTCAAAGAAAGGTAGGATCCCGACCGCCGTCTGCAGTTCCCTCACTGTCAGACAGACTTTGCATGTACATTCATATTTTCCACTAGAGGAATGGTTTGAACTAATTTACTGCTTGCAATGAAATGTACACACAGTTCTGGAGTAAGTTTCCACAGGTTAGCTATATCACGCTCATCTGACGCTATTTAGGGAATACGTTTCTCTCGGTTATCACTAGCGCATTCAATGGCTGGTTGTTGAAATAATGCAATATTTTCGTCACAGATACAGGTAAAACACATTATATCCTAAATTTTTAAAATTATAGCAGAGTTATTGATCCATTCCTTATGCTTATATAGACAAGAAATGTTCTTCGACATAGTCGTCTTTCAGGTAATTGCTCATCAAGGTTTTAAGGGCTGATTGAATCCTACAATAGCGATTCTGGAGTATTTGAACTGCAACATCTTCACTATCCCACCACTAATATTAGTGAACCTGGAACAAGTGTATGTAAGAGCGTGTCAAACCTAAGGAATATGGTGGTTTTTCCAATAGTTGCACATGAAGTCTCCATTACAAGACTGCTATATTGGCGGAGATAATGCCATGACCAACGTTTCCTTAGATATCTTCTCTTCTCTCACTTTTTTATTTTTTTATTTGGCTGTACACTGGTGACTTATAATGGTGCTTCAGTGTGAATAGATGGAAGAACGCTGTTTGGTCACAGAAAGTATAAAGATTATTTCCGTTTGTATATGAGACATTATAATTGTAATTGTAGCCGCTGAGCTGCTGTTTGGCACCTTCATCGTCTAAATATATAAGATTGAAACACTTCTGTCTTTTAGCTTTGTAAAACGCTTGCTAATGTTTTGATTCATTTGAACAGTATAATTTTGTGTGAACTTAAATTATAATTTCGTTGGCATTGTTATCCCAAATAATTATTACATGGAACAAGGCCCATGTCCTATCATCATACGATCTGACTGTCACATTATTAACGAAAGTTTTATTAATGTCGAGGACCATAACTTTGCTAGAAAGTGAAACAAATTATTTTTATTCATTCTAAAGTTCACATCGTGGTCAGTTAATAAGTCATGAAGTATTGCTTGAGTGACAATAATGACACTTAACGTTGGAAATTAACATTTGTTAGAACCATTGACACCCCTGAATCTTGTACATCATAGTGAAGTTTATGTCCTACGTAACTATATTAATTAATTTTACTAGGCTTGGAAAGTAACAGCCAAGAAGTTGCGGAATTAAAGCTTTATTAACCATTTACCATGGTTCAGAAATATGTAAATTTGTGTTCTTCAGAAGGGAAACGTTCTCTTCAAATCATATATTGACAGAAACGGATGTTGCAGATAAATAGTTTAAATGTATAACTGAAAGTTATGCTGTAAGTCGTTGTAAAAGTTTTAAAATAAAACACAAGTAGCAATAACTGAAAGTAGTAGCCCAAAGCTGTATTTTGTTGTCGTAAAAGTTTTAAAATAAAACACATGTAGCATTGGATCCAACTCAAATATAGTATAGCTGTTTTATTATGACATTATTGGTATGTCTCCTTTTGTCAGCCATGTATGTGCCATAGTGAGTGTCAGCTGGTTGTAGTGTCACGTGCATTTTATTTTTTAAAAGTCTTATGACAAAGTCATATTAAATGTCAGCCAGATGCAATGGCCCATGATTGTTTTACTTTACAAGTTTTACTACAAGATTTTGAAGCATTAGTTTAGTAAGTTCAATTATGCGTTTTAAATTTTGATATTTGTGGTTCACATGCTCATTGTACTATGCGAGAGTCTTTTGGCTCCTACATCCATTTTTGTCAATATTTGATTGAACGAGTCCATTTCCCTGCTGAAGATGACAATTTTATGTTTATCAGAACCATGGTAAAGGATTAAAAAGTATTTAATTCTGCAACTGGCTGTCATTTTCTAATACTAGTCAGTTTCTACATGCACTGGTATTGAAGCGCAGCCATGTTTAATATTAGAATTAATTTTGTGTAATTTTGGTTCACATACAACGTTCTGTTAGGAATGGGGATGACAATAACTGGTGTCACTATCCACCAGAGCTATCAGGAAATGGCATTAGGAAAAACTATACGAAAGTACAATCTGGCATATTGTAGAAGCAGTTGTAGCTAATCCGAAAATTTCCTTATTCTTGGCCCTATATACAATGTTGTTATACGTCGCTTCATGTTTTTAATTGCAAACCCCTGCATGTTTAGCCTTAACTCATAAACAGCTACTTGACTCATGAACGACCACTTCCGTTTTAGGGGCTTTGTCAGTTGCGTTGAAAGAAGTTAAAAGGCTTTTACAGCAAGCTATTCTGTTGGTGCTGTTTGCAGCTGCAATGTCCACTCCCCGTTGCCCGCAACTTTGGTCCACTTATAGCAGTCGGCCCAGTATCGACGCCCGTCGAGTGGAAGCGGAAAGCTCTTTGCTGAATGCCCTCTGTGAGTGGCCCTCGGCTCCCATATCGGCCGTCGCAGAACTCCTCCACAAGAAAGACGGCGCTCCGAGTTGGGTCGCCTGACTCTCTCACCACTGTGCATGACACCAGCCGTCGCCTGCGGGTAGGCAGCTCCACCACACGTTCTTCCCGGCCGTCTCTCCTATTCCCCTGTGGAACGAAGGCTTCCCAACAGCTCCCAGTGGGTGTGTGAAGCCAATCGACACGACGTATCCGGGTGAAATGTCGCACATAAATGAGAGAGGGACGACGGCCCCCGTATTTCCGACCAGTGCGTTGTCTCCTTTGTGAGCATCACATTTTCACCATTGCCTGTGTTTCAACTTTAGTTAAATTTGTGAAGCACTTTGATGCTTAACGTGATTCCACATATGAAGGCCTCATCAAAATTCCTGTACTTTGCTCGTTGTAAATTGAGATCTAAGTTTGTAAGACAAGTTTCAGGCCGGCCGGTGTGGCCAAGCGGTTCCAGGCGTTGCAGTCTGGAACCGCGGGACCGCTACGGTCGCAGGTTCGAATCCTGCTTCGGGCATTGATGTGTGTGATGTCCTTAGGTTAGTTAGGTTTAAGTTGTTCTAAGTTCTAGGGGACTGATGACCTCAGAAGTTAAGTCCCATAGTGCTCAAAGCCATTTTTTTAACAAGTTTCAGCTTTCGTAATTCTGTTGTTTTTGAACTGTTGTCGTGTCACTAAAGCTTGTGGGTTTTGCTCTCTTAATAACTGACCACATTATTACAAAATGGGGGCTGATGAAAGTTTTAGCGTAGCTACGTTTGTACAATCTGATGATGTCCGAAAATGGCGAAGCGCGTTATTCATATTAAATTACTTTACAACCAAGACTGTTGTATTCTGAAATGATCTTAAAATAGATTTTCGAGAAGATCCACGGTCCATATGACAGAAGCAGGGTAACGAAGGTGTATTTTTAAGTTTTGAACATGGCTTCGTGTTAAGCGACCGTTTACAAATAAAATTAACAACAATAACAGCCCCTGCTCGCAAAAAATGAGTGTTTTGAACCATGTTTCGGTACTGCTATGTGTGCCTTCATAAGAAATAAAACTCTCAAATTAGCGTGTCACGTATTAAAACAAAAGTTCAAGCAATAAAGCTTTAGTCACAAAATTTGTAAAACAGAATACTTAAAAGCGAAGCAAGGCGTTTTGTGTGTTAGTACATCTTCTTTTCCTAAGTTAAAGCAAGCAGTTCTTGTAGTGTTTTGGATGGATAGCAACATGACCCACAAAATGTCGGTCAATTTTCTTGAATGTTGTGGGAGACATCTAGAGTAGTGGGATTCCGATATAGTAGTATGCTGTCAGGATATTAACCAATGGTCGTTCATGTAAACATCATTAATAACCAGATATTTTATTACTGAACGGGCTACAAAAAACTTGGCGGTGCTCTGTGGAGCCAGCTCTGTACTGAAGATAGTGAGTCTGCTGGTGCTAATGAAAGCAAGCTGCCTGTGTTCCTTGGCGGCCCGCAGTGACACCAGCGACTCTCCAGAACCACAGACGTAGAAGCGTGTGATGGCGCGTGTGCGCCGCCTGGTCGTCCCTCTGCTGATCAGGGCAGGACACACCGCCAGGCGCGCAGTCCTGTCGTGAGTCCCGCGGTGGAAGACAGTACCCCAGCAGGGATTCCCGCCCTTGTGAGTAACAGCATGCCCCCACAGGAAAAGGTGATTTGGGGCCTGCACCGCCGTGGTTTCGAACGCCAGAAGGCTGCCAGTGGCTAGAAACAGGCCCAGAGGTGGCACACTGGCTGGAAGGCGCAAAGCAGGAGCATCTGGGTCAGAGCCAGCAAGAGACCTGCTGTTAGCAGAGGCCAAGTCTCGTGGTGGCCACTTGTAGAACCGTATCGTCTCGTAGACCGCGGTACATCTTGTAACACCAAATGGCAGTGCCTCGTGTGTTTTACTGTCAATTGATTCTATGATTTCAAAACCGTTTTTGTAATTATCTGTATTTATATGTTTTATCAGTGCTCCCGTGTTTATGAAACTGTAATAAGGTAACAGAAGAACGAGTAAACAATAATTGTGCCAAATCCCTACAGTAAACACGCTGGCAATGTCAAGTAAATTCATACTTCACGGAGCCCAAAGAATATGTTTTAATGCAAAAATAACACCTTTGACACGAGCGAGCGCAGTTGTAGTAGTTGAGGCAAAGTTAGGAGTCGCGAGTAATCTGTGACGGGATGCGAACGTGAAAAAATGTTCAAATATGTATGAATTCCTAAGAGACCAAACTGCATAGGCCATGGGTCCCTATACCTACACACTACTTAAACGAACGTATGCTGAGAACAACACAGACACCAATGCCCGAGGGAGGACTCGAACCTCCGGCGGGAGGAGCCGCGCAGTCCGTGACAGGACGCCTCAAACCGCGCGGCCACTCCGAGTGGCGAGGACGTGGAGTGTTGGCGAGCTAATGCCAAGTGGAGATTTTTCTGGAACTGATTTAGTAGCATGTGGGAAGGCAAAATACAAGGCTGTAAGTATATTCGGTAATTAAGGAAGGTTACTGTGTGGCCGAAAGTTACACGAGCTTGTCGCTAACCGTGAAGGGCCTGTTGCCAATAATGCTTACCATAAAAATCGTCACGTCTCGTCATAAACAAAGTTTGTCATGGCAGATATTTTGTAGTTTTGTCAAAGCTTGCCCGCGGAGTAGGTAATCTGTTAACTTTATAGTGTCGTTTAGTCAAATCACAAAATCTAGTGAATGAAGCTAATCGACACAAGTCATTAACCATCAGGAGTGACCCATCCTTTCATGTCCAATCCTTTCACCAAAACTCCCGAGAAAGTTACAAGTGAAAGAAATGAAAGTACATAAATCTAGTTAATTTTACAGTTAACTTTCAGTCGAATAATTATTGGCTTTAAGCACTATAGGACTCAACACCTGAGCTCATCAGTCCCCTAGCCTTAGAACTACTTAAACCTAATCAACCTAAGGACATTACACAAATCCATGCCCGAAGCAGGATTCGAGCCTGCGACCATAGCAGCAGCGCGGTTCCGGACTGAAACGCCTAGAACCGCTCGGCCACAGCGGCGAATAATTAATGGACTCAGAGGAAGTTGTAACAATAGTTCTTTATACAGTGTTGCTCTGCTACTGCAGGCAGTCCGACAAATCAAAAGCTTTTTCAAAGCAGTTAATATTACATTGAGGAAAGTATTGTAGTGTCGCGGAATAGTAAACAGTTGGAAACGTGGAATATTGTCAAAGTTTCGTTGCCTATGCCGAGAGCCAGAGGCACTAGGTTAGCCAAGAGGTAAGAGGATTGCACATGTATCGGAATGTGTCGTCACGCAGGGGCAGTGGCCTGGTTACACACAACAGGCGAGAGAGAACTGCTTAGCACGCGGGTTTGTGTTAGACGGAGACTTTCGTAGAGTGTAAGACAGAGGTATAGCGTCAGCTGTACTGCATTTCATAACTTCGCATAAGTCTGCCGTGACAACATGTAACTCTGTCACAAGAACATCTAAGGGGCGAGTACGACAGATAAATCAGCAGTATAAGTGGAACGAATGCGTTCATTACAAACGAGCATGACGTCAGGACGTCGCTCGTGCTTCCTTTAAATACGCCAGCTTTGATAGCAACAAGGCACTCGTAGTTAGACTCGCAGTTAGATGTGTACTGGGTCGCTGCGTAGCGCTCAGCTCAGTGATCGACATGTTAATCCTTATTAAGGAGATGTTGCAGTAAGGGCAGCCCATCCAGCAGCAGACGTGAGGGGACAGTACCAGCTCTGGTCCTCTCTGGTGCCGCTGTCAATCCTCAACCCAGGATTAGCAGACATCGCGGCAGACTCGCTCGCCGCCAGTGCTGACCACATCAGTGAGCCGTCGTCGAGATCGTGAGGGGGCCTAGCCCCTGTGCATCCGCCGTCACAACTGGGTGAGCCGACGACAATGGCGGACTGCAGCCTGTTCCGCCCGTCCACAGCGGACGAACCACCAGGAGGAGCAGGGAATAAGAAGGGGTGGGAGAGAGTACACGCCGCACTACGAGAATGCTTCTCATGCCGAGAGCGCCGGGACTCCAACCCGGAGCCTCCTACGCACAGCGGCCTGCTGCCCGCCGCCGAGCCAGCCGGCCAGCCGGGCGCCGACAGCCACGCGCGGCCGAAGTAAGGGCATTCCGCCGCTACGTTACAGCACACGAGCACACGGCGCTGCGCTAGCAAGACTGGTGCCGCCCAGAGCTGGTGTCATCGCTCCGAGTTAGTGAGGACTCGGGGAAGGTTGCTGATATCACTAACTCAGCCAGATTTCGTTACGCGGGCCACATTGCACTCAGCAGGAATGAAGGTGTAATGAATTAATATAGTTTCTTATGCGCTTCTGACGCGTCCACAGTCATTTCCTACCATCCTAACAACTGGAGAGGTCACCGCTCGGCTTCCAGTCCACCGTAGGCGATCGGGACCACTGGGGCACCTACAGTATGTTGATGCTACTGAGGCCAAAGTAATTTTACGTTGTCTTTTACAAATAGTTTCATGTGTCATGTGCTTATTGCCTACTAATATCGGCGTTGCCAAACGGTTGTGTTTATAAATGGATCTTAATTGGAGATGTAACCATTAGAAAACAATAATTAGTTTCGGTCATACTTTACAATTTTTCAAACAGACATCATTACCATGGGTTTTGTAATGTAGTACAGGTTCCATCAAGTGTTATTGGGTTATTACCTATTATTAGTGTTAGTAACTGCAGATAATATGAGTGTATTCCAAATGAAGTTTTTTTTCTTCATGTTGTAGTATCTTTAATATCTACGATCACGCAAGAGAATTTCTTTCAGTTTGTACATTATTATCCACTCACAGTTATTACATGGTTTCAGAGTCACATAAGTCATTAACCAAATTTAAGTTTTGTTCGTTTTTATGCTGGCGACAGTAATCATTCCGGGAATTAAATTTATTCACCCCTTTAATTAATCAAAATTATTGCTATCTGTATTGAATCATTGAGGTGTTATAAAGCTTATATTTCGACTGTTGTTTTACTTAACAAAACCCCATGTGGTAACGATCACGATGTAACTACCTATTTCTTTCGTTAAACACAGTTCTTCGGAATTGATGCCTTATTTCGGTTAACTGCAAAACATTAGGTACACGTGTCACAAAATCTTTTATATACCAGCGAGTATAGCTACGTCATAACCTCTCCTCGTAGGTGGTGGCTGTCTAAAAATGAGCACTATTTATACCGGCTGGTGAATATACTTGTTTTGCCAAAACGTCATATCCGCTCACGTGACTCTAACAAAGCTTACGGCACGAGTGTGAAGTAATTGGGCATCTGAGACGCAGTAGTTTGTCTTTTTGTTGTGTCGGGGTTGCTACCGTGCTGGACCTTTGCCTGGCTCGCAATGTGCTAACTGTGTGTTGTAGCAGTTCATGCTGCATGTAACGTGACGGTGTGTGGTCGGCTCTGAGCTGGCCTGCTCCCGTGGCCCTTTGCAGTAGCCGTGGCAACGTGGCTGTTTTATTCAATAGCTCCAAGAACTAGAGGTGACATTATACTGTAGTTGAATGAAATATCGTTAGTGGCTCTTTGCCTCCCCAGTCATGCAACACATCGGCTCCAGCCTTTGTGCAAGGCAATTCTCATGCTACTGAGCACCCTCTGGACCTCCATCAATCAGTGCTCAAGCATCGACGCCATCCGATAATGAAAATGCAATCTGTTTCTGTCCTGGAAAAAGCATGGGGAAAATCAACTACAATCCGGAATGCTGTGGGAGTTCACTGAGGGACGGGAATTTTGCCTGTAAATCAATTCGCAATATTCAGAGAAAAGTTGATTTCCCAAACAGTACAAGGAACCTGAGCTGCGAGTTGTGAGCTGTGGAAGGTGAAAACAGAAAGTAGTCCCAAGTAACAAGAAGCATTCGGTCACCTCCACGTAATCTGGCCAGAGGACTATGTGCCGAGGTGGAATTAAAAGACAGGAGGCAGAAGTATCGAATTCAGAGGACATTAAACATTAAGGTTATGGAGGAAGTCTGTTTCTCCTAATCCTTCTGGATTTCGTGTTACATTTTCTTGAAAATTAATGAGGGACATAAATTTAGTTTCTTACCATCTTTTTTCTCGCAACTGTTTTCATAAAAAAAGCATTTCCTTATTCTCTGTAATCTTGGTTATAATAATAATCTTATCTAAGGTCATTCAAGTTTTTATTTAGAAGTTATTGGTCTATATTTTATTACAGATGATATTTAGACCCTGTTTGTCTTTCAGCTGTTTATCTACGTTGGTAAGCGACTAGTTCTGTCACTTGTCGATCCCGAGTCAACAATTGCGTTTTTGCAAGTCGCACCTTGCAATTTAAATTTCTTAGTTCGAAAACTGTTTCCGTTTAATGCAAATCATTCGTTGCATTATATTTCATGTTATCACATTCCGCAGTCACCCAGTTTTCCGCTTCCCAGTGACGACTCAGCATCTGACTCTAAATGAAACTATAAAATAGGAGATAATGGAGTTCTCTTTGGTCTAGTAGCAGTCTTAATACTAGCTAAAATTAAATTTCTGAATGTCAATGTTTCTATTGCGTTCTCGCTGTGGTCAATGTCTTGTGTCCCACTTCCGCACAGTTAGCTTTCAAAGGAACAGAGGTCAATCATTTTATTACACATTCATTCTGTGAGAGATGCGTTTGACTACCATTACTACTGTTGAACCGTTTCTACAGTAAAGTGTGATTCAAGAACAGCATACAAGCAAATACGTTTATGATTGTTGTTAACGTTCTTGTCTATTTTCGTAGTTCTTTGTCATGTCTCATGCCTATTTGGTATCACGAGCAGAGAGAGAGATTTCCATACCTCGTAAAGGTTTCTCATTTATCGTATTCTATTCTGGCTGTCGTGCTGGTCAAAGATCTTGTCTTAACTATTTGCCGTTAAGACAATGTATGACAGAACTGCGGAAAATCTGTGACTCCAGGACAAGTGGTTTATATTGAGAATCGCAGGTAGAAGAATTCTTGTCAGAAATAGTGAACAAAGGAGCCCGCAGATGATTCACTTACGATGAATACGCTGCCGCCGTCAATCGAGTTGGGCTGTTGCGCAGTAATTGGTTGATATTCGTTATGCCACGCCTAGTTTGCGTGAGAGAGGAGAATTAAATTTTCAAAACTTTTGCCGTTAAAGATCTCTTCCCACACTAACTCAATGAGTCACGTTTTCTTCATTGATTCATGAAATTAATTTGTAGAGTAGCTTTTTGCGGTGCTTTTTCTAACTCACGTAGCCCTTATCATTTTAATCATCGTCTTAATGCTTAGCCTTGCAAATATTTTACTGTAGTTGATTTCTGCGTATAAAATGCTTTATGTACTTGCGTGCGAAATCGATTATTGCAACTTGTTACTTTGTTCTGTTGCGCGAATTCAGTTGTCTTATCTGTAGCTGCTTTATGTATTCTCTTCTAAATAATTTGGACCTTTTTTCGTTGAAATATGTGGTACATTCATAAAATTTTGGGGAGTGAAGTATCTTCTCAAATTTGAGATCTCGTATACTACATGGTTGTTCGTGGCCATTAATCATTTCGCCTTATTAGGCTGCATTTAATTAGGCCAAGATCAGTGCCTTTTTACGGAAATTGTATTCTCTCTCACACTGCGTAGAAATTTATACTTGCTTAAGTGACTCTTGATATTATTTCCTTCGATTAACTGTGGAAAAGTGAAACCTTTTTGTGACTCTTTGTGTAAGAAGCGACTGGGCGTTTAGAGAGAGAGGGATGGTGTAACTCTTGTGTCATTTATATTCTTTCACTGGTATTCCAGTCGTTTATGAATACATACATTGTTCATTAATGAAAGCAGATTTAGTAAGTTTTTTCAACGCAGCAATTTATTTACACCTCAATCCTCTTCTCTTGATGTACACAACATGTGTTTTGAACATGTGTGCAATTATACAGGCTGGTCAGAAACAGTCTGAAGATCTTGTAACTGCGTTGCAGAGTAGGTTGCGCTGAGAAATAATTGTTAACCACAAATTTCCATACGTTACGCCGTTTCCGAGTTAATTAGCATTGAAGTTAGCCAATCAGGCCGTTGAGCTCGCATATTCAAGCGTCCCACCAGAGACGATGTCGCGGAACGTGTTCTTCGTTTGTTTTCCTAGAGCAGAACAACAGAGCGACACAAAAATTGTACATGCGGTGGTAGCAAGGATCGAACCCTAGCGAAAGGCTGAGCAGTTCCGTGCGCTATCGTCTACGCTACGAGAACAACTGACACTAAAGCCGTCGGCACACGGACCGTGCATCCGAACGTTGAGCGTGCCGAGTTTCTGACGTCATAGCGTGGAATAGCTCGCTCGGGAGTCTTTCCGAACGTGCAGAGCAGTATCTGGTATGTCAGATATTCTGAGCGTGCGTCTGAGCGTTGACCAATGAGATGGCACAACGATACCTACGTCACACGCACCCCGTCTCCCTTCAGTACAGAGTTGTGAGGCTCCATATTGGTATTCATTTCAAGCCTGTATGTATATATGCCGTTTCTGAGCACCAGAAAATTGAGAAGCACTGGAAAACCCGTTGTTAACTGTGTGATTCGTTCCGATAAAATAATGAGAAACATCATATTCGTGGCGAAAGAATTATTGTAACTTGCTTATTATGAGACTAGGCTATTTGAAGGCGGCGACACACTGAAAATCCACCCAAAACGCATTAGTACAATTTGTTACAATTAAATTTCAATTAGTAATATAGCTACGACATAGGTTTTCAATATGGGATAACATATCATAAGAAACAAAGGCAGTGTTGTAGGTTTAGCGTAACGAGAAGCGTCGTTGTCCTTCATTGAGTAACTTGTACGGGGGGTGGTTCGCGTCTTGACACCTCCAAATTTTGTTCCCAACATTCCCCGTTTATTCCGTTCTGATACTTTATTATTAGTTTAATATAAGTATATATCACAATATTTGATGTTATATAAATATAAGATCACCTTTCTTTGAGGGGTGACTTTGTCGATTGGCTTAATCTACAGGACAGCTTGCGCTACTTGTATAAAGATATTTTGCTCCTTTTCCTTTTGCGCTTCGTAATTCATATGTTGCAAAGAGTCTGTTACTGGGTAGGAACAGTGATCAAGTAAGACTGACCTTGGGGTTTTACTAAAATGTGGGAATGATGAAATAATGTTTATCTTATGCGGAGAAGTATTCCAAATTTATACCGCACTGTTTGTAAAGGAACTTTTGCAAGCTTGTGTCCTTATTGATTGGACATGGTACTTTCCTTTTCGTGGACGATGGAGGAAATGTGCTTTTTAATAGAGCTAATGTGGGAATTTTACGCGCGCCTGTTGGGTAAACAGTGTGATTTACGAACTAGAAACATCCCTCAACTGCCGCTCGAGTGCGTTGCGATCGCGTATACCATGTTGGGGCCCACATACTGTATGCACAAGTGGCATCGTTCCTGAGCGTTCAGCAGCACGTTGAACTCGGCACGCTCAACGTTAACGTTCGACAGCACGGTCCGTGTGCCGACGGCTTAATTATATCTGGCGGGCCGCTTTAACTCGCGTGCACAATGGGCTCATTGGCTAACTTCAACGCTCAACTTCAAGCCGGAAAAAGTGCAACGTATCGATTTTTTTTCCTAAAAATAATTTCTGTGGTTGTAGACTTAATTTTAGTATTGACATTAATGATACTTTTGATCATGGTAATGGTTGGCTCACTGTAGCCATTGTACGTGGGGGTACGGGAGTTCCTAACGTACCTGGACTTGAAAGTTTTGTTGATAGAGACATTACTGCTTATCGTACCTACCATACGGCAGAACTTGCTAATAAAGACTTTGTTAAATCTGCTTATGCGTCGCCTTCAGCATTGTCTTTGTATACTCGTAATAAGATAAAAATATATCTAAATGAGTATGTATTCATTTGGGTTAAAGGTAAAGGAGTATGTGAATATGTAAAGTTTGTTGGTGACTGTACTTTGTATTTTCACAAATAAATTCATCTGCATGGAAACTGATCTGTAGCGTCAGCCATTAACCGGACAAGGGTACATCACGAACCGGGGGACTCAAGGATGCAACAGTTTTGTTCTATTAATAGACTCATCGCTTGACCTCGCTGACCGCCCGCAGCCGCTTGTGGCTGATGAAATCGTGGCGGCAACCTACCCGCAACACACTTACAAGCTTTTCAGACTGCTTCTGACCACACTGCATAAAATCCACTTCAATCTTGATCTAGAACAGTGCACGCGTGTATTACCTTTCCTTGACTTAGTTAGTCTGTGTTAAAAACAGTATATCTGTTCATCACGTCCAGTCTGTACCCGCAGATGGATCCGTCATGTTACAGCAGACGTTCCGCTTCATTCTTAAGTCACAACTTTCTGAGCGTAATCAGAAGTTTTGTTGGCATTTACATGCAGAAGTCTTAAACAGACAATATTCAGCTTGAAAGATACAAAAAACTTAAAACAAACTTGGCCACTACGAAATTACTCCACTGCAAGATCATTTGTTACAGCAAACAGCACAGCATCACTTCTCTTTCAACTTTCTGTTTCGGTGAAAAGCAGTCTACGACCAGTATTATACGTAGACGGCAAACTGTCCTCTGACTACAAAGTGCTATTAGGATATTTCGCGTCTTCTCCGGTGAGGACTAGTAGAATAGATAGTATGGGCTGCTTCTATGTACAGGGTGGTTATATATAAACTTTCCATATTTAACACGTTATAACACGGAAACTAATTCCGTGCGAGTACCTAACTTGGTAGCATTGATTTCCAGAGTATGAGGTGCATGATGTTCATGAGTGTCAGAGCCACCGACCAGTTCCAACTATGGCCACTGGGTGCCGTAATCATTGTTATTCATAGCCTCACACACCTGACCAGTCGCAGTGCACACGTTGACGTGTCAACATGAGCTTGGACAAGCTATTGGTGAAGCTCTATTGTCAAAACAACAGTAATGCTGCAGCTGCACTTCGAGAATATCGCCAGCTGAAAGGATTACGGAAGGGTCCCCTTTCTCCACCTCCTGTGCGAAGCATGATGAGGAAGTTCGAATCAACTGGAGAACTGGGCGTCGCTTCGGGAAGAGGCCAACGACCGGTTGTACCACAGATGGTTGATGAAATAGCTGTTGATATACCAGACATTGCTGCGCTCAGTTCCCAATGGCCAGGCAGTACCCTTACTGCTTCACGACAGTTAAACATCCCGAGGTCCACTGTACGGAAGAAACTTCGAACTATTTTCAAATGGAATCCGTGAAAGATCCACATAATACAGCACCTTGCACCACAGCACGCACAACGATGTGTTGACTTTGTTCTCCGCTTTCTTACAAGGATTGAAGTTGACAAGGGCTGCCCTTGGATCATCCTATGGACAGACGAAGTTCAGTTTTCTCTGACGGGTGAGGTGAACACAGAGAATTGCCGAGTGTGGGAATCTTCACTGTGCATAACGTTCCTCTGTACGGTGAACGTGTCGCCGTATGGTGTTGCTTCACGGCTACGTTCATCATAGTCCCATTCTTTTTTGAACAGGTTGGCGCTGAAGGCCCAAAGACGTGCAGTGTGATTGGCCTGCGTTACTGCGATATGCTTCGCGAACATGTCATACCCGCCCTACAAGAGAAAGACGCATTTAACTCAACACTTTCCATGTAAGATGGGGACCCATCGCACATCGCTCGTGAAGTTCACCTGCTTCTCCGAAACACATTTGTAAACGATCGAATTATCATCCGATCGTTTCCAAACGCTTGGTCGGCACGGTTACCCGATCTCAATCTCTATTATTTCTGGTTGAGGGCTACTTGAAGTACAGGGTTTACCAGGGAAACATTCGCACAACTGCTGATCTGAAGCTCAGCATACCAAGAGAGATAGCCGACATAACTACGGACATGCTTCGTTATGTTGCGCAGAATGCAGTCGTGCGCTTTCAGATTATTCTTGACACTGATGGGCGCCACATTGAGCCATTTTCGTCTCAGTAACGGTATCGGTATGTAATGGTATGATGTACCGCAGCAGCACATTAAAAGTGTTTCAACTGAACTGATTCTGCATTCTTTCTCTTTCCCATGTCCTTGTAGCAAGTTTGGTCATCGTACGGTAATTAGTTTCCGTGATACGTGTTAAAGAGGGTCAGTTCAATTGTAAACGCGCGGTGTTGAGAATTGTCGTTTGTTGTAAGCTTTTGGTTTAAGGATAGTAAAGTGATTCTTCTGAGAGCCATGTATTTATCTTTTGAGCTTTTTTACTAAGCTTCACTGATTAATAAATTGCTAGTGCATGAAAATGGCCGGCCGAAGTGGCCGTGCGGTTAAAGGCGCTGCAGTCTGGAACCGCAAGACCGCTACGGTCGCAGGTTCGAATCCTGCCTCGGGCATGGATGTTTGTGGTGTCCTTAGGTTAGTTAGGTTTAACTAGTTCTACGTTCTAGGGGACTAATGACCTCAGCAGTTGAGTCCCATAGTGCTCAGAGCCATTTGAACCATTTGAACCATGAAAATGTTTTTCGTTCCGCATAATCGTTTCAACCTTAGTCTGGTACAATGTTCCGTTATAGTCAGATGTAGTAATACTAGTTAGATGCGTTTAAATAATCAGTTTCAATCAGTTGCACTGAAATTTTTTTATTAATATCAGCAAGGTGTACTTGAATATTCAAGGTCAGTTCGATACAACTTGCAGCACTAACAGATCAAAGATGAAAAGCTAAGAGCAATTTACATGCTTATAATGTACTTAAAATATATTCTGATAGATTTCAATGTGTAAGAGTTGGACAGAAAAAAAAGCGTCTTTTATGGTAAGTGCGCTTAATACCCATTTGCCTCCAAACAGGAAACCCTCGTTGTTCGCTTTACCACACAAATTCAGGTGATATGACCAAACGGGAAACGCCAAAATTCTTTTGTACGTCATTCTAAAGGTGGCGCACAAATTGAATTTGGAAGTAAGGCCTTACGATATCCGTAGAAGATTTTGGGATACACTACCAAATTCACTTGGCAACGCACGAATCTCAAGCATATTCGGGACAAGTGTTTCTGCATTGAGAGTTTGTGTTACGTTCTTGGGATGTTGACATGACCCAAAGGAAAAAATAAAGAAACGTCAGATCAAGGGCGCGAGATCACTATGCAGTTGGAACTCCCTCTTCAGTTCAGGCACTGAGAACGTCACGTCCTAGCGCACTTAAGTGTAGGTGCTACGTCTAGTTGTGTCCCGTCGTACGTACAAAGAATCACGTTATGTTTGGTTATCTTCGGTTCACTTAAAGCGCATGTATACTGACTGTCCTCGTTGATCCTGACACCCCAACACTCTCACTGGCTCAGGATTATTCTCGGGACCATAAGTTGCTGTTCTCAACTTGTTGAATTTCATCTCCTCTGTCATCTGCTATTTGTGTGCAGCTTTTTGAACGACCTTTAATAATTATGACTTTTGTTTAGTTTATGTATTGATGGTGTAGAGAACATGTAAAATAGTTTTCCAAAAATGTATCATATACTTTTTCTTTCTAAAGGCCTCCTAAAGATGAAAGTACCCGCTTGGGCACGACTGACTGTATTATACTATGACCAATGCGTATTAGGCGAAAAAGAGATAGTATTCGTATTATATTTTGAAGATGAAATGAAGAATAGAAATATGACGAGTTGGTAGTAGCTATTGTAAGCAAGGATGTTTATTAATAAATAATAATTCTACATATTTTTGTGAGATTAATTTATCTTCCGAATTTTCGGTATTTTCTATGGGGGGAAACGCTCACCGCGTCCGTGGCACTCGATGAATGAAACCTGCCTACTAGGTTATGCGAAACAATGAACAGCTTAGGGAGTTCAGCCTTCAATAGCAGGCTACTATTTTAGTGAAACCAGAACCTGTACCAGTAACCGTAGCTACAAATCAGCTTTAGTAGAGAAAGCAAGAGGTTGACTAACAACAGAAGCTATACAAGTAGGAAAAAGTTTTATCGAGTAGCATGACACTATGCCATTGGTGGCAGAAGAAAATAGGCGATAAAATTTTCCTCGTTAATCAGATAGGTAAACATCTACGATTCTTACAATGATATGGAAGCAGTAGCGGTTCATGTCCATTCGCACTGTGCTGTTACAGAAGTCTCTGTCTCCTTCCTGATAGGCCACCTACGTCCTTCGTCCTTGAGGATTTAATACCTATGCCCCCTTTGTGGGGCAGTGATCTTTCGTCTAGTCGGGATCTCCTCACAGACCAGTTTCTTGCAGAGCACGACCTGTGCCTTCTTTATGATGGTTCCTCTACCCCTTTTAGTGCTGTATTAATTTCTCTGCATTCATATATCGCTCACTTCCCCTCCCATTCTGTCTTCATTACTCTGGTCGCCACATGGTGACCTCAGCAACAGCGACCACTTCCCATTTATTCTCTTGTTCCCTTCACGTCTCCCGATGGCGAAGTTAAGCCTCTGGGCTTTCCATCAAGCTGATTGGCTTCTGTATAGCTCTCAGATCGTGTTTACCCACTCTTTTTCAAATTGCACTGACTGAATGGTCAGGGACGTGTCCGAATCGATTATTCACCCCGCCTTCATTGCCGTCCCGTGTCAACGGCCCCTTTCGCCACCGGCTGATCCTCTGGTGGAGCACGGCCATTGCTGTCTCCATCCATCATCCACAGTCGCCGTAGAGCACTGCAATACCTTTAGCGGCGCCCATCTTTAGCCGGTATTATCACCCTTGAACAGCTTCGCACCAAAGTCTTTACTCAATTGGGGAAAAGCTAGCTCGTTGTTGGGAACACTTCGTCTGCTCTCTAGATTCTTCTACCCTATTGTTATGGGTGTGGGCTACAATCTGCACACCGCAAGGTTGTCCAAGGATGTCAACGAAGGTCTTCCATGCCGGGCCTCGTCCTCCCAGATGGTCTTTGTACAATTATCGTGGAAACCTTGTAACCCATTTTGCGATGGCATCGACGTCAGCTTCCTATTTGGCCGCCTTCCTCCTCCATAACCAGCAGGTCAGACGGAATACAACGGACCTCTTACTGAATGGGTAACCTACTCTTCCCACGATTTAGACCAATCCATAGCCAACTGCTTCAAGACCTCAATTCTCCATGACCATAATTCCTCTTAGTGTTTAACTGTACTTGGCTCCAAGGCATTCTCCCCTCTCAATGGACAGTACTCAGCCTCATTCTTAAGCCCAGCAGGGATCCGTTATCGACTGATAACTATTTGCTGATCAGTCTGACCAATGTTTGCTACAAGTTATTTGAACAGATTATGGCTCATGAGCTCTTTTAGGTCCTCGATGTCAGTATCATTTCCTGCCTACTAGTGTGTCTTCTGCGAGAGACAGACTCATAACAATCATCTGCTTCAGTTGCAAATCACAGTCTGTTAGGCCTATCCTCAGTGCCGCCATCTTGTTACACTCTTCTTTGATCGTCTTAAGGTCTGTCATATGGCTTGGCTCCAACAAAAATGTTACTTGCACTTCATGAGTGAAATCCTTTAGGCCCACTCCCATTTTTTATCCCCCTTTTCCTGTCCCACCAGTGATCGGCACCATTTCCAGCTCTCTGTGGACTTCTTCTTTCTCTCATCGCTATTAATCGACTTGTAGCCTCTGAAAGACTATTGGTCACCTTTGCTCCATATGTGAATGATTTCTTTGTGATAGTTTCCGCTCAGTGGCCTCTGAAGAGCGACAGCTGCAGGATGTCATCCGGCGGTCTTCCACATAGACTCTCTCACATGGGTTTCAACTGTTGTGCCAGAAATTGCAGATGGTTTGTTTCTGTCAACATACTACAATTCACCCCGATCCTGAGCTCTGCCTCGATGTCCAACGCTTAACCATGGTCTCCAGTTCCCTTTCTCGGAACCTCTTTTTGACAACAAGCTTACCTGGTTGCCTCATATCCGACTTCTGATGATTGGCTGTTTCCTTAAACTCAATGTCCTTCGCTTCCTTGCCCACACCTCTCAGGGTGCGCATCACTTGACTCTTCTCCACCATTATGGGGCATTAGTCCTGTATTATCTGAGTATGGCTCAGCTGCATATACTGTTCTTGGTCTACCATCATGCATCCCCATTTGGCCACAGGTGCCTTTCACACTAGCCCTGTCAGTAGTCTTTTGGTTGATACAGGGATCACCGTTTTTTTTTTTTCAATTCAGCAGTCGCTGCTCCTGATTTACCGTACCACACCTACCCACTCTTTCCTTGTGCTCCCCTCATAGTCTATTCTTTTGTGGCTTGGGGACATCATCCATCCACTGTCTGCCCTCAGGTGGGTTCACTGGTTGGGCTCCCCTTGCTTTTCTCCACCACTATTTCTGCCTTCCATCTTCGTCCTATTCTCAACATTCTCTCTAGAACACTTCCCTCTTCTTGGTTAATTCCTTGGGTCCTGATTCGAATGGATCTTTGCTGGGGTATGAAAGCCTTCCGTATTCGAATGGTGTTCCATTGTTTATTCTGTCCACTTTTATGGAAATTTTTGGATGCTACTGTTTCTTACACATATGGCTCTCAATCCACTGATCACTTGGTATATGCCTTCATCATCCCTGCCACCATGTGAGGAGTGTTTACTGTGGAAATAATGACCACATACTAGACCCTCTGCTTTACTAAATGGTCCTCCTTCCCCTGAGTTTTGTTATGTATCAACTCAATGAGTGGCCTTCATGCTATTGGCCTGTGTTTTTCCCACCACCCCTCAGTCTCTGCCATCCGCGACCTTCTCGCCGATCTTCACTATGTTGCTACTCTCTGCGTTTCTCTGCGTTTCTACCACTTTGGGTCGTGTAAGCGCTGACATTGCTGTTCTGTTTCTTCTTCCTTTGCATTGTTGGGCACGCAGGTACTCTGGGTATTGAGCTTGCTAATTTTCTAGCTGGCAGGGCAGACTCCTACTCCCTTCCTCCCGGCCTTACTTCAATGACCTATCAAGGGCTGGATTTGTGAATTCATGTCAAATTCCTTTTTGTTCAGTCGTGAGTCGTGGGCCGACGTTTGGGGGCCACCGCCACGTCTAATAAACTTTGTGCGATTGTGGGGATTCCCAGCATGTGGCGTCCTTCCTTCTGCCTTTCCAAGTGGGCATTACCATCTTTTACATTCCTCGTATTGACTATACCAGGATGACACAATTCGTTTTTACTCTGTAATGAGACTTCCCGCCGTCCAACTTTGTAGTTGAGGGAAGCTCATCACCATTTTGCTGTAGTGTCCCAGTCTTTTGGCCCTTCACACTAAATACAACCTTGCATTATTCTTATCATAGACGTTAGCAGAAGACCTTCGCATGGTTATGTCCATCCTCAGTTTTGTTTTTTTCTCAGAATTGGCTTGTCTTCCCAGATTTACGTACCTGAATTTCCTTCTTGAATTGGAGTCCCTTGGTAGCATTGGTGTTGGTTATTGAGACCCACAGCCTTGTCTCCAAGGCTATTATTTTCTTTTCACTTTACTTATGTCTTCTTCCACTGGTGTTGCCCGTTTTATCGCTATTATTTTATGATGTGGAAATCAGGATGGATCAGTGGTGGCACCGGCACCACATCACGAGTAGTGAGGCTCTCGTCCCTCTCGTCCTTCCCACCTTCCCCACCCCGTCCTGTACTTTATTCTTCCTGCCACCCCGACGTTCCTTTCTTTGTTTGCCCGTTTCTCTTTCCCATAGACTGGACTGTGATACTGGTGTTGCTACTCTCTGAGTTTCTACCACTTTGGGTCGTGTAACCGCTGACATTGCTGTTCTGTTTCTTATTCCTCCGCCCCACACCCCCTCTCCCAAAAAAAGAAAGAGAGAAAACTCCCTGCTCAAATGGATCCCATGTATGTACATAAGTAAAACCATTGTGACCACTGCCCAGCGCTTGATTGAATGCCGCCTTCTGACAAGTGACGCAAGAAGGATAGAATACATGCGGTGTAACAGTTGTGTTACTAAATGTGACACTTCTGTCACTAAATGTAACTGGGTTTTCTCTTTTGATGCAAGTCAATTGTCAGGATGAGCATTCTAAAGCATTCTGTCAGGGTGAAAATATTAAATAAATTAACTTTTCTCTCTTAACAACATGTGGGCAGGGTGGGTTCTTCCTTGGCTCGGGTATGAGGTCGAATGAAACATTATTTTTACATAAGATAACTTTTATTGAAGATTTGTACAACTGTATCTTACGGAATGTTCTGGTTCGGAGAGCGGCAGCTGTGTCGTGTGTGAAGTCTTCTGCTGCGGCAGCGGCGGCGGCGGTGGCGGCGGCGGCGTCTGGTTACGCGTAGCGGTGTGTATCTCGTGTCGCCGTCTCGCCCAGTTGACTGGAGACGCGCAGCGCGAGGTGGCCCGTTTAATTATTGCGAGCGAAATCGTGCATCGGATGATACCTTGGGTGTCGCGTCCCAGTGTTTCTCTTCTCTAAGCGGCCGCGTGTGTTCTGCGTCGGCCAGCGGAGCGGCGCGGCGGGGGAAGGCCAGTGTGGCGGACTCGAACCACGGACTCCCGCTTGCCAGTCTTCGGCTGTCAGGTCTTCATCCCAGCTCACAGGTGACTGCTGATGTGAGGCCGTCTCCTTCCCGTCCTCACGAGTCACCCGGGTATTTAAAAATCCGACTTCAAATACCTTTTAACTTCTGTCTTCTGGCGCCGTGGCTGCTGCTTGCTATTCCATTACAGCGGCGGACTTGGTTCGTCTGTGCATGATGCAGACTCTTCTTGCATGACGGTCTTCAGCACCGAAACTGACTGAAAACTACTGCTACTCTTCTTTTCTTCCTTCTTCGTCTATCGTCTCGTCTCCGTCCCCGTCTCCGTCTTCGTCTCCGTCTCCGTCTTCATCTGTCTGGCCCACTGCGTCTCGCGTATTTATTCACTTCAGTTTACTGGAGGTGAACGACTTCACGGTCATTGCCTCTTCTGTAACGTTGAGAAGCTCCTCGAAGAATCTTCTTAACGTCGGTCATTGGCTCTTGGAATGTAGGCGAGGGCCTTTGATCACACGTGACGACTGAGAAACACGTGAGCCGGTCATTGCATCTGCTGTCACGTTGAAAAGCTTCTCGAAGAATCTTCTTAACGTCGGTCATTGGCTCTTGGAATGTAGGCGAGGGCCTTTGCTCACACGCGACAACTGAGAAACACGTGAGCCGGTCGGGCAATGCCCTGACGGCTGAATCGACAGCGCCCGTTTATGTGGAACTTGCTGACTTCACGGTCATTGTCTCTTCTGTTCTGCTGTTCGGCCCGCTGTTTGCGAGTATGTAACTCTCTAAACTAAACCAAGTTTTTCATTTATATTCTAATTTCTAGTTCACTTTGATTTCACTAATTTATTTACTTAAGTACCACTCAACAGCGGAGTAATTAAGAACAGGGAATGGATCTACCGGCGATGTGGCACGTAAATGGGGAATCCACTGACATACTTGAATTTCATGAAGGAGTAGGCCGCTATAGCCTTGCGCCTGGGAGGGAGAGTCGCAGAAACGGCCAAATTGGTCGTCTATGTAAAATAGTCGAATAACTGTGAAACCACGAGTAGGCGATAAGTTGTTAGATGGCCATGTCTCATCAGAGAACGTGGAAGACAGACGCGTGAGCCCTGTAAAGCACGATAGCTGGCTATCTGTGGCAGTCAGACGACGGAGAACAATGCTGATGCAGGCACGAACGTTTCGGAGCGTATGGAGGCGAAGCCACTGCGGACAGATGGAGCTTTCATCCAACATACTCTCCCTATCAGTTCTTTCATAACAACTTCTTTTGATCATAATACATTGAATGCATAGCGACGACGAGAGAGACAGGCACAGAAGGCAGTTTTCGTAATTTTCGCTTTACTCCTTTCTCCTTATGAGAAAACTGAATGTTACATATAATATACATTAATCTGGTAGGGGCTTTGTTGATGAAACGTATGTTCTTCGAGTTGTGGGAGTTGAGAGTGGGCATTTTTGAGATTTTTGTTGAAGGGAAAAACATATTTGCGCTGATGCTTTCGTCAGAAAACGTATTTTGCAGGCAATTTTGGTTCTTTAATTTTGTGTTGTCTTTATCTTAGAAGAACGACAGTTTTTGTAATATGAGAGTAAACCGAAAAACATCGGGAAATTTTTAGGTTTTTTAGCATTTTGTGTTGTGAAGTCGACCTCCTACGAAGCAGTAAACGTGAAGATCGGATTCAGCATCCCAAAAACATATAGAAACGCTGATGAAAGAACTTCTGTCATATTTTTTACGGGAAAATCAGTATATGACTGGACTAAATTCCTAAATTTCTTATTCATGTTGTATTCTAAACAAATGCATGTCACAACATAATGACTGTTATTGCAACATATAGTTTGCGTTTACGCTTAATATGCGCATGTTCTGATGATGGTTGTTCCTTGCAGCGAAGCTAGCTAGTTACCATGTTTTAATGTCCTTATATAAATGCGATCTAGGCATTAACATATTGGGAAATTTTCTTTTTTTTTAGTTTGGAAATTTCCGGAATGCTTGATGTCTCCACTCCTTATGATGTCAGTCATTACTAAATAGCTTGAAGGTGGTTCGATGAAATCTCCTCAAGACACATGAGTATGATTTGTTATTATTTTAACAACCTTCAAACTGTTTTTTACCAAAAAAACTCTTATAAATTGATAGGATTCACAGTGAATAAAGATCTTTGTAGTTCCTCGTTGGAAACACTACCGGTTTCGCACCGTTCCAGGTGCATCCTCAGCTGATGCAGCGACAGGCTTCAATAAATCGGGAAGCTACGATGTCCGATAGTTTGGTTGCAAATGGAAAATGTTTATCTATTACAGGCTGTTGTCAATAGCAAAATTGGCACTAAGCAGCAGCAGTTGAATGTCAAACTGGATACGTGGGGCGATAAGACCATTAAGCAGATTAGAAAATGGTAGCTGTTTATTCTGCCAATGCAACGGACTAGTAACTGGCGGTGTTGTACTAGAAGCCTATACTCAAAAATATTAATCACGAGTTAGATATCATGAATGGTGCGAGCCCCGAGGCTTATTTGCAGAGACGCGTTAATAAAAACCACACAGTAAGGAAAACCATTTCCAAGACACTTGTTTACACCGCTGGACACAGAACCAAGAGGGAAAACATCTCCAGGACAGCTGTTCATTGCATACGGGAGAAAGGAACTTCAGCTTCCAGGACGACACAGATGTTCAAATGTTCAAATGTGTGTGAAATGTTATGGGACTTAACTACTGAGGTCATCACTCCCTAACCTTACACAATACTTAACCTAAATTATCCTAAGGACAAACACACACACCCATGCTCGAGGGAGGACTCGAACCTCCGCCTGGACCAGCCTCACACTTCATGACTGCAGCGCCTGAGACCGCTCGGCTAATCCCGTGGGGCACGACACAGACGTAGTTGTCACATTTGCTTCATGGCATTATCACTACATGTGACCAGTTTGACATTCACCTGCAGCAGTTTAATGCCGATTTGCTATTGACAACAGTCTATAAAGGATAAATATTTTCGGTTTGAAAGTGAATAATGGGATAAGTAGCTCCCCGACTGTTTGAGGGTTATCATCGCATCAGCTAAGGATGGACCTGTGATGGTGCTAAGTTAGATACAAAGAACACATTGATGCTTTAAGGCTTGGCAACTTGAACAAATCTGTATTTGCAGCGCATATTGCTGAATAAAACCATTCAGTGAGAAACATAGAGAACAACTTAAAAATTTTTCATCTAGCAGAATTAGGAGCCACTATTAATATACACTCCTGGAAATGGAAAAAAGAACACATTGACACCGGTGTGTCAGACCCACCATACTTGCTCCGGACACTCCGAGAGGGCTGTACAAGCAATGATCACACGCACGGCACAGCGGACACACCAGGAACCGCGGTGTTGGCCGTCGAATGGCGCTAGCTGCGCAGCATTTGTGCACCGCCGCCGTCAGTGTCAGCCAGTTTGCCGTGGCATACGGAGCTCCATCGCAGTCTTTAACACTGGTAGCATGCCGCGACAGCGTGGACGTGAACCGTATGTGCAGTTGACGGACTTTGAGCGAGGGCGTATAGTGGGCATGCGGGAGGCCGGGTGGACGTACCGCCGAATTGCTCAACACGTGGGGCGTGAGGTCTCCACAGTACATCGATGTTGTCGCCAGTGGTCGGCGGAAGGTGCACGTGCCCGTCGACCTGGGACCGGACCGCAGCGACGCACGGATGCACGCCAAGACCGTAGGATCCTACGCAGTGCCGTAGGGGACCGCACCGCCACTTCCCAGCAAATTAGGGACACTGTTGCTCCTGGGGTATCGGCGAGGACCATTCGCAACCGTCTCCATGAAGCTGGGCTACGGTCCCGCACACCGTTAGGCCGTCTTCCGCTCACGCCCCAACATCGTGCAGCCCGCCTCCAGTGGTGTCGCGACAGGCGTGAATGGAGGGACGAATGGAGACGTGTCGTCTTCAGCGATGAGAGACGCTTCTGCCTTGGTGCCAATGATGGTCGTATGCGTGTTTGGCGCCGTGCAGGTGAGCGCCACAATCAGGACTGCATACGACCGAGGCACACAGGGCCAACACCCGGCATCATGGTGTGGGGAGCGATCTCCTACACTGGCCGTACACCACTGGTGATCGTCGAGGGGACACTGAATAGTGCACGGTACATCCAAACCGTCATCGAACCCATCGTATTACCATTCCTAGACCGGCAAGGGAACTTGCTGTTCCAAGAGGACAATGCACGTCCGCAAGTATCCCGTGCCACCCAACGTGCTCTAGAAGGTGTAAGTCAACTACCCTGGCCAGCAAGATCTCCGGATCTGTCCCCCATTGAGCATGTTTGGGACTGGATGAAGCGTCGTCTCACGCGGTCTGCACGTCCAGCACGAACGCTGGTCCAACTGAGGCGCCAGGTGGAAATGGCATGGCAAGCCGTTCCACAGGACTACATCCAGCATCTCTACGATCGTCTCCATGGGAGAATAGCAGCCTGCATTGCTGCGAAAGGTGGATATACACTGTACTAGTGCCGACATTGTGCATGCTCTGTTGCCTGTGTCTATGTGCCTGTGGTTCTGTCAGTGTGATCATGTGATGTATCTGACCCCAGGAATGTGTCAATAAAGTTTCCCCTTCCTGGGACAATGAATTCACGGTGTTCTTATTTCAATTTCCAGGAGTGTATTACAAGAAATAGAAATACAGCCACACAAAAACAGCACCCCAGACTATGTCCTTAATGAGCAAACCGAGTTACCTAACACCCCTTTCCGAAAAATTTCCAAAAATTATTTTCCACCCTCCATAGCAAATAATATTCCTAAGCCTATCTGCAGATCAACCAGCAAATTTGTATGTTAGTACAATTCTCATGATGCTAAATGTATACAAATATTGTACTGTCTTACCTACACAGTACTCAAAAAAAATTGAACAACTATGTAATAAATTACTGTAGCAGTACTCGCCCTAAGGCCCACAAAATCAATGTATCTCTTTACTGGTGTAAAAGGCGTTTCAGTTGCATAAGTGAGTATATGATCTCTCTCCAAACATGGAACATGTTCATAATGTTACGATACCTCATAGCATCTTTGACGCTCATATGTTTGTAAGCACTTTGTACCTTGCGCGTTAGAAATCTCGCCTGTGACAAATCTAAAGTGTCAGTGAGAAAAATTTACGTGTGCAACGATAAGAATGCAGTGGGAATGTATTCACATCTGTTGGACGAATGTAATGAAAACAAACATTCCAACCCGACATTTCACGTAAGTCACATCCAATGAAAATCTGTACCGCAACCATCTGTGTGGCGTGCTTGTAATTATGTATTATTTTGTAACACCCCACCTGTCACTTATCTGGTTTTGGTTTGTGTTCACCCCAGGTAATTGACTAACAGATCAACAGAGACTACGAAACTGCCGCAATGTCAGATTACGCAAAGAAAGTAATAAGGCCCTGTAACTCCTAATTGAACTGCGGTGGCAGAGTTGACATTAATTGATTCAGAATTGATCCCTTTTAATTAAAAGGGGTGCACATTGATGTTATATTTAGCTATTGAACACCAGATGCAAATGTTGAACATAAAATTAATTAAGAAAGTGACTTGGGATTTCAACTACTTGATTGAAAACAGATGCAGTCGAATAGCACAGATTTATTTTAACTCACGACCTTCAATCATCACATTACATGACTCTCCTAACAGGCAGTGGTAACAAATTGCGTTTGTGTGGAATAAAGCATGATAACTAAAAAGTAATTCCTATCAACTGACCCTTGCGTAATGCGAAGTGCGAGAATAATTCTACAATACACGGCCCATGAAACCCTCATCGAAACTTTGCCGACGTGATCCAACAAATTAATCAGTGGCCGGAGTGGGTGCAATATCACCGAATTCAGCATGGCGGAGTGGTGTCGTTGTGTGGACGTCGGCCGACCTCGTGGTGGTGCAAGGCTGCGCTCGTCTATTCACTCCTAGCTATCTTGCTCAGTACATAGCTGAACCAAAACTTCCTATCTCCAAGCTCAATCATTCCATTTGCTAAGTCCTAAACTGCAGAGATGCTCACTCTTTCTCAGGCAAGCTGAGTAAAGAACGCCACGTCTGCACTCTAGGCAAGCTGGGAACGGAAGCCCTCTATGGAGACTTCTCCCAGTCCACTCTTCGCCTCAGTTTCCCCTCCAGCAAAATCACTTACGCCAATTGCAGCGCAAGTCACGTTAATTATGCGTCACTTCCCAGCACCGACCAATGCCTGCTCTGGGAAGCGAGCAAATTCCCACAAAATTTCCCTTTCTCTTAACTTCTGCTATGTAGCTCCTCCCAGGCCACCCATCAAGGTTAGCATCTGCACAAACACCAATTTTTCCGGAATTCTGACTCCCAGGAGAGTACTTCAAATTCCTTGGTCCTACATTCCCATCGGAGGCCGGCGTATTTAATTCTGTCGCTCTTAACCTGATTTACTTCAGACTCTGCGGACCGTGAATTCAGTGTGAAGTTGCTATAGTCAGGAACACGCATATTTTGACCTCTGTTGACCGCTCCACCATAGCTTTGCGCGGCTTTCTTGCATGTTTCACTGAAAACGGGATGATGGACATTTATCAACAGGCGTACAAGTTTTCCGGTACACCAGCATGGGGTCAACCACCCACTCACTGTCACTCATCTTAAGGCAGCTGGAGGCCGTGCCGTGTTACCGCTTTCTCAAGAGTTTGAGCCACCCTAAGCTGCCTATTGTCACTTCCCTTCGCCGTTCCCCAGCTGGCCATGGTCAACTCTGTATTTCCCTGGGATAATCTAGCCTCCAGTAAATTGACGCATTTCCACAAAGTTTTCATGTTGTGTGAATTAATTTAAAACCATCACCCAACATTAATTATTCCAATACGTCCATACTATACAAGATGCATTGTGCCTTGTCAGTCATTTTCCTTCAGCCCTACTGTTCGCTCAACGTGAGTTAGGTGATCTTTAATGACTTCATGTAAGGGGCATAGTTCTTGCCATCTTACAATTAATATTTTAGAAAAATTCATCTGTAAAAAAACGCACCACATGTAATGAAAGAATGAAAACCGTCTGAAGATAAATCATATCGATTCGAAACCGGTAACGGTACCCTTTCAATAGAGGAACGGAAAAAAATTGTGGTTGGTTGCTGTCTCAATATCATCAACATTTGTCTTGAAAAAGCAGCCACGGTCTCCAACCATGTCATCATACGACAAAATTGCAAGAAACCAATAGTGTTTCCCAAAAAGGATTACAAAACAGCTAAAGCCACTTCGATAGTCTTCATTCACTGTGCATAGTCATGAATAAGCAGATGCAGAAAAAAATCGCCGAAGAATTGCATTCCAAAAAAAGAAAAAAATGCGCAGTTAAGCAATTGAGAAAAGTTTTATGCCACATCTGTTTGTCTGTCATACGAGAAAGTGGTAATTTTCGTTACTGTTTGAGTAAAAGTGTGGGCTTCTACGTAGATGGTAACTTTTAAAAAAGGGAAAAATAAATTAGGAGCGGCTACTTTCGGGACGCTACACTCTTTGGAGGGATGATGTGACCACTGAGTGAAGGGAGAGTTATCTATGTGGCGGCAGCAGCAGCAGCGACGCCCGACGCGGCGCGATGCGATGTGATTTCGCTGGGAGCCGGCGCGGCAGTCTCGCGAGACGTGTGGTGGCTGTCACAGCGCTCTCCCACAGGAAATGCCGGCTGCGCCGCTGAAGCGTCCTCCCCCGCCACGCCGGCGACACATGTTGGCTGAACTGAGCGCTGAGCGGCTGTATTCCGCGCAGAAACACGACTCTGCTCCAGAGCTGCGTCCAAACGCGCTGCCGTGTCGTGTCGATAAGGCCGCCTCCACGCTTGTACACGGGCGCTTTAACGCACCTAGTTCGCGTCGCCAAAATTTTTTTTATAATTTTCGTTGGTTGGGTCATCCGAAATCATCGTCTACCAAACGGACGGTGGAATCATATCGCAAGTGGGAAGGTAATACAGCAACTTAAAATCATGAAAAAATCTTTAGGTAATTCCTATTTAATGTTCCCCCTGAACTGTACAATTTTAATTAGATTACATGTTTCGATCATTCTGCATCATCTTCAGATCTACGTAGTGGCGTCAGCAACCCGTCTGTTCTACTCAGAATACATAATTATCAGAGTGCAGAGTTATGAGTAGACAACACGGGTTGCTGAAGCTACTACTTAGACCTGATGATGATCCAGAGTGATCGAAACAAGTAATCTACTTAAAAATGTGCAACAAGACAATAAATGAAAATTATCTTACATACCTATGCAGTTGTGAATCTCTCAAGCAGATTACGTCAACTGTGTTGTTGTTGTGGTCTTCAGTCAAAGACCGGTGATGCTGCTCTCTAAGCTACTCTATCCTCCGAGTATCTACTGCTACCTACATCCTTCTGAACCTCCTGACTATACTCATCTCATTGTCTCGCTTTAAGATTTTTCACCTCCTTAGTTCCCTATAGTTCCTTCCAGCAGTAAGTTAGTGATACCTTGATGTCTCAGAATGTGTCCTAAAAACCGATCCCTCTTTTAATCTGGTTGTGCCACAAATTTCTTTGCCCCCCAGTTCTGCTCAATATTTCCTACTTTAGTCACGTGATCTACCCATCTAATCGTCAACATTCTTCTGTAACGCCACATTTCAAAAGCTTCTGTTCTTTTCTAGCTTAAACGGTTTATAGCCTATGCTTCATTTCCATAAATGGCTACACCCCGTATAAATACTTTCGAATAACACATTCTGACACTATTCTGACTACATTCGATGTTAACAAATTTCTCTTCTTTAGAAACGCTTTTCTTGCCATTGCCAGTCTACATTTTATGTCGTCTCTATTTCGGCCAACATCAATTATTTTGCTGGCCAAACTGCAAAACACATCTACTTCTTTAAGTGTCTCATTTCCTAATTTCTCTCAGCATCACCTGATTTAATTCCAGTTCATTCCACTATCCTCGTTATGCTTTTGTTGATGTTCATCTTATAGACACTGTCCATTTCGTTCAATTGCTCTTCCACGTTCTTTGCTGTCTATGATAAAATTACAATCTTATGGGTAAATCTCAAAGTTTTTATTTGTTCTCCCTGGACTTTAATTCCTATTACGAATTTTTCTTTTGTTCCCTTTACTGCTTGCTCAATGTACAGATTTAGTAGTATCGAGGACAGACTACAACTCTGACACACTTCCTTATCAACCACTGCTTTTCCATCAATCCTTCCGCACAAGATGTAAACAGCCTATTACCACTGCTACCCTCAGAAGTTCAAAGAGAGTATTTCAGTTCACCCTGGGAAAAAGCTTTCTCTAAGTCTACAAATCCTTTAAACGTAGGTTTGGCTTTCCTTAACATATCTTCTGAGAGAAATCGTTGGGTCAGTATCACGTCGCGTGCTCCTTCATTTCTCTGGAGTCCAAACTGATCTTCCCCGAGGTCGGCCCCCACGTGTTTTTTCATTCTTGTATCAGGAATGCGTGTCCGTATTTTGCAGATATGACATATATAACTGATAGTTCGGTAATATTCACACCTGTCAGCACCTGCTTTCTTTGCAATTGGAATTATTATATTCTTCTTTAAGTCTGAGCGTACTTCGCCTGTATCATACATCTTGCTCACCAGATGGAAGAGTTTTGTCACGACTGGCTGTCGCAAGGCTTTCAGTAGTTCTAACGGTTTGTTGTCTATTCCCGCGGTCTTTCAGTGTTCTGTAAATTCTTTACGCAGTATCGTATTTCCCATAATTTTCATCTACGCCCTCTTCCATTTCTACGATATTGCCCTGAAGTACATGCCCCTTGTATAGACTCTCTACATACTCCTTCCAGCTTTCAGCTTTCCTTTCTTTGCTTTGGACTGGTTTTCCATCTGACCTCTTGATGTTGATGCAGATGGTTCTATTTTCTCCAAAGGTCTCTTTCATTTTCCCCCAGTGAAATTTGTAAAAGTGTACATCTGTCCTGCTCATACAAGTTGCAATTCTCGTCGGTCTCATTTTGTAGACGTCCTTTCGTCAGTTATATTCAGTACCTCTTGTGTTATCCTAGGATTTCTACTAGCCTTCGTCTTTGCCTACTTGACCCTCTTGTAACCTCCCCCTCACTTATCGACCTTAATGACAGTGAAAAAATTAAACCGCGTGTACCTAATGGAAATTTGGGAAAACCAATCGTCACCGAAGTTAATCTGTCGGTAAAGAGGGAGGAAAGGGTTACATCTAAATGAAAGGAAAAATGCAAATGAAACTGGTGGAAATTAATTTTGAAAAGGGGTAAAGTTAAAAAAGAAAGTAAATGTGCGGCCGTTACGTTAACAATTAACTAGCGGTAATTAGATATTTGAGATTTGGGGAAAATAACGGTCGCCAGTCCTATGGACAATTACTATAATAACTGAAAAAGAAAGGTTATTGCATATATAATTAGCACTAAAAGCGTGGCAACTAAAGGTTGACACGTGTTGTGTGAAAACTGAATGTTTGTCTGAAGTAATAAATTTCGCTACACCCTGACTTAATTTAGCAAAAGAATTAATAAAACTGGAAAATTGAAAGTTAATTTAGTGACTGACATTAATAGTGAACTTTGTTTCTGAAGTATATAAAAATTCAGTAAAATACAGTTAGTCTTGGGCTACCTCAACAATCATTTCAAAAGCTACTTGAATCTACGCAATTTAGAAATAAGAGATTTAACTTCGAACTTGAATTAAATGATTCTGAACAATTAACAATAGTAAAATTTAGTACGTACCAAGCTGAGCTGGAGTCACAGGTAAGCTAAAATATGCAAACAAAACTCGCACTCTTAATTTGTGCTTGTGTAATCTAAATATTGTAGCCAGCTATGAATACCTTAACTGAACTTTGAAATTAAAGCAGTGAAATCGAATGCTTTTACTTTAATGCTGGCGTTTGAATTTCAACGACACTCGAGTTCATTCCGGAAAAGGAAGGGACCCTGCTTGGTAATGCAATTGGGACAGTGAGCAACAAATGTTCATGCTAAGTTGCTGTAATTATAGTTACGAAAATGGAACAGTTTGAAAAGCTGAGGTCTGCCATACAGTTCTAAAACTTTACGTGCTTCCAGTCTTCCTTGTTGGTTGATTGAAGGTTTGAAGCCGTCGATCGAGGAGGTGGCGACAGTCACTCATTGTCGGCCGTCGCTGTTGCAGAAGCTGGATGTTGGCGCGCCTTCTTCTCGACACGGTCACCAGGCGAAACGGGCTCTTGATGTGCGCCAGCTAATGCTTCCCGTCCGCGACACCGTGTCAGAAACTATCATAGCAAGTCGAGCGCAATTACATGCTGCCCAACCCCGAAAGCGCGGCAACTCGCGGGAGCGTCACACAACACACCTGCTCCACTGCACTACCCCAGCCAGACTCCCCTTCCCGCGCTCCACGCGACAGAGTTAACACTACCAAAGATCCGAAACACTTTGGTTCTCCACACGACCTATCGGTGTATTCGTTCGATAGCATAGTTTTCCCTAGCCAAGACCCAGCGTAAAAATACAAATAATATTTACAAAACAAACCAATTATACATCGACATAAATGCATAAACATATACAAATAGTAAAACAGTTACAATATACAAAGACACAGAAATGTTATACCTTCAGGTAACAAAATAAGGAAAAAAAATTTGCAGTGCAATAGATGGAAATTGAAGGATATGCATTTCCGGCGTTACACTCTGCTTCCTTCACTATTTTATCTCTCAAAGCTTCCTATTCTTCTTCTATTGTATTCCTTTCCCCTGTTCTAGTCAGTCGTTCACTTATGCTCCTTCTGAACCTCTCAGCAACCTCTGGTTCTTTCAATTTATCCATGTCCCACCTTCTTAACGTCCTACCGTTTTGCAGTTTCTTCAGCTTTAACATACAGTTCATAACTAAAAAATCTTTGGACGAGTCCATATCTGCACCTGGGAATGTCTTGTAAGTCAAATCCTCTTCTCGATATCTCTCATACCGTCACACAATCAATCTGAAACCTTCCGATATCCCCATGTCTCTTCCACGTATACAACCTTCGTTTATTAGTGCTACACCAAGTGTTAGCGGTGATTAAATTATGCTCTGTGCAAAATTCTACCAGACCGCTTCCTCTTTCACTCCTTTCCCCCAGTCCATATCCACGTACTCCTTTTCCTTATCTTCCTTTTCCTAATATCAAATCCAAGCCCCCATGACTAATAAATTTTCGTCTCCCTTAACTAATTGAATAATTTCTCTTAACTCACCATACATTTCTTCAATTTCTTCTTCGTTTGCGGAGGCAGTTGACATATAATAATGTACTACTGTGTTGTTGTGGACATTGTGTCTATCATGGCTACAATACCGCTTTCACTATGCTGTTCATAGTAGCTATTCGGATTACCCTGTATTCTCCTGACTAATTCCCATTAGATTGATTTCAAACTATTTCCTACTGGAAACCCGGATAAGGTATCTAACATATCTAACATTCTAGGCTCCGATACGTAGAGCGCCAGTTTTGCTTCTGCTGATTCCCCGCCCAGAGATCCGAATGGGGAACTATTTTACCTCCGGAATATATCACCCAAAGAGGATGACATCTCATTTAACTATAAGGTAGAGTTGCATGCCTTCAGGTAAAATTGGTAAAATTTCGCCTGTACTTTCCCACTGCTTTTAGCCACTCGCAATGGGAGCACAAAAGACCGTTTTGGTTGATGTTACAAGGCCAGTCCAGTCAATCATCTAGATTGTTGCATCTGCAACTATTGAAAAGCCTGCTGCCCTCTTCAGGAACCTGACGCTTGTCTGGCCTCTCAACAGATACCCCTATATCGCTGAGGGACGCAAGCTCCCCACCAATGGCAAGACCCATGGTTCATGTCCATTCTTAGAAAAAACTTATGCTATTACAATCATGTGTGAGAGAAGCAATAAATAATTTCATTTTTCAGAAGACCAACTAGTCCCTATTATTAACTGCGTCTACATTCACACAGCCGTGGCAAAGTCATGTAGAAATTGTGCAACCATGTTGAAAAATATGTGTATTCTGAATAGGTAGTTAACGGAAAGTTCGCTGACTGAATGCAAAATGACTTTGTGAAACCAACATTACTTGTTTCGGCGTTTGCCATCACGAGATATATGTTAAAGTAAAATAAATTATACAATTACTAGAGACTGGATTATATGCATTTGCATGATGCATATGCATTTGCATATCTGGCTCCTTTTCACCGGTTATTGCATACTTTAAGTAAAAACTAGTGACGATGCACATTTTCGCTCTATGTTTACAATATTTTAAAAATTTAGACGGCCGGTCTCTAGCTCGATCTATTTCTGACATCTCAGGTATTTACCGCGACCCAGAACTGCGTGCAATAGCTAACCGATAGGCCACTGCCTAGCGAAATCATTACAGAAGAGGAACAGGAACAGACAGACAGATCAATGCTACTGCGCCCATGCCCCCGGATAATCCCCTCCACTGTCATATCATACGCGTCGGCAACAATTAAATGAAACTACGCAAACTGTTAATGGCAGGTCCATTGTTTCAGTTGAGCTTTATGTTTACTTGTACACAGTTGAACGCGTTTACGACGTGCAGTGTATAACGAGTTGTGCGCCATGCCGCCCGAAAAAAGAAACGTCATTTCGTGGATAGCTGACCATCCAGGAACATTTACATATGACCGAATAGTTTTATACTGTCGAGTTTTGCGAGAAAAACGTTTCGTGCAAAAGAAGTTTCAAACAGACCAGCGCGTCAAGACGTCTTCATATCGCAGGAGTGCAGAAGAAAGAACCACGACAACAGCTTCTTACAACAGCAAGTTGCAGTAGCAGGTATATGTCCAAAGGTAATCAAAAAAGTCGGCCTAACATGGATCTATGTGAAGCATTCATTGCAAGCAATATTCGTCTTCACAAACTTAAAATCCCTATCCTCAAAAGCTTCCTGCACAAATATTCCTTAAATCAAAATATACCAGGTGAATCAACATCGCGTAAAAATTACATACCGACAATTTATGTAAATATTCTGGAAGAAATACGCAATGAACTCAAGGACAGCTTTATATGAATTTCAGTTGACGAAACTACAACCACTTGTGGCCGTTACATTGCAAATTTAATTGTTGGTACTTTAAAGGAAGAGCGTTCTTCTTCCTATTTAGTGGCGTGCAAAGAAATTGCAAAGTAAATAATTCTACGATCGCCAGATTTGTGAATGAGAGTATTACAAAAATATTTCCAGAATTTTCTGCAGATGAAAGAGTGTTTGCGTTTATTTCAGGTCTTGTTCACTATATGATCAAAGCAGAAAAAGCCCTCCGAATATTTTATCCCAATTATATTCATGCGACTTGCTTTGCTCATGGAGTACATTGTCTTGCTAAAGAAGTACGTTCCACGTTTGTGAATGCAAATAAACTGCTTTCATGCACAAAGAAAGTTTTTCCAAAGGCTCCTGCTCGCATCAAGACCTACAAAGAAAAACTGCCACTTGTGCCTTTACCTCCCGAACCAGAGGTTACTCGTTGGCGTACTTGGGGCGAAGCTGTGTTATTTTACACTGAACATTTAGAGGCCATTAGACGGGTAGTAAATGACTTCGATAGTGCAGACGCTTTCGCAGTTTGGCAGTGCAAGGAAGCTTTTAATGATTCTGGTATTCAAAAGACATTACTATGATTAACGCTCATTTTTCTCATATACCTGCAAGTATTAAAATGCTTGAAACTCAAGCTTTGGCATTGAATGAATCTATTCAAATCATGAATAAATTTATTCTAGGAAACTCCTCATTGCCGGAGGTGTTCCCAAGAAAACTTAACGAAAAGTTTGAAAATATTTTAAACAATAACCCAGGCTTCGAACCCTTGTGCCAAATTGATAGTTTTATTAATGGGATGGGTGAACTTTTACCAGAAACAATAAGTGCCAACATAGCACCCAAATTCAAACACCGCCAGTGTAGAACGGTCCTTTCTGATAATTAAAATGTTTTGTGTGATCGAAGACACAGTCTTGCTACCAACATTTGTAACAGTATTTGATCGTTTATGTTTACAATAGTAGAAAAATGTAAAATAAATTGTAAATTATGCTTTGGACCAATAGCATTAATTAAAAGTTAATGCTGTTCAGAAAAATCTGTGTGCGATATATCTCAAAGTTGATCCTGTTGATATTGACTGCGAGTCAGTCACATCGCGTTCGTTTATTAACGACAGAAACACGGTATGAATCCCCATTTTCCAAATTTCTAGAAAATAATCACAGAAAGGCCCCCTTCCTAACCTCTACCAGAAAGCATTCAGAAAATGAACGTTCTAAATGCATCGATTTTTCGCGTGGCCGGCGCTCTTCCTTGTAATTGATATGCACAAGTTCGAATTTGAGATACAATGCACGCATAACTACCATTTTCTTTTATTATATGATCTTGCATATTTCGACACTTTTCATGCAATTTTAAAATTTTCGTGCATATTTTATGGTTTCTATGATTCTTATAATCCGGTCCATAATAATTACACATGAAATAAAATTGTATACAAAACTAACATAGACTTAAAATTAAAGACACTGCAATCATAAGAAGACACGTACCCAGGAACTTCATGAAAACAATGGATATAATATCTGCATTTTGTAACGGTAACAAACATGAGTAGACTGACACAAGATTACTTTCATTACATGAAGATACAAATTTTGAACAACAAATGACATTGCGGACTTGGCGCCCTACAGCGCCGTCGTATGGCTTACAAAGACAGCATAAACCAAGAGAATACAATTCAGTTTACTATAAAAGTATGATAAGTTAACAAAAGTAAATGTAACATGAAATAAATGCACAGTATAATTCACAGCACTGTCAGTGTGACTACTGACGAATTTACAAGTCTTCGACGCCAGATGTCGTTGAACACGCAAGTATGACGCTACATAGTGACAGAGTTTTAATTGGTGGTATGTATAAATGTAATGCATAGAAAAATAACAGCAATCTCAATTTTAATAAAATTACCTTGGCTTGCAGATGACAAGGGCGAAAAAAACGTGAACAGTACAATTCTCTGTCTGTTCTAAACGAAAATTTTGGTACATAAGTGCTAATACAACTAAATTCACCGCATGTCGTAAATAGTTAAAATCAGTTTGCCGCCGCTATATTAGCACAACAAAGCAAAATACAAAAGTTTATAGAAATACGTGCAACTGAAATGACTAAGTGCCGTGTCGCCACACAGCGTAATAATCAGAACACACAATGTGTAACACTTTGTTTATAACAGACAAAACAATGTTGAAACGACCAGAGATCACAGGCGAAATCTGAAAGTGAAATCCGTAAACGTAACTGTAAACATTTGCATTGTAAAAAATAGTAAAAGGTGAGACGGGGGAGGGAAGGGTGCCGCGAGGGTTGGTGGACGGAGTAATTAAAAATAACATCTTGACAAGTAGGCACAGGACAGATTCGGGACGTTGCTACATGGAAAGCAAAACTAGGGGTATATATATCCAATAAACCACTAGAAAAACCAAAGAACCATTTATGATTCGAGTTCATCTGCTTGTTCAGGACCTTGCGTCCATTACTCATATGGTGTTTCTAAATTTCAAGCTCTTCAGGTATATGTGAGTCTGTCTACGATGGTTTTGTAACCCAGTTTATTTCAAATGTAGTTATGGGATTTACTTTATTTAACAGATATCTTAGATGAAAAATGCCGAAAAGTGTAATGTTGCATTGGAAAAGTCATGCTGCATTCAGTCAATGATTTATACCTCAGCGACCTATTCTGAATTTAGCAGACTACACAAATGTATCCACATTAACAAAACTGGTCTGTTAGTCGTTTATAACGTGGAACATTCATCATCAGACGGAAATCTATAGGTTATTCAATATCCTCAATATTTGGCTATCTCCAGTGGTTAAATTCGTACCAATGCCTTCAAAGTTTTGAGAAGTGGTAATGCCATGGGAAACTAAGTACTTCTCGACACTTTTGAAGTACATCCGCTTTCAGTATTATAGACGGCATACTTTTGCTACCGTTTCCGCCATTTGATATATCACACAGTTTTTATTTTTGACTGCATGGATCATTAATAATATGAGCACGGAATGAGAATGTGTAAAGAATAATTATATTTTCTCCTAACATGGTGTAACGTCCCTTAGCAAAAGACATATTTTGTAGTAAAGAGAAAATATTATGTATCATGTTTTATTATTGTATGGAATTATGTAATTTTTTTATTATTTATTTTAGATAATATCTGTGTCGGCGAGTACTGAAACCGTACAGACGATAAATATCAGCAAAGATAAGAATATATCACTAGTATAAATAATACAGAACGAACATTAATTTCTCTGTCTTCTTCTTGGAGTTGTACGAGTAAGATAGCCTGTGAAGATGCAGTAAATGCTAACGTAGTATTCTTTTTTCATGGTCAACTGATGTACGCCATTACGTACTCATTGTAAAAGGTGTGTATTAGTTAACATATTTGAATGTTTTGAATAGAGTTATGTAATGAAACCTTTCATTATTATTTGTAGTAGCTTACTTGGAAATATTATCCCATCCTTTTGAGACATTTTCAGTTATTTAAATATTATCCGTGGCGCAGAGCTGCGCTACGAACGAACGAGCCGCTGCCGCGGCGCATTCAAACTGCATTAAAAGAAATCGATCATACCGCAAAGAAGCGGGAAGGTAATAGTGAAATAAAATCATCTCTTTCAGCTTCCGGACTTGCAGAGCAGAGCAGCAGATTTTATGATGTGTTTTGCAGGTTGACGCGGGCTGCGGATAATCTATTGCTAACTGTACAAAAGAGATAATTTACCTACGTAACATAATAGGAATTTTGCTGTGCTTAGTTCTTGTCTGGCAAGCTTTATAGTAAAAACGTATTTTTCTCCGACAATAGTCTCATGTTCTTGTGCTAGCCGTGGTAATTATTGGTGTTTTACTCTTAACAAAAATCCACTGCAAAATTTTGATGTGAACAATCTTTACGAACTGTAACGTCAGTATTTCATAACAACGTAATTTTTCATTTTCAATAGCTATAAAGTAGGGGAGATATGTTGACTTTTATAGTGAGTTACAGTAACGGAAAATGTTCCTTTAATAGAAAGCCAGATACAGAACAATAAGAACCCAATATATTCTGTTTTGTTGAAAATTAATGATTATAAAGAAATTCAGGGCACAGCATTACTAAAAGGTATTTCGCGGCTCTTTTCGTATATGCGTTATTACGCGAGCAATAATAAAACAAAATAAACAGAAAAGGGTATTAACGAAAAGCGAAAATGGGTACAACCCAAAAATAGAATTTTCTTAACTTTTTATATTTATCGTAAATGAAGTTCAGAACTCAAATATCAATTCCGAAAACAGTTCGATGCAACTCTCAAAAATTCTCGATAAAATCGGCTTTGCGAGACTTCCGAGAGACTTTAATTGCTTAAAACTAAGAGGATTTCCAAGATGGGACGCGTGCCTTACTCGGATGCGTTGGACGTCGGCAACTAGGTACTCAATGGATCATTGGTTCGACTCTCACTAGGGTACCTTTTACTTTTATTTGTCTTTGCTTTTGTTCAGTTGGATTTCTGGCGATATTTCAATATAAAATTCATCCAGTGTATGTTAATTAACACATAGCTAGTGAAACATCCCCAGAGAAAAATTATGAATGACTGTGCTCGTAAACTTCTACGTTATTTCATTTTCAAACAGCTGAGCAAAACTGAACGTAATCAGACATTTCTCCCTTTACGTATTCTGATCAACACTAAACTGACAACAATATTTTTAGCTCAACGCTATCTAACTTTAAATAATTCCTACAAAAGACTGGTCCTGTCTAACAATAACCTATACCTTTCATGAATCACTTACCTAACAAAAATCTTCGTTACTCGAACTTCTGCAATACAGCGAGCGCCAATACTGCCAGCTAAATAAAAGATTCTAACTACTGAAGGCACTAACTACTGATAGGCATAGCTGTCAAATGAAATATTTTGATAGAGAACAAACAATGTATTTACCTTAATAGTGTTCAAAAGTCATAATGTATATCAGTTCATGACATCCAGTCTTACCGCCCGCATCTCGTGGTCGTGCGGTAGCGTTCTCGCTTCCCACGCGCGGGTTCCCGGGTTCGATTCCCGGCGGGGTCAGGGATTTTCTCTGCCTCGTGATGGCTGGGTGTTGTGTGCTGTCCTTAGGTTAGTTAGGTTTAAGTAGTTCTAAGTTCTAGGGGACTTATGACCACAGCAGTTGAGTCCCATAGTGCTCAGAGCCATTTGAACCATTTTTTTGAACCATTTGAACCAATCTTACAAATTTCCTTTTTCTGTGGGGGACACACGTCCAGATCGTCCGCTCTCAAAATTCTGCCCTCTCTCTCCCCACATCCACCACTGCTGGCGGCTCACCTCCAACTGCACAACGCTATGCGCTGTTCAAATCCAGCTGCCCAACACTACAATAGCAAATATTCCAACAATGCAAACCAGTCACAGACTGCACACAGCACAGTCAGTGATGTTCAAACAGAGCACTACGTGGGGTTACCAACATAAAACCTAAACAGCCTACTTACACTAGTTATCATTTCTTTCATGAAAAAACATGTTGTCTTGTTTCGCATTACAAATTACACACATTGCAAGTAGAAATACTTAATTATCGATATTTTATAAGAAATTGTTAAAAAAGATATATGCTATGTAGTATATATGCTATGTAGTATATATCTGATGAATTTTACATTTAAAAGATGTAGAGATTTTAACTGAACGAACCAGCAATCCTTTGACCCAAGTACCATTCTCTGACGCTACAGAGTGAGCTAAATTGCCAGCTGAGAAAACTCGCCTTAATTTTAGTGACTTAAAGGTCCACTGAAAACTTGAAAGTCGACTTTCTCGAGACTTTCTGAGAGTTGCGTCCCCTCGCTTTGGGCTATTGATATTTAAAGTCTGAACATTACGTACCATGAATTTGATAAGTCACATATGCCTCCTGCGCTGTGCCAAATGGTTAGCGGCTAGTGTAGATCAGTCTCCGTTTGCTGGCTAGCATTTTGCTGAACACTGGGTTCCTGAGCAGGGAACTGTGTAAGCGTAAGCTTTGTTTTGTTTACGGGCAACGACTGACGCTTGTCGTATCCAAGTTGTATTACCCCATCACGATGTTACTGCACTTATCGGAAACACGCGATGATGTCACTGTAAACTAGTACAGTGGGGATAAAGGAAAACGCATCGCAATGTGATTGATTTCAAGACAATTGTGCATATGCCATCAAGTGATTCAGCATGTCCTCACGAAATATCACGATAAAAAACTCACGATTCGCCGACCTCACTCCCAGCTGCGAACGACTAGTAATATCAAACGTATCAGGAAGGCGACGCTACGTATGTGAGAACAAGTTGCTCGTGACAAATACGTATTCTGCGGCTATTTCAGACACTCACAGCTTTTCAGGTGGTCAATTTGCTTACTATTAACCCTCCCCCAGACACCAGAGATATCTAATGTGCTTAGTCAATCTGAGAAGCCTGCAAATCAAAGACGACGTACTGTGCAATATAAGCTATTTTCTGTGATTAAACGTGTAAGGATAGATGTAAAATTTCTCTATGCACTGCAAGGCCTGAAGGTTCACATAACATCAAGAGGCTGCTTAATAGCTCATTCCTGTTCGAGACATCGAGATCTACACAAGGAACTAAGCTGTGTCACATCGCTTGGAGGTCATACCTGACACAGTTGCGTACCACGTTAAACTACTGTAAAGATGCTGTAAGCTGCTGGGACATCAGGAATTTTGCTGACAGAGAGCTGTAACAGGCACGGGAACCTGAAGGTGTCATTTGAGCTAACCATATCATGAGGTGACTAAATGGCGAGCTTGAGAAGACAGCAGCTTCTATTTTGACGTTCGGTGTAATATAGGTGTCCGAATATGCTGTGCAGCAGGTTTACCCGCTTTGAAAGTAGACCCTGTATACCTAACTCTATGCTCTGCCTTAAGTGTCATTACTTCGGTCATCCCATCGTGGATTACAAAGGACAGATCCTATACAATAAAAGGGAATCAAAGGTCCACGAATCAGGCACTGAATGAATTTATCCGCCAATCTTTGTTACTTTCTCCCAAGACCATCCTATTGTGACAAGGGAGTATGAGCAGCTACAGAAGGCAAACCAATTAAAGACGTAAAGTTTGTGCAATGCATCTCAGACTCTGAGGTAAAGAAATTAAGTGCCACGAGCCCATCTATTTTCCTGAAGTCCTTCACCTCAGAAATTAAAGCAATCTAATTAAAAGTTCGTGTATGTTTGACATTGCGTCAATCGGTGGGGGCGATCTGATGGTTATATCATTCCTCAAGAATAAAGTTTGCCAAAATCGCTAGTAATTCTTTTTATTACTGTTATCCGTTTCGATAGACCAGCACTGCCTTCATCAGATCTTCATCTGATAATGTTACAAGATCCGATGATGACAGCGTAGATGGCAAGATCCGACGAGGACAGCGGAGATTATGAGTTGTTACAAGATCTGATGGTGTCAGTTTAGATATTTCGAAATAGCTAATAGTAATTAAACAGTTACTAGTGGTCTTGACAAACTTGATTCTTCCAGCGCACACACATTGGCAGATTATGAAACTATAAGAAGCCACACCTGTAAATGTAGCTGAAATCTAGCTCCATTAGTGAAACCAAGAGGTATGACAACAGCAAGCACAGTAGTAGTAGAAGGAAGTATTATCGAGCACAATCAGACGCTCTCACTCCGGGAGGAAATAGAAAAGCAATGTTACTTTTCTCGTAAAAAAAGTTACGAACGTCCGTACAAGTGGAAAACGACATCCATTCTTCGATGATACAGACATAGAAGTTAGTCTGATGACGCTGGCGATTCCGTCAAGTAACTTCCTTATACCTGAAAATTGCCAGCCAAGGTGAAACTATCATCCCTACCATGTTTCCCCATACTACTATGGAGCATCAATTGGTTCAGGGACAAGTGGAAGAATCGTGACTTCTAGCCGGCCGCTGTGGCCGAGCTTTTCTAGGCGCTTCAGTCCCGAACGGCGCTGCTGCTACGGTCCCAGGTTCGCATCCTGTTTCGGGCATGGATGTGTGATGTCCTTAGATAAGTTAGGTTTAAGTAGTTCTAAATTATAGGTGACTGATGACCTCAGAAGTTAAGTCCCATAGTGCTGAGAGCCATTTGAACCATCTGAACTCTCAGAAAGTTGAAACACTCCTTCACACAGTGATAGTAAAGTTATGTTGTACCAAAACGCAAAAGAACGATTTCAAATATTTCCTGAAAATTTGCTAAAAATACACACATCAAAAAATGTTAAGCATCACCTCTGTTCCGAGAGTTCCGGAAGCTGTACACAAAATTTGAACAGAGATCAACATGAACATCATTTCCGCCTTTTCTATTGATCGAGGAAACCACACATTGCATATTGTACCACCATACAGCGAGACCATCAGAGGTGATGGTCCAGATTGCCGTACACACCGGTACCTCTAATACCAAGTAGCACTTCCCACTTCCTCTTGCATTAATGTATACCTATATTCGTCGTGGTATACTATCCTCAAGTTCATCAAAGCACTGTAGGCCCAGATTGTCCCACTCCTCAACGGCGATTCGGCATAGATCCCTCAGTGTGGTTGGCGGGTCACATCGTGCATAAACAGCCATTTTCAATCTATCCCTGGTATGTTCGATAGGGTTCATGTCTGAAAAACATGCTGGCCACTCTAGACGAGCGATGTCGTTATCTTGAAGGAAGTCATTCACAATATGTGCACGATGGGGCGCGAATTGTCGTCCATGAAGACGAATGCCTCGCCAATATGCTGCCGATATGGTTGCACTATCGGTCGGAGGATGGCATTCACTCATTGTACAGTCGTTACGGCGCTTTCCATGACCACCAACGGCGTACGTCAGCCCCACATAATGCCACCTGTAAACAGCAGGGAACCTACACTTGCTGCACTCGCTGGACAGTGTGTCTAAGGCGTTCAGCCTGACCGGGTTGCCTCCAAACGCGCCCCGACGATTGTGTGGTTGAAGGCATATTCAACACATTAATCGGTGAAGAGATCGTGATGTCAATCCTGTGCGGTCCATTCGGCATGTTGATTAGCCCATCTGTACCGCGCTGCATGGTGTTGTGGCTGCAAAGATGGACATCGCCATGGACGTCGTGAGTAAAGTTGTCCATCATGCAGCCTATTACGCACTTGCGCACAGTTTGATTGGTAACACGGCGTCCTGGGTCTGCACGAAAAGCTTAATTAACATGGTGGAGGTGCTGTTAGATTTCCTCCGAGCCATAATCTGAAGGTAGCAGTCATCCACTGCAGTAGTAGTCCTTGGGCGGCCTGAGCAAGGCATGTTATCGACAGTTCCTGTCTCTCTGTATCTCCTCCATGTCCGAACAACATCGCTTTGGTTCACTCCGAGACGCCTGGATACTTCCCTTGTTGAGAGTCCTTCCTGGCACGAAGTCAAAATGCGGACGCGATCGAACCGCGGTATTGGCCGTCTAGACATGGTTGAACTACAGACAACACGAGTCGAATACCTCCTTCCTGGTGGAATGACTGGAGCTGATCGGCTGTCGGACCCCTCCGTCTAATAGCTGCTCTTGCACGGTTGTTTACATCTTTGTGTGGGTTTAGTGACATCTCTGAACAGTTAAAGGGATTTTGTCTGTGATACCATATGCACAGTCAACGTGTATCCTCACGAATTCTGGGTTCCAGGGTGTTTCAAATTTTTTTTGATGTGTGCGTATGTTGTTGTTGTGGTCTTCAGTCCTGAGACTGGTTTGATGCAGCTCTCCATGCTGCTCTATCCTGTGCAAGCTTCTTCATCTCCCAGTACCTACTGCAACCTACATCCTTCTGAATCTGCTTAGTGTATTCATCTGTTGGTCTCCCTCTACGATTTTTACCCTCCACGCTGCCCTCCAATGCTAAATTTGTGATCACTTGATGCCTCAAAACATGTCCTACCAACCGATCCCTTCTTCTAGTCAAGTTGTGCCACAAACTTCTCTTCTCCCCAATCCTACTCAATACCTTCTCAATAGTTACGTGATCTACCCACCTTATCTTCAGCATTCTTCTGTAGTACCACATTTCGAAAGCTTCTATTCTCTTCTTGTCCATACTAGTTATCGTCCATGTTTCACTTCCATACATGGCTACACTCCATACAAATACTTTCAGAAACGACTTCCTGACACTTAAATCTATACTCGACGTTAACAAATTTCTCTTCTTCAGAAACGATTTCCTTGCCATTGCCAGTCTACAATTTATATCCTCTCTACTTCGACCATCGTCAGTTATTTTACTCCCTAAATAGCAAAACTCCTTTACTACTTTAAGTGTCTCATTTCCTAATCTAATTCCCTCAGCATCACCCGATTTAATTTGACTACATTCCATTATCCTCGTTTTGATTTTGTTGATGTTCATCTTATATCCTCCTTTCAAGACACTGTCCATTCCGTTCAACTGCTCTTCGAAGTCCTTTGCTGTCTCTGACAGAATTACAATGTCATCGGCGAACCTCAAAGTTTTTTTTTCTTCTCCATGAATTTTAATACCTACTCCGAATTTCTCTTTTCTTCCCTTTACTGCTTGCTCAATATACAGATATGTGTGCGTTTAACGTAAAAATATAATAAAAATATAATTTAAAAATAATGTGTGTACATAATGTAAAATCTGCACATGATATTGCCAGTTTGATTGGCCACCGGAAAACCAGCTTTTCGTTCGGTTACATTCTGGCTCGTACAGAGCTCGCTGCAAGGACGTGATGCATATGTGGGAACAGCAGACAGAGGACGGCCGTACACATTCTCGAGTGGACCATCGAATGTGGCCACAGCGCGGGGTGACCGCCACCTTGTTCTCGTCGCCGTAATCGGTAGAACAGTTTCGTTCACAGTATTGTCTCAACTCTGGAGCACAGGAATGCGTGTGGACTTGTCTGCGTCGACGGCTCGACGCTTTCTGCAGAGGATTAAACTGGTGGCACGCACACCATTGCATCGGTCTCCGTTCACCAGGAACTACCGACGTTTCTGACTGCAGTGAGCAAGTGAAATCCGTCACTGGCGTGCTCGGAGCAAAATGTTTTTTCGAACACGTTCCTCTTCATCTTGGTCAACAATGGCGACTGCGTACGTGGTAGACGTTACTGTGGTGAACGCAACGAGGTAGACTGCGTAGAGGACAAATGACAAGTGTGATTGCTTAGGGCGCCATTAGCTACAACATTCCAATTTCAGCAAGAAAATGTCCGGCCACATGTGGCAATGGATGTGCAAGCCCTCTTCTTGGAACGACGAGCGCTACTTTATCGTTGGCCTGTACCTTCGCCTGACATGTCGCCCATCGAACATGTCAGAGATTTCGATTGGTAGCATATTCTTCTGGCTCTCCTATAACCACTGCCTATGTTTTGTGACCGTGTTTAACAACCGCGTGACAGTGTGTTCCCAGTGTCTCTCTGAGACCATGCCATGACATCCAGAGGCTCCAACAGCAACATGTGGTGGATTCATGACGTACTGTATTCTCATGGTCAAAGTGCGTGTAAATATCTGTAACTCTGATCATCTGTGTCTCTACATGACCTAAGCCTGTGGAATAAATTTCATTGTAATCACATGTCTTCCTCTTGGTGTTGCAACTATCGTAAACAGATGCCTTGTGTGACTGGTTCAAACAAGAAAACGGTGTTCCTCAAGGTAGCGTTTTAAGTGAGAGTATCTCTGCAACAGTTATTGATAGCAAACTAAATGACCTCTTTTCTCTACATGTGGGCGACTCAGTCATTTGTTCCTTCTCCAGCCTTTCTCCAACTATCAGCTACAGCTTACAATTAAAAAGCTAGAGGATTAGGTGGGAAACAAAGGAATTAATTTCTCGACCGAGACGCCTGTGTAAGTCAACCTAACAGTTCACTTTTGCTTTTGATTGTCGATAGCTTAAGATGACGTACACTGTTCTTAATTTTTCTTTGAAACCGTTAAATTACTGGACCTTGCATTTGATTGTAATCTTACTAAATTACCAAATCTCTGGAACCTTAAAGCACTGTACCTAAAAACACCGAATATATTACAGTGCATTCATCGGTGCAAACGGGTAGCAGACTGAAACTGTCTGCTTCAGTTATACAGTGCCTTCCTACGACCCCACCTCGATTATGCGTGCATGGTCTATGAGTCAGGATGATCGACTTATTTAAAACTGCTTGATGTGCTGCACTGTGAGCGAAATTAGGTCACCACAGGAGTCTTTCGGACCAGTCTTATTCCTAACTTCTGCGCTGAGTATCATCAGGTGGCGACTCCACACAGACAAGCCTATAACGTAATATCCACTCCACAGGTACTCCACGCCTGCAAATGTAACTCCAGTTCAACATTAGAGTCAGAGAAACAAGACCATCTGGAATGTGCTCAAAGATTTTGCTTCTAGAGGAGGGTTTGGATGTTCGTTGAAGCACCTTGACTCCTAAAGATGCCCAGAATTATCTCAAATACGTCACATTTTCAAATGGAATGCACTGCAGATGTAACTTGTACGTCGCTGCTTTATACCATTTTACATGGGAACCACGATTTTAATACAATATACGCTCATGGATCGGAGCAACTGGAATCTCTTGGTTGATAAGTCAAGTTCATTGACAGTTTCTTCAGGATTCATCTTCTAGTGTATATACAGGGTGAATCACCTAACGTTACCGCTGGATATATTTCGTAACCACATCAAATACTGACGAATCAATTCCACAGACCGAACGTGAGGAGAGGGGCTAGTGTAATTAGTTAACACAAACCATAAAAAAATGCACGGAAGTATGTTTTTAACACAAACCTAGGTTTTTTTAAATGGAACCCCGTTAGTTTTGTTAGCACATCTGAACATATAAACAAATACGTAATCAGTGCCGTTTGTTGCATTGTGAAATGTTAATTACATCCGGAGATATTGTAACCTAAAGTTGACGCTTGAGTACCACTCCTCCGCTGTTCGATCGTGTGTATCGGAGAGCACCGAATTACGTAGGGATCCAAAGGGAACGGTGATGGACCTTACAGAAGAGACTGGAACAGCACATTACGTCCACATGCTAACACCTTTTTATTGGTCTTTTTCACTGACGCACATGTACATTACCATGAGGGGTGAGGTACACGTACACACGTGGTTTCCGTTTTCAATTACGGAGTGGAATAGAGTGTGTCCCGAAATGTCAGGCCAATAGATGTTCAATGTGATGGCCATCATTTGCTGCACACAATTGCAATCTCTGGCGTAATGAATGTCGTACACGCCGCAGTACATCTGGTGTAATGTCGCCGCAGGCTGCCACAATACGTTGTTTCATATCCTCTGGGGTTGTAGGCACATCACGGTACACATTCTCCTTTAACGTACCCCACAGAAAGAAGTCCAGAGGTGTAAGATCAGGAGAACGGGCTGGCCAATTTATGCGTCCTCCACGTCCTATGAAATGCCCGTCGAACGTGTACCTCACCCCTCATGGTAATGTACAAGTGCGTCAGTGAAAAAGACCAATAAAAAGGTTTTAGCATGTGGACGTAATGTGCTGTTCCAGTCTCTTCTGTACCTAAGATCCATCACCGTTCCCTTTGGATCCCTACGTAATTCGGTGCTCTCCGATACACACGATCGAACAGCGGAGGAGTGGTACTCAAGCGTCAACTTTAGGTTACAATATCTCCGGATGTTATTAACATTTCACAATGCAACAAACGGCACTGATTACGAATTTGTTTGTATGTTCAGATGTGCTAACAAAACTAACGGGGTTCCATTTAAAAAATCGTAGGTTTGTGTTGAAAAACATACTTCCGTGAATTTTTTTATGGTTTGTATTAACCAATTACACTAGCCCCTCTCCTCACGTTCGGTCTGTGGAATCGATTCGTCAGTATTTGATGTGGTTTACGAAATATATCCAGCGGTAATGTTAGGTGACTCACCCTGTATAACTATACGCGAACCTGAGGGCCCTAGAGCAGATGGTATTTCAATTGTGCAAGAGGTTTCTCATCTGCTCAGATTTCCTTAGTGCTCTAGAAGCACTGCATTAAATTTACCCAGCAGGGAAAAAACAATACGCAGCGTACTGCTCCTTCAACAGCAAGAGAAGGATGTAGTTTTTCTGGATAACAGGTCACTTCTGTGGAAATGAGCAAGCAGACCAAGCAACCAAGGACGTTTTCAGGGAACACAAATTTCCATTCCTGTGCAGAATATCATCGCAATGTAGTCAGTTAGACGTCTCGAGAAAAGGAAGTAAGCGGCAATGCTCTACGATCGGTGACGTCACTTCAACGGTATAAAGACACCGTTGCCTTCCTGTAAGTAGGCCACTCTCCCCAAGCAAATGTCTACTTACTCCAGCAATATCACCCTCAATCCGCCGAAGTTAATGGTGTACAACACATTTTAACTGAATGTAGCAAGATCAGATTTGAGACCTGTCCTTGATTTAAGCGAAACCCAAGTGTGGTAAAGCTTTCAGTGTTGAACATATTGTCTGGGGCTCCAGGTTGGAGTGAATTAGTCACTCTTTGAAGTAAACATGATATAGTTGTGTGGATGGTCTAAACTGTATCTGCATCAGCAACCAAATATTCTAATAATTATGCATTCACGTTAGATTCCATTTAAGGCGTTGTTGCTCGTAAATGCATATCCATTACTATATACCTGACGATCTCTGCTGAAGAATTAATAGTGATTGGATGCTGGAGTTACAGGACACAGTGTAGTAAAGAATGAACCGAAAATTGGAATGTCCTTTTAAATACACATGCCAGCTGCTTAAGTATTTCTTCACTTGTTCGCAGATCGAGGAAATCATTCGTGGTTGAATTATGCATGTTTCAGCATGCATTTGTAATCTGAATAGTGCCTTCTGAAACCGCGTGGGACCTGATTTCCTCTTGGAACGCATATTTGCAGTTTCAATCAGTATACTGTAACGAAACTAAATCAAATATGATGCGGAATAGTTATGTTTTTAAATTTTCGGAAAAAGTATTTCAAAATTAGCCTTTGGTTTTCCACAGTAATATCACATCATGATTTGTTTTATCGTAGAGTCACATAGACACGAATCTGCTATTAAAATCCTACACTTCATCGCCAGTTGGAAGATGGAAAATGTATACAACGGTCCTTTACCCCGTACTAAATCCTTTCAGGCAGTAAGTACTTCTGATAAAAGAGTATGTACATAGCACATGATAATTGCTGATTCGAATTCAGGTTAAAATTGAAGATAAATTCAAATGTGTTGCAGGATGACGGCGGGAGTGGAAAATGACCGGGGATTGTGTAGGGGATGATAAACCAGAGCGCATATGCATCAGAAATCACAAACCAGCAACGAGCGCTAAGTGGATCAAGCTGGCCCGTATCGAGTTCTGGTTTGCGGGCTAAGTGTCTTCATCGTTCTGGGGAGGCGGGAGTTTTGCAGTGATCTCTGAATCGAGTGGAAGGCCGGTCTCTCTGGCGAGAGGCAGAGAGGAAGAGACGGCCGTTGGGGCACGAGACAGTGCCCGTGTTGAAGTAGTGTGTCCCCATGTACGCGGGAACCGTTACGGTGGAAGGTTGACGTATCGGGGAACCTAGAAAGCCTGGCGTTTCGGAACGTGTTTTCTAGTGCAGTCCATTCATAGGCTAAGTGGATTATCCCACTGCGTTGCTGCCGGTTTATGCTGTATCAACTTGCGAAAGTCTATTTCCTCGTGCATTTGGCGAGACGCTCTATCGGATGGTTGCTGATAGTGCGAGTTGTTTTGGGGCGGGCCGCCTCTGCCTTGATCTTCAGTCTGTAACCTCCCAGCAGAAATTATATTTAATAATAATGCAAAATGGAAATGGAGCCAAGCGTAACCACCCCACAAAAATTAAGGAATGAAAATTGACCATAAACCAACAACAATATTAATTAAATAATGAACCATGAACGAAATGTAACTTCCTAACAGAAATAATAATATCTGGTAAATTTTATAAGGACAGCAGCGCTGACCTTCGGCCCTGTATTCTGAATAACAAAAGCAAAAATTCTTACCTCAATAAAAACTGCAAATATTTCTGCTCTTATTTATCGACACAGCTTCGTGCAATGCTGGCGTATATTTTTTTTTATTCTTGGAAGCAATGATAATGCATTGGAAAAATTCTTTAAATTGAAATGAATGCTTTTTCTTCAAAAGAGTTACTTTATATTATAAAAATTATTAAATATGCGCAATGCTGCTTCTTTACCTTCTACAACAATACTCATCGTCCAGAATCCTGACCAGAGTCGCGAGCAGAGCACGCAGCCGACGCATGCCGACACCCGCAGACTACTACCGTCCACTCGCTACTAAAGCCGACCGACTACTACTGTATCCGACTGACTACTACTGCAGACTCGCGCAGACAAGTGCCGACTGACTTCTACTGTCGACTCGCGCAGACTCACGACAAGCAACAACTAACAATAAACTACTCTCTGGTCAGAGATTCTGTCATGCCTCGCCCATCGCCGGCGAAGCATACACCTTACAAGTCGTATTGCTCTCCGGCATTTTCTTAACGTTACTGTGAGTGTAATTGTTTTAGTATAGCCTTAAGTTTTGCCATTTGTAATTCTCCCCTACTAATGTCTTTGTCAGTATTATCAAACAATTTGTAAAAATTCCTCTGTAAGTCGAGATCACTGCCCTTCATAGTGAACTCAAAGTGTGTTTAAGGTCACTGATGTGTGCTAAAGGTTTCGGGCCATATCATTGTTTTTTAACATTCTCCCTTCCCGGAGTGCTGGTATCACACTAGTTTCTACTTATTTATGCTTAATCCGGATTATTCATTTAATGTATGTCCATGAGTTAACATGTAGTAGTTATGTTCTAGATACGTGACCTGGCTAAGTCCTCATGGTGTTTAATCAAGCCGCTAATGAGGAAAAATTGGTTTTTTACTCGCCAGTGCCCTTTTTTGTTCTGATGATGTGTGTCTTACCTTATGTGACTGCATCAGTCTTGGGCCTTACATTCATGACTCAACACTGGAAAATTTTGGAGGTCCTATTTGACCTTTCTCGGATCTCTCAGGGCAAGCAAATGCAACTGTTTCCAATTTAATTAATTGGTGCTGTACATTGTATTAAATTTGGTTTGTCTCTTGTAAAGCTTTTACAATGAATTTGTTTAGTAAATAATTTAATCGATACTCAACTTCTACCGTAGTGTGCGGTAAGTTGATTCAAATTGTTTTTATAAAAGTTGTCATTTAATCGCTCCTAACTGAAGGGCTCTGGTATATATTTATCTTGCGCTTTCTTAGCTGAAGAACTATTCTGCCTGTGTAACTGTTTAAGCTGGACCTGTCCTGCAAGGCGATTCCTTACCTGTGTTATTTCCTACCTGACAGCACTTCTCACCTTGGTTGCGATGCCGGGTTTGGGGGCGGGGGGGGGGGGAGGGGGGGGGGGAAGACCCGGTACTGGAATGGCTTTGTGTTGCCGTACTGCAGCGTGATTCTGCTAGGCGCAGCGCGACGCCAGCACGCTGTTTCCCGGGCAGCAGGAGCTCTGATATCGTTACATACCTATTCGGGCACCTTTCATGCCGCTTCGTCAGCTCCTTAAGTTAAGTTTGCTTTCCTTCTGCAATTACCTTCTGTAACCCTTAGCTGCTTGTTCCTCAGTGCCTCACGTACTCTGTCTAGCACTTGATCGTTAGTGCCGGTGCAATATTCAGGACTTACTCAGACACTTGTTACTCAATTGTATTTTTGCTGATTAATTCATTTTCTTAGAAGGGATCTTTCTTACAGACTGTTGTTCTGAAATTGTCTCGTGGCCCACTACTACCTTGGTATTGCTTTAAATACAACTGTGAGTTTTTTTACCTACTATTCCAGCTCCTTATATGTCAATCCTGTAGTTGTTGTGCTTGTCATTCAGAAATTCCTCAATTGATAATTTTAAATTTTAGTTTGCTCCTCTTTTTTTTTTAAATTGGATTGTGAAGCACAACATTTGATCTTGTAATGTTATTTACTGTTTCACAACTGTTAGAATTCTTTGTGCTAAATTAGCCATTTTTAACTGTGGTTGTCTCCTTGAAAAAATAAATTCAAATTGTGAGAAATTATGAATGATGTCATAATCAGGGCTTAGCCTTCCAAAAGGAGTTCCAATCCTAGCCCTCTTCCTAGAGACTTCATTAAGTTTGCCAAATGCACTGGCTATCATGTGCAATAAAACTCTTGTGTGACGAGAATAATTATCTTCACAAAAGAGTCACATGCAAACATACAAAGTCAGTTAAACCTTAACCTACTACACAGCGTCAGATATCAACACTTTAAAATATCAAAAGTTGACAGTAAATGGGGTACGAATTATATAAAAACAACTCAAGAATTTATAGGAAAACACAAGGACATACAACTAAGGATCTTGTTCCATAACGTAATCATAAAATCCACCTAACGAAGGTCAACACCGGAGAAAAATGCGCCAAATCGGCTAACAAAATAAAAATTTCTTTTTTTGTTATTTCAAATGCTCTGCAGTTTACTGTGTAAAATGATCTTTGTTTCGTGGAAATCTGATGATTATTTTCCGAGATAGTGTCGGTTTCACATTATGTTGCACATTATGTGCTACACACATTTCCACGTTACTGTAAGTTTTCATGGATATAATTTTGTAGTTCCCTCATGTGATGTAAGCATCTCTGATTAATATTTCAGTGGTTTCCCAGCCTGTAACTTAGGTGAAAATGAATAGCTTTTGTCGATTTGAGATAAAGATATGTTTCTTTTGCTTGTTTGGGAACAACTTGGAGGAAAAGGAAGTCTCTTAAATTCTAAAATAGACAAGCTGCAAGCTTATTATGGGTTAGCCATTAAAACTGTAATATTGTAGAACGTATGAAAGAACTACAGGGGCAGTTTTATTCCGTAAGGTATCGAATGATGAAGACCAATAAGATAGCCCTTGCCCAAATGGTCCTGAAAGTTGGTGCAAATATAAACGGCAATACGTTCTGGAGAAAATTATGAGCGTAAACGCGCTTTGCCACTAGTAGTTATGAGGACAGTACAACCTATATTTAGGAGCATGGCTAATAATGGTCTCCTCATCAGTGTTTACTTGGTCAAACTTAAAACGTCAATGAAAGTTTGAATTCTGAAATTTGGAATCGTCTACCAAATACAAGTATTGTACACTACGAAATTTAAATATTTTGAGTATTACATGGTACTTTATGTTTTAACGATGTTTGATTTTATCGTGAGTTCTCCTGTCTGGTTTGAGTATATCGAAGAACAAGCAAATAATAATAACAATCAATGATAATAGTATGTGATCAGTTTACACAAACTTTGCGTGCTTGACAATGGCTCTTTGCGTAAGGTACGTTCATTGTAAATTGACGGTGATTTTTTTGAAAATATCGTACTTCATAATTTGAATAATTCCAAAGCTTTGGTTCGTACTGGACCTTTGATATAATTTGTAACACGGAACCTTTAGCCTTACCAACGCGCCGTTTAATTGGAACAATAGCTCGTAAGATAAGTGAAACACAATATTAAATATTAGGTCTGTATTGACAAAACACTACATTAAAGTAACCATATAGACACTTACACTAATTCTGTTGCTGTGTGCAACTATGAGAATGCCTAGTGCGATAGCGTCTCCCAGAATGATGGCGATGGCATAAATGCGTCCGGTCAAGACTGCTTCCAGAAAAAAAACGGTGCCGTCTTCTCGGCAAGACAACTGAACTGCATAATTATTCTAATGTTTCAGCGTTTGCATGCCATAATCGATACAACCACTTATACTTATTAATATCTTATGTAATCCTTCATTTATATTCTGAACTTATATCTACGTTTCTGCTATATGTCCACGCCCATCTTGCAAATGTGCCTTTAAATTGCACCCTGAATTGCAAGAGGAAAGGACGCACCTGCTGGCAAGCAATTCACCCTAAAGCACATTTAGTACAATACAATACAATACAATATACAATACAATACAATACAATATTTGAATGAGGCGCATGCGCCCAGTAGATTTCAGTATTTGTATTGCGGCTGCTGCGCATGCGCAGTTGATTGTATTTCAGTCTTTTAGTAGGCGTTAGTTAAACTCGCTACTTGGTGATCAGAGTTTATATATATATATATATATATATATATATATATATATATATATATATATATATATCGTGTGTGCGTGTGCGCAAGACATCACTGTGACAAGTTAGTCCAAGTAGTTTTTACCAAAAAAATGCTCTAACATCTAAAACAGGTACTATAATCTTAAAAGTACTACATATGTTGAAGCAAAATACATTTCATTATTGGTTGTTATCTCTCATGGAAAGTATTCTGTTTTATATTAGCTGTCCTCGTACGACGTTTCGTCCTTTGCAATTTACACAGTACATACAATAATAACGCAAAGGTGGGCATTGTTTTGGTAGTTTGCTTAACGTAAATGTTAGTGCATATCGATGTTACTGTTCACAAATTTAAGAACCGGTATGTGGTCATGTTCACTCGTTGCACTGTTTATTTTTACTGATATCACTGTTCTTCGTAGGTCATACGTCACGTGATTGAAGACCGGTGGATTCCAGTTCCACAACGTAGGTTTCGTGAATGCATGGATGCAAGACTTCAGACGGCAAACTGCTGTCACCGAGCCTCGATTTGTCCAGGTAAGACTGGCCGTCGTATTCAGAGAACGTTACATTCCCTGAAGTCCCATCCAAAAGTCCTCCACCCTTGAAGTAGTCTTCAAAGGTTTTGTGTCTCGCGACTGTAGGTCCAGTGGTTTACCAGTTCCTTATTTTGCACAGTTGCGTCACTTTACATGCACAGCTTTACCGCGCTCACAGTTTATCTGGCGACGTACAAGGAATGTTATCAAGTTTTTACATAAATATTTCACGCGATCTTTCTTATAGCGTTATCTAAGAAATACTTTTTTAGTAATTTTGTACACATACTTCATCGCGGTTACAGGAATTGCGTTGTATGTAGAATGACTTTAAAGCAGTCTCTTTCATGTAAATATCGTGGTTTTACAAGTTTTGGTACCTACTACAAATTCTGGTTACATTTACACGCCAACTTGTTACATTTTGCCTGCAATCAATATAGACAGTTACACATAAATACATATATTACATTTTGGCTTTATATGGAATGTAAACAAAAGAAAACAAAAGAAAACTTCGGAGTAGGTATTAAAATTCATGGAGAAGAAGTAAAAACTTTGAGGTTCGCCGATGACATTGTAATTCTGTCAGATATAGCAAAGGACTTGCAAGAGCAGTTGAACGGAATTGACAGTGTCTTGAAAGGAGGATATAAGATGAACATCAACAAAAGCAAAACGAGGATAATGGAATGTAGTCGAATTAAGTGGGGGGATGCTGAGGGAATTAGATTAGGAAATGAGACACTTAAAGTAGTAAAGGAGTTTTGCTATTTAGGGAGTAAAATAACTGATGATGGTCGAAGTAGAGAGGATATAAAATGTAGACTGGCAATGGCAAGGAAACCGTTTCTGAAGAAGAGAAATTTGTCAACATCGAGTCAGGAAGTCGTTTCTGAAAGTATTTGTATGGAGTTTAGCCATGTATGGAAGTGAAACATGGACGATAACTAGTATGGACAAGAAGAGAATAGAAGCTTTCGAAATGTGGTGCTACAGAAGAATGCTGAAGATAAGGTGGGTAGATCACGTAACTAATGAGGAGGTATTGAATAGGATTGGAGAGAAGAGAAGTTTGTGGCACAACTTGACTAGAAGAAGGGATCGGTTGGTAGGGCATATTCTGGGGCATCAAGGGATCACCAATTTAGTATTGGAGGGCAGTGTGGAAGGGTAAAAATCATAGAGGGAGACCAAGAGATGAATACACTAAGCCGATTCAGAGGGATGTAGGTTGCAGTAGGTACTGGGAGATGAAGACGCTTGCATAGGATAGAGTAGCATGGAGAGCTGCATCAAACCAGTCCCAGGACTGAAGACCACAGCAGCAGCAGCATGGAATGTAAGCATTTCCATAATTTTACAGACATTACAGATTTTTGAAACTAATTTTGCATTCGCGCAATGATGTCACCTGAAATTGGAAAGACTACACACAGCATCAGGAGATATCAGCAAACAAGCCTAAGCCCACATATATTAATGAACAAACGTCTAAAGTAACACACTGGAATCAAACCTACAGAATTCTCGCGTTAAGAGTGTGTGTACAGTCTGTATATGGCCTTGGATTCACATGAACATGTTTTATGCAGTGTGGAGTGCATCCAATCCGTTCCTAGGTGATAGTGTTTGGTTGTCGTGTGGTTTTGTGTACACGTCAATCAGTCATGAATAGTTCTTGGCCGACGCTACAGTTAGTCAATTATGTTGTCTCAAAAATATTTTCATAGCACTTGCGTAAATGTCGTCATACCATTTGCGTTTAAATTTAGGCTGATGTTGTCTATGTACGTTCGGTGAAGTCGAAAGCTCTTCTTTCCATTTCTACTGCTGGCTGGATCAGCTGAAATAAAATTTCTTATGCTACCTTATTTCCTTGCAGTAGTACTGAGAAGTACGTGTGTTTTATAAATATACAGTTTGCTTACTCATTACTTATATATATACGTTTACTGCTTAGAATGAAATACTCTTAAGTCTCGATGAGCGCAGAGCCCAAAGATTCTATTAGTTTTTGTGCTCTGCAACAGGTTCGCACCACGATGCGGTATGTTGACAGTTACATATGGATCGTCGTACAGCATACGCCACTTCGCATTCCGCCGTTTTAGTGCAGAATATTTTGGGTGAGTACGCAATAGTACTTGCATGCCTACCTTGAATACATGCTTGTGCTTAATAGTAATAGCATGCTGCGTCAGCGAAGTTAGTACTTCTTTTATTTTTTCATCGGGCGACTGCTGCTGAGGTGAAAGCTTTGGAAGCGGATCGCTCCACTCATTTGATTCTTTGCGGCCGAACATAAGCTCGTTAGGTTGTAGGTTGTGTCATATGTATTGAGTTTGTTGTGAACTTCTTCAAATAGTGACAAATCACTTACCCAATTAGAATGCTATGTAGGTATATATGTCCTCATGAATCTGTTCAGTTCTCTGAAAATTCGTTCAGTACGATTATATTGTGGGCTAAACTTCGAGATAAAGATGCTCTTAATGCTATTGTCCTTCAAGAATTTACGCCAATTGTACCCTGTGTAATATGTGGCGTTGTCAGATAAAATTGCCTGGGTTTTCACGCGTGTGGAATGTAGTCGTCTGATGATTACATTAGCAGATTTTATGGCAGTTGCAGGTTTTATGGCGTACAGCTCAACATGATTAGAAAATATGCCGTAAAATGCTAAAATATACTTCAAACCACCACTGCTTGCAGGATGTGGAGCAGTCACGTCCGTACTTACAGTCTCCAGAGATTTCCTGGGTAGTATGGAATGTAGATCTGTCTTTGAAGATAGATTCTAAGGTTTAGACTTCTAACAAGATATGCACGTTTTAAGTACATTGTGAATTTTTCGTTTCATATTAGCGAAATAACAATATGTGCTAAGTTTTGCAAGGCACTTCTTCGTTCCATAATGTCCCCAAACTAAGTGTGTGTGCTAGATTAAGTTGTGTTCCGAGTCCTTGGGAATAAATAAACACCAGTTAGAGCCATCAGGGTGACGACGATAAAATAACACGTCATTATATATAAGATAACGTCTAGACAGTGGATGGTCAGGTTGATTTATGACTAAAGTTCTTACTTTGTTCCAGTGCGGATCAGATTTTTGTAAATCTGCCCTATTTCTACACAAATCAATGTAATATTGATAATATTGTTTATCCTGCATTAGGAGTATTCTCTAGTCGTTGACATTATCACGATCAGTTTTACAATCATGCATACCTTGTGGAGACGGGACAAAGCATCAGCAATGATGTTGTCTTTATCTTTAATGTATACAATCTCAAATGAGTGATTCTGCATAGATAAAGCCCAGCGTGATATTCTAGAATGAACTATCTTACTTGTTAAAAAAAATGTCTGAGCTTGGTGGTCTGTATAAATTTTCGTGTGTTTACCATCCAAATAATAGTTAAGCTTTTTGAACGCCCAGACAGTAGAAAGAGTTTCGAATTTCGTGGTCGAATAAGTACGTTCACAGTAACTTATAGTACGGCTTGCAAATCCAATGGTTTTTACCTGTTCCTCTTCTCTATCCTTAACTACTTGAAATAGGCAACAACCCAGGCCACTGCATGACGTGTCACACGTCATACAAAAATCTAAACTAAAGTCTGGATGGTCTAAAATGTTTGCATTCACTAGTGCGTGCCTAATGTTATCAAAATCTTGCTAGCACTGCTCAGACCAGATCCATACCTGATTCTTCTTAAGTAAATGTAGGAGATGCTTACTGTTCAATAGTTTTTGTGACAGGAGACGTCGAAAGAAAGAACAGAGTCCTAGAAAGAACTTCAGGTTTTTTTTTTTTTATGTGCGAGGACTAGGAAAACTCCTAATAGCGTCCAAGTTACCTGGACCAGGGTGTATACCTTATGCATTAATTGTGTGTCCAAGGTACCTAATCCCACTACAAGCAAATTTTGACTTCTGTAGGTTAGCTGTTACACCAGCTTGTGAAAATTTATCCGGAATCTTTTCAAGGGTTTCAAGATGTTCATTCCAAGTCTTCGTATCTATTAAAAGATCATGAACATAATGTGTAACCGTCTCAACTAACTCCTCACCAAGCACAGTATCCAAAGCAGTAATAAATACGCCTGAACGGACCCTCAATCCGAAAGGAAGGACACATAATTGATGTGTTCGCCCCCTAAATATGAAAGCAGTATATTTTCAGGAATCAGGAGTGATTGCAACTTGCCAAAACGAATTTGTTAAGTCGATTATGGAAAAGTACTTAGTATCAAAAATTTCTGTAATTGTTCCTCTAAATTTTCTGGTTTAGTGCGTACAGGTAGTATAATGTCATTTATGGCATGTGCGTCCAACACCACTCTAATATTTCCGTTAGGTTTCTTGACAACAAGTAATGGACCACAGTAGGGAGCTGTGGAAGGTTCGATGGTCTTCCACTCTAACATCTGTTTCAGTCCTTGCTACACCGTAGGTCGTTGAGATAATGGTACATTACAGGTTTTGTGATAGAAAATTCGGTGAGGCTTGACTTCATTTTTGTAAACACGTGTCTTAATGACACTTGGTCGTTTGGTAGAGACCTGTGTATACTTAGATAGTACTTGATTAAGCTAACTGCGTTCATTAACAGTAGTAGCAGTGGTTTCACTTAACTTATGGCTAATCATTGTTTTCAGGTCATAATATTCTTTATCAGCTGCATGTGTCTGTATGCTTGTTTCATCGCTCTCCTGCGAAAAATTGAATTTTGTACCCTGTACAAAACTTGTCATGTTGGAGAGTCCTGGTATCGAAGTCAATCGTGATTTCACTTACCTTACTTCTAAGGAAACATAAACATTTCGAGAGGTCATTAATACTGTCCTTCTCACATAACATATCTAAACCTATAATACAATTAGTAACTAGATTCTGGACCACGAGGAATGGCCATTGTACTGTTCCATTACCTATCTTAAAGGCCACAAAAAACTGTTTCGTAGCTCTATTAGACTTGTTACCTACGGCAGTTAAAATCTGGTACAGGATCAAATCCAATCATTTACTTATAGGAATTATACGACAAAACACTCACAGCCGCTCCTGTGTCCAAAACAATACTGGTTGGAATACCTCCTACTATACCATTTGCTGTAGCTAAAACTATTTCATTGCTAGATGACCGACATTGTGTATTGTTCTGCAATAGTTCATCAGATAAGCTCTCATCATGATTGTAGCGTATAAATAAAAGAGGTTTCTACTTAAAACTATTTGCTACGTAGTCATTATGTTGTTCATCAGTGGGAGCATCAAACAATGATTTGATATTGAAGTCGCCCCCGAAACCTTCTTCAGCCACAACCTGGGGCACAGTTGTGACTAACTTTAGTTTGACGTCGTCGTAATTCGTGCAGGTGATGATACAGGCGAAGGTGGCGTTTCACTTGACGCTTCTATTATGTTTACATTAGGGTATTGTGTATTCCACTCTCCAATCTGTTGTGCTTTTGCGGTTGAGCACCTTGACTTACCTGCTGATTGATGGGAAAAGCCCAATTTTGATTTTGTTCAGGCTGTGGCGGTATTTGCAACGGAGCTGTGTTACTGCACTGAGGTGGTGGACCAGTATTTTGGTACGGATTACCGTAGCTGCTATTCCAGTTTTGCTGTTGATTTTTTACAGAATGATAATTGTTTCTGTTTTTGTTCCAGTTTTTATTGTTTCCGTTCCTGTTATTTCCATTACTACTGCTGCGGAGCGTCTTGTGTGGGCTGTCGCTTGTTGTGTATGATGTTTGCTGATGTTGGTACTTGTACTGGTTTGCTGAAGGAAGCTGTTGATTCTGCTGCGCTACGTAACCGACAGCGACCGGCGCGCCATTATTAAGTTGGCTAGCCTGGCGTTATGCATGCCACTGACTAACACATTGTGGCAGCTGTTTTGCCGTGCGGAACGTTGATCCACATATAACAGATCAACAGAATCAAGCACAGACAGAAATATTCCTCATCATTGTCCGGAATGTGCAGTAATTTCTCTTTAATATTAAAAGGCAATCTGGCTTTCAGTGCGTGGAGTCGATCACGCGTAGCTACAGGTTCATCAAGAAAGTGACCCATATTCAAATATTTGTCAAAGTACAGGGGCAAATCGCCATGTTTAGCATTGAAAGTCTCTGGTTTCACAATCTGTTTCCTTCAACATTCTTGTACGGACTGTGACCAAAATTTGGCAAAGAAAGCTGCTTCAAATTGCCCGTATGTCACGCATCCGTCGGCTTCATTATATGCCCAGACAGCTGCATCACTTTGGATGTAACCTACAACGTAAGAAATTCTCTTTAGGTCACTCCATGCTCTTGGGAATGCTAAATACTTTCAGAAAAATGACAGTATGTACAGTACGTTTTTCTGGGATGAAAGGGTGAAATTGCGGATGTTTAATCAGACTTTCTTCTTCTTTGGCACTGTAATGTCGATTGCTTTCACTGTAATTATTGCAGTGATCAACTGGTGAATGGAAAGGAATGTACTGTCCATAAATGTCGCGATTGTAATCAGGTGCCATGTCTACAGGTGTGTACAGTTGTTGCTGTGAGGTGTGTGTTGTGTGTTGCGTAAGGAGAATACAAGTCATACAAACATCTGTTTTCATTACCAAAGCGATCATTTGATTATTAGTATAACTACACTCCGATCATACGTCATCGTTTAGTTGTTTCCGTCGTGGTGCGTTCGACTGAGTTGCCTCAGCTATGTCATGTCTATTATTTTTTGACAAATTCGGCTACGGTGTCATGAACAACCGTCGGTAATTTTTCCTCTATACATTGGTCGAAGTATTTTTTTCTGATCAACCCAGTCATGTAATTCTTTATTTATGTTGGCAAGATGGTTGCCAGTGTGTAATTGCCGTTTGTCTGTAAGTTGCTTATCCATAGTGTTAACTTTGCGTTGAATTACAGTAATGCGAGTTTTTGTTGAGTCATGAACTGACGGATAAGATTTCACTTGAGTGGCAACAGCTTCGCAGGTGGCGTTTAAATGTTTGACTTCAGTTTGACTATCATTTAAGTGTTTCGTGGTTTTTTTCCTGCTGTAAATTCAATTCGGAAAATTTTGAGTCAAGTTCAGACACTTGGCCGCTCGGTCTCGTGTTAATCTTGGCTGCCCTTTCACACAAAGTACCGTTAGAAGTTTTTAGTGCTCTTAAATCAGCCTTAATCTCGTCATGTAGCGTTTTTAAAACTGCCACGTGTTCTTCAATGTCGCTTTTGTCTTGAGCCATCTGATTTTTGTTTTCCGTCATTTGATTTTGTATTGACGTCATGTGATTTTTGTTTTCAGTCACTTGCTTGATAATAGTGTCCAACATGCTGGCAATATCTGTCCCCACCACTTCGTTTGACATGACATCACGGACAGTAATGGGCTCTGAGCTGGATTTAGCTATTTTATCAGTGGTCGCTCTATTTACGAAATTTCCGTCACTAGGCATGTTAACCGCTGATTGATCGTTACTGCTGGGGGCAACTCTGGAGTCATTGTCAGTGTTTTGTCCAGTGTCGAAGTTGGATTCGGTTTGTGTCTGTTCTGTGTCGTGTTCCATTTTTGGTATTTGTTTACGCATTACCACCATGCTATACGTAATGTATATTGCAAGTAAAATCTTCAAACACGTTTGAGAATGAATTCATGAAATTAATTTCGTATAGTAACAATGGTGGCTTAACTGAGCAATAATTACAATTAATGGTGGAAAAAATTAACATTCATAGCTTTTTGCCATTTTGCGTTGGACATGACACAATTTGGCCATTTTGTGGAATAGGATGACTGTATTGTTGTAAGAAACTGTGCGATAAAAGTAATTTGGAGTACGCGATATTGAGCAAAAATGACTGCTAAGGATACGGAAAATTTTTAGAAAGTTGGGAAGCAATCTACATTTACAGGAAGCGCTGGGACTAGCATGCAAATGTAAAAATGCGATGTCTTACCTTGGATCCATGTATGCAGTGTAGGTTCCAGGTTTCATCAACAATTTCAGTGGTTCGTCCTTTTGTTTGGTCTTTACAAACATTAAATGGCAGTGGTTCGTCAGATATGATCCCATTATACCTGCAACAAAGAAAAACAATGCAGCAAAAACAATAAAAGATACAGACACGAAGTCACCAGTTTGATTTACCGTGGCTTTTCCCTTCTGGTTTGAGTATATCGAAGAAGAAGCAAATAATAATAATAATTAATAACAATAGTATGTGATCAGTTTGTACAAACTTCACGCGCTTGACAGTGGCGTTTTGCGTTAGGTCCGTTCATTGTAAAGACCTTTGATATAGCTTGTAACACGGAAACTTTAGCCTTGCCAAGACGCCGTTTAATTGGAACAACAGCTTGTAACATAAGTGAAACACAAGATTAAATATTAGGATTGTATTCACAAAGTTATGTTAAATTAACTATATAGACACTACCACTGATTCTGTTGCTGTGTGCAACTATGAGTACGCCTAGTGAGATTGCGTCTCCTAGAATGATGACGGAGTGCCAAATAATTATGTACAGCGATGGCAGAAATGCATCCCGTCAAGACGTCTTCCAGAAAGAAAAAGGTGCCGTCTTCTCGGCAAGACAACTGAACTGAATAATTATTCTAATGTTTCAGCGGTTGCATGCCACACTCGATACAACCGCTTATACTAATTAATATCCTATGTAATCCTTTATTTATATTTTGAATTATATCTACGTTTTTTGCTTTATATTTACACCCATCCTGCATATTTGCCTTTAAAGATGGTATATCAAGAAAAGATTAAGTACCTACTGGGAATACAAGGTGTCAATGCAGTTGCAAACGCAAGACTGGCTTTACGGAATATTGATTTCTCAAACATTCTTAAAGCAGGCATAGTTGCACTCAGCTGCTCAAAAGAAGTGAAAAAACAAAGAAAAGACATGAATAAAAGAAGAAATGCTTAGGATTCAGATGATAATGAATGTGTTGCAGGAAAATATTAATCATAAAAATTCTTATACAATTTGTAAACAATACAAAGGTTTTCTCAAACTTAATTTTTTGATGCAAGTGGCGCTATTTACAGAACTGTATGTCACAGAAACTTTGAAATTTTCTGCAGTCGTTCCAAAACACAAACGAAAAACTAGACACACATGTGGTTTTGTGAGTGTATTTCTTTTGATTCAGTTTGGAAAAAAGGATTTTTTTAAATGAAATCCATTTTTTTGGACAGATGGTAACAGAACTCAACGAATTCAGTGTGCCTGACTCTGCACTAAGTTAAAGCATTAATCGTCGGAAATCTCGTTTCCCAGTTTCAAGGTTCTATCTTCAAGGTTTCTTCAGAAAAAGTACCTAAATACCTTGCAAACGTACATTAACGCCGTAGAGGAAATGCTCGCGCCCTATCTCACCTTATCAGGCACTATACAGACAGCACAGGTGCACAAAATATACGTTACCACGTTAACTAAATGGACATCTTATACAAAAGACAGAAAGAAATGCTAAATCAGTAACATAACACTCAATTTAATCAGTTAACAAGGTACTCTCCAAATTCCACACCATGTGTGGTGTCCAACAGAACAGACACCACTCATACATGTAATTCTATGAGTACGGTGCCCGTTTGACGAAAAAGTTTCAGTGCGGATGCACAACCAGTATCTGGACTCCTACAGCAATCAGATTAGGGCGGGGCCATTGCTGTGAGATATGCACGAATTTGGGGACTTCCATGTGACACAAAATGTGTTCAAGTTCCTGAGGTGGTTGAAGCAACCATTCTAGAGAAGCAGAGTATCAAGGTTCGAGTTCTGGACCGCCACAAGTTTTAAACTCTCACTGCTGCGTTGCCACAATGTCCTGGCACACTACATTTGTAATAGAAGTAGTATGACTATGGAATATCCAGCTCACTCCTTAGTCATTGTTTCATAATCGGTGGATTATGTGGATGCAGGGGCAGAGCCAACGACGTCATCAGATACAATACCTAAATGTGCCTTGGAAATTACCTGGGACAGGGACACTGCGTCCTACCATTTATAGACACACCTGAAGATGAGTCGCTCAAGCCTGGTAGCTTAAAGACTTCAGTCAATAAATAACTGTGCAACTTTAGTGGATGTTTTAATCAGGAACTTTTTGCGAAACACCTGTGGATTTCCCACAGTCCAAGACGTCAATTGCAGGTGGAAGTGGTGGGAACTCAAAAATTCTTTATGGACCCGGTAGAAATTTTAAAAGTTTTACCGGTTATCAAAATGAAACATCCCAGTACTTCACCAGCTACTAGAACAAAAGGGGGCCAACCAGTGTTGCATCACATTCAAAGTATCCTATTCGGCTGAACTCTTTTTTAAAAAATAAATAATGAAAGTAACTTACAATAATTCCACGATTTGAATTTTTGCATCGTATTCAAAAGTATACGAACGATATGAATTTTGCATCAAGTTCAAAATTACCGCCCTGACCTGCATTATGCGCGGAGATACCGTGCTTACCATATCACACAGAGCCAAACATTAACTTCGGAAGTTAGAAGAATGCCTTGCATTTTGCCGCTGGGCAATACATAATCAGAAAGCGTCCACATCAGTAATGGTTCAGAAGGAAGCACATTTACAATTACTGGTGAATGAAATAAGCAAAACCGCCATTACAGGTCGGACTTCCATTAAAAGTGGTAAAGAACAGTTGACACAAGCACCGTTGGAATCTTAACGTGTGGTGAGGAATTGTCAATGGCTATCTGAATGGACCCTATTTTTTTAGTGGTAAGTAAATCGACATCATTTATTAAAAATACTGAGAGATAACTTACGTGGCTTACTTGCAGGTGTTGACTTAGATACCAGACAAGGAATGTGTATGCAATGTATGAACACCAAATTACGGATAGATCATAAGGTAATTTTTAAATGAACAATACCCACATCAATGGATTCATGCAATTTTGTCATATGAAGACATGGATTATTGGATTTGTTGGTGTAGCTCCGTGGACCGCTTGTTCACCAGATCCAACTTCTCCTGATATTTACCTTTGGAAATATTTGAAAAATATTTGCTCTGAGCAGCAGCCAAAGACAAGAGAAAACACGATCGAACCTACCCAGAGAACTTGTGCAACCATTCCACGAGTTGTCCTGCTTTCCAGACATATCTTAAGGAGGATTAATTTGAAAATTGAAGTAAATGATGGTCATTTTGAGCACATGATCGGATAATTTCCAGGTACAAAATGAAATCCATGGGAATTCTTTAAATCAAGTTGTCCCAAGAAATGAGAGGCTAGGGTAGTCACTCAGCGACTTGTAAGTCAATGCTCTGCTTTTGACTTATGTTTGTTTTCTCTTATAAATGTCAAAAAAAAAAAACACTTACACGTTGTGATGTACTTATTTTTGCCAATAAACTAGTTAATTAAAACTTAAAGTTCAAATCTCCCTTCGTTCCTTCCAAATATATGTTTCCATGACACGTCACTCATTATGACCTTTCTAATTTGTGTCTAACATTGTATTTTGCTGCATCCTTCCTCTGTCCCGAGTAAATCCCTGCTAGAACAAAAACCATTTGCTCATTGGCCTTCATTGAAGCTTCACATGACTTTGAATACTGTATAATTTTCTAAGTAAAATTTACCGCTCTTTCCATAGCTTCAATCAAATATTTAGATTCCCATTTTAAAAAAACGCTTTAACGTCCGATTTAAATTGAAAATCACCTTCAAAGTAACGGACGTTAGTCGCAATGCATGACACTCTTTGCCATCTACAACTATTATCCAAAACATTTTGTTGTGTATCACCTATATTCCGAGTTATTCCTCATTATGGAAATTTCCACTATATATATATATATATATATATATATATATATATATATATATATATATATATATATATCGTAAGTGAGTTCTCATGCCATCCTCTGCAGTGAGTTGTATATATTTCCCCATTTCGATTCCGATGCGTGCTTGATCACATGGTCAAGTGGTTTAAGCAATTGGAGTGTGGGGATGTTACACATATGCAAAATAATTACAGTGCCTTTCCTGAACACATTTTAGGCATGCTGCTTCATAAAGAACTTGGGAAGAATAGGAAACTAAGAAATGCAACCACAGAGAATAAGTTTGTTTCAGCAAATTACTTAGCATTTCTATTGATGCGTTTTCTATTAAATTACCTGTGATGAGGTCTGAGTAAAACTTTGCAAAAATCCCCTTACTTACTTGTTGTGTATAGATTCTGGGCAGGTATTGGGTAGTACATTTACGTCACCACTTCAAGTGACGCAATGGTTCAACGTGTAGAAGCAAAGGCCCGTTATGTTGTATCATAGCTGAAGTTGAACTTAATATTGATTTCTCGCAAAGTAGAAAACTAATAAATGATAAACACATATTAAAAAACTTTTACTTCATAAATGGATGACGGTAGTACACCGTGAACGTTATCTTAATAAAAAAAAATGTAACTGCTGTTACTCATTAAAAATTTTGCTTGCTGGCAGTGTATGCTAACTGCAAGCTTACGAAAGCTTTCAACATAGGAGTTCGTAAACTTCGAACATAAAGATTCGACTCCGAGAATGTGTTGCAAATCTTATAGCGAGGAATTAACTTGAAAGTCTCCTGTTTAAAAATTCGTAATTGCAGGAATACAGTCTGCATTGAACACTGTGAATCATTAAACTTCTAAACCGATAAACTGCCCCAGAAAAACTCGATGCTCCCTTTTTTATTACTTAAGTTTTGATTACCTGTTGCGCAATGGATAGGTCGTCACACTGCTCTTGCCTTGTAAGCGCGACGCATTAACTGAGCTACAACTAACTACTGAGATGCGCCTGGTGCGGTGCACTCTCTTTAAAAAGAAAGGCAAAGCATACTTGGTTCATAAGAAATCTGAATGAGTAAAAATAATAACTCATGGTCTTTGGATGTGCAAGCAAGCCTCCAGGGAACACAGCATCTCTGCTGATACTTCGCGCTAATAATTTCAAACATTACAAAGACGCTTACGCGATCATGACATCCAAATTCTTGAGGAACGCCCACGAAATTAACGCCAGCCTCCTATCAACATGTCTACAGAGGGTGGTAATTGCAGAAACTAGGAGTCAAGAGTAATAAACTACCAGAAACAGTTTTCTCCCTTTTCTCAATTAGGCTGTTGTTGTTGTTGTGGTCTTCAGTCCTGAGACTGGTATGATGCAGCTCTCCATGCTACTCTATCCTGTGCAAGCTTCTTCATCTCCCAGTACCTACTGCAACCTACATCCTTCTGAATCTGCTTAGTGTATTCATCTCTTGGTCTCCCCCTACGATTTTTGCCTTCCACGATGCCCTCCAATACTAAATTGGTGATCCCTTGATGCCTCAGAACATGTCCTACCAACCGATCCCTTCTTCTGGTCAAGTTGTGCCACAAACTCCTCTTCTCCCCAATCCTATTCAGTACCTCCTCATTAGTTATGTGATCTACCCATCTAATCTTCAGCATTCTTCTGTAGCACCACATTTCGAAAGCTTCTATTCTCTTCTTCTCCAAACTATTTACCGTCCATGTTTCACTTCCATACATGGCTACACTCCATACAAATACTTTCTGAAATGACTTCCTGACACTTAAGTCTATACTCGACGTTAACAAATTTCTCTTCTTCAGAAACGCTTTCCTTGCCATTGCCAGTCTACATTTTATATCCTCTCTACTTCGACCATCATCGGTTATTTTGCTCCCCAAATAGCAAAACTCCTTTACTACTTTAAGTGTCTCATTTCCTAATCTAATACCCTCAACATCACCCGACTTAATTCGACTACATTCCATTATCCTCGTTTTCCTTTTGTTGATGTTCATCTTATATCCTCCCTTCAAGACACCATCCATTCCGTTCAACTGCTCTTCCAAGTCCTTTGCTGTCTCTGATAGAATTACAATGTCATCGGCGAACCTCAAAGTTTTTATTTCTTCTCCATGGATTTTAATACCTACTCCGAATTTTTCTTTTGTTTCCTTTACTGCTTGCTCAAAATACAGATTGAATAACATCGAGGACAGGCTACAACCCTGTCTCACTCCCTTCCCAACCGCTGCTTCCCTTTCATGCCCCTCGACTCTTATAACTGCCGTCTGGTTTCTGTACAAATTGTAAATAGCCTTTCGCTCCCTGTATTTTACCCCTGCCACCTTTAGAATTTGAAAGAGAGTATTCCAGTCAACATTGTCAAAAGCTTTCTCTAAGTCTACAAATGCTAGAAACGTAGGTTTGCCTTTCCTTAATTTTTCTTCTAAGGTAAGTCGTAAGGTTAGTATTGCCTCACGTGTTCCAACATTTCTACGGAATCCAAACTGATCTTCCCCGAGGTTGGCTTCTACTAGTTTTTCTATTCGTCTGTAAAGAATTCGTGTTAGTATTTTGCAGCTGTGGCTTATTAAACTGATTGTCCGGTAATTTTCACATCTGTCAACACCTGCTATATTTGGGATTGGAATTATTATATTCTTCTTGAAGTCTGATGGTATTTCACCTGTTTCATACATCTTGCTCACCAGATGGTAGAGTTTTGTCAGGATTGGCTCTCCCAAGGCCGTCAGTAGTTCCAATGGAATGTTATCTATTCCGGGGGCCTTGTTTCGACTCAGGTCTTTCGGTGCTCTGTCAAACTCTTCACGCAGTATCGTATCTCCCATTTCATCTTCATCTACATCCTCTTCCATTTCCATAATATTGTCCTCAAGTACATCGCCCTTGTATAGACCCTCTATGTACTCCTTCCACCTTTCTGATTTCCCTTCTTTGCTAAGAACTGGGTTTCCATCAAAGCTCTTGATGTTCATACAAGTGGTTCTCTTATCTCCAAAGGTCTCTTTAATTTTCCTGTAGGCAGTATCTATCTTACCCCTAGTGAGAAAAGCCTCTACATCCTTACATTTGTCCTCTAGCCATCCCTGCTTAGCCATTTTGCACTTCCTGTCGATCTCATTTTTGAGACTTTTGTATTCCTTTTTGCCTGCTTCGTTTATTGCATTTTTATATTTTCTCCTTTCATCAATTAAATTCAATATTTCTTGTGTTACCCAAAGATTTCTACTAGCCCTCGTCTTTTTACCTATTTGATCCTCTGCTGCCTTCACTACTTCATCCCTCAGAGATACCCATTCTTCTTCTACTGTATTTCTTTCCCCCATTCCTGTCAATTGTTCCCTTATGCTCTCCCTGAAGCTCTGTACAACCTCTGGTTCTTTCAGTTTATCCAGGTCCCATCTCCTTACATTCCCACCTTTTTGCAGTTTCTTCAGTTTTAATCTACAGGTCATAACCAATAGATTATGGTCAGAGTCCACCTCTGCCCCTGGAAATGTCTTACACTTTAAAACCTGGTTCCTAAATCTCTGTCTTACCATTATATAATCTATCTGATACCTTTTAGTATCTTCAGGGTTCTTCCATGTATATAACCTTCTATCATGATTCTTAAACCAAGTGTTAGCTATGATTAAGTTATGCTCTGTGCAAAATTCTACCAGGCGGCTTCCTCTTTCATTTCTTAGCCCCAATCCATATTCACCTACTACGTTTCCTTCTCTCCCTTTTCCTACACTCGAATTCCAGTCACCCATGACTATTAAATTTTCGTCTCCCTTCACTATCTGAATAATTTCTTTTATTTCATCATACATTTCTTCAATTTCTTCGTCATCTGCAGAGCTAGTTGGCATATAAACTTGTACTACTGTAGTAGGTGTGGGCTTCGTATCTATCTTGGCCACAATAATGCGTTCACTATGCTGTTTGTAGTAGCTTACCCGCATTCCTATTTTCCTATTCATTATTAAGCCTACTCCTGCATTACCCCTATTTGGCTTTGTGTTGATAACCCTGTAGTCACCTGACCAGAAGTCTTGTTCCTCCTGCCACCGAACTTCACTAATTCCCACTATATCTAACTTTAACCTATCCATTTCCCTTTTTAAATTTTCTAACCTACCTGCCCGATTAAGGGATCTGACATTCCACGCTCCGATCCGTAGAACGCCAGTTTTCTTTCTCCTGATAACGACATCCTCTTGAGTAGTCCCCGCCCGGAGATCCGAATTGGGGACTATTTTACCTCCGGAATATTTTACCCAAGAGGACGCCATCATCATTTAATCATACAGTAAAGCTGCATGCCCTCGGGAAAAATTACGGCCGTAGTTTCCCCTTGCTTTCAGCCGTTCGCAGTACCAGCACAGCAAGGCCGTTTTGGTTATTGTTACAATTAGGCTATTATTTGTATATTAATTAACTATGTAGCCGATGGAGAGAGAGAGATTAGACGGTGATTCTAGCTTTGTTACGGGTATTAAAGCTATGAATAGACTCAGACAGTCTCCTCGAGCTCAGTAAAAATTTTAAATTAAATTGTACAAGAGCTATTTACATGGAAATGGGAAACAGAAGACGAATGGATGGGTTTCCAACAAACCCATTCTCCAGTGCATTCCACAAAGCAGTAAATAATAAATAACAAAAAAACTTTCATTTAGTAGCGTACAGTAATTTCCAGAGTACATGGACTTGTATAACTACACGAGTAATCCGGCATCGCAACCAGATTTCCAATATATGTGATGGCCACTTCCCGATTGGAACCTTCTGCCTTTTCCGCACTGAATATCCATTCTCGACGAGCAGCCTCTCTAAGCAATCAGCAAAATTCTGTATCGACTGGACCATGTGTCACGGCTCCACATGGTATTACGGCACATATGATTCTGATTGTCAACACGACATCAACAGCGGACAGCATAGATATATTTTCGTCTCTCTGCTCATTATTCTCTGACAGATGGGCAATATTTGCGCAATCGGAATGTTTTTTCTGGACAATTCAGCAGTGATCGAAGACGAGGTTATTAAAAAACTTTTACCACTAAGTATTATGAAGTTACTGAAGTTGTGCATTTTAATTCCATCGCTTTCATAATATGAATCCAAATGTTACTTTCCGCTATTATTTTTAAGGGTTGCATGGGGTCACTACAATAGACTCTCAATTTTCCCAGCTCAGTGATTGTTGACAGTACACCTCTCATTAAAGAAGTGATATTTCCCATTGTTTATGCAGTTTGTGTTTCCTTTCGCTTCATGCTATAGTCATCATCAGATTTTCCAATTAAATTAGGGTCCATTCATGCTATATAACGTAGATATCCTTACGCTCTTTCACTGTAATCCAGGAAGAAAAGGAGCTGACGTAAACTAAAATATTAAAAAAGGAAGGCTAAACAATACTCAAAATTAACTGACAAAATTCAATATATGTCTTACTACAAGCCGAAGAGAAGATTACAGATTTTTCTTCTTTGAAGTCAATTTGTTCATTCAACTATTGTTTCGGATTAATTTTAACGTGTTTGTTTGTGCGCATCTGCATTCTTCAATGCTACTTAATAGGTGAAGATGATAGAGCCGAAATCATAAATTCGAAAATAAATAAGAATGAGACTTGGACAGTATGACGATTATTGTTCATTGGATAATATTCATTCCAGTTTCCTATCTATAATTATCACTGTCGACTAACTGGAATTTTATGTTGTAGATATTTCAGTAAAAAAAAATACCATTAAGGTACGCTGCTGTAGACATAAATATAGCCATTAGTTTACCACTACTAACGCAGGCTATGACATGTGCAGTACTTAATATCCCTGTTTTGCGTTTCACACCTTATGTCTTTTGCAAGGTGCCGAGCTATAAACCAAGTAAATACGATCGCTTTACGATCTCTGGAAATGGCTGTAGTTTTGATAGTCGGTCTGCCCATGGGAAGTTGTTATTCCTACCGACGATCCATAACGATCCCTCGTAATATTCACTGAATGTAGGTACTAGCAGAGCAGTATGAGGGAGCTGCGCTCAGGAGGTCGTCACTACTGCATGAAGACTTCATTAACAACGCCATACGTCGATTTGATGCAGATAGATGGGAATATGCCTGGAAATCAGTTTCATAACAATTTATAATAACCGCTGTTTTTCGTTTACTAGTCGTCTGGATGAATATGAAGGTATTTATGAAACAGCTCAGTTAACATTTATGTATCGTCAATAAAATTATCACATTGATTCGTTTTATAGCTATGGCTAGCTCTGCTTGTAAAATCTGAATCACTTCTAGACTCATGTCGTGACTCTGGCAACTTTTCTCCTCTAAAAATTACCTGTTCCTGATCGGTAATTAAGATATTCGCCTCTAGGCAGTTTCATGTGGATGGCAGTGGTAAAGTAACAGCAGTGACTGTTCTTCGAATATCCGTTGCGTCTAGAACTGTATCTCGCAACCAGTTATCCAGAAGTTCGATTAATTTAATTTAAAAATACTTCGTTTTTTCAGTACTATGATCTCATTATGAAGTTCTCTTTTAAGAGCTTTATGCCATTAGTCACAGTGAGAAATGCACTTTTGCTGCTCGCTTGCTATCTTTCACTGTTTCTAATGACATAATAGCATTCAGGTAGAACTTCATAATGGGATTATGTCTTAACAAAACGTGTTGTGTTTTTAAATTAAATAAACCTCACGTTTTGTCCACGGTGCTTCGTAATCTCCGTGTTAAAGTCTTTTAAATATTTTCGCCTTTGAAACCATAGTTCAGTGAATGAAGAAATAACTGGGGAGTAAGGTGGGGGGGGGGGGGGCAGAGGAGAAGAAGCAGAGTATTATTAGCTTTACATCTCGTTCACTAAGTGATTACTACATTTAAGGATGCAGAAAAAAAGAAAAAACTGAAAACCTGAAAGATTATTGAAAGCAAACATTCCACTGGCCAGCTGTGTTCTTCACGCAACCGTTTCGACTCAGTTAGAACTCATCCCCATTTTCGTTTATTCAGTATCACCCAGCAACAGAATTTGAGTCACCTAAATGTAGGTCGACCTTTACGGCAGTTGCTCTCATTAGGGACTTTGTATGGAAACATGAATGTGTATAACGTCAAGTGAGGTATTATTTAGCGAGAACTTTGAATATCAGGTCGCAGTTCCAAGCGGTACATATCTATGCGGTAAACTGAAAGCAAATATCTACGGAACGGCGCTTCTCACTTGTGAATCATTATACAGGCAAACTGAGCATTGAATCTGAGGTATGTTGCTTACTTAGGGTTTAGCGTTTTTCAGCAATGAACGGCGGCTTCATTAACGCCCTATTTGCTCTGAGCAACACTAAGCATAGTACGAGAATAGCTTAGTAGCCACCGAGTCAGTTTTCAATCACATATTCAATGAAAGAAGGAAGTGCGGTGGCAGTACAACTAAAACTGTAGCATTTAGATATATTCTTGAACTCATCAATCGTAACATTCTACTCAGTAGGTCTTATCATCTACATACTTCACCTACTTTTTAACTGTACCGTTCGCAAATTTCTCTCTCTCTCTCTCAATGTACCATTTTCGTTACTACCTTTGGGTGTATGTGTGTGTGTATGTGTGAGTGTGTCTGTGTGTGAGTGAGTGAGTGCGTGTGCGTTTAATAGAGTTATTGCGCCTGCTAGAGGTGTTCCCTCACTGACGTGACATTAGCTGGTTGAATGAGATCCTCCGCATGTGGGTACGGTTTATTCACTCGCGTTATTGATTGTCAGTTATCGGCAGTGTATGTTATTAGTTTGAACAGTGCAAATTTGTCGCGATCATCACGTTACTTCATGTATATTCATGGAGAGCAGTAGCTCAACGTAAATACCCCCAATTCCTGTAATCCAATCTGCTTCGTATAACCGTTTACCGTTTATGTATGCATATTAAATCTTATTACTTCATGTAAGCACTGTTACAAATTTTCTAGGGAATAAATGACCAGTTAAAACATTTCCACGTTTTTAGTGTCCCTTTCAATACAGCGCTTTCTTTCTTCCTTATAATCATTTGTATTTCACACGTGTAAAACAAGTGCAGCACTTTTATTCTTAGCGCTTTAGCCCTGCTTTCCACAGACAATTCCTCCACCAATTACTTAATTTCTTTATGTTCGTTATATCCACCATATATCCACAAATACTGCTTCATGTGCTTCATTCTCTGATCTTTTCTTTTTAGTCTTTCCTCTACCCTCTTCTTCATACACATGCTACGAGCACGCATACAGGGTGGGCCAAATGAAAGTGGCTCAGATATTTTGAAACCATTTGTGACAACATTAATGGAGGAGGGAAAGACTTACAGCTACTTCCAACCGGATAGAGCAAGTACCAATACAGCCGGCCGAACATTGGAGTACGTTTACACAGTCTTCAAGCTTGACAGAGTTACTAACAGAGATCAGAGATCAATGTGGTGGCGGCCCTAGCTGCCCACCTAGGTCACCTGATCTGTCAGTGTGCGATTACTGTTCGGGGAGCCTCAAATCTAAAGTGTATCGCAACAGCCCTCATAATATTCCAGAACTGGAGCAGAACATTTCGCTTGAGACTGGAGCAATTCCAGCAGTCTATCTTCGATCCGTCTTCAGCAACTTGCTGACTAAGGCCCAAAAGTTGAATTGTGATCACTTTCAACATCTTCCATTGGCAGGTTAGTACCGTATTTTCTTTCCTCTGCTGTGTTTCTTTGTACCCTGTCACTCTGTTTGTAATATCCTCTTTATTTTGTGTGTGTTATTTACTGTTCTGATATGTAGAACCAGATGTAATACCTGCGTGTATTTTGTATTCTCTTAATTGGTTTACAAAACATACTGTCATGCAAAGCCAACTGTAATATTCTTATACTATACTGTTAATAATAAGCAATCTAACAAACAGAAATACAGTTGCCTATCCGGACAGCAAAAACAAGTGTAATAACCGTGTATGTTAACCTAGCATCAGACTTTAACTCGTTTCTTGAAATAATTCATTAGTTCAGAGGTATGGCAAATAACAGTAGTTAGACTACTATTCTGCATCGATAACAATATAAGTGGTTGGTGGTACACTATTATTCGCCAGTCTAATTAGGCACACGTGATAAAGCTGAGTAGGACAGCAGCAAAGATTTCAACTCCCTACTTACCTAACAGACATCACTTTAGATTTATATAAACGATGGTTCAGCAATACAAGAAAAGTTTAGCCGCTCGAAACAAAACTATAGTACCCAATTGCTTAAGCAAACAGACTGATTTCATGAAAGCAAAAGTACATTTCGACAGGGGGCTTTCTACATCAACACTGAAACGTCCCCTTAGAGAAATTAATGAATTACTGTGCTGATAAACCTCTTACATTATTTGATTTTCAAACAGCTCAGCAGAACTGAACGTACTCAGACATTGCGCTCTTTCTCTATTCTGATCAACACTAAACTGACAAACACTATTTTTAGCGCAACGCAATCTGAGTTTCAATAATCCCTACAAGAGAATGGCCCTAACTAACATTAACCTATACCTTTCACAAATCACTTACCTCACAGAAATCTTCGTTACTCGAACTACTGCAATACAGCGAGCGCCACTACTGCCAGCTAAATAAAAGATTCTAACTACTGAAGTCACTAACTACTGATAGGCATAGTTAGCAAATGAAAGATTTTGATAGAGAACAAGCAATGCATTTACCTTAATAGTGTTCAAAAGTCATTATATATATATATATATATATATATATATATATATATATATATATATATATATATATATATATATATATATGTATGTATGTTTGTATATACAGGGTATTTCAAAAATGACCGGTATATTTGAAACGGCAATAAAAACTAAACGAGCAGCGATAGAAAAACACCGTTTGTTGCAATATGCTTGGGACAACAGTACATTTTCAGGCGGACAAACTTTCGAAATTACAGTAGTTACAATTTTCAACAACAGATGGCGCTGCAAGTGATGTGAAAGATATAGAAGACAACGCAGTTTGTGGGTGCGCCATTCTGTACGTCGTCTTTCTGCTGTAAGCGTGTGCTGTTCACAACGTGCAAGTGTGCTGTAGACAACATGGTTTATTCCTTAGAACAGAGGATTTTTCTGGTGTTGGAATTCCACCGCCTAGAACACAGTGTTGTTGCAACAAGACGAAGTTTTCAACGGAGGTTTAATGTAACCAAAGGACCGAAAAGCGATACAATAAAGGATCAGTTTGAAAAATTTCAACGGACTGGGAACGTGACGGATGAACGTGCTGGAAAGGTAGGGCGACCGCGTACAGCAACCACAGAGGGCAACGCGCAGCTAGTGCAGCAGGTGATCCAACAGCGGCCTCGGGTTTCCGTTCGCAGTGTTGCAGCTGCGGCCCAAATGACGCCAACGTCCACGTATCGTCTCATGCGCCAGAGTTTACACCTCTATCCATACAAAATTCAAACGCGGCAACCCCTCAGCGCCGCTACCATTGCTGCACGAGAGACATTCGCTAACGATATAGTGCACAGGATTGATGACGGCGATATGCATGTGGGCAGCATTTGGTTTACTGACGAAGCTTATTTTTACCTGGACGGCTTCGTCAATAAACAGAACTGGCGCATATGGGGAACCGAAAAGCCCCATGTCGCAGTCCCATCGTCCCTGCATCCTCAAAAAGTACTGGTCTGGGCCGCCATTTCTTCCAAAGGAATCATTGGCCCATTTTTCAGATCCGAAACGATTACTGCATCACGCTACCTGGACATTCTTCGTGAATTTGTGGCGGTACAAACTGCCTTAGACGACACTGCGAACACATCGTGGTTTATGCAAGATGGTGCCCGGCCACATCGCACGGCCGACGTCTTTAATTTCCTGAATGAATATTTCGATGATCGTGTGATTGCGTTGGGCTATCCGAAACATACAGGAGGCGGCGTGGATTGGCCTCCCTATTCGCCAGACATGTGACTTCTTTCTGTGGGGACACTTGAAAGACCAGGTGTACCGCCAGAATCCAGAAACAATTGAACAGCTGAAGCAGTACATCTGATCTGCATGTGAAGCCATTCCGCCAGACACGTTGTCAAAGGTTTCGGGTAATTTCATTCAGAGACTACGCCATATTATTGCTACGCATGGTGGATATGTGGAAAATATCGTACTATAGAGTTTCCCAGACCGCAGCGCCATCTGTTGTTGAAAATTGTAACTACTGTAATTTCGAAAGTTTGTCTGCCTGAAAATGTACTGTTGTCCCAAGCATATTGCAACAAACGGTGTATTTCTATCGCTGCTCGTTTAGATTTTATTGCCGTTTCAAATATACCGGTCATTTTTGAAACACCCTATATATATATATATATATATATATATTGGTACTCAGCATTTCATTGATTCACTATAAACTTTTTAACGTTACTATTTATCACCATCATTAACTTAGTATTTCCTTTCATTAATACGTAATGTGAAAGCAGCAAACAATTTATCTAATGTGGTCTCTGAATCTGGCATTACCTTACGTAATCATTTTAACACATAAAATAATAGCAATGTTTATTATGAAATTCTCAGTTATTCCTTCCATCAATTATTTCACTGATTAATCATTGACTTGCCAACAATAGATTAAAGATTTCACAGTCTTGGCTCAATACAGGTCACTCGGAGTTTTCATATACCAGGTTAGGAATCTGCTTGGTTTATGAGAGGGATAAATTACCAAGTGGACACAATTGTTAACTTGGATGATGGTTATTATTCTTAAAGCACATTTCAACTTCCTGGCACACACTATAATACATAGCTAAAATGTCGTACCCTGTAAGCTGTGATCAACGACGGTTGCGTTGGTGGCAACAACTGCATTAATATCAGAACGGCCAAGAGCAGTTATCCGTCGGTTTTATTTCCTCTTCATAGCGATGATCCATCTTATAGTCAACAGCCCGTTTTTCTCCCCATACCAGGCCGTGATAAACTGCAGTTTACAACCGAGGCAAGATGCAACAACGTGGCGCACTCCACACTATGCTGGCGCTGTACGCACTGCCTCTAAGATCACTGGCCACCGACTGACTTTGTTCGCGCCCGCCAAAGCGCCCCTAACGTTTCCGCTCCCACCTTTTCCTACGCTTACACAGCTTTCTGTTCCTGACGGAACTACTCCATCTTTTACACTACACATATCTCATACAGCCCTAAGTGAGTGCCAGCAACTATTACATACATAATTACATGAGAGGACCTTTCTACATTTAATAATTGTAACAAATACATATCTTTACAATATTTAAAAGTAAATAGTACACCCTTTTTCTTAATATGTACATTCATTTTAATCTTATCAAAGAGTTTCTGTATCGATTTCGCTTCAAACAAGATGTCTCTACTTCTGCTTTAACCGTTTCAATAAAATATTTACAAAAATGTTTTTTAAAAAATATGAACAATAATGTCACATCTACTCCGGGCCACTTTTATTTGCCCCACCTTGTACTTACAAAACAACTGCATTATTGCACAGTTGCTGTCGACAATCTTCACTTTTATTACTTACGCTGTATCTCCGATATTGTCATTATCTCATTTTTCCTTTAAGGAAGCGCACTGTAATGTATTTTTTATCCCAAGCATAACCGTTAATTACGTGAACGACTGGCACAGTGTTTCGTATGAAAAACAGTTCTTAGAAACACACCATCTTCAGTGTTCTACTTAGTTCTGCAAAATGTCGGAAGTCCTTCTATTCCGTATGACACAGTTGACATTTGTTTTCAATTCCTCCACTTTCATCGTCATCAAGAACCGAAGCACCATCCTGCACCCAGAGTACTTGCATCAGTCATTCTTCGTATGTCTTCACGGTGGTCTACTAAGACTTCAGGACTCAGAGGCTGAGGACGATACACACTGGTTACATTAATTCCCCTACGTTTCGTCTCCGATTATGAGAGACATCTTCTGAGGTAGAACGGCAACTGAATCAAGGGCGTAAGAGCTACCGGAACTGTACTCTGCATGCGCCAACAGAATGGCAATGACGCCAGGCAGAGATAATCACGCATTCTGCATCACGTGACTAATGTTGGTGGCTTCTACAAATTCGAGGATGAGCCCCAGTTGCCTTTTAACCTCTAAACATGTGTTCCGCAGTTGGAGATGAATATCAGGGGGTAATATAGAGTATTAGTCACGACCACTAGGACCAGAAGTCTTAACTGACAATGATTTGACAAAGATTTATATTGTAATATAATGACTAATCGGTAATGATAAAGAACATAGTAATTGTCTATAAAATGTTTTGGTGTTTTAGCAATCAGATAAACAGTCTTGGACATACCCGCTATAGATCTCGTTGGGTGTAAAGTTAAAAAAATACTCTCAATAATTTTAAAAGAAGATGAGCCGAATATTTAAGATTAAGGCAACCCTTGTCGAATTAAGGGTGTGGAGATTTCCATAACTATAGTGTCATGTGACATACTTATTCGGATAAAAATTACACATTTCGTCCCTGAGAACCATAAGATGAAAACTAGCCACTGCCACGCAGAAAAATTACTGCCAGAATCAGGGTTTCGCTGAAAACAACTGTCTGCAGTACACTGCAGCACCTCACGGTAACTGTCGTATCACGAGTTGTGCTTGTAGAACCGCTGCTGCCACATACTACGCTGGAGGTACGCACGCGTCAGGTGCAGCCCTGCAGCGAAGCGAAGTAGTAGAGCGGACGTGTTGGCTGCTATGGAAAACTTATAATTCTATTTTAAGAAAACTATTCCGTGACGAAATTTGATTCCTTTGTAACTTACTGCCTTGCCTGTTCTCTCCATAACGAATTGAATTGAGTTATTCGACGTAGAAATTTTAAGAGATTACAATGTTAAAAACGCGTTGGCTATATTTTGCTCATGGTTCATTTTAGTTCCCACATTGATGTGTATTAAATGTGGCTAATATATGAATATTGTCTTTAAAGCTGGGAAGAGAATAATATATATCACCTTTCTGAGTTACTGGTTTGTAAGTGTAGGGGATGGCTCCCCCTAGTGCAGTCAGAACTGCCTATATGTAATGCGAATCATGAGGTTATAACGGATGTCATACTTTGTAAAGTGTTACACATATCGAAAGAGAGGTTCTGCAAGTAATAGCATATCAAGAGACGCATATTTTGTTGGATGATTATTACCTGAAATTTTGTTCTCTCTTCAGATACGAAGTAACTATAGTTTTTTCGATCAAGTGAGGTACTCTTTTGAAGAGCATTTACTATCTTATCAAAAACGAATACTGTGGTATATTACTTTCAAATATTTAAGATACTTACACGGTCTGCTAAGCTGTAATTGATACCCATTTATTGGTATGTCACCAGATTTAATCGCTAAGTAACTTCATCTTATAATATTTTCGTTAGTATCGAGACCTTTTGTTTATGTATAACCATTAGAATGTTTCAAAGCTACGTGTAATGACTAGTCTCTAAAACAACACTTCGAAAATATTCTTTATATGGAAGCGTCTAATACTCTACATAAGTTTCTTTTATCCCGTGACGCCAAATAGCAAGTATAATAGCCTGTCATCACACGTCCTGTAAAAGACACACCATGCTACATGAGCGTTACCACTGATCAAGCACTTGTTAGTAACTATGTAAGGTAATAAGTTATTTTACCATGCCCACGTAAACGTACGTGATACTACAGTGGATTCGCCACGTGATTGCCAAAAAATCGAAAATAATTTCATCTTGCATGCCCAAGACAGGTTGTTGTTGTTGTCTTCTTCAGTCCAGAGACTGGTTTGATGCAATTCTCCATTATACTCTATCCTGTGCAAGCTTCTTCATCTCCCAGTACCTACTGCAACCTACATCCTTCTGAATCTGTTTAGTGTATTCATCTCCTAGTCTCCCTCTACGATTTTTACCCTCCACGCTACCCTACAATACTAAATTGGTGATCCCTTGATGCCTCAGAATATGTCCTACCAACCGATCCCTTCTCCTAGTCAAGTTGTGCCACAAATTACTCTTCTCCCCTATTCTATTCAATACCTCCTCATTAGTTATGTAATCTACCCATCTAATCTTCAGCATTCTTCTGTAGCACCACATTTCGAAAGCTTCTATTCTCTTCTTGTCCAAACAATTTATCGTCCATGTTTCACTTCCATACGTGGCTGCAATCCACAAAAATACTTTCAGAAACGACTTCCTGACACTTACATCTATACTCGATGTTAACAAATTTCTCTTCTTCAGAAACGCTTTCCTTGCCATTGCCAGTATACATTATATATTCTCTCTACTTCGACCATCATCAGTTATTTTGCTGCCCAAATAGCAAAACTCATTTACTACTTTAAGCATCTCATTTCTTAATCTAATTCCCCCAGCTTCACCCGATTTAATTCGACTACATTCCATTATACTCGTTTTGCATTTATTGATGTTCATCTTATAGCCTCCTTGCAAGACACAGTCCATACCGTTAAACTGCTCTTCCAGGTCCTTTGCTGTCTCTGACGGAATTACAATGTCATCGGCGAACCTCAAAGTTTTTATTTCTTCGCCATGGATTTTATTTAATTCATACTCCGAATTTTTCTCTAGTTTCCTTTACTGCCTGCTCAGTATACTGATTGAATAACATCGGGGATAGGGTACAATCCTGTCTCACTCCCTTCCCAACCACTGATTCCCTTTCATGTCCCTCGACTCTTATAACTAGCATCTGCTTTCTGTACAAGTTGTAAAATGCGTTTCGCTCCCTGTATTTTACCCCTGCCACCTTTAAAATTTGAAAGAGAGTATTCCAGTCAACATTGTCAAAAGCTTCCTTTAAGTCTAAAAATGCTAGAAACGTAGGTCTGTCTTTCCTTAATCTTTCTTCTAAGATAAGTCGTTGGGTCAGTATTGCCTCATGTGTTCCAACATTTCTACGGAATCCAAACTGATCTTCCCCGAAGTCGGCTTCAGCCAGTTTTTCCATTCGACTGTAAAGAATTCGTGTTAGTATTTTACAGCCTTAGCTTATTAAACTGATAGTTCGGTAGTTTTCACATTTGTCAACACCTGCTTTCTTTGGGATTGGAATTATTATATTCTTCTTGAAGTCCGAGAGTATTTCGCCTGTCTCATACATCTTGCTCACCAGATGGAATAGTTTTGTCAGGGCTGGTTCTCCCAAGGCTGTCAGTAGTTCTAATGGAGTGTTGTCTACTCCAGGGGCCTTGTTTCGACTTAGGTCTTTACGTGCTCTGTCAAACTCTTCACGCAGTATCATATCTCCCATTTCATCTTCATTTACATCCTCTTCCATTTCCATAATATTGTCCTCGAGAACATCGCCCTCGTATAGACTATATACTCCTTCCAAAATGCTCCTTTCCCTTCTTTGCTTAGAACTGGGTTTCCATCTGAGCTCTTGATTTTCATGCAAGTGGTTCTCTTTTCTCCAAAGATCTCTTTAATTTTCCTGTAGGCAGTATCTTTCTTACCCCTAGTGATACACGCCTCTACGTCCTTTCATTTGTCCTCTGGCCATCCCTGCATAGACATTTTGCACTTCCTGCCGATCTCATTTTTAAGACGATTGTATTCCTTTTTGCCTGCTTCATTTACTGCATTTTTGTATTTTCTCCTTTCATTAATTAAATTCAATAACTCTTCTGTTACCCATGGATTTCTATTAGCCCTCGTCTTTTTACCTACTTGATCCTCTGCTGCCTTCACTATTTCATCTCTCAAAGCTACCCATTCTTCTTCTACTGTATTTCTTTCCCCCATTCTTGTCAATCGTTCCCTAATGCTCTTCCTGAAACTCTCTACAACCTCTGGTTCTGTCATTTTATCCAGGACCCATCTCTTTAAATTCCCACCTCTTTGCAGTTTCTTCAGTTTTAATCTACGGTTCATAACCAGTAGAGTGTGGTCAGAGTCCACATCTGTCCCTGGAAATATCTTACAATTTAAAACCTGTTTCCTAAACTTCTGCCTTACTTTTATATAATCAACCTGAAATCTTCCAGTGTCTCTAGACCTCTTCCACGTATATAACCTGCTTGCATGATTCTTAAACCAAGTGTTAGCTATCATTAAGTTATGTTTTGCGCTAAATTGTACCAAGCGGGTTCCTCTTTCGTTCCTTCCATCCTGTCCATATTCACCTACTACTTTTCCTTCTCTTCCTTCCCTAAAATCGATATCCAGTCCCCCATGAATACTAAATTTTCGTCTCCCTTAACTACCTGAATAATTCCTTTGGTCGCATCATACAATTCTTCAATCCCTTCATCATCTGCGGGATAGTTAGCTTATAAACTTGTACTACCTTGTTATCCGTGGGCTTCGTGTCTAACTTGGCCACAATAATGTGTTCACGATGTTGTTGATAGTAGCTTATTCGCGCTCCTATTTCCTTATTCATTATTAAACCTACTCCTGCATAACCCCAATTCGATTTTGTATCTATAACCCTGTATTCACCTGTCCGGAACTCTTGTTCCTCCTGCCACAGAACTTCACTAACTGCCACTATATCTAACGTTAACCTATCTCTTTCCCTTTTTAAATTTCTAAACTACCTGCCCGATTAAGGGATCTGACATTCCACGTTCCGATCCGAGGAACGCCAGTTTTCTTTCTCCTGATAACGATGTCCTCCTGAGTAGTCCCGGCCCGGAGATCCGAATGGGGGTCTATTTTGCCTCCGAAATATTGTACCCAAGAAGACGCCATCATCATCGGGAAAAATTACTCCCTTAGTTTCCCCTTGCTTTCAGCCGTTCGCAGTATCAGCACAGCAAGGCACTTTTGGTTAATGCTCAAAGACAGATCAGTGAATCAACCGGACTATTCCCTTGCAACTACTGGAAAGGCTGCTGCCCCTCTTCAGGAACCACACGTTTGTCTGGCCTCTCAACAGGTACCCCTCCGTTGTGGCTGCACCTACGGTATCGCTATCTGTATCGCCGAGGCACGCCAGCCTCGCCACCAATGGCACTGTCAGTGCATGTAACCAAACTAAAAGAGAAAGGGAAGAAACCGACGAAAGGAGCCAGAGAACTATATAATGATGACGGAATGACCCACAACAAAGATGCATTTTATTTTAAAATTTTGACTAAAACTGTTAGTGAAAACTATAAAAATGACGGAAACTGAAAGTAAATGTTGACAAGTGGTTAGTGGGGCAGTAGAACCCGCGTTATAAGTTGATCATATTGTTACCAAATTAGTAGAAGAAGATAAAAATTTAACTTTGACGAATATGGTGAGAATAATTTCAGGACACGTTTGCAAATTACATACAAGCTATGATTATTTTAGTGCAATGGTACAAACATTTAGTGAAAAGTTAAGATCAGAATTGCGAGAAGCGGTTGAATTATTAATAGTTGTTGTATATAAGTAAGTAAAACAGTCATCAATCCGAACACTGTAGTTCATTATTGAGGGTGGTCCTCCTAGGGGTGGTACGCGATTGCCTTCCTCCGAACTTTGAGTGTACTGACCCAGCCAGGTATAGGAGGACCCACAGCTTGACATGGATTCCGAACCACGGTGAAACTCGGCATTTTTCAGATAAAGGTGAGAGAAGTGGTAAGTGACAGACAACAATCCTAGAACAGAATGGGGATCGAACCAACGACCTTAACAGTAGTTGCATCTTTTCAGCAGTAATGAAAAATTAGGAAACAGGATCTTTATACTCAGCCGATCTTCCAGTATTTCGCTACAGTCTTCTTGCATTGCAACCATGGTGCAGATGAAAGCACCATCTGCAAAAAGGCTCATGAGGCTCCTGTGGTTATGATACAGGGGGTGTCAGGAGTGTAGGTACATATGTTACTACTGACGTCTAATGACAATGTACAGAACAAAATTACATCATTATTTACTTCATTTACACACTAACAATTATAGCTGTTGAGAGTAGTATGGTTTTAAGTTGGTTAGAACCTCCAAGTAAGAATGGCATAAGCAAGCCATTAGTTGTTATCTCCCCTTGGTACTGAAGTGTGCATGCATGGGCGTGAAACGGATAGTCGATAGCGACAGCTGTCGTCCACTTCATCGAGCATGTAGAACTATGCAGAAAACATCAGGTAGTAAATTATGTGAGGTGTTTATAGGAAGACCATTAGAGACAGAGAAAACCGATTAACATACAGAAATCAAAAGAGGGAACGATGAGTAATCCAGAAAATTTTCGGTCCCTATGAAAAGGTAGCCCAACATTTATTCGGACATGAAAAAATGCAGGCTAAAATTCTGTGGGTACATTAAGAGAACGAAGCCGTACAGCTTAACTTTAGGAATTGTGGAATTTCACAAAATCAGCAAAAAGCTAAAGCTGAAATAATAAAACGGATATCAATTAAGTACGAGAAACACAATATGCATACAGAAATTTAGTAGGCAGGAAATTCTCAATTGGCAGAAAAAATCCAAGAAGTCTGGAATAACTTCTTTTGATGAGCAAAAACAAGCACATCCTTAGAGAATGAATCTAATATAGGCACAAAGAAGAGCTAAAACATTAGCCTTAAAATAGAGGGTTGTTGTAAGGCGTCTGGCCCTCAGTGGTTATCTCACTGAACTTGCATTCGGGAGGACAATGGTCCAAACCAGCGCCCTGCCATCCAGATATACCTTTCCCGTAGTTTTCCTAAATCGCTCCAGGAAAATGCCAACACGGTTCCTTTGAAAGGGCACCTTAATTTCCCTTACCGTCCTTGACACCATCTGAGCTCGTGCTCCGTATGTAATGACTTCGATGTCGACGAGACGTTAAGCCCAATCTTCCTTCCCTCCGTCCTTCGCATGGTCCACTGAGCCCAAATGTGAGCAATAATAATTATGTCTTTTTCTAAAAAGTAATGGCCCTTCAAAAGCACGGTGCAGTACCTCCGAAATGACCTTTGCTTTTGTCAATTTCTTACCGATAAAAATATCGTTTTGAGTACTGTCTCCTGAAAACTCCTGAAAGTACTCAAAAATATGGTCCGATGTCCGCAAGTTCGTAGTTTGTTCACTAAACGATAGTGTGGAACTGTATGGAATGTCTTCTGGAAGTCAAGGAAAACGGCATCAACAAGAGCGCTTTTTTTCTACGGCCGTCCGGATACCATGGATGATCAGAGTGAGTTTTGTTTCGTGATGTCTGTGCTTAATACACACATCAAAAACAGTCGTACATCACCACGGTTCCCAGAACTCCTGAACATAGACGTTGACTGTGGATACTGTATCACAAACACAGTCCCTGTGACTGTTCAAAGATGTCACTAAATCCGCCCTAAGACAACCATGCATGAGCAGACAATCATGCATGAGCAGTGCCTATTAGACGGACGGGGCCGACAGCCGATCAGTTCCAGTCATTCCAGCAGGAAGGAGGTTCACGGCTAGTGTTGTCTGTAAGTCAAGCATGCCTAGACGGTCAATATCACGGATCGATCGCGTCCACATTGTTACTTTGTGCCAGGAAGGGCTCTCAACAAGGGAAGTGTCCTGGTGGCTCGGGGTGAACCAAAGCGATGTTGCACGGACATGGAAGAGATACTGGGAGACAGGAACTGTAGATGATATGCCTCGCTCAGGCCACCCAATGGCTACTACTGCAGTGGATGACCACTACCTACCGATTATGCCTCGGAGGAACCCTGGCAGCAATGCCACAATGTTGAATAATGCTTTTCGAGCAGCCACAGGACGTCGTGTTATGTCTCAAACTGTGCGCAATAAGCTTTGCGATGCACCACTTCACTCCCGACGTCCATTGCGAGGTCCATCTTTGCCACCACGACACCATGCAGCACGGTACAGAGGGGCCCAACAACATGCCGAATGGACCGCTCAGGATTGGCATCACGTTCTCTTCACCGATGAGTGTCGCATTTGCCTTCAACCAGACAATCATCGCAGACGTGTTTGGAGGCTATCCGGTCGGGCTTAATGCCTTAGGCACACTGTCCAGATAGTGCGGCATGGTAGAGGTTTCCTGCTGTTTTGTGGTGGCATTACGTGTGGCCGACGTACGCTGCTGGTGCTCTTGGGAGCCGCCGTAATGGCTGTACGATACGTGAATGCCACCCTCCGACCGATAGTGCAACCATATCGGCAGCATATTGGCGAGGCATTCGTATTCATGGACTACAATTTGCGCTCCCATCGTGCACATCCTGTGAATGACTTTCTTCAAGATAACGACATCCCTCGACTAGGGCGGCCAGCATGTTCTCCAGATATGAAACCTGTCGAAGACGCCTGGGATAGATTGAAAAGGGTTGTTTATGGACGACGTGACCCATAAACCACTGTGTGTGATTTACGCCTAATCGCCGTAGAGTACTGGTACAATATGGGCCAACAATGCTTTAATGAACTTGTGGATAGTACGCCACGACGAATACAGGCAATGCATCAATGCAAGAGTGTAACAACAACAACTGTACATATAATAATTTTTTGTTCTGATTTTCGTTAAATTAGTGTAATCGAAGTTCTGATTTCATTTCTTTTTCTTTTCATGCCATGATGTTAAAGGAACTGTAAAAACTTTTCGATGTGAATATTAATGTTTATGTCAAATTGCAAGCAATATTATAACAAAATGGAAATGTAAGGAATGTTGAAACTGTTGTAAGATGTTAAAGTTGTATTTATGCGCCTGGTCCATACGTAGGCAATGTATTAGGATATGTGGAATGCAAAACCTTTGGTGAATACCCTGTCTGTAGGGGAGCGGTAAAAGGTGGATGGCAGGCGAGCGCGGGAAAATGCACACGGGCGCGGCACGGCATAACGGGTTCAGCAGTAGTAGTCGGAGTTGGGCATTGGTCTGACCCACACGTTCTGGATCGAGGAGGCTCTCCTGGAAAACGTGATTTCGTTGAGCCTCGGATGTGCCGTTTCCGACGCCTATACAGCATGGCAGTATTCCATAGGCACTAAACGGAAAAACATTGCGACGCTATGAAGAAGTAAAGTGCCGATACATCAAGAGCCATAGCTGTGATTGTATGTGTGATCTGCACCTCGCCATCTCGCCGCCCGCCAACCGCCGCATCGATACGAACAGGTTGAATCTTTTAGTACTGTATTCGTGTGGACCAGTGTTACTTTTGTTCCTGACTGTTCAATAACAACTTAACTTTTACCAGAACTGTCCTATCATTTAATTATCCTCATCACTAACCTAGACAGGGTCCTTTCCACATGTTGTGCAATCCGAGTGTCCCGAAATGAAGATTTAAAGTTTATGTTAATAATACTTATCTGCAGACCTATCAATGTTAGAATGATGCTTAAAGAACTTTGTTGTTAATGAATATATAGGTCTGGCAAAGTTGGAAGATAATGTTGAAATTGGTTTAGTAATGAAGTTTAATGAATTTGAGACAAAAATAATGATAGTTAAATAAGCAAGAAATAAGACAAAAAGAGTAGTAACTCATGTATTGGAAATCTTGAGTGCTTAACGATTTCGATAAACTAAAATCTCAGTACAGTGATCATAGCAGTTTCAGCCCCCCCCCCTTTTTCTTTTCTATTAATTTAAATTCTGAAGTGTACTGAACTGATTTGACTAGCAAAGTTAAAGTCAATATAAAACCAAAATTTATTAGTGTTTTACCTTTTTCAAAATTGACATTGTATGTATGTTTCGAAAGTGCTATTTCTAGGGTAACCTATGCCCGATTTTAATCAGATAAATAGACAGTACGAAGTTTGTAGTAAACATTATAGTGTATTGTTGTGTATTTATGGCTTGTTCACATTAGTACAGAAAGTGAAATCATTAGTTCAGTAGATTTTCTGGTTCTAAAATTTACCACATTATGCAGTGCTATTACGTGTTGTTTTGTATGAACATACATCAACTTGTACTGGGAAGAAACTCAGTTAATGCCTAATTAGGCTGTCGACCTTATTATTAACAATTTGGTAGCATCTGCTGTGTCGTTTCTTGTCCGTCCTAACGTGTAGTTGCACTTCAGACTTGCTTGACGCATCATTGTTGTTACTGAGTGGGTGAAAGTCTGATTTTGCCTCCATTCGGGTACACGCGGTCAATATCTACCCCAAAATCCTTTCTTATAAGGTGAAGCCCGTCAACTTACCATAGTACAGGCTTTAATAAGTATCGTACGCAGTAGCGTAGTGTTACAAGAGGACGTGCTACTGAGTATTAGAGGTACCGGTGTCTACAGCAATCTGGACCACTATCTCCGAAGGTCTCGCTGTATGGTGGTACAACATGCAATGTGTGGCTCTCATGAGCAATAGAAATGGCGGAAATGATGTTTATGTTGATCTCTATTCCATTTTTCTGTACACTTTCCGATACTCTCGCAACCGAGGTGATGCCAAATTTTTTGATATGTGTATATTCATTTTGTTTTTTTTTATAATTTCAGTTTCGTTATCCAGAAACGTTATAATACATGTACATAGGACTTGTTCGTAACTTCTACAAAGGATTGACGTGAACCTTATAAGACATTAAAATGTGCATCAGTTTGACGACCCTTGTCGAAAACAGCAACGACCTTTGCTTTTTCCCAGTAGCGGGGTACCCTTCCTTGTTCCAGAAAGCTATTGTAAAACTTTACTTTAGACTTGTAGATATAAGGTTTGTCTTATTTCATTTCCCACACTGCCTTCGACATATACCATTTGTTTATTCTACTGTAACTACTACCAGATTGCCGTTACCTTCTTTACTGGGATTTAGGTATCACAAATTATGAGTAGGTTTACTATAATTTTTGGACGTTAATGCCTGTATAGTGATCATATATTCTTCGTAACATAATTTGTATTCCTTGTACACTTTCTCTCTATAAAAATGTCTATACCTTCTGTATACTACAAACAAGCAATCTATGGTAACATTCATTCTGTAAAACGTAATTTTTTGTCCTGTATCCTTAGATGTTACGAAATATTATCATCCTGCGTAATATAGATTTGTATTTTTCTACAGTAAAAACGATAATTGTAGATCAATGTAATGTGTTTGTTCAATTGCAAAATAGGACATATGAAGTTTGTATTGAAATATTTCCTTTATACATTTGTTTGTATTTCCATTGTTACCTATTTAGTCTCAATTTTTTTATATTAATATATCAAGCAGAAATTTCTAAATAATGAAAATATTGTTGTTTTTGGGGTTTTCAGTCCGAAGACTGGTTTGCTGCAGCTTTCTGCACTAGTTTACCCTCTGCAAGCCTCTTCACCTTTGAATAGCTGTTGCCGCTTAGACCCATTTGAATCTGGGAACTGTATTCACACCTGGGTCACTCTCTCTCACATTTTTTATCCCCATCACCCCACGCATCCCTCCATTACCAATTGGACTTTCCCTTGATGATTCAAGATCTCTCGTGTCAACCGATCCCTATTTTTACTCAATTTTTTACCTTCTGTTCGATTCAGTACCCCCTCATTAGTTATTCGATCGAACCGTCTGATGTTCGACATTCTTCACTAGCATCATATTTCATACACTTCTGTTACTATCATGTCTTCTTTCCTTACCATCCACGTTTCACTTAGATGCAAGGCTGCACACTAGACAAATACTTTGAAAAACGATTTCCTAATAATTACATTTATGTTAGATGTTAACATATTATTCTTGGCCAGAAATGACTTCCTTCCCATTCCTTTTTTGCAGTTTATATGTTCTCTTCTTCGACCACCATCAGCTATTTTACTTTCCATATGGCATTAAAAATCTACTCTTTCGTGTTCTAATTTCCTAAAGCAGTTCCAACAGAATCGCCTGCTTTCATGCATCTACAATATTTATCTTTGTTTTACTTTAGTTGATTCCTACCACATTCATCTCTAATACACATATAATACGAGTGATGAGCACTTGATTTGATATTTCAAGTCTAATGATATTACTAAAGATTTTAATTACTTACTAAAATCTTTTGTTTTAAAATTTTGGTTTCTTGCTGCTTTTATGGATGCTAGCCAGGTGTTACCTGATAAACGCCCAATGAGTTAGTGACAAAGAATGTTAATCATACAAAAAAATACTTTTTCCGATTGATAGGAAATTATTCCACAGAGATGCGACGAAGGATCCAGTGACATAATGACATAATACCTGCCTAAACTGTGTATATAGAGTGAAGCAGCGAGTGAAATGTACTAAGGCCGGGAATCGAACCTGGGGTCTCCTTCTTAATAGGAAGGTGTGTTAGCAACTTTTTTTTGTTAATCTCATTGTGTTCGTTATTGTTCATTTCATTTGTTCGGGCATCACTAAGCCACCCTGACTCTGTGGTTCACACAGTTGCACAGATTATCCTGGCACGCCGCGCTCCTCGACCCAAATTCTCACTGGCGGCCCTGTTAACTTAAAAATCCCCTTTACAAACGAACAGAACTGTCGAGGCTCTCTATGTTCTGGAATAGCAGCTCAGCATGGAACGTAAATGGGTGATCCAGCTTTCAATCCAGTTGCACGTCATGATTTTGTGTATATGGATTGAAGCAGAGAGTGAAAATTTGTACCAAGGCTGGGAATCGAACCCGGGTCATCTGCTCACTAGGCAGGTGCGTTAGTTACTAACCCACCTTGGCACAACGATTCACGGAATTGAACGGATTACCCTGGCTTGCCTTCCTCCTCGATCCAAATTCTCACTGCCGCCGCAGTCTACTTTAAATTCCACCTTATAGACGAACAGAATCTCTGTGGCTCTTCATGTCGTAACTGGCGTCTGCTTCACGTCTGCTGTGCAGCGAGCTACCTTAATTTAAGTATTAACTGTATTTTTCTTAGTTGTCACTTCTTCTTCCGTGGTTTTTGCTTTTAGGAAGCTTTAATTGTCGAGTGCTATTAATAGCGTTCCATAGATTTCGTGTTTGTTTTGAATACAGAGAGAGTCCCTTTAGTCAACCATAGTGCCAGTAGTGCTAGTGTTTGTTTTCAATACAGTCCAGAGACAGGTAGTGCTATTTTCATTGTTTTCTACAAGAAGAGGCTAGCAACCACAGTTTAGTCAACAATCAGCCGCCTTTAGTGAATTAGCAGTCTAGGTAAAAGTTAATTAACTCTCTACAGTAAACTGATTTCTTAGGATGGATAGGATGTGTGACTGCTGTGTACGGACGCAGGAGGAGCTGGCCACTGTTCGCAAACAGCTGAGCGTGTTGATGGCCGCGGTCAGCCGTCTTCAGGCTGCTGCCTCGGAGTGTAGCGGCAGTGGGGAGTCTGGTGCGTGGCATGGTACACCTCAGGTGTTACATGCTTCACCCACTGTCCCTGCTGTCGAGGCGGTTAGGCCACCCTCTCCCCAAGGGGAGTGGCGGGTTCAGCGGCGTTTGCGGCGCACGAGGCGGAGGGTAAATGTAGAGGCTGGCCGTGTGGCATCGCCCGCTCTGCCTGTGAGTGGACATGTGGCTGCTCCTTCAGCAAGGTCCGAGCAGGCACACGGGGGGAGGGGTTTATTAGTCATTGGGAACTCCAACGTTAGGCGGGTGATGGAGCCCCTTAGGGAAATAGCGGAAAGGTCGGGGAAGAAGGCCAGTGTTCACTCTGTCTGCTTACCGGGGGGTTTCATCCGAGATGTGGAGGAGGCCCTACCGGCGGCGATAGAGAGCACTGGGTGCACCCGACTGCAAATTGTTGCTCATGTCGGCACCAATGACTCCTGCCGTCTGGGTTCAGAGGTCATCCTCAGTTCGTACAGGCGGTTGGCGGAATTGGTGAAGGCGGAAAGCCTCGCTCGCGGGGTGGAATCAGGGCTAACTATTTGTAGTATCGTTCCCAGAACCGATCGCGGTCCTCTGGTTTGGAGCCGAGTGGAAGACTTAAACCAGAGACTCAGACGATTCTGCGGAGATCTGGGGTGCAAATTTCTCGACCTCCGCTATCGGGTGGAGAAATGTAGGGTCCCCCTGAATAGGTCAGGCGTGCACCACACGCCGGAAGCGGCTACAAGGGTAGCGGAGTACGTGTGGAGTCTACATGGGGGTTTTTTAGGTTAGAGAATTCCCTCCCTAGGCCCGACAAGACGCCTCCTGAGACACGGCAAGGTAGGAGTAGGCAAAATGCAACAGGGAATAGCAATATTAATGTGCTAATAGTAAACTGCAGGAGCGTCTACAGAAAGGTCCCAGAACTGCTCTCATTAATAAACGGTCACAATGCCCATATAGTACTAGGGACAGAAAGTTAGCTGAAACCAGGCGTAAACAGTAATGAAATCCTAAACTCAGATTGGAATGTATACCGCAGAGACAGGCTGGACAGTGAAGGGGGAGGCGTGTTTATAGCGATAAGAAGTGCAATAGTATCGAAGGAAATTGACGGAGATCCGAAATGTGAAATAATTTGGGTGAAGGTCACGGTTAAAGCAGGCTCAGACATGGTAATTGGATGTCTCTATAGGCCCCCTGGCTCGGCAGCTGTTGTGGCTGAGCACCTGAAGGATAATTTGGAAAATATTTCGAGTAGATTTCCCCACCATGCTATAGTTCTGGGTGGAGATTTTAATTTGCCGGATATAGACTGGGAGACTCCAACGTTCATAACGGGTGGCAGGGACAAATAATCCAGTGAAATTTTTTTAAGTGCTTTATCTGAAAACTACCTTGAGCAGTTAAACAGAGAACCGACTCGTGGCGATAACATATTAGACCTTCTGGTGACAAACAGACCCGAACTATTTGAAACAGTTAACGCCGAACAGGGAATCAGCGATCATAAAGCGGTTACTGCATCGATGATTTCAGCCGTAGATAGAAATATTAGAAAACGTTGGAAGATTTTTCTGTTTAGCAAAAGTGACAAAAAGCAGATTACAGAGTACCTGACGGCTCAACACAAAAGTTTTGTCTCAAGACAGATAGTGTTGAGGATCAGTGGACAACGTTCAAAACCATCGTACAATATGTGTTAGACGAGTATGTGCCAAGCAAGATCGTAAGAGATGGAAAAGAGCCACCGTGGTACAACAACCGAGTTAGAAAACTGCTGCGGAAGCAAAGGGAACTTCACAGCAAACATAAACATAGCCAAAGCCTTGCAGACAAACAAAAATTTCGGGAAGCGAAATGTTGTGTGAGGAGAGCTATGCGAGAGGCGTTCAGTGAATTCGAAAGTAAAGTTCTATGTACTGACTTGGCAGAAAATCCTAAGAAATTCTGGTATTATGTCAAAGCGGTATGTGGATCAAAACAAAATGTCCAGACACTCTGTGACCAAAATGGTACTGAAACAGAGGATGACAGACTAAAGGCCGAAATACTAAATGTCTTTTTGCAAAGCTGTTTCACAGAGGAAGACTGCACTGTAGTTCCTTCTCTAGATTGTCGCACAGATGAGAAAATGGTAGATATCGAAATAGACGACAGAGCGATAGAGAAACAATTAAAATCGCTCAAAAGAGGAAAGGCCGCTGGACCTGATGGGATAGCAGTTCTATTTTACACAGAGTACGCGAAGGATCTTGCCCCCCTTCTTGCAGCGGTGTACCGTAGTTCTCTAGAAGAGCGTAGCGTTCAAAAGGATTGGAAAAGGGCACAGGTCATCCCCGTTTTCAAGAAGGGACGTCGAACAGATGTGCAGAACTATAGACCTATATCTCTAACGTCGACCAGTTGTAGAATTGTGGAACACATTTTATGTTCGAGTATAATTTTTCTGGAGACTAGAAATCTTCTCTGTAGGAATCAGCATGGGTTTCGAAAAAGACGGTCGTGTGAAACCCAGCTCGCGCTATTCGTCCACAAGACTCAGAGGGCCATAGACACGGGTTCACAGGTAGATGCCATGTTTCTTGACTTCCGCAAGGCGTTCGATACAGTTCCCCACAGTCGTTTAGTGAACAAAGTAAGAGCATATGGACTATCAGACCAATTGTGTGATTGGATTGAGGAGTTCCTAGATAACAGAACGCAGCATGTCATTCTCAATGGAGAGAAGTCTTCCGAAGTAAGAGTGATTTCAGGTGTGCCACAGGGGAGTGTCATGGGACCGTTGCTGTTCACAATATACATAAATGACCTGGTGGATGACATCGGAAGTTCACTGAGGCTTTTTGAAGATAATGATGTGGTGTATCGAGAGGTTGTAACAATGGAAAATTGTACTGAAATGCAGGAGGATCTGTAGCGAATTGACGCATGGTCCAGGGAATGGCAATTGAATCTCAATGTAGACCAGTGTAATGTGCTGCGAATACATAGAAAGATAGATCCCTTATCATTTAGCTACAAAATAGCGGGTGAGCAACTGGAAGCAGTTAATTCCATAAATTATCTGGGAGTACGCATTAGGAGTGATTTAAAATGGAATGATCATATAAAGTTGATCGTCGGTAAAGCAGATGCCAGACTTTCATTGGAAGAATCCTAAGGAAATGCAATCCGAAAACAAAGGAAGTACGCTTGTTCGCCCACTGCTTGAATACTGCTCAGTGGCGTGGGATCCGTACCAGATAGGGTTGGTAGAAGAGATAGAGAAGATCCAACGGAGAGCAGCGCGCTTCGTTACAGGATCATTTAGTAATCGCGAAAGCGTTACGGAGATGATAAACTCCAGTGGAAGACTCTGCAGGAGTGACGCTCAGTAGCTCGGTAGGGGTTTTTGTTAAAGTTTCGAGAACATACCTTCACCGAAGAGTCCCGCAGTATATTGCTCCCTCCTACGTACATCTCGCGAAGAGACCATGAGGATAAAATAAGAGAGATTAGAGCCCACACAGAGGCATACCGACAATCTTTCTTTGGACGAACAATACGAGACTGGAATAGAAGGGATAACCGACAGAGGTACTCAGGGTACCCTCTGCCACACACCGTCAGGTGGCTTGCGGAGTATGGATGTAGATGTAGATGTAGATGTCGTGGAATAGCGTCTCATCATCGAACGTCAATGGGAATCCAGGTGGAGTTACTCACACAAAAGAAATGACACAATTTCAGAGACGAAAGCCTTGCTAAAGATTTCCACTAGCCACTTCAGTCTATATTCTTAAAATCATACCTGTACAAGACCAGTAAAGCCGCTGAAATTTTCGTATTTCATTTGCCTAACTAAATTTGTTTCTCACATTTGGTCTAAAACCTTTCTGTTATAACAGAAAGATATTAAGTGGGTAATTTTATAAATTAATGTCGCGTACATAAAAGATTTTTCCACTGCTGAGACCATATTTTCTGGATGTAACAAAGACATCCTCACAGAGATTACGGAAAAGCTGAATTCGGGTTGGAGTGCAACGCGAGGAGGAGCGCAGTGAGACAGTCTAGACACTACGCCTTCTCCCGAGAGATCGGCACACCAGAATGCGGCGCTTAGCTCTGCGGACAGCCGGCATGAAGTATTCATGGCATGTGTGGAACCTCGCAGCTTGCTCCGAGGCGCACTCCTTCCCTCTGCTGACGACGCTCCTCCAGCAGCTCCGAACAGTGCAGGATTTGAATTTTCCCTAAGTGGATGACAGCTAGATATTTAGGACATCGTCTGATCTATCTTCCATTCTCATATACTGCCTGACAAGAAAAGTAAAGCACCCTGAAAGCATTGTTCGATTTCGGTGTAGCTTTGTAGCGGGTAAAACGGCGTAAGGTGAATCACCTGCGGTACAGCGGATCAAAGACAGTTACTGCTGTTGATCACTGCAATCTGGGTGACAGGAGAGAGAAACACTAACCCAGAGCAAATAGTTTTCTGTTGAGCAGCAGCAGCTGAGGTAATTCTTATTTCTAACATAAACCGCTTTCACCCATTTATGAAATTTTACAGAAACGTGACCGATTTCGTGATTTCGAGTCACATCTTCAGATGTAGATCTGCAATGTAGAAAATGTACAATAGAAATTATAATAAAAAAGGCAAATATCAATCCTAATAACCTATCCTCTATGACAACCGTCATGAAATATTCACGCGTCACTACAACATTGAAGTCCCAATGCAGGAAGGAGGGATTCAACTTTCTCAAAAATAAAATACTGTTACCCGAAACAAGCAAGGTGTCACAGCTCAAAATGACCAGCTGAAAAACTGATATATTAAAATATATTACCTAAAATGAGAAAAATTAAAATAAGAAAATAATAAAAGTTAAAAGGCCCCGTTGAAAGCCCATAGTTAAGAAAATTCACTTCATACCAGGAAGCGACAGACAGTAATTCTCCAACCGCCTCGTCATGCACCGCCACACTGCTAGTGTGCTCAAGTGTGTTCCGAGGGGCTCTAGCGGAACCTTACATATAGTGCGCAAAGTTACAAAATTGTCTCGCTTATCTAAACATCTTGGGAATGACTTAGGCCCCAGTTACAAAGAACATCGCATAAACTATAAAATACTTCAGCGTGTAAATTCTTAAAACCAAATAGGCCAGATACAAGATTCTGGGCTTGTTGTTATATGCAGTTGCCGTGGGGTGAAGGAGATCAAAATTTTACCATTTTTATGGTAAAATCTGAAAAATCAAAGATTTAAGGCACTGCAGTCATGGACTGTGCGGCTGGTCCCGGTGGAGGTTCGGGTCCTCCCTCGGGCATGGTTGTGTGTGTTTGTCCTTAGGATAATTTAGGTTAAGTAGTGTGTAAGCTTAGAGACTGATGACCTTAGCAGTTAAGTCCCATAAGATTTCACAGACATTTGAACATAAATTTAAAATAACATATGATTCTTTGGCAGACTGTCATTAATCATTTACATCCTCATTCCTTAAGGAAACATCAAATTTTGATCCAGTTTACCACCAAACGCACCGCCGGCAGGTATGCAGATAAATACATTTGCAACTATCCGTAATGGGTCGCACAGCAAAAAAGAGTGCATTAGTGGTATTCCTGTTTAGTGTTGTTACCACGACTGGTAGGAACATAAGAGGCGTGACAGCATCAGATACTGGGTGCATGAAAGGCACGGAGATGCCGCGTACTCGAGTGAGACAGAGTTGTCAGCACCTGACAGAGTTTTAAAAGGACCTCCTTGTATATCTCCATTTGACAAGCTGGAAGAGTCGCGAGGTATCCGAATCTGTGGGTTATTAAAATCTGACAGAAGCCCGGTGTTGAGCTACATGGGAACGTGAGCGCAGGAACACTCGTCACCAAGATTCTGACTGACCGCTTCTGATGACGAAAGAGCAGCAATTTCGAATTTTGCACCAGACACATCATAAGTCCTTCACATTTGCGCCGGCCATCTGAGAACGAGTATTGGAGTCTGCTTTTAATGTAACACGAAAGGTTGTGCCTCGAGTGGTGCCGTGTCCTGGAGGCTTTGACTGCCGTTGAATGGCGTCGTATTATGTTCAGCAATGAATCGTGGCTCCGCACTATCCCGGCTGACAACCGTCGGTGACTACGATGGAGACCTTCTTCCAACGTTACACAGTGGTGTTACTCCTGGTATCATGGTGCGGAGAGCCAACTGAGTCCGACTTCAAGTCATAGCTGGTACTGTCAATAGCGGTACTTCATGGACATCATGAGTGCAGATATGTTACCTCACATGCGACAGTATCGTGGTGACATCTTTCAATAGCTCAATGTTCGTCAACACACGGTACATATCATTATGAACCGTTCGCTCACTTTTGAGGTAGTTCCATTAGCAGCAAGAACCCCACATCTGTCCCAGCAGAAAATAAGTGTTATCAACTCTGTCCCAGTGCCACTGTCCAGGATATGCAGTATCAGCTACAACTGTATAGGCCAAATCGTCTCAGAGAACGACACCGTGTTCTCATGACATCATTCCCAACCGAATCAGTGTATGTATCCAGACCAGAGAGAGTGCAACACATATTGATAAGTGTGCTCATACTGCGTAGTTCTTCCTAAATTTGACACGAAGTTGTAATCACAGCAATAGCATCGTATACTCTCTCAGCCAGTGAAGTTTCATTCCATTTCCACCGCCCTTTATTTGTGCTAAAAAATTTTATCATGCCTTTTAGTAGCGCTGAATATCGAAAAACATTAAAAAGGACAAGATACATGTCTGAATTATGTATGCTAAGAATCTCATATACAGTATGTGCCGTCTAACTTGATCACACCAAATAACTTCTGGTCCAAAAGGAAAATAAAAAAATATCAAATAAAATATTGTTTAGCTACCAGGGAGACGTTAACCAGCACGATTGCCTTTCCTCTATCTTTCTTGACGAAGATATGAACAGCAGTACGTCTGTTTCCTTCCTTGCCTCAAGACGTATTCATAAGCATGTAACGTATTCACGTAAATACAGCATTACTCACTGAGGCGACAAAAGTTGTGGGATACTGATATACACATATAGAGATGGCGGTAGGATCGCGTACAAAAGATATTAAAGAGCATGGGCGGAACTGTCATTTTTACTCAGGTGCTCCATGTGAGAAGGTTTCCGAAGTGATTATGGCAGCACGATCGAAATTAACAGACTTTCAACGCGGAATGGTAGATGCAGCTAGTCGCATAGGACATTCGATTTCGGAAATCGTTACAGAATTCAGAAATTAAGAAATTCAGCCTTCAGTTGCAAGGTAAAATTTTATTAGTTTACCTAGGTTTCGATGCAAATAATGGTACCTTCTTCAGAACAGTTTTATTCTGTGACATGACCAACGTTTGGCCCTCAAAATAATTTAATTTTTATTCTGAAGAATAGAGAATTATTGCCATCAAAACCTAGGTAAACTAATAAAATTTTACCTTTTAACTGAAGGCTGAATTTCTTAATTTCTGAACAATTCACGGTTGCTGACGCGCTGCACTATGTTAACGATTCGTTAGAGAATTCTATATTCCGAGATCCACAGTGTCAAGACCGTGCAGCCACTGCCAAATTTCAGGCACTGCCTTTCGCCACGGACAACGCAGTGGCTAACAGCCTTCACTTAACGATCGAGAGCAGCGGCGTTTGCGTAGTGTTGTCAGTGCTAACAGGTAACCAGCACTCTGTGAAATAACCGCTGAAATAAACGTGGGACCTACGACGAACGTATTCGCTAAGACTGTGCGGCGAAATTAGGCGTTAAGGGAGTATGGCAGCATACGACCGACATGACTGCCTTTGTCGACCGTACGACATAGCTTGTAGCGCTTGTTCTGGACCCTAGGCGATGGAAAACTATGGAAAGGTCTGGTGAGTCCCAATTTCAGCTGGTAAGAGCTGATAGCATTCGAGTGTGGCGCAGACCCCACAAAGCCATGGACCGAAGTGCACAGTGTAAATTGTGATGTCTCTATAATGTTATGGGCTGTGTTTACATCGTCTGGACTTGGTCCTCTGATACAGCCTGAACCGATCATTGACTGGAAATGGCTATGTTTGGCTACTTGGACACTATTTGCAGCCATTGATGGACTTCATGTTCCCAAGCAACCTAATCGTGTCACCAGGCCACTATTGTTCCAGAAGGGTTTGAAGAACATTCAGAACAATTCAGATTTGGCCACCCAAATCGCCCGACATGAGCCCCATTGAACATTTATGGGGCATAATCGAGATGTCAATTCGTGCACAACGCCCTGAACCGGCAACACCTTCGCAGTTATGGACGACTATAGGGGCAGCATGGCTCAATATTTTATCAAGGGACAGCGTAGGACTTGTTGAGTCTATGCCACGTAGATGTGCTGCACTATGCTGGGCAAAAGGAGGCCCAACACCAAATTAGAAGGTATCCCGTGACTTTGGCACCTCAGTGAATTTCATACGAAACAGAAACGGTCTTCTTCAACGGTTCTGGAGTATTGTAATTCACTGTGGCAAAAAAAAAAGTATAGAACATTCGAAGGTGCTGAGTGGTGACAGCGGCACAATAGTCCATGCGTTGTACAATACAATTCATCGCTGCCTCCCGTGTTGCCTGCTGAAATGTACTACAAGAGAGAGTGACACTTTCCTTCGTTTTCTCAAGACTTGGTGGAATATCGAACTTGACAGTGTCTTTTACCCATCCCCAAAGAAAACATTCCAAAGCTGTTCAGTAAGGAAACTCAGCAGGCCTATCCGCAAATGATGTATTTGGCAGAGTACCTTTGGTTGAGAACACGACGTGCACGCTAGGCATTATGTACTGGATATTCAACGCGCTGGCACAACGTAATCATTCTGGTTCTTATACGCACTTTATTCAAAAGACGAAGAAGAATTCGTAGGGAACAGTTGGCACATGCCCGATCGTTTAAGTTACTATTGATGGAATAACTTTTCTAAAAAAAAAGAAAAAAAAAGAAAGAAAGAAAGAATTGTGGTGTAAGTGTACGTATAAGAATGGAACTGGTTTCAGAAGGCGAAGACCACTGGTATTAGGAATGCCAGTTTCCTTTTGGAGCTGTCAAGTGGTCACGTGTGGATTCATTGCAACATACATCAGAAACTGGAACAGTAACTTCAGCGGCTTCCTCTTTGCGAGGCCTACGTCGACTGTGAGTTCAAATTTCGTTTCCCTGAAGTGTTGCTAAAAGCGCGAAAACATCCGTGGGGCAGGTCGATTGAGTCATGATATTGTTTTCCGTACAGTCGTTCTGTCTGAGTACACACTTCGATCACAGTGAAAGAAGAGTAACTGTGATGCTGTTTTTAATCAAGGCCTGCCTTTACTGCACAGAACTAACAGTTTAAAGTAGTACCGTCGCTGCAAATAAGAAATTATTCTTGCAGTTGCTGTTCTGCTAACTTACATACTCGAGCAAACTTTCAACCGAAGACGGTTAACTGGATTACCGGTTAAGCATTTGCCTGCTTTTCAATTTGTTTATTCTTTAACGCCAACAGGTGAACAGGTTACGTTTCCCAGGGTACCTGCAATGAGTGCTAGTACAGGTGAGCCAAAGTCGATTCTGTGTTACGTTTTTAATAATACGCTTATGGGAATTGTACATTATGATATGATTATTTTGTAAGTTATTCAGCATATCGCGTAAGTCTGTTTTGTTTAATTACCAGCGTTTCCTGGGTATTAATTGATTAAAATGTTCTATTAGCCCATCTCCTTCCTCTCTCTCTATCCATAATCTTCTCCGTCCCTCTTTCTGCCTATCTCTCCTTCCTCTCTCTTTATCCATATCCTCTTCCGTCTCTCTTTCCGTTATCTCCTCTTACCCTCCTTCTCTGTCCATATGCACCTCCCTCTTTCTAGTTCTTGTCATCCTCCCTCTCTCGTCAATGACCTTCTCCCATATCTCTCTGTCCACTTTTCTCTCTCCTCCTCCTCCTCCGCCCTATCTACGTCTATCACACCGCTGTTACCCCCATTTCCACCTCGTGCCGATGAGAGGTTGGTGGCTTATAGCCCAACAGCATTTATTTCCCATTTGTAAGTAATAAGTGTATCACGTTTAGTTGTTATGGGGCCAGGGGCATAGGGGAAGGTGATGAACATGTGGGTACGTGACATATTTTCCACGCATATACACTATGTAATCAAAAGTATCCAGACATCTGGCTGAAAATGACTTACAAGTTCGTGGCGCCCTCCATCAGTAATGTTGGAATTTGATATGGTGTTGGCCCACACTTAGCCTTGATGACAGCTTCCACACTTGGAGGCATACGTTCGACCAGACGCTGGAGGGTTTCTTGGGGAATGCCAGTTCATTCTTCAGGGAATGCTGCACCGAAGGGAGTACTGATGTCTGTGAATGAGGCCTAGCACGAAGTCGGCGTTCCAAAACATCCCAAAGGTGTATTATAGGATTCAGGTCAGGACTCTGTGAAGGTCAGTCCATTACAGGGATGTTATTGTCGTGTAACCACTACGCCACAGGCCGTTCATTATTAACAGGTTTTCGATTATGTTGAAAGATGCAATCGCCATCCCTGAATTGCTCTTCAACAGTGGGAAGCAAGAAGTGCTTAAAACATCAATGTAGGCCTATGCAGTGATAATGCCACGCAACACAGCAAGGGGTGCAAGCCCGCCCCATGAAAAACATGACCAAACCATAACACTACCACTTCCGAATTTTACTGTTGTCACTACAGACACTGGCAGATGTCGTTCACCAGGCATTCGCCTTACCCACAACCTGCCATCGGATCGATACATTGTTTACCGTGATTCGTCACTCCACACAACGTTTTTTCTCTGTTCAATCGTCCAACGTTTATACTCCTTACACCAAGAGAGGCGTCGTTTGGCATTTACCGGCGTGATGTGTGGCTTATGAGCAGCCGCTCGATCACGAAATCCAAGTTTTATCACCTCTCGCCTACCTTTCATAGTACTTGCACTGGATCCTGATGCGGTTTGGATTTCCCGTGTGATGGTCTGGATAGATGTCTGTCTATTACACATTACGACCCTCTTCAACTGTCGGCGGTCTCTGTCAGTCAACAGACAAGGTCGGCCTGTATGTTTTTGTGCTGTACGTGTCCCTTCATCTTTCCACTTCACTATCACATCAGAAACATTGGACTTAGGGATATTTAGGAATGTGGAAATATCGCTTACAGACGTATGCCAAAAGTGACACCAAGTCCTTGAGTTCCGCGGAGCACTCCATTCGCTCTCTGACGATGTCTAATGACTACTGAGGTCGCTGATATGGAGTACCTGGCAGTAGGTGGCATCCCAATGCTCCTAATATGAAAAACGTATGTTTTTGGGGGTGTCCGGATTCTTTTGATCACATAGTGTATGCAACATACACGAGGAGCTCAGGGCTTATCCTGTTCCCCGATTTCACACCCAAAGTACAGTCTGTGAGCCTTCCTAATACAAGGCACTGTTTGCCTCCTTTACGATTTCAGTGTAGCCTGTGCACAAAAGTAGCAAATACTCTCAGCACTTCAAAAAATGGTTCAAATGGCTCTGCGCACTATGTGACTTATCTTCTGAGGTCATCAGTCCCCTAGAACTTAGAACTACTTAAACCTAACTAACCTAAGGACATCACATACATTCATGCCCGAGACAGGATTCGAACCTGCGATCGAAGCGGTGGCACGGTTCCGGCTGGCGCTGTCAGCACTGTTTAAACATTTGCGAGACATATTGAATCACAGGAATTACAACGGCCACACAAACTAAGTACACTTGAGTAACAATTTCTTCCAATGCATGAACAGAACACAGCTTGTAACAGGCTAAAAGTATGCTTAAATGAAACATACTCGGCTCCACCCTTCCTCTTCGCTTCCTCTTGTCGCTACGAGCTCCGGCTAAAAATAACGTCAGAATACATACAGCTATTGGCGCTTGAAACTTCATAACTTTTTCTCCCATCAGTGGGATTCCGAAGCCTATATTTATGAACCTTAATAAAATATAATTATAATTAGTTGCACATTTCCTTTAACTAGGAAATGGCAGCTAATACGAGTATTTCATTCTCGTTATCGTTATCAACGCGGTCGGTACACTAAAAAAACATTCATTTCATTCTAGTCACATTTTTGGTTCAAATGGCTCTGAGCACTATGGAACTCAACATCTGAGGTCATCAGTCCCCTAGAATTTAGAACTACTTAAACCTAACTAACCTAAGGACATCACACACATCCATGCCCGAGGCAGGATTCGAACCTGCGACCGTAGCAGTCACGCGGTTCCGGACTGAAGTGCCTAGAACCGCACGGCCACCGCGGCCGGCAGTCACATTTTTACTGTTAGCTAGTGTTATTGGCTCGTTGATGTGTTGAGTCTCACGACATGACTGACACACTGAAGATTACAGATAAGAGATAATTGCACTTCATACCGTTAAAATTTATCCAAGTCTAATACTAATAGATGGTTTTCGAATATTTTCACTTCTACCTCTCTCACCAACACGACCACCCCTTAATGGTAGAGAAGAATCTTACTTTCGCAGTATCTTTTGACAAATAACAATTCATGTACCGAAAAAATTTGGATGCAATTGCTCCACGTGTTACTGAGTTATGCCTCAACGCTACCCCGTTTCCATTACCACCGCTAGGGGATGCTGGTAGTTCTTAGTCCTACAGTGCTTCTTTCCAGATAGTAATCAACCTCTAAACACCTAATTCCTTAAAGAGCTGAATTCCACTGCATCTAATAGTTTGGAACTTTTGATTACTGTGTTAAATACTCGATGTTAAGCATGTAAGTGATAAAAAGTTTATGGAAGATTTGAAATTATGTTTAAAGTTTGTCAGATGTTGCTATGTGCTCTCTTTATCAAACACTGAGTGAGTATAGCCTGAGAAATTTTCTCTCCGTTTCAAAACATCCTAGATTTCACGCATATAAGTGTTTATGACCTCGTATCTCATGAGCTATGTGTCGAACAAATGTACTGCGAATGGAGTTAGTAGCTAAGAAGTAATAAATGTAAAAGTCATGCCTCATGTGGCAGATTCTCATTCGTTTCAGTGTTTACGGTATTATATCTCCTGAACTATCTGTCGCTCAATGATATAATTTTCAAAGCACATCGATGGTATGTATGGATACTGCTTGCAAAAAAGTGTTCCAAAAAGAGTTTGTACTAAGGATGTTATAAATAAAAACATTACGCCTGATGTAGCAGTTTTACAGCGTGAACAGAAAATATGTAGCAAGTGATAACCTCTTTCCTTTCAGCATTCTGCGGGGAGTGTCAGCGAAAAAAAATTTGGTAAGTGTTTCAAATTATGTGTAAAGTTTGTTGCAAGTCGGTAACTGCTCTCATTCTCTACTACTGGATGTATAAAACCTTGGTTTCCGCACTTTGTGCGTTGTGTTCCTTTTTCATCCGCCCCTCAAGCCCTTTGGGAGCCAGGTAACAAGTGATGCGTATAGCAAATTTGGTTGAAACCGGTCCAGTTGTTTCGCAGACGTTGGACATATTTAGTTATAACCCCTTTTGCAAAATATTTTCTAACTTTGCCATCTAGATGGAACTCTGGGGTTGAAAGTATCTTTGATCCAGCAAGGTGGGCGGGAGGGAGGAAATAGCAGGTGCCCTTCCTGATCATCAACTCGTTACACTAATGTCCTTGGTTCAGTTCAAGATCCTCCAGAATATCCCATCGTATGACGATATATAATGATGATGATGACTGAGACGTGGAGAGGGGCAGGGTATCTGCCAGTAACGTGTTCACCTCCTTCCTCCTCTCTTATCATCATAATTAGCAGCTATATTAGTACCTAGGTTTCGCCCGCGACTTCGTCCACGTTGATAACGGGCCCACATCAGTTGTGAAAAAACCTGAAGCTTATCATCGCTGAGAAAAACGGATGCAAAATACTGGAGGTGAAGCTTTTAAAAGCGCGCAACGATAAAGAATCGATGTGTTTGTAAGCACAGATACAAATATTTGCAGTATGAAATTCCAGTAGACTTTGATAGTGGGAGAGCCTACAGTTGTATTTACAGAAATTAGGAAAATTAGAGATTTTCTTTATACACAGAATTTGACGTTTTACCCCTAGGAGCCATTATAAACGAATTACCTGAGCGAGAAACCCGTGTGCGAGCTACGTAGAGTTGTTTATGTGAGAGACAGTACGTCCTGAGATCGACGCCGAAGGCTCCAAGCGTCTGTGCTTGCGACTTGTTGATGGTCATGGCGAAGCATATGCTTGCGAGAAATTGCACATGTTAGAATTAGAGAGGGAAGATGTTGGGAATGGTGGCGTGGGGGGTATGAAAACTATTTCACCATCTCCACAGCCGGTGAGAAGTTCACCTTCTGTAATACTATTACGAAGCGGCACCACTTTAATTTGAGTTCCATTACACAGTTTGAGATGGGTTAATGATGGAAGCAGCATAATCGGAATACCCACTTCCAGAGGTTTGTTATGCGCAGTGAGTCCGGTTGCAGAAAGGGAGTTAGCCGGCCGGAGTGGCCGAGCGTTTCTAGGCGCTACAGTCTGGAACCGCGCTACCGCTACGGTCGCAGGTTCGAATCCTGCCTCGGGTATGGATGTGTGTGATGTCCTTAGGTTAGTTAGGTTTAGGTAGTTCTAAGTTCTAGGGGACTGATGACTTCAGAAGTTAAGTCCCATAGTGCTCAGAGCCCCCCCCCCCCCCCCCCCCCTTAGAAAGGGAGTTAAGAAACTCTAACGTAAAAGTGGTAACATCGGTCCGGTAAATTTGACAAACAATGATTCAAGAATATCTGTTTATAGCGGGATTAAACGGTTAACATAGTTATTATGATGATAGAAAGTTAAAAAATCCTATCACTTCTCTTCTGGTTTAATTTCTGCTGTACAGATTTTTTTCTTCCAGTATAATGAAATGATCCTTACACAAAATTTCATCGATCAAGAAACTTGACCAAAAATTTGATTATGACAAAACTGTTTTCACCAAAAAGGATCTAAAGGTTTCTAAGACACTTTTCTGTACTTCCTATGGATTCCAATTTCTCTGTACTGATCCAGTTAAATAAAACACTGTATGTATAGCTAACTCGGTTTTTAGGTGACGTATCAAGATGAAATATGTACCAGATTTTAAGCTAAACGCCCAACAATAGAACTGTAGAAATCGCATGCAATTTCGTGCAGTAGTTTTTACGTGATCATACGGACAGAAACATAGACAAATATTTTAACAGTAATTATTTTGACTTCTATTGCTGTTATAAATACCCCTCTTAATAAGTTTTCTTAAATATCTCCTATGCATAGACATCGGCCGGTTAAAATTTTGTTACATGTATAGATTTCATGCTGTATCAAATACTTAGTTGTCGTACTTACCTTCACGAGACAACTGCAATGAAGACACGTAAAATGCGGGCCTTTAAATTGAGAAGCTAGTAACAGGTTATTAGTTACACGAGTAAGTAAAATAAATACGCTCGGTACCGGATTTTAAGACCGATTTCCATGGCAGTAACACTTACCTAAAAATTTGCTTGGATAAGCCCATTTTCAGTGTAAGATGTTCTGTTTCTGCGTCTTCTCAACGGCTCGATGGGTTTTCTTTTTACATTGTATTCTCATGCTTTTGTTACTATGGACCATTACGCAAATAAAAGGGAGAGAGAGAGAGAGAAAGAAACAGAGTATAACCTGGGCTGTCGAACGCAATAGGCTTCATGCGACTAACGGATCACTAAAACTAGTAAATATCAATGTATTTTGGTTGTCATCTAATGCTCTAGCCATTTACTTAAGGAAACGTTTTTATAGTCTCACACAATGGTTCCCATTCCACTGTCAGCGTTAATGTTTCGAGAAGGTGAGAGATGACTGTGAGTTGTGGTGCTGTCGCAATGTTATTAATGAACGTGAGAGTTCACTCTGTTGTTGATGGAGATGAAAGAGAAGAAAACCACTTCTCATACGTCTCTGGATTACCACTGATGACCATAATGGTGTCATCTATTCCTACTGAATACATTACGATACAATGATGTTTAGATGACCGAAGACCCTCCCCTTCCCAGACATATGGGTCATTAGGTGGTTGTGAAGAAATGAAGCGACGTAAAAGCTAATGAACACACACGTAGACGCCGGAGAAATTTGGTCATAACCAGTCTATTTGTATAATTGCAGAAGAAATATTATTGCAAATTGCAAGGACATGATCTAATAAGGTTCGTAGCTGCACATTGTTTTAGTTTCGCACAAGTAATAGGACATAACACACTGTCCAGGCCCATTAATGTGACCATCGCCTATTTCTCGTGTCCACGTACAATAACAATGCACGGACAGCAGGTGGCTGTACTAGCACTGGGGGGTGTAAAAAGTGTGTCGATAGAACGCGAAAAACAGTGTAGTTGTTGTCGTAATGCAGAAATGGAGAGATTTATCGGACGTCATAAATAACGCGATTATCGACTATCAAGCCAAGAGTGGAAGCATTTACAAAACTGTTAAATTTGTAAACTGGTCGAGTGCCACCATGGTAAAGGTATACCGTGCATAGTAGAATGGTGCTATTCAAAACGGGCTCCGAGGCAACGGAGGTGCACAACGGGTCATAGATGACATGGTCGACGACGACTGTGGAGATGTGTACTTGGGAATAGCGGTGCAAATTTGAGCAGCTGAGCGCCCAAATGAAAGACGGGGCTACCAACAGTGTCTCTTCAACGACCGTTCGGCGAACGTTACTGCATATGGAACTACACAGCAGGCGCTTGGTTAATGCACCCATGCTGACTGCTTTTCATCGGCGACGAAGTCTGGAATTCGGACGTCGATCCGCAACTGCACATTCATTCAGCGGTGATAGGTGGCATTTTCAGATGAATAACGTTTTACGCTCCATTAGACAGATAGTCGTTAGCGTGTTTGGCTTGAAACGTCCAAAACCGAACACCCTACAACAATTTTCGGAAGTGTCCCTGCCGCAGGAAAAAGCGTTATAGTGTGGAGAATGCTTTCGTCTCATTTCCTAGGTGATCTTATAATTCTAGAAAGCACAGAGAATCGACACAAGTATGGATATATCGTTGGTTACAGTGTCCACCAGTACATGTAGTTTCTTTTCCCTCAGCATGATGGCATCTACCAGTAGGACAAAGCCATGTGTCACACAGCTCGCATTATGTATGCGTGGTTCGAAGAGAACCAGGGCGAGTTTACATTAGTGCCATTGCAACGAAACTGCCCGAATTTCAACCCAATCAAGACTCTGTGGGACGACCTCGATTACGAATCCACAGCCTAGAAAACTAGCCCACCATGTCACGGCACTGCAGCTGATACGGTTCCACATCCCTTTCAGTACCTTCTACAAACTCACTGACTCTCTTCCGGCGCTTATCGCAGTGGTCCGTGCTGAAAAAGGTGATTATTCTGTCTTCTTATAGCTGGTCACTTTAACATGTCTGGACAGTGTATTATCGATTTATGTTTACTTGTGGTGAACGTAAGGTAATACGTCTCAGCGTAGAAAAAGGTCAAGATTTTGTCTGTCTCTCATTCTGAGAAGTATTTGAAGAGGCTCAAGAAGAAATTGGAATATAAAATTGAGCCGTGCCTGGCTCATGCTATGCGTTGGATTAAACCTTGGTTGCTATCCTGTGTTTAGTTTGCCACAGTTATCACAATTATGCTCTTATCCTCTCTTTCCACGGGTGGCAGCAGCGGTGTGTATAGCTAATCGCACCTTGGACTATCTTTGGCCTGGCACTTATAGTTTCCGGCTGGGCTGTGTGCGGGCAGTTGGTTGGTTGGCGTGGAGCAGCTAGGAAATCTCAGCGGCGCGTAGTTTGGCCAGGCCCGCTGGCAGCCTCTATGCAGTGTCCGAGTGTGTGGTGCTGTTCCCATTGCTAGGAGGTTCATGGCTCACCGATCCTGGACATGAAAGTTGAGTTTTGACTTACTCTACTAGCAAGTCACGACTGTTCACACTGTATCGTTGTCGGCTGTTGGGGTATTCCAGCGAGCAACAAGGTGTGTTTTCAAGTTGGCAAATTTTAGTTTGGAGTTTAACTGTACTTGGTTATTTGAATTGAAGTTCACCAGCGGAATCTTCTGCCTTGTCGCCGTTAATGTTCCGGTTATCTGCCCTGGCGTTGACGTAAATTCAGGCTGTGTATTTTCCTCACCGTGGTGTCGCTGTCCAGCACGGTGTGTAGTTTGACAGCTCAATGTATAATTGGTTGTGGGCGCCAATAACTTCTACGTTGTTCCATTGAACTCTCTGTTGTGTGCTGGTCGGGTGAAGCGGAGGCTATCTTGTCGATGGGTCCGTTGACTGTCTATCAGTTGGGTTGTCGTCGGATCGACAATGGTTGGGCCGACTGCCTGTCTCACCTAAGCCAGCATCAGTGTTTGAATTCCAGGACAACCCTCGGAATTTCTGAGCGCCCTTGGGTGTACTGCCTTTTTTTGTTTGTTCTTGTTGTTTGTATTTGTATGGCTTCCAGCCGATTTTTAGATTAAAGTTGTTTTGCTCTTAAAGTGTCAGATTCTTTGGGCCTTTAGCCGATTTTGAATTAAAGTTGTTCTGCTCTTAAGCTGTCAGATGGTTTGGGCCTTCAGCCTAATTTAAGAGCTGTTTTACGTAAAGCTTTTGGCATTTTTAAAATTAATGTTGAGTCTTAAAGTGTTGGGCCTTCAGCCAATTTTGAATTTAAGGTGTTTGCTCTTAAAGTGTTAGATTCTTTGGGCCTTCAGCCTAATTAAGGAATTGTTTTAAGATAAGTCTTTGCCTTTTCAATCTCTAAATTTGGTTGAGCTTTAAGTTATTGGCTTCCAGCAGTTTTTAGATTAAAGTGGCCTTGCCCTTAAGGCATGAGATTGTACGGCGCATTCAGACGCTAATTAAGTTCCAAAACTAAAGCCGTGTCTTTTTTTTTTAATTTTTCTCTGCTCTTGTAATGTTCGACCAAATAAAAGATTGTATCTTCAAGTGTAACTGACAGCCGCTTATTTTGCCCCCTTTCCACAACTTAAAGTACCTGTCTTGTCCTGCGAGTTTAGCAGAGCGTATCAAAAATGCATGCGTTAGAAAACCGATGGAAACAGGCGTAAAACAGTCAACGTAGAAAATAAGAGAGAACTGACATACCTGAGATGCTTCCTCATTACCGCCTTATTATCTCCGCCAATAGACGTCGATATAGATGCACTGGAGCTGGCATGGTTATCGAAACGGAACAGTGTTAAGGAGGGGGTGTGCAAACCGTCTCATGGACAGAGCACTGATTTAGGTGTTCACCTGCTGGCGGCAGTAGACCTGATGCGGCGCTTCTGACACTGATTTCAACCCCCACGGACTCCTTTCGACGGCTGGCTAAATTGGTGAAGGCGGCCTCCATCTCTCGAGGAGTGGAAGCCAAGCTGACGATGTGCAGCATCGTACCCAGGGTGGACCGGGATCCTCTAGTTTGGAGTCGAGTGGAGAATCTAAACCAGAGGCTATGTCGACTCTATGACGAAAATGGTTGTAGATTCCTCGACCTATCCTATGGGGTGGAAGGTTGTAGGATGACCCACGGCATATCATGGGTGCACTACACACAGGAAGCAGCTACAAGGGTAGCACAGTACCTGTGGCATGCACATGGGGGTTTTTAGATTAGGTTCCTCCCCATGGGAAACAAACCACTGGCCCAAAAATTGCCAGTTCTTGACACTGATGTGGGTGTGCCAATTCGCCTAAACAGGTCATTACAAAGGATTTAAATATTCTTAATCTTATGTTAGTAAATTGTCGAAGTGTCTGTAGCAAGATTCCCGAGTTAATCTCCGAAATAAACAGTAGCAATGCCAATATTGTATTAGGTACCGAAAGCTGGTTGAAACCAGACATAAAAAGCAGTGAAATTTTAAACTCTGATTGGACAATGTTTAGGAAGGATAGGACTGATGCTAAGGGAGGTGGTCTGTTCATTGCAGTTAAAAGCTGTTTATATGCAGTTGAGATCGATACTGCGTCGGACTATGAAATAGTCTGGATAAAGCTGTCAGACAAGGATTGACCATTGTATTAGGATGTTTTTATAGACCACCAGCATCCCCGACAAACGTGGCAGAACGTTTCAGGGAACGTCTTGAGTACATAGGAAGTAAATATCCAAATTATCCATTAGTTATAGGTGGAGACTTTAATCTAGCATCCATTGACTGGGAAAATTACACGTTTATCACAGGGGGCAGAAGCAAAGATTCGTGTGAAGTTATTCTAGGAGCGCTCTCAACATACAACCTTGAGCAATTGGTTATAAAACCAACTCGAGGTGGGAAGATATTAGATCTCTTGGCGACAAACAGGCCTGATATTTTTGAGGAATTAATCTAGAAGAAGGTATTAGTGACCATAAAGTCGTTGTGGCTTCTATGCCAGTGGAAGCTGTGAAAAAAAAGGAAGAAAGAAAGAAAACTGCGTAGAGTTTAATGAATATCTTCATAGTCAGCTCCAAGCATTCACCGCGAGACACAATGATATTGAGCATCTTTGGTCGGAATTTAAAGGTATTGTCCACCATGTGCTAGAGGAGTATGTGCCTAGCAAAAGTATAGGGGAGGGAAAAGATCCACCTTGGTACAACCAACATATTAGGAAGTTGCTGAGAAAGCAGAGAAATTTGCACAGTCGTTTTAAATGTAGTCACTGCCACGCTGACAAACAGAAATTATGCGAAATGAAATCAGCTGTCAGAAGGACAATGAGAGATTCTTTTAACGAATTTGAAAGCAATATTTTATGTGCAGATTCTAAAAATAACCCCAAAAAATTTGGTCGTACATAAAATCTATGAACGTTACAAATAATTCAATACCTTCTCCTGCTGACAGTACGGGTAATGTAATTGATGATGATAAACAGAAGGCCGAAATTCTAAAACTTGCTTTCAAAAACTCGTTTACGATAGAGGACTGCAGCACCATTCCCCATTTCAATTATCGAACAAACGAAAGGGTGGCTGACATAGTGTTTAGTGTATATGGGATTGTAAAACAGTTAAGATCTTTAGACGCCAGAAAGGCATCTCGCCCCGTCGGTATCCCCGTAAGATTTTATGTTGACCATGCTACAAATATAGCACCATTCTTATCTGTCATCTATCAGGTATCATTGGAACGGCGGAAAGTTCCACGGGATTGGAAGAAGGCATAGGTCATAGCAATCTATAAAAAGGGTAGAAAATCGGACGCACAAAATTACCGGCCAATTTCACTGACATCGATTTGTTGTAGAATCATGGAACATATTTTGTGTTCAGACATAATAACCTGTCTAGACTCTGAGAACCTCATCTGCAGAAACCAGCACGGTTTTAGAAAACAGCGGTCATGCGAGACACAGCTGGCCCTCTTTGTGCATGATATACAACAGGCTCTAGATATTGGCTCCCAGGTGGATACCATATTTCTCGACTTTCGAAAAACGTTCGACTCAGTTCCGCACTGTTGCTTGCCACAAAAAGTGCGCGCTTACGGTCTATCCAATGACATATGCGGTTGGATAGAAAGTTTTCTAACAGCCAGGGAGCATCATGTCGTCCTGAACGGGGTAACTTCAACAGAAACAAGAGTAACTTCAGGTGTGCCCCAGGGCAGCATAATAGGTCCTCCGCTTTTTACGATTTACATAAACGATCTGGTTGATGGTATTGACATCGACCTTAGACTGTTTGCCGATGATGCTGTAGTCTACAGGAAAGTAGTATCACACGAAAGTTGTGAACAAATCAATGAGGATTTTCAGAAAATAAATGTATGGTGTAATGACTGGCAGTTATCTGTCAATATTAGTAAGTGTAACCTACCGCGTATAACAAGGCGAAAATCCCCATTAATGTACGAGTACAAAATAAATGATCAGTCTTTGGAAGCGGTAACATCAGTGAAGTATCTGGGTGTGACTATTCGAAATGATCTCAAATGGAATGATCAGATTACACAAGTAACAGGTAAGGCGAACTCTAGATTGCGGTTTATTAGTAGAATCCTGAAGCGATGCAGTAATTCAACAAAGGAAATAGCTTACAATACGTTAGTTCGTCCAGTCTTATTGTTCATCTCTATGGGACCCTTACCAGTTGGGTCTGATTCAAGAGATTGAGAAAGTCCAAAGAAGAGCGGCAAGATTCGTGACTGGTACATTTAGCCATCGCGAGAGGGTTACAAATCTCATAGAAAGTTTGAAGTGGGACACACTTGCAGATAGACGACGCGCCAAAGGGAAGGGGCTGCTCACTAAATTCCGAAATCCAATCTTCACCGAGGATGTAGAGCATATATTACTACCACCAACTTTCAAATCGCGTAATGATCATCATTCCAAGATAAGGGAAATAAGAGCTCGTACTGAGGCGTTCAGACAGTCGTTTTTCCCTCGCGCGATCCGCGAGTGGGACAGAGGGTGGGGGGGGGGGGGGGGCGGAAATATGACTTTGGTGCGAATTGTGCCCTCCGCCACACACCGCTTGGTGGCTAGCGGAGTATATATGTAGATGTAGATTTAGTTTCGCGTAGTGCTCCATTTTCCACATGCTCAGTCTCTCGCGCAAGTCGTGTGTTGTGTTTTCCTCCGTTTCGTTCTCTATGGGGTGTGCGGACTCCCTGCTCCACCGGAAACTGATTCTCACATAATATAGTTACAATCGCGCTGACACAGAGCACTCCTCAGTGTTGTCATGTTCGCGCTGATACTAAAGCCACTTAAGAACGCTTAAACCGTTAGTTTCTTGTAATACATTTAAGCATAAAGTGCTCTTTTTTAATATTGTATAAACATCTGTCTAGTTTACTACATTTGGCAGACAGTTCAGTTCTTTACCAGAAATGCTAACACTTTTGATAGCTTCCATGTCTCACAAACTTACAGGTGGAAAATACTTCCTTTCAGCTATAAAAATAGTAATATCCTACCAAAGTATGTTCTAAAAGCAGCAAAGTATAAAGACGTTAGGCTGATAATTGTTGACAAAAGGAGAATTTTAAAATTGTCAAAACGTGTTCTATTCTGAAAACAGAAGCGAAGCTCAGAATCACGTTGACACAGTTACTTGTAATGAGAAGAGCAGAACACGTAAAAGCGGTAACATATTAACTTAATATTTTGCAACCGTACAAGACTGTTTAGTCACACTGCCGAGGTACATTAATGTGACCACCTGTCAAAAGCCCGAACAACAACGTTTTTCAGCGCGGGGCCGGCCGCTATAGCCGAGCAGTTCCAGGCCCTTCAGTCCGGAACCGCGAGCCTGCTACGGTTGCAGGTTCGAATCCTGCCTCGGGAATGGATGTGTGTGATGTCCTAAGGTTGGTTAGGTTTAAGTAGATCTAAGTCTAGTGGACTGTTGACCTCAGGTGTTAAGTCCCATAGTGCTCAGAGCAATTTGAACTATTTTGCAGCACGAACTGCTGTGAGACAATCAGGAAGAGAGTCAATAGATTTTTGGAAGATACCAACAGTGATATTGAGCCATGCCGACTCCAGTACCGTGGTCAGCTGTGCTAGGTTTCTCAGTTGAGCATCCATGGCGTGAACAGCTCGATCAAGGTGATTCCACACATTCCCGTATGGGTTTAAATCCGGGGAGTCTGGCGGCCATGGGAATATGTTCCTCTAACTGCGAGTATACAGGGTGTTACAAAAAGGCACGGCTAAACTTTCGGGAAACATTCCTCACACACAAATAAAGAAAAGATGTTATGCGGACATGTGTTCGGAAACGCTTAATTTCCATGTTAGAGCTCATTTTAGTTTCGTCAGTATGTACTCTACCTCCTCGATTCACCGCCAGTTGGCCCAATTGAAGGAAGGTAATGTTGCTTCGGTGCTTGTGTTGACATGCGACTCATTGCTCTACAATACTAGCATCAAGCACATCAGTACGTAGCATCAACAGGTTAGTGTTCATCACGAACGTGGTTTTGCAGTCAGTGCAATGTTTACAAATGCGGAGTTGGCAGATGCCCATTTGATGTATGGATTAGCACGGGGCAATAGCCATGGCGCGGTACGTTTGTACGAGTATCGAGACAGATTTCCAGAACGAATGTGTCCCGACAGGAAGACGTTCGAAGCAATTGATAGGCGTCTTAGGGATTACGGAACATTCCAACCTATGACTCGCGACTGGGGAAGACCTAGAATGACGAGGACACCTGCAATGGACGAGGCAATTCTTCGTACAGTTGACGATAACCCTAATGTCAGCGTCAGAGAAGTTGCTGCTGTACAAGGTAACGTTGACCACGTCACTGTATGGAGAGTGCTACGGGAGAACCAGTTGTTTCCGTACCATGTACAGCGCGTTCAGGCACTATCAGCAGCTGATTGGCCTCCACGGGTACACTTCTGCGAATGTTTCATCCAACAATGTGTCAATCCTCATTTCAGTGCAAATGTTCTCTTTACGGATGAGGCTTCATTCCAACGTGATCAAATTGTAAATTTTCACAATCAACATGTGTGGGCTGAGGAGAATCCGCACGCAATTGTGCAATCACGTCATCAACACAGATTTTCTGTAAACAGATGGGCAGGCATTGTTGGTGATGTCTTGATTGGGCCCCATGTTCTTCCACCTACGCTCAATGGAGCACGTTATCATGATTTCATACGGGATACTCTACCTGTGCTGCTAGAACATGTGCCTTTACAAGTACGACACAACATGTGGTTCATGCACGATGGAGCTCCTGCACATTTCAGTCGAAGTGTTCGTACGCTTCTCAACAACAGATTCGGTGACCGATGGATTGGTAGAGGCGGACCAATTCCATAGCCTCCACGCTTTCCTGACCTCAACCCTCTTGACTTTCATTTATAGGGGCATTTGAAAGCTCTTGCCTACGCAACCCCGGTCCAAATGTAGAGACTCTTCGTGCTCGTATTGTGGACGCCTGTGATACAATACGCCATTCTCCAGGGCTGCATCAGCGCATCAAGGATTCCATGCGACGGAGGGTGGATACATGTATCCTCGCTAACGGAGGACATTTTGAACATTTCCTGCAACAAAGTGTTTGAAATCACGCTGGTACGTTCTGTTGCTGTGTGTTTCCATTCCATGATTAATGACATTTGAAGAGAAGTAATAAAATGAGCTCTAAGATGGAAAGTAAGCGTTTCCCGACACATGTCCACATAACATATTTTCTTTCTTTGTGTGTGAGGAATGTTTCCTGAAAGTTTGGCCGTACCTTTTTGTATCACCCTGTAGTAACTAGTAGCAGTGTCCTCCTCGTAGATTCCATCATGCTGGGGAAAAAAATCTGCATATAGGGGTGAACGTGATCCTCAAGGCTATATGCATACTTGTGGTGATCCATTGTGCTTCCAGATCGACGAAATCACCCAGATGATTCCAGAAAAACGTTCCCCAGACCATAACGCTCCCTCCTCTGGCGTGGACTGTTCCGACGATTGTTGCAGCGTCTTTGCTTCCAGAGGTTTCACGCCCATGGGGCATAACAAGTGATTCACCTGAAAATGCCACCTGTCGCCACTCAGTGGAGGTATAGTTGCGGTACTGGAGAGCAAATTCCAACCTTCGTCGCCGATGAATAGCAGTCAGCGTGGGTGCATGAACCAGGCGCTGCTGAGGAGGCCCATACAGAGCAACGTCCACTGGACGGACATTTAGGAGACACTGTTGGTAGCCACACGTTTCATCTGGGCTGTCAGTTGCTCAACAGTTACACGACTGTCCACCTTTACACGTCTCCGCAGCCATCGTTCACCCTTGTCATCTATGGCCTGTGGTGCACCACAATTGCCTAGACCCCGGTTTTAGATAGCGCCATTTTGCAAGGAACATTGGCGTTTAACCACGACAACACACGAACAGTCCACAAACTTAGCACTTTGTGAAACTCTTTCACGCATGTCCCGAAAACCAGGGATCATGCCCTTTTGGACGTCAGATATATCACCCTGTTTCCGCATTGTGATGACTGCAGTTTTTTCCGCAACACCCCGTAACGCTTTATTCACCCTCCACTGTCAGTGCTGCCACCAGTCGCCGATGAGAGATTATTTCACGTTGACGTCGAACATAGGCGGTGGTCACATTACTGTGAATGGACCGTGTAGAGATCTATCGAGGTAAAAAAAATTCCACACACATCACTAGATCTAATAGCAGTCAAAACTACAGCTGCGATTCACGTTAATTTTAATTTTATTCAGAAAACGTATTTAATAAATTTAATTCTAAATGAATTTTCACACTCCAGCGAAGTATGCGCTGATTCGAAATTTCTTGGCAGATTACAAATGTATGCCAACTGAGCCTCGAATTTGGGACCTTTGCCTTTCTGCTCTAACTCTAATATGACTCATTATGGGCCCTGGCAGTTTCACTTCCCTCGAGTCCCAGTCCGATACACGGTTTTAATCTGTGAGAAAGTTTCAATTGTATTATTTACTGTCTCATCTATAACTACTACAGACTGGAGCGCCTAAGAAAGAAGAATAATTTACACTAAACTGCTAAAACGAATGGAAGATATGTTCGTTATTTGTTCTGAATTTGAGAGCTGACCCGCGTAAAGGAACGCAAGTTGTGCGAATTCTGAAGATTCGTATACAGTGATATTCTAGAAACACGAACCATCTCGATTCCGTACCTAAGCGTAATAGATTCATTGTTATTCTAAGGAATTTATTGTACGCAGAGGTTCAAGACATAAGTAGCGTAACTGTTTTGACTTGCAGTTACATAGGTTTAAGGGATTTATGACCTCGCTGTTTTAGTCCCTTAACCCCCAACCAGCCTACCAACGAATCCATATTTACTTCAATATATTTCCACAGTCTATCTGGTTGTGTGGCATGTGTATAAACAAAAGAATTATGATCTAATAAAACCATGAAGTGTATAACATATACCCAAGAAATATTTCACTCGTTCCAAAGAGCACTCTGAAAAGTGAAAGGTGAAGTTCACAGATACATTCAGATCCACGATTGTTTCACTACGTAAGCTGTCACCAAACTTTAAAAAAGAGGAACTGAAGAATTTTAATGCGGTTTCCGTATAGCAAAGTTGAGTTCACTGTAAAGGAAGTTATGTATCTGTATGATACACTGATAACAGGAAGAAGTTCGAGGAGAATCAAGTACATATATTTATACATAAATACATTATCAACGAACCACTGTTATGTGTTTGGCGGAGGGTACCACGTACCACTACTAGTATTTTCTGTCCTATTCCACTCGCAAATGGAGCGAGGAAAAAGTGAATCTTTATGCCAAATACGAGCCATAATTCCTCTTATCTTGTCTTCATAATTATTATGCGGACCTTTTTTTAAGTGAATTCTGCAGTAAGTAAAACTAACTTAATGTTAATGGTCATCATTATTATCTTCTAACGTAGGATGGAAGAAGTTCGAAATACAATGCGACTTCTTATATCGCAATATATCTCCAATTTCTCAAGTTTTGCACTTGACTGAGTGATGTGAATGTAACTTTAAAATTTGTATTCTGCTGAAATATGTTCTGTGGAGGATTGAAAAACTTTTTTATCAGCTGACGATTATGATACCGTTTCAGTGACTTCACTGGTCTCATACAAATATGATATTACGTGTATAAACTGTAGTGGAGAATGAAAATTTTGTATCAAGACCGGGAATTTAAACATGGTTTTCTGCTTATTAGGCAGGCGCGTCACACACTGTGACATACCTTTCACGTTTCAGAAGAGAATTATAGATTAACTGTTCTTAAGTCGCTCCTTGCTGGAACAACGTAATTATAAATGAAAAGCACGATGTTGCTAATGATCTTCTACATATATATAACTGTGGGTGTAATAGCAGAATTTTCTAAGCATACCCTAAACCAAATACTGAATGATCGGCTCTAAATCAGAAACGGGCAGCTCTGTGGAGTCAGTAGTTATTTAACAAGAGAGAGACACAGATTTCAAAATACAGTTGAAAAATAATATTTGCTGTACGACTGTATTGCGCCACATGAAGATGAGTGAACGGTGCTATGTTGAAATATATCCGAAGTTATTGGTGTTTTCATTAGTAATTTATTTCATCTTTTCCTTTTATTCTTCATCTTACAATGAATGACACCAATCGCAGTGCTCTGTGCATGCAAACAAGTGTTGAAGTGTTTGTAGTTTCCTTTCTCCTCCAAAGTGGCTCTGTACGGCTTAGCTCTGAAAAGCTAACAGGCTCCTGGCCTCAGCAGGTAAATAGACCCCTTTGTTCTGCATACTGATTGGCCACCCAGCTCTCTGGAACACGCTTTCTCTCTGGAATCCGGCCAATAGCAGAGTTTCAGTCGCATGAATGCAATATCATCGGAGACACAGTAGGATGGGCTGATTCCGGCTATCGCTCGTAGAAGGAAATTTATGGCGACGCCATGGCAAGGTTCAGAGCGTACGTGTGGAATGAAAGAAGCGGATAACGGAAATTTTACGGTTCTCTGCATTCCGCGCAGACAAAATGATAGAGAGAGCAATTTCATGCTTATTAAAGCGTGCTGGGAAACCGAGTTAAAAATTGGCGCACATTGTTGCCAAAACCACAGTTCCAAATGTCTTCCATATTGCGACTCAGAGAAAGACGTAAGATAAAAAGACAAAAAATGTTCTGGCACAAGCTTTAAAGAAATATAATCTTGTATATTGAAATACCGCTACGTTTATGGTATGTAATATCCAGATAATCAAAAGATATACGGTACAGAACTTTCGCTCCTGAAATAAAGCTAAACGCATCAAACTCATGACCTCTGCAGCTGTCTTCTGAAATGCAGTGGCCGTTATTATAGACCTTTTTAAAGGCTACCACATTTTCCAGTTCTTTATATTGCACGGAACTTGCCAAAATTTTGTGTAATTATTATTAGAACTAGCATCTGCTAGGTGTTTACAGATCTCAGAGATAGTATTTCGTATATTTGATGATATAAAAGGTACAGAAAACGCTTACATTCAGGGATCACTCATTAAGTTGTCATTACTTCCTTCTGTTCCGTACGCGAGCAATACGGATGGTAATTTTGCCCACATTGACAACGATACCATTATATAATGCCTATTTCCGATGTGAGGAGCTATAACGGGCAGCTATTGCTGTGTTTCTCGGTAATCGTTTTTGCATTTATGTGTTCCGGATTAACTTTTACAAATGATTTCACTTCAGTGTTCGGATCTTGATCATGTTTTAAAACAAAAGCATTGGAAAATCAAAACAAAAATGTGGTATGTAGTAATCTGCTATCAGTTTCCTGTAATATGATTTAGTGTTGAAACTGATCACAAAAACTTCTAAATACGGACATAAATAGCATAAATCGTTATGCTGAAGATATGTATCGACTAAGTGACGCAATGCATTTATATACAATAGTAATATTATATACACTGAAGAGAGAGGGGAAATGGTACACCTGCCTAATATCGTGTAGGGACCTCGCGAGCACACAGAAGCGCGCAACGACGATGTGGCAAGGACTCGACTAACGTCTAAAGTAGTACTGGAGAGAACTGACACCATGAATCCTGCAGGGCTGTCCATCAATCCGCAAGAGTACGAGGGGGTGGACATCTATTCTGAGCGGCACGTTGCAAATCATCCCAAATATGCTGAATAATGTTCATGTCTGGGGAGTTTGGTATTCAGCGGAAGTGTTTAAACTCAGAAGAGTGTTCCTGGAGCCACTCAGGAGCAATTCTGGACGTGTGGGGCGTAATATTGTCCTGCTTGGAAGTTATTTACGTCTTACTTGAATGTCACTTCTGAATAGCTTTACAAATCACCCACTAATTCTTGGCAGCAGCCATTTCAGTAGTTGCAGGGGCAACAGTCTGGATGACTGACTGATCTTGCCTTGCAACACTAACCAAAACGGCCTTGCTGTGCTGGTACTGCGAACGGCTGAAAGCAAGGGGAAACTACAGCCGTATTTTTTCCCGAGGGCATGAAGCTTTACTGTATGGTTAAATGATGAAGGCGTCCTCTTGGGTAAAATATTCCTGAGGTAAAATAGTCCCCCATTCGGATCTCCGGGAGGGGACTAACAGGAGGACGTCGTTATCAGGAGAAAGAAAACTGGCGATCTACGGATCGGAGCGTGGAGTATCAGATACCTTAATCGGGCAGGTAGGTTAGAAAATTTAAAAAGGGAAATGGATAGCTTGAAGTTAGATATAGTGGGAATTAGTGAAGTTCGGTGGCAGGAGGAACAAGACTTTTGGTCAGGTGAATACAGGGTTATAAATACAAAATTAAATAGGGGTAATGAAGAAGTAGGTTTAATAATGAATAAAAAATAGGAGTGCGGGTAAGCTACTACCAACAGCATAGTGAACGCATTATTGTGGCCAAGATAGACACGAAGCCCATGCCTACTACAGTAGTACAAGTTTATATGCCAACTAGCTCTGCAGATGATGAAGAAATTGATGAAATGTATGATGAGATAAAAGAAATTATTCAGGTAGTCAAGGGAAACGAAATTTTGATAGTCATGGGTGACTGGTATTCGAGAGTAGGAAAAGGGGGAGAAGGAAACATAGTGGGTGAATATGGATTGGGGGAGAGAAATGAAAGAGGAAGCCGTGTGGTAGAATTTTGCACAGAGCATAACTCAATGATAGCTAACACTTGGTTCAAGAATCATAAAAGAAGGTTGTATACCTGGAAGAATCCTGGAGATACTAGAAGGTATCACATAGATTATATAACGGTAAGACAGAGATTTAGGAACCAGGTTTTAAATTGTAAGACATTTTCAGGGGCAGATGTGGACTTTGACCACAATCTATTGGTTATGAACTGTAGATTATAACTGAAGAAACTGCAAAAAGATGGGAATTTAAGGCGATGGGACCTGGATAAACCGACTAAACCAGAGGATGTACAGAGTTTCAGGGAGAGCATAAGGGAACAATTGTCAGGAATGGGGGAAAGAAATACAGTAGAAGAAGAATGGGTAGCTCTGAGGGATGAAGTAGTGAAGGCAGCAGAGGATCAAGTAGGTAAAAATACGAGTGCTAGTAGAAATCCTTGGGTAACAGAAGAAATATTGAATTTAATTGATGAAAGACGAAAATATAAAAATGCAGTGAATGAAGCAGGCAAACGGGAATACAAACGTCTCAAAAATGAGATCGACAGGAAGTGCAAAATGGCTAAGCAGGGATGGCTAGAGGACAAATGTAAGGATGTAGAGTCTTATCACACTAGGGGTAAGACAGATACTGCCTACAGGAAAATTAAAGAGACCTTTGGAGAAAAGAGAGCCACTTGTATGAATATCAAGAGCTGAGATGGAAACCCAGTTCTAAGCAAAGAGGGGAAAACAGAAAGGTGGAAGGAGTATACAGAGGGTCTATACAAGGGCGATGTACTTGAGGACAATATTATGGAAATGGAAGAGGATGTAGATGAAGATGAAATGGGAGATACGATACTGCGTGAAGAGTTTGACAGAGCACTGAAAGACCTGAGTCGAAACCAAGCCCCGGGAGTAGACAACATTCCATTGGTACTACTGACGGCCTTGAGAGAGCCAGTCCTGACAAAACTCTACCATCTGGTGAGCAAGATGTATGAGACAGGAGAAATACCCTCAGACTTCAAGAAGAATATAATAATTCCAATCCCAAAGAAAGCAGGTGTTGATAGGTGTGAAAGTTACCGAACTATCAGTTTAATAAGCCACAGCTGCAAAATACTAACGCGTATTCTTTACAGACGAATGGAAAAACTGGCAGAAGCCGACCTTGGCGAAGATCAGTTCGGATTCCGCAGAAATGTTGGAACACGTGAGACAATACTGACCCTACGACTTATCTTAGAAGAAAGATTAAGGAAAGGCAAACCTACGTTTCTAGCATTTGTAGACTTAGAGAAAGCTTTTCACAATGTTGACTGGAATACTCTCTTTCAAATTCTGAAGGTGGCAGGGGTAAAATAAAGGGAGCGAAAGGCTATTTACAATTTGTACAGAAACCAGATGGCAGTTATAAGAGACGAGGGACATGAAAGGGAAGCAGTGATTGGGAAGGGAGTGAGACAGGGTTGTAGCCTGTCCCCGATGTTATTCAATCTGTATATTGAGCAAGCAGTAAAGGAAACAATAGAAAAATTCGGAATAGGTATTAAATTCCATGGAGAAGAAATAAAAACCTTGAGGTTCGCCGATGACATTGTAATTCTGTCAGAGACAGCAAAGGACTTGGAAGAGCAGTTGAACGGAATGGACACTGTCTTGAAAGGAGGATATAAGATGTACATCAACAAAAGCAAAACGAGGATAATGGAATGTAGTCGAATTAAGTCGGGTGATGCTGAGGTAATTAGATTAGGAAATGAGACACTTAAAGTAGTAAAGGAGTTTTGATATTTGGGGAGCAAAATAACTGATGATGGTCGAAGTAGAGAGGATATAAAATGTAGACTGGCAATGCAAGGAAAGCGTTTCTGAAGAAGAGAAATTTGTTAACATCGAGTATAGATTTAAATGTCAGGAGTGTAACCATGTATGGAAGTGAAACATGGACGATAAATAGTTTGGACAAGAAGACAATAGAAGCTTTTGAAATGTGGTGCTACAGAAGAATGCTGAAGATTAGATGGGTAGATCACATAACTAATGAGGAGGTATTGAATAGAATTGTGGAGAAGAGGAGTTTGTGGCACAACTTGACAAGGAGAAGGGATCGGTTGGTAGGACATGTTCTGAGGCATCAAGGGATCACAAATTTAGCATTGGAGGGCAGCGTGGAGTGTAAAAATCGTAGAGGGTGACCAAGAGATGAATACGCTAAGCAGATTCAGAAGGATGTAGGTTGCAGTAAGTACTGGGAGATGAAGAATCTTGCACAGGATAGAGTAGCATGGAGAGCTGCATCAAACGTGTCTCAGGACTGAAGACAACAACAACAACAACAACAGCTTTCACTAACGATATTCGTTATCTGTACACTTAGGGAGACAAATTGATTGGTTTTCGCATAACTCAAATGAATTCGGAAACATGGCAGCTGTACGTTGTACCACTGAGCGTAGTGAAGCTAGATCTGGGCTATTAACGCGCAGAATTACAGCTTCTACATCTACATCCATACTCCGCCGGCCACCTGACGGTGTGTGGCGGAGGGTACCTTGAATTCCTCTATCGGTTCTCCCTTCTATTGCAGTCTGGTATTGTTCGTGGAAAGAAGGATTGTCGGTATGCCTCTGTGTGGGCTCTAATCTCTTAAAATATTTGTTAACCATCGGAGACTCCCGGCGTTACCCAGGTATAGTGCTTATGGCGTCATAACTCCTGTACTATGTGTCGGATGATGATATAATTTTGCAGGCACATCAGTACGATACATGGATACTGTCTGCAAAAACTTTTGCGAACGGAGTCGGTAGCACTGAGGTAATAAATTTAAATGATATGCCCCATGGGTCAGTTTTTCACGCATCTCATTGTTTATGACATCATATCTCCTGAATTCAGACTCGTACAATGACAGAATTTTGCACTTACATTCAGTGGTATATGTGAGTACTGTCTGTAAAACGTGTCGCGAATACAGTCGGTGGTAAAAAAGTAATGTGTTATAAAGTAATGCCTTATTCGGAACTTTTATTTAATGATCAGCGGATAAGTAACGAGCGATAAATATTTTTCCTTTCATCATTTTACAGGGGTTCTCAGTCACCGAGAAAAATATTCGTAAGGGTTTGTATTTATGTATAAAGTTCGTTTCGAATCGCTAAGTTCTCTCTTTCTCAAGTAGTGAATTAATAAAGTCTGAAAATTCACTCTTCATGGGTTACGTTTATTTCCCTTCCCCATTGCAATCCTTAGATAGGTAGGTGGTTTTTATTCGCACCTGACAATACAGTATATATGTCCCAGGTTTTGTTGAAATCAGTCCAGTGGTTCGGGAGGAGATGTGGAAATAAACACGCACGCACGCACGCGCGCACACACACACACACACACACACACACACACACACACACACACACACACACACACACACAAACAAACACACACACAGACACAAGCATTTGTATGGATTACAACAATTTGTTAACAAATACATTTTAAGAAACAAAGTTTATTGGCAAAAGAATGGAATAAAACAAGTTATATAAGTGGTGTAACATAGTGGGTAGCAGTAGTACATATCATAGACGGAGGCTTTACCCACGGGAACAAATAATGATTACTTAAGTTGCATATTGAGTACTCAGTTACAGGTAATATAGGAAATGACTCTGTCCAACGGGAAAATGACTGGCCAAGAAAGCTGGATACAATTCTTACCGAACTAACTTGTGCCTGTGCCTATTACCTTCCTTCCACCTCCAGCCCAGATATAAATATTATAACTAGTCACAACGCGAAGTTAAACTCGTCAGAATACACCAACAAACCCACAAACTATACTACATGAAGTAATTAGTATATGAAGGGACCATGCCTATAAAGATTCACTCTCATGAAGGCTCAACATTTAAGAAATATATCGATAAAGTACCTTAAAATAACATCCCATTAGAGTACTATCATCAGGGATACCACTTAAATTCGAATATCCCAAGGCAACCCAGCAGATATAAAGTAACTTAAAAGACCAAATTACTAACCACTACCAGATACTTCTTAAAACACAATACATAAAATTTTTACCACTCCATAGCCATCACTCAGGTCAAGAATATTAAATAAGTTTAATAACGGACACTAGAGTAAAACGTATTTCAAGATACTACTTCTTACATCTGGGCCGTACAACATTAGCGTCCAACACCCACAGTGGCAACAACATCATAAAGACAAGCCCCAGTGCCTAATTATGTCACTAACTGGGACTACCAAACCTGAGGCGTCACCTGCGATCTCTGAACAAATTCCCTTATTTGAGCCGAATCAAAAAACTTCGTACACGACACCGCAAAATAGACAGGATGATCTTCACAATCTCGGATACACTCGGACACATTCTAGTTTAAACAAGCTACTATAGGTAACAGAAGAAACGGTGTGTGTTCATTCACAAAATATTTTCCAGTTTTGGAAGTTCAGCTGTGCTCTCGTAATACTGCACATACAATTCATACAGTGCTGCGCGCTATTCGAGATTCCATTACAAATGTAAACCAACAACATGCTGAAAAAAATGTGGCCAAGAGTTTGACCAGTACTACGCCACAATTCCTGTAGCTTCGACAGCTAAATGCTGCCTGCGGTTTACTAGTACTGATGCTACTTCCCTGGTCGTAGATACACAACAGACCTCTCGCCCCGGCTGTCCGGGTACTCGTCACAGAAAGCGCATTCAGTTAGCCCCACCACACAGATCTAAGAATCCTTAAGACAACCCGAACGTGTCACCAAGCTGTACAACGTTGTTGTTGTTGTGATCTTCAGTCCTGAGACTGGTTTGATGCAGCTCTCCATGCTACTCTATCCTGTGCAAGCTTCTTCATCTCCCAGTACCTACTGCAACCTACATCCTTCTGAATCTACTTAGTGTATTCATCTCTTGGTCTCCCTCTATGATTTTTAACCTCCACGCTGCCCTCCAATACTAAATTGGTGATCCCTTGATGCCTCAGAACATGTCCTACCAACCGATCCCTTCTTCTAGTCAAGTTGTGCCACAAGCTCCTCTGCTCCCCAATTCTATTCAATACCTCCTCATTAGTTATGTGATCTACCCATCTAATCTTCAGCATTCTTCTGTAGCACCACATTTCGAAAGCTTCTATTCTCTTCTTGTCTAAACTATTTATCGTCCATGTTTCACTTCCATACATGGCTACACTCCATACAAATACTTTCAGAAACGACTTCCTGACATTTAAATCTATACTCGATGTTAACAAATTTCTCTTCTTCAGAAACGCTTTCCTTGCCATTGCCAGTCTACATTTTATATCTCTCTACTTCGACCATCATCAGTTATTTTGCTCCCCAAATAGCAAAACTCCTTTACTACTTTAAGTGTCTCATTTCCTAATCTAATTCCCTCAGCATTAACCGACATTATTCGACTACATTCCATTATCCTCGTTTTGCTTTTGTTGATGTTCATCTTATATCCTCCTTTCATGACACTGTCCATTCCGTTCAGCTGCTCTTCCAAGTTCTTTGCTGTCTCTGACAGAATTACAATGTCATCGGCGAACCTCAAAGTTGTTATTTTTTCTCCATGGATTTTATACCTACACGGAACTTTTCTTTTGTTTCCTTTATTGCTTGCTCAATATACAGATTGAACAACATCGGCGATAGGCTACAACCCTGTCTCACTCCCTTCCCAACCACTGCTTCCCTTTCATACCCCTCGACTATTATAACTGCCATCTGGTTTCTGTACAAATTGTAAATAGCTTTTCGCTCCCTGTATTTAACCCCTGCCACCTTCCGAATTTGAAAGAGAGTATTCCAACCAACATTGTCAAAAGCTCTCTCTAAGTCTACAAATGCTAGAAACGTAGGTTTCCCTTTTCTTAATCTTTCTTCTGAGATAAGACGTGGAATGGGGGAAAGAAATACAGTAGAAGAAGAATGGGTAGCTTTGAGGGATGAATAGTGAAGGCAGCAGAGGATCAAATAGGTAAAAAGACGAGGGCTAGTAGAAATCCTTGGGTAACAGAAGAAATATTGAATTTAATTGATGAAAGGAGAAAACATAAAGATGCAGTAAATGAAGCAGGCAAAAAGGAATACAAACGTCTCAAAAATGAGATCGACAGGAAGTGCAAAATGGCTAAGCAGGGATGGCTAGAGGACAAATGTAAGGATGTAGAGGCTTATCTCACTAGGGGTAAGATAGATACTGCCTACAGGAAAATTAAAGAGACCTTTGGAGATAAGAGAACCACTTGTATGAACATCAAGAGCTCAGATGGAAACCCAGTTCTAAGCAAAGAAGGGAAAGCAGAAAGGTGGAAGGAGTATACAGAGGGTCTATACAAGGGCGATGTACTTGAGGACAATATTATGGAAATGGAAGAGGATGTAGATGAAGATGAAATGGGAGATACGATCCTGCGTGAAGAGTTTGACAGAGCACTGAAAGACCTGAGTCGAAACAAGGCCCCCGGAGTAGACAACATTCCATTGGAACTACTGACGGCCTTGGGAGAACCAGTCCTGACAAAACTCTACCATCTGGTGAGCAAGATGTATGAAACAGGCGAAATACCCTCAGACTTCAAGAAGAATATAATAATTCCAATCCCAAAGAAAGCAGGTGTTGACAGATGTGAGAATTACCGAACAATCAGTTAATAAGCCACAGCTGCAAAATACTAACACGAATTCTTTACAGACGAATGGAAAAACTAGTAGAAGCCGACCTAAGGGGGAAGATCAGTTTGGATTCCGTAGAAATACTGGAACACGTGAGGCAATACTGACCTTACGACTTATCTTAGAAGAAAGATTAAGGAAAGGCAAACCTACGTTTCCAGCATTTGTAGATTTAGAGAAAGCTTTTGACAATGTTGACTGGAATACTCTCTTTCAAATTATAAAGGTGGCTGGGGTAAAATACAGGGAGCGAAAGGCTATTTACAATTTGTACAGAAACCAGATGGCAGCTATAAGAGTCGAGGGACATGAAAGGGAAGCAGTGATTGGGAAGGGAGTGAGACAGGGTTGTAGCCTCTCCCCGATGTTATTCAATCTGTATATTGAGCATGCAGTAAAGGAAACAAAAGAAATATTCGGAATAGGTATTAAAATCCATGGAGAAGAAATAGAAACCTTGAGGTTCGCCGATGACATTGTAATTCTGTCAGAGACAGCAAAGGACTTGGAAGAGCAGTTGAACGGAATGGATGGTGTCTTGAAGGGAGGATATAAGATGAACATCAACAAAAGCAAAACGAGGATAATGGAATGTAGTCGGATTAAGTCGGGTGATATTGAGGGAATTAGATTATTAAATGAGACACTTAAAGTAGTAAAGGAGTTTTGCTATTTGGGGAGCAAAATAACTGATGATGGTAGAAGTAGAGAGGATATAAAATGTAGACTGGCAATGGCAAGGAAAGCGTTTCTGTAGAAGAGAAATTTGTTAACATCGAATGTAGATTTAAGTGTCAGGAAGTCATTTCTGAAAGTATTTGTATGGAGTGTAGCCATGTATGGAAGTGAAACATGGACGGTAAATAGTTTTGACAAGAAGAGAATAGAAGCTTTCGAAATGTGGTGCTACAGAAGAATGCTGAAGATTAGATGGGTAGATCACATAACTAATGAGGAGGTACTGAATAGGATTTGGGAGAAGAGGAGTTTGTGGCACAACTTGACCAGAAGAAGGGATCGGTTGGTAGGACATGTTCTGAGGCATCAAGGGATCACCAATTTAGTATTGGAGGGCAGCGTGGAGGTTAAAAATCGTAGGGGGAGACCAAGAGATGAATACACTAAGCAGATTCAGAAGGATGTAGGCTGCAGTAGGTACTGGGAGATGAAGAAGCTTGCACAGGATAGAGTAGCATGGAGAGCTGCATCAAACCAGTCTCAGGACTGAAGACCACAACAACAAGATAAGTCGTAGGGTCAGTATTGCCTTACGTGTTCCAACATTTCTACGGAATCCAAATTGATCATCCCCGAGGTCGGATTCTATCAATTTTTCCATTCGTCTGTAAAGAATCCGCGTTAGTATTTTGCAGCTGTGACTTATTAAACTGATAGTTCGGTAATTTTCACATCTGTCAACACCTGCTTTCTTTAGGATTGGAATTATTATTTTCTTCTTGAACTCTGAGGGTTTTTCGCCTGTCTCATACATCGTGCTCACCAGGTGGTAGAGTTTTGTCAGGACTGGCTCTCCCAAGGCTGTCAGTAGTTCTAATGGAATATTGTCTACTCCGGGGACCTTGTTTCGACTCAGGTCTTTCAGTGCTCTGTCAAACTCTTTACGCAGTATCATATCTCCCATTTCATCTTCATCTACATCCTCTTCCATTTCCATAATATTGACCTCAAGTACGTCGCCCGTGTATAGACTCTCTATATACTCCTTCCACCTTAATGCTTTCCCTTCTGTGCTCAGAACTGGTTTTCCATCAAAGCTCTTGATATTCATACAAGTGGCTCCCTTTTCTCCAAAGGTCTCTTTAATTTTCCTGTAGGCAGTATCTATCTTACCCCTAGGGAGATAAGCCTCTACATCCTTACGTTTGTCCTCTAGCCATCCCTGCTTAGCCATTTTGCACTTCCTGTCGATCTCATTTTTGAGACGTTTGTATTCCTTTTTGCCTGCTTCATTTACTGCATTTTTATATTTTCTCCTTTCATCAATTAAATTCAATATTTCTTTTGTTACCCAAGGGTTTCTAATAGCCCTCGTATCTGTACCTATTTGATCCTCTGCTGCCTTCACTATTTCATCCCTGAAAGCTACCCATTCTTCTTCTACTGTATTCCTTTCCCCCATTCCTGTCAATTGTTCCCTTATGCTCTCCCTGAAACTCTGTACAACCTCTGGTTCTTTCAGTTTATCCATGTCCCATCTCCTTAATTTCCCACCTTTTTGCAGTTTCTTCAGTTTTAGTCTACAGTTCATAAGCAATAGATTGTGGTCAGAGTCCACATCTGCCCCTGGAAGTATCTTACAATTTAAAACCTGGTTCCTAAATCTCTGTCTTACCATTATATAATCTATCTGATGCCTTTTAGTATCTCCAGGGTTCTTCCATGTATACAACCTTCTTTCATGATTCTTGAACCAAGTGTTAGCTATGATTAAGTTATGAACTGCGCAAAATTCTACAAGACGGCTTCCTCTTTCATTTCTTAGCCCCAGTCCATATTCACCTACTATGTTTCCTTCGCTCCGTTTTCCTACTGACGAATTCCAGTCACCCATGACTATTAAATTTTCGTCTCCCTTGACTACCTGAATAATTTCTTTTATCTCATTATACATTTCATCAATTTCTTCGTCATCTGCAGAGCTGGTTGGCATATAAACTTGTACTACTGTAGTAGGCGTTGGCTTCGTGGTTCAAATGGTTCAAATGGCTCTGAGCACTATGGGACTCAACTGCTGAGGTCATTAGTCCCCTAGAACTTAGAACTAGTTAAACCTAACTAACCTTAAGACATCACAAACATCCATGCCCGAGGCAGGATTCGAACCTGCGACCGTAGCGGTCTTGCGGTTCCAGACTGCAGTGCCTTTAACCGCACGGCCACTTCGGCCGGCCTTGGCTTCGTGTCTATCTTGGCCACAATAATGCGTTCACTATGCTGTTGGTAGTAGCTTACCCGCACTCCTATTTTTTTTATTCATTATTAAACCTACTTCTTCATTACCCCTATTTAATTTTGTATTTATAACCCTGTATTCACCTGACCAAAAGTCTTGTTCCTCCCGCCACCGAACTTCACTAATTCCCACTATATCTAACTTCAAGCTATCCATTTCCCTTTTTAAATTTTCTAACCTACTTGCCCGATTAAGGTATCTGACATTCCACGCTCCGATCCGTAGACCGCCAGTTTTCTTTCTCCTGATAACGATGTCCTCTTGAGTAGTCCCTGTCCGGAGATCCAAATGGGGGACTATTTTACCTCCGGAATATTTTACTCAAGAGGACGCCATCATCATTTAATCATACAGTAAAGCTTCATGCCCTCGGGAAAAATTACGGCTGTAGTTTCCCCTTGCTTTCAGCCGTTCGCAGTGCCAGAACTGCAAGGCCATTTTGGTTAGTGTTACAAGGCCAGATCAGTCAATCGTCCAGACTGTTGCCCCTGCAACTGCTGAAAAGGCTGCTGCCCCTCTTCAGGAACCACACGTTTGTCTGGCCTCTCAAGAGATACCCCTCCGTTGTGGTAGCACCTACGGTACGGCTATCTGTATCGTTGAGGCACGCTAGCCTCCCCACCAACGGCAAGGTCCATGGTTCATGGGGGGAGGTGTACAACGTTAGGGGACCAAATAATTAAAGTACGGTGTATCTGTGGCCAAAGGTATCAGAAGGTAATATGTGAGACGGCTGAGATATAATGTAATAATGAGAGTAGAGTCTGAAAACAGAAGTGGAAAACAAAAATTAGATTCACATGTGAAAACGAGATTCAGAGGAATGAACTAAAATAATCATGAAGAAAACCTCATTAGCAAACTAAATAATGACGATAGTTCTGTTAAGGTAATATAGTAAGTATTTAATGGAACCAAGTAGACCATGTGTTCATAGAGAAAAACATAAAAAGATAGTAACAGACGTTAGAAAAATGAGAGGGGCTGAGATAGAATCAGACCATTCTCTTGTGCTAATAAAGATGAAACAATCATTACCGAAACAACCAAGTAAGAGCAACAGTGCCAAAAAAATTGTTCAAATGGCTCTGAGCACTATGGGACTTAACATCTGAGGTCATCAGTCCCCTAGAACTTAGAACTACTTAAACCTAACTAACCTAAGGACATTACACACATCCATGCCCGAGGCAGGATTCGAACCTGCGACCGTAGTGCCTAGAACCGCTCGGAAACATGGTCGGCGCTAACTATTCAATTTAAAGTACTAACAGAGAGCAGTGCGAAGAGTGTTACCATCGTGCAGATAAAGGTAAGAAATGTTATTATTTCAGGGATAGCGTTCATTAAGCACAAGGACCATTATTTTCAAGCTGATCAAGTTTTGTTTTATTACCGGGGTCAGTTTCAAATCAACAGTGTTGTATCAGATTAAGTTTTTGTATTTCGTAAATTCATGCACTTGAGTTTGGTTTAAAATTATTGACAGGTTACATTCTCATAGCTAAATGAAATTTACCTTTCCGCAGTCAAGAAAGTTCAGTATAGGGCAAAGCGCAAAAGCGACGAGATAAAATACACGTTCACATGTCATTCCCATTCTAACAGTTGTGTTTCAGACTAGTGTCAGTTATGTAATTTCAATCATATCTCAAGCGTACTTGTTTCAAAATAACGTCAAGAATTATACTGAATAGGCTCAAGCCACACACTGAAGGAATATTAGACACAACACAAGCAGGATACAGAACTGGTAAAGCAACAATCTACCAAAAATTTTTACTAAGTCAAATACTAGATAAGAACTGGGAGCACAATCAGGATACCTTCTGTATCTTTATAGACTTCAACAAAGCATAGCCGGATACCGGACAGTCTGATAAAACTAACTAAAATGAGTTGATGGAATCAAAGTGTAAAGTGATAGTACAGGGAGAGTCCTCAGAAATACTTGAGGTAAAAACAGGAGTGAAACAGGGAGAAATTATATCAGTCCCCTCTTCAATTTGGCACTCAACAGTACCCTGAAGACAGGAACACGAGAATGTGCAGGAGTCACCATAGGAAAAAAGACAAATGTTCTGGATTTCAATGATGATATTTTGGTGGCAGCAAAGAGCATGGAAGACGTGGAGGAAAGGGGAACCATACTAAGAGAAGAGGTTAAGAAAGTAGGTCTAACTATAAATGAAAATACAACATAGTTCATAGTAATTGGAAGAAGAACTCAGTTAGGACCAAACCATCCAACAACCAGTAACCTAACAATAAGCAAGACAGTTACATTCACGCAACTCGCTGTCAACATTAACTAACAAAGCCTTATAGAACAAGAGATCCTAATGAGAATTCAAACTAGGGGAAGCTGTCTAGGAGCTTACATGACATCGTAAGATTTAAGTTACTATCCAGACAGGCAAAAATAAGAAAATATCAAATCATAATGAAACTAATAGGGTGTTAGGCAAGCGAGGCATGGACCCTGACAAAAAAAGACAGAAAAAAACTCATCACTTTCAAAAATAAAGTACTGTGAAAAATATATGGGCCAGTGAAAGAAAATAAACAGTGGGGAATACGAAGAAAAAGAGAACCCTACAGTTATACACACTACCTGACATTGTAGTGAGTATGAAAACAAAAAGACTCAGGTGCTACGAACATGTGTGGAGGAGAGGGGAGAACACGGTAATAAAGACAGTGATGGCTGGAGAAGCCGAAGAACCGAGACGACTAGGACGTCGGAGAACGAGGGGGAAGGATAATATCATGGGAGACATGCAGATACATTAATGCAGGGACGCTGATGACCTAGCTGTTTAGCACCCTCCACCATAAATCATCATCACCATCATCACGATATTACAGCGGAACGAAACATCGTTATTCGTGACCTTGCTGCACATAGTGACAAATATTTTCCCCGCATGAGAGTGAAGATGCAGCTGACAGGAAAGCATGGAAGGCTGGAATGAGTCAGGCCAAGGACCGACTGCGGTTTGTGTGGCCAGTATAAGAAGCAGAAGACATGAAAATACTAAGTAATTAAAATCAGAAGAACCAAGAATAAACGGGAAAAATAGCTTATAATAAAGCAGACGATAATGTAGATAAATTATTTAGGAGTAGCAACAGAGGTAAAGAGAGATATGGAGGATAATAATCCACACAAAGTAGGACATTTGCATCTAATGAACAGTAATTTCAAATTTTTGTACGTCCTCCTTATACATGAAAGCATGCCGAAACACAATTTTACAGTTTTTCTTAAAAACTAAGTAATAATCATTCTTCTTCATGGAATTATATAGAGTAGGATTCAGCAAAAACTTCTATTTAAACTGCATGATTTAACAAACGTAAATCTTCGGTGAAAGAAAAGCTCTCATAGAACTTGCAGAATCAGTGAAACACGTAATAACTTCTTTCAGCAATTCAAAAACTTCCTGGGTTTCGAGGAAGGGTAAACGGAGAGAATAGTTGTCAGTATATGCAGCAAGTTCACGAATAACGATGTTTCGTTCCGCTGTAATATCGTGATGATGATGATGATTTATGGCGGAGGGTGCTAAACAGCTAGCTCATCAGCGTCACTGCATTAATGTTATACCGAAGAAGATTTTCATAATCTATGTAAGGAAATCAATAAACTGGAAAACTTTTGGATGTGAGGTCTTACAGTTATGCAAAACACCGTTTTTTTTGTACCCAAACATGTTTCGGCACCACTGTGTCTCACCAGTGGGTTTTCGTTTTTATTTATTCTGTAATGCGAACATATCTGTTAAATAATTATAAAATTATGTGCATTTTAATCATTTAACAAAAATGTTCGCATTGTTGTTGTTATCGTCTTCAGTCCAGAAACTGGTTTGATGCAGCTCTCCATGCTACTCTATCCTGTGCAAGCGTCTTCATCTCCCAGTACCTACTGCAACCTACATCCTCCTCAATCTGCTTCGTGTATTCATCTCTTGGTCTCCCCTACGATTTTTACCCTTCACGATGCCCTCCAATACTAAATTTGTGATCCCTTGATGCCTCAGAATATGTCCTATCAACCGACCCCTTCTTCTAGTCAAGTTGTGCCACAAATTTCTCTTCTCTCCTATTCTATTCAATACCTCCTCATTAGTTATTTGATCTACCCATCTAATCTTCGGCATTCTTCTGTAGCACCACATTTCGAAAGCTTCTATTGTCTTCTTGTCTAAACTATTTATCTCCACGTTTCACTTCCATACATGGCTACACTCCATACAAATACTTTCAGAAATGACTTCCTGACACTTAAATCTATACTCGATGTTAACAAATTTCTCTTCTTCAGAAACGCTTTCCTTGCATTGCCAGTCTACATTTTATATCCTCTCTACTTAAACCATCATCAGTTATTTTCCTCCCCAAATAGCAAAACTCCTTTACTACTTTAAGTGTCTCATTTCCTAATCTAATCCCCGCAGCATCACCCGATTTAATTCGACTACATTCCATTATCCTCGTTTTGCTTTTGTTGATGTTCAACTTATATCCTCCTTTCAAGACACTGTCAATTCCGTTCAGCTGCTCTTCCAGGTCCTTTGCTGTCTCTGACAGAATTACAATGTCATCGGCAAACCTCAACGTTTTTATTTCTTCTCCGTGGATTTAAATTCATAATCAGAGTTTTTCTTTTGTTTCCTTTACTGCTTGCTCAGTATACAACTTGAATAACATCGGGGATAGGCTACAACCCTGTATCACTCCCTTCCCAACCACTGCTTCCCTTTCATGCCCCTCGACTCATAACTGTCATCTGGTTTCTGTAAAAAGTATAAACAGCCTTTCGCTCCCTGTATTTTACCCCTGCCACCTTAAGAATTTCAAAGAGAGTATTCGAATCAATATTGTCAAAAGCTTTCTCTAAGTCTACAAGTTCTAGAAACGTAGGTGTGCCTTTCCTTAATCTACCTTCTAAGATACCTCGTAGGGTCGGTACTGCCTCACGTGTTACCGAATAAATAAAAACGAAAATCCACTGATGATGGCACAGTGGTGCGGAAACATGTTTGGGTGCTGAGAAAAAAACGGTGTTTTGCATAACTGGCGGACCTCACATCCAACAATTTTAACGGCAAACACAGCCAACACAAGGAGCTGCAAAATGATGAAACTGGGAAACTACGTTCGATCTCACCATAGGAAACGTAAAGCAACCCCAAGAAGGTGAGGTTCAGAAAACTACGTAAAAAAAAAAAAAAACAGCGAGACACAGCATTATAACTATATAGAGTGATGGAGAATATACCTGGAAAGATGCTGTTAAGAAAGGGCAAATATGCAAATACGTGGCCCAGCCACTCTGTGACACATTAAGATTGTACACCAAGTATTTTGGGAAGAATTCCGGACACCACACAAAATTTTAAGACACGAACTACACTCTCCTCGTTATAATAGAGGGAAGCTCCTTTAGGAGACCCATTCCAACCCTCAGGTCATCATATAAAACACACGCAGTTAAAATTTGTCGTACTGAAAGCTGTGTCCCTCATCTCTGACATACTGGGGACTCCTCACGACGTAAGAGGAAGCCATGTGTCAATGGATAATGTCCGACTCTAAGCTGAGTAAGAGCTACTTCTGCACACCATTTCAAGCGGAAGGAGGGGACCCATGGTCTTGATGAAACGTAGTTTATTGCTGCTCACTTCCGGCCACTCGGACTCCCACCAACATATGGACTTCCTGGTCACAAATAAACTGACAGCCCGCATTGGTACTGAACAGTATGCAGGAAAATGAAGGCAGCAAGTCTCCTTAGCAGTAGCAACAGAACCGATGTCGTTTCCCTGGATGCCTATGTGCCCTGGAATCCAGCAAAAGACGATTTCCTCGTTGCCTGTGCAAGAGAGGGAGAGCGTCCTGTACCTGTTCTGCTGGTTACATTTGTCCAACAGCGAGAAGGGCACTTTAAGAATCAGAGCAGATGATAAATTTGTTGTCACGACGACTTTCATCTGCTCTATTGCCCTCAGGACAGCAATAAACTGAAAACTCCACTGGGAGGAGAGGACAATGTCGGGGAACACGACAGAACAAGCGAAAACATCTTCCTGCTTAGAACCATCTGTGCAGACCGTAATAAAATCTAGGTGGCTACGTAAAATTTCATTCAATTTAATTTTAAAAACATAGTCAGGGGTACAATGCTTCTTGTAAGCAATCAGTTCTAAAAGTAATCTGGGCCATGGTAGTAGCCAGGGGGAGGCCATACTCCACCCCTGGTTTAGGACCTTAATGCCCCCCCCCCCCCATCCCACCAACACCTATAATAACTCAAGGCTCTTCCTTGCAAGGATCCCAAATGGCCGTGTTGCTTGTGGTAGATGATCGAACAGCCGTTCCAGTGGCAGCTGAACAACGTAACTGGATGCTGACAATGTAGGAACGGACAATGCCCTATACGCTTGGCTTACCACTAGAAGAAGACATCGAATTGGCAGTGGATGCTCACTAGCCTCCGCACAAAATCTAACGACAGTGCTCGTGCTATAGGACCCTGTCGACAGCCTAATACCCTCGTGATGAACTGTAGCCAGCATTTTAAGGTATGAAGGCTTTGCTGACCCATAAATCTGGCATCCATATTCAAGCCGGGGTCGCGCAAAAGCCTTATAAAATTGGAGCAGACGCGCCCTGTCGGCTGCCCAAGACCTATGGCTGACACATTTAAGGATGTTTAAGGCCTTGAGACATCTCAGTTTCAGTTCTTTAAGGTGTGGCAACCATGTTAACTTCTCATCAAAGATAAGACCCACATACTTCACCTTTTCCTTAAAAGTGAGAACGGTGTCCCCCAGTTTTAAAACGGGCAAATTAAACAGACAGCGGGAATGTTTAAAATCAACACAAACTGTTTTCTCTAATGAGTATCTAAAACCAGTGGCGCAAGACCATTCCTCCAACCGCCTGATCGTCAGTTTCAATTGCCGAGTAGCCGTGGTGAGGCTCGAGGATGCACTGAAGATGGAGAAGCCGTCCACAAACAAGGAACATAGTACTGGACGTCGCACTGTGGTTGTATTACTATTGATTGCAATGTCCAAAGCCGTGACACTTAAAACACTCCAGTGAGGAACACCATTTTCATGCTTCAAACGGTCAGACAGAGCATTCCCAACCCTGTACCTAAAATATCTGTCCGAGAGAAATGATGGTATGAATGTCGGTAGACGTCCACGGAATCCCCACTGATGAAGATGCGACAATATATTTTGCCACCAGGTAATGTCGTAGGCCTTTGCCAAATCGAAGAAAACGCCGGTAAGGTGTTGCTTACGATGGAAAGCTTGTTGAATTGCAGCTTCGAGCAGGATCAGGTTATCGAGAGTGGAGCGGTACCTCCTGAACCACAATGGGAGTAACTGAGTAGGAACATGGGTTCAAGAACCCACACTACGCGCCGATTGACCACAAGCTACATTGCCAGGCCAGTACTACGATAGCTACCAGGGTCTGTCTGATCCTTTCCTGGTTTTAAAATTGGGATTAATGTAGATTCTTTCCACGACTTGGAAAAGTCGTCAGTTATCCAAATTTTATTGAAGAGCTGAAGGAGGATTTCCTTCGATCATCGGTCCAACTGTTGCAACATGCTGTAGGTTATCAGGTCTTTTCTAGGGGTCGTATCACACGCAACTGACAATGCAGAATCCAGCTCCCACAGAGTGAAAGGCTGGTTGTAGTCTTCCATGTTGGTGGAACGGAAATTAAGATCAACCTTCTCCTGGACTTCCCGATATCGATGGGAGGTGGAATTCTGGCTGGAATGAGCTGTAATGGATTTATATGATTCAGCCATTGTCTGAGCTATATCCCTCATCGATGTTACAAGAGACCCCTGTGTCCGTACAGCTGCCATTGTCAGTCGAGAGTTGTGCCTTCAGATCCTCCTGATGGCTTCCCATACTTTACTTGCGAATGGGGACTTACTGATAGAGTTCAGGAACTCTTGCCAAGACCTCTGCTTAGTCTCCCGAATTATTCTCCTCACCTTTGTACGCGCCGTTCGGAAGTTTTCAAGATTCGCATCTGTAGGGTATCGATTGAATCTGCGCATACCTGCCCTCCTGTGCCTGATTGCAAAACGACACGCATCGCAGATATAATGTGATCCACCCAGTCCTGCATGCTGTCACATTGTTCGAAAACAGCTACTTGCCTGTAAAGCATCCAGTTAGCCTCCTTGAATAACCATCTCAGTGGCTTTCTTTCAGGATCTGCTCCATCAGGCAGATGGATCCAGCCACCACGAAGGTCATCGTCCACTGCCCATTGAGCAGTGTCCCCAAGAGGAAGCGAGCAGAAGGAGAGAGCTATGGCTGTAGAAGAACCTGTAGCGGTGCTAAAACGTGTGGCTTGGCCCATGTTCAGTAGTATAAGATCTGTTGTATGTAGAATATCCTCGTTACCCGACCCTTGCGGCACTTGGAGTTAGAACCCCATAGTGCACTGTGTGCATTGAAGTCCCCCAAAAGGAGAAAGCGTCAGGATAGTTCATCAACAGGATAAGTGAGGACCCCACTGTCAAGAGGCACATGGGGTACTAAGTACACACAGCACACTGTGATGTCAACGTGGGCCACTGTCCGAACAGCAACCACTTGTAGTTTTGTTGTTAAGGGAACAGGTGAGTAGTGAAAAGTGTCCTTTACGAACACTACAACCCACCTTTTGCTCTGTCACCAGTAAGGTCGTCGTTTCTATAAAGGTGATAACCTCCAAGTACAGGTGTGTCAGTCTCTTTAAAATGAGTCTCTTGAAGGCAGAGGCAAAAGGATCTGTCCTGTACAAGGAGTCTCAGTTCCGCCAGATGAGCCCTGTATCCATTTATATTCCATTGAAGTATGGGAACCTTTTCGTCAGTGTGGTCTTGATTTACTCCTGTCTTTGCGCTACGGTGGTGAGACGGTTGTAGAGTGAGGCAGGGTTTGGGGGTGACTGGGTCTGGTGATGAGGCATCAAAATCCATTATGTCCTCATCATCAGCCAGACGTGCCAGAATAACGTCTGATGGTGTCTGGGCCAGCTTTTGACCCGTATGTTGGGAAGGGGACGGTGAGAGCCACTTTACTTCGAAGAAACTTGCCGTTGAGGGGCACTTTGCTTTTGGGGTACCTTCGGGCTGTGCACTGTGGAAGCATTACTAGTCTCTTCCTTCGTAGCTATCTGAATCGCTATGTCATTCACTTTACTTTGGTACATATTCGTGCAAGTACAGATGCTAGAGGTGGATAATGGAAAACTGGACGTCGTCTGAGTAGAAGCATCGACCTTAGTAACAGGTTTCTGCACCGACGAAGCATAAGAAATGGCCAAGACAGGGGGTTTCATCGCCTGATAGTCCTTTTTTGGCTTCTGCGTAGGAGATCCGCATGGTCACTTCGATATCCTGAATTTAGCTATCGTCTGCAAAAACAGGACAGGATCGGCTCCAGACTGGATGGCTTCCAGAGCAGTTAATACAGACTGTCCCAGCTTCATGGGCTGCCTTTCCACACTTCCCACAAGTCGCTTCGCCTCTGTAACTCAGCGTTGTATGGCCAAAACGCTGGTATTTGGAGCGTCGCATAGGATTAGGTACATAGGGCCAAAAACTGTCGGAGGAAACCTGCCATGGTGTGTTCAGGTAGCGTTGGAGAATTTAAGGTCACAATAAAACTGGTAGTCTTCTCAGTCTCTCCATTGTTCTTGCTACTTCTATGATCGGCTGTGATGCCCATTCTTAGTTCAGCAACGTCTATATCTATAATATCACGGCAGGTTACTACACCTTTGCTGAAGCTAAGAGAATTATGCAACTCAACAATTATGTCGTACTCACCCAATTTCTGTGACTTATTAAGGAGCTCCACCTGCTTTTCCCTGTTAGTCTCAACAAGCAAGCAACCATTGAGCAACCGTTTAACAGAGTTTAGTGTACCAGCCAGACCTTCTAAGCCTTTATGGATATAGAAGGGGGACACTTTTTCAAACGTCCTCTCCTTCCTCTTGATCACTACAAAGACGTTGTGATTCGTGACTCCTTGAGCCCCATTACTGACAGCATGTTGATTATCAGGAGGACTAGCCTACCTCATTCTTTTTGATGAATAGGTGTGAGAGCTCCGAGGCGGTGCACCCTTCCATCTAGTAGGAGAAGAAGATTTCGAGGGTTCTACCTCGGTCCCACGAGTAGCTAGGGAAATAAGGGTCCACTCAGACAGAGCCCCGCGTGCCTGTGTAAGCCTTATACAACAGCCTTATACACCTGAGGTGCAGCAGGTTCCCCAGTGGTTGCCCGCTAAATACTGTTATACCTCAACAATCATACATCTCATCAGAGCGGAACACATCTTGAGAATGAGGATTTTTTTTATAGAGGTTTATTCCATCCTCGCGATCTGGGCGGTTAAGCGAAGATACCCACTCCCTGTGACACACAACGTTCCACCACCGCGCCGCACGGTCGTCGCTGAAGCATGCCCAGAGCTTACGGTGGCAGGAGACTGGCGGCGCTTACCAGTCCTCAGCTCGGGAATCCCGGGGTCGCCAAGCCCGTACTCAGCAAATGAATGCTGAGCCCCTGAGGTCCGCTGTAATATCAGTAAGATTATATTTAGCTGGATCTTTTGTCCTCTTTAGTGACCTACAGTTGCATTACCTCTTTACTATCAAATTTTGTGATATAACAGGGCGTATTTGTAAGGGACACAAGCTTCATTGACAATATTATACGAAAAAAACAAGTGAAAATGAGATAGCAGAAGACCTTTTACAAAGCACTAAGTGGGAACATAAGCCCTGATGTAGGCGACGTTCCCACACATTTATTGTGAACATTAGGTGAGCCAGTCTTAACAAAATGATTTCATACAGGGTGATCTAGCTGCCCTACAGTTTTCGTTTTATGCAACCCGCTGTGTTAAATCTGACCTCCATAAAACACGCCCGAGATTTTCATATTCTCCCGCTCGTTACGCAAAAACTATTAGTCCTACGGAAAAAAATGAGCAGGACCTTTTCGTAGGATATTTAGTGTAGTTAAATTTCGCATCGGGACACGTTTTCACTAGAGGCTCTAGTTTTAGGGTTTGCTCAAGAAAAACGTACGAAAGTGACCGTCAAAACGCTACCACTCCCGTACTGAAGCCCCACCAGTCAGGATTTGTAGCATCTTGTTCAAGGCAGTCGCCCCTACCACTACACAAATGTTTACGACAGTTTTTTGTTTTCATTGATTAGTCTTATTACGCCACCTGCTTGTCGAGGGCTTACAAATTGTAAATCTGACATTAATGTAAATTTTACCTAACAATTTTGTGAATTTTAACAGCGTAAAATGAATAGTTATATCGTTGTATTCGTCAGGCCTTCTGACTACTAAGCTAATGTGCTTGTAAGGGCTGAGCCTGAATCGAATTGCTAGCGTAATTAGCTTCAGCGTAATGTTTAAAAGAGTCATGTTTCCTTCATTAACCTCACTGCCTCGTTTAATTTCATAATGTTAATGAGGTAGCCGACTGTGCTGATGACCTAATAGCCCAGTCAATGGAGACCCAAAATGTTGAATATAGGGAATAGTTAGGGTAGTCGGAAATTTTTGTACAGTAAGACGGAGCGCGAAGAGTATACTAGAGGTTCTAACCGGTCAGAGATGAGTGTGGGAGTGAAGAACCGTTTGAACAGCTTTCTGTTTTTTCTTGAATAACACGAAAACTGTGGCCTCCAACGAAAATACACGCTAGTACAAAATTTAACTAGATATCCTACAAAATGGTCCAGCTCATGCTTTCCGTAAGACTAATAGTTTGCTTGTAGCGGGCAAGATTATACGAAAATCTCGCGCATGGTTTATGAAACAAGTGTAACATTGCACATTGCACAAAACTACAGCGGCCGGGCAGTTGAATGACCCTGTATAAGACAGATCAGGTATCCTCTGACTTCAAGATGAATGTAATAATGCTATTTCTAAGGAAGGTATGATCTTCAGCTGCGAATAAATCAGGCTTGCAAAATTGCGGAGCAGGCCGAGCTCGAGGAAGCTCAGTTTCGGTTTCGGAGAAATAAAAGAACATGCGACCCTACGACTTCTCATGGAAGATAAGTTGAAGAAAGGCAGACCTACTTTAGTGAAAGCTGTTGAAAATGCTGGCCGGAGTACACTCTTTGAAATTTTTAGGTATTACACAAAATACAGGGAACCCACGGTTGTTCACAACTTGTATAGAAACAAGACTCCAGGTAAAAGAGGCGAATGATATGAAAGGGAAGCAGTGGTCTTGTGTTATTGGTACTCTGAGGAACCTGTAAACGTAGCCAAGGTGATCTTTGGAAATGGAAATAAAATAGATGTTTGCGACGACATTGTAATTTCGTAATTGACATCAAAGGACTGCGGAGAGCTGTCGAGTGAACGGATAATGTCTTGAACAGAGCTTGTAAGATGAATCTCCAAAAAGTAAAACAACAGTAATGGAATGGAGACCAATGAAATCGGGCAATCCTGAAAGAATTAGATTAGGAAATGAGACATGGAGCGGTAGATTAGTTTAGTTACTGAAGAAGCAAATCAACCTATGGCGACCAACATAGAGAGTATGTAATGTGCATGATGGGACTAGGAACAAATTTCTGAAACAGAGGTATATCTATGTATGTTAGGATGTCTATTATGATGGTATTTACGTGGAGAATAGGCTTGTGTGGAACTGAATCGTGGGTGATACGCAATTCAGACGAGAAGAGAAAGAAGCTTTCGAAATGTGTTGCTATGATAGAAGGAAGTGGGTTAAATCGATAGACCGAACTGAAAATGCTGAATGTAATTGGGAAAAAAAGAAAGTTATGGCACAGGCTGACTAAAAGAAGAGATCAGTTGACAGGACAGAACGTAAGCATCAAGGAATTGTCAATTTAGTTGTGGAAGAAAGTGTGGAAGGTAAAAATTATAGAGAGGGACGAAGGGTTGAACACAGTCGCCAAGTTCAAGACGATGTAAGTTGCGGTAACCAACATGGAGACATGAAGGGACTCGCACAGGATACATTTCCAAGGAGACTGTTACTAAATAACTGAACTGAACATCATGTGTAGCATATATTTTCTGTAGCAATCACACGCATTATGTACTGAAGATTACGCAAATCAGAATAGAAGAATTATTATTCCGCGTCAACCAGAAAGTTCTTAATGCATTCATTAAACTTCCTGTCTGTTAAACCTCACCTCTTATCTCTTAATGTATATACTACAAAAATACTCTAAAACTACGTAGTATGGTAATACTTCTTCCATAAAATTCTTTCGGCGATTTTATGTACGGTAATGGGACAGAGTCAAAATTTGTTTGCTGAATGAGTGCCCACACTATGAAAAAGTTTAACGCCATGGGTTTGATTGAGAGCAATATGCTTTTCTTTGTTGATTGTGTCAATTAGAGATATCTTTTTCCTGTGGCTCTAATTCTGGACAGGGCGGACTCATTGCATATGCAGTATGAGCAACCGGAACGACGGCGTAGCGGTCGCAGCTGTACATGAACCGTTGCGTAATTATCTCGGCGATAGAACGCAATGCACCGAATTGGGCACAATCGCGCATCAGACCAATACAGCGGCAGTAATTATCCGCTCTGTTTACTCCCTGTATCCCCTGGATTCGCAATAGTAGCTCGCATTAGTTTTCTTCGTGTGGAATACTTAGATACAGCTACTGAACCGATTAAGTGACACGATATGTAAAAAAAAATTCTTAGACCTTCTTTTTACTTACTAGATTATTAGCATTAGAAAGTTTTAATATGAATTAAATAAAATAGAAGGTAACATTCGAGGTATCAAGACCGTAACTCTCAAGAATGACTTGAATACTTCCTACACTTTCCTGTTCAAAGTCAGAGAATGCTCTGGTGCTAATTATGCCTCGAATGTCAGCTCATAGTTTCAAGATCAGTTCTGTAGTCTTCCCTTTGTGCGTGTCGGAAACTGACGAAGAGAAAATATGTTTGTTTGGTTGTGTGTGGTGAACCTTGTCGCTAGTACTTATCATTTTATAAGCAGATAAACGGGTTTGCAATAATTACAACATCACATAGAAATTCAACGCACAGCAGAAAAAAAATCCGAAATCATCTGAAGTACAAAGAAATGTATTTTAATAGAATCCATCTCATATAATCAGAAGTTATTAGAAAACGGATCATGACAGTCCACATACTGAGGGTGAATTTATTGAAAATTAGGATTCGTCCGCAAACACATAGTGATAAGGAACAAAGATTATCCAGAGTTGTTCTTCTACATCTACTACATCTACATTTATACTCCGCAAGCCACCTAACGGTGTGGGGCGGAGGGCACTTTACTTGCCACTGTCATTACCTTCCTTTCCTATTCCAGTCGCGTATGGTTCGCGGGAAGAGCGACTGCCGGCAACCTCCGTGCGCGTTCGAATCCCTCTAATTTTACATTCGTGATCTCCTCGGGAGGTATAAGTAGGGGGAAGCAATATATTCGATACCTCATCCAGAAACGCACCCTCTCGAAACCTGGACAGCAAGCTACACCGCGATACAGAGCGCCTCTCTTGCAGAGTCTGCCATTTGAGTTTGCTAAACATCTCCGTAACGCTATCACGGTTACCAAATAACCCTGTGACGAAACGCGCCGCTCTTCTTTGGATCTTTTCTATCTCCTCCGTCAACCCGACCTGGTACGGATCCCACACTGCTGAGCAATACTCAAGTATAGGTCGAACGAGTGATTTTTTAAGCCACCTCCTTTGTTGATGGACTACATTTTCTAAGGACTCTCCAAATGAATCTCAACCTGGCACCCACCTTACCAACAATTAATTTTATATGGTCATTCCACTTCAGATCGTTCCGCACGCATAGTCCCAGATATTTTACAGAAGTAACTGCTACCAGTGTTTGTTCCGCTATCATATAATCATACAATAATGGATCCTTCTTTCTATATATTCGCAATACATTACATTTGTCTATGTTAAGAGTCAGTTCTTCAGAGAGTATTCGGTCGTGAGTAAGAAGCCACATATTCTACAGGTACACTTTACTTGAACATTACCCTATATAAAACGAGGCGGAGAGTACTGTGTTGTCAGTTGAGTACCAGTAACAGCACAATGGGTGAGTAAGGAGAGCTGAGCGACTTAGAACGTGGACTAATAATCGGATGACAAATAACTAATCCTCCAGGGACATTTTAACCCTCCTGATGCTGCGCGAATCGACTGTTGCGATGTGAATGTTAAGCGGAAACGCGAAGGAACAACCACAACTAATTGAAGACCAGGTATATCTCATCTACTGACGGATAGCGACCAACGAAAATTGCGAGGCACTGTCTTAAAAAATCACATGACACTAACGGAAGGAATCACTCGTTACCTCCAAAGTACTGTCAGCAGTCCAGTCCGTCCCCGTTAGTTGAGTGGTCAGCCAGGCGGAATGCCACACCAAGTGGTTCCGGTTCGATTCCCGGCTCGGGCAGGAGATGATTTTCCTCGCTCAAGGACTATCATTTCATCCCCATCTCCGACGCGCAAGTCGCCCAATGTGGCGTCGAATGCAATAAGTATTTGCCCTCGGCGGCAGATCTTCTCCGAATGGGGGACTCCAGCCACAATGCCGTAAGCTCATTTCCATCAGCAGACTACCTGACACAATGTCTGTGCGTAGGGAGTTAAAACGAACTGTGTACTATGGTCGAGCAGTTTCTCATAACCCTAACATTTCTGTCGTCAGTGCTAAGCGATGCTTGAAGTGGTGTAGAGAACGAAGGAACTAGACACCGGATAGCCGGAAACGAGTGATATGGAATGATAAAACGCGCTGTACATTGAGGCAATCCAGCGGAAGGGTTTAGATTTGGCGAAATCCGAGATCACGTTGCCAGTCATCATTTATAGTGCCGACAGTGAAGTACGGAGAAAGTCGTGTTACGGGAGAGGGGAGGGGGGGGGGTTAGTGGTGTGGCCCTTGTTCAGCTTAAGAAAAGCTAAACGCAAAAGGATATGAACAAATTTCACAGCAATGTGTGACGCGTATTGTAGAAGAACTATTCGTTAACAATTATGTCAGTATGACAGCCCACCCTGTCATAAAGCAGCACCTGGAAGAAATTGTTTGTGGACGGTAACATTCCTGAAGTGGGTTGGCCTACCCAGAATCCCAACCAATCGCCTATGGTACATATTTAGGATCAGTTAGAACGTCAACTTCGCTCTAGGCCCCAGCGTCAGACACACTAACTTCTCAGGTCTCAGATCTTGGTGAAGAGTGATCAGTTATTCCTCCACAGATATACAGATACCTCACTGAAAGTGTTCCCCGCAGAGTTAAAGCCATCATAAAGGTGAAAGGTGGACACACTGCCGATTAATGTCCACTAACAGATATGTGTGGATAAGTATGATCAAGTATCTGTGATGTATTTTACACATTGTGTCGAAATATCAAGAGAGACTGGGAGCGAGATGCTATGTATGAGAGTCGCATTTTGAGTTTTCACAACGACCACCAGATGGCGCTAGTGAGATTCACCATTATATTGTTTAAGAAATTTTTTAATTGCTATAATATTGGCTGCTCAGTAAGTGGCCAAGTAGTATGTTTACATTGAGGGTTTAAGGAAGCGATATTGTGAAAAAATATCTTTTGCAGGTTCCCGCTGGATGTTCTTTTCTATAACTTTCGTAAAAGACAAAACCAACAATGAATGTATCCCACCGAAGAACTAGCGTGGCGAAGTTTCTGAGTAATGGTAGTCTTCTCGCCCAGTATTAAAACAATTACGGTGCTCCCGTTCTCTAATTCGAAGGAATGTGAACATAAAATCTCTTATATACAGGGCGTTACAAAAAGGTACGGCCAAACTGTCAGGAAACGTTCCTCACACACAAAGAAAGAAAATATGTTATGTGGACATGCGTCCGGAAACGCTTACTTTCCATGTTAGAGTTCATTTTATTACTTCTCTTCAAATCAAATTAATCATGGAATGGAAACACACATTAACAGAACGTACCAGCGTGGCTTCAAACACTTTGTTACAGGAAATGTTCAAAATGTCCTCCGTTAGCGAGGATACATGCATCCACCCTCCGTCGCATGGAATCCCTGATGCGCTGATGCAGCCCTGGAGAATGGCGTATTGTATCACAGCCGTCCACAATATGAGCACGAAGAGTCTCTACATTTCCTTAACACGGGCTGACTAAACGGGTGTTTACTCTATGCCATCCTCCCATAAATGTTTATATTCGATTAATATGAAATCAAAACTCAAATTCCAGAAAATCTACACCCAAATTTCATGTATGTAAAAGGAAATATCACTTTAACGTGTCGACTTAAGAATGAAATGTGACTCACTTACACTTTAGACTAATATCACACTGATTATTACACGCAAACTGAAATATTTGATCAAGACACTTCCTTCAGAAGCTGAACTTTGGGGCAACTAACATGGCGAATCTCGGCTTCAGCTTTGTGACATAATGACGACTCTCCTTATTACATCTCCAAGAAGTCGACCAAAATCGATTGTTGTTCCAAAAAACGTCGACGGTGTGCGCAAGACGACTGAAAAGGATCGGCATGCGACTTACCATGACGCGTATGCATGCCTAGACATTACGAAGTCTGCATTACAGTCGATTATGCATGAACATTTACCTGTAAAAAAGGCTCATGTGAACTGCTGTAAGTAAATGCTCAAACTACTTGTTCGAGTAAATGCAAAATTTATGTATAACGTAGTAACAGAGGAAGAAACTTTGATATATTCCTATGACTCAAAAACTAAGCTGCAGTGAATTGTTGGGCAGTTCCAAGAAGAACGTCTCATAAAATACTCGCTTGTTTCTTTTGATACAGTAGACATGTAGCGACACTGAGCTGGATGATCAAAGAACAATCAATAGTGAACTGCACACTACATTTTTTGTCACAAATCAGCGATCAGATCTGGAATAAACTGTACAAATTTTGGCATCTTTCTTGTTCATGGCAGGGGCAGTGGTCAAACAGAATGTCAACCAATAGACTATTAGACGTAGAAAGTCATCGAATTGTAGTCTCATTGCCCGTATTGTCTTGCGCCAAAATATGAGTGGACAGAGATTTTGATTACCGTATGTAGCTTTTGATAACTTCTGAATATCGTGTCTTTGAGTTAGCAACAGAGTACAGTAAAATATTTTCTCAGAATTATTTGGAACAAATGGAACGGTCACTAAGTTTTAGAGGGAAATATACAGGTTTCGGATAGCGTCTGCCACTATTTACAAAAATTTATTTGTAAAGAACTAAAGTATCCCTTTGAGGAAGATGCACGCACATGCAGAGAAGGGTACCCAGGTAGCCAAGAACAATAGAACTATATTAATACAGAGAAATACACAATAACATGAGACCTAGGAACAGCTTCCTAGTGAAAGGAAAGTAAAAATCGTTCTTATCTACTGAAAGGAAGTCAGTTACATGACACAGTTCTTGAAGATGCAGACTGGGCACTCAGTCTGTCACGATCGAGATACACTGCCGTAGGCACGCCCATTGTCGACTGCACTATGGTATCCAAGTCTTGAAGTCGTACACTGCACACAGTGCTCAGAAATATACTCGCGGCACTTCTTATGTCGATGTCCAGGCTGGGACTCGCACTGACTGACAAGCTGTTTTGCTTTGTCCTATAAAGGTCACCAGACCGAGGAACACTGGATGCTGTCTGGTGTCACGTGGCTGGAGGGCGCTAGCAAGTACTGACTGCATCAGGTGGATGTAGCACTCTCAAAACTACAGCTGTGGTCGCAGGCAAGATGTTACACCGGTTTGCAGGCGTCTGAAAGTGCGGCAACCCGCAGCACTTTGCTGTGTGGCATATGGCCGGATCATGAGGCAACAGCCGTCTACCGCAAGGACGATAGCACTCGTACACTGTGCAACAGAATTAAATGATTACGTTTCTGAAACTCTGTAATGGTTTCCCAATGCAATGCATGACTTTGAAAATTGGCTCGAAGGTGCCCGCCTCTGTTATTACGTAAAAGCAGACCGCTTTGCGAGTCACCCTCTTGCTCGGCGACGCTTCAAACAGATAGGTGTCGACATATACGCAGTTCATCTGACGTTTCAGGGCTCATGATGATGTCAGATTGTCATATAATTGCAGTATAATTCTACCCAACGCCACCGTGGACGTGTCTCACTACGGGAAGCTCGTCACATATCCTCTTAACCACATTTCACACTTTGACGCCTCTGCGACGGAGTCCAGAACGGTTTTCTTCTGGGTGGCCGAGGGATAGACTTCTGGGCACACCGTCATCAAGAATCGACGCTAGATGTCCTCAGAGTGTGGCATAAAGGAGATAATGAAACCACCTTCTTCCTTGAGGCTCTGATTCTCGCACATTTCGCAATCGAAAGCGGCAGTCCTCAGAGCGATGCACAAAAGGAATAAGTTATTGGTACCTTTTGTCACTGCTGACACCACTGTGGCAACGGAGGGTTGTATGCAGAGGCATATTACGGCTTAGACAGACTAGGCAGCAACCTAGGTTGGTTCAAATGGCTATGAGCACTATGGGACTCAACTGCTGTGGTCATCAGTCCCCTAGAACTTAGAACTACTTAAACCTAACGAACCTAAGGACATCACACACACCCATGCCCGAGGCAGGATTCGAACCTGCGACCGTAGCAGCAGCGCGGCTCCGGACTGGAGCGCCTAGAACCGCACGGCCACCGCGGCCGGCCGCAGCAACCTAGGGACAGTGAATTTTACTTATTCACAACTCTTGAATGGAGAATGCAAACTGAACTCGCAATGAAATGGATATGAATAACATTGGTAACAAGCACATTATTTACCTTATTCAGTTTCTTGGCTTGCTAAGTGGTGTGCGTCAGGAAGGAACTTCTCGTTGCTCTCTGTTAAGCTTTGTCATACTCAACCGGGGCCGACACTTGAACGTGCCCATTCAAACTTCAAATGCGGAGAAAACATCGTCAGTCACTCTAACAGCCAACCTCTTAGATGGAAATTCATTTTAATTTTCACCACCGACCTACTATCAATGTAAAACCATGCATTCGATAGCAGTATCGTCTGGCGAGGAATGACTGCTCGTCAGACACACACATCGTGCATGGAGTATTCAAATGGTTCAAATGGCTCTGAGCACTATGGGACTCAACTACTGTGGTTATCAGTCCCCTAGAACTTAGAACTACTTAAACCTAACTAACCTAAGGACACCACACACATCCATGCCCGAGGCAGGATTCGAACCTGCGACCGTAGCAGTCGCACGGTTCCGGACTGCGCGCCTAGAACCGCGAGACCACCGCGGCCGGCTGCATGGAGTATTAATGAACGTGCTGCCCGTGTGGGGAATGGGGAAGGCGCGCTTTCTGTCTGTTTGATCGAGGGCAGACTGTGATGGCCCAGAGGCTCTGCACGAGCATTTCGAAAACTGCACGATTTGTCGGGTATTCGAGGAGTGCTGTGGTGATTATGTTCATCACGTGGTGAAACCAAGGTGAAATCACTTCCACACGTCGTGAAGTTTGGTAGCCACCCCTCATTACAGATGTCGGACGTCGCAGGCTGGGCAGACTAGTAAAACAGGGCAGGTGGCGAAGTGTGGCGGAACTAATGGTTCAAATGGCTCTGAGCACTATGAGACTTAACTTCTGAGGTCATCAGTCCCCTAGAACTTAGAACTACTTAAACCTAACTATCCTAAGGACATCACACACATCCATGCCCGAGGCAGGATTCGAACCTGCGACCGCAGCGGTCGTGCGGTTCCAGATTGTAGCGCCTAGAACCGCTCGGCCACTTCCGGCCGGCGTGGTGGAACTATATCTAACTTTAACCTATCCATTTCACTTTTTAAGTTTTCTAACCTACCTGCCCTCTTCAGGAACCACACGTTTGTCCGGCCTCTCAACAGATACCCCTCCGTTGGGGTTGCACCTAGGGTACGGCTATCTGTATCGCTGAGGCACGCAAGCCTCCCCACCAACGGCAAGGCCGATGGTTCATTGGGGGGAGTGACTACACTGTAAAGGAGATTAAAATCTGTGAGACCTCACATAGGATTTTTCTAACTAATATTGCTCTCGAGGAATATTTCGAGGGAAACTGGATCTAGTCTGAAAGATACGAAGACTGGTGACACGACGCTGAGTGTTCGTGGTACTGCAATGAAAGCAGTTCTTTTATTTTCAACTTTGAAAAACAAACAAGTTTTGTTTGGCTAACTTTGTTTGGTTAACAATGATGTTATTTTCCACAATAAAATTTACGTTTTTGTTGTAATGTTTGACTTCAATGTTTTTACTATGTATTCGATGTATAAACAGTTTACATTTGCCTCAGAATCGCAAAACACTTTCTTAGAGGCCCGTGCCTCAATCTACAGAAACGGAACTCTTTTATCTTGTTGTTGTGGTCTTCAGTCCAACGACTGGTTTCATTCAGCTCTCCACTATTTCCTGTGCAAGAGTCATCATCTCCGAGTAGCTAGTACAACCTACATCTTTCTGAAACTGCTCACTGGTCTCCCTCTACTGTTTTACACCCCCCCCCCCCGCACGCTTCCCTCCATTACTAAATTGGTGATCGCTTGATGCCTCAGAATCTGTCCTCCTAACCGATCCCTTCTTCTAGTCAGGTTGAGCCACAAATTTCTTCTATCCCCAAATCTACTCAGTACCTCCTCATTAGTTACGTGATCTACCCATCTAATCTTGAGCATTCTTCTGCAGCACCACGTTTCAAAAGTTTCTATTCTCTTCTTGCCTACACTGTTTATCGTCCACGTATCACTTCCAACATGGCTACACTCCATACAAACACTTTCAGAAACGACCTCCTGACGCTTAAATCTATACTCGATGTTAAGAGATTTCTCTTCTTCAGAAACCAGAAGCGCATTTCTTGGCGTCGCCAGTCTACATTTTATATCCTCCCTATTTCGACCATTATCAGTTATTTTGCTTCCCAAATAGCAAAACTCATATACTACTTTAGCCGTATCGTTTCCTAATGTAATTCCCTCAGCATCACCTCATTTAATTCGACTACATTTCATTATCCTCGTTTTGGTTTTGTTGATGTTCATCTTATATCCTCTTTCCAACACACCGTCCATTCCGTTCAACTGCTCTTCAAAGTGCTTTGCTGTCTCTGACAGACTTACACTATCATCAGCAAGCCTCCAAGTTTTTATTTCTTCTCAGTGAACTTTAAGCCCCACTCCAAAGTTTTATTTTGTTTCCTTTACTGCTTCCTCAATAAACAGATTGAATAACATCTGGGATAGTCTACAACTCTATCTCACTCCGTTCTCAACCACTGCTTCCCTTTCGTTGCCCTCGACTCTTATAACTGTCATCTGGTTTCTGTACAAATTGTAAATAACCTTCGGTCTCTAAAAATGGTTCAAATGGCTCTGAGCACTATGGGACTTAACTTCTGTGGTCATCAGTCCCCTAGAACTACTTAAACCTAACTAACCTAAGTACATCACACACATCCATGCCCGAGACAGGATTCGAACCTGCGACCGTACCTGTCCCGCGGTTCCAGACTGTAGCGCCTAGAACCGCTCGGCCACTCTGTCCGGCCTTCGCTCTCTATTTTACCCGTGCCACCACTAGAATTTGAAAGAGAATATTCCAATCAGCATTGTCAACAGCTTTCTCTAAGTCTACAAATGCTATAAATGTAGGGTTGCCTTTCCTTAGTCTACCTTCTAGAATGAGTCATAGCATCAGCATTGCTTCGCGTGTTCCAACATTTCTACGGAATCCAAACTGATCCCCCCCGAGATTGGCTTCTACCAGTTTCTTCATTCGTCTGTAATGAATTCGTATTAGTATTTTGCAGCCGTGAAATATTAAACTAATAGTTCGGTAATTTTCACAACTGTTACAGGATCGCTTTTTTGTCCTTCTGTCCGACTGTTACGAACCCTTCTTCTCAGGGATGCGCAGACGTATCAAGTTCAAATTTATGTCGCTTATTAAGACCTTTGATGCCTTCGCGGTATAATACTTTTAAGCTTCTTAGTCAATATAGTCAAACGATACGGCCATGTGTGCCAAATACTTTGATGCTTGAAATTTCACTCTTCAAAAGCAGTAGGGTACTTCCCGTTGACCTAGAATCATGAAATTTGGCAGGAAGTAAGGTTACACAGTACAAGTGAAGGGAAAAACCTGAAGTTGTTAATTTGTAATTATATCACATGAAAAAATATTTCTTTTTTTCATTTGCCATCTTAATTCAAACTTGAAATTAAAACATTCGCTAAAATCTTGGAATTTCTGGGACAGGTATCTTGCCAGTGTCCGTGTGCATAACTGGAGAAAATCGTCAATATACTCGCTACCCGGAAAGGATAAACTGTCTGTATATATAATTAAGCTTGTACGGAACACTGAGTGCGCGTTAGTCCTACTCACACCTGGACCTTTTTTTTATTTAAAAACGTACGTGGCCCATACTACCTAACACTCTTATTAACATCTTCAGTTACTTGTCACAGAAAATATTTTACGTATCGTTTCAGTTAGAAAGCTTATTTTCGCCATTTAAGCAAAAATAAAGGTTCAAATGAAGGTGCTACATCAAAAGTTTTGTGACTATTTTGAACTAATAGCCCATACTAGCGGCTATTCCCCTATGACTTGTGCTTCGCTCCAGCTGCTGGCCACAGGTTTTCGTTCGAGGGGTCTGTTGCATATTTTGATTAAGAGGTGGACTAACTAAACGACAGTTCAACTGTTTGTGATCATGTAGGTTGTACTTAACTGCGGAGCAGAGCTCTAGAAACAGACAGAAATATTTATCGGGCACCATTATGTGTGAATAAGAGTCTTTCTTTTTTTTTGTCACTTTAATGTCTATGCAGGTAACCGTGAGACAATTCTACTACGGGGAACGACTGTATGATGTTACAATCGATAGCAAAAAAAAAAAAAAAATTGCTCCTGTGACACGCCAGCTGTGTCTATTACGGGCTGACATTTCACGCCTTGTTTCGCCTTCTAATGAGCGACAGTTATCGCGCCGAGGGGGCTTCAGCGTTTGTTTGCTGCTGCTGGCGGCAACTGTTACCTAGCAACGGTACTCGGTGTTTGACCAGCGCGGTTTCGCTGCTTCCATTGCTCGCTTCCGTGTGTAAATGTCATGTGCCTTCTGGCCTCTACAAACACTGAAGAAGGACAAAGAGAATTCATGTAGAGTTTACTTCGAAACCAATGTTTTTGCCACGTTCGCTGCATACATATGCACTGTCTCTGCAAGCATGAATTTTCAGTTCACACTGGCAGCGACCGTTAGTTTCCATAGTCTACACATTTTCCCTCTCAGTGGTTGTGGCATATAGGTTTCCATTTTGGCTTTTCCTGTAAATATCTGCTTGTGTTATGAGCGTACTGTTTCGTAGCAATGTGTCCGCTGCTTGTCTGACAAACCTAACAAGATATTATTAATGCGAATTTACTGTACGAGTCATGATGGGAGGGATAGGGGGATGCTCAGGCACATTGATGAGTATAGCAGGAATAGCTGTACACACTACACAGCTTGATATACTACATCATAATTATGAAGATCATTCGTAAAGTAACCTCCTTTTCATTTATGACGAGAGGCTTTCTTGCGGGGGGGGGGAGGGGGAGGGGGAGGGAGAGACTGGTAACTGGGGAGGGCTGGGGGAGGGGCAGGGTAGAGCTGGTACGGCCTGGACAGAAACAGTTGACACACTGACTCACGCAGCAGGTCAGTGTCTCTAGAGTTGCGAAAATGAGAAATATGTATTACTTTTCCAAATGGAGCTTTTCGATAACTTAAGATCCTTCCAAACGAGAAATCCTATCTTTAATGAGTCGTAGTGGTAAAAACATATAAGCTGTTTACATTCATTGCGAAAAATTTGGTACATGTGGACAGTAAGTGACGAATGAAAGTGTTGTGCGTCAGTGGTGTGGTTGTTGAAGAGTGGAAGGACGGAATTTCACAATGATGTCAAAAGTGGCGATTCGTCATGCAGTCGGCAAAGAAACGACACACAAAATTTATCTAACACTGCAGTCGACATAATCGCCTCTAAAGGTTCAGCAACTCTTTAGATAATTATGATTTATTGTTCTGTCTCAGTTGTGCTCACGACTGTTACAGCGTGTATTTGAAGGAAACCCTATTAGCATCCTCATAGTGGCACATCTAGCACCACTATTATGCGACTGGCATGAAATTCGAATAGACATCATCTTTCAGGTGTAGAAACATGCCTACCAACTTTTGTCGCACAACTCCTTCCTGGTGTTGCGATTTTTTTCCGTCAGTGTATTTTATTCAGTCTCCTGTAGCTAAGAACTGAAGAGCAACCGCAAATTTTTTGGGTTGCTTGAGTTCGCCTTTCTTTGACTCTGTCACAATTTTCCAGATGTATCGCTTACCAGATTGGCATGGAATGCAGTACTCACCTGGTTTACCGTTTTAGGATGCCTCAAGGCCCCTTAACCTTACCTAATGGTGCACGAGTTTCCTGAGGCGAACGGAAAACGCATTTAATATTAAGTCGAGTCATGTCTCTAACGATTGTGTTCGAGACTTTGCTAGTGTACGCCAGATGTCTTATCCTCCTCGTCAGGTTCTACGTACTGAGGCTGTAACCTCTGCGCGAAAGCACATCAGATTTGTCTCTCGCTGAGTCTGGTCCTCTTCATCACGTCCTTAAAAGGATTGAGCTCCCTTGATAGACTTCCTAAGCCCGGTATTGCACGTGCCCTGTGGGAAAGTGTACATAACACCCTGTAGGAAAGTGTACATACACGTAGCACTTCCCTCACGCTGTGGAAGATGTTGCAATTGGAAGCGTGCAGATCGGTGTGGGAGCATTACTGTACGGCCTGTAACATAGTGCTGTCCGCCTTACTCTTGACTAGGACATTCAAAACTGGTGGCGATAATTGTATAAAGGAGATGTATTGTCGTAAGGCTGCTGCTATCACATGAAGCTACGTTGTGGGAATATCGTGTTTCGTAAACAACTGCAGCCGCTGGTACAACCTAGAGTAATACAAACAGTTTATTTGCCGACAAAGCTTAAAAATCACAGGTCACGATTCCATTCAGCTGGCCTTCTACTTTCGCAAGTAAAAAGACAAAAGAAAAAAATCAGAAGAAGTAGCGGTTAGCTTTTGGAGCGAAAGGAGCATAGAACTTGTGGTACCCAAAGTATTTAGTCACGAAATCATACAAAACATTCCGTGATACAAACGGGAAGCTGTCCCAGAGTTGATGCATCGTGAAAAGTTTGTTCCCACTAACTGTTACATAAATTAAGATAATTATTGTTCCATCTCAGTTGCATATTTTTAATTATATTTCATGTTTCATCACTCTGGATCCTGTACAGATCGAAGAAGTTGCGTCAGCAACTTATCTTCTCTGCTCAGAACCACATACAACAGTACTTAGATCTGAAGATGATCCAGAGTAATGGAAACAGGGAATATAATTAAAAATATGCAACTGAGACGGAACAATAAACGAGAATTATCTTAATTCATGGAACAGTTAGTGAGGACCGCTTCTCTCGACGCATCAACTGTGGGACAGCTTCCCGTTGGTATTGCGGAATGTTTCTGTATGAATTCGTGACCAAAAAATTTGGGTATCACGAATTCCATGCTCCAGTGGCTCCAAAGGGCCTTTATAAGAATCACAGAAATTATTGGATCGCTACTTCTCTCAGTTTTCTTTTCCCTAACGATGCGGAAGTAGAAGGCCAGCCGGAGGGGAACGTGACCTGTGATCTACGCTCTTCTAGCGAATAACCTGTTTTTATTGCTCTCTGTTGTTCCAGCGGGGACAGTCGTTTACTAAATACGTAGTATTAAGTTCTAGTTTTCTTGGCTACCTAGGCACCTTTCTCAGTTTGTGCATGCATCTCCCACAACGGGATACTTTAGTTCTGCAGAGATAAATTTTTTTTAACCGGGGAAAGACATTGAGCTGACCCTGCGTATTCGCCTCTAAATCTTACTGACTTTTGCTTTTATTCGAAATCCAGTGACGGAAAAAAAAATCACAACGGCAAGAAGGAGTTGTGCGACATAAACCAAAGTTGGCAGGCGTGTTTCTACATCTGAAAGAAGACGTCTGTTCAAATTTCGTGCCGGTTGCATAAGGATGGTGTTAGTAGTGCTATTGTGAGGATGCTAATCATTTGCTTTAAATGCTGTAGCGGTGGTGAGCGTTAGTTACCTTTGAGATTAGACGTAGTGAGTTGACATTAGTCAAGACTGGCTTTAAGGTGACAAAGAAGCTGTTATCAAAATCTCACTGAGTTTGAACGAGGTTGTGTGGCATGGCTACGAGGAACTGGATTTACCTTGTGTGATATTGCAGAAAGACTTGTCACGAATTTAGCAACTGTACGTGACTGCAGGCAACGGTGGTTACGAGAATGTGCGGTCTTAAAGAGACCTAGCCCTGGATGGCTTCGTGACACTACCGAGAGGTGTTCGGCATATGGCTCTGGGTCATCCTACTGCATCTGGCCCGACAATTCGAGCAGAAGTTGGCAGAACAGTGACACAACACATTCTTACAGATCGGTTACTTCGAGGACCACTCCAAGCCAGATACCCTGTAGCGTGCATTCCACTGACCCCAACACACCACCATACGCGTCAAGCGAGAGCTCATTGGAGGGCAGGGTGAAGGTCTGTTGTGTTTTCTGATTACAGCTGGTTTTGCCTCGGTGCCGGTGATGGCCGTTTGTTGTTAGAAAAAGGCCAATAGAGGCTTTGCTGTCAACCTGTCTGCGTGCACTTGACCTACACCTAAAATTATGGTTCAAATGGCTCTGAGCACTATGGGACCTAACTTCTGAGGTCATTAGTCCCCTAGAACTTAGAACTACTTAAACCTAACTAACCTAAGGACATCACACACATCCATGCCCGAGACAGGATTCGAACATGCGACCGTAGAGGTTTCGTGGTTCCAGACTGTAGCGCCTAGAACCGCTCGGCCACCTCGGCCGGCTAAATTTATGGGCTGGGGTGGGATTTCGTATGATACCTGGAGCACCCTCGTGGTTATCCCACGCTCCCTGAATGCGAAGTTGTGCATCAGTCTGGTGATTGACCTGTTGTGCTGCCATTCCAAGGGTGCTTTTTTACAGGATAACGCTTGCGCCCATACCGCTTTTGTAACGCAACGTGCTTTAGAGAACGTCGACATGCTGCCTTGGCCCGGCGTGATCCATCTACAATCGAGCATAAATGAGAATCATCGGACGACAACACCGGCGTCATTGATAAACAGAATTAACCATCATTTTACTGACCAACCAGGTGCAACAGGCATCGAAGTCCATCACATAAAGTGACATCAGGCACCCGTACAGCACAATGCATGCACCTTTACTTACATCCTTGCATCCAACATTCTTTCAGCTACACCTGTTATTATCGTACCCACGTTGCACATTTTCAGTGGCTTATACCGAGCTTGGATTAACCTGTGATCTTGCAGTGTTAATCACTTAAATATGTTACCTAGACAAATGTACTATCGAAATTTCATTACTCTATAATAATTATTTTTTTGCTGCCGCACTTTCCTTCTTTCCGTCAGTTCACGAACAAACTCTAAGATAGACCTAATCGTTTTGGTATTTTGATTCACAGACGGGCGTCGAGACACCAGTGGCCGATGACTAGATCACTAGAGACATTGGCTTCACTCCCAGTAAAACGTGGGATCCAGCACTCAGCTAACTGAAGTCAGAATGCCAGAAACGGGCGGCAGAAGGGCTGAGAGACCGGACTTCACTCCCAGCATTTCGTGATCGCTTCCGCCCAGCCCTCTACACGAAGCGGCGTACAGCCGCGTAATGAGGTAAGCGATGGGGAGTGATAAAGAGTGTGCCGGCCGGTGTGGCCGAGCTGTTCTAGGCGCTACAGTCTGGAACCGCGCGACCGCTACTATCGCAGGTTCGAATCCTGCCTCGGGCATGGATGTGTGTGACGTCCTTGGGTTAGTTAGGTTTAAGTAGTTCTAAGTTCTAGGGGACTGATGACTTCAGCACTTAAGTCCCATAGTGCTCAGAGCCATTTGAACCATTTGATAAGAGTATGTAGCAAAGACGCTTTTTCTATAGATATCAAATTATGAAATGCAGACATCGTACAAAAATCAGACCGACAACGAACATATGAGGCGGACGTTGCTGACTCAGTCACAATTTTTGAAACTATCGTCGTCACATACCTGTTGTTAAAGCATAGGAGTCAGGCATACTGCCAATACCCATAGGCCCTCTGTTAGTGATTCACGCACTCCACGTTATCTGCGATTCACGCTCGGTGAGGCCGACCTAGCCAGATGGAGTACGTCAGCAGATACCTCAGCAGCGTTACGGTTCACGGGACACATCGATGACAAGAGAAACTGACACAGCCAAAGCCACAAAATTCCAAGACTGAATAGCTTGTTGCTGTTAACCGAGTGTGACTAACTTCCTTTGCATCCATACAGAACAAGCACATTCTCGAGGAAACATACTATTAATTGAGTTAAAATGAGGTACTTGAAAGAATTAAAAAAAAAAACTAAAGCTTTGTTGTCTGAGTCTAAAGAACTCACAACTAAATGTGGCTGAAAATGGATAAACTACTTTGCACTACGTGACACTAAAGCTCGTAAAAAAAATGCAGACAAAAATAGAGAAATGTAAATAAAGCAGCACACTACCCTGGAAAATTAAGTTTTTGTTTAGCTCTAAAAGAAGCGCGTAATAAAACGTCTAAGCCAAGCACTTCCCGCAAATTAACTACCGCTGTTGTGCCACCGCCAGCGCACCCACACTGTGCTGAAAAGTAGGGACACACCAAACGAGTTAACGCAATTTATACACTGTGTTTAAAACACTCTGTCCCATATACTTACAAGAGGCTAGTCAGAGTTAGAAAAACAGGTTACACATGACTATCAGGAAATATATTTGTTGAAGTATGGGTCACTCTGCCCTACATTTTTACACATCATTCCTCCAAAGAATCACGAATTCGTCGAAGGCGAATGCATTTGCACTTGATCCACCAATCTGACAGCAAATTTTAAGAAATTTTTGTCTCATGTTAAATCAGTAAATCATCTGTCCAGACAGTCTATGCTTGTAATGGCATCGAAACGTAGTACGAGAGAGAGAGGCTCAGATATTAAATTCGTTTCAATAAGGAAGATCGCACTCCACTGAGGTTTGTCATTTATTTCCTCGCACGATTTTCAAAGTCACAGATATCTAAATAAGTGACCTAAATCACTCAAAAGCGGTTGGACCTGATGGAACAACTAAACGATTATTTATCAAGTGTGCCAAAACATATACACCTCATTTATCAGCAGTAAAGCGTAGGTCTCTGGATGAGCGAGGCGTACTCAGTTATTGGAAAAATATATGGCTCATTCCCGTTTTCAAGAAACATCGTCGAAGAGGCATTCGACAATATAGGCCTCTATCGCAAACTTCAGTGCGCTGGAATTTCGTAATTCGTTTGATGCTGATGTGTTGTGGCACGCGTGGTCTAGCGGCGCACCTTACCTAGCCACTGAAGCCCAGTTTGCTTGTTAACTCACTGTCAATGAGGAGCAAGTAAGCCTGTCACGCTTGCAGTCTCATAATTGTGTGTCACCTGTGATGTTCTGGATATGGATTATCATCACCTTATGTATCGTTTGGCGATAGGTGTCTAGTTCTTGGTGCAGCGGATGCCAGCTTTAATTACCCTAAGAGTCGTCATCCGATTCCTCCTCTCATGCTCCTCTTTCTGGACTGGAGGTCTTCCCACAAACGAAGATGTGAACACGCGGTTGACGCGCTGACGAGGAGATTTTCGTCACTACCTTAATGACCGAGATTATGCAGTTGCTAGCAATCTCACAAACAGACAATTTTTCTATGGTTTTCCTTGTAGTGTTTTTATTAACCCATACTGGATATGGGGTGTTGCTGCAATGAGCAATTGGTCCATACATTGTCTACTCTTAGCATTGACTATTCTCTCGTCAGTGGAACGCTTTCTCCTAGAAAATACGCATCGATAGTCTCAACGAGTGTGGAGACTTGTCGCTCTCTCCCCTCCACGGTGTCGATTTCCTGCTACGCCTGACAGTGTGTTAAAAATAAACTGTTTCATTAATATTCTTTTTACTACTGCTCATCGTTCTCTGCGCTTTCGTTTTTTTCTTTAGGAGAGGGAACAGACATGGTGGCCAGGCCTCGGACTGTGACTTCTGCCCACTTTGCCCTTGCCTCTCCCTATGGGCGACAGGAAGGATCCACTGAAAAGGAGTGGGGGGATGGGGAGGCAACATCTTTGACTATTGCTCGAAACTCCATTGGTCTAGGTTCAAAACCAACCGTCTTTTGTATTTCGAATAAAAGGCATCAGCAATGGTGACATAGGACTTCCTGTATAATGACTCAGCCTCAACCTGCCAGCGGCCTTGTTAATGAGGATGGAGGAGAAGACAGACATGGTGGGAAACTACCTCTAAAAGTCGGTAATGATCAGTGGCATGTGAATGTAGAAGGTAAAGGAATCCAATGCATTAGAGACACATAATGTATATCCGCACGATATATTCCTTATAACTCAAATTAGTATCGTAATGATCTCTCATTCCCATTTCGTCCCATTTTCGTAGCACTGGGAGTGGACCGACAGTGTGAGGTAACGGGCAAGTTGTGGCGCCCAGAAAATATTCAGAGTTGCCGCGGCCTCACGGGCCGTTTGGTAATCCGGGGCTAGTTAGCAACTGCGTGGTGCCGTACGTTAGCCGGAACAAGAGGGGTAGCCCCAGCTCGTAGTCCAGGCTGACCGTGTGGCTAGGAATTCCATGCTGACGCTGTGACAAGGACTGTGCTTTGTGTCTATGAAGAAGATATGTATGCCGGGAGTACCAAAATGGCGGATTTTGTGAAACCATAATGGCAGACATTTCACAGTTCATGTAGAAATTAACAATAGCCAGAGGACTCGTGATACCTTAAAGAGAAACAAGTCATTGCCATTATTTGCACGACGATTCTGATGGTGTAATCAGATTTTCAATACCTTTATTAGTTTAAAGTTTGGTATCTGACTGTAAATTATACAAGTAACACCCAGCAACGAGTTTCCAAAATCTAAATGGTTCATCCGATATGTCGATTGACATGTCTTTAGAAAGTTACAAGTGCAAACCTAAATTAGTATGAATTACAGGCATGTAACTTGAATAGTACATGAGCTATTGGAAGTCAAAGTGGCCGATTACTATTGATTGCATCAGGCCATAAGTACTCCACAGTTACACGAAAGAACGGTAGCAGCATGCTTACAAATACATTACTGGCCATTGAAACTGCTTCAACGCGAAGATGACGTGCTACAGACGCGAAATTTAACCGACAGGAAGAAGATGCTGTAATAGGCAAATGATTAGCTTCTCAGGGCATTCACACAAGGTTGGCGCCGGTGGCGACACCTACAACGGGCTGATATAAGGAAAGTTTCCAACCGATTTCTCATATAAAAACAGCAGTTGACCGGCGTTGCCTGGTAAATCGTTGTTGTGATGCCTCGTGTAAGGAGGAGAAATGCGTACCATCACGTTTTCGGCTTTTATAAAGGTCGGATTGTAGCCTATCGTGATTGCGGTTTACCGTATCGCGACATTACTGCTCGCGTTGGTCGAGATCCAATGACTGTTAGCAGAATATGGAATCGGTGGGTTCAGGAGAGTAATATAGAACGCCGTTCTGGATCTCAACGACCTCGTATCACTAGCAGTCGAGATGACAAGCATCTTATCCGAATGGCTGTAACGGATCGTGCAGCCACGTCTCCATCCCTGAGTCAACAGATGGGGACGTTTGCAAGACTACCACCATCTGCACGAACAGTTCGACGACGTTTGCAGCAGCATGGACTATCAGCTCGGAGACCATGGCTGCAGTTACCCTTGACGCTGCATGACAGACAGGAGCACCTGCGATGGTGTACTCAACGACGAACCTGGATGCACGAATGGCAAAACGTCATTTTTTCGGATGAATCCAAGTTCTGTTTACAGCATCATGATGGTCGCATCCGTGTTTGGCGACATCGCGGTGTACGACCATTGGAAGCGTGTATTCGTCATCGCCATACTGGCGTATCACCCGGCGTGATGGTATGGGGTGCCATTTGTTACCCGTCTCGGTCTCCTCTTGTTCGCATTGACGGCACTTTGAACAGTGGACGTTACATTTCAGATGTGTTACGACCCGTGGCTCTACCCTTCATTCGATCCCTGCGAAACCCTACATTTCAGTAGGATAATGCACGACCGCATGTTGCAGGTCCTGTACGGGCCTTTCTGGTTACAGAAAATGTTCGACTGCTGCTCTGGCCAGCACATTCTCCATATCTCTCACCAACTGCAAACGGCTGTTCAATGGTGGCCGAGCAACTGGCTCGTCACAATACGCCAGTCACTACTCTTTATGAACTGTGGTATCGTGTTGAAGCTGCATGGGCAGCTGTACCTGTACACCCCATCCAAGCTTTGTTTGACTCAATGCCCAGGCGTATCAAGGCCGTTATTACTGCCAGAGGTAGTTGTTATGGGTACTGATTTCTCAGGGTCTATGCACCCAAATTGCGTGAAAATGTAATCGCATGTCAGTTCTAGTATAATATATTTGTCTAATGAATACCAATTTATCATCTGCATTTCTTCGTGGTGTAGCAATTTTAACGGCCAGTAGTGTACATTTATTCGTCTATGTCTTTGTTTACATCCGATATATACTATTCATGAAGAAATTGGTCAAATATTTATTGTGTTTGAAAAAGCACAGACACATTAGGCTACTGGCCTGCTTTTGTTCATATTACTTTGATATATGTTTATTTGGTTTGTATATGTATTTAATAATGTGTGTTAGAGCCTGTTTATGATCCAGCAGTAGGAATATTTATTTAATTTCAAATTATTTAAATGTAAATCCAGTGTTTAGTATGTGTTTCAATATGTTTGTGGGTTTACGTTGGCTTGGAGAAATGGCGGGAGCGCTCTAGCCAATCACAGCGCTCGTTACTACGGCATTGAGAGACCGTGTGGAAGTGGGGGAGGAGCATTGGGTCACGGAGGACAGATGGTGCTGGAGGGGGAGGCGCGACGGTCGGTCGCAGGAACTACGTGGAGGGTGGAGCAGTCTGCGCGTGGTCGCGGGAGATAGAAATATTTCGTAGTGCTAACTTGCGCACGTGTGAGATTTCCGTGGCTTCTGCAGTGAACACGTAGTATGCGTTTAGAAGTCAATATCTCGCGACTTATGTTCTTGTTCATAACTAATTATGTGAAGTAGGAATCTATTGTTTCTCTGTTATTCAACTTATAGTTTATTTAATTGCTGGACCATCGACACCAGTAAGTGTTTTGCAGTAATAAACGGCATTCTTAAAGGTACTTCTTCTATCGTACTCATCATTTAAAGTCGTCACTAATAGTACCTGCAGATTTTATTAAATTGCAATCTTTCATTTATAAATTTTTATGTTACATTCAAAATTCGCAATTGCCGAGTGATAGGAACCTTCGACCATTCGATTCACGTGTAAATTCATATTGTATACTGTAGACTCAACATTATTTGCCTTGTTATGCAGCAACTACGTATACCAGCCCCTAGTCAAAAGAAACCAGCCAAAACTCTTAATATTTCAACTCAGTCTGAGGGTACGTAGATGAGGGCCACCTTATTTCATTTTATTTGAAAGCCCGCAACGTAACTGTGAGAAAAAGACTGAATAATCGATGAACGTCAGATGTTTGAAAATGGTAGTTAGAAAAACTGCAAAGGGAGACCTAGATACAATAAGGGTTGATATAAGATATGCCAACAGCAGCAGAAAATTGTATAACCACAGTAGAGTTTGTTATAAATAGGAAGATAGGACTGAGTTACTGTGAACAGTCCAGCGAAAAAGTTGTTCTCATCAACATTGACAAGAAACCAACGCCACCATTAGTATACGTTCTGACATCATAGAATGTAAAAACCATGTGCCATTGTTACGAGATAGTTGGGGAAGTAATGGAAATTTAAGTTATGTGATAATTTGCACTTTTGTAGTAGTAAGGGGCGAGGGGGGGGGGGTGAGTTTGTAATAAATCCAAGGGGAGAAGATTCCAGATAAATTTCGACTTGGTCAGAGATACCGAAATCAGTTGTCGGATTGTGAAACAGATCCAGACGTAGATCACTATTACTGACGATGGAGAGTAGAATCAAGTGGAGCAGAATCGTCTGGAAGAAGCAGTGTGGAAGTAGAAGGATACTGAAGTGATGAGGAACGATAAGAAGCTTGTCAAGTTTTGTAATGCCATAGATACTGCGACAGTGAATACCAAAGTGGGAAGTGTAGTTCAAGAGCCATGGGAATCTCTGTTTATCTGTTGGACAGATAAATATAAGGACAAGTAGGGTAACTGAGGAGAAACATTGCGCCAGAGAAGATACACGAAAGCTGTTCGTCAAAAGAAGGAAATGTAAAAGTGTTCAGAAAAATAGACGAATACAACAATGTTAGTCGCTTAGCAAGGAAATAAATATGATGTACATGCAAGTCAAGTTAAAATGTCTGCAGAAGAAGTGGGGATCAAAAAAGAAGTGGTCGTTAGAAGAACTGATTCAGAATATAGAAAAGCCAAAATAACCTTCGTGGAAATTAAAAGCGTGGAGATAACATGAAGAGCGCAATGGAAATTTCATTGTTAAACGCAGATGAGGGAGGGAAGAGGTGGAAATAGCGCATTGATGGACTTAACGAGGGTGAGGACTTGTCTAAAGACGTGATATCTATGGAAAACTCGGTATCTAGGAAGGTAGAAGGGATTGACAATATTCCTTCGGAATTTCTAAAATCTTTGAGGAGAACTGGGTGAAGATGGTGAGTAGAATCTTTGAGGCTGGAGATATACCGTCACAATTCTTGAAAAATATCTTCCAAACTCTCCCAGACACAGCGAGATGTCAAAAGTGGTAGACTAATGATATGCATATACACAGATGGCGGTGGTATCGCGTACGCAAGGTATAAAAGGGAAGTGGATCGTCGCAGCTGTCATTTGTAGTTATGTGATTCACTCGAAAAACATTCCGACGTGATTATGACCACAAGACTGGAATTAAAGACTTTGAAAGCGGAATAGTCGTTGCAGCTAGACGCATGGAACATTGCAATTCGGAAATCGTTAGGGAATTCAGTATTCCGAGATCCACAGAGCCAAGAGTCTGCCGAGAATACCAAATTCCAGGCATTACCCCTCCCACTGACGACGCAGTGGCTGACGACTTTCACGTAACGAGCAACAGCAGTGGTGTCTGCGTAGGTTTGTCAGTGCTAAGAGACAAGCAGCGTTGCGTGAAATAACCTCAGAAATTAATGTGGAAAGTACAGCAAACGCATGAATTTGAACAGTGCGGAGAAATTTTGTGTTAATGGGCTATACTTTTGTCAGAGACTTGGCTCAAACCAAGTATTCCTACAACTTCCGTAAACCTAGATGGCTATATCTTTCTCAGGCACGACAGATGCAACAGACGAGGGGGCGGAGTAGGGGCGTACATACGCTCTGATTTGTCACCTACAGTACTACACACATCCGACAACAATGTAGATAAACAAGAGGAATATATGTTCATTGAGATCAAATCCCTTAACAGAAAGTGCTTAATATGTGTCCTTTACAAACCTCCTAAAGTAGGCGGGTTCGCCTGCTTCGAAACTGCCCTCTCTAGTCTCGAATCATATGAACATGTAATTATAGCAGGTGACACTAACACTAATTTTCTGCGCAATAGTCCTTCCACTGGGAAATTCAAGAGAATGCTTTCTTCCTCAAATATGACGCTACTTCAGCTGGCACCTACTCATCACACGACTACCAGCCACACTTTCATAGATATATTCGCAACGAAATCTCCAAACAGAATAATCCGCACCTCTCAAATATCTGCGCCCAGCATGTCTGCCCATGACATCATTTTCATGACGTATTCACTAGAATGTCCTAGAAAGAAACAAAAACTGTCTACATACCGAGACCCGAAACGCATAAATTTTCCTGAACTCGAAAGTGAGGCACAAGAAATAGTTTGGGCGATGACCTCTACTCCCCTCACGGACATAAACGACAAACTCCAGGATTTCACTAACAAAATTACTCAACTATATGACAAATATGCTCCAATAAAGACCAGAAAAGTAAAAAGGCAACCTGCACCTTGGCTGACTGAAGAACTAAAAGAGCTCCTGAATCTCAGAGACGCTGCACATCGAGCATACAAGATACACCGTACACCTGAAAATCATACTGTTTACAAGCAGAAACGAAACGAAGTCAGTCAAACGGTGAGAAACGCTAAGCTCAGGCATGCCCGTACATTAGCTGACAATAGATGTAGACCAGCTATCCTGTGGAAAAATCTCCGCAGTCTCGATTTAGGCAAAATAAAAGTTGCAGAAAATCCCATGGTCCCAGCTGAAGAACTAAACAGTTTCTTCACATTACCTACAACTACAATTGAACCGCAAAAAAAAACAGAGAATCATTGATTACTTCATGGGGATGAATGACTGTAGCAAAGAAAAATTCTATCTACAGCACGTCACTTGTAGTACTGTCAAGAAAGCCGTAATGCGGATTAGATCAGCATCTACTGGACATGATGGCATCACCATCCAGATGGTAAAACTTATTATTGACCAACTACTGCCATCTATAACAGACATTTTCAACGATTCATTAATCACAAGTGTTTTCCCTGAGGCCTGGAAACTGGGACAAATTAAGCCACTGCCTAAAAAGGACATCGCCACAGCACCCTCTGACTACCGTCCCATGTGCCTTCTTCTTGCACTATCAAAGGCCTTAGAATATATAGTTCATGACCAGCTCACCAACTACCTAACTACTAACAACCTACTAGACGAATACCAATCTGGTTTCCGTAAACATCGAAGCACAACATCCGCACTGATAAAGGTGACAGATGACCTGAAACTTGCCATGGACAGACAAGAAGCGACTATCATTTGCTTCTTAGATTTCAGCAAAGCATTTGATATTGTCGACTTCGACATCTTACTAGCCAAACTTAGCGGTCTAAATTTCTCACCAAGTGCAGTGCAATGGTTTCGCTCATACATGACGTCTCGTCAGCAACGCGTCCTGTCTGGGAATATAAAATCACAATGGCGGCAGGTAGTGTCAGGCGTTCCCCAAGGCTCAGTATTAGGTCCTATACTCTTCTCTCTGTATGTCAATGATGTGTCATCGGTTCTGACCTATTGCAAATATCATATGTATGCTGATGACCTTCAGTTGTATCTAAGTGTGAAACCAAGCAATCTCAAGAAAGCTATTGAAAATTTCACTAATGACCTCGATGCACTGTCAAAATAGCCACAGGACATAGGTCTAAAACTAAACCCATCTAAAACCCAAGCGGTACTTGTTGGTCACTCTAAGCTCATTAGCCCAAAACATCGGGAATCCGTACCATCTCTTATCCTAAATGGAACAAATATTAACTTCTCTCCCTCAGCAAAGCGTTTGGAAGTTATAATAGATGAAAATCTAAATTGGACAGAGCACGTAACTGCAGTGTGCAAAAAAGCATCAGCATCCCTTCATGTCCTACAAAAATATAAAAAACTCTTCCCTTTCGATCTGAAAAAGAAATTAGTACAAACGCTTATACTCCCAATCATTGACTAGAGTGATATTATCCTAAAAGGCCTCTCTCAGGAAAATTCGCGACGTCTAGAACTGGTCATGAATGCCTGCGTCCGATATATCTGTGACGTTCGACTTTTTGATCACATTTCACCAGCATATGCAAAATTGTCCTGGCTGCATGCAGACAAACGCAGAAATTTCCATACACTCTGTGTCATCTACTGCCTTATAAATGTACACTGTCCCTCATATCTCTCCTCGTCCCTAACGCTCATATCGGAACAACATGAGAGAAACACACGTTCCCATTATAATAAAATCCTCTCTGTTCCACTGCATCGCTCAGTCACCTTCTCCAAGTCCTTTACAGTAGCAGGAACCCGACTATGGAATAACCTCCCTCGATATGTTAGAGAACTTAAAAACATGTCCGACTTCAAAAAACAGTTAATGACGTATCTACTTAAGCAACAGTAATGCCTTCCTCTGTACATGAATACACTTCACCTCATTACTTCCCTCTTTCCCCCTCCTTAAATCTCCCTTCCCCAAAACTCGCTACACTAATAAACATCTACTTTACACACCAAGATATTAATGTACATCTGCACAAATCTTCATTACTATTGCCAATTTATCTCATGTTTATCATTATTATTTGATTTTTTACTGTTATTTTTATTGCTTTTATCATGATCTGTATGTATAGCACCTGTTGTAAAACACTGCCAGCATTTACTTTATTAGGTCTTAGTCATGTTTATCATTATTATTTGACTTTTTTTTACTGTTATTATTATTGCTTTTATCATAATCTGTATGTATAGCACCTGTTGTAAAAATGCTGCAGCATTTACTTTATTAGGTCTTAGTCACTACTCTTTATTCATACTGTCACTACAGTAATCTAATTTTCTCATTTAAACTATTGTCATGAGGTAACTCCGATGTGTGAAATACTGCATGTGTGGAACACTGGTCCGATGTAAGAGAGGGTCTGATGGCCCTAATCTGATCAGGTTAAATAAATAAATAAAATAAATAAATAAAGTAGCAGACAACCAAAGTGAGTGCCTTTGCCAACAGCACTACATCGCCTGCAGTGCCTCTCCTAGGCTCTTGACGACATCGGTTGGACCCTAGACTAATACGAAACAGTGGTCTGATAAGGAGAGTAAGAAGTGATGGTAGGATTCGACTGGGGCGCAGCCTCCACGAAGCGATGGACCCAAGCTGTCAAAAAGGCACGGTACAAGATGGTGGTGGCTCCATTACGGTGAGCGCTATGTTTACATGGAATGTACTGGGTCCTCTGGTCCAACTGAACCGATCGTTGACTGGAAATCGCTATATTCAGCTACTTGGAGACTATTTTCAGGCATTCATGGACTTAATATTACCAATAATGTTACCCTATCGAAATGTTCTCGACTAGTTTGAAGAACATTACGGACAATTCGAGAGAATGATTTGACCACCCACATCGCCCGAAAAGAATAACACAAACGTTTTCTGGACATAATCAAGAGGTCAGTTTGTGCACAAAATCCTGCACCGCCAACTCTTTCGTATTTATGGACGGTTATAAAGGCAGACAGCTCAATATTTCTGTAGAGGACTGCCAGTGACTTGTTGAGTCCATGTCACGTGGAGTTGCTCCACTATGTCGAACAAAAGGTGGTCCGACACGATATTAGCAGATATCCTATAACTTTTGTCCTCTCAGTGCACAGCAAGGGCAGAGATGTGTGAGTCAGCTTAACGTCTCTCACATCCAGGTCGCTGCCAAGAATAGTAAACAGAAGAATGTAGAAGAAAATCGAGGAGCTGTTAGACGCCGATCAATTTGGCATTATAAAAGATGAAGGGACCAGAAAGGCTGTTCTGACGTTGAGTTTGATAACGGCGGCAATACTTTAGAAAAATCAAGTCACTTTCATAGGATATGGTGACGTAGAGAAAGCATTCGAAAATGTAAATCGTGTGAGAGAAATTCTCAGAAAAAAAATAGAAATAAGTTATGGACGAAGACATCTATACTACTACATAAAGATCATCCGTTGTTTAATGTCTGTACTAAATATCTCGAAAAGTTCCTGACCAGTTTTGTTCTAATTATTATATGAAGGGAAATATTTTTTTAGAAAAACCACGAAAAGGCCGGCCGGAGTGGCCGTGCGGTTCTTGGCGCTACAGTCTAGAACCGCATGACCGCTACGGTCGCAGGTTCGAATTCTGCCTCGGGCATGGATGTGTGTGATGTCCTTAGGTTAGTTAGGTTTAATGGTTCAAATGGCTCTGAGCACTATGGGACTTAACATCTATGGTCATCAGTCCCCTAGAACTTTGAACTACTTGAACCTAACTAACCTTAGGACATCACACAACACCCAGTCATCACGAGGCAGAGAAAATCCCTCACCCCGCCGGGAATCGAACCCGGGAACCCGGGCCTGGGAAGCGAGAACGCTACCGCACGACCACGAGCTGCGGACTGTTAGGTTTAAGTAGTTCTAAGTTCTAGGGGACTGATGACCTCAGAAGTTAAATTCCATAGTGCTCAGAGCCATTTGAACCATATCTCGAAAAGTTCAGGTTGATTTCTCCATCGATGTAACTGCTCTGCAATTTATATTTAAATTCCTGGCAGAGGATTAATGGAACCGCGCGGGATTAGCCGAGCGGTCTTGGCCGCTGCAGTCATGGACTGTGCGGCTGGTCCCGGCGGAGGTTCGAGACCTCCCTCGGGCATGAGTGTGTGTGTTTGTCCTTAGGATAATTTAGGTTAAGTAGTGTGTAAGCTTAGGGAGTGATGACTTTGGTAGTTAAGTCCCATAAGATTTCACACACATTTTGAACAATTTTTTTTTTTTTTTTTTTTTTTTTTTTTTTTTTTGTAACCATCTTCAGACTAATTCACTACCATCATACTCTCTGACAGTGCGAGAGAATCCAAATTTTTGCACTTTCCTCTAGCTGCAGATTCCTCGACTTGCGCCAATGGGTAGTTGGTGTTCGGGTCCGCTGAATAGGCAAGGTGTCCACTATACGCAGGAGGTGGCTACACGGGTGGCGTGGAATGGGCGTTTTTTAGGTTAGAGGGTATCGGGAAAACACAAGAAGGGCTTCAGTCACAAAGGGTTCAGGCCGAACACAGGAAGAATGTAGATACAGGAACCATCGGTATAACAGTTGTAAATTATCGTAGCTATGTTGGGAAAGTACCAGAGCTCCATGCGCTAACAGAAAGCACTGATGCTCAAATCGTTATAGGCACAGAAAGCTGGCTAAAGCCGGATATAAGTACAGCTGAAATTTTTGAGAACAACCTAACGGTGTTCCGAAAGGATAGGCTAAACACGGTAGGTGATGGCATGTTTGTTGCTGTTAGAAGTAGTTTATCTTGTATCGAAATTGAAATAGACAGTTCCTGTGAGTTAGTATGGCCAGAGGTCATTGTTGGCAACTGGAATAAAATATTAATTGTATCCTTTCACCGACCTCCCAATCCATATCATACAGTTGCCGAAAGTTTCAAGGAAAAGTTGAGTTTGATTTCAAATACGTAGCCGACTCATAAGATTATAGTTGATGGTGACTTTAATTTACCCTCGAAATGTTGGCGAAAATATATATTTAGTTTCGGAGGAACGCATACAGCATCATCCGAAATTGTTGCTATACGCATTCTCTGAAAATTATTTCGCGCAGTTAGTTCATGAGCCCACGCGAATAGTAAACGATTGTGAAAACACACTTGACCTCTTAGTAACAAATAATCCTGAGTTAATAACGAGAATCAAAACGTATTCAGGGATTAGTGAACACAGGTATGTCGTAGAGAGACTGAATATTGTAACCCCCAAATCCTGCAAAACTAAACTAAAAGTATACCTATTCAAAAAAGCAGATACAATTCACTTGACGCCTTCCTGAGGCACAATCTCCACTCCTTCCAAATTAATAAGTGTAGACCACACGTGGTTTGAAGTCAAAGAAATAGTATCGGCAGCAATTGAGAGATTTATACCAAATAAATTAACAAACGACGGAGCTGATCCTCCTTGGTACACCAAACGGATCATAGCACTGTTGCAAAAACAACGAAACAAACATGCCAAATTTAAACAGACGCAAAATCCCCAAGATTGGCGATCTTTTACAGAGCTCGAAATTTAGCGCGGACTGCAATGCGAGATGCTTATAAGAGTTTCCACATCGAAACTTTGTCTCGATACTTGGCAGAAAATCCAAAGATATTCTGGTCGTATGTGAAGTAGGTTAACGGAAAGAAACAATCAAGGCCTTCTCTGCGCCATATCAATTGATTTACTATCAAAACAGTGCTGCCAAAGCAGACTTACTAAAGACAGCCTTCCGAAATGCCTTCACAAAAGAAGACGAAGCAAATATTTCAGATTTCGAATCAAGAACAGCCGCCATCATGAGTAACGTAGAAGTAGGTGTCCTCCGAGTGGTGAAACAACTTTAATCACTTAACAACAGCAAGTCTTCTGGTCCAGACAGTATACGAAGAGGTTTCTTTCAGAGTATGGTGATGCAGCAGGATTCTGGAACGTATATTGTGTTCGAACAGTATGAATTATCTCGAAGAAAACGGTCTATTGACACACAAGCAACATGGCTTTAGAAAACATCGTTCTTGTGAAACACAACTAGCTCTTTATTGACATGAAGTGTTGAGTGCTATTGACAAGGGATTTCAGATCTATTCCGTATTTCTGGATTTCTGAAGGCTTTTAACACTGTACCACACAAGCGGATTGTAGTGAAATTGCGTGCTTATGGAACATCGTCTCAGTTATGTGACCCGGATTTGTGATTTCCTGTCAAAGAGGTCACGGTTCGCAGTAACTGGCGGAAAGTCACTGAGTAAAACAGAAGTCATTTCTGGCGTTCCCCAGGGTAATGTTATAGGCCCTTTTCTGTTCCTTATACATATAAACGATTTGGGAGACAATCTGAGCAGCCGTCTTAGGTTGTTTGCAGATTACGGTGTCGTTGTCGACTAATAAAGTAATCAGAAGATCAAAACAAATTGCAAAACGATTTAGAAAAGATATCTGAATGGTGCGAAAAGTGGCAGTACACCCTAACATTGTAAAGTTTGAGGACATCAATATGAGTGCTAAAAGGAATTTGTTAAACTTCGGTTACACGATAAATCAGTCAAATCTAAAGGCCGTAAACTCAACTAAATACCTAGGAATTACAGTTACGAACAACTTAAATTGAAAGGAACACACAGAATATTTTGTGGGGAAGGCTAACCAAAGACTGCATTTTACTGGCAGGACACTTAGAAAATGTAACAGATCTACTAAGGGGACTGCCTACACTACGCTCTTTTAGAATACTGCTACGAGGTGTGGGATCCTTACCCGACAGGACTGACGGAGTACATCGAAAAAGTTCAAAGAAGGGCAGCACGTTTTGTATTATCGCGAAGTCTGGGAGAGAGTGTCACAGAAATGATGCAGGATTTGGGCTGGACTTTATAAAAAGAAAGGCGTTTTTCACTGCGAAAGAATCTTATCACGAAATTAGAATCACTAATTTTCTCCTCCGGATGCGAAAATATTTTGTTGATGTTGTGGCGTAACAAGACAGCCACGCCACTCGGAAGTAGCCGAAAGGAACGCGTTAACTCACGCAGGCTAGTAGATAGGTCTGAAACAGGATACGTAATGAATGCTATAAAGAAAAGTACGTAGCTCCTGGAATACTTAACTTTAATCCATCCTTGTGGTACATCGCTCTTGACGATACAAGTGAGACTCTTTAGATACAAGCTATGTAATGCTAATGGCGCCTTGCTAGGTCGTAGCCATTGACTTAGCTGAAGGCTATTCTAACTATCGGCTCTGCAAATGAGCGAGGCTTCGTCAGTGTGCATCGCTAGCTACGTCGTACGTACAACTGGGGCGAGTGCTAGTCCGTCTCTCGAGACCTGCCGTGTGGTGGCGCTCGGTCTGCGATCACTGACAGTGGCGACACGCGGTGTAGTGGGACGAAATTAAGCGTCACCCATCCACCACTGTCAGCCCAGTTTGCAGGTGACTATAAGTTTAATTTAGTTTTGTTTATGTATTTTTCTTAATATTTGTAATAGCTGTGAATTATCTAAAAGTTTGTATTTTTTTATGTTTCATGTACGGAGAGGGCGGCGCAACGAACGGAGACAGCATCTTCGTTGCCGCGACCAGAGAGGAAATTGCTGGCCGCTATACGTCGCGGGTCGACAGCCAAGGAGCAACAGAAGATCCTGGAACCGAGTTGTTGCGTCGTGCTTCTAAAAATTAAAAATGAATTTTTTGTACTCCTTTTGTACAACAATGACGTCATATAGAGCTTAATCTTATTGAAAAGTCAGTCCTAGTTTGTCAACGGTCAAGTTCACATCTGTATGTGTAGTAAGCAAATAAAGTAGTGAATGCTACTAAAGTTGAAACACGTGTTCTGAGGATTTATTTATGAAGAATTATGTGAACAGATTAATAATATATTTGACAAGATTATTGAATTCTGACAGCGTTCATCGAAACTTTGAATCTCAAAGGTTTATTAAATGTGTGATTCTGATATCGATTAAATCAAGATAACGTGTGTCAATATAATTTCTGAGGAGAAACAAACGAAATTTGAATCGAAAAAGTTTACGAAAGACAAATTGGCTCAAGTGATGTAATTCTTTGCATACGACTCAACTGATGTTTTACAGTTTCGTTCAAGAACCATTCTATGACAAAAAAGAATATAAATCATTTTGAAGTGGGTTGTAACTGACGTAGGTGACGAAGTCTGCACATGGTCTTCTATAACAAAAGAAAACCATTTATAAGAAACTTACGTCGTTACACTACACCGTGGCGACCTTAGAAACAGGACTTGTGTGCAACTAAGACACACAGGTACGAAACAAAACATCAAGAGTCCTTCGGAAGTCAACGCGAGTTTTCGTGGAGCCTTCACCAGCCAGCGGCGACTTCGCGGGTGTGGGCATCTGACGGAGCGCAGCCATGCAGTACGGTCACGCAGTTATTCTACGAGAAGGCGCATCTGTTGGGCAGCAGCTGAACGCTGCAAACCCCGACAACCTTTTTTCTCCCTAAACTAATAGGCCCAGTACGTCAGCTGCGGGGCGTTCCTCCGGCTGGTATTAGAGGTGTTGCTGAGGGCTTCGCCTGTCTACGGCGGTACCGGGCGTGGTTGCAGCCAGTGACGTCTCCGGTGTTCGACTCAGCGTCCTACCGGTTGCGGAAGCGGGGTCGCAGCATCTTAGCGGCTGCATTGACGGCTGTTACATCTGCAGCCCATAGCAGCACACTGATCATCGAGAACTACGAATTACAATATTAGTGTCCGGTGAGTTTGTTTCAAGTTGGAAGTGGAGTGTTGTACATAGGGAGTGTGCTTTTACAGGATTGTTGATTACAAGTCTGCGTGTGTAACTAGTTAATATCTTACAATAATGTCGGGAAGTGAGATGTCAGACGAAGAGCAGTCTATGTCCGATAGGAGCATGAGATCCCTTTTTAGGGCGATCGCTAAATTAAAACAATCTAACGGGGATTTTCTAGCTGAATTAAAACAGTCTAACGAAGAATCTATTACTAGATTAAAACAGTCTAACGAAGAATCTACTGCTAGATTAAAAGAGGAACTAAAACAGGAATTAAAACAGTCTAACGAAGAATCTACGGCTAGATTAAAAGAGGAACTTAAAGGGGAGCTAACAAAATCTACAGACAGGTTACAGGAACATCTTAATGAAACCAGTCGAGAATTAAGTGATAAAATAGAGGCTTCTAAAGTTGAAATGCAGGAAAAATTAGTAGGACTTAGTAATAAGATTGCGGATAATTGTAAAAGGTTAGAAGAACATACCCAGGAATCGCGTGAGGAAAAAGCTCGCATGCGAAACGATATTACTGACTTAACTGAGAGACTAGATAGTGTCAATATCTTAGTTGTAAATGAAACACAGAAAAATAACGATATGTTACGAGATGAATTTTCTATGCAAACAGAAACTGTTCGTAGAGAATTATTGGAATCTATTAAAGAGGTCTCTACCAAACCTGTAGAGATTTCTTCAATAGATAATGTAGAATTAGAGACATTAACTCATCAAGTAGAAAAAGATCATACCGAAATCGAAAACATGAAATTTTTAATTACTGAAATATGCAGTAAACTTGAGACTGCCAAAGATAATAACATTGACGAAGGTACAGAGCGTTCACATCGTGAACACAGTGAAGAATCGATATTAGCTAATCGCGTATCCATTACAGAAATGCGAATACAGGAAATTACTAAACGGTTATCGGAATTAGATAATAATGAAAACATTTCAGGTAGTAGAAGCAATAACGTAATCAGAGACAACAGTCGCATCGAATTTGCTAGCTCGGACGACAACAATACGAATAAAGAAATCACGGCAAGCCAATCGGATGCAACTCCGTCTCTGCAATCTAAACAAAATCCAACTATTTCTCTCGCAGAATGTTTGGATGATATAACGACAAATTCAAATGTAGCAAGTCGATTTCCTGTATTCAAACCAGGAGGCGAACTTCACCCTATAATCTTTATAAAAGCTTTTGAAACATCATTATCTCCTAAATGGAGTAATGAAAAACGGATTCAATTTGTAATAGGACATTTAGAAGCAGAAGCTGCGGAATGGGCAGTACTGCATAGAACTGAATTTAGGAACTGGGATGATTTCGTTAAGCAGTTTAAACAAAATTATTGGTCAAGAGGAAAACAACAACACTTAACTTTAGAGTTGTTAGACCCTCCTCCATATTCTAAACGGTGGGGAGGTTATAGGAATTATTTTGAATGGCATTTAAACCGTGCTAAATTAATTGAAGAACCAATTATTGAAAGTCATCTACTACGAGTCCTAATTAGTAGATTACCGTATTATGTAAAGGAAAGAAAAATGTTATTCTACGAATTGTCTATCCAAACGAAAAAGTTTGCGTACAGATTGTTAAAAATGCTGAACGGAGAATTAAAAGTTATAATCAACATGCTATAGAACCCTCATTTCAGGTAGGAGATCTTGTGTTAGTACGATCTCATCCTAAAAGTTCTAAGATCGATAAGGAATGTAGAAAATTCTTCTTTATCTTTGAAGGTCCATATGTTGTACATAAGATTGTACATCCCAAAGCGTTACTTCTTATGGAACCTTCATCAGGTGTAATTAAAGGATTATATAGTGTTGATCAAATGAAACCCTTCATTCCTAAATAAGTTAATATTTGGTGTAGGTTACACACGGAAGAGCGTTCATAGTTTATTCATGTGAAGTTTTTCGTGATAGTTACGTATTATTTTAAAGTATTAAACAGAAAGCTTAAACAAGTGTTCTACAATAATCTACTGGTACTTCAAAAAGAGAAAGATAACCAAAAGGGGGATTTATATGGAAGAAGTTTTGCTATTAGGTCAAAAGGAATTTTGTATATTTTAAATTTACTCGGATAGTAGGAACCAAAGGCGATGGTTAATAATTTTAGGGACCATGGGCGTCCAGAGCTATATGGCTCACGAGAACATAGCAGAGTGCCTTTAATAGAGATTTGTAATAGTGTTAATATAGAACACACCAAACGGGGCTCTCTCGCTTGTTTCTCCTAAATAAATTGCCATTACCCAACAAGGTGTCCGAAGGTAAAGAAAGCCGTGCCGAGAGTCTAAAGAAAGTTTTGCTTGATTTCTTCTTGACCTCAGGCATAAATAAGGCATTAGGGAAAAGAATGACGTAAAGTAAATAGTACCATTAGTTATTGTGAGAAACATATTAGTAATATACATTTTTGGAAAGAATAACTCTAGTAAGTGAATAAAACTGAAACTAACTTATCACAATTTGAACGCTCTGTCCTAATGCAACAACGTTAAAGAACGTACTAAATTAGTATTTATTAGCAACTATTAAATGAAGAGGAGTAATCTCCATATATTCGGTTATGAATTACCATAATAGCACAATTAAGAGTAAATGACAAATAGTCACAACAATATCGTATTAAAAGGATTAAATCTATCTAAGAGCAAGGACTCTAGAGTACGTAAAATGTGAGGAAAATGTATTAACAGTTAAATATGGTATATAGAAAAGGTCTTATTTTCGATTAAAACCTGACAAACTGAGCTTGGGGGTGGGGTATGTAGTGGGACGAAATTAAGCGTCACCCATCCACCACTGTCAGCCCAGTTTGCAGGTGACTATAAGTTTAATTTAGTTTTGTTTATGTATTTTTCTTAATATTTGTAATAGCTGTGAATTATCTAAAAGTTTGTATTTTTTTATGTTTCATGTACGGAGAGGGCGGCGCAACGAACGGAGACAGCATCTTCGTTGCCGCGACCAGAGAGGAAATTGCTGGCCGCTATATGTCGCGGGTCGACAGCCAAGGAGCAACAGAAGATCCTGGAACCGAGTTGTTGCGTCGTGCTTCTAAAAATTAAAAATGAATTTTTTGTACTCCTTTTGTACAACAATGACGTCATATAGAGCTTAATCTTATTGAAAAGTCAGTCCTAGTTTGTCAACGGTCAAGTTCACATCTGTATGTGTAGTAAGCAAATAAAGTAGTGAATGCTACTAAAGTTGAAACACGTGTTCTGAGGATTTATTTATGAAGAATTATGTGAACAGATTAATAATATATTTGACAAGATTATTGAATTCTGACAGCGTTCATCGAAACTTTGAATCTCAAAGGTTTATTAAATGTGTGATTCTGATATCGATTAAATCAAGATAACGTGTGTCAATATAATTTCTGAGGAGAAACAAACGAAATTTGAATCGAAAAAGTTTACGAAAGACAAATTGGCTCAAGTGATGTAATTCTTTGCATACGACTCAACTGATGTTTTACAGTTTCGTTCAAGAACCATTCTATGACAAAAAAGAATATAAATCATTTTGAAGTGGGTTGTAACTGACGTAGGTGACGAAGTCTGCACATGGTCTTCTATAACAAAAGAAAACCATTTATAAAAAACTTACGTCGTTACACTACAGCGGGTCCGACATGTACTAATGGACCGCGGCCGATTTAAAGCTACCACTAGGCAAGTGTGGTGTCTGGCGGTGACACCACAGTTTACACCGACCTACATAGGCTGAAACGATCACCACGATAAAATAAGGGAAATCAGAGGTCGTACGGAAAAATATAGGTGTTCGTTCTTCCAACGCGCTATACGAGATTGGAATAGTAGAGAATTGTGAAGGTGGTTCGATGAACCCTCTGCCAGGCACTTAAATGTGACTTGTAGAGTATCCATGTTGATATAGTTGTAGATGAGAATTGTGAAGGTGGTTCGATGGACCCTCTGCCAGGCACTTAAATGTGACTTGTAGAGTATCCATGTAGATGTAGATGTAGATGTAAACGCTTGGACAGACATGGGCTACATTTCTTTTTTCTTTTAAGGGGAACTGGACGGGAACGGGCTGCATTTTTATACCTCGCTCTCAGTGCACATTACTCTTGATCTACAATGCGGAGGATGTTGTGGTTTTTTAATAACAATGAATGATATTAACTCATGCTGTAAAAGGAAATATATTGAAATATTTCTTATAGTTTAAGAATTACAGTATTTTGCCTAATAGATTTGTTTTATAATACACGTCCCATTCTGATACTATTATCTGGTCCATCATCAGTCTAACAGCATTAAAACTGTGGCAGGCTGCTGTTGACATTCGTAGGAACACATTATGCCTCTCATTTTGTAGTTTGGAGTATATCTGAGGAAACAGAGAAACCCTTATTACACCACATTACTACTTTGTCTAAGAAATACCGCTAAAATTATATAGAGAATGACAAACATAGATCATTTCTGCGATGTATTAGGCGTAATAAAAAGATACTATGCAATTCTTCACTTGAGAGAAATTTGGTGAACATGGATAAAACCATTGTGAAGTTATATGTACCTAATGTTCTGAAAATCTAGTTTCGAGAAAATGAGAAAGAATGTTCCAAGAGTTTTTGACTCACCGTATGCCTCTTTCAGAACATTCCAGCAGCATAATTTTGCTGGCCAACTGCTTATTTATCCTCTGTAGACTTCTTCCGGTGCCTTTTCCTTACTCTAGACTCTTTAGTGGTGGCTTTCGCAGCCCTTTCAATTTCGACTAGTCGCTGATGATCAATGGCAGTCAGAGCAGCTATCATATTATTTCCTGGCTGGATGCCTAATCTGTCCATTACTTTTGTCCTGCTGATTACACAATCATTGAAACAGATGACAGCATTCATCACACCCATTTTGAGTACTGTCCATCCAACATCCAACGGTTTTTGGTACTCGCTGCCACACACAGCTGTTGAAAGTCTCATGAGGGTTTTGCGTACGGCCATGTAGACATTTGCTAAATAATTTTTTATCTGCGTGGTCCCTGTATATTGGATTTATTGTTTCCATGACTGTGGCAGACATGGAATGTTTATGGTGATATTCCTTGCCTGAAGCCAGTGCGCAGACATTTGTTCAAAGGACTTTTAAGACTGTAATAACAGTTTAAAAGTTAATAAAACATACATTTTTGGAAACTGAAGAAATTTGTCGTTCAGATAGCGGCAAAATTTTGTTTTTCGTTTTTTTCAGTAATTTTCACGTCCAGGTCACCTTAAATGTTTTGAGGGAAAATCTAGGACAGGAACCTATGTCCGGAAATGTCATCGTACCGACACTGCTGAGCATCGAAGTTACAAGCGCTGGCGGTGCCTTCATGTTACCCATTCGTTAACAAATTTAACTTTGTTTCTGCGCTGACGGACCGTAGGCGGAACGTCTCTTTCCAGTGTGTGCTACTTATTGATTGCAGCTACTTGACACGATGGCCAGTGGAGATGATGGAGCTAGCTGCCACGCGAGAACGCTTGTATCCTACTTATGCGATGCTCTGTTTTTACGGACATTGTTTCAATCTGGAGTTTAATTTGCTTCTGAGGAGATTTGAAAGATTTCCAGGAGATTGTGTGCAGTTGAATTGGACAAACCCACCATTTGCCTTAAGCAAATTATGGAAATAGTCAGAAATTAATTCTGAACGTTCGGATGGCGATCTGAACCTTCCTTACGAATATGAGCCCCTGAAACCTTGCTATATCCTTACCATTTTTCTGTGCTGATACAAGTCCCAGCAAACTGAAAACTGTCGTTTCCACCAAGTATACAAAGTGACGAATACATTAAAATTAACGGCTGTCATAGAACTTTTTCAGTGCGTTCATCGAGCAGAACGGAGCTCTTAGTTTTGTAGCTTCTTTCACAGTGTGCGCGAAAGGCAAACGACAATATCCGCAGGAGGTGGTGAATACTGCGGTGTTCACAATACACAAGTGCAATACGGGCTTGCTCTGTTTTGCCTGCTGCTGGTTGCGATAAGGCAGAACACAAATTACAGCCGTTGTAGTTGACAGTAGCTGAATCTGAGTCCTGTGTCTGCAGCAAAGGCTACGTCGAAGTGGTAGGCTGCAAGTATCTGGAGACGGGGTGGCGGGTTCCACTGGAGCAGCGCAAATACAATTATCTGCGGACCCAGTGTCCCGCTCAAAGCCGGTGGCTCCCATTGTATCCGCTATTGCTGCAAATGAATTATTCGCAGACCCTCCCTCGCTGTAGCTACAGCCAGCCGCCACCTGCGCTACGGGCGACCACCTCCACCTCTGGGCAAATGGGGTTGAGCAGCAACGGCCGCGCAAGTGACCGGAAGTTCCTGTACAGCGCATTGCCTCTCCAGACTGTAAAATATCTACTTTGCGCAGCTCATTTCACAATAGAGTTAGTTAAAAAGTCAAATAATGTTGCCATTAAATTGGAAAATTTTATACCTGAATTTGTATTCGATGGCAAAGAGATCTTTACTCGTTTAGGCTCGTGTTCACAAACGTGGAGCACACGAGCCAGTTCTCCACACATAACTTTAAAATTTATTGAGGACACCAGTACAAATTGTTTACAAGCAACAGTTTTACGGATGGCATGCAGTATACTGACGGACGCTGTGAAAACTGTATTGATATAATAAAATAAACAAATGTGGTATAAATCACACTTTAATGGCTTTATTGACCCTCTTATCACGCATATGAATTTTGATGCTTACTTATATTTTTGCTTTCTGGCTCTGAGTGGATCTACTCTGAGAACTTCACGCGCCATAAGACACCAGAATTCGAATGCAGGATTTGTGTCTGTAGTCAGCAACACTACCCGCCTCATCACAGAGATATGATACGTAAAAAAAATTACAACTTTAGAAATATTAATAGTGAAAGAGTTCTATAAATTTTAAACTCGAACAAAAATAGCTCAAAATTCGCAGATTTTTTCGCTCAGTTTATGATTAAATACTTTGTTCATGCTCTACAGATTATTTTCACGATAAACTTTATGACATGGAAGCCACTTTTTTGCAACAGTTGTGTGCTTCATGAACGCATTGGAAGACAATTATTATCAGGTTACCCTCCATTCAGAGGCTGTTGCACGTAGTGACTGCTACGGTCGCAGGTTCGAATCCTGCCTCGGGCATGGATGTGTGTGATGTCCTTAGGTTAGTTAGGTTTAAGTAGTTCTAAGTTCTAGGAGACTGATGACATCAGCAGTTAAGTCCCATAGTGCTCAGAGCCATTTGAACCACTTTGCACGCAGCGACCGTTATTTTGATTTGTAAATAATAGATTTCAGCTATCAGTCGTCCTATGGAATATTTATTGGCAGATCTAGATTTCGGCTAGCACTAGACAGTCTCAATGCACTATCCTTTTTCGGTCAATGCATGTAATGCCTGTTGGTCTAGCTTTGTACACATTTCTACTTGATAAATTCTTTATTGGGGCCAAATCGTATACGACTCGGGATTGAGGATATAAATCCCATCTTCAGGCGCTTGATTGCCTACGAGAAGGTCAAACTAGCCATGTAAAAAAGAAAAAAAGAAAGAAAAAAACCGGAAAATTTATCAAGTAGCATGCAGGAACTGTGTACAAAGCCAGACCAACAGGCATTACATGCATTGACCGAAAAAGGATAGTGCATTGAGAATGGCAAGTTGCTAGCCAAAATCTAGACTTGCCAGTAAATATTCCAAAGAACGACTGATAGCTGGAATCTATTATTTAAAAAAGAAAATTATGATTTATCTGTAGGAGACATTACATTAATGACGTGTAACGCAGCCTTTTTCTAGAGACTAACTTGACATCTAGTTACCATTTACCGAATTTATACATCAAATAAAAATGGAAATCAGGTTCCAGTGGGAAACGGTATCAGAAGCACCAAACATAGGTAATGGGAGGTGTTGTGAGTGTGATCAACTCCACAGACGCGGCTCTGGTTTCACAATATGTCAGTACACTGCAGTCTGTCGACCCGTTTTGCTGGGCTTGCGTGATATGCGTCGAGATGGGCACTTTCATCACTGCCCTTTTACTCGGCGTGTTCATGCCTCACCCGCACTGGATCTCGCAGATTACTTGATACATTTTCCGGGTTTTTTCCTTATTTTTTTCTTTTTTACATGACTGGTCTGACTTTCTCGTACTCAATCAAGCGCCTGAAGATGGGATTTATATACTCAATCCCGAGTCGTTTACGTTTTTATCCCAATAAAGGATTTATCAAGTACAAATGAAGCGGATTTATTCATCATGAAGATCTGCAGCGCTGTCTCTACAGTCACTCGAATGTGATTAAGTCAGGGCCGTTCTCCTCTTGATTTTTAGTGCTTAAACTAAGAAATTCAGAAATTTGTGGTTGCAATAATGAACTGTAAGAATTAATTTATCATTTAGTCTTCGCTTGTTCCAAGTTCCAACAAGATCGAGAACAACTCTTCTCAAAATTGAAAAAGCTTGGAATACCATTCGCTACAGGTATTACTAGTCTTCTAGCAATGATATGGCGGTTCGTAGATGCCTGATAAAATTTATTTTAGTTGTCAGTTTACAAATCTAATCACAAACTTCCAGAAATTGTGCCGTTACCATTGTTCAGATGTTAATTATAAAATTCTGTCACTAATTAGTGACGTTACAAACCGGTTCTCTAGAGAATAATTTAATTAAAACTTAAATGCTTAGAAATGAAATAGCTTTTTCTTTCTGCGTTAAAAATTTTTTTTTCCATTTTGGAGGCTCAATAGCGCAACTGTTGAAAGCTGGATTGTGTAAATGGTCATGTCTTAATAGCGTAGTCACTCTGAAGAGCAAATAAATAAAAAACACTACTGCTAGTGTCGATAATGGCCTCAGTTTGGGGAAGAAGAGAATCCACAAGTCGCTTCAGGTACGCCTTATGCAACTGAAACTCTCTCGTTGAGTTACGAAATTGGATGCTGACTGCTACATTTCATCCGACGTTCGCAACAGTCTCGAAATTTTCTGTTGTTCTAAAGTAATGTGATTTAGCTGGCCAGTCGAAGTGTCATAGGTTGCTTGAGCCTTTGTCAAACCAGGAGTGTACGCACGCAGCCTTGCGAGTATGACTGTTGTAATCTTGAGTTGGGAGCTTCCACTGCATGCTCGTTACGACGATATGGAAGAAAGGGCTACTTTTGGTCACAAAGAATACGCAAATAAACATCCTATATTCTGTTCAATATTAGTTAAATTAGTGGGCCCAAGTTGAAGTATGAAAGGCATACCAAAACATGATGGAACCACCTTTGGCCTGAATTACATCCTCCACTCACTGCAGGTAAACCGCCTCGTTGGGCTGGCAATGCACTCAACACATTGGACTATTTGAAAAGGCGGTAGTAAGATTGCTTCCACACTCTACATAACGATATAAATTCAATGTACAGTAGCTCTTTCACACGACAAACAAGAGGATAAGTATCCCCTTCAACATGTTCCAGAACACTGTAGGAGCTCACGTCAGACTTGTGAGGCAAGAGATGCAGCAGGATACATTTCACGAAATATTTTTGCAACGGTATTCGGCTTCGACTTTCAGACCACGTTGAGACGTCGTAATGATATGTCATGGAATGTTTATAAAATACGGCGAAAGATCTTATTAATGCGAGACGAATGTGTTGAACTCACAGAAAGCAACACTCAAACGTTTGGGTTTAGTGACCTCTTTACTCGCGCGCAGCAATCCTGCGTCAGCAATCTCTTCGCTGCTGTTGCTCTCCTCTTAACATACTCACTTCCTCTGAGGGCTCACGCACTGGGTGAGGTTACCCACTGCATGCATGAACGCAATATGCGTGCTCGTGTGTGTCATGCTCATCTCTGTTACTCATCCTGGGACCTTCTGAGAGGTATACCTGCAGTGGAGGAAAACTCTCCTTAAAACGAATAACAAGCTATCTTTCGTTAACGTAAAAGTTTGGTGTGAAAGTATTTCGACTTTTTGTGGTTCGTTGAATGAATGCAAGCACTCTCTGGCACCATCTAGTCCCCAGTCAAAGACAGCATAGTGCTATTGCAAAGAAGTGTTATCACGACTGACCTGGAAACATACCTTAGCTGCATCTTTCCATTTACGTATAATATTTAATATAGCACATTGGTGGGTCTGCCTTAGCACATATTATTACTTGCGTTTTACCCCCCAATACTACTGTTACGCTGTTACGTACGACGTCGTAAAGAGCGAGTGGCTGGGGATATCAGTTGCCGTCTGACCCTCCACCCCCCCCCACCCCCTCCCTCACCCCTCACCGTAAAATCACCCCTCTTAAAAACCAAATATTTTCAAAAACAGAAAATATATCCTTGCTCTACCACAAAAACAGGCATATAAATTAAGATTAGTAGCAAGTGGACCCAAAGTCATTTGTTTTAAAATCTCATAAATATTTAGCCGTTCGCCGCTATTCTTCTTGCTACTGAAAAGATGAGACGATTCTCTATTATATAAGCTTTCACTACTGTTCGTTGTGCCTTCAGTTAACGATATTTCTTCTCGTGTTACAAGCCAATGTCAGGAACTATAAAAAATTTGAATACAGGAAGTATTATCATGTATCTGAAAGCTACCTCTATAAGAGGAAAATAATACGCAGAAAAATCATACCGTCTGTACCACATCAATTAAGTACATATGTAGGAGGTATCAGTTTCTGAAACTGGGAGGTTTCATATGTTTGATGGTTACCAACAATAAAGTTCTCCAGAATTTTTGAGTGTTACTTTGCAAGAAATTGTAATCTGTTTTGCTTCGCCCATCCCATGTCCATGAAACTAATATGAGTTGCCCTCTCCCTTTTCCATGTCTCGCGTATTGGGGGTTACTCTCGGGTCTGTGTAGTTGCAAAAATAGAAATAGCTCCTGCATTAAAGATACTGTGAGCAACACGTGACTGACGAACGTGTGGCTATGTTCAGGACAACAGGCGGTGAACACAGCATCATTTGATAGATAACCATGGGTCATAAATGCACTGTTCTGGAGCAATGTAACGACATCCAAGTACGCAAAAGCCAGGAGAACTTTAAATTCATTTTTGTGTCAAGTCCACGACAGCTTTGCTGCAGCTCTCTACTCTAGTATATCCTGTGCAGGACTTTTCACTTCTTAATAACTTTTTCAACGTACATCAATTTGAAACTACTTTCTGTATTGAAGATTTGACCTCCCGATGCAGTTTTCAGCCCCTCACACTCTCTTCCATTACCAAACAGGCAATTCCGTGATATTCTAGGACTTGTCCTATAATCGATCTCTGCATTTAGTCAAATTTTTTTCATGACTTTCCTTTTTCTCCACACCGGTCCACTTCATATTCATTACTTGAGGATCCACTTATAGCTATCATTCTGCGTTAGTACCCATTTCAAACGCTTCTATTGTCTTCTGAAAACTGTTCACCACCCAAGTTTCATTTTCGTACAGGGTTACACTCCAAGACATCGACAGAAGATACTTCCCAATATCAAATATACATTCGATGTCAACAAATTCCTATTTCTCGGAAATACTTTTCTTGTCATTGGCACTCGGCATTTGATATCCTCTGCACTTTGGCGAGCACAAGCACTTTGCTTCCTGAATAACTAAATTCTACTACTTTTAGTAACATCTTTAATAATTACGGAAATGGAAAAAAATTTAAGGATTCGTAGCAAATTAATTTCTTTTTTGAGGAGTAAAATAGCCTTATTTATACTTTAAGCATTAAATTTATATGTGATACTGTTAATTCTGTAACTAAATTTCTTGTCCAACATATGGAATATCTTGATGTAGTTCCACAGCTAAGTGTAGCACTGGTTTTGAATAAGATGTTAGCAGCAGTTGCACTTATCGTATTATTTTAAAAACCATTATTGAAACCAATCGGCCATTGTCGAGTGGTATATGTCAGGAGTCCTGAGAGAACACAGAACGACTGCCAAAACAAATTTTGTAATTGGCCTCATGATGAAGGTGTTTTAAAAGCTTGAAAATTTTTAATTTTAATCAGAGTAAATACTTGTATGCTTAGTGCCGTTTGTATTTTCTGGTAATCACCGTGACTCTAGGAAAATAAAATCTTAGCTTGGGAGGACTATGTTCAGGACATATGCAGACACGAGTGTTTATAGGTTTTTGGGGCAACAGCTAGCAGTGCACATTATTATCATTACCATCATCATCATCTCCTTCCATGGATTAGGTGTTGTGGTCACCTGTTCCGGCCTGTATCATCCATCTGTCTGTTATGAGGACTACCCAGTTCTCTCTTTCGAGGCGGCCGATAATTCACTATCTTTTTTGGCAATATGTTTTCTGTCATTCTATCAACATGATCCTTACACTTCGTTCTATTAACAAAAAAAATTTAAAATGTGATCTTATTGTTTCGTTCGTTGTTTTATCCATTTTCTTACAGACTCTTACATATCTAATGAATTTCATCTCTGCTGCCTGAATATGTGATTTTTCTATTCTTTTTACTGTCCGTGATTCGAAACCATGTGCGAGAGTAGGTGCTTCACTGAATTTCATTTTTGTTCCTAAAGTGCTTCCAGTTGTTCCGCAGATATCTTCTTACTTATTAACATCTTTCTCAATGTCTTTGTCATAGTTAAAAGTAATATCACATCCCACATAATTGAAGTGTGATACTTATTCTAAAGTTTTCTCATTAATTATTATTTTCGATCGGACTGGATTCTTTCCTTTGAAGCCCATTATCTTCGTCTTATTTACAGATATGGTTGTAGTATGTCGCGTTTTGGCTCAGTCTATTTACTACTTCTGTAAATTATCTTCTGTTTCCTGAATAACTACCTAGTCGTCAGCGTATAACAGTATTTAATTGTATGTTAGATCCTGCTTTAATTCCTAACAATATTTCAGCTTTCCGTTTCATAAATAGGTCGTCAATATACAAAGTAAATGAAGTTGGTAACAGACTACATCATTGTCAAACACTTTGATTTATAGAAATTTCATCTTACATTCACGAATCTGAACTTATAACTACTTTTATATTTACGTGTACTCTTTCTGATATTGACAAGGTGTTTAGGAAAAGCTTTTCTTTCCAGTATTTTCCACAAAAGGGGTCTCTTTACCTTATCAAAGTTTCATCATATTCTCTAAATCTAAAGGAGTTTTTAAACCAAATTTCCGACAGGTCTAAGAGTTTTCCTTATTATAACTATATTACCAGTACACGAACATCCTTTTCCGAAGCCTGATCGTTCTTATAAGATTATTGCATAATCATTAGTTTGTAATCTTTGATTAAGAATTTTCTCATATATTTTATATCCTGCTTTTATTAAACTCATCCCTCTATAATTTCCTGTGTCTTTTCTATTATTTTTTGAAATATAAAAATAATTTTAGCAGTGTTCCGTTCTTCAGGTGCAGATTAGCTCCTCCAAAATACATTTAAAAAATATAGAAACTAAAATTGTAATATGATTCCTCCAGATTTGATTAATTCAGCGTTAATCCCATCTAGGCCAGATGTTTTCTACTTTTTGTTACGTTTAAGGCTACTTTTAATTATTTTATGTCAATTTGATCTATAGAGATATCAGTTTTTATAGAGTGACTTTTCTCATTGTCTTCCTCATACCACAAATTCCCGTTGTATCCATTGATTTTCTGTTGTTGTATCAATGTTTGCAGTGTCTTTCTCCGTTATATTCATATGCTTCGTAAGTTTAAACGATACATTCTGTCAGCTATGAATATTACATTCAGCGTTAGAGGTGAACCTTGCCAGGACTCACTATAATACCTTTTTGTTAAATTCTTTGTTTTATTTCTTTTCTGTTTATATATTTCACACGTAAATGAGAAGAACGTAAATAAGAAGAACATTTCAGTTTAGTCCTTACTGGGGAAAGAAGGTGGACCAATCAGAAGCGTGCACTGTATGAGCAGACGCCAAGCTGTTATTGTAGCTCACGACGACTCTTCTACCGAATAGGAGCGAAACACCACGCGTCAGGATGTCCAAATGGAATACGATGGCGATAATGACGCAGTTAACGGTACCTCGGAAAATATTTGTGTCTAACGACTCACTAGAAGTTTCAATTAAGGTAGGAGTAAATACAACACTCGCTCCCTTTGGACGTATAGTGTAATGAACTGTCGAAATTTGTCGTCTTGAACAGTGCCCTAGCGAACGGTCGCTTGAATGTTTGAACGCCTTGTAATACTGTGAATCATTATACTGTGTATTTTTGCGATGCTTTGATCATAGTTAGCTTCCGTGGAATTTGACTTATTGAATTATCATGACCAGGCTCTTACCTGCGTTTCTTGATTACCACTAAACGTTAAGGAATAAAAATGAAGTGGCATCCTATGTTTTCATGACTTTACTCCGTGGAACTATATGTTTTCCAACATCTATGTAAAGGTGTGTCTAAATTACCGCTACCAGTCACAAAACCTTTACATATTTCTTGAGACAGTCACGGTCAAAAAGTATTCAAAATGGCTTCAAGTCCTTTTCCAAGACCTCCACTGCAGTATAGCGCAGTTCTGATGTATGTACGTCGAATCCTACGCCAATATGGAGAAGAAGCTAGTCAGGATCAGATGCACGAGACAACTTTAGAAGACGCAAGGTAAGCAAGCTTGTCAGCAATGCTACGAAAGTGAAAAGGCATATCCTCATAAACTGTAATATTGATAGAACCTAGCTTTTCTGCAAAGTGGGAAGAGGATTTTAACCAACGCACCGTGTAACTGACAGCTAGGCGAACGTTATAGTAATAATCCACCGTCGCCATTCGTTTTATATAAACGTTACAAAATGTTGCAGAGTTTACTGTAAAACTCCCTGTTGGAAACATCGCCAACAGATCTTTCTGTTTTGCAACTTATAAATTTTGATGATCTTTTAAATAAGGTATGTCAAGGTATATAACTTCCACGATTTTTCTCGTTCGAATATACTGACATTCTTCCATTCTTCTCTTTCAGAGCAAGAATCATTAATAGCTGTTAGAGATGAATGATTATGAAACACTTCAACCATGCTGCATTTGGCGATCTTACACGCCTGCTTTGAAAAAAATGTTTCACTAGCATCTTTAATATAAGAGAAGTCAGTTGGCTGCCTTGGAATTACATAGAATGGGTTCATGTCTTTAGCTGACGCAGCAATCCCGTGTAAATCTTGCGGAAAGAAGGCCTCGCCTAACTTTCTTTGTTTCTCTATGATTACAAAAGTTTTGTCGTTGCTCAAAAATTTGCGCCTACTCACCAAAAACGTCTGGTGTTTCCTCTTCAAACCATCCCAGAATAAATGGAAGAGACGTTACGCATGGCACTTGAAACTCCATTGGGATGCACTGCTTGTCACTTGGTCCATACGTCATCTAGTAATGAATGAGACATTTTCTCCCTGTTTTGACACTTGGTAAAAGTCTGGGGACACCACAGCACTGAAAAAGTGTTCTCGGAAAAAATGGCACTTCGATAGTTTCGCATTTCCGCTCCACATGTTGTACGCACGCCTGAACGCCTTTTGGGGCAAAACAGTGTTGGTGTGAAAACTTGAAGGTAAACGCCAAGCGGCAAACCGAGAACGCGATTGGTGCAGGAAATAGGAGAGCTACGACGGCTGGAGACTGAATGAAAGTGGTTAGAAAAAGCTCAAGAGCGCAGTCACTCGAGGCAGTCTGTGGGGACGGCGCACGACCTTCACGTCAGGAAACGCTGGTTACGTAAGTACACTAGCAGAACAGAAGTATCCTATGTAATGCGGAATTCAGCTCTAGATGTGACTATAGGTGGACCAGTCAGCATAAAAGGTGACGAAGAGTATTGTGTTGTCAGTAATAGCAGAATGGGAGGGTGAGCAGAGTCCAGTGGCTTTGAAGGCGGACTAGTCAATGTCTCGAGTAACATATCTTTCAAGGACATTTCAAGCCTTTTAATGCCACCCAAGGCGACAGCGAGGTGACTGGGAAATGAAAATGTGAAGGAACAACCACAGATAAACCAACTCCAGGCTGACGGGCGGGAACCGACGAGCATTGCAAAGGATGGTTGCAAAAATTCGTATGATCACCAGCGAAATGAATCGTGAGTTTCAAAGTGCTACTAACAGCCCAATAAGTACAATGATTGTGTGTAGAGAGTTGAAAAGTATAGGTACAATAGACGAGCAGCTCCTTGTAAGACACACATTTTTGTAGTGAATGCTAAGCGACGCTTTATATGGTATAAAGAGTGGCGCCCTTCAACGGGGGATAGCTACAATCGAATAACGTGGTTGATGAATCATGCTACACCCAATGGCAATGTGATGGAAGGATTAGGGTTCAGCGAATGCTTCGACAACGGTGTCTGCCACTATGGGTAGTGCCAACAGCGGATGACGTAGATGTTACGGTATTTTTCGTGTTCGGGGTTTGAACCCCTTATTGCGCTTAAGAAAAGGCTAAATGTCACAGGATGTGAAAACATTTGGCACGATTGTGCACTGCGTACAGTAGGCGGACGGTTCGGAGACGATGGTTGTTTTTACCTATAAGATAATCCGTCCCGTCATAAAGCAGTATGTGTGAGCCAAGTGCGAAGCATTTCTGTTCACACGCAGACCGAAACAACTGCGCAAACATCAACACTGTACACATGTGACACAACAGGCAAGCGCAATATGTTTTCGAGAGAAACTAAAATGTGGGGAACACACAGAACACGTTCGAAGAGATTTCGGGATTGCACCCGGTCGTCGTTCAGTTCAGACAGTCTTCGATGGCTCACCTAAAGATGACTGGCAGGTGTCTAGTTGAAACATCGTGGTGCGAAGTTTACGACGACCAGCTGGATTCCCGAAATCTCTTCCAACATTTAATATGCCGGGAAAATTTTAAATTTCGCACATAGAACAAGTCGCGAACACAGCGCACGCGAGGCTCAAACAACTCTACCCAGTGCTGAACAGGGAAAGTATATTGGAGGGTATCGAGGTCCATATACATGATACTGGTCAGACCTACGGCATACGAGCTCTCGTTTAGGGTAATGCAGCTCCTACACACCTGCGCCGCCTGCAGATTGTACAGAACAAAGTGCTACGTATCATTTGCAACGCTTCACCCTACACTCCCATCGTGGATCTTCGCAATAAGTACCCTCAAAAAAGTATTCAAAATACTCGCCACACGACTGTACAGGAACTCGAGACACTCGAACAATCCTTTCATCCTTACCATGGGAAACTATGATCACAACCATAGGTGGAAGCGCAAATGAACAAAGACACTGCAAACTAGGGCATACCCACCTATGACGACCTAATACACACTCACAAGGAACAATATCGGCAAGACCATGCACATTACAATACTGACCGGATAAGCCAGCTGTTATCACAGCCTACCAACAGGTAACAGTAGGGAATCCGATAAACTAGCAAACCATCGCACAAACAAACCGCCAACACTACCTTACACTGTGCATTCGATATATGACCTATTCGACTCTAACCGATGATTAAACCAGCTGCTACAGGTATGATGATGCTGCCCGAGAAGACAACGCCGGTACCCAGCTGCAGCCGCCGAGTGACAACGCCTCGCAACGTCAAAGGTATTTGCCTGCATGATACCCACCACTAACTTACGTAACCCCTGAATGCTCTGTCGCAGATACCAAGCAATCCGCTAGAGCTCTTACTGCCCGACACGACTATTGCAGAGGTTTTCTTCCCATGGCTCTATCCCTGACACTTTTTTCTCTCTGCTCTTTAAACCGCTACCCTTCGTTCAACTGCCGACCAAATCTATCTCAAGAGGAGCCAGTAATAATAGTTGTAACCAGACGTACGCAAACATTGTGGTACCCACATCCTGTGAAGGCCTCACGTAGTGAAAACTAACCGCTATGCACAGATGGCAGTAGGCCTACGTGTTGTCCATCTTGGCGGTGTGGGCGTGGAGGGGCTCTACCCCACATAAAAAAATGGGTTGTGGACAATAAGATTCCTGAAACGGACTGGCCTGGACTGAGTCCCGACCTGAGCTCAATGGAACACCTTTGAGATCAATTAGAAAACTGACTCCGCTGCATATTTCCTAACCCAACATCTCTACCTTCTAAGGTTTCGACTCTTGATGAAGAATAGGCTACTATTTCCTCCACAGACATTCAGACACCTCACTGTAAGTATCGCCAGCAGATTTCAAGCCATTATGAATGGATGGAGAAACTCCATGTTAGTTTCTACTAATAGGTGTCCGGATACTTTTGATCAGATACGTCAAATATGAACGCTGAACGTTCATTAAGATGTCGTTGTGGATGATCGTAGCGGGCGATCGCCCCTCGGCTGCACATTTAGCAAGAGGTGCAGCAAGGCTCCTTCAATGAAATTTTGGCTAATTTTGCTTTATATCTGATGAAAACGCAGAGCTGGGACCAGAGAGTCAGGTTCTGTATGGGGATGTTGTTGCATCTGCTGTGGTAGCCTTCAGTCCTAGGGCCAGTTAGATGCATGTAGATGCATGTTTATCTATCGTGTGCAACTGTTTTCATCTGCACATGACTACTTCAACTAAATCTAGTTGAACGTGGTTACTGCAGCGCTGCCTAGATATCCTCTTCTCCGCCTCTCCACACACACACACACACACACACACACACACAGACAGACACACTGAAAGGTGGGTACACTGTGTCACAGCGCCAGAGATTGCGCCAAAGAGTATTATTCCGCCGCCTCCACTGGCGCTGCAGTTGTTCAGAGAATGTCGAGGGCAGTTGTAGTTCAGAGGTTACCGTGGGCAGTGCTTGTTGAGAGGATGTCGAGAGCAGTACTAGTTGAGAGCATGTCGTGTGCAGTTATTCTTCTGTTGGGCGAGAGAATAGATGCTGTTCGGTTGGTGTAATGTATATATGGAAGATGTTGCAATGATCATAGTGTATTTTTCGTCAATATATATGGAGGTAACAATTTTTTTTTTAATTTCAAATCTCCTTAATAATAATGCATCTTGGTCAAAGGATCAGTCAACAAAGCATCTGGTTCGTGTTCATATATTAGACTTGTAATTCTGGTTTCTATGTGCAATTATAGTATTTGTGGTTTTTCAATTAGTTCATTATAAAAGGTGTTTAAAATTTCTTGTCGTATTGAGGAAGAGCCGTGCCAGGTACATGTACGTTGAGTCACACTACCACACACAGAACAGTTACACTTGTGCTTTGTTGTTTCGTAGCTTTTATAGTTGCTGGGGACTTAATTAATCAATTGTGTCAACGGAAATTTCCTTTCATTCTTTATTGTCATTGTACTAATACTAGTCAGGGCCAACCGGGTACGAGACTTCGTAACCGGACACACAGCTACTAAAATAACTTTTATTGTATTTAGTTAATTAAGCCCCCATGCATGTGGCGAGTCCCTTGTAATTCTTTTGACAGTATTGTTGTAGTAATTTGGTGTAGTATTGTTATAGTAATTTGTAGTTTAGTAATTGTAGTCTATATTGCATGTGTAGATTTGGTAATTGAACATTTGTAGTTGTCTTGTCATTCTTTTAATGGTATTTTTGAAGAATTTAATTTCTGATGTCTCATATAAGGGTTTCACAATTTTGTGCAATTATGAAGATTTCTGTTGTTCGTGAATCATGTGTCGGGAAGCATTTCGTGTGAATGATATTGTTGGTGATAAAGTGTTATGTTGTGTGTAATTTTCGTATAGTGACGAATTTTGTATGTTTTGTAAATGATTACGCGATCGATGAAAAAGGCAAAAATGATGGATAGTCAGAATGGTGAAATTATTAACATGGCGAACTCGTCAACACAGAAGAACAGTATGATGAATAATGAAGTAGAAAGCAATTTAATAAGCCGGGAAAATAGTCCGGAACCAGTTCAAAATTTTTCACAATCGGAAAACTTTCAGAAGATGAGATTAACAATAGAAGATTCTGAAATAGTATCTAACACAGATAGCTTTACAGCTATGACGAAGGAAGTTACTTTTGCGGGAAATGTTAGGGGCGAAAAGAATTTCGAACCAGTTAATATGGAGCAGTTGATGAGTGCAATATTAAATTTGGGATCACGGTTAGAAACTGAGATGGGAACATTGGCAACATGGTTAGACTCACAAATAGGAACAATTAAAACCGAGATGGGAACATTGGCAACACGCTTAGACTCACAAATAGGAACAATTAAAACCGAGATGGGAACATTGGCAACACGGTTAGACTCACAAATAGGAACAATTAAAACTGATATGGGAACAATGGAAACACGATTAGACTTACGAATAGGGGCATGTTTCAAAAACATGAAAGATGAATTAAAAAAAAGAAATTAGAGAAGTGCAACCGATTTTGAAAGCTCACAATAATAGATTAATTTCAATAGAAATTAGACAAAAGGAACAGGATAGGGAACAGGAAGAAAGAGATCGCTTGATAGTTCAAAAATTTTCAGAGTTAAATTTACAACGTGCACACGATAAGGAAGAAATATTTGAAAGAATCGGGGAATCCGTACCTAATGAAAGAATAAATAACTTAACACAACAATATGAACAGTTAACTACTAAATGTGTCAATACTGGAACCCGAGTCGTGACACTTATGGAAGACGTAAATAAACAGAAAGAACAAATAGGTGACTTATCGGAAAGAGTTGAGGAGATTTCAGATAAATTGACAAGTCTTAGTTTAAATGGGGACAGAGATTCAGATGATACAGCTCCATTGCCATTTGCAGAAACAGAAGAGTACCAGAATATAAATAAACATGTTGAAAATCAGGGAAAAGTTAATGAACGTGTTAAAAGGGAATTTGAGGCGTTACGAAAGCAAGTTAAACAAATTCAAAGCGAAATCGCAGGAAAAGACAGTAGAAGGAATTTAGAATCACAGATATCAGCGGGTTTTCAAGAAAATAATTTATTTCATTTACGAGATGCAACAAGAGAGCGCCAGGCGCGCGAACTTGACAATAATCGACATTCGGACTGGGACAGACGCGGTAGGTCTTTGTCGCCATGAGGCGAAAACTTTGATTATAAACACTTTTTAACTGTTCGGAAATTTAAGATCTTTCGTAATTCTAAGAATGACATACATCCATGTTCATGGTTAGATCAATTTATGTACGCACTTCCACCAAATTGGCCACTAAGTCACAAACTGGAATTTATGCGTGGCTATTTAAGTCCTCAGGGGATTCACTACACTAAGTGAATATGTACCGTAGCGTGCAGAGGGCCCCGAGCTGTAGTAGTGCTATTTCCGTTTTAGTTTTCTGCACTGCTGCCCACTCTTTTACTATTCTTTGTATCTATCAAAACAACTCTTCAACTATCAATCTATCTAGAAAAGGAGTCAGTAAAGAATAACCGGATATGACTATTTTACCCAAAAGTGATTTCGGAAATTATCGTTTGGACTTACTGTATCTTCAGTAGCATTCATTCGTAGGTTAAACGAAAATTTACCTGTTTATCTTCGTAACAATATTACTTCATATGTTGACGATATTCTTGTTGCTAAACGTTCTTGGAGTGAGCATAACAAAATTTTGGATTCATTATTACGTATTTTTGCAAGAGTTGGCATTACAGTGAACTTGGAAAAATCTGAATTTGGTCGTTCTCAGGTGAAATTTCTTGGTCGCATTATTTCTACAGAAGGTATTCTTCCTGATCTAGAGAAACTAGACGCTATTCGTAATTATGCTGTTCGTACTACAAAACGTGATGTTTGTAGTTTCCTTAGCGTCTGTAATTTTCTTAGACGCTTTGTTAGATTGTGCAATTTGGGCACACCTCGTTTATGTGAACTATCTGATTTTTCTAATTGGTGTTGGGATGAGGAAGCTCAATCAGAATTTGAACAACATCGTGATGCCTTAGTTGCTGCTCCACTTCTTTCACATCCGGGTTTATCTAAAGATTTTTGTTTGGCGACGTACTCATCATACAAAGGACTAGGTGCACACTTATTTCAAGAGATAGAAGAAAACGGGGTTGTAGTACAGAAAACTATTGCATTTGGAAGTCGTGTTCTCTCTAAATCAGAAAAGAATTATTCGATTACGAACTTGACGCCTTGGCTGTTGTTTGAGCTTTCACAAAATTTCGCATCTTTTTGTATGGCAGACATACTAAGGTTTACACCGATCATCGAGCTCTGGAATTTCTTATGTCAACAAAATTAACACATGGAAGATTGTCACGATCGGCGCTGTATCTACAGGAATTTGATTTTAGTATTGTTTACATACAGGGTTCTTCAAATATTATTGCTGATGCTTTATCACGTGCACCTATGGGTTTGAAACAAAGTGCTGAGGAGGACTGCAAAGAAGACAATTATTGTTTGATGTATATTGAAGGTGTTGCGTTTGAAAATTTTATTTCGTCTTCGCTCCAGGACATCGCTAAGGAGCAAAACAAGAATCCAATCTGGAAGGACATTAAGGAGTAGTGGAAGGGAAAGGAAAGCGTAGCGATTAGACAGTATTATTTAGTTCGCAGTGATATTCTTTTTAAACGAAAATCGGTCGACAACGCTGTTTAGTTAGTTTGAATTCCTGATGAGTGGGTTAATAAATTGATTTTGTATACACGTTTCAGTTATGCACACTTTGGTCCCAGAAAATGCTTTCATAAATTACGAGAAAATTGCTACTTCAGTAATATGGAAAAACGTATTCGATCTGTTCTTGCCAAATGCAAATTATGTCAAAAGGCTAAGCCGCCAACTATTTCTCACAGAGCACCGTTGTTTCCTATCATTCCAGCGAAATTAAAGGAGATGGCTGCAGTCGATTTGTTCGGTCCAGTGGTTCGTTCTACTAATGGTGTTGCGTACATTTTGGTAGCAGTGGTATTGACATCAAAATATGTGTGTTTTACACCTTTACACAAAGCAACAGCTCGTTCAGTATCTAATGCTTTCATCAAACATTTTCTTAAAGAAGCGGGTCATGTTGATGAAGTTATATCAGATAATGGATCACAGTTTCGCTCTAAAATTTGGCTTCGTACTCTACGGCGCCGTAAGATTAAATCAATTTTCATTTCACTTTTTCACCATCAATCTAGCGCTTCAGAGAAATGGATGAAGGAAATCAATAAACTGTGTCGACCTTATTGTCATCAGAGTCACAGAACGTGGGATCAGTATCTTCATATTTTTCAAAACATTCTGAATGAACTCCCTAATGATTCGACTTCTTTACCGCCTATATTGATATTAAAAAATAAAGCACCGACAAATCGCATTTCTGAAATCGTTCCTTTTCCGCTTACACGGAAACTGCGGCATTCTGAAGTTGTCATCCTGGCTCTACAAAATATTGCATCTGCGACTGCTAGAAGAGAGAAATCAGCTAAACGTCCTGGTCGTTTAAAAACCTTGTCAGTTGGTCAAAAGGTGTTAATTAAGTCTCATCGTTTGTCTCACAAAGGAAAAGGTTTGTGTCGCAATTTTTTTCTGGTTTATAACGGTCCATATAGAGTTCGCAAAATTATTCATGATAACACTGTCGAAGTAGAAACTCTTAAAATCTCGGCGCTCTAAGGGAATACATCATATATCGAACGTTAAAGTTTTTGTGGAATGACATACTTTTGAGAAATTAACAGTTACATGTAAACACGCAGAGAATACAAGGATACCGCGCCGTGTTCTGGCGGCGGTGCGCGAATGCACTGACAGCCGTAAACAAAAACACAGTCTACTTTCTCCGAATAAATTCGGTATAAAGCTATAGTGCCTTGATAAATTATGTTATTAACGTTCAGTTTTTTTCAGGATACAGTTCTATAAAATATTTAAGAACTTCAGATAAATTCTGTGTATGTCCGACCTTAAGAGGATTTGCTATCGAGAAAATTTCAGGAAGAATGAAATTTTGAAGAAGAAAGTAATAAACTAAAATGGTAACTATTAATTGAGTTTATTTTTCAGGTAACATATTTCTACTTAGGTATGTACTTTATAAGTAATTTGCTGCTCGCGATTACGTGATTTATACTTTGTGTTAAGTGATTTTGATAATGATTGATTAATGAACAGGGTTGTTACTTATGTATATTATGCATCGCTTGGCTGCACTGCTTTTTCACTGATGTCATATTTTTTTATTATGTGCCTGCTGTGCTTATTTATTTAAATTATAATTGTCACCTGATTAGTTGTGCTGATATGTAAGTTTGTGATTTATCTGCTTGCGCCTTCATGTTTACTTATTAAGATTACATATGAACATTTATTTGCTTATGCCGATATGATGCTAATAACCTGTTTATTATGTAAGATATATACTTGCTGCTTTGCGTATGGATTGCATATTTATACATTTTTTTGTTGTTGTCATAACTACTCTTTAAATTGGTATATAGAAATGCTGATATACTGTGTACGAACATGGAGTTTAGGCCACATTATGGTATTAATTATAGATGGTTCGCTTGGCAGAGCCTCGTTGTAGGCATTCTGCTACATCCACTTGTTGACATTCTGGTCTCTACTGGTATATTTACTCGCTATTGCATGTTTTGCTTACGCTCAGTGCTTTATATTTTAAGATAAGAAAATGAACTGCCATGAGATCGAGATTTTATGGAAGCTGTATAAATTTATGCTATTAGAAGGGAAGCTATCGACATGAAATACCAACACTATGTTTAGACCATTGACAGTTATTACACTGCATTCTTCGTGAGCAATTGAAATAGCAAGTGACACTTGACACAAGAATTAGTCCAAATGTTTGCTTCTGTTTTGCCATGATTCTTGAAGTGGTGTACACACTGTGAAATATTACGATCATTCACACTCCGTACTCGTACTTACTTACTGAAAGTTATTCAAACTAAAGGCTGTTAGAGGTGATGTATACATTTCTTTTATTTAATGATGGACAAGGTAACCAAAATGTATTTTATAATTCATAATGAGTAGAAGATTTGGGTAAGGTGGATTACACAGAGGTTGTGTGTGGACATTGTGTCTTTGGATTGTATGGGATGATGAATTGAAGTTTTCACTAGAGTTTTATCTGTACTTGTTCGAGGAGACTGACTAGAGGAAAGAGTTGTTATGGAAGTGAAATGATATTGGTGATATGGTTTATATGTATCGAGGTATTGAAGAGCCATTATTGAAGTATTGAGATTGTGTGAAGTTGATGATTATTGGAGTTTTGGTGGACAAGAGGTAAGATAAATGATATTGATGATAAGGTTTATATGTATCGACGTAAGAGGTATTATTGAAGTATTAAGATTATGAAATGCTGATGATTATTGGAGTTTTGGTGGATAAGAGGTACAGTAAGTGAGGAGCATGTTTTTTTTTGTTGGTTTATATGGAACAAGGAGGATGAAGTTGGCAGACTAGAACACTCAAGTGGAAGGAAGATTGTCTACACACACACTTTGTTAAATCAATAAGCAGTATATACTTTTTTTGGAGAGAGGAAGTATTTGCATATCTTGGCACACTGACAGTTGTTCAGCAATCATACATTTTGATTTGGCTTGGCAAACATTGGTCTTGACATGATGACTATGACGCTGACTAACTACTATTGACTGTTATACACTGTTGCCACTACTACTTGATACACATGTTGAACATCAAATTTTGACAGAATTGCATTTACACAGTTAACACTATTCAATTACACAGTAGTACTTGAATGTGGATGAAAGATGAGTGAGTGTGTTTTGTGTGTTTTCCTTTCCTAATCCCAAATAATTGGTACCGACCTGTCTCCTAAATATTATTTTACTTGTTTGTTGTGGCTTGCACTACACCCATAAATAATATAGGTTTACTGATATTTGTGTATTTTTAATAGTTAATATGACAATTATCTGATATCATTTGTGTGTTTATTATAATTTGTATGTTTAGTGTAAAAGCATTGATAATAATTTTGTAAAATCTGTTGTGTGTGCATTCAAACTGTTGTTCGTACCTGCACTTGTTCAACATTGATGGGTCCTACTGGGAAATGTTTAATTTCTGCTGATGAACTGTCTAATTAGTGATAGTGAATATTATGAACTGTTACCTGCACTTGTTCAACATTGATGGGTGCCACTTGGAAATGTTTAATTTCTGCTGGTGAACGCTGATGAACTGTCTAATTAGTGATATTGAATGTTATCGACTGTTACCTGCACCTGTTCAACATTACTGGGTGCCATTGATTGAACTGCTTCTACTGAAATGATGTCACTTGTTGGTGTCTGCAACTGGCCAACATTGCTGGGTGCCACTGATGGAACTGCTTCTACTGAAATGATGTCACTTGTTGGTGTCTGCAACTGGCCAACATTGCTGGGTGCCACTGATGGAACTGCTTCTACTGAAATGATGTCACTTGTCGGTGTCTGCACCTGTTCAACATTACTGGGTGCCACTATTGGAACTGCTTCTACTGAAATGATGTCACTTGTTGGTGTCTGCACCTGCTCAACATTGCTGGGTGCCATTGATGGAACTGCTTCTACTGAAATGATGTCACTTGTTGCTGTCTGCACCTATTCAACATTACTGGGTGCCACTGATGGAACAGCTTCTACTGAGATAATGTCACTTGTTGCTGTCTGTACCTGTTCATCATTGCTGGGTGCCACTGATGGAACTGCTTCTACTAAAATGATATCACTTGTTGCTGTTTGCACCTGTTCAACATTGCTGGGTGCCACTGATGGAACTGCTTCTACTGAGATAATGTTACTTGTTGTTGTCTGCACCTGTTCAACATTACTGGGTGCCACTGATGGAACTGCTGCTACTGAGATAATGTCACTTGTTGGTGTCTGCGCCTGCTCGCCATTGCTGGGTGCCACTGTTGGAGCTGTTTAAATACTGTTGATGAAATGACTGCTATTTGCACCTGTTGACCATTGCTGGGTGCTACTGTTGGAACTGTCAACTACTCTGAGGAGTGCTTCTTGTTTATTGAACTATTGAAAAGATTTTATGTGAATATTTGTATAAACTTTTTTTTGTGTATTTACTGTTTATGAAATGTTATAAGACTCTTACCTGCACCTATTCGTCATTGCTGGTGCCATTGATTGAATAATACTTGTGTAAACTATTATGTAAAAGCACATGTATGCAAGCATTTGTATTCCTCACGGTATTTTATACATTAGGTTACTGAAGGGTCAGTGCAAAGCCAAAATTTGTTTGGTTATGTGATATTTACCTATTAATATCATCTTTTATTTTTGTCTGTATTTTTTGGACGAATTTGGTGGTATTTTCACCACCAATGCTGGCAAAAATATCATCAAATTCTAGCCGTTGGAGGAGGGGCATATGAAAGGTGGCTACACTGAGTCACAGCGCCAGAGATTGCGCCAAAGAGTATTATTCCGCCGCCTCCACTGCCGCAGTAGTTGTTCAGAGAATGTCGAGGGCAGTTGTAGTTCAGAGGTTGCTGTGGGCAGTGCTTGTTGAGAGGATGTCGAGAGCAGTACTAGTTGAGAGCATGTCGTGTGCAGTTATTGTTCTGTTGGGCGAGAGAATAGATGCTGTTCGGTTGGTGTAATGTATATATGGAAGATGTGGCAATGATCATAGTGTATTTTTCATCAATGTATATGGAGGTAACAAAAAATTTTTTATTTCAAATCTCCTTAATAATAATGCATCTTGGTCACAGATTCTGTCAACAAAGCATCTGGCTCGTGTTCATGTATTCGACTTGTAATTCTGGTTTCTATGTGCAATTATAGTATTTGTGGTTTTTCAATTAGTTCATTGTAAATGGTGTTTAAAATTTCTTGTCGTATTGAGGAAGAGCCGTGCCAGGTACATGTACGTTGAGTCACACTACCACACACAGAACAGTTACACTTGTGCTTTGTTGTTTCGTAGCTTTTATAGTTGCCGGGGACTTAATTAATCAATTGTGTTAACGGAAATTTCCTTTCATTCTTTATTGTCATTTTATGCAGTCAGATTGCGTACTAATACCAGTCAGGGCCAACCGGGTACGAGACTTCGTAACTGGACACACAGCTACTAAAATTACTTTTATTGTATTTAGTTAATTAAGCCCCCATGCAACACATACACAGACACACGCATTCCTCCATTACCAAATGAATCAGACTAAATCTGTCAACAGACTACTTCTTTTTCTTCGATTACAAACCGATTAATTACTTTTTCGACCTACCTCCGTAATCTTCAGCACTGTTTTGTTGCAGCACATTTGAATAGCTTCTAATCACGTCTTGCCCTTGCTGTTCATCATTCACGTTTTACCTGCAGATAACGCTATAATCCAGACTAATACAATCAGAAGCACCACCCTAACACGTCAGCTTATGTTCGATATATTCAGTTTATTTCCTAACCGCTTTCTTTACTATTGTCAGGCTGTAGCCTACTCACACTCCTCGGTATTTGACACGCGTACCTAATGTTTCGTAATTTTCAGAAAAGGTATCAATTCCTTAAGAACTTCTATCGACAGAATGCAGATAAGCGTACTGCTGGGGCTTAAAGTGCAAACGAAACATATTGCACTTGCATTGTATTGATGGATTGTAATTAGTTAACGCAAAAGTTATTAACTGAGAACTTGAAATCTAGCAAAACTGTAAATTTTTAATGAATTAATGCGGTCACCAGTTCGCTTGAGTGCATAAGTTACGGAACATATCGAGTTGAATTATAATTTTGCGAAAAGGTTACCAAAATTCATCTATGCGACAAGGGTCAATGTACACGCGAGAAACCTGTCGAAAATGCAAGATAAGATATTTGAAAGCTGATTAACCTGACACTGAACACTTTTCAATAATTCAAAAAGAAAAGTAATTTACTAACTACAACACGTAACACGGTACTAATAGGAAAACGATACTTTCCTATAATCTTCACTATCTTCAGGTTTCACTAACCACTTCTTTCCAACTAACAAAACGGTTTACAAGAAATTTAACACCTGAACACTAAATATGTTACAGTTAACAGCAATCAGAAGAGGCGACACCGAAAGTACAAAGCCAGGACTAAACAACTCAAAAATAAACACATAAACTTACATAACACTACTGAATTACATTACGCAGCATTACTTTGGCATGGAAATTTATAATGATCACTAATAGACTTATTTCTGAAAAAAATAAATAATGTAGTTAAATTTGAAAAATTTAAATAATACTTTCAATCATCTTAATCTTTCTCTTTTCACTGAAATAGCAAAATTTACGATTTACCTTCTGGTATAATGGATATTTTCATATTAAACTTCACCTCTGTTTTTAATGAAGTAACACACGGTTGCATAATCACAGTAACAGAATACGAATGTTGGTGCTAACGACGTAGGAAAAGTCTTGACAGTGAGTAAGAATTAAAGTTCACAAAAACTGTGAAATATCAGTAACTGATTGTACTTCGCTGGGAAGTATTTTACGTTTCCAAATTCAGAAATGGCACAGTCTTACTTTGAAGGGGCACAGTTGCCAGTGGAACGTAAGGTTTAGACAAAAACAATTACTACCAAAGGCTCTTCTTTCATGATGAGCAAAATTTGTTATATTTGACCACGCAGCGCACTTCTGTCCTTAATACTCTTGAAAATCTTCCCATATAAACACTGTACTGTGGTCCACGGCACTGACTGCTTGCTATCTTAACAATGCCTTGCTTATTTTATCACCATGTGAGTTCACACGTAAAATCTGCGCGCGCTTTCACAGTTACTCGCGTCCTATTTCACACTCAGTCAACTTGCTTCTAGTTCTGTGCGCGCTCTCACGTACCAATGGTGTTAGTGCCTTTCCGACAGTATCTTTTGTTAAAGATTGTTATTATACATTGTAAAGTCCGTAACTTTATTAGTATGTCTCCTACACTTTTCCCAACATTGTGTTTGCATTACTTTTATTAAGTTTCATTTACAATCTTCAAGAAAATAATAAAGTACATACATTTATAGCCTTAAAATAACATCGAAAATACAAAAAGAAAGAATGTGATAATAATGAAGCACTGTATTGCGTTGTTGTAAGGCTATTTTTATATGCCATTTATTTCTGCCTTTAGCATTTATTTCACTGTCCAAATAGTAAAAACTCGTCAACTACTTTTTGAATCTCATTAATTAATCTACCTCCCCTGATATCAGCTGATTAAATTTAACTACCCCTTTTCCTATTATTGAATTTCATCTCACAAGCATGTTTCAGGACTACTCGTTCTATTCAGCTGATCTCCAAATCTTTTGCCTTTCACTCTCTGCCCACTGATAGAATTATTATTGGTGAAACATACATTTTTCTTTTGAGTTCCCTGAACTTTAATTCCTTTTCCATAGTTCTCCTTAGTTCCCCTTACTGCTTGTTCCATGTAGAAATTTAGTATTACGTTCGATTCGCTATAAATCTATCCCATTCGCTTCTCACCTAAGGCCTCGCTTTCACGCCCTTTTGTATATGTTGTAGATAATCTTGGGCTCGTTGTATCTTACGCCTGATCATAATTTCGAAGAGTGTATTCCAGCTCAAAAGCGAAATACAGAGAAAAAGGCAGAATTAGGATTAATGTCTCTAAATGAAAAGGCGGAAGAATTCAGAAGTTAGTGGAGAGAGGATGGAGGATGATAGACAACTAAAAATTTGAAACACAAATAAAAGGTGAATAAACATAAAGACAACCAAAATCAGGCATAAAGACGTATACTAATCTCTTTAAGTAGGCTTAGTATGTGCAGAAGTGTTGATAACAAATTTTAAGCAACACTGTCGAAAGCCCTTTTCAAATTGTCAAGTACTATAGTCTCCTCCAGTCCTATGTTGCCGTCCCTCGGCCTAATTACCTCTGTACGAGTCACTGTCGGTGATAAAGGTGTATCCACGGGCCTTTTGTTCCGACTGAAAACAGCGCTTTGCACGTCCAAGCTCTAGATTTCTAAGAACTGCTTTGTAACTCCGTAATTACCTCTCCGCTCAAAATGTCGATTCTTGGAACAGTATATGAAGTACAAAGGAGGAAAGAATGCTGCTCATACCCCTTTGTGAGTACTACAAGTTGCTCCACCGACCAATAGTGGCATTTTTGTAACATGCAACACGTAATAAAGCAGTGTTCATTCACAGCTACGCATTTCGAAGGGACATATGAGATGCTTTACACAAAATAATTGAATCTCGTCTGGTTGAATGTTTCTTTGTTGTAGTCTTGTACTAGCCTTACTTTGTATCTCATTCGATTAGCCGAAGTTCATTATACGGGTACGTCAGTATGTGATCTGAAGGGGAATTTGAACGCTGTTATAGGGGAAAGGATAGAAGAGTGATGTACGGAAGAATACCGACTAGGTAGTAGAAACGAGAGGGGAGTGTGCAATATATTTCAACTAGTAACGGCGAACACACGTCTTATCAATTGTAAGATGAGCTGAAAAGAGCGGGCTGGATTACAGAGTAGTGAGACAGAGAATTCTAAAGCAGATTTTGGATTCTAAGGCGTAGCCAGTGGTAAATACGTGATGTTCAGCCATAAAGTTTTAATTATCATCTCGGAACAAATCAAACTACTTCCATAAATGTGAGAGAGTATTAGTCCTTTTCTACATATTCACTTTTCATTACGACACATTTTTGCCAACGATGTATGCCTCGACAGAGAACTTGGCTGTAGAAGTCTGCATTCTGATTGTTCTGGTAACGCTGCATATCGAAAATCACCTTGTTGTTGTTCTGAAAGTGTCTGCCAAGTAACGGATTTTTTATTCAACGATACAGGTAGAAGTCACTAGGTGATACGTCAGGAGTATATGGGAGGGTGGGGGCAGGAGGGAGAGAATGAGGCAAAATTTGGTAACCTAAATATACAGAGTGTACGAAAGCAGCATGTGTGTCTGTGTGATGACAATGTTCAGCTTGGAATTTGTCGTGGATTTAAGCTACCCAATTGGACAGTTTCTCCAGACTCTTCGTTTGGCAGCTTTGTTAAGAGTTCGGTAATACACTCCCGGAACTTTTTACCCCATACGTGTATATGTTAGTACCACAGTCCCAAAAATCTCTCAACACCAACTTGTCCAGCCTTTTTCGGCTGTGGTGAATCCACAGCTTTTCGTTGCTTGTTTCGCTCGGAATCTTAGAGATTTACGAAACACTCCTCCGTGGTGAAAGACACTATCTGGACTGGGCTGACACAGCAATAACATTTGTATTGCTGCTTGCTCTCGGCGGGCTTTTTTAGTGGGTGTGAGCAGTTACGAAACACAACGGGCACCGACCTTTCTCAAGTTCAAAAGCGAGCAGGTTGTGGAAGGAATTTTGACTGATGTCCAGTTTGGCAGCTTTGTTAAGAGTTCGGTAATACACTCCCGGAACTTTTTACCCCATACGTGTATATGTTAGTACCACAGTCCCAAAAATCTCTCAACACCAACTTGTCCAGCCTTTTTCGGCTGTGGTGAATCCACAGATTTTCGTTGCTTGTTTCGCTCGGAATCTTAGAGATTTACGAAACACTCCTCCGTGGTGAAAGACACTATCTGGACTGGGCTGACACAGCAATAACATTTGTATTGCTGCTTGCTCTCGGCGGGCTTTTTTAGTTGGTGTGAGCAGTTACGAAACACAACGGGCACCGACCTTTCTCAAGTTCAAAAGCGAGCAGGTTGTGGAAGGAATTTTGACTGATGTCCAGTTTTCCCACGCTTCACACATTGTTGACTACACTGGAAGCAGCTGCGCCAACTATCTACTGAGTAAAAGGCTGGTGCGTTATTATCGCCACCCCGACCAACTCAGTACGGAATGTTGTAGCGTTAATTAGCCATAAATGTGGGAAACAAATTATCGCACGGGTAGCTTGAAATAATCTCTATACTTAAAATGCAGTGTCTTGACTGACTGGCTGACTGATCACCGTTCAGCCCAAACCGCGAAGGATAGAAATTTGAAATTAGGAGAAGTGTGTATCTCATACTGTAGGCGTCGTCTAAAAAAGAGATTTTTCCAATCAAACCTTTGGAAAAAAAATAGGGGACGAAGGGTTTATTTTTATTTTTAAAGATGTCGCTAATATTTAGCTAGAACTACGAAAACTGGTATTTCGTAGGAAATTTAACACTATGGGGTGAAATAATGGGTGAAAGCTTTTTAAAAAGTAGATCATTGTAAAAGAACTAGAAAGTATTTTTAAAGCTACATCCTTGAACACTGGTATTTGACTTCTCGGTAACAAATAAAAAAATACGTGGTTCGCTGTTTTTGGAAATTGAACCCCTAAGCGGGTGAACTAATTGACAAGATTTATTACGAAATTATTTTATTATGAAAGCGTTTTCAGAGATAACTCTATCAAAATTTAGATTTGGCGTCTCAGTTAGAAATAAATAAAACCCCTATGAGGGGAAACTGGGGGGATGAGAGATTTTACGGAAATATTTCGTTGTGGAAGCATTTTGAAGCTAAATCTACTAAAATTTGTATTTGCCTTTTCTGTTACAAATGAAACATTCGAAGTCACTGTTTTTGGAAATATAACCCCTAAGGAAGTGATACTGAGGGTGAAACGTTTTATGAAACTATTCCATTGCGAAAGCATTTTTAAAGCTAAATATTTGAACATCGGTGTTCGGCTTCTCTATTATAGATGAAGAAATATGCGTTTCCCTGTTTTTTGAACTCAACCCCTAAGGGGTGTGAAGTAGGGTTACACTGGTTCACTGATTTACCATCGCCCAGGCCAAACAGCTAAGAATAGAAACTTGAAGTTTGCAGAGGATTTGGATCTTATACCATAGGCATCCTTTAAGAAGGGATTCTCCAAACTTACACACCTAAGGGGACGGAATAAGGGTTGAAAGACTCTCTGAAAGTATGTCGCTATAACGGGAACTTTGAAGATACAACTACGGAAACTAGTGTTCCGTTCCTCAGCGAGAAAATGAAAAAAAATAAATAAAAAAATACGTCTTTAAACATTGTTGTACATTCTACCACTGAGGGGGAAACAGTGGATGAAAGTTTTTTTGAAAATAAATAATTACTAAAGAACTACTAAGGGATCTTTAAGGGTATATAGGTGACAAATGGTATTTGACTTGTCGCTTGGAAACAAAAAATACGCGTTTCAGTGTTTCTTGAAATTCAGCCCCTATGGGAATGCAATAGGTAATCAACATTTCTAAGAAAATATTTCGTCACAGCTGCCATTTCTACATTTGTTTCATACAGTAGGTGACAGAATTCGCGGATCCCCTTCCCTATTCGTTATGTTAACTTGCAAACCTTTGCTGTTTGGTACATAACATTACACGCTAGGAAAATACACAATGCTACCAACACACGGTCACAAGTGAAAATAGTAAATCTCACAACGACACGAAAGCTGAGAGGAAAACAGTTATCTACGACAATCACAGCCAGAATACCAGTTCACTCATTTCTTTCTGCAGTGGTCATCGCACACTGCCTTGCGCGTGTAATCTCTGTGTTATACGCTAAGCCCGTCACGAATGAGACATTCTTTTATCCATCCCTTTTGTCGTAGTTTCAGTTGGGCAACATGATTCTGACATTTCTAACGCACTAGACCGGAAAAAGTGCTTACATAACACGAAAATCCTTGAATTAACGGACGGAAAGGAATTATATATCACTTAACAGCAACCTTGATTACACCATATCGACTCAACAAATGTTTGTTGAGAGCCTCACGGGCCCACATGCTCCAACCACGCTAATGACACTTATTCGTTAACGGGACAGAGGAAGGAGTTCTTTCTCTACACCCTTTGTTACAAATCACTAGGGGTCGCACTGCACCACCATGTTCCGACAGGACGTGCGACGGTTTCCGCCCACCAGCTTTACCACTGCCCGCCTGGCGGATTGCTGGTTGTTTTCTCTAGAGTGGAGATTTCATTCAGATGCTCTCATCGACTGATTTCAACATATTCTATTGATGCTGCAACTAAAATATTAGTGTGAAACTAACAGATATAAATAGGCTGTGTTAGGACACCCGACAGTTTCCTCTATAGAAACGTAATTAATACAATCATCCAAAAAAGTTTAGCATCACCTCCGTTTCGAGAGTACAGAAAATTGGAATAGAGATCAACATAATCATCATTTCCGCCGTTTTTATTGATCATGAGACCACACACTGCATTTTGTACCACCATACAGCGAGACCTTCAGAGGCAGTGGTCCAGATTGCTGTACACACTGGTACCTCTAACACCCAGTGCTACCTCTAATACCCAGTAGCACGTCCTCTTGCATTGACGCGTGCCTGTATTCGTCGTGGGATACTATTTACAAGTTTATCAAGGCGCCGTTGGTCCAGATTATCCCACGCCTCAACGGCGATTCGGCGTAGATCCCTCGAGGTTGGTGGATCACGTCGTCCATAAACACACCTTTTCGGGGTTCCTCCGAGCCAAAATCTGCAGGTAGCGGTCATCCACTGCAGTAGTAGCCCTTGGGACGCCTGAGCGAGACATGTCATCGACAGTTCCTATCTCCTCCGTGTCCGAACAACATCTCTTTGGTTCACTCCGAGACGCCTGGACACTTCCCTTATTGACAGCCGCTCCAGACACAAAGTAACAATGCGGACGCTATCGAAGCGCGATATTGACCGTCTACGCTTGGTTGACCTACAGACAACACGAGCCGTGTACTTCTATCGTTGTGGAATGACTGGAACTGATCGGCTGTCGGACCCCTCCGTCTCATAGGCGCTGCTCGCCTATGGTTGTTTGCATCTTTGGACGGATTTAGTGACATCTCTGAAGAGTCAAAGAGACTCTGTCTGTGATACAATATTCAGAGTCAATGTCTATCTTCAGGAGTTCTGGGCACAGGGGTGATGCAAAACCTTTTTTGATGTGTGTGTAATAAGCTACCGGGTGTCATGGATGTATCTAGAAACAAGCTTCCTAACGGTACCAAACGAAAAATAAACCATCGATTTCAGGGTAGAGGCGTTATTAATTTTATTAAAAGCGTATCTTATACCAACAGATTATAGAAGTTTACTCGAAATACGGTGTCAGATGTAAGCCCACTTCTTGTTTATAATTCCTAGACAAAACTACCAATGTCTACAATCGATTTAGAACCTTCAGAGCTGCAGCTAATTTATCCACAGTCGGCGTCTTATAAAAATAATCAACGATCATCTATTAGGACTTAATGCCAGCACACACGATTATTTCAAACGAAAACTCCGAGCATCGAGTTTTGCTAAAAGATGAAGATATTTATTAAGTCTGATCAGGTGGTGTACTGGTCAACAAATGACCGCTCGAGTACTCGTCACAGTTTTCTTGCACTTCTTTATACTGACGAAATATTATTGTCGTTCACAGCCACGTTCGATAAACTTCAAAAGTCCTAATATCAAGAAAAGAAATGTGCAACAGAGAACAGAATTGCAACCAACGAATTTTTCGAAGCCATCGTATCCAAAAAGATAATGAAGTTTTTATTTCTTGATCTTCAATGATAACACAAAATTACCTTTTGTCTGTAAGCAACATTAAGAATTTTGAACGATTCCACCATTCGTCCCTGTCATCACCTAATCCGACAAAGTGACATATGGGTCACCGCTATTGATAAAGTTTCGCCATGACGTTCTATATTTAAAGTAAAGAGACGTGTGTTTCAGCTCTTTGCTACACAATTCCTAGTTATTTAAAAGTCTATGTCAGAGTTAATGAAGTTAAGTGTTGTTTTCATGAAGTGTTGTTTTCACGCTGCAGCTTGGTTACGAGTAATTCTTCACGTACAGGAACGCAAGGTCGGCGGCCGAGTGCTGCCGGCACGGTATCTCAGCCTGTGGGGTCAGCGCGCTGGCTGCCCTCCGTAACAAAAAGGAAAAAAAAGCAACCCTGAGTGAAATATTCAGCGATCAACTGAAGCACGTGTCATATGACGTCCGCTCCGACGAATTGCAAAAACGAAAGGGGGGGGGGGGGATGGGGACCGAGATGTTAGACTACCAGACTGCGGGTCCGTGTCTGATTTGTGATCCTTGCACACTTTTACTCGACATTTTCCGGTGTACATGATAATATTCTTATAACCGAAGTACTTTCCTTTGGCCTTTGTAGAAGTAAAATGTCTGGAGCTGTGATTAATAATCAAAAAAGTACACATCTTTAAGGTTACTTTTACTGTATACAGGGTGTAACAAAAGTGAACGGCACGAATTGCAGTACATATTCTTCACACGTAGACGAAAAAATTACGTTACATGAACAAGTCTCTTGAAACGCTTTGTTCCCATGTTACGTCTCATTTTCTCCAACTCATTAATCGTGGAAAATATACACGAAGAGAACGCATCAGCATATCACATGTATCTCTTTCTCATAACAGGTATTCAGTATCCCAAGTCGTGGACACAGATACATATAGCGACCCGCCGTCATGGTGAATCTCGGATGCATTGATGTATCCCTAGAGTATTGCTTATTGTTTCGCAGCCTTATATAATACGGTCACGGAGATTCTCAACATCTTGTACGCGTGTTCCACACACAAGAGCTTTCAAATGCCCCCACAAATAAAAGTCTAATGCGCTTAGGTCCAGAGAGCGTGAAAACAGGCGACTGGTCAATCTCTACCTATCCATCTGTCAGCGAATCTGTTATTTCGAAGCGACCGGCATTAACACTAAAATGCGGTGTTTCATAGCGCATGAAGTACCGGTACGTGTTTTGTCCCACAACTAAAGGCACATCTTCTAATAAATCAGGCAGAACATTCCCTATTAAATTACGATACCTTTGTCCGTTGAGCCTGGTGAAAGAAAATGACGCCCTACCACATAGTCACCAAAAATGCCGACCCAAACATTAATAGAAAACCTTTGTCGATGACTTGCCTCAGCAGTTGAGTGAGGATTGACGAATTCCCATGCATGAACAACTGTGAAAATTCAGAATCTGATGTCACTGAAATGATGCCTCATCTGTGAACAGCACCATTATACTAAAATTAGTGTTGACACTTTGTTCAGTACAGAAGAGTACTCGAGCAGGACAGTCAGCGGCTGATATTGCCTGCACGCGTTGTAAATGGTATTGACACAGCTGGCTCTCGTGTAACACTCGCCAGACAGTCATGTGGTCAACATTCAATGTTGCAGGTACAAAGTCTTTTACTGACACTAGGATCGTCGTCAACTGCATGAAGAATTGCCGCCTCCCCTAGCAATGTCCCCGTCCTTCTAGTTGGCCCTCGGTCGCGGGTATTAGGCTTAAATGCCCCAAGTCATCAATGGCTTCAAATGTTTTCCTGTAGGGGCACCTTCGTCCTGGGAATCTCTCCCGGTAGAAATGTTGAGCGCAAGAGCCATTGTCGTCAGCTAAACCGTACTCCGAATGGGCAGCTGCCCTCTCTGCGTTTGTGAACACTGTCACTGCACGATCGAAGTCTCTACATAGTAACCCGTGCTCTTGCAACGCTCGTACTGATCGCTGGAACAGTTGACGTTACCTGTAAACAAGCAATGACGTGCTTCAAATGGCAACGAAGCCATGTAAAACAGAACAATGGCGGTGCACAACGTGATCAGACGTTCAACAGCGGTGCATGTTCCCCATGATTCTAACGTTCTGTTCTTGTGTGTTTCCCAGGATTAATGAGTTGGAGGAAATGAGATGTAACATGGGACCAAAGTGTTTCCAGACCCATGTACATATAATTTCTTCGTCTGCATGTGAGTAATGTGTCCTGCAATTTGTGTCGAACATTTTTGTTACACCCTGTATCTAGAACAAAATTGCACCGTAAGTAAATTACTACGTAATTCCAGCTGATTGTCTATTTGTGGACGTTTGCACTATGAGTAGGGTGAAACTTATCGTAGAAACAGACAAAACATAAATAGTTCTCTCACCATACGCAACACACGAACGAATTCTCGCCGCATTGCTCGTCGAAAACATGTGTGATCCAGGTTCCAAATGCACCGCCCGATACAGAGAGGCAAAGACAGGTATTTCTGTCATTAGAATATTAGCAGATGGACTGGAAAAAAAAATGGAACGAAAAAAACCTACGATCAGGAGTCGAACACGAACCAGTGGTTTGGTGGTCTAATGCCTCGACTGCTGACCTCGCTTGGCTAGACGCGTAGACTTACGTCTACGAAAGCTACAGCATGAAAACATGATTTCCCGCCAACTTTGACCTTTATTTTTTAATTCGGGAGTGTCAAACACGTGTCATTTTATTTTCATTATCGACGACCCATATGTCAGACCCTCCCGTTATAAACCGATTGCGCTCCATTCAGTAGTGGGAGGAGGACATCACATTTGACGAGAATTCCGAATGACGGCAGAGCCCGGAGTTCCTCACTTGCCACTGCCAGAAGTGAAGGAGGCCGTTTGATGTGAGCTAAAATTCTTGTTGGTGGTGAGTACTGAACACAAGATCTTTGATATACCAAACACAAACCCGTAAGGCACCCCTCCCCACACCACACACACACACACACACAAGAGGAAGGCATTAATCTGATATTGTGAACCGTACAATTAAACATGCAAGGTAACTTGTAAAAAGTAAAAAAGTACATGAGTAAGATTCGAACTTTGAACTCCTTCTTTGGAGCGGAAATCCTACTATGTAAAATGCTCTCTTCTTACAGGAGGGGGGAGGGAAGTTTGCTCATCCATTCGATCCATTTTCGACATAACTGAAGTTCATGCAATTTTGCACCAATCTCGAGAAAACTGGATTCAAAATTGTTGATGCTGTGGAATACATAATTTTTCAGACTATATTAGTGGATGGGTAGCCCACTGATGCGTAAATTGAGGTCGTGGGATCAAGTCCATCTCCTAGGAGGTTTAATTTTTAATGTGCACTCGTTTATGGGAACAGAAAATTTGCATTCCACGTAACTGATATTCAGAAATACATAAGTTATGTACCCGATAACAACTTTTTAAGGCACGATAGTATCTAAAAATTTGAACTGTCGGTTCATCCCGTCCATATCACTTTTTAAGGGAATATTATACTAAAATTTTGGTTTAATAAACGTGCTCATATGATGCCTCATGTTCACGTATTAATGTGAGAACTGATTGACGACTAAGCGAAATATATTTTTCAATCACTGGATGTTTTGTCCTTCGTCCACTCCCCGCTGTAAATGGAAAATCCCTTTGTATGAAGATGTTCTGAGTAGATCATCGCTGCCGCCAAGAGAATGGAACGGAGGTGCTATGAATCATAGTATGAATGTGTTCCACGGACATATAATATTTCTACATAAAGGTTTTCTTAAATAGTGGTTTCTTGAGACATAGCGTGCCATATGCATTTGTAAATATCAAATACAACACTAAAGATGCTATACTAGCTTAGATGACTACAAACTGAAAACAATTAACATGTATGTGAACACATAACTTCGATTCCGCATGCACGAGCAGAGTGATTACTGCTGAGACTTACTGGCCCAGAATGAGTGTAAAAACCTGTTCCATCAACTTTTAATGTTGTTTTCTCGACAGGGGCTGAGAGTTGCCCCCTATGCTTTTACGTACAGGAAATCTAAGTCCCTAATTTTGCATGTTCTGAATAAGGGTCGATTCATTGAGGGAAGATTCGCATTTCTCGTTGTCAGTGAAATTTCAATGAGTAAGAATCTTCTCGGTTCTGGGTACGCTGAGACGTGTCTGGATAGCGAATACAGGGGTCGACTTACATTCGTAGCTTCAACCAAATAATTGTGTGAACAAAGTCATCTGCTCTTTAAATTAATAAAGATGGAATTATTCCACTTTATCAACCAATGCATAAAATGCATACCAATGCATATAAATTTTTAATATTGGCATGTTTTCAAAGTACTCTCTCTTGTGATTCAAAATTTATGTATAATTGAAAGGCACATGCATTAACGGCAGAGTAGTTTTATGGAATACGTAGGACAAGAAATCCTTTATCCCATATCCCAGTCTGGTTTCAGCACACCAACGAGTAAGATCCTGTTACGTTCAGATGTTCGTTCTACTGTCACCAGGTATTGTATTTCCTCCGACTGTAATGACAACAGGAGAACTATTTATTTATAAATGATATGTGTTATCACGGAAACTTCTTCAGTTATTATGTAACTCCGAGCCATCATTTAACAGTTTCATATTACTTGCACACCTAACGTAAACGTCTCAGACAAACTGAAGTTCATTCCATGAATTTCAGCTGCAGTAGGTTGCCGTCTAAGAAGAAAATGAAGTTTATTTTCGCTCACCGTCTTGTCTAATGTCGCAGCTTATTATGATTCAGAACTCTCACTGGCCGTATGCACCGACTCGACGACGCGACATGGGCTGTGACTGAGTAGACTAGAGAATGCATCGCATTTCTTCGATTTTTCAGTGAAGTGTTTGGAAATTTCCTGTTTTCTGCTGTAGTCTGCTTATTAGCTGCCATATGTAGCGATAATCTTTCGTTGCTAAACGACACGTTTTGAATAACATCTTTGACCTGTTAACGTAAATAACAACTCGTTAGGCTTTAAGAACATTCTGTGTAGTGCACTAAAATTCTATTTCGTTGAATACTGAATACGGTAAACCCGACAGCTGCGGCCAGTAGCAACTTTTGAAAAGTAAATTGCATGTTAATTAAGTAACGTCATTTACACATTTTTTGAACGTCTAGGTTACTTGCCGGTTTTACTATTTATTAATTGATTAGTTACATCGGTAAACAAGACACGCAAGTGCCTGGAAGTAAGACTGAAAGAAAGTGTGACGTATAAACAGAAAAAAATAATAAGACCCGAACTATTTGTTATAGCATCGCTGTATCGGCCAGCGTCTTCAGAACTAGTTATTGCAGACGATTTTTTTAGCGTGTTCAGGTGGGTATATCGCATAAAACTTCAAACAGAAGAGGAATGTAATCTCGTAAAAGTTCCGCGATCTAAATATCACAGTAGCTAACAATCACCTTTTATCTTCATTGAATGGAAATATTATTCTGAAGTGAATCTATACCTTGAATAAATCAGAATTTTCTATATGATACACACTATTTACGTCCTCTGACTGATAAGCGTAAGGGTAATCGATAGATTCTGAAACTGAAGAAATTGCGCCGATTTTAAAAATAACTGTTCATTCAAATTAACGTATTATCAAAATAATGAAAATATATTTAATAAAAGTAATTAGAGTTATGCCTTTCATGCCTTCTGCGGGACAAAAAAATAACTTGTTTTGGTGATAGTATAATTTGATTTTATTGGTATAAACGCCCATGATTTACACAGTAAATGTAACTTATTGTTATTTCGAACAGTCTATGGATGTGTAATGAAATGCCCATGATTTATACAGTAAATGTAACTTATTGTTATTTCGAATAGTCTATGGTTGTGTATTGAAACGTATCTTTTTTTAGCGTTACAATATGAATTTTGTAATCACTTTTGCCAGAATTCGCCTAGATAAGTGTAGGAAACAAACTGTAAATCATACACAGACTTGTTCTCCAAACCCTCTTGGAACGACCTGGGATCGAACCCAGCCAACTCTTTCTTCCCCAAATCAGCAGCACAGCGAGGATATGTGATGACCCGTTGTCATGCCAGTAGGCTGGTGCTGATGGTGAACGTAAGTGGAATGGGTTACTAACGAAACTGACGACAAATTCACATGTAGATACTCAAAAACTATGGAGAATCTTTTAGTTTCCAGAACCGATGTTAGATCTGGTTTTTTTGGTCCAACGATTTTGTAATGTGCATCACATGCTTCTCGAACAATGAGCATTCTACAAAGCACTGTAGATGAGGTTTCAGTATTTTTATGCACATAATACATACATTAACCCTTGTTCCGTAGATCATGAATACAATATTTCGTAATGATGTGGAACGTGGCACATTAATATAAGTTTTCCTTACACAAAATAAGTAATTAATTTTTGCTTTCCTATTTTTCATTTTTCTATTGTTTACAGTTTCTACCTCATGTCTAAGAACTCATCTGTTGAGTAGAAGGTGTTGTCGTACTGGAATTCCTTTAAATTGCTTTTAAATGTTGTTTGGTAGCTGTTAGACTTTTAATACTATTTGGCAAATGACCAAAGACTTTTTTGTGGCAACATAATTAATCCCTTTCTGTTGTAAAGTGAGATTTAATCCAGGATAGTAAAGATCATTTTTTGTTCTCGTGTTGTAGCTATGCACTTCACTGTTATTTTTGAACTGGGATGGGTTATGAAAGACAAATTTCATAAGTGAATATATGTATTGCGAAGGTACTGTCAATATCCCGAGTTCCTTAAATAAATATCTGCAAGGTGATTTTGGGTGGGCTCCAGTTACTGTTCTGATTACACGCTTTTGTGGACAATGAATACTTTCTCTGAAACTTCCTGGCAGATTAAAACTGTGTGCCCGACCGAGACTCGAACTCGGGACCTTTACCTTTCGCGGGCAAGTGCTCTACCAACTGAGCCAGCGAAGCACGACTCACGCCCGGTACTCACAGCTTTACTTCTGCCAGTACCTCGTCTCCTACCTTCCAAGAGCACTTGCCCGCGAAAGGCAAAGGTCCCGAGTTCGAGTCTCGGTAGGGCACACAGTTTTAATCTGCCAGGAAGTTTCATATCAGCGCACACTCCGCTGCAGAGTGAAAATCTCATTCTGAATACTTTCTCTCTTAATGACGAATTGCCCCAAAATATGATGCCATATGAAAGCAATGAATGAATATAGGCACAGTAAGCTAATTTACTGATATGTTTATCATCAAAATGACCAATAAACCTAATAGCATAATTAGTTGAACCTAACTGTTTCAGCAGATCAGCGGTGTGTTTCTTCCAATTCAAATTCTCATCAATGCACACACCCAGAAATTTTGAGTATTCTGCCTTAGCAACAGACTTCTGTTCATAGTCTATATCTATCAATGGTGTTATGCCATTTACTGTACAGAACTGTATAAACTGTGTTTGCTCAAAATTAAGAGAACCACTTAATAATTTTCTGAAAGACATTATTTACAATTTCCTCAGCTGATTCTTGCTTGTTGGATGTGATTACTATACTTGTATCATCAAGAAAAAGAACTAACTTTACACCTACATGAATACAGAGTGGCAAGTGTTTAATATATATTAAGAACAATAAGGGACACAAGACTGAATCCTGTGGGACACCATTCTTCATACCTCCCCATTAGAGGACTCTGGTAATTTTTGCAGTCTAGCTGTACTGTTAATTTCAATCTTCTGCATTCATCCAGTTAAGTGTGGATTAAACCATTTGTGCACTGTCCAACTCATACCACAATACTTAAGCTTATCTAGAAGAATTTCATGATTCACACAATCAAAAGCCTTTGAGAGATCAAAAATTATCCCAGTGGGTGATGTTCGATTATTCAATGCATTTAATATTTGATCAGTGAAATCATATATAGTATTTTCTGTTGAAAAGCCTTTCTGAAAACCAAACTGACACATTGTTAGTACTTCATTTTTACAAATATGTGATGCTACTCTTGGACATATTATTTTTCAAGAATTTTGTCAAAAGTAAGATTGGGCGGTAGTAGTTAGCATCAGACCTATCCCCTTTTTTATGTAATGGTTTAACAATAGCATATTTCAGTCTCTCTGAAAATTCCATGAGAGCTTTTACATTTGAGTGAATTTATTATTTTTCTAATTTCAGTAGGAGAGGTGGATTGAACTTCAGTTTTATCAAATTGCATAGGTACTGCCTCTTCCATATACTGCCTTGCATTTTTTAATGAATATTTGAATCCTATTTTCTCTACAACACTTAAAAAATGATTATTAAAATGTTTTCTACTTCTCTCTTCTTGTTAACAAACTTTTCATTGAGTTTAATATAAATGCAGTCTTCCTGTGCTCTCGGTTGCCCAGTATCCCTTTTAACAATATTCCAAATTGTTTTCATTTAATTATCAGATGTGCTAATTGCAGACATAATGCACAGACTTATGGGCTTTTTAATAACTTTTCTTAATACAGTGCAGTAGTTTTTATAATGTTTCACTGTTTCGGGATCATTACTCCTCCTTCCTATAAGATAAATTTCCCTTTTCTGCTTACAGGATATTCTTATCCCTTTAGTAAGCCATGGCTTTACACGGTTTCTTACAATTATATTTCACTGTTTTCTTAGAGAAACTGTTTTCAAATATACTCACAAAGGTATCATGAAATTGGCTAAATTTTAAATTAGCATATGTTCACTGTACACCTCATCCCAGTCTAACTGTTGCAAGCTTTCCCTGCAATTTTGGAATGTTAAATCGTTATTTGAACGCACTATTTTGGAGGACTGTTTTGCATTACTGTGCGAAGTTATATCATATACTGTAACCAGCTGTACATCATCAGACTTCTTAACAGGAAAAGATTTTATTTGATTAAATTTATCTTGGTATATGAAAACGACATTATCTATCAGAGTGCTGCTTTCCTGTACCACACGAGCAGGAAAATCAGTAACTTATACAAGTTTTCGTACGATGATGTTTCACAGAGAGCGCACCATTATCCGAGCTTACCTAAGTGCTGCCATATGCTACCCGTGTAGTGGAAATTTGTTTCCATTCGCTATTAACGTGTGTAGCCTCTACCTATCAACGAGAACTCATTTGTTGCGATTAAAGCTAAAGTAACTCGGGGGTGATCAACGGTCCTTTTCGTCGTATTGAAACCTCTTCCAAATTTTCTGTCACTCACTGTCAGCGAGATCAAATCTAAATGTCATACTTCAGGTGCCAGCACGAACCGGAAACTTCCTAATTTTAATTACGACAACTGTGTGTTTTTTGCTCCCTTTTCTGTCGAAGTAGCACATGTGCGGTAGTGTCAAGCGCAGCACCGCCTCACGCCTCACAAATTTCCTGATTATGGTAAAGGATAGTTTCAAATAAAGCAACCATGCGAAAATTCATAAATTTCCTTTTATATATCGTCTAGTATGTGTCTGGAGTTAGTTCCCGTTATATAACGTCTAGTCTGTCCCCGGAGCTAATTTTTGGCATCTGGGTGTTGCGTGACGTTACCTGCCAGCAAACTAAAAATAAAATGGGAACAGATTAAGACATGACGACAAGGACCAGTCCCTCGTAAGCAATATTACAGATTATAGGATGCTCCTCTGTGTAATAACACAGCTACAGGTTTGGGATTCCCCATCGATGTTATCCATTTCCGTTCTTTGCCATCACCGCTTTCCATGTTACATGCTCACCAATCAGCGTTATGTCTGCAGTCGCGGTGCGGGGCAAACTGAATGAGCGCTGGCGCAGTGTGTTTCCTGCCAGCAGTGTATTCGCAGCATATGTTATACGCAACGGAAGATTCAGCCAGTGCTAAATGTCTCATTTGCCTGAGGCAGACAGGTGGCTGTAACAGCACTACATGAACAAGTTTTTTTTCTAATGGCTACATGGCAAGGATTATGGGTCTTCACAAGGCGACGGTTGTGAGATGCAGCAGACGAGAGGGAGAAGACGTTAATCTGGACAAACGGCCTCATATTGATGCTCGCTGCAGAACAACAGCTGCCCAGGATCGGCAAGTAGCCGTTTTAGTAAAAATCATCCATTCGTTAACGCACAACGAATTCAGCAAGCTTTGAGCCTGTCTATTAGCAACAGAACCGTCATTCTTCGTCTAGAAGGTATGGGCATGGATATCGACCGACGGATGTGGGCTCCTTTGGGATACCTGGGAATGTGTGACCGTGACCGTGGTATACCCTTGGCTCAGCTACAGGTGATACTTTAATAACTCTGAAGGCAAAGCTTTGCCAATTTTGTTGTGATGCTATTCGAATGAGTTACGGCAGTGCTTAAATTACAGTTTCTTCTTTACGCATGTATGCAAAGTATGATTTAAATTCCAGGTAATCATGTGCTTACTTCACCAGTGACATTCGATTTCGAATGCAGTTAGTAAGTCTTCCAGTCATCTTGACCCAATAAGTTGGTGTGGTGCTCTAACTCCCGAACGCCAACCATCAACGTCGCTACAACGACTCGAAGAAACAATCAGTGACTAGAAATTGATTCTTTTTATCATTTACGGACCAAACACGGTCGGAAATATTGAGAAAGGAATAAACAGACTATTTGGTATATAGATGAATTGATTACTGCACGGCATCGAATAATTAGTTAACTACATTTCTTCTTGCTTCCATCCCCACGAACATACATAACAGTGCAGACAAACAGTCGATTTAGAGGTGCAAAGTATTTGGTTTCTCACTGTTTCGTGATATGTGAGGAAATTTTGATATCCAGATACATTTAATTCCACTGAAATAAGCATCGTTGTAAACTATCAGTGTAAGTGTTTTATTCCTTTGTATGTTGGGGTCATTGTAAACGTAATGGAAGATTACATACCTCAATAGTTCACTAGCCAGATCCTGCATGAGCGGACCTAACATCACCAGCTTTGATATCCCTACATGGATACAATATAACACTGGGCTTAACAGTTCCCTTTCACTCCGGAAAGATTAGAAAATGAGGAATTCTAGATTAAATATAATTGACTGACTTAAATACAGATAGCCTAAAGGGGGACGTTAAAAGTGTCGGAGGATAACGCTGCATAAATTCAGAAGTGCGCGCGCCGCCCCTCTTAGAGACTGGATAAGACGAGCGCGTCAGGCACCTCCATACACTGCTGTTTCTAGCACAGGTAAGAATTGCCAACAGTGTCGTAAATATTTTAAAACACTGTGGGACTGCATACACTTCCGCGTATGGCCCTAAATTGATCTGCTAAATTCACTTGACATTCACCTTCCACCTTGATGACTTACGCTGTATAATCTTCGTGTACGACGAGACACTGAACTGAGAAGGAATATTTCATTTCTGGACTGTAGTTATTCAGTACTGTTGTGTCAGCTACGGTGGGAGTCAGCACCGACACAAACAAGGAAGGTGAGAAGCTGCGATGACCGGCGGCAGGAATCCAAAATGATCTGTATCACATGCTTATTAATATAAGACTTAATTTATAAAAAAAAAAAAAAACTGTGGTTCCTGTGCCTCCTGCGTGCAAGTGCCGTACTCGCCATTACTACTCGCAGAACGCACGCCACGTAACGTCTTTCTATTACTCAGTACTGATGTTGTCGAAGTTGCGACCGAAATGGACCGACCAGCGATGGGCTGCTGCTTAAATCAGTGTTGACAGAGGACGCTGAATTCTGTCTTGCTGGAGGTGTGGGGCTGCCCACTCTTTCCACTGTCGCGCGGGTCAGCGCCTTCTTGATGCCGTTTGGCGGTGCGACGTTGGACAGTGTGCACGCGATGCTTTAGGACTGCTGACTCCTCCTCCTCAAAATGCAGCACCCATGTCATGTAGGAAGCCATCTGACGACAACTTTGTGGGGGAGGTGGGGGGGGGGGAGGTGTAGGAAGCTGGAGCCGCAATTGGGACTCACGCCGAGGCCCCGCCTGGTTCTCGACATCCGTCCTGCGCTCCGTGCACTCCGAGAGGAACGTTGCTCGGAAACCCCCGGAAAGGCGCCCACCCTGTTCTTCAGTCGGTCAGATGAAAGACGGAGGGGGTGGCAATGACGACGATGACGATGACGATGTCATGGTGGACACCGGACGAGCGCCAGGAGATTGATCTGCTGCATTGACGAAGGCGATGGGTCCAGCTCCACCTGTTCCACAGGTGGTGCAGAAGTGGTACCGGGGGTGGGGGGGCTTTTGTCGATCCGGCCGCAAGATCCCGATAGGATGCGGATCTGGTGAGAGAAAATCTGCGGAATAATCTCGCAATCGGCAAACACGAATCTGGCTCTGATGGCGGCACAGCAACCCAGAAAGGCTGCAAATTAAATGTATGCAAACGCTCAAGTTTCGAAGAATCGTTTCTCTCTCTGAGCGCCTGGTGCGACCAAAAGCTCTGAAAAGAACAGAATAGAACTTTAGGCGCAAAGCGATACTTGTGAAGCGTGTGAGGCGCCGTACGCTGAGGTTGATGCAGCAACTGGAGCAGCGTGCGGCGGCACTGGCCATGTAGAAGCTCCGTTGGACGTCTACATTATGAGTAAAATGAAGAAGTTACTGGTTTCTCGAGTCCGGATTGTATTGCCGTTAAAGCAGTTGCATTTACGGATACATTGTGAAAATCGTAGCTTCGTGAAGTGATCTGTTGGAAAGATAAACGCATGTGAACTTTTGGCCTTTGTAAAATTCCACGTGGCATGTTTCATACCCGTTTATGGAATAGTTGGCGAGCAATTTCTGTTGATAGAAATCCACTGAAAAGGACCAAAAGTGAAATTCATATATTGTAGCAGAGTATTGACTGTAGATCGCTTAACAATTCGGGTTGGATTTAAGTAGATTTCTGGCTACCTAGGATGTGTACTGGGTTGCATGAACTGTGAGCTGAGGACAGTGTTGTTATTCGTTAATTAAATTCGGGCTGATAGAAGGTGCTTCATTTTGAACCTAAAGAAATAAAAGAACTCGCAGCAGAATTTTGTCATTTTTCTAAAGAGATGAAGCAATCGCCCTCCATCCGAAAATTGTGTTATGTTACAGGATAGTCTGCCGCCAGAGTTTACGCGGACTTGGCAAACGTAAGTATTGACGGTATTTTTCTTCAACGCAGCTTTTAACATCGTCTGAACAGTCTCTACGTACGCAGAGAAACGGGCTGGTGATCTGACGCCGTACTAAGTTAGGTGGAACTTTTGTAGTACACAGTACGACGAGAGACAGTAAACCAACACAGACGATGCATTCCTTAAATACCCCGCCGCAGTAGTGGACAGACGTCGAAAATCAGTTTAGTATAAGACCTGCTGTTTCGGTGAAATCTCGTCTCCCCAGTACCGGCGAATTCAGTAAAAAGGCGTATTGTATCGCTGGCAAGCATCAGCGAACATTTTATCCCTAACAAAAGGTGTGCTACTCGTGACAAATGGAGAAATTCATAGTTTTCTGCTGTATTGTGCGTCGACGTTGGAGAGCGGTGGCTTCAAAACCTTATCAGGCAGTGTCGGTTATCTTAATCAGTTATTGAGCTCATTAACCATGTGTGAAAGGTGGAGTCACCAACTGCAGCTACAACGATCCCTATGGATGTCGCAGCATCCTCCCCTGTTCCTTAGATCTCATCGTATTTGGGTAGTTCTATTGTGTAGTGACGTTGTTACCAACAATCAGATACGTACCAATTATAATCCCATTTCACTTTATTTACGTTTATTAACTGTACGAAAAAATAAACAAAACAGCTCAAGAATCAACACAACTGTTCTTGGGACTGAAAAGCCTCATCCTTGTAATCGGAGCCCCTATGGGATCCTTTGGCTGTAATAATATGTTAAATGTTAATGTTAATTAGGAAAGTAAAATAATAGCTTTCGGAATTTGTGTTGAAATGACTTTCTATATTAACTCAACTGTCGTACAGATTTACCCATCTACTATGAAAGACGGGCACATAACGAGTCTAATAAATAAACAAACACTACTGCCATCAAGGAACAGTGTTTGAACGTTCCACTAACTGGCAGACTCAACCTAGCTAGTGGCGGACACTAAGAAGGGCTAGCATATTGCATTTGGACGTAGCATTATGACACATAGATTATGAACTGAATACCCACACCCATGAAAGAGCATCGTACAAAAGGATTGAAATCGATACAATGTGCACGTGAAGATTTAAGAATTTAGTATGTGAAGTTCGCAGCTCGTGGTCTTGCGGTAGCGTTCTCGCTTCCAGCGCACGGGGTCCCGGGATCGATTCCCGGCGGGGTCAGGGATTTTCTCTACCTCGTGATGACTGGGTGTTGTGTGTCTTTCATCATCATTTCATCTTCATTGACTCGCAAGTCGCCGAAGTGGCGTCAGCTAAAAAGGACTTGCAATTTCGGCGGCTGAACACCCCGCAAGGGGTCTCCCGGCCAACAATGCCGTACGATCATTCCATTTCAGTATGTGTAAACACCATACAGAAAAAAATACAACGGTAAATGCACATATTCTATGCTGGTTGGGATGCTGATACTTTCTAGTCGCAAAAAACATAGGTAAATCAGACAAGAAGTTAACTGCGCAGAAACACAAAGGAATATGCCAAGTCAAAATTGACAGCGTTAGGAAGTTGGTGTGAGCAGTTTTGTGCTGTACCAGAATAGATTTATTCAAATTTAAACAAACCACAAATTAGATAAGAACATCATATGCCACCATAATTTAGCAACATAACTTTTACACAATGATACTGGTAGCAGAATTTAATGAAATTATCCCATGCTGTCCCACCAAATCTAACGCTGCACCTATTGAAAACAGCTGGTCTTAGAACGTAATAAACTGATCCAATAAATTAAACAGCACCGCCCACCAGATTTACTGTCGCACTTATTGAAATCAAGTGGTGGGAAAATTTCGTAAAATCATCCAATGAGTTAAACAGTAACTACACACCAGAACTACTGTTGCGTTCATTGAAATCAGCTGGTGGCAGAATTTAATAAAATGTTGCAATGAATTAAACAAGAACTGACCACCAGACTGACAGTTACAGCTTACAGAATGCAACTGGTGACATAATTACTTAAACAGCAACTGCCCGCCAGATTTACTATTACAATTACAGTATGCACTCACCGGTTACGGGATCCATAAGCACACAAAACGAACAGTCAGAATTACAAGAGTCGACGTTTCCGTAACACAGGAAACATAGATGAATAATCCATTTTTGCACCCTATACATACATAGAACAAACCACCTTGAAAGTTAGGGACAGCTTTGCCACACAATGTAGAATATGGCAGAATAAACAAAGCTTAACTATCTCGTCACAGAAGTGACTTAAATTGCATACAGCTTTGCCATTTGGATCCACACTTTACCCTCCCCGACATCGCCTAGGTGATCCACTGGTACTGTAGGACTAATAACATGGTACTGGTAGGTAAAACTTTCGTAGCCGAGCAGACATAACTGGTTCACTGGCGTTATTGTGTTTCTGGCAAGTTTTCGGATAATTAGGACGGCGATCACAGGTACGGCCAAATCACATAAAAAACTTAACAATCTTGAAGCGAAATGCTCATCGCCATTTCTGAGAATCTAAGAGGAAACCAACAGCAGCACCAAATAGGACCAACAGGCCGTAATCTACAGGCACCCCTTAAGACCAGTGATCGGAAATGACTGACAGGTAGGAAGCACACCACCAAAGCTGACACCGGGTGCTTGAGGTATTCAACTCCAGAGGACTAGCAACTGTCCAACCATCACGTCGGGAACAAGTCTCCCTCCGCAATATATTCACAGGCCAGACAACAACAAACGGCACCTCGGAACCACAGAGTGGCGTTCCAAGCGCAGCTAGTGCCCAAGCCTATCCCCAGCCGCGAAGACAATTACCTTGCAGCTCAATACCCACCAGGAAATATCTGAGACCACTGACAACAGCTGCCCTGAAATAACATGTCACACCATGCAACCTTCCCTCTGCTGGCGAGTCAACCACTCGTTTCATTGCAACAACCAGCGGTGCTGCCGACCTGAGGCACCAATAGACAGAATGCGAACAGAAAAGATACTCCGCACGCCACAAATATTTGTTCAACATAAACACAATACGTTTTTTAAACCTTGTGGCAGTAGACTGTGCAAAGAGAAAATTCTGTTCAGTCACTCAAAAGTTTAGAGTTAGCTTATGGGAGACGAATTCCCACGTTGGTGGCTCTTAATTACCATATTGCACGCTTAGTGTGCGCATTTATACCAATATTGATGATATTGAAATGACTACGTCTATTCTGACTGCGGCTAAACGCTCGTTAGTTAGACGTATCTGTAGTTCCCGTAGCGCGGGGCTAATTATTGGGGCGAATTATTAGAGCGGGTTCTGACTTCCCGCTTATCATTCACTACCCATAGTATGCGAAATGTTCCACTGAAGTACTGTTTCAGTACCGTGGCATTCAAATTATCACTGTATTAAAAACGATTCGTGTTTCACAATTCGTGTAAACCGGTATATAGAACAGTAGTTTCACTTGTATTTTGACCATGGATCACTACTCGTCACTTTCGCGGAAGCTTAGTTAAAAATACGAGGGCAGTTCAATAAGTAATGCAACACATTTTTGTTTCTGAAACAGGGGTTGTTTTATTCAGCATTGAAATACACCAGGTTATTCCCCAATCTTTTAGCTACACAACACTATTTTTCAACGTAATCTCCATTCAATGCTACGGCCTCACGCCACCTTGAAATGAGGGCCTGTATGCCTGCGCGGTACCATTCCACTGGTCGATGTCGGAGCCAACGTCGTACTGCATCAATAACTTCTTCATCATCCGCGTAGTGCCTCCCACGGATTGCGTCCTTCATTGGGCCAAACATATGGAAATCCGACGGTGCGAGATCGGGGCTGTAGGGTGCATGAGGAAGAACAGTCCACTGAAGTTTTGTGAGCTCCTCTCGGGTGCGAAGGCTTGTGTGAGGTCTTGCGTTGTCATGAAGAAGGAGAAGTTCGTTCAGATTTTTGTGCCTACGAACACGCTGAAGTCGTTTCTTCAATTTCTGAAGAGTAGCACAATACACTTCAGAGTTTATCGTTTGACCATGGGGAAGGACATCGAACAGAATAACCCCTTCAGCGTCCCAGAAGACTGTAACCATGGCTTTACCGGCTGAGGGTATGGCTTTAAACTTTTTCTTGGTAGGGGAGTGGGTGTGGCGCCACTCCATTGATTGCCGTTTTGTTTCAGGTTCGAAGTGATGAACCCATGTTTCATCGCCTGTAACAATCTTTGACAAGAAATTGTCACCCTCAGCCACATGACGAGCAAGCAATTCCGCACAGATGGTTCTCCTTTGCTCTTTATGGTGTTTGGTTAGACAACGAGGGACCCAGCGGGAACAAACCTTTGAATATCCCAACTGGTGAACAATTGTGACAGCACTACCAACAGAGATGTCAAGTTGAGCACTGAGTTGTTTGATGGTGATCCGTCAATCATCTCGAACGAGTGTGTTCGCACGCTCCGCCATTGCAGGAGTCACAGCTGTGCACGGCCGGCCCGCATGCGGGAGATCAGACAGTCTTGCTTGACCTTGCGGCGATGATGACACACGTTTTGCCCAACGACTCACCGTGCTTTTGTCCACTGCCAGATCACCGTAGACATTCTGCAAGCGCCTATGAATATCTGAGATGCCCTGGTTTTCCGCCAAAAGAAACTCGATCACTGCCCGTTGTTTGCAACACACATCCGTTACAGACGCCATTTTAACAGCTCCGTACAGCGCTGCCACCTGTCGGAAGTCAATGAAACTATACGAGACGAAGCGGGAATGTTTGAAAATATTCCACAAGAAATTTCCGGTTTTTCAACCAAAATTGGCCGAGAAAAAAAATGTGTTGCATTACTTATTGAACTGCCCTTGTAATTACAGTGTCTCCACTCTCTTCTAAAAGCAAAAATCCAGCATTACAAATGCTTAGTATATCTTAATAAAAGTAACATTTGTAACAGAGACACAAATAGATGGAACTGTACATACAGATTTTATTGTTTATATCAAACAAAAGACGGTGAAATGCCTTGTGAATGACTTGTGTAAAAATAAGAAAGAAAAGAATTTTGAGAGAGATTTGAATCACCTTCGAATGTTGCTCTAAATGTTGCATTGCAAATGTACCGAATGAGAAGGCGTTTTCCTTTTCCCAATATTTGAAGGGGTCCATACTGAAGAAATTTTTGAGACTGACAAGTTGAAAGAACTTTTTTACATCTTCAGGCATAGATAATTAAAAGATGTCAATCCCACACAACCTCAGACTATATAGTCCACCGGATACCTATCCGACAATTATGAGTTAAACATTTAACTTTAAATTCTCAACTAGCACCTCGTTTGCGGTACACAAATTCGAGCATCATTCGAGAAACATGTTAAATGTTTCTCTAATCTGTTTTATTTCTTATTTTTAGTAAAATGATTTCCCAAAATGCATGGCAGTTATTTTTCCCTCCTTCAAGTTTTGGTCAGTTTTAGACACATCATTCGCTTTTCTAGCGCCTGCTGTCCTCGAAATGTTCTAAATCCAGTATTTAATACGAAGGAAGCTTTCTTAACATCAAAGCATCACAATAATGGAACTGTTTATGGGTAAAATAACTATATCTTGAAAAGACGAACTTTTTCACAGTTCATTTACATAGCTAGCAGCAACTCCTCAAGAAATATTTCAGTTTTCCCTCAAATCACGATGTAAGTTTTTCTTAATCATCCTACTTCCAGGCAACAAAGTATACCTTAGCAAAACTAGGCTTCATGTAGGTCAATTTGACACCTCATTCGTCCATATTCCACCTTTAGTTTGGGTTTGAAAATTCGAACAAAAAGTTTTCCTCAAATGACTGATTACAGTTTTCCTAACTGCCGCAGTTACATTAAAGCAAATAAACCGTTTCCTGCAAAACTAGACTTCATGATGGTCAATTCGGCATCACATTTGCACATTTTCCACTCTTAATTTCGCTGTGAAAATTCGGACTCTATAATATGTAATTAATAGGAAGTCTTGTTTTCGCACCGCTCAAAATTTTTACCAGTAAAAGTCCATGTGAAAATTCTGTTCTCTATTTATTTTATTTATTAAAATTATTTATTTTAGTAACAGAAAGAAAGTCACTGAGCATTGAGTGAAATATTTGAGAAACGGCTTATTGCTGTGATCTTGAAACGAGAGACATGTGTGACGCAGCATTCCATGCATTCCAGTCTGTGGTGTTCAGGATTCTTCACCTGCTTACAACTACTGCAGCCTAAACCCAATTGAACCTGTTTGGCGTAGTCAAGTCTTCATCTCATTCTCCTATTTTTACGCACCAGATTTGCCTCCATAAAGAAATTGACAATTCCTTCGTGCCTCAAGATGTCTTCCATCAACCGATCCCTTCATTTACTGAACGTACCCCATAAACTTCTTTTCTCCCCAATCCAATTCAGTGACGCTTCAATCGTTATCCAGTCCCTCGAATCTTCGGCATTCTTCTATAGCATCACCCTTCATAAGTCTCTGTTCATCTCGAAACTGTTAACGTGGACTTCTCAGTCACACATAAATTTACGCTTCGGACAAATAAAACAAAATTTCATTTTCTACCCTGGCTGTTATACAGGCAATGTCATTTATATCACGATCAGTTGATTTCTGTACTATTCTATTTTAAAAATTTCTGCACCTATCGCAGTAATTATACCCTACCAACCTATGTGCGCGTATACAGTTATGCACCTATCTTTTTAATATGTAACCGCTGTCGTAGTAGACAGGAACAAGATCAACGCTATATTTCCAAATGACTTAAAATATCATTACTACCTTTGAAGAATAGGTACGCAAGCATGAAAGCTCATGATTCAGGCCTATTCGAAAAGAAGGAATAGATCTAATTTATTACAGCCAAACTACAAAAGCTAGAAATACAATCCTAACGCGCCAGCCAAGCGACAAAAGCCAGAAATACAATTCTAACGTTCCTGGAAAGACCAAAGTTCAAATTTTTATGCATTCAATGTGAGTAACATGTGTTACGCGGAAAATATCGAAACGGTGGATCATTTCCTGCCACACACGAAACAACTGGTCTCTGGTTATGGATGCGATGTCGTAGGTTTTTGGTGTCATTCAGTAGACTTTTGGTGTCATTCAGGTAACGTCAGACGTGCTTAGAGAAATTTTCTAAGTACGTCCGAAGTTACTCGAATGAAACCATTCCTGGACGCTGCATTAAGAGAAGGAGCAGAAGACTAACTTCATCGCCGGTGGCCTCCCAGGTCTCCAGACCTCATACCTTGTGACTTTTATCTATGGGGTTACGTAAGGGACCGCGTTTTTATCCCCCACTATGCCTGACTCTTAAATCTGCAACATCGCTCTGCTGAAGCTGTGAATGCGGTAACGAGAGACCAGCTGCTTTGTGTGTGGCAAAAATGAGCCACCGGTTTGATATTTTTGGTGTAACACATGGTGCTCACATTGAATGCATAAAAATGTGAACTTCTCTTACCAGGAACACTGGATTGGGTTTCTATCTTTTATAGTTTGGAAGCAATAAATGTTTGAAATCTGTTCCTTCTTTTTCAATAGCCCTGTACATGTCATCTCGTGGAATCGGGTGTACTGCCGGCGGCCTGCGTCTTCTGACACAATATTTCGACGTCGTAACTCGGAGTCATCATCAGCTGTTTCCTGCGACAGGTCGACAAGCTAACCGTGTCACCTACTTACTCTACTGGCCATTAAAATTGCTACACCACGAGCATGACGTGCTACAGACGCGAAATTTAACCCACATGAAGAAGATGCTGTGATACGCAAATGATTAGCTTTTCAGAGCATTCACACAAGGTTGGCGCCGATGGCGACACCTTCAACGTGCTGACATGAGGAAAGTTACCAACCGATTTCTCATACACAAACAGCGGTTGACCGACATTGCCTGGTGAAACGTTGTTGTGATGCCTCATGTAAGGAGGAGAAAAGCGTACCATCACATTTCCGACTTTGATAAAGGTCGGATTGTAGCCTATCGCGATTGCGGTTTATCGTATCGCGACATTGGTGCTCACGTTGGTCGAGATCCAATGACTGTTAGCAGAATATGGAATCGGTGGGTTCAAGAGGGTAATACGGAACGCAGTGCTGGATCCCAATGGCCTCGTATCACTAGCAGTCGAGATGACAGGTATCTTATCCGCATGACTGTAACGGATCGTGCAGCCACGTCTCGATAACTGAGTCAACAGATGGGGACGTTTGCAAGACAACAACCATCTGCACGAACAGTTCGACGACGTTTGCAGCAGCATGAACTATCACCTCGGAGACCACGGCTGCGGTTACCCTTGACGCTGCATCACAGACAGGAGCGCCTGCGATGGTGCACTCAACGACGAATCTGGGTGCACGAATGGCAAAACGTCATTTTTTCGGATGAATCCAGGTTCTGTTGACAGCATCTTGATGGTCGCATCCGTGTTTGGCGTCATCGCGGTTAACGCACATTGGAAGAGTGTATTCGTCTTCGCCATACTGGCGTATCACCCGGCGTGGTGGTATGGGGTGCCACTGTTCGCACTGACGGCACTTTGAACAGTGGAGGTTACATTTCAGATGTCTTACGTTCCGTGGCTCTACCCTTCATTCGATCCCTGCGAAACCCTACATTTCAGTAGGATAATGCACGACCGCATGTTGCAGGTCCTGTACGGGCCTTTCTGGATACAGAAAATGTTCGACTGCTGCCCTGGCCAGCACATTCCCCAGATCTGTCACCAACTGAAAACGTCTGGTCAATGACGGCCGAGCAACTGGCTCGTCACAATACGCCAGTCACTACTCTTGATGAACTGCGGTATCGTGTTGAAGCTGCATGAGCAGCCGTACCTGTACACGCCATCCAAGCTCTGTTTGACTCAATGGCCCAGGCGTATTACGGCCAGAGGTGGTTGTTCTGGGTACTGATTTCGCAGGATCTACGCACCCCAATTGCGTGAAGATGTAATCACATGTCACTTCTAGTATAATACATTTGTGCAATGAATACACGTTTATCATCTGCATTTCTTCTTGATGTAGCAATTTTAATGGCCAGTAGTGTATAACTGTGCGTTGGCTGGTGTTCCCTATATCGGCCGCGCCCACGTCGGCCAGACAGTCAGACAGACTTGACACACGTGCAGTCCAGACACGGCTGAGGCAAGTAAGCAGAGCCTGCTGTTCCTGCTTAGGTGAATCACAGTGTATTCGTTTTCTTCTCTTTTCGGCTCGTCTTCTTGGTTGTCACTTGGTTGTGTTATTCTTGTCACTGGTGGCGGCCATATCAAGGCGTTCCCTATTAGGTTCGCGTCCGCCAATCGCCTTCCCAGCACTTTCGACACGCTACAAACATTTCTTATGCTGATGTCGACTGCTCCGGCTTTCTATCGTGCCCCTGTCATTCTCTTGGCTTTGTGAATTCGGTACGCCCTTACAAGGTGCGCTGTCTGCCGAATCAGGCTGCTGTGGGAACTGCATAGTCTGTCCGTGCACGCCGCAGCAGTCTCTCGTCTCGGTGGCCGCCGTCTGGAGTTCTGTACTGTGTCTGCTCGAAGAATGTGTTGTGCGTGAGGTTTCGGGTGGTTGATGTTCCTTCCCTTGTCCGTGAGCGCTACAGTTTTCTCCAGAGGCAGTAGTTGCCGCCTCAGGCTCCATAAGAGATTCGATCCCGTTGATTACGCAACATGTTGTATGAGGTTCATTACGGGGGAGGTAAATAGCTGATGGTTAAAATGCATTTTATAAAATTCTTTACGGCCGTTGAAACTCGCCTCATGGAAACTTTACTTTTGAAACATATTTTAACATCGAATTACTTCATATGTTCATGTCAATTTTATGAACAGACTGAGGGAGTGGCGATGGGTAGTCCCAAACCAACACACACCGACTTATATCTACAGGCTGACAATTGCCAACATCCGACGCAGAAGAACGGGAACTGAGGACACTTGTACACCGAGCCAAGACAGTTTCCGAGTCAGAGACATATCGTTTATGGACAAAAAATTAAATAACATATGTTCATCCTCTGATAGCCACCCTCAAACTACTTATGTGGCAGTATTGTCCATTAGTGTTACGAAAAAAACTGATGGTTTCTTTCTATAAGAAGATAAAAGTTTGTATAGAATGTATGGAATTAGTGCAACAAAAGCTGATTCTAACCTAAAAACTAAGAGAAAAACACGGGAAAATGTAATGTAACAGCATGTTATGTCTACCACAAGAAACGATTATTGCATATATAAAAGGAAACATGTATTTCAGGCCACTAATGATACTCTCCAAAAATAAAGGAAGCGAAACTCGTATGGCAACTAGACAAACTGCCTTCGTTTAGCTGCATAGACGGTACATACCTCCACGAATTTTGAGCAACTAAGGGAAAGGCGGAAAGCAGAAAGAAATAACGAGATTTTATTATTTTGGAAAATTCTGAATCGGATTTCTGCGTTTCGAGATATGAATAAGAGTTATTTTTTATGAACAGAAATTAGATTGTATTACTAACTCTAGGGAAAGTGCTATTTACATCTACATCTACGTGATTACTCTGCTATTCACAATAAAGTGCCTGGCAGAGGGTTCACTGAAACACCTTCATGCTGTCTCTCTACCGTTCCACTCTTGAACGGCACGTGGGAAAAACGAGTACTTAAATTTTTCCGTGCGAGCCCTGATTCCTTTTATTTATCGTGATGATCATTTCTCCCTATGTAGGTGGGTGCCAACAGAATGTTTTCGCAATCGGAGGAGAAAACTGCTGATTGAAATTTCATGAGAACATCCCGTCGCAACAAAAAACGCCTTCGTTTTAATGATTGCCACTTCAATTCACGTATCATGTCTGTGACACTATCTCCCCTACTTCGCGATAATACAAAACGAGCTGCCTCTCTTCGTACTTTTTCGATGTCTGCCGACAGTCCCACCTTATGTGGATCCCACACCGCACAGCAGTACTCCAGAATCGGACGGACAAGCGTAGTGTAAGCAGTCTCTATCGTACACCTGTTGCACCTTCTAAGTGTTCTGCCAATGAATCGCAGTCTTTGGTTTGCTCTACCCACAGTATTATCTATGTGATCGTTCCAATTTAGGTTATTTTTAACTGTAATCCCTAAGTATTTAGTTGAATTTACAGCCCTCAGTTTTGTGTGACTTATCGCGTAATCGAAATTTAGCTGATTTCTTTTAGTACTCATGTGAATAAATTCGCACTTTTCTTTATTCAGGGTCAATTGTCACATTTCACACCATACAGATATCTTATCTAGATCATTTTACAAGTCGTTTTGATCATCTGATGACTTTACAAGACGGTAAATGACAGCACCATCTGCAAACAATCTAAGACGGCTACTCACATTGTCTCCTATGTCGTTAATATAGATCAGGAACAATAGAGGGCCTATAACACTTCCTTGGAGAACGCCGGACATTACTTCTGTTTTACTCGATGACTTGCCGTCTATTACTACGAACTGTGACCTTTCTTACAGGAAATCACGAATCCAGTCGCACAACTGAGGCGATACTCCGTAGGCACGCAGTTTGATTAGAAGACGCTTGTGAGGAACGGTGTCGAAAGCCATCTGGAAATCTAAAAATATTGAATCAATTTGACATTCCCTGTCAATAGCACTTATTACTTCATGAGTATAAAGAGCTAGTTGAGTTTCACAAGAACGGTATTTTCTGAATCCGTGCTGACTATATGTCAATAAATCGTTTTCTTCGAGGTACTTCATAATGTTCGAATACAAAAATGGTTCAAATGGCTCTGAGCACTATGGGACTTAACTTCTGAGGTCATCAGTCCCCTAGGACTTAGAACTACTTAAACCTAACTAACCTAAGGATATCACACACATCCATGCCTGAGGCAGGATTCGAACCTGCGACCGTAGCGGTCGCGCGGTTCCAGACTGTAGTGCCTAGAACCGTTCGGACACCCCGGCCGGCTGTTCGAATACAGTATATGTTCTTAAACCCTACCGCAAATCGACGTTAGTGATATAGGCCTGTAATTCAGTGGATTACTCCTACTTCCCTTTTTGGGTATTCGTGTGACTTGAGCAATTTTCCAGTCTTTAAGTACGTATCTTTCTGTGAGGGAGTGGTTGTATATAATTGCTAAATATGGAGTTATTTTATCAGCATACTCTGAGAGGAACCTGACTGGTATACAATCTGGACCGGAGGCCTTGCCTTTATTAAGTGATTTAAGCTGCTTCGTTTCACCGAGGATATCTAATTCTATGTTTCTCATCTTGGCAGTTGATCTTGATTGGAATTCAGAAATATTTATTTCGTCATCTTTGGTGAAGGAGTTTCGGAAACATTACTTTTCAAACATATTTTAACATCGATTTACTTCATATGTTCGAGTCAATTTTATGAACAGACAGGAGGTGGCGATGGGTCGTCCCAAACCAACACACACCGACTTATATCTACAGGCTGACAATTGCCAACATCCGACGCAGAAGAACAGGAACTGAGAACACTTGTACACCGAGCCAAGACAGTGTCCGACTCAGACATATAGCGTTTATAGACCAAAAATTAAATAATATATGTTCAGTTTTCTGATTGCCATGCTCAAACAAGCTATGTGGCAGTCGTCCTAACCGCCGTCTGCTTCACGTCTGCTGTGCAGCGAGCTACCTTAATTTAAGTATTAACTGTATTTTTCTTACTTGACACTTCTTCTTCCATGTGTATTTGCTTTTAGGAAGCTTTATTTGTCGAGTGCTATTAATAGTGTTCCATAGATTTCGTGTTTATTTTGAATGCAGTCAGAGAGTGTCCCTTTAGTCAACCATAGTGCCAGTAGTGCTAGTGTATGTTTTCAATACAGTCCAGAGACAGGTAGTGCTATTTTCTATGTTTTCTACAAGAAGTGGCTAGCAATCACAGTTTAGTCAATAGTCAGCCTCCTTTAGTGAATTAGCAGTCTAGTTAAAAGTTGATTAACTCTCTTCAGTAAATTGATTCCTTAGAATGGATAGGATGTGTGACAGCTGTGTACGGACGCAGGAGGAGCTGGCCAATGTTCGCAAACAGCTGAACGTGTTGATGGCCGCGGTCAGCCGTCTTCAGGCTGCTGCCTCGGAGTGTAGCGGTAGTGGGGAGTCTGGTGCGTCGCAAGGTACACCCCAGGTGTTACATGCTTCACCCACTGTCCCTGCTGTCGAGACATCTTCGCGGGTACCGGGCGCGGTTGGGCCACCCTCTCCCCAAGGGGAGTGGCGGGTTCAGCGGCGTTCGCGGCGCGCGAGGCAGAGGGTAATGTGGAGGCTGGCCGTGTGGCATCGCCCGCTCTGCCTGTGAGTGGACATGTGGCTGCTCCTTCAGCAAGGTCCGAGCAGGCACACGGGGGAGGGGTTAATTAGTTACTGGGACCTCCAACGTTAGGCGGGTGATGGAGCCCCTTAGGGAAATAGCGAAAAGGTCGGGGAAGAAGGCCAGTGTTCACTCTGTCTGCTTGCCGGGGGGGTCTCATCCGAGATGTGGAGGAGGCCCTACCGGCGGCGATAGAGAGCACTGGGTGCACCCGACTGCAAATTGTTGGTCATGTCGGCACCAATGACTCCTGCCGTCTGGGTTCAGAGGTCATCCTCAGTTCGTACAGGCGGTTGGCGGAATTGGTGAAGGCGGAAAGCCTCGCTCGCGGGGTGGAATCAGAGCTAACTATTTGTAGTATCGTTCCCTGAACCGATCGCGGTCCTCTGGTTTGGTGCCGAGTGGAAGGCTTAAACCAGAGGCTCAGACGAATCTGCGGAAATCTGGGGTGCAAATTTCTCGACCTCCGCTATCGGATGGAGAAATGTTGGGTCCCCCTGAATAGGTCAGGCGTGCACTACACGCCGGAAGCGGCTACAAGGAGAGCGGAGTACGTGTGGAGTGCACATGGGGGTTTTTTAGGTTAGAGAATTCCCTCCCTAGGCCCGACAACACGCCTCCTGAGACGCGGCAAGGTAGGAGTAGGCAAAATGCAACAGGGAATAACAATATTAATGTGCTAATAGTAAACTGCAGGAGCGTCTATAGAAAGGTCCCACAACTGCTCTCATTAATAAACGGTCACAACGCCCATATAGTACTAGGGACAGAAAGTTGGCTGAAACCAGACGTAAACAGTACTGAAATCCTAAACTCAGATTGGAATGTATACCGCAGAGACAGGCTGGACACTGAAGGGGGAGACGTCTTTATAGCGATAAGAAGTGCAATAGTATCGAACGAAATTGACGGAGATCCGAAATGTGAAATGATTTGGGTGAAGGTCACGGTTAAAGCAGGCTCAGACATGGTAATTGGATGTCTTTATAGGTCCCCTGGCTCAGCAGCTGTTGTGGCTGAGCACCTGAAGGATAATTTGGAAAATATTTCGAGTAGATTTCCCCGCCATGTTATAGTTCTAGGTGGAGATTTTAATTTGCGGGATATAGACTGGGAGACTCAAACGTTTATAACGGGTGGTAGGGACAAAGAATCCAGTGAAATTTTTTTAAGTGCTTTATCTGAAAACTACCTTGAGCAGTTAAACAGAGAACCGACTCGTGGAGATAACATATTAGACCTTCTGGTGACAAACAGACCCGAACTATTCGAAACAGTTAACGCAGAACATGGAATCAGCGATCATAAAGCGGTTGCGGTATCGATGACTTTAGCCGTAAATAGAAATATTAAAAAAGGTAGGAAGATTTTTTGTTTAGCAAAAGTGACAAAAAGCAGATTACAGAGTACCTGACGGCTCAACACAAAAGTTTTGTCTCAAGACAGATAGTGTTGAGGATCAGTGGACAACGTTCAAAACCATCGTACAATATATGTTAGAAGAGTATGTGCCAAGCAAGATCGTAAGAGATGGAAAAGAGCCACCGTGGTACAACAACCGAGTTAGAAAACTGCTGCGGAAGCAAAGGGAACTTCACAGCAAACATAAACATATCCAAAGCCTTGCAGACAAACAAAAATTACGCGAAGCGAAATGTAGTGTGAGGAGAGCTATGCGAGAGGCGTTCAATGAATTCGAAAGTAAAGTTCTATATACTGACTTGGCAGAAAATCCTAAGAAATTCTGGTATTATGTCAAAGCGGTATGTGGATCAAAACAAAATGTCCAGACACTCTGTGACCGAAATGGTACTGAAACAGAGGATGACAGACTAAAGGCCGAAATACTAAATGTCTTTTTCCAAAGCTGTTTCACAGAGGAAGACTGCACTGTAGTTCCTTCTCTAGATTGTCGCACAGATGACAAAATGGTAGATATCGAAATAGACAACATAGGGATAGAGAAACAATTAAAATCGCTCAAAAGAGGAAAGGCCGCTGGACCTGATGGGATACCAGTTCTATTTTACACAGAGTTCGCGAAGGAACTTGCCCCCCTACTTGCAGCGGTGTACCGTAGTTCTCTAGAAGAGCGTAGCGTTCCAAAGGAATGGAAAAGGGCACAGGTCATCCCCGTTTTCAAGAAGGGACGTCGAACAGATGTGCAGAACTATAGACCTATATCTCTAACGTCGACCAGTTGTAGAATTTTGGAACACATTTTATGTTCGAGTATAATTTTTCTGGAGACTAGAAATCTTCTCAGTAGGAATCAGCATGGGTTTCGAAAAAGACGGTCGTGTGAAACACAGCTCGCGCTATTCGTCCACGAGACTCAGAGGGACATAGACACGGGTTCACAGGTAGATGCCGTGTTTCTTGACTTCCGCAAGGCGTTCGATACAGTTCCCCACAGTCGTTTAATGAACAAAGTAAGAGCATATGGACTATCAGACCAATTGTGTGATTGGATTGAGGAGTTCCTAGATAACAGAACGCAGCATGTCATTCTCAATGGAGAGAAGTCTTCCGAAGTAAGAGTGATTTCAGGTGTGCCACAGGGGAGTATCATGGGACCGTTACTGTTCACAATATACATAAATGACCTGGTGGATGACATCGGAAGTTCACTGAGACTTTTTGCAGATAATGCTGTGTTGTAACAATGGAAAATTGTACTGAAATGCAGGAGGATCTGCAGCGAATTGACGCATGGTGCAGGGAATGGCAATTGAATCTCAATGTAGACAAGTGTAATGTGCTGCGAATACATAGAAAGATCATTTAGCTACAAAATAGCGGATGAGCAACTGGAAGCAGTTAATTCCATAAATTATCTGGGAGTACGCATTAGGAGTGATTTAAAATGGAATGATCATATAAAGTTGATCGTCGGTAAAGCAGATGCCAGACCGAGGAAATGCAATCCGAAAACAAAGGAATTACGCTTGTTCGCCCACTGCTTGAATACTGCTCAGTGGCGTGGGATCCGTACCAGATAGGGTTGTTAGAAGAGATAGAGAAGATCCAACGGAGAGCAGCGCGCTTCGTTACAGGATCATTTAGTAATCGCGAAAGCGTTACGGAGATGATAAACTCCAGTGGAAGACTCTGCAGGAGAGACGCTCAGTAGCTCGGTACGGGTTTTTGTTAAAGTTTCGAGAACATACCTTCACCGAAGAGTCCCGCAGTATATTGCTCCCTCCTACGTATATCTCGCGAAGAGACCATGAGGATAAAATGAGAGAGATTAGAGCCCACACAGAGGCATACCGACAATCTTTCTTTCGACGAACAATACGAGACTGGAATAGAAGGGATAACCGACAGAGGTACTCAGGGTACCCTCTGCCACACACCGTCAGGTGGCTTGCGGAGTATGGATGTAGATGTAGATGTAGGTTGGCCATTAGTGTGACGAAAAGAAACGGATTGCTTCTTTCGACAAGAAGACAAAAGTCTGTATAGAATTTACGGAATTGGTGCTACAAAAGCTAATTCTAACCTAGAAAACAAGAGAAAAACACGACAAAATGTAATATAACAGCATCTTATATCTACCACATTATACGTTTATTGCATGTGTAATAGGAAACATATATTTCAGGCCACTGATGATACTTCCAAAAATAAAAGATGCGAAACGTGTATGGCAACTGCCTTCATTTAGATGTATAGACGGTACTTACCACCACGAATTTAGAGCAGCTAAGAAAAAGGTGGAAAACAGAAAAAAATTATTAGATTTTATTATTTTGGAAAATTCTGAATCACCTTTTTGAATTTCAGGATGTGAATAAGAGTTTTTTTTTTAATGGTTCAAATGGCTCTGAGCACTATGGGGCTTAACATCCGAGGTCATCAGTCCCCTAAACTTAGAATTACTTAAACCTAACTAACCTAAGGACATCACACACATCCATGCCCGAGGCAGGATTCGAACCTGTGAACGCGCGGTTCCAGACTGAAGCGCCTAGCACCGCTCGGTCACAGCGGCCGGTTTTTTATGAACAGAAATTAGACTGTATTACTAAGTCGAGGGAAAGTGCTATTTAAAGTCTAACTTAGCGAAATCATGAAAGTTTGTTATAACTGTGCAGTCTCGACATTTCCAAAGTTTAGGGACAAGACAGACGTTATCAGTGAAAAGTTGTCGGTTTCATTATTCGGAAGGGACGAAAGTGGTTGCAAATTTTGTAAATAATAATTTACTAGGCTTAGGAATTTTCCAGTACACCAAACAGAGATAGCTGTAATCAGTGACCAAGGTGTTAATATTAATCAGTACTCGACATAGTACCCGAAGTAAACTGACGATCGTTCAACTCACTTAATTACATTCGGAGGATAATTTTTAGGAGTATTACTGCCACTCAGTGCCAACAATTCGACCGATAGAGCGGAATGGACCTGTCTAAATAATAGTAATACTAATTGGTTATACACTGACAAAGCCAATAGGAAACAACTAAGTTTTAAAGGTAACACTAATACAGAAACAGATATGGGAATATTTTGAAGCAGTCTTAGGATACATTTCTCAGTTCTTGGAATGATGAGAGAAATACTGAATTTGTTATGTCACACTTAGGCAGAGGAGCTAGGAAATGAGGAATGTGTCTGAAGTAGAAGTTAACTGGCTGGAAAAAAAATTGCCGGCCGATGTGGACGAGCGGTTCTAGGCGCTTCAGTCTGGAACCGCGCGACCGCTACGGTCGCAGGATCGAATCCTGCCTCGGGCATGGATGTGTGTGATGTCCCTAGGATAGTTAGGTTTAAGTAGTTGTAAGTTCTAGGGAACTGATGACCTCAGAAGTTAAGTCCCCTAGTGCTCACAGCCATTTGAATCACTTTTTTTTAATTGTAGATTATTTAGAGAAACCTTTCGATCTGAGTGTGAACACAAGTAAGTTGACGTGCAAATGTGGTGGGGAGATAAATGTGATAGGGTGAGCAGAATATGAAAGTTTCTTTGATTGGTATGTAAACGGGACTAAATGGTTAGATGATCCGTAGATGAGAAATACCTCATTAAAGTATTAAAAAGCCTACCGCCCGTCTATGCGCGGAAAAGTATGAAAGGAAAGAAGTTAAAGAATTTTAATGAGTGAATGTTTTCATGCTGAGAAATTCAAGATCGCCTAAATAATTCTTTATTTACGAACAGCCGGTTTAAACAGACTTTGCTGAAGACCTGAAGATGACATCAAAATCTGTCAAAACCGGCTGTTTGTAAATAAAGAAATATTTGTGCGATATGTGCTTACGAAGATTTTACGAACTCAGTGATGTTGTAAGTGACTTAAGCCATTGAGCTAGTTCAAAAACAGGGAGACACGCAGCCTCCCAGAAAGCTAGTAAACTTTCGTAGTAGAAAAGGAAGTCTTAAGAGGAGTTCTGCGGTAGTAAATATTGTGAAGTTATGGTTCACTTGGGGAGAAGGGCTCGCAGCAACTCCTCTTGATGAATCTGAGTTTCTAGTGCAGCTCAGTACCAGCAATAATAACAAAGATGGTAATGGCGCTCACCAGTCGGCAGGGTTATCCCTGCTGTAGATACAGAAGGCAGGTGTGATATATTCAATTTCTTTAATTAGGGGAATCCAATACGTGACGCCGAGGTAATAGATAGGGTTATCTCGTCGTTTCCTAAGGACAACCGTATTACTTATTACCAGGGAAGAAACAAATGGTTGTGTCACAAAGCATTGATTGATTGATTGATTGATTTTAACAGGAGAGCTAAAACAGCTTAATCTAACCCGCTACTGCCCGCACCGAAACTAGGTTTATTGTACGGTATCGCTCCGTGTATATCTAGTAAAGCCAACCGGTGCCCTTAAATAGTGCAAGGAGTCCCTCTACCAGTTTTTTGTTAGAGACAATTTCTTCAGGTCTAGTTGTCCCGAATATTACTCTCCAATGCCATGCATTCAAAGATTAGGTGTGATGCAGTTTCTTCACCCTCATCACAGATCCTACATTTAGGGTCCTCTTCCATTATACCCATTGTGTGTAGATGTTTTTTTAAGTTCCCATGGCCGGTCATCAGTCCAGTCATGAGTTTGATCTCTAACCTGTTCAGTCCCAGGATTACAGAGCTTCTTTTAAAATATGGCTTGGGCATCATTACCTGACCATGTTTGTATTTATGGACCTTGGTCCAATATCCTACGTGCTGTTTCCTAAGCCAGTTCCGTAGTTCTAATTTGATCATAGCCTTGGTGATTGTCAAGACAGGTTCCTGTCCAATAAATGGAGTTGTGGCCTTCATCCTAGCCAATCTATCGGCTTGTTCATTGCCACAGATTCCTGAGTGGCCAGGGACCCACACTAGGTACACCTTATTGCTTCCCCCTAGCTCCACCAGAGCCCTGTGGCAATCTGCAACAATCTTAGATCTTGTTGCAGGAGCTCCCAATGATTTCAGGGCTGCCTGTCTGAATAGATGTAGATGCTACGGTCACTGTAGTACCTGCTCATATTCTCCTCCGCACATGCCCTGATTGCAGTAATTTCGGCTTGGAATACAGAGGCCAGTATCCCTAGAGTGATGCTGCTCTGCCAAAGCGCCTTGATCTGTTTTCGACCCATTGGTGAACCAAACGATGTCCCCCCTACGGTGTCGAACTGTTTCCTCCCATTGCTCCCTAATTCCAATTATTATGTTGTAAGGCTTGTCGAAGCAGTTCGGAGTTAATACAGTATATAGTCGGCGGGCATTTCCTCAGCCATACCTATATTTACCTCACTCACTATGTTAATGTGTTATTCTGGATATCCGAATGAGACCCAGTTTTGACCAGTTTTAAGTCTGTATGCCCCAGCTGCTGCCTCCATCTTAACCCAAAGGTGAAGTGGAGGCATATCCAGCATGGCTTCCATTCCAGCGGTTGGTGTGCTGCTAATTCCACCCGTTATGGCTAAGTATGCCAATCTTTAGTAGCAACCCGCTGTTCTACCTTCTTCCACCACACTATGGCCCCATCAGAAATCCTAGGTCTAACCACTGTGGTGTATATCTAGTGCATACCCCTGGGGCTTAGGCTCCAGTTTTTGCCACAAGCCTTCCTAGTACTCACTAAAGTCCTTTTTGCCTTGGAGCAGATACTCTTGATATGAGGGGACCCAGTTAGCTTCTCATCCAAGGTTACCCCTAGATATTTCACTGTTCCCTTCACACTTAGAGTTTAATCGAAGAGCTTTAGATTCCAACTTGCATGCTGAATATGTCTCTTCGTAAATGACACCACAACAGTCTTCTTAGGATTAACTCTCAGATCCTGTTTAATGCACCATTTTTGCATTATGTCCAACCCCCCTTGTGCCATATTCCTGACTGTGTCAGTGAATTTGCCAAGTATTACTATGACAAGGTCATCTGCGTATCCTTGGCAGAAGCATTGTCTGGAATTTAGTTTCCACAACAGAGGAGACAAAACACCTCCTTGTGGGCAGCCTCTAGAGGTCTTAATTACCGTCTTTTCATTCATGGTAGCTTCTACCTTCCTTCCACTAAGCATGGCTCTAGTCCACCTACATATAGTGGTCCCCAGGTCATGCACCTCTGCTGCCCTTACCATGGAATCGAAGGTCATGTTACTAAAGGCCCCCTCGATATCCAGGAAGATGCAGAGGGCTATTTCTTGGAAGTGAAGTGCTTTTTACACCTTCCTGATGAGTTGGTGGAGAGCTGTCTCACATGATTTACCTGGTTGGTATGCGTGTTGGTTCAGGTGTAGAAGGACCCTGCTTAGCCTCCTCTCCCCAACGTATACATTAAACAGTTTTTCCAATGTTTTGAGAATGAAGGAGGACAGACTGATTGGTCTCATATCCTTGGCCTTGGTATGATCAATGCTCCCTGGCTTTGGAATGAAGACAACCTTCACTGCCCTCCAAACATTGGAATTGATTGCTACTGCTAAGATAACCCTAAATAGCCTGCATAGGATTCTTATAAGCTTTCTTCCTGCCTAATGTAGGAGAGCTGGAAAAATTCCTCCTGGGCCAGGTGACTTGAACAGCTGGAATTTTCCCACCACCCACTGGATTTTGTTGAAGTTCACACACTCCTTGGCCGATTCCCAGTCCTCTCTTCGAGTGTCTGGAAACCGTTGTCTCTCGGGGGTCAGATACTGGTCTGTGTTATCCGGCAGAGCAAATTGAGGAAAGTGAGCTTTTGGGAGCAATTCCAGCATTTCATGTGCTGTCTTTGTATATTCCCCATCCTCCTTCCTCAACGTACCTCCTGGATTAGTTGGTACTCTAGTGAGAACTTGTGAAGTCTGGCTTGTGCAGCCGTGCCTTCCACTTCCTCACAGCATGCCTTCCAGGTTGCCTCCTTTGCTTGTCTTATTGCAAGATTGTAACTGACAAGGGCCTCACGGTATTTAGCCCTTTGTCCTTTATGTCTCGCAATATTAAACAGTCTCCATACCTGTTTTCCAATTTGTTATTCCACCAAGGAACACTCCTATTTGTGCAATTCCTTGTGATTGTGCAGTTGTCCTGATATGAGGTCACTATGGCAGAGGTAACAGCCGATGCTACTTCCTCAAATTCAACTGGCTTCCTTACCGTGGTTTTAATTTCCGATAAGTCTAAGTCAAGGCCCCTCCTATATGTCTCCCAGTCTGTTTTCTTAGGATTTCTATAAGTCATGGTCTGTCTGATTCCCATTTCAACCTTTAATTTAATGAGGATGCCTCCAACACCACATGACATAGCTTCCCATCGTCATGGAACCAAATGTTATGTCAATTACTTGTTCCCTTCTGCTATTCCTGAATGTAGGTTCTTTGCCCCTATTCAGGACCTCTAAGTTGTTAGCTAAGAGGAATTCAAGAACGTACTCACCTCTACTGTTGGTGTCCATGCTGCCCCACACTAGGTTGCGGGCATTGGTGTCACACCCCACCAGCAGTTGTTGGTCACCTTGCCGATGGCAAGTCTGTACCAGTCTCCTCACCTCCAAGGCGGGGGGGGGGGGGGGCGGAGAACTGTCTTCATAAGGAAGGTATGCTGAGGCCGGGACAATTTCCCTCGTGATACCTTCCTCACATTGATGCATTTTAATGGTCACTAAGTCCCTAGAGCATAAATTCATCATTGGCATGAAGGAAATGCCGTTTCTAACATAGATGCATGTTCTGGAGTTTCTTAGATACCTAGCATAGATCAGCTTACCTGCAGTGCCTCCGAGACACGATACACCCCGTTTGTATAAATAGGGTTCTTGTATCAGGGCCACATCCACTTCCTGTCTCCCCAGGCAGTGGCTCAGGGCAGCAGAGGCCTCTTTACTGTGCTGCAGATTAATCCGCAGCACCTCCAGGCTCAGTCTTACTGTCTTACTGCCATCTTTGAGGTCTTTGAGAACCCTGATGGTGACGTGTGAGAACCCTAAAAACAGCTTCAGGTCCTGCTCCCGCATCGCCTTCAGGGACTTCTCACTAACCTCCACCACCAGGGTTTGTCCTGGAGCAACCTTCTGGTTAATCACTCTCCAGTCTTCTGTCGGGACTCTTGGGTTCTGGTCCTCTATTTTCCCGAACAGAGTCTTGGAAGAGACATCCTTAACGATCATGGGTACCCATAATGATATCTTTGCGGTCATAAGAAGCTCTGCTGCCGTCGTGACCAGCAGCTTCGCATCTTCCCACGAGACTTCCTAAGTGGGTCTTGGGTACCCATAATGATATCTTTGCGGTCTTAAGAAGCTGCACTGCCGTCTTGACCAGCAGCTTCGCATCTTCCCACGGGGATATCATGGGCATCTTGTCCTTGAGCCATTCTACTGTGTGCACCCCCTCACAGACAAAAATGAGTGCACCACGATCTAGATAGACCCTCCTGAATTTGGGACATGAGCCAGCGTCCCCCCCCCCCCAATCTTCTCAAAGAGGGCCATCTGTACTAGCTCCTCCTGCTGCGAGGTAATGGCCACCAATGAATAACCTTCCTGGATAACTGCCATGCTAAAAACCGAGACTGCAGTACTATAGGTCTGTTTCCCTATTTCTTGCCTCGGTTTTTTTTCTGGACTCGCTTATCCAGGGAGGAGGGAGTCTTTGATTCCTCCCTTATCCGCTTACTACCTGCCTTTGATGGCGTGGGAGTCTGCGTGTCCCCTTCAACCTGAGACAGATTTTTCCTGGGGGTCTTGAGTTCTAGTCCCTTTACTTTCCTCCACTTGTGTTTAGGAAGCCATTCTTTTCCTTTCTTTTCCCTCTTTTCCCTGACTAGCTTCCTCCTTTGGGCACCAGACAAGCCTTTGATCTTAATCTGGTGTAGCTTCTCAGTTACAGTTCCCACTTCTGGCTCAGGTCTAGACCCTGATTCAGTAGTGGAAGTGCCTTACATCGGTTCAGTCCCCGATGTTTGGGTATCTGAGGTCTCCATTTGCACCTCAGTTTCTTTTTCTTTTCCTGTAGTCGTGTCCATGTTGGTCCCACGATTTGGGGATCTAGAAGCTCCACACCACGAATACCCCGGTCAGTGTAAGGCTAATTACTCAGGGAGGTCGCCCGGTATCCCTGAGGCTCCATTTGCGACACATCTTCCCATGTGTCACGCACCCCTCAGCACGGATCACATCACACCTTGGGTTGGGTCAGGGTATAGGGTAGGACTAGGAGTGGATAGGAAAGATGGGACGTTGTGGGACACTCTTAATCTGATCGATCGACTGAGGCCTTTCCGGCAGCAGGTCCTCACCTTCGGCATAGCCCTCAGCTTCCAGCGGATACGCAAGCCTCTCCACCTGCACAAACATTGCTTCGTCAAGGTGGTGTCCCCCAGAGAGGATCACAAAGCATAGAGGAAACGATTCATTCAAATGTTGGCGTTGGAGAGTAGTGTCAGTTGCTGTAAAGAGAAAGGACAGATAGTTATGTTATAAAGTGCAAGAGGACCATTGACCGATTCGGTAATAACACTGTTATCTACAGGTGACAGTAGTAACGGGTGTAAGGAGGAAGAACTGGTAAATGAGTCAGTAGAAATAGAGAACCCACAGCTACTAAAGAATATCATAGGGAAGATAATAAGCACGTCCATATCGTCTTCCTTTTCTTCTTGTACTTGCTGTAACATATCTTGTTAAATATAGACAAAAGAATAATGTTATTAATTCAGGCAGGCAGTTTGATAGTTAATACAAAAACATTTCAGTCAAACTTTAAGCATGTAGTCAGTCAAACTTTAAGCATGTAGTTGTTTATCAGAGGTTTCATGATAAAGAGCCGCAAGAAGTGGCTGCGTTGTTTGAGGCGCTACGTCACGGATTGATCGGCCGCTTCCGCCGGGGGTTCGAGTCCTACCTCAGGCATGGGTGTGTGTGTGTGTTCTTCTTAGCATAAGTTATTTTAAGTAGTGTGTAAGTCTAGGGATCGATGACCTCAGAAGTTTGGTTCCTTAGGAACATACATTTGAAAATTTTCGCAGAGAGAGGGAAACGAATATAAGACAGCACCAAGTATTTCATACAACAGAAAAGAAACAGATGTTGCCAAAGGTCATGCAGCCCATGTCACAATAAAGATTGGAAGTATCATAAAATATGAGACATCCTATTTTAGATATAAAAGAACAGTATTTACTTAAGTACCATTATGGTAAGAAGAGGAAAAAGAATATAGTAAGGTATCTTGGGTTTCAGAAACCTAAAAGAAAGAGATGCATGACATGGTATCAAGAATTTCAGATCAGAAGAAAAAGAGGGAAGTTAAAAGGGTCCCAGGTTTTTAGAAAACATAAGGAAAAACTACCAGCGCCGGTTATGGAGGTAAAGGGAGTTGATGAATCAGGCAGATTGTGGCACTTGTTGGCTAAGACCATCCTCACAAAGAAGGAATGTAAAGAAGTTGCCTCAACAAGGGTTAACAATAATTCAGAGGCCGGAAAGACTTCATGGTTTCGCTTGGTGGCGAATACCCTCGTTAATGATTATGCGCATTATGAGTACGTACGATCTCCAACCTAGTCGTGGATTTGCAACAATATAGTTAAGTCAGAATAAATGGTTATGTTTGGTTTATTTGTAAGTAACATCGACAGAAAGAAAAATCCTAAGGTACAGATATGCAGAAAAGAGATATAAATCCGGCCCTTTCAGTAAAAGTGTTTGTGTTTTAGTGGCTAAATGGAGAAAACGTTTCTCATTCTATTCAGAATTTTCTTAAAGACAGTGTCTGAGTAGTGGTCAAATAAGTGGCCCTAGAGCAATTCTAGGTGGTAAATTAATTTTACTATGAACCTGCATCATAGGTAGATACATCCGACGAGAGTCATGGGAAGATATATGTGTTATCGATTAAAATAGAAAAACGCAAACATAATTTGTCATTAAGGAGAAGACATCGAGGTTTATTAACCAAACTGTTACTATAGTTATCCCGCCTAAAGGTAAATTAAGAATTGGCAATGTCACACTCCATTAGTCCTGCAAAAAACTAACAGAAATAAAACAACAGAAACACTTTATTTAAAACCGATAAGATCATAAATTTCTTGCAACGATTTTATAGAAACGAAATTGTTTGATTATATTTGTTATGAGGAAAAATCTAGTTTCAGAAGTAAGTAAACTGTATACAGCTAACTTCTTTAATAAAGCATCACACATTCAGCAATATACGTTCCTTACTCGTCAAAAGCCTGGTATCCAGTTCGTGATAGAATTGCTTGATACTTTATTATTAGATAGTAATACATGTTTTTGTGAACGGTAGTAGGAAAACGATTACAAAAGAAACATAAGCGCAGTGATCTGTGTAATTAAAGAAGATATCGTCAAATGTGACAAACCAAAGGCCAAGACGTGTTTAGCAAATTACAGGTTTCTCACGGTTAAAATCTGAGCGTGTAATGAATGTAGAACAGAGCGCCAACATAATTATACAAAAGGATAATACTTGCAAAATATAATGTAGTTCCACTGGGACATAAACACAGGTGCTTTAAAAATACCACAAACAAAGTAATTACTCTAATGTAAAGAAAGACAGGTAATAGCAACCTGCTTAACTTAGATACAGTGAAACAACATGGGATAAATTTACCTTTCATATAATTTAAGTTCGTCTCACTGTGTGTACGTAGATATATTTTATCGTTTTTGCTGCAGTTATTCAGAGGGCATGAGATTTATAATGTTCGCACTAAGTCCAATAAAAAGAAATAGTACAAAGCTATTGAAGTGCTAGCTGAAATGGTAAAGTTTACAACTTAAAAAAAATGACTAAAATTGTAAATAAGGGTCAATCGAAGATGAGTAATGTTGTACAGATATAGTATAAGGTATTGTGTCCTAAACATAATTTAACACACATAAGTCTATGTCCAAGCGGAAATTAAAGCTATTTTCACAATAGTAATATTAGTGTTTAGTATGGATCTAGAATGGATACTGTCGTAAGTTGATGTGTTGAGGGTGGCCTGATGTTGTGTACATGTTTTTTACTGTATCTGTTATCACAGTAACAATGTGTGCTATGTGTCGATCTCAGTTTGTTAATTGTAAATATTATGTAACAAAGACAGTGTTTATATTTATGATGTCAATTTTTTAAACTACACATTCGTATGTGTGAATGCATGGTCTCGAGGCGATATGAATTAATAAAATGTTCTCCATATCAGGTGGTTTAAAATGTCACGAGCTTTCGACTGGGCTCTCCTCGGCCGTTGATGACTGCCGAGTCGCCGTCGCCTCGCCGTTATATAGCAGCGCTGCTGGCTGTGACGTCACTTACGATCTCTTCCTTGCAAAATACACTCCTGGAAATGGAAAAAAGAACACATTGACACCGGTGTGTCAGACCCACCATACTTGCTCCGGACACTGCGAGAGGGCTGTACAAGCAATGATCACACGCACGGCACAGCGGACACACCAGGAACCGCGGTGTTGGCCGTCGAATGGCGCTAGCTGCGCAGCATTTGTGCACCGCCGCCGTCAGTGTCAGCCAGTTTGCCGTGGCATACGGAGCTCCATCGCAGTCTTTAACACTGGTAGCATGCCGCGACAGCGTGGACGTGAACCGTATGTGCAGTTGACGGACTTTGAGCGAGGGCGTATAGTGGGCATGCGGGAGGCCGGGTGGACGTACCGCCGAATTGCTCAACACGTGGGGCGTGAGGTCTCCACAGTACATCGATGTTGTCGCCAGTGGTCGGCGGAAGGTGCACGTGCCCGTCGACCTGGGACCGGACCGCAGCGACGCACGGATGCACGCCAAGACCGTAGAATCCTACGCTGTGCCGTAGGGGGCCACACCGCCACTTCCCAGCAAATTAGGGACACTGTTGCTCCTGGGGTATCGGCGAGGACCATTCGCAACCGTCTCCATGAAGCTGGGCTACGGTCCCGCACACCGTTAGACCGTCTTCCGCTCACGCCCCAACATCGTGCAGCCCGCCTCCAGTGGTGTCGCGACAGGCGTGAATGGAGGGACGAATGGAGACGTGTCGTCTTCAGCGATGAGAGTCGCTTCTGCCTTGGTGCCAATGATGGTCGTATGCGTGTTTGGCGCCGTGCAGGTGAGCGCCACAATCAGGACTGCATACGACCGAGGCACACAGGGCCAACACCCGGCATCATGGTGTGGGGAGCGATCTCCTACAGTGGCCGTACACCACTGGTGATCGTCGAGGGGACACTGAATAGTGCACGGTACATCCAAACCGTCATCGAACCCATCGTTCTACCATTCCTAGACCGGCAAGGGAACTTGCTGTTCCAACAGGACAATGCACGTCCGCATGTATCCCGTGCCACCCAACGTGCTCTAGAAGGTGTATGTCAACTACCCTGGCCAGCAAGATCTCCGGATCTGTCCCCCATTGAGCATGTTTGGGACTGGATGAAGCGTCGTCTCACGCGGTCTGCACGTCCAGCACGAACGCTGGTCCAACTGAGGCGCCAGGTGGAAATGGCATGGCAAGCCGTTCCACAGGACTACATCCAGCATCTCTACGATCGTCTCCATGGGAGAATAGCAGCCTGCATTGCTGCGAAAGGTGGATATACACTGTACTAGTGCCGACATTGTGCATGCTCTGTTGCCTGTGTCTATGTGCCTGTGGTTCTGTCAGTGTGATCATGTGATGTATCTGACCCCAGGAATGTGTCAATAAAGTTTCCCCTTCCTGGGACAATGAATTCACGGTGTTCTTATTTCAATTTCCAGGAGTGTATTCTAATGTTTTCGTGCCGCGTCCGCCGAACCCGCCTCAACATCACGATGGCCGGGTCCCAAGCTGTGCTGAGCTTCAAACAGCCATCCTTGATGATGGTGTTTTCAGATATTTTCATTTCTACTTCTTCTTTTACGATGCTTTCCCAAAATGTCTTCGTCCTCACAATGACAAATGTTTCGTCAAACAGTGTTCGGTGTCGATTTCCTAAAGTGCTCTCTCCCATGACTGATTTTACAGGATACCGTAGACGTGAGCACCTCCCTGTTCCATCCGGCGTTGCGCCCCAGTGCTTACAGTTTTGCCGAAGTAGTAGCAGCCACATTGGCGTGGTATTTTGTACACTCCAGGCGTTCTAAGCCTTAGGTCGCCCTTCACAGGGCTGATTAGCTGTCGAATTTTTGCTGGGGGCCTGAACATAGATGATATGATGTGTCCCTTCAGGGCCGGCCGCTGTGGCCGAGCGGTTCTAGGCGCTTCAGTCCGGAACCGCGCTGCTGCAACGGTCGCTGGTCGAATCCTGCCTTGGGCATGGATGTGTATGATGTCCTTAGGTTAGTTAGGTTTAAGTAGTTAGCTCTAGGGGACTGATGACCTCAGATGTTAAGTTCCATAGTGCTTCGAGCCATTTGAACCATTTGTCCCTTCAGGAGCTGGCTAATCTTTCCCGACACTGCTGCAGAAAGGCAAAAACGCACGTTTTCTCTGTTCTCCTTCGGTGCTGTTTTTCCTGCATATCTCATCATATATAGCCTGTGACACCTAGACGTGACAATAGCCGTTTTCCCGGAAGACTTTTCGGAGGTGGCTTAGTTCTAGTGGCACATTTTCTGTGTCTGAGACGACTTTAGGGTGGTGGACGGGGTTGTCCAGTACGCTACGTTTTTGCGCCGGATGGTGCTTGCTAAGGGCATGAAAATATCGATCCATTCGTGTAGGTTTCCTCTACACATTGTGGTTGAAGTGTCCGTTGGTTTCTGGCGAGCGAGGACGTTAAGGAAGGGCAATGCGCCATTTATCTCTACTCCCATCGTAAACCCAATGTGGTCGTGAATGCCGTTCAGGTGTTCTAAGAGTCTCTCAGATTTACACGTCCGTGGGGCCAAGTGGTAAAAGCGTCGTCGCCGTAACGATAAAAGCAACTTGGCTTATATGAAGCTATGTCCAAGGTGACGTCTTCAGTTTCTCCATAAAAAGATTGGCTGTGGGTGGAGCTAACACACTTCCCAACCCCACGCCGTCCAACCAGTCGAAATACTGGCCACCATAATTTTATATAACGTTGTCGGAGAACAGCGATCTTATTGTGATAAAATTATTTAAAAGAAGTCTTGATCACAGCCGATGTTAATATCAACTGCAATCAAGACTGCCCTTAAATAATTTCATAAAGGATATATGATGTCCACGTGTGCTTAAACACTCCCACAATTATACCATTGAATAACTAGTACAATTGTGGGTTTCTTTAAACACACGTTGACATCATTGTACTTCGCATATGGCAGCCAGTAGTGTGACCAGTTGGACGGCGTGGTGACGGGAAGTCCATTAGCTCCTCCACAACCAACGCATTTACGGAGATGTTTGAAGACATCACTTTATACAAGACTCCAGATAAGCCAAGTTGCTTTTATCGTTACGTAGCCGACACTTTAATCACGTAGCCCCACGGACGTAAACATCTGGGAGAATAGAGATCGGTATCTGCACGCTCTAAGCTACCACCATCCGGTGCAGAAACGTGGCGTACTAAATACCCTCTTCCACTGTGCTAAGGCCGCTCAGACACTTAAAATCTTTCGCTAGAAGTAAACCACCTCCGTAAAGTCTTCTGGGAAAACAGCTACAACCACCACCAGGTATAACAGGCTATTGCCAGTGAGACACACAGGTAGAACACCACCGATGAATGGAAGAAGCAATTTGTGTTTTTGTCTTTCTGTAGCACAGTGTCAGGAAACATTATCCAGCTCCTGGAGAGACGCAACATTTCATCACTGTTTACGTTGCCACTAAAAATACAGCAGCACATCAACCACGTGGAAGGCAATCTAGGGCTTAAAATGCCTGGAGTGCACAAGATACCATTTCATTATGGCTGCTGCTACGTCAGCCAAACAGTACGCACTGTGGAGCAACGTCAGACGGAACACGAGAGGTGTTTACACCTATGCTGTATTGAAGAATCGAGGCCTACTGATATTCAGAGAAACATCTGTCATGAGGGCGAAGGGATTTTGGGACAGCGTGATAAAGGAAGCAGTAGAAATAAAAATATATGAAAACACCGTCAATAAGGACGGCGGTTTGTAGCTCAGCACAGCCTGGGACCCAGCCATCATGAGTTTGAAGCCGGAGCATGTGATGCGGGAGGAAAACATTACCACATTCGGCGAGGAGGAGAACACGAGTGGCGTCACAGATAGCAGTGCAGCTATGGAACGGCGTGGTCACGGCGACTCGCCAGTCATTTCCCTCTTTACAACAGCCGAGGAGAGCTCGGTCGAAGGCTCATGGGATTTAACTACCTGATGCGGCAAAAAGCCTGAGAAGATTTTACAGATGTGTGTATTTGATTACTTTCTTATCTCTCATGGGGGACACAACAGCTAAGCGTCAGCCGAAGGGATCTGCCAACTTGCCCAGAACGTTGGCGTCGTCGTTGGAGACTTCACGATGCCGACCGCTGCCTGCAAGAATATGATGTGGGAAGCTTCCCTCAGATGCCACGACCTATATTATTTAAACAATGTAAACGCGATTCAAAACCCCAGATATGAAATATCACTATCTCTTAAGTTCTCTGACAGATACATTCACTAACTCATGTACGTAAAATCATTTATGTCGCACTCGTCTGTATTCGTGTTACGAAATAAAACGGATGGTGTCTCTGGTAAAAAAAAACAAAACAAAATTACTGTGGAATATATTATTGTGAAAAATATTGAGCCCAGTTTATTAACACTAGGATTTGAAGACGTGAATAAGTATGATTTTTCCCTGAATGAAAATTTAAATGATAGTACAAAATCAAGGGAAGGTACTGTTTAATGTCTGACTTAACAAAATCGGGAAAACTTGTTGTAACAATGAAGTCTTGAATATTTTCAAAGCTTCGGAAGCTGACAGACGTTATAAATGAAAAGTGTTCAGTTACATCGTTAAGGAAGTGACTAAAGTGATTACAAAGATCGCAAATAATAATTTACTAGGCTGGAAAAATTTCCAATACGCCAGCCGCAGGTAGCTGCCTAGCTGATCTAGGTGATAACAGTAATAAATAATCGGCATTTATGCCGAAACAAACTAATGGAAATAATCTATAGTTCTGTTCACGTAATTACATTTGGAAGATAATTTTTTGATGTTCAATACTGGCCATTAAAATTGCTACACCAAGAAGAAATGCAGACGATAACCGGGTATTCATTGGACAAATATATTATACTATAACTGACATGTGATTACATTTTCACGCAATTTGAGTGCATAGATCCTGAGAAATCACTACCCGGAACAACCACCTCTAGCCGTAATAACGGCCTTTATACGCCAGCGCATTGAGTCAAACAGAGCTTGGATGTCGTGTACAGGTACAGCTGCCCATGCAGCTTCAACACGATACCACAGTTCATAAACAGTAGTGGCTGGCGTATTTTGACGAGCCAGTTGCTCGGTCACCATTGACCAGACGTTTTCAATTGGTGAGAGATTTGGAGAATGTGCTGGCCAGGGCAGCAGTCGAATATTTTCTGTATCCAGAAAGGCCCGTACAGGACCTGCAACATGCGGTCGTGCATTATCCTACTGAAATGTAGGGTTTCGCAGGGATCGAATGAAGGGTAGAGCCACGGGTCGTAACACATTTGAAATATAACGTCCACTGTTCAAAGTGCCGTCAGTGCGAACAACGGGTGACCGAGACGTGTAACCAACGGCACCTCATACCATCACGCCGGGTGATACGCCAGTATGGCGATGACGAATACACGCTTCCAATGCGCTTTCACCGCGATGTCGCCAAACACGGATGCGACCATCATGATGCTGTAAACAGAACAACATGACGTTTTTACATGCGTGCACCCAGGTTCGTCGTTGAGTACACCATCGCAGGCGCTCCTGTCTGTGATGCAGGCTCAAGGGTAACCGTAGCCATGGTCGCCGAGCTGATAGTCCATGCTGCTGAAACGTCATCGAACAGCTCATGCAGATGGTTGTCGTCTTGCAAACGTCCCCATCTCTCAGGGATCGAGACGTGGCTGCACGATCCGTTTACCCATGCGGATAAGATGCCTGTCATCTTGACTGCTAGTGATACGAGGCCGTTGGGATCCTGCAAGGCGTTCCGTATTACCCTCCTGAACCCACCGATTCCATATTCTGCTAACAGTCATTGTATCTCGACCAACACGAGCAGCATTGTCGCGATACGATAAACCATAATCGCGATAAGCTACAATCCGACCATAATCAAAGTCGGAAACGTGATGGTAAGCATTTCTCCTCCTTACACGAGACATCACAACAGCGTTTCACCAGGCAACGCCGATCAACTGCTGTTTGTGTATGAGAAATCGGTTTGAAACTTTCCTCATGTCAGCACGTTGTAGGTGTCGCCACCGCCGCCAACCTTGTGTGAATGTTCTGAATAGTAAATCGTTTGCATATCACAGCATCCTCTTCCTGTCTGTTAAATTTCGCGTCTGTAGCACGTCATCTTCGTGGTGTAGCAATTTTAATGGCCAGTAGTGTATTAACATCATTCAGTGCCCTCAATTCGATGACTAAAGCGGAATGAACATGTATAAATAGTAATATTACTTATCTTCTTATATACGTGGGTAGTTAGGAGGGATCTCTTGGAAGAAGGTTGTGGAATTTTGTATTGAAAAACCGGCTGCGTAAGGTATACTCGACACGATGAGTACGTAAGCTGCTGTTGTGTAGGATCCCCATAAAAACGGTACCGACCGACCGCTGTGTCATCCTCAGCCCGCAGGCGTCACTGAATGCGTATATGGAGGGGCATGTGGTCAGCACACCGTTCTCCCGGCCGTATGTCAGATTACGAGACTGGAGTCGCTACTTCTCAATCAAGTAGCTCCTCAGTTTGCCTCACAAGGGCTGAGTGCACCCCGCTTGCCAAGAGTGCTCGGCAGACCGGATTGCCACCCATCCAAGTGTAGCTCAGCCCGACAGCGCTTAACTTCGGTGATATGACGGGAACCGGTGTTATCACGGTGGCAAGGCCGTTGGCAAATATCACACATGGTATTGTAACATTAAATGCAACATACACCATATAACAAATGAAGCAAAATGTCGTACGTTATTTTCATATGTCAATAACTAAAAGAAGTGTAAATTTCATTGTAATGGTAGTCATATACTGGGAAATACGAAAAATCACTAAAAACGGAGATTTAAAGCACGTATGAATCAGCAATTTCTTGTCAAGTCCATAAATGCTAGCTAATGATTCGTAAAGCAGTCTGGTAGTATGATAATAACCGTTATATGGCGGGTAAATTGTCCACTAACTTTCAGTCTTTTGGAGACTGCTACAGCCTACTGGCATAGTGGCGAACATGTAAAACTATTAAAAGGATTTTATTGGTTTTGTCAGCAAGTTAAGTGGCGAGAGTTGTGCACACTCGCCAGCAGTGAAATATTTTTTGTTTTCTGTACGTCTGATAAAAGATAATGCGGCACTCCACGGTCAAGTTTAACTCATAATTTATGAAAATTATTACAACTATATTATACCTATGTGCAGCTCCTAATACATGTGTCCTGTCGCATGGTGACAGCTCCGGATTAATGTAGAGTTCTCAAAGCAATTGTTCTGCTCTGTTCCCATTGGCTTAGAATGATAACCATTGAGCTGTGATTGTTTAAACGCGCTATCCCACGTCTTCCAGTATTTACCAGTCAAAATATACCATTTCAGAGTGACCAATTAAAGTAAAAATTATCAAAAAAATCCCCTTCCTTAACTAAATAAATTATCCCAGTATTTTTCCTGTTTCACCGATATCTCAAAGTGTAGAGGTGTGTCATTCGCGAAAGAGTGGACCCAAAGGAATAATTCACAGAAATTAATTGGAAGGACCAAGGAACAATTTCCAACGACCCTTCACTTAGGTCGTTCCACATATAGTCAGAACGGTTGCAGCTGTTCATCGTTCCCGAAATGGTAGCGGGCAGTTACAATTCCCAATATGGTAATGGACAGTTATCATTCCCAGAACAGTGGCAGACAGTTACCTTTCCCAAAACAGTAGTGGGCAGTTATCGTTCCCGACACAGTAGCAGCCTGTTATCATTCTCCAAACAGCTCGGCCTGTTATCATTCCCGAAACAGTAGCGGTCATTTATCATTCCCAGAACGGTAGCGGCCAGAAACAGTGGGAACTAGTTATCGTTCCCAAAACAGTGGTGCACAGTTATCGTTCCCGAAACAGTGGCGGGCAGTTGTCGTTCCCGAAACAGTGGCGGACAGTTATCGCTACCGAAACAGTGGCGGACAGTTATCGTTGCCGAAACAGTGGCGGACAGTTATCGTTCCCGAAACAGTGTCGGACAGCTATCGATCCCGAAACAATGGCGGCCAGTTGTCGTTCCCGAAAAAGTGCCAGACACTTATCGTTCCCGAAACAGTGGCGGACAGTTATCCTTCCCAAAACAGTAGCAGCCTGTTATCATTCCCGAAAAAGCTCGGCCTTAATCGATCCACAAACAGTAGGGGTCAATTATCGATCCCAGAAAGGTAGCTGCCAAAAACAGTGGCGGACAGTTATCGTTCCCGAAACAGTGGCGACCAGTTATCGTCCCCGAAAAAGTGGGGGCCAATTATAACTCCCAAAACAGTCACGGCCAGTTATCGTTCCCAAAACAGTAGCGGCCAGTTATCGTTCCCCAAACAATGGCGGGCAGTTATCATTACCGAAACGGCTTGGCCTGTTATCGTTCCTGAAACAGTAGCGGTCAATTATCGTTCCCAGAACGGTAGCGGCTAGAAACAGTGGAGGACAGTTATAGTTCCCGAAACAGTGGCGGCCAGTTATCAATCCTGAAACAGTGGCGGCCTGTTACCGTTCCCAGTGGCATCCAGTTATCGTTCCTGAAACAGTGGCAGACAATTATCATTCCCGAAACAGAGGAAGCCTGTTATCATTCCAAAAACAGTTTGGCCTGTTATGTTTCCCGAAAAAGTAGCGGTCAATTATCGTTCCCAGAATAGTTCCGACCAGAAAAACTGGCGGACAGTTATCATTCCCGAAACAGTGGCGGAAGGTTATCGTTCCCGAAACAGTAGCAGCCTGTTATCATTCCCGAAACAACTCGCCCTGTTATCATTCCCGAAACAGTAGCGGTCACTTATCGTTCCCAGAACGGTAGCGGCCTGAAACAGGTGCGGACAGTTATCGTTCCCGAAACAGTGGGGGACAGTTATCGTTCCCGAAACAAGTGCGGACAGTTATCGTTCCCGAAACAGTGGCGGCCAGTTATAGTTGCCGAAACAGTGTCGGAGAGTTATCGCACAGGAAACAGTGGCGGACAGATATCGATCCGGAAACAGTGGCGGCAGGTTATTGTCCCCGAAACAGTGGCGGCCAGTTATCGTTCCCGAAACAGTGTCGGACAGCTATCGATCCCGAAACAATGGCGGCCAGTTGTCGTTCCCGAAAAAGTGCCGGACACTTATCGTTCCCGAAACAGTGGCGGACAGTTCTCCTTCCCAAAACAGTAGCAGCCTGTTATCATTCCCGATAAAGCTCGGCCTTAATCGATCCCGAAACAGTAGCGGTCAATTATCGATCCCAGAAAGGTAGCTGCCAAAAACAGTGGCGGACAGTTATCGTTACCGAAACAGTGGCGACCAGTTATCGTCCCCGAAAAAGTGGGGGCCAATTATAATTCCCAAAACAGTCACGGCCAGTTATCGTTCCCAAACCAGTGGCGGCCAGTTATCGTTCCCAAAACAGTGGCGGGCAGTTATCATTACCGAAACGGCTTGGCCTGTTATCGTTCCTGAAACAGTAGCGGTCAATTATCGTTCCCAGAACGGCAGTGGCTAGAAACAGTGGCGGACAGTTATCGTTACCGAAACAGTGGCGGCCAGTTATCGTTCCTGAAACAGTGGCGGCCAGTTATAGTTCCCGAAACAGTGGCGGCCTGTTACCATTCCCAGTGGCATCCAGTTATCATTCCCGAAACAGAGGAAGCCTGTTATCATTCCCAAAACAGTTCGGCCTGATATTTTTCCCGAAAAAGTAGCGGTCAATTATCGTTCCCAGAATAGTTCCGACCAGAAAAACTGGCGGACAGTTATCGTACAGGAAACAGTAGCGGACAGATATCGCTCCGGAAACAGTGGTGGCAGGTTATTGTCCCCGAAACAGTGGCGGCCAGTTATCGTCCCCGAAACAATGGCGGACAGTTTACGTTTCCAAAACAGTAGCAGCCTGTTATCATTCCCGAAACAGCTAGGCCTGTTATCGTTCCCGAAACAGTACCGGTCAATTATCGTTCCCAGAACGGTAGCTGCCAAAAACAAGGCCGGACAGTTATCGTTCCAGAAACAACGGCGGCCAGTTATCGTTCCCGAAACAGTGGCGGCCAGTTATCGTTCCCAAAACAATGGCGGTCAGTTATCAATCCTGAAAGAGTGGCGGCCTGTTACCATTCCTGAGTCAGTGGCATCCAGTTATCGTTCCTGAAACAGTGGCGGATAGTTATCGCTCCCGAAACAGAAGAAGCCTGTTATCATTCCCGAAACAGTTCGGCCTGTTATATTTCCCGAAACAGTAGCAGTCAATTATCGTTCCCAGAACGGTTGCGACCAGAAAACCTGGCGGACAGTTATCGTTCCCGAAACAGTAACAGCCTGTTATCATTCCCAAAACAGCTCGCCCTGTTGCCAGTCCCGAAAGAGTAGCGGTCAATAATCGTTCCCAGAATGGTAGCGGCCTGAAACAGGTGCAGACAGTTATCGTTCCCGAAACAGTGGGGGACAGTTATCGTTCCCGAAACAGTGGCGGCCAGTTATCGTTGCCAAAACAGTGTCGGACAGTTATCGTACAGGAAACAGTGGCGGACAGATATCGTTCCCGAAACAGTGGCAGCAGGCTATAGTCCCCGAAATAGTGGTGGCCACTTATCGTTCCCGAAACAGTGGCGGACAGTTTACGTTTCCAAAACAGTAGCAGCCTGTTATCATTCCCAAAACAGCTCGGCCTGCTATCGTTCCCGAAACAGTAGCGGTCAATTATCGTCGCAGAATGGTAGCTGCCAAAAACAGTTGCGGACAGTTATCCTTCCCGAAACAATGGCGGCCAGTTATCGTTCCCGAAACAGTAGTGGCCAGTTATCGTTCCCGAAACAGTGGCGGGTAATTATCGTTCCCGAAACACCTTGGCCTGTTATCGTTCCTGAAACAGTAGCGGTCAATTACCGTTCTCAGAACGGTAACAGCCAGAAACAGTAGCGGCCAGTTACCGTTCCTGAAACAGTGGCGGACAGTTTTCATTGCTAAAACAGTAGCGGACAGTTATCATGCCGAAACAGTGGCGGTCAGTTATAGGTCCCGAAACAGTTGCAGCCAGTTATCGTTCCTGAAACAGTGGCGTCCAGTTATCGTTCCCGAAACAGTGGCGGCCAGTTATCGTTGCCAAAACAGTGACAACCAGTTATCGTTCCCAAAACAGTAGCGGTCAGTTATCGTTCATGAAACTGTGGCGGACATTTGTCGTTCCCAAAACAGTAGTAGCCTCTTATCATTCTGAAACAGCTCGGCCTGTTATCGTTTCCAAAACAGTAACGGTCAATTATCGTTCCCAGAATGGTAGCGGCCACAAACAGTGGCGGACAGTTATCTTCCCCGAAAAAGTTTCAGCGAGTTATCGTTCCCGAAACAGTGGCGGCCAGTTACCGTTCTCCAAACTGTGGCGGTCATTTATCGTTCCCGAATCACAGGCGGACAGTTATCGTTCCCGAAATAGTGGTGGCCAGCTATCGTTCCCGAAGCAGTGGCGGCCAGTTATCGTTGCTGAAACAGTGTCGGACATTCATCATTCCTGAAACAGCTCAGCGTGATACCGTTCCTGAAACAGTAACGGTCAATTATCGTTCCCAGAATGGTAGCGGCCAGAAACATTGGTAGCCAGATACCGTTCACGAAACAGTGGCAGACAGTTATCATTGAAGAAACAGTGGCGTTCAGGTCCGTTCCCGAAACAGTGGCGGATGGTTATCGTTCCCGAAACAGTGGCGGTCAGTTATCGTTCTCGAAACAGTGGCGACCAGTTATCGTTCCCGAAAAAGTGGCGGACAGTTATTGTTCATAAAACGGTGGCGGACGGTTATCGTTCCCAAAAGAGTGGCGGACAGTTATCGTTCCCAAACCAGTGGCGGCCAGTTATCGTTCCCGAAACAGTGGCGGACAGTTAGCGTGCCCAAAACAGTGGCAGACAGTTACCGTTTCCGAAACAGTTGCGGCCAGTTATCGTTCCCGAAACAGAGACTGCCAGTTATCGTTCCCGAAACAGTGATGAACAGTTATCATTCCCAAAACAGAGATGGCCAGTTATCGTTCCCGAAACAGTGGCGGCCAGTAATCGGTTTTGGAACAGTGGCAGACTGTTATGATTCCCGAAACAGCTCTGCCTGCGATCGTTCGCGAAGCAGTAGCGGTCAATTATCGTTCCCCGAACGGTAGCTGCCAGAAACAGGGGCGGACAGTAATTGTTCCCGAAACAGTGGTGGCCAGTTATCGTTCCCAAAACAGTTGCAGCCAGTTATCGTTCCTGAAACTGTGGCGGACATTTGTCGTTCCCAAAACAGTAGCAGCCTCTTATCATTCTGAAACAGCTCGGCCTGTGATCGTTTCCAAAACAGTAACGGTCAATTATCGTTCCCAGAATGGTAGCGGCCAGAAACAGTGGCAGACAGTTATCTTCCCCGAAAAAGTTTCAGCGAGTTATCGTTCCCGAAACAGTGGCGGCCAGTTACCGTTCTCCAAACTGTGGCGGTCATTTATCGTTCCCGAATCACTGGCGGACAGTTATCGTTCCCGAAATAGTGGTGGCCAGCTATCGTTCCCGAAGCAGTGGCGGCCAGTTATCGTTGCTGAAACAGTGTCGGACAGTTATCATTCCTGAAACAGCTCAGCGTGATACCGTTCCTGAAACAGTAACGGTCAATTATCGTTCCCAGAATGGTAGCGGCCAGAAACATTGGTAGCCAGATACCGTTCACGAAACAGTGGCAGACAGTTATCATTGAAGAAACAGTGGCGTCCAGTTACCGTTCCCGAAACAGTGGCGGATGGTTATCGTTCCCGAAACAGTGGCGGTCAGTTATCGTTCTCGAAACAGTGGCGACCAGTTATCGTTCCCGAAAAAGTGGCGGACAGTTATTGTTCATAAAACGGTGGTGGACGGTTATCGTTCCCAAAAGAGTGGCGGTCAGTTATCGTTCCCGGAACAGTGGCGGCCAGTTATCATTCCAGAAAAAGTGGCGGACGGTTATTGTTCATAAAACGGTGGCGGACGGTTATCGTTCCCAAAAGAGCGGCGGACTGTTATCGTTCCCAAACCAGTGGCGGCCAGTTATCGTTCCTGAAACAGTGGCGGACAGTTAGCGTTCCCAAAACAGTGGCAGACAGTTATCGTTTCCGAAACAGTGGCGGCCAGTTATCGTTCCCGAAACAGTGACTGCCAGTTATCGTTCCCGAAACAGTGGCGGACAGTTATACGCACCCGAAACAGTGGCGGACAGTTTTCGTTCCCTAAACAGTGGTGTTTAGTTATCGGTCGCGAAACAGTGGCGGCCAGTTATCGTTCCCGAATCAGTGGCGGTCAGTTATCGTTCCCGAAACAGTGGCGGGTAGTTATTGTTCCAGAACAGTGGGGGACAGTTATCGTTCCCGAATCAGTGGCGGCCAGTTATCGTTCCCGAAACAGTGGCAGCCAATTATCATACCCGAAACAGTGGCGGCGACTTATTGTTTCCGAACTGTGGCGGACAGTTATCGTTGCCGAAACAGTGGCCGACAGTTATCGTTCCTAAAAGAGTGGCGGCCAGTATCGTTCCCGAAACAGAGGCGGTGAGTTATTGTTCCAGAAACAGTGGTGGCCACTGATATTTCCCGAAACAGTGGCGGCTAGTTATCGTTCCCAAAACAGTTGCGGACAGATATCGTCCCCGAAACAGTAGATGCCACTTATCGTTCTTGAAACAGTGGTGGCCAATCATCGTTTCCGAAACAATGGCGGCCAGTTATCGTTCCCAAAACACTGGCGGGCAGTTATCATTCCCAAAACGGTGGCGGACGGATATCGTTCCTGAAACAGTGGCGGACCGTTATCGTGCCCGAAACAGTGGCGGACAGTCATCGTTCCTGAAACAGTGGAGGCCAGATATCGTTCCCGATGCAGTGGTAGCCAGTTAATGTTCCCTAAACTGTGGCGGCCAGTTATCATTGCAGAAACTGTGGCAGATTGTTATCATTCCCAAAACAGTGGCGGGCAATTGCCGATCCCGAAACAGCTCGGTCTGCTTTCGTTCCTGAATCAGTAGCGGTCACTTATCGTTCCCAGAATGGTAGCAGCCAGAAACAGTGGTGGCCAGTTACCGTTCCTGAAACAGTTTCGGATAGTTCTCATTACCGAAACAGTAGCGGACAGTTATCGTTGCCGAAACAGTGGCAGTCAGTTATAGGTCCCAAAACAGTGGCGGCCAGTTATCGTTCCTGAAACAGTGACGTCCTGTTATCGTTCCCGAAACAGTGGCAGACAGTCATCGTTCCTGAAACAGTGGCGGACAGTTATCGTTGCCGAGACAGTGGTGGGCAGTTATCGTTCCCGAAACAGTGGCGTCCAGTTATCGTTCCCGAAACAGTGGCGGATAGTTATCGTTCCCGAAAAAGTGGCAGCCGCTTAACGTTCCCAAAACTGTGGCAACCACTTATCGTTCCCGAAACAGTGGCAGACAGTTAACGTAATAGAATTTGTGGCGGACAGTTATCGCTCCCGAAACAGTGGCGGACAGTTATTATTCCCTAAACAGTGGTGTACAGTTATGGTTTCCGAAACAGTGGCGGCCAGTTATCGTTCCTGAAACAGTGGCGGTCGGTTATCGTTCCTGAAACAGTGGTTGCCAGATATCGTTCCTGAAACGGTGGCGGATAGTTATCGTTCCTGGAACAGTGCCGGACCGTTATCGTTCCCGAAATTGTAGCGGATAGTTATAGTTCCCGAAACAGTTGCAGACAGTTATCGTTCCCAAAGCAGTGGCTGCCAGTTATCGTTATCGAAACAGTGGCGTCCAGTTATCGTTGCCAAAACAGTAGTGGACAGTTATCGTTCCCGTAACAGTGGTGGCCCATTATCGTTGCCGAAACCGTGGCGGACAGTTATTGTTCTTGAACTAGTGGCGGACAATTATCGTTCCTGAAACAGCTCGGACTGTTATCGCTCCTGAAACAGTAGCGGTCAATTATCGTTCCCAGAACGGTAGCGGCCAGAAACAGTGGTGGCCAGTTTCCATTCCCTAAACAGTGGCGGACAGTTATCGTTGCCAAACAGTGGTGGACAGTTATCGTTCCCGAAACAGTGGCGGTCAGTTATCGTTCCCGAAATAGTGACGGCCAGTTATCATTCCCGAAAGAGTGGCGTCCAGTTATCGTTCCCGAAACAGTGGCAACCAGTTATTGTTCCCGAAACAGTGGACGCCAGTTATCATTCCCGAAATGGTGGTGGCGAGGTATTATTTTCTAAACTGTGGCGGACATTTATCGTTCCCAAAACAGTGACGGCGACTTAACGTTCCTGAAACAGTGGATGCCAGATATCGTTCCCGATGCAGTGGTGGCCAGTTATCGTTTCCTAAACAGTGGCGGCCAGTTATCATTGCAGAAACTGTGGCGGATTGTTATCGTTCCCAAAGCAGTGGCGGGCAATAGTCGTTCCCAAAACAACTCGGCCTGTTTTCGTTCCTGAAACAGCAGCGGTCAATTATCGTTCCCAGAATGGTAGCGGCAAGAAACAGTGGCGGCCAGTTACCGTTCTCAAAACAGTTTCAGATAGTTCTCATTGCCGAAACAGTACCGGACAGATATCGTTGCCGAAACAGTGGCGGTCAGTTATAGGTCCCGAAACAGTGGCGGCCAGTTATCGTTCCTGAAACAGTGGCGTCCTGTTATCGTTCCCGAAACAGTGGCGGACGGTTATCGTTCCCGAAACAGTGGCGGGCAGTTATCGTTGCCAAAACAGTGACAACCAGTTATCGTTCCCGAAACAGTGGCGGTCAGTTATCGTTCCTGAAACAGTGATGAACAGTTATCAATCCCGAAACAGAGATTTCCAGTTATCGTTCCCGAAACAGTGGCGTCCAGTAATCGGTTTTGGAACAGTGGCAGCCTGTTATGATTCGCGAAACAGCTCTGCCTGTGATCGTTCCCGAAGCAGTAGCGGTCAATTATCGTTCCCTGAACGGTAGCTGCCAAAAACAGGGGTGGACAGTAATTGTTCCCGAAACAGTGGTGGCCAGTTATCGTTCCCAAAACAGTGGCGGATAGTTATCGTTCCCGAAACAGTAGCAGCCACATAACGTTCCCAAAACTGTGGCAACCAGTTATCGTTCCCGAATCAGTGGCAGACAGTTAATGTATTCGAATTAGTGGCGGACAGTTATCGCTCCCGAAACAGTGGTGGACAGTTATCGTTCCCTAAACAGTGGTGTACAGTTATCGTTCCCGAAACAGTGGCGGCCAGTTATCGTCCCTGAAACAGTGGCGGTCAGTTATCGTTCCTGAAACAGTGGTGGCCAGTTGTCGTTCCCGAAACGGTGACGATGGTTATCGTTCCCGAAACAGTGCCGGACCGTTATCGTTCCCGAAACAGTGGCGGATAGTTATAGTTCCCAAATCAGTAGCAGACAATTATCGTTCCCGAAACAGTGGCGGCCAGTTATCGTTCCTGAAACAGTGGCGGACAGTTAGCGTTCCTGATACAGTGGTGGACAGTTATCGTTCCCAAAACAGTGGCGACCAGTTATCGTTCCCAAAACACTGGCGGCCAGTTCTCGTTCCCGAAACAGTTGTGGACAGTTATCGTTCCCGAAGCAGTGGCTGCCAGTTATCGTTCTCGAAACAGTAGCGGCCAGTTATCTTCGCCAAAACAGTAGTGCAAAGTTATCGTTCCCGAAACAGTGGCGGCCCGTTATCCTTGCCGAAACAGTGGCGGACAGTTATTGTTCTTGAACTACTGGTGGACAATTATCGTTCCTGAAACAGCTTGGCCTGTTATCGCCCCTGAAACAGTAGCGGTCAATTATCGTTCCCAGAACGGTAGCGGCCAGTAACAGTGGTGGCCAGATTCCATTCCCTAAACAGTGGCGGACAGTTATGGTTGCCAAACAGTGGCAGCCAGTTATCGTTCCTGAAACAGTGGCAACCAGTTATCGTTCCCGAAACAGTGGCCGCCAGTTATCGTTCCCGAAATGGCGGTGGCGAGGTATTGTTTCCTAAACTGTTGCAGACATTTATCATTCCGAAACGGTGACGGCGGCTTATCGTTCCTGAAACAGTGAGGGCCAAATATCGTTCCCGAAGCAGTGGTGGCCAGTTAACGTTCCCGTAACAGTGGCGGCCAGTTTTCATTGCAGTAACTGTGGCGGATTGTTATCGTTCCCAAAACTGTGGCGGGCAATTGTCGTTCCCGAAACAGCTCAGCCTGTTATCGTTCCTGAATCAGTAGCGCTCAATTATCGTTCCCAGAACGCTAGCGGCCAGAAACAGTGGCGGCCAGTTACCGTTCCTGAAACAGTTTTGGACAGTTCTCATTGCCGAAACAGTAGCGGACAGTTATCGTTGCCGAAACAGTGGCGGTCAGTTGTAGGTCCCGAAACAGTGGCTGCCAGTTATCGTTCCTGAAACAGTGGCGTCCTGTTATCATTCCCGAAACAGTGGCGGACAGTTATCGTTCCCGAAACAGTTATCGTTCCCAAAGCAGTGGCGGCCAGTTATCGTTCCCGAAACAGTGGCTGCCAGTTATCGTTCCTGAAACAGTGGCGTCCTGTTATTGCTCCCAAACCAGTGGCGGACAGTTATCGTTCCCTAAACAGGGGTGTACAGTTATCGTTCCCGAAACATTGGTGGACAGTTATCGTTCCCGAAGCAGTGGCTGCCAGCTATCGTTCTCGAAACAGTGGCGACCAGTTATCGTTGCCAAATCAGTGGTGAACAGTTATCGTTCCCGAAACAGTGGCGGCCAGTTATCATTGCCTAAACAGTGGCGGACAGTTATTGTTCTTGGACTAGTGGCGGACAATTATCGTTCCCGAAACAGCTCGGTCTGTTATCGCTCCTGAAACAGTAGCGGTCAATTATCGTTCCCAGAACAGTAGCGGCCAGAAACAGTGGTGGCCAGTTTGCAGTACCTAAACAGTGGCGGACAGTTATCATTGCCCGTGGCGGACAGTTATCGTTCCCGAAACAGTGGCGGTCAGTTATCGTTCCTGAAATAGTGGTGGAAAGTTATCGTTCCCGAAATAGTGGCGGCCAGTTATCGTTCCCGAAAGAGTGGCGTCCAGTTATAGTTCCCGAAACAGTGGCAACAAGTTATCATTCCCGAAACAGTGGCAGACAGTTATCGTTCTCGAACCAGTGGCGGATGGTAATCGTTCTCGACACAGTGGCAGACAGTTATCATTCCCAAAACAGTGGCGGCCTGTTATCGTTCCCGAAACAGTGGCGGCCAGTTATTGTTCCCGAAACAGTGGCGGCCAGTTATCGTTCACGAAACACTGGCGGGCAGTATCGTTCCCAAAACGGTGTCGGACGTTCATCGTTCCCAAAACAGTGGCGGAAATTTATCGTTTCCGAAACAGTGGCGGACAGTTATCGTTCCTGAAACAGTGGCGGACAGTTATTGTTCCCGAAACAGTGGCGGCCAGTTATCGTTCCCTAAACAGTGGCGGCCAGTTATCGTTCCTGAAACAGTGGCGGACAGTTATCATTCCTGAAATAGTGGCGGACGGTTATCGTTCCCGAAACAGTGGCAGACCGTTATTGTTTCTGAAACAGTGGTTGACAGTTATCGTTCACGATCAGTGGTGGCCAGTTATCAATCCAGAAACAGTGGCGGCCAGTTATCGTTCCCGCAACAGAGACGGCGAGTTATTGTTCCCGAAACGGTGGCGGCCAGTTATCGTTGCCAAAACAGTGGCGGACAGTTATTGTCCTTGAACTAGTGGCGGCCAGTTATCGTTCCCGAAAGAGTGGCGTCCAGTTATCATTCGCGAAACAGTGGCGACCAGTTATCGTTTCTCAAACAGTGGCGGCGAGGTATTGTTTCCTAAACTGTGCCAGACATTTATCGTTCCCAAAACAGTTGCGGCGACTTATCGTTCCTAAAACAGTGGCGACCAGATGTCGTTCCCAAAGCAGTGGCGGCCAGTTAACGTTCCCGAAACAGTTGCGGCCAGTTATCATTCCCGAAACGGTAGCGGACGGTTATCATTCCCGAAACAGTGGTGGACAGTTATCGTTCTCGAACCAGTGGCAGACAGTTATAGTTCTCGACACAGTGGCGGACAGTTATCGGTCCCGAAACAGTGGTGGCCAGTTATCGTTCCAGAAACAGTGGCGGCCAATTATCTTTCCCTAAAGAGTGGCGGCCAATTATCGTTCCCGAAACTCTGGCGGGCAGTTATTGTTCCCAAAACGGTGGCGGACGTTTATCGTTCCCAAAGGAGTGGCGGACAGTTATCGTTCCCAAACCAGTGGCGGCCAGTTATCGTTTCCGGAACAGTGGTGGACAGTTATCGTTCCCTAAACCGTGGCGGACAGTTATCGTTTCCGAAACAGTGGCGGCCAGTTATCGTTCAGCGAACAGAGGTGGCCAGGTATCGTTCCCTAAACAGTGGCGGACAGTTATTGCTCCCGAATCTGTGGCGGACAGTTATCGTTCCCTAAACAGTGGCGTAGAGTTATCGTTCCCGAAACAGTGGCGGCCAGTTATCATTCCCGAAACAGTGGCGGTCAGTTATCGTTCCCGAAACAGTGGCGGCCAGTTATCGTTCCCAAAACAGTGGCGGACAGTTATCGTTCCCGAAACAGTGGCGGACCGTTATATTTCCCGAAACAGAGATGGATAGTTATCGTTCCTGAAACACTGCCAGACACTTATCCTTCCCGAAACAGTGGCGGCCAGTTATTGTTCCCGAAACAGTGGCGTACGGTTATCGTTACCGAATCAGTGGCGGACAGTCATCGTTCCCGAAACATTGGCGGACAATTATCGTTCCTGAAACAGTGGCGTCCAGTTGTCTTTCCCGAAACAGTGGCAGACAGTTATCGTTCCCGAATCAGTGGCGAGGAGTTTTCGTTCCCGAAACAATGGCTGACAGTTATCATTCCCGAAACAGTGGCGGCCAGTTTTCGTTCCCGAAACTGTGGCGTGCTGTTTTCGTTCCCGAAACAGTGGGGGCCAGTTACCGCTCCAAAACTAATGGCGGCCATTTATCGTTCCCGAAATAGCTGCGTACAGTTAGCGTTCCCAGAACAGTGGCAGACAGTTATCATTTCCGAAACAGTCTCGGCCAGTTATCGTTCCCGAAACAGTGGTGGACAGTTAGCGCTCCCGAAACAGTGGCGGACAGTTATCGTTCCCTAAACTGTGGTGTACAGTTATCGTTCCCAAAACAGTGGCAGTCAGTTATCGTTCCCGAAACAGTGGCGGCCAGTTATCGTTCCCGAAACTGTGGTGGACGGTTATATTTCCCGAAACAGTGGCGGACCGTTATCGTTCCTGAAACAGTGGCGGATAGTAATCGTTACTGGAACAGTGGCGGACAGTTATTGTACCCCAAACAGTGGCGGACAGTTATTGTTCCCGAAAAAGTGGCGGACAGTTATCGTTTCCAAAACACTGGTGGGCAGTTGTCGTTCCCAAAACGGTGGCGGACGGTTATCGTTCCCAAAACAGTGGCGGCCAGTTATCATTGCCGAAACAGTGGCGGACAGTTGTTGTTCTTGAACTAGTGGCGGACAATTATCGTTCCCGAATCAGCTCGGTCTGTTATCGTTCCTGAAACAGTAGCAGTCAATTATCGTTCCAGAACGGTAGCGGCCAGAAACAGTGGTGGCCAGTTTCCATTCCCGAAACAGTGGCAGACAGTTATCGTTCTCGAACCAGTGGTGGACGGTAATCGTTCTCGACACAGTGGCGGACAGTTATCGTTCCCGAAACAGTGGTGGCCAGTTATCGTTCTCGAAACAGTGGTGTGCACTTATCGTTCCTGAAACACTGGCGGCCAGTTATCTTTCCCGAAAACTGGCGGGCAGTTGTCATTCCCAAAACGGTGATGGACGGTTATCGTTCCCAAAACAGTGGCGGACATTTATCGTTTCCGAAACAGTGGCGGACAGTTATCGTTCCTGAAACAGTGGCGGACGGTTATCGTTCCCGAAACAATGGTGGATAGTTATCGTTCCCGAATTAGTGGTGGGCAGTTATTGTTCCTAAAACAATGGCAGACAGTTATCATTCCCGAAACAGTTGCAGCCAGTTATCATTCCTGAAACAGTGGCGGGCTGTTATCATTCCTAAAACAGTGGCGGCGAGTTATCGTTCCCCAAACAGTGGCGGCCAGTTATCCTTCCTGAAACAGTGGCGGGCAGTTATCATTCCTGAAACTGTGGTGGCCAGTTATCGTTCCCTAAACAGTGGCGGCCAGTTATTGTTCCCGAAACAGTGGCGGACAGTTATCGTTCCTGAAATAGTGGTGGACTGTTATCGTTCCCGAAACAGTGGCGGACAGTTATCGTTCCCTAAACAGTGGCGTACAGTTATCGTAGCCGAAACAGTGGTGGCCTGTTATCGTTCCTGAAACAGTGGCCGCCAGTTATCTTTCCCTAAACCGTGGCGGACGGTTATCGTTCCCGAAACAGTGGCGGACCGTTATCGTTCCTGAAACAGTGGCGGACAGTTAATGTTCCCGATACAGTGGTGGCCAGTTATCATTCTGGAAACAGTGGCGGACAGTTATCGTTCCCGAAACAGTGGTGGCCAGTTATCGTTCCCGAAAAAGTGGCGGACAGTTATCGTATTTGGAACAGTAGCGGCTAGTTATCGTTCCCAAAACAGTGGCGGCCAGTTACCATTTCCGAAACAGTGGCGGCCAGTTATCACTGCCGAAATAGTTGCGGCCAGTGGTCGTTCGTGAAAGAGTAATGGCCAGTTAGCTTTCCCGGAACGGTAGTGGTAAGTTAGCGTTCCCAGAATGGTCGTCCCCAGAACGGTCGGTCCTTGTTCCCAGAATGGTCAGACGGCTTTCCTCGATCTGTCACGTCCAGTCCTCATACCAGGAACGGTCGCAGCCTGTCTTCTTCCCATCTACACCTCGTTATATTTCAGGCAATCACAAATTCCATGTTCCTTTCAAATTTAATATAACTGAATGAAAATTAATTTCTATACGATTTATTCTTTTTTTCACTCAGCAGACAAAGAAATCTATATTTCTTCGTTGTTTTAGTCAACTATAGAAAACATATTTATCAGAAGGCAGTTTTGTTTCTTTGTTATTTTTCTATTTTTTAGGTTTCTTGTGCTTAATTGATAAACTAGTTTTTAAGATAATTTCAAATTTTTTCCTTATGATAGGGTAAGATAATTTACTAAAAAGTAGCAATTTACACATTTCTTCCAAAATTAAAATAATTGCGGAACAATTAAAATGACATATTGTCGTATTTACCTTTTATCTCAATAATAGTGTTTGGCGAAAAACTTTATTGCTTTCAACTTAATGCCTTAACTTTAAGAACACAACTCGTAGCTCCATGATTTACTAAGCATATGAAGCAAGTAGGACAATAAAATCAAATTTTCCTTTATACATTCTTATTATCCTTCAGTGAAGCGTTTTCTTTTTTTTCGACCTGGAATCTTAAGGGGGTACTCAAACTGAAGAACATATAGATTCTGTTGTTAGTCCTTCATTAACAAAAAAAAATAAAAAATAAAAATAAATAAATAAATAAATAGTTAAAAAAACAACTGTCGGAAAATTTACAGCGTGTAATTTAGTAACTAGGTGAGAGCTTTGACAATCTCATTTATATGTCACTGTGAAGAATCTGTTTTGAGGAACATGTCAGTTAAATCAGATTGTTTAAATATATTCTTACTTTCTTAGAAAAGAGAAGTTGAATCCCATTAGTCATAATTTTTGGGATTTTATTAGTTTCTGCTTGAATCTTAATGTACCTTCATCTATGGGTTTCGCTTCACTATTCGGTGTAATGACTGCTTTAAATTTTGATTCCGTAGATTAAACCGACAGAACAACGAACAGAAACCATAAATGAAATTTCAGTTTTTGCATTGCCACACTTGAGTTATCACTATTGACATCCTGATATATACATATGAAGCTGTGAAAGAATTCTGAAATCTATTTACGGAAATTTTGCTCCGCAAGCGACACAGGATCATGCTTCGACATACATAGCGGTAAGGAAATTGCAAATAGAGCAGAGTGGTCTGTTCTTGTGATCGTAATTCAGCTTTATCAAGGAACATAAAGTTTTCTAATACATAAATGATTTTTGCCACCCACCTTGCCTGATAGATTCCTTCCCAGTGCGGAAAGGTACTTCATGAGGTGGTTCTTCAAGAAGATAATTCTCAGTCAATTTAGAAACTATGAATATAATCGTCTCCTATATCGTATGCCCATAAGATGAATACAAGAGATATTTTTCCAAAATGTTTCCAAACAAAACACATGACCCTTTAAAAGCCATCGTATTTTATGTCGTTGTGACAGACTAATGATGTAACAAAAGATTCATTCATGCGAGGTTAATGGACAACTTGTTCCCGCCCTTTCCATGGTGAGCTAAACGACCGAAATATGCATGAAATTACAATCATTAAATTAGCAGTGAATGCTTAGTTTCTTTTATTTTCAAATACATTTGTATGCAAAACTTGGTTAAGTGCGTTAATACGTAATTGACTGATTTTTTGAGGTTCGTATCCGTTTCACCTCGTCTGTTAGTGGCTGCCTAAGCTCGCTGATATGTTTTCTTTCTCAAATGAGTGATGATTGATTCCATACATGAACCTTAGGACACTTTTCTACTGCTGACTGATCAAAAAACTGGTTATGTTTTAGATTGCAAATATCTTTAAAGCAATGACGTGTACAAATTCACCAAGGATTTCACAAAAAGCTCCTGTTTCTTTTCACCTGTTAAGTTTCAACGATCTTCCATCATATTTATGTATTTGCTACCTTCGTTGATACCAACCTTCTAATTTTAGTTCTCAGTTTCTCAGCTCTTATGTCGGAAGGCGTTAATTCTCCAAATAAGTCTTCATTTCCCACAGAGTAAGACACTTTGATGCGTAGTTAATTTACACACTCGTAAATTGTAAACGAGAAGTATTAATTTTGGTAAGACAGACGATAGTTTACTTCATCACGTCATTTTAGAGTTATCCACACAAATATATATAATTTTCCTGTAAACGAACTGAGAACCAAGACATTGTACTTGTTACGACTAAAAACTTCCCTCGGAGGGGGATGACGATTGGGATTGTCCGCAATGGGCCGTAAACAGGTTCCACATTTCGTACTTCCATTTTCTGTCACATCATCCGACTAACGTATGCATTCTGAGAGCACATTCTGCTAAATATGTCGAAGTAAACAACCTGACTACATCATGTAATCAATGAATTTATTATTCAGAAGTAATACATGTGCATACCTGTTTCTTTCAGGACATTTATCGGAAAACCTTATGGCTCATAATTATATAAAAATGGAACGGCGAATGAACAGTTCCCAAAAAGGAACGATCACCATTGAACTAGTTCGCAAAGATGAACTAGTTTGCCCATCTCAAATAGATTGGCGAATTACGCTTTACAAAATTTCCCTTTAGCCTATGAATCACCCTCGCTGTCCAGATATAATTCTCACCGTACCAAACACGCAGTCCATAGACATAAAAATTTTCATCTGTCATATTACTTCTCAATCCTACCTGCGTTCACAAGAAAACCTAATAATATTGAATCAGCGGCAATTCACAAAAGAGATAATATTCGTAGAACATAATTTTTAGTTTTCTAAATACGTTGTTTTGGCTGCATGGGATTTCATATTCTGTACAATAGCGACATCGTTCTGGCATAGCTGTAACTACTTGGAACTAGCAAGTTTATTCGACAGTAAGAGCCGCTGTCATGCTAGGCACGGGTCCTTGCAGAAGGACTACACCACGCAAAGGTCGTGGGAATGTTCGACTGGATCTGACGAATGGATGGATGTCAATAGCTGAAATCCGGCTGGAGATTATAGAGTGTCACCATGAACCGTCGCGAACAGTTTACTGGAAGCTGGATTGAGATCTCAACTTTCCATGCTATAGACAACAGGGACTTGCATGATGTAGAGTCAACATCAACTGGGGTACCAGTTAGCAACCTATGTCATTCAGCGATGAATACCACATTTGTTTGTGGCTGGTGAAAGCTCACAGTAAGCATTGATTCTCGAGACCCATACCTCTACAACTCGTGAAAATCATGCCGAGTCGAGCTATTGGATAAGTGGACAGCTTTGGCAAATGTTGCTGGGCAGTTGAATACTGGCCAGTATACCCATTATTACCAAAGTACCAAATGGCATATTCCAGAAAAACAATTCAAGACCCCACATTGCAGTTCACACAACAGGCGCCTCGGAAAATGTTCTTATCTTTCACTGCCTGCTCGATCACTTGCGATCTCTTGATTTCTATTGATTTTTCAGCCATATGGGATGCGGTGGGAAAACCTATACTTTTACACTAGACTCCAGCCAGTAACATACCTGCACCTCTACAGCGCATGTTTCAGGCAGAGTAAGATATCTCAGAAGGTAACATTCGGAGAAGCCACAAAAAATCAGAAAGTGTATTCGCACCCACAGGGGCGACAACTTGTACTGGTGATGATGGCGGACCTCCGTTTCGAATTAGATTAAAATTTAGTCATCTAATGCCCGTTGTGTGATGACCAACAAATTTAATAAATATCAGACTATTGTCCATGGTGCTACACTTTCCAACCCTGTTTCGTCAGGTATTTCAGAAGACATTTTAAGTGTAACCGTAGTAGTAGTAGTTTCATTAAAAAGAGTTTCGTGCAAAACATGTAACCATCCTTCAGAAGGTAAATTGATAGGCATGAAACAGTTAATCTTTTGTATTTCTGCATTTCCACAGTGTGTGCAGGTATTGCCAAGGACTGAAACTCTTATTAATTTTTCACCTCAACAGTTCATCAATCACATCAGTTCGCTGCTTTTGTAATGGTTTATACCATTCTCTCAGTTGATCAGCTATGCTAAGATCCCCATTACTGTGAAACTTAGAGTTCTAACCGACGTCAGGGACTACTACATACCGTTTAGCACCTATCCACCCTACGCACATCCTACGAGTCACCCTTTTAATCCCCTGTCTCACTCCCACACTCTACGGTAACTTTTTCTCGACCGAGGCTGTGTTGTTTCAACAAGTGCTTTTTTTTGTATAGCAGACGCCGAAATGGAAGTCCTCACCAAAGTAACACCAATTGAGAAGCATTTCAAAGCTTAAAAAGATGTGATAGAGAAATCATTTGACCATCTCGCAGCTCTTTGTCACGGCTGACCACTGTCTCTATGACACTTGACATCGGGATAGTTTGCAAGGTAAGTATAACTCGTGGAATACAACAGACGCGTGTCTTTCCATAGTTGTTATTGTTGTTGTTGTGAAACAAGTAACTTCGAAGCACTTTCATTTCCACTTCGGCAGAACTGTAGTTTCGAATGAAACTTGTACCTTTCCTTTTCACATTCTTCGGAATGTTATTACTGCTTTCCGCCGTTCAAAAGTCTGTATTTGCTCAGTGTAAATACTAAACTTATTTATACTACAAAATGTGTGACCTGTCACACCACGGCATCGTAACTTAACCCATCAGTATGTGTCTCGTACGCTCTACATGTCTATATTTTTGTTGATGAAGAAACTAAAAATAAAATTAGCCACGATTTTTCCGAAGCGGTTGCGTAAATAGTTCAGATAGTGAATTAATGACTTATAAATGGAAGCATTCTTATCAGTCACACTCCGGGGAATAATAAGGCGTTCCTACTGCGCGGGAATGATAGGATAGCCTTAGCTATGAATGTCAAGTGGTACAGAACGTTTCATTTCCTAGGACAATGAGGGACAGTACGATGTTTGAGAAGCAGGCTTCTAATAAAACGCTTAGGTAGCCTCTGTTATAATACCGTCCGAATTTATGAATGAATTAGCGGTAGTTTCACTTGCTGATTGCTTCATTTAAATGAAAGCCACCTTCATCCCTCGTGTATTCCTAGTCAATGAGTTTGCACAGAGCTATGTCCCGCGCAGGAAACTGAGTCTTTAATGCTCTATGCTTTCTCTGCTAATGCCCATAACACCGTGTTACAACCACTACAGTGCAGTTTATCGATGCAAAACATAATGCCTAGAAGAGGTTCTTCACATGAAATGGTACGCGAACGTTCTGACGAATCCGAATAGTCTTGCAGAATACAAGACGATTTGCGGTAATTGGGCAGTGACATAAAGTCTCTGAAAAGTGAGTCGTAATGGGAAATACTTTGTTGTTGATTTATGAAGAGTGTATTGCGGATTTATTTGATTACAGAAGCTGTTTACAAGTCCTGTACAAGTTGAAGGTTCGAGGCACAACACACTGCTGCATGGTTTATGGCTCCACAAGGAATTAGCACTATGAAACACTACAAGTCAGCGAAACAATTGAAAGCCAGTCGTAGAACTATGAGAATACCAACCAGAGCCAAACACCATTCCGAAACCGATTTCACAGAGTAAGTTGTCAACAGGGTGAAAGCTGACATGTGTCTTGTGGGGCGGCTAGTGGAATTACTTTGTTGTTATATAAAATTTGGTTTGTAATGTAGATGCATTTCCCGGCTGATGCACCAATTGTGGGGCGGCTGGTGGAATCTATTGTAGTTATTTAAATGTAGAATGTAATGTAGAAAAGATGCATTTCCCGGCCGATTAACCATATGTGGGGCGGCGGGTGGAATTATTGTTATGTAAAAAGTTTTGTAATGTAGATGCACCATATGTGGGGCGGCGGATAGAATAAAAGTTGGTATAAATGTTCCTATTATTTATTTAATGCTGTTGTTTGCCGTTCTCAACACTGGCTCTCTAACTACAATATTGGCAACCAGAAAGTGATTAGCAAAACGTGAAGCCTGTAATTAGAATTCCTAGTGCCCACTTCATCTGAGAAATACACTTATAGCTACAGCTTATAGCTCTGAGGAATTAGGAGATTGTCTGGGATTCATAATCAAAAACGATTCTCTCTAAAAGGTTCACTATATTCTGAAAGTCACAGACCAATCCAACTAACAGAGCAGTTCAGAGTCTAATGCGCTGATACAACTATAACTGTTCAAATTAAATGTTTAAGTGAATGCTCGCCATAATTTGATGATAATGTTCATCAAACGCCACGCTAAATAATGGTAGAATGTCTGTCCCGCGGCGGCACGTGAAGATACGACATACGCAAACTGAAGATAGATCATTAAAGTCATCCCAGAATTAACACTTCACTCGAAAACGATTTCATGGTTACGCGTATCCCGAGTAACTTATTACGGCATCCGAGGCTTGTAACCCCCTCCTCACTTATCGACCTTAATGACAGTGAAAAATTAAACCGCGTGAACCTAATGGAAATTTGGGAAAAAGCAATCGTCACCGAAGTTAATCTGTCGGTAAAGAGTGAGGAAAGGGTTACATCTAAATGAAAGGAAAAATGCAAATGAAATTGGTGGAAATTAGTTTTGAGAAAAGGGTAAAATTAATATAGGAAGTAAATGTGCGGCCGTTACGTTAACAATTAACTAGCGGTAATTAGATATTTGAGATTTGGGGGAAATTACGGTCGCCAGTCCTATGGACAATTACTATAGTAACTGAAAAAGAAAGGTTATTACACATATAATTAGCACTAGAAGTGTGGCAACTGAAGGTTGACACGTGTAGTGTGAAAACTGAAAGTTTGTCAGAAGTAATAAATTTCGCTACACTCTGACTTAATTTAGCAAAAGAATTAATAAAACCGGAAAATTGAAAGTTAATTTAGTGACTGAAGTTAATAGTGAGCTTTCTTTCTGAAGCACATCAAAACTCAGTAAAATACGGTTAGTCTTGGACTACCTCAACAATCATTTCAAAAGCTACTTGAATCTACACAATTGAGAAATAAGAGATTTAACTTTGAACTTGAATTAAATGATTCTGAACAATTTACAATAGTAAAATTTAGTACGTACCAAGCTGAGCTGCAGTCACAGGTAAGCTAAAATGCGGTAACAAAACTCGCACTCTTAATTTGTGCTTGTGTAATCTAAATATGAGTACCTTAACTGAACTTTGAAATTAAAGCAGTGATATCAAATGATGCTGGCGTTTGAATTTCAACGACACTCAGGTTCATTCCGGAAAAGGAAGGGACCCTGCTTGGTAATGCAATTGGGACAATGAGCAACAAAGGTTCATGCTACGTTGCTGTAATTTAGTTATGAAAATGGAACAGTTTGAAAAGCTGAGGTCTGCCATACAGTTCTAAAACTTTACTTGCTTCCAGTCTTCCTTGTTGCTTGATTGAAGGTTTGAAGCCGTCGATCGAGGAGGTGGCGACAGTTACTCATTGTCGGCCGTCGCTGTTGCAGAAGCTGGATGTTGGCGCGCCTTCTTCTCGACACTGTCACCAGGCGAAACGGGCTCTTGATGTGCGCCAGCTAATGCTTCCCGTCTGCGACACCATGTCAGAAACTAACATACCAAGTCGAGCGCAATTACATGCTGCCAAACCCCGAACGCGCAGCAACTCGCAGGAGCGTCACACAACACACCCCTCCACTGCCCTACCCCAGCCAGACCCTACTACTCAGCCCGCGCTCCATGCGGCAGAGTTAACACTACCAAAGACCCTAAACACTTTGGTTCTCCACACGACCTATCAATGTAATGGTTCGAGAGCATAGTTTTCCCTAGGCAAGACCCAGCGTATAAATACAAATAATATTTACAAAACAAACCAATTGTACATCGACATAAATGTATATATATATATATATATATATATATATATATATATATATATATATATATATACAAATAGACACAGAAATGTCATATCTTGAGGTAACAAAAAAATTTATAGTACAATAGATGGAAATAGGAGGATATGCATTTCCGGCGTTACAGGCTGTTTATAGCAATGATACCGATGCGATGCGACTCCTGACACAGATGGTGCGCTAATCAGCGTCTGGAGAGAACTGGGGTCTTCCTTCCTCGCACAGCGTTCTTATATATAAAGCCACAGTGCGGACGGCTAAGGGAACGCCTGATCAAATCGGCTCTCCCGACTAGCCGCTGGGCTAGTAATGCACCACTTTAAGTTATCGAATAAATCATTGCTTCCTTTGCTGATGGCCGATGAAGCTCTCAATTTAAATGTGCAATCAGCACACAGGAAGTAATCATAATAAAAGTCTGATGTGGCTAAGTTAAATATTTTGGGCGAGAGAATTAATTTAATTACACTACACGCAGTAGACGAGCTCTGAACATGCCCTTTGGAGATACGCTAGCGCTATAGTTTCTAGTTATTCAATTGAAACTTCTCACATCTTTATGATTATAGCGGATCTCCCTTCTACTTAAATTTAAACATCCTAGCCTTATTTATTCGCCTACTTAATCTATCTTGCTTCCTTAATTTCTAAGACAAAAACCAGAAAATCATGAATTTCAACAAAAATTTTAATTTGTGAGATCCAGAATACTGTTTCTACTAAATTATTATTAAAAAGGAATCTAAATATAAATTTTTAAGTCTCTAGCTCTTTTCTGTGTCGCCAATGATTTTTACAGAAAACCGTCCAAATTTTGAAAATGGTTAAAGTTATTGAACTGACATTAAACACATATTGATTTAGCATTACTCCTAACATGCTAGAACCGTTTCGGGTTATTTACTTGATTTTTAAAGTATTGCGCAACATTTATGACGTCAGAGCTAGTTACAGCGGACTAGGCTGGCACACAATGGAAAGACTGATGAGAATTTTGTAAGGCGTGAGTAGGCTGCTTCCCTACAGTCTGTCCACCATACAGACGGAATACTAGACTAGACGGAATACTGTCGCTGCTTGGGCCATTTTATCCTTCTTCGGAAAAGGAAAAGCTATTCACATGCCCAGGTTAATCAGAAATGACGTCTAAATAACATATGTGTCCAACACTACATTTCGAGTAAGATGATCGTGGAACTGACACCAACTTTTCCCGTGGGTGACTGGCCTCTCGGAAATCACAGACACTGCAGCTAAATGATTGCGCTCGCAGCAGTTTAAACTGTCGTCATATGTTCCTGCCTAACCACACTCTCGAAAGCAGCAACATATTCCGAAATAAAGAGCCGAATATTTGTGACATGCAAGGAATATAAATGCCACCGTCCTACTGCAACCTTGGATGTCGCTACGTATTCGAAGAAAAGGTCAAATATTTGTTACAAGCAAACGTCCTTGTAAGTCGTTTCAGTTACCGCTATTTCATCCTTCATTTTATAATCAAACAGAGATCAGGAAATCGAAGAAGCTTATCCTTGAGACTACTCTGTAGTGTCAAAAGTACTGGAAGCAAACGATAGTAACAAGGTACTTGTTTATTTCTTATGTCGCCAATTAAGGTGTCATTAAGGCTATTCTAGATGCTTATAGAGGGTTGCGTGTCACTTACTACCGATGATGAGAAGCGGTGAACAGAGAGGAGCAATCTACTGTCAAGAGCAATGCGTACAACACAATACCCCACTAGTGAAAATGTTGTGTCTCTTGGGGGGCAGTCTCAAGGTTAATGCAGTAGTTAAGCACTAAAGTTCTATGTATTACGAAGCACCTCTTGAATACTCAGTTGACACATCATACACTAAGTAAATATGAGTTGTTTTATTAGACCGTTTCACTCGCTAAAGGTAGTAAAACAAATTTCTGGAAAACATAAGTTTTTGGAATATTAAAACGGTTATGTTTATAGATTTTGTGAAACAATGGACTAATGTATGACGCTGTGTACCACCAGCATGCACAAAGCACGGAGTGGCAAACACAAAGGAGGAAGCGTCCTACATTCGTCCATTGCCTCTGCTGGAGTCACAGAATAAGTGTAAGCGTCCTGGTGTTCATTACCTATTTCTTTACCCAGTCCGTCATCCATTGTATTGTCTGATGTTGCTTTGGCATTTACTTAAGTTTTACCGCACCTAGCCCGATCTCAGTTTTCTAAAATGTCGTATGCAACTTCTTTTTTGTTTTCTCATACATACTACGGCGTGTAAAAAATTATTATTAGCTTAAGTTATTTATTTTTAGTATCACACCTGATGATGGGCATGTAAGAGCCTGAAGCCGCTCGGAGTTAAAGCACTGAAAAATAAAAGGAGCCTTACAACTGAAGCAATATTTTCAACCTCTGCGTAATATTTTGATTTAATGCCCCTAGGCAGGTCCGAAATACCTGTGTGGAGAGGAAAGAGAGACAGACCACCAGTGAGTGAGATACTATTTTCTTGATGAACGAGACCGATGTTACTATTATTAGCTTTCATTGCACCAGTTATTTTTTGAAGTTGTTCTTTCGACGTACACTTTCTCGTAAGTCAATTTGTACGTTGAAGTTTACCACAAAATTCTACTTTACGATCGGAAAAGGCTGTTTAGGTACTTATCTCTGCACTTTGTCCTTAATAAGCATTAAATGGCAATGCGAAAACAATATATCATCAAGAATGGATGAAGCTACATGAACGATCAAATACTCTTTCGCGCAAGGGATTCTGATTGAAGCGAATTAAGAGGGAACGGACCAGCTGCAGTCCACCCACCCCCATTTTCCCCTTCAAGAACCACCTCCCAACGCTTCTTGGTGTTTGTGATCATTAACTGGGATTTGGAATCTTTATTATTTGAAAAACTGAAACTTTCAGAATGTTTAAAGAGCTATCTAAATCTGTTATCTGCAGACGGATACAGATGTCAATAACTTTGTAATCAATAAGACATTTCCCAACTTTGCGTAATTGCCTAAGTAAACAATTCAACTCGAGTCTCATTACGTGCAATGTACGTAAAGTCAGTATAAATTTGAAAACTAAATAAATCACGGAATAATGTATGTAGAGAGGTACAAATTGACACACATGCTTGGAATGACATGGGGTTTTATTACAAGCAAAAATAAAATACAAACCTTCAAAAAATGTCCGACAGATGGCGCTTCATCTGATCAGAATAGCAATAATTAGCATAACAAAGTAAGACAAAGCAAAGATGATGTTCTTTACAGGAAATGCTCAATATGTCCACCATCATTCCTCCACAATAGCTGTAGTCGTGGAATAATGCTGTGAACAGCACTGTAAAGCATGTCCGGAGTTATGGTGAGGCTTTGGCGTCGGATGTTGTCTTTCAGCATCCCTAGAGATGTCAGTCGATCACGATACGCTTGCGACTTCAGATAACCCCAAACCCAATAATCGCACGGACTGAGGTCTGGGGACCTGGGAGGCCCAGCATGACGAAAGTGGCGGCTGAGCACACGATCATCACCAAACGACGCGCGCAAGAGATCTTTCACGTGTATAGCAATACTTTGTTCTTTTTTTTTTTGTTCTAATAAAACCCCATGTCACTCCAAGCGTGTGGTTCAATTTTTACCTCTCTATATACATTATTCCGTGGTTTATTAAGTTTTCAAATTTATACTGACTTTTTGATCACCCGGTATATTTGCTACAGCAGAGCTGCAGCAATCGTCAGTCGACGTTATGATAACAACAGGCAGACTCTGAAGCCTGATTCTACACTTTTCACTTTCCCGGACGCATTCTGTTATCTCATAGTTGCATCGTTATCTGATGATGACAGACGCACGGAAAGTTTCTTTATTCTTTAGTCATCAGTCTTCTGACTGATTAGATTCGGTCTCTGCTACTAATTCCTCTTCTCTCTCCTGTGCCAACAACTTCATCTGAGAGTAGCGCTTGCAACCTACATCCTCAATTATTTGCTGTATATATTCCTGCCTTTCTGCCTTTCTCTACAGTTTTTACCCTCTATAGCTCTCTCTAGTACCATGGAAGTCTCAACACATGTGCTATCCTTTTGTCCCTTCTTTTTGCCATTGTTTTCCATATACCTCAGTTCCCATCCGATTCTGCGCAGAATCTCCTCAGTCCTTATCTTATCAATCCATCTCATTTCCAACGTTCGTCTGTAGCACCATATCCCAAATGCTTCTATTCTCTTCTGTACACATATCACTAACGTCCACTGATGTGATCCAAACGTATATTCTCAGAAATATATTCCTGAAATTAAGACCTATGTTTGATATTAGAAGACTTCTTTTGGTCAGGAATGCCCTTTTAGCCAGGCTAGTCTGCTTGTCATGCCCTCGTTGCTTCGTATGTCATTATTTTGCTGATTAGATAGTAGAATTCCTTAACTTCATCTACTTCGTGACCATCAATCCTGACGTTAACTTTCACGCCGTTCTCATTTCTGTTACTTCTCATTACTTTCGTCTTTCTTCGATTAATTCTCTATCCTTATTCTGTACTCATTATTCTGTTCATTCCATTCAGCAGATCACGCAACTCCTCTGCACTTTCCCAGAGGATAGTAATGTCATCAGTGAATATTATCATTGTTATCCTGTCACCTCAAATTTAATTCCACTCCTGAATCTTTCTCTCATTTCCGTCATTGCTTCTTCGATATATAGATCGAACAGTAGAGGCGAGAGCATGTGAGCCGTGCCGGCTCGTTTTCCAAGCTTTTATACCGTTGCTTGCTGGCATAATCCGTTTTCCAGTAATGCTACCTGGTGGCGCTTCGGTCTTCTTGTGGTTGGCTGTTTGGTCAGAGGAAGTAGGTGACGAGTTGATGACGGACGGAGGGGTCGTGAGAGAGAGGAACGGGTGATGGACGCTGACTTCGAGGGTTTGCGAGTGAACCACTGCTGCTGTGGACGTCGTGATCGTTGTAATTTTCCCTGGTAACTACCCGTCGTACCTTATTTTTGGGTAGGGTACTTCTGCATTTGGATTTTGGACCGTTGCCCCGGTACTGGACTTGCTCCCGTTAGGCTGGCTTGCCCACAGTTCTCAGTCAGTCCCTACTCAAACCACTAAATTCACCCTCCCCCTCTCTGCTGAACTCCCCTCATGCATGATCCATTTAAACTCTTTTTCCTTTTATTGCAATTTGCGAAGCATTTCGATGACCTTCCCATTATTTCTTGGATGTGAAATTAATTTGCTTGGCCGCGCGGAGTGACCGCGCGATTTGAGGCCCCAAGTCACAGATTGCGCGGCCCCTCCCGCCGGAGGTTCGAGTTCTCCCTCGGGCATCGCTGTGTGTGTTGCTCTTCGCATAAGTTAGTTTAAGTAGTGTGTAAGCCTAGCGACCGAAGACCTCAGCACTTTGGTCCCTAAGGGAATTCACACACCTTTGAACAGTTTTTTTAATTTGCTTGTCGGATATTCTAGGGCATATATTAGTGACCACTTAGGTCGAATATCGAGCCTACCGTTAAGGTGGCAAGTTCTTGCTTGGTGGACTTGTTCATGATTTGTAACCTTGGGCAGAGTCGTGATAAGCAAATGCCAGCTGCCCCACAATTGTCCGGTACATCTCTGTTTTAATTACCCACTCATTATAACATATACATTTTTGTTGGTGTCTGTGACGGGGTTTGAATTTGGTTTTCTTATGTTGGTCCTTGGAAATTTACTTACTTGGTGCTCAGTCGTTCATGAATTATATGACTGTTTCTTTTGCCCTTGGCTCCTTCAGTTGATCGAAGCATGGGAGCCGCTAGCCCTGGCATAGTATACAGTCTCTACCAATTCACCGGGCGTGGCTAGGCCACGTCGGCTGTGTATGCGTTTGCGGCGTGGTGTTCTGCCTCCTGTCTTGCGATAGCCACTGATGCGGCGGGGCTTCTCGCTTACCACGTAATCCCTCTATAAGTGAAGTTCTTAATCTTATGGAATTGAGAACTAAGTTTCAATCACGGTGTTCAAAAATGGTTCAAATGGCTCTAAGCACTATGGGACTTGACATCTATGGTCATCAGTCCCCTAGAACTTAGAACTACTTAAACCTAACTAACCTAAGGACAACACACAACACCCAGTCATCACGAGGCAGAGAAAATCCCCGACCCCGCCGGGAACTGAACCCGGGAACCCGGGCGTGGGAAGCGAGAACGCTACCGCACGACCACGAGCTGCGGACTCAATCAAGGTGTCCACTACCTCCTGCCATCCTAGCCAAGTCTTGCCTCCTCCAGCCCAACTTTGTCTTGTATTGCTTCTTGATTTCAAGATCTTTCAACACTTTATTGTGGATTCCTGTAAATTTTAAATGATTGTTATCTTCTGTTCCAAAAATGTTAGTGCCCAAAGGTCGTTACAGATATTCGTTTTAATTCTGCGTCTGTAAATTTTAAAATACTGTCAAATGCTGAGCCTTTAAAATATTGAACATTGTTACCTTCCTGCTTGAACAGTTACAAAAGCGCCCTCAAGCTATTTTAATTGTAATACTGAACTTGTAATTTTTTCCTCCTTGCTTGCTTAAAATTTACTATCTAATGAGTGGTTTTCAAATTGCTTTGGTAATGCTCTTCCTGTAATAGTAGTAAAGTCAGATTTGTCTGTTTGCAATGTTATGGGCGCATAAAGACTATGTTTGTACGAATGTTAAACTCGTTATTTTTAAAAGATATTACTTGTCCTGAAAAAGAAAAAAAAATTGTAAGTTTTGTCCTTTTGGTTTGCCGTCCTGAAATCAATGTGACATTTAGTTTTGATTTATATGTTATTGATGTTTTAAGAGTAGTTGTTAAATGAAGGATTGCCATCTATTGTGAAGCAGCAAAGTGCCTTCCGTAAGCTCAGCCAGCATCTTCCTACCGCCCGATATGTTGTCGAATCCGTGGGCATCCACTGAGAGCTCACGCTACATCTGTCTTACACCTTTCGAAGCCGACAATGAAAGAGGCTATATGCTTATAAATAATTTTATCGTATCCGTTGTTGATCTATTGACTTCGATAGCGGATGTGGTTGTGACTTCTTATTGTTCTTGAAACGTTTCTGCTTATGCAGGTCGTTCACAGAGGCTCTTCCAAGTTTCTCTTTTCTCCCACACTCTTTAATTCATCATCTCCTCCCATTGGAATCTTCTTCGTTTCCAGTTATCCTTCACCTGATCTCTCCATCTCATTCGTAGAATTGCAATTGGTCTTTGCCCAGATTCTGTCCATTCCAGGTCTCTTCTTGCAAGTCTTTACGGTGCTATTCCTCTAATGTCTCCAAACCATTTAAATCTATTACTCTCCATAGTTTTGTTAAGTGCAGAGGGTAGAATGATTAGAGCGATTAGGTTATTTAGGAGTTGTACAGTAATGAAGTTAGTTAAAATGTGAAGGAATCTGGGACCCAGATGTATGCGCATTACATTCTGTTGCGCAGCACAGTGGTAGGGTACCGTGATGCAAGTTGGTCCGCCAAAGTTAAGTGACACGAAGCCGGACACTGTGTCACTGACATGCGGATGACATGACAAGAAGCAACTCTCTCCATGCCGGGATGTCAACACTGAGGGCAGTAATCGGATTAGTTACACCAGCGGAGCAACACCAAAATATTTCACCGTCCTGCTGTGGAGGAAGAACCCCATACATCAGTGGCAGAAAGCCACGTTTAAAGACCAGCACACAGTTCGCCACCATCGACTATCATGAGGCATTTGAGTGAGGCACAGTCTGTTGTCACTCAACGTCGCCATCAGTTTAGAGTCGCCATTGTCATCGCAGTCATCGTAACAGTCGCCGTCGCAATGCGCAGGTCGTCGCCAAGGAGTCGCCAAAGCGGTGACGCCGCTGCAGTCATCGTCAGAGGCTGGCAGCAGGCAGCTTCCAGTAATGGGACCCACCGCCTGGGGTGCTTTGTGGTAACGAACTGTCGCCAAGGCACCCTGGAACGCCGACGCCAAACAGCTGCCAACAGGGATGATCGCTGAGACTGACATTGAACTGTCCCACTATCGCCCCGCAACACTCCCCCCCCCCCTTCCAACAAGTCGCGATCACAGTTTTTTAACATTTTAGATGTGCATCACTGTTTTACCGTCGTTTACACTGATGGTTCCAAACAGGAGAATGTCCTTGGCTGTTCTGTAGCGTTCCCTCATCATGTTACCCGGATTCGCCTCTCTGATGAATATACCGCTTTCGCAGCGGAGCTCCACGCGATCCTGAAGGCACTGGAGCGGATGAATCGTGTTCGGGGCAATCGATTTCTCCTCTGTTCCGATTCTCTTAGTGCCTTACAATCATTGCAGAATCTTTATCCAACTGAGGAGATGGTCCAGCTGATATATGACCAACTGTACTCGCTCCAACGGCGGGGTAAGGAAGTGTCCCTCTGCTTGGTGCCTGGTCATGTAGGAATATTGGGCAATGAACAGGCCGATCGGGCTGCCAAGGAGGCCTGCAGAGAGCAGGATGTGGTCCAGTGTCCTAATCCCTTGCAGTCTGTCATTTCTGCACTCCACAAGAAGTGCATGGAGTTGTGGGAGGAAGAATGGTTGGCGGTGACGGTCAATAAACTGCAGTTAGTGAAGTCAACAACTCGGCCGTGGCGTTCCTCCTGCCGGTTGCTCAGGCGGGAAGAAATGACCCTCACACGTCTCCGGATTGGGCACTGCCCTCTCACACATAGATTTCTATTACGGCGGGAGGATTCCCCGTTTTGTGATGCTTGTGGTGTGCACATCTCTGCCCGCCACATTTTAATAGACTGCATTTTATACCGTGATACAAGGGCAGAAGCACAAGTTGATGGGGATCTGCCCTGTGTTTTATCTAATAATGAGACGTGTGTGTCTAGGGTTTAAAAGTTTTGTGGTGTGTCTAGACTCTGGCCTAAACTTTTAGGCTGGAGGTTTTAATTTATTGCAAAGTGTCTGGCTCCTCCCTTTTTTTCCTTGCGGTCAGCCTTCCACTTCCATCCGCTGTATTATTTTAGCTCCATCTACCACCTTCTTCCTGTGTTGTCCATGTTTTGCTGCTGACGGTATGCTTCGTCCCACTCATCGGTGTGGGTAGGCACATATTTTTCCAAGCTTGTTACCTCTGTTTTCCGTTCTGTTTTATCTTACTGTTCTGAGTATTTTCTTGACACCAGTCTCAATCTGTTACTGAGCGGGCGCTGAAGACCTTGCCGTCGTGCGCCCATACAACCCCCTCCATCCGTCCATCATCCATCCATCACAACAGAGGCCCACGGCACGTGTTTCCAGCCGCCGTGGTGCGACTCAGCAAGGTTGTGGCTCTGCTGCAGAGGCAGCAGCAAATTCCAGTTATGCCACCATAGCTACAGTCACTGAGCAGGCGCACGTGTGAGCATCCGCGGGCCACCTTCGTCGCCGCCGAGAATGTTACAAACGGAAACAAACCTCATTCAGATGCCAACAACCAATGTATTGCAGTTGATAAATAAATGTTGTTACTCTGTCATCAGGAACCATCCGTGAGCACACCACCGCCATCCTCTTTCTGCCCGCCGGGGTGGCCGAGCGGTTGTAGGTGCTACAGTCTGGAACCGCGCGACCGCTACGGTTCGAATCCTGCCTCGGGCATGGATGTGTGTGATGTCCTTAGGTTAGTTAGGTTTAAGTAGTTCTAAGTTCTATGGCAGGGCCGGCCAGAAATTCTGCACGCGTGCGGTGCTCTTACACATGTGCAACTTCCGGGTCACAGCGTGCACGCCGCAGCCGTCAACGTTCATGTAGTGCATGTTTCTACGCACAGATGTCGCTCCTCTGTTACACACAGTGCGTTATCGACACCTTGTATGTATGTCACAACCTGTGCAGTATCTGTAAGATCTGTTGCTTCATCGAGCGCAACAGAGAAAGCAACAAAGTATTTAAGGCTTATTTATTAGCTGCCTGTGCACATCGTCGGCCATAGCACTGATACGTCTTGTCACTGTTTGTTTGGATAGACTGATATCTTGAAACCCGCAAACGTACGTGGGACACGCAAGTTCCGCAATATCAAACAGACACCCTTTCACAAACTCCCCTTCGGAAAAGGGTTTCCCAGATTGTGCAATTCTTAATGCGATTTTAAAACATGCTCGCACTGAAGATTTAGTGTGGTTGTCATTCTGAAAAATTGAAAACAGTACATTGTACAGTGTACAGTAAAACAGACATAAATGTAACACAAGAAACTAAGAGTTCAAGAAGTATCAGTTACTTTAATGTACAGTAAAATCAAGTTGATGTGTCTCATCCATTTTATTAAGGGCATTTAATTTTGCTTGCCGTTCTTCACTGTTGAGTATACTACACCCGTCTTTGTGATACGTATTGTAGTGTCTTTCAATTGAAAACTTACGCTGGCCGCCTATTATTCGGCGGCACAGCAAACACTGTGAGTTTTCACCAACGACTACAAAAAAGAATTGCAGTTCCCAGTCATTTTTAAAAGACTGAGAACATGGATCTCCCGCCCTGCCATTTCTCAGTACTTCTCTCTTAAGGTTACAGTCACCAGGGGTAAACGAGACTGGATATGTTGCGCTCTTGCTTGTACCACAGGGAAGTGGAGCCGCCGCCGTTCATTTAGGACACATGCCTAATAACAGATGTCGCTGTCTCTCGCTGTCGCACACGTGCGCACATGTGCAGCACTTCCGCACATCTGCACACTGTGCAGCGTTTGGCCGGCCCTGTTCTAGGGGACTGATGACCTCAGAAGTCCCATAGTGCTCAGAGCCATTTGAACCATCCTCTTCCTCATGCCCATCAGACAACCCACGTTCGAATCCAGCGACGGGTAGTGGAGTCCCATACCCAGGGGCTTAATCTGCATGGTCATTCGTATTGTTTCATTCCTTATCCTATATGTGAAGTTCAGCCGGCCGAAGTGGCCATGCGGTTAAAGGCGCTGCAGTCTGGAACCGCAAGACCGCTACGGTCGCAGGTTCGAATCCTGCCTCGGGCATGGATGTTTGTGATGTCCTTAGGTTAGTTAGGTTTAACTAGTTCTAAGTTCTAGGGGACTAATGACCTCAGCAGTTGAGTCCCATAGTGCTCAGAGCCATTTGAACCATTTTGTGAAGTTCATTTCCGTCACCGGCAACCAGGGATTTGAATTCCCGCTCTGCGAGTCTTGCGGCCGCAAGGTGTCGGAGGTCGTTTGGCAGACTGGACGAACAGCATTGCACACACATCAGTAGAAGGATTTTTCATGTTGACCAACCAACATTACCATGTTGTTCATATGAGGATGTCGGTGTGGCCACATCTAGTTATGCATCGGTCACCAATGGCGAGTGAGCCCGTTTATGAATGCACAGGTCATTTGTTATTGGGAAGGTACAATGTCATGTATCGAGAGAAAGATGTTCTTGGAAGCAGTTTCACTGCAAATCTCTGATTTATGGATATTGTAATGATTCAGAAGGTGAATATATTCCTTTCCACATTTTGTTCAAAAATGTTCAAATGTGTGTGAAATCTTATGGGACTTAACTGCGAAGGTCATTAGTCCTTAAGCTTACACACTACTTAAACTAAATTATCCTAAGGACAAACACACACCCATGCCCGAGGGAGGACTCGAACCCACGCTTTGTGATTTATGAGCAAGTGAAGTTATAACATTACGAGACCTAATTGGTGATGACAGTGTTAGTGGCCGATAATTAGGGCTTAGTCTAAGAAAACTTTATTTTTTCGGTAAAGTACATTTTGATGTTTTCGAATATCATCACTGGCTTCGGCACATTGGTACCTGAGTTAATTTCTTTTTCGGCTTATTCAATTAATATTTTTACTTTTAATAATTACTTGGTGTAAAACTATTTTGTTTAGTACTAAAAAGTTCATTAGACGTCCATGTCACGGTTGGCCAACTAATAAGAGAGTTCTTTGATACCATTTTAATCGTTTTGGTTTGTTACTTTCTTAATTATTAATAAGTAACAGGCTTAACTTGGCCATTACTGTTCGTAGATAACTTGAGTTTAAGAGTGTTTTTCAAGAAAACAAAGAAAAGTTAAATTAAGATCAAAGTGTCCACGCTCCTCACGAGCCCAGTACCACATTCTTGAAATCGTTAAAGTATCCCTCCTCGTGTTACCTAGGATCTCCGTTGCTTGTATATTGCTCAGTTCTTTCTTTGTCCTACAAAATTTTGATCTATTGGTCAAAACTGTCGGACAATATGACTTGTATGTCGTAACTTTGCTTTGGCAGGTATTTTGAAATTTCTAATTATGTCCGATATAGAATAACACAGTTTTTCGGAACTTTGTCGTATTTGTTTACTTTCTTGGATAATTTACTTCCTAGTTAGTTGAAAGCATCTGCTTCTTTGCATCTACTTATTTGAAACTTACTTCCTTCATTATTTGTTTCTTTCATTTTCTCTGCTGATTTTCATTGCCTCACTTTCAATCAAGCTAAGGTTATTATTTAATAATTTATTGCTGAAGCAGATACACGTCTAACGTTTGGTGCTTAGGTACTTTTTATTGTTTATAATAAATATTTTTCCCTTGTCTTCTACGCAAACACTTCAGTGATAGTCAAGGTCTCAATGATAGTTCGGTTTCAGATTCAGACCAAATTTATGTCATCTTATTTGCCGCTACAGTGTCTGGTGATAATAATCAAGTATCAGCAGCGAAGATAAAGTGTCGGAAGCTTAAAAGTTTAAAAGTATAGAAACTTAAAAGAGTAGTTCGTGTTAGCCTCACAATTAAAAACTTCTCAGCTCTGAAATGCCGGCAACTTCCGAGATTATTAATGTCGCTAAGTGATCAGGGCGTGCAGTCGACAGCTTTGCAAGTTCGGAGAGGGGTGGACGGAGGTAGGGAGGAGAGTTTGGACTTTAGGATCCTGCTGGAGCGAGAGGGAGAACCCTGTGGCCAACTCGGTGAATCCGCTGTAGAGGGATAACAATATTGGCTCAGAAGTTGCAAAGCGTGTCATCCGTCCCACCTGTATAACTTCGCATGGTGGTGACGTTGCCAGCACGATCCCAGGCGTTACAGTGACGACAATGGTATATTTCTCATATGAAGTTAATCGTAATAACTGTTTCCAGTTGGGTACCAACAAAAAAAGGTAATATTTCTGTAGTAGGTAAGCTGCGATATGGAAATATTCAACACAACATTACTGAAAGTTGATGCATTGTATTAGATTACTATTTTAGTCCCGTTTTACTAATTTTCTGTATTTCGTATTTTCTTTAATAATAAAGAAATAGAAAAGGGGACAACCGGGAAAGGAAGTCGTTATTCTGTCTTCTTTCTAAAATGCATTTTCGCTCTGTACCGAAATTTGTGCTGATTTGAAACTCTTGGAACATCTTAGTAGATTAAAACTGTGTGCCAGACCGGCATTCGAACCCTTCCCTTTTGAGAGTAAGCGCTTATCTGAACTCTCCTTTTTAATGCAGTATATCTTCTGACGCAACGAGAAAATTAGTTATACTGACTCTCTTTTTCTATGTTCTCAATCAAAAGTTCTTTTTTTGAGGTAAAATGAAAATAATTGCCTGTTGCGAATTTTAGAAGGTTTCATTTTCAAGTTGAAAGTAAATAACAAACTAAAATATGACTCTTATGATTGTTATATTCTACACTAGTAAAATTCACAGAAATTTGTCATATTAAAAATCGTTTATGTCCCTCTTCTTTCTAAATATTATAAACTATGGATCTTGCTGAATACAAGTAATTATGATGTTTTGACAGAATACAATCTCCTGCTTTGTAAACTTATTCTTGATGACTGTAAAAATTTTTGTCTTGTTATACAACCTTAACCTACATTAAGTACGTTAAGATGCAGTAAACATAGTGCATAAAAGTACGAACCTTAGTAATAAAAAGTAAAGATTAAAACCTTTCAATTACGTTCGTAATGGTCTTAATATCTCGGCTGCAAAGATAGCATGTTCTTCCGTACTTTGCGAAAATGTACCGATAATTTCACAGTGCTAAAACTTTCGGATGTGTTGAGGACTAAACTGTAGCCTGCAGTTCATCCAGATTGTTAGTTTCAACTTCCTGCAATAACGGTACGCCGTTACAAGCTGCGTGCAAAAATACTGTAAAGGTATGTCAGTTTTCGCTTAACTGAAATTCGATTTATTAAAAGTATAAACTGTATTATTTTGGATTGTGAGCATCGTCTGTTCTAGTTCTAAGCTGCATCTTTCCAGTTCCAATATTTATACCTGTTCCTGATGTTAAATCACATTGGGGTTTTTGGTTGGGATTATGCTACATGACTCTTTTCCTTCATTTCCGAATGTTTCTCGCTGACTCAACAATCCCCCTCTATGTTCTTTACCTTTTCCACAGGAAACTGGTGTTTGGCACAGAAGATCTCTTGAAAATTAGACATATCTATGTCTTCAGTTTCACTTTCCCCGTGGGCCCAACTTCAAGTTACTGAGGAGTCAGTATTTACATCACTTTGTCCCTCTTCGGCACTGCTTGCATAAATTTTCCTCATAGATTCTACTGTCGAAATTGACTTGTCTTTTTTATAATGGAAGACTCAGCTTTTTCTGTGAAAAACTGTTCCGATGTTTCAGACACTGAGTCCGCAGATTGTGTACTTGAAGTCTCAGCTGTGTCCGTGTGTAATTGTTCCGTTGTTTCAGAAGATGAGTCCGCAGACAGTTTCGCTGGATGTATCATCGATCGCCTTTCAAGGCGTGTCTCCAGAGCCTTGCCCATCACATGACCCGACTTCCATCACGGACATCTCTGAACACACTGTTGGAAACTGACAAACTGCGATTGCAATGTAGCTTTTACAGTCAGGTTATTTAACGTTTGTTGCCTCAACACTACTAGTATCAGCCGTGCCGTCATTTCAGCTACACTGTTAGTGATGAACCGTGTGTTTACTTTCAAAATCTTTTCTTAAATAATTTACTTTATTTACTAGCGATTCATCAAGAACATTAACACATTTAATCACACTATATGAGCGTGGAAGTAGTTGCCAGTGGTTAACTGATGAAAACAAATTTCTTTCAACAAATGAAAATTTTTTCCCAAAAACCCTTTCATTTTTTTAACAAATTTAAAAATTTTAATCAGAAAGCACCCTCTAAATATCAAGAAACAATTTATTCAGAGGCAGAAATAACAATTTTTTTGACAGTATGGGCTTTCAGGCTGAGAACCTTGCCGCTCCCTTTTAACACGGCCGTTGTCCTGACCGCTCACAAGAGCCTCTCAAACACTACAATGGTGCAAATCTGGAACACACCAAATTACATTAATCTAAAAATTTTAACAACTCACACAAACACATAAACTATGCACCCCATAGGAGGGATGGAAATGGCACAAAACACTCACATTAAAAAGAATTACTTGCCACTGAACGTGCAACGTGTTTTTAAAAGAAAACTCTTATGGTAGAAGGATGGCAAACTTATATATTAAAATGACCATTTAAATAGAAACCCATGAAATGCGGTCATACATAAAAAATACAAACATGCTCTACATTATACATATATCGCCTCTCAAGATGATAGGCAAGATAAAAACATATTTCACGAATTCGGCCTTTACACCATAAGCAATAACTTCGTTAACACCGAATCCGACAAACATGACAGAGGCAGCTATTAACGCATGGCAGATTGGCAGGGGGATTACTGAACAACGCGAACTGCAGATTGCTCTAACCCGCCCCTACTCCACAAGGGAAAAACGGACCACCCAGTTCATAAATAACCACCTTCCCGCGGCTGGGCAAACGGAGAAGAATGGTGGGACGACCCCAAAACAAAGCGGCTGGTGACCCTTCCAAGAAAACAAGTAGAATTTAACAAGTAAATGAAACAACATATCTCCAATCAGTTAACTTCTAATAAACTGCGATTTCTGGCGAAGACCTGGCGCAGCACCCCAACGCTCTCCCGAACCGCTGCCAGCCGCTTCAACGGACGCAGGAAGACGCGCCGATCTCCCGTCTCACGGCGTCGCAGCTCACACCGGCCAGCCCGATGTCGTGTTTTGATGTTTTGACTCCTTTTGCTCTCGTGTCGACCGTGAAGCCACTACCCCTTTCTATACGGCGCGGCCCACTGCACTCACGTGGGGACCTCAATTGCGCCGACGCTCAAGACGGACAAGTCATCTTGTGTCTCAGTGCGCGACCGACCAACCGATCGATACAACCGCCAATGACCGTTGCCCAAGCAACTCGAGCAGCCTGGCGGCATAACGCGCAGACTCAGGTGCAGGAACTCGGCCCTGACTGGGCGACCACTAGTTGAGTTCTGTTACTGGCTGAGTGGCAAGACTCTCATTTTCAGGCTTTAATGTTTGATCCAAACGACAGACATACTAGCACTCCGACGACAGACAGACACTAACTGCCGCACAAATGCGAACGAGAGACAGACCAGCAACTGGTGACGCTAGACTGACCCAGCCTCACTCCGATTGACCAACCGCCACTGGCGAGCTTATAGCGCCCCTTAAATGCACGTGAACAGGCAACCTTACCCCTTTTCCACCAGAGGAAGACACCAAAGATGCGATTGCCACGGCGGCGCCACTGCCAGAAACGGAGGGCGACTGCTTCACACTACGCGCTGCGGCGCTCTCTTCAAAAAGCAAATTTTACCACGGCTCAACCTTCTCCCCTGAAACTAGAACAGGCGCCCGAACTTAGAGACTTCACCAGGCTCAAATGGACTCGATATTTTCTACCGGTTCAAAAAAATGGTTCAAATGGCTCTGAGCACTATGGGACTCAACTGCTGAGGTCATTAGTCCCCTAGAACTTAGAACTAGTTAAACCTAACTAACCTAAGGACATCACAAACATCCATGCCCGAGGCAGGATTCGAACCTGCGACCGTAGCGGTCTTGCGGTTCCAGACTGCAGCGCCTTTAACCGCACGGCCACTTCGGCCTTCTACCGGTCTGATCGTGTCTGACGAACATGTTAACCGCCCCCAACACACCGAGCACCGTGCATGGACCGATAAAGAGGGGTGTGAACTTCCCTACTCTGCCCCCCCATCCTTCCTCGACCCTGAACATTCTGAATATAGACTTGATCCCCCGACCTTCCCTGATAAGGATGCCTATTACAGTTGTACCACACGGTTTTAATACCATGGGCAGCCGCTATATTGCGACGAGCCTAATTCCAGTTCTTCCTAATTAACCCCAGGGATACCCCTCAGGAAGTAAGTCTTGGATGCGCCATAAGTTAGACAAAGGCGAACTGATAGGATAGGCCAATAAGAGAGAGGCCGGAGTAGTCTTCAATGCCTCATGAAACGCAGTGTTGAACGCAAAATTAATCCAGGGCAAGTTGTATCACACTTACTTGGTTTAAGTTGATGGTAAAATATTAAAGCGTATTTGAAGTTGCGATTCACACGTTCAGCAAAAGACCCCTGATGGTAATACGGTGTTGTGTTTATCTTCTTGATGCCATTACCGAAACAAAAGGCCTTAAACTTATCTGACACAAAAACAGGGGCATTATCACTGACCAAGCTCTTAGGAGGCCCAAAGATCGAAAAGATGTTAGTAAGGTGAGAAATAGTTACGTTGGTAGTACTACTTCTACTGGGAATAAGCCTAGTAAAACGAGAAAAGGCATCAATTACCACCAAAATATACATATTCCCTCTACTGGAACGTGGCAACGGACCCACATAATCGATATAAAGACGATCCATAGGATATTTCTAGGTATCGCGGCCCGGCACAAATGACAACCAGATACTAATTTCTTAATGTCACGCTCAAGATGAGGCCAGTTCACATACTGCTTAATTTTTTGAATCGTTTTATATGTGCCTAAGTCACCTCCCACCGAAAAGCAATAATAATACTGGAATATTGGCTGGATTAATATTTGTGGCAGACAAATTCGGATGTGGCGCTCTCGACTCACTGCCTTACACAGATACCTTTCCTCAAGCTGTAACCTTCGACTATCCCACCCGACCTAATCCGCTGTTTGATGAAACCCAGTTCAACATCCTGTTCCTGGTTTTCTTCGAGATTACTAAACAGTTGGAGTACTTCCCCCAAAACTAAAAGTTGACCCTGAAGTGGACCCTGGTGGAGCTCCTCTGAGGAATCGGATGGTGGATCAAACATCCGGCTGAGGGCGTCAGCGACCAAAGTTCTCGGAACCCTTGACATGCTTAACCTTAAATTTAAAGGCTGAGATTCTCACGGCTCAACGTGTGATCCGACCGGTCTTGCGTCGCCTAGCCAAGACCCTGCTCAAGGCTTGATTATCAGTCTCCAGCAACAAAGGTTTGTGCTCAAGCTAAAACCGGAATTTTTCTAATGCAAATAGGACCGCCAAGGCCTCACATTCGTAGACTGAGTATTTTGCCTCAGGATCATTCAAACGGCTCGAGACATAGGCCACAGGTTGCCGCTGACCTTGCTATTCTTGTAATAAGACGGCTGACACACCCGCAGTCGACGCGTCAGTCTGAACTATAAAAGGCTTATCCAAATCAGGCACCCCAAGCACTGGTGGATTAGCAATGGCACTTTTGACCTGTTCGAAGGCCGCCTCATGGGTGGGACCCCAAGTAAATCTTACTCCTTTTTTAAGAAGCTGAATCAAAGGAGCAGCTAAGGTCGCAAAATTCGGAACGAGCCTCCTGAAATAATTTGCCATGACAATAAACTTAGCGACTCCCCACTTATCAGTAGGAGGTGGGAGCGTGCGCAAGGCTTTAGTGCGCTCTTTATCGATCCGAACCTCATCGTCTGAGACAATATGGCCTAGAAAGGAAGTCTGTGGCCCGGCAAGGGTAACCTTCGAGAGTTTAAAAGTTAAACCAGCCTGCTGAAGCTTAATAAATACTTAATGTAAATGACTCAAATGCTCTTCAAAAGATTTACTACATATCACAAGGTCATCCAAATAGTTGCAAACAAAACGCAATTTAAAACCATCCATTATGCTATCTAATAATCGAGTCAACACAGCAGCTCCGGTAGCCAGTCCAAATGGTAGTCGGTTCAATTCGAATAGATTCCAATCGGTGAACGCTGTAACATGTGTACACTGCTCGGTCAACGGAATATGATAATAAGCTTCATTTAAGTCAAGAACGGTGAACCAAGACGCACCTGAACACCAAGTAAAAGAATTGTGTAAATCAGGCAACGGAACTGACTCCAACACCACCTTCTCATTCAAAGGACGGTAATCGACCACCGCCCTGAAATCGCTACCCTGATCCTTCGGTACCAAGAATATCGGGGAGGCATACGGAGAAGTCGAGGGACGAATAACCCCTTGATCTAACATCTTCTGTGCCTTTTACCTCAACACTTTCATCTTAGGTGGTGAGAGACGATATGGGGACTGCCTAACCAGAATATTGTCAGTCAAACAAATATGATTTTCTAATTTATTCGTTACTCCAAGTTTATCACAAAATAAGTCAAGAAAAGCCTCCAGTAGCTGATGGACCTGTTGAACCTGACTCGGGGAAAGATGATCAAGATTGACATTATTAAGAGTAGTGACGAGACAAGGAAGAGGGCATGGATGACACTGGCACTCGACATTCACAAAATCCGAATTTCTGACTTGGCGCAAATTTTAAAAAAATCTTACTCCCTGAATAATCCAGAACAAGATGAGTTTTAGAAATGAAGTCACAATCCTGCACCATTTTTACCAGCAGGTTAGCGACGATAGCAAAGGTCATTGGCCAGGAGAACCGCCCTACCGAGACACTACTCTTAACCCACCCCGCCATAGGGAACACATAACCACTGGCCATACGACTTCTCCGAAGCGGGATCTTTTCAGGTTTGAGCCTGGTGAGACTGCCAAATTCCAGAACCCAAGTCTCATTAAGCAAGGAATAAGTGCTACCCGTGTCCAACAAGGAGCAGAGGGGTTCCTGATTCAAGCTGAGACAAACGTAAGGTCGACAGAACCGGGAATCAGCAGCTACGGTACGCCCCTCTCTACACAATAAGTTACTCCTGTAAACGTGCCGCCTGCCCTTATGTCACGTCCGCAGCTCGTGGTCGTGCGGTAGCGTTCTCGCATCCCGCGGCCGGGTTCCCGGGTTCGATTCCCGGCGGGGTCAGGGATTTTCTCTGCCTCGTGATGACTGGGTGTTGTGTGCTGTCCTTAGGTTAGTTAGGTTTAAGTAGTTCTAAGTTATAGGGGACTGATGACCATAGATGTTAAGTCCCATAGTGCTCAGAGAGAGCCCTTATGTCACTTAGTACTTCTTGCCCCACGTAAAACCGGGCAACTCCTAACCAACTGCGTACTAGCCCCCACATCGAAAACAATTCCTGTGTACGCCTTGATAATTACTACTTGGCCGATCTCTCTCCACTCCAAAATTTTCCCTCGCTTGTCTCAACACACTCACATTGCTATGGTCCTCGCTTAACTTTAGCGCAGATGCAGAAGTAACAACAACAGAAAGTTCTTCCTAGGTCTTCGGGGGTGACATGCAAATAAAATTTATTTTGAAAGCATCCGCCATCCCTTCCAAAACTACTGCAATTAATTGTTCTTCTGATAAATCACTTAGAAAGGCCTGCGAAGCTACCCTTACCCTTTCCACATATATTGACAAATCTTCACTAGCGGCTTGTACCTTCCAAATATACGGACATTCTAGATGTTTCCTAAAGCCCTCTGTAAGTCTCTCAGCGATAATTAGTTGCCTAAGTAGTCGTAACGAGAACCCCTCCGAAAGAGATCTAGAAATTAATTCGTTACACTTCCCCTTGGCTAACGAGTATAACAAAGCTAACAGGGTGGAGTGAGATATTTGAAAAGCACAGGAATGCTGCTCAAAATAAACCAGTAATCACAGAATTTCCTGTATCTTCGCCAACGATTCTACACTTAATTCTCCTACTTCGTTTAACAGAAGTGCAATCGGATTAGGTAACTTTGCGAAAAACTCCGAGTTAGACTCAATTCTGCGGTTTAGGCTATTTAGTTCGCTTTCTGTCCGTGCCGGATCAACTTGGACGTGCCCACTAGATTCTTCGGAGCTAGAGTCTAACCCGGTTAACCTAATCTGCAACGCAGCCACCTTTCGCTGCAACTCAACCACTTCCTTACGATCAGCCTCGTTCACAGCAAGTTGTTCTAAATTAGAGACCCGGTTGAACACGTGCACCAACTGTGCGCGTAGTCTAGCTAATTGCTTACGACTCAGTTGAGCAACACAAAACCAGTCTAAATGTTGTTGGAACTCACCGAACTCTGCTGCCGCCGCTGCCCTGGCTGTCGGAAACGAACCAATGACTTCCGGTGAAATTTGGACGGGATTAAGCAGGGTATCCTTTAAATCCGCAAGCACCTCAGGAACAGTGACTTGTTTGTTTATATTACAAATGCCAAACTAATATAAAATTTGATTTTTGCGTATCAGGCCGAACCCTGGACATTCCCTGGCCGCCTTGACAACCTGAAACATGCAACTAAACAGTCACTTGGCCAAAGCGAAATATTACTAAATTATAAAATAAGTACAACTATAATTCTATCAGTTACCCAAAGAGTAGTAGCAAGAACACTAACCACGCTCTGCTACCAGTAATGAACCGTAGATTTACATTCAAAATCTTGTCTTAAAGATTTTATTTACTAGCGATTCATCAAGAACATTAACACATTTATCCATTCTATATGAGCGTGGAAGTAGTTGCCAGTGGTTAACTGATGAAAACAAATTTCTTTCAACAAATGGAAATTTTATTCCTATATATATATATATATATATATATATATATATATATATATATATATATATATTGACGGTATGAGCTTTCGGGCTGAGAACCTTGACGCTCCCTTTTAACACGGCCGTAGTCAAGACCGCTCACAACAACGTCTGAAACACTACACTGGTGCAAATCTGCAACACGCCAGATTACTTTAAACCAAAAATTTTAACAACTCACACAAACACATAAACTATGCACCCCGTAGGAGGGATGGAAACGGTAGAAAACACTCACATTACAAAGAATTACTTGCCACCGAAAGTGCAACTTGTTCTTAAAAGGAAACTCTTACGGTGGAAGGGTGGCAACCTTATATACTAAAATGACCATTTAAATAAAAACCCATGAAATGCAGTCTTACATAAAATATACAAACATGCTCTACATTACACATATACCGCCTCTCAAGGTGATAGGCAAGATAAAACCATATTTCAGGAATTCGGCCTTTACACCTTAAGCAATAAATTCGTTAACACCGAATTCGACAAACATGACAACATATGGGAGATTGACAGGGATTCAAATGGTTCAAATAGCTCTGAGCACTATGGGACTTAACTGCTGAGATCATCAGTCCCCTGGAACTTAGAACTACTTAAACCAAACTAACCTAAGGACATCACAAACATCCATGCCCGAGCCCGGATTCGAACCTGCGACCATAGCGGTCGCGCGCTTCCAGACTGTAGCGCCTAGAACCGCTCGGCCACCACGGCCGGCTCGATTGATTGGGGGATTACTGAACAACCCAAACCGCTGATTGCTCTAACCCACCCCTACTCCACGCTGGAAAAACGGACCACCCAATTCATAAATAACCACCTTCCCGCGGGTGGGCAAACAGAGAAGAATGGTGGGAGGACCCAAAAACAAAGTGGCTGGTGACCTCACCCAGAAAACAAGTAGAATTTAACAAGTAAATGAAACAACATATCTCCAATCAGTTAACTTCTAATAAACTGCGATTTCTGGCGAAGACCTTGCGCAGCACCCCCAACGCTCTCCTGAACCACTGCCAGCCGCTTCAACGGACGCAGGAAGACGCGCCGATCTCCCCTCTCACTGCGTCTCAGCTCACACCGGCCAGCCCGATGTCGTGTTTTGATGTTTTGACTCCTTTTGCCCCTTTCTATAAGGGGCGGCCCACTGGACTCACGTGGGGACCTCAAATGCGTCGACGCTCAAGGCGGACAAGTCGTGCTGTGTCTCAGTGCGCGACCGACCAACCGATCGATCCAACCGCCAATGACCGTTGCCCAAACAACTCGAGCAGACTGGCGGCCTAACGCGCAGACTCAGGTGCAGGAACTCGGCCCCGACCGGGCGACCACTAGTTGAGTTCTGTTACTGGCTGAGTGCCAAGACTCTCATTTTCTGGCTTTAAAGTTTGATCCAAACGACATACATACTAGCACTCCGGCAGACAGACAGACAGACACGAGACTGACCCAGCCTCACACCGACTGACCAACCGCCACTGGCGACGTTATAGCACCCCTTAAATGCACATGAACAGGCAACCTTTCCCCTTTTCCACCAGAGGGGGACGCCAAAGATGCGATTGCCACAGCGGCGCCACCACCAGAAACGGAGGGCGACTGCGGCGCTGCGGCGTGCTCTTCAAAACAACAAATTTTACCACGGCTCAACTATTAGCCTCGCCGTGAAATTTCCGTAATGGATCTATATTCCCCGGTCCTAAATCGCTGTCTTTCCACATAGGTCCAAAGACGGAAATGCATGTTCACTTAAAAGGTATGAATCGTGACTACTCTGCTGACGTTTATTGTTTACAGTCACAGGATCGCTAACAGTAACTGAATTATTTCCAGCTGTTAGGAAAGCGTTTGCTACCGGTTCTCGACTTACTCCTGGTACATGGTCCAAAATAAAATGTTATGTTCACTTACGTTGAGTCGAAGACAACATTTTCGTCTGAGGACGTCCTGTTAGATGTAGTCTATTACATGCGAAGCATGATAGTAGGTGCCCATGTATGTAATGAATGCTTTATAGCCCTCAAAATTCATCATGAATCGGATCGGATTTTTGATAGTATAAAGGAGTGAGAAATGAAAAAGTCACAAAGACTTTTTGGATAGATATTAAGTCCAGTGACCATCTACTAAATGAAATTTTTCAAACAATTTTTTGTTTAATACGTACAGTAAAAATAAACTCTAAATGAGCATCACAGCCTCACAAAGAAGGTCCTGGAAGGAAACGTTTTCAGTAAAATAAATAAAGAGGCAGGCCCATCGATTGTGTCAAAAATGATTAATGGCATAAACTGCGATGATACACTGACGTGACATATGTCATTTGTAACTCCTATCAGGTAAGACCTGCTTTTTCCCAGCAATTTGAAATGGATGAATTCAACAAGTCGTTCGAAGTACCCTGGAGAAATACTGCGCCATGCTGACTAAAGCCGTCCATCATTGCGAAAGTGCTGTCACTGCAGAATTTAATGCATGAGCTGTTCTCTCGATTATGTCCTACAAATGTTCGACGGGATTCACGTCAGGCTTTGTTGGTGGCCTAATCATTGTTCCGATTGTTCTTCAAAGCAATCGCGAAAATTTGTGGCTCAGTGACATAGTGCATTGTCAGCAATAAAACGTCCATCGTTGTTTGGTAACATGAAGTCCACGAATGGCTGCAGATGGTCTCCTAGTAGCCGAACATAACCTCAGAATCCAGTACATTCCATATAAATACAGCCCATACCAATTGGGAGTCACCATCAGCTTGGACACTGCCTTGTTGATAACTTGGGTCCATGGCTTCGTGAGGTCTGTACCACACTTGAATCCTACCATCAGCTCATATGAACCGTAATCGGAACCCAACTGACCAAGTCACGGTTTTACAGTCCTGTAAGGTCCAACAGATGTGGCCATGAATCCAGAACAGGTGCTGCAGGTGATGCCTTGCTGTTATCAGAGGCAGTAGTGTCGGTCGTTTGCTGCCATAGCCCACTGACGCCAAATTTCGCCACACTGTCCTAACGGATACTTACGTCCCACATTGATTCTTGCAGTTATTCCATGCAGTGCTACTTATCTGTTAGCACTGATAACCCTATGCAAACGCCTCTGCTCTCGGTCTTAAGGCCATCGGCCACTGAAATTTGGTATTCACGGCACACTCTTGACACTGTGGATCTCGGGATATTGAATCCCCTAATCAAATGGTTCAAATGGCTCTGAGCACTATGGGACTCAACATCTTAGGTCATAAGTCCCCTAGAACTTAGAACTACTTAAACCGAACTAACCTAAGGACATCACACACACCCATGCCCGAGGCAGGATTCGAACCTGCGACCGTAGCAGTCCCGCGGTTCCGGACTGCAGCGCCAGAACCGCTAGACCACCGCGGCCGGCCATCCCCTAATCATTTCCAAACTGGAATGTCCCATGCGTCTAGCTCCAACTATCATTCCTCATTCAAAATCTGTTAAGTCCCATCCCGTGGACATAACCACTTGAATATAAATGACAGCTCCGGAAATGCAGCGATCTTTTTATTCTTTGTATAAGCGACACGGCCGCCTTCTGTGTACGTGCATATCGCTATCCCGTGACTTGTCACCTCAGTGTATAATAGCTGCTTGTTTATAACTATTTTACGTACATGTAGAGACTGCTAGGGAAGAGACAGAACCTGACTACGGAGAGAAAACCTGGTTGGACAGGCTGTGGAGCAGGAGGGATCAGTGAAAACATGTTACTTCTCTTACACTGTTCGTGTATGTACAATCATGAGCCAAAACAATATGACCACTCGCTTAACAGCTTGTTTGACCACCTTTGGAACGCAATACAGCAGTAGTCTACGCGGTTTGATTTCGACAAGTCTTTGCTAATATCTGGGGAGCAATGTTTGAGAAGGTGTACTGTTGTGGCGAGCCCACCATGATGCACCAACCGCCGACCGTCTGCGAGCCGCAGCATTTAAACTCCCGCGACCCCGCACTACCACCAACCGATCTTCGGACCACAACAATAAGTTGGCCAGCTGGCAGTGAGTGGGTGACAGTAGCGGCCACACCAAGCCAACAATCGACGCTCGCAGTAGCCAGCTGCGTGTGCCGATAGGACTACTACCAACAAGGAAACCAGCCAATAAGAAAGTTGTAATCACCCGTGAGGTCAAGATTTAAGATCGCGCTCTGACCGTTGCTGCCACCCTGTCCAACGCTCACCGTCTCTGCCTTTTGCCTTCGACGTCGCGCTTCTGGGGACGGGTCCTGCTCAGTACGACACTTTCGGACTTGGAGAAGTCTTCAGTGGTGACTATTGAGCGTAACCAAGTTCTATATCCCATGGCGGACACAGACTTCAAATCAGAACCGAGGCAGGATATATTACGTGCCAAGGTAGTGGCTTTGCCTGTTTCTTGTTCCAATTATTGTTTCAGGTTCCTGTTAGGAACTGATAAATCTTGTTCTTTGAATCTGGAAATTTCAAAACGATGTTAACCTTTTGCTGAACATGCAGAAGAATTTTGTTTCCTTTAAAGATTCATGCATCAGATCAATTTTGCTCAAAGACCTTTCACATTGCATGTTAATAAACGTATTAAGTGACAGTGCTGCCTGTTCTCAGTTTTTGGGAGACTTTTCGTTGGTGACGAGGTAAAAGCCGGTGACAGATGAGTCTTGTTCCGGGAAGCAGTCGTCTGTTGCTCTGTTTTCCATGGCAAATGCAGGAGAAACCGATGACCTCACGCCCCCAATTCTTATCCTTTTCCAGCAGATGCAGCAAACCAGCGACATGCTGGTGGCATGGCTGGAGGCCATCAGTCAGTTCGCCCCTCTTGTCTCAGGCCACCTCATTCAGATCGACTCATCGGTGCACAACACCTTTAAGATGCCCTTCAGCCAGACGATTTAACCCTGGAACTGCAACATCGCTCGGCTCAATCGTTCCTGCCTCGGATGACGGGTGATAGGCAGCCCGGTGCCTTTCTATTAGATAACGTTATACCGTTGGTGTTTCAGCTCAGCAAGCAGCTTCATTCCAAAAAAGAGTCAGATGCCCTCTCATACGCCTCGTTGAAGGCTAGCCTCGCCGAATACACTGACTCTCAGATCCACGTCACTGCAAGCCGTGACAGGTTTCCTAGCTAGCCTCAGAAACCTACTAGGAATGGATCGCTTGTGTTCAAGACCCCTCCTAGGACTGTAAGTTTTTTTGTTCCACGGTCTGGGTCACTGTAGATTTTCTTGTTCCATCGGTCAGTGCCGTCAGTTGTATGCTTTCTGTCACGTAATGGATACTGTGCCAGTCTATGTGCCTGACCACGACCATTTCCTGGACGCATAGCTCCCCATCAACAGGACCCATGGACAAATTCTCCACTCTTCAGTGGCATTCGAATACTCAGGTTTTTAATCCGAGGACCGCGTTCTTCGTCTTCCACACTTATCATCCCCTCTTGGCTATTTTACATGTTGTAAATTACGTGACTCTCTGTAGCTTACCCCAACTTCCCTCAGAATTTCGAACATCGTGCTCCATTTGACATTGTCGGACGCTTTCTTCAGGTCGACAAATCCTATGAACATGTCTAGATTTTTCTTTAGTCGTGCTTCCATTATCAAACGCGACGTCAGAATTGCCCCTCTCGAGCATTTACCTTTCCTAAAGCCAAACTGATCGTCATCTACCACATCCTCAATTTTCTTTTCCATTCTTCTGTATATTATTCTTGTCAGCAACTTGGATGCATTAGTTACTAAGCTAATTGTGCGATAATTCTCGCACTTGTCAGTTCTCGCAGTCTTCGGAATTGTGCGCAAGATATTTTCCCGAAAGTTAGATGCTATATCGCCAGTCTCATACATTCTAAACACAAGTTGAATAGTCATTCTGGTACCACTTCCGCAAATTCTCGTGAAATGTTATCTACCCCTTCTGCCTTATTTCATCTTAAGTCTTCCAAAGCTCTTTTATATTCTCATTCTAATACTGAATTCCTTATCTCTTCTATACCGACCTCACATCAGACATATTTTCTGCTTCATAAAGGCCTTCAATTTACTCTTTCCACCTATCCGCTCTCTCTCCTCTTCATTTCTTGAGCGATTGCCCTGTTTAGAGATTCCATTTTCCATTTCTGTTCAACTATACTGCATACTAAAGTATTCATATCGCAGTATTTATATCCTTAAAGAACTTAAGGCGTATCTCGTCATCCCTTAGTACTTCCGTCCCCCCCCCCCCTCCTGCCTTCTTTGCGTGTTGAAGTTGATTCTTCCTGAATAATCCTTTAAACTTCAGCCCACTCTTCACCACTACTACATGTTGATATCACTCTCTATCTGCTCCTGGATACGCCCTACAATCCAACATTTGATTTCGGAATCTCTGTTTGACCATGATGCAATCTAACTGAAATCTTCTTGTAGCTCCCGGCCTTTTCCAAGTATACCTCCACCTTTTCTGTGTCTTGAGCAGAGTATTCGCTACTATTACCTGGAGTTTATTACAGAACACATGTATTTTTCCCTCTCTCATTCATAGTACCAAACCCATATCCTACTGTTACCCTTTCTTCTATTCCTTCCCATACAAACACATTCCAGTCTCCGATGACTATTACATTTTCATTTTCCTTTACGTACTGCACTACCCGTTAATTATCCTCGTATGCTTTCTCTATCACTTCATTTTCAGCTTGCGACGTTGCCATGTATAGCTGAAGTATCATTGTCGATGTTTGCTGTCGATTCTGTTGAAAGCAACCCTATTGCTGAAATGTTCACAGTAACACATTCTCTACCCTACCTTCCTGTTCATAACGAATCCTACACCCGTTATTCCATTTTCTGTTTCTGTTGACATTACCCTATCCTTATCCGACCAGACTTCCTGGTCTTCTTTCCATTTCATTTCAGTGAACCCCACCTTACTTAGATTGAACCTTTACATTTTCCTCTTCAGACGTTCTACCTTCCCTATCACGGTCAAATTTCTGACATTGCACGCCCAAGCTCGTAGAATGTTATCCTTTCGTTGCTTATTCAATCTGTTTCTCATGATCGGCTCTGCCTTGGCAGTTCCCTCCCGGAGATCCGAATGGGAAACTAGTCCGGAAACTTTCGCCAATAGAGAGATCATCATGACACGTTTTTTTTCAATTACAGGCCACATGTACTGTGAATAAACATTACGTGTCTTTAATACAGTGTTTTCCGTAGTCTTCTGCATCCTGATACAGTTGATCATGGCTGATTCTTCTGCCTTTAAGGACAGTTTCCCACCTCAAGGGCAAGAGAGTGCCCTGAACCTCTGTCCGCTCCTCTCCGCTCTTTAACAAGGCCGTTGGCAGAACGAGAGTGACTTCTTATGCCCGATGTCTTCGGTCCCCAGTATAGATTATTACTCAACATTTAATCGTTGGTGGGATTTGAACCCGGGACGGAGAACGATTTGATAACTGATCCAAGACGCTACCCACACAATAGCGAAAAAATACACATAGCTATAGCCTACGAATTTTGTGTTATGCGCCAGCTACATCGACAAGACCTGTCAAAAACCGTGTTGTTGCACCGCAATACGTTGGTCTCCCTCGGTCGAACAGAGCTTCGACGACCAGCGAAGACGTGCCTGGAGATATCCCAGCCAGTGGTTTAATATCAGCCTGACGGTCGCCCGCCAGGATGTATTAAAACATTTCTCTACTGGAGCCCAGTACCCACTGCTCCCCTTTTCCTAGTAGTTGCTACCATGGAAAATATTCACCATAGCAGTTATTGTAGTGTAAGTAGGCTGTTTATGTTTTCTTATTGGCAACGTTACGTAGTGCTCTGTATGAAAATCACTGGCTGTGCTGTGTGCAGTCTGTGGCTAGTTTGCATTGTTGTCTGCCATTGTAGTGTTGGGCAGCGGCAGCTGGATGTGAACAGCGCGTAGCGTTGCGCAGTTGGAGGTGAGCCGCCAGCAGTGGTGGATGTGGGGAGAGAGATGGCGGAGTTTGGAAATTTGTAAGACTGGATGTCATGATCTGTTATGTATATTACGATTTTTCAACACTATTAAGGTAAATACATTGTTTGTTCTCTACTAAAATCTTTCAACTATGCCTATCAGTAGTTAGTGCCTTCCGTAGTTTGAATCTTTTATTTAGCTGGCAGTAGTGGCGCTCGCTGTTTTTCAGTAGTTCGAGTAACGAAGACTTTTGGTGAGGTAAGTGATTTGTGAAAGGTATAGGTTAATGTTAGTCAGGGCCATTCTTTTGTAGGGATTTTTGAAAGTCAGATTGCGTTGCGCTAAAAATACTGTGTGTCAGTTTAAGCACAGTCTTGTATAATTGTTTAAAGGGGATGTTTCATATGTCGACCCTTAGCCGAGGATATCTCACTGGAATCTTCTGATTTTTTTCTTGTAGTTTGTGTAATTAGTGTAGCTATTGTTTATTGCTAGCGCGTAATTGTAGAGTGAATCTCCTTTTTAGTTGCAGTCTTTCATTGTTGTACAGTAAAACAGTTGTGGCATGCATGTAGATCTGCACCAAGTATTTCGCAGCTGCAATTAACTAGATATTATTTTCAGTGCTTTGTTAATGTGTTCTCTTATTTTTGCTCTTCAAATTGTGCTTTTCTGTGTTATCGTGTGAAATATTGTGACAATAATGGTGTGTGAAAAACGTTACACTAGGTTTCAAAGTAAACTGAGAAATAATAGTGACGACGAGCGTAGCTTATCAGCACCACTGTGTAGTGAATTAACAGACATTCGAAGTAGTAATTTGGTAATTGTGCATAGGGAAATGGAGCGGGCGGCAAATAATGGTGTAGACAGTGAAACAGGTGGTGAACAAGGAAGCATTATCGATCGATCGGTCGGCAACAGCTCGCCTCAGGAATCCGAAATGACAGAACACAATATTGCAAATACTGTAGACTTAGGTTTTGGGTCCTCACCGTTTTCTCAAATGAGTCAAGACACATTTTCTGCTTGTCAAAATGTGAATGTTGCCGGTGAAAATGCACTGCCAAAAAGCTTAGAGAAACAGATTCCAGACACTAATACATTATTATTGCAATCAATGCAACAAATGGAACAAAATCAGAGACAAATGGGACAAAAGCTTCAAAAGTTAGACACAATAGAACAACACCAGAGACAAACACAGCAACAGTTAGACACAATGGAACAACACCAGAGACAAACACAGCAACAGTTAGACACAGTGGAACAAGATCTTAAAAAGTTAGACACAGTGGAACAAAATCTTAAAAAGTTAGACACAATGGAACAAAATCTTCAAAAGTTAGACACCACGCTTGAACAAACACGTGAAGATTTAACTACTGAGTTACATAACATCGAATCGAAATGTCAAAAAGTCAGTAACGATGTAAAAACACAAATTTGTGAGCATTTCCAACCTATTTTTTCGCGTCATGAAAATGCATTACAGAATCACGAAGCAGCCATAAAAGAACTGCAAACTATTGTTCATGAAAATCACGACACCTTGCAAGCTAAAATTGACTCAGTTGCATCTACCGATTCGGTTACGCAACTTGCAAAAACTCAAGAAAACTGAAGGGACACAGTAGATACGATTTCAGCACAAATGGACACTCCGGAACTTGGTTCAGAAAAACACACTGAGGAAATAAGTACACTATCGGAGAAAGTAGCCGAACTTTCGGATCAGTTCACTAACTTATCTGGAAAGGTAGATGATGATCTGAATGACAGAAGACCTCTAGCCATCACTGACACAGAAGAGTATGAACAAATTAAGAAATTCAAACAAAATCAGAATCAAATTAATACGCAATACAAAAGAGAAATCCGGGAAGTACAAGATCAGTTGGCACAAGTAATACAAAAATTTCATATTTCAGAGGACACTCGCGCTCCAACACGGGAAGAGGAACTTAGAAATACGGAAAAGCCACAAAATAATAACACAGGGCATTTCGGAAATTATGAAAGAAATTGGCAAAGTGCACCGAATTTTGAAGTGGAACCGCCGACACGACGTAACAATGACCGATATGCTACTCGCCGACACGATGATTTTGACTATAAGCTGTTCATTACTACACGTAAACTCAAAACGTTTAAGAATTCTGCCAACGACATTCATCCACAAGCGTGGCTCCATCAATTCTCTCATTGTTTTCCTCCCAACTGGTCGTTAGAGCACAGATTAGAATTTATGTGTGGCTATTTAGAGTTTGAACCAGCTGTAAGAATGCGATCGGTCATTCACGATTGTCACAGTGAAGGAGATTTTTATCATGCCTTCCTCTCAGCATATTGGTTTCAAGCTACACAAGACCGAGTAAAACATAGCATCATAATGATGAAACATTTCGAACAATCTGAATTTTCCAGTCTTGTGAAATATTTTGAAGACATGTTGCACAAGAATCAGTACCTGTCAAACCCATACAGCCCCTCAGAACTCATCCGCATTTGCTTAATCAAACTGCCTGAACATTTACGACATATTATTTTAGCAGGACGTTGCAAAGAAGACATTGAAGCTTTTCAGGGACTGTTACAAGAACTGGAAATTGACACTGACAATCAGGGAACGCGAAAACAGGAGCACAACAATTACAGATCACATCCGTCACAATTCCGCGATGACAGAAATAATATACGACAAGGCTATTCTTTCAACGTAAATCGTGACCGAAACAGACACCACCCGTATGACAACCGTTGGCAGAGTATTAATAATTACAGGGAAAGATCACCTCCCTGCTGTAATGACTATCACAGAGACAATCAGAGAAACAGGCAATATGGGAACCAAAATAATTATTATCAAGGGAGACAGAATAACTTCAGATGCAACGGCCCAGCGCGCAGTTACGATTCAGGGAGAAATTCTCCACCACGTGACCGACAAGAAAGAAACTATGGAATCTACCGACATGACGACAGACGATATGATCGTAATGACATACCTGAATTGCATCAGAACTGGCGGGATTCAAACAGAGCAGAGCCCTCTCGACAAGGTGAATTTGTAGAAGTTAGGTCTCCAAATCCCAATAACGACGCGCGCCAACAAAGACACAATAGGCAATGACTCATACCGCTGGCAGCCACAAAACGTACTTATGAAACTGACGACGCAGCTGCCGTAGCTAGTAATTACGTAATAATGGAAGGCATTAGTGACATCTTACTCGAGGAACACGATGTAAAAAATAACAACATTGCATCTCCTGTGATTCACATTACTGTAAATGACGTAAAATTTACGGCAGTACTTGACTCTGGCAGTCCCATTTCAGTAATTAGTGAAACAGCTTTTAGAAAATGCAACATATCGAACGATTGCCCCACACTTCCGTTACGTAAGATTAAATTACAAGGTGCAATCTTTGGAAAAAGTGTAGATGTACGCCAACAAACCAATTTAGAATTCTTTTGCCAAAGCCACAGATTCTCTATGAACTTTCTTATTGTTCCATTATTGTCGACGGAAATTATATTGGGAGTAGACTTTTTGAATGAATACAAAGCAATCTTAAACTTTCACAATGCTGAAATAAGTTTGGAGAAGGAAGGTAAGTCAATAGCTTTGAAATTTGAAGATTGGCTCTCAAACCATGACGAGGAAATTAATCGGCTTTACCTTCTGTTAGACACCAGTTCGGAATTTTCTACGGAACTAGACACTAACAATCACTCTGCAAGTACTGACAGGGCTGATATCGACGGCATATTTGAAATTAATGAGTTAATTCAGAAGAAAATTCAAACAATTGAGAATTGTAATGACACTGATAGGCAGGACCTTTTTGAGATTTTACAAGCACATTCCACAGTTTTTACTGACACAACAGGAACAATCAAGGGATTTCAATACCAATTTCATGTTCGTGAGCATACTAAATTTTGTGTTAGACCATACGTAATTCCAGCACAGTATAGGGATCGTGTTAGAACAGAAATACAATCTATGCTTGACGAGGGCATTATTGAGCCTGCAGTAAGCTCATACAACAATCCATTACATGTTATTGAGAAGAAAAATGGATCGATCAGAGTTGTCTTAGTTTCGAGACAAATCAATACTATCATTATTCCTGAAACAGACAGGGCGCAAACGTTGGAAGAACTTCTTCAAAATTTTAATGGTGTAAAAGTGTTGTCTTCCATTGATCTCAGATCCAGCTTTTATCAGATCGAACTTCATCCAGAATGTAGAAAATACACAGCTTTCCTTTGTTTCGGCGTTTGTTATCAGTTTTGGAAACTTCCTTTTGGTTTGAACATTTCTTCGGCAGCATTCATTCGCGGGCTAAATTCCGTATTACTTGAGTTCTTAAGATGTCATATCACCTTATATGTGGACGATATTCTAATAGCAGAAGCTTCATGGGAACAACATAATCGCATCCTCAACAGTTTGTTACGTATTTTTGCAGAATCTGGAATTACAGTTAACTTGGAAAAGTCTGAATTCGGTAGGTCAAAGGTGAGGTTTTTGGGACATATTATTTCTTCTCAAGGCATTCAGCCGGAGCCTGAAAAGTTAGAAGCAATCAGAGCCATTCCAGTTCCACGCACAAAAAAACAAGTCCGCAGTTTTCTAGGTCTCGTAAATTTTTACCGTCTTTTTCTGAATATGCAAATTCATGTTACAGCAAAACTTTGTTCTCTCACTGGAAAAAATACTATTTGGAACTGGGACGAACAAGCACAGTTGGAATTCAATTCTTAACACGCCAATACTAGCTCATCCAGATCCGTCACAAGATTTCTGCCTTAGCACGGATTCTTCTAAAGTCGGTCTTGGTGCCCATTTATTTCAAGAAGCCATAGAAAATGACACTACCATTCAGAAAACCATTGCTTTTGCTAGCCGAGTGCTAACAAAATCTGAAAAAAAATATTCCGTTACTGAATTAGAAGCTTTAGCTATCGTTTGGGCATTTAACAAATTCCGTTTCTTTCTTTCTGGTAAGCACGTAAAAGTATACAGTGATCATCGTGCATTACAGTTTCTTATGTCTTCATAATTAAATCATGACAGGTTAAAACGTTGGGCATTGTTTCTGCAAGAATTCCACTTCACAATAGTCTACATTCCCGGCAAGGAGATCTTTGTTGCGGACGCACTGTCACGCGCACCGGCTGGGCTTCAGAAAAGTAACACAGAAGGCAACCTCGAGAAAAATTTCAGTATTCTTTACATTCAGAAAGTCGCCTTTGAAAACTTCATCACCACATCTTTAAAGGACATTGCTCATGAACAAGATAAAGATCCGATTTGGAAAGACATCAAGAGCAAATGGCATGAAAAGACACACACACAGATTCAGCATTATTATCTGGTTAGAAACAACATACTGTTCAAACGCTGCACTGTTGATGACAAGCTATGGGTACTTTGAATTCCTGACGATTTTGTTAATAAGCTCATTTGGTACATTCATTTCCTCTATGCACATTTTGGCCCACGAAAATGTTATCATATTTTTCGAACGACTTGTTATTTTAACAATATGGAAAAGAGAATTCGAAGAGTCTTGTCTATTTGTAAACTTCGTCAAAAGGCGAAACCATCTACTATCTCCCATCGTGCTCCGCTGTTTCCTATCATTCCTTCTAAATTAAAAGAATTTGCTGCTGTTGATCTCTTGGGACCGCTTGTCAGAACATCTAATGGATTTTCATACGTTCTAGTCGCTGTTGAACTTACTTCAAAATTTGTTTCTTTCACACCGTTACGTAAAGCCACTGGACGGTCTGTATCCAACGCCTTTGTCAAAAATTTCTTACGTGAAGTTCGACACGTTAGTAAAGTCATTTCAGATAATGGAGCGCAATTCAGATCTGCTGTTTGGTCACGCATGCTTCGGGATCATAAAATCAAACCTGTTTTTATTTCATTGTACTCACCACATTGTAACCCCTCCGAACGGATTATGAAAGAAATCAATAAGCTTTGCAGACTTTATTGTCACAGAAAGCATCAGCATTGGGACTGATATTTACACTTATTTCAAAACGTGCTGAATGAAATGCCTCATGACTCCACTGCTTTACCACCTACTCTTGTACTGAAGAATGAAGAACCACCGAACAGAATCAGAGAGCTTGTACCTTTCCCGAATACACGTAAACGTCGACACAAAGACATAATTGATTTGGCTATTAAAAATATAAAATCTGCAGCAGACAAAAGGAGAAAACTACACGGTAAAGCAAATGCAAAGAAACTATATATTGGTCAGAAAGTTCTCATTAAAGCTCATTCATTGTCACATAAGAAGAAGCACTTGAGTCACAAATTCTTTCTAGTTTACAATGGACCTTACAGAATCCGACGTATACCACATGATAATTGCGTTGAAGTTGAAACGCTGCATACTAGGAAGAGTAAAGGTTTACACCACATTTCACATGTAAAACCGTTTATTGAAAGATAATCTGCTTTTTAACTTTGTCTTTGCCATATAACTTTTCACTTTACATTGCTAGTAGGCTTTGTCAGACTCAGAATCTGTTAATATGCAACAATGTTTGAAGTTAAGTATCCAGTCAAGAACCAAGAGAACTTATTTCAACAGAAATTATGAATGCATTGTTATAGTGAACAGACGACACAATGTTGTTATTTGTACATTCTTGCTTGTTAGTTGCACGATTACGTAACGACTATAAGGCTCGCATACTTAGAACATTTACCAGTACTGCTAATGAGATTTTAATGCAACATTTTGGTTTACTTGAAATTTGGTGTATCATGAGGTAAGTACATTGGCTTCTGCAGAACTTAGCTTTAGGAGGACGATAACTACTACACTTCCACAGAGATTATCTTACAGCAAGACGCACATTTAGCGCTACAGGACACGTATTTGAGTGATTAATTTTGTACCTAAATCATTTATTTTTAAAGATATTTGAAGTACAATGATACAAAGGTTTTCCGTCATACATTTCATTCCATTGCTGTAATCTGTAACACCTGAGGGTATAATTACATTAATCCTCAGGGGGGTACACGCTTACTTTGTGTACCATGTGTTTGGCAAGCACAAGGAGCCCTAGCTAATATGGTATTTAGAATGAGATTTTCACTCTGCAGCGGAGTGTGCGCTGATATGAAACTTCCTGGCAGATTAAAACTGTGTGCCCGACCGAGACTCGAACTCGGGACCTTTGCCTTTCGCGGGCAAGTGCTCTACCAACTGAGCTACCAAAACAAGACTCACGCCCGGTACTCACAGCTTTACTTCTGCCAGTACCTCGTCTCCTACCTTCCAAACTTTACAGAAGCTCTCCTGCGAACCATGCAGAACTAGCACTCCTGAAAGAAAGAATATTGCGGAGACATGGCATAGCCACAGCCTGGGGGATGTTTCCAGAATGAGATTTTCACTCTGCAGCGGAGTGTGCGCTGATATGAAACTTCCTGGCAGATTAAAAATGTGTGCCCGACCGAGACTCGAACTTGGGACCTTTGCAAAGTTCGAGTCTCGGTCGGGCACACAGTTTTAATCTGCCAGGAAGTTTCAATATGGTATTTGCTTATACAACTTTACACGTCGGTACCATATTTCTCTAACACACAAATTACACAGCTATCTGACAATTTAACTGAGAGATAAACATTTTTTTTACTACATCAGTGACACATGTTTACGCAATTACACAGTTGGGTAACTTCACACTTACGAAATTGTATTTTGTCTGTACTGTGTGAACTGTTCATATTTTTTCGGACCCATTGTGATATTATGAGAGCTTTGAATGATATATTTGGTATGGGATCACGATTTTTAAAGTACGTTTGAGGCAGATGACACTTTTGACATGAGCAGAGAATTTTTTTTAGGTTTTAAAATTATTGGAGGAAGCTACGACGATTTTGAGAGTTGACTGAGGTGTTATGATGTTATTATTACGATGACTATGTGTATTATGCTGTTGCGGTATGTTTATGATCAATAAGCTGATGCTATATGAGTTATTTGAGTATGCTACGTATCTGTTATGATGAAATATTGAAGAAGTGTCGACGAATAAGGTAAGGAATAATGAGTAGTGGTTAGGGACTCTGGTTTGTGAAACAGGTTGTTGGAAACCAAGAATCGTACTTTAAGAGTTATGAAATGTATGTAAATGCGTGAATGTATTACAATGCCGACAAAAATTTTTTGGACTCTGTTATATCAATAGAATTTTGTTTCTACACACTTGTAACACAAATTCTTGACCTGTGAAATTTTTTATATGAGACTGTCACTGTAGCGGAAACTGCTGTCGTAAATATTTCCGTAAGAGAGTTAAGTGACCACCTGCACGTAATGCGTCATGGGCACCCAGATGGGCGACAGTCGCCTGGAAAGAAGTCATTAGTGAGTGCCTTTCAGAGACACAGGTGAAAAAAAAAGGAGGCCATTATCCTCACTATTGACATTCCTTTGTAGAAAGCATCACAAAAAACGACACGGTCGAACTTGAAAACATATGATTATACTGTGGAGCTCTCAATTTATGATATTTACTAAAATGCCTAATGAAACGATGAGAAACATTTCACGGCTATTGTCTTGCTAATTGAGAGAAATGCCATATGGCTTGCTTTAGGTATTTATTTACTCATTTTGTTTAACAGCTAGTTTCTAGCTGCACTGCAGCATTGGTTAAAATAAAATTTTATAGATGTACTAATATAAATATTTTCTGTCTACATATCGAGTAAATAATAATTTTTTCAAAAATATGAGGGAGCACAAAAAGACATTTACCTTCACAGGAACTGCATTCATAATTTTCTTTTCAAGTACTTGGTAATTTATTTTGTAGAATAAGTTGTGGTGCACCACTTTAATTACATAGACATTAAGATGTGAATAGACATTTCCCTTATCTGCATTGTTGTCTTTACTGTAATATTTTTCTGCTTGAGCTCTGTCATGTTTAGATATAATTTATTGCATTTGCTTCTGATGTTTGCCAGGCATAGTGCTACTAAATTTCACTTTACATTACTCTGTTAAGCCAGTTTTACTACGAATTTATTTTTCTTGTTTGCTGCGCATTGCCTTATATTAGTTGTAATATTGCATTTGCTTTGCTAATTTATGCTGCTTGCTTTCCCTTTTGTATTTTTTATCATTGCTGTTTGTGTTAATTGTTTTGTACTGCTGCATTGCCTCGTTCCTTAGTGTATATATCTGAGCTCAGTAGATTTAAGTTAGCTTAAAATGGGGTAGGCTATATAAGAGAACGAGTTGTGATGAATTGGAAGAAATGCATTGAGAAGCTATAAGAATATGGTTTAGCCAAAAAAAAAGTATTTTGAAAGAGGATATGAACAAAAAGTAGGATTTAGTGACAACAGGTTTAGGTAGGATTTTCTTGGAAATAAATGATGAGGTAAGATAATGGAAAATAAATAATGAGGTAAGAAATATGTGAACATATAAATACAGAAAGCATGCTTGGATAGGATGTTTTTGGTGGAAACAAATGTTGAAATAAGACGAAAGATCTATGGAATGAAGTTTTAGGTTGGACTGCAGTATCAAATTTTACACTGAAAACAAACCCTGTCCTTTGCTCCTGTGTTATTCTGCTATGTGTTTGTATACTCTTATGTATTTATGTTCTTCCTGTCTTTATATGTTTATCTGATAAGACTTATGTTTTAGAATTTTTCTAATACTCAGCTACATGAACTATGATGAGGAATACTGTTATCCTCAAATATAATTTGCATTAATAATATGTTATTTACTTTGTAAAGATGTTAGTCATTATTTATTCTGTTTTGTTTTAATGCTCATGTGTGAAGTTGATGTTTCAAAAGTTATTCTGATCTTTTATGTATTTACTTATGTCATAATTCCTGTAACACTGATGTATATGTTTATTTCTATTCTTTTGTAAAGCCCCTATTACTGCAAATGTTATCTGTATTATTATGTTTTTAATTATGTATTTTGTACCGCTGTTATTGGATTCTTATGTTATAAAATTGTAATTGATACCAGTTCATCATATTATTAACTTGTAAGTTACATTTAACTGCACACGTTTCTGTTGGTCATAGTATATGGACAATATGTGAGAAGTAGGGACTGTTAGTGTTTGCACGTGTGTTAATAATTCAGCAAGGGACTGGATAACAGCATTGCTGATTCTAAGGACAATTAAAAAACTTTGTGAGTGCACAAGTGGTGGTTTATGGACTTGCTATATTGTCCGCAAGGCTCTTCGATGGTGATTGTGGACCTGCACATTTGCAACAGATGGCTGCTGGCCGTCTCTACAAGGACTACAGTGGGTCTGCACCTTTGATGACCCACCAATACCATTATTTCTACAAGGACTACAGTGGGTCTGCGTCTTTGCAGACTCACCAGTACCATTATTTCTACAAGGACTGTAGTGGGTCTGCGCCTCTGGTGGCCCACCAATACCGTAATCTCTACCAGGACTACAGTGGGTCTGCTCTGTGATGACCTACCTACCAATACTCTTCAAAATTTCGACTGACTCTGCTGTGGGTTTGCTCTGTTGTAGACCAATACCTGTCTGCATGTCAAGAGTCAGCACTGTCTTTTCGTTGGAAGGACAACACTACTTCTTCAAGACTGCATGGAAATCCACTACTTCCGTGTGCATTTTCTATTACTGCTCGGACTTTGAGAAAAACACTGCAATGTTACTGTGATGAATGATCAGGACTGTCTTTATGGACTGTGATAAAATTTTAGCTTTTGACCAACATTATATCAAGAAGTGTGTGCATTTGATATCTTTCTTACTGTAATTATGAAAAAAAATTTCAAATCTGTATTGGCCAGTGCCCAAAACAATTTGTAAAATTTTTTTGTGGGGAGCATGGGGGCTATGTAAGTAGGCTGTTTATGTTTTCTTATTGGCAACGTTACGCAGCGCTCTGTATGAAAATCACTGGCTGTGCTGTGTGCAGTCTGTGGCTAGTTTGCATTGTTGTCTGCCATTGTAGTGTTGGGCAGCGGCAGCTGGATGTGAACAGCGCGTAGCGTTGCGCAGTTGGAGGTGAGCCGCCAGCAGTGGTGGATGTGGGGAGAGAGATGGCGGAGTTTGGAAATTTGTAAGACTGGATGTCATGATCTGTTATGTATATTACGATTTTTCAACACTATTAAGGTAAATACATTGTTTGTTCTCTACTAAAATCTTTCAACTATGCCTATCAGTAGTTAGTGCCTTCCGTAGTTTGAATCTTTTATTTAGCTGGCAGTAGTGGCGCTCGTTTTTTTTTCAGTAGTTCGAGTAACGAAGATTTTTGGTGAGGTAAGTGATTTGTGAAAGGTATAGGTTAATGTTAGTCAGGGCCATTCTTTTGTAGGGATTTTTGAAAGTCAGATTGCGTTGCGCTAAAAATACTGTGTGTCAGTTTAAGCACAGTCTTGTATAATTGTTTAAAGGGGACGTTTCAGTAGGAGAGAAAACCTTTACCAATACACATCTAAGTCCACCATAGTGTGCATTAGGACGTATGTAAAGACTACCGGATTTATACATCGCCTGTAATTTTTTATTTTATTCCTTTTTGTTTTATTATTATTATTATTGTTATTATTATCCTATTTTACCTTAGGATATTTTTTGCATTTAACCATTTACAATGGACTAAAGGAAAGCAATCACATATAACTGACGTCTGAAATATAAAAAAGCGTAGATAAGGTGAAAGGTTAAGGCCACTGAAATGAAGTGAATATATGCTTTTCTTAATATAGATTTCAGTCGTCAGCAGCGTCTTGTCGATTGCCACTTACTATTTCTGTTTATAATTTTTGCATCATTACGATGTACATTGATATTCCCTTTTTATAAAAGTCTCATATATTTTGATGTTTTGTACAATTTTAAAGCAATCAATGTTAACGTGATTCCTTTTATATGCATACATATAAAATGATTTTTATGTAGATCTGTATAAATTATCACATCATTAGCCCTCCTGTTATAATAGGAATCTGTATAACATTAGAACTTCAGTCTGTGCTGATTCATATTTATTTTTATACAACATGTCTATATTACTCTAATAATTACATTATGGCAATTGTAATTTTAACTGCTTTTTATATTCATTTTAAATATCTTAACTATACATTACCTACTATACTGCTCAAAATTTTATTACATTACGTTGGCACGGCCTGGCACTTTTTTCACCTGTGGGCCGTGATAGTCAACATCGGTCAGTCTCTATAAGATCAGTTCACGGGAAGTCTGACTGTCGCTGTCACCACACAGCATGGCTGTTTTCTAAGTCACTTTGAATGCACAACAACCGTGTTTGTCTCTACCCATTATATACTAGTGTTGCAGTTACGAGTTCGAAGATGCGCCTTAATGTAATGTATCTCATGTAACCTTGACGGCATTGTCGTTCATGGAGTATATCAGCTTACGTTATTATACTTCTATGTCGATTGCATCATTTTTGTCAGCTGCTGTATATATTTTGCAGTTGACATTCCATTGCATTGTTAACAGCAGTTGACAAAGTGTCCTCATATCTTACAGACTCGTTTTTATATTCTGGTATGTACTGTTCAATAATTTTGTGAAAATCTTTAGTGTGTACTATTAATGTTGAATGCAATTCCTTTTTTATATCCCACGATTCAAATAGCTTACCGAGATTAAGATGACCGGAAACGGTCGAAACTAGTTATGTGTTCTCCATTTGCCATCTTGGCTGGCAAATGTTTTACGAAAAAGTCATCTTTCATTGCACAAACTGGTCACTGGCTCTACACTGACAATGTCACTAGCTATATACATTTCATTTGTAGATTAATTGCAAAGTCGCTTTATTTACCTATACAACAGTATCAAAATAGTTTTCCAGCTTATTGTGAAGGCATATATACAGTATATTACATGTTCTACAGTCTTTTTTGCTTATTTATAACGTTAAAGTTGACTTTAATCTCTCACAAATGTTTCTCTTCTGTTTACGTGACAGTGGGACTCCTTCTGTAGCCAAATGACTACCTGTAAATAGGGTTATACTTGTAAACGTACGTTGAGTAATAAGCTGGTATGAAGAGAGCACATGGATTTTATCGTTTAGTTTATAAAATGTCATACAATTCCAAGCACCACAAAAATAAAAATTAACCCCAATTATAGATCATATAATGTACAGGGTGACTCGAAAATATTCATCTGATTTAAGAGGGCTACACGAATGTAGATAGAACTCTGGCGTGAAACGCGTTTATTGCTGTATTATCGTCATCGATATTCTACTTGGGTACAGAAGGAGCGTACTACTTGGGTACAGAAGGAGCGTACGAACAAGCTAGATGTACCACAGAGATTCCAGCCCTCAACCACACGAAACGACGAAAGGCACCAGAGCAGACTTCTATTTTCGGTATTTAAGTTAAAATTCATCAGAAGTTTCTTTCCCCATTCGCATAGGAAAAACACCCTGTATATTTATGCAGATTCTCCGCAAGCCACTGTGATGCTCGTGGCGCAAGGTACTCTTCATACAACGGCTAGATATTATCTTTTGTGTTCCACTCGTAAATGAAGCTATGGAAAAATTAACCAGTCCCCACAATTGTAGGTACAGTAAAATAGAAGTTCCACAAAAATGATAAAAAAACATAATGTGACTTTACAAAATTGTTGAGGCTTTCGTGGCCACTTGTTGACAAACTGCCTATTGGCTTCTGTCTCGGGTTCTTCGGCCGACGTTCATCTAATGATTTTTCTGACGTTTCGCCAGCACGAGTGGCTGGCATTGTCAAAGCTTCACCCTCCATTGCCGGTGGTGAACTGGAGCCGAGCTCGCGGGCGCAGGCTATATGTACCTGGCGCGCCAACGTCCGAGGGCTTCTCCGCGGTCATTTCCGGTGCGGTTCTCCTCTTGCTACCTGCGACGGTCGTTCGCTGCAGTACGGGAAGCCAGGATCCGTTGACCTTAAGGCTCTCCTCTTTCTTGTTCAAACTGTTCGCGTGTTTTTGTATTTCTACAGCTTCTCTGAACAAGCGCGTGTGATAGTGCTTCTCTACAGCCAGAACTTCCGTGTCGGCGAATTTTATTACATGGTCGGTCTCATTCAGTGCGTGCTCTGCCACGGCCGATTTCTCCACCTGCCCCAACCTGCAATGTCGCTTATGCTCTTTGATCCTGGTGTTAATGGATCGTCCAGTCATTCCGACATAAACTTTTCCGCATGTGCATGGTATGCGGTATATTCCCGACATTGCAAGTGGGTCTCTTTTCTCCTTCGCCGATCTAAGACACTCTTTGATCTTCCTTGTCGGTTTGAAAATCGTCTTTACGCCATGTTTGCGCAACGTATCACACGGAATACGAATCGATTAATCAAGGCGTCTTCTCTGCCGGCGGACATACAGAGAAACCTGCGCAACACAGAAGCCCTACCACCTCGGCTGTATGGATTACCCAAGATCCATAAGAACAACGTTCCACTGAGACCGATCGTTAGCGCTCCTGGATCACCGACATATAAACTGGCAAAACACTTGGCCTCTCTGCTCCAGCCACACGTGGGGAAGACCGACACATACATTAAGGACTCAGGACATTTCATTGAGAAGCTGAAGAAACTGAAACTTGCACCAAACGACATCCTGGTCAGCTTTGATGTTGTTTCGTTATTTACGAAAGTGCCGCTCAGTGACGCTCTGGAGCACATCGGTTCCATTTTTCCGCTAGACATCAGAAAGCTCTTCCATGCATGTCTCACCACGAGCTATTTCACGTGGAATGGCGATTTCTACGAACAGCTGGAAGGCGTCGCCATGGGTAGTCCTCTCAGTCCAGTGGTGGCCAACTTCTTCATGGAACAATTCGAAGCACAGGCACTGGACTCGGCGACTTGCAAACCTAAGGTGTGGTACAGGTACGTCGATGATACTTTCGTGGTGTGGAGCCATGGTGAAGAACAGCTCAGTGACTTCCTAAGACACTTGAACAGCCTCCATGCCAACATAACATTTACCATGGAAGTAGAAAAGGACAAGAAACTGCCATTTCTAGATGTTCTGGTCACAAGGGACGGCGAAGATCTGGGACACAGCGTGTATCGAAAACCGACTCACACGGACCGATACCTGCACAAACTGTCAAACCACCATCCGAGCCAGAAAAGAGGCATGATTAGTACGCTCGTAACGAGAGCAGGACGAATATGTGAGCCGCAACACCTCAAACGAGAAATGCAACACCTGGAAACTGTCCTGAGGAGCAATGGTTACTCCACAAATTATATTAGAAGTGTAACAGAGCCCAAACCTCGGCGAAGTAAGGAACCGGAAAAAGAATTGTCGGGTACGGCCTTTCTGCCATACATTCCCAGAGTGACGGACAGAATCGGCCGTATATTGCGCAAACATGGCGTAAAGACGATTTTCAAACCGACAAGGAAGATCAAAGAGTGTCTTAGATCGGCGAAGGAGAAAAGAGACCCACTTGCAATGTCGGGAATATACCGCATACCATGCACATGCGGAAAAGTTTATGTCGGAATGACTGGACGATCCATTAACACCAGGATCAAAGAGCATAAGCGACATTGCAGGTTGGGGCAGGTGGAGAAATCGGCCGTGGCAGAGCACGCACTGAATGAGACCGACCATGTAATAAAATTCGCCGACACGGAAGTTCTGGCTGTAGAGAAGCACTATCACACGCGCTTGTTCAGAGAAGCTGTAGAAATACAAAAACACGCGAACAGTTTGAACAAGAAAGAGGAGAGCCTTAAGGTCAACGGATCCTGGCTTCCCGTACTGCAGCGAACGACCGTCGCAGGTAGCAAGAGGAGAACCGCACCGGAAATGACCGCGGAGAAGCCCTCGGACGTTGGCGCGCCAGGTACATATAGCCTGCGCCCGCGAGCTCGGCTCCAGTTCACCACCGGCAATGGAGGGTGAAGCTTTGACAATGCCAGCCACTCGTGCTGGCGAAACGTCAGAAAAATCATTAGATGAACGTCGGCCGAAGAACCCGAGACAGAAGCCAATAGGCAGTTTGTCAATGTGACTTTAGCTTGTAGTGTGGCTTTTAGTTTCTCTCTGACTAGACAGTACCGAGACTCGACAGGCGCTCTCCCGCAATTCTGCGACGTATGGCGAACAACCAGAAACAGTGTTGGATTGCGGGGAACAGAGCACTGAAGCCCAGAATTAGTGTGGGCACAGCTTACGAGAGTCTCCTTACAGCAGCGTATCTGCGTTGCAAATGAGCGTCGCCAGGCAGACCACGAAAGCACTTCACTGCACAGACGGCTGCGCGTAGTCCCCAACCCCCCCTTCCCTTCCCTCCCCCCCCCCCCCGAATCGACCATCCTTCCACCTCGCGCAATCTCTCTCTCACCCACCCGCTCGCCCAACCCACTAATCTGCACCCATGTTGCACCTCATGACATGCACTCTGCTCGTGGCTGCCGTGAATATTGATACTGTGGAGGTGGCCACGAAAAATCTCCGTTTGTCTTGACTCGTTGCCCAGCTGTTTCCTCACCCAATTGTCCTCCGTGCCATCAATGGTTCTTGGGATACGCAAAGTGAGGCCCTTTCCCCGAAATTCGTTCGTATTATTTTCAGTCGTTATTTATGTATAAGAATATCTACTCTACAGCCGCGGTTCTGCTTCCATCTGTCAGGGTCATGTTGACTAACGAGCATTTTCTTTTGTTTTTGTTTTCTTTAAGTCATCATTCTTCTGACTGATTTTGTGCAGCCCACCAAAAATTCCTCTCTTGTTGCAACCGTCAGCTCAGAAAGCATTTGCTACATACGTCCTTAATTATGTGCTGGGTATGTTCCAATTTCTGTCTTCCTCTGCAGTTTTTACCCTACACGGCTCTGTCTAGTACCATAGAAGTTATTCCCGGATGTCTTATCAGATGCCCTAACATCATTTCCCTTCTTCTTGTCAATGTTTCCCATACACGCTTACTCTTTCTCTCTCTAAACGTCCTCATTCGGAAAACCTCTTTGTTCGTTAGCTTAGCAGTCAACCTAATTTTCTACATTCTTCTGTGAAACCAAATCTCAAATGCTTCTATTCGCTTTTATTCCTGTATTCCAATAGTTCATGTCTCACTGTCATAGCCGGCCGCGGTGGTCTTGCGGTTCTAGGCCCTCAGTCCGGAACCGCGCGACTGCTACGGTCGCAGGTTCGAATCCTGCCTCGGGCATGGATGTGTGTGTGATGTCCTTAGGTTAGTTAGGTTTAACTAGTTCTAAGTTCTAGGGGACTGATGACCGCAGCTGTTAAGTCCCATAGTGCTCAGAGCCATTTGAATCTCACTGTCATACACTGCTGTGCACGTAACGTACATTCTCAGAAATTTCTTCCTCAAATTAAGACCTATTTTTTCCGGTGCTAGTCTGCTTTTTGTGTCCTCTTTGTTCCGTCTATCATGGGTTTTTTGCTGTCTAAGTAGTAAAATTCCTTTATTTCATCTACTTCTTGATCCTCTGATTATGATGTTAAGTTTTCCGCTGTTCCCATTACTTTCACCTTTCTTCACATTGCTCTCAACACATTTTCTGTATTCATTAGGCTGTTCACTCCATTCAGCAGATCCTGTAATTCTTCTTCACTTTCATTGAGCATAGCAATGTCGTCAGTGATTCTTACACTGATATCTTTCACCTCGAATTTTAATTCCACTGTTGAAACTTTCTCCGATGTATAGACTTAACAGCAGGTGCGAAAGTCTACAACCTTCCCTTACAACCTTTTCAATCCGTGAACTTTGATCTTGGCCTTCTGCTGTTATTATTCCCTCCTAGTTCTTCTAAATATTGAATATTACACGTCGTTTCCTATAGGTTACCTCAATTTTTTTTTATTTTGAACTTCTTACACTACTTTTTCCAGATCGATGAAACCTATAAAAGTATCCCGATTTTTCTGCAGTCTTGCTTCCATTATCAACCGAAATGCCATTAGTATCATTTTGTGCATGAACTTAATTGTTTCGCAAATATTATTCTCTTAAACTAATTCTAGCCCATTATTAATTAAAGGTATGCAACAAATAATATCTAGCTATTGAACGAATAATAAAAGCGTAAAAGTCCCAATCTTCTTCGGTGTTGTTAAACGGAGGAAATTCGTGTCTTTATTTCCTAAACAAAACTGATCGCCAGCTAACAGATCACCAGTTTTATTTTCCATTCTTCTGTATATTACACTACTGGCCACTAAAATTGCTACACCACGAAGATGACGTGCTACAGACGCGAAATTTAACCGACAGGAAGAGGATGCTGTGATGTGCAAGTGATTAGCCTTTCAGAGCATTCACACAAGGTTGGTGCCGGTGGCGACATCTACAACGCGCTGACATGAGGAAAGTTTCCAACCAATTTCTCATACACAAACAGCAGTTGACCAGCGTTGCCTGGTGAAACGTTGTTGTGATGGCTCGTGTAAGGAGAAGAAATGCGTACCATCACGATTCCGACTTTGATAAACGTCGGATTGTAGCCTATCGCGATTGCGGCTTATCGTATCGCAACATTGCTGCTCGCATTGGTCAAGATCCAATGACTGTTAGCAGAATATGGAATCGGTGGGTTCAGGAGGGTAATACGGAAAGCCTTGCAGGATCCCAACGGCCTCGTATCACTAGCAGTCAAGATGACAGGCATCTTATCCGCATGGGTAAACGGATCGTGCAGCCACGTCTCGATCCCTTAGTCAACAGATGGGGACGTTTGCAAGACAACAACCATCTGCACGAACAGTTCGGCGACGTTTGCAGCAGCATGGACTTTCAGCTCGGAGACCCCGGCTCCGGTTACCCTTGACGCTGCATCACAGACAGGAGCGCCTTCGATGGTGTACTCAACGGCGAACCTGGGTGCACGAATGGGGAAACCTCATTTTTTCGGATGAATCCAGGTTCCTTTTACAGCAACATGATGGTCACATCCGTGTTTGGCGACATCGCGGTGAACGCACATTGGAAGTGTGTATTCGTCAACGCCATACTGGCGTATCACCCGGCGTGATGTTATGGGGTGCCATTGGTTACACGTCTCGGTCACCTCTTGTTCGCAATAACGGCACTTTGAACAGTGGACGTTACATTTCAGATGTGTTACGACCCGTGGCTCTACCCTTCATTCGATCCCTGCAAAACCACACATTTCGGCAGGATAATACACAATCGCATGTTGCAGGTCCTGTACTTCCTTTTTGGATACAGAAAATATTACACTGCTGCCCTGGCCAGCACATTCTCCAGATGTGTCAGCAATTCTCTCACTAGAGTGATACTGATAATGTTTCTCCGAAAGTCTGATGGTATATCGTCAGTCTCAAACATTCTACACACCCAGGTGAATAACAGTTTGTTGCCACTTCTCCAATAATTTTAGAAATTCTGATGGGATGTTATGTACCCATTCTGTCTTATTTGATTTTAAGTCTTCCAAAGCGCTTCTAAATTATGCTTCTAATACTGGATTGTACATTTCTTCCCTATCTGTTCCTCTTTCTTCTTCTTCACATCATCAGCTAAGTCCTCCCCTCATAGAAGCGCTCAGTGTACTCTTACCACCTGTCCCCTCTCTCCTCTGCATTTAACAGTGGAAGTCCCATTTCACTCGTAATGTTTCAGCCCTTGTTTTTAATTTCACCAAAGGTTTTTTTTGCGTTTTCTGTATGCTGAGTCGGTCCTTTCGACATTCGTATCATTTTCTATGTTCACTAATTTTTTCCGTAAATTTTATCCTCTCTTACGGATTCTGGCCCATTCTCAATGCAAGATATTCAGTAGCACGACAGCTAATAATATCTAGATATTGAAAGAATAATAAAAGCATATCTCTGACTGCCAACAGTGGGCTATAGAAAAGCCGTCCTTGGTACAGGGTGGGCAGAATAAAACTGGCCCAGGAAATACTTTGTGTACATTAAGACAGGCAGTCTAACTTATATTCCTCCAGGTTTAGATGATGTCTGATTCCCTGTATCAAGATGTATTAAATATTTTCCAGACCAGTATTATTTAACGATACTGCAGTGTCTCTGTTGCTATTGCAGCGACTACGGCCGTTATGAAATAGATGACATGCGTTCGCAGTTGCAAATACGATCACCCTTCAGCTGTATAACGAAATAGCGACTATGAAAATTTGTGCTGGAGCGGGACTGGAACCCGGACTTACAACTTTACGCGAGTGGCTCCTTAACCAATTCGGCTATCGGTGAACGACATACTTCCAAAACCAAACTTCCATATGTCGTCGTTTCTGCTTCATAATCTGTACTCGTACACCCATTATGTAATTCCTATAACAAAACAGACACTGCAATATCGTATTTAGCCCCTGATACTGGGCACCGACTTTGAATCCACCCCTGTGTGGGTGTTAGATAATGTGCGTATGAATACAGGTCGTCATGACGTAATGACTACATGTGGAAGTTTGGTTCTGGCCATGAGTTGTCCAGGGATACCCGAAGCACTTATGGAGACCGCTCGCGTAAAGAGGAAAATCCAGGTTATAGACACAGTCCGGCACAAATTTTCATTGTCGTCATTCCTTTATACAGCTGATGGTAGTTTGTATTCACAACTGTGAATGTATTTCGCGTACGGTGGTATTTTGTCCGTTGTATTGTATCCTTGCAGTAGAAGAAGTTCCAGCAGTTTGTTGGGAGGATGTCAGTCGGTGCTGATGCTACAGCATGAACCGCATTCAATGCCCACTTGCCACGACATCGTCTGATATTTGGCGCAAAGATTTGGCGCAAAGATTTGGCGCAAAGACTCCGTTCTTGTTGCCCATGGGCGTTTTCCAGTCATTGTGCCCTTTTCCATTGTCTCATAGCGGACGCAACCGTACATGCCGCTGCTGATAGTGGGTCTAAGGAGACCAAACATCTAAAATCATCAGTCTGCTATTCACACCCATGATGAAATCAAAGAAACACATCTGTCTCTATCTAAATTCTGTGTCCAAGTTTGAGGAAGAGGTTCCTTTCTGTTTGTGTTGTGTCTAGTTCATACAGCATAGACACAATGAGGTAGCTAGGTGCACGCTAAACTAACGCAGACGGGCTTGAAGTTCTGGAACATGAGACTTATTAATGAATAAGAAGAAAAGTACGTAGCGTTTTTAATACTTATCTTTAATTCTCTTGTTGGAATACATCTCTCTTGAATATTAGTAAGCTATAAGCACTGATACAAATGGCGCCTTGCTAGGTTGTAGCTATGGACTAAGCTGAAGGCTATTCTATCTGTCTCTCGGCAAATGAGAGGAAAGCTTCGTACGTCTGGTCGCAAGCTATGTCGTCCGTACAACTGGGGCGAGGTCTAGTCCGTGTCTTGTGACCTGCCATGTGGTGGCGCTAGGTTGCGATTACACAGTGGCGACACGCGGGTCCGACATGTACTACAGGACCGCGGCCGATTTAAGTTACCACCTAGCAAGTGTGGTGTCTAGCGGTGACACCACATTCCTCCCCCGCAAATCGGCGAACGGTCGTGAGATAAGGCTTCCGCCCGCCGTGGGGAGGACCCCATGTTGACGTATGCGATGAGGTGGGGAGCCTAACAACAGGCGAGGCTGTGCCACCCGCACCCGGCCATTCGGTCCGAGGGGAGCTAGGAAACGCCTGCAAACCTAGTCCAGGGTGCACGTCAACATGGGGTGTATGCGCACGTAATGAGACAGGAGGGGCCGAAGGGTCGACCTCCATGTGGTCGGAGCACCCGACGGTCGAAGACGACATCTGGTCCGGAGCGGGCAAGAGGTCCATGGCGGAGGACGGCTGGTCACGGGAAGCGAGCGGCGGCGCGCGACCCAGGGAGGCGCGTGGCGGCTGCAGCGAAGCGTCCACTGCGGGCGGCGCCGGCGGCAGCTGCGGCGGCGGCGCGACGCCATGAGGCAAAATGGAAGGCAGCGTCGGTAACACCTGGGGATGAGGCGAGCCAGTAGATGGGTCCCCAAGGCGCTGACCTGACGGCACCGTCGCTGAAAGCAGACGGGGAGCGGCAGAACCCGGGCGACGACAGAGGCGCAGCTGATTGAGATGCTGACGCACCTCACCAGAGGCCCCCAATACCAAATACATCGCGCGGCCGAGGCAGCGAAGAATGCGCCCTGCGAGCCAACGCTGTGAACCGCGATAGTTGCGATAATAGACAACGTCGCCAGGAGCAAAAGCAGGAGTCTGCCGCTGCACAGGAACCTGATGCGGCGGATGCAGCAAAGACATCAGGGTGCGATGAGGACGACCATGGAGCAATTCAGCCGGCGAGCGACCATCGCGGGGCTGAGAGCGATACGAAGACAAAAAGAGCAACAATGCGTCCTCCCGAGAATGTGACTCTTTCAATTTCAACATCTGTGACTTGAAAGTCCGGACCAATCGTTCCGCGGCACCGTTGGACTGAGGCGAAAACGGCGCGGATGTCAGATGGTGAATACCATTGGCGTTGCAGAATGACTGAAATTCTGCGGACATGAATTGTGGGCCATTGTCGGAAACAATAGTCTGCGGAAGACCTTCAATGCAAAAGATGGCAGACAAGGCTTGGATTGTGGCAGAAGACGTCGTGGAAGACATCCGGACAACAAAAGGAAAATTACTGAAAGCATCGACCACAACCAACCATCGAGCATTCCAGAATGGACCAGCAAAATCGATGTGCAAGCGTTGCCAAGGGGAAGTGGCTTTCGGCCATGCAAAGAACTTCCGCGGCGGTGCGGAGTGTTGTTCGGCACACGCCACACAAGAGGAGCACATATTCGTAATCGCAGCATCGATTCCGAACCAAGTACAGTGCTGACGAGCAAGTTGTTTCGTACGCACTATACCCCAATGTCCTTGGTGAAGAAGCTTTAAGACAGAGGACTGCAACGAACGTGGGACCACGACTCGGGATTGATCATTATCAGAACGCAACAACAAAACACCACGTCGTACAAAAAGTCTCTCCTTGTGAGCAAAAAAACGGCGAACCAAAGGATCTTCGATCCGTGACTTTGACAAGGGCCATTGCGTAGCAACAAAACGCAAAATAGTAGCAAGGACAGGGTCAGCAGCTGTGGCTGTAGCTACACGACGAAAATCAATCGGAAACGATGCGACCACGTCATCGGCTTCCGAATCAATGAACATGCAAGCAAGTTCGGAAGAATCGAATGCTTTATCCTCAGCAACAGGCAAACGGGACAACGCATCAGCGTTACCGTGCTTAGCAGTGGACCGATACAAGATATCGTAGCGGTACTGCGAGAGAAAAAGCGACCAGCGAATGAATTTCTGCGCTGTACGTGGAGGTACAGGCTTGTTCGGATGAAAAAGCGATGTCAAAGGTTTGTGGTCCATGATGATGGTAAAGTGACGACCATACAAGAAGTCATGGAACTTGGTAACACCAAACACGAGAGCTAAAGCTTCTTTCTCTATTTGTGAATAAATGCTTTGCGCAGATGAGAGCAATTTGGACGCAAAGGCAATAGGGCGATCATGCGAGCCATCTTTGTGCGCAAGCACAGCACCGATCCCGAAATCCGATGCATCTACCTTCAACAAAAGGGGTTTCTGGGGATCGAATGGCGTAAGGCAAGTATTTGAAAGTAACGCCGATTTCAACTGGCGAAAGGCGCGTTCGCATTCCGTCGTCCAGACGAACGGAACACCTTTACGGCGTAAGCGATGAAGCGGAGCTGAAATGGAAGAAGCATTGCGCACAAACCTGTTTGGAATTAATGCTAAAAGAAAGCAGGTGTGGATGCACACCCGAATGGCAGTCTTTTGAAGCGATACAAGCCAAGATGCGTGTTGACCACCAAGACGCGCTGGGATTCTTCGTCCACAGGTATCTGCAAGTACGCATCTGCTAGGTCCAATTTGGAAAAATATATTCCCGGGCACAGTTTGTCAAAAAGATCTTCCGGGCGGGGCAAAGGAAAAGCAGCAGTCACAAGTTGTGGATTCACAGTTGCCTTGAAGTCCACACAAAGTCGCAATTTTCCGGAAGGTTTTGGCAAAATGACTAAGGGTGAGGCCCAGAGAGAAGCCTGCACACGTTCAATTACACCTTGAGATTCTAAATCGTGCAATGTTCTTGCGACCTCATCACGCAATGCGTGGGGAACATTGCGCGCTCTGAAAAATTTCGGTTGCGCGTTTTCTTTCAGTTCCAAATGCGCTTCATAGTTCTTAGCGCAACCAAGGCCTGGTGCAAAAATGTCCGCAAATTCTTCACAAAGACTAGAAACACTGGCTGAAGGCACAGTCTGATTCCTGATAGGACCTGATTTACTATAGACAAATTAAACAATTGAAACAAATCTAAACCAAACAAGCTCACTGCAGAAGTAGAACGAAGAACGTAAAATGACACAAGTTTTGTTTGCCCCTTGTATGTTGCAATAAGGCTGCACTGTCCTAACACAGGGATCTGCTGTCCTGAGTAACTAGTTAACTTAACATTTGCGGCACGCAATGGCGGTGCGCCCAGCTGTGTATACGTGTCGTGATTGAGCAATGAAACTGCAGCTCCGGTATCGAGCTGGAATGGGATCACTTTGCCTTCAAAGTCTAAGTCCACAAAAAGTTTATTGTCCTGCTGACGACAAGAGCGACTGTCACGTGCAATTTGAACTGATACAGGTACAGAAGCACTTGCGACTTTACGGGATTTCCGGCGACGTCGACGCACACTTTTGGTGGGACGAACACAGTCACTGTTAGCTAAAGTGTCACTGGACGGGTGGGAATGAACTACATGAATGTCCATGGGCGAAGGTCCACGAGCCCGATTGTCCTGGGTTCGATTCCGGCGCGAAGCAAAAGGCCTGGAATTTGTGCGAGTGTCTGATCTAAGCTTTTTCTGGCAAACACTTTGAACATGTCCCTTCTTGTGACAGTAAAAGCAAATAGCTTGGCGTGACGGGCAATTTTCACGCGAATGTCTAGTAGCACACCGCGGGCATGATTTCACTGCATTTGCTGGCTTACGCGGCGCACGTGTTTGCAAGGTAGGCTGCCGCTGCTGCGACGGGCGCGAGGGCCGCTTAGCGTCCCGTGCAGCGGGCCCGGCGGGCCGGTGAATGTGACACACTGCTGGCGAAGTTTCAAATGAGTCCTGAGCAAAGTCAAGTGTGTCTTGCCTATCCAATATGTCTATCACTTATTGGAGGGAGGGATTTACTAGTCTCAAAATCTGTTCCCGTATTCGAACATCAGAAACGTTCTGTGCTATTGCATCACGCACCATAGTATCTGAATAAGGGAGGCCACAGTCACATTCAAAGGCACACTCCCTAGTAAGTCCTTGCAAAGTTGCTACCCACTCCCTATTAGTCTGACCGGCCGTACGTTTTGTACGAAAGAACGTATACCGTTTTGCAACGACATTTACTGTTTCTTTGAAATAGGCATCTAAAGCAGACAAAATTTCTTCGTAGGACAGAGTTGCTACGTCGCGTCGGGGAAACAATTTCACTATCACACGGTAGGTAGACACACCGACACAAGAAAGCAAAAACGGCTGCCGCTCATTACCTTGAATTCTGTAGGCTGCTAGATGGAAGGCAAATTGTCGGGACCATTCAGTCCACGACTCTTGAGCTGCGTCAAAACTACGAAACGGAGGTGCAACAGCGTTTTGTGGCAGCGGTAGCGAAGAAGCGGCGGCTGCCGCATCGGTTTGCAGCGCACGTTGACCCTGGACGAGCTGTCCTAGGGCTTCCAATAACGCCTGCGTCTGCTGATTCTGCAAGCGAAAAAATTCGGACAGTACATCTGGAGATTGTGGCGAAGCCATGACACAAACGAATTAATACAAACTCTTTTACTCGTCGCCAAATAATGTTGTGTCTAGTTCATACAGCATAGACACAATGAGGTAGCTAGGTGCATGCTAAACTAACGCAGACGGGCTTGAAGTTCTGGAACATGAGACTTATTAATGAATAAGAAGAAAAGTACGTAGCGTTTTTAATACTTATCTTTAATTCTCTTGTTGGAATACATCTCTCTTGAATATTAGTAAGCTATAAGCACTGATACAAATGGCGCCTTGCTAGGTTGTAGCTATGGACTAAGCTGAAGGCTATTCTATCTGTCTCTCGGCAAATGAGAGGAAAGCTTCGTACGTCTGGTCGCAAGCTATGTCGTCCGTACAACTGGGGCGAGGTCTAGTCCGTGTCTTGTGACCTGCCATGTGGTGGCGCTAGGTTGCGATTACACAGTGGCGACACGCGGGTCCGACATGTACTACAGGACCGCGGCCGATTTAAGTTACCACCTAGCAAGTGTGGTGTCTAGCGGTGACACCACAGTTTGCATAGTGAGTATTTGAGTCAGCATGTAGGTACCAGCTTGGTATCCACCTAATGGGATTTGAAAAATCTAGTATTCCGGCCCTACGATTTCGAAAGTCCGCCAGAACCTAGGCAACAGCCGCTAGGCAGCGCTCCTAACACACACATCGAAAAAAGTTTTGCATCACTCATTCCCGAGAGTTCCGGAACCTGTAAAAAAATTGGAATAGAGATCAACATAAACATCAATCCTCCATTTTTATTGCTAATAAAAACCACACATTGCATGTTGTACCACCATATAGCAAGACCTTCAGAGGTGGTAGTTAGGTTGATGTACGTACCGGTACCTCTGATACCCAACTGCACGTCCTGTTGCATTGATGCATGCCTGTATTCGTCGTGGCATACTATCCACAAGTTCATCGAGGCGCTGTTGGTCCAGATTGTCCCAATCCTCAACAGAGATTCGGCGTAGATCTCTCAGAGTGGTTGCTGGGTCATTTCGTCCATAAACAGCCCTTTTGAATCTATCCTCGAGATGTCCGATAGGGTTCATGTCTGGAGAACATGCTGGCCGCTCTAGTCGACCGATGTCGTTATTCTGAAGGAAGTCATTCACAAGATGTGCACGATGGGGAAGTGAATTGTCATCCCTGAACACGAATCCCTCGCTAATATGCTGCCGATATGGTTGCATTATCGGTCAGGGGATGGCATTCACGTATCGTACAGCCGTTACGCCGACTTCGATGACCGCCAGAGTCGTACACCGGCCCCACATAATGCCACCCCAAAACAGCAGGGTATCTCCACCTTGCTGCACTCGCTAGACAGTGTGTCTAAGTCGTTCAGCATGACCAGGTTGCCTCCAAACACGTCTCCGACGATTTTCTGGTTGAAGGAAAATGCGACACTAATCGGTGAACGTGATGCCAAGCCTGAACGATCCATTCGGCATGCTATTGGGCCCATCTGTACCGCGCTGCATGCTGTCATGGTTGCAAAGATGGATCTCGCCATGGACGTCGGGAGTGAAGTTGTGCATCATGCAGTCTATTGCGCACACTTTGGGTCGTAACACGACGTCCTGTGGCTGCACGAAAAGCATTATTCAACATGGTGACGTTGCTGTCAAGATTCTTCCTAGCCATAATCCGTAGGTAGCGGTCACCCACTGCAGTAGTAGCCCTTTGCCGGCCTGAGCGAGGCATCTCATCGACAGTTCCTGTCTCTCTGTATCTCCTCCATGTCCGCACAACATCGTTTTGGTTCACTCCGAGACGCCTGGACACTTCCCTTGTTGAGAGCCCTTCCTGGCACAAAGTAACAATGCGGATGTGATCGAACCGCGGTATTGACCGTCTAGGCATGGTTGAACTTCAGACAACACGAGCTGTGTACTTCCTGGTGGAACTGATCGGCTGTAGGATCCCCTCCGTCTAATAGGCGCTGCTCATACATGGATGTTTACATCTTTGGGTGGGTTTGGCTCAAATGGTTCAAATGGCTCTGAGCACTATGGGACTCAACTGCTGTGGTTATCAGTCCCCTAGAACTTAGAACTACTTAAACCTAACCAACCTAAGGACATCACACACATCCATGCCCGAGGCAGGATTCGAACCTGCGACCGTAGCAGTCCCACGGTTCCGGACTGCGCGCCTAGAACCGCGAGACCACCGCGGCCGGCTGGGCGGGTTTAGTGACATCTCTGAACAGCCAAATGGACTGTGTCTGTAATATAATATCCATAGTCAACGTCTATCTTCAAAAGTTCTGGGAACCGGGGTGATGCAAAACTTTTTTTGAAGTGTGTATCTGCGGGCGCTGCTGTCGCCGCCTCAGTATTACATCTACATCTACATCTACAATTATACTCCGCAAGCCACCCAACGCTGTGTGACGGAGGACACTTTACGTGCCACTGTCATTACCTCCCTTTCCTGTTCCAGTCGCCACTCGAACTGGCTAAAGGGGGGCCACGCCACACACGCCAGACTATTCGTGCCCACGGCCGCGCTGTAACGCCAGCAGAGGAGTGGCACAGACGTGTCATCTTCTAACTATGTTCTAGTATTTTGTACATAGCTGTGCTTTGTTCCTGATACAGCTACGTCTACGTTATCGATTTGGTTCACTCTCCGGACTTGTCATTCTGTCGTGTTGTCTTCGCTGTTCGTCCATAACAGTTGTCTTTCTGCGTTTTATGGTGACTCACGCCGTCGGCCTGTCGACCTGTATCTCTTGGTCACGTCCAATTACGGTGACCTTAATTGACGACGAGGAAAAAAAATTAACAATGTCTTAGGGACGCGCAACTCGTTCAATTTATGGATCAGTCCAATACCAATAGCTGCTCATACAGAAGCAACTGCAACAGCAGTTCTAACAGCAGTTGCTGCAGTAAACTGATGTATTACGTAAGGAAATTCAGCTTTTGTCAGAACGCTTACAGGTTTTGGGTCCACAACCCATTGAAGCTGTGATCGCTTTCCAGGCGGAGTCCCTCCCATCCCTGTTTCCGCCTTTTAACGACAGCAAAGAAGATTGGGACACGTATTTGTAGTGGCTCAAACAGCACTGCGCCGCTTTTTGGGTTTGTCATGACGCTTTCAGTGATTGCTCTCCCTTTCCTGGGCTTCCCCAGGGACATATTTCATACAAAAGAAGTTGGTTCCACTCTAAAATCTATTTTTCAGCGGACCCTAATCCGTAATAATGGCTTTTGAACAGTTCTGCAACGCCAATGGCATCAAACCCCGTTTAGAATGTGGTTTCACCGATCCTCCAATGGCGAAATAGGGCAGATGATGTGAACGTCTAAATAACGAATTTTGAAAGCAATGAGCACATCCACACTGCAGCAGCACTCGCAGTGTTCCTAGGCAGCTAAATGATAACCCCTGCCCACGACCAAAGCCTGACAGAGCTCCTGCGTGGCTGACAGCCGTGTACTGTTTTCCACTTCTTGACTCCACTCGGAATCCCAGCTCGGACACACTGGCGATGCCCTCCATGGGACTGTTCATATGGAACAAAACTTTGATGGATGCTGGCTACAGAGGTGGCCACCCATGGGCGGCGCCTTATGGCGGTTGGTATTTCGAGGGGTGTGGAGCACTGATACACCAGCCAACTCCATTCCCGCCTACTGACTATAATACCATCAGTGGTTTACTAACAGCTGAAATGCCCAAACTCGCAAGCCCCTCAGCCACACAGGCATAATTAGCATTCCAGGGCACCATAGGTGGCTCCTATGGATGTGGGTATGGAGGCTGAGACATCACTGAGGCATCCCCAGCTGGTGGGCACCTCAGATGGGTCGCCAGTTGCGTCACCAATTCATTTTCTGGGACACTTCAGCCTTTATGCGCCCATTTCGAGGGGGGGGGGTATCTGGTTTCCCAGTCCGAAGAGTTTGAAAGCCTGCCAGAATCCATGGACCTATACAACAACCACTAGGCAGAGCTGCTAATATTTTCAAGCGCTGCTATCACTGCTAGGTCCAGGCCTTGCCTCACGCGCCAGCATATTGGTGCCTGCGGCCTCAATGTAAAGCTAGCAGCACAGGAGCCTGGACCTGTCATGTTCCAACTATGCTCTCTTATTCGTTGTACTCTGTGTTGCTTGGTTCCTGATACTGCTATGTCAAGGCTCTTCATCGCTTACTGTCGGGTCTTGTCATTCTGCCATGTTGTCCTCACTGTTCATCCATTCCTGTTGTCGTCTTGTTTTCGGCGGCTCACCAACGACGTCCTCAGCTGGTCGACCAATGTCTCCTGGTCGATTCCAGTTACTATATGAAACCGCCTAAAATCCACATCCAGTCTCCTGCACACCTACCGCCAACGTTAAGGCTGATAGAGCCTGGCCAGCGCATCTACCTACTCTGGAAGCGCGTGCTGTAACGTGCACCTGTTTCCAGAAGTGTAGGCAATCATTGTACTTCGATGAGGTCAGAACTACTTCAGGACTGACAAGTCAGCAGGAACAAAAGAAGGTGTGGGGCAGAGTTCTAGCGTCTTGCACAGCTGAACCGTGTGCAGCTCATGTTCATGCTGTTTATTGTTTGACATCTTGTCTTTGCGGTACTGCAGTCCCGTTTCTTATTCGATTTACTGGCGTCACTAAGTTTCTGGCTTGCCTGCCTGTGAGTGGCAGCAGCAGCGTTTATCGATAAGAGCACTGTTGTACTATCTTTGGAACAACCGCTAGTATTACCGGGTCGTCATGTGTCGGGAGTTCAGTCAGGATGGAGCAGCAGTGAGGTCCGGACAGCCATGACTCGCCCGACCGTTGTCGACACACATGACAAATGACTTGAGTGGGGACGACCTTGGTCTCATCGGACGACGTGTATTTGGTCGCCGACCGCTTCTGGGTTTTCCGTGTATGTGGACTTGTGATTCGTCCTTGTTGTTCCACAGTCACTGATTTTAGTATTGTTTGAGTTGTTTGTGGAAGTGTTTTCGTGGAACCGTGTGTAACTTGTGTGGTTTTGACTGAGCAGCTATTTTAATGCTGTCTGCTAGCTGCATGTAGTCAGTCGGTTGGGACAGAGCAGCGAGGAAGTCTCTGTGGCGTGAGGTCACGCCGGGATCACTGGCGGTGTGCACGCAGTGTCCGATCGCGAGGCGCTAGCTGCAAGAGTGACAAAGTTCGTTACTCACCGAACCTGGACGATGAAGTCATCAGTTAACCTTTATGAAACCTCAACTATTGTGACATCTGTTTGTTCATTTGTGGGTTGTTGCTCTCTGGGCCATTTGGGCTAGCAGGAATGTATGATGTGTTGGAGTCATGGAAATCTTGCAGCCGTCTTCCTATATTGTGATTAATTATTAAATTGACTGTTACTTGCCAGTGATGTGCACGAGCGGTATTTTGAGCCCTGTGGCCGTTAACACCCCAGTTACCTGCCCGTCGTTAGCATAGTATTCTGGCAGTGTGCCTTTCCTCGTCGTGTTGATGTTGTCCAGCACGGCGTGTAGTTCGACAGTCTTTTAAGTTGTTTGGTTCGTATTTTGCTGAGGACTTAGTGCTGTTCGTATCTTCGTCCTCGGCCGATATTTTCCATCGTTGTGCCGTTGGTCGGACGGAAGGGAATTGGTTAAATTGTTGGTCGGTCCTTGGGCCATCCCTAGTTTGGGTTGCCATCTGATTATTTAACTTCAAATCTTGGCTGCCTGATTCAGCTCACCTTACCTTTCAGCTACCTTCTCAGGCAGACCCTTGGAACACTTCTGAGGAACACTTGTTCTCTTTGTTTTAGATTGTGGTTTTCATTTTAGTTTGAAGTATTGTGCGAGGCCTTACGCCATGTACTAATTCAATTCTTTTAAAATTTTACATAAAGGCCTTCAGCCATGTTAAATTAAAATTTTGAAGATTCATTTTATTTCAAAAAAGAAAAAACATTTTTTCCTTAAAATTTGTTCTATCTGAAATTCTTTATAATCCAGGCCCTAAGCCATTAGTTGTTCGATGTGTTACGTGTGGCCTTCAGTCGAGGATTTACGTGAACCCCTTTTAATAAGGCCTTCAGCCCTGTGTATTTTTAAAAAGTATTTTGTAAGAAAGAATGGGTTTATTTTAAAATGTTTGTCTGACTCGTTCAGGCCTTCAGTCGTTGTTTTAAATTTGTTTGTGTCGTTCAGCCATGCAATAAGTTAATATTTCTTTATTTAGGCTTTTGGCTGTTCTGTTGTAACTTTAAAAGGAAATTTCTTGGTTAGAATAAATTGTTTATTAACGTGTTTTAATCGTAGTTGTCCTTCAGACATGTGGTGTAGGCCTTGAGCTGTTAATTGTTTTCAATTGCATGTTTTTTTAAATCTTTACCTGATGTTTTTAATTGCTTTTGATTTCTAAGCCAGGCCTTCAGCTGTACTTGTTTTTGGTGTGCTTTTGGGTCTTCAGCCCAGAAAGCTTCTCAAGTTTTCTTTAACTACGCTTTCAGCCGTATTGTCTAATTGCGATCTTTTAAAGCAATGTGTAAATCAGTGGTTCTTAGAAAAATAAAGTTGTGTGTCTGATTGTGCAACTCACAGTAACTGTTTACGGCCCCATCCACAATCGTAGCCTTATCCTGTGCACTCTCTGAGTACCTAACAACCAGGATTCAACAGCGCACATTACGTTTTATTCATCTCGCTCAAACGCGGCAACTACTTGATTAACGAAGAACCAATGGCTTCTCTGGCGTCAGTGTCTTCTGGAGAGCGTAAATTACTTTTTCATTTTAGTCTTATTTGCAGCAGCAATTTCAAAGATGATATTCGGAAACGTTAAGAACATGCTTTCTCTAATTTTCGACATGCAGGAATCCTTTTAATACAATACGCAAATGAAATGTTAAAAATATATTATACTTTCATTTGCTCCAAACCAGAACTCTGATAGTGATCTCTTACACGAGATAATTTGAGTTAAATGTGAGGCACGATACTGAGCCCTTAAGCGGAGGTCTCAGCGGTCGCCGATTTGGTTCCGCTACGAGAAACGGAGTTCTAGGGTTATAACTAATCTGTTATCATGTTTGTGATCAATTTTTTTACGTATCTGTAACATATAATGAATTATGTCTCTTAGTCGAAGTAAAGAAACCCGTCTTACAGTTTTGCTAGAAAGAAAAGAGTTATTCATAATACACTACCACCTGTGTTGGAACAATTATAATCCAAACCGAAATATTTCTTTTGCACGATTAAGATTATTTGGATGAATATACTGACACGGCCTTCATATGATAATCAAACCTTACAAAAATATAATATTTCTCTAGAGGTAATTGAATCGCACACACCAAACATTCAGGTTAATCCGTTTGTGCATATCGTTCTTTGTGACGACAGTGGAAAACACTGCTCACATATGCTTGAAGTGATCCTGTCACTGTCGTTATTTAATGCTGTGATAACTTTATACAACAGTTTTTTAAACTAGCTTCATTCTGCCATACTCCTTCCATGCTGCGATGTGTGTGGTTAACGACTTGCTGACAAAGTAAACTATAATTCTGACCCGTATCAAACCCGATGAACAGAAATGGCAGTTAGGAGGTGGTGTAGGGAAGCAGCCTACTCACGCTGCAGCAAATTCACATCAGTTTCCATTGTGTGTTAGTCAGTCTGCTAGCTCTGACGTCATAGATGTTGCGCAATACCTTAAAAATCAAGCAAATGACATAAAACTTTCCTAGTATGTTTGGAATAATGATAAACTAATGTGTGTTAAATATCAGCTTGATAACTTCAGCCGTTTCCTTTATTTGGACGTTTTTCTATAAAAATAATTGGCGGCACAGAAAAGAGCTAGAGACTGCAAAATTTGTATTTAGATTCAGCTTTCATAATGATTTAATAAAAATAGTACTTTGGATTTCACAAATTAAGATGTTAGTGTAAATTCATGATTTTGTGGTTTTCATCTCAAAACTAGAGGAAGCAAGATAGATTAAGTGAGCTTATAAATCATACTAGGATGTTTAGATTTTAAGCTGTAAAAAGTTTCTTTCAAATATCTATTAAATTATAGCAATAGCGGATCTCAGAAGGGACAGTTCAGAGCCCATCTGCTGCGTGCAGTGCAATTAAATTAATTCTCTCGCCTAAGTTATTAAAGTTAGCCACGTCAAAAATTTATCATCAATACTTCCCTGCGTGCTGAATGCACAGTTAAATTAGGAGCTTCATCGGCCTTCAGCAAGAGAAGCTAAAATTTATTATGCAACTTGAAGTGGTGCGTTACTAGCACAGCGGCTAGTCGAGACAGCCGATTTGATCGAGCGTTTTCTCAGCGGTCCGCACCCCGGCTTTATATATAAGAGCACTGTGCGAGGAAGCCAAGGCCCCAGTTCTCTCCAGACGCTGAATGACACGCCATCTGTGTCGGGAATCGCGCCGCGCCAGTATCAGTGCTACTAACAGCCTCGGGTGCCGTATTCTGTTACTCGAGATGCGCGTAACCAGTAAAGCGTTTCAAGTAAAGTGTTAATTCGGGAATGATTTTCATTATCTAACCTCAGTGTGCGTATTGTCGTATTTTCACGTGCCGTCGCGGGACAGACATTCTACTACTTATATAGCGTGGCGTTTGATGAGATATTTCATCAAATTATGGCGAGCATTCATTTCAACAATTATTTCGGACATTTATAGTTGCATTGGCGCAATAGACTCTGAACTGTTCTGTTAGTTAGGTTGGAGGGATATTTGTGTGTATATTTGTGATTTTGAGAATATACTCAACTAATTTGGAAAGTCGTCTTTGATTAGAAATCCCGAACAACTTCCTGACTCTACAGAGCTACAAGCTGCAGCTATAATTGTAATCTCAAGGAAGTGGGCACTAGGAACTCTATTTACAGGCTTCAGGTTTTGTCAAATCGCTTTCTGGGGGTCTACAAAGTAAATAGAGAGCCAGTGTTGAGAACGGCGAAAGACAGCATTAACAACAAACAGCAAGCAGGCTTTTATGCAAACAAACAATAATTTCCAGTATAAACGAACTTATTTTCTCATTTCTTACTCGCCGCCCCACAGTGGCAGCCTAATGACTGTATGCCAGTATGTTTCGGCCTACTCGTCGACTACCTACATTGAGAACCGTGATTTATGTAGAGATATTAGATCCATATTTTCAGAATTTATCAGTTACTTAGACGTTTCGAGGCTGGACCAATCACCTCATTTCGTTCGGCTGTGGTAGGTGTCTTGTCGACAGCAACAGAAACGTTAGGAGCATTATCAAGAACAATTTTTGACAGTGCAAGCATGTAAAGTGTAAACCATTTCTCTCGACTGTTCTCATACAACAATCCCCTGGTCAAGCGTCATTCATGTCCTCTGAATAATATATGGCGAATATCCTTTCTGACATTGTTAAATATCATACAACACATGACAAACTACACTTATCAGAATGAGATTTTCACTCTGCAGCGGAGTGTGGGCTGATATGAAACTTCCTGGCAGATTAAAACTGTGTGCCCGACCGAGACTCGAAGGTCCCGAGCCTGTAGTTACGGGCCACGCCAACACACAACAGCCGTCGGAGTGCCGTCTGGAGTTCAACGTGCCGCGTCGCCTCAGTAATCCTGGTACGCCGCGCCGACAACGTCGTGCAGAAGGAACTAAGTTAAGTGAAAAGTTGTTAAAAATTTTACTAACCTGCACTAAAAGACTGTCGGCGATGGAACCGCCAAAAGAAACCGAGTTTAAAATTAAATTAGAACCTATGTATGTTGAGGGAAATGTAAATTCAGACCACGATTCAATTGTAAATATGCATGAAAGTAGTGTTAAAGTAAAATATGAAGTATTGTCTCCTGACAGTAGTGTGGGAAGAGGTAATGATTCAGTGATAGAGACCCCTGTAGTAAAGCCGAAAATTGAAATTGTAAATTTATTGGATGATAGTTTCTCTGATGAATTAAAAATGAAACAGTCATCAGAGATAGTAGAATTTAAACAGAAAAAGTTAGACATGTCTGATCAATCAGATGTTTCATTTAGTTTTGATGATTCTGGTATTGGAGCTAGTTTTTCGTCACCTGAGTGTGATAAAAAGCCAGCTAGTGAGCAACCCAAAGATGCTGGGGCTGTTGATCTAAATGTTATATTACAAGCAATAGCCGCCAGTCAAACAAATTTTAATATGCGGTTTGAGGCAATGAACAATAAATTAGAATCCAATAATGCTGAATTAAAGTCTGAAGTAAGTGAACAGGTCAAAAGCAGTAATGCTGAATTAAAGTCTGAGATTATGGCCAGCCAAACTAATTTTAATAAACGATTGGAGGTAATGGACGATACCTTCAAGGCTGGTTGCAATAAGTTGAAAGAGGATCTGGACAGTTTGAATTACAAAATTGATTACAACCATGAGGATATTAAGAAAAAGGTTGCTCAACAGTTTTCTGAGATGTATAAAACAGTAAAATCCGAAGTTGCTGAGGTTCGCAAAGACTTCCAAATGGAAGATGCGAAGCTGGAGCACAAGTTAACAGAAAAGATCGAGGCGGAATCTGAACTGTGCTCAGATAGATTTAAAGATGTTAATATAAAAATAAACATATGTCAAGGAGACGTAGATGCAATCAAAACTGACACTACTCATATTGTGCAAAGAGTAGATAATGTTGAGAGGAAAGTAGAAAATATAAGTACTAACATTGCTAACATTGAAAGTAAAGTAGCTTCAGTAACTTCTGGTAATGGTAGTGTACAACAAGTTGTAGCTGCAAACGCCGCTTTTATCGGGTGTCGGCAGTTTTTGCGGTTCGATCCAGATAAAAATATCCACCCGCTAGATTTCTGGAACGATTTTGAAGATGTGATTCCACCAACTTGGTCTGAACGAGAGAAAATCTCATTTATTAGAAGCCATTTAGCAGGTGACGCCATGCGTTGGTCAGCTGATGTTATGTTAAAGTGTAAAACATTAGCGGAGTTCAAAACTGCTTTCATTAATGAGTATTGGTCTAGCAGTAAGCAAAATGAAGTGTTAAGAGAATTTTGGAGTGGAAAACGCTTCAATGCAGGCAAAGAATCTATTAAAGAGTTTGCTAGGTCATGGATTTCACGGTTGTCACATTTGGACGAAAAGCTGAAACCTGAGATGATTATACTAGGTCTTGAAGCCAAACTGCCATGGTATTGGCAAACTAGAATTATATCTGCCCCTAGAGACAATCTTGATCGTTTCATTGAATATTTGGAACGTGTAGAACGTGTTGCTGCCAATGAGGAGGAAGCACGTAATAACAGAAATGCCAATAACAATAATAGTAATTTTAGGAACGAGCAAAATGGCAATGTAAACATTAGAACAGTAGGTGTTCGCCAGCCTAGGAGAGGTAGGAATTGGGGGAATAATTATCAGAATCAACAATGGCATCCAAGGGATAATAATTTTGTTTCAAAAAGAAATATGCATGTAAACCACAGTACGGAAAGCAATACTATGCCAGCTAACTATAATGAAACTAAAGGAAACAGCAGTAGGCCGAGGCAGGAAAACTAGTTCCCGTCTATGAGGACACTGGCGCTCACCAGGCGGTTACTTTTCCTAAGCCAGTAGTTAAGGGAATTGGTAAGACAGATCAGAATACTCAAACTGAACATGTGGATGAAGAGTCGGTAGCGCCTAAGGATACAACAGAAATATTAGATCACTCACAATATTTGATAGATACCGTGTTAGAGACGCTTTCTAAGTGGGAAGAGAAAGAGAAGGCGCAGCAATGTAATGATAGGGAAGAGCTAGAAAGTACGGAATTGTCAGGTGAGGAAGCAGAAGAAATTCACGCTTATATTTATGATGAAGATGATGTGCTCTTATCTAAAGTGCCTGTGCAGGATGTTGATAATGTATTAATAGATTTAGGACAGGAGATAAGTGAGAATGTAGAGGGTAGGCTGTTGAGGGTCGATGAACCCAGTAGCTGTGACCAGTTGTCACTTGAGAGGGAAACCGACGAAGGTAGTAAAAGTGGTTTAGCTGTAACTAGTGTTATGTCCGGTCTGGAGGCGCAGAATCGCTCAGACTATAGTAATTTGGGTTATGTTCAGCAAACTAAATGTAATGAAGTCGTGCGGTGTTTCGATTTAAAATTAATAGACCGACTGGAAAAGGCAGCTGAAAACGTAATTCAGGAAACCCCTACACACTGTGACCTAAATGTAATGAAGACAGATGTTGATCACTTTAGTTGGAGACAAATCCAAAAGGAACTATTAGATGAATTTGAGAAACCACCCGTACAACCTAGAATAAGCCACCCTATAATAATAGTGAATATGTTGGGTATCAATGTACGTTGTCTCTTAGACAGTGGAAGTGAGGTGAGTGCAATATCTCAGTCCTTCTTTGATGCATTACCTGGTAAAGACAAGCTTACAGTAATGAGGGTATCAGGACTAAGAATAATTGGTGCTACTGGCAAGGTGTCGAAAACAGTAAAGCAAGAAGCTTTACTGCCCTTTAACATAAATGGTAATGTAATTGATCATCCATGTTTAATTGTAAACAATCTCAGTATTGAGGTTTTAATTAGCATAGATTTCTTGTCAAAATATCAGAGTGTTGTTGACTTTGAAAGAAACCAGTTAAAAATGGTCTTGCCAATAACCGGAGTAATTATAGTACCTTTTAGTGATAAACATGGAGTAACTGATGATGGAACTTGGGAGCTGCCTATACGAGTTTTGAAAAATAGGAGGTATTGGGACGAGGATGTTAATCTTAGTAACAGTAAGCTGAACACAGAAGAAGAAGAAGAAGAAGAAGCAATTATTTTAGACAAAATAGAAGCTAAATTGCAGGAAATCGATAAGATTTCAGCCAATCAGAAGGAAGGACTGAGACAGGTTCTAAAAAGGCATCATAAAGTATTTTCAGATCGACGTGGCGTGTTCATAGGCAGCCAATGAAGGCTGTAGGGAGGAGGTTGTTCTGTAACCTCTACACAGTGTGGCAGCTGTGCAGTCCCAGCTGTGTGAGATCTTCTTTCCCTTTTCAGGTCTCACTCAATCTTCATCTTTCCTGTCTCCAAATATTTTCGACCTCTTCTTTCTAACATAATAAATTTGCCGTTATGGTTTTCTAGCCAGCATTCAACTAATGAAGGCTGTAGGGAGGAGGTTGTTCTGTAACCTCTACACAGTGTGGCAGCTGTGCAGTCCCAGCTGTGTGAGATCTTCTTTCCCTTTCAGGTCTCACTCACTCTTCATCTTTCCTATCCACCAAAATTTCGATCTCTTCTTTCTAACACAAAATTTTCCGTTACGATCATTAAGCCAGCATTCAACTAATGAAGGCTGTAGGGAGGAGGTTGTTCTTTAACCTCTACACAGTGTGGCAGCTGTGCAGTCCCAGCTGTGTGAGATCGTCTTTCCCGTTTCAGGTCTCACTCACTCTTCATCTTTTCTATCCACAAAATTTTCGATGTCTTCTTTCCACATTAAATTCTTCCGATATGACTATCAAGCCATGAATTATGTAACTATTCTATCTACCGATTAGCAAAACAAAATACCTGATATGACAAACCTAATAGTGACAAACAATAGAGAAGTATGACGTAAATAAGATAAAATGTGTTTGAGTAAAAATTATGTATAGAACCCTGGTAAAATAATAAGTACAAAGTGTTGTTTTATTGGAAATGGTCCCACAATAATATTTTAAAAAGATATATGAATTCGTGTACGACTAGGATCTGAAGTGGTAGTGAAATCTAGTGTATGCATTAGAGCCAACTAAGAAATAGTAAGGAAGGGATTGCTTAGTGTTATAAGAAAAATATGTAGATAAGTTGTAAAAATAAACTCACCTGGTGTAGCAAGGAAAGGCAGTGTAGGAGAATTGAGCAGTGTTTGTGGTTGAGACGTGAAGGACACGTCCTTGAAGTATTTATAAGGTTGGAGCTGGCCGTTATTTTAGTGTAGTGTGTGACAGGATACACCTACACATATTGAGGTTATAAGTTGGAGGCGTGAATGCGACCATAGGTACCCTTATGTTAAATGAGACAGAGTAGCTCATGGTGTCCTATAGGTTTAAGGAAATTAGCATTACGCTCGTCCGTAATTATTTGATGCATTTGGTGGTAGGTCTGAGAGAGACTACCTGTGGTTTCAGCGTCCAATTGAGTGGAAATGGATTGCCACGTGAGCAAACTGATCAGCTGCAGTACACTAAAAATATGAAATGAATGTGCTATCCTATGCTTTAAATGTTAATGAGTGAGTGTTAAATAAGTACATACACTAGCAATATAATTGAAAAACATAATGACAGACGTAAAACATTATTTTAGCTCAGCATAAATACACTTCACAGTAAGTAAGTACCTAATTTCAGATGTGGAATTGACAACAGCAGAGGACCAATAAGTGAATTTAGTAATCAACTAAACGTAGTGTGTTTTGAACACTCGCAACTGTACTATTACCAAAAGTTACTCACATGTATAAAGAAGCTGAGGAACAACTACTAATCAAATATACTCATACTATCTCTAAGAATGAAGTAATAAAAAAATGAGTCAGTTAAGTGAATAAAAGACAAATGTATCAGAAATGTACTGAGCATTGGTTCAGTGTTCCGGCCCTGAAATAATAAATTCAGACTAAATATGATTTATGATTGTATGTCTTGAGCATGAATTTTATCTAGTACATGACTAAAGGCGTTTTGAGCCATTTGTTTACCAATTTATGACAATTAAGTAACCTCGAGAGTATTATTGAAAAAGATTCTGTTAGCTTTGTTCCAGCAACATATTGAAGGCTAAGATGTATATATCCCCATTTCATTGTGACCCACCCTTAGATGTTAAGTGAACAGAGTCTGAGGCACTCTTTTTGTTTGTTCTACAGGACAAACCAGATAATGGCAGCCTGGTAGCTGCGTGAAAGCGTGGAGTGACTTGGACACAACTCACAGTGACCCCTCCCCTTTCCCCTTGTAGTTTAGAGAGATCGAGAAGGACGCACACCATAGCAACTTCCCCTCCTCTACCCTTGTGAATGGAAGTGTAGGACGCCAGCCAAAGCGGCTACAACCACGTGTGTAAAAATTTAGTTGTGAACTTTTCTTTCAGGTTTATAAAAGACTGATAAGGAATAATCATCTGTTTATGTATCATGTTATCTTCCTTGAATTTGTGTGTGTAAAAATGTATTTGATGTATTTAATGTAACTAAGATTTTCACAGTTTTTCAATTTGTATGTGTTTGTTGGTCTAAGGCAATATGTATGCCAAAATATTTCGTTGACTTTGCTTAAAATTTTGAGTAATGACATTGTTTAAAAGGCAGTGACCATGCCCACAATTTAAATAATTAATATAGGTAATCAGTTTTCTTTCAATATGTATATATGTTTACATTTCAATTTCAAATTTTGCATAGGGAGTTAAACTGTACTCTTGCTTCCCTTTTTGTAATTAAATTTTTCTTTTTCATTCATTAACATTCAAAAAAAAAATTTAAGTAGAGGGTGATGTAGGGAAGCAGCCTACTCACGCTGCAGCAAATTCACATCAGTTTCCATTGTGTGTTAGTCAGTCTGCTAGCTCTGACGTCATAGATGTTGCGCAATACCTTAAAAATCAAGCAAATGACATAAAACTTTCCTAGTATGTCTGGAATAATGATAAACTAATGTGTGTTAAATATCAGCTTGATAACTTCAGCCGTTTCCTTTATTTGGACGTTTTTCTATAAAAATAATTGGCGGCACAGAAAAGAGCTAGAGACTGCAAAATTTGTATTTAGATTCAGCTTTCATAATGATTTAATAAAAATAGTACTTTGGATTTCACAAATTAAGATGTTAGTGTAAATTCATGATTTTGTGGTTTTCATCTCAAAACTAGAGGAAGCAAGATAGATTAAGTGAGCTTATAAATCATACTAGGATGTTTAGATTTTAATAGGTTGGAGGTCCGCTATGATGATGAAGCTGTAAAAAGTTTCTTTCAAATATCTATTAAATTATAGCAATAGCGGATCTCAGAAGGGACAGTTCAGAGCCCATCTGCTGCGTGCAGTGCAATTAAATTAATTCTCTCGCCTAAGTTATTAAAGTTAGCCACGTCAAAAATTTATCATCAATACTTCCCTGCGTGCTGAATGCACAGTTAAATTAGGAGCTTCATCGGCCTTCAGCAAGAGAAGCTAAAATTTATTATGCAACTTGAAGTGGTGCGTTACTAGCACAGCGGCTAGTCGAGACAGCCGATTTGATCGAGCGTTTTCTCAGCGGTCCGCACCCCGGCTTTATATATAAGAGCACTGTGCGAGGAAGCCAAGGCCCCAGTTCTCTCCAGACGCTGAATGACACGCCATCTGTGTCGGGAATCGCGCCGCGCCAGTATCAGTGCTACTAACAGCCTCGGGTGCCGTATTCTGTTACTCGAGATGCGCGTAACCAGTAAAGCGTTTCAAGTAAAGTGTTAATTCGGGAATGATTTTCATTATCTAACCTCAGTGTGCGTATTGTCGTATTTTCACGTGCCGTCGCGGGACAGACATTCTACTACTTATATAGCGTGGCGTTTGATGAGATATTTCATCAAATTATGGCGAGCATTCATTTCAACAATTATTTCGGACATTTATAGTTGCATTGGCGCAATAGACTCTGAACTGTTCTGTTAGTTAGGTTGGAGGGATATTTGTGTGTATATTTGTGATTTTGAGAATATACTCAACTATTTTGGAAAGTCGTCTTTGATTAGAAATCCCGAACAACTTCCTGACTCTACAGAGCTACAAGCTGCAGCTATAATTGTAATCTCAAGGAAGTGGGCACTAGGAACTCTATTTACAGGCTTCAGGTTTTGTCAAATCGCTTTCTGGGGGTCTACAAAGTAAATAGAGAGCCAGTGTTGAGAACGGCGAAAGACAGCATTAACAACAAACAGCAAGCAGGCTTTTATGCAAACAAACAATAATTTCCAGTATAAACGAACTTATTTTCTCATTTCTTACTCGCCGCCCCACAGTGGCAGCCTAATGACTGTATGCCAGTATGTTTCGGCCTACTCGTCGACTACCTACATTGAGAACCGTGATTTATGTAGAGATATTAGATCCATATTTTCAGAATTTATCAGTTACTTAGACGTTTCGAGGCTGGACCAATCACCTCATTTCGTTCGGCTGTGGTAGGTGTCTTGTCGACAGCAACAGAAACGTTAGGAGCATTATCAAGAACAATTTTTGACAGTGCAAGCATGTAAAGTGTAAACCATTTCTCTCGACTGTTCTCATACAACAATCCCCTGGTCAAGCGTCATTCATGTCCTCTGAATAATATATGGCGAATATCCTTTCTGACATTGTTAAATATCATACAACACATGACAAACTACACTTATCAGAATGAGATTTTCACTCTGCAGCGGAGTGTGGGCTGATATGAAACTTCCTGGCAGATTAAAACTGTGTGCCCGACCGAGACTCGAAGGTCCCGAGTTCGAGTCTCGGTCGGGCACACAGTTTTAATCTGCCAGGAGGTTTCAAACTACACTTATGCTCATGAATTAAAGATAATGCTGATACATGGTGAAACAACGCTCTGGTGGGCAGTTTGCGGGTGTACATGGCCTCGGGGTATGATCATGCGGTGCATCTGATCAGCGCTTGTCGCACGATGGCGCTGTCAGCAGTCCACATACGTAGAGGTGTGTTGGTGCATGTCAGAGTACGGTGCAGCGAGTAAGTGTGCAGACATTTTCAGACGTGTTAATGGTGACTGTTTGTTGAAAATGGTTCAAAGAACACATATTGATGACGTTATGAGGGGTAGAATACTAGACCGACTGGAGGCTGGCCAAACACAGCAAGTCGTAGCATGGGCCCTCCGTGTGCCACAATGTGTATTCTCAAGATTATGGCAATGATTCCGGCAGACAGGAAACGTTTCCAGGCGCTTTACGTCCACAGTGAACAACACCACAAGAAGACCGATATCTCACCATCAGTACCCGCAGACGGCCACGGAGTACTGCAGGTAGCTTTGCTCGAGACCTTACCACAGCCACTGGAACAGTTGTCTCCAGACACACATTCTACAGACGAGTGAACAGAAATGGCTTATTTGCCTGGAGACCTGCAAGGTGTATTCCACTGACCCCTGGTCACAGGAGATCCTGTAAAGCCTGGTGTCAACAACACAGTACATGGTCATTGGAACCGTGGTCCCAGGTTATGTTCACGGACGAGTCCAGGTATAGTGTGAACAGTGATCCTCGCCGGGTTTTCATCTGGCGTGAACCAGGAACCAGATACCAACCCCTTAATGTCCTTGAAAGAGACCTGTATGGAGGTCATGGTTTGATGGTGTCTGGTGGTATTGTGATTGCTGCACGTACACCCCTGCGTGTCTTTGACACAGGAATTTTAACAGGTCAGGTGTATCGGGACTTCATTTTGCACCAGTTATTCTGCCTTTTCAGGGATACAGTGGGTCCCACCTCCCTCCTGGTGGATGATAACGCACGGCCCCACCGAGCTGCCATCGTGGAGGAGTACTTTGAAACAGAATACATCAGCCGAATTGAATGGCTTGCCTGTTCTCCAGACCTAAACCCCATCGAGCACGTCTGGGATGCTCTCGGTCGACGTATCGCTGCACGTCTTCAAAGCCCTAGGACACTTCAGGAGCTCCGACAGGCACTGGTCCAAGAATGGGACGCCATACCCGGCAGCTGCTGGACCACCTGATCCAGAGCATGCCAACCCGTTGTGCGGCCTATGTACGTGTGCATGGTGATCATATTCCATACTGATGTCGGGGTACATGCTCAGGAAACTGTGGCGTTTTATAGAACATGTGTTTCGGGACGGTTTTCTCAACTTACGAACAATACCGTGGACTTACAGATCTGTATCGTGTGTGTTCCCTATGTTCCTTTGCTATTAGCGCCAGTTTTGTGTAGTGCCACGTTGTGTGACACCACAGTCTGCAATTAACCTTAATTTATGAGCATGGCTCTACAATAACAACGTATAAAATACTGACATTGAAACTGTTAGAAAATAAAATATGGTATGCAACGAACGACCCCACAGTATCTGCAATACTAGGGATGAGAAATCATGAAAGAACTACTTTAAATAAATTATTCCTGGGAAAGAATTGTTTACAGCTCCTCGCTTCCCCTATCTACTGGAAGCTGGCTTGTGCATGAACGAACTTTCTCTTCCTTGGTACTGAGTACATCCTTTCTTCCAGGTCCTAAGCTTTCGAACTCCTAACTGTGAATTGTGTGATCTGCATCTGATAGGAAGACTGAAACTATTCCATTAGTTCACTTAGTTCAGCTCACCCTCCTGTTCAAAACTATGCTAACTGCATCTGACTGAAAGACCTAAACCATTCCGATAGTGGATGTAGTTCCATTCAGGGTCTAGTTCTGAACTGATCAGAAGACCAAAACTGTTCCATTATCTCTCTTAATTCAGTCCAGGCTCCACTTCCCAATGGTGCGAACTGCATCTCATGGGGAGACCGAAACCGTTCCGTTAGTTCACTTCAGGCTCCAGTTCTGAGCTCTGCGAACTGTGTTTGATGCCTGGACTGAAACCGTTTCATTACTTCACTTAGTTCAGTTCAGTCAACAAATCTGAACTGTGCAAACTTTGTCAGTTCAGAAGACTGAAACTGATTCGCTAGTTCACTTACTTCAGTTCAGGTTCCAGTATCTGTATCAAAATACACCGACAGCAAAAAAATCGCAACACCAAGAACGAGTTGTATGGTATAAACGAAAGTTGGTAGGCCTGATTCTACATCTGCACGAATCGTATGTAAGTGGTGCCAGCAGCGCTGCTATGAGGATGCAAATTAGATTTGCTTTAAATACATGCTGTTACCTTCGACAGCGGGCGTGAGTTGATGTTATTCAAGAATGCCTTTAAGCCTACGAAGATCCCATATCAACACCTCACTGAGTTTCAATGAGGTCATGTAGTAGGACTAAGAGAAGCTGGATGTTCCTTCCGTGGTATTGTTGGAAGATTCGCCAGGAATGCAGCCATAGTTCATGATTCTATAGGTTGACTCTTACACAAAAGATTACAGCAACCAGACTTTTTAAAAATGCTATTTATTTCTTTTATTTTTAACCGATTTTCGGCTTACAAGGCCACCTTCAGACATGCTATTTATTTATGTAAACAGCGCCATTACCAGTTTCGAACCGATAGGTTCATCTTCAGGCCGCTAGTTCACGTTTTACTTTACATTTCGTGCTTTGTTTGCCCACCTGACGAAACTTCTTTGCAGTGGCGATGAAATACTACCAAAACAAGATGTGAAACAACGTCTTTTTAATTGTAATTGTGCATCACGACGATTTTAAGTGATGTCAACGAATTATTATTATTAAATGGAACATGTTTCGGTTACTTACAATGAAGAATCCGCACCACTACGTTCCAGTGCAGCAGTGACCACAATAATGTATGGTCGCAAGATGTGTGGGCTCCTGACCAAAAGGAAAGACCATCATATTTGGCGTATGGCTCTGGAGCATCGCACAGCATCTGCAGCAGCAGTATGAGCTGCAATTGGTACCACGGTGACATAACGAGCTCTTACAAATCGGTTACTTCAACGACAGCTCCGAGCCAGACGACCTGTGATAGACATACACTGACCCCAAACCAAAGCCATTTGCAACTTCAGTGGCGTCAAGCGAGAGGTCATTGGAGGGCAAGATGGAGATTTGCTGTGTTTTCTGATGAAAGCTGGTTTTGCGTTGGTGCCATGTGTTGGTTAGGAGGAGACTAGTTGAGGGCCTGGAGACAACCTGTCGCGTGCTAGACACGTGGGGGCCGCGCGGAGTCGCCGCGCGGTTAGAGGCGCCATGTCACGAATCGGGCGGCCACCCCAGCCGGTGGTTCGAGTCCTCCCTCGGGCATGGGTGTGTATGTTGTCTTTAGCGTATGTTAGTGTGTGTGTAAGTCTACGGACCGATGACCTCAGCAGTTTGGTCCCATAGGATTTCACACACATTTGAACATTTTGAAGACACACTGGACGTACAACTGGGGTTATGGTCTGGGATGCATTTTCGTATGAGTGTATTACCACTCTTGTAGTTATCCCACGCACCCTTACTGTAGATTTGTATACCAGCCTGGTGATTCGACCTATAGTCTACCATACCAGGGGCTGTTTTCGAACATTATAAGCTCGCCCACTTACCGCTATTGTAACTTAACATCCTCCTCAGAAATTCGACATGTTGCCTTTAGCAGCTCGATCACGAAATATGTTACCAGTCGAGCACATATGGGATATCATCGGAATACAACTCCAGCGACGTCCACTAACAGCACTAACGGTCCCTGTATTGACCAACCAAGCGCAATAGGCATGGAGCAGCATCCCAATAAGTAACAGTTGGCACCTGTACAACACAATGCATGAAAATTTGCAGGCTTGCATTCCACACAATGGTGATTTTTTTTTTTGAGTCATCAGTCTCCTGACAGGTGCCAAACTCTTCATCTCAGAGTAGAATTTGCAGCCTACGTCCTCAATTATCTACTGGATGTATTCCAATATCTGTCTCCCTCTACAGTTTTTGCTCTCTAAAACTCCCTCTGGTACTATGGAAGTCATTCCCTGATGTGTTAACAAATGTCCCGTCATCCTGTCCCTACTCCTTGTCAGGGTTTTCCAAATATTCCTTTCCTCTCTGATTCTGCGCAGAACCTCCTCATTTCTTACGTTCTAAGTCCTTCCAGTTTTCATCATTCGTCTGTAATACCATGTCTCAAATTCTCCGATTCTCTTCTGTTCCGGTTTTCCCACAGTCCATTTTTCGACTACCATACGATGCTATGCTCCAAACGTACATTCTCAGAAATTTTTAATTAAGGCCTATCGTTGATACTAATAGACTTCTCTTCGCCAGTAATACCGTCTGGCCACTGCCAGTATGCTTTCGATGTCCTCTGAAACACCCCCGTTATGTCCTTTATTGGGTTTTGTGTAATTTACCGAAGCCGCCAAACAGTTAATTATTATGATTGTATGACCGTGAGCTTAATGAATGAAAAGCTAACGGTTTTTCTGCTGTTGTTTCAGGGGTATTTCAACCGAGCGCGGCTGTTCTGAGGGAATAGTTGAATGATTGAAAGTTTGTCTATTATTAAGGACTGATGTATAACGTAAGGAAATTCAGCTTTTGTCAGAATGCTTACAGGTTTTGGGTCCACAACATATTGAAGCTGTGATAGCTTTCTAGGTGGAGTCCCTCCCATCCCTGTTTCCGCCTTTTAGTGACAGCAAAGAATATTGGGAGACGTATTTGTAGTGGACGAAACAGCACTTCGCCGATTTTTGGGTTTCTCATGAGGCTTTCAGTGGTTGCTCTTCCTTTCCTGGGCTTCCCCAGAGATATTTCGTATCAAAGAAATTGATTACGGTCTAAAATCTATTTTTCAGTGGAACCCCAATTCGCAACAATGGCCTCTGAACAGTTCTGCAACGCCAATGGCATCAAACCCCGTTTAGCCTGTGGTTTCACCGATCCTCCAATGGCGAAATAGGGCAGATGGTGGGAACGTCTAAATAACAAATTTTGAAAGCAATGAGCACACCCACACTGCAGCAGCAGTCGCAATGTTCCTGAGCAGCTAATTTTTAATCATGGCCTATCTTTGATACTAATAGACTTCTCTTCACCAGTAATACCATCTGGCCTCTGCCAGTATGATTTTGATGACCTCTGAAACACCCCCATTATGTCCTTTATTGGGTTTTGTGTAATTTACCGAAGCCGCCAAACAGTTAATTATTATGATTATATGACCGTCTGCTGTGGTTTCGGGGGTATTTCAACCAAGTGCAGCTGTTCTGAGACTGAATAGTGGAATGATTGAAAGTTTGTCTATTATTAAGGACCATAAAGCTTGCGATGTACAAACTGATATATATTTCCTACTAACACACAAATTCTGAGGCAGTTGCTACCTTCGCCTTACACGTCTAATTACAGTTATATCTTTTTATTGGTTGCTGATTTTCAGTACCTCGTCACACGCGATGCTGATGGTTAACATTCACAACAATCCTCACTGCAATCCATGGTTGTTGCTGGCCGACGCCGTTGACGCGATACACGCAATTCGGCACTTGTCACTTTCTATTTCATATCACTCGCGAATCGATATTAGTGACGGTCACCCCCACGACGATCAGGGGGATGTGCTCACTCGTCATACTCTGGTGAATTTTACCATTTACAACTCACTCGACCACCATTATTGCCCGTCTCTTCTGCACTACTTCTCACTCGACACTCTCCAGTACTACTCCTCACTCAACAGTAGTCTCACTGCCTCCTGCAGCGCTTGACCATCGACTCCTGTCTACTATCGACCTGGGCGTCGGATACTAGCATCTATGTCCGTGGGATCACGGATCCCTTTCTCCGTCCATCATTGGTTATTCTGCTGCCTAGGTAGCAGAACTCCTTAGCTCCATCTATGACCATCTTATCTGATGTTAAGTTCCTCGCTCAACTCATTTCTAATACTTCTCATTACTTTCGTCTTTCTTCGATTTCCTCTCAGTCCATTTTCTGTAGTCATTGTACTGTTGATTCCATTCAGCAAATTTTGTAATTCTTCTCCACTTTCAATCAGGATAGCAACCTGATCAGCCAATCGCATCATTGGCATCCTTTCACCTTGAATTTTAATTCCGCTCCTGAACCTTTCTTTGTTTCAATCATTGCTTCTTTAATGTTCAGATTTAACTGTAAGGGGCAGATTACATCCCCGTCTTACACACGTGTTAATCCGAGCACTTCGTTCTTGGTCGTTCAACGTTATTATTCCTTCTTGGCTCTTGTACAAATTATATATTACCCGTCTCTCTCTATAGCCTTCCCCTATTTTTCTCAGGTTTTCGAACACCTTATTCAATTTTACGTTGTCGAATGCTTTTTCCGGGTCGATATATTGTATGAATGTGTCTTGATTTTTCTTTAGTCTTTCTTCCAATATCAATCGTCGCTTCAGAATTGCGCACATGTCAGCTCTAGCAGTCTTTGGAACGGTTTGAATATTTTTCCGAAAGCCAGACTGTATGTCGCCAGATTTATGCATTCTACACTCCAACGTGAATAGTCGTTTTGTTGCCACTTCCCCAAATGATTTTAGAAATTCTGATGAAATGTTATCTTTCCCTTCTGCCTTATTTGATTGAATGTCCTCCCAAGCTCTCTTAAATTCTGATAATAATACTAGATCCCCTATCTCTTCTAAATCGACGCCTGTTTCTTTTTCTTTCATATCAGACAGATATTTCTCCTCTTAAACCCCTTTAGTGTGCTCTGCCACACATCCTCTGTCTCCTCTACATTTAACAGTGCAATTCCCATTACACTCTTAATGTTGTCACCCTTGGTTTTAAATTCACAGATGGTTGTTTTGACTTTCCTGTATACTGAGTCAGTCCTTCCAACAATAGTTTCTTTTTGGATTTCTCCACATTTTTCGTGCAGCTACACTATGTGATCAAAGGTATCCGGACACCTGGCTTAAAATAACTTAGAAATTCGTGGCACCCTCCATTGGTAATGCTGGAATTCAATATGGTGTTGGCCCAACCTTAGCCTTCATGACAGCTTCCAATCTCGCAGGCATACGTTCAATCAGGTGCTGGAAGGTGGGGAATGGCAGCCCATTATTCACGGAGTGTTGTACAGAGGAGAGGCTTTGAACGAAGTCGCCGTTCCAAAACATCACAAAGGTGTTCTATAGGATTCATGTCAGGACTCTGTGCAGGCCAGTCCATTACAGAGACGTTATTGTCTTGTAACCACTGTCCCACAATCCGTGTATTGTGAAGAGGTGCTCGATCGTGTTCAGAGTTGCAATCGCCATCCCTGAGTTGCTCTTCAACAGTGGGAAGCAAAAAGGTGCTTAAAAAGTCAGTGTAGATAGTGCCATGCAAAGCAACAACGGGTGCAAGCCCCCTGCATGAGAAACACGATCACACCATAATACCACCGCCTCCGAATTTTACTGTTGGCACTTCACACAGTGACAGCTGACGTACACCAGGCATTCGCCATACCCATACCCTGCCATCGGATAGTAACATTGTGTAACGTGATTCGTCATTCCACACATCGTTTTTCTACTGCTGAATCGTCCAATGTTTACGCTCCTTACACCAAGCGAGAGGTCGTTTGGCATTTACCGGCGTGATGTGTGGCTTATGAGCAGCCGCTCGACCATGAAATCCACGTTTTCTCATCTCCAGTCTAACTGTCGTAGTATGTGCAGTGGATGATGATACAGTTTGAAATTCCTGTGTGATGGTCTGAATAAATGTCCGCCTATTGCACATTACGACCCTCTTCACTGTCGGCGGTCTTTGTCAGTCAACAGACGAGATCAACCTGTACGCTTTTGTGCTGTACATGTCCCTTCACGTTTCCATTTGACGGAAACAGAGGACCTAGGAATGTTTAGTAGTGTGGAAATCTCGCTTACAGTGTGGTCGCTGATATGGAGTACGTGGCAGTAGGTGGCAGCACAATGCACCTTGTATGAGAAACTTATGTTTTTGGGGGTGTCCGGATACTTTTGATCACATAGTGTATTTCGTATTAGCTTGCCCGAACTTCCTAATTATTTCATTCCTCAGCGGCCTGTATTTCTGTATACCTGAATATCCCGGAACATTTTTGTACTTTCTTCTTTCATCGATCACTTGAAGTATTTCTTCTATTACCCATGGTTTTTTCCCATTTACCTTCTTTGTACTTATGTTTTTCTTTCCAACTTCTCTGATTGCACTCTTTAGACGTGTTCATTTCTCTTCAACAGAAGTACCTACTGGAGTATTCCTTATCGCCGTATCTACAGCCTCAGAGAACTTCAAGCGTATCTCTTCATTTCTTAGTACTTCTGATCCCAGTTATTTGTGTACTGATTCTTTCTAACCTCTTAAACTTTAACCACCTCTTCATCAGTACTACATTATGATCTGAGTCTATGTCTGCTCCTGGGTACGCCTTAAAATCCAGCATGTGATTTCGAAAACTCAGTCTGACCTTGATGTAATCTAACTGAAATGTTGCGGTATCACTCGGTCATTTCCAAGCATACCTAATCATTTTGTGATTCTTGAACAGAGTATTCGCTATTAAGTGCTGAATATTATTACAGAACTCGAGTAATATAAATCGCCCCTTATTGCTTGTCCCAAACCCATGTTCTCCTGCAACCTTTTCTCGTACTCCTTCCCCTACAACTGCATTCCAGTCCCCCATGTCTATTAGATTTTCATCTCCCTTTCAGTATCCTCCTACACTTTCTCTATCTTTTCATCTTCAGCTTGCGACCTCGGCATGTATATCTGAACCATCGTTGTCGGTGCAGGTTTGCTGTCGATTCTGATAAGAACAACCCTATCACTGAACTGTTCACAATAACTCACTCTCTGCACTGCCTTCTTATTGACAACGAATCCTGATCCCCTTATACCTTTTTCTGCTGATTTTGATATTACCCTGTACTCATATAACTAGAACTCCTTCTCTTTTATCCATTTCGCGTATTAACCCCTACTATATATAGTTAAAGCCCTTGCACTTGCCACTTCAAATTTTCTAGATTCCCTGTCACGTTCAAGCTCCTGCCATTCCACAGCTCGACTAATAGAATATTATCCTTTCCTTCGTTATTCAGTCTTTTTCTCATGAGCGCCTCCCATTTTGCATCCCATTCTAGAGATCCGAACGGGTGACTGTTCCGGAATCTTTTGCCAATGGAGAGGTTACATCGGTAATAAATGTTTACAGTGATTTATATCGCGGTTGCATTAATGTATGATCTTGTAATGGTAATCACTGAAACATATTACCTAGACAAATGTATTCCCGAAATTTTATAACTCTACAGTAATTATTTTTGTGTTGTGATTCCTTTTCCATCAATGTATTTCTTTCCTTTCTTAAGAATTTTTGCTAATTGTTAAATAAGATTTGGTTTTTATTATTTCCAGACTTTATCACAAAAAAGTAACTAGGAAGCACATAAACACTCTTGGTGACAATGAGAATTATTTAATCATTAGTGCTTCCTCCTACTTCTTAAGTTACCAAGTTATGACTTGGGTTAAAACTGAAAGCGCTCAGCCCCTTCTGACATAAAGAGTGAACGAAAGATGATCATAAAAACATGCGGACTGGTTTGTTCCTAAATGTCATTCAACGTTTGAAGGCAACAAAATTATAACATTTTGCTTTCTAATTTATTAGTTCGTATTTCTAAGTTCTTTATTGGTACCTTGACTTTAAAAATGAACTATGTAGTTCATTCGAACTAGTTCCTCGAAATAGTTCAATAAGAAGAACAATCTCAAAAGGAATAGATCCATCCCATTTCTATGCAATACTTTGCAAGCGGGAGATGTTGTTGTGGTGGGGTGAGGGTTTGGCCACGTTAAATGCTTGGTGTGGCTACGCCTCTCACTGACTGGCTGACTGCGTGGCGTTCCTATATCGTGAGGCTCATCCCACTACTTCCTTTGTATCTGCTGACCATAAAGTAATTTTAAAGGGATTATGGTAGGGGAAAGAAGCCGCGCTGTAACACACAACTGATGTTTCGATTAGCATCTGAATAGCACTTTAGGAAAGCTGTTAAAAAATGAAATACTGCAGATTGAAACGTTTTTGTAGTGCCTCTTGGTGCATAGCAGATCGTGCTTGCTGTGAATTTTTGTGGGCACTGAATAACAAAAATGGTTCAAATGGCTCTGAGCACTATGGGACTTAACATCTTAGGTCATCAGTCCCCTAGAACTTAGAACTACTTAAACCTAACTAACCTAAGGACATCACACACATCCATGCCCGAGGCAGGATTCGAACCTGCGACCGTAGCAGTCCCACGGTTCCGGACTGAAGCGCCTAGAACCGCACGGCCACCGCGGCCGGCGACTGAATAACAAACGGAATGAAAACGTAATAGGTTGACCATCATCTCTATAATTTATTCTTTATTTTCTGCCGGGCTCGGCCTTAGTGACCGTCTTCACATAAAGATAGGAAGCTGTACGTTAAGTGGATCTACAATTTAACTTTACATTGGATAAATGGAAAACCATAACAGCTATCAAATATTTACAGAACCACACATAATAGGCCTCGATTTTGATACCGGCAGAAAACTGACTTCAGTACGATTCAACAGAACGATCATTGTGGTAGTAACACGAGTGCTCGCTATGTTTAATTAGAGTGAAATCAATTTTGTGCTGCTATCGATATTATGATCTGCTATGTGCTGTTTCAAAAACATTTTGTGACTGTCATTGTTTTCAATTTATCCACGGGAAAGTTGCGTTGCATATCGTTCGAACGTACAGCTTTTTTTCACCCTGTGAAGATGGTCACTACTACCGAAACTATTAGAAAATAATGAATAAATAGTATAACTGACGGTAAACATACAGTTTTTAAAATACCTGACAACTGTATTGAGTCATGTCATTAAACTGTTAAATAAATAACGTTTGTAATACTAAATATCAGCGACCTTACATTATATTTTTTGCCACCCTATTTCGTAGATACCAGGACGAGCAGCGTGGGACCACACGGCTCATTGTACAATAGTGGGGCTTGTTATTTCCAATATACCACTACCATTTGCTGCGACTGAACTGTAGCGAAGGCTATCAACAGCGGGGAAGACAAGTTTCCTCAGTGAGCTTGTACATCCTCTACATATCTCCATATTAATAAAATCCAGTCAGTTAAACGAAGTGCACAAAAATTGGCCTTTGTTATAACCAATAGATTATTTTTTAAGTTTTCTATGAAGAATCAGTTTACGTTACCGTATGGTTTAACGTAGATTAAAGGACTCATTTCAGGTAAATCGCCTAATAATTCGAATACGGTGACCATTAATTGTTGTAATCACTTCGCACAATTTGTGTTATTTCAGATCGTAGACGTAAAAAGCGGTTCCTAAAATTTAGAAAGTTCCATATTTGGATACACTATTGGTTCAGAATTCAACTATTCTCAAAAGAAATACACTCCTGGTTCAAATGGTTCAAATGGCTCTGAGCACTATGGGACTCAACATCTTAGGTCATAAGTCCCCTAGAACTTAGAACTACTTAAACCTAACTAACCTAAGGACATCACACACACCCATGCCCGAGGCAGGATTCGAACCTGCGACCGTAGCAGCCCCGCAGTTCCGGACTGCAGCGCCAGAACCGCTAGACCACCGCGGCCGGCTACACTCCTGGAAATTGAAATAATAACACCGCGAATTCATTGTCCCAGGAAGGGGAAACTTTACTGACACATTCCTGGGGTCAGATACATCACATGATCACACTGACAGAACCACAGGCACATAGACACAGGCAACAGAGCATGCACAATGTCGGCACTAGTACAGTGTATATCCACCTTTCGCAGCAATGCAGGCTGCTATTCTCCCATGGAGACGATCGTAGAGATGCTGGATGTAGTCCTGTGGAACGGCTTGCCATGCCATTTCCACCTGGCGCCTCAGTTGGACCAGCGTTCGTGCTGGACGTGCAGACCGCGTGAGACGACGCTTCATCCAGTCCCAAACATGCTCAATGGGGGACAGATCCGGAGATCTTGCTGGCCAGGGTAGTTGACTTACACCTTCTAGAGCACGTTGGGTGGCACAGCATACATGCGGACGTGCATTGTCCTGTTGGAACAGCAAGTTACCTTGCCGGTCTAGGAATGGTAGAACGATGGGTTCGATGACGGTTTGGATGTACCGTGCACTATTCAGTGTCCCCTCGACGATCACCAGTGGTGTACGGCCAGTGTAGGAGATCGCTCCCCACACCATGATGCCGGGTGTTGGCCCTGTGTGCCTCGGTCGTATGCAGTCCTGATTGTGGCGCTCACCTGCACGGCGCCAAACACGCATACGACCATCATTGGCACCAAGGCAGAAGCGACTCTCATCGCTGAAGACGACACGTCTCCATTCGTCCCTCCATTCACGCCTGTCGCGACACCACTGGAGGCGGGCTGCACGATGTTGGGGCGTGAGCGGAAGACGGCCTAACGGTGTGCGGGATCGTAGCCCAGCTTCATGGAGACGGTTGCGAATGGTCCTCGCCGATACCCCAGGAGCAACAGTGTCCCTAATTTGCTGGGAAGTGGCGGTGCGGTCCCCTACGGCACTGCGTAGGATCCTACGGTCTTGGCGTGCATCCGTGCGTCGCTGCGGTCCGGTCCCAGGTCGACGGGCACGTGCACCTTCCGCCGACCACTGGCGACAACATCGATGTACTGTGGAGACCTCACGCCCCACGTGTTGAGCAATTCGGCGGTACGTCCACCCGGCCTCCCGCATGCCCACTATACGCCCTCGCTCAAAGTCCGTCAACTGCACATACGTTTCACGTCCACGCTGTCGCGGCATGCTACCAGTGTTAAAGACTGCGATGGAGCTCCGTATGCCACGGCAAACTGGCTGACACTGACGGCGGCGGTGCACAAATGCTGCGCAGCTAGCGCCATTCGACGGCCAACACCGCGGTTGCTGGTGTGTCCGCTGTGCCGTGCATGTGATCATTGCTTGTACAGCCCTCTCGCAGGGTCCGGAGCAAGTATGGTGGGTCTGACACACCGGTGTCAATGTGTTCTTTTTTCCATTTCCAGGAGTGTAGACTTCTAAAGACAGTACTGAAAGTATCACAAATGAGGAGTAGCATCTCTCATTTTGGCCAAGTTTTTGCCAAGTGTGGCAAAATAAATACACATAATTATTTTTATGAGCTCCAGAATTATCCGCTAGATTCTTCCAAGTTCGAACCGCTATCTCAAAAGAAATTTAGTCAAAGTTCGCGAAAGTAAGCGGCTCGTACTCCGCGCTTAGTGAAATGGTTCTTCCTAGCAGTGCTACCAAGTCTCTTCTGCCTCTAAGTTCATTTCTTTTTCATTTTTCTTGTGGGAGATGGGTGGTAACAGCAAGGTGTCTAGCACGTGTCCACGTAGATTTTGAATCTGATCGACTTCCACGTGCTTCCAAAAGTGGGCCGTTTATACATTTCATTACCCACATCAGTTAATAAAGGCCTGCTGACGATTTCACCAAATTTGTAATTTTTTGTTACACAGAATTATTACAAGTACAAAAATACTAATGCAAAGCTTCCGGCACACTATCATTCAGACAGTTGTGATAACCACACAAAAAAGTAGTATTTGCTGCAGTCAGTTAATGAAAATTTTACCATATTACTGCATGAGATATTGCACTCTAGCGTGAAAGTAAGCTGTTTCAAGTTTATTTATTTAATTATTTTGCTGTCTGTGGGAAGAAACTGCCGTGTTACGAAGTAGGCTGTAAGGTGATGTACAGTGGGGGTGCTAAGGATCCTATATTACCAACGACGGAGGCCCCGATTCGGCGGGAAGATGGACGCAATAGGGTCCCAGTGTGTTGCTTACCTATTTGTTTTCCTCCGTTCCAGCGACTTTAACACACAGGCGAAATTTCCCAACTATCAACTCTTGAGAGAGTATCATACAGGCTACTCTTAACCGTGGGATGCTACACCGGAGAGAAATTCGTGAGCTCTTAAATACTGAAATTCATACGCAAAGAGAGCGACCTAAATTAATAATTAAAGAAAGAAATGACGAAACTAATAATTAAGGAAATGATAAGTATGTCTCACGTTTAACATTTAAATTAGCTGTAAGAATTTTACATAGGAAGGAGCCTTCGCTGGTGGTGATTGATTTGATGGTCGTCCATTGGCTTATTTCGAAACTGAACAGTGACGTCAATAGGAACGCCAGCGTACTCAAAAAACATGAGCCATTACATATCCCTGAGACCAACCTTCAGACACTTCCGGTGTGCCTCAATAGAGGCGTTACTTGTTCAATATGCACTGATAAGCCAAAAAATCTTGACCACTGCTCATCCGCGACGTTAGATGCCGACTGGCGGTGTTGTGGGTACGTGACGCTGTAACAAAAGTACGTAAGCAGAGCAGATACGGACGGGGGATTATCCTAGAGAAAATATGGGCTCCAAATGGGGAAATCCATTGAGATATGCTACTTTGACAAAGGGTAGATTGTTATTACACAGAGCCTGTGAACGAGTAAAAAACAGCTAGTCAAATGTTCACGTGCTACTGTCGTGAGCATATATGGAAAGAGGTAGGTCAGTGAAACTACCGCTAGACCTCCAAAACTCTTTACAGAGCGAGGGGTTCAGTGGCTTGTCTGCCACGTAAAGTAGGATAGATGATAATGTGTGGAATCTCTGCCGAAAGAGCACAGTGATGGTGCACGCACAAGTGTTTCGGAGCACACCGTTCATCTTACATTGTTGAACATGGAGCTCTGCAGCAGACCATCGCTACGTGTCCACGTGCTGACCCAACGACATCGTCGATTACTACTAGAGTGGGCACGGTACCATCGGGATTTTATAGCCTATCAGTTGAAGCGTGTCGGCTGCTCGGGTGAAACGCGTCTTTGTTGCGCTAGGTCGTTGGTTGTTCCCACAAACGCCGTCGTCGAGGTGAAAGGCGGCTGGTGTGAATAGTATTATACTATAGGAGGTATTCTCCTGAAGTTGCATGGGACCTGTGGTGCCGACTTGAGTGGCCGAGCGGTTCTAGGTGCTACAGTCTGGAACTGCGCGACTGCTACGGTCGCAGGTTCGAATCCTGCCTCGGGCATGGATGTGCGTGATGTCCTTAGGTTAGTTAGGTTTAAGTAGTTATAAGTTCTATGGGACTGATGACCTCAGATGTGAAGTCCCATAGTGCTAAGAGCCATTTGAACCAAAGTCTGTTCCAGTCCCACCGTTTACTATTGTTTATACTCTGCTGGAGTATTTCGGAAACGAATCCGCGTTTGATGTCCTGTTTCCATTAGGTTAGTTCACGGTCTCAACTATCAAAAATTCCTCTGATAGGCATAAAGGTAGCATCGATTATCGTTTAAGGCGACCGGTGTTACCGTTACAACCTGTCAAAAGCCTGAATAACCACTTTCTGCAACGCAGACGAGTGGGAGATGTGCAGAAGGAGAGTTAATGAGGTCCTGGAAGGTGATGGCAGAGATGTGGAGCCATGTAGACTCCATTACCGTTGCCAACTGCGCTAGGTTTCTCTGATGAGGGTCGACGGCACCAACAGCCCGATCGAGGTAATTAAAGATTCTCCAGTTCGGGAGTCTAGTGGCGAGGAGAGACGGTAAATTCATGCTCGCACTCGTCCAACAACGCACATACATTCTGAGTTGTATGACATTTTGCATTGTCCTGCTGGCAGAAGTCATCGTGCCAAGGTAACTTGTATTACTTCCCTCAGGCGGCTCCACCGTTCGTGGTTAAACTTCGGCCTTACAAGCTTGGGCCTTACTTCTGTTGTTACACATTTATGACTGTACAAAGTTGTAACTTTCTATGTCCTGAAAATCCATCTTTTTGTCCACCGTTATTTTACGTGTTATGTTAAAGTATTGGAATTGAAAGGGTCTTAAATAACGTGTCTTAACTAGAGTTGTTTTGTTAACGTTATGGTCAGATTCAGCCTTAGTGGCTTCTGTCAATTTTTATATGAGATCTTTGCTAATGGTTTATTAGTTTATTAATGATTTTATGCAATGAGAGAGTTTTGAGCCGTGGCAGACTGGTGCCAGCACCGGGTACGGTCGTTATATCGCTGCTATCGATTTTGGAGGATATAAGTGATCTTTGGGTATCATGTGGCTTTCTTCCGGGTTGGCGGGATTCAAGGGTCGGCCGTCAGCTTTCGAAAAAAAAAAGAAAAGAAAAAAAAGAAAAAACACATTGAGAGACTTGAGACGTCTCCGGAGAAAGGAGTGTCGACTGCGACCGGGTGTGCCCTATCAGTGTGATATGCCGCGGAGTTGTATTGGTCGGCAAGTCTGTGTTTTGGGGCAGGTCGGAGATCCAAGTTTCGTGATTTCTATCAAGGGAAAGGTCCCTGAAGTAAAGTGGTTAAGCTGCATGAGCCGCTGAGTTGTGCTGTGTGCAAACATCAAGTAAGTTGACCGTTAGTGTATTTGACTGAGCGACGTGTTATGGGGCGTTTTACTCCCTAGATGATTGTGAAACTTACACAGCCGTTAATCGAAAAGTATGTTGGTTAGCTCCGTGTAAGCTGGTTAAGTATTGGCTGCGCAGTGAAGTCTTAGTTATAACTGTACTGGTTGCTCTCTAATTGATCATTAAGGGTATTAAGTGATTGAAAACTGCACCTAAGTGATATTCCTATTATCGGTGAACCATCCTTAAATGGTTTCAAGTTAAAGGTCAGTAATTTCTGTGGACGGAACATTTTTCAGATTGGTGCACGTATGTCTGGTGCAAGGATTGTGCCCTGTATTTTTGTGTGTGTTTCAGAGAGTTGCAATTGTCCAGTGTTTGTCAAAAGCTGCTGTAAGTGCCAACGCCTTGGCGGGGAGTGAGGTGTAACCCGCAGCCTAGGTCTTGCTGTGATCATGCAACCCTGCCACGGCTGGATTGCTTTGGGCGAAGACCCCTTACCAAAAGTTTAGTATATCTTTCCTTTCCGCCAAGGCGGGTAAAGCGCGTTTTGTAATTTGATTGTGATGTTCTGATGTTTAGAGAAATGTTTTTTTAGGTTACACAAAGATAGACCTGCAACTAAGTAAACGTTAGCAAATAGATTGTCATGTAATTTTGGGCTAATTGCAGTGATCTGTCCCTGTAGTAATAGACAGTCCACAGTGCTTGTTGACTCCATGTTACATCTCTATTTAAGTTATAGTGTGTAGTCACGTAAAGTGTAATCTGGGTTTGTTTCATGGCAATCTTTCTTGCTTCTGTTAAATATCCACATTCTAGTGAACAGTGGTTAACCACGTGAGTTTTAAGTGTTGTTTGGGCCGCGTTGGGACGTGTAGTAATAAAATGCAATTAAGTGGCTGGCCCACTCTGATAGGAACTGTACTGACAGTTGTAAGCTTTTGTTAAGTGTGGCGAAGCCACGGCAATATTGTGTTTTCTAGTTGTTTCTTAACTGATTTCATATGCATTTTATGGTTATACTTGTTGGGTTCTGATAACTGCCTTGTTTCAATAGGAACTTATACTGAGTAACTGCTGTACTGAAGATTGTGGAGAATTATCTGAAGGAACCTTATGTTAATAAATTAAGTATGTGTAAATCAATGTATGACTACCAGCCGTGATTCGCCATCCCGTTTCGCGTCCTGATAATAGTTGTGGTATGGATTGTGCAAGGTCGTATTAAAGGGACCACTTACCAAGTTTCTCAAATATTTTGCCTGAGTGGCGTTTGTCAATGTTTATGGGAGATCGTTGGCTAATGATTTATTAATTTGCTTAGGATTTTATGTAATGAGTTTTTCGTAAATAATCTTGTCTGCGTGGCGTCTGTCAATATTCATGTGAAATTGTTTTTCGTAGTTAATAAACACATTGTAATTGAAATGTTCACTTTGTTGGGTCAGCCCTTCCACTTCCTTTAGATTTAAAGGTTGAACAAAGCAGGTGTTCAGTAGAAACGTTCCAAGGCCAATTTTTGCCAACCACTGGACATCCAGTTGTGGTACTCGCGTCTAATCCCAGCCATCGTCTCCGATGAACAGCCATTAGAACGGGTGTATGAACCAGGAGTCTGCTGCAGAGGCCGATATGCAGAAACGTTCGCTGAACGGCTGATCTCGAGGAGACACCATTAGCACCCGCTTGGAACATTTGGGTGATCAATCGCTCTGCAGTTGCACGTACACAAATGCGCTGTCGTCATTTACCCATGTTATCCGTGGCATGAGGAGCAAAACAGTTGCCTCAGCACCGGTTTTGGAGAAAGCCATTTTGCCATGTGCAGTATATTTTAAGCGTGGGTGGAACGCAAACAGTTTACAAACTTAGCCGTTCCGGAAATACGTCAACCCATGACCTGAAACCCAATGAGGACGCCCTTTTCGACGTAAGATAATCTCTCCGTTTCCGCAGTACGGCAACGACTGCATTCCTTCTCCGCGTCCCCCAGAAACTGATAGTGCTGTCACCTGCAGTCTGTGTGTGGTTACTGCAAGTTGAGATCGAATATGATCTGTGGTCACGTTGGTATAACTGGACCGTGTGTACTTACTGTAATTAAATGTGCAGTAATCTTTATGTAATGAACGTATTTCATCTAAGTATTAATAAGAGAACATTTACTAACGATAATTTTTCGTTTTATGGATTTTACTGGCAAACGAAGCGATAATCATATTTACTGTGTAGCAGACGAAGCAGCACGTCGGCTATCGGAAGCTGAAATAGCTGTGACGTTCCTGTTGTGTCCTCGCCAACGGACGCAACCGGAGCTGGTGTGCTGAGACAGTCTCCGACTGGTGCCACGGGGGTGCTTTGAATTTCGCTGCCAACCTCAAGTGGGGCCCAATTAGCGACCTCCGCGCCGCCGCCAATGAGATGGACTTCCGCGTTGCAATAAACAGCGGCCGCAGGCAGCAGCGCACAGTTCATGTTCAGCGTTGGCGTACGACAGATCTAGTAGGAAGTTCCAGGGTTGCTGTTTGTAGTGGAGATCAGCCTGCGGGACTTAGTCTACAGGTGGAGTCACCTATAACCTTTGCGTATGGACAAGTATTCACTTCAGTGATTGACAGTGTGGCGCCCGGACTCTTTGACAGGCCACTGCTTATTTGTATCTATCCGCAAGCACATCCAACGAGTTGATGTACAACTGTAGTTAAGTATTGCAGAGCAAGCGTATATTCGTGTCTCGCTAATTTGTTTGCTCTCTCACAGCTCCTCCACCCACCACGAAGCATCTAAACCTAATACGACGTGCCAGTCGTCCACCCAAACAACCGGTACACACTAGTTCCCATCTGTAGCCACTTGCCGTTTTCCTGTTCATCTCCATAAGACGTAGCTACGTGTGGCAAAATGTGTTTTCACGGCCTTCTCAGCAATGTTCTTGTATCTGTTTGATGCGTTATTGAGTGTAAGTAACAAATACGTGATATTGAGCAACCGCCCATCATTTCCAGGCGAGACTTCAGCTTTCACCTTACAGCTGCAAGCTTGGAACATTTTCCAGTGAACCCAGAGTCCATTAATTGCAAAGGCGGCTCACTTCTACACCGACTACGAGACATGTAAACATACAACATCTCCTTACACTGATAAGCAAAAAACATTATGACCACCTGATCATTAGAGCGCCGTTCCACCCCTAGAACCTTGGGCAATACAGCAGCGATTCTGCGAAGCGTTTGGGCAATGAAGACTTTCTTTTTTAAAGACAAGTTACCCCATAACATTATTCCATATGACACTGTTGAATGAAAGTACTTGAAATGTGTCAAGTTGCTAATTTGTCTCTCTCCAAGATCTCCAATGATTCCAAGTGCTAATTCGCTTAACTAAGTTGTTTTAGGAGTTCCAAAGTGTGCTTTTTCCTGTTTAAATTCTCTTCACGACAGACACCTAATAATTTTGAAGTTTCCATCATATTTGTTGTATGCCCAACGTATGTTTACTCACTAGTGTAGTACCCCTAGATGTGCTGAAATGAATACGTTGTGTCTTTCTAAAATTGAGGGTGAGACCATTCGCAGAAAACAAGTCAACGATAATTTAACAGCAGCACCTCTTTCAGGGTCACTTGCAACAGGGACTGAAGCGTCGATAGTTTTATATATTCACAATGCTGTCACAATCCCAGAAACTTTTTTTTATTGAATGTGATAACGGCCACGGAAGCCTACTTTTATATTTAACAACATTGTTTACCATTTGTTCCGTTTGCCTGTGGATGCCTGGATTAATTACAACAATAACGTCATTTGGGAAAGAACTAATTCTGCTTGTTGTATATTAGACGGAATATCCTTCACGTGTATGAGGAGCGATAGTGGACCTAATATTGAACCTTTATGAAACCCATACGTGGTTTCTGCCCAGACTTACGACCACGGACTACATTCGTGGAGTTACTAAGCACATCTCTTTCTTAGGTATGACATCATCCATTGGTTGGTTATAACATCAGCTACATAAAACATCAGTCTATGTAGGAGAATACTGTGTTTCACAGAGTCAAATGCCTTAGATAGTCACAAAAAATACCAACCGGCTCCATGTTATTATTTAACACTTGTAAATTTAGGTGAGTGGATATGTAAATGGCATTCTGAGTATGACAACTGTTCTGAAACCGAAACTGTGACTTCCTGAGGACATTATTGTTGCGGAGGATGAATGCCGAAAATTAGGTGGACTGATAAGCTATGCAATGACGAGGTTTTCCGCAGGACCGGCGAGGAAAGGAATGTATGGAGAACACCGACAGAATGAAGGGACAGAATGGTAAGACAGTACCTAACAGCTTCCGTGGTACCAGAGGGAGCTGTAGAGCGTAAGAACTGTAGAGGAAGACAGATGTCGGAATATTTCCAGCATATAACTATGGACGTAGGTTGCGAGTACTACTTTGATACGAAGCGGTTGGCACAGGAAAGGAATTCATGGCGGGCCGCATCAACCAGTCAGAAGACTGATGACTCAAACAACATGAGATGCTATTCTAGAATCCACCACGTTCTCAAAAATTTTGTAAAATGTCAGCAGTGAAACTGGTAGATAGTTATTAACATCTGTCCTTTTACAATTCTTAAATAGGTGTTTGACATGGCATATTTCAGTCCCTCTGGGAAAATGCCATGAATTAGTGATGCATTGCGTATTCCAGATATAATTAGGTTTATTATATGGTAACAGATCTTTAGAACTCTATTGGAAAGACCATCAGAACCAGTCAAGCTAGCTTTTATTTTTGAGAGGGGTAATTTTCTTAATTTCAGAAGAGGAACTTGGTGATACATTTTCTTTTCTCTTGAACTCTTCGTCCCACAAAGCACTGAAGCATGGTTCTGGCCTTGTGACACGGATAATTAACCTGCTGTAAGATAAAATCGACGTTGAGGAAGTCTTCAAGACTAAAGGATGCAAGTGTTCCACAATAACGATCACGTTAGCCACCTCTGTCATGCTGTATTTATTTACTACCACAGATCACATGGAACCTTTTTTTTAATGCACGTCACTCCTTAACACGACCGGTCCATGTCCATGACGCTGTAAATGTTTCGAGTATCGATTCACCTGAACCATGTCGTATCCATACGGTCCATGTCCATGACGCTGTAAATGTTTCGAGGATCGATTCACCTGAACCATGTCGTATCCATACACTGTCATCGAGCTTGCGTACAGGAAACGCCCGCCATTCACTCGACCAGGCAACAGATTTCCGCTAATCAACAATACAATATCCCGTATCCACTTTAACTGACGATGTTCTTGGATACCTGTAATTTAAGTCTTCTGCGAAGCCCCATTTTCACCAATTAGTCCAGATCGGTGTGCTCCGATGCCCTTGTACCTGCAAGAGCATTGTACTCTGCTGTCAAATTTGCCACAGATTGTCGCCTATTATGCTTTACAGAGGAAGAAACGACGTAATGTTGATCATATTCCCTTACAGTGTTTTGGACACTTCTTCATTCCCCTATGCATAAGTTAAGATCAATATAAAATATGAAAAGAATGAAATACGAATGAATTAACCAACAAAAATCCTTACTGAATACATTATATTGTCCGGCACAAACAATTTTCGGCCGGCATAGGCCAATCTCAGATCTTAAAAAACACATACTGTGGTTCAATTCCAACACAGCGGACACCACGCTGTCAGTTGGCAACATGCTTTCCGCAGTGGCTGGACTGAACATAGAGTTATATTTTATCATCTCATAGTCTGTATTGGTTACATCTGCCTTTATTAACAAAGTAACTATTCCTTGGTTTCTCCGGTTATCAAATGATACAGCTTTTGCTCTTAGTGGTGGGACTGAACCACAGCACGTACATTATCATACGAGGAAGGTAGATGGCGATCGAAACACATTTCGTTTGAAATCTGTGTAATTGGAAGATAGTCAAAAACTGTCATTTCATTCAAAATCTGTGTAACTGTGAGGGTCCGTAAATTATTTTCAGTCCAGTCAACGACAGTGGTTTCCAGCTCGATTAAAATGTTGCTCGTTCCAGCACTCCCAGATGTTTCAACCTGTTGTAGTCATCATCACTCCAACGACTGGTTTGATGTACCTCTCCACGCCAGGTCATCCTATACAGGACACTTCATCTCAGGAAAACTACCGAAACCTGGATATATTTTGACCTGCTTACTGTACCCCGTACTTGATCTGTCTCTATAATTTTTCCTCCAATCAAATTTGTCTTCATTACCAAATTGGTTCCTCAAGATTCGCGCAATAAATTGATCTCATCCTTTAGTGAAAGTATGCCATAAATTTGTTTTCTCACCGATTTGATTTAACATCTCTTTATTAGTTACCAGATCTATCGATCTAATTCCCAGATTCCTTCATTAGCACCTCATTTCAAAAGTTTTTGTTCTCTTCTTGTGTGAACTATTTATCGTCCTCGTTCTCTTTCGTACGAGGCTACTCTCCTGACAGATTTCTTCGTAGAAGACTTCTTTACACTCAAATAAATATATGGTAAAAAAAATTTCCATTGAAACCTTCTCCTGCTGTAGCGCATTTTCAGTTTCTATCGCCTCTATTTCGGTCATTGTCATATACAGTACTTTTCTGCTCAAACAGATAAACTTATCTAATATTTTTTGTGACTCATTTCCTATTTCCCTCTTGCCGGCTGGTGTGGCCGAGCGGTTCTAGGCGCTACAGTCTGGAAATGCGAGACCGCTACGGTCGCAAATTCGAATCCTGCCTCGGGCATGGATGTGTATGATCTCCTTATGTTAGCTAGGTTTAAGTAGTTCTAAGTGACTGATGACCTCAGATGTTAAGTAACATAGTGTATCAAAACTAGACATAATTGTCTGAATGGGAATTCCGCGATCGTTCATTAATAAAATATGGCGTTTCAGTCTTCGATCGCTATACTTTATTTTCAATTACCGGTTTCGGGCTAGCTGCCCAATCTTCAGATCATATATTGTAGTTACAGAGTAACATGTCCGCACAGAACACTCGGTTCGCTGTCATATGACAGCGAACCGAGTGTTCTGTACGGACATGTTACTCTGTAACTACAATATATGATCTGAAGATTGGGCAGCTAGCCCGAAACCGGTAATTGAAAATAAAGTATAGCGATCGAAGACTGAAACGCCATATTTTATTTTTTTAAGTAACATAGTGCTCAGAGCCGTTTGAACCTAATTCCTTCAGAATCACAGATTTACTTCGAGTATATTCCATAAATTTTGTTTTACTTCTTTTGGAGTTCATTTTATAACCCCTTACCAAATCACTATACATCCCGTTCAGCTGATCTTCGCAGTATTTTACCATTTCTGACAGACTACATTTTCTTTATGTACTGAAAAATAATGGAATGTGTCGGAACAGACTATGGACTTCAACCCACTGTCATGTAACATAAAAATAAGAAGTTCGCCCCTTTAAGAGGAGAGGAATTCGATGTTTTTTGTTTTAATCATCAGTCTTATCAGAGGTTTCATGCGGCCCGCCACGAACTTCTCTCCTGTGCCAGCGTCTTCATCCGAGAGTACTAGCAACCAACATCACCCATCATTTGCTGGATGGATTCCAGTCTCTGTCTTCCTCTACAGTTACTAGCCTCTACAGTTCCCTCTAGTACCATGGAAATTATTCCCTGATGTCTTAACAGATGTGCTATCACTCTGTACGTTCTTCTTGTCAGTGTTTTCCACATATTCCTTTCCTCTCCAATTCTGCGAAGAACCTCCTCATTCCTCTCTCTTTCAATGCACCTAATTTTCTATATTCCTCTGTATCACCACGTCTCAAATGCTTAGATTCTCTTCTGTCCCAGTTTTCGCACCGTCCCTTTTTCACTACCAAACAATGCTGTGCTCCAAACGTACATTTCAGGAAATTTCTTCCTCAAATTATGGCCGACGTTTGAGGCTAATAGACATCTCTTGGCGACGAATGCAGTTTTTGCCTGTGCTAGTCTGCTTTGAATGTCCTCCCTGGTACGTCCGTCATTGGTTATTTTGCTGCCTAGGTAGTAGTATAATTCCTTAACTTCATCTATTCGTGACCGTCAATCCTGATGTTAAGTTTCTCGCTGTTCTCATTCCTGCTAACTCTCATTACCTTCGTTTTTCTTCGATTTACTCTCATTCCATCTCCTTTACTCATTACACTCATTCCGTTCAGAACAGCATGTGGTTAGCGAATAGTCTATTGATATCCTTTCACCTCGAATTTTAGTTCCAGTGCTGAACTTCCTTTCATTCACATCATTGCTTCTTCGATGTATAGTTTGAACAATAGGGGCGAAAGACTACATCCGTGGCTCATTCCTTTTTTAATCCGAGCACTTCGTTCTTGGTCTTCTCCTATTATTATTCCTTCTTGGCTCTTTGTTGTATATTACCCATCTCTGCCTACAGCGTACCCCTATCTAACACATCCTCAATTCTCCTTTCCATTCTTCTATGTACTACTCTTGTCAGAACCTTAAATGCATCAGCTGTTAAGCTGATTGTGCGATAATTCTAGCGCTTGACAGCTCTTGCAGTCTTCGGAATTGTGTGGATCATATTTTTCTGAAAGATCGATGGTATATCGCCAGATTCATACATTCTGCATGTCAACGTGAATAGTCCTTTTATTGCCACTTTCCCCAATGATTTTAGAAATTCTGGTGGAACGTTTTCTGTCCCTTCTGCCTTATTTGATCGTGTATCTTTCAAAGCTCATTTAAATTCTGATACTAGTACTGGAACCCCTATCTCTTCTAAATCTATGCCTTCCATCACAAGTCTGCCCCCTTATAGAGACCTTCAATGCACTCTTTCCATCTAACCACTCTATCCTCTGCATTCAACAGTGGAATTCCCGTTGCGCTCTTACTGTTAGCACCCTTGCTTTTAATGTCCCCGAAGGTTCTTTTGATATAGGGAATTACCTGGATAAGGGAAATGATGTGCAAGGACTAAACCACTTTAACTGACATCATTTATTGTTGTACAACAACATTTTTTTTTTTTTTTTACTTTTTCTTTGATATGCCGTCCCCTCTGTAAAACAGGTACAAAAGTTGAAGTTAATTTGCCGTTACGGGCGTTCAAAATAGTGGTAAGACGGTCGTTAAATCACCTTAATAATAACCTCAAAAAATTGAAGGAATGAGACCTTAACAATACTGGCTTTCTTAAAAAAATTTAAATTAAACAATTTTAAATAAACCAGCCAGTTGAAATAATTAAAACAGTGCTACACAAATTTCATCAGGGGAATTAAAGTCCAACACATTAGGCGGACCCCCCCCCCCCAAAAAAAAATATAAATATTAACAAAGATAACAGAGGTATTACCCTCCTGGAGATCCAAATGGGGGACTATTGCGGAATATTTTGCTAATGAAGACATCATCATGACACTTCTTCAATTGTATGCCCTGTGGATACACTTTATGTGTCTTTAATGCAGTGCTTTCCATTGCCTTCTGCATCTTCATGCCGTTGATCATTACTGATTCCTCAGGTTTTAGGGGCAGTTTTTTTCCCTATGGGAAAGAGAGTGTCCTGAACCCCCTGTCCGCTCTTCTGCCCTCTTTGAGGGGGCAGTTGAAGGTGACTTCTTATGCCGGAAGTCTTCGGCCGCCAATGCTGAATTTTGTTCGAAATTTAAGCAGTGGCAGAATTCGAGCCCGAGACCGAGGACATATTATTAGCGATCAAAGACGCTACCCTTAGTCCAGAGGGTACACTTGGTCTTTTTCGATAGGTAACGTCACTGCTGAGAACTATAATTTAAAACCTCTACTGGTATACAACATTTAGCAGCGTAGTTGTCTTAACGCACAGGGGTTAGACAAAAAAATTGAAACATCAAAAACACAGTACATTACCATGCCTAATACGGTATAGGAAACCGTTGTCATTCAAAGCAGGTTCCAGTTGGAATGGTAAATAAAGGTCTTGTATGGTTTTCAATGTAATCTTATACCATTCTTCCTGCAAAATAGTGGTAAGTTCAGGAAATGATGTTGAGGGTGGCTAGCGATCATGACCTCCCTCTCTCGGCCTAGAAAAAAAAGCCCCAACATTATTTAGATCTGGTGACTGTTGTTAGCAGGGGTGCATTGCTTCACGGAATGGACCTGATTAGCCAAAATGGTCTCATAATCCTTGGCAGGGTAACCATGGGGCCCTTGGAATACCATAATGTGCGTGCGTCAGTCGTCATCAAACCCCGCCACAGTTCACTCTTCGGACCTAAACTCGTCCGGGGTTTGGAGACTCATCTGACCAAATGACTCTCTCCGATTGCTCAATTCTCCTGATTTTGATGCTTCTGCACGACATTTTCCTGTTACAGACATTTGCATAACGGATGATTGCCTTTGGAATTCCGACTCGCCTTGCATTCCCTCCTTATGGACCTCCATTCGTCTTGTTCTGGTGCTGAGAGGGTACGCGAGTGTGGCATTCAGTTCTACAGTGCCTCTTGCAGCTGTCGTTGTCTTATTTTTCGTCTCAGTTCTAGTCAATGACCATCTGTCACGATCACATACACTTTCATCCGCTTTATGACTTAGATGATGTTTTTCCGCTTTCCCTGTAACTGTTACAGATACTCGACATGGTGTCTTTTGAAACGCCAAACACTTTGGCCTCCTTGGTTACAAAAGTGCGCACCTCACGAGCACCAACAATTTTCCCACATTCTAATTCATTTACTTTCGACATAATGTGCTCACAAGTACATAGAACACTGTTATCGCCACCAATGACACATTCAATATATTAAAGGTATTGCACGTGTGCCATTCGTGGTCAAATACAGCGACATAACTTGCAAGCTTCGCTAATATCGGTAATTATGTTCCAGCAAGCATTTTTCGCGGTGTTCCCACATTTTCGTCCAACAACATTAATTCCTACAGAATAATTTGGCGGAAGCACAGAATTTGCTCCAACTGTCTCCATATCAAAGTAATTATCAATTAAACATAAAATTTTCCACACTTTCGCTTGCTTCTACTCATCCGTGTAAAAGTTCTGCCGACAGTTTCTGAAACTCTCAACTCCGCTGAATCTGCACCACTCCACGTTCCCAGCCCGTCAGTACAGGACTCATTCGCGAACCGACTGGCATGCGAGTGGGCAAAGTTTGACTCGGCTAACGAAGCCGGCGTTCCCACCGACCAAGTTTCTGCCGCGCGCGGAGGCGCTGCACTGCTGCTTCCGTTAATGATAACCAGTTGATCTCTCCACAGCGGAGCCTGCCCGCGGGAGCACAAAGGGCCGCATTTCGCTTTCCTCGCCTTTGTGGTGCTATCAAACGAGCCAAAGCGATACAGCTTCTAACAAAATTTTGCAGCGAAAGGGAAAGTGAAAAAGAGATATTTTAAAATGATGTACGATTTTATTTTATCCACCAATATCAGGATCTTCTTAAAAACTGCTTGCAAGTCACTGTTTATATGAGCTTCCAAGTTCTTTATAGCCTGTGACAGAATTACAATGTAATCGACAAACCATAAAGTTTTTATTTTCACTTATTCCAAACTTATCCTTGATTGGCTTTGGTGCTCCCTCAAAGTACAGTATAACTAACAATAGTGATGAATTGCAAGCCTGTTCTTTCCACTTCCCACTTAATGCCTACCGAACCGTTCTTTATTCTTTAACGACTGCATTGTTTCTGTACAAGTTTGAGATAATCTTCCACTGCCAGTATCTTATCCCTACTAGCTTCAGTATTCCAGTGAGCTTATTCCAGTCAGTATCCTCTAAATACATGACTGCTATAACTAAAGCTTTGCCTTCAATCTATCTTCTACTTTTTGTGTTCCATGTTTCCGTCACGTTACCTTCTAGCTGTTGTTCCACCGTTCTATTTACAATTCGTGTTAATTAGTTGCACCTCTCACTTATCAATCTCTCACCATCTGCCCCCTGTGGACATCATTACCATCATCGTCTTCACTTTCAGAGATTAGGCAGACTGCCCGTATTTTGCTTGTATCCCTCTTTACAAGAAAACAGATATCACTCCCATACAGCAGAGACTTTATGGCACCCTTCCCAAATGAGCTAGAGAGGGGCAAAACTGTTCTCTTCAGAGATTTCACTCACGGGAATGAACTAGCTCTTTTTCACGACTCAATACTCATAATTTACTCACAAAAATAAGTAAAAGGAATGCACATTGATATGAAACTTCCTGGCAGATTAAAACTGTGTGCCCGACCGAGACTCGAACTCGGGACCTTTGCCTTTCGCGGGCAAGTGCTCTACCAACTGAGCTACCGAAGCACGACTCACGCCCGGTACTCACAGCTATACTTCTGCCAGTACCTCGTCTCCTACCTTCCAGACTTGCCTTCCACATTGCCTTTTTTATCCAGGTCACTAAACCTTTTTTTTATCAGATATGGTCATATTTTGAGATAACATATAAAATGGAGTAATAATTTTGTGTTGTGTCCCTAGTGATTTTGAAATATAAGTTTTAAATATCGACTGCTGTAAAAATTATGTATATTACAACAAAATCATAAATATTTTTTATCAAGTGAAAAATTGTAAGAATGAAGACTGATTGTTGTTGTATTTTGATACTTTTATCGGAAAAATTCTATATAAGAATTATAACATAATTGTAACCAAAATGAATCAGCAGTCGTCATTTATGGTATATATGTACCCAAAGAGGAAAAAATTAATCAATGTTCTCATTTTCATTTATAAATTGACCCATTTTAGTCGATGTGAGTCTGTTTCTCATCTCAATGCATGTTTGGCTAGCTTCCGAAAATATTGGTTCACAAGGCACTGATGTTGCTGTGGAACATAACGCTTTTAGAACCGGAAAGTTTTGAACATGGCTACTTGGTTCAGTGACAGTTTATTAATTAAAACTGAAACAAATGAGCCCTCGGTCACAATTTTTTAGTCACATTAACCACGTTTTTAAGAGTGCCTTCATCAGAATTTATACATTTAAAGTGGTCTATAATATAATTAGAATTTTATGGGAAGAAAAAGATTTTTATATAAAAAATGCAAGTACAGACTAACAATACAAGACAGAAACAGGTTGCAACCTGTGGCTGTACAGTGTAACACCCCAAATATGGAAGCCCTAATGAAAGCGCTTTGGTAGTAAAAGAAATAGTAAAATTAGTTATTCTGACCTTGACGGCAGCTACTGACAACAAACCTAACACTATTGTAAGTTTGACTAACAGGGATACTACGTAGCTAATAACGTTTATCATAAAGAAAGGACTAAATGAAAGACTATCAGATGATACGAAGCCTGAAACTTTAAATAAGTAATTCAAAATATATTCTTTACGAAGGTTAACACCCAGACCACAAATAGATCAGATATAACATTTATCCAAGCTGCACCGAGCTGTAAGTTTGCTGCGACTACAGTGTAACATTCCAATGGAGATGTTAATTCAGTCACTCTTGTAGACGTCGCAATAGTAGTAAGCCTATTGAATGCTACTAGATTGTTTCAAACCGATCTGAAGTTTTAAAAGTTTTCCAGTATCGACTTGACTTACTAGTCAGAATTTCGAAATGAAGTAAAATAACACTTACTGTTTAGCCAGACAACGGAGAAGTTATTATATGTGAAAGAAAAGTAAATCATGTGATACCTGATTAACGCTGCGACTTAGCCTTCGTGATCTGTGATGTTACTAACGTCAAAGGACACAGCAATATACCACCCCCGACATAAACTCCATTATTAGCCTTGAGTAGGCAACAGCTACACGCGCTCACGAAAACTTACAGTTACGTCGTGTTTTCGGAAGCTGTAGTCAATGTCAGAATCGCTGGTGCAAATAGATTCAAGATCCTGAATGACAGATCCGTGTGTTTTCAGTGCAGATTTAAATAATTACGAAGTTTAATAAACTCGAATATAACCTTAATGCTTCGTGTCGGATACGTCATTTAATGGAAATTTACTGTGTAATTGTGAAATTAACTGTTTCTTGAGAGAACGCAGAAATTAAAGGTGATTTAGTGATTCTATTAACAGTGAACAGCAAGTTTACACCGAAATACGACGCTTTCTGTACGTTGTCAGAAGAATATTTTATCTCTGCAATTACGTCGTATTAGTTGTCGAATTAATACCGTAGCGAAGCCGTGATGACGCTATATAAATTAATAAATCAACATCTTCGCAAAACTATGAAATGGCATCGGCTTGAGTGATGGACTTTATAATTTAAGGTATCCTATTATCTGTGTTTGAACACTCAAGCGCAAACTGGGCATAAGAATAACAGTTATCAAGTTCGCGTAAGCTTGTCAGCCTGTCGCGAACACGCGAAGCATATTTGGTTAATAGTTTCAGATCAAGGGAGTTGCTACGGTACCAAGTGGTGCAGCCGCTGTGGGTTCGAAGTAAAGAAGACCGACAGACTTCGAACACCAGTGCTGCAGCTTTAAACAAGGGCTGCTTACACAATCTGTCGTGCTGTTCCTTCGATACGCTGATATCAGTCTAATAGAGATATGTGTCTGAAACTAATCAACTAAGCGAGGAGTTTGTTTTTAACAGCTACAGATGGAGTCGTCGCTATCGACGGATACTGTTCCAGGTCAACCAGACTGGGACAACCATCACCATCGAGCCGACACAAATAAAACGCCACAACAGGTATGAGCAGCCCTTAGACGCTCGCCTTCACTCATTCCTTTTAAATATTTTGTGACTGAAGCCCTTTGGGCCTGTTATTTATTTTATACATTGACATGTAAGTACTGTCTCTGTCTTGTATTGTTAATCGGTACTTACACTTTTTCATATAAAAAATTTTTCTTACCATGAATTTGTAATTATGTTATAGACCACTTCAAATGACTAAATTCTGATGAAGGCACACTTAGAAGTGTTGAAACCTGGTTAATAAGGCTAAAAACTTGTGAGCGACGGCTCATTTGTTTCAATTTAAGTTTTAGAACCAAGCGTTGGCTACAGTAGTCTTCTTTTATCCATTAGTTTAAGGGATCGTTGTTTCTGGGCCAATATCCCTCTGCTAAATATTTGTGCAGTTCGATAATTGCTTCATTTTTCGGGTCGTGACTGCTTGAAGCTAACTAATAGTTTTAGCGAACTCCTCCCAGATTGAAGAAGTCTCATGCTTTACTGTGGTAACTGACTGGGAAATGAGCTATGTTTTCCCTTGTTGAACAACCAACGCTTTAATTTCTGCAATAGCCTTCACACAGCACTCCTTAAATGCTTTGTCGTTTGAAAATCCTTGCCTTTTGAATCGGGGGTGCAGTAACGTTCCCGACTAATCAGTTCGTTACTGGAGGTAACCCCAAACCGCTCTAATAATCCTTTAATCAAATTATCAACCAATGACTCTATTTCTTGAGGATCTTCTTTATTTTTGTCTTTAAAAGATTACGTGTTCTTCTATTAATCTTGGCCAGATCTAAATTTTTGAAGGTGAGACAGTTTTCTCTGAGGACGCCGCTTTGGTTACCTCATAGAAAATTTTCAAAATTTGTAAAGCCTGTAGAATTATCTTCCAAGCTGTGTATTTAAGATGATAGATTTTCCACCTAAACTAACGAGACAAGAAATTATGGGATCTTTATTTTAAAACAAATCCTTGGAACTTTTCGTAAGTAGAGTTTCATCAGGTTGGTACATCTTGTTTCAGTCTCAGATGTTCTTTTCTTTTTAAATTTTCTTGCGTTGCAGCAAGTTTTCTTAAAGCAAAGGGCCTCTGCTTAAAAAAAAAAAAAAAAACATAACAACCCCGTTAACCTGATCAACTATTTTCTGTATGGAGTTCTGAACTGTGTGTTGCACAGTGATGTTTAAAGAAAGTACAAAGTGTGGGATATGTGGAACTTTCACAAGTATGGCAGTTAAATTCCAGTTTGACTCATTTTCTGATATTATGGAAGCGATTTTAAAATAGATATTATGTTTGGCAATAACAGACTTTGCCCAGCCTGAGATGTTTTCTGCAGTGTGTCTGTCCTCGAATTGTGAGCACCCTGAATGGAATGACTAGTTCACACTTCTCGTTTATGAAATGTGCAGTAAGAGCACAGAAATTAATATTATTTATACTCGTCCATGCATCAGAGATAAGGCAGACTGCCTTTGCGGTGGCCAAATCAATTTTAATTTCATGAAATGACCCATGGTACAGTCTGGCCGTTAGGGAGTTTCACAACATTTTTCGACTTGGTAAATTATAATTAAGGCAAAACAGTAAAATAGTTTTCAGCAAGGATAGCTCATATTTATCTGATATAATCTTCCGAGGTCTGATTGAAGGCAGCATGTTAGTTACGTAGAAATATTAGACATACTAGTTGAGGGCTAAAGTATGTACTGTAAGTGCTACGAACTTGTCTATTCACGCAGCCACTAGTTCTACCAGTGTGTGCGTATTGTTGCTGTAGAACATAGTTTGCCATCAGTTTCAATTCGTTTCGACAATCACTAACGTATATTTCAGAATATCGACAACCATGTCTTTCTTCTAACCAAAGTGAACACTTGGCTCAAGCCAAGCATGCTCTCTAGTTCAGTAAATATAGACGCCACTGTCCTAAGACACCACAGAAGTAGCAGTTGAGGAGATGGAGTAAGGGCATACTCACATTCAATAGTAATAAAGACAACAAGTCATAATATGTTTCTAAGTATCAAATTCCTTAACAATATTCGCCTAATCTTCTTCCTCTGCAGACCTCCGAAAGTAGGCGGGATAGCTTGTTTCATAACGGACCTTTCATAATTCGAGTCGACTTAGGCGCATACAAGAAATGCTTGTAACACACAAATATTCTGCCCCTTCACTGTGAATTCCTAGTGTGTAATTTCTTCTTCAAATGTAACAGTATTTCAGCTTGCACCTACCCGTAATGCAGCCTATAGTCACACTCTCATATATATATATATATATATATATATATATATATATATATATATATATATTTGCCACGAATTCCACAAGCAAAGAAATTCATACCTGGAGTATCAGCTCACAGCATCATAGTCATGACTCGCTTTCTGAAGTATCCTAGGAATGAACTGTAAGTGACAACATACAGAGACGTTAAGTGTATCATTTTACCTGAACTTGCAGTGGAGGCACAAGAGATAATTTGGGAGACGACTTCCATTCCTTTCTTGAACTTGAAGGATTTACTACCACATTAACTCGATTACACAATAAAAATGCTTCCCCAGAGACCGGAAAGCTAAAGGGAAGACCTGCACCATGACTAACGAAAGAGCTAAATACACTCCTGGAAATGGAAAAAAGAACACATTGACACCGGTGTGTCAGACCCACCATACTTGCTGCGGACACTGCGAGAGGGCTGTACAAGCAATGATCACACGCACGGCACAGCGGACACACCAGGAACCGCGGTGTTGGCCGTCGAATGGCGCTAGCTGCGCAGCATTTGTGCACCGCCGCCGTCAGTGTCAGCCAGTCTGCCGTGGCATACGGAGCTCCATCGCAGTCTTTAACACTGGTAGCATGCCGCGACAGCGTGGACGTGAACCGTATGTGCAGTTGACGGACTTTGAGCGAGGGCGTATAGTGGGCATGCGGGAGGCCGGGTGGACGTACCGCCGAATTGCTCAACACGTGGGGCGTGAGGTCTCCACAGTACATCGATGTTGTCGCCAGTGGTCGGCGGAAGGTGCACGTGCCCGTCGACCAGGGACCGGACCGCAGCGACGCACGGATGCACGCCAAGACCGTAGGATCCTACGCAGTGCCGTAGGGGACCGCACCGCCACTTCCCAGCAAATTAGGGACACTGTTGCTCCTGGGGTATCGGCGAGGACCATTCGCAACCGTCTCCATGAAGCTGGGCTACGGTCCCGCACACCGTTAGGCCGTCTTCCGCTCACGCCCCAACATCGTGCAGCCCGCCTCCAGTGGTGTCGCGACAGGCGTGAATGGAGGGACGAATCGAGACGTGTCGTCTTCAGCGATGAGAGTCGCTTCTGCCTTGGTGCCAATGATGGTCGTATGCGTGTTTGGCGCCGTGCAGGTGAGCGCCACAATCAGGACTGCATACGACCGAGGCACACAGGGCCAACACCCGGCATCATGGTGTGGGGAGCGATCTCCTACACTGGCCGTACACCACTGGTGATCGTCGAGGGGACACTGAATAGTGCACGGTACATCCAAACCTCATCGAACCCATCGTTCTACCATTCCTAGACCGGCAAGGGAACTTGCAGTTCCAACAGGACAATGCACGTCCGCATGTATCCCGTGCCACCCAACGTGCTCTAGAAGGTGTAAGTCAACTACCCTGGCCAGCAAGATCTCCGGATCTGTCCCCCATTGAGCATGTTTGGGACTGGATGAAGCGTCGTCTCACGCGGTCTGCACGTCCAGCACGAACGCTGGTCCAACTGAGGCGCCAGGTGGAAATGGCATGGCAAGCCGTTCCACAGGACTACATCCAGCATCTGTACGATCGTCTCCATGGGAGAATAGCAGCCTGCATTGCTGCGAAAGGTGGATATACACTGTACTAGTGCCGACATTGTGCATGCTCTGTTGCCTGTGTCTATGTGCCTGTGGTTCTGTCAGTGTGATCATGTGATGTATCTGACCCCAGGAATGTGTCAATAAAGTTTCCCCTTCCTGGGACAATGAATTCACGGTGTTCTTATTTCAATTTCCAGGAGTGTAGCTCATGAATCTCGGAGACTCCGCACATCGGACTTAAAAAGGACCTGCTACCACTGGAACTAAAATTCTAGAATGAGATTTTCACTCTGCAGCGGAGTGTGCGCTGATATGAAAGTTCCTGGCAGATTAAAACTGTGTGCCCGACCGAGACTCGAACTCGGTACCTTTGCCTTTCTCGGGCAAGTGCTCTACCAACTGAGCTACCGAAGCACGACTCACGCCCGCTACTCACAGCTTTACTTCTGCCAGTACCTCGTCTCCTTCCTTCCAAACTTTACAGAAGCTCTCCTGCGAACCTTGCAGAACTAAAATTGATTATAAGTAGAAAGCAAACAGTCAATCAATCAGAGAGAAACTAAAGCATGCCAATACATTAATCTAAACATAAAGACCAGATGCTCTATGGAAAAGGTTGTATGCTAAAGAAGTATAGGCAAAGTAGAAGCTGCAGCTGATCACATTGTCCAACCAATGAACTAAGCAAGTTCTTGACTTTAGTGATAACCGTCATTGAGCCATAGAAAACATAGACTTGCTGATCATTTCATGGAGATAAATGACGTAATTGCGAAAAATTCTTTGTTGAGATGACAACTCAACCGAAAAATCCTTCAGATCAGCATTTCCTGTAAAGGACGGAGTCAAAGTCCAAATGATCAAGCTTATTGTTGACCCCTACAGCTCATAATAACTAATGCTTCCAAGACCTGGAAGCTCTTGTCTGGACAACACAGCAGAAACATCTTGGGTATTGATAATAGATTCTGCTGTATTCTGGTCCTTTATAACTGTACTACTACCTGTTTCGTGGCGTTAAAGCCATATCTTCAGGTGACATATGATTAAAACATTAGAGCGTAAAAGTTCGGAACCTTTTTTTCCCAACATTCATCGTTTGTCAAATACAAAACACCGCTAAAAGACGGTACGTCATGGATTACAAACTGCCAAATACCAATATAGTGGATGGATCCAAAACAAATCGTATCACAGTGATAGCTTCTGCAATCTATATGGAACCGCGTACAGGGGACGCGGCCACGTGTTCTGTCATACTTACCGCCACGAAACCGGTGGTAGTCCAGTAATATAGGACCAAAAGACAGCTGAAGCGGTTATTAATACCCAAGATGAATACTCACAGCTATGGTTGCCCCACCTACAACGTTGTATACACAGCAGAAACACTCTCTCCATCAGAATATACAAGCACTAGAGATATAATTGCTAATAAGAGTAACTGATTGCATTCTTGATGATGATTATTACTCGGTGAGCAGAAGATATTTAGAAATACCAAGGAAAATCTACAGATTCAACCAAGAGGCCATAACAGCCAAATGCCTAATACGTGCAGAGAGTTGAAGAAGAAGAGGTATCATATTAAAAAGACTATGAATTTGAGAGTAACTGCGATTTTAATAAGTTTTGTAATTACTTATAAAACTTTGGTCTGATGTAAGAGGGGTTCAGAAGGAGTTTATCCGTTCAGGTTAAATGAATAAATAAAAAGCTAAACATAATATGCAAGTTGTTCCGGGATGAATGCTCACTACACAGGGATATGACAGGAACGATCTTTTTAAGCAAAAAACTTCATGTCAACATTAGCATTATTATGAACGGTTTTCGAGATAGAACATATGTAATGCACATTGTTATTTATTTTCTTTATTACTGGGTACATTGTCATTGTGTGCAACGTATCACAGTTGATATGGGACAAGTAATCTAATAGGTCGGGAGTCTGCCTCACATTGACTTACAAAACCTACCTACACCTCAGCGTACGCACATCGCGCAAGATTTTCATTATTCTCTTGCTCTCTTCATGCAAACTTTAAGTCCTAGTTAAAAAATGAACAGCACCTTTTTATGGGATATTTAATGTAGTTTAGTTTTGTACAGCGCCACGTTTTCGTTAGAGGCCGCGGATCTCGAGTTGTTCAAGAAAAACGTACAAAAAAAACTTTAAATGTGTTCCATCTCAGAAAACACTCGCACTAGGACATATGTATATATTTAGTTTTTTGCTTCAATTGATCATTCCTGTCATATGCGCAAATATTGACCATTCGTTCTCAGACAACCTGTATACATGCGCTACCACATATGTTATTATGTGTTATACATACCGTTCTAAGTTTACATTTACATCCAAACGGATTCTCTGCAAATCAGACTTAAGTGCTGACAGAGGGTTCATCGAACCACCTTCACAATAATTATTATTCCACTCTTGAACAGCGCGCGGAAAAAAGGAACACTTATATCCTTCCGTGGGAGCTCTGATTTCCCTTATTTTATTATGATGATCGTATCTCCCTATGTACGGCTGCGTCAACAAAATATTTTAGCGTTCGGAGGAGAAAGTTGTGACTGAAGTTTCGTGAGAAGATTCCGGAAAACCGCCTTTGTTTTAATGGTGTTCATTCAAAATACTGTATCATGTCCGTGACACTCTCTATCCTATTTCGCGATACTACAAACGTGCTGCTCTTCTTTGAACTTTCAGGGTGAACTCCGTTAATCCTATTTGGTAAGAGTCCCAGACCGCGCAGCAGTACTCTAGAAGAGGACGTACAAGCGTAGCGTAGGCAGTCTCTTTAGTAGATCTGGTGCATTTTCTGAGGGTTCTACCAATAAAACGCAGGCTTTGGTTTCCCTCCCCCATTACTTATTCCACGTGTTCTTTCCCAATTTAAGTTGTTCGTAATTGAAATTCCTATGTATTTAGCTGAATTTATGGCCTTTTGATTAGACCGATTTATCGTGTAACCGAAGTTTAGCTGATTTCTTTTAGCACTCATGTGGATGACCTCACACGTTGCATTATTTAGGATCAATTTCCTAGTTTTTCACCATTCAGATATCTAAATCGTTTTTCTATTTGTTTTGATTTTATGATGAGTTTACTGGGCGATAAACGACAGCGTCATATGCAAACAACCCCAAAAGGCTGCTCAGATTGTCTCCTAGATCTTTTATACAGAGAAGGAACAACAAAGGGCCTATAACACTACTTTGGGGAAAGCCAGAAATCACTTCTGTTTTAGTTCATCACTTTCCGACGGTTACTGCGAACTGTGACCTCTCTGACAGGAGATAACGAATCCACTCACATGACCCAGACGATATTCCATAAGCACGCAATTTCACTACAAGCCGCTTGCATGGTACGGTGTCAAAAGACTTTTTGAAATCTAGAAATACCGAATCAATTTAGAATCCCTTGTCAATAGCACACAACATTTCGTAAGTGTAAAAAGCTAGTCGTGTTTCACAAGAATGATGTTTTCTAAATCTGTGTTGACTGGGTGTCAATAGATCGTTCTCTTCGATGTAATTCATAATGTTCTTACACAATATTGGCTATGTTCCAAAATCCTGCTGCATATCGACGTTAATGGCACGGACCTCTACTTTGCTCCTACTACCTATTTTCTTCAATACTGGTTTGACTGGTGCAACTTTCCAGTCATTGGGTACGGATCTTTCGTCAAGAGAGCGGTAGTATATGATTGTTAAGCATGGAGCTATTACAGCGGCTGAAGGGAGCCTAAATGGTATATTGTCTGGACCAGAAGACTTGTTTTTATTGAATGATTTAAGCTGCTTCACTACTCCGATGATATCTGTTTGTAAGTTACTCATATTCTTGATTCTGGAATATTTACTTCGTCTTCTTTGACGAAGGAATTTCAATAGCTGTGTTTAGTAACGCTGCTTTCGCACCTCTGTCGTCGATAGCATTTCCAGTGCTATCGCGCAGAGAAGACATTGACTGTGACACGTCGCTAGCATGCTTTACATACGACCGGAATTTCTTTGGATTTTCTGTCAGGATTCGAGATAAATTTTCGTTGTGGAAATTGTTACAATCATCTCGCTTTGATGTTCGCGCTAAATTTCGAGCTTCTGTGAAAAATGGCCCATCTTGGTGATTTTTCGTTCATTTAAATTTGGCATGCTTTTTCCGTTGTTTCTGCAGCAGTTCTGACCCGTTTTGCGTACCAAGGGGATTAACTCGGTCGAGTAATAGTTTATTTGGTACAAATCTCTCAGTTGTTGGTGATACTATTTCTCTGATTTCGAGCCATATCTGGTCTACACTTACGTTGTCAATTTGGTAGTGGAGACTGTCTCTCAGGAAGGCATCAAACGAAATTTTATCTAGCTCTTTGAATAGCTATATTTTTTCGTTTAATCTGGAGTATTTGGGGGTTACAATCTCTCTACGACAACCCTGTATTCACTAATTCGTTTTGGTGCTCGTTGTTTGCTTAGGATTATTTGTTGTAAGAGGTCAGGTGTGTTTTGACAACCATTTACTATTCACGTGGTCTCATGAACTACTGCTCGAAATAATTTTCAGAAAATGCGCTTAGTACAATTTCGGATGATGTTTTATGCATACCTCCGGATTTAAACACGTATTTTCGTCAACATTTCGAGCGTAAATTAAATTCACCACCAACTATAATTGTATGAGCCGGGTACGTGTATGAAATTAAACTCAAGTTTTGTTTGAACGTTACAGCAATTGTATCATCTGAGTTGGCAGATCGGTAAAAGGATCCCTGCCCATACTAACTCACAGGAACTATCTTGTTCAATTTCCTTACATGATAAACTACTTGTGGTCTAGGGGTAGCGTCTTTGCTTCATAATCAAAACGTCTTCGGTCACAGGTGCGACCCCCGCCACTGCCAAAATTTTGATAAATAATCAGCATTGGCGGCCGAAGACTTCCGGCATAAGAAGTCAGCCTTATTCTTCCAACGGCCTTGTCAAAGAGGGCGGAGGGGCGGATAGAGGTTCAGGGCACTCTCTTTTCCTAGGTGTGGGAAATTGCAGTCTGCTTTAGGCGGTGGCGCGGCACGGACCTGCTGTCCCGGCCGCGGGCGCGCGTGGACGAGGAAGTGTTTACACCGCTGGTACTCGAGTGTGTTGTCTGACTCGATCGCCATGGCACACAATTTTCGAAAGACTACGCTCCAATTTACGTTCGACAACGAATTTGCCAGACCCAAAGCTTTCGAAATAGAGCGTTTCTTGAGGGAAGAAGTTCGTTTACCTGCTGCAGACATAATTGGAATACACCTGTCCATTGTAAGCAGTACAATGTACGTAAAGATGACCGATGAAGCTGCGTATGAAAGAACTCTCTCCGTTGCTCAAAGAGGATTTAAATTTAGACACTCTGATGGCTATATCAGCGATGTAACAGTAACTCCTTCAGGATTGGGTGTGAGGGTCATTCGGATCTTTGAATTGCCGTTTGAGGTGCCAGAATCGATGGTTACTGAATCGCTGCGACCATATGGAACGGTACTTAGTCATACGCCTGAACGCTGGGCAAGTTTTAGTACCTATCCTGTGCTAAACGGCGTGCGACAGGTGCGGATCGTCCTTACTAAACATATCCCGTCTTATTTATACATTGCCGGCTGTCGAGCTATTGTGATCTACGATGGCCAGCCACGCACCTGTTTTGGCTGTGGTGGAGAAGGATATATCCGCTCGGAGTGCATACAACGCCGCGTCGTGCAACTTCCACATGGCGAAGCGTCACAGCGAGAAGTTCCCACGCAACTGCCGATGACGTACGTGTCGGTGGCCCGCCGGGAGGTGTTGCCAAGTTCGGAGCGTGACAAGGACGTGTTTATGCAAGAGCAGACCGAGTTACGGGAGCATGGAAGTGACTCGCAGAATGTCCATACACCCACGTCACGTCAGTCGAGGGAGGAACATTCCGAAAACTCACATGTAGCACGCGACGTGGAAGTAGAGGTCGAGACAGTGGCGCTGGCAACGGACCAACGAACGATCGACGACCACAGTGAGGCAGCAGAGGGCGGGGCACGCAAACAGCGATCGCCGAAGCGTCGCAAAAAGCGTCGCCATAGTTCCGGTGACAAGTCCCCCCCTAGCCCAGGGGACACGGAAGGTATCCTAGCCGAAGAACTGTCTGACACAGAACACGTGCCTTTAGAGGACGCTGACAGGATTCCGTCAGATGGTGACCGGATGTCCTGCCTTTCAGATGGTCACTCTTCATTGACACCGACTGACCCAGCGCTGCCGACGAAGGAGTCAGGGACACCAATGTCCCGGCAGCCACGTCGAAACACATCAGAGGACGTTTCTCGGATGGATGACCACTGCGACTGGGCGGAACCAGTCGAAGACATACAGGAATTGCCACCCCCAAATGATGACCACTCACCTACAGAATGCACATCACGGAACGACAACAAAGGAGGGCAGCCCGTTGGCGGGCACCCCTCTGAGCACGAATGGTGTACTACAGCCTTTGGAGTTCTCAATGACATGACACGAGCATGACAACGACAACGAACCAAGCATATAAGGTGGGCACCGTGAACATTAACACCGCACGTTCGCTAGCAAAGATGCAACTTCTCCGGGACATGATTTACGCCACAGACGTTGATATTCTGCTGATGCAGGAAACCTGCAATGCTGCTTTTCCCGACGTGCATGGATACAACACTTACCTAGCGCCGACTCCAGATGGAGAACGTGGCACAGCGATACTAGTCCGGGAAGGGATTCCGATGTGTGACCTCGATTACCTTCCTTCGGCTCGGGGTTTGGCTATGACCGTGAACGGCATTCGTATCGTCAACATCTATGCACCCTCCGGATCTGACAATCGACAGGCACGTGCACGATTCTACTCGGAGGAGATTGCCCCCCTATTCCGTGGGAGGTATGACCACATCTTAGTAGGGGGGGGGGGGGGGATTTTAACTGTGTACTCACACCGAAGGATCAAACTCCTAATTTCAGCTCCTGCCACGCATTGAACACGATCTGCCGGGACATGGCCCTTATGGACACGTGGGAAAAGATTCATGGGCAGCGAGAGGGTTACACATATTTTACTACCCACTCGGCGAGCAGGCTGGATCGGATTTATGTTTCTGACGGATTAAGAGATTACGTGTTGGCTGCTGAACGTTGGCCCACAGTTTTTACGGATCACCTTGCATATTTATGCACGTTAACCCTCCCACAGCAGCGGGTCTGGCGGAGTCGTAGTTCCTGGAAACTTAATTCATCCTTATTGGTGGATCTCGAATGTCGCCAGCGGATCGAAGAAACATGGCAGACTTGCACTCGCCGTCTGCCGCTGCACCGTATGGTTCTTTCGTGGTGGCTGCAGTGTGCAAAACCGGCGATACGAAGAGCTCTCATAACGTATGGCAAGGAAAAAGCGAAATGGCTCCGAGATACACTTGATTATTACTACATGGTGCTCCGCGACCTGTCCTCCAGGGCCCCATCGCCCGAGCGTCATGCGTAAGTCCATCGCATTCAGGCCAGCATTTTATCGATCACGACACGTCGACTGGAGGGACTTTCGATCCGTGCTCGGTGCTTGGACAACGTCGATGGAGAACGTATTGGCATGCACCATGTGTCCAAGGGACATGCGCGTAATCGCCGATCCCTAATCACAGTGCTCCATGATGACGATGGTCGGCCCTTGACATCACAACAGGACATTGCTGCTGAGTTTCTGGAGCATTACCGCCTCCTTCTCAGTGGGACGCCGACGGACAGTCTGACAGGAGATGAAATTTTGCAACAGATGCAAACGGAGGTGGATGGTCTGGATGCAGAGGCGCTATTGGAACCCCTAACGGAAGACGACATCCGGGGTGCACTCGCGAAGGGTGCGGTGCATAAATCCCCTGGGCCAGATGGGTTGACACTCGAATTTTATCGCACATTTGCGGATTTAATGATGTCCCAGTTGGTATTGATGTATAATGAGTTACTGAGCCCTGACACGGACGTTCCGTCGCAGTTCATGGCGGGACTGCTCATACCAATACTGAAATCGACAGCGAGTGACAGCGCCCATCAATTTAGACCTCTCACGATGCTCAATACTGACTATAAGATCTTTGCGCGAATGTTGGCGGCAAGGCTCAAGACTGTAATATCCAAGACAATATCACCAGACCAGGCTTGTCTAGGGGTTCGGAGCAACATACATTCTATCCTCGGCAAATACCGTGACGTAATTTCCCTGGCGGAAGCTTGTCGCATGCGAGTGGCGTTCGTATCGGTGGATTTTGATCGTGCCTTTGACAGGATCAACCATGATTTCCTTGACAGGACCATGCGACGCATGGCGATACCACAGGATTTTATTACAGTCCTCATGCGCCTCCTTCGCGGCGCTTCTTCGACGGTGAGAGTCAATGGCAGGGAGGTAGGAACGATTCCGTTTGCAGCTCAGTTAGGCAAGGATGTCCCTTGTCGATGATACTGTTTACAATAGCGCTCGAACCATTGATGCAGACTCTTAGACGGACTCTAACAGGCGTCCGACTCCGTGCGAGCTCCTTCACGTGTCGTGCATATGCCGACGACTTGATGATACTCGTCCGGTCGGAGAACGAAGTAAGTCAGGTGGTTACCCTTCTTACTACGTACGGAGTAGCTGCGGGAAGCAGAGTCAACATGAATAAAACCAAGATCATGCACATCGGTCGAGGGCTGGACGCTCTGCACAGTCCGTTTACGACGGTGGACATCTTGCGATGCTTAGGTGTATTGTTCACCCGATCGCTACGGCAATCAGCGGTGGCGAGCTATCGACGTCTCCTCCAGAACGTCCGACTGCACATACGCAACAATTCACTCCGAACGCACGACCTGCTCCAAAGGGTGGACTACACTAATGTTCACCTGGCCTCGCGACTGCCGCACCTGGCACAGGTACTGCCAATGCCACATGGTATTGCCGACAGATTAATGGCGGCCTTTGGATACTATGTCAGCCAAGGAATGTTGTTTAAGATCAAATACGAGACTTTAACTCTCCCACACCATTCTGGAGGCCTTAACCTCACGGATGTGCGGAACAAGGCTGTAGCTCTATACCTGCGTGCGACGCTACGCACTTGGAACCAACGGCAACACGCCATCACGTCGGCCATCCTGGATGTGCTTCTTCCGACGTCCTTTGTGCCACCGGTGGCGGTCGGCACAATCTCGCCCTCTTTTTCTCACGTCGCGCGATTTTTTGTTGATTTTAGTTATGTACAGTTACAGATACCTTCTACAAGAATCCCCACTACCCGTGAGATATATCGATACTTGCGGCGTCATCATGGCAGCAATGTTGTCGAACTTAAATACCCAACACGAAACTGGCGACAGATTTGGCGAGCTGTCCATATACCTCTCCTCACCACAGCAGCGCGATCGTCATGGTATACACTAATCAACCGCAAGACAGTCAATCGCCAACGATTGTACGACATTCGCATGGTAGATTCCCCGCTCTGCCTTATATGTGGCATGCAGGACACCGACGAACATTCTCTGCAGTGCGGTGGGGCAAAGGATGTTTGGCGGCTGACGCAACGCATCATGGCCCTCCTCGGACGCACCGATGAATCAACGATCACGACGGACGCTTTATTTTTCCATGACGCTGTCTTTTTCCCCTCACAAAAAACTTCGGCAATCCGATGGATTGGAGGACACGCATCGCACTACGTGCTCTCGCGGACCTTGATATCGGGCATGGACTATTGGCATTATCTACTAGAACAACACGAAATCATCCGACGCCACTCTAAATATAAAACGCATTTGCGAACTTTCTAGGCAGCATGTTTCATAACCCCCCGAAGCGGTGGGGAGTCCCAGGTTTACGTTGTATCGAGGGATAGGATTTACTCCCAGTGAAGTGACGAGGATGTGACTTCAGCCCTATATTTGTTTCCCTTGTTTTTTATATATGATTTTTCTTTTGGGACATTAAAATTAAATGAATAAATAAATATTATTGTTACTAACAAAAAAAATAAAACACAAAAGGGGTAGCGTCTTTGCTTCATAATCAAAACGTCTTCGGTCACAGGTTCGACCCCCGCCACTGCCTAAACTTTGATAAATAATCAGCATTGGCGGCCGAAGACTTCCGGCATAAGAAGTCAGCCTCATTCTTCCAACGGCCTTGTCAAAGAGGGCGGAGGGGCGGATAGAGGTTCAGGGCACTCTCTTGTCCTAGGGGTGGGAAATTGCCCCTAAAGGCGGAAGAATCAGCAATGATCAACGACATGAGGATGCAGAAGGCTATGGAAACCACTGCATTAAAGACACTTAACGTGTATCCGCAGGACATGTGGCCTGTAATTGAAGAAGTGTCATGATGATCTCTCCATTGGCAAAAGATTCCGGAATAGTCCCCCATTCGGATCTCCGGGAGGGGACTGCCAAGGGGGAGGTTACCATGAGAAAAAGATTGAATAATCTACGAAAGGATAACGTTCTACTAGTCGGGGTGTGGAATGTCAGAACCTTGAACGTGGCAGGGAAACTAGAAAATCTGAAAAGGGAAATGCAAAGGCTCAATCTAGATATAGTAGGGGTCAGTGAAGTGAAGTGGAAGGAAGACAAGGATTTCTGGTCAGATGAGTATCGGGTAATATCAACAGCAGCAGAAAATGGTATAACAGGTGTAGGATTCGTTATGAATAGGAAGGTAGGGCAGAGGGTGTGTTACTGTGAACAGTTCAGTGACCGGGTTGTTCTAATCAGAATCGACAGCAGACCAACATCGACAATGATAGTTCAGGTATACATGCCGACGTCGCAGGCTGAAGATGAACAGATGGAGAAAGTGTATGAGGATATTGAAAGGGTAATGCAGTATGTAAAGGGGGACGAAAATCTAATAGTCATGGGCGACTGGAATGCAGTTGTAGGGGAAGGAGTAGAAGAAAAGGTTACAGGAGAATATGGGCATGGGACAAGGAATGAAAGAGGAGAAAGACTAATTGAGTTCTGTAACAAGTTTCAGCTAGTAATAGCGAATACCCTGTTCAAGAATCACAAGAGGAGGAAGTATACTTGGAAAAGGCCGGGAGATACGGGAAGATTTCAATTAGATTACATCATGGTCAGACAGAGATTCCGAAATCAGATACTGGATTGTAAGGCGTACCCAGGAGCAGATATAGACTCAGATCACAATATAGTAGTGATGAAGAGTAGGCTGAAGTTCAAGACATTAGTCAGGAGGAATCAATACGCAAAGAAGTGGGATACGGAAGTACTAAGGAATGACGAGATACGTTTGAGGTTTTCTAACGCTATAGATACAGCAATAAGGAATAGTGTAGAAGGCAGCACAGTTGAAGAGGAATGGGCATCTCTAAAAAGGGCCATCACAGAAGTTGGGATGGAAAACATAGGTACAAAGAAGGTAGCTGCGAAGAAACCATGGATAACAGAAGAAATACTTCAGTTGACTGATGAAAGGAGGAAGTACTAACAAGTTCCGGGAAAATCAGGAATACAGAAATACAAGTCGCTGAGGAATGAAATAACTAGGAGAGTGCAGGGAAGCTAAGACGAAATGGCTGCAGGAAAAATGTGAAGACATCGAAAAAGATATGATTGTCGGAAGGACAGACTCAGCATACAGGAAAGTCAAAACAACCTTTGGTGACATTAAAAAATGGTTCAAATGGCTCTGAGCACTATGGGACTCAACATCTTAGGTCATAAGTCCCCTAGAACTTAGAACTACTTAAACCTAACCAACCTAAGAACATCACACACACCCATGCCCGAGGCAGGATTCGAACCTGCGACCGTAGCAGTTCCGCGGTTCCGGACAGCAGCGCCAGAACCGCTAGACCACCGCGGCCGGCTGACATTAAAAGCAACGGTGGTAACATTAAGAATTCAACGGTAATTCCATTGTTAAATGCAGAGGAGAGAGCAGATAGGTGGAAAGAATACATTGAAAGCCTCTATGAGGGTGAAGATTTGTCTGATGTGATAGAAGAAGAAACAGGAGTCGATTTAGAAGAGATAGGGGATCCAGTATTAGAATCGGAATTTAAAAGAGCTTTGGAGGACTTACGGTCAAAAAAGGCACAAGGGATAGATAACATTCCATCAGAATTTCTAAAACCATTGGGGGAAGTGGCAACCAAACGACTATTCACGTTGGTGTGTAGAATATATGAGTCTGGCGATATACCATCTGACTTTCGGAAAAGCATCATCCACACAATTCCGAAGACGGCAAGAGCTGACAAGTGCGAGAATTATCGCACAACCAGCTTAACAGCTCATGCATCGAAGCTGCTTACAAGAATTATATACAGAAGAATGGAAAAGAAAATTGAGAATGCGCTAGGTGACGATCAGTTTGGCTTTAGGAAAAGTAAAGGGACGAGAGACGCAATTCTGGCGTTACGGCTAATAATGGAAGCAAGGCTAAAGGAAAATCAAGACACTTTCATAGGATTTGTCGACCTGGAAAAAGCGGTCGACAATATAAAATGGTGCAAGCTGTTCGAGATTCTGAAAAAAGTAGGGGTAAGCTATATGGCGAGACGCGTCATGGTTAGGTTAGGTTAGTGTTGTTTAACGTCCCGTCGACAACGAGGTCATTAGAGACGGAGCGCAAGCTCGGGTTAGGGAAGGATCGGAAAGGATATCAGCCGTGCTCTTTCAAAGGAACCATCCTGGCATTTGCCTGAAACGATTTAGAGAAATCACGAAAAACCTAAATCAGGATGGCTGGAGACGGGATTGAACCGTCGTCCTCCCGAATGTGAGTCCAGTGTGCTAACCACTGCGCCACATCGCTCGGTAGAGACGGGTCATATACAATATGTACAACAACCAAGAGGGAATAATAAGAGTGGACGATCAAGAACGAAGTGCTCGTATTAAGAAGGGTATAAGACAAGGCTGTTGCCTTTCGCCCCTACTCTTCAATCTGTACACCGAGAAAGCAATGATGGAAATAAAAGAAAGGTTCAGGAGTGGAATTAAAATACAAGGTGAAAGGATATCAATGATACGATTCGCTGATGACATTGCTATCCTGAGTGAAAGTGAAGAAGAATTAAATGATCTGCTGAACGGAATGAACAGTCTAGTGAGTACATAGTATAGTTTGAGAGTAAATCGGAGAAAGACGAAGGTAATGAGAAGTAGTAGAAATGAGAACAGCGAGAAACTTAACATCAGGATTGATGGCCACGAAGTCAATGAAGTTAAGTAATTCTGCTACCAAGGCAGTAAAATAACCAATGACGGACGGAGCAAGGAGGACATCAAAAGCAGACTCGCTATGGCAAAAAGGCATTTCTGACCAAGAGAAATCTACTAATATCAAATACCGGCCTTAATTTGAGGAAGAAATTTCTGAGGATGTACGTCTGGAGTACAGCATTGTATGGTAGTGAAACATGGACTGTGGCAAAACCGGAACAGAAGAGAATCGAAGCATTTGAGATGTGATGCTATAGACGAATGTTGAAAATTAGGTGGACTGATAAGGTAAGGAATGGGGAGGTTCTACGCAGAATCGGAGAGGAAAGGAATATGTGGAAAACACTGATAAGGAGAAGGGACAGGATGATAGGACATCTGCTAAGACATGAGGGGATGACTTCCATGGTACTAGAGGGAGCTGTAGAGGGCAAAAACTGTAGAGGAAGACAGAGATTGGAATACGTCAAGCAAATAATTGAGGACGTAGGTTGCAAGTGCTACTCTGAGATGAAGAGGTTAGCACAGGAAAGGAATTCGTGGCGGGCCGCATCAAACCAATCAGTAGACTGCTGACAAAAAAACAAAAAAAAAAAAAAACCGCAGCTCTTTTTGTATTTCCCCGAGACCCTCTAACCTAAAAAACCACCCAGTGCACGCCACATAGCCCCTGATACCCATGTAGCCGTTATTTTTAGAAAGACCGTGTGACGGCGTAAATTCAAGTGCCGGCACGCCAGTCGGGAACGATAGAGATGACATGGCTGTGAGAAGACGTCAGCCAATCGCACTTGACCAACGCCGCTCCAGGACGACAACGTGACAGTAGAGGCCCCTATGTGAAGAAGACATAAGCGCTGCGACCGACTGGTAACGCTCCATTTCAAAAGCAGCTTCAAGACTAGTGACTTGGAGAGAAGCGTCAACGTTATATCATTTGACTTGTGCATTCTGTGTAGCACAGACTTGTAATTGTTTATACTGAAGATAATACATTATTTTGTATGTCGCCCTTTGCTTGCGATACATCAGTGTAAATGCAAAAGTTAAGTATTTTAACTTCTCTTTTTGTAAAAAAAAAAAAAGCTCATTAATATGATTTGTTTGAATGTTTGCCTAGGAATTGAGTAAGCAGGCTACCTAGACACCACAGACCCAAACTCGGATGGAGAGGTGCTCAGTCAGGACACAGAGGGCGAGCTTTATCACTGTGCCAAGAGTGCAGAGAACAGAGTGACACCTCAAGTTACTGTGTGATCTGCTCCATTCCATCTCATCCATGAGAGTGGTAGGGAGCAGTGAACTACCTTGTACTCCCATCCATAAGAGTGGTGGGGAGCAGTGAGCTAGTGATCTACCTTGCAATCCGATCGCAGAGAATGGTGGGGAGCAGTGAACTGGTGAGATGGCTTAGAGTCCAATCAGTGAGAATGGCTGTTGAGAGGGAAGTGATGCCTGCGTCGCTTTGCGATATGCTCTGACCGCACAGTGGCTGGGGATGATATGACCGCTTGACAACACATTCAGAGTACGATGCTAAGTCAAAGGTTAAGAAATAACAATTCACTCAAAAGTATGTATAAACGTTTATTGAGCTTCTGAAATCTGAGTTATTCTTTTCAGATCAAGAGCAGGAACGCGATGCTAGAAGTGTTTTCTGTGTTAATGTACCATTTCAAAGAATTCATTTCTCATTTGCCTCAATAGCCGAATGGTCAGTGCAGTGGGTTCGATTCCCACCTTCCTCAAAGAATTTTTTCCACTCGCCGACTGGGTGTTGTGTTGTGCTTACTTCTGTATCATCAAAATTGGAATTACTGTTGAGATAGCTGAGTGGGTACCGTCCAACAACCAATAAATTGAAAAAAAAAATGGAGCTTGCTTTATTTTCTGTTGTTTTTATGGATGAAAAAACCTTCACATACTAATGAGGTACACAAATCCACATGTGCACATGGACTGTAACACATTTTTTGTAGCTTGTGAAGCGTTCCCTTAAGGATGTGGCGTGGGGTGCCAATGCAGCAGCCTTCTGTAGAATTTTCATTCCGCTAAGTACAACCACCAGAGATGGATTTTGAAATCAGATGAGGTAGCATTCATGTTTTTCCGAAACACGCATCACCCACTCCTTACACGGATACGACTCTTTGAATCAATTCAGGAGTGGACTGCCCATCCCTAAAGCGACCCAGTGCAGGCATCGAGTCGATAGGGAGTGGAGTGTCATACCGGTAAGTGGTCTAATACTGCCTAGTTCTTCTAAAATTCGACTCAGTTTTGTAATCACTAAAGTGATGTCATCTACCCCCTCAATCCATAAAATTTTAATTTGTTGCCTCCTCTCATCCGGGTTGTTTCACTTGCTTTGTTAGGAAGTGAATTTTGTGTGCCCAGCAGCTTCAGACAGTAGTTCAAAGTATAGGGAATGAGCTAAGGGAGGGATGTGTTTTTAAAATATGGCATAGTCTTTTTTAGTCATCATTCTTCTGACTGGTTTGATGCGGCCCGCCACGAATTAGTCTCCTGTGCTAACCTCTTCATATCAGAGTAGCACTTGCAACCTATGTCCTAAATTATTTGCTGGATGTATTCCAATCTTGTCTTCCTCCACAGTTTTTGCCCTCTACAACTCCCTCTAGTACCATGGAAGTCATTCCCTCAGGTCTTAGAAGATGTCCCATCATGCTGTCCCTTCTCCTTATCAGTATTTTCCACATGTTCCTTTCCTCTCCGATTCCGCGCAGAACCTCCTCATTCCTTGTCAGTCCACCTAGTTTTCAACATTCGTCTGTAGCGCCACACTTCAAACGCTTCGATTCTCTTCTGTTACGGATTTTCCACCGTCCATGTTTCACTACCATACAATGTCCTCAATTATTTGCTGGATGTATTCCAATCTTGTCTTTCTCTACAGTTTTTGCCCTCTACAACTCCCTCTAGTACCACGGAAGTCATTCCCTCATGTCTTAGCAGATGTCCTATCATTCTGTCCCTTCTCCTTATCAGTATTTTCCATATGTTCCTTTCCTCTCCGATTCTGCGCAGAACCTCCTCATTCCTTGTCAGTCCACCTAGTTTTCAACATTCGTCTGTAGCACCACACCTCAAACGCTTTGATTCTCTTCTGCTACGGATTTTCCACCGTCCATGTTTCACTACCATACAATGCAGTACTCCAGACGTACATTCTCAGAAATTTCTTCCTGAAGTTAAGGCCGATATTTGATATTACTACACCTCTCTTGGCCAGGAATTACCTTTTGCCATTGCTAGTCTGCTTTTGATGTCCTCCTTGCTCCGTCCATCATTGGTTATTTTACTGCCCACGTGACCATCAATCCTGATGTTAAGTTTATCGCTGTTCTCATTTCTACTACTTATCATTACCTTCGTCTTTGTTTGATTTACTCTCAATCCATACTCTGTACTCATTAGACTGTTCATTCTGTTCAGCAGATCATGCAATTCTTCTTCACTTTCACTCAGGACAGAAATGTCATCAGTAAATCGTATCATTGATATTCTTCCACCTATAATTTTAATTCCACTCCTGAATCTTTCTTTTATATCCATCATTACTTCCTCGATGTGCAGATTGAACAGCAAGGGAGAAAGGCTACGTTCTTGTCTTACAACATTTTTAATAGGAGCATTTCGTTCTTGGTCATTCACTATCATTATTCCGTCTTTGTTCTTGTGCATATTGTATATTACGTGTCTCTCTACATAGCTTACCCCTATTTTTCTCAGAATTTCGAATGTCTCGCACCATTTTACATTGTCGAACGCTTTTTCCAGGTCGACAAAGCCTATGAACGTGTCTTGATTTTCCTTTAATCGTGCTTAACCGCAACGTCAGAATTGCCTCTCTCGTGCCATTACCTTTCCTAAAGCCAAACTGATCGCCATCTAGCGCATCCTCAATTGGGTGAACGGAGAAGAATGGTGGGACGACCCAAAGCAAAAAGGCTGGTGACCTCACCAAGAAAACAAGTAGAATTTAAGAAGTGTAAACCAAACAACGTATGACCAATCACTTAACTTCTAGTTAACTGCGATTTCTCGAAAAGACCTGTCGCAGCACCCCCAAATCGCTCTCCAGAACCGTCCGCTGCCAGCCGCTTCAACGGACGCTGAAAGGCGCGCCGATCTCCCGGCTCACCGCGTCGCAGCTCGCACCGGCCAGACTGATGACGTAGGTTGACTCCTGTTGCTCTCCTGTCTACCGCGAAGTCACTACCACTCGCTATACGCCGCGGCCCGCTGGACTCGCGTGGCGACCTCACATGCGCCGACGCTCAAGACGGACAAGTCATCTTGTGTCTCAGTGCGTGACCGACCAACCGATCGATCCAACCGCCAATGACAATTGCCTGAGCAAACTCGAGCAGACTGGAAGCCTAACGCGCAGACTCAGATGCAGGAACTAAGCACCGACTGGGAGACCACTCGCTGAGTTCTCTTACTGGCGGAGTGGAAAGACTCTCATTCTGCCAGCTTTAATGGTTGATCCGAACGACAGACATACTAGCACTCCGAACGACAGACGGAGACTAACCGCCTCACAAATGCGGACGAGAGACAGACTAGCAAGCTGGGGACGAGAGACTGACCCAGACTGACTCTCTGGCGAGCTCATAGCGTCCCTTAAATGCAAGTGAACAGGCGACCTTTTTCCCTTTCCCATAAGAAGGAGACACCAAAGCTGCGAATGCCACAGCGGCGAAACCGCCAGAAACGGAGGGCGACTGCTTCACATTACGCGCTGCGGCGCGCTCTTCAAAACAGCACTTTTTACCACGGCTCAGTCATGCTGATACAGTCATCATCTCCGAATTGTTCCTGTACTGTACGTAACACAACTGTGCAAAATGTGTTCGTGTCCTTCCACATTTACGGTTTTCTTAAGGCCAGTATGATACTATTTTTGTCAAATAAAATTTGATAGTGTAATAAGGAACTTGATCAAAGTTAGGGCTAGGTCAAATTTTCTTTGATCATATCTAGTGCGTCGCCTTAGATCTGATCAAAGAAAGCGTCCGTCTTCTGTGTACTGTATCGAGAATTGTAACCACTTGGAACGCTAGCTTCGCTGCAGCTGACTGACATCTAATGTTTATCAAGATGGCTTCGAAATGTACATGGTTCTTCGCATCTACAACGAAACTGATAAAAATGTACAGAGAGATGAAGCACTGTATAGCTTGCTGCAAACCTAATATAAAAGAATAAGAAGAAGCGAGTGCTAACGAAAAAAAAATATATATATCTGCTGTGGCCTTTATCCATGAAGTACGGCCATGCTCTACCCACAAAGATATAAAAGAGAATATCTATAACTTAAGCAGAAATAAAAATATTTCTTAATAGATATAGTATGTACCAAACAGATATTTGCCTTCAGACATTCCTCAATTCCTCCTTCAGTGCTTTATAAATAGCTTCACACGTTCCTGGTATTATTTCTGTCAATTTGCACTGAGCTAATCGAGTGCTATACCTTAAACTAGGGTAGTTTTCTCCTGCTGCAAAAAAATCGCAGATTTGCGGTAAGTCTGTCCTTTGTGAATATTCTGAGGTGAGTATTCTGCTTCGTAATACGAGGAACTACTTTCTTGAGCACGTACTGAAATGTACTCTTGTCCATTCGCAAGTAATTTTTGTACGACACTACATCCTCGACTTTCAGCTCCAATAATTGATTTTATTGGAAGCTTTCAGCATCTCGTCGTGAAACCCACGGCTTCCTTCAAACATGTTTCATTTTTCTTTTCGTCTGCTCGTCCTCCAAATGTAAATACAATTTTGCTGTGGTACAAGCAACTGCAGAGCACAGTCTTCGTCGGCCACTCGAAAGGAACTACAACTCAAAGATATTGTTCAAATAAATTTAATGACAATGTAATAACCCTATTTGCACCACGTAAGAAAGAATACAATAAATCCTTGATCGTATTTTATTGTCAAAGAAGATCCGATAGTTTAATACCGGCCTAAATAGCAATATGGAGAGCACGACCTACCCCGCACGAGAAACACCCCCATGCTGTAACACCACCTCTTCACTGTTGGCACTGTAGAGGCCGCCAAGTAGTATTATCCAGACATTTAACAAAGCCAGACACTTCCATCGGATTGCCACAAGCTATGGCGTGATTCATCACACAAAGTCAATCATTTCCACTCATCCACTGCCTAGTGGCGTCGCCTGAGGAGCTGCTTGACCACCGTATCCCATAATTTTTAACTCACTATGCACATTCATTCTTCTAGATGTACTGCAGTAGCACTTTCCAACACAATAGTGATTGCATGCACTAGTTTCATGCGGTCTTTTACTCTCACCCTCCGTAATGTTCGATGATTCCTGTTCGTCAATACATGTCTGCCTGTCTGCCTGGTCTTTGTTTGCCTGTGGTTGTTCCATCATGTTTCCACTTCTAAATCACTTCACCAACTGTCGACTTGGGCTTAAGTGGCACCCAATGAATATTCCACTTACGCTTTCACTGAGCTGTCATTATAGGCACATTCTACTTTTACGGCTTCCTTACTGACTACACAATACTCTCCTCCCTATTGGTAGTGCCCGGTCACCTTCCCGTGAAATCTAGAGCTCAATTTCGCATTACCTATGGGTGGTCCAGACTCTTTTGATCGGATAATATACGCTTTACGAGGCTGCATTAATCTCTCACTGTTTATAACCTAAAACTGCTGTTACAGTGGCAGCGAAACAGAGAAAGGTTTTGATCTGTCATATTATCAGCAAAAACATAACAATTAATTAAATTCGTAGTGGCGGAGCTCTCGTTTGTACTCAGGTGATTCATGTTGGAAAGGTTTGCAGTGTGATTATGGCCGCACGACTGGATGATGATGCAGTTCTGGGTTGGGGTTGTTTGAGGGAGGTGAATAGACAGCGAGGCCATCGGTCTCATCGCATTAGGGAATGATGGGGAAGGAAGTTGGCCGTGCCCTTTCAAAGGAACCATCCCGGCGTTTGCCAGGAGGGATTTAGGGAAATCACGGAAACCCTAAATCAGGATGGCCGGACGCGGGATTGAACCGTCGTCCTCCCGAACGCACGACTGGCATTAACAGACTTTGAATTCGGGACGATAGAAGGAGCTAGACGCATGAGACATTCCATTTTCAACATTCCGAGATCCATAGTGTCGAGTTTGGGCCGGAAACATCAAATTACAAGCAATACCTCCCACCACAGACAACATGGTGGCCTTCACTTGACGACCGAGAGCAGCTAACAGACAAGCACCACTGCGTGAAATGTTGATGTTAATGGGTCATGGAAGCAGACGACCAACTCGAGTGCCTTTGCTAACAGCACGACACCGCCTGCAGCGTCTCTTCTGGATTCTCCTGAGCCTCGATTTCAGTTCGTAAGAGTGAATCGTAGGGTTATAACGTGGCGCATGCCCCATGAAGCCATGGACGCAAGTTGTCAACAAGACACTGTGCAAGCATGTGGTGGCTCCATAATGACGTGGGCAATGTTTACATGGAATGAACTGGATCCTCTGGCCCAACTGAACCGATCGATGACGGGAAGTAACTACGTTCAGCTTCTTGGAGGCCATATGCAGCCATTCAGCGACAGAATTATTATGGCTGACAATACGCCATGTCAACGAGCAGCAGTTGTTTGCGATTGATGTGAAGAACATTAAGGACATTGGCCACCCTGATCACCCGACGTGAATCGCATCAAACATTTATGGGACATGATCTAAAGGTCCGTTGGTGCGCAAAATCGTTCATGGGGAACACTTGCGCAATTATGGACGGCTATAGAGGCACCATGGCTCAATGTTTCTACAGGGGACTTGCAACGACTTGTTGAGGCACTGTTTTCGGTCTTGCTGTTGAAGAATATTATCTGGATAATATATTGCAGATATCATGTGAAATCTAGAACTAAAATGCAACACGGCAAAACAAGACGGGCCTGCGATCTAGAGTAAAAGCGCGTGTCTAGAAACCGGACGTTTGCGGGACCTACTATTTGTCAGTCATAACAAGGATTATTTTAGTCTCTCTGGAACCAAACCGTCATCTCTCATTGAGGTAAACGACACATGATTAGGACCCCTCGTTAAATTTTAGGTCACCGTTTCCCATTGCGAATACTAGGGTAGACTATATATACGCAAAACACCAAAGTGACGTCCAATAGGAAGACTAGCACCAGGCCGTTGAGATTCATGGAATTATTATTATTCAGCAAAATCTATTTCAGTTTATTTCGTTCCGGATTGCTTCCTGGTAGACTTTTTATCATGTAGCCCAGTAAAAGCATTCAGCATCACGATAAGTTTATCACAAGTGGTCTTATTGCTGTGTAGTTTTTTTTTTTTTTTGGTCAGCAGTCTACTGACTGGTTTGATGCGGCCCGCCACGAATTCCTTTCCTGTGCTAACCTCTTCATCTCAGAGTAGCACTTGCAACCTACGTCCTCAATTATTTGCTTGACGAATTCCAATCTCTGTCTTCCTCTACAGTTTTTGCCCTCTACAGCTCCCTCTAGTACCATGGAAGTCATTCCCTCATGTCTTAGCAGATGTCCTATCATCCTATCCCTTCTCCTTATCAGTGTTTTCCACATATTCCTTTCCTCTCCGATTCTGCGTAGAACCTCCTCATTCCTTACCTTATCAGTCCACCTAATTTTCAACATTCGTCTATAGCACCACATCTCAAATGCTTCGATTCTCTTCTGTTCCTGTTTTCCCACAGTCCATGTTTCACTACCATACAATGCTGTACTCCAGCCGTACATCCTCAGAAATTTCTTCCTCAAATTAAGGCTGGTATTTGATATTAGTAGACTTCTCTTGGCCAGAAATGCCTTTTTTGCCATAGCGAGTCTGCTTTTGATGTCCTCCTTGCTCCGTCCACCATTGGTTATTTTACTGCCTAGGTAGCAGAATTCCTTAACTTCATTGACTTCGTGGCCATCAATCCTGATGTTAAGTTTCTCGCTGTTCTCATTTCTACTACTTCTCATTACCTTCGTCTTTCTCCGATTTACTCTCAAACCATACTGTGTACTCATTAGACTGTTCATTCCGTTCAGCAGATCATTTAATTCTTCTTCACTTTCACTCAGGATAGCAATGTCATCAGCGAATCGTATCATTGATATCCTTTCACCTTGTATTTTAATTCCACTCCTGAACCTTTCTCTTATTTCCATCATTGCTTCCTCGATGTACAGATTGAAGAGTAGGGGCGAAAGGCTACAGCCTTGTCTTACACCCTTCTTAATACGAGCACTTCGTTCTTGATCGTCCACTCTTATTATTCCCTGTTGGTTGTTGTACATATTGTATATGACCCGTCTCTCCCTATAGCTTACCCATACTTTTTTCATAATCTCGAACAGCTTGCACCATTTTATATTGTCGAACGCTTTTTCCAGGTCGACAAATCCTATGAAAGTGTCTTGATTTTTCTTTAGCCTTGCTTCCATTATTAGCCGTAACGTCAGCATTGCGTCTCTCGTCCCTTTACGTTTCCTAAAGCCAAACTGATCGTCACCTAGCGCATTCTCAATTTTCTTTTCCATTCTTCTGTATATTATTCTTGTAAGCAGCTTCGATGCATGAGCTGTTAAGCTGATTGTGCGATAATTCCCGCACTTGTCAGCTCTTGCCGTCTTCGGAATTGTGTGGATGATGCTTTTCCGAAAGTCAGATGGTTTATCGCCAGACTCATATATTCTACACACCAACGTGAATAGTCGTTTTGTTGCCACTTCCCCCAATGATTTTAGAAATTCCGATGGAATGTTATCTATCCCTTGGCCTTATTTGACCGTAAGTCCTCCAAAGCTCTTTTAAATTCCGATTCTAATACTGGATCCCCTATCTCTTCTAAATCGACTCCTGTTTCTTCTTCTATCACATCAGACAAATCTTCACCCTCATAGAGGCTTTCAATGTATTCTTTCTACCTATCTGCTCTCTTCTCTGCATTTAACAGTGGAATTCCCGTTGCATTCTTAATGTTACCACCGTTGCTTTTAATGTCACCAAAGGTTGTTTTGACTTTCCTGTATGCTGAGTCTGTCCTTCTGACAATCATATCTTTTTCGATGTCTTCACATTTTTCCTGCAGCCATTTCGTCTTAGCTTCCCTGCACTTCCTATTTATTTCATTCCTCAGCGACTTGTATTTCTGTATTCCTGATTTTCCCGGAACATGTTTGTACTTCCTCCTTTCATCAATCAACTGAAGTATTTCATGTTACCCATGGTATCTTCGCAGCTACCTTCTTTGTACCTATGTTTCCCATCCCAACTTCTGTGATTGCCCTTTTTAGAGATGTCCATTCCTCTTCAACTGTACTGCCTACTGCGCTATTCCTTATTGCTGTATCTATAGCGTTAGAGAACTTCAAACGTATCTCGTCATTCCTTAGTACTTCCGTATCCCACTTCTTTGCGTATTGATTCTTCCTGACTAATGTCTTGAACTTCAGCCTACTCTTCATCACTACTATATTGTGATCTGAGTCTATATCTGCTCCTGGGTACGCCTTACAATCCAGTATCTGATTTCGGAATCTCTGTCTGACCATGTTGTAATCTAATTGAAATCTTCCCGTAACTCCCGGCCTTTTCCAAGTATACCTCCTCCTCTTGTGATTCTTGAACAGGGTATTCGCTATTACTAGCTGAAACTTGTTACAGAACTCAATTAGTCTTTCTCCTCTTTCATTCCTTGTCCCAAACCCATATTCTCCTGTATCCTTTTCTTCTACTCCTTCCCCTACAACTGCATTCCAGTCGCCCATGACTATTAGATTTTCGTCCCCCTTTACATACTGCATTACCCTTTCAATATCCTCATAGACTTTCTCTATCTGTTCATCTTCAGCTTGCGACGTCGGCATGTATACCTGAACTATCGTTGTCGGTGTTGGTCTGCTGTCGATTCTGATTAGAACAACCCGGTCACTGAACTGTTCACAGTAACACACCGTCTGCCCTACCTTCCTATTCATAACGAATCCTACACCTGTTATACCATTTTCTGCTGCTGTTGATATTACCCGATACTCATCTGACCAGAAATCCTTGTCTTCCTTCCACTTCACTTCACTGACCCCTACTATATCTAGATTGAGCCTTTGCATTTCCCTTTTCAGATTTTCTAGTTTCCCTACAACGTTCAAGCTTCTGACATTCCACGCCCCGACTCGTAGAACGTTATCCTTTCGTAGATTATTCAATCTTTTTCTCATGGTAACCTCCCCCTTGGCAGTCCCCTCCCGGAGATCATGGGGGACTATTCCGGAATCTTTTGCCAATGGAGAGATCGTCATGACACTTCTTCAATTACAGGCCACATGTCCTGTGGATACACGTTACGTGTCTTTAATGCAGTTGTTTCCATTGCCTTCTGCATCCTCATGTCGTTGATCATTGCTGATTCTTCCGCCTTTAGGGGCAATTTCCCACCCCTAGGACAAGAGAGTGCCCTGAACCTCTATCTGCTCCTCCGCCCTCTTTGACAAGACCGTTGGATGAATAAGGCTGACTTCTTATGCCGGAAGTCTTCGGCCGCCAATGCTGATTATTTATCAAAATTTGGGCAATGGCGGGGATCGAACCCGTGACCGAAGACGTTTTGATTATGAATCAAAGACGCTACCCTTTTTTTTTTTTTTTTTAATCTCATTTTGCTCGATTTCGTTCGTTGTATCTGTTCGGGGCGGACGTCGGAAGACACCCGTTAAAGTTCGTCGTTGCTCCATTAACTCAGTTTTTTTATTACAGAGGGCAGCTAACCCTCTGACCGAACACGCTGAGTTACCGTGCCGGCGCCCCTAGACCACGGGTAACCTGTGTAGTATAACAACACTAATAAGTTGTTGTAGCAAATGGGAATGTGATCAGGTTGCGGCTTTGTCTGATGTTCTCAGTTTTACGGGGTAGGCAACCTATTGTGAGCTTGGCTATAGCATATTAAAATTATGTGTGCTATTCTTATACATTTCGCTGTCCGCTCCAAATTGTGCAATATTTATTACAAACAAATGAAAAATTCCGAGCGTTTTGGCAGAGAGGATAAATTTTCTAGAGCAAATAAACTCGTGGAAGTAAACAGATATGGAGTGTACAATGCCCCAGTAGATATTAATTTTAAATTTATGACACACTGAGGAATATTTATTCCATTAGGAAATATTCCTCCCCGTAAAACCGATAAAACTATACAATTTCTCTCTCTCTCTCTCTTTCTCTCTCTCTCCCCATTCGCGTTCCTTCTCCACCATCACCACGTCCCTCCTCTCTCTCTCTCTTTTACTATTTATTTACTTTTCTGGAAGTGAAAGAGTTTGAAGACGTGGCTTCAAGGGAAAAAATAATATTCGGATATTCGCTATAAACTTCATTTTTAGAATGAAAAATAATAGATAGTGTAATGTTCTTGGTTATATTTGCCTAAGAAGTACTTGCCATAAAAGTATCGAACCCCTTTCATATATGAGCAAAGATGTTATCTATACGTTCACCTACGTCTACTGTCTCGAAAAGTGTGAAGCTGTGTTGGACCCGAGAGAATTTCCTGAACTCTTGATGAATCTGTGAAGGACACGTCTTTTGCTTCAGGACCACCATAGTGTTCGAGCTTAGAATACACTCAGGCCGGCCGCTGGTGGCCGAGCGGTTCTGGCGCTACAGTCTGGAACCGCGCGACCGCCACAGTCGCAGGTTCGAATCCTGCCTCGGGCATGGATGTTTGTGTTGTCCTTAGGTTAGTTAGGTTTAAGTAGTTCTAAGTTCTAGGGGACTTATGACCTCAGCAGTTGAGTCCCATAGTGCTCAGAACCATTTTTTTAGAATACACTCAAGGATGATTTAACTAACAGACGTTGTTCCTGTTGGACTGTAATTCCGTGCATCTGTTCTTTTGTCATTTCATGAAAAGGAGTGACATATGATATTTAGCAGTTGTGCAGCTCCATTATTTTCGAGAAATGTATTAAGAATAAGAATAGAAATTAGTCCCACGGTGTAATAAATTTAAAATTTTGTACTAATTCCGCAGGGTCTGATTCCCTGTTCTCTTTTTCCTCTCCACGTATTTTTCTGCACCGTAATCGAAAATGTAAGATTTTGGATTTCGCTGTATTCTCAGAATAGTTAATTTAAACCAAGATTCATCTTCGCTGCGTTTTTACGTACAATAAGTTATGATAAATAAGCGCGATAGTCAAACATTGGTAAGGCCGCATTACCTTAATGAGTAACGTATTATTCATTGCGTGTCATTGTATTTACTTTCTTTCTTTTGCCTTTAGTTTCAGCATTTGGCTGGTACGTAAGGTACTGGTAACTTAATATGGAACCAAAATTTTCTGTTAGATCTACTGCCAAATGTGAGAGTGGAAATTTTAGATCTCTCATAAAACCATTGCTATGGTTTCACGAGTTGACGCTAACAATACTCTGTCAGTTTTTCCACGCATTTTTTTGCACCGTAATCGAAAATGTAAGATTTTGGCATCCTCTGTATTCTCAGAGTAGTTAATTTAAACCATGATTCATCATCGCTACGTTTTTCCACTGTCCAATCGTCCAATGTTTACGCTCCTTACACCAAGCGAGGCGTCCTTTGGCATTTACCGGCGTAGTGTGTGGCTTCTGAGCAGCCACTTGACCATGATATCCACTTTTTCTTATTTTTCTTACCTCCCGCCTAACTGTCATAGTACTTGCACTGGGTCCTAATGCAGTTCGGAATTTCTGTGCGATGGTGCGGATATAAGTCTGCCTATTACACATAACAACCTTCGTCAACCGTCGGCGGTCTCTGTCAGTCAACAGACGAGGTCGGCCTGTATGCTTTTGTGCTGTACGTGTCCCTTCACGTTTCCACTGCTATTCCATATCGGAAACAGTGGACCTACGGATGTTTAGGAGTGTGGAAATCTCGCGTACAGACGTGTGACACAATTTACACCCAATCACCTGACGACGTTCGAAGTCCGTGAGTTCCGCGGAGCGCCCCATTCTCCACTCACACGATGTCTAATGACAACTTAGATCGCTGATATGGACTACCTGTATTGTCATTACACCCTGCATAACAAGAAAGAAAACAAGAGCGATCTTATCTTCCTGAGGCACACCTGATGATACCATTGATGAACACTTGCCATGCCAGCGTACTGTATTGTATTATTTGAAAACTCTTCAAGCCACTCAAATATCTGAAAATCTATTGCTTATGCTCAGACATTCGTTAACACTCTGCAGTTTGGCACTGTATCAAACGCTTTCCAGGAATGCTACTAATATGTAATTTTCTTGTTGCCCTTTATCCATGTTTTGCGATATATTATGAATCGCAGTATATTATGCAAAAGGGGAAGGTGCGTTTCACATTAGTGATTCTTTCTACAGCCAAAAAATATTCATTATACTGGAACTTAAAATATATTCAAGAATTCTGTAGCAAACAGACAGTAAGGATGTTCAATAAGGAAATTTGTTTCTGCCTTGAGCAAACATAACTTTTTCTTGTTTTACTACCCATACATGTTACGGAGAAATTTCTCCATCTTTAGCGTGTTTTATTTATTGTATGCCGAACATATACAGAATTTATGCATTATGATATTTAATCCAGTTTTTGAGATTATAGTATTTACGTTACAATAGGTATCGACAAACACACACACGCAAAATCACCCCCTAATGTCACTGCAGAATTCAAAATTCCGAGCAGAACACCCAGAACAAGGTGATGGAACATCATACAAAAAAGTGAAACAGTATGTGTTAAGGAACTCTGCTGAAACACCCTGGGAAGCACGAAAACACGAGATACATAAATAATAAGTATACACATTTACAGACATAGTCTGCTGTCCCTCCCCAATCAACATTTCACAAAGCCGAATCACATTCAGCGCACACTTCAATACATTTGTCGAAAAGTAGTACTGTAGCCTAAAAAAGTGCTGGTCAAAGATTAAAATGGCGAATACATGTTTACAAAGCAATATGATATAATGATAGTTGTGCTATAGTGAAAAAATCGATAATATAATGTTAAGCATAAAATTTGAAAAATTATGTAACAGTTGCAGACGACTTAATTATAGCTGTGTTGCGAATACAAAACGGACTTGTGAACATCAATGTGTAATAATAAGGCATATATTTTAGCACTTTATCCATTGTAAGCAACTGTAGTTGTATATAATGGAATAATAAGCAACCAGTTACATAAAATTTAATTTCTTTGCTGGCTTTGGACACTTAGTGCCCTTTTCTACTGACTCTATAAACCACACGACCATGGCATTTTGCTGTATGCATTATTGTTGACACTTGTAAATAATTCGATAGGCATAACCTTCTGAAGAAGGGCACAAAGTGTCAGAAACCAGTAAAGGAATTAAATTTATTTTATGATACTGGTTGTTAATTATTTCGTTATATATACCGGATGGTTACAATTAAACCTTCCCTATTTAACACGCTATAACATGGAAATTAATTACCATAAGAGGACCAAACTTGGTAGCATTAATGTCAAGGACATGGGGAAGAAAAATAATGCAGAATCAGTTCAACAGAAACATTTTTAGTGTGCTGCTACGGTACATCATACCATTACATATCTGTACCATTAGTGCTAGAAAAGGGGCCCATCAGTGTCCAGAAGAGTCTGAAAGCGCAAGATTGCATTCTGCACATCAGAACGAAGCATGTCCTTAGGTATGCTGGCTACCTCTGTTGATATCCTGAGCTTCAGTTCTGCACACGTGTGAATGTCCCCTGGTAAACCTTGCCATTCAGGTAGCCCCACAAGCGGTAATCACAGGGAATCAAATCAGGTGATCGTGCCGGACAAGCATTTGGAAACGATCGGCTGATAATTCGATAGTTTCCAAATGTGTTTCAGGAAATCAAGTGAGCTTCACAAGCGATGTGTGGTGGTGCCCAAACTCCATGAAAACTGTCGGGTTCAGTGGGTCTCTCTCCCGTAGGGCGGGTATGACATGCTGGCGAAGTATATCGCAGTAACGCTGGTCAGTCACACCGCACATCTTTGGTCATTTAACGCCAAACTATTAAAAAAAAGAATGGGCCAATGATGAACGTAGCAGTGAAGCCACACCATTCGGTGACACGTTCACCATACAGAGGAACTAGACGTGAATTTCCCCACACTCGGCAATTCTTTGTGTTCACCTCACCCGTCACAGGAAAATGAGCTTCGTCTGTCCATAGGATGGTCCAGGGCCAGCCCGCGTCGACTTCAACCCTTGCGAGAAAGTGGAGAGCGAAGTCAGCACGTCGTTGTGTGTCCTTTTCAAATGTTCAAATGTGTGTGAATTTCTAAGGGACCAAACTGCTCAGGTCATCGGTCCCTAGACTTACACACTACTTAAACTAACTTATGCTAAGGACAGCACACACACACACACACACACCCATGCCCGTGCGTCCTGTGGTTAAAGCTACTATATGATATGGAACTTGTGCGGATATCATTTGAGAATGGTTCGAAGCATCTTCCGTGCAGTGGCCCACGGAATGTTCAACTGTCGTGACACAGCACGTGCACTGCCTGACGATCGGGAATTGCGCGCAGCGTTGTTTGCCATAGCAACAGAGATTTCATCAACCACCTGCGGTGCAACCGGTCGTCGGCCTGTTCCCAATGACACGCCCAGTTCTCCAGCTTCTTCATCATGCTCCGCATAGCATGTGGAGGAAGTGGCCCTTCCGTAATTCTTTCAGCCGGCGATATTCTCTTAGTGCTACAGCATTACTGTTGTTTTTATCACAGAGCTTCACCAAAGTGCGTTACTCCTATTGTCCAAGCTCATGTAGACACGTCAACAAGCGCACTGCGGCTGGTCAGGTGAGTGAGACTATGAATCACGATGACTGACCACGCACCTGGTGGTCATAGTTGGAACTGGACGGCGGCGCTGTGCATCATAACGCATAGAAATGATGCACCCCATACCCTGGACATTAATGGTACCAAGTTTGGTACTTGTACGGTAATTAGTTGCCGTGTTGTAACGTGTTAAATAGGAAAAGTGTAATTATAGCCACTGTTATATATTTTCTTCATTTTAATGATTCTGTCAATACTTGTAGTGATGTAAATACTACAATTTCAAAAACTGGTAAAATCGTTGTTGTTGTGGTCTTCAGTCCAGAGACTGGTTTGCTCTCCATGCTACTCTATCCTGGGCAAGGTTCTTCATCGCCCGGTACCTACTGCAACCTACATTCTTCTGAATCTGTTTAGTGTATTCATCTCTTGGTCTCGCTATACGATTTTTACCCTCCACGCTGCCCTCCAATGCTAAATTTGTGATCTCTTGATGCCTCAAAACATGTCCTACCAACCGGTCCCTTCTTTTTGACAAGTTGTGCCACCAACTCCTCTTCTACCCAATTCTATTCAGTACCTCCTCGTTAGTTATGTGATCTACCCATCTAATCTTCAGCATTCTTCTGTAGCACCACACTTCGAAAGCTTCTATTCTCTTCTTGTCAAAACTATTTATCGTCCACGTTTCACTTCCATACATAGCTACACTCCATACAAATACATTCAGAAACGACTTCCTGACACTTAAATCTATACTCGATGTTAACAAATTTCTCTTCTTCAGAAACGCTTTCCTTGCCATTGCCAGTCTACATTTTATATCCTCTCTACTTCGACCATCATCAGTTATTTTGCTCCCCAAATAGCAAAACCCATTTACTACTTTAAGTGTCTCATCACCTAATCTAATTCCGACACCATCGCCCGATTTAATTCGACTACATTCCATTACTCTCGTTTTGCTTTTGTTGATCTTCATCTTATATCATCCTTTCAAGACATGGTCCATTCCGTTCAGCTGCTCTTCCAGGTTCTTTGCTGTCTCTGACAGAATTACAATGTCATCGGCGTACCTCAAAGTTTTTATTTCTTCTCCATGGATTTTAATTCCAACTCCGAATTTTTATTTGTTTCCTTTACTGCTTGCTCAATACACAGATTGAATAACATCGGGGATACGCTGCAACCCTGTCTCACTCCCTCCCCAACCACTGCTTCCCTTTCATGCCCCTCGACTCTTATAACTGCCATCTGGTTTCTGTACAAATTGTAAATAGCCTTTCGCTACCTGTATATCATAATGCATAAATTCTTTGTATATCGAACAACAGATAATAAACAAACTCACAGGAGATGGAGATGTTTCTCCGAAACATGTATGTGTAGTGAAAGAAGAAAAACTTGTGTTGTTCGAGGCAGAAACAAAATTTCGTTTCTACATATTAGGAAGCAAACGCGGACAAAGAAAGAGCTTCGACCACAAAATAGTTAAGGGTATTTGTTTGAAACTTTTATCCTTATTATATACAGCATCACCTGAACATTTTTCTATTCGCTTGGGACTTTCGTGTGAGTAGGTGATTCAAGATAAGTGCAAGCTAATATCGATGTGGGACCAGAATACTATTTGTAACTGAATTAGGATTTCATCGAAATATGGCGATTTCAGAATGAGATTTTCACTCTGCAGCGAACTGTGCACTGACATGAAACTTCCAGGCAGATTAAAACTGTGTGCCAGACCGAGACTCGAAGTCGGAACCTTTGCCTTTCGCGGGCAAGTGCTCCACTAACTGAGCTACCCAAGCACGACGCACGCCCCTTCCTCACGGCTTCAATTATGCCAGTACCTCGTCTCCTATCTTCCCAACTTCAGAGAAGCTCTTCTGCAAGGTTCACGTTTTTTAAACGCGGAATTCAAAACTATGAATTTTCTTTTGATGACTTGTGTTGCTTAATATGACTGGGTGACGAGTGACTGAATAGAATCCTTCGACCCGCTTCGAGACTTTATGTGGAAGCAGAATTTTGGTTGGTTATAAGGGAGGAGGGAACCAAACAGCGAGGTCATCGGTGTCACCCAATTAGGTAAGTCGACCGTGACCTTTCAAAGGAACCATCCCGCCATTTGCCTGAAGCGATTTAGCGAAAGCACTGAAAACCTAAATCAGGATGGCAGGCCAAGGGGTTTGAACCGTCGTCCTCCTGAATGCGAGTCCAGTGTGCTAACCACTGCGCTACCTCGCTCGGTAGCTGAATTTTCTAGGACTTACAAAATAAATAAATTAAATTAAATAAATAAAATATTAATTATTGTATATTTATGATAGTGATTGGTTGTAATTAATATTTGCTTATCTGGAACGTGGACGTTTAATTATTTGGTATCAGACGCTCGACAATGGCTTTTTCGTAAATGCAATGTTATTCGTAGTTGACCGTGAAATGTGATTCAAATAATCGGACTTCGTATGTAAATCGTTTCCAAAGACTGCTGCGGTAGGTGCGGACTCAAAATCTAAATCTCAATATTAGAATAATTTGCCAGCCATGTCAATACGTCGTAGAGAGGTGACTGTCTACTAAACATAAAAAGTTTACACAGTTAGTTAAATCAGATATATTCAACGAATAAGCCTACAGTTAAATAATTCTACTTACTTTCATAAATATAAATTCTTTACAGAATCGAGTGCCTAGTGAGATTGCAACTCGCAGTGTTCTTATATAACATCAAATATGGCGGTGTGCCAGTTAATAAAATATACGTGCTTCCCGCACCAGTTGTTCTGCAAGACCTCCTTCTTCTTAATCAAACATAAGAGTGTCATAATTGTATTTTGTTTTATCAGCGGCATAGCGCTGCAGTTCTGTGCCATAGGCTTTATTTATTTGTCAGAGATTAATTATTTAATTTAGATTTCGCGTTTCCGAGGAAACTCACGCACGGCATGCAAATGTGCCTTTATATTGCCCCCTGAATTGCGAGGCGAAAGGACACACCTGCAGGCGAGCAATTCACCTAAAGGCACAAGAAAATCTAAGTTATCTACAACTATTTACATGACATACATTATACAGTATATTATATACAAAATTTGAATGACGCGCGTGCGTCGTAAAAGTTCTTATGTTGACAAAATAGAGTGCGCGCATGCGCAGAAGCGTCTATGTGACTCGGGCACTGTCGTTATATCGTAAATTTACGTCACGCGGCACAGTATTACAGTTCATATTGTTCGTGTGCGCGCGCGTTTCTTAGTCGTTGAACAAAGAAAATATTCCACCAAGATTACATATGAAGAGTACATTCTATGACAGGTAACTTAATTTTAAAATTACAATATTTGTTATAATACAATACAACTTTAGATTGTTGAATGTTCTTAGTTACATAGTATTGCATTGAAATGCTTCAAAGAAAAATGTCTTTTTGTTTCAGGTTCGTTGACCTATACACATCGTGTCGTTATTACAGTTTATATTCATCTGCTGCACAGTAATGTTTCACAGGTTAGTGTCGTCGTGGTAAAGTTTTTGATCACAGTAACATCGCTGTTTAACAACGTAATTGATACATAAGCATGTCCATTTCCTATTTCCATTATAGTCGTTGTGATGCAGTTCGTTGTGACAAAAAGCATCGTTTATTACAGATCAGACGTGACCCGTCGAGTAATTGGTCCATATGCAGTTCGTTTTCGATATTCCGTGGAAGCTTGGTTGCAGAACCTCGGACGGCACATAGCTGGCGTCGATCCTAGGACAGCCCAGGTAAGTGTGTCCGTCACATTTCGAGAACATTCCATTCCCTGAAGTTCCAACCAAAATTCTTCCACTCGTCGTGTTGTTTCTTGGACAGGCACGTTGTGACCATTTAATCCAGTTAACATCTTGAAGTTAGATACTGTAGTAATGTCACTAGACGATGCACCAATTATGCACTTCACATTTTCAGTTTTTTGCTAAATATGGCTTACCTAAATGTTCGTAGTTACTTATCAAAGAAATCGTTCATCGCGTTTACAAAGGTACGATGCATGATGAATGTCATTAACAGTTTCTTTCACATAGGTTTCTGCGTAGTTGCAGACTTAGTAATGTACGTTAATGTCCGTGAACAGTCGTTCGCTATGCAATTTTTTTAAAGTTTTTCACATTTTGGCACTCGTTATGGTTCAAATTTTCGCGTAGTAATAGTTACATTATACACCACTTTAAAAAAAAAAAACGTAAGTAATCATACATATACACGTCACATATTTTCTTAGCATAAACATAATACAGTTACATATAAACATGCTTACTTCATCCTTACATAGCTATAAATTATTACATTGTGTCACATTTGATTACATGAATTGCAGATATTTACGTTCTCTTTAACGGTTTTGCTGGGATTTTATCGATGTTTTTTTTTATGTCATCTGACATTAAGATAGGTTAGGCACAACATTCATTACATCAGTAGGCAAGACCAGGCGTTTTCACTACCCAATAAATATTCAAAATAATGAGAGACGGAAAACTGTTAGATTCCTCGCGTTTTATGCGTGTGTGTATAGCGTCTGTGTGGCCTTGGCTACTGGTAGATGCTTTTCTTGCTGAGAGATGTGCGTCTAATCTATGTCTCGAAGTAAAAGGTCCCTTCACAGATGACGTCTGTCGGTTCGTCAGGTGTCATACCAAGTCAGTGGAACCTACAGTCACAAATGTTCCGTGAAAAATTAATATATCATTCACTGCTACGTAATCATAAATTTTACCTTAATATTCAGTCTTCTTGGTAGTGCCGCGGCGTTGAAAGAAAAGTTCTGCTGTCTTCAACTGCGTCACTGGTATAGCTGAAATGAAAATTTCTATACTACTTATTATCTATGTTGTGAATTGTTTTAGTTCTTGCCACACAGCAGGTCGTTGAGATAACGGTACGTTATTTGTCTTGTGGTAGAAGATCTTGTGAGGGTTAACTTCAATCTTGTACACATACGTTTTGATAACACCTAATCGTTTGGTAAAAACTTGTAAATATTTGGATAACACTTCCAGTAGTTTCATACATTCATGTACACTGAGAGCTGTAGCTTCATTTATCTTATGATCAAGCAATGTTTTCAAGTCCATTAGCTCTGTATCATATGAGTGTGTGTGCGTGTCTTGAATGTCTTTGTCAAGTACCAAGCAATGTTTTCAAGTCCATTAGCTCTGTGTCATATGAGTGTGTGTGCGTGTCTTGAATGTCTTTGTCAAGTACTAACTGAACCTTGTACCCTGTACAGTGTTTGTCATGCTTTAGAGTTCTCCTGTACAAATCAACAATAATTACACTGCTTTTATCATTTAAAATACATTTACCTTTGGAGAAGTCTATAATGCAGTCCTTCTCGCTCATAATATCTAATCCTAATATGCAATTTGTCACAAGGTTTTGTACAACCAGGAATGGCCATTGTACGGTTCCATTACCTATTTTAATGTTTACAAAAAGTTGCTTCTTAACCCTACATGACATGTTACCTAGAGCAGTAGTTATTTTACAGTTTTGGGCAGGAAACTCAGGCACAGGCTCCAATTCTCACATCTTTTTATAGAAATTAAAAGACAAAACGCTCACAGCTGCACCTGTATCTAAGATAATAGTGGTTGAAATCCCACCTACTACACCAGTAGTAGAGACTAAAACAGTTTCATTTGTGATTGAACGACATTGTGTACTGTCTTGCAAAAGTTCATCTGATATACTCTCATTGTGGTTGTATCTTATAAATAAAACAGGTAGTTTTTGTTTACAATTATTAGGCATATCAATATTTTGTTGTTCAATGATGGTGTCAAATAACTGATTAACGGAAACGTGGTGGTGCGCACTTCTCCTCCTTACACGAAGCATCACAACAACGTTTCACCAGACAACGTCTGTCAACTGCTGATTGTGTATGAGAAATGGGTTTGAAACTTTCCTCATGTCAGCACGTTTTAGGTGTCGCCACCGGTGCCAACCTTGTGAGAATGGCCTGAAAAGCTAATCATTTGCATATCACAGCATCTTCTTCTGTCGGTTAAATTTCGCGTCTGTAGCAAGTCATCTACGTGGTGTAGTTATTTTAATGGCCAGTAGTGTAGATTTGTAAAGCACAGAATAAGTATAATTATATCCCAAACTCTTCCATTCGTCCGTGTTTGCATACAAAACACTTTTGTTATTTATTTATTCCCTCAAACTAGTTTCAGCGACAAATATCACCGTCATCAATGGGTTCTTTGATTCTTATTTACTATTCGTCACCAGCATGGCTCTGAGCACAATGGGACTCAACTTCTGAGGTCATAAGTCCCCTACAACCTAGAACTACTTAAACCTAACTAACCTAAGGACATCACACACATCCACGCCCGAGGCAGGATTCGAACCTGCGGCCGTAGCGATCGCCTGGTTCCACACTGTAGCGCCTAGAACCGCTCGGCCATCCCGGCCGGCTTCGTCACCAGCATGATTTTACAATTGTTGCGTTTGTTTTCGGCATATTTTCTGCGGTTTTTTTCCGTTTTTCTCGGGATACATCATATCATCTGCAAGTTCGGTGGACGACTTGCAGCTCTAAAAGTAACTGCAAGCCGTCCACGGAACTTGCAGATGACATGATGCATGCGGAGAAATAATGAAAAAAAGGCGCAGAAAATATGCTGGTGACGTATGATTAATAAGAATCAAAGAACCCACTGATGATGGTGATATTTGTCACTGGAAGTAGTTTGGGGGAATAAATGAATAAATAACAAAAAGTGTTTTGCATCGAAGCAGACCCACAATCCCATATTGTTGTTTCAGAATAGATATTTTAGAATTTGAATATAACCTATTACATGGGATGATCACTGCAAGTTAAAATTCGACAATGTAGCTGAGGAAATGTTTGGCATGATGACCACATACTCGTATGCTGGCACGGCTCCAGCTATGTTTCATGGTTAGAAGAAATCTTACGTGTATTACAAACACTCACCCACACAATTTTTGTATTTTTGACTGCGGCAACGCTTAAGATTCCTCACCAATACTCTTCTGCCCATTAAAAATGCAAAACCATGAAAGCAGCGTGCAAAAACCGTGAAAACGGCATCAATTTTACTGTATGCCTAAGTAAGCAAATTATTAGCTTTTCAGCACAACCGTACATAGTACCTAGGAGTAATTCCTTCTACATATTCTGCAAATGAGAAAAGATTGCTCAGCGGGTTGCTCAGGCTTGTGCAGTTTTGAGCAGATCCAGGTAACTGTACTTTTGGTTCATTACGATCTTCAGCCCAATACGTACTTTCCTGCTTCCCCAAGCCAGATTTTTGTTTCTGATTGGGAAAACGTATGGTTTTTCAGAGTGCAGAGTCAAAGTCGTGGAAGAGGTAACGTCAAACCAGTGTTGGGTCTCACTGGCCAAGGTAAGGACGATTGAGGATGACAGTGGCTCATCAGAGCTGATGTAGCCGTGTAGAAGTTCAGGGGTAACCAACACTGACTGCCCACAAATTACATGACCTTCTCAGTACTACCGTAGTCCAGGTGTCTGCACAAACTGTATGCAGTTTGGTGCATAGTTTCCAGTAATGGTGCTTTATTGGACGTCTGCCGCTGGAGTATCGTCATTATGTGGAGAGAAGAACGTGACCATTTAGTGTCTTACTTGCGGCATTAGATATTCAGCCGTTGTTCTAATGTACTGCTTCCATGTGAAACAAGGATATCGCTTGCGGTAAACACATGACTGCAAAGGCTGTCGTGACGTAAAGGGCATAGTGCCATAGAGCCGCATTGTTTTGGATGTAGTGGCGTTATCTAAATACACTTTTCATACCAAGTCGAGGGACGTTCATTGCCCACCTGTATAGGAATGACATTCTACGGCCATTTGTACAGCACTTTCGCTGTCGACAGTCGAAATGGATGACTTGTATTTGAAGAACTTCATGACTGAGGTGAGTACCGAGCGTATGAAATATAATGTTCATTCATGGATATGGAGTGTTTTTTCGTATTAGTGGGACAGATGGAAAAAGATTTATTTTGACTGTCCACGAACAATACAGACACTTTCAGGGCTTATAAGACTTCCGCATATGGAATGCCTGTCTTAAGATCAAGTATATATACTGAGCCCAAGCACACCACACCACAGCATGTCAAAGTCTGAACGACACACGGTACTAAGGCCTGATGAATAAGAGTCATCCTTCTGGATAAATAAACCGTAAACTGTACCCACATACTAACTTCATCTGCGTCAGAAATTGAAATAAAGCAATGTTCTGTACATTGATTATGGCACTTCATCTTTGATTATCCAGCATTTTGATACTACAATCTATTTCTAAGTGTTTAAATCATCATCAATGTGTGCTTATTTTGCGGTGTTAGCCCACTTTGTTGAGCTGTGTGGATCACAAGGCAATTCTTCTTCAGGTAGCAAATTTCTTAAACAGTACACCACTACGCTAAGAAAGAGGAACGTGTCTACCAGACATTCATATGAGAAGCAAATGTCAATTTTAGACATAGTCGTGTCTGCGAAATTTACGCCTATAAGCAACGCGGAAAATTAATCTCAGTAGAACAGAATTCCCCCGTGGGAGGTTCCAGTAAAGTTGTGGGAGCTGTTAACTTAGCAAATTGGATTCAACTTTCACTCCCAGCGTACTTGTCTCTGAGCGTAGCTGCGAAAAAGGTACCCGCACCACATTGTTTATTATGCATAAACCATTCCGACAAGGCAGTTTCTTAGATGCTGAATCTACCTTCTCCACCCACGTCTTCCGTATCCGTCGATCTTCCAAAATGAGGCTATTACTATGCAAGCCGCACATACAAACACACACACACCTACTTTCGGAGAAACTTGGCGTCTTCTTTGTTTCTCTGAACCCCACAAACTTTACAGCACCATTATTCATGCCGCCATTGTGCCGCTGCCTTCAGTGTCGCTGCGATACGGTACATTACTTTCAACGAGCGACCGACGACGTCTTAATGCTTAAACAGTTTATCACGCGAATAGACTGCGGAAACCTCAGTCGCGGAGTATGGTACAGCTACTTATTGTCGAGTTATGTTAGTTTTGTACAGCTATTTGTGCTTGCTGAAAGTTCCGCTTCTCAAGCAAAGTAAGCATCCATGTTCTTGTCGTCTATACCTCTCAGGAGTTCATCTAAGCGGATCCTCCCTGTCTGTAAGACGCTCGACAGATAAAAACTAGCCACAGTGTATTTTGTTCATACTATTATGCGCAGTCGGTGACAAAAGATGTTGCTGGCTGGTCAGTGGGTCATCAACTTACTCCAAACCAGTGTAAGGAAAAACACTCTTAGTTGACATGCTCTCAGTTAGTTTCCGTTATAAGTGACTTAGCGATTCATCCACCCTGTTATTGAGTTAACATTGCTGAGGTGAGGATTTCTCAGGGTGAATAGTTTACAACTGTTAAATTACCCACGTATTTCGGCCATCCATTGCGGTGCCGTTTTTCTACAAATTAAGCTGCGAACAGAAACTTATATATTCACTTAACGTTCCTAAGCGTATTGTTCCCCACCACTTCAGAGACAATGGATTCTCAGTGACAAACTGTTTGAAACAGCGAATTGTGACACTTCCCCTTTGAATGTAAAGAATTACAGTACTGGAAAATCTCTTACGTTATTAGATTTTCAAACAGCTGAGTAAAACTCAACGTACTCAGACAGTTTTCTCTTTACTTATTCTGATCATCACTAAACTGACATACAATATTTTTAGCGCAATGCAATCTGACTTTCAATAATCCCTACAAAAGAATGACCCTGACTAACAATAACCTATACCTTTCATGAATAACTTACCTCACAAAAATCTTCGTTATTCCAACTACTGCAATACAGCGAACGCCAATACTGCCAGCTAAATAAAAGATTCTAACTACTGAAGGCACTGGCTACTGATGGGCATAGTTAGCAAATGAAAGATTTTAATAGAGAATAAACAATGTATTTACCTTAATAATGTTCAAAAGTCATCGTATATATATATATATATATATATATATATATATATATATATATATATATATATATCAATTCATGACATCCACCTTTGCAAATTTCCTTTTTCTGGCGGACACACGTCCAGATCGTCCGTTCTCAAAACTCTGGCATCTCGCTCTCAACATCCACCACTGCTGGCGGCTCACGTCCAACTGCACAACGCTACAATAGCGAATATTCCAACAATGCCAACCAGCCACAGATTGCACACAGCACAGTCAGTGATTTTCATACAGAGCGCTACGTGGCTTTACCAACGTAAAAACCTAAACAGCCTACTTACAATTGGTACACAATGTACTTCCTCAGCTAACTGAAACTGCCGAACTGTTTATTCATACCCGCCCAACGTGTCACGTCATCAGACCATTGCTGAAGACGAATTGCACCGATAAATGTTATTGGACATGTATGCCCGTAGACTTTAACGCTATTTGCTTCAGATATGACACTTTCTACCGGGACTGCTATTAAATGCATTTATTCACAATCGCCATTTCAGTCTGTTACGTCATTCTCAAGTGTCAGCTGTAACCACATCTGTTACGTAAAGACCAATTCATATTGAAAAACAGATTCTGTCCTCAGAATTATTTTAAACAAATTGTTGCTCTTAAATATTTAAACCTCTTCCTATCTCACCACAAAGTAAATCAGTACACAACAGCTCCTTTAAAGAGCTGTCTGCCCTCTTTTTCTAATTTCAAGCTTTTTTTTTTAAGTAAAAGTAGTTTTTGTGTTTCTGAATTTCTGTTGCCTGTGTATATACAATAGCGAAGTAATGATACGGTCGTAGTGAAACTGTAGTGTCAGAGGATCGAATGCAGTGGTGCTCAGGCCGCAGTGGCTGATCACCTACTCGTTATTTATTCGTGTTTCTTAGACAGTTGCTCTTACGTTTCTTGAGCCGTGTGTTAATGCTTCATTTATTTGTTTGTCTTGGTTTTGTGCACCAAGAGTAAATTTGCCACATTCAGACCATGTGTGACCTCCCTTGGCTGAACATCAGCAATATATTAATAAAAATGGATACAGACACAGACAATGCACGTTGTGTAAGGTTTTCATATGGTTTCTGGTACTGTAAATAATTCATCCCTACTTCACTGGGACAAAGTTGACAGAGCGCACTGCACGAGTAGTAAATAAGATCTTTGACTCTGTGTTAAGTTTTATCTGTGGTTCACTTCCTAGTCAGTCAGTTGTGCAGTGCCGGAGCAGGCTTATCTGAGGCACAGTAGCGACCTGTTGAGTTTTTCAGGGAATAGGATCTGTTATGTGTGAATCTAGGAGATACCATCTGAAATACTTTATTATGGAGACTAAAATTTATTTTTAAAGCTGTCTCACTCCTTGTATTAATGTCAAAGATATTTGGAGGAATTTTTGAAGGAAACCTACTCAGGCGCAAGAATAAGATGTATGTTTATCTAAACTATTAATTGAAGGAAAATTTTGTCCCTCAGATACCAAATAATATTTATGTCAAGTGTCAATTAGAGCTCTTTCATTTCATTATGTCACAAGTTAAGCAATTGCCCGAATTGTCTGAAAGTTTTGTAACGAGATAATTTCACACTTGTTGGAGTCTTCTTACGTTGTAAAGTTCTTTTTGTCAATAATCGGAGTCTAATTTTTATTTATACGTTTGAATATTTTGTCTTATGTGAATTGCACCTAAGGCTACACGTAGCAAAAGATTGTTTCTGAGTAGTAAAAAAATTAGAGTAGATTACTTTTCTGCAGCTGCTGCATCTAGTGACTCGTATTTGTTTTCGAGAATGACAGCACTTCGGACACAAAATAGCAACAAGCTGAGCAAGAGGTAACACTCTTTTATTTCAATACATGTTTCATCTTGCATTCTTATGAGGAAACATTATGTAGTCAGAATTATCAGGTGTTGTGCTAAGCAAGCACATTAATTTTCAGTGAACAATGTTTGTAATTTCGTACAGTTTTTTTTCTGAGTACAGCAGTAATTGATTTTCGGTTGTTCCAAGTCAAAGTGGTACTTCCTACCACGCAACTTTCGTAATGTACTTAGGTACTGAGTACCAGCTACATACTGTGCGCCTGGTCCCGGTGGAGGTTCGAGTCCTCCCTCGGACATTGGTGTGTATGTTTGTCATTAGGATAATTTAGGTTACGTAGTGTATAAGATTAGGGACTGATGACCTTAGCAGTTAAGTCCCATAAGACTTCACACACATTTTAACATTTTTGAACCAGCTATATAGTTTTCATTGAACATAATATGTTTCTTTTGGCAGTTAATTAGATTCGTTTTCATTATTTCAAATTCTGCATTTCATTAAGTTTGGAGTTTTGTTTCACGACAGTGTTCACATGTCAACAAAGGACCAACCAAAAGTGAGTATTGCTCAACAGTTGAATACGATATCCAAAGTACGCATTACACGAGGAGAAAGTTTGGGAAAACAAAATATACGATAATCACACATATAGAAAAATATTATATAGAAAGCTTACAATTGTCGGTTCATTCGCTGTTCATATGACTTCCACTTCCTTCCATCCAATCTCACTGCAAGCTCAGAAACGTCTTTCTCCCTCCTTCTGAAAATGAAAGAGCTAATTCCCAATTTCATGCATCTGTCAACTGTAAATCCACACGAATGGATCTCTCTGATCAAACCTTTCCTTCAGTGGGACAGTACGACAAATAGAATGGAGTCGAAGTGCCCTTGTAGGCCTAGTATGTACTCTTGATTGTATTACACTAGAAAATAACATTTCGTTCATCATCTTGTTTCTCAAATTTTGAAAGGCAACTGTCAGAGAATCATCTGCAGCAACTAGAAATCAGAACCATCACCTAAATTCAAATGTCACTCTCAACGCAATGTAATGTCTGCGTATAAATCTATACTTTACAAGTCATCTTATAGCTGTGTTGGAATGTGGAAGGTACAGAATTTTCATTTTCCTCTTTTCCCCCTCCATTCCAATCTAGGTAAACTTTGGTTGGAGCTCAGACGTTCACAATTTTACCATCATTAACAGTGTTTGTGCTATCTTTGGGTACGACATTACCTCTTGGGGCTATTTTACTGAGGAGCTTCACTTTAACTGTGGTTACTTGTACCTTAGGTACCTTAGGTAGTCCGTTTAAAAAGAATGGCTCAATTATGTTGTAGGGTTCAGCCACAGCAGCTAACTCGCTGCAGTTAATAACCTATAGCTATGATCCTGCAGTCAAACATTCTGTGCATTGTTCAGAATTGCGATTTAATAGAACAAACAGAAATATTAAATAAAAGATACACTGATGAGCCAAATCATTATGACCACCTGCTTAATAGCCTGTTTGTCCGTCTTTTGAACGAAGTACATCACAGATTCTGCGTATCAAGGATCCGATAGCTCGCTGGTAGGTTTGTGGAGGTACGTTGCATTAGATATCCACACACAAGTCCCGGAAATCGCGAAAATAACGGGCCGCTATTTGCGTACGCGATGATGGCGTCCGATAGCGTCCCAGATGAGTTCCATAGGATTCACATCAGGAGGATTTGGTCGCCGAGATATCAACGTGAGTTCACTATAATGATGTATTACAGTTTTGGCTTCGAGGCACGGACAGTTATACTGCTGAAAGACGACGTCGTCATCGGGGAAGACATCAGGTGTGAAAGAATGCAGGGGGTTTGCAGGTGTCAGTGTGTCTTCGATTACTGCCACAGGTGTCGTGCACGTGCGGGAGAATGTCTCCCATAACATAATACTGCTTCCGCTAGCCAGCGTCAGTGGCGTGTTGCACGTTTCGAGCCGCCGATCACCTCATTGACGGTGTTTGTGATTCACCCAAAGAGCCGACACGTTTCCACTGATCGCCGGTCGAATCCCCATGACACCATGCCCACTGCGATCGTAACTGACGATGTCGTTAGGTCAGCATGTAAACACATAGGGCTGGTCTGCGGCGGAGCTCCATGTTCAACAATGCGCCATGAACGGTGTGCTCCGAAACACTTTCGCGTGCACCATCATTGTGCTCTTTCAGCAGAGATGCCACAGTTCACCATCTATCCTACTTTATAGAGCAGACAAGCCTCCGAACCCCACGTTCTACGAAGAGTCGTGGGCGTACATCCATTTAGCGCCTAGTGGTAACTTCACTACCCTAACTCTTTCCATGCACGCTCACGACAGTAGCACGTGAACATTCGAGCAGCTTCGCACTTTTCCAGATAATCGTTCACAGGCTCTGCGTAATAATTATCTACCCTTTGTCAAAGTCGCTTATATCAATCATTTGCTGCCCATATCTTCGCTAGGGTAATCCCCCGACCGTTTCTGCTCCTCTGACATACTTTTGTTACCGCGGCCGTCAGGAAGCATCCCACGTCGCGGTGGGCAGTGGTCATAATGTTTTGACATATCAGTGTAAATGAATGATTAATAAAATATTTCTATTCTAATGTCTGTAACTGATGTAGATGACACCAGAGGAAAAAATGGTTCAAATGGCTCTGAGCACTATGGGACTTAACTTCTGAGATCATCAGTCCCCTAGAACTTAGAACTACTTAAACCTAACTAACCTAAGGACATCACACACATCCGTGCACGAGGCAGGATTCGAACCTGCAACCGTAGCGATCGCGCGGTTCCAGACCGTAGCGCCTATAACCGCTCGGCCACTTCGGCCGGCTACACCAGAGGAAAGAAAGTATTCTTAAACAAATGGAAATTGGTCCTGTGATAACATTTATAACACAGGCAGAAAGATAACCCTAGAAAATACGATAAAGTTCCGTTCAGTGCGTTACGAGACTAGTAGCAGAACCCCAAGTTAAACAGTAATCCAAGATGCGCAGGAAGCGAAATCAGTTTCGTGACCACAGTACACGAAATATTCACCAGCTCAAAATATTTCAGAGGTCAGTATGACAAATTATGCTACAACATACTCTGTCTATTCTCAATTCCGTAATGCAAGTGAACAAGTTTAAGTTCTACACTGAAGCCCATTCAGACCTCCTGAACGTTAGAGTCCGTTCAGAAGTTAAAGTATTTCCTCAGCTGTTGTCCTCAAAGAATCATTCACCCACATGATCGAAACTTACACATTCCCGTAGGCAGGTTTGCCTTCTTCCAGCTTTAAAGTAAAATTGTCCTGAATCGATCCCTTACGGAACCAGTCAAAAGCGTCTGTCCCCACTTGTCACCAGCGCTGTCTCGCCAGTGTCTAATTCTCATTGGCAGAAGGCCATCCCCACCAAAAATATATCGTTCTTGCGTTGTGTACACATTTTCACTCAACTTGACCACTTTGGAGGCTAAAATATTATACCAACATTCAATAAACAAATGTTATGAAAATTCTGTCATACTTAGGCCATTTACAATATATGTAAAGAAGGGTACGTTTACAAATAAAGGAGTGAGCGTTCTTGTGCAAGTGTGATCCGCGTACGTTAAAAGACCACGAAATGTCGTTAATAATGATTTAAACAATTGTTTATGATTGTTTGACAGAAGTGTATCTTGGCACTCTTTTCAGTAGTGGTGTCAACTTACATATGCGACGGGCCACTTTTAAATTACACTGGTTTTTTAAAGTCGATTGTCATTATATACAAATAAGTTACTGGCAAAAATAGCAAAATATTAATTAAATAACTGTACAATTGAGACAAGATATGACATAATTGCTATGCATTCAGTTGCTTTGTTATTGTGGACGATATCATGTTCTGACAAACGTTTGCATAATTTGAAAAATATAAAACTAAATAAATCAACAAATACAACAGTTGCAGATATGAAGCTTTAAGGGATGATAGCTATAGTGCAATGCTACCACCTGGGATACAGTTTGTCGAAATGTCATGAAGAGTTTACAAGTTGTTCATTGTAAAATTCACAAAAAAATTTAGTCACTGTAAAACATTAACTTCTGCCGGTTTTAGATTCTAAAAAACATTATTAATAGGTTTGTTGATGCATAAATCTTCTGCTACCAGTCACAATTTTTCTTTATTTTACTTTTCGCACGACGCGTTTCGGGAAATGATAACATTTTCAAGTGCTTTTTTTTGTGTGTCGTTGTCTTTTACTGCAACACGCGATTTTTTTTATCGTTGGGTATCGGTTCCTTTGGTGAAGTTAGTGGCGAAACGTAAAATATAGAAAAATTGTGACTGGTAGCAGAAGATTTATTTATCAACAAACCTGTTGTTTTCGTATCCGCAGGCTTTCAAAAAGCATTTATAATGGATCAAATCAGAAAGATATTATTGTTTCATTGGAGGTACCTCGCTACTCTGAGATCACACATGTATTCAGATGCGATTATTTAATGATGATTTATTATATAAATTATTATAGAATTTCTAGCAGCTCTAAGTACAGGTACTTCAGACTGTTGCAGGTCGCCATTTCTGGTGCATCCTCCGTACTCCGTCTAAGCTAGCGACTGCATTTCACATGCTCTGGATTTTATTCATTTCCTGCCATGCCGACAGCCCTCCTGGCTGAGCAGACCATCAACAGACACTTTGTCTGGCCCACACATGTCGCGCCGTGTACCCTGGAGCTGTTGGATAGTAAAAATATGGTTCAAATGGCTCTGAGCACTATGGGACTTAACTTCTGAGGTCATCGATCCCTTACAACTTAGAACTACTTAAACCTAACTAACCTAAGGTCATCACACATCCATGCCCGATGCAGGATTCGAAACTGCGACTGTAGCGGTCGCGCGGTTCCAGACTGTAGCGCCTAGAACCGCTCGGCCACTCCGGCCGGCTGCTGGATAGTATTCAGGTGTTCTAGCAAATTCATTTCCTACCAGTTCTAGGCAGGTGAATAACTCACTTACGTTGAAACGTCCCCTTAGAAAAATTATTTAATTACTTTGCTGGTAAGCCCCTACGTTATTTGATTTTCAAACAGCTGAGCAAAACTCAGCGTACTCAGACATTACTCTCTTTACTTATTCTGATCAACACTAAACTGACACACAATATTTTTAGCGCAATGCAATCTGACTTTCAATAATCCATACAAAAGAATGGCCCTGACTAACATTAACCTATACCTTTCACAAATCACTTACCTCACAAAAATCTTCGTTACTCGAACTACTGCAATACAGCGAGCGCCAATACTGCCAGCTAAATAAAAGATTCTAACTACTGAAGTCACTAACTACTGATAAGCATAGTTAGCAAATGAAAGATTTTAATAAAGAACAAACAATGTATTTACCTTAATAGTGTTCAAAAGTCATAATATATATAGCAGTTCATGACATCCATTCTTACAAATATACTGTTTCTGATGGACACACGTCAAGATCATCTGCTTTCAAAAATCCGCCATCTCACTTCCCCACCGCCACCACTGCTGGTGGGTCACCTCCAACTGCGCAACGCTACGCGCTGTTAACAGCCAACTGCCCAACAATACAATAGCCAACAACAATGCAAACCAGCCACAGACTGCACGCAGCACAACCAGTGATTTTCATACAGAGCGCTATGTGGCGGTGGCGTTACCAATATAAGAACCTAAACAGCCTACTTACATAGCCCCCATACTCCCCACAAAAAATTTTGCAAATTGTTTTGGGCAGTGGCCAATACAGATTTGAAATAATTTTTCATAATGACAATAACAAAGATATCAAATGCACACACTTATTGATACAATGTTCGTGAAAAGCTAAAATTTTCTCACAGTCCATAAAGACAGTCCTGATCATTCATCACAGTATAATTGCAGTTTTTTTTTCTCAAAGTCTGGGCAGTAAAAGAAAATGCACACGGAAGTAGTGGATTTCCATGCAGTCTTGAAGAAGTAGTGTTGTCCTTCCAACAGAAAGACAGTGCTTACTCTTGACATGCAGACAGGTAATGGTCCACAACAGAGCTAACCTGCAGCAGAGTCAGTCGAAGTTTTGAAGAATATTGGTAGATAGGTCATCACAGAGCAGACCCACTGTAGTCCTGGTAGAGATTATGGTATTGGTGGGCCACCAGAGGTGCAGACCCACTGCAGTCCTTGTAGAAATAATGGTATAGATGAGTCATCAAAGGTGCAGACCCACTGTAGTCCTTGTAGAGACGGCCAGCAGCCATCTGTTGCGACTGGGTAGGTGCACAATCACCATTGAAGAGTCTTGCCGACAATATAGCAAGTCCATGAACCACCACTTGTGCACTCCCAAAAATTTTTTTTAAAATGTTCTTAGAACCAGCAATGCTGTTAACCAGTCCCAAGATGAATTATTAACACACGTGAAAGCACTAACAGTCCCAACTTCTCACATATTGTGCATATACTATAACCAACAGAACTGTGTGCAGTGAAATGAATGCTTACAAGTTTCTTAATTTCATGAACTGGTTTCAATTACAATTTTATAACATGAGAATACAACAACAAAGGTACAAAATACATCATTAAAGAACATAACAATACAGATAACATATGTAGTAGCACAGGATTTACAAAAGAATCGAAATAACATATACATCAGCGTTACAGGAATTATGACATAAGTTGTTGTTGTTGTGGTCTTCAGTCCTGAGACTGGTTTGATGCAGCTCTCCATGCTACTCTATCCTGTGCAAGCTTCTTCATCTCCCAGTACCTACTGCAACCTACATCCTTCTGAATCTGCTTAGTGTATTCATCTCTTTGTCTCCCTCTACGATTTTTACCCTCCACGCTGCCCTCCAATGCTAAATTTGTGATCCCTTGATGCCTCAAAACATGTCCTACCAACCGATCCCTTCTTCTAGTCAAGTTGTGCCACAAACTTCTCTTCTCCCCAATCCTATTCAATACCTCCTCATTAGTTACGTGATCTACCCACCTTATCTTCAGCATTCTTCTGTAGCACCACATTTCGAAAGCTTCTATTCTCTTCTTGTCCAAACTGGTTATCGTCCATGTTTCACTTCCATACATGGCTACACTCCCTACAAATACTTTCAGAAACGACTTCCTGACACTTAAATCTATACTCGATGTTAACAAATTTCTCTTCTTCAGAAACGATTTCCTTGCCATTGCCAGTCTACATTTTATATCCTCTCTACTTCGACCATCATCAGTTATTTTACTCCCTAAATAGCAAAACTCCTTTACTACTTTAAGTGTCTCATTTCCTAATCTAATCCCCTCATCATCACCCGATTTAATTTGACTACATTCCATTATCCTCGTTTTGCTTTTGTTGATGTTCATCTTATATCCTCCTTTCAAGACACTGTCCATTCCGTTCAGCTGCTCTTCCAGGTCCTTTGCTGTCTCTGACGACATCGGCGAACCTCAAAGTTTTTACTTCTTATCCATGAATTTTAATACCTAATCCGAATTTTTCTTTTGTTTCCTTTACTGCTTGCTCAATATACAGATTGAATAACATCGGGGAGAGGCTACAACCCTGTCTCACTCCTTTCCCAACCACTGCTTCCCTTTCATGCCCCTCTTATAACTGCCATCTGGTTTCTGTACAAATTGTAAATAGCCTTTCGCTCCTTGTATTTTACCCCTGCCACCTTCAGAATTTGAAGGAGAGTATTCCAGTTAACGTTGTCAAAAGCTTTCTCTAAGTCTACAAATGCTCGGAACGTAGGTTTGCCTTTTCTTAATCTTTCTTCTAAGATAAGTCGTAAAGTTGGTATTGCCTCACGTGTTCCAACATTTCTACGGAATCCAAACTGATCTTCTCCGAGGTCCGCTTCTACCAGTTTTTCCATTCGTCTGTAAAGAATTCGCGTTAGTATTTTGCAGCTGTGACTTATTAAACTGATAGCTCGGTAATTTTCACATCTGTCAACACCTGCTTTCTTTGGTATTGGAATTATTATATTCTTCTTGAAGTCTGTGGGTATTTCGCCTGTCTCATACATCTTGCTCACCAGATGGTAGAGTTTTGTCATGACTGGCTCTCCCAAGGCCATCAGTAGTTCTAATGGAATGTTGTCTACTCCCGGGGCCTTGTTTCGACTCAGGTCTTTCAGTGCTCTGTCAAACTCTTCACGCAGTATCTTATCTCCAATTTCATCTTCATCTATATCCTCTTCCATTTCCATAATACTGACCTCAAGTACATCGCCCTTGTATAAACCCTCTATATACTCCTTCCACCTTTCTGCCTTCCCTTCTTTGCTTAGAACTGGGTTGCCATCTGAGCTCTTGATATTCATACAAGTGGTTCTCTTCTCTCCAAAGGTCTCTTTAATTTTCCTGTAGGCAGTATCTATCTTACCCCTAGTGAGACAAGCCTCTACATCCTTACATTTGTCCTCTAGCCATCCCTGCTTAGCCATTTTGCACTTTCTGTCGATCTCATTTTTGAGACGTTTGTATTCCCTTTTGCCTGCTTCATTTATTGCGTTTTTGTATTTTCTCCTTTCATCAATTAAATTCAATATTTCTTCTGTTACCCAAGGATTTCTATTAGCCCTCGTCTTTTTATCTACTTGATCGTCTACTGCCTTCACTACTTCATACCTCAGAGCTACCCATTCTTCTTCTACTGTATTTCTTTCCCCCATTCCTGTCAATTGTTCCCTTATGCTCTCCCTGAAACTCTCTACAACCTCTGGTTCTTTCAGTTTATCCAGGTCCCATCTCCTTAAATTCCCACCTTTTTGCAGTTTCTTCAGTTTCAATCTGCAGTTCATAACCAATAGATTGTGGTCAGAATCCACATGTGCCCCTGGAAATGTCTTACAATTTAAAACCTGGTTCCTAAATCTCTGTCTTACCATTATATAATCTATCTGATACCTATGAGTATTTCCAGGATTCTTCCAGGTATACAACCTTCTTTTATGATTCTTGAACCAAGTGTTAGCTATGATTAAGTTATGCTCTGTGCAAAATTCTACAAGGCGGCTTCCTCTTTCATTTCTTCCCCCCAATCCATATTCACCTACTATGTTTCCTTCTCTCCCTTTTCCTACTGACGAATTCCAGTCACCCATGACTATTAAATTTTCGTCTCCCTTCACTACCTCAATAATTTCTTTTATCTCGTCATACATTTCATCAATTTCTTCATCATCTGCAGAGCTAGTTGTCATATAAACTTGTACTACTGTAGTAGGCATGGGCTTTGTGTCTATCTTGGCCACAATAATGCGTTCACTATGCTGTTTGTAGTAGCTAACCCGCACTCCTATTTTTTTATTCATTATTAAACCTACTCCTGCATTACCCCTATTTTATTTTGTATTTATAACCCTGTAATCACCTGACGAAAAGTCTTGTTCCTCCTGCCACCGAACCTCACTAATTCCCACTATATGTAACTTTAACCTGCCCATTTCCCGTTTTAAATTTTCTAACCTACCTGCCCGATTAAGGGATCTGACATTCCACACTCCGATCCGTAGAATGCCAGTTTTCTTTCTCCTGATAACGACGTCCTCTTGTGTAGTCCCCGCCCGGAGATCAGAATGGGGGACTATTTTACCTCTGGAATATTTTACCCAAGAGGACGCCATCATCATTTAATCATACAGTAAAGCTGCATGTCCTCAGGAAAAATTACGGCTGTAGTTTCCCCTTGCTTTCAGCTGTTCGCAGTACCAGCACAGCAAGGCCGTTTTGGTTAATGTTACAAGGCCAGATCAGTCAATCATCCAGACTGTTGCCCCTGCAACTACTGAAAAGGCTGCTGCCCCTCTTCAGGAACCACATGTTTGTCTGGCCTCTCAACAGATAACCCTCCGTTGTGGTTGCACCTACGGTACGGCCATCTGTATCGCTGAGGCACGCAAGCCTCCCCACCAACGGCAAGGTCCATGGTTCATGGGGGAAGATGACATAAGTACATATATAAAATATCAGAATAACTTTCGAAACATCAACTTCACGCATGAGCATTAAAACAAAACAGAATAAATAATGTCTAAACATCTTTACCAAGTAAATAACATATTATTAGAAAAATTCTACAACATTACACTCATCAGCTAAACACATAAAGACAGGACGAACACAAATACACAAGGTTACACAAACACATAGCGGAATAACACTAAAGGAAAGGACAGCGTTCGTTTTCAGTGTAACATTTGGTACTGCAGTCAAACCCAAAACTTCATTCCACATATCTTTCCCCTTATTTCATCATTTGTTTACACCAAAAAAATCCTATCCAAGCATGCTTTCTATATTTATATGTTCACATATTTCTTTCCTCATTATTTATTTTCCATTATCTTACCTCATCATATATTTCTAAGAAAATCCTACCTATACCTGTTGTCCCCAAACCCTACTTTTTTTGTTCATATCCTCTTTCAAAATCCTTTTTTGGCCAAACCATTTTCTTATAGCATTTCTTCCAATTCATCACAGCTCGTTCTCTGGTATAGCCTACCGCCTCTTAAGCTAACTGTATGCAGTTATTGTTATTAGTCCCTTCTTATTGTTCTTTCCTTTCCAAGTGCTCCTTTTTTTGAAGAATGTGGATCATAAAATTATTATCTACCAGATCTGTTGACAGAAAGTGTTCACATTAGCAAATGCATTTAATTTTATTTTATAAAACCAATGATGCAACACACCTGGAAAACAGATATCAAATAAAGTAAGCAACTATGTACAAAGTAAAGCATAAAAATATCATTCAGTAGTCATGAGGCATTTCATAAGTTAGTAGAAATTCTCTCAATTCTCGTAGAAAGACACTTATCATAATCAGTTGTGCAGATGTACAAATATTTCCCATCAATTCATAAGCATTTCAGTAAGTAGCACAAAGTATGAGTAATCATATGTTTCCAAGTAATGAGCGTGTCGTATTTGCGATGCTTTCTACAAAGGAATGTCAATAGCGAGGATAATGGCCTGTTTTTTCTCCACCTAATGGCTGTTTCTCCAGGCAGCTGGCACAGCTGGATGCCCACAATGCATTACGTCAAGGTCACTTGGCTTTCTTAACGAAATATTTACGACAGCAGTTTGCACTACAGTGACAGTCTCATATAAAAATTTCACAGGTCGAGAATTTGCGTTACAAATATGTTGAAACAAAATCCTATGAATATAACAGAATCCAAAAAGTTTTCGGCGGCATTGTGATACATTCACGCATTTACACACATTTCATAACTCTTAAAGTACGATTCTTGGTTCCCAACATCCTTTTTCACAAATCAGAGTCCTTAACCACTACTCATTACATCTACATATTCGTCGACACTTCTTCAATATTTCATTATAATAAATATGTAGCATAATCAAATTCCTCATGTACGGTAGCATCATCTTATTGATCATAAACATACCTCAACAGCATAATACACATTGTCGTCATAATAATATCATAACATCTCAGTCAATTCTCAAAAACGTCGTAGCTTTCTGCAATAATTTCAAAACCTAAAAAATATTCTCTGCTCATTTCAATAGTGTCATCTACCTCAAACGTACTTTAAAAATCATGATCCCATACATCATTCGAAGCTCTCATAGTATCACAATGGTTCCGAAAAAATATGAGCATTTCACAAAGTACAGACAAAATACAATTTCATAAGTGTGAAGTTATCCAACTGTGTAATTGTCACTGATGAAGTAAAGTAAACGTTTGTCTCTCTTAGTTAAATGATCAGATACCTGTGTAATTCTGTGTTACAGAAATATGGTACTGATGTGTAAAGTTGTATAAGCAAATACCATATTAGCTAAGGCTCCTTGTGCTTGCCACACATTTGGTACACAAAGTAAGCGTGTACCCCCCTGAGGATTAATGTAATTATACCCTCAGGTGTTACAGATTACAGCAATGGAATGAAATGTATCACATGAAACTTTCTTTGTAATTCAAAAATCTTGAAACATAAATGGTTTAAGTACAAAATTAAGCACTCAAATGCGTGTCCTGTAGCGCTAAATGCGCGTCTTGCTGTAAGATAATTCTGTGGAAGTGTCGTAGTTATCGTCCTCTGTAAGCAAAGTTCTGCTGAAGTCAATGTACTTACCTCATGATAAACGAAAGTGAAATGCTTTGCGTATAGATATCGTAGTTATTACGTACCGTACCATGATCAAGAAAGTACTATAATGTAACGTATTGTAGTGCTACGAAAAAGGCTGTCTCATTGTAGCTATACCACAAAATTTACTTGTAAAATATGTTTTACTTTCCAGAATAATACAGAAAAACTGTGCAGATATAAAACCGATACACCGCAAAAGCAACAATGTAAATTGTGTCACACATTAGTAGCGTCTTGATATAATCGTGTAGCTGTGAAAGAAACCAAACACTAAGTCATCTTTAATCTCACAGAAAGTACTTCAAATAAAGAGTATCTTTACAAGTAAACCAAAACGTTGCATTAAAATCTCATTAACAGTATATGTTCTAAGTATGTAAGCCTGATAGTCATTATGTAATCATGCAACTAACAAGCAAGAATGTACAAATAACAACATTGTGTCGTCTGTTCACTATAACAATGCATTCGTACTTTCTGTTTAAATGAGTTCCCTTGGTTCTTGACTGGATATTTAACATCAAACATTGTTGCATATTAACAGATTCTAAGTCTGACAATGCATATTAGTAATGTAAAGTGAAAAATTTTATGGCAAAGACTAAGGTAAAAAGCAGATTATCTCTCAATAAACGGTTTTACATGTGAAATGTGGTGCAATCCTTTACTCTTCCTACTATGCAGAGCTCCAGCTTCAACAGAATTATCTTGTGGTATATGGTACATCGGTAAAGAATGCTCAAATTTTTCTCAGGGTTAGCGTCTATGTTTTTTTTTCTCTGAGCCAGCCAGCGCATGTGGCTGCCTGCGGTGCGAGTCATTGTCTGCTATCTCTTTGTTGGCGTGCGTCGTTATTGAGATTAGGAGACCTAACTTTTACAAATTCACCTTGCCAAGAGGGCCCAGCCCTGTTTGAATCCCGCCAGTTCTGATGAAATTCAGGTCTGTCGTTATGATTACATCATCTGTCGTCATGTCGGTAGTTCCTGTAGTTTCTTTCTTGTCGGTCACGTGGTGGAGAATTTCTCCCTGAATCGTAACTGCGCACTGAACTGTTGCATCTGAAGTTATTCTGTCTCCCTTGATAATAATTGTTTTGGTTCCCATATTGTCTGTTTCTATGGTTATCTCTGTCATATTCATTACTACGGAAATGCGATCTTTCTCTGTAACTATTATTCTGCCAACGGTTGTCATACGGGTGGTGTCTGTTTTGGTCACGATTTACGTTGTCAGAATAGCCTTGTCGTGTCCAGTTATTATTTCTTTCATCACGGAATTCTGACGGATGTGACCTGTAATTGTTGCGTTCCTGTTTTCGCGGCCCGCGATTGTCAGTGTCGATTTCCAATTCTTGTAAGAGTCCCTGAAAAACTTCAATGTCGTCTTTGCAACATCCTGCCAAAATAATATGTCGTAAATGTTCAGGTAATTTGATTAAGCAAATGCGGATGAGTTCTGAGGGGCTGTATGGGTTTGACAGGTACTGATTCTTTTGCAACATGACTTCAAAATATTTCACAAGACTTGAGAATTCAGATTGTTTGAAATGTTTCGTTATTATGATGCTATATCTTACTCGGTCTTGTGTAGCTTGAGACCAATATGCTGAGAGGAAGGCATGATAAAATTCTCCTTCTCTGTGGCAATCGTGAATGACCGATCGCATTCTTACAGCTGGTTCATTCTCTAAATAGCCACACATAAATTCTAATCTGTGTTCTAATGACCAGTTGGGAGGAAGACAATGATAGAATGTCGTTGCCGGAATTCTTAAATGTTTTGAATTTACGTGTAGTAATAAACAGCTTATAGTCAAAATCATCATGTCCGCGAGTCGCATATTGGTCATTGTTACTTCGTTTCGGCGGTTCCATCTCAAAATTCGGTGTACCTTTCATAATTTCCGAAGTACCCCGTGTTATTATTTTGTGGCTGTTCCGTATTTCTGTGTCCCTCTTCCGTACTGGAGCGCGAGTGTCCTCTGAAATGTGTAATTCTTGTATTACCTGTGTCAACTGATCTTGTACTTCCCGGATTTCTCTTTTGTGTTGCGTAGTAATTTCATTCTGATTTTGTTTGAATTTCCTAATTTGTTCGTACTCTTCTGTGTCAGTGAAGGCTACAGGTCTTGTGCCATTCAGATCATCATCCACTTTTGTAGATAAATTATTTAGCTGATCCGAAAGTTCAACTACTTTCTCTGATAATGAACTAATTTCGTATATGTGTCTTTCTGAGCCAATTTTCAGAGTATCTACTGTGTCCTTTAAGTTTTCCTGAGTTTTTGCAAGTAGCGTAACCGAATCGGTAGATGCAACTGAGTCAGTTTTAGCTTGCAAGGTCTCATGATTTTCATGAACAATAGTTTGCAGTTCTTTTATGGCTGCTTTGTGATTCTGTAATGGATTTTCATGCCATGAGAAAATAGGTTGAAAATGCTCACAAATTTGTGTTTTTACGTCATGACAGGCTTTTTGACATTTCGATTCAATGTTACGTAACTCAGTAGTTAAATCTTCGCGTGTTTGTTCAAGCGTGGTGTCTAACTTCCGAAGATTTTGTTCCATTGTGTCTAACTTTTGAAGCTTTTGCTGTGTTTGTCTCTGATTTTGTTCCATTTGTTGCATTATTGCAATAATAACGTTTTAGCGTCTGGAATCTGTTTCTCTATGCTTTTTGGCAGTGCATTTTCACCGGCAACATTACCATTTTGACAAGCAGAAAATGTGTCTTGACTCATTTGAGAAAACGGTGAGGACCCAAAACCTGAGTCTACAGTATTTGCAATATTGTGTTCTGTCATTTCGGATTCCTGAGGCGAGCTGTTGCTGACCGATCGATCGATAATGCTTCCCTGTTCACTACTTGTTTCACTGTCTACACCATTATTTGCCGCCCGCTCCATTTCTCTATGCACTATTGCCAAATTACTACTTTGAATGTCTGTTAATTCATTACACAGTGGTGCTGAAAAGCTACGCTCGTCGTCACTATTATTTCTCAGTTTACTTTGGAGCCTAGTGTTACGTTTTTCACACGCCATTATTGTCACAATATTTCACACGATAACACAGAAAAGCACAATTTGAAAAGCAAAAATAAGAGAACACATTAACATAGCACTGAAAATAATATCTAGTTAATTGCAAGCGCAGCTGCGAAATACTTGGTGCAAATCTACATGCATGCCACAACTGTTTTACTGTACAACAATGAAAGACTGCAACTGCGAAGGAGATTCTCTCTACAATTACGCGCTATCAATAAACAAAAGCTACACTAATTACACAAACTACAAGAAAAAATCAGAAGATCCCAGTGAGGTATCCTCGGTTAAGAGTCGACATATGAAATGTGATTAAACTGACACACAATATTTTTAGCGCAATGCAATCTGACTTTCAATAATCCATACAAAAGAATGGTCCTGACTAACATTAACCTATACCTTTCACAAATCACTTACCTCACAAAAATCTTCGTTACTCGAACTACTGCAATACAGCGAGCGCCAATACTGCCAGCTAAATAAAAGATTCTAACTACTGAAGTCACTAACTACTGATAGGCACAGTTAGCAAATGAAAGATTTTGATAAAGAACAAACAATGTATTTACCTTAACAGTGTTCAAAAGTCATAATATATATAGCAGTTCATGACATCCATTCTTACAAATGTACTGTTTCTGATGGACACACGTCCAGATCATCCGCTCTCAAATATCCGCCATCTCACTTCCCCACCTCCACCACTGCTGGCGGCTCACCTCCAACTGCGCAACGCTACGCGCTGTTAACAGCCAACTGCCCAACACTACAATAGCCAACAACAATGCAAACCAGCCACAGACTGCACGCAGTACAGCCAGTGATTTTCATACAGAGCGCTATGTGGCGGTGGCGTTACCAACATAAGAACCTAAACAGCCTACTTACAACGTGTGCCTAACGTTGCAGGGATGATGTGATATGTCACTTCTCTCTCCTTGTAATTGTAGCGGTAAATCTGTCCAACATATAAAAAGACCCATTTGTAGCCAATGGCCTTAGATAAGCATCTTCGTGAGGCGCTCGCCCTTACTAAACAAATTCGTGACAGAACGTGCTGTACTTATTTGAATCTTCTCTGTCGCCCCTGTTAACTCAGCCTGGAAAAAGGTGAAGGACTGATGAGTAACTTCAAGGACCGGTCATACGAGGTTTTTGTTACCTAAACCGTTCGTGTATGAAATATCCCTTTGGAATATTTTTATGAATTTCAGTCTGGCAACTTGCTTGTCGTACAATATTATATGGTCACTCCGCACGCACTCCTAGTTATTTTACCTTTGTGATATTTTCCATGGATTGATCGTCTGTCATATAAACAATAGAGGGTCGCAATTCTTCACTCTGTAGTGAAGTCCCGTGCTATTTTAAAGCATACTGGGATACTGAAACAGTTTGATCGATGGGAACTCGAACCTGGAAACTTGAGTCCGGAGCCAGTGCCTAGTTATAATCTGCCAGCAATTTTCAAGGTGACTTCGTTCAGTTGCATGGTAAAATATTCATCCTGGAGATGTCCTTTCTTCTCAGGATCCGTTCATAGAAGAGTGTTAGCACTAAATGCGCGGTTTAGAAATTCGGAGAGCAATACTGGCTGAAGAGAAGCTGTAAAGGCTAGTCGAGAGACATGCAAGGCTAGCTCAGTAATCTATCTCTCCATTAATACAGTGACGTTAATGCTGTAGCAGCTTGTACTTTAAAATAAATGTATGTAATGTATGCTGTTGTGGTCATGTCGTGTGCAGTTAACTAGAGAAACGGCGGGAGCGGCCGCGTTGCTCGGTTACAGCGCCGCTGCAAAATTAAGCCAATACTTCAGAGAAGGAGCTAGATCTGAGATCTCTTGAGATCCGCAAAAAATGTCTTAGATGCTATCCACTCCGCTGATGTTTACGATCTTCAGTTTGAATGCGGCGACGTCTGTCTTGGTGGAATAAGGAGACCGATTACCACTAGCGTTGTGAAGAATGAAAATGTGAGACCGGGTCTGCAGTACAGTTCAGAAATGGTCGAACACCACCTGGTCTGTGGCTGACAAGGAAACCCTCTATTATTCATCTACTTCAACATCACAGTCCGCAAGCCACCTAATGGTGTGCGGCAGAGGGTATTCTTGTCTCAGTAACTGAGCCTTCAAATGGCTTCAAATGGCTCTGAGCACTATGGGACTCAACTGCTGTGGTCATAAGTCCCCTAGAACTTAGAACTACTGAAACCTAACTAACCTAAGGACAGCACACAACACCCAGCCATCACGAGGCAGAGAAAATCCCTGACCCCGCCGGGAATCGAACCCGGGAACCCGGGCGTGAGAAGCGAGAACGCTACCGCACGACCACGAGATGCGGGCAACTGAGCCTTCCAACACTGTTCTACTCGCGAATATCACGTGGGATGAATGATTGTCGGTATGTCTTTTCTCCTCGTAGTCATTACGCGAGACGTATGTGGGTGAAAGGGGGGGGGGAAGTAATACGAGGCCTGTTCAGAAAGTAAGCTCCGATTGATTGCCAAATTGAAACCACAGTGAACATCAGAAATGTTTTACTTGTAACAATTAGCTACACCTTTCAGCTACTTCTCTACGTAGTCGCCGTTCTGACTTAGACTTTTGTCATAGCGTTGTACCAACTTTTCAATAGCCTCATCATAGAAGGCAGCCGCCAGTGCTTTCCGCCAATTCTCCACGCTGGCCTACACCTCGTTGTCTGTGTCAAAATGTTGTCTTCAAAGACAGCGGTTCATGTGACCAGAGATGAAACTCAGGGGGAGACAATTGCGGACTGTATTGTGGGTAATCTAACATTTCCATTTGAAAACGATGCAGGAGCATCTTCATTGCCCCTGCAGAATGCGGCTGAGAATTGTCTTGAAGACGAAACAGCACGACAGTTACGTAATGTTAGCTGCATAGCTTCAGGCGAAATTTCTCACCAGGCCCTCGTACTTGGCGGCAGACACTATTTTCTAGACATCTTTACGCACTCACTGCGAGCTCAGAAATGAGAAGAGCGACGTGATGCTAACTGGGGTTATACTAGAGACACTACCCAACACATCTGTGCAAAGCTTTATCGGATTTTCATAGTCGTTTCCATTTCGCGACCGATCGGAGCTTACTTTCTGAACGCCCCTCGTATGTTGTGCATTTATTCCCGGAAAGTGCTCTCTCGAAATTACTGTATTAAACCTCTCCGTGATGCACAAAGTCTCCCTTTTAACGTCTGCCAGTAGAGTTTGTTGAGCATGTCCGTAACGCTCTTGTGCCGGCTAAACGATCCCTTGACGAAACGCGCTCCTCGTCGTAGGATCTTCCCTCTCTCTGCTATCAGCCCTACCTGGTAGGAATCAGAGATAGATGAACAATACTCAAGAATCAGTCGAAAAAGCGCCTTATCAGCCACTTTCGTAGTGGATGAGTTCTATTTCCTTAACTTACTCCCTATGAAGCTGTCTGACGTCTGCTTTACCCACTGTTTGTTTCAAGTGGTGATTCCACGTAAGGTCGCTCTGGATAGTTACTCCTAGACACTTTACGGTAGATATTGTTTCCAGTGGTTTGTCATCAACAGCTTAGCTGTACAGTAGTGGGTTTCATATATACGCAATATGTTAAATTTATTTACGTTTGGGGTCAACTGCGAGAGCCTGCACCATTCATCAATTCTCTGGAAGTCATTCTGCAATTCGTTACTAATTTCTGGCGTTGCTACTTTGTTATAGGCAACCGTAACATCTGCGAACAGCCTTAAAGAACGTTCAACGCATTTTACTAGATCATTTACGTATATTGTAAACAGCAACGGTCCTATCACACTTCCTTGGGGTTGCTCTGAAATTCCCTTCACATGTGTCGACTTTGTTCTGTTAAGAGTGACGTGTTCAGTTCTGTTTGCAAGCAACTCTTGAATCCAGTCACAAATCTGCTCCGATACTCGATAAGCTAGTATTCTTTTTTTTTTTAGTAAACAACCCTGTGGGACGGTGCCAAATGCCTACCTAAAGTCAAGAAACACGGCATTAACTTGAGCACCGTTGTCTACGAGCTGTGGATCCCATGGAGGAACAGAGCGCCGTTTCCGGAATTCATGTCGATTATTACAGATATTTTCATTTTCCCAAAACGTCATAATTCTAGAACATAGAACACCTTCCATATTTCTACAACTATATAGATCTATAATTGTGTACATTTGTCTTACGGCCCTTCATAAAAACGGGAATGACCTGCGCTTTCTTCCAGTCGCTAGGTAGCCTTCCTTGATCAAGAGATCTACGATAAATTACAGCTATAAGAAGACAAAGTTCTTCACATAGTCTTTGTGGAATATTATAGGTAGGTCTATCTCATTTGGTCGTTACACCTTTCCATTACTAAGCGTTTGTTATTGTGTTTCTATTCCGCGATCTGTTATCACAATATCCGCCATTTCGACGACCGTGCGACGACTGAAAGGAGGGACAGTGTTACAATCTTCAACAACTTCGGAAAACCGAATTCAGCACTTCGGCCTTTTCTCTGTTCTCTTCCATTTCGGTACCAGTATGGTCGCTGAATGAATGAATAGATGATTTTGACCCACTTACTGATTTTAAATACGATCAAAATCTCTTAGGGTTTTTACTCAGATCGGTTGACGAAGTTTTACTTTCAGAGTCACTGAACGCATTCTCTCATTGCTGTCCTTACGCTCATTTTCGCTTGGTTCGCCTTTTGCTTGTTAGCTAGGTTTTTACTTATCTTGAATCTGAGATGAAGATTTCTTCGTTTACGTAGCAGTTTTCTAACACGGCTATTAAACCTTGGTGGGTCTTTCACATTCCTTAAGATTTTACTCGGAACGTACTTGTCTAGGACGTATTGCACGGTGCCTTTGAATTTCTTTCCATTTCTTCTCCACATCTCCGTCTTCATCACCGGATATTTGATGCTTACTGCTCAGATTCTCTAAAATTTGTATCCTGTCACTCTTGCTATGCAAAAATATCTTCCTATCTTTCTTAACATTCCTTGTGGGACCCGTCGTCATAGATGCTGTCACAGCCTTATGATCACCGATACGTTCCTTTACGTTAACTGATTCGATAAGTTCAGGTCTGTTTGTCGCCAGGTTATGTAAGAAGTTACTCTCTCGATTGGCTCTCTATCAGCTCAAAGTCGTTTTGGGAAAAGACAATGGTACATGAATCCATGTCTCTGGCACCAGTTTTTTGATAGCATGAGACTCGCAGTCTATACCTGCCAAGTTGGCTACTCCCCTTATTACAACGGCATGATCAGGGATGTTACTAACGATATTCTGCAACTTCTGTCTGAAGCGCTCTGCCACTAGAGCTCCTAAGCCAATCGGTCTATAAAAGCATCCGTTTACCGTTGACCTATCTTTGATGCTAAGCTTCACCCAGACTAATTCACAATCGGAATCCGTGATAACCTATCTAGATTTTATTGAATTCTTTACTATAATAAACATGCCGCCACAATGGGCGATTAACTTGTCCTTACGATAAATACTCCAATCCGAACTTCGGATTTCGTGGTGAATAACGTCCGATTTCAGCCAACTTTCAGCTAGAGTATCACAAATAATTTTATCATTCTTGTCATTTGATTTGAAAATTATTGAATTTACGGAACAACTAGGCTGAGAGAAGTGATAGTTCATAGGACACATTCTAAGGCATACAGGAATTGCCAAGGAGGGTATAGAAGCGGATAAACATTGTAGGGGGAGATGAAGGATTAAGTTGCAGTACTTATGCAAAGATGAAAAGGCATGCGCAGGATACACTAGCACGTAAAACAGCGTCGAAACACAACAACAATAACAACAAATATTGAAATAATTATACGTCTCAACAGAATGAAAAGGGAGGATGACTACAAACAGCCGCTGCTCCAGGTACCATCGAGCCCAGTCAAACAAACAGCATCTGCTCAACAGCCAGCAACGTGAGACCGCAGGTTCAGTTGATTAAACAGGCGATCACAAGAGAGATGCCGTGCATCATCGACGTCTTACTGGAAGAAAAACACTGCTCCTTTTGCTACAGTTGCCAATTTGCCAGCAAACCAGCAGTTAGCTTGGCGGATAATCTAGCTATCCATCCAATCCACCCAGAGACACCCCGGCTCTGTATTATAAAATGACGTTCCATAATACTGATGTCTACAGTCACGTGGTGGGCAAAAAATGACAGTATGTACAGAAGATCATCCTCAAAGCACAATGTTTTCGTCACCATTACGACTACCGCTTCTAAGACACTCGAAGTACCCGTTTCGTTTCGTGTTTATAATTGTTACGAAACTTGGTGGCCCAACAAGCAAAAGGATTGCATTAAACTGGCTCAGGTCACGACAGCCTGTACACTTACATACGAGGTATAGTAATTACAGCAGCAAGCGAGACAAAAAGTCACTACAGTCCCAAGATGCTGGATAAAGTAGCGGATGTTGTTCTCTACATTATAGGGGTTAACAATAGGTGATCAAAATTATGTATGAAATTCTTAATAACGATCTGTTGAAGGATTGTTGAGCCCATTCTAAGCTCAAATTTACCGAGCTTCCTAGAGGCAGAGAGAGAGAGAGAGAGAGAGAGAGAGAGAGAGAGAGACAACGTCTACAGAGAGAACATACACAATCAGGAAGCATCGATCAAATATCTCTCTCGCGAAACATTTGTTCACTCTTCTCACACACGATATCCTGCCAATATAAATGGAGGCCATGAGGCAGATTATATATTCCAGATTTCCTGAAAGCGTTCGACAATGTATCACACTGTAGACTGTTGTCGAAGGACAAAGCAGAAGTATTTGGTTTTTAAACTTCTATCTGGCTTGAAGAGTTTTTTGACTAATAGAACCTAGTACCTTGCTCTGATGGAAAGTGTAGATCGGAGACAAACGTAACTTCAGGAGTGCCTCAGGGAAGTGTGTCCGGTCTGCTCGTGTTCTTTTGTAAACATATATGATCTAAAAAAAAGTGCGCGTCATTTATGTTGGCGGCCGAGTTTAGGTTCGTTTCTGCGCATCTGATGTCAAAAAATACAGTCAGCCAATGAACAGAGAACTACGTTGCCAGATCTCAACTGCAGAGCAGAGCACGGACGAGTGTCTTCAGTTTTAGAAATGTTCAGTCATAAATAAAGTAATAGAACAAAAGCAATGTCTTGATAGCAGACTTTGTTTCTTGGAAGTTTGGAAAAACCATTCTTTATACCAATTGCTTCATTTTCTATTAATTAATTAAACCAAACAAGCAATAAGACTCTTAATTCAGGCGATAGCAAGGAAAGGTGCTTTTATCAATTTCACAAACCGCTTTTTCGCAATAAAGAACAGCGGTAATAGTTTATTTCCTATTGTACTTCGACGAAGTGCGAGTAATTCATAGGCATACCAACAGTGTTTGTCAGAATTTTGCGTGACCTGTTAGAGTCCTTATGGAGAAACATTGCACGACGAGCAGGCTGGCTCGGTAGCTCAGCGTGTTCGGTCAGAGAGCCGGTTGGCCTCTGTAATAAAAAACTGAGTGGAAGGATCAACCACCGAACTTGAACAGAATGTCTTGCGACATCCGCAACGACCAAACACAACGATCAATAACGAACAAAATGCAAAAAAAAAAAAAAAAAAAAAAAGCTGCCCTAGCGTAACGGTTAAGGCGTTGGGTTGGAGAGCGACAGGTAAAGAGTTCAAACCTTGTGCGACGCTAAATATTTTCTTTATTTAAAAACAATATCGAAGTGTCTTACTTCACGAATTTTATTCGTTTGAATGCAATTTTTTGAAATTTGTAGTGCTTTGTCTCTTCATTAACCCTTTCGCTGCTGCAGTCACGTGCTCCCCGCATTCCGCGCTGTGCGCCACTTTGTTATCACTGCACTGCTCGTCTGTGCAGACACATGGTGTTCCCACTGCTTTGACACACTTATCATTCGATTTCACAAAAACTATTTGGTCCAAAAATTAGATTTTTACACATCTTCTTGACTGATACCTTCCCCCCATAAATGACAATTTTGTTTCGATGTTCAACCCAGTTATTGTGCAGCATTAAATGTAGTAAACCATTGCACGAAATTTTTAAGAGTTTGCAGAGGTGAAAGTCTATAGCGTATACTTTCCGTATGGTCGATTTTAGTTGCCACAATGTTGAGAATGAAATGTGGACAAGGTACCTAAATTTCATATAAAATTTACTGTATAACAATATCTCATTTAATTTAAGTGCCACATAGGTGTCGTATGTAATATTGAGAAATATTCCGTCTTTCGCGACTGTAATAAAAGTTTTATTCACACCGGGCGTGTTTGGCTTTATTTTAAAGCACTTCAATCAGTCAAAGGAAGTGGGGGGATGGTATCAGTCAAGAAGATGTGTAAAAATCTAATTTTTAGGCCAAATAGTTTTTGTGGAATCGAATGATAAGTGTGTCAAAGCCGTCGGAAACACCATGTGTCAGCGCAGGCGAGCAGTGCAGTGACAAAATCGCGCACAGCGCGGAATGCGCGGAGCACGTCTCTGTAGCAGCGAAAGGGTTAGTGCGGCCGTGGTGGCTTTACTTCATAAACTGCGCGCTCCCCCCTGAACGTAAGCTTTCGAACTATACTATACTATGGAACTCTTGGCGTGTGCGTCGTGTGCAACTGGCAACGCAGCAATCTCCCGCGTCTGGGCGGGCATGCGCGAGCCGCCAAGATAAAAGAATTCAACTATAGTGTATAGGACTGGCAGCAATTTATTTGCTGTTGACTCATCTGAATATGGCAAAATATTATCTTTGATTAATTGTAGGAGCATTCAGGATGACATGGAATATCTATTTCGTGCTATGAATGGCAGCTTGCTACAAGTATGGATAAAATTAAGGTAATGCGGATGGTCTTGGAATACGGAATTACCAGTAATGGGAGAATGCCTTCAACGTTTATCTCACGTTAGAACCTTAAGAACAAAGGAAACCTTGTTTTCTTGAAAGGAGGAAATGTGAAACTGGGACATATACTCTGATTAGTGGCTACTTTTATAACACTGATAGTATTGATATCTGTTTCTGCATTATAAGAGACTGAATGAGGTAAGTGATTCCAGAAGGCGTAAGATTTCCCATTATTTTGCTCTTGTACAACGATACAGTAGGTAACCACTCAAGGCGAACAGGAATATGACATAGATAAAGTCGAATTTGATTAGGGGATATGTTGAATTAAACTATTTAAGACATAAGCAATATATCTATTTGACCTCCAGGCGAAAGTTCAAGGTGTCCACCACTAGATGGTGGTGAGGTCGATGAAAAAAAAATGTATCAAGGCACTGTTACTGGGAAATTTAAGAACCCAAGTTGGTGGAATTAATCCACTTGTGCTTTGTACAACCTCCCTTCCCCTTCCTCGCCCACCCCCTACCCAAGCCCCTATACAATCAATCTTTCTGTAGTATTAAACTGAAGAGACAATTATTTAAATTGCGTAAACTGGCTCAAATTCAAAGAGATGAAGCATTTCCGATAAAAAAAAAATACGTAGCTTCACTTGAATTGCCCGTATGTTGAGAGACATATCCGTAAAATGGCTGCGTGTTCAATGATATTTGTCTTTTAATTGCAGAAATTGGCGCCATCTCTCTCGCTCTCTCTCTCTCTCTCTCTCTCTCTCTCTCTCTCTCTCTCTCTTTTACACACACACACACACACGCACGCGCGCGCGCGCGCGCGCGCGAATGCATTAAAATACATGCATTTCGCTTATTTGGGCTACTGAAATAAATATACGTTACCAGATAAGCATAGTTTGATGTTAGTACCACGTTTAACATTAGGAAACACAGAAGAGCACTTCTGACGATCTCACCTACCGCTTAAAGTGCACTTACCTTCGAGTGTTACAAAAGTAAACAATGTTTTCCCTCTTACGAATTCGCCAAAAACTCGTCTGATATTGTTAGTGTCAGTTACATATTACAAGTTACTAACTTCATCTTGCTGTCCAAAATACTTGTCGGCTTCTGTTCTTATGCAACTACTTAGCAAGTTAAACATTCTATAACTCATTTGAATGATTATTTTATCAAAATTATGTAGAGCAAGTCAGTTAATGGTATATGAATACATGATCAGTGTTAACATTAATCAAAACATTATTTTTTCAGTCCTACTCAAGCAACTACATGTAAAATTAAGTATTTTTCATTTTAATGTTGTTTGTTTAATTTAGTTTTTGTTTTACACTCGCTACCAGTCTTTATGTAGTATTTCGTAATTGGAATAGAAGAAGTTGTCCAGGAGAAATGATTTTAATTTCAAATTAAAACTTGTTTACCTACCTATCAAACATTTTATGTTATTGGGCAACTGATGAAAATTTTTGTTGCCACTTGGTTAACTCTTTCTAGCCATTGACAGAATTAATAATGGGCATTATAGATAATTTTTCCTCTAGCGTTGTAGATATGGCCATTACAGTTCTTCTCAAATTGTGATGGATTTTTTGTGATCAATTTGACTACAGAATATATGTATCGCGATGGCACAATCAAACTGCATAGCTCCTACCTATGCGACATCTGTGGATGATCAACACATATTATTCTTTATCTATATTCGCTATCGTGCAATCAGTATTTTCTTTCTAAGTGATGAGTTACTCCAGAAAATTACTACATGACATTCCTGTGTGAAAACAGCAAAACACGTCACTCAACTGATTCCTTTGTTTTCAAGATTACCAATTACACTAAGAGAAAAAGTAGCTGAACGTAACTGTTTGAGAAGCTTAGTAACTTGCCTCTTCCATTTCAAACCTCATCAACACGTGCATCCAAACATTTGGAGCACTCCACGATATTTAATAGCTCCTGCTCATGCGCTACACCAGTTTTTGGTATGATTGTATTTCTTTTACATACATGAATGTACTGCACTTATTTTTAAAAATTTAGAGAACGTCCATTTTCTGAGAACCCCTTGATACTACTTTGGAAAATAATATTTATAAGCGCGTCTGTTGTTTTCTCTCTAACAGGATTTATTATAACAGTACTATCGTCCGCAAAAAGTACAAATGATGTTTGTTGAATGTTAAGTGAGAAATTTTTTTTACATACATGAATGTACTGTAGTTATTTTTCAAAATTTAGAGAACGTCCTTTTTCTGAGAACCCCTTGATACTACTTTGGAAAATAATATTTATAAGCTCTTCTGTTGCTTTCTCTCTAACAGGATTTATTATAACAGTAGTATCATCCATAAAAAATAACAAATTCTGTTTGTTGAATGTTAAGTGAGATACTGACATACGTAAGGAACAGGAAGGGACCCAAAATGAAGCCCTCTGGTACTTCCTTTCTGTTTGCCCACCAGTCATAAAAATCTTCCAACCTTCCACCATTGGTGGTGACTTCAGTCTACCTTCGATATGTAGGCGAAAATACGTGTGTTAAGTCAGTGGTAGGCATAAAATGTCGTCCGAAATCATACAGAATGCTTTCTTAGAAAATTACTTTAAATAATTAGTTCAGGAGCGAACTTGATTTGTAGATGGTTGCGAGAGAGAGCTTCACGATAGATACTGCGATTAGTATGTCCGTTTCAAAAATCAGATAAGAATTTTCTTGACGCCTTCCTAAGAGACAGTCTCCACTTCTTCCCATCTGATTATGTTATCGTATGGCAGATGTAGTGTAAATTCAAAGAAACAATATCGATGGCAGTTGAGAGATAAATACCAAATAAATTAATGAGAGACGGTCCTGATCTCACTGGTACAAAATCCAGGTCGCAAACCTGCTGCAGTAGCAACTAAAAAAGTATACGAAATTTCAAAATAAAGCAAAATCCCCAAGACTGATGAAGTTTTGTAGAAGCTCGAAAATTAGAGCTATCTTCAATGTGAGATGCATTTAATAGCTTCCACAACGAAACTCTGTCTAGAAATCTGGCATTAAACCCAAAGAGATTCTTGTCATATGTAAATTACAGTAGTGGCAAGATACAATCAACAAATTCACTGTGTGACAGCAATGGTAGCTACCTGTTTGCTCAGGATTATTTGTTGCTAAGAGGTCAAGTTTACCACCAAAGCAAACATGGTTTTTCGAAATTCGTTTACCAAAGAACACAAAGAAAATTAGAATCAAGAACAACTGGGAACGTAAGCAACTTAGACATGAATGTCCTCATCATAGTAAAGCAGGTTAAATCAGTAAGGGCAAGACCTTCAATCGAGATTATATACATTAGGTTCCTTTCCGAGTGTGGTGGTACAATAGCTCCAGACTTACCAATTATATACAACCACTCGTTCTTACCTAAAAACAGGAAAGCTGTACAAGTCACACTGATACTCAGGAAAGAAAATAGCAGGAATCCGCTGAATTACACACCCATACCTCTAACTTCATATTGGAGTAGGATTTTGGATCATATTCACTATTGAGACATTATAAATCCCCTCAAAGATAATGATTTATTGACACTACCCATCAAGAATTCAGAAAGTATTATTCTTGTGAAACAAAACTATCTCTTTATTCTCACAAATTAATGACTGCTATCAGGAGATGTCAAATTGATTCAATATATTTTAGATATCCAGGAGGGTTTTGATACTGTTGCTCACAAGCGACCTCTAATCATATTGAGTGTCCACAGAGTATTGTTTCATTCTTTTATTGAAGGAGTTTTAATAGACCCTCAGCTGTTCCTGATCTATATATGTTGTTTACGAGACAATCTGAGTAGTCCTGTCAGATTGTTTGCAGATAATGTTGTCATTTACCGTCATGTAAAGTCACCGCATGATCAAAACCAATTCCAAAATATTTAGACAAGATCTCTGTGTGCTGCAAAAAGTGGAAGTTGACTCTAAATAATCAAAAGTGTGAGGTTATTCATATGAGTACTAAAAGGAATCCGCTAAAATTGAAGTAGCTGAGAGATTGCACAAATCTAAAGGCTGTGAATTCAGATAACTACTTAGGGATTACAATTACAAATTGTTTAAATGGGAACGATGAAATAGATAATGTTGTGTGGAAAGTGAACCAAAGGAAGTGATTTACTGGCACAACGCTTACAAAATGCAGCAGCTCTACTAATAAGGCTGCCTACACTACACTTGTCCGTCCCCTTCTAGAGTATTGCTGCATGGTGTGGGATACGCATCAGATAAGATTAACAGAAAAGTTCAAAGAAGGGCTGCTCGTTTCGTATTATTGCGAAATAGCGGAGAGAGTGCCAGAGATATTACACATGAACTGAGGTGGCAATTATTTAAACACAGACGTTTTTCGTTGCAGCTGCGTGTCCTAATGAAATTTCAACAAACTTCTCCAATGGAAGCCAAATTATTTTGTTGGCGCCTTCCTATACAATGAGAAATGATCACTATAATAAAATAAGACTTCATTATTTTATATTTGGCCAGTAACGAGTTTTTCCTTCTTCAAAGGATCTTCATTCAGACAGGTATTAAACACATAGGCTGCCATCCATGCACATGTCTTAGCAGGTAAACACTGTTGTTAATATTTTAAGAACGTTTCATGGAGCCCTCGTAAAAAATAGTGCTGAGTACACCAGAAGACACGTTTACAATACATAAAAGATCGCAGTGGGTAGCTGCTCTTGTCGAGTCTTAAGAGACTTTGTGCAGAGCCCTTGTAGAGTATATAGCGAAGTCCCAAAGACACAAAAAAGTGATCAGGCTTACAGAAATCCATCACGAAATGTAAACATGTACAACGGCATTTCTTATATGATTACTACATTTTGTGATGCATTTCTGTACCTTTGATCCAGTTTTTGGTGCGCATTGTACTCAACAACGACAATGCGCAAAGTGATGTGTCGACAGAAGTGCCGACACAGTGTGATTTGAGGGGACCGCAATGCACGCTATAAACACACGAAGGATGGCGTGAGGTCTGAAACAGGATACGTAATGAATGCTATAAAGAAAAGTAGGTAGCTTCTGGAATACTTAACTTTAATCCATCCTTGTTGTATACATGGTTCTTGATGAGACATGCTTTATACGATAAGTATCAATTGCTATGTAAGGCTAATGGCGCCTTGCTAGGTCGTAGCCATGGACTTAGCTGAAGGCTATTCTAACTATCTGCTCTGCAAATGAGCGAGGCTTCGTCCGTGTAGTCGCTAGCTAAGTCGTCCGTACTACTGGGGCGAGTGCTAGTCCGTCTCTCGAGACCTGCCGTGTGGTGGCGCTCGGTCTGCGATCACTGACAGTGGCGACACGCGGGTCCGACATGTACTAATGGACCGCGGCCGATTTAAAGCTACCACCTAGCAAGTGTGGTGTCTGGCGGTGACACCACACAAAGTTTCTTAAAACTCGACAGGTGCTGCCACCTACTGAGGTCTTTTATGTATTTTAAATCTGATTTCCAGTGTGCTCATCACATATTGACAATGGTGTTTGATTGCTGATAGATTTCCGTGAACCTATGTGTCTAGCACCTGTTGTGCCAACCGATCTGAAGATGCCTTAATCACCTGTAAAATATAAAATAATAAATTCTTTCTTGTAGCCATAACTGTTTACTTCTTTAAAACATTATTCGTGTCATTAGGGAAATTGGACGATAACTTTTTAATTTTGTCTTGTCACCTTTCTTAGGAAGAGGTTTAAACAGCAGCAGATTTTAACCTGTGTGGAAAAATTCTCTTTGCCAGTGATCTATTGTACATATCACTAAGCAAATTACTTGTTAAGCTGGAACAACTTTTTAGAGTTCTGATTGTAATTCCATCAACATCATATGAGATTTTGTTTAATTTCAGTGAAGGATGTTGGTGACACTTTTGGTTTTGTGGAATGACATGTTTAATACATTCTCTTGCTTCTTCAGCTGCGCCATTTAATACCATTTTTGCTGGTGCACTTAGAAAATGGTTGTTAAAAGTAGTTGCAACTTGTGAATTGTCAGTTACCACATTGTCACTTGGTTTAATTGTTGGTATATGTTGTACACCGACTGGCGGTCATGTCATCCGTTTGACAATATCCCATATAGTTTTAATCTTAACGTGTGCATTATTTATTTCTGACAGGACATGCACATTTCTGGCCATTTCAGTTACTTTCCTTAAAAACTGCAGTATTTTTATAGTATGCTAGTAATGTCGAATTCTCACTCTGGCCTTTATATTAATTTCCCTGTTCCTCTTTAATTCGATTTTAATTCCCTCAGTTATCGACAAGTTACTTTTTTTAATGGATTTTCTCGATAATGTTCAGGACAGCAACTTTCAAATGTAGACACTATTTTACTGTGGAGTAAATTGAATTTCACCTTAGCATGTCTTTCGATATTTACATCGTCCGTTACAAACCCATTTACCTTAATCTTAAAACACTGTATCTTGTATCCATTATTAAGCCTCACTGCTTTGAACGAATCTGTCTCAGTTTATTAAGGTAGCATGTTGTTTATTTCAATGCATCATGATGTGATAGACCATCAGCAACTGAGTAAACGTTAATTGCTTCAGCTTGAGCACTATCATGAAAATATAATCAATCTGTGTTCTATTATCCTCCTGCACAAGAGTTGGAAAATTTCCTGCTCCAATTTGATTGAAACACATAAATAATGAATCTAGTTCATTTTTCCTGTCCATATATTTAAAGAAATTTACACTTAAATCTCCACAAACAGCTAACTGTCTCATGTTGTCTGACATTTAGCTTAATAATGTGCCTAGACATCCCATAAATAGCTGAGAGTTTCCTGGAGGAAATATGTAGGCTGTTACAGTTATCAGTGAAGTACTCTGCAATAAAGACTGAGTAGTACATCTTTCTTGGTTTTCATGCACAAAAAATCTTTTGTTTCAATATTTTTGACTTTGTGTCCGATTTATAACTGTCGCAACTCCCCCTTTTCCAAGTAAACTCGACACGAAAGAGATGCTAGTCTATAATACCTAATATTTAACTTCTCTATCCTTGTGGTTATGTGGTGTTCAAAGACCATCTAAAGATTCAAAACTTTAACATTTTCTAAATATACAATAAGTTCATCTATCTTGTTTATAACTCTTTAATGTTGTGACAAAATAAAATTCGTTTCTCCCAGGTCTGTTACATGTATTATGGCCCTTCATTACTATCTGTTTGTATTTTGATTCTAACCTAAGAGTTGCGTTCCATTAACTCCAGTAATCACAGAGATTTTGTCTTGATTCCTTTCGGCCCCTCTTTACTTCCTGCGAGATAACTAATCTTTAGTTCCACCTCCCATTCTGTTGGAGGCCATGGTTATTGTCTCCTTATCTTCCTATCGCAGCAACAGGCACAGCACAGGTATGAGACTTTGTTTCAGTCAAATGCAGTCCATTCAGCTGTTTGTTCATATAGCTAACAGCCGTGTTATCCCAGGGCTTGTCATGTCGCTGCGAAACCTCCAGAAGCCCCACATGAACGTATGCTGTTGCTGTTCCAGTTTCATTCTTAATAACATATTCTAAGCTGCTAGACTGGCTGTTTTTATAGCTTCTTCTACTATAAACACCTTATACTCTCCATTAAATTCGCTACGCAAGGCCCCTGTGTTATCTGTCACCTGCCCAAGGCTGGCACTAGGTTTCATGATGATTGCGACTTGGTATTCTACACCTAGCATTTCCTGTAGCACTTGACCTACCCCTCTCCTGTGACTGCTCCCTAGCCGCACTGTCCTGTTAGCGCTACCTAGTCGCAAAACTCCATTCTTTCTATGTGCCGCTTCCACCGACCTAGCCTTTCCGTGAGTCTGCTGCGATCTGATAAGCTCAATAACTGCTTGAGGACCTTGTCCTACCTCAGGTAACAAGTCAAACTGATGGCTAACTGCAATTTTATTTGTCACCTTCTTCTAGATTCCATTGTCTCTTTCACCATTCAACCTATCTCATTCAAAATATGCCATTTTCAGTTCTGCCTGGAGGGCACAATTTTTTTTTCGCTGATCTACGCTTTTCTTGTCTCTACTACATAATCTACAGCACCATGGAAGAGCCTCATCTGACGTTTTCTTTTTAGTTTCCGCACTATATTCTCGCTAGTGAAACATCACCACATGTTCCTCTCCTGCCATTTAACCTGCGACAACATCCACATTTGTCACATATGACGCTACTACTACAGAAAACTAAAAAGTGGAAACTACGTTACAATTTGATGAAATATCGTACTGAGCAGCAGTAATACAGATTCATGTAGGTGATAAACATGGGCTGTTATGCTTTGAAAGTAAACTGAACATCACAGCAAATCAATGTTGTGGTGTTAATTTTATTCTGTAGTACAAAGCTACAGTTATCTTGTTCCATGTTAACTCTACAGGATAGTGGTGCTACTATGTACTTGCTGACACTTAACTTCTCGATCTCGATTAAGCAGGCAAGGCAGTGGTAGATGACACAGACAACTGTAGTAGTTTTCTACTGAATGACAACCATTTCCCTGGATAAGAATACATACACATCTTAGCATGGCCTTCCCTACTTCATTTAGGAAGCTCCGAATAGTTATGAATGTTTCTGAGTAGTTCCGACTACTTCTGACTAGTTCAGATAAGTTACATAGTCATGTTTCAATATAATTGTGGGTGACTGCCATTATCCCATATACTATTCTGTGGGAACAATGGCGATCAGTTGACAATGTGAATTTATCTCAGCTTGGCAAAATATGACATGATCGGAGGGAAAATCAATGTGCATGCTCAGAGGTCAGCAAGTCTCATAGTGACATCGACAAATGAACTTGCGATTTGTTCCACCAAGCATCTTTGTGATAGATGGAGCTGTAATAGTCACAAACATACGGCTCACAATTTTAGACGAACAGTTGGTAACAGGTAGGCTTTTTTTTTAAATTAAAATACAGAACGTAGGTAGGTTTGAACATTATATTTTTGTTGTTCCAATGTGATAAATATACCTTTTGTGAACTTATCATTTCTGAGAAAGCATGCTGTTACAACGTGATTACCTGTAAGTACAACATTAATGCAATAAATTCTCAAAATTATGTCCGTCAACCTCAATGCATTTGGCAATACGTGTAACGACATTTCTCTCAACAGCGAGTAGTTCACCTTCTGTAATGCTCGCACATCCACTGACAATGCGCTGACGCATGTTTTCAGTCGTTGTTGGTGAATGATAGCAAATATCCTTCAGCTGCGGGCCATGATATGGTGCTTCGACGACCAATCCACCTGTCATGAAATATGCTATTCAATACCGCTTCAACCGCACGCGAGCTATGTGAAGCACATCCATCATGTTGGAAGTACATCGCCATTCTGTAATGCAGTGACACATCTTGTAGTAAAATCGGCAGAGCATTACGTAGGAAATCAGCATACATTGCACCATTTAGTCTGCCATCGACAAAATGGGGGCCAGTTATCCTTCCTCCCATAATGCCGCACCATACATTAACCCGTCAATATCACTCATGTTCCACTTGTAACAGTCATAGTGAATTTCCTGTTGCCCAATAGTGCATATTATGCCTGTTCAAGTTACCGCTGTTGGTGAATGACTTTTCGTCTCTAAGTAGAACGCGTGCAAAAAATCTGTCATCTTCCCGTAATTTCTCTTGCGCCCAGTGGCAGAGCTGTACACAATAGCCATACATCAACACGATATCGACCTTTTCCGCAATTGGTAAACAGTCCATTTTGACACGGATAATGTATCACGAAGCAAATACTTTCCGCACTGGCAGAATGTTACGTGATACCGCATAGTTATACGTTTGGTTATACGTTGGTCCAACCAAAACCTTTATATTTCTTTACGTACTACACGAATATGTAATAAAAATGGGGTTTCCTATTTAAAAAAACGCAGTTCATATCCGTTTGTCGTATGGCAGCGCCTTCTAGCGGGCCAACCATAGCGCATATTATGCCTGTTCACGTTACCGCTGTTGGTGAATGACGCTTCATTGCTAAGTAGAACGCGTGCCAAAAATCTGTCATCGTCCCGTAATTTCTCTTGTTCCCAGTGGCAGAGCTGTACACAATAGCCATACATCTGGTTTCCCCTTCAAGTTAGACAAGTTTCGTTCTTTGTAGTTTTTTTCGTTTGACGCTTATTGAGTGAGATATTTGGCCCAGTCACGATCAATGGACCACCCTGTATTCAGCACTGAGTTCATGTACAGAATAGGTATCGTCTTCATTTTGACTTGGTAGATATTATCATATAGAGCAGTGCAGATAGTTGTGTTATATGAAGTGACTTGTATCTGCAAAATATGTGAACTTTTGTAGCTGTGATCTTGAGCGCCAAACAAAATTTCCGTGACTTAACATTCATTATTTATTAAGTGAGCAAAGCCAAAAAGATAATATTATTATGTGATCTGTTTGTTCTTCAGGTATTATTCGATAGAAACACTGGTACTTAACGCTATGAATGTTCTGTCACAGCTGGAATGATATACTATCGTAAACTGTTAGAATTCTCGTTAGTGAATGTAATCTTTTATTCCACAACCATAATACTGAGCAAGAGATGTTCTATATCGTGGATTCAGTTACATACTGAATCCCTTGACTATAGCTGCTAATGCACCGTCGCCACCAAACGTAGTATCTATTCAACGAAAAACAGCTACACTGGAATTCCCGAGGTAAACACATCTTCTGGAGTCTGGAACCAAATTATGAAAGTAACAGAAACGTCGCTGAGCCATGCAATTCGTACAGTATGGAAAATGGTTATCATTGAAGTAATGAGTAAGCTGAGGCGTAAAATCGTGATCTTGTTATTGTTAGTCAAGGCATTAGTCCAATGCGTCATGGTTACTCAATACAGTCTTGAAAAAGTATACCCCATGTCATTAAATTGTTGAAAGGAATGAAATGGAAATAAAACTATGAGATTTTCTGTTTATTTCTGATCAATAGGTACCAATGATGCAAGTGTTTTTTCACAGCACAGTAAAATCAGCGTTACGTGAGCCGCGTGCTACACGCTCCGCTATCATACATTGGGCTATTCTTCTGAATAACCGTGGGTTAAACGAGTACGAGAACGTCATTTAGTGAATGAAACACAGACATAATAAACTTGATTACGAACCTGTACAGCATGTATTTTCCCACATTAATCGTAATTAAGAATACGGCTATGTTAATCATCATGCTTTAGTAACCACGGGATTTTATTTTTTCAATATGGTTCGCCAAGTCATAAAATAAAGAAACTAATTACCATGTGTTCTGCAGTCGTGTATAGAAAAATATTATGTACGAGTCTCTATACCACTTTATGAATACAGAACATAAGCTGCTTTTACATGTCACTCTCCATTCTTCTTAGTATAATTCAATGCAACCTCACTCTAAAGTACAACACGTCACACATCATCAAAACCACACCTTCACTCTGGAACAACCCAAATGAAGTGGACCTGAAGGAAAAAGTTTTATCCTCCTTCGAAACTTGAAAGCCATGTGACGTCCCACTGCCCTCAATTCTCATTTGGCAAGGCCGTTCTCGCCTCAAAGAGCTCAAGAAAAGTAGTTCAGCATAGCAGACGCAGCGAAAAGTATGCGGAAAAATGGTTCAGTGAGTACTGATGTTACAGTGAAGATTACACCTGAGTACTAGTCACGTAAAATATAATATGTGTAAGCTGGCAGAAGACATCAGACAGTTTCAGACTGCTATCCATCTTCGGTGTTTAAGAAAGTGGGCAGTAACTCTATAGATTAGTGTCAAACAATATTTCACGTGAGGACCAAAGCACGTTCTACTCTAAAAGGTGATGGTCTAAATAGTGTGACGTCATAAAATTAAAATATTTCGTTAGGAGGTTTCACTAACAGGAAGATGCGATGAAGCAGCAGAATTGGCCGTTTAACATTTTAACAACTAATTTTACGTAACATAAATGTGACATGAAGTCATACAGGACGTAGGCGACCGTTATGCTAATAATCAATAGTTCTGCTTTCAGGCCGACTCGGTCGCAATGGTAAAAGTGAAACATCACACAAGGAATGACTTTATTGCTCGTATAACGCGTTTTTTAATTTACCCAGCGGCGATTGCTGCAAGTGGCTATGACGTTTCCAGTTGTATGTAAAAGAAAATAAAAATAAAAAAATAAAAAAAAGACATTGGCAGACTATTCGAGATGACTTATGAATATCTCTGCGTCGTTCCGATTCATCAAGAATATAAGACACTCTATGGCTCCAGTGGCTGTCATCTCAGGTAAACCCAGGAGAGATCACAGTGTTACATCTCTGGCAGAGGACGTTATTTTCGGCATATCGGTAAGTATTGAATCGGACTTTGCAATTGGACATCAACTAGAGGCTGACAACCGTAGAAGATATTAAAGACAGAGGCAGTATTTCAGAATAAGAATAGCGATAAATCCAAAAATATTAATGTTTACACATAGGTGCAGAGTTTTCTAGCAGTTAAGTGTTTTATCCGACTATTAAAGCGGACTGCGAAATCGTAACACACTGTCAAAGGAAGTTTTATTTTGCACGTCAACTGTAGTTAATAATATTGCAGTTCAGCTTCGTAAAAGATGTCAGTTCTTATCAGTTCATGCCTACATCGATTAACGGAAACAGAGCTTGATTGATACGATTAAGTTCACTACAATAAATATGATAAGTATTTTACATGAAGGCGCGGTGTCTGTTCTTTCATACCTGTCTGAAAGGACAGACACCACGTGGAATTTGCAGCTGTGATATATTAACTGTAAACTGAAAGTGGGGGGGAGGGAGGAGCAAGGAAAGGAAAAGGACTATTGACGTCAGCTGCCTCGGGACCTGAAGGGGAATCAGCGACGACGAGTGAAAATGTGTGCTGCGTACCAAGCACATTCGTTAACCACTGCCCACCCGGGCACATACTTTTTATGGCAATTACATGGACTACCTATGCACGCCTGTCGACAGACTCATACTCTCATCGAGCGCCATGCAGCCACAGTCCCTGCCCATGTCCTCCACGACCGCTACCTGCAGGCTCCCACAGAAGGTCAGACAAAACCGTTCATCCGCACTGAACAATATGGATTCGTTGCCCATCGACGTGGATCAGTTATATGAATGCGTGTTATCTGTTCTTTCGGACATGTCCGAAAGAACAGACACTCTTAAATGTCGTGTTCACTAAGAAGCATTGATGGTGACCAGGCCAAATATCTCACGAAGTAAGTATCAAACGAAAAAACTACATAGAACGAAACTCGTCGGGCTTGAAGGGGGAAACCAGATGGCGCTATGGTTGGCCCGCTAGATGGTGCTGCCATAGGTCAAAAATGGTTCAAATGTCTCTGAGCACTATGGGACTTAACAGCTGAGGTCATCAGTCCCCTAGAACTTAGAACTACTTAAACCTAACTAACCTAAGGACATCACACACATCCATGCCCGAGGCAGGATTCGAACCTGCGACCGTAGCGGTCGCGCGGTTCCAGACTGCAGAGCCTAGAACCGCTCGGCCACTCCGGCCGGCGCCATAGGTCAAACGGAAATCCACTGGGTTTTTTTTTTTTAATAGGAACCCCCATTTGTATTACATATTCGTGTAGTACGTAAAGAAATATGAATGTTTTAGTTGGACCACTTTTTTCGCTTTGTGATAGATGGCGCTGTAATGAACGTGTAAGTACGTGGTATCACGTAACTTTCCGCCAGTGCGGACGGTATTTGCCTCGTGATACATTACCCGTGTTAAATTGGACCGTTTACCAATTGCGGAAAAGGTCGATATCGTGTTGATGTATGGCTATTGTGATCAAAATGACCATCTGGCGTGTGCTATATATTCTGCTTGGTATCATGCACGGCGTCGTCCAAGTGTCCGGACCGTTCGCCGGATAGTTACGTTATTAAGGAAACAGCAAGTGTTCAGTCACATGTGACATGTCAACCACGACCTGCAGCAAATTATGATGCCCAAGTAGGTATTTTAGCTGCTGTCGTGGCTAATTCGCACATCAGTAACAGACAAATTGCGCGAGAATCGGGAATCTCAAAAACGTCGGTGTTGAGAATGCTACAGCAACATCGATTGCACCCGTACCATATTTCTGTGCACCAGGAATTGCATGGCGACGATTTACCGTCGTGTACAGTTCTGCAACTGTGCACAAGAAAAATTACGGGAATATGACAGATTCTTTGCACGCGCTGTGTTTAGCGACTTAGCGTCAATCACTAACAGCGGTAACGTTAACCGGCATAATATGCACTATTGGGAAACGGAAAATCCACGATGGCTGCGACAAGTGGAACATCAGCGACCTTTTCGGGTGAATGTATGGTGCGGCATTATAGGAGGAAGCATAATTGGCCCCCACCTTATCGATGGCAATCTAAATGTGTGCACTGTATGCTGATTTCCTACGTTATGTTCTACCGATGTTACTACAAGATGTTTCACTGCATGACAGAATGGCGATGTACTTCCAACATGATGGATGTCCGGCACTTAAATCGCGTGCGGTTGAAGCGGTATTGAATAGCATATTTCATGAGAGGTGGACTGGTCGTCGAAGCACCATACTATGGCCCACACGTTCACCGGATCTGACGCCCCCGGATTTCTTTCTGTGGGGAAACATGAAGGATGTTTGCTATCGTGATCCACTGAAAACGCCTGGCAAAATGCGTCAGCGCATTGTCAATGCATGTGTGAACATTACGGAAGGCAAACTACACGCTGTTCAGAGGAATGTCGTTACACGTATTGCCAAATGCATTGAAGCTGATGGATATCATTTTGAGCATTTATTGCATTCACGTGTTATTTACAGGTAATCACGCTGTAACAGTATGCGTTCTCAGAAATGATATGTTCACAAAGGTGCATGTATCAAATAGGAACAACCGAAATAAAATGTTCAAACGTACGAATGTTCTGTATTATAATTTAAAAAATCTATCTGTTACCAACTGTTCGTCTAACATTGTGAGCCATATGTGACTTCTGAAATTTTCCCGGCGTATTTCTTCTTCTAATAATTTCCGGGTATGCAGCCGGATCCCGTCGACATTCTGCCACGATATTTCGGCCCAGAGACGTCCGGCCATCATCAGGTGAGTACACAACTACTGAAGAGCCCAGGTGCAGTCGCCGTATTTATACCGAATCTCGCGGATGCGAAATGTACTGGCATCCTACAGCGCATGCGTCAGGTGTTGACATGCGCAGCATAGCCGTGGTGAAAATAAAGGTTCATCTAGTCATTGAGTATCGAATGACACTGTCGATTCCGCTGTGATTGTATAATTTTAATAACAGGATTCCAATTTTTATTCAGCTGAAAGCCGTTGTCACGATTTATAAGATTATTGGCAAGACGTATTTCCACTGATTCCAGCCGGCCGGTGTGGCCGTGCGGTTAAAGGCGCTTCAGTCTGGAACCGCGTGACCGCTACGGTCGCAGGTTCGAATCCTGCCTCAGGCATGGATGTGTGTGATGTCCTTAGGTTAGTTAGGTTTAATTAGTTGTAAGTTCTAGGCGACTGATGACCTCAGAAGTTGAGTCGCATAGTGCTCAGAGCCATTTGAACCATTTTTTCCACTGATTCCTTGATTACGGAATCCCAAAAACCGGAAACCGGGGCTAATATTTTTGTTCCATTGTATTCCATTGAATGTCCCAATGAAATACAGTGCTCTGCTACTGCCGATTTTGACGGTTGCCGCAGACGGGTGTATCTTTCATGTTCTATACATCGTTCATGGACAGTTCTTGTCGTCTGGCCAATATGTGCAGAGCCACATTCACAGGGAATTTTGTAGACGCCTGCTTTCTTCAGTTGTAAATCGTCTTTAACGGATGCAACCAGGGCCCGGTTCTTTGCTGGTGGACGGAAGATAACCTTGATTTTATTTTTCTTCAGTAAGCGGCCTATTTTCGAAGACATTCCCGGCGTATGCTTCTTGTTATGATAGTTGCGGATGGCCTTCCTTATTTGGCGAGAAGTTTAGCCATTCTCTTTGAAAACCTTCTCCAAGTGTTCTAATTCTGCGTGGAGGTTTTCATCATCCGATATTACATGCGCTCGATGTAGTAAGGTACTGAGAACACCAACTGTTTGTGCTGGGTGATGGCAGCTTGACGCCTGGAGATACAGATCTGTGTGAGTCGGTTTCCTGTACACAGAATGTCCTAATGACCCATCAATTTTACGGCGTACTAGCACGTCTAGAAATGGTAAAGTGCCCTCTTTTTCAATCTCCGTCGTAAATTTGATGTTCTCATGTAATGAGTTTAAGTGATGAAGGAATTTCTCCAGTTCCTGTCTGACATGAGGCCATACAGCAAAAGTATCATCTACGTACCGCCAGAAGACCGTAGGCTTTAAAACAGCAGACTCAAGTGCTTTCTCCTCAAAGTCCTCCATAAAGAGATTAGCTACCACAAGCGACAAAGGGCTCCCCATGGCGACGCCGTCTGTTTGTTCAAAGAATTCGTCATTGAATAAAAAGTACGTTGAGGAGAGTATATGTTCAAACAAGGCCGTCATTTCTGCACTGAATAAGTTACCAATAAGATGGAATGATTCCATTAAAGGCACTTTGGTAAAAAGTGAGACCACATCAAAGCTGACTAATAAATCCGACCTGCTAAGCTTAACTTCCTTCAAGCGACTGACAAAATCCTCGGAATTACGTATATGGTGGCAACACTTACCCACATACGGCTTTAGTAATGAGGCCAGATATTTTGCTGTAGAATAGGTCGCAGCATCAATATTACTCACTATTAACAATTTCGCAGACAAAATGTCTTATAGTTGTTAGCATCTAATTAAAATATTCACAATAACCTGTACTTCTGCACTTTCTGTAAGTGATAATGTATATCGACTACAAAACACACCTACTTCTGAGGCAATAAAATGATTTGCAAGAAATGTAAAATCACTGACTCCCGACTATCAGTAAAATTGAGAAATAAGTGTCAGTTACTTACGCAGTTTCATACAGTCAAGCCAGGATCGTATGTTTTACCATTTTCTACTTAATTCAAGTTATGGTATTTAAATCAAAATTTCTGTGTTTTAAATACTCACCAGGATCGTTCGTTCCATATTTTACGTATGTGTTGCTCCTTAGAGTGCGCTGTATGTTTTAAATATGCTGAAATTTAAAAAGTTCGCGTAGTGGCGGATCAAATGGCGGTCAGCGATAATACTTTTTGCCTCCGTGGCAGCTGTGCTAAATTACTGGAAAATCTGAAATAAGGGCAAATGGAAATTATTTTCTAATAAATGAATACATGTACGCTCAGTGTTGCTTTACAATGTATGAAAAAACATAACCATTATACAGTTACCACAATACCGACCTGTAGGTCCAGATAAGAACAATCGCTCTTACAACAAATAAAGCAAAAGTAGTTCGATACGACATGCGAGCAACAAGATCAAAACCAAACGAGCAATTAAGATAAACAGAGAGAGATGCTAATAGTGACTTGCTATTTTACGCTATTTAAAATAGCAGCGATTCTTACATCTCTGCCTGCATCTACATCTCTTTGATTGTCTTTAATACAATTAATATCTGATATAATTTCACAAAATATCCCTACATCAGTGTTTGTTAATTTTTAAAGATAATTTTTGCACACGTTATGTACGATTTTTGGATTCACTCTCCAAGGGACTTAACACACAGAACATGATAACATATGCCTATTTGCAGAATCCATTGAATGTATTTATAGCAAAACAAAATGCTGTACAAATTACATACAATTAACACTACATATGTCGTTTATCATTTAAGTACATGGTGTATTATTAATAGTGGAGAAAACCTCAGTTCTACACTGACATGGCCGAGTCCACAAATTTTGAGGATTTCACGCGTAAAAACATTCGTATCTAATTCTAATTAGTGTTTTCACTTCTCGTGGTACGTTATATTACATCGTAGTGGTGGAGATACGGCAAAATGATTCCACAAGTTTACGTTTAGCATGTTCTGAATCTTCTGGAGGGTACAGATGCGGGCAGAAGTCTTCCTTCACGTAGCGAAGGTACTTTCTGTTACATCCAAGTTGTATAGCATTAGAAGTCAAAAAAGAGTTTCACTTAATTGTAGGTGCCTGCACACTGATGGACTCCAATAAAAGTAAACCGTATAAACTCTGTTCTTAATATCACCTTGCATAAGCGGTAAGAAACAAAACATAGCGTAACAGACCTTTACCAAGTTCAGAATTAATTAACAACAACGCGGAAACGCATGTTGGTATTGTGGTAACTGTACAATAGTTATGTTTTGCGTAGAGACGACATAAAGTTTGTTACTTCATAGGAAGGCGCTATAAAACCGGTGTCCGTTGAATGAAGAAATAATAGCCTCCGCTGCTAACACTTTTTTTTAATCAGTTCGTCGCGACTTCACAGACGATTGTTTTCTCTCCGTCTGTTGAAATAAAGACTACAGAGCAGCTGTCGTTATGTCAGCAAAGGAACAGAGCAAGAGGTTGCTTCCCTGTGAGCGCAGGCGCACTCACCCGTGTATTTACTCTCAACAGCCGAGATGAAAGTTATCCCACTAAAAGAGTTGTCCCGGGATAAGAGGCTGCTGAATTCATCTTGGTAATTGTTTTGCTTCTCAGAGAATGCTTCAAGTTTGCTGACTAATTGGATTTTTCGCTAATTAATGCTCGAGCAGTGGCAAGAAGTCTGGAACTTCGGGGGTTAAGTCTGTGTTTCAGCTACAGAAAAATTAAGAGTGTCTCAAATGAATCTTAAAGAGGCGATTTTTTGTGGAGAAAATGCTGAAATATGTATAAATGAGCACTCTTTATGGAAGTTGTGTTGCTCTTTCGTGGGTTACAGGAATTTGTGTTAAACAGCCAGATAAAATGAAAAAGCCACTTGTTATACCACGGGAAAACTACTTCACAAATTTCCGAAAAATTCTCATCTCAAGATTTTGATTCCATATTTAGAATATTGTGTCTTAATTTTTCACATCTACGTACAATCAAATACTTCTCTTTTCAATTTGCAGATGTTGAATTATGTTATAAATTTCCTAAAATCTGTAAAAGGGACGAGCATTTTTCAACGTTTTCAGTAACAGAAATCTTGGTAATAATAGTAAACATATGCGTACGTTTACTTTAAAACATGAAGGAAATAACTTCAGCCTTGTTGATAATCCATGTTTGATCCATTGAGCTTAAAATTATCTGAATGATACAAAAATACTAACATAAATTCATATATTCTCCAATTAATACACGCACACTTTGTGTGATATTCGGCATACAGAGCTACGTGTAATCCGACAGTAACCGCAGAATACTATAGGATTATTCTACTGACGTACCTTTCATCTATTGTCGAACCTTACTCAACGCGTTTCTTTCTAACTGTTCCATTCCAGTTCATCCTTCCTACAACAATACGCGATTGTAGACATCAATCACAGTGTTTCACTTATTATCTAAAACCAAAAATGAGATTGTAATCTCCCACATTTTCTCGGTGTGGTTGATCGCTGATGTACTTCCGGGAGATCAGGTGAATTTGTGAAACTTCCGGGCAGATTAAAACTGTGTGCCCGAGCGAGACTCGAACTCGGGAACTTTGCCTTTCGCGAGCAAGTGCTCTACCAACTGAGCTACCGAAGCACGACTCACACCCCGTACTCACAGATTTACTCCTGCCAGTATCTCGTCTCCTACCTTCCAAACTTTACAGAAGCTCTGCTGCGAACCTTGCAGAACTAGCACTCCTGAAAGAAAGGATATAGCGGAGACATGGCTTAGCCACAGCCTGGGGGATGTTTCCAGAATGAGATTTTCACTCTGCAGCGGAGTGTGCGCTGATATGAAACTTCCTGGCAGATTAAAACTGTGTGCCCGACCGAGACTCGAACTCGGGACCTTTGCCTTTCGCGGGCAAGTGCTCTACCACCTGAGCTACCGAAGCACGACTCACGCCCGGTACTCACAGATTTACTTCTGCCAGTATCTCGTCTCCTACCTTCCAAACTTTACAGAAGCTCTCCTGCGAACCTTGCAGAACTAGCACTCCTGAAAGGAAGGATATAGCGGAGACATGGCTCAGCCACAGCCTGGGGGATGTTTCCAGAATGAGATTTTCACTCTGCAGCGGAGTGTGCGCTGATATGAAACTTCCTGGGAGATTAAAACTGTGTGCCCGACCGAGACTCGAACTCGGGACCTTTGCCTTTCGCGGGCAAGTGCTCTACCACCTGAGCTACCGAAGCACGACTCACGCCCGGTACTCACAGATGTACTTCTGCCAGTATCTCGTCTCCTACCTTCCAAACTTTACAGAAGCTCTCCTGCGAACCTTGCTGGTAGAGCACTTGTCCGCGAAAGGCAAAGGTCCCGAGTTCGAGTCTCGGTCGGGCACACAGTTTTAATCTGCCAGGAAGTTTCATATCAGCGCACACTCCGCTGCAGAGTGAAAATCTCATTCAGGTGAATTTGTATTTACCTTTGCGCACAATATTTTTACGGTCGATACAGCCATCCTCTTCAGATGCCGCGAGTTTTGCTGTTGTGTGTACTTGCCGCCTGGACTCCAAACAGACTGTGTGTAGCTTTTGCATCAACTCTAGTCGCCAGTTGTCCTGCCTGTGTTTTCTAAGCCAAAATAATACTGAAGGAATCAAGTTGTACCACGATATAAGACATTCATCACAAAGTCTCAATAACTGCTACGTTCACCCGTGGTTTTGCAAATGCCCCTATTCTTTTTAGACTTGAAACCATGTTTGTATTTGTGGAATTTCTTTAATTTACATTATTATGCTTCCACATTAATTATATGTTCTTCGAAAGTTGTAGCCTTGTTTTTAGTTGCGTAGTCTGTGGAAAGTCCAAGATGCAAGTCATAACTATCGTTTCGTGCTTGGGCACACGAATCGGTTTGGATGGAGCACCTTCTCAATAGTTATTTAGGTTTCAGACGTTCTGTTGACAACTGCCAGTTTTATTTTTTGTCTAATTCCAAATATTAGAACGATCTCTGTAAACAAACTTGTGTGACAGTATGTCTACTGACTGACAGTGGTCCAATATGGGTCGGTTATTAACTGAACCTTGTACAGTTTTTCTCACATAAGAACTTTCTTATTGAAAATATTGCACAGTACACATTTTACGTCTGACGAGAGTAAATTATTGCCTATATGTTCAAGGTATTTTTCCAAATTTTGATTCGATATTTCAGTTCTAGACGGTTTGTAGCCTTCCCCTAGACAGTGATATGTATAATGTCATTTCTAAACCGCACTCAACTCAGGATCCGCAAGCAGGGTGCCAACGAAGTATGACATTTGGCAGTCAAAGCACTTTCATTGCGCACACCAACGTACAGCCAGAACAGAGCTGAATTCCCTAACAGTGTATGCTGCTATTTATACAAACATCGAACATTGCAGAATGCTGCTATTTGTACAAAAACCAAACATTCCACACTGTGCAAGCATTATGCGCCTAAGATTTTTCGAGAACCTTCCAGAAATGAGAAATACGAAACAGTAAGTAAATGATGATGGCAGAGTTTGAACTGGTTGCCTGAGGCACTGCAACCAGCGACACTAACCACTACGCCACTTTCCTTACACGTTTGCGTAGGGCATTCCTCCCTCTCCAGCAGAAAAAGCGACCCTCTGTTTCAGAAGTAGTAATTGGAGTCGTCTACACCACCCCGGATCTAGACCTTAACAGAGGTCCTCTATATTGCAGCGTCGATCGTCAACTGGTTCTTTCAGTTCACTTGAACATCCCATCGTCGATCTGCTCGTCAGAACTGTAGTAGACCTTCATATGGAGGACGTGGACAATGTATCTGTGCTTTTGTGTCCTTGATGACGGGTCACAATCTTCGACTTGATATACGACATCTGACAAGCGGCGAAGGAGACTATACTCCGCATAGCAGAGCTTTTGTAAGTTTTACGTTAGCCCAACTTCCCACACGGGTGTAAAAATCCACACCAAGTCTCCCAGGTTATATCTCAGTGCCTGGCTTTCGGCATTGTAGTACTGAGATGGCCTTTCTCCCAGGGGTCCAGGTTCCATATACCAGCCCCTGCTTTGATTCTTCGGTCCTGGTGATGAGGAGTTTAAGGTGATCACCCTCAGAATAATCCAGTTGAAATGGGAACAGTGTGTCATTTGTCGTTTCGGTCTCGCAGCCATGGAGCTGAAAGAACGGTGTGAAACATGTGGTGCGTTGCTTCGCTAAAATGTATGCGAATGTCGCATCAGACATTAATGTGACCCATACTATCCGTTCGGAATCGACGAACTTAGAGAGCATATTTGTCAATGTCTTATTAATGTGTTGTGACTGGCCGTCAGTCTATAGATGGTGGGCAGCTGTCATCATGTGACTGATGTCGTAACGTGAAATTACCTCTGCTACAATCCTCGACTGAAAATTTTGACTATCAGAGATCACCACACAAGGTGCTTCGAGTTTCAAAATAACAAAATAATTTCCCGAGACGTGCTGGGTAGCCGTGCGGTCTTAGGCGCCTTGCCACGGTTCGCGCGGCTCACCCCGTTGGAGGTTCTAGTGCTCCCTTGAACATGGTTGTGTGTGTTGAAGTTAGCGTAAGTTAGTTTAAGTTAGTTTAAGTTAGATTAAGAAATGTGTAAGCCTAGGGGCCGATAACCTTAGCAGTGTGGTCCCATAAAACTTACCACAAATTTCCAAATAATTTCCCGAGTTTCCGCAGTCAGTACATCTTCAGTGATAGCATAGGAGATGAGAATTTTAGGAACCTCTTGCAGATATGCGTTATAAATCTTTTACATTTACCGTAGATGCCCAGTGATTGGAAGAAACGTGAGGCTACAGCCGTACTAAATTACCACCCTTCCTCATGGACATCCATGTCTTGTAGAATCTACGAACGTATTCTGAATTCAAATATAACCGCCTCCCCGCCAACCAACATCCATTCTGAAAACATCCATCACGCAAAATCCACCACATTCTTCTCTCGTGTAATATCATGAAACTAATGGATCAAGATAATCAAGTGGACGAAGGACTTCTTGACCTCCAAAAACAAATGACTCAGTACCACACTATCGTATCGTAACAAATTTACAGTCATATGGTGTATCAAACGAATATTGTGATTGGAGTGAAGATCTCTTGAAAGGGGGGATGCAGCATGTTATCACTGACGAAGAAAGATGGACTGATGTAAAAATAACTTCACGTAAGACGCTGGGAAATGTACTGGAACCTTTCGGTTCGTATTGTACATTTATGATCTAGTAAGCAATATTAATAGTCACCTCAAATTTTTACAAATTGAGGAGTTACCTACAATGATTTATTATAAGAAAAGAAGCTGTAGAAATATCCAAAGATTTCAAAGTTGTGCTAAGATTGTCAACTTGTTTTAAATGTTCATAAATACAACAAACAAAGCGAGCACGATTAGTAGCAGGTTTATTTCACGCACAGGAGATCATGGAAATGCTGAAAAGCCTGAAATGGCAGACGCCTAAAGAGAAACAGCAATTACACATGACAGCCTACTTTCAAAGTTTCAAGAACTAGTACTGAGAAATATTTAAATACACTTCAGCCAAATACACATCACTTCTGGCAGATTCCAGATTAAGTGCGAGAATAATTAGGGCTTGCATATAGGTATTTAAGCGGTCATTGTTCTTGTATTCCATATGTGATTGAAATGGAATATATCTAAACTTATATGTGGATACAGCTTGTTTAAGACTAGTATGGTTGATTTCTGTACCAGTGTTCAAGGCATTCTCACATTACATAAAGCGATACAGAGTTTCGAGGAACATACTTGACTTATTATTCTGAGCACCAAGTTTCCGGAAATTATATGCTGATCAGTTTCTTACCTGAAGTTTTCATGTAGACAAAGAAATATCTGGTGGTTTTGAAGTCCTGTCCCACTTGTCAGTTGGTACAAGTGCTGGTTGTCGGCACCCTCGAAGGCGGCGCACTTCCTAAACTGCAAAAAAGTCATTTGCAGCACTACAGCAAAGTGTAGAGCAGTCATGAATGACAGTGGAGATGCGTCAGGTGTAAGGGAAGTAAGCAGTAACAACTTGGAGCAAGTGGTGGGCGCCGTGGGCGGCAGGGGGAGGACAAGACTTTGCGTGGCGTGCTGGACCATGGAAAGCGTGGTGTCTGGTCCTCTTTACATCCTGTAGTGGCTGCTTGAGGGAGCCAGCCGTCGAGCAGTGGCGCCTGGGAAGATGGTTGGCAGGTGGATGCTGACAGCTGGTGAAGGTAATCCTGTGTGTGCTGTCATCATGGGGACTGGAAGCTAAAGGACACAGGGAGTGTGTGTTGAGCCGTTGAGCAGCTGAGACAGGGCCAGATGGTGCTGCAAGTTCGCGTGGCCAGGAGTGGGGGTATCCTGGTTGTGTCCGACTCTGACAAGGGGAGGCCGCCAATTGTGAAATTCAGATTCGATTCATACTGCGCATAATAAAAGCTCATGGCCAGAGGTGCAATGTGGCAAAGCACCAAGATGTACTTCTCAGCCGTTGTCGAGAAAATCGACTGTTAAAATAAACCGTTCGGTGAAATACTCTCTACGATTAACAATTTACTACAGCGTCGTGGCGCAGCGGCAAGCGCTCGGGTTCGTAATCTGAAGGTCGCCGGATCGAATCTCGCGCCATGCAGCAATGGCGCCTTGCTAGGTCGTAGCCATGGACTTAGCTGAAGGCTATTCTAACTGTCTCTCGGCAAATGAGAGAAAGGCTTCGTCAGTGTAGTCGCTAGCAAAGTCGTCGTACAACTGGGCGAGTGCTAGTACGTCTCTCGAGACCTGCCTTGTGGTGGCGCTCGGTCTGCGATCCTGACAGTGGCGACACGCGGGTCCGACATATATATATATATATATATATATATATATATATATATGTGTGTGTGTGTGTGTGTGTGTGTGTGTGTGTGTGTGTGCGTGTGTGTGTGTGTGTGTGTGTGAATATACACACATTTGAATTACAAAAAACAAACACAAAAAAGTAGCATGGCGCGAGATTCAATCCGGTGACCGGATTTCGAACCCGAGAGCTTACCGCTGCGCCACGACGCTGTAGAAAAATATTAATCGTAGAGAGTATTTCACCGCAACGGTTTATTTCAACTGTCGATTTTCTCGACAACGGCTGAGAAGTGCATCTTGGTGCTTTGCCACATTACACCTCTGGCCATGAGCTTTTATTATGCGCAGTATGAATCGAATCTGAATTTCACAATTGGCGGCCTCCCCTTGTGAGCTAGCAGTGACTTGTCATCAACACGAAGCAGACAGTGCTTGGCATCTTTGATACAGGAAAGGGGGTAGTGGTGAGACACAGAGGTGAGCCATGGTGTGTGCCCTTGTACGGCGATGAAGAGTGGCGCATGAGTCGTGTTCAGCAGAAACGACGATGTGCAGTCGACTGTGTCTGTGTCTGTTTTATCTGTGCCAGTTCTTCTAATGTCTGAAAGACGCGGCTGGTGCAAGGTCTAATATTGTTATTGGAAATACGTTTCAGTGGGGAAAGATTCGAGGCATACTGGACCCTGATGGCGCAACTTATTTTATTGCCAACTGTACATAACTCATTGTCCTTTCTGCAGACCTTATTTTGAATTACTAGCTGATTTATTTGATACCTTTACCAGAGTTGGGCAGGCTGGTCAGTGCACTCTAATTGTATTTTTACTAGCATCTTTCGTTGATTAGCGGAATTTGTATTGCTTGGGGGCCTTTGTGTGTCGGCTCTACTTGGTTCATTTTGGACTTGTGTCCTGAGCTGGAGCCCCACCATTTAAGTTTTCCTGTCATTCCTTTCAGCTTTTTTAGTCATTACTGGCAGGATTGCCTATTGCTTGTGCCCTCCTTGTTGCTGTGAAATTGCATCTATTTGTCAACAAACTGCCTATTGGCTTCTGTCTCGGGTTCTTCGGCCGACGTTCATCTAATGATTTTTCTGACGTTTCGCCAGCACGAGTGGCTGGCATTGTCAAAGCTTCACCCTCCATTGCCGGTGGTGAACTGGAGCCGAGCTCGCGGGCGCAGGCTATATGTACCTGGCGCGCCAACGTCCGAGGGCTTCTCCGCGGTCATTTCCGGTGCGGTTCTCCTCTTGCTACCTGCGACGGTCGTTCGCTGCAGTACGGAAAGCCAGGATCCGTTGACCTTAAGGCTTTCCTCTTTCTTGTTCAAACTGTTCGCGTGTTTTTGTATTTCTACAGCTTCTCTGAACAAGCGCGTGTGATAGTGCTTCTCTACAGCCAGAACTTCCGTGTCGGCGAATTTTATTACATGGTCGGTCTCATTCAGTGCGTGCTCTGCCACGGCCGATTTCTCCACCTGCCCCAACCTGCAATGTCGCTTATGCTCTTTGATCCTGGTGTTAATGGATCGTCCAGTCATTCCGACATAAACTTTTCCGCATGTGCATAGTATGCGGTATATTCCCGACATTGCAAGTGGGTCTCTTTTCTCCTTCGCCGATCTAAGACACTCTTTGATCTTCCTTGTCGGTTTGAAAATAGTCTTTACGCCATGTTTGCGCAATATACGGCCGATTCTGTCCGTCACTCTGGGAATGTATGGCGGAAAGGCCGTACCCGACAATTCTTTTTCCGGTTCCTTACTTCGCCGAGGGTTGGGCTCTGTTACACTTCTAATATAATTTGTGGAGTAACCATTGCTCCTCAGGACAGTTTCCAGGTGTTGCATTTCTCGTTTGAGGTGTTGCGGCTCACATATTCGTCCTGCTCTCGTTACGAGCGTACTAATCATGCCTCTTTTCTGGCTCGGGTGGTGGTTTGACAGTTTGTGCAGGTATCGGTCCGTGTGAGTCGGTTTTCGACACGCTGTGTCCCAGATCTTCGCCGTTCTGGTCACAAGGAACGGCGAAGATCTGGGACACAGCGTGTATCGAAAACCGACTCACACGGACCGATACCTGCACAAACTGTCAAACCACCACCCGAGCCAGAAAAGAGGCATGATTAGTACGCTCGTAACGAGAGCAGGACGAATATGTGAGCCGCAACACCTCAAACGAGAAATGCAACACCTGGAAACTGTCCTGAGGAGCAATGGTTACTCCACAAATTATATTAGAAGTGTAACAGAGCCCAACCCTCGGCGAAGTAAGGAACCGGAAAAAGAATTGTCGGGTACGGCCTTTCCGCCATACATTCCCAGAGTGACGGACAGAATCGGCCGTATATTGCGCAAACATGGCGTAAAGACTATTTTCAAACCGACAAGGAAGATCAAAGAGTGTCTTAGATCGGCGAAGGAGAAAAGAGACCCACTTGCAATGTCGGGAATATACCGCATACTATGCACATGCGGAAAAGTTTATGTCGGAATGACTGGACGATCCATTAACACCAGGATCAAAGAGCATAAGCGACATTGCAGGTTGGGGCAGGTGGAGAAATCGGCCGTGGCAGAGCACGCACTGAATGAGACCGACCATGTAATAAAATTCGCCGACACGGAAGTTCTGGCTGTAGAGAAGCACTATCACACGCGCTTGTTCAGAGAAGCTGTAGAAATACAAAAACACGCGAACAGTTTGAACAAGAAAGAGGAAAGCCTTAAGGTCAACGGATCCTGGCTTCCCGTACTGCAGCGAACGATCGTCGCAGGTAGCAAGAGGAGAACCGCACCGGAAATGACCGCGGAGAAGCCCTCGGACGTTGGCGCGCCAGGTACATATAGCCTGCGCCCGCGAGCTCGGCTCCAGTTCACCACCGGCAATGGAGGGTGAAGCTTTGACAATGCCAGCCACTCGTGCTGGCGAAACGTCAGAAAAATCATTAGATGAACGTCGGCCGAAGAACCCGAGACAGAAGCCAATAGGCAGTTTGTCAACAAGTGGCCACGAAAGCCTCAACAATTTTGTATCTATTTGTCAGGCAGGAATTTTACATTTGGCATTTTAAGTTAGATATTAAAGTAATGGGTATTTGTTGGATTGAGTGCCCGTCATTTCTCTGTGTCTTAACTTTGTTAAGGCCATTCTGATATGTTGAATTATGTAATTAATAAATTTTTTTAAAACTTGTTAAGTATTTACACCCAAAAAACTTCTCAGCCACTTGCTTCTCGCCCCATTTCCTGTGTCACGAATTTCACTTACAAACGAAACTTTTGCAAGTTATGTAAAATAATAAGGATTTTTAATCCTGGGAATGGGCCGATGCAGAGGGAAGTACGATGAATACGTAATCTAGTTTTTGTAGGGTCGTTACACGAATATTCATGCATGTTTAATAACCAAATCATAATTACGGAAATTAGAAAAAATGCCGATTACAATTGATCCATCAATGTCGACAGTAACCAACGAATACCCATGCACGTTTATAATCTTACAACTTGAGTCTAATATAATAACATATAAGGAATCATTATCTTTCCAAAATAATGATTTTGTGTAGTATCTGCTTAAGAAATACCTACACTACTCTCACCGATGAGACAACGGATTTATGAGCAATTTGAGCTTGTATGCTACCTTTGTAATAGTTCAATCAGGTCAAAACGATTAAAATCAGGGGATAGGATTTGTAGACTTTCACCATAAGGTACTTCGCTGATAACCTGTGAAATAAATAAGGTTAGACTTCCTCGGTAGTGCTGTTTCAGGGTTGATAACGATATGTAGGAGATAAGTACTCCTACGTTACGGTTTCAAGTCATGTGCAGATAGTTAGGATTGCTACCAAAATATTTGCAGCAGTATGATGTTTCTTTATTATTTTATTTCTTATTGCAGAAATCATTTTCTGAAATTTATTTTGGTAGTATAATTAATTTTCGATGAATCTTCTCTTGTACATACACAAAGACGGATAATTTATAGGAGAGGGAATAATACCATTCTTTTAAGCTGTTTGTTAAGTAATTCTTATTTTGTGACTCAAATAAAATGGTGATTCATCTTCTTTTGTCAACCAATTAACTATCTACATCCTTTTGGTTTGATATTTGGAATGCTAAATCTATTTACGTATCTACAGTTATTCTACAAAAATGTTACCTCATACGGTATTGCCTCATGCTCTGGAGTTATACCGTACACTCTAAGGTCTTTTTGTTCTTTCCTTTTTTCAGACCAGCACATGACCCTCCGTCCTGAGTTACTTGTTGGATGTATTCCAGTCCCCGTCTTCCTGTATAGCTTTTACTACAACTCCCTCTACTACCATGGAAGTTATTCCTTGACGTCTTACCCCGATAACCTATCCCCTCTTCTTGTTAGTGTTATCCATATATTCCTTTCCTCTTCGAGTCTGTGGAGAACCTCCTCATTCCTTACCTTATTAGTCCAGAGAATTTTCCACATTCGTGTGTAACAACACATCTCAGGTACTCTGATTCTCTTCTGTTCGGGTTTTCCCATAGTCAATGTTTCACTACCATGCAATGCCGTGCTGCCAATGTACATATGAGGGGTAATACAATGTATTATATAAAACAGCAAAAACTGGCCATTAGCCAAGAAGTTGGACAAATTAGAATTTAAGAATTTATTTATGACACCAAAACGTGTAATGTAATTACTTTTTAAATGTCAGGTAGAGACCAAACAGTTAAGAATTCTTTTACTAGGGAAATTAAAACGTGAACAAAATTGACTCAAATTTCCTCGGCTAACATTTACGGCCTTTTGTAAACAGAAACAGTCACAAACATATTTTTAGCAGTATCGCACCCTCCATACTCGTAATGGACCCAAACACTACAAAACAAGTATCTAAACCACAATTCTTTCTTTTTCCCAAACTCTATACAGATGAAGCAAACGAAATCATTACCACCAATGTTCCCCATATTCTTTGACAGAACTTCCTCCGAAATTATTAGGGTCAGTGTCATCCATCTCACCTGGTGGATACAAAAAAGATTTTCCGACCATATTTCTTAATCTGAGATTGCTGAGGCCTTCTTAAAAAAATAACTTTGTTAGTGGTAGAAGGAAAGATTGAGGAATGCTGCTATTATCTCGCACTTTTCTTCAATCTGAGAGAACCTGGTAAAAGAGATGTATCTTCGAATTGTAATACGACTGCTGAATTCGTAAATCTCTGTCTACATCCCCTGGGATATCAGTCGCTGTCTTTGTAATACAGGTCTCATATTTCTCATTATTTTCATCATTTTTTGAGCCGTCATTCTCAACAACAGAAGTTGTCTCCTGTTCTGTATGCAGAAGTACGAAGTCGTCATTACTAAATGTGGTTGGTTCTAGACGGAAAATTCCAGAAACACCCTTTTCTATATCTGTAACCCTTATGAAGGCTTTATTAAAAGTAGGGCAAATTTTATAGGGTGCTGTTTTCTGGTGGTTACTAAGCGTCATAAAATTGTCACATTTTTCATTAAAAGAAGCCATTGAGCTACTGAAAACCGTTACATCTAAAGGTTGTAGTGTGGGAAAGGAGTGAGATGGTAAGATAACGATTACTATCCCGTTGTCTATGCAAAAGTTGTATGCTTCTAGGCAGACATGGCTAGTGTAACTGTCTACAATCAAAAGAATAGTATGTCTCTTGGATACCAAGGTAAAGTTAGCAAACTGCTTGAGCCACTTTGAAAAGACATCCTCAAATTAAAATGTTTCAAATGGCTCTGAGCACTATGGGACTTAACATCTGAGGTCATAAGTCCCCTAGAACTTAGAAATACTTCAACCTAACTAACCTAAGGACATCACACACATCCATGCCCGAGGCAGGATTCGAACCTGCGACCCTTGCGGTCGTGCCGTTCCAAACTGAAGCGCCTAGAACCGCTCGGCCATTACGGCTTGCAAAGAGATCCTCAGTCATCCAACTATTCTTAGTACAGTTCTGCATCGAGTTTGGTGTTCCCAGTCTTTCAAGTGCAAGGGTTATCTTAAGCCATGGGAAAATAAACATGAGAATCACTCACTCCACATAATACTATAACGCTCTTACCACGCTGCCACAGGGAAGAGGCCAAAGGAAAATACTTTAACTTCGCTTACATTGAAAGTTGAGATCTGATTATGATTCGTAGCTTCATGTTTCCGACCGCTGACAGAGACATTTGTAATAAAAAACCAATGAGCCAATCCTGCCCAACCATCTTGGATAATTAGTTAAAAATATACAGAATACTATTTTCCTCTGCATGTGCCTATATTAATCTTCTCAATTCCTCAGATATTTCAAAAAATATCTGTGCTACCAATAACACATGCTCAGCTATGTCTTCTTCCTGTTCTTTACAAAAAGTAAGCTTTTTGCCTAAGCTCACTTTAGAACTGTCTCCACTTGTTAACCTATCTCTTAAAGTAGAAAAACGTATTGAGCACATTCTTACGTTTCCGTCTAAGGCTTTCCACATTTAATAACATTGTGGAGTGTACAATTCATTTCGTGTACCGTTCACCATTTTTTGTCTGTTGTTTTGATCATTTTTCTTAGCACTGTGAAAAAAAAACCTTGTAAGCTTACAAAAATTTTCAAAAATTTAATTCACGGCTAATGCTGAAACGAAATTACCGCTCTCCCTGGGGCAATATCTTGCACCTTGCGTGGCACTGAACGATGATGACATGTCTCTACAATCTTTAATCTTAAATAAAAAATCACATCGTTCAACTCCTAACGTTTCATTTTCAAAACGAGTTAAAGAAAGGTGTAATTAAATAGAATTACTTTACTTGTTGTTACATTTAACACATCTCACCGACCACTACGTATGCGATCCACTGATTTTATAGCAAAACAAGCTCAGATCAAATAATGAGATACGACGAAGAGTCTCGTGTCGTTTCAAACTGACCACAACTTTGAACTGACATATTCTCTCCACTGTGTGGCAGCAGTATACGGCGCTTGTTACTCATTCTACCCACCAAATTCAGTCATCTACAGTGGTCTTCACCAAATCAGACACCTCAAGGTCACACTTGCAGTGTGATTCGCCGGCCCCATAGCTCTGTTGCCACATATACTCGGTTAATAGTGCAGTACTTCAGCACCAACTGATTTTTCAGTGTTTCCATTTGATATCGCGCATTGACAGATGGTTTCAGTCTTCCGTTGAAAGATAATTGATTTGTGTTTAGCAGTGAGTGAAATACAGCAACAACGGCCTACGTGTAGTGCTCCTCTGGTTGGTGTGCGTTTAAAGGGAGAAAAGATATATGAAAATAATCTAAAATTGTCGTATCGAATGTAATAAAGCTTTTTAGTGACCTGGCAAACAGTGAGGAAGCCAGAAATAACACAAATTTGGCAGATTCGTAAAGTGACAGTAAAAGCGTGTGTTATTTCCCAGTAGACTCTAGGCCGTGTTAGCAGATCGTTAAAATAGGCAGAATCTCCAGGTGTGAACTTATGTTTAGATTTTCTATGAAAGGGATATAAGCGAGAACGGAAATTTTCAGAATTATGCGTAGATCTGTGTTTGGCTATTACGTCATAGGAGAATAGCCAATGGTTAAAAAAATACAGGAGGATTTCAGTGAAACAATCAGTTGTTCTGTATCAAGATTTCCATCCTTCGTCTTCTCCGCTCTTGGTCTCCGATTCAGAAAATTATTGATGGGCGGAAAGTTTTAATGGAATGCAGAGACATTGTAGGATCAAGAACGAAATTTTGTGTACAATGAACTTACGGCATGCTGAAGACAGTAGTCTTGTACTATACTTCCCTCAACCAGGGTTTTCCAAAGGATATGCGCAAAAATATATTTCACCCGACTTCAGCCAAAATACTGGCATCAAAGTAACTACAGTTACTTTTGTATAGCATATATCGGTGATGTGGATGATGGAGGTGGCGAAGGTTCTGCAAGAGCTGCAAATAACAAATTTTTGGTAGACAGTGAATAATTTGGTCGTATTAAGTCGAAGTGAGCCATCGGAATTAAAATCCTGGCAACTCGCACGCTAGTAAATAAATGGCCTTTGTATGTGACACGAAAAGATGTTATCAAAATTAATTATGTAGTGTTCTTAGAAACTTTCTTGCTGGAAGTTTGTGCAAAGTCAAACAGAATGTAAATTCATCACCGACGACATTTTTCGTTACACAGAGGGAATGGCCTCATACTTCTTATGGTACGAGGGTAAGTCAATTACTAACCGCAGTTTAGTTACATTTTTGTATATTTTGGTAGTACTGTCGTTTTACTTAAATGATGTATGCTTTGTTTATTTGTTGTTATATCTTTGCAATTTTCTAATTGCTAGGTTAGTTTCGTTATCGCTGCCGTGTTGTTAATCATGGCTGCTCCTCTGTCTATTTGCACCAAAGAAGAGCAACGTTCCGTGATCCGCTTTTTGTGGTCGGAAGGCGTATCAAGAGCCGAAATTCATCGAAGACTTTTGTTACAGTAGGGAACAGGGTTTTACCACAACGGAGTGTCTACGAATTGATTGGAAAGTTCCGAAATGGTCGCACAAGGGTTACGCACGATGAAGGAGCCGGACGACCGTTTACCGCCTCAAATGAAGAAATCATTGAGCTTTCACGTGAAATGACAGATATTAACTATTGACGAGGTGCACATCGTCTGCAAATTATTCACGGTTCCGCCTACGAAACAGACTTGGGTTTGATAAGGTTTGTGCAAGATGAGTCCCAAAACAACACACAGTTGCATAAACAAACGCGCTTGGACATCTGCAAAAACCATTTCGATCGCTATGGTAACGAAGGGGACAATTTCTTAGACAGAATCATTGCTGCTGACGGAACATGGATCCATCATTACGAGCCGGAGAGTAAACGGCCGAGTATGGAGTGAAAACATCCAATTTCGCAGTGCAAGAAAATGTTCAAGACCCAACCGTTCTCAGGAAAACTGATGCACAACAATAAAAAGTGTACGTTGCAGTGAAATGCTTACTGCCAGGCTAAAGCCTGCAATTCGAAGCAAACGCCGAGGATTTCTGTTAAAAGTTGTGTTGTTGCACGACATGCCCGTCCGCATAATTCTGCACACTCTGCTGAAACGCTCCAGAAACTCAAATTTGAAGTACTGAATCATCCTCCACATAGTCACAACCTTGCCCATTCTGACTATCTTTTGTTTGGTCCACTCAAAGAGGCATTAAGGGGCCGTCGATTTGCCTCGGACGAAGCAGTGAAAGAAGCGGTGCATTCCTGACTTGCAGCTCAACTGCGAACCTTTTTTTATGTGGGCATCAGGAAGCTTGTACAACGATGGCCCAAGTGCGTTGAAACGCAAGAAGACTATGTCGAAAAATATCTTTGTCAGTTTTCTATTTGATTACAATAAAATTTTATAACTACTTTGCGGGTAAGAATTGACTTACCCTCGTACTTTAAAATGTGTATTACATGCATCTGTTAACCTTGAGGATATTCACATTTTTCAGTCCCAATACGTCAATGTTTCTATTTTCTTCCAGAGGTTGAAGTAAAAAATTAATTTCCATTTATTTATTTGTTTTATCGTTACTACTGGCAAGAATTTTCTTTTGGAAATTATGCCACCGTATTCTAGACTAAAACTAAAGATGACTAATATTTTCTAGGAATTTTTACTAACATTTGAAATCATCGCTAGTTGACAGTGCTATAAGACGTGACATGAGCTTGTGATGGGTGTTTTTGTGACGGCAGCTGAAGTAAAAAGTTATAATGTGCAACCACAACGGAGGGGTATCTGTTGAGAGGCCAGACAAACGTGTGGTTCCTGAAGAGGGGCAGCAGCCTTTTCAGTAGTTGCAAGGGCAACAGTCTGGATGATTGACTTATCTGGCCTTGTAACAATAACCAAAACGGCCTTGCTGTGCTGGTACTGCAAACGGCTGAAAGCAAGGGGAAACTACAGCCGTAATTTTTCCCGAGCACATGCAGCTTTACTGTATGATTAAATGATGATGGCGTCTTCTTGGGTAAAATATTCCGGAGGTAAAATAGTCCCCCATTCGGATCTCCGGGCGGGGACTACTCAAGAGGATGTCGTTATCAGGAGAAAGAAAACTGGCGTTCTACGGATCGGAGCGTGGAATGTCAGATCCCTTAATCGGGCAGGTAGGTTAGAAAATTTAAAAAGGGAAATGGATAGGTTAAAGTTAGATATAGTGGGAATTAGTGAAGTTCGGTGGCAGGAAAAACAAGACTTCTGGTCAGGTGACTACATGGTTATAAACACAAAATCAAATAGGGGTAATGCAGGAGTAGGTTTAATAATGAATAGAAACATAGGAATGCGGGTAAGCTACTACAAACAGCATAGTGAACGCATTATTGTGGCCAAGATAGATACGAAGCCCACACCTACTACAGTAGTACAAGTTTATATGCCAACTAGCTCTGCAGATGACGAAGAAATTGAAGAAATGTATGATGAAATAAAAGAAATTATTCAGATAGTGAAGGGAGACGAAAATTTAATAGTCATGGGTGACTGGAATTCGAGTGTAGGAAAAGGGAGAGAAGGAAACATAGTAGGTGAATATGGATTGGGGCTAAGAAATGAAAGAGGAAGCCGCCTGGTAGAATTTTGCACAGAGCATAACTTAATCATAGCTAACACTTTGTTTAAGAATCATGAAAGAAGGTTGCATACATGGAAGAACCCTGGAGATACTAAAAGGTATCAGATAGATTATATAATGGTAAGACAGAGATTTAGGAACCAGGTTTTAAATTGTAAGACATTTCCAGGGGCAGATGTGGACTCTGACCACAATTTATTGGTTATGACCTGTAGATTAAAACTGAAGAAACTGCAAAAAGGTGGGAATTTAATGAGATGGGACCTGGATAAACTGAAAGAACCAGAGGTTGTACAGAGTTGCAGGGAGAGCATAAGGGAACAATTGACAGGAATGGGGGAAAGAAATACAGTAGAAGAAGAATGGGTAGCTTTGAGGGATGAAGTAGTGAAGGCAGCAGAGGATCAAGTAGGTAAAAAGACGAGGTCTAGTAGAAATACTTGGGTAACAGAAGAAATATTGAATTTAATTGATGAAAGGAGAAAATATGAAAATGCAGTAAATGAAGCAAGCAAAAAGGAATACAAACGTCTCAAAAATGAGATCGACAGGAAGTGCAAAATGGCTAAGCAGGGATGGCTAGAGAACAAATGTAAGGATGTAGAGGCTTATCTCACTAGGGGTAAGATAGATACTGCCTACAGGAAAATTAAAGAGACCTTTGGAGATAAGAGAACGACTTGTATGAATATCAAGAGCTCAGATGGAAACACAGTTCTAAGCAAGGAAGGGAAAGCAGAAAGGTGGAAGGAGTATATAGAGGGTCTATACAAGGGCGATGTACTTGAGGACAATATTATGGAAATGGAAGAGGATGTAGATGAAGATGAAATGGGAGATACGATACTGCGTGAAGAGTTTGACAGAGCACTGAAAGACCTGAGTCGAAACAAGGCCCCCGGCGTAGACAACATTCCATTGGGACTACTGACGGCCTTGGGAGAGCCAGTCCTGACAAAACTCTACCATCTGGTGAGCAAGATGTATGAAACAGGCGAAATACCCTCAGACTTCAAGAAGAATATAATAATTCCAATCCCAAAGAAAGCAGGTGTTGACAGATGTGAAAATTACCGAACCATCAGTTTAATAAGTCACAGCTGCAAAATACTAACACGAATTCTTTACAGACGAATGGAAAAACTAATAGAAGCCAACCTCGGGGAAGATCAGTTTGGATTCCGTAGAAACACTGGAACACGTGAGGCAATACTGACCTTACGACTTATCTTAGAAGAAAGATTAAGTAAAAGGAAACCTACGTTTCTAGCATTTGTAGACTTAGAGAAAGCTTTTGACAATGTTGACTGGAATACTCTCTTTCAAATTCTAAAGGTGGCAGGGGTAAAATACAGGGAGCGAAAGGCTATTTACAATTTGTACAGAAACCAGATGGCAGTTACAAGAGTCGAAGGACATGAAAGGGAAGCAGTGGTTGGGAAGGGGGTAAGACAGGGTTGTAGCCTCTCCCCGATGTTATTCTATCTGTATATTGAGCAAGCAGTAAAGGAAACAAAAGAAAAATTCGGAGTAGATATTAAAATCCATGGAGGCGAAATAAAAACTTTGAGGTTCGCCGATGACATTGTAATTCTGTCAGAGACAGCAAAGGACTTGGAAGAGCAGTTGAATGGAATGGACAGTGTCTTGAAAGGAGGATATAAGATGAACATCAACAAAAGCAAAACGAGGATAATGGAATGTAGTCGAATTAAGTCGGGTGATGCTGATGGAATTAGATTAGGAAATGAGACACTTAAAGTAGTAAAGGAGTTTTGCTATTTGGGGAACAAAATAACTGATGATGGTCGAAGTAGAGAGGATATAAAATGTAGACTGGCAATGGCAAGGAAAGCGTTTCTGAAGAAGAGAAATTTGTTAACATCGAGTATAGATTTAAGTGTCAGGAAGTCATTTCTGAAAGTATTTGTATGGAGTGTAGCCATGTATGGAAGTGAAACATGGACGATAAATAGTTTTGACAAGAAGAGAATAGAAGCTTTCGAAATGTGGTGCTACAGAAGAATGCTGAAGATTAGATGGGTAGATCACATAACTAATGAGGAAGTACTGAATAGGATTGGGGAGAAGAGAAGTTTGTGGCACAACTTGACAAAAAGGAGGGATCGGTTGGTAGGACATGTTCTGAGGCATCAAGGGATCACCAATTTAGTATTGGGGGGCAGCGTGGAGGGTAAAAATCGTAGAGGGAGACCAAGAGATCAATACACTAAGCAGATTCAAAAGGATGTAGGTTTGCAGTAGGTACTGGGAGATGAAGAAGCTTGCACAGGATAGAGTAGCATGGAGAGCTGCATCAAATCAATCTCAGGACTGAAGACCACAACAACAACAACTGGCAAGAATTTTCTTTTGGAAATTATGCCACCGTATTCTAGACTAAAACTAAAGATGACTAATATTTTCTAGGAATTTTTACTAACATTTGAAATCATCACTAGTTGGCAGTGCTATAAGACGTGACATGAGCTTGAGACGGGTATTTTTGTGACGGCAGCTGTAGTAAAAAGTTATAATTACGAGCAATATTTTCAACATATTTGCTGAGCAAATGCAAGAATTGATAGATTTCATTTGCCAGTAGACATTAGACGTAATTCCTACCTTTGTAAGAAAAGGTATTTTATGAAACAGTGTAACTGAGATCGTCTGGAGGTAGGTTGAGATAATCAACTTACACTATCTATTATTTTCATTGTTATATATTCCAGTCGTAAAACCTGTGCCCGAAGCCCGTCATAGAACAGATTCAGTACCTTTTATATTTTCTACATCATGATATTTTTTTAGTTAGTAGCTCCAATAATGCAGTACTACGGATAGTAGATAAAATAGAACTTACTAATAAAGGGAATAAAGTTCCTGAATTTTTATGCCATCATTGTTGATGATGTGAACACAGCTATCTAGATCGCTTAATATGTCTCTTACTTCATGACGTCGTTTCTGTCACTGTCCTCGTCGGATCAAAACTTAAAACTTGTAAAACAAAGTTCATTTTCAGTATCACTAAAATGAGTGCCTAAGCGTGGCAATAGCATTGTGACTGGAACGACACTACAAGCAAATAAACATATTACGCAATCCAGACGGCTTTATTCTCAATGAAGCACGTTATCTTTGTTATCTGACATAACTGCTGCGATAGGTCATTTTCTTTCTGAGAAAGTAAACCATCAAGATATGAAACTGCATTATTATTAATGTTTTCTTGTTTATAACACATTTATTATTGTATAATTTGTGTTTTCATGGTATGACTAGTGAAATGAGCAACTTTTCCTTGATTGTACTGCCAAGCCGATTCTGCTTTAGATGTCCTTTCTAAAGATTTTGACACTAGTTTCTTGCTTTCTGTTTCTTAGTTATGTCTCCGACGTCTGGAAGTTACAAAAATTCTATATCAGGTTTCGATGCGTTACTTTCGGTCTGAATTTCCCATTTGATCCTTAGTTTCTCTTCCACTGGAGCCACATTGAATATCAGTTTCATAGCGTCTTCTCAAAGACTCATATCCATTCCACGGAATGCGTTTACCTCAAATTTTTGACAAACATGTAGTTACTGTGCATTATCATACTTCGACACATCATGCTGATGAGGCGTGTTATGTTTGCTCTTATCTAGTGATAAGTTTGTGTCTTCGTGTAATGGCAGAGAGTAAAACAGTTTTCGGTAAATAACAAATGCATCCGTTTCTCAACCACTGACAATGTTGTATAAAGAATAAAGGAGCAAAAACGTATGAGCATGTTTCCATTCATTCAGCTATCGTATAAATCCCTGAAGGGATACACACCTCCAGAGACATTCAGGCGAATATCTGAATTTGACATTTATCCCGTCAAGCTAATCGGATTTTACGGAAAGCAAGTCACATGAGAGTTATGTGAGCTGTCATACTGCCCACATACGAGAAATTCTGTACATAATTCTACGCTACGTGACCGTGTTCCGTCTAGAGCCGACATTTGCTGCTGGGAATGTGTAAATGTGTACAGAAATTTTTATCCATTCGACAAAAAAGATTTACGGAAATATGTCAGAACTGTTCGGTATGAAACTTCATCTTTCATTACTTTTTGTATGATATTCGCCTTCCGCGGAAGAAAATGTGGAATGAATTTTTGTGATAATTAAGTGGTTATGTCCGATCAATGTAAAGTTCTGTTTACGAAAGACCAATGATTTCAAATGTTTTTCCGTTATAAGGTAAACACTTCCTTACCTTTTGTCAAGTCGAATAAGTATTCGAATTAAATTATGAAGTACTTAAACCTTTTATACGAGGGGCGTTCAATTAATAGTGCAACAAATCTTTTCCGAAAGCAAGTTGGATTTATTCAGGATTTCAGTACACCATATCATATTATTCTCCACCCTTTTGGCTACATAACCCTATTTTTCAACACAGTGCGACAGCGTTCAATGCGACGCCGTTACGCCACCTTGCTGGAGGACCTGTGTGCCCGCGTTGTACTACTCTACTGGTCGACATCCCGGAGCCAATACCCTGTTGCATCAGTAACCACCCACCATCAACGTACTGCCTCCTGTGGAATGCATCCTTCACTGGACGAGACAGATGGAAGTCGGAAGGTGCGACGTCCGCGCTGTGGGATGGATGAGGAAGAACAACCCAATGAACATTTGTGACCTAATCTCGGGTGTGTAAGTTTGTGTGAGGCATTACGTTGTCATGGAGAAGAAGTTCGTTTGCATTTTTGTGGAGACGAACAGTCTGAAGTTTCTTCAAATTCCTGAGGATAGCATAACACTTTCACAGTCGATCGTTGCGTCACGGAGGAATAACCCCTTTCGAGTTCCAGAAGACCGTCACTATGACTTTAGCGACTGATTGTGAAGATGTGAACTTTTTATTCGGAGGACAGATGCTGTAGCGCAACTCCATGGATTGCCATTTTGTTTCCAGTTCAAAGTGATGAACGAATTATTCTTCACCTGGACGATGTTAGAAAAAACATTTCCACAATCAGCCTTGTAAAGCTCAAGCAACTCCTTCCTTGCTCTTTATAGTGTGTTAGGGAGTGGGGAACCCAGCGGCCACACTCACTTTTGAGTACCCCAATTGGTGAACGAGTGGGTCAGCACTACCAAGAGAGACGTCCAGTTGTGAAGTGGTTTAATTGTGGTCCGTCGATCACCTCGAACGAGAGAATCCACACGTTCCAACATTGCAGTCACAGCTGTGAACGGCCAGCCTGCACGCCGGAGATCGAAAAAGTTTACATGATCTTGTTGTTACTATGACAGACATGTCGCCCAACAACTCACCGTGCTTTTGTTCACTTCCAGATTTCCGTAGATATTCTGCAAGCGCCTAAGAATATCTGCGATGCTCTGGTTTTCTGCCAAAAGAAAGTCAGTGACAGGTCTCTCCTTGGAACGTGCATCTGTTACAGACGCCATTTTGATGGCTTCCTACAGCGCCACTACCTTTCAGAATTTCATGAAACAATAAGGACTGAAGTGAGAATATTCGGAAAAATAATTTCCGAATGTTTTCAAGCAAAATTGGCGTAGAGAAAAATTTGCTTCATTACTTATCGAACGCCCCTCGTACTTCTATTTATTTTTATTTATTTGCCCAAATGGTCGGATGCTTCCCTCGATGACTTTCTCTACTGTGTCAAACTCTTACTCTCAGAGTCAGCGGCATTATCACACTGACAGTTCTTAGTTGCCTCTCTGAAGAGATAAACCTACCATTAGTAAACAGACACAAAATTAAACACAATAAAAAGGCAATCATCCAATTCAGTTTTTTATTGTAGAAGTAAAATTTGTACCAAAAAAACACATTTTTATTAAATATAATTTCCTAAACGACTGTATTAACAATATAATAAGCTTCTACAATACGACATTCATGGCCATGGATTTCGAAGTTCCCGTGATACAGAAAACAAATCTAAATTCATTAACACTACCGTCGACACACTTCACAATATATAAGTGTTCAAGGGTAATACGAGCTCTTAGAATCGATTTCAAATGGGACGAACACGGAAGATCGTTGTTAGGGAAGGCGAATGGAACACTTAGATTTTCTGGAAGGGTTCTGGAAAAGTGCGCTGCATGTATAAAGGAAACCATACAAGACGTCAGTGCAATCGATTCTAGACAATTGCTCCAGCGTTTGCAGCTCTTACCAAGTGGACATGACTACAGACATTTACTTACCGGGAAATATAAAAGAATTGCTCGGGGAGCTTAAATGGAAATCCTTGGAAATGTGGACGTAGATTATGTGAAACTCTGCCGTATAAATTTATAGAAGACTGCGCAGCCATTTTGTGTCAGTATCCTACATCTCGCTTGCAGATAATGAGTATAATGTAAGACAGGATAGGCTATGTTAAGAGCTTTATAGACAATCATTACGCCCCGTTCAATACACGAATGAAATACGACAAAAAATCGTTAATACTGCACTGGTACAAGTTACCTTTACACAAACATTAACAAATTTCCTGAGCTTGTCATTCAGTTACAGAATGATAACCCGAAATATTTACGTTTAGCGTAACATTTTTGGCCGTGAAAGTTTACAGCTATTACTGTACACTATTTGTAGAGTACATAAGTACATCTACAGCTACGTGGTTACTCTGCTATTCACACTTAAGTGCCTGGCAGAGGGTTCATCGAACCATTTTCATACTACTTCTCTATCATTCCACTCTCGAATGGCGCATGGGAAATAGGAACACCTAAATCTCTCCGTTCGAGCTTTGATTTCTCTTATTTTATTATGATGATCATTTCTCCCTACGTAGGTGGGTGTCAACAAAATATTTCCGGATTCGGAAGAGAAAGTTGGTGTTTGAAATTTCGTAAATAGATCTCGCAACAAAGAAAACTGCCTTTGTTTTAGTGACTGTCACCTCCACTCGGGTATCATATCAGTGACACTCTCACCCCTACTGCTTGATAACACGAAACGGGGTGCCCCTCTTTGCACCCTTTCGATGTCCTCCGTCAATCTTACCTTGTAAAGATCGAACACCGCGCAGCAATATTCCAGCAGAGGACGGACAAGTGTAATGTAGACTGTCTCTTTAGTGGGTTTGAGCATCTTGTAAGTGTTCTGACAAGAAAGCGCGGTCTTTATTTCGCCTTCCCCACAATCTTATCTATGTGGTCTTTCCAATTTAAGTTGCTCGCAGTTGTAATTCCTAGGTATTTAGTCGAATTGACAGCCCTTAGATTTGTGCGATTTATCGTATACCCAAAATTTATCGGATTTCTCTTAGTACCCATGTGGATGATCTCGCACTTTTCTTCGTTTAGTGCCAATTGTCACTTTTCGCACCAAACAGAAATTCTCTCTAGATCATTTTGTAATTTGAATTGAACGTCTGATGATTTTACTGGAACGATAAATTACAGCGTCATCTGCAAACAATCTAAGGGGGCTGCTCAAATTATCATCTAGATCATTTACGTAAATCAGGAACAGCAGATGGCCTATGACACTACCTTGAGGAACGCCAGATATCACTTCTGTTCTAGTCGATGATTTACCGTCTGTCACTACGAACTGTGACCTCTCTGAGAGGAAATCACGAATCCAGTACACAACTAAGACGATACTCCTTATGCTTGCAATTTGATTAATTGTCGTTTGTGAGGAACGGTATCAAAAGCTTTCTGGAAATCTAGGAATATGGTGTAAGTAGGCTGTTTAGGTTTTTTTATTGGTAACGCCACCTCTGTATGAAAATCACTGGCCGTGCTGTGTGCAGCCTGTGGCTGCTTTGCATTGTTGTAATACTCGCCATTGTAGTGTTAGGCAGCTGGCTGCGAACAGCGCGTAGCGTTGCGCAGTTGGAGGTGAGCCGCCAGCAGTGGTGGATGTGGGGAGAGAGATGGCGGAGTTTTGAAATTTGTCATATATATATATATATATATATATATATATATATATATATATATATATACTTCTCCTGTTCAGAATTAGCAGTTGACTACTGTACGTGGAATTTTTTCAGCTCATTATCAATCTGACAGCTTTATTTGGTTGCTCATGAAATTCACAGCTTGGTATCCAACTCTCCTTTGTCTGTCTATGAGGTTCTTTCTCACAGTATCCCATTATGAAGTAAATGCCTCGGATGAACAGAATACTGAAAGTAACATCGAAATATACGTGTTGCGGCTACCTTGTTTTCGGAATAGACCTCTTACTACGCAGCTAAAAATAGGTAAATACTTTATTTATTTATTTGCTTAACCACACGTTATTTTTATTATTAGTTTTACGTTAGTAAAGTACAGCACTGCCTTCTGTCGCTACATTGTGAGATATAATTAATCACAACCAACTAAAAATTTTAGCTGATAAGCGTCTAGCCGTAATAAAGCAAATCCATCGCTCAGCTTTTTCATCAAACGTTTGATGTAAATTGTTTTATGAAACTTTCTCCACTTCGGTTTCTCTTTAATTACAATCAAATAATTATAGAAAGAAATTTTAATTGTGGAATATCTTTTGCGACAGCGTGTATTAATTTTACCATCTACAAATAAAATTACTGTTTCGTCAAAATGTAATCGAAATTTTGTAACAGGAATAACACACTCATGCGAAGGTACATCTGTGGCATCACTTCACTCAGAGCAGCAGAAAATTAACTAATATCGTCGCATAGCTTAACGTATATTACCGAAAGATCAAAATTAGTTTTGTACATACGCTTAAATAAAGTTTGACGCTGATATGAGAAGTATGTTGAATTACTGCAAGGAGTTGCGAGAATCCTTCTCTCTAGGAACTACCGCGAATTCCCGCATAATGTCCGACAACTTTTTCCATTATCTTGCGCAGCCTGCAATCCATACTAATATTATCAATGCGAAAGTAACTTCGTTGGCAACGTTTTCACGACTACACCACTGAACTGATTCTGGTGCAACTTGTTATCGCCGGCCGGTGTGGCCGAGCGGTTCTAGGCGCTACAGTCTGGAACCGCGCGACCGCTACGGTCGCAGGTTCGAATCCTGCCTCGGGCATGGATGTGTGTGATGTCCTTAGGTTAGTTAGGTTTAACTAGTTCTAAGTTCTAGGAGACTAATGACCTCAGAAGTTGAGTCCCATAGTGCTCAGAGCCATTTGAACTTGTTATCAAAGAACATAGACAGTGCTAAAAATTGTTAAATTTGTTGCATAAAGTATGCATTATAATAATATATAGCGGCTTCAATAGCACGATCCAGAAATGCACACTTACGGCCACGCCTCTACATCTACATGGTTACTCTGCAATTCACACTTAAGTGCCTGGCAGAGGGTTCATCGAACCATTTTCATACTACTTCTCTACCATTCCACTCTCGAATGGCTCGTGGGAAAAGGAACACCGAAATCTTTCCATTCGAGCTCTGATTTCTCTCATTTTATTATGATGATCATTTCTCCCTACGTAGGTGAGTGTCAACAAAATATCTTCACAATCGGAAGAGAAAGTTGGTGACTGAAATTTCTTAAACAGATCTCGCCGCAAAGAAAACCGCCTTTGTTTCAGTGACTGCCACCCCAACTCGCGTATCATATCAGTGACACTCTCACCCCTATTGCGCGATAACACGAAACGAGCTGCCCTTCTTTGCGCTTTTTCGACGTCCTCCGTCAATCCTTCCTGGTAAGGATCCCATACTGCACAGCAATATTCCAGCAGAGGACGGACAAGTGCAATGTAGGCTGTCTCTTTAGAGGGTTTGTCGCATCTTCTAAGTGTTCTGCCAACAAAGCGCAGTCTTTGTTTCGACTTCCCCACAATATTATCTATGTGGTCTTTACAATTTAAGTTGCTCGTAATTGTAATGCCCAAGTACTTAGTCGAATTGACAGCTCTTAGATTTCTGCGATTTATCGTATACCCAAAATTTATCGGACTTCTTTTGGTACCCATGTGGATGACCTCTCACTTTTGTTTGCATACACCGCTCGGGAGGGAGGCAGGAGATGCACGTCACGAGCTATGCTTACCTCAACAGGCAGACACGTGAGCGAAGTTAACATTGTTTTACTTAACCATCACTCATCGCAGTAGAACTAGTGATATGTGGATGCAGTCGCTGGTACCTACTATAGTTGGAGGCACGAACGATAGCGGGTGGATTTAGGCTTGTCCTGCGCAGTTACGTCACACCTTCCCCTACAGCCTACAAGCGTTTAGTAGTGGTCTTAACTTCCTACTGTGAATGTCATAGCCAATGCGGCCATCAAACATGACAATAGCAAGTTATTTAGTGAATTTGTATTTCATTTGAAGCGGGTTGTCATTGTTGGAGTTGGTGGTAAGAGATAACTGCTACAGAAGCAAGCGACAGACATTATTTACAGGACAAACGCTTTCTTCAAGCCCAAGGCAAGTGTATGGACATACCGCAACTGTCGCTTGGAACCGGCAACAACCTAATCCCTATCTGTGCCTCGACATTAGGAACCCGCCACAGTTCGTGAATAGAACTATAAATGTCATGCACGGACGTAAAATTTCTAGCTTCAAACACATGTTAATTGACCACTAAATCTCGGCTCTAAGCAGTTGGCAACTGGATCATCAGCCAGGTTACTCAAACTGTGGAAACTGTGTAGAGTAACATCCATGCTTACGTATAAAAGTACGAGTAACGTCAATGGTTCAAATGGCTCTGAGCACTATGGGACTTAACATCTTAGGTCATCAGTCCCCTAGAACTTAGAACTACTTAAACCTAACTAACCTAAGGACATGCCCGAGGGAGGATTCGAACCTGCGACCGTAGCAGTCCTGCGGTTCTGGACTGAAGCGCCTAGAACCGCACGGCCACCGCGGCCGGCGAGTAACGTCATCCTCTGATTGTGAACCAGTAAATCTCTGAGCCTGTGCAGCCAACCTACATCTGATCCAGCATATGGAATTCCGTCTCTGACTGTCGGTCACACAAGGCGAAAGCAACTTCCACGCAGGTACCTGCACGGCTACCCTTTTATCCTCAGATGAGGCAACCTTTCCTATCACCAATTTTTGTTTAGCTACATATGTGATGAAACTAAGAGGCCATATAATCAGAGTGTGAATCAGTATTTCACGTAGCGCCCATAAGTATTGGTTAATTATTTCCTCTAAGTCATGTATAACATCATTCACAAACTAAGCATGTGCTTGACATGAAGGCGATAACAGGATCGTTGACTGATTGAGTGAAACATGGTGTATATTGAGCAACAAATTTTAATTAAATGTTGACAGCTTTAAGTCGTAAGTTAAAGCCATTGTATACACTTACACGGAAATCGTTATGTATATTCGTCACCGAAACACGGTAAAAAGAAGCTTGATTAGTGTGCAACCAGTGTAAATATAGTTCCCATAAAATTTGGTCTACAGTTTCTTAGTCACTGGTTTCTTCAATACATTGTGACCTACCTCCATCCTTCAATATGTTAGCAATCGACAGTGATTAAGTGTACCTAATTATCGGAAATAGCAACAGTTCGAAAGGATATGAAAAGAAAGAATGTAGAAAAGCATACAACTGACCGTTACCATGAAACAAAAATATATTGCCCTAATGATGATCAAATACGAGTTTACGTAACACTTAATGATACGTAATTGTGCGTCAATGGTCATTATACAGGCTGGAGCTCATTTGAATTTGCAAGCATTCACAAATTTCAAATAGTCATTATTATTATACAACAATCAACAACATTCAGTCTTTCGTAACTAGAATTGATTGACTTAGTAAAGCTTAAAAAGGTGGATTTCACAACAATTTTCACTGAATTTTAACTAACGAATTCTTTCAAACAAACAGATTTCATCATGTTAACTGATTTTTTCCAAAAACACAATATTTAAACATGAGTGACATCAGAAACAAAAAGCAATGTGCTAAACCAATGCTGAAATACGATAGCCCATATCAATACATAAAATTACTAAACAAACAAAATTGAAAAGCATGTCTGAATCAGAGTATAAAATTTTGGTATAGTTTGTCAAAATTAATGATTTTGTCACTTAATTACCTCCTTTTTCAAAACGATAATTAGTATTGTCATAGCACAAATTTGATGTAATAGTTTTAGTTAACCACCGAAATTAACTTCTTCAATGGAAGAGCTGAAAGAGTAAGTTTTGATTTGTGACACATGTAATATTTTTAACGAAGTCTTTCATAAACGTGATACTATGTTGGTATTATAATAGGTAAAATTCAAATTCTTGCTTCTTCAATAATGACTTGGGTAAATAATGAACTTCTTTAGCGTTCACAGCTGAGTGGTCAGAGCGCCGACTGCCATATGAAGGACCCAGATTCGATTCCCGGTGTTTCCAGGAATTTTTCCTTGGTGGGAGGACTGGAACGAGATGCGCTCAGCGTCGGGAGTCCAACTGAGGAGCTACTCCACTGATTAGTAGCGCTTCCCACTTCAAGAAACCCGACAACTACTGAGAGAGCGGTGTGCTGAGCAAATGGTCTTCATACCATATCCAATGATGACACTGACAGATGGCGACACAGCTGTCGCCTAGGGTCAGAACGCTAAAAAAAAGAAAGAAAAAGATGAAATATGAATACTAACAAAAGATTAGGATGAAAGTTCTACACACGCAGTATATGTTGTCCAGAGAATTGTTCTGTGACCTGACAAGTCTTCTACGGTTCTAATTATCTGATTTAGTACAGTCTTAGATGAATTGAATCTGCTGGCTCTGCGTAAGATTTGGCGGCAACAATTACGAAGTCAAAGCTCTTCTTCCTTCCATTTGTGGATAACTTTTATTACACTTTGACCACACAGCTTTTTTCCTATAGTAATTCTCTCGAATCCTCTTCTTTAACACATAGTTGTACATTGTCCCACAAACTGCAAGCCCATCAGCAAAGCCTCGCTACATACAATGCTAATCCGTTGTCGAAATCACCTCATTCGTGCGCACTTTTCTCGCAGTCACATAGCGTCCAACCTTTATCACAGCTAACTTCCCACTCTTCCTAGGACTCTCTTGGTCGCCACAGATGCTGTTAACATTTATACTATACCTATGCTTTTATACAAAACAAAATCAATGACATTGCAAGTGTGTCTACTTATAACGTTTATAAAACCGTTTTCAATAGCTTATACGAATGTTATTTCTTAATATTACACTTGATTACGACTGACAAGGAAATAATGAAAATAATTGCACTGGCAATGACAGAACAACATTGAAAAACACAAATGAAATATTGTGTCAAGCGTGACGGACTTGCCATATTGTAGTGTTGCACCCAATTCTTACGTATCAAATACCTATCATCATTCTGCAATTCTAATACGTCCAGCATTTTGGCTGAAGCTTTTTGTAATACTAAACCTTTCCGCATATTCTTCTCGATTTCAGTCGTATGAGTGTGACAAAGCTACCCGTCGTTCCGGGTCGGTTCAACCGCACCCGACCGAGCCCTGTATCATACTCTGCCATTATCGTCATTGGATGCAGCGTGGAGGGACATGTCAAAACACCGCTCTCATGGTCATTGAGCTCTTTTACGTTGGAACCACTACTAATCTGTTGAGTATCTCGTCAGTAGGCCTCACTAGGCTGAGTGCGGTACTAGTCCACTATAGAGGGAAAAATCCCTGGCAATACCGGGAATCGAACGTGGGTCCTCCACATGACAGTCAGTGGCGCAGATAACTTAGCTACTGTGGCGGACCGAAATTAACCACTAACCCGAGAGTTATTCAGAACCTCTCTAGATTTAAGAGGAGACTGGAGCTTTACCTGTTTTCTTCGATATCCCTCCCTGTCTGCATGTCTCAGTTCTCTTCCTTCTATCCAACAGCGAACCAGGCTTCCTGCAACATTCGCAGAACTCTCCATCCTTTCCTCAGCCCATGGTATTCCTGCAGTTATTCCCCAGCAACGTGCTTTCACGCTGGTCACGAGGCTCTTGTGATAGGGAGTCCCATTCCTGTACCAGCGTTGTTGACAACTGCTGGATGGTTTGTGGTACATCTGGACGTCTCACCAACGCATCCCACACATGCTCGATGGTCTACGGGCAAGCCAGTCCATTCGCCGAAAATATTCTCGTTCCAAGAGCTCCTCGAACAACGTTGTTCGATGTGGTTGCGCATTGTCATCACAAAAATGAAGTCAGGGCTGAATGCACCCCTGAAAAGTTGCACACGTTGTGCTTGGTCACTATAACCCTGACTGGTGAGGGTATCGTGTTCAAAGAGTTGGAAGTCATATGCCCGTGTAACGTTATGCCCTACACAACATAACACCTGGGCCACCAAAGAGATTATGTTCGACACATGTTTCTGGGTGCACTACGTATTCCCTTCTCTTGGTATACGACAGTATGTCCGGAATCGCCAATTACATTGTATCTGCTTTGAGAAGACCAGAAGCGTTGGTTCAGCTTCTATTCTTTCGGCACCATTGCAGACGGTGCTGCTGATGAGTGAGTGTTAATGGATCTCAACCTACTGGTCGTCGTACAAAGAGACCACACCCTTGCATTTGCCGTGCCTCTGTGGAGCGTAACATTACATGTCTTGCGGTCCTGTTAAATGTTGTTGCAAAGAGAGTGTAAAATACTAATAGGGAGACAAATAGACACTAATACACCATCTTATTCTTCACCTCCTTCATAAGTTTGTCTCCTGTTCCACCTGATATCCTGATTTTTATTTTGTTTCCTTATCTTAAAATATTTTAACTCGCATAGTTTTTCTTTTCCTGAGACGTAACTATCGTTTTACGCACGTGTAACCACCATTGCTGCTATTGGAAGTATTCTTTATTTCCCCCTCTTGTTTAGATCTTGCATCATCTTCAGGTGGTACACGCATTACGGCGGCCGGAGTGGCCGAGCGGTTCTAGGCGCAGGTTCGAATCCTGCCTCGGGCATGGATGTATGTGATGTCCTTAGGTTAGTTAGGTTCAAGTAGTTCTAAGTTCTAGGGGACTAATGAGCTCAGAAGTTAAGTCCCATAGTGCTCAGAGCCATTTGAATACGCATTGCAAGAAATAGCAAGTTTGATAATATAATACATTCTCGTTCAGTTACCAGTATTACAACATGGTCCCACATAGTATGTTGTTGTATACAAGGATTTCATCGGAACAGTTGTACCGTCCTTTGTACTTGACTGCAATTTTATCGCCATAATTAACCAGGGAGAGATGTGAGACAGAACCTTAAAGCCGAGTGCAACTTGAGAATACAAGCAACCAAAAATCGTACAGCATCACCGACGCTACACGTAAAGACTGGTAGAACTTCAGCTCACGACAGTTTAAATTTCATTTCATTATGTTTATAATATGTAGTGGGTTTAACTCATTTCACACACACCGTGATTAGGACAGTAAGTACATCACTCGTTATTTTCAATTCCTTACATTAGTCGTTGACTACAAGTTACAATTATAACAGCTAACAGTGATGGCAGCAGTGTATGACAACTGTATTACGCAAATTTTGTATTAAAAAGGCTGGGTGTAAATATACAATCACATATTTCAATTACAACTACATTTGCGTTTGACGTAAAGCCTAACAGAGCGTGGAGCAACAGGCTATCTGGAGACTTTGTCTGACGGACGAAGCGAAATTTTGTAGTGATATCAGAAGAAAATAAACTGTGTTTTGCTTCAATAGGAATCTGAAGTGTGGAGTTCTCGTGTATGCCCTTATCCTCTTTCACTTTAGGCTGTGTTCCTGTGTTGCCCCCTTTGCAGAGGAGCTGGGAGAAACCGGCTTGTGATGGTGTGGTGACTGATTGTAGTGTTTTTGTGCAATCCAGCGATTGGACTCAGCAGCCTTTGAAGAGAGATGGCTTCAGGGCATTGAACACGGGTATAGAGGAAGTAACTGTTTCGATCCTGTATCACGGGTCAAGCGAGAGCGTAGAAGTAGCAGGACCAGGTCCACCAACAAACGTTTGGAAGAAAGTCTAAGGAGTAATACGTCGCTAAGAGTTCGCCTACTCAGGCTGTATCCACAGCAGGATTTCACCTGACGCTGCACGTGCTTCGAGATGTAGAGGAACGTTTCTATTATTAGTGTTGTCACAAAGCCTGATAGGATATACACTGAGATTACCTCCCAACATTGTGTCGGATCTACTTTTTCCCGGTGTAGTCCAGCAACACTACGTGACATGGACTCAACTAGTCTTTCGAAGTCCCCTGCAGAAATATTGCATCAATAGTCGTCCATAATCGTGAAGGCATTACCAGTGCACGATTTTGTGCACGAACGGACATCTCGGTTATGTCCCATAACTATTCGAAAAGATTCATGTCGGGCGACCTGTGTGACCAAATCATTCGCACGAATTGTACAGAATGCTTTTCAATAATTGCGGCCCGGTGACATTGCGCATTGTCATCCGCAAAAATTCCATCACCGTTTGGCTACAAATAGTCTCCCAGTGGCTGAATACAACCAATTCCTGTCAACCATCGTTTCAGCTGGACCTGACGACTCAGTCCATTCCATGTAGACACAGTCCACAGCATTATGGAGCTACCACCAGCTTGCACACTGCCTTGTCGACAGTTTGGGTCCATGGCTTCGTGGGGCCTGCGACACACTTGAACCCTGCCATCAACCCCTACCAACTGAAATTGGAGCTCATCTGACCAGCCCACGGTTTCCCAGTCGTCTAGACTCCAATCGATATGGTCACCAGCCCAAGAGAGGCGCTGCAGGGGCTATCGTTCTGTTAGCAATGCCACTGGCTACCATAACCCATTAACGCGCAATTTTGCCGCATTGTCCTAATGAATACGTTCGTCGTACATCCTACATTGATTTCTGCGGTTATTTCACGCAATGATGCCTGTCTGTTAGCACTGACAACAGTACGCAAACACCTCTTCCCTCGGTAGTTAAGTGAAGGCCGTCAGCCACTGCGTTGTCCGTGGCGAAAGGTAATGCCTGAACTTTGATAGTCTTGGCACAGACCTCACACTGCGGATCTCGGAATATTGAATTCCCTAACGATTTCCGAAATGGAATGTCCAAAGCGTCTATTGCCAACTATTATTTCGTGTTAAAAGTCTGTTAATTCCCGTCGGACACCTTTTCACATGACTCACCTGAGTACAATTGACAACTCCGCCAACGGACTGCTTTTTACACTTCTTTTTTATAACCTGTGCATGCGATACTACCGCCATATTTACATGTGCATATCGCTCTCCCATGACTTCCGTCACCTCCCTGCAAAAGGCACATGAACAGCGTCAGATGATGTGATCAATGTAGAAACACGAGGATACCGTGCAACCTTGTGAGACAGCGTTATCAGCAGCTGACAGAACTTGAAAGCGGCTGTAGCCCGCCGCGGTGGCCGAGCGGTCCTAGGCGCTTCAGTCTGGGACCGCGCGACTGCTACGGTCGCAGGTTTGAATCCTGCCTCGGGCATGGTTGTGTGTGATGTCCCTGGGTTAGTTAGGTTAGTATTTCTAAGTTCTAGGGAACTGATGACCTCAGATATTAAGTCCATAGTGCTCAGAGGCATTTGAACCAAGCGGCTCCAAGTTGGTCTCTATTTGGCCGTCTGGTCAAATCTTGCTATATCGAGGTTTTTGGGCATTCGGATAATGACAGTGGGCCGCTGCTGGACTGCAAATGATCGTTAGGGCAGGCATACCCGTCGTCTACCTTCCAGTCTACCTCGTATGACCCCTACAGTGGAGGATGCCGCATTGTGCAACAAAAATACCTCTACTTATTTTACATCTGCGATTAACATACTCTCTGCAAATGTTGTTAAAACTTTTCATGATGAACAAATCCGCTCCATTTGTACTTGACTTATTCTTTTTGGATAAAATCGTATACATGACCAGGGTTTGAGGATGTTAATCCCATTTTAAAGTGCTACAGAAAGAAAAGGAAGATCTAAGAGTGATTCTTCGTAAAATTAGTTAGCATTAAAATGGAGCACAAAAATGTGATAGACATGTTGTACCTCGATTTCGTAAGAGGAAGCTGTACCAGTCACGTAAAAAATACAGCGAATCTCTTCGGTTAGGCCCCGTTTAGCCGGTGCGCTACTGGCTGACTCAGAGATCCTTTTCATGCCTCACTCGCACGGGCTCTCGCGTGATACCTGATAAATTCGATGGACTTTTTTCGATGACTACCACGACTTCCTCGTAAGCAATCAAGGTATGTATTGGTGTTCATATTTTTATGCGCCATATTCATATTAAATAATTTTATCAAGAGTCCTTCTTATTTCTTTTTCCTTGTTGTATTTAGTGTCTGAAAATACTATTTACATCCTGAAACCCGAGTCGTGTACGCATTTACCAAATAAAGGATTATCCATCTGCCATTTTCTTCCAGGACTCTCTGCAACACTGTATCACTCCGCACCATTGGTCAGGAGCTAGAAGCAGCGGATTAGGCAGTTACCGTCCAGTGCCTAGGTTACCGTTAACACCACAACACAAAGGGCTGTTTATCGATTAATGCTGCGATCAGAAATCATGGACTGCTGGTAAACGGAGTAGCATTTTTTTCAGAGACGATTCCCAGTTTTGTACAACTACAGATGATCGTCGTCAGACAACATGACGGCGACATGGGGAGAAATCCTCTTCGGGTGCAACATCGTGTCGCGGCTGGTAACGAGTAACGTAGCTTGTTTGCCTCTCCCAGGAGCGGCTCCCGAACTGCCAGTTAATTCTTCAGCCACGTTGCGGAAAGAGGACATTTCCGTATTTCTTGAAAGCGTCGATACTCGTGAAGAGTACAGCACCATTGCTAGTGTTTTGGTAAAACAGATTTATAAGCAAAGCTCTGTTCACCTCGTCCAGACCCATATTTACGGTAGGCAATTGTAGTGCCTTGTGATGTTTGTTCAATTTATGGATTCAATCTTATTGCATGGACGAGGGACTTCAGATGCTGATATATAAGAAACTACCATCATAGCTGTATCTTGAGAACGTCTTCATTCTATCACACGACTAGTCTCGGCGGCACATTACCGCCATCCTGAGGCCCCACCAGTGTAAAAAGAGTATTTGATTTCCTTGGCATACTTGCTGTGCGATCCTTGTTGCTAGCACACGTGGGCTAGCTTTCACCAGGAGTCTATAATCCACATAATGTTGGCTCCAATGTCTTGTGCATGGGAGACAACACGGTGTCGAGTATAGACTCCTGATGAAAGCTAGGCCACGTGTGCTAGCAACAAGGATCCCACACTGAATTCACCAAAATAGTGTAAGTGCCAGGAATGAATCTTAGAATTTACAATAGCAATCTACAGCAAAATTCCTAGAACTACATGTGGATTGTCTGGCTTGCAAATTACCTGTGCATACTTGGGCGACTTTTGAAAAACAAATTAAAATTATGTCTGATGTATTCTGTTATTCCGAGAATGAGTATTTTTGTTTAGAGCATACTACAATGCACGTGACTCACGTTTTACTGCTGAAAGATGACATGCACCTCAGTCCGCACCCTGATAATTGGTAACTATATACTGGATGTGATGGGCGAAACTGCAGAGATTTCTGTTGATGCCTGACGATGGGCCGGCCGGTGTGGCCGCGCGGTCTAGGCGCTTCAGTCTGGAACCGCGTGACCGCTCCGGTCGCAGGTTCGAATCCTGCCTCGGGCAGGGATGTGTGTGATGTCGTTAGGTTAGTTACGTTTAAGTAGTTCTAAGTTCTAGGGGACTGATGACCACAGATGTTAAGTCCCACAGTGCTCAGAGCCATTTGAACCATTTGAACCTGACGATGGTGTACTGAACCACATTACATCAGTATTTACGTTGTGAAATTATGGACAGAGTGATTATTTTATTAACAGTCCTCTGACTTGTGTGTGCCTGTGTGAAATGTGACACTAGTCCCTCAAGCTGAATGTCCGATAAACCCACGCAAGGATCTGTAAGCCACATCTAAAGGAATGAATTTGACCCTGCGACTTCATTTTAAGGGCCAGCAGTTAGCACAGATTACTCCTGCTCCTATTTGTAATAACGCATCTGACTCACACGAATTTAATTTGGTACTTCTTAGTAAGGCATCTGAGTTAAGTGAATGTCAAGGATGAATGGCGCCACTACTTGAACCAAGATCTTACGTTCAATGAATACCATTTATTTTTCACCACACAAAAATGGACATTGAACATGATTACAACAACTGCTGATCACATTAAATCTGGACCATAATAACTCCATTAGAAAAACAAGGAAGAATTTAACTGAATTATTTGACGTGTGTTTCAATATGGAAAAGAAGGAAATAGAAAGCAAAGGATTTCCCACTTCTTGTTCACAGGAGAAACTGTCCTTCCCGAATAACAATGAATGTGCTTTACAGATGTTAACGAAATTGTGCATACCTTGAAGAGAAAAGAAAAATACTGAACCGAAAGAAATTACCTTGTGTCTTTCCAATTGACTTCCCTAGCATGCCGGATCTCAGCGGTACCTTACCATAAAAAGTGATTGTACTGTAGTATCATGACCGTGACGACTGGGGCTCGTCGGAGTCAGTTCTGCACATCGGGTATGTGCTTACAGATTGGTCTCTTGGTAGTTGGATCACGATTAAACCCGCCCTACGCTTAAAAATTTTCTGAAAAAATAGTAAGTGACGTGCTTTTAAGTGGTGTTTATGAAATGAATGGAGCCCTGAGTTCACATCCTGATGGCTAAAAGAGCCACACGCAAATGGAAATGCTATCTGACATTAAAATCAAAGTAAAAGGTTGTTTCGCCACCAGCTATAGCCTCATGACAAACAAGAGGTTCGACTGAGTTGGAAATTAATTAGTTTAGTCATCAGGAAAAACTCATAAAAAAGAACATTTATTGTAATGTCACTCATAGGAAATGGGATATAATTATTAATATGATATAGGGATTTGTCACCTGAATGAAATATTAAAATAAAGTAAAAAGTGTGTGAACACTGCGAATAAGAGCAGCTTGCAGCAACATTCCTGAAAACAAGATCTATTCTAAAGGATTTGTTTTAATTAAAAAGAGAATACTAATTATTGGACCTGTGCACATGGAAATGCTATGGATGGGCTAACAAGGCGTTAGATGTCTACATACAGGACATGTAATTCCCGTAAATAATGGGTCGCGTGATGGCGCCCGATAGCAACCCAGATGGGTTTTATAGGATTTACATCATGCCAATTTGGTAGCCGAGACATCAACGTGAGATCACTATAAAGCTCTTCAAACCGCTGTACCACAGTTCTGTCCCGGAGATATGGACAATTACATTGCTGATAGGTGACATCTCCGTCGGGGAAGACATCGAGCATGAAGGGATGCAGGTGATTCGCAGCTGTCGGTTTGTCTTCGATTACTACCACAGGTCCCATGCAAGCGCAGGAGAATGTCTGCAATAGCATAATACTGCTTCGTCCAGCCTGAGTTTGTGGTGCACTATATGTTTCAAGCTGTCGTTCACCTCGGTGACGGAGTTCATGGAGACGAATTTCGATGAAGTGTTGCAAACATTTGATTCGCCCGAAGAACAGACATATTTCGTTGATTGACAGTCGAATCTCGATGATCCCACGCCCAATCCTGTCGTAACTGACGATGGCGTTGGTTCAACATGTGAACACCTATGGGTGGTCTACGGCGGAGCTCCATTTCCAACTTATATGGATATGGTGTCTGTTCTATCGGACATGACCGAAAGAACAGACACCATATCCATATAAGTATATAGTTCTGGCAAAACCCGCCATGACCTTCTTCTTCTGTCCGGATGCACACATATTCCCCGAACTCTTACAGGACTTTGTAAGAATATCTTCCACGAGTAATGAATGTGTTGGGGTGGGACACTACGAATGTAGTGTGTGGACATACAAGGTGAGAATGTGGGTCTCGCGGGTGGTGTGCACGAGATAGTCCCTCCAGTCGCGCTATCCTCTGTGCCCTCGGTGGCTCAGCTGGATAGAGCGTCTGCCGTGTAAGTAAGAGATGCCGAGTTCGAGCCCCGGTCGGGGCACACATTTTCACCTGTTAACGTTGACTTATATCAACGCCCATCATCAGCTGAAGGTATTAATATAATTTTAATTTCCAACTGAGTACGACGAACCGTGTGCATGCCCCTACTGCTCTGTATACATTTAGAATTCAGATGTTTGCTATTAAAGTCCTGTCTCATATATTTACATTCCTAGCATGCACTACACATTTTAAGTACTGACTGATGTAATATGGTGGCTTAAAGCAATTTAACCCTTCATCCCTGAAGATGGTCCAAGACGGAAGCCGGTAGATTTTGGGTTTAAAATAAAAACAGCTGATGGTTCAAATATACATTTTATACATTATTTAATGTCTGTTGTCAATCATCTTCCAAAAATGTTTATAAGCTTCTCGGTCTCAAGAAAGTTTATTATATTCAAACTGAGAATGTGTTCAAGGATTCTGCAGAAAATCAAAGTTAGGGATATTGATCTTTAATTTTTTGGATCCGTTCTGTTACCCTTCTTATATACATGTGTCACCTGCCCTTTTCTCCACTCGCTTGAGACTTTGCGCTGAGCGACAGATTTGCGATAAATTAGAGCTAGATAAGGGCCCAATGCTGTGGAGTACTCTTTGTAAATTCGAACTGGGATTCCATTCTGACCTGGTGACTTATTTGCTTTAAAATCTTTCAGTTGTTTCTCTACATCAGGGATGCTTATTGCTATTCTCCTGAGTGAATGATTTCTTGAACGCGAAATTTATTACTCTGTTTCGATTGTTGACTGCTGCAGTTCCATCGAATGTCAGCATCTGAACAACGGATTGCTGCACCTCCGACGTGGGGGTTAACTAGTCCCTTGGTGCCCTGCCTCCGGCTTCGAGACGGCTAAGTTGGCAAGTGGTGAGGCGGGCGTGCTCGCCAGCAGCCGCCTTGCCCGGTCGGCGGATTAATTAAGATGCGGTGGCCGGCTGCTGCTGACATCGGCCGCGCTGTCGTCATCCGCCGCCTCCGGCTCCGCCTCCGCCCCCGCCCCCAGTACGGCCCACTCGCAGATGCGGCATGGCCACCAAACTAATCCGCTCAGTTCAGCACGGCTACAGTACTGTTAGCTTACATTGCAGTTACAGTCGGAATTCGTCAGGGGTGGGGTTGTGAAGCTACCCTAGCCTGCCGTAGACTATCATAAGTAAGGCTACGCTACGATAGTTTTCCTAGTAGCCTTGGTCAGTTACGGTCGAAATCGCGTTACCTGTATGTTAAGTGTGTTGCATACCTATCGGGCGTTAGCAAAATTCGATCCCTTTGTCCACAAATGCGATCAGTGTCTTACTACATTCCCCTACAAACCTGAGGCGGTGAATCGTCTAGAAACTGAGCGAGGATATATAATTGGCCACATAACCTGCAGAACATTTTTGTCCTACATAGTTACCTCATTTCCGTTACTTAAAAATAAACAGTATTTATGGCAAAATTGAAATGCTTAGCTCGAGTTTTGTAAAATAAAAATTGTTGATTTGTAAGCTGAAATAAAGGGATGCCGAGATCAAAATAAAAAACAAATACAGATTTATGAAGTAGTGCTAAAAACACAATTTCCTCAAAAAAAGTAAAATTCAAAAAAAGTGTAACAAAATCATATCAGACATCGTTCCAATGCTTCATCGGGTTTGTAGAAAACATATTCTGTTATTCTTAAACAAATTTCGCACTTACCAATAGCATCTGGAAACTCTTGCCATTGACTGTGACAAAGTACGTTCTATTGAGTACAAAGCAACAACAATAATTATATAGATCCTTTTCATGTTTATCATGGGAACTGCACTTCCACCAAAGTAATTGCTTTTGTTATATAAATGGGCAGAGGACACGCGACCAACTTATTTTATTACTTATAAAACGCAATTTATATTTTGTGTGTATATAAAGTAGACAATGGACTAACACTGAACGACGTGCGTTCTAATTATGTGCAGAACAAAAAAACAGAAACAAAGACAAGTCGTCGGCTCCCAGTTTCTCTATCAAACTTTAATTCGTTTTTCATTCCCTACGGATGCTACCAGTACTACCGGTAATCCTACCATTTACTGCGTCGTTTATGTACTGTACCAAAACCACCGAACCGTAGTTTTGGTAGAGCGCAGCTCTAGTTACGGGCGACAGAAAGTTCAGACACCGTTTCAATGGCGAAGAGCCAAACATAGTACATGTAAGTGCCATTATCTGAAATACTGCCTCAACACTTTTGTGCACTTCATTGACATCTGTCTACTGTAAAACCGCAGAATATATTCTGAGCTCAAACATGAAGATGCATCTCGAAGAAAATGAACGTGGAAGGTGCACGTTCTGGTAACATTCACCATTCATGTCTCAAACGTTCTAGTCAAATTCATTTTCTTATTGTTTCGAGGTTTAGAACGCGGTTTAATATCGATATTCGCACGAATGTGAACTTCTCTGTAGTGAGGTCAAGCCATGCCATCTTTGCAAGCCCCATTCCGGGGAATTTTCGAAACAACCAGTCAGCAACGAGCCACAGTTTCCAAGATAGTGTGACACACTCAGTGATTGAGAAGTAGGCATACAGTGGATGGAATTCTTCGTACCCTGTGACTACTTAAAAAGACTGTCTTGGACACACACTAGTACTTGATCGATAGTTACAAATCACCCATTTTCTGTGTCTGCGGAGACTGGTAAGAACCACTCTCGCTCCCTTTCAACCGACGTGCCCGTTTTCATGCATACCCTTTTGAACACCTCTTTCACGAAACCTTCCAATTCCGTCACAATATACGAACCTCTCCCTATATTCTCCACCACATTGATAATCCTCTTCCCTTGCTAGAGGGAAAGGTTCCATCGACCACCATCGAGAAACGATGAGATAGGGAGAAAGAGAGAGGGAGAGAAAGAGAGGGAGAGGGGGAAGAGAGAGACAGGGAGAGACGGATACGGAGAGAGAGAGAGAGACAAAGTAAGAGGGGATAAGGGTGAAGTAGGACAGGGAAATGGAAAGGGGAATCTCAGTCTTTCTCTCTCTCTCTCTCTCTCTCTCTCTCTCTCTCTCTCTACCCCTACCGTCTCTCCTCTGTGTGTATGTGGGTATGTGGACTGAACACTATATTCTTATCCCTTTCTTTAATGACCTAACCGTTACCTGTCACCATCTTCATCCATTATAATCATCCAGTTCCCTATGACTTCGTCACCCACATGCTGTTGCCGTTGATCTCAACAACCATAGTAGATCCTCTGTAGACCTCCAGCGGAGGTGGAGGAGTAGGAGGAGGGGATTAGTGTTTAACGTCTCTTCCACAATGTAGTCATTAGAGATGGAGCACAAGCTCGGATTAGGGAAAGATGGAGGAGGAAAGCGGGCATGCCTTTTCGAAGAGAACATCCTGGCATTTGTCTCAGGTGATTTTAGAGAAATCACGGAAAACTTGGAGAAGTGGCGTTAGTTAAGGGACTTCCTCAAAGGCGACATTGTCACCATCCCACAGCACACCCCACCCGAAAGTAACACCACTCTAGATGTCGTTTCAGCATCTCCTTACATCCTTGATCCAACTGGAAGTGACCACCTAACCATTCTACGCACCATTCCCAATACACCACTCCATTTCTACATACCCTATTCCAAAATCAGTTCAAAAGTTTTCCAAGACTACCCCGCCAACGAATGCTTATCAAAAACCCATTGATATCCAGGTTGGAAGCCACGCACTTCCAGCAACCTGACGACATCCCACGTCCTTCCTTCAAAGCACCTTGTGAAACGCTGCATTTGCTTCCATTGATAACAAGACTTCATTCCCCACAATTCCCCCCCCCCCCCCCCTTCCCTACAAGCCCCACTCCAACAACTGTGTCGATTATATTGCTCCTGCCTACGTGCTCATGATCGGGATACACTCACATGTAACTGACAAATGCAGTGACACATCACAGAGTTATTAAATGCAAAAAGAAGCACGCTAGGACTAGCGTCAGATATGCACTAGACACTTCGCTTCAAAGTATTGGAAAATATTCCTTTGGATCTCTGACAGAATTTCCCGCACTCTTTACTCGCTTCTCCACAACATTTGTCCCTTAGTTGACAGCCTGAGCAAAGCACCTTGCAGCCTAATCTACTGATATCTTCTCTTTACCGGATGATCTTCATTCTGACTACTCCCTATTACTTACAGTCAATCAACACACCAATACTACTGTCTCACCCTGACTACTAGCTTCCACAACTTGTACAATACAACACAAACAAAACTAAATGCACATATCATAGCACACGACATAAAATATGATTTCACAAAAAATGCAACACTTTGCCTCATCGCGACCACACTACCTATCAAATTATGTTCCCTCTCATTTCTAATCACCCTTGCAACCCTTTACAGCACTACGCTCTCTAAAGATGACTATCCTGGTCTGTGGAATACCTCCGAAACCCAACTTTTACTCAAGCATCACAAACCCTCTGCTGATCACACAGCCCCGTCAGCCTCATCTGTGTTTATCAATGCATTTTGGATCTGTTCTCACCTACTGTATCCACCAACATCTGATGCAACACCATCTCCCTCCTGTCAACCAGTGTGACTACCATCCCAACTTCTCCTCTGATGACCAGCTCGAGTACGTCGCACGTCGTATCCCAACAGCTCAACAATAGTCAGTAGGCTTTTTTTGTCCCCTTGACCCCCCCCCCCCCCCCCGCCCAAAAAAAAAAAAAAAAGCAAATGCTGTGTCGTCCGAACAAGACACAGCCAGGGCAAAAGCAACACAGGCACAAAGATGCGAGCTGGCGCCAGTACCATAGAGACTCGCCACTTGTGCGAATTCCACTAGCGCCACAGGCGGCGCTGAGGGTGAAGATATCGACTTCACCTTGTTAGTTAACGAGCATTTCGCTCTCATTTAAGTATATGGCTGAAATAGCCAGCCGGCCGCCGTGGCCGAGCGGTTCTAGGCGCTTCAGTCCAGAACCGCGCGACTGCTACGGTCGCTGGTTCGAATCCTGCCTCGGGCATGGATGTGTGTGATGTCCTTAGATTAGTTAGGTTTAAGTAGTTCGAAGTTCTAGGGGACTGATGACCTCAGATGTTAAGTCCCATAGTGCTCAGAGCCATTTGAACCATTTTTTTGAAATAGCCAGCCTTCAGGAATTGTGAAACGAACCCTGTCATCCAGGACCGTGTGCCCCAAAGAGCGCAGATTCGCCACGAGATGGGGAAGTTCACAGGCGTCTATTGTGCTGAAAGAGGCCTAGGCGCAGTAGTGTGCGAGTGAGACAGACGAGAACCTACATCTTAGGGAAACCCCACAGAAACCGTTTGTGGCCAGGGAGACGTAGCAATGTTAAATATGGCGGACCTAATGTCGTCCATAAAAGGAAACACTTGAGAAAAATATTTAATTCTGTAGTAAATCAAGGAATCAAGCCACAGTAATTTTAATATACCATCCTTCAGAAATTTTCATGATGATCCTAATAAAACCTGAATATTGATCATATCTATAATACTTTAGGATTTACTGCATTTACTGTTAAAGTGAAATTAACAAGCTTTGTAACAAAGACCTGAATGCTAAAATATGAACGCTTTGGACGATCTTAATGATCGACATTTCATATAGAATCGCATCATTAAAATGATAAATGTAAGTATCAGCTCTGTAACTTTATTTAAAAGTTATAGTAAATTTAAATTACCAATATTTTCAGTTAAGCATCAGATCATTTCCTCCACACAAAACACATTGAATGTTGACAGCATGACACCTTAGTGAATCATTAGGTAATAGAATATTTGTTGTAAAGTATAGTGTATAATAGTTACTTTTATTCTTTATTTATTGATCAGAAAGCACATTGGTGCAAGGCTACTGGCCGCGGCATTCAAAGCTAAGAAGGAAATTGTATTGGTTTTATGTAAAAGAATTTAACATTTATTGTGCAATGGATATTTTTGTTACTTTATTTAGAAAGTGAAAGTGGTCCACATTTGGTTATTTAAATATGTTAAAAATGTAAAATAATGTAGAATAAGCTGTAGCCAATCAGATGGACGGCTTCAGGAAAGGGAACTGCCCGAGTCAGTTGAGCGACGATGTTCGGCACGCGGTGGACGCAGCCGGGGACGGGCAGATTGCAGTGCTGGTACAGGCGCTAAGGCGGACAGTTTTGCTGGAGACACCAAATGGTACAGTGATGGTGGGGACACGGAAGCGAACGGTCGGTCTTTAGGTCGCTAGGATATGAAACGACGTAGAAAATTTCGCGTTGTGTGGTATCGCCGGACTTAGTCTCTGAGGGGTGAGCAGCTGCGTGCCTGCTGTTCAAAATGGTTCAAATGGCTCTGAGCACTATAGGACTTAACATGTGAGGTCATCAGTCCCTTACAACTTAGAACTACTTAAACCTAACTAACCTAAGGGCATAACATACATCCATGCCCGAGGCAGCATTCGAACGTGCGACCGTAGCGGTCGCGCGGTTCCTGACTGTAGCGCCCAGAACCGCTCGGCCACACCGGACGGCGTGCCTGCTGTGAACTGTTAACTTTTCGCATAGTTAACGAGGTGGAGTATTGGACTTGTAATTTTCGATGAGACTGTGAATGATCGAACTGTGTCAAACGGATATGAGCTCGAGTGTAATAGTAATTCTAAATACGACCACTTTCGCTATTAGTTTGCTATCAGAATTTACATTATCCTAACCAAATCGCAACTTTGTGTGAACCGTGATTTATTTTCAAAGAATATTCTCAAGAATTTATTTTATTTACTAGCGATTCATCAAGAACATTAACACATTTAATCACACTATGTAAACATGGAAGTAGTTGCCAGGGAGTAACTGATGAAGTCATAACCAAATTCCTTTTAACATATGGGAATTTTATTCACTTTAATAACGCCTAAAAGAATTTTTTACAAGAAACAGATTTAAAATTAGAATCTGAAAGCACCCTCTAAATATCAAAGTTACGATTTATTCAGAGGCTGAAAGAAACAAGTTTTGACTGTATGAGCTTTCAGGCAGAGAACCTTGGTGCTCCTTTTGACACGGCCGTAGTTACGACCGCTCACAACAGACTCTGAAAGACTACACTGGTGCAAATCTGCAACACACCAGATAACTTTAAACTTAGAGTTTTAACAATTTACACAAGTACACAAGCTATGCACCCCTCCCCCCCTCCCGCCCACAGTAGGAGGGATGGAAATGAAACAAAACACTAACAATTAAAATATTAACCTTGCCACCGAAAGTGCAACTTGATTTTAATTTCTAAGAAAAGTCTTACGGTGAAAGGGTGGCAACTTTATATACTAAAATGATCATTTAAATAAAAGTCCATGAAATGCAATCTTATATAAAATTCTACAAGGTTGGCCAAACAATAGTTAAGGTGCTCTACAGTACACAGACACCGCCTCTCAAGATCATAGGCAATAATATCAAAGTTTCCAAAGATCAAAACATATTTCAGGTACTAGGCCGTTACACTCCAAGCAATAAATTCGTTAACACACCAAATCCGACAAACATGACAGAGGCAGCTACTAATGTACGGTAATTTTATAGGGAGATTATCGAACCACCCGAACCGTAGGTTGCTCCAACCCGCCCCTACTCCACAAGGGAAAAACGGACCACCCAATTTATAATCAACCACCATACCGCGGTTGGGTAACGCAGAAGAATGGTGGGTCGACGCCAAAGCAAAACGGCTGGTGACCTCACTAAGAAAACAAGTAGAATTTGAGAAGAGTAAATGAAACAACATATCACCAATCACTTAACTTCTAATAAACTGCGATTTCTCGAGAAGACCTGGAACAGCACGCCTCTCCCCCCCCCCCCACCCCCTCCCCAAAAACGCTCTCCCGAACCGTCCGCTGCCAGCCGCTTCAACGGACGCAGGAATGCGCGCCGATCTACCGTCTCACGGCGTCGCAGCTCGCACCTGCCAGACTGATGTTGACTCCTGTTGCTCTTGTGTCGACAGTGAAGTCACTACCCTTCGCTATACGCCGCGGCCCACTGGACTCACGTGGCGACTTCACATACGCCGACGCTCAAGACGGACAAGTCATCTTGTGTCTCAGTGCGCAACCGACCAACCGATCGATCCAACCGCCAATGACCATTGCCTAAGCAAACTCGAGCAGACTGGAGGCCTAACGGGCAGCCTCAAATGCAGGAACGAAGCCCCGACCGGGCGACCACTCGCTGAGTTCTCTTACTGGCGGAGTGGAAAGACTCTCATTTTGCCGGCTTTAAAGGTTGATCCGAACGACAGACATACTAGCACTCCGAACGACAGACGGACACTAACTGCCCAACAAATGCGGACGAGAGACAGACTAGCAAGCTGAGAACGAGAGACTGACCCAGACTGACTGACTGGCGAGTTTTTTTTCCCTTTATTGGGTTTCGATTCCCCCTAAAGGGGGCGGGCTGGCAGCAGCTTATTACGCTGCTCTTCAGCCTACAGAATTTGTTTAAAAAAGATGAAGATAATAAAAAATAATAACAGTTGGCGATAAAATCGGTGACTTAAAGGTAAAATGGCAGAAAATTCTGGAGCGTAAAACATAAAACACAGGGTTGATGATGCTAATAAAATACACAGGAAGCATAAAAGTAATAGACAGACAATTAAAAAACACAGCGACAGTCTGGGTTCTGTTCGCAAGAGATATAAAATGCACACCCAGCGACAGCATGATGTCTGTTCGCAACATTGTGGAAGGACGCACAACACTGAACACTCACTTAAACACTGCACTAAAAAGTTGGCACAATTATGACATACCACACCCGAGAGCAGGTGGGGGGAAACTGGTCAGATGACGGGGAAAAAGGGGAGGAAGGAGAGGAAAAGTGAAGGGGGAGGGGGGAAAGGAGCCTATGGAAGATGAGGATCTATAAGAGGGGTGCGGGGGTGCTGAGCAGACGTGCCAGGGAGTGGGGAAGGCAGAGGAGGGGAGTACAAAACGACTCGGGGGAGGGGGGGAGAAAGGAGATAGGGAGAGGGTAGGTGGGGAGAAAACACAGGATGGAAGGGGGGAGGAAGAGGGAGCCCAGGTAAAGGACGGAGGAAAGGAGGGGAGTGAGGATCAGAGTTGATAGGAGGGATAAATGGAGGGAGAGAGGGCACCATCCGGGAGGGGGAGTTGATGGAAGCCACCTTGGGAAAGGATATGTAGGGTGTAGAGATGGAGGGTAGGGGGCATACAACAGTGAAGACGTGGCAGGGGGCGGGGATGGGAGAGGAGAGGAGCAACCAGGGGGTGAGGGGGTTCAAGGTGGTGGGAGGTGTAGAGGATGTGGATATGTTCGAGGAAGAGGAGCAGATGGGGGAAAGGCATGAGATCATAGAGGATCCGCGTGGGGGATGGTAGGCGTATACGGAAGGCGAGGCGGAGTGCATGATGCTCAAGGATCTGGAGGGACTTATAGAATTTGGGGGGGAGGGCAGATATCCAGGCAGGACTGGCATAACAGAGGATGGGACGGATTACGAATTTGTAGGTGTGGAGGATGGTAGAGGGGTGCAACCCCCATGTCCAGCCAGAGAGGAGTTTGAGGAGTCTGAGGCAGTTGTGGGCTTTGGATTGGATGGAGCGGAGATGAGGGATCCAGGTGAGGTGACGGTCAATGGTGAGGCTAAGGTAGGTGAGGGTGGGGGTGAGGCGGACAGGACGGGCGCAGACAGTAAGGGAGAAATCCAGGAGCCGGAAGGAGCGAGTGGTACAACCTACGATGCTTGCCTGGGTCTTCGAAGGATTGATTTTCAGGAGCCACTGGTTACACCACGTAGCAAAAAGGTCAACGTGAGTCTTGAGAAGGCGTTGGGACCGTTGGAGGGTAGGAGCGAGGGCGAGGAATGCGGTGTCATCAGCACATTGCAAGAGGTGTACTGGAGGGGCGGGGCGGGGGGGGGGGGGGTTGGGGCATATCTGCCGTGTACAGGAGGTAGAGGAGAGGGGAGAGGACAGAGCCCTGGGGCACACCCGCAGAGGGGTAGAAGGTGTGGGAATTGGCATTATGGATGGTAACATAGGAGGGGCGGTGGGAAAGGAAGGAGGCCATCAGATGTAGTTGATAGGAAGGGCGTAGGTTTGGAGTTTAAACAGGAGACCGGGATGCCAGACACGGTCGTAGGCCTTTTCGAGGTCAAGGGAGACAAAAATGGCGGAGCGACGGCAGTTAAGCTGGAGGGAGAGGAGATGAGTGAGGCGGAAGAGTTGGTCATCAGCAGAGAAGGAAGGTCGAAAGCCACATTGGGTGTTGGGGAGGAGGTGGTTTTGGTGGAGGTGACTGGCGAGCTCATAGCGCCCCTTAAATGCACGTGAACAGGCAACCTTTTCCCTTTCCCACCAGAGGGACACACCAACGCTGCGATTGTCACAGCGGCGCTACCGCCAGAAACGGAGGGCGACAGCTTCACACTACGCGCTACGGTGCGCTCTTCAAAACAGCAATTTTTACCACAGCCTACATCATTTACGGTTTGTTAATTTATTTCCCGACATTATTATTACTGTTATTATATGTTATATTAACTTTGTCTCATACTATTTCGCAATCTTGCCATCAGCCAGATAATTTAACCAAAGGGTCACAAGTGTCTAATTTGGGATGTGTAATGCGACACGTGCGGTTCAACCCCTAGAGGAGTTTGAGCAAAGACATTTCAACGAAGAGGAACTGCATACGAGCCCGAACATCTTTGGGATGTTAGCACGCAATTTGGGGCTCGTCCGCAATAGGAATTTGGAATGTGGAGGTGAGAAGATAAGAATCTTGCAAAGTGTTGGAACAGGATTGGATTTTGGAAAGTGAATATGAACTCTGTAAGTCTCACAGTTAATGACACTCTGTGACCTAGGTTCCAAGTCTGTAGCAGTTTAGGCAGTGTCAGTGGGGGCTCTCAATTACGAATTGTGCAACAGTTGTGTGCGCCGAGTTTAGTAGTGGTTGGGAGTGACAAAAAACTAACGCGGAAGAAGAGGCGACATCGAAAACACATGGTTCCGGCCAGCAGTGGCATCTTCAGTGGCGATTTATCACGCAGCGGTGGTTGCAGCTCCACAGCAGAGGCTATGAGATCTTCAGCGTAGTCTTCAACTGCAACATCGGCAGTAATACCATGGCAGGAGGATCCAGCACGACAAAGCTAAGCACCTGCGCTGATAGCGAGATTTGTTTGATTCTGTAGTTCAGTCACCAATAACAGACGTCGCTAATATTAAGCAGTCGACCAGTTTGTGTGGGTCCGAAAATACTAGAGAGTCGCTTAGCCCGAAGTCGGAGCGGGAGAGCGTGATCGGCGGTTTACCTTTTATAGGACAAATAGTCTGAAGTCAGGCAAGGGAGATGAATTTTGGGGAAACATGATGTCGCAATTAATGCAAATGATAAGAGAATTTGGATCCAAAATTGATTATGTTAAAACCGATATGGGATCCAAAATTGGTTCTGTCAAAAACGATTTGGATGACAAATTTAAAAATTGATTCGGCTCCATCTGAAATAGCTTCGGTTGTGAAATACGAAATAGGTAAAATTGATAGTGGAATAAAGGAATTGACAGACAGAAAATTAAAAACCATTCGGAATGAAATGGGAAAAATTTCTGATGTAGTTGGAATACGTGACTCTAAGGTAGATCAAGCCAAGAAAAATTTCAGTGATACGGCGGAGAAGTTGCAGGCAGATCTGGGAGGCAACGTAAGAAACTGTATGAGTAGGCAAGATGCTCTAATGGCTGAGACGACAGAGGCTATTAGCAACTTATCCGTTCGAAGAGGGAAGGGGAGAAAGAAGTAGATAAAACAAAGGATCAGGTAGAATCTGGAATTAAAACTGAAAATGCTGAAATTAAAAGGCAAATCAATGAAATAGAAAGTGAGTTGAATTCCATTGCTGCATATCAAACCTCTACAGTGATCAGTGTTACGTGGATGAATCAGGGAACGGTCAAATGTTTTGGAGACGACGGGAAGTATCACCCAGTAAATTTTCTTGCAGCATGCAGGGAAGGTTTTATAAGCGGAATGTCCGACGAGGCGAAGATAAAATTCGTGAAAGGACATTTGGAATGTGAGCCGCAATCATTGGCATATATACACAGTGATACGTTCACTACCTACGAAATATTTGAAAACACTTTCCTGAAAAAGTTCTGGAGTGAAGCGAAGCAAACGCGGCTCCAAAATGAGTTTCTGAACGGGCCAACATTTTAATACGGGAACGGGTCAATGCGAGAATTTTCTAAACGTGAACTTGCGAGATTAACGCATGTGAAACGTCCATTGGGACTGCTTACTGAAATTACGACACTGAAAAGGTGGTTACCAGGAAAATTTGTAGTGGAATCTAGTGCATAGTCCTAGCAACTGAATAGACGAATTTTTGAATTTGTAGAAAAATTAGAATGGGCGTTGAAATACAGTCCGCCAAGTAAGCAGACAAATAGTTTTCAGCGTGGAAATCTTAACTACAGTCCGAGTAATTACTATGAAAGACATCCTGGACGCTATTAACAGAACGCAAACAGCAGTTTTGGTGAGGAAAGCGGTAACAGGAACACATCCAATTGTAAATTTCAAAGGGGTAATGGGAACGGATGCTTTCGTGACAGGGACAGACACCAAGAACGTAGATTTGAGGGACCGGCACCTGGTAAAAGGAACCAGCGTAATGGGTGATCCGGAAACTAAGTTTCGCCGCATCTCAGGTTCGGAGACGGCAAAATAAACTGGCGATGAATAGGACGCGAGTAAACGGAAATGTGACATGTGTCAATAAATCGGCAACAAGGCGTCAGAATTTTGAAATGAAATTAGTAAGAGGTGAGAATCCAATAGGTAAATTTTCAAATCAGATCGTACATAAAAGGCGTAATCCTAAGATAACGATAAAGGCCACGACGACGATTTAGGGCTAAATGCTTTCTTTTATGAATGTGGGACGAAAGAGTGTGTGAATGTTAATACAATGAAAGATTCTGTGTGCCAAAAGGGAGGATGAGGTGGAGCTGAATTTGGTGGAGTTAGATGGTATCGAAAATTCTAAGGAGGTACTAACCAGCGGTAACGATTATAGTGATGAAGGTGATGATGTTTCGGGTGATATAGTGACGGCGAAAGTTGTTAAGGAGGTTAATAAGGGCGGCGTAGCATAAGTCTCGTCAACTGTTGATGAATTTGTGTGTGTATCGGTGGATATTGGTAAATTATTTTTGAAGGAAGGTAGTAATGATGTTTTATGTGCTGAAGTTAAGAAAGTTGAAGCTGCTGGTATTGATACTTCAAAGAAAGAAACCTGTGCATATCTTTCTACTAATGGAGGTGAATCCGAGATTCTGGATGGATCTTGAATGTTTGTTTGAGAATGATATGGAATTGAATTTGATGTGCGATCTGCAGTTAATGTGGTGCAGGAGCATGTAGGAGAGGAAAAGGTATTACGGCTAGGTTTAAATCAAAACACACAGGATTTTAATGGTACTGTTGATTCTGAAATTGCACGACGCCATAGTTATAATTTGTGTGATGTAACAGCAGAGGATGGTGAAACTATGACCGGTTCTTATACTGTTGATTTGTCGACATAGGTAAATGAGGTTTTATGTAGCGAGTTGTATGATGTACCAGCGGCTGTTCAAAGTGCTGTTTGTGATGGTGTTTGTAATGATGTGGAAGTAAAAAGTAATGCTTTATTTCATATAATGACGTAGCTACTAATGTCGATAATTTTAAGGGATAATGCAGTGAGTTTGATCCTAATATTGAAAGTTATGTTTGGACAGAATGGTATCTTAAGAAAGAATGTGATTTTACTGTAACTGATTGGCCACGGGACGGCTCGAGAGAAGATAGCGAGAGGTCTAGAAGAAGAAAGAATGAAATTGGGGCGAAATTTAGGGCGTTTAAAGCGACACGTGCGTTTCAACCCATAGACGTGTTTGAGCAAAGTTATTTCAACGAATAGGAATCACACGTGAGCCCAAACGTCTTTGGGATGTTAGCTTGCAACCTCGGCCAACTGCCAACCAAGTACAATCCGCCAATGGCCGGACAACAACAGACAGTGGCCTACTCGAAAGATAAAAGTAATTAATTAAAAATTTTACTTTTTGTCCTTGTATTTTAATTTTGTTAAATCCACAGCCTCGACATTTTATGTAAATGCAAAAAAAAAATTCATCATTTCTTATAATTTTTAAAGCCATCTGTAGCATTTTCGCCTTTTTAATATAATTTGTTTCGTCTTTGTTTATTTTTATAACCTTTTGGCTGAAGGGCGGAACGATGTACCATTGATCAACCACCTGCCCCCCTCACCCCGCCTTTAATTGAGAAGGTGGGAAAGAAAACCAGACGTGTGGCGTTCAACAATCGGCTTTACCTTCGAGTCAAATCGGGTTAGAACAGGTTTATTGTCTGTTTGTTTGTATTACTTTTTCATTTTTCTGTCACTGATTTCTGTTCGGAATGAACCATCTTCAGATCTAATTGTATCGGCTACAAGGGTACCCCTTCCAACAAGCAGCAAAATGTACTTGCAGTGTCACATAACAAATTTCATAACGCGACGCAACATGTAACTTTTGCTTTAGTTGGACAGGTTGCTCTTGTAATCGATACAATTGGATCTGAGGGTGGCTCATGTTGATCCGAAACAAGTCATTTAAAAATAGGAAAGACTTAATGCAATCAGGACTGGTAATAAGTCTGTTTCAAAATAATCGATTGCGGATTTTATCTCCAAGGACGTTACGTCAATCTTTGTGTAGGCTGAAATTTGTTCGCTTTGCATGATATCGGAGATTTTGCGCCGTCGTCTTTAGGTTAAGTGACGGTAATCTGCCGGGGCTCGTAATCCTTCCGATCGTTTCGTATAGGAGTGACATTTTAGTTTTCATAATACTTTCTTGAGTTATTTTTGGGTGTGAGGATTCTATACCACCACAACTCAATGACTTGAGGGTGAATTTATTGAACTGATTAATCGCAGTGACTATGGAGCAGCTTTTTCTGATTTCGCCAAGGCAGAATTCTGAAGTAATCGCTGCCCACTGAAAATGTTTTTGAATAAAGTCCATTTTGTTGAGCACCAGTACTGGGTGGCAGTTGTAAGTCTGCAGCGTTGCGTGAGCTACGCAGTCAGGTTGAGAATACGTAAGGGGCCGGCACTGTTCGGTGAGAGTTGTTAATCTGTTTGGTTTGTGGCTATTCGTGCCGCGCTATTTCATTTGAGAATTTCAGTGTGGAATGAAGAAGCCGTACAGCGGCAAGCAGAATATTAATTAATCGCGAATGTTTCAGAGTACTAGCTACATATTATCTTCGACTTTAAATAGTACTTTCCGTGACTCCATAACAATAACTGTTTTTAATACTACCCACCATTACCCGTTTTTTTTTTCAAAGCATCGGGCACTGGCTCATATCTGTCTCTTCCTGAATGGAGTTGAGAGATCACACCCGCGCTATGGTCGTTACAGGCCTATAGTGAAGCGATCTGTTCGCTCACACATTGCTTCAAGGAGCGTGAATTTCTGCTTTTTTCAAGGCAGAATTTCGTGATCTAGGTTAAATGGTAAGTAAAATAATTGAATAAATCAAGATTTTAAACATGGGTGAAACAACAACTGTTAAAATTCTTCACGGTAAATGATAACAGCCAAACACTGACGACACCTTTGCACGATTGTTTTATGTATCTCCACTGCAGGATGTGATTTTAGTGTATTTTACTTCTGATGAAGGTATAATTAGATATACCGAAACCGTGGTCAAGGATTTTAATAAATCTTTATCCTGCAACTGTTTAGCTGTTATCAAATGGTTCAAATGGCTCTGAGCAAAAAAAATGGTTCAAATGGCTCTGAGCACCATGGGACTTAACTTCTAAGGTCATCAGTCCCCTAGAACTTAGAACTACCTAAACCTAACTAACCTAATGACATCACACACATCCATGCCCGAGGCAGGATTCGAACCTGCGACCGTAGCGGTCGCGCGGTTCCAGACTGTAGCACCTAGAACCGCTCGGTCACGCCATCTGGCCATTTAGCTGTTATCACTTACTGTGAATTGAATAAATATGTCTGAGGTTATAAACACATCCCACTTGCTATTTAAAGGTTAAATCTGCGAGACTTAGATTCTCATTTCCCAAATTTGCTATGTTGTGCAATGTCAAATAGTTATCTGAAATTAATGTGATCTTTTAGTTGTTGAAGGAATACATATATACAGTTATTGTACATATGAAGTTAATTCTGGTTGGAACTCCTTTCGTGATAGCAACCTCTGTCTTGTAATTCAGTGGACGTAACAGCCATGAGCAAAACAGTATCAACTTTTTGTGTTCAAGACGAGGCTTCACCTCTAAATGCTGATCACCACGATCTCATCAGAACTTAGTGTACTACGAAAGTAATTTACAATTCGAATTAGTGCTATCATTTTGGAGGTGGATTTCAAGGCAAAATCATTAGGTTCGGACCTGAGCCTGCACATACAGAAACCAGGTTGTGGCGAAACAAGCGCTGTATAATTTGAGAGATGCAGAGGCGAGCGAGTGTGTCGGGGTTTACCCCAGTTCACTGCTAGTAGCGCCACGTCACCACAACGCGTGTGCATAGCGCACAAGTATTGCACCATAATTTAAGCATGAGATTGAAAGTTTAAGTTGCTTTTCATAATGTTGTCAGCATGTACTTACTATATTAATGTTTAAACTGTCAAATCTCAGGTTGATGAGATGAATATCTTTCCCTAAATACATGGTTTTAAGAAAAAAGTGGCTCTAAATAATAAAACTAGGAAGCCAAAAATTAACCACAAAGTGCAGCTGTTTGTCAAAATTAACTGGTGCAGGTCTCAACATGATCAAAGCAATATTTAGGTCAGAATTCACACTTTTAAGAATAATTGAAGGCGCTAAATATTAGACTTAGAAATATCAAAAATTGTATGAAACTTCAGTTCATCATAAAAGTAGTAACTACCTGACGCCACTGAGCTACCTCTAATATTTTTCGGGTAATTTACTGAAAACTAAATTTAGAACAAAAAGTCCTCATTTGTAGAAGATTAAGTATCTGTTATATTAATGCTAGAAAGTTCTTATTGCAGCACGCGATGAAACCTATTAAATAATAGACCTGTAACAAGTTTAAAGGCCTGGATGTAAATAATAACAAATACAAGGTCTCTAAGTTGAAGTTCAGAGGTTATGTTCTACTGTCAGTTTCGTTCTAAAAATTCTAGAGGGCAAAGTTTAAATGCAGGCGAGCTAAAACTTTTTCTCTGATTTTATCCAACTTACCAACATTCATACAGAAATTACCAAGGTTCTAAATTAATACACAAAAGTGTTATAAAATACTGTTTCCGAGAAAGCGGCCATTTAGAGGCTACTACCGGGAGCATAGAGCGGATGACAGCGCCCGTATATAAATACGGCCCGAGAGGCAAGACATCATTTCGCACCCAGCTACCGTACGATCCGTGTCAGTCAAACACTGGAGTACGCGCTGCCTCGGATGACGTCACAGACAGGCTGTTCCTAAACGCATATTTTCAGTAACAACAGTGAACTCGAGAGGACTATACACCGTCCTGGGTCGTTTAGATTTCTGAAAAAGCCATCCCTTTGCATGCAGCCACCGTACGATTCGCGTCAGTCAAACGCGAGAGTACGAGATGCCTCGCGTGACGTCACAGCCAGACTGCAACTAAACGCATGTTTACGGTACAAATCGGAAGTGAACTCGCGAGGACTGTACACCGTCCTGGATCGCTTAGATTTAGCGGAAGCAACTGTTAGTGAGACGCCCGAAACACGCGTGGCAAGTGTTGAAATTATTTTACACTTTTGTGGCTAGCAGTTATTTTGATTATCTAAAGTCAGGGCAAAAGACCATTTAATAGGAACTTGCCGTAGAGGTCGCCTATGAACTGCCCATAGTGCTGTTTAGCTTCGAGAGATGTATTATTAGTATGAACATCATGAATATTACGAGGTTGTGCATGTGAAAATTTATCAAATATATGTAGCAATTTGAACTCAAAATATGCATTTATAATCATAGATCCTGATCCCCCTGGGTAAACAGAGAATAGAAACATTTCTTTCAGTGGGCTGGACAAGAATCTGGACTTGCAGACTGGAAACTATGGTCAGTATGTTCTCCATCGCTTTCTGGCAGAATACAAAAATAGTTTCAAGGCTTTCGTAAAACACGGCGAACCACGTTCTGATACTACCTATTATGAATGATTTATTACTATTACACACATCAAAAGAAGTTCTGCATCCTCTCGGTTCCGAGAGTTCCGTAACTACAGTAAATTCGTATAGAGATCAACATAAACATCATTTCCGCCTTTTTTATTGCTCAAGAAAACCTCACATTGCTTGTTACACCACCATACAGTGAGACCTTCAGATGTGGTGGTCCAAATTGCTGTAGTGTTGAGTGGTACTTAAGTAAATAAATTAGTGAAATCAAAGTGAACTAGAAATTAGAATATAAATGAAAAACTTGGTTTAGTTTAGAGAGTTACATACTGGCAAACAGCGGGGAAAACAGCAGAACAGAAGAGACAATGACCGTGAAGTCAGCAAGTTCCACATAAGCGGGCGCTGTCGATTCAGCCGTCAGGGCATCGCCCGACCGCCTCACGTGTTTCTCAGTTGTCGCATGTGAGCAAAGGCCCTCGCCTACATTCCAAGAGCCAATGACCGACGTTAAGAAGATTCTTCGAGAAGCTTTTCAACGTGACAGAAGAGGCAATGACCGGCTCACGTGTTTCTCAGTCGTCACGTGTGATCAAAGGCCCTCGCCTATATTCCAAGAGCCAATGACCGACATTAAGAAGATTCTTCGAGGAGCTTCTCAACGTGACAGAAGAGGCAATGACCGTGAAGTCGTTCACCTCCAGTAAACTGAAGTGAATAAATACGCGAGACGCAGTGGGGCAGACAGATGGAGATGGAGACGGAGACGGAGACGGAGACGAGAGACGAAGAAGACGAAGAAGTAGCAGTAGTTTTCAGTCAGTTTCGGTGCTGAAGACCGTCATGCAAGAAGAGTCTACATCATGCACAGACGCACCAAGTCCGTCGCTGTAATGGAATAGCAAGTAGCAGCCTCGGCGCCAGAAGACAGAAGTTAAAATGTATTTGAAGTCTGATTTTTACATACCAGGGTGGATCGTGAGGACGGTAAGGAGACGGCCTCACATCAGCAGTCACCTGTGAGCTGGGATGAAGATCTGACAGCCGAAGACTGGCAAGCGGGAGTCCGTTGTTCGAGTCCAGGACACTGGTCTTCCCCCGCCGCGCCGCTCCGCTGGCCGACGCACAACACACGCGGCCGTTTAGAGAAGAGAAACACTGGGACGCCACATTTAAGGTATCACCATCCGATGCACGACTCCGCTCGCAATAATTAAACGGGCCACCTCGCGCTGCGCGTCTCCAGTCAGCTGGGCGAGACGGCGACACGAGATACACACTGCTACGCGTAATCAGACGCCGCCGCCGCCGCCGCCGCCGCTGCCGCAGCAGAAGATTTCGCAAACGACACAGCTGCCGCTCTCCGAGCCAGAACATCGAGTAAGAAACAGTTGTACAAATCTTCAATAAAAGTTATGTAAAAATGATATTTCATTCGACCTCATACCCGAGCCAAGGAAGAACCTACCCTGCCCACATGTTGTTAAGAGAGAAAAATTAATTAATTTAGTATTTTCACCCTGACATAATGCTTTAGCATGCTCATCCTGACAATTGGCCAGCATCAAAAGAGAAAACCCAGTTACATTTAGTATCAGAACTGTTACAGTAGACAACAGTACCTCTAACACCCAGTAGCACGTCCTCTTGCATTGATGCGTGCCTCTATTCGTCGTGACATACCATTCACAAGTTCATCAAGGCACTGTTGGTCCAGATTGTCCCTGTCCTCAACTGCGGTACGGTGTGGATTCACCAGAGTGGTTGGTGGGTCACGTCATCCGTAAACAGCCCTTTTCAATCTATACCAGGCATGTTCGATAGTGCCGGCCGGAGTGGCCGTGCGGTTCTAGGCGCTATAGTCTGGAACCGCGTGACCGCTACGGTCGCAGGTTCGAATCCTGCCTCGATCATGGATGCATGTGATGTCCTTAGGTTAGTTAGGTTTGAGTAGTGCTAAGTTCTAGGTGACTGATGACCACAGCAGTTAAGTCCCATAGTGCTCAAGACCATTTGAAACATGTTCGATAGTGTTCATGTCTGGAGAACATGCTGGTCACTCTAATTGAGCGATGTCGTTATCCTGAAGGAAATCATTCAAAGGATGTGCACAACAGGGGCGCGAATTGTTGTCCATGAAGACGAATGCCTCGCCAATATGCTGTCGATATGGTTGGACTATCGGTCGGAGGATAGCATTCACGTATCGTATAGACGTTACGGCGCCTTCCATGATCGCTCGCGGCGTACGTCGGCCCCACATAATGCCACCCCAAAACAGCAGGGTGTAACGCCGGAAATGCATATCCTCCTATTTCCATCTATTGTACTATAAATTTTTTCCTTATTTTGTTACCTGAAAATATGACATTTCTGTGCCTTTATATATTGTAATTGTTTTACTATTTGTATATACATGCATTTATGTCGATGTATAATTGGTTTATTTTGTAAATACTATTTGTATTTTTACGCTGGGACTTGCCTAGGGAAAACTATGCTATCGATCGAATAGATCGATAGGTCGTGTGGAGAACCAAAGTGTTTAGGATCTTTGGTAGTGTGAACTCGGCCGCGTGGAGCGCGGGCGGAGCAGAGTCTGGCTGGAGGAGGGCAGTGGAGCAGGTGTGTTGAGTGACGCTCCCGCGAGTTGCCGCGCTTTCGGGGTTTGGTAGCATGTAATTGCGCTCGACTTGCTATGTTACTTTATGACATGGTGTCGCGGACGGGAAGCGTTAGCTGGCACACATCAAGAGCCCGTTTCGGCTGGAGACCGTGTCGAGAAGAAGGCGCGCCAACATCCAGCTTCTGCAACAGCGATGGCCGGCAATGAGTGACTGTCGCCACCTCCTCGATCGACGACTTCAAACCTTCAGTCTACCAACAAGGAAGACTGGTAGCACGTAAAGTTTTAGAACTGTATGGCAGACCTCAGCATTTCAAACTGTTAAATTTACTCACTAAATTACAGCAACGTAGGATCAAAGCCAGATGGTTTTTTCTGGAATGACCTGGATATAGACCATGTTGTGGGAAAATAAAGAAACAGTCGAGGACAAGTGTAGACAGATAGTAGTGCCTGTTAATATGAATGGCCTACAACTAAACTATTGATTGACACCGGTGCAGAATTGAGTGCTGTATCTGGGAAAATATTTGAGTTACTGAAAGACATACCTGGTATCGTAGTTATGCCAGTAACAGGAGTGAAAATTATTGGTGCTACTGGGAAGGCCAGTAAACCGGTCACAAAACAGATTTTTGTCAACTTCGAGATATGTGGGGCACGATTTGAACAAGAGTTTGCCGTCGTGCCAGACTTAACTACGGAAGTAATTATCGGATTAGATTGGCTATTAAAGTACCGTGCAGTGATTAATTGCGAAAGCAAAACTTTGACATGTACGTCACAAGATAAAACAATAGCAGTTAGTTTTGACGAGGCCAGAGACGGTGTGGATAGGCAATACCAGCCTATACGCATTGTTAACTGGCCGGATGCTATTGACGTAGGTATGAAATTGAACTGCTGTAACGTGAGGAATCTCGGCATTGACAATAGTGTAAAAAGTGAATTGGAAAATATTGTAGACGGTGTGTCAAACGTAACACACGAACAAAGACAAGGCCTGTATGAAGTAACAATGAGGAATAAGAGTGTGTTTTCAGACAAACCGGGACTTGTGGAAGAGATAATCAAATTCCCTCAACGGATTGACATTAGTATTGGTGTGAAGAAAGATCGTGTGCGAGAAATAATGAAGCTAAAAACCGATGCTCGCATACGTCGTCATGACGCTAAAGCGCGTTTTGCTAAGTTTGCAATCGGAGACTTAGTACCTGTCAAGCTCATGAGAAATCGAGCGAGATAGACAATGATATCTCTAAATTTAAGTTTGTTTATAATGGACCATATAAAGTCATTGGTATACCTCACACAAATGCTTATTGCTTAGAGTATCCAAGCTCTGGAAAGCTATTAGGTATATGGAACATTGTAGACCTGAAATTGTACCAACCAAGTATTGAGTAATACCACAGAAAGGGTAATTTGTACGGTATGTAAATATAGAGTGTAAGATTTAAGGATGTGCCATGTTGCGATGCTTTTGCCTGACCTAGAGGTCGTTAAAGAAGTTGTCATTAATAAGTAATTAATTTTGATTAAATTATTTAAGAGTAACTGATTAGTAACCAATTGAAAAATCCAAGCTGGTAGTTTAAGTTTTCAGCTGAGTCACAGTAGATTAAGGAATGTATATATAATTTTGTAACTAGCTGTCAGGTTTCATGAATATGTGATTTGCTAGTCATTGCCGATGTACTTAGATGCTGTTTTAAGTTTCAGGCTAGTACATGCGTGTGATGATGGACACTGTTGAGTTATCCACTGTGATAGTGTTAATTACAGCAACGTAGCATGAACCTTTGTTGTTCATTGTCCCAATTGCATTACCAAGCAAGGTCCCTTTCTTTTCCGGAATGAACCCGAGTGTCGTTGAAATTCAAACGCCAGCATTAAAATAATATCATTCGAGTTCACTGCTTTAATTTCAAACTTCAGTTAAAGTATTCATAGCTGGCTACAATATTTAGATTACACAAGCACAAATTAAGAGTTCGAGTTTTGTTACCGTATTTTAGCTTACCTGTGACTGCAGCTCAGCTTGGTAAGTACTAAATTTTACTATTGTTAATTGTTCAGAATCATTTAATTTAAGTTCAAAGTTAAATCTCTTATTTCTATATTGCGTAGATTCAAGTAGCTTTGGAAATGATTGTTGAGGTAGCTCAAGACTAACCGTATTTTACTGAATTTCGATGTGCTTCAGAAACAAAGCTCACTATTAATTTCACTCACTAAATTAACTTTCAATTTTCCGGTTTTATTAATTCTTTTGCTAAATTAAGTCAGAGTGTAGCGAAATTTATTACTTCTGACAAACTTTCAGTTTTCACACTACACGTGTCAACCTTCAGTTGTCACACTTCTAGTGCTAATTATATGTGTAATAACCTTTCTTTTTCAGTTACTATAGTAATTGTCCATAGGACTGGCGACCGTAATTTCCTCCAAATCTCAAATATCTAATTACCGCTAGTTAATTGTTAACGTAACGGCTGCACATTTACTTTCTTTATTAACTTTACCCCTTTTCAAAATTAATTTCCACCAGTTTCATTTGCATTTTTCCTTTCATTTAGATGTAACACTTTCCTCCCTCTTTACCGACATATTAACTTCGGTGACGATTGCTTTTCCCAAATTTCCATTAGGTACACGCAGTTTAATTTTTCACTGTCATTAAGGTCGATAAGTGAGGAGGAGGTTACAAGGGAACGTCCACTTAGCTGCAATCGCTGGACAGTGTGTCTAAGGCGTTCAGCCTGACAGGGTTGCCTCCACACATGTCCGATGATTATCTGGTTGGAGGCAAGGGCGACACTCATCGGTGAAGAGAAAGCGATGCCAATCCTGAGCGGACCATTCGGCATGTTGTTGGACCCATGTGTACCGCACTGCATGGTGTCGTGGTTGCAAAGATGGACTTCGACATGGACTTCGGGAGTGAGGTTGCTTATCATGCAGCCTATTGCGCACAGTTTGTGTCGTAACACGACGTCCTGTGGCTGCAAGAAAAGCATTATTCAACATGGTGGCCTTGCTTTCAGGGTATCCTCCGAGCCATAATCCGTAGGTAGCGGTCATCCAGTGCAGTAGTAGGCGTTGGATGGCCTGAGCGAGGCATATCATCGACATTTCCTGTCTCTCTACATCTCCTCCATGTCCGAACAACATCGCTTTGGTTCACTCCGAGACGCCTGAACACTTGTTGAGAGTCCTTCCTGGCACAAAGTAACAATGAAGACGCGTTCGAACCGTGGAATTGATCGTCTAGGTTTAGTTGAACTACAGACAATACCAGCTGTCCACCTCCTTTCTGGTGGAATGACTGGAACTGATCGGCTGCCGGACCCATCCGTCTAATAGGCGCTGCTGATGCATGGTTGTTTACATCGTTGGGATGGTTTAGTGACATCTCTGAACAGTCAAAGGGACTGCTTCTGTGATACAATATCCACAGTCAGTATTAGTTGGAAACAGTCTTGGTTACAATTTTAGTTTTTTTATTTATCAGCTACGCGTTTCACCTTATTCAGGCATCTTCAGGCTGATCTTAATTTGGTATTTCTTAGGAATATCTATTAAACAGTGTAGCTAAGGGGCATCGTCGAGTACGTCAGGCCAACATCGCCTTCGTTAACCTCAGTAAATACTTTCCAGATGGACGGGAGTGACTCCAAGACGTGCATAACGCGTTCACTTTCACAGGATGTGAAATACAGTTCACAAGTATTCACTGTGAGCTATACAACTAGACAACTGCTCTCTAAGAGCGACCTGACCCAACGGCACGACTGCGAGCTACTACCACTATTGCTGCCAACACTGCTCTCTGGTCTGCGATTCTATTGTAGCTTCCGTATCGCACGCAGCGCGTGAGCAATCCATCGAAGTTACATCTGCTCGAGTGCGCTAGCAATAAATTCCTTTGTCATGGACCTCTTACAACCTGATTGAACTAATGCCAGCGAGAGTTGAAGTTGTATCAAAGCTAAGGGTGGGCCTTCACCATATTGTATTTCAGCATTACCGATTGAGAGCGCAACGAACTTATAAGTCACTTTCAGCCAAGTGTCCAGATACTTTTTATCACAGTGTGTATCTTTCCACAATACTTGCTAATACTTATATTTATATTATAGGTTAACAAATTACTCTTTTTCGTAAGTCCTTTTCTCGTTAGACAGTGTCTGTATCTTACAACCTCTATACTTCCGCCATCATTATTGTTATTCTCCCTTAAAGCAAAACTTATATGCTGATTTTACTGTCTCAGTTTCTAATTTTGTCTGTATCCTTTCATCCTTGTTTTAATTTTATTTACATTTGTCTTATGACCCTTTTTCGAAACGTTACCTTTTCTGTTCAGTTGCTCTTCCGAGTATTTTTCCGTCTATGACAAAATTATAGTATCATTGGGAAACCTCAAAGCTTTTATTTCTTGTCTCTGAAACTTAAATCCTTTTCCAAATTTCTCTTCGGTTTCCTTTCTTAATAACATCGAGAATAGATTATAATCCAGTCTCAGTCCTTTCTCAACCTCTGCTTTTGTTTCACGTCCTTAAACTCTTGCAACTGCCATCTGGTTTCCGCACTCTTGTATGTAACCTCTCACCTCATTTATTTTATCCCTACTACGTTCAGAGCTTCTCAGATAAGCCATAAATTTAATGTTAGGTAGGATGTTTTTACATTTGGTAACATGCACATACGCCAGAACCACCATCTTTGGAATTTTTATTACGACATTCTTCTTGAGATCTGGCGATATTTAACCTCTCATTTATCTTGCATATTAGCAATATCAGTTTCGTCATGGTTGGTTCTTCCAAGGATGACTGAAGGAATGTCGCTACTCTTGGTAAAACTAAAAATATAATAGGGCACGTAGTAAACATAGGACACTAGATGAAGCTGGGATAAGATCTACTTTAAATATGTAGAAATGTAAAATTGTACACTCCACAAAACATATCTAGTTTCGACAATTTGTATGGATGTGAAATGAAATGATCACAGCGCCTCAGTTTACAGTTTTGCAGTTTGACTTTGATGTGAAACTCTCGTAGTGCTAACAGCCAAAATGTAAGAGGAAACAAATCGCAGATTCTTGTGAGCAGTTACAGACAGTGTTAAGTATAATAAAGTAGCCAAAACTCTTAAAATAAAGCACAAGATATAGTGCATCTCTCTCTCTCTCAATGTGTGTGTGTATGTGTGTGAGAGAGAGAGAGTGTATGTGTTTGTGACCTTATTTCACGAGACACATAGAACACGGGACAAAACATACACGTGAATACGTTTGACACAGTGAAAGTGAGTATCACGGAATTCTGTTGCCACTCGTCTGAAAAGGAGAGCGTATTGGAAAACGCTTATTCCTTTGCAATATATGCTAAATAATTCAGATTTAAAATACGCCTGGAGAGAGTAATCTATCTCCTTGATAAAGTGCCCGCCATCTCTTTTTGTTCTTTTCGTGTGCGGAGATTCGTACGGTGTCTTGTAAAAACTGAAGATCTTCTTGATTTCTTCGGGTACAACTGAGCTCAAAGTAGATGATAAACTGCAAAATTGTTTCATGCTTAGATACGATATTTATCTTAGAGTATAGATAACAGGACAGTGAACTAAGACAGTATTTTTAGACGAACTGTAACAGTATTATGCAGAGATTATCTAGATGCGCCATTTTGCAATGTAGGTGCGGAGATTCTCGAACGCATATTCCTATATTTCGACCATTACCGTTTCTGTAGCATTCTTCGAGCCACGTGTCTCTTTATTCTTCACATAACTTTGTATCGCACCGACCTGTCCCGGAAGTATACAGGTTGTTTCACAATTCATGTTACACACTTCTAGACGTTGTAAAGAGGACTTAGTAGATTAAGTTCTAAGTTCAGAAACTTCATCCAACGACGCAAGAGAGTGTCAAAGTTACTGGCACTGACACCTTTAAATGTATTTAAATGAATAGTGATTCCTTGTGACGTTAAAAAGGTTCTAGGATTTTGGAGAAGGAGAAAGGTATCAAGATGAGGTAAATGTCCCTGCACAGGAAACGAATGAGTTGAAAGTTATGAGCGAAAACCGTTCTGATTCCTCTGACAGTGTAATATTGGTACTGTTGTTGCTAATATTGTAGGGTGGGTAACTTTCAGAGGTGTTAGTATGGATCAAAATAAGGAAAAAATGATCAGTAAACATAGGTTCTAAAATGCTTACCTGCGGAGCTATGAGCACTTGTTCATCTTTGCTACTGTGGAACTGATCTCTATTGAACAAGTGCCCATAGCTCTTGAGGTATGCATGTTAGAGTCCAAGTTTAACAAACACTTTTTTCTTGTTTAGTTCCACACTACCATCTCTGAAAGTTGCTTAACGTACAATCTCAACAACAACACTACCAGTACATGAATTCTACTGTCAGAGATATAAAAACGGTTGTCGCCTATAACTTTCTACTCGTTCGTTTCAGGTACAGGGACCTTTACCTCAAAGTGGTACATTTATCTTTCATCCTAGAAAGTACGTTCGTTTCCGGTACAGGGACCATTACCTCAAAGTGCTATATTTATCTTTCATCCTAGAAAATTTGTAACACCATCACGTAATCACCCTGTTTACATGTATTTACAGGCGCCAGCGGCTATAACACTGACGCCCTGTAGCGTCTTTAGATGACATTTCCAGACATGGGTTTCTTGGTTTCTTTGCAAAACTCGGCTACTAACAAGGGAACCTCCCCATCGCACCCCCCTCAGATTTAGTTATAAGTTGGCACAGTGGATAGGCCTTGAAAAACTGAACACAGATCACTCGAGAAAACAGGAAGAAGTTGTGTGGAACTATGAAAAAAAATAAGCAAATTATACAAGCTGAGTAGTCCATGTGCAAGATAGGCAACATTAAGGTGAGCGTAAGGTCGGGTGCGCCGTGGTCCCGTGGTTAGCGTGAGCAACTGCGGAATGAGAGGTCCTTGGTTTAAATCCTCCCTCGACCGAAAACTATATTTGCTTTATTTTCGCAAAGTTATGATCTGTCCGTTCGTTCATTGACGTCTCTGTTCACTGTAATAAGTTTAGTGACTGTGTTTTGCGACCGCACCGCAAAACCGTGCGATTAGTAGACGAAAGGACGTGCCTCTCCAATGGGAACCGAAAACATTTGATCGCAAGGTCATACGTCAACCGATTCCTCCACAGCAAAACACTTCTGATATGTTCTATACGACACTGGTGACGGCATGTGCGTCACATGACAGGAATATGTTGTCGACCCACCTAACTTGTACACTTGGCGAATGGGTAAAATGATTCTTCTACCTTGCCCGATTTAGGTTTTCTTGTGGATGTGATAATCACTCCCAAAAAAGTGATGAAAACATAAGAGTTTGTCACATAAACTGCAACAAATGAATGCAACAGTTTCACAGTCGCACAGTTTTCCCTGTACTGTCAAAACATATGTTTTAAACGTTTTCAAATTTTTCCGTGTGTAGACCGTCAAATCCTGCATATGTCCAAGCAAATCTGAACATGTGGACTTTTGGAGAGCGAAGTTGATTATATAGAAAATTAAACTTTTCACGCAAGGGAAGACTTGAACCAAGGACCTCTCGTTCCACAGCTGCTCACGCTAACCACGGGACCACGGTGCTCCTGAGCTCGCACTGTCCTTGATGTTGCTTATCTTGCTTATGGACTCCTCAGTTTGTATATTTTTTTCATACTTCCACACAACTTCTTCCTGTTTTCGCGAATGATCTGTGTTCAGTTTCTCAAGGCCTATCCACTGTGCCAACTTATAACTAAATATGAGGGGGGTGCGATGGGGAGGTTCCCTTGTAAGTCTCCCTCAAGTGTGTGACATGAATTGTGAAGCAGCATATATATATATATATATATATATATATATATATATATATATATATATATATATATATATATATTTGCATCTTGCCTTTACTAGTATTTACTACAGCTTTGAAGGAAATAAATACTGTTAAAAAAACGCAGAGTCTTCAAGGACAAGGCCAAGGCCATTTTATTGACAGTGAGGTGGCAGGTAGTTCAGCATCGTAGGCGTCTGTGGTAACAAATTCAGACTAAATGAAACACACTTCTCGCAGTAAAGGGTACCCAAACAGCCGCAACAACACATAGTGTAAACGCCTTTGCCGTCTATGCTGGCGAGTTCGCTCGCATTGAAACGACCATAGAGGTGTCGAATAGAATCTTACAATAGATTATCCTAAACATCTTGTGCCTATCGTTGCAATTTGGCAATAGTTCTTGCAGGTCTTGGAGAAAGAGTAAGTTCCCACTTCTTCATGTCCCATATGTGTTCAGTTGGTGACAGATCTGGTGATATTGCTGGCCACAGGGCATGACGAAGACCACTTTTCTTTGCAGCAGCCGATTATGGACGTGCTTTGTCCTGCTGAAACAGAATATCACCTTCCCGTAGAAGAGGGGTAGTAGCACGGGATATCAGCCTCTGCAATGTAGGGGGACTTTACCATGCAGAAACACACAATGTGAATGCGAGTTGTAACTGATGACCCTCCACACCATAAAGCCTCGGATCCATGAAGCCTCGGATGGGATCCGCGTTTCGTGGGCGAATGCACTCAAGAATAGGCAGCTCACCAGGTCTACGACGCACAGGTATAAGTCCATCACTCGCGTACAGACAGAACCCAGTCTCATTATCGTCGACAACAGACGACCATTCCACTCTCCGATCAACACTTTCACGACACCAGAGTAGACGTGCCTGTCGCTGTCGTGTTGTCAGTGGTGAGCAGGCCAGAGGCATACGTGATCTTAATCCTACTGCAAGCTGTCAGTTCCCAATTGTCGCTGGTGACACAGCAGGTGCAACGAGTGTCCGAATTTCGCCCTGAATAGTGTTCAATCGGCCAATGCTGTTCGCAAAATGCGTCGATCTTGACGTGTGTCTGTACTACGCAGTCTTCCAGAATCGGGTCAGCGGGTGTGGGAATGTTCCACAGACCGCAGTTGAAAGCGGCGGCACACTACCGATACACTCAACACGTGCAGCAACCGTCGTAGAGTACGTATTCGTCAGTAGGGTATGGTTATACCCAAGGATGAATGTTGCGCACACTGTTGACGTCTAAACTCAGCACACTTACTGTCGGCAGTCAAAACACAAGGCGCACTGACAGGCCCCCTAAACTCCATCTGATAGTCGATAACCATGACAAATGAAGCTCAAATACTGCAGCCCTTCAGTACGCACATTCTATACCCTCGTAACATGGAGCACATTTATTGATGGTGTTGAATTTTTTCAATCAGTGTACGACCAATAGCGTCCACTGGAAACCACTGGAATATTTCTCTCCTGTTCCTTTCATAGTGGAGTATTGGTTAAAGCACTAAACATGAGGTTTAAACCTTCGCCAGGACAGTCGATTACACAACCTACGCTAACAGAAATGGAAAATATTATGGCATGAAAACCCAGACCGAATGTTACTGCAGTGATTTTCCAGTTTTCTCATAGCTGTGGGATATGCTGATTAAATTTCATCCTTCTGTGAACTTATTATCACTATAGAAAAAACCCATTTACAGCGACGAAGAATGAAGTGAGTACATGATGGCTGTTGAGTCTGTCTAACACTGCCGGAACTTTTCAGGGGGAAATCGCAGCATAGCGTGCCAGGAGGCCGTGTATGTGCTGCTTATCGCTATGTTTCAAATACTTGAGTAGGGCCGAACCATCGGTACAAGCGAAATGGGATAATCATACAGTCAGATATCAAAGACAAGTGGCTGCTGATCAATAACTGCAGAACCAATGGTACAATACAGTCAGGACACCTGTTTTACAAGAAACATGGCCGGCTTAATGCCCAAGCTTTGGCGCTAAGCGGAGAGGGACGTCAGGGGTACTTGACTGTAAAATTTGCGTATGGGGTGTATAACAGGAGCAAAACGTTACAGTAAGCATAGGTCCGCGAGTAAGCCATTTGCGAATTGATTGAGAATGTGTCGTCAGAGACTTCATTATCAAATATTTCCCAGTTGCTAACAATGTCGGTGAAATGTAAAATTTTCTCCGTCCAACTGGGCAAAAGAAATTTAATTGACATTTTCCCAATACTTTTTTAAGTGTACGATTTATCTTGACTTAACGACAACTGAAAGGACTTTTTGAAAACTCAAGTTAATAATGTATTTCCTTAAATTCATGCTTGCTCAAGAACGGTAACGTGGACTGTAAAATTTAACCATGGAAAGCGATACCCCAAAGTTAATAGAATCAGAATCTTTTTTGAAATCTATTTTGCTTTTATCCAAGCGACGAATTGTTTCACAGGGAGGAGGTAGTGTCCGATCATGTGTTGACGGATACGTCAGGAGATGATTTAGTCAGAGGCGTTGCTGCACACTGATATGAGGCTGACAGGGAGGTAGACAGAGGTATCGGTAGGGGGTTTGTGAGGTTTTGGGAAAAGTAAGATGTTAGAGGTCTTCCGCAGTTCCTAATAGTAACATATGGTGAGGATCACGTTACAAAGCGCTGCAAAGGTGACGAGAAAGAAATGGGGCAATCTTTTTTAGGACCGACAAGCAATGCACATGTGGCCAAGGGATGTGTTTCGTTTTTGTGAACTGCTTATTGCATGTCATTTGTTGTGGCTTGGAGTATTAATTCTGTTTGTGGTTTGTTGTCCAAACAGTGGCAGGTGGGAACCAGGGATGGTCGGAGGTGTTTGTGCGTTCTCGGATTGTACGGAATTGGGAGTAATCAAAATGAGAGTCGTCAGGAATGGAGAAGAAGGATACACAGTGATCAGCTTTTTGCAGAATGTCAGGTAACACAGTTGTAATAGAGGAGTAGATGGAATTACGTGCTGTGAGTCGATAGAATGTTTTCAGAATCATGGAAGAGTAAATAGGTAGTGGCTTGTTTTATAATTATTTTTTATTAGTAAGTTAATGATGTTTCTCTGTATTTGTCGGTGACGTGTGAGTGTATCCCGGTCACGAGTCCACAATAAGGAGCGTTACCAGTGACGGTATTCTCGAAGGAGGCGTAGGTTTTGGGCGTGGGGGCAGTGGAGTGCTTGGGGCGGTGAGGATATATGGTCTTGGTTGTAATATGGGAGGACAGGGCGTCTGACAAAGTCTGCTGCAGGAAGAACGTGGGGAGGATATATGGTCTTGGTAGGAATATGGGAGGACAGAGCGTCTGACAAAGTCTGCTGCAGGAAGAACTTGGGGAGGATATATGGTCTTGGTAGGAATATGGGAGGACAGAGCGTCTGACAAAGTCTGCTGCAGGAAGAACGTGGGGAGGATATATGGTCTTGGTAGGAATATGGGAGGACAGAGCGTCTGACAAAGTCTGCTGCAGGAAGAACTTGGCGTGAGTGAAGTCGTTAGGATATGTGGCTTCTAATCTGTTATCAATGGGTAGACATTGCAGTTTGTGCAGTAGTAGTCTCGAATAATCTTTGGATGTAGAATAGAATGGGGTTTATTGGAAAAAGTAGGATGTATGGAGTGGTTAGGTCAGATTGTTGGTCCCTTCCAATTGTGTCGAAGACTGCTGCAAGGAGGCGTCCAAGGAGGTCTGAAGAAGCTAATGCGACGTCTGGAGAGCTTTTATTTTAAGGACGTGTATGCTGAGAAATGGGGAAAATGTAAATTGATGCCACCGTTGGAGTTCTACAGGAGATCTACTATCGATATTAAGTCAGTGGCAATAATGTAGGTAAACAAGGCACGGTCGATGTGAATGCTCTGGTTGGATGTAAATAGTGGACAGGTATTGGTTAAGATTCTGAAGAAGTGGGTAAGGTTAAGGTATTTGGTGGTAGTACTGTATAAATGCTGGGCCGGACAGTGGTGTTCCTTTGTTTGTCCTTCAGCCGTGGAAAGGTATTACGTTTCTTTAACTTAGCATGACCTCGCAAAAGCTGGGGCCGACATAGCAAGGACGAATACCTATCATGTCATTAGTGCTGTGAGTCTCCTGTAGAAGCTCGACAAGCAAGCGCAAACGAACAGGGAAAGCCAAACAAAGATGCACACGTAATCAAGTAGTGTCCCAGAAAGCCGTGACTGTGAAAGTGAAATATACGCGCGAATGTGTCACACACTGTGTCGCTCCCTTGTGATAACACTGAGCTACAAATGTCATAAAACGTAAGAGAATCATTGATATTCAACGAAGAGATAGAAAAATCAGTTTTTCTTGAAATCTAATTGCTCATTCGGCATATTAATAGCACATTCCTTTCGACTGTCACAAACTTCCAACTTGTTAAGAATATGTAGTAAATGACCCTTGGGTTCCTTATGTAAAATTCGAAGACTTATGCAGATAAGTTGTAGCTGAATTATAACAAATTATTTTCTCTGATCCTCATTACTATTACATGTGTGTTGCCCAAAACTTTTCTTAAATGTCCTTCCAGTCTGTCCCACATACGAACATTTACAAAAAGTCCACTCTACCGTACATACTCCAGTGATAGTCCATTTGATTTGCTTACTTTAAATCAAGTTCCAAATATACTTCCAAGCTTTGCACAAATCCTAAAACCCACCTTCACCTCTAATTTCTTACTTCGATTCACCACCCCATTACCAAAGGGACTATTGTACGTCAAAGTAACAGTTACCTTCCTTCTATTCTTCGGCTGCTCAGCTCCTTCATTCCTTAATCCGTTTTACGGAAACCTCACTTCCTTTCCCTTCCCTTTCTATCCATCTTACATAGCGTTATGTTCCAGATCATTAATTCCACTTTCTACATCTTATACACTTCAGGGTCAATTTTATTAACCTGTGTAGAATAGACCGAAAGTTGTTGTGAAGTCTCTGAAATAAAAACTTCAAAAACTAATTCATGGAATCCCGATTTGAGGGGTCCAGATAGGCAATTATCGATACATCTGATTGTCTTTATATGGGTTGCATAGTGGCCTGAATGGCATCATTGAGATGGATGAAACTGGTAGTCTAAATACAATAACTTCTTAAAACATATGGCTGTTTTCAATGTTCCTAGGTAAATATAGACCGAAAGTACGCCAATTATTGGGTTTTTAAATGACAAGAATACCCTGCAACAATTGCATCAGTACACAAGAGTTATCTAAAGATACTGAAAGATTAGTTCCCTGTAGCTATCTGAATTGTTAAGTCTAAAAAGTTCAAGACCGTTCGCTTTCGTGTTCTACAGCGAAACGAATATCTGGAAACATTGCGCTCTACTTCTCTGCAAGGTCATCAACCAGATCGCTATTAACTAACAGAACTGTGCCGTCTACAGGTCTATTACAAATGCTCAACTTATAACATTTCTGAGTGCACCACAATGAAACTGTTCTCGTGATGATTCACAAACACTTCAGCTAACGTGCCAGTTATGCTGCCACCCATCGCTAGGCCTGGGGGTTGGAAAAAATACTTCCCATTAACTTTGAAGCAATTAAAGGATAAGATCAGTTCCAAAATTTCCATCAGTTCATTCATCTCTCCTTGACTTAATTGATTATATCATAATAAATTCTGTCGCACAAGACCTGTATCACACAGCTCTGTCATGTGTTTAGTCTCTTCTACGTTCCCGGGTTCGATTCCCGGCGGGGTCAGGGATTTTCTCTGCCTCGTGATGGCTGGGTGTTGTGTGCTGTCCTTAGGTTAGTTAGGTTTAAGTAGTTCTAAGTTCTAGGGGACTTATGACCACTGCAGTTGAGTCCCATAGTGCTCAGAGCCATTTTTTTGAGTCTCTTCTACAAAATGATAGTAACTGCTGACAGAAAACTATCTTTCAGTGGTATATGCATATTTTAATATTTTGTTAAGATCACGATTTGATCTGAAATTGGATGCTGACCATTGTTAACAGTTGGTCTGATTTCATGTACCCCCTTATGCAGCTTTACCTGTTATCTCAATATGAGATAACTGTATTCATCAGTACTAAGGTTCTCCTACTTTACAGTTCGCTGCAAAAAAAAAAAAAAAAAAAAAAAAAAAAAAAAAAAAAAGTTTGTTTTGAGATTCACACTTAGTCTAGGTACCATATCTTATTTTAGCTCTTTAGAGTCTTTATTCTCAAAAAAACTCATTCGGTTTACTAATGTATTCGCTGTCATATATTAATGCAATAGAATTATATTTCACTGCTTTTGTCGCAACGATTTTGTTCTCGTTTGATATCTCATTTCGTTGTTTAACTGTTCTTAGCAAACAGGTGTTTCCCATGTGTCTTTCTTAGCCTTCTAGAGCCTTATTTAAGTGCACCGCTATGCTAAACTGTTGCCCTTTTCTAGCCTTAAACTTAAGTATCCCGAATAACTTATAGATAAGCATTAGTCGTTTTAGTTATTCTGTTGTCAGTTGTTGGTGCAACATCGTATTTTAAAGGCTTGTGGCAACGATCAGCCATCATTCAGATGTTCACATTGTATCGTACCTTTCACTCATGATCTAAAAAGCATGTTGGTATTCGTCTTTTGGCAAACGTAAAATTATTTATTTCTGTAGCGTACCTATCCCTGTAAAATATCTGTGATAAATCAACTCAACATAATGTTTTAATAATTGCGTAAGAATTGATCGTTGTTCAATCTGCTTGCGAAAAAAATTCTATATACTTTTGCACCATCCTGAAAGAAATAACTTAAACCCATATATCATGATTACCTTGAGATAAAAGTTTATTTTAGCAAAACGATGCTAACCGCAACATGAACCTGCCTGCAATTTAACTAATCAGTAATATATTACGTGTATTTCACTTTCAAGCAGTCGTGGCACTTCAGGACCATCACAAAAACATGGAAATTGGGAATTTGCGATTTGCACATAAAGATGCCCACTTAAAATGTTACTGGGAAAGGAAGAAAATATTTCACATCAATATACTTCCAGACGTGGATGTTGTTGTTATTGTGGTCTTCAGCCCTGAGACTGGTTGGATGCAGCTCTCCATGCTACTCTATCCTGTGCAAGCTTCTTCATCTCCCAGTACTTATTGCAACCTACATCCTTCTGAATTTGCTTAGTATATTCATCTCTTGGTCTCCCTCTACGATTTTTACCCTCCACGCTGCCCTCCAATGCTAAATTGGTGATCCCCTGATGCCTCAGAACATGTCCTACCAACCCATCCCTCCTTTTTGTCAAGTTGTGCCACAAACTCCTCTTCTCCCCAATTCTATTCAGTACCTCCTCATTAGTTATGTGATCAACCAATCTAATCTTCAGCATTCTTCTGTAGCACCACATTTCGAAAGCTTCTATTCTCTTCTTGTCCAAACTATTTATCGTCCATGTTTCACTTTCATACATGGCTACACTCCATACAAGTACTTTCAGAAACAACTTCCTGACACTTGAATCTATACTCGATGTTAACAAATTTCTCTCCTTCAGAAACGCTTTCCTTGCCATTGCCAGTCTACATTTTATATCCTCTCTACTTCGACCATCATCAGTTATTTTGCTCCCCAAATAGCAAAACTTCTTTACTACTTTACGCCTCTCGTTTCCTAATCTAATTCCCGCAGCATCACCCAATTCGACTATATTCCATTACCCTCGTTTTGCTTTAGTTGATGTTCTTCTTATATCCTCCTTTCAAGACACTGTCCATTCCGTTCAACTGCTCTTCCTAATCCTTTGCTGTCTCTGACAGAATTACAATGTCCTCGGCGACCCTCAAAGTTTTTATTTCGCCTCCATGGATTTTAATACCTACTCTGAAATTTTCTTTTGTTTCCACTCAACATTGTCAAAAGCGTTCTCTAAATCTACAAATGCTAGTAACGTAGGTTTGCCTTTTCTTAATCTTTCTTCTAAGATAAGTCGTAAGGTCAGTATTGCCTCACGTGTTCCAACATTTCTACGGAATCCAAACTGATCTTCCCCGAGGTCGGCTTCTACCAGTTTTTCCGTTCGTCTGTAAATAATTCGCGTTAGTATTTTACAGCTATGACTTAATAAACTGAGAGTTCGGCAATTTTCACATCTGTCAACACCTGCTTTCTTTGGGATTGGAATTATTATATTCTTCATGAAGTCTGAGGGTATTTCACCTGTCTCATACATCTTGCTCACCAGATGGTAGAGTTTTGTCATGACTGGCTCTCCCAAGGCCGTCAGTAGTTCTAATGGAATGTTGTCTGCTCCCGGGGCCTTGTTACGCCTCAGGTCTTTCAGTGCTCTGTCAAACTTTTCACGCAGTATCGTATCTCCCATTTCACCTTCATCTACATCCTCTTCCATATCCATAATGTTGTCCTCAAGTACACCGCCCGTGTATAGTCCCTCCATATACTCCTTCCACCTTTCTGCTTTCCCTTCTTTGCTTAGAACTAGGTTTCCATCTGAGCTCTTAATATTCATACAAGTGGTTCTCTTTTCTCCAAAGGTCTCTTTAATTTTCCTGTAGGTAGTATCTATCTTACCCCTAGTGAGATAAGCCTCTATATACTTACATTTGTTCTCTAGCCATCCCTGCTTAGCCATTTTGCACTTCCTGTCGATCTCATTTTTGAGACGTTTGTATTCCTTTTTGCCTGCTTCATTTACTGCATTTTTATATTTTCTCATTTCATCAATTAATTTCAATATTTCTTCTGTTACCCAAGGATTTCTACTAGCTGTCCTCTTTTTACCTACTTGATCCTCTGCTGCCTTCACTACTTCATCCCTCAGAGCCAACCATTCTTCTTCTACTGTATTTCTTTCCCCCATTCCTGTCAATTGTTCCCTTATGCTCTCCCTGAAACACTGTACAACCTCTGGTTTAGTCAGTTTATCCAGGTCCCATCTCCTTTAATTCCCACGTTTTTGCAGTTCCCAGTTCATAACCAACAGATTGTGGTCAGAGTCCACATCTGCCCCTGGAAATGTCTTACAATTTAAAACTTGGTTCCTAAATCTCTGTCTTACCATTATATAATCTATCTGATACCTCTTAGTATCTCCAGGATTCTTCCATGTATACAACCTTCTTTTATGATTCTTGAACCAAGTGTTAGCTATCATTAAGTTATGCTCTGTGCAAAATTCTACCAGATGTCTTCCTCTTTCATTTCTTACACCCAATCCATATTCACCTACTATGTTTTCTTCTCTCCATTTTCCTACTCTGGAATTCCAGTCACCCATGACTATAAATTTTCGTCTCCCTTCACTATCTGAATAATTTCTTTTATCTCATCATACATTTCATCTATTTCTTCATCATCTGCAGAGCTAGTTGGCATATAAACCTGTACTACTGTAGTAGGCGTGGGCTTCGTGTATATCTTGGCCACAAAAATGCGTTCACTATGCTGTTTGTAGTAGCTTACCCGCACTGCAATTTTTTTTATTCATTATTAAACCTACTCATGCATTACCCCTATTTGATTTTGTATTTATAACCCTGTATTCACCTGACCAAAAGTTTTGTTGGCAAGGTCCACGGTTCATGGGGCCGACGTAGATAACAAGTGTGAAAGAAAGTATTGCAGGTCAGAAAGGTCTGTGCACAAATGGCTTCGTAATCAGTCTAGATGACGTTGCAGGACTGTAGTCTGGATGCAAGATACTGAAAACTAGTTTTCCCGCTCGCCGTGCAGCCACATAGGCAGAAGTAATGACAACAAGATTTATTCAGAAGAATTTATACAGCAGAAGTATGCGTCCGAGCGATATATGATGAGTCTGGGTGGCGTTGCTTGTTTAGCTCAACACGAAGCAATGGAAGACGGGTACCAGTGCAAGAACGTGTGCGAGACAGGTAGGCACAGTCTAGGAAGTTGACGTGGAGCTGCATCAGGCTGGTAGACGCCAGGAACGGTGTTGCAGTGAACTCCAGTACAAGTTAGGTGGAAATGCAGCGATCAGCAAGCAGCTCTCTGTGAAACAGTACAAGAGAAACCCAAGAACAGTGAACCTAGGACCTCCGGAAGGCGCTTTGGAGTCACTCGATGGCAGCCAGCCGAAGGCCCCCATTTCGAAGGCACTTCATCTTAGATCCTAACAGCATCAGTACTAGGTGCGGTCCATTCACCAACAGCTGGTGTAGGCAGCGTCGAAGTTGTGATTGGATGATCCGCATAGTGTGGATGGCTAGCATGGAGTACTTCTCGGTGTTGGCAGTAGTCGATAGCAGATGCTGCTGGGTTTGGATGATTAGCATTTATACTCGTCCGCCCTAGATTTATTATGATAAACCGTCACTTTGTGTCACATATGAGGCACATCAACAGGCGCCAGTCCCCTTTGTGTGATAAACTGCGCTCACCTCAATATCTGAACGGAGGCTCTCGCCTCGGAGCAGGCATTGGAATGTTGTAAGCCGCATCCCGTTCCACACGGTCGCGTGTTGCGAGACCAATTCTGGAAAGTACGGATGTAAAAAAAGAAATTAGTATGGATACATTACATTGCATTTTACATGATATTAGTTTACTGTTTAAGTAATGAAATTTGGCATCTTAGATGGCAATACAAAATACAATAACTATTCCCTTAAATAAACCGACAAAAGACAAGTTTAGTAAGACACAAAATATCAAACAATGGAAACTTCAGGTAGCAATATTAACAATGTGCGAAGAGACAGATTGTTACTTACCATAAAGAAGACACATTAAGTAGCAGACAGGCACAATTAAAAGCGACTTACTCAAGGCCTTCAGACAGCCTTCATCAGCAAAGGAGGAACATAGTCCATTCAGGCCCACAAGCAAGCACATCTCACACACACCTGAACACCAATTGCAGCAGCTCGGACCAGAATGTAGCTATCACTTGGGATAGAATCAGTAATCTAGGGAGCAGGGCGGTGGGGGTGGGGGAAGGGGTTTCAGTGGCTGCTTCACAACCTGACCCATCTGGATCATACCATTCATCAGCAGCTGCACAAATGAGAGTTATCCTTACAACACCTTCTCCACTACTGTAATTATCCCAATCTCAGCCTACAGTAACATAGTGTTCCCACACCCTCCACTCAACAGTTTCCATCCCCTCTGTCCTATCATCTCCCCCCATTCTCGCCACCCAACCTCTTTGTTTGCCGCTCACTGTCACCACACCCTCCCATCTTTATCCACTCCTCTCCATTTTCCCCCACCTCCCTGCCCCACAACCTGCGATGCTGCACCCATTAGCATTCTAGACCCTGCACACTCTGCCAGACCCTCCCCCTCCCTCCCTCCCAGATTGCTGCTTCCATCCCATCCATGTGATAGTTGCATTCTGACTCAAGCTGCCAGAGCTAGTGGTCATGTGCGTGAGGTGTGCTTGCTCGTGTTTATGAGTGATGTGTGTTTCTCTTTTGCTGATGAAGGCTTTGGCTGAAAGCTTTGTGGAAGTATCTTTTGGACAGACAGGCTCCATTCCATCAACTTATACCTAGCTGCTTACTTCTACCTGACGGGCATAATTCAGTTAAAGCTGAGTTTCTTGGGTTCAGGAGAATTCCACCACTCATAGGAGCTTACATTTACTTATAATCTTTTCGCTAACGTTAGGATTAACATAACAGTAACGAGCATTTATGATAGGAGGCGACACCAAGGAGGAAAGTGTTAATAGCGGGGAGGAGAGTACTATTAGCAGAAAAGTATAATGAGCCAATGGGAATGCCTGTATTGAGGTGGAAGCCAGTCAATCTGTTACTACAGCGCTTGATGGCTGAAATATTCGGTCGAAAATAATTGTCCTCCAGACTAGAGATTTAGAGCACCTAACAAGAAAAGAAACCCTTGCTGACTGTAGAGCACTGATAGACAGCCTAGAGGGTACGGAGAACAGATGGTTCAATTTTCTTAGCATCTCTGTTTCTCGGGGTCAGTTACTAATCTTCACATAAGCAGGTCTTTACCTTTCGGAGACTGCAGCTTAGTAATAAGAATTTCCTCGATGCTTAAAAGACCTCCGTCACGGCCGATAAACGGCTATTTACTGACAGTGCGTGCTGTGCAAAGGATGTCATTTTCCTCAAATATACTTCCGTGTCACTTATCCAGCACTATATTTTTAGAGTACAGTTCAGCTGTCATACCGCAGTGAAAGAAATCCAATACACATGGCTATTTTAAGACGTCATGTTTTATATTACATCTTCAGAGTTTTTATTTAGAATATAGGAAAATTTTTAGCTACTAAATTTCATCTACTTGAAGTAATAGTCTTAGTTCCTAGAGAAGGAAGACTTATTAATTGTGCCTGTAATTATTCCAACGAAGTTATGCTTTTTATATAATTTTCTATTATTGTAAATTTTACTACAAGGGTTAATAAATAATTTTATGGGCACCATATGATATGTATAATATTTCACGCACTACACTGTTAAAGGTAGGCCTTAAGTAGGCTATGAATGCACTATTTTTCTCAGTTATTAGACAAACATTATTCAGCAAGATTATTCACGCCCAACCACGAGCAGTTTTTGTCAGTTTATTTTATGTAAGCCGCATAGCATGCTGATTTACACATTGGTTGCACATTACACATGATTACGTGTGTACCGCCCATGTGCCCACTACGCGGAAGTCACCTTAGTTTACGAGCCTCGTATGTTAGTCAGTTGACAAGTCTTATCAGTGAAGTTCATATTGTTTTACCTGATGACCATGACTTTTTACTTTATTGCTTTTGGGATAAACTTTTATTTGACAAGAGCCAAAAAGCTATTCACACGTACCTTTTAATGAAACTGCTAACCAATGATTGGCAAGTAGTTTCATATAACAGCTGTGCTATAGGCTATAGAAATAAAAGACGGCAACTTACTTAGGCGTTTTAGAGATGTACTCACCTTTACTAATGACAGGTCTGGACTATATGACTACATATGCTTTTCTGACGAAGACTTGCATTTCATAGAAGTTTGATATCTTTTGACATACAAATAAGTTTTTGTACTTGTAAATGGCCTAAGGCTGAAATCTGGATTGCATACTAATAAATTAAAAATATATTACAGTGAAATGAGGGCAGCACCATTCAAAAACATTTACTATGACTGTGGCTCCAGACAAAATAAAAATTGTATATCGCTTTAAAGTTCAAGATTTTTAAACATAATCATATTTTGGAACGCTTTTATAGGGAACCGTAAGCTGTCTCACAGATACATTACATTTTTCATTGTCACCAAGTGTATTCTATAAATTTTTTTACACAAAGAACAACAATAAATGTAAGGGGAGCTTGAACACATTTTTAACTGAATGAAGCATTGTAATCACACCTTTTAAATTACTGGCAAAGCTGTAAGTGGTTTTGTGTTTACCAGTACAGAAAAGATGCTTGACATGATAATGTAATGCCACGCTTTGTAAACCCTAGAAACCATAAAGTAATACCTCGCTTTGTAAACCCCAGAATGTATTCACAAATGAAACTGAAATATATAGTAATCACTCCTAACGATTCAGGATTTAAAAACTGATTCCAGATAAAACGTCATTTTATATTACAATTTTATTCTGTGTGCTTTTTGAAACGCAAACTGGTTAATACATTCATTTGTGTTGGTTTGCACCTCTTGTTCGATTACCAAAAATAACTACATTTCTTAATCTTAACGTGAAGATGCTGTTGATATTAAATAATTTTGATGTTTCCGTTTTGAAAAGCTTCTCTCCACCTGGATTTACTTATGGCACTTGTGAGGAATATTCTCAGCATCACCACTATATTAGGTAGCCCTTCTACCAGTTTCGCCTCAAAAATAAATCTTAATAAACTCAGTGGGCCGGAATCAATAAGGTGTGTTTTGTAGCTACAGAAGCTCGTAGACGCACGCGTTAAAGATTAAACTCTCATCTGTCAATGTCTTGAGGAGCTTGGTCGTGATAGCTTTTCTCATTATCGACGCCCAGTATTATTTCAAGCCTTAAGAAGACGTATTTTTCGGCAAGATTCTGGATATGATCGAAGGTTTCTCGAATTTTACCAGTTAGTGTATCTAACGAAGAAAACATTTTTCGTTTTATGTTTTCTTCGTGGTATTGATCGGCATCTCTAGTTTCATCACCAGGAAAGTGCCTCTTTCTAATTCGTCTTGGAGGTTGATTAGAAATGTCAAGCTCTTGACTCTACCTTTTAACGTAACTTAAAGGCTCGTCTACAAATTCCTCTCGCTTCTCTTCCAATGTAGTCTGTAAGGCGCACATTTTCCGTACACACTGATATATGTTACGTCGCTTCGTTTGCAAATGATTTTGGGCATCATTCACTTCAAGCACCGCCGGTTACTAGAGACCCAAGAAACGCAGAAACAAAAATGACTCCATCGAGACTGACAAACTTCTTGTGTCCGTTCGTGTGTTCAAGCTTCTCTAGCGTTCTCTGACTGTCTTTGTAATGACTTCGTGTCGTTTCTATTGTACCGCCTCTTGTACTCCAGCATGTGACCTGAATCCTCTTCAATCTGTAGCAGCAATCAGAATCTCCGATCAGTGTGTGAACATTGAAAAGAAAGCACAACAACGTCCCAGTGTGTCGAAATAAGTCAGTGAAGTTCCACCGACGCAACAAGCAAGTAACAAGCAAACTAGCAATGAGTGTTTTGAGCAGGACTCAAATTCTGCATTAACATCGATATTCGGTGCAGCACATCTGTCTGTCTTCCAGCGTTTGTAGCACCTTTATCATAAGCTTCCCTTGTATAACTCATAGTGTCGGGCCCATCAGCATCGAGCTTACCTAGTATCATCTCACTAATACGTTAGGCTTGAGTGAAATCTCCAAAGGCTTCCACTACTCATACTTCCCGACTCTCAGTCATCACGTATCATAATACTTGGCTTGTTTGATCTTAAATATCCGGGTACTGTCGAGTATCATGGAATAATACGCGGCATTTTAAACCTCTCCTACAATTTATTGTGCAAGCTAGATTCCCTAAAGTGTTAATAAACACGTTTTGTTAATCTGAGGACATATAAATAAGTAAAAATATTTTCGAAGAACAGGATCGTATATCGTCAGTAGACGCACCATTTCTAAAACATTGTATCTACTGGTATTGGTGTCATCTTCCCAGTGGCCAGGAATATAATATATGGAACGTTCTGATTAGCATTCAACCCAATTTTTTAGTTTCTTTTGAAACTACTTCTTGCTTTTTTACCAATAGTCTGTCCTTTTTGAAGACTTGCTCTTCATTCATGGTTGGCGACTTTGGGGTTCAACGTTTTAGAAAGAGCTAACTTGTTTTGCAAACGAATATATTTTGTGGTCAACTTCAGCCAATAGTAATATCGCATCTGAAGGTTAGAAAAGTGATTCAGCGTCACTTGAACCCAAACAAACCCATAACAAAAAGTGAGCACAAGTAGCCCAATTTTGCATGTTATGTCGAAAATATTTTTAAATCGACGTGTTTGTACTGTTTACCTTATAAAACGTTAAACTGGCTATAAAGCACGTTTTGAAAGGTGCAAAATTTGAAAAAAAATATCGCTTATCAACAAGCTGTATGCTTTGATGTTAAGAGTATACAGTGGCAGCTCCAGCATGGGTCACATAGGTGGGCCAAGGGTGCTCCAGATTATAAAATGGAGGAGGGGGGCTAGCCTTGGATTCACATGCATAAGTATGGGGGACTAAATGTTGTTTAAGACATTAATTTATTGACCCTACATAATTTCGCCAGTAAATTCATTGTAACAAAGATCATAAATTGCCATATTTGGCTGTAGTAAAGATTAAATTTATTTGTGTATGGTTTGTGTTTATACTCACTGTATACTTGCAGTTAATGAGTGCATTTATGTATCTGCATTAACGAGATAAAATTTCATTGACTGGCTGTAAGTACCTGCACCGTACTGAACTTCTGTTTGCCATTTATTCTGTACTCAAGGCCATCATCTGCTTTATCACGCCTCCTCGAAAATTCTATCTCGTTGCCTTTTACCAACTTATATCTCATTCTAGTGTTATTTTTCCTTGAGAAACAGCTTCAAACGCCTGATTACTGAACAACTCAGTTAATTTGTTAAATATTTGACTTCACGTAGGTAGAATTGCCTACAATTTGCTGGAAGTTGTCAAGTACTCTCATTATCAAATTTTGGATGTATATAATTTGGGTAATCTGCGCCACGTTTGAAGCAAAAGCCGGCTTTCATGCATCTCATTGTTCACGTCATATCTCCTGAATCGTATGTGTCGTGCCATGATGTTATTTTGCAGGTAAATTCTGTGGTTTATGTGGATACCGTCTGCAAAGTGAGTTGCGAATAGAGTTAGTAGTACAGAATCAATAAATTAAAAAGGCATGCGTGACGATATTCAAGGAAATGCTAGTTTTTCACATATCTAAATGTATTTGACGTCATGTCTCCTGAACGTGTGTCGTATAAGTTTGCAGGTATATTGAGTGATACATGTACACTGGTGTCAAAAATTGAGGCAACAAACGGACATTTTGCAAGGTTATATTTATTTTGCAACAAAACAGTATAAACAGTGATAGTAAGATAGAGGCAATGTAGAGAATACTCAACGGAAGCACCTGCAATATACGTTACGGTAGATAAAAGTGTTCTTCGTTTTTTGCAGCGTAACGGATTTATACACACATTACGGCAACTGGTTAATGTGCTCAGTCTGGGGTTTGTCGGCTTTTGGCATCAATACATTCCTGATAACGACGGGACATCCTGTGGATGATACCATCAGTCTCATGTTCAATCAAAAAGCCCATTCTTCCTGAAGGGCTGCTCAAAATTGCTGGAGAGTGGTTGGTGGATCTTGCAATCCGCCTCCCTAGTGCACCACAGACACGCTCTGTGGGACACAAATCGGAAGAGCGCGCAGGTCATGCCATGCGTGCAATACGTTCCACTTCTAAGAAAACTCATCCGCTCTTGCTCTGTAAGGTCGATCATTATCATCCATCAATACGAAGTCTGGGCCTGCACCACCTCTCAACAACCGTACATGAGGTTCCAAGACCGCCGGCCGCGGTGGTCTCGCGGTTCTAGGCGCTCAGTCCGGAACCGCGTGATTGCTACGGTCGCAGGTTCGAATCCTGTCTCGGGCATGGATGTGTGTGATGTCCTTAGGTTAGTTAGGTTAGTTAGTTAGGTTTAAGTAGTTCTAAGTTCTAGGGGACTGATGACCTAAGATGTTAAGTCCCATAGTGCTCAGAACCATTTGAACCATTTCTTTTTTTTGGTTCCAAGACCTCGTCACGATACCTGACAGCAACTAAACCTTGCCGATTCACGCATAATGTTTCATGAAGAGGTGTTCATGCGATCAATGTAATACCTCCCCATACCGTTAGGTATCCTCCTCAATAATATCTCTTTCAATAATGTTTAGGTCCCGAAATCGTGTTTCACGTTCCCTACAGGTGCGAATGCGTCGAGAATCACTCTGCAAATGGCTCTGAACACTATAGGACTTAACATCTGAGGTCATCAGTCCCCTAGAACTACTTAAACAGAACTAACCTAAGGACATCACACACATCCATGCCCGAGGCAGGATTCAAACCTGCGACCGTAGCGGGCTCGAGGTTCCAGACTGAAGCGCCTAGAACCGGTCGGCCACAACGGCCGGCAATCACTCTGCAGACCAAATCGGGACTCATCTTTGAAAAGAACGTTGTCCCACTGTTTGACCGCCCAGGTGGCATGTTGACGACTAAACATTAGACTTTCCTTTCTGTGGAGACGCATCAGAGGTACACATACAGCAGATCTCCAACAACAAAGGTCACTCTGCCGAAGCATTCTGGACAACGTTTGTCTCGATGTAACACCTCCAGTGGATGCTGCGGGGTCAGATGCCTGTTGAAGTGCAGTACTAAGGTCGTACCATCAGGCCCTTACATCCAAATAACGGTCCTCTCTTTCTGATACCACAGGTGGTCGGCACTGCCCTAATCTTTGGGGTATTGTTTCGGTCACTCTAATTTATTGCCACATCCCAGAAACAACAGAATGATTCAAATTAACTTATCGGGCCTCATCAATTTGCGACTGTCCTGCTTCCATTTTTCTTATGGCCCTCCACGGCAGAGAGTCTGGTACGTGTCTTCTTTGTGCCATACTGCACCGTCGGTGACTGTTTACACAGAGACTGTGGACGTGTGACTATACGTCATAGACTACCCTGTTTGATAGGTGCATCTTTGATGTGGTTGTCCGTTGACCGGAATGACATTTTCCGTGCAGAAGACGATTGTACGGACATTTATTGATAGTTTGTGTGATTATACGGTGAATTAGACACAAGACTGAGAAACAGCAAGCAATGTTGAGTTCTGTTTACAGTGGCCGTAGCAAGTAAAGATCTGGTAAAAACCAATGAAAGAATCAAGCTCCCATATATAAAACTGCTTCAAACGTCTGATTACTGAGTGTTTTAATTTTGGATATCAGTGTAGATACTGCCTGCAAAGTGTGTTACTAACAGAATTGGTAGCAAAGAAGTAATAAATTAAAAATGTCATGGCTGATGCAGCCGTTTTACTGCATGGACAGTAGAAATGTAGCAAGCGATAAATTTCTTCCTTAAATCATTTGGTGCCAGCTACAAAAAGTTTCAAAAATGTTTGAAATTACGTATAAAGTTTGTCGACAGTCCCTGCATGCTGTCATTCTCAAATACTGGGTGAATGAAGTCTGGCCATTTGCACGCCATCAGTTACGTTGTCTCGAGAAAAACACATAATTTCCAAATCATAACGATCAATACACAACACGGAGCAAAGCGGAGTACACAAAACATTCGCCAACGACTACAGATCAATTTTTTGCTCATGTTGGCCATATAGTGAACGTGCTGGTATCTTTAGGAGCCATAGACAAAAACACCCTGTGCCTAAAACTGCCACGAGATAATGTCCACATACATCATACTCCGATACGAGTGACACACCTTTCTCGACAAACCACACAACAAAAACAAATTATGACTCAAAACAAGCGTTTTCGAGAGAACATTCGTTCTATGTTCAGTTGGAAAACAGAAAAATTGATGCTACTGAGAAAAAAGCGAAACATTGTGAAATGCAAAATAGCAAACAGGTGTATACGTAATTTTAAAGCAGATTAATCCTTCTGTAGTTGTGACCGATGGTGAAATCATCAACCACTCTTTGCAAGTCACTGGTCTGTGTCACGGTGCTCGTTACTGAAGACTTGAAATCAGTTGGTTGTATAAGCACTATCTTTATTTGGCAAATCACAAACATATTTCCCAGGATGTTCTGGCAAGTTTCGAATTCTACCAAGAAAATACGAGTCTAAGGGAAAGCCACATCTACGCTTTTCTTCCATACATAAATGTAATCTGAGTCTGATTCATGCATTTTATTGAACCGATACACTATAGCTTCCACTAAGGTAATTGCACCAACAATATCACAGTCTTTGCCCTGACGGAAATCGGATAGTGATTTGCACTCTTCTAGCAATCACATGAACAGTCATAACGAAAAACAAAAGAAAAAACAACTCGCATTAAATCCTCGTTCGGAATTTTCTGCTTGAATGTTTATTTGGGCTACAATAACTGCTTCAGTTGCCTTCTGAATAGCCAGACAAGCATACTCAAACGCTCATCTAGTGTGACTTAACTTTTTTAATGCCACTTTTTCAATATCGATTTTTATTTGTTCATCAATAAACATTTGAAGCAATGTCGACTCACTCATAAAAAATATGAGCCACTGCAGTGTTATCAAACAATCTATAGCCGACTTGACCAATGTTGCTACTACGACGAAATTCAACTTACGTTTCACACAGTGTGTGTAGATGGCTTATGGGACTTCCGTACTTAAAAGATCTTCAACGTCTGCACAAGAACCACTCACAACTGCAACTCCTTCATATGTGCGTGTGAGACAGTATTTTAAATCAATTCTACAGTTTGCTGGTTTCTTTTTTTTTTATACAGTCTAACAAAGAAATGTCCGATTTTCTGCAGGTTCAAAGCCTAGAAAATTTCCGTATATGTTACCATCTAACTTGCCAACAGCTAGTTGTTCAGTTTGCGAACAATCTTTTGACTCGTCAACCATTATAGCAAAATACTGCGTATTTTTCACTTTATCTGCGATATGTTCCAGCATTATGTTGGTCATGGTGCTAAGAATTACGTTGTCTAGACGTCTAGATGAAAACTGAGAAGTAAACGAAACAATTTTCCACTGGAACAAACGAACCAGAACAGAGCCTCTAGTATCCAATGTACGAACTAACAAATCTATCTATACTAAAAGCAATGCTGCTATCTATTGGAAAAACGTACTACTAACAATCTCATCAGTTACTGCTGCCACTAAAGAAAACAGTCTTTGAGGAGCAAATAATCATAGTCTACGGTAGATTTGTTTAAGTAAATTCTTCTCTAATTTGAAGCACTTCCTTTAGTCCAATTATCTTGAAATAGTGCGTAAGTACCTGTGTAGTCGCTATGGCAATACAGCTATCTGATCTAATGATCATTTAGGCAGGATTATCCAGCTTGGCTGCTTCCTACCGCGCTCCCTCCCGCCCCCAATCTATGCTGCTTAGGGTCATGGCGCCGCCCCCTCTTCCTTACACCCCAGCTACTCCACTGACTAATAAACTATAGAACTGGTGGTTTCATTACCTATTGTATTGTATAACAGTACTGTTAATTACATAATGTAGTTAGTATTGTATTTTACTAAAGTCTCCTTCCTGAGTGTAATGTATTAGTTGATCAGTAGTTCGTATGAAGTAAATATTAAGTGTAACAAATATGTTGATTATGTCCAAATTCATATTTCTTTTCCTTCCATATAGCTGAACTGGATTATGTATTCCCTAGTGGTGGTGGACTGTGCAAACACAGTCCGTCCAATTACAAACCCTTAGTATCTGCGTAATTGGTGACTTGGACTCCTTCTATTTTAATGATTCATATGGAAGGTGCAATGGATCTATATATTTCTTATAACATAGTATAGTATTTCTATAAATCATTTACAGTTTGTTACAACTGTAGCTCGTGAGCAAATGCTGTGGGTAACTAGCACAGAATGGCATTTTGTTGGTTTCTAAGCATATGTTTCATATCTGATTTTTAGTATCATGTTTAGTTAATGAATTGCGTGGCTGCAAAGTGTGCGTTTGTAGGATTCCAAGTCTCCCCCCCTCCCCCCCCTGGCAGCAGCACAATACGCCACTCTGCACCCTACAGAAAAGTTAAAAAACAGAATCAGAAGATATGAAAAACAAACAAAAGCAGGCGGTAAAACGGTGACTGTTAAAAACTGAAACATGGAGAAAAAGATATGAAGAAAAGATAAAAATAAAACGGTCGGCGATGCTGATTAAAACACATAGTAAATAGACAGGAACAATTAAAAAACACAAAGACAGTCTGGTTTCTGTTTGCACGAGATAAAAAAAACACAACTTGTGACAGTATGGTGGCTGTTCGCAACACTGACAGGGGATGCACAACACTGAACACTCACTTAAAACAGCACTATACAAGCAACACAGCGGCAGATGGAGGGGGGAGGGGGAAGGACCCAGACTGATGGGTGGGGAAGGGGGGAGGAGGTGAAAAGAACAAAGGGGGGGAGCCGATGGAGGAGGGGGCTGGGTGGACATGAGAAGGAGTCGTATGGCAGTGGAAGGGAGAGCAAAAAGGACTTGGCGGATAGAAGGGAGGCAGAGAAAGTGTAGGTTGGGGAAAAACAAGATGGAAGGGGGTAGAGGAAGGAAGGGGGAGATGAGAATCATAGTTGATAGGAGGGATAAATGGACGGAAAGAGGCCATCATCCAGGAGGGGGAGTCGACACCTTGGGAAAGGAGATGAAAGGTGTAAGTTGGGGAGTAAGGGGGCACAGTGGTGAAGGTGCAGCAGAGGGCGGGGTTTGAAGAGGAGAGGAGCAACCAGGGGATGAGGGGGATCAAGGTGGCAGGAGGTGTAGAGGACATAGATATGTTCGAGTGAAAGGAGCAGATGGGGGAAAGGAATCAGGTCATAGAGGATCCGTGTGGGGGATGGGAGGTGTATACGGAAGGCGAAGTGGAGTGCATGGCTCTCGAGTATCTGGTGGGACTTCTAGAATTGGGGGGTGGGGGTGATGTTGTTCTACAATCGATTGCATTGTATAATGTTGCTAAGTAATTTCGTAAGGCAGCTACTTTTTTTAAACAAGCCTCTTTCCTTATTACATTTTATACGAGGGCCGTTCAGAAAGTAACCTCCGGTTGATTTAAAAAAATACACCAAGTTAAATAAAAATATTTTAATATATACATCTGACAACTACATCTTTGCACTATTTTTCTACATAGTCTCCATAGCGATTGAGGCACTTATCGTATCTCTTCACAAGCTTTGAAATTCCTTCTGCATAAAAATCACCCGCTTGTGCCTGGAGCCAGCCTGTGACCGCATCTTTGAGCTCTTCGTCGTCATCAAACCGCTGTGACCCGAGCCATTTCTTCAAATGCATGAAGAGCTGATAATCACTTGGCGCCAGGTCTGGGCTGTAAGGTGGATGGTTGATAACGTCCCACTTGAAGGACTCAAGAAGGGCCGTTGTTCTGCGAGCAGAGTGAGGACGGGCGTTATCGTGCAAAAAAACGATACCGGAAGTCAGCATACCACGGCGTTTGTTCTGTATAGCCCATCGTAACTTTTTTATTGTTTCACAGTACACGTCTTGATTAATGGTCGTACCACGTTCCATGAATTCAACCAACAACACCCCTTTGGCATCCCAAAACACCGTTGCCATCAGTTTTCTGGCAGAAAAATCTTGCGAGGCTTTTCTTGGTTTGGTAGGCGAATTTGAATGTGCCCACATCTTTGATTGTTCTTTTGTCTCAGGGTTCACGTACTTAATCCAGGTTTCGTCACCGGTCACGATTCTGTTTAACAATGGTTCTCCTTCGTCCTCATAACGTGACAGAAAGTCTAATGCAGAGGCCATTCTTTGCGTTTTGTGGTGGTCGGTAAGAATTTTGGGCACCCATCGTGCACAGAACTTACGGTAACCCAATCTTGCTGTCACTATCTCGTACAAGAGAGTCTTAGAAATCTGTGGAAAACCAGTAGACAACTCCGACATTGAGAAACGTCGATTTTCACGAACTTTTGCATCAACTGTCTGAACGAGTTCGTCAGTCACCAATGATGGTCTACCACTCCTCTCTTCATCATGAACGTTTTCTCGTCCACTTTTAAATAAACGTACCCATTCACGGACAACTTCTTCACTCATAACTCTTGGTCCGTACACGGCACAAAGCTCATGATGAATAGCTGCTGCAGAATATCCTTTGGCTGTAAAAAACCTTATGACAGCACGCACTTCACATTTGGCGGGGTTTTCTATTGCAGCACACATTTCAAACTGCCACAAAAACTAAACTAGCGCAGGTACGACGTTCACTCGACCACGGCTTGATGCCGACTGACCTGTTGAATGCGTGAACGCACAGATGGCGTCGCTACTCCCCCCACAACCCGCACTGTGACCAATCGGAGGTTACTTTCTGAACCGCCCTCGTAAAATAACGGATGAGCACAGTAATCTGCGTTTTGAGATTTATTTACGCTAAATTCTGTGGAAAAGTTTTTGAACAATTAATTAAAATAATATTTCTTTGAGGTTAGGTGAAGTGACGTGCAGCAGCGACATCTAACATGCCAGAGTGCAAAAGCATCACTCGTCTCTGCATGGGAGTCTTTCGTCTTTCGTATCAACATATCTGGCGTAATAGTATCCATGGTACTCAGAATTTTTAGATTTTATGACGAAGCTTGTATGGCTGTTTAATGCGACTGTACCATCTACGTACGGAGTTGCATGAATTATGTAATGTACTGAATTCTCTCAGGTGCGGGATCGCTGTCATGTTCGATAATAATGGTTTCTGATTCTATATTTTATGTGATTTCAAAACAGAATACATCTTTGTGTATTATATTTAGTAGATCGAAATGAAGTACCTAGTTAGTAAAATTTATGTGATCCAATGGTGCATGTATAAGAAAACAAATTTAATACGCATGTGAACTTTTGTGAATTGCTCTTGTATTGACATTGTAGCCTGAATATGAAGTTTATGCCTCCAAACATGGCGTTTATTAAAAAAATTTAGTAGATTAACAAAAATTTGTGACTGGTAGTGGTCCCTGGAAGATCTTTTCGAACTGTAGTAATTGCCTTATTGCAGACTCAATGTCTGGACACGTGTTCATGTCAATCATTTTTTACTGTCAGGAATTACCTCTTGCAGTATTCCCCGTATTCAGCCTGTACGTGCTACTGGCGTTGGCATGGATGACGATTTAGTCAAGCCCTACACGCTATCTGTCGATACGGATGTCCTAGACGATACGTACTAATTTAAAACGTCTGTAATACAACGTATTCGATACATAACGAACATTGGTACAACAGTGTATACACAGTGTTCTCAAGCTTCGTTTATTTGATGTCTGTTATACATCATATCTTCGATAAATAAAGAAGATTCTTACAACAATGAACATACAAAGTTTTCAAGCTTAGTTTTTTCAGTCACACGTTTCTACATGTGCCCCACAAGTCGTAGTGAGAATGTCTATCGATACTTGATTTCTCCCCCAAGTATCGTTTAGTATCAGTGACGTAACTGTGTCAGTTGTAGCTCTAATCGCCTCACGAAGCTGTACCAGGTTTGTCACTTTTGGAGGGAAGTACTTTCAGGCGATTAGGGTGGCCATGGTACTTGACCACCTGTCCCAATCCATCGTTGTGAGAATTCGTCACTCAGTGCATTACGAACTTCCACATGCCAGTGTGGAGGTGCTCCATCCTGATGGACGACCAGGATTGGGTGTCGATGTTTTATCTGACGGAACACAAAGTGAACTAGCTTCTCAAGGTACGAGTGACCAGTGATAGTTTTCTCTGAAAACAAAAATAGGCCAATAATTTCATCCTCCTTTACGCAACACCAAACGTTGACATTTGGCCTGACACCTTACGGTCTCACGGGGACATGCACTACCCAAATTCGAACTGTGTGCATGTTGGCCTTTCCACTGAGGTGGAATGTTGTTTCATGAGAACAGAAGTTGTCCTCTGTGTCGATACTCTGAATAATGTCTCCGGAAAACGTCGAGTGTTTGGATATATTGTCGGATTTCACCTGAAGTCACAATTTTAGTTTCATGCATAAAGCTTCACGCACTTGTGTAGCGCATCGTGGATAATTGATCTTTGAACACAAATCTCACGTAAAGCTATTCCAACGGATTTCTTAGGACTCCTTGCAAATGTATCTGAAATGTGACGATAGTCTCGTCTGATATACTTGATGGTCCTCTTAGAAACAGATCCGGTCTCTAGTAATGTTGCTTTCCTAACCTTGTTTTTCTTGGCACTGTGAGAGTTTCTGTGGTACTTTACAAGGGGCGCCGTTCAACTCCAATAATAAATCCTTGTTCCTTCTTTTGCGAAAATGTTTCAATTTCATCGATTGTTTCTAGTAAAATCGAAAAATCAAAAACGGAGAAGTGATAAACGCAATCGTGCTTTGATGGTTCCGTTAAAAACTTGATTATATATACATATAGTTCATTTATAAACTTTGATGACTGATTTTGCGAGTATATAAATGGCCGTATCTCTTGATTGCATTGACCTAGAGGCTTAAAATTTTACGTGGCCGACGGGCCCTCAACTTAGTACTTGGCATAACGTTTAATTTGATACCCTCACCCGTCCCTGAGAAAAAGGGGTCTTAACAGGCGGACAGACAGACAAGAAATGACGTAAAATATATTTGTGTGTGATATAATTATAAATTAACAATTTCCAGATTTTTCATTTAATTTTATTGGTAAACCTTGCTACCTGCCAAATTTCATGATCACGGGTCAGCAGGAAGTATCCTGCAGGGTTTTATGAGTGAGTTTGAGAGTATGAAAATATGTGGCATTAAGGGGAGGTTTACTATCTTTGGCCCGAGAATGAGAACTTTTTCTCCGGATGTGTTATATATATCAATGTCAAATTTGGTCAAGATGTTTATTTATATTTACTCTACAAACTGGAATTTTTTCGACCGGAAATATCGAAGAGAGAAGTCGGAAGTGCCGTCGGAACGGAACAAAATTTCGATTTAGACCTCCACGCGCGGTACCTCACAAGTCGGCCGGCTCGTCTGAAATCAAAATTGAGTTGACGTTAGCGAAGTATATAAGATTCATTAGGAGTTGTACCTCGCTTAAATTATTTGGACCATAGGAAACAAAATGGCGGCCATTTGAAAAAATAGGTATTTTTCCTTGATTTTTCCACTTCATCGGCCAAGTAAAAATATTTATAGTTAATGGATAGGAATAAAAGTGGTACAACTCCTATAAAATTCTGTTAGCTTCGTCGGAAACAAAAAATCATGCCAATCAGTTCAGTAGCTTTGAAGTTACCATACCGCGCGATAAAAAAAATGTCATTTCGAGAAAAACGCGTTTGAAGTTTTGTCTACATGTATATGCAGTATTATGCAACTTATGTTCAATATGCTATTCCGGGTGCATAAACTAGTCCTTCCTCTTCCTCACAGAGACCATTCTGCTGGATCTGGGCTATCCTGCGCTGCTCCAGAGCCGCTCGTACGGCCGGTGACAGCGGTTTTCTGCCGCTTGAATCCGGTGGTCGTCCGAATGTTTGGCGAACTGCGACGAATAGAGTCCATCGTTGTTATGGTCTTCAGAATTGAAGCTGCTCACTGCCAGGAAAGTCGCAATCTTCACAGTCTTCGCACCAGAATACAAATGCTTGGGGGCTAACTTCCAGACACACGCGCTCCAACTTTCATTGGAATTTTGTGTGTTTCCTCCCAAGCACCAGTACAATAACTCGTCCTCCGAAAGAAAAAAAAAACTGGTGCGTGAAAATGGGCGATTTCAGGCGGGTGCATTTTTTTTTTCAACCGCGAATAACAAACATTTCCGTTCCATGTTCGGAAAAACCGTTTCAGGGGTGGATTGTAAACACTTTTTTTGATCCAAAAATGTAATTTACAAACATCTATTTTTTAACCAAAAGATAGTAAACCTCCCCGTAATGGTGGTATCATTCGACTGCTTTAACTTAGAAGCTTAACAGACGGACAGGATTTTCGTGTTTACGACTGGGGTTCGGAATCCTGAAAAGAAAAATTAAAATAAAAATGAACTTGATATAACATTATAAATAAAAAGTTCCACAGCTAGACTTATAACACCTAACTAAACTGTCCAGATTGTTTGTTATGTTCGTATAAGGCTGAAACGTCCCCATATGAAACGTTGTAAGTAGGCTGTTTAGGTTTTCTTATTGGTAACGCCACGTAGCTCTCTGTATGAAAATCACTGGCTGTGCTGTGTGCAGTCTGTGGCTAGTTTGCGTTGTTGTCTGCCATTGTAGTGTTGGGCAGCTGGATGTTAACAACGCGTAGCGTTGCGCAGTTGGAGGTGAGCCGCCAGCAGTGGTGGATGTGGGGAGAGAGATGGCGGAATTTTGAAATTTGTAAGACTGGATGTCATGAACTGCTATATATATTATGACTATTAAGGTAAATACATTGTTTGTTCTCTATTAAAATCTTTCATTTGCTAACTATGCCTATCAGTAGTTAGTGCCTTCCGTAGTTTGAATCTTTTATTTAGCTGGCAGTAGTGGCGCTCGCTGTATTGCTGTAGTTCGAGTAACGAAGATTTTTGTGAGGTAAGTGATTTGTGGAAGGTATAGGTTAATGTTAGTCAGGGCCATTCTTTTGTAGGGATTATTGAAAGTCAGATTGCGTTGCGCTAAAAATATTGTGTGTCAGTTTAAGCACAGTCCTGTATAATTTTTCAATAGGGGACATTTCAACGTCCCCTTAGAAAAATTATTGAATTACTGTGCTGATAAATCCCTTACGTTATTTGATTTTCAAACAGCTGAGCAGAACTGAACGTACTCAGACATTTCGCTCTTTACCTATTCTGATCAACACTAAACTGACACACAATATTTTTAGCGCAACGCAGTCTGACTTTCAATAATCCCTACAAGAGAATGGCCCTGACTAAATTAATCTATACGTTTCACAAATCACTTACCTCACAAAAATCTTAGTTACTCGAACTACTGCAATACAGCAAGCGCCACTACTGCCAGCTAAATACACTCCTGGAAATTGAAATAAGAACACCGTGAATTCATTGTCCCAGGAAGGGGAAACTTTATTGACACATTCCTGGGGTCAGATACATCACATGATCACACTGACAGAACCACAGGCACATAGACACAGGCAACAGAGCATGCACAATGTCGGCACTAGTACAGTGTATATCCACCTTTCGCAGCAATGCAGGCTGCTATTCTCCCATGGAGACGATCGTAGAGATGCTGGATGTAGTCCTGTGGAACGGCTTGCCATGCCATTTCCACCTGGCGCCTCAGTTGGACCAGCGTTCGTGCTGGACGTGCAGACCGCGTGAGACGACGCTTCATCCAGTCCCAAACATGCTCAATGGGGGACAGATCCGGAGATCTTGCTGGCCAGGGTAGTTGACTTACACCTTCTAGAGCACGTTGGGTGGCACGGGATACATGCGGACGTGCATTGTCCTGTTGGAACAGCAAGTTCCCTTGCCGGTCTAGGAATGGTGGAACGATGGGTTCGATGACGGTTTGGATGTACCGTGCACTATTCAGTGTCCCCTCGACGATCACCAGTGGTGTACGGCCAGTGTAGGAGATCGCTCCCCACACCATGATGCCGGGTGTTGGCCCTGTGTGCCTCGGTCGTATGCAGTCCTTATTGTGGCGCTCACCTGCACGGCGCCAAACACGCATACGACCATCATTGGCACCAAGGCAGAAGCGACTCTCATCGCTGAAGACGACACGTCTCCATTCGTCCCTCCATTCACGCCTGTCGCGACACCACTGGAGGCGGGCTGCACGATGTTGGGGCGTGAGCGGAAGACGGCCTAACGGTGTGCGGGACCGTAGCCCAGCTTCATGGAGACGGTTGCGAATGGTCCTCGCTGATACCCCAGGAGCAACAGTGTCCCTAATTTGCTGGGAAGTGGCGGTGCGGTCCCCTATGGCACTGCGTAGTATCCTACGGTCTTGGCGTGCATCCGTGCGTCGCTGCGGTCCGGTCCCAGGTCGACGGGCACGTGCACCTTCCGCCGACCACTGGCGACAACATCGATGTACTGTGGAGACCTCACGCCCCACGTGTTGAGCAATTCGGCAGTACGTCCACCCGGCCTCCCGCATGCCCACTATACGCCCTCGCTCAAAGTCCGTCAACTGCACATACGGTTCACGTCCACGCTGTCGCGGCATGCTACCAGTGTTAAAGACTGCGATGGAGCTCCGTATGCCACGGCAAACTGGCTGACACTGACGGCGGCGGTGCACAAATGCTGCGCAGCTAGCGCCATTCGACGGCCAACACCGCGGTTCCTGGTGTGTCCGCTGTGCCGTGCGTGTGATCATTGCTTGTACAGCCCTCTCGCAGTGTCTGGAGCAAGTATGGTGGGTCTGACACACCGGTGTCAATGTGTTCTTTTTTCCATTTCCATTAGTGTAAAATGAAACGTCCCCTTAGAAAAATTCAATAATTTTTCTATGGGGACGTTTCAAGGTTTTTAAATTAGTGCGTTTTGTCTCGGGCGCCCTGTAATATTCTCGTGATGAACCAACAATGGCAGTCTCCGCTGACCTCTGGAGTCTTCTATCAACATGCTAATCACCGATTTACAGAGGAGCAAGCAAAGCAGCCAGATTTTCTGGCCACAGGAGCGTCATGTCGTGATTCCTGCAGCGGTTTCACATACCTCGCACGATGATGGGCCTTTGACTGGTGACGTAGATCCAATTAGCAGTGCATATTCTGCTGGTTCCGCGAGGCGTTCTAATTGCCGTAATATAGTGGAGGCTCCGCTTCCAGCTGCAGCTGCGGTCGTTGTCGGTCTGCTCGCGGCGCGGCGTGGCGCGGTTAGGCGACCGCCAGTGGAGCGGCAATTAGAGGCAGCAAACCGCTGAGCATCGCAGATCATCTGCTCTGAGCGGTGATGAGCTCCGCCCCCCACGTAATGAGGACACCTGGCCGCCAGGGGCGCTGCAGTCGCACTGTGCCAACTTCCCGGCCGAGGCGCGCGACTTCTGTCCTGTCACGCAGAATACTCCCAACCCCACCTCGCTGTAACAGAGTTCAGCGCTTAAAGGCTGTCTTAGAAATACGAGGAGTGATCATCAAATTCTAACTATCAACTCGAGAAGGAAAATAACTGTTGTCCAAGAACTCTGTTAAGAAATATCCATTCATATTGCTGCGGAATATGAGATAATTTGAAACCCATTTGCAACTTAAAACTGGGTGAGAGATTCCGCCTTTTGCGAGAGTCCTTTGGAGTTTTGCTGTACAAAGAACACAGACACCACAACACCAAAGCCTTCAGTAACATGTAAAATAAAGCGATACATACTAATTTTCGTTCGGAAATGCATAGTAACTAAAAATAAAAATTACTCTTTGCTGTTTGCAGATGACAAGTTGTAGATTGTGTAGCAGACGCACAGCTACCATCATAAACATACATCAGCTTCATGTAAGGACGATAACTAATGCATACATGCACCTTTTTCCAAATAAGCTATAAAACCATAACTTTAGAGATATTGTGATAAACAACATACAATGCATCAGCCCAGTAATACGAGTCCCAACTGTCAACTGTAAACAAACCATGTATAATATTTGACAACAATCATTCATTCACAAATGTAAATATTTTGTACCAAATTCCTTCCCTAAACGTCAAAAAGCAATAACAATTTACAGACAGGAAATAAAGTAACCCACTAAAGATACGAGGGTAATCCCAAAAATAAGGCCTCCTATTTTTTTATAAGAACATAGACCTCTTTATTTCTACAATGGCTTACATCAGTTCACAACTTGAACATTTAGCTATTTTTCGACATAATCACCATTTCTGTCGATGCACTTTTTTTAGACACTGTGGCAGTTTTTGTATGCCCATGTCATACCAGCTCGCCGCCATGAACCTCTTCTTTCACCTCGTTGTCGGAGCTGAATCGCTTTCTGGCTAAACGTTCTTTTAACTTAGGGTACAGGTGATAGTCACTTGGCGCCAAGTCAGGACTGTAGGGTGGGTGGGTGAGTATGTACCACTGAAACTGTTGCAGGAGAGCAACGGTTTGCCGAGCGATATGTGGGCGAGCGTTGTCATGGAGAATGTGTACGCCCTTGCTCAACATTCCTCTTCTCCGGTTCTGAACTGCCAGTTTGAGTTTTTTCAGAGTCTCACAGTACCTGTCAGCGTTAATTGTGGTCCCAGTGTACATAAAATCGACCAACAATACCCCTTTCCGATCCCAAAAAACGGTTGTCACGACTTTACCGGCAGACTGTTTGTTTGAATTTCCGCGGCTTTGGCGAAGAAGGATGCCGCCACTGGCGTGATTGTTGCTTGGTCTCAGGTGAAAACTGGTATGCCCAGGTTTCGTCACCCATGACAATTGAATACAGAAAGTTGTCCTGTTCGGTTGCAAGGTGGTGAAGAAATGTGTGGGAGCATCAACTCGTTGCCGCATGTGGTCCTCAGTCAGCATGCGTGGCAACCATCTTGCTCACATCTTCCAGTAGTTCAATGTTTCCATTAAAATTCTGTGAGCGCTGCTTCGGGAAACCTCAGGAACCAACGTGCAAAGATCATCCAGGGTGACCCGCCGATCTTCACGCATGCTTTGCTCAACCTTCAACACTGTCTCCTTAGAAACTGACGGTCTCCCGCTCCTTTGTTCCTCGTGAATTTCGGTCCTACCAGCTGCAAACTCTCTACAGCCATGCACGACTCACCATACACTTCCGTCAATTGGTGTTGGATTTCTATCGGCACAGTGCTCTTTTCGTTCAAAGACCGGATAACTGCGCGTAATTCGCACTTGGCGGTAACATCCAACTGGAGCTCCATTCTCAATGGCTGCCAAGCCAAGACTGAGCGCCTCAGCGCAGCGTGCCCAAATTTACACACAGCGCGTGAAGCACTCTTCATAACACTGTGACCAACTGCCACACAAACAGAGTTCTGTACTTATAAAAAAATAGGAGACCTTAATTTTTGGATTACCCTCGTAGCACAAGAAATACTGAAATACGTCTGGGCAAAACAAAACTCCAAAGGCGTCTTGCATGAGGCCTAATTCCTCATCCAATTTTCTTATTAAGCACGGAAATAAGAAGAGCTGCAACACCACACTATGATTACGGCTTAAAACTGTGTGCCGGACAGGGACACTAGCCTTGGACCTTTGTCTTTCCCAAGCAAGTGTTCTACCGACGGCGCTATCCATCCGCGAGTTCGTTTCCGCTAATCCTTCTCCTTCCTCGTTGTGTAGGCAGGTCTTTAGTGGTACATCGCTAGCTCAGTCGGCAGAGAACTTTACCGCGAAAGGCAAAGGTCCCGGCTTGGAGTCCCGTTCCGATACAAATTTTTAATTTGGCGGATAGTTTGTTCAAACTTAGTAACGTGTTCGTCCTTTGAGACCGAAGAGATGAGGATTGGGGGGACTGGGAACGTTGCATGCAATATATCTTCCAATATTTTTGTAGTCCTGACTTCCTCAGTTGCGTGTAATATTACGGTATATTGATAATTTTTACTTATGGACCGTCTGACAGCAAGTGAATAAAACACAATTTTAGTGCCATACGCGTTTCTCCTTTATTTTCTGCAAGGCATCATCAGTGGCCTGGAATATCTACATATGTTAGCTATTTTATTTACATTTTTGTCACTGTGCCTATAGGTTATAAACAGTTCCGGTGGTTGCTATTTCCTATTAAGTAGTAATGTTTTGAACTGTACTTACAGGTTGCATGGACAATTTCTTACATATTACCCTCCTGTTGCATTTTTGGTGTTGTTCTTCTTCTTATGAACGCCAATTTGCGGTTTTTTCCACATTCCACAGCACTATGCAATGAACGCTTGTTTTAATGCAATGTTTTGGTTTCTGTTGCCGACTGTCAAATGTTTTTGCCAAAGATCGAAACTTATGAGTGTAATTATTGAAGTATCTCTGGTCTGTTCGTGTATGCATTTGTGTGTGTGTGTGTGTGTGTGTCTGTGTGTGTGTGTGTGTGTGTGTGTGTGTGTGTGTGTCTGTTTTGGTGTGATATTAATTTTATTTTTTTATTTTTTATTTTTATTTTTTTATTTTATTTTTTTGAGCTGTGTGTGTGTGTGTGTGTGTGTGTGTGTGTGTGTGTGTGTGTGTGTATGTGTGTGTATATGTGGTTTGGTGTGATATATATTTTTCTATGCTGTGTGTGTGTGTGTCTGTATTTTGGTGTGGTATATTTTTGTGTGTGTGTGTGTTTGTGTGTGTGTGTGTGTGTGTTTGTGTGTGTGTGTGTGTGTGTGTGTGTGTGTGTGTGTGTGTGTGTGTGTGTGTGTGTCCAGATGGTGTGGGGAAGTGTTGTTTTATGTTATCATTTCCTTTATTAAGTGTAGTAGGGAGCCTGTGCTGATGTGTGTTTGTTCATTTGTCACATGTTTGTTTTCTGCTATGGCTTTCTGGATGTGGAAGTTTTCTTGTGTTTGTATAAGATGTTTGTCATGGTTGCTTATTCTCATTATTTTCATTTCTTGTTCCATGTTTGTAGGATGGTGGTTGTAGTGTTTTAAATGCTCTGCAAATGTGGAATGGTTTGTTTCATCCTTCCAACATCTGATATGTTCTTTGTATCTTGTTTCAAAATTCCTGCATGTCATGCCTATGTATACTGCATCACAACTTTGACATTCAAGTTTATATATTCCTGATTGTTGGAATTTGTCCCTCTTGGTAGCTGGCTGGCTTAGGTGTGATTGAAGAGTTTGCCCAGGCTTATATGCTATTTTGAAGCCCTGTCTCTTTAGGATGTTTGCAACTCTGTGTGTTAGTTTATGTGTGTAGGTCATGGTGTACCATCTGGTTCTTTTCTGTGTGGTGTTGTCATTGTGTGTGTTTGTTGAGTGTGTTTGTAAGTTTTCAGCTTGTGAGTTCTTTTGTATTCTGGAAATGCTGTGTTTGTTTTTTATTTGTGTTTTTATTTTTTGATTGAGCCTGTGTACCACATGTGTGTCATACCCGTTGTTCCTAGCTATTTGTATGATTGTACTTATTTCTTGTTCATAGTTTCTCTTCCCCACACCATCTGGACACACGCACACACACACAAACACACACACACACACATACAAAAAAATTATACCACACCAAAATACAGACACACACACACACAGCATAAAAAAATATATATCACACCAAACCACATACACACACACACACACACACACACACACACACACACACACACACACAGCTCAAAAAAAATTTAAAAAAATAAAATTAATATCACACCAAAACAGACACACACAAAAACACACACACACAAATGCATACACGAACAGACCAGAGATACTTCAATAATTACACTCATAAGTTTCGATCTTTGGCAAAAACATTTGACAGTCGGCAACAGAAACCAAAACATTGCATTAAAACAAGCGTTCATTGCATAGTGCTGTGGAATGTGGAAAAAACCGCAAATTGGCGTTCATAAGAAGAAGAACAACACCAAAAATGCAACAGGAGCGTAATATGTAAGAAATTGTCCACGCAACCTGTAAGTACAGTTCAAAACATTACTACTTAATAGGAAATAGCAACCACCGGAACTGTTTATAACCTATAGGCACAGTGACAAAAATGTAAATAAAATAGCTAACATATGCACATATTCCAGGCCACTGATGATACCTTGCAGAAAATAAAGGCGAAACGCATATGGCACTAAAATTGTGTTTTATTCAGTTGCTGTCAGACGGTTCATAAGTAAAAATTATCAATATACCGTAATATCTTACAATAATTCACAACTGATTAACATATTAAAAATATAATCTGTAAACAGTAAGGCACAGCTTCAACGTGTTTAAAGAACGACATCATGAAACAACCAAAAGCTGGTATAATCACTATTTACCAAATATGTCTAACAAAAATGAATAGGAAATAGCAAAAGTCAAAAATCTGGGTAAACCACTTGTGCCGGTAGGGTGTGTGGGCGTGGGAAGTAGAGCGTGCTGGTAGTTTTGCTAGACTAGTGTCAGTTAATCGTTTATTAATAAAAACATAATCTGATCGTTACACTTTGTAAGTAGACTGTTCAGGTTTTTATGTTGGTAACGCCACGTAGCGCTCTGTATGAAAATCAATGACTGTGCTGTGTGCAGTCTGTGGCTGGTTGGACTCATTGCTGGAATATTCGCTTGTGTAGTGTTGGGCAGTTGGATGTGAACAGCGCGTAGCGTTGTGCAGTTGGAGGTGAGCCGCCAGCAGTGGTGGATGTTGAGAGAGAGATGCCAGAGTTTTGAGAGGTTACTATAAGCGAACGATCTGGACGTGTGTCCGCCAGAAAAAGGAAGTTTGTAAAGATGGATGTCATGAATTAGTATATATGTGGTAACTTTTGAACACTATTAAGGTAAATACATTGTTTGTTCTCTATCAAAATCTTTCATTTGCTAACTACGCCTATCCGTAGTTACTGCCTTCAGTAGTTAGAATCTTTTATTTAGCTGGCAATATTAGCGCTCGCTGTATTGCATCAGTTGGGAGTAACGAAGATTTTTGTGAGGTAAGTGATTCATGAAAGGTACAGGTTACCGTTACTAAGGACCATTCTTTTGTAGGGATTTTTGAAAGTCAGATTGCGTTGCGCTAAAACATACTGTGTGCCAATTTAGTGATGATCAGAATAAGTAAAGAGTCAACTGTCTGAGTACGTTCAGTTTTACTCAGCTGTCTTTGTATCAAATAACGTAGAAGTTTACTAGCACAGTCATTCATAATTTTTCCAAGGGGACGTTTCAACTTCATTGTAAGAGCCATTTCACCATAGGCGATCAAGGCACAGTTTAATCATCTCCAAGTATGTTTCATCTCATATGGCAATAAGAAAACAAGTGTCTCATCTTATAACTGATTGTAAAAGAAATACATTATCAAAACAAAAAAAAAGAAAAAGAAATAAAAGAACCGAGCCATCATGAAGCAATTACCTGAATGGGATGGAAATCTGTAGCTGTGATATGCATACAAAAGCGAAAAGTTATTATAATTTCAGAAAAATTGTATGATTCATTCAAGAAAAAAGCTTCAGCATGCCAGTAACGCACTGGCTAACCTCTAGCCATTAGCAAGCAGTTATTCGGCTTGGCACTGAGTGACAGAGTTGTTGAATGCCATCCTGAGGGATATCGGGGCAAACTCTGTCCAGTTGGTGTGTTAGATCGTCGAAATCCCGAGCTGGCTGGGGGGCGCTACCCAAATACTCCAAACGAAATATACTGGGGAAATATTCGGCAACCTTGCAGGGCAAGATACGGTTTGGCAAGCACGGAGACAAACAGTAGAAATCCTCTTTGAGTGTGGGCGGGCATTATGTTGCTAGCCCACCATGGATTGCCTTGAAAGACACAGAATATCGTCGACGTACTACTACGTGGTAAGGTTCGACCAGGAAAAAGCGTTCTATAACGTAAAATGGTGCAAGATGTTCGAAATTCTGAACAAATAGGGGTAAGCTATAGAAAGAGGGGTAATATAAAATATATAAAAGAGCCAAGAGTTAATAATAAGAGTGGACGACCAACAACAAAGTGCTTTGATTAAAAGGGTGTAAGACTGGGATTTAGTCTTTCGCCCCTGCTGTTCAATCTGTACATCGAAGAAGCAATGATGGAAATAAAAGAAAGTTTCAGGAGTGTGATTGAAATTCAAGGTGAAAAGATATCAGTGATACGTTTCGCTGATGACATTGCTGTTCCTGAGTGTAAGTGAAGGAGAATTACATGATCTACTGACTGGAATGAACGATCTAATGAGTACAGAACATGGACTGAGAGTAAATCGAAGAAAGACAAAAGTAATGATATGTAGCAGAAATGAGAACAGTGAGAAACTTAACATCCGAATTGATGGTCACGAAGTGGAGGAAGTTAAGGAATTCTTGTACCACATCAGCAAAGTAACCAAAAACTGACGGAGCAAGTAGGATATTAAGAGACTAGCACTGGGAAAAGGGTGTTCCTGGCCAAGAGAGGACTACTTGTGTCAAACATGGACCTTAATCTGAGGAAGAAATTTCTGAGAATGTACGTTTTGGGCACAGTATTGTACGGAAGTGAAACATGAACTGTGGGTAAACCGGAACAGAACAAAATCGAAGCATGTGAGATATGGTCCTACTGACGAATGTAGAAAATTACGTGGACTGTTAAGGCAAGGAATGAGGAGGTTCTGCGCTGAATCGGAGAGGAAAGGTATAAGTAGAAAACACTAACAGGACAGGATAACAGGACGCCTGTTAAGACATCATGGAATGACATCAATGGTACTAGAGGAAGACAGAGATTGGAATACATCCAGCAAGTAACTCAGGACGTAGGTTTCTAGTGCTATTCTGAGGTGAAGAAGTTGGCACAGGAGAGGAATACGTGGCAAGCCGCATCAAACCAGTCCGAAGACTGATGACAGAAACAGAAGGCTCCAACAAATGGTGTCAGGAGCCCAGGAGAGGCGCTGCAGTCTATGCAGTAGTGTCGTCAAAGGCAATCATGTCGGTCACCTGCCGCCATACTTCATACGGCAAATTCGCCGCACTGTCCTAGTGGATACGTTCGTCGTACGTCCCACATTTATTTCTGCAGTTATTACACAGAGTGTTGCTTATCTGTTAACACTAACAACTGTATCAAACATAAGCTTTAATTTGAGGTAGAAATTTCTGAGAATGTACGTTTATAGCACAGCATTGTATAGTGGTGAAACGTGGACTGTGGGAAGATCGGAACAGAAGAGAATCGAAGCATTTGAGATGCAGTGCTGGGCGTTCTCAGCACCACATCTCTAATGTTGAAAATTAGGTGGCCTGATAAGGTAACGAATGAGGAGGTTCTGCGCAGAATCGGAGAGGAAAGAAATATGTGGAAAACACTGACAAGGACAAGGGATAGGATCATAGGGCATCTGTTAAGATATCAGGGAATAATAATTAAAAAACAGTCTTGATCGCAAATTTCATTTAATCGGAGTGACCGGTTTCACTCCTTAACGATCATCTTCAGACTTCAAAATGGCAGGTGGACTTCCATGGAGCAAGCTGCGCCGACCCACGACGCTGAACTGACTGCGTCGTGGGTCGGCGCAGTTTGCTCCATGGAAGTCCACCTGCCGTTCTGGAGTCTGAAGATGATCCTTAAGGATTGAAACCGGTCACTCCGATTAAAAGAAATTTGTGATCAAGACTGTTTTTAATTATCAGATTAATATAAGATCGCTGATAATGTTTCCAAAAATTTTATCAACGAATGACTTCCGTGGTACTAAAGGGAGCTGTAGAGGGCAAAAACTGCAGAGGAAGACAAAGATTAGAATACATCCAGCAATTAATTAAGGACGTAGGTTGCATGTGCTACTTTGAGATAAAAAGGTTAGCACAGAAGAGGAATTCTTGGCGGGCCGAATCACATTAGTCAGGAGACAGATGTCTCAAAAATGAAAAAAAAAAAAAATGAAAAGGTGCCTTAGATGACATCTAAAGTGATCCTGCTACAAAATGAAATAGCATCCCAGACCATAACTCCTTGTCGGGCCATACAACGAGCTACAGTCAGTTTGGTATCCTACCGCATTCTGGATCGTCTCCAGACACATCTTCGCCGGTTATCGAGCCTCAGTTCGAAGCAGGACTTGTCACTGAAGACAATTCAGTCGTGAACTATTTCATACAAATGGTCAGGAGAGGTGAACTACAAAGTGGAAAAGCTGGATAGGAGCAGAGTGATTAACGAACGAACTAACACAATACACACAAGCTTTGTTTACCTTTCATTTCTCCAAACGTACAAAGACTCATCATGTGTAATACAGCAACAAAGTCCAGCTGTTAAAACAGCAACAACGATGGTGACGGAGCCACAACTAGGTGTCATCTATGTAATTTCGTGTAGCGACGTGGGATCACAACAAGATATCATCTATGTAGTTTCGTGTAGCGACGTGGTTCCGAGCTCAAGTGGGTTGAGTCGCCCCCGCCGACCCTCGTCTATTACGATGGCAGAGGGCGCTTGAGGTATCAATCTGGCAGAAGTGTGGCCCAACGGACATGCTCTGTAGGGTCCTCTGGATCATATAACATTGCTATCGCTGTCGCAAGGAAACTTCCAGTTCCATTGCTATGACCCTGTGGGGTGCTATCGATGAGTGAGACCACAAATTTACTTCAGTTAATGAGATTCCAAACCGAATGTGCACGGCTCCACTATAAATGAGCTAGCTGCTGTACAGAGGTACATTGTAGTCGGCGCCCCTTTCTCCTGAGCCACCTATTGATGGTCCTTGTGGTCAATGGTGTACTGGCCTATGTGGTGGTATTGATATGTGATACCACAAATCTACTTCAGTTAATGAGATTCCAAGCCGATTTGCCCGACACCACTCTAAATGAGCTAGCTGGTGTACAGAGGTACATTGTAGTCGGCGCCCCTTTCTCCTGAGCCACCTATTGATGGTCCTTGTGGTCAATGGTGCACTGGCCTATGTGGTGGTATTGATATGTGATACCACAAATCTACTTCAGTTAATGAGATTCCAAGCCGAATTGCCCGACACCACCCTAAATGAGCTAGCTGGTGTACAGAGGTACATTGTAGTCGGCGCCCCTTTCTCCTCAGCCACCTATTGATGGTCCTTGTGGTCAATGGTGCACTGACCTATGTGGTGGTATTGATATGTGATACCACAAATCTACTTCATTTAATGAAATTCCAAGCCCAATTGCCCGACACCACTCTAAATGAGCTAGCTGGTGTACAGAGGTACATTGTAGTCGGCGCCCCTTTCTCCTGAGCCACCTATTGATGGTCCTTGTGGTCAATGGTGCACTGGCCTACGTGGTGGTATTGATATGTGATACCACAAATCTACTTCAGTTAATGAGATTCCAAGCCGAATTGCCCGACACCACTCTAAATGTGCTAGCTGGTGTACAGAGTTCAATAGTAGTCGGATCCCCTTTTTTCTCAGCCACCTATTAATTGTCTTTGTGATCACTGAAGCACTAATTGAACGTTGGATCGATAATAACGCTGAATCCGGTGCTATGAGTACCTCTTGACGACTGCTCGGTCCCCTACATCTGTCGCCTCTAGGTCTAATGTTTCCTTTCTAATGTTGTGTGACAACGCTCCTGTTCAAATGTTGAGTGATTTGCCATTGCTCCAACCAGCTTCTTTGAGCTTAGTTCGCGTCGTCTCTCAAATGCCGACATCTGTATACATTGTGAAGAGGAATTCGTGCACTCAGAGCTCGCAGCACGGTCCCTCAAATGCTAGCAATACAAAAACGTCTTTCTCAAAATTTCGTCCTGTGCACATTTTCGGCGGTAAATGGACGTTAAAGATTGCCAATCTGGCAACACTGTAATCTATCTACGGTAGCTAATTCTGTGAGCATACAGCAGAACTGCTGTGCAGTTGGTGCAGTGGATAGTGTTTTGCGTTAGCATGCAGGAGGTGGAGGGTTAAAAAAATGGTCCAAATGTCTCTGAGCACTATGGGACTTAACATCTGAGGTCATCATTACCCTAGACGTAGAACTACTTAAACCTAACTAACGTAAGGACATCACACACATACATGCCTGAGGCAGGGTTCAAACCTGCGACCGTAGCAGCAGCGCGATTCCGGACTGAAGCGCCTAGAACCACTCGACCACAACGGCCGGCGTGGAGGGTTCGATTCCTGATCGAAGTGCATGTGTTTTTATTTTCTAGTTTCATTCTGCTATATTATATTGTCGTATACACCAATTGTTAAGACTCATGTTTCCAACATTTACACAGAACATATTTGGAAATTATTTGCAAAGCACGTTGCTGACCTTACTGGTCAAATGAGATAGGAAATAATGTAATAGGCCCGAACGTGGCACGAATAATATGGTACTAATCGATAGAACCATTGAATCTCGTAGATGCAGTGGTGTGAAACAATTCGGGTCCACGACGTGCAAAGGCTTCTTTAAAAACTGACCAGTGAAAACAATTTTAGCATGCAAGGGCAAATGTTTTGTAGAATATCCTCTACAATCGCTGTATGACGATTAAGACACCAGATACCATTCCACGCAGACTACATGTAGCAATAAAAGACACATTCGCCTCGACTCAGAATCAAACCCTCGGCCTCCTGCAATGCTAACCCAAAACACTATCCACAGCACCGACGACATTGCACTACTGCTATATGAAGACAGAGGTACTTACCGTACATGCGATTACAGTGTTGCCAGCTTGTCAATGTTTAACGTCCATTTACTGCCGGAAATATGCGCGGCGGAGGTTCGAGTCCTCCCTCGGGCATGGGTGTGTGTGTTTGTCCTTTGGATAATTTAGGTTAAGTAGTGTGTAAGCTTAGGGACTGATGACCTTAGCAGTTAAGTCCTATAAGGTGTCACACACATTTGAACTTTTTTGAATATGTGCGGCACGAAATTTTGTGAGTGACATTTTTGTATTGCTAGTATGTGAAGTCCGGGTGCGCGAATTTTTCTTCGGCCTGCATATTGTTCTCATGCTTGGCTGAGAGGCATAGTTACTGATCAGCTGAGTAAACGGAATGAAATTCGCAAAGACTTTATGCCCAGTACCATTAGTATCCGTACCACCAGCGTAGTGAAACTGCTCTCATATTCATCCATCGCCCGCCAAAGTTTAGAAGTTTGCATTTTCTGTCGATATCTCTAGAAATATCAATTTGTGACCAATTTGCATAATATTTTCATGGTGTTTTCTTTGCTTTTTTTAATATTTTCACTTAGAGTGTAATTTGCTGTAATGTTTCAGGTTCATTAAACGAACAACTTTCAATCATACATCTACTATAAAGGCACAATCGTTCACCAAAACTGATAACAATACAAAATGCCGATAACCAGTTTCAAAACAAAGAATGTTACGACAAGTACTCAAAGTTATACTAACAACAACATGTAAGCAATGGTACTTCCTCTTTTAATAATCACAAAAGGCATTTGCAAGTAGTTAGCAATTTATTTACTAAAAGTGTCTTCCACACAAAACTTTCTAAAAATATACAAGACAAATATAGATCAATTAGCATGGCCTACTTTGAACTCTTGATATAAGCTTGATCTTCACATACGTAGAACCACCTGTTACTCAATCTCGGCACTACCAGTGCAGTAAGTACTTAAAAGCATCAAATGGTCGCGAGCTTCATGAATTAATTAATCTCTCCATAAAATATCACAGTCCATTGCAACATTTAAAAGACACACCGTTAGAGACATGCGAAAGCAAGAGACAAAACAAACTTAATAGTAATTTTAAAGCTGGGAACAAATGAAAAAGAATCATGGCATTCAAAACAAGCCACTCACTGATTTCAGAGACCAATTCACTAACATACACAGTTCAACAAGAACAGAAGGTCACGCGAGGAGGCAACATTAATTCAACGCAACGAATGACAGGAACATGACGGAAGAGACACTGGAAGGACAACGCCGTTACGAGCCACAGTAACTGTAAAAAAAAGTCGCTGATACATTGATCAACCACAATGTCTGCCAAGAGACTTCATATAAATACTGATCAACGATAATATCTGCCAAACAAAGTCGCTCAAATATTGAGGAACCACGTCTTTCATACCCATCACATAGTTGTACCATCCGCCAGCAGTACAGGGGAAAACAGACTTCTTACAGCCTGTACTGAAGCAGAACACGTACCGAAGCACTGCAAATGGATGATAACCAACTGCTGCCGATCACTGATGTTGTGGATATTTATCGATTTGCAGACTTCGCTGAGTAACACCCGAATGTAATCCCGTCAAATTTCCACGTCCATCCTTATCGGTAAACGACAAGCCAAGCATCTACCAGACCAGGGGACATACCGCGTACACGGCGGCAAGAAAGGCAAACAGACAGACAGACAGAACTCGTTGCCTGTAAGTCGGTGCTGTCCTCGTCGCTCAGCGGTCGCAGCTCGACGACTGCATTTACACGAACTTGCTGCTCGCCATCCAACTCCAGCAGGCAGTGTGTTCACGTTCCCGTTCCCAGGCGAACCACCCGAAGCTGCTTCACTTCCTCCTCGGCCACAGATAACCTCAGCTAAACAGTACTTGCAGCAAGGCTTTTCTAAAATTGATAGGCAGAGACGTTCCTGGAACGGCTGGCGCATCATTGTATACAGGAGATACATTACATTAGCTTCAAGTACATAATGTTTATGACTTGCAACATCTAAATGAAATAGTTATAAATACAATAAGGGGGCAGATATTTAAAAAATACAGTATACACACGTATAGACCTAACAGATACAAATCTAACATGACTACCTGTCACTTATAAATACATTCACTATCTTAAACATTTTTCTATTACTCACAAGGATCTAAAATTGACAGTCGCTAGACTGTTCAGAATGGTTTCATCAAAATCATGCCATCAACTGACGACTGAACCACCGTACGTTTGTTTTCAGACGAGTGCAGCGATATTGTTTACCAGTTGGGTCAATCGCTCGTAGCTTCGTCAGAGATACATAACTTGCAATATACGTACGTGCAGAATTAGCTGGTACTTTGGAGTGAAGCAAAAATAACCCATCGGAGAGGTTCCCATGATGAATCGTCTTCACATACTCGCCAAACCTCATCGGGAGTTGTCGACAGCATGCTCGTGTGATGCATTGCGCCTCAGCAGCATATTCTGTTGTCACCAGACTGTAGCAGACCCAAGAAACAGCATCATGACACCATATGAGGACTGAGTCCTCTCCGTTTCTCGGTGGTCGTGAACTCACATTTACAGTATTTCTTTTCTAGGAGTCGCAGTAACAGACTCAACACACGTCGACGATCATTAGACCTCTCAAATACATCTGTACAAAAAATTCCGGAAAATTGTCCACAAAATTTTTCTACACTTGCCTGTTACTTATTGTTCATGGTCTCCTCCGAAATACTCTCATCCACAATTGCGCCCCCAAAGCCGTTCAAAATGGCTCTTAGCACTATAGGACTTAACTTCTGAGGTCATCAGTCCCCTATAACTTAGAACTACTTAAACCTAACAAACCTAAGGACATCACACACATCCATGCCCGAGGCAGGATTCGACCTGCAACAGGAGCAGTCTCGCAGTTCCAAACTGTAGCGCCTAGAACCGCTCGGGCACCCCGGCCGGCTGCCCCCAAAGCCGTTTCCACTTCCGGAAGTAGTTCTGGTACGTCTTTCGCTGGATGTCGCGAAACGCCGTCTGCAAATTTTCTTTTATCTCGTCTGTCGTTGCAAATCATTAGCCTTTGAAGTTTTTCAACTTTGGAAAATAAAAAATGTCCTCACGGGGCATGTATGGAGAGTGATTTTGTTCCACGTGTAATAATAATGCACCAATAGCGATGAATGTGCGGGTGCGTTACCGTGATGCTAGCAGGAGCTATGAACTGTGTCACCACATTTCAGGCCGTTTCCTTCTCAGATTTTCTCACAAGCGTCGCAACACATTCCAATAGTACCATCGATTAACTGTATGTCCCTGTGCCACGAATTCATGATGAACTAATCCTTCAGAGCCAAAGTAAACTGTCTGCATGGCTCTGACATCTGACCTGATGAGCTTTTTTTGGTCTTGGGAAACCTTTCCCGACCCATTGTGTAGGTTAAACCTTGATGTTAACATCACAACTGTGGACCCACGTCCCGTCACTAGTTATTATTCTCTTAAGAAACACCTCGTTCTCATCTGAGTGATACAAAAGTTCTTCAGAGTTTGCGTGGCGCAGTTCTTCCCGGTCTTGACTCATTAGCAGCGGGACGAAGTTGGTGGCGACACGACGCATTCAAAGATGCTGTCAGAATTTCGTGTCATGATCCAACTGAAAAGTTACATTCTTCTGCAGTCTCTCGGACAGTCAGTCTTCGATTGGGACGCACAGTTTCATTTACGTTCCCGACTTGAGCGTCGGCTACCTTTAAGCCGTGTGAACCATTCGTAACACAGAGTACGGCTCAAGAACTGATCACCGTAGGCTTCCTGTATCATCTGTTCCACGAACTGTACGAGACTGGAATAGAAGGGAGAATCGATAGAGGTACTCAAGGTACCCTCCACCACACACCGTCAAGTGGCTTGCGTAATATGGATGTAGATGTAGTTTTGGTGTGTTTCTGCAAAGGTTTTGCTGTGTTGCACGCAAAATTTAATTCAGAAGCGTTGCTTCTCTAACTCTGCCATCTCGAAATTCACGAACTGTGCGACACAACGTTCTACTCACTACAGCACTGACAGACGTACAACTTTGAAACTTCCAGCAGTTATACATTAAACACAGGCGTGCGTAGGGACGCTAACCGCATATCGCTCCAACACACCATTGGCGCGAAATTACGAATGTTCCGGAATTATTTGTTGGCCTGACGTAGCAGCAACTTTACCGCCGCTGCCTCGATTCAGCGAGCTTTTTGAATGGGTACGATCTGTCGCGGAACCCAGCGTGCGGCGACCTTCCATATTGAAAATATCGTGCAAGATGATGGAAACAATCCAAGATCGAATTTTAATATTTTCGCTATTGCTTACGTTGTGTTTTGTCAGGGTTCTAGCAACAGTGCCTCCGTTTATCTTGTGATTTCAAGTTCTTCGCCGTACAGACTCGTTTGAACACAATTCGAAGCGCCTGCTCCACCTAACCACTGTGTCATTTGATGAAGCATTGTTGCTGTAGAATTCCAACAGCTTGTTACAGATTACTGCTGCGCTGTTCCCTTCAGATACAGAAAACGAATTACCACGCGGTACACCACATTATCGATGGACTGCACCGGTTTGTTTTAATCCTTCTAGAGGTGTAACACGGTACTGTGGACTGCATGCAGGGAACTGCCATAAAAGCTCCGTCTTTAGGCCACAAGTGGCCCTTCCGGGACCGTCCGGCCGCCGTGTCATCTTCCGAGGAGGATGCGGATAAGGAGGGGCGTGTGGTCAGCACACCGCACTCCCGACCGTGAGGACGGTATTCTTTGACCGAAGCCGCTACTAATCGGTCGAGTAGCTCCTCAATTGGCATCACGAGGCTGAGTGCACCCCGAAAAATGGCAACAGCACATGGCGGCAGGAGGGTGACCCATCCAAGCGCCGGCCACGCCCGACAGCGCTTAACTTCGGTGATCTCACGGGAACCGGTGTAGCCACTGCGGCAAGGCCGTTGCCTTCGAACTGCCATAAAGCAAAACCAAATTATGTAACTTTATTATTTCGAAATGATAGTTATATTTTAAAAGCTACCCCTTTTACTGCTTTGAAAGAAAAGCAGCACACTGGTCACTTCTCCAGCCCTCGCTGCTGTGGGGAAGATCAGACAGGTCGGCACATTCTCCGTACTCCTCACAGGCTGAGCTAATCCGTTACTTCCGGTTGGCGACTCCTCGAGACCGCGGTTGCAGCCTTCCACAGTGCACTGCGAAACAAGCAGCAGCAGCTCTGACATATTCAGTGATTCTAAACAGTTCCACCCCGACATAGACCACCCAGTTTAAAAACCCCTCATTACCCAATACGAGGAATAGATGTTGTTGACCAAACACCTCGAATTTCTGACTCACAATGAGGATTACTCCCGTTTATACGAGATCAAATGGTTCAAATGGCTCTGAGCACTATGGGACTCAACTGCTGTGGTCATCAGTCCCCTAGAACTTAGAACTACTTAAACCTAACTAACCTAAGGACATCACACACAGCCATGCCCGAGGCAGGATTCGAACCTGCGACCGTAGCAGTCGCACGGTTCCGGACTGCGCGCCTAGAACCGCGAGACCACCGCGGCCGGCCTTTATACGAGTTATTTTCGAATATTGTAGTAATCGGACAATACACGCGTTTTCACATCGCTACACTGTCGTTACTTGCTGTGAAATCTTGCGTAGGACTATGGCATAGGCTATGTTCACTCTAAGTGTTCTTAAGGTTTATACTACAGTCACTTTATAAATTCGGTAATACATCTCATTTTATTACGATGGTCGTCTCTCTCTCTATGTACGAGAGAGATTCAAATGTCGTTAAACGATATCATCGCAACGAAGAAGAAAAAACGCCAGGTCAAGATTCTATCCGTGGTGCCCTAGCCATCACCTCCACCCGCCAGGCTGCTTGTCACTGATATCAAATTGATAGGCTAATTGACTATATCGGTCATGAGAGTCATATTGCGTGGCGAGTAATTTTTCATTTTCAGTAGTCGGATTACACCCACCAGGTAGTTCAAATGACAGTCCCTAGAGGGAAGACAAGGATATTTTCGAGGAACACTGTTGAGAACCGATATTTCAAGGTGACCACAGGAGGACTCTACCACCAGCAATATACATTTCGCCTTGGGAGCGCGCTATTAAAAACACGACCACAACTACTACATTACCGTCACCCTGCATAAAAAGCGATCTTGGTCCTATAGGCACACACAAGAGTCGCTGATAGCGAAACGATTTCTGGTAGAAATGCTGTCTGCGATTTGGAATCAAATCTATCCACTCATCCACTTACTTGCGTCAAGCGAGTCTAGGCATAGCTGATCAACAGAATACCGCCACTTGATTCTTTATTTGGGGGCGCCAGATCAAAGGAGGCCGATATCCGGTCCGTGGTCTGTAATACTTAGTAATTTCATCTGTAATTAGGACATTGGGCTGTTCTGACCTACGTAACGGCTCCCTGACGATAGACACGCAGACACACACACACACACACACACACACACACACACACACACACACTCACGGAGATCTCAAACAGTGGCTACCATACCACACTTCATTAGATTCTTCATCTGTAGACCCCTTTGCAGGGTTTAATTGTCGGTGTAATATGTATATATGTTCCTCAACCTGTACAAAATAGTTTGCCGCTGAAATTCTCGTAATTTGTCCATCTGCAGAAAGCAACGGTAGGTTTCGAAATATGTCATGAACTTACAGATGCACAATTGGTCTGATTTTTCCCATTTGTGCTTAGACACCAGTGTGCTTCGAAAAGTGAGGAAAGTAAACGATAAAAGTCTAAACATCCCTGACTCTGGAAGCAAATATAAACCAAGCCCACTCAGCGATTCCTTATTCGATCATAATAACAGTTGTTTCAATATTCGATACTGCCTTGTCATCCATAAACTGTTTAAATAAATAGTATTTCATACAGTGCAGTCACTTTCCCAACAAATTCTTTAATTAAATAAATATACTATATTACAAACACCGCTTTGTATCTCACAAAATTGTTTAAATAAACAGTTTTCCTGAGATTGTCCAAATTGTTTAAACAACATTCCATACAATGTAATCGATTGCCCGCCAAATTTTTAAGCAAACATATAAACTATGTTCCATACACTACCATTAATAAATAAACAATATTCCTCACAGTGTCTAAATTGTTTAAATAATATTCTATACACTTCAATCGATTACCAACAAAGTATTTAAAATAATTAACTAAATTATATCGTCTGAATTGCTTAAATAATATCCCATACACTGTAATCGATTCCCCTGCAATTTGCCGATCAACTGAGTCTTTTTGTTGCAATTTCTGGGGGGAGGGTGAAGTGAGGTGGAGGACTGAGGCATTTCCCAGAAGGTGGATTTAATTAAGTGATTTATTTAAATAATTAGCAATCAAATTGATATGAAAAGTGTGGTTGTGTTGGCAAGGGGAGTTCATAGAGTGGTGGGGGAGGAGGAGATGGAGGAAGAGGATGAGGAGGAGAGGAAGGGGTGGGGGAACAATAGTTTAAGGACCTGTCAATCAAAAGGAAGGATTATCCCTTGGGGTTCATAACCTGCCAATCAAAAGAATGGATTATCCCCAGAGGTCTTAATCCTCTTCGCAGAACAGTAGGTTAAGGACCTGTCAAACAAAAAGAGGTTTGCCCCTAAATGTAGGCAACCCGCACTAACAAACATACTTTGTCTATTATCAGCATGAAGTTTGTAAAACTACTTGGCATTATAACCAAGGGCATCTCTGGCATTTGAACTTGGAATTGCGCCTTCTGCCCACAGTTTTCGTACTGTCCTTCACTAATTACAAATCTGCCAGTGCCTCTCCCCGATGTCCTCTTGCTTCCGCAAATAAGAGGAATCAGAGCTCATATGGAAGCATACAGATAGCTGTTTTTCCCTCGCTCTATTGCCAGGGGAACATGAACAGGAACGACTCACACTGGTATAAAATACCCTCCGCCATGTACTGTCTACAGGGCATGTACGTAGATAATGGTCTGGGATAGACTCCCAACCTAGATCCAAATAAAATTAGATCTAGTATTATTTGTCCAGACTGATACAAAAGCAAACATGCAGAGACACAGGAAGAACAGTGAGTTCTTGGTAATGAAGAATCTTTAAACTAGATTTTAAATCAGCATTTGGATTGTCACTAAAACAGATAAAGAATGGATTGCAGTGCCGTTAAGTAAAAGAGACTGAACAAAGTAAGTGGAAGGATTTTTTCCAGTCTCTTCTGCTACTAAAATTACTGGAAATGCGACAGTTAAATACAAAGATCAAATTTAACGGTTTGTAAGTAAGTTCTTTAATATATTTTTTGGATATGGCTCTGAGAATTTCCTCCAGTACGATCTGGTGGACAAAATTAGGAAGGGTACCATTTTCCCACTTCCTCACAAAAAAAAGAACAGGACCTGGGGCGCCACATAAAAATGGTGTTGCGCTGGCATTTCTGAGATAAGCAACTCGTGTGGGCGACGGAACGCCAGTGGGGTTGTATAAAGTTCGATCGGCAGAACACTAGTGGTTTTTGTTGCCTTCTGCGAATAATGCAGTTTTCTTTCTGTTTTTTTAGGTGTAATGAGTACACATCTTCCCTTAGACGATTCATGAGATGGAGAATAGTCGGTAGGCTTGCCGCAGGACAGTCCAAAGCTCAGGTTGCAAAGAAGTGGATGTAACACCAAGTACCATCTCGATTTTTTGGAATCACTTTGAAACTAGTGGGACAGTGACCATCCCAAAGTCGCCCGCGATCCACAACTGTCAATGACGACCGTTGGTAGTTGATACTCTTAGCCAAGTGCTAGAGGACGTCTACAGCCATGTAACTCTCTCGTGTTCTAGCTACTCCCGCAGGAACATCAGTTTCCAGGAAGACAGTTGCTGGCAGGCTCCATGAGACAGGGCTGTATGCCAGAAAGCCGGCCGTGTGCATCTCACTCAACTCGTTCCACAAAAGAGAGTGCAAAAAGGTGCATACAATACAAACAGTGGACACAGCTTCAGTTGGTTAATGTTCTGTTCACAGATGAGTCCACATTTATTCTAAAACCTTACTCTTGGCGACTCTTTAAATGGAGGGAATATGGGACACGATACCATTGCTGCAACATCAGGGAAAGAGACATATATGATGGTGGAGGTGTGCTATTTTGGACAGGGTACATGAACGATACCAACATACCGCTCGATGAGTTTGGCACTGGTTCTGTGAATGCCCAGAGATGAAGGTGGGAGATCCTAGAAAAGTATGTGTGACCTTTCATGGGTGCAATATTCACTGTATGGTTTAGCTGGCTAAATCACCTGATCTCGTTGTTTTGTACATGTGATTATCATATAATAAACTATATCCATAACTTTTTTTATTTATTTCTCGTCAGTATATCCTGCATTCTTAGGTAAACTTTATCTATCTCCAAATTTTCTCCAGCGATGAATATGTCTTACACAAACTCCATGAATCAGAAATTCCGATGGGATCAGTCATATTTGCAATACTGGCACCAGCACACAGTACTATCAGGATAATCAATACCATCATGAGGGAAAAAACTGATCAGCATTAAGAGCAGTTTAGCTTCAGTAAACGCGTTAACAAATGTTGAGGTTCCAAAAAATACCAAATTAGTCTCTTCTGATATACACGGCCTATTCTCAAGTATGTCTGTGAAATGATGAACAGATGATATTTTGCCACAATCATTGTATACAAGCGACATTAATTCAGAAGAACAACTGAGCTTAGTCATTACAGTAGAGTGATACATAAACAAAATTATTTCTGCTTTCAAAAGAACTATTGCAAGCAATCAGATGGTGTAGAAATAGGCTCACCATTATCCCTCTTACTAAGAGAAATCTCATCAGCCAGTGGGAGACCGACCTGCCTAAGAGTGAACCACTTATATAACATGTAGAATATTGCTATAGATATGTTGGTGATATGCTTTGTATGTTGGAAGGTTGCACAAGGGAACTCCAGAAGATCTTGGAAGATATGAACCACTGACACACCAACATAAGGGTAAGTATGGAATGAAGGGGCTCCACCATTAATCATGTTGATACCAACTTACAGACAAAAATATAAGCAAAAATCTAAAGTTTACTGCAAGGATTCCTTTATTCACACATTCATCCCAGCTTACTTTCTATGTCTGACAGATTACAAAAATGCAGGATCCCACAGCATCATCCTTTATATCCTGCTCATCCTCACCCCACGAGAAAACTATTACCAGAAAGTTAACGCAATAAAAATGTAGCTACAAATAATGAATTAAAATAAAACGCCGTTGATAATATTCTCAGTAAAACAAAAAAAAAAGCTGTAGAAGAAAGTCGGAACCTTACCTTACCCAGTGGACAACACAGAAAGACCAAAAAGGAAATTGTGCAGCTTGCCTTTTATACGCAAAATTTATAGAAGCAAAATAACATTTTAAAGGTAAAGAATTTCTCCATGTTTTTATGTGTCCCACAGACATTCAGTAGACGTTCTTTTAATTCAAAGAATAAATAGCCTGACATCACGAAAACTGTCGCTTATAACATCGTATGCCAAGATTGTCAGTTTTGCTATAAAGGATATACTGCGGCTGTACCAGGTTCAAAGAATGCTACAGTATCTGGAGCATCAAGAAGGCAGATTTAGCCTTTGCTGGACATTTCTTGGATTACAAGCAAAAACACGTAATAGAAGTCCTACACATAACCGGGAAAGTGTGAAAAGTAGACTCTCTCAGCAATATTAGAAGTTAACGAACAGGTGTGTTGATCACCACATATACACTCCTGGAAATTGAAATAAGAACACCGTGAATTCATTGTCCCAGGAAGGGGAAACTTTATTGACACATTCCTGGGGTCAGATACATCACATGATCACACTGACAGAACCACAGGCACATAGACACAGGCAACAGAGCATGCACAATGTCGGCACTAGTACAGTGTATATCCACCTTTCGCAGCAATGCAGGCTGCTATTCTCCCATGGAGACGATCGTAGAGATGCTGGATGTAGTCCTGTGGAACGGCTTGCCATGCCATTTCCACCTGGCGCCTCAGTTGGACCAGCGTTCGTGCTGGACGTGCGGACCGCGTGAGACGACGCTGCATCCAGTCCCAAACATGCTCAATGGGGGACAGATCCGGAGATCTTGCTGGCCAGGGTAGTTGACTTACACCTTCTAGAGCACGTTGGGTGGCACGGGATACATGCAGACGTGCATTGTCCTGTTGGAACAGCAAGTTCCCTTGCCGGTCTAGTAATGGTAGAACGATGGGTTCGATGACGGTTTGGATGTACCGTGCACTATTCAGTGTCCCCTCGACGATCACCAGTGGTGTACGGCCAGTGTAGGAGATCGCTCCCCACACCATGATGCCGGGTGTTGGCCCTGTGTGCCTCGGTCGTATGCAGTCCTGATTGTGGCGCTCACCTGCACGGCGCCAAACACGCATACGACCATCATTGGCACCAAGGCAGAAGCGACTCTCATCGCTGAAGACGACACGTCTCCATTCGTCCCTCCATTCACGCCTGTCGCGACACCACTGGAGGCGGGCTGCACGATGTTGGGGCGTGAGCGGAAGACGGCCTAACGGTGTGCGGGACCGTAGCCCAGCTTCATGGAGACGGTTGCGAATGGTCCTCGCCGATACCCCAGGAGCAACAGTGTCCCTAATTTGCTGGGAAGTGGCGGTGCGGTCCCCTACGGCACTGCGTAGGATCCTACGGTCTTGGCGTGCATCCGTGCGTCGCTGCGGTCCGGTCCCAGGTCGACGGGCACGTGCACCTTCCGCCGACCACTGGCGACAACATCGATGTACTGTGGAGACCTCACGCCCCACGTGTTGAGCAATTCGGCGGTACGTCCACCCGGCCTCCCGCATGCCCACTATACGCCCTCGCTCAAAGTCCGTCAACTGCACATACGGTTCACGTCCACGCTGTCGCGGCATGCTACCAGTGTTAAAGACTGCGATGGAGCTCCGTATGCCACGGCAAACTGGCTGACACTGACGGCGGCGGTGCACAAATGCTGCGCAGCTAGCGCCATTCGACGGCCAACACCGCGGTTCCTGGTGTGTCCGCTGTGCCGTGCGTGTGATCATTGCTTGTACAGCCCTCTCGCAGTGTCCGGAGCAAGTATGGTGGGTCTGACACACCGGTGTCAATGTGTTCTTTTTTCCATTTCCAGGAGTGTATTACTGAATGAGCTGACTCAGCTCAACTATTCGTCGCCTTTTACATAATGTTGTTATTTCTACATAAGACAGAAGCTGATAACAGCTTTATAAACTGGGGGCATCACTCAAAAACAGGTATTTACACAAATACTCATTTACATAAGCAACACTGTGATTCCTGTGCACATAGTCCTGTTTGAGTGAATGTTTAGTGCTGGATAAAATGTAATACTCATGAAGTTGGTGAGGATGTTCAGTGTAAGTGAAATGGTTTCAAAATTAAATTTATTATCATATAAAATTTTCATGGTTAAAGTTGATAAGTGATAGGTTGTTCATCTTTACTTGGGTTCTATATTTGGAATCTGTTGTGCACTGTAAAATGAGCTTAAAAACCGAAGTTTAGTTATTCAATGCAGAAGATCGTTTATTTTATGCAGTTTATACAATCATACGAATACAGTATAAGAAATCCAGTACAAGAAAGTATACAGTATAAGAAAAAAATTAAATACAGTATAAGGAAAAAAAACGATACAGCACGGAGGAATTACACCAGTAGGTCGGAAATTGGTAGATATAGTGTAAATATACATACAAACATACGATTGCAATTTTCAGAAAAATTGGAAGATTTATTCAATAGAAAGAGCTCCACAAATGGAGCAACGCAGTCACGCCTTGGTTCACCGCTGGTTCTTATGCAAGCAGTTAAACGGCTTGACACTGATTGACATATTTGTTGGATGTCCTCTTGGAGGATAGCGTGTACAATTCTGTGCATTTGGCGCATTCAGTCGTCAGAATACCATGCTGGTTGAAGGACCCTGCCCATAATGCTCCAAACGTTCTTAATTGGAAATAGATCCGGCGATCTTGCTGGCAAAGATTAGGTTTTGCACACATTAACTCAGGCAGTAGAAACTTTCTCCGCGTGCGGTCGGGCATTATCTTGCAGAAATATCAGCTCAAGTTGTCTTGCCATGAAGGGCAACAAAACGGGGCGCAGAATATCGTCATTGTACCGCTGTGGTGTAAGGGTGACGCGGTTGACAACCTATGGTTGAAAAGAAATGGCACCACAGACCATCACTCCTGGTCCTGGTTATCGGGCCGTGCGATGGGCGACAGTCAGAGACTAGGCCGAATCTAGAGATGTCTTCGGCCTGAAATCTCATTCACTAGACTAGAACTGTATTTAGTGATGAGTCCCGCTTCGAAGTGAGTCCCGATGATGAACGAATCCAATTTATAATGGTATCCCTCAGGCGGACATCCAACTCTTATCAATCAATGTAAAGCTGAACAACTGCTCGCATAAATGCCAGAGATGGACCAACGCATTACTGACGTGCTCAATTTCTGAAGCTATTTCCCTTGAAGAAATCATCCATTTTTTCTGAAATTGTAGTCATTTGTTTGTCTGTACGTACACATCCCATTAGGATAATTCCTTCGTCGTACGTTGTATTTTTTATTCTTTAATTATTTTTTATTATTTTTTATTTCTTTTATTATCTTAGAGTACATTATTCGTGCATACGTAGCGAAGGAGCAACGATATTTAATCAAGCTACTACTCATTGGCTTTTAGTTTTCTCAATATAAAAACGTTACATCTGTGATTGAAATGAGACGGATTACTGGCAGTGTCTGTTCTCCCATGAAGCAGAAATATTCATCTTAAAGGAGTTATTTGAACAGTTTGTAGAACTGTCCTATCTCGCTTTTCCCTCTGAAGCTTGCTATGCACTGAATCACACGTACAGCAAATACTAATTGATGAGTGAATCTGCACTTATTTGATTAGATTACCTTAGATGTAATTTTTGTTCTCTTAGATCCGTAGTGAGTAGATGCTCGAGGATTTAGAACATGTCAAAAAAACGAAACTACGCCACATATATACCGCGCGACTGCTACGGTCGCAGGTTCGAATCCTGACTCGGGCATGGATGTGTGTGATGTCCTTAGGTTAGTTAGGTTTAAGTAGTTCTAAGTTCTAGGGGACTTATGACCACAGATGTTGAGTCCCATAGTGCTCAGAGCCATTTGAACCATTTGAAGCCACATATATTTAGGAAGAGAAAAGGTATTTGTCAATGTACAGGGCGACAATTATTGAACTAAATGAAATAAAATCGTCATAACTTTTGAGCCGTATGCGTAAGGAAGTTCAAACTGCACGGTTGGCCGCGGGGGATAATGGGAATTAGTATGCGAATGCATGATTTGGTTTAGCGACGAAGCCCATTTTCATTTGGATGTATTCGTCAATACGTAAAATTTGGGCATTTGGGGCGACTGAGAATCCGCATTTCGCAATCGAGAAGTCTCTTCAACCTTAACGGGTGACTGTGAGGTGTGCAATGTCCAGTCACGGAATAATCGGTGCGATATTCCTTGATGACTTCCGAATGGTGCGTGAATATTCTGGAAGATTATTTCATTCCCATTATCCAAAGTGACCCTGATTTAGACAAGATGTGGTTCATGCAAGACGGAGCTCGACCCCATCCAAGCAGGAGAGTGATGTCCTGGATGTCCCGCCTGATGTCCCGCCACATTCTCCGGATCTGAACACATGCGACTCCTTTTTGTGGGCCTATAGTAAAGACAAGGTGTACAGCAGTAGCCCCAGAACTATCGCTGAGCTGAAAACAACCATTCAGGAGGTCATCGACAGCATCGATGTTCCGACACTTCAGGGGTAACGCACAATCTTGCTATTCATCTGTGCCACATCATCGCCAATGATAGCAGGCATATCGAACGTGTCATAACTTAAATACGAATATCTATAGTGGCATTTATATATTCAGCAAAGTGTGCATGCCGTAATTTGTAACTAATTTACGTTGTTTTTCTTTATACAGTTCAATAGTTATCATCCTGTATCTTCCACAGCTCCAAATGGTCTTACTGATGTGAAATTAGTCAAAAAATCTCAAACATATTTTCACTCCAAATAACTTACGGGTTCGCTGCCGGGTGACGTCGTCGACCACCGCCGATATTTGGAGAGGAGCACACCCTGGCATTCTCAAGGCCTTGAGAATGGCAGCGTGTGCTCCTCTCCAAATATCGGCGGTGGTCGACGACGTCACCCGGCAGCGAACCCGTAAGTTATTTGAATATTCCATTCACCGGGAAAAGTTAAGGTCTCATATTTTCACTCTTCAGAAAACGCGTACGTGAACAGTACGCTGAGGTTGTATGCTTAGGCCATTGCAGCCATGCATCATGAAAGGGATAACCAGTTGATAATACTCATTTACATTGATTACATTACTGCAGAGAAGATGTCCTATTCAGATTTTACGTAACGTCCATGTTTATTAATATTATATACAAATCAGAGCTCCTACTGCGATAAGTTAAAATTTTTATGACTGCAGGAAAGCTATTAAAGAGGTGTGTTCCTGAATATTTATAAAGAACTCTACTTTCAATGCTATTTGATTAACAAGAAGTAGTAATAAAAGATACCAAACATATCTACAGACTCATATCTTCAGACTCTGTGTTCGTGTAGAATACAACCGCACAAAGTGCAGCCGAGTTTTACACCTGTTACTGAGCGATAAGTACGGACTCAGCCGCCGGACTAGGTGGCGGAGCGAGCGCCAGTCCACCTGAGGAGGATTCTCACTTGTCTGGCGTGTGTTTACGGGGCACAAGCGTGGCCGGCTAATTGTGGGGTGGGCAGTAATTCCGCTGGGTAATCTGGGCCGCCAGGTCGCGCGTGGGGAGAGAAGGGACGCCGGGGAGAAGGGACTGGAAGGGCCGCGAAGGGCGGCCAGGGAAGGGCAGGGCAGGGCAGGTAGCCTGACCGCGCGCCCTCCGGGTCAGGTCGCCGCGCACAGCCGTCCAGGCCTGAAGCCGTCGAGGCGGTCCGCGGGGGAACATCCACCTCAGGTAATTGCCGACTCCATTAGTGCCGCGGAGTCTCGAAGGAACGACGGCTGGGCGTAACAGTACAATTAAACACTGCATTTACTAAACATAATTTACTAAAAAACCGCATAACCCACGGAAAAAAATGTAATTACTACGGTGTTTATAAGTCAGGAAGACGAAATATGCTTGTGAAGTGCTCTGCATATCCAAAAATTAGGGGACGTTTGCTTATACACTACTCGCCATTAAAATTGCTACACCAAGAAGAAATGCAGATGATAAATGGGTATCCATCGGACAAATGTATTATTCTAGAACTGACATGTGATTACATTTTCACACAATTTGGGTGAATATATCCTGAGAAATCAGTACCCAGAACAACCACCTCTGGCCGTCATAACGGCCTTGATACGGCTGGGTATTGAGTCAAACAGAGCTTGGATGGCGTGTACAGGTACAGCTGCCCATGCAGCTTCAACAGGATACCACAGTTCATCAACAATAGTGACTGGCGTAGTGTGACGAGCCAGTTGCTCGGCCACCATTGACCAGACGTTTTCAACTGGCGAGAGATCTGGAGAATGTGCTGGCCAGGGCAGCAGTCGAACATTTTCTGTATCCAGAAAGGACCTGCAACATGCGGTCGTGCATTATCCTGCTGAAATGTAGGGTTTCGCAGGGATCAAATGAAGGGTAGGGCCACGGGTCGTAACACATCTGAAATGTAACGTCCACTGTTCAAAGTGCCGTCAATGGGAACAAGAGGTGACCGAGACGTGCAACCAAACCCCACACCACCACGCCGGGCGATACGCCAGTATGGCGATGACGAATACACGCTTCCAATGTGCGTTCATAGCGATGTCGCCAAACACGGATGCGACCATCCTGATGCTGTAAACAGAACCTGGATTAATCCGAAAAATAACGTTTCGCCATTCGTGCACCCAGGTTCGTCATTGAGTACACCATCACAGGCGCTACTGTCTGTGATGCAGCGTCAAGGGTAACCGCAGCCATGGTCTCCGAGCTTATAGTCCATGCTGCTGCAAACGTCGTCGAACTGTCCGTGCAGATGGTTGTTGTCTTGCAAACGTCCCCATCTGTTGACTCAGGGATCGAGACGTTGCTGCATGATCCGTTACAGCCATGCGGATAAGATGCCTGTCATCTCGACTGCTAGTGATACGAGGCCGTTGGGATCCATCACGGCGTTCCACATTACCCTCCTGAACCCACCGATTCCCTATTCTGGTAACAGGCACTGGATCTCGACTAACGTGAGCAGCAATGCCGCGATACTATAAACCGCAATCGCTATGGGCTACAATCTGACCTTTATCAAAGTCGGAAACGTCCTCCTTACACGAGGCATCACAACAACGTTTCACCAGGCAACGCCGGTCAACTGCTGTTTGTGTTGCATGGGGGCTTAATTATATACTATTATGCAAATATTTTCAAGTTTAGTAGCTGTCTGTCCGATTACGAAGTCTCGTAACCGGTTGGCCCTGACTAGTAATAGTTCGCAATCTGACTGCATAGAACAACAACAACGAATGAAAGAAAACTTCCGTTAACACAATTAACTAAGTCCCCAGCAACTATAAAACCTACGAAGCAACAAAACACAAGTGTAGCTGTTCTGTGTGTGTAAGTGTGATTCAACGTACACATCTGGCACGGTTCTTCCTCAATAAGACCAGATATTTTAAACACGATTTATACTGAAGTAATTAAAAAAAACAACAGAAATACTATAATTGCACATAGAAACCAGAAATACAGTCTAATACAAGAATACGAGCCAGATGCTTTGTTGACTGAACCTGTGACCAAGAGGCATTATTGTTTAAGACATTGAAATAAATAAAAAAAAGGAATTATTTTACCTTCATATATATTGACGAAAAGCACATTACAGCATCCCTAATCCAACAACATCTGGTGTCTAGCCCATCAAAACAATACTAAAAGTTCTTAACAAGCACTCTCCATGGGAACTTCTCAACAACGACTCACCACTGCTACATCTCAACAAGCACTCTCCACCACGACTTCTCGATAAGCACTCTCCACTACCACATCTCAACAAGCACTCTCCACCACGACTTCTCGATAAGGACTGCCAGTGGAAGCGGCTGAATAATACTCTTTGGCGCAATTTCTGGAGCTGTGGCTCAGTGTAGCCACCTTTCGTATGCCCCTCCTCCACAGGCCAGAATTTGGTGGTATTTTTGCCAGCATTGGTGGTGAAAATGCCACCAAATTCGTCCAAAAAAATACAGACAAAAATTAAAAAGTAATATTAATAAATAAATATCACATAATTAAATAAATTTTGGCTTCGCACTGACACTTCAATAACCTAATATATAAAAAACAGTAAGGAATACAAATGCTTGCATACATGTGATTTTACATAATAGTCTACATAAGTATTATTCAATCAATGGCACCAGAAATGACGAACAGGTGCAGATAAGAATCTCATAACATTTCATAAACAGTAAACACACAAAAAATCAGTTTTTACAAATATTCACATAAAATTCTTTCAATAGTTCAATAAACAAGTAGAACTCCTCAGAGTAGTTGACAGTTCCAACAGTAGCACCCAGCAATGATCAACAGGTGCAAATAGCAGTCTCATAACATTTCATCAGCAGTATTTAAACAGCTTCAACAGTGGCACCCAAAAATGGCGAGCAGGCGCGGACACCAACAAGTGACATTATCTCAGTAGAAGCAGTCCATTAGTGGCACCCAGTAATGTTGAGCAGGTGCAGACACCAACAAGTGACATCATTTCAGCAGAAGCAGTCCATCAGTGGCACCCAGTAATGTTGAGCAGGTGCAGACACCAACAAGTGACATTATCTCAGTAGAAGCAGTTCCATCAGTGGCACCCAGTAATGTTGAGCAGGTGCAGACACCAACAAGTGATATTATCTCAGTAGAAGAAGTTCCACCAGTGGCACCCAGTAATGTTGAGCAGGTGCAGACACCAACAAGTGACATTATCTCAGTAGAAGCAGTTCCAACAGTAGCACCCAGCAATGTTGAGCAGGTGCAGACACCAACAAGTGACATCATTTCAGCAGAAGCAGTTCCATCAGTGGCACCCAGTAATGTTGAACAGGTGCAGACACCAACAAGTGACATTATCTCAGTAGAAGCAGTTCCAACAGTGGCACCCAGCAGTGTTGAACAGGTGCAGGTAACAGTCCATAATATTCCCTATCACTAATTAGCCAGTTCATCAGAGCTCATTAGCACAAATTAAACATCTCCTAGTGGCACCCATTATGTTGAACAAGTGCACGTAACAGTCCATAATATTCACTATTACTAATTAGACAGTTCATCAGAGTTCTTTAGCACAAATTAAACATCTCCTAGTGGCACCCATCATGTTGAACAAGTGCACGTAACAGTCCATAATTTTCACTATCACTAATTAAACAGTTCATCACAGTTCATCAGCATAAATTAAACATCTCCTAGTGGCACCCATCATGTTGAACAAGTGCAGGTAACAGTCCACAATATTCACTATCACTAATTAGACAGTTCATCAGAGTTCATCAGCAGATATTAAACATTTCCAAGTGGCACCCAGCAATGTTGAATAGGTGCAAGCACGAACAACAGTTTGAAGGCACACACAATTGCTTTTACAAAATTATTATCAATGTTCTTACACTAAACATACAAATTATAATAAAAACACAAATGATATCAGATAATTGTGATATTAAATATTACAAATACACAAATATCAGTAAACCTATAATATTTATGGGTGTCAGTGCAAGCCACAACAAACAAGTAAAATAATATTTAGGAGATAGGTAGGTACCAATTATGTGGGATTAGGAAAGGAAAACACACAAAACACACTCACTCATCTTTCATCCACATTAAGTGCTACTGTGTAATTGAATAGTGTTAACTGTGTAAATGCAATTCTGTCAAAGATTTGATGTTCGACATGTGTATCAAGTAGTACTGGCAGCAGTGTATAACAGTCAATAATAGTTAGTCAACGTCATAGTCATCATGTCAAGACCAATGTTTGCCAATCCAGATGAAAACGTACGGTTGCTGAACAACTGTCAGTGTGCCAAGACATGCAATTACTTCCTCTCTCCAAAAAAAAAAAATATATATATATATATATATATATATATATATATATATATATATATATATATATATACTGCTTAGTGATTTAACAAAGTGTGTGTGTAGACAATCTTCTTTCCACTTGAGTGTTCTAGTCTGCCATCTTCATCCTCCTTGTTCCATATAGACCAAAAAAAAAATGCTCCTCACTTACTTCACCTCTTATCCACCAAAACTCCAATATTCAGTATCATCACATAATCTTAATACTTCAATAATACCTCTTACGTCGATACAAATAAACCTTATCATCAATATAATTTACCTTACCTCTTGTCCACCAAAACTCCAATAATCATCAACTTCACATAATCTCAATACCTCAATAATACCTCTTCAATACGTCGATACATATAAACCTTATTACCAATATCATTTCCCTTCCATAACGACTCTTTCCTCTAGTCAGTCTCCTCGAACAAGTAGAGATAAAATCCTAGTGCAAACTTCAATTCATCATCCCACACAATCCGAAGACACAATGTCCACACACAACCTCTGTGTAATCCATCTGACCCAAATCTTCTACTCATTATGAATTATAAAATACATTTTGGTTACCTTGTCCATCATTAAATAAAAGAAATGCATACATGACCTCTAACAGCCTTCAGTTTGAATAACTTTCAGTAAGTAGGTGCGAGTACGTTGTATGAAAGATCACATAAGACTCTGAGTGAATAAATCGTAATATTTCACAGTGTGTACACCACTTCAAGAATCATGGCAAAACAGAAACAAACATGTGGAGTATTTCTTGTGTCAAGTGTCACTTGCTATTTCAATTGCTCACGAAGAATGCAGTGTAATAACTGTCAATGGTCTAAACCTAGTGTTGGTATGTCATATCGTTAGCTTCCTTCCTAGTAACATAAATTTATACAGCTTCCATAAAACCTCCAGTTCATGTGACTTGTATGAAGTTTCTTGTACTAATGTCGTTCGTGGAATTATAGCAGTTCATTTTCTTATCTTAAAATAAAAATCACTGAGCGTAAGCAAAACATGCAATAGCGAGTAAATATACCAGTAGAGAACAGAATGTCAACAAGTGGATGCAGCACAATCCCTACAACGAGGCTCTGCCAAGCAAACAATCTATAATTAATACTATAGTGTAACCTAAACTCCATGTTCGTACACCTCATATCAGCATTTCTATATACCAAATTAAAGAGTAGTTATGACAACAAAACAGAAATGTGTAAATATGCAATCCATACGCAAAGCAGCAAATATGTTATCTTACATAATAAACAGGTCATTAGCATCATATCAGCATAAGCAAATAAATGTTCATATGTCATCTTAATAAGTAAACATGAAGGCGCAAGCAGATAAATCACAAAGTGTAACCTACATACATAACCACAGTCAGCACAATTAATCAGGTGACGATTATAATTTAAATAAATAAGCACATCAGGCACATAATAAAAAAATATGACATCAGTGAAAAAGCGGTGCAGCCAAGCGATGCATAATATACATAAGTAACAACCCTAATCATTAATCAATCATTGTCAAAATCAGTTAATGTATGCAAGCACGTCGCTTCACAAGTAAATTCATAGAATATAAAATTTAGCACAAAGTATGAATCACGTAATCGCGAGCAGCAAATTACGTCTAAAGTACGTACCTAAGTGGAAATATGTTTCCTGAAAAATAAACTCAATTAATAGTTACCTTTTTGGTTTATTAGTTTCTTCTTCGAAATTACATTCTTCCTGAGATTTCCTCCACAGCAAGTCCTCTTAACGTCGGAGACACAGAATTTACCTGAAGGTCTTAAATATTTTATACAACCGTATCCTGAAAAATACTGAACGTTAATAACATAATTTATCAAGTCACTATAGCTTTATACCGAATTTAATCAGAGAAATTAGACTGTGTATTTGTTTACGGCTGTCAGTGCATTCGTACTGAGCGCTCGATCAGCTGTAGGTACGCGTGACGTAGGAAGTAATTGTTTACGGTCAACGACTGCCTAGTGCGCCGCGCAGACTTGACTGTTTCTTTGAGTATGTGCCGCCGCCGGAACACGGCGCGGTATCCTTGTATTCTCCGTGTGTTTACGTATAACTGTTAGTTTCTCAAAAGTATTTCGTTCCACAAAAATTTTAACGTTCGATATATAATGTATTCCCTTAGGGCGCCGAGATTTAAGAGTTTCTACTTCAACAGTGTTATCATGAATAATTTTACGAACCCTATATGGACCGTTATAAAGGAGAAAAATTTGCGACACAAGCCTTTTCCTTTGTGAGACAAACGATGAGACTTAATTAACACCTTTTGACCAACTGACAAGGTTTTTAAACGACCAGGACGTTTAGCTGATTTCTCTCTTCTAGCAGCTGCAGATGCAATATTTTGCAGAGCCAGGTTGACAACTTCAGAATGCCGCAGTTTCCGTGTAGGCGGAAAAGGAACGATTTCAGAAATGCGATTTGTCGGTGTTTTGTTTTTTAATATCAATATAGGCGGTAAAGAAGTTGAATCATTAGGGATTTCATTCAGAATGTTTTGAAAAATATGAAGATACTGATCCCACATTCTGTGATTCTGATGACAGTAAAGACGACACAGTTTATTGATTTCCTTCATCCATCTCTCTGAAGCGTTAGATTGAGGGTGAAAAAGTGAAATGAAAATTGGTTTAAATTTACGACGCTGTAGAGTACGAAGCCAAATTTTAGAGCGAAACTGTGATCCATTATCTGATATAACCTTATCAACATGACCCACTTCTTTAAGAAAATGTTTGATGAAAGCATTAGATACTTAACGAGCTGTTGCTTTGCGTAAAGGTGTAAAACACAACTTATTTTGATGTCAATTCCACTGCTACCAAAATGTACGCAAAACCATTAGTAGAACGAACCACTGGACAGAACAAATCGACTGCAGCCATCTCCTTTAATTTCGCTGGAATGATAGGAAACAACGGTGCTCTGTGAGAAATAGTTGGCAGCTTAGCCTTTTGACATAATTTGCATTTGGCAAGAACAGATCGAATACGTTTTTCCATATTACTGAAGTAGCAATTTTCTCGCAATTTATGAAAGCATTTTCTGGGACCAAAGTGTGCATAACTGAAATGTGTATACCAAATAAATTTACTAACCCACTCATCAGGAATACAAACTAACCAAAAAGAGTTGTCAACCGATTTTCGCTTAAAAATAACTCTCCAGATAGATCGCAAAAACGAGGTGTGACCAAATTGTCCAATCTAACAAAGCGTCTAAGAAAATTAGAGACACCAAGGAAACTACGAACATCACGTTTTGTAGTAGGAACAGCATAATTACGAATAGCGTCTAGTTTCTCTGGATCAGGAAGAATACCTTCTGTAGAAATAATATGACCAAGAAATTTCACCTGAGAACGACCAAATTCAGATTTTTCCAAGTTCACTGTAATGCCAACTTTTGCAAAAATACGTAATAATGAATCCAAAATTTTGTTATGCTCACTCCAAGAACGTTTAGCAATAAGAGTATCGTCAACATATGAAGTAATATTGTCACGAAAATAAACAGGTGAAATTTCGTTTAAGCTACGAATGAATGCTGCTGAAGATACAATAAGTCCAATCGGTAATTTCCGAAATCACTTTTGGGTAAAATAGTCATATCCGGTTATTCTTTACCGACTCTCTAGATAGATTGATAGTCAAAGAGTTGTTTTGATAGATACAAAGAATAGTAAAAGAGTAGGCAGCAGTGCAGAAAACTAAAAGGGAAATAGCACCACTACAGCTCGGGGCCCTCTGCACGCTACGGCACATATTCACTTAGTGTAGTGAATCCCCTGAGGACTCTGATTATTCGCGTCATTTCGCGGATCAATTTCTACTATTTGCACTTGTCTCTCTGAATTTCTGTCACGTGGAGGATGCCAATTAGGTCCCTCCTGTCTGTTACATGTAAATTCTTGGTTGCATCTGTTATTAAAATTTCTATTTTCCTGTCTATCTGCACGACTACCTCTTGTGTAATTTCGACTGTCACTTCTGAAATTATTGTTATATCTACTACCCTGGTTATTTCTGTAGTAAGAATTCCTATTATTGTATGAATAAGTTCTGTCTTGATGATACCGATTACTGTTTCCGTATGATTGATCATTCCGGTAGGAATTACCGTTATTATAATTGTCTGTGTAATTTCTGTTAGAACGTCTGTTATTGTCATAAGGCTGGTATATTGTCCTGTCTGTTTCGTCTGTCATTCTCAAAATTACCCATATAACGCCCGTTCCGATCACTATCCCTTTTCTCTGAAAATCTATCGTAATTACTGTTACTGAAAAAACTACAAGAAGTCCCGTCGTCGTTGTCATACTCAAGTTCTTATAGCAAAGTCTTAAAAGTCTCAATGTCGTCTTTACATCTTCCGGCTAAAGCAATTTTTCTCATGGATTGTGGCAGCTTAGTTAAACAAATGCGAATTAATTCAGTCGGGCTATAACGGCTGGAAAGCAACTGATTCTTTCGAATCATGTGTTCAAAGTATTCTGCTGGCGTGCGGAACTCAAGACTGTTTAAAATTACGCTGCATAATAAGACTGTGTTTGACTCTGTCTTGCGTGTTTTCGGACCAATATGCCGATAGAAATGCATGATAAAAATCATTTAGATTATTACAATCTCTAATAAGTGCGCGCATCCGCGCCGCCGGTTCGATTTCTAAATATCCACACATAAATTCCAGTTTGTGACTTAGTGGCCAATTTGGTGGAAGTGCGTACATAAATTGATCTAACCATGAACATGGATGTATGTCGTTCTTAGAATTGCGAAAGATCTTAAATTTCCGAACAGTTAAGAAGTGTTTATAGTCAAAGTTTTCTCCTCGTGGCGACAAAGACCTACCGCGTCTGTCCCAGTCCGAATGTCGATTATTGTCAAGTTCGCGCGGCTGGCGCTCTCTTGTTGCTTCTCGTAAATGAAATAAATTACTTACTTCAAACCCCTCTGCTATCTGTGATTCTAAATTTCTTCTGTTGTCTTTTCCTACGATTTTGCCTTCAATTTGTTTGACTTGCTTTCGTAATGCCTCAAATTCTCTTTTGACGCGTTCATTAAATTTTCCCTGATTTTCAACATGCTTATACATGTTCTGGTACTCTTCGGTTTCTGCAAATGGCAATGGAGCTGTATCATCTGAATCTCTGTCCCCATTTAAACTAAGAATTGTCAATTTATTTGCAATCTCTTCAACTCTTTCCGATAAGTCACCTATTTGTTCTTTCTGTTTATTTAGTCTTCCGTAAGTGTCGCGACTCGGGTTTCAGTATTGACACATTTAGTAGTTAACTGTTCATATTGTTGTGTTAGGTTATTTATTCTGTCATTTGGTACGGATTCCTCGATTCTCTCAAATATTTCTTCCTTATCGTGTGCATGTTGTAAATTTAACTCTGAAAATGTTTGTACTATCACGCGATCTCTTTCTTCCTGTTCTCTATCCTGTTCCTTTTGTCTAATCTCTACTGCAAATAATCTATTATTGTGAGAATTCAAAATCGGTTGAACTTCTTCTCTAATTTCTTTCTTTAATTCATCTTTCATGTTTTTGAAACATGTCCCTATTCGTGAGTCTAACCGTGTTTCCATTGTTCCCATCTCAGTTGTAATTGTTCCTATTTGTGAGTCTAACCGTGTTTCCATTCGTGATCCCAAATTTAATATAGCACCCATCAACTGCTCCATATTAACTGGTTCGAAATTCTTTTCACCCCTAACATTTCCCGAAAAAATTAACTTCCTTCGGCATAGCCATAAAGCTATCTGTGTTCGATACTATTCCAGAGTCTTCTGTCGTTAATCTCGTATTCTGAAAGTTTTTTGATTGTGAAAAATTTTGAATTGGTTCCGGACTATTTTCCCTGCTTATTAAATTGTTTTCAACTCCATTATTCATCATCCTGTTCTCCTGTGTTGGCGAGTTCGCCATGTTAACAATTTCGTCATTCTCACTATGCATCATTTCTGCCTTTTTCATCGATCGCGTAATCAGTTACAAATCATACAAAACTCGTCACTATATGAAACTTACACACAATGACACTTTATCACCAACAATATCATTCACACGAAATGCTTCCCTCAAACACGATTAACGAACAATTGAAATCTTCATAATTGCACAAATTTGTCAAACCCGTATACAAGACAACAAAAATTAAATTCTGCAAAAAAAATACCATTAGAAGAATGACAATTACCAAATCTACACATGCAATATACACTACAATTACTAAACTACGAATTACTACAATACTACTGTCTGCTATTTTTTTCTATCAAAAGAATTCCAAGGGACGATCCGAAGCAGCGGTCGCCACGTGCATGGGGGCTTAATTATATATAATGCAAATAATTTTAATTTTTTTGTCGCTGACTGTCCGGTTACGCAGTCTCGTAAACGGTTGGCCCTGATTAGTATTAGTACGCAATCTGACTGCATAGAACAACAACAACGAATGAAAGAAAACTTCCGTTAACACAATTAATTAATTAAGTCCCCAGCAACTATAAAACCTACGAAGCAACAAAACACAAGTGTAGCTGTTCTGTGTGTGTAAGTGTGATTCAACGTACACATCTGGCACGGTTCTTCCTCAATAAGACCAGCTATTTTAAACACCATTTATACTGAAGTATTTTAAAAAAAACAGAAATACTACAATTGCACATAGAAACCAGAAATACAGTCTAATACAAGAATACGAGCCAGATGCTTTGTTGACTGAACCTGTGACCAAGAGGCATTATTGTTTAAGACATTGAAATAAATAAAAAAAGGAATTATTTTACCTTCATATATATTGACGAAAAGCACATTACAGCATCCCTAATCCAACAACATCTGGTGTCTAGCCCATCAAAACAATACTACAAGTTCTGAACAAGCATTCTCCATGGGAACTTCTCAACAACGACTCACCACTGCTACATCTCAACAAGCACTCTCCACCACGACTTCTCGATAAGAACTGCCAGTGGAAGCGGCTGAATAATACTCTTTGGCGTAATCTCTGGCGCTGTGGCTCAGTGTAGCCACCTTTCAGTGTATGAGAAATTGGTTGGAAACTTTCCTCATGTCAGCACGTTGTAGGTGTCGCCACCGGCGCCAACCTTGTGTGAATGCCCTGAAAAGCTAATCATTTGCATATCACAGCATCTTCTTCCTGTCGGTTAAATTTCGCGTCTGTAGCACGTCATCTTCGTGGTGTAGGAATTTTAATGGCCAGTAGTGTATTTAAGCTGAAGCATCACTGAACTAAGTTACAGGCTTGCAGTACTATGTATTGTTTATGAAGCAACAGAAACCGTTGCTTTGATTCGTTAGTGGTTTGACTATGGCTGAAGGGAAACAACAACAACACCTGTCAGGGGCAAAGTGCATGTTGTAATTCGATTTTTGTGTCCCTTAGAAATTCACACACATTTGGACATATTGTATTTCGGCCATCATCAGTTACTTTACGGCCCAAATAGCAAAACTCGTATAATACCTTTAGTGTACAGTTCTCTAATCTAATTCCTTCAGCATCGCCTGATTTACTTCGACTATATTCCATTACCATTATTTTGCTATTGATGATGTTCGCCACGCGGGATTAGCCGAGCGGTCTTAGGCGCTGCAGTCATGGACTGTGCGGCTGGTCCCGGCGGAGGTTCGAGTCCTCCCTTGGGCATATGTGTGTGTGTTTGTCCTTAGGATAGTTTAGGTTAAGTACTGCGTAAGCTTAGGGACTGATGACCTTAGCAGTTAAGTCCCATAAGATTTCACACACATTTGAACATTTTTTTGATGATGTTCATCTTATATCCACTTTTCAAGTTACTGTCTATTCTGATCAAGTGCTCTTACAAATCCTGTTCAACTGCTCCTCCAAATTCTTTACTGTCTGAGACAAAATTTCCATGTCCTCGGTGCAAACATGAAAATTTTTATGTCCTCTCCCTTAACCTCAATTTCTTAACCAAATTTTTGTTTGGTTTCCTTTAATGTTTGCTCAGTGTACAGATTGAATGACATCGGGTAAGGCTACAACCTCTGTCGATAGGTGACCAAAAATTATAGTCCAGTTGATATTCTCTGACTGTACAATGATCGGTTACCATACTCTGTGTCGACTTGCACATAATTTGCTATGTTAGTTTCCACCTGACGTTATCCTGCTGTGCATGGTCTCTAGACATATTTCTTGAAGCAAAATATGTAGCCACTCGCGCTTCTGCTAATTTCCAAATTTTTACCATCCCGTGGAAACTCTGTGCGAAATCCTAGCAGGTCTCTAGAATTACCGAGAAAAATTTCTGTGTGTGGGAACGGGGCGACACCCGTTTTCCATTTCCTTAGACACGTACCTCGTTGGCGGATACATCTTTAGCTTTGCGGTGGAAACTAGAGAACGGATCCCAGATCTATGATGGAGGAGTACTTAGGCACTTTCTGGACTTGGGTGGTTAAGATTATGCTGGGTGCCTTTCCGAGATCTTAAGGAAAACTACCAAAAGTTGGGAGAGGGGTTCGTATTCCTATTCGGATTGATACGGGTCTTCTGATTCGAACTTCTCCTTGGTGTTGCTAATCTAGAATCCACGCTCACACGGTTTTTTCTTGATTTCGGCTCTCTGCCAAGTCTTCGAAGTTTCACTTTGAACTTAAGCCCACCTACGGCGATTAGTCAGAAAGATGATGAGGTCTGCGATTCGCCGTCTCATCATTCTCACTCAGCCTTGCAGTAGTTAGCAGCGGACGCAGTTTGACTCGCCCAGACTTTTCTACAACCATCTCAATAGCAGAAAGGTTACATCGTCATTGCAATGCACACCCCTCCTTTGGAAATCGCGATATATTGAGGTAAGAGCAGTTCATTCCTGTTAGTATTCCTAACTTGATCTACGTGTTTTCACACACCGATCTGTAAGTTTTGCTGCGATCTGATTCTTGCTTCACAGGAAATTATTTCCTTACACTCAGGTTTTACTTCGTAATCGAATTAACTCATTGGAGCTCACCCGCCTAGTGGCGTTTCTTTCTGATTCTTGGTTTATTCGTTGATCTGTTGTGTGTTTCTGTTAGAATTCATACCTTCTCTGTGTAATTACATAATTTTGCGATCACGGTTGAAAAAATAATTTGTGTCCTTTATGGGTCTGGGTACCATCTCAGTCGTAATTGTACAGTGTCATGCTGGAGCCGACTCTGACAACAAACCATTTCCTCATCAATGTTGTATTTTAATTGCGTAAATTCATTCTAAAACTGTGTTATAACCTCGACATTTATGTGTCCTGAGTGACTTTTACACACTGTTTGAATAAATATTATTTTACCAGATCAAAATCAACCACTGAAGTAAATTATTCTGTTGAAATGCCCAGGTCCTCAAACCAAAAGCAGTAGGTGACATCCATGACGAGTCCTGGAACTTATCAAATAACGTTTTCCGACGTGCGCGGCAGATGACGTTTTTTGCTTCATATAACCCACTAGATTCATGTGGATAATGATGTGTTGGCAGAAGAGCCAACACCGTGTTGCTAGAGGAGGCCGAAATGCACGCGTTTAAGCTCACGCAGACTGGCGTGAGGTCTGGAACAGTTAAAGGAGTTGAGTCTACTAAATAAAGTACGGAGTTGCTTGAACACTTAACTTTAATCCATAATTGGAGAACATCGCTCTTGATGATACATGTTTTACAATCTCAATATTAACTGGTAATGGCGCCTTGCTAGGTCGTAGCAAATGACGTAGCTGAAGGCTATGCTAACTATCGTCTCGGCAAATGAGAGCGTATTTGTCACTGATTCATCTCTGGCAATGTCTGCTGTACAACTGGGGCGAGTGCTAGGACGTCTCTCTAGACCTGCCGTGTGGTGGCGCTCGGTCTGCAATCACTAACAGTGGCGACACGCGGGTCCGACGTATACTACCGGACCGCGGCCGATTTAAAGGCTACCACCTAGCAAGTGTGGTGTCTGGCGGTGACACCACATTCCTCCCCCGCAAATCGGCTAACGGTTGTGTTATAAGGCTTCCGCCCGCCGTGGGGAGGACCCCGTGTTGACGTATGCGACGAGGTGACGAGGTGGGAATCCGAACAACAGGCGAGGCTGTGCCACCCGCACCCTGCCATTCGGCCCGAGGGGAGCTAGGAAACGCCTGAAAACCTAGTCCAGAGTGCACGCCAACATGCGGTGTATGCGCCCGGAGAGAGACAGGAGGGGCCGAAAGGTCGACCTCCATCAGAACGGGGCACCCGACGGGCGAAGACGACATCTGGTCCGGAGCGGGCAAGAGTTCCATGGCGGAGGACAACTGGTCACGTGAAGCGATCGGCAGCGCGTGACCCAGGGAGGCGCTTGGCGGCTGCAGCGAAGCGTCCACTGCGGGCGTCGCCGGCGGGAGAACAGGCGGCGGCGGCGACGGCGCGTCGACATGGGGCAAAATGGAAGGCAGCGTCGGTAACACCTGGGGATGAGGCGAGCCAGTAGATGGGTCCCCATGGCGCTGACCGGACGGCACCGTCGCTGAAAGCAGACGGGGAGCGGCAGAACCCGTGCGACAACAGAGGCGCAGCTGATTGAGATGCCGACGCACCTCACCAGAGGCCCCCAAAACCAGATACATAGCGCGTCCGAGGCAGCGAAGAATGCGCCCTGCGAGCCAACGCCGTGAACCTCGATAGTTGCGATAGTATACAACGTCGTCTGGGGCAAAAGCAGGTGTCTGCCGCTGCACAGGAACCTGATGTGGCGGATGTAGCAAAGACACCAAAGTTCGATGAGGACGACCGTGGAGCAACTCAGCCGGCGAGCGACCATCTCGGGGCTGAGAGCGATACGAGGACAAGAAGAGCAACAACGCGTCCTCCCGAGAATGCGACTCTTTCAACTTCAAGATCTGGGACTTGAAAGTCCGGACCAATCGTTCAGCGGCACCGCTTGACTGAGGCGAAAACCGCGCGGATGTCAGATGTTGAATACCATTGGCCTTGCAGAATGACTGAAATTCTGCGGACATGAATTGTGGGCCATTGTCGGAACAATAGTCTGTGGAAGACCTTCAATGCAAAAGATAGCGGATAACGCTTGGACGGTGGCAGATGACGTCGTGGAAGACATCCGGACAACAAAAGGAAAATTACTGAAAGAATCGACCACAACCAACCATCGAGCATTCCAGAGTGGACCAGCAAGATCGATGTGTAAGCGTTGCCAAGGGGAAGTGGCTTTCGGCCATGCAAAGAATGTCCGCGGCGGTGCGGATTGTTGATCGGCACACGCCATGCAAGAAGAGCACATATTCGTAATCGCAGCATCGATTCCGAACCAAGTACAGTGCTGACGAGCAAGTTGTTTCGATCGCACTATACCCCAATGTCCTTGGTGGAGAAGCCGTAAGACAGAGGACTGTAACGAACGTGGGACCACGACCCGGGACTGATCATTATCAGAACGCAACAGCAAAACACCACGTCGTACAAAAAATCTCTCCTTGTGAGCAAAAAATCGGCGAACCAACGGATCCTCGATCCGTGACTTTGACAAGGGCCATTGACTAGCAACAAAACGCAAAACGGTAGCAAGGACAGGGTCAGCAGTTGTGGCCGTAGCTACACGACGAAAATCAATCGGAAACGATTCGACCACGTCATCGGTTTCCGCATCAATGAACATGCAAGCAAGTTCGGAGGAATCGAATGCTCTATACCCAGCAACAGGCAAACGGGACAACGCATCGGCGTTTCCGCGCTTAGCAGTGGACCGATACAAGATATCGTAGCGGTACTGCGAGAGGAAAATAGACCAGCGAATGAATTTCTGCGCTGTACGTGGAGGTACAGGCTTGTTCGGATGAAAAAGCGATGTCAAAGGTTTGTGGTCTGTGATGATGGTAAAGTGACGACCATACAAGAAATCATGAAACTTTGTAAGACCAAATACGAGAGCCAAGGCTTCTTTCTCGATCTATGAATAACTTCTTTGCGCAGACGAGAGCAATTTGGACCCAGAGGCAATAGGGCGATCGTGTGAACCATCTTTGTGCGCAAGCACAGCACCGATCCCGAAATCCGATGCATCTACCATCAACAAAAGTGCTTTCTGGGGATCGAATGGCATAAGGCAAGTATTGGAAAGCAACGCCGATTTCAACTGGCGAAAGGCGCGTTCGCATTCCGTCGTCCAGACGAACGGAACACCTTTACAGCGTAAGCGATGAAGCGGAGCTGAAATGGAAGAGGCGTGTCGCACATATTTATGGTAGTAATTTATTTTTCCCAGCACACTCTGTAGCTGCTTCAAATTCTGCGGCGAAGGCAAGTCTTGTATGGCACGGAGGTGCTCGGTACTGGGATGTATGCCTTGGGCATTGATTACATGTCCCAGATAGGGTAAGTCACGAGCAAAAAACACACATTTATCCTTCCGCAAGCGAAGACCATTTTGTCGCAAGACCTGAAATAATGTTCTGAGATTGGCTAAATGTTCTTCTTCTGTCTTTCCGGAGATCACAATATCGTCCAGATAGTTTGCTGCAGTAGGGACCGATGCACAAACAGTTTGCAGATATTGCTGAAACAATGCAGGGGCGGATGCACACCCGAATGGCAGTCGTTTGAAGCGATACAACCCAAGATGCGTGTTAACCACCAAAACGCGCTGGGATTCTTCGTCCACCGGTATTTGCAAGTACGCATCTGCGAGGTCCAACTTCGAAAAATATTTACCCGGGCACAGTTTGTCAAAAAGATCTTCCGGGCGGGCTAAAGGAAAAGTTGCAATCACTAGTTGTGGATTCACCGTTGCCTTGAAGTCCACACAAAGTCTCAATTTTCCGGAAGGTTTTGGCAAAATTACTAAGGGTGAGGCCCAGAGAGAAGCCTGTACACGTTCAATTACACCTTGTGATTCCAAATCGTGTAATGTTCTTGCGACCTCATCACGCAATGCGTGGGGAACATTGCGCGCTCTGAAAAATTTCGGTTGCGCGTTTACTTTCAGTTCCAAATGTGCTTCATAGTTCTGAGCGCAACCATGGCCTGGTGCAAAAATGTCTGCAAACTCTTCACATAGACGAGAAACACTGTCTGAAGGCACAGTCTACTATAGACAAGTTAAAGAACTGAAACAAATCTAAACCAAACAAGTTCACTGCAGAAGAAGAACGTAAAATGAGACAAGTTTTGTTTGTCCTTTGTATGTTGCAAGAAGGCTGCACTGTCCTAGCACGGGGATATTCTGACCGGAATAGCTAGTTAACTTAACATTTGCGGCACGCAACCGAGGTGTGCCCAGCTGTGTACGTGTCGTGATTGATCAGAGAAACTGCAGCTCCGGTATCGAGCTGGAATGGTATCACGTTGCCATGACTGTCCAAATCTACAAAAAGTCTATTGTCCTGCTGACGACAAGAGCGACTGTCTCGTGCAACGTGAACAGACACTGGTACAGAAGCACTTGCGACTTGACACGTATTCCGGCGATGTCGACGCACACTATTTGTGGGACGAACACAGTCACTGTTAGAAAGAGTGGCACTGGGTGGAGTGGAATTAACTACATGAATGTCCATGGGCGAAGGTTCACGAGCCTGAGTATTCTTGGTTTGATTCCGGCGTGAAGCAAAGGGCCTGGAGTGGTTGTGAGTGTCCGTTCTGAGCTTTTTCTGGCAAACACTCTGAACATGTCCTTTTTTATTACAGAAAAAGCAAATAGCCTGGCGTGACGGGCAGTTCTCACGCGAATGTCTAGTAGCACACCGCAGGCATGATTTTAGCACTGCATTTGCCTGCTTGCGCAGCACACGTGGTGGAGAGCTTGGCGGCAGCTGCGCGGACGGACGTGAGGGCTGTTTACTGTTCCGTGCAGCGCGCCCGGCGAGCCGGTTAATGTGACACACAGCTGGCGAAGTTGCAAATGATTCCTGAGCAAAGTCAAGTGTGTCCTGCATATCCAATATGTCCATCACTTGTTGAAGGGAGGGATTGACTAGTTTCAAAATCTGTTCCCTGATACGAACATCAGTGCAATTGCATCACGTACCATAGTATCTGAATAAGGGAGTCCACACTTAAAAGCACAATCCCTAGTAAGGCCTTGCAAAGTTGCAACCCACTCCCTATTAGTCTGACCGGCCGTACGTTTTGTATACCTTTTAGCAACTACATTGACTGATTCTTTGAAATATGCAGACAAAATTTCGTCGTAGGACAGAGTTGCTACGTCGCGTCGGGGAAACAATTTCACTATCACACGGTAGGTGGACACTCCTACACAAGAAAGCAAAAAAGGCTGCCGCTCAATACCTTGAATTCTGTAGGCGGCGAGATGGAATCCAAATTGGCGTGACCACTCCGTCCAGCTTTCCAGTGCCGCATCAAAAGGACGAAAAGGTGGTGCAACTGCGTGTTGCGGCTGCGGTAGCGGTGAAGCGGCGGCTACCGCATCGTTTTGCATTGCACGTTGACCCTGTACGAGCTGTCCAAGGGCATCCAATAAGGCCTGCGTCTCCTGATTCTGCAAGCGATAAAATTCGTACAGTACATCTAGAGATTGCGGCGAAGCCATGACACAAGTAATTTAAGCAAGCATAAAGAAGAAGACCGTTTTTACACTCGTCGCCATGTGATGTGTTGGCAGAAGAGCCAACACCGTGTTGCTAGAGGAGGCCGAAATGCACGCGTTTAAGCTCACGCAGACTGGTGTGAGGTCTGGAACAGTTAAAGGAGTTGAGTCTACTAAATAAAGTACGGAGTTGCTTGAATACTTAACTTTAATCCATAATTTGAGAACATCGCTCTTAGCCGGCCGAAGTGGCCGTGCGGTTAAAGGCGCTGCAGTCTGGAACCGCAAGACCGCTACGGTCGCAGGTTCGAATCCTGCCTCGGGCATGGATGTTTGTGATGTCCTTAGGTTAGTTAGGTTTAACTAGTTCTAAGTTCTAGGGGACTAATAACCTCAGCAGTTGAGTCCCATAGTGCTCAGAGCCATTTGAACCATTTGAACATCGCTCTTGATGATACATGTTTTACAATCTCAATATTAACTGGTAATGGCGCCTTGCTAGGTCGTAGCAAATGACGAAGCTGAAGGCTATGCTAACTATCGTCTCGGCAAATGAGAGCGTATTTGTCATTGATCCATCTCTGGCAATGTCTGCTGTACAACTGGGGCGAGTGCTAGGACGTCTCTCTAGACCTGCCGTGTGGTGGCGCTCGGTCTGCAATCACTGACAGTGGCTACACGCGGGTCCGACGTATACTACCGGACCGCGGCCGATTTAAAGGGTACCACCTAGCAAGTGTGGTGTCTGGCGGTGACACCACAGATAATCTGTCATTTTATATGATCTGGGGTGATAGATTCAGCACCAGTTTAACCTATATACCCACGGAGCCCCTGATGGGCAAGAGGTCGTTTTCACAGCGCTTAGCTTCTGACAACTGCCTTTTATAGTTTATGACGTATCGGAAACAGTATTCCAAACAATGGATGTGCAATCGTAGGTCAAACATGGGCATTAATCTGCTCTGAAACAACACAAATGCTGTACGTGAAGTAGACGTGAACTGTCAGGGAAAACATGTTTGTAATTAGAATGAGCCCGCGTGACGTGGAAGTCGGACGCCTTTCATCACCAGAATACAAACGCATCGTTTGCACTGCGGTGGAGCACATCACTTCATCGCAACTCAGCCAGTTAGCACGAAACATCTATCCGTTGTACACACAAAGCTTCCTGGGGTTAGTCATTCTATCATTGAAAACAGGATCGAAATCCCTACAGTAACTTCTGAGTTTGTTGTTACGAATGCAGTGTACGTCTGTAATGGCAAAACAATATTTTTGTCACGTGATAGACGCCCAAATTAGAAGTGTTCAGATAATTCCTGTACTTGTGAAGCGAAACCCTGCTTCTTGCCAAATTCCACGAGTCGAGGGCAACGGGAAGTACTGCATAGGTTGTGTTGAGTAAGTTTGCGAGTATCACAAAATGACCGTGTCTCTTTACTGCATTGACGTGGAATCTTACATTGGAGACACCGCCAAGTTACCGGAGACCTTTACATGACACAGTGAGGTGTCAAATACCGTGTCGAATCACCTTTTGGCGGGCGTCGTGCTGCAGTTCGACGCGGTATGGACTCAACAAGTCCCCTGGGAGTCACTTGCAGAAATACCGAGCCATGCTGCCCCTGTAGCCGTCCATAATTGCGAAAGTGTTGCTGGTACAGAATTTTATGCACGACCTGACCTTCCGATTATGTGCCAAAAGTGTTCAATGGGTGGCCAAATAACTCGGTCGAATTGCCCAGAATGTTCTTCAAACTAAACGCGAACTAATTGTGGCCCGGTGACATGCAACATTCTCATCCGTAAAAATCCCATCATTGTTTGTGGACATGAAGTCCACTAATGGCTGCAACTGGTCTCAAGGTAGCCGAATATAGCCATTTCCAGTCAATGATCGGTTCAGTTGGACTACAGGACCCACTTCGTTAGATGTAAAACACAGATCACCCCATTGTGAAGCCACCGAGAGTTTGATGTGCCTTGATGACAACTTGGGGCCCTTTCTTCGAGGGTTATGCGCCACAATCGAATCCTATCATCAGCTCTTACCAAGTGAAATCGTCACTCTTGTGACCAAGCAACGTTTCTCCAGTCGTCTAGGGTCCAGCCGATGTGGTTAGAAGCCCAGGAGAGGTACTGAAGGCGATGTCGTGCTGTTAGCAAAGGCAGTCGCTTCGGTCGTCTGTTTGCACAGCCCATTAATGCCAATTTACGCCGCACTTTTCTAACAGATACGCTCATTGTAAGTGTCACGTTGACATCTGCGGTTATTTCAAGAAGTGTTGCTTGTCTGTTAGCGTTGACACCTATATGGAAACACCGCTACCGGTCGTTACGTGAAGGCCTTCGGCCACTGCTTTGTCCGTGGTGAGGTAATGCCTGAAATGTTGTGAACCTCGAAATATTGGATTCCCTTTGTATTTCTGAAATGGAATGTCCCGTGGGCCGAGCTCCAAGCCGGCCGCTGTGGCCGAGCGGTTTTAGGCGCTTCAGTCTAGAACCACCTGACCGCTACGGTCGTAGGTTCAAATCCTACCTCGTGCTTGGATGTGTGTGATGTCCTTAGGCTAGGTTTAAGTAGTTCTAACTTTTAGTGCACTGATGAACTGATGATCTCAATTGTTAAATCCCATAGTGCTCAGAGCTCCAACTACCATTCCACGTTGAAAGTCTGTTAACTTTCTTTAATTCTCTTCACTCGGAAATATTTCTTTACACATGAATCACCTGACAAGGGAACCTCCCCATCTCACCCCCCTCAGATTCAGTTATAAGTTGGCACAGTGGATAGGGCTTGAAAAACTGAACACAGATCAATCGAGAAAACAGGAAGAAGTTGTGTGGAACCGTGAAAAAAATTAGTAAAATATACAAACTGAGTAGTCCATGCGCCAGATATGCAACATCAAGGAGAATGTAAGGTTAGGATCGCCGTGGTCCCGTGGTTAGCGTGAGTAGCTGCGGAGCGAAAGGTCCGTGGTTCAAGTTTTCCCTCAACTGAAAGTTTTACTTTCTTTATTTTCGCAAAGTTATGATCTGTCCGTTCGTTCATTGACGTCTCTGTTCACTGCAATAAGTTTAGTGTCTGTGTTTTGCGACCGCACCGCAAAACCGTGCGATTAGTAGACGAAAGGACGTGCCTCTCCAATGGGAACCGAAAACATTTGATCGCAAGGTCATAGGTCAACCGATTCCTCCACAGGAAAACACGTCTGATATATTCCATACGACACTGGTGACGGCATATGCGTAACATGACAGGAATATCTTGTCGACCCATCTAACTTGTACACTTGGCGAATGGGTAAAAAGATTCTTCTACCTTGCCCGATTTAGGTTTTCTTGTGGATGTGATAATCACTTCCAAAAAAGTGATGAAAACATAAGAGTTTGTCACATAAACTGAAAATAAAAAATTAAAATTTTCGCTCGGGGGAAGACTTGAACCTAGGACCTCTCATACCGCAGCTGCTTTCGCTAACCACGGGACCACGGCTCTGCTAGACTGCCATTGTCCTTGATGCTGCTTATCTTGCGCATGGTCTACTCAGTTTGTATATTTTACTAATTTTTTTCATAGTTCCACACAACTTCTTCCTGTTTTCTCGATTGATCTGTGTTCAGTTTTTCCACGCCTATCCACTGTGCCAACTTATAACTAAATCTGAGGGGGGTGCGATTGGGAGGTTCCCTTGTGAGTACAAAAGACAGATACGCCAGTGCACTGTCACTTTTATACCTTGTGTACGCGATACTACCGCCAACTCTATTGTGCATATCGGCATGCCATGACTTTTGTCATTTTAGTGTACATTCCAACGTGACACGTCGACACTATGTAACTAACCTGTTACTACGGGTTATTCCTTATTATTGGGAATGGGAATACTTATTGCTTATGAAATTAACTTGAGAAGATTAGGGTCGCCACCGACTCTAACCATCGAAGGTTTGGTCGAGTCGGAAAATAAATTAATTTGATCACAGACCAAAAACTCACAAAAATGCATACGTTGTGAGGTCGCTCACAGCGGATACAATGTAATTAATAGTATTGCCCGTGCACTCTTCACGACATTCAAACATTTAAAATAAAATAAGAAAATGCATGAACACTGCATAAGATCAGCTCCCAGCAACACACCTGAAAATAAGACTTAATCTAAAGCATTTGTTATAAAATACAAGAGGAGACTAATCACTGGACCTGTGCATAAGGAAACGCATTGGATGTGCTAACGGGAAAGCTACGAGGTGACTGGCTTAGGTGCAAAAATGTAATCTCGGAACACAAGAGAAAATTGCAGATAAAATCATTTATTCCTAAGATCAGGATGTGAGGCATGCACACGGTTCCTGATAACACGTGGTTTGTGGAGACACAATTTCTAGGTATAGTGCCAAATTCCAACAATATCACATCACACAGTCTTGTTAACATTATCTAAAACAAACATGCGATCGGACAGTTAGTGATGCCGGTAGCCCAACAACTATGATGTTCTACCACGTGGTCGGCTCCCCACGGACGAAAGATACATACAGCAAGGAAAATTTACGAGAAGGCAAAGCTCTAAATATTTAGAAATGTGAAAGCTTAGGCAGGCACAGCTGAAGGCAAACAGACATTCATACAGAAGCGAGTGCTCACTTCTTATCGACAACTTTGTGTGGCGCTCTTCCGGCGGATCCAAGTCTGCTACAGAAATTTGCTAAAAGAAAAATCTTGCTGCGACAAGGCAAAGCAATCTTCCAGATTTGAAAAGCGAGACCAAAAGCTAACAGCTCTCCCCTCGCCAAGTAACAGCGCGCCACGCGGTCAGTCTAACTCACCTTCTTCGACTGGAGCACAGCTGTGGACGCTTCCCGTACCGGCGGCAGACTGCCTACTGCTTCTCCAGCCTCTTCCACGCTCCGCGTGGCCCGGAAAACCCAAAGATGCCATTTCCGCCACCAACCTAACACAGGTGGATTTCTCACAAGTAGCGAAAACCTCTTTGCCTACTTGACCACTACGAGAGTTGGCTATTCTGTACAACTCCTGCTGAATCTGTACGACTATCGCAGACTTTCTGCAGCAGACTACGCCATCGTCTAGCAACGTGACACACAACCACATTCATTCAATCACGCCACTATGATAATTACGAGAAAAGAGAAACAAGGAAAAGAAAGAGAAATGGTAGTGAAAATGGGCTACCGGACTAATGAAAGGTGGCTACAGGACCCTTTCAACTATCCTTGGAAAAAGGAGTCTTAATAGTCAGGCAGACTTACAGCAGACCGGCGTAAACCTGTGTGATTCTATGAGGGTTCCGTTGATGTCGACTGAGATACAGTGCCCTAAAAAGGAAAATCAGAGTTTATCATTCCTCCGCCAGATCGGTCATTAGGGACAGAGCCAAGGCCGGTTTATAGAAGGATGAGAAAGGATCAGTGCCTGCATTTGCCTGGAACGATTTAGAGAAATCACCACAAACCTAAATCTGGATGGCCGGATGAGGATTTAAACCGTCTTCCTCCCGACAGAAAGTGCAGTGTGCTAACCCTGCTCGATCTGAAGTGTTTTCTGAAATGTTCTTCACAGTGAGACTTTCCATCCACAATTGACAGACGGGTAAATGTCCTCCAGGAGAGTCCTTCTTCATAAGCACTAGAGTCGGCACACCACTTACCGCATCAAAGATACAGCTTAGCATTTCCGTTGGAAACTTTTCATCACCATTCTACATTCCCAGTCTTTTTCCGATAGCCTATTCCCTCTTCTTGCACTTAAAGAACGTCTTGGTGGACAACTGTTTGTGGATGAGAAACTCAACTGACAGCTAGTTCAGAGGATTAATGTATATCTGTCCAAAGGGGATGAGGAAGCTAGTGCAACTTCACAAGAAGTAAAAAATTGGAAAAGTGACATAGTTTGATGGAAACTAAGAGACCCAAAAAAACTTTTTATGATGAGTTTACAATGATGAGCCACATATTATAACCACTGCCCTCCGGGAAATTGGGTGTCACTTGGTGGGGTTTCGAGCACATGAAGCTGTAATAAAGTACAAGTGGGGATTGGACGAATGGGAATCATCCAGCGACGATACGGACTGCAAATGGGACACTGCACTGACATAAGCAACTTTGACAATAAGCAGATCCCTATGCCTAGGCGTCTGGAAACGACTACCCCATAAATGGTGAAGCTTGTTGGCTGTTCGCGTATTACTGTCAAGGGAATCTGTGGAAGGTGGTTTAAGGAATATTAAGTTCAGTTCAATTCAAGTTATTGTCGCAATTTTTAGACCTGTTATGTAGTAGCTCCAAACAGCATATGTTTTCTTCATTCCAGTGTACGACCACAAAAATTTAGTTCTTAGACTATTGATTTCGGTCAGTGGTGACCGTCATCAGATCTGTTTAAAACGTGTCCTAACATAACAAAGACATAAGGACAGAGTCAAGAGATAAGACCAGACCACTGTGCCGGCAAATTCATCATGTGAATGGTTCATAACAAACAGTTCCTCGCTCTCATAGAGGCATTCAACCTATGAGCTCTCTCATCTGCGTTTAAAAGTGATATTCCTATCTCACTCTTAATGTTGCCGCCCTTCAAAGACATAAGGACAGAGTCAAGAGATAAGACCAGACCACTGTGCCGGCAAATTCATCATGTGAATGGTTCATAACAAACAGTTCCTCGCTCTCATAGAGGCATTCAACCTATGAGCTCTCTCATCTGCGTTTAACAGTGATATTCCTATCTCACTCTTAATGTTGCCGCCCTTCAATGGGAGGTGATTTGACTTTCCTATAAGCTGAATCATTCCCATCGACGACTAATTCCTTTTCGATTTCTTCACATGTTTCCTGCTGCCATTCCACCTTTGCTTCCCAGTAATTCCCATTTATTTCATTCCAGACTTATACTGCTGGATACCTGTCTTTCCCTGAACATTCTTGTACATCCTTTCATCGATCAGTTGAATTACTTGGTTCACTAGCGAAAATTTCTTACTCGTGCTCTTCTTTAGACCTTTGACCCTCCAACTTATGTGAGGTTACTTTTTAGAGATGTCCTTTACTTTTCAGCTGAACTGCGAACTGTGGTATTCACTATCGCAGTCACAAAGAATTTCATACGCATATAATCATTTCTCAATAATTATAAATATCCCACGTTTTCACAGTATTTCTTTCTGATGATTATCTCAAACCACCTTCTGCTCTTCATCATCATTAAATTGCGATCTGAGTCTACATATCTGCTCCTGGGTATCCCCTACAATCCAGAAATAGATTTCGGAACCTCTGTCTGATCATGAACCTTCCCGTGCCCGATGTCTTTTCCAGGTACACCACCTCCTCTTGTGAATTTTGAACAGTTTATCCACTACTACTAGCCGAAATTTATTGCAGACCTCTATTCGTCTCCTGATATCTCATTTCTACTCCCAAGTCCATATCCTCCCGTAACTCAGTCTTTCGTTCCTTCCTCTATAACAGAGTTCCAATCTACTGTGATTATTAGTTTATCTTCTCCTTTCATATGCTGGATTTCTTTTTCTGTCTCGTCATCTTCTGCTTTTGACGTCGACATGTTGTTTTTGGCGTTGTTTTGTTTTTGTCTCTAACGAGACCAACCCGTTCACTGAACTGAACACAGTAAATCTCTAGCTCCAATTTATAACGAATCCTACCCCATTACACCATTTTCTGCTGACGTTATGATATTACTCTATATCCGTCTCACCAGAAATCCTTATCTTCTTTCCATTTAACTTCACTAGCCCCCACTGTTGTAGACTGAGACTTTGCAGTGCCATTTTCAGATTTTCTAGCTTCTCTGCGACAGACTTTCTCCATTTCACTTGTCGACTCGTAGAATGTTACCCTTTCGTTATTGTATAGTTTCCTCTTGAATACCTCCTTGTTGGCAGCCCATTCCGGAGATTCGAATAGGAAACCAAGCCGAAATATTTTTCCTACAGAGGGATCATCATGACATATTTTCAATTACAAGCCACATATTCTGTGCATACACATTGTCTTCAGTGCAGTGATTTTCATTGCCTTCTGTGTCTGCATGCCGTTGATCATTGATTATTCTTCAACCTTTTAGGGACATTTTCCACTCCAAGGATAACAGAATTCCTTGAAACTGTGTCCGCTCTTCTTTCCTTTTTGGCAAGGCTGGTGCCAGAATGATATTGACTCCTTGTACCGGAAGTCTTCGGAAGTCATGTTAGAATACTTCTATTCAGAATTGAATCATTGGCTAATACCAGACCCGGGACCAACGAAGTTTTAATTACTAGTCAGAGACGCTCCACTTGGCCACGGTTGAACGTACTTATAGGCTTCAAGTCATCCCTCCCTTTTCATATCAGTCACTTCTTTGTAAAGCCGACATGCTGCGCGTCGGCGGTATGGGGTTGCCTATATTTTAAGGCTGCACTCATGTCATGAGTGTCCTATCATAGAAAAAGTTACGTATTACGGACATACTGTCGGTTGGAACAATAACCAACAAAATCAGAAAAAATTATTTGCTTTAATCTATACTCGCAATTTTTCCCCCTAGTGGCTATCGATTTCTGACATCTTAGGATCAAAAATGATTAAATAGTTAAAATCATAATTTGAGGAACGTTTACAAAATATTTTTTTCCGCTGTTTAGATGCCGAATAGGAATCTTCAGCAATGGTCGTCGCAGACTTCCGGTGTAAGGAGTTACCCTCGTTCTGCCAAAAACCTTGTCAAAGGTGGCAGGGAAACGGACAGAATATTCGAGGCACCGTCTTACCTTTGGGGTAGGAAACAGTCACTAAGAGATTAAAGAATCGCCAATGAACAACGGCATGAGGATGCAGAAGGAAATGGAAACGGCTGCATTGAAGACACGTAATGTTTACCAGCAGGGCATTTGGCCTGTAATTGAAACAATGTCTAGTTTTTTTCTCTACATTGGCAAAATATTTCGGATTGTTTAGCGTTGGGATCTGCGTGAGGGGTGGCCAAGGGTATGGTCAGCATGAGAAAAGACTGAATTACCAACGAAATGGAAACATTCCAATAGTCGGAGCTTGAATTCATGTTGCAGTAAGGGAGGCCTAATATGTGTAAGTAGAATTACAAGAAATGTTATTTTCTAACATTACTATCAACGAAATTCCTAGATCTATATTCACCGATTTTTAAATTGCAATAGAATCATAAAAATACGACTGCATGGCAAGAAAAGCAGAACATCATCCACGCAGACATCACATAAAGTAGCAATAAATATATGCACTTGAAAATGGGAATAAAATCCTAAAACGCTTGGTGCTATGCGTGAAGAAACATAACTGCGGCAGTGTTGTATTATTTAAATCATCATTCATGCATCTAAATTGGTCACGAGAGCAATATACAGAAGAACAGAAAAGAAGAGTCAGGACTGTTAGCCACATATCAGCTTCACTTCAGAGAAGAGAAATGCACCGGAGACGCTTTTCTAATGTTACAGTTGAAAACGGAAGCAAGACATAGGAAAAATTAATACACGTTCGTAGAATGTGTTTATCTAGAAACAATTTTCGATAATGTTAAGTAGTGCGAGACATTCAAAATACTCAGAAAAATAGATGTAAATTGTAGATAAAATCACATAATATGCAATATCCACAAGAACCAAAAGGAAAAGTTGTTATAGAAGAACCAAGAACATAGTGTACAGATTCGAAAAGCTATAGGATAGAGATTTAGTCCTCTGTCCCGACAGCACGTTGAAGAAGCAATGATAGAAATAACAGAGAAGTTCAGGGTGGAATTAAAATACAGGATGAGAGAATATCAGTGATAAGATACGCTTATTATATTGTTAACCCCAATTAAAATTGAGAAAGAACGGCAGGATATTCTAAATGGGATGAAGGGTTTTATGAGCATGCTCTTTGGACTGTGCTGTGTTCTCCAGAAGGTGGGAGGCACAGTCTACACAGAATAGCACAGAGCTACCTACGATTGAGGCGCAACATAGCTAAGGTTGGACTCAGAGAGTTTGCACACGACACGGACTACATTAGGCCCCCGAGTTACGTCACACAAATAGCTCCCAAGGAGACATCTATCCACAAACGTGAATATAACCAGACAACGGCTCCACTCAGCGAGTATTACCTGAAGACAGTCGTAATACAGTATCATGACAGTGTCTCAACTAGTGTATATTGAATATTTTTGTCAATAAACACTGTTTTACCCTCTATTTTTGCTGTTGCCTAAGCATATTCGGTTCCGTGACGAAACTGCGTGCAAGCCTAGTCATACCAGCGACTGCTTCTGTGGTAGGGGATTCCCATCTGCCACGTTTAAATATTTGACGCCAAGTACGTTTGGTGAATGCAAAAGAGAGTAAACTGAAGAAATACGAAAGTAATGAGAGGTAGTAGAAACGAGATTAACGATAAAATTAAAATCAAACTGAAGAAATTTCACTCCTTCCGAGAAGAAATTTGAGTAGCAAACTTTGACCTTAATTTGAAGTATTATTTTCTGATAATGCTCATTGCTGAACTGAAGTGAGTCATAAAGTGTCAAAAACCGGAAAGGAAGAAAATCGAAGCGTTTCAGACGTGGTGCTACAGATGGATGTTGAAAATTAAATGGAGTAATGACAAATGAGATTCTCCACAGAATCGACTAGGAGAGGAGACTGTGTAAAACGTTAGCACGAAGATGTGACGGGATGACAGGACTACTGTTGTGGCAATTAATGGAGCTGTAGAGAATAAAAACTGTAGGGGAAGGCAGAGATAGGAATAAACCCAATATATAACTGAGGATGTTGAATGAAAGCGCCACTGTTAGATGAAGAAGTTGACACAAGAGAGGAATTCGAGACGAACCGCAACCATACAGCCACAAGAATGACAAACAAAAAATTAATGGAAACAGATTAGCAACGCTACAACTACAAACATCAAAAAAAGTTTTGCGTCACTCGGTTGCGAGAGTTTCGGAACCTGTACATATGCAGTGACGGAAAAAAATCGCAACTCCAAGGAGCTACTGGGCGGGATGAACAGAAATTGGTAAGAGTTTTTCTACGCCTGAAAGAAGATATCTATTTAAACATCGCGCTATTCACGTAAGGGTGACATTTCTAGCTTCACTTCGAGAATGCAAATCAGGTTCTCTTTAAATATACACTGTCAAGGCCATGAGCGTTAGTTGCCTTTGAGATTTGACCTGGTGAACCGATCTTAGTCAAGAATTCCATAAAGGCGACAAAGACGTAATTATCAACAACTCACTGAGTTTGAATGAGGTCGTGTGATAAGGCTATAAAAAGCTGAATGTTCCTTCTGCGATATTGCAGAAAGACTTGGCAGGAAGCCGGCCGGAGTGGCCGAGCGGTCCTAGGCGCTACAGTCTGGAACCGCGCGACCGCTACGGTCGCAGGTTCGAATCCTGCCTCGGACATGGATGTGTGTGATGTCCTTAGGTTAGGTTTAAGTAGTTCTAAGTTCTAGGGGACTGATGACCTCAGCAGTTAAGTCCCATAGTGCTCAGAGCCATTTGAACCAAACTTTGCAGGAATGTAGCCACTGAACATGATTACTGGCGGTGGTGGTCACAAGACAGTACGGCCGCAAGAAGATCGAAATCCTGACGGCCAAGTGGCGCAATTATCCATTGGTTTCGGCATGTGGCTCCGGCGCATCGTACTGAATCTGCAGCAGCGATTTGACAGAACGAACTGTTACAAATTGGTGACTTCAAGGACGGCTCCGAGCCCGACGCCCTGTAGCGTGCATTCCACTGACCCCAAACCATCGTCATTTGCAGTTTCAGTGATGTCAAGTAAGACGTCCTTTGGAAGGCAGGGTGGAAGTATGTTGTGTTTCCTGATGAAAGCTGGTTCTGCATCAGCGCCAATGATGGCCGTGTGTTGGTTAGAAGGTGGCTAGTTGAGGCAGTTTTTCACGAATATCAGTGTTTATTAGACACACCTTCTGATTCAAATGGTTCAAATGGCTCTAAGCATTATGGGGCTTAACATCTGAGGTCATCAGTCCCCTAGACTTAGAACTACTTAAAACTAACTCATCTAAGGACATCACACACATCCATGACCGAGGCACGATTCGAACCTGCGACAGTAGCAGCAGCGCGGTTCCTGACTGAAGCGCCTAGAACCACTTGGTCACGGCGGCCAGCACATCTTCTAAATTATATTTCTTACAATGATATATTTTCCTAGGTACATTCAGCGGCGTATGTCGATACTGTCGGGAAGAATGGAATTGCGAGTACAGTTAGTAGTAAACTAGCAATAAATTAAAACGTCGTACATGGTTCCACAGTTTTTTACGCATCCCAGTATTTTACATCTCCTGAACTGTGAGTGGTAAAACGAAATATTTCTGTACGTACATTCAACGACATTTGTGGATATATTCTGCAAAGTGTGTTGTGAATAGCATCAGTAGTAAAGAAGTAACGCCTTAAAACGTCATGTATGATGCAGCAGTTTTTCACACATCTCAGTTTTTATCGCGTCATATTTCCTGACCTATAGTTTTGCTGGTACATTCATGACTGCGCCTCAAATACACTACTAGTAGGATTACAGAAGTAATAAATTAAAATGGCGTACTTCATGTGGCAGTTATACTGCATGGACATAAAATGTGAAGGAAGCGATAAACTTTTTTGCTTTCTTCGATTTGTATTTGTTGCCAGCGAGGTAACGTTTTGTAAAGGTTTTAAATTATGTATAAAGTTTGTTGCAAGTCACTACGTGATGCTATTCTAAAATAGTGTATGACTGAAGTATGGCTACTCTTGTGTCATGGGCTACACTGCTTTTCATTCCCACACCTTCGATAGGTATGAGATTCTTAGCCCCACAGTAATTCTTTCCAAACAGTAGGTGACACGTGTACCAAATGTGGCTGAAATCGTTGCGGTAGTTTGTGAGGATATATGGAACACACACATACACACGTATATGTACACTACTGGCCATTAAAATTGCTACACCACGAAGATGACGTGCTACAGACGCGAAATTTAACCGACAGGAAGAAGACGTTGTGATATGCAAATGATTAGCTTTTCGGAGCATTCACACAACGTTGGTGCCGGTGGCGACACCTACAACGTGCTGACACGAGGAAAGTTTCCAACCGATTTCTCATACACAAACAGCAGCTGACCGGCGTTGCCTGGTGAAACGATGTTGTGATGCCTCGTGTTAGGAGGAGAAATGCGTACCATCACGTTTCCGACTTTGATAGAGATCGGATTGCAGCCTATCGCGATTGCGGTTCATCGTATCGCGACATTGCTGCTCGCGTTGGTCGACATCCAATGACTGTTAGCACAATAGGGAATCGGTGTGTTCATGAGGGTAATACGGAACGCCGTGCTGGATTTCAACGGCCTCGTATCACTAGCAGTCGAGGTGACAGGCATCTTATCCGCATGGCTGTAACGGATCGTGCAGCAACGTCTCGATCCCTGAGAGATGGGGACGTTTGCAAGACGACAACCATCTGTATGAGCTGTTCGATGACGTCTCAGCAGCATGGACTATCAGCTCGGCGACCATGGCTACGGTTACCCTTGACCCTGCATCACAGACAGGAGCGCCTGCGATGGTGTACTCAACGACGAACCTGGGTGCACGAATGGCTGAATGTCATTTTTTCGGATGAATCCAGGTTCTGTTTACAGCATCATGATGGTGGTATCCGTGTTTGGTGACACGGCGGTGAACGCACATTGAAAGCGTGTATTAGTCATCGCCATACTGGCGTATCACCCGGCGTGATGGTATGGGGTGCCATTGGCTACACGTCTCGGTCACCTCTTGTTCACATTGACGGAACTTTGAACAGTGAACGTTACATTTCAGATGTGTTACGACCCGTGGCTCTACCCTTCATTCGATCCCTGCGAAACCCAACATTTCAGCAGGATAGTGCACGACCGCATGTTGCAGGTCCTGTACGGGTCATTCTGTAAACAGAAAATGTTCGACTGCTGCACTGCCCAGCACATTCTCCAGATCTCTCACTAACTGAAAACGTCTGGTCAATGGTGGCCGAGCAACTGGCTCGTCACAATACTCCAGTCACTACTCTTGATGAACTGTGATATCGTGTTGAAGGTGCATGTACCTGTACACGCCACCCAAACTCTGTTTGACTCAATGCGCAGGCGTATCAAGGCCGTTATGACGGCCAGAGGTGGTTGTTCTGGGTACTGATTTCTCAAAATCTATGCACCCAAATTGTAATCACATGTCAGTTCTAGTATAATATATTTGTCCAATGTATAACCGTTTATCATCTACATTTCTTCTTGGTGTAGCAATTTTAATGGCCAGTAGTGTATATCAATTTATATGTACGGATTCGTGCTAAAAACGCAGTTTAAGGAGACAGACGTATCTACAACTGATAACAATTGTTAGACGTGAATAGGTAAGTTGTTATTCTCTCACTGCTTTTCATTCACTATTTCCTATACTGCCTAATCTTAGATAAAACGGAAGTTCTTGTCTTAGTAAATACATAGCTGTGACGTAGACAGATGTTCATTAGTTGTTGGTGCTTCCTTTTCCGCCCGTCAGGCCTTAATTGAGCGACCTTGTGTGTCGGAGAGATGGGCGGCGAGAAAACAAATAACTTCACTTCTGCCGCTACCTTGTTTCGAAACTGAAGAAGAATGTTACATTATGCATTCAGCTGGAAAATTTCCATGTCTGATTCGTGTGCCGGCGTCGCTAGTTGGCCGACATCTTTATTCATGAAGAGGCCTCATAGAGTATCCTGGGGGCGGCCGGCGCTGCTGTCTGGAACACCGCGTGTTAATTCTCGCCCTCCTGTGCGCCTCTGCAGGAGGTGTTGGGGCGCCGCTGCTGCGGTGGCTGCCTCGCAGTCGCTAGGCGGACTTCAGTCACGAACTGCTGCCGAAGGGAACCGTCTTCCTCTTTCTTCTCTCCCGGAGTTATAGCGGCTACTTTAATATAGGCTGACATCTTTTACCAAAAATCTACTCGAGATTAGTATCACAATTACACTACTGGCCATTAAAAATGCTACACCAAGAAGAAATGCAGATGATAAACGGGTATTCATTGGACAAATATATTATGCTAGAACTGATATGTGATTACATTTTCACGCAATTTACGTACATAGATCCTGGGAACAACCACCTCTGGCCGTAATAACGGCCTTGATACGCCTGGGCATTGAATGAAACAGAGCTTGGATGGCGTGTACAACACGATACCACAGTTCATCATCAGTAGTGACTGGCGTATTGTGACGATCCAGTTGCTCGGCCACCATTGACCAGACGTTTTCAACTGGCGAGAGATCTGGAGAATGTGCTGGTCAGGGCAGCAGTCGAACATTTTCTGTATCCAGAAAGGCCCGTACAGGACCTGCACCATGCGGTCGTGCATTACCCTGCTGAAATGTAGGGTTTCGCAGGGATCGAATGAAGGGTAGAGCCACGGGTCATAACACATCTGAAATGTAACGTCCACTGTTCAAAGTGCCGTCAATGCGAACAAGAGGTGACCGAGACGTGTAACCAATGGCACCCCATACCATCACGCCAGGTTATGCGCCAGTATGGCGATGACTAATACACGCTTCCAATGTGCGTTCACCGCGATGTCGCCAAACACGGACGAGACCACCATGATGCTGTGAACAGAACCTGGATTCATCCGAAAAAATGACGTTTTGCCATTCGTGCACCGAGGTTCGTCGCAAGGGCTTCTGTCTGTGATGCAGCGTCATGGGAAACCGCAGCCATGGTCTTCGAGCTGATGGTCCATGCTGCTGCAAACGTTGTCGAACTGTTCGTGCAGATGGTTGTTGTCTTGCAAACGTCCCCATCTGTTGGCTCAGGGATCGAGACGTGGCTGCACGATCCGTTACGGCCATGCGAATAAGATGCCTGTCATCTCGACTGCTAGTGATACGAGGCCGTTGGGATCCAGCACGGCGTTTCACATTACCCTCCTGAACCCACCGATTCCCAATTCTGTTAACAGTCATTGGATCTCGACCAACGTGAGCAGCAATGTCGCGATACGATAAACCGCAATCGCGATAGGCTACAATCTGACCTTTATCAAAGTCGGAAACGTGATGGTACGCATTTCTCCTCCTTCCACGAGGCATCACAACAACGTTTCACCAGGTAACGCCGGTCAATTGCTGTTTGTGTATGAGAGACCGGTTGGAAACTTCCCTCATGTCAGCACGTTGTAGGTGTCGCCACCGGCGTCAGCCTTGTGTGAATGTTCTGGAAAGCTAATCATTTGCATATCACAGCGTCTTCTTCCTGTCGGTTAAATTTCCGTCTGTAGAATATCATCTTCGTGGTGTAGCAATTTTAATGGCCAGTAGTGTAAATAGAAACATTGTACTTAGCACATCAAGTTTTGAAATGCAGAAGAGTTGCTCAATTTAAAATACTGTTTATACATTCATTCACATAATACAGTGTGATACACATAAAACTGGTACGCCTCACGACCGAGATTCAAGCATCAATGAAGTAACTACAAAAGAGTAGATAATAATAAAGATGAAAAAAGCATGTACCTACCTGTCTATAAGAGATGCTGGGAGAGGTGGCCATGGGCATCCAGGCATCGCTGATCTCTTGTGGCAACGTTACCAGAAATATGCTATAAATTCTTCAGGCATTATGTTAATTTCTCTGGTAATGTTCCGTATATGATCGTCTGTTGCGCGAGAATTGTCAGCACACATTTTGACTTTTACGTGTCCATAAATAAAACTCACACGACCTTAAGGCCGGAGATTTTTGGGGTCAGATGTCTCTTATGACAAGTTTGTCTTTAGGGAACACGTTCCTCATATGGATCATACTTTGGGTGCATACAACTTCTCCGCATCTGTTAATTGTGCGTAGAGAGTGCCAAGGTTTACTAAATATCTGTCACTGTTTGAGGTAAAAGTGAAAACTTTGGTGCCAATAATACGCATGCCAGACAACGCACACGAAACATATATCTTCTTTGAGCGGAGAGTTTCTTCATACAGAAAATGTGGGTTTTCCTGCAAGCAGAAGCTGCCATTCTGCGAGCTTACATTACTTTACAAATGAAACCAGGTCTCACATGACATGAAGTAAAGCAAGGTATCCAAGTAACAGTTAGCAGTTGATGCTGACAGACAGTTACAATAATGAACTCTTTTTTCCTGAACCTCAGATTTCAGCTCTTGCACCACACTCACACGATAGGCTTTTCATTTCATATCTTTTCGTACACGATGACACAATGTACGATGTACACCAACCTTTTGCGATAACTTCTCGTAATGTCCATACGAATTCTGTCTACAGGGTGGTCCATTGATAGTGACAGGGCCAAATATTTCACGAAATAAGCATCAAACGAAAAACCTAAAGAGAACGAAACTCGTCTAGGTTGAAGGTGGCAACCAGATGGCGCTATGGTTGGCCCACTAGATGGCGCTGCCATAGGTCAAACGGATATCAACTGCGTTTTTTAAAATAGGAACCCCCATTTTATTACATATTCGTGTAGTAGGTAAAGAAATATGAATGTTTTAGTTGGACCACTTTTTTCGCTTTGTGATTGATGGCGCCGTAATAGTCTCGAACGTATAAGTACGCGGTATCACGTAACATTTCGCCAGTGCGGACGGTATTTGCTTCGTGATACATTACCCGTGTTAAAATGGACCGTTTACCAACTGCGGAAAAGGTCGATATCGTGTTGATGTGTGGCTATTGTGATCAAAATGCCCAGTAGGCGTGTGCTATGTATGCTGCTCGGTATCCTGGACGACATCATCCAAGTATCCGGACCGTTCTCCGGATACTTACGTTCTTTAAGGAAACAGGAAGTGTTCAGCCACGTGTGAAACGTCAACCACGACCTGCAACAAATGATGATGCCCAAGCAGATGTTTTAGCTTCTGTCGCGGCTAATCCGCACATCAGTAGCAGACAAATTGCGCGAGAATCGGGAATCTCAAACATGTCGGGGTTGAGAATGCTACATCAACATCGATTGCACCTGTACCATATTTCTATGCACCAGGAATTGCATGGCGACGAATTTGAGCGTCGTGTACAGTTCTGCCACTGGGCACAAGAGAAATTACGAGGCGATGACAGATTTTTTGCACATTGGTAACGTAAACCGACATAATATGCACTACTGGGCAACGGAAAATCCGCGATGGCTGCGACAAATGGAACATCAGTTGTAACCTCCCCCTCACTTATCGACCTTAATGACAGTGAAAAATTAAACCGCGTGTACCTAATGGAAATTTGGGAAAAGCAATCGTCACCGAAGTTAATCTGTCGGTAAAGAGGGAGGAAAGGGTTACATCTAAATGAAAGGAAAAATGCAAATGAAACTGGTGGAAATTAATTTTAAAAAGGGGTAAAGTTAATAAAGTAAATGTGCGGCCGTTACGTTAACAATTAACTAGCGGTAATTAGATATTTGAGATTTGGGGGAAATTACGGTCGCCAGTCCTAAGGACAATTACTATAGTAACTGAAAAAAGAAAGGTTATTACACATATAATTAGCTATAGAAGCGTGGCAACTGAAGGTTGACACGTGTAGTGTGAAAACTGATAGTTTGTCAGAAGTAATAAATTTCGCTACACTCTCACTTAATTTAGCAAAAGAATTAATAAAACCGGAAAATTGAAAGTTAATTTAGTGACTGAAATTAAGAGTGAGCTTTGTTTCTGAAGCATATCGAAATTCAGTAAAATACGGTTAGACTTGGGCTACCTCAACAATCATTTCAAAAGCTACTTGAATCTACGCAATTTACAAATAAGAGATTTAACTTTGAACTTGAATTAAATGATTCAGAACAACTAACAATAGTAAAATTTAGTACGTACTAAGCTGAGCTGCAGTCACAGGTAAGCTAAAATATGCTAACAAAACTCGCACTCTTAATTTGTGCTTGTGTAATCTAAATATTGTGGCCTGCTATGAATACTTTAACTGAACTTTGAAATTAAAGCAGTGAAATCGAATTATATTACTTTAATGCTGGCGTTTGAATTTCAACGACACTCGGGTTCATTTCGGAAAAGGAAGGAACCCTGCTTGGCAATGCAATTGGGACAATGAGCAACAAAGGTTCATGCTAAGTTGCTGTAATTTTGTGATGCAATAATTTTAAAAGCTGAGGTCTGCCATACAATTCTGAAACTTTACGTGCTTTTAGTCTTCCTTGTTGGCTGATTGAAGGTTTGAAGTCGTCGATCGAGGAGTTGGCGACAGTCACTCATTGTCGGCCGTCGCTGTTGCAGATGCTGGCGCGCCTTCTTCTCGACACGGTCACCAGGCGAAACGGGCTCTTGATGTGTGCCAGCTAATGCTTCCCGTCCGCGACACCGTGCTAGAAACTATTACAGCCAGTCGGGCGCAATTACATACTGCCAAACCCCGAAAGCGCGGCAACTCGCGGGAGCGTCACACAACACTCCTGCTCAACCGCACTCCTCCAGCCAGACTCCCCTCTGCCCGCGCTCCACGCGACAGAGTTAACACTACCAAAGATCCTAAACACTTTCGTTCTTCACACGACCTATCGATGTATTCGTTCGATAGCATAGTTTTCCCTAGACAAGACCCAGCGTAAAATACAAATAATATTTACAAAACAAACCAATTATACATCGACATATATATATATATATATATATATATATATATATATATATATATATTAAACAATTGCAATATATAAAGACACAGAAATGTCATATCTTGAGGTAACAAAACAAGGAAAAAAATTATAGTACAATAGATGGAAATAGGAGGATATGCATTTCCGGCGTTACACAGTGACCTTGGCGGGTTAATGTACGGTGCGGCGTTATTGGAAGAAGGATAATTGGCCCTCATTTTATCGATGGCAATCTAAATGGTGCAATGTATGCTGATTTCCTACGTAATGTTCTACCGATGTCACTACAAGACGTTTCACTGCATGACAGAATGGCGATGTACTTCCAACGTGATGGATGTCCGGCATATAGCTCGCATGCAGTTGAAGCCGTATTGAATAGCAAACTTCATCACAGGTGGATTGGTCGTCGAAGCGCCATACCATGGCCCGCACGTTCACCGGAGCTCACGTACCCGGATTTCTTTCTGTGGGGAAAGTTGAAGGATATTTGCTATCGTGATCCACCGACAACGCCTGACAACATGCGTCAGCGCATTCTCAATGCACGTGCGAACATTACGGAAGGCAAATTACTCGCTGTTGAGAGGAATGTCGTTACACGTATTGCCAAATGCATTGAGGTTGACGCACATCATTTTGAGCATTTATTGCATTAATGTGGTATTACTGGTAATCACGCTGTAACAGCATGCGTTCTCGGAAATCATAAGTTCACAAAGATACATGTATCACATTGGAACAACCGTAATAAAATGTTGGAACGTATCTACGTTCTGTATTTTAATTTAAAAAACCTACCTGTTACCAACTGTTCGTCTAAAACTGTGAGCCATATGTTTTGTGACTATTACAGCGCCATCTATCACAAGCGAAAAAAGTGGTCCGAATAAAACATTCATATGTCTTTACGTACTACACGAATACGTAATAAAAATGGGGATTCCTGTTTTAAAAAAAGGCAGTTGGTATCAGTTTGACCTATGTCAGCGCCATCTAGAGGGGCCAACCATAGCGCCATCTGTTTTCTCCCTTCAAGCTAGACAAGTTTCGTTCTTTGTAGTTTTTTCGTTTGACGCTTATTTCGTGAGATATTTGGCCCGGTCACTATCAATGTACCACCCTGTATAGTTTTTAGGGGTCCTCACTGTCGACCGCCTCTTCCTCTGCACATTCTGCACGGGTCCCGCAGCCCTCAACTTCTTGTACAGATCTTGAATAGAGCTGGTCGTGGGGAGTTCCCTACGACGATACTACGCTTCAAATATTTCTTTACACTCCTTGATGGAGCCTGTCTTTATGTAACACTCTACAATATCAGTTCCCTTTTCTGATTCAAACTACCCTGGTTCCTTAACAGCTCAACAATAAGAGCTTGTCACAACAACTAACCGACAAACACAGGTCTCCACAGTACATCGATGTTGTCACCAGTGGTCGGCGGAAGGTGCACGTGCCCGTCGACCTGGGACCGGACCGCAGCGACGTACGGATGCACGCCAAGACCGTAGGATCCTACGCAGTGCCGTAGGGGACCGCACCGCCACTTCCCAGCAAATTAGGGACACTGGTGCTCCTGGGGTATCGGCGAGGACCATTCGCAACCGTCTCCATGAAGCTGGGCTTCGGTCCCGCACACCGTTAGGCCGTCTTCCGCTCACGCCCCAACATCGTGCAGCCCGCCTCCAGTGGTGTCGCGACAGGCGTGAATGGAGGGACGAATGGAGACGTGTCGTCTTCAGCGATGAGAGTCGCTTCTGCCTTGGTGCCAATGATGGTCGTATGCGTGTTTGGCGCCGTGCAGGTGAGCGCCACAATCAGGACTGCATACGACCGAGACACACAGGGCCAACACCCGGCATCATGGTGTGGGGAGCGATCTCCTACACTGGCCGTACACCACTGGTGATCGTCGAGGGGACACTGAATAGTGCACGGTACATCCAAACCGTCATCGAACCCATCGTTCTACCATTCCTAGACCGGCAAGGGAACTTGCTGTTCCAACAGGACAATGCACGTCCGCATGTATCCCGTGCCACCCAACGTGCTCTAGAAGGTGTAAGTCAGCTACCCTGGCCAACAAGATCTCCGGATCTGTCCCCCATTGAGCATGTTTGGGACTGGATGAAGCGTCGTCTCACGCGGTCTGCACGTCCAGCACGAACGCTGGTCCAACTGAGGCGCCAGGTGGAAATGGCATGGCAAGCCGTTCCACAGGACTACATCCAGCATCTCTACGATCGTCTCCATGGGAGAATAGCGGCCTGCATTGCTGCGAAAGGTGGATATACACTGTACTAGTGCCAACATTGTGCATGCTCTGTTGCCTGTGTCTATGTGCCTGTGGTTCTGTCAGTGTGATCATGTGATGTATCTGACCCCAGGAATGTGTCAATAAAGTTTCCCCTTCCTGGGACAATGAATTCACGGTGTTCTTATTTCAATTTCCAGGAGTGTAGAATAGTCCCCCATTCGGATCTCCGGTAAGGGACTGCCAAGGGGGAAGAGACCATGAGAAAAAGATTGAATAATTACTGAATAATTAACGACAGGATAACTTTCTACGAGTCGGGGCGTGGAATGTCAGATGCTTGAAAGTGTTAGGGAAGCTAGAAAAACTAAAAAGGGAAATGCAAAGGCTGAATCGAGATATACTAGGGGTCAGTGAATTGAAATAAAAAGGAGTCAAGGATTTCTGGTCAAATGACTGTAGGGTAATATCAAAAGCAGCAGAAAATGGTATAACGGGGGTAGGATTCGTAATGAATAGGAAGGTGGGCACAGAGTGTGTTACTGTGAACATTTCAGTCACACAGTTGTTCTTATCAGAATCGACGGCGAGCAACATCAACATGATATTTCAGGTGTACATGGCGACGTCGCAAGCTAAAGGTGAAGAGATAGAAAAAGTATATGGGGACATTGAAAGGGTAATACAATACAAAAAATGGTTCAAATGGCTCTGAGCACTATGGGACTCAACTGCTGAGGTCATTAGTCCCCTAGAACTTAGAACTAGTTAAACCTAACTAACCTAAGGACATCACAAACATCCATGCCCGAGGCAGGATTCGAACCTGCGACCGTAGCGGTCTTGTGGTTCCAGATTGCAGCGCCTTTAACCGCACGGCCACTTCGGCCGGCTAATACAATACATAAAGGGATATGAAAATCTAATATTTATGAGGGACTTGAATGCTGTTGCAGGGGAAGAAATAAAAGAGAAGGTTACAGAAGTATATGGGCTTGGGACAAGGAATGAGAGAGGAGAAAAACTGAGCTCTGTAATAAATTCCAGCAAGAAATAACGAATACTCTGTACAAGAAACACAAGAGAAGGAGATATACATGGAAAAGGCCGCCTGATACGGCAAGATTTCAGACAGATTACATCATGGTCAGTCAGAGATTCCGAAATCAGATATTGGATAGAAAGGTGTACCCAGGAGCAGATATAGCCTCAGATCACAATGTAGTAATGATGAAGAGTAGGCTGAAGCTTCAGAGATGAGTCAGGAAGAGTCAATACGCAAAGAAGTGGGTTACGATAGTACTAAGGAATAACGAGATACGCTTGAAGTTCTCTAAAGCTACAGGTAACAGCAGTAGGGAATAGCTCAGTGGGCAGTACAGCTGAAGAAGAATGGGAATCTCTAAAAAGGACACAGATATTGGAAGTAAAAGATAGGTACAAAGAAGGTAACTGCGAAGGAACCATGGATAACAGATGAAATACTTCAGTTGATCGACGAAAGAAAGAAGTACAAAAATGTTCAGATAAATTGAGGAATACAGAAATACAAGTCGCTGAGGAATGAAATAAATAGGATGTGTAGGGAAATTAAGGTGAAACAGCCGCATGAAAATTTTGAAGAAATCGAAAAAGAAGTGATTGTCGGAAGGACTGACACAGCTTATAGGAAAGTCAAAATAACCGTCTATGAAATTAAAAGTGTGGGTGGCAACATTAAAGTGCAAGGAGAATTTCATTGAAAATTAAGAGGAGAGAGCGGATAGGACGAAAGAGTATACTGAAGGCCTCTATGAGGTGAAAGATTTGTCAGATGTGATAGAAGAGGAAACGGTAGTCGATTTAGAAGATATATGGGATCCAGTATCAGAATATAAGAAATCTTTGGAGGACTTATCCAGCAAGGCAGAAGGTATAGATAACAAATCATTGTGGGAAGTGGTAACAAAACGACTATTCACATTGGTGTGTAGAATGTTTCAGTCTGGCGACATACCATCTGAGTTTCGGAAAAATATCATCCACATAGTTCCGAAGACTGCAAGAGCTGACAAGTGCGAGAAGTATCCCACAATCAGCTTAAGAGGGGTAGGACGTCAAACGGGCCGACTTGGAGCAGGAGTGGCACCACAAGATATTTTAATTTCCTCTGTATATGCTTTCACATATAAATTCACAAAACTTTGTCAGCATGGCCAGGAAGGATTCAGGATTCACACTCGTAGCAATGGACGTTCAAAAACATAACAAAATATTTTTTTTTAACATATGAAAATTCATCATTTTTTCACTTACTATTTGCTGCATTTGTTGATATAGGTACACTTTCCTTCGTAAGTAAGAGAGATTCTTCGACGAATTGTGCACAGCGTACAAACCATACTTAGAGGTATATGAAACTCTAGAAATTATTTAATTTATGAAAAACTGAATGAACTGTTACATTTTAAACTTCATGTTTAGAAAAACCTCAAATTTTATAGTTAATTATCTCAATTTTTACCACAGTTATTAATAGAGTTGGACGCTACAAATAATTCAATACCGTCTCTTGCCGACAGTACGAGCAATGTAACTGATGATGATAAACGGAAGGCCGAAATTCTGAACCTAGCTTTCAAAAACTCGTTTACGATAGAGGACTGGAGCACCATTCCCCCTTTCAATTATCGAACAAACGAAAGGACGGCTGACATAGTGTTTAGTGTATATGGGATTGTAAGACAGTTAAGATCTTTAGACACCAGGGAGGCATCTGGCCCAGACGGTATCCACGTAAGATTTTATGTTGACTATGCTACAAATATAGTACCATTCTTATCCATCATCTATCAGAGATTATTGGAATGGCGGAAAGTTCCACGTAACTGGAAGAAGGCCCAGGTCATAGCAATCTATAAAAAGGGTAGAAAATCGGATGCACACAATTACCGGCCAATTTCACTGACGTCGATTTGTTGCAAAATCATGGAACATATTTTGTGTTCAGACATAATGACATTTCTAGACTCAGAGAAGCTCATCTGCAGAAACCAGCACGGTTTTAGGAAACAGCGGACATGCGAGACACAGCTGGCCCTTTTTGTGCATGATATACAACAGGCTCTAGATACCGGCTCCCAGGTAGATACCATATTTCTCGACTTTCGAAAAACGTTCGACTCAGTTCCGCACTGTTGCTTGCCACAAAAAGTGCGCGCTTACGGTCTATCCAATGACATATGCGGTTGGATAGAAAGTTTTCTAACAGACAGGGAGCAGTATGTCGTCCTGAACGGGGTAACTTCAACAGAAACAAGAGTAACTTCAGGTGTGCCGCAGGGCAGCGTAATAGGTCCTCTCCTTTTCACGATTTACATAAAAGATCTGGTTGATGGTATTGACAGCGGCATTAGACTGTTTGCCGATGATGCTGTAGTTCACAGGAAAGTAGTATCACACGAAAATTGTGAACAAGTCAATGACGATTTGCAGAAAATAAATGCGTAGTGTAATGACTGGCAGTTATCTCTCAATATTAGTAAGTGTGACCTATTGCGTATAACAAGGCGAAAATCCCCATTAATCTATGAGTACAAAATAAATGATCAGTCTTTGGAAGCGGTAACATCAGTCAAGTATCTGGGTGTGACTATTCGAAATAATCTCAAATGGAATGATCAGATTACACAAGTAACGGGTAAGGCGAACTGTAGATTGCGGTTTATTGGTAGAATCCTGAAACGATGTAGTCCTTCAACAAAGGTATTAGCTTACAATACGTTAGTTCGTCCAGTCTTAGAGTATTGTTCATCTGTATGGGACCCTTACCAGTTGGGTCTGATTCAAGAGATTGAGAAGGCCCAAAGAAGAGCGGTAAGAGCCGGCCGGTGTGGCCGTGCGGTTCTAGGCGCTTCATTCTGGAACCGCGTGACCGCTACGGCCGTAGGTTCGAATCCTACCTCGGGCATGGATGTGTGTGATGTCCTTAGGTTAGTTAGGTTTAAGTAGTTCTAAGTTCTAGGGGACTGATGAACCATTTTTAGAGCGGCAAGATTTGTGAGTAGTACATTTAGCCATCGCGAAAGCGTTACAAATCTCATAGAAAGTTTGAAGTGGGACACACTTGCAGACAGACGACGCGCTAAACAGAAGGAGCTGCTGACTAAATTCCGAAATCCAATCTTCGCCGAGGATGTAGAGCATATATTATTACCACCAACTTTCAAATCGCGTAATGATCATAATTCAAAGATAAGGGAAATAAGATCTCGTACTGAGGCGTTCAGACAGTCGTTTTTCCCTCTCGCGATCCGCGAGTGCAACAGAGGGGGGGGGGGGGGGGGGGGGGGGGAGGGGGGAATATGACTTCGGCGCGAATTGTGCCCTTCGCCACACACCGCTTGGTGGCTAGCGGAGTATATACGTAGATGTAGATTCTAATGTTTCGTATAATCTGGACATTGAAGAAGCAAAGAAGAAAATAAAATAAAGGTTCAGGAGTGGAATAAAAATTCAAGGTGAAAGGCTATCAACGATCGATTCGCTGATGACATTGCTCCTCTGAGTGAAAGTGAAGACGAATTACATGAATTGTTGAATGGAATGAACAGTATAATGAGTACATAATATGGACTGAGAGTAAATAGAAGAAAGGCGATAGTAATGAGATGTAGCAAAAGTGATAACAGTGACAAACTTAACATCAGGATTGGTGGTCAGGAAGTAGATGAAGTTAAGGAATTCTGCTACCTAGGCAGTAAAATAACCAGTACGGACAGAACAAGGAGGACATCAAAAGCAGACTAGCTATGACAAAGAGGCATTCCTGGCCAAGAGAAGGCTACTACTATCAAATATTGGCCGTAATTTGAGGAAGAAATTTCTGAGACGGTATGTCTTGAGTACAGCATTATACGGTAGTGAAACATAGACTGTGGGAAAACCGGAACAGAAGAGAATCGAAGCATTTGAGATGTGGTGCTACAGACGAATGTTGAAACTTAGGTGAACTGATAAGGTAAGGAATGAGAGGCTATGCGCATAATCGTAGTGGAAAAGAATATGTGGAAAACACTGACAAGGAGAAGGGACAGGATTACAGGACATCTGTTAAGATATCAGGGAATGACTTCCATGGAAGTAGAGGAAGAATTACAGGGCAAAAGCTGGAGGAAGACAGAGACTGGAATACATACAGAAAATTATTGGTGACGTAGGTTGCTAGTGCTACTCTCAGACGCAGGGGTTGGCACAGGAGAGGAAATTGTGGGCGGCCGCATCACATCAGCCAGAAAACTGGCGACTCAAAAAAAAAAAATATAGAAAAAAGAGGAACCTAGTTGTGGTTGTGGAGTCACGGGTACACGTGACCACATTCTATTGGAATGTCCAATTTATGAGTCCTATTGGTAGAATGTAGGCTATGGTTACAGGGCATTCCCACCTACTGCGCAAAGCAGAGATTTCGCATCTTCAATGAAAAGTCTTCAGCCTTCTCCCAGACAGCCAAAATAGAAAATGCTAACCAACTATTTGACGCCAAAGGCAGAGGAACGTGATGTGCCCAATGGAAGGGTAATGACTCGATTTCAGGATGAAAATGAAGAATAGATTTAGTAGTCCGTCAGCTTGCCTGCGTTTCCAAACTTGAGCTATTTCCGGATCTGAAGTGAAGTTTGCAAAGACTGTATCTTCAGTACTTCACCTGATCATACGGGTAATGAAATGTGGAAGCCAGTATACCAGGTTTCATGTCTTCGTGACTCCTAAAATCTACACGAAAAGGAAACTGGAAGGAAAATATCCTAGCCACTGGTGTTATTTAAGATTACTGTACAAATTTCTAGTACTTGTAAATTCCTATCTTTCAAAAAGTTATAATTTTAACAGTTTTAGTTGAAGAGTGTCGCAAACAAGTTTTAGGTCACTTAATGATCGTCGTAAGATCTTATTAATCACGATTTGTGAAAGGTCAAAAATGTTTTGTTGGGCTCTTTCGTTCACATCCCCATACTTCTTTCAGTTGCCTTTCTCTCACTTTTTATTGTTTTTCGTTTTTGTTTATTATTTTTAGTTTTTTTCTGTACTATTACGTGGCGGGTATGGTTAATTTTCAGCACTCCAACTAAGGGGAACAAAAATCTGTGTAAATAAATTATTGTACTTTATAAGTTTTGTTGTTGTAAACATTCTATAAAAACGGTAAATTGAGTTACAGTACAGGTAAGTGAACTTAAAAATTGCATGCAAAATTTCATGACTGGTTTGACATACTTACCCCAGGTGTATTTCATGATACAGCATGATTCAGGAGATTCCAGAAAGATTCGTCCGACCATATTTATTCATGAGACAATATCTGCAACTGCACGTAGATACAAATTTTTAACAAATGCATATCTGTTCATCACATTCGCCATTTTGTCTGTGTAACGTAATAGTCTGTGTCATTACTCACTTGTAGCCATTTTTGGCTTATGCGTTCACACATTACAAATCTTTGAATATATTGTAGTATAAGATTCATTTGTTCAGGTCGATATAGTCGTAAAATGTCACATATCTTTGTACAGTGATCATTACACAGTATGAACTCTCCCTAAAGCTTGGTGGGCTATCTATTTGGTATTAAGTTATCTAAGATGGCCTAGTAAGCCAGAAGCCGGTTCATAACGAAATACTAGAGAAATATTATTGTGGAACACTTATACCGAGTATTCAAGTTTTTAAGATGTCTATGTACATCCAAGAACCGACAGAATATTTCATATATATATTTTCAAGTATACTTTTTTATCGGTATGCACATACAATCTTGGGGGTATATTTTAGAGTTACTTTTAGGGTCAAATGAACATTTACGTCCCCCAAATGTTTAATATGCTCTACAACATAAGCAAGATAACCATTCAGGTGACAGACTCGTGCAACACTTTTACTATGAACAGATATACGGCGAGGAACCCAACGGACTGAACTGGCGACGGCAGAAAAACAGCGTTTTATGACTGACTGATCGCTATCTTTATTTCCTTTTATTATTAAATGAAGCCATGTTTCCGCTGAGGTTGTAACTTTATGCAGTACTTTTACTTGATACTAGCTAGTTTTAACCTTAGGGTAACTATCGAATATTTTCCTACTAACACGAAAAGGACAAACATGAATCAAACACAGTTATAAAATCTCAAGTAATGCATCAATAATAACGTATTACTGGCATGTAATGGGCCACGCATCTACTGCTTCAAGACCATAAGTACATCAAACAATAAAATATTTGCAAGAATGGTAACGGACGTTTCATGCAGTATTATCGAAATTGTTTATAGCTCAGTCATGATAAGTATAATGCCGATTTTAAACTATCTGCACGTTTGATTGAAGCACTGAATTTTGTCCTTGTAATTTGATACACCTCGCCAAATTCTTTTATTCAGCATTGGTTCATCTTAGTGTGTCTGTCTTTGTAATGGCGTATCGTAGTTTCTGCTCAGGAACTTACCAAAAACATTCTTCTTGCATTGTTGGCTGTTTTGGAGTATAAAAGGACCAAACCACAGGGTCATCAGTCCCTTTTTCCTCAAACAAACAAGTCTCAAGATAAAACGATTAAAAACAAAGTAGTTGGAGGAAGTAAAAGGGCGTAAAACTAACAGGGAACTACATCGAAAGAGAAAACGAAATAAGCGAACCAAAGAGGGAAATGTACACTAAAAGAAAAGGCAGAGGAAGGTATTAAAACCATATAGCAGTTGTCCAGTGTTGGCTGATCACAAGGACAAAAAGGAATGAGGCAGCCACTCTGCAACAATCTAAAATCGCTAGCCTAAAAGAACACACATAGGAAAATGACGGACACCGAAGCAAACAAAATGTAAAAAAAAGAGTGACAAAGAGGTACAAGGGAGGGTGGGTGGAGACCGGGGAGGAAAGGCCAGATCCCCAACCTTATATTGTATGATAAAAACCCCCGTCACGAATAGAATGTAAAACAAAATCGGCCTTTGAGGCATTGTCGCCCAACACTGTAGGTAGGGTGCTGGGAAGGTTAAAAGTCCGCCACAGAGCGGCTAAAATTGAGCAGTCCAACAAGAGGTGGGCAACATATGGAAGCTCCAGCAACACCAAGGTGGGTCCTCGTGATGGAGGAGGTGACAATGTGTTAGCTAAGTATGACCAATGCGGAGTTGGCAAAGGACACAGGGTCCCTGTAAGTGGCTCACATAGATGACAGTCACACATTCGTTGTCTCCTAGATAACACAGAGTTTATTTGGGGAACTGAGAGTGCGCCATTCAGTATCACAGATTGCGAAAAATTTATGGTGGAAGACCAATAGGAGAGCAGTCTCCAGCTGACCAATCTCCAGAGTTGGTTTAGCGGTACCCTGTTAGGCCAGCAAGTACCCTGTCAGCAAGTTCATTGCCTGGAATCCCGACATGTCCTGGGATCCAAATGAAGGTCACTGTACTTCCGCTGTTCCTGAGGCCATAAAGAAACTCCTGGACAGTCATTAGCATGGATGTCGAAGAAAGCACTGGTCAGTAGCTTGTAGGCTGCTAAAGAAGTCACTACAGATGACGTAGGACTCACTGGCGCATGATCAGATATGCTGAAGAGCGTGATAGATGGTTACCAACTCTGTAGTGAAAACACTGCAGCAATCTCGCAAGAAGCGCTGTTCAGTATGGCCAACATAAGTGTAAGTTAAGCCAACAAGACTGTCGACCATTGATCCATCTGTGTAGACTATTACTGAGCCCTCGAGCTCACTGAGAAGAGAGAGAAATTGCTGGCGGAGGGCCTCAGTTGGAAGTCAGGCTTTTGGGCCATGGATGTGTACATAAGTGGACCCACAGTAAAGGTGGTACAGGGGAAGTACCAAGTTCAGTAAAAAGTGACTGGACACGGACTGAGAGGGTGTTCCAAGTTCTGAGCCGCCAGTGTGGGAGATAGATCGCCGTGTCAGGGAAAAGGAGATAGTGATTTTGATGATAAGGCGAACTGTGAATGTGGGCAATATAATTTACAAGCAGTACTTGCCGCCAGAGCCGCAATGGGGGAACGCCAGCTTCCACAAGGAGGCTGTTCACAGGGCTCGTTCAGAAGCTCCTTTCATGAGCCCAACATTGCAGTGATGGATGGGGACCAGCAGATGCTGTGTGTAGTGCGATGCTGAACCATTAACCAGGCTCACAAAATCAATATGGGACAGTACTACGGCTTTGTAGAGCTGCAGCAGTGTACGACGATTAGCACCTCAGTCAGTGTGGCTCAGGTGCTAAATAATATTAAGATGCCCCCAGCACTTGCCCTTAAGCTGCCGAAGATGTGGAATCCAAGTTAACTGGGCATCGAAGACCACTACCAAAATCGGTAAGTCTCCACTACATCAAGTAGTTGGTTGTCGAGATATAGTTCTGGATTGGGGTGGACAGTACGATAACGACAGAAGTGCATGACACAAGTCTTGGCGGCCGAAAACTGAAAGCCATGAGTGAGGGCCCATGACTGCAACTTCCACATAGCTTCCTGCAGCTGGCGTTCAGCCATACCAATAGAAAAGGAGCAGAGGAAAATACGAAAATCGTCAGCATGCAGGAGGGGAGATACTGAGGACCCTACTGCTAATGTGAGGCCATTGACAGCAATTAGAAAGAGGGGACACTCAGGACAGAGTCCTGTGGGACCCCATTCTCTTGCATGTGGGATGCACAGTGGGACGCACTGACGTGAACTCTGAAAGTGCAGAGTGACAAAATGTTCTGTATAAAAATTGGGAGCAAATCCCAGAAATCTCACTCATGCAGAGGAGCGAGGATGCGGTGTCGCCAAGTGGTATCATAGGCCTTCATCAGGTCGAAAAAGACGACAATAAGGTGTTGTTGTGGGGAAAAGGCCAATCGAATGGCAGACTCCAGGTGGACCAAGTTGTCAATGGCGGAGCGCCCTTGCTGAAAACCGCCCTGGGACAGAGCCAGAAGGCCCCAAGTCTCAAAGAACCAACACAGCCACTGGCTCACCATATGTTCGAGCAGCTTGCACAGAACATTGAGGCTGCTGGGACAGTAGCTATCTACATTTAGTGAGCTCCTCCCAGGCCTTAGCACTGTGATGATGATACTGTCCTGCCATTGCGATGGGAATTCACCATCACTCCAGATGCAGTTGAAGATGGCATAGATGTGGCTTTGGCACTCTTTTGACAGATGTTTAGGCATTTGGGAATGGATGCAGGCTGGGCCAAGGGATGTGTCAGAACAGTCGGCAAGGACACTGAGATATTCCCACACACTGAAGGGAGCATTATATGTGTCACGGTGGTATGGAGCAAAAGAGAGGTGTTGTCGTTCCACCCTTTGTTTGAGGAGACGAAAGGCAGGGTGGTAATTCTCAGACACAGGAGTGTGAGCATAATGCTCAGCAACACACTCTACGATTATTTGAGGATCGGCAGATACACTTCCAGTTCCAACAACTTTATAGCTATCATATCCATCAGGGTACACCTGCAGGATCTGATAGCTGTAAAGTCGTTGGAACTTGGTCCAAACCTGGGAAGGGGAGGTTAATGTTCCAGTGGTGGATACATAGCGTTCCCCATCGTTTGATGAGTAGGCAGACCTGGGCACAGAGCCGTTTGAAGGCAATGAGGTTCTCCAGGGATAGGTGGCACTTATGACATTGGAAGGCCTACCTATGATCTCTAATAGATGCAGCGATTTCTGGCGACCACCAAGGCAACGACTTCCACTGGGGCCAACTGGAATAACAAGGGACTGCCAATTCGGCTGAGGCAATAATGGTAGTAGTGCTTGTGTGGATCACCTCATCGATGGTGGCATGAAATGGAGAATCAACAGTGGTAGCAAAGATGAAAGCGTCCCAGTCAGCCTTGGGAAGAACTCATCTGCGCAAATATCCAGATGAGGGACGCTGGGGTATGGACAGGAAGAGTGAAAAATGGTTATTACCACACAAGTCGTCATGAGCTCTCCAGTGGATGGATGGGAGAAGGTCAGAACTGATACATCAATGGCCAGGTACGTGCCATGTGCCACACCTGCATTTAGGAGGCAAAGGTCGAGTTGAATTCGTTGGTCCTCGACATCTTTAACATGGCCAGTAACTTTAGTTCCATCCCAGAACGTGTTATGGGCTCTAAAATCACACAGAAGTAGAACATGTTGGATGTGTAGGGAAATTGGTGCAGCCAATACATGGGGCAGTGCTTCATCATCTGGAGGGAGGTAGATATTACAGCTTTCTTGCGTTGTCCTCACCCTGATAGCCACAGCTTCTAAAGGCGTTCGCTACAGACAGAGGTAAGGGCATACGTAGATGCAAACTCCACCTGACAGTCTGTCACAGGCGTACAACTTTTGTATTACCCCCCAATAGCCACAGAGAGCGGGGGTCTGCATTCTGGGAAACCAGGTTTCCTGAAGGACAACGAAAAAGCAAATGTAATGTTTTAAAGCTGACTTAACTCAGCTGAAACAGAAATATCACCCAACTTGTCACAGGCGAGTAACGCCTGGGGCTGGGTTGGGGATCCCATCTGTATCAAAACAGACCTACCGTGCATTTCGGACAGTGCTGTCTCTTCCCCAGACTTATTCTCCAGGTACACAACAAAAAACAGAGGCTTTGTATCCAGAAAGGAGTTCCCATCGGTTCTGCTGCATACTAAGTAATGAGGAGAATATGGATCTCCGCGTTCTGCGTTCCTACCATGGTGTTGCTAGGGGGGGGAATGATTTAGGAGCATACCTGTCAGCATTGTAATCAACATTCCCTTTCTTAGAGACTGCTGGGATCGTTCGACCAGCAAAAAAGTAGTTGCTTCATTGCAGGTCATCCGCCTTGATGCCACCCACTCAATCAAGGACTCTCCCCATAGGCCCACCCAGCAATTTCAAAAGCCACTTGGCATGATGGCTGTTGCCAGGAGTCCTGATGTCCTAAGAAGAAAGGCATCTACTCCTTGGCATATGTGGGGAGTTTGCATCTCTGGCATCAGCAGTGCAATCGCTGTGTTGTCAGTAGGCTACCACGAACACAACGGTCTGACTGTCGTGCTGGATGTTGGGTGACGAGAAATCCAATATTGTCTTAGGGCGAAAGAGGGCAGCGGACTATGGAAGTAGATTATGTACCCAAAAGACATCGTTGCCCATATAACTGGACTGCAAGTGGATTGGTAGATACAGAACAACATGAGGTGTAGAAGGTCTAATGCACACTATATATATATGGCGCATTACATAAAGCGTCCATACCCAAATGGCCCACACTTCGGATAGTTTTGAAACAGGTGTAGGTAAAACTCTGAAAGGGGCCGAAAAGAGGGAGACTCCTTTTAGTCGACTCTTACGACAGGCAGGAATAGCTCGATCCGATTCTAACCCCCAGTACTACAGGAGGGGCCTCTTGCATGAATGGTGTACCAAAGACGTTGTAGGTCTATCGATACATCGAGATGTACGAGCAAAGACTTGCGTTACATTCCTAGCGAATGTCTCGGGCACACTCATTCACAATGGGTATCAGATCAGATATGGATTCTTAAGACGAATGTACAGCTAAGACAAAGAAAAGACACACCATGAAGGAATAATCCGAATGTGACGGAAATCGGAAGACGTGCTGTACAAGAACCAAAAAAAAAAAAATTACAATTTCAGAAAAGTGGATGATTCATTCAAGAGAAAGAACTTCACGAATTGAGCAAGTCAATAACACTTTGGTCCAACTGTGGCTCTTATGCAAGCAATTATTCGGATTGGCATTGATTGACAGAGCTGTTGGATGCCCTCCAGAGAGATATCGTGCTGTACAGTCTGAAAACCAGTGGTGATAGTCTTTGGAACAATTTCTTTTCATAGCAGGACACCGTTGGTTTCATCTGTGGAACCCTTACAACGCAGTGATACGTCGACAATATTCCATACCCTGTTTTGTTGCCCATCATGGCAAGCCATCCTGGGCTTACATTTCAGCAAGATAATGCCCGTCTGCAACGATTATAAGAGTTTACACTCCTTAAGTTTTTAAATTTCCTGTTCAAGAGGATGCTGCTGCGATCAGCTCACTCACACATTACTCAATGTGCGACGAGCCGCGATGGCAATAACGCAGAAACAAAAGGCGATTGTGTTCTCCATTCAGTACTGAAATTCGGTTACTAGTGTGTAAAGTGATTTTCGTCGAAAGAAAGGTGCAGTGCATCCTAAAGCGCAATGGGAGTACGGATCTTGGCTCAAATGGTTCTGAGCACTGTGGGACTTAACTTCTGAGCTCATCAGTCCCCTAGAACTTAGAACTACTTAAACCTAACTAACCTAAGGACATCACGCCCATCCATGCTCGAGGCATGATTTGAACCTGCGACCGCAGCGGTAGCGCGGTTCCAGACTGTAGCGCCTAGAACCGCTCGGCCACTCCGGCCGGCAGTACGGATCTTGCTGTGCCACGCTGCCCTCTAAGGTCGCTTTATCCCGTGGTATGCGCTTCTTATGGTACTTTGTGGTAGACTCCTCTTATGTGTCTCCCCTTGCATCAACATCATGCGAACTGCGATGCCGCATAGCATTAGTTCCAGGCATGATCGCAGAAATATGGAACGAGTCTGTCGTCTGAATGTTTGTCTCGCTTCTGTTGCAGGGCACATTTAAAATTTGGGGGTTGTAAATGTTCTTTAATCCTAAAAGTAACTCTGAGATATATCTCCAAGATAGTATGTGCATTTTCATAAAACATTTATGAAATACTCCGTCGGTTCTTCGATTAACAATTATATTCCATACCACAAACAGATTTTGAAAATGAGTTATACTAATTAAGGAAATATCATAAAGCAACGTGTACAGTACTAGCCTAATTCACAATGTACTAAGCAAAATGAAGAGAGAGAGAGTATAACAGAAATCCTTTATCCGCTTGAGAAAGCACAGAACCATGCTGATAACAAATGGGCTCCCATGCTATATGTAGGTAGGACTTCACAGGTTCTTGCCAGGAAACTAAAATCAAGAAATCATACTCCATCTTTTTATACTAGGAGTACTTTTCAACAGTAAAGATAAGTTTTCGCCTTTAAAACAATGCAGAATTTACAGAATCTCCTGAAATCTGTATGCGACATTATATGTATGTCAGTTAGGTAGGGCTCCAACTACTAGAGCGACTGACCAAGAACTGAAGACTGAAAAGGAAAAATGGCTCTGAGCACTATGGGACTCAACTTCTGAGGTCATTAGTCCCCTAGAACTTAGAACTAGTTAAACCTAACTAACCTAAGGACATCACACACATCCATGCCCGAGGCAGGATTCGAACCTGCGACCGTAGCAGTCGCGCGGTTCCGGACTGAGCGCCTAGAACCGCTAGACCACCGCGGCCGGCTGAAAAGGAAACTTTCCACCTTTGTTGAACATGCCGTGAATGTATGTAATTTATGTGATATTAAATGTGATGTCCACCACAGAGAAACTAAAGGTAGAAAACTAACATTACTCGGAATTCTGACCATTGATAAACAAAAACATACAATCCTCGTCTGATCCTTAATGACCAAGCATAGTTCCCTTACTCACCAAAAGTAGCAGCAGCTTGTTAATATTTCCCTCATTATTTGTTAATATGCTAGTTACAATTGTTCCATACCCACATTCCATTGACTCCTTTCTCCCATCAGCCCGTCCTCCTCACCCCCCTTTCTTCGGCCAATTCATCACGTTCACCAGTTTGCCTATATAACATAGTAGCCTGAACCGTTATACACTTGTACAGCATATTTGGCTTATACATTACACACTTTTCATCTACAAAAATCTGTAACCTATCATCTATTTGATCAGAGTCTCTTTGAGCATCACATTATGCTAGTGTTTTGTATCGAAATAGTCGTAAATGTCACATATCTTCGTACAACAATCTTTATACATCTATGAACTCTCACAAAAGTTGTGTAAACTATCTGTTTAATATTATCTGAAGATGGCGTAGTAAGCCAGAAGCCAGGTCGTCAGGAAGTATATAAATAAATATTATTGTGGAATATTGTTACTGTGAATTCAAGTTTTTAATAGCTATAAACTTTTAACCGGATTATTCTTCTGAAAGTAACAGCTTTTCAGTCACAGATGTAATTTAAAATCCATCCCAAGATCGTATCTTCATTCACGCAGAAGATACTGTCTAATGAGATGAGCTGAATCTTTTACAAACGACCTATAGTTTACCTTTTTGTGTTTACTGCTTGAAACTCAAGCTATTATCACAATTTCGTTCATATGGAAGAGCTGAAAGAGGAAGTCATATTTACAAGAGCTGACCACAAAGCAGTCAGTGACTGGTAGGTAAATGTTAAACTATTACAGCATGAAAATAAACCCAAACACAGTGAGGCATAGTTGAGCGCGTTCGCAGGACAGAATGGACACTACTAGGCTTTGAGTCATTGGCTGTTTAAAGTAGTGTCCTTTGTTAACGCTTCTCTTGGGAAGCTATTTACGCGTAGCTAGATTTGAAATTATATACAGCTTGGGGAATTGATTTCAGTTAATTACATTCATTACTTATATGTAATGAAGTTAATCAAACTGCAACCGGAATGATTCTAATAATAATTCACCTGAGTAAAAATTTTGTAATGAATATTATTAAATAATGAAGTGCGTTAGCTGGAGGAAATTATTTAGGGTAACGGTGGTTCATAATTGCTTTTCTGAATGTGAATTATTCATTTCGAACGTCGTACACAATTTTATACTGTCAAACGCTTTTTCTAGGGCGACAAGTTCTATGAACGTATCTTGATTTTCGTTTAGTCCTGCTTTCATTATCAACCTCAACGTCAGAATTGCCTCTGGTGCCAACACCTTTCCTAAAGCCAAACTGATCGTTACCTAACACATCCTCAATTTTCTTTTCCAGTTGTCTGTGTATTATTCTTCTCAGCAACTTGGATACATAAGCTGTTAAGCTTATCGTGCGGTAATTCTCGCACGTGTCAGTTCTTGCAGACTTGGGAATTGTGTGGATGATATTTTGGCGAAAGTCAGATGATGTATCGCCAGACTCATACATTCTACACACCACGTCAATAGTCGTTTTGTTGCCACTTCCCCTAATGATTTTAGAAATTCTGGTGGAATGTTATCGATCCATTCTGCCTTATTTGATCTTAAATACTCCAAAGCTCCTTTATATTCTGAATCTAATACTGGATCCCCTATCTCTTCTAAATCGACTGCTGATTCTTCTTCTATCACATCAGACAAATCTTCCCCCACATAGAGGCCTTCAGTGTTCTCTTTCCACCTATCCGCTCTCTCCTCTGCATTTAACGATAGTATTTCGGTTGCACTCTTAATGTTACAACCCTTGCTTTTAATTTCACCGAAGGTTTTTTTTTTTTTTTTTTTACTTTCCTATATGCAGAGTCAGTTCTTCCGACTATCATTTTTTTTCGAACATTTTTTATAGTAAATATTTGTAACACATTGATCACTGTCACTCCCATAATATATTCAGAAGAAATTAATTTTTTTTCGATTTCTTCACATTTTTCATGCAGCCATTTCCCCTTAGTTCCCTTGCACCTCTTGATTCTTCCTAACTAATCACTTAGACTGCACCCTACTCTTCATAACTATTACATTGTGATCTCAGTTTATATCTGCTCCTCGGTACGCCTTACAATCCCGAAACTGATTTCGGTATCTCTGTCTGACCGTGGTGTAATCTAACTGAAATCTTCCCGTGTCGCCCGGCCTTTTCCAAGCATACCTCCTCCTCTTGTGATTCTAGTTTAATTTTATTACAGAACTCAATTAGTCTTTTTCGTCTCTCATTCGTTGTCCCAACACATTTTCTCCTGTAACCTTTTCCACTACTCCTTCCCTACAACTGCATTCCAGTCCCCCATGACTATTACATTTTCATCTCCTTTCGTGTATTATGTTGTATTACCCTTTAAATATCCTCATATACTGTCTCTAGCTCTTCATCTTCAGCCTGCGACGTCGGCATTTATACCTGAAATAACGTTGTCGGTGTTGGTTTGCTGTCTATTCTGATAAGAATAACTCTATCACTGAAGTGTTCACAGTAACACACTCTCTGCCCTAGATTCCTAATCATAACGAATCCTACTCCAGTTATACCTTTTTCTGCTGCTGTTGATATTACTCTTTACTCATCTGACCACAAATCCTTGTCTTCTTTCCCATTCACTTCATTGAACCGTACTGTATCGTGAGTGAGCGATTGTATTTCGCTTTTCATATTTTCTACCTTCCCTAACACATTCAAGCTTCTGACTTTAAAAACTCCGACTCGAAGAACGTTATCCTTTCGTTAATTATTTAACCTTTTTTCTTATTGTCACCTCCCCCTTTGTAGTCACCTCCCGAAGATCCGACTAGAGGACTACTCCGGGATCTTTTGCCATTGGAGAGACCATCATGACACTTTTTCAATTACAATCACATGTCTTGTGGGTACTCGTTACGTGTCTTTAGTGCAGTGGTTTCCATTGCCTTCTGCCTCCTCATGCAGTTGGTCATTACAGATTCTTCCGCCGTTAGGGGCAGTTTCCCGCCCCAAGGGCAAGAGAGTGCCCTGAACCGCTGTCAACTCCTCCATCCTCTTTTGACAAGGCCGTTGGCAGTATTAGGGTGACTTCTTATGCCGATGTATTCGACCGCCAATGTTGATTATTAGCTAAATTGTAAGCGGTGGCGGGTTTATAACTCGGGATCGAGGATGTTTTGATTATGTATCAAAGACCCTAACCCTAGATCATTGGTGCTTGCAAGCGAAATCTTGATAGGAAAGTGAAGTCACTCAAAATGAATGGATAAATCTAGCGCGATCATTAATGTGAGGGGTACGAGAGAGATCTCACCAGTTGCTGAATTTGTAAGAATAGCAGCTTCAGATGAGAAAATTTCTCATAATTTTAATCTGTGGAGAGGCAGTATTACAAAGTCTTCGATGATTCAGATTCTGTTGTGTCTGTTACTGTGAGAGTCAGCACCGACACAAACAAGTAAAAAGAGAAGTTGCGATGGTCGATAGCATAAATCCAAACTGATCTCTACAAAACACTTTCTAATTAGGGCACTTTATTTCTAAAAGGAACATAACTTGTTGTATCTCTTACATGTAAGTACTTGAGAATCTACTACCACTCGCAGAACACAGGCAAAGCAACGTCTTCCTATTTCTTAGTAGTGATGCTCTCGAAGACTGTGAACGAATTTGTGCCATCCATCAATGAGCGGCTGGTTAAATCAGCGTTGACAGGGGGCGCTGAACTGTGTCTTCCTGAAGGTGTGGCGTTGCCGACTCTTTCTACTGGTGCACGGGTCATCACCTTCATGATGCCGTTTCGTGGTGCTGCGCTGATTTGTGTGATATCGATGCTTTAGGACTGCACAGATTCCACAGTATTATTGTAATCATAAATCGATGGGCAGTAAATGCAATTTTCCTCTTAAAATTGTCTGCAAAGAGGAAAACAAAACAACACCCTGATATGTACTCAATTTTCGTTTAATAATTATACAAGGTCGTCAGAAGCCACCTGAAAAGCTATTAAGGGCATTGCAGGGTGCTTCGAAATCACTGTTAAAAGAAATCGATACGCCACGTCGTTTCAGAGTTAATTAGCATTTAAGTTAGTCAATCATGCTATTGTGCCCACAAATTCAAGCTGCCCGAAAGAAATAATTATTGTCAATTGTTCTCGTAGCGTATATATCACACGAGACTACTCAGCCTTTGGCTCGGATTAGATCCTTGCAACCGTATCACGTCCAATTTTTGTATCGCTCTCTTGTTCGGGTTTAGGAAGCCAAACGATGAACACGCTTTGCAACACCGTCTCTGGTGGGCTGCCTGAATTTGCGCGCGAAGTGGCCTGATTGTCTAATTTGAATGCTAGTTAACTCCGAAACTGGGAAACGTATCGAACCAATCTCTTATCAGTTATCTCTAAGCATACCCTATGTAGTGGACTGTTAAGGCAGCCTGTCCAGAGTGAAGTAGCCGAAAGGGCACGCGTCAACTCACGCCGTCTGGCGTTAAGTCTGGAACAGGATTCGTAATGAATGTGATAAAGAAAAGAACGTAGCTACTAGAACACTTAACTTTTATATTGTCCTTTGGTATACAGCATTCTGGATGATACAAGTGAGACTCTATCTTGAGGTACATGCAACGTTACAAATGGTTAATGGCGCCTTGCTAGGTCGTAGCCATTAACTTAGCTGAAGGCTATTCTAACTGTCTCTCGGCAAATGAGAGAAAGGCTTCGTCAGTGTAGTCGCCAGCAACGTCGTCGTACAACTGGGGCGAGTGCTAGTACGTCTCTCGAGACCTGCCGTGTGGTGGCGCTCGGTCTGCGATCACTGCCAGTGGCGACACGCGGGTCCGACATGTACTAATGGACCGCGGCCGATTTAAGCTACCACCTAGCAAGTGTGGTGTCTGGCGGTGACACCACACCGTACTCAGCAACACGCCTACAAACTTTTCAGATTGTTTCTGGCGACCTGTTTATAAGGAGAAAGAATGTATGTGGAAGAAACAACTACTCTAATGGTTTAGTGCTCAGATATCTAAGCTCAGATATCTAAGTTAAACTCACTGCGAGAAGGAAAAATAAACGGCACATTTTCAAAGCAGATCGCTTTCTACCTCACAGTCGCTCTTGACAGAAAATCTGGTCAATGTTGTTTAAAAAATCCGTCAGAATGTTAGTAGAGTATCGTGTAAGGTTTTGAAGTAAAATGTTCATGAAGTTTGGAGATCCTAGCTAACAAAGTATCCATTTTATGTATTACATACATATTTAGTTGTCATATAAATTTAAAAAATATGTAGCCGATGTCTTTCTGTCTGAACATTTATTTGAGTACCGTGAAAAATATGAGGTGAACAGGTCAAGAACTCCTCGAAATTTTTAGTGAAAACGTTTCCCATTTATATAGTACACATATATTAACGTATCGTGCACATTAAACAAATGTGTAGCCTGTGTCCGTCAGAACGTTTGTTGGAGTATACTGTAAAAAGTTTGAGGTAAATAGGTCACGAACTTTTCGAGTTTTTGATAACGACGTTAGGCTACAATTTCATATCATATGTCCGACAGTTTATTTGAGTATCAGTAAAAATTTGATCTAAATAGGTCACAAGCTTTTCTAGGTTTTTGGTAACGACGTTATATATATATACACTCCTGGAAATGGAAAAAAGAACACATTGACACCGGTGTGTCAGACCCACCATACTTGCTCCGGACACTGCGAGAGGGCTGTACAAGCAATGATCACACGCACGGCACAGCGGACACACCAGGAACCGCGGTGTTGGCCGTCGAATGGCGCTAGCTGCGCAGCATTTGTCCACCGCCGCCGTCAGTGTCAGCCAGTTTGCCGTGGCATACGGAGCTCCATCGCAGTCTTTAACACTGGTAGCATGCCGCGACAGCGTGGACGTGAACCGTATGTGCAGTTGACGGACTTTGAGCGAGGGCGTATAGTGGGCATGCGGGAGGCCGGGTGGACGTACCGCCGAATTGCTCAACACGTGGGGCGTGAGGTCTCCACAGTACATCGATGTTGTCGCCAGTGGTCGGCGGAAGGTGCACGTGCCCGTCGACCTGGGACCGGACCGCAGCGACGCACGGATGCACGCCAAGACCGTAGGATCCTACGCAGTGCCGTAGGGGACCGCACCGCCACTTCCCAGCAAATTAGGGACACTGTTGCTCCTGGGGTATCGGCGAGGACCATTCGCAACCGTCTCCATGAAGCTGGGCTGCGGTCCCGCACACCGTTAGGCCGTCTTCCGCTCACGCCCCAACATCGTGCAGCCCGCCTCCAGTGGTGTCGCGACAGGCGTGAATGGAGGGACGAATGGAGACGTGTCGTCTTCAGCGATGAGAGTCGCTTCTACCTTGGTGCCAATGATGGTCGTATGCGTGTTTGGCGCCGTGCAGGTGAGCGCCACAATCAGGACTGCATACGACCGAGGCACACAGGGCCAACACCCGGCATCATGGTGTGGGGAGCGATCTCCTACACTGGCCGTACACCACTGGTGATCGTCGAGGGGACACTGAATGGTGCACGGTACATCCAAACCGTCATCGAACCCATCGTTCTACCATTCCTAGACCGGCAAGGGAACTTGCTGTTCCAACAGGACAATGCACGTCCGCATGTATCCCGTGCCACCCAACGTGCTCTAGAAGGTGTAAGTCAACTACCCCGGCCAGCAAGATCTCCGGATCTGTCCCCCATTGAGCATGTTTGGGACTGGATGAAGCGTCGTCTCACGCGGTCTGCACGTCCAGCACGAACGCTGGTCCAACTGAGGCGCCAGGTGGAAATGGCATAGCAAGCCGTTCCACAGGACTACATCCAGCATCTCTACGATCGTCTCCATGGGAGAATAGCAGCCTGCATTGCTGCGAAAGGTGGATATACACTGTACTAGCGCCGACATTGTGCATGCTCTGTTGCCTGTGTCTATGTGCCTGTGGTTCTGTCAGTGTGATCATGTGATGTATCTGACCCCAGGAATGTGTCAATAAAGTTTCCCCTTCCTGGGACAATGAATTCACGGTGTTCTTATTTCTATTTCCAGGAGTGTGTATATATATATATATATATATATATATATATATATATATATATATATATATATATATATACAGGGTGTCCCAGCTATCTTGTTCACCCAAAATATCTCGCGATGTGATTGACATGCGTAATCACACTTCCATGCTTATCAAGAGATCCGAAACGAATGTCAATCACATCGCGATTACGGGCAGCATGAGGTTCACGTCTGAGCCTCAGGACGTGCGCATGTCGGGTGTTTCAAGCGTCAACTTCGCGTCTCGATATCTCGGGATGTAATTGGAATATTGCGATGCAATCAACGCCATTGTGTATGTGCTTTGTCATGCTATGGATTTCTGAAGAAAAAGTATAGAAGGTCCATTTAAAAAACATAATTTTGTGTTAAAAACACATATGCTTTCGTTTTAGAATGTTTCCAAATATGTACATTCATGGGCCCCAGCCCTACATTGATACCGATGAAAGTCTTTTTCCAATAGCTGTTATTGTTCCAGAGATATTTTGGGTGGACAAGATAGCTGGGACACCCTGTGTGTGTGTGTGTGTGTGTGTCTGAACGTTTATTATAGTGTATGAATCTGAAGTAAATCGGTCAAGAACTGTCGCCATGACACGTTCTTCCCTGTGTCCTTGGGGCTTCTGTAGGACAAACACGTACAATACTAACTAATACGTTTTTCTACATTCGGTTTGACTTGTAGGTCTAATCCTTCCCTTCCTATTCCCTAGTTCAAATACGGCACGGTAATTTGCAGAAGAGGTAAATTGCAATAGATGACAGCGACATAACTTTTGAAACCGTATGCATAGTAACAGATCAGTACGTGCTGTGTGATATAAAATCGTGATCGAGCCGTTGTTTTCAAGTGCAATGATGGTTTTTATTGGCAGTTTCCACTACACACGTTCCGTTTGTAGGTAATTTAGTTCTTCTTTGATCAGTAGATTATTCACTGTAAATGTACTGAACTAAACGCTGTTCCTAACGAATAGTGTTGGGATCCTTCAACACGTGATCTCTGCTCGCTAATTACGCTGTTAATGCAAAGACTTACCAAAAATAACTGATCTTCGGGCATTCAACTTGCTCTAATTTTTAATCAGAGAAATTATAATTGGTTGGCTACAGGGACGTTTGATCAGATGGTTATAGAATAATAACAGCAGCATCAATGAATCCAGAATGGGTCTTTCACGTACAGTGAAGCGTGCAGTGTTTCAAAACTGCTTGCAGATTAAAACTGGGTGCCGAATCAGGACTCGGACCTGGAACTACGCCTTTGTAAGACAGGACAGAGCTACCGACAGAAGTGAAGCTGTGAAGGTAAGTCTTGCCCGAATAGCTCGGCTGATACGACCATTGCTCACCATAGGCAACGTTCGTAACTCGGTGCGTCACCCAATTTTAATTTCCCATGAAGTTTCAGCATCATTGAGTGACATAACATCTGTTGGTATAGTTAATAATAGGAAGCAGCTATTTAACTAAATTATTCTTTGTAAGTGAGTTTAAATCAATTTGCCACCGTAAGCCGCAAATATAAAGCGACACAGCAGATCGCTCATCTAATTATTATTACGAACGAGGTTGTCTGTACACCAATACTAGCATATTCGCCCTAACGTGAACCGCTTTTGTCGCACACCGTGTCTATATTGAGGTAATGGCAGTGCATAGACGCGTATAAATCGTAATCCCAACATAATGGTCGGCCCCAGTGTGTTAATGTAATGGAAACTGGAGTAATACAGACGACATTAGTGATAGTACCATCGGACGCAGCGCTTGCAACAATAGCGCTATCAAAATCCAGAACAAATCTTCCCCTAATTACTGTCAAACTAATTTACGTTGTATCAAACTCTGAGAGAGTATTCAGAACGCTGTTTCCGAACAACGCACGTTAAACACAATGTATATTAATCAGAGCCGGCCGGGGTGGCCGAGCGGTTCTAGACGCTACAGTCTGGAACCGCGTGACCGCTACGGTCGCAGGTTCGAATCCTGCCTCGGGCATGGATGTGTGTGATGTCCTTAGGTTAGTTAAAGTAGTTCTAAGTTCTAGAGGACTGATGACCTCAGAAGTTAAGTCTCATAGCGATCAGAGCCATTTGAAGCAAATATTAATCAGCGACAGTGGAGATGAAAAGAAAGGTGAACACTTATACCATTGGGATTATGAATATGAGTCATCCGCACCCGCCCATACTCTCCGTTACCACACCTTCAAGGATACACAGTTGCTAGCGCCGCAATAACGTTTCGCAGCCTAACACTTTCGACACGTGCTTCTGAATTGGCTGTTGTTGTGCTACGTGGCTCAGAGAAAGGAGAAAGGTGAACTGTCCATTCTTACGTATAATAGAACGACGATATTTATTGTTTCCTATGGAATTTCCTTGTGCATGCATGAATGACTATTCTACACATTATCAATGCGCACCTATAAAATACAAATTCAATGACAGAGGAACGTTAGAGTTGGTAAGGCTGCAAAATTAACTAAGTTCTTCTGAATACATTCTGCGGTATTCAAACGACTGAAACGCTCAAGTATTGACATTCACCTTTTTAGCGTTCCGTATCTCAGTCGGTAAAAACGAAACTCTTACAGGATCACTTTGTTATCCTTCTCTCCGTCCGACTTGTTAAAACCCCTTTTCCACGAACGGCTACTCGGCCTCAGGTTGAAATTTATATCACTTGTCAAGGCCTATTGACCCCTGGCGGTGAAAAAAAGTAAAGCTTCTAAGTCAATGTTCAAAAGACATGACCATTTATGTCACATATTTTGACACTCGCAAACTGACTCATTAAAAGCTTATGGGCACATCGTCCCGAAGAGTCATGAAATCTGGCAAGAAGAACGATTTGACAAAACAAGTAAAGGAAAAAAATCAGGATTTTTTATAGTTATACCACTAATCACTATTTCTTTCCTCATTTGTTACCTGACTTCAAACTCCAAATTAAAACATTCTCGAAAGTCTTGGAATTCCTGGGATCGATAACTTGCTAATATCGTTTTCGGCAATATGAAAAAACCGTGGAATTCTCGATTCTCAGAATGTATGGACTGTCTATATACGTAATTAAGTTTGTACGCAGCCCTAAGTGCGCGAGTCCACTCGCACCAGGTCATTTTTTTATTCTTGTTTCGGCTGAACATTCAGCACCATTTGTACATATTTTGGCTTTTACCAACTTTAGTTTGTTTCAGATATACCTTCTTCAGCTTTTCCACTACCACTGCACGAGAATATTACATGGAATAACGTGTCAAGTCATGTGATTATTGTTGAGGCCTACCATATTGCAGAGGGAGATCTCAAGGTGGTTTTTGAAATTAACAGGAACCGATAATAGTCGTGCTAATGGTCTTGGTTAGTAAGTGGTTGATAAGATAGATTAATAGCACAGGAAAAAGCTACAATAACTGCAAAACGAAAGAAATTCTTGAGTGACAAACTGCCTATTGGCTTCTGTCTCGGGTTCTTCGGCCGACGTTCATCTAATGATTTTTCTGACGTTTCGCCAGCACGAGTGGCTGGCATTGTCAAAGCTTCACCCTCCATTGCCGGTGGTGAACTGGGGGCGAGCTCGCGGCCGCAGACTATATGTACCTGGCGCGCCAACGTCCGAGGGCTTCTCCGCGGTCATTTCCGGTGCGGTTCTCCTCTTGCTACCTGCGACGGTCGTTCGCTGCAGTACGGGAAGCCAGGATCCGTTTACCTTAAGGCTTTCCTCTTTCTTGTTGAAACTGTTCGCGTGTTTTTGGATTTCTACAGCTTCTCTGAACAAGCGCGTGTGATAGTGCTTCTCTACAGCCAGAACTTCCGTGTCGGCGAATTTTATTACGTGGTCGGTCTCATTCAGTGCGTGCTCTGCCACGGCCGATTTCTCCACCTGCCCCAACCTGCAATGTCGCTTATGCTCTTTGATCCTGGTGTTAATGGATCGTCCAGTCATTCCGACATAAACTTTTCCGCATGTGCAAGGTATACGGTATATTCCCGACATTGCAAGTGGGTCTCTTTTCTCCTTCGCCGATCTAAGACACTCTTTGATCTTCCTTGTCGGTTTGAAAATCGTCTTTACGCCGTGTTTGCGCAATATACGGCCGATTCTGTCCGTCACTCTGGGAATGTATGGCAGAAAGGCCGTACCCGACATTTCCTTTTCTGGTTCCTTACTTCGCCGAGTGTTTAGTTCTGTTACACTTCTAATGTAATTTGTGGAGTACCCATTTCTCCTCAGAACAGTTTTCAGGTGTTGCATTTCTCGTTTGAGGTGTTGAGGCTCACATATTCGTCCTGCTCTCGTTACGAGCGTACTAATCATGCCTCTTTTCTGGCTCGGGTGGTGGTTTGACAGTTTGTGCAGGTATCGGTCCGTGTGTGTCGGTTTTCGATACACGCTGTGTCCCAGGTTTTCGCCGTCCCTTGTGACCAGCACATCTAGAAATGGCAGTTTCCTGTCCTTTTCTACCTCCATGGTAAATGTTATGTTGGCATGGAGGCTGTTCAAGTGTCTCAGGAATTCACCGAGCTGTTCTTCACCATGGCTCCACACCACGAAAGTATCATCGACGTACCTGTACCACACCTTAGGTTTGCAAGTCGCCGAGTCCAGTGCCTGTGCTTCGAATTGTTCCATGAAGAAGTTGGCCACCACTGGACTGAGAGTCGCCATGGGTAGTCCTCTCAGTCCAGTGGTGGCCAACTTCTTCATGGAACAATTCGAAGCACAGGCACTGGACTCGGCGACTTGCAAACCTAAGGTGTGGTACAGGTACGTCGATGATACTTTCGTGGTGTGGAGCCATGGTGAAGAACAGCTCGGTGAATTCCTGAGACACTTGAACAGCCTCCATGCCAACATAACATTTACCATGGAGGTAGAAAAGGACAGGAAACTGCCATTTCTAGATGTGCTGGTCACAAGGGACGGCGAAAACCTGGGACACAGCGTGTATCGAAAACCGACACACACGGACCGATACCTGCACAAACTGTCAAACCACCACCCGAGCCAGAAAAGAGGCATGATTAGTACGCTCGTAACGAGAGCAGGACGAATATGTGAGCCTCAACACCTCAAACGAGAAATGCAACACCTGAAAACTGTTCTGAGGAGAAATGGGTACTCCACAAATTACATTAGAAGTGTAACAGAGCTAAACACTCGGCGAAGTAAGGAACCAGAAAAAGAAATGTCGGGTACGGCCTTTCTGCCATACATTCCCAGAGTGACGGACAGAATCGGCCGTATATTGCGCAAACACGGCGTAAAGACGATTTTCAAACCGACAAGGAAGATCAAAGAGTGTCTTAGATCGGCGAAGGAGAAAAGAGACCCACTTGCAATGTCGGGAATATACCGTATACCTTGCACATGCGGAAAAGTTTATGTCGGAATGACTGGACGATCCATTAACACCAGGATCAAAGAGCATAAGCGACATTGCAGGTTGGGGCAGGTGGAGAAATCGGCCGTGGCAGAGCACGCACTGAATGAGACCGACCACGTAATAAAATTCGCCGACACGGAAGTTCTGGCTGTAGAGAAGCACTATCACACGCGCTTGTTCAGAGAAGCTGTAGAAATCCAAAAACACGCGAACAGTTTCAACAAGAAAGAGGAAAGCCTTAAGGTAAACGGATCCTGGCTTCCCGTACTGCAGCGAACGACCGTCGCAGGTAGCAAGAGGAGAACCGCACCGGAAATGACCGCGGAGAAGCCCTCGGACGTTGGCGCGCCAGGTACATATAGTCTGCGGCCGCGAGCTCGCCCCCAGTTCACCACCGGCAATGGAGGGTGAAGCTTTGACAATGCCAGCCACTCGTGCTGGCGAAACGTCAGAAAAATCATTAGATGAACGTCGGCCGAAGAACCCGAGACAGAAGCCAATAGGCAGTTTGTCAACAAGTGGCCACGAAAGCCTTAACAATTTTGAAATTCTTGAGTACTAGAAAACCCCTGAATTCAGGATGGGAGTACAGTCTAACCTTTCGGATTTGCGTCTTCCGTGATTTAGCTAAATTCCCTAAGGCAGCTGGTGGAATGGTTCCTTTTAAAAGACTGCTGTCGATTTTCTTTCTTATCTTTCATCGATCAGAGGTTGGCTCCGCGTTCAGTGACGATAGACCTTCTTTCCTTTCTTGTAAACTTAAAAGATATCCTTGTGAACAAGAGCCAAAAATTGAAAAATGCTAGGAATTAATTCAACAGAACCACAATAGGCTCTAAAATAAATTTAATACAAAAATATTAGCTCACAGATCACCAGCAAACTTTCCAAACAGCCACTGCCGAATTGTCAGACTGGATCACGTTATAAGGGGATATGAACGATAAAAATTAGGAATATAAAATTAAAAGGAATGCTTTAATTAAAATGATTTGAGATATCAAAAACAAGTTGAAGGGACCTGATAACTAAACAACCGCAGTGTGCGAGCTATTAAATAGTCGCATGCCGCATTATTTTCCTACAAACTGTCTCTAAGAAATAATAATTCTCTATATTACTAGGTTGCATATTTACATTGCTGACTGAAGATCATATAGAAATCGATAAATGACTAAAATATATGAAGCGGGATGAAAATTCCGAAGACGGGAATGATTGATAGGCTACACCAGCGAAAAGCAGTGAAAGCAGAATAATAGAGGGATGTGAACTGGAAGAGTAATAACGAGTACAAAATGAGAGAGAGTTTCTATAGTTTCTAAAGTTTTATTTGTTTATAGGACTTAGTAACAAAATGTGAGAAACATGAATAACAGATACGTCAGCGACACTGTATTTCTTCCTACTCATTCATCTTTGTTACGCCTAATACATAAACGTGTGCGCTTGGACTTCTTCCTTCTTGTAACAATACAAGCGCATAAAGCGCATGAAAAATAGGACTGCCTTCAGCTGTTACCAGTTGCTAGTTCAAATATGAATCACTGTAAAAAATTCTTTATAGCAGTTCTTTAAAGGTCGTACATGTAAACAAACAACGATCACAGAGAAATCATCATAAAAAGAAATAACATATGCAAATAAACAGTTGCGTTGAAAACGACGTGGAAAAAAGGACTACTTTCCTGTTACTGGACAAAAAATTGTTAGGTTCAACTACAAGACGGTAGTCCCCTTTCTGATATTCGTTTTTGGTGTGGGTTACCATCACCCGAAGCAGCCTACGCCGCAACGGAAAACAACCAACTACACATGGAGCATAAGCTACATGTAATTTTAAACGGTGAACAGCTATGTGGTGATGAGTCCAACGGCTCGAAACAGGTGACGGCGCTATTTATTCTAAAGAAATAGCGTTCTTAAGATGACTGATCACTATTTTTGTTTCGTTTTATTATCAAATGAAGGTATGTTTCCGCCGAGACTGTAACTTTATGGAATACTTTAACTTAATATTGGCCAGTTTCAACTTTATGATCGCTGTCAAACATTTATCTATTAACACAAAACTTACAAACATGAGTCGAATACAATTATAGTTATAAAATATCAGGTAATACATCGCTAACAATATGTTACTGACATGTAATTGGCCACGCATCTACTGTTTCCAGTCAAACAATAAAATATTAGAAAGAATGCTAAGGCACGTTCCACCCAGTATTGGCAAAATTATCTATAGCGCAGTCATGATCAGTATTAGGACGATTTTAATCTATCATCACGTTTAATTGTAGCACTGAATCCTATCATTATAAACTGATGTACCATGCCACATTGACAGCTATTACTGAACATTGGAAAACCTTAGTCTAATTGAGCATGCAATGGCTTATCGCAGTTACTGCGCAGGAACTTACCAAAACATTCCTCATGCATGAATGGTGTACTAAAGATGTCGTAGGTCTATCGATACATCGAGATGCACAAACGTTGGCTTGCGTTAGATACGTGGATGCACTCATTCACAATAGACATCAGATCAGACGTCGATTCTTAAGATGAATAAACATTCTAAGACAAAAACAGACGCACCGCAAACGAATAATTTGAATGTGACGGAAATCGGTAGATGTACATGTACAGACAAACAAGTGCTTACAATTTCCGAAAACTATATGATTCGTTCAAGGGAAAGAGGGAGGCTCACCAATTGAACAATTCAATAACAGGTTGGCCCAACTGTGGCCCCAATGGAAGCATTTATTCGGACTGACATTGTTTGACGGAGTGGTTGGATCTACTACTGAGGGATGTCGTGCCGTGCGGCCCGACAACCAGGCGTCGTAGTCTGGGTTACCATTTATTTTCGTAGCAGGACACGTTTGTCATACGCGGCGTCCTTACAGCAGTGGTGCGTCGATAATATTCTGTGCCTCATTTTATTCCCTTCAAGTTAAGCCACCATGGGCTTACATTTCAGCAAGATAATGCCCGCCAACACACGACGAACGTTTTTAATGTCTGTCTCCCTGCTTGACAAGCAGGTCACAGGATCTCTTCCCAGTTGAGAAAGTTTGGAGCGTTATGGGTAGGGCCCTCAACTATCTCAGGATTTTGACTATCTAACGCGCCAATTGGATATAATTTGGCACGATATCCGTCGAGAGGACATCCAACAACGCTGTCAATCAATGCCATTCCAAATAATTGCTTACATAAGGGCCAGAGGTGGATCAACGTGTTACTGACTTGCTCAAATTGTGAAGCTGTTTCTCTTGAATGAATTATACAATTATTCTGAATATGTCATCATTTGTTTGTTGTGCATGTACATCACATCAGTCGATTTTAGTCCCAGTCGGATTATTTCTTCGTGGTGCGTCGTTTTCTCTCTCTCTCTCTTTTTTTTCTTGTGTTTGGGAATATTTTTGGCTACACCCATTGTCTTTCACAGTTAAAGTACACAGTCCATGTGACTTGCAATTATGAATGAGTGTAACTGCAGGCATGTCACCTGGCTCTGTTTTCTCTCCCTGTTTTCTTCTATCACTTCTGCACTGTCAATATGTGCAGATCATTTCAAACAGTCCGAAGCTTTCAGTTCCCTGATGACACCTCTTTCCTAGCACTCTTGCGAACACCCCAGAAACCCTCACGACTCCTCAAAATCCACCTCAACCAGATTAGCTCCTGACGCAATCAATGGGTCCTCAAAATCAGTCCATCCAAAAACCAGCCAATAATTACAGAAGGAACCGTCCGCCGGTTCCGTCTCCATGACTTCGACCTCACGATTACATCTGTCCTATCCAGTAAACTAAAGTATCTTGGACTAACCATCGACCAGCGACTGACACTTAATCTTCACCTACCACCCGTCCGACAAATGGCCCACAATAGAGTAAAAACCTAACTGGCCAAAAGTTGCGATTGTCCCCCTACACCATCCTCCACACATACAAAACCTTGTCCGACCCGTCCTCTCCTATGCAAATGTTGCTTTGATATCTACTCTATTCAAGTTCTGTCAGTCCCTACTAAAACTAAAAACGTCATGCACCGTCTTGTTTACTTTCTCTCACGTAAATATACCATCTCATCAAATTCCAACCTCTCCCCACCGACATTGAACACTTTCTTTCATGCCACGCTATCCACAAACCAGATTTCAACAACACCACTGTTTGCTCTCTGATCACAAATCCTGATATGTTGCCACATGTTTACAAACACATCTCATCATTCCTACACCTACAATCCAAACCTTATCCCAAAAAACTTCAACTGACCCCCACTGGAAGACAATAAAATTCTGCCAGATATTTATCCAACCTGCCAACTATAGCTGCTCCCCACTTATCCTACTCCACAGCAGGGCTCCCCTCGCCCTCTTCCATCTCTCGTAATCGTTTTCCGCTTGACACCACAGCCCTGCCCAACCAACAGACTCCTCCTCAGCAGCTGTCTTCCACATTATTCACCTGAACGTCAACCTTTATGTCCATAGCTACTACCCAAGATACTCGTATACAATTTTTTACCCACAGTACACATTTTCCGTTTCCCAACTACTTTTACCCAGTACAGAATCTTCAGATTTAGTAAAACTACACTGTTGTTTTTAGAAGAACTTGGATTCTAAATACTGTACATATTTTTGTTTGTACCATTTAGACCTATTTTAATTCGCGAAGGCAAGAAAATGAACAGTGTAAATGTATTATGTAAACGGCAACAAAATTAATCATTTTAAAGATTTTTTAAAACATTGTTAATGTTTCACCTTTTAATCACAATTGTTTTGCCTGTTTTAATTTTGTTACGCATTTTATTAGGCATTATTTCGTTATGCATAGCAAAATATTATTGTTGTGGTCCTCAGTCCGAAGACGATTTGATACAGCTCTCTATGCTAGTCTATCCTCTGCAAGCCGCTGCGTCTCCAAGTAACTACAGCAACCGACATCTTTCTGAATCAGGTTACTGTATTCATCTCTTGTTCTCCGTCTACGACTTTTACCCCCTACTCTTCCGTCCAGAATAAACTGGTGATCCCTCGATGTCTCAGAATGTGTCCTACCAACCGATCCCTCCTCCTAATCAGGTTGTGCCACGAATTTCTGTTCTCCCCAATTCTGTTCAGTACCTTCTCATTAGTTACGTGATCGACCCTTCTAATCTTCAGCATTCTTCTGTAGCAGCAATTTCAAAAGCTTCTACTCTCTTCATATCTAAACTGTTTATCACCCATGTTTCACCTCCATACATGGTTTCACTCCGTACAAATACTTTCAGAAAAGACTCACACTTAAATCTATACTCGATGTTAACAAATTTCTCTTCTTTATAAACGCCTTTCTTCCCGTTTCCAGTTGAGCCGTGGCGATGTTGCTTGTTGCAGGCGTCACCTTTCGAATTACTGGCGCCACTAGCACAATCTGTCGTGTGATGTCCCTCTGGTTTGAGACCTCTAAGATCTTTGCTCGAGGTTGTTGATCGGGAACGGAAGGTGTAACGGCGCGGCGAGTTGGGGAGTGGTAACGGAGCGAAGAGCGCGGTGTGAGAGGTCCGCCTGTTAAGTAAGGCGAGCTCTTTAGCAAGTGTCTTGGGCACGGAGTCCGGCAAGTGTTTGCTGGTCATATTTGTGGGCTGATTTGAATCTGTGGCTAACTTCGAATGCCGTCTTCGTGCGTAGCCTGGCCAGCCAGCTATGTAATTGGATTTGGCAGCGTACTTTTCTTCCGGGCGTTTCTCCGTCGTTGTGGGGGCGGTACCTTACATTTACGTGGGTATACGGTTTGGCTAGTTATTGTTGCTTTACATCATTAACCTTGGTGGGTAAATATTTCTTTTGCCGGTCTGTACCCAACGAAAAAGGCCTTGGAAGGCCAGTACTCTCATTGTAACCTGTCTTGGCCTTCCTTGTGTAGTCTTGTGCCCCTTGCGTATAAGCCTTCTTTTGCACCCTTTGTGAGGAGGCAATTCAGACTCTTGGTTACTAAACTGAAGCAGTCATTCTTGAAGGCCTACCTGTTCTCTGTTTGGTAGTCTTACTTAACTGAAGCTGTTATTTAAGACTGACTGCTTGTTTTGCATTTGATTTTTCACTTAACTGAAGCTGTTATTTTTGAAGGGCTACCTATTTTCTATTTGGTAATATTCTTTAACTGAAGCTGTTATTATTGAAGGCCTGCTTACCATTCTATTTCGTAATTTTATTTAACTGAAGCTGTTATTAAAGACGGGCTGCCTGTTTTCTGTTTGGTAATTTTACTTAACGGAAGCCGTTATTAAAGAAAGCCTGCCTGTTTTCTATTTGGTGATCTCATTTAACAGAAAGCTGTTATCATTGGACCTCCTAAGCCAACATAATTAACAGAGCGATGACATCTGCTGTGCCCGAAGGTATCTCGAAACCGGCAACCAGCCGTATTAGAAGAATAAGGTACTTACCTGGTATCCAAAGACGTTTGTCATAGAGGTCGCCTGAAATCCAATGGGTAATGCATCATGATCGACGAGTGTGTGCGTGTGCGTGTGTGTGTGTGTGTGTGTGTGTGTGTGTGTGTTTCGGGGGGGGGGGGGGGGTTAGGTCCGGCCACAGCATAGAAGAAACAGGTTATCTCTCCGGCTCAGGAAACACCATCGGCTCACACAATTTAAGCCAGTATCGACTCAGGAAAAGAAAACAACAGCCGCAGTTCAAGGAACCAACTAACGGTGAAATAGATCAGCAGAGAAATCGCAATGATCGCTACAGACCTATAGGTATCAATAAGAAAGTAACAGTTAAGACCTCAAAATCCAAAACTTAACAGATGTTCAAGAATCGAAGGTAAAGTTTGCCAGTTGCAAAGCAAGCTCAGAATTCAGCACATCGGAACTGGCTTCAAGTCTCTCACTGGTATTTCACGTCCAAGAGCTGACTACCCAGGCTACGCACGAAATCGGCATTTTAAGTCAGCCACGGATTCAAATCGGCCCGCAAATATGCCCAGCAACCACTCGCAGGACTCCGTGCCTAAGGCACTTGCTAAAGAGCTCGCCTTACTCGCCGGGCAGACCTCTCACACCGTCCTCCTCGCCCCGTTACCGCTCCCCAACTCGCCACGCCGCAACACGCACCGTCCCCCATCAACAACGTCGAGCAAAGGTCTTGGTGACGTCATACCAGAGAGACATCACACGACAGATCGAGCTAGTGGCGCCAGGAATTCGAAAGGCGACGCCAGCAAACCCGCCCGGCCCACCAGTCTACTTTTTATATCCTCTCCTCTTCGACCATCATCAGTTATTTTGCTGCCCAAATAGCAAAACTCATCTACTATTTTTCGTGTCTCATTTCCTGATCTACACTCATGCTCATAAATTAAGGATGATGCTGATACACGGGGAAACAACGCTCTGGTGGGCGGTTTTCGGGTTTAAATCACCTCGGAGTATGACCATGCGTAGCATTTGACCTGCGGTCGTCGCACGGTGGCGCTGGCAGCAGTCCACAAACGCAGAGGTGTGTTGGTGTGTGTCAGAGTACGGTGCAGCGAGTAAGTGAGCAGACGTTTTCAGACGTGCTAATGGTGACTGTGTCTTGAAAATGGCTCAAAGAACACATATTTATGACGTTATGATGGGTAGAATACTAGGGCGATTGGAGGTGGTCAAACGCAGCAGGTCGTAGCACGGGCCCTCCGTGTGCCACAAAGTGTGATCTGAAGACTATGGCAACGATTCCAGTAGACAGGAATGGTGTCCAGGCGCTACAGTACGGGACGTCCAAAGTGTACAACACCACAAGAAGACCGATATCTCACCATCAGTGCCGGCAGACGGCCACGGAGTACTGCAGGTAGCCTTGCTCGGGACCCTACCGCAGCCACTGGAACAGTTGTCTCCAGACACACAGTCTACAGACGACTGAACATACATGGTTTATTCGCCCGGTGACCTGCAAGGTGCATTTCACTGACCCCTGGTCACAGGAGAGCCCGTAATGCCTGGTGTCAAGAACACAGTACTTGGTCACTGGAACAGTGGTCCCAGGTTATGTTCACGGACGAGTCCAGGTATAGTCTGAACAGTGATTCTCGCCGGGTTATCATCTGGCGTGAACCAGGAACCAGATACCAAACCGTTAATGTTCTTGAAAGGGACCTGTATGTAGGTCGTGGTTTGAGGGTGTGGGGTGGCCTTGCAAGGGGCATTCCACTGACCCCTGGTCACAGGAGAGCCCGTAAAGCCTCGTGTCAAGAACACAGTACTTGGTCACTCGAACAGTGGTCCCAGGTTATGTTCACGGACGAGTCCAGGTATAGTCTGAACAGTGATTCTCGCCGGGTTATCATCTGGCGTGAACCAGATACCAACCCCTTAATGTTCTTGAAAGGGACCTGTATGTAGGTCGTGGTTAGAGGGTGTGGGGTGGGATTATGATTGGTGTATGTACACCCCTGCATGTCTTTGATAGAGGAACTGTAACAGGTCAGGTATATCGGGACGTCATTTTGCACCAGTATGTCCGCCTTTTCAGGGGTACAGTGGGTCCCACCTTCCCCCTGATGGATGATAACGCACGGCCCCACCGAGCTGCCATCGTGGAGGAGTACCTCGAAATAGAAGATATAATGCGAATGGAGGGCTTGCCTGTTCTCCAGGCGTAAACCCCGTCGAGCATGTCTGGGATGCTCTCGGTCGACGTATCGCTGCACGTCTTCAAACCCCTAGGACACTTCAGGAGCTCCGACAGGGACTGGTGGAAGAGTGGGAGGCTATACCCCAGCAGCTGCTCGACCACCTGATCCAGAGTATGCCAACCCATTGTGCGGCCTGTGTAGGTTGCATGGTGATCATATCCCATATTGATGTCGGGGTACATGTACAGGAAACAGTGGTGTTTTGTAGCACATGTGTTTCGGGACGGTTTTCTCAACTTATCAACAATACCGTGGACTTACAGATCTGTGTAGTTTGTCTTCCCTATGTGCCTATGCTATTAGTGCCAGTTTAGTGTAGTGCCACGTTGTGTGGCACCACATTCTACGATGATCTTTAATTTATGAGCATGAGTGTAATTCCCTCAGCAGCACCTGATTTAATTTAGCTGCATTCCATTATCCGCATTGTGCTTTTGTTGATGTTCATCGCAGATCCTCCTTTCAAGACACTGTTCATTCCGTTCAGCTGCTGTTCAAAGCCCGTATTTATAAATATTGTGTTTTGACATTTGTTTCATATTTTAAAAAAGTACTGCAGAATGGTCTCTGACCGAAATCAATCGCACAATTAAAAATATGTAGCAGCTTCACGTGTTACAAAATGTAATTTCTAAGATTTTTGAAGGCTGTGAGACATAATCAATAAACGCTAATTTGTTTCGTCTTTGTTTACATTTTTAAAGCTTTTCGCCGAAGAGCAGGATGTTGAATAATTGACTGTTCACCATACCTAGAGAGCAACAGACGTCGGTATCTGTAATGCATTTATCGTTGCACGCAAATAAAATACCTGCGAGCAAACACCTGCTCTTTCATTGAAACGATGAACTGTCAGCAGGTACCGAGGCGTCAGCTGCTGAATCGCAGGGAGGCAGCGGCGGTAGCTGGGCGGCTGGCGGTGACGGAGCGCTGGGATTTGTCAGCAGGCAGCGGGCGCTGATTGTCGGAGGGATGGGTGGGCGAGAGGCCAGGCGCTGCTGAGAAATCGTCCGGAACGTGCTGTGCTGCGCCGCGCGGCCCGAACCCCGTCGCTAGGGGGAGAGGGGAGGAAGGGATGGGGCAGCTGTCAGGCGCACAGTGTCACGCCAGGGCGGCTAGCCCAGCGTATCGCACTGCACTTGCCACGTGCTAATTCACGTGACAGCCACCGCGTATCGTGAGCTGCATTCTGTCGAAACCAGAGGCAGTGTCTTCCGCTCTCTGAAACATAACATCGCCCGCTCCATGACAGTCACTCTTCTTCACACCAAGGTCACCCTTTTAATTTTCTAAATCCGAAATCCCTTTCTCATCTTTCAGTTTTTTCCCCCTCAGTTTACTCGTTACAGCGTGGAAGCGCTGCAACAAACATGTATGAGAAGATCGCGGGCACAAGCACGGCTGGGTAGGGGGGAGGGGGTGTAAGCATGCCTTAAGTGCGCAGTTCCTGTTCGCATAACAAACATGTGGTAAAATCTTTTCGGTTTAGCCCCGACCAGTGATCATTTGTATAGCCTTTCGAACATCTGTCTTACTGTACAGTTTAATTAAATAAGGTTTGAAGCGGAGCTGTCGCCCATACAAATTTGCGATTCGATTACTTTCTCTTGCAAGAGATTTTAATTGGTCTGAAATTAATAGTCAGTTAATGGCAACATTTGTACGTGCACCGTTCGGATTTTAGATGCAAATACAGACACATTTGACTACAGTACAAAGAGACATTTTTGTTTTGCAATGTTCGTACACCTTCGGATAGCAAATGTGTCGTTACGATGCAGTACTTTAGAGTGGCGAAAGTAGCGTATGCCACAAGTAAGAGAGAAGAAAGCTCTGTCTCTTTGTCAAAAGAAACCTCAAGATTACACCTGTGGGGGAAACTTTTCCTCTGACGACTCGTTCTGTTTTACGGGTACTACATCACACTACAACATTCATCAAATCCATACCTCCAAGATCCTGTGATGACTTCACCACCATATTTGACAAGTACTAGAAGCACACTATAGCAGTCAGTACTGCATGTTTAACGTAGTGAAGAAAGCTGTCAACCAACGTATGAAGAGTGAATTAGATTTACAGCACCAGTATTCTGTGTGAATAGTTTAAGTAATTGCTCCTTTTCAGGTCGAGACTCCAGTTTAGATTGTGATCACTAAAATCCATAATATTAGAAAGACGGGGAGAATAAGTAACAAGTATCAGAAAAATTATTCTGCCGTACGCAATTAAGCTGCTGAAATCAGTACCTACAAGTGAAACTGCGGTGGTGGACAGTTTATAAAACTACCACTGCTGCTGCTATATGATCACCTTAAAGCTGGAGGCAGATCGTATAATGAAACTATCTTGTTAAAGCTGTTATGGTATAAAGCAACAGTGCAGTGTTACCCTCTGAAAGTAATTTTGTTGTGTTGACCGTGATGCACCTAATGGAGGTGGCTTATTGGAAGTGAAAGTCAGAATTACGTAACAAAATTTACTTATCCACACTATACAAATAATGAAGGAAACAGTCACCAGCCTAATAAGGCATAAGAATGATTAATACTCCCATTCAAGAAAATGGATATTAGTAACTTTAATGGACAAACACAACATATATGCCACACGAAAGTGCAATGAACTCTAGCACAAGCGTATGTTAACGTTAAGGTTGGAGCTGATAGTCAGAGCAGAAAAAACTATTTGCGTAAGTACAACAGATACTGACACATACTATGGACTTCAGTGCTTAGTCAAACAGGATGGTCTCAACAATATTACTATTAATATTCACCATAGAATCGTAAATTGGACACATGTTAAGTCTCTCTCAACTAAATACATTTCTACTTAGAATAAAATTTAAATGAAATGCACTGACAAACACTTTATCCCTGATCTATGACTCAGAGCAATTATTGTAATAGTAACAAATGGCTTATCTATCAAATGCTTCCTACTAGTGAGCACAATAAACAAACTGGTCCTATTATATTAAATATATGCACTTTTCTGTACACATGAGATCCTTAGTTTTAGCAAACATGACCATGAAACTTTCATCAGTAAGTTGACCTGTTACTGAAGTAAGACACAAATTAACATAAAACATCAGAAACTGACTCACCTGGTACAGTGGACAACAAGCTGTATTATTCTTTACTGAACAAAACTATATAAGCCTTAGTTTTAAGAACTTGTAATTTTGAAGTTGGCAGCAACTGCTTTAATACCTGTTTGTACTACTTCATTACTTTAGATCCTACTTTTCACTTTAGTTTTTTAGCAAGCCCACAAACATTTTAATAAGCACTTTTAATTGCAAAATTACTTTCAGCAAACATTATTTACTTTAGCACACTCTTTTGCCACATTAACTTTCTTTTTACTATGTTCAAGAGGCATTAATTAGTAAAACACAGGACTTTAATGTCCGTTCAATAAGGACGCTCGGTAACCACTTTAGCATGGGAAGGATCCTAAGTGGATATGTGATCGAGGATAAATCAAGGTAATTTTTTATAGATAGTCTTTTTGTTTACCATATATTTGAAAACAAATATATCATCCACATGAGCTGATCCTTCACTGTACACTTCTACAATTCCTTGGTCCCCTTACAGTGATTGCGCAAAGTGGCGGCGAGTGCACGTTGGTGGGTGGATTTGCAAACGGAATTGCTGGACTCTGTCATTTCTTGGTGGCGATGACACGAGTAGATATCAATTCCAACTTAATTACAGCCAGTTATGCATCCATCCGAGGCTTTGGCACATTGGAAACCGGCACAAAAAGCCCCTCTCGGCACCAGCACAATTCACAATCTTTTCGTGAGCTGTTGGTGGTTCAGTAGCTCATCCCCGACTAACTCTTGGTTCCACCTTTCTATCCATGCCAACCACATTTTGCACACACTGCTCGATTTCGTTCCCGAGGGGAACCACACCACCTTTCATATACAAAAGAACTAAGAACCCTAAGTGAAGGTCAACAGTTTACATAACAGCAAACAATCACTTTAACAAAACATATCGTTTGCACATATTGGTAGTTCTGCACGAAATTTTTTGAATAAAATTATTCAATTTTAAAGATAACCAAAGAGATTATATGACAAAGACAAAACATATCATTTGCTCATATTGTACATTCTAAAAGACATCAAAGTTTTTAACGGAGAAAAGATTAAACACTCTCATGGTATCGATCCAATCCAAGAACATTTACAGAAACTCAACGATATAACATTAAATAAAACAAAAGGCAAAATAAATTAGTAGAGCATTAGAGCTATGAGTTACAAGTTCCCAAAATCATTAGTCGCATCCACAGCACTTACAAATGTTGCAAACAAATTGAAAGCAGACAAGCAGTTTGCTCCCAATAATGAAATCGTCACCGTGTCATTGGAAAGAGAAACGAGTCATAAATTACAGAAATGTTTACGGAAAACTCTTGAAGCTTTCAGGCAACGCTCCACTAGCGTTGCACGGTGAACTACAGGTGGTAAGCACATATAATGAAATGCGAAAGCTGTGGCACAGAACTAGTGATCCGCTCCAAAACCCTTCAATAGACACAGTATCGTCATCTCGACGAAATGATACAGAGAAAGACAAACGAGGGTGAAAGTCAAATTACTATCATATGACAAACCTTCGTGCTGCTGTTTGTGATTTGTAAACCTTGATGGTACGAAAATGATTAAAAAAACACGCTTCAGGTCTAGCTTTTTTGTCAGATATTATATCAGTTCCCAGTGTAGTGGGCCGCAAGCTGTTCTCACACACGGGGACGGCAGGGGACTCGCTGGGCGGTGTCAGGTGCGCTACGCTGTAATCGGCCGACACTAAATCACTTGCGCGGCGGATAGCCCGACAGCAGAGCACGAGCCGCAGCGTGGCAGCCCGCCGACCGACGCGACGCCGTAACCGATCCGCTGGGACCTCTTACGTCCCAAGCACTCTCGGCTTCCAGCCCAAGCTACGGCAGCGTCCGGTTTCTACGCATCGATTCCCCTGGCCTCAGTGTTGTGTGACATGCGAGACGGGAGCGCAGCGATACCGTTTACGCCGAGAGACGTAACGAACGTATTAGGTTGTTACTCGGAAGCACTGATCATATAATAAGAAACCTTCACTTTTAGCTGTATGTTTCCAGTTGAGTTCATTCATAAAGTTGTAACGTTACCGTAGACTACAGAACCCAGTAATGCTCCACAACAGTTAAACATCTATGAGAACTGAATACACCGGGTGATCAAAAAGTCAGTATAAATTTGAAAACTGAATAAATCACGGGATAATGTAGATAGAGAGATACAAATTGACACACATGCTTGGAATGACATGGGGTTTTATTAGAAACCAAAAAATACAAACGTTCAAAAAATGTCCGACAGATGGCGCTTCATCTGATCAGAATAGCAATAATTAGTATAACAAAGTAAGACAAAGCAAAGATGATGTTCTTTACAGGAAATGCTCAATATGTATATCGTCATTCCAAAACAATAGCTGTAGGAATAATGTTGTGAACAGCACTGTAAGGCTAGGCGCAAATTGAGACTCGTATAGCACGTGTGACGTGACACGACACTACAGCGCGACACGCACGTGCCACACGGGTCGCGCGGGTGCAGCGCATATTGCGACGCGTACACCATACTTCGCACGCGCCGACTGGCGACGCTCTGAGCGGACAGAACCGAAGCGGGCGCAACCTGTTATCTTTCTCAAGTGATTTTACACAAACTATTCTCTGTAAATATATGATTTTTGCCTTACTTGTAGCGTTATATGTCAGCTTCATGGCGAAGTGCCCATCACCTAACTAATGACCACTCTTATTGTGATGTACTCATTTTAGTAAGACACTACGCAAAACTCAAAAAGTTTGCAACGAAAATTAGTGGTCGCTATGATTTTGAGTTTGGTGCGTATTACACCATATATTGCTGCGTATGAAATTTAGCTAACATGCTGAATTTTTGTTTAGACTTGGGAGGAGATCTCTATCTGCCTCCGATCTCGAGAAAATGGATCCCATGTAGCGCGCTCACTTCCGATCTCACGTCCGCGAGAATGAAATAATCGCAACATCTCTCATATCTCCTAAACCGCTCGAGACATAGAAACGAAAGTTTGGCGAATGATAGCACACAAGGAGGAGAGTGTTTTGCCAATTATTAAACACACGGAATTTTCTTACTTTTTTATTTATTTCACTCCAGTCACTGTAATTTTTTAAGAGTTATCGACAGCTAGCGAAACAAGAGTTTCCTAGTATGAAAATAAACATGAAATTTCTTCTTATATGTTACTGCAAACAGTCACTATGAGGTTTTTCGTAAGCTATTGAGCTCTGTGATCGCCAATTATTTGTTTAATGAGGCCCTCTGTTTCGGAATTCTGTCTCAATAGCTGCTGTGAGATGAGTTTGGCAAATTACACTGTGACAAAGGAAGTACAATTATAGCAGTCGCCTAGACTCCCCCTTTACTCATAAATGCTGATGCTTCTTCGAATGAGAGCCCGCATCTCGTGCTCGTGCGGTAGCGTTCTCGCTTCCCACGCCCGGGTTCCCGGGTTCGATTCCCGGCGGGGTCAGGGATTTTCTCTGCCTCGTGATGGCTGGGTGTTGTGTGCTGTCCTTAGGTTAGTTAGGTTTAAGTAGTTCTAAGTTCTAGGGGACTTATGACCACAGCAGTTGAGTCCCATAGTGCTCAGAGCCATTTGAATCATTTTTGTTCTTCGAATGAGAAAAGGTTAACAACTCACACAAAAACAGATTGGCAGTTCTGTTGGAATTTTGGCTGAATCCCCGTAACCCATCGTATTTTTAACACTGAGCGACGGGAATGGAAATTTACCAAAGGATTTTATTCCTTCTCTTGATCTGAGCAGTATTAAAATAATGACGTGCGTTCCTTGAAGCGGAATGATAGGCACATGCCAGATACTGTTTATTCACCTAGAGCTTGCCAAACTGACAATGTGTGATCGCGAATAAAATAGTTGTTATTGAGAAAAATAAACAATTGGTCTGTCGCACAACACAATGGTCAGTGTATTGTCAGCGGCGAAGGATAATGCGCGCGACAGGAATGCACAAGCTAGCCATGTGTGCCTTGTGAGATGGAGTTCGAAAAACATTGTCATGAAAGTAGATCTGCCTTTGTCAGCATCACATTTCAACTAATTAAATATAGCTAATCATAACACTATTTTAGGATATTCCTACTTTCGTAATAATACCGACCATTTTCTTCATTTGTGTAGCCTGTTGTTGTATAATTAGTTTATTAATGCTGATAATGTCCATGCAACAGTTCAAATGCTTTTTCTCATCAAGACGAACCAATTAAAACATTGTTATTTCTGACTGCTTTTCGACTGTTTCTAGCTTGCAGTGGAAATATGTTGTTCACATGCATGTAGTACAGTGTGTCGTATTACATTATTACATCCATATCAGAGTAATCACAGTGAAACTTCTATACTTCAGATCTCGGACGCTTTTTACCACAAGCACAAAGGGATCACACCTGTTGAGATTATCCCTTTCTAAATTTTTGTAACAGATCGTACAGATACGCTAGCTTACTAGGCAGCGAGAATATTACCTTGCCTTACTTCCCTGCCTTGATTCTTAATCACATGATTTTATAATATTCCTTTCTTCCTTATTCATTACCCTCTGTCCCTTCTTGCGATCTCAAAACATCGCGGAGGCATATGGTGCAATTCCAGCAGCCAATGGCTCATCAGTTACTGAAGTATTCATTTTTCTTGACAGAAGAAAAACAAAACAAAACTATGCTGATATAAATAACAGAAAAGTAGAACGTGCTAACGAAGAAAGCTGGAGCGTTTAAATGGCGAAAAACGAAACACAGTGCGGCAAAATTTATCGTGTTGGCAATACTACCACTGCTGATATGCGCTGTTCCGATGTGAGCATATGGCCGGGCTACTTTTCGCTCCTCGCCTGAAATTTCCCACGGTGCTAGCGAGGCAAGCGCGACGCGCGGCGCGAGAAACTGTGCCTCAACCACAATCCGATACACTTGTGACTTCAGGTAACCCAAAGCCAATAATCGCACGGACTGAGGTCTGGGGACCTGGGAGGCCAAGCATGACGAAAGTCGCGGCTGAGCACACGATCATCACCAAACGACGCACGCATAAGATCTTTCACGCGTCTAGCAATACTTTTTTTTGTTCTAATAAAACCCCATGTCATTCTAAGCATATGTGTCAATTTTTACCTCTCTATCTACATTATTCCGTGGTTTATTAAGTTCTCAAATTTATACTGACTTTTTGGTCACCTGGTACTTCCTAATCTGAGGTATCCCTGGGAATTGTGTCAGTACCCAAGTTTCCACTCACAACTGCGACTTTGCCCTTCTCTTAAGGTATGGGACTTGAAATTGTAATAAATCATGTGGGATAGTTAGTAACATGTCCTGTACATCATTTAAACTATTCTTACACTGAAGAGCCAATGAAACCGGTACGCCTGCCTAATATCGTGTAGGATCCCGCGTAACACGCAGAAGTACTGCGGCATGACGTGGCATGGATTCGACTAATATCTGAAGTTGTGCTGGAGGGAACCTGACCCCATGAATCGTGCAGGGCTGTCCATAAATCCGTAAGAGTATGAGAGGGTGGAGATCTCTTCTGAAGAGCACGTTGCAAGGCAACCCAGATATGCTCAATAATGTTCATGTCTGGGGGGTTTGGTGGCCAGCGGAAGTGTTTAAACTCACCAGAGTGTTTCTCGAGCCACTCTGTAGCAATTCTGGGGGTATGGGGTGTCGCATTGTCCTGCTGAAATCGCAAGGTACAAAAGACATAAATGGATGCAGGTGACTGCTGAAATCGCAAGGTGCAATAGACATAAATGGATGCAAGTGATCAGACAGGATGCTTACGTACATGTCACCTGTCAGAGCAGTATGTAGACATATCCAGGGTCCCATGCACTACAATTGCTCACGCCCCACACCATCACAGAGCCTCCACCAGCTTGAACAGTCCCCTGCTGACATGCAGAGTTCATGGATTCGTGAGGTTGTTTCCATTCCCATAAATCTCCATCCGCTCGATACAATTTGAAACGAGACTCGTCCGACCAGGCAAAGTGTTTCCAGCCGTCAATAGTCCAATGTCGGTATTAACTGGCTCAGGTGAGACGTACAGCTTTGTATCGTGCAGTCATCAAGGTTACACGAGTGGGCCTCCGGCTCCGAAAGCCCATATCGATGATGTTTCGTTGAATGGTTCGCACGCTGACACTTGTTGATGGCCCAGCACTGAAATCTGCAGCGATATGCGGAAGGGTTGTACTTCTGTCAAGTTGAATGATTCGCTTCAGTCGTCGTTGCTCCCGCTCTTACATGATCTTTTCCCGGCCGCAGCGACGTCTAAGATTTGATGTTTTACCATATTCCTGATATCCAGGTACACTTATGAATGGTCGTACGGGAAAATCCCCACTTCATTGCTACCTCGGAGGTGCTGTCTCTTACCGCTCGTGCCCCGAATATCAAACTCACTTAAATCTTGATAACCTACCACTGTAGCAACAGTAGCCGATCTAACAACTGCACCAGAAGCTTATTGTCTTATATAGGCGTTGCCGTCAGCAGCGTCGTATTGAGCCTGTTTTCATACCTCTGTATTTGAATATGCTTGCCGATACCAGTTTCCTTGCGCTTCAGTGTCTATTGAAACGATGTGTAACTAGTCAGTTTAGGGGATAAGTATATATGACTAGTATTATCATTAATGATTATTATTTCGATTACTATTGCTGAACTTTTTTGTTTGTTTGTTTTGTACTGGCTGCCTGTTTTTAAGTGGAAAATCGTGAATGGAATCGAAGAAGGTGTAAGGGAGAAATCATTTTAAATTGGATTTAAAACTTGCTTTGTTACCTGTCAGACATTTTCTGTTATTCGGCAAGTGATCGAAATTTTTTGTCGCTGCGTAATGAACTCCTTTCTGAGCCACTGACAGCTTTGGCAATGGATGATAAACGTCAACACTAAAGGTCTATTTCCCTTAGTGTCGTAGATATGAACATCTCGGTTCCTTTCAAATTGTGACGAATTATTTACAACGAATTTCATTACGGAATATTTGTACTGTGAAGGTGCAGTTAAAATGGCTAGCTCCTAAAAGATGTACCGTAACGTGCCTGCCTGACCTGTGTGGTGGTACCTAAAGGTTACTGCTGCTGAGTTTCTCTTACAGACAGCATCCCATACGAGTTGCGACTTTGTTTGATATCGCTCGTACCTTAGGTACTTGGGCTATGCACGGCTCTGTTTAAGAAGAATAGCTCGATGTAGTCATAGGATCGAGCTTTCGTGTCCCACAGCGAATTAGCTGCAAATAATAACCTGTGGCAGTCCAAATGGTTCAAATGGGCTGAGAATCATGGGACTTAACATCTCAGGTCATCATTCCCCTAGAACTTAGAGGTCAGTAATATGTTTTCTTCCCGTTCATGTTTATATCAATATGTACACCAAAAATTTAGAGCATTTCATCCTATTTACTGATTCCAAGTGGAGTGTAAATATGCAAAATATGTCAGGAGGTTAACTCGTTTGTTTCCATGACTAGCAAGCACATGAACAGCAAAAGTAGCTCAACTTACCTCTTAGAATCTCGTTAACACGTTTCTTCCAGTTCAGGTTTTCGTCAGTGTATGCACCCAAAAGGTTGGAGGGGTGTACTCTATTTAATGAGTCTTGTTCCCGTGCTGCATCAGTTGCTGTTATCACTCTATTTGTTCCACGGAGTTTAGCGATAGCCCATTTTCTCATAACGATTTAATAAATCTTTGAAAAACATCAAAATCTCTTGTTTTCTCCCTAACTGGATTTATTATGATGGACGGAGCAAGGACTTAGAAAGCAGATTAGCACCTTCAAAAATTGCCTTCCTAGCCAAGAGAATTAAACATAGTTCTTAACTTGAATAATTAATTTCGACGAATGTACGTTTGGAGCACAGCTTTGTATGTCAAGGAGGGAATGACTGTGGAAAAGGAGGAACAGAAGAGAATAAAAGCGTTTGAGATTCGGAGCTACAGAAGAATGCTGAAAATTAGGTGGACTGATAAGATAAGGAGTGAGGAGGTTCTCCGTATAATCAGCGAGGAAAGGAATATATGGAAAACACTGCCAAGAAGAAGAGACAGGATGATACGACATCTTTTAAGACATCAGGGAATAACTTCCACGATACTATATGGAGCCGTAGTGGGTGAAAACTTTAGAGAAAGACAGAGATTGGGATACATCCAGCAAATAATCGATGACGTGGGTTGCAAGCACAACTCTGAAATGAAAAGCTCCGGAGTCCGTGGCGGGCCGTATAAAGCCAGTCAGAAGACTGGAAACTGAAAAAAAATTAAAAAAAGACTATTTATCAATCGCAGTATGTACCTATTCTACTATTCTAAGTGGAACGTCATTCATATATGTAAGCAATTGTAGTAGACTCAAAATTGGATACTGTGGGACTCACTTCGTGATTTCTCCCAAGTCACTCAAATTTTCTACCGTTCCAACACTGTTCTAATTACTCAGCACAATTTTTGAAATCTATTTCTTAAGTACCATTAAACTAGAGTGCTTAAAGGCAACATTTCCATAAAACTCTAATTTTTGTAGAAGTGTAACGTGATCTACACAATGAAACACCTTCGAAAGATCACGAAAAATAATAGCTGACGCTAGTTTTTTTCTTCAGTAATCCATTTATGCCTCATAGTTTAGCGTTTGCTCGTCTACGAACCGACAGTACAAAGAGCATTTCTGATCTGGTAAGGTCAGTAACTTTGGTGTATTACCGAAATCTCTGTAATGTTAATTTTCAGCAAGGTAATGCAAAATCGCCTATTGCCTGAGCTGTCCTGACGTACCTCGATGAAGAGGGTGTTTGACTGTTGCCCAGGTTAGCACGCTCTCGAGATCTCTCAGCCACTGTAAATACGGGATGGCCCCTCCCATGCTCGGCTCCGTAACTGCTCCTGTCCATGCCTCACTGGGGCCACCCCGCCTTCGCTAAGTCTAGCTCCGCAGGCTTTGCCAGCTGGTTCTTGCGATGTTAAAAGTACGATGCATTCTTCCTACCAATCCAGGCACTGAAATATCGTATTTATCCACGATATCTGACAGTGAGTTTCAGTTAAAATATCCTCCCCCTGGACGGAAATTACATAATGTTTGCGAGTGCAGGTTGTGACGCACAAACGACGACATGTGGAAGTTTTGGTCTTTCTGTGATTCCTACACGGATAACCAGTCTGGTTAAGACGAACGCTCGTAAAGCCGGCAAATCCGGTTTCGGGTCCCGTGCCGGTACAAAATTTCCATGTTTTCATTCCATTATGCAGCTGATGGTTGTCCGTACTCGCAAGTGCGAATACATTTCATATATTTCATGCCGGTTATAGCAGCAAGCATGAATTTGCGAAAGAACATTGCATCGTAATTCTTGATAACACGGACACTGCAATATCGTAATTAGGGTGACGGTCGTATATACACTGAAGAGCCAAAGAAACTGGTACACCTGCCTAATATCGTGTACGGCCCTCGCGAGCACACGGAAGTGCAGCTACAGGACGTGGCATGGACACGACTAATGTCTGAAATAGTTCTGTAGAGAGTCGACACCTTGAATCCTGCAGGGTTGTCCATAAACACGTAAAAGAACGAGGGGGGGGGGGGAGGAAGGGATCTCTTTTTTGAACAGCAGATTGCAAAGCATCCCAGATGAAAACGTTCATGTCTGGGAGTTTGGTGGCCAGCGAAAGTGTTTAAACTGAGAAGAGTGTTCTTAGAACCAATCAGTAGCATTTCTGGACGTGTGGGGTGTCGCATTATCCTGCTGGAATTTCCGAAGTCCCTCGGAATTCACAAAGGACGTGAATGGATGCAGGTGATCATACATTATGCTTACATACGTGTCACCTGTCAGAGCCATATGTAGACTTATCAAGGGTCCCATACACTACAACTGCACACGGCCCACACCATTACAGAGCCTCCACCAGCTTCAATAGTCCCCTGCTGACACGCAGGATTCATGGATTCATGAGGTTGTCTCCATACCCTTACGCCTCCATCCACTCGATACAATTTGAAACGAGACTCCTCCGACCAGGCAATATGTTTCCAATCATCAACAGTCCAAGGTCAGTGCTGACGGGTCCAGGTGAGGCGTAAAGCTTTGTGTCCTGCAGTCATCAAGGATACACGAGTGGGCCTTTGGCTACGAAAACCCATGTGGATGACGTTTCGTTGAATGGTTAGCAGCAGTTTCCGGAAGGGTTGCGCCTGTATCACGTTGAACGATTCTCTTCAGTCGTCGTTGGTTCCGTTCTTACAGAATCTTTTTCGATGTCTGAGATTTGATGTTTTACCGGATACCTGATATTCACGGTACACTCGTGAAATGGTCCTATGGGAAAATCGCTACTTCAGCGCTACCTCGGAAATGCTGTGCCCCATCGCTCGTGCACCGATTATACCAATACATTCAAACTCACTTAAATCTTGATAACCTGCCATTGTAGCAGCAGTAACTGATCTAACAACTGCGCAAGACACTTCTTGTCTTATATAGGCGTTGCCGATCGCAGCACCATATTCTGCCTGTTTACATATCACTGTATTTGAATACCCATGACAATACCAGTTTCTTTGTCGCTTCAGTGTATAAAAACTACTGTCTGAGAGCTTACAAGTGGCAAGAGTGACAAGTTACAATTTTCGGATTTAATAAGCCCGGAAAGGAAATGTACTGAACCATGTAAGGCAGTAATAGCACATATACCGCGCACGTGACAGTGGCGATTATTGACAAGTGCAGGAGAAGTATAGTAACTGTGAAACATTGGACATCATCATCAAGCAGGAAAGAAGACGCATTACAGTGGTACCAGACGTCAAATAACACCTTAATGACGGCAGTGCAGCGGGCTACGTTCTCAAGCAATAAAACGTGTAAGTGCAGCAACAAATTTTACTGATGTACATACGTGTATGTGGCATTGCTGTTGTAGGCATTTTGTATAGAAGGGCATTTTTTGTATGTTCGAAATAAACTAATTCACTATGTCAAAAAGTGAGGACCAGTGTAAAGAAACTTGAAGTAGAAGTCATAGGAGAGAATACCGAGACGGGTAGTAAAAGTATTTTTAAGTTAAATATATTGGGAACCAAAATAGTCGTGACTCAGAAAAATGTAAATATGGATTCAGGAATCGCAGAAATGTCAGAACTAGTGCAACAGAATCGTATTAATGGATGAGATGGGGTAAGTGAAAGACAGTAGTACTTTGTAGAAAAATTTCGCGTCTGCGGCAAGCAGATTCACAAAATAAAGGAAATGTGAAGGAACATAAATCTAAACAGACGAGAATTGGAGGCCATGGGAGTTTAGAGATGCAGTCGCTCCTGGCAACATTAATGAATAAAATAGATGAAAACGCAACCAAAATGGAGAAAAACGTAGATGAAATACTAGAAATCTTGATAAAAAGAAGAAAATGCGGCTGAAATGCGACAAGTAAAAGCCCAGCAAGCAGAATTTATCACTAAGTGGAATGAGCGGATCGAACAATTCCAGGAATTGAGTCTGGTGCATGAATTAAGAAAGCTGCAGGTTCAAGCAGTTGCAAAGGGTTTCTCTGAGAATAATAGACAGCTGATCACACAGCTAATCTCTATACATCTACATCTACATCTACATGATTACTCTGCAATTCACATTTAAGTGCTTGGCAGAGGGTTCATCGAACCACGATCGTACTATCTTTCTACCATTCCACTCCCGAACAGCGCGCGGGAAAAACGAACCCCGAAAACCTTTCTGTTCGAGCTCTGATTTCTCTTATTTTATTTTGATGATCATTACTGCCTATGTAGATTGGGCTCAACTAAATATTTTCGCATTCGGAAGAGAAAGTTGGTGACTGAAATTTCGTAAATAGATCTCGCCGCGACGAAAAACGTCTTTGCTTTAATAACTTCCATCCCAACTCGCGTATCATATCTGCCACACTCTCTCCCCTATTACGTGATTATACAAAACGAGCTGCCCTTTTTTGCACCCTTTCGATGTCCTCCGTCAATCCCACCTGGCAAGGATCCCACACCGCGCAGCAATATTCTAACAGAGGACGAACGAGTGTAGTGTAAGCTGTCTCTTTAGTGGACTTGATGTATCTCCTAAGTGTCCTGCCAATGAAACGCAACCTTTGGCTCGCCTTCCCCACAATAGTATCTATGTGGTCTTTCCAACTGAAGTTGTCCGTAATTTTTACACCCAGGTACTTAGTCGAATTGACAGCCTTGAGAACTGTACTATTTATCGAGTAATCGAATTCCAACGGATTTCTTTTGGAACTCATGTGGATCACCTCACACTTTTCGTTATTTAGCGTCAACTGCCACCTGCCACACCATACAGCAATTTTTTCTAAATCGCTTTGCAATTGATACTGGTCTTCGGATGGCCTTACTGGACGGTAAATTACAGCATCATCTGCGGACAACCTAAGAGAACTGCTCAGATTGTCACCCAGGTCATTTATATAGATGAGGAACAGCAGAGGTCACAGGATGCTTCCCTGCGGAACACCTGATATCACTTCAGTTTTACTCGTTGATGTGCCGTCTATTACTACGAACTGCGACCTTCCTGACAGGAAATCACGAATCCAGTCGCACAACTGAGACGATACCCCATAGGCCCGCAGCTTGATTAGAAGTCGGTTGTGAGGAACGGTGTCAAAAGCTTTCCGGAAATCTAAAAATACGGAATCAAATTGAGATCCCCTGTCGATAGCGGCCATTACTTCGTGCGAAGAAAGAGCTAGCTACGTTGCACAAGAACGATGTTTCCTGAAACCATGCTGATTCCGTATCAATAGATCGTTCCCTTCGAGGTGATTCATAATGTTTGAATACAGTATATGCTCCAAAACCCTACTGCAAACCGACGTCAATGATTACTGCAAACCGACGTCAATGATATAGGTCTGTAGTTCGATGGATTATTCCTACTACCCTTCTTAAACACTGGTGCGACCTGCGAAATTTTCCAATCTGTAGGTACAGATCTATCGGTGAGTGAGCGGTTGTATATGATTGCTAAGTAGGGAGCTATTGTATCAGCGTAGTCTGAAAGGAACCTAATCGGTATACAATCTGGACCTGAAGACTTACCCGTATCAAGCGATTTGAGTTGTTTCGCAACCCCTAAGGTATCTACTTCTAAGAAACTCACGCTAGCAGCTGTTCGTGTTTCAAATTCTGGAATATTCCATTCGTCTTCCCTGGTGAAGGAATTAAGGAAACTGCGTTTAATAACTCTGCTTTAGCGTCACAGTCGTCGGTAACAGTACCATCGGCACTGCGCAGCGAAGGTATTGGCTGCGTCTTGACGCTTGTGTACTTTACATACGACCAGAATTTCTTCGGATTTTCTACCAAATTTAAAGACAATGTTTCGTTGTGAAACCTATTAAAGGCATATCGCATTGAAGTCAGTGCCAAATTTCGCGCGTCTGTAAATTTTAGTCAATCTTCGGGATTTCACGTTCTTCTGAACTTCGCATGCTTTTTCCGTTGCCTCTGCAACAGCGTTCGGACCTGATTTGTGTACCATGGGGGATCCGTTCCATCTCTTACCAATTTATAAGGTATGAATCTCTCAATTGCTGTTACTACTATTGAGAGGCACCCACATGCCTTGCTCATACTGTGCCATCAAGCAGTCAGGCCTGCAAGATGAGTGGTCTGCCAAGCAAGTGGATTCATTCTTATCTGTCGAGTAACATGAACTCTAGTACTCACAATAAAGTTACAAATTATCCTCCTGTATGAATAATGTGCAACGGAAACGCACATCTGACTATCAGTAATTTACATAACTCTGACTGTTCACTATGCACTGGCAATACTACATTTTCTTTTTTTATTTAACGGCTTTTATCAACACGTGGCCATCGCACTGAATATGAGTGGCGCACACATTATAAATTCTGGTTATCATGACAACATAAAATTCAAAGGAAAAGGCCACCAATCATTTTCTTTTCACTATCTTATTTATTCCGATAAATTCTATAACCTAAACACACAAATTCTATAACCTACAACAATAAAACCTGAGAAATTCCGCCCAGTGGGCATGACTTTACATTGGTGATTCTCTATCTTATGGTCTCGTAATTATTCAACGCTACAGTGCACTTTCTGGATAGGATGGTGGATCTTTTTTTATTTCTCACACTTCGACTCTCACAATCATCATCACGAAACTTTCCTCCAGACCGAGCAGTACAAAAGGAACACGCATAACCCACTACCTCTGAAACTACCTTGCTACTCTCCCATGCAAACCACACATACTTAAATTACATGACATACACCACACTACAACATGAAATACTACACAGGGAATAGTCACAACATTATCACTTTCAGCTTTCCCACTTCAATTAATATTTATCCCAGTTTCACACGACGCTGCCCCACCTCGTAATTCTACTTTCCTACTATGAACTCTGGAGATATTGAAAGGGTGCAGTACCGCCCGACATTGAAAATAGGTACAACATACTTCATTATTTTTGTCAGAACAACACATTTTTTTGTAAAATAACTCAATTTCAATTAATACAGCGAAGTGGGATACCAGTGTGGGAAAGAATGACAATTTATTTACACTACTGGAAATTGAAATAAGAACACCGTGAATTCATTGTCCCAGGAAGGGGAAACTTTATTGACACATTCCTGGGGTCAGATACATCACATGATCACACTGACAGAACCACAGGCACATAGACACAGGCAACAGAGCATGCACAATGTCGGCACTAGTACAGTGTATATCCACCTTTCGCAGCAATGCAGGCTGCTATTCTCCCATGGAGACGATCGTAGAGATGCTGGATGTAGTCCTGTGGAACGGCTTGCCATGCCATTTCCACCTGGCGCCTCAGTTGGACCAGCGTTCGTGCTGGACGTGCAGACCGCGTGAGACGACGCTTCATCCAGTCCCAAACATGCTCAATGGGGGACAGATCCGGAGATCTTGCTGGCCAGGGTAGTTGACTTACACCTTCTAGAGCACGTTGGGTGGCACGGGATACATGCGGACGTGCATTGTCCTGTTGGAACAGCAAGTTCCCTTGCCGGTCTAGGAATGGTAGAACGATGGGTTCGATGACGGTTTGGATGTACCGTGCACTATTCAGTGTCCCCTCGACGATCACCAGTGGTGTACGGCCAGTGTAGGAGATCGCTCCCCGCACCATGATGCCGGGTGTTGGCCCTGTGTGCCTCGGTCGTATGCAGTCCTGATTGTGGCGCTCACCTGCACGGTGCCAAACACGCATACGACCATCATTGGCACCAAGGCAGAAGCGACTCTCATCGCTGAAGACGACACGTCTCCATTCGTCCCTCCATTCACGCCTGTCGCGACGCCACTGGAGGCGGGCTGCACGATGTTGGGGCGTGAGCGGAAGACGGCCTAACGGTGTGCGGGACCGTAGCCCAGCTTCATGGAGACGGTTGCGAATGGTCCTCGCTGATACCCCAGGAGCAACAGTGTCCCTAATTTGCTGGGAAGTGGCGGTGCGGTCCCCTACGGCACTGCGTAGGATCCTACGGTCTTGGCGTGCATCCGTGCGTCGCTGCGGTCCGGTCCCAGGTCGACGGGCACGTGCACCTTCCGCCGACCACTGGCGACAACATCGATGTACTGTGGAGACCTCACGCCCCACGTGTTGAGCAATTCGGCGGTAGGTCCACCCGGCCTCCCGCATGCCCACTATACGCCCTCTCTCAAAGTCCGTCAACTGCACATACGGTTCACGTCCACGCTGTCGCGGCATGCTACCAGTGTTAAAGACTGCGGTGGAGCTCCGTATGCCACGGCAAACTGGCTGACACTGACGGCGGCGGTGCACAAATGCTGCGCAGCTAGCGCCATTCGACGGCCAACACCGCGGTTCCTGGTGTGTCCGCTGTGCCGTGCGTGTGATCATTGCTTGTACAGCCCTCTCGCAGTGTCCGGAGCAAGTATGGTGGGTCTGACACACCGGTGTCAATGTGTTCTTTTTTCCATTTCCAGGAGTGTATTTAATTTATCACATGTGCACTCCCACAAAGTAAATCCCTACATCCAGTTTGGTGAGATCTGTGAAATGAATGAATGTATGGTCGTCTGCTAACTGCAGATAGTGAATATGAATATATGATCATCTTTGAGACGATCCTTTGGCCACCTTTGGTGGGACCAAAGAGATGAAATTTACCTGAGCTTTGAGCGCCTGATATGTGGCTGACCAATATGGTAGCAAGGTGCTCCCCCACTTCGGCAGAGGTGCAAGAGGACCTGAAGAACGGCCATGTTTCAGCACTCTTCCACTGGATCATGTGCTGTTAAGACCTGTCTTAGTTGTGCTCCGTAAAGACAAAGGAGTGGAGACATGGTATGCATGTGGAATATTTAAGAGTAGTTTGAAATAATAATTTCTCTATTTCAGGAACTTTTGTGGGGAGAATTAAATGTCAGGCAGGTAACATTAATGGGATCGTAGTAATCATTGGAAGTGACCAATGGTCACAATGAAACCACGTGTAGCAATAAGTTGAAATACTTCCATGTGCTTAAGTTAAGCTGAATTACTTGCATGTGTACAATAAGTTGAAATATTTAAGAAATAGCGTGTGTACCATAAGTTGACATATTTAAGAAATGGTGTGAGCAGGACTTGGCATTAGAGACGAGTACTTCCACGTGGTGGGTACTGTGGGAGTCTCAATCTGTGTATGAGACAAAGGATAAAGAGAAGTACTCGTCCATGGTATCAGTTGAGGACTCGTGTGTGTGATGAATATGTTCTTTATATTACTTTGCGTGATATGATTCCGTGTGACGCTAGATTCTAACTCTGCGAGAGAAGCAAGGTGAGTCGGCCGTCTATCCAGCAACGCCCCTTGGCTTGCATTGCACAGGAAGACGTGCATATATCTCCAGAGTTCATAGTAGGAAAGTAGAATTACAATGTGGGGCAGTGTCGTGTGAAACTGGGATAAATACTAATTGAAGTAGGAAAGCTGAAAGTGATAGTGTTGACTATTTATTGTATTGTATTCCATGGCGTAGTGTGGTGTATGTCATGTAATTTGGGTATGTGAGGTTTGCATGGGAGAGTAGCAAGGTAGTTTCAAAAGATTAGTGGGTTATGCTTGTTCCTTCTGTACCGCTCCATCTGGGGGGAAAGTTTCGTGATGATGATTGTGAGAGTCGAAGTGTGAGATATAATAAAAGATCCACCATCCTATCCAGAAAGTGCACTGTAGCGTTAAATAATTACGAGACCATAAGGTAGAGAATCACCAATGTAAAGCCATGCCCACTGGGCGGAATTTCTCATGTGGTATTGTTGTAGGATATAGAATTTGTGTGTTTAGGTTATAGAATTTATCGGAATAAATAAGATAGTGAAAAGAAAAAGATTGGTGGACTTTTCCTTCGAATTGTATGTTGTCATGATGTCCCGAATTTATAATGTGTGCGCCATTCATATTCAGTGCGGTGGCCACGTGTTGATAAAAGCCGTTAAATAAAAGACGAAAAGAAAATGTGGTATTGCCAGTGTGTAGTGAACAGTCAGAGTTCTCTAAATTACTGATAGTCAGATGTGCGTTTCCGTTGCGTATTATTCATACAGGAGGATAATTTGTAACATAATTGTGAGTACGAGAGTTCATGTTACTTGATAAATAAGAATGAATCCACTCGTGCGGCAGACCACTCATCTTGCAGGCCTGACTGCTTGATGCCCCAGTATGAGCAAGGCATGTGGGTGCCTCTCAATATATGCACGTCTTCCTGTGCAATGCAAGCCAAGTGGCATTGCTGGATAGACGGCTGACTCACCTTGTTTCTCTCTCAGAGTGTTATAGTTTGAATCAAGCGTCACACGGTAACATATCTCGCAAAGTAATATTAAGAACATATTCATCACACACACGAGTCCTCAACTGATACCATGGACGAGTACTTCTCTTTATCTTTTGTCTCATACACAGATTGAGACTCACACAGTACTCACCACGTGGAAGTACTCGCCTCTAATTTCAAGTCCTGCACACGCTATTTCTTAAATATTTCAACTTATAGTACACACGCTAGTAATTCAGCTTAGCTTAAGCACACGGAAGTATTTCAACTTATTGCTACATGTGGTTTCATTGTGACCATTGGTCACTTCCAATGATTACTACGATCCCATTAATGTTACCTGCCTGACATTTATTCTCCCCACAAAAGTTCCTGAAATAGTGGAATTATTATTTCAAACTACTCTTAAATATTCCACATGCATACCATGTCTCCACTCCTTTGTCTTTACGGAGCACAACTAAGACAGGTCTTAACAGCACAAAATCCAGCGGCAGAGTGCCGAAACATGGCCGTTCTTCAGGTCCTCTCGCACCTCTGCCGAAGTGGGGGAGCACCTTGGTAGCGTATTGGTCAGCCACATTTCAGGTGCTCAAAGCTCAGGTAAATTTCATCTCTTTGGTCCCACCAAAGGTGGCCAAAGGATCGTCTCAAAGATGATCATCTATTCACATTCACTATCTGCGGTTAGCAGACGACCATACATTCATTCATTTCACAGATCTCATCAAACTGGATGTGGGGATTTATTTTGTGGGAGCGCACATGTGATCAGTTAAATAAATAAATTGTCATTCTTTCCCACACTGGTATCCGGCTTCGCTGTATTATTAGAAATTGCGTTATTATTTGAAAAAAATATGTTGTTCTGACAAGAATAACGAAGAATGTTGTACCTATTTTCAATGTTGGGCGGTACTGTACCCTTTCACCACCGGCTACCCATGCAGAAAAAAATGGCATGGTACTATCCTTGCAAGGCGAGGGTAGTTCCGAACATTTTTTAAGAAAACTGTATTAGAACAAACGTAGCAAGTCATCAAAATAACCAGGAGGAGACCTTAGCCCCTGGTGACCTCAAATAGACGATCAAATGCTGTTACTTTACCAAATTATTGACACAGTTGTTGCATTATTGTACTCTCCACAATCCAGAGTAACGTACACATACAAATTTACAACAATCCACATGACAAATAAAACATTACATCATACAAATAAAAAATAATTTTGAGATAAAAATTTGCTTAGTTACTGGGATCTTCGTTATTTTTATGAGTAATCTAAACTTCACTACTTCTATGACAAATAAAAATAAAAAATACTAATTGTACTCATGAAATTTTAAATAGCTCACCGTCCAAACACAGAACAATTAATCTGACATTCATAAATTGCGTTGTAATAATCTTTACACGGCAATGTCTAAATCCAAAACAAAATCAACAAAAGGAAAAAATTGCATACACTAGTTACACATAGAAGTCTGGCTCCATATCAGTACTCTAAAACGTACATCAAACCTACAGAGAAATAAAACTGAGAAGAAAAACAATGAAATATACCACAAGTTACATACTGGTTACGTAATATAGTCAACCTAAGACATCATGTCATACCTCATTAACTATCATCACTTAAGCAATTGTCACCACTACTCGACTGTGAGTTTAACCTTATCCTTGTCCACCAGTACAAATACCTGCTGCTGAGCTAGCCAGTCCATCAACTTTGATCAATACACGCAATAAATAGTTAGCAATAAGTGCTTGAATCCACCAGTAGCTCTCGTATCTTACTCTACTGCTCATTTCTCTGTTGTTACACATTTAGACGACAAGAACTTGCATTTCGACTAGCCTTCATTACACTTTAATGTGAAATATCACCACTGTGATATTGCAAATAAGTGGCTTCAGTCTGCAGACCAACAAGATCATTACTGTCCACGACATTAAAATGCATCCGTTAATTCCGATATTTGTTGCGGAATGCAAACTCTTGTCCCCTGTGACAACCTTACTGACCAATGCAACAAGAGCCGCTACGTTAGTATTACGCCACTGGCTAATAATTAAAGCATCATTGTACCAAATATTCTAATAAACATGCTACGTGAACTTGATAACCCAGAACAAACAAACAAACAAAAACATTATTCTAAACACAAATGTTAATGAAATACAATTACACTTGCTGTCCCTTCTGGAATGAAACATATAAAAAATTTACACAATTACAAGTACAAATACATTATTCCCTATCTCGTGAGTCACACGGAATCATTTCATTCTGTGATTTTCTTGGGGTCGAAAAAGTAATTGACAGGATCCCTAGAAACACTGTCTCAGTGTCAAAGCTCTCCCATGGTTACCCGGACGAAAGTCTTTAGGTCACTCAAATCGGCATTTTGATCATGCACTGAACATTAAACTGTATCTCACATTAAACACAAATGTCACAGTCGCTCTCAGAGTACCATCCACACGAATCTGGTCGTCCAGAAATGGCCCTACAACTACTATTACCCACGGTTCTGTCCTTTCAGTTCATGGTGTAATTAAAAGTCATAAGTTCCAACAAACAGCACTTATTCCCACACCAATTAAAGAAATGTCTCCTACTACAAATGCAAATGTCAATGTCCCACTTTAGTTTCTTGCGTTCATACAATAATTAGTCACCAAACGACAACTGTCCTCTTTAAGTATACCAAGCGTCCCACATGCAATTCACAAAGCACACTTAACAAGTCACTGCCAAAAGTTTATGGATCCCACCGATCAGTGGTCAAGACAAAACAAAACAATCGTCCTGTCTGCTAAAGACAAAATCTTTTCCACCACTCACAACGTGGGAACACCAGTCCTTCACTTTCCACCTTATGGAGACATACGAGCAGTCATCTTGTTTCACGGCTCCACAGTCCAGTACTAGTTAATAGTTGCTGGTAAAAAAATGCCCGTCGGACTCTGCCGCGCGTCGTTCATTCTGCCGTGGCGCCGCCGCGTGAGCCGTTGAGCAGAAGAAACCACCTGCTGTTGCCTCCACGGGATACATTCCACAGTCGTAAGGGTGGCGGAACTTATGAATGGCCAGTGGTACGTGCGTGTCGCCCCAGGCTGTTGACCTGCTGTAGCAGGCGCGTGGAATGTACCTCGACTGGCAGTGGAGTGGGGAGTGCACCGGCACTGTTGCCTCTCCCATGCCGACGTCTGCTTGGCTTATGTAGTACGGGCGCGTTCTGTGTAGCCCCTCAGCGCTACGACACCCAATCAGTCAGACCCTTCCGTACATCTCGCAACATTACAGACAAAAGGATATTCTTTCAGTATTTAAATACTCATTGATTACATGTATGATCTATTAGATACATTGGTAATAAAAGAATCTTTGTTCGAAAAAAACATAAAATCATGCATCCTAGTTTTCTACATATACAACATCAACATTCATCTCTATTCTATATACATCCCACACTTGTGCTATTGATTGTACCTGTCGTCCCTCATACAAAACATGAATGAGTCAAAAAAAAGGAATAAGAAACAATCTGTACAGCTCATAATTACAATATCAAATAGTAGACTACTCTAACATCCTATCACAGTGAAAATGTTAGAAACTGTTGATTCTAAAACTACAATATACAATGAACCTTTGTGCTTGTGACAGACTGAAATTAATACCCCTTGAAAGTGTTCTAACAAAAAAATAAGAAATAATCTACACAGCTCACAATTACCTACCACATGTTATTAAATAGTAAACTACTTTAACATCCTAACACAATAAACATTTTAGAAGCTGATGACTCTAAATCTACAACATACAATGCACCTTTGTGCTTGTGACGGACTGAAATTAGTATCTCTTTATATATTTTACCTTTTTATTATATATAACAACAGTTCTAGGAAATGTATGAACCATCCACATGATGTCAGATCCTGACCTGCCATCGAGGTTCATCCAAATCAAACTATAACACTATAATGTTTTAGTTATGGATCGATAGCATCCCCTTTACAGGAGTGTGCGCATTGATCATACTACTCTACAACTCTCACTCACCAGACATCACATTTTCCTTCTCATTCAATCCATTAATACACTAACAGAATAGGTCTAGAAGTCAGCTAACCTTAACACCACCACACTCACGATAACATACCATACCTTTGCTCCCTTATAGTCTACCACATAACACATGAAGCTGTTTCAGAGATAGCATTCCAGTCTCCGAATTCGTCCTTTCACTCTGGCACCTCTCTCCATCGGCTTACCTCTCCATTCACTTTACCGATTATTCATCCTGCTAAATATCAACTTAGAATTGTGACATTTCATCTAAGAACAAAAAATACACAAATTATTCATCCTGCAAAATAACTGTACACATTCTTGGTACCGTTTTGAATAGTTATACTGGCACCAGGCGTCAACAACAACAACAAAAGTTTTTTTTTTTCATATTGCAAATGGTAAGAATTAGATTTACACTTATATTACATCTTACGTCATTATTCCACAACGTTCACCATCTGGATCTCATACTCCCTTTATGTCCCTTCACGTTGTGCAGTTGTCCTCATCTCTTCATTCGTATTTCGGCTCTCCGTCTGTCCATTACTCCATCATTTCCTGGTCTTCCTTCGCCATTCGCATCAATCTCGATTGCAGCATACACAGGCCTCTCTGTAACATACATCTAAGACATCTCCACATTATTAATTATACTCACCTTTATTTACCATTGTTTCATCACGTCGAATCTCTCTTTATTAATCACACTGCTTCACATCGCTTCTCTCCTTAAATATCACCTTTATCCACTACTATTTATCACGTCGCTTCTCTATTTACCATCTTTATCCACTCATTAATCATCATGTCGTTTCTGCTTGATCCTTATTCATACGACAAAAAATACGTACATACACTATTCTGTCGACTCCTGTTCATGACTCATTCGACCAGTCTATTCCGTCATACTTCCTGACATCCCGCTTGAAAATTGTTATGTTCGATTTGACCCTGCACAACGTTACACACCACAAATAAATACACTGACTATCTACCATAACTTGCCTACTTTCGATCTATCCTTCACTTTTCCATAATTTGTTGTTAGAAATGTGATGAAGATCACGTGATTGTATTCCCTTGATCGTCTCAATCAGTACAGCATTTTCATGGACAATCTGCCTCACTCTGAATGGTCCACCATACACAGTAAAGAATTTGCTAGTTAGGAATCTGTGCTTACACGAAAATTAAATGTGTGCAGAAAATATACAAGCTGGGAGAAATGGGACTGCCCAAGTGTTAGAAACTTTGGTGGTAGTGGCCTCTTTCCCTAACACCAGATTCCGAACAACCATACGCACCTCCTCATTATAACTGTCACTATGACAATGACATACTACCGATCAGATGGCAGCTAATCTAAAAACTTCGGTCACAATGTTGACTTTTTACATTACGTGTTAAGTACCTGCAATAGTCAAATCGCGCTAATTAAACTGGACTCATTGGCATTATTACATAACATTTTTAGCAACTTTATTTTTTTGAGGAAACAGTCCTTTTACTTTACTGTTCCAAATAAAAATTTGCAAATTTTGCTCTGAGAGACCAGCCTAACAGATTCCATTACTGGTGTTTTATTCTCTGATCAGAAGTATGGTATTTGCATTCCTACATATCAGTAGAGTATGTCTGCTACATAGACAATTTTCAGTGCCAGCGGCATGTGTTTTAAGGCAAGATGCTAAGGGCTGACATGTTGGATTAGTTTCTCCTATCCTTCAATCCATTTTGACAAGAATGAAATGCCAGGATTCCATGCTCTCCTGTCATTCTGATAGTTTCTGCCGTTCCTATCCTCGACTCTGTCTGACCTATGAGTCGTGTCGCCATTCACAATGTTGCTCTCATTACCAAGTTCCTGTAACAAGTGCTGAAATGACGCAGAATCGTCTACGCCTCCGCCTGCTATCGCTATATCTCTGTGTAATTTCACTGGCAACTTCGTTATACAGATCCTAATGAGCTCCCCAGGTTCGTATGGCACATCCAAATACCTATTTCGTCTCAGCATTTCCTGATAGCACGACACTGGAGCTCTTATACCACCTTCGTTACAATTTGGCATCATCAATATACTTTGCTTAACCTGGTCCTGCTTACTTTTCGACCAGAATTCATTTAAAAACTTGTCACAAAATATCTCGTAGCTACTACAGTCTTTAATAACTACCTGCATTTTCGCTCTAGCCTCGTCCCTCAAATGGTTACACACCATCTTCATTTTGAGGAGCTGTCCCCACGATGAAGGTAACGAATCTTGAAATTGAGACAGCCCTGGACTATACATTCTTCTTCCGCATTTATGTTTTCCGACCTTGGACTATACCCAGTTGGGTTTGCCACCTGTTTTATCCGACACAACCGTTCTTCTGACCCTCTGAATTCGTCTTCCTCTTTCTGCCTATTTTCGTTTTTTGAATTTATCTCACTCTCCCTCTGCAATCTACCTGGTGGTGTGTCACCTTTGCTACTGCACGCTAATTGCAACTGTGCTAGTTCTTCCCTATGTTTCCTACTTATTTCAAATTGCGCCTCTTTAAGCTGTAATAGTGATTGTATCTCTCCCTGGTTGGCATAAACCTCTCGCTGCGTACTGTCAGAGCCTATCTCGCCTCTTATACTGATCTTTACTACATCTGCACTAATCGTATTCATTCTGACCACTGCCTCTTTGATTCGCTCATCCGGCAACACGTCCCTACGTTCAGTAGTATCACTCTCTATTGCAAATATTCGTACCTCCAAATTATTGGCTTTTTCTTTCACAGCGTCACATACTTGCTTCAACGCACCCAGATTCTTCTCCCCCTCATCTAACCGATTATTAACTGCGGGCAGACGCTCATCGATAACTGAGTGTAGCTTCCTCATTGCCTCTTTATTTCCCTTATCCATTGCCTCCAATCATTCCTTATTTGCCTCCAATCTTTCCTTATTTGCCTCTAATCTTTCCTTAGTCTCCCTATCCATTGCTTCCAATCTTACCTTATTCTCCCTCTCTCCTTATTATCTTTATCCATCGCTTCCAATCTTTCCTTATTATCTCTATTCATCACTTACAATCTTTCCTAATTATCTCTATCCATCCTCTGTAAAAACTGCAGTAGCACATTGTCATTTGCTACTCTTGGTGCGCTCACCTCATTCGCCTGAGAAACCGTAGCTTCACCAAGGGTAGCTTCACTTTCACTGCATACCTGACCTAGTCCCCGCTCGCCTGCGTCGTTGGGAAAAGCTCCCATTTGTGGACAAAGCCCGCCGCATAAAGGATCACCTAGCCGTGGTCCGCTGAACAATTCAGCCCCTTCCGAGTCTTTGCCGTTCTCGCTCATTAACCCAAAGTCGACACCTATTTCCTGCTGCACTGCTATATTCTCCCCAGAATCACTATTCTCCATGGTGACTACACTTTTCGACTGCGACCTAGTTACTACAGACATTACGCAAAAAACATTATGCAACGATCTTCCAGCCTTTGACGATATAGCAATTAATTACATAAAAAAAATAAAAGATCCTCACCAACCCAGAAAGAAATTGCAAACAAAAAAAATTTTACTTCTTAGCGCTATCACAATACATTCCACCAAAAAAAATCTTAACAGCAATAAACCTAACAGCAAAATCCTGGCAGGGTCGAAATTATGAGAGGCACCCACATGCCTTGCTCATACTGTGCCATCAAGCAGTCAGGCCTGCAAGATGAGTGGTCTGCCAAGCGAGTGGATTCATTCTTATCTGTCGAGTAACATGAACTCTAGTACTCACAATAAAGTTACAAATTATCCTCCTGTATGAATAATGTGCAACGGAAACGCACATCTGACTATCAGTAATTTACATAACTCTGACTGTTCACTATGCACTGGCAATACCACATTTTCTTTTTTTATTTACCGGCTTTTATCAACACGTGGCCATCACACAGAATATGAGTGGCGCACACATTATAAATTCTGGATATCATGACAACATACAATTCGAAGGAAAAGGCCACCAATCTTTTTCTTTTCACTATCTTATTTATTCCGATAAATTCTATAACCTAAACACACAAATTCTATAACCTACAACAATAACACCTGAGAAATTCCGCCCAGTGGGTATGGCTTTACATTGGTGATTCTCTATCTTATGGTCTCGTAATTATTCAACGCTACAGTGCACTTTCTGGATAGGATGGTGGATCTTTTTTTATTTCTCACACTTCGACTCTCACAATCATCATCACAAAACTTTCCTCCAGACCGAGCAGTACAAAAGGAACACGCATAACCCACTACCTCTGAAACTACCTTGCTACTCACCCATGCAAACCACACATACTTAAATTACATGACATACACCACACTACAACATGAAATACTACACAGGGAATAGTCACAACATTATCACTTTCAGCTTTCCCACTTCAATTAATATTTATCCCAGTTTCACACGACACTGCCCCACTTCGTAATTCTACTTTCCTACTATGAACTCTGGAGATATATGCACGTCTTCCTGTGCAATGCAAGCCAAGTGGCGTTGCTGGATAGATGGCTGACTCACCTTGTTTCTCTCTCAGAGTGTTATAGTTTGAATCAAGCGTCACACGGAAACATATCTCGCAAAGTAATATTAAGAACATATTCATCACACACACTAGTCCTCAACTGATACCATGGACAAGTACTTCTCTTTATCCTTTGTCTCATACACAGATTGAGACTCACACAGCACTCACCACGTGGAAGTACTCGCCTCTAATTTCAAGTCCTGCACACGCTATTTCTTAAATATTTCAACTTATTGTACACACGCTAGTAATTCAGCTTAACTTAAGCACACGGAAGTATTTCAACTTATTGCTACACATGGTTTCATTGTGACCGTTGGTCACTTCCAATGATTACTACGATCTCATTAATATTACCTGCCTGACATTTAATTCTCCCCACAAAAGTTCCTGAAATAGTGAAATTATTATTTCAAACTACTCTTATTAAGTATTCCACATGCATACCATGTCTCCACTCTTTTGTCTTTACGGAGCACAACTAAGACAGGTCTTAACAGCACATGATCCAGCGGCAGAGTGCCGAAACATGGCCGTTCTTCAGGTCCTCTCGCACCTCTGCCGAAGTGGGGGATCACCTTGCTACCGTATTGGTCAGCCACATTTCAGCCGCTCAAAGCTCAGGTAAATTTCATTTCTTTGGTCCCACCAAAAGTGGCCAAAGGATCGTCTCAAAGATGATCATCTATTCACATTCACTATTTGCAGTTAGCAGACAACCATACATTCATTCATTTCACAGCTCTCACCAAACTGGATGTAGGGATTTATCTTGTGGGAGTGCACATGTGAGCAATTAAATAAATAAATTGTCATTCTTTCCCACACTGGTATCCGGCTTCGCTGTATTAATTGAAATTGTGTTGTTATTAGAAAAAATATGTTGTTCTGACAAGAATAACGAAGAATGTTGTACCTATTTTCAATGTCGGGCGGTACTGTACCCTTTCACCATATCTTTGAATTTGAGCCACATCTCGTCTACATTTGCATAGTCAGTTCGGAAGGAATGGAGATTGTCTCTTAGGTAGGTTTCTAGTGACACTTTATCCGCTTTTTTAAATAAAATTATTTTGCGTTTGTTCCTGGTGGATTTGCAAGAAACGTTATTGAGCCTAGCTACAACGACCTTGTGATCACTAATCACTGTATCAGTCATGATGCTCTCTATTAGTTCTGGATTGTTTGTGGCTAAGAGGTCAAGTGTGTTTTCGCAACCATTTACAATTCACCTGGGTTCGTGTACTAACTGCTCGAAATAATTTTCGGAGAAAGGATTTAGGACAATCTCGGAAGATGTTTTCTGCCTACCACAGGTTTTGAACAAGTATTTTTGCCAACATATCGAGGGAAGGTTGAAGTGCCCACCAACTATAATCGTATGAGTGGGGTATTTATTTGTTACGAGACTCAAATTTTCTCTGAACTGTTCAGCAACTATATTATCGGCGTCTGGGGGTCGGTAGAAGGAGCCAATTATTAACTTAGTTCGGCAGTTAAGTACAACCTCCACCCATACCAATTCGCACGGAGTATCTACTTCGACTTCACTACAAGATAAACCACTACTGACAGACACAAACACTCCACCACCAATTCTGCCTAATCTATCTTTCCTGAACGCCGTCTGAGACTTCGTAAAAAATTCTGCAGAACTTATTTGAAGGCGAGGCAAACAATGAAGTAAAAGGGGGTAACGGAGATTAGTGCAAGAGGTGAAGCAGAAATCGCCAAGGAGAAGAGAAAATTAACAACGATTACTAACATTACGACAACTGACGGTAATACTTTGCGTAACATTGTTATTGAAGTTTCACAGAAGGACGTTCGAAATACAGCAGCAAATAACATAGTATTAACTGGTTTGGAAAAAGTAAAAGTTTTCTGTTACGGTGTAAAGTCGGCGCCGGCACTTCAATCGGGAAAGACAGAGAAGAAAAGGCTGTAACAAGATGTCAGCCAATCGCACGCCGACCGCCCTCCCTCCAGGACAACAACGCGGCAGCAGCGGCCCCTAGGTGAAGACAACATAAGCGCTGCACTAGACTGGTGGCGGTCCATATCGATAGCAGCTTCAACATTAGACACTTCGTTAGCCGACGCATCGCAGCCTCTTCATGAGCAATCTTTATGTAGGACGGTTAGAGTTCAGCAGTCTATGCAGTTCAGATGACAGACTTCTGTTAGAAGCGGTCGCTACGACCAGAAGTGTTACTTGTGTTCGTCTATTCTGAAGACTGATTGTTTTGTATGTCACCCTTTGCTTGCGACACATCTATGTATTTACAATTGTGGATGATCATGTACAAAGGACTACAAGAATTCTCAGTTCAAAGTATTTGTACTTGTCTTGTTGCAGGATTCCTATGCACAACACTTTCGATAACGTTTGCAAAAGGTTTTGACTGAGAGGAAGACTATACTATTCTATCGTTTGCGCCTTTGTCCCGCATTGTGCGCGGGATTGGAGTGGTTAAATCGGATTTGGCATGTTAAAGTGAAGGGGTGGCTGGATGCCCTTCCTGCATCGGCCCTCGTCGTTAATCCGGCGGGCGGATTCGACCCGCGGCCGGCGCGCCTACCCGAGTCCAGGAAGCAGCGCATTAGCGCTCTCGGAAAACCTGGCGGGTCAGTGGAATACTCTACACAATGGCATTTTTGGGTTGCGTGAAAGAGCTATATCCCAGAAATGGGCAGTAAAAACATTGATTTGGCAGTGAACTGAGTAAAAGAAGGGCAAATTGCATAATTCAAACCCAAGGACGTACGAAGGGTTTGAAAAAGGTTTGCTAGGGAACTATTGGTCACATAAAATCCAAGAAAAGGTCAAGGATGAACTAACATTACGAACATAAAATAGACAGACAGTAGGAAAAGTTACTGGAATAAAATAGAAAAAATGGTTCAAATGGCTCTGAGCACCATGGGACTTAACATCTGTGGTCATCAGTCCCCTAGAACTTAGAACTACTTAAACCTAACTAACCTAAGGACATCACACACATCCATGCCCGCGGCAGGATTCGAACCTGCGACCGTAGCAGTCGCGCGGCTCCGGACTGAGCGCCTAGAACCGCTAGACCACCGCGGCAGGCAATAAAATAGATATCTCGACATACCAGTGAGAGAAAAAACATTATATGATAGGTAATGAACACTGTGCAGCCGCGAGAAAGACGAGCAAGCAAAACTGAGTTGATAGCGCGTAGAATAAAGAGCACAGCGTGAAGTCCGTGATAGTAATAAGGTAATGGAGGCCCAAAGTTTCGAAGTCACGGACACAGAGGCGAACAGGCAAGGCCCCAGAGGCACGACACTAACAGCCCGCGCGAAGGGTGGAGTGACAGACGGCGGGACGGCAGAGGCGGCTACGCGAGGGAGGGTTTCGAAGGATACAGCAGCTCTGGAGCAGGGTTTCGTCCTCCCAAATAGCAGACAGATGAAACAAGTTGCGAAGAGTACCGCGAGTACTGGAGGGGCGGGGGAAGGGGGGTTGGCAGTGGGGACGTTTTATACACAATGAGAGGCAATACGTCACATGGAGACCATAGGAACAAATACGGACATAGTGGCATGAAGACTGCAGAGAGAGGACTGGGAAATAAGGAAACATAAATTAGTTTGAAGGAAAGGGAAGAAACTATTGAGATCAGCTGCATCGGGACCTGTAAAATCAGGGGTGATAAGTGAAAAATGTGTGCCGTACCGGGATGCGGACCCGGTATTTCGATCATGAGAGCGGATGCACAATAGTTTCGATATTTTCGACCTCCTGCAGGAATCTCAATGTAGCGAGTATGGAGGACAGTGACTGGGGTTGTGGATAGGTGGCGCTAGGTAGGGATGGGGGTCGGAGAGGCGGGCCGAGATAGCCCACGCAATTGCGGTAACCATTGTGCCCGGGTGGCGCAGTGGTTAACGCAACCATTTACTAAGTAGAAGATCCCTGGTTCGAATCCCAATCCCTCACACAATTTCACTCGTCGAAGCTGATTCCACGTTAAGTCCTCATGGAGCTGACATCAACAGTTCCTTCCCTTTTCTTTCTTTCCTCCCCCCCCCCCCCCCCTTGCACCATCAATTTACGTAATATGTACCCCAGCTGCGGATTCTACGTGCTGCCCGTTCCTCGGGACGTGTCCAAAAGAACAGACAGTACACATTCATATGATAAATTAGTTTCTGCTTGGCCCCGTCCTGGAACCAACACTCGTACTTAGGGTCAAAACGTGCCATTCAGAGTTATAAAGGACGGAAGACAAACTGTAGAAATGAAAGGCGATCAGAAAAAGAAAACTCAAGAATTAGTCGGTAGTAGGGGTAGTGGCACAGAGCCATTTGCAGACAATAACCAAGCAACTGACAATACAGTGGTTGAAATAAATTACAAGGCTCTTGGTGTTAATAGACTCCGATCAGCTGAGGAAGTTATTATAATTAACGAAAACAGATTCAGAAGAAGCTGATCCATGCACATCAAAGATAGGGGCTTCTAATGCTGTGCCATTGACCGATCTTGCAACATTATTCAAAACAGTGACAGGTGTGCATACGGAAGACGGGAGGGTGCCACCATCTGCAGATGCCGTCTCAACAATATCATTTTCCAAAACAAAAATGAAGACAGCCATCATCATAACTGTATGGTTGGGAGACAAGTAATAGAAATTAATAGAGGAAAGAGAGTGAGTAGGAAGAGAGCAGATGTCACCCATTATGGATGTAAGAACAGCGGCCATAAACATAGAGGTTTTATAGGATTCGCAAAGCGTGGCCTGCGTGATCGCCAAGAAATTACATGACAACCGACTGAGAAAAGTGTCCAACATTCCTAGTTTGTCAACAAGCAGATTTAAGGTCAGTGGAGTGCTTGGTCGGAGTAGCAAAGCTGTGATGTGCCAGGTGTCATTGGACACCTTAATCAATGAAAAGAAGTATGTAGTAGTAGCATAAGTGGTACCCCGGTTAACGGTAGAATTCATAGTCATCCCAGACTGGATGGAAGAGTAGAAAATGAGGAGTACGAATTGTGAAAGGAGGAGAACACCTTATAATGTCCGCCTGATTAGCTGGGTGGTAACGTGCTCGCCTCCGTTACAAGCGGACCCGGGTTCGATTCCAGGCCGGATTGGAGATTTTCTCCACTCGTTGACTGGGTGTTGTGTTGTCCTCATCATCTTTTCATCCTCATCAAGTCGCCCATGTGGCGTCGATTGAAATAAGACTTGCACTCGGCGGCCGAACTTCCCCGGATGGGGCGTCCCGACCAACAATGCCATACTATCATTTCATTTTTCACCTTATAATGTAATGCAAAGAAAGACCAATGGGAGGCTGTGAATGGGTGAACGCAAGGATCAGTAGGCTGTCGACAGTGGAAGAGCAATTGATACAAGATCGTTAACGTGGTGTAAAAGGATGAAAATTGCCAAGAAGAAACTGGTAGGAAAATAATAAAAACAGATCGGGATAAAACATTGATCATCGATTGAAGTAGGTGTTAAGGAGATATAAAGATATTTTCTCTAAGAAACCAGGAGCTATCAAGGACCACATTCCAAGAAACAAAAAACAAAAAAAAGCGAACTTCATAAAGCGTTCTTTGTTAAAACGCTTCGTCTACGGCAAGCTAAATGACCAGCAATCGAAAGAGAAATGAAAATGAGTGTGGATGCTAACATACGCATAAGAGCACAAAGTCAGTAAAATACTCTTTATTTGCAATCAATGAAATATCCGCCACAGCGGTAAAATTATTTATTGCTAAAAGCGCTACCTGTTTTCAGAACATACACAATATGATAAAAAGTATCCGGACACCCCCAGAAACATATGTTTTTCATATTAGGTGCATTGTGCTGCCACCTACTGCCAGTTACTCCATATCAGCGATCTCAGTAGTCATTAGACATCGTGAAAGAGCATAATGGTGCGCTCCGCGGAACTCACGGATTTCGAACGTGATCAGGGCATTGGAAGTCACTTGCGTCATACGTCTCCTAAAAATCCCTATGTCCACTGTTTCCGATGTGATAGTGAAGTGGAAACATAAAGGGACACGTACAGCACAAAAGCGTACAGGCCGACCTCGTCTGTTGACTGACAGAGACCACCGACGGTTGAAGAGGGTTGTAATGTGTAATAGGCAAACATCTATCCAGACCATCACACAGGAATTCAAAACTGCATCAGGATCGACTGCATGTACTATGACAGATAGGCGGGAGGTGAGAAAACTTGGATTTCATGGTCGAGCGGCTGCTCATAAGCCACACATCACGCCGGTAAATGGCAAACGACGGCTCGCTTGGTGTATGGAGCGTAAACATTGGACTATTGAACAGTGGAAAAGAGTTGTGTGGAGTGAAGGATCACGCTACACAACGTGGCGATCCAATGGCAAGGTGCGGGTATGGCGAATGCCCGGTGAACGTGATCTGCAGGGTGTGTAGTGCCAACAGTAAAATTCGCAGGTGGTGGTGTTATGGTGTGGTCTTGTTTTTGATGGAGGAGGCTTGCACCCCTTGTTGTTTTGCGTGGCACTATCACAGCACAGGCCAACATTGACATTTCAAGCACCTTCCTGCTTCCCACTGTTGAAGAGCAATTCGGGGATGGCGATTGCATGTTTCAACACCATCGAGCACCCATTCGTAATGCACGTCCTGTGGCAGAATGGTTACACGACAATATCATCCCTGTAATGGACTGGCCTGCACATATTCCTTACCTGAATCCTACAGAACACCTTTGCGATGTTTTGGAAGGCCGACTTTGTGCCAGGCCTCAGCGACCGACGTCAATACCTCTCCTCAGTGCAGCACTCCGTGAAGAATGGGCTGCCATTCCCCAAGGAACCTTCCAGCACATGACTGAACGTTTGGCTGCGAAAATGGAAGCTGTCGTAAAGGCTAAGGGTGAGCTAACACCATATTGAATTCCAGCATTACCGATGGAGGGCGCCACGAACTTGTAAGTCATTTTAAGCCAGGTGTCCGGATACTTTTGATCACATAGTGTATGTTCTATCTTCAGGTGCATTAGTAAAATTTTTAAAAGAGTTATAGTACCTATCCACATGGTTAAGATAATCAAAGCTGCAAAGATCCAACAGAAATTCTTAGAAGCAGACAGTCTTGTACCTACATTAAAATGCGAGTCCAGAAAGGCTGTATAACTAAGGTTAAGATAGGTTAAAATATTTTCAAATAGTGCATCCCTGGAATATGACACTCAAGAGTATATCCTCTTCTACCTTAGATCTGTCAGAAAGCTCATGGCGGAGGAGACCTACATAAACGACAAAGATCCCTAGGTAGAAGAGTGGAAATCACCGTTAAGTGGAATAAAATATATAAAGAATTTACGCCTTGGCATCCAAAATCTCCATTTACAAAACTTACAACCGTCCAGGCTTTGGGGCACGTCGCACATGGATCCGCGTAATCGACAGATTTCGAAAACTGAATCATCCAAAAAAGGGCTATACAGACTACACATCTACAGGTATGTGAGGAAAACAATGTAACCCCCTGGCTACAGTTTGCGACTAACCAGTGCTTCACAGACTGTCATCAGACCGTCCGCAGCTCGTGGTCTCGCGGTCGCGTTCTCGCTTCCCGAGCACGGGCTCTCGGGTTCGATTCCGGCGGGGCCAGGGATTTTTACCTGCCTCGAGATGACTGGGTGTTTGTGTTGTCCTCATCATTTCATCCTCATTCAAGAAAGTGGCGAAATTGAACTGAGAAAAGGTTGGGAACTTATACGGGCGCTGATAACCGCGCAACTGAGCGCCCCACAAACCAAACTGTCATTATCATCTCATCACACCAGTACAATATACAACCCAAAGCTGAAATGCCGACATTTATTTTATTTAGGTCTTCCTCTGCGAGAGACTTTCTGACGGACCTAGGATTGAAGAGTATATTCACTTGCGTGTCCTGTACTGGGGATGCACTATTCTAACTTATTTTATCCTGTTCTAACATTAGTTATTCATCCTTTGTGGGCTTGCATTTCAATGTACGAATAGCGCTTTTTTTCTCTGTTTCTAAGAATTTCTGTTTGTTCTGTTTAACTTTGGTTAAAAAAAATGTGTGTGAAATATTATTGGACTTAACCGGCTGGCTCTGAGCACTATGGGACTTAACAGCTGTGGTCATGAGTCCCCTAGAACTTAGAACTACTTAAACCTAACTAACCTAAGGACACCACACACATCCATGCCCGAGGCAGGATTCGAACCTGCGACCGTAGCAGTCGCGCGGTTCCGGACTGCGCGCCTAGAACCGCGAGACCACCGCGGCCGGCTGGGACTTAACTGCTAAGGTCATCAGTCCCTAAGCTTACACACTACTTAACCTACATTATCCTAAGGACAAACACACACCCTTGCCCGAGGGAGGACTCGAACCTCCGCCGGGACCAGCCTCACAGTCCATGATTGCAGCGCCCTAGACCGCTCGGCGAATCCCGCGTGGCTAACTGGTTATCTTAGCATGGTGGATAGGTATTTTTTTCTTTTAAAAATTTTTCTGATGCACCTGAAGATGGGAAGTAATTCCTGAAACTGGGTAGTGCTTTCCTTTTTAGAAATAAATAATTTTTTACAACTGTAGAGCATTTAGTCCTTGATGATGAGTAACAGTTGTCGATGTCCCGTGACGAGAAACGTGTTTTTATTGGCAGTGTTTAGAAAAACGGAGATGTACGTCTTATGATAAATGCGAGAAGAGCCAGTCCGATGGTGATAACCACAAACTAGACTCGCATTCTTAAGCACGACGGTTCAAACCCGAGTCCGGCGATCCTGATTTCGATTTTCCGTGATTTCTCTAAATCATTTCAGTCAAATCCCGGAATGGTTCCTTTGAAAGAGCACGACCGATTCCCTTCCCCTTACCTCCCTAATCTGAGTTTCTACTCCGTCTCTAATGACCTCGTTGTCGCAAGGACGTTAAACACTAATCTCTTTCACCTCCTCCCCCTATTGTGATAGACCAGCCACATTTGACGAACGATTGCAGAAGTTCAGAGGTACCAAAATATTTAGTAGCTTCGACCTAAGAGCTGGATATCACCAAGTGCCTTTCGATAAGAAATCTTGACGATATTTTTTTTATGAGTCATCAGTCTTCTGACTGGTTTGATGCGACCCGTTACGAATTTATCTCCTGTTCCAACTTATTCATCTCATTCATAACACTTGTAACCTGTGCCCTCAATTATCTGCTGGGTGTGTTCCAGTCTCTGTCTTACTGCAGATTTTTCCCTCTACAGCTCCCTCTAGTACCCTGATGTCTTAACAGATCTCGTGTCATGCTGTCCCTTCCCCTTGTCAGTGATTTCCACATATTCCTTTCTTCTCCGATTCCGAGTAGAACCTCCTCATTTCTTACCTTATCAGTCCACCTAATTTTCAATATTCGTCGGTAGCACCACATATCAGATGCTTCGATTCTCTTCTGTTCCGATTTCCCACAGTTCTTGTTTCACTACCATACAATTGTGTGCTCTAAACTTATATTCTCAGTAATTCTCAGTAATTTTTCCTCAAATTAAGGCCTACGTTTGATACCAGTAGACTTCTCTTGGCCAGAAATTCCCTTTTTGCCATTGCTAATTTGCTTTTGATGTCCTCCTTGCTCGGTCCGCCATTGGTTATTTTGTTGCGTAGGTAGTAGAGTTCCTTAACTTCATCTGCTTCGCGACCGTCAATCCTGACGTTAAGTTCCTCGCTGTTCTCATTCCTGCTACATCTCATTACTTTTCTCTTTCTTCGATTTACTCTTTAATTCATATTCTGCACTCATTAGACTGTGCATTCCATTCAGCAGATCATGTAATTCTTCTTCATTTTCAGTCAGGATAGCCACTTCATCAGCGAATCGTATCATTGATACCCCTTCACCTTGAATTTTAATTCCACTCCTGAACCTTTCTTTTATTTCCACCATTGCTTCTTCGATGTACAGATTGAACAGAAGGGACGAAAGGCTACATCCCCGTCTTACACCCCTTTTAATCCGAGCATTTCTTGGTCGTCGATTCTTTTTATTCCCTTTTGGTTATTGTACACATTGTATATTATCCGTCTTTCCCTATAACTTACTCCTCTTTTTCTCAGAATTTCGAGCATCTTGCACCATTTAAATTGTCGAACGTTTTTTTTCTAAATCGACAAATCCTATGAGCGTGTCTTGATTTTTCTTTAGTCTTGCTTCCATTATTAACCGCAACGTCAGAATAGCCTCTGTGGTGCCTTTACCTTTCCTAAAGCCAAACTGATCGTCATGTAACACATCCTCAGTTTTCTTTTCCATTTTTCTGTATATTATTCTTGTAAGCAACTTGGATGCATGAGCCGTCAAGCTAACTGTGCGACAATTCTCGCACTTGTCGGCTCTTGCGGTCTTCGGAATTGTGTGATTGATATTTCTGCCAAAGTTAGATGGTATAGTGCCACATTCATACATTCTACACACCAGCGTGAATAGTTTTATGGCCACTTCCCCTAATGATTTTAAATATTATGATGGAACGTGATCGCTCCCTTCTTCCTTATTTGAAGTCCTCCAATTCTCTTTTAAATTCTGACTCTAATACTGGATACCCTACCTCCTCTAAATAGACTGCTTTTTCTTCTTCCATCACATCAGACAAATCTCTTCCCTCATAGAGGCCTTAAATGTACTCTTACCACCTAACTGCTCTCTCCTCTGCATTTAACAATGGCATTCCGTTTGCTCCAGCCTTGCTTTAAATTCCACCGAAGGTTGTTTTGACTTACCTACATGCAGACTCAGTCCTTCCGACTATCGTTTTTTTTTTTTTTTTCGTTTTCTTCCCATTTCACATGCATCCATTTCGTCTTAGCTTCTCTGCACCTCTTATTTATTTCGTTCCTGAGCGACTTGTATTTCTGTATTCCTGCATTTCCCTGAACATTTTTGTACTTCCATCGATCACTTGAAGTATTTCTTCTGTTGCCCATGGTTTCTTAGCTGTTACCTTCTTTGTACCTATGTTTCCTTTCCAGCTTCTGTGATTGTCCTTGTTAGAGATGTCCATTTCTCTTCAACTGTACTGTCTACTGGACAATTCTTTATTGCTGTATCTACAGACGTAGAGAACTTTAAGCGTTATCTCATCATTCATTAACACTTCCGTATACCATTTCTTTGCGTAATGATCCTTCCTCACTAATGCCTTAAACTTAAGCCCACTCTTCTTCACTACTACATTGTGATCTGAGTCTAAATCTTCTCCTGGGTATGCCTTACAATCCAGTACCTGATTTCGGATTCTCTGTCTGACCATGTTGTAATCTAACTGACACCTTTTCGTATCACCTGGTCTTTTCCAAGTATACTTCCTTCTCTTGTGATTCTTGAACAGTGTATTCGATATTCCTTGCTGAAATTTATTTGGGAACTCAATTAGTCTTTCTTTTCTCTCATTCCTTATGCCAAGCCCAGATTCTCCTATAATATTCTACTTGTTCTCCTGCAACTGCATTCCAGTCCCCCATGACCTTTAGATTTTCAGGTCGCTTTGCGTATTTTATTACCCTTTCAGGGTCCTCATATACTTTCTCTGTCTCTTCATCTTGCGACATTGGTATGTATACCTGAACTATCATCGTCGGTGTTGGTTTGCTGTAGATTCTGATAAGAATTACCCTACCACTGAACTGTTCACAGTAACACAATGTCTGCCCTACCTTCCTATTCATAACGAATCCTACTCCCGTTATACCATTTTCTGCTGCTGCTGATATTACCCTACAGTCAACTGATCAGAAATTCTTGTTTTCTCTCCATTTCACAGATTTTCTAGCTTCCGTATCACATTCAAGCTTGACAAGACCGTTGGAAGAATGAGAGTGACATCTTCTGCCGGAAGTCTTCGGACGCCAATGCTGATTATTAATGAAAATGTATGCGGCGTCGTGTTTCAAACGCGGGACCGACGACGTTTTTGTTATGAAACAAAGACGCATTACATGTGATATTCAATTTTTCTTTTTTTTTTTTACATCAGAAGATGTTACCAATAACAAGTGTAGTATTTCAGACTAAAGGTGTCCATTGCTGCATTTGTACGGAAGCTTGATCGAGTAACAGGCAAAGATTTGCTAGGTTGATTATCGTTTACGTCGATGAGCTGGCGGTGGCGTGTCGGAAGACGACATCGAAATTATAGGAGACATACTAGATAGATTCGATGAAGATGGAGTTACATTTTTTTTGAGCAAATCTGAATTTGGGTGGCGACAAATCAAATTTTTAGGAAATGTCATAACGCCAGAAGGCATTACCGCAGACCTGGATAAGCTAAAAGCAATCAGTGGATTCCCCACACCAACATGCTGCCGTTGCTGTCAAATTTCCCGGATATCCGAACCGGGAGGAGTAGTGTTGTGTACCCAGTGACATTGCGTGTCATACTGCCAATTGCTGTGCTCGTGTATGATATCAGTCATCTGTAACATTCATTCTCCTTCGAGCCTCCACACATGTTTGCATCCATTGTTATGCCGGCGGAGCTCGGGCTTGTCCGAAAGGACGACGTTGTGCTGCTGCTCCGTTCAGTGCTGTCATTTGCGCACCATTGTCTCCCTGACTCCCTTCATGCTACACCGAGGAAAGTCCCAACAATGGCAGCCGTGCTGACACTTCGTGTCCTTGACGTCGTTACACTGTCTTTGGGGACTTACGACGTGTTTCAAACAAGCCCGTGGCTGTGCCGTCTTGAAAATTTGAGTGAACAATATGACTGCCCTCTCGAGCGCTAGTCGCTTGGGACCGTTGAGATCCTGCATGACGTTGAGTATGGCCCTTCTGATCGTACCGAGTCCATATTCCAATGTCAGTCGTGGGTTATCTATCAGCGCTTGCAGTGATATCGCAGAGCTTTAACCACAGTCTTAATTGGTCATGAGGGTATCAGTGTCAAATTTCGGCACGCAGTCTTTCACGTAGTTTAACACGGTCTCAGAAACAACTAACATCACTTTACGGCCTTCTTGGTGTTACTTATGTGACCAGGAGTGCACACAGAGAATTAATTTCTAATTGGCCCTCGCAAGAGACGAAACAGTGTTAAATTAGTGGAAAGAAAGGCGTGAATCAGGTTTAGGGACATGAAGGTGGAATTAAAACTTTGCAGGTACGGCTGTTGGCTGTACGAAAGTGAATAAGTGGGCAGCGGCAGGCTGGTATTCCGGACAGTAGACAAAAGCCACGGGGCGGACGGCGTCTCGTCTGTACCGCCTGGTGGCGCTTTATCTTCGCCGCTCTGGCGCCGCTTACGACTAACGTTGTTACACGGACGCCCATCACACCAGGGGACCGGCGTTAACTTCACTAATTAACTTACGTTACAAGCGCTGAGGTGCAGCCGTCTCCCCCCGCCTCTTCTGCGAATACAGTTAAGAGACGTTCCAGGAATAATATTTTCAGTGAGGCAGAAACATTCCAGTTTAAGCGTCTGATTCTAGCTCTGGCAGATGCGTGGAAATAACAGGAAATCCAACAGAGCTCTGTACCAGTTCCACACAGCATTTGGAAAATGATAAAGAAGTAAATACGTTATACCGGGATACAATTTTGAGAAATTATTACTAGCTCCATAGATTCTTCGACGTACAGGAATGCGGTTTTCATGAGCACATAATTGCAATACTCTCTCAAGCTTTCATTTTGTTACGTCGAAGAATTGTGTCAGAAAATAAATGTGTTAAGCTTAAAAGGTCCTTGGATTTTATCTTTAGTTTTATTGCTTTTTTTTTTTTTGTCGTTTTACTGCTTCTTGTTATATCGTGTCTTAAGCTTCAATCAGGATTTCTAACCCAACGGTTACGAATTACCTGCTGCCAGAGTTAATTATATAGTTCGAACTAACCCTCCGCTCAGTTGAACAAGCACTTATGTTACTGCCGGCCGCGGTGGCCGAGCGGTACTAGGCGCTTCAGTCCGGAACCGTTCGACTGCTACTGTCGCAGTTTCGAATCCTGCCTCGGGCATGGATGTGTGTGATGTCCTTAGTTAGGTTTAAGTAGTTCTAGAGGACTGATGACCTCAGATGTTAAATCCCATAGTGCTCAGAGCCAACTTAAGAGAAACACTTTGACACCCAATATGACACACTATATAGCAAATTCGAAGTGATGTTGTCTTTAAGTAAACAAACTTAAATTAACAGTGGTCTGGAAAAGCAACTTTGGCACCATTTAGGCTACCGAATTCCAAACAAATTAATTCAGAGTTGCACAGCCTTTTCTGAAGTACATCCTCTGTTATACTTGCTCTCCTTATCCGTGCAATGATTATTCTCAGAAATGTACTATTAGTACTTGCATCTCATACCGGGACTAGTACGACCAACCTTTTAGAATTTTCACTTGAGAGTCTGTTGTGCTTAAATCAGTCGCCAGTCTCAATATGGCATTTATAAATTTTAGGCTTTAACCAACATATTAACTATATTTTATGTCGAGAAACTTTTCTGATCTTCGCCGGTCGGTGTGGCTGAGCGGTTCTAGGCGCTTCAGTCTGGAACTGCGCGACCGATACGGTCGCAGGTTCGAATCCTGCCTCGGGCATGGATGTGTGTGATGTCCTTAGTTTAGTTACGTTTAAGTAGTTCTAAGTTCTAGGCCTTCTGACCTCAGAGATGGCGAGACAAGGAGTAACTTACTCTTTTTCATCTCAGCACCAAATAGCTTTTTTAATTAGAAAATTTAGTTAAACTTGCATGTATTAGTAGAATGATCCAGTACAAGATTTTCTACACAAATTGTTGATTACCAAAATAAGGAAGGGAGATTAGCAATAACGTTCCGTCATTCACGTGGCACTCTTAATATAAACGTAACAAAAAACAAAGCTACGAGGCTGATTTTTGAGACTTTACAATTAGTCACGTTTAAGCAATACAGTTCCACTAACACATTACACGAAGCATTGCAGTATTTCCTCACAAAGTATGTTATTGTTAAACAGAACATAGCTAGCATGGAAGAGAGATCATATGGAAAATTCAATTCTCAGTTATTGCAGACATACTTGTAAGATTGTAAGAAACGCATGTATTGCCCTTTTTCAACATGAGAAGCAAAAAAGCGAGAAAGTTAATGATGAATGATCTTGACATATTATGGTTTAAGAATGATATGCAGCTTCAGTTAGTAGATTTCAGCACACTTTGATAATCCGTGCCCCAGTTTAACATGACTATTCGTATCGTACTAAATTCAGTGTACGCTTTTCAACTTCTTTGTTCCACTGTAACTGATTTAAGCTGAGTGACTTCGACGATAACTAAACGATGACTATTTTCTCTTGCTGCGCCCTATGTTTCGACCCGCCGAAACCATTAGTACTTCCCCAGTCTCGTGAAGCCAACGTTCGAAATATGAAGCCTTTTTTCCACTAACATCATCTTCTACATATTTTTCAAAACACAGCTTTCACACAATTTTTACAGTACGTAAACAATAAATTTTGATTATAATCAGTATATGATATAATGCAGTCGCATAAGAAGGCTATAAATAACATGGTTGGACAACGAAATGTCAGATGTATAAGTGTCTGTAGCGTTGGTGCTTAACATAATTAATGTCAATGTTTTATGCTGTAGAATATCACTATTATTTTTGTGCTTTGTGTGTCTGTGCCTGTGTGTGTATGAGTGAGTGAGTGAGTGAATGAGTTAGTGCACTGGGTGTAATAGACGTAGACTGTCCATAAAGCAACGAACATGTAGCGATCTTCACTCATCTTGGAGGTGGCTGTACGGTTCACAGCAAGTTCTGCTGTCTGCTGCAGGGTGACAATTCATTTTAGAAATTGTTACTCGAATTTAGAATGAAACAGTTGCAATTATAAACATACCTAATCGCAGCTTCTTTGCAACAGGACGTAGGGTATATACCAAATTCCCTTCACTCAGTCTTGCAGCCTTGTACAAATTTCTGACTTAGTATATGGTGATCATCCAAGGTCGTCATATAGGTACCTCTCCAGAGAGTTAAGCATTTTAATTGCGCCATCAAATTACATATTCTCACTAATGAAATTCGTCACAAATAATAGATCACAACTGGAGAAGAGTAATGATGTCCACATCTACAGCTAGAGAAAAAAGTGAACTTTATTGCACATTATTAAAGCTGATCAGTATGCAGCAACAAAAACTTTTTGTTATCTGCCCATCATAAAACAAATATCAAGTAGCAAAGCAAGTTTTAAATCTAACCTAAAATCAATTCTAAAAAAAATAAAAATAAAATTCAATAAAAAAGAGAAAACTATATTTCAAGTGCAGTTTGATAAGCAGGACTAAGAAACATTGTACGTTTATAATGTTGACACTAAGCATGTGTTCCTACCTCGTAAACTAATTCGTTCCACATCATTTCGATAAAACGTCGATCAACTCATCTTGGGTTCAAAAATGGTTCAAATGGCTCTGAGCACTATGGGACTTAACATCTGATGTCATCAGTCCCCTAGAACTTAGAACTACTTAAACCTAACCAACCTAAGGACATCACACACATCCATGCCCGAGGCAGGATTCGAGCCTGCGACCGTAGCAGTCGCGCGGTTCCGGACTGAAGCGCCTAGAGCCGCTCGGCCACCGCGGCCGGCAACTCATCTAGGGAACATGGAACTAACTAGTACGAGGTCCATTCAAGTTCTAAGGCCTCCGATTTTTTTTCTCCGGACTGGAAAGAGATAGAAACATGCGCATTGTTTTAAAATGAGGCCGCGTTCATTGTCAATACTTCCCAGAGATGGCAGCTCAGTACGGCAGATGGAATTTTACCGCCAGTGGCGAGAATGAGAACTGTTTTAAATACTTAAAATGGCGACGTTTTCCTTACTTGAACAGCGTGCAATCATTCGTTTTCTGAATTTGCGTGGTGTGAAACCAATTGAAATTCATCGACAGTTGACGGAGACATGTGGTGATGGAGTTATGGATGTGTCGAAAGTGCGTTCGTGGGTGCGACAGTTTAATGAAGGCAGAACATCGTGTAACAACAAACCGAAACAACCTCGGGCTCGCACAAGCCGGTCTGACGACATGATCGAGATAGTGGAGAGAATTGTTTTGGGGGATCGCCGAATGACTGTTGAACAGATCGCCTCCAGTTTTGGCATTTCTGTGGGTTCTGTGCACACAATCCTGCATGACGACCTGAAAATGCGAAAAGTGTCATCCAGGTGGGTGCCACGAATGCTGACGGACGACCACATGGCTGCCCGTGTGGCATGTTACCAAGCAATGTTGACGCGCAACGACAGCATGAATGGGACTTTCTTTTCGTCGGTTGTGACAATGGATGAGACGTGGATGCCATTTTTCAATCCAGAAGCAAAGCGCCAGTCAGCTCAATGGAAGCACACAGATTCACCGCCACCAAAAAAATTTCGGGTAACCGCCAGTGCTGAAAAAATGATGGTGTCAATGTTCTGGGACAGCGAGGGCGTAATCCTTACCCATTGCGTTCCAAAGGGCGCTACGGTAACAGATGCATCCAACGAAAATGTTTTGAAGAACAAATTCCTTCCTGCACTGCAACAAAAACGTCCGGGAAGGGCTGCGCGTGTGCTGTTTCACCAAGACAACGCACCCGCACATCGAGCTAACGTTACGCAACAGGTTCTTCGTGATAACAACTTTGAAGTGATTCCTCATGCTCCCTACTCATCTGACCTGGCTCCTAGTGACTTTTGGCTTTTTCCAACAATGAAAGACACTCTCCGTGGCCGCACATTCACCAGCCGTGCTGCTATTGCCTCAGCGATTTTCCAGTGGTCAAAACAGACTCCTAAAGAAGTCTTCGCTGCTGCCTTGGAATCATGGCGTCAGCGTTGTGAAAAATGTGTACGTCTGCAGGGCGATTACGTCGAGAAGTAACGCCAGTTTCATCGATTTCGGGTGAGTAGTTAATAAAAAAAAAATCGGAGGCCTTAGAACTTGAATGCATCTCGTATAAATAACTACAGCCTTTTTCTCTGTGAAGTAAAAGGTATACATAAAATTATCTGCTGGACACAGTTCATCCTGCTTGCCAAATCGTGGCTCTAATGGCATTGGTCGTCGTGGTCTTTAGTGTTCAGATTTTATCGAATGCTTGGACATGACGAATCGTCCATATCGGAGAAAGTCTTTGTGAAATGACAAAACCAAATCTTGCCACTTTTGTTGCAGTTACGTTCTTCTCGTAAGAAGTACAAATGCATCAATGCTCCCTCACTGCTTTATCTCCACTATTAAACTGAAGAAAAGGAAGAAAAATATTTTAAGTACTCCAACATTTCCCAAGTCATTCCATCGTCTTTAGTTCACACGTAGCTCTACATTTATTCTACTTTCCGTAATTCTAGGCATGTATACATCACTATGAACTCGAAATGAGAGCTGAACAAGTATCTTAATAACGTATTGCTGTTATAACCGTTCCCGCTACCTTACCCTAATGGATACACTTTATCTTGTAATTTGATACTCATTTCAGTTATTTTTCGATAATACTTTTCTATACTAACGAACGTCTACGTATCGAATGCTGCCATCGTGTGCCCAGGTATATCTCATGTTGTCAGGCTGGGGCTGTCATTTAGAACAATTTAATGAAGTGCCTCTGAAAGTTATCCATTGGATGAATAGTAACTAGCGGCGCATGCTCTCTTACTCCATCGCAACGTAACCATTGAGTCCGCCTTACAAGGAGTAAGGTTCGCTGCAATCTTACTTACTGGCTAATGCGGCGGCTCCGTTGAGAGCTCTGTCGCCTGCTGACCAGCTGATCTGCTGGGAGACTGCATGTTTCGCGTAATAGGCGCGGTGCTATTTTTCTTGAGAGGCCTAGTCGAGTTCCCTGCATGTTACCTGCACTGGCCAATCGGAATTATGTTTGGCAATAGGCGTCAGGGCCTACAGGGCGGGAACTCTGAGACAGTGCTAGCGAACCCTCGAGACCAAACAGAAAGTAACGTGTCCGCCGACCGACCTGCGATCTATCTCAAACGATTGTAAAGAAATATTCGGTAAAAAAAAGGGACTCTCACACATCTTTTAGCATCAGCCGTCACCTTCATGGTCATATTTTCTGTGATATTTTAGGATTAAGTAAACTACAGCAAGAATTTCGGAAAGTCTGCAGTGCAGAATAGATGTCGCTATGAATTTACGTTTGGTGAGTGTTAAGCCATAGCCGGCGGAAGTGGCCGAGCTGTTCTAGGCGCTACAGTCTGGAACCGCGCGACCGCTACAGTCGCAGGTTCGAATCATGCCTCGGGCATGGGTGTGTGATGTCCTTAGGTTAGTTAGGTTTGAGTAGTTCTAAGTTCTAGGGGACTGATGACCTCAGAAGTTAAGTCCCTTAGTGCCCAGAGCCATTTTTTTGTTAAGTCATATGTTGTTCCATACGAAATGTAGCTAAAATATTGAATTTTTCTTTAAACTTTAAAGGCTATTGCGGTCTATCACCAATCTTGGGAAAATGGATTGATTGTAAAGCACTTCATCCCGAGCTCGAGCGTCAGCTAAAAAACCAGAATGAAATATTCACAAGATTCCCTGTACCTCGTAAAAGGTTTCAGATATTGCAAAAAGATTTTGGCAAAAGAGATTATGCAAAGAGGAGAAACTATACAACAGAATGGACTAGAAAAATCTGCAAGAGATGTAAGAATTAACAAAATGGAAAGAGCATATGGTTTGACCAAAAATGTTTACAACAAGAAATGTATATCTAGAAAAACAAAACTAAAACACTACAACACAGAGGAAAGACCAGAATGTTTATATGGATCTGAATGCCTAACCACGAACTATAAGATGGACAGACTAGAGGTACTGGAAAGAAGGATTATTAGAAAAATAATGGATGCAATAAGAACTGCAGATGGTTGGAAAATATGAAGTAATGAGGAGATCTACAAAAAATATAGAGAAAATATCTGAAGTAATGCCCAAACGAAGATTAACCTTTTTCGAACAGCTCTACCGAATGGATGGAAATAGACTTACAAAACTAATACTCCTATATTTCTGGAAGAAGAAATCGACAATAGCATGGATTACAAATGGTTCAAATGGCTCTGAGCACTATGGGACTCAACTGCTGTGGTTATCAGTCCCCTAGAACTTAGAACTACTTAAACCTAACTAACCTAAGGACATCACACACATCCATGCCCGAGGCAGGATTCGAACCTGCGACCGTAGCAGTCGCACGGTTCCGGACTACGCGCCTAGAACCGCGAGACCACCGCGGCCGGCCATGGATTACAGCAGTAAGGAAAGTCCTAGAATGGAACAACATCAAAGAATCAGAAATAGCAGAAAGAAAGGGTTTTAAAAATAAAATACTAAATTTGGAAGGCTTTCAAAGCAGAAGAAATAAAAAAAAATCGGGAACAACATGGACAGAAGAAAGGAAATGACTTCATGGGGAGAAAATGAGAGAATACTGGAAAAATAGGAAACAACAACAAAGGAAGAAGAGTAACTGAAGTTGTTAACGTGATCCTGGTTGGTCATTACGATTGAAAAAAAAAAAAGATGAGATTGTTTAACCATATGATTAATACGTGAAATTTCCATATCTATACCGATATTCAAGCGACTACAGATTTTTTCAGTGAAATGATGTAATATTTAATCCCTATTGCTAGTTGGTGAAACCGACGACCTTGCCACAGTGGTAACACCAGTTCCCGTCACATCACCGAAGTTAAGCGCTGTCGGGCTTGGCTATCCCTTGGATGGGTCATCATCCGGGTCTGCCGAGTGCTGTTGGCAAGCCGGGTGCACTCAGCCCTTGTGAGGCTAACTGAGGAGCCACTTGACAGAGAGGCAGCGACACGATTAACGAAAACTGACAACTGCCGGGAGAGCACTGTGCTGACCATATGACTCCCTGTTTCACATTCCTTCAAGGCCCACTCCGACAGTTTTTTTATTTTTTTTTAGTTGGTGAAGCGAGAATTACTATGTGGTTGGAACAACATATGTAAACAGAATGCAGTTTCTTTTTCATACCAAGAATGAGCATTTCCACAAACTATTGACATGTCTTAGCATTATTTGTGGTTTTATGATCCTGCCGCAATTTCAACTACCTTAGAATGTTAGTGAGATGAATGTTTATAAAGTCAGCTGTATTTTGGCGAAAGAAACCAATTAATATGCCAACAGGGAGTATTATATGGTACTCAGACCTCGTCACTGATAACGTTTCTCTGAAGAAATAGAAGATGTTAAATCGGCAAAAAATAAATAACTAATTCTGTTGAAATATAGGCAAAATACTATACCCCAGAGCATTTTTAATAACGAATGATATAGACTGAAACTGGGCAACGCATTATATTTCTGTATCTCAATAATTTAAAAAATGTGATAACAGTTAAAAGCACATAGCATGCCAGTTTTTCTTTTCTATCCTTGTACTTCTTTTGATTTGTCAAAGTAATTGGTAATCCGTTTAAGCTTGATAGGTAGTTGACTGGGGTTTGAAAATTTACATGTTTTCGTATTTCTCAGATCATGAGATATAGAAATGAAATTATTTGGCCAGTGTCAATCCACATCATTTATTATGAAACACAAGCTCGGTATAGTATTCCATTAAAATTTCAACAGAATTATCGATTTGTTTTCGCCAGACTTCTTATTCCCATCAATTTTCTTCATAGAGACGGTGGGTTTTGAGAAATACGTTGCCACGTTCATATCCGCTTCTTTCATCAAAACACAGCGTTCTAATGCAGTTGTAATTGCGACAAAATTATAAAACAGCAAAATCATAAAACAGCAAAGCCATGTCAACAGTTTATGAAAACGACCATTCTCAATATAAAAATAAACAGTAACTTCGTCACATACATTGTTCCACACCCACAATAATTCTCGTTTCACCAACTATCGATGGCGCGTACGTAATACAACATTTCACTGATAAACTCTGTAGTTGCTTGAATGTCACCGCGCCGTATTAGCCGAGCGGTCTGAGGCGCTGCAGTCATGGACTGTACGGCTGGTCCTGGCGGAGGTTCGAGTCCTCCCTCGGGTATGAGTGTGTGTGTTTGTCCTTAGGATAATTTAGGTTAAGTAGTGTGTAAGCTTAGGGACTGATGACCTTAGCAGTTAAGTCCCATAAGATTTCACACATATTTGAACATTTTTCGCTTGAATGTCGCGGTAGATATGCAAATGTCACATATTGATCACATGGTGAAATACTCACCTCTTTGCACACCGTCATTTGCCAAAATCGTGTTTCGATGTCTGAAACCGTTAAAGAAATATGAGGAATTTGGTGAATATAGCATAGCATTCTTGTTTTTTTTTTTTTTTTTTTTTTTTTTTTTTTTTTTTTTTTTTTTTTTTTTTTTTCCCGCTGGTGCGCAAGCTCGGCACTAAGCGCTTTACATTCAATCCATTTTCTCAAGATTGGTGATAGATAGCGATAGTCTTCAACGTTTAAGGAAACATTCAATATTTCATCTACATTTCATTTGCACCAAACCCAACTTCATAACGATCTCTATTTTCCATTGCAAACTTCCCGAAATTCTTGCAGAAGTTTACTTAATCCTATAATATCACAGAAAATATGACCATTAACGAAATAGCCAGTTCACCATGGACCTGAAGAATGAAGCTATAAGAAGTGCGAGAATAAATTTTTTTCTTACCGAATACGTTCTTTACAATCATTTGAGACTGAATGTAGTTCTCTCGGCTGCGCGCTCTGCTGTTCACGGATTCAAGCCAAGCAGTTAGCTTCCGCGCCGAATCACACACCGTGTTAAGAGGTTCAGAATGCGAGTTAGCCGTCACCCCCGCCTGCGAGCCGATAACCATACGTGTCATCTAGCAAACTTGCAGAGAATCTTACTCCGACTGAGACAAGCATAATAGATATGTTGCAAGAAAGCTAGATTAGTCTGCTCTTCCCGTTGTACTGGAATACACAGCCTGCAATATTATTCATGACACAAAAGTGGTTTCAAATTGTAATACAGAAATTAATCACCACAAAACAATTATTTATGTTAGGCATCAGCTACGTAGAAAATTGCGATAGAGTAAAGTAATGCGTTCAGAGTATAAACTTTGAAAGTCCATAGAACGCAACTGTAAACGATTCCCTTCTCCAGACATCAAGTACAACTGTTTGTATATTGTGCACCAATGTACAAAATGCATCATTTACAGCAAAAATGATTACAGACTGATAATCTTAGAGTGCTATCTTCTTATGAATTTTACGAAAGAAACAATTCAGTCGAAAGACGTCATCTCTTTGTTCATTATCTCTTCCAGGACCCCGGCGACTTGTTCAGTTTGTAGCTATTCTGCTGAGGTCACTTGAGCACACGTAAAGGTCATTTTCCGTAGGACACGCTGCATTAAACTTGTATCGTAAATAAAATATTCTGTATACACGAACACGTAAATTACTTCAAGCAGATGATAATTTTTCGTTCATCTTGCCTTGCCTCCAATTACTACTTGCAGTGTTTTACATTGCCACCTGTGCTCACCGGATAATCACATCTTGATGGCTGAGTTTCACCTCACTACGATTAGAAGTTTTGCATTAAGCTAACGTCGAAGTTGCAACTTATGAGGTGAATGAGGTCCTGATGGGGCATTTTATTAGAGAAACGAATTATAGCAATATTATTTTGAAACTGTTAACTACGAACCTCAGCTGCACCTCACAATTTACAGAACGAGAATTAGTACATCACTCATTTTAGTCTGAAGCACAGCCTAGCGAAACTGGGCGCCAGGAAGTTGATTTAGGTTTTTAATCATTATCTTTACTTGTGTTTTTTCTGCTCTTACAATCATTCCGAATATACCACACAAAGAAGAAACATATATACTGTCCATAAGGGTACTCAAATACATTTCTGTAACGGGAAACAATTTCATTTGATTGAAATCGTTCCGGTCGATAGTAGGGGAGTGTAACAATACGGTCGTTTTAAAGATGGTGGCCATTAGGACGGAGGATCACATCTAGCGAAGACTGTCTGCAATTGACGACGCCGTAGACTTTTTTAACCTCACTTTAAGCCGGCTCTTCTGAGGGTCGTAACGTAGTTATTTATTGCGTTGCCCTTATCCCGTCTGGTTTTCGTTTGAGTGTACAGCACAGCGGCTGCTGACTAAGAACGATCGAACACAATAATAGGTTGAAACATCGTCTAAATTATCAGTTACGGAGCAAATAATTCAGAATTATCTATGCACACAGACTGCATACTGCACTTTGAATATTACCTCTTTAGAGAACGTCGCCTCATTGGTAAACACGTTTTATGCTTCGATGACATTGTGATATCAGCCGATTCCCACGTGTGTGTTAAATGGCACATGTTTTTGTTTTTTAAGAAACAAATGGTTTGCAGATAATGTGTTCTGATGTCGATAGTTCACACTCCAAGCGTTTGCCTCGTCTACACTACTGGCCATTAAAATTGCTACACCAAGAACAAATGTAGAGGATAAACGGATATTCATTGGACAAATATATTATACTAGAATTGACATGTGATTACATTTTCCTGCAATTTGGGTGCAGAGATCCTGAGAAATCAGTACCCAGAACAACCACCTCTGGCCGTAATAACGGTCTTGACACGACTGGGCATTGAGTCAAACAGAGCTTGGATGGCGTGTACAGGTACAGCTGCCCATGCAGCATCAACACGATACCACAGTTCATCAAGAGTAGTGAATGGCTAATTATGAGGAGCCAGTTGCTCGGCCACTATTGACTTGACGTTTTCAATTGGCGAGAGATCTGGAGAATGTACTGGCCATGGCAGTAGTAGAACATTTTCCAGAAAGGCCCGTACAGGACCTGCAACAAGCAGTCGTGCATTATCCTGCTGAAATGTAGGGTTTCGCAGAGCTCGAATGAAGGGTAGAGCCACGGATCGTAACACATCTGAAATGTAACGTCCACTGTTCAAAGTGCCGTCAATGCGAACAAGAGGTGACCGAGACGTGTAACCAATGGCACCACATACCATCACGCCGGGTGATACGCCAGTATGGCGATGACGAATATACGCTTCCAATGTGCGTTCACCGCGATGTGGCCAAACACGGATGCGACCATCCGTAAACAGAACCTGGCTTCATCCGAAAAAATGACGTTTTGCCATTCGTGCACCCAGGTTCGTTGCTGAGTACATCATCGCAGGCGCTCCTGTCTGTGATGCAGCGTCAAAAGTAACCGCAGTCATGGTCTCCGAGCTGATGGTCCATGCTGGTGCAAAAGTCGTCGAACTGTTCGTGTAGATGGTTGTTGTCTTGCAAAAGTCTCCATCTGTTGACTCAGGGATCGAGACGTGGCTGCACGATCCGTTACAGCCATGCGCAGAAGATGCCTGTCATCTCGACTGCTAGTGATACGAGGCCGTTGGTATCCAGCACGGCGTTCCCGTATTACCCTCCTGAACCCACCGATTCCATATTCTGCTAACAGGCATTGGATCTCGACCAACGCGAGCAGTAATGTCGCGATACGATAAACCGCAATCACGATAGGCTACAATCCGACCTTTATCAAAGTGGGAAACGTGATGGTACCCATTTCTCCTCCTTACACAAAGCATCACAACAACGTTTCACCAAGCAACGCCGGTCAACTGCTGTTTGAGTACGAGAAATCGGTTGGAAACTTTACTCATGTCAGAATGTTGTAGGTGTCGCCACCGGCGCCAACCTTGTGTGAATGCTCTGAAAAGCTAATCATTTCCATATCACAGCATCTTCTTCCTGTCGGTTAAATTTCGCGTCTGTAGCACGTCATGTTCGTGGTGTAGCAATTTTAATGGCCTGTAGTGTAATTTCGTCGTTTTTCTTGAACATAACGTCCATAAATGGCTGAAAATGGTCTCCTAGTAGCCGATCGTAACCATTTCCAGTGATTGGTCTGTACAGATGGGGGTTAGACCTACGTTTCCTCTTCTAATTTTTGCGAATGTGGGAAAGGTCGGTTAATGTAGTTCATTCCACCTTTGTACTTTACTATTTTAGCACCCTTCCTTTTTGGCAACAGTAATACACACACAAGACCCAGCGCGGTAGGTATTCTGTCGTGGGTGGCACGGGGGTAGTCAAGTAGCTGCATGGTGGTAGCTCTCTGACCAAGCTGTGATCGCCCTATCGGTGTCTGAAATAGAAGGTCCCTGTGTATGCCAAGGAGCATAAGCCCATCACCACTGCGGCACAGCGAGTCTCTGCAACGACTAATCAACCAGGCTGCCATTCCTGTGGCTGGGTAGCTCCCATGGGCAGAGTATCGTATCAGAGCGGGTGACACTATGGCGGGTGACTCACTTATGAAGTGGATCAAACACAACAACGTTTCCTTCCCTGGCTAAGCCGCGGGAGAAATGTAAGATTAAGAGACAAGGAGAGACATACTCACCACAAAACTTCGTTTGTTCTGTGACTGACGAGGATTCCTTTATACCACAGAGCTCTTATTCTTTGTTAAAGGACAAGTCTGGAGAAGTAGCAAAGATTGAGAAAATGAAAAGTGGTTCAAAACTGATTAAAATGGCATCCCCTGTCTAGTCATGGGTGGTAGTCACCTGTGAGATGTACCTGTAACTATCACTCCCATAAAAGTCTTAATATGGTACAGGGTATCATCTTCCACTGCGACTTTCTTTTACAGACCAACGACGAGTTACGTGTGAAACCCAGGTAACAGGTTCAGGATAGGAAAGGATCAGACATCAACACGTGGAAGGGAGACCTATAAGATAGTTCGTCGTTTTCACCAAATTAACATTTATTTAAGAAAAACATACTAATCTTAAATTCCAACATTAAACAACAAATTCCAACAATAACAACATTAAAACCATCAGAATTATAGTGACATATTAACTGACAAAGTACTGAAATTTACCAATATAATCAAAGGGGAACAATATTCAATAAACACATAGCATCTGAGTTTATGAACCGTAAGAATGATATTTGAATCGTTCAGTAAAGGGAAAATACATTTACCAAATACAGAGCACATCCGATTTTATGAAGAACAGTTGGTAGAGAATTTGAACACTCTTCTTTTATGAACAGTAAGAGGATCAACAGCTTGAATATAATTTATAAAAGTTCATGAGTTAATCAAGATCAACTCCACAGCCTACAACCCTGGCGGCAGTCGCTCAACCCAGGTATAGCTCCAAGGAAATTGACAACTACTCAAATTTGCTTATATATATATATATATATATATATATATATATATATATATATATATATATATATAAAGCTTTTAATCAGATATCAGATCAAGGGAAACTCGCTTAGATTGACAGAGATAATCTACATCTACATCTACATCTATACTCCGCGAGCCACCTCACGGTGTGTGGCGGAGGGTACTTATTGTACCACTATCTGATCCCCCCTTCCCTGTTCCATTCACGAATTGTGCGTGGGAAGAACGACTGCTTGTAAGTCTCCGTATTTGCTCTAATTTCTCGGATCTTTTCGTTGTGATCATTACGCGAGATATATGTGGGCGGTAGTAATATGTTGCCCATCTCTTCCCGGAATGTGCTCTCTCGTAATTTCGATAATAAACCTCTCCGTATTGCGTAACGCCTTTCTTGAAGTGTCCGCCACTGGAGCTTGTTCAGCATCTCCGTAACGCTCTCGCGCTGACTAAATGTCCCCATGACGAATCGCGCTGCTTTTCGCTGGATCATGTCTATCTCTTCTATTAATCCAACCTGGTAAGGGTCCCATACTGATGAGCAATACTCAAGAATCGGACGAACAAGCGTTTTGTAAGCTACTTCTTTCGTCGATGAGTCACATTTTCTTAGAATTCTTCCTATGAATCTCAACCTGGCGCCTGCTTTTCCCACTATTTGTTTTATGTGATCATTCCACTTCAGATCGCTCCGGATAGTAACTCCTAAGTATTTTACGGTCGTTACCGCTTCCAATGATTTACCACCTATGGCATAATCGTACTGGAATGGATTTCTGCCCCTATGTATGCGCATTATATTACATTTATCTACGTTTAGGGAAAGCTGCCAGCTGTCGCACCATTCATTAATCCTCTGCAGGTCTTCCTGGAGTACGTACGAGTCTTCTGATGTTGCTACTTTCTTGTAGACAACCGTGTCATCTGCAAATAGCCTCACGGAGCTACCGATGTTGTCAACTAAGTCATTTATGTATATTGTAAACAATAAAGGTCCTATCACGCTTCCTTGCGGTACTCCCGAAATTACCTCTACATCTGCAGATTTTGAACCGTTAAGAATGACATGTTGTGTTCTTTCTTCTAGGAAATCCTGAATCCAATCACAAACCTGGTCCGATATTCCGTAAGCTCGTATTTTTTTCACTAAACGTAAGTGCGGAACCGTATCAAATGCCTTCCTGAAGTCCAGGAATACGGCATCAATCTGCTCGCCAGTGTCTACGGCACTGTGAATTTCTTGGACAAATAGGGCGAGCTGAGTTTCACATGATCTCTGTTTGCGGAATCCATGTTGGTTATGATGAAGGAGATTTGTATTATCTAAGAACGTCATAATACGAGAACATAAAACATGTTCCATTATTCTACAACAGATTGACGTAAGCGAAATAGGCCTATAATTATTCGCATCTGATTTATGACCCTTCTTGAAAATGGGAACGACCTGCGCTTTCTTCCAGTCGCTAGGTACTTTACGTTCTTCCAGAGATCTACGATAAATTGCTGATAGAAAGGGGGCAAGTTCTTTAGCATAATCACTGTAGAATCTTACGGGTATCTCGTCTGGTCCGGATGCTTTTCCGCTACTAAGTGATAGCAGTTGTTTTTCAATTCCGATATCGTTTATTTCAATATTTTCCATTTTGGCGTCCGTGCGACGGCTGAAGTCAGGGACCGTGTTACGATTTTCCGCAGTGAAACAGTTTCGGAACACTGAATTCAGTATTTCTGCCTTTCTTCGGTCGTCCTCTGTTTCGGTGCCATCGTGGTCAACGAGTGACTGAATAGGGGATTTAGATCCGCTTACCGATTTTACATATGACCAAAACTTTTTAGGGTTCTTGTTTAGATTGTTTGCCAATGTTTTATGTTCGAATTCGTTGAATGCTTCTCTCATTGCTCTCTTTACGCTCTTTTTCGCTTCGTTCAGCTTTTCCTTATCAGCTATGATTCGACTACTCTTAAACCTATGATGAAGCTTTCTTTGTTTCCGTAGTACCTTTCGTACATGATTGTTATACCACGGTGGATCTTTCCCCTCGCTTTGGACCTTAGTCGGTACGAACTTATCTAAGGCGTACTGGACGATGTTTCTGAATTTTTTCCATTTTTGTTCCACATCCTCTTCCTCAGAAATGAACGTTTGATGGTGGTCACTCAGATATTCTGCGATTTGTGCCCTATCACTCTTGTTAAGCAAATATATTTTCCTTCCTTTCTTGGCATTTCTTATTATACTTGTAGTCATTGATGCAACCACTGACTTATGATCACTGATACCCTCTTCTACATTCACGGAGTCGAAAAGTTCCGGTCTATTTGTTGCTATGAGGTCTAAAACGTTAGCTTCACGAGTTGGTTCTCTAACTATCTGCTCGAAGTAATTCTCGGACAAGGCAGTCAGGATAATGTCACAAGAGTCTCTGTCCCTGGCTCCAGTTCTGATTGTGTGACTATCCCATTCTATACCTGGTAGATTGAAGTCTCCCCCTATTACAATAGTATGATCACGAAACTTCTTCACGACGTTCTGCAGGTTCTCTCTGAGGCGCTCAACTACTACGGTTGCTGATGCAGGTGGTCTATAGAAGCATCCGACTATCATATCTGACCCACCTTTGATACTTAACTTAACCCAGATTATTTCACATTCGCATTCGCTAATAACTTCACTGGATATTATTGAATTCTTTACTGCTATAAATACTCCTCCACCATTGGCGTTTATCCTATCCTTGCGGTATATATTCCATTCTGTGTCTAGGATTTCGTTACTGTTCACTTCCGGTTTTAACCAACTTTCCGTTCCTAATACTATATGCGCACTATTTCCTTCAATAAGCGATACTAATTCAGGAACCTTGCCCTGTATACTCCTGCAGTTTACCAATATTACGTTAACTTTTCCTGTTTTTGGTCTCTGAGGACGGACGTTCTTTATCAACGATGCTGATGTTCTCTCTGGTAAGCCGTCAGGTATTTTATCGTTTCGCCCAAGGGGGGGTCCCTCTAACCTAAAAAACCCCCGTGTGCACGCCACACGTACTCTGCTACCCTAGTAGCTGCTTCCGGTGTGTAGTGCACGCCTGACCTGTCTAGGGGGGCCCTACAGTTCTCCACCCAATAACGGAGGTCGATGAATTTGCAACCATTATAGTCGCAGAGTCGTCTGAGCCTCTGGTTTAGACCCTCCACACGGCTCCAAACCAGAGGACCGCGATCGACTCTGGGCACTATGCTGCAGATATTAAGCTCAGCTTGCACTCCGCGTGCGATGCTGGTTGTCTTCACCAAACCAGCCAGCCGCCGGAAGGAACCAAGGATGGCCTCAGAACCCAAGCGGCAGGCGTCATTCGTTCCGACATGTGCTACTATCTGCAGCCGGTCACACCCAGTGCGTTCAATAGCTGCCGGAAGGGCCTCCTCCACATTACGGACGAGACCCCCCGGCAAGCACACCGAGTGCACACTGGCATTCTTCCCCGACCTACCCGCTATTTTCCTGAGGGGCTCCATAACCCGCCTAACGTTGGAGCTCCCTATAACTAATAGGCCCGCCCTCTGTGACTGTCGGGACCTTGCCGGAGAATCGGCCACTGGCCCAACAGGCGAGGCATCCTGTGGTGGCTCGGAAACGATGTCATCACCACTAGGAAGCACCCCGTACCTGTTGGAAAGGGGTAAGGCAGCTGCCACGCGGCCAGATCCCACCTTCGCCTTTCGGCCAGGCACGCGCGAGCCCACCACAGTCCGCCATTCACCCTGGAGTGATGGCTGACCGGTAAGATGCTCACTGCCGGAAGACGCAGCGACATCAGGGGTTCCATGTGATTCCAAGGCCACCGAAGTAGGCATAGGTCTCACCACAGTTGCCCCAACGCCACTACGAGCCGACGCCTGCGCCTCGAGCTCGATGAGCCTAACAGACAAAGCCTCCACCTGCCCCCGAAGAGTGGCCAATTCTCCTTGCGTCCGCTCACAACAACCACAGTCCCTACACATGACTATGTTTACCCTACTCTATACGGTGACAAATTCCCAAGATAATCTTCTGATGAGCTACTCTGATAATCAAGAAACACTCACTGAAATACGAGACGCGAAAACTACGCTAGGTTTTCCCAGAAAAACTATTTAAAAGCTAAGCGCAGCAAATAAGTACAAAATAAATTTCTCTCCTAACGATCAAGAACTGTTAGTTTCTATGCAGAGCAGATAAACACAAATAGAATCCCTTCCTTAGTGGAAGGTCGTAAACAAAATGCAAAATAAACGCTTTATACAAACAGTACTCGCTGCTGCTGGTCCTCTCGCTGTGGCTGTCACAAGACAACTGCTGATTCAAGTGACTAGTGGCTAACGGCCGCGAAACAAACAAAAGACGGTTTTAGGGCGCTTTCTGTTCTAAACGATCAAGAAAACACTAAGAAATCTAACACGAAAACTACGTAAAGTTTTATCAAGAACTGTTAGTTACTATGCAGAGCAGATAAACACTAATAGAATCCCTTCCTTAGTGGAAGGTCGTAAACAAAATGCAAAATAAACGCTTTATACAAACAGTACTCGCTGCTGCTGGTCCTCTCGCTCTGGCTGTCACAAGACAACTGCTGATTCAAGTGACTAGTGGCTAACGGCCGCGAAACAAACAAAAGACGGTTTTAGGGCGCTTTCTGTTCTAAACGATCAAGAAAACACTAAGAAATCTAACACGAAAACTACGTAAAGTTTTATCAAGAACTGTTAGTTACTATGCAGAGCAGATAAACACTAATAGAATCCCTTCCTTAGTGGAAGGTCGTAAACAAAATGCAAAATAAACGCTTTATACAAACAGTACTCGCTGCTGCTGGTCCTCTCGCTCTGGCTGTCACAAGACAACTGCTGATTCAAGTGACTAGTGGCTAACGGCCGCGGAACAAACAAAAGACGGTTTTAGGGCGCTTTCTGTTCTGAACGATCAAGAAAACACTAAGAAATCTAACACGAAAACTACGTAAAGTTTTATCAAGAACTGTTAGTTACTATGCAGAGCAGATAAACACTAATAGAATCCCTTCCTTAGTGGAAGGTCGTAAACAAAATGCAAAATAATCGCTTTATACAAACAGTACTCGCTGCTGCTGGTGCTCTCGCTCTGGCTGTCACAAGACAACTGCTGATTCAAGTGACTAGTGGCTAACGGCCGCGAAACAAACAAAAGACGGTTTTAGGGCGCTTTCTGTTCTAAACGATCAAGAAAACACTAAGAAATCTAACACGAAAACTACGTAAAGTTTTATCAAGAACTGTTAGTTACTATGCAGAGCAGATAAACACTAATAGAATCCCTTCCTTAGTGGAAGGTCGTAAACAAAATGCAAAATAAACGCTTTATACAAACAGTACTCGCTGCTGCTGGTCCTCTCGCTCTGGCTGTCACAAGACAATTATAATGAATTTTGTCGTACACAATAAATACATACGCCTGTGTGTAGATAAGATGATAAGCGAGTACATGGAACTCTGACAAGGTGCAGGTACAAACAGAACAGTTGCAGTTAATTTCCCTGAGGCATGAATAAGTATTGCTTAAACGTCTTAAGAAACAATAGTTAAGGTCAGCTTAAGAAAAGCAGAAAATTTCACCCAGTAGTAGCCCTACGTAATTCAATTATGACTAAAACACATCAATGTAGGTTAGAATAAATACACTTTACTAAATCACAATTACATTTCAAATGCATACCCAGTACCTGATACAGTACCATGACATTGTCACCGGGTACAGTGCCACTCACCTGTGTTACCAAATGGCTCTGAGCACTGTGGGACTTAACATCTGTGGTCATCAGTCCCCTAGAACTTAGAACTACTTAAACCTAACTAACCTAAGGACATCACACACATCCATGCCCGAGGCAGGATTCGAACCTGCGGCCGTAGCAGTCGCGCGGTCCCGGACTGAGCGCCTATAACCGCGAGACCACCGCGGCCGGCCCCTGTGTTACCACTTCAATTCATAACATCGCACCCCAAGCGGGTGCACACAAGCGGTTTACCAATTAACAGAATCACGTGGCTTCAAGGAAGACGCACTAACAACTATTGGCCACTTTCAAGCCAAGGCACACTGCAGAACAAACAAATACATATTATTCACTGAACAAGACACAATAATGTTGCACCAGTTTTCCTTTAAACTATAAAACCACAGGGCCAGAATTTCAATAGGCAGTATCTTACGGTGCATCCTCCCCACCAGCAATTATCCTTTTAACTCCTTCGTCAACTTCTTTTGGGGCTGCCCAAAATTCGACAAGTCGCTCGGCGATCCGGCTGGGTACATGCGTTTTCAAACCCGAATCGGCCCAACCAAACCCCGCCGACAGGCACTGCTGCTCCAGCCTTCCTCCTTCTACACGTGCCGTTCACCACTCACCGCCTCCATACCGAGCCTCCACACCGCAACCAGGAAAACCAAAGACAAGTCACGAGGGAAGTGAGTATCGATACCGGTGCCAGAGGTAGTTAGGCCAGCAAACCGAGTAGCCACGGCTCAATGAGCCAATTTAGAAAGATGGGGTGCGCACATTGTCCTTTGTGTCCATCGGGATAAAAGGACAATAGGGTCAAAACTGGAACCTTCATCTTGGCCTCTGAAGGCGACCTGTTGCCTGGAGAAGTCAAAGTGATAGGGTATCACTGCAATGTAAAACTGTGTGCCCCCCTCCCATGTGGTGCTTAAAATGCAAGATATTTGGGCACTATCTTTTGGTGTAATGCCAGCTCAATTTGAAAATTTGCGGATGACAGTTACACATAAATTCTCCTTGTATCCGATGTCACATCTTTGTCCACTACAGGCAGCACCGTTCTCCCTGTTTACTGGACTGCACCATCTTCCAAAGAAAACAAAATCTAAGAATACAAAACATTATACCAATGCACGTTTCAGGAAGCCAAGAAGAAATATGATTGTTTGCATCCTGCATGTACGACAGTGACATTTCCTATAGTTATAATGACATCATCCTCTCTAGCGATGGTAACCTCGACCTTTGTACCATCTACGTCAGGCCTTGTGGCCGCTCAACTACACTCACTTCCATGGTGGTTGGGGGCTCTCATGCTGCTATTTCCCCCACATCCACTTTAGGGTGTTCTGACACCCCTATCCCCCCGCAGCGAAGTCAGTCATCAATCTCCAGATGGAGAAGCAGAAGCAATACTCTTCTCTGGCGTCTCTCACCAGGAAGGGGCGTCTTAGGGTGCTCCCTTTTCTAGATTCTGCTGGCTTGCAACTAGACACCAGCAAGTGGTTGTAAGCGCCACAAGTTGCTAGTTGTAGGGCTTTGTGTTCGTCAAACTAAGGCATTGATCACTCCAAATGCAGCTATGGTCTTCTTCCCTCCATCCACTGGAGAGTTCGTGGTGACCTGTCCCTCCCTCTACATCACTAGCCTAGGCCTCCATCCAGATGAGTTCTCAGCAATGGTGACTGGAATCCCTTGGCCTCTGTCACTACACTAAGTAGCCCAGCATGTGGAGGTATCGCCTCCATAGGAGCACTACCACAGCCATTCAAATGGCAATAGTGATCCCCTATTTCTCAAAAAAGTACGTTGGTGAACTTCAAAAACTGCCAGAGCCATTAAGATGGCAGATGGGCTCTTCAATGCTACAAATGACAACCATTGGGCTTCTCATTGCATTTAAGTGGCTCCATGCCTGAGTCCACCAACTAGTAAAATGATAGGAACAAGAATGCTGGGAATGGTATGTTACTATGATTGGATCATGAACCCCTCCTTCACACGTTTGGGCAAAGGATTGACTCATCTAAGGATGTCATTGCCCCACAGAGGTCCTTTGCGTCTCCGTGAATGCTATTGTCTACACCGCCCAGATGCTGTTGCTGAACATTTTCTCCTGCATTATGCCTGAGAATTATCATCTGGGTTCCTCATCTTCGCCACCTTAAACAATGTGCTGGTCACACTTTAATACTCATCCCAAAGCTTTGATCCCATCCTGTCTTGATTATGGGAGTCTGACATACGGCTCAGCATTACCTTAAACATTTGCAGATGCTGGACTTGTTATCCCATTGTGGAGGCCGACTTTCGACAGGTGCCTTTCGATCGAAGAGGTGCCTTTGAATAGCTTACTTGCCTCCGATACAGATAAAGCACCAACAACTCTTGCTAAATTAAGTGGTTCACATTTGCTGCTCTCCTGAGTATCTCAAATATCATGTCCTTTTTCCTGGTAGGTAGATCTACCTCACGCAATAGCGATCCAGGACTGGGCTCACGATTGCAGTTCACATTTTACTCGATAAGGTAGTTTTTGCTCCTCCCTGTGAGGGTGGACACATTGGTTTTTTTGACCACCTGAGGGATTGGAGAGGTGCTCTGTCACCTCCTTTGACCCATGAGGGTCATGGCTGCTTTCTCAGCGGTCTAGTCTGGCTCCTGTACTTCCCACTTGTTGAGTATTCATCTTAAATTGAATCTGTCATTGATTTACCGTCTCGTCAACGGTTTTCTTTCGTGAGTTTCTGTTAACCTGTACATGTTGCTAGTTTTCTTATGGTAATGGAGAGTGAGGAAACACCAGTCAGATGCAGAGGGTGCATCTACCGTTGCATAAAATGTCCAAGGGTCCTCTAAATGCTTTCTGGGCGGAGTTGTTCCCCCCATCTTCACCTCCTTATCCCTCTACACATCTACCGGTTTCTCTCTCTTGTTTTTATCGATTCTCAATTACAACCAGGATTTGTCTTCTGTGTCCTTCCACCCTGAGGACTCTGCCTGGTTTGACACGATTAGGATGGAAGGACTGATAACCCCATCAATCCAATCCAGTCCTATTTCAAGTGATTGGTATTGTGTCATTTGCGTAGAAAAGGACTACTCTCTTCGAATAGGCACATAATCCAAAGATTACGATAATCAATGCATTTGGTCCATATGGTATCAGCGGTATTTGTCCTTTAGTTGGGAGCAAAATACACTTAAGTAGCAGAATTAATAATATGAAACCAACACAGACGCCTTTCGGACCCTACATTTTAAGGCAGGCTCATCAGAAAATTTCAAGCTGGTCAGGGAAAGAACGCAATCTCAGTGTTACCAGGTGTTATGTCAAGGGGTTCGTTGCAATTCCGAGACAAAGTCATAGGCTGATAGAGGACCAACCAAGAGCAAACACACCACAAAAGAGCTTACCGTGTGTGTCACCACATCTACACACAAGTATGTTTCAAGTATGGGATCCACAGCTTCAGAGAGGTCCACTTCAGGAGAAATTTTATATACATATGTATTTATTTAATGTCCAGCGAAATAACAAAAATCATTCTAGTTATGACACCAAATACTTACTTTATTCGCCATGAGGTTGAAGGGACGCTCGATAATAACATTTAACACCTACTGGGACTATAACTTGGTATCTGGCGATCAGGGCTTCGGGAAGCTGGGAAAACATATAGGTATGATGCGGGAGACATGGGAGGCATGAGCAACGATCTCCGACTCCATGTTCTGCAAGTACTTAGTACAGGCAGCAGAAACCTTCGTTTGTGCTTCCTTGGGCTCCTAGTAAATGCCTTTCTTTTGCGAATCTGAGTAGAAGGTAAGCCGCGGTGGGCCATCAACAGCATCATCATTTTATTTTTCTAAAAATTCGCGATGAAAGTAGCGTAACAAAACGCAGACAACGAACTGCACAGCTCAGCAACATAGCAGGTGACAATGTAGTCAACACCGGCTAATGGTATGCTCCAGAGTTGGCAATTAACATACGCAAATCACTAAAGCACGAAGTCTCCAGACTGCTACCCATCAGGACTAGGGAATCAGTGTGCTACGCAGTATTTCTGACATAGTACATGACAATTGGTCTGGTGTACGTCGAAATCCCTGCACTACAGAACCGTAGCACGCCACCGGAGAAGCCAAAACAAAAAGGAACAAAGCGGCAGTACATCTCTCTGTTAAGAAGTGCAAATCGCAAGAGAAGTGGAGGTCCTGTTCGTCGAATACAGGCATATCACAGTGTAGGTGATAATGGAAGAAACTGAAAATCGTTCATGGATAAGTTTTCAACATATGGCATGGCCGCCTGCAAATGGCTGAAGCTGTCGCCTGCTGGGTTCCGCGACTGCTCATTCCTATTCAAAACGCCCGCTAAAACAAGGCAGCGGCGGAAATGTAGCAGCTGTGTAGGAGCAATTTAGATTACTTCTTTAGCGATTTCATCACCGTGGATGAATGTTGTATTATGACCTCCGAGACAAAGGAGCAAAGCAAGCAATGGAAACATATGGATTCACCACTACTGAAAATGACGGGCATCCAACCGTTACTGGGCAAGCTGATGCTGGGAGAGTCTTGGGACTGCCAAGATGTAGTGTTAATAGTTTACGCTCGTAAGGAGCAACCGTCAGACGATCATACTACAGAAATCTCCTGACGAGGTTAAGGGAGGCTGTCAAAAGGACACATAGTGGCAAAGTGTCTAGCGGGTTGTACACTGAAGCGCCAAAGAAACTGGCATAGGCATGCTATTCAAATACAGAGATATGTAAACAGCCAGAATACGGCGTTGCAGTCGGCAAAGTCAGTATAAGACGACAAGTGTCCGGGGCGTAGTTGTCAGATCGGTTACTGCTTCTACAATGGAAGGTTACCAAGATTTGAGTGAGTTTGCACTTGGCGTTATAATCGGCGCATGAGCGATGGGCCACAGCATCTCCGAGATGGCGGTGAAGTGGGGATTTTCCCGTACCACCGTTTCACGAGTGTACAGTGAATATCAGGAATCCAGTAAAACATCAAATCTTCGACATCGCAGCGGCCCGAAAACGATCCTTCAAGAACAGGACTAACGACGACTGAAAAGAATCGTTCAACGTGACACTGGTGCAACACTTCCGGAAATTACTGCGAACCATTCAATGAAACATCACCTATATGGGCTTCCGGAGCCGAAGGCCCACTCGTGTACCCTTGATGACTGCACGACACAAAGCTTTACGCTTCGCCTGGGCCCGTCAGCACTGTCATTGGACTGTTGATGACTGGAAACATGTTACCTGGTCGGCCTGGTCGGACAAGCCTCGTTTCAAATTTTATCAATTGGATAGACGTGTATGGGTATGGAGACAACCTCATGAATCCATGAACCATGCATGTCACCAGGGGACTGCACAAGCTGGTGGAGACTCTGTAATGATGTGGAGCATGTGCAGCTGGAGCATTAAGGACCCTTATACGTCTAGATAAGACTCTGACACGTGGCACGTACGTAAGCATCCTGTCTGATCACCTGTATCCATTCATGTCCATTGTGAATTCCAACAGACTTGGGCAATTCCAGCAGGACAATGCGACTCCCCACACGTCCAGAATTGCTATAGAGTGGTTCGAGGATCACTCTTCTGAGTTTAGAAACCTCCGCTGGCCAACAAACTCCCCAGAAATGAACATTATTGAGCATATCTGGGATGCCTTGCAATGTCCTGTTCAGAAGAGATCACCACCTCCTCATACCCTTACGGATTTATGGACAGCCCTCCAGAATTCATGCTATCAGTTCCCTCCAGCAATACTTTAGAAATTAGTCGAGTCCATTCCAAGTCGTGTTGCGGCACTTCTGCGTGCTCGCGGGGGCCGTACAAGATATTATGTATTTCTATCAGCTTCTTTGGCTCTTCAGTGTATTTGATCAACAACAACGCCGGAGGTCATTCTAAACATGACACTATTACACATTCCGCTTCTTTGGCTATTAAATTTAGCCTCATCCCCCGTATTCTCCTGACCCTGACATGGCATCCAGTGACCCTCTTCCATATCCACTGGAAAAATAAAAGTCATCGCGTGACAGGCGTTTCCAGAAGACGAGACGTTTCCAGTCAAACCAGAATGCAGAGTTTCACAACCAACGTATCTGTCAAGTTATCCATCGTTGGGAGGAAAAATGATGTAATGATGGGTGAATACATTCAGAAAGGCTAGCATCGTCATCTTGTCTCATGTGTGTCGCTTGTTTTTTTTTTTTTTTTTAAATCTGATAATTTAAATTTTATGAGTATACATAAAAAAATCGCAAGACGCACCTTGAACAGGCATTAACACCCACTAACAGCACCGTTATGGAAATGCAAAACGAAATGTTTTTTCCTTTTAGGCTCATTATACAATCTGCGCATATATAAATGCGAGAAAAGGGTTTGTGTCCTCAAAAGCGCTTCAGCTTCAATATAAAAAAAACATCAGCCTCACTGTGAAGACTTGACGGTACACAGCATAAATCACCCTCTAGTTTTGATTTAGCTTTATTTTTGGACACTATTATAGAGAACTGACACAGGACGTAATAGAAGACTTTCAGCTGGAACTTTGAAAATGAGTCCCAAATAACGGCCAGTTCGGATAAGTCACAACAGGATAACAGGTGGCTTGCTATGTAAGCTGCACATCAGTTCATATTTGTATCCTCAACCGATATTTAATTGATTGTGCGATGTTTGCAACTGCTGAAGAACATACAATTGTTAAGCTGTGGTGGATTCATTAGCGTAACGTCGGGCTTGTTCAAATGCAAATGGAACTTTGCACCCAATATTACTGGATCTAGTAGTTTTGTCCCTACATCTCCTACATTTATTACGATGATTCACTAATGATATCAGACGACTATATTCCAAATGTAGTAGGTTAATTCAGTAATTCAATTGTTATCAATTCAACAAACCACTCGATATTGCTGTTCAGTCTAACGGCCATAACATCGTCAACATTGAGAAGTTTTTGAGGACTTGTTTACTTACTCTATAGTTATTGACTACATTCAACAGCCTCCGGGTATTATTTTTGTGATACGCCGCACACGCGTCCACTACGGAATGTTAACTCCTGAAGGCATACGGCGCAGATGTAATTTGGATGTATAAAGAGGGGGATATACGATAATAATCGTAAAAAAATTGGGAACAATATCAAGTTGATAAGTGTATTATTCGTAATAATGATTACCTACATATTATTACGTACGGCAGTATTATTGATTTTAATTATTATTAATGTTCATCATTTTTAGAATGTCTGTTATTGTCAATGCTATTAATAATTATTTATATTATTAGGAGTTATTAGTTTCTATTTAGTTCTTTGCAAATGCCACGGACACAACAAGAGTGGTTGCTTGTAGCAGAGGAATGTGAGAGAAAATGGAACTATCCTCATTGCCTCGGTGCAATGGATGGCAAACATTACGCAGTCCAAAGTCCAGTTAATTCTGGAAGAGGTTTTTTCAATTATAAGTTTTTCAGTATTGTTCTTTTTGGTCTAGTGGATGCTGATTATAGTTTTTTGTATGCTGATGTCGGCTGCCAAGGTTTAATTGCAGACGTTGGTGATATTACATCTTTTTTTAAGAATTTGAGTAATGGTACTATAGCCCGCCCGGTTAGCCGTGCGGTCTAACGCTCAGCTTTCCGGATTGTGAAGGAGTGCCTCGTCCCCGGCACGAATGCGCCCGGCGGACTTGTGTCGAAGTCCGGTGAACCGGCCAGTCTGTGGATGGCTTTTAGGCGGTTTTCCATCTGCCTCGGCGAATGCGGGCTGGTTCCCTTATTCTGCCTCGGCTACACTACGCCGGCGATTGCTGCGCAAACAAGTTCTCCATATACGCGTACACCACCATTACTCTACCACGCAAACACAGGGGTTACACTCGTCTGGTGTGAGACGTTCCCTCGGGGTGCCCCAGCGGAGGCCGAACCGCACAATAACCCTTTCGTGGTTCGGTGTGGGGTCTAGGAGGGGTGAAGTGGACTGCGATAGTCGTCGTGGGGTTGTGAACCACAGCGGCTGCGGAGGGGACGGAGCCTCTCCGTCGTTTCTACGCCCAGGTTAACATACAACACAATACAATCGTACTATCGTCCTTCTGGATGGTCGTACCCTCCCAGGTAGACAGAAAAAAGTAGCTTATGTTATTGTCGCAGATGACTCGTTTCCCCTCAACAATCACATCATGAAGGCGTGTAGTGGACAACAACCTCGGAGGTCATTGAAAAGAATTTTTTAATTACACACTTTCAAGAGCACGGCGAATTGTGGAAAATGCGTTCGGAATACTTTCTTCCGTATTCCGGTTACTAAGAAAGCCTATATTACTAAAGCCTGAGAAAGCCCAAAGTGTTATTATGACTAGTATACACCTCCAAAATTTCTTGCGAAAAAGTTCTGCTTCCAGAAAAATTTATACCTCTGTAGGAGCAGTGAATCATGAGGATAACGAGAATTTAACGCCAGGAACTTGGAGAAATGAGATCACTCCTGCTACAACGTTTACACGATTAGAGAACACTCCACGACGTTCAACGCAGACTGTCCAAGACTCTAGAGATGAATTCGCTGCTTCTTTCATTTACGAAGAGGGAAGATTGCCATAGCAATGTCATTACCAATAACTTACTAAAGAATTTTTTTCATCTACTTGCTACGTGCGTACTAGTGACTTCCTGACTGCACACATTTCCTCAAATAACATAATATGCAAATAAAATACATATACATGTAAATGATCTTAAATATATGCTGTTAGAAAAGTAAAAGTTATACACTACTATTTATTTATTAGTAGCTGAGTTCCCAGCGTTGCCCTAGTATGTATTCCAATCCTGTTACTCCATTTCCTCCTTTCCCCTCTGTGACGATCAGAGTTCATTTTACCATAAACCCTATCATTTTATCACAATTAGAACTTTTTAATTTTAAAAATTGAAAACTATAAGCAATTAATAGGTATATTCCTAATATAAATGGTAGTAACCTAAAATAAATATGAAAAAATATCTTAAGATATGATACGATTAATAGTATATAAGGGAATAACACCAAAAAACTTAAAAATAACAAATCATCAGGGACCGAACTGTAAGCTGAGAAAGAAGTTAAGTTTAGTAGCTGTGGAGAGAGAGCCCAAAAGGGATCGAACCCCATTAAATTTGTTAATAAGTTTTTTATACGTTTCCAGAAATAAATATTTTTTTACTTATATCTGTGTTGATTGTCTTCCGCGGCTGATATTTCCAGTGCAGAAATTCAAACGCTTTGAAAGCGAACCAGTTTGGAGGGTTCACTTCCTCAACCTGAGAGCCAGACTTCCTGGGCTCATTTTCTTCTGACAGACTTTCCTGTAAGTTGCTAATAAGCTAGTCATTTTTTTTTTTTTTTTTTTATTTGGCCACATCCACGCGGAGTTTTGTAGTGATGGAATTCCACGCTTCACTTATTTACTTTATTTTATACTGGGAGATTGTTGCATCCCACAGCAAAGGATATATTTCATAAATATTTTCCCACAGCAAAGGATATATTTCATAAGTATTTATGAATTTAATAGCCAAATCGTCGGTGAACCGTGATTTATTTTCAAAGAATATTCTTAAGAATTTATTTTATTTACTAGCGATTCATCAAGAACATTAACACATTTAATCACACTCTGTAAGCAAGGAAGTAGTTGCCAGGGAGTAACTGATGAAATCATAACCAAATTCCTTTTAACAAATGGGAATTTTATTCACTTTAATAGTGCCTAAAAGAATTTTTTAAAAGAAACAGATTTAAAATTATAATCAGAAAGCACCCTCTAAATATCAAAGTTACAAATTATTCAGAGGCAGAAAGAAACAAGTTTTGACTGTATGAGCTTTCGGGCAGAGAACCTTGCCGCTGCCTTTTCTCACGACCGTAGTTACGACCGCTCACAACAGCCTCTGAAAGACCACACTGGATCAAATCTGCAACACACCAGATAACTTTAAACTACGAGTTTTAACAATTTACACAAGCACACAAACTATGCACCCCCGTAACAGGGATGGAAATGGTACAAAACACTAACAATTAAAATATTAACCTTTCCACCAAGGTGCAACTTGATTTTAACTTCTAAGAAAAGTCTTACGGTGAAAGAGTGGCAACTTTATATACTAAAATGATCATTTAAATAAAAGCCCATGAAATGCAATCGTATATAAAATTCTACAAGTTTGGCCAAACAATAGTTAAGATGCTCGACAGTACACAGATACCGCCTCTCAAGATCATAGGCAATAATATCAAAGTTTCCAAAGATCAAACATATTTCAGTTATTAGGCCGTTACACTCCAAGCAATAAATTCGTTAACACACCAAATCCGTCAAACATGACAGAGGCAGCTACTAACGTACGGTAGATTGATTGATAGGGAGATTACCAAACAACCCGAACCGCAGGTTGCTGTAACCCGCCCCTACTCCACAAGGGAAAAACGGACCACCCAAATTATAAACAACCACCTTCCCGCGGGTGGACAAACGGAGAAGAATGGTGGGACGAACCCAAAGCAAAACGGCTGGTGACCTCACCAAGAAAACAAGTATAATTTAACAAAAGTAAATCAAGCAAGATATCACCAATCACTTAACTTCTAATAAACTGCGATTTCTCGAGAAGACCTGGCGCAGCACCCCCGAATCGCTCTCCCGAAACGTCCACCGCCAGCCGCTTCAACGGACGCAGGAAGGGCGCTGATCTCCCGTCTCACGGCGTCGCAGCTCGCACCGGCCAGACCGATGTCGTGGGTTGACTCCTGTTGCTCTCGTGTCGGCCGCGAAGCCACTACCCCTCGCTATTCGGCGCGGCTCACTGGGCTCACGTGGCGACCTCACATGCGCCGACGCTCAAGACGGACAAGTCGTGTCTCAGTGCGCGACCGACCAACCGATCGATCCAACCGCCAGTAACCATTGCCTGAGCAAACTCGAGCAGACTGGCGGCCTAACGCGCAGACTCAGATGCAGGAACTAAGCCCCGACCGGACGAGCACTCGCTGAGTTCTCTTACTGGCGGAGTGGAAAGTGTTGTGTCTTGTTCATACAGCATAGACACAATGAGGTAGCTAGGTGCACGCTAAACTAACGCAGACGGGCTTGAAGTACTGGAACAGGAGACTTATTAATGCACTAAAGAAAAGTACGTAGTTTTATAATACTTAACTTTATTCTCTTGTTGGAATACATCTCTCTTGAATTTTAGTAAGCTATAAGCACTGATACAAATGGCGCCTTGCTAGGTAGTAGCTATGGACTAAGCTGAAGGCTATTCTATCTGTCTCTCGGCAAATGAGAGGAAAGCTTCGTACGTCTGGTCGCAAGCTATGTCGTCCGTACAACTGGGGCGAGGTCTAGTCCGTGTCTTGTGACCTGCCATGTGGTGGCGCTAGGATTGCGATTACACAGTGGCGACACGCGGGTCCGACATGTACTACAGGACCGCGGCCGATTTAAGTTACCACCTAGCAAGTGTGGTGTCTAGCGGTGACACCACAGAAAGACTCTCATTTTGCCGGCTTTAAAGGTTGATCCGAACGACAGACAAACTGCCTAGCCAATGCGGACGAGAGACTGACCCAGACTCACCGACTGGCGAGCTCATAGCACGCCTTAAATGCACGTGAACAGGCAACCTTTCCCCTTTCCCACCAGAGGGAGACGCCAAAGCTGCGATTGCCACAGCGGCACCACCGCCAGAAACGGAGGGAGACAGCAATTTTTACCACAGCTCAGTCGGTCCACTCCATTTTAAAAGAAACACCCATGTCCATGACACAGAAAAAGAATAAAACCAAGACCAAACTGTAAGAGTGCAGCGAGCCAACTGGTCAATACTAGTTGCCGTCCACACCATTCGCGCAGCCCGCCAGGCATCCCATTCATGTACCGACAACGGCCGGAGCCAGACAAGTCGTAAGCTCGGCCGGCTCTGAAGCCTGTTTCGCGGCGAGCCCTCGGAGCCTCAGTCCACATTACCCGTAAGGCTCGCAAGAAGTACACGACCCACACGAGTAGTGTGGAAGCACCTTTACACGACCAATACACCACGCAGAGGTATTCCGTCCCGAGGGGCAATGAGGTAGTGACAGGAAGGGCATTCGGCCACCCTTTATAATTACTCTTGATAAATCCGTTAATAGCCATCCCGACCCTGCGCCAGTGGGGAACAAAGGCACAAGAAAAAGGAAAATACATTATTCGAAGACAGTTCGCGGCAGAGGAAAGTCATTTGCTACATGAAACATGTTGATGACGTCCGCAATCATAGTAGAACAGTGATGAGTGCAGAACAGTTTGGCATCCAACGTAATCAGATGATCTGGTACCACAGGACACCTTCCATGGAACGGATCTATTGGGTATACAGATAATGGAAAATACATATTCTTAATATGTTTGTCAGATGTGGTCTCTGTTTGCAGCTCATTAAATGTGGTAGTGTGAGTATCACTGAAAATCCCAGTAATGTTGACCTTTGGTGAGTGGTCATCACTATTGTAAAGGGCAGGTTGTGCAGTGACCACAGCTTAGAGATGATAGCCGTCCTGTTGTATGTCAGAATGTGCTCGACTCACAACTGGAGACGTCCTGGTTTCGGATGATGGCGAGGGAGACAGTATCAGGCTGCAGAGAAACAAACGATGTACGAACCAATTCTTTTTGTTTCCTTCCCTGATGGGCCTACTAATGACGAAGTGCCAATTTCAGTTGCCTATCCTTTGTTCTGCTCTTTTCTTACAGTACGCTTTCATCTCTTCCTAAGCTTTCTCTTCCTGTCTGCCGACCACTTGAGATCAATTGTTTTCACTCTCCTATCTTGGAACTCGCCGACATTCAATACTTTTTCCCGAAACACTTCCCTGTCAGTTGTTTTTCCAGCTTTTATAAAGTTGTTTCTAAACACTTTCTTACTTTATGAACCCAACTTGTTGTTGATTTCTTACCCAACAAATACTTGAACGTCCTTTAGGTTAATCTACTGATATATTCGAGATAAATGTCCAAAGAATACCACTCTTCTTTGTCTCTTTGCTTGTAATTTCTAACCTTCCATACCTTTCGTGGGCATGCCGTTGTGGCCGAGTGGTTCTTGGCGCTTCAGTCGGGTACCACGCTACTGCTACGGTCGCAGGTTCGAATCCTGCCTCGGGCATGGATGTGTGTGATGTCCTTAGGTTAGTTAGGTTTAAGTAGTTCTAAGTCTAGGGGACTGATGATCTCAGATGTTAAGTCCCATAGTCCTTAAGAGTCATTTGAACCCTTCGTTGGCCTAATATTTTCCTAATCATTCGCCTTTCTAGTATTTATAATTTATCTAACTTATGGTTTAGTGCTAGACATTCGCTTGCAAATAGATATTGTAATTCCTTACCTTTGTATTTTTAGACCGGCATTTTTCGTTGAAAAAGTCTTTCGTAATACCGTGTCCTTCCCATTTTATGTTTCTTTTCCTCTATAGCACCTTTTCGCAAACCATTTTCTTGATTTATTACCCCGAGGTATTCGGTGCATCTTTTGAAGTTTGTAAAAGGTATGATTTTTTTCTGCAGAAATTCTTAAGTTGGTTCTCCTGTCTATTTTTCTGAAAGATTAATTTGTGTTACAACAGATGGCATACTTTCAGAAAATATAGCAAAGTCATCTGCCAAAGCGGGACAGTTTATTCCAATATTTACTAGACCATCTGTTATGAGTTATATGTGTACACCCTCGTCTCAGGCGTGGTTTTAACGTTGAGGCATAATGCTTTCTCTCGGCGCAACAATCAGGGTAGACTAATTGAACAGCCTACAGCATACATCTGCTGCCCTAGAGGAATTGTGCAACATCCTAGGCTCTGATTCGGCAGTGGCGATTACGGATGTCACGTCGAAGTAGGCGGCTGGCGGCAGGGCAGCAGAGGCATCTTACACTGTAACCGGTGATGACCTAGTGACGTGACAACAGGCAGTGCTATCCAGGTAGATGAATCCTGGTCTGCAGGCTGCGACACTGCGTCAGAAGATGCCGGAGCTGGGTAGTCGTCGGTTCATGCTTCAGAACAAATGTGGTGGCAGGTACGTCAGCGAGCTGAGCAGTGAAGGTGGCTACCAAGGGGGCTGGACAGTCAGGCAGTGATCGGTAGTTCGTGGCCTGATGACAGCGGTGAAAACTGTCATAGTTACGGAAGGGACTACAAGGTTGCGTTCGACACAGACTGGGTGTCATGAGACACCTGTGCCGATGATGACAGGCTGGCTCCTGCAATTTCAGTTAGATGTCGGGCGTGTTTCTGTGTGGCATGAAAACGTCTCAAACGGGGCCAGTCTTCTAGGATCAGGTACTGTCACGAGGAAGGAAATGCGAAAGTGGCCCAACAGCAAAGGGTTGCTGTGTGGACTGGGCGTCGTCCGTGGCTGCTGTCGGTGGCTGGTGCCTGGTTACGCCCCTGGACTGTGGCGGATTTTATGTCGTTAAGTTTCTTTCCTCCTTGAGTAAATACGGACCACTGGATTGCTGTTTGAGAGTCTAGCTTCAAAAGAGACACTAGTATACGTGCCACATTTCTTATATTTTATGTTATCCTGCATAAATTCAGAGCAAACATTTCTTGCATAGCTTTATAGCTTTTCGCCTTTGTGAGCCCTTCTTCTCCTTTGTGTATTATATACCATGTACACCACTTTACAAATATACGTTTCTAGGTCATTGTTTCGTGATATTCTCAAGTGAACTTTCACTGGCAGTTGCGTCGTTCTGCATTGCGTGAAGGGAATGAAAATCAGGAGTTCTTCCTATCACCTTAATCTCTCCAGCCTTCCCGCTTAATAATGCTTGCTAAAATTTACGTTTCATACATTCTCGTATTTTATACATCACATACCTCTAAGAAGTAACCATGAAAACTCGATATAATTCTTATACGTAATGTTTAGCTCTTCATGAACTTACACAAACAATATTATGCACTCGTAATCAAAAAACAGTCACTCACTTAGCTAATCAACATGCAGGCTACCCTACTGCCTTATCTAAGAAATGAAAAAAAGTGTCTAAAAAAGAAAGCCGTCAGTAGTAACATTGCTACTGTCGCATTCTTAGCAGAATTGGCCGTGAAAAAAATCTATGAGTCAATGAATGCACTACATCGTGATAGTACAGACCTCACAATACATCAATATACACACGTCATCTTCCATAGTAAAGGCTCTTTATTTTCGTGATCAACTTCAGTATCTCAAGTCACAGTTACTACTCACCCCGAAAGACTGTAAGAACTGTTTCAGGGGCCTCGTCTTTCAAAAGCTTTCCGAAGGAAGGGAGATTGCGGCTTAACGTCCCGTAGACATGCAGACCGTTAGAGACGGAGCTCAAGCTCGGATTATTTCAAGTACGGAGAAGGAAGTTGACCGTTCCCTTTCAAACGAATCACCCCAGCATTTGCCAGGAGCAATTTACGGATATCATGGAGAACCTACATATAGATTGGCGGACACAGATTTGAAAAATCGTCCTCCCTATAGCGAGTCCAGCGTTCGACTCTCTGCGCTCAGTGGGAGCTCTCCGATGCCACAGACTTATTTTGAGGGACGCAGTCACTGTTTGGTAACGTCACAGAGTTTTAACTATTGTTTACTGTTGTGGCAGACCAGGTTCTACTCTGTCAGCGCTGTGCTACTGTTTACATCTACCTCAACATCTGCATTATATCTGCGAAGTAAAACTATTATCCAGGTGGTCATCGTACCACCAGACTACCCTGTATCGTAGAACATACTTTATTAAGTATCGTGCTACAAAACATCCATGTTTCTAACTAAATTAAACATGCTCAGTTTCAACTATTCACATATTCCACGTAATATTTGTTTCACCTAAAAAAAATTCTTCTAATCTATTATCTAAACGTAACTATTTGCAGTACTTTCTGTACTTTACAAAATTCCGTTTTACAAGAAAAAATTAATGGTGGCACTGGCCTATCCCTAAGATTTCTTGGCACTCTCGGCACTGGCTGGCATAATACCCTTTTCGGTGACATACCCAGCAAAGCACATCGTGTGATTTGGTGCACGCAACTACGTGTCCTAGAAAATTACTATGAGTCTGTGTTGCCATTCGGTCCTCTGACGTTTGCCAAACGCAAGCAAGTATCTGATCCAGCATAGTGAGGGAAAGGACAGCTTAAATCCCAGGATGCAAGGATACAAGGCTACAAGGGTACATGGATACAAGGATCCCACGAATGAAAATCCTAAATCCGAATTGTAACTTATATAATCTGTCGTTGTTCCAGTCGAATCACAATTGAAGTCCTTGTCCAATTCTGACATCGGAATGAAGTGTACCTTTCTTCTTGTCTCCAAGCCTTCTCGCTTCTGAATTTAGATAACCCGTTGTGGTGATGAGAGCCGCCTTTTGTTTGTCATGATGTGCTCCTCTGCCACCAGGGTCGTCCTGGCTTCCCAAGATGACAAGGGAGACAGGAGGAGGCTGTACCTGCTGAGAAACAAACTACGAACAAAACATTTCTTTATATTTCTGGAATGACAGTGGCACTCATGGACCTAGACTCGAAACCGAGGAAGGGTAGAGAAGGGATGCGATGGCTGTCACTGCCATCCAGAAAGATATCAGAATTATAGGCCGCGGCATTGGGTCAGGCAGCAGTGTTTCCCCAATGGCACTAAACTGGGCGGTCATCCTTTCAAGCTTCGGGTGGAGGTGAGAGATCATTGAGATGGTGGTGGAGTGTTGGTTGCCGAAGGGCCTGAATGATCAGGCAGCGGTAGGAAGTTCGTGACCTGATGACGGTGGAGGCAACTGCGTCATAGTTACGGCGTAGATGCTAGAGCTGCAACCAACATAGACTGGGCGTTATAGCATGGCTCAGCTGTGGCGGTGATGATACACTGCTCCGGTCGTGTAAACACAGGTATCTGGAGCTAATAAAGTGGAAGTTGTGGTGTTTCAGTATTTCTGCGTCATGAACAGAGCTACGGTTCTAGGTCGTGACACGGAAGGAAACCGATGCGAAAGTATTCCGGCAGCGAAAGATTCCTGCATCCACAGATTGCCATCAACTGGTACTGGATACAGCTGGTTAACGCCTCTGGACGTGGCGGATTTTTATGCATGTTGTTACGTTACCAGTATAACAAAAATTTTGTTCTGCAGTGCATTAACACACGTTCACAACTATGTCCCCTCTAAATATAAGTTTATGAATTTTTATTAGCTGCAACCGGACTGGGTGCGGCAAGAACTACTTCGTTGTTACAGAGGACATCATAGAACAAAATAATAACCAAAATAAATGCTTTTGAAAATAATTTAGAAACCTTTTTAAAACGTACACTCCTGGAAATTGAAATAAGAACACCGTGAATTCATTGTCCCAGGAAGGGGAAACTTTATTGACACATTCCTGGGGTCAGATACATCACATGATCACACTGACAGAACCACAGGCACATAGACACAGGCAACAGAGCATGCACAATGTCGGCACTAGTACAGTGTATATCCACCTTTCGCAGCAATGCAGGCTGCTATTCTCCCATGGAGACGATCGTAGAGATGCTGGATGTAGTCCTGTGGAACGGCTTGCCATGCCATTTCCACCTGGCGCCTCAGTTGGACCAGCGTTCGTGCTGGACGTGCAGACCGCGTGAGACGACGCTTCATCCAGTCCCAAACATGCTCAATGGGGGACAGATCCGGAGATCTTGCTGGCCAGGGTAGTTGACTTACACCTTCTAGAGCACGTTGGGTGGCACGGGATACATGCGGACGTGCATTGTCCTGTTGGAACAGCAAGTTCCCTTTCCGGTATAGGAATGGTAGAACGATGGGTTCGATGACGGTTTGGATGTACCGTGCACTATTCAGTGTCCCCTCGACGATCACCAGTGGTGTACGGCCAGTGTAGGAGATCGCTCCCCACACAATGATGCCGGGTGTTGGCCCTGTGTGCCTCGGTCGTATGCAGTCCTGATTGTGGCGCTCACCTGCACGGCGCCAAACACGCATACGACCATCATTGGCACCAAGGCAGAAGCGACTCTCATCGCTGAAGACGACACGTCTCCATTCGTCCCTCCATTCACGCCTGTCGCGACACCACTGGAGGCGGGCTGCACGATGTTGGGGCGTGAGCGGAAGACGGCCTAACGGTGTGCGGGACCGTAGCCCAGCTTCATGGAGACGGTTGCGAATGGTCCTCGCCGATACCCCAGGAGCAACAGTGTCCCTAATTTGCTGGGAAGTGGCGGTGCGGTCCCCTACGGCACTGCGTAGGATCCTACGGTCTTGGCGTGCATCCGTGCGTCGCTGCGGTCCGGTCCCAGGTCGACGGGCACGTGCACCTTCCGCCAACCACTGGCGACAACATCGATGTACTGTGGAGACCTCACGCCCCACGTGTTGAGCAATTCGGCGGTACGTCCACCCGGCCTCCCGCATGCCCACTATACGCCCTCGCTCAAAGTCCGTCAACTGCACATACGGTTCACGTCCACGCTGTCGCGGCATGCTACCAGTGTTAAAGACTGCGATGGAGCTCCGTATGCCACGGCAAACTGGCTGACACTGACGGCGGCGGTGCACAAATGCTGCGCAGCTAGCGCCATTCGACGGCCAACACCGCGGTTCCTGGTGTGTCCGCTGTGCCGTGCGTGTGATCATTGCTTGTACAGCCCTCTCGCAGTGTCCGGAGCAAGTATGGTGGGTCTGACACACCGGTGTCAATGTGTTCTTTTTTCCATTTCCAGGAGTGTATTTGAAAAGCTGTAGCGCAGAAACAAAAGGACTTAACAATGGATACTTGTCATTGTCACAACGATGATAGCAACATCAAAGGAACACGTAACACGACTGTATGACCCCACTTGGAGAAAAGAGTGATTTGGAAGGAACGTGCTCATTAAGTCACTCAACCACGTCTGCAGCCACACACAATTCATACGTTTTCACACATGCAGTCGACGGAACACAGTAACATTACAAGTAATAAAATATTATCCTCAGCCAGTGTAATTTATTAGCTTCACAACTGTTTATGAAACGCTAATTTCCATCAAGAAACCAAGTAATTATCTGACAAGTTACTGCCAAATATAACTAAGAAAATTATACAGCAGACTTACTTTTCGTGAAACATTCTCTTTAATCGTTCAGGCCACGTACTTTCGTTAGCAGAACTGTAGAACCACTTACACAACCTTGTTCGCTGCCAAGAGGCAAATGGCATAGACGTGGGCGGCGAGTAACACTTGGCGACAGCTCTCTTCTTACTATCGGAACACCGAAACGAAAGAAACTCTTCCACCAAGCACATTGCTCGATACAAGGTGACACGCTTCCCAGCTACTGTAAGTCCATAACAACGTACAGGAACTTCGTCAAGGCTGTGCTATGAGTTCCCTGGGATGACAGTTGTCCCCTTAACCTTGTAATGACGCTTTGCCGCTCCTGCGTATTAGACAACCATCCTCACGCTCAATACCGCTCAGACGATAAAGTCAAAGTATGGACGTCAAAATTTAACCTTGCTCAATAAGGGCAAGGAGAGAGCAGATGTTAAACAATGAGATTGTCTGTGGAATAAGGCATTGGTGACTTCGAATATGTTTCAAATCTGCAATAGAAAAATAGCAGCCATTTGTATATACTGGAACTGAACAAAAATATTGAAATACCGTGAGAAATGCATGCATGCATATAAATACAGCTGCTAGCAAAGTCCACAGGTTACGGTGTTGTATTTGACCACGAACAGCACCTGTACAATGTCCGCAATATGATTCGAATATCAGTCGTGGTGCGAACAGTGTTGTGTGTAGTTATGAGTGCATTGTCGAACCTAAGTGAATTCTAATGTGGGCAAATCGTTGTTCCTCGCATGGTGGGTGCTACTGTAACCAAGACAGATTTGTGCTGCATACAGAGGACAGCGGAGAAACGTCATCCGCTAAGACACAACGCGAAAGAAAATGTGTATTGAGTGATCGTGACAGATGGTCATTGAAGAGGATTGTGACGAAAAATGGCAACAGCTATCAATGTCACTGCAGAGCTAAATGTCACACTCGCGAACCCTGTCAGCACCAAACCAACACGAACGTTGCTCCAAAAGTTGGGAACTGCAGGGCGAGTTGGAACTTCAAAACCACTCATCAGTGATGGTACTTCCCATAACAGGAAAACCTGGTGCCGAAGCTATAAACCTTGACTATGGACCAATGGAAGAAAGGCTTTTGCTCGGTTGATGTTTCTGAAAAAAGAAAAATGGTTCAAATGGCACTATGGGACTTAACTTCCGAGGTCATCAGTCCCCTAGAACTTAGAACTACTTAAACCTAACTAAGCTAAGGACATCACACACACCCATGCCCGAGGCAGGATTCGAACCTGCGACCGTAGCGGTCGCGCGGTTCCAGTCTGAAGCGCCTAGAACCGCCATCCACCCCGGCCGGCTGGTTGATGTTTCTCGCTGTTTCAGAGTTCTGGCCGGGTATATACCTGAAGAGTGAAACACGGCGAGGGTTCGGTGATGATTTGGATATCCACATCGCTGTATTCCATGGGTTCCATGGTTACTCTGCAAGCTCTCATTAGTTCCAAGGATTATGTGACGATTTTGGCTAATTAGATCAATCCCATGGTACAATGTTTGTTCCTCTATGGTGATTCTGTGTTCCAAGACGACAGGGCACCTGTTCACACAGCTAGCATCGCCAAAGACTGGTGTTGTGACCACGAGGATGGACTGTCGCATCTTCCCTGACCACCACAATGAGCTCTGTTTCGGCTGAAGGATGCGTGATCGCCATTCATTTCCATCATCGATACTTGAATTTGCCACTATTTTGCAGGAAAAGCGGTATAACATTCCCCTGAAAACCATACCGTAAATAACTATTTACCCGTTACGGGACGACTGGGTGGTGTTTTGAATGCCAACGGATTTCCTTCACTGTATTAGGCGTGATAATGTGTTGTGTTTTTGGTGTTTCCATATTTTTGTCCCTGTATATTACTACGTCAGAAGAGGTCGTTGTTATACTTCGGTATCTACAACGTTACAAATCTTTGCTTACATCAGAAAATTCGCCTCATTATCCACAGTACCTTAGCGAAAACCGAAACTGACACATTTGATCGTTCTGGATGCGTTTTAGTAGACTGTGTTGTTTGGCTTAATTTCGCCTGCATATAGGCAGTAGACAATGCAAATGGACATACGGAAAACATGACTTATTATGTACTTATAGGACTGAGTACTGAAGAGTGGTGCACATGGGGTTTCTCTATTGCCAACACGTCAGAAATACTATGTCAAAAGCAGCAAGGGCACTTGATTTCTTTAATCACCATCTTTACAACCGCGTGAAATTAATTTATCATAATTCATAATAGGTCTTGGAATTCAGTTCCTCAGCAATTAAACCATGTAAATGTCACCGAACAGCAGCTCAAACAATGGGCTTCAATGTACTCAGTGTTATGACTGAGAATGGGTATATGACTTTGCCAGTAAACGTCGTTATTATGGTCATCATCACGAATATGTTAAAATAACCTGCATGTAGACATTTTCTTGTTTTATCCATCGTTCCCGCACACAACTATGGGCACAATGACATCCAAACAAAAGGGAGACTGAACACCATCTATGAGTAAAGACTTCCAAATATATCTATAATGGTCGGCAAAACGAATCAGTGAACCATATCTAGATACATCTGGTAAGTTACGACAGCCAAAATAAGGGCAGCATATTGAAAATATACATTTATTAAAATGCTGAAAAACCGATTAGAGGAAGAATTTTCTGAGAATTAACGTGTGGACCACAAACAGTACGGAAGGGCCTCATGGACTGTGAGAAAAAGACATAAAATAGACTCGAAATATTTTGAATGTGAAGTTATAGAAGAAAGGTGATAGAGTGGGGATCGTTCGCAGTATCGATGTCGAAAGGATTTTTTTTTTTTTTTTTCCCTCACGATGGGGCAGGATAAGGTTAAGATTGTGGACGGGGTCGTAATCAGTTACTCTCGGTTGCACAACAAACACGTTAACTTTATTTAAAGAAATTAAAATTTTAAAACAATATCTTTAAAAATCATAATTGACTTTATGACAGCTGAAGGCCTTATCACAGGAAAAAAAATTCCACAATTTTGGGGCCGAAGGTCACCAACAATAACCTCAAACAATAAACGGCTGAAGGCCTGCATTAGAAGTCAGGAAAACAATTCCAAATAGCACACGTATCAACAAATACCTTGCTTTTAAAACAAGTTTACTTTTAAAAAAACTTATTGTAACACGGCTGAAGGCCTTATTACGAAAGAAATGAAATTATTGCTCGCCTGAAGGTCACACACAATTTCAAATCACAAACAGCTGAAGGCCTGAATCAGAAGTCAGAAGAACAATCCCAAATAGCACATATTAAGATAAATACTTCGTTTTAAAACAAACTGTAACACGGCTGAAGGCCTTATTATAAAAGAAGTGAAGTTGCGAGGTGCCGGGGCTATCAGTGTATTTATCACTAAATTCTACTACAATCCACATATGTAAATCATGCTCTAAGCCCCCCCTATTCTAACTCCAACTTTTGCTGTTGCACAAGGATAAAAAAAAAAATACGCGAACTGACTCTAATCAACCCTGCCAGTGGAGTAGAAGAGAGTTTGGCACCTGCAATAATTTAATTTGATAAATAAGTTAAATAAACAAAGGTTTCATTAGCATAGTGAGGAATGATAGGGTTGCTCTATCGATTAACAGAATGAAAGTTCTGTCCAAAATAACAATATGATTTATTAAGACTAAACACAGAATAGTAAAAGAAACACAGGAAATATAATACATCAAATTGGCTCAAATTTGGAGATTCATACAAACACTTTAAAGGTGAAGTTGTCCCTAAACTAGATCGTGAGGTTTAAGACGAGGTGGTATGTGGAGCCAATTCCTTTCCACTCAAATCTCAAGAGAGACACACAGCTAACCCAACAGTAATTGCTGCTACTCGAAACAGAACAAAGTTAGAAAAGGATGAACAGGCGCGCTCTGCTGAGCTCTGATTGTCACCTAGGAAAATCCCTATCTGCCGGTGCTGCGGACGTACATTACCAAACGGTCTTCTTATCTCCCAGAACACGATCTGGCGTACCGCAGGCGAGGGCTGGTTGCTTCGACGTCCTCGACCGAAAGGCGACTGCCGACTCCCCACAAGAGCACCCGTACAGGCCGAACACAGAACATTTCCGCCCCCACGACAGTGGCCGAGGTTAAACGTTCCAATCAGCAACTCGAAAACCGGCGGAAATTCCACTCCATTGCCGAAGCCCTACCATTCCACCAATGGAGATTCTTGGCGCCAATTTCTGTGCTGATTTTGCTACGTCACGGCGCTATGCCCTGAGCAAACCAATCACCGTTACTATTTTGCAGAAAGTGCGGGAATTTTCCCGCCACAACTGCCAGGGTACACAAGTCATTCCCACGCCTCGCTGGTAGCCCGCCAGAAAGTGTTTTCGCTAAGTTTCTCCGAAGTAACGGAACCTCTAGCCCAGCCGCTACTTCACACCCCAGCGGGCGTGTCTCTTGACAATGTCGGCGTCTGCAAAGCATTCACTCGACTGCCTCACACACGTCGGCTTAACCCGCCTGTCACCGGACCACCCGGGTGACGAGAGACGCTGCGTGGGAAGTCCGCGTGTGAAGGAATAGCAGCCCTCCACCGCATGCAAATAGAGAGGAGAGTCGTAAGATAGAAATATGAGAGGGGGCTCATGCCACCTCTCATAGCCCCTACGCCATTTTAGATTGTAATTGGTGAGCGGTTGGCTCACTTAGGAGCAAGGTAGTGAGTCAATCGCCCAAGAACAATCTCGCAACTGGCTCCACATGCCGCACTCTATAAAGAAAATCACTGCAACTGAAAAATGCAGCTCATAGAGGGAGGATTATTTATGATGTAGCCAACTTCACCTTCTTAATATGGAACACTAACACTCACATCACACATCCATACCCAGGGAGCCCCTTCCAAACACCGATTCACGCAGACATTCACGCTCTAAATATGGCCCGGGCATCTGAGCCAAATATGGAGCAGTTTATTCTTTACAATCAGAGTTGGAGTGCTCCGCAATTAAATGCCCAAGATGTTACAACAATTTTAATCATTAAACTAACCTGAACTCACTCACACATGATACTATTTAAGTTAACAATCTCTTTGTGAGCTTTCAGAATCTAATTACAACCTCCGATTCATTCTGTCTCCCTGCAGCAAGAATAACCTTTACAAAATGTTCCCTGAACTGATGGTCCATTCACAATGACAGTGGTGGTATCTGCTTCAGTTTATGGGGACTTCAGGCACACTGTTCGCATACACACAACAATAAATACAAAATACAAAAAAAAACATGGTGTGGAGAACAATACAGTAATTTGTAATAAGAATTACAGTGTAAAACACAAACACATACAAGGTATAACATACATTACAAAACCAACACTAGAGAAAGAAATTTAAGAAAGAAAAAAAAAAAAAAGGTTCATGGGGCATCAAATTGTGCATGCACATTGCACAAAGTTCACGACTGTGCTGAGAATGAGGCACTAAATCACATTGTTAGAAATATCCGTAGCACTTCACTAATTACACAGTACTGACATCACATAAGGCTAAACGTCGGGTGTTGTTGCTACGTTGTGGCAACAGCAATAGGGAGTTCTGGAGTGTCTGCAGTACGCTGTTGAGATTGTAGTCAGACCCACGCATATGATCACGGCAGTACGGTAGGAAGACACAGTGATAGGCTCTCCTCACGTCGATTAATTGTCTCTGAGGTCTATTTGTTGGGATACATCACTAGTCTAGGTCTCTTCTCTCGCTGGACAGTACTTTACGTTTCCCAATATTGCAGTTCGACAAGGGATGATGGCACGTGGAGTGACTCCACAAGTGTGTGAGGTCATCCATACAGGATCGAACTAGGAGTGACGATTGCTAAAACTGCTCTCCAAAAGAGAGGAGAAGTTAGAAATGCGCCCGTTTGTGCAACATCCCGTCACTCATCATTATCCCTCAACATGGACACCAGATAGGAAAGGACAAAAACATTGCTCATGAAAAGGTAGTGTCTCCTACTCCATCGACATTGGAGATCGCGAACATAAACAAAAAGAGGATAGCAGCAGTAAATTCTTATGCAAGACAACGCAGCGTGTTAATACTTTAGCAATCTTAATCTATTAATGTAACGATTATTGTTCCCCGAACAAAGGTTCATATATTTGCCTATTCTACTATGTACACTTCTTACACTACTACTATTCTACGAACTCCTTTATGTGAGAGATGTGGTGGAGTCCTATGGACTTCTTTCCTTTCAGCGTCTCCAATTCATAAGCATTGTGGTGAGCTGCTCTCCTTATACGGTACGGGCCGTTGTAAACAGAATAGAATTTTTGGCATTTCATTTTTTGTTTGTTCGAAAGTCGGAAAGACTTAACGAGCACCTTTTGTCCAATTTGGAAGTGTCGTAGACGAGCTCCCCTGTCGGCACGTCTCTTCCTGACCTCTGCTGCAGCCCGTATCCTCTTGAGAGCCAAATCCACTATGGCTTGGTGCTGCGTTCGCGCCCTTGGTGGGAAGTTTACGACCTTGGTTATCAAGTCCTTAGGAATCCGGTTTTTCAGTACTGTAATGGGTGCCAATTTTGTTATCCCATGGGGTGCCTCATTGATCACCTCCTGGAAGTCTTTAAGGAAAACGTCCCATGTCGTGTGCTGTTTGTTACAGTACAACCGGCACAAGTTTCCGAGTTCTTTAATAACCCGTTCTGCAGCATTCGAGCTCGGATGGTGTGAAGATATAAAAATGGGATCAATTTTACATCGACGCAACGTCTCCTTCCATGTTTTTGACTTAAACTGTGGCCCGTTATCAGAAATGATTCTACTCACATGACCAACCTGTGGTAGGAAATCCCGGATTAGGGCTCGTGATACAGTTCGTCCTGTTGCCCTCTTCAGTGGCGTAAAGGTAACGTATTTGGACGTTAGCTCAACAAACACTAATACGTAAGTATATCCTCTTCTTGTTCTTGGCAAAGGTCCCATCAAATCTGTTGCTGCTAATTGTCTTAATTTGGTCGGTACGATTGGGTATAATGGTGCCTGCATGCTCACAGTGGTGTGCTTAGCCTTTTGGCAGTCTTTACACACCGACAGTACCCTCCGAATTCGACGCTCCATGTTTCGAAAGTAACACATGGTCCTTAGCTTGAGATTGCACTTGCGTGGTCCGAAGTGTCCATAGCTGAGGTGAGTATGCCATATAACCTTGTTTATTAGGTGTTCAGGGATGCATACCCCCCATTCAGTGTCATTGGTATAATTTCGGTGGAAAATTATGCCTTTCCGCAAGAGGTAGAACTGCCTGATGGTGGCGTGTCTTCTGTCTATCCATTTCTGTTTCAATAACACTAGGGCAGGGTCCTTGTCTTGCTCCTTCTTGATGTCCTGCATACTACAGGTAATAAAATTTTCAAAGGCTACTTTCTGCATATAGTAAAGGCAGTAGTGATTTTCCTCCAGATCTTCTTCCATGTTGTGCTCAAATCCGATCGGTGACCGTGATAAGGCGTCTGCAATGATGTTCTGACTGCCGGGGATATATTCTATCGAAAAATTGTACTGCTGTAGATACGATGCCCACCTAATCAGCCGCCTGTGATTAAGCTTTGCAGTCATCAAGAACTCGAGCGCCTTGTGGTCTGTGTATACCCTCGTCTTGCGACCAAACAGAAGGTATCTGAATTTTTCAAACGCCCATACAATAGCCAGCGCCTCTAACTCGGTTACTGAGTAATTCCTCTCACTCTTGGCTAGTACTCTGCTAGCAAACGCAATTGTCTTCCACACCCTGTTTCCTTCATGTACATAGTCTTGGAACACCATGACACCCAGACCGGAGTATGAACTGTCCGTTACTATGCAAAGCTCTTCTGCTAAATTAGGGTGTGATAGGATGGGTGCTTGTAATAATGCGAATTTTAATGCTTTCCATTCGGATTCGGCCGCCTCATCCCATTCCCAAGGAATCTTCTCTCCTGTAAGTTGATGCAACCGAGGACTGCTCTGAGTTTTGACATGTATAAAGCGGTTGTAAAAATTTATGATCCCCAAGAACCCCCTTAACTGCTTCTTTGTCGTAGGAATGGGAAACTTTTCAATCGCTTCGATCTTTTCGGGATTTGGCGCAATGCCCTCACCCGTGATGATATGTCCTAGAAATTTCACAGAGGACGTCCCAAAATTCGATTTTTCGATATTGATAGTCACTCCGTATTCCTTGAATGTCGCTAGGAGTTCACCGAGGACCGCATTGTGCTCTCCCCAAGATTTCTCCGCGATCAGCAAATCGTCCACATAGCTGGTGACATGACGTTTCAAATTATCGCTTAGTATGCCGTCCAGCCCCCGAATGAATGCGGCAGATGAAACGTTCAAACCAAATGGTAGACGACGAAACCGGTAACATCTTCCAAATGCTAAAAAGGCTGTGTACTGTCTGCAATTTGGATGGAGCTCGATCTGCCAGAAACTCGATTTTAGATCAACTGATGAGAAGATTGATATTCCATGGAAGTTTTGTAAGAGTTCCTCTAATCGTTCCGGTCTGTCTGTTTCGGGTTCTATTATGGTATTAATTTGTCGCGAGTCCAAGACTAAACGAATACTACCATCTGCCTTCTCGACTACTCTTAACGGGTTATTATAGGCTGAAGCCGTAGGTTCTATTATTCCTTCACTCAGTATTCGCGTAATTTCAGCTGCTACTTTCTGTCGATATGCCAAGGGGATTGGATAGGGTGGCACACGAAACTGGTTGTGCGGACGAACACGAAATTCATATTGGAAGTTCTTTATTGATCCTGTCTTGGGAAGGAAGACCTCCGCATGTTCTACTAGTAATTTATGAAGTTCTTTGCGGTGGTCGCTCCTTATATTCTTTATTGCTTCCACTTTTTCTCCTATTTTCTCCTTTATTTCTCCCATTATTCCGACTTCATTCTCATCCGTGTCCTCTCCCTTACCCGCAACGTCGACCTGTTCTTCCTTTCTGTCTTTCAGACACGCATAGTTTATCCGTACACAGTTAGACGGTAGTTGAGCTGGGATCAGCTGGTCGTCGAACTTAATGTGGACGGGATTCCCTTTCCTCAAAACCACTTCACCTCGTCCTAGATCAACTATCGCGTCATGTTCATTTAGGAAGTCCGTTCCTATTATCATGTCGATCGCCAGATTTGGCACGATCCAGAAGTTAGACTCTATTTTGTGTCCTTGGCAGGAGAATTCCAGTCTTGTTTGTTGGGTGACCTCCGTACATTTACCCGCTAATGCTCCTTTTATTTTGGTTTTCTTAACCGATAGGACAGGCCAGTCCATCTCCTGAGAGCACCTCTTGTATGCTGCCTCGGATATTGCTGTTATGTAGCTTCCACTATCTATTATCGCATTCATACTCTTTTCAGCTATTGCTACTGTGATAAGAGGCTGCCGATCTTGTCGAGGAGTTGCTTTATGTTCCTCGAGCAGGATTTCTGATAAATCTTCGTAATGTATCATCCGTAGTTGGCCAGGTCCGAGATTACGTGCGAAATTCCGGCGGCCTGTGTTCGCACTAGTCTGGCGTCAATCCCTTGTTAAGCTCCCCCTCCTCTGACGTGCATTAGGATTTGCGGGTCTAGTTTCAATCTCCTGGTTCCACTGTTGTCCTTGGTTTCGCTCTCTCCAATTACGGTCGCTTTGCCGTTCGTTATTCCTCCTGTCCCAGATTCCTTGTCTAGATTGACCCTGTTCCCTGACGTCCTGGTTTCCGTGTCTCTGGTTTCCATAATCTTGAATTGCGTAACCTTGATTTCCGTAACCCTGGTTTCCTAACTGACGAGCGCGATTATGCGATCTGTTGTCGTCTGCCCTTGCTGGCCCGTGGTATTTGTTATTTTGCGCCTTCTTCCTGTCCTTTGCGTCTTGTTTATCGAAGACTACTTCGAGTTCGCGCAATAGACTCTTGAATGCTTCGATGTCAGATCCACACTTGCCGACAAGTGTCTGTTGATACCTAACAGGCAATTTGGAAAAACAAAATTTGATGATTTCTCCCTTGCTATATGGACTATCTAAAAACTGATTCTTCTTGAGTAAATCATCAAAAAATTTGGTTGCGCTCTTATGCCCGGACACTTCCAGTTCAGGACAAAATATTATTTCGTCTTTAATCCTGTCTTGCGTTTCCTTTGACCAGTAGATCCCCAGGAACGCATCAACAAATTCCTGATAAGTCTGACACGTCGCTGCCACACCCCGCATCTTTTCCGCGGCTTGGCCTTCGATGTGTCCACACATGAATTCTAATTTTGCCAGGGTTGGCCATGATGACGGTAATGAATTTGTAAACTGCATCACCCAGCTCTTGGGATGCATCGACTCTCCATTATCTCTGAACTTTTGGAATTTTAGTATCGACAGGAAGTGATTGTGATCAAAATCCTGTCCGATCCTCGCACTGGTGTTGTCACTCGTTTCCGATACTTGCGCGTCTGCTGAGTGTCCTGCTCTATCTTGCTGATAACTGTGATGTGCTATCTCTGTATCACAGTGGAAGTGGCACTCAGAATTCACTCTCCTAAGTGGGCTATAATTATTGGAGCTATTACTCGCTGTTTCTGCGTGTGCAGTGTTAGTTCCGCACTCGGTCAATGGGCTAGAGCACGGCGGGCTTTTCCTCGGAGACACAATTCTTTGTACTCCATCATTGGTACCCGAACGCGCAGTGCTCGTGTGCCCGTTTTGCTCTAGTTTTGCTATCCGACTCTCTACTTCTTCCATTCGTTTCGTGGTGTTCGCAACCGCGATATTACCTTGAGTTTTTAAGAATGCTAGGGATTTTGAGTGGGATTGTGTTGTACGTCGCAAGCGCCCTGCGAGTTTAGAAGTTGCTTCCGCAACTTTCATTGCCCCTATTGCTGCCGTTTTGGCTAGGCCTGCTACTTTTTGTCCTACCATTGACATTTGTTTTGCTTCTCCACATTCTTTCTTTATTGTTAATAATTCCCCACGAATTTCCCCTATATGCGAAATTATTGCCTCCGTGTCCTTCTTACGCTGTTCGTCAGCTTCTTCTTTCTCCTTCTTACGCTGTTCTTCAGCTTCTTCTTTCATTGATCGTAGGAAGCTCAGTATTGGGTTAATGTCATCATTTTGATCCTCGTCACACATGGGTGATGTAACTCTGGACACCTGGGCGCTAGAGCTCTGACGTGACCGAGCTGGCCTCTGTCTGCACTCGTTCGTTTGACTATAAACTTCTGCTGCCGTCTCGACCTGTGTGCCTGTCTCTGTTTCATCCTCTACCTCACTATCATAATCACGGCCGCGACGTTGCTCTAAGATCGGGTCCAAATCACCTTCCTGATCAATGACCCTGTCGTCCTGTCCTGCTAAAAATGTGCCCATCTCATCTGCGAACCTATCCCCGTCAGTAACGTGTCTCTTATCCATTATAGTATCCACTTTTGTTTTAGCTTCGCTCACTAAAAGTCGTGCCTTACTTCTCGTGATCATTCATGAGAGACAAAATTTATCTAAAATACACAATAAAAATAATCTACTCCCTGTATTTTTTACACATAGACATAAAATTTCAACAACGCTGTTCCAACGCTGTAATTACAAGCACAATTTTATGTGGTACAGAAACCGCACACAAATCCGACAAAGTGCGATGTGGTACGGACACCACATCAACGAAACACAAAAAACAATGAACAAAAAAAATATATACACTGAAAACAAAAACTGTAATCATGCGCCGCTACTTAAAACTAAACGCGGAACTACCAGAAAAAAACTTGGGTATTAATCAATAAAAAAATTAGAGAAAAAAAATTTGAATGTTCGTACTAAGAATACTGTTTGTTAATCAGTGATTCTCAGGAAAGATCCGAGGCTAAGGGTCGCCATATTATGCGAGGTGCCGGGGCTATCAGTGTATTTATCACTAAATTCTACTAGAATCCACATATGTAAATCATGCTCTAAGCCCCCCCTATTCTAACTCCAACTTTTGCTGTTGCACAAGGATAAAAAAAAAATACGCGAACTGACTCTAATCAACCCTGCCAGTGGAGTAGAAGAGAGTTTGGCACCTGCAATAATTTAATTTGATAAATAAGTTAAATAAACAAAGGTTTCATTAGCATAGTGAGGAATGATAGGGTTGCTCTATCGATTAACAGAATGAAAGTTCTGTCCAAAATAACAATATGATTTATTAAGACTGAACACAGAATAGTAAAAGAAACACAGGAAATATAATACATCAAATTGGCTCAAATTTGGAGATTCATACAAACACTTTAAAGGTGAAGTTGTCCCTAAACTAGATCGTGAGGTTTAAGACGAGGTGGTATGTGGAGCCAATTCCTTTCCACTCAAATCTCAAGAGAGACACACAGCTAACCCAACAGTAATTGCTGCTACTCGAAACAGAACAAAGTTAGAAAAGGATGAACAGGCGCGCTCTGCTGAGCTCTGATTGTCACCTAGGAAAATCCCTATCTGCCGGTGCTGCGGACGTACATTACCAAACGGTCTACTTATCTCCCAGAACACGATCTGGCGTACCGCAGGCGAGGGCTGGTTGCTTCGACGTCCTCGACCGAAAGGCGACTGCCGACTCCCCACAAGAGCAACCGTACAGGCCGAACACAGAACATTTCCGCCCCCACGACAGTGGCCGAGGTTAAACGTTCCAATCAGCAACTCGAAAACCGGCGGAAATTCCACTCCATTGCCGGAGCCCTACCATTCCACCAATGGAGATTCTTGGCGCCAATTTCTGTGCTGATTTTGCTACGTCACGGCGCTATGCCCTGAGCAAACCAATCACCGTTACTATTTTGCAGAAAGTGCGGGAATTTTCCCGCCACAACTGCCAGGGTACACAAGTCATTCCCACGCCTCGCTGGTAGCCCGCCAGAAAGTGTTTTCGCTAAGTTTCTCCGAAGTAACGGAACCTCTAGCCCAGCCGCTACTTCACACCCCAGCGGGCGTGTCTCTTGACAATGTCGGCGTCTGCAAAGCATTCACTCGACTGCCTCACACACGTCGGCTTAACCCGCCTGTCACCGGACCACCCGGGTGACGAGAGACGCTGCGTGGGAAGTCTGCGTGTGAAGGAATAGCAGCCCTCCACCGCATGCAAATAGAGAGGAGAGTCGTAAGATAGAAATATGAGAGGGGGCTCATGCCACCTCTCAAAGTTAATACTCGGTTGAGGGCCACAAACAATTTCAAATAACAAACGGCTGAAGGCCTGAATGACAAGTTAGGAAAACAATTCCAAATAGCACTTTTAAAATAAACACGATGCTTTTAAAACAAGTCTGCTTAAAAAGACTTACTGTAACACGGCTGAAGGCCTTATCACCCAAAAGTGGGATTATTGCTCAGCTGAAGGCCACACCAACAATAATCAGAAAACTACAAATATCCTTAAAACAAACATCACAATCTAAGGAATCAGGGCAAGCGGTTCTCAGCACGTGTTCCAAGGGTCGGCCTGGGAACATAGCTCAAACAGAAAGTAACGTGAGACAGGCAGCCAAGATTTGTACTCACGTAACAGGATTGCAACTCATACTAGGTGCAGCTTAAGCGCCGACCGACCGACTAACCAATCCGCCTAACGTCCGATCACCGGTACAACGATGGAATATTTTTAGGCAAGGGCGAAGAGACAGACAGCACTACGTCTTCAGAAAATACCGAAGGCCGAAAGAAACACTAGAACCGGGGTATACCTCCCAAAAAAATATGCACAGTACAATACAAGAGGCTGTCGAACTACATGCCATGTCGGAGAACATCAACACGTCGAGGAAAGGTACACTGCTAGAAAATTACGCTACCCTCCAGGTCAGGTAACTGGGGTGTTAGCGGCCATAAGGCAGAAAATACCGCTGGTTGCACTTCACTAGTAAGAATAATAATAAATTCAATGGTGAATAACAAATAGAGAAAGGCGGCTGCAATATTTCACCGCCTCGAAGCACTTCACTCGTTGCCGCCAGGCTCAGAGGCCCTGGGAGCAACAACGCGCCGACCAAAGGCGAGATCCCAGAATAGTCGAGGTTGCATTAGCAGTTAACTCTTCACTCAAACGTCCAGGGTTCGGTGTGCAACGAAGTCGCCGCTCTCGCAGCTACCCCTTCTCGATCCGGCAGTGGCAGCACGCCACCAGTGGCCCGAGCTTGCCCTAGCGCTGCACGGACCTGCTCGCTGCTGCGCCCCCAACCGATATGATTTCCGTTCGCAACTTCTCACCAAATCCAGTATGCAGACAGCATTAAAATAACTGCTCATTCAAAACCACAAGATACACATGGATCGGGGCAAATTAATTCCACCAACAACTCACCATACTAAAACCAGTCAATGAGAAACAACATGGACGAATTATAAGTCGGCACAGACACACACAAGCCAGTAGCGGTCGGAAGACCAAATGCACATCGTCCACTGCGACGACCGATCGAACGACCAACCAAAGGTCGTCCCCACTCAAGTCAGGCACGGGAAAGATCCCAGTATAAATCGTCGACTGACAACTTATTGCCGTGAGGTCACTTCGACGGGCGGACACACACACACACACACACACACACACAAGTGAAAGTTGAACTACTCGAATATCACGATCCATTCAACTAAAACTCGCTGAATCTGGTCCTTGACGTGGTCGTGCACTCTCGCGACCACATCCATCCGTCGTACAGTGCATGTGCGTCTCCAGCGGTCGGGCGAGTACTGCCTGTCCGGAGCTCACTGCTGCTCCGTCCCAACTCCCTCAGCTCGACACACGACGACCCGGAAATACTAGAGGCCGCTCCAAAGATGGTACCACAGAACGCGCTATCGATAAGTGCTGCTGCCGCCACTCACGGACAGACAAGGCGAGAAAACGTAGTGGCGCCAGTGGTCACACTTTGAAAACGAGACGCCACTACCGCCTTTACAAGATGCCAAGCTATGAACGGCATCAACGCGAGCCGCACACGGCTCGTCCACCTACTCCATCAACTATTTACTGGATGTATTCCCATCTCTGTCTTCCTCTACAGTTTTTACTCTCTACAACCCTCTTCAGTACCATGGAAGCTGTTCCCTGATACCTTAACAGATGTCTGATCATCCTGTCCCTTTTTTTGTCGATGTTTCCCATATATTCCTTTCCGATTCTGTGCAGAACCTCCAATTTTGTGCAGAACCTCCTTATTCATTACCTTATTAGTCTAGCTAACTGTCTTCTGTAATACCACGTCTCAAATGCTTCCATTCTCCTCTGTTCCAGTTTTCCTCTCAGTTCGTGTCTCACTGCCATACAATGCTGTGCTCCAACAGTACATTCTCAGAAATTTCCTCCCCGAATTAAGGCCTATGTTTGATACTACACACATCAAAAAAAGTTTTGCATCATCTCAGTTCCGAGAGTTCCAGAACCTGTACAGAAAATTGCAATAGAGATCCACATGAACATCATTTCCGCCCTTTTTATTGCTCATGAAAACCACACATTGTATGTTGTAACACCATGCAGCGAGACTTCAGAGGTGGTGGTCCAGATTTCTGGACACACCGGTACCTCTAATACCCAGTAGCACGTACTCTTGCATTGATGCATGCCTGTATTCGTCATGGCATACTATCCACAAGTTCATCAAAGCAGTGTTGGTCCAGATTGTCCCGTTTGCCCTATTCCTCAACGGCGATTCGGCATAGATCCCTCAGAGTGGTTGGTGGGTCACGTCCCCTTTTTAATCTATCCCAGGCATGTTCGATAGGGTTCATGTCTGGAGAACATGCTGGCCACTCTAGTCGAGCGATGTCGTTATCCCGAAGGAAGTCATTCAAAAAGACATGCACGTTGGGGGCGCGAAGTGTCGTCCATGACGGCGAATGCCTCGCCAATACGCTGCCGACGTGGTTGCACTATCGGTCGGAGGAAGGCATTCACGTATCGTATAGCCTTCCATGACCACCAGCGGCGTACGTCGGCCCCACATAATGCCACCCCGAAACAGTAAGAAACCTGCACCTTGCTGCACTCGCTGGACAGTGTGTTTAAGGCCTTCAGCCTGACCGGGTTTCCTCAAAACAAGTCTCCGACGATGTCTGGTTGAAGGCATATGCGACACTCATCGATGAAGAGTACGTGATGCCAATCCTGAGTAGTCCATTCGGCATGTTGATAGACCCACCTGTACCGCGTTGCATCGTGTCGTGGTTACAAAGATGGATCTCGCCGTGGACTCCGGGAGTGAAGTTGCGCATCATGCAGCCTATTGGCACAGTTTGAGTCGTAACACGATGTCCTGTGGCTTCACGAAAAGCATTATTCAAAATGATGGCGTCGCTGTCAGGGTTCCTGGGAGCCATAGTCCGTAGGTAGCGGTCATACACTGCAGTAGTAGCCCTTGGGCGGCCTGAGCGTGGCATGTCATCGACAGTTCCTCTCTCACTGTATCTCCTCCATGTCCGAACAATATCGCTTTGGTTCACTCCGAGACGCCTGGACACTTCCCTTGTTGAGAGCCCTTCCTGGCACGAAGACACCGCGGCACGGTTGAACTACAGACAACACGAGCCGTGCATCTCCTTCCTGGTGGAATGACTGTAACTGATCGGCTGTCGGAACCACTCCGTCTAATAGACACTGCTCATGCATGGTTGTTTCCATCTTTAGGCGGGTTTAGTGACATCTCTGAATAGTCAAATGGACTGTGTCTGTGATACAACATCCACAGTCATCATCTATCTTCAGGAGTTCTGGGAACCGGTGCGATGCAAAACATTTTTGATTTGTGTAGTAGACTTGCCAGGGCTAGTCTGCTTTTGATGTCCTCCTTTCTAGGTAGTAGATTTCCTTAACTTCATCTATTTTGTGATCACCAATTCCCATGTTAAGTTTCTCGCTGTTCGCATTCCTGCTACTTCTTGTTATTTTCGTCTTTCTTCAATTTACTCTCGATTCATATTGTGCACACATTAGACTGTTCGTTCACTTATCAGAACCTATAACTCTTACTCATTTTCACTGGGGATCGCAATGTCATCAGAGAATCGTATCATTAAAATCTTTTCACCTTGACTTATAATTTCACTCCTGATTCAATTTTTATTTTCATCATTGCTTCTTCGATGTAGAGATTGAACAGTAGGGTCCACCACAGATCACATCCCTATGTTACACCCCTCTTAATGCGAGCACATAGATCTAGGTCTTCCACTCTTATTGTTCCGTCTTGCTTCTTGTATATATTTATGGTTCAAAAATGGTTCAAATGGCTCTGAGCACTATGGGACTCAACTGCTGAGGTCATTAGTCCCCTAGAACTTAGAACTAGTTAAACCTAACTAACCTAAGGACATCACAAACATCCATGCCCGAGGCAGGATTCGAACCTGCGACCGTAGCGGTCTTGCGGTTCCAGGCTGCAGCGCCTTTAACCGCACGGCCACTTCGGCCGGCCTGTATATATTTATATTACCTGTCTCTTACAAAAGCTTAACCCGGTTTTCCTCAGAATTTCTGATATAGTGCATCATTTCACACTGTCTAACGCTTTTGCAATGTCGATAGATCCTATGAACGTGTCTGATTTTTCTTTAGTATTACTTCCATTATCAACCGCAACGTTAGAATTGCCTCTCTGATGCCTTTACCTACTCTAAAACCAAACTGATCGTCATCTAACAAATCCTCAGTTTTCTTTTGCATTCTTCTCTACGTCATTCTTGTCAGAAACTTGGAAGCATTAGCTGTTAAGGTGATTGTGCGATAATTCTCGTACTTGTCGGCTCCTGCAGTATTCGGAATTGTGTGGACGATATTTTTCCGAAAGTCAGATTGTATGGCGCCATCCCCACACGTTCTACACACCTAAGTGAAGAGCCGCTTTGGTGCCGCTTCCCCAATGATTTTATAAACTGTGGTGGAATGAAACTTCCTGGCAGATGGAATGTTATTTATCCCTTCTACGTTATTTGATCTTAATTTTTCCAAAGTTGTTTTAAATTTGGATTCTAATACTTGAATCGCTATCTCTTCTAAATCTACTCCTGTCTCTTCTTCTATAACATCACATCTGTCGAATATCCCCCTCATAGAGGCCTTCAGTGTACTCTTCCTACCTATCTGCTCTCTCCTCTGCATTTAACAGTGGGGTCCCCGTTACACTCTCAGTGTTACCACACTTGCTTTTAATTTTACTGAAGGCTGTTTTGACTTTCCAGTATGCTGTGTCAGATCTTCCGGCGATCATTTCTACTTAGATTTCCTCACATTTTTCATGCATCCACTTCGTCTTAGCTTCCCTATTTATTTTATTCCTCAGCCACTTGTTTTCTGTATTCCTGAATTTCCCTGAACATTTTTGTACTTACTTCTTTCATTGATCAGCTGAAGAATTTCTTCTGTTACCTATGGTTTATTCTCAGACATCTTCTTTGTACCTATGTTTCTTTTCCCGACTTCTGTGATGGCCCTTTTTAGATATATTCAATTCCTCTTCAACTGTACTGTCTACTGAGCTGTTCCTTTTTGCTGTATCTATAGCCTTGGAGAACTTCAAGCGTATCTCGTCATTCTTTATCGCTTCCGTATCCCACTTCTTTGTGTATTGATTATTCCTGACTAATGTCTTAAACTTCAGCCTACTCCACGTCACTACTATATTGTGATCTGAGTCTATGTCTGCTCCTGGGTACGCCTTACAATTCAGTATCTGACTTCAGAATCTCTGTCTGACCATAATATAATCTAACTGAAATCTTTCCTTATCAGCCGGCCTTTTCTAAGTATACCTTCTCCTTTTGTAATTGTTGAACAGAGTATTCGCTATTACTACCTGAAATTTATTACAGAATTAGTCTTTATTCTCCGGTAACCCTTTCTTCTCCTCCTTCGCCTACAACTGCATTCAAGTCCTCTATGACTATTACATTTTCATCTCCCTTTACGTACTCAATTATCCGTTCAGTATCGTCACATACTTTTTCTGTCCCTTCAGCCTGTATACCTGAACTATCGTTGTCGGTGTTAGCTTGCTATCAGTTATGATGAGAACAACATCATCACTGAACTGTTCACAGTAACTCACTCTCTACCATTACTTCGTACTCATAACGAATCCTACTCCCCTTTTACCATTTTCTGCTTCTGTTGATTATACCCTATGGTCATCTGACCAGAAATCCTCGTCTTCTTTCCATTTCATTTCACTGTTCCGTATTATGTATAGATTGCGCCTTCGCATTTCTGTTCACAGTAACTCACTCTCCACCCTTACTTCGTATTCATAACGAATCCTACTCTCCTTGTACTATCTTCTGCTTCTGTTGATTTTACCCTATTCTCATCTGAACAGAAATCCTCGTCTTCTTTCCATTTCACTTCAGTGTCCCCTATTATGTCTAGATTGAGCCTTTGCATTTCTTTTCAGATTTACTAGCTTCAACAGCCCGATTCGTAGAACGCTATCCTTTCATTGGTTATTCAGTCGTTTTCTCATGGTCACCTCTCCCTTGGGAGTTCCCTCCCGGAGATCTGAATGCGGAACTACTTCCAGTGGAGGGATCATGATGACACTTTTTAACCATCGGTAACATGTCCTGTTGATATATATTAGGTGTCTTTAATGCTGAGGTTCCCATTTCCTCCTGCATCCTCATGGCGTTGATCATTGTTGATACTTCCACCTTCCGTTTCCCCACACGATGGGCAAACAGACTGCCCTGAACCTCTGTCCGCTTCTCCACGTTGTTTGACAAGGAAGTTGGCAGAATAGGGGTGACTTCTTATGCCGGAGGTCTTCTGCCACCAATGCTGACTTTTATTCCAATGCTGATTTTTATTCAAAATGTAAGCGGTGGCGGGGTTTGAACTCAAAACCATGAATGTTTTGATAAGTAATAAATCTAGTAGTAGACTTCAATTAGCCAGCTGTAAAACGGGAGTCGGACGCTTAAAATTGGTGCTAAAGACTGTTCCGAACATCGTATGAAAATTGCATCAATGATATAGAGTACTGTCTCGTTAGGTCAGCGTGTTGGGCTCCTAGTGATTAACAGCCACGAACTATCGAAGAGGTTAGTAGTGATCATAAGGCCGTTATTGCACGAATGACCTCCGGAATTGCAAGGAAAACTGAATTGAAACAAACTGTACAATATCTCAGTGCTCAACATGTAAGAAGAAGAATCTTAAAGTTACAATTATCACCTCGCGAAATAAAGGTATGTAGTTAATTTTTTACTTGTTAGCAGGTAGGCCCCATATGAATGCAGTCCTGCTACTCATTCAAATTCCTGCGCCATAATTCTGCAGCACGCAGCTAGAGGAACCAAAATAAAGTTGCAGAACGCACTGTTATTACAGAGTATCGTGCAATAATAGCTTTCCGGAATCTGAAGGGAAGGAACAGTGCAACAACCCATGCTGAGTTGGTACGCAAACAGTACACGATCAAATAACACAGAAGTGTGATAGCGCTGACTCCTCCATTGTAGTCAAAAAACTTGGAAGACTGAAGAACGAAGTGACAGACCATCTCTCTGTGACTAAACGTGAATTTCGAGAGAAATGCAGAACACGCTGATGACATATTGGCTGTCACAATCTTTGGCTATAGTGCAAAAAATGGAAAACCCTCGTAGTTCACTTTCAAACGTTTTACATAACTATTTGAGCGTGGCAAAAGTCACCGCTCGCTGGGCTTCGCGACTGTTCACACACATTCAGAAAGCCCAGTGAACCGAGACATTTGTGCCAGCTAATCCTTATGACTTCTCTAGCCGTCTAATCAGCATGGTCGATTGCTAGCGTGTCTATACGACTCCAAGAAAAAATTTCAAAGACCAAAATAATAAGTGTAGGCCTGTGTATTCACCATCGCCACAAAAGGTGAACACCCAACGACCATCGGGCAAGATGTTGCAAAGTGCTTGCTGAGGCTGTCATAGTGTGGTGCTAAGAAATTATGCTCGTAAGGGGTCGACGCTTCACAGGAACATACTTTTGAATTCTCCTGACGAGGTTACAAAAAACTTCCATGAAGAAACGTTGCGGGAAGCTAACAAAAGGGATGTTTTTGATGGAAACAGTATAGCTCATTCTGAACGGAATGCAATCAGTCGCACTTGCCTCTGCTGTGGGATATCAAAATTTATCTCAGCTCCTGTATCCTTATGGCCTGGCACCCAGCGACGTTTTCCTCTTTCATCGGATGAAGGAAAAAATTCGTGGCAGGCATTTTCAGAATGATGAAGGGATGATATTCGAAATGAACTTTTCTTCAACAGCCAAAATGCTGACTTCTACAGTCAAGTTCTCCACCAAGTCACGCACCATTCAGAAAAATGTGTCTCATTGTAGGATCGATGATAATTAAACTATATGATTGCAACTCGTACATTTAGCATTGAGGACATAGACGTGGAATACAAACTGATAACTTCAAAAAATTGTGTACGGCACTTCTTAGACCAGTCAAGGTGAAGGGCCTGTTGTGGTAGTAAGTTGCTATCAAAGCAAAGCGCCGGCCGATGTGGCCGTGCGGTACTAGGCGCTACAGTCTGGAACCGCGTGACCGCTACGGTCGCAGGTTCGAATCCTGCCTCGGGTTAGTTAGGTTTAATTAGTTCTAAGTTCTAGGCGACTGATGACCGCAGAAGTTAAGTCGCATAGTGCTCAGAGCCATTTGAACCAAAGCAAAGCGAACATCGTCAAAGACATTCAAAGCCTGGTTGATAAACAAAAGATGTACAATGCCAAAATTGGTGAAAGGAGTACAATGGGAGAAACGTTAGATAAAATTCTTCCATCTGTTGGGAAGTGACAGCATCACATACCTATTCCATTCGTTTTGTACAACATCTACAAGAACTTCATCTCAGTGATAGCAAGCTGTTGGGGAGTTGTGACGTAGTGTCCCTCTTTACTGAGGTATCACTAATGGAATCCATGGAATCGATAAGCAAGAAACTGGAGGCCAACCTGAAGAGACTCTTTGAGTTTCTGCTCACGTCAGCTTACTTCCTGTTCGATGGAAATTATTATGAACAGACGCCCTTTCACTACCGTTGGTTGTGGCGAATTTGTTCATGGAAGATTTCGAGGAGAAGGACCTGGAACAAGCGCAAGTAAAACCAATCTGTTCCTACGTGCGTGTCATGTTCATCGCTTGGTAAATTTAGATAAATTTCTTTATCATCTGAACTCGTTTAATTCCAGCATACGATTTATCATGGAGGTGGAATAGTGTGGCGTTCTCTCGTTTCCTGACGTCTTGGCGAAACGCAAACAGGATGACAAGTTGGTATACGGAGTTTACGGAAAACGTACATATGCTGATCTGTATCTGCACGCCTCTAGTAGTCACCAAAACTCCCAGCGTGAAGGCGTTCCATGCACGTTTGTTGAGAGAAGTATGGTCCATCTGCGACCAAGACATCTATCAGAATTGAAGCACCTGAAGGCAAGGAAGGGTGAATAGAGTTTAACGTCTCGTCTATGGTGGGATCATTAGAAATGGTGCTGGAGTCAATGTTCAGAAGAAATGAGAAGCAACAGGCAGATAAAAGGTGCGTTTGGACATGTCATACCTAGGTAACAGCAGGTAGAAACTGAGGAGCACAAACCACTAGCTTGCATCCCGTTATTCGGCAATACCTTGCAACGGTATATTCGCGTTCTCGTCAATACGGTACCAGAACATTTAAGTTCTACCACTGTAAAGACGGAAGATCCGCGATTCGGAATGTCAGAACTGTGCAGTAAGTAGCGGCAGGAACACCACCACAAAATTACCCAGCACTAACACTCCAAACCATCGAATCTCGGAGAGAGATTTTAACCGTGTTCAACCCAATGGTAAAGTATCGAACTATTTTTCTCGCAATCATACAGTTTGGGGAAAAGCAGTGAGAATAATTACTTTTGGAAACTTTTTATCATACAAAGCCTGTTATAATAATAAACTGTTTCCCTTAATAAAACGGCCGCCAGCCCAAATCGGGCACAGTGTCTACCCAACAAGATGAAATCAATTTTCGACACTGAATTAATAACTACTTCCATTTACTACGGTCACTTGGCAATAAGTACGATTAATCCCACTTTCTGTTACTTAAGAAAATTATCACTATACCTCAATAATTGTTTAAAGAAGACACACGTATGTTTTAACAAGGTTGTTGTTGTTGTGGTCTTCAGTCCTGAGACTGGTCTGATGCAGCTCTCCATGCTACTCTATCCTGTGCAAGCTTCTTCATCTCCCAGTACCTACTGCAGCCTACATCCTTCTGAATCTGCTTAGTGTATTCTTCTCTTGGTCTCCCACTACGATTTTTACCCTCCACGCTGCCCTCCAATACTAAATTCGTGATCCCTTGATGCCTCAGAACATGTCCTATTAACCGATCCCTTCTTCTGGTCAAGTTGTGCCACAAACTTCTCTTCTCCCCAATCCTATTCAATACTTCCTCATTAGTTATGTGATCTACCCATCTAATCTTCAGCATTCTTCTGTAGCACCACATTTCGAAAGCTTCTATTATCTTCTTGTCCAAACTATTTATCGTCCATGTTTCACTTCCATACATGGCTACACTCCATACAAATACTTTCAGAAATGACTTCCTGACATCTAAATCTATTCTAGATGTTAACAAATTTCTCTTCTTCAGAAACGCTTTCCTTGCCATTGCCAGTCTACATTTTATATCCTCTCTACTTCGACCGTCATCAGTTATTTTCCTCCCCAAATAGCAAAACTCCTTTACTACTATAAGTGTCTCATTTCCTAATCTAATTCCCTCAGCATCACCCGATTTAATTTGACTACATTCCATTATCCTCGTTTTGATGTTCATCTTATATCCTCCTTTCAAGACACTGTCCATTCCGTTCAACTGCTCTTCCAAGTCCTTTGCTGTCTCTGACAGAATTACAATGTCATCGGTGAACCTCAAAGTTTTTACTTCTTCTCCATGAATTTTAATACCTACTCCGAATTTTTCTTTTGTTTCCTTTACTGCTTGCTCAATATACAGATTGAATAACATCGGGGAGAGGCTACAACCCTGTCTCACTCCTTTCCCAACCACTGCTTCCCTTTCATGTCCCTCGACTCTTATAACTGCCATCTGGTTTCTGTACAAATTGTAAATAGCCTTTCGCTCCCTGTATTTTACCCCTACCACCTTCAGAATTTGAAAGAGAGTATTCCAGTTAACATTGTCAAAAGCTTTCTCTAAGTCTATAAATGCTAGAAACGTAGGTTTGCCTTTCCTTAACCTTTCTACTAAGATAAGTCGTAAGGTTAGTATTGCCTCACGTGTTCCAACATTTCTGCGGAATCCAAACTGATCTTCCCCGAGGTCCGCTTCTACCAGTTATTCCATTCGTCTGTAAAGAATTCGCGTTAGTATTTTGCAGCTGTGACTTATTAAACTGATAGTTCGGTAATTTTCACATCTGTCAACACCTGCTTTCTTTGGGATTGGAATTATTATATTCTTCTTGAAGTCTGAGGGTATTTCGCCTGTTTCATACATCTTGTTCACCAGATGGTAGAGTTTTGTCATGACTGGCTCTCCCAAGGCCATCAGTAGTTCTAATGGAATGCTGTCTACTCCCGAGGCCTTGTTTCAGTGCTCTGTCAAACTCTTCACGCAGTATCTTATCTCCCATTTCGTCTTCATCTACATCCTCTTCCATTTCCATAATATTGTCCTCAAGTACATCGCCCTTGTATAAACCCTCTATATACTCCTTGCACCTTTCTGACTTCCCTTCTTTGCTTAGAACTGGATTGCCATCTGAGCTCTTGATATTCATACAAGTGGTTCTCTTCTCTCCAAAGGTCTCTTTAATTTTCCTGTAGGCAGTATCTATCTTACCCCTAGTGAGATAAGCCTCTGCATCCTTACATTTGTCCTCTAGCCATCCCTGCTTAGCCATTTTGCACTTCCTGTCGATCTCATTTTTGAGACGTTTGTATTCCTTTTTGCCTGCTTCATTTACTGCATTTTTATATTTTCTCCTTTCATCAATTAAATTCAATATTTCTTCTGTTGCCGGCCGAAGTGGCCGTGCGGTTAAAGGCGCTTCAGTCTGGAGCCGCTACGGTCGCAGGTTCGAATCCTGCCTCGGGCATGGATGTTTGTGATGTCCTTAGGTTTGTTAGGTTTAACTAGTTCTAAATTCTAGGGGACTAATGACCTCAGCAGTTGAGTCCCATAGTGCTCAGAGCCATTTGAACCATCTCTTCTGTTACCCAAGGATTTCTACTAGCCCTCGTCTTTTTACCTACTTGATCCTCTGCTGCCTTCACTACTTCATCCCTCAAAGATACCCATTCTTCTTCTACCGCATTTCTTTCCCCCATTCCTGTCAGTTGTTCCCTTATGCTCTCCCTGAAACTCTATACAACCTCTAGTTCTTTCAGTTTATCCAGTTCCCAGCTCCTTAAATTCCTACCTTTTTGCATTTTCTTCAGTTTTAATCTACAGTTCATAACCAATAGATTGTGGACAGAGTCAACATCTGCCCCTGGATATGTCTTACAATTTAAAACCTGGTTCCTAAATCTCTGTCTTACCATTATATAATCTATCTGAAACCTGTCAGTATCTCCAGGCTTCTTCCATGTATACAGCCTTCTTTTATGATTCTTGAACCAAGTGATACCCAAAATTAAGTTATGCTCTGTGCAAAATTCTACCAGGCGGCTTCCTCTTTCATTTCTTACCCCCAATCCATATTCACCTACTACGTTTCCTTCTCTCCCTTTTCCTACTACCGAATTCCAGTCACCCATGACTATTAAATTTTCGTCACCCTTCACTATCTGAATAATTTCTTTTATTTCAACATACATTTCTTCAATTTCTTCGTCATCTGCAGAGCTAGTTGGCATATAAACTTGTACTACTGTAGTAGGTGTGGGCTTCGTATCTATCTTGGTCACAATAATGCGTTCACTATGCTGTTTGTAGTAGCTTACCCGCATTCCTATTTTCCTATTCATTATTAAACCTACTGCTGCATTACCCCAATTTGATTTTGTGTTTATAACCCTGTAGTCACTTGACCAGAAGTCTTGTTCCTCCTGCCACCGAACTTCACTAATTCCCACTATATCTAACTTTAACCTATACGTTTCCCTTTTTAAATTTTCTAACCTACCTGCCCGATTAAGTGATCTGACATTCCACCCTCCGATCCGTAGAACGCAAGTTTTCTTTCTCCTGATAACGACATCCTCTTGAGTAGTCCCTGCCCGGAGATCCGAATGGGGGACTATTTTACCTCCGGAATATTTTACCCAAGAGGACGCCATCATCATTTAATCATACAGTAAAGCTGCATGCCCTCGGGAAAAATTACGGCCGTAGTTTCTCCTTGCTTTCAGCCGTTCGCAGTACCAGCACAGCAAGGCCGTTTTGGTTATTGTTACAAGGCCAGATCAGTCAATCATCCAGACTGTTGCCCTTGCAACTACTGAAAAGGCTGCTGCCCCTCTTCAGGAACCACACGTTTGTCTGGCCTCTCAACAGATACCCCTCCGTTGTGGTTGCACCTACGGTACGGCCATCTGTAACGCTGGGGCACGCAAGCCTCCCCACCAACGGCAAGGTCCATGGTTCATGGGGGGGATGGTTTCAACAAGGATATAAAACAAATATTAAACTTGACCAAAACTATTATTTAACACGACTAAATTTCATTCTTTTAGGACTGTTATTTGTTAATGTTTTACTAACACCAATATTTGTCTGGCTTCCTTTGACGTGGAGAAGCAACACGAACAATTACTGTTAAGATGTGATTCTTGAGTTTCTGCCGGCGTATTTGATAATCAAAATATCCAAGGGTGTGCTGCCGGTCTATAGTGTTCAACGGGCACAATATTTTGGCGATCATACATGTCGCCATCATCAGGTGAACTGACGGACTGAGCTCCTGTGAACGTGCCGGCACGGAGATCCGTACGCTATGGCTGCTCAGAGGGAACTGGGTTCGGTCGCGGCGGTGGCCGAGTTAAATACCCTCCGCCCGCGGCGCGCTCCCTCCGCCGTCCGCGCCCCGCGCCACGGTCGCGCGGTGGAACAGATTGCGACGGCGTCTGAGATGACGTCGGTGTGATGGCTCTGTCCGCCGTGGTCGTCGCAACTATACGTTTGCTCGATTTACTCTTGATTAACCCAATCGCTGGTTCCCAAGCCTTGCTAAGATTATAGCCACAGTCACGGTTAATGAGGTCGTCATTGGTGCGAATTTCGATGGCTTCTCTAACAACGCTGTCCCAGTATCTAGACGTCTGTACCAGATCCTCGTGCGGTCATACTCCATAGCGTGATTTTCCGACAAACAATGTTTGTAGCAAGGCCGCCGCGACCGAACCTAGTTCCCTCTGAGCAGCCATAGCGTACGGATCTCCGTGCCGGCACGTTCACAGGAGCTCAGTCCGTCAGTTCACCTGATGATGGCGACATGTATGATCGCCGAAATATTGTGCCCGTTGGACACTATAGACCGACAGCACACCCGTGGATATTTTAATTACTATTAAGATTGTTTGCAGTTAAACAATTATGTTACTTTACTTTCAGAAATACTATTGAAAACTTATCCTCATGGTCACGCAAAGCGGTGGCCCTTAAACTGATACGTGCAAACTTTAGTGTTCAATAATGATTTTCAGAATTTACTACCAAAACAGTACTATTGCCAGTAATTTACTATTATTCAAGCTTCAACAAACATCAGGATACTCGGAATAAATTCGTTTAGGTAAGGACCCTACTGAGGTATATGACATAGGAAAATCACGGTTAAAGTACATTTAACACTTATATTCCACTGATTGAAGATGGATGTTCACACTGTGATACACTTCTAAATAATGTACTTTGCCTGTTACTGATGTCGAAGGTGGCGTGAGGCGGTGCTGCGTAGTAACATTGCGCAGGTACGGCTCTTGATGTACATAGCTCTGTCTTCCCCTTGGTGGCGACGATAACATTGCAAATTCCTGAGATATTAATTTATTGCCATACTGCGCTAATCATGTAGAACACGTCCGAGGCGAAAAACCCAGTCTTGCAGGTAAATTCGGGCCTCTAGTGCTTGACCAACGTAACGCGTGTTCACTACTTGCAGTGCAGCTACCGACTGTATGATCTACTTGCGCGCCAATTCTCACTCGCGCGCCCCACCACCTTTTCCATTCCACCAGAGAACGGAGTTCCGTTCTACCTATGATCCCTATACCTTTTCAATTTCCCCTTCTGCTTACAAAAACCCTAAGTATGAACCATCTACATATACATACGAAACTGACATAATTAATTACAGTTGTACTTGAAATATTACATAATTATTTACAAAATATGTTTTAATACATTTTTTCCACCTACGTCAAAGAGGTTATTTTAAACAGATAAAATACAGTTAACAAAAGCTTATTCTCGTTATAGTATTTTCTTAATTTTTCAAAATTATTATGGAACAAAAAATTTTTTTTAAATATACAGATTACTGGCAGCATTATATTTACAATAGCATTACAACATCCAGAAATCTCGGCAGAATCTTGTAGAGTCACATTGTCAAATATTAATTTCACCCACCCCCTGAAACCTTGACACTGCTAGGTTCTATAAAGGATGATCAAGGCCGTGGAAAGCCAGTTTTCTACCCAATACCCCCTCCAATGCGGCAAGGCATACGTTCAGCAAGCTGTACACATGGTAGAAAAAGAGTTGTCGTGAACACACAGGCGACACTGAATTATGCTAGATCACCAAATCAGCCGTGGCCGACCACATTATAGAAATGAGCCATACCATCGATTACAACAAATTAGGAGACGTTGGCAATTTTCCTCCACCAGGGATTTTGAGAATGAGTAGGCCGTTAGTTGTCTAATTGGCAAATGGCAAAGATAGTGACATAAACTGAGTCAGGTGTGGAACCTTGCATTAACACAAGAACTAGACCGCTGCTCGCAGCTATACGTTGCCGTTTCCACCATTGCTCTAGCGTGGCGGCTTGCACTGGCAGCGACAGGTGTGCAGTGATGGGTGGTTGTGGCGATGGGGGGGGTGGGGGGGTGGGGAGGGGGTAGCGGCCAATGTGTAGGCTGCCGAACCGATCAGACCACCAGACCACCTAAAAATGGAAACAAATTTAAAATTTAGGACGTGACCCGGATGGACGCCCGAGAATTCTACGAAATTCTGCCAGGCGACTCAGTCAAAATCCCTACGATACGTTTGGCCTTCCGAAAATTCTGAATCTAGATCATCTGCTTAATCGCTCTGTGACCATACCGGTATGTAATAGGGAGATGACAGAGAGAAGCCCGAAATCTGGTTTGATCTCTCGATATTGTTTCACTACTGAAGATCGTAATTCGATTCCTCCTTTCAGCCATCCTGCGAACGCCGAAACTGCAGATACTAAGTGATCGAGGAATAGAATATAAACGAAAATCGCTTAACACTGGAAGGTCGTATGGGCTGGATGAAGTACCTGTGAGACTCTTTATGGAAAATAAGTTACTACCCTTCGCAACAAATTAAAGGATAAAGTTTTGGGAATCCGGTAATTGTTTACCATTCCGACGTAAGTTTGAAATTTGACTCAAAGATGACTATAACCTTCCTCTGTAATGATGTAAAAGTATGGCGCCCTGCGACATCACCCTCGGTTTGGCGACGCTACAAACAGCAAGGTGTCGACACATGTACAACAAAGGCCGCAGCTCAGAAACTCATGTGAGCTGTGAGGTACATTAATGATGTTACGTTGGCACCAGTTCTGTCCAACGCTGCCGTGGGTGTGTTCACATTTCACCCTTTTTCCGCCTGTGCTTTGAAGGTCAGAACTGCGACACCAAGAGTTGAAATCATGCGGTTTTCTTATTGATGACCAACGGAAACTTTTCACACGGACAGCCGCGATACGGAAATGTATCACAGGGCTGGCAGTTAAATCACATGGGTCACAATTAAAACCACACTTTCACTTGTGGTGCTGATTCCCAGACACTACGCAGTTAGAAACGACGGTTTGCAGTGCAGAGTGCAACAGCGTGACATTAATGACAAAATTCGATACTGCTACCTCCTTACGCTAAGGACTTCGTCAGGCATAATGGGTGACAATTATAACCACGCTTTCACTTGGGGTGCTGATTCCCAGACACTACGCAGTTGGAAACGGCGGTTTGTAGTGCAGAGTGCAACAGCATGACATTATTGACAAAATTCGATACTGCTACCTCCCTCTGGGCATTTCAACTTTACGCAGAAGACTTCCTGGGACTGCAAACCTACTGAAAGTGTTTAGCTCTCTTTGGAGTGTATTGCTACGGTAATTATTGCTCTCGTATAAAGGATGCAACAACTATGTTCCTTTCAAAACCATTTCACGAAATTTGAACGTGGTCCGAAGTTGAAAAAACGTTTTACGCTTTTTGGAGGTTCTGTTTCGTGCCTCCTGTGGCGTGACCATAGGGGTGCTGTATTATGATGTGCGTGATTAAAACGGCAAATGGTCCCTCTAAGACACCCCAATTTGGCAACACACTCGGTACCACCCAAGTACCTTCATTATGCATTTTAAAAATGTACCGGTCGGAAACTTCTAGACCTACTGTATTTAGTCTCGCGTTTGCTCTGACACCTGAGGATTATGCAACCTCTTCGACAAGCCTTACGTTGATTTTACCTACGACCTTCCCATCGTGTGACACTTCGGAGTTGTTCAGAATTGTGGTAAAATTTAGTGGCAATGTGACGTCGTTAACCCACCTTAAAGCTCACATGAACTTCTGAGATGTGGCATTTTTTTCGCATGTGTCTACACCTTGTTGTTTGAAGCGTCGCTGAACCCGAGGGTGACCCGCATCCTGTCACGCTTTAGCACCATTACAGAGGTTGGTTCCAAGCACCTATGAGGCATATTTAAAATTTACGCATCGGAATGGGATACAATTACAGGGTTTCTAAAAAGTGATTCCTTAATTTTGTTTTGCAGTGTGGCTGTGGTGTATGCAGGATTGCGGCTCTGCATATCCGTCCGCCACAATTACGCACGTGTTTCACGGGCCAGGTACGGCTCCTCCTTCGGTAGATCACTTGTAAATACAGAAATCGCCGGGCTGTTTTCCTTAAAACGTCCCGCAGCTGAAACACCGACAGGGAATTCGAGACGCGCCGGTATTTGGAAACAGCGCTGTAATCATAGGTACCAACTAAACTCAATGCGTATCCACGTGATGCTACATCAATATCCCTCCGCCACTCGACCCCAGTTACGCTCGAGGCTGCATATCGAACGTCGGCCGCCCGGGAGTCTCCGATTCGGATCCAACGCCTGCCGCTGCTGCTACCCGTCGGACAATGGAACTGCGCCCTTGCTTTGAGCACGAGCCGCTGGACGTCCATCAGCCGTTCCCGAAGGCTCCCCTTCGCTGGACCTGCGTCTGGACTACCCACGAGCCATGGCGACGTGAGGCCGTGTCGTTACTCTTCTTCGACACCTCCCTGCTCATTGCCACTACGACGTTCATGGTCTTCGCTATAGTGATGATCTTCTAGATATCGTGGAGGATTGACATTACAGCTGTGATCAAGCTTTGTAGACGTTGGTGCTCAGAAACTGTATTGAGTTTAGTTCATGATTAATAAACAAACAGTAGATAGTGCAACGTGTATATTTCAGTTACTGTTCATTGCACCACGCGGTAACGGAGAGAACAACAGCAGTAGGTTATAGAAACGAAAGGTACAAGCGATACAAAAAGGGCGTTGGTCATTCACGTTTTCGAGAAGATTCATTAGACAGATGCACTTAATTACAGACCTGTATCTCTGACAGAAATTTCTTGTACAGTTACGTTTTCTGCTATCGAATTATTTCGTTTCTGGAAGGCGAGAAACTCCTTCATAAAAACTGATCTGTGGGGGAGAAACTAAGCTCGCTCTCTTTGGTCTCATATCCAGACAGGCGTAGTAAACGACGTCCATGTTGATCAGTGTTCATTGACTTGGGGAAGGCCTTCGATACAGTTTGGGGCTGTCGCTGGGTCAATACAATATGGTTGCAGCAAATATAGTTCCAGATTTTTGACTGGATTCTTGACATCCTAGCAAGTAGAACTCGTTATTTTCAAGGGGAAAAAATCGACAGATGCAAGGTAGCTTCAGGAGTTTTTCAAGAGAGTGTTAAGAGGCCGTTATTGTTTACAATATACATATCTAAAAATGGCTCTAATCACTGTGGGACTTAACATCTGAGGTCAGCAGTACCCTAGTGTTAGAACTACTTAAACCTGAGTAACCTAAGGACATCACATGCATCCATGCCCGAGGCAAGATTCGAACCTGCGACCGTAGCAGCAGCGCGATTCCGGACTGAAGCACCTAGAACAGCTCGGCCACAGTGGCCAGCTATACACATCCATCTGGTGGATACGTCGAGAGCTCAGTGACACAGTTCGCAGACGACGCTGTTGTCAATATGAAAGCTACAACACTAAATGTGAGAAGACCTGCAAAGGATCAATGATTGGTCCAGTGACTAACAGTTGACCCTAAAAAGATAACAAATGTAACTCATTCCTCATAATGAGGCCGAAAAGAACCATTACTGTTTGATGGCAATAAAACACTGGAAACAGTAACAACCATAAAATACCGACGAATAGCCGTCTCGAGCGACCCAAAGTGGAACGATAACACAAATCTAACTCAGGAAAACCAGATGCTAGGCCGAGTTTCTTTGGGGAAACCCTAAGAAACTAAATTTAATTCATCAAAAAATTAGTTTATGAAACACTAGTAAGGGCGAGTCTTGCGTTTTGCTCATCAGTGTGAGACCTTACAAGGTAGACTCAGCAGAAGAGAAAGAGAGAGAGAGAGAGAAGATCAACACTATATTCGCCCTGTGCAACTAAATGATGAGTCTAACGACAGAAACATCTTTTTCGGGCTCCATTATTGAAGAATCCTCGGAAATACGCCTGCAGGAAAATGTGATGAACCGAGGCTATCAGTTGGACGCTGCGGGAGGGTGTCATCATCTTCACAATTTGCTGCAAGCGAAGCTGCGAGCAGTAATCCAGCTGAGTTCCGCGGTTGCACCAGCGAGGGCGCTGCCACCGGATAGTGGGTCCGTCTGTCATATTGACTTTGATGCGTGTTTAGAATACTCACAGTGCGGGACGGAGGACGCCTGCGTCATTCTTCTATGCCGCGCCTGAGGATGACTGGCTGGTAGACTGTAGACTGTACTGAACGACAACGTCCTGCAAGCCAGGAAGTGTTTGATCATACAGTTTGCGTCTAACTCTACGTGTCTGTTAGTTCAATTGTTTCAACATTTTCGTGACACTCTGCCATGGGTCAAGAAGCCTGTGACCAATCATGCTCTACTTTGTATCCGTTCAATATCCCCTCTTAGTCCTTTGTGATATGGGTTTCACATACTTGAGCGTTATTTAAGGATGAGTCGAATGAGTGTTTTGTATACAGTCTCCTTTGTAGAGTGACTGGATTTCCCTAGTATTCTGTCAACGAACCGCAGTGTAAAGATATGACTAAATGTTTTCGCAACTTCTTTTGGACAGTACTTCATTACAGATAACTGGAACGTCTGCCAAAAGTGCGAGGTTACTATTAATTTTATCTGTAAGGTCATTAATATACGACATGAACGGCAATGGTTCAAACACACTTTCCTGGGGCGCACACAAAGTTACTTCTATCAATGACTCTCCATATAAGATAACTTGCTGCGTCTTCCACACCAAAAAATCGCCAGTCCTGTCATAAAGTTTCCTTGATACACATTACGATTGTACTTTTGATAATAATCTCAGATGTGGTACTGAGTGAAGTACCTTTTGGAAAGCGACAAATACTCCCTCTAACTAATTGCCTTGATCCACGTCTTTCAGTTTGTCATGTGAGAAAAGTGAAAGTTGTATTTCAAGTTCAATGTTTTGAGAATCATGCTAGTGAAGTTCATTTTGTTCAAGACAGATCATTACGTTTCAGCTTAGAATATGTCCTAAGATTCTACAAGGGTGTTACGGTAGTTTTGTGGCTAGCTTCTGCTACCCTTGTTGTTGACTGATGTGACATGTGCTATCTTCCAAATGCTGGGCACGGTTTTTTTTTTGTTCGAGTGATCAGCGGTAGATTATAGCTAGAAGAGGGGCTAACTCAGCCGCCAAATGAATGTAGGATCTAATGGGACTTCATTGGACTCTGGAGCTTGGTTCCATTTTAATGATTTAAGCTGTTTCTGGCCGCTACTAACATGGCATAATCTTCCAGGTATTAATAAATGATGAACATAACTAGAACTAGTATAATTGCCATAAATGCAGGTGACATGCATTAGCCATGCTCGTTAGATAGTCACTCGACATACATGACAATATAATCGGCGTGGCTGTGCATACAATTATCGACAACACATCTGTTTCACGAGACCGGTCTATTAACTCCAACCAAGCTGTGATTCCCCAGAGACCGGACACGACGCTGCAGAATTCTCACTCGAACACCTGCCTTTGCAAGCCAGGTTCGAAGCCCATTGATGGAAAGAATTTATATCTCTGTGATTTAGTTTATTAGAAGAGCAACGTGGAGCTACACACTAGGTTTGTCAAACAACGATCTTCTCTGTAACGTCTCTTGTCGCTGCACGTAGTCGGAAATACACGGACGAACAAAAACATATGTTTATCTGCTATGAAGCAGATAAACATATGTTTTTGGGACGCAAAAGTTCAGCGAATCTGCGTGGCATGGTTTCAACTACACATTAGTAAACAAGATATGTGGAACGAGGCGTCTACGTGCAGGTCGCGCAATTCAAGTACGAGCCAGTGTCTGTGGGCATGGGTCTGTTGACCCATGCACATTCACTGTCCAACACATCAACATGAGTTCACTACCAACACGAGTTTCTCAAAGTGATGCAGCAGGATTCTGGCCTTTTGACACGGAGAATTATCCTGCTGGAAAATATCAGAAGATCAAAATAAATTGCAAAACGATTTAGAAAACATATCGTTATGGTGCAACAATGGACAATTGACCGCAAATAATGAAAAGTGTCAGGTCATCCACATGAGTGCTAAAAGGAATCTGTTAAACCTGGGTTACGTGATAAATCAGTCAAATCTAAAGGCCGTAAATTCAACTAAATACCTATCAATTACAATTACTAACAGCATAAATTGAAAAGAACGCATAGAAAATGTTGTGGTGAAGGAGAACCAAAGACTGCGTTTTATTGGCAGAACACTTGGGAGATGTTACAGATCTACTAAAGAGATTGCCTACACTACGCTTGTCAGTCCTCTTTTGGAGTACTGTCACGCAGTGTGGGGTTCTTACCGGATAGGCTTAATGGAGTACATCGAGAAAGTTCAAAGAAGGGCAGCACGTTTTGTATTATCGAGAAATAGTGGAGAGAGTGTCACGGACATGATACAGTATTTGGGGTGGACATCGTTAAATTAAAGGCGTTTATCGTTGCGGCGGGATCTTCTCACGAAATTTCGATCAACAACTTTCTCCTCCGAATGCGAAAACATTTTGTTGACGCCGACCTATATAGGGAAAAACAATTATCGTAGTAAAATAAGGAAAATCAGCGCTCGCACGGAAAAATATAGGTGTTCGTTTTGTCCGCGCGCTTTTCGAGATTAGAATAATAGAGAATTATTGTGAAGGTGGTTCGATGAGCCCTCTGCCAGGCACTTAAGTGTGATTTTCAGAGTATCCATGTAGATGTAGATGAGGATGTGGTGATCAGTCCACCTTAATCAGCCAATTGCTGTTGAGCGGGAGGGCCGGGCCACATAAGCAACATTCACAGTTTATAACACCAACACTTTTATTAAACTTTTCTTTAGGAAATAAAATTTTATCTTTAAAATTTTTGTGATAAGGTACGTTAGCAAAGAATCCTTACATGCACGGGCAAGCGCCCTATTCAAACTACAACATTAACCTTATACAGGCATTAAGTGATTCGCAAGTTAATTAAATTCTGTACACAGTAAAGCTCGTAAAAGAATACTACAATAATGAGATAAAGTTTAACCAATCATGGATATCACAATTTTTTAAAAATGAAATACAAACAGATACATCCCTTCGTGCAAGATTTTCAAAACAGGTGACCTCACATAGGCACGGGCTAATTCAAGTAGCAGAAGGTGGGGGGAGGGGGGGGGGCACTGGACCCAGGCCAGAGGCGGCTGGACCCAGAACCCAGAGCAAGCGGGCGAGTTGGACAGGGTGCCGCACACAGTACACTATAACACACCGAAAAAAAGGTCTTGGAGCCCGTGCTACTACACAATTTCAGAGAAAGGGGGGGGGGGACGGTAAACATTAATTCCTCAAATGTAAAACAACTACGATGTACAAATTAATAGCCTATTTCACGAACATTGAAGTGTAATAGTCAAGGGTGAATCAATAACTAATGCCCTTGATGTAACATTAAAGGACAAGGACGAATAGCGTAATACACTCCTGGAAATGGAAAAAAGAACACATTGACACCGGTGTGTCAGACCCACCATACTTGCTCCGGACACTGCGAGAGGGCTGTACAAGCAATGATCACACGCACGGCACAGCGGACACACCAGGAACCGCGGTGTTGGCCGTCGAATGGCGCTAGCTGCGCAGCATTTGTGCACCGCCGCCGTCAGTGTCAGCCAGTTTGCCGTGGCATACGGAGCTCCATCGCAGTCTTTAACACTGGTAGCATGCCGCGACAGCGTGGACGTGAACCGTATGTGCAGTTGACGGACTTTGAGCGAGGGCGTATAGTGGGCATGCGGGAGGCCGGGTGGACGTACCGCCGAATTGCTCAACACGTGGGGCGTGAGGTCTCCACAGTACATCGATGTTGTCGCCAGTGGTCGGCGGAAGGTGCACGTGCCCGTCGACTTGGGACCGGACCGCAGCGACGCACGGATGCACGCCAAGACCGTAGGATCCTACGCAGTGCCGTAGGGGACCGCACCGCCACTTCCCAGCAAATTAGGGACACTGTTGCTCCTGGGGTATCGGCGAGGACCATTCGCAACCGTCTCCATGAAGCTGGGCTACGGTCCCGCACACCGTTAGGCCGTCTTCCGCTCACGCCCCAACATCGTGCAGCCCGCCTCCAGTGGTGTCGCGACAGGCGTGAATGGAGGGACGAATGGAGACGTGTCGTCTTCAGCGATGAGAGTCGTTTCTGCCTTGGTGCCAATGATGGTCGTATGCGTGTTTGGCGCCGTGCAGGTGAGCGCCACAATCAGGACTGCATACGACCGAGGCACACAGGGCCAACACCCGGCATCATGGTGTGGGGAGCGATCTCCTACACTGGCCGTACACCACTGGTGATCGTCGAGGGGACACTGAATAGTGCACGGTACATCCAAACCGTCATCGAACCCATAGTTCTACCATTCCTAGACCGGCAAGGGAACTTGCAGTTCCAACAGGACAATGCACGTCCACATGTATCCCGTGCCACCCAACGTGCTCTAGAAGGTGTAAGTCAACTACCCTGGCCAGCAAGATCTCCGGATCTGTCCCCCATTGAGCATGTTTGGGACTGGATGAAGCGTCGTCTCACGCGGTCTGCACGTCCAGCACGAACGCTGGTCCAACTGAGGCGCCAGGTGGAAATGGCATGGCAAGCCGTTCCACAGGACTACATCCAGCATCTCTACGATCGTCTCCATGGGAGAATAGCAGCCTGCATTGCTGCGAAAGGTGGATATACACTGTACTAGTGCCGACATTGTGCATGCTCTGTTGCCTGTGTCTATGTGCCTGTGGTTCTGTCAGTGTGATCATGTGATGTATCTGACCCCAGGAATGTGTCAATAAAGTTTCCCCTTCCTGGGACAATGAATTCACGGTGTTCTTATTTCAATTTCCAGGAGTGTACCAAGTCAGCTCAGAAATTTAAACTACACTAGTAGGTTAACATATGCTTACTGAAACTGGGGAGCTCATTTAAATTACCCCTTAAAAGGATACTGATAAACTTAAACAGTCAAGAATACTACCATTTCACTGTTTACGAGTGAACAAGTAATGCAATTACATAACACAGAACGTATAGACTCAATGTTAAGCCTTTGTCTTGAACCAACTATAACAACGTCCACACAGCTCAGAGTACCAGGAAAAATATTACAGTGTCACCATACTGGATTATGCCATCCGTCACTCCGAACAGCAATAGTACCAATTAATACACCTCGCTTACTCGAACTGTATCACATCACAAAATCCAGATAAACCTTTAACCAAACACAATAACACATGTTTACTTAAACAGCACTAAATAGAGGGGTTCTTTTGGTTGGCAAGACAACAGTTTCCAGTCATGGTGCCGATACTTGGAAAGCAAGAATCAGTATAATATGCGCACCAAAAACATGACAAGCAATTCTCACCAAATCTTTTATGAAATCCTTTACAGATCCAAATCAGGGCCGCACGACTCGATTCGGGTAATGTGGCCGAGTCTAGTTCCGACACTACAACCCAGTTTCGATCTTGCAAACGTGTCAAACACACCACAACCTCTGCGTCGTGCCCCGGCCTGCTCAACCACCCGCCCCCTAATTCCCCAGCGCCGGGCGGCTCCCCGGCTGTCCCTCTCTAGCGCCACACGCCCGTCGCGGCCAAAAGCCACGTCAAACGGCCGAGCCCAAAGATCACACCATCCCGACCCGAACGATCAATCGATACGAGCCGGCACGGCTCTATCCCCATCAAATGGTTCAAATGGCTCTGAGCGCTATGGGATTTAATATCTGAGGCCATCAGTCCCCTAGAACTTAGAACTACTTAAACCTAACTAACCTAAAGACATCACACACATCCATGCCCGAGGCAGGATTCGAACCTGCGACCGTCGCGTTCGCGCGGTTCCAGACTGAAGCGCCTAGAACCACACGGCCACACCGGTCGGCTATCCCCATCAGGAAAGACATTGAGCACGAAGGCATGCAGGTCGTCCGCAATAATGTTCATGTAGTTCACAGCTGACACGGCCCCCTCGACTATTACCACAGGTCCTATGAAAGCTCAGGCGAATCTCCAGCGTTCATAATGGTGTCCCAGGCGGCCTTTGGCAGTGGCACAGTACATATTTCGAGCAGTCTGTCGCCTGGATGACGGCTTACCGGGAAACGCCCTTCGATCTGGTGTAACAAGAAACGACAGGTGACACGTTTCCATAGATCGACGGTCAATGCTTATGGTCTTGTGCTCAGTACATAAGTAATCGATTATGTAATTGGGTCAACAAGACAAGTAAGAGTCGACTGCTGTGGAACACCATGTTCACCATCTTACACTAAACAGAGTGATTCGAAACACTTGTGCCAGCACCTGCATTGTGCTCTGTCGTCAGATCTTTGAAATGGACTGGTTTTTTTTTGGTTTGTTTTTGTTTTGGGTGAAGAGACCAAACAGCGAGGTCATCGGTCTCTTCGGAATAGGGAAGGAAGTCGGCCGTGCCCTTTCAAAGGAACCATCCTGGCATTTGCCTCGAGCGATTTAGGGAAATCACGGAAAACCTAAATCAGGATGGCCGGACGCGGGATTGAACTGAAATGGATTAAAAGCTGTAATTGACCACAACACAGTATTTATTTGTAATAACAGTTTCGGTCATAATGTAACCATCCTGAGACCATTTATACCATGGTGGTAGGATATGGTTGTGAACGGAGCAGGTATCGAGGAGGTACACAAGCAATTGTGTTTGTTTGAGCTATTGCCGTTCGTAGAGCCACAACACAAGCTCCGTTCACCACCACCGCCTATCACAACGGTATAAATGCTCTGAAGGTGGTCACATTCTGATCTAAACCGGTTACCACTACAAATAACTATTTTATTTTAGCTAGCCGCTGATTTTCTCCAAGAAAAGTGTTCCGAAAATTACTGTCCCCAGATCTGCCATGGATCGCTGCGTATCGTGCTTTATCGAGCACGCAATCATTCGACCTCCTCAGTTCTGTGATTAGACGTGGACGTCCTGCACCTTATGTGATTCGTGGTTTCACCGTCCTTCAATCACTTTCCATAGATGCTCACGACAGTAGCACACTAACAGACGGTTTCGATACGCTCGTTCGCAAATGCCGGCCCATAACTATTTTATCTTTGGTAAAGTCGCTTATGTCAGGGGATTTCTCATTTACAGACCTAACAATTGTTACAAATGATTCCCCATTCGTCTCTGTTCTGTTTATGTACTACCCTCACGGCGTCACGTACCAACAATGCTACCACTTGATATTTAGTCCCGCGGTAGGCGGCGTCCCTATTTTTAGGGTTTCCAGTGTGTAATAGCAGAAAATTTGATAGATTACAACACTCAAAGTAATTCTAAATTAATACACAGAATCTGAAGTGAGTCCTTCACTGACTCCTACGCTGAGTCAAGCAACCCACAAAGCGACTGTACATCGTAGTTCAAACAGTGGAAAATAAAAGAAAAGTAGTCTTTTGTTTGTATCTTAATGGTTCGTCTTCTTGGAAGGCGATGCTGTTGAAAGCCAAAGCGGAAGCAGTAGGGAAACAGAGAGGGTGAAAATACCTTTCATGCTGGCTAGCCTCAGTATGTTACTACGACCATGAATTGATAATACGATGTTGCCACTGAAGAATGACCATGCACATAGTCTGAAGGAGAGCATTTGTCGGCATCCAGTGCTGTTCACAACAAGGCTTCGAAAGAAGACTACATCTCATTGGCTGCTGGAGTTTCCTGTAGGGGATGTGCAGAACGGTTAAGAATTGGGTTGCTTTCCGACGTGCCGTGCACCATAGTCCAGTATTACCTCGTTACTTGCTGATAATAATATGGGATCATTCTGGTTGTACCTCCCACTAAACGCATTCTGCTCCTTAAGCTTTTTCCCATGGCTGAGACTGCAGTCTAGTTAATAAAATCCAACATCATGAGTATCAAAATTCAATTCGAAACCCTGCGTCATGAGACAGGTGAGTTCTGTGCTCTGTAACTTACTATATTCAAAAATTCATAAAGAAACATGGGTGGATCCAGACTTACTGACATTTTGGAACATCTGAATATTTTAATTCGTTCGACTAGAGGCCGTCTTGCATTTTTTACAGTACGTTGGCCATCGCTTAGAGAACTTGTACCTATCTTCATGTTCTGTTACCTTTATGGTGCGCTTAGGATGTTCGGGAGGACTTCCAATTATTTTCACAATATTCTTTCGCCGTGTACGCTCCGTATACCCTTTTCACCATAGATCAACTCCCGTCACATACGTCTTACGAATGTTTACAAACAGGAAAACACTGTGCCACTTTATCAAAATGCTTAGTGCTCACCAACGATGCAAATATTAAAATCTTACAGTAAATCTTATTTCGTCCATCGTAAGTATCGGAAAACAAGCATAGCTCTTTGACAATTTCTCTTACATATTATTTTACACAATCAAATATGGCTGACGAAACTTCATTTGCACTTTTCTTCGCAAGGTCTTCATGGTATACATGCATTTCAGATTCATTATTCTTCATGTTATGCATACACTTTAGCAGTATCGTTCAACACATGACTTAAAATGCGAAAACGAAACGTAACGCATAGTGCATTAGGTATTCGAGAGACGATACACGAAGATGATCGCCATTTAAGGCCATTTCAAAAATGACTTCTCTGTAACTACGTCGCAAGAACTCATTTACAATTTTTGGAATAAAGCCCTCTTCATGCCGAAATATTTGTGTGTATACAACCTTGTACCTTTGTCAAAATTTGGAATAAGAACCTTTCAAAAATGGCTATACCATTTTCAGTTTATTATGTTCAATGTCAGTACTGGTAAGGATGCAAAATCTTGGTTCGAGAGGGTAGTGAATAAGCCGGAAATTGACTATTTTAGAAGATTCCTCGAAGACATGAGCTGGAGTGATGCAGACTTGAATTAAACATGTTTTTGTTGTGGTGTTCAGTCCTGAGACTGGTCTGATGCAGCTCTCCATGCTACTCTATCCTGTGCAAGCTTCTTCATCTCCCAGTACCTACTGCAGCCTACATCCTTCTGAATCTGCTTAGTGTATTCATCTTTCGGTCTCCCTCTACGATTTTTACCCTCCACGCTGCCCTCCAGTACTAAATTGGTGATCCCTTGATGCCTCAAAACATGTCCTACCAACCGATCACTTCTTCTGGTCAAGTTGTGCCACGAACTCCTCTTCTCCCCAATTCTATTCAATAACTCCTCATTAGTTATGTGACCTACCCATCTAACCTTCAGCATTCTTCTGTAGCACCTCATTTCCAAAGCTTCTATTCTCTTCTTGTCTAAGCTATTTATCATCCATGCTTCACTTCCATACATGGCTACACTCCATGCAAATACTTTCAGAAAAGACTTCCTGACACTTAAATCTATACTCAACGTTAACAAATTTCTCTTCTTCAGAAACGCTTTCCTTGCCATTGCCAGTCTACATTTTATATCCTCTCTACTTCGACCATCATCAGTTATTTTGCTCCCCAAATAGCCAAACTCCTTTACTACTTTAAGTGTCTTCCTAATCTAATTCCCTCAGCATCACCCGACTTAATTCGACTACATTCCATTATCTTCGTTTTGCTTTTATTGATGTTCATCTTATACCCACCTTTCAACACACTGTCCATTCCGTTCAACTGCTCATCCAAATCCTTTGCTGTCTCTGGCAGAATTACAATGTTATCACGAACCTCAAAGTTTTTATTTCTTCTCCATGGATTTTAATACCTACTCCGAACTTTTCTTTTGTTTCCTTTACTGCTTGCTCAATATACGGATTGAGTAACATTGGGGAGAGGCTACAACCCTGTCGCACTCCATTCCCAACCACTGCTTCCCTTTCATTTCCCTAGACTCTTATACTTGCCATTTACTTTCCGTACAAATTGTAAATAGCCTTTCGCTCCCTGTATTTTACCCCTGCCACCTTCAGAATTTGAAAGAGAGTATTCCAGTCCACATTGTCAAAAGCTTTCTCTAAGTCTACAAATGCTAGAAACGTAGGTTTGCCTTTCCTTAATCTTTCTTCTGAGTCGTAGGGTCAGTATTGCCTCACGTGTTCCAACGTTTCTACAGAATCCAAAAAGATCTTCCCCGAGATCGACTTCTACCAGTTTTTCCATTCGTCTGTATAGAATTCGTGTTAGTATTTTGCAGCCGTGGCTTATTAAATTGATAGTTCGGTAATTTTCACATCTGTCAACACCTGCTTTCTTTGGGATTGGAATTATTATATTATTCTTGAAGTCTGAGGGAATTTCGCCTGTCTCATACATCTTGTTCACCAGATGGTGGAGTTTCGTCAGGACTGGCTCTCCCAAGGCTGTCAGTAATTCTATTGGAATGTTGTCTACTCCCGGGGCCTTGTTTCGACTTAGGTCTTTCAGTGCTCTCTCAAACTCTTCACGCAGTATCATATCTCCCATTTCATCTTCATCTACATCCTCTTCCATTTCCATAATATTGTCCTCAAGAACATCGCCCCTGTATAGACCCTCTATATACTCCTTCCACCTTTCTGCTTTCCCTTCTTTGCTTAGAATTGGGTTTCCATCTGAGCTCTTGATATTCACGCAAGTGGTTCACTTTTCTCCGAAGGCCTCTTTAATTTTTCTGTAGGCAGTATCTATCTTACCCCTCGTGAAATAAGCCTCTACATCCTTACATTTGTCCTCTAGCCATCCCTGCTTAGCCATTTTGCACTTCCTGTCGATCTCATTTTTGAGACGTTTGCATTCATTTTTGCCTGCTTCACTTGTTGTATTTTTGTATTTTCTCCTTTCATCAATTAAATTCAGTATCTCTTCTGTTACCCAAGGATTTCTACTAGCCCTCTTCTTTTTACCTACTTGATCCTCTGCTGCCTTCACTATTTCATTCCTCAAAGCTACCCGTTCTTCTTCTACTGTACTTCTTTCCCCCATTCCTGTCAATTGTTCCCTTATGCTCTAGCTTAAACTCTGTACAACCTCTGGTTCTTTCAGTTTATCGAGGTCCCATCTCCTTAAATTCCCACCTTTTTGCAGTTTCTTCAGTTTTAATCTACAGTTCATGTGGTCAGAGTCCACATCTGCCCCTGGAACTGTCTTACAATTTAAAACTTGTTTCTTAAATCTCTCTCTTACCATTATACACTCCTGGAAATGGAAAAAAGAACACATTGACACCGGTGTGTCAGACCCACCATACCTGCTCCGGACACTGCGAGAGGGCTGTACAAGCAATGATCACACGCACGGCACAGCGGACACACCAGGAACCGCGGTGTTGGCCGTCGAATGGCGCTAGCTGCGCAGCATTTGTGCACCGCCGCCGTCAGTCTCAGCCAGTTTGCCGTGGCATACGGAGCTCCATCGCAGTCTTTAACACTGATAGCATGCCGCGACAGCGTGGACGTGAACCGTATGTGCAGTTGACGGACTTTGAGCGAGGGCGTATAGTGGGCATGCGGGAGGCCGGGTGGACGTACCGCCGAATTGCTCAACACGTGGGGCGTGAGGTCTCCACAGTACATCGATGTTGTCGCCAGTGGTCGGCGGAAGGTGCACGTGCCCGTCGACCTGGGACCGGACCGCAGCGACGCACGGATGCACGCCAAGACCGTAGGATCCTACGCAGTGCCGTAGGGGACCGCACCGCCACTTCCCAGCAAATTAGGGACACTGTTGCTCCTGGGGTATCGGCGAGGACCATTCGCAACCGTCTCCATGAAGCTGGGCTACGGTCCCGCACACCGTTAGGCCGTCTTCCGCTCACGCCCCAACATCGTGCAGCCCACCTCCAGTGGTGTCGCGACAGGCGTGAATGGAGGGACGAATGGAGACGTGTCGTCTTCAGCGATGAGAGTCGTTTCTGCCTTGGTGCCAATGATGGTCGTATGCGTGTTTGGCGCCGTGCAGGTGAGCGCCACAATCAGGACTGCATACGACCGAGGCACACAGGGCCAACACCCGGCATCATGGTGTGGGGAGCGATCTCCTACACTGGCCGTACACCACTGGTCATCGTCGAGGGGACACTGAATAGTGCACGGTACATCCAAACCGTCATCGAACCCATCGTTCTACCATTCCTAGACCGGCAAGGGAACTTGCTGTTCCAACAGGACAATGCACGTCCGCATGTATCCCGTGCCACCCAACGTGCTCTAGAAGGTGTAAGTCAACTACCCTGGCCAACAAGTTCTCCGGATCTGTCCCCCATTGAGCATGTTTGGGACTGGATGAAGCGTCGTCTCACGCGGTCTGCACGTCCAGCACGAACGCTGGTCCAACTGAGGCGCCAGGTGGAAATGGCATGGCAAGCCGTTCCACAGGACTACATCCAGCATCTCTACGATCGTCTCCATGGGAGAATAGCAGCCTGCATTGCTGCGAAAGGTGGATATACACTGTACTAGTGCCGACATTGTGCATGCTCTGTTGCCTGTGTCTATGTGCCTGTGGTTCTGTCAGTGTGATCATGTGATGTATCTGACCCCAGGAATGTGTCAATAAAGTTTCCCCTTCCTGGGACAATGAATTCACGGTGTTCTTATTTCAATTTCCAGGAGTGTATAATCTATCTGAAACCTTCTAGTATCTCCAGGATTCTTCCATGTATACAACCTTCTTTTATGATTCTTGAACCAAGTGTTAGCTATGATTAAGTTATGCTCTGTGCAGAATTCTACCAGGCGGCTTCCTCTTTCATTTCGTAGCCCCAATCCATATTCACCTACTACGTTTCCTTCTCTTCCTTTTCCTACTGTCGAATTCCAGTCACCCATGACTATTAAATTTTCGTCTCCCTTCACTACCTGAATAATTTCTTTTATCTCGTCATACATTTCATCAATTTCTTCATCATCTGCAGAGCTAGTTGGCATATAAACTTGTACTACTGTAGTAGGCGTGGGCTTCGTATCTATCTTGGCCACAATAATGCGTTCACTATGCTGTTTATAGTAGCTTACCCGCACTCCTATTTTTTTTTATTCATTATTAAAGCTACTCCTGCATTACCCGTATTTGATGCTGTATTTATAACCCTGTATTCACCTGACCAAAAGTCTTGTTCAAAAAATGGTTCAAATGGCTCTGAGCACTATGGGACTCAACTGCTGAGGTCATTAGTCCCCTAGAACTTAGAACTAGTTAAACCTAACTAACCTAAGGACATCACAAACATCCATGCCCGAGGCAGGATTCGAACCTGCGACCGTAGCGGTCTTGCGGTTCCAGACTGCAGCGCCTTTAACCGCACGGCCACTTCGGCCGGCAAAAGTCTTGTTCCTCCTGCCACCGAACGTCACTAATTCCCACTATATCTAACTTTAACCTATCCATTTCCCTTTTTACATTTTCTAACCTACGTGCCTGATTAAGGGATCTGACATTCCACGCTCCGATCCATAGAACGCCAGTTTTCTTTCTCCTGATAACGACGTCCTCCTGAGTAGTCCCCGCCCGGAGATCCGAATGGGGAACTATTTTACCTCCGGAATATTTTACCCAAGAGGACGCCATCATCATTTATCCATACAGTAAAGCTGCATGCCCTCGGGAAAAATTACGGCTGTAGTTTCCCCTTGCTTTCAGCCGTTCGCAGTACCAGCACAGCAAGGCCGTTTTGGTTAGTGTTACAAGGCCAGGTCAGTCAATCATCCAGACTGTCGCCCCTGCAACTACTGAAAAGGCTGCTACCCCTCTTCAGGAACCACACGTTTGTCTGGCCTCTCAACGGATACCCCTCCGTTGTGGTATCTGTATCGTTGATGCACGCAAGGCTCCCTACCAACGTCAAGGTCCATGGGTCATGGTAGGGGAGGGGGAGGGAGGAATTAAACATACAACTAGTTTATCAATAAAGTCTTTAACTTATTTGAGAGCTTTTTTTCGGCCACATGTAACTAGATTATACCAGGCTGTACCAAAGAGCCACGGGTGCCTCAAGCAATAAAGATATTTTGTAAGACAAAGAGGAAACTACACATGTCAGTCAGAAACAGTTCTTGTGCTAATGCTATAGCCATAAATTATTTTAGAAGATTCCTCGAAGACATGACCTTGTGTGACGTATACTTGAATTACAAATACAGCTAGCTTATTAATAAGTCTTTAACCTATTTGGAAGCTTTCCTTCTGTCGCAAATAACCAGATTATACTAAGCTCTACCAAAGAGTCACGGATTCCACAAGGAATTAAGATATCTTGTAAGACAAAGAGGAATTTGTACATGTCAGTCAGAAACAGTTCTTGCTTTTATCCTATAGCTCATTAGGCACTGAAGAGCCAAAGAAACAGGTAAACCCGCCGAATATCGTGTAGGGCCCGTCTAGCACACAGAAGTGCCGCAACACGACGGGATATGGACTCCACTAATGTCTGAAGTAGTGCTGGAGGGAATGGGCACCATAAATCCTGCAGGGCTGTCTATAAATCCGTAAGAACGCGAGGGGTGGAGACCTCTTCTGAACAGCACGTTGCAAGGCAACCCAGATATGCTCTATAATGTACACATCTAGGGAGTTTGGTGGCCAGCGGAAGTGTTTAAACTCAGAAGAGTGTTACTGTAGACATTCTGTAGCAATTCTGGTTGTGTGGGGTGTCGCATTGTCCTGTTGGAATTCACCAAGTCCGTCGGAATGCGTAATGGACATGAATGGATTCAGGTGATCAGACAGGATGCTTAGTACGTGTCACCTGTCAGAGTTGTATCAAGGCGTATCAGCGGTCACACATCACTTCAACTGCACACTCGCCACACCATTACTGAGCCTCCACGATCTTGAACAGTCCCCTGCTGATAAGCAGGGTCCATAGATTCATGAGGTTGTCTCCAGATCTGTAAACGTCCATCCGCTCGATACAATTGCAAACGAGACCTGTTCGACCTGGAAACATGTTTGCAGTCATCATTGGTCGAATGTCGCTGTCGACTTGCCTAGGCTAGACGTAAACCTTTGTGTCGTGAAGTCATCAAGCGTAGACGAGAGGACCTTTGGCTCCGAAAGCCCATATCGATTATGTTTCGTTGAATGGTTCGCACGTTGACATTTAGTGATGGCACAACATCGAAATCTGCAGCAGTTTGCGGAAGGGTTGCACTTCTGCCACGTTAAACGATTCTATTCAGTCGTCATTGGTCCCGTCCTTGCAGGATCTTTTTCCAGTCACAGCGATTTCGAGATTTGATGTTTTACCGGATTCCTGATATTCACGGACACTCGTGAAATGGTCATACGGGAAAATCCCAATTTCATCGCTACCTCGTAGATGCTGTGTCCCATAGCTCGTACGCAGACTATAGCACCACGTTCAAACTTACTTAAATCTTGATAACTTGCCATTGTAGCAGCAGGTACCGATCTAACAATTGCGCCAGACACTTGTTATCTTATAAAGGTGTTGCCGACCGCAGCGCCCTATTCTGCCTGTTTACACATCTCTGTATTTGAATACGCATGCCTGTACCAGTTTCTTTGGCGATTCAGTGTAAGACATACCGCAAAAAATTGAAGAAGACGTAAAACCAGTATATTACGAGAAAAATATAATCGCATCACGTAATGAGATGAAGATTAGAGGAGACTGTATGCCTGTAATTTGAACTCCCATACTGCTAGCTTTTAGCACTCTACACCAGCGACGGCGACGGCGAGCAGTGGCCCTTGTACTGAGGATGGGACAGAGTGCTGAGACGTCTGGCGGAGCAGGAAGTTCTGGCTGACGGAGAGGCCCAGAGACTGTACTGACTTACGTGCGTTCTGGACTACGATCTCTGAGTCACACGGAGGTCTGTCGCTGTGACTCTGACTGTTTACCACTGGAGGTAGTTTTGATAGCTCGTTGCGGAATTGTGTCTGCTCTACTGGGGGTGTTCCGGTACTATGTTCCATTGCTACGAGTTGTGACAAGCCAATGTAGCTGTGATAGCTCTTTGCGGAATTGTGTTCGCTTTATTGTGGGTACTCTGTAATTATAAGTGTGTTCGCTGAAGTTGGGGCAGCCAACGTGGTTTTGGTTACTTTTGCTTTGGGGTGTTGAACAGTGCAGAACTTACTGGAAGCACTGGCCGCTGGTATTCGGGTGACGCTTATTATGTCCTGCTGGACGTTCAGATGTGAGATCATTTTATGCAGACGTCGCTGGGGTAGCCTTTCAGTCATGCCGTTGGTTACAGCAAGAGTGATGTGGTATACCACCACCGTTGATAGGTGAATGTTCCTAGTTTGTTGGCCCGAAACGTCTGATGGTAATCGTTCAGACTTTGCATAGTTTCATATATTGATAGCGTACTCCCCTGATCAACTGATGACACGGATGGGAAATTGAGGGAATTTAATCTGCTCCTGCGTGAGTGTTTCCACGTTAAAGTGTTGTTGCTAGCTGGGAGGCATGTGCTAGCGGTGTTTGTGAAACTGCTCTACAGTCCACTAGCTGTTGATTTAGTACCTCATTCCGTCAGTGACATTTTTGAGTTGAATTGCGGCGAGGAAGGCATCGGCTTCCTTTGTAAGAGGAGGACACCATTCGTCCAGGAAGTCAAGTTCAAAATGGTTCAAATGGCTCTGAGCACTATGGGACTTAACTACTGAGGTCATCAGTCCCCTAGAACTTAGAACTACTTAAACCTAACTAGCCTAAGGACATCACACACATCCATGCCCGAGGCAGGATTCGAACCTGCGACCGTAGCGGTCGGGCGGTTCCAGACTGTAGCGCCTAGAACCGCTCGGCCACTCCGGCCGGCTCAGGAAGTCAAGTGACGATGAGTAAAAGTTAGACAGTTACCGAAAGGACACAACACGTTAGCCTGCTTCCTTTTTATTATTTTAAATGGTTGGTTCATTGCTGTAGCGAAAGGTTGGCGATTGACTCCGGACACGCCAGGTAGGCTTAAGTTGTCATCGTTCGAAACTCTCTCCGTTTTATTGGCCGATGACGTGAGCTGTGATGGTACAGAATCCGAGCGAGGTTTTAGAAGCACTATCATCCGTATTATTTATTGTTTGATCTTGCATCACTTAAATGGCTTTAAAAGCACATGCTATCGGCTTGTCTAGTGATACTGCAGTATTAAATTTTACTCAGCACGACCTGTCCTCGATTTAAAACCCAGAGTTGCACTCCCAAAATTCACTGGTACTAAGTGGTGGTACAATTGGAAGAGCCAGAGATGGAGAGGAGGAGATAGCACTAAGTGTAAACTATAAATTGATAACAGATCTGTAAAGCGTTAGAAAAATTTTTACAGTATTGTCGTAACCGTTGCTGAAGACATCATTTTGTCAAGATTAGTAGATGTTGCCTTGGAATATCCCAGATTATCTATTACAAATAACTTCAGTAATCTAAATATGAATCATCGCGACACCAGGAGCAGTAATGTCCACGATAACATCTTTAAAATTAAAAAATATAGTAGTATGATAAAATATCAAAAGAGTTAATTGCAAAGGGTTTCTCTTCGTTTACTAACATAAGTTGTTTGTGTAATCAGTCGTCTGTTACTGACTGTTTGACTGTAATATGTCTGTAGTTACTCCTTCGTATACTACCGCCAAACCTCTGTACACTGAGAAGACTATTTATACGTAGCGAGAATGTACGTAGTTGGTTACACCGTAAATTGCAGGGCACTGGTATATTCTACGATCTGTCAAAGTCAATGACAGTGTAAATCAACAACAATAATAATAATAACGTGACACGTAACGGCACAAAATGGTTCAAGTCGTATCTTTCTCTGTTCAAGTCGTATCTTTCTCTAACAGGAAACGAAGGCTGTCAAAAGGAAGGAGTTTCATTACTCATTATAAAACCGGGCTCTGAATACCCGTGGTGTCCCCAAAGTTTCCATTTACTTGAACGTAAGAAAGACCTTTCATCAGTAACGCTTTCAGACACCATTTTTGTGTTTTTTATGGATGATACAAATATTGAAATAAGTATTTTACTATAGTATTAGAAAGATCAGCTAGTGAAATTTTCATGGTCGAAGCGTTTAAAAGGTACCCTAATCCAGCTTAGGCCTTGCAAGAGATTTTCCCCCACAGTATACAGCTAAAATTTGGCGACAAGCCGAGAAGATAGGTTGACAGCGTAGAATTCTTTCTTTCGATTGCAACTTGATAACAATTTCATTTAGAAGAAGCAAACTACAGAATTTCTCAAGTGCCTAAACAAAACTTTATTGTTGTGCGAATGTTGTCAGACTTACGAGATAGAAAAGTAAATACACTAGATACTTCACTTTATTTCGTTCCTTAATATCACACAGGTTTATTTTTTGGGCTGACTCATCAGCCTAAGCCAAAGTTTTTCGAGGCTAAACTTGTGTAACGCAAATTTGTGGTGTGAACCCAAGAAGGTCCGTCAGACGCTCATTCGGAGAACTGGCCTCCCAATATACCAGGTGATCAAAAAGTCAGTATAAATTTGAAAACTTAATACACCACGGAATAATGTAGACAGAGAGGTAAAAATTGACACACATGCTTGAAATGACATGGGGTTTTATTGGAACAAAAAAAAAACTTCACAAAGTGTCAGACAGTTGGCGCTGGACAGCAAAACTGCTACCGTGACGGGTGAGAGGTACGCCGATATGTTACAGAATCGCATCATCCCCAGCTTGGCTAATAAACACCTGCAGGAACGTACGATGTTTATGCAGGATGGCGCTCCACCCCATATTGCTAGACGCGTGAAAGATCTCTTGCGCGCCTCGTTTGGTGATGATCGTGTGCTCAGCCACGACTTTCGTCATGCTTGGCCTCCCAGGTCCCCAGACTTCAGTCCGCGTGATTATTGCCTTTGGGGATACCTGAAGTCGCAAATGTATCGTGATCGACCGACATCTCTAGGGATGCTGAAAGACAACATCCGACGCCAATGCCTTACCATAACTCCGGACGTGCCTTACAGTGCTGTTCACAACATTATTCCTCGACTACAGCTATTGTTGAGGAATGATGGTGGACGTAGTGAGCATTTCCTGCAAATAACATCATCTTTGCCTTGCCTTACTTTGTTATGCTAATTATTGCTATTCTGATCAGATGAAGTGCCATCTGTCGGACATTTTTTAACTTTTGTATGTTTTTTGTTCTAATAAAACCCCATATCATTCCAAGCATGTGTCTCAATTTGTACCTCTCTATCAACATTATTCCGTGATTTATTCAGTTTTCAAATTTATACTGACTTTTTGATCACCCGGTACTTATTCGTTCGTTAGTGAAATTTGTCGTTTGATTGTGTATCTTTTTCAGACCTACAGATCAGTGCTGCTAATAAGAGTAACCTTTATGTATATTTAAAGTTACGTACTTGGTCTAGGAAGGTGTCTATTGTTCAAGGACACCCGTTTTCAATGCCCACTGCTGGCCAAATCCTTTTACTCCGTTCCAGAATTTCTTTTACCATTAATACTTCTTTTACTACTAATAACATCAAATAAATATGTTACAGAAATTCAAATTTCAGTGCAGTAATGTCATCAGTGTAAATAAGTGTTATAAAATGATTCTCTGTTTGGTGCACTTCTACAACAGTATAACTATAGAACGCACCCCACTGTATTCCTCATTGGCATGTAGCTTTACCTCTTAAACGAAAATGTAGCCTTGACGATCTAAGGTACATAAGCTAACTTTTTTCTAAATATGCATGGCGTTTCAGAAGTGATGGTGAATATCAGGTATATGATATTCTCTGTTTGATGCATTGCTACAGCAGTGTAAGAACTATCGAATGCACCGCACTGTATTCCTCTTTGGAATGTAGTGTGGCAGTTTTATCTCTTAAACGAAAATACAGCATCGAGGGTCTAAGGTACATTAGCTATCTCTTTTTCAAAATATACAGTGTTTCAGAAGTGGGGGTGAATATTCAGGGATATGACAGAAATGATCATTCGACACAAAAAGGTCAAGAAAACATCGGCTCTAAAATGCGTACCTTAAGAGCTATGAGCAATTCTTTATCTTCTATACAGTGAAACAAATCTCTTCTACTGCAAGCCCTTTACTTCCCATATTTTGGATAGTGGTAGTACGGACCAAACCAAGGAAAAAATGTCCAGTAAACATGTGCTATAAAGTAGAAACCTTAAAAATTATGACCACTTGTTCATTAGAAGAGCTGTAGCGAAGATGAACAAGTGCTTATAGCTCTTAAGGTATGTATTTTAGAGCACACATTTAATGGACCTTTTTTGCTTTTTTTGCACCATATTACCACTTCAGAAAACAAAGAGTTTGTAGTACAAGAGATCTGTTTCCCAGTATCGAAGATCAAGAATTGCTCATCGCTCTTAAGATATGCGTTTTAGAGCACATGTTTACTTCACTTTTTTGTTTCTAACTGTCATGTCCCTCAATATTGACCATCATTTTTGAAACGCCTTGTATATTATGTATTTATTTTTGACGACTTCTACATCTTTGAGGATCACCTCGGTACGAATTTAAAGACCAAAGGTATATGTAATCTATTTAATCCTAACACTTCATTTGAATTTATCGCAGAGACTACGTCATTCTAAGAACAGAAATCTACAGTTTTTACTCATTCAAATGATAGGTCTCTATCATTAGCAGGTAGCAGTGTTTTTTGATTTTGATGGAGATAACTGATATTTCGTTTTTTGTTTAACTGCTAGTGCAAAAGCCATCCATTTCGGTATGCCAGTGTTGCTTGACCTGAGAAACGAAATGAGGTCGTTTAGTCGTACTTGTTCATAATCTCGATTAAACTAGATAAAACATTAAAATCAACCAATATCTCAACACTGCTGATCGTCAGTGTTTTCAGTGATCCTCTCATTATAGACTATATGGTTGAGGGCCTATACTTGGCTGATATGAAGTGTTTTTAGACGCCCCTTTATTGGAGACAGAAAAACTCGAACACACACCTGAACAATAACCAAAATAATACATTTTTTGTTTTGTTTTTAACTACGGAAAATATCAGGAGATAAGTCTTCGTAATAACTGTCACAGACTATAAGCACATATAACCAACAATCTTCTTGAAAACATATCTAACTCACTACTATCGAAGGAGCAGAACGGGCTTAGCAAGGGAATATCTCATAGTGATCATATCACTGTATTTAAAAGACAAATTGTGAAAGAAAAGGATTTCCTACAGTAAACCATGTTGGTCTTATAGACTACAGAATAGCTTTCGACCGTGTCAGTGCGACGTATTGTATGTGTAATTAGAACGACAGAGATAGCCCAAGAACTTAATGTATGTTATTGAAAGCCTGTATCAAGAAACAAAAATCGTGATAAACGCGGGTGCAAAGAGGAACTATAAAAATTACTAGAGGCGTGAAACAAGGATGTAGCTTAAATTCTACACGTTTTAAATTCTGTACGAGTACTGACGACACCTTAGACAGTGAAAATCAAGATCAAACTACACTATAAAACAGAACTACATAATTGTACAAACATCGCGATGTTTGCTGAGTACCTAACAAGACAGAAAGGATGATCCCCATGGCCAACATACTCCCTAGACCAGATACGCAAGGACTAAAACCTAAACATTTTTCACAGGAAGACAAAGATCATGGCTCTCAGAGGGAAAAAAAAACTGTGTACGTAGCTAGTTAGTGCCAATGGTCATATTGTAGAACATATTTTGCATTTTAATTTCTTTGTGTTCAAATACCAACTACGATGAAAAGAAGATCCCGTAAGATAACGGAAGAGATAGCAAGACAGTTAGGAACAGGTGAGGGGACTAATCCTGCAGCAAAAAGGAACTCACCTACCCTTCTTTCCCATCCACTTCAACAGTTGTTCCCTGTCAGTAATTGCTTTGTGTGTGAGCCTCTGTCTTGTATCATGGTCACCCTTTTTGTAGATTTCTATGTTAGCATTCGTAAATAAACAGCCAATAACATCTAGAGAAAGACAAGACAAATCCCGATATAAGAAACGCATTTTAGAAATAGCTGGAAACCATATTTTCCAGATATAATGCCTGCTGGGGAACATTTCTGGCGGAAATCCTCTCAAATGGCACCCTTTAACATAAAGATTCTTTGGCTGCCACGAGATACAATAAAAAGAGATTCAGAGCTCACAGAGGAACTGTAAAAGTTTTTGCACTTTCTGTCGACCAGTTCGGGGTGTAGAAAGCGCTGCTGATTTACTGAGAGAGGAGCTCAGAAAAGATGTCCTTTCTATGAAAAGCAGCAGCAGATATAGCAAACATGAAAGCCTAAACGGATGAATCTGCAGCTCTTTAGGACCGACGACTTACTTCGTGCGTGCTTATACGAACATTTTTCTACATATCAGGACGAAAAACAAGCAAATCAGTAATCCTACTCGGAATGCTGGTTGAACTACGTTGATCATATAATAATATTGGCCACACAAACACTTTAGTATCAACAGCAGAATGCATGAAATGTAAGACAGGATGAATATTAATAATTACGATAAAAGTGTTGATTGTCTCACACACAAAGAATGTGGTTGACAAACCAATAATTTTTTACAGCCTGAAGACAGGATACTGTGCCGAAATGAATAAAAAAAGAAATAGCTTAGCACACAAAAAGTGGTTTGATAACTACTAAATCTCTTCATTTTCACAAGATTACAGATGTACAACAGGTCGCTTGAGAATGTGTAAGTGCAAACAATAATCATTTTGTTTGTATATAGTCCAACATTTATGTTCGTATTATGCCTGCTGATTTGTGTTTTCCATGCTATTTCCAAATCATTCCACGTGAAAGCTAGAAAGATTTCTACTCACCGGTCATGGCTTACACACAGATAAAACTTTTGATATTGATTAAATTCTTATTCTGCAGGAGTCTTCTTCTTTCTTCGTTTCGGCTAAGTAGGAATTATGTCAATTCAACTGTCCCATTTTCCGAGCTTTAACTGCCGCCCATTGCTCCTGCTATCGTATCCAGTGTTGTTCCTTTCTCTGTTCGCTCCACACCTTCCGTGATTTCATCTTAGGTTTTTCCTGGAAACTTTTGTGCGTTCGTATTTTTCCTTAAGCAGTCATACTCCAGGATATGTTTAGGAGAAACTTCCAGTTGTCGAAGATCTTTTTCAGCTTCTGTTACAAATATCACTGCATTTCCATTATCTTGAAAGTGCGTTGATACCCTTCTACGTAGTAGATAGCAGTCCTGGGCTCATTCGTGTCAAGTGGACACAAAAGGCAATCCTTTTCCGAATTGTGTCACTTATTTTCTCCCCGCACTTACATCGTTTATACACTCCTGGAAATGGAAAAAAGAACACATTGACACCGGTGTGTCAGACCCACCATACTTGCTCCGGACACTGCGAGAGGGCTGTACAAGCAATGATCACACGCACGGCACAGCGGACACACCAGGAACCGCGGTGTTGGCCGTCGAATGGCGCTAGCTGCGCAGCATTTGTGCACCGCCGCCGTCAGTGTCAGCCAGTTTGCCGTGGCATACGGAGCTCCATCGCAGTCTTTAACACTGGTAGCATGCCGCGACAGCGTGGACGTGAACCGTATGTGCAGTTGACGGACTTTGAGCGAGGGCGTATAGTGGGCTTGCGGGAGGCCGGGTGGACGTACCACCGAATTGCTCAACACGTGGGGCGTGAGGTCTCCACAGTACATCGATGTTGTCGCCAGTGGTCGGCGGAAGGTGCACGTGCCCGTCGACCTGGGACCGGACCGCAGCGACGCACGGATGCACGCCAAGACCGTAGGATCCTACGCAGTGCCGTAGGGGACCGCACCGCCACTTCCCAGCAAATTAGGGACACTGTTGCTCCTGGGGTATCGGCGAGGACCTTTCGCAACCGTCTCCATGAAGCTGGGCTACGGTCCCGCACACCGTTAGGCCGTCTTCCGCTCACGCCCCAACATCGTGCAGCCCGCCTCCAGTGGTGTCGCGACAGGCGTGAATGGAGGGACAAATGGAGACGTGTCGTCTTCAGCGATGAGAGTCGCTTCTCCCTTGGTGGCAATGATGGTCGTATGCGTGTTTGGCGCCGTGCAGGTGAGCGCCACAATCAGGACTGCATACGACCGAGGCACACAGGGTCAACACCCGGCATCATGGTGTGGGGAGCGATCTCCTACACTGGCCGTACACCACTGGTGATCGTCGAGGGGACACTGAATAGTGCACGGTACATCCAAACCGTCATCGAACCCATCGTTCTACCATTCCTAGACCGGCAAGGGAACTTGCTGTTCCAACAGGACAATGCACATCCGCATGTATCCCGTGCCACCCAACGTGCTCTAGAAGGTGTAAGTCAACTACCCTGGCCAGCAAGATCTCCGGATCTGTCCCCCATTGAGCATGTTTGGGACTGGATGAAGCGTCGTCTCACGCGGTCTGCACGTCCAGCACGAACGCTGGTCCAACTGAGGCGCCAGGTGGAAATGGCATGGCAAGCCATTCCACAGGACTACATCCAGCATCTCTACGATCGTCTCCATGGGAGAATAGCAGCCTGCATTGCTGCGAAAGGTGGATATACACTGTACTAGTGCCGACATTGTGCGTGCTCTGTTGCTTGTGACTATGTGCCTGTGGTTCTGTCAGTGTGATCATGTGATGTATCTGACCCCAGGAATGTGTCAATAAAGTTTCCCCTTCCTGGGACAATGAATTCACGGTGTTCTTATTTCAATTTCCAGGAGTGTAGTTGTGACGCCTTACGTACTCGCTGTTTTCTTTAACGCCACCCAGGATTTTCCTCCAAATGTTTCTTCTTTGACCTTGTCTCCATCAGATTTTCCTTGTTCTGCCACTTATAGAGCCTTGTACAGTTATATGTACAAAAACTGCTCAGTTTAACAGAATCTCAATCAGTGTCAAGATCTCACAAAATTTATTATAACCATTAACTTGTACTATTGTGTAGTTTATACAAGTACAAGTGATTGCATCTTTGCTTGTAATATTTGGTTACCTAAGAACTGATGTCCCTTTCAGACGCTAGTCAGTTGTGTCCTGAAGATGTGTAATGTAGCAAGTTATTACGAGATAACTTTCGTTGCAGTAACATTTACTCTACTCTATACGAAGATTGACACCCCCTTCGAATCTAAATAGTCCACATTAGTTATTATCCGTTCTGTATAAATTTGGTACACAGCCCTTTATTAATTTATGGAATGATGCCATCAAAATTTCAAATTTTTGTTTATTATAGTTCCGGAGATAAAGGGAACTACCTAAAAGTACTAAAACCTACGCCTCTTCTTCAAAACCAAGTTAGGAACAATAACAGATTGACTTTCATTATCATTTGAAGCCATTACAAAGTTTTCAGTGCATAAAAATCAATTAATTAGAATTTTCTTTTTAAAACTTCAGTCACTTTGCATTACGTAATATAAAAATCGTTCAGAATTATTATTTGATTATATTTTGGTGTGTGAGTGCGTGAGAATGATTGAGAGAGTGTATGTGGGACATACGTTAAAACTTAATATTTCATTTTATGAAAAACCTTGTACAAACGAACAGTGGGGAAGTTATGTTGCAACCACGATTCAGTTAACGTATGTCAGTGTGAGCATTCATTTGTATAAAGGCAGCCAGAATGGAAGTTAGAGGCGGAATAAGTTTACCAATTTGAAGAATATTTCGCACTTTGCTTATTTTGATTAAACTTAATTCAAGAAATTGATGTTTTGCTGACATTAATTACTATCAAATTAGTGATTGGATAAGGCAAGATTTGCCTTGAGAATGATCAGGAAGGAATATTTTGGTTGGACTTTTAGATCAACAGCCAATCAGAAGTAAGCTGTTACCACGCGAATAGAGGAGTGGGCAGGGAGGAGAGTACCTCGAGCAGTTGCTTGCTACCAGGCCTACAGATAACACGATGTTAGATCGCTCCTTAAAAATACTCTGTAAGATGAAATAGTGAGCTAATTTCGGTTCGATCACATCGTAACTGAAGCAACGGGAGTTACGAACATTTTAATGAAAGTTCGGTGTTTGTAAGCTAAATACACTCCTGGAAATTGAAATAAGAACACCGTGAATTCATTGTCCCAGGAAGGGGAAACTTTATTGACACTTTCCTGGGGTCAGATACATCACATTATCACACTGACAGAACCACAGGCACATAGACACAGGCAACAGAGCATGCACAATGTCGGCACTAGTACAGTGTATATCCACCTTTCGCAGCAATGCAGGCTGCTATTCTCCCATGGAGACGATCGTAGAGATGCTGGATGTAGTCCTGTGGAACGGCTTGCCATGCCATTTCCACCTGGCGCCTCAGTTGGACCAGCGTTCGTGCTGGACGTGCAGACCGCGTGAGACGACGCTTCATCCAGTCCCAAACATGCTCAATGGGGGACAGATCCGGAGATCTTGCTGGCCAGGGTAGTTGACTTACACCTTCTAGAGCACGTTGGGTGGCACGGGATACATGCGGACGTGCATTGTCCTGTTGGAACAGCAAGTTCCCTTGCCGGTCTAGGAATGGTAGAACGATGGGTTCGATGACGGTTTGGATGTACCGTGCACTATTCAGTGTCCCCTCGACGATCACCAGTGGTGTACGGCCAGTGTAGGAGATCGCTCCCCACACCATGATGCCGGGTGTTGGCCCTGTGTGCCTCGGTCGTATGCAGTCCTGATTGTGGCGCTCACCTGCACGGCGCCAAACACGCATACGACCATCATTGCCACCAAGGCAGAAGCGACTCTCATCGCTGAAGACGACACGTCTCCATTTGTCCCTCCATTCACGCCTGTCGCGACACCACTGGAGGCGGGCTGCACGATGTTGGGGCGTGAGCGGAAGGCGGCCTAACGGTGTGCGGGACCGTAGCCCAGCTTCATGGAGACGGTTGCGAAAGGTCCTCGCCGATACCCCAGGAGCAACAGTGTCCCTAATTTGCTGGGAAGTGGCGGTGCGGTCCCCTACGGCACTGCGTAGGATCCTACGGTCTTGGCGTGCATCCGTGCGTCGCTGCGGTCCGGTCCCAGGTCGACGGGCACGTGCACCTTCCGCCGACCACTGGCGACAACATCGATGTACTGTGGAGACCTCACGCCCCACGTGTTGAGCAATTCGGCGGTACGTCCACCCGGCCTCCCGCAAGCCCACTATACGCCCTCGCTCAAAGTCCGTCAACTGCACATACGGTTCACGTCCACGCTGTCGCGGCATGCTACCAGTGTTAAAGACTGCGATGGAGCTCCGTATGCCACGGCAAACTGGCTGACACTGACGGCGGCGGTGCACAAATGCTGCGCAGCTAGCGCCATTCGACGGCCAACACCGCGGTTCCTGGTGTGTCCGCTGTGCCGTGCGTGTGATCATTGCTTGTACAGCCCTCTCGCAGTGTCCGGAGCAAGTATGGTGGGTCTGACACACCGGTGTCAATGTGTTCTTTTTTCCATTTCCAGGAGTGTAGTTCGAGAGATACGAGCGTGTGAACTTTCTGGTGGTAGTAACAGATCCGAGTGGCTTGTTTCGGGCTCTGTACAGAACATTTTCACAAGCTCTCCTTACGAAGAAGACCACTGAAACGACCGAAGGTTTAACTCGCGAATAGTTGTGGATCTGTGACTGGTAGAACGTGAAAATTAGTCGGGTCGGTCTTGCAAAAATTCTGGCTGCTTTTCGAGTGAGTATTTGTTATACAGACAGTGAACTTTCAATTATCACGTTTCACCATATTAAATACGGACTTGATAGCCATTTTATGTGTTTCATTATAAATAAAAAAAGAGTTAATCTAATTTTAAACGCTTTTCTGCAAGTAGACTGAATATCCCGAACGCCCGTTTTTTTTATCATGATCTTTCAGGAACTGACTTTCAACTAGGATTACACGGGTCCTCCATCGGGCATGGGTGTGTGTGTTTGTACTTAGGATACTTTAGGTTAAGTGGTGTGTAACCTTAGGGACTGATGACCTTAGCAGTTAAGTCCCATAAGGTTTCACACACATCTGAACGTTTTTTTTTTATTTACGCGGCCTCTGTGTGGTAGGTATTAGGTAGTGGTTTCATCAACGCTGCTTTACACTGCCTAGCACGTATCTGCTATCACAGAGTGAAGGGACATCGGCAAGAATCCTATCGAGGTAGGTGGACTGAACGATAACGTTAACAACAACAAAGACCCCAACCCGCCGCAGATGGCCTAATAAACTGAAAACTAGTTTTAAATAAACAAAAATCAGTAGAACAAAAACAGTGAACTTCGGACAACCAGTTCTGTTGGTGCTGATTCTATATTTGTGAAAACGTGTGTCTTCTCAAAGGAGATTTGAAGTACAGTTTTCACTGCCTGCGGCTTCAGTTGGTTAAGCTGTTTTCTTTCCGTATTATGTAGTCTGAAGAGATCTCTACTTCATCTGGAAAGGCTAAACGGTAGGCTGTAGGCCTCATGCTTGTAAGATGACCTTATTCCATTTTCTTCCCTAAATTGTACATTTCTTCCTGCCATTATCGAATACCGTTTCTGAATCACAGTTGAAGAACAGAGGATGTAGTTCATCTGTCTGTAACACTCCTGTCTTGATTTTAACACTCCTGACCTGATTTCAAAGGCATCAGACATCTCTCCTCTGAGCTTCACTTTGATGTTGGAGTTGGTCATTATTTCCTGGATAATCTCTTTTGTCTTGTCATTTAAGAAAAACTCTTCAAGGATCTGAAAGAGGGTGTTTCTACCAGCTGGGTGATGTACCTTCCTGAAGTCGATGGAAGTAACCACGAATTCCCTGTTGCTGAGTTCAGATGTGAAAGGATTATCTACATCTACATCTACATGAATACTCTGCAAATCGCAGTTAAGTGCCTTGCAGAGGTTCATCGGACAACCTTCATAATAATTCTCTGTTATTCAAGTCCCGAACACCGCGCAGAGAAAACGAACACCTATATCTTTCCGTGCGAGCTCTAATTTCCCTTGTTTTGTAACCTATGTGTATCAGCCCTAACAAAATATTTTCGCTGCAACGATAAACGCCTCATTTTAATGACGTCCACACCTGATCCTGTATCATGTCCGTGGCACTCTCTCCCCTATTTCTCTATCATACAAGACATGCACCCTTCTTTGAACTTTCTCGATGTACTACATTAACCCTATCTGGTAAGAATCCCACACTCCACAACAGTACTCCAAAAGAGTACGGACAAGTGTAGCGTAGTCAGTCTGATTAGTAGATCTGTTACATCTCCTAAGTGTACTGCCAATAGACACAGTCTTTGGTTCGCCTTCCCCAAACAATTTTAATGTGTTATTTCCAATGTAAGATGTTTGTTCTTGTAATTCTTAGGTATTTAGTTGCATTTCCCGCCTTCAGATTTGATTGATTTCTCATGTAACCGAGGTTTAACGTGTTTCTTTTAGCACTCGTGTGGATGACCTAACACCTTTCATTAGTTACGGTCATTGGCCAATTTTCGCAACATACATATATCTTATTTAATTCATTTCGCAATTGGTTTTGGTAGTTTGATGATTTTACTAGACGATAAACGATGGCATCATCTGTAAACAACAGAAGGCTCCTCAGAATTTCTCTTAAGGCGTTAATATAAGGGACAGCAGAGGGCCTGTAACATTACCTTGAGGAACTTCAAAAATCACTTCTGTTTTACTAAGAACTGTGACCTCACTGACAGAAAATCGCGAACTCAGTCGCATAACTGAGACAATATTCATAAGTACGCAGTTAGATTACAAGACACTTGTGAGGTGCGGTGTCAAAAGGTTCTGGAATTCTAGAACTAGAGAATCAAGTAGATACCCCTTGTCGATAGCACTCAGATCTTCATGACAGTAAAGTACTAGCTGTGTTTCACATGACCGGCCTGTGTGGCCGAGCGGTTCTAGGCGCTTCAGTCTGGTATCGCGCGACAACTACGGTCGCAGGTTCGAATCCTGCCTCGGGCATGGATGTGTGTGATGTCCTTAGGTTGGTTAGGTTCAATTAGTTCTAAGTTCTAGGCGAATGATGACCTCAGCCGTTAAGTCGCATAGTGCTCAGAGCCATTTGAACCATTTTTGATGTTATTGTCGTGTAGCCACTCAGCCACAGGACGTGCATTATGAACAGGTGCTCAATCGTGATGAAAGATGCAATCGCCATCCCCGAATTGCTCTTCAACAGTGGGAAGCAATAAGTTACTTAAACATCAGTGTAGGCCTGTGCTGTGATAGTGACACGCAAAACGGCCATGAAAAATACGACCACCCCATAATACCACCGCCTCCGAATTTTACTGTTGGCACTACACACGCTGGCAGATGACGTTCACCGGACATTCGCCATACCCACATCCTGCCATTGGATCGCCAAATTGTGTACCGTGATTCGTCACTAAACACAACGCTTTTCCACTGTTCAGTCGTCCAATGTTTACGCTCCTTACACCAAGCGAGGCGTCGTTTGGCATTTACCGGCGCGATGTGTGGCTTATGAGCAGCTCCTCAACCATGAAATCCAAGTTTTCTCACCTCCCGACTAACTGTCATAGAACTTGCAGTGGATCCTCTGTGATGGTCTGGATACATGTCTGCCTATTACACATTACGACCCTCTTCAACCGTCGACGGTCTCTGTCAGTCAACAGACAGGGTCACTCTGTACGCTTTTGTGCTGTATGCGTCCCTTCACGTTTCCACTTCACTATCAAATCGGAAACAAACTCCGGCGTCTGAGAAACGTTTAGAGATAGAATCTTTATTACACCTCAGAGCGAGGACTAACAAGCACCAAGGTACAGGCGATTTAGATAAAGATCTTTAAGATTGTATCTTTTCGCTTCTTGCCATGGGAAGCGACGCGACTTCTCAGAAAAACATCTTCCCCCTTCGAAAAAACAGTAATTGACGGTTTCCTTTTTTTCCAGAGACGCGGGGTTCGTAACTCTTGCCCTGGTTCGACATGAGTTTGTGCTGTCGTGTGGGAGGGGAGATTTACCGCCTCTAGAGACCTATGATTGGCTCAAGACGGCGTGAAGGCGGTGTCGTTGGTACACTTTGCGGCAAAAGGGATTTTTTTTTCTGGAGGGGAGCGAATCGATTGGGTGCTGGACTTTGGTCTGGTAAGAAGAGACCTCTGATCGCTCTGGCATGCGTGGTTGGTGCTTGGGACATGTCCTGAGACTGACTTCACTTGTGAGTGGTTTAGGCTGGGGAGCATGTGGCGAAGTTCTCACTGTACCAACAGTGTGACTTCAAATATCTCGGACTACTCGTTTGCCGAGGGCACACTTATTCGTTTTTGCTTTACCAGTCTTGACGGTTGGTATCCTTGTGCACTCTCGTATAAGTGAGCCAAATTGGTCCTTGGTACGACCAGCGAATGGGTGTGTCACACAATGAAATCAATTGTAATTTCAGGGCTCTGTTTGTGAGTAAATTGCGACCCGTCTGCCTGATCGCTAGACCGTGAGATTTTTCATTTCTTTCGTGGCCGCGATCGATTCACAGATGCCGCATCACGACTCACCTCCGCCGCACACATCTCGACAGCTGCAAATTACGTCGCTGCACGAAGCAAACAGGGTAATGTACTGCTGCTCCGGCCCTTGTCAGGGTGCACAGATCTCAATAGCCACTTGCTCTGACCTGCGTCTATGTAAACTTCTGTACAGTTGAACAATCAAAGTCTGCTCAACGTCAGATCAATTCAGATCGCGTTACCCATATTTTTAGTGCCAGAGTACTTGAATCACTTCAGCCACCCAGGATCCTTGTCTATTGTGGTCTTAAAGCACCTGTTAGTCGTCTAAGGTATTCAATCACAACTTGTTTAGCACAATTTATGTCTGTCTTTGTTTTGGGGAAAATAAATGTTGTCAGTTAACTAAATTTTGCATATATTCTCAATCATTTTATATAACAGCTCCACGTGTTAACTCTCATTGTAGCTTCCCCTGCCAGGGTGTCGGATTGATGGCATTTTCTTTGATGGTCAAATCGCAAATCGCAGAATCTCGGATTGACGGCATCATAACAGCGCGCGAGGATCGTTGGGGCACGGATACATGGAATCACACACTGCAGACAGGAAGGATAGTCCGTACGGCGCATACGTCGAACCTTTCGACCACAAACTTTTCTTGACCACTCAGAAGTTTCAAGTCTACAAGGAGGTAAACAACGCATTACATCCAAAGAGCTGGATGGCACAGTACGGCGACGTCCTACTAGAATCTTGGTGACTGATGTACAAGCTCCAGTTTGTCTGTGGTTTCGTAGAAGGGTCGATTGCAGAACATATGCGCGGAGTTGCGGAGAGTTGTCGCTGCTACCAAGAATTTAAGGACGCATTCCTTAGCACACAATGGTCGCAGGACACATAGGAGAGGATAAAACAGGAGATCATGTTAGGAAAGGACTTAGAAGCGTCAAGATTCCAGAGTCGTGTCAAATTCTTCGAATCCCTGGTAATGAAGAACCGATTCGTGAATCAACCGTACAATCCCAAGTAAATTATAAGGCCCTGCTACATTGAATTACGTTTACGTTACGAGCAACTGCTCATCGGTAGACGCAGCGATTCAATCGAAGCATTCAAGAGTGCGCTGTGCGAACTCGAGTACGTGAATGCAATTCACAACTGACGGGAAAGAAGTAGAAATAATTACTGTAACTGGATATATTTGCCAGAGAGGAATAACATTGAACAAAATGGGGGAAAACATCGATCGAATCGAAACCAAAATTCAGAATTTAATGGGAATAGGATCAACAGGATTCTATGGACCAACAGCAAAGCAATAGCAGGACATACAACGGTCATGGTCAATGGAATGACCAACGTAGCGAATATGCGGAACTGAGGCCACCTAACCCATCGCAGGGGCCACGCAGAGAAAATTCAAACAGGAACTGGCACACAGCCGCTGCGGACTCTGCTCAAAACAATGCCGCAGAAACTATCGGAACGAGCGATGTTAACCTGTTAGAGAATGAAGATACAAGAGAACTGCAAGGGGAAGAGAAGGTGCAGCATGTAAATAGTCTCTATGGATGAACTGTTTCACGTAATTTAATGTTGATATTGTGTTGCTTAGCGTAATTTTCCATTTGTTGTATTTCAGTGTTATTTTGTGTGTTTGTCATTTCCATTTGTTTTCAGCATCAGTCCTTGTTGAACGTGGGCAAATGAGTTGCATATTTGTGACATCTTCACGCCAACATTCACTGCCAGGTGGGAGATTGAATTAAAATTCCGTTTCCAGTTACGTGTAATCACAAGTTCGAACTTTTTGTGGCATACCAAAACAGGCACATTGCAATACTGAGTACTCCAAACAACTGAATACTGCTATTATTTCTTTGGACCTCACAATTGTTGTCCGATTTCCACAATTGAACATGGTACTCTGCCATAGCATTCTCATAGAAGAGCATTCACAATTATCACCATGGACAATGAAAATGATTTTGTTTACTTTCTGTGGTTTCTTGTACATTATCCAAGGGACGGTTGTACGTCACTTTATGATTTTGGTGGTGTCTAGACGGTAAATCGTGCCATAGAGCATGTACGTCTCGATTTTCGGATGTGTTTCCTATGGTGTTAGCAGTCTACGCTTTGGGCGCGTGTCGACGCTAAGACTCAGTGTGCTATGAGCACGTGCGCCTCGATTTTTGGAGGTAGTGCGTATTGTGTTAGGGGTCCATGCTTTGGGCGCGTGTCGATGCTAAGACTCGGTGTGATATGAGCCATCATCTGCCGTGCGATGTAGCTTGTCTCGTGGTGGAATTTTGCGAGCGCCATGTGAGCAACAGATCCGTAAATATGAAGAAGGAACGAAATGATGGACCAAGGATGAGACGTATATATATATATAGGGTGAGTCACCTAACGTTACCGCTGGATATATTTCGTAAACCACATCAAATACCGACGAACCGATTCCACAGACCGAACGTGAGGAGAGGGGCTAGTGTAATTGGTTAATACAAACCATACAAAAATGCACGGAAGTATGTTTTTTAAAACAAACCTACGTTTTTTTAAATGGAACCACGTTAGTTTTGTTAGCACATCTGAACATATAAACAAATACATAATCAGTGCCGTTTGTTGCATTGTAAAATGTTAATTACATCCGGAGATATTGTAGCCTAAATTTGACGCTTGAAACCTCCGACGTTCAGTTGCGTGTTGTAACAAACAGCTGCAACATACATCGCGTTTCTACACAATGATCTGCCAACGTTGCTCGAAAATGTCCCACTGGAAACGCGTCGACATATGTGGTATCAGCATGATGGTGCACCTGCACATTCCGCAATTAACACTAGGCTGACCCGTGACAGGATGTTCGACGGGCGTTTCATAGGACGTGCAGGACGCATTAATTGGCCAGCCCGTTCTCCTGATCTTACACCTCTGGACTTCTTTCTGTGGGGTACGTTAAAGGAGAATGTGTACCGTGATGTGCCTACAACCCCAGAGGATATGAAACAACGTATTGTGGTAGCCTGCGGCGACATTACACCAGATGTACTGCGGCGTGTACGACATTCATTACACCAGAGATTGCAACTGTGTGCAGCAAATGATGGCCACCACATTGAACATCTATTGGCCTGACATGTCGGGGCACACTCTATTCCACTCCGTAATTGAAAACGGAAACCACGTGTGTACGTGTACCTCACCCCTCATGGTAATGTACATGTGCGTCAGTGAAAAAGACCACTAAAAAAGTATTAGCATGTGGACGTAATGTGCTGTTCCAGTCTCTTCTGTACCTAAGGTCCATCACCGTTCCCTTCGGATCCCTACGTAATTCGGTGCTCTCCGATACACACGATCGAACAGCGGAAGAGTGGTACTCAAGCGTCAACTTTAGCTTACAATATCTCCGGATGTAATTAACGTTTTACAATGCAACAAACGGCACTGATTACGTGCATTTTTGTATGGTTTGTATTAACCAATTACACTAGCCCCTCTCCTCACGTTCGGTCTGTGGAATCGATTCGTCAATATTTGATGTGGTTTACGAAAAAATGTTAGGTGACTCACCCTATATATATATATATATATATATATATATATATATATATATATATATATATATATATCAGCAGCAGCGATCTTGACAGAGGAGACATGAGGAATCCTTATACTATGTAAAATTACGTATACACAATCAAAAAATGCCACTTCAAAGGTTTCAAGCAAATCACCAGCACCTACGTGAGTAGACGCACTTCCTGGCCAGTTCAGTATCAGCAAACAACACCGGTGGACATCGAAAAATAAGTGGAGTATACAAGGAATAAAATGCATGAAAATTCGCTTTGGTAGTATTAGCAAAGGCATAGGGTAGTACAATAAGTTAGTATTTAGTATTGGGAGCAGTCTGCACGGTTGGTGGAGGTATAGAGGTAGCGCCAGCGTAAAATTAGGGTGCATGACCGGAATAGAATTAACCAAAAACTAACAAAAACACGTGCACACTCAAACAAAGACACCTCACACCACACAATGTACGTCCATACAACGTTGACAGGGCCCTGCAGGCATCGAATTTATTTTTTGGACTTGCGTCCTTAGTACTAAAATAAATAAATAAATAAATATATTAAGTAAAGATAAAAATTTGTATTCATAAGTATTTTTTTCTGTAAATTGATCATATCGATGTAATGACATTTGTGAGAGAATTTGGCACTTGACCACACTTGAGGACTGTGGAGACTCTGGGACCAACACAGCAGACTGGACGTCATGGCCCATCCCAGCCAGCGAAGCGAGTGGGTGGCTGTAATGAGTCAGCTGTGGCAGCCCAGGGGTGGGAGACCGGACCGCCCACTGTGACTGAACTGGCCTAGCAGCAGACGCGCCTATATCACACAGGTCGGTTGTCTACCAGTACAGGCGGCATGTCTCACAAGCCAGAAAAGACAGCGGGACGCCACCTCGCGCCGGCAGCAAACCCCTCGCGGCCAATGACCCGCCAAGCTGCTAGTCAAGGGACAAGCAAGTCGTGTGGCACTACAGTCGATGCACATGCCAAGCTAACTGACTCAGCAGGATGCCGAGAGGGACATGTCCCGTCGACAACAGGCGAGTTAATACGATGTCCCGTGCCGGCAGGTGTGTTCCGATGCAGAGGTAAGTGGGAAGAGCAGGGCTGCCCCACGTCCTGCTAACGCTGAATGGATTTCTACGCCAGGAGGCGGGTTGCACGTCAAATGCAATGCTGTCACGCCAGTCTCTGATGGCTAACTGATGCCTGACCAGGATGACACCAAGGGTCCAGCTGTGGTCCATAAGCTGCCCAAAGATGCCAGTTGCTGCCCAGTCGCCAAATGCTGCTGCCTTGAGATGAGAAGGAACACCAGAGGCGTCTGCTGCCACTTCTGCCACTTCATGCACTGAGTGAGAGGCCATTCCACTCTGGTGCCAATTGTTATTCTTCAGTCCTACCAGTCACAGTTTGTGTGAGTGCATAAGTGCCAAGTTTTCAATTCGTGTGACATTTTTAATATTAAAAATCTGTCTTCCCAGGGACCTTTGTGGACGGAGCGATATAGTATCATTATGCAACATATTTTGCATTTTTGTATGTATCAACTGAACTGTTTTCATTGTGATACATATTTGTCTACAAATTAATGCTCTGATTATGTGCGTGTATTTGTTTTTGTGTGATAGAAAATAATACACAAATTTACACAACATAGGTAATAAGATAAACAGATTATACATGTGATTTCCTTGTTCATTGAGAATTTGAGAATGTATTTGATTGATGACTGAGACCAAATGAGTGATAGAGTAGGGGTAAATTAATGAGTAAAGAACAGTTCATACTCCAGGACACTGTAGGTGGTTAGGGACATTAGACATCTCTGACCTCCAGATATGGTGTGAATGGGTATATTTCTTTGCTGCAAGGCCTTTTAACCACCTATCAAACGTTTATCGGAAGTCTGTGATGTAACAATAACCTCTGGGTCTAACATAATTCATACTACTCATAGCATAGCCTTGCTGGCTTGCAGCTTCATGTGAGTGAATGACCCCTGGAATGAATGAGGTTATGCTAGGATCTGTTTTAGCCATGGGCAATCTTGATTATCGGTTATCAGGATGAGATTCTCCTACTACTTTCAATGATTTCCTCTGGCTCGTGTCATACTAAACAGTATTGAAGTGAGACACTAGCCATGCAGAAATAGACGGCAGGTGGAGGGCCGTTTTATATAACAGCCCCACGGGTTAACTTTCAGCGTAACATGTGTACAGTCGTCTGTCAAAAAATGGCTCTGAGGACTATGGGACTTAACATCTGTGGTCATCAGTCCCCTAGAACTTAGAACTACTTAAACCTAACTAACCTAAGGACGTCACACACATCCATCCCCGAGGCAGGATTCGAACCTGCGACCGTAGCAGTCGCGCGGTTCCGGACTGAGCGCCTAGAACCGCGAGACCACCGCAGCCGGCTACAGTCGTCTGTCATCTCATGTTATGTACACAACTGGTAACGCTTTCTTCTTTGTGCTACTTTTGCACTTGGATTTATGAAGATCGAAATAATTCGGAAACGCGTCATGCATACTTTGTGGTCAATAGTCCTTCTTCACTTGCTGTATAACATTTTATGCGACCTAACCAACTTAGCTATGAATCTACGCATATTTACTATAAAGTTCACTAGCCTCCAACGTGACTTTACGTCACACCCGTAGTATAAATCAGAGTATTGATGAAAGAATAACGTAGGAGGACAACGAAACAAACTGGTTATCTTCGACGAATAGTTGATTATCAAGAAAAAACAAAATGAGAAATGCTCCTATTATAGCAGAAAAATGGCGAATATTTCCTGGGCAGAATTGTTGACGTAAAACAAGGGAACTAGTTTGTAAACTAGCTACAAAGACATTTCAATGAAAACATGCCCACATACTAGCGCTTTTTAACTGTTGGTACTACTGCCCATATCACGTAATGTAATGTATGTCAATAACAGTAACATGATACATGATGTCACTTTTTGTAACATGAAACATTCCATTATGTCATCCAGCATGGCATATGTGAAGGATTTTAGCCAGTTTCTGTTTCTACGAGGTTTCGTGATCACTAGCATTGTACTCCTTTGGATAACGACTGTCATTATTTTTTGCTATGTGGAGTAATATTTGTTCTGATGGGATGGAAGATTTGAAAATGGGTTATGAATAAAAACCAGAAACTAGTAACGATGAAGTAACAGAAAGGGCTATTTTGCAACGGTGGCTGTTTCTCATATTGAAATTTTTACCTGATGTTAATAGCTCAAACAAGAACCGAACACTAAGACACCGTAAACTGCGGGCTTTTCATGAATATTTGTTACATCGTTTCCACGACGTAACGATTACTGCGGGCAAAACTGATTGATCACGTTTAACCGACATAACGATAAGTAATGAGAGGAAGAAAAGTGACCTGTTAAAAGTGGATGTACAGCCATAATTAGGAAATCTAAAAAATGTTGTCATAATGTGATAAAATTACAATGTTAATTTTCAGTGTTCTGGCGCATTAAATGAGTAATGTAACTTATATTCTCATGTGTCCTCTGATTACTGCTTCTATTTTTTTAATTATTTATATTGTGTGATTCAACCTGTACCTTGAGCAAGCAGTTAACGAAACACAGGACCAATCTGAAAATTCAAACTTCAGGCAGGAGAAACAAAAATTTTGAAATCGTCGGAAACACTGCAGTTCTCTCAATAATGGGAAAGGATTTCGAAGATAAGTTTAACGGAATGCATAATCTTGAACGTAGAGTGCAAGATTAACGTCAACGAAAGTAAAACAATGGTGATCGAATGCAGTCGAATTAAATCAGGCAGTGCTCAGGGGATTAGATTGGAAAACGACACACTAAAGCAATAGGAGCGTTTGCTATTTCGGCAGCAAGTAGCTGCCGATAGTCTAAGCAGAGACAAAATAAAATACAGGAGGGCAATAGCAAGGAAAGCGTTCCTGGTAAAGAGAAATTTGAAAACGTTGAACATAAATTTAATTGTCATGATACATTTTTGGTCGTATTTGTCTGGAGAGTATCCTTGTGCATAGGCGAAACACGAACAGTAAACAGTTCAGACGAGAAGAGAACAGACTCTCTTGATATGTGGTGCTACAGAAGAATCTTAAAGATTAGATGGGTAGCTCAGATAACTGATGAAGAGGTAATTAATCGAACTTTGTACGTAATAAATGGAACTTCTTGGACGAAAGAAGGCATCTGTTGACAATACACATCGTTTGGTAATAGAGGGAAATGTGAATGGGTAAAACATGTAGAGGGAGATCAACAGTAAGTACGGTACTTCCGAAAGAATGTACTGTACTTGGGTTGCAGCAGTTATACAGAAATGAAATGGGATGCGCTGCATCAAACTAATCTTCGGGTTGTAGACCACAGTAACTACGTCTTCTTACGAATCGTCCACAGGCAACGATGTGGTTGGGGCGTCTACAAAATGTGTGCTGCAATCCCTTGGCGTGGGACATGGAGAGCTTCAAATCCGGGGGTTTTAACAGGCTGTCTCGCTGGTTGTTGCAGACCCCCAGAGTAATTTTAGATTTAGTGCTTCTGTTTTACAGTAATATTCTCTGACATTTTAAATGAGCACCATAACTATGTAGCCATCTTCCCCGACGGCGGCCTTACTCTGCTGTTTTTCCAGACCACGTCTTCAAGATTCGGTTGCCTCTAGAGTTCACTGTATTCGATGCCGAACTATGTGCGATCTTGAGGGCTCTGGAACAGATGAGCTGCGCTATGTCTGCTAAATTTCTCGTCTGTTCAGACTCCCCGAGTGCCCTTCAGTCTGTGCTACGCTTGCATCCAGCTGATAAAGTAGTTCAGGGTATCCAGGACACCCTCCTCCGGCTACTATTCCTGCTGGAGGAGATATTGCGGGGAACGAAAGGGCGGATGTAGCAGCCAAGGAGAGGTGTAACGATCCTCAGCTAGTTCAATGTGCCATCCCTTTTCGTGCTATCACCTGATGTTGAGGTATACAGTCATGCGTCGATGGGAAGATGAGTGGCTGGAAGTGACAGACAATAAGCTCCGTCTCATAAAGTCCACAACACGGTCGTGGCGTGCCTTCCTCCAGCCACTTCGACGGGACGAGGTCCTCCTTAGTCGTCTTCGCATAGGCCACAGCCTTAAGACGCATGGCACTCCAGCGCGACGACCCTCCAATGTGTGGTGCTTGTGGAGTATAGGTCACTGTGCGCCACGTTTTACTAGAAATTGTTTTATTATCGTTCCAGAGGCAGCGTCAGATTTGCCTTATATTTTAAGTGACATAGAAACGAATGTGGTCAGTGTTTTAAGGTTTTGGGATCTATCGAACTTGTTTCCGCAGATGTTACGGAGATGGTCTTAATATGTCAACAAGTTGACTGTCTCACCCGTGGTTTTTGTAACTGGTCAACCAGTCATATTTATCTGTGCCTTTCTTTTAGCTCTTCTGTGGTTTGACTTCTGTTTTGATCCCATGTATAGCACATTTCATGCTTTGTCCATTGTCTTAAGGCATGAGAGATGAATGATTGTCTGTGTGAATGTAAGTGATGTGGGAGTTAATGAATACTTGTCATTTTATACGTCTCCTCTTTACAGTGTAACAACTATTTTAGTCATTTCTCCACATTTGTTTCTTTTAATATACGTACGGGCGCCGATGACCTCAGTGTTTAGCGCCCATAAGCTCCAAAAACACACACACATACAACTATAACAAATTATGTAATTCCAAAAATGTCACAGGCATTGACTCCGTGTGATTTTGCAAAGCACTGCGTCAATTTGGATATAAAAACGTATTATAAATATTGTCACTCCAACCAACCAGCAACCGATCTGTGGTCGTATTTGTTATTATTTATTAACGATGAATATGTGAACAATATTTCAAGCTGGATGTTTTGTACGTGCGACTGTGAATGTGGTCTTCTATTATCACAGAGGGGTAAAGCTTCTCTCTGTTGTATGAAATAAAGAAAGAACGAACGTTATCGCTCCGCATACAAACAAAAGCTCGGCTTTACGGGACGCGCGCGGTAAATGAGGCTATGTGAATGAATTACGTGCTATTAATGGAAGCCAGCGACACCGACTCAACCACCGTAAAACATTCATTAAGCATCCACCGCTCCGTTATTCCACATAATTGATTTCCAACATGGCCAAATACTGCAAAAAGTACACGTACAGTTTGTTAACGACGCGGGTGAAAAGCAGACCCTTTACTCAACTCTCTTACTTAACATTGTGTTTTGCAAATATTTTATCTATCCTTTCAGGTAGCTTCACGTGTATTTCATGGGTAGTAGCTGCAGTTAAGAATAATTATTATCTTAGAAAGCAGTACAGTTGGCTCTGTTTTAGAGAAACTAGAATGAAGACCATTACGTGTGCCATAACGCGTAATGTAGCAAGTGGTGAGCATACTGCATGACAACACATTATGTTGCTCCCCAGCATCAGCTTCTTACAGTTAAAGTGAGATAGTGTATATTAGCTCAATTCAATATTTGTTAATGATAATGATGATTTGTGGGTAAGGGCGCTAAACAACAAGGTCGTCAGCGTCCTTACATGAATGACGAGCATGCTGAGAATCTGTTAGTAAAATAACAATTACAGTAGAGCGTTGATTATCCGAACGTCGGTGCCAGAACGACCGCTTAACCGAACTGTGTACTCGCTCGCACCTGTTACTCTCCCACCCTACCTTCCATCATCCACCTCACTCCCAAAGTTTCCCACAGTAGTCGCCGCACTGGGCCACCGCTGGCGGAACATTGCTTCTAATGGGGCATTCACAAGGCGCTGCTCACAGGCCAAGCCGCCAGTCGCTGTGTTTCAACAATCAGCACACTTCTGTCGGCTTGGCACTGGCAATAGAAGTAGGGGCAGTATCAAAGCTGTTCACAGCAACAGCTGCGCCAGCTTAGAGTTGAGGTGTGTCGCTCCGCGCAGTTTGAAGGATTGCGCGCCCCCAGGAAGAGCTTCTCACGGTGCAAACAGTCACCTTCTGTTCTCTGTTACGACCACTTGTGTGCTGCTGCGTGAAGAAGTGAACTTGACGATACAAAATGCTTAAACGTAAACGTGTTATCCTTTCTATGAGGGACAAGTACGAGATTACTAAAAGGTTAGAAGAAGGTGAATCTGCAACCACTTTATCCAATGAGTACAAGGTGGGGAAGTCGACAGTTACGGATATAAAAAAAACAAAAGATGAGCATAGCAAATATAGCTATGCTTGATTCTGCTGATGGATCAACAAGCCGTAAAACTATGAAGCTCGCCACTAACACAGATCTAGATGATGCTGTTTACAATTGGTTTACACAAAAGAGATCGGAAGGAGAACCTATATCTGGTCCAGTTTCTGATATCTCTAATGAAAAAAGTACGTGACTTAGCTGCTCGTAGGCGTGTAGGCTTGCTTAGACAGACCAAAATAAAGGACTTTTTTTAAACGTTAATTTTGTATACTGTGTGTATTGTTCATGCAAAATGAGTATGTAATATGTATATATTTTTGTTTAATAAACTGTGCCACATACTATATACTCCTACTGAAGTTGCCTTTGTATGTTACTTTGTAATACTAAAAGAGATGCCTGTTTTTATGAGTAAATTTACTGTACAGTACTTCTTTTTGGCAAATAAACATGTACAGTTTGATTATCCGAACACACCAGTTCTCCGAACACCCATGTCCCCCAATTACTTCGGATAAACGATTGGGAAACCAATTTGCTTTCTCACACAGGAACTGTCGCCGGTTCTATTCCTTTTTGGCTTCTGCGTAGGGGATCGGATTGGTCGGTTTTATTTCCTGAATTTTGCGTTCCTCAGCAAAAACAGTGCAGTCTTGACTCGAAAATGGGTGGCTCCCGGAGTATTTCGTGCAGACTGCTGGAGATGGACAGTCAGTCCCAGCTTCATGTACTGCCGTTCCACACTTCACCTCCGCAACTCAGCGTTATATGACCAAAACGCTAATATTTGTAACACCACGTGGGGTTGGATAAGTAAGGCCCAATCCTAAATCGGTGGAACTGTGTTCAGGCATCGTTGGAGAATTGAAAGTCGCATTGAAGTGGCCGGTATTCTCAAATTTAAACATCGTTCCTTCGCTTCCTTTGTTTCATATCCATTATCCCTTATGATGCATATTGTTGTTTAAGTCTGCGATGTCGATGTCCATTATAGCACGGCATTGACCTCACCGTTGCTGGATTCAAGAGAGTTATGCAGCTCAACAAATTACGTCATACTCACCCAATTTTCGTGACTTACTAAGAAGTTCCACTTGCGTTGCCCTGTTATCCTCGATCAATAAGAAACAATTTCGCAACCACTGGACCGACATTAAGGTATCAGCAGTCCCTTCTAACGTTCGTGAATATAGAACGGGGATACATTTTCAAACGCCCCCTCCTTCCTCCTGATCATTTCAAACACATTCTGATTTATGATTCCTTGAGCCCAGATATTAAACACAATTCCATTACAAGGCGGACTAGCCTCCTTCCTACGTTTGGATGAGTTGGAGTGAGTACTCCCAGACGGTACACCAACTGAACTGGAAGTTAATGTATTTCAGTACGAAAGTTCCATTTCGATCCCAAGGGCAGCTAGTGATCTAAGGGTCCACTCAGACAGAGCTCCCCGAAATTGTACTCATACAGTCATGGCACGTTGATGTAAAAATGAAAAAAAAGTAAAAAATAAAAGACACATTTTATATGTAGTTTTAAATTGGTACGTGTTTGTAGTAAGTAAGTTGTACAGATGAACCGTAATTAATATCGTTATCCTACATTCAGTGGCGGCTTGTTTTAGAGTTTCCTATTACGCCTGCAAATGTCGACTGTGTAGCTTTCCCCTAAAACTAATTCTAGTACATATGTTGTATGGTATGAACGTGTTAACGTATTTAATATGTCATCGCTACTTCACAAATTGTCCAATTCTTACCTGATGGTGCAGGTAGTCATCCACGACAATTTTCAGTGTGCTATTTCGTTTTTATACAATTTGAGTAAACTTTGCCGTTATGATTACCTGATGAGTACGAGTTTGATGTTATATTTCTTCTGTTAATTCCAATAGTAAAAAAAAGTCTGACTCTATTACATTAGATGTAATCGACGTCAGGCAGAATAAGCTGCTGTCTGGTGGTAGCTCTCAGCACTATTTTTCGTTACATGCCAAATCCAGTCGTCAGTTACTCTGTCGTAACCAACATGGCTTTATATCATGATGCGCCAAGATGTGGCATTTTTTGTTTTTCTTTAAAAAATTTTACTTGTTAGAGGTAATCACTATTATTAGTTGACTTTGGATAGTATGCGTCCATATGAGCAGGGTACGATACAGGACAGTCAGCACAACACAGGAAAACTTCAGAACACAGGAGACACCCACAGATAAATTCAACAGACCAGGAATATATGAACTCATATGCAACACTTGCCCATCAGTATACATAGGACAGACATGCAAGAACTTTAAAACGAGATACTTACAACACCTCAGAGTCTTAAAAAGTAACAGCACCCATAGCACATTTGCTGAGCACTTAATACCCCATAAGCACCATCCAACTACAATAGCAACGGACTTAAATCCAGTCTCAGCCTATGCGTGGGTATCCAAGAAAACAGGAACTATTTTTTAAAAGCTATATGTTTTCAAACTGTTTGCAAAATAACCTTCAAAATACTTTCCATTACAGCTAATACATTTGTCCCACCGTGCTCCCACTGCTCGAAACACATTTTGCAGTCATCTTCATAAATGGCTGACAACTCCTCCCTCGTTTTTTCTTGACTTTCTCAATGTTGTCAAATCGGTGTCCTTTCACGCCCCTTTTCATGCGTGGAAATAATAAAAAGTCGCACGGAGCCAGGTCAGGCGAGTAAGGTGCATGGGGCAGCGGAAACATGACATTTTTAGCCAAAATGTGCCTAGCAGAGATGGCTGTGTGTGCAGGTGCGTTTTCGTGCTGGAAGAGCCAGTCTCCTGTCTGCCACAAATCTGATCTTCTATGACGAGCATTGCTCCAAGACAACGCACTAATCTGACAGTTACTCAATCGTCTGTCGACGGTTTATGAGAACAAGTTCTCGAATTTTTTCAATGTTTTCGTCGATTCGGGCAATTGATGGACGCCCAGAACGGGGTTTGTCATCAATCGACGTGTCGTTATTTTCAAATCGAGAAAAACTATCGTGCACTTGAATTTTTCACATTGAGTCACCTTGGTAAGCTGTTTTGAGCATTAAAACAGTTTAGCGGCATTTTTACCGGGTGCGAAACAAAATTTCACAGCTGCACGTTGTTCACTTAAAACGAAACAAGAGCGAAACAGCGCTAGGAGAAACAATCACTGCAGATGAACAGAACAAGCCAGGTCGAGAACACGGTGGCACTGAACTGGGAATGTGTTCCGCTGTACACGCCAGCTGCAGAAATACGTACTACACAAGCTACTTCCATGGCAATGTTATTCCGGTTCTTTTTGTAAATTCTCTCGTATACCACAAACTTCCACAAACAGAAGGCTAACAAATTTTAAATTAATACGTTACACTCTGTAAGTCACATTATTTCAAACATTGAAGGATTTTTACAGAAAAGGCAACAAAAACAGCTTAAGGATGTTACACACACACACACACACACACACACACACACACACACGCACAGAGAGACAGAGAAAAAGAGATAAAAGCAAATAAAGTTCAAATTCCGTGCTAAACTCACTCGGGAACAAATGAACGCCGACGAGGTTATGTTACACAAAAACATCGTGTATACCGCGTCTGCATGTGACTGACTGCATCCATCCCAGTCCTTAGTAAGTAATCTATTACGTGATATAATACAGGTTATAGATAAAGGGGATGAAATTTTGTGTCTGTTATGTAAGTTCATACAGAATGTGATAGCTGCAGGAAAACAGTAACATACTTAGCCCAATGTGTTATGGAACATTACATTGTCATAATATATATATTGGGTGGTTATAGTTAAAGTGTAGCAACTCACTGAGGTCGAGTGTGAGCTGCAGCGAAAGTTAATCGATTTGATAAAATGTTAATGCGGAACTGATTTACGAAGGAAAAAATTAGTTCCAGGTTTGCCAACCCTGTGAATACAAAAAAGACGTATAAAAACATATGTAATGGACTACGACCAGGACGTGGGCAGAAAAGGTCAAACGAATGAGAAAGGCATAATGTTGATTTTATTATTAACCAAGGCAAAAACAGTCTGTTCAATATAAGCACCAGAGGCGTCGATGAGATGCAGTATAGTGCCAGATTAGCACCTGATGGAGAGAAGTGGAACTAATTTTTTCCAGTGTAAATCCCTTTCGCATTAACGCATTAGTATATGTACCAAATCTCGCTGTCATACGATAATTACAGTCTGCACTGGACCTCAGTGAGTAGCTGCATTTTAATTACAACCACCCAGTACAACCAGGACATAGAGTTTAGTAAGGCATTTACAACATATTTCTTACATCCTTAGTTAACATTTCTTCTATATTTACGATTTATACAACACGCAGGATACTATCGCACTCCTGGATTTCTCCCTTACCGTCTGCGCCCGCCTGTCCGCCTCACCCCCACCTTCACCTACCTTGGCCTCACCATTGACCGTCACCTCACCTGGATACCTCATCTCCGCTCCATCCAATCCAAAGCCCACAACTGCCTCCGATTCCTCAAACTCCTCTCTGGCCGGACATGGGGGTTGCACCCCTCTACCATCCTCCACACCTACAAATCCTTAGTCTGCCCCATCCTCTGTTATGCTAGTCCTGCCTGGATATCTCCCCCCCCCCCCCCAAATTCTATAAGTCCGTCCAGATCCTTGAGCGTCATGCGCTCCGCCTAGCCTTCCGTACACGCCTCCCGTCCCCCACGCAGATCCTCTATGACCTCATTCCTTTTCCCCATCTGCTCCTATTCCTTGAACATATCCGCATACTGTACACCTCCCGCCGCCTTGATCCTCCTCATCCCCTGGTTGCTCCTGTCCTCTCCCATCCTCACACCCTGCCAAGTCTTCACTGTTGTGTGCCACCAACCCTCCATCTCTACACCCTTCATCTCCTTTCCCAAGGTGGCTTCCATCAACTCCACCTCCCAGATGATGCCCTCTCTCCCTCCATTTCTCCCTCCTATCAACTCTGATCCTCACCCCTCCTTTCCTTCGTCCTTTTCCTGGACTCCCTCTCCTCCCCTTCCATCCTCTTTTTTCTCCACATACCCTCTCTCTGCCCCCCTTCTTTCCCCCGAGTCCATATGCATTTCCCTCATCTGCCTTTTCCCATTACCTCTCTGTCTGCCCTGCCCCTCCCCCCCTTATGAGTCCTCTCCCTCCTTTGGTTCCCCCCTTTCGTTTTTCCTCTCCTCCCTCTTTGGTTTTCTCCCCTCATCTGTCCAGGTCCACCCCCCCCCCCCATCCGCCCCTAGGCTATGGTGTGTCCCCTTTGTGCCGACATTTTAGTGCAGTGTTTACAGTGAGTGTTCAGTGTTGTGTCTTTTCCGAAGTGTTGCGAAAGGACATCATACTGTCGCTGGGTGTGATTTTATATCTCTTGCGAACAGAAACCAGATTGTCGCCATGTTTTTTAATTGTCTGTCTACTATGTTACCTGTCTGCTTCCTGTTTATTTTATTCGCTTTGCCAACCCTCTGCTTTATGTTTTAACTTCCACACTTTTCCGCCGTTTTACAATTTAAGTCACCGGTTTATCGGCTGCTTTTATTGTTTCTTAACTTTTTCTTACGTTTTAAAAAGTCTGTAAGCTGCAGAGCAGCATAGTAAGCTGCTGCCAGCTCACGCCCGTCGGGGGGAATCGAAATTCAATAAAGAAAAAAAAAAATACAATCGCACTTCATAATACATTTGCAGCATACCGATTACAATTTCTGTGTCTCCTCTTCCATTGCTCTATTAAATACAACCATAGTTATCCAAATTAGTACGAAAACGACCGTTATTTATTTTTTTCCCTTATTGAATTTCGATTCCCCTCTCCAGAGGTGGGGGGGGGGGGGGGGGCTGGCAGCAGCTTAATACGCCGCTCTACAACCTATAGAAGAGATATAAAACGTAATGAGAACATAACAAACAATAAAAAAACAGGCTATAATACGGTGACTTTTTAAAAACTATAAAATGGCGGAAAGTTGTGGAAGTTAAAAAAGAAAAACACTGGGTTGACGATAATAATGAAGACACACAGTAAGTAGACAGGCATAATTTAAAAAACACGGTGACAGTCTGGTTTCTGTTCGCAAGAGATAAAAAACATACCTAGCGACAGTATGGTTTCTGTTCGCAACACTTAAAAAAGGGGACGCACAACACTGGACACTCAAACACTGCACTGTAGAGTAGACACGCAGATAACACACCACTGCCTGAGGCAGATGTGGGGGTGGGGGAGGGGGGAGAGGAAGAAACTACCACCTATATTACCAAATGCTAAAGGCAAATGGTTCGTTTCCCAATGTGGAATCATGCACTGAATGCGGAGTCACACTACCTAATTTGTTTCAATAGAAATATTAGTAGGAAGAAAAACTGAATAGAAGGAGCGTTTGTATGTAAACCTGCATCACTAACTTCACAAAATCAAATAAAGCACGTTAACACAAAAGCTGTTAGTGCAAAAGAAGCACGTGGCATGCAGATTGCTAATACATGAATAAATCAGCCGTATCAAGTTTAGTATAGTTCATAAGGCTTTTGCAATGATTCACTGATATTGAGACAGATTATCTTGACATCACTATAGAAAAGAGGAAATGATAGCAAGCAGATGCTGTACTGAGCCTTGAAATAAACACATACACACTGAGGTGACAAAAGTTATGAGATAAATCCTAACATCGTGTCGGACCCACTTCTGTAGTGCATAGTGCAGCAGCTCGACGTCGCATGGACACAAGTAGCCGTTGCAAATCCCATGCAGAAATATTGAGCCATGCTGCCTCTACAGACGTCAATAATTGTGAATCTGTTGCTAGTGCAGTATTTTGTGCACAAACGGCAATCCCGAATTTGTCCAGAATTTTCTTCAAACCAATATAGAACACTTGTGACCCGGTGACATGGTGCATTGTCAACCATAAAAATTCCATTGTTGCTTGGGAAAATGAAGTCCATGAACGGCAGTAAATCGTCTCCAGGTAGCGGAACATAACCATTTTCAATTAATGATCGGTTGAGTTGAACCAGAGGACCCCGTCCAGTTCATGTAAACACAGTCCACAAAACTTTGGACCCACCACGAGCTTGCAGAGTGCATTGATGGGGTCTGTGCCACACTCGAACTCTATAACCAACAGAAATCGGGGCCCATATGACAAGACCACTGTTTTCCAGTGGTGTAGGTCACGAGCGTAACAAAAGTGCTGCAGGCGATGTCGTGCTGCTAGCAAGGGCACTCGAGTAGGTCTTTAGCTCCGAAACCCCATTAATACCAGATTTCACCGCAGCATCCTAACGGATACGTTCGTCGTACGTCCCATATTGACTCCAGAGGTTATTTCATGCACTGTTGCTTGTCTGTTAGCACCGACAACTCTACACAAACGCTGCTGCTCTCAGTCGTTAAGTGGAGGCTGTTGGGAACAGCTTTGTACGTGGCGTGAAGTGTTGCCGGAAACATCGTATTCTGAGAACACTCTTGACACTTTGGATCTCGGACACGGAATTCCTTAACGATTTCCGAAATGGAATGTCGGTGCTGGGGCCACTGCTGTTTCTTGTTTATATAAATGATATGCCTTCTAGTATTACAGGTGATCCAAAAATATTTCTGTTTGCTGATGACACCACCTTGGTAGTGAAGGATCTTGTGTGTAATATTGAAACATTATCAAATAATGTAGTTCATGATATAAGTTCGTGGCTTGTGGAAAATAATTTGATGCTAAATCACAGTAAGACTCAGTTTTTACAGTTTCTAACTCACAATTCAACAAGAACTGACATTTTAATCAGACAGAATGGGCATGTTATAAGCGAGACGGAACAGTTCAAGTTCCTAGGCGTACGGATAGATAGTAAGCTGTTGTGGAAAGCCCATGTTCAGGATCTTGTTCAGAAACTAAATGCCGCTTTATTTACCATTAGAACAGTATCTGAAATAAGTGACATTTCAACACGAAAAGTAGTATACTTCGCATATTTTCATACGCTTATGTCATATGGTATTATTTTTTGGGGTAATTCTTCTGATTCAAAAAGGGTATTTTTGGCTCAAAAACGGGCTGTTCGAGCTATGTATGGTGTAAGTTCGAAAACCTCTTGTCGACCCTATTCAATAGTCTGGGAATTTTGACATTGCCCTCACAGTATGTATTTTCTTTAATGTCGTTTGTTGTTAGCAATATTAGCTTATTCCCAAGAGTTAACAGCTTTCACTCAGTTAATACTAGGCAGAAATCAAATCTGCATGTGGAATGCACTTCCTTGACTCTTGTGCAGAAAGGAGTGCAGTATTCTGCTGCATCCATTTTCAATAAGCTACCACAAGAACTCAAAAATCTTAGCAGTAGCCCAAACACTTTTAAGTCTAAACTGAAGAGTTTCCTCATGGCTCACTCCTTCTATTCTGTCGAGGAGCTCCTGGAAGAGCTAAAAAATTAAGCAAATTCCAGTGTTACATTCTTGATTTTCTTTATTTAAACTGACTTGTCGCCTGAATATGTTTCTTATATTTCATTTTATCTGTTTCTACAATCGTGTTATAATTTCATGTATTGACTCGTTCCATGACCATGGAGACTTCTCCTAAATGTGGTCCCACGGAACAATAAATAAATAAATAAATAAAAATGAGTCTGACTCCAACTACAATACAGCGTTCAAAGTGTGTTAATTCCCGTCCAGAAGTCACAGTCACTTCGGAAAGCTTTTCACAGGAATTACTTCGTGGGGTCTGTGCCACTCTCGAACCCTGCCGGCAGCTCTTATCAATTCTAATCGGGACTCGTATGACCAGGACAAGGTTTCCCGTAGTCTAGGGTCCGGCCAATATGGTCGGAAGCCTAGGAGAAGCGCTGCAGGGGACGTACCGAGCGAGGTGGCGCAGTGGTTAGCACACTGGACTCGCATTCGGGCTCGCATGGACTCCGGCCATCCTGATTTAGGTTTTCCGTGATTTCCCTAAATCGCTCCAGGCAAATGCCGGGATGGTTCCTTTGAAAGGGCACGGCCGACTTCCTTCCCCGTCCTTCCCTAATCCGATGAGACGGATGACCTCGCTGTTTGGTCTCTTGCCCAAAACAATCCGCTGCAGGGGCGTTGTGCTGTTAGTAAAGACACTCACGTCGATCGTCTGCTGCCATTGCCCATTAATGCTAAATTTCGCAGCAATGCCCTAACAGATAAGTTCGTCGTAGTGCGGTTATTTCACACAGTGTGGCTTGTCTGTTAGCACTGAAAACGCCTTTGCTCTCGGTCGTTAAGACAAGGCCGTCGGCCATAGCGTTGTCCGTGGTGAAAGCTAATGCCTGAAATTTGGTATTCTCGACATATCTTGGCACTGAGAACCGTGGAATATTGAGTTTCCTAACGATTTCCGTAACAGAATGTCCAGTGCGTCTAGCTGCAACTATCATTCCGCGTTAAAAGTCTATTAATTCCCGTCGTGCTGCCATCGTCGTAAATCTTTTCACGTGAATCACCTGAGTAAAATTGACAGCTCCGCCAATGCACTGTCCTTTTATAGCTTTTGTACGCGATACTACTGCCATCTGCAAGCCGTGCTGGCCTTCGAGCTATCGATTATCGTCCAGAGATCGTACACTTTCGGCGCTCTGGATGCGATCACGAGGTGGCTCGCATGGGGAGAGATGATGGACCGGGCGAACGTGCGGAGTGAGGGGCAGAGTGTGCAAGTGTGATGAACATGAGACAGATTACTGGTTGATCTCAATTACGAAACTCTAAACTACAAAATTTGTTGTGCTATTCTGACTGCAGTAATTCGTGCTGGTGCCTGATTGCATCGATATTTTGGTTTACCATTTAAACCTTGGGGGCTTGCTGCGCATTATTTCTTAATCTTAGTGTTTAGTCTGTTTCAGAAAGCACTGCGTATCACTAAACAGACCAATGCATCAATGTATAGTTATTCTGCCAGATCTTTTTGTGGAGTCCATCTAGGACGTGTAATTATTGTATGGGTAATTTATCGTTTTATGCCTTTCCTTGACGGAATCTTTCGTTGGTGTGATTCGAATTCCTTTTTTAAAATATGTGGGGTTTGAGTATGATTTGTTTACTGCTAGAAGGCAATGGAAATTTGTTTAACGTGTTTTGGTATTAATTTGACGTCGTTTTATTTAATATTGGTCTAAGTGCACTGCCTTGGGTTTATGAGGATAGGATTATTAACTCAAGGAGCTTAGGCTCTAATGTGTTCGTTATCGTATTGGAACGTGCGATTTATTTTGCGTGTCTTCCTTGTTTAGTAGATTCTAAAGTTACGTTTATACTACAGGTACACCTTGTGGTAGCTGCCTGTTTTGAAGTTAATACTGTTTGAGGGACTAGACGGGAGACAAAGTCGGCCTGAGACTTGTATACCTAGCACTATTGGTCAGGCCGACAAATGGTTCAAAATGGTGCAAATGGCACTGAGCACTATGGGACTTAAAATCGAAGGTCATCAGTCCCCTAGAACATAGAACTACGTAAACCTAACTAACCTAAGGACATCACACACATCCATGCCCAAGGCAGGATTCGAAACTGCGACCGACAAATGGTGGTCGAGCGGCAGTTGTCTACGTTGCCTGTTGTGTATGGCGTTCGTGTCTGTATCTGGTTGGTGCATGGAGCTCAGATATGTTTATATGATAAGTGTCGTTGACTGGTCGAAGGTTCACAAACTTAAAAAGAATTTCTGAACTTGCAATTATTGCCTGTCCTTTTCAGGCGGCAGCTGTTTTTCGGACGAAAGACTTGCATCTCTAAAGTTGCTTATTGTACTTATTCAGTTACAAATGCATTTCCCAAGCGTGTCAGTTACTGTTTGCTAGTCATTTTTGTCATTGTTCACTTTCTCTGCAGTCTAGTCTTCGAGGTACTTAAAATTGAAGGCATTTTATTTTAATCGCATTATTATAAGCCCACAAAATTTGCGTTAACGTGAATCGGTTTCTGGCGTTTGATCTGTAACGATTCATTATACCGCTACTCATGGTACAATAATCCCATGAAAGTTGCATCAGCTTAAATCGGCTGCTGCCGTCTGATGTGTAAATAGTAATCACTGTAACGACAAACTTTTCAGAGAGTTGCTATTTAATCCTAGTTTGTTGCTTTTGCTGATTGTATCTGTATCAGAATTATTATCTCAAGGGCGAACTTGTGCCTGTTTAGATGTCTGGTCACCACTCAGTTGGCAAAATTTTTCATTATAATTGTTATTTAAATTAATTGTTTACATGAATAAAACTTTGTGTGCAATAAAAGGTGAATGAAGTTCTCCTTCCCCCAACGTCCAGTCTTTGCGTGTAGTCCTTTATGGACGTTTTATGAGGCGCCGATGTAGCCCCTTATCAATCTGCATATCTGCAAATCGCTATCCCATGACTTTTGTGACCTCAGTGTAGACCATGAACTTGTGTTGTACAACAGTTTTTTGTCAAAACTGCCACATACCATAATTAAATACCAGTAAATTAAGAAATCAAACCAATCTAAATTAACCCCAAGCTAGAATAAGACTACATACTGGAGTCAATGATTGCCACAGCTAATTACGACCTTTCTATATTAAATTCTTCTTCTGGAGATCTAAATGTAGTTGCTAATTTATTCTGTGTAAGTTGAGCAGAGACCAGCTGAGCAGGAGAGGTGGCCAGTATCCGGACATTAAGAGCGGCTGTAAGCCTTTTCAAAGGACAAATATTGCCAGGGCAAGGAGAAGCGCAGGTCGAAAGTTCAGAACAGTATTCTGTATGTGGGCTGAACTCCGCCAACGAGCCATCATCTCCGTTGTGTCCTAAACGATGGAAAGCCATTGTATCATCAGGTTACCTTCCATTCGGAAAGTCCTAAAAAAGGACGACTGATTGCTGCACTCTATAATTTATAAGCATTGTATCATGTTTCTAATGTGGGCACTCCGCTGCCACTGAGGAGGACGCACCAAGAGGGAGAGCTGTATCGCGGTGCCCTGCCATGCGGGAGACACTATAATCCCTTCATGATAACAATAAACCTGATGTAAACAAACACAAACGCGATGATTGGTCAGAAGCCGTAGCACACGTACACTGGTGTTGTTACACTCTTGGAAGTAGGTCCTACTTATATACTAGATATCTTATTACTACGTTACATTAAATGAAACTGTAAGATATTCAAATGTATTAATAGCCAGCAACGTTTCTTCTTAATCACGCTTTAGATATGTAGATTTTATTTCAAAAATCGCGTACAGTCACAGCCTCTGCAGCGTTGTGCTCTGATGGTCGCGCTGATAAAGTGCAGCATGAAAATGACTGCTTTCTGTCCCGTAGTGAAACACGAGCGTGGAACACGATTAAAACGTGCCGAGAAGTAGGCTGTTCTTAATGTTTTTCATAAATTTAAGGAGATAATCGGCTTTGAAGTTTTCCCAGCGCTGTATGTACTGCAGTTATTACAGAAACCCCCATCGGGAATGTAGCTCAATTGGTAGCGCCGGCATGGTAGCTCAGCGTGTTCGGTCAGAGGGTTAGTTGCCATCTGTAATAAAAAAAAAAAAAAACGGAGTTAATGGATCATCGATGAACTTGAACCAGCGTCATGAGACGTCCGGCCCGACCAAATAGAACGAACAGAATGAGATCACAAAAGCAAAAACAAAATAATGTAGCGAAATGGAATGGGAATCAACTACAGGTAACGCGTCGTTAGTTCAAATCTCCCCAGTATCATCTTTTTCTCGTTTAATTTGAAATACCTACCTTTTTTATAAATAATGTACATGTTCTAATTTCTAGTTACATATTGGACGCGAAATTCCTGTTTCCATTCCAAGTACAAATTCTTAAATATCGATGTTTTATGAAAGACTGTTCATAAAAGTTGCTTGAATCAATAAAACAAAACAATATAATTTTATAAGGCAAAAATGAAAAACCAAATCCTCTTTTTACACCACAGAGGTAATAAGTATCGTAGAAACACGAAAAATAACCATTTTCACAGCATCGAGCACATCATACAAATGCTGCATTTTTACATTTCCTACCTCACCATTAAGGACCCAACAGAACTGATCTGGAGCCGAGTTGCGGGAATTGGCCACAGAAGTAACAAGATTGTTAAGGTGCCTGACGCACTGGAATTAACTCACGCAGATTTTTCACATGTCAGTGCTGAACGCTGGAGGGATATAGAACGGCTCATCGTAAAACAAGAAGAGAAATTGCTGAGCCTGGTTTGCCTTCGTGGATTCTCTTGTTGATACGATCGTTATCAACGTAGCAGGTGACACTTCCAGAACTGAAATGTATTTCTCGGCTTTGGATAAGGAAGGAGCTAAGAGATTACCACACGACTAACTGTAATAATACCCTCATTGGCTTCAATATGGAACTATACTATGAAATCCTTCAATACTCTCTTACGTATGTAGAAAAATTATCCTGTGGTTAAGTCAGGAATTTTCATCATTCTTGCGTTAAATTACAATAGTACATTAGCTAAAAACTATAACGGGTTGTGGTGTTCGTCTAGTCATCTAAGGAGCGTATTGGGGGAGATTTTCAGTGTATTATTTCATTCTGCTTAAAAATTAAATGACATTCGAAGCTGCATTGCTCCTCTGCTCGTCTCTTTAAAGGTGTGAACTGCAACTGGCCACGTCACTGCAGCCTAGCTGCACCAGCTGACCGGCCAGTGCTGTGCAAGTTAAATGCGCCGGTAAAGCTGTTTTCCCGTGTTATCTCTAATTCGATGTGCGTGTAACACACAGCACAAAACGTACCCTTATTATCGTACCTGACAGTACTCGAGATAGCTTGGCTGCAGTCCCACGTGAAACCTAAATCCCATGAGGTTCCAGCAAACGCGGAAGACATAGTGCAATGTTTACATCAGGTTTAGTCTTAGGGTGAAAGGATTATAGTCAAAAAACAATACTAAGATAAAGATTTCTGAAGCATAATGAGTTGGGAAGCCATTCGTCGCTTTTGCGTTTAAGAACATGGGAACCCTAGCTATCAGGATGTCCCCAAGTTAATTACCACGTTGTTGACTCTGTTAAGAAATCGTAGGAGCAACTACCTTTGGATAATGTGAAAACAGTGTCACGTGAAATCACTGTGTGCGTGGAGAGGGCCTGGTTGGCTACAATACAGAATAGGATATGTTGTGTATGAATTCATACACAACGGCAAGGAGAGGTGGGCTACAGAGTCGTGTGGCAACTGTCGTCGTAGGAATCCTATATCGCGGCGGAAGAAAGCGCTCGAGTCCAGAGCTACTGGAGGCGTGGCTCAGCGGGCATGCACTATTGAGTTTGCCGGATTCCACGTGACCCTGTCGACGTCTGACGGAAACATGCAATTTCGTTACCAACTATATGATGCCCGTCACTAAAATCCCACACAACTGATTAACTATGTTTAAAATGAATAGAGAGAGACTGTTGCATTAATCGAACGGACCTGATTGGTCAGCATTCGGAAGAATCGCTGTCACTTGTATGTAAAATCATACACAAACCTCAGATGCAAAAATTTCTGCTTCTTGTTGAGAACAATGGAACTTTCCTTCTTGCCAAGCCTCGCCGGGAGACGCTTGAGTGGAGAGACAGACTTCGATTCCAGGCTCTGAGACAGACCAGCCTCCAGTGCAGGCCACATGATAATTTGTGGCCACCATTGCTGCGAGCATTTACATTTCTAATTCAATTACACTTATTAGCAATCTCAAACTCATATATTCTTTCAGTACATTTTCCTTTCTGCTCTGATAAATATTGGGAAACCTCTACGCCACCTTTGCGGACTTAGTGATTTCCCCAGTTGTTCAACGTTTTGCCCTCAACCTCATCACCCGACGTTTCCCACTTTGCTATTACTTTACCTCCAATGTAACTTTTACTAATATTTGATGAATGTAACACGTTCATGTCTTTTGTACTTGTGTTTAACTGAATTCAGCAGCAAATTGTAATAAATAGAGTTTTATAGTGACCATCGCTTTATTCAGTAGTTTAATGGAACTCCCTGTTTCATTCTCTTGTGAGTTATAGCACTCTTGCACCCTTAATTCACATATACACACATCAAAAAACGTTTTTCATCACCTCGGTTCTGAGAGTTCCGGAACCTGTACAGAAAATTGGAATAGAGATCTACATAAACATCATTTCCGCCCTTTTTATTGCTCATGAAGACCTTTAGAGGTGGTGATCCAGATGGCTGAACACACTGGTACCTCTAATACCCAGTAGCAAGTCCTCCTGCATTGATCCATGTCTGTATTCGTGGGGCATACTATCCACAAGTTCATCAAGGCACTGTTGGTCCAGACTGTCCCACTCCTCAACGGCGATCCGGCGTAGATCCCTGAGAGTGGATGGTGGGTCACGCTGTTCATAAACAGTCCCTTTCAATCTATCCCAGACATGTTCGATTAGAGTTCATGTCTGGAGAACATGCTGGCCACTCTAGTCTAGTGATGTCATTATCCTGAAGGAAGTCGCTCACAAGATGAGCACGATGGGGGCGCGAATTGTCGTCCATGAAGACGAATTCCTCGCCAATATGCTGCTGATATGGTTGCACTATCGGTCGGAGGATGTCATTCACATATCGTACAACCGTTACTGCGCCTTCCATGACCACCAGCGGCGTACGTCGGCCCCACATAATGCCACCCCAAAACGGCAGGGAACCTGCACCTTGCTGCACTCGCTAGACAGTGTGTCTAAGGCGTTCAGCCTAACCCGGTTGCCTCCAAACACGTCTCCGACGATTGTCTGGTTGAAGGCATATGCGACACTCATCGGTGAAAAGAACGTGATGCCAATCCTGAGTGTGTTTTATATGCGGGTTTGAGGGAAGATTTCAGTTTCCCACCAGACCTACCCTCTCTTTTAACTAATAATGAGGCGAGTGTCGCTAGAGTTTTACGTTTTTGTGTGATGTCTGGCCTTCTTCCCAAAATATTGGGATTGAAGTCTTAATGTGCTGTCCAGTGGTTTGGTCACCCATTATTTGTAAGTGGTCACTCAGCCACCGTTAATTATTTTTACCTGTTTGTACTGGTATCTTATTTTTAGTTTTATCTACCTGTTTTGATGTGCTGTGTCCAATCTTGAAATTTTAGCATTTACAATTCTCGCAAAGATCGGCTCTGAATTGAACTTTTGGGAACGGGCGCTGATAACCTCGCTGTTGTGCGCCCTAAAACACTAATAATCATAATCATAATCATCTGAGCGGTCCATTTGGCAAGTTGTTGGCCCCATCTCTACCGCGCTGCATGGTGTCGTGGTTGCAAAGATCGACGTCGCCATGTACGTCGGAAGTGAAGTTGCGCATCATGCAGCCCTTGGGCGGTCTGAGCGAGGCATGTCATCGACAGTTCCTCTCTTTATCTCTTCCGTGGACGAACAACATCGCATTGGTTGACTACGAGATGCCTGGACATTTGGGTGTTGAGAGCCCTTCCTGGGACAAAGTAACAGTGCGGACGCGATCGAACAGCGGTATTGACCGTCTAGGCATGGTTGAACTACAGACAACACGAGCCGTGTACCTCCTCCCTCGTGGAATGACTGGAACTGATCGGCTGTCAAACGCCCTCCGTCTAATAGGCGCTGCTCGTGCATAGTTGTTTACATCTTTGGGCCGGTTTAGTGACGTCTCTGAACAGTCAAAGGGTCTGTGTCTGTGATACAATATCCACAGTCAACGTCTATCTTCAGGAGTTCTGAGAACCGGAGTGATGCAAAACTTTTTTTTGATGTGTATAGTAGGGTCACCCCTGTTTAATAAACTAAATTCATTAAGTTATCCACCGTGTGACACCAGTAGTCAAATTCACTGGAACCTACGTGGAGCAAGCTGATTATCGGTAATGTCACCCGGTACAGCTCTTTTTGAAATCCAATGGGGAATGTTGATGCCTCAGCGGTGACCTCACACCCAGTACATGGAAGTTACAGCAACGTTGTGATGTAAAACAAGAAATTAGTTAAACATGAACCACGCGTTCGTCGTAAAACATTAACAAAATCGTACACCAAGTATGAATGTCCTGCAAGCCGCTTAGCAACATCTCACCATATCACCGGCTAGTATACAGCAACCTGCCTCACTCTACCGCCCACGCGTCCTTTCTCTAGACGACGGAAGACAAGTCCCTATTCAAACTCAAGCGCCACCATTCCTTCTCCGGTGGGTATCAGTCTGATTGGTCATTCACTTCGAAGCCAAAGCAAACTTCCTGTATACTTCAAAGACTAGCCAAAGCTAACGAAGCTAATCGCGATCTACACAAAGTACAGAATAAAGTCCTTGCAGAGTGTCCATAACGACTAGCATGCACAGTAAATGAAGTCTAGAAATAGCAAATTGAAATATAAATGTGGTAAAGTGGCAATCAACTTTCAGACTGAATGGCAAAGAAACAAATAAAACGACGCGATACTTACACAGATATTATTTATATAGAAGATACAGTATGATAAAAATGTAGAGGTTTTATGTAGGAAAGAATTACATATTTTATGTAATACAGGAATATCTGCATTAACAACAAAGAAAACAATTTTTTAAATAAATGTTTGGAATTCCGTCGAAATACGTGTTGTGAAGAATCCTTCATTTATTGGCGGTGACAAGTTCGGACATTACGTCCATTTTCAAATTAGCCTATAAAAATAAAGTTACAGTAAATGTTGCTATAATTATATAAATGAGTCATGAATACAGAACTTAGTTCCTGTTACATGAAAGGATATATGGAGGATTACCTACTGTCTTCGTAAGCAATTAAAATAGAATCAAATACACACGCTTGTAAATAGCGACAGTAGAAAATCCAGAATGGTAATACAGATAATTTATCAAATAATAAATAAACTATGCAGAACAGTATAGAGAGAGCTCATGAACGAAGGCACCAGCAGTTACCTGGTAAAAACATCAGAGACCGTTAATAGCGGTACGTCTAAAGGGCAGACATGTTTATTATCCTAAAAATCGTCATCTTTTTCTGTTTTACATCGTTCTTCAATTGCTTCAGAATTCATAGAAATACGTTCCATCTGTACAACTAAATGAAATGCAGTTTGTTTATTGCCACAGGCGTTTGCCATCATTTATTTGTGAATATTTTATCTCCTCGAACAATAGCACAAAACTGAAATCTGACCCAACAGAACGTTTACAGACATACATAAAAAGCAACCTCAAAGACATCAAACACATATTCGCAGGCAAACAAAAACCACATATCACACAGAAGAACCCACAAGCACCAACACTCAGAAGACAAACCAAGGTTCACAAACCCCTTATTCCATTGAAGCCTGTTATTAATTTAATGAACGCACCATCACACCATGTGGAAAAACACATGAACAAAATCATAATGCAAGATAATGAAATGAAGAACAGCAGAACAGTAAAAAATGCAATTGAACTCATAAAACAAATAAAGGACTTACGCATTCTACAAGCAACATAGCTCATCTCTGTCAACATAGAGAATATTTACACCTCAATACCCTTTACAGATACCATAAAACTAATTGAAGAAAACTTATTGACATACAGGAAACCACCTGAAGAGAAAATTAATGAAATAACTAAAACCCACAAAGAAATCACATAATAAAATAACTTCCAATTTGAAAAGAAATTTTACTTACCAGAAGATGGGCTTCCAATGGAATCCCCAAGATCAGGAACATTGGCAAACCTATCCACCAACCATATAGAAAACACAATATTTAATACAGTCACCACAAAGAAAGGATACAAAATTGTTTACTGGTATAGATATGTGGATGACATAATTTGTGTGGTAGACAACCAAGAGAGAAAATTGATAAACTTCATACAGCCTAATAAATATACATCAAAATATTCAATTTACCATGGAAAAAGAAACACAGAAACAAATAGATTTCGTGGATGTAACAATAGAGAAAGACAACAATAAGCACACATTTGAGATCTTCAGAAATCCAACAGCCACAGAAACAATTATACATCCTTCACACAAGCACCCATAAAATCAGAAATTAGCGGCCCTAAGATACATGTTACATAAACAAAAGGAAATATCCTAATCAGCAAAGAAAACTATAAAAAAGAATTATGAACAATACAACGCATAGCCACAAACAATAGTTACAATTATCATATAGTACAAAATATCAACCAAAAGATCAAAACACAACTAAAGAAAAATAAAAACAAGCACATAACACAAACACCAAAGAACCCCCAAGACACTACAGCACACCGCAAAAACACAAAACAGTAACACTCACAACATGAATAACAGAGAAAAACGCTGCACTTTAATATAAAAATACAAGGCAACACACAGGATAGCAATATATTAAAGAAACAAGGATTACATATTGCTTACAGAACAGGAAACACACTCCAGTCAAATCTACACACAACAGACAAACCAGGGTTATACCAGTCAGAGTGCCAAGAATGTGTATCAGTATACCTGGGAATGACAGCTAGAAATTTCAAAACTTTGGACAAGGAACATATAAGAAGCTCGAAGCATGAAAATAGCGCTTCTATCTTCGCCGAATCTGATGAAATATAGACATGAAGCATACACCTTGGGACATGGATGTTAGTAAAGTAAATAATCACAAAAGAAAACTCCCGACATTGCAAGAAAACTTTCACATACAAACAGCGCTTGCAATGAAAAAGGAAGTACTTAATGACCATATCCATATAAGCAACATCTCTCGAATGAGTCCCTGTTGGGCCATCATGGACAGGGGACATAGGCTAGTTAAGTAACTGTCAATGTCAATGAAATTCATTAACAACTGTTTATCTTAAGTTGTTATTTTTATTTTATTTTTATGGCTACCAGTTTCAGCATTTCAGTATACCAGCTTCGGGTCCCATATGCATCTCACGAGATAAAGGAAAACGGGGTGCAGAGCCATAAATCTCTGGGTGTCGTGAATTCAATCGTTACACTAGTGCTTCATTCGAGAACTTAAGTTGCTATCTAGTGTAATGAGATTTAAGTTGATTCTAATCTGAAGAAAAAAGAAACACGGGACAAAATGTAACATAGTAACATACCGTAACTACTGCATACTACATTTATTAATGTGTAAAAGGAAACGTGTATTACAGGCCACTGAAGATGCTCCACAAATAAAAGAAGCGAAACACGCATGGCACCAAACATGCTGCCTTTCATTTAGTTGCATAGACGGAACATACTTCCACGTATCCTAAAAATGTTCTTGCCTTGTAATGATAACATTACAAATTACACAGTGAGAAATGAAATAAGTTAAAACCATTTTTTTTTGTCTCAATCAGCTGAAACTCCATTAAAATAATAAACAATCAGTGAAGATATGGCGTCACATATGGCGTAATGCGCACGCTACATAAACAGAATACAGTGGAAATTGCCAACAGGTGAAACAATTTCAATAGTTACAACACAGAGTAAAATACAAATATCTCCATGGTATTCTTAAAAGATCCTATAGCGTCACTAACGACGTAACGTGGAGTCATAGTAAAATATTGTACAAAACTATGTCCTTACTTGCAGTTTCATAAATTACAATTTAGAACAAATGAAAAACAAATGTCTCAATAACATTCATAAAAGATCCTACCGGATCATAGATGACGTAAAATGCAGTCATAGCAAAAAGTTGTACAAATCCATGACCTTCGTTACAGATAGTATATCTTTTGTCGCCTAATAACAGAATTAATATGAAATAAAAAATAATTACTAAAAAGATGAAATATCTAGAGCATCCGGAAAGCGACCTTGTTAACACCACCTCAGGTGGAACGTATAACTACATTAGTAAGTATAAAAATAAAAAAATATATTTTGTATCTGGAGATACGTTTAACAATTGACGAAAAACAAAGTTGAATTTACCGTAACAAAAACTTAATTTGACAGAGGGAAAATAGGAAACTAAGATTTCTCATGAAGCAGGCATTCTGTGCATGCTGTGCGTTGATTTCCACGTTTTCTTACAGAAAGAACAACTGAATTGTAAAATTAAATACTGGTGCACGAATGTGATTCAATTCCAAATGGAGGTGGGATGCTCTTCTATAACTTTCTTGTATCTTAATACTAACATTAGCACAAAGAGACATTTAGCATTTATAGAAAAAACACAGCTACACATACTGTAATACCTAAAAGTTCCCAGCAAACACACTATCTCACAGCACCAATACTGTCACAAATACGCGGCTTTCCATTCGATGGTGCGTCGCCTCATATCTGTTCCATTATCTAAATGTGCCTTTCGAGCAGAAGTACAGACCATCAAACATATCGCCTCCAGTAATAGCTATAGCCCTGCCCTCACTGATAATATTACACGAAAAAGGAAAAAGCGAAAAATTACACCATTCATGTGCGCTGGTCAACAGAAACCAGACATTAGTTGCATAAATTGGTGCGTCATCCGATATGGTAGCAAAATTTGAGATAATCTCGCTAAAAACTTGAGATCTTGCAACTAAAGACCTGCATCTTATAATACTAACAGCTTATCACAATATTTATTCAACAGCAAAGACAAACGCAGCCCTAGGCAGAGAGTGGTGTGTGAAAATTCATATGCAGTCACTAAGGGGAAAGTATATATTGGTCAGATGGGCGAAGCTGCAGCAGTTAGGTTTTTTTAACATGAGAGAAGCTGGAGATTAAGGGAGAAAGATTCATTCAAAATTTGCCGGCCATTTCTAACAGAAAACCATTCATATGATGCAGAATGTGACGTTTTACTTTCTGTAAAGAAAGCAGAAAAATGACCCTACTATAAATAGTATTTATTGTCAAGTAAGGTATGTACCAGAGTACTAGTTTAGTGTTAAATGACCATACTCAGTTTTCTTTTTTCGCTCTTCTAAATTAAGTTTTAGCTACAAATACTAGATTTAAATTGTGATTTAAACTTCATTTTTCATAAATTATTATATTTACCTCCACATAAAAAACTTTGTGTTTACTTTCTTAGTTAGTAAAAGTATTTCTGTGTGACACGAAAAAGTAATACTTTCCTATGTACACACGCTATATCCCATCATTTATGTATCATCTGTATAAAACGTATCAACTTACGTAGCACGTTGTTTTATCTTTGTCCGCAACATTCAGTTGTCAACCAATTATGGCCTAAGAAACTGAAAGCCGGTTCGTGACCAAATAAACATAGTTTTGCGGAGCGGTAGGAAGATTTTCCTATTTAATATTGTTAACATTTAATGTTTTAGAGCTGGGCGTATCCTTTTCTACACCAAAGTGACTGTAGACGCCAAGTTAGCACTAAGTAAAGAAACACGAAGAAATATGAATTATCTAAATCCAACGAATACATTTGTGAAAAAACCAAACAAATCTGAATATTGCCCAAAAATAACTACAAAAGTAAGCTCACTAACAACTTCGGAAACGCTTGTAGCTAGACGAGCTATAGAATGTAAACATTTTACCTTTCATCGTACAGTCGTCAAATTTAAATTTTCATTGCGTTGAGACGCTGCAACAATGAGAAATAACCTGGGTTTTGGTCGGAGCCAGAAACCTAATGGCGAACACTGCAGTTCCCGCACATTTTACTGTATACAACATTTAAATCAATCCTTAAAATTACTTAATAACGTATCCCGAAACACATGCCACAAAAAAGACGTAATGATAAATATGGGTGTAACACAGCAAGCAAAGTTAACGTGGACTGCTATATCTCTCACTATAGCATTATATTTATTCAAAGAAACACTTATTTGACAAAGTCAGTAAAATTCTTATTAGAAATTATTCGGGCTCTTTCACATTATTTTTTTTTGTTGGTAAACAATTTTGGTATACAGTGATCAATAGATTATTATATTGTAACTAAAGTTCAGTCTTGATCAGAACACTTATGTCTCAGTAACGTAGGTGACCGGCCCAAAGATGTAAACAACTATGCACGAGCAGCGCCTATTAGACGGAGGGCGTTTGACAGCCGATCAGTTCCAGTCATTCCACGAGGGAGGAGGTACACGGCTCGTGTTGTCTGTAGTTCAACCATGCCTAGACGGTCAATACCGCTGTTCGATCGCGTCCGCACTGTTACTTTGTCCCAGGAAGGGCTCTCAACACCCAAATGTCCAGGCATCTCGTAGTCAACCAATGCGATGTTGTTCGTCCACGGAAGAGATAAAGAGAGGAACTGTCGATGACATGCCTCGCTCAGACCGCCCAAGGGCTGCATGATGCGCAACTTCACTTCCGACGTACATGGCGACGTCGATCTTTGCAACCACGACACCATGCAGCGCGGTAGAGATGGGGCCAACAACTTGCCAAATGGACCGCTCAGATGATTATGATTATGATTATTAGTGTTTTAGGGCGCACAACAGCGAGGTTATCAGCGCCCGTTCCCAAAAGTTCAATTCAGAGCCGATCTTTGCGAGAATTGTAAATGCTAAAATTTCAAGATTGGACACAGCACATCAAAACAGGTAGATAAAACTAAAAATAAGATACCAGTACAAACAGGTAAAAATAATTAACGGTGGCTGAGTGACCACTTACAAATAATGGGTGACCAAACCACTGGACAGCACATTAAGACTTCAATCCCAATATTTTGGGAAGAAGGCCAGACATCACACAAAAACGTAAAACTCTAGCGACACTCGCCTCATTATTAGTTAAAAGAGAGGGTAGGTCTGGTGGGAAACTGAAATCTTCCCTCAAACCCGCATATAAAACACACTCAGGATTGGCATCACGTTCTTTTCACCGATGAGTGTCGCATATGCCTTCAACCAGACAATCGTCGGAGACGTGTTTGGAGGCAACCGGGTTAGGCTGAACGCCTTAGACACACTGTCTAGCGAGTGCAGCAAGGTGCAGGTTCCCTGCCGTTTTGGGGTGGCATTATGTGGGGCCGACGTACGCCGCTGGTGGTCATGGAAGGCGCAGTAACGGTTGTACGATATGTGAATGACATCCTCCGACCGATAGTGCAACCATATCAGCAGCATATTGGCGAGGAATTCGTCTTCATGGACGACAATTCGCGCCCCCATCGTGCTCATCTTGTGAGCGACTTCCTTCAGGATAATGACATCACTAGACTAGAGTGGCCAGCATGTTCTCCAGACATGAACTCTAATCGAACATGTCTGGGATAGATTGAAAGGGACTGTTTATGAACAGCGTGACCCACCATCCACTCTCAGGGATCTACGCCGGATCGCCGTTGAGGAGTGGGACAGTCTGGACCAACAGTGCCTTGATGAACTTGTGGATAGTATGCCCCACGAATACAGACATGGATCAATGCAGGAGGACTTGCTACTGGGTATTAGAGGTACCAGTGTGTTCAGCCATCTGGATCACCACCTCTAAAGGTCTTCATGAGCAATAAAAAGGGCGGAAATGATGTTTATGTAGATCTCTATTCCAATTTTCTGTACAGGTTCCGGAACTCTCAGAACCGAGGTGATGAAAAACGTTTTTTGATGTGTGTATATGTGAATTAAGGGTGCAAGAGTGCTATAACTCACAAGAGAATGAAACAGGGAGTTCCATTAAACTACTGAATAAAGCGATGGTCACTATAAAACTCTATTTATTACAATTTGCTGCTGAATTCAGTTAAACACAAGTACAAAAGACATGAACGTGTTACATTCATCAAATATTAGTAAAAGTTACATTGGAGGTAAAGTAATAGCAAAGTGGGAAACGTCGGGTGATGAGGTTGAGGGCAAAACGTTGAACAACTGGGGAAATCACTAAGTCCGCAAAGGTGGCGTAGAGGTTTCCCAATATTTATCAGAGCAGAAAGGAAAATGTACTGAAAGAATATATGAGTTTGAGATTGCTAATAAGTGTAATTGAATTAGAAATGTAAATGCTCGCAGCAATGGTGGCCACAAATTATCATGTGGCCTGCACTGGAGGCTGGTCTGTCTCAGAGCCTGGAATCGAAGTCTGTCTCTCCACTCAAGCGTCTCCCGGCGAGGCTTGGCAAGAAGGAAAGTTCCATTGTTCTCAACAAGAAGCAGAAATTTTTGCATCTGAGGTTTGTGTATGATTTTACATACAAGTGACAGCGATTCTTCCGAATGCTGACCAATCAGGTCCGTTCGATTAATGCAACAGTCTCTCTCTATTCATTTTAAACATAGTTAATCAGTTGTGTGGGATTTTAGTGACGGGCATCATATAGTTGGTAACGAAATTGCATGTTTCCGTCAGACGTCGACAGGGTCACGTGGAATCCGGCAAACTCAATAGTGCATGCCCGCTGAGCCACGCCTCCAGTAGCTCTGGACTCGAGCGCTTTCTTCCGCCGCGATATAGGATTCCTACGACGACAGTTGCCACACGACTCTGTAGCCCACCTCTCCTTGCCGTTGTGTATGAATTCATACACAACATATCCTATTCTGTATTGTAGCCAACCAGGCCCTCTCCACGCACACAGTGATTTCACGTGACACTGTTTTCACATTATCCAAAGGTAGTTGCTCCTACGATTTCTTAACAGAGTCAACAACGTGGTAATTAACTTGGGGACATCCTGATAGCTAGGGTTCCCATGTTCTTAAACGCAAAAGCGACGAATGGCTTCCCAACTCATTATGCTTCAGAAATCTTTATCTTAGTATTGTTTTTTGACTATAATCCTTTCACCCTAAGACTAAACCTGATGTAAACATTGCACTATGTCTTCCGCGTTTGCTGGAACCTCATGGGATTTAGGTTTCACGTGGGACTGCAGCCAAGCTATCTCGAGTACTGTCAGGTACGATAATAAGGGTACGTTTTGTGCTGTGCGTTACACGCACATCGAATTAGAGATAACACGGGAAAACAGCTTTACCGGCGCATTTAACTTGCACAGCACTGGCCGGTCAGCTGGTGCAGCTAGGCTGCAGTGACGTGGCCAGTTGCAGTTCACACCTTTAAAGAGACGAGCAGAGGAGCAATGCAGCTTCGAATGTCATTTAATTTTTAAGCAGAATGAAATAATACACTGAAAATCTCCCCCAATACGCTCCTTAGATGACTAGACGAACACCACAACCCGTTATAGTTTTTAGCTAATGTACTATTGTAATTTAACGCAAGAATGATGAAAATTCCTGACTTAACCACAGGATAATTTTTCTACATACGTAAGAGAGTATTGAAGGATTTCATAGTATAGTTCCATATTGAAGCCAATGAGGGTATTATTACAGTTAGTCGTGTGGTAATCTCTTAGCTCCTTCCTTATCCAAAGCCGAGAAATACATTTCAGTTCTGGAAGTGTCACCTGCTACGTTGATAACGATCGTATCAACAAGAGAATCCACGAAGGCAAACCAGGCTCAGCAATTTCTCTTCTTGTTTTACGATGAGCCGTTCTATATCCCTCCAGCGTTCAGCACTGACATGTGAAAAAGCTGCGTGAGTTAATTCCAGTGCGTCAGGCACCTTAACAATCTTGTTACTTCTGTGGCCAATTCCCGCAACTCGGCTCCAGATCAGTTCTGTTGGGTCCTTAATGGTGAGGTAGGAAATGTAAAAATGCAGCATTTGTATGATGTGCTCGATGCTGTGAAAATGGTTATTTTTCGTGTTTCTACGATACTTATTACCTCTGTGGTGTAAAAAGAGGATTTGGTTTTTCATTTTTGCCTTATAAAATTATATTGTTTTGTTTTATTGATTCAAGCAACTTTTATGAACAGTCTTTCATAAAACATCGATATTTAAGAATTTGTACTTGGAATGGAAACAGGAATTTCGCGTCCAATATGTAACTAGAAATTAGAACATGTACATTATTTATAAAAAAGGTAGGTATTTCAAATTAAACGAGAAAAAGATGATACTGGGGAGATTTGAACTAACGACGCATTACCTGTAGTTGATTCCCATTCCATTTCGCTACATTATTTTGTTTTTGCTTTTGTGATCTCATTCTGTTCGTTCTATTTGGTCGGGCCGGACGTCTCATGACGCTGGTTCAAGTTCATCGCTGATCCATTAACTCCGTTTTTTTTTTTTTTTATTGCAGATGGCAACTAACCCTCTGACCGAACACGCTGAGCTACCGTGCCGGCGCTACCAATTGCGCTACATTCCCGATGGGGGTTTCTGTAATAACTGCAGTACATACAGCGCTGGGAAAACTTCAAAGCCGATTATCTCCTTAAATTTATGAAAAACATTAAGAACAGCCTACTTCTCGGCACGTTTTAATCGTGTTCCACGCTCGTGTTTCACTACGGGACAGAAAGCAGTCATTTTCATACTGCACTTTATGAGCGCGACCATCAGAGCACAACGCTGCAGAGGCTGTGACTGTACGCGATTTTTGAAATAAAATCTACATAGCTAAAGCGTGATTAAGAAAAAACGTCGCTGGCTATTAATACATTTGAATATCTTACAGTTTCATTTAATGTAACGTAGTAATAAGATATCTAGTATATAAGTAGGACCTACAAGACTTTTTCTTTGATGAGCGTATATTTCAATCTCTTCGAGCACGTTGAGATAGAGACTTTTTGGAGCTTTATGTAGCACTTCCATTTGTTCATTTATATTACTCACTTCATGTCTAATCTATTTTACATGTGTTCCAAATGCTGTTCGATTGCTATGACTGCAATGTTCCCTGTATCGAATTTCAAAATTCCGCCCTGTTTGTCCTATATAATAACCGTCACATTCAGCACATTTGATCTTATATACTCAGGAATTATTGTATTTCATTTGTTTTGTCGTTGCTGGTTTATGTCTTAGTCTATGTGCCATTTGCCCTTCATTCTGAAATGCCACTGCAATGTTTTTTGGAAAGCATTTAGCAATTCTTTCCGACACACGCCCTTTGTATGTCAGGGTGACAAATTTCTTCTTAACTTTAATTTTCCTAGAATCGCTACTGATACCCGCGGATTTGTTTTTGATCTTGTTCCACATACGTGTAACATCTTGTGTCCTGTATCCATTAGCTGCTGCTACTTGCTTAATAATACCTAGTTCTTTCTGCAACTCATCTTCCTTCAGTGGCAATCTGAGGGCTCTGTTGCACATTACATGAAATTCCCCTCTTTTATTCTGTGCCGTGTGGTGCGACGTCGCTACTATGATGTTATCGGAGCAAGTGCCTTATCTATAGACGCCGAAAACGTCTGCCTCCCTCCTTTCTGACGGTCAAACCTAAGTAGTTAATCGCCCTATTATTTTCCATTTCTAGTGTGAATTGAATTTTTGGATGCTGCTCGTTTAAAACTTTAATCATTTCCTGTACGCCTTTTTTTTCGCTTTGAATAATAAAATAGTGTCGTCAACATACCGTCTGTAATAAATTAACTTCTCCTTAATTTCTGGAAAAGAGCTGAAAACTTTGTTCTCAAAGTCATTCACTTCACGCAGTATCATATCTCCCATTTCATCTTCATCTACATCATCTTCCATTTCTATAACATTGCCCTCAAGTACATCGCTCTTGTATAGACCCTCTATATACTCCTTCCACCTTCCTGTTTCCCTTCTTTGCTTAGAACTGGGTTCCCATCTGAGCTCTTGATTTTCATACAAGTCGTTCTCTTTTCTCCAAAGGTCTCTTTAATTTTCCTGTAGGCAGTATCTGTCTTACCCCTAGTGAGATAAGCCTCTACATCCTTATATTTGTCCTCTAGCCATGCCTGCTTAGCCATTTTGCACTTCCTGTCGATCTCATTTTTGAGACGTTTGTATTCCTTTTTGCCTGCTTCATTTACTGCATTTTTATATTTTCTCCTTTCGTCAATTAAATTCAATATTTCTCCTGTTACCCAAGGATTTCTACTAGCCCTCGTCTTTTTACCTACTTGATCCTCTGCTGCCTTCACTACTTCATCCCTCAAAGCTACCCATTCTTCTTCTACTGTATTTCTTTCCCCCATTCTTGTAAATTGTTCCCTTATGCTCTCCCTGGAACTCTGTACAACCTTTGGTTTAGTCAGTTTATCCAGGTCCCATCTCCTTAAACTCCCACATTTTTGCAGTTTCTTCAGTTCTCATCTGCAGATCATAACCAATAGATAGTGGTCAGAGTCCACATCCGCCCCTGCAAATGTCTTACAATTTAAAACCTGGTTCCTAAATCTCTGTCTTACCATTATATAATCTATCTGATACCTTTTAGTATCTCCAGGCTTCTTCCATGAATACAACCTTCTTTTATGATTCTTGAACCAAGTGTTAGCTATGATTGAGTTGTGCTCTGTGCAAAATTCCACCAGGCGGCTTCCTCTTTCATTTCTTACCCCCAATCCATATTCACCTACTACGTTTCCTTCTCTCCCTTTTCCTATTACCGAATTCCAGTCACCCATGACTATTAAATTTTCGTCTCCCTTCACTATCTGAATAATTTCTTTTATTTCATCATACATTTCTTCAATTTCTTCGTCATCTGCAGAGCTAGTTGGCATATAGACTTGTACTGCTGTCATAGGCGTAGGCTTTGAGTCTATCTTGGCCACAACAATGCGTTCGCTGTGTTGTTTGTAGAAGCTTACCCGCATTCCTATTGTTTTATTCATTATTAAACCTACTCCTGCATTACCCCTATTTGATTTTGTATTTATAACCCTGTATTCTCCTGACCAAAAGTCTTGTTCCTCCTGCCACCAAACTTCACTAATTCCTACTATATCCAACTTTAACCTCTCCATTTCCCTTTTCAAATTTTCTAACCTACCTGCCCGATTAAGGGATGTGACATTCCACGCTCCCATCCGTAGAAAGCCAGTTTTCTTTCTCCTGATAACGACGTCCTCCTGAGTAGTCCCCGCCCGGAGATCCGAATGGGGAACTATTTTACCTCCGGAATATTTTACCCAAGAGGACGCCATCATCATTTATCCATACAGTAAAGCTGCATGCCCTCGGGAAAAATTACGGCCGTAGTTTCCCATTGCTTTCAGCCGTTCGCAGTACCAGCACAGCAAGGCCGTTTTGGTTAGTGTTACAAGGCCATATCAGTCAATCATCCAGACAGTTGCCCCTGCAACAACTGAAAAGGCTGCTGCCCCTCTTCAGGAATCATACGTTTGTCTGGCCTCTCAACAGATACCCCTCCGTTGTGGTTTCACCTACGGTACGGCTATCTATATCGCTGAGGCTCGCAAGCCTCCCCACCAACGGCAAGGTCTATGGTTCATGGGGGGAGGCCTTTAAATGTATATGAAAAAAATTCCATTCTTCCTTTTTTTTAAAGAAAAAGATGCAACGACTATTACAACACCTTAAAGTTATAACTACGCCGAGATGGATACTTAAGATCGAATATATATATATATATATATATATATATATATATATATATATATATATATCATCTTAAGTATCCTATTCCACTCAATAACACCAAATCTAAACTACCTACTTTAAATAGCCTCCGGCGATAGATCAATAAAGGCGTCTCATGATGCCGCAAGCAGCTTATTTCTCATAGCAAGTAGCACAGGCCTGTGATTAGAAATTTCTGTTTCTTGCTCTGAAAGCTATAATTGCATATTAAAGGTTCACCTTATAAGTCTTACCAACAGTCCTTGCTCTTAATATTATTATTCTAGATTTTTCATTTACTGTAAATTGCTCGTCTTTATCTGTGTTTAGTACTTTACATTTGTTATCTTGAAACGTCTGGCTACAGTTTACATTCCTGTAGATTTGCTGTAGGGCCACAAATACAATGAATGTACATATATGATTGTATTATCATTATTAACACTAGCTCTTCAGTTTATCATAAATCATTGCACGATACTTTCAACTTTCATAAAACCTAAACATTATCTAACGTGATATTAGACTCTTCTGTATTTGGAAATGTACTCTAGTTTTGAAACATTTTCTGAGAAATTAGCTTTATAATAGTTAATAAATTTTTACAGGTGTGTCGTCCTTGAGGTTTTGGTCATGAATCTGGTTTGATGCTGCCCTCCACCTGTTCATCTCACAGTGGCAATTATGTCCGATGTTCCCGATTATCCAACTTCTTTCTTCCCCTGCCGCTTTTTCCTCTAACACTCCTTTTAATACCATGGAATTTATCCCCTGATATCTTAACAGATATCGTGCCACCTTTTCCTCCTCCTGTTCTCGCCAGTTCTGAGGGGTCGCCAGTTCTGAGGAGTCGCCAGTTCTGAAGAGGGTTGTTATGTCCTGGCACAGGATAGAGGGAAGACAGGGGGTTTGAGATCAGTCTGCAATTCCCGAGTGGTGAGGATCAAAAGTATAAAGTCAAGTTCCCATTAAAAGCAGGTTGATGACTTAGATTTGCGTCAAACACTGTCACAGGGCACCTACGAGAAATGCAGATTCTGGGACTCGACCGGATGCTTGCAGCAGGAGGTTCATGGAATTCAGGGGTCTGATTAACACTATTTATTTTCGATTAGACTAATACACTGAAGGCTAATTCTAAACATTAGAAAAAGCAGAGGAGGCAACTGGCTACACAATGGACGTCAGTGTCTGAAGCCAAGGCCGCGGGTGCTAATAGATGTAACGAGCACTAGCGCCTGGTTAAGTACTTGAGAGCAGCACTCCAAGTGAGGAAAGCAGACATGTCGGAGCTTATGGAGGCCTGCCACGAGCGACACGGAGCCGGCGCCCTAGCGATCTGACGGAAAACTCCCCCTGAATACAAAAACATGGGTTTTTAAAGAAACGTGCCGACGTACCACTTTTCCCTTCCTACAGTCGACCACCAATCCACCGGAACCTAACAATCTTCCTAAAATCTGGCGAGCCCCTCCTCACCTCGAGGGAGCCCCTGGCCTACCAAATTTGGATTCCTCCACTACGTCTACTCGGTAGGTATGGATGCTTCCGGATTTTGAATTAACAAACTCCAAGTTTGGCATCAACATCGTGCAGCTGTAAGCTAACCATATTTGCCACTTCTGTTACGGCCATCAACAACTGTGTTTTATGTCACCTGGTCCCGCCCTCCGTCCTTCTGTGTGTAAGCCTGTTGACGTTGACTTCCCAGGAGCAAGTATCAAGCTTGCTGCCTCTGCTAAGATGTGCCTTCTCATGGTCTTCTCCTACAGTGCCGCCTTACAATGGCGTCTACGCGGTGTATGGAGTTACCAGTTAATTTTCTGAAGTGAACCCCCCCCCCCTCCCCCCTGGGACAGCTCCCCAGAGCGTCTGCAATTTGCAGGGCTCTAGTGTTACTATTTATCTCCGGTAACCCAAACGCCACCACTTTTGCCTACACTCTGCATTGTGTCTCTGATTTCCTACCTTGAAGTGCCATTGATGGCTCCCAACAGCCTTCAGCGTAACAACGTATATGTTATTAAGTGGTCAATATATGCCAGGGTCTCCTCATTTCTTATGTTACAGTTCACTAGAATTGACACTTTTCGAAGTGACAAGACCTCAAGACCACAAGAAAACAATCAAATGCCTTCACTGTGAATTGTCCTTCTGCCTTCTGCTCTGTACCGCTCGGGAGCGCAGACTGACCAGCAACCCCTTTTTCCCTCTCCTAACTATATCAGGACACGACAATATGTCTTTTCTGGAGGAAATGAAAATTAATTCCTAAAACTTTGTCTATGTTTTCCAGTTGACAATACACAGGACATGTCTGACCATGACTTGACGCATTACAATGGACGCCTCCGGATGAGATTGACGACGGCCTCCTGCTCCCCAGTACAGTACTCAGTTGCAATCATTTCAAGTTTGGCTACCGTGCCAATGTTCAGAAGCATGGCCTGACTATGGGCTCTCCGTTGTGTATTGCGATGCTAAATATATTTATGACTAAATCTGAAAGTGACATTGGTACTCTGCTTCCCACTTATGTTAGCAACTTTCTATAATGTTGCAGATCTGTTGACGACATTCTTTTACCAGTCAGTGTTCTAACAAGGAGTGCTGTAATTTTGTAAAAAAGGTGAATGCTATACATAAAAAGGTACTCTCTACCACAGAACACGTTGACGGAAGATGGCTACTTTACTTAGATATAAAAATATCCTTAGAGAGTATAAGGACTGTGTACGATATTTTTAGAAATCTTACAATGACGGACACTGTTATACACCACAATTCAAATCACTCCCTTATGTACAAGATGACAGCTTTTACATCAGTGTTATGCCGCATTCACAATGTACCCTTGTCTAAGGAGGCGCACGATCAAGTATTTTAGCGTATTTTGCACATCGCTTAAGTCAGAGGACACGACTTCAATTATATAATGAACATTAATAAGTGTATACTGCGTACAAAAAGACTAGGCAGACGTCAAATGAGATGAAATCGCGCTACGGAAGCTGGACGAGACGGGTTCATTGGTTACCGTATGACAGCATACTTTGGCACGACTTCGAAAAATGCAGGCAAAAATCTTATGATAAAAAGGATAAGGCCAACGTCCTTTATTTCTCTGAACGTGAGTACGTTGACTAGTAGTGTTCGGCGAGGCGGTTGGAGGCGTTCTGTCCGCCGCTTGTCGGTGTCTTGTGAGTTTTGAACCGTCAGGCTATCAAGGCTAGTAGCAGGGACTACTTTATATTTTTTTCTTTTCGTTGTAGGTTAACGTGGTTTCAAAATGTCACTTTTTTCAACTGCTGAGTTTGATTTGTGAAGCCCTGGTTGTTGCGGGTAAAAGGATTTTATTTAGAAAAGGTTGAGTCCCCCCCACCTTCTCATTTTATGACCTTAATGTTTTAGTGACATGTGAGCATTTTCATATGGGTTTACATATACACTACTGACCATTACAATAGCTACATCAAGAAGAAATGAAGATGATAAACGGGTATTCATTGGACAAATATATTATACTAGAACTGATATGTGATCACATTTTCACGTAATATGGGTGCATAGATCCTGAGAAATCAGTACCCAGAACAACCACATCTGGCCGTAATAACGACCTTGAGTCAAACAGGGCTTGGATGGCGTGTACAGGTACAGCTGCCCATGCAGCTTTAACACGATACCACAGTTCATCAGGACTGGCGTATTGTGCCGAGCCAGTTGCTCGGCCCCATTGACCAGACGTATTCAATTGGTGAGAGATCTGGAGAATGTGCTGGCCAGGGCAATAGTCGAACATTTTCTGTATCTGAAAGGCCCGTACAGGACCTGCAACATGCGGTCGTGCATTATCCTGCTGAAATGTAGGGTTTCTCAGGGATCGAATGAAGGGTAGAGCCACGGGTCGTAACACATCTGAAATGTAACGTCCACTGTTCAAAGTGCCGTCAATGCGAACAAGAGGTGACCGAGACGTGTAACCAATTGCACCCCATACCATCAAGCCGGGTGATAAGCCAGTATGTGCGTTCATCGCGATATCGCCCAACACGGATGCGACCATCATGATACTGTAAGCAGAACCTGGATTCATCCGAAAAAATGACGTTTTGCCATTCGTGCACCCAGATTCGTCGTTGAGTACACCATCGCAGGCGCTCCTGTCTGTGATGCAGAGTCAAGGGTAACCGCAGCCATAGTCTCCGATCTGATAGTCCATGCTGCTGCAAACGTCGTCGAACTATTCGTGCAGACGGTTTTTGTCTTGCAAACGTCCCCATCTGTTGACTCAGGGATCGAGACGTGGCTGCACGATCCGTTACAGCCATGCGGATAAGATGCCTGTCAACTCGACTGCTAGTGATACGAGGCCGTTGGGATCCAGCACGGCGTTCGGTATTACCCTCCTGAACCCACCGATTCCATATTTTGCTAACAGTCATTGGATCTCGACCAACGCGAACGGCAATGTCGCGATACGATAAACCGCAATCGCGATAGGCTACAATACGACCTTTGTCAAAGTCGGTAACGTGATGGTACGCATTTCTCCTCCTTAGACGATGCATCACAAGAACGTTTCACCAGGCAACGCCGGTCAACTGCTGTTTGTGTACGAGATACCGGTTGGAAACTTTCCTCATTTCAGCACGTTGTAGGTGTCGCCACCGGCACCAACCTTGTGTGAATGCTCTGAAAAGCTAATCATATCACAGCATCTTCTTCCTGTCGGTGAAATTTTACGTCTGTAGCACGTCATCTACGTGGTGTAGCAATTTTAATGGCCAGTAGTGTAACCTACATTGTTAGGACTGGTATCATACAGTCGATTGTAAATCTTGTATCGTGATCAGATCTGAGGACGTTGTTTGATACTACAAAATCGATCATGATCCTATAAATAAAATTTCATACACAGCTGGAAGCGGTTTATTTGTCAGATATGGATTACTCAAGGTGTAGTTACTCACAACATAAAAATATTTTTGTTTCTTGTATCTCGCATGTTTTGTCTGTCATATGTTGTTGTGATTTCATGGTAGCAGAATTCTTCAATCAGTCACCGCTTTATGTCTATCACTATTGCTAACCAAGCTACTCCGCTCCACTTCCGTTGCTCTTTGATTTATTCTCATCCCGAATTTGAGCTCGTTAGACTGGTCATTCGAGTCAATAGGTCTTGGTATTCTTCCACAATTTTACTGACGAAAGCACTGTCGTTAGTTATCCTGTCACTGACATCGTTTTCCTCCAAACTTCAGTCACACTTTTTGAGCCTTTCTTTTGTGTTCTGTATTGCTTCTTCGATGTACAGAGCGAATGGTAAGGACGGGTGACCACATCCATGCTTTCCTCCTCTTTTGCATCTTGGTCCGCCATGCGGAGTGACCGCTCGGTTTGAGGCGCCATGTTAGGGATTCCGCAGACCCTCACGCCGGAGGTTCGAGTCCTCCCGCGGGCTTGGTTGTGTGTGTTGTTCACAGCATGTTAGTTTAAGTTAGTTTATGCAGTGTGTAATTTTAGGGACCGATGACCTCAGCAGTTCGGTCCCTTAGGTATTCACACACATTTGAACATTCTGAAATTTTGATCGGTTCTCATTGTTCTCTCTTGGCTGTTGTACATATTGGACATTTCTTGCTACATCTTAACGCTGTCTGACGCTTTTTTCTAGATCGATAAATCCTATGAAGGCGTCTTGAATTTTTTTAACACTTACTTCCAGTATCAAACTCAGCGCCACAACTGCCTTTCTGGTACCTTCACCTTTGCTTAAGCCAACTGATCTAACAGATCTATAGGTTTGTTTTCCAATCTTCATCGCATTCTTCTTATCAACAACCTGCATGCAAGAACTGACTGTGCGAATTTTCCCGCATTTACCCGTCTTTGATATCTTTGGGACTGTGTGACAGTCTTCCTGATGTCGTATGGTATGTTTCCTGTTTCACAGATTCGACGAGCCAACTTGAACAATCGTTACGTTTCCATTTTTCCTAATGAGCACCGAAATTCCGATAGAATGTTATCTGTCCTGTCTGCGTTGTTTATTCGCAAGTCTTCCAAATTCTGTGGCTCTAATACTGGATCTCGTATCTCTCCCAAATCGACATCCATTTTCCCTTCTTTCCAGCCAGCCGATAGTTCCTCTCAATCGTTGAGATACTCAGTGTACGTTCTCCATTTATCCTCTCCTTCCTTCGATAGCCTGTGTATAATCTAAATTGATGTCAGCATTATTCCGTGTGAAAACTGCTGAACAACTTCGCTAATATTCCGTTGATATTGTTCTTTTTACCATTTTGCAAAGATAATAAGAATTATTCAACGAAACTAAGTAGCTAACTTTTAACGTGATCCATGATGGATGCTATGTGATTGTTAAACTCAATTTTAAAATGTGGGCTCAGCCACCTTTTTGAACATGCAGCCACTAGAATTGGTGCCTGTCTAAAGAGGAGGCCATCATCGTCAGAATTGCTCTACAAGAACCACACAAAAGTGACACAAATAAAATTATAAATAAAACACTAAAAATTCGTGATCACTTCCTCTGGAGGATAGATACATTCGGATGCAAACGCATATCTAGCGCGACTGAGCACCTCTTGAGCACAATCGAGACGTCAAAGACAGTTTCACTAATGATCAAAGATAGAGCACATCCCTACTACAACACCAGGGCCATAGAACATGATCGTTAATAGTATAACTATAATTAAAGTAGCTAACCACAGAGTTTGATACTGTAACAGAGCTACGTTTTTAATTCATGTATTCCTTTTTTTCCTTTTCTTGGCATCGTATTCACTAAATATTCCAGTAGATCCAGTTTCCTACCATTAAACTGTATGTTCAAAAGTGTTTCTCCTTCAGTTTTCAATCAAGGGTGGCTGGTTTCACATGTTGATTCATTTTATTTTATTTTATCGACTGGATTAGTATTGTTGAAACACACCGTAGGAAGACACGGTTACAAGGGAAGTGATCACAAATTTTCACATTATTATTGATATTTTTATGGTAACCGCTTTTTTAATATTCTGATGGTAAAGCCTTGCTTGTCAACTCTAATGCTTTCCCGTTGTGAAGTGTGACTGAGTCCCCATTTTAACACTGAAAAGTACAGGGGTTGGACAAAAATTTGAAAACATCACGATGCTATTGTATTTGACTATGAAAGGTGTTACAGTGTAAACTCAGCGCCGACACGCCAGTCGGGAACGACAGAGAAGTGAAGGCTGTGAGAAGAGGTCAGCCAATTGCACGCTAACCGACCTCACTCCAGGACGACACCACGACAGCAGCGGCCCCTAGGTAAAGACGCGCTCGACTGGTGGCCGCCCATATCGATAGCAGCTTCAACATTAGATACTTCATTTGCCGACGTCACCTCTTCATTAGCAATGTCTACATAGCACATTCAGAGGTCAGCAGTCACCGCAATTCAGTTGACAGACTTTTGTTAGTAGCGGTCGCTAGGACCAGAAGAGTTACTGTGTTTGTCTGTTTTAAAGAAGACTATATATTTCGTATGCCGCCCATTACTTGCGACATATCTGTGTAATTGCGCTTGTGGATGATGATGTGTATAGGACTACAAGAATTCTCTCATCAAAATTAAGTATTTGTACTTGTATTGTTGTAATAAAAGTCGTTAATACGAGTTGTTTTATTGTTCTAGAAAAATGAGTATACAGGATTCCTAGACACAATAAAAGGTTCCTCTGCAGTGCCCTCAATACCTACACATGCGGATATTAACTGTGGTGGAGGGCTCTCACTATTCTCCATATTCAAGGGTAAAATTTAATCATGATTTTTCGCCCAAGGCATTGTGTTTGTGAGATGATAGGAAGTTATCAGCATAAACAGGCATCGATGAAAGCATGTACGAGGTGTGACAGTAAAGAAATGAGACTGATTTTCTTTGCAAGATGTGGCAACCCAGCAGGCTTACGTAGGCACAATATCTTTGACATTGGTCTGTATGTTGCTTCTAGTCCAAGCGGCACATCGATGCAACAGCTCAGTCGTGATTTGTGCTGTAATAAGTTAACACATGTTTGTGTCTCTCGTCGCCGAAATGGAACCGCATAATATTGCGCAACGGTATGCCATTTCTTTTTGCATTAAATTGGGTGAAAACGCGCCGACAACTTACAGAAGCTTCAGAAGGCTTTTGCAGAGGAGGTTATGTCAAGAGATCAAGTTTTTCATTGGCATAAAATGTTTAGTGAAGGCAGAACGAATGTTGAAGATGAAGACGGCAGTGGACGACCACCAACCTAAAGGATGGGTTTGATTCCAAGGGAATTGTTCATAAAGAGTGGAGCCTCCTGGACAAACAGTTAACCAGCAATACTACAGAGAAATTTTTGAAAGTCTTCCTGAAAGAGTTCTTCGTAACAGTGCCAACTTTGCTGATAACTGGATTCTGCATCACGATAATGCGCCATCCCATCTGCTCTGTCAGTAAAGCAATTTTTAACCTCAAAACAAATTTCAGTACTACCTCAGCCACCTTATTCACCAGATATCGCTCCATGCGACTTTTTTCTATTTCCAAGAGTCAAAACGGCGGTCAGGGGACACCATTTTCAAACAACACAAGATGTCCAAAAAGCTGTGACGAGGGTCGTGGAGGATATTACAGAAGATAAGTTCCAGAAATATTAACATCAATGCCAGAAATCCTGGAAAAAGTGTGTGCAGTCAGAAGGGAACTACTTTGATGGAGACAACACTAAACTTGACTAAAACGGTAAGCAACATTTTTTTCACATCATTCTCATTACTTTATTGTCGCATCTCGTATATTGTTAATGTATGAGGGCTTTTTATGGTGGCTCTCCTTCGAATAGTATTTTTCTGGAGTTAGGCAGGCAGTTTGGTCATTTAACAGTAAATGTTGCAGTGGACGTTTGAGGCTTGGAAGCCACATGCAGCTGTTCGGGAAAGAACATCTTGAAGCACTTACTGGGGATAGAATACCGCGTCTGAGAATTTCTCACACCAATGTGAGACATTGTGTTGGATAGAAGAGGTGAAAAAACGGTCTACCTGGAGCTAACTGTTAGGCGCCTCTTGCCTCAGCAAGGGTAGGGGCTGTTGGATAAATCTAGGTCGCCTGACCAACGCATTACGACAGTGTTGCAAACGCCCATTGTGAACAGAAATAGCAGCTATAAAAATTCTCGAGTTTACGTGTTCACCGTGAGCCAGACCCTATGGAGAGCGCCATCAGGTGGTGTCATCTTGGGAAACCTCAGGCCTCCAAAACAGATTTAGAAGGAACGCAACTTTTATGGTGGCTGTGAAATAATCTATGTTGGGACACAAAAGCACTTTTCTTAGAGCTGGGGCCATTTGTCGGACATGCGGCAACGTTCGGGCTGTCCAGATAATGGTCTCCATGATAAATGTGTTGTTCACTTTAGAGCTATATGTAAACTCAAACTAACAAGTTGCCGAAAGTGGCTGTGGGAAAAACAAGTCGGGAGCATAGCGTCTCCTCCTCTTTGCGTAGGAATTTCCGAGTCAGGGATTGGCCGCTTCTCCTGCAGAGAGGATAATATTGTTAACTTTGGTTAGAATTGGCTAATGAGTAGAGGAGATAAGTTGGAGGGGGAATCGTTAAGTCCTGTGACTGGCACGAAACCTTTGTGGGGGTGGGTGTGTGAGTGTTTTTGTTTTGAGTTTACCGAGGTTTGATGGAAAGTGAGGAGAAGAGAAACTTGGTCTCCTGGTTCAGACTATGGTCTGGAGAGGATTCCGGTCTTGACTTTTGTTATGAGTGGAGTGTATTTGGACATTTGTTGCGAGCTTGACCTTGCACCAGCACTGGTTTTGACTGGGGAGCCTGTGATGAGAACTTGGCTGAACCAACAGTTTAGGCCTCAGTCATCTCGCATAACGCGTTGTGCCGAAGTCAGTATCATTCGTGACAGGTCTGCCGCTTTCACGTTGATCTCCTTGAGCGCATTGCCGTGTAAGTGAGTCAAATTGGTCCATGGTATGACTGGCGAACGGTAATGTCGCATGCTGAACTCTGCTGAGATTTCTGGGCTCCATTAGAGAGTAATTCCGCCTAACAGATCGCCAGCCGCGACTTTGCATAACTTGTGCCCGCGATAGGGAATTACAGGAACCGCATATCGGTGCTGTGCAGACGCTAGAACTACAACCGACACCTGAGACAGCGCCACACATCGAGAAATGTGGTATTGCATAGCTGCTCCGGCTTGTTGGGCCACACAGGATCACAATTTCGCCAGTTGTTCTCAGCTGCACCATCGGTTCTGTGTAGAACAAATCTATCAAGATCTATTCAGTGTTAGCAAATTTCAAATCGCGTTATCCATGTTCTGAGCCACAGTGAATAGTTCAATCAGACAAACCATATTCTTTGCCAACCAGCCGCCAACCAAGGAACTGTTAACTCTTCGCTGCATATTTGTGCTGCCCTCAGATCATGTTTTATTTTTGTCATTGAAACGCCAGCTAAGCCCGCTGGGCAGAACAGGTAATTAGAATTGTGGAAAGAGCCAAATAGGTTGGTGTCAGTTCCATCTTCTAATTGTAATTTATTGTAATTTAATAACACTTTTGCAACCACAGCGGCACATAGTCGGGCCTTTACCGAATGCAGCTCTTTCACAGCTGAAGGCCTCCAAACAAGAAACCTTAACAAATCAATAAGATAAAATCCAATTAAGATAGCAATAAAACAATAAAAAAACTTCACCGCAAAATAAAAAGAACAAACATATGCAAGGTGTAACATCAATGGCTGAAGGCCACAATTAAGTTTAAAATTTTAAAATATATTACCATAGACATTTAAAGGCAGAAGGCCACAATGTTTAAAAATAAGAACTCTTCAACAGCAACAAGATAAAAATGCAATTAAAGACCGGCTGGTGTGGCCAAGCGGTTCTAGGCGCTTCAGTCTGGAGCCGCGCGACCGCTACGGTCGCAGGTTCGAATCCTGCCTCGGGCATGGATGTGTGTGATGTCCTTAGGTTAGTTAGGTTTAAGTTCGAGGGGACTGATGTTCAGTCCCATAGTGCTCAGAACCATTTTTTGCAATTAAAGAGGCAAATAAAGTAAATTTAAAAAAACATATCATGGCCAAATGCAAAGCCTCAAGCCAAGCAGATAGAACAAACATATGCAAGGTGCAATACCAATGGCTGAATGCCACAATTAAGTTTCAAAATTTCAGAATATATTACTACAGAATTTTAAAGACAGAATGCCGCAACGTTTAAGCTTGAAAGATAAATTTAAGAATTAATTTTGCAAAAATTTTAAGAAAAAAGGAAAATAACCATAAGCCTTAAATTTTAAGCAGCTGAAAACAGATAATTAAAAACTGGTGGGACTAAGAAGCCTCCAGAGAGGTCGGTCTGCCCTCGTTCACTTAGGCGAGACAGGTGATGAGCCCAACTACACTTGATTCGTCGGAACCCAACCAGGGGACCGCCAAAGACCGACCGACACAACGACTTTCTTCCAACCAATCAGTACATGAGAACTCAAACAGGAAAGGTTACCAACGTGATAATCCACAATGGAGTATGTATTAGCTGTCAAAATTACACACCATGTTGGACAGCGACAACGGGTGAGGAAAGGACGCTGCCTGAAATTACGTTAGTGGCCAGGGCAGGTAACCGGAACACTAACGGCCACTAGGCAGAAAATTGCACTGGTGCACTCTAATTGTAGTCAACCAAAATAGTTAATTGCACCGCATGGCGGCTAAATTTCAGCAGTAGAAACACTCGGTGTTGCTCACAGAAAAACCTCCCCAACAGCAAACCACCGAAACGAACCACCAGAACACGGAAGGACGTGGCTTCTGTAGTTGAAATCACTACTCAACTTTGACGTTCTGGGTCGGTGAACCACGAAGTTCGTAGCGGTCGGACAGCTCCACACGCGCTCCGACACTGCGCAGGGGCTGCCAGCGGCACCAGCCGACTGCATCGCGCGAAGATAACTTTCCTAGACCACAACAACCGACCAACTGCTCTCTGAATGCCGACAACATCTAAAACAGTCGTCAGTGGAAGTAACGGCAACTACACACACACACAACCTGACAAACACTTGCACGAAGAAATGTTCGAATGTGTGTGAAATCTTATGGGACTTAACTGCTAAGGTCATCAGTCCCTAAGCTTATACACTACTTAACCTAAATTATCCTAAGGACAAACACACACACCCATGCCAGAGGGAGGGCTCGAACCTCCGCCGGGACCAGTCGCACAGTCCATGACTGCAGCGCCTGAGACCGCTCGGCTAATCCCGCGCGGCTCCTGAGTAACAATTGTTGAAAAAGTTCGATACGTATCGCCGAGTTAATTGTGCTGAGTAATATTGTTAAAGAAATTCGATACGCATCGCCGAGTTAATTGACACTGAAGATATTCAACCAGGGCTTTGAGCACGGAAATTCAAGTGCCCCGCCAGGGACAGTATCGCCTAACGTACTTTCTTTTAGTTTCATAAATCAGAAAAAGAGAGTAATACAAAAATTGGACATGGGACGATAGTAAAGATCGAACCAGACGCAAAGGCTGAACATTGTTCTATCACCTACATTGTGACAACAACTAACACTAATTGTATCCGATTTTTTTCGTGACATTTATTTATCAGCCCAACTTACACTGCAAGATCCTTAGAGGCTTTACAGACTTTTTCTGACCACCCTGTACAACACGTATGAGAGATCGGTGGCACGTACCTGTACTTTGTACACCCTATGTGATGTGATACGTGTGTGAATACCTAAGGGACCAAACTGCTGAAGTCTTCGGTCCATAGACTTACGCGGAACTTAAACTAACTTATGCTAAGAAGAAGACACACACCCATGCCCGACGGAGGACTCGAACCTCCAGCAGGAGAGGTCGCGCAATCCGTGACATGACACCTCTAACCGCGCAGGCCTTATGTGATGAAATAATACTACTTGTGGGACGCTTTTCGGACGCTCTCGCTCAGGAAGAGACCACGTGTGGACGGGTGGACGGGAGGCGGCGGTCCTTGGCTCGGCTCCAGCCGACAGCGACCTGCCAGACTGCCCACAATGCTCGGCCGCTCATCTCCGTGTGGAGCGGCACAAAGGCAGAATATATCGCCCAGCTGACACAGCGTCGCGTCGGCCACACCACAGACGCGCCCGGTGGGAGCCAGAAATCCACAGGCAGTGGAGACCAGGCTCACCAGGTAAAGCATTCACAAGCCAGTTTGGCCCATCAAGAACCCTATAAAAGCACTCCTGAATTGTTGGCAGGATCAAAATACTTTCATGCACGAAGTTCTGCGGGGCTTAGTTGAAAATATTCCCGTCTAATATCACTGCAAAGTGCATGGGACTGCGACTGATTGTAACATTGGTACAATAGACGTGGAGCAGTACCAATGAACATCCTGCATGCACATCAGGCACAGGTTGAAAAATTTTAGTTTCCATTCACTTTGAATTTTCGTACGATGTACCTTATCACTGTAAGCAGCACATAATCCCCGGAGTTTGGCAATACGCTGATGGCTAGGAAGAAATGAGGTACATGTCTGCTGGAAATTAATTTTTTACTGAAGATTTACGGTTCCATGACATGTTTTTACATTAAATGAGGTAAAATGAATGAAACTCTTCAAAACCTTAATAACGGCCTTCACATAATAGATACGTTCACAGAAAATTATACAGTACTCTTATACGAACTACGAAGGCTTCAATGCACACTTATGGGCACTGCTCGCAGACGCACGATCGTACCTATCATGTCTGCATCCTACGATTGCCAAACTTAATGCGCGTGCTTTGTGTTTCGTCAGTTTAGCAGGGGCCTCTCTTCTTTCTTGCTCAGCCAGTCAGTAGCCAGGAAAATGAGCACTTCCCATACGGTGATGCGATGTGTCTGTTGCTGCCATTGGGAAACGTTTCATTACCTGATAACACAATACTAGGTACGACTTGCGACTGTTGTACGAGTCACTGTTCACAATGTTGCAACTTAACGATGCCTACCCGTGAAACCACTGCTTTAGTAAAGTATATGGCTAATTAACTATAAACTTTGCCGTACATCGTGGTATTAGCCATCGTATCACTGTCCAAAATATTGCAACAAAGAGTACTCATGAAACAACTTGACTACTTTAGTAAAGTATGTGGGTAATTAGCCATAAACGTTGCCGTACACCTTCCTATTGGTCACCGTGGTTAACTAGTAGTGAAACGGTCTGGGGGATGCTTGACTTGATCTTAGCAACTGCATAAATCTTCAGTAAAAAATATCAGCAACGGTGGACGAAGACTTGTGGCAGAAGCAGATACCTTCGTTCGCCAAGGGCCTTGTCAAAAAGGGCGGAGGAGCGGACAGAAGTTCGGGGCACACTCTGACCCTTGAGGTGTGAAACATCCCCTAAAAGGCGGAAAAATCAATAGTGATCAATGACATGCAGAAGTCAATGTAAACCACTGCATACACAAAATGTATCCAAAGTACATGTGGCCTGTAACTGGAAGTAGTGTCAGGAAGAACTCTGCATTGGCAAAAGATTGCTGACTTAGTCCCCATTCAGATCTCCAGAAGAGGACTGCCAAGGGGAAGGAAACCATCAGAAAACAATGGTATAACCAACGAAAGGGTAATGTTCTACGAATCGAAACGTAGTCAGAATTCTCGATTTGGCAGGGAACCTATAAAATCTCCGAAGGAAAATGTAAAGACTCGATCTAGATATAATTGGGCAAGTGAAATGAAATCGGGAGACTATAAGGATTTCTGGTCAGATGAACACAGTGTAATATCAACAGCAACTGGAGTACGATTCGTTACGAATGAAAAAGTACGTTAGAGAATGACTTACTTTGTGCAGTTCAGAGATAGGATTCCTATCGGAATCAATAGCAAACAGCACCTACAACAATAAAATTCAAGTACACATGTCGACTTCACAGGTGAAGAGACAGGAAAAGGAGGACGTTCGTGGTCGAAAATCTGCTAGTATCAAACGCAGGTTTTAATTTCAGGAAGAAATTTCTGAGAATGTACGTCTGGAGCCCAGTACTGCTTGAGAGTAAATCATGGACGGTGGGAAAACAGGAAAAGCAAAGAATCGTAGCATCTGAGATGCAATGTTACATGGAGATTTTGAAAATTGGACGAATTGATAAGAAAAATGAGGAACTTCTCTACAGATCGGCAAGAAGACATTGTCAAAGACAAGAGACAGGATGCTAGGACGTGTTGAAACATCAGAAAATAACTTCCATGGTACTAGAGGGAACTGTAGAAAATAAAAACTGCAGGGGGAAACAGAAATTGGAATACATTCAACAAGTAATAGAAGACGTTCGTTGCAAGAGTTTCTCTGAAATGAAGAGGTTGGCACAGGAAAGGAAGTTGTGGGAGGCCGCATCAAATCACTCAGGGGAATGATGACCCTCTCCAGCTATTGTTCACAGCAGTTTGCGAAATATAAACTCGGTTGTAATCATAGTCTATATATATTTTTATGCTTGAATGATAGTCTACTGACGTCATCGAGAGCAGTCTTTGGGATAAGGAAAAATGTCTCAGCACGATCATTGTGCCCTCGACACAACAGGCGAGTGAGGGGATAACTGAGGGTATCTATCAATGCTTGCTGTCAGCACAACGTGATTGCTTTTGGCGAGTTTTGTATGTTTTCTATGTTTAATCTTGTGAAATGAACCTGGACTGGACCGGATTGCTATCTTTTACGTCGTGTGTCTGTGTTGTTGCCGTGAACAATGCAAGTGTAAACGCCATCTGATAAATGCGTGGCCCAAACTGAAATTGTATAACCGTATTTCAATTACCTCAACCAAATTGATTAGAAGGCCAAAACTGTAAACTAGGTAAACTGCCCTGTGAAGCTCTGTATTATGTGGTACCGTGAGCATCGCTACAAATTTGTTAGTAATGTGTCTGTCTTTTGTTATGTACCACTGTACAATTACTATGTGGCCATGTATTTGCGATCATCTAACTCTTTGCGGAAAAGCTCTCTACTACAGAATTACCTTGAACAATTGTGATGTAGACAGTGCTTACGTTTCTATCTCCTAACCACGCACTCATATAGTACGATCTCACAGTTATAGTCCACTTGCTCTGAAATGATATTTTGGATTCCAGAATGAAATTTTCACTCTGCAACGAAGTGTGCGCTGATATGAAACTTCCTGGCAGATTAAAATCATGTGCTGGACCGAGAATCGAGCTCGGGACGTTTGCCTTTCCCGAGCAAGTGCTCTACCATCTGAGCTACCCAAGCACGACTCACGTGTCTCGAGTTAGAATCTCGGTCCGTCACGCAGTTTTAATCTGCTAGGAAGTTTCATATCAGTGCACGCTCCGATGCAGAGTGAAAATTTAATGCTGGGAACATCCCCCCACACTGTGGCTAAGCCAAGCCTCTGCAATATTCTTTCTTCCAGGAGTGTTAGTTCTGCAAGGTCTGCCGAAGGGATTCTGCGAAGTTTGGAAGGTAGGAGACGAGGAACTGGCGGAGTTAAAGCTGTGTGGACGGGTCGTGAGTCTTGCTTGGGTACCTCAGATGGTAGAGCATTTGCCTGCGAAAGGCAAAGGTCCCGAGTTCGAGTCTCGGTCCGGTACACAGCTTTAATCTGCCACGAAGTTTCATATTTTACATTTTTCCACTAAATAAATTTCAGAATGTTGTCTTTTCCCATCATGACCAATAATGTCATAAAGTATAAATGAGCAAAGTAAGTAAACTGTATGGATTCAGTCACTCGCTACACACCAGTAATTACACATTCACTACCAAAGTTTGATAAACAAGAAAATCATCAATCTGAATGAGTAATCTGATCATCGCACTTTCAATTAAACAAACCGACGATCACTTGCTTGTAGTAGATCAATCAGCTTACTTCTCTTCTCTGAAACTTCAGTGATTCCTAATCGATATGACGAGCATGAAACTGCAGGCATCGTCCTAGTGCAGTGACTAGCTGCTATGTAGTCATTTGGTTGCGGCAGAGTCAAGTCAACGGAAAACTTTTGCAAACTTACGAACTAAACATTTAACTTCAACCCTCGAAAATATTTTCAGGTACTTTCCCTAACAACATCTGCCGTAAAATCATAGTATCTAATACAATCAGGTGAAATAGATAAAAACTTTTTGACTGTATATAATTTCGGTCCTCGTTGAATGTACCACAAACACCATACACGTGACTTCGAGTTGACTATACTAGTAAGGACATGGCGGTGCTAGGGCACTTTAGATATCACATTGATATGCAAATTAATAAATTGATCAATTAATTACATCTCACACCCCCACCCCGCACGATGCCCTGTGTTTTCCCACGCCAGCACGTGAGTCACAGCCCGTACCCCATCCCACCACTCCCCCAACCTACCCTATTGGCAAGAACTTCGAATTTCGGTGGGAATTTCTTTGTCGCAAGGCTGTGCTGACTTCCCACGCCAACCTCCAGCAGGGAATTGGAGAGACCCTTTCCAGGACTCTAGCTCTGGTCGTTCTAGACGGAAAACCCAAGCTCACCCCCTCAAGACCTTTCGCAAACAAAAGAGGCTCTAACACCAACTAAACAATGCAAGATAACAGACGTTAAAATGTACCCAAATGGCACCACCCATCCCCCACACGACCACTATCCCGGCCCTTGGTCGGAGTGCAGCTATGTTGGGCGACCACACATGCAGGAGACCTGACCCCAACACTATTCTTCTAGGAAAACACCTTACTATACAACTGAATTTAATGTCAATGCAATTCTTATAAACGAGCGTCTGTTAAAAATGAAAACACAGTTGCAATGGTAACAAATGTCCTCTGTCCACGAAAATAGGAACAGTCTATTATCATTTAGTTTGATGAGCAAAATTGATTTAGTTCTTACGTTTGAATGCAGGATACAATTTGCAACTCTTTATTTTGCGACACCGAACGAAGTGAAAGAAACTACAGCACCATCCCGGTTACAGAATACCAAACTGCAGAGGTCAGGCTACATACATCCTATACATATACACCCTGCGTAAAATCAGATAAAACACTTCCACTATTTTGCTGAAAAACCCATTGATCATTGCTGAATGTCCTCATTATTTCCAAATCATCATCAGAGTAAAGAAAAAGCGAAAATTTTAACTCCAAAGAAATAATGTATATTAAGCGATTTCTTTCAGCTTGATGGTCAAATTACATGGTTTCAGAGCCTCCGTCATGTTCAAATCAATATCTTTGCATTGCTATCCATGTGTGTATTACAAACATTTCAGACACATGAAATAACATCACAGAGTATAGCTTTCCATGCCATTTGCTCACATTATGGAAAAAACACAATCATTTTATGTTTGAAAACAGCAATATATAATTCAAGAGGACGATGCTGTTTTGTACACTACAGCGGTTCCTGTTTTACCAATGTGAGCTATATCACACTGACATTTACGAAACAAATTGTGAGGACCTGCCTTGTATCAGAAGAGCCTATAAGATTTTACCGCATCTCTCTCTTCTGATACATCGAAAAAAAGTACCATTTTCATGCTTACATCTGAGATTTTTGTTCCATAGCTCCCCTCTACCAACCTGCGTATAAACTTTCTATCATCCAGCAGACAATCATTCGCATTAGTAGCAGTTTCTTGCGTTCTACTTCTGTAAGCAATTTGATCGTCACAGCCTGTTTCACACAATCTACTCACATGCTGGGAAAAACGCTGTCATTTCTAGGTTCGACAGTAAGTATTATTCAGTTGGTGTCTGCTTTATAATTAGAAGCTGTGAAGTATGAACTAACACAGGACTTCTGATAACACCTATTTTTAAACATGCAGTCAGTCATGATTCCACAAGATTAGATACAGGCTATTTCTATTAGTCCCCCCCCCAGGGGACACCGCCTTATCGTAGGCACCTTCAGTGCGGAGGGGGGAGGGTTTGTATGCCTCGATGAAGTCGAGAGCTATGCTGGCAGTAACGTAGTTACTGGCAGGGTCACCCAAGCCGCCGGACTGGCCTCAACTAAGGAGCTAGACGAAGTGTGTCCCGCAAGGCAGGGGGAGGGGGGGGGGGGACGCTGTAGAAGCAGAAGAGCCAGATTCCCTAGGGGAGTAAACCCTAAAGAAATCCAGGTCCTCCAAGATGAGGGTTGGTCGTGGGGCCGATAACCCCAGAGTGTAAAAATGACATATTACAGAACCTCAACAGGACCCTCGGATGATGGATGTTGCACAAAGAAAAAGGTCAAAGGATTTGGCAATAGCAACATGGAATGTACGGCCAATGTTGAAACCTGGAAAAATGAAAGAAATAGCTGATTAGATCATGAAGTTCAAGTACAGAATTGTAGCGCAACAAGAATTAAGATGGCATGGACAAGGACAGATAGATATGCCCCAGTATTCTCTTCTGTATAGTGGAACATATAGAAGAACAGGACAAGCTGGAATGGGATTCATAATAACGAAGAAGGTTGGTAAAATTGTGTTGGAATTTTAAACCATAAATGAGAGACTTAGCAGACGGAGAGTGAAAGGGAAATAGAGAAATATAACGATAATAATAGCATATGCACCGACAGAGGAAGCAGAAGAAGAAACAAAGGAAAAGTTTTATGAAGATCTAGAAGGGGCATCCAGTAAAGTACAGAGGTATGATCTGTTTTTAGTTATAGGAGATTTTAATGCACAGGTTGAGCGAAGCGAATGTGGAAGAGTATCTGGGAAATACACTTTACATGAAGAAAGTAATGAGAACGGAGAAATTTTATATCACTTTGGTGCTATAAATAATCTAATCATCAGGAGCACATGTTTCCCACATAAAAGAATACATCTCTGAACATGGAAATCAAATGCAAATGGAGTAGTCAATCAAATAGACCATGTGTTAGTAAAGGTACGATATGCCACGTCAATTATCGATGTGAGAAGCTGCAAGGACCCTAAGTGTGACGCAGATCACTTTACTGTAAAAGCTGTAGTGAGAGAGAAACTACCTGTAAGACCTAAACCTGGAACGGAGAAAAATACAAACTGGGACACAGAAAAACTCAATGACCAAGAAGTTGTGAAAGCATACCAAGCAATAGTTAGACATGCACTGACTCCCAGAGAGGAAACAATGGGAATCGAAGAGAGATGGACTAAGATCCAGAAATCACTGAAAGATTCAACAGAAGACGTAGTCGGGATGAGAAGAAATTCATGAAATGAGTGGTTTGATGATGAATGCTGGCTGGTAATAGAATGTAAAGATGCAGGAAGACTGACAATAATACAGAGAGAAACAAGAAGAAACGTGGTGGTGTACAGTCGTTTTGCGATGAGCTTTTCGCTATTTGTGGGGCTGCAGCACTGTCGAAAATAATGTACAAGCAGATAATCTCGAGACATCACGATTGGTAATATACATGATACATGCATAATCTCTATACGTATTTGTGTATAGCTGTCAGTGGCAGATGGTTGCGTTTAGTATGCATAACGTGCTAGCTGTTCATCTATAAATTACATTGCTGTGGGTGCATACTCTGCAGGTACGGAGAAGGGAAACTCTCAAGTTCCAGGATGCTCAGTGCAGTCGACACATTGTAAACTAACGAATAACTTATTACTAGGATTAAAAAATACAAGAAACCTACAGTTTGTCGATGTCCTGATATGGTTGTGGTGGGATATCAGAGTTGGAAGGTGTAAACAAAAGTACCGAAGCTCACTTGCTAAGCAATAAGAGCATATAGTTATGGGGAAAAAATGTCAGAGCAGCAGTAGAAACCAACTCTGTACACAAGACAACTCCCTGTTGCAGATCTCTACACAATAGAGTGGAAGTCAAACAAACATGTAGAACTGTCTGAATTTCCATCAAATGCATTGCTACTTGAGTCTGAAGACAAGCTCTCTGGTGTGTCCTAGCAGTACATGGATTTGTTTCCACAGTACGGGTTTCCAATCTGCACCACTCGTTGAGTCTCATCCATGTATGGGCGTGTGTTACTGTACTTTATTTTATCTTGCTGTCCAAAATTTATTCATATAGACCATCAGGAAGAGGGAAATTCTTAGGTTTTTGAGTACTCTCCTGTATAGGACATGCTAATATCCTTGTAGAAAATCAAACAATACATGGGTATACCATCAATATGATTGTATACTTACGGAACTATCGAAAAAGCATGACAAAAATGACATATTGGCAAAAACTAAGGAAACCCTCATAATTACGACAAATTGATGTTAAATATGTAAAATTGAGCTAAATACGACAAAATAGATAAAACCACGAAAAAATTGCAAAATTACGAAAACTGACTGAGAATACATAAAACTAGAGATAAAGTACCATGAAATGCGGGGAATAGAGGTGGGCTGGGGGTGCCTGGACACTCAATACCAAGAAAAGTTTAAAAATTATACTCTGGCAGCATTCAGTTTTAACCCTTCCCCTCCTCTTCTAACGTAAGTGGGTTTTTGTAACACATACTTCAACTGAGGCGATATTACACAGAGGTGCTATATTAAAGCAGGCGAAATGTATGTATCCCAATCCATAACTGTTTTCTCAGTTGTGCAATTGAATATAGATATTACTGACTTACAGTTGGTTCTCATAAGCATCGTTATTCCTCAAGTATTAAGGAGAAGAATCAATGCATTTATCAGACTTAAAGCCATTACATAGAGTGTGAGGAGGGTGTACTCAAGAGATGTGGTGTTAGGACGAAATTGTTATATTAACCTACAAATGAGCAAAACTACCTAACATCAGAAGACTAGGACTTGTTTGTGCAAGAGGAATGCTATGAGAGCTATGGTGAGGCTACTTTAATCAGCAATAAGACTGTTACATCTCCTTTGGCTACTGTTCGTGGTGTTTACTCCCTTGTAAGAAGTTGCTGCTTCTTTTTGTGCATTTTCGTGCAGCAGTGCGTGGGTGGCAACTCAATGTGTCAATTTCCGAAGATATTCATGTTGTTTTTCCCTCGCTCTATTTCCTAGTGAGACCTAGCCGAATCTGTCAAAACCACTACTACTACTGATAACATGCATGACTGATACGGGAAGTGTGGTTGAGGTTACATAAGTTTCTGACTTAAAAATACGTATAAAATCCATTAATTTCCTAATAGACAGAACAGCAGTCTCTTCGTTCTAGTTGGTTTATAAGCATCTGGAGCGGCATATAAACGGAAAATGCCTTCCTAGGCCGTTAGAATAGTGTAGAAGGAAGTAGATTTCTCATTTTAAGGTGTGTCGCCATAGTGATTGGGGTAGGAAGCATGCAGGGTGGTTGTATGTCTGATGTTGGAATAATACATCCTGCATTAGAGTATTAAGAGCCTTGCATTTCCCATGATTAATACTTCAGAAACCATACGGCTTTAACAATACAGCATTTTCAGGTGCAGAACTGTGTAGCCATAGGAGTGTATGTTTATTTTCTACAATCATTTCTCTCGTGGTACTGGCTCCTGAGCGTAGAATAACATGATACTTCAGAACTGATAGCACAGCTGAGTCACATGAATTGTTTCAGAGTCCATCTGTCTGAATCACTATCATGCATAAACCACACTTTTCTTCTTAAACATCTGTTTTATCACTGCAACACTCTCACATCCTACACTGATAAGAGACTACCCTCATCGACATACATCCAACTGGAGAGATCTTGTGCATTGAAATGAAATGAAATGTCTTGTGACTAGAGCCTCCCATCGGTTAGACCGGTCACCTGCTGCAAGTCTTTGGAGTTGACGCCACTTTGGCGACTTGCACACAGGAATCTTGTGCATTTGGATGGGCGCAGTGGGTAACAATGGTGTGGAACAGTCTGTAACATCCCCCTCACTTATCGACCTTAATGACAGTGAAAAATTAAACCGCGTGTACCTAATGGAAATTTGGGAAAAGCAATCGTCACCGAGGTTAATTTGTCGGTAAAGAAGGAGGAAAGGGTTACATCTAAATGAAAGGAAAAATGCTAATGAAACTGGTGGAAATTAATTTTGAAATAGGGGTAAAGTTAATAAAGAAAGTAAATGTGCGGCCATTACGTTAACAATTATCTAGCGGTAATTAGATATTTGAGATTTGGGGGAAATTACGGTCGCCAGTCCTAAGGACAATTACTATAGTAACTGAAAAAGAAAGGTAATTACACATATAATTAGCACTAGAAGCGTGGCAACTGAAGGTTGACACGTGTAGTGTGAAAACTGAAAGTTTGTCAGAAGTAATAAATTTCGCTACACTTAATTTAGGAAAAGAATTAATAAAACCGGAAAATCGAAAGTTAATTTAGTGACTGAAGTTAATAGTGAGCTTTCTTTCTGAAGCACATCGAAATTCAGTAAAATACGGTTAGTCTTGGACTACCTCAACAATCATTTCAAAAGCTACTTGAATCTACGCAATTTAGAAATAAGAGATTTAACTTTGAACTTGAATTAAATGATTCTGAACAGTTAACAATAGTAAAATTTAGTACGTACCAAGCTGAGCTGCAGTCACAGGTAAGCTAAAATATGGTAACAAAACTAGCACTCTTAATTTGTGCTTGTGTAATCTAAGTATTGTAGCCAGCTATGAATACTTTAACTGAACTTTGAAATTAAAGCAGTGAAATGGAATTACGCTGGCGTTTGAATTTCAACGACACTCGGGTTCATTTCGGAAGAGGAAGGGACCCTGCTTGGTAATGCAATTGGGACAATGAGCAACAAAGGTTCATGCTAAGTAGCTGTAATTTTGTGATGCAACAATTTTAAAAGTTTGAAAAGCTGAGGTCTGCCATACAGTTCTAAAACTTTACGTGCTTCCAGTCTTCCTTGTTGGTTGATTGAAGGTTTGAAGCCGTCGATCGAGGATGTGGCGACAGTCACTCATTGTCGGCCGTCGCTGTTGCAGAAGCTGGATGTTGGCGCGCCTTCTTCTCGACACGGTCACCAGACGAAACGGGATCTTGATGTGCGCCAGCTAATGCTTCCCGTCCGCGACACCATGTCAGAAACTATCATCGCAAGTCGAGCTCAATTACATGCAGCCAAACCCCGAAAGCGCGGCAACTCGCGGGAGCTTCACACCACACACCTGCTCCATTCGCTACTCCAGCCAGACTCTCTCTGCCCGCGCTCCACGTGGCAGCGTTAACACTATCAAAGATCCTACACACTTTGATTCTTCACACGACCTATCGATGTAATCGTTCGATAGCAGTTTTCCCTAGGCAAGACCCAGTGTAAAAATACAAATAATATTCACAAAACAAACCAATTATACATCGACATAAATGCATATATATATATATATATATATATATATATATATATATATATATATATATATATAGTAAAACAATTACAATATGTAAAGACACAGAAATGTCATATATTCAGGTAACAAAAATAAGGAAAAAAAATTATAGTACAATAGATGGAAATAGGAGGATATGCATTTCCGGCGTTACACGTGCCCCACATTGTCTGAGGATGTTCGTGTAACGTAAACAGACTCAGAAAATGTTCCAAAAAAGAAACAGCGGAAATGCATATGCTCAAAACATCAAAAAAATTTAGCATTCGTCTAACTAACCATAAACCAATTTTTAGACAATAATAATTGAGTGGAGACACTCCTAATCTTATTCCACTCTGTCATCTTGCACAAAATAAAACAGGTTGACGACATATCAAAATTCATAGAAAACATAGAAAATGGTTTAGCTATTCCAAAATCATTAAAATTCGTAACACTATAAGAAATGGAATACTATTTGCAAAATTAATTAGAGTGCATGGTCATAAAAACAGGTAGATCAAAATACGCAAATAAATAATTAAATAGACTACACATTTTGTATAACCTTTTCATAATTAATATTCTCGTCACGAGAATCTATTTAACGCTACACAAGAAAATAATGTACAGCAGATCGACAAAAACATAAATATTAACAGCAGAATTCTTTCACATCAGCTGTCCGGGAAGAAAAAATAACTCCACCTTCCGTACTCGCAAGTACAAAGAACGCCGACAGCGGCACATGAGCCAACAGCGGCACAAGAGCCGACAGCGGCTCCGCCTTGCCAGTACTGTTGCGCCCACCTGTGCGGCACGCTTGATCTCACTCGCCCTTGTAACGGCGTTTCCAGAACGTCCGTTTCACTGAATTCTTTCGGAAAAACTCACTCCCGAGTAATCTCAAGGAGTCTATTAACACTATCACAGTGGATAAATCAACACTGTCCATCGTCACACGCGTGTACTAGCATTAAACTTAAAACAGCGTCTAAGTACATCGGCAATGACTAGTAAATCACATATTTATGAAATCTTACAGCTATTTACAAAATCATATTTACATTCCTTAATCTACTGTGACTCAGCTGAAAACTTAAAAAAAGCAGCTTGGATTTTTCAATTGATTAGATCATGATTAAATTTATTAAAATTAAATTGATTAATCAAAATTAATTACTTATTAGTTACAACTTCTTTAATGACCTTGGGCAGTCAAAAGCATGGCAATCTAGCAAATCGTTAAATCTTACACTCTATTTTCACACTGTACAAATTACCCATTGTGTGGTATTAATCGATCCTAGGTCGGTACAATTTCATGTCTACAATGTTCCGTATACCTAATAGTTTTCCAGAGCTTGGATACTCTAAGCAATAAGCATTTGTGTGAGGTATACCAATGACTTTATATGGTCCATTATAAACAAACTTAAATTTAGAGATTTCATGGTCTATCTCGCTCGATTTCTCATGAGCTTTTACAAGTACTAAGTCTCCGATAGCAAACTTAGCAAAACGCGCTTTAGCGTCATGACGACGTATGCCAGCATCGACTTTTAGCTTCATTACTTCTCGCAAACGATCTTTTTTCACACCAATACTAATGTCAATCCGTGGAGGGAATTTGATTATCTGTTCCAATTCACTTTCTACACTTTTGTCAATGCCGAAATTCCTCACGTTACGGCAGTTCAAACTCATTCCTACGTCAATGTCATCCGGCCAGTTAACAATGTGTATAGGCTGGTATTGCCTATGCACACCGTCTCCTGCCTCGTCAAAACTAACTACTATTGTTTTATCTTGTGACGTACATGTCAAAGTTTTGCTTTCGCAATTAATCACTGCACGGTACTTTAATAGCCAATCTAACCCAATAATTACATCCGTAGTTAAGTCTGGCACGACGACAAACTCTTGTTCAAATCGTGCCCCACATATCTCGAAGTTGACAAAAATCTGTTTTGTGACCTGTTTACTGGCCTTCCCAGTAGCACCGATAATTTTCACTCCTGTTACTGGCATAACTACGATGCCGGGTCTGTCTCTCAGTAACTCAAATATTTTCCCAGATACAGTACTCAATTCTGCACCGGTGTCAATCAACACGTTTAGTTGTAGGTCGTGCATATTAACAGACACTACTATCTGTCTACACTTGTCCTCGACTGTTTCTTTATTTTCCCACAGTAAATCCTCGTCTATATCCAGGTCATTCCAGAAAAAACCATCCGGCTTTGATCCTAAATCCGGTTTATCTGGCGGCTTTTTCAGCCTCTGTTCACATACAGTTTTAATTTCAACACGTCTGTCCTGAGGCTTAGTCTGTAGCTTCGCCTCCAATACCGAAACCTTTTCCTGTAACTCGTCAACTAGCGAGTGTTGCTTTGCTATCAATTCACTAATTGTCACCTTCGTTGATTCCTCTTTAGTCAGATTGATCTCATCTGCCAATCTACCTGGAGAAATGTGCCCAGTAGTATCTGCAATTACTTCCTCTAGATCTGCGCAACCCACACTGTTATCGTCTGACCGTATAATGTCAGCTCTAACCTCATACACGCTGTAATCTATATGCTTTTCTACCAATCGTGTCCGGCTATCACTAAAATTTTCGTAATCTTTCTCCTTAATACTCTCGCAATGTTTAAACTGGAGGTTTGCGTCGGATGGGTCGGCTACTTTTACCACTACGACTTTCGGTAAGGTCTGCCGGTTAGGGCCAGAACTTTCCGTTACTACTTCAACATCCAACTCTTGTGGGACGAGACACGACGAATCTTGCTCGTGCTCCCCATTAACATCAACTATTTCTAGTAAAGTCTGCCGGTTAGGGCCAGAACTTTCTATCATTTCACAAACACTATCTTCCTGCCGGACGAGACGCGGAAAATCCTGCACGCGCTCCCCATAAACACTTCTCCCATACAGGCCCCTATAATCTCTTAGTTCGTCGTACAAGCGACCGAACTGCCTTAACCAGACCTCATCCCTCTCTGCATCCCCTCGCTCGATAACGGACGTTTTATCCGACATCTGATCTTCTCTCAACAGTTGCGAATCATTCTTAAACTCAATCTCCAGTTCTGCTGTGGGTATTATAGCTGCCACTTTATAATCGATTTCCGGAACACTACTTAAATTGTTCTCACTGACAGTGAATGTATTTTCTACTGCCGTGTCTACAGCTGATCTACTACTTGTGGGCGCACTCCTTTCTCCTAATACTGGCACACTCTCGCGCCGTTGATTATTCCATACGGAATTTTCATAACGACGACACCTGGGTTTTCTCTTGTTATTGGGCCTCCAAAATTTCTCCACGCCCGGTCGGCCCCTCACCGGCGCGGCTAATAGTTTCCCTGTCTCGTCCCAGCAGACACGCTCCCCGGATGCTGCTGAGGCGGCTTATCGCACCCTCTGGCGTTATTACTATTCTGTGAAGCCCGTATCACGTTAGTATGATACTGGTTTCCGTCATTCCTGTTATTATTTGCATTGTACCGATTGTTATTACGGTCCGAACCATTATTGTTATTGCTGCCATGGTTGCGGTATGCATTATTCCCATGGTTATCGTTGTTGTGGTTGCTGTGGTACCCGTTGTTGTTACCACGACCTCTACCACTGTCGCGATTATTGCGCCAATTGTCCTCGTCCTCCACTCTTTCCAGGAAATCATTTATTGTCCTGTAATTGCTTCCTACGTAGCGTTTTGTATCATCTGGAAGCTTTTTGTAGAGTTCCCAGACTATTTCGGATTCCGTGCGGCTATCACGCAAATATTCCAACTTGCGGATCCAGCCCTCACAAAACTCCTTCATCGAACCGCGCGAATTCGCATCGAAAGGCCTCGATACGACAAATTCGCGCCAGACACTTTGCTGTTTTTGCTCTGACCAGTATTCAGCCAGAAACAAATTTTTAAATTCGTCAAAAGTCAGGTTCGTAATGTTGAGGTTTAAGCCCCAACGCTTGGCATCACCAGCCAACACATCAATAATCGCATTAACTTTTCTCTCATCAGTCCATGATCTGGGTAAAACTCTTTCACAATTCTTAATGAAATCCGTCGCGTGTATACCGCCTTTTTTCAAGGGATCGAACCGCTCCTCTTTCGTCAACAATTCCGAACTATGTGCATAGATTGGCACATAGCTCTGTTTTTCGTCAAGTTTCTTTTCTAATTCCGACACTCTCGTAATTACTTGGCAAGCGGTTGTCGCAAGCGTTTCTACTTCCCTTTTTTTCTCTTCGCAGGTATTAGCCTGCTTCGTCACTTTGGTATCTACTTCGGATACTAAAGCCTTTAAAGCTTCCACCTTCTTTTGATCCTCTTTTTTCACTAATTGAGTTTGTTCCGTCACCTTATTCTCGATGATCGGAGCAACTGATTCTCCTACACTTTTCTCGATTCTGCTAATTTCGGAATAAAAACGAGTATTTATGCTCGCAATTTCCGCCTGAATGCCTATCATTTCCTGTTTAAGATTACCGATTTCGGTATTAATTACAACAATATCTTCTTTGATTTTATCAACTTTTGTGTTAACAACTCCAACATTGTTGTTAACAACGTTAATAGCTTTGTTCTGATTGTCTAGCATCCGTTCAATTTTTTCAGACTGAGCTTCTTGCTTGGCAGCCTGAGCTTTTTGCTTGGCAGCCTGAGCTTCTTGCTTGGCAGCCTGAGCTTCTTGCTTGGCCGATTGACTCTTGATTTCGTTAATCAAAACATTCAATAAATCAGTTAAATTCCCGGAAACTACCGGTTTTACTTCCGTAGCGGCTTCCTCTTTAATTGTCCCCCGTATTCGTCATCAAGGGATTCAGATTTGATTTTCACTTCCGATTCCGAAACATTTTCTAAAGTTTGGAATTCCATTTCTGCTCTTTGTTGCGTTTCGGCGGTCGCGTCTTTCATGCTCGCCGCCTGCCCCTGAACAATGGGTACCGCGGAGGGCGTTTCCCACTGTTCGACCGATTGTTCCGTATCCAAGTCTACCAAATTTTGGTAATTGTTGCCTTCACTCATTTTAATAATTTTCAATATAAATGCCAAATCTCAAATATAATTAGGAAAACTCCCACTACTTATTCTCGGTGACGTAACGGCCTGTACGTAACCAGTACTTTGTTACGAGATTTGCACCATACAAAATTCGTGTCCAGAACAACCTCAAATCCGAAGGTTGTCCTGTCACCAGGTCGCCACGTGTAACCTCCCCCTCACTTATCGACCTTAATGACAGTGAAAAATTAAACCGCGTATACCTAATGGAAATTTGGGAAATGCAATCGTCACCGAGGTTAATTGTCCATCCACATACGGATAAATTCTGCACCATGATTGATGTGCTGGAAACGTATAGATAACCCAGTTATATCGGTATAGGACGCTGTCTGGTATACTTTTATATTTATGATGGAACGGACATATTGTACAATCATCTATCTGCATCCACAATCCTATATATATCACTTGAAAAGTAGTGGAGCGGTGATTTAGGAATGATATGGAACTTCGGAACCATTTTGCTGTGTCACTGGCTGGTACTGAAATTATGGAAAAACGGGTATACTTTAGTGTTTATGACCACAATCTAGTATATAGTGTACATGACTGAATCAATGTACTCCACAGTCATTTATCTACATTTGCACTCTAGTATATGGTACTAGCAAAGTAGCAGAAACTGGGAAGCATTCTGTTGTGTCATTGAATGGCGTTGAAATTATGGAACAACTAGTGAAATTGCTAAAATTGGTTTCACTATCAACCGTGATGGGTATTACAATACATCATCCCATATAAATGATGTCTTTCCCATCCCATCTTTCCCCTGTATGCTGTTGATTATCACATAATGACTGACTGACAATTTGGTTGAGATAGAACACTGCATACCTGCTGCTTGTCACTGTGGAGCATGGCATTAAATGTAGAGGTCATCACCTTCAGACAGTTGTTGGGAAGTTTTCCTCAAAGCTGCAGACTCGTCCTATTTATGTATGCTGCGATGCCCACCACATTTTTTTTCACCTGTAGGATAGCAGCACCTCTTTTTATTTCTACTAAGTGGCAAACGTTGTGAACAGACCTTCCGGTAATTGTCAGCACTGTGACAGTAACCATACACATGACTACAAAGTGAGGAAACAATACTCCTGGAAAGGGAACACTGAGACACCTGCTACATCATCACTGTATAAGATGAGATTAACTGTATGGGTCATCAACTTTGCATAGCTCTTGGAACAGCTCTACAATGCCACATACTCTTCCAGGTTCCAGATATTGTTGAGTCTTCCACGTTTTTGTCAATGAGAAAACATTGCATCTGTGTTTTATTTCTACCAACCTGTGTGTTATGGGAGCTGTATAGTTTCCATAATCCAAAGTCCAGCTTCACGTGAGAGCCAACAGACTGAAACATGTTAATGTTGGTCTAGCACCTGACACATACCTCGAAGTCATTGTAGGAAAACAAAGTGTCTGGCGGTATACAAGGCTGCAGTCATACAGTCATACACTACTTGGATGTGTAACAGCTGAAAAAACAGTGATTCAACTACTTATTAAGGAACAATAGAGGAACCCTCTCTAGTGCCTGGTACTCTGTTGAATATGTTCTTCCTCCAATACAATCAAGAAAACTTTAGCAAGATCTGTACAACGACTTCGACTACAGGCTGCCTGCTTCCAATGGAGCGATATGTGCATATATATGATATGTTCGCTAACAACAAACCGACGGTATTTGTTTTCCGATATATCAGAAGAGAGAGATGTGGTGAAATCTTGTAGGAGGTTCTATTACAAGGAGTGGTATAACTGGTTAAAGTTTATATGCATATACACTCCTGGAAATGGAAAAAAGAACACATTGACACCGGTGTGTCAGACCCACCATATTTACTCCGGACACTGCGAGAGGGCTGTACAAGCAATGATCACACGCACGGCACAGCGGACACACCAGGAACCGCGGTGTTGGCCGTCGAATGGCGCTAGCTGCGCAGCATTTGTGCACCGCCGCCGTCAGTGTCAGCCAGTTTGCCGTGGCATACGGAGCTCCATCGCAGTCTTTAACACTGGTAGCATGCCGCGACAGCGTGGACGTGAACCGTATGTGCAGTTGACGGACTTTGAGCGAGGGCGTATAGTGGGCATGCGGGAGGCCGGGTGGACGTACCGCCGAATTGCTCAACACGTGGGGCGTGAGGTCTCCACAGTACATCGATGTTGTCGCCAGTGGTCGGCGGAAGGTGCACGTGCCCGTCGCCCTGGGACCGGACCGCAGCGACGCACGGATGCACGCCAAGACCGTAGAATCCTACGCAGTGCCGTAGGGGACCGCACCGCCACTTCCCAGCAAATTAGGGACACTGTTGCTCCTGGGGTATCGGCGAGGACCATTCGCAACCGTCTCCATGAAGCTGGGCTACGGTCCCGCACACCGTTAGGCCGTCTTCCGCTCACGCCCCAACATCGTGCAGCCCGCCTCCAGTGGTGTCGCGACAGGCGTGAATGGAGGGACGAATGGAGACGTGTCGTCTTCAGCGATGAGAGTCGCTTCTGCCTTGGTGCCAATGATGGTCGTATGCGTGTTTGGCGCCGTGCAGGTGAGCGCCACAATCAGGACTGCATACGACCGAGGCACACAGGGCCAACACCCGGCATCATGGTGTGGGGAGCGATCTCCTACACTGGCCGTACACCACTGGTGATCGTCGAGGGGACACTGAATAGTGCACGGTACATCCAAACCGTCATCGAACCCATCGTTCTACCATTCCTAGACCGGCAAGGGAACTTGCTGTTCCAACAGGACAATGCACGTCCGCATGTATCCCGTGCCACCCAACGTGCTCTAGAAGGTGTAAGTCAACTACCCTGGCCAGCAAGATCTCCGGATCTGTCCCCCATTGAGCATGTTTGGGACTGGATGAAGCGTCGTCTCACGCGGTCTGCACGTCCAGCACGAACGCTGGTCCAAATGAGGCGCCAGGTGGAAATGGCATGGCAAGCCGTTCCACAGGACTACATCCAGCATCTCTACGATCGTCTCTATGGGAGAATAGCAGCCTGTATTGCTGCGAAAGGTGGATATACACTGTACTAGTGCCGACATTGTGCATGCTCTGTTGCCTGTGTCTATGTGGCTGTGGTTCTGTCAGTGTGATCATGTGATGTATCTGACCCCAGGAATGTGTCAATAAAGTTTCCCCTTCCTGGGACAATGAATTCACGGTGTTCTTATTTCAATTTCCAGGAGTGTAGATCTCTCAAAGGTACACCAATTTTGCTCATAAAACTAATAGAAATAACCTGTATCTAGCCTTGTGGAACCATGTCTGATAGTGTGTTTAAAAATAGATGTTATCACAAGTCCTGTGTTATTTCATACTTCATAACCTCTAATGCAAAGTAGATACCACTTGAATTACACTCATTGTTGAACCTAGAATTGACAGTTTTTTCCAGACATGGGAGTAGATTGTGTGAAACCGGCTGTGATGATCAAACTGCTTACAATAGACAGCAAGAATCTGGTGCTATTAGGAATGATTGTCTGTTGGATGATAGAAATTCGGTAGAGGGGATCTATGGAACAAAATCTCAAATGTAAGCACGCAGATTGTATTTGTTTTCCATGTATCAGAAGAGAGAGATGCGGTAAAATCTTATAGGATCTTCTGTTACAAGGCAGGTCCTCACAATTTGTTTCGTAAATGTCAGTATGATATAGCTCAAATTGGTAAAACGGGATCTGCCATAGTGTACAAAACAGCAGCGTCCTCTGGAATTATACCTTGCTGTTGTCAAACATAAAACGATTGTGGTTTTTCCATACCGTGAGTAAATGGCGTGAAAGGTTTTACTCTATAATGTTATTTCATGTGTCTGAAATATTTGTAATACAGTCATGCATGGAATTTTTTTCCTGATTTTACGCTGGATGTACTTATATAGGAGGTGTTTGGACTTCTGTAAACGGCAGTTTTGCTGCAGTTTTTTCGCCTCGTTGGATGTCGCGAAATAATGGGATGCTAATTTTATCCTGCAATCGAATGTAAAAACTGTACCGATTTTTCTCATCTAACTAAAAGAAAATGGAATGGGCCAGTTTTCGTTGAAAGACGATATTTTTTATCATTGCAGTTGTGTTTTCCTGTTTAATAAATGCTAATTTATAACAGATGCATTGGCTTTAAATGCAATTGCTAAAGTGAAGTGCTTTCCTGGCAGAACAGCTAGCGTTGGGGCACACCACCTGTGTGTTTGGTCGCCCAACTTCAACCAGGGGGCGACACGGCGGCGGAGGGGGAGGCAGGCGGTGCGGTATGGCTACATTTTAATGCCAGTTATCTCGGATTTTTTAGTTGGTGCTACAGCCTTTTTTACTGGTGAATGGTTGATGCCTGGACAGTGACCCCAAGGCGAATTGGCACTTGTAGTGCATCCGTTCATCCACCGGCAGAAGGGTGATATGATGTAGTTAACTAAAGATTCTGTATCTAGATATGGTGGATGGGCTGTGTTTGGCGGAGGAAGCAGAAGCAGCTGCCTGTTCTCCAAGAAGTCGACGTTTGAAAAGAGATCTGGAGAGTTCTCTGGAATTTTGTTCTTGATTCAGGGTGGGTCCTGTCTTTCCGTGAAATACGTTTAACAGATTACTTGAAATGTCCTGTTCTAGTCTTTTGTATATTTGTAATTGATTTCCATAGACTGGAAACGGTATATCAGTGCTACCAGAAGGATCTGTTTGTGGACTATCAATGAGGAGATAGACCAGGCCTCTATCCCTCTCTACAGTGAGGTGAGGGAGGGATGAGGGTGGTAGGGAGGTGGCTAAGATTAACTCTAAGATTCTTAATTTGTGAGCGCCCATCGAGGAGAACGATGCTGCACCTGTCGACCCTCTATCCTGATACAATCTTCTGAGCTCGGATTTTGCAGTAGACCTGTTATTATGATGACTTTTTCCCAATCCCCAGTACGTGTGTTGCATTATGACCCATTGTTTACATGTATTGGTGTTTTTCCATGACAATTACGATGTGTAATTAGAACTGTGAAGCATTTTCCAACAGTTATGGTAGCGTGTATTGATGTCAGTTACCTAGTCTGCAGGGTGACTGTCGAGTAACGCAGGAGGAGACATCTGTAGTGACCTCTGATGTCAAACAGCGATAGATACAGTGCGCAACTGTAATGCACTTGCCGGCCAAAGTGGCCGAGCGGTTATAGGCGCTTCAGTCTGGAACCGCGCGACCGCTGCGGTCGCAGGTTCGAATCTTGCCTCGGGCATGGATGTGTGTGATGTCCTTAGGTTAGTTAGGTTTAAGTAGTTCTAAGTTCTAGGGGACTGATGACCTCAGATGTTAAGTCCCATAGTGCTCAGAGCCATTTTTTTGTAATGCACTTGTTAAACTCCTCTCTGTCGAACACCTGCACCTCATCGTTTGAACACAATTCCCACCAAAAATAAAGATTGTACCTTCCACTCCAGCCTTTTTACAACCAGCTTGTAGGTGAAGGGTTGAGTTTGAGTACATCTGCCGCTAGTTCCAAGGGATATTGTTAAATTTTTTTCCCAACAGGATAACACCAGTTGTATGGCATTGTTAATTTTTGAGCTATTTTGCTATTTTAGGCTGTCCTTGTGTAACGCTATGCATATAGTTGTGTAATTAGGACTGATCTTTGTGATTTATTACATAGTTAGGACTGATCTTTACTTCCGTTTCCTAACCAAAATACAGGGTGATTCAAAAAGAATACCACAACTTTAAAAATGTGTATTTAATGAAAGAAACATAATATAACCTTCTGTTATACATCATTACAAAGAGTATTTAAAAAGGTTTTTTTTTCACTCAAAAACAAGTTCAGAGATGTTCAATATGGCCCCTTCCAGACACTCGAGCAATATCATCCCGATACTCCAACTCGTTCCACACTCTCTGTAGCATATCAGGTGTAACAGTTTGGATAGCTGCTGTTATTTCTCGTTTCAAATCATCAATGGTGGCTGGGAGAGGTGGCCGAAACACCATATCCTTAACATACCCCCATAAGAAAAAATCGCAGGGGGTAAGATCAGGGCTTCTTGGAGGCCAGTGATGAAGTGCTCTGTCACGGGCTCCCTAGCGGCCGATCCATCGCCTCGGGTAGTTGACGTTCAGGTTTATACCAACGTTTAATACACCACCTATCAGGAGGTTTAACACCATACTTCGTTCGAAATGCACGCTGAACAACTGTCGTCGATTCACTTCTGCCGTACTCAATAACACAAAAAGCTTTCTGTTGAGCGGTCGCCATCTTAGCATGAACTGACGCTGACGCCTAGTCAACAGCGCCTCAAGCGAACAAATGTACAACTAAATGAAACTTTATAGCTCCCTTAATTCGCCGACAGATAGTGCTTAGCTCTGCCTTTTGTCGTTGCAGAGTTTTAAATTCCTAAAGTTGTGGTATTCTTTTTGAATCACCCTGTACATAAACTACACTAACATAGCCTTCCACTCCTGCAAATGGACAGTTTCCATTTCTTGAGGGGTGCACTTGGATTTTCCGTCCAGAAGGACCAGGATTCGAATAAAAGGCACCGCCAATTTTTAATTTCCCACTAGTTCTAATGTGGAAGTTGGGGTGGGATGTCGGCACTGTACCGGGACAAAGAAATTCCGGCCAAAATTCGGACTCCCCACCAAAATTCGATCTTCCTGCCAAAATTAGGAATCACTGCCAATAGGCTAAGTTGATGGGGAGAGGGGTGAGGAGGAGGGGCAGGGACACATGTGGCAGCTGAAGAAAATGCATGATGTCATCTGTGGGTTGGGGCTGAGGGTGGGTGGTGGTGGTGGATGGGGGGTTATGGGTAATTAATTAATCAATTTTATTAATTTACATTTCAATTTGATATCAAAATCGTCCTAGCACCGCCATTTCCCTACTACCGACTATGTACTAGCACTTGGTAGAGCACTTGCCCGCGAAAGGTAAAGGTCCCGAGTTCGAGTCTCGGTCGGGCACACAGTTTTAATCTGCCAGGAAGTTTCATATCAGCGCACACTCCGCTGCAGAGTGAAAATCTCATTCTGGAAACACCCCCCAGGCTGTGGCTAAGCCATGTCTCCGCAGTATCCTTTCTTTCAGGAGTGCTGGTTCTGCAAGCTTCGCAGGAGAGCTTCTGTAAAGTTTGGAAGGTAGGAGACGAGCTACTGGCAGAAGTAAGGCTGTGAGACCGGGCGTGAGTCGTGCTTCGGTTGCTCAGATGGTAGAGCACTTGCCCGCGAGAGTCAAAGGTCCCGAGTTCGAGTCTCGGTCGGGCACACAGTTTTAATCTGCCAGGAAGTTTCATATCAGCGCACACTCCGCTGCAGAGTGAAAATCTCATTATGTACTAGCAGTTCCATTAAATTAGCTATTCTTTGCTAATGGTGCCCAGCGGTGCACCTAAATCTCCCAAAACTCTGTACACATCTTTCTATTCCAAGGCATCACTCCATCGTGATTAAAATTTAATAACTAAATACACAATTTAATTCAAAAGAATAACTATTCTGACAGAGAATTCATTGCACTGATGAGAGTCTATCTCAGCGCCAGTCACGGCGTGCCAAATTTCACAAGTGCAGAGTGTGAGGGCCACAGGAGGGCCAAGGCCAGCTTGTCAACTGTCTTTTCTCGTACCTTCTCGGGAGTATCCAGAGCAGCGTGACATTTGATTTAGCATTACACTGCAGAATTCTGTGTTCAGCACAACTCTCTGAGTTCAGCAGAATCGTGGTGTGAGCACTGTTTACCCTTCGCTATTTGTTCATGGTATGAAGGACATTCATAGAGCCAGTGGCAGTTTGCACAAAACGAGGCAGTCTAGCGATCTATCGTCATAATCCTTTGAAAGAAATGCCAATGAAGAAGAGAGGGATGAGAATTCTTGATTCGAGATACTGTTTAATTTGCTAAGAAACGACATTACAGTACCATGCAGAAAGAATTTAAATTTTTAGATAACAATGGAAGAGCAAAAACCTGCAATGAGCGATAGATTGGATTCATTGTCCTGTACATCAAGAAGCACATGATGCTAAATTTGCAGACATGGAGCAGTTGAAGAAATTGGTGGTACGAATAATAAATTTCTGAAGTCGCACCCATTATTCCACTTTCAGTTGCAACAGTTTTTCAATGAAGATTAACTTAAAATGTGGACACTTCATATATTACTGCAGGGTACATTGTTTAAGTCAAGGGGCATGCTGGGACGATTTTTCGATATAAATCTCACTATTGTTTAATTTATGAAGGGAAATAAGTACAGAAATGATAATTAGAACGTCTAGAATGGATTGCAGACCTCGTGTTTCAGTGGACTTAACTGCACACTGCCCACAGTAAGACACTGCAAGGTAACTTCTTTCTGATTTGATGGGGATGCATTTAAAAAGAATCTCACGATGTAGAAGGCACACATTCTGACAAAAGCAATTCAGTTGCCTAAGCTCACTGGCGTTACAGAAAGCGCGAGATTTGAACAATTCATTGAGGCCTTGCAAGAATTAAACTGTTTTAGATCTGGTTTCGAGACCGTTTGACATTTCAGTTGAAAGCGTCACTGTGCATGTGTAGATGTAGGGGAAGTCCTGTTGGAGGGAAATACCATTTTGTTTTTACATCAGTATTGCTCCACAAACCATTATGTTTAATGAAATTTCTATCAGGCCTATGCCTTAATCACTTGTAGGTTTCACTATCTTAGTGCCATGTTTTAAATTAATATAAACTATACGTTTTGAACATTCCTGTAAAAAGTGCGTAATATGTCATTTTGGACTGATGTCAGGTTAAAATGGCCTAGGAGTAAAAAAAGTAAGAAATTCAGATAAGCATTAGATATTTAGTGTATTTAATAGAATTGTACTTGAAAAATAAAAAAAAAACTGCTCCTGTAACCATTCTTCAACACTATCAATTAAGGTTTCTCAGTTCAGTCGCACAAAAAGTGAAGACTGGAAATAGACTGTGAATCCGTGAAGCAACAAAATTAATTCTGTTTTCGGAAAAATAACTCTCATCAATCCAATCTATTTGCAGTTTTTTTTCTTACTCCAGCACATTCAGTGTGTGTTCACAAATTACACTTCAAAACTTCAACCAGTGTTCTTTGAGTTTTGAATGCCAGTGTGGGTCCAGGCAGCACAAGCAATGACAAGCTACAGAAACATCATTGTTGTCGCCAAAAACGTATTTTAAGTACAATATTTCTTTCCAAAAACTATTTTAACTCTTTGCTTTTCTTGGCTATTTTGAATGCAAATTCTCTTCTCCATAGCTACACCAAACACGTTCCATTCCAATACTTTCAGGTGTTGTTCCAGTTCACGCTTCACTGTGGTATTGAAATTTGGATGGAGCCTACCCAATACTTTCTGAACATCACTGAAGATTTTGATCGTATTCCTAGTTCGTCTTCTATGCATAGTCTGGGGAACTCCGAAAGCTTTCGTTGCCCGCAGCCATCCAATCTCGCCTCTGGTAGCAGCAAGTATAGCCTGCTGCATCTGCACCGCATCCCAAGACTGACTTGACGATTTCCTTACTGTATTGCCTGCTATCTGAAAGGAGAAATTCACATTCTTATATTTGGCCTGCGTAAATCATTGCATTTACGTATCATAGCACATTTATCAATTCATGTTTGATGTTTCGTTTAATTTATTTTATTATGGATTGACCTACTGCTGTTGTTGTTAAATTTAGATATATGTAAAATAAATAGCTCAGTTAATATCAAAGACCGCACAGAATAGTACTACGGTCCACATTGGGGTAAAATGACGTACTGTGTCATTTTACCCTGACACATGGTAGCCATTGTAGCCTGAAACGCCTTCTTTGATTCATTCGAGAAACGCTCACCTACTGCGTGCTCTAGCAGAACCTTACACCTCTCAAGACATAGTTAAAAGTGTGGCTTACTATATAACTTACACTTTTTTCAGACGCGTAATTACCTACAATACTAATGAATGAACATATGTGAGTAAAAGTAAAAAGTTGAAGGCTTACCTATAAATTTCTCGTTCACAGTACCAATGAAACAGATGGTAGCTTCTAAATTGTTTTCGTCACGTAGGTTTTCCAAGTGTCCATAATATGGTTGCAAAAGTGCTACAGTTTTTCTATCGACATATTTTTGTGAAATCGTTTTTTTTTTGAGTACGAAATTAAATAAGTCACGATTATGTTTCAACTTGAGAGCGAATATCTGTGAAATTATCTGCATCCGTCCGTACGCCGATAATTTTTACCAGATAAAATGATATTATGTCTTCATCTTGTCTGAAATAATTAATACTAAAAACTTGGTTTGTTTATTAACTATGTTCTTCTGAAATGCGAAATGTAAGCTCAAGTCTCAGGCACTATATAATCATTTAAATGCGGCGCGTTCGCTGTTTTCCCCTCTTCCCCCACCTCACACTCAGATGCAGTGGTGTGGTGGTGTGGGAAATATGAAACGAGACTGAGCGCTGTGGCACTTGCGCCTGGACGTGGCCCCTGAGTCGAAATCTTAGCCACCTCTGGTCTATCTTGTCGCATCATCTCTGTTTGAGGCGCATTTCACTTTAATCTGTCCTTCACGCTCGCTCACAGACGACCTGCCACTCGCACTCCTAATTCCCTACATTTCAACATAAGAGCGTAAAATTCGTAAACATTCATCAAGTATGTAAAATAACCGTATGTGATACAGTATAAAGTCGCAATACATGACCTGTAGCACCAACACACAAAGCTAACAAAACATAGGAGTTACATAACTACAAATCGATTTTGAGAGAATAAATAAACAAAATAAGTCTCAATGGATTGTATAATACATTTACCTAGGTTTCGACACCTCTAAGGAAGTCTTCAACGGGATGAAAATTTAAATGCCACAAAGTTACATTGCGAGATGGCAATAGTCAGTCTAAAGTAGACATCCTCAAGTCAAAAGTCTGATGCTGTTCCTTGCAAGATGTTCATACTTGGAATGTTTCTAATTTTAAAGTTTTGACTTGAGCATGTCTGCTCTAAACTTTGACTATTGCCTCCTCGCAATGTTACTTTATGGCTTTTAAATTTTCGTACTGATGAAGACATCCTTAGAGGTGTCGAAACGTAGATAATTACATTATAAATTACTTGCAACCGGTTCGGTATGTTATTTCTCCATTGATACTTACATACTGTTGCTGAAAGACAGCCCTGTTCAAAACTGCAAAATATTTCTATGAGAATGGCCTGCGAATTTACTTATGCAAACTCACTAAATAGAAAACCAGACACACACAAATGTAACACCGCACGCTGAGAATAAACCTGTCTGACTAAGAAATGTAACCTGAACTGAGTCTTGCCTAAACTCACCTGGTAATAATTTTGAAAACCAAAGCTAACTGTGGATGATCTAACAGTCTCGATTGTTATGCAGAACTGGGTCTTACTAACGCCTGTGGCAAACGGAAACTCGGTTCTGCTAGAAGTGATTACAAAATAAATTACATCACAGCAGCAAGCTAACTAAAAGAAAAGCAAACATTGCGCAGTGCAATGCAAGGGCATGCAACTATTTTAAGTAAATCATTCTTTGACTTTAGGCACTGTATGAAATTGTTTCGTGTGGAGGCTGTGATGGAAATGAATTTGCTAAATGATTGAAAAGAATCTAACTTTCAAAAAAGTATTGTGAAAACTAAAGCTTATTTTTGTACAATTACAATGATTTTAACAAAAAAATATATAATGAATATTACTCTGCCCTGAAATTAAACTATTAAATTGGCAAAAGAGTGGTAAATATACACTGTCGAGACAAAACATTATGAACACCTGCTTAGTAGCTTGTTGGGCCATCTATGTAACGAAATATATCACTTATTCTGTGTGTCATCGATTCTAGAATTTGTTGGTATATCTGTGGAGCTATGTAGCACCAGGTGTCTACGTACAAGTCACGTAGTTCTCGTAATTAACTGGCCGCTGATTTCTGTACGCGGTGATGGCCCTCACTGCAGCACGATTCTCGCTTCGAGACGCAGACAATGATTCGGCTGAAAGATGACGTCAGTGTCAGGGAAGACATCAATCATGAAGGGATGCAGCTGGTCCGCAGCTGACATGGTGTCTTCGATTACTACCATAGCTTCCACGCAAGCGCAGGAGAATGTCTGTCATAGCATAATACTGTGCCCAGCAGAATGCGTCCTTCGTGCACTGCACGTTTCGATCAGCCGTTCGTCTGGATGACGACGTTTGTGGAGACGACTATCGACCTGGTGTAGCAAAAATGTGATTCATCCGACGAGCCGACACTCCCAGTGATGCACGGTCGCTCCTTGATGATCCCGAGCCCACTGTAATCGTAACTGACGGTGTCGTTGGATCAACATGACAACACGTATCGGTGGACTGCCGCGGAGCTCCTTGTTCAACAATGCGCCACAAATCGCGATCTATCCTACTTTACAGATCAGACAAGCCTCCAAACCCCATGTTCTGTGAAGAGTCGTGGACGTCTAACCACTTAGTGCCTAGTGGTAGTTTCACTACCCTTCTACCACTTTCCACAAATGCTCACGACATTAGCACGTAAACATTCGCCGTTTTCGGAGTATTCACTTACAGGCTCTGCGAAATAATAAATTGCCTTGGGCAAAGAAGCTTATCTCAGTGGATTTCTCCATTTGCAGCACTTACCTTCGCTAGGGTAGTCCCCCATCCGTCTCTGCTCAGCCTACATACTTTTCTTTCTGCGTCACGTACTGGTAACGCCACCAGGAGGCATCGAACCTTGCAGTAGGTAGTTGTCATTAAGTTTCGGCTGGCCAGTGTATAACCACTGGGTGCCAGCCAATTCAACTTTATTTAATCATGTCTGAATACTGAAATTAACTAACCCAAACAAATAAAGAAAATTCGATTAAAACCTCATGACTGGGTGCAAGCAAGCAGTGCAGCAACAACACTACCTCATACCTTAATTTGTCGAGTTAATCTTTACTAAATTATATTCCAAGATTCATCACACACTGTATCGTTATCTCTGTTCTCTACAAGCTATTTGAGATCGCTCACTAGCATAGCAAACACCCGACTCACTCATTAGCTTCTCTTCGAATGCCTCCGCAACAACAGTACAATCGGCGATCAGAGATCACAGTGCTTGTACTCTGCAAAGTAGGCTATTGAAAACTACCGTTTGAAATTTTTTTGCGTACAAAAATTAAATACGACACATCTAATGGAAGCTTACATCACTTTCTTTGAATAAACTAGAAACCTTACAGCTTCCTTAGACGTTTATACTCGCCAATGAGAAAGCATGAAGTGACCAATCTCCACTTCCCAGTTTTGGATGTGAAGGTTGGCACATAGACTTTATTTCTATTAGTTATTTTGTTAAAATACAAAATATGACCACTGATGGATAATTTTTGGAGTATTTGGACATTTTGTTATATGTTGTATTAGCCCACATCAACACTGACTAGTTACTACTGCACCCTTTACCTCCTTAAAAAGACATGAAGCAAACATGGTCAACCGTTTAATAGGGTGTTGGTCCAATTCTGGAGCTCACTACAGCAGCTATTCCACGTAGCGTGGATTCCACAGGTCCTTTGTAGATTTTCAGAGGTAAGTAATTCCCGTAAATGAGGTGCTCTGAGGACGCGCAGCTACTGCCAAATAGCAATCCAGATGTGTTCCATCGGGTTCCGATCACGTAACTTTGGTGCTGTAGAATCAACGTGAGTTCATTATGACGCTTCTGAAACCACTGGCCTAGTGATAAGGATAGTCGTCCCGCTGGAGATTAGAAGACTAAGAACAAAGTGTTCAAGTTAGAAAGGGTGTAAGACAAGAATGCAGTTCCTCACTCCTATTGATCAAGCTCTGTATCGAAATGAAAGAAGGGTTCAAGAGTGTGATTAAAGTTCAGGGTGAAAGGATAAGATTCGCTGATCACATTGCTGTCCTCAGTGAAAGTGAAGAAAATTTAGGGACCTGATGTATCGAGTGAACAGTCTAATGAGTGCAGAATGTGAATTCAGAGTAAACTGGAAAAAGACAAAAGTAACTAGAAGTTTCAGAAATGAAAATAGCTAGAAAGTTATCATAAATGGTGATCACGAAGCACACCAAGTTAAGGAATTCTTCCACCTTGGAAGCAAAATAAGCCATGACGGATGGAGCAAGGAGGACATAAGAAGCAGACTAGGACTGGTAAAGAGGACATCCCTTACCTACTAGTACCTAACATAGGTTTCAATTTGAAGAAAATATTTTTGGGAATGTACGTTTAGAGCATGGCGTTGTACGGTATTCATTAATGGGCACTGGTAAAACCAGAACAGAAGAGAATCGAAGCGTTTGAGCTGTGGTGCTACAGAAGAATGCTGAAAATTAGGTGGACTGATAACCATGAGGACTTTCTACGCAGAATCGGCGAGAAGAGAACATATGGGAAAAAATGACAAGAAAAAGCGACCGGGTGATAGGATACGTGGTTATACATGGGGGAACAACTTATATGGTACTAAAGGGAGCTAAAGATGGTAAAAACTGTAGGACAAGTCTGAGATTATAATACATTCAACAAACAGTTGAGAAAGTACGGCTAAACTGCTACTCTGAGATGAAAAGGTAAGAAGAAGAACAAAAAAACAGAGAAGATATCCCCGTCGAGGAAAGCATCAAGCATGAAACCGATTACTAAACGTAGGTCCGATGGAAGCCCAAATTGATACACTCCACAGCATAATACTGCCCTCACCAGAACGCGTCCATGAACTTATGTACGTTTCGTGTAGCCATTTGCGTGGATGACGTCGTATACGGACACGACGTGATTCATCTTACCAGGCTACACGCTAAAACTGATCAGTGACACGGTCGCACTACAACGGAATCTAACAATATCGTTGGGTCAACATGGGAACTTGTAGAGATCGTCTGCCGCCGAGTCCCATGTTCGAGAATGTTCGCTGAACGGCGCACTCCGAAGCATTTGTAGCTGCAACAATCGTTGTACGCTGCAGTCGGGTGTGCAACAGATCTCCACCAATCCTACATGTACAGAGTAGCAAGCTTCCGACCTCCACGTTATTTACTGACGCGTGCACGTACTTCGTCACCCACTGGTTCTTCCATCGTCCTTCAACCATGTTCCATAGATTATCAAGGCATAATCACGCTTATGGAGGGCTAGCTTCGTCGTTTGCAACATTCTCGTTTCAAGAAGTTGGTACATAAAATCTGGCCTTTGAAAAGTCGCTTACTTCCTCATTTTCGTTCTCTATTCCCATTCATACACTACTGGCCATTAAAATTGCTACAGCACGAAGATGCCGTGCTACAGACGCGACATTTAACCGACAGGAAGAAGATGCTGTGATATGCAAATGATTAGTTTTTCAGAGCATTCACATAAAGTTGGCGCCTGTGGCGACACCTACAACGTGCTGACATGAGGGAAGTTTCCAACCGATTTCTCATACACAAACAGCAGTTTACCGGCGTTGTCTGGTGAAACGTTGTTGTTCAAATGGTTCAAATGGCTCTGAGCACTATGGGACTTAACATGTCATCAGTCCCCTAGAACTTAGAACTACTTAAACCTAACTAACCTAAGGACATCACACACATCCATGCCCGAGGCAGGATTCGAACCTGCGACCGTAGCGGTAACACGGTTCCAGACTGTAGCGCCTAGAACCGCACGGCCACACCGGCCGGCGAAACGTTGTTGTGATGCCTCGTGTAAGAAGGAGAAATGCGTCCCATCACGTTTACGACACTGATAAAGTTCGGATTTTAGCCTACCACGATTGCGGTTTATCGTATCGCGACATCGCCGGCCGCGGTGGTCTCGCGGTTCTAGGCGCGCAGTCCGGAACCGAGCGGCTGCTACGGTCGCAGGTTCGAATCCTGCCTCGGGCATGGATGTTTGTGATGTCCTTAGGTTAGTTAGGTTTAAGTAGTTCTAAGTTCTAGGGGACTGATGACCACAGCTGTTAAGTGCCATAGTGCTCAGAGCCATTTGAACCATTTTTTTGTATCGCGACATTGCTGCTCGCGTTGATCGAGATCCAATGACTGTTAGCAGGAGTATGATACGGAACGCCGTGCTGGATCCAAATGGCCTTCGGATGAAAAGATGGTGTGAGATGGGCACAGTTCCTGGTAACTGAATGTGTCACTCCTAAATTCTCTTCAATGTTACAACTCGCAGAGGAAACGTGAAAATCCAGCACTCTCATGGTGGCTGGTATGCGCCTGGTGCTGATTGCTCGAGGCAAGGAAATCGCCTGGGCTGACACTCATTTCATTTTTATTACCCCATTCCATATGATATTCCACAATGCAGCACTCACCTACCCATCAGCAAGCAATGAACTGCGCATAAGCGTAGGTCAAGTTGTAACGACAACTGTACATATAATAATTTTTTTCTTTATGAATTTCTCTAAATTAGTGTGAAAAATGGTTGATTTAATTTCTTGCTCTTTTCGTGATGTTAAAGAAACTGTGAGTAACTTTTGAAATGAATATTATTAATTATGTTAGATTTCAAATGATGTGATAATCAAAAGAAAGTGTACTTAATGTTAAAACTATTGTAAAATGTGGAAATTGTAATTTAAACACTTGGTCCATACGTAGGTAATGCATTAGGATATGTGTAGTAGAAAACCTGTGGTGAATACCCTACCTGTAGGGGAGCGGGAAAAGGTGGAGGCAGGCGAGCGCGGGAAAACGCACACTGGGCGCGGTTCGGCACAACGGGCTCAGTAGTCAGTCGGAGGCGAGCATCAGTAAGAGTCGGAGTTGTGAATCGGTCAGAGGAACACGTACTGTACCGAGGCGGCTACCCAGGAAAAGTGGATTCCATTGAGCCTCGGATGAACCGATTCCGACGACTACTTGGCATGGCTATATTCTGAGGCACAAAATTGGAAAGATTACGACGCTAAGAAGATGGAAAGTGCCTATGTAGCGTGAGCCTTAGCCGCGCTTGTATGTGTGCCGTGCTGCCCGCTACCTCGCTGCCCGCCAACCGCCGCACCGACTTGCACAGGTCAAACATTTATTTCATCTTTAGAAGTGTATTTGTGTGGACCAGTGTCGAAAATGTTTCTAACCGTTCAATAATAACGTGACTTTTACCAGAATTGCCTTAGCCATGACTTATCCTGATCACTGACCTAGACAGGATCCTTACCTCGTATTGTGCAATCCGAGTATCCTAACTGAAAGTTTATAATTAGTGTAAATGAGAATTATCAGCAGTCAAACTTTTGCTATAAAGAAATTTAAAAGTTCTGTGAATTATTGCAAATGTTGGTAAAGGACAAAAGTATGACTAAACTGAAAGAGAGTTTTTTTGAATTGAGTTAGCGATGCTATTTAATTAACTTGAGACAGAACTAATGACAGTTAAATTATTCAGAAGTAAGACAAAGAGTAGTTATCCATTGATTGATAAATTTGAGTGTTAATTTGCCTTTTAGTACTTAACAGTTTCAGTATAATGACCATAATAGTTTCAGGCCCCCCCCCCTTCTCTTGTTCATTCTTTCAAACCTTGAAATGTGCTGATCATATTTGACCAGTAAATTTAAGTCCTTTATTGAACCTAAGTGTATTAGTGTTGTTTTCCCAATTTCAATAGTGACATTGTATGTGTGTTTTCAAAACTGTGCACTCTAGGAAAATCTATGCCCGATTTCAGTCTGATCAATATACGAAATGCAGTTCGTAATAATCATTGCTGTGTGGTGTTGTGTGAATTTAGCTCGTCCAAATTAGTACAAAAGGAGAAAGCTTTAGTTCAGTGGATTTTTCCGGGTCCAAAATTTGCCATATAACGCATCATTACTACGTGTTACTATGCTTGTACATGCACCCACTTGTACAAGGAAAAGCTCACTCATTGCCTAAGTAGGCTGGCGACCGAATCATTAATTATAGGTAGCATCTACTGTGTATACTTCTTGTCCATGCGAACGAGCAATTATACTTTACATATGCTTGATGAATCACTGTAGTTATTGACTGATTACAAGTCCGATCTTGCTTCTATTAGGTACACGCGGTCAATTTATGTACTAAAATCCTTGGTTATAAGGTGAAGCCCGTGAACTTATTACAGTACAGGCTTTATACAGCTAACGCACGTCCGTTAAAGGGGCGGTAGCGTTACATGTGGCTTCCCGGTGACAGGACTTCCAGTTGTTGTCGGTTACAAATTAACCTAAAGATCGATCAGTGGATGTCCAGTGGCACGAATAGCAATAAAAGTCAGTAAAGTAAACTGCAGTGGGAATCAAGTATAATAGTGTGGTGTAGTTGGCATTTAGTATGGACAGAAACGTAGGCAGGGTAGATGCGCCAAGCGAAATGGAGAATGCGGCTGGCAGTAGCCGGAGTTTACGCGGCCAGATAACAGATGGCGTTAGCGGAAGACAATTGGCGTACATACAATACCATGAACACGTCAACGAACAGATTGAAATGTCGAGATCGTCTCGAACACAGCAAGGGACAAAACAGGAAGTAGAGGGTGACTTTGTAGATGATAGTGGGTACGTGAACGAATCCACTGACATGTTTGATTCACCACAGATAAAGAAAGAACCGAAAGAAACTTCTGAAGTAGAACCGGAACACACGGATTCCGTAGAACAAAACAGTGTAACAATTTTATGCATAAACGACTTATTTGAACAATTAACCAAACAAATTGCGGTACAGAATGAGCAACTTCAAAAACAAGTCGGCAATCAGGTTAATCAGCTTAAAACACACGTTGACGAGCAACTCAAAACACAGGGACGTCAGCTCAAAACACAGAATGAACAGCTCAAAACACACGTTGACGAGCAACTTAAAACGCAGGTGGATCAAATTAAAGCACAGGTCGAAGGACAGGGAATTAAAATTAGTAAACAAATAGAACAAGTAGAACAGAAAGTGGGTAAATTAAGTTCTGTGGTAAATACTCTGAAATTTGAAATTGATACCATTAACAAGAATATGGATACTATGCAGGAGGAAATTGGAAACATTAATAGTAGATTCGATGTTGAAATTCTCAACATCCAAGAGAAAGTAGAACCTCTGGTTGAAACTAAGGTAGATGAAAAAGTTTTCGGTCTTAAAACTGAGATCGTAAACGAATGTCGACACGGAATATCACGGTTGGAAAAGGTAGTTTTAGAAACTGAAAGGGATTTAGATAAAAAAGTAACCGGATGTGTTCAAAACTGTGAACAAAATACTACGAAAATTCAAGGCAGAATTTTCGATCTGGAGAGCAAAATTAAAGATAGGCCTGGTGTTGTCTGTAATGGCACACCGATTACGAAGCTGTTAGAAGGCGAGGAACGCTTCGATCCAGCCAAGAAACATAACGGGTGGCATCCGTTAGAATTTATCAAAAATTGCAAGAGAGTATTTCCTGAGCACTTGTCTGATCAGGAAAAGATAAACGTTGTGATTAGCGCCTTAGCAGGTGACGCTAAGCGCTGGGGAATAAATTTAAATATCGAACGAATGACGTTCGAAGAATTCAGGCGAAGATTTACGGAAGAATATTGGTCCGAACAAAAGCGGGATCATTTATGGCGCGAATTTATCATGGCCAAGCTTCATGATAACCGGTGCAGAAATTCTTTGAAAGATTTCTGCGAGCATTGGTACCGGAAATTGACGCATTTAAGAGGCCGAAGATCAGATTCAGAAATTATCTGGGAGTTATATAAAAAGCTCCCAGAAGATTCAAAGAGGTATGTAGGAAGCAATCATCGTAGCTTCCAAGCATTTCTAGAAAGGGTCGAAGACGAAGACCATTGGCGCGCAAGTCGTGCCAATTATCAAAATTTTGGTAACCGTAATAACCGAAACAATGATGAAAGAAATGACGGCGATGGATTTCGCGTCAATGTAATACAAAGAGGAAGAGGCAGAGGAAGAGGCAGAGGAAATTATCCAGGTCGCGGTAGAGAGTATACCGCGCAAAATAATAACGACGCGGGAAACTAATTTCCGCGAACGTTGCGGGCCAAACGGAAGCGGACAATACATACCGGCCCCGATTTGAAAAAAGATACTGGACCGACCGTAATGTAATGAGACAGGCTAGGGACAGACATGGAACGCCGCGACGTGTTGTGGCGAAACAAGCGTCAGGTGCGAGCCAGAGTGAGTCATTTCTGCCGCACAGAACGCTACAGGTTAACAGGCGAGTGGAGCATCAGAGGGGAACGGCCCAGCCTAGCAGAACATCTGTTAAGAAAGAAGCCGCTAGAAATACGGCAGCAGTAGATACGAATATAGCCGTCAGAGCTAATGAAAACTTTACGAGTAATAATTCCGTGGCAAAGGAAACGATAAAGGAAACTGTGAATACACAGAGAGATGCGGTTAGCAGTGTTTGCAATGAAATTAAAGGCGAGGATGAATTAGCAGAAGTAACTGATTGGCGTGTGCAGATCGATAATCTGTACAAGGGCCTAAAGCAATGTGAGTGGGAGGATTTTAAGGAGTATGAGGCGAAGAAGGTAGTTAATAGGAAAGGAAATGATAGGGACGTCGATAAGGTGACGTGGCCCGAATTGGAAGAGGAGAGAATAAATAGCGCCGCGCAAAGTACGCGTACCGCCAATAGGATGCAGATTAAGGATAGGAAGGATTTGGAGGATGAAATCCTCAGCATTGACGAAGAAATAACTTCTGCTAACAGTCCGCCAATAGTACAAGCTGGTACCGAGAGGCACCGTGGAGAAGGGGCAGATGATTACCTGAAAGTAATCAAAGTCCACGAGGATTACACCGAATATGAAGTCACAGTGGATGTGAATAAAGCTGAGGATGAGGCCGTTTTGCCAAAAGAGGAGATTGAATTGAAATCCAAGCCGGACGACAATACAGAGGAGGAACTTAGTGCCTGTCTCAGAAAAGCTTTTATGTTAGAACCTGAAAGCGATCCGGAATGGTCGGATTCCGACGATAGTTCGGATGATGAAAGGTACGCAAATACGGACGAAAATGAATGTACTAACTCTCCCTATTGTGCAAAAGTAGCATACTTAAGTGAATCTGATGTTGAGGGAGAAAGTAGTGGCGATTCTAGTGAAGATGAATTTTTAGGTGTAGACGAAAGTAAATATACTTTTACTGAAAGAGGGTATGAGAAAATTAGTGAAAATTTTCCAAAGAAAGATACAGTAAATAGAAGTGGGCAAAAACCGAATGAATTATTAAGTAATGTAAAACAGGGGCATAATTTGCAGGAACCTCCAGATGATACTATACTGGGGCACGCCTTAATAAATGTTTTGAAGGAGTGTGAATTACAGGAACAAAAAGAACCACCTGATAAAATGATGGCAGAACAGGGAATGTAGTACCTTGCTAAAGACTTTGAAATTTCAAAACCTAAAAAGCCACCTGATGAAACGAAACGTTGGCAAGATCTGAATGGCTTAGTGAAAGATGTAGAAAACAGGAGGCCTAAAAAGCCACCAGACTTAAGTGACTGTTTTATGAACACTAAAAGACTGCCTTGTTAATAAAGAGACTGGGGGCAGGATACTGTATTTGTATATATTATTAGTATTATGCATGACTTTATTATTACTGTATCTCAGTGTTACCTGAAAGTGAATTATTGTTTTGTTGATTTGGAGTCTGGGGCAGATTTATATCGGATTTTGAGAATGTCATGAACACATTACATCATGAAACTACAGGATTTCCACCGGAAGAAATTTTGTTAGACAGAAGTAGTAAAAGTTTAATTGAAGAAAAACTAGAGTTTCCACCTTGTACAAGTTTGGGATTGGATCAAAAGAAAGAATTGGTGATAAAAAGGGCAAAGCAAAAAGCTGAATCTAGATCTAAAAGACACAATAAAAATTTAAAAGTTTCAAAATTTAAAATTGGAGATTATGTTATTTTAAAAACCCACGAAAAGTCTAGTGAACTAAACCATGAAATTTCAAAATTTAAATATATTTATAATGGACCATATATAATACAGAATATTCCACACGACAATGCTTACTACCTGATCTACCCAAAATCCAAAAGACCTTTAGGTGTAAGAAATATTGTGGACCTGAAACTGTATGTTCCTGGAAATGAGTGAGATAAGAATAATCAGAAAGCGACTGGCAATAAATGTGCTGTATCTTATGCTGAACCCAAGTTATTCTAAATGTAACTAATCTTTGTAAATGTTTGTATACCCTTGAAAGTGTGCTAATGTAGTTATGTGAGTTTCAGATTACCAATTGTACTGTAACTGTAAAAATATATGGAGAAAGGGACTGAAATGAAAGGATACATGCTATCAGCCAGATAAAAGATGGGACTGTCAAAAATGAATATGGGCAGTGTATGAACCATGATATGAAGGACTGCCAAATACCAATGAGGGCAGATAAATAGTCGATGGAAAATTGTAAATATGATCCAGGAGATGTGAAAATATGAAGTGAAAAGGACTGCCCAAATCCGCACAATAGGCAGCAAATATGTGTAGTTAATTTTTTTGAATATATGTGTGTGTATTTTGTTTAGTAAGTAAGGAAATGGACTGCTATTCAAAGCAAGCAGCGACAAATTATCTTATAGTGTGTACAAATATGCAATTGTTTTTGTAGTTAAATGTTTGTATTCCAAAATTTAAATTATTTCTTTGAGTAAATTAGAAGAATTAATTAAATTACTATTTTAGTAATGTTATGATGAGAAATTGGACTGTGCAAAAGGCACTTGAGTAAATGATAAATAATTATTCTTGAAGTGTTAAAAGAGTGTAAACTTATATACAGGGAGTAGAAGGACATATGTAGTGTAAACCTTTTGGACATCTAAGTAAAGATTCAGAACCACTGTATAATTGTAAGATTAAGTGTTCCCATAAAATTTGGACTTCAGCAAAATTTTCTGGAAACAGGGGCAAGTGTAACGACAACTGTACATATAATAATTTTTTTTCTTTATGAATTTCTCTAAATTAGTGTGAAAAATGGTTGATTTAATTTCTTGCTCTTTTCGTGATGTTAAAGAAACTGTGAGTAACTTTTGAAATGAATATTATTAATTATGTTAGATTTCAAATGATGTGATAATCAAAAGAAAGTGTACTTAATGTTAAAACTATTGTAAAATGTGGAAATTGTAATTTAAACACTTGGTCCATACGTAGGTAATGCATTAGGATATGTGTAGTAGAAAACCTGTGGTGAATACCCTACCTGTAGGGGAGCGGGAAAAGGTGGAGGCAGGCGAGCGCGGGAAAACGCACACTGGGCGCGGTTCGGCACAACGGGCTCAGTAGTCAGTCGGAGGCGAGCATCAGTAAGAGTCGGAGTTGTGAATCGGTCAGAGGAACACGTACTGTACCGAGGCGGCTACCCAGGAAAAGTGGATTCCATTGAGCCTCGGATGAACCGATTCCGACGACTACTTGGCATGGCTATATTCTGAGGCACAAAATTGGAAAGATTACGACGCTAAGAAGATGGAAAGTGCCTATGTAGCGTGAGCCTTAGCCGCGCTTGTATGTGTGCCGTGCTGCCCGCTACCTCGCTGCCCGCCAACCGCCGCACCGACTTGCACAGGTCAAACATTTATTTCATCTTTAGAAGTGTATTTGTGTGGACCAGTGTCGAAAATGTTTCTAACCGTTCAATAATAACGTGACTTTTACCAGAATTGCCTTAGCCATGACTTATCCTGATCACTGACCTAGACAGGATCCTTACCTCGTATTGTGCAATCCGAGTATCCTAACTGAAAGTTTATAATTAGTGTAAATGAGAATTATCAGCAGTCAAACTTTTGCTATAAAGAAATTTAAAAGTTCTGTGAATTATTGCAAATGTTGGTAAAGGACAAAAGTATGACTAAACTGAAAGAGAGTTTTTTTGAATTGAGTTAGCGATGCTATTTAATTAACTTGAGACAGAACTAATGACAGTTAAATTATTCAGAAGTAAGACAAAGAGTAGTTATCCATTGATTGATAAATTTGAGTGTTAATTTGCCTTTTAGTACTTAACAGTTTCAGTATAACGACCATAATAGTTTCAGGCCCCCCCCCCCTTCTCTTGTTCATTCTTTCAAACCTTGAAATGTGCTGATCATATTTGACCAGTAAATTTAAGTCCTTTATTGAACCTAAGTGTATTAGTGTTGTTTTCCCAATTTCAATAGTGACATTGTATGTGTGTTTTCAAAACTGTGCACTCTAGGAAAATCTATGCCCGATTTCAGTCTGATCAATATACGAAATGCAGTTCGTAATAATCATTGCTGTGTGGTGTTGTGTGAATTTAGCTCGTCCAAATTAGTACAAAAAGAGAAAGCTTTAGTTCAGTGGATTTTTCCGGGTCCAAACTTTGCCATATAACGCATCATTACTACGTGTTACTATGCTTGTACATGCACCCACTTGTACAAGGAAAAGCTCACTCATTGCCTAAGTAGGCTGGCGACCGAATCATTAATTATAGGTAGCATCTACTGTGTATACTTCTTGTCCATGCGAACGAGCAATTATACTTTACATATGCTTGATGAATCACTGTAGTTATTGACTGATTACAAGTCCGATCTTGCTTCTATTAGGTACACGCGGTCAATTTATGTACTAAAATCCTTGGTTATAAGGTGAAGCCCGTGAACTTATTACAGTACAGGCTTTATACAGCTAACGCACGTCCGTTTAAGGGCGGTAGCGTTACAAAGTCACTCATGACGAAGCACTTTGAAGCACTGACTGGTCATGGGCACGCCATGGATGGAATCAACCATTAGGGCCGTCAATGTATCACATTATCGCTGAAAGCTAGCGACAGTAATGAGCGCTGATCCTTTTTGTAACTTTGTCCTATGGCCGCTGTATCATTATGCAGTGGGAGATTAGACGTTCCCTCCATGCTCACTACAGTCAACTGTTCACGGACTACCATCGTGCACCAGAAGCGATTGAGGAGATCTCTCGTGTTACATATGGCATGCTACCTCTTGACACACAAAAGGAATTATTTGTGGAGATGGAAACACAGTTCTAAGCAAAGAAGGGAAAGCAGAAAGGTGGAAGTATATCAAGGGTCTATACAAGGGCGATGTACTTGAGGACAATATTATAGAAATGGAAGAGAATGTAGATGAAGATGAAATGGGAGATATGATACTGCGTGAAGAGTTTGACAGAGCACTGAAAGACCTGAGACGCAATAAAGCTCCGGGAGTAGACAACATTCCATTAGAACTGCTAACAGCCTTGGGAGAGCCAGTCCTGACAAAACTCTACCATCTGGTGAGCAAGATGTATGAGACAGGCGAAATACCCTCAGACTTCAAGACGAATATAATAATTCCAATCCCAAAGAAAGCAGGTGTTGATAGATGTGAAAATTACCGAACTATCAGTTTAATAAGTCACAGCTGCAAAATACTAACACGAATTCTTTACAGACGAATGGAAAAACTAGTAGAAGCCGACCTCGGGGAAGATCAGTTTGGATTCCGTAGAAATATTGGAACACGTGAGGCAAAACTGACCCTACGACTTATCTTAGAAGCAAGATTAAGGAAAGGCAAACCTACGTTCCGAGCATTTGTAGACTTAGAGAAAGCTTTTGACAATGTTGACTGGAATACTCTCTTTCAAATTCTGAAGGTGGCAAGGGTAAAATACAGGGAGCGAAAGGCTATTTACAATTTGTACAGAAACCAGATGGCAGTTATAAGAGTCGAGGGACATCAAAGGGAAGCAGTGGTTGCGAGGGGAGTGAGACAGGGTTGTAGCCTCTCCCCGATGTTGTTCAATCTGTATATTGAGCAAGCAATAAAGGAAGCAAAAGAAAAATTCGGAGTAGGTATTACAATCCATGGAGAAGAAATAAAAACTTTAAGGTTCCCCGATGATATTGTAATTCTGTCAGATACAGCAAAGGACTTGGAAGAGCAGTTGAACGGAATGGATAGTGTCTTGAAAGGAGGATATAAGATGAACATCAACAAAAACAAAACAAGGATAATGGAATGTAGTCGAATTAAGTCGGGTGATGCTGAGGGAATTAGATTAGGAAATGAGACACTTAAAGTAGAAAAGGAGTTCTGCTATTTGGGGAGCAAAATAACTGATGATTGTCCAAGCAGAGATGATATAAAATGCAGACTGGCAATGGCAAGGAAAGCATTTCTGATGAAGAGAAATTTGTTAACATCGAGTATAGATTTAAGTGTCAGGAAATCGTTTCTGAAAGTATTTGTATGGAGTGTAGCTATGTATGGAAGCGAAACATGGACGATAAATAGTTTGGACAAGAAGAGAATAGAAGCCTTCGAAATGTGGTGCTACAGAAGAATGCTGAAGATTAGATCGCTAGATCACATAACTAATGAGGAAGTATTGAATAGGATTGGGGAGAAGAGAAGTTTGTGGCACAACTTGACTAGAAGTAGAGACCGGTTGGTAGGACATGTTTTGAGGCATCAAGGGATCGGCCGGCCGCGGTGGTCTAGCGGTTCTAGGCGCTCAGTCAGGAACCGCGCGACTGCTACGGTCGCAGGTTCGAATCCCGCCTCGGGCATGGATGTGTGTGATTTCCTTAGGTTAGTTAGGTTTAAGTAGTTCTAAGTTCTAGGGGACTTATGACCACAGATGTTGAGTCCCATAGTGCTCAGACCCATTTGAACCATTTGAATCATCAAGGGATCACCAGTTTAGTATTGGAGGGCAGCGTGGAGGGTAAAAATCGTAGAGGGAGACAAAGAGATGAATACACTAAGCAGATTCAGAAGGATGTAGGTTGCAATAGGTACTGGGAGATGAAGAAGCTTGCACAGGATAGAGTAGCATGGAGAGCTGCGTCAAACCAGTCTCAGGACTGAAGACCACAACAACAATAACATGATGAAGTAGGAGTTGACTGCAGCTATACCGGCTTGCTTACGACACAAGTGAATTCTACAGGACCTACCACTGGTTACTGACACTGGCCTGTGGTACAACTTTCTGGTGTCATCCTTGAAGGTCTGCTTGTTCCTGTTCATCAACCAAACGGTGGAACCTGGTCTTTGACTATCATCCCCTGTCTCTCCTGAACTCTGACATGAAGGTCTTTACCCAGATTTTGGCAGAATGCTTCTGAAGTGTAACTTTGCTTTGTAGTCTCCCACGATCAGACATCTTCAGGAGGAGATCACAACATCTAGACTGCCTTATGTCGATATCATGACATGATTGCAGTTGCGTGGACATGGGGCATGGCGCGGTCTCCCTTGATTTTAGCTGGGCCTTTTACAGGCTTAATCACTCCTGCTTGGTAGTGGTGATACGGAATATGGGATCCCCAGACAGCTTCAGTCTGATCTGGGGTCACTTTTCAGATCCTATACACCCTCGCCGTGGAACTGTTACTTTGCCGACATATCACTTGGCTCACTTGGCGGACACATTTTTGTTCCAGAGCCTACACAGAAGACGACATATGCACTACCACATAGCCTAAGATCAAAGGCCACAGCTCGCGACAATCGGGAAATCCCGGTTCGAGTCCCGTTTTGATACAAATTTTCATGTGTCACCAATACGTAATATCTTCATATCTAAAGCAGATAATGTCAGAAAGATTCCGTAATGGAGAAAAAATATTAAAACTGTAACTAGCTCAATTTTCTGATGGATGGTGAACGTCTCATGTGATGACTACAGTATAATTAGTGAACATTCGTACAAGCGAACAAGAGTAGTAAGACACCTGTTATTCGATCCATGGTAACAAACTAGACAGAACAAAGGAACCCGAAATCAGGAAGCAGCAATTCCCACGAGTGTTGATCAACATATAGTGGGTAACAAAATAGCTGACTGTTTCAGATGTGAGGGAGACAGTCCATAGAAACGTTGTAGTATAAAACTACATTAATATCTCTGTCATATGACGCATGGCAAGAGATCAACGGGAAATCGAAAGGAACGCAAAACTTATGGTACGTGCCGTGGAACACAGAGGTAAGTTTCATATTGTGAGACTACAATACTGTTGTGAATCAGCACAGAAATTTAGGTTACACTTTAAGGTTGACACTAGGGTTATTCACACTAGCTTCATAATATATACGAATTTTGTTATTAATAACCCATCCAAATTAAGAAGCAATATCAATATGTATAATACTAGAAGAAAGGCTGATCTTCACTATTCTGGGTTAAATCTAACTTTGGCACAGAAAGAGCTGAATTATGGTGCCATAAAAGTCTTTCGTCACTTATCAAATAGCATCGAAATTCTGAAAGGTAGCCAAGCAGTATTTAAAAACGAATTAAAAGAAGCTCTTAAAAATATTGGAGTAAAGGGTTACTATAGTTTCAATAATACACAAAAGAAAGGAACTCGTTAAACTTCGGTTACAAAAATAAATCAGTCAAATCTAAAAGCTGTAAATTCAACTAAATATCTAGGTATTACAATTACGAACAACTTAAATTGGAAGGAACACATGGAAAATGTTATGGGGAGGGCTAACCAAAGACAGTTTTATTGGCAGGACACTTAGAAAATGTAACAGACCTACTAAGGAGACTGCCTACACTACGCTTGTCGTCATCTTTTAGAATACGGCTGCGCGGTGTGGGATCCTTACCAAACAGGACTGACGGAGTACATCGAAAAAGTTCAAAGAAAGGCAGCACGTTTTGGATTATTGCAAAATATGGGAGAGAGTGTCACATAAATGATACAGGATTTGGGTTGGACATCATTAAAAGAAAGGCGGTTTTCGTTGCGACGGAATCTTCTCACGAAATTCCAATCACCAACTATTTCGTCCGAATGCGAAAATATTTTTTTGACACCGACCTACATAGGGAGGAACGATCACCAAGATAAAATAAGGGAAATTAGAGCTCGTACGGAAAGATATAGGTGTCCATTCATTCCGCGCGCTATACGAGATTGGAATAATCGAGAATTGTGAAGGTGGTTCGAAGACCCCTTTGCCAGGCACTTAAATGTGACTTGCAGAGTATCCCTGTAGATGTAGATAGAGATGTAGAACAACAGGCAGCGCTTCACCTACGTGGCAATGATATCAATACCCTTAAAAAATGGTTGCGTATTTTATAACCAACATTCTGCATATACGGCTGAATTGTGGACACTTTAATTTATCTTGTTACAGCCCACCTAGAATTTTCTAGAAAACTAAATTTACGTTACAAATCTTTCCTCAAGTAACACATGTTGTTACCAACATTACACATTTTAGATAGTGAAGAATCATTACTATTAAACGTAAGGCTGAAACTTTGGACAGGTTGTATTATAAAATCCGAGCATACGGGATAACCTACTACACAATAATTTTCAATAAAAGTATTTGCTAAGTAACAGATTTTTCAAGGAATACGAAACGTTCTCCACAAAGAAGAAAATTAGCGCTTTCAATTCAAGTAAGGAAATCCTAAAACCAATAATTATTGTTGAGGTCAAATTTTTTGAGCATGTCATAATGGTGAGCACACTTTTTTATTATTTTTTCAGATAGAGAATCTAATCAAACTGCTTACAACACTGAGATGAGCCTAATGTCGGTAACAGAAGGGTTTGTTTATTTCAATACTAGAATGAAATAATTATAGTCCATAAAAGGTACACCGACTACGAATCTTACAAAATACGTGCAGATTTATATATATATTGTTATCTGTAAACATTTTTCTAACGTTTTATGTGTAACTTTATTTTAGACTTGCTAGCGCAGTCCAAATGATTGCGTGCTACGTTGAAACCCACACGTCACAGAGTTGGATGTATTCCAAGGACCCCACAAGGAACAATGTTTACTCTGTAGAAGTTCGTGTTTAATTTGCCGGGAACATGGCTGCTTCTACAGTTTATTTACTCTGCAGAAGTTCGTTTTTAATTTGGCTGAAACGATAGCTGCTTCTGCGGTTTGTACGAAAAATCAACGTATTTTTTGCGGACCGATCGATCCCCAAGTCGTTCTTCATAAACGATGGAATAATAATGTACACATATTCTGCCATTATTTGTACAAGAATAAACATAGTTCCAAATTTATTTTTTAAAAATTGACGTAAACCATGTAAAAGCTATATTGTTCAAATTGCTAATCGCCAATTGTGTTGCTACTTTTTTTCGTAGTCTTGATTGCATTAAAACATAAAATTACAATTTTCTGAGAATCTGTTTCGGTCGATTCACAGCCATCTTTATATCAATCTTACTGAGGATTTATTGTCTACGTACAATGTTGGCCACAACACCACGGTTGCTTAACACATCAGCAATAAGAGTATGGTCAAAGCAAGGCTGTTAACGTTTGAAACGAACATGTTACTCCTAATAGCTTCTGACTGTTAACCCAGAGACCAGCGAAAAAGTTTAGGAGAGGTTTTCAATAATGTTCAAAGTTTCATGGAAGTGTCTAAGTACAGAATATGGATTGAGAGTTAACCATAAAACGACAAAAGTAATGAGAAGCAGAAGAAATGCGAATAGCGAGAAACTTAACGTCACAATGGCTGGTCACGATGCAGACGACGTTAAGGAATTGTGTTATTATGGAAGAAAAATAACGCAAGACGGATAAAGCAAGGAGTGGCAGCCTAGCACAGTCAAAGAGTGCATTCCTGACCAAAAGTCTTTTGGTGTCAAACGTATGCTTTAATCTGAGGAAGAAATTTCCGAGACTGTAGTTCTGAGCACAGCATTGTATGGTAGTTAATCAAGACCAGTGGGAATACCGGAAAAGACGAAAATCGAAGCGTTTGGTGTGTGGTGCTACAGGAGAATGTTGAAAAAAATCAGATGAAGTGATAAGATAAGGAATGAGAAGATCCTCTTTATAATTGGATGGGAAAGGAATATTTGGAGAACACTAATGCGAAGATGGGACATGACGGTAGGGCATATGTTTGTACATCAAGGATTTAACTCTATGGTACTAGAGGGAACTGTAGAGTTAGTAGTAAAGAAGAAACGAATTAGAACATCATACCTCTTAGCTGAGGTTTTACTGCATGAACAGCGAAAATGTAGTAATCGAGAAACTTTTTTCCTTTCATAGGTTTGTTTGTGTGTGGGGGGGGGGTAGGGGGGGCGGGGGGGGAGGGGGGGGAGATTCAGCGAGAAAAAATATGCTGAAAGGCGATAAGTGCACTCGGTGTCAAATACTGGATGCAAATAGTACGGTCAGCTTGACTCCCTCAAAACATACACAGTTTCTAAACTCAATACTTGTCTATTGTGTTAAATCTTTAACGCATCGTCATACCTCTTAATGGGTTGATTTTGGACAGAATTTTAAGTTTTTAAATTCGGTCAATAATCGTATGAAACCAAATTTTTGTTGCCCATAGCAGCAGTTTCTTAGGCAACCTACAATCGAAGCTGTGCATCATGCACAGTTTCAGAAGTTTAGTAACACAGGTTTTTATCCTTTTTGGAATGAAGGCGCTGATCTTGACATTTACAGTAAATAATGAGCAGGTAGTTGTGAGTAGTCAAGTGTGCGGTACGGTTGTGACGTCTCCATGTGTTTAGCTCGGAGGAAATCCACTTGTTACAAACAGCTATCTTGCGCTTGGAAACTGGTTCACGGTTTGCAGCTGGCTGCGCATATTGTATGGAACAGCCAGTAGTTTAGTTCGGGACGTGATGTGTGTCCTAACGGTCCCCGCTGTATGCAGGGGTCGCTGCTGTGAATTATTTACTTGCGGAGCACCGGCTGCTGACCGACGCTTCATTATCGTGCTCCACTGTATGCATTTCACACCTTGTTTCCCGAGATAATGAGGTACACAGTGCATCAAAATACGGGGGAAGCGACATTGCCGTTTAGCTTTCTAATAAAACAGGCATGATGTGTTGCAAATGCCTTCGATATTACGAGTAATGTCAGCTGCAAATGCGTTGAATTGAACCGGGAAGGGATTGTTTGTATTGCTGTTGTCTCGTTTGTTTATGGTACTTACTGTGCATAGCACATGACGTCCCCAGGTGACCTCTACCTTCTTACAAAGATTTACGAACAGCATGAAGGAACTCAATCCCTTCATAGCACTAGATCTTTGATCACCTGAAAGCGAGGCAGTTTGGGAGGCGGTCATATGTGCTTCGAGGATATGCCTCATTCTGACGTCCTTCGACCATGTTTTGTTCGTGCAATTGCAGTGCAGACTCAACGAATGTATTTTATCGCTCCGTGCACGATAGTCTAAATTTAGACATTTACACTTCCTCCAGCCAAGGCAAATTGAGAAAATCTGTTAGTTCTTCTGCATTAGGTGTGGTAAGGTGGACCTTATGTGGCTTATAAAGGCAGCAATTTTACATCGTCAGTTCCTGAGAATACTTCTAAAACCATGATTTTTGGGTACCAGAAGTAACAGTTGTGACCACTTCCAAAATTTCTGTTCATCGCAAATAGTTGAAATTTTTACCACATTTTCTTAAGATGTTCTCGGGGAGCGTCGAAACTTTCTTTGATATCATTATTCGTTACCGAGATCAAGACGTTCAAAGCTACCGTACGTACGCGGGGAACCGCAAAAATCGGTTTTTAGCCGCTTTATGCACCATAGACAGCAATTATCTAATCAACTATCCATATCAAATTGCTCAAATACGAACAGGACATTCTTTACACATTAATCTAGGAACGCAGTTTCCCCGTTTTCGAAAACCTTTCTCCGTTATCAAGAAACACCAGAAAAACGATGATTTTTGGCTACCAAAAGTACCAATTGTACTGATGGCCACTTTTAACATTTCTATTCGTTGAAAATCACAAAGTTTTTACCATACATTCTTAAAATGATGTTCTCGGGGAACTTTGAAACTATATTCGGTATCATTATCCGTTACTAAGATCAAAAGGTTCGAATTACCTTCTACATCTACATCTACATCCACATGATTACTCTACAATTCACATTTAAGTGCTTGGCAGAGGGTTCGTCGAACCACAATCATACTATCTCTCTACCATTCCACTCCCGAACAGCGCGCGGGAAAAACGAACACCTAAACCTTTCTGTTCGAGCTCTGATTTCTCTTATTTTATATTGATGATCATTCCTACCTAGGTAGGTTGGGCTCAACAAAATATTTTCGCATTCGGAAGAGAAAGTTGGTGACTGAAATTTCGTAAATAGATCTTGCCGCGACGAAAAACGTCTTTGCTTTAACGACTTCCATCTCAACTCGCGTATCATATCTGCCACACTCTCTCCCCTATTACGTGATAATACAAAACGAGCTGCCCTTTTTTGCACCCTTTCGATGTCCTCCGTCAATCCCACCTGGTAAGGATCCCACACCGCGCAACAACATTCTAACAGAGGACGAACGTGTGTAGTGTAAGCTGTCTCTTTAGTGGACTTGTTGCATCTTCTAAGTGTCCTGCCAATGAAACGCAACCTTTGGCTCGCCTTCCCCACAATATTATCTATGTGGTCTTTCCAACTGAAGTTGTTCGTAATTTTAACACCCAGGTACTTAGTTGAATTGACAGCCTTGAGAATTGTACTATTTATCGAGTAATCGAATTCCAACGATTTCTTTTGGAACTCATGTGGATCACCTCACACTTTTCGTTATTTAGCGTCAACTGCCACCTGCCACACCATACCGCAATCTTTTCTAAATCGCTTTGCAACTGATACTGGTCTTCGGATGACCTTACCAGACGGTAAATTACAGCACCATCTGCGAACAACCTCAGATTGTCACCCAGGTCATTTATATAGATCAGGAACAGCAGAGGTCCCAGGACGCTTCCCTGGGAAACACCTGATATCACTTCAGTTTTACTCGAAGATTTGCCGTCTATTACTACGAACTGCGACCTTCCTGACAGGAACTCACGAATCCAGTCGCACAACTGAGACGATACGCCATAGGCCCGCAGCTTGATTAGAAGTCGCTTGTGAGGAACGGTGTCAAAAGCTTTCCGGAAATCTAGAAATACGGAATCAACTTGAGATCCCCTGTCGATAGCGGCCATTACTTCGTGCGAATAAAGAGCTAGCTGCGTTGCACGAGAACGATGGTTTCTGAAACCATGCTGATTAAGTATCAATAGATCGTTCCCTTCGAGGTGATTCATAATGTTTGAATACAGTATATGCTCCAAAACCCTACTGCAAACCGACGTCAATGATATAGGTCTCTAGTTCGATGGATTACTCCTACTACCCTTCTTAAACACTGGTGCGACCTGCGCAATTTTCCAATCTGTAGGTACAGATCTATCGGTGAGCGAGCGGTTGTATATGATTGCTAAGTAGGAAGCTATTGTATCAGCGTAATCTGAAAGGAGCCTAATCGGTATACAATCTGGACCTGAAGACTTGCCCGTATCAAGCGATTTGAGTTGCTTCGCAACCCCTAAGGTATCTTCTTCTAAGAAACTCATGCTAGCAGCTGTTCGTGTTTCAAATTCTGGAATATTCCATTTGTCTTCCCTGGTGAAGGAATTTCGGAAAACTGCGTTCAATAACTCCGGTTTAGCGGCACAGTCGTCGGTAACAGTACCATCGGCACTGCGCAGCGAAGGTGTTGACTGCGTCTTGCCGCTAGTGTACTTTGCATACGACCGGAATTTCTTCGGATTTTCTACCAAATTTCGAGTCAATGTTTCGTTGAGGAACCTATTAAAGGCATCTCGCATTGAAGTCCGTGCCAAATTTCGCGCGTCTGTAAATTTTAACCAATCTTCAGGATTTCGCGTTCTTCTGAACTTCGCATGCTTTTTCCGTTGCCTCTGCATCAGCGTTCGGACCTGTTTTGTGTACCATGGGGGATCAGTTCCATCTTACCAATTTATGAGGTATGAATCTCTCAATTGCTGTTGCTACTATAGCTTTGAATTTGAGCCACATCTCGTCTCCATTTGAATAGACAGTTCGGAAGGAATGGAGATTTTCTCTGAGGAAGGCTTCTAGTGACACTTAATCCGCTTTTTTAAATAAAATTATTTTGCGTTTGTTTCTGGTGGATTTGGAAGAAACGGTATTGAGCCTAGCTACAACGACCTTGTGATCACTAATCCCTGTATCAGTCATGTTGCTCTCTATTAGCTCTGGATTGTTTGTGGCTAAGAGGTCAAGTGTGTTTTCGCAACCATTTACAATTCGCGTGGGTTCGTGTACTAACTGCTCGAAATAATTTTCGGAGAAAGCATTTAGGACAATCTCGGAAGATGTTTTCCGCCTACCACCGGTTTTGAACAAGTATTTTTGACAACATATTGAGGGAAGGTTGAAGTCCCCACCAACTATAATCGTATGAGTGGGGTATTTATTTGTTACGAGACTCAAATTTTCTCTGAACTGTTCAGCAACTATATCATCGGAGTCTGGGGGTCGGTAGAAGGAGTCAATTATTAACTTAGTTCGGCTGTTAAGTATAACCTCCACCCATACCAATTCGCACGGAGTATCTACTTTGACTTCACTACAAGATAAACCACTACTGACAGACACAAACACTCCACCACCAATTCTGCCTAGCCGGCCGGTGTGACCGTGCGGTTCTAGGAGCGTCAGTCTGGAATCGCGTGACCGCTACGGTCGCAGGTTCGAATCCTGCCTTGGGCACGGATGTGTGTGATGTCCTTAGGTTAGTTCTAAGTTCTAGGGGACTGATGACCACAGATGTTGACTCCCATAGTGCTTAGAGCCATTTGAACCAATCAATTCTGCCTAATCTATCTTTCCTGAACGCCGTCTGAGACTTCGTTAAAAATTTCTGCAGAACTTATTTCAGGCTTTAGCCAGCTTTCTGTACCTATAACGATTTCAGCTTCTGTGGTTTCTCTTAGCGTTTGAAGCTCAGAGACTTTCCCAGCACAACTACAACAATTTACAACTACAATTCCGACTGTTCCTTGATCCAAGCACGTCCTGTATTTGCCATGCACCCTTTGAGATTGCAGCCCACCCCGTAGTTTTCCGAGGCCTTCTAACCTAAAAAACCGCCCAGTCCAAGCCACACAGCCTCCGCTACCCGTGTAGCCGCCAGCTGAGTGTAGTGAACTCCTGACCTTTTCAGCGGAACCCGAAACCCCATCACCTTATGCACATAAAATAAGCATGTGTAATATCCGATCTGTGGCGTAGGGGAGGGGAGGGTAAAGCCCCGCATAGGGTCTAAACACATACCGAGCTTTTGAATGGACTACCATCGATTCAGGAGTTTACCACCAGGTGGCAGATCTGTGTTATTGTAACTTATTTTTCCATGAAATTTCGTCCCGGCAGGTGGCTCCAGAAGTGCGAAAATGAGGTAAGTCTGTTTCTTATTACTTACATGTAACTGTTTTAGTATCGATAGCTATTATGCCACTGCTTAGGTTGGCACTACGACAGACACTTACGGCAGCACCCTCTAGCCGGCGCTGCAGAGCTCTTCAGCATCGCACCTACGTACAAAGTTATGTAATCGTTTATCACCTTGTTTTTCCACCAGTAAACCATTTTCTTGCAGTGCCGACTTGTCTTACCTTTTCCCGTTTCTACCCACGCGCCGCCTCCCAGGCTGGATACAAAAACTGTTAAGATGTTTCACTTGAACATTGTATAATGCAGGGTTTGAAAAGAAGAATCAGTGAACCACTCTGTGAGACTACTGAATTTAAACTTCACTTTCTCGTGGAAATAAATGTTCCAGATGGTCACCAAAATCAACAAAGGCGCATTAGCCACAAAATGGTGAAATGGGGCAAATCCTCGCAGACCTTTCGAGGTGAATCCTTGCAGCTTCAACATTGTGACGATAATTCTTCAATGATAATCCCCGCAGATGATGGCGTCGAACACATACAGAGTGAGGTTATCTCACCTGATACATAATTGCGTTGTATAAAATAAAGATTTAGGTCGAAATTTCTGCAAAACTCCGTGCTTCTAACGTCGACACCCAATAAAAACCGAATGGAAGACGAATGAACGAAAAAAAAGCTTGCTGCTGCGAAAGAAAGACTAGCCAAAGAAAGAAAAGGGTGTGCTATGCGAACGAAACGACCTGAGCTAGATTTCATTACATCAATGCTAAAAAAATGTAGAAAACAGATCAAACCGTCAGTTGATCATTCTTCAGTGTCCGATTCAGACATCTCGCATCACGACAGTAGTTCAGATATACGAGGGTTGGAACTTTAATAGTGGCAACTATTTATTTACAGCTAATACAAAATAGATACGTGTTTCAAAGTTTTACTGACCTTCACAACCAGTCACCACCATTGTGAATAACCCGTTGCCAGCGATATGGAAGTCGTAGGATAGATACTCGTAGCAGTGCCAGTTGTGTTGACAGTTCGAGCAGCGCGGTCTATTGCCCGACGAAGTAGTAGCAGTTGTGAAGCGAATGCCATGAAGTGTTTCCTTCAGTTTAGAAACTGAGTTGAACTCATGAGGGCTTAAGTAAGGGGAGTGCAGTAGGTGGTATAGCATTTAGCAGCCCCATCAGTCAAACAAATCAGTAACAGCTGGCACTGTATGTGCTTGAGCACTGTCCTGCAAAATGATGGTCAGGTCCTGTATAAAGTGTCATCACTTCTGTCTCTAAGCTGGTCGTAGGTTGTGTTCCAAAAATGAACACAGTATCAATACTAGGAATATGAACAATATACATAAAGATTTGAAGTCACTTACTCTTGCCCAGAAAGGAGTCCAGTATTCAGCACAATGGCCAGAATGGGAGCATGTTGAAGAGTATACATTGCTGTCCTTGTTGATCACACACCCGTCCTGTCTTTTGTAATGCCCAGAGAACATCATAAAACCTGGTGACTTAACTGTAATTTTTATCTTTTAATTAAAGCGTCATTTCTGTTCGTCTCATTTCGTGTTACTTCTAGTTACTATATTGTAGCAAGATCAGGTGAATAAGGTGGGTGCGAAATGACTTCCCAGCCCAACAAGTGAATACGTTTTTTTTTTTCAGTCTAGCATAATGCGTGCGGGCATTATCGCGGAGTAGCATCACTTCTCGCAGTCTTCTCGGTCATTGTCCTCGGACTGCGTCTGCAAGACGTCTCAGTTGTTGACAATGAATGTCGATAGATGTAGTTACACCTTGGGGAAGCAGTTCGTTGTGCGCAACACAGTCGCTTTTTCCACCAGATGCATAGTATTATATTTTGTGGACGCACAGGCCTTTGTTTTGCCTCAACCGTGCCTCTCTTTTCCTTATGTTAGCCTAAGGATACCATTTCTCGTCACCAGTAATGGTCGGTGTTGTTCGCGAGCCTATTGATGATGAGCAAGCAGAGATGTACATATGGCCACCCTCTGGTTTTTATGATTTTGCCTTGGAGCATGCGGCACCTGATGTTTGAACCTTCCCCACTGCTTACAAATGCCGCACAGTAATGGAACGATCACAGTTCACCCCATCCGCCATTTATGGGAGTACACTGACGTGCATCATTGTGGATTAATGCGTTTGAATGATCTTCATCAAACCCGAAAGGTCTTCCTGAATGTGGAGAGTCACGATTCTTCTTCATTAACCTAACAAATGGGGCAAATGTATCTGGTTGCATCCGTTGCTGTCTCCCTTCTACCGAACTCAGACAGAAGAAAATGTCGGAAATGTTCCGATTCCTCCAGTTGGCACTCCATTTTTAGCGTCCGGAGCTCCTCTCACTATCTCCAAACGACTAAATGACAATACGTAATCTCAAATAGCAACAGTGAACTTGTTGTTGTTGTTGTTGTGGTCTTCAGTCCTGAGACTGGTTTGATGCAGCTCTCCATGCTACTTTATCCTGTGCAAGCTTCTTCATCTCCCAGTACCTACTGCAACCTACATCCTTCTATATCTGTTTAGTGTATTTATCTGTTGGTCTCCCTCTACGATTTTTACCTTCCACGCTGCCCTCCAATGCTAACTTTGTGATCCCTTGATGCATCAGAATACGTCCTACCAACCGGTCCCTTCTTCTAGTCAAGTTGTGCCACAAACTTCTCTTCTCCCCAATCCTATTCAATACCTCCTCATTAGTTACGTGATCTACCCACCTTATCTTCAGCATTCTTCTGTAGCACCACATTTCGAAAGCTTCTATTCTCTTCTTGTCCAAACTAGCTATCGTCCATGTTTCAGTTCCATACATGGCTACACTCCATACAAATACTTTTAGAAACGACTTCCTGACACTTAAATCTATACTCGATGTTAACAAATTTCTCTTCTTCAGAAACGCTTTCCTTGCCATTGTCAGTCTACATTTTATATCCTCTCTACTTCGACCATCATCAGTTATTTTGTTCTCCAAAACTCCTTTACTACTTTAAGTGTCTCATTCCCTAATCTAATTCCCTCAGCATCACCCGACTTGATCTGACTACATTCCATTATCCTCGTTTTGCTTTTGTTGATGTTCTTCTTATATCCTCCTTTCAAGACACTATCCATTCCGATCAACTGCTCTTCTAAGTCCCTTGTTGTCTCTGACAGAGTTACAATGTCATCCGCGAACCTCAAAGTTTTTATTTCTTCTCCATGTATTTTAATACCTACTCCGAACTTTTCTTTTGTTTCCTTTATTGCTTGCTCAATATGCAGATTGAATAGCATCGTGGAGAGGTTACAACCCTGTCTCACTCCCTTCTCCACCACTGCATCCCTTTCATGTCCCTCGATTCTTATAACTGCCATCTGGTTTCTGTACAAATTGTAAATAGCCTTTCGCTCCCTGTATTTTACCCCTGCCACCTTCAGAATTTTGAAAGAGAGTATTCCAGCCAACATTGTCAAAAGCTTTCTCTAAGTCTACAAATGCTAGAAACAGGTTTGCCTTTCCGTAATCTAGCTTCTAAGATAAGCCGTAGGGTCAATATTGCCTTACGGGTCCCAATATTTCTACGGAATCCAAACTGATCTTCCCCGAGGTAGGCTTCTACCAGTTTTTCCATTCGTCTGTAAAGAATTCGCGTTAGTATTTTGCAGCTGTGCCTTATTAAACTGATAGTTCGGTAATTTTCACGTCTGTCAACACCTGCTTTCTTTGGGATTGGAATTATTATATTCTTCTTGAAGTCTGAGGGTATTTCGTCTTTCTCATACACCTTGCTCACCAGATGGTAGAGTTTTGTCCGGACTGGCTCTCCCAAGGCCGTCTACTACCGGGGCCTTGTTTCGACTCAGTGAACTACAAATAAAAAATGACAATCGATAAATAAACCCATAGCAACGGGAATACTAACATGCAAAACAACAACGCTACGATTTTCTCCACCAACCTAATACTTCCTTTTAAGTGTTGCACACCAGTGTATATGGGAACCAAGTGCCCGTGAAACTGGTGCTATCCGTCCTACAGGATTGATCACGGCGCGTCCCTTCTGTGCCAACGTGAAAGGTAGCCCACTCCGGTATCTCCACCCCAGGCACCACCGCTATCACCTGCCAACTTGATGGACGCAACTAATACCTGCTCCAGCCACGGCCGTGGCAGTATTACAGGGAAGAATTGTGGCAGAGAGCTTTCGCTCAGCTTGTTGGGTCTGAAAACCCTGGGGGAATAACAGAGAGGGGACGCAGAGCGATACCAATTAGGGCGTTTATTTGCGATCCATTAGCAGCCATCCTCGGGCCTTTGTAAATGTTCTCATTTGGGCGAAACCATAAGCACTTCCGTTCGTCTTCCTTGTCTTCTGCTTCTCTACCTCCTAATACGATACTCTGTTCGGCCATTTCTCCCCGTAACAGCGAAGCAAATTCGAACCGGAAGACCTTAGAGCAGGGCCGGCCAGAAATTCTGCACGCGTGCGGTGCTCCTGCACATGTGCAACTTTCGGGTCACAGCGTGCACGCCGCAGCCGTCAGCGTTCTGTAGTGCATGTTTCTACGCACAGATGTTGCTTTATCCACTTTCTGGGATACTCTGTACCGGCGCATTCTATTCCTCTTTCCACAGCTTGCAAGCCAACCATGGGAAGGTATTTCGCGTATTAAACATTTAAAATACTGTCCAAATCTACTCATTGAGACATCTACTTTTATGTTAACAGTTTAACCCAGCAAGACAAGTAATACAGTTACCCTGACGGCACGTAAATACGCGTAATGTTTTTGATCTAGTATTTAAGAAAGAGAGCACTTAGCGACTTCTAACGAACCTTATTCATGATTTCAAATAACATTAAACTAATGCAAGGATTTCTATAACTAATTCTCGGTGCCCTCAGTTACACCCACATAATTTCTGTCTCACTGACCTCTGAACAGAATGATAACCGCAGACCTCTCGATGATTACCTGTTATTTCAGTACTATTATTGCTATATCTTTCATCAGTTCCGTCTGAAATCTGCATCATAACCGACAATTAGATGAATGTTATGTTTTATCGACTTCATCTGAGCGTAGCCCTTCACGCATTAAAAAAACCCTAAATGTAAGCATACATTGGAACAATCGGTTTAATGACCAATTTTCCTGATAATAATGTAACATGAAGCAGAATGAGGCAATAATGCACAGTTAGTAAACAATAATTTTTAAATATGAAAGGAATAAATCCCAACACGTTTATCACTGGTCATGAGAAAAGACATAGTTAATATCGGGCACAAAAGCACGGCTCATGGACAAACGCAAGCAGTTGCGAATATTTTCATCACTTATGCTTGATCGAAACCTTGATTTATTCATTCACATCACCGAAAAAATTCTTTCACAAACATATGTAGACCCGAACATGGACATAACGCTCGCGGCTTCTCGGTGCAGGCCTGGAAATTCTTATTGTGAAAAATTTTCGTAGAATTCTTTTGTACTTCGCACTACAAAGAAGTTGTCCTTCAGTCTTGTATTGCACTGTAGGTCGATCAGTTCCATCTGTATATCATTCGGAGCATCTTCAACTGACGACGAGAACGGTCGAGCAAAGAGACGTACAGGAGACAAACTCGTAACATCTGCAAATCGTGCTCGAAATTGTTCCTTAATTTTTACAATTATTGACACGTATTCCTGAAATCTAGCACTTTCATGGACCAGCCTTAGAGTCGGGAAATGTGCAGTGTTTTCTATCAATAGCTGGCTCTCCCAAAGCGCAAGCTTCCTTTCAAAGGCATTGACTTTTTCCAACATGTCAGAAATTATTATTTTCACCTTGCAAACTGACGTTCAGGCTGTTCATGTGAGACGTAATGTCCACGAGAAATGAAAGGTCCGATAGCCAAGAAGGGTCTTCCAACATAGGTTCACTTTTTCCCTTGTCATGTAAGAATGTTACTATGACCAAACGTAAATTAAAAAATATTTTCAGCATTTTACTTCGGCTGAGCCAGCGTACTTCGGTATAGTAAGGTATGTCGCCGTACTCCGCTCCTAATTCCTCCAAGAACCGCCGAAACGGGCGATGCGTAAGCCCATGTGCATTCAGATAATTTACAGTGCGCACAACAATTTCCATGACGTTTGGTAACGTTACTGATTTTGCCCAAAGCGCCTCTCGATGTAGAATGCAGTGAATTCCATACAACGTCTCGTCTGTGCGCCCTTGCTTTTTGCACATCCGTGCTATAAGTCCTCTCTGATGGCCTTGCGTTGATGGTGCTCCATCTGTGGTCACTGAGACTAACCGAATCCAGTCCATACCGACACCATCAATCGCCTGCTCGACAGCTTGGAGTAAGTCCGCACCTGTAGAAGTCCATTTAGTACAAATCTAAAACGTCGTCTGTTACACAAAGTGCGTTATCGACACCTCCTATGTATATCACAACCTGGGCTGTATCTGTAAGAAACAAAGTCTTTAGCCTTATTTATTACTTGCCTGTGCACATCGCCGGCCATAGCACTGATACCTCTTGTCACTGTTTGTTTGGATAGGCTGATTTCTTGAAACTTGCTAACGTTCGTGGGACACACAAGTTCTGCAGCATCAATCAGACACCCTTTAACAAACTCCCCTTCGGAAAAGGGTTTCCCAGATTGTGCAGTTCTTAATGCGATTTTAAAACTTGCTCGCAGTGAAGATTTAGTGTGGTTGTCATTCTGGAAAATTGAAAAGAGTACATTGTACAGCGTACAGTAAAATAGACATAAATGTAACACAAGAAACTAAGAGGTCAAGAAGTATCAGTTACTTTGACGTACAGTAAAATCGAGTTGATGTGTCTCATCCATTTTCTTATGGACATTTAATTTTGTTTGCCCTTCTTCACTGTTGAGTAAACTACTCTCGTCTTTGTGATATGTATTGTAGTGTCTTTCAATTGAAAGCTTACGCTGGCCGCCTATTATTCGGCGGCACAGCAAACACTGTGAGTTTTCGCCAACGGCTACAAAAAAGAATTGCAGTTCCCAGTCATTTTTAAACGACTGAGAACATAGATCTCCCGTCCTTTGCTTTTCCACAGTACCTGACATTTCTCAGAACTTCTCTGTTAAGGTTACGGTCACCAGGGGTAAACGAGACTGGGTATGTTACGCTCTTGCTTGTACCACATAAACAGGGAAGTGGAGCCGCCGCCGTTAATTTAGGACACATGTCTAAAAATAGATGTCACTGTCGCTCGCTGTCGCACACGTGCGCACATGTGCAGCACTTCCGCACGTCTGCACACAGTGCAGCGTTTGGCCGGCCCTGCCTTAGAGTATCTTCTGTTTCATGCAAACTTTCTTTATTACAACGAGTGCAATATTTTCTGTCATACAAAAAATGCAGAACTATATCTAACAGCTGTAAGTAAAGTCTCTAATATATATATATATATATATATATATATATATATATATATATATATATATATATATATATATATATGGTGTTACAAAAAGGTAAGGCCACACTTTCAGGAAACATTCCTCACACTCAAATGAAGAAAAGATGTTATGTGGACATGTGTCCGGAAACGTTTAATTTCCATGTTAGAGCTCATTTTAGTTTCGTCATTCCAACGTGATCAAATTGTAAATTTTCACAATCAACATGTGTGGGCTGACGAGAATCCGCACTCAGTTGTGCAATCACGTCATCAACACAGATTTTCTGTGAACGTTTGGGCAGGCATTGTTGGTGATGTCTTGATTGGGCTTCATGTTCTTCCACCTACGCTCAATGGAGCACGTTATCATGATTTCATACGGGATACTCTACCTGTGCTGCTAGAACATGTGCCTTTACAAGTACGACACAGCATGTGGTTCATGCACGATGGAGCTCCTGCACATTTCATTCGAGGTGTTCGTACGCTTCTCAACAACAGATTCGGTGACCGATGGATTGGTAGAGGCGGACCAATTCCATGGCCTCCACGCCCTCCTGACCTCAACCCTCTTGACTTTCATTTATGGGGGCATTTGAAAGCTCTTGTCTACGCAACCCCGGTACCAAATGTAGAGACTCTTCGTGCTCGTATTGTGGACGGCTGTGATACAACACGCCATTCTCCAGGGCTGCATCAGCGCATCAGGGATTCTATGCGACGGATGGTTCAAATGGTTCAAATGGCTCTGAGCACTATGGGACTTAACATCTATGGTCATCAGTCCCCTAGAACTTAGAACTACTTAAATCTAACTAACCTAAGGACATCACACAACACCCAGTCATCACGAGGCAGAGAAAATCCCTGACCCCGCCGGGAATCGAACCCGGGAATCCGGGCGCGGGAAGCGAGAACGCTACCGCACGACCACGAGCTGCGGACCATGCGACGGAGAGTGGATGCTTGTATCCTCGCTAACGGAGGATATTTTGAACATTTCCTGTAACAAAGTTTTTGAAGTCACGCTGGTACGTTCTGTTGCTGTGTGTTTCCATTCCATGATTAATGTGATTTGAAGAGAAGTAGTAAAATGAGCTGTAACATGGAAAGTAAGCGTTTCTGGACACATGTCCACATAACATACTTTCTTTATTTGTGTGTGAGGAATGTTTCCTGAAAGTTTGGCCGTACCTTTTTGTAACAAGTATCGAGGTCGAAGCGTCGAGAGCGGCACATCAGGGAAGTTAATTGCTCAGTTGCAGGAGTCACCGGGTATAATTCAGTGGTGGCATTAGAACTGTCGGTTGAGTGCGTCGCCATTGCCATGAGCAGCCATCACTAAAGCAGTTAGTGAGGAAATGTATTTTCTGTTCAGAGCTAATATGAATGAGAATTGTGTGAATAGAATATAAATGATAGATTCTACAGTGTTTGCGTCTACACCACCAGTCATTATTGGATCGCATGGTGGGATTAGAATGTTGAATATGTACGTATCTCAGTGTGGCGTGTGACGGTTAAGATTTCACTTTTGGCCTGTGTAGCGATTCACCATTGTTAGTATGTTAGACGAAGGGTTTACAGATGAGGCCCCCATTGTCACCACAAGGCAACAATTTGGAACTAAAAGAATAATGTGTAATGATAACATAAATAGACTAAACTACATGCTAGCACATATAAAATGGTTTGAAAATAATAGATTTTCATATGATAGCTTTGCTGCTGACTTCTATTACTGCTTTGACACCACATGCCCTGTTGTAATCACAAAAATGAAACAAACAAAAAATATAAACAAAAATATTTGGGTAAATAGTAATGCATTGACGCTAGGGAAAAATTTAAACTACTCCACAGTGCAATGCTGAATAATAGAGAGAGCTAAATGAAGCCTTCAAAATATATCAAGCACACTATAAGGACTTACACAGACCAGGAGCAACTATGTTGCAAATAAATTTCAGAACTCACACAACGTAACTGCTGGCATCTGAGCAGTCATAAACAGTTTAAGAACCTGCAATGACAAATCCTGTATGGACTTTACTATTAACCACAATGGCATGGTCATAGAAGACCAACTGGAAATTGTAAATATTTTTAATGAATATTTTACTTCTGTAGTGGAAGCCATAAGTGACAAACATAAAAACATGCATTACAATTTTAAAGATAATGCATGTGACCATAGTATATATCTAGCCCTCACAAACTGTGCAGAAATAATGGACATCATTAGCTCTCTAAAACCCTCTAATTCAGCTGGACATGATAGCCTAAATATTAATGTTTTAAAAGCCTGTAGCCAAAATGTCTCTGTACCTCTGTCTGTAGCAGTCAACAATATAATAGAATCAGGCACCGTTCCAGACAGACTAAAATTAGCACAGGTAAAACTCATTTTTTTAAAAGATGACAATAACAAAATAGAAAACTACAGCCCAGTCTTGATCCTTCCCATCTTTTCCACACTAGTTGAGAAAGTTATATACGACAGGATTATAAACTTTCTTATCAAACACAACCTGACGTTTGAAAATCAAAATGGATTCCTAAAAGGTAAATCAACTAGCACTGCAGCTGCTCAACTAATTGAAGCGGTGTTAGGGGTTTCGAAAGCAAGCCTTTGATTGTGTGAATGTTGACATCCTATTAGACAAGCTATGGACCATGGGCATGAGAGGTGCTGCTTATGACCTAATAAAGTGTTACATGAGGAATAAAAAACAGTTTGTTCTGCTTAAAACGGAAAGTGGTGTCTACAAATCAGAGATCACTTACATAAAATATGGCGTGCCCCAGAGCTCAGTGTTGGGCCCCCTTCTGTTCTTGATCTATGTAAATGATATTAAATACTGTACTATAGATTCCAAAATTGTTCTGCATGCCGATGTCACGTCCATTGTGTGTAAAAAAGAACCATGTAATGAACTAGAGGCCGAGTGTAATAATGTGACGAAAGAAATTGTTCAGTTTTTAATGAAAGCCACTTAAATGTAAACACCAGTAAAACATGTTTGATGGAGTTCAACAAAAGTAGTTCTAATAATGAAATTAAATTATACACTGGCAACGAATTGGTAAAGAAAGAGTCTAGTGTAAGATTCCTTGGCCTAACAATCCAAAGCAACCTGAAATGGGACACACATGTTGACTCCGTAGCAACTAAGTTGTCGAAAAATATATTTGCAGTCAGTACTATTAGCAAGTTCTGTTAAGACACTGTAGTCCTACCACACTCTTTTCTCCTCTCACTTGAACTACGATATTGAAATTTGGGCGCCAACAACCGAAGCAAATATAGATAAGCTACTCATTCTTCAAAAAAGGGCTGTGAGAATAATCTGTGGAGCAAAATAGAAGGAATCTGGTCGCAACTTGTTTCCAAAAACGGGGGTGTTAACTGTCATAAACGCATACATTCTAAAAGCCATATTGCTTGTGAAAAGACTGCACCCAAACACTTATTCGGATTTCCACCAGTACAATGCTACAAATAAAGAAAGGTTTTACATCGGCAGCCACAGAACAGCACTTTACGAAAAGGGATCTCAGTATGCAGGTATGAAATTAGCTAATGCACTGCCTAGTGAAGTCGTGGCTTTTCCTACAATTAAACTGAAACATCAGCTTAAGAAATTTTTAGTGAACACCCTTTCTACACATTAGAAGAGTAGCATACTTATATGAAGATCAACAAATGCTTTGTGAAATTATGTAAATAGAAATCGGTAAACATCTTATTGTAATTTTTTTGCAAATTAATGGCGTATTCAGAAGAATGTGTCTTTTGTATTGTACAAATAACTGTAATCATTACTGTTTCTTTGTACATGTGCAGTGTACCATTCGATGTTGAATAAAGCTATTATTATTTTTATTATTTTGTGTCCGAAATGAATACATTTATCTTGTTGAAAACTCAACACTGACTTTAACTACAATAAAACCAAAAACTTAAGTCAGTATTATTATGTAGCCGTAACAGAGCTCTAACATCTCGCTTTTCGAAAGTGGATTGTCCGTTATACACTGCAATAAATCAGTTTTAAATTACAGCCGTTTTCGTAGTCAGGAATCAGGAGAGGTATGTGGGTATTACGAAATGGAATGTTTTGTTTTGTCCTTACCTTTTTATGTCATCCATTTATATATACGTATTTTGTGTGTTATACAGTTATTACATTTTATTTTAGTACCATATTAACACCACTCGAAAAAAAAGGGATTTCTCACATTACTAATAAACCATCCTGGAGAACAAAGCTCTTCTTTACAGAGATTATAAGAGGCTGACGTTTTGAGAAACCAGCTCGCACTGTTCGTCCATAATATTCTGAGAGGCGCAGTTAATGGAGTCAAGGCTGAACCTGTGTTTGTCGATTCTCGGAAGGCATTCCATACAAATCCAAACTCTCGAGTGCTGAACAAAAGATGCACACATTATCGGACCAACTTTTTCACTGGAACTTCCCAACGGGTGGAACTGTTGTCTCTAGGAAAGTTTCGATGCCAGAAGTTATGAAACAACGCAGGAAGACCTACAAAAGATCGACTGTTGGTGCAGGAACTGGCAATTAACCCTCAACGTAAAGAAATGTAACACATTGCTCATAAATAAGCAGAAAGTCTCACTGCTGTTCGATTACACAAATGTTGATGTCACTTGACACAATAATGAATGAACGTAAACTCCATGGGAGTATCCGTCCATAAGGACCTATACGGAAATATTAGTATGAAAATACTTGTAGCAAAAGCAAATGATTGTAGCTGCAGTCATATTCTTGAATAATAAAAATGGATATCACAAGTAAACTCTCCCTAGACTTTCATAATAACGTCCCAGTTGGAATCTTGTGAAATGCTTAGCAACTGTGAACTGTAATGTCATCAGAGGGTAACTAGAACAGAGTACATTCTTACGAAACAAAAACATTGAAGAAATTGTTACAATAATTAACCCTTTCAACTGCTCTACAGTTACAATGAAAAATTTGACAATACTTCCAGGAGCCCATAGCGCCATTTTCATATGCCACTGGAACTGCTGTGGCAGATGTTGGTAGTGGGGAAAGGTTATACGACCCAACTTTTTATTTATTCAAAATTGCGGACCCTTCCTCCACTCCTGCACCTTGCCTGTTGATAAATTAATCTACCCCACCTCTCTGGGAAGTCCTCAACACTCTCCAACCGTTTGCCCTGCTCCCCACACTCCCAGAAAAAATTAGCGGGCAAAATCGCTTAATTTGAGCTGAGCTGTTGAACTGGAAGCATCTCATGACATGAAATTAAACTCAGTGACTGTTACATTACAGAGAATTTCCCACACCTTGCTCCACCACCTGTTAAAATAGCAGAAAATGCAAAATCGGTGGGAAATTCGAAATTTCAAGGTAAATTAGAATTTTTGCAGTAAATTCAAATGCTAAAAACATTGAATTGCAGAAGACATAATAATAATAATAAATAAGAATAAGAATATATTCATTAGTTATAAAAATTCAGTTTCCATACAGCTGATGTGTAACCATGGAAGGTATGCTCTCTATTTCATCATTTTTGGAACACTGACACAATCCAACTATGACATCATAATCCAAGATGGCTAATCCAGAATATTGGCGCATTCTAACTCCCCTCCTCCTAGCGGCAGGAAACTCAAAAATTGGAAGGAAATTCAAAAATCAGTGGGAAAATTCAAATTTTTCTCCTCTGGCTCTGAAGCACAGGATTGCTGACCGTAATTGTCATTCACTGAGCACTAGTGAATAGTCTCATCCATATCTGCTGAATGTAGAGACGATACTTTCGCTATTAGTTTAATACTAGAGGGATGCTCCAGCTGGTCTAGTCAATAGACCTGCACAGGAAGGACCGAAAGTAATAATAGGACATCAGATTACCCCACAGTGCAGGTCAGTAACCTTCTGCCAGACTAAAAGTGAATGGCTCCTGAAAGGGTTGTAACGATTGGTAACAATATTAGGACACACAACCACTGTCCCAGAACTGCTACAGTTTTTTTTCCTTTGTTGTTATTTCATACCCCTGCCCATTGTGGCCAGGGGTGCGCTGCAGCAGCACAATTCGCCACTCTTAAGCCAAGAGACTGTATTAAATAAAACGTTAAGTAAATAAAGTATGGGGATAAATGGTGAAACTTACACATGTGAAGAGGGAACAATGAGAGTTAAAATATACAAAAAAAGGGTTAGTTTCCCAAGGCACGTTTACATAAAAGCCACATATAATTATAATGACACTCAACAAAAACATAGCACATAAACACTGGCAGCATGAGGACTGTTCATAAATGTTCAAATGTGTGTGAATTCCTAAGGGACTAAACCGCCAAGGTCATCGGTTCCTAGACTTACACACTACTTAAACTAACTTATGATAAGAACAAAACACACACACACCTATGCCTGAGGGAGGACTCGAACCACTGGCAGGAAGGGCCACACAGTCCATGACATGGTGCCTCAAATTGTGCGGCCACTCCATGTGCCAGCATGAAGAGCACAATTAAAAACGGTGTTCACAGTAGTGAGAGTCACAAGGGATGATGACACTGAACACACACTGCACTTATGTTACACATACAGCGAGCACCAAAACATGACACAGTAACTGGGTTAAAATTGGAAGGACCTGCCAAGGGAGGGGAGCTCAGAGAGTAGGGAGAGAGAGGAAAGAGGGAAAGGGGGTCGGTGGAGGAGGGAGAGCAAGAAGGGACGGAATGGGGGAGTCAGCAGCACACGAAGGAGCAGGAGGTGGGAAGGGTTGGGAGGGAGCAGCCCAGGAAGGAGTGCAAGGACTGTGAAGGAGAAGTGAGAAGGACAGTGAGGTAGGAGGTGGGAAGCAGCACAGGGAGAGGGGAAGGAGAGAGAGCCCTAGGGAGAAGGGGAGAGGATGAGGAGGGTCATAGTTGGAAGGAAGGATAGACATTGCGGCAAAGCACATCATGCAAGATGGGAGACATTGGAAGTTTCTTTGGGAAGGAAGTTGAGGGTGTACAGATGGAGAGAGGTTGGGTTACATCGGTAGAAGTGCGGGAGCAGGTGGGGAATGGAGAGGAAAGGAGATATCAGGGAGTGAATGGGAGTGTAGTAGATATGGATGTGTTCAAGGAGGAAATGTGGGATAGGTGTTATGGACATCGAAAGAAACAAAAATAGCAGTTTGAGGGAGAGAAGATGGGTAAAGTTAAGAAGCAGGTCGTTGACGCAGAAGGAGGGCCAGAACTCACACTGGGTAAGAGGGAGGAAGTGGTGTTGAGTGAGATGGTGATGGGTACATCAGGAGAGGTTGGACTTGAAGACCTCACTGAACATGGAGGTGAGGCATATGGGGCAATAGAAGTTGAAAGGGGGTTTGTTGGTTTTAAGGAACAACAGGACGTGGGAGGTCTTCCACAGGTCAGAGTAAAAGCCATGGAGAGGATGGTGTTGTACAGCGTGACAAGGGCGTCAAGGAAGGAGAGAAGGCATTCTTTGAGGTGGCAGTAGGTGGTGCAATCGTGACCAGGCGCAGTTGTGTTTGGAGTGGAGGATGACTTTAATGTCTTGTGCTGCGATAGGAATGTTCAACTCTGAGGGTTGTAACTCTTCCAAGTAAAAGAAGATAGGAGCAAGCAGCAGGACAGTGGTATCAATGTGTTCAAGGACACTGGGGAAGAGGGAGTAGTCAAAGTGAGGATCACTGGGTACAGAGAAATCTTCAGAGAGGTGGGAAGCAAAATGGTTAGCTTTACTGAGGTTCTCAGCGAATGGACAGTTGTCATGGAGAAGCTTTTAATGCAGGGTGGGATGGCTACCAGCAAGGTGGTGAAGGAGTGAGTCCCAGTCACAAATATGGAGGAAGGAACAGTAGAGTTGGCGGGATTCATGGAGAAGAAGTACGACCTACGAACGAAAAGTAGGATGGTGGGGACGTGGGCTGCCACAGCGTCAGAGACAGTTTTCTGGAGGAAGGGCAATGCATGAGTGATTTCATCAGGATGGTGGAAGGGCATGGGGTGGCTTCCAACCTGGGTGTCGATGGATTCCTGGTAGGTGTTCCAGTTGGCATGGTGGAGGTCGTGAATGACTTTGGGAGGGGCAATAGGGTGGGGAGCGAGGGCAATGGGCAAAGGAGGTGGTGAGAAGAACTGAGAGGTGGTCACTGCCAATGGGATCGAGGAATTCTGTAATGATATGCCCAAGGAGGTTGGGGGAAGTGAGGATGACATCGGAGGTAGTGTTACCTTCAGGATAGGTATGCTGAGGGAGGGGAACAAGGCCGCCTTGGAGAGTAGAAAGGAAAGAGTAGAGAGGAACTGATGCCACTCCCGGAGGGTGGCATGGTCACAGCTGTGGATGTAGTGGGAGAAGGTGCTGTCAATATGGGAGAAGAAGTCATAGGAGATCGGTACAACAGGACAGATGTATATGGTGGCACAGGTGATGGTGAGGGTGGGGTAAAAGACGCTGAGGATAAGGTGTTCACTAGGATCAATGGGAGCAAGGGTTGTGGCTGGACAGGGATATGCTTAAGGTGGCTAATAGTGACCCCAACGCACGCTAAGGGGCGAGGATTGCTGGTACAGTGAATGACATTGGGAGAAGTGTGGACAATGTGGGGAGGCTGGAGGAGAGTTTCATTGAGGATGAAGGTGTCAACCTGGTGCTGGGACAGAAAATGCATGAACAGGGTTTTTTTGGCAGGGAAGGAGCAGATGTTTTGATAAAGGAAAAACGGAACAATCTGGAAGGGAGATCTGCTGGAGGGTGTGTGAGTATTGGAATAGGTGGACATTTTGAAGTACAAGTGTAAGGAACTGGATGATGTCTTCAACTGTGGGAGATGGGAAAGGGGAATTGTTGGGATGGAGTGGGTGATCGATGGGACGAACAGGAACAGTGAGCTCTGGTTCGGTGGGAGAGGGTTTTGCCTTACATTTTGAGGAATGGGTGAGGTAGGCTTCATTACTTGCATTGTGGGAAGGAGAGGCTCAAAAATGGCTCTGAGCACTATGGGGCTTAACTGCTATGGTCATCAGTCCCCTAGAACTTAGAACTACTTAAACCTAACTAACCTAAGGACATCACACACGTCCATGCCCGAGGCAGGATTCGAACCTGCGACCGTAGCGGTCGCGCGGCTCCGGACTGCAGCGCCTAGAACCGCTAGGCCACTCCAGCCGGCTGGGAAGGAGAGGAAGCAAGGTTGGGACACTGACAAAATGAGAAGCTTTGCAGTGGGGGCAGATGAGAGGATTTTTACAGGTGGTGTTAAGGTAATCATTATAAACCAGGGCTGGGAAGGGGAGCAGTAAGGGTCTACATAGCACTGGCGGTCATAAATAAGGGATGCCTGTGTGAGTAGGTGGTCGATGGAGGAGGGGAATTCCGTGAAGATACGCATAAGGAAAGTGGGTTTGGAGTCATTCTAGATGCAGCTGGCAGAACATATTTCAAGGGCAGGGTAGGCGCTCAGTTCTGCCAACATTTTCGCCTCTGTGACCATGGAGCTGAGCTTCATAATCTTGGCAGTGAGAGCTGGAGGACAGTGGGAGGGGGGGGGGTTGGTACTGGTTGGGATAGGAGGGGAAAATAGTGGATTTCTAAGGTGAGGGAATAGGAATCAAGAAACTTGGTGAGCATTGCAGGGGGTTGGGATGAGAGGTAATAAGAGTGGTGTCCATGGGGGGGGGGGGTGGAGGGTGCTAAGGGATGAGGTGGGCAGTGGTTCTTTGGTGGAGGGGGCAGGAGCAGTTAACATTATGTCGTTTAGGGTTTTTTTGGTGAGGTTGGCCTTGGAAGAAGGGTGACAGATAGGTTGGAGTGGGAGGTGACAGAGGCAGGCCCTGTTTGAAGTGCAGAGGTGCCAGCATGAGATGGTGTCAGTAAATCATCTTGGGTGGCTACTGTGGTCCAGCAGACTATGACGCAGGTGAATGAAGGAGGTACTGGGATTGTAGAGCGACTAGAAGGGGGTGGGGGAACTCATGAAGATTGGTGGCAGGGATGGGAGCAGGAATGGGAGGGGGAGCAGGAGTGGTAGCAGAAGCAGGAGTGGACTGATGAATGTGAAGATACAATATGGGGAGGAGATGGAGGGAGAGGAATCAGTAACGAGCAGAGGCTGTACATAAGGAGGAGCTCCGGAGCGTATACTCCGCGAAGTGATGGTGGGAGTACGGGAAAAAGGGAGGTGTATATAATGTTGGTGGTTGGGGTGTCCATGTTTAATTGGAGATGAGCCTACTGGCGACAGGCGTCGCTGTGGTAGGAAACGAAAATGGTGAGAAGGAAGACGACACAACAGGTGAAGACAAAAATGAAAATGAAGAGACGGCATGGCGACAACAACGGCGACGGGCAGCGGCAGTGGACAGTGGCGGCAGGCAATGGCGTTGGACAGCCAGGAGCAGAGCCCGAAGCGGTGGGTGGTGGGTGGTGGGCAGGTGGCAGCAGGCACCAAAACTGTGTGCGACAGTGATGGCGGTGGGTATGGCAAACAGACGGCGGCGGCGTTCTACTGTTGAAACTGAAGATGCTGGTATGTCTCACATTGCTAACTGAGGTACCACAACACACTCTAATTTGGTGAGAAGCATTAGTAACTCTTCCAATGGGTAAACCAGATCTTGCGCGCATACACATTTGGGGTGAGGTGTCAGCAGACAATTATTTTGCCATTATTCACAGGGTCAACCTTTCCAACATATCTCGAAAACACATCGCATAACATCTCGGTTTACATGTTACAATATGGGAAGTATATTGTTATACATTCTGAGATCCACCCCTGTGACATATAAGCACCCATTCCTTACGAAATTTGTGGGGAAAGACCAAGAGCAAATATTAGCCGTATTGTCGTTAGAGGCTGCTGCTGAAAGCAGCTCCCTGCAGGTAAGGCTTCTCTCTGATGTGGGTGTAGTTTGTGAAGAAGGGAGGTTTTAGTATTAATAGCAGAATGCTCCAATTTCTGGGGAGATAACCATATTATTACTGGAGGCTGCTGTGGAAAGGGCCTCCCTGTTCATTGACAACAGGAATGGTAGAGAGCTGTGTCCGAAATATCCCACGAAGCATTTTTCCATCGGAGGCCGGCCGCGGTGGCCGTGCGGTTCTAGGTGCTCCAGTCCGGAGCCGCGCTGGTGCTACGGTCGCAGGTTCGAATCCTGCCTCGGGCATGGGTGTGTGTGATGTTCTTAGGTTAGTTAGGTTTAAGTAGTTCTAAGTTCTAGGGGACTGATAACCACAGCAGTTGAGTCCCATAGTGCTCAGAGCCATTTTGCCATTTTTCTATCGGAATTTCTAAAATCATTAGGCGAGAAGGAGACCAAAGAGCTATTCAAGATGGTGTGTAGATTCTATAAGACTGGTGGCATACCATCAGAAATATTAACCACACAATTCTGAAAACAGCAAGGTCAGACAGGTGCGACAACTATTGCACAGTCAGGTTAACATCTCATGCAGCGAAACTGCTGATAAGATTAATATACAGAAGAATCAAAACAGGAAACGGAAGATCTGTGGTGACATGATTTCGATATATAGGACAAATTACGGTTCCACATAAGCATCTATCGGGTATTTGCCACAGTTGTGTGAAAAACTATATAAGTGTGATTGAAAAATTCGATTTTATTGCTCATTATTCATTTAAAACTACAGCATTGGAGATACACATTTCAAAATGAGGATGACGTAATTTAGGAATGTATACGTTGTAACTCATATTAATACCCATTAATAGGTGTTCAATTTTTTTTACAGCTGCATGTGTCGATTTCGTCGGCATATTTGGGTTTCATCTACTTGGAAGTATGTATACTCAAGCTCCACCAACTAATTTGATGGGAACCAATAGGAACGCTTCTACAGGACATTATTCTGAGTGGAAATTTTGTTTACAAAGGAAAATATCTTTCAGAGGAGAAGACCTGATTGGTTTCAACATGCTGGGACAGGTATTACCTCTATCTCTGCTGCAGGTGCTGTTTGCAAGAGCTTTTAGCATTCCTCACAATTCTCAGAGCAACAAATGGTACAAAATCCTACGACTGACTGACCACCGATCTTAGCAATGTCTGCGATCTGGGATCAGATGTGATGAATTCAACCACCCGTTGGATTGGATCCTGTGAGGGTTTCTGATCAGCTTGTGGTCCGATGTGTCGTCTGTGACATGTCCCAGGAGTGCAGATCATGACAGACGAGAGGCCTCCTCACGTGCGAACACACAGAATTACGAGCCACGCCACTGTCGACACTTTCGCCGCTCATGCCTAGATCGCACAGGCATGCAGTTGAGCGATGTGCTCACACAATGCAGTAGTTCACGCGATGACCACTACATCTACATCTACATCTACATCTACATCCATACTCCGCAAGCCACCTGACGGTGTGTGGCGGAGGGTACCTTGAGTACCTCTATCGGTTCTCCCTTCTATTCCAGTCTCGAATTGTTCGTGGAAAGAAGGATTGTCGGTATGCCTCTGTGTGGGGGCTCTAATCTCTCTGATTTTATCCTCATGGTCTCTTCGAGAGATATACGTAGGAGGTAGCAATATACTGCTTGACTCCTCGGTGAAGGTATGTTCTCGAAACTTCAACAAAAGCCCGTACCGAGCTACTGAGCGTCTCTCCTGCAGAGTCTTCCACTGGAGTTTATCTATCATATCCGTAACACTTTCGCGATTACTAAATGATCCTGTAACGAAGCGCGCTGCTCTCCGTTCGATCTTCTCTATCTCTTCTATCAACCCTATCTGGTACGGATCCCATACTGCTGAGCAGTATTCAAGCAGTGGGCAAACAAGCGTACTGTAACCTACTTCCTTTGTTTTCGGATTGCATTTCCTTAGGATTCTTCCAATGAATCTCAGTCTGGCATCTGCTTTACCGACGACCAACTTTATATGATCATTGCATTTTAAATCACTCCTAATGCATACTCCCAGATAATTTATGGAATTAACTGCTTCCAGTTGCTGACCTGCTATATTGTAGCTAAATGATAAGGGATCTTTCTTTCTATGTATTCGCAGCACATTACACTTGTCTACATTGAGATTCAATTGCCATTCCCTACACCGTGCGTCAATTCGCTGGATATCCTCCTGCATTTCAGTACTATTTTCCATTGTTACAACCTCTCGATATACCACAGCATCATCCGCAAAAAGCCTCAGTGAACTTCCGCTCTCATCCACAAGGTCATTTATGTATAACGTGAATAGCAACGGTCCTACGACACTCCCCTGCGGTACACCTGAAATAACTCTTATTTCGGAAGACTTTTCTCCATTGAGAATGACATGCTGCATTCTGTTATCTAGGAACTCTTCAATCCAATCACACAATTGGTCTGATAGTCCATATGCTCTTACTTTGTTCATTAACCACTAGGTGCGCTACAGGTCGTTCCGAGGTAGTACACATATTTTTTCATCTAGAAATCTGGTTTTATTGTGGATACCACCCGCTACATTCATAAAAAATACTGTATGATCTATTTCCTACATTTCTGTTTAATAGAATGCAACTTAAACTCGTAAATTCGTATAGTATGTTTCATTCCCCAATGCTGTTGCTGCATGGCTTCTGTATATGGGGAGCATGGATTTGTAGTGGCACCCAACCTCACCTCTCCCCCCTCAACACCTGTAACCAACCACATCCTACCTACTCCTCAAAGTGTAAAGCGAAACCTCCTCCAGTCACCTCTGAGCTCACCGTCCCTGCCCATCCTGTTGATGACACCATCCACCCCAACAACTCGCTCCGCCCTCCGGCTACTGCAGAGGACATCATCCGTTTCATCACCATTGTGCTCCAAAACATCCACCCCTTCCAGCGCTTCAACACCCTTTCCCAAATCGCCCTCGCTGCCCGTTCAATCTTCTGTCTTACCACCTATGCCACCTGCTCCTACAACCAGGCCCATTTCACCTTCACCCCCTCACCACCCTCGTCTAATTCTCCCCTCCCATTGTACAACAACCCTACCATATCCTGTACCACAATATTCGCTCCCTGCCCACCCACAAACTCCTCTTCCTCTACACCCTCTGTCAGCACCGCGTGGATGCCTTCGTCCTAAATGAAACCTTCCTTCAACCCCGTATCTCCATCTCCACAGCTCCTTACACCCTTCACCTCACCGATAACCCATACCCTCTGGCACGTGACAGAGTTGCTATAGGCCACCTCAAGCACCTCCCCAACCTCTCCTTAACAATCCTGCCTAGCATCTCACCCTCCAGGGACACCTGGTCCCCCCCCCCCCCAGCACACCAGACCTGAATCCAACACCACTCCCAATGTGGTCCTTGCCTCTCCCAACCTCCTTGGGCGCATCACTGCAGATGTCCTTGACCTCATTCGCAGTGCCATTGCTCCTCCTAAACTTGTCCATGATTACTCCCATGCCAACTTTGATGCCTACCGGGGCTCCATTCACACCCACGTTGAAGGCCATGACCTTATCCTCCAATCTCCTGATGACGTCTCTCGCACTGCCACCTTCCTGCACCAGACCTTGTCTGACGCCGTCCTCACCAAACCTATCCACCCTTACCACCCCACCCTGCCCTCCACAGGCCGTTCTTCTCCTTCGAGAGTCCCGCCGCCTCTACCGCTCTTTTGTCTGCACTCGTGACCGGGACACACTTACCCACCACCGGCAATTACAATGACACACCCGTAACCTGCTTACTGCTACGAAATGCCGTGCCTGGCGCCAGACATGTACACAACTCAAAACCACGCTTCCAATAAACTCTTCGAAGTATTGGTCTGCTTTCCACCGCCTTACTTGGAACCGTCCCACCCCCCAGTACCCTCTCCTCCTTGATGACCATTCCTTTCCTGACAACCTCAGTAAGGCCAACCACTTTGCCTCTCACCTCTCCGTTGTTTTTTCCATCCCAGATGATCCCCACTTTGATTATTCCCTCTTCCCTTACGTCATGGACCGTACCAATACCTCTGTTCCTCCCCTTGCTCGTAGCTTCCAGTACTTGGGCCACACACCACCATCTGAACTTAACACTCCCATCACTGCACAGGACATCAGCCTCACACTCCACACTAAACGCAACATTGCTCCCGGCCACGACCGCATTACCTACTGCCACCTCAAACAATGCCCTCCCTCCTTCCTTTCAGTCCTCGCCACCCTCTGTCATCCTTGCCACTGGCTTCTACCCCAACCTGTGGAAAACCTCCTGTATCCTGATGTTCGCCAAACCCAACAAGCTTCCAACCGATGTCTCTTCCTATTGTCCTATCTGTCTCACATTGGTGTTCAGCAAGCTCTTGGAAGCCAGCCTTCTCTGGCACATCCACCACCATCTAAACCAAAACCATCTCCTCCCCGACACGCAATGTGGCTTTCGGCTTCCTTCTCTGCTGATGACCAACTTCTCCACTTCACTCATCTCTTCTCCCTCCAGCTTAATTCCCGTCAGTCCAGCGTTTTTGTCTCGCTTGACCTCGAAGAGGCCTACGACCGTGTCTGGCATCCCGGTCTCCTGTTTAAACTCCAAACCTACACCCTTCCTGTCAACTACATCCATCTGATGGCCTTCTTCCTTTCCCACTGCCCCTCCTATGTTACCATCCATAATGCCAATTCCCACACCTTCTTCCCCTCTGCAGGTGTGCCCCAGGGCTCTGTCCTCTCCCCTCTCCTCTACCTCCTATACACGGCAGATATGCCCCAACCCCCCTCCAGTACACCTCTTGCAATATGCTGATGAGAACGCATGCCTTGCCCTCGCTCCTACCCTCCAACGGTCCCAACGCCTTCTCCAGAATCGCCTTGACCTTTTTGCCACTTGGTGTAACCAGTGGCTCCTGAAAATCAATCCTTCCAAGACCCAGACAATCATCATAGGTTGTACCACTCACTCCTTCCGGCTCCTGGATTTCTCCCTTAATGTCTGCGCCCATCCTGTCCACCTCACCCTCACCCTCACCTACCTTGGCCTCACCATTGACCGTCACCTCACCTGGATCCCTCATCTCTGCTCCATCCAATCCAAAGCCCACAACCGCCTCCAACTCCTCAAACGCCTCTCTGGCCAGACATAGGGGTTGCACCCCTCTACCATTCTCCATACCTACAAATCCTTAATCCGTCCCATCCTCTGTTATGCCAGTCCCGCCTGGATATCTGCCCCCCCCCCAAATTCTATAAGTCCCTCCAGATCCTCGAGCATCATGCACTCCACCTCCCCTTCTATAAATGCCTCCCGTCCCCCACGCAGATCCTCTATGACCTCATTCCTTTCCTCCATCTGCTCCTATTCCTCGAACATATCTGCATACTCTACACCTCCCGCCACCTTGATCCCCCTCACCCCCTGGTTGCTCCTCTCCTCTCCTGTCCCCACCCCCTGCCACTCCTTCACTGTTGGGTCTCCCCTACCCTCCATCACCATCCCCTTCATCTCCTTTCCCAAGGTGGCTTCCATCAACTCCCCCTCCTGGATGATGCCCTCTCTCCCTCCATTTATCCCTCCTATCAACTCTGATCCTCACCCCCCTTCCTTTCTTCCATCCTTTCCCTGCACTCCCTCTTCCCCCCTTCCTTCCATCCTGTGTTTCTCCCCACCTAACCTCTACCTACCCCCCTTCTCCCGCCGAGTCCTTTTGTTTTCCCATCCTCTGCCTTCCCCATGCCCTGTCGCGTCTGCCCAGCACCCCCACCCCTCTTATGTGTCCTCATCCTCCATTGGCTCCTTTTCCCCCTCCCCCCTTCGCTTTTCCTCACCTTCCCCCCTTTTTTATTTTCCCATCATCTGTCCAGTTTCCCCCCACCTGCTCTTGGCTGTGGTACATCATATTTTAGTGCAGTGTTCCAGTGATTGTTCAGTGTTGCTTCGTCTTTTCCCGTGTTGTGAACTGAAACCATGCTGTCGCTGCGTGTGAATTTTATGTCTTTTGCGAACAGAAACCAGACTGTCGCCGTGTTTTTTAATTGTCTGTCTATTATGTTACCTGTCTGCTTCAGATGTATTTTATTAGCATCATCATCCCTTTGTTCTATGTTTTAAGTTCCACAATTTTTTCAACATGATACCCTTTGTCTCCGATTTTGTCGCCTGTTTTTTATTATATGTCATCTTCTCCTTCTGTAAAACAAAGTCTGTAGGCTGAAGAGCGGCATACTAAGCTGCTGCCAGCCCGCCCCCTTTGGGAGGAATCGAAATTCAATAAAGAAAAAAAAAGTAGTGGCACCCCTCAATTGTGCAGGTCCCCCCCATTCCCCATATGCTTTAGGATGTGATGTGTCAAATTCATGTCTGCTCTATGGTGCAGTGTTTAAGTGAGTGATCAGTGTCATGCACTCCTTTTCTAAGTGTAGCGAACAGAACAGAAACCATACTGTCGCTAAGTGTAATTTTTTATCTATTGCAAACAGAAAACAGACTGTCACTGTGTTTTTTTTTTATTTCTTGCGTACCATTCTGTCTATTTTCTGTATATCGTCCGCTGACTCGATCCACCCCACCCCCTGGTGTCCATCTTCCTCTCAACCCCCCCCCCCCGCCCCAATTGCCACATCTTAAACATTGTGTCCCACCCTCTCTCCATCTCCACACCCTGAAGCTCCCTTCCCAATGCAACTTCCAGCACTTACCCCTTCCAGATAATGAGCTTTGCCCTGACATCTACCCCTCCTACCAACTCTAGCCCCACCTTCCTCCCCCTACTCTTCAGGGCTTCCTCTCCCCTCCCCTTCCCTTCCTCTGAGTGGTTTTCCCCCATCCTACACCCCCTCCCTCTCCCATGCCGCCCCTTTTGTGTCTTTGCACTCCCACCTGCCTTGTCTTCCCTCTTCATCTCCTACCCCACCCATCTCTTGCCTCTTGGTGTACCATCTGTCCCCTTTTTCCTCTTCTTTCCAGCCCCCCCTCCAGACACCACCCCCACCGCACCTTCCTCCCCCTTTTCCCTCCTCTCTGGGGCCTCCAGTTCTTCAGCAAGTCCCTACCAGCAGTTTTTATTCTCCACGAGTGTTCCATCGTTTCCAGTGGGTTTTCTAAGTGTCTTACTCTGTGTTATTTTTATACTGTGGCCGACTTTTTACTTGTGTTTGACTCCAGCGTAAGTGCACCACAAATTGCCAGCTGTGTTCTTTTAACTTTATGTCGATTTTTAACTGCCCCCCAGTTCATGTCTCTGTGTTAGTGTATATTTCACTCCCATTATCTCCATCTGCTGTGTTTTTATGTCCCTCTTTTATCCCCCTTTTTCTGTAAGAGTTCCCCTGCCATATGAGGCAGGGGCATAAAATTACAATAAAGAAAAATACTAATGGCACCAGGATAGTGGGTCTCTGTTCTAAATTATTACATATGCTCACATCCCTCCCAGCCACCATTCGTTTGCAAGAGGCTGCTTTCATGTACTGCAGGGATAGTTTGCCATCGTATTATTACCATTCTTCCCACATAGGTCCATTGCCTAGACTGACTGGAGCAAAATGGCTCTGAGCACTATGGGACTCAACTGCTGTGGTCATCAGTCCCCTAGAACTTAGAACTACTTAAACCTAACTAACCTAAGGACATCACACACATCCATGCCCGAGGCAGGATCCGAACCTGCGACCGTAGCATTCGCACGGTTCTGGACTGCGCGCCTAGAACCGCGAGACCACTGACTGGAGCAACTCTCTAGTTTTCGAAGAGTAGTGGAGGCTGACTTTAGCTACTCTCTCGCTCTTGATCTATGGCAGCTAAATGTACCCAACTCCCATGCTTTAGAGCCAGAGGAAAAACTTTCTATTTTGCCACTGTTTTTTGAATTATTCAACAGTAGGAGGAAGGGAGTTAGGTGGCGCCAGTATTCTCAATTGGCCATCTTGGATTTTGAGATCGTAGTTAGACTTTACCAGTATTCCAAAGACAATTAAATAAATGGAATAACCTACATCCTTCCACACCAGTTATATGCAAATTGAATTTTTATGACTCATGAATACTTCATTATTATTATTATTATTATTATGTCCTCTGTAATGAAATTAGCATTTTAATTTACTGTGAAAATTCGAATTTATCACGAAAATTTGAATTTTCAACTTATTTTGAATTTCCTACCGTTTTTCCAGGTTGTGGAGGAAGGGGTTCATTCAAATCAATTTTGAAAACAAACAATATATCCTCTGCAATATAACTGACACTGATTTCAATTTTGTTTAATGATATCCTTCCAGTCCAAGAGCTCAGTTCAGACAAAGCGGGTTTTCCCACCAATTTCATTTCAGGAGGGATGAGGCAAGGGGAGGGCAGGAGTGGGGAAGATTGGGGATTTCCAAGAGGGGAAGGAGCGAGGGACCCCCTAATGGGCCAGGGTTTTCTGAGAGGAGGACCAGGTAGTTAAATGCTCAGTGAATGCATATGGAGGATGGTCCGCCATCTTGTATAAATTAAAACTGGTGTCATTTCAACTTTGCCCCACCACTCGTATTCACCAGCTGGTCTCCAAACCTACACTGACAAACACTGCATAGCATCAGAGTATATGAATTCATCACATTTCATCTGCTGATGCTAGGAGGAGCTGTTTGTTTCTACTTTGTTAATTTTAACAACTTACCGTGTGTTTACATGGTCACGTTTCTCAAGTTCCGTATTCTGGTCGAATAATAAGATGAATGACGGCTGTAGTATCTAAATGGTTCAAATGGCTCTGAGCACTATGGGACTCAACTGCTGAGGTCATTAGTCCCCTAGAACTTAGAACTAGTTAAACCCAACTAACCTAAGGACATCACAAACATCCATGCCCGAGGCAGGATTCGAACCTGCGACCGTAGCGGTCTTGCGGTTCCAGACTGCAGCGCCTTTAACCGCACGGCCATTTCGGCCGGCGCTGTAGTATCTCAGAAAAAATGTTCCTTAACCTTAGTTATCAGAGGTGTGAGGTGAGTGCTGGACCAATATGAAGCTGAAGCTGACTATTTTGTGAACGCCATCATCGTCGGTGATGAGATTGTGACCACTACAAGCCAACCTAAAAGACATTCCATAGAGCTGTGACATACATATTCTCAAGACTTAGCAATCTACATGAAAAGTAATGTGCATAAGATTCTCTAGTAGGCATGGTGTGGTTTTTATTATGTCTTGGTGCCGAAGGCATCTGTCCTTTCAGAATACTACAAGACAGTACTGAATAAGCTGAGAAGACGAATTTCCACAGGCAGGACGGAGCAGAAGACAAACTCCTGCTTGCAGGTTATGCTAGCATCAAAGTTAAAAAACAGTGGTTAGCCTCTGTCGTTTCAGATTTTTACAATACGATGTGCAATTTCTTACAGATCTGTGGTAAAATTGTATAACGAATAGTGATAACTATATGCCTATGGAAAATGATGCTATGTAGGCGAAATAACGGTCCCATAATTGTGTTATTATGCTTATTAATCCTTTGCTGTTTTCATAAAAATGAAAAAGAGGCCTTGTAATTTATACCCAGCTTAAAAGTGTTTAGGAAAATATCGTTTATTCGATAATGATATTACTGCAGATTATTTCTGTCGAGAAATCGTTGTAAATGCGTAGCTCAAAGGACTCTATATAAATATTTCTTTTTCTTTAATTATTTTGTTTTATTCGTTATATTTAGTTCTAAATGTCTTTCCATACACATACCGCAGCTACATCAATCTAATTACATATGTGTCAGTGTATCTTTGCTGTAACAGAGACTGTTTCGACAATTGAAACTGAAAAGTTGTGTGGTAGGGTTGGAGGCTGAAAGACGATGATTACGACGTGCCGGGATGGCAGATAGGTCGGCTTTTGTGAGTGAAGTCCCATCTAAAACATTGAAATTAATATATGCACCGCCTCAGTGTCAACTGCAGAAACATAGTGATTGATGTAGAGTAAACTGAGAACTGCGTACTGTCCTTTCATTCCTCTGTGGACTTAGACTGTTTCCGTGGGTGCAAGGAACGCATATCGGTGAGTTACTGGTGAAATAATGCTGTGGACGTTATCAGATTTTAACATAAGACGATGGTGCTTTGATTTGGAAAAGTTTTGAACACTGTAGTGTCACTGAACGGGCTAAAATTGTTTCAGTGGTGTCACGGAGTGTGATCAGGACACTGTGCAGACCATTACACTCCGAAAATACGTCAGTGTTGCATGTTTCAAATTTTCCACACTCTGGAATTGCAACAATATCAAGCTCCGACGACAGTTGCGACGGAACAAATTGCTCTAAACAGTATGGGACTTAACATCTGAGGTCATCAGTCCCCTAGACTTAGAACTACTTAAACCTAACCAACCAAAGGATATCACACACGTCCATGCCCGAGGCAGGAGGTTTTTTAAATTGACTGCTAAATACGATGAAGCTTTCAATTTCCGAAGTTGTGTATTGTTTCCTCCTTAAAAAGTTTTTTCCTTGACTGACAATATTGTCGCGAATTGCCACAACGGTACTAACATGTAAGTGCAGTTTTTGCTTCACCTCTCTCCCTACTACTTTTCTGTTCATTTGTGAAATAATATACATACTGTTCCCGATCGCTCGGTGCATTCATCAAATTCCCTAGATTCTAATATCTCACGTAATAAATACTTTAAATTCTGAAGTGGCCACATTTTCAAACCGCCACTACACGGCGTGTGCGCGTATCTACCATAAACGTACTTTGTTTTGACTGGTGGACAACCACAGCGTACGCTGTAGGTCAAGTCTGATAGTTTGTGTACACGTATTTGGGGCATCATCACTTAAGTTCCCTAGGTTGCTCGTATCAATTTATTTCGAGTGATGGAGCATTTCTAGTTTTATGCATAGTTACTCAACTAAAGAGCCGCTTTATACTTGTGTTAACTACGCTCGGTGTCCCTCTCAAACTTCCCACAGTTCAAAGTCCCAGGATGAAAAAGTACAGTAGATACGATAATGAAATTGCTCTGTATGACAGAGCAGCGTTTCTCAAACTTTGAGTATTCGCAAGCTAATTCTCAGTCACAATTTTTATCGCGTCCCTCATCGTCATACATTATACACTGGTCAACAATGCATAATAAATTTCACAGATATGCAAAGACATCAGCCTCTTATACACTGAAGCGCCAAAGAAACTGGTAGAGTCATGTGTATTCAAATACAGAGACATATAAACAGCCAGAATATGGCGCTGCGGTCGGCAGTGCCTATATAAGACAACAAGCGTCTGGTTCAGTTGTTAGATCGGTAACTGCTGCTACAATGGCAGGTTATCAAGATTTAAGTGAGTTTCAACGTGGTGTTATAGTCGGCGCACGACCGATGGGACACAGCATCTCCAAGGTAGCGTACAATGGCAGGTTATCAAGATTTAAGTGAGTTTCAACGTGGTGTTATAGTCGGCGCACGAGCGATGGGACACAGCATCTCCAAGGTAGCGATGAAGTGGGGATTTTCCCGTACCACCATTTCACGAGTGTACTGTGAATGTCAGAAACCCGACAACCTCATGAATTCAAATGGTTCAAATGGCTCTGAGCACTATGGGACTTAACAATCTGAGGTCATCAGTCCCCTAGAACTTAGAACTACTTAAACCTAACTAACCTAAGGACATCACACACATCCATGCCCGAGGCAGGATTCGAACCTGCGACCGTAGCGGCAGCGCGGTTCCAGACTGAAGCGCCTAGAACCGCTCGGCCACACTGGCCGGCTTTGAATTCAAGGACCCTGTATGTCAGCAGGGGACAGTTCAAGCTGGTGAAGTCTCTGTAATGGTTTGGGACGTCTGCAGTTGGAGTGATATGGGACCCCCGACACGTATAGATAGGACTCTGACGGGTGACACGAACGTAAGCATCCTGTCTGATCACCTGCATCCATTCATGTTCATTGTGCGTTTCGACAGACTTGGACAGTTCCAGTAAGACGATGCGACATCCCACACGTCCATAATTGCTACAGAATGACTCCAGGAAAACTCTTCTGAGCCTAAGCACTTCCGCCGGTCACCTAACTCTCGCGGCATGAACTTTACTGAGCATATCTAGGATGCATTGCAAAAGTGTCGTTCAGAAGAGATCTCCACCCCCTCGTACTCTTACGGATTTATGGATAGCCCTGCAGGATTCATGGTGTCAATTCCCTCCAGCACCACTTCAGACATTAGTCGAGTCCATGGCACGTCGTGTTGCGGCACTACACAATATCTTTCAGGTGTACCAGTTTCTTTGGCTCTTCAGTGTATATTGCTGTTTCGCAACAACGATGCGCTGCATTGATGAAAGGAGAATCAATGGTTCTCTATTGCCCTCTGTCTTACACGCAGTGAAATTTTCATGGAGTGCTTGATGCCGCGCGAATGTAGAATGACCGCTGGACGTGTGAGGGGGAATGTACGCTGTTACCATTTTCAACATCTTAACCGAGAGAAACCAAATATTCTGCGTCTGCTGCTTTCAAGACAAAATATAGACCTCACCTAAATATAGAAAAAGAACTCAGAATGTCTATTTCCCATATTAAACACTCCTTCGAAAAATATTGCTCCACAAGCCAGGTCCAAGAGAGTCAGTAACAGTATCAATCCAAAAATACAATTTACTGTGGAGACGGAGAATAGTGGCAAATAGAATTTCTTGGATTTCTCTGTTATCAAGCGAGGTAACGGATGTTGGGTCGTAGAGTACACAGAAAAGCCACACATACTGACCGTTACCTGCAAAAGGTTCTAAACACCACCCCAGGCAAAAAACAGCTGTGATTAAAATCTTGGTAGACAGGGCGCACAAAATTTGTGAACCGAATTACTTAAGAAACGAGCTTGAATATCTACAGTCGACATTCAAGAAAAATGATTATTCCAACAAGGCGACAGATAGAGCACTTCGTTCTAGGAAGAGAGTCAGGACCGGTGAGGAACGACTGCTGCCCAAAGGGAAAGTTTTCCTTCCCTTCATCAGTACGATTATTGATCGCATTGGGAAAGCGTTGAGCAAGTACGGTTTGAAACTCTCTTGAGACCCACCACGAAGATAAAAGATTGTCTGAGATCGGCGAAAGATATATTGAATCCTTTAGCAGTACTGGGTGTCTATAAAATTCCTTGTAGTTGTGGACTGATTTATATTGGTACCACAAAACGAAGTGTTAACACCCATCTCGTTGAAAACAGGAGGAGCTGCCGCCTTGGTCATACGGATAAATCGGCCGTAGCGGAACATCTTTACCAAGAGGATGACCAAGGAGTAAATTTCACTGAGACGAGTGTCATATCGAAAACATCGCATTATCATGCGCATATGTATATACGGGCTGTTGAAATTTATAAACGCCATAATAAATTTAATAGAAAAGAGGAAAGTGTTATATTACATATTATTTGGATGTCAACATTGCAACGGAAGAATGACGATCGATTACTTTCAATTGAGAATGTTGGAATTACTAATCTCGTAGCCGACGTCACGTGATAGACTATGGTGTCCTCTACACTGCGTATATATTCGGCACTTACTCGAATTATATATGAAACTGGTATCTGTACAAATGTAGTACGTGGACAGAAAGTTGGAAAGTGTGGGTCTCACGGGAAGCGTGACAGATGTAAGTCCCTGCAGTCACACTATCGTTTGTGTTCTCGGTGGCTCAGTCGGATAGAGGGTCTGCTATGTAAGCAGGGGTTCCGGGTTCGAGTCCCGGTCGGGGCACACATTTTTCAACTGTCCCTATTCTGTGGCTAAGCCATGTCTCCGCAATATCCTTTCTTCCAGGAGTGCTGGAAACATCCCCCAGGCTGTGGCTGAGCCATGTCTCCGCAATATCCTTTCTTCCAGGAGTGCTAGTTCTGCATGGTTCGCAGGAGAGTTTCTGTGAAGTTTGGAACGTAGGAGACGAGGTAGTACTGGCGGAAGTAAAGCTGCGAGGATGGGGCGTCAGTCGTGCTTGGGTAGCTCAGATGGTAGAGCACTTGCCCGCGAAAGGGAAAGGTCCCGAGTTCGAGACTCGGTCCGGCACACAGTTTTGATTTTCCAGGAAGTTTCATGTCCCCTTTGACATTTATCAACGCCTGTAAGCAGCAAAAGGTCTGGATTTCATTATAATTCCACTCGAATTCTTTTGCAGTTCACCATTTTACCTCTGAAGATGTCTCCCGCAGTCGGAGAGGAAAGATAAGGAGATAGTTTTATACATCGACCACGGCCTAAGCCGAGCGAGGTGGCGCAGTGGCTAGGCACACTGGACTCGCATTCGGGAGGTCGACGGTTCAATTCCGCGTCCGGCCATTCTGATTTAGGTTTTCCGTTATTTCCCTAAATCGCTCCAGGCAAATGCCGGGATGGTTCCTTTGAAAGGCCACGGCCGACTTCCTTCCCCGTCCTTCCCTAATTCGATGAGACCAATGACCTCGCTGTCTGGTCTCCTCCCCCAAACAAACGAACTCCCTCCGCCCCCCCCCCCAATCCCCCACAGCCTATTACATCGCGTGATCAACTGCTAAAGTTGTTTTAATTTAGTACTGAAAAGTTAATTATAAAATGCTTTGAACAGTAAAGATAAAGTCCTATTTTTCAAAAAAAATGGTTCAAATGGCTCTGAGCACTATGGGACTCAACAGCTTAGGTCATAAGTCCCCTAGAACTTAGAACTACTTAAACCTAACTAACCTAAGGACATCACACACACCCATGCCCGAGGCAGGATTCGAACCTGCGACCGTAGCAGTCCGGCGGTTCCGGACTGAAGCGCCAGAACCGCTAGACCACCGCGGCCGGCCCTATTTTTCAGCTAATTTTATCAGTGTGTATATGAATTTTAATTATTTATTCTGTCGAAACCTATTTTTCTTTCCTTTTGTTTCAGCAAATTGTTCAGTTTTTGAATCCATATTTTTTTTTTCTCAGTGAGCTCTCACCCCCATTTACTGTTATCACGCCCCGTAAGGCAAGAGCACCCCACAGTTTGAGAATCACTATGCTATAGCATCTCGGGGAATTTATATTCTCGCGTCAGATGTGCTAAGTATTGTCACCAGACTGCCGTATGTCGCATGAAGTGAAAACCGCGAATCAACAGCGACGTGTGCAAGAATAGTGTGGCTCGCAGAAACTAAATCGCCACGTACTGTATGATGTGAAATAAAACTAAGGAATGGTATCGTAAGTTCCTAGCAAGTGGAGGTGTTGTGAAACATTCTGACGGTGCACGTCATAGTATTTCGGAAGAGACAGTGGGGGACATGACACTAACATTTCTCTCAAGCCCACGTGAGTCAGTTCGGCAGACATCTAGCAATTTAATGTACCCCGAAGAAAATCGCATCGTGTAGTACACAAGCGTATTCGTTTATATGGTTACGGAATGCAAATTCTGGTACATCTAATGGCGAACGACAAACCATGTCTACAACAATTTGCTATGGATATTCTGCAGCGTATTGACGTGAATGCCAGGTTCCTGGAAAGATGTTTGTTCTCACATGAGGCAACATTTTTTTTATCAGGAACGGTTAATCGGCATAGTGTTCGGGTTTGGGGCTCGCAACGTCTACTGAAGGTGTTGGCCGTAGGACTAAACTGAAAGTCTGTTGCGGGCTAATGCACGACAGGATTGTTGGGCCATTCTTCTTTGCAGCAAAGACAGAGAGTGCTTGTCTGTATCAGGACATCTATACACCCTCAGATACAAGACTTGCAACCCAACACCATCTCCGTCGCATTGGTCCAAGACTTTTTGATACTAAACGCTGGATCGGACCTGGAGGGCCCACTGCCTGGCTACTTTGTTCCCCCAGCATTACCCCAACGGTTTTTTTCTTGTGGAAACTCATGAAGCACCGCGTGTATGCGACCAAACTGGACCATATTCCTATGATAAAACATGATATCGCTGACGCGACTGCAGCAGTGACGGAGGGACCATTGCGAAGATCATGAGTAGAAACTGGTTACAGATTCGATATGCTTCCTGTTACAAATAGTTCACATGTGGACTTGTGCTGATGATTAACAAATAATTTTTTTGATGTGACCTACCATAATGTGCAATTTCCTTACCATGTATGTGTTGTTTTGTAATTGGTTTTTTCGTAGGCCTTTGATATGTGGGAGGTTTGAAAGGGACACCTTGTATTTAATGCAAGAGAATATAGTTTATTTACTTGTCTTGACCCTGCCTTTTGAATACTTGAGTGAAGGTACAAGGCGAGTGCATGACACAGCTTTATTGATTTTGAATTCCGCAGTTAATTTGACTTCATTCTGTTTATCCCAGAATCCCTTAGAATCCCTTACGTGGAGTTAATCGCACACTTTAGTTCATTCAGAGTAATATAAAGAGATTAGGTCACCACTTAATTACACTCATTTGTACACCATTTAAATTTAGATCTACTCTCTCAGTGTGTTGTAATTAGAATTGCGCGCTGACGAAACTACGGTTCGGTAGTTTTGGTACAGTACTTAAATCACTTAGTAAATGGCAGGATTACCAGTAGTATTGGTAGAATTGCTAAATGAAAAATCCATTCAGTGTCAGTCCATTGTGTATTTTATATCCTTACAGAATATAAATTGTATTTTATAAGCAAAAAAAGTAAATAACCTAACTTCCGCACTTTCATGTAAGCGAAGTAATTACTTTTGATGCTACTAGGTTTGCGTACACAAACACAGGGAAGTCTATACAATTATTGTTGTTAGTTTGTACTCAATAGAACGTTCTTCATCACGATCATGAACAAGAGTTTCCTATTATTACCGATAAATGCGAATGGTCGCCTTACCATTTGGCTCCACGAGCACGACGCAAGGCCAAACCCAGACTTCCAAATGTGTTCCCTCATGTGTCCACAACCTGTACTCCCTGTACTCGTACATCCATTATGTACATTCCAGTACAGGGAAAAATATTTTACTTCAAAGGCGCTTTCCCGGTGTCGGTGGATAAATACAATATTGCAGTGTCTGTGTGCCTCGAAATTCGGAATAACAAAGGCAATGCAATATTGTAAACGTGAAAGTTGTTAGTGAATGACTGAAACATGATTTATACAAGTTCGACGATGTACTGACGCGATGTTTGACGTATTTTCGTTTTGCGTTTTTTAAAATTTTATTTTATTTGTTTAATTATTTAGTTATCCTCCTTTTTTTAGGAAATTGCATTCTCTAGCGCTGTATGATAAATCAGTATCGTTTTTTAGTTTTTACTACAGAATCCCTCTGCTTTACGTTAGAAATCAGCAGTTTTCAAATAAAACCTGAACTAAACATAAAAATTTTAATTTTGCCATAAGCACTGTTTCTTTTCAAGTAACGAACAGGATACCTCCGTAGAGTAAAAACGTTCCGTAGGTTACGCGAAGCTCAGTTTCTAAACGGTTCACAATTTCTGGTTTCCATGGGACTCTATAATCGAGACAGCTCGCAGCAGTTGCCAGCTTTCGACTGCGAAGCGCTTACAGCTACGAGCATAAAGGTAGCCATCTACAGAGCTGCGACAACAATGAGAGGTTGCCATAGAGGCGTTTATAAAATCGCATTACGTTGTTAGCTGAGTAAATCCTGCGAAGTTGCCGCTCCGAGCCCAGCTGTCAGGGTTCAACTTACACCAACTCAGCTATAGTAAGACACTAATCGCATACGTCAAGTGAAAGACATGCAACACACCTAACGTACAGGATAACGCGGTTACACACTTAATTCACCAAAGCTACTACGGAAACTGCTGCAGCTTACGCTTACTTATGATAGTCTATACTCTATAGTAATCTACGGTAGATTTACAACTCTAGTTACAATGTCTTGATGTACTGATGGAATACACTCCTGGAAATGGAAAAAAGAACACATTGACACCGGTGTGTCAGACCCACCATACTTGCTCCGGACACTGCGAGAGGGCTGTACAAGCAATGATCACACGCACGGCACAGCGGACACACCAGGAACCGCGGTGTTGGCCGTCGAATTGCGCTAGCTGCGCAGCATTTGTGCACCGCCGCCGTCAGTGTCAGCCAGTTTGCCGTGGCATACGGAGCTCCATCGCAGTCTTTAACACTGGTAGCATGCCGCGACAGCGTGGACGTGAACCGTATGTGCAGTTGACGGACTTCGAGCGAGGGCGTATAGTGGGCATGCGGGAGGCCGGGTGGACGTACCGCCGAATTGCTCAACACGTGGGGCGTGAGGTCTCCACAGTACATCGATGTTGTCGCCAGTGGTCGGCGGAAGGTGCACGTGCCCGTCGACCTGGGACCGGACCGCAGCGACGCACGGATGCACGCCAAGACCGTAGGATCCTACGCAGTGTCGTAGGGGACCGCACCGCCACTTCCCAGCAAATTAGGGACACTGTTGCTCCTGGGGTATCGGCGAGGACCATTCGCAACCGTCTCCATGAAGCTGGGCTATGGTCCCGCACACCGTTAGGCCGTCTTCCGCTCACGCCCCAACATCGTGCAGCCCGCCTCCAGTGGTGTCGCGACAGGCGTGAATGGAGGGACGAATGGAGACGTGTCGTCTTCAGCGATGAGAGTCGCTTCTGCCTTGGTGCCAATGATGGTCGTATGCGTGTTTGGCGCCGTGCAGGTGAGCGCCACAATCAGGACTGCATACGACCGAGGCACACAGGGCCAACACCCGGCATCATGGTGTGGGGAGCGATCTCCTACACTGGCCGTACACCACTGGTGATCGTCGAGGGGACACTGAATAGTGCACGGTACATCCAAACCGTCATCGAACCCATCGTTCTACCATTCCTAGTCCGGCAAGGGAACTTGCTGTTCCAACAGGACAATGCACGTCTGCATGTATCCCGTGCCACCCAACGTGCTCTAGAAGGTGTAAATCAACTACCCTGGCCAGCAAGATCTCCGGATCTGTCCCCCATTGAGCATGTTTGGGACTGGATGAAGCGTCGTCTCACGCGGTCTGCACGTCCAGCACGAACGCTGGTCCAACTGAGGCGCCAGGTGGAAATGGCATGGCAAGCCGTTCCACAGGACTACATCCAGCATCTCTACGATCGTCTCCATGGGAGAATAGCAGCCTGCATTGCTGCGAAAGGTGGATATACACTGTACTAGTGCCGACATTGTGCATGCTCTGTTGCCTGTGTCTATGTGCCTGTGGTTCTGTCAGTGTGATCATGTGATGTATCTGACCCCAGGAATGTGTCAATAAAGTTTCCCCTTCCTGGGACAATGAATTCACGGTGTTCTTATTTCAATTTCCAGGAGTGTACTTACGGAAAAGCTGGAAAACTACGGTTCGAAAGTAATAAACACCAGTGCTACACACCTATCGTACAGGTAATTCGGGTACAATCTTAGCTCACCAAAGCTACTACTGACACTGCCACAGTTTACTCTTGCTTTTACACTGAAGAGCCATAGAAACTTGTACACCAGCCTAATATCGTGTAGGGCCCCCGCGGCTATGCAGAAGTGCCGCAACACGACGTGGCATGGACTCGACTAATCTACACCTACATTTATACCCCGCAATCCACCCAACGGTGTGTGGCGGAGGGCACTTTACGTGCCACTCATTACCTCCCTTTCTTGTTCCACTCGCGTATGGTTCGCGGGAAGAACGACTGCCGGAAAGCCTCCGTGCGCGCTCGAATCTCTCTCATTTTACATTCGTGACCTCCTCGGGAAGTATAAGTAGGGGGAAGCAATATATTCGATAACTCATCCAGAAACGCACCCTCTCGAAACGTGGACAGCAAGCTACACGGCGATGTAAAGCGCCTCTCTTGCACAGTCTGCCACTTGAGTTTGCTAAACATCTCCGTAACGCTATCACGCTTACCAAATAACCCTGTGACGAAACGCGCCGCTCTTCTTTGGGTCTTCTCTATCTCATCTGTCAACCCGACCTGGTACAGATCCCACACTGATGAGCAATACTCAAGTATGGTCGAACGAGTTTTTTGTAAGCCACCTCCTTTGTTGATGGACTACATTTTCTAACGAATCTCCCAATGAATCTCAACCTGGCACCCACCTTTACAACAATTAATTTTATATGATCATTCCACTTCAAATCGTTCCGCACGCATACTCCCAGATATTTTAGAGAAGTAACTGCTACCAGTGTTTGTTCCGCTATCATATCATACAATAAAGGATCCTTCTTTCTATGTATTCGCAATACATTACATTTGTCTATGTTAAGGGTCAGTTGCCACTCACTGCACCAAGTGCCTATCCTCTGCAGATCTTCCTGCACTTCGCTGCAATTTTCTAATGCTGCATCTTCTCTGTATACTACAGCATCATTCACGAAAAGCCGCATGGACCTTTCGACACTATCTACTAGATCTTTTAGACATATTGTGAAAAGCAATGGTCCCATAACACTCCCCTGTGGCACGCCAGAGGTACTTAGACGTCTCTACATTGAGAACAACATGCTGTGTTCTGTTTGCTAAAAACTCTTCAATCCAGTCACACAGCTGGTCTGATATCCCGTAGGTTCTTACTTTGTTTATCAGGCGACAGTGCGGAACTGTATCTAACGACTTACGGAAGTCAAGGAAAATGGCATCTACCTGGGAACCTGTATCTAATATATTCTGGGTCTCATGAACAAATAAACCGGGTTGGGTCTCACACGATCGCTGTTTCCGGAATCCATGTTGCTTCCTACAGAGTAAATTCTGGGTTTCCAGAAATGACATGATACGCGAGCAAAAAACATGTTCTAAAATTCTACAACAGATCGATGTCAGAGATATAGGCCTATAGTTTTGCGCATCTGCTCGACGACCCTTCTTGAAAAGAACTACCTGTGCTCTTTTCCAATCATTTGGAACTTTCCGTTCCTCTAGAGACGTGCGGTACACGGCTGTTAGAAGGGGGGCAAGTTCTTTCGCGTACTCCGTGTAAAATCGAACCGGTATCCCGTTAGGTTCAGTGGGCTTTCCTCTATTGAGTGATTGCAGTTGCTTTTCTATTCCTTGTACACTTATTTCGATGTCAGCCATTTTTTCGTTCGTGCGAGGCAGTTTTGGATCCTGCAGGGCTGTCCATAGATTCATAAGAGTACGAGGAGGTGGAGATCTCTACTGAATAGCACGTTGCAAGGCATCCCAGATATGCTCAACGAATTTCATATGTGAGGAGTTTGCTGGCTATTGGAAGTGTTTCAGCTCAGAAGTGTGTTCCTGAAGCCACTGTGTAGCAAATTCTGGGCATGTGGGGTGTTGCATTGTCCTGCTGGAATTATCCAAGTCCGCCGGAATGCACAGTAGACATGAATAGATGCAGGTGATCAGACAGGATGCTTACGTACGTGTCATCAGTCAGATTCGTATCTAGACGTACCAGGGGTCCCGTATTACTCCAACTGCACACGTCCCACACCATTACAGAGCCTCCACTAGCTTGAACAGTCCCCTGTTGATATGCAGGTCCATTAATTCATGAGATTGTCCCCATACCAGTACAAGTCCATTCGCTCGATACAGTTTCAAACGAGACTCGTCCGACCCGCAACGTGTTATCGACAGTCCAACGTCGGTGTTGAGTGGCCCAGGCGAGGCGTGAAGCTTTGTGTCGTGCAGTCATCAAGGGTACATGAGCGGGCCTTCAGCTCTAAAAGCCCATAGTGATGATGTTTCGTTGAATGGTTTGCACGCTGACACTTGTTGATGGCCCAGCATTGAAATCTGCAGAAATTTGCGGAAGGGTTGCACTTCTGTCACGTCGAACATTTCTCTTGAGTCGTCGTTGGTCCCGTCCTTGTAGGATCTTTTTTCCGGCTGCAGCGATATCACAGATTTGATGTTTTACCGGATTCCTCATATTCGCGATACACTCGTGAAATGGTCGTGCGGCAAAATCCCCACTTATCGCCACCTCGGAGATACTGTGTCCCATCGCTCGTACGCGGACTGTAACACCACGTTCAAACGCACTTAAATCTTGATAGCCTGCCATTGTAGCAGCAGTAACGGATCTAACAACTGCGCAAGACACTTTTTGTTGCCGACCGTACCGCCGTATTCTGGCTCTTTACATATCTGTGTATTTGAATATGCATGCCTGTACCAGTACTTCTGGCGTTGCAGTGTAATAGTCTACGGTAGCCCACGGTGGTTTTGCAACTCTATACCTTGATGTACTGACGAGGTACTCACGGTTTAAGCTGGAAAGCTAGAGCTCAAAAGTAATGAACACCCGTGCTATTTTGCAGCACGTCGTTACAGGCGCCAGTGGAAACATTTGTTCATTAGAGTTCTGTACCTCTTTCCCAACAATGTTTTTAACAAACGTCGTAATTGTGCTGCAACGGAAAGATTTCCACAGGGATGTGATCTCGAAGCTGAACACTGGATGACAAAAGGGGACGGCTCTGAAACATTTGGTGACGTGATTAACCCGCGCAGGCGGCCTGCGGCTGGCGGGGCGGCCATTAGGGGCGACGGAGGCAGCTGCACGGCTGTTACCGCCGCGCAGGCACGCGAGGTGCCGGCCGCGGCCCGCGTAATGCATTAAGGGGCCGCATTACCGCGGTCGCCCCGCCACGTCGACAACGGTAATGTAATGCGCGCCGCGTCCGGCTAATGTACGGCCTAGCGGGCCGCGGCTAACTCACTAAGAAATGTCTTCCGCCCGACGACTATGCGGTATGAAGGACGACCCAAATAGCTAGATAATCCAACTAAAAACAGCCGTTCCTTCCTGCCTCTTACAATTAGCTGATTTAGGTTTGTTTCTTTTGTCCTCCAATTTACTTCACGACATCTCAAGTTTACAGAGTCTCATGTACTGTTGTTATTTCTTCAGTACGGAAAAAAAAGTTCAGTGAAAGGGTTATTCTCGTCAGAATCGACAGCAAACCAACACTGACAGCAATAGCTTATATGCCGATGTCGCAGGCCGAAGATGAAAAGATAAAGTATATAAGGATATTGAATGGCTAATTCAATATTTAAAGTGAGATGAAAATCTAATAGTCGTGGAGGATGGAATGCTGTTGTAGGAGGAGTAGAAGAGAGGCTTATCGGAGAGTAGCAGCTAGGTACTAGGAATGAGAGAGGAGAAAGACTAATTGGGTTCAGCAATAAATTTCAGCTAGTTATAGCGAATACTCCGTTCGAGTAGCAAAAGAGGAGAGAAAATTACAGTTAGTTACATCACGTTCAGGCAGAGATTCCGAAATCAGATTCTGGATTGCAAGGCGTACGCAGGAGCAAAAACAGACTGAGATCACAATTTAATAGTGATGACGAGTAGGCTGAAGTTTAAGAGACAAGTCACTAAATCACAGTTTAGTAGCAATGAAGAGTAGGCTGAAGTTTAAGAGCTGTTTAGGAAAAATCAATGTGCAGAGAAGTGGGGTACGGAATTATTAAAGAATGAAGAGATAAGGTTGAAGTTCTGTGACGACATAGATATAGTGAGAAGGAATAGATCAATAGGCAGTTCAGTTGGTGAGCGAAGGACATTTGTAAAAAGGGCTATTACCGAAGTTGGAAAGAGAAACGTAGCTACAGGGTAGGTAACTGAGAAGAAACAATGGGTAACAGAAGAAACAAGGAAGTATGAGAAATTTTAGGGAAATTGAGGTGTCAGAAATACAACTCACATAGGAATGAAATAAATAGTAAGTGAAAGGAAGATAAGGCGAAATGGCTGCATGGAGAATCTGAAGCAAAAGAAAAACAAATGATTGTCCGAAGGACTGACTCAGAATACAGAAAAGTCAAAACAAATGAATGAAATTAAAAGTAAAGGCGGTAAGATAAAGAGTGCAATTGAAATTCCACTTTTAAGTGCAGAGAAGAGAGTGGGTAGGTGGAAAGAGTACATTGAAGGTCTCTATGACAATAGGCACATGAGAGGAATTCATGGCGGGCCACTTCAAACCATTCAGAAGACTGATGACTCATAAAAAAAAGAGGGAAAACTTGTCTGATACCGTGACAGAAGAAGAAACAGGGAATAGGGGATCAAGTATTAGAATTAGAATTTAAAAGAGCTTTAGAAGACAAGCTCGATTAAGGCACATTGGATACATAACACTCCATCGGAATTTCTAAAAGCATTGCGGGAAGGGGGAACAAAACGACTATTCAGTCGGTATGAAGAATCTATGAATCTGGCGATATACCACATGACTTTTCGAAAACTATCATACACACAATTCCGTAGATTGCAAGAGCCGACAAGTGCGAGAAGTATCGCACAATCAGCTTAACAGCTCATGCATCCAAGTTGCTGACAAGAATAATATACAGAAGAATGGAAAAGAAAATTGATCAGCTGCTAGTTAGGCTTCGGGAAAGGTAAAGGCACCAGAGAGGCAGTTCTGACGTTGCGGTCGATAATGGAAGCAAGACTAAAGAAAAATCAAGACTCGTTGAGATGGTTCGTCCTCCTGGAAGACGCGTTCCACAGTTTCAAATGGTGCAAAACGTTCGTAATTCTGAGGAAAGTAGAATTAATCTATACGGAAAAACGGGTAATATAATATGGAGTAACCCCAAGAGCCAAGAGGAAACAATAAGAATGGAAGAAAAAGAACGAAGTGCTCGGATTAAAAATGGCATAAGACACGCATATATTCATTTACCCTTACTGTTCAATCTATACATCGAAGAAGCAATGAAGAAAATGAAAGAAAGGTTCAAGAGTGCAATTAAAATTCAAGGTTAGAGGGTATCAATGATAAGATTCGCTGATGACATTGCTATCCTCAGTGAAAGTGAAGAAGAATTACATGATCTGCTGAATGAAATGAACAGTCTAAAGAGTACAGAGTATGGATTGAGAGTAAATCCAAGAAAGGCGAAGGTAATGAGAAGTAGTAGAAATGAGAACAGCGGGAAACTTAACATCTGGATTGATCGTCACGAAGTAGATGAAGATAATCAATTCTGCTACCTAAGCAGTAAATTTACCAGTGACGGACGGAGCAAGGTGGACATCAAAAGCAGACTAGGAACGAAAAAAGGGCATTCCTGGCTAAGAGAAGTCTACTAATATCAAATATGGCCTTAATTTCAGGAACAAATTTCTAGGATGTACGCTTGGAGTACAGCATTATATGGTACTGAAACATGGACTGTAGGAAAACGGGAACAGAAGACGATCGAAGCATTTGAAATGTGGTGCTACAGAAAAATGTTGTAAATTAGATGGCCTGATAAAGTGAGGAATTAGGTGGTTCTCCAGAGAATCGGCGAGACAAGGAATATATGAGAAACACTGACAACGAGAAGGTACAGGATGGTAGGACACGTCTTAAGTCACCACGGAATAACATCCATGTGTCCGCAGCTCGTGGTCTCGCGGTAGCGTTCTCGCTTCCCGAGCACGGGGTCCCGGATTCGATTCCCGGCGGGGTCAGGGATTTTCTCTGCCTCGTGATGACTGGGTGTTGTGTGTTGTCCTTAGGTTAGTTAGGTTTAAGTAGTTCTATGTTCTAGGGAACTGATGACCATAGCTGTTAAGTCCCATAGTGCTCAGAGCCAATAACATCCGTGGTACTAGAGGGAAGTGTAGAGGTTAGAGAAAAACAAACATTGAAATACACGCCGCAAATAACTGAGGACGTCTGTTGCAAATGCAACTCTGAGTTAAAGAGGCCGCATCATAGCAGTCATAACAAAAGTTGTCTAGGCTGCAAAGGCAACAGAAGCTTTAGTGAGGCGTTTCGCCTTTTTGAGATATCATCAGAATTTGTGTAGGAACTGTGACAAATGTCTTCGCCGAAGGTGTATTTGTGACTAATGGGTTACTCGCATCTCCTAAAAAAATTCTGAAAATGCCTCAAGCAGTTGCAACGTGCCAATGAAGCATCTACTGTCTTTGCAACCTAGATTGTTTTTCCTACTGAAAACATATCGCAGTTGCTGCATCATTGTCTCAGAGTGGGAGGAAGTTTCCTTGGTTGGTGTTCATATTCATATAAAACTGCTTGAAAGACATCACCGTCGCCTGTTTCAGAACCACACTAGCGGAAAAAAATTAGTACACGTGGAAAGACGACGCCGATTTTCATCCGCTGATGTCATATGACATCTGGGGTATAGTAGATGTACTGTTAGTGGTTTCAGTGTCGCCCGCCAACAGATAGCATAGTGGCATAGCTAGCAGGGCGCCATCGTGTCCAACCTTTAAGAGAGATCGCTCACAACCTGTAGGTTCAGTGTGGTGCAAACGTGTGTATCAAGCAGGCAACCATGTCCCAGAGAAGCACTCGTGTTTCCTACAACCAACTGAACGAGTGTGAAAGGGGTCGAATTGTGGCCTTACGAGTGGCGGGATAGTGCTTTCGGAGAATAGCCACACAAGTTGTACGTGCTGCGCCAGTTGTGCAAAGATGCTGATATCAGTGGCCACGTGAACATTCTCCCACGCTTAGGCGAGGTTCTAGACGCCCACACAGCACAGATGCCTGCCAGGATCGTCGTATTATGAGGGCAGCACTGGTAGATCGTACAGCTACTGAAACGTCCCCTTTGGGAAATTACGTATTACTGTGCTGGTAAACCTCTTACGTTATTTGTTTTTCAAACAGCTGAGGAAAACTGAACGTACTCAGACATTTCTATCTTTACTTATTCTGATCATCACTAAACTGACACACAATACTTTTAGCGCAACGCAATCTGACTTTCAATAATCCCCACAAAAGAATGGCCCTGACTAACAATAATCTATACCTTTCATGAATCACTTACCTCACAAAAATCTTCGTTCCTCGAACAACTGCAATACAGCGAGCGCCAATTCTGCCAGCTAATTAAAGATTCTAACTACTGATAGGCAAGTTAGCAAATGAAAGATTGGGCCGGCCGAAGTGGCCGTGCGGTTAAAGGCGCTGCAGTCTGGAACTGCAAGACCGCTACGGTCGCAGGTTCGAATCCTGCCTCGAGCATGGATGTTTGTAATGTCCTTAGGTTAGTTAGGTTTAACTAGTTCTAAGTTCTAGGGGACTAATGACCTCAGCAGTTGAGTCCCATAGTGCTCAGAGCCATTTGAACCACATGAAAGATTTTGATAGAGAACAAACTATGTATTTGCCTTAATAGAGTTCAAAAGTCATCATATATATATCTATCAATTCATGACATCCACCTTTACAAATTTCCTTTTTCTGGCGGACACACGTCCAGATCGTCCGTTCTCAAAACTCTGACATCTCTCTCTCCACATCCACCACTGCTGGCCGCTCACCTCCAACTGCGCAACGCTACGCGCTGTTCACATCCAACTGCCCAACACTACAATAGTGAATATTCCAACAATGCCAACCAGCCACAGACTGCCCACAGTGCAGTCAGCGATTTTCATACAGAGCACTACGTGGCGTTACCAACATAAAACCCTAAACAGCCTACTTACACTACCACAATACAGATAAGAGGGCTTGTGATCCCAGACCTATCAAACGAACCGTCGCGAACTTGTTATTAGCAGTGGGACTACAGGTATGCACTCCTGTAGTCTGTCTTCCACTCACGCCACAGTGTCGACGTGCACGACTTGACTGGATCACACGGAAGACGGACTGGAGCAGTGGTCTTCAACGATGGTTGTTTGCGCGTACTTCATGGACCTGGTGAGTGCTGTCTCCAAGATACATTGGCCCCACCCTAGGCGTTTTCGTCGGTACTGCAATAAGCTACAACTCTCGTTCGCCTACCCAGTGCTCGGTAAGTACAGAATGTTGTTAGACCTGTTTTTCTTCTTTTTTTTCAGTGTTGCAACAGTAAGGTGATGTGTTGCTCCAACAGGATAATGCTCGCCCACACAACGTGCTCTGCAAGACGTGCAGCAACTTCCCTGACCAGTACGATCTCTGGACTTGAGTCCAATGAAGCACGTGTGGTATATTGTGAGCTGAGAAGTGACTCTTGTGACTCGTCAACCAACAACTCTTACACAATCATGTGAAGAGGACGAGCAGGTGTGCTATAACGATCGAATAGATGCCGGAGTCAGCGCTTGCACTGCCACCCGTGGAAACTATACTAATAACGGAGAATTCTACATCTACATCCATATTCCGCAAGCCACCTGATGGTGTGTGGCGGATGGTACTTTGAGTACCTCTATCGGTTCTCCCCTCTATTCCAGTCTCGTACTGTTCGGCGAAAGAAGTATAGTCGGTGTGCCTCTGTGTGCGCTCTAATCTCTCTGATTTTATCCTTATGGTCTCTTCGAGAGATATACGTAGGATGGAGCAATATACTGCTTGACTCCTCGGTGAAGGTATGTACTCGAAACTCAACAAAAGCCCGTACCGAGCTACTGATCGTCTCTCTTGCAAAGTCTTCCACTGGAGTTTATCTATCATCTCCGTAACACTTTCGCGATTACTAAATGATCCTGTAACGAAGCGCGCTGCTCTCCGTTAGATCTTCTCTATCTCTTCTATCAACCCTATCTGATAAGGAGCCCACACTAGTGAGCAGTATTCAAGCAGACGGCGAACAAGTGTACTGTAACCTACTTCCTTTGCTTTCGAATTGCATTTCCTCAGGATTCTTCCAATGAATCTCAGTCTGGCATCTGCTTTACCGACGATTAATTTTATATGGTCATTCCATTTCAAATCACTCCTAATGCGTACTCCCAGATAATTTATGGAATTAACTGCTTCCAGTTCTTGACCTTCTATATTGTAGCTAAATGATAAAGGCTCTTTCTTTATATGTATTCGCAGCACATTACACTTGTCTACATTGAGATTCAATTGCCATTCCCTGCATCACACGTCAATTCGTTGCAGTTCCTCCTGCATTTTAGTACAATTTTCTATTGTTACTGTGGTGTCACCGCCAGACACCACACTTGCTAGGTGGTAGCTTAAATCGGCCGCGGTCCATTAGTACATGTCGGACCCGCGTGTCGCCACTGGCAGTGATCGCAGACCGAGCGCCACCACACGGCAGGTCTGGAGAGACTGACTAGCACTCGCCCCAGTTGTACGGACGACATTGCTAGCGACTACACATACGAAGCCTTTCTCTCAATTGCCGAGAGACAGTTAGAATAGCCTTCAGCTAAGTTAATGGCTACGACCTAGCAAGGCGCCATTAGTTACTTCATGAATCTAAAGAGTCTCACTTGTATCATCAAGAATGCTGTATACCAAAGGACGATATAAAAGTTAAGAGTTCTAGTAGCTACGTTCTTTTCTTTATCACATTCATTACGAATCCTGTTCCAGACTTCGCGCCAGTCGGCGTGTGTGTACGTGTGCCCTCTCGGCTACCCGTCTCTGTGGACGGGCTGCCTTGTCAGTCCACTACATTGGCGACGAGTCTAAAAAGGGATTTTAGCGTTCGTATTGCACTAATTTGCTTGTGTCATGGCTTCGTCACATTCTCCAGATGTACTGTCCGAATTTTATCGCTTGCAGAATCAGCAGACGCAGGCGTTATTGGATGCCCTGGGACAGCTCGTCCAGGGTCAACGTGCGCTGCAAAACGATGCGGCCGCCGCCGCTTCATCGCTACCGCAGCCACACCACACAGTTGCACCGTCCTTCCGTAGTTTTGATTCAACCCAAGAAACATGGCCGGAATGGTCTCGACAATTTGGATTTCATCTCGCCGCCTACAGAATTCAAGGTAATGAGCGGCAGCCGTTTTTGCTTTCGTGTGTTGGTGTGTCCACCTACCGTGTGATAGTGAAATTGTTTCCCCGGCGCGACGTAGCAACTCTGTCATACGAAGAAATTTTGTCTGCTTTAGATGCCTATTTCCAAGAAACAGTAAATGTCGTTGCGAAAAGGTATACGTTCTTTCGTACAAAACGTACGGCCGGTCAGACTAATAGGGAGTGGGTTGCAACTTTGCAAGGACTTACTAGGGATTGTGCATTTGAATGTGACTGTGGACTCCCTTATTCCGATACTATGGTGCGTGATGCAATTGCACAGAACGTTTCTGATGTTCGCATACGGGAACAGATTTTGAAACTCGTCAATCCCTCCCTTCAACAAGTGATAGACATATTGGATAGGCAAGACACACTTGACTTTGCTCAGGAAGCATTTGAAACTTCGCCAGCAGTGTGTCGCATTAACCGGCCTGCCGGGCGCGCTGCGCGGACCTGTAAACATCCTTCGCACACGTCCGCACCGCCACGTGTCCCGCGAAAGCAAGCAAATGCAGTGAAATCATGCCCGTGGTGTGCAACTAGACATTCGCGTGAGAATTGCCCGTCACGCCAAGCTATTTGCTTTTTCTGTAATAAGACAGGGCATGTTCAAAGAGTTTGCCAGAAAAAGCTCAGATCAGACACTCACAACCATTCCAGGCCCTTTGCTTCGCGCCGGAATCGAACCAAGGACGCTCAGGCTCGTGAACCTTTGCCCATGGACATTCATGTCGTTCATGCCACTCCGCCCAGTGTTCCTCTCGCTAACAGTGACTGTGTTCGTCCCACCAAAAATTGTGCGTCGACGTCGCCGCAAATCCCGTCACGTCGCGCGTGATTCTGTTCCAGTGTCTGTTCAAGTTGCACAAAACAGTCGCTCTTTTCGTCAGCAGGACAATAAACTTTTTGTAGATTTGGACTTTGCCGGACAAGTGATACCGTTCCAGCTCGATACCGGAGCTGCAGTTTCATTGCTCAATCACGCCACGTACAAACGACTGGGCGCACCTCCGTTGCGTGCCGCAAATGTTCAGCTCAATAGTTATTCCGGACAGCTTCTCCCTGTGTTAGGACAGTGCACTCTTCCTGCCACATACAAGGGACAAACAAAACTTGTGTCTTTTTACGTCCTTCGTTCTTCTTCTGCAGTGAACCTGTGGGTTTAGATTTATTTCAGTTGTTTAACTTGTCTATCGTAAATCAGGTCCTATCAGTGAACGAGACTGTGCCTTCAGCCAGTGTTTCTAGTCTATGTGAGGAATTTGCAGACATTTTTGCACCGGGCCTTGGTTGCGCTAAGAACTATGCAGCTCATTTGGAACTCAAAGTGAACGCGCAACCGAAATTTTTCAGAGCGCGCAATGTTCCCCACGCATTGCGTGATGAGGTCGCCAAACGCTACGATATCTTGTATCGGTCCACTGCTCAGCACGGAAACGCTGATGCGTTGTCCCGTTTGCCTGTTGCTGCGGATGAAGCATTCGATTCTTCCGAACTTGCTTGCATGTTCATTGATGCGGAAACCGATGACGTGGTCGAATCGTTTCCGATTGATTTTCGTCGTGTCGCTACAGCCACAGCTGCTGACCCTGTCCTTGCTACCGTTTTGCGTTTTGTTGCTACGCAATGGCCCTTGTCAACGTCGCGGATCGAGGATCCGTTAGTTCGCCAATTTTTTGCTCACAAGGAGAGACTTTTTGTCTGACATGGTGTTTTGCTGTTGCGTTCTGACAATGATCAGTCCAGAGTAGTGGTCCCACGTTCGTTACAGTCCTCTGTCTTACGCCTCCTTCCCCAAGGACATTGGGGTATAGTGCGCACGAAACAACTTGCTCGTCAGCACTGTACTTGGTTCAGAATCGATCCTGCGATTACGAATATGTGCTCTTCTTGCATGGCGTGTGCCGAACAACAATCCGCACCGCCGTGGAAATTCTTTGCATGGCCGAAAGCCGCTTCCCCTTGGCAACGCTTACGTATAGATTTTGCCGGTCCATTCTGGAATGCTCGATGGTTGGTTGTGGTCGATTCTTTCAGTAATTTTCCTTTTGTTGTCCGGATGTCTTCCACGACGTCATCTGCCGCCATACAAGCGTTATCCGCTATTTTTGCATTGAAGGTCTTCCACAGACTATTGTTTCCGACAATGGTCCACAATTCATGTCCGCAGAATTTCCGTCATTCTGCAAGGCCAATGGTATTCAACATCTGACATCCGCGCCGTTTTCGCCTCAGTCAAACGGTGCCGCTGAACGATTGGTCCGGACTTTCAAGTCACAGATGTTGAAGTTGAAGGAGTCGCATTCTCGGGAGGACGCTTTGTTGCTCTTTTTGTCTTCGTATCACTCTCAGCCCCGCGATGGTCGCTCGCCGGCTGAATTGCTCCACGGTCGTCCTCATCGAACCTTGATGTCTTTGCTGCATCCGCCGCATCAGGACACTGTGCAGCGGCAGACTCCTGCTTTTGCTCCTGGCGACGTTGTATTCTATCGCAACTATCGCGGTTCACGGCGTTGGCTCGCAGGGCGCATTCTTCGCTGCCTCGGCCGCGCGATGTATTTGGTTTTGGGGGCCTCTGGTGAGGTGTGTCGGCATCTCAATCAGCTGCGCCTCTGTCGTCGCCTGGGTTCTGCCGCTCCCCGTCTGCTTTCAGCGACGATGCCGTCCGGTCAGCGCCCTAGGGACCCATCTACTGGCTCGCCTCATCCCCAGGTGTTACCGACGCTGCCTTCCCTATTGCCTGATGGCGACATGCCGCCGCCGCCTGTTCTCCCGCCGGCGCCGCCCGCAGTGGACGCTTCGCTGCAGCCGCCCAGCGCCTCCCTGGGTCACGTGCCGCCGATCGGTTCCTGTGACCAGCTGTCCTCCGCCATGGAACATTTGCCTGCTCCGGCCCAGATGTCGTCATCGCACGTCGGATCCCCCGACGCAATGGAGGTCGAACCTTCGGCCCCTCCTGTCTCATTACGGGCGCATACACCGCATGTTGACGTGCACCCTGGACTAGGTTTTCAGGCGTTTCCTAGCTCCCCTCGGACCGAATGGCAGGGTGCGGGTGGCACAGCCTTGCCTGTTGTTAGGCTCCCCACCTCATCGCATACGTCAACATGGGGTCCTCCCCACGGCGGGCGGAAGCCTTATCACACGGCCGTTCGCCGATTTGCGGGGGAGGAATGTGGTGTCACCGCCAGACACCACACTTGCTAGGTGGTAGCTTAAATCGGCCGCGGTCCATTAGTACATGTCGGACCCGCGTGTCACCACTGGCAGTGATCGCAGACCGAGCGCCACCACACGGCAGGTCTCGAGAGACTGACTAGCACTCGCCCCAGTTGTACGGACGACATTGCTAGTGACTACACGTACGAAGCCTTTCTCTCAATTGCCGAGAGACAGTTAGAATAGCCTTCAGCTAAGTTAATGGCTACGACCTAGCAAGGCGCCATTAGTTACTTCATGAATCTAAAGAGTCTCCCTTGTATCATCAAGAATGCTGTATACCAAAGGACGATATAAAAGTTAAGAGTTCTAGTAGCTACGTTCTTTTCTTTATCACATTCATTACGAATCCTGTTCCAGACTTCGCGCCAGTCGGCGTGTGTGTACGTGTGCCCTCTCGGCTACCCGTCTCTGTGGACGGGCTGCCTTGTCAGTCCACTACAGTTACAACCTCTTGATATAACAGCATCCTCCGCAAAAAGCCTCAGTGAACTTCCGATGTTATCCACAAAGTCATTTATGTACATTTGAATAGCAACGGTCCTACGACATTCCCCTGCGGCACACCTGAAATCACTTTTACTTCGGTACACTTCTCTCCATTGAGAATGACATGCTGCGTTGTATTATCTAGGAACTCTTCAATCCAATCACGCAATTGGTCCGATAGTCCATATGCTCTTACTTTGTTTCAGCATGAGTCGATATCTGGTACCTCAGAAATGATTGTGCTATTGATCTGTAAATGTAATCATTTCATATACCCAATATGCACTGTGGCAACAATAAATCTTGACTGAATTGGAACCTCAAAAAGGATGTACTAATTTTTTTTCCAGCAGTGTATTTATTCACAACAATCCAGTACTGCAGTTTTGGCGGTTTAACCATTTTCAAATCCACAGTGAAATGTTGCCTTTCAGAGGTAACGCCCTTACCGAGTGGGCTTTTCAGACACAACTCATGACCTTCCTCTGCCGACGCCCCTTCCCCTCCTTCAGAATCTTACTTCCGCCTGTTCTTTTCCCCTCCGTTCTCTTGCACACCTTTTGTGACTGCCACTGCTGGCAGAAAGGATACTACAGAGAAATGAGGCTCGGTTGGCGGGTCGTGAGGTGTAACGCCGGAAATGCATATCCTCCTTTTTCCATCTATTGCACTGCAAATTTTTTTCCTTATTTTGTCACCTGAAGATATGACATTTCTGTCTCTTTATATATTGTAATGGTTTTACTGTTTTTATATATATATATATATATATATATATATATATATATATATATATATATATATATAGAATATATATATATATATGCATTTATGTTGGTTTGTTTTGTGAATATTATTTGTATTTATACGCTGGGTCTGGCCTAGGGAAAACTATGCTATCGAACAAATACATCGATAGGTCGTGTGGAGAACCAAAGTGTTTAGGATCTTTGGTAGTGTTAACTCAGCCGCGAGGAGCGCGGGCAGAGCAGAGGGAGTCTGGCTGGGGTGGTACAGTGGAGCAGGTGTGTTGTGTGAAGCTCCTGCAAGTTGCCGCGCTTTCGGGGTTTGGCAGCATGTAATTGCGCTCGACTTGCGATGATAGTTTCTGACATGGTATCGCGGACGGGAAGCATTAGCTAGCGCACATCAAGAGCCCGTTTCGTCTGGTGACCGTGTCGAGAAGAAGGCGCGCCAACATCCAGCTTCTGCAAGAGCGACGGCCGGCAATGAGTGACTGTCGCCACCTCCTCCATCGACGGCTTCAAACCTTCAATCAGCCAACAAGGAAGACTGGAAGCACGTAAAGTTTTAGAACTGGATGGCAGACCTCAGCTTTTCAAACTTTTAAAATTGTTGCATCACAAAATTACAGCAACTTAGCATGAACCTTTGTTGCTCATTGTCCCAATTGCATTGCCAAGCAGGGTCCCTTCCTTTTCCGAAATGAGACCGAGTGTCGTTGAAATTCAAATCCCAGCATCATTCGATTTCACTGCTTTAATTTCAAAGTTCAGTTAAGGTATTCATAGCTGGCTACAATATTTACATTGCACAAGCACAAATTAAGAGTGCGAGTTTTGTTACCGTATTTTAGTTACCTGTGACTGCAGCTCAGCTTGGTACGTACTAAATTTTGCTATTGTTAATTGTTCAGAATCATTTGATTCAAGTTCAAAGTTAAATCTCTTATTTCTAAATTGCGTAGATTCAAGTAGCTTTTGGAATGATTGTTGAGGTAGTCCAAGACTAACCGTATTTTACTGAATTTCGATGTGCTTCAGAAAGAAAGCTCACTATTAATTTCAGTCACTAAATTAACTTTCGATTTTCCGGTTTTATTAATTCTTTTGCTAAATTAAGTCAGAGTGTAGCGAAATTTATTACTTCTGACAAACTTTCAGGTTTCACACTACACGTGTCAACCTTCAGTTGCCACGCTTCTAGTGCTAATTATATGTGTAATAACCTTTCTTTTTTCAGTTACTATAGTAATTGTCCTTAGGACTGGCGACCGTAATTTCCCCCAAATCTCAAATATCTAATTACCGCTAGTTAATTGTTAACGTAACGGCTGCACATTTACTTTCTTTATTAACTTTACCCCTTTTCAAAATTAATTTCCACCAGTTTCATTTGCATTTTTCCTTTCATTTAGATGTAACCCTTTCCTCCCTCTTTACCGACAAATTGAACTTCGGTGACGATTGCTGTTTCCCAAATTTCCATTAGGTACACACGGTTTAATTTTTCACTGTCATTAAGGTCGATAAGTGAGGGGGAGGTATCAGAGGACTGCCTGTGTAGCTCAGTTGGTAAGAATATTTCCCACGAAAGGCAAGGTTCCTGAGTATGGTCGGGCACACAGTTTTAATCTGACAGGGTTTTCAAAGAATTCACACACACTGGAAGTGAAAGATTAATTCTGTAACTACAGTTGATTGGTTTTTCAAAGCTATGGCTCACGACACAAAACCTTTTGCAGGACTTAGTGGTCGCTACTGTAAGTGAAAACTGATTACTGATTAAATCCGCTACTGCAATTTCAGCCAGTTAAGCACTTGAAGAGTAGTTGTTTGTTGTTGTGGTCTTCAGTCCTGAGACTGGTTTGATGCAGCTCTCCATGCTAATCTATCCTGTGCAAGCTCCTTCATCTCCCAGTACCTACTCCAACCTACATCCTTCTGAATCTGCTTAGTGTATTCATCACTTGGTCTCCCTCTATGATTTTTACCCTCCACACTGCCCTCCAATGCTAAATTTGGATCCCTTGATGCCTCAGGACATGTCCTACCAGCCGATCCCTTCTTCTAGTCAAGTTGTGCCACAAACTTCTCTTGTCCCCCAATCCTGTTCAATACCTCCTCATTCGTTACGTGATCTACCCACCTAATCTTCAACATTCTTCTGTAGCACCACATTTCGAAAGCTTCTATTCTCTTCTTGTCCAAACTATTTATTGTCCATGTTTCACTTCCATACATGGCTACACTCCATACAAATACTTTCAGAAATGACTTCCTGACATTTAAATCTATACTCGATGTTAACAAATTTCTCTTCTTCAGAAACGCTTTCCTTCCCATTGCCAGTCTACATTTTATATCCTCTCTACTTCGACCATCATCAGTTATTTTACTCCCTAAATAGCAAAACTCCTTTACTACTTTAAGTGTCTCATTTACTAATCTAATTCCCTCAGCATCACCCGATTTAATTTGACTACATTCCATTATCCTCCTTTTGCTTTTGTTGATGTTCATCTTATATCCTCCTTTCAAGACACTGTCCATTCCGTTCAACTGCTCTTCCAAGTCCTTTGTTGTCTCTGACAGAATTACAATGTCATCGGCGAACCTTAAAGTTTTTACTTCTTCTCCATGAATTTTAATACCTACTCCGAATTTTTCTTTTGTTTCCTTTACTGCTTGCTCAATGTACAGATTGAATAACATCGGGGAGAGGCTACAACCCTGTCTCACTCCTTTCCCAACCACTGCTTCCTTTTCATGCCCCTCGACTCTTATAACTGCCATCTGGTTTCTGTACAAATTGTAAATAGCCTTTCGCTCCCTGTATTTTACCCCTGCCACCTTCAGAATTTGAAAGAGAGTATTCCAGTTAACGTTGTCAAAAGCTTTCTCTAAGTCTACAAATGCTAGAAACGTAGGTTTGCCTTTTCTTAATCTCTCTTCTAAGATAAGTCGTAAGGTTAGTATTGCCTCATGTGTTCCAACATTTCTACGGAATCCAAACTGATCTTCCCCGAGGTCCGCTTCTACCAGTTTTTCCATTCGTCTGTAAAGAATTCGCGTTAGTATTTTGCAGCTGTGACTTATTAAACTGATAGTTCGGTAATTTTCACATCTGTCAACACCTGCTTTCTTTGGGATTGGAATTATTATATTCTTCTTGAAGTCTGTGGGTATTTCGCCTGTCTCATACATCTTGCTCACCAGATGGTAGAGTTTTGTCATGACTGGCTCTCCCAAGGCCATCAGTAGTTCTAATGGAATGTTGTCTACTCCCGGGGCCTTGATTCGACTCAGGTCTTTCAGTGCTCTGTCAAACTCTTCACGCAGTATCGTATCTCCCATTTCATCTTCATCTACATTCTCTTCCATTTCCATAATATTGTCCTCAAGTACATCGCCCTTGTATAAACCCTCCATATACTCCTTCCACCTTCCCACCTTCCCTTCTTTGCTTAGAACTGGATTTCCATCTGAGCTCTTGATATTCATACAAGTGGTTCTCTTCTCTCCAAAGGTCTCTTTAATTTTCCTGTAGGCAGTATCTATCTTACCCCTAGTGAGATCAGCCTCTACATCCTTACATTTGTACTCTAGCCATCCCTGCTTAGCCATTTTGCACTTCCTGTCGATCTCATTTTTGAGACGTTTGTATTCCTTTTTGCCTGCTTCATTTACTGCATTTTTATATTTTCTCCGTTCATCAATTAAATTCAATATTTATTCTGTTACCAAAGAATTGCTACTAGCCCTCGTCTTTTTACCTACTCGATCGTCTGCTGCCTTCAGTACTTCATCCTTCAGAGCTACCCATTCCTCTTCTCCTGTATTTCTTTACCCCATTCCTGTCAATTGTTCCCTTATGCTCTCCATGAAACTCTCTACAACCTCTGGTTTAGTCAGTTTATCCAGGTCCCGTTGTTGTTGTGTTGTTGTGGTCTTCAGTCCTGAGACTGGTTTGATGCAGCTCTCCATGCTACTCTATCCTGTGCAAGCTTCTTCATCTCCCAGTACCTACTGCAACCTACATCCTTCTGAATCTGCTTAGTGTATTGATTTCTTGGTCTCCCTCTACGATCTTTACCTTCCACGCTGCCCTCCAATGCTAAATTTGTGATCCCTTGATGCCTCAAAACATGTCCTACCAACCGATCCCTTCTTCTAGTCAAGTTGTGCCACAAACTTCTCTTCTCCCCAATTCTATTCAATACCTCCTCATTAGTTACGTGATCTACCCACCTTATCTTCAGCCTTCTTCTGTAGCACCAGATTTCGAAAGCTTCTATTCTCTTCTTGTCCAAACTAGTTTTCGTCCATGTTTCACTTCCATACATGGCTACACTCCATACAAATACTTTCAGAAACGACTTCCTGACACTTAAATCTATACTTGATGTTAACAAATTTCTCTCCTTCAGAAATGATTTCCTTGCCATTGCCAGTCTACTTTTTATATCCTCTCTACTTCGACCATCATCAGTTATTTTACGCCCTAAATAGCAAAACTCCTTTACTACCTTAAGTGTCTCATTTACTAATCTAATTCCCTCAGCATCACCCGATTTAATTTGACTACATTCCATTATCCTCCTTTTGCTTTTGTTGATGTTCATCTTATATCCTCCTTTCAAGACACTGTCCATTCCGTTCAACTGCTCTTCCAAGTCCTTTGTTGTCTCTGACAGAATTACAATGTCATCGGCGAACCTTAAAGTTTTTACTTCTTCTCCATGAATTTTAATACCTACTCCGAATTTTTCTTTTGTTTCCTTTACTGCTTGCTCAATATACAGATTGAATAACGTCGGGGAGAGGCTACAACCCTGTCTTACTCCTTTCCCAACCACTGCTTCCTTTTCATGCCCCTCGACTCTTATAACTGCCATCTGGTTTCTGTACAAATTGTAAATAGCCTTTCGCTCCCTGTATTTTACCCCTGCCACCTTCAGAATTTGAAAGAGAGTATTCCAGTTAACGTTGTCAAAAGCTTTCTCTAAGTCTACAAATGCTAGAAACGTAGGTTTGCCTTTTCTTAATCTCTCTTCTAAGATAAGTCGTAAGGTTAGTATTGCCTCATGTGTTCCAACATTTCTACGGAATCCAAACTGATCTTCCCCGAGGTCCGCTTCTACCAGTTTTTCCATTCATCTGTAAAGAATTCGCGTTAGTATTTTGCAGCTGTGACTTATTAAACTGATAGTTCGGTAATTTTCACATCTGTCAACACCTGCTTTCTTTGGGATTGGAATTATTATATTCTTCTTGAAGTCTGTGGGTATTTCGCCTGTCTCATACATCTTGCTCACCAGATGGTAGAGTTTTGTCATGACTGGCTCTCCCAAGGCCATCAGTAGTTCTAATGGAATGTTGTCTACTCCCGGGGCCTTGTTTCGACTCAGGTCTTTCAGTGCTCTGTCAAACTCTTCACGCAGTATCGTATCTCCCATTTCATCTTCATCTACATTCTCTTCCATTTCCATAATACTGTCCTCAAGTACATCGCCCTTGTATAAACCCTCTATATACTCCTTCCACCTTTCTGCCTTCCCTTCTTTGCTTAGAACTGGGTTGCCATCTGAGCTCTTGATATTCATACAAGTGGTTCTCTTCTCTCCAAAGGTCTCTTTAATTTTCCTGTAGGCAGTATCTATCTTACCCCTAGTGAGATCAGCCTCTACATCCTTACATTTGTCCTCTAGCCATCCCTGCTTAGCCATTTTGCACTTTCTGTCGATCTCATTTTTGAGACGTTTGTATTCCATTTGCCTGCTTCATATGCTGCATTTTTATATTTTCTCCTTTCATCAATTAAATTCAATATTTCTTCTGTTACCAAAGGATTTCTATTAGCCCTCGTCTTTTTACCCACTTGATCCTCTGCTGCCTTCACTACTTCATCCCTCAGAGCTACCCATTCTTCTTCTACTGTATTTCTTTCAACCATTCCTGTCAATTGTTCCCTTATGCTCTACCTGAATCTCTCTACAACCTCTGGTTCTTTCAGTTTATCCAGGTCCCATCTCCTTAAATTCCCACCTTTTTGCAGTTTCTTCAGTTTCAATCTGCAGTTCATAACCAATAGATTGTGGTCAGAATTCACATCTGCCCCTGGAAATGTCTTACAATTTAAAACCTGGTTCCTAAATCTCTGTCTTACCAATATATAATCTATCAGATATCCAGGTCCTATCTCCTAAAATTAGCACCTTTTCGTAGTTTCTTCAGTTTTAGTCTACAGTTCATAACCAATAGATTGTGGTCAGAGTCCACATCTGCTCCTGGAAATGTCTTACAATTTAAAACCCGGTTTCTAAATCTCTGTCTTACCATTATATAATCTAGCTGATACCTTTTAGTATCTCCCGGATTCTTCCATGTATAAACCTTCTTCTATGATTCCTGAACCAAGTGTTAGCTATGATTAAGTTATGCTCTGTGCAAAATTCTGCTAGACGGCTTCCTCTTTCATTTCTTCCCCCCAATCCATATTCACCTACTACATTTCCTTCTCTCCCTTTCCCTACTGACGAATTCCAGTCACCCATGACTATTAAATTTTCGTCTCCCTTCACTACCTGAATAATTTCTTTCATCTCATCATACATTTAATCAATTTCCTCATCATCTGCAGAGCTAGTTGGCATATAAACTTGTACTACTGTAGTAGGCGTGGGTTTTGTGTCTATCTTGGCCACAATAATGCGTTCACTATGCTGTTTGTAGTAGCTTACCCGCAGTCCTATTTTTTATTCATTATTAAACCTACTCCTGCATTACCCCTATTTGATTTTGTATTTATAACCCTGTATTATCCTGACCAAAAGTCTTGTTCCTGCTGCCACCGAACTTCACTAATTCCCACTATACCTAACTTTAACCTATCCATTTCCCTTTTTAAATTTTCTAACCTACCTGCCCGATTAAGGGATCTCACATTCCATGCTCCGATCCGTAGAACGCCAGTTTTCTTTCTCCTGATAACGACATACTCTCGAGTAATCCCCGCCCGGAGATCCGAATGGGGGACTATTTTACCATAGGAATATTTTACCCAAGAGGACTCCATCATCATTTAATCATACAGTAAAGCTGTATGCCCTCGGGAAAAATTATGGCTGTAGTTTCCCCTTGCTTTCAGCCGTTCGCAGTACCTGCACAGCAAGGCTGTTTTGGTTAATGTTACAAGGCCAGATCAGTCAATCATCCAGACTGTTGCCCCTGCAACTACTGAAATGGCTACTGCCCCTCTTCAGGAACCACACATTTGTCTGGCCTCTCAAAAGATACCCCTCCGTTGTGGTTGCACCTACGGTATGGCCATCTGTATCGCTGAGGCACACAAGCCTCCCCACCAACGGCAAGGTTGGTTCATGGGGGTGGGGGTTGAAGAGTAGTACATGTAAGAATTTTAAAAATATCTAGCAACAGGGTACCTCAGGAGGAATCGCCAGTATTTCAGATATGACGGGAACGATCATTCAAAGCAAAAATAGCAGTAAACGTGGGCTCTAAAGTGCTAAGAGCTGTGAGAACTTTTACAGTAGAGGGGTGTTTCACATTATCGAAGATGAACAATTGCTCGAACCTCTCTAGTACGCACTTTATGTCCCATGTTTACTGCACAATTTTCTCTTGTTTTGCTCCTTACAGTCACCTCTCAAAATATGGAGTGCCAGGAGGATGCAGAAGAAGCGACTTGTTTCCCAGTATCGAAGATGGAGAAGTGCTCATAGCTTCTAAGGTACGCATTTTGGACGCCATGTTTACTTTATATTTGTGTCTCGAATGATCGTTCTTGTCATATCACTGAATACTGACCATTCCTCGTGAGACATCTTACATTTTCTGAAATGACTATCACATATCGCTAAGTGTCAGTGTTGAAACGTCCCCTTTAAACAATTATTCACGACTGTCCTTAAACTGACACACAATATTTTGTTAGCGCAACGCAATCTGACTTTCAATAATCCCCACAAAAGAATGGGCCCTGACTAACATTAAACTATACCTTTCACAAATCACTTACCTCACAAAAATCTTCGCTACTCAAGCTACTGCAATACAGCGAGCGCCACTACTGCCAGCTAAATAAAAGATTCAAAGTACTGAAGGCACTAACTACTGATAGGCATAGTTAGCAAATGAAAGATTTTGATAGAGAACAAACAATGTATTTACCTCAATAGTCTTAATATATATAGCAGTTCATGACAAATTTCAAAACTCCGCCATCTCTCTCCCCACATCCACCACTGCTGGCGGCTCACCTCCAACTGCGCAACGCTATGCGCTGTTAACATCCAGCTGCCGCTGCCCAACACTACAATGGCAGACAACAGTGCAAACTAGCCACAGACTGCACACAGCACAGCCAGTGATTTTCGTACAGAGCGCTACGTAACGTTGCCAATAAGAAAACATAAACAGCCTACTTACATAGCCCCCATGCTCCCCACAAAAAATTTTACAAATTGTTTCGGGCACTGGCCAATACAGATTTGAAAATATTTCTCATAATTACAGTAAGAAAGATATCAAATGCACACACTTCTTGATACAATGTTGGTCAAAGGCTAAAATTTTCTCACAGTCCATAAAGACAGTCCTAATCGTTCATCACAGTAAAATAGTAGTGTTTTTCTCAAAGTCTGAGCAGTAAAAGAAAATGCACACGGAAGTAGTAGATTTCCATGCAGTCTTGAAGTAGTGTTGTCCTTCCAACGAAAAGACAGTGCTGACTCTTGACATGCAGACAGGTAATGGGCCACAACAGAGCAAACCCACAACAGAGTCACTCGAAGTGTTGAAGGCTATTGGTAGGTAGGTCATCACAGAGCAGACCCACTGTAGTCCTGGTAGAGATTACGGTATTGGTGGGCCATCAAAGATGCAGACCCACTGTAGTCCCTGTAGAGATGGCCAGCAGCCATCTGCTGCGACTGTGCAGGTGCACAATCACCATCGAAGAGTCTTGCAGACAATATAGCAAGTCCATAACCACCACTTGTGCACTCACAAAGTTTTTGGAATTGTCCTTAGAACCAGCAATGCTGTTATCCAGTCCCTTGCTGAATTATTAACACACGTGCAAACACTAACAGTCCCTACTTCTCACATATTATCCATATACTATGACCAACAGAAACGTGTGCAGTGAAATGTAACTTACAAGTTAATAATATGATGAACTGGTATCAATTACAATTTTATAACATAAGAATACAATAACAAAGGTACAAATTACATCATTAAAGAACATAACAATACAGATAACATTTGTAGTAATACAGGCTTTACAAAAGAATAAAAATATATACATCACTGTTACAAAAATAATGAAATAAGTACATACATAGAAGATCAGAATAACTTTTGAAACATCAACTTCACACATGAGCAACAAAACAGAACAGATAAATAATGTCTAACATCTTTACAAAGTAAATAACAAATTATTAAAACAAATTATATTTGAGGATAACAGTATTCCTCATCATAGTGAATGTAGCTTAGTACTAGAAAAATTCTACAACATAAGTCTTATCAGATAAACATATAAATACAGGAAACACATAAATACCCAAGGGTACACAAACATATAGCGGAATAATACAAGGAAAGGACAGGTTTTGTTTTACTGCAGTATTTTGCAAACAAAACTTTCATTACTTCTCGGAGATCTCCCATCGTTCTTCATTATTTCCAAAAGTCCTATCTATACCTGTTTTCTGTACTTTTTTGTATGACTTCTCAATGCATTTCTTCCAATTCATCGCAACTCATTCTCTTATATAGTCTACCCCCTCTTAAGCTAACTTAAATCTACTGAGCTCAGATGCTAAACTAAGGAACGAGGCAATGCAGCAGCACAAAACAATTAACACAAACAGCAATGATAAAAAATACAAAAGGCAAAGCAAGCAGCATAAATTACAACTAATATAAGGCAATGAGCAGCAAACAAGAAAAATAAATGAGTAGTAAAACTGGCTTAAAAGAATAATACAAAGTGAAATTTAGTAGCACTATGCATGGCAAACAGCAGAAGCAAAGGTAATAAATTATATCTAAACATGACAAAGCTCAGGCAGAAAAATATTACAGTAAAGACAACAATGCAGACAAGGGAAATGTATATTCACATCTTAATGTCTATGTAATTAAAGTGGTGCACCACAAGAAGTTATTCTACCAAAAAATTACGAAGTAGTTGAAAAGAAAATTCCGTATGCAATTCCTGTGAAGGGAAATGTCTTTTTATGCTCCTTCGTTTTTTTTGAATAGATCATAAAATTATTTACTGGATCTGTAGGCATAAAATATTTATATTAGTACATCTATTACATTTTATTTTAACCAATGCTGCAGTGCAGCTAGAAACTAGATATTAAACAAAATGAGTAAATAAATACATAAAGCAAGCCACATGGCATTACTCCCAACTAGCAAGACAATAGCTGTGAAATGTTTCTCATCGTTTCATTAGGCATTTTAGTAAATATCATAAATTAAGAACTCCACAGGATAATCATATGCTTTCAAGTTCGACCGTGTCGTTTTTGCAATGCTTTCTACAAAGAAACGTCAATAGCAAGGATAATGGCCTCCCTTTTTTTTCACCTGTGCCTTTAAAGGCACTCACTAATGACTTCTTTCCAGGCGACTGTCGCCCATCTGGGTGCCCACGACGCATTACGTGCAGGTGGTCACTTAACTTTCTTACGGAAATATTTACGACAGCAGTTTCCGCTACAGTGACAGTCTCACATAAAAATATTTCACAGGTCAAGAATTAGCATTGCAAATCTGTAGAAACAAAATCCTATAAATATAAGAGTCCAAAAAAGATATTCGTCAGCATTGTGATACAGTCACGCATTTACACACATTTTTTAACTCTTAAAGTACGATTCTTGGTTTCCAACATACTTCTTCACAAGTCAGAGTCCCTAACCACTACTCATTACTCCTTACCTTATTACACATATATATATTCGTCGACACGTCAATCTTGCGACGACACTTCAATATTTCATCATAATTAATACATAGCATAATCAAATTCCTCATATAGCATCAGCTTATTGATCATAAACATACCTCAACAGCATAATACACATCGTCATCGTAAAAATAACATCATAACACCTCAGTCAAATCTCAAAATCGTCGTAGCTTTCTAATTTCAAAACCTAAAAAATATTCTCTGCTCATTTCAATAGTGTCACCTACCTCAAACGTACCTTAAAAATCATGATCTCATACCAAATACATCATTCAAAGCTCTCATAGTATCACAATGGTTTCGAAAAAATATGAACAGTTCACAAAGTACAGACAAAATACAATTTCGTAAGTATGAAGTTATCCAACGGTGTAATTACGTAAACATCTGTCACTGCCGTAGTAAAAAAGTTTGTCTCTTTCAGTTAAATGATCAGATAGCTGTGTAATTCTGTGTTAGAGAAATATGGTACCGATGTGTAAAGTTGTATAAGCAAATACCATATTAGCTTGAGCTCCTTGTGCTTGCCAAACACATGGTACACAAAGTAAGCGTGTACCCCCCTGAGGATTAATGTAATTATAACCTCAGGTGTTACAGATTACAGCAATGGAATGAAATGTATCATGGAAAACCTTTGTATCGTTTGCGACCGAACCGCCGAATCCTTCCATCAGTAAATGGGGTATGTTTTCAACTGACTCGGTTGTTTTAACCCCCTCCACTGACGGAATGACCCACTTCCTACTTCCGTATATATAAAGCCAATACGGACTTGTAGCTGTCACGCCTTTGCGCTTACTGCTACGTATTTTAACCGTAAATAGCTCAGTCCTAATGGTAAGAGGTAGTAGTGAATTCACGTTGTTAATCTTTGCATACAGCACAGCTGCCACAAGCTCAGCTCACTTGTACTCCACTCCTACCCTCGCCATTGCACCACATTAACTAGGTGCTACGTGGACCTTGCTAAATTTACTTGCGTATACAATTTTGACCGTTACTCGCCAGTATTTACCTAATGATTAGTACACTCCTAACCGGACTACTTCACAAAGAGCTGTGATGATTGAACGGGTTCGATCCACGGCCTACAGTGCCCTACAGTTCACACGGTAACACTGCCTACCTGACCCACTTAACTTGGTAGTGAGCTTATGTATCCAATCACCACTGTTAGCAGCAGTGGATAATCCTATCAGCACGACGAGAGCAGCAGACTTACCGTCGAATCCTCCTGAAAATACTTATAACTACGGTCGCCAGCTCTGAAGGAGCAAAAGAATAAATCAAATTTTGGCTCGTTTCAAAGTGAAACGGCTTGAGTTGAATTTAAACTTAATTCTGAATATTACTATTTCTGATCATTCTAGGTGAATCTACAAAGCAAATACTCTCTCAATTTCTGTGAGTTGGCTTGGTAATTACTACCAAGACAATTTATACAACTTAGGTTAACAAAATGCTATCCTTCAACTTATTTAATGATTTTGGATATTACTCTTTGGACAATTGATATAGAATTAGTTAAGTGACTTTACTTGAAAGGTTACTCAGAAAAATTTAAGTAACTATAAATAGGCGACTCATTCTGGTGTGACCATTGCTCTTTTCAGCATTCTTATACGCTAAAGTATTCTACAACCAAAAGAATTGTAAATGAAAGAGGCGATGGTGGCCTCAGTCTGATTTCACTATTCTATGTTTTAGGTTACTACACTTTACAATGAACAACATGCGTCGTAATTTTACTCATTACTATATTCTGCACTTGCATAAAAGAAAACTGGTATTCTCCTTTTACATGTATACAAAGTTCGACTTAACAATTGCAAGCAGTCTTGCCTTGGGTAGACGTGTCGGTGCTGGTGGTGAGATGCATGTGGCTAACGCAGCTCTTCACGCCTCATGCCCTTAATAGCGGCTGGAACAACGAGCTGTAGCACTCGTATAAGCTACTGCACGTCCGCCATAAAATCTGGGCGCAGGAACTCTTACAATCAGCCCCAGTGGCATAGAGGCGGCTTGAACAACCATTCGTCGCGTTGTACTCCACAAACGGCGACGATATTCGCCTCTTCGCTGTTGCACAATCGCTTTTGCGTGAGCACAGTTACGCACGTCCGATCACGTCAACACTCCACAGGCCATTTTCTTGTTCAGTCCCTGTGTCTCCAGCTACCCCTAGCTACGCTTGTATCACCAAGAGTGGGGGCGTTCCCCTACCACCTTTTTACTGAAATCATTTAGTATTTAAGAATATTTATATCTATTACCCTGGAGTTCATACCAGTCATAATGATTTACTACTAGCGCTTTACAACATTAAATTATACAGTAATAACTTATAATTACCAAGAAAAAGAATACATTTGACTCCGAGAGCTTAGTGCATTGTCTGACAGGCAGCGCTAATTCCCAGTTTCGCCAATAGATGGCATCAGGGTGCACTCCCTGGCAGTCTCACACCAGCGCGCCCGTTTCCGACGCGCGGGCTCCAAATTACTGTCAGCCCACCATCATTTCAGTTCCGTTACACGTTGTAATTCAAAAATCTTTAAAAATAAATGTTTTAAGTACAAAATTAATCACTAAAATACGTGTCCTGTAGCGCTAAACTGTGCGTCTTGTTGTAAGATAATCTCTGTGGAAGTGTCGTAGTTATCGCCCTCCGAAAGCTAAGTTCTGCTGAAGTCAATGTACTTACCTCATGATAAACAAAAGTGGAATGCTTTGCGTATAGATATCTTAGTTATTACGCTTATTGCCATGATGAAGAAAGTACTGTGCTGTAACGTATTGTTGTGCTACGGAAAAGGGCTGTCTCCTTGTAGCTATACCACAAAAGTTACTACTAAAACGTGTTTTACTTTCCAGAAGAATTCAGAAAAACTGTGCAGATATAAAACAGAAACACTGCTAAAGCAACATTGTATATTGTCACTCATTAGTAGCGTCGTGATAAAATCGTGTAGCTGTCACATAAACTAACCACTGTATCGTCTGTTCACAATAACAGTGCATTCGTAATATCTGTTTAAATAAGTTCTCTTGGTTCTTGACTGGATATTTAACTTCAAACATTGTTGCATGTTAACAGTTTCTTAAGTCTGACAAAGCATACTAGCAATGTAAAGTGAAAAGTTATATGGCAAAGACTAAGTTAAAAAGCAGATTATTTCTCAATAAGCGGTTTTATATGTGAAGTGTAGTGAAATCCTTTACTCTTCATAGTACTCAGAGTTTGAACTTGAATGCAATTGTCATATGGTATACGTCGGTAAAGAATACTGGAATTTTTTTCTCAAGGTTAGCGTCTATGTTATTTTTCTCTGTGCCATCCGGCGCACGCGGCTACCTGCGGTGCGAGTCATTGTCTGTTCCTTTGTTGGCGCGCATCGTTATTGGGATTAGGAGACCTAGCTTCTACAAATTCACGTTGTCGAAAGTGCCCTGCTCTGTTTGAATCCCGCCAGTTCTGATGAAATTCAGGTCTGTCGTTATGATTATCTCGTCTGTCGTCATGTCGGTAGATTTCATAATTTCTTTCTTGTCGGTCATGTGGTGGAGAATTTCTTCCCGAATTGTAACTGCGCGCTGAACTGTTGTGCCTGAAGTTATTCTGTCTCCCTTGATAATAATTGTTTTGGTTCCCATATTGTCTGTTTCTAAGGTAATCTCTGTCATATTCATTACTACGGAAATGCGATCTTTCTCTGTAACGATTATTACTCTGCCAACGGTTGTCATACGGGTGGTGTCTGTTTTGGTCACGATTTGTGTTGTGAGAATAGCCTTGTCGTGTCCAGTTATTATTTCTTTCATCGCGGAATTGCGACGGATGTGACCTGTAATTGTTGTGTTCCTGTTTTCGCGTTCCGCGATTATCAGTGTCAATTTCTAATTCTTGTAAGAGTCCCTGAAAAGCTTCAATGTCGTCTTTGCAATGTCCTGCCAAAATAATATTTCTTAAATGATCAGGCAATTTCAGTAAGCAAATGCGGATGAGTTCTGAGGGGCTGTATGGGTTTGACAGGTAGTGATTCTTGTGCAACATGTCTTCAAAATATTTCACAAGACTGGAAAATTCAGATTGTTCGAAATGTTTCATCATTATGATGCTATGTTTTACTCGGTCTTGTGTAGCTTGAGACCAATATGCTGACAGGAAGGCATGATAAAAATCTCCTTCACTGTGACAATCGTGAATGACCGATCGCATTCTTACAGCTGGTTCATTCTCCAAGTAGTCACACATAAATTCTAACCTGTGCTCCAATGACCAGTTGGGAGGAAAACAATGAGAGAATTGATGGAGCCACGCTTGTGGATGAATGTCGTTGCCAGAATTCTTAAATGTTTTGAATTTACGTGTAGTAATGAACAGCTTATCGTCAAAATCATCGTGTCGGCGAGTAGCATATCGGTCATTGTTACGTCGTGTCGGCGGTTCCATCTCAAAATTCGGTGCACCTTGCCAGTTTCTTTCATAATTTCCTAAATGCCCTGTGTTATTATTTTGTGGCTTTTCCGTATTTCTAAGTTCCTCTTCCCGTGTTGGATCGCGAGTGTCCTCTGAAATATGAAATTTTTGTATTACTTGTGCCAACTGATCTTGTACTTCCCGGATTTCTCTTTTGTATTGCGTATTAATTTGATTCTGATTTTGTTTGAATTTCTTAATTTGTTCATACTCTTCTGTGTCAGTGATGGCTACAGGTCTTGTTTCATTCAGATCATCATCTACCTTTGCAGATAAGTTAGTGAACTGATCCGGAAGTTCGGCTACTTTCTCCGATAGTGTACTTATTTCCTCAGTGTGTTTTTCTGAACCAAGTTTCAGAGTGTTCATTTGTGTTGAAATTGTATCTACTGTGTCCTTTAAGTTTTCTTGAGTTTTTGCAAGTTGCGTAACCGAATCGATAAATGCAACTGAGTCAATTTTAGCTTGCAAGGTGTCGTGATTTTCATGAACAATAGTTTGCAGTTCTTTTATGGCTGCTTCGTGATTCTGTAATGCATTTTCATGACGCGAAAAAATAGGTTGGGAATGCTCACAAATTTGTGTTTTTACGTCGTTACAGACTTTTTGACATTTCGATTCGATTTTATGTAACTCTGTAGTTAAATCTTCACGTGTTTGTTCAGGTATGGTGTCTACCTTTTGAAGATTTTGTTCCATTGCGTCTAACTTTTGAATATTCTGTTCCATTGTGTCTAACTTTTGAAGATTTTGTTCCATTGTGTCTAACTTTTGAAGCTTTCGCTGTGTTTGTCTCTGATTTTGTTCCATTGTGTCTAACTTTTGAAGCTTTTGCTGTGTTTGTCTCTGATTTTGTTCCATTTGTTGCATTAGCTGTAATAACAATGCATTAGTGTCTGGAATCTGTTCCTCTGCGCTTTTCGGCAGTGCATTTGCACCGGCAATATTCACATTTTGATAAGCAGACAATGTGTCTTGACTTATTTGAGAAAACGGTGAGGACGCAAAACCTGAATACAGTATTTGCAAAATTGTGTCCTGTCATTTCGGATTCCTGAGGCGACCTGTTGCCGAGCGATCGATCGATAATGCTTCCCTGTTCACTAATTGTTTCACTGCCTACGCCATTGTTTGCCGCCCGCTCCATTTCCCTATGCCAATTACCAAATTACTATGTTGAACATTAGTTAATTCATTACACGGTGGCGCTAACACACTGCTTTCGTCTACACTGTCATTTCTCAGTTTACTTTGGAGCCTAGTATTACGTTTTTCACACGCCATTATTGTCACAATATTTCACACGACAACACAGAAAAACACAATTTGAAGAGCAAAAATAGGGGAACACATTAACATAGCACTGAAAATAATATCTAGTTAATTGCAAGCGCAACTGCGAAATACTTGGTGCAAATCTACATGCATGCCACAACTGTTTTACTGTACAAGAATGAAAAACTACAACTACAAAGGAAATTCTCTCTACAATTACGCGCTAGCAATAAACAAAGGCTGCACTAATTGCACAAACTACAAGAAGAAATCAGAAGATTCCAGTGAGGTATCCTCGGCTAAGGGTCGACATATGAAACGTCCCCTTTAAACAATTATTCACGACTGTCCTTAAACTGACACACAATATTTTGTTAGCGTAACGCAATCTGACTTTCAATAATCCCCACAAAAGAATGGGCCCTGACTAACATTAAACTATACCTTTCACAAATCACTTACCTCACAAAAATCTTCGCTACTCAAGCTACTGCAATACAGCGAGCGCCACTACTGCCAGCTAAATAAAAGATTCAAAGTACTGAAGGCACTAACTACTGATAGGCATAGTTAGCAAATGAAAGATTTTGATAGAGAACAAACAATGTATTTACCTCAATAGTCATAATATAAATAACAGTTCATGACAAATTTCAAAACTCCGCCATCTCTCTCCCCACATCCACCACTGCTGGCGGCTCACCTCCAACTGCGTCACGCTACGCGCTGTTAACATCTAGCTGCCGCTGCCCAACACTACAATGGCAGACAACAATGCAAACTAGCCACAGACTGCACACAGCACAGCCAGTGATTTTCGTACAGAGCGCTACGTAACGTTGCCAATAAGAAAACATAAACAGCCTACTTACAGTGTTCCATTTTTCTGCCATTCATTTCATTTGTTTTATTGAGAGTATGGGGTATTGAAAGATTTGGGTTGCTTGCAGGGAAGGTGCGCTCCATATGGTCTCTATGTTTGTAGACTGAAGGCGGTCAGTAAGTCTCATGAGGAGGGGGAATGTCTCTAGGGAGTGTTTCACAGAATTGAGTCACAGCCCACTTCGTTCTTTTGTTGTCTTGCCGCCTCTGCATTCCCCAGAGAATAACTGGGCATGAAATTTCTGCCTTTTTTATATGGGCATTAAAGGATGGGACACCATGTCACCACTAGAGTGACTCCACATTTCTGATGTACCCCATCGAATGAGTCACCTGAGCCATCCTGCTTGGTGCGATAAAGTTTACCAGTCAGTGGGACACTGCTCCAGGTCAGTACCAACCTTTTGTTTGTTAACGTTCATTTTGTATGCCACACGTGGGAATTTTGTGCTGTGTTATTCTGTGTCTTCTGAAGTAAGTGATATTCTATGTCGCATTGGCAACAGCATTGAGTCGTTCTGTGCACGTGGAGTTTAACTGTTTTTTAAGTTGATAGATGAGAGCGGAGAAGATGGTGTCTGGGCCTTTCGATGTTCGGTCTCCATCTGGTGCTGGTTGGTGCACCCTTGCCGATTTTGGGGAAATGTGTCACAACTGCTGCAGCTAGATTCATATTCTCAGCACCTCGCAACTTACTTGTTCTGCCAAGCAACTTGTGTTGCCTGTTTAATCATAAATTTTGGTTCCTTTTGTCTAGTTAACACTGGAATTGCAAGCTGCGCAGATGAGGAAATATTGTTGCGTTTTCTTCATAAATTCTTTCATAATACTGTACTCCCACAGTTTTAGCGTCATTTTGTGTAATTTCTACTGATATTTTAGAGAACTTTGCTCCCAGTCGATTTTATGTGCTTTTTGTACATCATGAAGAGCAATTGAAAGTCTGTTACACTCAGGCCTGGCTTGGATTTCCAGATCCCTTAACTGTCCTATAACTTTTCCATTGGTTGGTGACCCACAAATAACAAAAAAAAAAAAATCTCTCTGTATACCTAAGTTGTTGTTCTCACTGTGACGGTGTTTTCTTTATGTACAGTAGCCAAATACAACCTCCATGTGTTCGGAAGGAAAGGGCGACCAAAATACACCTTCAGTATTACAGCTACAGGCTGAATGTTTCAGTTTGATGGCGTCTTTTGCACGAATATAAACCAGAGCATGTGCTATTAAATTAGGCAGTGGCTTCCACAGTACTAGAGGGAAACACAGAGATTGGAATACAGCCAAAACATGATTGAGGGCCTTCGATGTAAGTGCTTCTTTGAGATGAAGAGTTTGCTACAGAACAGGAAATCGTGGCATTTCCCATAACAGCAGCCAGATGACTGATGCCCAAAGTGACAAAGAAATGATAAACGTGTGTAATGGACCGTCATACGAACTCACATAGTGACCTAACAGGTAGGACAAAGTAATAAAATGGAAAAACATTTTTATTCTATTGGAATTCGGACTGCAGCTGACTAACAGTCAACGTAGGCGAAACAAAATATCTGCGTACAGTATTGCTGTCAGAAAACTCAGTTACTGACTAAACGTTTCGAATGTGGCAACATGAGAGAGCAATAACTATATATGTAATCTTCGATGAATAATCGAAATACTCTCAGACGCAGAAATTTAAGCTGAATCAGATGATACAGATGCGGACTGGTTCCATACCACAAAAAATTAATTATAGTTCATATGAACCATAACTTCACTAATGTTATGAAAATTAAAAGCTACTGAAATAAATAATACACGCTGTTGGATCCAGCTGAGCTAGCACTGTTTAATAACACACTACAATTTCATGTAATTATTTTATTTCAGCTGCCACGTACGGTTAATTAAAATTGATCAACAATACACGTAATAGTTACACATTCCACAGACATACAGACGTATCAGCCTGTTATAATTTTAGCGTATCGTCACAGTAAAACATTTATTTGTTCTGTATATATGTACTTTCGGCCGTGATACATATACTTAAAATCAAGAAATCATAATCAGTGCGACATTCTGGATTCTGACAGACCCCAGCATGCAGAGTGGGCAATTATTGTTTCAATAAATACCATAACTGTAATGAAAGCCGCACTAAAGTCAAAAATGAAGCTTTAATGTAATGACTAATCCAAATCTAACAAAGCAAGATTTGGCCAGTTCGATGTTCACTCACGAAGACGCCGATGCTTTTAGCTTCTCTGTATGTATTAGATTTTAAGTATTATTTCAATTTGTGTGTTTTGAGATCGACAACGCCCGTTCATTGGCGTGGAGGTTATACCAACCCTATACAGACTGTAAACGATAAACGTTTCCAACGTATCATTGTGATGTGGAGGAAGTCGAGACGAACAGTTTGATACGGGATATTTGTTGTCTATCAGTTCTGGAAACTACGTCAAATAGGCCTACAAAAACTATCAAAGCTTACAGCGCATGCGCGTCGTGAGAGATTTTCAGTATTCTTTCCCTCTCTTCGTGAAAATACTCTAGGACCTTTGTGAGCGTGTGGGTGCTATTCTGTCATTCTGCGCAACGGATTAATCTGAGATGTACTCTTTACCATGTGGCTGCTGCAAGATGCAATTTCCACCCCCACACTACTACAGAAGTCAGACAGACGCTCCTAACGTTCTAAAGAGAAATGCCTGAAAAACTTGTTGAATTTATACAACATTGACTTTATCTTATCGAGTTTGGGTTCGAATGAAGTGTCTTGATGTGAGGAATATGATTGTGAGGGCGGAATATGTAAGCAATGAAGGTCAGGAGACCACGACGTCTTACACCTTTCGCAAAGAGAACTTAATTTAGTTTAATTTTGTACTGGGTTGTTTTCGCTAGACGTCGCGGTTTTCGGATAACGTACAAAAGTGACCTTCAAATGTAATCTCACCCCCAAACTCACCCTACCCCTCTCCCCACCCCTCCACCTGTCAGGACTTTCAATATCTCGTTCACCTCACTCCCTGCTACTTCACGTCACTCCCTGTTACCACTGCACATTTGACCTTTCGTGGTCTTTATTGACTGGCTATTATGTATCGGAGAGGCATTTCTGACGTTGGGAGTAATAACGGAAGCGATATTTAAGAAAAATCACGACACGTTCACAGAATCTGTCGATCTTCAAAAAGCGTTGGGCGAAGTAAAATGGTGCAAGTTCTTGGAAATTCGGCGAAACATTGTAGTACCCTAAAGGTAAAGGAGAATTACACATAAAATGCACGGTAACCTAGAGGGAACAATATCAAGGAAGATAATGAATGGAGTGTTCGGATTAAAAACAGTGTAAGACAAGGACCATGACGATGAATAAAAGTTCAAGCGTGGGGTTAAAATTCAGGTTCAAATGATATCAATAATAGCATTCGCTGATGACAGTGCTGCCCTCAGTAAAGGTGAGGAAGAACTACTAGGCGTGTTGAATGGAACCAACAGTTTAATTAGTACAGAATATCGAGTGAGAGTAAACCGAAGAAAGACGAAAGTAATGAGGAACAGCGGAAATTAGATTAGTGATGAACATAACACCCAAATTAGAGACCGTGGAAGACGTGACGTGAAGAAATTCTCCTGCCTTGGAAGCGAGGAGGCAAAGAGGACATTTCTAGCCAAGAGAAATCTAATTGTACGAAATTTCGGCCTTAATCTGATGAAGAAGTTTCTGCCAATGTAGTTTGGAGTACAGCACTGCATTGCAGTTTGATCATGGATTGTGGGAAAACCGGAAAAGGAGAAAATCGAGGCATCTGAGATGCAGCACTTCAAAATAATTTTGAAAATTAGGTGGAATGATGAGGTTCAAATTGTTCAGATGGCCCTGAGCACTATGGGACTTAACTTCTGAGGTCATCAGTCCCCTAGAACGTAGAACTACTTAAACCTAACTAACCCAAGGACATCACACACATCCATGCCCGAGGCAGGATTCGAACCTGCGACCGTAGCGGCCGCGCGGTTCCACACTATAGCTCGGCCACCCCGGCCGGCACTGATGAGGTAATGAATGAGAATGTTCTCGGCAGAATAGGCGAAGAAACCAACATATAGAAAGAACAGACACGGAAGAGAGACAGGATGTTAGGCCACGTGTTAAGATAAGAGGTAATAACTTCTATGGTACTAGAAGCCGCTGCAGAAGGTAAAAACTGTAGGTGAAGATAGAGACTGGAATAAATCCAGCAAGTAATTGAAAATCGGGGTGCAAGTTCTACCCTCACATGCACAGCTTGACACAAACGAGGAGTTCGTTTGGGCGCACGAGCCAATCAGGAGAACGAAGACTAAAGAAGAAGCTACGACGTGTACAAAAGGGAATTCAGTGATTTGTAGTGCCGGAATCTGTCGTTCTATGGGGATCATTCTCGGGGAACTTCTGATCTCTTTAGAGATTTGTTGGGGCTTGTACAGTTTCAGTTGAGCATTTGATACTTATATAACATTAGCGGTTTTGCAGTGATAGACTGACATTTTCGTCCATCAGTCCGCTCTAACACTGACATAGTAGCATTCCCAAGTGTAAATATACGACCTTGTTGAAACCTGGCGAGTATGGATACGTAGAAGGGGCAAAATAATGCATTACTTGTTGTTTTTTTTTTCACTTTTAAAGGATAAAACACGCCCTGAACGGGAATTTGTTTTTCTTGTAACAGATCATATGTAATTAATGTCCTTGAAAATTGCATAATCAACACTTGTAATTATTTGAAATTTTTCAAAATAACCTACCACCATTAATAAAGATTGAAGAGTAAAAAAGTTTGTAATCTTTAATCAAAACATAAATCAAAGAGGTTATGAAGCCACATAAACCCACGTGTAATAAAGCTGGTTTCTGAAATATCACTTTTGGAAGAAAAAGCTGTACCCATTGTGCTGTCAGAGTATTTTCAACTTACTAACATCCAGACATTCATATTATTTTAGTTTTACCCCTTAAAAGTGAATCTGGGCACAAACAAAAAAAAATGTGTATTTCATATTTTGCACTCTCTACACATCTGCCAGGTTTCATCAAGATCATTTATTTACATTTTATGTTCTCTTGTCAGTTTAGACGTTGACGACACGAGACCAAACACCCGCTCCAGGCCACAAGCGTAGGCATGGTAGCTCGCAAGTATAGATTTAAAAATTCGCTCTCTCCACTCCGATCGCAATAGCTAATAACTATCGAGACCAAAAATATATTTTGGAAGTTTTCCTCCCGAGTTGTCATATAGTGTGCATTGGTTGCGACACAATAAAATAATTTAAATTACCGGTAGCGGAATAATAGTTAGTATGAATCTATCATTAAAGGTCAACTCTTAACGGTCGTCTCAGAAAAAAATGGTGTTTCTTAAGATTTTGGATAATTAGGGACATGATTCCATAGTTTAAATAATATCTAGTGTTTCAGTTGCCACATTGTTTTGTTAGCCTCCTTCTAATAGGTCGTGTCTTCGGAAGTAATGATTATGTTATTACATGCGGAGTTATCTGTGAATGGCTGATGAAGAACACAGCCATGCTGGATTATGTCATTCGGTACCTGAAGTACCAACTTTGTTTATTTTTGTGTCATTAACTTCGTGTTATGAAAAAATACTGTTTAACTCTTCTTGTACCATTGGTCTCAATAGGACGCAAACATAAATTGTTCGTTTCTTATACTGAACGTAAAATTTATGAAAGCAGAATGACGAATGTTATGTTGAATTGCGCACATAACACCTACAACAATGAAAATATTATTTCCTACTTATTGTTGTGCCCGTTGTTACGGTTGTTGTACTCTTCCTGGTACCACTGTCGTCAATATGACCCCATAAACGCATTGAAAAATCACATCTCCCTTGTCTTCAAAGCTATTTTTTCAAAATCTATGACTCTCTCTCTATGAGTCAATTGTATCCAATGATATTTTTCTCAGTTTTATATTTACAAAACATTTAAATTTATTCATGGTTTTCTATACTGAATACCAAAACGACCCGAATCTAAATTTCTTTTTTTCTTGAACGTGATATTTATGAAAACAGAATCATTACTGTTATACTGATCAACTGTAATGTATATTAGTTCACTAAAACACTCCAGACATATCCTATGTAATTTTCTTGAGTCTCTATGACCTCAGTGGTGCTCCTTAAGGCAAAAACATCATGGTAGTAGGAGGGTTAAAGCACTGCTGCGTTAAATATCTAAGAAAAACACATATTTTTCGTACAATTTATTGTAATAAAATGGCTAGTAACAGCGTGACGTTAAGTAATGTGATAACTTCAGTACCCCATTTACTGTTTAAGAATAACCTGCCCGACATTTTTTGGCAGGCAGACACTTTACACTGGACAAGTTGCAGTAATCTAACGTAATGACGTGAAGAAAGTAAAAGTCATTTTGGTATTATTGGGACTGTTATGAATTTACGTTACAAAGACAACAAGCCTAGAGTTTTCAGTTACTTACAGAAATCGTTTTGAAAACTGCTGTGGGCAAGCTCATCTTGATGTGACATACATATCTTCTTAAGTAATTCACTGACAGCGGGGGTATGTATTACACCTGTCACAATGTTGCTTTCAAACGATTATTATTTACTACTGCTTTAATTAAAGTAATGGTTTCATGACAGTCTGCAACACAACTGTTTCTAAATTTTGCAAATACGTACATAAGTGGAGTAGCTGTTTACGTGATTACAGCGTATAACAAATATTTCATACATTTTGCTGTTACACGTTTTTCCTGCAGATTTTCATAATTAACACTATGGAGAATAGGTATTGTTATTTGTACGTATGTTAGTACAGTAACTGTATTTGAAGTACCTTATTTTTGTGATATGGACAGCCCCTATATCGTAGAAAAGTCTTATTAGTAAAGGAAAAAACGTCCTTAAATGAGTCTGCGATCATCGAAGATTTTCGCAAATAGTGCCGGCTGGATCGCTTAATACGTTCTCATTGATACGACGTTTCGTCTACTGACATCATCTGGTCCAAACTTAAAACTCATAGCCTTTCATATTTGTCGTTTCAAATCAGAAAGAATTACGTGTTTTCTTCGTATATTGTATTTATGGCATAACACGACTGCAAAAGTGCATGGTAGGAGAGCTCAGGCAATTTCTCCCACTACCTTAAAACGCTACTCCTCACACTCCCAAACATTCTCGAATTTGGAAATACAGAGTGGACCGAAGAAAAGAGGCCAGGCGAACAGAGTTCTAGGGTATAAAGAAACACAGCAGACGAAATGAAATACAGTACTTAACCTGACTATAGCAGATATTGAAAGACTTGAGGACTCTCCACACAAAGTAATCGCACACTGAGAGGTCGGGTGACCTGGGTGGGCAGCTATCTCCAGGTCGAGTACTCGTCTGCATGATCGACATGATATGCCGGTCTCTTACGACAGGCGTTGGGTTGATTTGATAGGACTCTGAAGCATCTTCTGGTGAACTGCAGCCACATTTTCTGGTGTGTGAACACGTTTCGGTATATTTTTCCACTTGTTCAAAACAGATCCTGCCCGACGCCATTTTCGGACTCAGCATCGCATAGCACTCTTTGCCAGCACTTTGACACCATTAAACTTCTGAGCAAAAACCTGACCAAGATTCCACGAATTCTTTGTCACGTAACTTTCCACAACGAACACCCGCTGCTCAACTATGCGTACCATCGTTGCCTCTGCACTGCTACACTCACAATGACATGCTCTGAGCTGGTGTGGATCACATGGCAGGCATACACATTTTGTGTCAAGGGTTTGGTTATACGCATACATTCAAGCCAAATCGTATCCACTCGTCCTGACCAGTTTTCTTTCCCCCAGCCGCTGTGGCAGAGAGGTTCTAGGCGCTTCAGTCCGGAACAGCGGTGCTGCTACGGTCGAAGGTTCGAATCCTGCCTCGAGCATGGATGTGTGTGATGTAGTTAGTTTAGTTAGGTTTAAGAAACTTCCTAGCAGATTATAACTATGTGCCGGACCGAGACTCGAAATCGGGAGCTTTACCTTTCGTGGGCAAGTGCTCTACCAACTGAGCCACCCAAGCACGACTCACGCCCCGTCCTCACAACCTTAATTCCGCCAGTACCTCGTCTCCTACCTTCCAAACTTCACAGAAGCTCTCCTGCGAACCTTGCAGAACTAGCTTGAGACACCCAGGCGTCCGCTGACTCAGCCGTCGAGGCACCTTCTAGAGTACCTGCCGAGTTGGGGCCGCCCTCACCTAAGGGTGAGTGGCGGACTGCAACGCGTTCGCGTCGCTCGAAGCGGGGGGCCAATGGGGAGGCTGGCCGGCTGGCCTCGCCCGTTCATCCTGTCAGTGGGCAGGTTGCCGCTCCTTCAGCAGGGCCCGAGCAGGCACACGGGGGCAAAGGCTTGCTGGGTATTGGGAGCTCCAATGTTAGGCTGGTGATGGAGCTCCTTAGGGAAATAGCTTACAGGGCTGGAAAGAATTCCAGCGTGCACTCGGTTTGTCTGCCGGGTGCCTCATCTAAGATGTGGAGACGGCCTTGCCTGCGGCTATCGAGCGTACGGGGTGCAGTCGTCTGCAAGTAGTTGCTCACGTCGGCAACAATGATGCCTGTCGCTTGGGTTCTGAGGCGATCCTCAGTTCGTACAGGTGGCCGGTGGATTTGGTGAAGACCGCTGGCCTCGCACGTGGGGTGCAAGCAGAGCTCTCTATTTGCAGTATCGTTCCCAGAGTGGATCGGGATCCTTTGGTTTGGAGCCGAGTGGAGGGTCTCAACCAGAGGCTTCGTCGACTCTGTGACGGTCTTGGCTGCAGATTTCTAAACTTGCGTTATTTGGTGGGAAATTGTAGAACGCCCCTAGATAGGTCAGCAGTGCACTACACAAAGGAAGCGGCTACTCTGGTAGCAGAGTACTTGTGGCGTGCACATGGGGGTCTTTTAAGCTAGGCGGTAGTGCGAGGTGTCCTGATGAACACTCACCAGTTGACGTGCAGGCAGGGAAATCAGGACGCGCTCAGTGTAAAGAACTTCAGTTATCAAGATATTAGCAGTAAATTTTCAGAGTGTTCGGAATAAAGTTCATGAATTTACTGCCCTCCAGGAAGCATGTGGCGCGCAAATTATTCCCGGGACTGAGACCTGGCTGAACCCTGAGATAGGAAGTTCTGAAATATTTAGTGAGGGTTGGAACGTGTATCGGAAAGACAGATTAGACACCGTAGGAGGTGGTGTCTTCATGGCAGTTTACAAAAATATTGTGTCTACTGAGGTCGAATTAGAGTGTGATTGTGAAGTTATCTGGACACGTTTAACCGGGCTAGGAGAAATGAAGTTAATCGTTGGGTGCTATTACCGGCCACCAGGTTCCACCGTGACAGTTCTAGAATCATTCAAAGGGAGTCTACACTCTGTATCGCAGAAGTACCCGGATAATGCTATATTAGTTGGAGGCGACTTCCACCTGTCTAGTATAGACTGGGATGTCTATGGATTCATTACAGGTGGTACAGACAAGCCGTCGTGTGAATTACTTTTGAACACATTATCCGAAAACTGTCTTGAGCAGCTAAATCGACAGCCAACGCGTAATGGAAATATTTTAGATCTGGTAGCCACGAACAGACCAGACCTCATCGACGGTGTCAGTGTTGAGACAGGGATTAATGATCATGATGTTGACATTACGACTATGGTTACGAAAGTTAAAAAGTCGGTCAAGAAGGCTAGGAGAGTATTCTTACTAGAAAGAGAAGATAAGCAGTTGTTAGCATCCCATTTAGTAAATGAATCGACTTCATTTACTTCCGGTACGATGGACGTGGAAGAATTATGGGCAAATTTTAAACACATTTTAAATCACGCATGGGAGACGTATATGTCGAAAAAGTGGGTTACGGACGGAAAAGACCCTCCGTGCTTTAACAGCGCAATTCGGAGAATGCTCAGGAAACAAAGGCAGTTGCACTCGTGGTACAAGAAAGATCGGGAGAATAAGGACAGGCAAAAGTTATTAGAGATTCGTGCTGCTGTAGCAAAACGAAATTTGAATTTTGAATTTAGCATTTGAGAAATCTTTCACGCAGGAGGATCGTACGAACATACCGCCCTTTTAGTCTCGTACAGATTCCCGTATGGAGGACATAGTGATAGACATCCCTGGGGTTGTGAAGCAGCTGAATGGGTTGAAAATAAATAAATCGCCAGGTCCTGATGGGATTCCAATTCGGTTTTACAGAGAGTACTCTACTGCATTGGCTCCTTACTTAGCTTGCATTTATCGCGAATCTCTTGCCCAACGTAAAGTCCCGAGCGACTGGAAAAAAGCACAGGTGACGCCTGTATATAAGAAGGGTAGAAGGACGGATCCTCAAAATTACAGACCAATATCCTTAACATCGGTTTGTTGCAGGATTCTCGAATATATTCTCAGTTCGAATATAACGAATTTCCTTGAGACAGAGAAGATGCTGTCCATGCATCAGCACGGCTTTAGAAAGAATCGCTCCTGCGAAACGCAACTCGTCCTTTTTTCGCATGATATCTTCCGAACCATGGATGAAGGGTATCAGACGGATGCCATATTCCTTCACTTCCGGAAAGCGTTTGACTCGGTGTCCCACTGCAGACTCCTAACCAACGTACGAACATATGGGATTGGTTGCCAAATATGTGAGTGGCTCGAAACTTCTTAAGTAATAGAACCCAGTATATTGTCCTCGATGGTGAGTGTTCATCGGAGGGGAGAGTATCATCTGGAGTGCCCCAGGGAAGTGTGGTAGGTCCGCTGTTGTTTTCTAACTACATAAATGATCTTTTGGATAGGGTGGATAGCAATGTGAGGCTGTTTGCTGATGTTGTGGTATACAGAAAGGTGTTGTCGTTGAGTGACTGTAGGAGGATACAAGATGACTTGGAGAGGATTTTTGATTGGTGTAAAGAGTGGCAGCTAACTATAGATAAATGTAAATTAATGCAGATGAATAGGAAAAAGAATCCTGTAATGTTTGAATACTCCATTAGTATTGTAGCGCTTGACACAGTCACGTAGATTAAATATTTGGGCGTAACATTGCAGTGCGATATGAAGTGGGACAAGCATGTAATGGCAGTTGTGGGGAAGGCGGATAGTCGTCTTCTGTTCATTGGTAGAATTTTGGGCAGATGTGGTTCATCTGTAAAGGATACCGCTTATTAAACACTAATACGACCTATTCTTGACTACTGCTCGAGCGTTTGGGATCCCTATCAGGTCGGATTTAGGGTGGACATAGAAGTAATTCAGAGGCGGGCTGCTAGATTTGTTACTGGTAGGTTTGATCATCACGCGAGTGTTACGGAAATGCTTCAGGAACTCTGGTGGGAGTCTCTGGAGGAAAGGAAGCGTTCTTTTCGTGAATCGCTACTGAGGAAATTTAGGGAATCATAATTTGAGGCTGACTGCAATACAATTTTACTGCCGCCAACCTACATTTCGGGGAAAGACCACAAAGATAAGATAAGAGAGATTAGGGCTCGTACAGAGGCATATAGGCAGTGGTTCTGTTTGGGAGTGGAACAGGGAGAGAAGATACTAGTTGTGGAACGAGGTACCCTCCACCACGCACCGTATGGTGGATTGCGGAGTATGTATGTAGATGTAGATGTGCACTCCTGGAAGAAAGGATATTGCGGAGACACGGTTTAGCCACAGCCTGGGGGATGTTTCCAGAATGATATTTTCACTCTGCAGCGGAGTGTTCGCTGATATGAAACTTCCTGGTAGATTAAAACTGTGTGCCGGACCGAGACTCGAACTCGGGACCTTTGCCTTTCACGGGCATCATCAGCAATTTCAGTGTACACTCCGTTGTAGAGTGAAAATTCCATTCTGTTTTTAAGTAGTTCTAAGTCAAGGTGACTGATGACCTCAAATGTTGAGTCCCATAGTGCTCAGAGCCATTTGCACCATTTGAATCAACCTGTAGCTACTCAAAACAATCCAGCCACAGCAACCATCAACAATGCGAGTAGGGAACGCTGGCAGCAGAGGAGAGTGTTATACCTAGAGGGTGCTGTGTCTAGCAACACACGCTTGATTGGAATTTCAGTTTAGCGACTGGTTTTCGAACCACACAAAGGAATGCACTCACGAGACAGGTATAAGCAGTTTCCGCGGTGATTTGTTGCTGATAGACATGTTGTCTAGGGATGCCGGCACGGTAGCTCAGCATCTTCGGTCAGAGGGCTGCTTGCCCTCTGTAATAAAAAACCGTGTAAAGGAGTCAACGATCACCTTCAACGGATGTCTTCTGATGTCCGCCCAGACAAAACGCAACGAACAATACCGAACAAAATGAAGGGGGGTAGCGTCTCTGATTCATAATCAAAATCATAATCTTCGGCCCCGGGTTCGAACACCGCCGCTGCTTAAATTCTGATTAATAATCAGCATTGGCGGCCGAAGACTTCCGGCATAAGAAATCATTCTGTCAGCGGACTTGTCAAAGAGGGCGGAGGAGCAGACAGAGGTTCAGGCCACACTCTTGTCCTAGGGATGTCCTAGTGATGGGAAACTTCCTCTAAATGCGGAAGACTCAGCAATGGTCAACATCATGAGGATGCAGAAGGCAATGGAAACCACTGCATTAAAGACACGTTACGTGAATCCATAGGACATGTGTCGTGTAATTGAAGAAGTGTCATGATGATCTCGCCATTGGCAACAGATTCCGGAGTAGTCCCCCATTCGGATCTCCGGGAGGGGACCGCCAAGGGGGAGGTTACCATGAGAAAAAGATTGAATAATCAACTAAAGGATAACGTTCTATGAGTCGGGGCGTGGAATGTCAGAAGCTTGAACGTATTGGGGAAACTAGAAAATCTGAAAAGGGAAATGCAAAGGCTCAATCTACGTTTAGCAGGGATGTGTGTGATGTCCTTAGGTTAGTTAGGTTTAAATAGTTCTAAGTTCTAGGACACTGATGACCTAGTGCCATTTTGTTATGAACAGGAAGGTAGGGCAGGGAGTGAGTTACTGTGAACAATTCAGTGACAATGTTGTTCTTGTCAGACTCGACAGCAAATAAATACCGACACCGATAGTTCAGGTATACATGCCGACGTCGCAAGCTGAAGATGAAGAGACAGAGAAAGTGTATGAGGCTATTGAAAGGATAATACACTATGTAAAGCAGATGAAAATCTAATAGGCATGGGGGACTGTAATCTAGTTGTAGGGGAAGGAGTAGAAGAAAAGGTTACAGGAGAATATAGGCTTTGGACGAGGAATGAGAGAGGAGAAATACTAACTGAGTTCTGTAACAAGTTTCAGCTAGTAATAGCGAATATTCTGTTCAAGAATCACAAGAGAAGGAGGTATATTTGGAAAAGGCCGGCTGATAACGGGAAGATTTTAGCTAGATTATATTACGGTCAAAAAGAGATTCGCAAGTCAGATACTGGATTGTAAGGCGTACCCGGGACCAGACATAGACTCAGATCACAATATAGTAGTGATGAAGAGTCGGCTGAAGCTTAAGACATTAGACAGGAAGAATCAATACGCAAAGAAGTGGAATACGAAAGTACTAAGGAACGATGAGATTCAGTTGAAGTTCTCTAAGGTTATAGATACAGGAATAGCTCAGTAGGCAGTACAACTGAAGAGGAATGGACATCTCTAAAAATGGCCACCCCAGAAGTTTGGAAGGAAAACATAGGTAGAAAGAAAGTAATACGAAGAAACCATGGGTAACGGAAGAAATATTGCAGTTGATCGATGAAAGGAGGAAGAACATAAATGTTCTGGAATACTCAGGAATACAGAAATACAAGTAGCTGAGTAATGAAAAAAAAATGGAAGTGCAGGTAAGCAAAGACAAAATGTCTACAGGGAAAATGTGAAGAAATCGAAAAAGAAATGATTGTTGGAAGGACAGACTCAGCATACAGGAAAGTCAAAACAACCTTCGGTGACATTAAAAGCAAGTCTGCCAACATTAAGAGTGCAACGGGAATTTCACTGTTAAATACAGAGGAGAGAGCGGATAGGTGGAATACACTGAAAGCCTCTATTAGGGGGAAGATTTGTCTGATGTGATAGAATCAAATACAGGAGTCGATTTAGAAGAGATAGGGTATCCAGATAGAATTAAAAACAGGAGTCGATTTAGAAGAGATAGGGTATCCAGTATTAGAATCAGAATTTAAAAGAGTTTGGAGGACTTAAGATTAAATAAGGCAGAAGGATAGGTAACATTCCATCAGAAACTCTAGTCAATGGGGGAAGTGGCAACAAAACGACTATTCACGTTGGTGTGTAGAAAGTATGAGTCTGGCGACACACCATCTGACTTTCGGAAAAGTATCATCCTCACAATTCCGAAGACGGCATGAGCAGACATGTGCCTAAATTATCGCACAATCAGCTTAACAGCTCATGCAACCTAGTTGGTTTCAAGAATAATATACAGAGGAATGGAAAGAAAATTGAGTATGAGCTAGAAGACGATCAGTTTTGCTTTAGGAAAGGTAAAGGCACTAGACAGGCAATTCTGACGTTGCGGTCGATAATAAAATCAAGACTAAAGAAAAATCAAGACACGCTCATAGGATTTGTCGACATGGAAAAATCGTTCGACAGTGTAAAATGGTGCAGGATGTTCGAAATTCTGAAAAAAAGTAGGGGTAAGCTATAGGGGGGACGGGTCATGTACAATATGTACAAGAGCCAAGAGGAAATAATAAGAGTGGACGACCAAGAACGAAGTGCTCATGTTAAAAAGGGTGTAAGACAGGTATGTAGCCTTTCGTCCCTGCTGTTCAGTCTGTACATCGAAGAAGCAATGATGGAAATAAAATAAAGGTTCAGGAGTGGAATTAATATTCAAGGTGAAAGGATTTCAATGAAGAAGAATTACATGATCTGCTGAACGGAATGAAGATTCTAATGAATACAGTGTAAGGATTGAGAGTAAATCGAAGAAAGATGAAGATAATGAGAAGTAGTAGAAATGAGAACAGCGAGAAACTTGACATCAGGATTGATGGTCCCGAAGTAGATGAAGTTACGTAGGCAGTAAAATAACCAATGACGGACGGAACTAAGAGGACATCAAAAGCAGACTAGCAATGGCAAAAATGGCATTCCTGGCCAAGAGAAGTCTACTAATATCAAATATAGGCCTTATGTGAGGAAGAAATTTCTGAGAATGCACGTCTGGAGTACAGCATTGTATGGTAGTGAAACATGCACTGTGGGAAAACCGGAACAGAAGAGAATCGAAGCATTTGAGATGTGGTGCTACAGACGAATGTTGAAAATTAGGTGGACGGATAAGGTAAGGAATGAGGAGGTTCTGCACAGAATCGGAGAGGAAAGGAACATGTGGAAAAAACTGATAAGGAAAAGGGACAGGATGGTAGGACATGTGTTAAGACATGAGGGAATGCCTTCCATGGTACTGGAGGGAGCTGAAGAGGGCAAAAACTGTAGAGGAAGACAGAGATTGGAGTACATCCAGGAGATAATTGAGGAAATAGGTTGCAAGTGCTTCTCTGAGTTAAAGAGGCTAGCACAGGAGAGGAATTCGTGGCGGGCCGCATCAAACTAGTCAGGAGGCTGATGACAAAAAAAAGACATTTGTTGTGCTTCAAGCAGCATTTGTAAATATTTCGCGTTCTTGTCATTTAAGCCCTGTATAATATGCTAACCGATCTGGAGTTTATTGTCAATTCTTGAATTAAGGGTTTTATTATGCTTCGAAAATCATCTCATCATCATTCTGGAATGGTAGTTTCACCGGAGGGAAAAGTCACAGTGCTCCAAGGCAGGAAAATACGAGGGAGAGGGAGGGGGGCAGGTGGATGGGAGAGGGAGATTTGGGACAAAATTTGATAGCACAACGATGCATTATTTTTTGTGTGCGGAATGAGCTGAGGTACTGTCGCGGAGCAAAAACAGCCCCTTGGAGAGGTTCCAGCGACACTTCGTCTTAAAATTCCCCCGTAAGGATGAAGACATCTCGGTACTAAGCTCCAAAGACCCTACGCCCCTTACAAGCATAATCTGTTACCACCACACAACGGTGGGGGATCTCTACTGTGTGGAAACTCAAAATTTCACCTGCTCTTGAAGTGGTCAACTGCGCGCTGACACTTTTCAAAATATACTGAAGAGCCCAAGAAACTAGTACACCATCCTAATATCACGTAGAGCCCCCGCGAGCACGCAGAAGTACCGCAACACGACGTGGCTTGGACCTGACTGTTGTCTGAAGTGTGCTGAAGGGAATTGACAACATGAATCCTGCAGGGCTGTCCATAAATCCGTAAGAGTACGAGGGGGTGGAGATTTCTGAACATCGCGCTGCAAGGGATCCCAGCTTTGCTCAATAATGTACATGTCTGGCGAGTTTGTTTTAAACTCAGAAGAGTGTCCCTGGAGCCACTGTGTAGCAATTCTGGACGTTTGGGGTGTCGCATTGTCCTGCTGGAACTACCCAAGTCCGTCGGAATGCACAATGGACATTAATGAATGCAGGTGATCAGACGGATGCTTACGTACGTGTCACCTGTCAGAGTATCTAGACGCATCTGGGGCCTGATATCACTCCAGATGCACACGCTCCACACCATTACAGAGTCTCCACCAGCTTGAGCAGTTGACATACAGGGTCCATGGATTCATGAAGTTGTCTCCATATCCGTACATGTACATTCGCTCGATACAATTTGAAACGAGACTTATCCGACCAGGCAACATGTTTCCAATCATCAACAGTCCAATGTCTGTGATAACGGACCCAGGCGATGCGTAAAACTTTGTGTTGTGCAGTCATCAAGGTTACACGAGTAGGTTCCCGGGTTCGATTCCCGGCGGGGTCAGGGATTTTCTCTACTTCGTGATGACTGGGTGTTGTGTGATGTCCTTAGATTAGTTAGGTTTAAGTAGTTCTAAGTTCTAGGGGACTGATGACCATAGATGTTAAGTCCCATAGTGCTCAGAGCCATTTGAACAATTTTTTTACACGAGTAGGCCTTCGGCTCCGAAAGCCCGTATTGGTGATGTTTCATTGAATGTCCCAGCGTTGAAATCTGCAGCAATTTGCGGAAGCGCTGCATTTCTCTAACTTTGAACTTTCTCTTCAGTTGTCGTTGGTCCCCTTCTTGCATGATGTTTTTCCGGCCGCAGCATTATCGGAGATTTGATGTTCTACCGGATTCCTCATATTCATGGTACACTCATGAAATGGTCGTACGGGAGAATCTCCACTTCATCGCGACCTCGGAGATGTTGTGTTCCATCGCTTGAGCGCCTACTAGAACACGACGTTCAAACTCACTAAACTCTTGATAACCTGCCATTGTAGCAGCAGTAACCGATCTAAAAACTGCGCCAGACACTTGTCTTATACAGGTATTGCCGACCGCAGTGTCGTACTCTGCCCTTTTACACTCTGTATTTGAATACGCGTGCCTACACAAGCTTCTTTGGCGCTTCGGAGTAGACTGACTGCGCATGGTTGTCAGTTTTCGTGCCAAGTCAACTGCGCGAGGAGTAAGACACAACATAAGTTAGCGCTACAGCATTTTCCTTTCCATTTTCAGAGACTTCGAAGTCCTTATGACTGTCAGCTCATAGGTATGGTCAAAAAGGCCAGATGAAGTATTCATGCCCATAATGAGGAACCCGTCAAGATATTTAAGAATACACAGAAACTATTTTCATTTCTTATGATAATAATAAGAAACACCTTTAATAAACTGAAAAGCATCATGTTACATTTCTGTACTTCAAAATCTGTTCCTGTATATACACGTTTTTTCTACTTATTGTTAGCTCGGTGAATCCTATCTTTTTCAGTCGTTTTGACCCATGCACGTATATGCCCAAGGGGTCGAAAATGACGCTGCTGCGACCTGACAAAGTCGCCTGGACCTAAGCTGACCGCACAACACATGTGCCACTCAGATAGTACTGAATATTCGACAGGTCTCTAAAATGATGTCATCCTAAACTCAACCAGGGCCACAGCGGCAAGTGATTGTGCTTGTTTCTGTAAGAAAACATTTAGCTCAATGTATTATTTTCACTGGTCATGTCAGAACAAGATGCTCGCTTAGTAAAAATGAAACTGTCAAATCGTGCCGAAAATGTAACATATGTTAGAATGACAAGCGCTCTGCCGAGTTTCATGCACAATCATGTTAAATATTATGATTGCTTAATAGTTCATAACTTGTAATAATGAAGTCTGATCATCATATTTTAATTAATAAACACTGATTAGCGAAAAAACGGTTTTATTTCGATTATTTTGGCTCCATATAGTGTATGACCCGCCAGGTTAGCCTAGAGTGCTAATGCGCTGATCCTGGACTCAGGTGTGCGCACTGGGCCCGGATCGAATTCGCCTGGCGGTTAACGACGAGGGTCGGTGTGCCAGCCAGCCTGAATGTGGTTTTTAGGCGGTTTTCCACATCCCACTAGGTGACTACCGGGCTGGTCCCCCACATCCCGCCTCAGTTACAGGACTTGCAGAGATTTGCAACACTTAGGCACTACTTTATGATTTACACCTGGGCTACACTGATTCCATCCCAGGGGTATCGTGTGGCGGCAGGAAGGGCATCCGGCAACCCCTTCAAATTAACCATGCCAAATCCGACTGTAATAATACCGACCCTGTGAAAAATGCGGGACAAGGCACAAGCAAAAGAAAAAGAAAGTAGTGTTATTGTTGGCTCCTTGTAGAAACCTCCTTTCAGAACTGACAGCTATGAATTGCTGTTATGGTACTTATCTGTCGTCACTAATAAATGATGTGCAGTACAAAAAAGTTCCTGGGCATATGTGGGTTAACGTAGGTTGCCTGAGTTTGAACGATAGCGTCAACAGTAGTAGAAGGTACCACAACAAAAATGTTGTCACTGTCACAAAGCAGTCGTAAGTTACTTTAAGTTAGAAGCACACTATAATAGAGTCATTGATGACAAGCGTATTTTCTTTTTTAACACTTAAAGTATACATTTACTGCAAAACACTTTGAACATCATTTTAAGTTTTCCCTAATTTCGGCAAGATAGGCCTTATAGTCCGATAAATACATTTTTTTTGTTAGTAACTTTTTGGCTGGAAATATAGAGTCCGTTGGAGGCCACATCTTCACCAATTAATTTCAAAGTTCTCACACATAGTTCAGTAATATCCCTCCATTTTATACTATTGAAAGTAAGAAAATCTGGAAATCTGTGGTAAGTTTCTACGCGACCTAACTTCTGAGGTCATCGATCCCTGCTTGCACATTACTTAATCTAAGTTAAACTAACTTACGCTAAGGACAACACATACCGATGCCCGAGGACCAGGGGAAGGCGCCTCGTACCGCGTGGCTACCCCGCACAGCTAATGAAAATTATTTGTCTGTTTAAGTTATCAGTGGCTTCATGGTTACGGCTGACTTCGTTAGTGAACGGACTGTGAGCTGAAGAATCGTTTAAGTAAATACATGACTTATATATATATATATATATATATATATATATATATATATATATATATATATATATATATATATTACTGTACACTTCCACGCCATTCCATGATGTATTCCTCTGTCTTTCCCAAGTTTCTTTATTCCAGCAATGGTCAACTTAAGGGGTCTTTCATTTGTCACATACTCAACTGAAACGTTACACACAGCACAGTACTTATAAAAAGTGACTAATGATAACAGTGCTACCAAGAGTTCAGTTCAAACATTACCAAGTAGCAAAGAAAATGTTCTCTCGCAGTCGACCTGTTTGCAGAGCTAACGCTGAACCTGCTCTTGCGCAGGTCGACAAACAGCAAACCTTTACTCGCCCAATCGATACCCACCGCACCATGTAAATTACTCACTGCCACATTGCTCCATCGTAGTTGGGTGTTTCCTTCATTCGGTAGTGGTGACATGCCGACCTTTCAACTGCTTGTTTTGTTCATTTGCTAGGGGCGCAGTAATATGCACCCAGTTCGTCCGTGGTATTTAGATGGCTAAGTCATCTAGATTGGCCTGGCGAAGATGCATCATTTCCGCTGCTTCTCCCGTTCGGCGCCCTTTTTGAAGAATTGTGGACATTCATTGAACCCAGCGGTTGGTGACCTTAGTCATGTTCAAAATCTCTTGCGGGACGTCGAGAACTGATGCTTGACTGATTAGCAGTTTTTCCACTAACGCCTAGCTTGTGATACCCCAATGTACGAACATCTTGTAAGTAGGCTGTTTAGGTTTTTTATTGGTAACGCCACCTCTGTATGAAACAGATTGCGTTGCGCTATAAATATTGTGTGTCAGTTTAAGCACAGTCCTGTAAAATTGTTCAAAAGGGGACGTTTCAATCTGCAGCACCTTTTCTCTGCGATTTCCGTTTCTGGACAGAGAAATGGTCTGACACTTCGTTCTTAGACATTCTGACTTATTTCTCATTACTGAAAGGGCCTGCGACCACTAACCACTGAGTTATACAAAGAAGAGCCAAAGAAACTGGTACACCTGGATAATAAGGTGCAGGGCCCTGTGAGTACGCAGAAGTGTCGCAACATGAAATGGCATGGACTCGACTAATGTCTGAAGTAGTTCTGGAGGGGATTGACAATATGAATCCGGCAGGGCTGTCCATAAATCCGTAAGAGTACGATGGGGTGGAGATCTCTTCTGAACAGCACCTTGTCACAGTCGTATCTAGTCGTGTCAGGGGTCCCATATCATTCCAACTGCACACGCCCAACACCATTACAGAGCCTCCGCCAGCCTGAACAGTCTCCTGCTGACATGCAGGTTCCATTGATTCATCAGGTTGTCTCTACACCCGTACACGTCCGTCCGCTCGATATAATCTGAAACAAGACTTGTACGACCAAGCAACATGTTTAAAGTCATCGACAGTCCAATGTCGGTGTTGAGGGGCTCAGGCGAGGTTAAAGCTTTGTGTCGTGCAGTCATCGAGACTACACAAGTGGGCCTTCAGCTCCAAAAGCTCATATTGATGATGTTTCGTTGAATGGTTCGCAGGCTGACACTTGTTGATGGCCCGGCATTGAAATCTGCAGCAATCTGCGGAAGGGTTGAACTTCTGTCACGTTGACTGATTCTCTTAAGTCGTCGTTAATCTCGTTCTTGCAGGATCTTTTTCCTGCCGCGGCGATGTCGGAGATCTGATGTTTTCCTAATGCCTAATATTCTCGGTACACTCGTGAAATTCTCGTATTGGAAAATGCACACTTCATCGCTACGTCAGAGATGCTGTGTCCCATCGCTCGTGCGCCGACTATAACACCACGTTCAAGCTCACTTAAATCTTGGTAACCTACGGTTGTAGCAGCAGTAACCGATCTAACAACTGCGCCAGACACTTGTTGTCTTATAAAGGCGTTGCCGACCGCAGCGCTGTGTTCTGGCTGTTTACGTATCTCTGTATTCCAATGGAATAAACAAATTAGCGCATGATACTCCACTTTATACACTGTACAGTCACATTAATGTGACCGTCAAAAGCTTAAATAACCACATTTTGCAGTGCGGACTACAGTGATACGTGCAGGAAGGGAGTCTATAAGGTTCTGCAAGGTACTGACACGGATGTGGGGCCATACTGACTCCATTGCCGTGGCCATCTACGCTGCTTTTCTTGGTAGAAGATCCACGGCACCAATAGCCGATCGAGTTGGTTCGCAGGTTCTCAATTGAGTTTTGGCCGTGGTGGCTCATTTCACCTTTACGCTGTCCATAGCTTCTAGCTGGCGCCTCACCAGGTGGCGCGTATTACTTCCTTGTGCAGTTGTCGCTGCTCCGGCTAGGCTACAAAAGCGGCCGCCAGTACGGCATCGGTTCACCCTCGACCGTCGCCTCTCCTGGACTCCCCACCTCCGGACAATCCAAGCCAAGGCACGCTCCCGACTCAATCTCCTCAAGCTCCTCTCTGGCCGTACGTGGGGTCTGGACCCCTCCACCATCCTCCACACCTATAAATCCCTCATCCGCCCTATCCTTTGTTATGCCCATCCGGCTTGGATCTCCGCCCCCCCTCCCTTTTATAAATCCCTCCAAATCCTTGAACGCCGTGCTCTCCGCCTCGCCTATCGCATCCGTCTCCCCTCCCCCAAGCGGATCCTGTATGATCTCATCCCCTTCCCCCACCTCCTGCTTTTCCTTGAAAGGATACGGATCCTGTACACCTCCCGTAAACTCGACCCTCCTCACCCGCTCGTCTCCCCGATCCTCTCCCACCCCCGCCCGCTGCCGCGCCTGTATGCCCACGTCCCACCTGGTCTCCATCTCTCCACCCTCCTTACCCTCTCCCAAGGTGGCTTCCGCCAGCTCCCCCTCCCTGATGATGCCCTCCTCCCCTCCATCTACCCCTCCTATCAACTTTGACCCTGCCCCCCCCACTTCCTGTGTCCTTTCCTTTAGGCACCCTCCCTCCCTTCTCTTCCCTTCCCTTCCCTTCCCTTCCCTTCCCTTTCCTTTTTCCCCGTCACCTCCCTCCACCCTTCTTCCCCCGGGCTTCCCCTCCCCCTTCCTCCCTCCCCCCTTTTCTCCTCTGCCCGTGGCATCTCTGCTCTCCCCTCTCCCACTCCCCTTCCTCCTCCTCCTCTCTTGGCAGGTCCCCAGACTCGCACACGCATAGTGAACATTCGCGCGCCGGAGATCATCGCCATCAGTGTCTAGTGTGTGTGCTTCGTTTTGTGTTTCGTGCAGTTACAACTCAACTGTTCACATGTTCTGTCGCCTTTCTCCGTGTTTTGTGCGCCTTGTCAACAAGTTTTAGTGTTTTTATCGTCCAACGTGAACGGCTTCTTGTTTATTGTTTTTTGTATCTCCATTTTTTGCCCGCCGTTTTTTGTATTGTTTGTATCGCCTCTATGTCATGTTATTGTTCCACTTAAGGCTGAAGAGCAGCGTACTATGCTGCTGCCAGCCCGCCTGTATAGGTGATTAAAATTACAATAAAGGAAAAAAAAAAAACGGCATCGGTGAGAGGCCTTCGAACAGCGCAGTGCAAGCAGTCCACGTGTAATCTTCGTGGAGTGTTAAGCTGGGGCCTGCGGCAGTGCTTGCAGCAACAGACACGCGGTGCGGACCGGCAGGACATCTTTTAGGTGTCGTCTTTCATTCTCTTTCTCCAGGACTGGGTAGAAGGCAAAAGGTTTGGTTTGCCTATGCCATGCGTATCTGGTTTTTCAGCTCTGTGCACCGATTTCCCGCTCCGCAAGCTGTTTGAACAGATGTTTGCGTTTATATTCATTGAGTTGACATACACGCCTTTGTTATTTGGCTCTATTTGAGTCTAGGACAAATTTATTGCCCTGTCTGTTCTGTGTGGTTTTTGAGGTGAGTTAATCTGATGGCCAGGGTTCAGTCTAAAAATTTGCCAAGTGAACAACAATGTTGTTATGGCGATTTGTGTTACTAAGTAATATGCCCAGCTTTCGCACATAATTATGTCAGGGGACTATGAGTTATCTAGTTTTTAAAAAAAAATATATTCCGTTTTGTAAGGGTCTACAGGTTGCACGCAGCAATACGGTACGTAACACGCGCTTTCGAGCCGACCTATCTCGAATGCTGACTATTTGCTTGGTCAGTACACGCGCGTCTGGCCCGGGTGTGACGAAGTAGTAAGCCATTGGCCGCCGTCCGCAGCGCGCCATATTAACTAGCGTGGGCTCGGGCGCGAAAATGTCTCTTTTCTTTGCTCACCATGGAGCCTTTTTATACGACCGTAATTAGGATGGCAGACACAATGATTATTGGTGCACGTAGCGTGCGTGTTTTATAATCAGCCTTTTTGTTAATAAAACTGTTTAAACTTACGTCTCGGTGTCCGCGTATTGCCGTACGTCAAGGACCCACCGCTTGCAAATCCTGACAAACATTTCGTCTAATTATCATCCACGACAACAACACAAATAATCCCCTTATAGTTTGTTTTTACATCGTTTTGAGTGAGAGAACAAACTGTTTCTGAATTTTAATATTTGTTTTCACTACGGTGTAGAAGCTAGTGCGCTCTCTGGTTATATTATCATCCAGTCCTTTAAATTTTATGTGTCATGACCTCCAGCTAAGGCAAAGAGCGAGTTGTTATTTATATTGCTTCCTGGAAGAAATTATAGCTCCCTTTGAGTAGTTCCCTTTTGTACTTCACATTTTAAACGAAGCTTATTTTCTAGAGCGTATTACCTTATTGGGAAGATTCTACAAGTGCAATCGTGGCTAAACGATAACTCTCAGTTGTAGTGTAATTCATTGACATGTTTATGTTCGGTGTGTGTTAACAGCTCCAACTATGTTGCTAGGAGAGCGCTCTGTGTCGGCGGCTTCTTGCCGCGTGGGGCCTAGATTGCTTGCACCAGTGTGGACGGATCTTGAACATTTCTTAGTGCGGCTTGCCATTTGTTTGCAGTTGCGTGTCCTGACTGTCTCTACTCAAGCTGAGTACCTTATTATCTGACTTGCACCGTAAATGAAATTTTGCTGTAGGTCAAGAGGCCTTTATCTAAGTAATCGGCTTCACACAGGGAATTTTCCCTTTAATGCTATTGTTGTCTTTAATACATATCGTCGCCTTGTTCTAAATTTTATTTTAAATTATTTGGCGTAAGACCTTTGGGTAAGCCTTAAAGCCGTTTGGTTTCTGAGCTCTTTTGTAGAAATTTATCTAGAGCTCAGTTTTAATTGTTCGCTGGTTTATTTAAAAAATTTTAAAGTCCAATATTGTTAAAGGCTTACACATCTTGCGTCTTGTTTAAGACCAGTAAAAGGATAACTTCGTTATTCGTCATTTTTAACGCTTTTCAAGTGTGTAAATCTAACATGACCAACTAGCTTGGAATTTTCTTACCTGTATATTAGAACAAATAAGCCCTCGGTCACAAATATTAAGTCAAATTTGACGAGGTTTCGACGCTACTATGAGCGTCGTCTTCAGAATTAGACTAACTTCTAAAACATATTAACTATATAATACATTAATAAAATTAAAGTTTGTACTGACTGGAAAAATATGCAGTACTTACAAGTCACATATTAAAAAAGATCTAAGCCGGAAAGGCGACGTCATGAATAGTTGCGACCCTTGTTCACTAAAGTACAAACAGCCCTTAGCGGCTCGCCATCTTACTTACAACTATTCATGACGTCGCCTTTCCGGCTTAGATCTTTTTTAATATGTCACTTGTAAGTACTGCATCTTTTTCCAGTCAGTAGAAACTTTAATTTTATTAATGTATTATATACTTAATATGTTTTAGGACAGTTAGTCTAATTCTGAAGACGACGCTCATAGTAGCGTCGAAATCTGGTCAATTTTGACTTAATATTTGTGACCGAGAGCTTCTTTGTTCTAATATAATTCCGACACTGTCGCTGAACCTTAGCAGCTATATTCAAAGTTTTACGTTTCCTACCTGTTTTTCTTAAATGGGAATTGTTGCTACTTTGAAAAATAAATGTCTGAAGTCAAAAGTGTAAATGATGTTGGTTTAATGGGCCTAGTCCTTCCATGTAATTTCTTTGAACCTGGTAATTCACGATTTCAAGTTTAAATCTGGAGTGTCTGGTGCTCAGGAGAGTACGGTGAACTCGTCCTGGTGCTTTCTGAGAATGCAAGTCCACCGCGAGCTGTGTGACACGTTGCATTCGCTTGCTGGCAGGTGCCAATATGCGGACGAAAACCGACTATATGTAGAGGTGAACGTGGTCCCCAGAGATAGATGCATACATGGGTATGGATCACATTGTACCTTCCAGGGCGAACAGATCACGCAGGAGATGCCATGATAACATCCCCAAGACCATAGCGCTGCCTCCTCCGGACTGGATCCTGCCGATCACTGTTGCAGGGTGGTTGTTTCCGAAAGTTTCGCGCCGTAGACCCCTAAGGCCATCTGTCCAATTGTGCGTAGAAATTGATTCTTCTGAAAAGATCATCTTATGCCAGTGGGCGTCCAGTTGCGGCACTGGCGTGAAATTTCCTGCTCTCGTCGTCGATAAACAGCAGTCAGCACGGATGCAGGAACAAGGCGCCTGCTACGAAGACCCAAACGCAGCAACGTTCTCTGAACGGTCGTTAAGAAGACGCAGCTGATAGACCCTTGGTTCATCTGAGCGGCCATTTGCTCAACGGCTGCACGTCTGTTGGCTCGTAGAATCTCTGGAGCCGTCGTTCACCCTCTTTTATCTGCGGCCCATGGTGCACTACTGTTGCCTCGGCTCCGATTTTGAGTACCTCCATTTTGATGAGCATGGTATTCGTTAACCGCGGCGGTAGACGAACAGTTTACAGACTTAGGCGTTTCGGAAATGTTTTCATCTTTGGCCTGAAAGCCACTGATAATGTCCTTTTGGGCATCTGAGAAATCGCTTCGTTTCCGTAGACTTGTGCAAGACTTTTCTTTTATATACTAAGATGATATCTGTTCTTTCGGGCATGTCCGAAAGAACAGATACCATCGGTGACCATGCAGCTCGTTAGAATGAAATTACATTGAAATGAACACCCTTAGCTGCTTACAGGCGTTGACAAACGTCAACGGGGACAGATGAAAATGTGTGCCCCGACCGGGACTCGAACCCGGGATCTCCTGCTTCCATGGCAGACGCTCTATCCATCGAGCCACCGAGGACACAGAGGATAGCGCGACTGCAGGGATTTATCTCTGGCACGCCTCCCGCGAAACCCACATTCTCAATGTACTGTCCCGCACCACATTCGTAGTGCCCTCGCCCATTATACTCATTACTCGCGGCGCGTTGCCGATTCCCGTAAGAGTTCGGGCACTGTTTGTGCATTCGCACAGAAGAAGAAGATGGTCAAGTGGCCGGTGAGCCTTAACTATATATATACTAAGATGGTATCTGTTCTTTCGGGCATGCCTCGGTCGGGGCGCACAATTTAATCTGTCCCCGTTGAAGTATGTCAACGCCTGTAAGCAGCTAAGGGTGTTCATTTCATTGTAATTTCAGACTTTTCTTTGTCACGGAAAAGGAGAAGTTCGTTTCCATTTTTGTTGCGACGAACACGCTGAAGTCGTTTCTTCATTTTCCTGAGGTTAGCGCAATACGCTTCAGAGTTGATCGTTTCACCATGAGCGAGGACATCAAACAAAACAATCCCTTCAGGGTCCCAGAAGACCGTCATGATGACTTTACCGACTGATGCTGCAACTTTGAACTAATTCTTCAGAGAAGAGGTGTTGTGGCTTCACACGATGGATTGCCGTTTTGTTTCCGTTTCGAAGCGATGAACTCATGTTTCAACGTCTGTGACAATTTTAGGCAAAATATCCCCACGAGCAGCCTCGTAACGCCCAAGGAGTTCCGCACAGATGGTCCTTCGTTGTTGTTTATCGTCTCCTGTTAACCGGTGAGGAATCCAGCGGGCACACACCGAGTACCCCAGCTGGTGGATGATTGCGTCTGCACTACCAACAAAGATGTCCAGTTGTGCTGCGAGGTGTTTGATCCGTCTATTGCCTTGAGTGAGTGTGTCTGCCCGTTTCAAAATTGCAGGAGTCACGGCCTTGTGCGGCCGGCTCGCACGCGGGAGATCGGACAGGTTTGAGCGATCTTGTTGCGATGGTGACAGGTGCGTCACCCAACGCCTCATTGTGCTTTTATTCACTGCCGGGCCTCCAAAGACATTCCGCAAGCGCCTATGAATATCTCTTTGTTCTAGTTTTCCACCCAAAACTCTCTGCTTGGAACGGACCTCCGTTGCAGACGCCATTTTGAACGTTACCTATAGCACCGCCATCCATCGGAACTTCATGAAACTATATGAGCTGAAGCGGGAACACTCCACAATGTCCCACAATAAGTACCGCATTTTTTCAGATGAAATTGGCCGAGAAAAAAAGCGTTGCCTTACTTATTGAAAGCCTGTCGTATACGAGGCCTATTCGGATAGTAAGGAACGATAGGTAGCGAAATGGAAACCACAGTGAAAATCAAAACTGTTTTATTTGCAACGGTTAGCTATACCTTCCAGCTACTTCTCTACACAATCGCCGCTCAGACTTAGACATCTGTCGTAGCGTTGTACCAACTTTGCAATTCCCTCGTTACAGAAGACATCCGCCAGTGTTTTTCGACAATTTTCTACTCTGGACTGCAGCTCGTTGTCTGTGTCAAAATATTGTCTTCATAGCTAGCTATTGATTTGAGCAGAGATGAACCTCACGGGTAGCCAATTACGGGTTGTATTGTGGGTGATCAATCACTTCCCATTGAAAACGCTGCAGGAGTATCTTCACTGCCCCTGCAGAGTGCGAGAATTGTCGTGTAGAGTGTGCTCCCTGCCACCGTTGGATAAGCAGCTGCCAGCAGAAAGTCGTATACTCCTAGCTCACTCATTTGTTACATAGTTTAATTCTTCATTTCTTTGCGTGTTTTTGGTACTTGCATTGTTCAAATTCATAAATTTCGGGCGTATTATAGTATTTGAGAGTTGTAGCATCGCGTTTTAGTACCTGAATAGTGTAAAATCGCGTAGTCTCCTTCCGCCGCCAAGCGGTGTGTCAGCAGTGTGCAAGTAGCAGCATTACTGCATTTACTAGGCAATCTTGTATTTTAATAACAGTTTAAATTTTGTGTCGATTTGTTTGTGCTCTCTGTAGATTTGCACAACAGTTTTTAGCATGGATAGGGACTGCAACTGCTGTGTTCGGATGCAGGCTGAGTTGGCATCCCTTCGCTCCCAGCTTCAGGCAGTGTTGGCTTCCGTCACACAGCTTTAAGGCTGTTGCCAATGGGCATCACTGTGGGGGGCCGGATGGGGGTTTATCGGGGACGGCCAGCTCGTCCCACGCATCCCCCGATCGGACTACGACTGTGGCTGCCCGGGATACTGCCCACATTGAGGCTGATCCCTCACCTGTGGTAGAGTGGGAGGACATCTCGAGGTGTGGCAGGAGGCGAAAGACATTCTGGAGGGCTGAACGGAAGGCCTCTCCAGTTTGTCTGACGAACCGGTTTCAACCTCTGTCTCCGGCTGATACTGATGTTCGGCCGGAAATGGCTGCTTGTCCTGTTCCAGAGGTTGCCCCTCAGTCTGCAAGATCTGGGCAGTCGCAGAGGGTGGGCTTACTGGTAGTTGGGAGATCCAACGTCAGGCGCGTAATGGGGCCCCGTAGGGATATGGCAGCAAGAGAGGGGAAGAAAACCAATGTACACTCCGTGTGCATACCGGGGGGAGTCATTCCAGATGTGGAAAGGGTCCTTCCGGATGCCATGAAGGGTACAGGGTGCACCCATCTGCAGGTGGTCGCTCATGTCGGCACCAATGATGTGTGTCGCTATGGATCGGAGGAAATCCTCTCTGGCTTCCGGCGGCTATCTGATTTGGTGAAGACTGCCAGTCTCGCTAGCGGGATGAAAGCAGAGCTCACCATCTGCAGCATCGTCGACAGGACTGACTGCGGACCTTTGGTACAGAGCCGAGTGGAGAGTCTGAATCAGAGGCTGAGACGGTTCTGCGACCGTGTGGGCTGCAGATTCATCGACTTGCGCCATAGGGTGGTCGGGTTTCGGGTTCCGCTGGATAGGTCAGGAGTCCACTACACGCAGCAAGCGGCTACACGGGTAGCAGGGGTTGTGTGGCGTGGACTGGGCGGTTTTTTAGGTTAGATGGTCTCGGGCAAGTACAGAAAGGGCAACAGCCTCAAAGGGTGCGGGGCAAAGTCAGGACATGCGAGGACCAAGCAGCAATCGGTATTGTAATTGTAAACTGTCGAAGCTGCATTGGTAAAGTACCGGAACTTCAAGCGCTGATAGAAAGCACCGAAGCTGAAATCGTTATAGGTACAGAAAGCTGGCTGAAGCCAGAGATAAATTCAGCCGAAATTTTTACAAAGGCACAGACGGTGTTTAGAAAGGATAGATTGCATGCAACCGGTGGTGGCGTGTTTGTCGCTGTTAGTAGTAGTTTATCCTGTAGTGTAGTAGAATTGCATGGTTCCTGTGAAATATTATGGGTGGAGGTTACACTCAACAACCGAGCTAGGTTAATAATTGGCTCCTTTTACCGACCTCCCGACTCAGCAGCATTAGTTGCAGAACAACTGAGAGAAAATTTGGAATACATTGCACATAAATTTTCTCAGCATATTATAGTCTTAGGTGGAGATTTCAATTTCCCAGATATAGACTGGGGCAGTCAGATGTTTAGGACGGGTGGTAGAGACAGAGCATCGAGTGACATTATACTGAGTGCACTATCCGAAAATTACCTCGAGCAATTAAACAGAGAACCGACTCGTGGAGATAACATCTTGAACCTACTGATAACAAACAGACCCGAACTTTTCGACTATGTAAGTGCAGAACAGGGAATCAGTGATCATAAGGCCGTTGCAGCATCCCTGAACATGGAAGTTAATAGGAATATAAAAAAAGGGAGGAAGGTTTATCTGTTTAGCAAGAGTAACAGAAGGCAGATTTCAGACTACCTAACAGATCAAAACGAAAATTTCTGTTCCGACACTGACAATGTTGAGTGTTTATGGAAAAAGTTTAAGGCAATTGTAAAATGCGTTTTAGACAGGTACGTGCCGAGTAAAACTGTGAGGGACGGGAAAAACCCACCGTGGTTCAACAACAAAGTTAGGAAGCTACTGCGAAAGCAAAGAGAGCTTCACTCCAAGTTTAAACGCAGCCAAAACCTCTCAGACAAACAGAACCTAAACGATGACAAAGTTAGCGTAAGGAGGGCTATGCGTGAAGCGTTCAGTGAATTCGAAAGTAAAATTCCATGTACCGACTTAACAGAAAATCCTAGCAAGTTCTGGTCTTACGTTAAATCAGTAAGTGGCTCGAAACAGCATATCCAGACACTCCGGGATGATGATGGCGTTGAAACAGAGGATGACACGCGTAAAGCTGAAATACTAAAAACCTTTTTCCAAAGCTGTTTCACAAACGAAAAAATGGCTGACATCAAAATAAGTGTCCAAGGAATAGAAAAGCAACTGGAATCACTCAACAGAGGAAAGTCCACTGGACATGACGGGATACCAATTCGTTTCTACACAGAGTACGCGAAAGAACTTGCCCCCCTTCTGACAGCCGTGTACCGCAAGTCTCTAGAGGAACGGAAGGTTCCAAATGATTGGAAAAGAGCACAGGTAGTCCCAGTCTTCAAGAAGTGTCGTCGAGCAGATGCGCAAAACTATAGACCTATATCTCTGACGTCGATCTGTTGTAGAATTTTAGAACATGTTTTTTGCTCGAGTATCATGTCGTTTTTGGAAACCCAGAATCTACTCTGTAGGAATCAACATGGATTCCGGAAACAGCGATCGTGTGAGACCCAACTCGCTTTATTTGTTCATGAGACCCAGAAAATATTAGATACAGGCTCCCAGGTAGATGCTATTTTCCTTGACTTCCGGAAGGCGTTCGATACAGTTCCGCACTGTCACCTGATAAACAAAGTAAGAGCCTACGGAATATCAGACCAGCTGTGCGGCTGGATTGAAGAGTCTGGATTGAAGAGTTTTTACCAAACAGAACACAGCATGTTGTTATCAATGGAGAGACGTCTACAGACGTTAAAGTAACCTCTAGCGTGCCACAGGGGAGTGTTATTGGACCATTGCTTTACACAATATATATAAATGACCTAGTAGGCAGTGTCGGAAGTTCCATGCGGCTTTTCGCGGATGATGCTGTAGTATACAGAGAAGTTGCAGCATTAGAAAATTGTAGCGAAATGCAGGAAGATCTGCAGCGGATAGGCACTTGGTGCAGGGAGTGGCAACTGACCCTTAACATAGACAAATGTAATGTATTGCGAATACATAGAAAGAAGGATCCTTTACTGTATGATTATATGATAGCGGAACAAACACTGATAGCAGTTACTTCTATCTGGGAGTATGCGTGCGGAACGATTTGAAGTGGAATGATCATATAAAATTAATTGTTGGTAAGGCGGGTACCAGGTTGAGATTCATTTGGAGAGTCCTTAGAAAATGTAGTCCATCAACAAAGGAGGTGGCTTACAAAACACTCGTTCGACCTATACTTGAGTATCGCCCAACAGTGTGGGATCCGTACCAGATCGGGTTGACGGAGGAGATAGAGAAGATCCAAAGAAGAGCGGCGCGTTTCGTCACAGGGTTATTTGGTAACCGTGATAGCGTTACGGAGATGTTTAGCAAACTCAAGTGGCAGACTCTGCAAGAGAGGCGCTCTGCATCGCGGTGTAGCTTGCTCGCCAGGTTTCGAGAGGGTGCATTTCTGGATGAGGTATCGAATATATTGCTTCCCCCTACTTATACCTCCCGAGGAGATCTCGAATGTAAAATTAGAGAGATTCGAGCGCGCACGGAGGCTTTCAGACAGTCGTTCTTCCCGCGAACCATACGCGACTGGAACAGAAAAGGGAGGTGATGACAGTGGCACGTAAAGTGCCCTCCGCCACACACCGTTGGGTGGCTTGCGGAGTATAAATGTAGATGTAGATGTAGATGTAGAATGAACCGCATGACAGTTATGTTATGTGGATTGTATAGCTTCTGGCCAAATCTTTTGCCAGGCCCTCATACTTGGGGGAAGACTCTAATTTCTAGCCATCTTTACGTTGTCACCCTGAGCTCAGAACTGAAAAGAGCGACATGATGCGAGAGACGGGCGTACTAGATACAGTTTCCAACGCATCTGTGCAAAGCTTCATTAGATTTTCACTGTATTTTCCATTTCGCGACCGATAGTTCCTTACTTTCCGAATAACCCTCCCATTATAACTTTCACGCCGCAATGTCCACGACCAGTAACGAACTGACAAACCAAATTCCTCGTACATTTACGCGCTACGAACTGCAATCCTCTACCACACACGCTGCACTTCTTCCGCCTACGTTGTTCAGTATCCCAAATACCATTACCTAACGTCACAATGAGTAGTAATAGCTGACTTTCCATAGTTTTAGGGGCCACAGTAGTTGCTTTGCAGAGGCAAGGGATAAAGGGATATTAAATGTTGGCAGATATTCGATGCCGTTTTCCATTTCATCATCGACGTCTAACCATTGATGGGTGATTGTAATCGAGCCAAAAACATCGATGTTTTTAACATCGATGTTAAAGATGAGTTAATAGAATGGCATAAAAAGGAACACACAAATACATGTAATATTATATTAATTGATATACAGGGTGAGTCACCTAACGTTACCGCTGGATATATTTCGTAAACCACATCAAATACTGACGAACCGATTCCCCAGACCGAACGTGAGGAGAGGGACTAGTGTAATTGTTTAATACAAACCATACAAAAATGCACGGAAGTATGTTTTTAACACAAACCTACGTTTTTTTTTAAATGGAACCACGTTAGTTTTGTTACCACATCTGAACATATAAACAAATACGTAATCAGTGCCGTTTGTTGCATTGTAAAATGTTAATTACATTCGGAGATATTGTAACCTAAAGTTGACGCTTGAGTACCACTCCTCCGCTGTTCGATCGTGTGTATCGGAGAGCACCGAATTACGTAGGGATCCAAAGGGAACGGTGATGGACCTTAGGTACAAAAGAGACTGGAACAGAACATTACGTCCACATGCTAACACCTTTTTATTGGTCTTTTTCACTGACGCACATGTACATTACCATGAGGGGTGAGGTACACGTACACACGTGGTTTCAGTTTTCAATTACAGAATGATCTGCCAACGTTGCTCGAAAATGCCCCACTGGAATCGCGTCGACGTATGTGGTATCAGCATGATGGTGCACCTGCACATTCCGCAATTAACACTAGGCTGACCCTTGACAGGATGTTCGATGGGCGTTTCATAGGACGTGGAGGACGCATAAATTGGCCAGCCTGTTCTCCTGATGTTACACCTCTGGACTTCTTTCTGTGGGGTACGTTGAAGGAGAATGTGTACTGTGATGTGCCTACAACCCCAGAGGATATGAAACAACGTATTGTGGCAGCCTGCGGCGACATTACACCAGATGTACTGCGGCGTGTACGACATTCATTACGCCAGAGATTGCAATTGTGTGCAGCAAATGATGGCCACCACATTGAACATCTATTGGCCTGACATGTCGGGACACACTCTATTCAACTCCGTAATTGAAAACGGAAACCACGTGTGTACGTGTACCTCACCCCTCATGGTAATGTACATGTGCGTCACTGAAAAAGACCAATAAAAAGGTGTTAGCATGTGGACGTAATGTGCTGTTCCAGTCTCTTCTGTACCTAAAGTCCATCACCGTTCCCTTTCGATCCCTACGTAATTCGGTGCTCTCCGATACACACGATCGAACAGCGTAGGAGTGGTACTCAAGCGTCAACTTTAGGTTACAATATCTCCGGATGTAATTAACATTTTACAATGCAACAAACGGCACTGATTACATATTTATTTATATGTTCAGATGTGCTAACAAAACTAACGTGGTTCCATTTAAAAAAAACGTAGGTTTGTGTTAAAAAACATACTTCCGTGCATTTTTGTATGGTTTGTATTAAGCAATTACACTAGCCCCTCTCGTCACGTTCGGTCTGTGGAATCGGTTCGTCAGTATTTGAAGTGGTTTACGAAATATATCCAGCGGTAACGTTAGGTGACTCACCCTGTATAAGTACAGTAGTAATTAATATTACCCATCCCAAAACTTTTTTCTACAGACTGTAAAAATGACATATTTGAGAGACGTTCCCCCTTCAGTCTGCTGTGTTGTTGACGGAGCAGATATCGTGCGTTTCGGAACAGTCTTTCAGAAGCTAACGATGTAGCTATATAGCTCAGCTATTTAAGTGCGTTAAAATAATACGATGAAAGGGCATTCTGAGCCAAGAGAAGTCTGCTAGTACTAAACATAGGCCTTAGTTTGAGAAAGACATTTCTGAGAATGTACGTTTCGAGTACAGCATTGTCTGGCAGTGAAACACGGACTACGGGAAAACCGAAACAGAAGAGAATCGAAGTATATGAGATGTGGTGCTGCAAGAGGATGTCAGAAATTAGGTAGATTGACAAGGTATGAAATGAGGAGGCTCTCCGCAGTATGGGGGACTAAAAGAATATATGGGAAACATTGACAAGAAGAAGGAACACGACTTTGGGGAACAGCTACCACGGTACTAGAGGGAGCTGTAGAGGCTAAAATCTGTAGAGGAAAACAGAGACTGGAGTACATCCAGCAAATAACTGAAGACGTAGGCTGCAATTGCTACTCTGAAAGGTTGGCACAGGAAAGGAATTCGTGACCAGCCACATCAAACCAATTAGGAGACTGATGACTCAAAAAAATGATTCCTAACTTCTAATGGATATTGTTCAGTATAACTGAACTGTGATGGTGGTTTATGTCCCAGTTTGGGAATTCTTCTTTTCTTGACCTGTTTTACACTGTTCACTCCAAAAATCTAATTTTGTTTCTCTGTTTTCCTGTAATGTATCCACGTGTTACCCATCCCCAAAGACAATCGTTTCAACAGTTGCAAGGAAATCCCTGACAGTTTTATCTTCGAATGTACTAAAGCCTAAAGCGTCTTGAAGGTGAGTTTTTGAGTGCAGGGTTGAACAACGTCGATATGGCGAATATGTTAAATTGTGTGCAGTTGGCAGAAAGCGATTTTCATTTGTGTTATAACAAATTCAGATTCTTTCCAATAGTCTTTTTTGCCTGAGTCCAGAAATTTCAATATTCCACATATTAGGTTATTGTGATTACTGTTTGAAACACACTTTTCTACGAAAATTTCAAGAATAGCCACTTCCATAGACAGCAGAATGTCACAGATCTTTGTCACACCTACAATATCTGTTGCAGGATGCTCTCGGCTGGCAGTTAGTGATATGATTGATTAATCACTGAACGTAGCTGTAACAATCTTTTAATTACATCAAACATTGAATTCTGTCTAGTGCATACTGCTAGAATCAGTTTGCGGTCAGATTACTTGTTTGCTCAACACTTTGTTTAAAGTGTGCTTACGTTATTCAAAATATCAATTTTTTCAGTTAAAAATGGTTTTTGAGGATTTAGTGATGGTTTCTGTATCGGGTTTTTCTGCAGCCGTTTGTTTGACGGATTTCATGCCGTTTCACCTGCACTAGCGGCTGGCTTTGTCAAAGCTTGACCGTGTATTGCTGGTGGCGAATTACCCGAAACAGAAGCCAACAGGAAATAAGTTTTAAAAAAAGAAAAAAGAACATTCCAAACAATACGGGTACACAATATTTGACAGAAAAAAGTACGAACAGAATGAACAATGAGAGGCTTACCTACAGTAGTACCCAATGTTCCAGCCTTAGTTGGTAGAAAAATATTGCTTCCCCCTGTAGCATTCTGTACGTTCTTTTTGTCTATTCATTATTTGGAATTCCTTCGATATTTTCTTTGCCTCATTTTTCCCATGTAAGTTATGTACCGTTTAAATTTTCTTTAAAAATTATTTATTTTACTGATAATTTCTATTTATTTATTTTGCATTCGCGGTTGCTTTGTTTGGACTGTCTGAAAGATTGTTTGAGAAGCTGCGTCTATCACAAACAATTAATCGAAACAGAAGTTCATCCGAGTGCGTGATTTCCAGGAAAGTGTACTGAGTCGCCTTATGAAGAAACCAAGATTGTACCTAAGGTCCTTCCAAATGTCGTAACACTCTCTTTCATACATCTTTTCTTCTCTGATATTAAATCTGACAAAAACTTAATTGATTTCTGGTGGAATGAAACAAAGTCGCTTTAAACCTGAAATGTTAACTTTTCTTTTTCTCTTTTAGCTTACCTGTGGCAATGAATAACGCCCGGGTAACTGCTCTCTGGAAACTGCTGCTGCTGCCGCCTTTGAAAGCTAGTAAAACGGCGTGTCTCATTTACTGGGCGGCGACCCAACTACAGGTGAAATCCGCATGCAATGAGTCCACGCAGTGCATCTGCATTTTAAATTGCAGTTGTGAAACTTTACCTAGGGAATGACAGATATTGGGAAATGGATGAGGACATGGTAAATTGCGTTGATACTGATTCCTTTAAATGGTGTATTGGCAAATTCAGAAAAGCACTTTACAGAAGTATTCTTCATTGTAATCAAGAACTGCAAAGAAATAACAAACCCTGAAAATACTTTAAAGTTCTTTGTTCAACAGTGTCATGTTCAAAGAACTATTACGAAATATATGTGTTCACCGTAGATTACAGAAAGTTGCATTAGCTGAGTTAATCTATCCTCAATTTTCGCTGATGTTATGTAATTAAGATGAGCGGAAAAGTTCTGTGCTGGATAATAAATGGTTGTAATGCTGTGCAGGCAGCAGCTCCCGCGCAGAGTAAGCAAAGAAAGTTAATTATTACTTTATTATGAATGCTTCATCAAATGAATCAAAAATCTCTCTCTCCCGCAGTTAAGATTTCAAAAACCATATTATTAAATCAGTTTCCTCAATAAAGATAAATTTTTTTATCATTCTTGCCATGCCGCTTTCACTTCACGATTACACGATGCGGAATGACTCTGTGACCAGCATCCGTGAGGGGCGGACAACGCAGAGATGTTATTGCAGGCGCACCGTGTTGCAGATGACACTGCGCGCTGCCTGAGAAACAAAGGAAGCGTGGCTGCCGTCTGTGTACCTAAGCTATAAGGGAAGCTGATAGCGAATACATGACAACATCTCTTATACAACCCTCTGGTCTCTCTGGACAGAATTTTGCAGAGTAAATTTCGTAGATGACAAGGCTGAGGCTGTGAAATTCGCTAACGAAGTTATGAAAAAATCTGTCGCATGCAGAAATGAGATAAAGCAATTGTTTAAGTGAAGTTACAGAATGGTATAAAAATTACCTAAAATTACAATTCATCTGAAGGAGGGTATGACGTCAAACGGGCCGACTTGGAGCAAGACAGACATAATAGGACATTTTAATTTCTACTGTCTGCACTTTTACAAATAAATTCATAAAACTTTGTCAGCATGACCGGGAAGAATTCAGGATTCACACTTATAGCAGTTTTTTACATGTGAAATTTCATCATTTTTTGACTTTCATTGGCTGCATTTGTTGCTATAGGTACAGTGTTCTTCATTAGTAAGAGAGATTCTTCGATGGATTTTGATAGCATACAAACCATACTTACAGGTGTGTGAAGCTTCAGCATTTATTTAATTTGTGAAAAAATGAATGAGCTACTACATTCTAAACTTCATGTTGAGAAAACCTCAAATTTTATAGTTAATTATCTCAATTTTTACCACAGTTTTTAATATATTTGGAAAATTCTAGGGTTTTGCATTAATGAGTTTGTGTTTAACAGGCATACAAAGTCTGAAAGTTCAAATGGTTCAAATGGCTCTGAGCGCTGTGGGACTTAACTTCTGAGGTCACCAGTCCCCTAGAACTTAGAACTACTTAAACCTAACTAACCTAAAGACATCACACACATCCATGCCCGAGGCAGGATTCGAACCTGAGACCGTAGCGGTGGCGCGGTTCCAGACTGTAGCGCCTAGAACCGCTCGGCCACTCAGGCCGGCCTAAGTCTGAAAGTAATAGGACATTTATTTTCGATGTCACATATACCTATGTACAGATATTTGTGTTTTGCGGTAAAATACCTGTGCCACAGTGCTGGTATCCAAATTTCAAACCCCAAATTATTGAAAGAAGGCTTCAAATAGTACTACAATGTGTGGACAAGAAATTCACAACAAAGAAAACGAAATCTTAAGAATAGAAAACGTGTAATATATCGCCAAGGCTTGTATAACAATGCGACAAAACATAGAAATAGAAATGACGCAGGAAAGAAAATGTTGTGTGCATATTCATAAACTCATACAAAACTTCTTCATGCAATACTATTTCTTATATAAAAATGTACAAAGAAAATTAGATACAAAACTCTATAAAATATCGTGGTTCCAATCATGTACAAAATTTACTTTGTTGGGTAGAAGCATGTTGATTCATAAAACAGTGTTCAAGTTGTATTTGCATATGTGGAAGTGTGATGTGTGAAGCTAACTACATCAGCAGTTACTACAGTTCAAAGTGCTACTTTCTACTGAATGTTCAAGCTCAAGTTATTACTAGAGAATAGAGGATCAGTTCTGGGAAAGTATGGGTTTGTGCACAGGTGATGTATTGTTCCTGATTTAAGAATGCGGCAGTCATTAAGGTCAGTCAGTTGTGAGTCATATATGTAATATAGCTGTAGCGAAATTAAATTCTTAATCTATGCACTTGCCTACTAGCGATATTAGACTAAAATTAACTTCTTTATTCCACCCCACACAAGAAATAAATTTAAAAGTTGAAACATGCATTAAAGTTACGCACAGAGTGTAGTATTGGTGCACTTGAATGACTACAAACTTAAATCACTACCTAACAGTCGGTACACAATAAGAAAAATAGTTTAAAAGGTATCATTACGGAGGAAAGAGTGTAAGAATAAACAGAGATGAAATCACACGAAAAATTATTATTTCAGGCAAACCGTACTACTTTCCTTCACGTCAGTCTGTATGTGACAACCACAAAGCGTTCTTGTACAGAGAAAAAAATTGCTTGTTACTGAAGTACAGCACTAAGGTAACACATTTACTGAAAATTACACACCGACTACCGTAGAGCATATGGCAAGGTTGTGAGAAGAAACGTAATTGCATAATTAAAGGAAACTCCAGTATACCTATACAGAATATTGATCCACTATATATTTCAAAGTATTTATTACAAATTGGTTACATTGTCTCTATCCGTAGCATCTACGTTTCAACATCACCATTTCCACTCAGTTAAGAAAAGAATTCCTTATGACTCTCAGCTCGTAGCGTCGATTCCTTCCTACTCTGTTACAATATCCATCACTGAGCAGCAAATTACCTCCTTCAGTCATCCACCTGCAATTCTAAACACAGTAAGCACTATGCATTTACCCAGGCTCACGTGACACAGAGAGCTGTGACTCCTTCCGTCTCTGCTAAATATTAGAAGTTATCTCTTTCTGTAAGAAACTTCATTAGTAGACAGCATACCTGTTATATGATGTCTTCAGTTAAAATAGTATAAAAATGTGCATTGTTATCAGATGTATGATCATGTCTGCAATAGTGCAAGCACAAATATATAAGAACGAATACCTGATGTGAAGAAAATAGCACCAACTCAAACTTTCTCTCTTAGTCATAGACGTAAGAAAAGGAAAATTCTACTGAAACTCTACGTAAGCTTAACTAATAGGTGTCCATCAAATAAAATTCACAAAACTGCAAGTAAAAACACTTTCTGACAAATCATGTCTGTGAACATGCAGTTCCTCTATAATAACAAAACTGAATGGCATAAGAAGTAAATGAGACAAAGCATGTATAAAACCTTCCTCGATAAAATTTTGTCGTCTGACATGCCAGTAAAATCTCGTCTCATTTGATTGCCTTAATGTAGTGCAAGCCTCAAGTTTGCTTGGTTCGCAACGTTTCTACATGGACAGCTTCGGGATGGGTGATCCGTCGCAGGCGAAAAAGTCCGTCGTACAAGGGAAAGAATTTCTGACACTCATCTTTATCTTTGTGAGACAGACGATGCAATAAAACTAAAACCTCTGACCTAGGTGAAAATCTTTATATATTCAAATCTCTAATGAAATCAGGTCAGGAAATATTTAAACTTCAACATAGTTTGACAACTTCAACTTTTGTAGTCCTGTCTTCCTCAGTTGCGTGTAATATTACGGTATATTGGTAATTTTTACTTATGGACCGTCTGACACACTCATTAGTTTGGCAATAATATTCGATCTTTGGCAAAAACATTTGACAGTCGGCAACTGAAACCAAAACATTGCATTAAAACAAGCGTTCAGTGCATAGTGATGCAGAATGTGGAAAAAACCGCAAATTGGCGTTCGTAAGAAGAAGAACAACACCAAAAATGCAACAGGAGCGTAATATGTAAGAAACTGCCCACGCAACCTGTAAGTAGAGTTCAAAACATTACTACTTAATAGGAAATACCAACCACCAGAGCTGTTTATAACCTATAGGCACAGTGACAAAAATGTAAAATAGCTAACATATGTACATATTCCAGGCCACTGATGATGCCTTGCAGAAAATAAAGGCGAAACGCGTACGGCACTAAAATTGTGTTTTATTCAGTTGCTGTCAGACGGTCCATAAGTAAAAATTACCAATATACCGTAATAGTTTGACAAATTGGTAGCAGTTTCCAAAACATAAGAATTCTGTGTATTTACGACAGTTTGGATGCAACTCAATCTGCCAAAATCTCGATAGGGGATCAAGGGTAGATAATATGGTAATACCATAAAATTTTTGTAGTAATACCTCCAATGTTTGAGCTCTATCAATTTCTGTAACAATAATTCTGTTTGTCGGGAATCCAACACTAGTCTGATCGAGCCATCTGCCTTCTCAACTATATGAAGTTGTTTATTATAAGATTTGATGCATTATGATATGTCATTGTTGCATAAGCTCAGTCTCGTGTTGTACTTTCCTTTTTTTTTTTTTTTTTTTTTTTTTACTCGAGTGGAATATAGTGGGACGGGACTGTAAATTCACACACAAGTCCTCGAATTGTACCTATAAGTTTTACCAAGAACGCTGTGTAATTGTTGCTTTTCACTATCTGTCGCGAGTTCAGCTTATCTACTTTGTTCCGAAGTACTTGAAAAAGATCTGTGTCACATTCGGCGTCTTCGTTGTTGTGGAAAATTTCTACTTTAGTATGAAGAGACGAGTGCCAGTTCATATTTCTGAGTGAAGTCAAAAAATGAAATCTGTTAGCATCTTGTTCTTCTTTCGTCATGCAACGATCGAAATATAATGTAAGTGTCTTTATTTCGTAGAGAAATGTAAGAATTTGCGTCTACTCAAGAAATCCATGCCAATCAGAACTTCGACTGTAAGTAGAGGACGAACTAAGAAATTTGCAAAACATGTGTAGGCTTGTTCAGTGAATTCGAAATAGGTTTCCGTTTTAACATATACTCCTCTCCCTGAAATAGAACCTTTTACTTTATTACTCTGTAAATATAGTGATGGGCGTGATTCATCTTCATTACATCTATTGAAAGCGGTATCACTGATTACTGAGGAGGGAGAGCTTGGATCAAAGACTCAGATAAAGTCTGTTTACCTACGTGTATGATAGTAACAGAGTGGGCAATGTTTCATTTATTTTCTTCTTTCTCTTGTAGTAACGAGTCCCTGATGTGTTCCACATTAACCACGTTTGCAATAATGGTCTTGGAATGAGTAGTATTCTGCGTTGACAGTGCGAGTGCATCTTCCAGAGGCTGTGTTTCTAGTCACTGTTGTCCCACACCGTCACGTCTCTGAGTGCTACCATAAAGGGGATCCCGCGGATAAACCTCAGCAATGTGAACTGAACGTTGCGGTGGTGAATTGTCTATGTTATCTTGTCTTGGATGAAATCATTGGTCAGAACTGGGTATGGTTGCTGTCGGTATCCGTGCAGATAGTTATTCTGTACGTAATTCTTCCGAGTGTGGTGTGGGTAATTGTATTTTTGGTAATGTGATTGCCGATTTACGTCATCATTCATGTTTCAATCTGTGTTAAATGGTGGCTGATTCTATCTTTGGAAATGTGATTGTCGTAGGGATAGGCTCCTTGACTGAAGCTTTGTATTCCTTGCCTGAGAGTGGCTGCCGCTGTATGAATAGTTTATATTGTCTAATTCCAGTAATTCTAGCACATCAAGCAAAGCATTTGAGTGGTCTTTCTGATGTCCTGTTAGCAATAATATTCGTAGCGATCTGGATAATTTCGAATTACAAAGCTGTATTAAAGCAGAAGTTCTATGTGGTTCTGTCAGATGTTGGTTTTGTTGTACCATTTGTTTGCAAAATTGAGTCATTGCTGAAATGTGAGAATTTTCAAAACTGGGTAAGCTGATTAGTTTGTCTTTTACTCCACGTTGTGTCATTTCTGGTCGATATGCAGCTAGAAATGCGTTCTAAGTTCTTGTAGTGAGTAAAACTGCCTAACGATCGGTCACATCTTCGTCGCAGGTTCACCTCAAAAACTGTAACCGAGTTCAAGTTTGTGTGACCTGCCAGCTGTTTGGAGGAGAGAAGCTAAACTGCTGAACCCAACCTAAAGGGTGCAAGTCGTTCGTACCACTCCTGAAAACTTCGAAATTTCGAATAGAAGGAAAGTGTCTGTAATAAAAACTTTCGTATTTTTGTGTCCCAAAATTGTCACGCCCCGTTGAAGAAAGTGGTTAAAAATTCAGTTCTGTTTGCGAAATCACTTTCTCTAGTGTTGATATGTGTACTTTTTCCTGTGCACAGCTGTGATGATGTCTGTTAAAGTCATGCACGATGTCTTCCGTTGTTAGTTTTTTTGTACATCAGCGAACAGAGCATGTAGCACGTTACCTTCACTTTTTCTTTATCATTTATAACCATCAGTCTTTCTTTGAAATGTTCAAGTGACTGGTATTCATCTGTCTCGTTAAAATGTATCGGATGTGTAGTGTCAGTGTGTGTGTCAGAATTTCAGTTAATTATCAGTGTCATTAAAATTCACCAACAGTCGTGCACTTTAACATATTATTTTATTTTATGTGAAGGATAGCAGTGTCGGTTTTTCATTACGCCATCTTCAGGCCCCATACGCATCTATCCAAATAAACGAATTTGTCGTATAGCGCCATAAATCACTGGATATTGTGAATTCAGTAGCTATACAACTGCTTCATTCGAAGAGTTGCTATCACGTGTTCGAATAAAGCAACTGTATAACGATTGAATTCACGATAGCCAGTGATTTATGACGCTATACGACAAGTTAGTTTATTTGGTTGCGTATGGGGTCTGAAGATGGCATGATGAAATGCCGAAACTGGTAGCCTTGACATAAAATGAAGGAATACTTAAGTTACACGGCTGTTGGTGAATTTTATTGTTATTGACAATTACTTAACCAGCCAATGTCCCATGGCCATGATGGATCAACAGAGATTGGCGGTTTAAATTAATTTGTGGAATTATGTGGAACAGATCATCTACCTGCTCCTTCAAAGTGCGGAATTGTTCTTTAGTTTTCAAGTCCATGTATTTCGTTAGTGTATATAGTGATTCTGCCTCTTCTCCTAATTGTTGTATCTGTTGTGCCTGTAATTGTGATAGTTCTCATAATTTTGTGACTAGTGCACTGGGTACTGCATTGTCGATTTTTTCCACGATCTCTTCTTTATCCTTGATGTACTTGTTAGTGACGTCCTTGAATCTGCCATCTACTAATTGGTCTCTCTGTATGATGTGTTCATCTAAACGTGTCTGGGTAATGGAAATCCTCTCTGTTCGAGTAGCTAAATTCGTCAGTCTGGTTGAATGTCATTACTCACTGTGTTTGTTCTGTGCTTTCCCCTGCCATTGTCTGAATCGCGTCAGAAATTTCAAAAGAGTTAATGCGTTCCTCCTGTTTCTTGGTAAAGTCGTCAACCTGAGTAGTGAAATGTGTTTTTAATTCTTCTCCTCTTTCTAACATTTGTTGTAAAATTTACATAAGATCAGTGTCATGTAAGGAACGCGTGGCATTTGCGGATGGCGGAATTGATTGTTTCTTTGTGTTCTCTGCGGTGCAGTTTGTTTTGGCAAAATTTGGCATCATCTGGTTAGAGTTGGTGTCTGTTAGAATGGAATTCTCATTTGTCACTCTACAATCGCGAGAACTTTCTTCGAATGAAATGTCTATGTTGGAAAATATGGCGCATTCGATACTCTGTAACGTGGCTGGGTTGAGCGCAAGCTGACTGTTGTTATGGAATGCAGTCGCGTCTTGCATCGTTGCTTCAGGGTTGCATACACTGAGATTAACTGCTAACTCATCGGAAGACATGGTTGCGTGGGACTTGAAGAATTCTGATTCTGAGGTTGCTTGTTGTTCGTGCTTCTCTCAGCATTAGGCATATCGGTGAAATATATTTTTCCGAAGTATAGGAAATTAGAAAATCAAAACTGTTCCTACTAGGCTGAAGAAAGAATACACAAACGGTTAGGAATTACTTCAGCGATACTACAAATACAATACAAATGCAGCAGAAATTTACCGAAAAAAGATCGTAGACGAGAGCAGACTGCAAAATTTAAAAGAAAAAAAAAATCCTCGAAGCACGTCGTTTGAAGATAATCGCCAAGTGAAAGTTTCTTTAAAACTATTAGGTTTGTTGATAATTTATATTTATTAAGTTTTCATTGGCAGTTGGTTTGCTTTGATTGTTTGAAAGGTTGTTCGAGAAGCTGTGTCTATTTCACACAATGAATCGAACCGGAAGTTCAGCTAACTGCATGACTTCCAGAAAAGTATTCTCAGCCGTCTAATAAAGAAAACCAGAGTCTAGGTAAGGCCCATTTCAATATGGTACCACACTGTTTCATACCTCTTTACTTCTCTGACATGAAATTTCTCAAAACCTTAACTGATTTCTGAGTATATAAAAGAAATTTCTTGAAATCTGAAATATAAGTTTTCTTCTTCTCTTTTGGCCTGCCTGTGACAATGAATAACGTCGAGTAACTGCTCTGCTGCTGCTGTTGAAAGCACGACTCATTTACTGGGTGGCAACAAACTACAGGTGAACCTCGTGTGCAGTGAGTCCATGTAAATCATCTGCATGTAGAATTGCAGCTGTGGAACTTTACTTAATGAATGACAAAGATTGAAAACTAGATGATGACGTGGTAAATTACGTGAATTTTGATCTCTTTAAACTGTGTACTGGCAACTTTAGAAAAGTCATTTTACAAAAGTCTTCTTCATTATAATCAAGAACTAAAGAAATGACAAACTCTGAAAATATTTTAAAGTTCTTTGTTAAGCAGTCTCATGTTCAGAGTACTATTACAATATATACAGGGTGATTCACGAAAATATGCAAACACTTTAACAAGTTATTCTGCAAGTAAAACTGAAGCACGATTTCGATTTATTTTGTTGTTATTGATCTGGTGAATCTAATAAAACATGTCCCAGACGTGTATCTGCAATAGTTTTCCAGAACGTCCAGAGAAACAGAGACGTAATTTCGTAAAAATTTTAATTTATTAACTACTTGTCCCACTTTTGTTGTTTAACTTCCGGACAATTGCACAAAGTTTTCAGCAGAAGTTGTAGAGAATTTAATTTTGGAAAAATTACGGTTATAACGTTAACTGAAACTGTATGAATGTGTCAGATAATCTGCTTTTATTAATACCATAGTACACGTGAATTCGAGTTAAACCGGAAAAAACAAAGCTCAGTGTTAAGAAAGTAGTACAGTGCACTGAACAACACAAAAAACTAACTCGTTTCAAGGTTAGGAAACGATTTGAACAACTCACTAACGGTTGCCAACAATAACATAAACGCTTCTACATTCTAAATGGAAAGTAAACAAATTTACTTGTATAATAATCTTTGCTTCTCTAGATGTTCTGGGAAACTACTGCAGATACACGTCTGGGACATGTTTTATTATATTCACCAGCCCAATAACAACAACATAAATGGAAACCGTGTTTTACTTTAACCTCGTACAGGTTTGCGATGGCTTTATATTAGCGAAATTGCTAAACTTCAGGCAAAATCTTTTGTTAGCCGTAACTTCGTAATTAAAAATTTGCGGACCTATGTTTACATGAACTTTTTTCTTTAATTTTGTTTGCAGCATAACATATTAAAATATTTGCACATCTTCGTGAATTATCCTGTATATGTTCATTGCAGACTGCAAAAGGTTGTATTAACTTATTTAATCTTTCCGGAATTGTCGGTAATATTAACTAAATAAGAAGAGGGGGGAAGTTCTGTGCTGGATACTAAATTGTAATGCTGTGCAGGCAGCAGCTAGCGCGAAATTAATGAAAATTAATTGTTATCTTATTACGAAGTCGTCATCAAATCTATCAAAAAATCTTTCTCTCCTGCACTAAAGATTTCAAAATCCATATTATAACATCGATTTCCTCAATAGAGATAAATTTTTATCATTTTTGCCATACCGCTTTCTCGACCGTGGCTCACTTAATGTTATACGATGCCGGCTAATTCTTTCTACGACGAGCATCCGTGACTAGCGCTGGACGCAGAGGTGTTCCAGACGAGCTGTGTCGCAGATGACATTGCGCGCTGTCTGGGAAACAAATCAAGCGCATCTGCCGTATCTGCATCCAAGTTATAAGGGTAGATGACAGTGAACAAATATTGACACCCTTTTCACCGTTTAGCCTCTGACTTGCGACTAGCAACACTATAATGGAATACTATATTGCTCTTCTGTGGATATGATTCTGGAAATATTAAATTCTCTTGTATTAGTAATACACAAATGTCAAGGATAGCTTCTCAAATTACCTTAGTTTTTTTTGTTTTCCTTAGTTCGTAAAATTATTCCGAGCATGCAGTTGCATTTACATCCACTTCTTCTCTCATGGTAATGTTAAATACACCGCCGCTTTCATAAACGTTCTTATCATTGCGGATATGTGATGACAGTGGACCAGTTAACAAAAAACGTCTTATTGTTTTTAATAACGAACTGGGACTAACTTCTCTGGAATCGTCTCCGTCTTCAAATAGACACTTTATCGTGGGTGGTTAAGTCCATTTAATATTTAGGTATCGATCTGATTTGTTGCAAGGCCCCCTCTCCTACCAATGACCACGCCCACGTTTGACAAGTTGTAATATTGTTTTGAACTGATGTCTTTACGGCAAATGTTCAGGAAAAGTTCGTTTAAACGATGGTAAAGAGCATAGTGTTTCTGCCTGCATCGAAGACATATTTTCTTGTCTTTTGTCGATGTTACGATGTTCGAAAGACTTCCGTATCGAAAATGAGGCGTCTCTGTGTAAACTTCAAAAATCGATATTTTGATCGAAGATCTTCTAACATCTCTAGCAGACACTACTGCCTTAACTTGAAATCCATAAGAGGTTCGTTTACGAAGCGTAGGTGAACTCCTACCATTACGTCACCTGTAACGAGGTCCCCCTATTTACAGAAGTACAAAGCCACACAAAGGCGACTTAAAACATTACTACACAGCCGCTTGCAAACGAATTTCAACGGGGTATAAGGTCACACCCATTGCCTCCACGCACAGTGAAACGTGCGCCGCAGCTCACGACATTTCTCTCCCGTGGCAGCGGCGACCTGCGGACTCAATGGCCGTCCTGTGCCGAATATTGATTGGGTCCATTCCTCAGAGCGCTGTAACAGTTACTGCTTCATAATGGACGGCGCGTAGCCTGGCGATTAATGGAAAATGGCTGCGGCCGTTGCGTATTACCGGGATGAGCCAAGTTAGCGGTGGCTAGGTTTACTCCAGTAGCCAGCAGAACTTCGTGTGTACCTTACGCAACGAAGCTACTTTAATGTATACATGCTGAAAAGGGATTGGAAGGCAAGCCCTTCTGCCCAAGTTGAATTTCTAATACTTCTTTATCTTATGGACTTTTGATAACTTTGGTGGAAACACAGCGACCTATACTGAAATCTAAGAAAAATAATCAGACTTGATCGCAAAAATATTTTTTAAAATATTGTAATGGTTACCAATTTCAGACTTGAAGATCATCATCAGACGGTTACATGTCTCCTTAGGTAGTGTGCAAAGACGTCAAGCAGAGTACGAACATAATATGCTTCTTCGACGAAAATGCCTCTTGACATATGTTCGTGCTCCATTTGGCATCTTTGCACACTACCTAAGGACACTGATTATTTCTTTTAAACTTCTTTGTCTTCTAACTTGATACAGAATAATGCTGAAGATTGGATGGGTAGATCACGTAACTGATTAGAACTGAGGAGAAAAGGAATTTGTGGCACAGACTAACTAGAAGAAGGTCGGTTCACAGGACACATTCTAAGAGATCAAGCGATCATCAGTTTAGTACTGCAGAGAAGCGTGGGGAGTTAAAATCGTAGAGGGAGAGCAAGAGATGAACACAGTAAGCAAACTCAGAAGGATGTAGATTGCAGTAGTTAGTCTGAGATGAAGAGACCTACACAGGATAGAATAGCATGGAGAGCTGCATCAAACCCGGACTGATGACCACAACAGCAACAACAACATCTTATAAATCTTAAGCTTGCCGTTGACGGGCGGCATGATGGTTTCATGGCAATTTTCTCTGAACTGGTTATTTTATTTGTCCGAATTCTGCTCTTGCCGTTCCTTTTTTTACCTTCTTCTACTTTCCGTCCTGTTAGAACAAAACTATGGCATCTGTTTACAGACAGTGCAATGAAAATGGGTTTATCTGTAGCGTTTCTCAATAGCATTCACTCATACTGAGTGAGGTAGTACAATGGTAAGACACTTAAATCATATTCGAAAGGACCTTGAGCAAATGTTCGACATTATAAAATGAAGCTAGATGAACATGTACGGTCTTTGAAACAATGATAAATAAAGCACCTTGAGTGCCTGTTACAAAATCTCAAAGCGTACTAGTGCCAGTGTTGCCAACTCAATCTGCGCAAACGCAACACTTGATATGTACTTGCGTCACCTTGAAAGCCCCTATAGCAGCCAAAAACTTTATAACATCAACAAATAAAAATTTAAATGTCCATTTGTACATAATGTCCTTCACCGATTGCTTTGAAATTTTGACACAACGTTTTCAGGTACCTAATTTTTAATATATGACGTACATGTAACTTTTTGAAATTTTTTTATAACAACGTTTCCCTATCACTAAATTTATGGAAATTTTGGCATTATATACGTTTAAAAAACAGGTACATAAAAACGTGCGTATAACAATGGAAAGTTGCGTCAAAATTTCAGAGCATTCAGTCAAAATATTTCGGAGTACATTTTCCATATAAGTACAAACATAATGATCGTTTCTTCAAAACCTCAAATCTCCGATAGTTCGTCACGAATTGGGTTGAAATTTTGACACAAGGTTCCTTTCGGATACTCAAGTGCTTTTGTGTACCTACTGGATCGCCATCTGGTATATATATATATATATATATATATATATATATATATATATATATATATATATATATATATATAATAAAAAGGGAAACTTTATAAGCATGTAAATTTTCGTTCGTTCAAAATCCTTAATCTCAGAAAGTTCTTATCAGGTTGATTTGAAATTTTGACTCAACGTTGAATTCCAACCCAGACTTGTTCCAGGTACATAATTCTTTAACGTATGCATATTTTTAAAACATATAATATATAAATAAATAAAATATATAAAATGGACTCACTCTTACCAAAACTGGCTTGGAAATAACAGCCAACCAGTCACAAAATACACGGTTATTAAACCTTGACAATGGTTTCAACAGTTTTAAACTGTCTTCTTCAGAAGATATAATGCAAGCAGCTATTAACAAATATTAAGACACTGTGTGTAGAACGGGTATGCTGTTGTTAGAATAAACAAAATTACAGGAAATGACTACAAATAATTTTTGTGAAGCATACTCACGTAGAATCACATAATTATACCCAGTATGGGATCCATCGACTCTCCCTAGTACATGTACGTCTCATTCACATGATCACCAATTAAAATACGTGATTTAAAATTAGTAATTTTCTACTGCAGAGCTTTGACTTAAAACTTTTTAAAATATCACACACTTGATAATGGATCCAAAAAGGTGAAGGGTACCACTTGACAGATTAGTATACATATTGCACGTAGATATAAAATATAAAATACAAAATATAAAACCCAAGCGAATTGTAAATGGTAGCGAAAACACACTTGATCTCTTAGCCACAAACAATCCAGAGCTAATATAGAGCATCATGTCTGATACAGGGATTAGTGATCAGAAGGTCGCTGTAGCGAGGCTCAATACCGTATCTTCCAAATCCACCAGAAACAAACGCAAAATAACTTTATTTAAAAAAGCGGATAAAGTGTCATTAGAAGCCTTCCTAAGAGACAATCTCCATTCCTTCCGAACTGATTATGCAAATGTACACGAGATGTGGCTCAAATTTAAAGATACAGTAGCAACAGCAATTGAGAGATTCATACCTCAGAAATTGGTAAGAGAAGGAACTGATCCACCATGGTACACAAAACAGGTCCGAACACTGTTGCAGAGGCAATGGAAAAAGCAAGCGAAGTTCAGAAGAACGCGAAATCCCGAAGATTGGCTAAAATTTATAGACGCGCGAAATTTGGCTCGGACTTCAATGCGAGATGCCTTTAATAGGTTCCACAACGAAACATTGTCTCGAAATTTGGTAGAAAATCCGAAGAAATTCTGGTCGTATGTAAAGTACACAAGCGACAAGTCAATACCTTCGATGCGCAGTGCCGATGGTACTGTTACCGACGACTGTGCTGCTAAAGCGGAGTTATTGAACGCAGTTTTCCGAAGTTCCTTCACCAGGGAAGACGAATGGAATATTCCAGAATTTGAAACACGAACAGCTGCTAGCATGAGTTTCTTAGAAGTAGATACCTTAGGGGTTGCGAAGCAACTCAAATCGCTTGATACGGGCAAGTCTTCAGGTCCAGATTGTATACCGATTAGGTTCCTTTCAGATTACGCTGGTACAATACCTCCCTACTTAGCAATCATATACAACCGCTCGCTCACCGATAGATCTGTACCTACAGATTGGAAAATTGCGCAGGTCGCACCAGCGTTTAAGAAGGGTAGTAGGAGTAATCCATCTAACTACAGACCTATATTACCGACGTCGGTTTGCAGTAGGGTTTTGGAGCATATACTGTATTCAAACATTATGAATCACCTCGAAGGGAACGATCTATTGATACGTAATCAGCATGGTTTCAGAAAACATGTCTATCTCTTTATTCACACGAAGTAATGGCCGCTATCGACGGGGGATCTCAAGTTGATTCCGTATTTCTAGATTTCCGGAAAGCTTTTGACACCGTTCCTCACAAGCGACGTCTAATCAAGCTGCGGGCCTGTGGGGTATCGTCTCAGATGTGCGACTGGATTCGTGATTTCCTGTCAGGGAGGTCGCAGTTCGTAGTAATAGACGGCAAATCATCGAGTAAAACTGAAGTGATATCAGGTGTTCCCCAGGGAAGCATCCTGGGACCTCTGCTGTTCCTGATCTATATAAGTGACCTGGGTGACAATCTGAGCAGTTCTCTTAGGTTGTTCGCAGATGATGCTGTAATTTACCTTCTAGTAACGTCATCCGAAGACCAGTATCAGTTGCAAAGCGATTTAGAAAAGATTGCTGTATGGTGTGGCAGGTGGCAGTTGACGCTAAATAACGAAAAGTGTGAGGTGATCCACATGAGTTCCAAAAGAAATCGTTGGAATTCCATTAATCGATAAATAGTACAATTCTCAAGGCTGTCAATTCAACTAAGTACCTGGGTGTTAAAATTACGAACAACTTCAGTTGGAAAGACCACATAGGTAATATTGTGGGGAAGGCGAGCCAAAGGTTGCGTGTCATTGGCAGGACACTTAGAAGATGCAACAAGTCCACTAAAGAGACAGCTTGCACTACACTCGTTCGTCCTCTGTTAGAATATTGCTGCGCGGTGTGGGATCCTTACCAGGTGGGATGGACGGAGGAAATCGAATGGGTGAAAAAAAGGGCAGCTCGTTTTGTATTATCACGTAATAGGGGAGAGAGTGTGGCAGATATGATACGCGATGGAAGTCGTTAAAGCGAAGACGTTTTTCGTCGCGGCGAGATCTATTTACGAAATTTCAGTCACCAACTTTCTCTTCCGAATGCGAAAATATTTTGTTGAGCACAACCTACATAGTTAGGAATGATCATCAAAATAAAATAAGAGAAATCAGAGCTCGAACAGAAAGGTTTAGGTGTTCGTTTTTCCCGCGCGCTGTTCGGGAGTGTAATGGTAGAGAGATAGTATGATTGTGGTTCGATGAACCTTCTGCTAAGCACTTAAATGTGAATTGCAGAGCAATCATGTAGATGTAGATGTAGATGTAGATGTCACGTACAGAGGTAGCGACGTGCGCCGACTGACTGAAGAGTAAGTGCGCCTCTGGTAAGTGGTGCTCATGCGCCTCCTGTATGCACGTAGCAGCAATGAGCAGCGTGTGTGATTTCAGAAGTACATATTCATTGCTGGAATTAACATATTAACTAAAAAATTGGAAGGGAGAGATGGGAAGGGGTATAAAAGAAGTGTGCCATTATCGTCTTATGGCTTATAAAGAGCTCATTTAAACATAGGAAACTCTTTATACTATCACAATTGTAACGAACATAGGTGTCAAAGCAAAAAGTCTTCAAGGAAATATTATCAGTGTATAAGAGGCCCAATACATGACGTATTAAGTTGGCCCCTTAAAATTAAAGAATACTGCAAAAGGACACACTGTGGCGGAGAAACTGCAGATATTAAAAGATAAATGCAATCATCAGTGTGCTCATACTGACGAAGCATGCTTTGTGAACAAATATACTACAAAGGGCGGGGTGTTATAAAGTACCCTGTAAAATAGCGAATAACCAAGGCAAAGTAAGCAGTGTACTCGTGTATATGCATAGAAATCACGTTGTCATAGGCAGAATAAAACACACTGTAAGACGTATGCGTTGCCGGCGATGGGCGAGGCATGGCAGAGTCTCTGACCAGAGAGTAGTAGGTAGTTAGTTGTTGCTTGTCGCGAGTCGGCGTCAGTCGGCTTTAGTAGTCAGTCGGCTTTAGTCTTCTGTCCGTGCTAGTAAGCAGTAGTCTTGAGTAGTGTGTGTGAGTCGGTGGAAGTCGGCGCGTGTCGGCTGTCTGCTCTGCTCGGGACTCTGGTCAGGACTCTGGAGGATGAGTATTGTTGTAGAAGGTAAAGAAGCAGCCTTGCGCATATCTAGTAATGTATATTATTTGTCATTTAATTTCTTTCAAAAAAATGCCCCAATAATAATTTTTATAATATAAAGTAACTTTTTTAAAGAAAAGCATTCATTTTAATTTAAAGAATATTTCCAATGCATGATCATTCCCTCCAAGAATAAAAAAAAAAAAAAAATATACGCCAGCATTGCACGAAGCTGTGTCGAAAAAGTTCTACATAAGAGCAGATATATTTGCAGTTTTTATTAATGTAAGAATTTTTCCTTTTTTTTATTCAGAATACAGGGCCGAAGGGCAGCGCTGCTGTCCTCATAAAATTTCACAGGTTATTGATTTTTTTATTATTATTTCGGTGTTTAGGAATAGAATTTTGTGGTTACATTAAATGTGAATGCATTTCTGCACACAGATTATAAATGGGAGCCAATTTTGTTCTGAGGTTACAATATTAACAAATTCATTTAATAATTATTTTTGTGCGGAGTTTACGCTTGGTTCATGGTTCGTGGTTTCGTAATTAAATATTTTTGTGGGGAGTTTACGTATGGTTCATATTCTTAAATGAAATTAAATATTTTGTGTTGAGGTTACACTTGGCGACATCCGGCCAGGATCGTATTTCTTTGTGAATCTTCTGAGAAGTAGTCATATATCTGCTCTTATTTACTTAAACGTAGTTTGCATCTGGCGCAACGCATTTACTAATTTGTTACTCTTTCTTTCACAGATCATCGGCAATTTCTTGCTCTTTGTTGTAATTGTTTGTTGCATTTTTCATTGTCCTTGTTTCATTTGTGCTTAATTCTGATTTGTGTAAACATGCCGCGAAAAACTGTTAACAGTACATCGCGATGTGTAATGAATGAAATAGCCGACTCGAATAATTTGACCGATAATATTTGCGACACTCAGTGTAATGATGACAATCCTCCATTTACAAACAATCAGTGCGTACCGACCACTAATATTGACTTTGATCCTAGTGATGAACAAACAAATTCGATTGTGTCCTCTGTTAATTTAACGACAATGGATGACGCGGTTTGCAAAATTTACGTACTGAACAGACAAATTTTTCTAACGAAAATGAACAGTGTAATCAGAATACGTCAGATTTATTTGATTCCGAGGTAGTGACTAACAGTGCACATCCGATTGGCAAACCTTTTTGTGAATTACAGAATGACGAAATGGATACACAAAACGTGACAATTGCAGGTATGCCATCAAACAGCACAGAGAATAGAGTAGGTAATATTGGGTTGGATCAAATTATGGCACTATTGCTACAACAGAGTGAAAATTTGAAACAACTTAGGGAAAGTCTCAAACAGCGGAATGAAATGATAGATAGCCATTTCAAAGAACTTAATGAATCGTGCAACAATTTAGTGAAAGTTTCAAACAGTCGAACGAAAAACACGACAACCTTAATGAATAGAACGAACAACTTAGTGTACAGATTACAGACGTTTCCGTGCAACGTCATGATACTAAAGAACAATTACGTGACGAAATTAAGGCCTGTGCTAGTAACAGTAGTGAAGAAATTAGATCTGTTGCACAAGAATTAGGTAATAGACATGCAGGCACATCAGAATCACATAGAGATGAAATTAACGCAGTCACTGAACAATGTTCAGAAAACGCAACACAGATACGCGACGAGTTTAATTTAAAGTCACCAGAACTTTCACACACTGTAGATACGGAAGTCGATAAGAAATGTGAACAACAGAACAGCCAAATTGACGAACGTATTAAAGTGACAGAAATGAAAAATGTTTCAGTCACTAACACGTCACAGTATACACCACATTCCGAACATTTGTCACACTCACACAGCCAGTGTAACTAGGTAATTTACAGAGATCACGCGACTTAGAATCCGAAGTGACACAGACAAACAGATTCTCATGCAATCCTGAACCTGTTCATACATTCAGAGACGATAACGTTGATTATAAGCAATTTTTATCCGTAAGAAAATCTAAGGTATTTAAAAATGACAGAGCACAGGTACTAGCTTTGTACTGGATACGTCGATTTATTTTTGTACTTTCACCGCCATTACCTGTAATGCAGAAACTAGCATTGGCTTGGATACAGCAATTTGTTTTTGAATTTTTCCCGGCATTGCCTGTAACACAGAACTAAAATTTATTAACAGCGCGTAATTTACCTCAGGGGATTCATTATGCTTTAATGAATATGTGCCGTAGCGTGCACAGGGCCCTGAGCCGTAGTAGTGCTATTTCATCTTTAGTTTTCTGCACTGCTGCCTTCTCTTCTACTATCCTTTATATCTATTAAAACAGCTCTTCAACTATCGCTCTATCTAGGATTAAGAATGAGTAAAGAAAACCCGATAAGACAAGTTTTACCGAAAGTGACAATTTTTCATTAGACACTCCTGAATTGACAACTACCAGCGTAATTTTAATAACAGACAAAATTTTAATTATCAGTATCGTCAAAATTATCAGCAACAGGAACCACATTTTGGTAAAAATAGAGGTTCTTCTCCGCAACAGCAGCAAAACCAACTGGTTAGCATACCTAACCAACAATGTAATGTACAAGGTCAACCAAGCTTTAATGTTTCGCCACGTGCACGTATAGCATCAGCTGCAACAAATAGTAACGCACAGCAACAAGGAAATCAGTACGTACAGAAAACACACTATTTCAATTCCAATCGCAATGCACCGTATAGAAATGACTATCATGACAGACGTAAAAGTAATGAACACAATTATCAGCGTACATTTAATAACAGTCGGTCTTATCAGCAGCAGAATCATCCACAACAACATATTATCATGAATGAACCAGACAGTAGGTATCATCCCGAACGTAATACGTCAGGAAGAAATAACAGAACAGTACAAATAGTTAAAATGCCGCAGCATCCTCCTGAGAATAATAGCACGTCAGATAGAATTTGACTACATACAGTACAGTTTGCATCTTCCAGCAACGTAAGCAATACTTCAGATACACAGAATCTTGTTCACGAAAATGTTATTTGAAACATTCTTTGTTGAATGCACCACTTTTATCGCACCCAGATCTTACTAGAAATTTTTCCATTGCCACCGACAGTTCTAACACCGCTTTAGGCATACATATTTTTCAGGAAATTGAAGAAGATGGTTGTACAGTAATTAAAAAACATAGCCTTTGCGAGTCGCATTCTGTCACCTGCTGAACGCAATTATTCTGTTACAGAACTTGAGACATTATGTGTTGTATGGGGATTTACGAGATTTCGGCATTTTCTTTATGGAAGACACACTACCGTTTACACAGATCATAGAGCGATACATTTTTTACTTTCGGCTAAATTTACACACGACACTTTAAGTAGATGGAAACTTTATTTGCAGGTATTTAATTTTACAATTGTTCACATTACCGGCACACAAAATATTGTAGCAGACGCACTATCCCGTTCTCTCAGCAACAATCAGCAAGACATCGCAACCAACTTCTGCAAAGCAAATTTCAGCGTCATGCACATTCAACAAGTTGCATTTGAAAATTTCATTTCGTCGTCATTACAAGACATAGCCCAAGAGCAGAGTAAAGACAACGTGTGGAAAGAAATTAAACACCTTTGGCAAGATAGGAATAATGTTACCATTAGAAACCATTACACTGTATGCAATAATATTCTGTTTCGCCGCTCTCATCCTGACAGCAACAGTTGGTTATTATGCATTCCTGACGAACTTGTTAACAAATTAATCTGGTATACTCATTTAAGTTACGCACATTACGGAGCCAGAAAATGTTTTCTTACACCGAGACAGAACTGTTAGTTTTCCAACATGGAGAAACGTATACGACGAGTTTTAGCGTCATGTAAAATCTGCCAGAAAGCTAAATCAGACACGACTTCACATGTTCCTACGTTACATCCTATTGTACCGATTAAATTGAGGCATATGGCCGCTGTAGACATTTTTGGTCCGATTCCCAGAACTAATAGAGGTCTTTGCTACATCTTTGTCGCTGTTGAACTCACTTCAATATTTGTTACCTTCACTCCGTTACGCAAAGCTACTGCTAAAACTGTTTCGAAAGCATTTGTAAAACATTTTCTATTTCATGTAGGGCATGTGTTGAAAGTAATTTCCGACAATGGATCACAGTTTCGATCTGCTATATGCCACGTATGTTACGAGCTAGAAACATTTCTCCGATCTATATATCCAGGTACCATGCTTCTTCGAATCCTTGTGAACGATTAATGAAAGAAATTGGTAAACTGTGTAGAATATACTGCCATAAAAACATATTGATTGGGACACATACATACTCTCATTCCAGGATGTAATTAATTCCATACCAAACGAATCTACTATGCTATCTCCGTCTGTTAGACTGAAAAATGTTGAACCACTTAACAAAGTTTAAGAATTAGTAACCTTTCCTACATCTCGTCGACTACGACACCATGAAATAATTGACATTGCGCTGAACAACAACAAACGTGCCGCAGAGCGCCGGAGAAGACAGCAAAAACAGGTTTGTATACGGCGTGACTTTCACATTGGACAGAAGATATTAGTACGTACACACTATTTATCCAACAGAGGAAAGAGTAGATGCAGTAAATTTGAGCTTCTATACGCAGGTCCATATCGAATTCGCAGCATTCCTCACCCCAATGTAGTACACGTCGAAACTTTGAGAACCAGAAAAACCAAAGGGAACCACCACGTCTCCAACATCAAACCCTTTATTGAATGAACATACTTTATGATTTATCACACTGTAATGCCATTTCCTAATTTTTTATGGCCACTTATGCAATTATATTCACATGAACACTTACTGATGATTATCGTATTTCTTCTTGGCAAGTGCCCGGCAAGGTAAGGTTAGCAGGTCGCTCTTCTTGTCATTACACATCAGACCGTGCATATTTTTCCAGATGAACTTACACATTTTATGACCACTTATGCAATTATATTTATGTGACTACTTACTGATGATTATCGTATTTCCTCTTGACAAGTGCGCGGCAAGGTAAGGTTAGCAGGTCGCTCTTCTTGTCGTTACACCTCAGACCGTGCATATTTTTCCAGATAAACTTACGTATCTTATGAATAATTATGCAATTCTATCTAGTGACATATTAATTTTATTAAATTCTCTCTCCATTAAAGTCTACAATTCTCGCCTCTATTAACTACACAACATACAAGCTGAACACAAAGAATGTCACATTTCTTGTCGTTATATGTCAGACCGTGCATATTTTCCATTTTCCGTGTATGTTTTTCCTGTTTTGTTTGTATGTACTATGAAATATTTAAGATATAACAAACACCAGTTGACTTTGACATTTTTGCCTTATGATATCTCAACATCGTGACTATTTTACATTTTTTTTTTGCTGCTACATTGTGATACTCTGTGTAAATTTTTTTTTTGCACCTGCACACTATGTTTTTGACGTATTACGTTTTCTGTCATGCTATGCTGTATGCTCAATTATGTTACTATAAACCAGTTTTTATTTAGTGGGTATATTATTTAAATGCAACACATTAATCTTTGTTCATCATTTTCAGAAAGAAATAACGTGTGAAAGAAATAAATTAAACAGAAATGGGAATTTCACCTTCGGAATGAACGAAAGAAGATGCAATATCTCGTCACGAAGAGTAAATGGATCAGAATTAACAAGAATATACTATACACATCGTAGAATAGCAGTCTTAACTAATTTTTTCTTTCAGAATACGAGGCGATTGATGCAGGATGTCAGACAGAACTACACATCTTAGTTTTAGTGATGAAATATGCTACAAATAAAGAATAGTTGTATAATGAATAATGAAGTGAGGTTTTTGCAGATGATAATCAATGGTGATGAATAATGATGATGAATATGCTACTATGGATAATGAAGTTTTTCTTTACAGGTGATGATAATAATGGAGTTATGATGATATGGATAATGAAGTTTTTCTTTGCAGATGAGGATAATGTTGAAGTTTATGTATTTATGCTATGTAGTTATTTAAGTATTTGTGGCAGTTCGTTTTGACACTATGTCTTATGTCGCATGGTATGATGACTGAAGATTTTGGAAAGGACAGCTAGAGAACATATATATATATATATACATTTCACTACCCGTTAATTCGAAGTTCACTACTTTTCAGCTTAATATGCGTTTCTTCTTTCAGTTTAATAATCCATTTTGTATTTTTTGCAGGAGAAATTATTCATGAAATTAATGTGCTATAAGCAGTTGTTCATTAAACCTGTGTCATTTATGAATGTGATCACATATACTCTACTTGTTTCATAGCCTTGCTGCAGCTGACTCATGACGAATGACGTTACACATCTTCATTTGCAGCAATAACTCAAAAGCAAATATTGTTATGCCCCAGTAATTAATAATCGATCTCAACGCAATGCATTGCTAGCATAAAAAAAGAGAGAGTCTGCGTAATACAGAATAATGTTTTCTAGTCACAGACCTTGAATAATACAGTATGTTACATTTTGAATATGTTCTATGTCACTGGAATGATCAGTTCTGAGTAATATCTCATTTGAATGATGAATTCTGAGTAATACTGAATGATGTTTTCTAGTCACAGACCTGGAATAATAGTTACAGTATGTTACATTTTCAATCTGTCCTATGTCACTGGAGTGATCAGTTCTGAGTAATACTGAATGATGCTTTGTAATAATGCATAAATACTATGCCCATAATTTCTGTAAATAATATTTTGTTATACTCTATAAATGCTATGCCAAAAATTGACTCTCATTTTGAATGGTAACTTCTGAATAATACTGAATAATGTTATGTAAAACTATATGAATACCTTGTAACTGGCCAATGAATGCCAATAATTATTTTAAACATGTCGTATGTCACACGAATGATGAAAAATGTTTTGTACTATTCAATACTTGCTATATGTTTTGTAACTGGACAATGAGTGCCAATGATTACCATAACTAAGTGAATTATGTTAATACTATGCCATTCATTAGCTCCTGTTTTGAATGATGACTTCTAATGGTTTGTAACTGGCCAATGAGTGCCAATGTTCTCTGTAAACAGATAATTTATGAACATTATTCTGTAATACTTCATATATGGTACAGAAATGTTCAGTAACTGGGCGATGAGTGCCACCAATTACTCAAATCAGTTGTTAGACTAGTGTAATTCTCAATGAAGACTACTATGTGACTTAATGTCCTTCACCTTCTGACCTAATTACCAGAAATTACTGCAATATCCGTTTGTCCTGTCTATCCTCATGATCATGGAACACTATATTTGGTTTTTGCACTAATTCTACGTTGGTGTACTTTACAAGAACGTGGTGTTGACACGACATGCTGTCCACCACCTCGAGTGATGGAGATGTTATTATGGTCCCACTGTTTGGTGTACCTAATGTACTACCAAAATGATAACATGGAATATTATTACGACATTTCAGTGTCTTGGCTACACTGATTAATACTTCAAGGAAAAGAACTTCAGATTGTCTCACTTGGTGTTGTGCTTCTGTAGGAAGATATGGACTTTCAGTGCAGCTGCGTGCAACCTAAAGTGCTACAACCATGATGCAATCCTTCCCTTTCCTATCCTAGTTCTTGTAAAATAGTAAAAAAAAGTATATACAGTGCGTGTGCACTTTATGTCGTTTGTTAATATAATTTCTACTCATTCCGTATACATTTTGTGATTTGCTGATATGTTCTGAACTACAGTGCGTGTGCACTTTTGTCATTTCTCAATATGATTTGTACTCATTGCCTATACATTTGTGATTTCCTGATATGTTCAGTACTACAGTGTGTGTGCACTTTTGTCATTTGTTAATATGATTTGTACTCATTGTGTATACATTTTGTCTTTGCTTGATATGTTCCGTACTCAGTGCATGTGCACTATATTTTATTTCATGTTCTGCACACACACACACACACACATGTGATTGTAAAGTTAGTTAATTAAAAAAAATTGTTGCTCATGGCAAGTCCAATTGACTCACCATCGCTGCCAAATTTTTGCCCCCTCAGTGGAGGGTTATGTAAGACGTATGAGTTGCCAGCGATGAGCGAGGCATGGCAGAGTCTCTGACCAGAGAGTAGTAGGTAGTAAGTTGTTGCTTGTCGCGAGTCGGCGTCAGTCGGCTTTAGTAGTCAGTCGGCTTTAGTTTTCTGTCCGTGCTAGTAAGCAGTAGTCTTGAGTAATCTGTGTGAGTCGGCGGAAGTCGGCGCGTGTCGGCTGTCTGCTCTACTCGGGACTCTGGTTAGGACTCTGGAGGATGAGTATTGTTGTAGAAAGTAAAGAAGCAGCCTTGCGCATATCTAGTAATGTATATTATTTGTCATTTAATTTCTTTCAAAAAAAATGCCCCAATAATAATTTTTATAATATAAAGTAACTTTTTTAAAGAAAAGCATTCATTTTAATTTAAAGAATATTTCCAATGCATGATCATTCCCTCCAAGAATATATATATATATATATATATATATATATATATATATATATATATATATATATATATATATATATATATACGCCAGCATTGCACGAAGCTGTGTCGAAAAATTTCTACATAAGAGCAGATATATTTGCAGTTTTTATTAATGTAAGAATTTTTCCTTTTTTTTATTCAGAATACAGGGCCGAAGGGCAGCGCTGCTGTCCTCATAAAATTTCACAGGTTATTGATTTTTTTATTATTATTTCGGTGTTTAGGAATAGAATTTTGTGGTTACATTAAATGTGAATGCATTTCTGCACACAGATTATAAATGGGAGCCAATTTTGTTCTGAGGTTACAATATTAACAAATTCATTTAATTATTATTTTTGTGCAGAGTTTACGCTTGGTTCATGGTTCGTGGTTTCGTAATTAAATACACTCCTGGAAATGGAAAAAAGAACACATTGACACCGGTGTGTCAGACCCACCATACTTGCTCCGGACACTGCGAGAGGGCTGTACAAGCAATGATCACACGCACGGCACAGCGGACACACCAGGAACCGCGGTGTTGGCCGTCGAATGGCGCTAGCTGCGCAGCATTTGTGCACCGCCGCTGTCAGTGTCAGCCAGTTTGCCGTGGCATACGGAGCTCCATCGCAGTCTTTAACACTGGTAGCATGCCGCGACAGCGTGGACGTGAACCGTATGTGCAGTTGACGGACTTTGAGCGAGGGCGTATAGTGGGCATGCGGGAGGCCGGGTGGACGTACCGCCGAATTGCTCAACACGTGGGGCGTGAGGTCTCCACAGTACATCGATGTTGTCGCCAGTGGTCGGCGGAAGGTGCACGTGCCCGTCGACCTGGGACCGGACCGCAGCGACGCACGGATGCACTCCAAGACCGTAGGATCCTACGCAGTGCCGTAGGGGACCGCACCGCCACTTCCCAGCAAATTAGGGACACTGTTGCTCCTGGGGTATCGGCGAGGACCATTCGCAACCGTCTCCATGAAGCTGGGCTACGGTCCCGCACACCGTTAGGCCGTCTTCCGCTCACGCCCCAACATCGTGCAGCCCGCCTCCAGTGGTGTCGCGACAGGCGTGAATGGAGGGACGAATGGAGACGTGTCGTCTTCAGCGATGAGAGTCGCTTCTGCCTTGGTGCCAATGATGGTCGTATGCGTGTTTGGCGCCGTGCAGGTGAGCGCCACAATCAGGACTGCATACGACCGAGGCACACAGGGCCAACACCCGGCATCATGGTGTGGGGAGCGATCTCCTACACTGGCCGTACACCACTGGTGATCGTCGAGGGGACACTGAATAGTGCACGGTACATCCAAACCGTCATCGAACCCATCGTTCTACCATTCCTAGACCGGCAAGGGAACTTGCTGTTCCAACAGGACAATGCACGTCCGCATGTATCCCGTGCCACCCAACGTGCTCTAGAAGGTGTAAGTCAACTACCCTGGCCAGCAAGATCTCCGGATCTGTCCCCCATTGAGCATGTTTGGGACTGGATGAAGCGTCGTCTCACGCGGTCTGCACGTCCAGCACGAACGCTGGTCCAAATGAGGCGCCAGGTGGAAATGGCATGGCGAGCCGTTCCACAGGACTACATCCAGCATCTCTACGATCGTCTCAATGGGAGAATAGCAGCCTGCATTGCTGCGAAAGGTGGATATACACTGTACTAGTGCCGACATTGTGCATGCTCTGTTGCCTGTGTCTATGTGCCTGTGGTTCTGTCAGTGTGATCATGTGATGTATCTGACCCCAGGAATGTGTCAATAAAGTTTCCCCTTCCTGGGACAATGAATTCACGGTGTTCTTATTTCAATTTCCAGGAGTGTATTTTTGTGGGGAGTTTACGTATGGTTCATATTCTTAAATATAAATAATTTTGTGTGGGGAGGTTACAACACTAAAAATTAAAAATGGGAACGAGGACTATCTCCAAGGTGGTTAATTACTAAAATGCTGAACAGCCAGTTCAAAGTGGAAGATGAAGTGTACATTGTAAAATAACAAAATAAAAGACGTGTTCTTATAGAAAATAGAATTCTCAAGAAACCAAACACTGCTTGGAGGCCAGCGCCGAATAGTAAACTTGGCAACTCTGTCAGAAGTAGATAGACCAATAATGGGGTACTTTTTGCTTGCAAAAAACTATGTAGAAGATTTTATTTTTTTATCTTGTGTATATATATGAGAGTAGGTTGAATACAAGTTTCGGACCTCCAAAACCCTTGGGATAAATATTTGAGGTCAAAAAAACTTGACATATTGGCACTTTTTCAGGTTATCTCCTGTTATTCTGAATCTATGCATCCTACTGAAAATGTTACTCTTACCGAAATGAATGAGGATTATATTTTGCGTCGAATAACCTACCTGCATGACAAAATCGCTGCAGCCGTTTGGCCGTAATCGGTCGTCAAAGTTCATTCAATCTGGCCACAAAGTCGACTCCAAATGTAGAATGTCAAGTTATCAGAGATATAGAGGATGAAATTTCATGTTTCAAAATTGTCTACCGTTTTCGTTCTGGGCACTGTTAAGCGTTCATACGCTTGAAAGCCAAAGTAATTCCATTTTGTTGCTTTTCTTTTAAGTTAGAATTATTCAATAATCAACAGATATATAGCAGAGGGAAAATACCAGGGTATAAACTAATAGCCCCAAATAACCATCCAAAATATGGTCTAGCAATTTGCGTCAAGCATAATATGAAAAATTATCAGGTACTTTCAGTGAGCATCGAAAACGATATTTTCACAATTACAGCAAAAATTGATAGTGTAACAATAGCCAATATCTACCAGCCTCCCGGAGTAAACTGGCCTACTCCTCCTCTATCATCTCAGCAGCATCCATCTCTGTTCCTGGGCGACTTCAACAGCCATCAAAATCTATGGGGATATTGTGAAAACGACAGTAACGGTGAAGCTCTTTGTTAATGGTTGGAAGCCGAAAACTTGGAAGTAGTTTTTGATGCCAAGGATCCCCATACATTTCATTCAGGACGTTGGAACAGATTATATACACCTGATCTGTGCTTCACAACTCAGCTTCATAGCACCCATACCCAGATACGCTGCTCAATACAGTCAGCACAGACCTATTATTCTACAGACTGGAATATGTGTACCACTTGTGCAGTCGCATCCGAAACCAAGGTGGAATTTCAAGATAGCTAACTGGGCTGAATTCAGAAAACAAACAGATAAAAATATCAGATGGATCAAGCCAATACACAGTAATTACAGTCGGTTTATAGGCATAATTAAAGGAGCAGCCAGACGATTTATCCCTAGAGGCATTCCTGGCTGGAATGAGGACAGTAAAAATTTTTTAGAAGAATATGAAGAAAATCGAACTGTTAAAGCTACGGACCTTCTGCAGTCACTTGATGAGAACAGGAAGAAGATCTGGCATGAAACTGTAGAATCATTCGACCACACACATTAAAGTCGCAAAGCTTGGTCTGTTGTCAGAAAACTGGATGCAACAAACTCAGCACTGTTGAGACCTAAAACTATCATCAAGCTGAATGATTTTGCCAAACATCTAATCTCAAATTCCGAGAGCCCAAAGGATAAGCAGACAAGAAGGGAAATCAAAACCCAGCTCAACGCCAAGAAAAGAGCAGCCCCAAATTCTTCTAAATTTTCCCATCCAGTCAATGAAGAGGAAGTAAGAGATGCCATCAGAAACATGAAAGTTGGGAAGGCAGCTGGATTCGATGGGATGTACCCTGAATTTCTCACACACTGTGGACCAGCAACTATCAAATGGCTTTCTAACTTCTTCTCAGACATTGTCTCCACTGGAAATCTCACACCATTATTCAAGAGAACCAAGCAAATAACAACCCTTAAACCGAACAAAGACCCAACAAAAGTAGAAAGTTACCACCCAATAGCCCTATTAAGCGTTACTTACAAACTACTTGAACGCCTCACCTACAACATGATCTATGAAACAATTAATAAACAAATACCCGTAGAACAAGCTGTATTCAGGCCTAGTAGAAGCTGTAATGACCAAGTGTTTGCATTAACAACCCATACTGAAAATGGATATGAGAAGAAATGCGTAAGCATAACTGCTTTCTTGGATCTATACGCCGCCTACGACACTGTATGGCAAGAAGGCCTTCTCTTAAAATTTGTGAGCATCATTCAGAGTCAGAAACTCACAAACCTACTTAGCAACATGCTAACCAACAGGCTTTTCCAGACTTACTCTGATAACGACAGAAGCAAAGTGTTCAAAGTAAGTGACGGACTACCTCAAGGATCTGTATTGGCCTCTCTCCTTTTCATCTTATAAATTTATGACCTGCCAGCCACAACCTCAAGGAAATTCATATATGCTGATGACATCTGTTTGGTAACTCAGAGTTCCAGTTTCACCACTGCTGAAAGCAGATTAACTGCCGACATGGAAATCCTGGACACATACTTCAGGAAATGGTGCCTCCGCCTAAATCCTCAGAAAACTGTTACTTCAGCATTCCACCTACGGAACAGGCACTCTAAGCCAGAAGTTAAACTCCGAGGACAAAACTTGAAGTACAGCAGCACACCGAAGTACCTCGGAATAACACACTCGATAGGTCCCTAACTTTCCGACAACATCTCTCCAACGTGGCCACAAAACTGAAGACCCGTAATAATATCATTCAGAAGTTTGCTGGTACCTCCTGGGGTTGCAGCACCCAAACCCTAAGATCAACTGCTTTGGCACTATCATATTCTGTCGCTGAATGCTGTTGTCCAACTTAGATGAACAGTGCTCACTGTAGATGTGCAACTCAACCAGACAATGCGACTTATCACAGGCTGAATACGTAGCACTCAAACTGCATGGTTACCAGTTTTAAGTAACATTCAGCCTCCACCTCTACGAAGATCAGATGATCTCCTGAAGATCTGGAGAAACATTCAGAAGAACCCCCAGCTACCCGTACACAGCGATATATTAATAGCAGAACATCAGCGTCTGAAGCCAAGAAAACCAACTTGGCGAACTCCACAACATCTTGAAGCCTCCGACTTTAACATCAACGAAGTATGGAGAAGTCAGTGGGAAGAATTGGCAGTGTTCAAAGGTCATCTGGTTGAAAAGCCTTCCATGCGAGTTCTAGGTTTCACATTCCCCAGACACCAGTGGAGAACAATCAACCGCATCCGAACAGGACAAGGGAACTGTGGATATCTAAAGCACAAATGGGGCTGGGCAACATCTCCAGATTGTGACTGTGGAGCTTCCCTGCAAACAATAAATCACATTGTTGGTGAATAACCGAAACGAGCCTTCGGGGGATCAATAAATGACATCCACCATGCACCACCTTAAGGGCACAACTGGATCAACAAATTGGACTTAGAAATCTAAGAACTTGTCTGATGTGTACATAATTTAGCATAATACATTGGACATTTGATTCTGTACCTGTATTTTGCTTGTCATTTCTTACACTGTATAATCTTAAAATTATGTATTTGATCCAAGCTCTGCATCATACGATAGATAAAAGAATTCAATGAAATAAAATTTCCATTGGTAAGACTGCTCTCTAACGAGCTCATATGTGTTCTATACGTATATCTTTTTACTCTTCTTCATTCATGTGTATTTTTATTTGTTTCTATACACGCCTTAATTGGTAAGAGCAGGTTGCTGAAATGAAAACCAAGTACACAGTAATGGCCAACATGTATTTACGTGTGAGCAACATAAAAATTTCTACAAGTGAGCAAATAAAAGCGGATGATAACATAAAAAATTTAAATAACAGAGATTAACATTTCAGTTCCATCGAGGTCGTTTGGGAGACTGCGGTAGGTCCCGACCAGCGTCTGATCTTCACGATCCATTGCGGCACATTCACCACCTTCATCTTCCTGGAGCATACCTTCTAGCTCTGACCAATCCTTGTCAAGCCCAATTTCTGGGGTGTTCTCAGAAGGTAAGGCACAACAGTGTTTGCACGTCGAGAAACAGTTCAGTCCAGATTCGCGATATCCACATACTGCTGTGCATCCTGTTTTGCGTGAGCAGGAAACCATCTTCAGTAGCGTGTGTGATGCCGCATCTGTCGTAATCCTCAGGGGAAACAAGCCAGATAAGTTTTTCTTCCAGCCCCACTGACAAGGATCAGTTTTCTACCCCAGCCAAGATTGCACTTCATGGTAGGTTCACAGTGAGTGCCACCTTGCTACGTCCGATGTTGGAGGTAGCCTTTCATACTGGAAAGATTTTCTCGGGGCAGACTTTATGAAAAGCACGTATCTGAGCTCGTCCAAAGTCGCGCACTTGGAATTCCCATACATTCCTAACATCAGCTGTTCTCCTGCATGTACTGTTAAGGCTCGAGAGACTGAGGGTTTAACAAATTCAGCAGCTTACACTTTTAGGTGTGGCTGTTGCTCCATCAGGTTTAGTAATTTCTCTTTTCCTTGGTCAAAAAAGAGGAAGTGGTATCACATCCTGTGAAGGCATGATTGAAGAGGGCAAATGCAGGATCTAAATTGAAATAATTACTGGAGTAAAATACTCCCGCTGATATCCCTCTTTCCGGTTTATGGAAGTACAAGTTGTAGTTGTTTCACCACTCGTTAAGAGAACTAGCACGCCGATGTCCTTGCAGACACGCAGTACGTGTCTAGCCTTAGCACGGTACACCTCGGCGGTGCTAAGAGAGGCAATTGGAAGCTGCATTAGAAGGCATTTGCTTCGGATGTGGATCTGGCTATTATTTGGTATTCACGGAATAATAGACTGGCTCTAATATGTTGAAAATCCGACGTCAAAAAGAGGATTTATTGAGCATTCGCACACGAAGAGCCATGAGTACAGTTAGCCGCCATTTCGCCTGCCACCAATCTTCGCCACTGCTTCACAAATTTCATACGTTCAGTTAAGTAATATATATGGGTATGAACGAGTTAATTTGTGTGTTGTTTCAGTAATAATCTCATAAAACATAAACTCGTGTGTGGAAACATATTTTCAATCCTGATTACGAACCTACGCAGGGTCCTCACCTAAGTGCTGCTAAAACCGCGTATCCTGATATAAATGAACAATTCTTGCAATCATGTGTTTAAAAGTGATTTTTTGTCTAAATTAAAAGGCGTAATAAAAGTTAAAGTAGGAGTAACATTTGGATGCTTTGTTAAGGAACTACTCTAACTGAAATTGTTTAGGTATGAAGTTCAAGTACAAAAATTCAAAGACCAGTTAATAGGAAAGTGAAGTTGGATAGAGTTTTGCTGAAGTAACCTTACTTTATTACAAAATATGGTTTTGTAGGATTACAGTGCAAGATTGTGTAAATATTATCGCAAAGAATACCTGCTTCATAGGTAATTAAAGTTCAAATAGATATAAATCTTTAATGAACAGATTTACGGTAATATTATTAGAAGAAAAAATATGCACGATTTTAAAGAAGGTGTGTTTTTGGTACCCACCGTGAAAGGTTTCTTTTTTGAAGTTAGTTGAGCCCAGTGTTGTATTTTATTGTCTTGCAAAGTAATTTAAGTGAATGATTAGATTTTAGAGTTAGTCTTTTCTGTTGTAATAATCAAAGGTCTTTGAGCTCGGTGCAAATTTGCTTCCCATAATTTACTGGTATGTGTGTTATTGGTAACTGCTGCTACACACAGAACAGAATGCACTGTGTCAGTTTCTATCCTGTTTGCTATTCAAAGGGAAATCTCAACAAAAGTAACTTCAATAACCAATACTCAATTTTCTCAAATATACAGGGTGTTACAAAAAAAAGTACTGCCAAACTTTCAGGAAACATTCCTCACACACAAATAAAGAAAAGATGTTATGTGGACATGTGTCCGGAAACGCTTAATTTCCATGTTAGAGCTCATTTTAGTTTCGTCCACCTACGCTCAATGGAGCACGTTATCATGATTTCGTACGGGATACTCTACCTGTGCTGCTAGAACATGTGCCTTTACAAGTACGACACAACATGTGGTTCATGCACGATGGAGTTCCTGCACATTTCAGTCGAAGTGTTCGTACGCTTCTCAACAACAGATTCGGTGACCGATGGATTGGTAGAGGCGGACCAATTCCATGGCCTCCACGCTCTCCTGACCTCAACCCTCTTGACTTTCATTTATGGGGGCATTTGAAAGCTCTTGTCTACGCAACCCCGGTACCAAATGTAGAGACTCTCCGTGCTCGTATTGTGGACGGCTGTGATACAATACGCCATTCTACAGGGCTGCATCAGCGCATCAGGGATTCCAGGAGACGGAGGGTGGATGCATGTATCCTCGCTAACGGAGGACATTTTGAACATTTCCTGTAACAAGGTGTTTGAAGTCACGCTGGTACGTTCTGTTGCTGTGTGTTTCCATTCCATGATTAATGTGATTTGAAGAGAAGTAATAAAATGAGCTCTAACATGGAAAGTAAGCGTTTCCGGACACATGTCCACCTAACATATTTTATTTCTTTGTGTGTGAGGAATGTTTCCTGAAAGTTTGGCCGTACCTTTTGGTAACACCCTGTATATTTCCATACTGATGTGCCTAATTGGACTGGCGACCGTTCATTTTGTTTCACTGACTTATGATTTTAAGACTTTCGTTAACCCCCAGGATTAAAGCCCGTTTGGTTTTTCTGTTAATTTCACCAAATTCGAAATTATAATCTGATACCCTTCTCCTTTAGACACAAGCGTGGTCGAACTTCGAAATCCTCTCAGAGAGTAACATTAGCGTGTTTCACGGCACGTCAGTGTGTTATAGTGTGTGTGTTTGGAGAGGAGTCATTGGTGGGCCTCAGCACGGAGCAGTGAAGCGCAGAGGCGTCACGAATAAATAGTATGAAGAATTTGCTACGAACTATAGTTAAAGAGTTGAATGTGTTAAGTTAATGAGTAGAAGAAAAGTGAGTAATACAGTTATTTCACGGAAGTGCATGCGGGATTAGTTATGAGATTTAAGGTTGAAACAGTATCATGTTTGTTTACCGCAACATTCGTGGAGGAACATATCAATAACACAACGTAAATAAAAAAGTTTCCGTGGTTACTGATTACATGTTTAATTAATGTGGAAACGCGACGCATCAGTGATTCCCTTAGTATGAATGTGAAACGAAATTAACACATGACTGGATGAGTTTAGGCATCGTTAGGGAAGTGTGTTACGTGCTAAAGGGAGAATGAAACAACTTAATTTGACTTGCACTGTTATAATATCCAACTGACAATTTCCATTTTACAACTGGACATCTTTAATGTTTGAAAAGTACAAGAGACATGTGTTCGTTTTAGTCATATGGTCAGGTTTATTTCGTAACGAATGTAGCGTTCCCATTCTCGGGTTCGGCAGCCACGAAATTAACCAAATTAACCGAAAGGACGAGTTTTAAATCCACCGTTGTGGCAGGGATGGTAAATTTACATATTAAAGAAATCACGAGATTTTAAAGAACCGGAAAAGAAAAGAATCGGACCTTTGGAGATGTAGTGTCAGAGAAGAATGCTGAATGTTAAGTGGGCTAATAAGAAAGGATGTGTACCATCCAAAACACCTCAACTCATATAACTGGATGGGTAAAATTGTTTGGTGCTGCCTTATTTGCCAAAAAACGGAAATAGAAAGCGATAGAATGAAACCACTTGTTTTTTTTCATAAGTTACAGTTGTCAAAACTATAACAATTATTTTTCCTCAGTTTAAGAGATAATGAAAAAAATCCGCAAAAGTTCTCTGCTACAGGGAAACTCACTGGTTTACAGAAACTGTTCAAAAGTTTCCACAGAAAAAAATTACCACTCGTTGGGAACCCGAGCTGAAGCTTGTCGACTATCTTCCATACAAAATTTTATGCAGAAATCAGCTTGCAGATGTTTAATATCGATATTATATTCCCTGACTCCTATACAATCTGATACGAAAATGTCGGTACAAACGATACCCTGAAATGCACGTTTCCAGTGCAAAATACACTGTAAGAAAAAAAAAGAATTATCACGAAAGACTTATCCGAATGGGGCGGAAGTCAGTAGATGTGACTTACATGTACGATAAACAAATGATTACTGTTTCAGAAAAAATTGATCAATTATTCAAGAGAAAGAGCTTCACAAATTGAGCAAGTCAATAACCATTGAGAATCCATGGCCCTTACGCAAGCAGCTATTGGGCTTGGCATTGACTGGACAAGTTTTTGGATATCCTCCTGAGGTGCATCGTGCCAAATTTTGTCCAAGTGGAGCATTAGATCGTCAAAATGTAGAGGGGGTGTTGGAAGCTGCTCATAATATACCAAACGTTCTCAGCTGATCCGGCGATCTTGCTGGCCAAGGACAGCACGAAGACAGTCAGTAGAAACTCTCGCCGCGTGCGGAACGGCAATATCTTGCTGAAATGTAAGCTCAGGATGGCTTACCATGAAGGGTAACAAAACGGGGCGTACAATATAGTCGACGTACCACTGCGCTCTAAGGGTGCCGCACATGACAACCAAAGAGATCCTGCATCCAGACCATCACTCCTGGCTGGCAGACGACAGTGAGCGGTTCTAGGCGCTCCAGTCGGGAACCGCGCTGTTGGTACGGTCGCAGGTTAGAATCCTGCCTCGAGCATGGATGTGTGTGATGACCTTAGGTTCGTTAGGTTTAAGTGGTTCTAAGTCTAGGGGACTGATGACCTCAGATGTTAAGTCCCATAGTGCTATGAGCCATTTGAGCAGATGATAGGTTAGTACCCCACCACTGTCCGGGGCGTCTCTGGACACGTCGTCGCTGATCGTCGGGGTTTATTTCGAAGCGGGACTCATCATTGAAGACAGTTCTACTCCAGTCAGAGGGATTCCAGGTCTTGACGATTAGCTAAGACGTATCTGGAGAGACTCCAGACAGCGGTGGGACACCAGCCCGACTGTCATCCTTCATACGGCCCGACAACCTATACTGATGGTCTGGGGTGCCATTTCATTTCATAGCAGGACCCTTTGGTTGTCATCAGCGTTGTAACTGAAGCCTAATGGGATGTATTGCGAAAGGTTAGGGCCCATGTAGTAGCATGTTTCATTTACTGTTACTACTTTATTGATATAAATACCTCTGAAACTGGTAGGCCGTTGGCAATAGCAATTTCTTTTAATTACAACAGAGATTGAGTAAGATATCCGACCTCAATAACAGGGCAATAAAAACAGGTAGGCCTTGGTTAATAAGAGTTTCATATCACCCAAACTGTGAAATAGCTCTTAACTTAATTAAAAGGGAACAGGCAGGCCTTCAGTAATAACAGCTTCAGTATACTAAATTTACCAAACAGAAAACAGGCAGCCCATCTTTAATAACAGCGTCAGTTAAGTAAAATTATCAAATAGAAAACTGGCAAGATTTCATTCCTAACAGATTCAGTTAAGTGGAATTACCAAATAGAAAACACGCAGGCATTCTTTAGTAACAGCTTCAGGCAAGTAACACTGCCAAATAGAAAACAGGTACGCTTCATGAATAACTGCTTCAATTATGTAACCAAGAGTTTGAATTGCTTCCTCATAAGAGGTGCACCAGAAGGGTTATATACAAGGAGCTCAAGACTAAACGTAATAGGATGGCTAAGAAAGGTTACAACCAGAGGACTGGCCTCTCAAGGCCCTTTTCGTTGGGTACAGAATGACAAAAGATTTATTAACACATCAAGGTTAATTACGCGAAAGCAACAATAACCAGCTAAACGGCATACCCGCGTCACTGCAAGATACCTCCTCTACAACGACATCGAAACGCCCGAGAGACAACTAGGCTGCCAAACCCAATTACATAGCCTCAGAAACTGCAAATTTTGAGACCGAGGCACCTCCTAAGCCAATATGATTAACAGAGCGATGTCGTCTACAATGCCCGAAGGCATCTCGAAACCGGCACCAGGCCGTTTTACAACAGAATGGTACTCATCTGATGTTGAAAGACGTTTGGCAGGGAGGTCGGCTAAAACCCAAACATCTAGCTACTGCGTGACGACGGGGGTCCGGCCGCAGTATAGAAAAGACACGTTATCACTCCGGCTCAGGAAACACTATGGCTCACACAGTTTAAGACGTCCTGTTAACAAAAAACCTAGCCCAGTATCGACTCAGGAAAAGCAGACAACAGCCACACTTTAAGAAACCAACTGGTGGTGAAATAGATCAGCTAAGAAATCGCAATGATCGCAACAGACTTATAGGTACCAATAAGAAAATAACAGTTAAGGCCTTGTAAGACGTGTATATTTCTATTGTCTATTGTCAAACCAAAATTTATGAAAGATGTTTATATTTCCGTAGTAGGATTAAGTAGGAATAATTAATATTTGTCATGTTGGAAATAATTGTGGTAGCAGGGAATGTCTGTACCAAGTATTGTTGGCGGAAGAACACTTTAGCGTTCGTAGGAAGTCAGTAGTAAGCGAGATGTGAAGCGAGTCGGTAGCAGGTCTGAAGCGAGAGGTTGAGAGAAGCGGTGTGCCTGCCAGCCACTAGCTATGATTTACAAGAGATTATAAACGGATGTACAGAGACATCAGCTAACTATTATCATAAGAGGAACTAATATTATTGAATCAATTTTTTGAGAAACTCAAGACTACTGAAGGTATGTCTGCGCAATGCTAGTTGTAAGATTATTTTAAAAAGTAAGCCCCATTTGAACGTTTGTAAAATCATTTCATTCAGAATATAATTAAATTTTGCCAGTAATATTGCATTACTGATTATAATCCATCCTAAAAACCATCAACGTAAAACTTTGCAAAATTTTGTTGTTGTCAAGAAAAATTTTAACTATGAATTACGTAACTTCAGTCAAATTAATTTAAGAAAAACGTCAGCTTTGCTATTAAAGAATAACGTCAGCTTTGGTAATAAATACAGTCACTTATTATGACTTCCCACCAGCAGCTAATAGAGTATAGTAAAACAGAGTAAGTTTATTCATGTCGCAGTTCGATGTAGCTGTCAGATGACGATCCAGTAACAGTAAAAAAGGTAAGGAAGAGTTTTGGGTTATTGCAGGTAACGACTGAGGGCCACGGCGACGACACATTCTATGTTTCGTCGAAATAATTAGAAAATCACTTTTAATAAGCACCATTTAAATTTGTATGCGAAGACTGAGAAAGAGAATTAATTTCAAAGGGAAGATTTCATTTGTTATTACTAAGCAAGAGATAGAAATCCTAAGGGAAGCTTTCATAGGTTATTGTAAAAGGGAAGGTTGCGTAACAAAAGAGATATAGAGGAGACGGGAAGGTTTCACTTGAAGCTTTCAACCTCAAAATCCAAAACTCAACTCAAGTTCACGAATCGAAGCTGAAGCTTGCCGGCTCCAAAGGGGGCCCAGAATTCAGCGCAGCGAAACTGGCTTCAGCTCTCTCATCGGTGTGTCACATTCCAGAGCTAGCTGGCCAGGATACGCACGAAGGCAACACTCGAAGTCAGCCACGGATTCAAATCGGCCCACAAATATGCCCAGCGACAACTCGCCGGACGCTACGCCCAAGACGCTTGCGCAGGTGCCCCCCTTACTCGCCGGGCGGAACCCTCACACTGTCCTCCTCGCTCTTACCCCCAAGACGCCACGACACAAAACGCACCGTCCCCATCAGCGACATCGAGCAAAGACGTCCGTGGTCTCAAACCAGAGGGACATCACACGACAGATCGGGCTAGTGGCGTCAGGAATTCGAAAGGCGACGCCAGCAACCAAGCAATGGTTCAGTAGCACAGCGCTACATCGACAATACTCTACACCCCGTTTGTTGCACTGCATAGCAAGCCGCCCTGGGCTTACATTTCAGCGAGACAAAGCCCGCCCGCACAACGCGCGAGTCTCTACTGCTTGCCTTTTGGCTACCAAAGCCTATCTTGGTAAGTAAGTTCACCGCATCTCTCCGCAATTGAAAACATTTGGAGAATTATGGGCAGGGCCCTACAACCAGATTGGGATTTTGACTATCCAACGCGTCAATTGGTTAAAACTCGGCACGGCATTCCGCAGGTGGAAATCAGACAACTCTATCAGACAATGCCAAGCCGAATAACTGCATGCATAAGGGCCACTGACTTGTTCAATTTATGAAGTTCTTTCTCTTGAGTAAATCATCCACTTTTTCTGAAACTGTTAATTACCTGTACATGCTCATCACACTTACCGATTTCCGTCCCATTCGGATAATTCTTTCGAGCTGCGTGTTTTTTTTTAGTCTATTTACACTAAGGACAAGCGTTACAAGGAGTTACCATAATCTAATAGCACTGTCTATTACGCAAAGATTATCAAATATAACTAGATCTTTCACAGTTTTATCCAGCTTAGGTGTGTTATACATTTGAGCAACACGATACATACAAAATAACATTTTTTGTTGTAATGTATGATATCTGACAGATGTGCTGAAACGTAACAGTGTATGCATGTAGCTAGTGTATACAATGGCGACTGCATTAAGTCCATTCATAAATCACCGTGTAAATAGGACCGTGACGCTTCCTGCATGCGTAGGCACGAGAGGAAAAAATTAAATTTTGTGAGCGCCGAGCTGTCAATAACGTATTTCTATGTAACTGATGTAGTCGTGTTTTAACTGTCTAATAGAAGGTAGGCGATACACATAAATGGAGAAAGATAAATGAATGATATAAACATAGTTGACAAAGCGAACGAAAATAAAGAACCAGTCACACTTCTTTGATCACAGAGTAAAAACTCGAAGTCTAAAATTATATTGCGGGTATTACTTCAGGGTAAAAATAATGTATCACGTATTACCGTTAGCCATATAACACGTGAAGCGCTAGCGCTGCCCGGAAATTACATTACATGAAAATATAATTAGAAAAATTACTGTCGATGTTCAATATGGAGTGATATTCGTTCTTAAGATGCATTCTGAACGTGGACTCGTTTCATTCGTACATGCTGACATTGTTGTTGTCCCTAATTTGCATTTTCTATTCTGTTTAACCAATACAACAGCGGCTGCACACTGAATCTTATACACACTTTTCCTGTCTGTTCTATGAAACGAATATCGACAATAATTTAAATGTATTCCACACAGCAGAAATAGGTCGACACACATACTGAAAGATCCAAGTAATATATTTAACTAACAAAGAGAAGCAGAGAGTTTTTTAAGATATCGATGACACCCTGATGAGATTCTAAGTTTTTTAACTCTAAGTATTTTCTTCGCCTTGATTTTGTATAAATATATAAGAACGAAATAATCATCGCTACTCTCAGCACTTGCATAGGCGGTATGTTACAAGGATCTTCTCGTTGTGTTAATATGTTTTGTGTAAATGTCGTTATGTTTATTGTTAATAAATATAAGGGAAATACCTTGTGATTACAGTAAAATGTAACCTCCTTTATGGACGGTTGACAGGGATGACTGTTGTGATAATCACGTTGTACAACAGCTACATTAGTTCTCTTCAAGATCACGTCACCTCCGTTTGTTACTTCTTGATTAGAGATTACGAGAAAACTGCGGTATATTATTGTGAAAAGTATGGTACGGAACTTGCGATGTACAAATTAGCAGCGGGTAGCATGAGGCTTTGAAAGTTCTATAAAATGTCACAGAGAACGTTACATTATGTAATTTTCACGAACTCTAGTCCTGCTCTAAATATACACTTAACTTTATATCATAAACAACGTTGTGTATCGACCCATTAAATTATGTTTGACAGTACGACAGTTGAACTGCGATGGAGATATCGTGTCATCTAATGTCTATGTGTTAATTCAACTGTACTCTCTGTTTTGTTAATAGTTTTTGCTTCCAATGTAAAGTTACCTAATATATATGTACCAAGTATTCTTAATACAATAATAAAGCATGAATTGATGTGTCCAAATGTGCTTTATTTGTAAATGTATTCGTTTTGTCTTAGTTGTCTATGTATTTTAGCGTTCGGAACGTTGTTGTTGTTGTTGTGGTCTTCAGTCCTGAGACTGGTTTGATGCAGCTCTCCATGCTACTCTATCCTGTGCAAGCTTCTTCACCTCCCAGTACCTACTGCAACCTACATCCTTCTGAATCTGCTTAGTGTATTGATCTCTTGGTCTCCCTCTACGATTTTTACCCTCCACACTGCCCTCCAATGCTAAATTTATGATCCCTTGATGCCTCAAAACATGTCCTACCAACCGATCCCTTCTTCTAGTCAAGTTGTGCCACAAACTTCTCTTCTCCCCAATCCTATTCAATACCTCCTGATTAGTTACGTGATCTACCCACCTTATCTTCAGCATTCTTCTGTAGCACCACATTTCGAAAGCTTCTATTCTCTTCTTGTCCAAACTGGTTATCGTCCATGTTTCACTTCCATACATGGATACACTCCATACAAATACTTTCAGAAACGACTTCCTGACACTTAAATCTATACTCGATGTTAACAAATTTCTCTTCTTCAGAAACGCTTTCCTTGCCATTGCCAGTCTACATTTTATATCCTCTCTACTTCGACCATCATCAGTTATTTTACTCCCTAAATAGCAAAACTCCTTTACTACTTTAAGTGTCTCATTTCCTCATCTAATACCCTCAGCATCACCCGATTTAATTTGACTACATTCCAGTATCCTCGTTTTGCTTTTGTTGATGTTCATCTTATATCCTCCTTTCAAGACAGTGTCCATTCCGTTCAACTGCTCTTCCAAGTCCTTTGCTGTCTCTGACAGAATTACAGTGTCATCGGCGAACCTCAAAGTTTTTACTTCTTCTCCATGAATTTTAATACCTACTCCGAATTTTTCTTTTGTTTCCTTTACTGCTTGCTCAATATACAGATTGAATAACATCGGGGAGAGGCTACAACCCTGTCTCACTCCTTTCCCAACCACTGCTTCCCTTTCATGCCCCTCGACTCTTATAACTGCCATCTGGTTTCTGTACAAATTGTAAATAGCCTTTCGCTCCCTGTATTTTACCCCTACCACCTTCAGAATTTGAAAGAGAGTATTCCAGTTAACGTTGTCAAAAGCTTTCTCTAAGTCTACAAATGCTAGAAACGTAGGTTTGCCTTTTCTTAATCTTTCTTCTAAGATAAGTCGTAAGGTTAGTATTGCCTCACGTGTTCCAACATTTCTACGGAATCCAAACTGATCTTCCCCGAGGTCCGCTTCTACCAGTTTTTCCATTCGTCTGTAAAGAATTCGCATTAGTATTTTGCAGCTGTGACTTATTAAACTGATAGTTCGGTAATTTTCACATCTGTCAACACCTGCTTTCTTTGGGATTGGAATTATTATATTCTTCTTGAAGTCTGTGGGTATTTCGCCTGTCTCATACATCTTGCTCACCAGATGGTAGAGTTTTGTCATGACTGGCTCTCCCAAGGCCATCAGTAGTTCTAATGGAATGTTGTCTACTCCCGGGGCCTTGTTTCGACTCAGGTCTTTCAGTGCTCTGTCAAACTCTTCACTCAGTATCTTATCTCCCATTTCATCTTCATCTACATCCTCTTCCATTTCCATAATATTGTCCTCAAGTACATCGCCCTTGTATAAACCCTCTATATACTCCTTCCACCTTTCTGCCTTCTCTTCTTTGCTTAGAACTGGGTTGCCATCTGAGCTCTTGATATTCATACAAGTGGTTCTCTTCTCTCCAAAGGTCTCTTTAATTTTCCTGTAGGCAGTATCTATCTTACCCCTAGTGAGACAAGCCTCTACATCCTTACATTTGTCCTCTAGCCATCCCTGCTTAGCCATTTTGCACTTTCTGTCGATCTCATTTTTGAGACGTTTGTATTCCCTTTTTTTTGCTTCATTTACTGCATTTTTATATTTTCACCTTTCGTCAATTAAATTCAATATTTCTTCTGTTACCCAAGGATTTCTATTAGCCCTCGTCTTTTTACCTACTTGATCCTCTGCTGCCTTCACTACTTCATCCCTCAGAGCTACCCATTCTTCTTCTACTGTATTTCTTTCCCCCATTCCTGTCAATTGTTCCCTTATGCTCTCCCTGAAACTCTCTACAACCTCTGGTTTTTTCAGTTTATCCAGGTCCCATCTCCTTAAATTCCCACCTTTTTGCAGTTTCTTCAGTTTCAATCTGCAGTTCATAACCAATAGATTGTGGTCAGAATCCACATCTGCCCCTGGAAATGTCTTACAATTTAAAACCTGGTTCCTAAATCTCTGTCTTACCATTATATAATCTATCTGATACCTATTAGTATCTCCAGGATTCTTCCAGGTATACATCCTTCTTTTATGATTCTTGAACCAAGTGTTAGCTATGATTAAGTTATGCTCTGTGCAAAATTCTACAAGGCGGCTTCCTCTTTCATTTCTTCCCCCCAATCCATATTCACCTACTATGTTTCCTTCTCTCCCTTTTCCTACTGACGAATTCCAGTCTCCCATGACTATTAAATTTTCGTCTCCCTTCACTACCTGAATAATTTCTTTTATCTCGTCATACATTTCATCAATTTCTTCATCATCTGCAGAGCTAGTTGGCATATAAACTTGTACTACTGTAGTAGGCATGGGCTTTGTGTCTATCTTGGCCACAATAATGCGTTCACTATGCTGTTTGTAGTAGCTAACCCGGACTCCTATTTTTTTATTCATTATTAAACCTACTCCTGCATTACCCCTATTTGATTTTGTATTTATAACCCTGTAATCACCTGACCAAAAGTCTTGTTCCTCCTGCCACCGAACTTCGGAACGTATACTATGTAAATATTATGATACATGGGCGTTAAGTCAAAATTTATATCTGTGTTTTGTAATGGAGGTAAGAGGAGGAATACAACTGATATTGAGTTGGTGGTGGACAGAGGGTGGTGGTATGTTAGTGGGGGAACTCTTCGTGCAGTGGGAGAGAAAATATCTCGAAGCAATGTTTAGACTTTTGAGGTGTTGAAGAGAGGGTCGAAGGAAATGGTGAAGAGAGGAGAAGTTAATGTGAAGCTGTTTTGAGAAATTACCGATATAACGAAGAGGGTTGTGGGAGACTGAGTAATGGCACCGCGCTGGAACGTGTTTCAACTTGGAACTTTTATAACATTTCGACATAATTTATTAAAAGACTGTGGAGGCAGATCAAGAATGAAATGAGATGAAGTGATAGATCGGAGAAGTAACTGAATTAATTCGAAGAAGAGAATTTCAAGAAAGAAGAGGAGAACAGGAGACATAGAGAATTGTTTAATCACGGGTGATAACTAAATAAAATTGAAGAAGATCAGTAACTGTTTAGAGTCTGGTTGCGGATGTGTGGATGGAAGGATAAGTGAAGAGTGGAATGGCTAGTTAAGCCACGAGTTATTTTATTTGCTACTGAAGAGAAAGGCATACGTGCACCGTAGCAAATGAACGAACTGTTTATTTGAGTCAGTAACTATTATGTGTGTTCCGGCGTAACGACAAGCGCGGGCCCGACGATGAAGAACGGAAGAGCAGAGTGGGCTTTGAGACGAAGTCAGCCAATAGTACGCTGACTAGGACGACACTTAGACAGGAGCAGCATCTATACGAAGAGAATATAAGCGCCGCGGCCGCAGTAGAAGACAAGCCGCCATACAGACGCTATAGCAATGATTTATAAACTATTTTGTTTTAATTGCATTTAAATTGTACATATCAAACACATCGATTATTTGCGTGTCGCCATTTGCTTGCAACATATCTTTGTGAATACGCAAAGTTAAGTATTGTCAATTTAACTGACTGTAATAAACCCCTTTATTCTAATTTTCTTGAATTGTTGTCTAGCGGTCTGAAAAAACAGCTTCCTAAGCACCCCATATTAGACGAGTGGGCAGGATACTACAATGTGGAGTTCTGTATTAGGCAAGCGAATTTGAACTGGCTTATTTGTGAGGGAATAGTACAGTCTTCGAAGAAAGCGAAGTTTTAAGTAGATGTGCACCCCACCAACCAAATACAAATGATAAGACAGCTCGTACTCAATGTTATAAGATAAACTTGTGTTTTTCACAAAATACCTCATCTAAATCAATCCATAAGTTCTCCCTGGCTATTCAATGTGTTTAATGTACATCTAACTAGTCTTCATTGTAAGTCAAATTTTAATAAATCTGAACTGCAGACACCCAATTTTTGCAGCCATCTGTGATCAGCAACACCAGCGCAGTCACCGAGTTTCACAACGTCGACTGCTACCTGCAACTGTCTTCAGCCAACGGCAGGAGCTTATCACAAATATATCTCTGGCAGCAGGCGGGACACAAAAATAAAAGCATATTCACGACAACTCCGAACGTCACGATTTTTGTAGAAAAGTGAGTTAATTGACCCTCAAATTGTTTATGTGCAACAGAAAATGAAACAATAAAATTAAATTAAAGTTGAAGTCCATAACTTTTGAAATAGACTGGAGTTAACGGTAGCAAGTCCGAGTTCAGTAAATTGCACAACCTCTGTAATTTCTCTCTCAGTCTTCTACCTTATAACTTCCTTGAATTAATATGCAGTTTCACGTTCTTGTGAAAGATTTTGAAGGTAATTTAAATGTTTAACATCGCAGATTTATGTTAGAGGAATGTGTAACGCTAGTGATTTGTGATTTCAGCTCGACTTAAATTAGACTGACTACACTACCCAACAGAAATTCTTACTCTGCATTTAATTTCAGACAGTGATTAGTGAATAACAGATACATAAAACGCATATCATAAGGATCTGCTGTCCGGTTTGAGTGTGAATATGTGTTCATACTTGTGTTGTCTAGTTAGTACTTGTGAAGCAGTCTAAACACAGGAAGTTGCTGATCGATGCACATGTATATTGTGGTGTCACCGCCAGACACACTTGCTTGGTGGTAGCCTTTAAATCGGACGTGGTCCGTTAGTATACGTCGGACCCGCGTGTCGCCACTATCAGTGATTGCAGACCGAGCGATGCCACACGGCAGGTCTAGAGAGACTTCCTAGCGCTCGCCCCAGTTGTACAACCGACTTTGCTAGCGATGGTTCACTGACAAAATACGCTCTCATTTGCCGAGACGATAGTTTAGCATAGCCTTCAGCTACGTCTTTTGCTACGACCTAGCAAGGCGCCATATTCAGTTACTATTGATATTGTAAATTATGTACCGTCAAGAGCGACGTTCATCATTAATGGATTAAAGTTAAGTATTCCACCAGCTACGTCCGTTTTTCTAAATTCTAATTTCCTTGTCCTGTTCCAGACCTCACGCCAGCCTGCGTGAGCTAAAACGTGTGCATTTCGGCCTCCTCTAGTAACACGGTGTTGGCTCTCCTGCCAACCATAACATATATGGTGTTCGATTAGCTGGATAGGACCAAACTTGTAACTATACTACGCCACAACAATTTTGCTGAGCAAAATAAGCATTGAAATGCTAAACAAGTTTGGGCACAAAGATAATACCTCAGTATAGCTGACAGTAAAAATCAGAAAAGCAATAGCTTAGTACCGAGAACGATTAGAGCTCGATATTTATCTTAAAAGTTGCCAGCCATGTCGTTCATTTCTTCACCCGTTTAGTACATTAATAAATGTCTTATTACACAAAAATCGTTTCTTTTATACACCCGTCAACAAAAGTTTTGCAGCACCCCGAAATGTAGTGCAGGTGGGTTGCTGTTGTGACCGTTGCTATACCGATTGGATGGTTATCCCTAATGCTGTTTGTAAAAATATATACAGGTACCATGAGCCCTGCCTATGGGCAGAATGCCACTCCCGAATAGGTTGAAGCATTTCAGCTGAGAGTAAAGCACCAATAGAGAAGCATAAAAAACGTATGTGGAACAGTACAGGGTAAGTCCATCATACCAGTGACAATCGCGAACAATGGCTGGATCCGCATCATCGCGTTACGAGTAGAAAATTGTCAGCCAGGTATGTTTTGGTGATGTCTCTATGGCTGTATGGGACCAACCTGCTGAGGCCATCGGTGCCCCTAGGCTTACACACTACTTAATCTAACTTCAACTAATTTATGCTAAGGACGGCGACACACACACACCCATGCCGACGGGGGAGGGGGGAGGGGGAGCCACGCGAACTGAACTGTGGCAAGGCTCCTAATACCGCGCGGTCACGTAGGTTGCTCTAGTTGTGCTCGGAGTCATAGTGATGTAGCGTGGACCTGGATGTGGTTCCAATTGACAGGTAGTGTTGAGGACTCACACCGCACAGGTTGTCCAAATTCACCAGGTGCACAGGACCATCGATATCTACGACTTTAGAGTCAAAGGAACTCCAGAACCGAATTCGTCATTCGAATATGTTACAGGACGTCATGTGCCGCTTCAGACTCTTAGGAGACGGTAGCATGATGCGAAAACCCATTCCTGGCGACCATGGTGAGCACCACATCGTGCACCATAACATCATGGACTCCGTCACAGATGAACAAGAAATCATGTAGAGTTCCGCCGCTTACTGACGTTGCTCAGGAGTTCTGTGAGAGATACTCCGCCCCCCCCCCCACCATCCATCCAATTACACCTTTTTTTATTTGGTGATCTGAACATATTGTAAATTACGCACGCCTCAGAGCTAATTTTCTGTGCCATGAATTTCAAAACTTTTTGTGCCGTGGCGGCGGTATTCCCGATAGATTCTCGATCGTTGGGCCGCCGAGTGGTGTTTCTTTCTCCGTTACGGGGTGCCTCCTGGCGGCGGATGGCACCGTCTCTGCCCGGTGGCGTGTGCGCGGGCAGTCAAGTTTGGGCGCGAGCGGCGCAAGCATTGCCTTCTGCGTCGGCCGGTGGGTCCCTCCGCGCTGACCCTGGCCGGGGCTGGTGTTACTTGCTGCTCCCCGGGTCGGTGGTTGGAGTCGTCGCCTCATTACCAGCTTTCCTGCCCTGTCTGACTGCGCTTGCTGAGGCCTGGGTGACGATACCCGTGCTGGAACATCTTTCTCGCGGCGATTTCCCTGGACCGCGCCTTGCCAGGAGCTTGTGGCTGTGCTGCTCCCGGATATAGCTTACAGAGGAGTACTTTTCCGTCCTCGGATGTTTGGTGCTGTTTGTGTGTTTCAGCGTGCTATGCCCGGATGAAGAAGATTATCTTCGTTGTTATGATTGTGTCGGAAACGTGGGCAAACCCCAGTGTTCGTGTTTCTCGGCTTTCTGTGGGGTGATGTACCTTACTTAGTGTGTTTTTCTTGGTGTTCTATTGTGCCTTTGCAGAACTTCGTCTAACCTTTTCCCTCCTTACTCTTTTGCAGAGTGGCTTTAGATCTCGTGGCCTGTAATTTCGCTTGTGCCAAGATCCGGGGTTTGGGGGGATGATTGATTAAATTATGTTTTGGGATTTATGGGATTCTTTGTGTTTGCCTGGGGTTGGTTTTTGCTGGCCTTTGCCCGTACGATTTCCCGTTTCCTCGTCCGGGGGTCGTACGTAGTTTAATGTGAGTGAATTTTGGTAGTTCCCGTCCAGTGGTTCGGTGTGCCCCGGGAGGGATTTTTTTTTTTTTTTTTTTTTTTTTTTTTTTTTTTTTTTTTTTTTTTTTTTTTGCACCCTGCCTGTCCTAGCTCCCTGGCTTAAGGTTGGCTCCTCTGTGCCCGTGCGCGAGTGTGTATGTGGGCGACGGTGATCGTTTCCTGACTTGTTTACCGTTTCTTGCCGACTTCTCTGCATAGACTGCCGAATCTGTAATTTGGTCTATGCCATGTTATAGTTAACTTCAAGTTGGTTCGCACACTCCCCTTGGTAATGATATCTGCGCACCTATGAGATTGAATAATGTTTTGAACTATTGTAAGCTGGCGGTTGTCGCCGTGCGTGTGTGTTAAATTTTAACTTGTATTTGAGTTTGGTGTAATTGTATTTTGTTAACTGAGCTAATTTTATCTTGCCTACTGCTGCGGTGTCAGAAAAAATTTTTAACAATCATAAATTTAATCTTACCTGTGAAGCCATATTTGTGGAGACTTGTTATTTAAATTTCATTGTCTTCCCAGCTTGCCCTTTGCTACTGTATTAAATGTGTTTGTTGTTTAATGGCATCTGCTTGCTTTAAAGAACTAAAGCTGATTTGAAAGATTGATAATTAGTGTAACTTTCCACTCCAATAAAGCCACCCTGTTAAAAGAAAAATTTTGGTGCTACTATTTGTTTGCCCCTTGTTCCCCTACCACGGCTCACTTTTGTTGATGTGTGTTTGATTCCCAGTCTTACATATACTCCATTTTAACAGTCTGATGAGAACAGAACTGTAGCTCTTCAATTCTAATAGCTTAAAAATCCGAAGACTGTTTTACGGAGCCTTCCACAGTATTCTGTCTTGTGCAAGTCTCTTCATCTGTCTGTACCTGTTACAATATTTGAATCATATGTACGAGGAAATGGAGAGCATATGACAGTAATGTTTTTTAAATGTGATGCCAAATGTGTTTTCAGTCTTGTACAGCATATTTTGAATTTAAAATAATGTTTCGGAACTACCTTCACTCTTTTTATTTTTTTTTTCATTTTTTCCCATTTCTCTGCGCCGCCCTGTTGGTAGACGTGCCGTGGACTACCACTGTCTTAGTAGCGACCTAATGTCCACGTACGACAGCGCACTATTTGTATTTGGAATGTTACGCAGTGGTCGCTAGCAAAAGGATACCTTACTAGAAGCCTGGCTCATTAGAAAGTTATAAGTCGTGGTAGCCGAGGCAGTTGTCAGCTGTCCTCTACTCTTAAAAATCGCGAAATCGACACAGTTGATTACATACCACTGGCATGTCCCTTGCGAAGGATAATACAAGAGAAGCAAAGCAATGCACACATGAAACAGTAACAACAGGGTTTCGGTTGTCTAAGCACAACTGGAACAGAGTCACTCAAGCCGCGGGAGATGCCAAACTCAGGCTTGCCTATACATTAACCGACAACGGAAACAGACTGTGCTACGAAAAAACCTGTGTGGTCGTGGCGTAGGAAAAGTAAAAGCTGCAGATTGAATATTCTCGTTATGAGTGTACTGAAGGGTGATCTGTTTTAATTGTTAAAAAACATTCAACAGCCAAAATCGCATAAAATATTTTTCTTTATTTAAGACAAACTTTTTTGAGTTCAATAGACTTTGCTGTCTTCTTCAGGTCTCAAAAAACCTTTTGTATTGTAAAACGTGTTCATTTTACGCTGAACCTCAAGCACATGACGTCAAGTGGACTTGAGACTTCGTAAAGACAACGTTGCCACAGTACCCTCCGATTACCAAATTATTTGCATTCTTCTTGTACTGCCCAAGGCTACGTCCACGACCAGCTAACAAACTACTGAACTACAAACAACCTACAAGACGAATACCAATCGGGTTTGCATAAATATCGCAGCACAAAATCTGCCTTAATGAGGGCACATGGCAGTCTCCTCTTTCGCACTCATGGCGTCTGTCAAGTGCTTTTAAGACTTAAGAAAGCCTTTGACGCTGTCGACATCGACGTTTTACTTGCCAAATTAGCAGCCTACATTTCTCGGCAAGTAAAGTACAAAGGTTTCCTCTCTCGCTTGCAATGCTTGATGTCTGACGCCATAAAGCCGTAATGAAGGCACATAGTGTCAGGCATCATCCACGGTTCAGCATCAGATGCTACACACTTTTCATTATAAGTCAATGATGTGTCGTCAGTTTGTCCAACTGCAAATACACGTGAATGTTGTTGGCCTTCAGTTCTACCTAAACGTGAAGACAGCAATAGAGAATCTCAATACTGGCCTGCAGTATCAAACGGGAACAGAATACGGGGTTAAATCTCCATCCATTAATACCAAAGGGGTACTCATTGCTCGTTCTAGGCTCATTACCCACAAATATCTGGAGTTCCTACCACCTGTAGTACCAAATGGGACAAGTATCAATTTCTCTCCCTCGGCAAAGAGTCCAGGAGTAATAATAGGCAATAAACTACACTGTACTGAGCACGCAACTATTGAAGTTTGAAAGAAGCCATCAGCATCCATGCAGTCCCCCTCCTACTTTTTTTTTTTTTTTTAATTTTCTCACTGGATTCCTGCGGTCCACCACGAATTCCTCTCCTGTGTCAGCCTCTTCATCTCAGAGTAGCACTTGCAACCTAAATCCTCAGTCATTTGCTGAATGTATTCCAATCTCTGTCTCCTTCTACAGTTTTTCCGCGCTTCAGCTCCTTCTAGTGCCATGGAAGTCATTCCCTGATTCTTAACAAATGTCCATCTTCCCCTTGTCAGTGTTTCCCATATATACCTTTCCTCTCCAAAACTGCGCAGAACCTGCTCATTCCTCACTCTATCAGTCCACCTAATTTTCAACATTCGTCTGTAGCACCACATCTCAAATGCTTCCATTCTCTTCTGTTCCGGTTTTCCCATAGTCCACGTTTTACTATAATACAATGTTGTGCTCCAAAGGCACATTCTCAGAAATTTTCTCCTCACGCTAAGGCCCATGTTTGATACTAGTAGTCTTCTCTTGGCCAGGAATGCACTTTTTGCCAGTGCTAGTCTCCTTCTGATGTTCTCCTTGCTCCGTCCATCACTGGATATTTTGCTGCCTATGTAGCAGAATTCCTTAGCTTCATCTACAGTATTTCGTGTCCGTCAGTCCTGATGTTAAGTTTCTCTCTGTTCTCAATTGTGCTACCTCTAATTACTTCTGTCTTTCATCGATTTACTTTCAGTCCATATTCTGTACTCATTAGACTGCTCATTCAGCAGATCACGTAATTCTTCCTCACTTTCACTGAGGATAGCAATGTCATCAAAAAAATGGCTCTGAGCACTATGGGACTCAACTGCTGTGGTTATCAGTCCCCTAGAACTTAGAACTACTTAAACCTAACTAACCTAAGGACATCACACACATCCATGCCCGAGGCAGGATTCGAACCTGCGACCGTAGCAGTCCCACGGTTCCGGACTGCGCGCCTAGAACCGCGAGACCACCGCGGCCGGGCAATGTCATCAGCGAATGGTATCATCGATATCCCTTTACCTTGAATTTTAATTCCACTCCTGAACTTTCCTTTTGTTTCCGTCATTGCTTATTCGATGTTCAGTTTGAACAGTATGGGAGAAAGACTACATCCCTTGTCTTACATCCTTTTTAATCCCAGCAGTTCGTTCTTGGTCGTCCACTCTTATTATTCCCTCTTCACTGTTGTACATATTCTATACTTCCCCTCTCTCCATATGGCTTAATAGTATTTTTCTCAGAGTTTCGAAGTTCTTGCAGCATTTTACATTGTCGAACGCTTTTCCATGTCGACAAAACCTATGAACGTGTTTTGATTTTTCTTTAAGTCATTACCAACCACAACATCAGCATTGCTTCTCTGGTGCCTTTACCTTTCCTAAAGCCAAACTGATCGTCATCCAACACATCATCAATTTTCTTTTCCATTCTTCTGTATATTATTCTTCTCAGTGACGTGGATGCACGAGCTATTAACCTGACTGTCCGATAATTCTCGCACTTGTCAGCTCTTCCAGTCTTCGGAATTGTGCAGATGGTATGCCCCAGATTCATACATTGTACACACCAACCTGAATAGTTGTTCCACCACCCTGTTTGAGAAGGCCTTTGGCAGAATAAGGGTGACTTCTTATGTTGTTGCCTCTTCCCCTCTTCATTTTAGAAATTGTGATGCAATGCTATCGATCCCATCTGCCTTGTTTGTTGGTAAGTCTCCCAAAGCTCTCTTAAATTCTGATTCTAACACTGGATCCCCTACCTCTTCTAAATCGACTGTTTCTTCTTGTATCACATCAGACAATCGTCCCCCTCATAGAGGACGTTAGTGTATTCTTTCCAGCTGTCCGATCTCTCCTGTGCGTTTAATAGTGGAATCCATGTTGAAGTCTTAATATTACCCTCCTTGCTTTTAATTCCACCGAAGGTTATTTTCACTTTTCTATATGCTGAGTCAGTCCTTCTGACTATCTTCTTATTAGCTTCCTTGCATTTTTATTTATTTTATTCCTCAGCGATTTATATTTCTGTATTCCTTAATTTCCCTGAACATTTCTGTAATTCCTTCTTTCATCAATCAACTGAAGTATTTTTCGCGTTACCCATGGTTTTTTCGCAGTTACCTTCTTTGTACTTATGTCTTTCTTTCCATCGTATGTGATTGCCCTTTTTAGTGACGTCAATTCCTCCTCAACTGTACGACCTACTGAGCTATTCCTTAATGGTATATTTAGATTTCTATAGCCTTAGAGAACGTCAAGCGTTTCTCGTCATTCCTTACTACTTCCGTATCCCAGTTCGTTGCGTATTGATTCTTGCTGACTAATCTCTTAAACTTCAGCCTTCTCTTCATCACTACTACATTGTGAGCGAAGTCTATATCTGCTCCTGGGTACGACTTAAAATCCAGTATGTGATTTCGGAATCTCTGTCTGACCATGATGTAATCTAAGTGAAATCTTCGCATATCACCCGGCCTCTTCCAAGTATACCTCCTCCTCTTGTGTTTATTGTTCAGAATATTCGCTACTACTAGCTGAAATTTATTACAGAAACCAATCAGTCTTTCTCGTCTCTCATTCCTTGCCCCAAGCGCATACTCTCCTGTAACCTTTTCTTCTACTCCTTCCCCTACAACGGCATTCCAGCACTCCATGACTATTAGATTTTCGTCTCCCTTTACGCAGTGTATTACCCTTTCAATGTCCTCATGTACTTTCTCTATCACTTCACTACCAGCTTGCGCCGTCGATATGTATACCTGAACTACCGTTTTTGGTGTTCGTTTGCTATCGATTCTGATAAAAACAACCCTGTCACAGAACTGTTCACAGTAACACACTCTGTGCTCTACCTTTCTATTCATAACGAATCCTATTCCCATTATACCATTGTCAGCTGCTGTTGGTATTACCCTACACTCATCTGCCAAGTATCCTTGTCTTCCTTCCTTTTCGCTTCACTGACCCCTACTACATCTAGATTGAGCCTTTGCATTTCCCTTTTCATATTTTCTAGCTTCCCTACCACTTTCAAACTTCTGACATTCCACGCCCCGACTCGTAGAACGTTATCCTTTCGTTGGTTATTCAATCTTTTTCTGACGGTCACCTCCCTCTTGACAGTCCCCTTCAGGAGATCCGAACGGAGGGCTATTCCGGAATCTTTTGCCAATGGAGACATCATCTTGACACTTCTTCAATTACAGGCCACATGTCCTGTGGATGTGTATTTAAAGCAGTTGTTTCCATTGCCTTTTGCATCCTCATGCCGTTGATTTTTGCTGATTCTTCCGCTTTTAGGCGCCATTTTCCACCCCAAGGACAAGAGAGAGAGCCCTGAACCTCTGTCGGCCCCTCTACCCTCTTTGACAAGACCTTCGGCAGAATAAGGGTGACTTCTTATGCCGGAAGTGTTCGGCCGCCAATCCTGATTATTGATCCAAATTTACGATGTGGTAGGTTCCTTACGCGGGACCGTGGACGTTTCGATTACTTACCAAAGACACTACCGCTAGGGCTTCACGTGAGTAACAATGCCTTACAAGATATGGTTCAAATGGCTCTGAGCACTATGGGACTTAACATCTGAGGTCATCAGTCCCCTAGAAGTTAGAACTACTCAAACCTAACCAACCTAAGGACATCACACACATCCATGCCCGAGGCAGGATTCGAACCTGCGACCGTAGCAGTCGCGCGGTTCCGGATGAAGCGCCTAGAACCTCTCGGTCACCGCAGCCGGCTCCTACAAGATATAAGAAGCTCTTCTCCTTGGCCTGAAAAAGAAACTTGCACAAACACTTATAATTCCAATTATTTATTTCTGAGATGTTGTAACCTATCCGCAGTAATTTAGTTAAATGAATAATGTGAAATGGAGCCAAGCTTAAACTCCCCACAGAATTAAAAGAATGAAAATTGACCAAAAACCACACAATAATATTAATTAAATAATGAACCATGAACCAAATGGAACCTCTCAACAGAAATAATAATATCTGGTAAATTTTATAAGGACAGCAGCGCTGACCTTCGGCCCTGTATTCTGAATAACAAAAGCAAAATTCTTACCTCAATAAAAACTGCAACTATATCTGCTCTTATTTATCGACACAGCTTCGTGCAATGCTGGCGTATATATATATATATATATATATATATATATATATATATATATATATATATATATATATATATATATATATATATATTTTATTCTTGGAAGGAATGCATAGGAAATATTCTTTAAATTGAAATGAATGCTTTTTCTTCAAAAGAGTGGAAAAATTCTTTAAATTGAAATGAATACTTTTCTTTAAAAGAGTTACTTTATAAAAAAATTATTATTGGGGCATTTTTTCTGAACAAATTAAATTACAATTAACATACATTATTAAATATGCGCAAGGCTGCTTCTTTACCTTCTACAACAATACTCATCCTCCAGAGTCCTGACCAGAGTCGCAACCAGAGCACACAGCCGACGCATGCCGACTCCTTACTACCGTATCCGACTGACTACTACTGTAGACTCGCGCAGACAAGCGCAGACTGACTTCTACTGTCGACTCGCGCAGACTAGCGACAAGCAACAACTAACGATAAACTACTCTCTGGTCAGAGATTCTGTCATGCCTCGCCCATCGCCGGCGAAGCATACACCTTACATAACCCTCCACTGGGGGGGGGGGGGGGGGGGCAAAAATTTGGCAGCGATGGTGAGTCAATTGGACTTGCCATGAGCAACAAATTTTTCATAATTAATTAACTTTACAATCACAGAATATATACATATATGTGGGTGAAGAACATGAAATAAAATATAGTGCACACGCACTGAAGTTCAGAACATATCTGGGAATCACAAAATGTATACACAATGAGTACAAATGAAATGCAATAAAGTGGACACGCACTGTAGTTCAGAATATATCAGCAAATCACAAAATGCAATGAATACAAATCATCTTAACAAAATGACGAAAGTGCACACGCACTGTAATACAAAACATATCTGGGAATCACAAAACGTATACGTAATAAGTACAAATGATATAACAAATGACATAAGTGCACTCGCACTGTAGTTCAGAATATATCAGCAAATCACAAAATGTATATGCAATGAATACAAATCATGTTAACAAAATGACGAAAGTGCACACGCACTGTAATACAGAACATACCTGGGAATCACAAAAAACTGTATACGTAATGAGTACAAATGGCATAAAGTGCACACGCACTGTAAAACTCTCTAATATTTTTACAACAAATAAACCTAATGAGTACAAATCATATTGACCAATGACAAAAGTGCACACGCACTGAAGTTGTGAACATATCAGGAAATCACAAATGTATATGCAACAAGTACAAATCATATTGAGAAATGACAAAAGTGCACCCGCACTGTAAAACTCTCTAATATTTTTTTACAACAAATAAACATATTAAGGAGTGAAATAAAGTGCACATGCACTATAGAAGTCTTTAGTATTTTTAGGACAACTGATCTTGTTAACAAATGAAAGGAAGTGCACACGCACTGTATATGCCTTTATCATTTTACAAGAATTAGGAAAGGAATGGGAAGGATTGCGTCATGGTTGTAGCACTTTAGGTTACACGCAGCTGCACTGAAAGTCCATATCTTTCTACAGAAGCACAACACAAAGTGAGACAATCTGAAGCTCTTTTCCTTGAAGTATTAATCAGTGTAGCCAAGACACTGAACTGTCGTAATAATATTTCATCCTATCACTTTGGAGGTACTCTAGGTACACCAAACAGTGGGACCATAATAACATCTCCATCGCTCAAGGTGGTGGACAGCATGTCGTGTCAACACCATGGTCTTGTAAAGTAGACCAACGTAGAATTAGTGCAAAAGCCAAATATAAGGCTCCATGATCATGAGGATAGACAGGACAAATGGATATTGCAGTAATTTCTGGTAATTAGGTCAGAAGGTGAAGGACATTAAGTCACATAGTAGTCTTCATTGAGAATTACACTAGTCTAACAACTGATTTGAGTAATTGGTGGCACTCATCGCCCTGTTACTGAACATTTCTGTACCATGTATGTAGTATTACAGAATGTTGTTGCTGTTGTTGTTGTGGTCTTCAGTCCTGAGACTGGTTTGATGCAGCTCGCCATGCAACCCTATCCTGTGCAAGCTTCTTCCTCTTACAGTACCTACTGCAACCTACATCCTTGGCAGTGTATTCATCTCTTGGTCTCCCTCTACGATTTTTACCCTCCACGCTGCCCTCCAATGCTAAATTTGTGATCCCTTGATGCCTCAAAACATGTCCTACCAACCGATCCCTTCTTCTAGTCAAGTTGTGCCACAAACTTCTCTTCTCCCCAATCCTATTCAACACCTCCTCATTAGTTATGTGATCTACCCATCTAATCTTCAGCATTCTTCTGTAGCACCACATTTCGAAAGCTTCTATTCTCTTCTTGTCCAAACTAGTTATCGTCCATGTTTCACTTCCATACATGGCTACACTCCATACAAATACTTTCAGAAACGACTTCCTGACACTTAAGTCTATACTCGACGTTAACAAATTTCTCTTCTTCAGAAACGATTTCCTTGCCATTGCCAGTCTACATTTTATATCCTCTCTTCTTCGACCATCATCAGTTATTTTACTCCCTAAATAGCAAAACTCCTTTACTACTTTAAGTGTCTCATTTCCTAATCTAATTCCCTCAGCATCACCCGATTTAATTTGACTACATTCCATTATCCACGTTTTGCTTTTGTTGATGTTCATCTTATATCCTCCTTTCAAGACACTTTCCATTCCGTTCAACTGCTCTTCCAAGTCCTTTGATGTCTCTGACAGAATTACAATGTCATCGGCGAACCTCAAAGTTTTTACTTCTTCTCCATGAATTTTAATACCTACTCCAAATTTTTCTATTGCTTCCTTTACTGCTTGCTCAATATACAGATTGAATAACATCGGGGAGAGGCTACAACCCTGTCTCACTCCTTTCCCAACCACTGCTTCCCTTTCATGCCCCTCGACTCTTATAACTGCCATCTGGTTTCTGTACAAATTGTAAATAGCCTTTCGCTCCCTGTATTTTACCCCTACCACCTTCAGAATTTGAAAGAGAGTATTCCAGTTAACATTGTCAAAAGCTTTCTCTAAATCTACAAATGCTAGAAACGTAGGTTTGCCTTTCCTTAACCTTTCTTCTAAGATAAGTCGTAAGGTTAGTATTGCCTCACGTGTTCCAACATTTCTGCGGAATCCAAACTGATGTTCCCCGAGGTCCGCTTCTACCAGTTTTTCCATTCGTCTGTAAAGAATTCGCGTTACTATTTTGCAGCTGTGACTTATTAAACTGATAGTTCGGTAATTTTCACGTATGTCAACACCTGCTTTCTTTGGGATTGGAATTATTATATTCTTCTTGAAGTCTGAGGGTATTTCGCCTGTCTCATACATCTTGCTCACCAGATGGTAGAGTTTTGTCATGACTGGCTCTCCCAAGGCCATCAGTAGTTCTAATGGAATGTTGTCTACTCCCGGGGCCTTGTTTCGACTCAGGTCTTTCAGTGCTCTGTCAAACTCTTCACGCAGTATCTTATCTCCCATTTCGTCTTCATCTACATCCTCTTCCATTTCCATAATATTGTCCTCAAGCACATCACCCTTGTATAAACCCTCTATATACTCCTTCCACTTTTCTGCCTTCCATTCTTTGCTTAGAACTGGGTTTCCATCTGAGTTCTTGATATTCATACAAGTGGTTCTCTTCTCTCCAAAGGTCTCTTTAATTTTCCTGTAGGCAGTATCTATCTTACCACTAGTGAGACAAGCCTCTACATCCTTACATTTGTCCTCTAGCCATCCCTGCTTAGCCATTTTGCACTTCCTGTCGATCTCATTTTTGAGACGTTTGTATTCCTTTTTGCCTGCTTCATTTACTGCATTTTTATATTTTCTCCTTTCATCAATTAAATTCAATATTTCTTCTGTTACCCAAGGATTTCTATTAGCCCTCGTCTTTTTACCTACTTGATCCTCTGCTGCCTTCACTACTTCATCCCTCAGAGCTACCCATTCTTCTTCTACTGTATTTCTTTCCCCCATTCCTGTCAATTGTTCCCTTATGCTCTCCCTGAAACTCTCTACAACCTCTGGTTCTTTCAGTTTATCCAGGTCCCAACTCCTTTTCGTAGTTTCTTCAGTTTCAATCTGCAGTTGATAACCAATATAATGTGGTCAGAATCCACATCTGCCCCCGGAAATGTCTTACAATTTAAAACCTGGTTCCTAAATCTCTGTCTTACCATTATATAATCTATCTGATACCTTTTAGTATCTCCAGGATTCTTCCAGGTATACAACCTTCTTTTATGATTCTTGAACCAAGTGTTAGCTATGATTACGTCATACTCTGTGCAAAATTCTACAAGGCGGCTTCCTCTTTCATTTCTTCCCCCCAATCCATATTCTCCTACTATGTTTCCTTCTCTCCCTTTTCCTACTGACGAATTCCAGTCACCCATGACTATTAAATTTTCGTCTCCCTTCACTGCCTGAATAATTTCTTTTATCTCGTCATACATTTCATCTATTTCTTCATCATCTGCAGAACTAGTTGGCATATAAACTTGTACTACTGTAGTAGGCATGGGCTTTGTGTCTATCTTGACCACAATAATGCGTTCACTATGCTGTTTGTAGTAGCTAACCCGCACTCCTATTTTTTTATTCATTATTAAACCTACTCCTGCATTACCCATATTTGATTTTGTATTTATAACCCTGTATTCACCTGACCACAGGTCTTGTTCCTGCTGCCACCGAACTTCACTAATTCCCACTATATCTAACTTTAACCTATCCATTTCCCTTTTTAAATTTTCTAACCTACCTGCCCGATTAAGGGATATGACATTACACGCTCCGATCCGTAGAACGCCAGTTTTCTTTCTCCTGATAACGACGTCCTCTTGAGTAGTCCCCGCCCGGAGATCCGAATGGGGGACTATTTTACCTCTGGAATATTTTACCCAAGAGGACGCCATCATCATTTAATCATACAGTAAAGCTGCATGCCCTCGGGAAAAATTACGGCCGTAGTTTCCCCTTGCTTTCAGCCGTTCGCAGTACCAGCACAGCAAGGCCGTTTTGGTTAATGTTACAAGGCCAGATCAGTCCATCATCCCGACTGTTGCCCCTGCAACTACTGAAAAGGCTGCTGCCCCTCTTCAGGAACCACATGTTTGTCTGGCCTCTCAACAGATACCCCTCCGTTGTGGTTGCACCTACGGTACGGCCATGTGTATCGCTGAGGCACGCAAGCCTCCCCACCAACGGCAAGGCCCATGGTTCATAAATGTTCATAAAACGTTTGTTTACAGAGAACATTGGCACTCATTGCCCAGCTACAAACCATCAGAAGTCATCATTCAAAACAGAAGCTAATGAATGGCATAGTATTAACATAATTCAGTTAATTATAGTAGTCACTGGCACTCATTGGCCATCTTATTACAATAATCAGTGGCATTCATTGGCCATTTACAAAGCATTTTTTTTTTGTATTCTTCAGGAGTCATTATTCAAAATGAGTTAATTATTGGCATAGCATTTATACATAATTAGTAATCATGGGCATCATAAGTAATCTTATTACAATAAACAGTGGCATTCATTGGCCAGTTAGATAGCATTTTTTTTTTGTATTATTCAGAAGTCATTATTGAAGTGACATACTATTCAGAGCTGATCAGTATTATTTAGAACTCTCTTAAACTAGTAGCATTATTTGGGACTGGTAATTACTTTGTTTGCTTTTGAGTTATTGCTGCAAATGAAGATGTGTAACATCATTCGTCATGAGTCAGCTGTAGCAAGGTTATGAAACAAGTAGAGTATATGTGATCACATTCATAAACGACATAGGTTTAATAAACAACTATTTATACCACATTAATTTCATGAATAATTTCTCCTGCAAATTATACAAAATGGATTATGAAACTGAAAGAAGAAACGCATATTATGCTGAAAAGTAGTGAACTTCGAATTAACAGGTAGTGAAATGTGTATAAAAATATATATGTTCTCTAGCTGTCCTTTCCTAAACCTTCAGTCATCATACCATACGATATAACACATACTGTCAAAACGAACTGCAACAAATACTTAAATAACTACATAGCATCTCTCAACTAACAGCAAATATATAAACCTCATCATTATTTTCATCTGCAAAGAAAAGCATCATTATCCATATCACCATAACTCCATTATTATCATCACCTGTAAAGAAGAACTTCATTATCCATAGTAGCATATTCTTCATCATTATTCGTCACCATTCATTATCATCTGCAAAAAAGTCACTTCATTATTCATTATACAACTATTCCTTATTTCTATCATATTTCATCACTAAAACTAAGATGTGTAGTTCTGTCTGACAGCCTGCATCAATCGCCTCGTATTCTGAAAGAAAAAATTAGTTAAGACTGCTATTCTACGTTGTGTATAGTATATTCTTGTTAATGCTTGTTAATTCTGATCCATTTACTCTTCATCACGAGGTATTGCATCCTCTTTCGTTCATTCCGAAGGTGAAATTCCCATTTCTGTTTAATTTATTTCGTTTACACGTTATTTCTTTCTGAAAATGATGAACAAAAATTAATGTCTTGCATTTAATTCATATACCCATTAGATAAAAATTGGTTTATAGTAACATAATTGAGCATACAGCATAGCATGACAGAAAACGTCGGGACTGCTACGGTCGCAGGTTCGAATCCTGCCTCGGGCATGGGTGTGTGTGATGTCCTTAGGTTAGTTAGGTTTAAGTAGTTCTAAGTTCTAGGGGACTTATGACCTCAGCAGTTGAGTCCCATAGTGCTCAGAGCCATTTGAACCATTTTTTTTAACAGAAAACGTAATATGTCAAAATCATTGACAGTGTTCGGAAGCCTAATGTACACAGTGTATCACAATGTAGCAGCAAAACAAGTAAAGTAGTCACGATGTTTAGCTATCATAAGGCAAAATGTTAAAGTCAACTGGTGTTTGTTATATCTTAAATATTTCATAGTACATACAAACAAAACAGGAAAACAATCATACATACATACAAAATGGAAAATATGCACGGTCTAGAGTGTATAACGACAAGAAAAGCGACCTGCTAACCTTACCTTGCCGGGCACTTGCCAAGAAAAAATTACGATAATCATCAGTATGTGTTCATGTGAATATAATTGCATAAGCGGTCATAAAAAATTAGGAAATGGCATTACAGTGTGATAAATCATAAAGTATTTTCATTCAATAAAAGGTTTGACGTTCGACACGTGGTGGTTCCCTTTGGTTTTTCTGGTTCTCAAAGTTTCGACGTGTACATTGGGGTGAGGAATGTTGCGAATCCGATATGGACCTGCGTATAGAAGTTCAAATTTACTGCACCTACCTTTTCCTCTATTCGATAAATAGTGTGTACGTACTAATAGCTTCTGTCCAATGTGTAAGTCACGGCGTATACAAACCTGGTTTTGCTGTCTTCTCCGGCGCTCTGCGGCACGTTTGATGTTGTTCAGCGCAATGTCAATTATTTCATGGTGTCGTAGTCGACGAGATGTAGGAAATGTTACTAATTCTTTAATTTTGTTAGGTGATTCAACATTTTTCAGTATAACAGACGGAGATAGCATAGTAGATTCATCCGGTATGGAATTAATTACATCTTGGAATGAGAGTATGTGTGTGTCCCAATCAATATGTTTTTTATGGCAGTAAATTCTACACAGTTAACCAATTCCTTTCATTATTCGTTCACAAGGGTTCGAAGAAGCATGGTACCTAGATATATAGATCGGAGAAATCTTTCTAGCTCGTAACATACGTGTCCATATAGCAGATCGAAACTGTGATTCATTGTCGGAAATTACTTTCAACACATGCCCTACATGAAATAAAAAATGTTTTGCAAATGCTTTCGAAACACTTTTAGCAGTAGCTTTGCGTAACGGAGTGAAGGTAACAAATTTGGAAGTGAGTTCAACAGCGACAAAGATGTAGCAAAAACCTCTATTAGTTCTGGGAATCGGACCAAAAATGTCTGCAGCGGCCATCTGTCTCAATTTAACAGGTACAATGGGATGTAATGGAGGAATATGTGAAGTCGTATCTGATTTAGCTTTCTGGCAGATTTTACATGACGCTAAAACTCGTCGTATACGTTTCTCCATGTTGGTAAAATAACAGTTCTGTCTCAGTATAAGAAAACATTTTCTGGCTCCGTAATGTGCGTAACTTAAATGAGTATACCAGATTAATTTGTTAACAAGTTCATCAGGAATGCATAATAACCAATTGTTGCTGTCAGGATGAGAGCGGCGAAACAGAATGTCATTGCGTACAGTGTAATGGTTTCTAATGGTAACATTATTCCTATCTTGCCAAAGGTGTTTAATCTCTTTCCATACGTTGTCTTTATTTTGCTCTCGTGCTATTTCTTGTAATGACGACGAAATGAAATTTTCAAATGCAACTTGTTGAATGTACATGACGCTGAAATTTGCTTTGCAGAAGTTGGTTGCGATGTCTTGCTGATTGTTGCTGAGAGAACGGGATAGTGCGTCTGCTACAATATTTTGTGTGCCGGGAATGTGAACAATTGTAAAATTAAATTCCTGTAGATATAGATAAAGTTTCCATCTGCTTAATCTGTCGTGTGTAAATTTAGCTGAAAGTAAAAATTGTATCGCTCTATGATCTGTGTAAACTGTAGTGTGTCTTCCATAAAGAAAATGCCTAAATCTGGTAAAAGCCCATACAACACATAATGTTTCAAGTTCTGTAACAGAATAATTTCGTTCAGCAGGTGACAGAATGCGACTTGCAAAAGCGATGCTTTTAATTACTGTACAACCATCTTCTTCAATTTCCTGAAAAATATGTACGCCTAAAGCGGTGTTAGAACTGTCGGTGCCAATGGAAAAATTTCTGGTAAGATCTGGGTGCGATAAAAGTGGTGCATTCAACAAAGCATGTTTCAAATAACATTCTCGTGAACAAAATTCTGCGTGTCAAAAGTATTGCTTGCGTTACTGGAATATGCAACCTGTACTGTATTTAATCAAATTCTTTCTGACATGTTATTATTTTCGGGAGGATGCTGTGGCATTTCGACTATTTGAACTGTTCTGTTATTTCTTCCTGACGTCTTACGTCCTCGATGATACCTACTGTCTGGTTCATTCAAGATAATTTGTTGTGGCGGATGTTTCTGCTGCTGATAAGACCTACTGTTATTAAATGTATGCTGAAAATTATGCCCATTATTTTTACGTCTCTCATGATAGTCATTTCTATACGGTGCATTGCGATAGGAATTGAAATAGTGTGTTTTCTGTATGTAGTTATTTCCTTGTTGCTGTGCGTTACTATTTGTTGTAGCTAATGCTATACGTGTATGCGGCAAAACATTAAAGCTTGGTTGACCTTGTACATTACATTGTTGGTTACGTATGCTAACCGGTTGGTTTTGTTGCTGTTGCGAAGAAAAACCTCTATTATTACTAAAAATGTGGTTCCTGTTGCTGATAATTTTTTTTACACATACTGATGATTAAAATTTTCTCTGATATTAAAGTTCTCGTGGTTGTGATTTCTTGAGCGTCTAATAAAAAATTGTCACTTTCGGTAAAATTTGTCATATCGGGTTTTCTTTACACTTTTCTTAATCCTAGATAGAGCAATAGTTGAAGAGCTGTTTTGATAGATATAAAGGATAGTAGAAGAGAAGGCAGCAGTGCAGAAAACTAAAGATGAAACAGCACTACTACGGCTCGGGGCCCTGTGCATGCTACGGCACATATTCATTAAAGCGTAATGAATCCCCTGAGGTCAATTCCGCTCTGCAAATACATTTTAGCTTTTGCGTTACAGGCAATGCCAGTGAAAATTCAAAAACAAATTGCTGTATCCATGCTAATTGTAGTTTCTGTATTACAGGCAATGCTATTGAAAATACAAAAACAAATTGTCGTATATGGTTCAAAGCGTGTACCTGTGCTCCGTCATTTTCATATACCTTAGATTTTTTTACACATACAAATTGCTTATAATCAACGTTATCGTCTCTGAATTTGAGAACACATTCAGGTTCGTGTGAGAATTTGTTTGTCTGTATCATTTCGGTTTTTAAGTCACGTAGCTTTTCGGATTTTAAGTCGCGTACTCTCTGTAAATTATCCAAGTTATACTGACTGTGTGAGTATGACAAATGATCGGAATGTGTCGTATGCTGAAACATTTTTCATTTCTGTCACTTTAATACGTTCGTCAATTTGCTTGTTCTGTTGATCACATTTCTTATCGACTTCCGTATCCACAGTGTGTGAAAGTTCTGGTGACTTTAAATTAAACTCGTCGCGTATCTGTGTTGCATTTTCAGAACATTGTTCAGTGGCTGCATTACTTTCATCTCTAAGTGATTCTGTTATGCCTGCATGTCTATTACTTAATTGTTGTGCAACAGATCTAGTTTCTACATTACTGTTCCTAGCATGAGCCTTACTTTCTTCACATGATTGTTCTTTCGTGTCGTGACGTTGCACGGTAACAGCTGTAATCTGTTCGCTAAGTTGTTTGTTCTGTTCGTTAAGGTTGTCGTGTTTTTCGTTCGACTGTTTGAAAAGGTTGTCGAAACTTTCATTACGTTGTTTGTACGATTCATTAAGTTGTTTGAAATTTTCTCTCATTTCTTGTCTGAGATTCTCGTTAAGTTGTATCATTAACGCTATGAATTGATCCATGTCAAAATTAGCTACTGTATTCTTTGTGCTGTTTAATGGCGTACCTGCAATTGTCACGTTTTGTTTATCCATTTGGATATTCTGTGATTCTTGAAAATGTTTGCTAATCGGATGTGCACTGTTAATCATTACACCGGAATCAAATAAATTTGTCGTACTCTGATTACACTGCTCATTTTCATTAGAAAAATTTGTCTGTTCGTCAAGTAAATCCTGCAAACCAGGTGTGTCAAGCTGGGCAGCGCTCATTGCAACAGAACGCCCCGCGTCATCAATTGTCGTTAAATTAACACAGGACACAATCGAATTCGTTTGTTCATCACTAGGATAAAAATCATTATTAGTGGTCGGTACGCACTGATTGTCTGTAAATGGAGGATTGTCATCATTACACTGAGTGTCGCAAGTACTATCGCTCAAGTTATTTAAGTCGGCTATTTCACTCATTACACATCGCGATGTACTGTTAACAGTTTTTCGCGGATTTTTTCACTAATCAAAATTATTCACAAATGAAACAAAGACAATAGAAAATCCAACAAACACTATTACAACAAAGAGCAACAAATTGCCGATGATCTGTGGAAGAAAGAGTGACAAATTAGTAAAATGCGTTGCGCCAGATGCTAACTACGTTTAAGCAATTAAGAGCAGATATATGACTACTTCTCAGAAGATTCACAAAGAAATACGATCCTGGTCCGGATGTCGTCAAGTGTAACCTATCCGCAGTAATTTAGTTAAATGAATAATGTGAAATGGAGCCAAGCTTAAACTCCCCACAGAATTAAAAGAATGAAAATTGACCAAAAACCACACAATAATATTAATTAAATAATGAACCATGAACCAAATGGAACCTCTCAACAGAAATAACAATATCTGGTAAATTTTATATATATATATATATATATATATATATATATATATATATATATTCTTGGGAGGAATGCATAGGAAATATTCTTTAAATTGAAATGAATGCTTTTTCTTCAAAAGAGTGGAATAATTCTTTAAATTGAAATGAATACTTTTCTTTAAAAGAGTTACTTTATTAAAAAATTATTATTGGGGCATTTTTTCTGAACAAATTAAATTATAATTAACATACATTATTAAATATGCGCAAGGCTGCTTCTTTACCTTCTACAACAATACTCATCCTCCAGAGTCCTGACCAGAGTCGCAACCAGAGCGCACAGCCGACGCATGCCGACTCCCTACTATCGTATCCGACTGACTACTACTGCAGACTCGCGCAGACAAGCGCAGACTGACTTCTACTGTCGACTCGCGCAGACTAGTGCAGACTCGCGACAAGCAACAACTAACGATAAACTACTCTCTGGTCAGAGATTCTGTCATGCCTCGCCCATCGCCGGAGAAGTATACACCTTACAATGTTATTCTGCAAGGCCTTTTTCAGATAAGGTGACAGCACTTAGAACTGGGTATCAACGCCTGTGTTCGATATATCTATGGCATTCGACTCTTTGCTCATATTTCTCCACCATATGCACAGCTATACATACTGCGTGCAAACAGTCAGTGATCTCCATACAATCTCTTTTACTGACTTCTCAACGTACACTGTTTCTCATATCTCTTCTCGACCTTAACGATCTTATCTGAACAGTATGACATGAACGCCCGTTCCCATAGGAGCAAAATCCTTTCTGTCCCACTCCATCACTCAGCCACTTTCTCGAAGTCCTTCTCTGCAAAAAGGAACCTGATTCTGGAATAGCCTCCTCCTTCATATTAGGGAAATGAATAACATCTTCGTGATATTCCTAAATCACTCCAGGCAAATGCCGGGATGGTTCCTCTGAAAGGGCACGGCCGACTTCCTTCCCCATCCTTCCCGAGAGCGATGACCACGCTGTCTGGTCTCCTTCCCCAAACAACCAACCAACCAATAACATCTTCACTTTCAAAAACGGTTAATGACTACTCTGTACGCTCTCTATACCCCTTTATATCCCTCTTTCCAAACCAGGTCTTCCTCATTTCCCAGTTTTCTTACCTGGTGCAGCCTTCTTAAATTTACCTTCCCCCAGAACCCATCATATCAGAAAATATCTATTTCGTACTCCTATAAAGTCTTTTTGTGTCTTCCACTACCTTTACTATTATTGTCATTATTACTATTATTATTATTATTATTATTATTATTATTAGTGGCATCAGCAACAGTAGTAGAAGTATTGCTAGTATTAACTTTAATAGTTCTTAGTCAATGCTATAGAGACATTTTGTCTCTATAGACACTCCCTATCATTTTATTACATTATTAGTTCTTAGTCAATGCTATAGAGACATTTTGTCTCTATAGACGCTCATATCATTTTATTGAAATTTTTCATAAAAACTTAGTATTATTTCTTAGGGAACTATGTTGCAAAAAAGGTACTATATGCGTGTAACTTTGGTGCGACGTAAGAGAGGGCCTGATGGTCCTAATCGGATCAAGTTGAATAAATAAATAAATAAATAAACGATTCGTGTAGGCGATGCTGTCACAGAAAAGATACATCGTGTTAGCTGACACTATAAGTGTCCAAGTGCCATCTTCCCCTACCGAATTGTCACATATTCCATTTTTCGTTAGAATTAGGATTCTAGAGGGCAGACAACCAATAAATTATCTGGGGAAGATTAAAATTAGCAGCATTGAGACGTAACACACTGGCAACTACTGCCTTTGTGACCTGGTTAACCTTCTCAATATGAATTACACTGAAGATCCAAAGAAACTGGTACACCTGCCTAATATCACGTAGGGCCCCCGCGAAGATGCAGAAGTGCCGCAACACGACGTCGCATGGGCTCGACTAATGCCTGAAATAGTGCTGGAGGGAATTGACACCATGACTCCTGCAGGGCTGTACATAAATCCGTAAGAGTACGACGGGTGGAGATCTCTTCTGAACAGCACCTTGCAAGGCATCCCAGATATGAATTATGTTGTCTGGGGACTTTGGTCGCCAGCGGAAGTGTTTAAACTTAGAAGAGTGTTCCTGGAGTCACTCTGTACCAATTCTGGAGATGTGGGGTGTTACATTGTTCTGCTGGAAATGGCAAAGACCGTCGGAATGCACAGTGAACATGAATGGATGCAGGTGATGAGACAGAATGCTCACGTACTTGTCACCTGTCAGAGTCGTATCTAAGGGTCGCATATTACTCCAACTGCATACGCCCCACACCATTACAGAGTCTCCACCCCGCTTATATGCATGGTTCATGGATTCATGATGCTGCGGTTGTCTCCATACCATCTGCACGAACAGTTCGACGACGTTTGCAGCAGCATGGACTATCAGCTCGGAGACCATGGCTGCGGTTACGCTTGACCTGCGATGGTATACTCCACGACGAACCTGGGTGCACGAATGGCAAAACGTCATTTCTTCCGACGAATCCAGGTGCTGTTTCCGGCATCATGATGGTCGCATCCGTGTTTAACGACATCGCGGTGAACGCACATTGGAAGCGTGTATTCGTCATCGCCATACTGGCGTACCACCCGGCGTGATGGTATGGGGTGCCATTGGTTACACGTCTCGGTCACGGCTTGTCCGCATTGACGGCACTTTGAACAGTGGACGTTACGTTTCACATGTGTTACGACCTGTGGAAATGGAAATGTGTGTGAAATCTTATGGGACTTAACTGCTAAGGTCATCAGTCACTACGACCCGTGGCTCTACCCTTCATTCGATCCCTGCGAAAGCCTACATTTCAGGAGGATAATGCACGACCGCATGTTGCGAGTCCTGTATGGGCCTTTCTGGATACAGAAAATGTTCGACTGCTGCCCTGGCCAGCACATTCTCCAGATCTCTCAGCAATTGTAAACGTCTAGTCAATGGTGGCCGAGCAACTGGCTCGTCACAATACGCCAGTCACTACTCTTGATGAACTGTGGTATCGTGTTGAAGCTGCATGGGCAGCTGTACTTGTACACGCCATCCAAGCTCTGTTTGACTCAATGCGCAGGCGTATCAAGTCCGTTATTACGGCGAGAGGTGGTTGTTCTGGGTACTGTTTTCTCAGGATCTATGCACCCAAATTGCGTGAAAATATAATCACATGTCAGTTCTAGTATAATATATTTGTCCAATGAATACACGTTTATCATCTGAATTTCTTCTTGGTGTAGCAATTTTAATGGCCAGTAGTGAATAAAACTGATCATCATTTTTTATGAATAACGCATACCTTCTTGTTTCTAATTGGACACGAAATTCCTATTTTCATTTCAAAAACAACTACCTCATTATCGACGTTTTATGAAAGTCTGATCATGAAAGTTGCTTAAATTAAGAAAACATAACAACTTAATTTTTAAGGCAAAAATGGAAAACCAAATCCTCTCTATTTGGACTATGTCCATCGTTTTATACCACAGAGGTAGATAAGTATCGTAGAAACATGAAAAACAATCATTTTCACAGCATCGAGCACATCATAGAAATGCTGCATTTTTACATTTGCTACCGTACCATTACGATATGAAACCAACAGAACTGTACGGAGCCAAGTTGGGGGTTTTGGCCCGAGAAATAACAAGACTGTTAAGCTGCTAGACGTACTGGAACTAACGGACGCAGCTTTTTCACACGTCACTGCCGGAAGCTGGAACGATATAGAACGGCTCGTCATAAAAGAAGAAGAGAATATACGGCGCCTGGTTGGCTTCGTGGATTCTGTTGTTTATAGGCTCGTTATCAACGTAGCAGGTGACACTTCCAGAACTGAAATATATTTCGCGGATTCGGATAAGAAAGGAGGTAAGAGATTACCTGACGACTGACTGTAATTAATACCTTGAGTGGCTTCAGTATTCACGAGCAGGGTGAAATCCGTGGAGTATGATTTTGCATTACACACAGCTCGCTCAGAAAAATTAACCTACGTTTAAGTTAGAAATTTTCATCACTCTTGTTTGTAATTAGAACAATTTGTCAGGTGAGAATGAGTGTTCAAATGGTTCAGATGTCTCTGAGCACTATGGGACTTAACTTCTGAGGTCATCAATCCCTTAGAACGTAGAACTACGTAAACCTAACTAACCTAAGGACATCACACACATCCATGCCCGAGGCAGGATTCGAACCTGCGACCGTAGCGATAGCGCAGTTCCAGACTGTAGCGCCTAGAACCGCTCGGCCACTACGGCCGGGCGAGAACGAGTGCATTTTATGCTTTCCGTCTGGTCACCTAAGAAGCGGGCGATAGTGCTAGAGTTTCTCCGAATATTATTTCATTCTCTTTAAAAAGTAAATGACATTCGACGCTATATTGTTTCCTCGCTCGTCTCTTTTTACGTCTGAACTGCCACTGGCCACATCATCGCGGGTTAGTTGGACCTCTGGCTGGCCAGTGCTAAGTTTAATGCGCCGGTAAAGCTGTTGTCTCGCACAACCGCTCAGTGCATGTGCGTGTCACACAGCATAAAGCGATCCTTATGATCATACTTCATTGTACTGGTCACAGCTTGGCTTCTGCTCCACGTGAAACGAGGTCCAATGAGATTCAAGTAAACGCGGAAGAACACATGGCGTAATGTTTACATCGGGTTCATTCTTATTCAGTGCAGGCAGTTTGCACGCCGACTGTAACATTCTGTGATGTCACTAGCGAGCATGCTACGTGCTGCTACATACAGGCCTCGACTCGTGTCCGATCGAAGTGCAATGGGCCGTGCTGTCTTCCAGGGATTTGCCGTAGGTGGGCGAACCCCCTGAGTTTGCTTAACGAACAGCACTACCTTTGGATGCGTTATGACGCAGTATGGCACTGGACGAGTTGTTGTAGTGGATTAATGATTGTAACATATTTCATGGTATATCTTAGGATACCTAAACAAAGAAAAATTACATAAGAAAAAGATACATATAATGAAGTTAAATCATAGGAAGTTGCGCAACACTATAACAATATCACGCACTGCGTTTTCTTTAGTGTTCAGCTAAAAGACGGTGTTCAGCTACAAAAAGGCGACCTGTAGTGCGTGTGGACATTTATTTGAAGTTCGGTAGTAAGTTTTCTAATTTACATGGCAATAAAAGCCATTTTATTGTAGTACAGCGGTCTTCGAGAAAACGGCAGAAGTGTGACGGCAGCAAAATGTTTCCTTTACTGTGATATGACCCAAGGTGAGCCATCATATCAGAGCTTCGGAGAACATCCTCCTCAAGGAAACGGAATCTTTAACCAACTACGAAGCAAATGTTGGACCAAGTCAGAAGAACAGCGTCCTTAAGAAAAATAATTAACAGAATTTCATAGCATATTAGGTACGTCAGAATCATAGAAGTCTTTCTCTCAGTTAGAATTTGTAATCGTAAGATATAACTAGAACTGAGGGAACATTATAACTTGTGTGTGAAGCACCGTATTTACCTGCCAATTTTTGCAGTCGCTTGAATTACACCAGACCACCTCCCGCATTCGCATGTAACCAGCATTTCAATAGCCAGCAGTGCCACTAATTACACTCTCCGTATCTCACAGAATACTGAAAAGACAATAGAAGTTTGTAGCACACATCAGTTCATTTGCTCTTTGCCTAATAATACACTAAACGTAACTGATATACTTAAGTAACTTTCGCATAATGCCTCAGTTGCAAATAATACAGCTAGATGGACCGTGCATAAACTGCTGTAGTATAGTGCAGAAGGTAAATGAAATAAATAAGCAGTGAGACGAACAGAAACGACACTTTTATTCAAAGACAATAATCACACTGAAGTAGCTACGATTCTTGATGGTCGTCGCCATTACAAACGGCGAGACATGATTCGTAGTAAGTGTGAGCTGAAACGGACGGGAATTCATGATCAGTAACTTATGAATCCGTCCTTACTAATCCAGTAGCAGTAGCAGCGTGAGGGTTAGTCAGAAGAAGGTAGAGTTAGGACAGTTTTACTGTGGTGGCTCCTCACACTAGAACGCCAAAAGTAACACCTCTGTGGCTCTTAAGATTATTGAAAGAATGAGACCTCTCTCCGGGTCGTCGACGTACTCGCCGACGATGCTCTTCCAGGATGTTGATCGAAGGTAGCGCTCTGCTGCCCGAAAAATATCTGTAACAGTTCTCAATCGAATGCAGATAAGTGCTTCTCGTCTAAGAAGTCAAACACACGTCACAAAGGCTGAAGTCCAGGAAGTGGTAGATGGTACAGAACTTCCCAGCCCCATCAATGGAACAGGCCAAACGAAACCTGGGCCGTATGTGCCCAAGTCTTGTCCTGCAACTTGATGGGTGGGTTCTGTGATAAGTGTCGACTCTTCTTTATCATATCTGGTTGCAGACTCTGGTCCAAAAATAAACAGGAATACTACATATTGACGGTCTGTCATTAAGGAATGGGTCGCGTTAGGATAAGACCATTACAGTCGTAGTAGAGAATCACCACAAATATCACATCGCTACGGCTCTGACGAATTTTCCAGCGCCCTGGAGATACGTAATGATAAAATTCGTTTGACTGGAGTCTCAGATGTAGCTCGTATGATTTGATTCATGTTTCATCCAGTGTAATGATACGGCATAATAAAACCTCTTCTGCGTGTTCGTAGCATTCCAAGCGGATACGAGCAGCACCGTATCATAGCCATCTCTGCGTTTCCGCCAAATCATGCGGAACTCATCGTGACGCATTTTTTCTCGCGTCCAGACGAGCCCCCGGAATGCAAGCATAGTCGTATGAGCTATCATCAACACCGGACAACTTCGCCGACGAATGTCTCCCTTATTTTGTTGCCCCTCGTCTAAAAATTTGGTCTTTCTTGCTACTATTCTGTAAGACAATGCAGTTTTCCCGCAATCCGTTGTAAGACATGGTGACACTACAGAGCTGAATGTCCTCTGGCACATCCAGTTTTTCGAAAACATCGTGGCAGCACTACCTTAGACCCTCCGCTACACGAAGCTCTGTCCTTCTCGTAAATCCTTCGAGAAGTACAGGGTGTTTAAAGAAGGATTTTACAACTTTGAAAATGCCATAGTACCTACAGAGGTGACTTTAGTGTCAATTTGTAGGGAAATACATCAAGTTTGGTTCGCGTAGTTGGCTTGTGCCGAATCGCACCGTAAGGAGCGCTAGCGGCAGTTGCGTTAAAGATGGCTGCCTTCACTGGACCCAAGCTTGCTAGCTGTGTGTTTTGGTTTGAGGAATCGGAGTCGGCGACACAGTTCAGCGTAATTTTTGTACCAAGTACGCTAAAGATCCTCCTAGTAGGCCTACAATTTATGAGTGGTATAAATGTTTTTGTAGAAACAAGGTGCTCGGTAAGATATGGGAAATCATCAGGTCGTCCAAGCACATCTGACGACGTCGTTGAGCGAGTGAGCCAATATTTTGTTAGCAGCCCTACGAAATCGACCCGGCATGTATCTTGCGAATAGCAAATCCCACATACGACTGTTTGTCGTGTGTTGAGAAACCGTTTGCATTTTAAACCATACTGACTGAAGATCGTACAAGTAATAAAAGACACTGATAAAATTACTCGCACGAGCTTCTGTGCAGATATGTTAAATCGATTACATGAGGATGAACATTTATTGTACAAAATCATCTTTTCTGAGGAGTCGATTTTTCATTTACATGGCAAGATTAACATACATAACTGTAGGATTTGGGGCAATGAGAATCCACATCAAACACTGCAACATGTTTGTGATAGCCCTAAACTGAACGTTTTTTGTGCATTGAGTAAGAAGTGTATGTCCCCTTCTTCTTCCGTGAGAGAACCATCAACGGGATAGCGTACCTGGATATATTACAAGAATTTTGGATACCACAGATCGTCTAGGATGACCAAAATAGAAATGTTCATGGAAGATGGTGTACCACCCCACTACCTGGCTGGCATCCGGCATTTCCTCATTGACCGCTTTTCAGATCAACTGCATGGCCCCCACGTTCCCCATAATTGACACCACTCGATTTTTTAATGGGGATTCGTCAAGGATATCGTGTTTGTACCTATTGTGGCGGCTTCTCTACCTGAACTTAGAGCAAGAATTTACGCCTCCACTGAGCAAGTTAAACGTGCAACACTTCAGCGAGTTAGGGAAAAAATTGACTTCCGATGGGATGTGTGCAGGATAACCAACGAAAGCCACGTACAAGATCTTTAGTTTAAAGTAAAAAAAAAAAAAAAAAAAAGCTTGGTGTGTTTCCCTACAAAATAACACTAAACCCAGCTCTATATCTTCCTTCAATAAATTTACATGAATTTTTAAAGTTGTGGAGTCCTTTTTGAAACACCCTGTGTACGTAAACCGCGAGAAATACAAGTTTGAACTTGAACGTAGGTGCTAACCATGTCTGCAGATTGCTCTGCTGTATCCGACCACGAACGGCACCTGTGCAACGTCTTCAGTATGCTGCAAGTGTTGTGGTCAGAACAATGTTCTGTGTGTTGGCCAGTGCGTTGTGTTGGAGCTAAGTGAATTTGAAAATGGGCAAATTGTTGCTGCCCGTATCGTGAGTGCTCCCGTAACCAAGGTAGCCAAAGTGTTTGGCGTTTCAAGAAGCACGGTATCGACGATTTATACTGCATACATGAAACGTGGGAAACATCATCCGCTAAATCACAACGCGGACGAAAGCGTGTATTGAGTTATCGTGACGGACGGTCAGTGAAGAAAGTTGTGACGAAAAATAGGAGAAGAACAGCTGCAAAAGTCACTGCAGAACTGAATGTCGCCCTCGCGAACTCTGTCAGCACCAAAACAAAACGAAGTGAGCTCCAAAAGTAGGGAATTGCAGGCTGAGCTGGGCTTCGAAATCCACTCATCAGTGATGAAAATGCCTGTAACAGGAAACTTGGTGTCGAAGACACATAACCTGGACTACAGAGCGCTGGAAGAAATTCCTGACATTTTCAGTTCCGGAGGCGATTGGGTGACCAGATGCAGTTGTTTAAAAAGGAGGACAAACAGCTTCAAAACGGAGGACAAAGGAAGGAAAAAGAGCACACATCAAACGGGTCAACTGCAGATGAGGATACCACCCCGTCAGCTTTGGACAAGTCACGTGACTGCCGGGAATTACCGGTAAAACTAGTAATTAATTGTTACTGGTGGTCAGATGGTGATTCCCAGAGCAATATTTTTTTTTATTTTAAATTAAAAACATTGTTTGTGGTGACAGTGTGGCGTCAATTGTTTTGTTATGTCAACAACACGGTATTGTTTACAAAGCGAAAAAAAAAGACCATTCACCTCCCTTCATTCGACGCACCATTACCAACATCTACAATTCAAGCAGCAGCTGACGACACGTAAACTGCACTTTAACCTTCCGAATACAAATAAATCGAATGAATATGAAACAATGAAATAAAACCATGACAGTTAATCTGTCGAGTTATTTCTTACCTGTATTGGCCACTGAGACGTACGTTCCAGCTCCACATATCTTACATTCCGCTTCAAATTCATTCCTCCCTTTCTTGGAAGCCGGATATTTGCAGGAAAGGACATCAAAAAATGTACACTTTCGTTTAAGCATAGCTAAATATTTTACGTAACTCACTCAGTTAAAAATTACACTCACAAATCACACGTGCACTACAGGAAGCCAAGCCAATACAGAGCGAAGATACGAAACGAAAATTTTAAATAATCGATATTTGCATCCGCAACTGTATTACGCTCAACTTTGTTAAAAAGCCGGACACTGTAAAAATCCGCCCGGACCCCGGACAAAGAGCTAAAAAGGAGGGCATGTCCGGTCACCCTAGGAGGCGATATGTAACGTATGTTAACTGAAGCAAACTTCACAAGTCAAGATCGCCAAAACACATTTTATTAGATGACTAGTTTAGACAGAGCTATTTTTGATGTTTTCGTATTTTTGTCCATTTCATGTAGGTTTATACACCTAACTGGAAGTATATGCGACAATTCATCCCGTTGCATTGCGTCTCTACGGCAGTGCTGCCACTATTAAAGTTGCAACCCTCGTAGATTGACGTGCCAAACACAAATAAATAAAGTGGTTGCAAGCACTCACCGGCGTGACTCTGATGGAAAACAAATTTATGTCCGCAGTTTGGAAAACACGCTCGCGGTTACCAATATAAAAGAGTTAAACTGCCACGCAGTGCTTCGGTAACAACGCGCGGCCGGCTATTAGCGAATTTTCAATATGGCGTAATTTAGTGGCGAGTGGTGCGACCGTTATGCACATGGCTGGGTGGCATTGTTTCAGTCCGGCCGGCGGCCATTGTCAGGCCCACGGGCTGTGCGTCGCTCACAAAAGCCGTACACACGCACACACACACACACACACACACACACACACACACACATAAAGCCTGATGCAGCCGCTACGCGAAGCGCACCGACGTACGCGCCTCAGTAAATAGTAGTCAAAGCGCCAGCTGTTGCGTGGAGAGTGCGTCCTTGTTCCCTCTCTCTTTCTTTCGGCCCCCACTCCCCCCTCTCTCTCACTGTCTCTCATACACACACACACACACACAATACCGCTGCCAGGATGACAGTGGCAGGTCACGTTCCAATTGTGTCCTGTTTTTCCTGCTACCTACAGCCTATGGAAAATTCCAACTGACTGTGACACTACATAAAAGCAGGTTGTTTCCCAATTTCCCTTATAAACTTTCATTACATGTGGCACAGACACAATCGTTTGAAACAATGTGCTCCACTCTTTCACGTCCACTGGGCGAAGGAGCGATAGGGGCTATGATTAAAACGAATTTCTCGTTTGTACTCAGCTAACTGATGTGGCAACAGCACCTGGCGCTAAGCTCTGTTGTAGCATTGTTCTTGGATGCATACTATCACCAGGCACATCAAACGTCTAATGAGAAACTTGATTAGTATATATTGCATGTTTACCTTGCCATCTGGTTTTGGTATCAAGCTGGCAGTTGATTACCATAATAATTACGAGGTTCACACAAACCACTTTTGTTTTTTCTTCATCGGTTTCCTGTCATATTTGATGCAGCCCAATGTCCCACCCTAAGTCAACCTTTCACCTCAGAGTAACACTACAAACTACATGACTAACAAAGCAGACTCGGGCAAATTGGCTTTGTCGGGAGATCAATTAGCCTGGCCATCCAATATCGGAGGCCCCAGATGTCTACCGTACATATGCCACGGTATTAGGAACAGACGGGTTGACCCTGATATCGGATTCGTCCAACAGTACCATCGCTTTTTTTTTCCAGGTGGGGTAGTCAGTCCTCTGACTGGTGTGAGCGGCGTGGGTGCTATTCTGTCATTCTGTGCAACAGATTAATCTTTTACCCTGTGGCTCCTGCAAGATGCAAGTTCCACCCCCACACTACTACAGAAGTCAGACAGATGCACTTAACGTTCTAAAGAGAAATACCTGAAAAACTTTCAGCAATAAAAATCTTCTGGAGTCGTCCGCTGTAAGGAAGTGACACAAAAATTCACAAAATTTCTTACATAACTAGTGGGATACTTGGGTACTGGAGTAGTGCTAGTTAGTGTAAGAAAAACATGAAACTAACGAAAATTGTTTATTTTGCAAAAATTCTGAGAAATTACAATGGCACTTTTAGTTATGGACTGAACAAGTTATTTCCGGGTTCTTTTTGGAATGTGAAGTTACCTCTTAAGGATAGGATTCGCTAATGATTTTTTTTTTGTAAGAATGAAGAAGCGTTTCCTGTTAATTCTATCCTCGGTATTAATATTATTACCCCAAAAAGGTGTTTTTGAATGTTACTTAAAGAAGAAAAATCCTGCGTAAGTAATTTTCTAATTTTACATATAAAAGAAATAAATAGACTTTCCATGAGTTTGTGAGATTATATAACTATACCAAGTTTCTTTACAAGAGATTTTAAGGTATCTATAAATTATGGACTTTACATACATAATAAAAATAATTACTTTACAAAGAAAGAGAAGAAATATATCATATTACAAATGTATATAATTTTCATAAATCTACACTTGTTTTATAGTCTTTTCGTTTTGTGCTGCTCTATCAGTTTCTGTGCTTGACGATCTCCATTGAAGTACTGCAAGGCGTCGACTCATTTATATGGGTGTCACAAATCATGAGAGAAGCACTCCAGCATGCGATGCTGGGTATTACCTGTTGACATTGTCATCATGGAGTGGTATTTTACACCGATGATGATGACTGTGGTTTACTGCATAAACAATGATGTCTTGGTACTCCTTTGCTGTCACACCTGGGATGGTATGGCAGTTCGATGATTGTAGTTGACTACCGATGATCGTCACCCAATATTGTGCTGTGACGTCTTGGTACTTCACACCTGGTTCGGTATGGCAATTTGATGATGTGGTAGGGAGAATACTGTTCATTTTGCTGAATCTATTTCTAGATAATGTTGGTTGGTACTAATTAATATACCGTTTGCCGTTCGCTTGTTTGACGATTCAAGGTTTATTTTTGGAGAGGTGCTTGTAGTAGTTGCCATGCCTCAAAGTTCATGGAAAGACGTTTGTAGCAATTTGCTTTGCAGAATAGGAGAGAAAGGTATCTTTCTCTCTTCTGCCCTTCTTCTTCTTGCATCTTCTGTTCTTCTCTTCTTTCTTTCATTCTTCTGTTCTTCTTGGGCTAGGAATATGTGAATTTTAGTTTAGGAGTGATATAGGATTTGTAGGACCTGACTGCCTTTCCAAATATTACTTGATGAGTTTGTAGATCTTATTAATTTTTTGCACCTTCATTATCGTCACGTCGTATTAAGATTCTCCTCATGCTCTTCCGTTGAGTAGCAGTGTCGTGACATATGAAATGTCCGTGCTGCGTGTTGTCCTCCTGAAGTCCAACCTGGCTGCAACCTGCATTTCCAGTGTGGCGTTGGTCTTCATGTTATTGTCATTGCCCTATGTGCTTTCTCAGCATGTCTCTACCCTCTCCGTCGCTATCTCGAAGCATCTGGTGTTAAGGGAGCTGGTGATTGGTGTTGGTGGCGATCTCCCTCTGATGCGTAGAAATAGTTACAATTTTTGTTTTACATATATTTGTTATTTACAAAAAAACTTTGATTTTATATAAAGCAAAAATTTTCTGATAGTGGCCAAAATTATTGTATGTATATGATTTGTTTTCTTTATTCTAATTATGTCCTACCACTTCTTCATTCTTTTAATTTTTGTGTACCGTTTATTGTTTGTGTGCATGTTGTAGTGTACTTGATACTACAAGAGGTTGTTAGTGAGTATTGTGTCTCTTTTTCTTTTAATTAATGTGTTATTTTGTTGATTCTTAATTTATTTTTTGATTTAGTGGTTAGTACACGATAGGTGGACGTTAGTTTGCCTAACCTCTTTCGCATTTTTCAATTCAATCTTTACGTTTTGCAGTATTCGGTGGCCTAATTTCTACTTCTGGTTTCCCTTTTCTGTGTTGTTCTTGTCTCTGTGGACCACAATTTTCTCGGTAATTATTCGCGCCCTGGTCTCGCCAGTTGCTGTTTCTGACATCGTGACCTCTTTCAAAGTACCCTTGACCGTTGGCATTTTGATTCCTAAACCCATATCCGCCACTATATGAATGCCCATTACCATTCCTATTTCGGTACCAATTATTCTGGTTATCGTTTCTATGCCAATTGTCTCCATTGTGCCACTGTCCTTGTCTGTTAAATTGCCTGAAATTATTGGTGTTAAGATGACGATTGTTATTTTTGGAATATTCGTTCCTAGTCCTCTCCTTTTGCTGTTCCCTTTCCTTTCTTTTTTCTTTCACTTCGCCTTCTTTAAACATAAATTCAAGTTCCCTTAAAACCTCTTTGAATTCTTCGGTATTTTCATTTTTTCCTACTGTCGCCTGTTGATACTTTACCGGTAATTTCATTCTACATAGAAGTATCAGCTCTCCATTACTGTATGGTCTGTCTAGGCATTGATTCTTTTTGTCCATTGTATCAAAGAATTTTACCACGCTTTTCTTTTCTGAGTTTTCATATGGTGTCATCTGAAGTAACTCGTATTTAATTTTGTTTTGCGCCTCCTTAGACCAATATCTTTCGAGAAATGCTGTTCTGAACTGTAGGTAAGATGTACAGGTAGCGGCGATCTTTCGCATCACCTCTGGTACTGTCCCTGACATGTGTGCACAAATGAAGTCAAGTTTGTGAGCTACACTCCAGTGATTTGGTAAACCTACTTGAAACTGATCGATGAATGTGCGTGCATGCAAGCTACCGCCTTCTTCCTTGAAATGTTGAAATTTTCTAACTGTAAAGAAGTGGTCTGTATCATATCTACTCATAAATCCGGTTTGTGGCTGATTCATAGACTCAAATAATCTGACACTGCTTGTGTCGTCGTGTTTATTCTCTGGTAATCTACTGCCTGTCTGCCTATTCTTAATTTCCTGACTCATATCTGCCTCATATCGTATCATTGGTGAACAAAAGTGTTGTTCGTGTGTTTCTACTCTCGTCGTTAGCTGTGTAATACCTGTGCTGCTGTTATGTAGTGTCACTGGATTTACTGGTGCAGTTGCCTGTCTTTCGATTGGTATCGGCTGAATGTATGGGTTCCGTTTTTCTAGATACTATGCCTGGTCCTGTGGCATGTTATGTATTACTTAAGACGGGGGTTTTCTGATTCGATTTCTGCGCGAGTGTTACGTCTAGCCTTGGTTCTACTTGAACTTTCTTAGACGGCGCGTGTTCGTGTACTGAATTAATGCTTGACGCGTCAGTTGTTTCACTACAGGTGTAATCGGTCTCGATTTCTCTTCGATAGTTTGTGTCAACTGTGTACGAAGCTTTTCAAACTGATTTTTGTTTTTAAGTTCTATTTTATTGATCCACTGATCATATTTTTTCAGTGCAACCTTTGCGACCTTGCTTTGAATTGCTTGTTCTTCCGAAATTTGTATTGCTCTTCAAGTGGCTTTTTTCGTAAAACGTTCCACCTTTTTGTCAACGTTTATGATGTCCAATTGGACCTTGTCCACGTCAGCGCGTAATTGCTGCTGACCTTGTGTCAGTACCTGAATTCTATCTCTAGATTCTTTCGCGTCTTTGTTTATCTGAGTGATCTGACTATCAATTCTGGCGATCCCTTCTTCCATCTGGATTTTAACCTGTTGAATCTGTGTCTTAATAGCCTGATTTTCCTGTTTCAATTGCTGATTATCCTGTTTCAATTCCTGATACTGTTTTGTTATCTGTGTATTCATATCCTGATTCTGTTTCGTCATACTAGCGTCCATTTTTTGTAACATCTCCATGATCGCGTCCTGTCCTGTAACACTACCTTCTGCTGAACTATGTATTCCCGATCTATTGTTTTCTACTCGGTCAGTTACGTCGTTTACTGGGCTATGCTGTGGCGTTCCTAAGTTTGATAATTGCAGTAACCTGTGCTGTCTGTGTTGAGGACTAGGTGCGTTTGTCATTGAACCTTTACGTGGCGCAAACAACTCCGCAATCTGCCCTCTCTGTTGTGTATGTCTTGTGTTTGCAGGTACAGTTGCGTCTGTTACGGAACCTTTTCGTGGCGCTCGTAACTCCGCAAAATTCTGTGTCTGCTGTTGGGGCATATTTAGAATGTATACGATAGGTTCGACGTATTCTAAATGTCCCCCCTCTTCATCACTGTCTACTTCTCTTTGAACGTTAGATAACTGCCGGTTCATTGATTGTATTGACGCGTATTCTGTCCCTGAATATGTGGCACACAAACGCGTTTCCTGTGCTCGTTTCGCTTCTAATCTTTGCCATTTCCTACGTGGGCTGTCTATTTCTGGCTCAGAATGTGCCCTACCTGGAATTTAATATTCTGGAAATTAGATGTTCCCGTCCCTTCGATTCCCATCTGTCTGATCTGTCTAACTGAGCCTGCTGATTCTGCAGCTCGCCGACTGTCCTATTCTCTGATTCACCGTCTGTCCTATTCTCAGGTTCACCTTCTGTCCTGTTCTCAATAAGCTCGTTTACTTGCCGTCTATCTGGTTGATTCTCACCCATCTTGTCTACTTGGTCTCTCTCACGTAACCTTTTGGCTTGTGCTCTCGTTAACATGGAAATTCTTTCAACACACCACAACCCTATCTACAAAACTGTACGACCACTTACCAGTTGGTTGAACCAACAACAATAACAACAACGTCGTGACTTCTTGGCTAATGTTCTGTCTGCTCTGCTACAGTCTCCAATCTCCACCTGTGCGCTTGCAAAGGGAGAAAAATGTTATTTCTTAATTCTAACTTATATGATGCTGCGTCACACTGCGTCTCTGCGTCACTCTGCGTCTGTGCCTATCACCTGAAAATCCTATGCCCTAACAGCTATACAAAAATCGTAAAAAAATGCAAAATTTTCCAACACAATAACACACGCCCTTTTCCCTACAGTTCTGCTTTCTTCACTACCTGTATCTGTTCTGATCCCAATCTTCGAAAATAGCTGTTTAATACATGAAAGAAAGTTCTTCAAAATGCTACTGCTGCGACCTGATGTACCTAACTATCCTGACATTTTCCTATCCTGGTAGGTTAACTATTTTACCTATCCTGGCAGGGTCGCCATTTTCTGTGAGCAGCATGGGTGCTACTCTGTCATTCGCGCAACGGATTAATCTGAGATGTACCCTTTACCCTGTGGCTCCTGCAAGATGCAAGTTCCACCCCCACACTACTACAGAAGCCAGACAGACACTCCTAACGTTCTAAAGAGAAACGCCTGAAAAAATTTCAGCAATAAATGTCTCCTGGAGTCGTCCGCTGTAAGGAAGTGACACAAAAATTCACAAAATTTCTTACGTAACTAGTGGGATACTTGGGTACTGGAGTAGTGCTGGTTAGTGTAAGAAAAACATGAAAGTAACGAAAATTATTATTTATTTTGCAAAAATTCTGAGAAATCACAATGGCGCATTTAGTTATGAACTGAACAAGTTAGTTCCGGGTTCTTTTCAGAATGTGAAGTTACCTCTTAAGGATAGGATTCACTAATGAAATTTCTATGTACGTAGATTGTTATTGACTTGGCAGAATGGCTGAGAGCCGCACCTACTCAACTTGAATAATTATCTGTTAGAATGTTGCTAGGTATGGTTGAGGCTGTCGCGTGTGAAATGCAGTGAAGTGTACTATCGTGGAGGAAATATCAGGCTCACAAGAGCTGTAGTGCACAATACCGTAAGCGATGACTGCTGTCTGAGCCACTCACTGCTGACAAATAAGATACATCTCGTTCTATCTGGATTGACCTTCGCCAATCAAACTCTCCCTACACCTTGACAGAGTCAAGGACTCCTATTCGTCCCTAGTCTAACTATTGGCGTGGTACACTGGTCAGATAACCAGTCCACCGCGATGCCACTCAAAAATTCGCTCGCAGGCGTATAACTATATCTCTGTCCGTTCACACCGCACAATAAGTGTGGTGGCCAAACACAGTGAACAACGCTTAATTGCAACGACTCAATATAGAGTCGCACTCTGATTCGTTCTCAACAGAGGTGCTCTCCCAGTGTACTGAGGAGAGACTTGTTCCTCTCTCTTTGAGTACACGTACAAGCGCGCACGCTCTCGTTACGTGTTCTTGCTCCAAGAGCGACAACGGAAAGGGCCCTTTCAATGCCAGATGTGAAGGGGTATATCTTTCGGTCTCTTCCATTACTCTTTCAGCTCAAGGCGTCAGAAATATCGTCTGCCAATCAGCATTGCTCTTCTGAAACGGGAGAATGACGTTTCGTTTAAGTCGACCATTCCGGAAATCTGTAACAACGGCGTTTGGCGTTTGCTGTCTCCCTGTGAAAATCTCTGCGTGCTATGGTGTAAAGAATGAGTAGGCTGGGCACTCCCACACAGTGTAGCGGAATTTGCTTTCAAGCCAAACACGGGGTCATTCTTCCTTTCACTCGGGCAAACGCTGCCTGCCCCACTGGCGGCCTAGGTTGACTCGTCCTCTGAAGGGACTGGCATCCCGTTGGGCGGTTTGCATCTCCCAAACTAAAAGCTCCTGTGACCGTCGTGTCTGGAATGTATGTGTGTGCGCCAGCCTCGAGTATTTCAATCACGGTGCGCTTACTTGTTATTTGCATATCGTTTACATGAATTCATACAACATTGACTTTATCTTATCGTGTTTGGGTTCGAATGAAGCGTCTTGATGTGTGGAATATGATTGTGAGGGCGGAATATGTAAGCAATGAAGGTCAGGAGACCACGACATCTTACACTGGTTTGATGATGTCTGCCACAAATTCCTCTCCTGTGTCAACCTCTTCATCTGAAAGTAGCACCTGCAACCGAAGTCCTCAATTAGTTGCTGGACGTATTTTTATCCTCCGAGCTCCTTCTAATAACGTGGAAGCTATTGCCTGATATCTTAACACATGTCATCCTGTCCCTTCTTCTTGTCAGTTTTTCCCATATATTTCTTTCCTCATGGAATCTGCTAAGAACCTCCTCATTCCTCATTTGATCAACCCCTCTAATTTTCAACATTTTTTTGTAACATCACATCTCAAACGCTCCGATTCTCCTCTGCCCTGGTTTTTGCATAGTCCACGTCACACTGCCATACATTACTTTGCCCCAGACCTACATTCTCAGAAATTTCTTCTTCAATTAAGAGCTATGTTTGATACTAGTAGACTTCTCTTGGGCAGGAATACCCTTTTTGCCAGTGCTAGTTTGCTTTTATGTCCTCCTTGCTCGGTCTGTCCTAGGTTTTTTACTGCCTAGGTAGCATAATTCCTTCATTTACAAATGGTTCAAATGGCTCTGAGCACTATGGGACTTAACATCTGAGGTCATCAGTCCCCTAGAACTTAGAACTACTTAAACCTAACTAACCTAAGGACATCACACACATCCATGCTCGAGGCAGGATTCGAAACCTGCAATCACGTGGTTCCGGACTGAAGATCCTAAAACCGCTCGACCACCGCGGCCGGCCTTCATTAACATCGTAAACACTAGCCCTAATGTTAAATTTTCGTTGTTTTGATGTCTGCTACTTCTCATTACTTTCGTCTGTCTTCCATTTACTAGCAAACCATACTCTGTACACAATAGACTCTTCATTTCATTCAGCAGATCCAGCAGTTCTACTCCACTTTCAGTAACGATTGAAATGTCATCAGCGAATCTGAACAAACGTATCTTTTCACTTTGAGTTTTAATACCACCCTTGAACGTTTCTTTTATTTCCGATATTGTGACTTCGACATACAGACGGAGCAGTAGGTGCAAAAGACTACGTCCTTTTTTATCCGTGCTCTTCTTTCTTGGTCTTCCACTCTTATTGTTTCATCTTGGTTGTTGTATGTATTGTATTTTTATCTGTAGCTTACCACTGTTTTTTTCAGGATTTCCAACATCTTGAAACATTTTATATTGTGGAACGCTTTTCCCAGGACGATAAATCATACAAACGAGTCGATTTGTCTTCAGTCTTTATTCCATTATCAACCACAAGGTCATACTTGCTTCTCTGGTGCTTATACACTCTCCTAAAGCCAAACAGATCGTCATCTAACACATCTTCAGTCTACTTTTCCATTCTCCTGCATATTATTCTTGTCAGCAACTTCGATACATGACCTGCTAAGCTGATTGTACGGTAATTCTAATACTTGTCGGCTCTTGCAATCTTCAGAATTGTATGGATGATGTTTATTCCGAAACTGAGATGGTATATCGCCAGCCTCATACATTCTGTACAACAACTTGCATAGTGGCTTTGCCGCCTTCAGGGTCCAGTTTTACCCCAAAGGCAATACAGTTTCCCAAACCTCTGTCCGCTACTCCGCCCTCTTTGACATGACCGTTTTGCAAAATGACATCGACTTCTTATGCCGAAAGTCTTCGACTGCCACAGTAGATGACTTTTATTCGAAATTTAAGCGGTGATGATGAGTAGCAGAAGTTTAAAATATTAGCCAGGAAGAACCAATTGGCAAAGAAATGGGATACGCAAGTTAAAGAATGAAGAGATACTCTTGAAGTTTTCTGAAGCGATAAAGATAGCTCAATGGGAAGTTCGGTTGAAGAGGTATGAATATCTTCAAAAAGGGCAATCACATATATTGGAAAGAAAAACATAGGTACAAAGAAGGTAACTGCGAAGGAACCTCGGCCAACAGAAGAAATACTTCAGCTTATCGATGAGCGAAGGAAGTACAAAAAGTTCACAAACATTCTGGAATACAGAAATACAAGTGGCTGAGGGATGAAATAAATAGGAAATCCATGGAAGCTAAGATGAAATGGGTGTATGCAAAAATTTGATGAAATCGCAAAAGATATCATTGTCGGAAGAATTGACTAAGTGTATAGGAAAGTCAAAACAACCTTCAGTGAAATTAAAATCAAAGATGATAGCATTAAAAGTGCAACGGGAATTCCACAATTAAATGCAGAGGAGAGAGTGTATAGGTGGAAAGAGCATAGTGGAGGCCTCTTTGAAGGAGAGGATTTATTTGATGTGATACGTGTCGATTAGACGTGATAGGGGATATAATACTAGAAACTGAATTTTAAAAAAGCTTTGGAAGACCTACGGCAAAAGAGAAAGATTAAATTCCATTAGAGTTTCTAAAATCATTGAGTGAAGTGGCAACAAAACGACTATTCACGTTGGTGTGTAGCACGTTTGCGTCTGACGATATGCCTTCTGACTTTCGGTAAAATATCATCCACACAATTCCGCAGTTTGTAAGAGCTGACAAGTGTGAGAATTACCGTACAATCATATTACCAGCTCGTGCATCCAAGGTGCTGACAAGAATAATATACAAGGAATGGAACAATAAATGACGTTCTATTAGATGACGTTCAGATCGGCCTTAGGAAAGTTAAGGGACCAGAAAGGCGGTTCTGACGTTGCGGTTGATAATCGAAGCAAGACTAAAGGAAAGTCAAGACACACTCATAGGATTTGTCGACTGGGAAAAAGCGTTCGACGCTGTGAAATCGAGCAAAATGTTCGGAATTCAGAGGGAAAAAAGGGTAAGCTGTAGGAAGAGAGGCGTAATATAACATGTAGATAAGTGGAAGACAACGAAGTGCACGGATTGAAAAGGGTGTAAGACAGGGATGTAGTCTTTCACCTTAACTGTTCAATCTATACATCGCAGAAGCAATGATGGAGATAAAAGTAAGTTCAAGAGTGGAATTAAAATTCAAGGTGACAGGATATCAGCTATAAGATTCGCTGATGACATTGCTACCCTCAGTGAAATACAAGGAGAATTACAGGATCTGCTGAAAGACATGAAGTCTAATGAATACAGAATATGGATTGCGAGTAAATCGAAGAAAGACGAAAGTAATGAGAAGTGGCAGAAATGAGAGCTGCGAGAAACTTGGACATCAGGACTGATGGTCACGAAGTAGATGAAGTTAAGGAATTCTGCTACATAGGCAGTAAAATAACCCTTGACGGACGGAGCAAGGACGACGTAAAAAGCAGACCAACACTGGCAAAAAAGGGCATTCATGGCCAAGAGGGGTCTACTAGTATCAAACATAGGCCTTAATTTGAGGAAGAAATTTCTGAGAATGTACGTCTGGAACACAGCGTCGTATGGTAGCGAAATGTGGGCTGTGGGGAAACCCGAACAGAAGAGAATCGAAGCATTAGAGATGTGGCACCACAGACGATTGTCGAAAATTAGGTGGATTGATTAGGTAAAGGTGAGTAGGTTCTTCTCAGAATGGGAGAGGAAAAGAGTATATGTAAACGCTAACGAGAAGAAGGTACTGGATGATAGGACATCAGGGAATGACTTACAAGGTACTAGAGGGATCTGTAGAGGATAAAAACTGTAGAGGAAGAGAGACAATATAACCAGCAAATATTTTAGGATGTAGGTTGCAAGTGCTACTCTGAGATGAACAGTTTGGCACAGAGAGGAATTCGTGGCGGGATTCATCAAATCAGTCAGAAGACTGACGAAAAAAGTCTTTTCTTTTCTCGTGGTCAGCGTCGCCTTAGCAGTTCACTCCTGGAGATCCGAATGGGGGAATAGTACGAAATCCTTCGCCAATGGAGAGATCGTCATGACACTGTTTCAATTAAAGGTCACGTTTCTTCTGAATACATTTTATATATCTTTTATGTAGTGGTTCCATTGCCTTCTGCATCCTCATGCCGTTGATGATTGCTGATTCTTCCACCTTTTAGGGCAGTTTCCCACCGCAAGAGCAAGACAGTGCCTTGAATGTCTCTACGCTTCTCCGCCTTCTTTAACGAGGCCGTTGGCAGAATGAGGGTTTCTTATGCCGGAAGTCCTTTGCCGCCATTGCTGATTACTTTTATTCAAAATTTAAGCTGAGGCGGGGTTCTAAACCAGGGCTGAGAACGTTTTGATTACTAATCAAAGACGCTTCAGCCTTTTCTTTGTGGTCTTTCCTGGCGTCCGAAGTAAGGAGTGGGAGCAAATTCAGCAGGAATTGCAGCCCGAGTCCTGGGCCAGAATATCCCGTTCCCTCCCCCAGGAACCAAGTAAAGCGTAGGTAACGTAGGTAGAGGTACAAAGCCCATAAATGAGACAAAATTTGTATTGTTTATTCTTATTCATTTATTTTCATTTACTTATTTAGCTTTTTTATTACCACCAAGCATACCAGGAAAGCGACGTCGCTAGGAAAACATTCCAATCAGCAGAGAATAACCAGTACCAAGAGCGGAAAATGCGTGGACACAACTCCTCGTTGCAATAACACTCTCAACTCAAAGATGCGTTAAGAACAAACCTACAAAGAAAATTGAAGTAAAACTATAAACGTAGGCTTCCGCGGCCATTATCACAGTCAATAAAATTCTTCTCGGCTTGTGACCGCATTGTCAATATGTACAACTACCGACGTTTCGGTCACTGTTGCAAGTGACACCCCGAAGGTCACTTGCAGCAGTGACTGAAACGTCGGTAGTTGTACTTATTGATAATGCGGTCACAAACTTTATTGATTGTGAAGAAAAACTGTTGGTATTTGGGACTGCGAACAAGAACAACTGCACAATGTCGTAGATAAGGAAGTGCCAAAAATCAAGGACATTTTTCTCGCCGTCAGCAAACAAGTAGTGAATAGCGTATCCACAAATTCACTTCACGGAGTTCATTTGTGGGAAGTATTCCCTGTTCAGAAAGAGGAGGGGGCGAGGAGGTATCTGGTGTTGTATAGGTGATTAAGGCCAGAATCTGTCCCGCCAAGCCTGCCGGGGTGGCCGAACGGTTCTAGGCATTTCAGTCTGGAACTGCGCGACTTCTACGGTCGCAGGTTCGAATCCTGCCTCGGGCATGGATGTGTGTGATGTCCTTAGGTTAGTTAGGTTTAAGTAGTTCTAAGTTCTAGCCGACTGATGACCTCGGATGTTAAGTCCCATAGTGCTCAGAGCCATTTGAACCATTTGTCCCGCCAAGGACCAGAAACCTATCGCTGATACGCACACCACGTGATGCTCTTCCTGTTCAGAACATCACAGGCGTCACACAGTGGAGTATTTGCAGGTGAATCCCGTGAAGGCGTGAGTGGGATACTTGCTTCCCATTGGCGATAAGGTAGAATGAAGCCTGGACATCAGTGTCAAGATAAGAAGCGCATGCCGATCGTCAGGAGGCACGCTAGTCGATGTAGGGATGCTCCCCTTCAACAACATTCGGTTACCTCTTCTGCTGAAGAAAGTCATAGATTGTATTCATGGACATCAAGGGCGTTGGCAGTATCGGACGTAGCTCAGTTGAAGGATAAAATGAGGTAAGTAAAATAGAGAGCAACAGGCCAGTGAGGCTTATGGTACAAAGATGCCACAACACCAACTGAGAGCTGGCGAAAATGGGTATCGCTTTATTAGGGATATGATAAAAACCTAAATCGGCCCTAAACTGCAGAAGGGTGAGGGTTCCGTACCCGAATATTGGACAGCTAGCCGTGTCAAACGTAGGAACCCAATGCTGCTGAGCCACGGATAGCGGAGTGGAGAGTGTCTGTGACACGTGGGAGATACGTGGCACCTAATATACATTTATATATGGTTCCGTTACAGAAGATGGTCTACCGTCTGCTACGTACATAAGCCTGATATGGAGAGTACCCATTTGGATGCAGATGTGGATCTAACAACCACAGACTTTTCTACATGTGATGCGATCTGTCAGGAAGTATTATCTACAAGCATTTGGCTGTTAACCAGTCATATCTTGACAATATTTCAAAGAGATGCACAGAATGGCATAATGCTTCATATGTTCACACATGTATAATTTGGCACATCACAAAGGTAAAAACTTAGTGTCCTAAGTCTGCAGTATCACCGGGTCACTCGCTCAAATACCTTATGATATTGAAAGGTTACATTGTTTTCGTACCTCTTCATAATTTCATCTACCCAAAATTATTTTACATTCATTTAACATCTCTAGTAAATATGTATTTTTCTATCATATGCCGACGCCTGTGGTAGGAATTCTGCTGGACTTTTGCTTTGGATTATATCCTTATTGAGTTACTGAGATCAGCAGTCGCTTCCCTTTCACATTCCAAATCCTTGTGTAGGCATCTGCATGAAGTGGGAACATGGCGAATTGGATGTGAGTCATAGGCAATTCCTTCCTTTCTTTTTCTGAACCCGGGGGAAGTTCGTGGGCTTTCTTTAAATGTGTTTGGCGGGTAGAGACATCAATAGGTGAAGCGCGCCTTCCCGCTAATTTCAAAATCAAGTCATTTGATTGGTCCTATGGAGTCGCACGTAGAACCTTCTAGTAATTTCTGGAACTTTCTCTCTGTTCTTAAAGAATTTAGACCAATGACCGCCAGCGCGTTTTCGTAACGTCTAGTTTTTTAGAGCATGACGCTTTTTAGACGCCTCTCCATAAAGAATTCGCTCTGGACGTATCGGGGTGGGGATTTTTGTGAATCTCCCATTAGAGAGCACTCTGGCTCCAGAAATAGGTGAGTACGCACGTTCTACGTTTGATTGTAACCTGTGTTAAATTTTGTAAGAAATTTCGCATTCAAAACTGATGGTACCTATTCCACTACTGATTTACTATGTTTGCTTTACCCATTTCGTGTGAAATTTAACCACTTTCGTGTGAAGTTTATGATGTTGCACTTAGGACATTGTGATAGATCGAAATCACTCTGGTGGTTGGTCTACGATGTCAATAATGGATCCTGACCGACTCCTTTCTGTAAGTTATCATGCGTAACTAGCAATGCGAAGCATTGAGTCCCAGTATTCTTGAAAAGATCTGATTTAAATGCAGCATTGCCGGCCGCGGTGGCCGAGCGGTTCTAGGCGCTTCAGTCCCGAACCGCGCGACTGCTATGGTCGCAGGTTCGAATCCTGCCTCGGGCATGGATGTGTGTGATGTCCTTAGGTTAGTTAGGTTTAAGTAGTTGTAAGCTCTAGGGGACTGATGAACTCAGATGTTAAGTCCCATAGTGCTCAGAGCAATTTGAACCATTTGAAATACAGCATTTGATTTTAGCGTGGTAGGCTTTCCGACGCCATGTGGTCGCATACCGTTGTCTCGCTATCTTTTTAGTAGTAGGACGCTTAGTTAGAAAGACAGTCCATGCTCGCGAGTTTAGAATGCCAACTTCCACTGCAATAAATGTGTACTTTGGCGACCTCACTCAAATATATCGAAGTGGAATTAAGGTTTGTCCTCTTTCTAATTTCTGTCTGTACCGATTCCCTGCTTCCGTATACGCTCCTTATCCAGTGGCGAACCAGATAATTATCCGATAAACGGTATGAGGCCCTTCATGTCGAATTCTCATGACATTCACTCCCCCTATTGAAACCTAAAGGACTGTATAATGAGATAATCAGTGTCTTGGTCATGTTGCACTGGATGTTAAGTTCGAACAATAAATTCTAGAGTTTCTGAATGCAAGTTAATTGTTATGCACATTGATTTCGTTTCCTATCACGCTGAAAGAATATCCATATTGTGTCCGTGACCTACCAAAATAGAATGTGTAATGAGAAGGAACAACTTTGTCACTGCATGGTCGTACTTAATACTATTGTTTATATTGTTGTTATCTATTTTTTTATTAGTCCATTCAATTAGAAAAGCGAAGCACCTAAATGTTTCAGAACAATCATTTAGGGTTCAGCGTGACTCTTGCACATGCGATGAACAATTCGGTCGCTGACGAGCCGCGCAACGGCAAACAAAACCTTCCCCCATATCTTCCAGGCAATCACTGTTGCAGATCATTTCATAGGAAGAAAAGAGCTATGAGCAATTGTATAAGCCCATGAAGTAGGGATATTAAGTGGAAGAATCACATAGGCATTGTCGTAGGTAAAGCAAGCGGCAGACCGCTTCATTGGTAGGATACGGGGAAAACGAATATCAAATAGAACTAAGAGACGATATTACATATAATCAAAGAACGGCATCACAAATGGAACGCGTTTCTTTCATGCGTGGGACAGCGTCACGGAAATACCGAAGAGCCTGAACTGGGTGAAGCTAGAAGATAGACGCCAGACGCCTCGTGAGAGACTGCCTTCAAATTTCCGAGAGCAAAAATTGAGGACTTTACGTATATATTTCAGACTCCTACGCTTAGCTCACTTAGGGACCTCGAAGACCAGATTATACTAATTACAATGCGCACAGAGGCTTTTAAGCAATCGTTCGTCCCTAGCTCCATTCGCTAATTAAAGAGGAAAAAATCCTGAATATTTCTCAGGTAGACATAAAAGTTTTCTGGGTATGGTACCGCGTCATAATGTATAAAATACAGCTTCTGCTGGAGAAAAACCAACGTTTCGGCCACGGTTGCAGCTGACTTCTTCTGGGTAGACACAGATATTTTGGCAAGTCGACTTCTTGCCATCTCCAGGCGTTCCTGGATTCTGATTTACCTCCAATGGATGCCGCCTCTATATATGCTGTATCATCCGAACAAGACACAGCAAGGGCAAAAGCACCGAAAGCGCAAAGATGCGAGCTGGTGCCAGTACAAAAGAGACGCGCCACTTGCGCGAGTTCCAACAGCGCCACGGGCGGCGCTGATGAAGATATCGACTTCGCCTCGGCCAACTGCCGGCCGAGTACAATCCGCCAATGACCGGATGACAACGGACAGAACTCTACTCGGAAGACAAAAGAGCAGCTCTCGCCCACTTGGTTATAGATCATCGTCCAGGACTCACTTAGACAGAGAACGACGTTTACTGAACTCTTAGAAGCGAACAGACAAAAAAAATGTGTGTGAAATCTTATGGGACTTAACTGCTAAGGTCATCAGTCCCTAAGCTTACACTCTACTTAACCTAAATTATCCTAAGGACGAACACATACACCCATGCCCGAGGGAGTACTCGAACCTCCGCAGGGACCAGCCGCACAGTCCATGACTGCAGCGCCTTAGACCACTCGGCTAATCCCGCGCGGCAAGTGAACAGACAGTTGTTGTAAATTGCATTTTCTATGCACTGTGAAGTTCACCTACGATTATTTGCAATTAACCATTGAGGACGTTTTTGTGTTATATTATATGCAGTGTTACAGACATCATTATTCAACAAGTCACAAAGATAAGTAAACCGTTTTAACTCATTTGTGTGACTTCGTTACTAATTTGTTGGAGTGTTGTAGAACCCTAGTTCTCCTATCCTGTTACCTGACCCTGGGGCATAGCTGTGTAATAGTGGCAGGGAGAAACTGTCTTAGCGGTGTACTGCACCAGAAGCCGTTTCACGAACTCACAAACTCGGCCTACCGTAACAACAGTAAAAACTCGTAACAATTCGACCTCCACAGCAGTAGCGACAAGGCATTCACGAAACTGGTGACGAGGATTTACAAAACTATAGTGTTTACCCGCCTCCCGCAGTCTCCCTCTCGACGTCTCCGCGGGGTCCGCGGCCGGTGGTGGGGGAAGCACGTCGCTGAGTACTGGGGGTAGATGTTGGGGTAGCTCGGCGCCCCGCGACATATGATGAACCGCAGTCCTTCCGCGGTTGCCGCTGCGTGCAGATCTCAGCCGCGGTAGTAACAGTGCATCTTCTTCAGATGTCCTTCCGATGTGATTTGATGATAAGGCTGGATCCAAGGCCATGGTTAACTAAAAGCCACTATCCTTCTTTATGAGCTCTTCATGCACTGGAATCTGCACTGCCTCTTTCAGAATACAATCGCTGAAGGTAACCGATTGCTGCAACACCTTTGTGCCATCGTAGTTTATGTTATATCAGTGCGTGATGCACTGCTCTTCCACGGCGAACTTTGTCGCTGTACCTTGTCTGTGTGGCGTTTATGCTCAGTGCACCTCTCCCGCACCTCCGGATGGTGTGGCCTACATACATTTTCCCACACTGGCTACAGATGTGGCAAACTCCCGGTTTCCGGAGTCTTAAGTCGTCCTTGACTGACCCTAATCAGTTTTTCGTCTTGAATGGAGGACAGAAACCTATCTGATATCGTGGTTTCAGAGTATTATGACGAACTTTGCCTATGCGTTCCCGACGTATGGTATAATCGCCGCCACAGCCGGTTTGTCTTCGTCCTCGGTAGGCTGCGGTCTCTGCTTCTTCAGTCTTAGGGCACGTTTTATCTGGCGGCCGTTGTAACGGTTCGTGCGGAACACGGCCTGTAAAATATTGCAGTTCAGCTGCTAAATTGTCACGGTCAGAGATTACACGTGCATTGTGCACCAATGTGCTTAGGACACGTTTTTTGTTTCTTTTTTTGTTGGTGACTAGGAACAGTGTACTGAACAATATTACATCGGAATTTACTTCAGTTGCATACTACTAATCATAATTAAGACGAGTAGCATGTTTTAGTTTAGATTAGTACCTCCAAGTACACGTGGCAAGAGAAAACCATTAATGCTTATTTTCCCCTGAGCAGCAGGTGACGTGTTGAAGTGTGGACACGTGGACACAGAACTGTTATCCTATACTGACAGGCGTAGTCCACTTAGTAGTGTAATTACGGCCGTGCAGAAAATATCAGGTAGTAAATTATGTGGCGTGTGTGTGTGGGAAGACTATTCGATTGCAGAGAAAAAACCAACACACTGATGTGTGAAAACATGTTAAGGTATCACGTACAAAAATATCCTCACTTATACCCTATACACCCTGTATACCTGGTGTTTCAGAGACATTACGATAAATGTCTAGGGGTGACACATCACATCCTGGGGAACAACTTTTGTTAGAGACGAAAAGTTCACTGATGTTTCCAGGCGACAGGAGGCGTCGTTTAAGAGAGGTTATGCCTCTGCGAGGTGGTTGGGCGTAGGCACTTTGTGGCGTCGTACGGAATACGTTTTTCCTGTCGTCCATTCATCTCCTTTACGTGAAAGGCAGATAGCCGTGCAAAATTGAAGTGCCTGATTCGGTTCTAAAATAGCTTTCTCCGATTAGAGACATTCCGATGGTTTTTTTGTTTGAAAATAATTTTGTCGTTTCAGTGGGGTAAGTTGAATACTGTACACCTGAGGTTAGTAGATCCTACGAGACCGGTGAAATCGTGTCGTCCCAGGGCCATCGAATACTAATGGACGCCTAGTACGCCTGTAGGAAGCGTCGCCAAACATTTTTCATCTAACAAGAGTTGTTCCAAGTTATGTCAAACACTACTGGCCATTAAAATTGCTACACCACGAAGATGACGTGCTACAGACACGAAATTTAACGGACAGGAAGAAGATGCTGTGATATGCAAATGATTAGCTTTTCAGAGCATTCACACAAGGTTGGCGCCGCTGGCGACACCTACACCGTGCTGACATAAAAAAAAAGGTTCCAACTTATTTCTTATACACAAACAGCAGTTGACCGGCGTTGCCTGGTGAAACGTTGTTGTGATGCCTCGTGTAAGGAGGAGCAATGCGTACCATCACGTTTCCGACTTTGATAAAGGTCGGATTGTAGCGTATCGCGATTGCGGTTTATCGTATCGCGACATTGCTGCTCGTGTTGGTCGAGATTCAATGACTGTTAGCAGAATATGGAATCGGTGGGTTCAGGAGGGTAATACGGAACGCTGTGCTGGATCCCAACGGCCTCGTATCACTAGCAGTCGAGATGACAGGCATCTTATCCGCATGGCTGTAACGGATCGTGCAGCCACGTCTCGATCCCTGAGTCAACAGATGGGGACGTTTGCAAGACAACAACCATCTGCAGGAACAGTTCGACGACGTTTGCAGCAGCATGGACTGTCGGCTCGGAGACCGTGGCTGCGGTTACCCTTGACGCTGCATCACAGACAGGAGCGCCTCCGATGGTGTACTCATCGACGAACCTGGCTGCACGAATGGCAAAACGTCATTTTTTCGGATGAATCCGGGTTCTGTTTACAGCATAATGATGGTCGCATCCGTGTTTGGCGACATCGCGGTGAACGCACATTGGAAGCATGTATTCATCATCGCCATACTGGCGTATCACCCGGCGTGATAGTATGGGGTGCCATTGGTTACACGTCTCGATCACCTCTTGTTCGCACTGACGACACTTTGAACAGTGGACGTTACATTTCAGATGTGTTACGACCCGTGGCTTTACCCTTCATTCGATCCCTGCGAAACCCTACATTTCAGCATGATAATGCACGACCGCAAGTTGCATGTGCTGTACGGGCCTTTATGGATACAGAAAATGTTCGACTGCTGCCCTGGCCAGCACATTCACCAGATCTCTCACCAATCGAAAACGTCTGGTCAATGGTGGCCGAGCAACTGGCTCGTCACAATACGCTAGTCACTACTCTTGATGAACTGTGGTATCGTGTTGAAGCTGCATGGGCAGCTGTACCTGTACACGCCATCCAAGCTCTGTTTGACTCAATGGCCTGGCGTATCAAGGCCGTTATTACGGCGAGAGGTGGTTGTTCTGGGTACTGATTTCTCAGGATTTATGCACCCAAACTGCGTGAAAATGTAATCACATGTCAGTTCTAGTATAATATATTTGTCCAATTAATACTCGTTTATCATCTGCATTTCTTCTTGGTGTAGCAATTTTGATGGCCAGTAGTGTATATTACCCCTACACGTCTTTGGAACGCTCTATTTATGCGTAGGGACTTCAGAAAGTAAGTTACACATGTCATCTCACTCTTAGACCACAGCGCAAGAGTGGTTGCATTGTCAGAACAGAGTACATACTGCAAGTTTCCTGGAAACACTGTCCTGATGCGGTTGTGTGACAGGTGCGACACAGGCTGTGGTTGAGACGACGTATCAGCTGGAAACGTGGTTCAAAGCTGAAACACGCGTGAGAGTATGATTATTTTTAGCGACATGTACAAATTGCACATATTTTCACTATGAAATTGAGGCGGTATGTAGGCCAAACGCTATGTCTCGTTCAGCCATAGTGAAATGGTGCCAACAGCTTCACTAAGGCCGCTCAGACATGGGTGATACCGATCGGCAACGAAGGCCATCGACACCGACCACAGACGGTAACGTCCAAGCTATCTTTTCGGCAAGCTGGCAGTTCATCTGGAGCGGAAAAAGATCTTTCAACGATGAGGACGTTCACAAAACAGGTCTCGAATGTCTGCCTGGACAAAAAGCGGATTTCTGTTGTCCATGATCTGAACGATAGGCAGACTGTTCCACCGTTGTTTAGAGTCTTGGTGACAATGAAGAAAAGTAGTGTTACGCAACTGTGTCACTTTTACTTGTAGCGCAATATTCAAAGTTACTTCCCCTACCGTATATACACTGGCGGATAAAGAAATTGCAACACCAAGAACGAGCTGTGCAACATAAGAGGAAATTGGTAGACCTGTTTCTACATTTTAAGGATGATGGCTATTCAAATTTCACCCCATGCTAGTAGCGCCACTATGAGGTTTCCTTTAAATACATTCTGTAACGGTCGTGAATATTCGTTATCTTTCATATTAGGCGTAGTGAATTGATGTTAGTCAAGAATGCCTTTAAGGCAACAACGATGTCGTTATCAGCATTTCATTGAGTTTGACAGAGGTAGTGTAATAGCGCTACGAGGACCTGGACGTTTCTTCTGTAACACTGCAGAAAGTCTTGGCAGGAATGTAGACAAAGTACGTGATCGCTCGTAGTGGTGGTCACGGGAATGTACGGTCGCAAGAGTACCGTGCTGCGAACGGCCGAGTGACATTACCCAGAGGGAAGACCACCGTGTGCGGCGTATGGCTCTGGCGCATCGTACTGCATCTTCAGCAGCAGTATGAGCAGCAGCTGGCAGCAGAGTGGCACAGTGAACTATTACAAATCGGTGACTTGAAGGACAGCTCCGAGTCACACGCCCTGTAGCGTGTATTACGCTGACTCCAAACTACAACCATTTGCGTCTTCAGTGGTTTCAAGAGACAGCTCGTTGAAGGACGGAGCGGAGATCTGTTGTGTTTTCTGATGATTGCTGGTTCTGCCTCGGTGCAGTGATAGCCGTGTTTCGTTAGAGGCCAGTCGAGAGCCTGCAATCAACCTGCGTGCTAGACACACTGGTATTACTTATGGAGTTATTGTCTGGAGTGCGATTTCGCATGACAGCAGGAGCACCCTCGTGTTTATGCCGTGCACTCTAAGTGCAAAACTGTATGTCAATCACTGGCCGTTGTGGCCGAGCGGTTCTAGGCGCTTCAGTCTGGAACCGCGAAACCGCTACGGTCGCAGGTTCCTTAGGTTCGTTAGGTTTAAGTAGTTCTAAGTTCTAGGGGACTGATGACCTCAGAAATTAAGTCCCATAGTGCTCAGAGCTATTTGAACCATTTGAACTCATGACCTCAGATGTTAAGTCCCATAGTGTTCAGAGCCATTTGAACCATTTGTACGTCAATCTGGTGACTTGACTAGCTGTGCTGCCATTCATGAACAGTGTTTTAGGTGGTGATTTCCGACTCGATAATGCTGTCGACATACCACTGATGTAATCCAACATGCTCTACAGAGTTCTACATTTTGCCTTGGTCTGGTCGATCACCACATCTGTCTGCAATCGAACACGTGTGGCACATCACCGAACGACAGCTCCAGCCCCACCCGCGGCCAATATCAACCGTCCCTGTAATGATCAACTAAATGCAGCAGACATGGAGCTCCTTCTCACCGCCACGCGGAGTGACCGCGCAGCTTGAGGCGCCATGTCACGGACTACGCGGTCCCTCTCGCCGGAGGTTCCAGTCCTCCCACGGGCATGGGTATGTGTGTTGTTCTTAGCATAAGTTAGTTTAAATAGTGTGTAAGTCTAGGGACCGATAACCTTAGAAGTTTGGTCCCTTAGGAGTTCACACACATTTGAACATTTTTCCGTTTCACAAACTGACATCGAGCACCTGTACAACACAATGCATGAAGGTTTGCATGCTTGGATTCAACATTCTGGCGGTTGCACTGTTTATTGATGTTCAGCATTCCACAATTTCAATGGCTCATGTCGCGCTTAGACGAACCTGTGATCTTAAAAAGTATCCGGACACCCCCCAAAAGCATACGTTTTTCATATCAGGTGCATTGTGCTGCCACCTACCACCAGGTACTCCATATCAGCGACCTCAGTAGTCATTAGACTTCGTGAGAGAGCAGAATGGAGCGCTCCGAGGAACTCACGGACTTCGAACGTGGTCAGGTGATTGGGTGTCACTTGTGTCATACGTCTGCACATCTAAACATCCCTAGGTCCACTGTTTCCGATGTGACAGTGAAGTGGAAACGTGAAGGGACACGTGCAGCACAAAATCGTACAGGCCGACATCGTCTGTTGACAGAGACCGCCGACAGTTGAAGAAAGTCGTTATGTGTAATAGGCAGACGTCTATCCAGACCATCACACAGGAATTCCAAACTGCATCAGGAGGTGAGAAAACTTGGATTTCATAGTCGAGCGGTTGCTCATAAGCCACACCTCACACCGGTAAATGCCAAACGATGCCTCGCTTGGTGTAAGGAGCATTAACATTGGACGATTGAACAGTGGAAAAACGTTATATGGCAGGGTTTGGCGAATGTCCGGTGAACGTCATCTGCTAGCTTGTGTAGTGCCAACAGTAAAATTAAAATTCGGAGATTGTGGTGTTATGGTGTGGTCGTGTTTTTCATGAGGGGGGAGTCGGGGGGGGGGGGGGGGGGGGGGCTTGCACCTCTTGTCGTTTTGCGTGGTATTATCACAGCGCAGGCCTACGTTGATGTTTCTAACACCTTCTTGCTTCCCACTGTTGAAGAGCAATTCGGGGATGCCGACTGCATCTTTCAACACGATCGAGCACCATAATGCACGGACTGTGGCGGAGTGGTTACATGACAATAACATCCTTGTAATGTACTAGCCTGCACAGAGTCCTGTAGAACACCTTTGCGATGTTTCGGAACGCCGACTTCGTGCCAGGCCGCACCTACCGTCATCGATACCTCTTCTCAGTGCAGCACTCCGTGAAGAATAGGCTGCTATTCCCTAAGAAACCTTCTAGCACTTGATTGAACGTATGCCTCCTGGAGTGGAAGCTGTCATCAACGCCAAGGGTGGGTCAACACCATATTGAATTACCGACGGAGGGCGCCACGAACTTGTAAGTCATTTACAGCCAGGTGTCCGGATACTTTTGATCACATAGTGTAGATGAATTCCGGAAATTTTATTACTCTACATTATATCACCTATTGGTGTTTCGATTTTTTCCCGTCAGTGCTTTTTCTCTTTTTTTCCTCCTCTCTTTCTTTATGTGTATGCTTCACCTACGAAATCGTTATTCTATGCTACTATTTCTTTCATTATTCTTCCTTCGGAAGTGCAGCTTGGTACTAATCATAAGGTGCAGCTTGTAACCTGACGTCTTTTCCTATCTATCGATGTTCCTCTCAGCTCCTCTTTTTTTCATTCATTTCACTGTCTCACTCTCTCTCTCTCTCTCTCTCTCTCCCTCTCTCTCTCTCTTTTCTCTCTCTCCCTCCCTCTCTCTCTCTTTCCAGCAAGCCTATAGAGAAAGAGTCATTTGCCTATCGCTGTGGAAAGCCACGGCGGAAGGTAAATTCGAGCTACGGTGTAAGCTGCAGCTGCATCCGGCGCCGGTCGTAGCAATACAATTCAGCTTACCGCTCCGTATTGATCCGCGCAGCGCCCAGATTACAATAACAGACGCTTTGCATTCTGAACCCCTGAATCGTGCTGCGCCTCTTCCGGACTGCGAACTGTTTATTTGTTTTTTAGCATTAATCTGGGTTGAAGCAACACGGCCGCCCGCGGGCGCTGTTCTCCCGATTTTGCGCGGACTGTTATTTCCGGGGTCGCGCGGAGCGGGCACTGAACCGAAAGCCGATTACGTGCAGTGCCGAGCGTAGACGATAAATAAGATCAGGTCCTGAATCTTCTCACGTTTTATATCTAGATTATTAACCTCGTGCTACCGTTTTTCCTACCCAGCGAGTACCGGTAGTCGTTATTTCAGATCAAACGTTTATTTTATTGTGTGTTCTCTAGACGCTGTTCAGTAGATCACATAGCGAATCCGGGACAATACTAGGTACTGGGTTGCAGAACAGCCCACGCACCAATGCTCGTAACGTGAGTCTTGCTTCGACATGCGCGCATTCTCGACTCTAGACTTTCGAAAAGCTTTTTATTCTGTACGACGCAGACACCTCCTAAAGAAAATACGCTACTACGCGATAGCTAACCAGGCTTACGACAACATCAGAAATTGGCTGACAAGCATGACACAGCAAGTTATCTTCAATCGTGAACCATCGACAGACACTGAAGAAATAAATATTGTGCTGCAGTGGAGTCTTAGCACACTTAACAACAAAAATTTCTCTCCTAGATCATAACACTCTAACACTTCCTCGAGTATTCATTGCGGACTCAGTTCTGGAAAGAAGAGAATCCATAGTTATTTCCAGGTATGCCACATTCAGCCGATGCCATTCATTGATAATAAGATCACGTAGAATTACCAAATTACGGGGATGTAGACCCCCGATTCATTCCTTTCACTCTCTCACTCACTCACTCACACACACTCTCTCTCTCTCTCTCTCTCTCTCTCTCTCTCTCTCTCTTTCCGCCTGATCTAGAGAGGAAGATTCATTTCCCTATCGCATATAGCACAAAACATAGATACATAACTCCATAAATTGATAATACTTTATTAAGGACCATTTTCCTTTGTATTATTATATAATCCCAACCAGAGGAATACAGGAATTTTTACGTACAATTAAAGCGTGTACCCATGATAATTTTTTAGGGTAGAGCTAGGCTCGCAATGTGCTAAATGAAGACAAAAATTTTAGAAAGAGAAACATAAGTATTCATAAGCTTCACTGTTCGAAATAGTCCCAGATAGTTTTTGTTCTCGGTCAGTCTGGGGGCGACTTGCAATGTCTGGTAATTGAAGAAACTACACAATTTAAGAGCCTTAAAAAGCATTTTACTGGATCACTGGTTTCGACGGAGCTATACGGTCATCAACGGTTCTGCAAGATGGTGAACGGAAAATACCTTACAATCATAACATTACCACTTATAATCTGTCTTGTTACATAACCAATGAAATTATATCAAACATATGCCTTTGAATTTGTACAACTTATTATCCATCATAGTTACAAGTCGCTTCACACTGCATACCAAGGATTATATCCATAAACAAAAATAGCTGTATTCCGCCCACTGCAAGTGTTCATGTACACTACCAGCTCGCAACTGACAGGGAAGTGGTGTAAACAGGACTACCTCAATGTACGTCCACCATATAGCACTGTGACGGTTGACTGGATTATCGTCTTGTATACAGCATAAAACATAGATACAAAATCCCATACAATTGATAAAACATTATTAATGACCACTTCCCTTGTATTATTATATAATCCTAACCAAAGAAATACAGGAATTTTTACTTATAATTAAAGCGTGTATCTATGATCATTTTTAGGGTAGAGTTAGGCTCTCAAATTTTAAAAAGAGATTGTTCAAGTAGGATGTCTGTTCTGATTACTTTGTGTGATGTTTACATCTGAATGTCCATTATTATGTCTCAAATATTTTGTCATAATGGCTAGACAATATATTTTTTATTTTACAAAAAAATAGTACTACATATACAATATCGTAAATATGTCGCCTTTAAAAGTGTCATGATAACATTATATAATTTTGACCATGGAATTACAATGTTCATCTACATCAGATACGTCATCCAATGTCTAGGTACTCAACGGGGATGTCAGTGGAAGAAAGATTCATAATGATCTATCTCATCAAGTGGAATTAAAATGACGTTGAGTTGTTCTTAGAATTTATACAGGAAGAAATAAAAATGTGAGTAGTACCTCGAAATATAGAACAATTTTTATCCAGATATCACGTTGAAGAAAGGGTCCGTTGGCCTTTCTTACAGGATCTCATAAACTGTTAAATACATTTGTTATATCTAAATCGACAGTCGATAATTATTACATTATTTTTTTGAATGTATTATTGAATCATAAGTATTTCTTGTCATCCATCGACATGGTTTGAATGAAAAGAATCATGCCATTGCCAATCACATACACATCTATGAGCTTTCTATAAAATTTATCTGTAAATGAAAATACTGATATTCTCTTTTTGAAACTTTCCCCTCGTGCAACGTGTGCTTTAGGTATCATATTCAACTGCTGAGCAATACTGACTTATGGTTGACACTGTGTTGCGCATGTGAACATCATCGTGAAACAAAACTTTAAACTTAGTGAAATACTGAATATAAAATAATGAAAACTGATCTAAGTAAAGGCTTAAAGTAAATATTTGTGTTCTCAGTGAAAACTACTTAACTGAAACTCAATACTGAAGTATATTATAAAATTTGCGTAACATGTACTGCAATGTCTCTCTTCAAATATCCGTAAACATAAAATACTGCTCCACACAGAAGAAAATAGTTGTTCTCAATAAATTAATCTGCTTATTTAACACAACACCTGAAAACTCTGTGTACTTTGTTCTCATAATAATGCAAAGCTGGATCTGCACTGAAGTAAAATAAGTTACCTCATAATCAGCAATCTCTTTTGTGTCTAGTGTACAGATCGAAAGCTAATAGAAATCAGCAGATGCTGCAGCTAGAGGAAAATAAACTACTCACTACAAAATTTGTTTTTCGCTTATCAGAAACAATATGTGGCTGCATGTGACGTAAGGTATAATCCACACACTACAAAATACTCAAAACTTTACTAAAAATGACGGAGGAGGGTTTTACTTTAAAGAATGTCATTATTGGAAAAGTGAATTTTGATTGTTGACAAACAAGACTGTACAACATAAGAAGACCCTAACAATTATGAAAGTCTCTCAATACAAAAATTACAGAGAGTCCAACCAATTGCGTTATTTGTGACATAATGAAAACAAAGAGATCAAATTAACACGAATTACGAATGTTATTAGTTATCTGAGGGATAAAATTTCCATGAGTTAACAGATCCGACAAATAAACATTCCATTCTTGCATATGCATTGGTTATCTTGAAAAATTATTCCAAGAAATCTTCTCCGTCAATAGAATCCATACCATAGGGTTACAAATAAGTCTTCGTCTTCATAATACAGTATTGCAGATAATTCTCCCAGATTCAGAAATATCAAATCTTCTTCTCTAAAATCGTTGCTACGCCTCAAATAAGAATGCCCCAGCGCTGCACAACCAAATGGCGACAAGTGCACCACAGATTACATTCAACAAAGAGTCCTCATACATAGAGGAAGAAAATATATGGACATGGGGTGCGAAACACTTTATTTCCATGTCTGAGCTTATTTTCTACTCCTCTTCCTTATAACATTAATACTGGGAAACACACAGAAACAGAACATGCAGCGTTAAACGAAACGCTTTCTTACGTGAAATGTTCGAGATACCCCTTCATTACTTTTGGTTAGAATCTACATCTAGATCTACATACATACTCCGCAATCCACCATACGGTGCGTGGCGGAGGGTACCTCGTTCCACAACTAGCATCTTCTCTCCCTGTTCCACTCCCAAACAGAACGAGAGAAAAATGACTGCCTATATACCTCTGCACGAGACCTAATCTCTCTTATCTTATCTTTGTGGTCTTTCCGCGAAATATAAGTTGGCGGCAGTAAAATTGTACTGCAGTCAGCCTCAAATGCTGGTTCTCTAAATTTCCTCAGTAGCGATTCACGAAAAGAACGCATCCTTTCCTCCAGAGAGTCCCACCCGAGTTCCTGAAGGATTTCCTTAACACTCGCATGATGGTCAAACCTACCAGCAACAAATCTAGCACCCCGCCTCTAAATTGCTTCTATTTCCTCCCTCAATCCGACGTGATAGGGATCCCAAACGCTCGAGCAGTACTCAAGAATAGGTCGTATTAGTGTTTTATTAGTGGTCTCCTTTACAGATGAACCACATCTTCCCAAAACTCTACCAATGAACCGAAGACGACTATCCGCCTTCCCCACAACTGCCATTACATGCTTGTCCCACTTCATATCGCTCTGCAATTTTACGCCCAAATATTTAATCGACGTGACTGTGTCAAGCGCTACACTACTAATGGAGTATTCAAACATTACGGCATTCTTTTTCGTATTCATCTGCATTAATTTACATTTATCTACATTTAGAGTTAACTACCATTCTTTACACCAATCACAAATCCTGTCCAAGTCATCTTGTATCCTCCTACAGTCACTCAACGACGACACCTTTCCGTACAGCACAGCATCGTCAGCAAACTGGCGCACATTGCTATCCACCCTATCCAAAATATCGTTTATGTAGATATAAAACAACAGCGGACCTACCACACTTCCCTGGAACACTCCAAATGATACCCTCACCTCCGACGAACACTCACTTATTGAATGAACAGTAAGTTGCAATACTTAGGATTGCCGTCAAAGGTTGTAATTCCAACTGCTCGTGGCTCCCTTCGTTCCTTGTGTTGACTTCCAACAAATCATGTACTTCATACACGATGGAGATCTTCTCATTTCGGTGATAAAGTTAGTAGGCCTCAAAATAAAGATTCCGTTATACATGGATCCAGATAGGTGGACCGCATCGTTGCCCTCCACTGTCTAACGACCTAAACCCAGTACATTTTTATTTGAGAGAGGAGGGGGTGGGTGGCATTTGGAAGCTATTTTGTACGGAACCCACGTACAAGATTTACAGTCTTCCTACCTGTATGTGTAATGCTGCAGTGATACATCAGCAAATCAGGGATTCAATGTGAAGGCAGACTGAAGCATGTACCGTTGCTAACGGAAGTACTTTTGAATATTTCATTTAGGAAAGTCTTTCATACTGTGCTGATGCGTTCTTTTCCTGTGCATTTTCCATGATTTAAGTGACTATGAAGAGAAGTAGAAAATGAGCCTTAACACGAAAATCAAACATTTCGGGACCCAAGTCCATATAAAATACACTCTAAGACAAAAGAAATAAAAAGGTGACGCATCAAGAAGGAATTATCCGAATGGTACGGAAATCGGTAGCTGTGATTGTAGTATGAAAAAAATTGAATGATATATTCAAGAGAAAGGATTTCACAAACTAAGTCAATAACTCATTGGTCAACCTCTAGCCCTTATGCAAGCAGTTATTCGACGTCGCATAGACTGACAGAGGTACTTCCTGGCAGAGTAAAGCTGGGTGCCGCATCGAGACTCGAACTCAGGACTTTAGCCTTTCGCAGGCAAGTGCTCTACTGACTGAGCTACCCAAGCACGAATCACAATCCGTCCTCATAGTTTCAATTTTGCCAGTACGTCGTCTCCTAAGTTCCAAACTTCACAGAGGCTCATCTGCGAACCTTTCAGAACTAACACTCCTGGAAGAAAGGCTATGAGGACCGGTACTGAGTCGTGCTTCGGCAGCTCAGTAGGTAGAGCACTTGCCCCCGGAAGACAGAGGTCCCGAGTTCGAGTCTCGGTCCGGCACACAATTTTAATCTGCCAGGAAGTTCCATACCAGTACGTTTCATACCAGTGCACTCCGCTGCAGAGTAAAAATCTCATTCTGGAAACATCCCCCAGACGTGGCTAAACCATGTCTCCGCAACATCCTTTCTTCCAGGAGTGCTAGTTCTGCAAGGTTGGCAGAAGAGCTTATATGAAGTTTGGAAGGTAGAAGACGAGGCACTGGCAGAACTGAAGCTGCGAGGATGGGTCGTGGGTCGTGCTTGGGTAGCTCAGGCGATAGAGCACTTTCCCGCGAAAGGCGAATGTCCCGAGTTCGAGTCTCGGTCCGGCACATAGATTTAATCTGGCAAGTTTCGTATCAGCGCACACTCCGCTGCAGATTGAAAATCCAATTCTGACTGTCAGAGTTGTTGAATGTCCTCTGGAAAGATATCATGGCAAATTTTGTCCAATTGGTGCGTAAGATCGATAAAATTCCGAGCTGGAGGGCTCTACTCGTAAGACTTCAAATGTTCGTATCTGGGGAGAAATCCGGCGACCTTGCTGTCCAAGACTAGGTTTGGCATCCACGAAGACAAGTAGAAGGTAAGTAGTAGAAGCTCTCGCCGTGTGCGGGTGGGTACTATTTTACTGAATGTAACTTCAGGGTGGCTTACCATTAAGGGAAAAGAAACAGGCGCTGAATATCGTCGAAGTGTCGAAGCGGTTCTGCTGTGGAAGGAAATGGTACCAAAGACCATCAATCTTAGTTGTCAGATCGTATGGGGATGACAGTTTGGTATTCCACCACTGTCCGGGGCATCTCAAAACAGATCTTCGCTGGCCATCGGGGTCAGTTAGAAGCGGGACTCATCACTGAAAACAATTCTGTTCCAGTCAATCAGATTCCAGGCTGAAGAAGTGTCTGGAGACGCCCTGGAAAGTGGTGTGATCCCAATTGTCGCCCGCCATACGGTGTGACAACCAAGATTGGTGGTCTTAGATGCCATTTTTTTTCATGAAGGCCTCTTTTGGAAAGTGTTTTATACAGCGCTGATGCGTTCTTTTCTAATTATGAAGAAAAGTAGGAAATGAGCCCTGACATGGATGTAAACACTTTGGGATCCATGTCGATAATAATATAATATTTCCTGAAAGTTTGGCCATACTTTTTGTTACACTCAGTAAAACAAAGATCAACACTTACTCAAAGAAAATGTTGAAACACCTGTAAAAATTCTGGTTGATATTCTCGGCAGCGTGAATGAATGTGCCCAACTCATAATCCCAGAATCAGACCCAAAACATCACAGAACCACCTCTGGCCTAAACTACAGCATCCACACACGATAGGTTAAACATATCATTGGGCCGTCGATGCGTTCTATTCATGACATATTTTGGGAAGAGTCAATATCGTGATTCGTCAGATAACAACACACGCCTTACTGTTGCTACTATCAATATCTGCGTTGTTTAGCTCGTCGAAGAAGTGCACATTCATGTGCCGTTTCGAGCAACGGTCTTTTGCAAAGTACCAGTCGTCATATGTGCTATATCCACGGTCAGAGGACAAGAATTATTCTCAAAACGGAAAAGAAACAAAGTTTATTTCCTGCAAGTAAAAATAAGTCCCTTTCCAGTGGTGATGACCTGCAGGCTGAAGTAAGAAACAGTAATTGGGCTGAAAGCCGAATTAAAACAAGAACAAATAATTTCTAGCTAAATGCCTGAACAACAGAAATAACTCTTGGCATAAGGCAAATTTTAATAAGAAAAACAGTTAACACATCAAATAATTAGTACTGGTGGAAGGCCGGTATTGAAAAGTACTTAAACATACTGAAATTAGGCTTACGCGTGTAAATTAATCCTGAATAATGACAAGTAGGTCAATTACTGTTTCTAGAGTTCAGCGATAGAGGAGGGCCAGCATGGTGTAGCCGAAGTTAAGAAGCATTATTAGTTGCAAGTCCAAACTGTTAATATAGCTCCCGGGTTCGATTCCCGGCGGGGTCAGGGATTTTCTCTGCCTCGTGATGACTGGGTGTTGTGTGATGTCCTGAGGTTAGTTAGGTTTAAGTAGTTCTAAGTTCTAGGGGACTGATGACCATAGCTATTAAGTCCCATAGTGCTCAGAGCCATTTAAACCATTTTTTTGTTAATATAGCGTCGTAGGCCACACGTCTGCTAATGGTCTGGAGCCTTACGGTTCCACCTGGAGGACGACTCGGTGACGTAGCTGGCGGTAGACGGCGACGTGTCTTCCTGTATGCACCTCATTGTGGAAGAGCTGTTGCTCTCGGCGCCTGGCCCAGCGGCTTCCTACTGAAGACTGCTTTCTGTGGTTGTGCGGGGCCTTCGATGGCAAAATATTTCGCACACTATTTTCAGTCACGCGTCAATGCATAATAAACTAGTTCCTTTAGGTCACGACCTCTAGCGGCCTATCTGACACCTCCTGGCTGTTACCGGTTTGACCTGCTTTCTGCTTGGCGACCGACAGGTTGGCCCCTACTCGATTCGGGACCCGCCTGGCGGACGTGTTGTGCGGGTAGCCAGTGTTCATAGGCGCTTAGCCGAACTCTATTAAAAACTTCTTTTCATCCAGTTTCCTTGGCTATATTTGTTCGGAAACTGAGACACATTTTCATTCGATGACAGCAGTGACATCTGTCTGGTAGGAAACCCTTTGTCGTTAACAAAGCGTGACACTGGACCCCGGTCGCCTTCGTTTAGGATTCTTTACGACGACAGCTACGAATTCTTGGCGACAAAGTCCTCGGACAAGAAGTTATCGGTAAACTTGTCGTGTCAAATTCGGATGGAATCCTAAGACTTCGGTGACTACTGCTATCGTCGTCGTCATGGGGTATATATGACGCATCCCCGAACTTGATGCGGCAAGTTTACCGATAAATGTTTATTCTTTGTGACCACTGTTCTTCTACCTGTTAGTTCGCTGCAACTGGTGACTAGTTGGTTGTGGTTTCGTTGGACAGTCCACGTTGATACGCTAATAAATCTATCAACAGCATTCAGTGTGTGGTAATCGTCACGTCCAGACATAATAGCTCCTTTCCGCATTTCTGCCATGTCTCCACGTCGCTCCTTCTCATTATGACGATTCAGTACAACCAGCAGGTAAATGTACACCATGACTGACGTCAGGGGTTGAAGGTCATATGACTTCCAGCTAACAGTTTTGCATCATCTACTGCTTAACAGAACCGTTGCTGTTAATATTATACATTAACAACATAGCGGATAGCGCTAGCAGCAACGTCAGTATTTTCGCGAATGACGGATGTATCTTTTGCGAAATTCTATGTCGTTAAAATTTCAGTATGGTTTAATTAGACCTTGGAAAAATATCAGTCTGGCACAAAACGATGTATTCACTTTTACTAGCTGATATTTCAAATTTTCAAATGTGTGTGAATTCCTAAGGGACCGAACTGCTTAAGTCATCGGTCCCTAGACTTACACACTACTTAAAGTAACTCAAACTAACCTATGCTAAGTACAACACACACACACACCCATGCCCGAGGGAGGCGCCACGAGTCCGTGACATGAGGCCTGAAACCGCGCGGACACTCCGCGCGGCAATATTTATTGCAGAAATCAGTTAGTCTTTCGCCATGTCACGCACTGCGCGGCCCTTTCCGCCGGAGTTTCGAGTCCTCTCACGGGCTTGGGTGTGTATGTTGTTCTTAAGATAAGTTAGTTTAAGTAGTGTGTAATTCTAGGGACCGATCATCTCAGCAGTTTGGTCCCTTAGGAATTCACACACATTTGTACATTTGAATTAATCTTTCCGCTCTCTCATTCCTATTACAGAGCCGATATTCCCTTCAACTCCTTCACCTACCACGACGTAATTTTTAGAGTATCATCCCCCTTCATATACTGAATGGAAATGAGCGTTTGGCGTCATTGGCCGGGATGCTCCTTCCGGGGCAGGTCCGGCCGCCATAGTGCAGGTCTTATTACATTCGACGCCACATTGGGCGACCTGCGCGCCGGATGGGGATGAAATAATGATGAAGACAACACAACACCCAGTCCCTGAGCGGAGAATATACTGAATTAACAGTTACGAATTCTACTGCCGTTACACCATTCTCTAATGTTGCTGATGTTACAGTGTATTGGTGTGACCAGAAAATCTTTACCTTCTCTCCACTTCATTGACCGCCATTACATCTAGACTGAGCATTTCCATTTCCTTTTTCAGATTTTCTATCCTGTGTACCACATTCGCTGTTCCGACATTCAATGTTCCGACTAGTAGAATGCTACTCTTTCGTTGGTTTTTCAGTTTTTTTCCTCATGCTTTCCTCCCGTTTGGTAGGCCCCTCCCGGCTATCCGAAAGGAGGAGTACTCCAGAATGTTTTGCGAGTGATGAGACAACATGATAAATTTTCAATTACAGCCGTCATGCCATGTAGACATACATTATGAGTATTCAATGCAGTTGATTCCATTACCTTCTGCATCCTAATGTCGTTGATCATTCCTTTTTTTCCGCTTTTTAGTAACAGTTTCCCACCCCAAGAGCAAGAGGGTGCCATGGAATTCTGACGTCTCTTCCGCCCTCTTGGACGAGGCTGTTGTCAGAAAAAGGGTGATTTCTTATGCCGGAGATCTTCGGCTGCAATTGCTGATGATTTTTATTCTAAGTACAAGCTCTCGTTGGGATCGAATGAGGTACTCGGTTTGATTACTGCTGATAGACGCTGCTACTACACCGAGGTCTACTGTTCTCGTGTGTATCGTATATTACCCGACTTACTCTGCAGCTTATACGAATTTTTTGAGAATTTCGAACATATTACTTTATTCTTCTAGGTCCTGTGAATGCGTCTTGATTATTGTTAAATCTTGCATCCATTATTAAACTCCACTTAAAAACCACCTGTCTCGTGCCTTCATCTTTTCTTAACCAAACTGATCGTCACCTATCATATCCTCGATTTTCTTTCCCATTCTTCTGTATGCTGTTCTAGTCAGCAAGTGGGATGCATCAGCTGTTAAGCTGAACGTGCGACAGTTCTTGCATTAATATGGTTTTGCTATATCCGAGAGTGTGTGAATGATATTCTTCCGAAAGTTCGATGGCAGATTCTACATACTATTTCGAGTAATAGCTTGGTTGCCCCTTCCTCGAATGACTTTAGAGATTCCGAAGGAAAGATGAACGGATATTTTCATTAAACTAGACAATATACTTTTGTCCCAAAAATAAAATCTTTGAGTTATTAAGACAGCTGATGGTGACACGTGTGTGGCCGCAGGAGATTGCTCCCCGAACTGACCGGCGTAAATGACCTGCATCCACATACCACTTCCGAAATCTATTGGAAGCCTCACTAACGAACCATAGCTGCATTAATCGCGATACAAAAGTGAAATTAAAGAGGTACACAAACACGTCGGCGAACAGGGGTGAAGAGTGATTTACGAGGTCTCATTAATTAATGTGGGCATAAAATTTAAGACCGGCTAGCAGACGCAGTGAATAGATGTCAGCGGTCCTGTGCTACGCTCGTGGACAGCGTCAGCCGTTAATAATTAAACTGCCGCCGGCTAACGACGCAGTATGCCAAAATGAACGGCTTTTGCATGGGCTGAAAGATAAATAAAATACGTTCATTTTTTTTACTCTTAGTTGTGGTCCACCATCACAGACTGGGAGGCTGCGAACGGTTGCTTTCGCATCGGCGGAAATATGTTAAAGATCGAGGTTCTACTCGCACAATGTAGTCAGTTCCCACCCATTGATAGATCTGAAACTTAGCTATATTCAACGTATGACACAAATCCACTGCTGAGTAAACAAAATGAAACACTCTGAAGTTCGGACTTCGTCAATAAATAAGGAGATGCACACCTGTCAGAAGGGTAACACTTTCGCCTTTGACTGTTCCTGTTCTTCCTTTTGGACGCTGTTGCAGCAGGATGTGGAGACTAGTGTGTAACATCCCGTCGACAATGAGGACATTAGACAAGGAGCAGAAGCTCAGATTTGGGAAGGATGGAGAAGCAAAGTGACCGTGCCCTTTTGTAGGAACCGTCCGGGCATTTAACTTCACCAGTTTAGCCGAATCAAGGAAAACCAAAAACAGGATGGCCGGGCGCGGGTTTGAACCGTCGTCCTTCCGAATGACACTGTTGCAGTTTCGGCTCTATAGGCATTTTAGAGAGCTTGATTGTTACCCTAAAGTTACTTGAAAAGTGTTCTGTGGCCTAATTGCAATGATGTCGAGCATGAAATAAAAGAAGAATGAAATGGGGAAAGTCTTAAGATACAGACAATTCTACATGAATATGCCTCCCAGAAATAGAAATATTCTCGATATACACTAACTTTTAGTGCAAATTTCCGCATCTAGAAAGAATAAGCTGAATCAATCCCAACTAGAAGGATGTAAGGTACCCTGAACAAAGAAGCAGCTGGTATAAAAGGCAGCCAACCAGTTGCAATAAATGGTGGCTTTAGAATAACCTTGACCATTTAAACTCGTCTTCTTCAGAAGGACAAACCTGCATACAATGCGGTAACCTACAATGAAAACACCAATATTACGTGTCTAGCAGAAGGTACTCTCAGCAACAAGTGTAAGAATATCACAAACGGCGTGGTATATATCAACATAGTGCAAGTAGTACATACAAACATCACATTAGCAATTCATTCAGTAAAAGCTTTCTCCACGTGACATGTATTAGCAAAGGTCTGTATGTTCATATGTAAAAACTAAGGCCCCTAGAGCAAAGGCCTTGTCACATCAGTAAAAACAATCACTTAAAGATAACAGACCATGTTAGTAGCTACAAGCCAAATGTGGGAGAGTGAAGAGCTTGGATACGAGGAAAACATCTCCTGAGGCAAATTCACCGATAAACACTAAAATTACTAACAGAAATACGCCATGGAAATCAACGGGTGTAGAATAAGATGTAAAAAAGACAAATACGTAAAATATACTGGCGTAAGTTAAGACCCTTATGAGACTGTCAGTACGTTATCATAATTAAATAGTAATGTCTGTGCATAAGTACGTTATTACAAGCATAATGACAGCAATCAAATTAATATCAACTGCAGTACATCATCGTACGAGAAGTAAAACTACCGGTGCATAGGCACGCTGTGAACATAATGACAATAAAGAGCAAAAGTTCATAGGCCTCAGATTAGAGGCAAAAGTAACACAAGTGGGTTACATCAGCATCCTAGTTACAAGCTATCGCATTGTACGCAGGTTTGTCCTTCTGAAGAAGATGGGCTTAAATCCGACGAAACCGTGGTCAAGGTAAGTTGAAAACCACGATTTATTGCAACTGGTTGGCTGTCTTTTATACTTGCTGTTCTGTAACCGTTACTGTAGTGCAGCCTTGTTCAAAATATAGAAAACGCATGGCATTCCACATAAGAAATAGTCAAAGTTTTGATAGTATATTACTCAGTACTAGCTTAATGGCCACTGCTTTGCTCGTGTATAATGTATGGTCTGCACATTGCTTTTTTTTAATGAAATTTTTACGTTTTTTCACGCTAATTAAGGCCGTAACGGATGTTCTTTTCCAAAACTACTTCTGACTCCAGAGATTGTGGCAGCTGGAGTCGGACGTCTTTGTTAATCCTGCCTTTTAAATTCTTGTGTTGATTGTTCCACAGAAATTTTCATCCCCTAAAACATATTTCTTAGAAGTCAAATGCTAATTTTCACAGATTTAACTTTAAAAAAGTAATAATACAACGAAATATTTTCAAAAAGTACTGAAATACGTATTTTTCTTTTAATTTCTAACCGAGAACGAATTTTCATAGACGTAGCTTTAAAAATATTTTAGTAGTACTTTAATAACGATTTATTTAAAAACTACTTTCACTTAGTATTTCATCTCCATAGGAATTAAATTTCCAAAAATGCTGAAACACGTATTTTTTTGTTTCTAACCGAAAAGCAGAATGCCAATTTTCCTAGTTCTACATTCAAAATTTCCTTAATAGTGACATATTTTCACAAAACCTTTCATTCCCTATTTCAGCCCCTTAGGAGTCGAAAATCCCTTCTAAACGATTGCTACAGTATATGATCAACAATCTCCCCAAATTTCAAGCTTCAATGCCTAGCTGTTTTGTCTGGGTCATTTTCTTTTACATAAAAAGACATCCCGCTGCCCTCGCAAACTGCAGCTTTGACAATGCACCGTATGATAGACGGTCAGAGCAGTCCGTGTTGTTAAAGTGACGACACTTCATGTGTTTCTTCAAGTGAGGAAACGACTGGTAGTCCGAAGAGGCAGGATAGGCAAATGGGGGGGGGGGGGGGGCGAGGGTGATGATAGTCGACCAGTTACAACGTATGACCTTCCGTTTGGTACATTCATGTGTAAAAAGGATGCCACTGGTAAACGAGCGTCACGGAAAACGAAGTGCAGAAAACTTTTGAGCAGTGACATATGGAAACGTGTGTGGACTCAAGTGCATCCGTTTCTGATTGCGATCATGACTAAGTCAATATACGTGGCAAAGTACACCCATCTTAACCTCTGTCTCATTCCTATTACGTCAGACTTCGTACTCGACAATTTCTCGCAGAGGCAAAGAGGTATCGCTATCAGGCCTAGAAGACTAAGCAGTGCCGAGACGCCCTCGCTTCCTCCTCTACGATACAAATTAATATGGATGTAGTGTGGAGAAGCATAGGGCCAACACATCGCTCTTCCGGCCGTTGTTCTCTGTTTTGCCAACTCTACCGCTACTTTTCTGTCATCTCTTAATGTTGTCAGATTTAGCACGTCAGACTCCATTGTAATGATTTTATGTTCTACCCCGCATTATCGATTGTGGGACATGGTGGAATATTGGCAGATGTGCTGTAATGTGAAGAGTATCAACAGCAAGTGAGAAAGTACACTGCGACACCCCAATTATATATCATGTGACAATTCACAGACTGCATCCCTGCATTCTCTTACTTTCTATACCTTTCTCTGGATTCTCATTCTGGCACACCTGATGCTGGGACAGTGTTTTCCTTGAAATCTATGATGTGATACGAAGTAATGTAAACGCAGTTCATAGATCGCACGAATATGTAAGAAATAGATCAGTTGAATTATAGACGTACATCACTGAAATCGAGTAAGAGCAGGGTTTTGGAACAAGTATAAAATACTTCGAATACAGCAGTATATCGACACAACCACAACTGATTCAGAAAATATCGTTCGTGCGAAACACAAAGCGCTCTTTAAGCGCGCGAAGTGATGAGTGCTGTCGACAGGCCATCCCACGTTGATGCCATATTTCTAGACACCGCTCCCCACAAGCAGCTTCTGATCATATTGACAGTCTTTGGAGTGTCCTCTCCGCCGTGCGAATGGATTTTTGATTTCAAAAACCGTAGAAACTGTAGGGAAGTCATCTAATGACACAGAGTTTATATGTGGAGTTGCTCAAGGTGGCGTTAGAGACGACCTAATCTACAGTGTCAGATCAAAAGAACACGAACACCCCCATACGACGTGGAATTGTCTACCAGATGGCAGGAGTGGCAGGCTCACCAGTATAAAAGGATGTAGGGAGAAGTAGTAATAGCATAATGGGTCGGTCCTTAAGAGATCAGTGACTTCGAACGTGGGCTATTCACTGGATGGCATCTGAGTAACAAATCCATCAAGAACATTTCAAACTTTCTAAAGCTGCCCAAAGTGACTGTCACGGAACACATATTACCAGGCACGGATTTGGGACGCGATAGCATATTCGCATCTATTGGTTATGAATTGTAGATTAAAACTGAAGAAACTGCAAAAAGGTGGGAATTTATGGAGATCGGACCTGGATAAACTGAATAAACCAGAGGCTGTACAGAGTTTCAGGGAGAGCATAAGGGAACAATTGACAGGTATGGGGGAAAGAAATACAGTAGCAGAAGAATGGGTAGCTCTGAGGGATGAAGTAGTGAAGGCAGCAGAGGCTCAAGTCGGTCGAAAGACGAGGGCTAGTAGAAATCCTTGGGTAGCAGAAGAAATATTGAATTTAACTGATGAAAGGAGAAAATATAAAATTCAGTAAATGAAGCAGGCAAAAAGGAATACAATCGTCTCAAAAATGAGTTCGACAGGAAGTGCAAAATGGCTAAGCAGGCATGGCTACAGGACAAATGTAAGGATGTATACGCTTATTTCACTAGGGGCAAAATAGATACTGCCTACAGGAAAATTAAAGAGACCTTTGGAGGAAACAGAACCACTTGTATAAATATCAAGAGCTCAGATGGAAACCCAGTTGTAAGCAGAGAAGGGAAAGCAGAAAGGTGGAAGAAGTATATAGAGGGTCTATACAAGGGTGATGTACTTGAGGACAATATTATGGAAATGGGAGAGGATGTAGATGAAGATGAAATGGGAGATACGACACTGCGTGAAGAGTTTGACACAGCACTGAAAGACCTGAGTCGAAACAAGGCCCCGGGAGTAGACAACATTCCATTAGAGCTACTGACGGCCTTGGGAGAACCAGTCCTCACAAAACTCTACCATCTGGTGAGCAAGAGGTATGAGACAGGCGAAATACCCTCAGACATCAAGAAGAATATAATAATTCCAATCTCTACATCTACATCTACATCTACATGACTACTCTGCAATTCACATTTAAGTGCTTGGCAGAGGGTTCGTCGAACCACAATCATACTATCTCTCTACCATTCCACACCCGAACAGCGCGCGGGAAAAATGAACACCTAAACCTTTCTGTTCGATCTCTGATTTCTCTTATTTTATTTTGATGATCATTCCTACCTATCTAGGTTGGGCTCAACAAAATATTTTCGTATTCGGAAGAGAAAATTGGTGACTGAAATTTCGTAAATAGATCTCGCCGCGACGAAAAACGTCTTTGCTGTAATGACTTCCATCCCAATTCGCGTATCATATCTGCCACACTCTCTCCCCTACTACGTGATAATACTAAACGAGCTGCCCTTTTTTTCACCCTTTCGATGTCCTCCGTCAATCCCACCTGGTAAGGATCCCACACCGCGCAGCAATATTCTAACAGAGGACGAACGAGTGTAGTGTAAGCTGTCTCTTTAGTCGACTTGTTGCATCTTCTAAGTGTCCTGCCAATGAAACGCAACCTTAGGCTCGCCTTCACCACAATATTATCTATGTTGTCTTTCCAACTGAAGTTGTTCGTAATTTTAACACCCAGGTACTTAGTTGAATTGACAGCCTTGAGAATTGTACTATTTCTCGAGTAATGGAATTCCAACGGATTTCTTTTGGAACTCATGTGGATCACCTCACACTTTTCGTTATTTAGCGTCAACTGACACCTGCCACACCATACAGCAATCTTTTCTAAATCGCTTTGTAACTGATACTGGTCTTGGGATGACCTTACTAGACGGTAAATTACAGCATCATCTGCGATCAACCTAAGAGAACCTCTCAGATTGTCGCCTAGGTCATTTATATAGATCAGGAACAGCAGAGGTCCCAGGACGCTTCCCTGGCGAACACCTGATATCACTTCAGTTTTACTCGATGATTTGCCGTCTATTACTACGAACTGCGACCTTCCTGACAGGAAATCACGAATCCAGTCGCACAACTGAGACGATTCCCCATAGGCCCGCAGCTTGATTAGAAATCGCTTATGAGGAACGGTGTCAAAAGCTTTCCGGAAATCTAGAAATACGGAATCAACTTGAGATCCCCTGTCGATAGCGGCCATTACTTCGTGCGAATAAAGAGCTAGCTGCGTTGCACAAGAACGATGTTTTCTGAAACCATGCTGATTACTTATCAATAGATCGTTCCCTTCGAGGTGATTCATAATGATTGAATACAGTATATGCTCCAAAACCATACTGCAAACCGACGTCAATGATATAGGTCTGTAGTTAGATGGATTACTCCTACTACCCTTCTTAAACACTGGTGCGACATGCGCAATTTTCCAATCTGTAGGTACAGATCTATCGGTGAGCGAGCGGTTGTATATGAGTGCTAAGTAGGGAGCTATTGTATCAGCGTAATCTGAAAGGAACCTAATCGGTATACAATCTGGACTTGAAGACTTGCCCGTATCAAGCGATTTGAGTTGCTTCGCAACCCCTAAGGTATCTACTTCTAAGAAACACATGCTAGCAGCTGTTCGTGTTTCAAATTCTGGAATATTCCATTCATCTTCTCTGGTCAAGGAATTTCGGAAAACTGCGTTCAATAACTCCGCTTTAGCGGCACAGTCGTCGGTAACAGTAACATCGGCACTGCGCGGCGAAGTTATTGACTGCGTCTTGCCGCTTGTGTACTTTACATACGACCAGAATTTCTTCGGATTTTCTACCAAATTTCGAGACAATGTTTCGTTGTGGAACCTATTAAAGGCATCTCGCATTGAAGTCCGTGCCAAATTTCGCGCGTCTGTAAATTTTAGCCAATCTTCGGGATTTCACGTTCTTCTGAACTTCGCATGCTTTTTCCGTTGCCTCTGCAACAGAGTTCGGACCTGTTTTGTGTACCACTGGGGATCAGTTCCACCTCTTACCAATTTATGAGGTATGAATCTCTCAATTGCTGTTGCTACTATATCTTTGAATTTGAGCCATATCTCGTCTACATTTGCATAGTCAGTTCGGAAGGAATGGAGATTGTCTCCTAGGAAGGCTTCTAGTGACACTTTATCCGCTCTTTTAAATAAAATTATTTTGCGTTTGTTTCTGGTGGATTTGGAAGAAACGGTTCTAGGCGCGCAGTCCGGAACCGCGCGACTGCTACGGTCGCAGGTTCGAATCCTGGCTCGGGCATGGATGTGTGTGATGTCCTTAGGTTAGTTAGGTTTAAGTAGTTCTACGTTCTAGGGGACTGATGACCACAGATGTTAAGTCCCATAGTGCTCAGAGCCAGTTGGAAGAAATGGGATTGAGCCTAGCTAAAACTACCTAGTGATCACTAATCCCTGTATCAGTCATGATGCTCTCTATCAGCTCTGGATTGTTTGTGGCTAAGAGGTCAAGTGTGTTTTCGCAACCATTTACAATTCGCGTGGGTTCGTGGACTAACTGCTCGAAATAATTTTCGGAGAAAGCATTTAGGACAATCTCGGAAGATGTTTTCTGCCTACCACCGGTTTTGAACAACTATTTTTGCCAACATCTCAAGGAAAACAGGTGTTGACAGATGTGAAAATTACCGAACTATCAATTTAATAAGTCACAGCTGCAAAATACTAACGCGAATTCTTTACAGACGAATGGAATAACTGGTAGAAGCCGACCTCGTGGAAGATCAGTTTGGATTAAGTAGAAATGTTGGAACACGTGAGGCAATACTGACCTTACGACTTACCTTAGAAGAAAGATGAAGGAAAGGCAAACCTACGTTTCTAGCATTTGTAGACTTAGAGAAAGCTTTTGACAATGTTGAATGGAATACCCTCTTTCAAATTCTGAAGGTGGCAGGGGTAAAATACAGGGAGCGAAAGGCTATTTACAGTTTGTACAGAAACCAGATGGCAGTTATAAGAGTCGAGGGGCATGAAAGGCAAGCAGTGGTTGGGAAGGGAGTGAGACAGGGTTGTAGCCTAACCCTGATGTTATGCAATCTGTATATTGAGCAAGCAGTAACGGAAACAAAAGAAAAATTCGGAGTAGGAATTAAAATGCATGGAGAAGAAATAAAAACTGTGAGGTTCGCCAATGACATTGTAATTCTGTCAGAGGCAGCAAAGGACTTGGAAGAGCAGTTGAACGGAATGGATAGTGTCTTGAAAGGAGGATAAAAGATTAACATCAACAAAAGCAGAACGAGGATAATAGAATGTAGTCGAATTAAATCGGGTGATGCTGAGAGAATTAGATTAGGGAATGAGACACTTAAAGTAGTAAAGGAGTTTTGGAGAGCAAAATAACTGATGATGGTCGAAGTAGAGAGGATATAAAATGTAGACTGGCAATGGCAAGGAAAGCGTTTCTGAAGAAGAGAAATTTGTTAACACCGAGTATAGATTTAAGTGTCAGGAAGTTGTTTCTGAAAGTATTTGTATGGAGTGTAGCCACGTTTGGAAGTGAAACATGGACGATAAATAGTTAGGACAAGAAGAGAATAGAAGCTTTCGAAATGTGATGCTACAGAAGAATGCTGAAGATTAGATGGGTAGATCACATAAGTAATGAGGAGGTACTGAATAGAATTGGGGAGAAGAGAAGTTTGTGGCACAACTTGACTAGAAGAAGGGATCGGTTGGTAGGACATGTTCTGAGGCATCAAGGGATCACAAATTTAGCACTGGAGGCTAGCGTGGAGGGCAAAAATCGTAGAGGGAGACCAATAGATGAATACACTAAGCAGATTCAGAAGGATATAGGTTGCAGTAAGTACTGGGAGATGAAGCTTGCACAGGATAGAGTAGCATTGAGAGCTGCATCAATCCAGTCTCAGGACTGAAGACCACAACAACAAGAGAATATTCGCAGGAGACTCAAGAAATTCAAGCGTCCGAAATAAACTTCCGTATTTCCTTCAGACTAACTACTACGCTGCAGACTAATTATAAGCACTATAAAGGCAATGGATGCTAGTGGTTGCACAACAGAACTGAGTGTCTGAATCCCTGGGGTGAGGGCTAACAAAAGTAGCAGCATTTTAAAAGACAAACATTGAGAGTAGCAATCCAAGTGAGAAAAACAGGCTTACCGGTGCTCACCCAAAGCTAGCGACAAGCGATGCGTTGTTGGTGTAACAACGATCTGGCTGAGGACTCCTCTGAATACAAAAAAAAAAGAACCTGAATGCTTAAACGATTGTGGCGGTGCAACACATACAACTCCGCACATAATTAGGATGCAATACTCTTATACAGGAATTTGCAAGATATCATGTAGTTACGGCGAACTGAATAATAAATAAGCGGTTGAATAATGCCTAGACGAAGGTAAATCTAACTGTAATAGGTCAAGAAAGAGATAGATTAGCTGTCGTGCATCACGCTTTGCAGCCAGGAGACTATCACATTTGATTTGATAGACTCAGTTTTTGATTGCCACAAGCAGATACTGCTATAGGCTATACTGAGAGGTGGTAGAGATTATTAGACACGACAGTAAGTGTAGTCGAGAGGCTGAGAGGATGGTATGCAGTTTCCGATGCTCGAGAAAATTTATACCAGTATTCCACTGTGGAGCGACGGCACTAATGAGCAACAAGAACCGACAACGACTTTATGCGTTGTGTGACGTCGCTCCTACAAGCATGGGCACAGGAAAATGAAACTTTACTTCTGTCAGTAGCAGTCCACGTTGTAGTCTGGCTCTTCTTAAATACAAATATCTGCCCCCTTCCCCACTCCCTCCTCCCCCCTCTAACCCCCAAAAATTCCTGTGCCAATGGAGAGCATCTGGTTTCTCCAAGAAATTCATTCGACTATAGCACAATAGATAGAAATACTGTGCTTGATAACATTGCTGGCTATTGGAGTTTACATTTTAAATTTTGGTGGTGCCCTTTTACATTCAGTAACTGTTTGTATTTTACAACTAAGCGAACGTTCAATAGAAGAAAATCCACTGGACCCGACGGGATACCAATACGATTCCACACCGAATATGCAAAAGAACTTGCTCATCTTCTAGCAGCAGTGTGCCGTAGGTTGCTGGAGGAGCGAAGAGCTCCTAAAAATTGGAAAAAAAGCACAGGTTGAAAGTTGGACGTTAATACTCCCTTGCAAAGTTGACCAATGATACTGCTGGTGTGGATACAGAAACTCTAACTCTGAGATATTATTATCGCGAGTAGTAGCGAGCGAACAGTTGCTGAGAGGAGCCGTAAGTGGTCGGACGCACGCTGTGGTGGAACGAAGCCGAGCGAAATGAGAGGTCGCAGCTTGCCGTGATCGTGCCAGTAGCGCCGCAGGAGCCTTGGGTGTTAACTGAGGATTTCTGGGGAACAAGATTAGAATCATCGGGTGCACCTGGTCACCTGAAGTGTTCACATAATCATTTTCTGTAACAAGGCCTTTGAGAGTAATGGTGGGATCAGCAGAATCCCATGACGTGGCTGCCCGCACTATCACACATCCACCTTCATGCTTAACCATTGGAATCAAGCAATCAGGACTGTAGGCGTCTTTTGGCGTTCTCCAAACGTAATGTTGGAAATAACGAAAACGTTGACACGTCAGACCATATGACGTGTTTCCACTGACAAGCCGTCCAGGATTTATGCTCTTTACACCACGTTTTATGCTTCTTTGCGTTGGTTGTCGTCACTAATGGTTCCGGTGTAGCAGCTCGTTCATCAACATTCACTTCATGAAGTTCTCGGCAGACAGTGGCGATAGATACGGGGTCTAGAAGATGGCTGTTGACCTCTGCAGTCACTTTATCCGCCGTAGTTTTGTTTTGTTTTGACATAATTCGTGTTAGTGTACGACGATCTCTGTCATTTAGTTTTGATTTGCGCCCACTATTACGTTTACACAATGATGTCTTTCCGTGTTGAAACAGTTTGCTCTTGAAACATTCAATAAGATGTCTGTCTTGGTTAGTGATGCTCCAGGTAATCGGGTCCCCACAATCTGCGCTCTTTGGAACTCTTTTAGGTCTTTCATTGCACATCGACCTTGGCTTCTGAATGCAAATACGAAATGGAATGATGGCTAGTCCGTACTGAACATGCACAGTTCAGCGCGATACGTGCCTTAACTGCGTTGTTGACCGTCAAACACAACCATCCCATTACCACCACTGTTCACATTAGTTTGCCTATCCCCTATAAGAGACTGATCACGAAAATATACCCGTAATCCTCAGAGGAAAAGACTAGCCATAAAATAAATGTAATACTATACAAGGAATACAAGATTAATCGTCAACAGGTAAAGACGGCTGTATAAAATTTCCTATTGTCGAGTAATTACTAAAGTGAATGTACAGGAGATAGTTTCTGGTGTTGGTAGCACTGCTTGTAGAATTGCAGCAATGAATCACTTGCTTGTGTGATGTTGCTTCTTGTATAAAGATTTACTGTGTTTTGTACCAAATGCGTGCTGTGTTTCGTGATACGAGTCATGGTTAGACCTAGGAAACAGATAGAACAGCAAGCTAGACAAGACTCATCTGTGCCAGAAATAGTGCAAGACACTGAAACAGTTAACCTGACATGACCTACTGAAGCCGATACGTGGCAAGGAGCCGGAATAATTAGTGAAATGGCTGCATTATCTCTTACAGAAATTAGTAGGATAGAAGGCACATGTGCTAAGACGCGGAAAAGACAAGTTGTAGGAAGGGAAACGTAGGGGTTACAGAATAAGCCTACCTGTCGGTCTGTACCAGATCCATTCGCTGAACTTCTACGTTCGTTAGAAGAACGTGACAAACAAAGCGATTGCTTGCTTGCAGAACGCAAGAGAGGACGTGATAAGGTATGGGAAGAAAAATTAGCCGAACGTGAGAAGAAACGGGATCGTTTACAAGCAGAACGTGAGATCAAGTTTGATAGGAAATTTGTCGCTGAAGTGAAAGAAATAAAGGATGGATTTACAGAATTAAAAAAGGGGGTGCAAAGTTTTAAGAGAATTGCTACAGTCGTTTTCCACGCAACTAGAAATTCTACGAGTCGGACACTTGGTTCTAGAGGAAGAAGTAGCCTCAATAACTGAAAGGTTTGATAATCCTGCAATAGATGCTGATGAAAATTTCGAACAAAAATTTGGCGAGGAAGCAAAGCACAAAGAATCTGAATTCAATAAATGACTAAATAGCAAAGGTAATGGGATTGCCGATGGGTAAAAATTCAAGTAAAGTGTGCGATGCAGCGCCTAACAAGCGAAGAAATCCCAAGAAACAATGCAGGCAACTTGTGTTCCGCTACAGCTCTACAGCTGAGTGAGGCGACACAGCGCACAGAAACAAACATAGCAACACACTCTGGCAGCAAAGGGCTATTGAGTGTTTTGACACGAATCGCAGTCCAGTAGACAGGTTTAGGCATATTGCAAACTGTGGTGTGACGGGTGAAAATATGTATGATAATGACCGTAACTTTCTGTGCGCATTCAAGTAGCAATACGCATGCACATTGAATAGTCACAGTCCAATCAAAAGACAACATTTATCAGTTGCGGGGGCAGCTCCTCCCGTTTCTGACTTGTTGCTTGATGAAAGCTTTATTAAATATAGACAGTTTCAACCTTATGCTAAAGAAAAGAAATCCATTCAGTCGGTTGTCTTATTTTGAGGTTTTAAAAATATATTACCTAGTGGAGTGAGAGGCAGAAAATTTATTTTGTCTCACATTCAAGGTGAACCTGCGTTATCGGCCACACATGCGGCAGAGACTTTTGATATACAAGAACAATTCTAAAAAGCATTTCTAGCGAAATTCTGGTCAGCCGGTGTTCAAGAGCCTTTACGTAAACAAAGCTACAGCACAGAATTATATAACTCAAAACAAAGTTCTTTGAGGAATTATTTCGAAAGGTATATAAATAAAACGCGTTACTGGGGTGAACCGATCTCTAATACAGACGTCATTCGCTTATTGAAGGCTAGATCACCTCGCAATACCAAAGAAAAGTTGATCAATGTATGCGAAAATAGTCTTGAGCATTTTGTGTCCGTGCTTGACTATTGATCTTATACAGGAAGATATGAGGCATAGTAGCAAGCATGGGAACGGTAACGCATCTTCATCTAAGCGAGATAAACGCAACCGTTCGTCGCATAGCAATGGTAATGGACGTGGTAGGAAGAGTAATTACCATCACAACAACAATAGGCAACAAAACGGTCATGGCAATCAGTCATTTAACCGAAAAGGGGCCATCATTTAACCTAAAAGGGGCCACGAGGAGAGAAACCACTCAGGCCCTAATAATAATGTGAATTGGAGAAATACTAGGCAAGGTGGATATCCCGGAATCTGGAATACAAATCAGGGACCACCGCCTAGGAATTCGAACATGAAAAGTAATAGCAACCAACCAACTGCGCAAAGGCTAAACCGGCATGCACAAAAATGGCAGATTTTTAATCAAAATGTGCGTATACCGGACGTAAATGACGGAAACCTGCCGGGTCAACCTGTCCCATTAAACTACATTCGGCTGCAATACGCTCTCCTTTGTCGGCCGTGTGGCGGAGTAAGAGCAACACGACTCACACTAATGACAATGAATATCAATGTCGAGGTACGACGATGGCCTCGATATACAGCAAGATTCGCTGAACGAACAGCTTTCATGTCCGAGGATGCATAGAGAAGTTGTGCAGGCCATAACAGAAGGGACAATTTGTGACATACCTGCCGATGTAACCATAGACACTGGTGCTCCTACAAACATAACGAGTGTAGAATTCTTTAAGAAAATTTCTGAAGCCCAAAAACCACTGGTATTACCGGTAAAAAATTGTCGAGTGACAGGTGCTACTGGAGCCCAGTTGCAACTCATAAAAACACCAGGTCCAGAAAAGGAAACTATTACAAGGACCTTCCTGGTAGTCCAAGGACTCTCAGTTGCCGGTATCCTGAGTTGCTAGTTTCTCTTGGACCGAAAAGCAAATCTTAACCTCTCCAGAGGTGAAATAAGTTATCAATGAGGAAAGGAAAGTGTCGCTGGTAATGCTAAAGACAAAGGAACATGGCAAATATTGCCATATTATCCAAATTGTGTTGCAAATCTGCGAAATGATGTTTAACTAGAAATCCTACTACTCAGACACTGGGAAAGATAATTTACGTCAGGTTGGAGAGCTGATTATCTCAAAAATCAGAGCACCTTACTAGCAGCCAGCATGTCGAATTAGGTCAACTTCTCTGTAAACACATAGAGGTCTTTTCTGACAAAGCAAGTATCATGAAGGAGTACAGGTACAATGGAGAGGTGATATTTCACAACACATTTTTTCATGACACTCCATTCCATGGGCCAAGAGGGATACAGTCACCAAGGAAATGTGGAAAATGGCTGAATGGGGAATAGTAGAACCTTTCGTGCCACCTTATAGTAATTATGTGGTTGCTGTAGCTAAAGGCGGTGGGAAAACCCATCTGATTATAGACGCTAGACACATAAGTAAGATAATTGTACTGTTTCGGACCAGACCAGAGAATGTGGAAGAACAGATACAAAAATTCTTCGGTGTTAGATACCTAACATCAACAGATTTAAAATAATCTTACTGGCAGAGTCCGTTAACCGAAGCTTCTAAGAAGTATACAACAGTCATATTTTTGGGAAGAAGCTACCAATTTAGAATACTACCATTCATCCTGAACATTAATGCAGGTATATTTATAATACCAACGGATACAGTGCTTGGCCCTGAACTCCTGGATAGACTAACATTATACGTGGACGACTTACTCATTTTCAAATAACTTCCGGGAATTCAGCCAGGTAACACTTTCAGCGACCGCCGATATTTCGGCGAGAGAACACCCCGCCATTTTCAAGGCGAACTGCAACGGACAGGCGGCGTACATGCAGATTTAATACCTTTTATTGAGGTGTCGTGATGAGAATCATGTCCCAACATTTGCTAAGGTTGTGCACCATATTAATTCTCCTGCCGCCAATCGTATCAAGCAACGTGCTGGCTTGGCTCTTGTTCGCGAAAGGATTCGTTTTACTCGTCGACGTTTGGATTCTGTTTCCAAAGAATTGCATCGTTTTCATTTAATGGTTGCATCTGAAGTGTCTGATTTCACTTGGGATTGGTTGGACGGTGCCTCATGGACCCAAGCTGACTGAGAGTACAACTCCGTTACTGCCCGGCATTTGGCAAAGTTTGAACGTTTTCATCGCGCGGAGTCGGATGTTATATCTCGACGTTCTGTGATAAATCTCACAGAGAAATCTTTTGACGACGCAACCTTATCCGTGTTAGGGAAGGGTTTAAATTTTGCACCCACTCCGAAGAATTTGCCGGTAGTTGATTTTATTAGTTCAATTGAACAGGCAGTTTGCTAACTACCTCCTGACGCTGCAGAGGAAGTTAGGAGGGAGGCATGCCGTGTTTTGACTAGGACTCGTCCACCCAAGAGTAATGTAACAGCAGCAGAGAGGGCTGCTTTACGCTCTCTCAAAGTTGATCCCAGTATTGTTATTTTACCTGCTGACAGGGGCAATGCCACCGTTGTTTTAAATAAACATGATTATGTACAAAAGATGCAACGTTTACTATCTGATTCAGCGTATCGCAGAATCGATGCTGACCCCACGAAAAGTGTTGAGAGAAAGACCAACAGCCTCCTGAAGAAAAGTGGTTTGTCGCAGGACACAATCAAGAGGCTTAACACCTATAGTGCCGTTCCCCCTAGGTTATATGGCCTTCCAAAGGTTCATAAGGAAGGGGTTCCTTTCCGTCCTATAGTGAGTAACATCGGCGCTCCGACATATCGTGTATCCAAGCATCTTGCTTCTCTGTTGAGTCCACAAGTAGGACGGTGTGAACATCATATCAGGAACTCAGCTGATTTTTTACGTCGTTTGGAGGGACTGAGGCTGAATGACTCTGATATTTTAGTGAGTTTCGATGTGGTCTCTCTCTTCACTCGTGTTCCTCTGTCTGATTCGGCCCGCATCTCGTGGTCGTGCGGTAGCGTTGTCGCTTCCCACGCCCGGGTTCCCGGGTTCGATTCCCGGCGGGGTCAGGGAATTTCTCTTCCTCGTGATGGCTGGGTGTTCTGTGATGTCCTTAGGTTAGTTAGGTTTAAGTAGTTCTAAGTTCTAGGGGACTGATGACCATCGATGTTAAGTCCCATAGTGCTCAGAGCCATTTTTGTCTGATTCGTTGCGGTTAATTGAAGCCAGGTTTGCTGCTGATTTAACTAATCTCTTTAGGCATGTGTTGACATCCACTTACTTTTTATTTAATGACCAGTATTACGAGCAGACAGATGGAGTTGCGATGGGTAGTCCGTTGTCTCCTGTGATCGACCAACTGTACATCGGGTGATTGATGATAATTCTGAGTCAACACCTAAGTCTACTGCCTTTTTGCCTTACGTAGGAAACACGTCCAATAAGATCGGTCGTATTTTACGGAAATACGATGTGAAATGTGTTTTCCGACCTCCATCTAAAATTAGAGCACTTTTGAGTTCCGTTAAGGATGATCTTGGACTGCGTAAGGCGGGTGTATATCGTATTCCTTGTAGCTGCGGCATGGCATATATTGGTCAAACTATCAGGACCGTGGAGGACAGATGTACTGAGGATAAACGGCACACACGATTACAGCAGCCAAATAGACCTGCTATTGCCGAGATATTGGCACGCACGTCCAGCTATTGGGACAGTGTCATTAGGGAGGCAGTTGAGATTAAATTAGCGAGCAACCTCGTTAACAGGGATGGAGGTTTCTGTTTAAACTCTGTTTGGAATCCGGCTCTCTCCCTTGTCAAAAAACAGAGGAACAGAGTCAATGCTGCCTCACCTGTGAATTCATAGTCTCACTATCGATAGCTCTGACTTTGGTCATCTTTGGTGGCACTAGTGTTCAGTGTGTGTGTGTGTGTGTGTGTGTGTGTGTGTGTGTTATCTTTCCTGCTTCTGTCGGAGAACCGAGGTATTAAATTTGCATGTATGCCACCTGTCCGTTGCAGTTTGCCTTGAAAATGGCGGGGTATTCTCCCGCCGAAATATCGGCGGTCGCTGAAAGTGTTACCTGGCTGAATTCCCGGAAGTTATTTGAAAGTTGTATACGCCAGGAGAAACTCAAGACTTACTCATTGCCACTGCAGCACGGGAAGAGCATATAGAGAATTTAGAAATGATACTGCAAAAAATCCCAGAAGCAGAGATGACTGCAAACCTCAAGATATCTTAATTTGGCAGCAACAAATCAAATTTCTAGGACATGTTATTTCGCCCATAGGCAACGTTTCTAATCCTAACAAAATGCGAGCTATTGAGGAATTTCCTCAACTAAGAACGAAGTGCAATTAAAGGCTTTTATCTGGCCTGTGTCGTTTCCCTGGCATCTTGTGCCCAGTCAGATTTTAAACATTTAATCTCTGTTGGGATTACCATAGAAAGATGCAGCATGGGTGTGGGCAGCAGAATGTAAGAGAGTATTTGCAACAATCAAACAAGCCTTGTCGGAGGCATATTTGCTGTCCCACGCGAATATGATGAATGAGTTCTGCATTGCAACAGATACTTCCTCATAGAGGCTAGGACGCTGTCTGTTGCAAGTAGAAGAGGTGAACAGTTGCAAAGAAAGACGAATGATCGGTTTTGCAAGTCGACTGCTAGCAAGCTGTGAGCGATCCTACTCACTAAGAAAGTTGGAAGCCTTTGTGGTCATTTTGCCAATTAAAAAGTTCCATTTTTTACATCTACAGTAGGCCAGTGAAGGTGTATTGTGGTCACCAAACTCTGAGCTTTTTGCTTACATGCAATCTTTTACATTACAGGTTGTCCCAGTGGGCTCTAACCCTGAAAGAGTACCAACTAAAAATAATGTATATCAAAGGATATGACAGCATAGTAGAAAATCCTTTATCGCATTTAATGTGTAGTATGGATGAGCTAACCGAGCTATTAATTTACAAACGATAGAAAAGTCATCCGACAACGTTGCGTTTACGTATACAAAATTATGCATAGCGCAAACTGAAGCACGTTCAATAAATGCAGAAGATGAATGAGATTAAATCGCCAAGCCAAATAATCTTCAGAACCAGTCGTGAATAAACAATAATGATGCAAAATCCTCAAGTGTTTCATCCCGAGGCATGTAAGGTCTAAGACAATCAGTGTGTAATGCTGTACTTTAAACAGTTTCCTGGCCACGCATAGCGAAGTTGCGCTGCCGAAAGCAGTTCAAGTTCGCTGGACCGAGGCAGTGACAAGTTGGCGCCAGCAGCTAAGCAGTCGTCGCACTGGGTTGCGAGTTCGACACATTCTTTCTGCAGGGCGTATCTCAACATCTACACGGAGGCTACAATGACGCGACAGTAAAACTTCGCCTACGTCGTCGGAGACTTCGTACGACTGACAATATCTCCAAGAAATTTAAAATATCCTCATTATATGATTGGAAAGACAAACTCTACGGAGAAATTCTGTAAAACCACTTGCTTGTAGCAAAAATAAATATGCATGCATGTTTGATCAGTGTATTTCTACAGAGCTCTAAAATGTTAGTAGTAGTAGTAGTAGTAGTAGTAGCTTTAATCATCTGTAGATCTCTTTTTACAAGGATACAGGACATGTCGAAGTATTTACAAGTTTAGACCAAGTTAAAATAAGCTAATTCATATACACATATATTTACAGACTTCTAGTTAGAGACAATCATTAGATTTAGTCCTGGTATACAATACTTTTTTTACAAATAACTTATTAAATAATGTAATGTCACACTGTTCACTCATATCTCACTGTCAGTCACTGTACACACTATGCACACATTGTTTCATAACACTTCACTCACTACACACACACACACACACAAACACTGGTGATCTCTGGGCCATTTTCTGTACCGCAACTTCCTATTTGCAATCCTGAAAAACTGAGTCAGCATCCCTCCATAATGAGTGAGATGTTGAGCTCAGAAAGAGGAAGAGGTGTTAGTATTTTGCTTCGCATAGCTTGGGGGTAAGTATTTCTAGAAAGGAAAAAAGAAGGAAAAGACATAAAGTGAAGGTGTTATGTGGAATGTTAGATGTTTTATAATTATTATTATTATTTATCTGTCTAACATTTTTTATCAAACCCTTACTTTGCTTTGTCTAAGTAATCCTTCAATGTATAAAGTGTATTGAATAACAGGTACTCTTTAGTTGCTTTTTTAAATAAGTGTATTTTTGCAATTTCTTTAATCATTTTTGGTAATTAATTGTACAGTTTTATTCCTTGGTAGAAAATACTGTTTTGAATTTTATGTTTATTTTTTCTTGGTAAATGTAACATGAGTCTATCTCTTGGTGCATGGTCATGGACAGAGCTGTTTGTGCAGTAATAACCAATGTTATTTTTGATGTGTCCAACTGACTGGTAAATGTATTCATATAAAGCAGTTAAAATCCCCCGTGTTTTGAACAGATCTTTACAATGAGCTCGACTAGTATTTTTGGTTATTATTCTTATGGTTCTTTTCTGGAGTTTGAAAATTGTGTACATATTTTGTGCGTTTGTTCCCCAAAAACGAATGCGATAGCTAAGATTTGACTGTACATTTGAATAATACGTAACTAAGCATTATAGGTCTCATTGAATCAAATATTTTACACATGCTAGACAAAAGTAGTATCGGAGCATCTTCGTAGTGGAAATTTGGTCCTTTCCTGGTTTTTCGAGCCATTTTCCCAGCGAACTGCTCCCTAATGGGATGACCCCAAACTTCCTAACAGCTCAAGCTAATAAATCTCCACTCCAAACAAAAGTAGTTTATAAGAATAGCAACAAAACTGTGTACTTTCAAGCAGTCTTAAAAAGTAGATGCAGATTAAGCTTCAATAATATACGTAATGACAAGCAGCAGCAAATAGTATTTTATAAGTTTCCAAAACTTTATTGCATTCTATTAGAAGGTAGGTGTCTTGCAAATTTTCATAAACCGAACATTAACTAATGAACTACGTAGAGGTATGTGTAAAAGTCTGTGAACAAAAATCGTACAATGTGATGCATGTGTTATAAAAACAGGAACGCTGGTGGAATACCCATTACAGACAGTATCCCATGTCCATCCCAGAGGGGTATATAGCGTCCCCATATGTATTTCTTACGAACATTTTTGTATTTGTTGCGAATTAATGAATGGCTGACTTTAATGAAAGAAACTCTGTATACTGTAAAACTAGTGAGAAAGAAAACCAATGGACATGGAATATGAGATTGCTAATTCTTGACATTCTCTCCCTCTGGCGGTCTTTCTCTGAGTCTGTCGTTGTTATAAGATCGCTCTGTGTCTTCCAGGTCTCTACGATCGTATAATTTGTTAGTAATTGTAAAATACGTGTTTAATTTGAACTGTTATTTAACGCTTTTATTTCGTTATTGTAATCGCCCTTTGTCAAATAACGAAGCATTGACAGCAATTCTACTACTTTGGGCAGTCAAGACAACGTAGCGTTACAGGAACTATAATATATCCGCCATTACGAGATAAATCTGAATTTTAATACTTTTCTTTACAGTCACGCAACTGCTCACGCAGCTAGTGTAACATTATTATTTCACAACAGCCTGCGGACCTGGAGGAGATTTTATTTACATCGAAACCAGGAGGTGTACAATAAATGATTGATTTTTCAGCTAGTCTGGCTACGAACTAATAAGGACGATTTAAAGTCATGGTATAAAGGAAAGATTTGAGAAATATTTACAGTCATTTACAGTGGCATGGTTGATTTTGTGGTGCGAAAATAAGTACTTTACGTACATGTAGTTACGGACGCTTATCGTCACGAGATTGTTTTTTCTTCTTGGTCATTGCTTATAACAGCAATTGCGCTACGCAATGACAATTCGTGACTAGGCTAGGAATTGTCCTGTAATGTACGTCGCAAACGAACGTGCTGGGCTCACAAACCATGTAATATGTATTATAGTTGACCCAGATGGGAACAGCCAATCGAAGTCGAAAGAGAATACAGTTGCAGGGAAAACAGTTCATACTGAAATAAAAATAAGCCCGAAATACACCGAAAAGGAAAATCCACCATTTTCTGGCCTATGATGACTCAAAATGAATCTATATTTCATTGCACCTCCTCTTGTGATTCTCGAGGAAAGAAGACTTTTCATCAACTTCCGAACCCTACTTATAACTCTACGATGAAAGCGAATTTATTGGCTTCCTGAACGCGTCCACACGTTCTCTTAATTACAGGAAATGTTATATTACAATTGGGTTTGACAGTTCATGGTAGACATTATGAAAGTTGTACCCTGTAACGATGTAACATGGCAGTAACAAAAGACTGACCCGACATAAAACAAGATTTACAGTCCGAGTTTACAAAAAAAGAGTAAACAAGACGAAAATTAAACAAAGGATACATACTGGTAGTATACTACAAAAATCCTGCTAGTAAGACAGAAAGAAATGATAATTTTCTGTTGGTACACATTTAAAAAATTCTAAATCAGTCCATTTTAAAGACTATATATCTAAATTAACAATAAAATGTTCTTTGCATGTCTTGTGAGAACTGTTCCAAGAGCTGCGGATAGAGAATTCAGTATCTCTGCAGGTCTATAAGCACCATCTAGACATAAAAGGAGAACAGCTTACAAGATCCAGAGTTGTGTATTAGAACCACACTTACAGATACGTCAGTAGTCCGACACATACAGGTAGGAGGTACGTAGTGACTTGCATTTAGAGGCTGAAAGTTCCATATTCTGCTGAGTAGCACATGGGGATCTAGTCTGTTAACTGAGCGTTGATAATCCCATAGCTTGGCTTGGATGGGAGGAAAGCAGCCCGTCCGTTCTGCTGACGACGTGCGGCATCTTGTTTGCCTGGCTAACAGTGAAGCCTGGGCCTGTTAAATGCGGAATGTGTACACTTCTGGGGCGCGTCTCTGCTTCGGCTCGTCCTCCGTTGTTACCTCTATCCGAAGGAAGACAATCAAGCAGCTGCGAGTCATTGTTATGTGAGTCCTGAAGGATGCGAGTACCTACCTGAATCGGGCCGTATTTTGAGCGGACACCGCCAAACGACAAACTCACTCGGCGGGGGGATTGGCAGGGAGAGATGGGGAGGGGAGGGGGGTAAACACGGTGCTCGAATTGCAAGACGACTTTGGTTGGCCCTCCTCCCCTCCACGCTATTTGTTCTTGTAGATACATAAGAGAGTGGAGCAGCGGAAGCATATGGACATAGTGTTCAACGTGCGAGAACAGTTTCCTTGTCTTAATTAAGCCATTGAGGAGTTCTGCTTTTTATTATGTTTATACAACATAATATCAAATTTTCGAAAGTACGATTTCTATTTTGTTAACAGCTTTACCTGTTAGTGTTATACACTGAAGAGCCAAACAAACCGGTACACCTGCCTAATACCGTGTAGGACCCCCGTTGTGATGACCTCAACCCACAGGAAAAATAATTATCAAAATCTGAACTGTGAAGTCATCCATAATTCTAGTTGGAAAACCACACTCTTTGTTATACTTCTCAATGGGTCACGATCCCACTTTGTTTATGAACTGAAAACTCTAATATTCATGAGAAACTGCTCTGAAATTAACAACAACCGACAAAATTGTGTATATATTCTCTGAAACTCCAAAGGCGTCTAAGACAATATCTGAAAGGAATTAGAAAAAGTGACAAAATTTCGTGAATCACACACAATACTGTTAATAATTGCATGAACACTTGGGGGTGGGGGGGAGGGTTCACCATACATCTACCCACTTTTGAGTATAACCAGTGTCTCTTAATACTACGACTCGTAGCAATACTCTAACATTCTGCGTGGTATCTGTTTGTTCTAAGTCGTGTCTCCCTACCACTTTCGCGCAACAACGCTCTGAGCGTGTTTTTTAGGGAATTGACTAGTTTGAACCTGGGACCTGTTGCTCGTAAGGAGACGCCAGACCACACATGACATGTAGAGTTCAGAAGAGTTCAGTGAGACTAGCGATGACATAATCAAATACTTAATGATTTCAGCGTCAGATCCACTGCACTCCCTACAAAATAATCTTAATACTAACTAAATTTAGTGGAAGGGGTACAAGGCTTTCCTATTTTTAGTTAGATGGTAAAATAACGTCGAGAAAGTAGTTAAGTTTACCATTGGAATTTTTATTCTATTCACAACACATTGTTTACAAATTGCACTATTGATAAAAGGAAATATTTTAATACGGGATGATAAAAACCAACTGCGTTCAACAAAAATTTGAACGAATGTTCCCTGAATGGGTTTCCAAGTTCTACAATGGATCGAAGGATGACCTATGCCATATCTCATCTATAATCTGGGTTTAAATTAAGTTTCATAAAAGAGAAAACTATCAAAAATGGTCTACAGTGACCCTCAATTATCTTTAATTACTTGTTTAACTTGTCGTAAATTACAGTGGCTGATGTGGCTTCTCAATAATCACATAACAGAAAAATCATCGCGTTTCAGATTTTTAACTTCTAATAGCAAATGTGAATACCACGAAGTTTAATTGACGATCGACACTAGTATTACGTAAAAAGGGGGTGTAACAGATGAGACTTCTGCAGTTCTGAGTGAAGCCTTATGCGCTGTTATACGGCATCGCGTGCGTTCATTACCTTGTCGTTGTTTAGGCAGCGTCAGGGGGCTGCGGGCGGCGCTGCTCCACGCACCTCGCCATCTCGGAAGCAACTCTCTCTAACTTCTCTTTACTACAATTTACCAAAGTTGGTTTAAGAAAAGCTATCTGGCTATGTTTTCAACTGAACAATCAGGGTCTCAATGTTAACCTTAAGCTTCGCCTACAAAAATTCTGTCTATACAATGAGAAACGTTATACTTTTCGTGGTAGGGCAATGTTTTTAACGTTTGCAACGTAACAGAGACGCGTATAGTCTCACGCTAAAACTTGCAGCTGGTGTGGCCCTTTTATTGTTATCGTAAGATCTATACTGTTTTTCTGGAGGGCTCTATCTTTTAACATGGGATGGGGGTGGTCTTGGCGGTCGGCCGGCGATGTGGGTGTCCGTCCCTTATCGTACGTCCTTCTAGCTTACACGGTTCTGCTCTCGGCTTCTGTTCTCGTTTCACCCCTCGGAACTGCGTCTGTTTCACGGTGGGAAGGTATGACATGCATTTAGGCGTTCTTGTGTTAGTCTGTGGTATTCCATTTGTTCACTCGTTGATCGTATTACTTTGGTTAATTTAATATCAGTATTTATTCCGAGCTATGTGACATAGTGCCGGATTTGCTATCATGTCAGGGTTTTCATGGAAGGTGTTGGATTTGCCTGACACCTTACAATACAATATCAAAAACGTTTATTACTGGGTAAACAGTCCCTACGTGATTTGACAGCTGACATTTATAATTCACGCTCACGTCAGGAAATGCACCAATATGAAAATAGCAGCTTTTACATTATTGGTCGGAACGCAAGCAATTATGGCGGTCGCCGTAATTTTCGCGCGACGCCATATTTCGCTACAAAATACTCTTATTAGTCACTGTCATATATCTAGTCTCATAACAATACGTAAAACTACATAAAATCACTACAATAATTTTGACAAGCAAGGAGAATTAGTTCTAATGAGAGGAAGAAGTTTATATTTACTGGTGTTTCAACAATGACTACCAGGCAACTTTTAATTCACTGATTGTAATTTTATTTTCTTTAGCAGAAAGCAAACATAAACTAAACTAAGAATTTATTTGAATAGAGTCTGTAATTCTTATACTTTTAATAGAGAAAGAAAGTTTCTAGGTCAGGGGATAGCGTTCGGCGAAATCTCTTAACTTTTTGTTGCATACGAAGCGTTGCCTTGGGCAGCACGATGTCGGCGGGCTACGATGATGATAGCAGGCTACAGGCAGTTCCGCTGGTTAATCCTCTCCGGCGAAACGCAAATAAAGTTCTGGCACAGCTGTATCATTAACCCCGTGGTGATTAACAAACCACAAGACCGTTGTTGATATGTCCTCTCTTTCAAAGTACATTACGTAGACATCGCTCGTTTTTACACTTTATGCCCTGTCCGTGACGCTATCGTCCATAATTACACAGTTCGTCACATTCATATAGTCTTAGCCATAAATACACAGTTCATAGAATTGTTCCTGTGTGTGAAGCACACTGTAAACAATGTCCACTCTATTCTCGTATTTCAAACTTCGGCGTCGTCACTGGAAGCCATTTATATTGTACGGTTAATTAAAGTCTTCACTTTCACGGCTTGATAGAACGTGACAGACAACCGTTCCAACACCCAAAACCAATACCAGCAAAGTTCATTCGCATAAAAGCACTGTTCGTGTCGGCCACAACAAAGTATTGTTTCACAGTCCGGTTTATTTTTTCTTTAAGTTCGCTGGCGATGACATTACACTCCGCAGTGGTAAAGAGAATTAACAATCTGATAGTTCGGTATCACTGTCCATACAATTACGTATGCTTTTCATAAAACACGCTTCACCGACACACCATCCACCATTCCCTCTACTACACAACAACCTTTCGACTATCGATATCACTATCGCTGTCCCCTGTCTATAGATGTTATATCGTTATCGTAAATTACATAAATCTTTATAAATGTTATTGACTGCATTTTTCACAATTAATAATATTCCAAAAGAGAACTTTACAAACTTTACCACAGGTACAAAGCAAGGAACATATTTATCCATTGGCATACGAAATAATCACAATTACATCCTTACATTTAAAAACCACAGTAGAATGTTACATAATCACAATTAGTAATGCCCATATCAACAAAAGGAAAAGAATAGAAATCTAAAGAAAATCGAAAAAAAAATTTATATGCGTAATTAGCAATGCCTTCACACCGTAAGCATGCAGAAGTGCCAGAACACGACATGGCATGGACTCGACTAATGTCTGAAGTAGTACTGGAGGGGACTGACACCATGAAGCCTGCAAGGCTGTCCATAAATCCGTAAGAGTACGAGGGGGTGGAGATCTCTTCTGAACAGCACGTTGCAAGGTATCACACATATGCTCAATAATGTTCATATCTGGGGAGTTTGATGGCCAGCGGAAGTGTGTTAAACTCAAAAGACTGTTCCCCCTGTCGTAAAGCACAATGGACGTGAATGGATGCAGGTGATCAGATAGGATGCTTACGTGCATGTCACCTGTCAGAGTGATATCTATACCTATAAAGGTCCCATATCGTTCCAACTACACACGCCCCCCGCCATTACAGAGCCTCCACCAGCTTGAACAGACCTGACACGCAATTTGAAACCACTCGTCCGACCGGACAACATGTTTCCATTCAGCAACAGTCCAACGTCGGTGTTGACGAACCCAGGCTTCTGTCACGGATTCTCTTCAGTCGTAGTTGGTTCCCTTGAAACGTCCCCTTTAGAAAAATTTATACACGACTGTGCTTAAACTGACGCACAATATTTTTTAGCGCAACGCAATCTGACTTTCAATAATCTCTACAAGAGAATGGCCCTGACTAACATTAAACTATACCTTTCACAAATCACTTACCTCACAAAAATCTTCGCTACTCAAGCTACTGCAATACAGCGAGCGCCACTACTGCCAGCTAAATAAAAGATTCAAACTATGGAAGGCACTAACTACTGATAGGGATAGTTAGCAAATGAAAGATATTAATAGAGAACAAACAATGTATTTACCTTGATATCATCATATATGTATCAGTTCATGACAAATTACAAAACTCCGCCATCTCTCTCCCCACATCCACCACTGCTGGCGGCTCACCTCCAACTGCGCAATGCTACGCGCTGTTCACAGCCAGCTGCCTAACACTACAATGGCGAGTATTACAACAATGAAAAGCAGCCACAGACTGCACACAGCACAGCCAGTGATTTTCATACAGAGGTGGCGTTAATAATAAAAAACCTAAACAGCCTACTTACACCCTTCTTGCAGAATCTTTTTCCGGCCGCAGCAATATCGGAAATTTGATGTTTTACCGGATTCCTGATATTCACGGTACACTCGTGAAATGGTCGTACGGAAAAATTCCTACTTCAAACTACCTCGGAGATGCTGTGTCCTATCGCTCGTGCGCCGACTATAACTCTACGTTCAAACTCACTTAAATCTTGATAGCAACAGACACTTATTGACTTATATAGACGTTGCCATCCGCAGTACTGTATTCTGTCTGTTAATATATCTCTGCATTTGAATACGCACGCCTATACCAGTTTCTTTGGCGCTTCATTGTAAATACTTGATTGGGATTCGAGCCCAGTGTGTAATATGGCGTATCGCCGGCGCTGGCTTGGGTAAAAATATTCTGCTAGTGAAAGACAGCTGGACCTTTCGGACCTAATTTATTGATACATTCCTCGTTCTTGCTCATTTGTTTAATAGTGTTTTCTCAACTGGAAAGTTGACGGCTAGGTTAATCGTAAAGTGGATTACCTTTTCTCAATGTAATCTGTTGAGTATCATTTCCTAAATTTTTCTTGTACCTATTTTATAATTCCCGACTTTTTCTATAACGTGGTTGTTTCGTTCAAGTTAATAATTCGTGACCATATGTGTTAACTGCAGTCAGTAGCACTCCATTCTTTGAATTGCACTTGCACGTGTTTTTATTATTGCCTACTCTTCTTACAGTATTTTACAACTGTCTGACCAGAGCGATGATCAAACCACGTTCTGCGTTGGTTTGAAACAGAGAAAATGGAGAGCTTAGAGTTAACTGATTTTGTGTTGTACAAGTTCAAATTGTAAAATTCTCCCGGCCTTGTGGCCGAGCGGTTCTAGGCGCTTCAGTCCGGAACCGCGCGACCGCTACAGTCGCAGGTTCGAATCCTGCCTCGGGCATGGATGTGTGTGATGTCCTTACGTTAGTTAGGTTTAAGTAGTTCTAAGTTGCAGGGGACTGATGACCTCAGATGTTAAGTCCCATAACACTCAGAGCCATTTGAACCATTTGTAAATTTCTGTTGGTGACTGAGGACAGTATTTACTTCTTTCGCACACTAATAATTGTAGCTATTAGGTTGGCTAGTTCCTCCAAGTATATTTGACACCAGCAAGCCATTATTGTTCATTTTCCTTTCGACAGCACCCTAAAGTACTGAAGTGTGGATGTGTAGCCACAAAACAGAAAGTCTATAGTTACATGTGCAGCCCGCTTTGTAGCTTAATTAAAGTGCACAGAAAACGTAAGGTACTAAATTATGTTATGTACTTGCGGGAAGGCTATAGGAGGCAGATTAAAATTGACTAACACTCTAAAGCGTTGTTTTCAACCTCTGCTACACTGAAGTGGCTACATACGCAGTGTGTCCTAGTTCTATTAGGACTTTGGCTTTAAAAAATATAAGTCATCGATCACGTTCCCAATACCACTATATTTATTCAAAATAGTCTCCCCCTGAATCAATGATCACCTGCTATTGCTTTAAAAGTGTTTAGGAACAGTCACTGTAGTCCTACTTTGGAACTGCATTTAGTACTACAGCACAATTTCCTTGTTGTTGTTGTTGTGGTCTTCAGTCCTGAGACTGGTTTGATGCAGCTCTCAATGCTGCTCTATCCTGTGCAAGCTTCTTCATCTCCCAGTACCTACTGCAACCTACATCCTTCTGAACCTGCTGAGTGTATTCATTTCTTGGTCTCCCCCTACGATTTTTACCCTCCACGCTGCCCTCCAACACTAAATTGGTGATCCCTTGATGCCTCAGAACATGTCCTACCAACCGATCCCTTCTTCTGGTCTAGCACCACATTTCGAAAGCTTCTATTCTCTTTTTTTCCAAACTATTTACCGTCCATGTTTCACTTCCATACATGGCTACACTCCATACAAATACTTTCAGAAATGACTTCCTGACACTTAAATCTATACTCGATGTTAACAAATTTCTCTTCTTCAGAAACGCTTTCCTTGCCATTGCTAGTCTACATTTTATATCCTCTCTACTTCGACCATCATCAGTTATTTTGCTCCCCAAATAGCAAAACTCCTTTACTACTTTAACTGTCTCATTTCCCAATCTAATTCCCTCAGCATCACCCGACTTAATTCGACTACATTCCATTATCCTCGCATTCGGGAGGACGACGGTTCAATCCCGTCTCCAGCCATCCTGATTTAGGTTTTCCGTGATTTCCCTAAATCGTTTCAGGCAAATGCCGGGATGGTTCCTTTGAAAGGGCACTGCCGATTTCCTTCCCACTCCTTCCCTAACCCGAGCTTGCGCTCCGTCTCTAATGACCTCGTTGTCGACGGGACGTTAAACACTAACCACCACCACCACCATTATCCTCGTTTTGCTTTTGTTGATGTTCATCTTATATCCTCCCTTCAAGACACCATCCATTCAGTTCAACTGCTCTTCCAAGTCCTTTGCTGTCTCTGACAGAATTACAATGTCATCGGCGAACCTCAAGGTTTTTATTTCTTCTCCATGGATTTTAATGCCTACTCCGAATGTCTCTTTTGTTTCCTTTACTACTTGCTCAATATACTGATTGCACAACATCGGGGAGAGGCTACAACCCTGTCTCAATCCCTTCCCACCACTGCTTCCCCTTCATGTCCCTCGAATCTTATAACTGCCATCTGGTTTCTGTAAAAATTGTAAATAGCCTTTCGCTCCCTGTATTTTACCCCCGCCACCTTCACAATTTGAAAGAGAGTATTCCAGTCAATATTGACAAAAGCTTTCTCTAAGTCGACAAATGCTAGAAACGTAGGTTTGCCTTTTCTTAATCTAGCTTCTAAAATAAGTCGTACAGTCAGTATTGCCTCACGTGTTCCCATATTTCTACGGAATCCAAACTGATCTTCCCCAAGGTTGGCTTCTACCAGTTATTCCATTCGCCTCTAAAGAATTCGCGTTAGTATTTTGCAGCCGTGACTTATTAAACTGATAGTTCGGTAATTTTCACATCTGTCAACGCCTGCTTTCTTTGGGATTGGAATTATTATATTATTCTTGAAGTCTGAGGGTATTTCGCCTGTTTCATACATCTTGCTCACCAGATGGTAGAGTTTTGTCAGGACTGGCTCTCCCAAGGCCGTCAGTAGTTCCAATGGAATGTTGTCTACTCCGGGGGCCTTGTTTCGACTCAGGTCTTTCAGTGCTCTGTCAAACTCTTCACGCAGTATCGTATCTCCAATTTCATCTTCATCTACATCCTCTTCCATTTCCATAATATTGTCCTCAAGTACATCGCCCTTGTATATACCCTCTATATACTCCTTCCACCTTTCTGCTTTCCCTTCTTTGCTTAGAACTGGGCTTCCATCTGAGCTCTTGATGTTCATACAAGTGGTTCTCTTATGTCCAAAGGTCTCTTTAATTTTCCTGTAGGCAGTATCTATCTTAACCCTAGTGAGATAAGCTTCTACATCCTTACATTTGTCCTCTAGCCATCCCTGCTTAGCCATTTTGCACTTCCTGTCGATCTCATTTTTGAGACGTTTGTATTCCTTTTTGCCTGCTTCATTTACTGCATTTTTGTATTTTCTCCTTTCATCAATTAAATTCAATATTTCTTCTGTTACCCAAGGATTTCTACTAGCCCTCGTCTTTTTACCTACTTGATCCTCTGCTGCCTTCACTACTTCATCCCTCAAAGCTACCCATTCTTCTTCTACTGTATTTCTTTCCCCCATTCCTGTCAATTGTTCCGCTTATGCTCTCCCTGAAACTCTGTACAACCTCTGGTTCTTTCAGTTTTCCAGGTCCCATCTCCTTAAATTACCACCTTTTTGCAGTTTCTTCAGTTTTAATCTACAGGTCATAACCAATAGATTGTGGTCAGAGTCCACATCTGCCTCTGGAAATGTCTTACAATTTAAAACCTGGTTCCTGAATCTCTGTCTTACCATTATATAATCTATCTGATACCTTTTAGTATCTCCAGGGTTCTTCCATGTATACAACCTTCTATCATGATTCTTAAACCAAGTGTTAGCTATGATTAAGTTGTGCTCTGTGCAAAATTCTACCAGGCGGCTTCCCCTTTCATTTCTTAGCCCCAATCCATATTCACCTACTACGTTTCCTTCTCTCCCTTTTCCTACACTCGAATTCCAGTCACCCATGACTATTAAATTTTCGTCTCCCTTCACTATCTGAATAATTTCTTTTATTTCATCATACATTTCTTTAATTTCTTCGTCATCTGCAGAGCTAGTTGGCATATAAACTTGTACTACTGTAGTAGGTGTGGGCTTCGTATCTATCTTGGCCACAACAATGCGTTCACTAAGCTGTTTGTAGTAGCTTACCCGCGTTCCTATTTTCCTATTCATTATTAAACCTACTCCTGCATTACCCCTATTTGATTTTGGATTTATAACCCTGTAGTCACCTGACCAGAAGTCTTGTTCCTCCTGCCACCGAACTTCACTAATTCCCACTATATCTAACTTTAACCTATCCATTTCCCTTTTCAAATTTTCTAACCTACCTGCCCAATTAAGGGACCTGACATTCCACGCTCCGATCCGTAGAACGGCAGTTTTCTTTCTCCTGATAACGACATCCTCTTGAATAGTCCCCGCCCGGTGTTCCTAATGGGGGACTATTTTACCTCCGGAATATTTTACCCAAGAGGACGCCATCATCATTTAATCATACAGTAAAGCTGCATGCCCTCGGGAAAAATTACGGCCGCAGTTTCCCCTTGCTTTCAGCCGTTCGCAGTACCAGCACAGCAAGGCCGTTTTGGTTATTGTTACAAGGCCAGATTAGTCAATCATCCAGACTGTTGCCCTTGCAACTACTCAAAAGGCTGCTGCCCCTCTTCAGGAACCACACGTTTGTCTGGCCTCTCAACAGATACCCCTCTGTTGTGGTTGTACCTACGGTACGGCTATCTGTAACGCTGAGGCACGCAAGCCTCCCCACCAACGGCAAGGTCCATGGTTCGTCCTTAACTGCGTGGTAACGATGGATGTCCTTTCATCGCCAACTTCTATTTGGGGAGCTAGCAGAAGTTGACTGGGGCGAATTCCAATGAATACGGTGGGTGATCTTCACGCTGTGGGCTGGGGCGTTGTCGTAGAGAGGGATCAAAAACCTGCATCTATGTACTTGGGTTAAATTCGACGAATTCTCGCCCACAAACAGAAAATTTGATATTGCGTCGCTGTTCCACCGCCATTTTCTGACGAGTGCGAGACGCATACTGTTACATTCGCGACCTAGATGTCTGCTGCAGCGATGCTAGCGATTTCACCAACACGGCTCTTGTTGAAATTTCTCGGATCGTAAAGCAGTCTGGAATTTCATACAAGTGGCCCCAATGGAACTGGGTCATGCTGTATGTTAACTTATCAATGATCGCAGTATATGAATCACCGAAAACTCCCACCGCATATATTGCGGAAATGGAAAGTACTATTGATGTTCGGTTTTCACAGAATGGATTGGTAGTCAGGAGCACGTACTGGATTGTAATAACACTTAGGAAGTGTATTTTTTTTTTTTTTGCGAACATACACTTTTTTTAATCGAACAATGCCTATTGAAATTAAAAATCTACAAGTTGGGTAAACTGTAAATTGGAATGCCAGTGGTGGTCGTTGCATGAGAATCGTTTACGAGGTATCGTATTTTCAAAATTTTCCACACCGACAGTTGTTTGTGCCATTCAGTCTGCGTAGTTGTTACGTACGATGTCAATATGTTTCCTTTCAGTGCGCTTGTCTGTTCCTCGAGTGCACTGCTACTTGCTAGTCAGCTAGTGTGTGGCAGTCTAGGCAGTAGGTCGTGAATGGACGATGGGATTTACCAATATAGAAAAGCCGACATGCTCATTGTGTATGGAGAGTGTAGACTCCAGTTCGTTGTTAGTTAGGGTATGCCGCAAGATATCCCAATAGAGGTCAGCCACCTCGGCAATTATTTATTAACCTCTTCAACTAGTTATGTAAAAGTAACAGAAGGAAACAAGTGTCTAAAGAGGGAAATTAATGTTCTTGCTGCTGTTGCAGTTGATCCGCACATTAGCTCCTGCGCAATCGCACGAGGAAATGGTATGAGTCAGGCAAGGGTCCTGCACATCCTCCATCGACATAGGTTCTATTCCTTTCACATCTCTCTCCGTCAAGAGCTGCATGGAAACGATTGTGAGAATCGTGTTCGCCTTTGTACAAGGGCATTGAGACTGGAAACTCTAGATACCATGTATCTTGGTTAGTGAATGAGCCACATTTACCAATCACGAACAGGTAAATTACCGAAACATACATTATTGATCTGTTGGGGGTCTAGTGGCTAGCGTTGGCGCCCCTGGATCATGGGGTCCCGGGGACTGGGTGTCTCTGTTGTCCTTATTATTTCATAATCATCATCATTCGTGATAGCGGCTACGTAAAAAATTGCAATGTGAAAAAATTGGGACTTTGTACGGGCGCTGATGACTGTGCAGTTGAGCGCTCCACGAACCGAACACCATCATCTGTTGACTACCCCGTTGGCTTCGTCAGGTGGAACATCGGCGTCCGTGGAGTGGAAACGTGCGGTGTGGGATAGTGAACCGTCAGCTCATAGGCCCGTTTTTCATAAACGGGACACTGAACTTGCACAAATATCGCAGCCCTCTGAAAGACCATCTTCCCCGGATTCTAGACGACGTTCGTCTGTCTACTAGGGGGAACCTGTGGTACCAACATGGTGGTTGTGCAGTCAAATGGCTCTGAGCACTATGGGGCTTAACATCTATGGTCATCAGTCCCCTAGAACTTAGAACTACTTAGACCTAACTAACCTAAGGACATCACACAACACCCAGTCATCACGAGGCAGAGAAAATCCCTGACCCCGCCGGGAATCGAACCCGGGAACCCGGGGTTGTGCAGTCCACAGTGCATGAAGTACTACAGCTTGTCTTCACGAACTGTTTCCAAATCTTTGGATTGAACGCAGAGGACCTGTACCTTGGCTGGCCCGTTCCCCGGATTTGACGCTTGTAAACATTTTTCTCCGGGGAAAGCTGAAACACGCTGTCTACAACGACCTAGAAACTACACCCGATGATACGCAATGCAGCCTGCTCGGTTAAAAAATGTTCAAATGTGTGTGAAATTTTATGGGACACACACTCATGCCAGAGGGAGGACTCGAACCTCCGCGGGACCAGGCGTACAGTCCATGACTGCAGCGCCACTTAGACCGCTGGGCTAGTCCCGCGTGGCGCCTGCTCGATCATCTCCGCTGAAATGCTAGCACGTGTGCAGCAGTGGTTCTGTATCAGACTGGAAGCGTGTATCGCCGCTGCCGGTGGGCATTTTGAACACAGCCTGTGATGGTCAGATGTCCTGTTACTGGTCAGACTCCACATAACTAACGTATGCACTTGTGTTGTTCCTTACTGTGCCACCACAGTTACTGTACAAGTGTCAGTGTGGGAACTTTTCGAAAAGAACATCTCGTAAACGACTCGCCCTAGAATCCCACAACAAACACCACTGGTATTCTAATTTACCCTGCTTTCAGTTTGTTAATTTCAATAGGCATTGTCACCTTAAGAAAGTGTATGTTTGCAAAAAAAAATACAACTTCTAATTATTAGTACAATCTGTTGATCTGCTAATAATGCGAGCCCTGGACTACCAAATCATATATATATATATATATATATATATATATATATATATATATATATAAAGCCCAAAAGAAACTGTTATAGGCATCCATATTCACCAGAAATATGTAAACAGGCAGAATACTACGTTTGCGGTTGGTAACGCCTATATAATACAAAAGTGTCTGGTGCAACTGTGACATCGGTTACTTCTGCAACAATGGCAGGTTATCAAGATTTAACTGAGTTTGAACATGGTGTTATAGTCGGCGTCTCCGAGGTAGCGATGAAGTGTGAATTTTACCATACGACATTTTACGAGTATACCGTGAATATCAGGAATCTGGTAACACATCAAATCTCCGACGTCGCTGCGGCTGGAAAAAGATCCTGCAAGGAAGGGACCAACGACGACTGAAGAGAATCGTTCAACGTGACAGAAGTGCAACCCATCAGCAAATTGCTGCAGATTTCAATGTTGGGCCATCAACAAGTGTCAGCGAACGAACCATTCAACGAAAAATCATCGATATGGGCTTTCGGATCCGAAGGCGCACTCGTCTGTCCTTGATGGTTGCAGGACACAAAGCTTTACGGCTTGCCTGGGCACGTCAGCGCGGACATGGGACTGTTGATAACTAGAAACATGTTACCTAGTCGGACGAATGTCGTTTCAAATTGTATCAAGTGGATGGATATGTACGGGTATGGAGGCAACCTCACAAATCCATGAACCCTGAATGTCAGCAGGAGACTGTTCAATCTGATGGAGGCTCTATAATGGCGTGGGCATGTGCGGTTGAAGTCATATGGGACCCCTAATACGTCTTTGAAGGTGACACGTACGTAAGGATCCTGTCCGCTCACCTGCATCCATTCACGTCCATTGTGCATTCCGACGGACTTGGGCAATTCCAGCAGGACAATGCTACACCCCACAATTCCCGAATTGCTACAGAGTGTCTCCAGGAACACTCTTCTGAGTTTAACACACTTCCGCTTCACCAAACTCCCCAGACATTAACATTATTAAGCACATCTGTAATGCCTTGCAACGTGCTGTTCATAAAAGATCTCCACCCCTCGTAGTCTTACGGATTTGTGGACAGCCCTCCAGCAGTACTTCAGACATTAGTCGAGTCTGTCCCACGTCGTGTTGCGACACTTCTGCGTGCTGACGGGAGCCATGCACGATTTTAGACAGGTGTACCGGTTTCTTCAGCTTTTCAGCGTGTATATACAGGTTAAACAGCGTTTGAATACATTGCTGGAAAATAAAAGAGATCTGGTAGATAATTAAAATACTAATCAATCATGATCGCAAGTATTTATTAAAAATGACGTGTGACTATTAATTTTTAATAAATCCTTGCGATCTTGTCTGACCAGCTGCATTGATCTGTTTATATGAATAATTTTCTTATTCTGGTAGAGATGTTACACTTTAAAAATTACCCAGCACCTCACTGCTTCCAACTCCTTGCGAGCTATAGTGTTTCAATTGTTATCATCTCACAAAAAGACCATGAACCCTGAAGCTAACATTACAGAAGTTCTCTCTCATGTGGCAGCTTACCAGCAATCGTTCTTCCCACGAAGTATAGGAGTATAGGAGTAAACGTAAATGTGGATATATTACAGGGTAAAGCATTTCTTCTCATAAGTAAACGTCATGTTTTCTTACAAGCCGTTTCTTGAGGAAACACCCCACCAGCTGTCAGTGGGCACTGCCAGCTTTCACTAACGTAATGAAATTTTCCGATCTCACAATGGGATGTCGGACTTCGGCATCTGACCCTGAAGTTTGAAGCGTTTAACGGCCGACGTAATGGACGTGTTAGCAGCGCAGAAAGGCAGCGCGCCTCGGGCCGGGCTGCCGGGTCACGCGGTAGTTAGCGGCGGCAGCAGCGATATTGCGGGCGAAGTTGCAGATTGGATTACGTGCGGCGGCTCAACTTTGCACTCCGCCGACTCGCGCGGCAGGTGGAGCCAACAGCCGGCCAGAGGTCGCTTCGCTCGCCGCCACTCCCTCACCCAGTCTGGAATGCACTGTGCGGCGCGGGATAATGCCGAGTCTCAAGCGCACGGACGCACTCCCGAGAGAATGAACGCTCAGCCCGTACTCCATCACACCCTCCCTTTCCGCCCGTTCCCAAGCCGGCGAGATGAACAGAGAGTCTCCGTAGCGACACATGGACCAAGCCTGTGCGGGTGCTACCACATTGAACCCTTCAGCTCTCCTACAATACTGACACCAACTACCAATCGAAGCACTAATTGATAAAGGTAATGGTGTCATCAACCTGAAAGTTGGTTTGAACGCCACAGTGGCTTCCCAGACTTTCGTATATCCTCTCGTTTAGCTGATACCTGAACTCACTTTCACAGCCAGTCGTTGGAGGACCTACAGTATAACGTGCTGTCGCGTCCCGAAAGACGTTGTTGCTTGGGATTGGGTGACATGGTTCAGGAAGAAGGGAAATAGTTGTAAGTGAGAGAGGGGTCAACCTAACTATACCGTGTAACCTCCCCACAGAAATTTGAAAGATAATAATTAAATTTAATGGAGCCAAGTGTAACCTCCCCGTGAAAATATGAAAATGATAAGAATTGAATTGAATTGCTAATAGTGCCAAATGTTAGCTTCCCACAGTCATAAAACTCAATGATAATAAAAATGTGCAAAAATGTTAAGTCCCCACAAAGTTAACGTTAAGGTGAACCTGATAAATTTCATAAGGGCAGCTGCGCTGACCTTAGGCCCTGTGCAATAATTAATCTGATAAATTGATTCTGGGAGGAAAAGCATAGGAAATATTGTTTCAATTGGAATGACTCCGTTTCTTAAAAAAGATTGCTTTGAAAACAAAATTATTATTGGGGCATTTCTTCAACAAATTAATTACAATTAACATACATTACATTATCAGATGTGCGCAATGCTGCTTCATTACCTTATTTAACAATATACTTCGTCCCGAACCTTGACCAGAGACCCATGTCGACGCCCGCCGACTCCTTACACACAACTCGCGACCGAGTCCAACTCGCAACTGACAACTCGCAACTGCACTGTTCCTGCCGACTCGCTACACGCAACTGAACTCTCGCGCGGTCAAGCGCAGACTAACAACTATAAACAACTCTCTGGTCAGAGATTCTGTCATGACTCGCCATCGCTGGTACTGAATACATACGCGTTTCATAACCCTCCACTGGGGAGGCAAAAATTTGGCAGCGATGGTGAGTCATTTGGACTTGCCATGAGCAACAATTTTTTTTGACTAATTAACTTTACAGTCACAGAATATACAGATGAAGTAAATGTGGTGCACATGCACCGAGTACAAAACATATTAGACAATGACAAAATGTGAGTACAAAAGCAAGTGCACATGCACTGAAAAACACTTTAGCATTTTCACAACAAATAAACGTAATGGCAAAAATCATGTTGACAAGTGATATAAGTGCACATGCACTGTAGTTCAGAATATATCAGCAAATCACAAAATGTATATACAATAAATAGAAATCATGTTAGAAAAATGACAAAAGTGCACTCGCGATGTAGTTCAGAATATATTAGCAAATCGAAAAAATGTATATACAATAAGTAGAAATCATGTTGGAAAAATGATAAAAGTGCACACGCACTGTAGTTCAGAATATATCAGCAAATCACAAAATGTATATACAATAAGTAGAAATCATGTTAGAAAAATGATAAAAGTGCATACGCACTGTAGTTCAAAATATATCGAAAAAAATATATAGGCCATGAATAGAAATGATGTTAGCAAAAAAAAAAAAAAAAGATTTTCACTATGTTACAAGATTTAGGATAGGAAAGGGAAGGATTGCATCATGGTTGTAGCACTTTAGGTTGCACGCAGTTGCACTGAAAGTCCATATCTTTCCACACAAGGACAACACCAAGTGAGACAATCTGAAGTTCTTTTCCCAGAAGTGTTTATCAGCGTCGCCAAGACACTGAAATGTCGTAGAAATATTCCATGTTATCATTTTGGCAGTACATCAGGTACACCAAACAGTGGGACCATAATAACGTCTCCATCGCTCACGGTGGTGGACAGCATGTCGTGTCAACACCACGCTCTTACAAGGCACACCAACGTAGAATTAGTGCAAAAACCAAATATAGTGCTCCATGATCAAGAGGATATACAGGACAAATGGATATTGCAGTAATTCAGGGTATTTAGGTCAGAAGGTGAAGGACATTAAGTCACAAACTTGTCTTCATTGGGAATTACATTAGTAGTTTGCGGCAGTCATAGCCCAGTTATTGAACATTTCTGTACCATGTATGTAGTATTACAGAAAAATGTTCATAAATTGTTTTACAGAGAACATTGGCATTCATTGCCTAATCATAAATCATCAGTAGTCATTCGTTTTACAAAGAACATTGAAATTCATTGCCTAATTACAAATCATCAGAAGTCACTCGTTTTACAGAGAACATTGAAATTCATTGCCTAATTACAAATCATCAGAAGTCATTACTTAAAACAGGAGGTAGTCAATAACATAGTATTACAGAATAATGTTGATAATTAATCATTGGTCATCCCAATACAGTAATCAGTAGCATTCATTCCCAGTTACAAAGCATTATTAATTAATCATTGGTTATCTCAATACAGTAATCAGTAGCATTAGCATTCATTTCTCAGTTACAAAGCATTATTAATTAATCATTGGTCATCCCAATACAGTAATTAGTAGCATTCATTTCCCAGTTACAATGCATTATTAATTAATCATTGGTCATCCCAATACAGTAATTAGTAGCATTCATTTCATTTCTCAGTTACAAAGCATTATTCATTAATCATTCATTTCCCAGTTACAAAGCATTATTAATTAATCATTGGTCATCTCAATAGAGTAATGAAATTATGCGCATAGTATTTATGCATTCATTATTCAAGTGACATACTATTCAGAGCTAATCAGAATTACTCAGAACTCTCTTAAACTGGTATCATTATTTGGGACTGGTAATACATTTTTTGTTAGCAATGCATTGCTTTGGGTAATTATAAGGGAAAGCAAGAAAAAAAAATTTGCTTCTGAGTTGTTCCTGTAAATGAAAATGTGTAACGTCATTCGTCATGAGTCAGCTGTAGCAAGGTTATGAAACAAGTAGAGTATATGTAATCACATTCATAAATGACATAGATTTAATGAACAACTGCTTATAGCGCATTAATTTCATAAATAATTTCTCCTGCAAAAAAATGGATTATTAAGCTGAAAGAAGAAACGCATTTTATGCTGAAAAGTAGTGAACTTCGAATTAACAGGTAGTGAAATGTGTATAAAGATGTGTTCCATAGCTGTCCTTTCCAAAACATTGAGTCATTATACTATGCAATATAACACCTGCTGTCAAAGCGAACTGCAACAAATACTTAAATAACTACATACATGAATACATAACTTCCACATTATCCTCATCTGTAAAGAAAAAAACTTCATTATCCATCACTTCATTATCTATATTATGATAACTCCATTATTTTCATCACCTGTAAAGAAAAACTTCATTATCCATAGTAGCATAATCTTCATCATTATTCATCAGTATTTATTATCATCTGCAAAAAAATCACTTCATTACTCATTAGAAAACTATTCCTTATCTCTAGCATATTTCATCACTAAAACTAAGATTTGAAGTTCTGTCTGACAGCCTGCATCAATCGCTTCGTATTCTGAAAAAAAAAAAAAAATTAGTTAAGACTGCTATTCTACGATGTGTATAGTATATTCTTGTTAATGCTTGTTAATCCTGATCCACTTACTCTTCATCACGAGGTTTGCATCTTCTTTCGATCATTCCGAAGGTAAAATTCCCATTTCTGTTTAATTTATTTCTTTCACGCATCATTTCTTTCTGAAATTGATGAACAGAGATTAATGTCTTGCATTTAAATCATATACTCATTAAATAATGACTGGTTTATGGTAACATAATTAAGCATACAGCATAACATGACAGAAAACGTAATATGTGAAAAACATAGTGTTCAGATGTGAAAATGTACACAGAATATCACAAAGCAGCAGCAAAAAATGCAAAACAGTCATGATGTTGAGATATCATAGGGCAAAAATGTCAAAGTCAACTGGTGTTTGTTATATCTTAACTATCTCATAGTGCATACAAACAAAATATGAAAACAATCGTACATACATAAAAAAATGATGACAAGAAATGTGACCTTCTTTGAGTTCAGCTTGTATGTTGTGTAGTTAATAGAGGCGAGAATTAAAGACTTTAATGGAGAGAAAATTTAATAAAATTAATATGTCACTAGATAACATTGCATAATTATTCATAAGATACGTAAGTTTCTCTGAAAAAAATGTGCACAGTCTGATATGTAACGACAAGAAGAGCGACCTGCTAACCTTACCTTGCCGGGCACTTGCCAAGAAAAAATACGATAATCATCAGTAATTAGTCATGTGAATATAATTGCATAAGTGATCATAAAACTAGCAAAATGGCATTATAGCATGTTAAATCATAAAGTGTCTTCATCCAATAAAAGGTTTGATGTTTGACCAATGGTGGTTGCCTTTGGATTTTCTGGTTCTCAAAGTTTCTACGTGTACAACATTGGGGTGAGGAATGCTGCGAATCCGATATGGACCTGCGTATAGAAGTTCAAATTTACTGCACCTACCTTTTCCTTTGTTGGATAAATAGTGTGTACGTACTAATATTTTCTGTCCAATGTGAAAGTCACGGCGTGTACAAACCTGTTTTTGCTGTCTTCTCCGGCGCTCTGCGGCACGTTTGATAATGTTCAGCGCAATGTCGATTATTTCGTGGTGTCGTAATCGACGAGATGTAGGAAAATTTATTAATTCTGTAATTTTGTTAGGTGGTTCAACATTTTTCAGTATAACAGACGGAGATAGTGGATTCATTTGGAATGGAATTAATTACATCTTGGAATGAGAATATGTGTGTGTCCCAATCAATATATCTTTTGTGGCAGTATATTCTACACAGTTTACCAATTTCTTCCATTAATCGTTCACAAGGGTTCGAAGAAGCATGGTACTTGGATATATAGATCGGAGAAATGTTTCTACTTCGTAACATACGTGTCCATACAGCAGAACGAAATTGTGATACATTGTCGGAAATTACTTTCATCACATGCCCTACATGAAATAGAAAATGTTTTACAAATGCTTTCGAAACAGTTTTAGCAGTATCTTTGCGTAACGGAGTGAAGGTAACAAATTTTGAAGTGAATTCAACAGCGACAAAGATGTAGCAAAAAACCTCTATTAGTTCTCGGAATCGGACCAAAAATGTCTACAGCGGCCATATGTCTTAATTTAACAGGAACAATAGGATGTAATGGAGGAATATGTGAAGTCGTGTCTGATTTAGCTTTCTGGCAGATTTTACATGACGCTAAAACTCGTCGTACACGTTTCTCCATGTTGGTAAAATAACAGTTCTGTCTCAGTATAAGAAAACATTTTCTAGCTCCGTAATGTGCATAACTTAAATGAGTATACCAAATTAATTTGTTAACCAGTTCGTCAGGAATGCATAATAACCAATTGTTGCTGTCAGGATGAGAGCGGCGAAATAGAATGTCATTGCGTACAGTGTAATGGTTTCTAATCGTAACATTATTCCTATCTTGCCAAAGGTGTTTGATTTCTTTCCACACGTTGTCTTTATTCTGCTCTTTTGCTATGTCCTGTAATGACGACGAAATAAAATTTTCAAATGCAACTTGTTGAATGTACATAACGCTGAAATTTGCTTTGCAGAAGTTGGTTGCGATGTCTTGCTGATTGTTGCTGAGAGAACGAGATAGTGCGTCTGCTATAACATTTTGTGTGCCGGGAATGTGAACAATTGTGAAATTAAATTCCTGTAAATAAAGCTTCCATCTGCTTAATCTATCGTGTGTGAATTTAGCTGAAAGTAAAAATTGTATCGCTCTGTGATATGTGTAAACGGTGGTATGTCTTCCATCAAGAAAGTGCCTAAATCTCGTAAATGCCCATACAACACATAATGTTTCCAGTTCTGTAACAGAATACGTTCGTTCAGCAGGTGACAGAATGCGACTTGCAAATTCGATGTTTTTAATTATTGTAGAACCATCTTCTTCAATTTCCTGGAGAATATGTACGCCTAAAGCGGTGTTAGAACTGTCGGTGGCAATGGAAAATTTTTTGGTAAGATCTGGGTGTGATAAAAGTAGTGCATTCAACAAAGCATGTTTGAGATAACGTTTTCGTGGACAAGATTCTGCGTGTCAAAATTATTGCTTACGTTACTGGAATATACAACCTGTACTGTATCTGTTCAAATTCTATCTGACGTGTTATTATTTTCAAGAGGATGTTGCGGCATTTCCACTATTTGTACTGTTCTGTTATTTCTTCCTGACGTATTACGTTCTGGATGATACCTATTGTCTGGTTCATTCATGATTATTTGTTGTGGCGGATGTTCTTGCTGCTGATAAGATAGACTGTTATTAAATGTACGCTGAAAATTGTGCTCATTATTTTTACGTCTGTCATGATAGTCATTTCTATACGGCGCAGTGCGATACGAGTTGAAATAGTGTGTTTTCTGTACGTACTCATTTCTTTGCTGGCGTGCGTTACTATTTGTCGTAGCTGAGACTATACGTGCACGCGGCGAAACATTAAAGCTTGGTTGACCTTGTAGACTGCATTGTTGGTTAGGTATGTTAACCGGCTGACTTTCATGCTGTTGTGGTGAAAAACCTCTATTGTTACTAAAATGTGGTTCCTGTTGCTGAAAATTTTGACGATATTGATGATTAAAATTTTTTCTGATATCAAAATTACGGTGGTAGTTCTCATGGTTGTCATTTCTTGAGTGCCTAAAGAGAAATTGTCACTATCGGTAAATACTTGTCTTATCGGGTTTTCATTAGTCATTTCTTAATCCTAGGTAGAGCAATAGTTAAAGAGCTGTTTTGATAGATATAAAGGATAGTAGAAGAGAAGGCAGCAGTGCAGAAAACTAAAGATGAAACAGCACTACTACAGCTCGGGGCCCTATGCACGCTACGGCACATATTCATTAAAGCGTAATGAATCCCCTGAGGTCTATTACGCGCTGCAAATACATTTCAGCTTTTGCGTTACCGGCAATGGCGGTAAAAATTCAGAAGTAAATTGTTGTATCCATGCTAATTCGAGTTTCTTCATTACAGGCAATTCTATTGAAAGTACAAAAATAAATTGTCGTATACAGTTCAAAGCTAGTTTCTGCGTTACAGACCAAGGTGGTGAAAGTATAAAAATAAATCGACGTATCCAGTTCAAAGCGTATACCTGTGCTCTGTCATTATTAAATTCTTTAGATTTTCTTACAGATAAAAATTGCTCGTAATCTACGTTCTCGTCACTGAATTTGAGAACACGTTCAGGTTTGTGTGAGAATCTGTTTGTCTGTGTCATTTCGGATTTTAAGTTGCGTAGCTTTTCAGATTTTAAGTCACGTACCTTTTCAGATTTTAAGTCGCGTAGTCTCTGTAGATTGCTTAAGTTACACTGGCTATGTGAATGTGACAAATACTCACAACGTGCCGAATTCTGTGACGTATTGGTGACTGAAATAGTTTTCAATTCTGTTACTTTAATACGTTCGTTAATTTGGTTGATCTGTCGTGCAAATTTCTCATCGACTTCCGTATTCAGACTGTGTGAAATTTCTGGTAACTTTAAATTAAACTCGTTGTGTAACTGTGTTGCATTTTTACGACATTTTTCAGTGACTGCATTAATTTCGTCTTTGACCGATTCTGTTGTGCCTACACGTGTACTATTTAATTCTTGTGCAACAGTTCCAACTTCTTCATTACTGTTACTAGCACAAGCCTTAGTATCCTCACGTAATTGTCTTTTATTATCATAACATTGCGCGGCAATGGCTTTAATCTGTTCATTAAGCTGTTCATTCCGTTCACTAAGTTGTTTGATTTTTTTATTAATGTTGTCTTGTTCTTCATTCGACTGTTTATAACTTTCATTAGTTAGTTTAAGTTCTTTGAGATTGTTTTCCTGCTTTTCATTCATTAGTAGTAATACTGCCATAATTTGATCCAAGGTAACATTACCTACTCTATTCTCTGTACTGTTTGATGGTGTATCTGCAATTGTCGCGTTTTGTGTGACCATTTGGTCATTCTGTAATTTACAAAAAGGTTTGCTTATCCGATGTGTACTGTTGGTCAGTAAATCGTAATTAAATAAATCTGTCCTACTTTGAGTATCCTGTTCATTTTCATTACAAAAATTCGTCTGTTCGTTACGTGAATTTTGCAAACCGGTTGTCTTAAGCTGGGCAGCGCTCACTGCAACAGAACGCCCCGCGTCATCAATTGTCGTCAAATTAACAGAGGACGCAATTGAATTTATCTGTTCATCAATAACATCAAAATCAACATTGGTGGTCGGTACGTACTGATTGTCACTAAATGGAGGATTGTCATCATTACATTGCGTGTCACAATTACTATCGGTCAAGTTGTTTAATTCGGTTATTTCACTCATTATACTTCGCGATGCACTATTCACAGTCTTTCGCGACATTTTTACAATAGTCACAATTATTCACAAATGAAATAAGCACAATGCAAAAAGCAACAAACACAAATACAACAAAGAGCAACGAATTGCCGATGATCTGAGGAAAGAAAGTCACAAAATTAGTAAAAACGTTGCGCAAAAATGCTAATTATATTTTAGTAAATAAGAGCAGATATCTGACTACTTTTCAGAAAATTCTGAAAGAAATACGATCCTGGACCGGATGTCGCCAAGTGTAACCTCCCCACAGAAATTTGAAAGATAATAATTAAATATAAATGGAGCCAAGTGTAACCTCCCCGTGAAAATATGAAAATGATAAGAATTGAATTGAATTGCTAATAGTGCCAAATGTTAGCTTCCCACAGTAATAAAACTCAATGATAATAAAAATGTGCATAATGTTAAGTCCCCACAAAGTTAACGTTAAGGTGAACCTGATAAATTTCATAAGGGCAGCTGCGCTGACCTTAGGCCCTGTGCAATAATTAATCTGATAAATTGATTCTGGGAGGAAAAGCATAGGAAATATTGTTTCAATTGGAATGACTCCTTTTCTTGAAAAAGATTGCTTTGAAAACAAAATTATTATTGGGGCATTTCTTCAACAAATTAATTACAATTAACATACATTACATTATCAGATGTGCGCAATGCTGCTTCATTACCTTATTTAACAATATACTTCGTCCCGAACCTTGACCAGAGACCCATGTCGACGCCCGCCGACTCCTCACACACAACTCGCGACCGAGTCCAACTCGCAACTGACAACTCGCAACTGCACTGTTCCTGCCGACTCGCTACACGCAACTGAACTCTCGCGCGGTCAAGCGCAGACTAACAACTATAAACAACTCTCTGGTCAGAGATTCTGTCATGACTCGCCATCGCTGGTACTGAATACATACGCATTTCAACCGTTAAACTTCGCTTACTATAGGGGCGAATCATACACTCTTCGCTGTAAATGCGGAGTCAACATATCATTAACAGCGTTAGACCTTTCTTGGTTCACGCCGGCCTTATCTGCCGGTACCTCCGCCGCACGGCGCTGCTGTCAATTGCAAAAGATAGTAGTTGTGCTTCACACGTTCATGGCGTTAGAGCAACGAAATTTGTTTCTTTTTTTTTTTTATAGAGCAAGGGACTAACGCCCATCGAGATCTACAGGGAAATCCAGCCCTGATGTGAGGAACACTATCTCGCTTTGTCAGCTGTGAGGTGGTGATGATGTTGTGTGTTCGACAAAGGTCGTGAAATCTTGCATGGCAGCGAACGACCGAGCAGGCCGCGTTCGGTGCTGACTGACGACGACATTTAACGCTGAAAGCAGATCGGCGTGTGTACATCACGGCCATTTCCTGGGAGCTTGGCATATCGTATGAGATTGCTTACGACATCGTTCACGGGTCCTTAGGCTAACGGAAGGTTTCATGTTGGTGAGTGACCAAGCAGTTGCATGGCATGATGAGAGGCAAGGGAATGATGTGTTCACTGAATCATTTGTAACGTAACTCCAAGGAGAGTGAAGATTTCCTGGATCGCATTGTTACTGGCGATGAAACGTGGATACTGCATTTCATGCAGAAATCCAAGCAGCAGAGCATGAAGTGGAAAAATCCGGGTTTGCTTGTGATAGAAATATTCCGTTCAGCGCCTTCTGTTGGGAAAATTATGTCAACGGCCTTCTGGCACAGCCGTGGACTGCTCCTGCTGGATTTCATACCACAAGGTGCAACCATCAATGCCGATAGTTATTGGTCCACACTGTCACGTCTGAGGTCTACCGTCAGGCGAAGGCGCCGAGATATTCTTGATGTGGACAACGTGATTCTGTCCACGACAATGCGAGACCACATGCGGCAGTCAGAACTGCCGAAAAGCTCGGGGCACTGGGTATTCTGAACCACTCACCGCACAGTCCAGACCTTGCTGTTAGTGATTTCTACTTTTCGGACCGCTGTAGAAGTTCTTGGCAGGACAACGATTCACAAGTGACGATGAAGCCAAGATAGCAGGCCGACAGTGGTTACTTAGTCAGCCGGACGACTTCCAGCGCAAGGGTATTTCAAACTTATTGTTGTAGTGGGGCAAACGTGGGAACCGATGTGGGGACTAAAAGGAAAAATAGTGTAAGATAAGTAGAATAGGTTGTACATTTGTGATTACCTCTATGTACCTTACTTTGGCTATCAAAAATAGGAGTAAAGACTTCCAGATCGGCCCTCGTAAAAAAGGGTAAGTCCCAAAATGACAAGCACTATCAGTGTTTTACAATTTCTGCCTTTATTCCCAAAACAGTATCAACTTCTGACATACTTGGTCCAAAGGAACTGAACCCATGAAAAGACCAGGTCTTTACACAGAAACGGTCACTAAGCACCACCGTTCCATCTACTTAAAATGAAAGTGTCAATACTAACTGAGCCTGCACCCACGACACCTAACAAAATGACTAGTATTCCATACGCTTCTCTGAAGCTACAGCAGCTAATTCTGCTTAGTCTAGCCTGGCTACTCTCTTCTGCTGCCTCTGCTGAAACTACCGCCAATCTCCTATTCTGGTTGCAGTAGACCTCTCAGAACGTCCTGCTTCCGAGTTTTATTCAATTTTACCTTCGCCCATGCCACTCCCTGACATAGTGTGTGGGCCTTCAACATTCCATTAGTTCTAACTATGCATTATTCTTCAAAGGCTGAGTGTAGGGAGGGAAAGCGTCGGTCGTTAAATCAAGTCTTAGGCCTGATGTAGGCTATTCATGACATATTAGTGTCCATTCCAAGGACTCTCTCCCTATACTCCTCTCTTACCCTCGCTCCTTGTCTACCATTATATCACTCTGTTTTTACTGCTTACGATGTTATCGCTACACGCGACAGTCGCCACCCTGGCGCCTCTTCTCGGTATTTTCCCCGAAGCTTTTAGGAGCCTCTGACATTTTATGTAGCCTATCTCCAAGATCTGCCTGTTGTCAGGCCTAAGCAACCAGCATCCCTTCTCTCATAACTTTCCCTCTGTAATGTTTAGAACCCGCAATAACTAGTCGTTTCCTGTGGGTACTACAGTGGACACTGAACCAGGCGACACCACAGCATTTTTCACATTAACAAACATTGCCAGAGGTGAAATAAGTGGCAAATAGCAGATAAAAATCCCATGACTGGTAGGCAGTCGAATAGCGTAACTTAATAGGGAATTCTATTCACTCTACACGAGCGTACGCAAAACATAGGGGCTGAAAAATAACACAAGTAATAATAATAAAAATAGTTAACACGATATCTGGCCACATTTCCAACTCACTGCGGCTGCCTAACTAAGTGTAGTAAGTTGAAAAGATGTCTAGTCGGAAACGGACTTCCGTCTCTTTGGGCACTATGCGTGTAATTTCGTCACTTCAGCACTTCTAAGTGGTCAACTTATTTGAGTTTACTTGCTAAAGCCTTCTCCCCATTTATTTCAATTTCTATACATATTCTCCATATTATTAACATATAAGGCAGTAAAAACACTGCATAATTCCAACGTTTTTATTTTACTGTATAATTTCTTCACTAGGAGTTTCACATCGTGAGTCGTTAGTAATACTCTTTATACACAAATGGGGATGATATTCAGTGTCAATTAATGTGGAAAAACTGAAAAAGAAGAGAATCGAAGCAATTTAGATGCTGTGTTACAGAAGCAGCTGGTAAGGAGAGCCTGCATGAAGTTTCTAATGACAATGGTATCAGACTAATTGATTTTGCTATGGGCAATAACATGATTACTAAAAGCACATGGATGCAAAAAAGGATATACGGAAAGTTACAAGGTGCTCCCCAGATGGGATCACAAAAAATCAGATTGATCACATACTCATAGATAGACGATATGCTTCAGATCTATTAGAAGTGGATTGTTGTCATGGTGCTGATGAAGATAGCGATCACTATTTGGCAAGAATCAAATACAGACAGATGATAGCCAATTACAGACAGACCAAGAAAACTATTGTGCCAAGGTTTTATGATACTACGTTAAGAAATGGAGAAACTACAGTACACAAGTATAAAACTATTTGACAAATACACTTAATGATGTCGAACATCGTGCAGGATAGGGTATTGAAAAAAGATGGGAAACAGTTGAAACTATATTGGGCAGAAAGAAGCAGTTGAGTACCCAGGCCGGGTTTCATGAAGATTGTAGGAGGAAGACAGTAGAAAGGAATGAGGCAAGAAAAATAATGCTGCAGAGAAGAACAACCATTACTGTAGAAGAATACCAGGAGAAGAGAAATGAAGCAGATAACGAAAGTAGGAGGAAAAAGAGAGAATTTGAAAAACGGTGGATTGATGAAGTAGAAGAGACAAAGACTGCTCAGGAAACAAGGAAATTCTACATGCAAGTGAAAGATATAAAGGAAGGATTGCAACCCAGAGCAGTTTTCTGTATAGATGTGGAGGGAAATCTGATTGGAGGAAATGATCAGATTCTAGACAGATGGGTGGAGTATTTTTGTGAACCACTGAATACAAAATCGGAAAACGAAGTTGCAGTAGCTGCTGCTGTGGTAGATGAGGTGGAGCAGGAAATAAACAGAGAACAAGAGTACCAGGAAACTGTCGTGGAAACTACACCGGAAGAAGTTAAAACTAGTATCAAGACTCTTAAAAACAATAAAGCTCCGGGAGAAGACAATATTACAGTACAAATGATAAAATACGGTGGAGAAAAACTAATAAGGATTTTGCATGAGAATATAGTGCAAATATGGCGGTAAGAAAATACACCGGAATACCCGCCAGGTTAGCCTACTGTGCTAACGCGCTGCTTCCTGGACTCGGGTAGGCGCACCTGCCCCGGATCGAATCCGCCCGGCGGATTAACGACGAAGGTCGATGTGCCGGCCAGCCTGGATGTGGTTTTTAGGTTGTTTTCCACCCCCCCCCCCTTGGTGAATACCGGGATGGTCTTTGTGGTGTCACCGCCAGACACCACACTTGCTAGGTGGTAGCCTTTAAATCGGCCGCGGTCCGTTAGTATACGTCGGACCCGCGTGTCGCCACTATCAGTGATTGCAGACCGAGCGCCGCCACACGGCAGGTCTAGAGAGACTTCCTAGCACTCGCCCCAGTTGTACAGCCGACTTTGCTAGCGATGGTTCACTGCCTACTTACGTTCTCATTTGCCGAGACGATAGTTTAGTATAGCCTTCAGCTACGTCATTTACTACGACCTATCAAGGCGCCATTATCGGTTACTATTGATATTGTGAATCATGTACCGTCAAAACCGACGTTCATCATTAATGGATTAAAGTATTCCACCAGCTACGTCCTTTTTTCTAAATTCTAATTTCCTTGTCATGTTCCAGACCTCACGCCAGCCTGCATTTCGGCCTCCTTTAGTAAAACGGTATTGGCTCTCTTGCCAACCACAACAGTCTCCACGTCCCGCCTCAGTTACACGACTCGCAGACATTTGAAATACATTCGTACTAATTTACGATTTACACTCGATGCAGACAGCTGGAGGTACACTGATTCCGTCCTGGGGGGACGGGGTGGCGTCAGGAAGGGAATCTGGCCACCCCTTCCAATTAACCATTCCAAATCCGATTGTAACCATGCCAACCCTGCGAAAACTGCGGGATACGGCAAAAGCGAAAGAAGAAGAAAATATGCCGGAACAGTGTAATACAGCTACACTATGCCCTAGACATAACAAACATGACAAAGCTTACTGTGCAGATTATATAGGAATTGCACTGCTCTGAATATTATATGAAGTACTAGGAAAAATCTTCGTGGGGCGATTCACTACATATGTAGAAGAGTATGTAGGAGATTACAAGTGTGGTTTCAGAATTAATAGATCCACTACAGTTCAGATTTTTACCATCAGACAGATCCTTGAAAAATATTATAACATTGATGTCCATCAGCTGTTCATTGATTTTAAACGAGCTTATGATAGTACAAAAGGGATCAACTAACCACTCTGAAGGCAATGCAAGACGCAGGATTACCCAACAAACTAATAAGACTGGTTCAAATTACTTTGAGAAGAACAGTATGTAAAGGTTAAGGGCACTTTATCAAAGGATTGCGGCAGGGTGATGTGCTCTCCACTATTCTGTTTAATGTCGCTTGGTAATGGGGAATGCGATAGACACAAACAGCAACCCTGGGGGAACACAGTTTAATAGAGTGACGCAGGCTTCTGCATATGCAGATTATACTGATTTGTTATCCAGGAGGAAGCAGAACCTGGAAGAAAAACTTGAGCTTGAACAATTAGAAAGATATGGAGTGGAGAGGGAGGTGACAATCAGTCACAGACAAAGTAAATGTAACGTCTAAGAGAATGTGTAGTGAAGAAGAAAGAAGCGTGACTGTGAATAGTAAAGAATTTGAACGCTGTGAGATCTTTGAATATCTTAGGTCACTGGTAACTGAGAATAATGATATGAGAGGAGAAATACGTGGAAGGATTAAAGCTACTTCGCACTGATTAAAGTGTTTAAAACAAGAAGCCTTGCTAGCAATCTGAAGCTGATGGTGTGTCGTACAGTAGTGAAACCTGTGGTGATGTATGGTTCGGTGACTTCGACAATGAGGCAAAATGATGAGATGTTGCAAAGATGGGAAAGGAAGATACTTAGGAAAATCTTCGAGCCAGTGAATGATAGGGGGCTTTGGCGAATCAGAAATAATATCAGAGAGTTGTACGAAAAACCATATATCGCGACAGAAATAAAGAGTAATAGACATTGCTGGCTGGGACATGTAGAAAGAATGGTGAAGAGCAGGATAGTCAAGAAAGTTTTCAAAAGAAAACCAGGTGGACGCCGTATAAGGGGCACACCAAGAACCAGATGGCTAGATAACGTGGAGGACTTGAGAAGAATGGGAGTTAGAAGGTGGAGAGCCAAGGCAGCCAGTGGAGAAGAGTGAGCGGAGATTGTGCGGGAGGTCAAGGCCATAGACGGTCTGTAGGCCAAAGAATAAGTAATTAAACACTGCCAGAGGTGAAATAAGTGGTGAATGGCAGATAAAAATTCCGTGACCTGCAGGCAATCGAATAGCGTAACTTAATAGTGAATTCTACCCACTCTACATGAATGTGAGCAAAACATAGAAGCTGAAAAATAACATAAATAATAATAATAATAACATGATATCTGGCCATATTTGCATTTCACTACGGCTGCCTGACTAAGTTAGTAAGTTGGAAAGACCTCTACTCGGAAATGGATTTTCGTTTTTCGAGGGCACTGTGCGTATAATTTTGTCACTTCTGACTGATCTGCTCAATGAGTTTACTTGCCAAAGCCTTCTCCCCATTCCTTTCCATTGCTATACAGAGTCTCCATATTGTCAACATGCAGGGTAGTAAACAAAATTACATAATTCCATATCCAAAAGAAAAATGTTTTCTATCTGGTTATAAGTTCTTCACTAGGAGACCCACATCGTGAGTCGTTAGTGACACTTTTTATACACAAATGGGAGTGATATTCAGTATCAATTAATGTCCAAAAACTGGAAAAGAAGAGAATCGAAGCATTTTAGATGTGGTGTTACAGAGTAATGCCGAAAATTATGTGGACTGATAAGAAAACGAGAGGCATTTTTGACGTTGCGACTGATAATGGAAGCAAGATTGAAGAAAAACCAAGGCACGTTCATAGGGTTTGTCAACCTGGAAAAAGCGTTCGAAAAACAGAAATGGTGCAAGATGTAAGAAGTCCTGAGAAAAATAGGGATAAGCTATAGAGAAAGGCGAGAAGTTTACAATATGTACAAGAGCCAGACGGAACAATAAGAATGGGAGACCAAGAATGAAGTGCTCTGATTAAAATGTGTTTGAGACATGGTATAGTCTTTGAACTCTACTGTTTAATCTATACATCGAAATAAAAGAAAGATTCAAGAATGGAATTAAAATTCAGGATGATAGGATGTTAATAATAAGATTCGCTGGTAATGTTGCTACCCACTGTGAAAGTTAAGAAGAATTACAGGATCTCTTGAGTGGAATGAACAGTCTAGTGAGTACAGAATACGGCTTGAGAGTAAATCGACGGTGACGAAAGTAATGGAGGTAGCAGACATGAGAACAGCGAGAAACTTAACATCAGAATTGGGGATCACGAGGTGGTTGAAGTTAAGGAAATCTGCTGTCTAAGTAACAAAATACTCCGCGGTTGAAGGAACAAGGACGACATAAAAAGCATACTGCCACAGGTGAAACGAGCATTCCTCACTAAGTGAAGTCTACTAGCCTCAAACATAGACTTTAAATAGAGTAAGACATTTCTGAGGATGTACGTAAGGAACACATCATTGTAGACTGAAGTGATAAAAGTCATGGGATACTTCACAATATCGTGTCGGACCTCCTTTTGGCTGGCCTAGTGCAGAATCTTGAAGGGGCATACACTCAACGAATCAGAAGTTCTCCACAGTGATACTGAGTCATGCTGCCTCTATAGGTGCACATAAGGGTGAAAGTGTTGCCGGTGCAGGATTTTCGGCACGAAATGACCTCTCGATTATGTCCCATAAATGTTCGACGGGATTCACATCGGCTGATCTGGGTGGGCAAACCACTGTCTCGAATTGTCCAGAATGTTCTACAAACCAAACCCGAACAAATGTGGCCCAGTGACATGATATCGTTTTTTGGGAACATGAAGTCCATGAATGGCTGCAAATGGTCTCCAAGTAGCCGGATTTCCAATCAATGATCGGTGCAGTTTGACCAGAAGACCGAGTCTAGTTCATGTAAACACAGCCCACGCCATTATGGAGCCACAGCAAGCTTGATCAGTGGCTTGTTGACAATCTGGTCCGTGGCTTCGTGGTGTCTGCGACGCATTCAAATCCTACCACCAGCTGTTACCAACTAACATCGGGACTCATCTGACTAGGTAACGGTTTTCCAGTTGTCTACGGTCCAACTGATATGGTCGCGAGCCCATAAGATGGCGCTGTGGGCGATGTCGTACTGTTAGCAAGGCCACTGCAGTAGCCCATTAACGCCAGATTTCGCCGCACTGTCTTAACGGATGCGTTTCTCATACGTCCCACATTGATTTCTTCGGTTATTTAAATCAGTGTTGCTAACGCCGCTGGTCTAGATAGTTAAATGAAGACCACTGGCCACTGAGCTGTCTATGGTGAGAGATAATGCCTGAAATTAGGTAATCTCGGCACACTCTTGAAACTATTGATCTCGGAATTTTGAATTCCATAACGATTTCCCAAATGGAATATCCCATGGGTCTGGCTCCAACTACTACTCGGCCTTCAAAGTCTGTTAATTCCCGTCGCGTGGCCATAATCACGTCGGGCACCTTTTCACACGAATCACCTGAGTACAAATGACAGATTTGCCAATGTACAGCCCTTTTATACATTGTGTATGCGATACCACCGCTGCATGTATAAGTGCATATCGCTATCCCACGACTTCTGTCATGTCAGTGTGCGGTAGTGAAACGTGGACTATGGCAACACCGGAACAGAAAGAATCGAAGCACTAGCGATGTGATGCTACAGATGTATGTTGGAAATTAGATTGACTGATAAGGTTAGGAATGAGGAGGTGCTCCGTAGAATCGGTGAGGATAGGAGTATATACGAAACGCTGCCCCCCCATGAACCATGGACCTTGCCGTTGGTGGGGAGGCTTGCGTGCCTCAGCGATACAGATGGCCGTACCGAAGGTGCAACCACAACGGAGGGGTATCTGTTGAGAGGCCAGACAAACATGTGGTTCCTGAAGAGGGGCAGCAGCCTTTTCAGTAGTTGCAGGGGCAACAGTCTGGATGATTGACTGATCTGGCCTTGTAACATTAACCAAAACGGCCTTGCTGTGCTGGTACTGCGAACGGCTGAAAGCAAGGGGAAACTACAGCCGCAATTTTTCCCGAGGACATGCAGCTCTACTGTATGATTAAATGATGATGGCGTCCTCTTGGGTAAAATATTCCGGAGGTAAAATAGTCCCCCATTCGGATCTCCGGGCGGGGACTACTCAAGAGGACGTCGTTATCAGGAGAAAGAAAACTGGCGTTCTACGGATCGGAGCGTGGAATGTCAGATCACTTAATCGGGCAGGTAGGTTAGAAAATTTGAAAAGGGAAATGGATAGGTTAAAGTTAGATATAGTGGGAATTAGTAAAGTTCGGTGGCAGGAGGAACAAGACTTTTGGTCAGGTGATTACAGGGTTATAAATACAAAATCAAATAGGGGTAATGCAGGAGTAGGTTTAATAATGAATAAAAAAATAGGAGTGCGGGTTAGCTACTACAAACAGCATAGTGAACGCATTATTGTGGCCAAGATAGACACAAAGCCCATGCCTACTACAGTAGTACAAGTTTATATGCCAACTAGCTCTGCAGATGATGAAGAAATAGATGAAATGTATGACGAGATAAAAGAAATTATTCAGGTAGTGAAGGGAGACGAAAATTTAATAGTCATGGGTGACTGGAATTCGTCAGTAGGAAAAGGGAGAGAAGGAAACATAGTAGGTGAATATGGATTGGGGGGAAGGAATGAAAGAGGAAGCCGCCTTGTAGAATTTTGCACAGAGCATAACTTAATCATAGCTAACACTTGGTTCAGGAATCATGAAAGGAGGCTGTATACATGGAAGAAGCCTGGAGATACTGACAGGTTTCAGATAGATTATATAATGGCAAGACAGAGATTTAGGAACCAGGTTTTAAATTGTAAGACATTTCCTGGGGCAGATGTGGATTCTGACCACAATCTATTGGTTATGAACTGCAGATTGAAACTGAAGAAACTGCAAAAAGGTGGGAATTTAAGGAGATGGGACCTGGATAAACTGAAAGAACCAGAGGTTGTAGAGAGTTTCAGGGAGAGCATAAGGGAACAATTGACAGGAATGGGGGAAATAAATACAGTAGAAGAAGAATGGGTAGCTCAGAGGGATGAAGTAGTGAAGGCAGCAGACGATCAAGTAGGTAAAAAGACGAGGGCTAATAGAAATCCTTGGGTAACAGAAGAAATATTGAATTTAATTGATGAAAGAAGAAAATATAAAAATGCAGTAAATGAAGCAGGAAAAAAGGAATACAAACGTCTCAAAAATGAAATCGACAGGAAGTGCAAAATGGCTAAGCAGGCATGGCTAGAGGACAAATGTAAGGATGTAGAGGCTTGTCTCACTAGGGGTAAGATAGATACTGCCTACAGGAAAATTAAAGAGACCTTTGGAGAGAAGAGAACCACATGTATGAATATCAAGAGCTCAGATGGAAACCCAGTTCTAAGCAAAGAAGGGAAGGCAGAAAGGTGGAAGGAGTATATAGAGGGTTTATACAAGGGAGATGTACTTGTGGACAATATTATGGAAATGGAAGAGGATGTAGATGAAGACGAAATGGGAGATAAGATACTGCGTGAAGAGTTTGACAGAGCACTGAAAGACCTGAGTCGAAACAAGGCCCCGGGAGTAGACAACATTCCACTAGAACTACTGATGGCCTCGGGAGAGCCAGTCATGACAAAACTCTACCATCTGGTGAGCAAGATGTATGAGACAGGCGAAATACCCTCAGACTTCAAGAAGAATATAATAATTCCAATCCCAAAGAAAGCAGGTGTTGACAGATGTGAAAATTACCGAACTATCAGTTTAATAAGTCACAGCTGCAAAATACTAACGCGAATTCTTTACAGACGAATGGAAAAACTGATAGAAGCCGACCTCGGGGAAGATCAGTTTGGATTCCGTAGAAATGTTGGAACACGTGAGGCAATACTGACCTTACGACTTATCTTGGAAGAAAGATTAAGAAAAGGCAAACCTACGTTTCTGGCATTTGTAGACTTAGAGAAAGCTTTTGACAATGTTGACTGGAATACTCTATTTCAAATTCTGAAGGTGGCAGGGGTAAAATACAGGGAGCGAAAGGCTATTTACAATTTGTACAGAAATCAGATGGCAGTCATAAGAGTCGAGGGGCATGAAAGGGAAGCAGTGGTTGGGAAAGGAGTGAGACAGGGTTGTAGCCTGTCCCCGATGTTATTCAATCTGTATATTGAGCAAGCAGTAAAGGAAACAAAAGAAAAATTCGGAGTAGGTATTAAAATCCATGGAGAAGAAGTAAAAACTTTGAGGTTCGCCGATGACATTGTAATTCTGTCAGAGACAGCAAAGGACTTGGAAGAGCAGTTGAACGGAATGGACAGTGTCTTGAAAGGAGGATATAAGATGAACATCAACAAAAGCAAAACGAGGATAATGGAATGTAGTCAAATTAAGTCGGGTGATGCTGAGGGAATTAGATTAGGAAATGGGATACTTAAAGTAGTAAAGGAGTTTTGCTATTTAGGGAGTAAAATAACCGATGATGATCGAAGTAGAGAGGACATAAAATGTGGACTGGCAATGGCAAGGAAAGCGTTTCTGAAGAAGAGAAATTTGTTAACATCGAGTATAGATTTAGGTGTCAGGAAGTCGTTTCTGAAAGTATTTGTATGGAGTGTAGCCATGTATGGAAGTGAAACATGGACGATAACTAGTTTGGACAAGAAGAGAATAGAATCTTTCGAAATGTGGTGCTACAGAAGAATGCTGAAGATAAGGTGGGTAGATCACGTAACTAATGAGGAGGTATTGAATAGGATTGGGGAGAAGAGAAGTTTGTGGCACAACTTGACTAGAAGAAGGGATCGGTTGGTAGGACATGTTTTGAGGCATCAAGGGATCACAAATTTGGCATTGGAGGGCAGCATGGAGGGTAAAAAACGTAGAGGGAGACCAAGAGATCAATACACTAAGCAGATTCAGAAGGATGTAGGTTGCAGTAGGTACTGGGAGATGAAGAAGCTTGCATAGGATAGAGTAGCATGGAGAGCTGCATCAAACCAGTCTCAGGACTGAAGACCACAACAACAACAACGAAACGCTGACAATAAGATGGGACAGGATGACAGGACTCTGTTAAGACATCAGGTAGTACCTTCCATGGTACTAGAGAGAGCTGTAAAAGGTAAAAACTATAGAGGAAGACAGAGATTCGAACACATCCATGAAGTAATTGAGGACGTTCCTTGCAAATGCTGCTCTGAGGTAAAAAGGTGAAAAGGTTGGCGGGCCGTATTACAACCGTCAGAAGACTGATGACAGAAAAAGGAAAGAAAAATACAGGATAATACGGCGTGTATTAGTAGGTCGTCAGGCAAACACTTTCATGGTGCTAGAGGCAGTCGTAGAGAGCAAAAACTGTAGCAATGTGAAACGTCCCCTTAGAACAATTATACATGACTGTGTTTAAACTAACACACAATATTTTTAGCGCAACGCAATCTGACTTTCAAAAATCCCTACAAAAGAATGGCCCTGACTAACATTAACCTATACCTTTCACAAATCACTTACCTCACCAAAAATCTTCTTTGCTCGAACTACTGCAATACAGCGGGCGCCACTACTGCCAGCTACATAAAAGATTCAAACTACTGATGGCACTAACTACTAATAGGCATAGTTAGCAAATGAAAGATTTTGATAGAGAACAAACAATGTATTTACCTTACTAGTGTTCAAAAGTCATAATATATATAGCAGTTCATGACATCCAGTCTTACAAATTTCCAAACTCCGCCATCTCTCTCCCCACATCCACCACTGCTGGCGGCTCACCTCCAACTGCTCAACGCTACGCGCTGTTCACATCCATCTGCCCAATACTACAATGGCAGACAACAATGCAAACTAGCCACAGACTGCACACAGCACAGCCAGTGATTTTTCATACAGAGCGCTACGTGGCGTTACCAATAAGAAAACCTAAACAGCCTACTTACAAATGAAATATTGACTGTAATATAGTGTGTAAAGGGAGATGAAAATTAATAGTCATGGAGGTCCGGAATGCAGTTGTAGCGGAAGGAGTAGAAGAAAAGGGGTACAGGAGAAAAAGGGATTGGGACAAGGAATGAGAGAGGGGAGAGATTAATTGAGTTCTGAAACAAACTTCAGCTAGTAATAGCGAATACTCTGTCCAGGGATCACAAGAGGAGGGGGTATACTTGGAAAAATCCGGGTGATACGGGAAGATTTCAGTTAGATTTCATCATGGTCAAACAGAGATTCCGAAATCAGATGCTGGAGTAAGTCGTACGCAGGAGCAGATATAGACACAGATCACAACATAGTAGTCATGAAGAGACATTAAGACATTAATCAGGAAGAATCAATATGCAAAGAAGTTGGATACGGGAGTACTAAGGAATGACGAGATACGGTTGAAGTTCTCTAAGGCCATAGATACAGCAATAAGGAATAGCTCAGTAGGCAACACAGTTGAAGAGGAATAGACATCCCTAAAAAGGGCGATACCTGAAGTTGGGTGGGAAAACAAAGGTACGAAGAAGGTAACTGCGACGAAACTATGGGTAACAGAAGAAATACTTCAATTGATCGATGAAAGGAGGAAGTACAGCAATGTCAGAAATACAAGTCGCCGAGGAATGAAATAAATTGGAAGTGCAGAGAAGCTAGGATGAAATGGCTGCATGAAAAATGTGAATAAATCGAAAAAGAAAGTCAAAACAACCTTCGGTGACATTAAAAGCAAGGGCGATAACATTAAGAGTGCAACGAGAATTCCACAGTTAAATACAGAGGAGAGAGCCTATAGGTGGAAAGAATATATTGAAAGCCTCTATGAGGGGAAACATTTGTCTGATGTGATACAAGAAGAAACAGGAGTCGATTTAGAAGAGATAGGGGACCCAGCATTAGAACCAGAATTTAAAAGAAACTTGGAGGACTTAATATCAAATAAGGCAGAAGGGATAGATAACATTCCATCAAAATTTCTAAAACCGTTGGGGGAAGAGGCAAAATAAAAAACCACTATTCACGTTGGTCTATAGAATGTATGAGTCAGGCGACTTACCATCTGACTTTCGGAAAAAAATCATCTACACAATTCCGAAGACGGCAGGAGCTGACAAGTGAGAGATTTGTCGCACTATCAGCTTAACAGCTCATGCATTCAAGTAGCTGACAAGAATAATATACAGAAGAATGGAAAAGTGAGGATGCGTTAGATGACGATCAGTTTGGCTTTAGGAAAGGTAAAGGCATGAGAGAGGCATACTGACGTTGCGGTTAATAATGGAACCAAGACAAGAAAAATCAAGACAAGAATTTGTTGACCTGGAAAAAGATTTCGACAATGTAAAATGGTGCATGATATTCGAAATTCTGCGAAAAAAAGTGGTAAGCTATAAGGAGAGACGGGTCATATACAATACTTACAACGGCCAAGAGGGAATAATAAGAGTAGGCGACTAAGAACGAACTGCTCGTATTAAAAACGGTGTGAGACAAGGAGGTAGTCTTTCGCCCCTACTGTTCAATCTCTATATCGAGGAAGTAATGATAAAAATAAAGAAAGGTCCAGAAGTCGAGTGATGGTGAAGAAGAATTACATGATCTACTGAACGGAATGAACAGTCTAATGAATACAGATTGAGAGTGAATCGAAGAAAGATGAAGGTAATGAGAAGTAGTAGAAATGAGAACAGAGGGAAACTTAAGTTCATCCCCTTCGTGACGATCAATCCGGATGTTAAGCAGATCTGCTACCTACGCAATAAATTAACCAGTAACGGACGGAGCAAGGAGGCATCAAAAGCAGACTAGCACTGGAAAAAACGGCATACCTGGGCAAGAGAAGTCTACTGACATCTAATGTTGGCCCTCATTTGGGGAAGAAATTTATGAGAATGTACAGTCGTGCTCAAAAGTATCCGAACGACCTGAATTGCATTTCGCCTGATTCGCATGCAACCCACATAACGCAGCTGTCTAGTAGGTCATCTAATCGCTCCTCGGTACAGTTGTTTGACTATTGAAAATGTTACCACTCTCATTATTACGTTAGATAGGTAATGCACGTAGTAAGTTCGTCGTATTCATGATTTCCTCTTCAAAGTAACATACCGTACTCATTGTTTAACACAAAATGACATTAAAAATTTAAGTTATTCACGAGTAGCTAGTTGAGAATATGTATGAACTTCAAATGACACGGTGAACCGTTTCGTTCTGCATATGGATTCAAACCCGGGACATGCAGACTAAGCAAAGACTTCGTGACTGACGGAAACTAACAGTCATTCCTGACTAGGCATACAGAGAGTGATATACTTCGATTTTAGATAGTATCAGTTAGCAAATATCAACTTTAAATTACATAACGTAAACATTTTTAACGGACGCGAATTCCTACCCAGCATCTATTGTCCTTGTTAACGAATTACGGGAAATGTTAAATATTGCTTCTTCACAAGTAACGAACCAGAAATGCCGTGAGGTACAGCTTTGAGTTGGACAGGGATTCGAACCTAAAACCTAATCGGATTGTTATCGAAGCACAATCAACTGTGACATATCGGATTTTCTCGACAGTAGCTAGATGTTTTAACTGAAATGACCAGACGAAACATTTATTTTTTCCTTCCCAGGGCTCCAACCTGACACCTATCGCTGTTATATTCTAGAGAAAACGAAAGTTAAATATGGGTTTGTTACACCAGCAGAGACATGTGAGACTGTTTGAACTAGAAATAATATCATGAAGAGTTCAGTGCTGACTGGGGATCGAACCCCACACATATCGTTGTTGGTTGCACACAAAGAGACGTCAGCTATCGAATTTTTCTCCACCAGCAGCTCAGAATATCATCCTTGAACTTACAGTGATATTGCAAATAGTTCTGTCTCACTAGGCATAAAAAACGTCACATATCGTTAGTGTTGACAACGAATGAAACTACATTAAAAATCTAAATTATTATCCACCAACAGATAGGTATTCTCATGATAGAGCTTGATAATACATAATGAAAAATTTAGAGCCGGGCCAGGATTCGAACCCATTCACGTGCAGTATGTGGAGATGTTGAGGAATCTGCATTTCTGAACAAACGACAAATTGTAGTCGAGCTGTATTGTCACGAAGGGATCGAATTCCGCGTTAAGGGCGGTCTGAGTTGCATTCCCAGTTCAGAACCAATTTTATCGACATACAGAAGCTCAAATAAAAGATGGAATAAGTGTCCTGTCTGTTTGTTGCAAACGTCGTGCAGTGCAAAAGAAAAGCTGTAACTGTCTGACTCTCAGAAGTTATCAGTCTAATGGAATTTTGAACATAATTCCCTTCTCTTCTCACCCCAAAATATTCTCATGTGGAAAAATCGCTAACTTCTGCGATTTTTTATTCTTTTCAGGTTTAATAAACGGCCAGGCAGTAGATGGATATCGAAACTTTTGTTTTATGTATGGGGAGAGCGCATAATGCCAAAATATGTCAGAAAAGTAATTTCCTACATTTGCTGTCATGTGGTAGTTGCATTTTATTCTTCTTCAAACCTTGAGAATTCGCATATATCGTTGACGATTAATTTCTCTCTCATGTTTACTATTGTTTAAACAACACTAAAAGAAACCTTACGAAAATTATGCACTGTATTATAAGAAATGAAATAAAACTGCCCACTTTAACCTTACGACGAAACTGTTTCAATAAAACTGAGAATCTGTACACAAGCGTGCCTCTATCGCAACGAATTAGTAAAATACTACTCACTTTGATTTCGATTGGGTCTGTGTTTGATTGGTAAGCTGTGTCATACTCAAGTGGTATGCAAATGTGGCATTTCATAGATAAAGTTATGTATCCCTAGAAATCCAAAATTTGCTTGTTAGCAGCGGAAAGTGGCGTTACCTGTTGGGCAGCATTGTAAGTTTTTCACCATTGCACTGTGAGCCGAAAGTATTTTCTTGCGATTTCCTTATCGATGTTTGATCTGACTGCTTGTATCTCTTTCACAGAAGGGATAAAAACGTTACAGTCAGCGAGACTGGAAAAGCAAACCGTGACAGACGCTTAATCACAGGTCAGCACGTTACCACAGAGCTAGGAAAGATGCATGTGTCTTCATATCCTTTTACGAAGCCAATAGTGACTAGAACTCGTAAACCTCTATTTAAAGGACGACATTAGTTGCTATTTTCACGTGCAACGACTTTCCTGGGCTGAAAACCGTTAATTTACAATCTTTTGTTACACTCAAGCGATAACAACTCAGATTATTCAATGGAAATGCCAGGAAAAATCAAGTGAACTTTGAGGCTTAATTCCGTGCACACCAGGAAGTAACTCGTCGATCACAGAGTTGCCAAACATACCTTGCCTTGTTGCCAAATCTCAGTTACATTACCAGCAGGAAGAAGACGAACCGATGTGATCCTACAGCGGGCTGGGAAGTGACCATAGCTGGATTCTCGAAGACGCAGTGCTACGGCCTGGAAAACGTAATCCGTCTGATTCACATTTCTGTAACTAGTTTTAGGGACTGGAGCGTAGTTACTAATAATACTCAGAACTGACTGAAAATTAAGCTTCATAAATCAGTAACTCTCATAGTTGTTTTCATATTTCGTAGGTGTACTCAAAACTAAGAAACTCATTGATGGACGTTTTCATGCCTCGCCGATAGTCGAGCACAACAAACAAATAAAAATACAAAAAGAATGTGTGTGTGTGTGTGTGTGTGTGTGTGTGTGAGGGGGAGAGAGAGAGAGAGAGAGAGAGAGAGAGAGATAAAAATAAAAAAGAAAGAGAGAGAGAGAGTAAAATATTGTTGTAAAGAAATTGAATCATGCTATGTAAAGAAATCTTTCATTAAAATGACACTTTCCACATCATTACGAAATGTTGTATTCATAATCTATGGAACAAGTACTAATCTAATCGTATCATATTGCTGGTTAGCCACGAAGAGCCCAACCTACATAGGTAGGAATGATCATCAAAATAAAATAAGAGAAATCAGAGCTCGTACAGAAAGGTTTAGGTGTTCGTTTTTCCCGCGCGCTGTTAGGGAGTGGTATGGTAGAAGTGCCACAGTGTACAATGTTGCCAGATCGAGCATATTGCTGGACACAGAATTCTTAGGGAAGCACGACTGTATTGTCCACTTTACGAGAACGACTCGGCCGTCAATTTTTTTGTCTAAGACTGTATCTACAACACATATTGCACGCTGAAGACCCAGAGGAATTAACAAAACAAAATTAGTTTATGAGAAAACGTTAACTATATAATTCGAAGTATTCATAGTATTGTATACATGTATGTAAATGTCTTCCAATGCCCACTCAAGGAAGACAAGCTTCAGTATTACAAATACGCCTCAGTTTGTGGATGAACTCAGACTTAGGTTGATAATCATTTTGAATATTTAGCAGTACTGTACCCATTGGTGTTAAACTCGTTTTCAACCAATGACTGCCACAGCTACAGGAACACTACCTGATATACCTCTTACACAAAATACTTACACAGTGCTATCAGAAGAAAAGATCAACCTGATACAAATTGTGGGAAGTTTGATTAATAACCTTTGTACCTGGATAAAATGGTTTTCCTGTTTTAGATATCTGTGAACGTTGCTGCATAAGACGATTTACGAAGAAACTAAATTCCTTCAGCTACGACAATGTTTAAAGAAATCGTCTTAACGGCACTAAATCGTGGTTTGTGAATCGTTTACTAGCCGTACTCTGCCGCATTTCGCTGGTTGTAAGGCAAAAAGCTTACTGACAAATTTCACAGAAGGAAGAGGGGGACGAAATGTCTCCCACTGGAAGGTCATGTTGTTTTATTTAAATGATTACAAAGTCAGCTAAAACGAACAGTGTGGTTGTCAGCATGCAACATCATACTGTTGTCAGTATGCTGTGGCACTGTCCAGGGCCTGTAATGATAAAGGGCCCGTTATGTCAGGCATATTGTATACAGAAGAGAAGAGAGAGCACCACTAAATTCTACAATCCGTATGCATTGCATACACATAGAAATTACTGTTACAGTGTACTAATGGAGCCCAATGAGTGAATTGCATATTTTTCGGTGAGAAAGAGCACTGGCAAACAGTCTTCACTACATTACATACACAACTTGAAACAGGTCACGTCGACCAAATCATATGGAAGAACTGATAGCGACGTATATCGAAAGGCAGTAAGATCAGTTGGCTTTTGGTTTGTCAGTATTCGCCAGCCATTTATAGGCACAAGTAAATGAAGAAAGTCAGCGCGTTTTTGTTATCAAGTGACGTCTTCATCAATTACTTTAGTTTTAATGTAATCTACGAGTAATTGCTGATGTTTGATATTAACATGAAAAGGATTCTGTAGACAGGGAAAGAACCTCTTCTTGGGCAAGTAATTCTACAATGACAAAAAGACATTAAGTAATCTTCAAGCACATGTGCTCCAGCAGCGGTATGAAGAAAATGATAGTAATTACGGCGGTAATTACTGAATTATCCTGTAACTACACACTTCACAGTAGACTTTCTCGAACTATTAAATTTGCTGAATTTGTGAAAAATTCAAAATTGCTTCACATCGAGGCTATGATGCCTAGAGGAGTCTTTAGATCCTGCTGACATGACAGTAGCATAATCTTGCTTCTACTTAACCATTAAATAGACTCGCATTTTTTCCACAGTGACTAATTTTGTAAGGTAAGTACACCATCCTTTACAGCACACTCTTGGGGCTGGCCAATGTGACCACAATGGTCTGGTGGAACGAACTATCACAGGTGCAACGCGTGGGCTCAGACATTTACTTTTAAGAGGCACAAACAGATTTCCTTTACCTCTGGTAACCTCAAAAGAATGACGTTATAATCCAGAATCCGCATTAAACATCACGTTCCTTCATTACCACCTGGGCAGAGCCGATACTTCCTGGCAGATTAAAACTATGTGCCCGGCCGAGACTCGAACTCGGGACCTTTGCCTTTCGCGGGCAAGTGCTCTCACATCTTTTTTTTTTTTTTTTTTTTTTTTTTTTTTTTTTTTTTTTTTTTTTTTCCAGGCGTTGACGTACTTCATTGGGGACATGTTGAAAATCTGTGCCCAAACTGGGACTCGAACCCGGGATCTCCTGCTTACATGGCAGACGCTCTATCCATCTTTTTTTTATATATATATATATATTTATATACACAAAGAAAAAGTTCTTCAAGGTACCAGTTAAACATATACAAATGAGTGTTAGGTAAACAAATTATTAGAATAACAGTAAACACAACAAAATATAACATATCCTGTTTTCCTTTTTTTTTGTTTTTTTAATAATTTTTAGTGAACAAACTAAAAGTACATATATATTTACTATGCAAGAGTTCTTCAAGGTACCATTGAAACATATACAAATGACTGTTAGTTAAACAAAAAAATATTGAAATGAAAACCATTAAATACAACAAAATATAACATATTCCGTCTTCTTCCATTTTTTTAAAAGTTCGTTTTTTGTTTTGGTTCGATGCATGAGAACGTGGATAAGGGTGTTGCATCATGTGACAGGTAGGCATGGTACACCCCAACTTTGAGGGGGGTCAAGGAAGACGCTGCGGAGAAAACCGGCAAAAGTTTGTCGGTAAGATGGTTTTCGGGTGAGGGTGCTATGCGCGGTCACAACTTTGTACCAGAAGTCAAGGACTGTATGCGGACCACTCTGAAAGAGGTATTCTAAAGCCTGTCCTCGAAACCAGATTAGGGTATGGTGCTTAGCAAGAGGGTAGTGAAATGTCTGGGGCAACAACAGGAAATACGGGGTTACCGTCGTTGGCGGGGCACGTAGGTAAAAGCCCACGATTCGTTGGATGAGGAGCCATACGTTTTGTTTCAGGGGGCACGTAAGACGGTGCTCGTCGGTGTCTTCGAGCTGACAGTCAGGGCAGAGTGGGGAGGTGGCCAGTCCTATGCGATAAAGTCGGCTATTAGTCGGGAATTTCCCATAGACTAAAACATACCAGAGTGCAGACACAGACGACGGTAAAAAGGGTGCAGGCACACACCCCCAAACCGTGCGCCAGTTAATGTCAGGATGCTGTAGCACCATGGGGTCGCAAGGGTTGGACAGCATAAATAAACGATAATAATCTTTTGTACGGTGAGGACGGGTGACTGGAAGATCGGCCCGAACGTAGCTGAGTTCTATGAAACAATTGGCGACGTGGTACAATAATGGAGAAATAGGTGCCACATTGATCGGTGGATCGAGAGAAGCTGGTCGGAGGATATCTAAGAGACTGCGTGTTAAGGACGGGACCGGCCCCTGCCAGTGCCGCAACAGAGTGTGGACAAAGAGTGCAGAAGATCGTGCCCGCACGTTGACGAGTCCGAGGCCACCTTTTGCAGGAGGCAGTGATAGAGTGTTGTAGCGGACTTTGAAAAGTGCCCCTGCTGACACGAAATATCCAAAGGCTGATTGGATGCGGCGGCCAAGGAGTAACGGCATTGGGAGGATCTGGGCGACGTGTACCAGTTTAGGGGCGACATACATGTTGACATAGGACACACGTTGGATTTGGTTTAAGTTACGGTGCACTTGAACGCGGACATGGTGCCGAATCGACTGCAAAAGCCGCCGGTAAGCCAGGGCCACTGTGCGGTGTGTGGAGCTCGTAAATTCGATACCCAAGTAACGAAGGGTGGCACCGACTGGGAGTGGGGTCGGCACCATAGCCGGGAGGCCGCGCCCAATGTGCATCATAGTCGATTTACGGACGTTAAGAATGTTACCAGAAAGACGTCCATACTGGTGGATCCATTGGATGGCGTCATCGAGTTCCGCGGAGGAGCGGGTGAGAAAGAGGAGATCGTCCGCATAAGCCCTACAGCGAAAGGTGTAGTCACGCAAAGTGAGGCCCTGCAGTCTAGAGGTAAGTCCAGTGATAAGGGGCTCAAGTGCAATGGCATATAATAAAGTAGACATAGGGCATACTTGACGCACAGAGCGGCGTATAGGAATCGGTCCTACAAGCCTCCCATTGACTTGTACCATCGAGACCGCGGGAAGCAGTAACCGGCGAATGGCATCGACAAAAGGCAATGGGAACCCCATACGTGTCGCCACCATGAGGAGGAATGGGTGTCGAACGCGATCAAAGGCACTCGTGAAATCGACGGATACCAGTGCTGCACGAAGGCGACAAACCGACGCCAGTGCAATCAGGTCACGGCATTCTCCTAGGGCTGTTTGTAAGGTGGCCCCACAACCACGTGCAGTCTGCTCAGGTGAAAGGACCGTAGGTAAGACGGTGCGTAAGCGCGCTGCTAAGAGCCGTGCATAGATTTTATAGTCTGCATTCAGTAGTGTAAGGGGGCGATATGCAGAGACATGAGACCCTCCCTTCGGTTTAGGCACAGGTAGAAGAATGCCAGTGACGAATTCAGGTGGAATTGGGAAGGACGGAGTAAAGAGTTCCTGAATCATTTCCGTCCAGCGAGGAAGCATTAACGTGGAGAACTCCCGGTAAAACTCCACTGGGAGACCATCTGGTCCGGGTGATTTGTTCTTGGCCCCTTTGTTGATCGCATCTTCCACCTCTTTTGCGGTGATTGCAGACATCATGGACGTTGACTCCGCTACGGTGAGGGTCCGATCAGGGGAAGGACGGAGATCATCAGGAATGGGCGTCGCCATCGGTTCATCATCATAAAATTGGCGATAATGTTCAGCAAAGGCAGACACCACTGCCGCCTGTGTTGTGTGGCGAACCCCATCGGAGGTCGTGATGTTGGGGACAAAAAGTCGACGTCGACGACTATGGTCGGATGCGGCATGGATTGTGGATGGGGTTTCGTCGTGGAGGAGGTCTTGTCGTCGGGAACGCACCACGACACCATGCAGTCGTGCGCGTTGAAGAGAGAGGAGACGAGCTTTAGTACGCTGTCGTTCCCTATGGGTGTCAGGTGATGGAGGGAGCGCATCGAGCTCACGGAGGACGGCGTAGTGAAAATTTGTGGTGTCTCGATGCCATGCTGCTGCTTCCTTGCCACATTGTCTGAAGGCCTTTCTGATCGCAGGTTTGGCACATTTGAGCCACCAATGGAACGTGGATGTGTACTGCGGAAGGCGTCTTTCGCAAGACGCCCATGTAGTGGCAATACATTGTCGGCAGTGTGGATCATTAAGGAGGGAGGTATTAAGCTTCCAGTAACCTCTGCCGCGCCACACTGACTGGGGTGGCAGAGCCAGGGAGCAAATGACAGCGCAGTGGTCCGAAAATGCAAGGGGCCAACGTTCAGCTTGGGCGACTTCATTGCCAAGGTGGGCAGAGACATAAAACCGGTCCAGTCTGCTCGCAGAATGTGCTGTATAATGCGTAAAACCGGGGGTATTGCCATGAATTTTCTCCCAAACGTCCACTAGATGAAAATCTTCGATTAAGGTGAGCAGCGCCGGGCATGGCGAATAACCAGGCACTTGGTCCTGCGGATGGAGGACACAGTTAAAATCGCCTCCCATGATAAGGCGATCATAGCGTCCAGAAAACAGGGGCGCCACGTCATGTCCGAAGAAGTTGGACCGCTGCCGACGGTTCGTGGAGCCAGACGGAGCGTAGATATTGATGACGCGCGTGTCGAAGATGGTAACAGCCATGCCTCTTCCACAGGGAAGGATTGTCGTGTCCTTGAGTGGGATTCCTTCGCGTATGTAGAAAGCCACTCCACGCCCTGATTGATCACACGTGGAAGTGTATGAGTCGTAGCCGTAGACTGGTGGTAGGGTGGCAACGCGTACTTCCTGAAGAAGGGCGACGTCGACGTCAGAGGCCCGAAGCATGTCACATAGGAGTTGCAGCTTGGGTGCAGTGCCGATCATGTTGATGTTCAGTGTGGCAAACCGGTACGTCTGTTTCAGTGGTGGTGGTCGCGCATCTACCAAGGGGAGGGCACCGACAGGAAGTCCCGTCCCATCAGCTGTAATGCGTCGCTTTTGATGTTAACAGGCAGCCTTGTCCGGCGGAGGCAACTCATCCGGAGGAGGGGGCGTATCTTCCTCAACGTCGTCGGCCCATGTTCCTGTGCCGTGGGTCTGTCCAATGTCCATGGGAATGGCGTCGTGGTGAGAGAGATCTGTAGTTGTCGGCGGGGAGACAGGCGTCTCAACCTGCGCACCGATCGTTACATTGTGCGTGGCGACCTCCATGGTGGTCCCGTCCTGCGAAACGTCTTGTTCATCTGGAAAGTTGTCCGCCGACCTCTGTGTGGAAATGTCGGCTGGCTGGGTGTCGTCGTCGTCGTCGCGGGTGGCGACGCTTCGAGAGCCCGTGGGTGAACGGCGACGGCGTTTGTGCCTACGTGGCGAGCGTTGTTTGCGCACGTGTTCCTCAGTGTCGGACGACGGCAGGGAGGAGCGTCGACCTGGTTCGAAGGCGTCGGTGGGGACAATGAAATTGTCAAACAGGTGTTGTGAAGAAGTACTGTTCTCCTCAGCTTCCGGTGCGGGAGCCTGTTCGGCGGCAAGGTTGTCAGGTGGGACGTCCGCACCGTCCATACACATCTGAGCTACCGAAGCACACGACTCACGCTCCGTCCTCACAGCTTTACTTCTGCCAGTATCTCGTCTCCTACCTTCCAAACTTTACAGAAGCTCTCCTGCGAACCTTGCAGAACTAGCACTCCTGAAAGAAAGGATACTGCGGAGACATGGCTTAGCCACAGCCTGGGGGATGTTTCCAGAATGATATTTTCACTCTGCAGCGGAGTGTGCGCTGATATGAAACTTCCTGGCAGATTAAAACTGTGTGCCCGACCGAGACTCTAACTCGGGACCTTTGCCTTTCGCGGGCAGGTGCTCTACCATCTGAGCTACCGAAGCACGACTCACGCCCGGTCCTCACAGCTTTACTTGTGCCAGTATCTCGTCTCCGACCTTCCTACGTTTTCAACAAACAGATAGCACAATAGAGTAGCTCAAATGGAAAGGAACACTTCCTATTTAAATTTCTGCATCCTACACTGTTGGCAGTTCTGTGTAGGTGGCAGTTACATAATTTTATTTCGGTGATTACAAAATAGAGTCGAATGTACACACTGGGTAGCCGAGGCAGCTAGTTCATGGCGATTCGGTCAACCAAGTAAATGAATGTAATGAACATGCTGCAAACCACTACAGGGAGCCTGTGTGTCAGAATTCTCATCCATTCTGGCGCAACGTTGTTAGGATAGAAAGATGACTCACAAAGAAGAGGATTTGGTGGTCTATTGGCTTGAAGATAGGTTCATATACTTATGGTCTGGGTTCGATTCCAACTTCTGCTGATGATTTTTGATAAGGAGAGACAAACTCTGCTCTCTTCTGGCTACGCTAAGTGAAGAAAGTATAACGGCATTGTGGTCTGAAATTCACGTTAAACATAATATTCTTTCACCAGCAAGTAGACGTTAGGTTGAACCACAATAAAGTCAGGAGTCGCGTCACGTTGAAACCCTATCAGCAGTAATCTTTCTTATACTAGTTATTTATTTCTAGAAAGGAAACAAACGCTATGTAGGGTCACAGGACACTTATTCCATCTTTTATTTGAGCTTCTGTATGTCGATAAAATTGGTTCTGAACGGGGAATGCAACTCAGACCGCCCTTAACGCGGAATTCGATCCCTTAGTGACAATACAGCTCGACTACAATTTGTTGTTTGTTCAAAACTGCAGATTCCTCAACATCTCCACATACTGCGCGTGGATAGGTTCGAATCCTGGTCCGGCGCTAAAATTTCCATTATGTATTATCAAGCTCTATCATGAGAACACCTATCTGCTAGTGGATAATAATTTAGATTTTTAATGTATTTTCATTCGTTGTCAACACTAACGATATGTGACGTTTTTTATGCCTATTGAGACACAGAACTATTTGCGAGATCACTGTAAGTTCAAGGATGTTATTCCGAGCTGCTGGTGGAGAAAAATTCGGTAGCTGACGTCTCTTTGTTTGCAACCAACAACGATATGTGTGGGGTTCGATTCCCAGTCAGCACTGAACTCTTCTTCATATTATTTCTAGTTCAAACATGCTCACATGTCGCTGCTGGTGTAACAAACCCATATTTAACTTTCGTTTTCTCTAGAATATAACAGTGATAGGTGCCAGGTTGGAGTTCTGGGAAGGAAAAATTTAATGTTCCGTCTGGTCATTTCAGTTAAAACATCTAGCTACTGTCGAGAAAATCCGATATGTCACAGTTGATTGTGCTTCGATAACAATCCGATTAGGTTTTAGGTTCGAATCCCTGTCCAACACAAACCTATACCTCACGGCATTTCTGTTACGTTACTTGTGAAGAAACAATACTTAACATCTCTCGTAGTTCGTTAACAAGGACAATAGATGCTGGGTAGGATTTCGCGTCCGTTAAAAATGTTTACGTTATGTAATTTAAAGTTGATATTTGCTAACTGATACTGTCTAAAATCGAAGTATATCACTCTCTGTATGCCTAGTCAGGAATGTCTGTTAGTTTTCGTCAGTCACGAAGTATTTACTTAGTCTGCATGTCCTGGGTTTGAATCCATATGCAGAACGAGAGGGTTCGCCGAGTCATTTGAAGTTCATACATATTCTCAACTAGCTACTTGTGAATAACTTAAATTTTTAATGTCATTTTGTGTTAATCAATAAGTACGGTATGTTACTTTGAAGAGGAAATCATAAATACGGCGAACTTACTACGTGCATTATCTATCTGACGTAATAATGAGAGTGGTAATATTTCAGGTATGTCATTTATTGTGTAAGTAGGCTGTTCAGGTTTTTTTATTGGTAACGCCACCTCTGTATGAAAATCACTGGCTGTGCTGTGTGCAGTCTGTGGCTAGTTTGCATTGTTGTCTGCCATTGTAGTGTTGGGCAGCGGCAGCTGGATGTGAACAGCGCGTAGCGTTGCGCAGTTGGAGGTGAGCCGCCAGCAGTGGTGGATGTGGGGAGAGAGATGGTGGAGTTTGGAAATTTGTAAAATATACAATGATCTGTTCTGTATATTATGAGTTTTCAACATTATTAAGGTAAATACATTGTTTGTTCTCTATTAAAATCTTTCATTTGCTAACTATGCCTATCAGTAGTTAGTGCCTTCAGTAGTTTGAATCTTTTATTTAGCTGCCAGTAGTGGCGCTCGCTGTATTGCAGTAGTTCGAGTAACCAAGATTTTTGTGAGGTAAGTGATTGGTGAAAGGTATAGTTTCATGTTAGTCAGGGCCATTCTTTTGTAGGGAATTTTGAAAGTCAGATTGCGTTGCGCTAAAAATATTGTGTGTCAGTTTAAGCACAGTCGTGTATAATTGTTCAGAAGGGGACGTTTCATATGTCGACCCTTAGCCGAGGATACCTCACTGGAATCTTCTGATTTTTTTCTTGTAGTTTGTGTAATTATTGTAGATTTTGCTTATTGCTAGCGCGTAATTGTAGAGAAAATCTCCTTTGTAGTTGCAGTCTTTCATTGTGGCATGCATGTAGATTTGCACAAAGTATTTCGCAGCTGCAATTAACTACATATTATTTTCAGTGCTATGTTAATGTGTTCTCTTATTTTGCTCTTCAAATTGTGCTTTTCTGTGTTATCGTGTGAAATATTGTGACAATAATGGCGTGTGAAAAATGTAACACTAGGCTCCAAAGTAAACTGAGAAATAATAGTGACGACGAGCGTAGCTTGCCAGCACCACTGTGTAATGAATTAACAGACGTTCAAAGTAGTAATTTGGTAACTGTGCATAGGGAAATGGAGCGGGCTGCAAATAATGGCGTAGACAGTGAAACAGGTAGTGAACAGGGAAGCATTATCGATCGATCGCTCGGCAACAGCTCGCCTCAGGAATCCGAAATGACAGGACACAATTTTGCAAATACTGTAGATTCAGGTTTTGCGTCCTCACCGTTTTCTCAAATAAGTCAAGACACATATTCTTCTTGTCAAAATGTGAATGTTGCCGGTGCAAATGCACTGCCGAAAAGCGTAGAGGAACAGATTCCAGACACTAATGCATTGTTATTACAGTTAATGCAACAAATGGAACAAAATCAGAGACAAACACAGCAAAAGCTTCAAAAAAGTTAGACACAATGGAACAAAATCAAAGACACACACAGCAAAAGCTTCAAAAGTTAGACACAATGGAACAAAATCAAAGACAAACACAGCAAAAGCTTCAAAAGTTAGACACAATGGAACAACACCAGAGACAAACACAGCAACAGTTAGACGCAATGGAACAAAATCTTCGGAAGTTAGACACCACACTTGAACAAACACGTGAAGATTTAACTACTGAGTTACATAACATTGAATCGAAATGTCAAAAAGTCTGTAATGACGTAAAAACACAAATTTGTGAGCATTTTCAACCTATTTTTTCGCGGCATGAAAATGCATTACAGAATCACGTAGCAGCCATAAAAGAACTGCAGATTATTGTTCAAGAAAATCATGAGACCTTGCAAGCTAAATTTGACTCAGTTGCATCTACCGATTCGGTTACGCAACTTGCAAAAACTCAGGAAAACTTAAAGGACACAGTAGATACTCTGAAACTTGGTTCAGAAAAACACACTGAGGAAATAAGTACACTATCGGAGAAAGTAGCCGAACTTTCGGATCAGTTCATTAATTTATCTACGAAGGTAGATGATAATCTGAATGACACAAAACCGGTAGTCTTTAATGACACAGAAGAGTGCGAACAAATTAGGAAATTCAATCAAAATCAAATCAATATACAGTACAAAAGAGAAATCCGGGAAGTGCAAGATCAGTTGGCACAAGTAATACAAAAATTACAAATTTCAGAGGACACTCGCGCTCCAACACGGGAAGAGGGACTTAGAAATACGGAAAAGCCGCAAAATAATAACACAGGGCATTTCGGAAGTTATGAAAGAAATTGGCAATGTGCACCGAATTTTGAGATGGAACGGCCGACACGACCTAACAATGACCGATATGCGACTCGCCGACATGATGATTTTGACTATAAGCTGTTCATTACTACACGTAAATTCAAAACATTTAAGAATTCTGGCAACGACATTCATCCACAAGCATGGCTCCATCAATTCTCTCATTGTTTTCCTCCCAACTAGTCGTTAGAACACAGATTAGAATTTATGTGTGGCTACTTAGAGAATGAACCAGCTGTAAGAATGCGATCGGTCATTCACGATTGTCACAGTGAAGGAGAATTTTACCATGCCTTCCTCTCAGCATATTGGTCTCAAGCTACACAAGACCGAGTAAAACATAGCATCATCATGATGAAACACTTTGAACAATCTGAATTTTCCAGTCTTGTAAAATATTTTGAAGACATGTTGCATAAGAATCAGTATCTTTCAAACCCATACAGCCCCTCAGAACTCATCCGCATTTGCTTACTCAAATTGCCTGAACATTTACGACATATTATTTTAGCAGGACGTTGCAAAGACGACAATGAAGCTTTTCAGAGACTGCTACAAGAACTGGAAATTGACAATGACAATCGCGGAACGCGAACACAGGAACACAACAATTACAGGTCACATCCGTCACAATTCCGTGACGACAGAATTAATAACTGGACACGACAAGGCTATTCTCACAACACAAATCGTGACCAAAAGAGACACCATCCGTATGACAATCGTTGGCAGAGTAATAGTTACAGAGAAAGATCGCATTTCCGTAGTAATGAATATGACAGAGACAATCATAGAAACAGACATTATGGTAACCAGAACTATTATTATCATGGGAGACAGAATAATTTCAGACGCAACAGTTCAGCGCACAATTACGATTCAGGGAGAAATTCTCCAGTACGTGACCGACAAGAAAGAAACTGTGGAATCTACCGACATGACGACAGACGATATAATCATAACGACAGACCTGAATTTTATCAGAACTGGCGGGATTCTAACAGAGCTGGGCCCTCTCGGCAAGGCGAATTTGTAGAAGTTAGGTCTCCTAATCCCAATAACAACGCGCGCCAACAAAGAGACAGACAATGACTCGCGCCGCAGGCACCCACGTGCGCTGGCTGGCTCAGAGAAAAATAACATAGAAGCTAACCTTGAGAAAAATTCCAGTATTGTTTACCGACGTATACTGCATGATAATTCGGCGTAAGTTGAAACTCTGAGTACTATGAAGAGTAAAGGATTCCACCACATTTGACATGTAAAACCGTTTATTGAGAGATAATCTGCTTTTTAACTTAGTCTTTGCTATAAAATTTATCACTTCACGCTACTAGTATGCTTTGTCACACTGAGAAACTGTTAACATGCAACAATGTTTGAAGTTAAACATCCAGTCTAGAACCTAGGGAACATTTTTAAACAGAAATTACGAATGTATTGTTATAGTGAACAGACGACACAGTGTTGTATTTGTACATTCTTGCTTGTTAGTTGCACGATTACGTAACGACTATCAGGCTTACATACTTAGGACACATACTGGTACTGCTAATGAGATTTCAATGCAACATTTTGGTTTACTTGAAAATACATTCTGGATTTAAAGTACTTTCTGTGAGATACCAGATGACACAGTGGTTAGTTTATGTGACAGCTACACGATTTTATCACGACGCTACTAATGAGTGACAATTTACAATGTTGCTTTTTCAGTGTTTCTGTTTTATATCTGCACAGTTTTTCTTTATTATTCTGGAAAGTAAAACATGTTTTAGTAGTAAATTTTGTGGTATAGCTACAATGAGACAGTCTTTTTCATAGCACAACAATACATTACATTATAGTACTTTCTCGATCACGGTAAGGTACGTAATAACTACGATATGTATACGCAAAGAATTTCACTTTCGTTTATGATGAGGTAAGTACATTGACTTCTGCAAAACTTAGCTTTCGGAGGACGATAACTACGACACTTCCACAGAGATTATCTTACAACAAGATGCACAGTTTAGCGCTACAGTACACGTATTTGAGTGATTAATTTTGTACTTAAAACATTTATTTTTAAAGATTTTTGAATTACAAAGAAAGTTTTCCATGATACATTTCATTCCATTGCTGTAATCTGTAACACCTGAGGGTATAATTACATTAATCCTCAGGGGGGTACACGCTTACTTTGTGTACCATGTGTTTGGCAAGCACAAGGAGCCCTAGCTAATATGGTATTTGCTTATACAACTTTACACATCGGTACCATATTTCTGTAACACACAAATTACACAGCTATCTGATTACTTAACTGCGAGAGACAAACATTTTTTTTACTACGTCAGTGACAGATGTTTACGCAATTACGCAATTGGATAACTTCACACTTATGAAACTGTATTTTGTATGTACTTTGTGAACTGTTCATATTTTTTTGGACCCATTGTGATACTATGAGAGCTTTGAATGATGTATTTGGTATGGGATCATGATTTTTAAAGTACGTTTGAGGTAGATGACACTATTGAAATGAGCAGAGAATTTTTTTTAGGTTTTGACATTATTGCAGAAAGCTACGACGTTTTTGAGATTTGTCTGAGGTGTATTATGCTGTTGAGGTATGTTTATGATCAATAAGCTGATGCTATATGAGGAATTTGATTATGCTATGTATTTATTATGATGAAATATTGAAGTGTCGTCGCAAGATTGACGTGTCGACGAATATATATATGTGTAATAAGGTAAGGAGTAATGAATAGTGGTTAGGGACTCTGACTTGTGAAAAAGGATGTTGGAAACCAAGAATCGTACTTTAAGAGTTATGAAATATGTGTAAATGCGTGAATGTATCACAATGCCGGCGAAAATTTTTTGGACACTGTTATATTCATAAGATTTTGTATCTACACATTTGCAACGCAAATTCTCGACCTCTAAAATTTTTTATATGAGACTGTCACGGTAGTGGAAACTGCTCTCATAAATATTTCAGTTAGAAAGGTAAGTGACCTTGACGTAATGCGTTTTGGGCGCCCAGCTGAGAGGTAGTCGTCTGACAAAAGAAAGCCATTAGGTGGAGAGAAAAAAAAAGGGACGCCATTATCCTCGCTATTGACATTCCTTTGTAGAAAGCACTGCAAATACGACACGCTCATTACTTGGAAAGATACTTACATCTGCACACCTGATTGTGACAAGCGTCTTTCTCGAAAATTGAGAGAGTTTTTACTGCCTTATGAAATGCCATATGGCTAATGAATGATGTTTCATGCCGTCCTTTGTACATATTTGCTCATTTTCTTTAATATCTAGTTTCTAGCTGCACTGCAGCATTGGTTAAAATAAAATTTAATATATGTATTAATATAGTTATTTTATGCCTACAGATCCAGTCAATAAGAAATTTATGATCTACTTCCAAGAAAACGAGGGCACATAAATAGACATTTCCCTTCACAGGAATTGCATAAATAATTTCTTTACGATTTAGTAACTTATCTGCTAGTGTAAGTTCTCGTGATGCATCACTCTAGTGTTAAGATGTGACATAGGTATTAAACATGGCCATTTTTAGTGTACTATTTTTTCTGCTTGAGCTATGTCATGTTTAGAGATAAGTTTCTGCATTGCTGCTGCTGTTTGCCAGGCATAATGTTACTGAATTTGACTTTGTATTACGCTGTTAAACCAGTTTTACTACGCATTTATTTTTCTTGTTTGCTGCACAGTGCCTTATACTAGTTGTAATATTGCAATTGATTTGCCAATGTCCATTTTTTTGTCATTGCTGTTTGTGTTACTTGTTTTGTGCTGCTGCATTGCCTCGTCCCTTAGTTTAGCATCTGAGCTCAGTAGATTTAAGTTAGCTTAAGATGGGGTAGCCTATAAGAGAATGAGTTGCGATGAATTTGAAGAAAAGCACTGAGAGGTTATACGAGAAAAGTACAGAAAGCAGGTATAGATAGGACTTTTTGGAAATAATGAAGAACGAAGGGAGATCTCCGAGAAGTAAAGAAAGTTTTGTTTGCAAAATACTGCAGTACAACAAACCCTGTCCTTTCCTTGTGTTATCCCACTATATGGTTGTGTACCCTTGTGTATTTGTTTTCTTCCTGTCTCTGTGTAGTTTCATAGAACTTTTCCTTCTTCTAATACTAAGCTACATTCACTATGATGAGGAATACTGTTATCCTCAAATATAATATGTTATTTACTTTGTAAAGATGTTTAGACATTATTTATTCTGTTTTGTTTTAATGCTCATGTGTGAAGTTGATGTTTCAATAATTATTCTGATCTTTTATGTATTTACTTATGTCATAATTCCTGTAACACTGATGTATATGTTATTTCGATTCTTTTGTAAAGCCTGTATTACAAATTTTATCTGTATTGTTATGTTCTTTGATGATGTATTTTATACCTTTGTAATTGTATTCTTATGTTATACAATTGTAATTGACACCAGTTCATCAAATTAAGTAACTTGTAAGTTCCATTTCACTGCATACGTTTCTGTTGGTCATAGTATATGCACAGTATGTGAGAAGTAGGAACTGTTAGTGTTTGCACGTGTGTTAATAATTCAGCAAGGGACTGGATAACAGCATTGCTGGTTCTAAGGACAATTCCAAAAACTTTGTGAGTGCAAAAGTGGTGGTTACGGACTTGCTATATTGTCTGCAAGACTCTTCGAGGGTGATTGTGCACCTGCACAGTCACAGCAGATGGCTGCTGGCCATCTCTACAAGGACTACAGTGGGTCTGCATCTTTGATGACCCACCAATACCGTTATTTCTACAAGGACTACAGTGGGTCTACACCTTTGATGACTCACCAATACCATTATTTCTACAAGGACTACAGTGGGTCTGCACCTCTGGTGGCCCACCAATACCATACTCTCTACCAGGACTACAGTGGGTCTACTCTGTGATGACCTACCTACCAATATTCTTCAAAACGTCGAATGACTCTGCTGTGGGTTTGCTCTGTTGTGGCCCATTACCTGTCTGCATGTCAAGAGTCAGCACTGTCTTTTCGTTGGAAGGACAACACAACTTCTTCAAGACTGCATGGAAATCCACTACTTCCGTGTGCATTTTCTTTTACTGCTCAGACTTTGAGAAAAACACTGCTATTTTACTGTGATGAACGATTAGGACTGTCTTTATGGACTGTGAGAAAGTTTAGCTTTTGACCAACATTGTATCAATAAGTGTGTGCAATTGATATCTTTGTTATTGTAATTATAAAAAATTTTATCAAAGCATTATTGGCCACTATCCAAAACAATTTGTAAAATTTTTTGTGGGGAGCATGCGGGCTATGTAAGTAGGCTGTTTAGGTTTTTTTATTGGTAACGCCACCTCTGTATGAAAATCACTGGCTGTGCTGTGTGCAGTCTGTGGCTAGTTTGCATTGTTGTCTGCCATTGTAGTGTTGGGCAGCGGCAGCTGGATGTGAACAGCGCGTAGCGTTGCGCAGTTGGAGGTGAGCCGCCAGCAGTGGTGGATGTTGGGAGAGAGATGGCGGAGTTTGGAAATTTGTAAGATATATAATGATCTGTTATGTATATTATGAGTTTTCAACATTATTAAGGTAAATACATTGTTTGTTCTCTATCAAAATCTTTCATTTGCTAACTATGCCTATCAGTAGTTAGTGCCTTCAGTAGTTTGAATCTTTTATTTAGCTGCCAGTAGTGGCGCTCGCTGTATTGCAGTAGTTCGAGTAACCAAGATTTTTGTGAGGTAAGTGATTTGTGAAAGGTATAGTTTAATGTTAGTCAGGGCCATTCTTTTGTAGGGAATTTTGAAAGTCAGATTGCGTTGCGCTAAAAATATTGTGTGTCAGTTTAAGCACAGTCTTGTATAATTGTTCAAAGGGGACGTTTCAATTGTAATAAATGTGAGCTTACAAGCCTTAATGTCATTATTATCTGTGATAAGGGGTTCTCTGATATTTGTAGTACGTTGGTATCGCTTAACATCTTGAGTTATTGCGATACATAGCAGTGTTTTCTAGTGGTGACTTGTTGGAACCATTTTCAATAGAGGACCTGCTAGACAGCTGCGTTATGTGGGTTGCAAGCGAATCAGGCGAAATGCAATTCAAGTCGTTCAGATACTTTTGAGCACGACTGTACATAATTAGATGACAATTCTGCTGGAACTGGCAGCGCTTCTGGCAAACTACAGTGACTATCAAATTGTCGGCATAGCAACCATGGGTCTTGATGTTAGCCACGGCGTGATATAGCTCTTCTTGGCATCGTGAATTTAACCAAACGTGGTAAACAATGAAACCATGGTCGATAGACCACTTTACGTTCCATCCGATTCTAATTTACATGCTCGCAAGCTCTTCGTACCTCAATTTATGCCACAATAGCTGATCAAGACTGTCTCTGACCACTCAGTTACACAGTCAGAACTCGACTAACTCGCCACAAAGGTATCAAAGTCTTGCTCATCAAGTCCACCTTTTCCAGTCTCGTCGAACTACTTCCGTAGCGGCGGGGCTTCGCTACAAGTTTTATATTTAGCTTCCCTACTTATGGACCAGTGAAATATACAGTTTTTATAAATTATTACATTCACAGACTATTACACATAAAACCAGAGGTGCAATTGCAACATAATTTCTCAAACCGCCAAAATAATTATCATGATTATTACACACATTGAAGCGAAAAGAAACTGGTATAGAAATGCGTATTCATATACAGAATTATGAAACAGGCAGAATACGGCTTTGCGGTCGGCAACGCCTATATAAGACAGCAAGTGTCCGGCGCAGTTGTTGGATCGGTTCCTGCTGTTACAGTGGAAGGTTATCAAGATGTAAATGAGTTTGAACGTGGTGCTACAGTCGGAGCACGAGCAATGGAACACAGCATCAACGAGGTAGTGATGAAGTGGGGATTTTTCCGTACAACCATTTCACGAGTGTATCTTGAAATTTAGAAATCCGGTAAAACATCAAATCTCCGACATCGCTCCGGTAGGAAAAATATCCTGCAAGTACGGGACCAACGACGACTGCAGAGAAGCTTTCAACGTGACAGAAGTGTAAGCCTTCCGCAAATCGCTGCAGAGTTCAATCCCGGGCCATCAACAAGGGCCAGCGAGCGGACCTTTCAACGAAACATCATCGATATGGGCTTCCGGAGCCGAATCCCCAGTCATGTACCCTTCATGACTTCACAAACAAAGCTTTACACCTCGCCTGGGCCCGTGAACACCGACATTTGACTGTTTATGACTGGAAACATGTTGCCTGGTCGGACGAGTCTCGTTTCAAATTGTATCAAGTGGATGGACGTGTATGGGTATGGAGACAACTTCATGAATCTATAGACCCCGCATGTCATCAGGGGATGTTCAAGCTGGTGGAGGCTCTGTGATGATATGGGCCGTGTGCAGTCGGAGTGATATTGGACCCCTGGTACGTCTAGATACCACTCCGACACGTGACACGTACGTAAGCATCCTGTCAGATCACCTGCATCCATTCATGTCCGTTGTGCATTCCGATGGACTTGGGCAACTCCAGCAGAACACTGTGACACCCCACACATCCAGAATTGCTACAGAGTGGCTCCAGGAGCACTCTTCTGACTTTAAACACTTCCGCTAGCCACCAAACTCGCCAGACACGAACGTTATTGAGGATATCTGGGATGCCTTGCAACATGCTCTTCAGAAGAGATCTCCACCCCTTCGTACCCTTACGGATTTATGGACAGCTCTGCGGGATTCATGGTGTCAATTCCCTCCAGCGCTACTTTAAACCTTAGTCGAGTCCTTGCCACTTCGTGTTGCGGCTTTTTTGAGTGCTCGCGGTTGCCTTACACACTATTAGGCAGGTGTACCAGTTTCTTTGACTCTTCAGTGTATTTACACAACCAATGATCTTGACTATGCCGATACACTAGAGTACAATGTCAGCAGAGACCTTGCACGGATTATACATTAACCTATCGATTATTGGTGTTACACCATCACCTCTACCGATCTCGGCCTCAGTGTGAAACCGTGTCCCTTGGACGATATACGGCGGTGGAGTTTTGATTTTGTGATAGTGGTTCATCAGTGATAGACTTCCGACCAAACAATAATTTCAGAGTTATTGCTTAGCGTTAGCGAACGACAACCTCAGAGATTTAGAATTTCTTTTGTATAAAAAAAAATCAGGGAGATTACAAATTGTGCGTTCTCACCGTATGGAGTTGTGTCCCCGGAGACATTGTTTGCGAATGAGTTCATTTTCTGCTTTTTGTAATAAAGTATTATTTATGAGTACTACATAGGAATCTTTCTTGCGTGTGTGGACTCACTCTTGTCGTTACAATACTGACGGTGTGAGAAGAGAACCAGGGAAGTGTTATTCGACTGATAGGGTTTTTATCGAAATACTCGTTATTTCGCCGTAGCTTGTAAAATGAATTAGTGACTTACGGTGAAGCCGTGTCACTAGATAAGTGATCCTCTCATTCAGCTCGTATCACTGCTCTTTTGAACGACCATACACGAACCTGAAGTGACTTTCAGACTACTTTGCAGCACTCGTGTTACGAATCACTCCGTGTCTTACAGGAGGAGGTGCAATACCGGTCAAGGGGTAGATCATTGGGACTGGAGTTGGTGCTAGGCATTCCGTAACCAAGCGGTCTGACTCTATTAAGACCACATCCACATGCCTGGTGTGGACTGATGCTCTCTAAACTGGCGAGCCCTACTCGACACAAAAAAACAGAATCTCAATGCAGTTGACCGGAGAAGACGGGGATTTGGTCCCCTCGTAAATGAGAGAACCGCCGAAATTGATGTAAACTGGTAATGTCTGAGCCGTAGATAAATCCAGAAGAAAGTAGCTTACGGTAATACGATGTATCAAAGTTTTTTTAAATTATTATTACAATAGATACTTAACGGGCAAACTGAAACTGACCGGGATGTTGAGCTACAAACACTAATCTCAACAATATGCAGCGGTTTATCAAAGTCTTCGCGAGGATTTGCATGGAGGAATGTATTCGATGAGTTCACATACCCGAACGCACTGAACCTATCCTTATCTAAAGAAATGAAAACATGGTGGTCGAGATGCCTCGATAGCTTTCCATTCAGAAACCACGGTGAGAACTAAACACGCATTGTTGGTCTGGAACATTTCATTCATATGCAGCAGGAAACATGTGGAAGTAAATGCCCAGATCCTATTTGATAATGTTCTGACATGACGATCCTTCAATTCCCACTTGCTCTGTAAACCGGAGTTGCGATTTTGCTGGAATGTTTTGCAAAACTGTCTCACACCTGAGTAATATTGTCTGGTGTTCGTAGTCGTATCGGAAAGATTTATAATAACGTCTTTTATAATAAAGTCTTTTATGATAACGTCATTGTCATGAACTGTCTAAAACTTTTTCGGAGAAATATTATTTGGTAAAGCTGTAGAGCCAAGTTGAGTAAGGAAATCAGAAATAATCATGAAATGAAAACTATTTATTGCTTTTCTTACATGATTTTGTGATAAGGAAAATACGGATAGGTAACTCTGAGGGCAACTACACTGGCGCAGATGTAAAGACACTGACCAGTCCATGCCCTGTGCAAGTTGGTGCTTCTTCAACAAAGCCGTTAAACCCTAATCCTGGTTATTGTCAATGAATTGTCGTGACAGTAAAAATAAAAAGTTAATAAGAAAGCAAAGGAAACTACCTTACCTACCATCTGAATAGATACCTTTCCTAAGAGATGTGACTATCTATAAATGTTTGTCAAGCCTGTTCTTGTTAAAATTAGAGCATTTGTCGAGACGTATGAGCCGTAAAGTCAGTGAGGTGAAAACGGTAATTTACTTTCCTTTGTAATCCGTTAATTACAGTGACACCTGTCTCGCAACCTTAGGAAATATGCCTATATTTCAGAGCACTGTTACGAAACTTGCTTACGGATTGAAACTATGTGCTGGTCCAGATCTCCAAACGGAACCTTCCGTTTCGTGGCCAGTTTTCTTCTTAAATTAGCTATCCTGGTACGTTTCACAACAAGCACCAGAGCTTCATTTCTGCCAGTACTTCTCGACTACTTTTCAGACATATTCAGAGTACGGTTACGGTTATTCTGTCCTTGTGGGTGACTATCGGAAGGCTGGCCTAACTTCAAGTACTTGCTGTAAATAGACAAACTCTTTACGGTGTTTTGCCTCTATGTTATCAGGTACCCAGTGTATGTTGCCCTACCTCTGGTGTTCAAAACAACTGCAAGCCGTTTGGCATAGCCTTTAGAATCTTGTGGCGTCCTAGACGTATTGGATTCTGTAGACGCTCCTCAAATTCGGAAACAAAAGTAATCACAGTAGTTTCTGGAAAATGCAGCGCCGTGGGGGAGCGACATAATTCATTAATGGATTCAAAAGGTCAGAGATAATATTACTTCTGTCTATGTCTTCTATGCATCATTCTGATAGTATCACATTTCAATGTTTCCCGTAGGGTAACACTGCAGCCATCGGAGTTTGCCCCAAGATACATTTCTCGAATAGGCAACGTCGTAGAAGCCGTGGTATTCCGACACGGCCAGTTACTGGTGTAACAGATTCCATGATTCACTATCCAAAACCGAATTTTCTGCCTCTTGAATTGTAACTCTCTATCAGTTCAGCCTCAAATTGCTACATGTTCTGCATCACACAAAGGTAACAACTACGACTCCATTTTCATCGATGTGTTGCTGACATGTAACACCTTTTCGACATTAGTTGTTTCACAGATATTCCACCACTTTCGTAAGGCGCTACAGGAAACAGCTGACAATATCAGAACTCCCTCGCGGTTTCTATGGTACTCCTAAGATCCATCACAACATCAAGTCCTAAGACAGAAGTTACGAAGAACAACATCTTCTGCCACTCTCTGCTCATGTAATCTGTCGAATGATTGGTCTGTAGCTTCGGCGTTGTTGTATTCTTGTTGTACCCCGTCGCATTCCCTGTACATTGTCTACAGGAATTCGTTTTTGTGGTAGATCGTTGGACTCCATGTTCTGACGTGTTACACAGTCATCATCTCACACACCGAAATATCTATAAAGGTTCCCGAAGACTAGACAGAAATAAGTGTTTATATTGGCTTTGTGTTCGCCATGTAACTATTGATGAATTTCTAAGTGTCTAAAAAAGTATTCATTTTTTCGTGTGTAACGAAATGAAAGCAGGTGCATACATTCTTAATTAAGATGGGGTATTTCACTTCAAAAAGATTGCAGATCGAATGATGTATTTCTTTTTCATTCAAAACATCCAAATAATAAGGATTTTTTTAGAGACAGAGAAAGTATATGAGGACATTGAAAGGATAATACAGGACGTAAAGGGACATGAAAATCTAATAGTCATGGGGGACTAGAATGTACACTCCTGGAAATGGAAAAAAGAACACATTGACACCGGTGTGTCAGACCCACCATACTTGCTCCGGACACTGCGAGAGGGCTGTACAAGCAATGATCACACGCACGGCACAGCGGACACACCAGGAACCGCGGTGTTGGCCGTCGAATGGCGCTAGCTGCACAGCATTTGTGCACCGCCGCCGTCAGTGTCAGCCAGTTTGCCGTGGCATACGGAGCTCAATCGCAGTCTTTAACACTGGTAGCATGCCGCGACAGCGTGGACGTGAACCGTATGTGCAGTTGACGGACTTTGAGCGAGGGCGTATAGTGGGCATGCGGGAGGCCGGGTGGACGTACCGCCGAATTGCTCAACACGTGGGGCGTGAGGTCTCCACAGTACATCGATGTTGTCGCCAGTGGTCGGCGGAAGGTGCACGTGCCCGTCGACCTGGGACAGGACCGCAGCGACGCACGGATGCACGCCAAGACCGTAGGATCCTACGCAATGCCGTAGGGGACCGCACCGCCACTTCCCAGCAAATTAGGGACACTGTTGCTCCTGGGGTATCGGCGAGGACCATTCGCAACCGTCTCCATGAAGCTGGGCTACGGTCCCGCACACCGTTAGGCCGTCTTCCGCTCATGCCCCAACATCGTGCAGCCCGCCTCCAGTGGTGTCGCGACAGGCGTGAATGGAGGGACGAATGGAGACGTGTCGTCTTCAGCGATGAGAGTCGCTTCTGCCTTGGTGCCAATGATGGTCGTATGCGTGTTTGGCGCCGTGCAGGTGAGCGCCACAATCAGGACTGCATACGACCGAGGCACACAGGGCCAACACCTGGCATCTTGGTGTGGGGAGCGATCTCCTACACTGGCCGTACACCACTGGTGATCGTCGAGGGGACACTGAATAGTGCACGGTACATCCAAACCGTCATCGAACCCATAGTTCTACCATTCCTAGACCGGCAAGGGAACTTGCTGTTCCAACAGGACAATGCACGTCCGCATGTATCCCGTGCCACCCAACGTGCTCTAGAAGGTGTAAGTCAACTACCCTGGCCAGCAAGATCTCCGGATCTGTCCCCCATTGAGCATGTTTGGGACTGGATGAAGCGTCGTCTCACGCGGTCTGCACGTCCAGCACGAACGCTGGTCCAACTGAGGCGCCAGGTGGAAATGGCATGGCAAGCCGTTCCACAGGACTACATCCAGCATCTCTACGATCGTCTCCATGGGAGAATAGCAGCCTGCATTGCTGCGAAAGGTGGATATATACTGTACTAGTGCCGACATTGTGCATGCTCTGTTGCCTGTGTCTATGTGCCTGTGGTTCTGTCAGTGTGATCATGTGATGTATCTGACCCCAGGAATGTGTCAATAAAGTTTCCCCTTCCTGGGACAATGAATTCACGGTGTTCTTATTTCAATTTCCAGGAGTGTAGTTGTAAGGAAAGGAGTGGAAGAAAAGGTTACAGGAGAATATGGAACTGGGACAAGGAATGAGAGAGGAGAAAGACTGAGTTCTGTAATAAATTTCAGCTAGTAATAGCGAATACTCTGTTCAAGAATCACAAGAGGAGGAGGTATACTTGGAAAAGACCAGGTGATTCGGGAAGATTTCAGTTAGATTACATCAGGTCAAACAGAGATTCCGAAATCAGATACTGGATTGTAAGGCGTACCCAGGAGCGCATACTGACTCTGATCACAACATAGTAGTGATGAAGAGTGGGCTGAAGTTTAAGACATTAGTCAGGAAGAATCAATACGCAAAGAAGTGGGTTAGAGAAGTACTAAGGCATGACGAGACACGCTTGAAGTTCGCTAATACCATAGTAGAGTGATAAGGAATAGCTCTGTAGGCAGTACATGTGAAGAGGAATGGACGTCTCTAAAAAGAGCAAGCACAGAAATTCGAAAGAAAAACATAGGTACAAAGAAGGTAACTGCGAAGAAACCATGGGTAACAGAAGAAATACGTTTGCTGATCGATGACAGAAAGAAGTACAAAAATTTTCAGGGAAATTCAATACTACAGAAATATAAGTCGCTGAGCAATGAAATAAACAGGAAGTGTAGAGAAGCTAAGACGAAGTGGCTGCATGAAAAATGTGAAAAAATCGAAATAGAAATGATTGTCGGAAGGACTGACTCAGCATATAGTAGAGTCAAAACAACCTTCGGTGACATTAAAAGCCAGGGAGGTAACATTAAAGACTGCAACGGGAGTTCCACTGTTAAATGCAGAGGAGAGAGCGGATAGGTGGAAAGAGTACATTGAAGCAGCAACAAAACGATTATTCACGTTGTTGTGTAGAATGTATGAGTTTGGTGACATACTATCTGACTTTCGGAAAAAATGTCATCGAGACAGATTGAAGGCTGCAGGAGCTGACAAGTGCGAGAATTATAGCGAGAATTAACAAGCTCTTGCATCCAGGTTGTTGTCAATAATAATATACAGGATAATGGAAAAGAAAATTGAGGATGAGCTAGATGACGAGTAGTTTGAATTTAGAAAAGGTAAGGGCACTAGAGACGGAATTCTGACGTTGTGGTCGATAATGGGAGAACGACTAAAGAAAAATCAAGACACGTCCATAGGACTTGTCGACCTGGAAAAAGCATTCGGAAATGTGAAATGGTGCAAGATGTTTGAAATTCTGAGAAAAATAGGGGTAAGCTATAGGGAGAGAGCGGTAACATACAATACGTACAAGAGCCAAGATGGAATAATAAGAGTGGACGACCAAGAGGAGGAGGAGATCAGTGTTTAACGTCCCGTCGACATCGTGGTCATTACATACAGAGCACAAGCTCGAATTAGGGAACGAACCATCCCGGTATTTGCCTGAAGCGATTTACGGAAATCACGGAAAACCTAAATCTTGATGGTCGGAAGCCGGTTTGAACCATCGCCCTCCCGAATGCGAGTGCAGTGTGCTAACCACTGCCCCACCTCGCTCTGTGACGACCAAGAGCTAGGTGTTCGCATTAAAAAGTGTGTAAGACACCAACACTGTTGAACCTGTACATCGAAGAAGCAATGATGGAAATAAAAGAAAGTTTCAGGAATGGAATTAAAACTCAAGAGGAAAGATATCAGTGATACAATTCGTTGATGAGACTGGTATCCTGAATGAAAGTGAAGAAGAATCACTTGATATGCTGAATGGAATGAACAATCTAATGAGTACAGAATATGGACTGAGAGTAAATCGAAGAAAGACGAAAGTAATGAGAAGTAGCGGAAATGAGAAGAGAAAGAAACTTTACATTAGGATTGATGGCCACAAAGTAGATGAAGTTAAGGAATTCCACTACCTATGCAGCAAAGTAACTAATGACGCACGGAGCAAGAAGGGCATAAAAAACAGACTAGCATTGGAAAAAGTGCATTCCTGGCCAAGAGAAGTCTACTAGTGTCAAACATAGGTCTTAATTTGAGGAAAGAAATTTCTGAGAATGTACGTTTGGAGCAGAGAATTGTATGGTAGTGAAACATGGACTGTGGGAAAATCGGAACAGAAGAGAATCGAAGCATCTGAGATGCGGTGCTACTGGCGAATGTTGAAAATAGGTGGACTGATAAGGTGAGGTATGAGGAGGTTCTGCGCAGAATCGCACAGGTTAGGAATATGAGGGAAACACTGACAAGGAGAAGGGGCAAGATGATAAGATCATCTGTTAAGACATCAGGGAATAGCTTCCATGGGACTAGCGGGAGCTGTAGAGAGCTAAAACTGTAGAAGAAGACAGAGACTGGTATATGTCCAGCAAATGATTGAGGACGTATGTTGCAAGTGCTACTCTGAGATGAAGAGGTTGGCACAGGAGAGGAATTCGTGGGAGGTCGCATCAAACCACTCAGAAAAAAAAGTGCTGCGTGGCCGTCCGGAGCCCTCTCATCCTGCGACCATACGTTCCCGAGGCTACCGCTGCTAGCAGTCATGTACAGTGCCTAAGTCTTTCTGCAGTATAGCAGAAGAAACTCCAGATTCTCGTACCATATTATACGACTTCGTTCAAACCCACTGTGGTGCAGAAAATGGCGTCTTTATCGGAGAAGAAAGGAATATGTGGAAGACACTGAGAAGGAGAAGGGGCTGTACGCAGCTGTAGAAGACAAAAACTGTAGAGGAAGACAGAGGTTGGAATACATTCAACAAATAAATGAGGACGTAGGTTACAAGTGCTACTCTGAGATGAAGAATTTGGCACAGGATAGGAATTCGTAGGAGGCCGCGTCAAACCATTCAGAAGACCGATGACCTAAAAAAAGAAGTTCGGACAGAAGTCTGCTGTTTTCGGAGTGAAAATCCTAACGGATGACGCAAAATGTTGGTGGAGATCGAGATTAGAAAACACGTTTCTTCAATTGCTTAGAGGTTCCCAATCGGAACCAGTAATAATATACGCCAGAACTGCTAAAAGCAACATTCTCGGAAAGATCTGGATCACTGTGTCTTAATAGGTATTATATGGAGTATACACGTGAAATATGCTACCGATTGTTGTAACATTAGAACCAGGGCGGCGAGGCAACAATATCGCTACGGGTTTCCTCGGAAACAGCAGCTCAACAGAGCAGCGATGGCTATATAAGGAGGCTCCCTGTTCATGAAATTCAGTCCAGTTCAGCAGCAGGTGAGGGCAACACGGGGTGACGGTAGCTGCGAGTTTTCACCTGAGTGTAGCCAAGTCTGACTCGACAGGTTGTTCGGCGACTACGCGTCTACAGGTCTTGGCATCTGCGACTCTTTAACATCTGCGAGTTACACGCCTGCACGATACGCGCTGGCGACTGTACGCCTCTGTGGTTCACCATATCTGTGCGGGACTACTCTTCTGTGACACCTACATGCGTGTGTGAAAGTACGTCTGGGACTCTTCACCGTTTGTGCGTACAGGACTGTGACTCGGACGAATTTGGGACTCCACATCTAGGACAGCTGCGTTTTTGTACGTTGCGCGTCTGTGAACGAAGCCGTCGACGACTCCACGCTGCGCGTCTGGGAATCTTTCCAACAGTACGCGGTCTGCGAGTCTGTGCTGTGCCTCCACAAGTCTACGCATCTGCTACTCTTAAGTAGTTACGCGCCCGTGAATCTACGCTATGGATCTACACTAAACGTCCACGAGCCTACACTGTGTGTCCTCGAGCTTACGCGATGCTTCGGTCAGGAGAAGAACACTGCAAGGGCAATGGCAAACCCCTTATAGCCGCGATGCCAGTCCTGTTGCTACCACGTGTAATACCCAGAAGACCTTACGCTGGACCTTCTAGGCCATGCGTCGCCTTGCTGGACCGTTCGTCGGTCTTTCGCAGGAGGGTCTTTAGGGTTAGTGCTTCAGACTGTCGGGGCTGACCGTTGGCGAGTGAGCACAAAGTGTAGTCTCGTGTACGTGTAGCGTAGGCTGCTTAGCGTATATTCTTGGCCGTGCAATGAAGAGTCGCTGACGCTGACGCTTACTCTTGGATGCCTAGTATAGACTCGCAGAGCGCGGACTCATTGCAAAGTTTCTCAGATGCGCAGCTTAGCGTCCCCGACAACTCGATTCGCAGATGTAACAGTACAGACACGTAGGAGGGTCAGGTATGTAGTCCTAAATACGTGAGTCACAACCCTGCGTGCAAAAATTGTGTGTCCCAGATGTACTGCCCCATACATGTAGGAATCACAGAACAGTAGTTCTAGACGTGCTGAACCACAGAAGCGTATAGCTGCCATTGTGTAGTCGAGCAGGCGTGTGATTCGCAGATGTAAGAGCCGCAGACGTGAGTCGCAGAGGCATATTCGCCGGCAGGTCTGTGGTGTCACCAACTTATCTGCACTCACGTGAAAAATTCTTGCTGTGTAAAGCTGCCGTCGCTCCGTGCTGCCCTCTCCTGCTGGAACGAACCGGACTGTTTTCCATGGACAGTGCGACACTACGCTGCGGGCCGGTGATGGTCTGCTACGTGTCGGCCACCCTACGCAGAGAGGGACTCTACCGACTCTTCGCGCATGTGTCACGCATGACGCCTCTACATGACAGATGCTTAGCGTCGCCACCCCATCCAGTGCGTCCAGCTGACTACGGACCCTCAGTTCCGACCAGGGTTTTCGGGAGGTTTTCCTTGGTTGTAAGGCAAATGCCGGAACTGCTTACCCCCTCCCATCGATACAGAGATAAATCATGTACAGAAGGAATTGCAAAATAAATACTATAACCTTACTTTGCCTTGTTTTTACTGAATTTTGACATGACAGTCCCATTACTGCGACTGTGAATACGGTGAATGGCTATCCGACAACATTGCATGAAGCTGTGGTACACGAAGAGAGATCCGTCGACGCCACAATAGGTGAGCAAACACCTTTCGAAAGACACACATACAAATCGCACGAGAGCGAGAGAGAAAAATATGCAGCAAAATTACTATGTCTTAGATTTCTTTTATGTAATCATAAAATTAATTGCCACTTAACTATCTTGCTCGCCAACGTAACGTCAGCGTAGCATTGAGAGACATACGACTCTGCTTTCTTAACGATCAGTGATAACAGTTTCGTAATACTCCACTGTTCAGAGCATATAGAAGCTTCAAGTGTAACCTATTTATAACAATCTCTGACAGTCCCGTTTTTACTGGTGAGGAGATGCCGCACCAGAAAAAACTTTGCGACGGCAGCAAGCTTTTTCTGTACCAGAACGTGTTATGCTGACGGTACGTGCAGATTCCCATTGGAGCTAAGTAAAGGTGTGTCTCCATTGTGAACATAGTAAACTATGTTCCCGGTGGAGCCCTTAAGCCTTATTTAGTCTTCGTAAACCAATTAATTTGGATGCTTCGAAAAATCGCAATCTGTCCATTTAGCTTAGTGTTCACCGTAACAGAGATCGCTAACGCACGCTTCTGTGATGGCGCTCGACTCGGGCCAAGCTGTTATGTTAGAATCCTGTTAGAATATTTTCACAGCTAATATTTGGCCGGCGGAGAGGAGAGGTGGCGGCGTAAAGTTCCCGAGTCACCAGTCTTTGCGCCAGTGTCCTGGATTTAATTCCAAAACTCTCCGCAGTGTCTGATGAAGTGAGGGAATGTCACACTGTTATGATCAGTCCGTCGTAGGGGACATAAAGAGTCGGAGGGCCCCTTCATGCTCTTCGGGAGGAGTAGGCTACGTGACGGCGTGGAGTTTGACCCTCTCTCCCTTCCCTTCGTCGTTAACAACACAAACCCAACACCACACTGTGTAAGTACCCATCACAGTCATCAACCCTGTAGAGTTGCACACTTGGCACTTCATAACAAGTCAGAGGAAGGCATTGGCAAACCACCACCATTAGAAGCTTGTCCAGGACGGCGATGCTACATCTACTTCCCCTACATTCATTGTCTCAGTACAATACTTTATGTTATGTATTATGTATGCATCTTACATTTACTTATAACAGCTAAAAGAAAAAAAAACACTTACTGCGACATGTGTAACATAGTCAGAGGCCAGCTATAGTGTGCAGTACCAAGACGACAAAATGAGCTCACGATAGTCAGCCACTGCTGTTCAGTTACAGAACCCGTTGCTCTTATAGAGTAAAACATTTGCCATGCGAAACAAGAAAATCGAATAAGAGCGTAGTATTATTGACCGTTGCATTTCAACTAAGCCGCGTACCGAACCTGGAAGTTTCTCAACCAGTTTAGAAGAATATTATGCTGGTTCGCGATCAGCAAGATATAAAACTAATACGAAAGCTTGTTCAACGGTCTACATATCCACCCACGTCGACATACCACAATACGTCTTTCGGTACGTGGTGGAGGGTACTTTTTGCACCACTGCCACTGCCTCTCCCCTCTCCTTTTTCTGTTCCATTGACAAAACGTACGAGAAAGAAATGATCGTCGGTGAAGCTCCGTACTGCAGCGCTGTATGGGATCTGTATCACTGAAGAAGTTTGAACGGTTTTGACAAGGGCGAGTTTGGAATCGTTTTGAATATATCGAAGTGCATGTTCGGTAGGGCAGAAATTACATTCTTGAGATACTTTATTTCCTCTGAGAGCTCACGCTCGCTGCCAGAAAAGATAGAGGCTATTCCCAGCATAGCTCGATCAGAAATGGCCATGGAATTGCGCCGGTTCTTAGGGGTCCTCTACTTTTATCGTTGCCACTTGTCCCATGCAGCAGGGATCTAGAAACTAACAGCGAAGCGAAGCATCTACATCTACATCATATTCCGCTAGCCACCTAATGGTCTGTGGCGGAGGGTACGTTTTGTACCACTATCTGAGCCCTCCAACCCTGTTCCACTCGCGAATAGCGTGTGGGAAGAATGACAGTCGGTAAGCCTCAGTATTGGCTCTAATTTCTCGAATTTTCTCCTTTTGCGAGACGTACGTAGAGGAAAGTAATATGTTACCTGACTCTTCCCGGAAAGTGCTCTCTCGAAATTTCAATAGTAAGTCCCTCTGTGATGTACAACGCCTCTCTTGTAACGTCTGCCAATGGAGTTTGTTAAGCATCTCCGTAACGCTCTCGTGCCGACTAAACGATCCTATGACGAAACGTGCCGCTCTTCGTTGGATCTTCTCTATCTCTTCTATCAGTCCTATCTGAAAGGTAACACAGATACATGAACAATACTCGATAATGTGTCGAACAAGCGCCTTAGAAGCCACTTCTTTCGTGGATGAGTTATACATTTCCTTAAGATTCTTCCTATGTTATCTGACTCTTCCCGGAAAGTGCTCTCTCGAAATTTCAATAGTAAGTCCCTCTGTGATGTACAACGCCTCTCTTGTAACGTCTGCCAATGGAGTTTGTTAAGCATCTCCGTAACGCTCTCGTGCCGACTAAACGATCCTGTGACGAAACCTGCCGCTCTTCGTTGGATCTTCTCTATCTCTTCTATCAGTCCTATCTGACAGGTAACACAGATACATGAACAATACTCGATAATGTGTCGAACAAGCGCCTTATAAGCCACTTCTTTCGTGGATGAGTTAAACATTTCCTTAAGTATGGCATGTGCTTGTCCCACTATTTGTTTTATGTGGTCATAGTTGAGGCGGTACTATTAGCACTTCCTGCTTTGGACGCTCCTCTCGCGCTTGTTGTTGACGCGAGCCACTGTCGTTGACGCGAGCCAATCAGTAAACAGCGCCCTACTACAATAATATGTAAACGATGCTTGGCAGCTTTTCGCCCTTTTCTCCTCGAAGCTGATGCCAAGGCAGCAACAATACAGGCGTTTGGTTGAGAATTGTTAGCCCTCCACGCCTCTATAAAATACAGGGTGTACCAATCAAACCTCCTTGATTTCAAAGACACAGGAAAAAAAAATGGTTCAAATGGCTCTGAGCACTATGGGACATAACTTCTAAGGTCATCAGTCCCCTAGAACTTAGAACTACTTAAACCTAACTAACCTAAGGACATCACACACATCCATGCCCGAGGCAGGATTCGAACCTGCGACCGTAGCGGTCTCGCAGTTCCAGACTGTAGCGCCTAGACCCGCACGGCCATTCTGGCCGGCCCCAGGAAAAAAAATCACAGTAGTTACGACAATGAAAAATGTGCCACATTGTAGAGCATCGCAAAGAATTTATTTATTTATCATCAATACACCTCTACATGTAAACCATCTGTAGCACAAAGAATATCGAGTCTATATTCAATTTCTTGCCAAGTTCATTGTAACATAATTTTCTCTGTTATTATTGCAATCCCATTAGTGATACGATGTCGCAACGTAAGAATATCGTCGACTTTGGTCGCATACAGTCGGTTCTTCACGAACGTGGTGGCCAGGCAATGGGTCCACCGCGTCAGATCCAACGACTGGGAAATTTCCTATCCAGGAACTTGCGAACAGCTATTGGCCAATGTGGCGGAGCTCCATCTTGTTGAAAAATAATGTTGTGTTGGAAGTCTTGTATCTGAGGGCACACAAACTGCTCCAACATGTACAGATACACTGACCCATTCAATGTTTGTTCCGCAAAGAAGAACGGTCCAAAACTCCTGTAACGCATTAGCCCATACCACACGTTTAGTTTAGGGCTATCACGAACATGTTCAATGACGATGTGGGGATTTTGCGAACCCCAAATCCGAACATTATGCCTATTAACCCTTCCTGATAGATGAAAGGTTGCCTCATCTGAGAATAAACATCTTTCCATGAAGCTGGCATCCTCATCAATACGCTACAGCTTATCCGCAGCAAATTGTTGTCGGCGTGGTTTGTCGTTCAGCGTCAGAAGTTGCAGAATTTGCACTTTGAAGCACACATACGAAGACGCTGCTGAACTACACGATGCAGTGTTGATCGAGGTACAGTCGTGCTCAAAAGTATCCGAACGACCTGAATTGCATTTCGCCTGATTCGCATACAACCCTCAAAACGCAGCTGTCTAGCAGGTTCTCTAATCGCTCCTCGGTACAGTCGTTTGACTATTGAAAATGGTTCCAACAAATAAGCACTAGAAACCACTGCTCTGTATCGCAATAACTCAAGATGTAAAGTAGTAACACGATACTACAAATATTATGTAACACCTTATCACAGATAAGACTGTCCTTAAGGCTTGTAAGCTCACATTTATTACAATAAATGGCGTACCTGAAATGTTACCACTGTCATTATTATATCAGATAGGTAACGCACGAAATAAGTTCGTCATATTCATGATTTCCTCTTCAAATTATCATACCGTACTTATTATTTAACACAAAATGACTTCCAAATTTTAAGTTTTTCACGAACTGCTAGTTGAGAATATGTATAAACTTCAAATGACACGACGAACCGTCTAGTTCTGCATATGGACTCAAACCCAGGTCATGCAGACTAAGCAAAGATTTCGTGACTGACGGAAACTAACAGTCATTCCTGACTAGGCATACAGAGAGTGATATACCTCGATTTTAGACAATATCAGTTAGCAAATACCAACTTTAAATTACATAACGTAAACATTTTTAACGGACGCGAATTCCTACTCATCATCAGATGTCCCTGTTAACGAACTACGAGAGATATTAAATATTGCTTCTTCACAAGTAACTTACATGAAATGCCGTGGGGTAAAGCTTTGTGTTGGACAGGGATTCGAACCCAGAACCCAATCGGATTGTTATCGAAGCACAATCAGCTGTGTCATATAGGATTTTCTCGGCAATAGCAAGATGTTTTAAGTGAAATGACGAGACGAAACATTAATTTTTTCCTGCACAGGACTCCAACCCGGCACCTATCGCTGTTACATTCTAGAGAAAACGAACGTTAAATATGGGTTTGTTACACCAGCAGTGACATGCGAGCTTTTTTGAACTAGAAATAATATGACGAAGAGTTCAGTGCTGACTGGTAATCGTACCCCACACATATCGTTGTTGACTACACACAGAGACGTCAACTACCGAATTTTTCTCCACCAACAGCACGGAATAACATCCTTGAACTTACAGTGATCTCGCAAATAGTTCTGTGTCTCACTTGGAGTCAAAAACATCCGATACCGTTAGTGTAGACAACAAATGAAAATACACTAAAAATCAAAATTATTATCCACCAGCATATAGGTGCTCTCATGTCAGAGCTTGATAATACATAATGAAAACTTTAGTGCCGGGCCAGGATTCGAACCCATTCAGGCGCAATATGTGGAGATATTGAGGAATCTGCAGTTGTGAACAAACAACAAATTGTAGTCGACCTGTATTGTCACGAAGGGATCGACTTCCGTGTTAAGGGCGGTCTGAGTTGCATTCCCAGTTCAGAGCCAATTTTATCGACATACAGAAGCTCAAATAAAAGATGGAATAAGTGTCCTGTTACCGTACAAAGGGTTTGTTTCGTTTCTAGAAATAAATAACTAGTATAAGAAAGGTTACTTTTGAAAGAGTTTCTACATGTCGCCCTCCTGACTTTATTGTGGCTCAACCTAATGTCTACTTGGTAGAGAAGGAATATCATGTTTAATGTGAATTTCAGACAACAATGCCATTATACCTTCTTCACTTGGTGTAGACGGATGAGAATAGAATCTGTCTCTCCCTATCAAAAACCATCGGCAGAAGTTCGGTTCGAACCCAGACTATGAGTGTATCAACCTCTCAGCAACCCAACAGTCCACCAGACACGCAGCTGTGGCGCTTATTTTTGTATTGTAACAGCGTTGCGACACACAGGATGATAATTCTGACACACAGGCTCCCTGTGGTGGTTTGCAGCAAGTTCAGTACATTCATTAACTTGCTTGACCGAATCGCCATGAACTACCTGCCTCGGCTACCCAGTGCATACATTCGACTCTATTTTTTAATCACCGAAACTAAATCACGAAACTGCCACCTACACAGAACTGCCAACAGCGTAGGATGTAGAAATTTAAATAGGAAGTGTTCCTTTCCACTTGAGCTACTCTATTGCGCTATCTGTTTGTTGAAAGCGTCGTGCAGTGCAAAAGAAAAGCTGTAACTGTCTCTCTCTCACAAGTCTACATCCGCCCATATCCATTATCTCACAACACTGTGGAATGCGATAGTTCTGTAGGATTTGTTGTTGACTTCTTGAGCAAGCGTAGCTACCGTTCAGCTAGTAGTGCAGCGGTTATGTATAGTGCACTGTAGACAATATGTCGCGAGTTCAAATACATCCAATGCTAAATCTTTTAAAACGCAATTCTCTTGTCTACTGAAGTTATCAGTCTAATGGAACTTTGAACATAATTCCCTTCACTTCTCAACTCAAAACTAGCATGTGGAAAAAGGGCTAACTACTGCAACATTTTGTACTTTTCAGGTTTAATAGACGGCCAGGCAGCAGATGGATTTCGAAACTTTTGTATTATGTTTGGGGAGAGCGCATAATGCCAAAATATGTCAGAAAAGTAATTTCCTACATTAGCTGTCATGTGGTAGTGGCATTTTATTCTTCTTCAAACCTTGAGAATTCGCATATATCGTTGACGATTAATTTCTCTCTCATGTTTACTATTGTTTAAACAACACTAACAGAAACAATACGAAAATTGTGCACTGTAATGTAAGAAATGAAATAAAACTCCCCACGATAACCTTACGACGAAAGTCTGTTTTAATAAAGCTGAGTATCTGTACACAAGCGTGCCTCTATCGAAACGAATTAGTAAAATACTACTCACTTTGATTTCGATTGGGTCTGTGTTAAATTGGTATGCTGTGTCATACTCAAGAGGTATGCAAATGTCGCATTTCATGAATAAAGTTATGTATCCCTAGAAACCCAAAATCAGCTTGTCAGCAACGGAAAGAGGCATTACCTGTTGTGCAGCATTGTAAGTTTTTCACCATTGCACTATGAGCCGTAAGTATTTTCTTGCGTTTTCCTTATCGATGTTTGATCTGACTGCTTGTAGCTCTTTCACAGAAGGGATAAAAACGTCACAGTCAGCGAGACTAGAACCGCGACCCAGGACAGACGCTCTTTTAGACAGCAGCATGTTACCATAGAGCTAGAGAAGATGTATACATTTGCGGTTCCTATTACGAGACCAATAGTGACTGGAACTCGTAAATCGCTATTTAAAGGACAAGATTAGTTGCGATTTCTATGTGCAACGACTTTCCTGGGCTGAAAACCGTAAATGTACAGACTTTTGTTACACCTGAAGCGATAATAACTCAGATTATTCAATGGAAATGACAGGAAAAAGCAAGTGAACTTTGAGGCTTAACTCCGTGCACACCAGGAAGTAACTCGTCGATCACAGAGTTGCCAAACATACCTTGCCTTGTTGTCAAATCTCAGTTACAGTACCAAGCAGGAAAAGACGAACTGATGTGTTCCTACAGAGGGCTGGTAAGTTACCATAGCTGGAATCTCAAAGACGCGGCTGACACGGCCTGGAATGCGTCTGATTTGCATTTCTGTAACTAGGTTTAGGGACTGGAGCCTAGTTACTAATAATAATCAGAACTGACTGTAAACTAAGCATCATAAATCAGTAACTCTCATAGTTGTTTATATATTACTTTCGTAAGTGTACTCAAAACTAAGATATTCATTCCAGAATGAGATTTTCACTCTACAGCGGAGTGTGCGCTGATATGAAACTTCCTGGCAGATTAAAACTGTGTGCCCGACCGAGACTCCAACTTGGGACCTTTGTCTTTCGCAGGCAAGTGCTCTACCATCTGAGCTACCGAAACACGACTCACGGCCGGTACTCACAGCCTTACTTCTGCCAGTAAATCGTCTCCTACCTTCCAAACTTTACAGAAGCTGTCCTGCGAACCTTGCAGAACAAGCACTCCTGAAAGAAATGATTTTTTTAAGATATTCATTCATGGGCGTTTTCGTGCCTGTCTGATACCCGAGTACAACAAACAAGAAAAATAAAAAACAATGTGTGTGTGTGTGTGTGTGTGTGTGTGTGTGTGTATGTATGTATGAGAGAGAGAGAGAGAGAGAGAGAGAGAAAGAGAGAGAGAGACAGAGAGAGAGAGAGAGAGAGCGAGAGAGAGAGGAAAGGAACAGAGAGAAAGAGAGAGAGAGATAAATATAGAAAAAGAATGAGAGAGAGAAAGAGTAAATATTGTTGTAAAGAAATTGCATCATGGTATGTAAAGAAATCTTTCATTAAGATGACGTGTTCCACATTATTACGATATATCGTATTCATGATCTTTGGAACAAATATTAATCGAATCAAATCAAATCTAATCATATTGCTGATTAGCCATGAAGAGTCATGAATTACTGAAATATTCACCAATATCGGTAACCAAATCTAAACTTGAAAATAAAAGACCACAGTTTTTGTAAAAAACTGGGACTCCTATCAAGACCCTTTCGTCTCTGTTAACTAACCACGAAAGATGTCTGATATACCTCCATTCAGAAGTAACAAAGTGTGCATGCATTTAAAGATGGAGCGCATGATGAGAAGTTCTGTGATGGAGATACGAGACCAAGTAACAAAGTGTGCATGCATTTAAAGATGGAGCGCATAATGAGAAGTTCTGTGACGGAGATACGAGACCAACACGTAATCCGATTACCAACTGGGCAGAGCCTGTTCACGTTGGGAAATGACATAGCGGAAGTCATGGTAAACAGAAATACAGTCGCCAGTAAACTTACTTACGTTAGAAAATTTTATTTTATTTGATGAACCGATAGCCATTCAAAGGAACAGGGCTCTTATATTACTTGTACTTGATTGAACTGCAGACGTAGAAAAATTTGGTGCTGGACTGTGATTTGAATTCGTATCTCCTCTCTCGAGGATCTGAATCTCTCGGAACAGTATAGTTCAGTCATTTCGTTCCTTTCCCCAAGACTGCAGTCTCCTCTAGGTCTACTCCAAAGGTAAGTATGTGGGTCCGAATACTGATCCAGTACAAAAATATTCATAATTTCATTTCAAGCCCTATCACGTGCATACCGGCCTGCTCGTGAAAATTAATATGCACTTTTAATGTCGGTTCATGTGTTGCCAACATTCGCAATAGGTGTCATTATTTCTGGTCAGACACGCACACATCTTACTGTCGGTGAGTAACCAATTGATACTTAAGCCATATTCATGGATGATAAAGAAGGACGGTAGGTGTGCAGTTCGATCGTCGCTCAGGCACATAAATTTGTATTCTTATTTCATATTCAAACACCTAGCAGCCGGTAAGAAAAACCGATTATAACATTTGATTTTACTTAGTTAACAATTCGGTTAGGTGTTGGTTTGGTATCTCCGTCACAGAACTTCACATCATGCGCTCCATCTTTAAATGCATGCACACTTTGTTACTTCTGAATGGAGGTATATCAGACATCTTTCGTGGTTAGTTAACAGAGACGAAAGGGTCTTGATAGGAGTCCCAGTTTATTACAAAAACTGTGGTCTTTTATTTTCAAGTTTAGATTTGGTTACCGATATTGGCGAATATTTCGGTAATTCATGACTCTTCATGGCTAGTCAGCAATATGATTAGATTTGATTCGATTAATATTTGTTCCATAGATCATGAATACTAAATATTGTAATAATGTGGAACATATCATTTTAGTGAAAGATTTCTTTACATACCATGATGCAATTTCTTTACAACAATATTTACTCTCTCTCTCTCATTGTTTTTGATTTCTCTCTCTCTCTCTCTCTCTCTCTCTCTCTCTCTCTCTCTCTCTCTTTCTCTCTCTCACACACACGCACATTGTTCTTTATTTTTCTTGTTTGTTGTGCTCGACTCTCGGACAGGCACGAAAACGTCCATGAATGAATATCTTAGGTTTGAGTACACTTACGAAAGGAATATATAAACGACTATGAGAGTTACTGATTTATGATGCTTACTTTACAGTCAGTTCTGATTATTATTAGTAACTACACTCCAGTCCCTAAACCTAGTTACAGAAATGCAAATCAGACGCATTCCAGGCCGTGCCAGCCGCGTCTTTGAGATGCCAGCTATGGTCACTTACCAGCCCTCTGTAAGAACACATCGGTTCGTCTTTTCCTGCTGGTACTGTAACTGAGATTTGGCAACAAGGCAATGGACGAGTTACTTCCTGGTGTGCACGGAAATAAGCCTTAAAAGTTCACTTGAATTTTTTCTGTCATTTCCACTGAATAATCTGAGTTATTATCGATTGAGGTGTAACAAAGGTCTGTACATTTACGGTTTTCAGCCCAGGAAAGTCGTTGCACGTGGAAATCGCAACTAATCTTGTCCTTTAAAAAGCGATTTACGAATTTTAGTCACTATTGGCCTCTTAATAGGAATCCCAAACGTCTATCTCTTCGCTAGCTCTGTGGTAACATGCTGCTGTCTAAAAGAGCGTCTGTCCTCGGTCGCGGTTCCAGTCTCGCTGACTGTGACGTTTTTATCCCTTCTGTGAAAGAGCTACAAGCAGTCAGATCAAACATCGATAACGAAAACGGAAGAAAATACTTTCGGCTCATAGTGCAATGGTGAAAAAAGTTACAATGGTGCAAAACTGGTATGACTCTTTCCGTTGCTGAAAAGCAAATTTTGGGTTTCTAGGAATACATAACTTTATTCATGAAATGCTTTATTTGCATACCTCTTGAGTATGACACAGCATACCAATTAAATACAAACTCAGTCGAAATCAAAGTAAGTAGTATTTTACTAATTCGTTTCGATAGAGGCACGCATGTGTACAGATACTCAGCTTTATTAAAACAGACTTTCGTCGTAAGGCTATTGTGGGTAGTTTTATTTTATTTTTTATAATACAGTGCACAATTTTCGTAGGGTTTCATTTAGTGTTGTTTAAACAATAGTAAATATGAGAGAGCAATTAATCGTCAACGATATATGCGAATTCTCTGACGTTAGATATAACAGTCTGACAATGCACATGCAGATTTATTGATTACCTGCATCTAGGAAACATGTTCTGAATTAAAGCTGCCAAACAAGGTTTGAAGAAGAATAAAATGCAACTACCAAATGACAGCTTATGTAGAAAATACTTATCTGACGTATTTTGGCACGATGCGTTCTCCCCAAACATAATATAAAATTTTCCAGATGCATTTGCTGCCTGGCCGTCTATTAAACCTGTAAAGAACAAAATGTCGCAGTAGTTAGCCCTTTTTCCACATGCGAATATTTTGAGTTGAGAAGTGAAGGAAATTATGTTCAAAGTTCCATTAGACTGATAACTTCAGCAGACAAGAGAATTGCGTTTTAAAAAATTTAGCATTGGATGTATTTGAACTCGCGACATTTTGTCTACAGTGCATTATACTTACCGCTATAGTACTAGCTGAACAGTAGCTACGCTTGCTCAAGAAGTCAACAACAAAACCTACAGAACTACCGCATTCCACAGTGTTGTGAGATAATGGATATGGGCGGATGTAGACTTGTGAGAGATAGACAGTTACAGCTTTTCTTTTGCACTGCACGACGCTTTCAACAAACAGATAGCGCAATAGAGTAGCTCAAGTGGAAAGGAACACTTCTTATTTAAATTCCTGCATCCTACATTGTTGGCAGTTCTGTGTAGGTGGCAGTTACGTGATTTAGTTTCGGTGATTAAAAAACAGAGTCGAATGTATGCACTGGGTAGCCGAGGCAGCTAGTTCATGGCGATTCTGTCAAGTTAATGAATGTACTGAACATGCTGCAAACCACCACAGGGAGCCTGTGTGTCAGAATTATCATCCTGTGTGTCGCAACGGCGTTAAAATAGAAAAATGAGCCACACATATGGGTGTCTGGTGGACTGTTGGGTTGCTGAGAGGTTGATACACTCACAGTCTGGGTTCGAATCGAACTTCTGCCGATGGATTTTGATAGGGAGAGACAGATTCTATTCTAATCCGGCTACGCCAAGTGAAGAAGGTATAATGGCATTGTGGTGCGAAATTCACTTTCAACATGATATTCCTTCTCTACCAAGTAGACGTTAGGTTGAACCACAATAAAGTCAGGAATCGCGTCACGTAGAAACTCTGTCAGCAGTAATCTTTCTTATACTAGTTATTTATTTCTAGAGGCGAAACAAACGCTTGGTAGGGTAACAGGACACTTATTCCATCTTTTATTTGAGCTTCTGTATGTCGATAAAATTGGTTCTGAACTAGGAATGCAACTCAGACCGCCCTTAACACGGAATTTGATCGCTTCGTGACAATACAGGTCTACAATTTGTTGTTTGTTCAAAACTGCAGATTCCTCAACATCTCCACGTATTGCGCCTGAATGGGTTCGAATCCTGGCCCAGCACTAAAGTTATCATTATATATTATCAAGCTCTGACATGAGAACACCTATATGCTGGTGGATAATAATTTTGATTTTTAGTGTATTTTCATTTGTTGTCTACACTAACGGTATCTGATGTTTTTGACTCCCAGTGAGACACAGAACTATTTGCGAGATCAGTGTAAGTTCAAGGATGTTATTCCGTGCTGCAGGTGGAGAAAAATTCGGTAGCTGACGTCTCTGTGTGTAGTCAACAACGATATGTGTGGGGTTCGATTACCAGTCAGCACTGAAATCTTCGTCATATTATTTCTAGTTTAAAAATGCTCGCATGTCACTGCTGGTGTAAAAACCCATATTTAACGTTCGTTTTCTCTAGAATGTAACAGCGATAGGTGCCGGGTTGGAGTTCTGTGCAGGAAAAAATTAATGTTTCGTCTCGTCATTTCAGATAAAACATCTTGCTATTGCCAAGAAAATCCTATATGTCACAGTTGATAGTGCTTCGATAACAATCCGATTATGTTCTGGGTTCGAATCCCTGTCCAACACAAAGCTTTACCTCATGGCATTTCAAGTACGTTACTTGTGAAGAAGCAATTTTTAACATCTCTCGTAGTTCGTTAACTGGGACAATAACTGCTGGGTAGGAATTCGCGTCCATTAGAAACGTTTACGTTATGTAATTTAAAGTTGATATTTCCTAACTGATACTGTCTAAATTCGAGGTATGTCGCTCTCCGTATGCCTAGTCAGGAATGACTGTTAGTTTCCGTCAGTCACGAAATCTTTGCTTAGTCTGCATGACCTGGGTTTGAGTCCATATGCAGAACGTGTTGTTCGTCGTGTCATTTGAAGTTCATACATATTCTCAACTAGCAGCTCGTGAAAAACCTAAATTTTGGATGTCATTTTGCGTTAAATAATAAGTACGGTATATTACTTTGAAGAGGAAATCATGAATATGATGAACTTATTACTTGTATTGCCTATCTAATACAATAATGACAGTGGTAACATTTCAGGTACGTCATTTATTGTAATAAATGTGAGCTTAGAAGCCTTAAGGACAGTCTTATCTGTGATAAGGTGTTCCATAATATTTGTAGTATCGTGTTACTACTTTATATCTTGAATTATTGCGATACAGAGCAGTGTTTTCTAGTGATGATTTGTTGGAACCATTTTCAATAGTCAAACAACTGTACCGAGGAGCGATTAGAGAACATGCTAGACAGCTGCGTTATGACTGTTGTATGGGAAATGCAATTCAGGTCGTTCGGATACTTTTGAGTACGACTGTACGTCTGGAGTACAGCGTGGTCTAGTAGTGAAACATGGACTGTGGGAAAACCGGAAAAGAAGAGAATCGAAGCATTTGAGATGTTGAAAATTAGGTAGACTGATAAGGTAAGGAATGGGGAGATTGTGTGCAGAATCGGAGAGGAAAGGAATATGTGGAAAACACTGGTAAGGAGGACGGACAGGATGATAGTACATCTGTTAAGACATGAGGGAATGACTTCCATGGTGCTAGAGGGAGCTGTAGAAGGCAAAAAATGTAGAGGAAGACAGAGATTGGAATACGTCAAGCAAATAATTGAGGACGTAGATTGCAAGTGCTACTCCGAGATGAAGAAGGTAGCACAGGAGAGGAATTGGTGGCGGGCCCCATCAAACCAGTCAGAAGACTGATGACCCCCCCCCCCCCCCTCCCAGATCAGTTAGAAGACTGAAGAACCAAAAAAGGCTTGTTGTATGCATCGAATACACAATGTTACAACCGTAGTTTGTGAAAACTAACAAAGGGTTTGACGTTTCCTTAAATCCCAAAAGATTTAATATTCTATCGACCAGTTGGAGAAGTTAAAAATGTATTTCACGCATTCAATAACGCACTCTCTGACTCGTACGAATTCCTCTGGTACACCAAAACTGTCCGCATTCATCCACACAAACATTTGCCAGATTAAATATTTTATTTCGAATAATACCACATCCGATATTTGTTTCAAATTATTAATGAGGGAAGCATATTACTGCCGCAAATAATTACACAGACTCGTTTCCAAACAAAGTAGTGTGTTTGTTTACCGATAGTGCGCGTGAAATGAATAGCGGTCTACCGACATTACTGAATTTTCGACGATGTTTGGAGTGAAAGAGTGCATTCTGCGCGGTTTACTAATTGATGTGGAAGCTTAATTACAGAAGAGCGAACATATGGATACTACAATCCTTGTCGAAGCTGCGGAAATGGCAGACTAAAGTCCTGTTAACGCAACAGGAATAGTGTCAGAAAAACGGGAAAGTAAATAACAATTTTCGTTTGTTTTTGTGCACGCGTTATGAGCACTGCACGAAGCTGTTAAAGGTGGGTGCAACCATGGAAATGTACCAAACTACTGGGATGTGTTAGTTACAGTGTAGTTTCTATGTACTTTTTAATTTCAGCCGGACAAACAGAACATTTGAATGGTGCAAGCACCAAAAGAGGTATGGTAGAATGCCAAAAGTTGTTCCACGTTCAAAAGAATCCCCAGATGAAGAATTATTAGTAATGAGACTCAGATAAAATAAATCAGAGATATTGGATCAGCGTAAAAATAATGCAATGAAAGAAATTTTATGAATAATCGAAAACAAAAATTAAGAATGAAAATATAATCACTCGAATAAAGTTTGTACGTACCCTACAACTGAACAAAATCTTCTGCTGCACTATACCCATGTGGTAAATCAATATGATAACAATAAAATGAAGTGGGAATATCCCTGAGGACGAAATGAGGATACTGCGAGATAAAATATGTATTGTCTGGAACACAAGACAAACATTAAAGTTTTACATTTTGTCTAATCGTAATTCTTGTGCGTGTTTTCCTTTGCAACATTACAACAACAGTAGTCTAATAATATTTAGTATAAGCGATGAAGATTAAGAAGAGAAGATCCCAAAATCCTATCATCATCTTCATCAATCTGTAGGTGCCACTTGCCATCCACAACCGTAATACCACTCGACCCAGGTTGTTTATCCAGCGCCTCCAACAATTCCTCACGCCAAGTGGAATATCTATCACTGGGTCAACATCGCTAATCACACAGTCAAGCATATACACAGATGTTTATGCAAACATGTAAGTAAGTTCGACAGTAACATTGCCCATTCTTCGCAGTAAAGAGAACAGAAAGTGGTATTGAACCGCACACAATCAAGATGAATCACAGAAACGGCTCCACGTGGTTACACGTAAATTTGAGGCTTGTTACGCCCCGTTATTTAACCAAAATTTGACAGTTAACGTATGCAAGCATCACATACGGCCCATTTGCGAAGACGGTTATAACAACAATACACAGAACAAAAACAGAGGATTTAAGTGCAGCTGCTACGCAGAGACTAAAAGATTAGCAGAAGGCAGCCCAATCAATCGGTAAATAGATAAACAAAACAACGATAATTTTCAGTAATACAAAGATAAAAATTACATAAAAAGATATATTTTGTTGAAACAAAGTTATAATTAAACGTGGATTGTTTGGTGCCGTTTTACATTGCTGTCGGAATTTATTACATCAAATTAATTTGCAGAAAGACATGAACGCCAGGACGATGCGATATGACTTCAGTTATTGAACAATTAGTTTCCATTATGTTATTATCTTCTGGTCGACGTAAACAAGTCACACTGGCTTTCCAGGAGAACATTAAGCGCTGTGAGAAGCTTTTGTAAACTTGCGTCTATAACTTGCATACTCCGATATTAGTATGAGGTTGATGAACTTTAAAATAAGCATGTTCCTCTTCAGAGAATCGAGATACTGCTGTACGCCACGGTGTGAATTGTGGGACTAACACTATTTACCACCAAGCAACAATCGTGATATGATGGAAAAAATTACCCTGCAGGGTAGTTGCAGCGTGGTGCCAGATAGCGTATGCACTCAAATTCACACTGCAGCATCATAGTCATGCATTGTGATTTTAAAAATCAGGTAAGTTCTGATAGACGCGATAGCTGTTGGTAGCAGAATCGCCAGAAGCGTTGTGCCCTGAAAACAAGAATGCACTCGACCAGTGGTTTACCGGATTAGAATATGGCCTTGTTTGTTTTACTGTTCGCAGTGTGTCACATGATTGAAGATTCAAAAAGTGTGAAAACAGATACTCGTTCTTACAGATACAGTTCTTTTAATTTGATTCCAGTTAAAAACTAAGCATAGTAATCAAGAAGTGCTATTGCAACAAAACTGTGCGCCATTGTACACATGGACCGTTGCAGTGGTACAGCTGCAGGAGCTCGAAATTTGTGAAACGACAACCCTGATCAGACTCTTCACGTGTCGGGAGACGTCCATGTGCCTTCGCGAGAGACAACTAGCAATCAAACTATCTTCGATTAAATAATAGGCAATACATATCATTGAAAATTCCGGACCCATTCTTAATGAGTGACTTGTTGGTGAACCTTTATCGGGTTCTCAATTTTATTTTGATGTTCCCCATACTTTAAATGTAAATTAACCCTAATTAAAAACTCACAGAGAAAATTGTAATAGATTCATTACATACCGAGGAAGAGTAGTCCTGAATCTGATTTCGGATGCGATCATCTTGCGAGGATTTAATTATTTGATCAAGACGGTAGCAACAACTAAATTCAGATAAAAATTCAAACGGTTCCTCTTCCTCGAGCAGCCCGACCGTGTATCGACAGTTGAAGTCAAGACAGGATGTGATACCACTGAGGGCAGTTGTTGTCAGTTTTGTAAGTCCCAGAAGCCAGCCTTTGGCCACTACCCCCTCCCACCAGTTCGTACTAGACCTATATTTAGAGGCCGGAAGCTCAACGAAGTGCAGGCACTGTGAAGCCATAAAATCTTTCAGTTTAGCAAAAAAATGGCCCTAAGCACTATGTGACTTAACATCTGAGGTCATCGGTCCCCTAGACTGAGAACTACTTAAACCTAACTAACCTAAGGACATCACACACATCCATGCCCGAGGCAGGATTCGAACCTGCGACCGCAGAAACAGCGCGGTTCCGGACTGAAGCGCCTAAAACCGCTCGGCCACAGCGGCCGGCTCAGTTTAACACTACCCTACTTTAACTCTCTCTTTTTAGTCTGCTCTTTCTTTTTCTTTACTAAATACCTGTGTCTTTCCACCTCGTAGGAAGGAAATGATCAGGAAGGCATGCTATCACCATATCGTCATTAACCATACCCTCTTTCGTAGTATCTTCTTCGACATCACTGATTCTAAATAAGTAGTATTAAGACATAACCATCATATACGTTCTGTAGCGCCACGCCCTGTGTTATCATAAGTAAACAATAGGCGTGTTTGCAGTACCCAAAACCAAAACAGGTTCTTCTTGGCTCGTAATATCTGTACGCATAATACCCTATTGGATCTTATCACTTGGTTATTACAAATGAGGATAACTGAGGCACTGACGTGGGAAAGGTGGTAACTGACAAAACGAAAACTTTTTTGGACAACCAAAAACAAATTTATGAATCCGTTTTCACTGACACGACATACACTCATCCTTTGTATTACATATGACATTTGAATCTGGCATGATTTCATGTATGAAATCCCGTTTCTGTATAAAGTACATACAAAATCACTCTTTATGCAAAATCAAAATTACTGAATTACTGTTATTTCTATGTAATGCCCAAATTTTGAGGTAAAATCCATGATATTTTTCATTAAGGAAGTTCAATATATATAATAAGATAAGTCCTCTTTTTTATGTCGGGGTTTACTGGTCGTCTTCCAAGGCACTGATAATTGGTAATTGACTTAAATGACTGCCCTTTCTTAGAAATTCTGTGCTTCGTTCACATTTCAATGCCGTTCAATAACTGTCGTGTTTTTAGTACAGGGAAATGGTTTCTTGACAGTCTAATCCAGCTCAGGAGCTGATTTTGAAAGAAGTTGGGCTCAAATATTTGTCACATTCTGCAGAAAAGGCAAAGAACTCCTCATAGTTCATAATTGTTGCGTTGTATACCTTACATCTTTAGCACTTGGAATTATTTCTGCTACGTCTTCCGGAATCACGGTCTTGCATGTCTTTTTTTCTTTTCTCAATGATGCCGAATTCCTTATCGGAAGGTATGTAGGAATGTCCTGAAGACAGAACTTCCAAATTCACAGAATCAAAATTGTTCTTTGCAATAAGGTAAATCGGGGCTGTTACAATAATATGTTTCTTATACTGCACTGAACAATTGTCGGCCCATATTTGTAAATGCCATTTGATGGGGGTGAAAGACAGCACTTTAAGAACACAAGATGCAACCTCATTTGCACCACGACGAGCAGTGCCCTCGTTCCACAAGAACATGACACTTGTTATTGTGTCCCCAACATAAAGCACAGGTTGTAATTTGATAACTGCCAATTATAAACCGTATTTGAGTGTCAGTGGAAACAGTACAAGTTTTACCTGAGAGCATACATGACACTGTGTTATCATTGTTGAGAGTGGTTGTTGCTTTTTCTGCCTTTCGCATATATAGTTCTTTGTAAGCAATAAAGCGCAATTTGTTGCTGCAATGTGGATTTCATCTCATTTGTCAATCGGTCACATGTTGTGCACGTGTCAGCGCGAAGCCGGTGGAATGAGAACTCCCGCTAAGAAAGTATCCTGTGGAATCGGTGATCTATGTAACTACGTCTGGTACATTCTATGGATATTGAGATCTGGGGAGAGGTAACATTTCGTTGGCTCATGCAGCGCGTAATGACTTTCCTCTGTTGGAAACGACATTATACAGCATATTACTTGATAAGTTCTTCATCTACTTAGGTTTTTTTTTTTTTTTTTTTTTTTTTTTTTTTTTTTTTTTTTTGCGAACCTATGAAAGATCTGCTGCAACTTGCACATGGTCAATGTCGGCGGGTAAGCAATATGTGACAGATACTTGCCTTCTGCTTAATGCTGGATCACCATATTCTGCATCATGGCTTCCCCGAATATTCACGGCACTAATGGGACACACCAGATGTGTTCCTTTTACATCAATTGTCTGTTTCCAGAATTCATTGCACTTGTAACGGCACTTACATGTTGTCTAGGAAAGAATTTTGTGTATAAGGGAAACAGTAAAGTGAGAGTAAAGAGTCAGTAATTTAAACTCACAAGTGGAAGAGGTTTTGATGGTATAATGGTTTATAAACACAGTACTGAATCACAACAAACACTACTACTTGTTACCAACAAATCCGCACACACTCCGTCGCCGAGACACTGTAAAAGGAGCTAGCATCTTGTCCGCGCCAACAACTCTGCGCCTACAACTTAGACTACCCAGTAACTATGATCCTAGGTAAGTTTGATTATCTCTGGATACACTACCTTCTCTATGCCATTGGCATGGCCTCATACTATCTTCTGGATACAACACCTAAAAATTGTAATTTTGGCAGTTACGACCTTTCCTATCTCAATGCCTCAACTGTCTGCAGAGGAAATGGGTCCGTCCTATCATTGCTGTGGCCTCGCTTTCTTAGACATAGTGAACGGGCAACTATCAAAACTCCATTGTTCTGTGACTCATATTACTACAAAACTGTCAGTTTACTGACCCCTTTCACCCCGACAGACTTTTTCAGCGTACCGTACTGGATGAGCTGTCCGATATCATTGACTACTCCTGCGTGACAAAAATGGTTCAAATGGCTCTGAGCACCATGGGACTTAACTGCTGAGGTCATCAGTCCCCTAGAACTTAGAACTACTTAAACCTAACTAACCTAAGGACATCACACACATCCATGCCCGAGGCAGGATTCGAACCTACGACCGTAGCGGTCGCGCGGTTCCACACTGTAGCGCCTAGAACCGCTCTGCCACTCCGGCCGGCCCTGCGTGACATTCGCTCTTAAGTTACCCCCTGAATCTTTAGCATGCACATGATACATAATAGTACTTTCCTTAATACGTCGTCCCATGGCGTCATTTCCTCAACTTGGACAGATATATCGGGGGATTTTCTGTTACCATGCGCGCTGTATGCCGAGGTACTTGAACCGGTTTAATTGATAACGTCACGCCCAACGACTCATCTCGCATCCGTGCTATCTCAGCGCGTTGCTGATTTGATTCAGTGTCACATGATGCAATGACGTCAGCCCCAACGATATGACACCTTGGAACACTTGGTCCATGTTTTTTGTTAGTGTCGTATGTTGTACTACAGTTTATATCTTATAAGAACGAAGTATTATTCACTAACTATTGCCCTGGAGATCGCCATACTACCACATTATACGTTATTCGTCATATAATAATTGCGCGCTGTCTCCCGAGGGACTTGAAGCGGTTTAATTGATAACGTCACGCACAACGACTCATCTCGCATCCGTGCTGTCTCAGCGTGTTGCTGCTTTGATTCAGTGTCACATGATGCAATGACGTCAGCCCCAAAGATATGACACCTTGGAACACTTGGACCACGTTTTTTTGTTAGTGTTGTATGTTGCACCACAGTTTATATCTATCTTATAAGAACGAAGTATTATTCACTGACTATTGCCCTGGCGATCGCCATACTACCATATTATACGTTCTTCGTCATCTAATAATTGTCCTTCTTCCTGGAACATATTTTAACAATTTAGAGGACTCACTTTACTTCGTGCAGACGTATTACGAGGGCGTGCTTAAAATCAATGCCTACGTATTTTCTGTGTGAAAATTCTTAAATCTTTTTTAAATAAAACAACCGCTGTTAACATTTTACATCTTTACTTTTCATGCCTACAGATTTATTGTTAATCATAGTCACCCTGGTGATGATCACGTTATTCCTAAAGAGGGGCAAGTTTATTGTACCGTCAATGCGCAATGTCTGATTTGACGGAGCCACAAACTCACATCTTCTTGTATCGTTTCATCTCCACCAAAGTGAAGTCCTCGAACGTGTTCTTTAAGTTTTGGAAACAGATGGGATGGGGTCAAGTCGGTACTGTATGGATGATGATCGAGATGGCCGTGAACCCAAGGCGGTGGATAGTTGCAAAAGTTGCAGTGCTCGTATGTAGTCCGAAATTGTCACACTGAAGGAGATGATGCTCCAAGTATGGACAGTCTTGATTACGGCATGCTGTTCCTCACGCAGCGACATATTTAAGTTACACTGTGCAATTTTACACGATACAATTCGTACCACTCTAGCGTCAAAGCTGCAAATATGTAGGCGTGAGGAATAAAGATGTAGAGTGTTAAGAACGTTCGTTTTATTTTAAAAGATTTAAGAATTTTCACATGAAGATCCGGAGGCATTACTATTCAACACACCCTCATACAAGCGCCAGTACAGAACATTAAATTCCTCCTTCTCTTTACAACAACTTATGCCCCTATTTGCCTGTCATTTATATTGACCTAAATTTTCTCGATACCTATGGCCACCTGTGCCATTAGTTTGGGTACATAAAGCCGGTGTCATTGGTCCATCCCTACGCCTCCTCCCAGGTACCATAACTGAGTCTATTCCTGACACAGTTGGAACAGGATGGCGGGAAGAGGACAAACCCAAAGATACTAGGCCCCTACGAGTGGTATAAGCTGCTACAAACATTCTCTGCTGCTGCACATGATGAACCACCATTGCGATCTCCAACAAAGCTCCATCAATGCCTTCCAACTTCTGACACCAAGAGTAAAGGTACCGAGCGAGGTGGCACAATGGTTATCATGCTAGACTCGCATTTTTGACGACGGCGGTTCACAAATTCCCTCTGGCCATCCACGTTTTCCGAGATTTCCCAAATTAGCTCCAGACAAATGCTAGGACGGTTCCTTGGAAAAGAGCACAGCCAATTTCCTTACACGATCCTATCCTAATCCGAGCTTCTGCTCCACCTGTAAGGACCGCGCTGCTGACAGGGAGTTCGATCTTCCTTCCTTCCGTGAAGTGTACTGATGTCGAGGAGGATGGAGTGTGCAAGTGGTTTCTCTGCTGGTGGTGATTGGAGGCGTAGACGATGAGAGCAGCCGGGTGTTGTCAGGGTTCTTGTGTTAACAAAATACAGATCTAGCGCAGTACGCCTGCAGTAAGCAGACAACAGGTGTTAACCCTGCACACAGATGCGCAGGCGCGAATTTGCCGCTGTAAAGCTGTAGCGAACGGTCTCCTCTACCACTGCATTCAGAGAGGCCGGCTGTTGCTGAGTCAGGATGACACGACAGTGTCCCGGCTCGGAAGGTCGGGATGAAGTACTCTAGTGGCCAACCTAGCAGGAGACGGCAGTGCCGTCTGTATGACGAATCTTGGATGAATCTGGCAGCGTCCGACCCCAAGGGCACTTAGCTGGGACGAACTCAGTTCAAACACTGAGATGACGAAAATCACTGGATAGCGATATGCACAGATACTGATGGCAGTAGTATCGTGTACACAAAGTATAAAAGGACTGTGCATTGGTGGAGCTATCATTTCTACGCAGGTGGTTCTTTGGAAAGGCGCCGGATTATGGCCGCACGACGGGAATTAGACTTTGAACTCAGAGTGGTAGTTCGGGCTAAATACATGGGACACTCCATTTCGGAAATCGTTATGGGATTCAGAATTCAAGAGTGTGCCGATATTACCAAATTTCAGACATTGTCTCTCGCCAAAGGCAACGCAGTGGCCGACGGCGTTCACTTAACTATCGAGAGCAGCGGCATTGGCGTAGAGTTGTCAGTACTGTCAGACAAGCAATACTGCGTCATATAACCGCAGAAATAAATATAGGACGTACGATGAACTTATCCGGTAGGACAGTGCGCCGAAATCTGGCGTTAATGGGCTAGCAGACGACCGATACGATTGCCTTTGCTAAACGACATCGCCTGCAGCGCCTCTCCTGGGCTCGTGAACAGATCGCTTGGACCCTAGACGACTGGAAAACAGTGGCTTGGCGAGGTAGGTCCAGATTTCGGTTGATAAGAGCGAATAGTAGTATTCGAGTGTGGCGCAGACCCCTCGAAGCTAAGGACCTAAGATGTCAAAAAAATGGTTCAAATTGCTCTGAGCATTATGGGCCTTCACATCTGAGGTCATCAGTCCCCAAGAACTACGTAATCCTAACTAACCTAAGGACATCACGTACATCCATGCTCGAGGCAGGATTCGAACCTGCGACCGTAGCAGTAGCGCAGTTCCGGACTGAAGCGCCTAGAACCGCTCGGCCACCGCGGCTGGCCTAAGATGTCACCAAGGCACTGTCAAAGCTGGTGGTGGCTCCATAATGGTGTGGGCTGTGTTTAAATGGTTCGACTGAATCGATCACTGACTGCTGACGATTATTTTCGGCACCTGAAGACATTTTGCAGCTACGCATAAACTTCACGTTTACAAACAACCATGAAATTTTTATGCATGACAGTGCACCATGACACCGATCCGCAATTGATTGCGAGTTGTTTGAATGACATTCTGGACAACTCGTGCTAATGGTTACACTACCCAGTTCACCCGACACGAATCCCATCGAACATGTATGCCACATAAGATCAGTTGGTGCAGAAAATCTTATTGAGTTTGCATGGCTCAATATTTCTGCAGGGTACTTCCAGCCACTTGTGGAGTCCATGCCACGTCGAGTTGCTGCAATATGCAGGGCATAAGGTGGTCAGATACTACATGTGGACGTATCCCATAACTTTTGTAACGTCATTGTTTACCACGGACCATGAGGTGGTGGCGGAGTCCTCGGCAGGCGGTGTCGTGGAAACTGCGCAGAGTGAAGGCGACGTAATGGCTTGGTTCAAATGGTGCAAATGTCTCTGAGCACTATGGGACTCAACATCTGTGGTCATCAGTCTCCTAGAACTTAGCACTACTTAAACCTAACGCACTATGGGACTTAACACCTGTGGTTATCAGTCCCCTAGAACTTAGCACTACTTAAACCTAACGCACTATGGGACTTAACATCTGTGGTCATCAGTCCCCTAGAACTTAGCTTTACTTAAACCTAACTAATCCAAGGACATCACACACATCCATGCCCGAGGCAGGATTCTAACGTGCGACCGTAGCGGTCGCGCGGTTCCAGACTGAAGCGCCTAGAACCGCTTGGCCACTACAGCCGGCGTAATTGCTTGGCCGTGAGGCAACTGTTGTTGTCTCACAGCCTGGCTGTGTCGATAGTAGCTGTGTCAGAAGAGTGTCAGCGACCCCATACCAGAGACCGACATTCAGCGAGAGCATAGTCATGCTGAAGGCTTGTTCAGCTCGCTCAGGAATACATTAACCATTTCACTGCTCCAGACGCATATAAACGCTAACAGTTCAATGCTCCAGGCATATATACAGTATTTGCTAAAAATGTATTTACAGCGGTTTCCTGCTACAATCGTGTCCATACTTATAAAGTGTACAGCCCATACAACTAGTCGGAGTTGAATACTGCACAGTTGTTGGAATACTGGGAACTGACAGTTCAATTCTCTTTAGAGGTCATTGGAATCGTAACATTATCTATTCTGTGTGCTTCGCTTTGCTTGTCATCGAATAAGATGACTCGGTGTCACCGTCCGTTTACAGAAGATGAGCTATAACTACTCCCATGGTCATTCTTTTCCACCAGATATGTAAAACCGAAGTCACAAGATAAAACCATTTGGTACATGACCGGTGTTGACAGTTGTTAGTCGAGCAGCGCTCATGTACCAAATAGTTTCATCTTGTGACTTCGGTTTTACATACCTGATGGAAAAGAATGACCATGAAACCAGTTGTTTTTAATTTTTGTGATAATGATTTTATATGAGCTGGTCTGCCTCATGTGTCGTTATATTCAAATGGTTTATAAATGTTAAGCTACATTCAGATCCCATGATGGCACCTTTAGAGTGTTGAAACCGGTTATCCAGTAAACAGTATTTAAGCGATCTTGGCTTTTGAATTATTTCTAGCTGATTATGGTTGGTCATTGGTGCCGATGAGCTTCTAGATGAATCCGTTACCAAAAATATTCAAAATTTTAGTGAACCTGCAAACTCTGAACCAGTAAATGGGGATCCACATTTTTACGTTACCATCGATTCTTCCTCCAATACCGAAGAAGAGCCTGAGCATACGACTGACAGATCTGCTAAAAGACACAAAACTGATTTGAGCCCAATGTAAACCTTCGGTAACAGTCATTCGGTTGCAAAATCGTCAATTTAGATGATTCACCTGCTGTAATATGTCTGTTTCCGAGACTTTTTTAGCCAAGAAATTGTAAACTAAATAGATATGCAATGTAATTCATGTTGAGCAGCTTTGCAACGACACCATTGAAAAATTGATACTGCGACACTTAAAAAACACGAACGGTGATGAAATTTTATCCTTGCATTAAATTTTCTGATGACTCAGGAGAGAAAAAATGAAATAAACAGTTACTGGGCCAACGACCCGTTACCGTCTAATATTTGCGCAAATCATGCCAAGATATAGATACCATCTATTACTAAAGATGTTACACTTTACAGATAATATTGAGGCCCCAGAAGATAACAAAATCTGAAAACTTTCTCGATGTGTGCATCATCTAAGAAAGGAGTTCCAGATGCTTTCCATACTTTTAAAAACTTTACACTGACAAACGTTTATTTCTCTACAAAGGTCGTGCCTTCTTCAGACAGCACATTCCATCCAAACGCCATACATGTGACATAATCTTTTTGTCTTGTGTGATTGTGAAACTGGATATATTCTTGACTTTATCATTTATGCGGGTGGAGCAACAGACGTAAAAAAAGAAACTGGTTTTGGTGTAAATGTTGGAATACCTGGAAGCTTCGTTTTTTCTTTACTGTAGGTTGAGAATTGGTATAGTAGTTCGGCGTAACTTTCTTATCTGGATTACATAGTGACTAATGCTTGTGAAACTGTAAGGAAAAACCATAAAGGCACACCGGTGATATGTAAAAAATAAAGGTGAAAAGGGAAGCCCGAGTTCATATCAACAGATAAAATTCTTTCTCTTAAGTTACAGGACAATCCGGAAGTGAGAATGCTTTCAACTCTAAAAGCGAAATTGTAGAGACTGACAAAACTGGCAAAAGCACAAGTGCAAATGCAGCAGAAATAAAACCAGCTTGCATGGTTAACTCCATGGGGGCCGACAGGAATGACATGATGTTAAGTTCAGTAGAATGTCTACGAAAAACTACAAAATGTTATTAAAAAGTATTTTGGTATTTGGTGGATCTGTCTCTGCTGAACTTGAATGTCTTATTTAAAACTAAGACGGAAAGAAATATTTCATTATCTGATTTTCAGTGGAAACTCATGACGGATATTCTAGAGATTCACCATAGGCTGCAGACAGAATGCAGTTGTGGCAGATCGGCTGAAGATGCTAATTCCTTGCACTCACTGAACTCCACTTCATCTCGCTAATCCCAGGAACATTAAAGAAGCAGACAGCCCGGAGAAGGTGTATTGTATGTACAGAACATGACTATTAAGTGACACTAGATAAATTTGTATAAAATGTAATTCATCTTTACATTTGAATATTTGTTTTGAAAGGTGCAACACTTCGAAGTTTTAGGAGGAGGAGGGGAGATTAGTTTTTAATGTTCCTTCAACAGCTTTAATGTTCTTTCAGAGGGATGGAGGATGGAGAAGGAAATCGGCTGTGCGATTTAGTGAAATCATGAACACTTATATCAGGATGGCTGGACGCGGGTTTGATCCGTCGTCCTCCCGACTGCAAATCCAGTGTGCTAATCGAAGTTTTGCTAATGTAATAACTTGTGTAATTTTCTGTCTCCACTTCCTCGATATGATGTGTATCTGTCAATAATAGTACTTCATGGATGTGCAAATGGATTGTCATCTGAAAGGGTGGTATACACTGAAACCCACATAACGTTATGGGTGCCCATCCACAGCTCCATTTTATGATTGTGTGTCACTTTTTCGTAATCATGTGTATTGCACATGAATATCGTTACCCCTTTACCTTCTGTTTGGTATCCCTCTCCACACTTGCACCTCGGCAAGAACAGTGATAATCAAAAAATACAGTACTCGAGAAAAATCGACTTAAGGAATTCTGTAAAACATATATTCAAATAGTATAAGCGTCGTTTAAATTTGAAGTAAGTACTTTTGGCAGTAAATTCCACTGTAGTCTGTACAACAGTAATATGGACATCTAGTTCTGTACTCGTGCAATATGAGGTGTTATCGCATAATTATTAATTAATTCTTCTTGCTGTATCACGTTTCTTAATTTTTCCAAAATTTTGTTTTTTTGTTTTTGTTATGACCTCTCGTGTAATCCTTTTGCCCCTTCTGCACCCCAAATTGTTATATAATACTACGTACGTTCGAATCTCTATCATCAAAAGTAACACTTAAATTAAAATAGAAAGTGAAACATGGAAAAAAGTTGAAATTGTTATATTAGGAAGACATAAAATGCAAAATTGTAATTTATGAAAATCACCACAGTTTAATAAGAAACATCAATTAGGGTTGTAGTGATCTCGAGAAATTATTTTGTGAGATGCGATATCATGAAAATTACCAATCAGGTCGCCCCACGCTGGGCGCCAAAAATTTTGTGAACTGTGAATTCTTGTCTCTGCTGTCGGACGCGAAACAACGAGCAGATGACTGATGGGATTGCCCCAAGGTTAGGAGGCAACAGTTAATTGATACCAATAATTAAATGAGATCAAACACAAAGGGTACAAATTTAAGGTGTTCATGCGTGAATGTAAAAGATTGCTTGTACGATCAAAACATGAAAGAAATTGTTTTCGTGCTGTTTATGCAAATCGAAACAAAATTACAAATCTCAGGGCCAATTTGACTGGGAGTAGACACGACTCAGTTATTAAGGGGCAGGAGGAGTGGACGAATCGTCTCACCATTATTCGTTATCGTTCGTCGTATACTGCTGTCGGCGGCACGCGCTACGTCGGTACGGCGCTTCGCCTCGGAGCTGTGTGGCGCCAGTCGGTTGCCCACATCAGAAATGGCGGCGTTGCGGCGGAGCCCAGGTACGATCTCTGCGTTGTGTGACAGTTGTCGGTCGCATGGCGGAAGCTGTGCTTTCACGGTGTCGGAAGGTGGAGGAGCGCTCATGTCCTCTCGCTTCCGCGATGTCTCCACGACTATCCCTTCTCGTTTCTCCTCCTTCTCTCAACTCAACTACTCAACGAAATATTCTTCCTTTCGGTGTTGTCATTGGCGGACGAAATTTTAAATGCAGCCCAACGACAGATCGCCGTTTCATCGCCACGCCTCTCCGTGCGGCTTGGAGATTTCCTATCTGCCGTGGGCTGCCGTGTGCCTCGTGAATTGGCATCTTTCTCACGGTTTCACATTCGAAAGATGTTTTCCTGCATTCCGCGGTTGCTGGGAAAGCAGCTACACAACACTTCTTTATAACCGCTCTCTCTGCGTGAGCCCGGGGCAGACTCATGTTTCGACTCCGTCTCAGAATCTGCCGGCGTCCGTGATTAATAAGGAATGTCCTTACCATCCAGAAAAACATTTTCTTAAGAATGATGGCTTCTTTCACACGCCTCCCTGCGCCAATTCCCCGCGCTTTTTGTAAGCTCCTCCCTGTGCCCGTGCGGCACTGGTATTGTGGAATTGTTGGCACATCCCTGTTTTCTAAGGCAGGTAAAATCACCGCCACCGGACCAGTGGAACTCAGAGGCTTCCGTGCTTACATTCTTGGCGTTCCGTTCTAATGGCTGCAGTTCTCGGCACGCTTCTCGTTGTCAGACAGGCCCTTCGCAACGTGTCCCTCCTTGAGCGAGGCGAGGACGTCTGCCGGCTTCCCGCTGTGTGCTTGCAGAATGACTGCAGTGTCCTCCCTCTCCTCGGGGGCTCGCCCCTTGTTGTCCGCCTCCCTCCTGGTCCTCGGCCGTTCAAGGCGAGTTGGCGGAGGTGGCCACAGTCAGACGTATTACAATTTTAGGAACACAATTTGCTAAAACATAGAATTATAAATTGACTTATATAACGAAGGAATACTTTTCGCCAAGAAAAGGAATTCATTAAATGAAACAACAAGTTTACTGTTACCAGTCACCGTTTTATTTATTTCCACGACGCGTTTCAAAGGTTTAAATCTCCATCATCGGGTGGATTTACATTAGTGGTATGACATTTGTGTGTGTGTTGTGTTACGATTTTTTGGAGGAACTTGTGACACTGCCTAGTGGAGAAACAAGACACTATTTCAGAATATGGTTTAGGATTACTTTTGACAAAAAATAAACTGATATCTAATGGTAAACATAAAATAAGTAAACTAGAGTACCTCCAGTGGTCACAGGTTCCTTTCGCTGTCGTAACGCATCACATGTATACTGTCACATTTCTAAACAAATATGGCGTCTGGAAACTGCTGGGTGCAAGGTTCGTATAGCAAAAGAGAAGACATAATCGCAAAGTGCAAAGAATATACAACGTAACAACATTATTACAGAATAATTGTTTAAAGCATTTGAAGTTTAAGCCATTTTAACATTTCACCTGATTGTATAAACGAGTACGAATGTTTAGCTGTTTTAACTTGTCAAAATTGGATTTATATACCACCTGAAATACACACATATATCCAACACCTCAAAACAAACACCTCCAAATTCTTTAAACAATTACTCTGTAATAATGTTGTTACGTTGTATATTCTTTGCACTTTGCGATTATGTCTTCTCTTTTGCTATCCGAACCTTGCACCCAGCAGTTTCCAGACGCCATATTTGTTTACAAATGTGACAGTATACATGTGATGTGTTACGACAGCGAAAGGAACCTGTGACCACTGGAGGTACTCTAGTTTACTTATTTTATGTTTACCATTAGATACCAGTTTATTTTTTGTCAAAAATAATCCTAAACCATATTCTGAAATTGTGTCTTGTTTCTCCACTAGGCAGTGCCGTAAGTTCCACCAAAAAATCGTAACACAACACACACACAAATGTCATACTAACTAATGTAAATCCACCCGATGATGGAGGTTTAAACCTTTGAAACGCGTCGTGGAAATAAATAAAACGGTGACTGGTAACAGTAAACTTGTTGTTTCATTTAATGTCAGTAACAGTCACGGTAAAGACTAACCTAAAAATGTTCGCATTTAAAGAAAAGGAATTCAATATGAAATTCTTTATTGCATAAATTACCATTTTTTACATGCATTCATGTCTGAAAAAAAATTGTAATGTAAGATACAGACATTGTGTAAACACATACATTGTAATAATCAATTATATTCAAAATTACATTCAACTTACGTTATATATGAAAAGTATCACAACTCAGACTGTGTCGCTCTTCTTGAATGACCCACGCACACCTGCCGGTAGCAACTCTGAAGTGGCACTGTTCTTGCAGTGCGAATCACGAATTAACCTGCAACAAAACTGACACAAGGAAGCAGTGGCCGCACGGGCCGCTCGGCAGGTCGACCACGTGGTGGCAGACGTTAGCCGGACGAGAGGGGTAGGTAGCCCCAGCGCGTGGTCCAGCCGCGTGGCTGGGAATTCCCCTGTGACGAGGAGGGCGCTTTGTGTCGATGAAGGAGATCTCTATGCCGGGAGTGCCAAAGATGAAAGACTTTGTGAAACCTTAATGGCAGACATTTCACAGTTCGTATAGATATTAATAGTAGCCAGATGAATCATGATACCTCAAAAAGAAACATGTACATTACTATTATCTGCACGACGATTCTGATGGTGTAATCAGAATATCAATATCTTTATTAGTTTAAAGTTTAGCATCTGACGGTAAATTATACAAGTAACACCCAGTAACGAATTTCCAAAATACATACGCTTCATCCGATTTTGTCGATCACCTTGTCTTTGGAAAGCTATTAGTGTATGCCTAAATTGGTATGAATTACAGGCATGTAACGTAACTAGTATACGAGTTATTGGAGGTCAAAGTGGCCGATTACTATCGATCGAGTCAGGCCGTAAGTACTCCACAGTTACACGAAAAAACGGTAGCAGCATGCTTATAAATATATTGACTCATCTATATCTTTGTTTATATCCGATATATGCTATTCATGAAGAAACTGCTCTATTATTTACTGTGTTTTAGAAAGCACAAAGACATTAGGCTACTGGCCTACCTGTTCTATTTCTTTTGAGATATGTTTATTTAATTGTTTATGTTTTTAATAATGTGTATTAGAACGTGTTTATAGTCCAGCTATAGGAATATGTAGTTAATTTCAAGTATTTAAATGTAAATCCAGTATTTCGTATGTGCTTAAATACGTGTGTGGGTGCGTTGGCTTGAAAATGTGGCGCGAGCGCTCTAGCCAATCACAGCGCTCGTAAATGGGGAGACTCGATGGGAGGTAGTTCTGGAAGTGCGGCAGTTCTGGAGAGTAAGGGGAGTGCTGGACGCGACGGCGCTACGGACGCGGAGTCGGCGGAAAGACTTGGAGAGTGGAGCGGTTTGTGAGTGGTCGTGAGAGATAGAAATACTTCGGAGTGCCGACTTGTGAACTTGTGAGATTTCCGTGGTTTCTACAGTGAAGACGTAGTACACGTTTGGAAGTGAATATCTCGCGAGCTATGTTGTTGTTCACAACTAATTACGTGAAGACGGAATCTATTGTTTCCCTGTTATTTAACTTATATTTTATTTAATTACTGGACCATCGACACCAATAAGTGTTTGGCAGAAATATACCGCATTCTCAAAAGTACTATCGTACTCATCATTTAAAGTCGTTAAGATAGTACCCGCAGATATTATTTGATTTCAATTATTCATTTATAAATTTATATGTTACATTCATAATTCGCAATTGCCGAGTGATAGATACCTTCGACCATTCGATTCATGTGTGTATTCTTATCGTATACTGTAGACTCAGTAGTATTTGGCTTGTAATGCGGCAACTACGTATCCCAACCCCTAGACAACGAAAACAGCCAAAACTTTTAATATTGCAACGTTGAGTTGGAGGGTGCGTAGTTAGTTGAAAGCCTACAAGTGAATAAATTGCGAGATAGAGATGTGACGTTTAACGTGCACGCTGGGGGCACTCCACACGCATTGTTCGGTGACAAAAACAAAAAATTGCCTTTTTTTGACTTGTGTCACTTTCCTTGCCCGGGTGTGATATGTTTGGACACACAGAAGTTCTACATTATGTAACATATACCATTTAAATATACACTGTTTTATAAAAACGCTCATGCGTGACACATGATCATTATTGTGGAAATGTCGTTGTAGGGACTTATATTCATTTGTAACCACGGCTAATTTTTTCATTTATGGTTCAATTGCAGTTACACAATTTCATGTCTTTCTGCTCTGTACAGTTAGCACAAAGTTTCCAGCAAGGTGATTTGTCTTTTTCAAACATGTAAACGAACAGTCCCTAATGTGCAAGTGCTACCATAGCCCTTCTTCTTATTTTGTTATTTTTATCGTTTTACATATTTACTTCTGTATTTAGGATGGTTTATTGTTTTGTTTACATTTGATGTAAAGGAAGAACGTAACTACATTTATGTCCTTTTGTATAATATGGAACATCACGCTCGCACTATACACATTCCTTATGCCAACCTATGTTTTGTTAATCTGTTTCTACTGTAGCTGATCTGCCGCAAAGCATTTCCTTTTTTTCCTGTATTATAGTTTTACAGTGCGCCACGTCAGGTGTCATAATATCTGATGCAATTTTATTTTTATATTTTATAACGTTTTATCAATGTGCTCTTTTCGCACCTTGTTAAGATTGTATTTTACCAACGATTTTGTAAAATATATTTCTATTACAATAAAATTAAAAAAAAAATACCTTTGACGCATACCGCTATTAGCGCCCTCTGGCCTAGCCTACGGGGTCACCGGAGGTAACCCACAGTATCAGTTTACGTTTTAACATACAATGATGTTCATGTGTGGACGCTACATTGTATAGTGCCACATTTACACGCTGCGCCCTGTATTGCTCGTCAGAGTGTAGCGCATTACGTACGTACATGGTATATTATCTACCCTCGAACAAAATTTGATTTTTATGATACATTCATTGTTACGTATTGATGTATTGTAACATCTACTAAATAAAACTACCTAGCAACAAAAGGTGGTTGCTTTAACAGTTATTGCAGTCACTCAAAAGTTGCAGACCTGTTCAACCGCAACTTGTTTCCTTCTCCGTTTCAATCAATAACATGAGCGATACATTAGTATGTTGGCGAACTGCATATCTTTTATGATGCTCCACAGTATTAAACGAAACCCTCATAGAGTTTTTCATAGCACTTTCTGTCAACAGCTTATACATTCTGTGCAATATTTGAATCTGTTCGTCAGCCTAAAACAACGGGTTTTGAGTATTTTACGATATAATGAGCCAGTACCCGAGCTCTTTCCAATAACTACATTATGCGTTGTTACTTTAATGGAGCCAAAATTGTAATGTCATATTAGTCAGTTTGATCGACTGATCGATTCGAACAACTCTACATAGTATCTGACAACCAAAAAATTCCGATAGTCGGTTATTTTATTCTTCATAGTGGCTGATAATAAGAAATTTTCCTTGTAGTTTGGAGCCGCGAAACGGTGGGTCTTTATACGCTAAAATTTCTTTGCTTGTGTTACAATTATGAACGGAATTTGCAAAACAGCTTGAAATATTTAAAAGCACAGATGCTAAACTGAGCTGAGACTGTTAATGAAGTAGCTAGTCACGAATGTTCGGTATAGTTTACACGTTGCACGTCACTGAACCTGAGCGCTGTTGATATTGGTAATTTCATTAGCTATCAGTCGACTGCGGACTGCGTGTACATAAATTACATTTTATCGCCCGGCAATGCGCAAAACTATATACGGTGCGGAAACAAATTTTAGTCTGCTGTTGAGACATTTGACATTTTCCGACCTAATGTATAATGATCTCTTTGATTGTGACACTATTCTAAACGGATATAACATCCTTTTTCATATCTGCCAGATTATTACCTCCTGGTAGACGAATGCATCAACATAGATTGTCGGAAAGACGTATTCACGCATATGTCACAGATTAAACTTTTTTTTTTCTTCCCGATTTCTCTTTGCTGTTCCAAAAATTTTTGGTGTTATTTATTCTCGAACTCAGTATTACGCATACTAATATATCAATACCGGTATATGCAAAACTGAGTTGGTATTGCCGAAGTGCAGGAAATAAAGAGGTCACGAAGACTGATAAATGTTCGTTACTAACCGCAAACTCTTCGCATTTTTTTTTTTTGTCAAATATTGCCCTACGTTCCTGTTATCTGAGTTAATTCTTAATACTGCACTGTACTGATCTGATATTTTACCTCGCGTTGTCGATTTCGGGATATCGTATTATATTGTCAGATGCGCCTATAATAACATCATTGGCAAATATGGTATGTATGCTGTGACAACCTTTCTATAGACCACGGCACAGACTGCTCTGTAGATTATCACCCCACGCTTACCTTATTCCGGACTAACGTTCTGGCACATTTTTGCTAGGACAGGATGTTGGGTTGGGTTGGGGTTGTTTGGGGGAAGAGACCAAACAGCGAGGTCATCGGTCTCATCGGATTAGGGAAGGATGGGGAAGGAAGTATGCCGTGCCCTTTCAAAGGAACCATCCCGGCATTTGCCTGGCGCGATTTAGGGAAATCGCAGAAAACCTAAATCAGGATGGCGGGACGCGGGATTGAACCGTCGTCCTCCCGAATGCGAGTCCAGTGTGCTAACCACTGCGCCACCTCGCTCGGTAGGACAGGATGTCTCGAGATCTATAATGTGATATAAAGTAATGTAAATGCAGTTTACAGGTCACACAAATGTATAAGAAATAAAGTAAAAGAGATCTACTGAATTAGAGGCCCTTATCGCTGATATCGATTAAAAGTAGATTTTTGGAACATGTATGAAATACCACGAACACAACAGTTTATTGACACTTAACAATCACGAATTCACAAACTATTGTTCGAGCGAAATGGAAGACGCTCTTTAGTCGTACAAAGTAATGAGTGCTGTCTACAGGCGATCTCATGTTGATTCCATGTTTCTAGATATCGTTCCTCACAAGCGGCTTCTAATCAGATTGCCTGTCCATGGGGTGAACTCTCCGCCGTGCGAATGGATTCGTGATTTCACAGTCCGTAGGAATTACGGGGAAGTCATCTAGTGAAACCAAAGTTACATCGGGCATCATAGAACACCTAATCTACACTATCTGAACAAAATTACTACTACTAGATGTCACGAGTTGCGGACCCGACAGTATAAAGGAAAGTATGGAGTATTTTGTTGTCATGTGAAAAGCAGTAAGAGCTGAATGGGTCCAGGCGAGCTTAGTGACTTCAAACGTGGACTAGTCATTTATTGTCACCTAACAAATCCATTAAGGACATTTCAACCCTTGTAAAGCTGTCCAAGTCGACTGATGGCGATGTGACTGTGAAGTGGAAACGCGAAGGAAAACCAACAGCTAAAGTAAGACCAGGAGACCTCACGTATTGACGAACACTGACCGTCCAGCATTACGGAGGTGGGTTGTAAAAAAATCACATTCAGCGCCCTGCCAGCTATCACAATCAAGAAGAACGGAGTACAATGGTCGAAAAACTTCTCATAATTTACACATTTCTGCAGTCACTGTCAAGCACCGCTTGAGGTGATGGAAAGAACAGCTGCAGTCGAAGACTGGAAACGAGTGATCTGGAGTGATGTAGCACACTGTGTGTAGCGCCAACAGTGAAGTACGAAGGAAGTTAGTGTTGCTTTATGTGTGTGTGTTTTTAGTGGTTGGGGTGTGGTCCACTTATGACGATTAAGGAAACAACAAAATTGATTGTTTTCTGTGATTGTTTTCCGTGTGTCGTAAATCCGTGTTCGTATTTCACTTTTATTTGAAATACAGGGTGTATGATAATTATTTATGATAATTATGTGATATTTATGGTTCTTCAGAGCGGAAAAATAAGTTGAGACTTAACTTATAAGTGAACATTTTAGAGACTTCGACACGTTAAGCCACAATATTCGGAGCGGTGGAGTCGTACAAGGATTGTCAACATTGGTCACATTTCTGCCCAACGTGAGAAGGCCGATGAGCAGTGGATTTTGCGCAGTAGCAGTCAGCACTTCGACAGACCAACGACAGAGCAGACGGACAATGCTTCCAAGGAGAACGACCAGCGCAGTTCTCACATCAGCTGTCAATGCTCGAGGTACGGTCAGCATGCTGAACTCAGATGTGTGACATATCTGGTGATGCGGAGGAGGACGAGTAATGCCCGACCACGTCAGCGTAGAGGTAAAACAATGGAAATTCGGCACGTGTGTCGACACTGGTCATGCTTCTGCCCAAATGAGAAGCATAGATCAACGATCAAAGAGTCTGTCGCCGCCCTAGAGACTTCGCGACAGGGGTGAAAACACCGAGTAAATACCTCCGACAAACGGACATGAAGAGGTCCTTCGAGGGGAGAAAGAAGACACGAAGAAATGTCGCCTGGAGGAATGGACTGAAGGTTAGTCAGCTGACGTCATACTTCGCTACAACGACTTAGCCGCTATGCTGCTCGACAGAAGATGTCAGTACAGCGCCAGTAGGCAACGTGGAAGATGCCATCCCAGATGATACCACATAGAAGTTCGCCGTGGTACGTACGCAGGTGGATGGTTAGGACGAGGGGACTGCCGCCTCACGAAGTAGGTCACCTGTAAACCTAGAGGTTGATGAACTCCGCCACAAGACGCCGAACCTGAAGATCGCTGGTTCGATTCCGGGACTGAGCACTCTGGGCCACGCCGTAGCCGCTTGTTAATAACACAACGAGCGGTTTCACAAGGAGAAGACCGCGCCGCCACCGCAGGGGGTCACAGGCACCGCGCTGAGGGGAAGTATACGCCGCCAGGCGCTCCGCTGCAGCATGAACCGTCGCCGCATCAGCTGTCACTGGAATCTGCATGCTACGACTCAGCTCCGCTGCCGCAAGGAATTGAACGAGATAAAACACATTGTATTACTCTGTTTAAAGGGTCTTACGTCTCGGTAGTGGAACCACCAATGTTTCACTCACACCACACCCACTGAACCAAGGAAAGAGCCGATCCACCGCCCACAAAGTGTCGGTTTCCATCCCGCTGCCCCTGACAAAATAATGACCCTTGCTCCCTTCTGTCACTGACGCTCAATATATTGTGTCACTAAACCCCGACCCTCTACAGAAATACATTAAATTTTTTTCACCTCTGTTGTAAAGCCAAATCTAGTTCATTTATTTTATTCATTTATTCATTTCTGTCGTTTCTTTACTAGATTAAGTCTAGCGGCGCCCAGGCTGCAACGAAGTACACAGTAGTGTGTAGTATGGGACAAAGGCATTGGGCGAATTACTGTTTGTGGTGGTTTTAACCCTGACTTGCCGATGAATCGTTCATCTCGTCACTCACATACGGGGGTAATAATTCAGAAAGAAAACTTGTACAGCTGGTATAGGAGACACGTAATAACGTTTAATCGTAATCTGAAGATGTTAAGCATGCCTACTGAAACCAATCGTAGCTAAGAAGTTCACCTTCTCTCAAGTAATTCTTAAAGATCGCCTCTTACTACTCAACAGACTAAATAACAGTTTATTTTCGTTCATGAAAAAGAGGACAACGAAAACAAATTACAAGCAGACTGATTTAAACTGAGAACACTGACAGTTATGAACGCAGGAGAAGAGGGATACCGAGAGACAGGGGAACATGATGGATCGCAAGTAAATAAGAGAGGGAAAAGAAAGCAATGTGGCCGATTGAGATACGAAATGAGAAAGAAACGTAACTGGGAGAGAACAGGGATAATTCCTGTACCGTTTGGTAGAGAAATAATTGGTTATGCACGTTAATCTTTTAAGAAAAGTTTATGAGGTTGATACGAGTAGAAAGAGGGGCCGCAGTATTTCCTTAAGTGCATCGACCCATTGAACTGTGTGGAGAGCGAATCCATAATGCACATCAACAGAGAAGTTAGCAGATGTTTTTTTTTATTTAAGCGAGGGTGCAGCTAGGGTATCCATAAGTGAGACCTTGTGTTGCGATCATGATGAGATGACAGGTACTTAATCGCTGGCGTGACGTACTGGAATGAATGGTTACGGCGGGGCCGATTATCTGTTCGAGTAGATTAAAATGTGACCATCACTGAGAATTCTGCAGTTTATTTTAGATATCAACATCGCCGGCCATATTTTTGTTTGTAATTTCTGTTACTTGATTGAGGTGTTCGTTTTAATTAATTCGCTACCTTTAAAAGACACTTATGCTTCTCAGTGTAAAGCGACTGGTTAACTATTACAAACTGACTTCATTTTTATGGAGGAAAAAAAAGAAAAAATCATCATTTGAAATAATCTCGCACGCAGTGAGTGCATTTCATGCCTGCCTTCAGTGTATGTATTTTATTGCATCTTTTACTTCTACACCACAACCTTAATTCATAACTTTAGTACTGTTTCCGTTGCACTCCCAGCAAACTCAGTTTGCACAAATTTTTGTAACATGTTTCATTTCAGTCTCCCTATTACCTATTTCTAAACGTCTGTTTTTCTTCTGTTTTTCAATTTTTCTTCTTCCGCCCTCACTCAACCTCTCACCTTCACTCAATTTACATCTTAATTTTCTACACTTATTCTTTTCCCTTTCTTCTCCTTCCCTTTCTTCGAAAATATCACAAACTTCTCGGCCAGTATTCGCAAATTATCAACTGTATAAGCTGAGTTATTTCTATATATGTCGATGTAAATATCCTTTACCATAATGCTGGGTGTATGTCTCCTGAAGTCTAGTTAACAGACACGGTCATCATGAAGGCTTACCTTCTTCTTCTTGAAAAAATATGTATGCGGCGCATGAATGCACTCAGTAGTAAAATGTCGTCTTTTTTATTTCATTTCCATACAGCTATACACTTAAGGGAACGCATTAATTATTTAGATGTGTCTAACGTAGCCAGTTGGTAGTCTCAGCTGGACCTCACGAAATACGCAGTAAGTAGCCAATAGCTGATTATTTGGCACCAGCATATTATATTTTAGAAACAACCAAATCACAAATTTTTAAAACAGTAAATGTTTTCAAATCAATACCAAGTTTTAATGAAGCTAAGAAGTTAAAATAGCTTTGTTTCAAATATGTTTTTGGTGTTAACTAACAATAACGTAATTCTTTGTTATATGAAAGAGGAAACTTAGAATTTATCTGCATGTCCACATGGAGCCACCGAATAAGGAAATGCAGAAGAACAACATGCTTACAGAACGAGCCACAACCGATTAATGCGACAGTGAGAAGATCTAGAACGTGTTTACAATGAAGTACTTGCAACGTTTGTGGATTCAGAATAGGTACTAATTCTATCCATGAAGTGAAAGTTAAATAAAATTAAACAAAATAAAGAAGAATAATTTAACTGAAATAAAGAACACCAAATTAATGTTAAATAGTGGTTCTTGTGTCAATAATGCTTCTTAGAATTTTCTCTCTTCTTTATTTGTGATCATATTTTTTCTTAATTTATTAATTATATACTGATTACATATTACCGTTTGTAAAGTGAGTAGAAGTGTTGCCGCATTTAGTTATAGGTCGGGCACCACCTATGAAATCACTGCCATCAGTTTCTCCTCTAGCAAGAAATGTAAGCGCACAACATTCTGCATATGGTTTAGTAACTCTGTGTTGGGAGTCTTCTGCCTTTTACCAGGAGCTTCCACTATATACTCTGCTATCAAAGGTTTCATATTTCCATTTCTCGCGATGTCCGCATGGAGTCAATTAGTATTTTAATTTTATACCCTCACGTATACACAGGCTAATACAGTTGTACGAAACAATAACGTGGAAACGTCGTCCACATCTTTTACCGCATAAAGAGATGATCAAAGCTTGAACGACAGCTCATTGTAATTGAGTGGATACCAGTTTTCCCCTCATCTGGTAGTGAGGCGAGGCCAGGTATGTCAGTCTCTGTATCTTCCTTTTTTTCCATTTCTGTAGGCGAACAATTGCGTTCCTGCTGCAATATATTCCGCTACAAAATCGATGGGCGCGAGCGCAGTGTTTCATGCCAATAGCCATAAATATTCGGAGAAAACGGATAGTACGATACAAATCTGGAATATAGCGAAATAAGCTTTAAAAACAATATTTGGAAGTCCTGTTTCAAGAATCTTGAAATGAAACATGGCAGCCAACCAGGATGTATCGATGGTATATATTAAACAGACAGCAGTCAGTTTATGTACAGGTTATATTAGTTCTCTGACCAAAATTTTAGTAAACATCAGACGTAGAAAAATAAGGGACTGTGTTCCGTAACTGCCAGGAATCCTATGACTGGAGAAAGATCTGATATAATCAAAGATTCTGAACATGGAGGATGACAGGTCACGAGTAAAGACAGTTTTTTTCTGCAGCCAAGGTTGACAACATTGACTCAACAATAACATGCACTAACAACACAGCTCTAGCTGTGTAGGTGTAGTGAGTAGCCCTGTTCATTATGATTTCAGAGCATTTTATAATGAGTGCCTCGTTGTCCATATGCACCAAGGAAGAAATCCGTTTTCTTAAGCTGGACAGATAATTTGCACAATGCAGCCTCTTTACAGTGATACAGGTTAGCTATAACAGCGAAAAAGTTACCAGGCATGTATTTTTGTATGACGAAGAGCATCCGGATAGACCATTCGCTATGAAACCGGACAGAAACATATACAGGGTGGTCCATTGATCGTCACCGGGGCAAATATCTCACGAAATAAACGTCAAACGAAAAAACTACAAAGAACGAAACTTGTCTAGCTTGAAGGGGGAAAACAGATGGCGCTATGGTTGGCCCGCTAGATGGCGTTGCCATAGGTCAAACGGATATCAACTGCGTTTTTTTTAATAGGAACCCCCATTTTTATTACATATTAGTGTAGTACGTAAAGAAATATGAATGTTTTAGTTGGACCACTTTTTTCGCTTTGTGATGGATGGCGCTGTAATAGTCACAAGCATATGGCTCGCCGGCCGAAGTGGCCGTGCGGTTAAAGGCGCTGCAGTCTGGATCCGCAAGACCGCTACGGTCGCAGGTTCGAATCCTGCCTCGGGCATGGATGTTTGTGATGTCCTTAGGTTAGTTAGGTTTAACTAGTTCTAAGTTCTAGGGGACTAATGACCTCAGCAGTTGAGTCCCATAGTGCTCAGAGCCATTTGAACCATTTGAACCATATGGCTCACAATGTTAGACGAAAAGTTGGTAAGAGGTAGGTTTTTTAAACTAAAATATAGAACGCAGGTACGTTTGAACATTTTATTTCGGTTGTTCCAATGTGATACATGCACCTCTGTGAACTTATCATTTCTGAGAACGCGTGCTGTTACAGCGTGATTACCTCTAAATACCACATTAATGCAATAAATGCTCAAAATGATGTCCGTCAACCTCAATGCTTTTGCAAGATGTGTAACGACATTCCTCTCAACAGCGAGTAGTTCGCCTTCCGTAATGTTCGCACGTGCAATGACAATGCGCTGACGCATGTTGTCAGGCTTTGTCGGTGGATCACGATAGCAAATGTCCTTCAACTTTCTCCACAGAAAGAAATCCGGAACGTCAGATCCGGTGAACGTGCGGGCCATGCTATGGTGCTTCGACGACCAATCCACCTGTCATGAAATATGCTATTCAATACCACTTCAACCGTATGCGAGCTATGTGCCGAACATCCATCATGTTGAAAGTATATCGCCATTCTGTCATGCAGTGAAACATCTTGTAGTAACATCGGTAGAACATTACGTAGGAAATCAGCATACATTGCACCATTTAGATTGCCATCGATAAAATGGGGGCCAATTATCCTTCCTCCCATAATGCCTCACCATACATTAACCCGCCAAGGTCGCTGATGTTCCACTTGTCGCAGCCATCGTGCATTTTCCGTAGCCCAGTAGTGCATATTATGCCGGTTTACGTTACCGCTGTTGGTGAATGACGCTTCGTCGCTAAATAGGACAAGTGCAAAAAGTTTGTCATCGTCCATTACTCTTGTGCCCAGTAACAGAGCTGTACACGACGTTCAAAGTCGTCGGCATGCAATTCCTGGTGCATAGACATATGGTACGGGTGCAATCGATGTTGATGCAGCATTCTCAACACCGACATTTTTGAGATTCCCGATTCTCACCAAGTTTGTCTGCTACTGATGTGCGGATTAGCCGCGACAGCAGCTAAAACACCTACTTTGTCATCATCATTTGTTGCAGGTCGCGGTTGACGTTTCAGTTGTGGTTGAACACTTCCTGTTTCCTTAAATAACGTAACTAACCGGCGAGCGGTCCGGACACTTGGATGATGTCGTCCAAGATACCGAGCAGCTTACATAGCACACGCCCGTTTGGCATTTTTATCACAATAGCCATACATCAACACGATATCGACCTTTCCCGCAATTGGTAAACGGTCCATTTTAACACGGGTAATGTGTCACGAAGCAAATACCGTCCGCACTGGGGGAATGTTATGTGGTACCATGTACTTATACGTTTGTGACTATTACAGCGCCATCTATCACAAAGCGAAAAAAGTGGTCCAACTAAAACATTGATATTTCTTTACGTACTACATCAATATGTAATTAAAAATGGGGGTTCCTATTTTAAAAAACGCAGTTGATATCCGTTTGACCTATGGCAGCGCCATCTAGTGGGCCAACCATAGCGCCATCTGGTTTCCCCCTTCAAGCTAGACAAGTTTCGTTCTTTGTAGTTTTTTCGTTTGATGCTTATTTCGTGAGATATTTGGCCCGGTCACTATCAATGGACCACCCTGTATATAGGTGAGTGAATGGTTCGTGATGATCGTCAATCTGCGACTGATGGTCGTATAAGTTGAACGTTAGCCACGGCTCAACTTCTTCAGTCTTCCATTAATCTCTAGACAAGCAAAGTTTGTGCTCCTTAAGTACCACTTTATACTGTGCAAGTTAGAACCACTCACATAAATTGTAAATGAAAATAGTATAGTGAAATATATCTTAATTAATAAAATTCCTTTGATTTGTCCATAGTTACAATGCCGTTGACTGTAATCATTTAACGAACTTGAACGTTTCTTTGTTGCATAACACTAAAACATCTTCTCTTCCTCGCTTTTTTATCTAATTACGTATGCATCGGTTGAAACTAAGATACTGTCGTAACAGACATTTGCATTATTTTGAAGATTCATTTTAAGTATCGTACTTGTGAATGGATGGTTGTTTATATTCAAATTATAGCTTTAAAACACAATATTTACCACTATTACGAGGCGTTACGGCGTTGGTGCAGTAAGGCATTGTAATTGCATTGTCAAAAGTTTAGCAACTCTTCTCATCTGTTTTGCTTGTAACACCGTATCGTTTGTGAAGTGTCTTTCACGTGACTTATGCCAAATGTGGCAGGGAATTTTATTGCTTCTTCCCTTCACTTAGGAAAAAAATGGTTCAAATGGCTCTGAGCACTATGGGACTTAACATCTGTGGTCATCAGTCCCCTAGAACTGAGAACTACTTAAACCTAACTAACCTAAGGACATCACACACATCCATGCCCGAAGCAGGATTCGAACCTGCGACCGTAGCAGTCGCGCGGTTCCGGACTGCGCGCCTAGAACCGCTAGACCACCGCGGCCGGCCCTTCACTTAGGAATTGATATCGCAGACATTAATTCAATCAATGCCAGCCGTAGTCCGACTGCCAATTACAGAGTTATCTACGGTGGAATAACACAACAGTGTGAATCCATTCTTTAGTACTTTTGAATACAGACACGCAAAACGACGTCGATGCGAGGCTGTGAAGCTGAATTGTGGATATATTCGTCGTAAATCGAATTGTAATTAATCCAACAACCATGATTATGTTCAGAAATTTTGTAAATACGTGATTATGTTATTCCTTCCCCCAAACATTCACCCTTTTTGCTCAAGATGGGTGGCTTTACGAAGGTCTTGATTTTACAGATCTGCAATTTGGTTGTTCATAAAACGTTTCACCTCGAAACTAATCTCGTGGACATTCTGGAAATGCTTGCCACACAAAGGCCACTTCATCTGAGGAAAGAGGGAGTAGTCACTGAGGGTAATGTTAGGAGAATACGGTGGGGCGGTGGAAAATTTATTAGCCCAAAGAATCAGCAGTCGTGAATGTGCTCTGCACGGAATAACATGGGGTAATGTCGAGGAGCAAAAACAACACCCTGAACAGCTCTCCGCGACACTTAGTCTCTATATCGTAACATAACCCCATCAGTAGATTTCAGTAGTGACGGTTTGCACCTTACGACCATAATCTGTTAGCACCGTACCATGCTATTACAATAGCACCATAGTCCAACAGCACTCAGCATTACCATGACCCATGATGGTTGGGTCCTCGCTCCTTATAACGGCGATGAATCGACTTGCTTGCACAGCTTGCTTTACTCGTTACCCTCGAGGTTGTAGTGATACACCCAGCACTCGTTTATGACCGTTAGGTAGCTAAAGGAGTCATCTGGATAAGCCTGACTCAGGTGCAACATAATCGCCGCTGCCCCGTTTTGATCAGCTTTTTGAATTGGTTTGAGTAGACGTGGAATCTACATCTACATCTACATTTATACTCCGCAAGCCACCCAACGGTGTGTGGCGGAGGGCACTTTACGTGCCACTGTCATTACCTCCCTTTCCTGTTCCAGTCGCGTATGGTTCGCGGGAAGAACGACTGTCTGAAAGCCTCCGTGCGCGCTCTAATCTCTCTAATTTTACATTCGTGATCTCCTCGGGAGGTATAAGTAGGGGGAAGCAATATATTCGATACCTCATCCAGAAACGCACCCTCTCGAAACCTGGCGAGCAAGCTACACCGCGATGCAGAGCGCCTCTCTTGCAGAGTCTGCCACTTGAGTTTATTAAACATCTCCGTAACGCTATCACGGTTGCCAAATAACCCTGTGATGAAACGCGCCGCTCTTCTTTGGATCTTCTCTATCTCCTCCGTCAACCCGATCTGGTACGGATCCCACACTGATGAGCAATACTCAAGTATAGGTCGAACGAGTGTTTTGTAAGCCACCTCCTTTGTTGATGGACTACATTTTCTAAGCACTCTCCCAATGAATCTCAACCTGGTACCCGCCTTACCAACAATTAATTTTATATGATCATTCCACTTCAAATCGTTCCGCACGCATACTCCCAGATATTTTACAGAAGTAACTGCTACCAGTGTTTGTTCCGCTATCATATAATCATACAATAAAGGATCCTTCTTTCTATGTATTCGCAATACATTACATTTGTCTATGTTAAGGGACAGTTGCCACTCCCTGCACCAAGTGCCTATCCGCTGCAGATCTTCCTGCATTTCGCTACAATTTTCTAATGCTGCAACTTCTCTGTATACTACAGCATCATCCGCAATCCAGCGGGAGGCTAACTTTGTCGTGTTCAGAGAATGATGTTGAAAACTGATCCATGCCGCTTTTCCACATTTTCCACGATCTGCTCGATTGTGACACGTCGGTTTTCCAGCACTAACGTCTCCACTTTTGCGATTCCCGGCAGTTCATAGAGAGATGGTCTTCAAATTAGCTCTCAGTCATTCGCATTTATTTGAGCACACTGGAGGCGTTTTCACCAAATGACCTCTGTGTCACTGATGCTGTACACTTCCACTAACTCGGCACGGAGTTTTGTAGAGGTGCTCCCCTTTAAATGCAGAAAATCACTTACAGCACTACGTCCCACTTTACCAATTGCCATCTGTATAAACAATCCTTGAGAAGTAAGGCATTAACTCAACCTGCATTAAAGCGTTGAAGAATACAACAATGCTACAGCTATCATAAGAATTATTCAGGGTACTGAAAAAATCAAAATACAAGAAGAGTCAGACAAAGAGATTCCGTATCACCGAATACACTCTAGGCACCCCTGAAGAAAGTTTCCTGTTGGTTAACCTTGGAAAAATTATGAGTGCTTTTTAGAAGAAAATATCTCAGCTTTATTGATGACACTCTCCAGTTTGCCTCAGAGGCATATAACCTTTATCAACAAATGAAAGAAGTAATAGAACAAATTTTAAACTAGGTGTGAAAATTAAAATGGAACAAAAGTATAGTATATATAATTTCTAAAGTAAAATAGTGCAGCTTGCAAATGCAAACATATAATTAGCTCATAAGTTTTGTATTTAGAGCAGTTGAAGAGATTGTAAACTACCAGGAAGAAAAAGAACAGGCAAAATGACCTGAGGTGCTTCCAGTAACCTGAATGATGTATTCTAAACGGAAATTCTAATGTGTCCAAAAATGAACGTTGCAATCAGTATAGACGTATTTAGGAGTGAGACATGTTCTTTGAAAACCATGTTACAAACATCTTTCACATCAAATACCAGTATACGACTTGTAAGCCACAGGCAGGGGTAAAGACTGTCTATGGATTCTTCTCGTCTGCTAGGGAGTCTCGTCTTTGGCTGCATAGTAAAATCGTATCTGCACGGTGTACTTTGAGCGGGGAGCCATGCTGACTAATCAGGTAACTGCAGAAGATTTAGTAGACACGGGATCTAAAATGCATTCCTGAATACTTTTTACTGTGTGGGTCTAAAGCCTAAACGTGGTTTGAGAATGAAAATATGGTCCAGGTAGGCTGTATTCTTTTTATTATCTATGCGATTGGCTAATTTCAGCCCTTGGTCATTTTCAAGCAGGTGTTCCTCAAATGTTATGAGCATTGCGAAACAAATTTCTTCTATTGCTAACTCTTTGCGTTCCATACTTTCAGAGGTGATGGTATTAACGAAAATAAGAAAAATAACTCCAGTAACAATATGATCCAAAGTCCATGCCATACGAGCTATGAACACTTTTTCATCTTCGCTTACGTGAAACGCGTCTCTTATACTTAATAAATGCTCATAGCTCTTAAGGTATGCATTTTCGAGCCCACTGTTAATGGGCGTTTTTCTTGTTTTGGTCCATACTACCACCTCCCAAAATGTGGAAAGCAAAATGTTTCCAGTTTCGCAGTATGGAAGATGAAGAAGTGCTGATAGACCTTAAGGAACGCATTTTAGAGTCTACATTTATTAGAATTTTTTTGCTTCAAATGATTGTTCCTGTTATATCCCTGACTATTGACCATTCTATTGGTGACACCTTTTATACGACGTTGTATCGTTCTGCCTTTGATAATACACGGTGTTACATTCTCGCGTTGTTGCTTACAGGACGTGTGCAATATTGTTGATGAATTTTCAAGCTTGTTTATTGAACAATAACAAAAATTCATTCCAAATTTCTCCTTAATAATTTCATGCTGAGGCCATTTATAGAATTTTACGATTTTCGTGCCCAATTCCCACGTGCTTAGCTGTCGGTTGTTTTCGTTCGTACTTGATACAAGCGCAAACTCAATCACCAACATTCTCCTCTGAATTTGAGTATATTTTATTGACGCCCTTCTACATAAGGAGAAATAATCAATGTAATAAATGGACAAGTCGCGCGGGAGGAGTTAAGTGTTTTTCTTCTGCATACACTTTTCGAAAGTGGAACGCTACAGAAACAGTCTGAGGGAAGTTCGATAACCCTACCCCCAAAAGGAATTTAAATGTGCGCGTGCGTGCGTATGTGTGTGTGTGTGTTCGTGTGTGTGTGTGTGTGTGTGTGTGTGTGTGTGTGTGTGTGTGTGTGTTGTGTTTTATCCAGCAGCCATTATGACCATTATGAATTGAGACGCAAAGGAATTACACAGTTTGGTAAGATCCGTTGCTCGTAAAAGCTTCTCCTCGATAGTTTAGTTAATGTTTGAATTTTTGTAAATTTTCCCTCTAATTGAAGCCCTAAAGCTTTAGTCTTATAGATCGGTAGTCTATTAGTTCGTGTTTTGAATTTTGTTTTAATATCGCGACTGTTGAATACTTTGAAATTTAGGTGATTTCGTAAGCTACAGTTTGATTCCACTAGTCACCTAAACACGTGGAGGTGTGTTGAATGCGTGACGATTCAGTTCAGTCAACTTCTCACTTTTCTAACAGTGAGTGTCCGTCCATTATATGACAGCACTGTCATTTTGCCACTGATTTTTCAATTCCTTTTATTTCGTACCTTCCATTGCTCGATACTTCCATTGTTCATTACCACCACTTGTTAGCGTTCATGTTTTAAGAGCCGTCACATTTCACATCTTATTATTTTTGCGATACATGCAGTCCAATTCTAATCCGTTTATTCCGAAATTCCTACTAGTGCGGACTTTACTTTCGTTTCGTAAGCACCACGTGCTCCAGCTCTGGTAAAGAGCAATTTGTGCTGTGTCTTCCGTAACCCTCCCCTTACAGAGGGCATTTAAAATAAATATGTTTCTTGCTCATGTTTCTATCTTCGTTCGTCTGTTCCTACGGTAACTTTACATATTTAGTCCGCCTGCTGAAATCGAGTGGCCGCATTCCTCTGCTAGTCACATGTGGCCATTATGAATTATTTAAATTAGCCCAAGATTAGATGGATAAGGCGTTCGTTCCTTTCATCTATCTTCTGTGTACACCTCATCAACTGCATGTGAGTATTAAGTGCTTGCATGGTCAACCCATACTTTGATTATCTCCGTGCCTTAAACCACGAATTCAGTAGTGGCCTCAGAACCAAGATTTCATAATTACAGTGTGGAACTTAATATACCGTATATCACGCACCAGCAATTGCTACATCTTATGATGATCACAGTTTTCTTTTAGTTGAGGTATCGAAGCACTAAATGTTCATTTTTACGCGCAATTACTGAAATTCATCAAACGCTCCTTCCAGTGCGCATCCTACAACATTTTCTTACACAATAATTGAATACAGGCCATTGTTTTTGAATGAATCATGAATTATTTAAATTAGCCCAAGATTAGATAGATCTGATTTTACTTTCATAAATGCACGGCCTTAACGAACAAACCAGAGCCAAGACTATTCGGACTGCAGCCACAATCTTATTTACTACTGCAGCCCTGTACAACTAAACATTTTAAGTTACAGTCCGTATATTGGTGAACTTAATTTTCATCTTGTTCCACGTACAGCTCTAAGGGCATAAAAGAAGTCTACATTCATTCACCTTGATGTCGAAACCCAGTTCTAAGCAAAGAAGGGAAAGCAGAAAGGTGGAAGGAGTATATAGAGGGTCTATACAAGGGCGATGTTCTTGAGCACAATATTATGGAAATGGAAGAGGATGTAGATGAAGATGAAATGGGAGATATGATACTGCGTGAAGAGTTTGACAGAGCACTGAAAGACCTGAGTCGAAACAAGGCCCCGGGAGTAGACAACATTCCAATAGAACTACTGACGGCCTTGGGAGAGGCAGCCCTGACGAAACTCTACCATCTGGTGAGCAAGATGTATGAGACAGGCGAAATACCCACAGACTTCAAGAAGAATATAATAATTCCAATCCCAAAGAAAGCAGGTGTTGACAGATGTGAAAATTACCGAACCATCAGTTTAATAAGTCACAGCTGCAAAATACTAACGCGAATTCTTTACAGACGAATAGAAAAACTGATAGAAGCCGACCTCGGAGATGATCAGTTTGGATTCCGTAGAAATGTTGGAACACGTGAGGCAATACTGACCCTACGACTTATCTTAGAAGAAAGATTAAGGAAAGGAAAACCTACGTTTCTAGCATTTGTAGACTTAGAGAAAGCTTTTGACAATGTTACTGGAATACTCTCTTTCAAATTCTGTAGGTGGCAGGGATAAAATACAGGGAGTGAAAGGCTACTTACAATTTGTACAGAAAGCAGATGGCAGTCATACGAGTCGAGGGGTATGAGAGGGAAGCAGTGGTTGGGAAGGGAGTGAGACAGGGTTGTAGCCTCTCTCCGCTGTTATTCAATCTGTATATTGAGCAAGCAATAAAAGAAACAAAAGAAAAGTTCGGAGTAGGTATTAAAATCCATGGAGAAGAAATAAAAACTGAGATACACCGATGACATTGTAATTCTGTCAGAGACAGCAAACGACTTGGAAGAGCAGTTGAACGGAATGGACAGTGTCGTGAAAGGAGGGTATAAGACGAACATCAACAAAAGCAAAACGAGGATAATGGAATGTAGTCGAATTAGGTCGGGTGATGCTGAGGGAATTAGATTAGGAAATGAGACACTTAAAGTAGTAAAGGAGTTTTGCTATTTGGGGGGCAAAATAACTGATGATGGTCGAAGTAGAGACGATATAAAATGTAGACTGGGAAAGCGTTTCTGAAGAAGAAAAATTTGTTAACATCGAGTATAGATTTAAATATCAGGAAGTCGTTTCTGAAAGTATTTGTATGGAGTGTAGCCATGTATGGAAGTGAAACGTGGACAATAAATAGTTTAGACAAGAAGAGAATAGAAGCTTTCGAAATGTGGTGCTACAGAAGAATGCTGAAGATTAGGTGGGTAGATCACATAACTAATTAGGAGGTACTGAATATAACTGGGGAGAAGAGGAGCTTGTGGCACAACTTGACTAGAAGAAGGAATCTGTTGGTAGGACATATTCCGAGACATCGAGGAATCACCAATTTCGTATTGGAGGGCAGCGTGGAGGATAAAAATCGTAGAGGGAGACGAAGAGATGAATGCACTAAGCGGATTCAGAGGGATGTAGGTTGCAGTAGGTACTGGGAGATGAAGAAGCTTGCACTGGATAGAGTAGCATGGAGAGCTGCATCAAACCAGTCTCAGGACTGAAGACCACAACAACAACACAAATGTCTCGGAGATTAATTCATGAGGGTCGTTCACTAAGTAGTGCGACACAGTTTTTTTCTTTTTATGTCGCCCATTTTCGGGTGAAAAAATGCGTAATTTGTTGTGGGGCATCGTGAAATATCCCCACTTCAGTCACTATACTTTCGTGAAGTTCCGATAGCTGACGCGGCTGTGTGTAGACTTCTAAATGGCGCGTGTAACGAAGATGCGTTACAAGCAGAGAGCCGTCACTGATGTTAGTAGAGGCTAGCAGAATGTCTACGGTGGCCTGGCAGTGAACAAAAGCACGACGAGTCGTTGGGCGAGGCGTCTGTCGTCAACGCAACAAGGTCGCGCAAACCTGTCCGATCTCCCGCATGTCGTCAGGCCGCTCACAGTTGTGACTCCTGCCGACACATTCATTCAAGGTGATCAATGGATCACAACCAAACACCTCGCTGTTCAACTGGACGTATCTTTTGCTAGTGATGACACACTCGTCCACCAGTACTCATAGGTGTGTGCTCGCTGGGTTCTTCGCCACCTACAAGAACATCACAACTTCTCCTTCTCCGAAGGACGAGTTCAGACCTGCACCTTCAGCCGGTAAAATCAAGGCGACAGTCTTAAGGAAGTCTGAATGGATTCCCGTTTGTTGCCCTAACTCATGGTGCAGCGATCAACTCCGAAGCGTATTGTGTGGCTCTCAGGAAACTGAAGCAATGACATTATCGTGTTTGTTGCCACAGAAATGAAAAATTCTCCTTCTCCATGACAACGCAAGGCCCCATACACGTCTGCACATCCGAGAGGGGCTCACAAAACTCCATTGGACTAATCTTCCTCATCCACACTACAACTCGGATATTGCACCTTCCGACTTCCATCTCTTTAGCCCTATTTAAGATGCACCCTGCACGATGAAATTCGTGGCTGATGGGAAGATTATTGATGCAGCAAGAGTTGGCTCCGACATCGACCAATAGAGTGATACCGTGCGGGCGTACAGGTCATCCCAGTAAAGTTGCGTAACACCGTCGCACTGACCAGGGGTTGTATTGAAAAATAGGGTTTTTGGGTGTGCGTACTGTAAGACCTTCAGTACACACACCATCAGATTATTTGACTTGTTGCTCTAACGAAGTAGGCGAGTGTCAGCAATATGTCTCGTGGTCTTATCGTGGCGTGTTTATCTTCTGCCATTAGGTCAGACGATAGAAATGCCACTTGCACGCTTAGAGTAGCAGATTGACGGTGACCAACTTTAAACAGAACTTGATTAATTTTCACACACATTTATTAAAATAATAACAAGCATAAAAATTACTTAACTTGGTTCTGGATGCTATTTACAATTGACAATCTGAAGTTCCTTTGGTATTGGTATGTTAATTTATTCTCACATATATCTCTGATCCTTGACAAAAGTGTCTATACATTTATCTTCATGGCTATGTACAGGAATATGGTAATCTTATTAGGTGCAGACTGAAACTTGACTATAGACTGGTACAGACAAATGTAGAACTCGTACAGACTGGTACAGACTAATGCAGGCTGGTACAGACTGGTGCAGACAAATGCAGACTGACTAATCGGAGTTCTGTACACTCGTTATAATACCTCGCGCATTCATGTATCACTGTGCGAGTGTGATCCACGAGGAGAAAAGGTTCTACAACAGCAGCAATCTCATTGGCTGCGTTACATATTAATATGCGGATCGGCGGATGCAGAATTTGGTCCGTATCTATGGCAGCGCCATCTCGTAGTGCGGCGACGGACGAGCACTGCGCCTGCGCTGTTGTGCTTAGCGGGGCGCGCTCTAGTGGGAAAGTTGTGTACGCACTGACTTCGTGAAACTATGTACACAACAGTTTTGTCGCCAAAAGAGTAGGGAATAACGTGGTATACTGGAATACGGAATAAAAACAACCTGATTTCAGAAAAATAATGTGTTGCTTTAATTATTGAACACCCCTCGTAGTTAGAATACCTTCAAAGAGTGAGAAATTTCTCCAATCTCTTCCCGTAAATTCAAAATTACATCTGGCTTAAAAACTGTTGGGTTCCGAGACTTTGCATAACTGCTGAAACTATTGTAGACAGAGGTAGTGTATTTTCGTTTGCAGTCCTGAAACGGAAAGCCTTGTTAGCAATGGTTAAAAAGTAACATTGTGGGAAACATCTGTGAAAGGCAAAACGCTATTTGCAGTTGTTCGCGGTAAAACACAATTTCATTCGCTTCGCTTGCGTGTAAGGGTGGGTTTGTCGCCACTGAGTCCGCAGAATGCTTTGCCCACCGCAATGTTCGCTGGCGTGTTTATATTCGTGTCGCTTCTGGCGCTTAAAAAGTCCGCCCAGCAGCTGGACACGGTGGCGGTGCGGGGTGCCCACGCGGGCCGCGTCGGCTGTGTTCGCCGGCGCCGCGGCGTGTGTCAACAAACAAGGGCGCGGGGCTGGAGAGCTCGCTACCTGCGGTTTGGCGCCCGTCCACAGCCGCGGACGGTGCGTGCTGCGGCCAGCCGCCTGACAATCGGGAGGTGGACCGAACCGCTACCTGCCGCTCGCCACCACCCAACGGTCCACAGATTTACCACTACCCTCACGTTTGCTCCTGTTAACTTAATCCGGCATGTTGTAATGTTTATGCATTAAGTTGTTCTGAAAGCGCTGCTGATATTCAAGACAATAAAAGCGGGTTAAAAGCTGTGAGCTATCTGTGGAAGTTAACCTTGCATTACTGAGCAACTGTTTCACCAGGTATCCAGTCTAGCTTACCAAATTCCCAACCAGACTAACATTAATTATAACCTTTTAATAGTCATCTTACGACAACCGGTGATATATATATATATATATATATATATATATATATATATATATATATATATATAAAGAGAATTTAAATAAAAAGAAATAAATCAGTTTATATTTGGACATTTATTTTAACATTGATCATTGTTCCGTTCAAATTTCAGCATATTAAACTTGATTCATAACTGAACTGGAGCCTTATTTAGGATTGTGAAAATGTGAGTTTGTAATCTTACGGAACACATCAAATATGGAGCCAAGATTTGGAGACTGCATACGACACAGCATTCATAAAATAACACACGAAGAACGTTGAAACAAATGCAAGAGGAAGTTAACCACAACCATCTGATTTAATTTTCACCCAAAGAAGTTACACTCATAGTGCAATCCCGTCCGTCATGAAATTACCACACACTGGTATACTAAATTCATACTAACTCTCTGTGAAATCTTCCCGAAAAGAATAGCTGAGGGCTACTTTGATGATTACACCACATGCTTCACGTGGTCAACTTGGTTTACACAAAGAGTGTAACTCCACAATAATTTTGATAATTAAAATAAATTACATCGAAACGCAATTTACAAAAGGAAAACCTCGAACTGGTTACTATCGTCTTACTATTAACCTGATGGGTCAAACAATTGTATAAGCACGTGGTCCTGGTCTCACAAAGTACACCCCACGTGGGTTGAACATAAAGAAAAGTTGCTATATTGAAAAATATTGTCAAGACTAGACGTTATAATCTCACACACATTTGCATTTAAGATTGATGATCTTAGTTAGAGTTACGGATCATCAACACGTGGTTCCACTTTACTCACAAAGTAGTGACAATGCAACTACTGGAAGATATTCTGAACTTCACACTCGAATTACATTAGATATTTTAGATCTAAATCTGAAATAAAGGTGATTAAATTTTCAGTCAGGCTGAACTTAAGAAATCCATTGTTCTACGAACTTAGCAGAGACGTGCTTAGCCGGATACCTTACCACCTCAGACGCTCGCCGCGGACAGACTGCCTGGGCCTCTACCGAGGGTGCTTCACAGATATAAACGGAAATGACCAGAGAGGCAGCTTCCTATACCAACATGACAAGGGACGGACAGGACCGCTTTTAGAAAGCGTAGCTACCTGTTCCGGCGTTGGTCCTACTGTTCTCTAGCAGACAGGCTTGTCTGCTACCATCCGAGCATACAACTAGAAATACATTTGCCCATTTATCCTTTCACACAGAAGGGAAGGGGGATGGCAGTATCTTATCATATACAGTATATAAAAGAAAGCGGATGTAGGTTCCGTTTGAGACTGTGTGACATGAATTACATATAAACTGTGTTTTAAAGTGTGGTAGTGTGACAGATCGTTTATGTGTAAAAATAACACGTCCCACTACTCAGTCTCCTCCCAGATAGAGTCAGAAACACTACAGTAAATTTAGAAGAGGAATTTATGCCGTAAATGACAACAGATTTAAGAAATTAACATGAAAGGAATCCAACAGAGACCTTTCAATGTGTTACAAGCATCTTTTATAACCCCACGATTTCTGTGTTTTATTGCATAAATCAACATATTGCTCCGTGCGAAAACTTTCAGAACTGGTATAGACATGCGTATTCAAATACAGATACGTAGACAGGCCGAATACGGCGCTGCGGCCAGCAATGGCTATATAAGACAACAAGTGTCTGACGCAGTTGTTAGATCGGCTACTGCTGCTACAATGGCAGGTTATCAAGATTTAAGTGAGTCTGAACGTGGTATTACAGTCAGCACACGAGCCATGGAACACAGTAATTCTGAGGTACCGATGAAGTTGGGATTTTCCCGTACGACATCAATACACCGACATCGCTGCGCCGGAAAAAGATCCTGCAAGAACGGGACGGATGACGACTGAAGAGAATCGTTCAGTGTGGCAGAAGTGCGTTTTTTCCGCAAAGTTTTGCAGATTTCAATGCTGGGCCACCAACAAGTGTCAGCGTGCGAACAGTTCAAAGAACAATCATCATATAGCCTTTCGTAGCCCAAGGCCTACTCGTGTGTACCCTTGATGACCACTCGACACAAAGCTTTACACCTTGCCTAGGCCCGTCAACACCGACGTTGGACTGTTGATGACTGGAAACATGTTGCCTGGTCGGTCGAGTCTCGTTTCAAATTGTATCGAGCGGGTGGACGTGTACGGTTTTCGAGACAACCTCATGAATTCATGAACCCTGCATGTCAGCAGGGTACTGTTCAAGCTAGTGGAGGTTCTTTAATGGTGTGCGGCGTGTGCAGTTGGAATGATATGGAATTATTGATACGTCTGGATGCGAATCTGGCAGGTGACACGTATGTAAACATCCTGTCTGATCACCTGCGTCCATTCATGTCAATTGTGTATTCCGACGGACTTGGGCAATTCCAGCAGGACAATGCCACACCCCACACGTCCAGAATTGCTACACAGTCGCTTCAGGAACACTCTTCTGAGTTAAAACGCTTCCGCTGGCCACCAAACTCCCCAGACGTGGATATTATTGAGCGTATCTGGGATGCCTTGCAACGTGCTGCTCAAAAGAGATCTCCACCCTCTCGTACTCTTACGAATTTATGGACAGCCCTGCAGGATTCATGTGTCAGTTCCCTCCAGCACGACTTCAGACATTAGTCGAGCGCATGACACGTCGTGTTGCGGCACTTCTACGTGCTAGCGGGGGCCGTACACGATGTTAGGAATGTGTACCATTTTCTTCGGCGCTTAAGTGTTGCAACATTGACTGACATTAAAAGTTTTACACCCCGAAGCACATTTCCGATATTTATCTAACTTCTTGGAGATAGCCGCGCGGTGTAGCCGCGTGGTCTATGGGCGTCTTGTCACGGTCCGCGCGGCTCCCCCCGTCGTTGGTTCGAGTCCTCCCTCGGGCATGGGTGTGTGTGTCGCCCTTAGCGTAAGACAGTTTAAGTTAGATTAAATAGTGTGTGAGCTAGGGACCGATGACCTCAGCAGTTTGGTCCCATAAGACTTTACCACAAATTTCCAAATTTTCTTGGAGATACTCACCACATAACGGATGTTAAATGATTAAACTTTGGATGTCGTGTAGCTAAGTCTCCAAGGAATTAGACATTTCAATTGCGCCTTCATAATACGTATTTTCGCTAGTGAAATTCTTCATACAGAATCCAATTTGAGAACATTGATGTCGATACCTACATCACTAGAGGGAAAACTGACCTTTATTACACATCATTAAAGCTATCATTGGCTCAGAAAGGAGATCAATGTGCAACAACGAAATTTTGTTTAATTATTTTCACAGTATCATAAAATGTGACAGGTAGCAATGCATGTTTTAAATATAACTTAAAATCAGTTTCCCTGTACAAATCCTTCTAATTATGTATACATATTCTGGAAACTGAAACGTACCACAATATTTAGAAAAAAGAGCTGTTCAGGTGATCTGTAGAACAACTAACTAAATCCCATTGGAACTAATGACCTACATCGACATCACTGTGAGGTGTGCCTTGCCAATGGCACGAACACACTCTTTTACTCGTTGTAGTATTGAAGCAAACAGCATCCGAATATCTTCAGGAATTCATTGTGATCCATCAATATAGACAACATTGTCCTTGGAGTGCAGCAATCTGGCGCTATACTTTGGTTAAAACAATAGTCGAGGTCGCAGTAACATTTTATTACACTGACCGGTTTCGGCTTATGTTAAAGCCATCCTCAAATTTTTTGGGCGTGCTATATCTGGTGCTGGCGGCTCCTTGGTTTTTCATGTGATACCACGATCGTACACTTTAACATAAGCCGAAATAGTTCTTAATAACCAGATGTCATTGCCATCCCGACTGTTGTTTTAACCAAATTCATTGTCGTGCCTGAAACATATGCTATGCTTCTTGACGACTGACGGCTGGAGGTTGGTATGAAAGTATATGTCTCCCCATTGCATCCCAGATATGCTCTGTGGGTAATAAATACATTTGAGGACCCGGCAGGCCAGTCAGGGATCCGGACATTCCTTAAGGAGTTCGGGGTGTGAAGTACAGTGTGGGGTCTTGCATTGTTTTGCTGGAATATGCCATCTGGTATTCTGGGTGTACCATTATTGCCACATATAGGCGACCTTTCAGTCTCACCTCCTGTCGCCATATCCGACAGCTTTCCAGACCATGAGCTAGTGATATACGGGTCTCGAAAATCGCCGATTCCAGTGACATTTGACAACGTGGTCCTCGGACACGGTGGCATCATTCTGAGCGACGCAAGTAAAAGCGAGACTCTCCGCTGAACACCACAGAATGGCGCTCAGTGACCCAGATGACTCTGTTTCTACACCATGCAAGTCTCTGTCGTCTGTGACTGGTGTCCGCGGGAAACGACGCATTTCAAATCGAGATCACAATCCAAGCTGACACCATTTCCTCAGACTATCTTCCCTCCCATGCTTCTATACACTATTAGCATTGGTGTCCCCGTTACATCTGCCTCATTAACTGTCTGAATTATTTCCGCCACACAACCCTCCGATTACCGACAAATTTACAGACGCTGCCACAATACCCTCTGATTGTCGACCTATTTAGATTCTTCCTGCACTATCCAAAGACTTAGAATAAATAGTCCAAGACCAGCTAATAAACTACCTCACTTCAAACAACCTAGAAGATGAATACCAATCAGCTTTCCGTAGACATCGCAACAAAAAATGGCTCTGAGCACTATGGGACTCAACTGCTGTGGTTATCAGTCCCCTAGAACTTAGAACTACTTAAACCTAACTAACCTAAGGACATCACACACATCCATGCCCGAGGCAGGATTCGAACCTGCGACCGTAGCAGTCGCAAGACATCGCAACACATCTACCTTAATAAAAGTAATAGATGACCTGAAACTTGCCATGGATTCACGAGAGGCAAGTACACTACTGGCCATTAAAATTGCTACACCACGAAGATGACGTGCTACAATCGCGAAATTTAACCGACAGGAACACGATACTGTGATATGCAAATGATTAGCTTTTCAGAGCATTCGCATAAGGTTGGCGCCGGTGGCGACACCTACAACGTGCTGACATGAGGAAAGTTTCCAACCGATTTCTCATACACAAACAGCAGTTGACAGGCGTTGTCTGGTGAAACGTTGTTATGATGCCTCGTGTGAGGAGGAGAAATGCGTACCATCACGTTTCCGACCTTGATGAAGGTCAGATTGTAACCTATCGTGATTGCGGTTTATCGTATCGCGGCATTGCTGCTCGCGTTGGTCGAGATCCAATGACTATTAGCAGAATATGGAATCGGTGGGTTCAGGAGGGTAATACGGAACGCCGTGCTGGATCCCAACGGCCTCGTATCACTAGCAATAGAGATGACAGGCATCTTATCCGCATGGCTGTAACGGACCGTGTAGCCACGTCTCGATCCCTGAGTCAACAGATGGGGACGTTTGCAAGACAACAACCATCTGCACGAACAGTTCGACGACGTCTGCAGCAGCATGGACCATCAGCTCGGAGACAATGGCTACGGTTACCTTTGACGCTGCATCCCACACAGAAGCGCCTGCGATGGTGTACTCAACGACGAACCTGGGTGCACGAGTCGTAAAAAGGTCATTTTTTCGGATGAATCCAGCATCATGATGGTCGCATCCGTGTTTGGAGACATCGCGGTGAACGCACATTGGAAGCGTGTATTCGTCATCGCCATACTGGCGTATCACCCGGCGTGATGGTATGGGGTGCCATTGGTTACACGACTCGGTCACCTCTTGTTCGCAATGACGGCAGTTTGCACAGAGGACGTTACATTTCAGATGTGTTACGACCCGTACCTCTACGCTTCATTCGATCCCTGCGGAACCCTACTTTTCAGCAGGATAATGCACGACCGCATGTTGCAGGTCATGTACGGGCCTTTCTGGATACAGAAAATGTTCGACTGCTGCCCTGGCCAGCATATTCTCCAGATCTCTCACCAACTGAAAACGTCTGGTCAATTGTGGCCAAGCAACTGGCTCGTCACAATACGCCAGTCACTGCTCTTGATGAACTGTGACATCGTGTTGAAGCTGGATGGGCAGCTGTACCTGTACACGCCATCCAAGCTCTGTTTGACTCAGTGCCCAGGCGTATCAAGGCCGTTATTACGGCCAGAAGTGCTTGTTGCGGGTACTGATTTCTCAGGATCTATGCACCCAAATTGCGTGAAAATGTAATCACATGTCAGTTCTAGTATAAAATATTTGTCCAATGAATAACCATTTATCATCTGCATTTCTTCTTGGTGTAGCAATTTTAATGGCCAGTAGTGTAGAAGTGCTTCTTAGACCTCAGCAGAGCCTTCGACACCGTCGACAATAATATTTTACCTCCCAACGTAACAGCCCAAATTACTGGCTAAGTGTAGTGCAATGGTTTCACTCATACCTGACATCTCGCCAGCAGTGCATCATATCTGGCACCATAAAGCCACAATGGAGATAGGTTTGTCCCCCTATACTCTTTTCACTGTACGCTAATTATGTGTCACCAATCGTGTCTTACTGTATGTACCACATGCACGCTGATGACCTCCAGCTGTAGCTGCGTCCAAAACTATAAAACCTGAAGACAGATATTGAGAATCTCAGTACCGACCTGCGTGCACTGTCAAAATGGGTACAGGATATATGGTTAAAGCTCAGTCCATCCAAATCCCAAGCGGTACTGGTTGGTCATCCTAGGCTCATTAGCCCGAAGAGTCTGGAGTTCCTACCATCTTAGACACTGAATGGGACAGGTACAACTTCCCCGCTTCAGCAAAGAGCCCAGGCGTAATAAAAAATGAAAATCTAGATTTAACTTAGCGTGTATTTGTAATGTGCAAGAAGGCATCAGCATCTCTCCATGCCCCACATAAATATGAAAAGCTCGTCCCTTTCGACCTGAAAACGAAACTTGTATAAACATTTATACCTCAAATTATTGATTACAGCGGTGTTATCCTGCAAGGCCTTTCTCACGAAATCCTACGGCGACTGCAACTGTTCATGGATGCCTGTGTTCATTATGCGATGTTCGACTCTTTGATTCATTTTACCATCATGTGTCCAACTATTCAGGCTGCGTGTAGAGATTTTCATACCCTCTGGCCTCTCTACTGTTTTCTCAATTTAAACTTTCCCTCATATCTGTCTTCGACCTTAACGTTCTTTTCTGAACAACACAACAGGAAAACCTGTTCCCATCAGAGCAAAAATCCTCCGTGTCCCTCTCCATCGTTCAGCCACCTTCTCGAAGTCCTTCTCAGCAGCAGGAATCCGACTCTGAAGCAACCGCCCGCATTTATTAGAGAACTAAATAACATTTCCATCTTCAGAAAACAGGTAATTACACATACAGGGTGATTTTTAAAAAAGGCTACAAAGTGGCATGGCACATCTGGCATATAGCATGGATCAGTAACCGCACGAGAGCTCGCTACCCCTGTGACCTGACTTGGGCAGAGACTGTTCAATTGGGCAGTATATTCTCCCGGACCGACTAGATGGTCGCACGAATCACGTATTCCTGCGACATGTTGAACGATGTTCCCATGCCTCTTCGTCACAGCATTCGACATCAGCACGACGGAGCCCCCGCGTTTTTGAGCAGACAAGAGAGGGCACATCTGCAAGCAACCTTCCCCGGCGCTAGTCCCGGTTGGCCAATAGCATAGCCCCCACAATCACCTGACCTGCTCACTCAATTTTTTCGTGTTGGGGTATCTGAAGGACCTTGTGTATGAAATACCTGTTACATCGCCGGAGGACCTTGTGGGCAGGATATTTGCGGCAGCAGCAGAATGTCTTCGAGATGTACCAGGTATCTCTGAGAGGCCGCGCTGTTCAATGCAGCGTCGATGTCAGACGTTTCTCGATGTATCTGCACAAATCCTTGAGCATCTCCTGTAATGGCTGTCCATTTGGAGCACGTGACTAAATAATTGCAACACTATTTAGTAACCCGGAAGATCTTTGTGATGCCAGTTTCCTATGTGATTACTGATCCTTGTTGTATGCCCAATGTGCGACGTCAGTTCGTAAACTTTCTCTTTAATCATCCTATATATTAAAGCAACAAGAAGACTATCATTGTCTCTGTATGCACTCGTTACACTTGTACAATTACACTTACATCTGCATAGACACTCTGCAAGCCACCGTACGCTGTGTGGTGGAGGGTACCCTGTACCACTACTAGTCATTTCCCCTCCTGTTCCACTCACAAACAGAGTAAGGGAAGAACGACTGTCTATATGCTTCCGTATGAACTCTAATTTCTCAAATCTTGTCTGCGTTGTCCTTAAGCGCAATGTACACTCCTGGAAATTGAAATAAGAACACCGTGAATTCATTGTCCCAGGAAGGGGAAACTTTATTGACACATTCCTGGGGTCAGATACATCACATGATCACACTGACAGAACCACAGGCACATAGACACAGGCAACAGAGCATGCACAATGTCGGCACTAGTACAGTGTATATCCACCTTTCGCAGCAATGCAGGCTGCTATTCTCCCATGGAGACGATCGTAGAGATGCTGGATGTAGTCCTGTGGAACGGCTTGCCATGCCATTTCCACCTGGCGCCTCAGTTGGACCAGCGTTCGTGCTGGACGTGCAGACCGCGTGAGACGACGCTTCATCCAGTCCCAAACATGCTCAATGGGGGACAGATCCGGAGATCTTGCTGGCCAGGGTAGTTGACTTACACCTTCTAGAGCACGTTGGGTGGCACGGGATACATGCGGACGTGCATTGTCCTGTTGGAACAGCAAGTTCCCTTGCCGGTCTAGGAATGGTAGAACGATGGGTTCGATGACGGTTTGGATGTACCGTGCACTATTCAGTGTCCCCTCGACGATCACCAGTGGTGTACGGCCAGTGTAGGAGATCGCTCCCCACACCATGATGCCGGGTGTTGGCCCTGTGTGCCTCGGTCGTATACAGTCCTGATTGTGGCGCTCACCTGCACGGCGCCAAACACGCATACGACCATCATTGGCACCAAGGCAGAAGCGACTCTCATCGCTGAAGACGACACGTGTCCATTCGTCCCTCCATTCACGCCTGTCGCGACACCACTGGAGGCGGGCTGTACGATGTTGGGGCGTGAGCGGAAGACGGCCTAACGGTGTGCGGGACCGTAGCCCAGCTTCATGGAGACGGTTGCGAATGGTCCTCGCCGATACCCCAGGAGCAAAAGTGTCCCTAATTTGCTGGGAAGTGGCGGTGCGGTCCCCTACGGCACTGCGTAGGATCCTACGGTCTTGGCGTGCATCCGTGCGTCGCTGCGGTCCGGTCCCAGGTCGACGGGCACGTGCACCTTCCGCCGACCACTGGCGACAACATCGATGTACTGTGGAGACCTCACGCCCCACGTGTTGAGCAATTCGGCGGTACGTCCACCCGGCCTCCCGCATGCCCACTATACGCCCTCGCTCAAAGTCCGTCAACTGCACATACGGTTCACGTCCACGCTGTCGCGGCATGCTACCAGTGTTAAAGACTGCGATGGAGCTCCGTATGCCATGCAAACTGGCTGACACTGACGGCGGCGGTGCACAAATGCTGCGCAGCTAGCGCCATTCGATGGCCAACACCGCGGTTCCTGGTGTGTCCGCTGTGCCGTGCGTGTGATCATTGCTTGTACAGCCCTCTCGCAGTGTCCGGAGTAAGTATGGTGGGTCTGACACACCGGTGTCAATGTGTTCTTTTTTCCATTTCCAGGAGTGCATTTTGGCGGAAGTAGACTCGTTCGGCAGTTAGCTTCAGATGCCGGTTCTCTAAATTTTCTCAATAGCGTTTCTCGAAAAGGACGTCGCCTTTCCGCCAGGGATTAGCATTTGAATTCCCGAAGCATCTTCGTAACACTTACGTTTTGTTCTAACCTACCCGTAACAAATCTAGCAGCCCACCTCTGTACTGCTTCGATGTCTGCCTCCAATCCATCTTGATACAGATCCCAAACACTCCAGCAGTATTCAAGAATAGATCGCACCAGCATCCTGTGTGCGGTCTCCTATACACGTTTTACACTCTTTCCTAAAATACTTCCAACAAGCAGAAGTCGACTATTCGCCTTCCCTACCACAGTTCTCAAATGTTCGTTCCATTTCATATGGCTCTGCAACGTTACGCACAGATATTTAAACGACTGTGTTAAGCAGAACTTTAGTAATACTGTAACCGAACATAACAGGTTTGTTCTTCCTACACATCGGCAAAACTCACATTTTTCCAACTGCCCTTCATCACACCAATTACAAATTCTGTCTAAGGCATCTTGTATCCTCCTACAATCACTCAACTTCGACATCTTACCGTACACCACAGCATCATCAGCAAACAACCGCAGATGCTGCCCATCCTGACCGCCAAATCATTTATGTATACAGAGAACAACAGCGATCCTATCACACTTCCCTGGAGCACAACTGACGATACCCTTGTCTCTCACATACTGGGTTGCATTACGTAAGAAGTCTCTGAGCCACTCTCATACCTGTGAACTTATTGCATATGGTCGTACCTTCGTTAACAGCCTGCAGTGTGGCACCGTGTCAAATGTATTCCGAAAATCTAGAATTCTATAAACCTAGAAACTATGGAATCAGCCTGCTGTCCTTCATCTATAGTTCGCAGTATATCGTTTCGCGCTGAGTTTCGCACGAGCGATGCTTTCTAAAACCATGCTGATTCGTGGACATAAGCTTCTCACAAGGGAACCTCCCCATCGCACCCCCCTCAGATTTAGTTATACGTTGGCACAGTGGATAGGCCTTGAAAAACTGAACACAGATCAATCGAGAAAACAGGAAGAAGTTGTGTGGAACTACGAAAAAATAAGCAAAATATACAAACTGAGTAGTCCATGTGCAAGATATACAACATCGAAGCTGATATTAGCTCAGGAGCGCCGTGGTCCCGTGGTTAGCGTGAGCAGCTGCGGAGCGAGAGGTCCTTGGTTCGAGTCTTCCCTCCAGTGAAAAGTTTAATTTTTTTTCAGTTTTATGTGACAAACTCTTATGTTTTCATCACTTTTTTGTGAGTGATTATCACATCCACAAGAAAACCGAAATCGGGTAAGGTAGAAGAATCTTTTTACCCATTCGCCAAGTGTACAAGTTATGTGGGTCGACAACATATTCCTGTCATGTGACGCACATGCCGTCACCAGTGTCGTATAGAATATATCAGACGCGTTTTCCTGTGGAGGAATCGGTTGACCTATGACCTTGCGATCAAATGTTTTCGGTTCCCATTGGAGAGGCACGTCCTTTCGTCTACTAATCGCACGGTTTACCGGTGCGGTCGCAAAACACAGACACTAAACTTATTACAGTGAACAGAGACGTTAATGAACGAACGGACAGATCATAACTTTGCGAAAATAAAGAAATTAAAATTATCAATGGAGGTAAAAATTGAACCGAGGATCTCTCGTTTCTCAACTGCTCACGCTAACCACGGGACCACGGCGCTCCTGATTTCACGTTAGCCTTGAAGTTGCATATCTTACGCATTGACTACTCAGTTTGTATATTTTGCTTATTTTTTCATAGTTCCACACAACTTCTTCCTGTTTTCTCGATTGATCTGTGTTCAGTTTTTCAAGGCCTATCCAGTGTGCCAACTTATATCTAAATCTGAGGGGGGTGCGATGGGGAGGTTCCCTTGTCAGTCTCAAGAAACTGAGAACTGAGAATATGTTCAAGGATTCTGCAGCAAACCGAAGTTGGGGTATTGGTGGGTAATTTTGTGGGTCCGTTCTTTTACGATTCTTATGTACTGGAGTCATCTACGCTTTTTTCCAGTCGTTTGCAACACTGCTGGGCGAGAGATTCACGATAAATGCAAGCTAGGTAAGGGGCTCTTTGTAAAACCGAATCTGGATTCCTTCAGGAGTTGCTGATTTATTTGCTTTCAAGTCTTTCAGTTGTTTCTCTATACCAGGCATATTTATTACTACGTCTTCCATAGAGGAGTCTGTCCGATGGTCAAATGACGGTATGCTTGTATGCTTCCCCAGTGTGCACGTGAAATTTAAAACTTCGGCTTTTGTTTTGCTATACCGTGCGGTTCTAGGTGCTTCATTCTGGAACCGCGTGACCGCTACGGTCGCAGGTTCGAATCCTGCCTCGGGCATGGATGTGCGTGATGTCCTTAGGCTAGTTAAGTTTAAGTAGTTCTAAGTTCTAGGGGACTGATGACCACAGATGTTAAGTCCCATAGTGCTCAGAGCCATTTTGCTATCCTCAAATGCGACACCAGACTGGTCAAGCAGGGACTGAACGTAGGGAAGCCGTAGACCTACGCAGCGATTTTATATAGGACATCCCTCGTCCAACCTGACCTTCCTCACTTCCCTGTATTCGTCGATGTACTCTCCTTAAATTTCCTATTCCTAAAAAAGTCTATTTTGTAGACCCATAAATTCTTCGTTTATCTGCTACTATCATTATTGTTATTAATGTCACACTTATTGTCACTATTATTATTATTATTATTATTATTATTATCACTCTTAGTGCCTGCAACTGCACTGGTACAAGTAATGCCAGTAATTCACTCACACCGCCACTGCAGACACTGGAATCATTTTTAATGCTCGTTCCACCCATTCTTCTCAGTTGCTTATTGGATGTCTTTCTGTTTCTCTTCGCCCTACAGTTTTTGCCGTCTAGAACAACGGAAATTCACTGATGCCTTAAAACAAGTCCTGTCATCTAGTTCTGTCTTCTTGTCAGTGGTTTTCATTGTTCCTTGCTTCGCCAATTCTACGGAGAATCTCCATTCCATACCCGTCCACCTAGTTTTCAACATTCTTTTACAGCACCACGTAAAAATCGCTTCAGTTCTCTTCTTTCCAATTTTCCCCACAGTCCATGTTTACTGCTCTACAGCGCTATGCTGTAAACAAACATTTTCAGAAATTTCTTCCTCAAATAACGGCCAAAGTTCGATACTCGTAGTGAGGAATGATTTCTTTGTGTGTGCTAGTTTATTTCTTACGCCGCCTTTGTTTCGTCCGTCATTTGTTACTTCACTTTCAAGTTAGTGGAATGCCTTAACTTGGTCTATCTCTTGGTAATCGAGTTTGATAATAAGTTGATCGCTAATCTCATTGTGCTACTCCTTATGGGTTTTGGCTTTCTTCGGATTATTCTGAATCCATATTTTGTACTCATTTGGCTGCTCGTTCCATTGAGCAAGTCCAGTGATTCTTTTTCGCCTTTATTTACAGGACCAAAATTATCACCGAATCCTATAATTACGATCGTTCAACTCTGAATTTCAGTCCCACTCTTGAACATTTCTTTTATTTTCATCTTTGCGTCTTCGATGTGCAGATTGCATTCCTCTCGTCCACCCCTTTCAAATCACTTTGAGAGCCTCTGCAATGCTGTTCGAGTTTAGGGGGAATACCCCGTGCGCTGAATGGGAATTTGGATCGATGAGGGAGGCCTACTAGTGTAGTCCGTGCAGTTGTACAAAGCTGTGTGCTAGAGTGGCATAGTGCTTGGTGAGCAGAAGACTTGCATTCGAATCCCAGCCTTCGTACAAATTTTTATTCCCCGCTTCAGTCTGCATAGATACAACTTCTATGCCGACGACCTCCAGCTCTACCTAAGCGTCAGACCTGAAGATGTAAACACTGCAATCGCTCAGATGAATGATGATCTGTCTTCAGTATTGACATGGGCGAAAAACCTGGGGCTTAAACTAAATGCAAAAAAGACGCAAGTAATCTTAATAGCCCATCAGAAATTAATAAGTTCAGATTTCCGCGAACGGCTACCTCCTATTCTGCTCGACGGTACTCCAATAGCATATCAGAAAACAGTTAAGAACTTGGGTGTAACTTTGGATGAGCATCTCAACTGGGCGGAGAATACAGTCGCAGTGTGCCGAAAGACGTCTGCTTGTCTCTATGCTCTCAAAAAGTTTCGGAACATATTTCCACAGGACTTGAAACGCCAGCTCGTGCAAGCACTCGTTCTACCGAACCTCCACTATTGTGATGTAATTCAACAAGGCATGAGTAGTGAAAACAAAAGACGGCTAGAACTAACCATGAATGCCTGTGTGCGTTACACCTGCAACATTCGCCTATATGATCATGTTAGTGCTTCATACTCCGAGCTAGGTTGGCTGCGGCCGGACAAATTGCGTGACTACCACACACTATGTCTACTTCACCGACTCCTCGTCGCGCAAGCACCCCAGTACCTTGCTTCAGAGATTAAAAACCTGTCATGCCATCATAATCGAAACACGAAGTCACTCTTATTTGGCAACCTAACTGTGCCTACTCACAAAACAAAAGCTTTTGCAAACTCCTTCTCAGTTGCCGCTGTCCGCCTCTGGAACAAACTGCCCCTTACCTTGCGCAAAATTCAATCTCCTGCTACTTTTAAGAAGAAGCTGAAGCATTTCTTACTATCATCTTCATAACGTTCTCCACAAAATTAATGTACAAAGCCAATCCTCTCATCTGTCAAACAGCAAAGCTAGCGTATCCTACCTTGCTCCTGAGATGCCTTCCTCTTCATCTATTTCTATTAGCCACGCAATTTTCTTTTCCTTTATATTTCCTTAAATATGTTTCATCATGTCTCTCTATTCTTCTCCTCCCTTCGCCATGAGTCTCCCTCATACTCCCTGCTGCTAGCACTCCTATCTAAAATCTGTCTCTTCAATAATGTCTAATTATAACAGTACTTATGATCTACGAATATAAATTCTATATGTATGTATTTTTCCAGGTGTGCCTTTGTAATTGTTTATTTCACTTTTTGTACTAGATGTAGTTTAACATGCCTACTAAAACATATGAATGTAAAATAAGTAGAATGCCTGGTTAGATGTAAGAGAGGGCCTGATGGCCCTAATCTTGCCAGGGTAAATAAATCAATAAATAAATAAATAAAACTTTTTATTCGAGCACTTCTTCATTAATCATCCAATTTTTCTTGTTCTCTCTTGGTTCTTGTACATGTTACCCACCTTTCCCTATAACATACGCCTATTTTTCTCAAAATTTCAAAAATCTTCCAAACTTTCACATTATCTAATGCTTTTTCTACATCGACATGTCCTATGAACCTGTCTTCATTTTTGCTAACTCTTTTGTTTTATAAAGTGCAGCTTCAGAACTGTGTCTATGCTTTTACTTTTTCTAAAGCCAAACTGATCGTCATCTAATATATCTTCTATTTTCCTTCACATTCTCCGGTTATTATTCTTCTTAATGACATTAATGCCTGAGCTGTCATGCTGATTGTGCAATAGTTCTCGTACTTATCGGCTCTTAACATCTTCGTGACTGTGTGGATCATGTTTTTCTGAAAGTCGATGGTATGTCTCCAGTGCCATAGATTCTGCACACCATCTTCAATAGTCTTTTAGTTGCAACTTCCCCTAATTATTTTAGAAAGTCTGAGGGGAATTTGTCCCTTCTACTCTATTTGGTGTCAAATCTTCCAAAGGTCTGTTAAAGTGTGACTATAATACTGTATCTACTACGTTTTTGTTATGGATTCACATTTATATTTCTGTCACGTCATCAGATAAATCCTCGGTTCATAGAGGTCGTCAATTTAGTCTTTCCATCTATCCGCTCTCTCATCTGCGTTTAAAAGTGGAATTCCCATTGCACTCTTAATGTTGCCGCCTTTGCTTTAATTTGATCGAAAAATTTTCTAAATGCTGCATCATTCCTTGCAATGATCAGTGTTTTTCGATTTCTTTACATTTTTCTCGAAACCATTGAAAGGTGGCTACACTGAGCCACAGCGCCAGAGATCGCTAGAGAGCATTGTTCCGCCGCCTCCACTGGCACAGTCATTATTGAGATGTGCTAGAAGGCAGTGCTTGTCCAGGACTCGTAGTAGTCAGTTCGTGTTGAGATGTGCTTGCTGAGATGTGATACTGAAAAATTCTTGTTGAGATGTTGTAATAGCGAATCGGTGTGGAGATATATTGTAATTATGAGAGTGATTTTGGTCAATATATGAAGGTAACGAAACTTGATTTATTTTTCATTATTTCCATGTTTTAAATAATGTGTCATAACAGGTTCAGTCAACAAAGCATCTGGCTTGTGTTCTTGGATTAGAGTGTAATTGTGGTTCTCTTGAGTAATTATGGTATTCGTATTTTCTTTAATTAATTCAGTATCAATGGTATTTGAAATTCTTGTCTTTTGAAGTAGAACCGTGCCAGATGTGTACGTTGAGTCATACTTCCACACACAGAACAGTTACGCTTGTGCTTTCTTTTCGTAGGTTTTATAGTTGCTGGGGACTTAATTGATTAATTGTGTTAATGAAAATTTCCATTTCATTCTTTGTTATTGTTGTAAGTAGTCAGATAGCGTAATAATAACAGTCAGGGCCAACCGTTTACGAGACTTGCGTAATCGGACAGTACAGCGACTGAAAGTTAAAATTATTTCCATTACATTTAATAAAGCCCCCATGCACGTGGCGACCGCTGCTTCGGATCGTCCCTTGGAATTCTTCTGATTGTAAAAATAGTAGACAGTAGTATTGTTGTAGTAATTTGTAGTTTAGTAATTGTAGTCTATATTGCATGTGTAGATTTGGTAATTAGCATTCTTCTAATGGTATTTTTCAAAATTTAATTTTTATTGCCTTGTATACGCGTTTGACGATTTAGTGCAATTATTTCAATTGTTCGTTAATCGCGTTTGAGGGAAGCATTCTGTGTGAATGGTATTGTTGGTGATAACGTGTTATATTCTCTGTAATTTTCGTACAGTGACGAGTTTTGTATGTTTTGTAAATGATTACGCGATCGATGAAAAAGGCAAAAATGATGGATAGTCAGAATGACGAAATTGTTGACATGGCGAACTCGCCAACACAGGGGAACAGTATGATGAATAATGAAGTGGAAAACAATTTAATAAGCAGGGAAAATAGTCCGGAACCATTTCAAAATTTTTCTCAATCAGGAAATTTACAGAATATGAGATTAACGATAGAAGATTCTGAAATAGTATCGAACACAAATAGCTTTACAGCCATGACGAAGGAAACTGGTTTTGCGGGAAATGTTAGGGGCGAAAAGAATTTTGAACCATTTAATATGGAGCAGTTGATGGGTGCAATATTAAATTTGGGATCACAAATAGGAACAATTACAACTGATATGGGAACAATTAAAACAGAGATAGGAACTTTGGCAACACGGTTAGACTCACAGGGATCACAAATAGGAACAATTACAACTGGTATGGGAACAATGGAGCAGTTTCGATCTGAATTTAAAACAGAGATAGGAACAATTAAAACAGAGATAGGAACAATTACAACTGAGATGGGAACAATGGAAACACGGTTAGATTCACGACTAGGGACATGTTTCAAAAACATGAAAGATGAATTAAAGAAAGAAATTAGAGAAGAAGTACAACCGATTTTGAATGCTCACAATAATAGATTAATTGCAGTAGAGATTAGACAAAGGGAACAGGATAGAGAACAGGAGGAAAGAGATCGCGTGATAGTGCAGAAATTTTCAGAGTTAAATTTACAACGTGCACACGATAAGGAAGAAATATTTGAGAGAATCGAGGAATCCGTACCAAATGACAGATTAAATAACCTAACACAACAATATGAATAGTTAACTACCAAATGTGTCAACACTGAAACCCGAGTCGAGACACTTACGGAAGACGTAAATAAACAGAAAGAGCAATTAGGTGACTTATCGGAAAGAGTTGAGGAGATTTCAGATAAATTGACAAATCTTAGTTTAAATGGGGATAGAGATTCAGATGATACAGCTCCATTACCATTTGCAGAAACCGAAGAGTACCAGAACATAAATAAGCATGTTGAAAATCAGGGAAAGTTTAATGAACGCGTTAAAAGGGAAGTAGAGGCATTACGAAAGCAAGTCAAACAAATCGAAGGTGAAATCGTAGGAAAAGACAGCAGAAGAAATTTAGAATCACAGATAGCAGAGGGCTTTGAAGAAGATAATTTGTTTCATTTACGGGACGCAACAAGAGAGCGCCAGGCGCGCGAACTTGACAATAATCGACATTCAAACTGGGACAGACGCGGTAGGTCTTTGTCGCCACGAGGCGAAAACTTTGACTATAAACACTTTTTGACTGTTCGGAAATTTAAGATCTTCCGTAATTCTAAGAATGACATACGTCCATGTTCATGGTTGGATCGATTTACGTGCGCACTTCCGCCGAATTTGCCACTAAGTCACAAACTGAAATTTATGTGCAGCTATTAAAGTCCTCAGGGGATTCACTACACTAAGTGAATATGTGCCGTAGCGCTCACAGGGCCCCGAGCTGTAGTGGTGCTATTTCCCTTTTAGTTTTCTGCACCGCTGCCTACTCTTTCACTATTCTTTGCATCTATAAAAACAACTCTTTTACTATCCATCTATCTAGACAGTAGGTAAAAAATAACCGGATTTGACTGTTTTACCCAAAAGTGACTTTGGAAATTACCGTTTCGACTTACTATATTGTCTGCAGCATTCATTCGTAATTTAAATGAAATTTTACCTGTTTATCTTCGTGACAATATTACTTCTTATGTTGACGACATTCTTATTGCTAAACGTTCTTGGAGTGAGCATAACAAAATTTTGGATTCATTATTACGTATTTTTGCACGAGTTGGCATGACAGTGAACTTGGAAAAATCAGAATTTGGTCGTTCTCAGGTGAAATTTCTCGGTCACATTATTTCTACAGAAGGTATTCTTCCCGATCCAGAGAAACTAGATGCTATTCGTAATTATGCTGTTCCTACCACAAAACGTGAGGTTCGTAGTTTCCAAAATTTTTGTGGAATGATATACTTTTAAAAAAAAATTTTGTGGAATGACATACTTTAGAGAAACTAACAGCTACATGTAAACATGCGGAGAGTACAAGGATACCGCGCCGTGTTCCGGCGGCGGCAGATACTCAAAGCAACACTGAAGTCTGCGCGCCGCACAAAGCAGTCGTTGACCGCAAACAATCGCTTCCTACGTCACGCGCCTACAGCTGATCGAGCGCTCAGTGCGAATGCACTGACAGACGTAAACAAATACACAGTCTAATTTCTCCGAATAAATTCTGTATAAAGCTATGATGACTTCATAAATTATGTTATTAACGTTCAGTATTTTTCAGGATAAAATATTTAAGACCTTCAGGTAAATTCTGTGCGTGTCCGACGTTAAGACGACTTGCTTTGGAGAAAATTTCAGGAAGAATGTAATTTCGAAAAAAAAAAAGGTAATAAACTAAAAAGGGTAACTATTAATTGAGTTTATTTTTCAGGTAACATAATTTCACGTAGGTACGTACTTTAGACGTAATTTGCTGCTTGCGATTACGTGATTCATACTTTGTGCTAATTTCATGTTCTATGAATTTACTTGTGAAGCGACGTGCTTGCGCACATTAACTGATTTTGACAATGATTGACTAATGAACAGGGTTGTTATTTGTATATATTATGCATCGCTTGGCTGCTATGCTTTTTCACTGATGTCATATTTTTCTATTATGTGCCTGCTGTGCTTATTTATTTAAATTATAATTGTCACCTGATTAATTGTGCTGATGTGGTTAGATATGTAAGTTATACTTTGTGATTTATCTGCTTGCGCCTTCATGTTTACTTATTAAGATTACATATAAACATTTATTTGCTTATGCTGATACGATGCTAATGACCTGTTTATTATGATAGATAACATATTTGCTGCCTTGCTTATGGATTGCATATTTACACATTTCTGTTTTGTTGTCATAACTACTCTTCAATTTAGAATATAGCAATGCTGATGTACAGTGTACGAACATAGAGTTTAGGTTACACTGTGGTATTAATTATAGATTGTTCGCTTGGCAGAGCCTCGTTGTAAGAATTGTGCTGCATCCACTTGTTGACATTCTGTTCTCTACTGGTATATTTACTCGCTATTGCATGTTTTGCTTACGCTCAGTGCCTTATATTTTTAAGATAAGAAAATGAACTGCAGTAATTCGACATAAACGACATTAGTACAAGAAACTTCATAGAAGTCACATGAGCTGGAGGTTTTATGAAAGCTGTATAAATGTATGCTAATAGGAAGGAAGCTAACGACATGACATACCAAAACTAGGTTTAGACCATTGACAGTTATTACACTGCGTTTTCCGTGAGCAATTGAAATAGGAAGTGCCACTTGACACAAAAAATACTCCACATGTTTGCTTCTGCTATGATTCTTGAAGTGGTGTACACACTGTGAAATATTATGATCATTCACACTCCGTAATCGTACTTAATTACTGAGAGTTATTCGAACTAAGTCTGTTAGGGGTCATGTATGCATTTCTTTTATTTAATGATGGACAAGGAACCAAAATGTATCTTATAATTTATAATGAGTAGAAAATTTGGGTCAGATGGATTACACAGAGGTTGTGTGTGGACACTGTGTCTTCGGATTGCATGGGATGCTGAATTGAAGTTGCACTAGGATTTTGTCTGTACTTGTTCGAGGAGACTGACTAGAGGAAAGAGTTGTTATGGAAGTGAAATGATATTGGTGCTGAGGTTTATATGTATAGACGTATTATTGAGGTATTGAGATTATGTGAAGTTGATGATTTTTCGAGTTTTGTGGACAAGAGGTAAGGTAAATGAGGTATTATTGAAGTTAAGTGATGATTATTGGAGTTTTGGTGGATAAGAGGTAAAGTAAGTGAGGAGCATATTTTTTTTTTTTGTTGGTCCATATGGAACAAGGAGGATGAAGATGGCAGACTAGAACACTCAAGTAGAAAGAAGATTGCCTACACACACACTTTGTCAAATCGCCAAGCAGTATATACTTTTTTTTTGAGAGAGGAAGCATTTGCATATCTTGGTACACTGACAGTTGTTCAGCAACCGTACATTTTGATCTGGCTTGGCAAACATTGGTCTTGACATGATGACTATGACGTTGACTTAACTATTATTGACTGTTATACATTGCTGCCACTACTACTTGATACACATAATGAACATAAAATTTCGATAGAATTGCATTTACACAGTTAACACTATTCAATTACACAGTAGCACTAATGTGGATGAAAGATGAGTGAGTGTGTTTTGTGTGTTTTCCTTTTATAATCCCAGAGAAGTGATCCCAACCTATCTCCTAAATATTATTTCACTTGTTTGTTGTGGCTTGCACTGACACCCATAAATATTATAGGTTAACTGTTATTGTGTACTGTAATAGTTAATGTGACAATTAACTGATATCATTTGTGTGTTTATTATGATTTGTATGTTTAGTGTAAGAGCATTGATTATATTTTGTTAAAGAAATTGTATGTGCATTCAAACTATTGTTCATGATTGAACTGTCTCAGTAGTTATGGTGAATAGTATGGACTGTTACTTGCACTTTTTCTACATGATTGGTGCCACTAGGACATGTTTAATTTCTGCTTATAAACTCTGATGAACAGTGTGATCAGTGACAGTGTATTTTATGGAACTGCTTCTGCTGAGAAATGTGACTTGTTGCTGTGTGTACCTGCTCAACATTGCTGGGTACCACTGATGGACTGTTTCTACTGAAAAGATGTCACCTGTTGCTGTGTGTACCTGCTCAACATTGCTGGGTGCCACTAATGGACTGCTTCTACTGAAATGGTGTTACTTGTTGGTGTCTGCACCTACTCAACATTGCTGGGTGCCACTGATGGACTGCTTCTAATGAAAAGATGTCACCTGTTGATGTCTGCACCTGCTCAACATTGCTGGGTGCCACTGATGGATTGCTTCTACTGAAATGAAGTCACCTGTTGCTGTGTGCACCTGATCAACATTGCTGGTGCCACTAATGGACTGCTTCTACTGAAATGGTGTTACTTGTTGGTGTCTGCACCTACTCAACATTGCTGGGTGCCACTAATGGACTGCTTCTACTGAAATGGTGTTACTTGTTGGTGTCTGCACCTACTCAACATTGCTGGGTGCCACTGATGGACTGCTTCTAATGAAAAGATGTCACCTGTTGATGTCTGCACCTGCTCAACATTGCTGGGTGCCACTGATGGATTGCTTCTACTGAAATGAAGTCACCTGTTGCTGTGTGCACCTGATCAACATTGCTGGTGCCACTAATGGACTGCTTCTACTGAAATGGTGTTACTTGTTGGTGTCTGCACCTACTCAACATTGCTGGGTGCCACTGATGGATTGCTTCTACTGAAATGAAGTCACCTGTTGCTGTGTGCACCTGATCAACATTGCTGGTGCCACTAATGGACTGCTTCTACTGAAATGGTGTTACTTGTTGGTGTCTGCACCTACTCAACATTGCTGGGTGCCACTGATGGATTGCTTCTACTGAAATGAAGTCACCTGTTGCTGTGTGCACCTGATCAACATTTCTGGTGCCACTAATGGACTGCTTCTACTGAAATGGTGTTACTTGTTGGTGTCTGCACCTGCTCAACATTGCGGGTGCCACTGATGGACTGCTTCTATTGAAAAAATGTTACTTATTGGTATTTGCACCTGTTGACCATTGCTGGGTGCTACTGCTGGAACTGTCAACTGCTTATTCTTGGGCTATGGAAAGCGTTTATGTGAATATTTGTATAAACTGATTTATTGTGTATTACTGTTTGTGGAAAGTTATGAGACTCTTACCTGTACATATTCGTCATTGCTGACGCTATTGATTGAACTGTTTAACCACATAATACTTGTATAAACTGTTATGTAAAGTCACATGTATGAAAGAATTTGTATTGCTTACTGTATTCTATATAATAGGTTATTGAAAGGTCAGTGCAAAGCCAAAATTTTATCTAGTTATATGATATTTACGTATTAATATTATCTTTTATTTTTGTCTATATTTTTTTGACGAATTTGGTGGTATTTTCACCACCAATGCTGGCAAAAATACCATCAAATTCTAGCCGTGGAGGAAGGGCATATGAAAGGTGGCTACACTGAGCCACAGCGCCAGAGATCGCTAGAGAGCATTGTTCCGCCGCCTCCACTGGCACAGTCATTATTGAGATGTGCTAGAAGGCAGTGCTTGTCCAGGACTCGTAGTAGTCAGTTCGTGTTGAGATGTGCTTGCTGAGATGTGATACTGAAAAATTCTTGTTGAGATGTTGTAATAGCGAATCGGTGTGGAGATATATTGTAATTATGAGAGTGATTTTGGTCAATATATGAAGGTAACGAAACTTGATTTATTTTTCATTATTTCCATGTTTTAAATAATGTGTCATAACAGGTTCAGTCAACAAAGCATCTGGCTTGTGTTCTTGGATTAGAGTGTAATTGTGGTTCTCTTGAGTAATTATGGTATTCGTATTTTCTTTAATTAATTCAGTATCAATGGTATTTGAAATTCTTGTCTTTTGAAGTAGAACCGTGCCAGATGTGTACGTTGAGTCATACTTCCACACACAGAACAGTTACACTTGTGCTTTGGTTTCGTAGGTTTTATAGTTGCTGGGGACTTAATTGATTAATTGTGTTAATGAAAATTTCCATTTCATTCTTTGTTATTGTTGTAAGCAGTCAGATAGCGTAATAATAACAGTCAGGGCCAACCGTTTACGAGACTTCGTAACCGGACAGACAGCTGCTAAAGCAAGAAATCAAAATCATTTTCATTACATTTAATTAAGCCCTCATGCACCATTTCACCTTGGATTCCCTGCAATTTCTATCTATTTAATTCCTATGTTATTTTATTGTTGTACTCCTATGTTTCCATGAACATTTTAGTATCTCCATCTTTCGTCGATCAGGTTAAGTATTTCTTCCGTTATCCAAGATTTCCAGGTATTACTCATTGTTGTTGTTGTTGTGGTCTTCAGTCCTGAGACTGGTTTGATGCAGCTCTCCATGCTACTCTATCCTGTGCAAGCTTCTTCATCTCCCAGTACCTACTGCAACCTACATCCTTCTGAATCTGCTTAGTGTATTGATCTCTTGGTCTCCCTCTACGATTTTTACCCTCCACGCTGCCCTCCAATGCTAAATTTGTGATCCCTTGATGCCTCAAAACATGTCCTACCAACCGATCCCTTCTTCTAGTCAAGTTGTGCCACAAACTTCTCTTCTCTCCAATCCTATTCAATACCTCCTCATTAGTTACGTGATCTACCCACCTTATCTTCAGCATTCTTCTGTAGCACCACATTTCGAAAGCTTCTATTCTCTTCTTGTCCAAACTAGTTATCGTCCATGTCTCACTTCCATACATAGCTACACTCCATACAAATACTTTCAGAAACGACTTCCTGACACCTAAATCTATACTCGATGTTAACAAATTTCTCTTCTTGAGAAACGCTTTCCTTGCCATTGCCAGTCTACATTTTATATCCTCTCTACTTCGGCCATCATCGGTTATTTTACTCCCTAAATAGCAAAACTCCTTTACTACTTTAAGTGTCTCATTTCCTAATCTAATTCCCTCAGCATCACCCGATTACTCATTAAGATGGATATAAGTTTTGAGCAGGGTTAGCTAGTTACATTTTTTTTTTTTTTTTTTTTTTTTTGTCCTTATGGCTTCCATCCACTGGTGTGATCGTCATTTCGTTTCTGAGGCGTGTCACATCCTGAGAAACAAATCTGCTCTTAAAATGTGTGGCTTACATTTTTAAAACATTCCTAAGAGTGCTCCGTAATTCGTTTCACGGATTTGGTTTCCGTCAGCTCACAGAATGGGTAACACATTTTTAAAACGGACTAAAAAATCCACTCTGTAAAATTTATGATTTACATTATGCATATTATGGTAAGCAATCACAAGAAACAGATGATCCTATTAAAGCTTTAGGACTAAATAATTTGTTTACGTCATTAAAAATGCACTGTACTTTTACAGAAGTGAAGTTAGATCTGTATAAGATGGTACACAGGTGGAAGACGTGCCGAGGAGACAAAATGAAGAAAAAACATTTTGGGTTTTGTAGTTGACAGTATTTACCAATACCACATTTCACCCTGTGCACACACTTACTCAAAATTTTCATCAAGCAGTTGCTATTGAAAGCACAATAAATATGTAAGTAACTTAAAAATCACATTTAAATGAAATAAATGCAGAAACAGTACTTACTATAAGAAATATGCGTTATGTTCATACGTTAACACCGCGTAATTTTCGATTTTCATGAAACTTCTGATTCAAATTGCTGTCGCAGATACTGGATATAACGCCTCATAGAAAAAGTACTGTCACGTTCAATAAGAAATTTAAAAAAAAAGAAGTCGTCGACAAGAACTTTGTTGAAGTACAGGGCAAATTTTATTTATTACGCATTACTAATTATTTCCGCTTGACAGTTCGGAAATAAATGGCTGTCTAATGATGACGATACAAGGATGCCGTGGCATGTTTGACAGTAGAAACCGTACCATTTCATGAAAAAGAAGACCGAAAAGTATAATTAACAAGACCGTCATCCTTGAAATATTTTTCTGACAGAGAAGGAGTAATTTCACTGAAATGCTTTCTGGTGTTTACTCACGAGTAATAAAAGATGAACATCTGAATTGGACTAAGCACGTAATTGCAATGTCCAAGAAGGCGTCAGCATATCTCCATGTCCTACAAAAACATAAAAATCTATTCCCTCTCGATCTCCAACTGAAACTTGTAAAAACACTCATACTCACTCCCAAACACTGATAACAGCGATGTCATCTTGCAAGGCCTTTCTCAAGAAAGCTGACCACGTTTGGAACTGGGAATGGATGCCTACGTTCATTATATCTGCGATGTTCGAGTCTTCTATCATATTTCACCATCATATGTACGGCTACCCTGGCTGCGTGCAGCCAAGCGCAGAGATGGTTCAAATGGCTCTGAGCACTATGGGACTTAACATCTATGGTCATCAGTCCCCTAGAACTTAGAACTACTTAAACCTAACTAAACTAAGGACATCACACAACACCCAGTCATCACGGGGCAGAGAAAATCCCTGACCCCGCCGGGAATCGAACCCGGGAACCCGGGCGTGGGAAGCGAGAACGCTACCGCACGACCACGAGCAAGCGCAGAGATTTTCGTACCCTCCGTCTTCTCTTCCGTCTTATCAACGAACACTGTTCCTCGTATCTATCCTCGACATTAACGGTCTTATGTGAACAACATGGCAGAAACACCTGTTCTAGTCAGAGCAAAATCCTTTCTTTCCTACTCCATCGTTCAGCCACTTTCTCGAAGTCCTTCTCAATAGCATCAACCCGAGTCTGGAATAACCTCCCGCATTATATTAGAGACAGAAGACAGCTAATGACATATGTACTAAAACAACAATAACGATTACCATTGTCCCCGTATGCTCTCGTTACCCTTGTACATCCTTCTTTCCAAACAGATCTTCCTCATTTCCCAGATAAGCTGGTGTAGTGTCCTTAAATTTCTTCCTCCAGAAAACATCTATTTTGTGCATCTATAAATTTTTTTCATATCTGCCACTATCATCATTTTTATTATTGCCGTTATTATTATTATTGTTACTTTATCACTATTGGCTGCAGCAGCTGCGGTAGTCCAAATACTACCAGGATTAGTCTCATTCGTTTATAGTCAGTATTATTTACTCTCATTGATAGATAATTTTAAAATTATTATCTTTTTAGAGAACTATGGACTAAAAAAGATACTATATGCGTGAAATGCTGGCCCGATGTATGAGAGGGCATAATAGCCCTAATCAGGTCGGGTTACATAAATAAATAAAAATTTATTAGAAGATATTGTTACCTGTATTTTGGATTCGTGATGACTCCCTTATGATTCTGTTTGTGCAAAATATTCAAGTGGCTGGGTCTGTTCAAAAATTTCTTACAGAATCCCAGCTGAACATCCGAAAATATGCCTTAAGCACATTGCAGTCATGTACATCATATTCACATGCATCTAATCTCGCTGCGAGATTTCTGCGAATCTACAGATCCAGGTTCGTTTCTTTATTGCTTGCTCTTTCACATAATTAAGACGCAAAAAATATCACGAGTAACTCAAGAGTTTAGTTAAACTCATAAAAATCACGTAGAAGTAGCAGCGGACGACGCACTTTTTAAACTCGTAGCGGGGCGGGGTGGGAGGGGGGGGGCACATAATTACTGGCGCCATTAAGAGTAGCTCATTAGCGTCACAGAGGGAAAGTTAATTACTGTCTATTAGGCGGCCATGGGCGTAAGCGGGCAGGCTAGCCGCAGGCGGGTCTTCACTTCACCCCGGGGTCTGGCGGGCGCTCTGGCCCGCGCAAGTGTTTGCCCCGCTCAAATGTACTTTCCGAGAGAACGGGTAGGCATAAGTTAATGAACAGCGCAAGACGTTTAGGGAGAGCTCTCATTTCTCATTTCTGTTTCAGCTTAACGACGGCGATTACGCTTCCCCGTCAGCGTTCTGTCGCAAAAAATCCTCGCACTCGTGCACTTGTTCGGAAAGAAGGAATTTTTAAATTTTATTGCGCCTCCAGGACGCAAATGTCGGAGCAGCTTCGCAGCCGTCTCGTGTTTATGAAAGGCTGCGGGATCTGTGCACGACCCGTAAAACACAACTAGGCCCCCCTCGTACTATTGATAAGTATTTAATTACAACCATAGCAATTACTTAAAACTGTATTTTTTTCTAAAAAAAATTTGCCGCTGAACCAGTGTTAGAGAGGGAGACTCCGATGACAAGAAATTAAATTATCTCTAATTTCATTTAGAATTGTATATTATACTTTGCAGTGGAGAAACTTCAGGATAAGGAAATCAGGCACAAGTACATAACAGTGATCTCAGAAAGGTACCAGTTAGTTGAATGTAGTCAATTACAGTCATTGGAAAAGGAATGGACAAGGTACAGGGACACAGTACTAGAAGTGGCTATAGAATGTCTTGGAACAGTAGTGTGTAAAGGTAGGATGAAGCAAACAACTTGGTGGAATGACACAGTCAAGGCAGCCTGTAAAAGGAAAAAGAAGGCGTATCAAAAATGGCTACATACTAGAACTCAGGTAGACAGAGAAAGTTATGTTGAAGAAAGAAACAAAGCCAAACAGATAATTGCAGCATCCAAGAAGAAGTCTTGAGAAGACTTTAGAAACAGGTTGGAGACTTTGGGTCAAGCTGCTGGTAAACCATTCTGGAGTGTAATTAGCAGTCTTCGAAAGGGAGGTAAGAAGGAAATGACAAGTATTTTGGATAGGTCAGGAAAACTGGTGAATCCTGTTGATGCCTTGGGCAGATGGAGGGAATATTTTGAAGAGTTGATCAATGAAGGTGAAAATACGATCAGTAATGTTTCAGATTTCGATGTACAATGGGATAGGAATGATGATGGAAATAGGATCACATTTGAGGAAGTGGAGAAAATGGTCAATGGATTGCAGTGCAATAAAGCGGCTGGGGTGGATGAAATTAAGTCGGAACTCATCAAATACAGTGGAATGTCAGGTCTTAAATGGCTACACAGGATAACTGAAATGGCGTGGGAGTCGGAACAGGTTCCATCAGACTGGACAAAAGCAGTAATCACACCAGTCTTTAAACATGGAAACAGAAAAGATTGTAAGAACTACAGAGGTATCTCGTTAATCAGCGTTGTGGGTAAAATCTTATCAGGTATTGTTGAAAGGAAAGTGCGAGTATTAGTTGAGGACAAACTGGAGGAAAATCAGTGTGGGTTTAGGCCTCTTAGAGGTTGTCAGGACCAGATCTTTAGCTTACGGCAAATAATGGAGAAGTGTTATGACTGGAACAGGGAATTGTATCTATGCTTTATAGATATAGAAAAGGCATACAATCGGGTTCCTAGGAGGAAGTTATTGTCTGTTCTACGAGATTATGGAATAAGAGGCAAACTTTTGCAAGCAATTAAAGGTCTTTACATATATAGTCAGGCAGCAGTTAGAATTGAGTTCATGGTTCTGAGTAGTTTCAGGGGTAAGTCAAGGCTGCATCCTGTCTCCACTGTTGTTCATATTATTTATGGATCATATGTTGAAAACAATAGACTGTCTGTGTGAGATTAAGATATGTGAACACAAAATAAGCAGTCTCGCATATGCGGATGACTTAGTTGTGATGGCAGATTCGATTGAAAGTTTGCAAAGTAATATTTCAGAGCTAGATCTTAAATGTAAGGACTGTGGTATGAAGATTAGCATCTCCAAAACGAAAGTAATGTCAGTGGAAAAGAGATATAAACGGATTGAGTGCCAAATAGGAGGAGCAAAGTTAGAAGGGGTGGACGGTTTCAAGTACTTAGGATGCATATTCTCACAGGATGGCAACATAGTGAAAGAACTGGAAGCGAGGTGTAGCAAAGCTAATGCAGTGAGCGCTCAGCTACGATCTACTCTCTTGTACAAGAAGGAAGTCAGTACCAAGACTAAGTTATCTGTGTACCGTTCAATCTTTCGACCAACTTTGTAGTATGGGAGCGAAATCTGGGTGGATTCAGGTTACCTTATCAATAAGGTTGAGGTTACGGATATGAAAGTAGCTAGGATGATTGCAGGTACTAGTAGATGGGAACAATGGCAGGAGGGTGTCCACAATGAGGAAATCAAAGAAAAACTGGGAATGAACTCTATAGATGTATCAGTCAGGGCGAACAGGCTTAGATGGTGGGATCATGATACACGCATGAGGGAAGCAAGATTACCCAAGAGACTCATGGGTTCAGCAGTAGAGGGTAGGAGGAGTCGGGGTAGACCAAGGAGAAGGTACCTGAATTCGGTTAAGAATGATTTTGAAGTAATAGGCTTAACATCAGAAGAGGTACCAATGTTAGCACTGAATAGGGGATCATGGAAGAATTTTATAAGGGGGACTATGCTCCAGACTGAACGCAGAAAGGCATAATGAGTCTTAAATGATGATGATGATGATTGCAGAAACTTTGTAAACTCGTCAAAAATATTATTGCCCCAGAAATGGACGTTCAGGCAGATCTGCAGGATCTGTTCACGTACTTGGTGTAGGTCGTTGTTCAGGCGTATCGGAATTCAGTTGCTGCCCTGTACGCATACTCCTACATCGGATCTGTTGTTGGCAATACTGACTTATTCGCAAATAGCTGCACAATTAATTCAGTGATCACTAGCCAAAAAAACGAATTGTACTTGGATAACACTTACTAAAGCGTTGCAAGAAAAGTGTGCCCTATTCAGCAATAGGCTTCCAGCAGAACTAAAAAAAGTTGAGAGATAGGCTTCCAGCAGAACTATAAAAAGTTGAGAGATAGGCTTCCAGCAGAACTAAAAAAAGTTGAGAGATTCCAGCAGAACTAAAAAAAGTTGAGAGATTAACATGAAAGGTTTGCTTTAGGCACACTACTGGTGTTCTGTACAGAAATTCTGTAATAGCTGAGAACTTTTGTTCATAATTCGTTATTTGCTCATATTCTGTCTCACAGTTGTTTTTAGTATTTTGTTGATTCTTTAGATTGAATCAGTTACAAGTTTTCTAATCATTCTGAAATCTGTTTCCTAATCCGTTCCATGGTAAACCAGCTTTGGTGTTTTCTAATCAAAAAAATGGTTCAAATGGCTCTGAGCACTATGGGACTTAACTTCTAAGGTCATCAGTCCCCTAGAACGTAGAACTACTTAAACCTAACTAACCTAAGGACATCACACACATCCATGCCCGAGGCAGGATTCGAACCTGCGACCGTAGCAGTCCCGCGGTTCCGGACTGTAGCGCCTAGAACCGCTTGGCCACCACGGCCGGCTGTTTTCTAATCCGTTCCATGGTAAACTAGCTTTGGTTAGTATAGTTTCACTTTTTTTGTTGTTGTTGTTGTCATCAGTCTTCTGACTTGTTTGATGCGGCTCGCCACGAATTCTTCTCCTGTGCTAAGCTATTCATCTCAGAGTAGCACTTGCAACCTACGTCCTCAATTATTTGTTGGATGTATTCCAATCTCTGTCTACAGCTTTTACCCTCTACAGCTCCCTCTGGTACCATGGAAGTCATTCCCTCATATCTTAACAGATGTCCTATCATCCTATCCCTTCTCCTTATCAGTGTTTTCCACATGTTCCTTTCCTCTCCGCTTCTGCACAGAACCTCCTCATTCCTTACCTTATCAGTCCACCTAATTTCCTAATATTCAACATTCGTCTGTAGCACCACATCTCAAATGCTTCGATTCTCTTCTGTTCCGGTTTTCCCATAGACCATGTTTCACTACCGTATTATACTGTACTCCAGGCGTACATTTTCATAAATTTCTTCCTCAAATTGAGGCCGATATTTGACATTAGTAGACTTCTCTTGGCCAGGAATGCCCTTTTTTCCATTGGTAGTCTGCTTCTGATGTCCTCCTTGCACTGTCCGTCATTGGTTATTTTACTGCTTAGGTAGCAGAATTCCTTAACTTCATCTACTTCTTGACCATCAATCCTGATGTTAAGTTTCTCGCCGTCCTCATTTCTACTACTTCTCATTACCTTCGTCTTTCTTCGATTTACTCTTAATCCATATTCTGTACGTTAGACTGTTTATTCTCAGACGTTACTTCCGTTTTGCCTCAGGTTACAGTAGGAAGTAATCGAGATATAAGTTATTCTTTGATTGCTAGCAGCTTCAATACTTCGCTGGGTGAAGGGAATATTGGACGCATTTGTTTATTTCTTTTTATCAAAAAAATGGTTCAAATGGCTCTGAGCACTATGTGACTCAACTGCTGAGGTCATTAGTCCCCTAGAACTTAGAACTAGTTAAACCTAACTAACCTAAGGACATCACAAACATCCATGCCCGAGGCAGGATTCGAACCTGCGACCGTAGCGGTCTTGCGGTTCCAGACTGCAGCGTCTTTAACCGCACGGCCACTTCGGCCGGCTCTTTTTATCATTTCACAAAGAGGTCACACGCCGTTTATATGAATACTCATTCCATCCTGTGTGAATGTGCATGAGGAAGAATGGAAGTCAAAAGTAGCGGGAGCATGGACCAAAGGGAACAGTTTAACGGCATAGCAGTCATTGCCAACATTATAAGAATAACGGCAGGTAGGCTAGCACAGCAAGCAAAGATGAAAACAGGCACGAGGGTAGGTTACAAAGTTTGTGCGGGGGTGAGGTGTGTCTCCCCACCATCGCGTTTGAATAGGAACGCTGGGCGGATTTTGGCGCGTGGAGGGCATTGTGGGGCTAGCCATGAGACGGACCGGACGCGGGAACACAGCAGCTCGCAGATTTGGTGAGATAAAAATAACATGGCTAAAAATTCACGACAGGGCATGCTCATAGTACGCATTCAACATATCTTCATCGGTACAGGTTACAGTTTTAATTTATTTGCAATAGTTTTCTCGGAAATGTGTTTGTAAAATTTTGCTTTGTGGTAGTGAGCAAGCAACAGGAACCATCAGTTCTTGTAGCTATTTCCCGAGTTATAGGCTTCACTTTTAACTCAATGAGTGCAGATTGCCTACCAGATGTTAGATCGAGAAACTTCTGTCACGAAATTTAATTATTTTTGGTACTTTCTTTGTGAGATTAGTTCGCACTTCATTTTGACACCAATAGTACAAAGTCCGCAAAAGGGGTTAATTCTCGAGTTTCAGTATGCTTACAGTTGGTTTCAGTGACATATTTAACCGTTATTAGTGTGCTACTGTGCCTTTACCTAAATATTTTATGAATTTGAGGTAGTTTCTTTGATCTCATATGATCGACCACTTGTTTGCGCCCTCAGCGTAGCAAATGCTTTACATCCTAATAGTCGCTGCAATAGTGAAATTTTCTTCATTCAAAGCGAATTAATCAGTTCACCTAACAGCATTCGGTGATCAAACCAGAATAAATTCTAATTCTTTCTTACTTTCGCGGTATTGGAAAGTGAGTCCAGTGCATAACGAGTACCGTGCATCTGCCTGATAATTGCGTTTCTGCTTGCACGATTTCTTGCTGATACATTTCAAAAGTCATTTTGCATGCCTTAATATGGATTTTGATTGAAAATTGTGAATATTTTGAACCTTTTTACTGTAGTTGGTGTTCGACCACAAGGCCAGTATCAGGCATAGAACAATAGATACCCCCCCTTTCCATGCTAAAACTAAAGTTAACTGTGTTCATTGCATGATGCTTTCAATTGAAACAGACAGCGGCGTATAAATTATTTCAAAATCTACAAAAATGTTTAGTAACATGTTGCCCAGAATATTTTCTTTGGTTGAGGTTTTCTGCCTTCAACAGTGGCTTACCTTAAATTTCTAGTAGTGTTTTTCATGCAGCATTACGCCAGCTGTGAGCTAACAAAATTTCTTATATTAAAGTAACAAAATTAATATACCAAAGAATGCTGATGCCCACCAAAAGACATTGAGTTAACGTCCCATGTTGTGTAATTGTGTATGTGCTTTGATAGCCCCAACATTTAATTGAAAGAGAGTCATTTGCCTGCTGATAGCGACAGTATAGTAATCTGAGCGGTACAGTGTCTTACAAATGTGGTAGATTTGTTGTGGTCCAATCCATAAACTGTCGTATTGTCTAATTCATGCATGATGATGTGCGAGTTTTAAGGAAATAATGACGATTATCCCGCTAAAGACGCTGTGGCCCACTTACGTAATTTTTTTGTGTTATGAGATCGTGATGAAATTATTCGTGTAGTGTTTTCCTTTAGTAATTGTTCTACCCATGAGAGGTTTAACGCTCATTCAAACTTAAGTTTTGTAACTGAAGAGAAATTATAATGTGTCGTGTTCTAAAATATTTTCATCAGACTAGAAAATAAATGTATTAAATTAGAGTCAGCATTTCAGTTAAGAATTATTCCCCCAGTCACCTGACAAATGAAATGTATAGTATATATCTTATTCAGTTCAATTAAACCTGGCAAGCCTTTTCAGTTCCATCTTCTAAATTTAATGAAAGATAGAAATAATCTGCAATTTGAATTTAGATAGGCTACCAGCTGCTAGAGTGACGGCTTTGAGTTCAACCACCACATAACGTGTTATCTTAGAGAAACCCGCACCAGTTTCCATTGCGCACATTTCTAAAATAATTAATTTGTTTACCAAGTTAATCAAATAAGGGTCACAATTTAGACACCATTTCTTATGGGCCTAGTATATTAGCAGCCAGGACGCAAAGTCGAATATAATTCTCTAAGGTAATGCGAGTAGATGGTCACACAGGTTCCATAGTAACAATATAAACTAAAATATATAAATAACCAGCATACAGCCAACGAGAAGTACAATAGCAATTCCGTTCACCATATCATGTAATTCTTCTTCACTTTCACTCAAGATAGCAATGCCATCAGCGAATCGTATCATTGTTTCATATAACATGACAAAAAACAAACAAACACTGTCCGAACAGGCAACGAAAGGCCCAACGGTACCAGCCGGCCGCTGTGTCATCCTCAGCCCTTAGGCAACACCAGATGCCCGGCGGAGGTTCGAGTCCTCCCTCGGGCATGGGTGTGTGTGTTTGTCCTTAGGATAATTTAGGTTAACTAGAATGTAAGTTTAGGGACTGATGACCTTAGCAGTTAAGTCCCATAAGCTTTCACACACATTTTTTGGACACCAGAGGCGGATAAAGAGGGGCATTTAGTAGACACCGCTTTCCAGGTCATTGGCAGTTTTCGTGGCTGTGCCGCTACTTCTCAGTCAAGTAACTCCTCAGCTGGCCTCACAAGAGCTGAGTGCACCCCACTTGCCAACAGCACTCGGCAGACCCGGGAGGTGAGCCATCTAAATGCTAGCCAAGCTCGACAGAGGTTAACTTCAGTGATATAATGAGAACCGATGTCACCAGTGCAACAAGGCTGTTGGCCAGAACAAGATAAATAAATAAAAAATTAGTCTTCAGCCTGAAGCGTGGTTTGATACAGCTCTCCACACTAGCCTGTACTCTCTTCATCAGTGCATGACGATGGCGATCTACGCCTATCTAAATCTCGTAACTGAATTCAACACTTGGTCTCGGTCTACAGCTTCACCCTCCCTCAAACCTGTACTTCCCTCCCTCACTAAATTAGCTATTTCTAAATCATGATGATGATGATGATGAAGTCCCATACTCCATGACAGAGCCTAGGGGGAGGTAGTTTGCCATTGCGTTCCTTCGACCGTAATGGGGATGAATGATGATGATGAAGACGACACAACAACATCCAGTCATCTCGAGGCAGGTGAAAATCCCCGACCCCGCCGGGAATCGAACCCGGGACCCCATGCTCGGGAAGCGAGAACGCTACCGCGAGGCCACGAGCTGCGGGCCGGCCGGTGTGGCCGAGCGGTTCTAGGCGCTTTAGTCTGGAACCACGCGACTGCCACGGTCGCAGGTTCGAATCCTGCCTCGGGCTTGGATGTTTGTGATGTCCTTAGGTTAGTTAGGTTGAAATAGTTCTAAGTTCTAGGGGACTGATCACCTCAGATGTTAAGTCCCATAGTGCTCAGAGCCATTTGAACCGTTTTTGAACGAGCTGCGGACCTATTTGTAAATAAAAAGCACAGTCAGCTGATGTTTTACAAGTATACTCTGTTGCAGGAACACAATCCTGCGATGTAAGAACACTATGCTGTAGACATCCACAGCTAATGTTTTTCAATTATAAATATGAATTTGTTGAGCCACATAACAACAGAAGGAACCACAAATATCATAGAATTAACTATTTCGTTATTCCTCAGGCTACATCCTATGAAGCTATTTCTTATTTTATTTTGGTTGTGCCGTGAAGCTGTTTTCTCTACGATTCTATTCAGTATCCCTTGATCAGTCACACCATCTCAACTAGCTCCTCACTAGGCTGTGAAGGCTCGACGGACGCCCACCGGTCGCCGTGTCATCCTCTACCCTTCGGCGTCATGTGGATGTGGTAATGAGGGGCGTGTGGTGGTGACGCACTCCTCTCTCCCGACCGTTTTGGTAAACTTTCCAGATTACTGAGGCGCTGCTAATCGGTCAAGAAATCCTTGGCAGTACCGGGAATCAAACCCGGCTCCTCTGTAAGTAGCCATCTACACTGGCCATTCAGCTGCGGAGGCGGACTAGTTATATATCATCCACTCACAAAAAATATAGCATTCTTCCAGAAACCCACATATCTAAGACTTGTATTCTCTTTTTGTCTGCATGGATTGGTCCCCACACTTCACTTCCGTAAAATGATACACTCCTGCAAATATCGTCAGAAAATACTCTCAAACTTTACGAGGGCTTGCTGAAAAGTAATACTCCGAGTTTTTTATGTGAAAACTCTTAAATCTTTCTAAATGAAACAAATTTTATTAGCATTCTACATCTTTATGCTTTACGTCTACATATCTATTTCTCAACATAGTTACCCTTGCAACGAACACATTTCTTCCAATGAGAGACCAGTTTGTTGATACCGTATAGTACAATATTTCACTTTGTTAACAAAGTTGTATCCTCTCCTCTGCTTGCACCGCGTAATCTTTATCAAAAGTGATATCCTTGAAAGAGCTTTTTTAAGTTTTGGAAACAAGTGAAAATCGGATGAGTTAAGTCGGGAATGATGGATGAGGGTGAACCAAACTTATTGTTGCAGCTATCGTAGCTTCGAAACCCGATTACATCCCGCTATTTCTCGCGGACCGACATTGTTACGTTACACACCGCCAAGTTTACGGTACGATTCGGAGCCCTCTAGCAGCTGATGGGAATGAAAATGTAGACGTGAAAAATAAATTTTGATTAAAAAATTTTAAAAGTGTTCAATTAAAAAATTAGGGGACCTTACTTTTCAGCACGTCCTCGTATATTCAACGTTAACACATTTGTACCTTTCAGAAAAATTATCTTGTCTGTTGCGTTTCTAAAATTTCACATCCTACTTATTTATTTCGTTTTCCAAACTGCTTGCTAGTTACAGGGTCTTGTTTCCTTTTCCACTTCCGCCGGCATCACCTTTCTGAACTCGACCACACTCGCTTAACCTCGTTCTACCTTTATTGGTGTTCACCTGGATTCAGAACTGCAGTCTACGTTCTGTAAAACTTGTGCGTAATCTTTCAGTTCCTTCATTTTACTCCTCACAGCATCTCCTTCAATCGCTAAATAATACTCAGTAAATGTCTGAAGATGGCCTTGTAAGCCGAAAACCGGTTAACAATAAAAGTAATATTGTAAAACAAAAGCAAACTCTTGCTTTTCATTTATTTAAGAAGACCGTCACCGTATATGATCAAACGAGAAATATAAAACAGCTCTTGTCGAAGCACAAAAAGGTGAATCGGTTCTTCTTCAACAGTCTCTGCCAAGAGTAGGCAATCAGCTAACCTCACGCCGTTTTCCTCACCAAACATTTTGCCTTGCGAACGTATTCACGCACTTTTAACACGCGGGTATAGCGGACGGAGGAAACTGATAAATTTTTTTAACACATGGCTATAGGACGATAGGGGAAAACTGACGACCCGCTTCCAAACCGGCGACTGTCGGACATGTGCGCCCTTCTCTTACTCTGCCACTGTCCGCATTTCTTTCTTTCTCTCTCACTGACACTGTCTCCTCCCTCAACCTCATTGGTTTCTTCTGCTTTTCTCTTCCACTGCGACTGTCTCGTATCTCTCATCTGCACAGGCTCCCGTATTCACAGTATATCTCACTGCTACTGCCTCCTCTCTTACTTACACTGTATCATTTTCTTTCTTTGCCATTGTCTTCGCCATGACCTGGCATCTCAAAAATTCTGGGGATCTTAACTTTTCTGCTGCACCCACGTGTCTAAAATTACGGCCCAAAATGCTCTCTCACCTGAACCTACGTGTTAAAGGTCGAAGGTCGGAGGAGGCGATCCAGACACCCTCCCCACCCCCTGACCCCCCCCACCCCCCCTCCATCCCCCACAAAGCCTGTGTATGGTCTCCAATCATCTCTCTGTCTCCTTTCTCATTTGCTCCCATGCTACTGTCTCTGCCTATCCCTGTTTCTGTTTTTACTGCCACTGCCGCTCACTGACCATCGCTATCTCATCTGTCTTTGGGTCCCACTGCTGTTGTCTTCATCCACCTTTCTCTTTCAATGTCACTTTCTCTGTCCCACCATCACTGTCTCCTCTCCCTTTTGTCTCACACTGGCACTGCTTCCTCTATCATTCACGTCACTGTCTCTCTGCTACTCTCTTTGGGTACAAAAAATCGTTAATATATTCACATCTCAAAATTTTCGATCAGGGAGGATTGAGGTAATTGGTTTCCCAATTTTCTGTCAGAGTCTCTTAAAGAGGTATATTCGCCTATTATGTGAGGCAATAGGAGCATTTCTCCGTTGGTTCTCTTCTTTTCCCAGCTACAGCGGGGTGAGCAGCTTTTATAAAACGGATTCTGTAGGTCAGCAAAGTTTATTCATGTACTTCGACACATTTATATACGTTGACACATATAAACAAGAAACAGGTACGGATATTATAAGCTTGACACAAAATCGTTTGTTTACTTTTTTCTGTATATTTTGCTCGTCGATCGCAATTCATTGAAAGCACTCGACTTAAAATGAGTAAGAATGTTATTAGAAATATTTTACTGAATTTGCAGTCTATCCAATTTCACATAATTTTAGGTAGTTATTTCCAATTCTTTTTGGGCGTGTTAATTCCGTTTTCAGACCATTTTTGTTACTCCAGTACCAGTTTGGGCATATTTAAATATCTGCTAGAAGTAAGATAACAAAATATTCCATGAATAGAAATAAAGAATTGGCCATCCCACAAGTGGTACTTAAGATACACAAAACTCATGGGTTTTCGGATGTATTTTAATAACGGGTGAAGATTTTCGCCAAATGAAAAATAGCGTTTCTCGTTAAATGTCAAAAATATATAGTTAAAATTTGAACCATTTTCTATGGTTGGTTGTTTACATAACTGCGATCTACGGTGCAAAAAACGGCTAAAAACCGGTTCCTGTTGTTTTCTCAGGAACTGACACTGAACAAATGGCGCGTTTGTAAGCGGTATAAGATCCACCTTAGATCGCACCTAATGCGAAAGAACCAGTCTATTTGCTCAATTTTCTCGGGCTGGAGAAAGTGTGTAATGTTTAAATTTGGACCCCACGCTGTGGGACAGCTACAGTATGCCATTTCTTCCCATGGGGATACGGTCACTAGACCAAGGGCTGTCCAGAACACTTGATCCCTTATTCATGAGATCAACAAAACCCGAGATATGATCCACCGACATATCGCGTTTTTGCGCGCTGCTTTTTGCAGCATCTTGGCACCGTGCAAGGACAGATAAAAGTTACGGTGTTCCGCCCTGTCACAAACCTTCTTTGCTAGCGATAATGTTAAGTATAATAGAAATGTAACACTACTAATACAGTACAACAAACAAACAAATTATTGTATTGCGTTTTTGATTCTGAGTACGTAAAATAAAATGGCAAAAGTTCTTACTGCCAGCATATCTCGTTACAGTGAGAATGATTGTTACCCGATAGTAGAAACAGTACAGATATTACCTTTGAATTGGACTCACAGAAACTTAATCAAGAAAATTAAAAACAATTTTATTACACATAAACAGAATTGAATAAACTCGTGTAGTAAATTAAAATATTGTGAAGGAGCTGATTACTAGTTTATTATATTAAATATCAAGCAAAGAAAAGTATCACTTACTCATTTCACTTACATTGGGACGGATGAGTACTACGAGAGGTTATCAGAGAACTAGTGGTAATTCGTTACTTGATATTGACATGTATCAGTGTTCCATTGGTGGAAGGAACCTACTAACGGTTTGCATAATTCTTATAAACACAGCTGTAAGTTATGCCATCTTCAAACTTCATTGTTAAAGTCTGCTCTTTCCTGCCCCGCTCCATATTGTGGCACCGAATTAGTTCACGCGTGCAGATAGGCATCTCTGTGAACAGATTTGCATAGCGGGCTGCTGTCACACTTTTCTGAACAATTCGTATTGACGAATTACATGCACGTATTGACTTTGACGTGTCACAAATGGTGTCCATACTGAGTGGCTCTTGCTCTGTCCACTGATATCTATCTGTTTTCTGTGAATTGCAGTTTTTATACAATAATCGTTTGAAATTCTGGAGGCATAGGTAATCCAGTAGTCTCCAACGCGCCCCACTTTGAAACACGAAATCGGGGAATTTTTTTTTTCTTTTTTCGTGTTGTTACTTGATGTTCATTCACACAAATTCATTAAATAGTGTCGGACACAAAAATGCACAAAATAGTGTTAAATACCCAGGAAAAATTCTTGGAGATTAGATAAAAACCAATAACTTCCTAGAAAAAATATCAAGCTGACAGAGAATTAGTTCGCGCCTGCAGATAGGCAACCCAATAAGCATATTTACAAAGCCCTTACTTGAACTCATCGTTTCAACACAATTTACAGGATCGTCTACAGATTCCCAAGTTACAAGTTGTCTTCTTTGTTTTTCAGACTCTTTTTTTTCCGCAGTTGCACATGCACAAGTTGAAAAGGTTAAGTTTAGACTTCTGCAACTCTAATAAAAGCCTTATTAAAATCAGACGTGTTTCACTTTATTCTAAAGAATCTTCGGTGGACCCTGTAACAATATGGTTTCTTCTCCCACAAGTTTTTTTGTTCTCATCACAAACAGTTACTACTACAAACAATTTTTATTCTTTTCGTCACTCATAGTTTTTTGCTACATACTGCAATTTATTCATGTTCCACGTGTATATGTTGAGCATTTGCACACAGCATTTCCACTGCGCTAAAATATTTACAATTTTGTGTCGGAAAGTATCACCTCATGCCATTTCGTGTGCGTTTTATTTTGTTTCGTTTTGCGGGATACGTTCGTCTTTTGTTTGTTTTCATAGCAGTGGAAGCTTCTGCTATCGCTGTGTGTTTGTACCTTCCGACTACAGTGAGGGGGTGGGGTAGAGAGAGAGAGAGAGAGAGAGAGAGAGAAAGAGTACTTAAAAAAAACGCATGTGTGCTTGTGTGTGTGTGTGTGTGTGTGTGTGTGTGTGTGTGTGTGTGTGTGAAAGGAGCTAACATGTCCTAGCTACTGTCTGTGTAAGTTATTGCTTTACTATGGTACAGTGATGTATGGTAAACGTTGGGCATATTGCCTAGTTTGTGATATTTTGTAGTGTTATGTGGGGTGTTCTTTCTCAACAATACGTTTCATTAGTTTAAACAGATTCTGTTTGCTGATGTTTGTGTGGTCATTTATTATGTGTTTCTTCTTTATTATAGCTTTTTTAAATGGGAAGTTTTCTTGTAGGTTTAGGAGATGTTTCTTGTTGCTGTTGTCTCTGAATCTGACTATTTTTATGTCATGGTGGTTTTCTTACCGGAAGTGTTCAGCAAATGTTGAATGGCTAGTGTCATATTTCCAAGCTCTTTTGTATTCTTTATACCTTACGTCAAAAGTTCTGCCAGTCTATCCTAGGTAAAGAGCATAGCGGCTGTTACGCTGGAGTTTGTAAATACCAGCTTTTTGGTAGATGTCGGTTTTATCTTCCTTTCTTAGGCATTTCTGTATAGAGTTGTTGCTGTGGTCTGCCATTTTTATTCCTTGTTTTTCGAAGATGTATACAATTCTGTATTTGAGATTTGTCCCGATTGTGTGTACAAGCTTGTCTGTTGAGTTGCTATGTTGTTCTCTTGTGTAGTAGTGGTGATGTTGGTGTGTGTGTTTGTGGTGGGTGATGTGGGCCTCCATATTTGCATGGTGGTCTGTTATATTTTTCTGGATTTTTCTTATTCAGTTTTGTCACACTGGAGTCTCAGTATCCATTATTTTTTGCTATCTGAATAATTATGTCTAGCTCCTTATTACAGTTACGTTTCTTAAGTGGATCATATATCTGAGGGCGTTTACTAACTCCAGTGCAACAACTGTGATGCTCGATATGTAGGACATACAGGCAAAACTTTTGAAATAAGTTATAAGGAAAACAAAAGAGCATGTAAATATGTCACTAACCATTTAACATTTGCAGGACGCCTCCTGCAATAAAACCACCACCCTACACAATAGAAAAGGACATGAAAATTGGCAGACATATCCTAAACCTACAAGAACACTTGCGAAATCAAAAAGCAATAATAGAGAAGAAACACATAATAAATGACCGCACGGACATCAGAGACCAGACGCTATTTAAACAATAAAACATACTGTTGAGAAAGAGCAACCTCCAGAGATACTACAAAATAATATTAGAAACTAGCCAATGCCCCCTCCTTAGATCATCCACCACTGTACCATGCTAAAATAACAACATACACTCACAGTAGTGAGCACACATTTTCTCCCTTCACAAACACATACACACACACACACACACACACACACACACACATACACACACACACACACACACACACTCACACATACACACTCACACACACACACTCACACACACGCACACACACACACACACAAAATCATCCTCTGTCTCTCTCTCTCTCTCTCTCTCTCTCTCTCTCACACACACACACACACACACGCACAATCATCCTCTCTCTCTCTATCTCTCTCTCTCTCTCTCTCTCTCTCTCTCACACACACACACAAACACACACACAAACACACACACACACACACACACACACACAAACACACACACACACACACACACAAACACACACACCTCCTCTCTCTCTCTCTCTCGCTCTCTCTCTCTCTCTCCACTAGTAGGGAAATATAAACACTCACACATCAACAGCAGACGCTTCCACCAAAACGAACGGAAGACGAACGCATCCCATAAAAGCAAAACAAAACCACAAAATGGCGAGTAGACAGTGACATTTCCCAACACGGAAATGTGAATACATTAAGTGCAGTGAAAATACTGTATGCAAAAATTGTATACATACACCTGGAACACGAAGGAAAGCGCAGTAAACAAAAGAACCGTAACGAAAAGAATAAAAATTGTTTATAACAATAAGTAAAACAGGCGAACTTTTCATGTTCAGAACAAACAAAATTGTAAGATAAAAGTCCATATTGTTAAAGTGACCACTTAAGGTGCTATAGAATAAAGCGAAACGCGTCTGGTCTTAAGAATACTTTCATTATCTTAAGAAGACTGTTATTACAGCTGTAAAGACTTCTATTGCTTTACATAACCTGTAGATTCTCAAGAGTAGCGCTGAAATGTTGAGTTGCAGTTAAAATAGGGTAGAAGATGAAACTAACAGCCTGCATAGTTTCATAAAAATATCCAAGGTAGCTAGCAAATCTTTATAGCACTAATTATAACAGTTACTTACTGTACTGACTTGTTTTAGAGTTGAGGAATGACTTGTTTCAATTAACTCTACACATTAAAATGTTCACCCTGAAACATTCGCAAAATGATGTAATCGGGATCTGTGAAACTATGTAATAGTGCAAACATATTGCCTTATACATTGTGAGTAGCTATAATGAATATCCTTCATCACTTGGAAAGTAAAAACCCTACAGCTCGCAGCTACTTGACATGAGAATATTTAAATGTAATAGAAGCTAACTCCTCTCACACGATTTGTTACTAGGTTAGAAAAATCAGTCGAATTGCTGTTGACAATATTTTCGTAGCGAGATATATTTCTGTCGAAATCACCACTCTTCAACTGTCAACCATCCATTACAAGCCCTCTATCGTAATGAGATGAATTACGTCTATCTCTTTACCCGTATTTTCACATAATTATTAAAAGCTGGTTCTGACACGACACTCGTTCGGTTGCAATAAAAAAACTGCTTTAAATTATCCGTCTAAATCATAACAATCGTTTTACTGCTATTTTCTCTGGCATCAACGCATTCAAGGATTTAGAGTTTGGTTTCCCTTTTTAGAAACTGGACTGACATTTATCGAAAGTAGGAGCAACAGAAATGGAGCAATAGGTTTTGTAGGGTATGCCTATCGTGAAGGGATAGATTGATAGGACACATTCTGAGGCAACAAGAGTGGTTTATTTGGTAATTCAGAGATGTGGGAGGGGAAAAATATTGTACAGAGAGACCAAGTGTTGACTATTTCAGACAGTTCCAGTAGTCGAAGGCTGAAGTAGCTAAGCAGGCTTGGAAAGAATGACACAGTGTAGACTGCCATGGAGAGCTACAACAAATCGATCTTCGAACTCATGACTACAACAACAACAACGACAACCGCTTCAATGATCCAATCCCTCCAAATCAAATATGATAACACTGCCCACTTTTTAATCCTTTCGTGATTGATGGAACACATACGTCCCAGTAAAATGATACGCAGTTCTGGAGGTTCGGACGTATACATCTCATATCTACCTAGTGTTACGATGTAGCGAGATGCTTTCGTAACTTGGAGAAAAATATACAGACTACGGGTTGGATATATAGGAAGTTGCGATCAAATGAGACGGCGTTTGTGGCACAGTGCATCTGTTTGACAGAAATCGGAAAATCACTTTCTTTTCCATACCAAGAATGTCTGAAGTAACTAATTGTGTTTTCTTATACACCATAGGCATTCTCTTGAAACACTACTACACACCTGGGTAATTGAGCTGGTTTCTACATAATTTGAATATAGCTGGACGTATGTACCCCACAAAACTTCATAGAATATAGTAAACATTGGCATGTGGTATGTCAAGCCAACATCAAATGTTGTGTTGTAAACTTGTGTGCAATATTGTATGTTTTTCGTTATCAGGAGAGTCTATGATTTTTAGTACTGTTTTGTTGCATTTTTCCATAATTACCATTCTAAAGAACTCGATTTAAAATTAAAAATTTCACTCCGAAAATTCTAGGTTTACACAAAAACATGGACATAGATAGTATCATGGGACACAGTGTCCCACTTCAGTGATTTTTCAAAACCGACCAGCTTAAAAATTTTATCACAAAGAAAGTTCCACGTTGAAATCCCGCTTCGCACATACTTTTAATATTTTATGAAGTACTTCGATGGATTAGAAATAACAGTCAACCAGTTGCAAAATACAGGTTTATTAAACTTTGACCATAGTTTTGATGGTTTTAAGACCGTCATCTTCAGAAGGTATACTACGCTAAGTCGCATTATCTGTAGTCAATGTGGGAGTCGTTTGATTCTGTCTAGTACATATCATCCACTTAGTCATCATTTAAAATAAATCATATAAAAGTAGTAGCCGTCTACTGTAGGGCTTTGTCTTAAAACATTTAATTTTTTTTAATATCACGTATTGGACGCAGGATACAACAACATATAGTATGCTTACTGCACTATAGTGGCATACTATATTTTGTTGGGCGTCAAATATGTGATAATAAACTGTGGTTGGGAAGGCAGATGGTCGACTCCGGTTTATTGGGAGAAATTTAGGAAAGAATGTTTCACCTGTAAAGGAGATCGCAAATAGAACGCTGCTGCGACCTACTCTTGAGTATGCTCGAGCGTTTGGGATCCATACCAGGTCGGACTGAAGGAAGACATCGAAGCAATTCAGTGGAGGGCTGCTAGTTTTGTTACCGGTAGATGCGAAAAAAACATAAGTGTTACTGAGATGCTTCGGTAACTCAAATGGGAATCCCTGGAGGCAAGGCGGCGTAGTTATCGGGAAAATTTACAAAACTGGCATTTGAAGCTGACTGCCGAACGATTCTCTGCCGCCAACATACATCGCGTGTAAGGACCACGAAGATAAGATACGAGAAATTAGGGCTCATACGGAGGCGTACAGACAGTAGTTTTTCCCTCGTTCTATTTGCGAGTGGAACAGGAGGGGAAATGACTAATAGTGGTACAGAGTACGCTCCGCCACGCACCTTGTTGTGGCTTGCGGAGTATCTATGTAGATGTAGACGTAGATTTTAAATGGTGAGTAAGTGGATGACATGTATTACACAAAGTAAACGACTCCCACATTGACTGTAGATAATGTGATTTTACTTACAATATCTTCTGAAGAAGACGGTTTTAAAACCGTAAAAATTATGGCCAAGGTTTAATAAACCTGTATTTTGCAACTGGTTAGCTGTTATTTCTGATCTATTGAAGCTATTGCATGCATAGTTGGTGGAAAGCAGCCATTTTCAAAATGTTAAAAAAAATTCTAGGAAGTTTCTTGTTGTGTATTACCCTAAGCTATTGACAGTGCGAATAATGATAAACACATGATATATTGAAATATAGTGGCATAGTGTGCATCTCAAGTACATCTGTTTTGAGTTGTTTTCATGGCAGAAAGCGGTTTGATATCCATGTCCATTCAGGTCAATGTAACTCTGAATCTGAAGCAGTTAGAGATAGTGTACCGCAAAGTTCTATCTTGTAGCCTTCGTTGTCTTCTGCCCCACGTTATGGCTTAAGTATATTAAAACCTCCCACTTATATAGGTAAGGGTGCAGAGTAGTTCCATCTTCCACATAAACAAACGTAAAATAACAATAGTGGATAAGCAGCTCATCAAATACGAGGGCAGTTCAATAAGTAATGCAACACATTTTTTTTCTGAAACAGGGGTTATTTTATTCAGCATTGAAATACACCAGGTTATTCCCCAATCTTTTAGCTACACAACACTATTTTTCAACGTAATCTCCATTCAATGCTACGGCCTTACGCCACCTTGAAATGAGGGCCTGTATGCCTGCACGGTACCATTCCACTGGTCGATGTCGGAGCCAACGTCGTACTGCATCAATAACTTCTTCATCATCCGCGTAGTGCCTCCCACGGATTGCGTCCTTGCCGTTCTCTGGCGGAAAATCGCTGAGATTCAGTTTGTACCTCATACGTATCCAGAACGTCCAGTCACTACAAAAAAATTTAACAAAACGCTGCACGCTCCTCAGGAGATTAATGTTTTCCGCAGTGTGATAAATATAAAATAAATGTCCCAGAGGCATCGTTCATTCTGTATCTCTGTGCCAGACGAGTTTCCTGCTTTCTAATATTTATTGCTCACCTCTATAGAGCACTACTCCATTCCGTTTATTTTCGTATTTCAAATACTTCTACGAGCACTGTTAGCAAAAACGCGTGTGCAGAATATTGTTACAAGCCACAATGAAATTGAAAGTTCAATTAATAAAAGCATCAATACGGCATTCTTTGTCTATAGACAGAAAATCTTCCGCATATTTCCCGTAGATAACAGCTGACTGCTATCTCCATATCATATTTACACCGATAACTCACACCAGCACATGTTAACGATAGTTAATTTTGGTCATGATTAAAGGATTAGTTTTTCTCTTCGTTTAAATGATACAGTGTGCTGAATTAGTGTTTCAGCCAAAACATTCTCTGCACAGGTAAGGATCCATTAATAAATCGGCAAATTTATGCCACATATCATGAATGCTGATAAAACTTCCGATTCAGTTTAATTCTATTACAAATGCAACTCTGTTAGAAATTAATGTTTCCTGATGGGAAGCTCTTATTTACATCACCAAATCAGCGAGGCATTTTATTCATTTCTCGGATACTCTACAGATACATTCTTTCCTAGCAAGTTCCTAATATTGAAAGAAACACTTATGTCGATAGCTGAGATCACGTGTTTGAGAGGTATATTTATTAGGAAACTTTGGACACGACCGCAATGTTGGTTAATCAACTACCAAGTTGGTTGGTTGGTTGATATGGGGGAGGGGACCAAACAGCGAGTTCATCGGCCCCATCGTATTAAGTAAATCTGGGGAAGGAAATAAGCCGTGACCTTTCAAAGGAACCATCCCGACATTTGACTGAAGCGATTTTGGGAAATCAGGGAAAATCTAAATCAGAAAGGCCGGGCGCAGGATTGAACCGTCGTCCTCCCGAATGCGAGTCCAGTGTGCTAACCATTGCGCCACCTCGCTCTGTAATAACCAAGTAGCGTGATAAAATCCACTGTATTACTGCACTGTCCTAGAACAACGCAAAACTGGCAACGACGATATAATACGATGACAGTTGAATGCAGGCAGACAACTGTAGATCTTAAATGACTAAGAGTTGTTTGAAGTGGTTATTTTGCTGATGTTTCTATAAAATTGTAATTGGTGCGAAGGCTGCATAGAGAACACATATGTACCACTGCAGGAATTAGGAGAATTTTAGGAAAATGTGCTCCATCTGCGAAGGAGGCTGGATATAGGACAATAGCCAACCGGATGCTGAGGCTGTTCGAGGTGTGCGTCAAGAACAACTTGCTACAGCAGAAAATGCACTGAAATGCTTCGATCCGCATACTCTAAAGAAAACCCTCGGGAGTTTAGGAAGGTGACCAAGAAGCGGAAGAAGCCCGCTTGTGAAGTAAAACCACTCCATAGTGAAAACGAACCTAATCCGGCAAAGAGAAATTGAAAACTATGGCCAAATCCCCGGAGTTACAGTTCCGAACTCACGTGTGAGCGGCAGGAAACACTACCTCTCGGACGCGTAACTCAAATGAGAAAATAACGGATGGATTGGACATTAGATGCAGTGCCTGGAAACTAAAGACTCATTTCCAGCTTTGATTTCCGAGGTAAAATTCTGCAGTGTACTCCATTGGAATCGCTACAGAAATTCCTTCTGATAATGATATCCTTTTCCCTGAAGAGCCTGGATTCCGCGCAGATCACTATGCTACAGTCCCTGCTCTTTGTTGAGAGCATTTTCACAATGAAGAATCAGGTGGGAGAGCACTGCGCTTGCATTCCTAGACACAGAAACAATGGCGCCCATATGATAGTTTTTGGGGGAGGGGCGAGACTTGGGATTATGGAGTAATTTTAATACTTTGAAAGACGACTTGTAAACAATGTTCCATTTCCGCTCCTTTTGAAAACGTGCATAATAACGACTTTTAAAGAACTTTCTTGTAAGAAAAACATATGATTACACTATATTTTTTTCTTTTCCCTTGGAGCGAGAGGGCGGAGGGAGAACCACCCCCCCCCCCCCCCCCCCTGCCGCTGTGTATGGGCACTCCTACACAGAAAAGGCTTTTGACCACATGTAGCTTGATGACTTAATATATGTTAGACTCTATAGGCTGCCCAGGCCATATGATGAAAATGGTCGATCAGTTCCTGGGGAAAATGGGGGGAGGGGGACTGGTGTTGGCTGGGGTGCCGCAGTGTTCGGTTCTGGGACCCACGCTGTACTCTCTCTACACAAACGACATGCCCTGCCAGAAAATATGTGGCGCTGTTCTCTCTCGGCTCGATGGTGATGGGTGTCCCAGTCGTGATGACGTGGGACGGCGTCCGTCGATCACGACAACGCCAATCTGTAACTATTAAAAAAACCACCTCGCGTGGTTTGGTTATTTTCAGATACTGTATGTCGAAAATGGTATCTTCTCGATGGAGCAGCACGTCGGAGTGTGTGCTCCGCCATTGCTTGTAATGAAAGCAATTATGTTCGTTGTGTGGGGCGGCTGGTGGAATTTATTTTGTTGTTTAAAATGTTTGGTTTGTAGAAACACTGCATTTCCCGGCCGATGCACCATATGTGGGGCGGCTGATGGGATTTATTTTGTTGTTTAAAATGTTTGGTTTGTAGAAACACTGCATTTCCCGGCCGATTAACCATATGTGCGGCGGCGGGTGGAATTATTGTTGTTAAATGTTCCTATTATTTATACTGTCTTTTGCCGTTCTCAACACTGGCGCTCTAACTACAATATTGGCAACCAGAAAGTGATTAGCAAAACGTGAAGCCTGTAATTAGAATTCCTAGTGCCCACTTTATCTGAGAAACACACTTATAGCTGCAACTTATAGCTCTGAGAAATTAGGAGATTGACTGGGATTCATAATCAAAAAACGATTTTCTAAAAATTCTCTGTATTCTGAAAGTCACAGATCAAAACAAAAGGATCCACACAATCTGACTAACAGAGCAGTTCAGAGTCTAATGCGCTGATGCCACTATAACTGTCCAAATCAAATATTTAAATGAATGCTCGCCATAATTTGATGATTAGGTTCATCAAACGCCACACTAAATAATGGTAGAATGTCTGTCCCGCGGCGGCACGTGAAAATACGACATACGCTAACTGAAGATAGATTATTAAAATCATCCCAGAATTAACACTTCACTCGAAAATGATTTCATGGTTACGCGTATCCCGAGTAACTTAATACGGCATCCGAGGCTGTTTATAGCAATGATACCGACGCGACGCGACTCCAGACACAGATGGCGTGCTATTCAGCGTCTGGAGAGAACTGGGGCCTTTTCCTCGCGCAGCGTTCTTATATATAAAGCCGCGGTACGGACGACTAAGGGAACGCCTGATCAAATCGGCTCTCCCGACTAGTCACTGGGCTAGTAATGCACCACTTTAAGTTACCGAATAAATCATAGCTTCTTTTGCTGATGGCCGATGAAGCTCTCAACTTAAATGTGCATTCAGCACACAGGTAAGTAACCATAATAAAAGTTTGACGTGGCTAATTTACATATTTTGGGCGAGAGAATTAATTTAATTACACTGCACGCAGTAGACGAGCTCTGAACTTGCCCTTTGGAGATACGCTATCGCTATACTTTTATAGTTATTCAAATGAAACTTCTCACATCTTTATAGTTATAGCGGATCTCCATTCTACTTAAATATAAACATCCTAGCCTTATTTATTAGCCTACTTAATCTATCTTGCTTCCTTAATTTTTAAGACAAAAACCAGAAAATTATGAATTCCAACTAAAATCTTAATTTGTGAGATCCAAAGTACTGTTTCTATTAAATTATTATGGAAAAGGAATCTAAATATAAATTTTTAAGTCTCCAGCTCTTTTCTGTTGCGCCAATGATTTTTACAGAAAAACGTCCAAATTTCGAAAATGGTTAAAGTTTTCGAACTGATATTCAACACATATTAATTTAGTATTACTCCTGACATGCTAGAACCGTTTCAGGTTATTCACTTGATTTTCAAAGTATTGCGCAACATTTATGACGCAGAGCTAGTTATAGCGGACTGGCTGGCACACAATGGAAAGACTGATGTGAATTTACTACGGCGTGAGTAGGCTGCTTCCCTACAGTTGTCTGTCGATCTTCTTCACTTATAAATGTAGCGACTGCACCATTCCATAAAGCGATGCCTCCCTTGACCTGAAATAACCAAAAGTCCCTTGCGTGTTCGCGTCAGACCCTTTAGTTTACGCGAACTTGCTGGCTATAGTTCTTATGCCCGGTTTGAGAATGGTTATCGAAACGTTAAAAAATAGTGTCTTGAATCCTCATTCCATCACCTTAGCTAAGGTCACATTATGAATTTTGCGAGAATATTAAGTTGTCGTCGCTAAGTCGCGTATTCAACAACTGCATGACGTAACTCCAGAGATAACATACCCTTGAGCAATGTTCAGAATGCGTCGTAATTTTGGTGTAAAGTTATTTCTATTCACATTTAAATTATCACTAGTTCACTTGGCACTTTTGTGTTATCCGAAGACTCAGTCAATTTCACAAATACACTTTAAATGTCCATTAAATGATGTAGGTGACACAAAGAATTAAAGTAATTATTGTTTGTCCCTACGCTACGTACACTCACCGATATGGCATTCAGGGAATTATGTCCGTTATCACCAGTAATCCTGACTTAGACGATAACTTCTGACAATACGGCGAAATTGTAATCTTTTCGTGATTGCGTTTAGTTGTGGCCTACTCAAGTCTAATAATCGAGTTTATGTCGGCGATCAGTCTCTTTCTGTGTCCTTTGATGTTCGTGACTATTAAGTATCACCGATTCACTTTTCTGTCACATACGTCAAAATCCCGTTATTTGTCAAGACAGCAAATAAGATCCTACTTTAGTACAACTTCTGACAGATACTTCCAGTCTATATCGTAAAACTTTAAACTTCAAATCGGTTTTAAAACAATCTCGTAGCGCTTCACATGCGTACTAATGTTGCAGTATACAAGAGAGATGTGAAGTTAACATTTCCATTGCCGAGTTACATTGTAGTCACAGCAAACTTACAGCTCGATACGGCTACAACTCTCTCGTAGGATAAATGTTATCTTTGGTCGATTGTGGTCTGGGTTTTAACCTTCGTAATTCTTGAATTCTTTATTTAAAGTTTCTGTTTTGTATCACAAAATGGCTCTGAGCACTATGGGACTTAACGTCTGAGGTCATCAGTCCCCTAGAACTTAGAACTACTTAAACCTTACTAACCTAAGGACATCACACACATCAATGCCCGAGGCAGGATTTGAACCTGCGACCGTAGCGATCGCGCAGTCCCAGACTGTAGCGCCTAGAACCACTCGGCCACTCTGGCCGGCTTTGTATCACATGGTATTCAGTCCTTTCTTTATGATAATCATTAGTATTTACATAACATCCCTGTTAATCAAAATTACAAGAGTTTAAATTTTGTTGTCAGTAGATGCTCTAACTTTCAGGATGACTAATTTTGCTATTTCTTTTGCAAGAAACGGATGGTCATTATGGCTTCTATATTTGGGGTGTTACAAGGAGAGGAAATCTACCTGGACGTTGGTGATACTGCGCTACTCAAGCGCAGCTTCAACCTAAACATCTTTGTTAGACACTTCCAGTAACATCTGCACGATAGGTCTGGAAGGTGAAAATGAGTTCTAGCATGAGCTAAGCAATTCTATTCATCATCAGACTTAAGAACCCCTAACCACCAACTTCAATTGGTAGCATGTTGCTTAGTGTGACTCATTGAAATGCCTTAGTCTTACTATAGAAGACGTATTGACTTGAAGGTCATACATAACCAATGTCTATTTTACCATCTGTATCCGCTTTTCAAGAGTTACGCACTATCTGACAACGCAAAACTGCTTGGCATGCAATCATACTTCCCGCAATTGTTTTACTGTGGGGTCTGTAGATCAATCATATAATCACTTGCCCCAAATAGTATATAACGAATTAATATGCCGGGAAAGCTTACGTAGTCAGATCGTACTTCCAGCCAACTTGTATAATTCGAAGTGTGGTCAGTACTTACTTAAAAACACTGAAATATTTTCAAGGTTATAACATGCTATCCACTGTACCCTCAACACACACACTAGGCAACGGTTACGGCAGTCATTCGTCTGTCAAATCATCAAGGAGAGACCTATCAACTTTTGTGCGAAAAATTATTGCTTCCCTATAATCTCATCGTTGCATTACGCCAAGAACCCCCAAAATCAATTCATAAACGTCCAAAGACGACCCTCGCACAACTAATACGCACTTTATTCCTCTTCTTCTTCAACTTCTTTTCAGGCATTAGACGAAGTTGACTTTTACGGTACCCATCGTCACCGCAGTCTTCCTTGGCACTTATAAATTATAACCTCTAAGGGAGTCTGTTACTCTCCATACTTTCTAGGTGTTCGTTCCATTTCCTTCTATAATACAGAATTTTATCATTTATATTAAAAATGTTTAGTTTTATTCTAACATCTTTATTCCTTAACCTGTCTTATGTGCAACTTTGACTCGTCTCAGGAATTTCTTATGCCTGAATACGGCTTTCCTGCTTTTTGCTAGGTCTCGCTTCCATAGAACAGAGCGAGGACTGCAACTGTTTCGTAGAATTTAATTTAAGTATCTTTCCTAGTTTTGGTTTTGAGATTTATGTTAATTGTCCCACACACCTGGCTGAAATTACTAAGCTTAATTTCTATATATTGGCTGTAGCACTTGAAGTAGTTCACTTCCTCTAAAATCTTTTGAGCTATACCTATTTTGTCTCTAAAGCGTTCTTTCCCCATTAAGTTCATTTTCTTAATTTTTTCTGTTGAGATCTTCGTTTCAGTAAATAAGGTCTTCTTCTTTATCCACTAGGATCACTGCCAGATGGTCTCAGAGGAAAATTCGCATTTTCAGATTACACGAATAGGTACACTCAGCACCGTCACATCCCCCTTATTCCAACTCATCCTTACTCCTCGTAACTCCGTCCGAACAGGCCTTGGAAGGTCCAACGGTACCGACCGGCCACCGTGTCATCCTCAGCCTACAGGCGTCACTGGACGCGGATATGGATGGGCATGTGGTCAGCAAACCGCTCTCTCAGCCATATGTCAGTTTACAAGACCGGAGCCGCTACTTGTCGATCAAGTAGCTGCTCAGTTTGCCTCACAAGGGCTGAGTGCACCCCGCTTGCCGACAGCGCCCGGCAGACCGGATGGTCACCCATGCAGCCCGACAGCGCTTAATTTCGGTGATCTGATGGGAACCGGTGTTACCACTGCTGCAAGGCCGTTGGCCAACCCATCCTTAGCACAGTCTGAAATCGAACAATATACCGTACAGCTTCAACTACTTATTTCTGACCTTTACGTTTGAGGAATCATTCTAACGTCCATACTGGCAACAGATGGAGAGTCCATTAACATATGTTTCTGTACCAATGCCGGATTATTAGGGCATGGCGGCTGCGAACGAGCGTCTCTGAAGCGGCGAAGCTGGTTGGCTGCTCGTATGAAACTATCCTGTGCATCTAAGAAAAGCGGTGAACGACAGTGAAACTACTGGTATGCGAAAACACGTCCGCATCCACGTCTCTTAACAGAATGTGTAGCTCGGAGTCTTGTCCACTCCATAAAGGAGGCCAGTGGCGATCTGTGACAGATCTGACGACGGGGTACATTTCCGCTGCAGGCACACCGTTCAGCGCGAATTGTTGAACGTGGGGCTCTGCAGCAGACAACCCCTGCCTGCTTCCATGTTGACCCATCGACAATGTCAGCTACCACCGCAGTGAGCACGAGATCATCGAAGTTGAACCATGGATCAATGGAAACTTGTCGTCTGCTCGGAACGACCACTTTTCTCTTTTCGCAAGGTCATATAGACGAACAGCTTCTCGAAACATGCACCGAGCTAGGGGCATGCATGCCGGGGACCAGGGGGTGGGTGATGGGATGGAGTAGGGGGGGGGGGGCGAGTATTATTATGCTGATGCAATTCTGACGTTGCTGTGATAATGGAAGCACGATTTCAAAAAATTAAGCCACGTTCATAGGATTTATCGACCAGGAAAAAGCGTTCGACAATGTCAGATGGTGCAAGATGTTCGAAATTCTGATAAAAATTGCAGTAAGCTATAGTGAAAGACGGCTAATACACATTATGAGCAAGAGCCAAGAAGGAACAATAACAAAAGAAGACCAAGAACGAAACGTTCGGACTAAAAATGGGCTAAGGCAGGGATGTAGTCTTTCGCCTATTCCGTTCAATCTACACATCGAAGAAGCAATGTCACAAGTAAAGGACAGTTTCAAGGTGAAACGATATCACTGATAAAATTCGCTGATGGTACTGTTATTCTCAGTTGCTGAATGGAATAAACTGTCTAACGCGTACAGTATATAGGCTGACAGTAAATCAAAGAAAGACGAAAGTAATGAGAAGTAGCAGAAATGACAACAGCGAGGAACTTAGTATCATGATTTTTGATCACGAAATAGATGAAGTTAAGGATTTCTGCTGCCTAGGCTGCAAAGTAACCCATGACGGACGGAGAAAGGAGGGCGTAAGAGACAGACTAGCACTGGAAGAAAGGGCATTCCTGGCCAAGAGAAGTCTACTAGTATCAAATACAGGCCTTAATTTCAGGAAGAAATTTCTGAGAATGTACATTTGGAGTAGAGCATTCAGTGGTACTGAAAAATGGACTGTGGAAAAATAGGAACAGAGTCGAAGCATTTCAGATATGACGCGACAGAAGAATGTTGTAAAGTATCGGTGAGACAATAATATATGGAAAACACTGACAACAAGAAAGGACAGATTGCAAGGACATGTATTAAGACATCACGGAATAACTTCCACAGTAGTAGAGGGAGCTCTAGATGGCAAAAACTGTAGAGCAAGTAATTGAGGACATAGGTTGCAAGTGTTGTTCTTAGACGAAGAAGTTGGTACAAGAGAGCAAAAAGAGAAGAATTCTTGACAGGCCGCATCTAACCAATTAGAAGACTGACGACTCAAAAAAAATAAAAATAAAAAGGCAGGAATTCTCCTAGGTTTCCAAGGCACCTTTGGCAGCAATTGATGACACCAAAACAGCTGCGGACAATATGAACGTTACTGTGGGCCACCTGCATCCTTTCATGCTTGTTGTCTTCCCCAACGGTGATGCCATCGTACTTCAAGATAAGTGTACTTGCAGCGACGCCAGAATCGTGCTGTAGTGATTTGTGGAGCATGTCAGTGAAATCACGCTGCTGCCATGGCCACCAGATTCGGCTGGTGAGAACCCGATGGAACACAGCTGGGACGCAATCGGTAGACAGGTTCGTGCCCAAAAACAATATGCCTGAAATTTCCAGGGGTTGCGTTACCTGTGCGTAGACATCTGGTACCAAATACTTCCCGAAATGTCCAAGGGGTTCTCGAATCCTTGCCACACAGAAACGCTACTGAACCGAAACTCGCTCTGTGTGAACACGAGGCTCAGAAGGTGGTGGACACCGGCGCCCAGATAGTTGCCATTCCTTGACTTCCGGAAGACGTTCGGTACAGTTCCGCACTACCGTCTATTGAACAAAATACAAGCGGCTGAAATATCAGCCCAACTGTATAACTGGAATGAAGGGTTTCTTGAAAGCAGGAAACTGTATATCATTCTCAATGGAGAGACTTAAAATTGTCTTCGGGCGTACCCGAAAAGATTGTCGGAAGCCCCACGATAGTTTTCGAGGATGATATTGTATACAGAGAAATCGCAAGGTAGAAAATTGCAGCGAAATGCAGGAAGGCCTGCAGAGGATCGACGCTTTGTGCAGGAAGTGCAATTGACCATCAGCATAAACAAATGTAACGTATAGCGTGCACTTAGAAAAACCCATTACCGTATTGCAGAACAATTATTAGAAGCAATTCCTTCCACAAAGTATCTAGAAGTATCCGTACGTGGCGCTTTAAAGTGGAACGACCACATAAAACTAATAGAGGCAAAGGTTTATGAAAGACTGGGACACACTGGAAGAATCCTCAAGTGAAGTGGTACATCAACAAAGGAGGTAGCTTACAAAATCATCACCCGTACTAGATCAGACTGATAGAGGAAATAGAGAAGATCCAAAGGAGAACAACGAGTTTTGTTGCCCGCCGCGAATTCCTCTCCTGTGCCAACCTCTTCATCTCAGAGTAACACTTGCAGCCTACGTCCTTAGTTATTTGCTGGATGTATTCAAAACTCTGTCTTCCTCTACAGATTTTGCCCTCTACGGCTCCCTCTAGTACAATGGAAGTCATTTCCTAACGTCTTAACAGATGTCCTATCATCCTGTCTCTTCTCATTATCAGTGTTTGCCACATACTCCTTTCCTCTCCGATTCTGCGCAGAACCTCCTCATTCCTTACCTTATCAGTCCACCTAATTTTCAACATTCGGTTGTAGCAGAATGTTTGGATTCTCTTCTGTTCCGGTGTCCACACAATCTATGTTTCACTACCATACAATGCTGTGCTCCAAACGTACATTCTCAGAAATTTCTTACTCAAATTAAGGCCTACGTTTGATACTAGTAGACTTCTCTTGGTCAGAAATGCCCTTTTTCCAGTGCTAGTCCGCTTTTGACGTCCTCCTTTCTCCGTCCGTCATTGCATATTTTACTGCCTAGGTAGTAGAATTCCTTAACGTCATCTACATCGTGACCATCACTCCTAATGTTAAGTTTTCGCTGTTCTCATAAGTACTACGTCTCATTACTTTCGTCTTTCTTCAATTTTTTCTCAGTCCGTAGTCTGTGCTCATTAGACTGTTCATTCCATTCACCATATCAAGTAATTCTTCTTCACTTTCACTCAGGTTACCAATGTCATCAGCGAATCGTATCATTGATATCCTTTCACCTGGACCTTTTGTTTTATTTCCATCATTCCTTCTTCGATTCACAGATTGAACAGTGGGTGGGGCTGGGGGAGGGGGAAGACTGTATCCCTTACACCCTTTTTAATTCAGCGCTATGTTCATAGTCGTCCACTCTTATTATTATCTCATATTATTACCTGTCTCTCCGACTAGCGTCCGCATCTCGTGGTCGTGCGGTAGCGTAAGATGATGGCAACACCACTACCGGTGTCCGAAGCGGGAGAAAGATGCACCGTGAAGCCATGTGGTGGTGAAAAATCGGCGACATTGAAAGGTGGCTACACTGACCCACAGTGCCAGAGATCGCGCTAGAGAGTATTGTTCCGCCGCCTACACTGGCAGTGATTATTGAGATGTCGTAGTGGGCAGTGCTTGTCGAGGACTCGTAGTAGTCAGTGTGTGTTGAGATGTGCTAGTGGGCAGTGTTTGTCGAGATGTTGTTCCATGTTTTATGCAGTTGTTTGATGGGCTAGACAGCAGATGGTTCGAATGGAAATACTGTAATGATCAGAGTGCTTTTCGTCAATATATATGAAGGTAAAATATTCTGTGTTTTTTTTTTTCATTATTTCAGCATCTGGCTTGTGTTCTTGTATTAGAGTGTAATTCTGGTTTTCTTGAGTAATTATGGTATCTCTATTTCCTTTAATTAATTCAGTATAAATGATATTTAAAATTTCTTGTGTTGTTGAAGAAGAACCGTGCCAGATGCGTACGTTGAGTCATACTTCCACACACAGAACAGGTACACTTGTGCTTTGGTTTCGTAGGTTTTATAGTTGCTGGGGACTTAATTAATTAATTGTGTTAATGAAAATTTCCATTTCATTCTTTGTTATTGTTCTATGCAGTCAGATTGCGTAACAATACTAGTCAGGGCCAACCGTTTACGAGACTTCGTAATCGGACAAACAGCTACTAAACCAAAAAAATTAAAATTATTTGCATTCTATTTTAATTAAGCCCCCCTGCACGTGGCAAAATTTAAAATTTTATTTGCATTTTATTTTAATTAAGCCCCCTTGCAACATGCACTTCCTGAAAAAGCGCAATATCTATGTCCGCATCATAAATCATATCGCGGAGCAGCGCTAGTTTGTGGGGCGCACGAATGGTCGTGAGGTTAATCGTTGCGACACGATAATGCTGGTGTTGGAGTCCCACAGGCACAGGTGGGGCTTCTTCTTCAGGAGCGAGAGGTCGTCGATCTTGCCGGTCCGCTGAAGAGGCTGCTATTGTGGAGAGTTTGCGGGCGCGGGCGCAACCGATGGGGGTGCCCTATCATCAGCAGCGTCCACCCCAGTCCCTTCGATCTCCACGTCGTCTGCCCAGGAGACTGATACTGCGGTAGGGCATCGGCTGTGCACGTCATCCACGTGGAGAGGAGACGTAGTTTTCGTCCCATCGGATAGGCTCTCTTCAACGTCGACCTGTGGGGGCGACGGCGTCAGTAAGGAGGGGTGTTCGTTGCCAGTGGTCGCCTGTGGCGGGTCTTTCGCATCAGACTTTTGGTCATCAAAGAGCGGTTTGTCGTCCATCTTCGGGTCTGCATCCCTGGTATCCGTCCGTAGAATGGATTCATCAGGGGGTGTACGGCTACGTTTCTTTCTCTTTCGTGTCGACCCTTGTTTTTGAACAAGTCGTTCAGAGTCCGATTGCGGGTGGCTTTCGTCTGACTCCGGACCAGTCTGAAGGAAAGCAGAAGTAGGTACCACTCCCGGATCAACGTCCATCTCAGTAGCATTTTCAGTCACAGTGCTGCGATGATTCGGCAGGTTAGGATCTGGCGTCCGGGGCACCTCAGAAGGAATCTCAGGAGCGGTTGCATCTACCTGATCAGACGATGTCAACGGAGCAGGAAGACTCTGTGTAGACGTGCTACCTTCCTGGGCAACCTTGGCGTATGTGACAGGTATCTGAGTCATCACTGCTGGGGACGCTTCCTCGCCGACCGGCGTCTGGATCAGGCGGCATCGCATGCAGGCGGATCTGACGTGGCCTTCTTGTCCACAACCCGCACATGTTCGGGGTTGGCCGTCGTACATGACAATGGCTCGCACCCCGCCAATGGTCAGGTATGATGGAATATGTTTTTTCAGTTCAATTTTGACCTGACGCACACCATTAAGGACGTGGTAGGTCGTGAAGGTTTGCCATTTTTCCTCTACGTAACCGATGACGTTACCGTATGGTTGTAACGCAGAGACAACTTCGTCCTTCGGCACTTCAAAAGGTAGTTCAAACACCCTAATCGTGCGTTGACCGTACTCTGCGAGTTCAAGTGTTACAGCTCCGACGTGACCATCAGAGTATTTGAACTTAAGTCCATTGGCATGGCGGCGAATAACATCTTCACACACCTCAGTGTTTGTCATTTTAATATGAACGACACTACTCGTGATCGAAAAATGGATTCCGATAACGTGGTTAGGATCTAAACGAACTTTTTCACGTATGAACGTTTCAACTACATGTGCACGAGGTCGCGCATGTTCAGCTGGAAACGAAACTTTAAGGGTCGCACGGCGGTAAGCGCTCGACATGTTGTTCACGGTGGACGGACGCAAGCCTTAAAGCTACGACGCGGAAGTAAACAAACCCTGCAGCGGAGCACTGGCCGGCGCGCGGGGCCGTCCGCACGCTGCCATGGCTGAGAGCCGACTGCCATCTGAGCTACCGAAGCACGACTCACGCCCGCTACTCACAGCTTTACTTCTGCCAGTACCTCGTCTCCTATCTTCCAAACTTTTCAGAAGTTCTCCTGCGAGCAGGAGAGCTTCTGCAAAGTTTGGAAGGTAGGAGACGAGGTACTGGCAGAAGTAAAGCTGTGAGTACCGGGCGTGAGTCGTGCTGCGAGCAGGAGAGCTTCTGCAAAGTTTGGAAGGTAGGAGACGAGGTACTGGCAGAAGTAAAGCTGTGAGTACCGGCCGTGAGTCGTGCTTCGGTAGCTCAGATGGTAGAGCACTTGCCCGCGAAAGGCAAAGGTCCCGAGTTCGAGTCTCGGTCGGGCATACAGTTTTAATCTGACAGGATGTTTCATATCAGCGCACTCTCCGCTGCAGAGTGAAAATCATTAGTAAGATTGGAAGAAGAAACTCGACAGAATCTGAAATGCAACTAAAACCTCACGCTATCCGAAATTCTGTAAAACCGACACGTACATCTTCAGAATCCACAGTCATGACAGGACGAAAGCAGGAGATGAACACATAAGATTATCTAAGCACAACACATATAGCCCAAACGCTATTAGGATGGTTGACAACGTGCCTGATACCAATGTGATGGCGCGAATGTCCCTTGAAGCTTAAAACTAAGAGAAAAAGCAGCTAAAGTTTCTCTGAGGAGGCGTAGTTGTTATCGTCTTCAGTCCAGAGACTGGATTGATGCAGCTCTCCACGCTACTCTATCCTGTGCAAGCTTCTTCATTTCGCAGTCACTCCACACAACATTTTTCCACTGTTCAGTCGTCCAATGTTTAAGCTCTTTACACCAAGCAAGGCGTCATTTGGCATTTACCGGCTTATGAGCAGCTGCTCGAACATGAAATCCAAGTTTTCTCACCTCCCGCTTAACAGTCATAGTTCTTGCAGCGGATGCTGATGCAGTTTAGAATTCCTGTGTGATGGTCTGGATGGATGTCTGCGTATTATACGTTACGACCCTCTTCACCTGTCGGCAGTCTCTGTCAACAGACGAGGTCGGCCTGTACGCTATTGTGCTGTACGTGTCCCTTCACGTTTCCACTTCACTATCACATCGGAAACAGTGGACCTAGGGATGTTTAGGAGTGTGGAAATCTCGCCACTGTTTGGGCTCTCCCGTGCATGTGTCTATCGTCAGGGCGCCGCTACGACGTTCAAAACCGCCCAATGTCCTAATTACAGATCATGTTACCAAATATCACCGACCACGACCCATATATCAGTCTCCTTTGGTCTCACAGCCCCCAATCAAGCATCAGTTTTGTTAACTGGGAAATCCTAGACTCACATCCTGTCTCTGTCTTTCTCAAACGGCCACTTTCTGTTTGCCTGTGTGAACCACATCTCGAAACATCAGATGGAGTTTCATCTATCTTCAGAATGTGACGCTGCTACGGGCTAATGATGGCGCAGAGGGAGAGCTGACGCAATTCCTATATCAAAAATCGAGTGAAATAATCTATTTGCACTTCCCTATCACATTAATTGTTTAACAGTTTATAGGAGTAAAATAGATCGCGAAATGCACAAACATGAACTTTATGATGATCCTCCTTTGTACTAAAAGATATTTTCGACGTTTGAGTATCACACACGAATTATGCAAATCAAGTAATGAAATTTATACCACAAATAGATAGTAGCACCAAATATATCCGAGATATTGTATGCACCAACGTCTGAGAGCGCAAACACTCATCTCCACCACAAGGTTTCCACTAAACACATCTGGTGAAAAAAAATCACACAAACTAGAGATCGCGAGCCGCGAGCCATCCGCCAGCTCCAGGGCAGCGCCATCCACAACGGCCGGGAGAGAGACGTGCAGGCGCGCAAGTCATGCCTGCACATACCGAACACGGGCATGCTGCGATTTATTGAGATGCATTAAACACCAGACACATAAACCATGAACCAGTCCGCAGTAGTAGTAGTTGTCGTGCCTAGATATTGGACATGGTTATCTGTCGGAAATTTGACTTTGTGACTGGCTGTTTCAAGCACTATAGAATTCCAAAATTGGTTCTCTCCACTACATTCAGAAGGAGGAAGGCCTACTGTATGACAGAATAGAGACATTAGGAAATACAACTGAGACAGAGTCCACTGCGATGTAACAAGAAGCACTAAACATCACTTAAACCACGATCCAGTCCGTAGCTGTACCTGTCATGGCTAGATGTAGGAGATCACTGAAAACACTCATACGTCCCACGCACTCACCTCCCACATGTCCATACGCAGTGTGCACGTAACCTCGTACAGCACTAGCACCAACGTTTAGAGGTCAGTGGAAACTACAGCAACTACCACAGCCAGTCGTGGACACGTGTTTACGCCAGAGTGCATCACCCCTGGCCATGGAGGGCGTCTGGTGATGATAGGTGTGGCAAGAATTTGGATGCTATCAATACATCAAGTGCAAACATCCATAATTTTGAATCTTCTCTCATGCAGCACACACATGTCCGCTTCTGTTGCACTCACCCAGCACATTGGTCACTTCGTCAGCCCTCGCTGCCGTGGGCAAGATCAGACAGGATGACACAGTCTTTTACTCTCACAGGCTGACCTAATCCGTTACAGCCACTTGGTGACTCGTTCAGGCAATCACTGCAGCCAGCTGTGGTGCACGGCAGAACAAGCAGCTGTAGCTTGGAGGTACATAGTAGTTCCAAACAATTCCACACCGATATAGACACACCAGTTTAAAAAATCCACTTTCCTCAATTCGAGACAGCAATGTTGTTGATCATACACCTCGAATTTCTCACGTGAAAAGATATATCCCCCTGAGAGGCACCCACATGCCTTGCTCATACTGTGGCATCAAGCAGTCAGGCCTGCAAGATGAGTGGTCTGCCAAGCGAGTGGACTCATTCTTTTTTATCGAGTAACATGAACTCTAGTACTCACAATTAAGTTACAAGTTATTCTCCTGTTTGAATATTACGCAACGGAAACGCACATCTGACTATTAGTAATTTACAGAACTCTGACTGTTCACTACGCACCGGAAAATCTCTGATTGCTTCGAGTTTGTCTGGATTTGGTCTTATTCCCTCTGGTGTCACAATGTGACCTATAAACTCGATTTCTTTTCGTCCAAATTCTTACTTTCCCAAATTCACGGTTACCCCATGTCTCTCCAATGCACCGAGCAATATGCTTAACGTTCTATTGTGGTCTTCCCAGTTTCTTTCTGCTATCAGGACATCATCCACGTACTGTGTTACCCTATCTTTTATTTCATTAGGAATGACAGTATTTAGCGCTCTGATAAATGCCGCGGATGATACATTTAATCCAAATGGTAGTTTCCGGAATTGATTCGATTTCCCGTAGCACAAGAAAGCAGTGTATTTTCTACAACCTCTATCTAACTCCACCTGCCAGAAACTCATTCTCAAATCAACTGAGCTGAGAACTCTGATCCCGTGAAACTTTTGTTGCAATTCGTCAAGTGTCAGCGGCTGATCTGTCTTTGGCTCTATTATCTTATTACTCCTTCTTGCGTCCAAAACTAATCTAGTTGACCCATCCTTTTTTTTTTCAACACAAACTAAAGGGCTGTTGTACGGACTGGAGCTGGTTCGATAATCCCTTGTTGTAGCATGCTTTCGATCTCAGCTTCTACTCTTTCTCTGTACACAACAGGTATCGGGTACACTTGGGCCCTAAACTGTTTATGAGGCTTGACCTTGAATCTATACACAAAATTTCTTATTGTACCCGCAGCATGTTTAAATACCTTTCTATTCTCGTATAAAATTTTCTGCAATTCCCCGTAGACCGTGGTCCCTCGTAAATGCCAGATTTTCTCCCTGATCTCCTCCTCCAAACATTTATGAATTTCCTTGTTCTCTTGTTCGAACCCCGTATTCTGTGCCTGTCTACCGGACTTTACCGCCAGACATAATGCTAAGTGTGCGTTATCTTTAGCACATAAGCAATCGTCGAATCTTAATGTAATTTCCTCCAAATCTCGTTTCAACTCCATCCAACCATTTCTCATGTTAACGACTGCTTTATATTGGTTCAAAAAATTAACGCCTAATATCCCTTCAACATTTAGAGATGACACAATCATGAACACTGTACTAAACCTCTTCGCCTGGCACACAAAATCTACCTGCGCTTGTAACTTCACCTCAATTCCCTTTCCTGTAACTGCCCCTCTCACTGTTGTTCTTTGCAATGGCAACGTTGGCCATGGTTTTGTAAGACTACAACACTTAAACACATCTTCCCTCAAGACACTCATTACACTGCCTGTGTCGATGACACAAGGTACGATTATATTATTTATTTCTACGCTAATTATTGGGTGGACTTCACTCCCCACATCTCCTACCTCCTCTAACAGATTCTCCCTTAGTTTTCCGTAATCGATATACCTAATATTTACATCATTAATAGTCCTGGTTTGTACCCGTCTATCATGTAGTCACCTTCTTATCCCTCCGTCATTGTGACAGTGATTTTCCTGTCGTGAACCCAATGACTGCCTATCCTCTCTTCGCCCATCATTTTCATTTTCCCTTCTTCTTCCATCTCTGTCCCATCTTCTATTTTCCCGGTTTGCCGGTCGATATCCCCATGAATTCTGCCCCCTATTTCCTCGCCATCTTCCATTTCCGTCATTCCTCTGATTCCATGCTCTCCTGTCATTCTGATAGTTTCTGCCGTTCCTATCCTCGACTCTGTCTGACCTATGAGTCGTGTCTCCGTTCACAATGTTGTTCTCATTACCCAGTTCCTGTAACAAGTGCTGAAATGACGCGGAATCGTCTAAGCCTCTGCCTGCTATCACTATATCTCTGCGCAATCTCACTCGCAACTTCGTTATACAGATCCTAATGAGCTCCACAGTTTCGTATGGCACATCCAAATACCTATTTCGTCTCAGCATTTCCTGATAGCACGCCACTAGATCTCTTATACCACCTTCGTTACAATTTGGCATCATCAATATGCTTTGCTTAACCTGGTCCTGCTTACTTTTCGACCAGAATTCATTTAAAAACCTGTCACAAAATAACTTGTAGCTACTACAGTCTTTAATAACTTCCTGCATTTTCGCTATAGTCTCGTCCCTCAAATGGTTACACACAAACTTCATTTTGAGGAGCGGTCCCCACGATGAAGCCACAGGCATGGATGTTGGTAGTTATCAGGATCCGGAAAACAAGTGTACGTTTGTACCGACACGAAGTGCCTCCTACATTCTTCTTCCGCATTTATGTTTTCCGACCTTGGACTATACCCAGTTGGGTTTGCCACCTGTTTTATCCGACACAACCGTTCTTCTAACTCTCTGAGTTCGTCTTCCTCTTTCTGCCTATTTTCGTTTTTTGAATTTATCTCACTTTCCCTCTGCAATCTACCTGGTGGTGTTTCACCTTCGCTTCTGCACGCTAATTGCAACTGTGCTAGTTCTTCCCTATGTTTCCTATTTGTTTCTAATTGTGCCTCTTTAAACTGTAATAGTGATTGTATCTCCTCCTGGTCGGCATAAACCTCTCGCTGCATACTGTCAGAGCCTGTTTCACCTCTTATACTGATCTTTTCTACATCTGCGCTAATCGTATTCATTCTGACCACTACCTCCGCAACTTCATCCCTGTGTTTATTTAGCGCCACTTCCTGCCGGCTGACTTGAGCTTCCACGCTGTCTAATGCCCTTTGTTTATCTGCAATTAAGTCCTCCACTACCTCTTTGATTCGCTCATCCGGCAACAAGTCCCTACGTTCTGTAATATCACTCTCTATTGCAATTATTCGTACCTCCAAATTATTGGCTTTTTCTTTCACAGTGTCACTTACTTGCTTCAACGCACCCAGATTCTTCTCCCCCTTATCTAACCGATTATCAACTGCGGACAGACGGTCATCGATAACTGTGTGTAGCTTCCTCATTGCCACTTTATTTCCCTTATCCATTGCTTCCAATCTTTCCTTATTATTTTTATCCATCACTTCCAATCTTTCCTTATTATCTCTATCCATCCTCTGTAAAAACTGCAGTAGAACATTGTCATTTGCTACTTTCGGTGCGCTCACCTCGTTCGCCTGAGAAACCATAGCTTCGCTAAGGGTAGCTACACTTTCACTGCATACCTGACCTAGTCCTGGCTCGCCCGCGTCGTCGGGAAAAGCCCCCGATATTGGACAAAGCCCGCCGCTTAAAGGATGACCTAGCCGCGGTCCGCTGCCAATTCAGCCCCTTCCGAGTGTTTGCCGTTCTCGCTCATTAACCCAAGGTCGACACCTACTTCCTGCTGCACTGCTACGTTCACCCCAGAATCACTATTCTCCATGGTGACTACACATTTCGACTGCGACCTAGTACTACGGACATTACGCAAAAAAATTTATACAACGATCTTCCAGCGTTGGACGACGTAGCAAGCGACTACATGAAAAAAAAAAGTAAAAGATCCTCACCAATCCAGAAAGAAATTGCAACAAAAAAAATTTTACTTCTTAGCGCTATCACAATACATTCCATAAAAAAAATCTTAACAGCAAACCCTAACAGCAAAATCCTGGCAGGGTCGAATTATGAGAGGCACCCACATGCCTTGCTCATACTGTGGCATCAAGCAGTCAGGCCTGCAAGATGAGTGGTCTGCCAAGCGAGTGGACTCATTCTTATTTATCGAGTAACATGGACTCTAGTACTCACAATTAAGTTACAAGTTATTCTCCTGTTTGAATATTACCTAACGGAAACGCACATCTGACTATTAGTAATTTACAGAACTCTGACTGTTCACTACACACTGGCAATACCACAATTTCTTTCTTATTTAACGGCTTTGATCAACACGTGGCCATCGCACTGAATATGAATGGCGCACACATTATAAATTCTGGATATCATAACAACATACAATTCGAAGGAAAAGGCCACCAATCTTTTTCTTTTCACTATTTTATTTATTCCGATAAATTCTATAACCTAAACACACAAATTCTATAACCTACAACAATAACAAATGAGAAATTCCGCCCAGTGGGCATGGCTTTACATTGGTGATTCTCTATCTTATGGTCTCGTAATTATTTAACGCTACAGTGCACTTTCTGGATAGGGTGGTGGATCTCTTGCTATATCTCACACTTCGACTCTCACAACCATCATCACGAAACTTTCCTCCAGACCGAGCGGTACAAAAGGAACATGCATACCCTCTACCTCTGACACTACCTTGCTACTCTCCCATGCAAACCAGACATACTTAAATTACATGACATACACCACACTGCCTTCCCCCATGAACCATGGACCTTGCCGTTGGTGGGGAGGCTTGCGTGCCTCAGCGATACAGATGGCCGTACCGTAGGTGCAACCACAACGGAGGGGTATCTGTTGAGAGGCCAGACAAACATGTGGTTCCTGAAGAGGGGCAGCAGCCTTTTCAGTAGTTGCAGGGGCAACAGTCTGGATGATTGACTGATCTGGCCTTGTAACATTAACCAAAACGGCCTTGCTGTGCTGGTACTGCGAACGGCTGAAAGCAAGGGGGAACTACAGCCGTAATTTTTCCCGAGGACATGCAGCTTTACTGTATGATTAAATGATGATGGCGTCCTCTTGGGTAAAATATTCCGGAGGTAAAATAGTCCCCCATTCGGATCTCCGGGCGGGGACTAATCAAGAGGACGTCGTTATCAGGAGAAAGAAAACTGGCATTCTACGGATCGGAGCGTGGAATGTCAGATCCCTTAATCGGGCAGGTAGGTTAGAAAATTTAAAAAGGGAAATGGATAGGTTAAAGTTAGATATATTGGGAATTAGTGAAGTTCGGTGGCAGGAGGAACAAGACTTTTGGTCAGGTGATTACAGGGTTATAAATACAAAATCAAATAGGGGTAATGCAGGAGTAGGTTTAATAATGAATAAAAAAATAGGAGTGCGGGTTAGCTACTACAAACAGCATAGTGAACGCATTATTGTGGCCAAGATAGACACAAAGTCCATGCCTACTACAGTAGTACAAGTTTATATGCCAACTAGCTCTGCAGATGATGAAGAAATTGATGAAATGTATGACGAGATAAAAGAAATTATTCAGGTAGTGAAGGGAGACGAAAATTTAATAGTCATGGGTGACTGGAATTCGTCAGTAGGAAAAGGGAGAGAAGGAAACATAGTAGGTGAATATGGATTGGGGGGAGGAAATGAAAGAGGAGGCCGCCTTGTAGAATTTTGCACAGAGCATAATTTAATCATACCTAACACTTGGTTCAAGAATCATAAAAGAAGGTTGTATACCTGGAAGAATCCTGGAGATACTAATAGGTATCAGATAGATTATATAATGGTAAGACAGAGATTTAGGAACCAGGTTTTAAATTGTAAGACATTTCCAGGGGCAGATGTGGATTCTGACCACAATCTATTGGTTATGAACTGCAGATTGAAGCTGAAGAAACTGCAAAAAGGTGGGAATTTAAGGAGATGGGACCTGGATAAACTAAAAGAACCAGGGGTTGTAGAGAGTTTCAGGGAGAGCATAAGGGAACAATTGACAGGAATGGGGGAAAGAAATACAGTAGAAGAAGAATGGGTAGCTCTGAGGGATGAAGTAGTGAAGGCAGCACAGGATCAAGTAGGTAAAAAGACGAGGGCTAATAGAAATCCTTGGGTAACAGAAGAAATATTGAATTTAATTGATGAAAGGAGAAAATATAAAAATGCATTAAATGAAGCAGGCAAAAGGGAATACAAACGTCTCAAAAATGAGATCGACAGAAAGTGCAAAATGGCTAAGCAGGGATGGCTAGAGGACAAATGTAAGGATGTAGAGGCTTGTCTCACTAGGGGTAAGATAGATACTGCCTACAGGAAAATTAAAGAGATCTTTGGAGAAAAGAGAACCACTTACATGAATATCAAGAGCTCAGATGGCAACCCAGTTCTAAGCAAAGAAGGGAAGGCAGAAAGGTGGAAGGAGTATATAGACGGTTTATACAAGGGCGATGTACTTGAGGACAGTATTATGGAAATGGAAGAGGATGTAGATGAAGATGAAATGGGAGATAAGATACTGCGTGAAGAGTTTGACAGAGCACTGAAAGACCTGAGTCGAAACAAGGCCCCGGGAGTAGACAACATTCCATTAGAACTACTGATGGCCTTGGGAGAGCCAGTCATGACAAAACTCTACCATCTGGTGAGCAAGATGTATGAGACAGGCGAAATACCCACAGACTTCAAGAAGAATATAATAATTCCAATCCCAAAGAAAGCAGGTGTTGACAGATGTGAAAATTACCGAACTATCAGTTTAATAAGTCACAGCTGCAAAATACTAACGCGAATTCTTTACAGACGAATGGAAAAACTGGTAGAAGCGGACCTCGGGGAAGATCAGTTTGGATTCCGTAGAAATGTTGGAACACGCGAGGCAATACTGACCTTACGACTTATCTTAGAAGAAAGATTAAGGAAAGGCAAACCTACGTTTCTAAAATTTGTAGACTTAGAGAAAGCTTTTGCCAATGTTGACTGGAATACTCTCTTTCAAATTCTGAAGGTGGCAGGGGTAAAATACAGGGAGCGAAAGGCTATTTACAATTTGTACAGAAATCAGATGGCAGTTATAAGAGTCGAGGGACATGAAAGGGAAGCAGTGGTTGGGAAGGGAGTGAGACAGGGTTGTAACCCCTCCCAGATGCTATTCAATCTGTATATTGAGCAAGCAGTAAAGGAAACAAAGGAAAAGTTCGGAGTAGGCATTAAAATCCATGGAGAAGAAATAAAAACTTTGAGGTTCGCCGATGACATTGTAATTCTGTCAGAGACAGCAAAGAACTTCGAAGAGCAGTTGAACGGAATGGACAGTGTCTTGAAACGAGGATATAAGATGAAAATCAACAGAAGCAAATCGAGGATAATGGAAAGTAGTCGAATTAAGTGGGGTGACGCTGAGGGAATCAGATTAGGAAATGAGACACTTAAAGTAGTAAAGGAGTTTTCCTATTTGGGGAGCAAAATAACTGATGATGGTCGAAGTAGAGAGGATATAAAATGTAGACTGGCAATGGCAAGGAAAGCGTTTCTGAAGAAGAGAAATTTGTTAACATCGAGTATTGATTTAAATGTCAGGAAGTCGTTTCTGAAAGTATTTGTATGGAGTGTAGCCATGTATGGAAGTGAAACATGGACGATAAATATTTTAGACAAAAAGAGAATAGAAGCTTTCGAAATGTGGTGCTACAGAAGAATGCTGAAGATAAGGTGGGTAGATCACGTAACTAATGAGGAGGTATTGAATAGGATTGGGGAGAAGAGAAGTTTGTGGCACAACTTGACTAGAAGAAGGGATCGGTTGGTAGGACATGTTTTGAGGCATCAAGGGATCACAAATTTAGCATTGGAGGGCAGCGTGGAGGGTAAAAATCGTAGAGGGAGACCAAGAGATCAATACACTAAGCAGATTCAGAAGGATGTAGGTTGCAGTAGGTACTGGGAGATGAAGAAGCTTGCACAGGATAGAGTAGCATGGAGAGCTGCATCAAACCAGTCTCAGGACTGAAGACCACAACAACAACAACAACACCACACTGCAACATGGAATACAACACAAGGAATAGTCACAGCATTATCACTTTCAGCTTTCCCACTTCAATTAGTATTCATCCCAGTTTCACACGACACTGCCCCACTTCGTAACTTTTCTCTCCTACTACGAACTCTGGAGGATATAGGCACATCTTCCTGTGCAATGCAAGCCAAGTGGCGTTGCTGGATAGACAGCTGACTCACCTTGCTTCTCTCTCACAGTATTATAGTTTGAATCAAGCGTCACACGGAAACATAACACGCAAAGTAATATTAAGAACATATTCATCACACACACAAGTCGCCAACTGATACCATGGATGAGTACTTCTCTTTATGCTTTGTCTCATACACAGATTGAGACTCACACAGTACTCATCATGTGGAAGTACTCGTCTCTAATTTCCAGTCCGGTACACGCCATTTCTTAAATATTTCCAACTTATAGTACACACGCTAGTAATTCAGCTTAACTTAAGCACTCGGAAGTATTTCAACTTATCGCTAAACGTGGTTTCTTTGTGACCGTCAGTCACTTCCGAAGATTACTACGATCCCCTTAATATTACCTGCCTGACATTTAATTCTCCCCACAAAGGTTCCTGAAATAGAGAAATTATTATTCTAAACTACTCTTAAGTATTTCACATGCATACCACGTCTCCACTCTTTTGTCTTTACAGCGCACACCTAAGACAGGTCTTACCAACACTAGATCCAGTGGCAGAGTGCCGAAACATGGCCGTTCTTCAGGTCCTCTCGCACCTCTGCCAAAGTGGGGGAGCACCTTGCTACCGTATTGGTCAGCCACATTTCAGGTGCTCAAAGCTCCGGTAAATTTTATCTCTTTGGTTCTACCAAAGGTGACCAAAGGGTCATCTCAAAGATGATCATATATTCACATTCACTATCTGCGGTTAGCAGACGACCATACATTCATTCATTTCACAGATCTCACCAAACTGGATGTAGGGATTTATTTTGTGGGAGTGCACATGTGATCAATTAAATAAATAAATTGTCATTCTTTCCCACACAGGTATCCGGCTTCGCTGTATTAATTGAAATTGAGTTATTTTTACAAAAAATGTGTTGTTCTGACAAGAATAATGAAGTATGTTGTACCTATTTTCAATGTCGGGTAGTACTGTGCCCTTTCACCCCTTCTATACAAATTATTTTCGAAGACAGTAGAAATCGGGGCATACACTCTTTTTCACCTCGTTGAAGTATCGTTACTTGTGAAAACTGTGTAACAGTATGGCTTAGGCTATATTTCCTCTAAGCATTTTCCCATCAGGTAGAAAAAAATCTTTCCTTATCTGTTACATAGTGCATCTGAGGACTAGAAGATTAAACTCATATTTGGCTCATGATGGAGTGCTAAGACGTACCACTGTCACAGGCTGCGTTCTCTCTTTCGAACTCTCTCTTAAACTAACCAAATATCTTATAACATATGAAGTCTCTTAAGGTAACGCCACACAGAACATGTAAATACAAGGTTCATACTATGTATCACTTTATAAATTTGGTAATACATCTGATTTTATTACCATGTTTTTCTCTCCCTGTGTAGGTGGAAGACTGAAAAGTCATTGAAAGATATCGCCGCAACGAAAAAGACGCGCTTTCTCTCGCCAGGCGGCATGTCACTGATATCAATTTGACAGGCTGATTAATGAAATTGATCATGAGAGTCATTTTGTATGGTGAGTAATTTTTCTTTTCAGCAGTTGGATTACACTCACCATGTAGTTGAAAGGGGAATCCCTGGAGGCAAGACGAAGTTCTTTTCAAGGAATACTACTGAGAACCGACATTTGAAGCTGACCACACAAGGATTTTCCTGTCAGACATATACATTTGACGTAAGGATCGTGCTATTAAAAACACAGTCACAACGATTATGTTACCGTCACCCTGCATAAAAACCTGTCTTAATTCGACAAGCACACACAAGGGTCGCTAATAGCGTTATGCTTTCTAGTATAAATGCTGCCTGATAGTTGGAATCAAGTCTTTCCATTGAACCAGATACTTGCGTTGGATCCTAGGGAGACGTCTTTCAATAATTACAGCCACTGTTGCAAATATTCGTGCCACTCTCATACGTTGAAAAGAGTCACCTTTTCCTAAGCTATCTGCTACAGTAAAAACTCTAGCGCAGTTTTTTAGGCAGTTCCTGTGCATCTTGTAAGTGTTCCTCAGTCTCTGCCGCATCCTCTCTGCAGCTTCGTCCATTTGATCGTCCCAATTGAAGTCAGAACTGAACAGAAATCGGAGAGCGCTGTGTCAAAGGTCTTCTGCATGTCGTGGAGAAACAGGGTGAGGTGAGTTAATGCAAGATGACCATCTTATGACCACTTGGTGGAAATGGAAACTTGTTTTCGTAACGCGATGCGTGCTGTACTGAGTTTCAGTACAGTACTCGTGGCTGCCGCATCGCGGTCGCGAAGTGGGGCCGAGGCAGTTTCAGATAAGTTTTTACAGTCTGACGATAATTAATGGATTTGTAGTTTTAGCTTGACGATGTCCACTATGGACAGACGGCACTTACTGTTATTCTGAAGAAGGTTGGGTTATCCCGACTGAAACCTAGCTAAATTCTAGGTAAACGGTGCAAATGAGGCTGTTCATTGTTAAAAGTGAAATTAATATTTATACAGTTGCTGACAGGGCCGTGAAATGTTGAACATTTTTAAGTATCACACTTGGTTTCACGTTTCTAAACCTCATAATTTCTGAAATATGTGGCTTGTAAAGGACAGAAACGCCGTCACAGCTTCTGACGTAATGCATCGCATGTAGTACCGTGCTCACAGCAGGGGTTGCCTGCACTGTCACCTGTATCCTGCCGTAAACATGCCAATAGCACCACGGCACGCTCTATCTTCAGTGTACAGGTCTCTCCTAATCTGGTCTGCTGAACTGCTCTCATACTATAACGTACGAGGGCAGTTCAATAAGTAATGCAACACATTTTTTTTTCTCGGCCAATTTTGGTTGAAAAAACCGGAAATTTCTTGTGGAATATTTTCAAACATTCCCGCTTCGTCTCGTATAGTTTCATTGACTTCCGACAGGTGGCAGCGCTGTACGGAGCTGTTAAAATGGCGTCTGAAACGGATGTGCGTTGCAAACAACGGACAGTGATCGAGTTTCTTTCGGCGGAAAACCAGGGCATCTCAGATATTCATAGGCACTTGCAGAATGTCTACGGTGATCTGGCAGTGGACAAAAGCACGGTGAGTCGTTGGGCAAAGCGTGTGTCATCATCGCCGCAAGGTCAAGCAAGACTGTCTGATCTCCCGCGTGTGGGCCGGCCGTGCACAGCTGTGACTCCTGCAATGGCGGAGCGTACGAACACACTCGTTCGAGATGATCGACGGATCACCATCAAACAACTCAGTGCTCAACTTGACATCTCTGTTGGCAGTGCTGTCACAATTGTTCACCAGTTGGGATATTCAAAGGTTTGTTCCCGCTGGGTCCCTCGTTGTCTAACCAAACACCATAAAGAGCAAAGGAGAACCATCTGTGCGGAATTGCTTGCTCGTCATGTGGCTGAGGGTGACAATTTCTTGTCAAAGATTGTTACAGGCGATGAAACATGGGTTCATCAATTCGAACCTGAAACAAAACGGCAATCAATGGAGTGGCGCCACACCCACTCCCCTACCAAGAAAAAGTTTAAAGCCATACCCTCAGCCGGTAAAGTCATGCTTACAGTCTTCTGGGACGCTGAAGGGGTTATTCTGTTCGATGTCCTTCCCCATGGTCAAACGATCAACTCTGAAGTGTATTGTGCTACTCTTCAGAAATTGAAGAAACGACTTCAGCGTGTTCGTAGGCACAAAAATATGAACGAACTTCTCCTTCTTTATGACAACGCAAGACCTCACACAAGTCTTCGCACCCGAGAGGAGCTCACAAAACTTCAGTGGACTGTTCTTCCTCATGCACCCTACAGCCCCGATCTCGCACCGTCGGATTTCCATATGTTTGGCCCAATGAAGGACGCAATCCGTGGGACGCACTACGCGGATGATGAAGAAGTTATTGATGCAGTACGACGTTGGCTCCGACATCGACCAGTGGAATGGTACCGTGCAGGCATACAGGCCCTCATTTCAAGGTGGCGTAAGGCCGTAGCATTGAATGGAGATTACGTTGAAAAATAGTGTTGTGTAGCTAAAAGATTGGGGAATAACCTGGTGTATTTCAATGCTGAATAAAACAACCCCTGTTTCAGAAAAAAAAATGTGTTGCATTACTTATTGAACTGCCCTCGTAATTCACATACGCTGCCACATTAAAGCCTGCTTTCTTGTGGCTTGTTACATTTACCGTCATCTTGTCGATATGCCGGCCTTCAGTAATGAAGAAAAACTAGATATTATTTTAATTTATGGCGAATGTCAGAAATGCAACCGCAGCTGTGACACTGTATACTGAACGCTATCCAGATCGGTGGTGTCCGTCACGTCAAACATTTGCAAGACACTCACAGAAACAAGAAACTGGGCTCCCACAAAACGTCGACGTACAACGCTAGCGACTGGTAATGGAAACGAAATTGCTGTTCTGGCTGCTGTACCGCACAATCCTCAGGTGGGTGTACGAGAAATTGTACGAGGTATAGGAATAAGCCACAGTAGTGTGTGTAGATCTTGCATCGGCATCGGTTTCGTCCGTCCCACTTCTCACTGCACCCTGAACCGTACGAGAAAGACTTTGAATCCCGCATTGCATTATGTCGTTTTGCACTTCAGCAGTTGCAAGGAAATCCACTATTCCTAAGCAATACGTTGTTTACGGACGAGTCTTCATTTACAAATCATGGTAATGTGAATCTGCGGAACATGCACTACTGGTCCGTGGAAAATCCCCACTGGATGCACCAAGTTGCTCATCAACGTGTGGAGTGTCAATGTTTGGTGTGGCATCACTGTATTGTATTGTAGGTCCCTATTTTTGCCATGGAACATTGAAGGGACAGCGATATGCATTATTTTTTCAACGCACACTAGCGCTCCTCATGTAGGATCTAGGATTGGAAACTCGTCTACCAATGTGGTCTCAACATGATGGATGTCCCAAACAAGATTCAAAAGTTGCCGGAGATGTTCTAGATGCGACGTCTCCAAATAGGTGGATGGGGCGGGGAGGTATTGTGCGATGGTCCTCACGGTTCCCCGACTTGACGCATTTAGACTTCCTTCTCTGGGGAGCAGTGAGAGACAGGGTGTATCAAGAACTCCCAATGACAGTAGAGGATATGCAACATCATATTACTGCTGTGTGTGCGGCAATATCTGTAGAAACTCTACAATCTGTGCAACACTCTCTCGTTACCCGTCTGCAAACGTGTATTGATGTAAACGGAGGGCATATGCTGACGTGATGTGGGTGTATTTTCTGTGCTGGATGTAATGCACAACAATACAGTTTCTGTGGGCGACGGGGCACTAGTAAATATGTTTAGCAAAGTGAATTCAAATGTGTTATCTCTAATTGTAGCTCTAGTTGTCTTTTGCTAGAATAAACATACATTTATAATCTGAAAAACGTAACTTTGCGTTGAACGTGTTACTTGTTTATTTTTGTGGATTGTGCATACCTTCCCATTGTGTGAGTCCCTGACACAGGCAGCGTGAGGTGTACCCTTGAGTCTCAGGACGTGCGCTAGCTGTGCGCTTCATTTATTTCAAGGGTCAACTTCGATTTTCAATTTCTCGGGATGTAATTGACGTATTGCGATGCTAACAACGCTATTATTTTTGTGATTTTTCATGCTATTGATTGCGTGCGAAATAATAGGGGGTGTCAATTTAAAAATACACAAGTTTGTGTTTAAAATAGTGTTTGTTTACATTTTAAAATTTCTCATAGTATTTGGTTTCCTAAGCCCCTGCCGCACGTTCATGCTGGTGAAAACCGCTTTTGAATATCTATTGTAGGGTGTCTCATCTAACTCTACCACCTCCAGGAGATCAGCCAGCTGTAATGGATATCACATGATGGCATGTGTCGTGTTATACGACATAACATCATTTATCATTTTGTTTACGCGAATATGTCAAGAGGTTTTGATTTAAATGTCTGTGAAGCTGTCAGTTAAATGGGAAAGCTAATCCCCTTCTTCTACAACCTTAACTCTGTCCAGGATGTATTTGCCTTTTTTGTACTACGATAGCATTTTTCGTTCTGGTCAGACGTTATGGCTGTGCTCTGTCCTTTCGTGGGCGGATACAGACGCAAGGCAAGATTCTAAAAATTCATGGCTGACACTTAAACGTAAGCTAAACCAGTACGTACTAACGTTTGCTACGAACACTTCCCGAACGTCACCAAAAATTAAATATGAGTTACCTATACTACTGGCCATTAAAATTGCTACATCAAGAAGAAACGCATATGATAAACGGGTATTCATTGGACAAATATATTATACTAGAACTGACATGTGATTACATTTTCACGCAATTTGGGTGCATAGATCCTGAGAAATCATTACCCAGAACAAACACCTCTAGCCGTAATAACAGCCTTGATACGCTTGGGCATTGAGTCAAACAGAGCTTGGATGGCGTGTACAGGTACAGCTGCCATGCAGCTTCAACACGATACCACAGTTCATCAATTGTAGTGACTGGAGAATTTTGACGAGCCAGTTGCTCGGCCACCATTGACCAGATGTTTTCAGTTGGTGAGAGATCTGGAGAATGTGCTGGCCAGAAAGGCCCGTACAGGACGTGCAACATGCGTTCTTGCATTATCCTCCTGAAATGTAGGGTTTCGCATGGATCGAATGAAGGGCAGAGCCACGGGTCGTAACACATCTGAAATGTAACGTCCACTGTTCAAAGTGCCGTCAATGCGAACAAGACGTGACCGAGACGTGTAACCAGCCTCAAGGGTAACCGCAGCCGTGGTCTCCTAGCTGATAGTCAATGCTGCTGCAAACGTCGTCGAACTGTTCGTTCCGATGGTTGTTGTCTTGCAAACGCTCCATCTGTTGACTCAGGGATCGAGATGTGGCTACACGATCCGTTACAACCATGTGGATAAGATGCCTGTCACCTCGACTGCTAGTGACATAAGGCCGTTGGGATCCAGCACAGCGTTCCGTATTACCCTCCTGAACCCACCGATTCCATATTCTGCTAACAGTCATTGGATCTCGACCCAGTGTCGCGATACGATAAACCGCAATCGCGATAGGCTACAATCCGACCTTTATCAAGGTCGGAAACGTGTTGGTACGCATATCTCCTCGTTACACCAGGCATCACAACAACGTTTCACCAGGCAACGCCGGTCAACTGCTGTTTGTGTATGAGAAATCGGTTGGAAACTTTCCTGAAGTCAGCACGTTGTAAGTGTCGCCACCGGCGCCAACCTTGTGTGAATGCTCTGAAAAGCTAATCATTTGCATATCACAGCATCTTCTTCCTGTCGGTTAAATTTCGCGTCTGTAGCACGTCAATTTCGTGGCAATTTTAATGGCCAGTAGTGTAATTAGCAGATGAAATTAAAGAAAGAGCCTAGTATATCACGGCCGATAGTTTATATTCCCTCACTCATTTGTTATCCACTTAAAATTTCCGCAATTCACGTTTTTTGCGCTCTTAATGACATCCCTTAGACCTTGACAATTAGCAGAAAGTGTTCACGGGAGTGGAAACTATCCGTTGACTCTGCAGGTTAAAACCACTGACGCGTATGTAGCGTTTTCACTAATATAGCCGCAGTATCCCTCCAACAGAATCCGTCAAACAGCAAAGCAGCATTATGTCAGAGAGCCAAGTGCCAAATTTAGCGGCTGCTACTGTCAGTCACATATTCGCTTATGCGAGGGGAAAGCCGCGTGGTGAACTTTGGAACATGACAGCTTGCACTGTTCACTGTCAGTCACTCTTAAGCTTCACATAAATACCCCGCGCATTCAGTATTACAGTCTGAACTTCTCCCTTTACTTAGTCTGTAATAATCAAATGTAATTGCCACGTAAATTTTCTCTACTTAACAGAAAGTGCTTGTATTAAAATATCACACAGTGAAAATAGGTTTTCGAATTAGCTGACAACCTGTCGTAAATTAAACCTTCGATGATACCTCACATATTGCGAATACTCTGTTCAGATTTCGAACTGTATCAGGATTAGTTAGGCAACGTTTGATTTTGTAACAAATTAGCTGCGATGCATGAAAATTTACACAGCATATATCACAGCTACAGTATCCTGTTTTCATCTCATAATCTTCTGACTTATACTCCTCTACGTTTCTGTTTGTTGGGAAAAATATTCTACTTTTTGGGGAAGCTGAAGGAAACAAGATAAAGGAAATAAAACTGTGGAGGCGCACCGAGAGGTCTAATGCTTAACATATGATGAAGTGCCTGCTTCCAAGACCTAGTTCCATAGCGTGGGATATTATTAACCAACTGACACAATTGTTGAATGAAGGACTTTATTACGGAAGTTCAATTTTTCTCGTGTATTTACACTCTGGGAACATGAAGTTTGGAAATAACTTATTCGCAATGTGCATTTCTGGAAGAAGGTCTTTTAAGTAAACTGCTAACGAGTATAAATCGAAATGAATTATCGAATATCATTTTATTAAACAAATATCATCACTGAGCGAGCTAAATAAATGCAGAGCTTGAAGTTGCTAGTACTTCTGGAAAAAATATAAAGGTCGCTGAAAGAAGTGCAGTGAGATTACTATAATAGTTTATTAGTTCAAGAAAGTGAGACGAAACGGTGTTTGTTGAGCTCTAAAGATACGAGTAAGAGGATAAAAACTAAAAGGCAGGCTAGAAGAAGAATGGAGTTATTAATACGCAACGCAAGACATATGTTAGCACTATAGCCAAACAAAAGTTCTGTAGTTAAATTGTATGCATTACAAACAACAATGCTACAACAAATTAAATTCTTGCCAGCTGCAAGAAGAACTTCATAGTGAGAAATTGCTGATATTATGGTCTTCATCCAAAGATTATGTCGATGCAACTAGTCGCACTAGCTTACCCTGCGCAAGTTCCTTCATCTGCTACTGCAACCTACAAACATTTAAGGCTGCTTACTGGCCCCAATAGTAGTCTCTCTCTACAATTTCATCCTCCCAAATCTCCCCCTCATTTTTCTCCATTAACAAACTTAGTTTATCCTGCGCAAGTTCCTTCATCTGCTACTGCAACCTACAAACATTTGAGGCTGCTTGCTGGCCCCAGTAGTAGTCTCTCTCTACAATTTCATCCTCCCACATCTCCCCCTCACTTTTCTCCATTAACAAACTTTGTTTATCCTGCGCAAGTTCCTTCATCTACTACTGCAACCTACAACCATTTGAGGCTGCTTACTGGCCCCAATAGTAGTCTCTCTTTACAATTTCATCCTCCCACATCTCCCCCTCACTTTTCTCCATTAACAAACTAAGTTTATCCTGCGCAAGTTCTTTCATCTGCTACTGCAACCTACAAACATTTGAGGCTGCTTACTGGCCCCAGTAGTAGTCTCTCTCTACAGTTCCATCCTCCCACATCTCCCCCTCACTTTTCTCCATTAACAAACTTAGTTTATCCTGCGCAAGTTCCTTCATCTGCTACTGCAACCTACAAACATTTGAGGCTGCTTACTGGCCCCAGTAGTAGTCTCTCTCTACAATTTCATCCTCCCACATCTCCCCCTCACTTTTCTCCATTAACAAACTTAGTTTATCCTGCGCAAGTTCCTTCATCTGCTACTGCAACCTACAAACATTTGAGGCTGCTTACTGGCCCCAGTAATAGTCTCTCTCTACAATTTCATCCTCCCACATCTCCCCCTCACTTTTCTCCATTAACAAACTTAGTTTATCCCGCGCAAGTTCCTGCGTCTGCTACTGCAACCTACAAACATTTGAGGCTGCTTACTGGCCCCAGTAGTAGTCTCTCTCTACAATTTCATCCTCCCACATCTCCCCCTCACTTTTCTCCATTAACAAACTTTGTTTATCCTGCGCAAGTTCCTTCATCTGCTACTGCAACCTACAAACATTTGTGGCTGCTTACTGGCCCCAGTAGTAGTCTCTCTCTACAATTTCATCCTCCCACATCTCCCCCTCACTTTTCTCCATTAACAAACTTAGTTTATCCTGCGCAAGTTCCTTCATCTGCTACTGCAACCTACAAACATTTGAGGCTGCTTACTGGCCCCAGTAGTAGTCTCTCTCTACAATTTCATCCTCCCACATCTCCCCCTCACTTTTCTCCATTAACAAACTTTGTTTATCCTGCGCAAGTTCCTTCATCTGCTACTGCAACCTACAAACATTTGAGGCTGCTTGCTGGCCCCAGTAGTAGTCTCTCTCTACATTTTCATCCTCCCACATCTCCCCCTCACTTTTCTCCATTAACAAACTTAGTTTATCCTGCGCAAGTTCCTTCATCTGCTACTGCAACCTACAAACATTTGAGGCTGCTTACTGGCCCCAGTAGTAGTCTCTCTCTCTACAATTTCATCCTCCCACATCTCTCCCTCACTTTTCTCCATTAACAAACTTAGTTTATCCTGCGCAAGTTCCTTCATCTGCTACTGCAACCTACAAACATTTGAGGCTGCTTGCTGGCCCCAGTAGTAGTCTCTCTCTACATTTTCATCCTCCCACATCTCCCCCTCACTTTTCTCCATTAACAAACTTAGTTTATCCTGCGCAAGTTCCTTCATCTGCTACTGCAACCTACAAACATTTGAGGCTGCTTACTGGCCCCAGTAGTAGTCTCTCTCTCTACAATTTCATCCTCCCACATCTCTCCCTCACTTTTCTCCATTAACAAACTTAGTTTATCCTGCGCAAGTTCCTTCATCTGCTACTGCAACCTACAAACATTTGAGGCTGCTTGCTGGCCCCAGTAGTAGTCTCTCTCTACATTTTCATCCTCCCACATCTCCCCCTCACTTTTCTCCATTAACAAACTTAGTTTATCCCGCGCAAGTTCCTGCGTCTGCTACTGCAACCTACAAACATTTGAGGCTGCTTACTGGCCCCAGTAGTAGTCTCTCTCTACAATTTCATCCTCCCACATCTCCCCCTCACTTTTCTCCATTAACAAACTTTGTTTATCCTGCGCAAGTTCCTTCATCTGCTACTGCAACCTACAAACATTTGTGGCTGCTTACTGGCCCCAGTAGTAGTCTCTCTCTACAATTTCATCCTCCCACATCTCCCCCTCACTTTTCTCCATTAACAAACTTAGTTTATCCTGCGCAAGTTCCTTCATCTGCTACTGCAACCTACAAACATTTGAGGCTGCTTACTGGCCCCAGTAGTAGTCTCTCTCTACAATTTCATCCTCCCACATCTCCCCCTCACTTTTCTCCATTAACAAACTTAGTTTATCCTGCGCAAGTTCCTTCATCTGCTACTGCAACCTACAAACATTTGAGGCTGCTTACTGGCCCCAGTAGTAGTCTCTCTCTCTACAATTTCATCCTCCCACATCTCTCCCTCACTTTTCTCCATTAACAAACTTAGTTTATCCTGCGCAAGTTCCTTCATCTGCTACTGCAACCTACAAACATTTGAGGCTGCTTGCTGGCCCCAGTAGTAGTCTCTCTCTACATTTTCATCCTCCCACATCTCCCCCTCACTTTTCTCCATTAACAAACTTAGTTTATCCCGCGCAAGTTCCTGCGTCTGCTACTGCAACCTACAAACATTTGAGGCTGCTTACTGGCCCCAGTAGTAGTCTCTCTCTACAATTTCATCCTCCCACATCTCCCCCTCACTTTTCTCCATTAACAAACTTTGTTTATCCTGCGCAAGTTCCTTCATCTGCTACTGCAACCTACAAACATTTGTGGCTGCTTACTGGCCCCAGTAGTAGTCTCTCTCTACAATTTCATCCTCCCACATCTCCCCCTCACTTTTCTCCATTAACAAACTTAGTTTATCCTGCGCAAGTTCCTTCATCTGCTACTGCAACCTACAAACATTTGAGGCTGCTTACTGGCCCCAGTAGTAGTCTCTCTCTACAATTTCATCCTCCCACATCTCCCCCTCACTTTTCTCCATTAACAAACTTTGTTTATCCTGCGCAAGTTCCTTCATCTGCTACTGCAACCTACAAACATTTGAGGCTGCTTGCTGGCCCCAGTAGTAGTCTCTCTCTACATTTTCATCCTCCCACATCTCCCCCTCACTTTTCTCCATTAACAAACTTAGTTTATCCTGCGCAAGTTCCTTCATCTGCTACTGCAACCTACAAACATTTGAGGCTGCTTACTGGCCCCAGTAGTAGTCTCTCTCTCTACAATTTCATCCTCCCACATCTCTCCCTCACTTTTCTCCATTAACAAACTTAGTTTATCCTGCGCAAGTTCCTTCATCTGCTACTGCAACCTACAAACATTTGAGGCTGCTTGCTGGCCCCAGTAGTAGTCTCTCTCTACATTTTCATCCTCCCACATCTCCCCCTCACTTTTCTCCATTAACAAACTTAGTTTATCCTGCGCAAGTTCCTTCATCTGCTACTGCAACCTACAAACATTTGAGGCTGCTTACTGGCCCCAGTAGTAGTCTCTCTCTCTACAATTTCATCCTCCCACATCTCTCCCTCACTTTTCTCCATTAACAAACTTAGTTTATCCTGCGCAAGTTCCTTCATCTGCTACTGCAACCTACAAACATTTGAGGCTGCTTACTGGCCCCAGTAGTAGTCTCTCTCTACAATTTCATCCTCCCACATCTCCCCCTCACTTTTCTCCATTAACAAACTTAGTTTATCCTGCGCAGGTTCCTTCATCTACTACTGCAACCTACAACTATTTGAGGCTGCTTACTGGGCCAATTCGTACTCTCCCTCTACAATTTCATCCTCCCACATCTCCCCCTCACTCCTCCATTAACAGACTGATAATGCCTGGATGATTCAAAATGTTTCCTATCAACAGACCAGTTCTTTTAGTCATGCTGTCACATAAATTTCCTTTCTCTCCTATTCGATTACTATCGCAATTTTACACGATCTACTCATCTAATCACCGGCATTCTTGTGTGGCACCACATTTCAGGAGCTACTGCTCTCTTCTTCCTTGAAATATTTATTGTCCATGTTCAACTCTCGTGTAAGGCTCCAATGCAGACAAGTACCTTCAGAAAAAGTTTCGAATACCTACATTTACATGTGATGTCAAAAAGCTTCTCTGTTTCAGAAAAATGGCTCTGAGCACTATGGGACTTAACATCTATGGTCATCAGTCCCCTAGAACTTAGAACTACTGAAACCTAACTAACCTAAGGACAGCACACAACACCCAGCCATCACGAGGCAGCGAAAATCCCTGACCCCGCCGGGATCTGTTTCAGAAAGTTATATGCTCTCCAGTTTGTGTTTTATAACATCTTCACACCGGCAACTGTCAATAACTTTTCTGCACAAATAACAAAATTTCGCAGCTACTTTTAACCTCATTTCCTTACTTAATTCCCTCATTATTTTCTGATACTACATCCACAAACCCAAGTTTTACGTTTGTTAAAGTTCATCTTATCACCTATTTTCATGGCATTTCTCATCCCACTCATTTGTTCTTCCAGATCTTTTACTGTCTCTAACAGCATTTCAATGTGCTCGCCAAACCTCGATTTTTTAATTTTTTTATTTACCCTGATCTGATTAGAGCTGTCAAGCTCTGTCTTACATCGGACCACGGTTTCACACATGCAGTACCTTTATATCTTGGCCCTGAACATCAATTCCCTTTCCAAATTTATAGCATACTCAAAGAATGGACTGAACAAAATCTGTGGGAGGATACAACTTTGTCTCACTCTCTTCACAACTATTGATTCCCTTGCATGTCATTCAAATCTTACCTAACTGTAGTCTAGTTTCTGCGCAAGCTGCAAATAACTTTTCTCTTCCTGTGTTTTATCCTTGCTACCTTTAGCATTTCAAATAGGGTGTTCCACTCAACATTGTTAAAAACTATCTCTAAATTGTGACGTTACCTCCAGTCTCCAACGCCATATCCAACTGAAGGTTTCTCAAAGGGGCGTCATTAAATAGCAGTTCATAATATAAATAAATTTATATGAATTGAGTGTCCTGGAATGGAGGTAACCCATAATGATTATCGACAATGACTTCTTTTAGCAGCACCGTACGTCACAAATCTCTGGAATTTCGGTAGTGCTAACTAAAGCTTTACCTTTTCTGGACCATCACCCCTTTTTATAACAGGGTTTGCATCGGGCCAATGAGTAGGCTGGGAGGCGTCATTATTCGAAGGCGGCAACCAATCAGACCCATACAACTATCAAAATAAAATGTTACGTACAGCAAAGGAAATGATTGAATAAAATATCTCAAGGGGGTTGACTTCGAACTGAAAAGCAATTAACGGAAGTACAATCCAGCAACCTCTCCTATTCTGCTATTGAAACACATTCAAAGTACAAATAAATTATGTGCATGATAAGGAGACAGGACGATATCTCTTGTTAAATAATGAACGCAACTAATTATAGTGAAAACGATAATTATTAAACTAGCGAAGTTTTTTTTTGGTCATCTCTCTACTGACTGGTTTGATGCGGCCCGCCACGAATTCCTTTCCTGTGCTAACCTCTTCATCTCAGAGTAGCACTTGCAACCTACGTCCTCGATTATTTGCTTGACGTATTCCAATCTCTGCCTTCCTCTACAGTTTTTGCCCTCTACAGCTCCCTCTAGTACCATGGAAGTCATTCCCTCATGTCTTAGCAGATGTCCTATCATCCTGTCCCTTCTCCTTATCAGTGTTTTCCACATATTCCTTTCCTCTCCGATTCTGCGATAATTCTCGCACTTGTCAGCTCTTGCCGTCTTCGGAATTATGTGAATGATGCTTTTCCGAAAGTCAGATGGTATGTCGCCAGACTCATATATTCTACACACTAACGTGAATAGTCGTTTTGTTGCCACTTCTCCCAATGATTTTAGAAATTCTGATGGAATGTTATCTATCCCTTGTGCCTTATTTGACCGTAAGTCCTCCAAAGCTCTTTTAAATTCCGATTCTAATACTGAATCCCCTATCCCTTCTAAATCGACTCCTGTTTCTTCTTCTATCACATCAGACAAATCTTCACGCTCATAGAGGCTTTCAATGTATTCTTTCCACCTATCTGCTCTCTCCTCTGCATTTAACAGTGGAATTCCCGTTGCACTCTTAATGTTACCACCGTTGCTTTTAATGTCACCAAAGGTTGTTTTGACTTTCCTGCATGCTGAGTCTGTCCTTCCGACAATCATATCTTTTTCGATGTCTTCACATTTTTCCTGCAGCCATTTCGTCTTAGCCTCCCTGCACTTCCTATTTATTTCATTCCTCAGCGACTTGTATTTCTGTATTCCTGATTTTCCCGGAACATGTTTGTACTTCCTCCTTTCATCAATCAACTGAAGTATTTCTTCTGTTACCCATGGTTTCTTCGCAGCTACCTTCTTTGTACCTATGTCCATTCCTCTTCAACTGTACTGCCTACTGCGCTATTCCTTATTGCTGTATCTATAGCGTTAGAGAAATTCAAACGTATCTCGTCATTACTTAGTACTTCCGCATCCCACTTCTTTGCGTATTGGTTCTTCCTGACTAATGTCTTGAACTTCAGCCTACTCTTCATCACTACTATATTGTGATCTGAGTCTATATCTGCTTCTGGGTACAGGAGCAATCCAGTATCTTACAATCCAGTATCTGATTTCGGAATCTCTGTCTGACCATGATGTAATCTAATTGAAATCTTCCCGTATCTCCCGGCCTTTTTCCAAGTATACCTCCTCCTCTTGTGATTCTTGATCAGGGTATTCGCTATTACTAGCTGAAACTTGTTACAGAACTCAATTAGTCTTTCTCCTCTTTCATTCCTTGTCCCAAGCCCATATTCTCCTGTAACCTTTTCTTCTACTCCTTCCCCTACAACTGCATTCCAGTCGCCCATGACTATTAGATTTTCGTCCCCCTTTACATACTGCATTACCCTTTCAATATCCTCATACACTTTCTCTATCTGTTCATCTTCAGCTTGCGGCGTCGGCATGTATACCTGAACTATCGTTGTCGGTGTTGGTCTGCTCTCGATTCTGATTAGAACAACCCGGTCACTGAACTGTTCACAGTAACACACCCTCTGCCCTACCTTCCTATTCATAACGAATCCTACACCTGTTATACCATTTTCTGCTGCTGTTGATATTACCCGATACTCATCTGACCAGAAATCCTTGTCTTCCTTCCACTTCACTTCACTGACCCCTACTATATCTAGATTGAGCCTTTGCATTTCCCTTTTCAGATTTTCTAGTTTCCCTACCACGTTCAAGCTTCTGACATTCCACGCCCCGACTCGTAGAACGTTATCCATTCGTTGATTATTCAATCTTTTTCTCATGGTAACCTCCCCCTTGGCAGTCCCCTCCCGGAGATCCGAATGGGGGACTATTCCGGAATCTTTTGCCAATGGAGAGATCATCATGATACTTCTTCAATTACAGGCCACATGTCCTGTGGATACACGTTACGTGTCTTTAATGCAGTGGTTTCCATTGCCTTCTGCGTCCTCATGTCGTTGATCATTGCTGATTCTTCCGCCTTTAGGGGCAATTTCCCACCCTTAGGACAAGAGAGTGCCCTGAACCTCTATCCGCTCCTCCGCCATCTTTGACAAGGCCGTTGGCAGAATGAGGCTGACTTCTTATGCCGGAAGTCTTCGTCCGCCAATGCTGATTATTTATCAAAATTTAGGCAGTGGCGGGGATCGAACCCGGGACCGAAGACGTTTTGATTATGAATGAAAGACGCTACCCCTTCTTTTTTTTTTTTTAATCTCATTTTGTTCGCTTTATCTGCTCGGGGCGGACGTTGTAAGACATTAGATTAAGTTCGTTGATGATCGATTAACTCAGTTTTTTTTTTTATTACAGAGGGTACGTAACCCTCTGACCGAACACGCTGAGCTACCGTGCCGGCTTCCCCTAGACCACGGGGGTCTGCTTATATGCCTCCCGAAACGGAAAAGACAAGTTTATAGCTAGATGACAAAGGAAGGAGTCTATCATTTTTTTATCAGCGACGTTACATTAACATCTTCCACAGATCGAGAGGTTTCTCTAAGTATAAATGTTCATTGAGGTTGCAAAAGAGTTCCCTGGTTTCTTTACTAGCATATATTTCACGAAATATAGTTAGGAGTACATAGCCCTTGTCCTAAAATGGATTATTTGAAACATCAGTTAAATATATAACAGAAAAAATGGGAAGAAACAAATAGAAACGCTTCAGAATCTACAGATACCGCACATGTCGACTTGATTTTCTTCAATTTATTTTCTAAGATGTATGGTCAATATTATTGATCAACTAAAATCAATATTTCCACTATTTTGTAAACATTTCGTGTCAGTATTTGCAACCATGAGTTATTAAACAGATGGTCTGGTAATATTCACACCTGTCAACACCTGCCTTCTTTAAAATTAGTATTAGACGTTCTTCTTGAGTCAGGGTATTTCACCTGTCTCAGATCTCTTGCACATTACGTGGAATAGTTTTTCATCGCTAACCCTCCGAGGGATCTCAGCTGTTCTGTGGTAATTTCATCTACTCCAGCAGAGTTGTTTCGATTTAAGTCCATCAGGGCTCTGTCATATTCTTCTCGCAGTATTAATTCAGTGTATGCGAATTCATAGCTTTTTAAGTCAGTTTCGACTTGAAGAAGTATAAATTCACAGCTACAAAACGCTGTGCTTGTCGAGCCAGAGAAACGAAAGACCCATCGCGTACACAGGCAAATTAAAGTTTTTCTCTTTGACGTCTCGTACATTATATAGACTTCATGAATAGGAGTAAACAATGAACTCCATGGCCGGTCGAAGTGGCCGTGCGGTTAAAGGCGCTGCAGTCCGGAACCGCAAGACCGCTACGGTCGCAGGTTCGAATCCTGCCTCGGGCATGGATGTTTGTGATGTCCTTAGGTTAGTTAGGTTTAACTAGTTCTAAGTTCTAGGGGACTAATGACCTCAGCAGTTGAGTCCCATAGTGCTCAGAGCCATTTGAACCATTTTTTGAACTCCATGTGCCGAAATTTTGGAAGATGAATGTAATGGGTTTACCTACTGCCATGTACTACTAAATAAAACACTAAATAATCATTATTTTATTCATTTTGATTGGAGAACCGCAGCCGTTTTCGTAAATTACACTGTAGGAAATACTGCAACACAGCCACAAGTGTTCTTGAAACGATTTTATTATACCATTACTAGTTTCGGGCCCGACCCCATCGTCAGATGGTAGCGTCAACTTCTTACAAGTTTTACATTTGTATGCTAAAATATAACAAAGTTTTTGTGATGCACAATTTATAAAACATTATTCATTTTATATTTGCGTCCTAAAAATTTAACGAAGTTTTTGTGATTACACAGTGTTGCATTTAAATATACTCTGCACATTTTACTCACTTATATATCCTCTATGCACTGTACTTACTTCAGGAAGTAAGTACATCACACAGAGCATATACATTGAAGTGCCAAAGAAACTGCTAAAGGCACGCGTATTAAATACAGAGATATGTAAACAGGCAGAATATGGCGCTGTGGTCGGCAGCTGCTACATAAGACAACAAGCGCCTGTGAGATCGGTTGCTGCTGCTATAATGGCAGGTTATCAAGATTTAATTGAGTTTGAAAGTGGTGTTATAGTCGGCGTACAAGTGATGGGACACAGCATCTCCGAGGTACCGATAAAGTGGGGATTTTCCCGTAAGACCATTTCACGAGTGTACTGTGACATCAGGAATCAGGTAAAACATCACATCTCCGACGTAGATGCTGCCGGAAAAAAGATCCTGCAAGAACAAGACCAACGACGACTGAATAAAATTGTTCAACGTAACGGAAGTGCGACCTTCCGCAAATTGCTGCAGATTTCAATGCTGGGCCGTCAACAAGTGTCAACGTGCGAACCATTCAACGAAACATCATTGACATGGACTTTCGGAGGCGAAGGCCCACTCGCGTACCCTTGATGACTACACAGCACAAAGCTTTGTGCCTGACCTAGGCCCGTCAACACCGAAATTCGACTGTTGATGACTGGAAACAAGTTGCCTGATCGGACGAGTCTCACTTCAAATTGTATGGAGCGGGTAGACGTGTACGGGTATGGAGACAACCTCACGAATCCATGGACCCTGCATGTGAGCATGGGACTATTCATGCTGGTTGAGCCTCCGTAATGGCGTGGGGCGCTTGCATTTGGAGTGATATGGGACCCCTGATAGGTCTAGATCCGACTCTGACAGGTGACACGTACATAAACGTCCTGTCTGATCACCTACATCCATTCATGTCCATCGGGCATTACGACGGACTTGGGCAATTCTAGCAGGACAATGAGACACTCCTCACGTCCAGAATTGCAAAGAGTGGCTCCCGGAACACTCTTCTGAGTTTAAACACTTTCGCTGCGCTCCAGACTTCCCAGACATTAAAATTATTGAGCATATCTGGGATGCCTTGCAACGTGCTGTTCAGAAGACATCTCCACCCCGCGTAATCTTACGGATTTATGGACAGCCCCGCAGGTTTCATGGTGTCAATTCCCCTCAGCATTACTGCAGACATTAGTCGAGGCCATGCCGCGTCGTGTTGCGGCACTTCTGAGTGCTCGCGGGGTCCCTACACGATATTAGGCAGGTGTACCAGTTTTTTTGGTTCTTCAGTGCATGCTTGGCCTCCCAGGTCCCCAGACCTCAGTCCGTGCGATTATTGGCTTTGGGGTTACCTGAAGTCGCAAGTGTATCGTGATCGACCGACATCTCTAGGGATGCTGAAAGACATCATCCGACGCCAATTCCTCACCATAACTCCGGACATGCTTTACAGTGCTTTTCACAACATTATAAACTCTGTTAAAGTTGTAGGACGCAAATGTAAAATGAAAAATCTTTTGCAACCTATGCATCACAAAACCTTCGTTATATTTTAGGAAACAATTGTAAAACTTGCAAGAAGTCAATGCGTCACCTGACGATGGTCTCAGGACCGAAACTAGTTATGGTATAAGAAAATCATTCCTATAGAACTTGTGGCTAGTGGAAATTTTTCCTACAGTGTAATTTACTAAATAATCATTCTTATATGTTACCTTTACAGCCACATAATCAAATTTGTAATCTTTCTTATTGTAAAAAGTCCTTAGCAGTTTGATCTTGTCAACGTTATAGAGAAGTTTTCACCGCGAACTGTACCGTTTCCCAAACGTTAATTTACTGGCTGTACAAACACACATAATTCTCCCGGCACCGGTTCATGACTGTAACGTGAGTTCAGTAAGCGGTCGGGAGCCGTGTCTAGCGTAGCGCGTGAATACCATCCCTCCATTGTCTCTCCATGAAAGGCTATTGTCGTGGCCGTGCGGAATTTCCACGCAGCCAGACAATACAAGACGTAAAGGATAATGTCGCGTAGCGGCTGGAGAACGCTGCTACACTAAGCGGATAGTCCCTGTCACCGCAAACGACCTTCGCGCGTGCCCGCCCGACGCTCTGCAACAACGTCATGAATGGCCACAGGTGCTGCCGGCGACCTCACGGCATTCCGACTATGTCGCCCCGGCTATTTGCATGCAACGGGGTACGGCAGGCAACTGGCGTCGTGTTACAGCAATTACCAGACTTTCTCCTTTGCGTTGACGATGCATCACGAAATCGCTTAAGGTCTGGCAGGACCACAATTAAGCATTTAATGGTCAGGAACAGAATAAAATTTAACAGCTTTCACTCTCACTGTTTCTATGCCTATCGCTTAGTACTGCACAAGTTTTACTGCATTTTCGCCCATATTTCACTTATCTGTAATTTCTAATTCTTTTAGTTTGTTGAAACAACACGTTTGCGTTTTTCCGTACCTTCAACAATAGCAAGAAATGTGATACAGTCAACTATCATTAATCCATATTAGGAACACTGTATTCTAAACGAAAATATTCATTCTAACTGACGTACACTACTGGCCATTAAAACTGCTACACCAAGAAGAAATGCAGGTGATAAACGGGAATTCATTGGACAAATATACCGGGTGATCAAAAAGTCAGTATAAACTTGAAAACTTAATAAACCACGGAATAATGTAGATAGAGAGGTAAAAATTGACACACGTACTTAGAATGACATGGGGTTTTATTAGAACCAAACTAAAAACAAAGTATTGCTACACGCGTGAAAGATCTCTTGCGCGCGTCGTTTGGTGGTGATCGTGTGCTCAGCCGCCACTTTCGTCATGCTTGGCCTCCCAGGTCCCCAGACCTCAGTCCGTGCGATTATTGGCTTTGGGGTTACCTGAAGTCGCAAGTGTATCGTGATCGACCGACATCTCTAGGGATGCTGAAAGACATCATCCGACGCCAATTCCTCACCATAACTCCGGACATGCTTTACAGTGCTTTTCACAACATTATTCCTCGACTACAGCTATTGTTGAGGAATGATGGTGGACATATTGAGCATTTCCTGTAAAGAATATCATCTTTGCTTTGTCTTACTTTGTTATGTTAATTATTGCTATTCTGATCAGATGAAGCACCATCCGTCGGACATTTTTTGACCGTTTGTATTTTTTTGGTTCTAATAAAACCCCACGTCATTCCAAGCATGTGTGTCAATTTTTACCTCTCTATCTACATTATTCCGTGGTTTATTAAATTTTCAAATTTATACTGACTTTTTGATCACCCGGTATTATACTAGAACTGCCATGTGATTACATTTTCAAGCAATTTGGGTGCATAGATACTGAGAAATCAGTACCCAGAACAACCGCCTCTGGCTGCAATAACGGCCTTGATACGCCTGGGCATTGAGTCAAACAGAGCTTGGATGGCGTGTACAGGTACAGCTGCCCATGCAGCTTCAACACGATACCACAGTTCATCAAGAGTAGTGACTGGCGTATAGTGACGAGCCAGTTGACCAGACGTTTTCAATTGGAGAGAGATCTGGAGAATGTGCTGGCCAGGGCAACAGTCGAACATTTTCTGTATCCAGAAGGGCCCGTACAGGACCTGCAACATGCGGTCGTGCATTATCATCCTGTTGGAATGTAGGGTTTCGCAGGGATCGAATGAAGGGTAAAGCCACAGGTCATAACACATCTGAAATGTAACGTCCACTGTTCAAAGTGCCGTCAATGCGAACAAGACGTGACACAGGAGTGTAACCAATGGTACCCCATACCATCACGCCAGGTGATACGCCAGTATGGCGATGACGAATACACGTTTCCAATGTGCGTTCACCGCGATGTCGCAAACACGGATTCGACCATCATGATGCTGTAAACAGAATCTGGATTCATCCGAAAAAATGACGTTTTGCCATTCGTGCATCCAGGTTCGTCGTTGAGTACACCATCGCAGGCGCTCCTGTCTGTGATGCAGCGTCAAGGGTAACCGCAGCCATGGTCTCCGAGCTGATAGTCCATGTTGCTGCAAACGTCGTCGAACTGTTCGTGCAGATGGTTGTTGTCTTGCAAACGTCTCCATCTGTTGACTCAGGGATCGAGACGTGGCTGCACGATCCGTTACAGCCATGCAGATAAGATGCCGGTCATCTCGACTGCTAGTGATACGAGGCCGTTGGGATCCAGCACGGCGTTCCGTATTACCCTCCTGAACCCACCGATTCCATATTCTGCAGCCTTTCCCAGGTCGACAGCTCCAATGAACGTGTTTTGATGTATCTTTAGTCTTGCTTCTATTGACAACCGCAACGTCAGAGTATACTCTCTCGTGCCTTTACCTTTTGTAAACTCAAACTGATAGTCATTTAACGCATCCTCAAATTTTTCCATTCTTCTGTATATTCTTGGATGCATATGTTGTTAGGCTAATTGTGTGATAGTTCTTCCACTTGTCAGCACTTGTAGTCTTCGGAACTGTGCGGACGATATTTTTCCGAAAGTCAGGTAGTTTGTCGCTAGACTCATACATTCTACACACAAACGCGAAAGTCGTTTTGTTGCCACTTCCCCCAATGATTTTAGAAATTCTGATGGAATGTTATCTATCCCTTCTGCCTTATTTGATCTTAAGTCCTCCAAAGCCCTCTTCAATTTTGATTTTAATACTGGGTTCCATTTCTCTTCTAATTCGACTCCTGTTTCCTCTTCTATTACATCTGACGATTCGTCTACCTCATAGAGGCCTTCAGTTTACTCTTTCCACATAATTGTTCTCTCTTCTGCATTTAACAATGCAATTATAATCAATGGATTTCCCATTGCACTCTTAAAGCTATCTACATCCACATCTACGTTATCACTCTGGTATTTACAAAAAGTCCCTGGTAGAGGGTTCAATGAGCCACCTTAAAGCTGTCTCTGTACCGTTCCACTCTCGAACGGCGGGCGGGAAAAACGAGCACTTAAATTTTTCTGTGCGAAACCTGATTTTTCTTATTTTGTCGTGATGATCATTTCTCCCTATGTAGGTGCGCGCCAACAGAATGTTTTCGCAATCGGAGGATAAAACTAGTGATTGAAATTTCACGAGAAGATCCTGTCGCAACGTTAAACGCCTTTGTTTTAACGATTGCCACTCCAATTCATGTATCTTGCCTGTGGTACTATCTACCCTATTTCGCTGTAATACAAAACGAGCTGCCCTTCATTCTGCTTTTTCGATGTCATCCCTCAGTCCCATCTAATGCGGATCCTACACCAAACAGCAATACTCCAGAATAGGGCGGTCAAGCGTGGTGTAAGCAGTCTCTTTAGTAGACCTATTGCACCTTCTGAGTGTTCTGCCAATGAAACGCAATCTTTGGTTTGCTTTACCCACAACATTATCTATGTGATCGTTCCAGTTCAGGTTATTTGTAATTGCTATCCCTAAGTATGTAGTTGAATTTAGAGCTTTCACATTTGTGTGACACCGCGTAATCGAAATTTAGCGGATTTCTTTTAGTACTCACGTGAATAACTTCACACTTTTCTTTATTCAAGGTCAATTGCCACTTTTCGCACCATACAGATATCTTATCCAAATCATTTTGCAATTCGTTTTCGTCATCTGGTGACTTTACAAGACACTAAATGACAGTAACACCTGCAAACAATCTAAGACGGCTACTCAGAATATCTCCTGTGTCGTTAATATAGATCAGGAACAATAGAGGGCCTATAACACTTCCTTGGGGAACAACGTATATTACTCCTGTTTTACTCGATGATTTTCCGTCTATTACTACGAACTGTGACCTTTCTGACAGGAAATCACGAATCCAGTCGCACAACTGCGGCGATATTCCATAGGCACGCAAATTGGTTAGAAGACGCTTGTGAGGAACGGTGTCGAAAGCCTTCTGGAAATCTTAAAATGTAGAATCAAATTGACAACTCCTGTCCATAGCATGAGCATAAAGAGCTAACTGTGTTTCGCAAGAAAGATATTTTCTGAATCCGTGCTGACTACTTGTCAATAAATCGTTTTCTTCGAGGTACTTCACAATGTTCGAATACAGTATATGTTCCAAAACCTACTGCAAATCAACGTTAGTGATATGGAACTGTAATTCAGTGGATTACTCCTACTTCCCTTTTTGGGGATTGCTGTGACTTGCCAATTTTCCAGTTTTAGGTACGGATCTTTCTGTGAGCGAGCGGTTGTATGTAATTGCTAAATATGGAGCTATTGTATCAGCAAACTCCGAAAGGAACTTGACTGGTAAATAATCTGGACCGGAGGCCTTGGGTTTGTTAAGTGATTTAAGCTGCTTTGTTACTCCGAGGATATCTATTTCTATGTTTCTCAGCTTGGCAGTTGTTCTTGATTAGAATTAAGGAATATTTACTTCGTCTTCTTTAGTGAAGGAGTTCCGGAAAACCGTCTTTAATAACTCTGCTTTAGAGGCAGAACCATGACTGATTTCACCGTTGTTATCGCGCAGTGTAGGTGTTGATAGCGTCTTGCCACTGGTGTGCTTTATGTATGACCAGAATCTATTTGGGTTTCTGCCAGATTTCGAGACAGATTTTCATTGTGGAAATTATTAAAAGCATCTCGTATTGAAGTTTGCGCTATATTTCGAACTTTTGCAAAAATTTGTCATTCTTGGGGATTTTGCGTTCTTATAAATTTGGCATGCTTTTTTCGTTGCTTCTGCAACAGCGATCTGACCCGTTTTGTGTACCATGGGGGATCAGTACCATTACTTATTAATTTATGTGGTGTTATTCTCTCGACTGCTGTCGATACTATCTCTTTGAAATCATTCCACAACTTTTCTACGCTAACATAATCAGATCGGAAGAAGTGAAGACTGTCTCTTAAAAAGGCGTTAAGAGTATTTTTATCAGCTTTTTTAAATATATGTTTTTTGCGTTTCTATTTGATGGTTGTATGTGTTACGGTATTCAGCCTAGCAGCAACTGCCTTGCGGTCGCTAATCCCTGTATTCGTCACGAACTCACTATTTGTCCAGGATTATTTGTTGCTAAGAGGTCAAGTATACTTTCTCAACCATTTACGCTTCGAGTGGGCTCATGAACTAATTGTTCAAAATAATTTTCTGAGAAGCATTCAGTACACTTTCGGTGACTTTTTATGACTGCCGCCGGCTTTAAACGTATAATTTTTCCAGAACATCGAGGGTAGATTTAAGTCATCATCGACTATGATTGTATGAGTGGAATACCTATTTGAAATGAGACTCAAGTTTTCTTTGAACTGTTCAGAAACTATATTTTCTGAGTCGGCGGAGGGGGGGGGGCTAAAACGATCCAATTAATAGTTTATCCCGATTGTCAGGTATAACCTCTACCCACACTATTTCGCAGGAACTATGTACTTCAGTTTCACTGCAGGGCAAACTAATTCTTACAGCAATAAATACTCCATCACCAACTTTATTTAATCTATCCTTTCTGAACACTGTTAGATCGTTTGAAAAAATTTCAACACAGCTACGACAATTTACAAGTACAATACCGGTCGTTTCTACAATTGCCTTAGTGTGTTTTACCTGCCCCCTTTTAGACGGACGCCCTTTCTGTGGTTTCCTGAGACCCTCTAGCCTAAAAAACTGCACAGTCCCTTCCACAATGCCCCCGCTACCCGTGTAGCCGCCTTCTGTGTATGTTGTTGTTGTTGTGGTCTTCAGTCCTGAGACTGGTTTGACGCAGCTCTCCATGCTACTCTATCCTGTGCAAGCTTCTTCATCTCTCAGTACCTACTGCAACCTACATCCTTCTGAATCTGCTTAGTGTATTGATCTCTTGGTCTCCCTCTACGATTTTTACCCTCCACGCTGCCCTCCAATGCTAAATTTGTGATCCCTTGATGCCTCAAAACATGTCCTACCAACCGATCCCTTCTTCTAGTCAAGTTGTGCCACAAACTTCTCTTCTCCCCAATCCTATTCAATACCTCCTCATTACTTACGTGATCTACCCACCTTATCTTCAGCATTCTTCTGTAGCACCACATTTCGAAAGCCTCTATTCTCTTCTTGTCCAAACTGGTTATCGTCCATGTTTCACTTCCATACATGGCTACACTCCATACAAATACTTTCAGAAACGACTTCCTGACACTTAAATCTATACTCGATGTTAACAAATTTCTCTTCTTCAGAAACGATTTCCTTGCCATTGCCAGTCTACATTTTATATCCTCTCTACTTCGACCATCATCAGTTATTTTACTCCCTAAATAGCAAAACTCCTTTACTACTTTAAGTGTCTCATTTCCTAATCTAATCCCCTCAGCATCACCCGATTTAATCTGACTACATTCCATTATCCTCGTTTTGCTTTTGTTGATGTTCATCTTATATCCTCCTTTCAAGACACTGTCCATTCCGTTCAACTGCTCTTCCAAGTCCTTTGCTGTCTCTGACAGAATTACAATGTCATCGGCGAACCTCAAAGTTTTTACTTCTTGTCCATGAATTTTAATACCTACTCCGAATTTTTCTTTTGTTTCCTTTACTGCTTGCTCAATATACAGATTGAATAACATCGGGGAGAGGCTACAACCCTGTCTCACTCCTTTCCGAACCACTGCTTCCTTTTCATGCCCCTCGACTCTTATAAATGCCATCTGGTTTCTGTACAAATTGTAAATAGCCTTTCGCTCCCTGTATTTTACCCCTGCCACCTTCAGAATTTGAAAGAGAGTATTCCAGTTAACGTTGTCAAAAGCTTTCTCTAAGTCTACAAATGCTAGAAACGTAGGTTTGCCTTTTCTTATTCTTTCTTCTAAGATAAGTCGTAAGGTTAGTATTGCCTCACGTGTTCCAACATTTCTACGGAATCCAAACTGATCTTCCCCGAGGTCCGCTTCTACCAGTTTTTCCATTCGTCTGTAAAGAATTCGTGTTAGTATTTTGCAGCTGTGACTTATTAAACTGATAGTTCGGTAATTTTCACATCTGTCAACACCTGCTTTCTTTGGGATTGGAATTATTATATTCTTCTTGAAGTCTGAGGGTATTTCGCCTGTCTCATACATCTTGCTCACCAGATGGTAGAGTTTTGTCATGACTGGCTCTCCCAAGGCCATCAGTAGTTCTAATGGGATGTTGTCTACTCCCGGGGCCTTGTTTCGACTCAGGTCTTTCAGTGCTCTGTCAAACTCTTCACGCAGTATCTTATCTCCCATTTCATCTTCATCTACATCCTCTTCCATTTCCATAATACTGTCCTCAAGTACATCGCCCTTGTATAAACCGTCTATATACTCCTTCCACCTTTCTGCCTTCCCTTCTTTGCTTAGAACTGGGTTGCCATCTGAGCTCTTGATATTCATACAAATGGTTCTCTTCTCTCCAAAGGTCTCTTTAATTTTCCTGTGGGCAGTATCTATATTACCCCTAGTGAGACAAGCCTCTACATCCTTACATTTGTCCTCTAGCCATCCCTGCTTAGCCATTTTGCACTTCCTGTCGATCTCATTTTTGAGACGTTTGTATTCCCTTTTGCCTGCATCATTTACTGCATTTTTATATTTTCTCCTTTCATCAATTAAATTCAATATTTCCTCTGTTACCCAAGGATTTCTATTAGCCCTCGTCTTTTTACCTACTTGATCCTCTGCTGCCTTCACTACTTCATCCCTCAGAGCTACCCATTCTTCTTCTACTGTATTTCTTTCCCCCACTCCTGTCAATTGTTCCCTTATGCTCTCCCTGAAACTCTCTACAACCTCTGGTTCTTTCAGTTTATCCAGGTCCCATCTCCTTAAATTCCCACCTTTTTGCAGTTTCTTCAGTTTCAATCTGCAGTTCATAACCAATAGATTGTGGTCAGAATCCACATCTGCCCCTGGAAATGTCTTACAATTTAAAACCTGGTTCCTAAATCTCTGTCTTACCATTATATAATCTATCTGATACCTATTAGTATCTCCAGGATTCTTCCAGGTATACAACCTTCTTTTATGATTCTTGAACCAAGTGTTATTTCTGTGTATAGTGGACTCAAAAAATTGTTCAAATGGCTCTGAGCACTATGGGACTTAACATCTGTGGTCATCAGTCCCCTAGAACGTAGAACTACTTAAACCTAACTAACCTAAGGACATCACACGCATCCATGCCCGAGGCAGGATTCGAACCTGCGACCGTAGTGATCACGCGGCTCTAGGCTGAAGCGCCTAGAACCGCACAGCCACACCGGCCTGCTGTAGAGGACTCATGACCTATTAAGTGGAACCCACAAAACCACCACTCGATGGCGCAAGTCAAGGAATCTGCAGACTACACGGTCACAGAGCCTCCACTCGGCTCTGCACCAAAGAACGACAGTAGGTTCTATCGACGATGCTGCAGATGGTGAGCTCCACCTTAATCTCGGAAGCAAGACCGGCAGTCTTTACCATTTCCGCTACCCGCCCGAAACCGAAGAGAGTCTCCTCCGATCCAAAGCGACACACATCATTGGTACCGACATGAGTCACCACCTGCAGTTGGCTGCACCCTGTACTCTTCATGGCATCCGGAAGCAACCTTTCCACATCCGGAATGACTCCCAATGGTGCACTCTCGCTTTCTTCCCCTCCTTGTCAGCCATGTTCCTAAGGGGGCCCCATTACGCGCCATACGTTGGAGCTCCCAACTACCAGCAAACCCACCTGCTGTGAATGCCCAGACCTTGCCTCTGGAATAGGCAATGGATTGATCGACCAGATTTCCTCCACATCGTGCTGTGACTTCAAATCAGATCAAATGAGACTTCATACTGTAGCAGAGTCACACTACCAAGTAAGCTTTGCTGTGAATAGCTGGGCCGGCGTTGTAGGCGACAATCTCATTGGCCCATATCTTCTACCTCGCCCCCTGAATGGCCACCTGTACTTGAGGTTACTGCGAAGAGTCCTTTCTGAGCTGTTGGAGATCGTACCCGTTTGGCTGCTCGTGGTAGAATGTGGATACAACATAATGGTGCAACGCCTCACTTCAGTGTGGATGTCCACAACCGTCTCAGTGCTGTATTTCCTGGTTGCTGGATTGGAAGGGGAGATACTATTCCACAGTCAGCGAGGCCATCTGACCTGAACGCCGTTGATTATTTCCTATGGGGATATCTAAACACACTTGTGTATGAGGCCCCAGGGGATACGGAGATGTAATCAGTTGCCACAAATGTAGCTTCCACTGATTTGCTTCGAAGTATACCAGGGATATTGGTCAGGGCGCGTCAGAATCTTGTTCGCTGATGTCATGTTTGCATTGAGGTTGATGGCCGACAGTTTCAGCACATTATGTAAGATAAAGTACAAATTTTATGTTCATTATATCAGTGATGTTATTTGCACTTAACTGTAACCCGGTCGACTTTTGAGATAATGGAATTTTTGTGCATTCATTTTTTCTGTAGTTTCCTGTAGGTTTTTTCTTCAGTTGTCACTGTGTTTTCTTTTATAATAGTTGTATTCTCTTTGACAGTGTTCCTTATTTTCTCGGCAAGAAGTTCTCTTGTTAGCTTTGCGTTGAATTCAGGTGTTTTAATTTTTCTTGTTGTTTTTTGATATCCTTGGTTTCTTTTATGATATTCTCATACAAGAAATATCAGCCATACTCAGGTTCATCAAAGAGCAAAACTACTTCCCATTCAACAAAAAATTTTGTTCTCAACAGGATGGGCTACCTAAGGAATCCCCAATTGGTGGCCTTCTAGCTGACGTTTTCCTCAGTCAGATAAAAAAGCAAATCTTTGACAAAACAGTAAAAATGTAGTATGTTGGCACAGATGTGTAGACAACATAATTTCCCTAATAGATGAATCAAAACCTCACACAAAACAACTGAGGACATAAACACCATCTACTCACAAACACATTTCACTATTGAAACACAAACAGATTAAAAACTTAATTTCCAATATCTCACAACACACAAGAGAAATAACAGACAGGAATTGACAATTTACAGGAAACCTACAATCACCAGCACCATTACTAATAACCAGTCAAATCACCCTATAACTCACACAGAAGAAAGCTTCAGTTATTCACAACATAGACTGAACAAAACACCCATGAACATACATGATTAAACACAACAACTGAATAGAATATAGCAAACTGCACAGGAGAATGGATATGATACAACGAGAGTTGATCAAATAAACCACAAAATACAGAAACAGGCAACACATGCTCATGAAAGATACACATGAACAAACACAACACAACATACAACAAGTCAGCAGAAAGTCAGCAACAAATGGCACATAATGATTTACAACAACAAGGACTCAACATAGCATGCAGAACCAACAATACAATGCAAAGCAGACTTGGAAGAAATACCACCAACACTAACAAATACAGCCAGTCTGCTATATACCAACTAACTTGCAACTGCTTTCAATCTGCATACGTTAGTTAAACGTGCGGGAATTTCAGAACCACGTACACAGAACATTTCAGAACCTGAAAAGCAATAGCTCACACTCAACACTTGCAGAATCACCACCCAGCGAACAATGAAACTGACTTAAATGTTCTTAAACTAGTAACAGCCTACGCAAAAAATTAACAACAGAAGAAAACTATCACTTCCAAAAATCAATAGCCCAAGGAAAGAAAGTATTAAATGAACACATCACTGTGCAATAAAACCCTTATCACCTCAACTGAAGAACTATATAAATAACACCCAAGCCAAAACTGTACATTATCAGCCCTCAGAACTAAATTTCCCTCTACCCCATACTGCACAATATTGACTCTAGATGCCTTTTGCACAACAACCCCTCTCTCTCTCTCTCTCTCTCTCTCTCTCTCTCTCTTCCTCCCAGCCCTGAACACACACACACACCTAACACCATAAACGACAACAACTCTTCAACGAAATGAGAATTAATTTTAATATCTTCGGCTTCTGACGGGCTTTGATATATATCAACGGGGACAGGTGAAAATGTGTGCCCCGACCGGGACTCGAACCAGGGATCTCTTGGTTACAGGGCAGATGCTGTATCCATCTGAGCCACCGTGGGCGCAGAGGATAGGGACTATCTCGCACACGCCAACTTTCTCACACAATGCAACACAGTTTGCAGACAGTATCCATGTGCGCCACTGAATGTACCTGAAAAGTTATCATTGTACGACCTGTATTTCAGAAGATATGGCCGGCCTTGGTGACCGTGCGGTTCTAGGCGCTACAGCCTGGAACCGCGCGACCGCTACGGTCGCAGGTTCGAATCCTGCCTCGGGCATGGATGTATGTGATGTCCTTAGGTTAGTTAGGTTTAAGTAGTTCTAAGTTCTAGGGGACTGATGACCTCAGAAGTTAAGCCCCATAGTGCTCAGAGCCATTTGAACCATTGTTTTTTTCAGAAGATACGACGACATAAATATTGAGGTGCGTGAAAAACTAGTCTTTTTGTTAAAATGTAGCGCGAATTACCCACACTGTTTTCATACAGTGTTTCATAACGAGAGCATTTAGCGACTTCCAACTAACTTCGATTATAATTTCAAATTTTTCTTCGCATACTTGCTTAATGTCAAATTATTTAACACTTTAATTCAATTGTATATTGAACATACGTTTGAAGCTGTTTTGTATGTGGGATCAGAATATTTAAAGAATCTAGGGGTAACTGGTTCGGTCGAGTCCCATACGGGTTATATCTTTGATGTCCGTTTCTATAAGCTCTTTCCAATTACTCGGCAGCTACAAATGTAAGTAATTACTAGCATACATCAGGAAATTCATAGTACTGTCCATTCTAATAAATATAAAAATACCACACCTCGAAATTCAGGTTAAACCACAACTTCGCCAACGAACTTTCAGAGGTGGACTAAAAAATGGAATAATGTATAGTGAACATGGGTTCTAAAATGTATACTTACGAGCTTGAGCACTTATTCATATTCACTGCCATGAGACACATCTCTCCTATTGAAGGCTCTTTGCTTTCCTTATTTTGCAAGGTGGTAGTTCGGACGAAAACAAAGAAAAAAAGTCCAGTAAACATGGGCTGTAGAATGCATACCTTAAGAGCTATGAGTACTGGTTCGTCTTTGCTAGCTTGAAATATATCTTCTACTGAACAAGTGCTCATAGCCCATAAGATATGCATTCTGTAGCCTATGTTTACTGGGCAGTTGTTGTTTTGATCCATACAATCTCTTTCCAAAATTTGGAAAGCAGGAAATTTTCAGTAGAAGAGACTTGTTTCACAATATCGAAGATGAAAAAGTGCTCATAGCTCTTAAGGTTTGGATTTTAAGGCCCTTGCCTTGTCTGTACTAAGCACCTCTGACAGTTTGTCGGCGCCGTTCTGCTTCACTCCGTATTTACGAGTTGTGTAGAAATTTGTGGTGGGCTCTCCTAGCCTCTTCAACATAAAAACGCGCATACCAATCTCAAACAAATAATGTATTATTCGTCGACTTAAGAAGTGCTGCGTTGAATCTGCGTTAGTCTTTCATCACAGGCATGGGAAGAGTAATGCATCGTTGTCGTCATCAAGAACTGAGTGAATAAAGAGGATCGTGAAACTACTTTCGGAGTTTGGCAACATTTAACATAGTTTTAGTAGCCGCTAGAATGACCAGATAGTGTCAGAGTTGTTTGCGTATACGGATCGTCGATGTGACGTAGCATCAGTATACAGGTGTAGATCATGAGATTTCCATTGCCCTTTGTAGTAGAAAGAAGGAAATTTAGAATTTATGAAGCGTCAGTGTCAGATTCCGTATATATGAAGCCTTTGCTGCTATTTCTGAGGTTCAAAAAACAATCCACATATTACTGAATGATTTCCTTTTAGTCCGATCCGACTGTTTTAGTTTTTAGTACCAATGTATTGTCACTGCTGTCCTTTCACACTTCTCGAATGAATCTAAGTAATGTCTGAGTTGTTTACGAACACGGATCGACATTATGGAGCCGGCCGCGGTGGTCTCGCGGTTCTAGGCGCGCAGTCCGGAACCGTGCGACTGCTACGGTCGCAGGTTCGAATCCTGCCTCGGGCATGGATGTGTGCGATGTCCTTAGGTTAGTTAGGTTTAAGTAGTTCTAAGTTCTAGGGGACTGATGACCACAGCAGTTGAGTCCCATAGTGCTCAGAGCCATTTGAACCATTTTTGACATTATGGAGTAGCACTAGTACACATCGCCGTATGCGAGCATCATGAGATACCGTTTCTCTTGGTAATAGAAGGAAGGAAGTTCATATGGCCCGTCAGTATCAGGTGGGCTCGGTTTACTGAGGTTAAAAATCCAATCTGCATTTAACTGAATGATTGTATTTTTGTTCCGTCACATCGTCTCTGTTTTTAGCACCGAAGTATCGTCAGTGATGTCGTCGTTCAATACTTCACTTTCTTTTCAGATTTTTACATTGGCAGCAACAAAGTTGAAGTCCGAATGTTTACCTCGAGAGCGAAATTTGGCTATTTTAACTGAAACGGCAGATAGCATGTAGCTGAAAGTGGTAAGGTGCTGGACTCTACATACCACAGCCCCGAAGAAACATTTTCCGTAATGTTTATTCGCCTCAGTAGCTTTTAAACAAAATTAACAAAAACCAACAATGCAAAACTGATTTTATTAGAGCCATCATTAAGTTATTAATGAATCGCGCAATGTAAATGACAATTATAGTTACTCGTTTAAATATTTAAAGAAGATTTTTAAATTTTGCCCTTTGAGTTTCAAAACCGACAAACAATGTGAGGATGAATGTTAAGTATGTTAAATTACAATTCAAGGAGCCGAAAACAGTATGTCTTACTATTAACCAGACGATGACATGAGGTGACAAGCTAAGCTTATCCCAGACATCACCTGGTCCCTTCATTCACCTAATCTGCTCGTCGCCCTACCCGTTTTTCAGGAGTGCTCCCTTCTGGTGTTCGTTGGGTTGGTTGTTTGGGGGCAAGAGACCAAACAAGAGGTCATCGGTCTCATCGTATTAGGCAAGGATGGGGAAGGAAGTCGGCCGTGCCCTTTCAAAGGAACCATCCCGGAATTTGCCTGGAGCGATTTAGGGAAATCACGGAAAACCTAAATCAGGATGGCCGGATGCGGGATTGAACCGTCGTCCTCCCGAATGAGAGTCCATTGTACTAACCACTGCGCCACCTCGTTCGGTTGGTGTTCGTCTGGGAGGCTTTCTTTATCACTGGATAGTAGCAGCTCGTTGCACGCTTGTATAGGTCTGTGTGTCTTCTTTCTGTATACTGAATGGCCTAATATACCATCTGCCTTCTGCCTTATGCCTTCTTCCCTATTCGTATGCCCACGAAAGACAGACAGTCATTCTCCTATATTTTCATATTCAAAGCAATGTTTTGATGGATACCGCTAGGGTCGTCCAAAAACTCGTGCAGTGCCTGTCTGCCATTCACCCATACCAAAAAAGCGTGGTCAAGATAGCGGAAGAAGTGCTTGGGTATCTGACGAGCAGTTTGAAGTGCCACCTTCTCAAAGTGTTCCATGTAGAGATTTGCGATCCATGGAGGCAAAGGGGACCAAATGGGCAGTCCATTCATCAGTTCTTAAAACTCCCCGTTGTACTTGTAACAGGTAGTCGTCAGTGTATGTTCAAGGAGTTTAACTATTTTTGGCCTGAAATGTTCAGATAGCTGCACCAAGGAGTCTTGTAGAGGTACTCGGATGAACAGCGATGTAACGTTGAATTTCACGAGCAGGTCACTGCTTTGCAATCGCACGTCCTTAAATATTTTCACGAAATCGGCCTAGTTCTTAACATGATAACTATAGAATTCCATTAGAGGTTTTCGAAGTGTCGCCAGATATCTGACCAATCCGTAATTGTGTGAACTGAAGACCGTAGAGGCAGTAGGCAGTTGGGCATTCAAGAAGGGACCAGGTGCATGAAACGGGGAAAGGATGAAGAAGACAACAGAATCGCTTTCCTTCCGCTTAGGACCGCTCTCAGCCATAACTGTGAAGCTACTTGATAAATCCAGTATACAAACCGTCTTCCGACTACCACCGAAGCCGAAAGAGTTGCTTGGCTTTGCGAAAGACACACTAAAAATGAGCGTGTCTGAAATGCAGAGCATCGTCTGTGATTGTGGCCAGTAGTAAATGGGGTAGCCGCGCGGGTGTAGGGCGCTCTGCCACGGTTCGCGCGGCTGCCCCCGTCGGAGGTTCGGGTCCTCCCTCTGGCACGGATGTGTGTGTTGTCCTTAGTGTAAGTTAGTTTAAGTTAGATTAAGTAGTGTGTAAGCCTAGGAAGCGATGACCTCAACAGTTTGGTCCCATAGGAACTTACCACAAATTAAAAAAAAAAATCCAAACAGTAAATGTGCAAACGCAATGCTGTATTTCGAAACATTGCGAGGAGAACATCACCCGTGTGCGACTGGAACAGACAGCTACCTCAGCGATAACAGATCACATTGGGCCGTAGCGGGCTTGCTACCGCCGTCTTTCGAATTGGTGGCTCCACTACCTCGATCTGTCGTGTGGTGTCCCACAAGTTTGAGGCCACTAAGATCTTTGCTCGAGGTTTTTGATGGCGACGGCGCGTGTTGTGGCGTAGCGAGTTGGGAAGGGAGAGAGGAGGATGGTGTGAGAGGTCCGCCCAGCAGGTAAGACGAGGACTGTCGCAAGCGTCTTGGGCACGGAGTTCAAATGGTTCAAATGGCTCTGAGCACTATGGGACTTAACATTTGAGGTCATCAGTCCCCTAGAACTTAGAACTACTTAAACCTAACTAACCTAAAGACATCACACAGATCCATGCCCGAGGCAGGATTCGAACCTGCGACCGTAGCGGTCGCGCGGTTCCAGACTGTAGCGCATATGCATGGGCCGATTTGAATCCGTGGCCGGCCGGGGCGGCCGAGGGGTTCTAGGCGCTTCTTCCCGGAACCGCGTGACTACTACGGTCGCAGGTTCGAGTCCTGCCTCGGGCATGGATGTGTGTGATCTCCTTAGGTTGGTTAGGTTTAAGTAGTTCTAAGTTGTAGGGGACTGATGACCTCAGATGTTAAGTCCCATAGTACTCAGAGCCATTTGAACCATTTTTTGAATCCGTGCCTGACTTCGAGTACTATCTTCATGTGTAGTCTGGCCAGCCAGCTCTGGGACCGATGAGAGAGTTGAAGCCAATTTCACTGCGTTGAATTCTGGGCCCGTTTGGAACCGGCAACCTTCGGCTTCGATTCGTGGACTTCACGATATCTTAAACTGTGTGAACCGATGGTGTTTCCTGAGCCGGATCTATAACGTGTTTCTTCTATGCTGTCTCTCGTTGTAACCCTTCTTGGCCTTCGCATTAGCTGTAGTCTTGTGCACCTTGCGTATAAGCCTTCTGGTGCACCCCTTGTAAGAAGACAATTCAAACTCTTGGTTACTTGATAGAAGCTGTTATCATTGAAGGCCTACCTGTTTTCTATTTGGTAATTTATCTTATCTGAAGCTGATATTATTGAAGGACTGCCTGTTTTCTACTTGTTAATTTTACTTAACTGAAGCTGTTATAATTGAAGGCCAGCCTGTTTTATATTTGGTAATTTTACTTAACTGAACCCCTTATTATTGAAGACCTGCCTCTCTCCTATTCCACAATTCTACTCCACTGGAGCTATTATCATAGAAGGCCTCCCTGTTTTCTATTTGGTATTTTACTTCACTGAAACAGTTATTAAGAGGGCCTCCCTGTTTTGCATATGGTAATTTCGCTTAACTGAAGCTATTATCATTGGTGGCATACCTGTTTTCTATTTGGCAAACTTACTTAACTGAAGCTATTATCATTGAAGGCCTGCCTGTTGTCTATGTGTTAATTTTACTAAACTGTAGCTGTTATTTAAGATGGCCAGCCTGTTTTCTATTTGATAATTTTAATTAATTGAAACTGTTATTATTGAAGGCCTGCCTCTTCCCTTTTAATGAAATTAAGAGCTATTCCATCATTTCGGTTAACTGAAACTCTTATTGATCAAAGCCTACGTCTTTTTGTTCCCTATTATTGGGATCTGATATCTTACTCAATCTGTGTTGTGATAAACTGAGATACTGATGGCCAAAGCTCTACATTTTCAGAGGTATTTATGTTACATGAAATGACGCATGATGGTACATGGACCCTAACTTTTCTCCTTACATCCCTATATCCACAATTGTGGGTTTCACATACTATCGAGGAACACTACACGTCTGACTTTCAGAACACGAAACATGCTTTGATGAGCAACAGATTACTGCTGCAGCTAATAATACGGGTTGTGAATCTGCTCAACAGAGACGAAGGATACTGAGCGCGGGATGGAGTCCCACGTTAGCGGCAATACGACGGGAGCGCGACCAGCATCGTGCCACCATTAATCTCGCAAGACGCGGACAGAAGGCCCACGCAGGGATGCGAACGATGCACTCGCTAGTATCACCACTGCAGCTTCACCCGCACCTTCCCGCCTGCCGGCTGGACAGTACCCGGCCGCCGTAGCCAAGAGGCGGGGGCACAACACTACTACACTACTAGCGATTAAAACTGCTACACCAGATGACGTGCTACAATCGCGAAATTTAACCGACAGGAACAAGATGCTGTGATATGCAAATGATTAGCTTTTCAGAGCATTCACACAAGGTTGGCGCCCGTGGCGACACATACAACGTGCTGACATGAGGAAAGTTTCCAACCGATTTCTCATACACAAACAGCAGTTGACCGGCGTTGCCTAATGAAATGTTGTTGTGATGCCTCTTGTAAGGAGGAGTAATGCGTACCATCAGGTTTCCTATCTTACCTATCGCGACTGCGGTTTATCGTATCGCAACATCACTGGTCGCGTTGGTCGAGATCCAATGACTGTTAGCACAATATGGAATCGGTTGGTTCAAGAGCGTGATACGGAACACCGTGCTGGATCCCAACGGCCTCGTATCACTAGCAGTCGAGTGGACAGGCATTTTATCCGCATGGCTGTAACGGATTGTGCAGCCACGTCGCGATCCCTGAGTCAACAGATGGGGACGTTTGCAAGACAACAACCATCTGCACGAACAGTTCGACGACGTTTGCAGCAGCGTGGACTATCAGCTCGGAGACCATGGCTGCGGTTACCCTTGACGCTGCATCACAAACAGGAGCGCCTGCGATGGTGTACTCAAGGACGAACATGGGTACACGAATGGCAAAACGTTATTTTTTCGGATGAATCCAGGTTCTGTTTATAGCATCGTGATGATCGTATCCGTGTTTGGCGACATCGCGAACGCATATTGGAAGCGTGTATTCGTCATCGCCATACTGGCGTATCACCTGGAGTGATGGTATGGGGTGCCATTGGTTACACGTCTCGGTCACCTCCTGTTCGGATTGACGGCACTCTGAACGTGGACATTACATTTCAGATGTGTTACGACCCGTGGCTCTACCCTTCATTCGATCCCTGCGAAACCCTACATTTCAGCAGGATAATGCACGATCGCATGTTACAGGTCCTGTACGGGCCTTTCTGGATACAGAAAATGTTCGACTGCTGCCCTGGCCAGCACATTCTCCAGCTCTCACCAATTGAAAACGTCTGGTCAATGGTGGCCGAGCAACTGGCTCGTCACAATACGCCAGTCGCTAGACTTGATGAACTGTGGCATCGTGTTGAAGCTGCATGGGCAGCTGTACCTGTACACGCCATCCAAGCTCTGTTTGACTCAATGCCCAGGCATATCAAGGCTGTTATTATGGCCAGAGGTGGTTGTTCTGGGTACTTATTTCTCAGGATCTATGCACCCAAATTGCGTAATCACATGTCAGTTCTAGTATAATATATCTGTCCAATGAATACCCGTTTATCATCTTCATTTCTTCTTGGTGTAGCAATTTTAATGACCAGTAGCGTATAAATATCACAAGACCCGTATATCTCAAGACTTCGCCAGACGGTCACGGTACGTTGACACAGCCTCCCGGCTGGAAACCAAAGAGATTTTCGTTATCATTACGTTGCACAAATACTGTGTTTGGACATAGTGTACTACCAGAAAGTATTTTTCAATATTTTTTCTCTTGATTTCAGCACTGTTTTAAATAAATATTAACCTTAACATATGTTGTTTCTCATTTATAATTTTTTTCTGTCGTGTATGAGTGCTTTCCGTGTGTATGTGTGTATGAATGTATACATGCGCGGGCGCCCGTGTGTTTGTGTGTGTATGTGTGTGTGTGTGTGTGTGTGTGTGTCTGCGTGTGCGTGAGCCAGCGCGCGTTCACTTGCATGTGGGTGAACGCACGCGAGCGTTCTGCTTTCTCCTTTTTGTCATATGTGGTTTATTGGTGACAACATTGTTCTCTTATTAATATTGGCACGGTCGGAAGAAGTATTTATTTTCAGTGCTATCCAGCAAAATTAATTAAAAATTCAGCCTAATACAGTCAAGAATGCTATTTTCACTGTGAAGCCTCCCCGGCCCCTGTCGACCACTATTCCGCTGCTATATGTGTAACATGGTGGGTACTGCAGCTTGGGGCCATGCTGTGTGTGCCCTATCCACCTCACGGCGGGGACTCTGCATGTCGACTATGGGAAGTACATATTGCTTAACAAACTTTTTTTTACATGTGCCATCATATCTTCTGAGTCAAAATTACCGAAAGAATAATATATAAACAAGATTCTGGAGATTGTTATTTCTAGGTAAAGAAGAAAAAATCGCACAAAACAACGGATTTGTAAAATAATATACAAGTATTTCTGCTTTTCGATTACGCACTTTCAAGGCTTGTCGAAGGAGAGAGTACAGGGTGAGTTAGGAAGTTTTACACGCTTCGAGGGATGATAGTGTTGGTGATTCTGAGCAAAAGTCTTTATATGGACATACGCCCTAATCCAAAAATGGTTCTAAGATAGAACAAAAAAATGGCCCTGAGCAATATGCGACTTAACTTCTGAGGTCATCACTCGCCCGAACTTAGAACTAATTAAACCTAACTAATCTAAGGACATCACACACATCCATGTCCGAGGCCAGGATTCGAACCTGCGACCGTCGCGGTCTCTCGGTTCCAGACTGTAGCGCCTAGAACCGCACGGCCACTCCGGCTGGCTAAGGTAGAACACATTTAACGTATATTGTTATTTACTATCTGTATTATTCAGTACTGTGTCATTGTTTACAGTCTAGCGTAATTCGAGACGAACTGTTTGATATAGGACACTTGTGGTATATGAAGTCAGGAAACTATTTAAAATCGGCCTACAAAAACTACCTAAGGTGCAGCGCATGCGCTTCGTCGAGCGCGATTTTCCATATTCTCTCGCTCTCCCCTCGTAAACTATTAGCCGTAGAGAAAAAAATTAATACAATCTTTTTTGTAGGAAGTTTAATGTGGTTTTCAAGTTATTCAAGAACTCGTACAAAACTGATATTAAATGTGTTCCATCCCAGAATAGGGCACATGTCCATACGAAGTTGTTTGTTCAGAATCACCAATAATATCACCTCTCAAAACATGTACAGGGCTATTACAAATGATTGAAGCGATTTCATAAATTCACTGTAGCTCCATTCATTGACATATGGTCACGATACACTACAGATACGTAGAAAAACTCATAAAGTTTTGTTCGGCTGAAGCCGCACTTCAGGTTTCTGCCGCCAGACCGCTCGAGAGTGCAGTGAGACAAAATGGCGACAGGAGCCGAGAAAGTGTATGTCGTGCTTGAAATGCACTCACATCAGTCAGTCATAATAGCGCAACGACACTTCAGGACGAAGTTCAACGAAGATCTACCAACTGCTAACTCCATTCGGCGATGTTATGCGCAGTTTAAAGCTTCTGGATGCCTCTGTAAGGGGAAATCAACGGGTCGGCGTGCAGTGAGCGAAGAAATGGTTGAACGCGTGCGTGCAAGTTTCACGCGTAACCCGTGGACATGCTGGAAAATTGGCTCATGCCACAACTGGAGACCGACAGCGCCGACTTCATCTTTCAACAGGATGGTGCTCCACCGCACTTCCATCATGATGTTCGGCATATCTTAAACTGGAGATTGGATAACCGATGGATCGGTCGTGGTGGAGATCATGATCAGCAATTCATGTCATGGCCTTCACGCTCTCCCGACTTAACCCCATGCGATTTCTTTCTGTGGGGTTATGTGAAAGATTCAGTGTTTAAACCTCCTCTACCAAGAAACGTGCCAGAACTGCGAGCTCGCATCAACGATTCTTTCGAACTCATTGATGGGGACATGCTGCGCCGAGTGTGGGAGGAACTTGATTATCGACTTGATGTCTGCCGAATCACTAAAGGGGCACTTATCGAACATTTGTGAATGCCTAAAAAAACTTTTTGAGTTTTTGTATGTGTGTGCAAAGCATTGTGAAAATATCTCAAATATTAAAGTTATTGTAGAGCTGTGAAATCGCTTCAATCATTTGTAATAACCCTGTATCTTTCCTCCAGATTCACCCAGTATATAATACGTATTTTCTGTAAGAATTCCTTTCCAGAAAAATCGATTTCACTCTTCAAACCAATCGTAGGAGCCTCGTATGTATGATGACGCGCTATATGTACATCTAAATTTACACATTTATTCAACTGATGATTGTGAAGCGCATGGCAGAATCTGCTTACCATTGTACCACATGTTATTGTTCACGTTCCAATCGCGTAGGGAGTATGGGAATAATAACTTATATGACTCTGTGTGCACTGTAACTAGTGTTGCCTTTGCGGTCATTAGGAGTGTGATACGTAGGTGGTATAGCTCCCTCTCACTTAGCAATATTCTACGATGTTTTGTAAGACGTCTCCTTTGTAGACTGGAGGCATTTTCATAGCATGCTGGCCATGAACTGAAGTTTGTCCGCTGCTTTACCTTCGACCTGCTCTTTATTCACATGAAGTGTTGAGTGCTATTGACAAGGGATTTCAGACCGGTTCCTTATTTCTGGATTTCCGGAAGGCTTTTGACACTGTACCACACAAGCGGCTCGTAGTGAAAGTGCGTGCTTATGGAATATCGTCTCAGTGACTGGATTTGTGATTTCCTGTCAGAGAGGTCACAGTTCGTAGTAATTGACGGAAAGTCATCGAGTAAAACAGAAGTGATTTCTGGCGTTCCCAAAGGTAGTGTTATAGGCCCTCTGCTGTTCCTTATCTATATAAACGATTTTGGACACAATCTAAGCATCCGTCTTCGGTTGTTTGCAGATGACGCCGTAGTTTACCGACTAATAAAGTCATCAGAAGATCAAAACAAACAGCAAAACGATTTAGAAAAGATATATGAATGGTGCGAAAAGTGGCAGTTGACCCTAAAAAACAAAAAGGTCATCAACATGAGTGCTAAAAGGAACTCAAACTTCGGTTACACGATAAATCAGTCTAATCTAAAAGCCATAAATTCAACTAAATACCTAGGTATTACAATTACGAAGAACTTCAATTGGAAGGATCACATAGAAAATGTTGTGGGGAAGGCTAACCAGAGACTTCGTTTTATTGGTAGGGCACTAAGAAAATGTAACAGACCTACTAAGGAGACTGCCTACACTACGCTTGTCCGACCTCTTTTACAATACTGCTGCGCAGTGTGGGATCCTTATCAGATAGGACTGACGAAGTACATCAACAAAGTTCAAAGAAAGGCAGCACGTTTTGTATTATGGCGAAATATTGGAGAGAGTGTCACAGAAATGACACAGGATTTGGGCTGGAAATCATTAAAAGAAAGACGTTTTTCGTTGCGACGGAATCTTCTCACGAAATGCCAGTCACCAACTTTCTCCTTCGAATGCGAAAATATTTTGTTGACACCGACCTACATAGGGAGGAAGGATCACCGTGATAAAATAAGGGAAATCAGAGCTCGTACGGAAAGATGTAGGTGTTCATTCTTTCTGAGCGCTACACGAGATTGGAACAATAGAGAATTGTGAAGGTGGGTCGATAAATCCTCTGCCAGGCACTTGAATGTGATTTGCAGAGTATTCATGTCGATGTAGATGTAGACTAATCCTGTGTGATCATTCCAGTTACAGTTACGCGCAGGCACCTATACTAGTTGACTGTTTCAAACTGTGACACTATACACTACTGAAAATGACGATCCAGTAAAGAGTACATGAGTGCTGACCATAATAAATGTTATACCGGTGTACTTAAAGTATTGTTTCGCACACTGCTCCATGTGCTTGGTGGAAGGGCGATAGCTACTAATTTTTACTATGAAAACATTTGTTATTATAATAAAGTATTTAACGAAATGACAAAGCTGAATGCAAACTGAGCAATTAATCACATATTGTTAACATCTCATATTCTACAGATGATGTCCCTTTTTCCTGTGACTGTCCACAACAGCGGTTAGGATTAGTCGTTGCTTCCACACTCATCCTTTTTTTTCAGGATATCAGGTTCTCCATTTAAGAACTCTTATTGCATGACATGAAATTTTGGCACGTCCTTTCTTAGCTGTAGCTCTGGAAGAGCAAATAATTTAGTAAATAACATAATAAATTTAAATTTGTAATATCTCCCTTTACATGGGGACGGCAATTTACCCACATCGAAAATACTGGTACTGTTGAAAGTCCTTACATTTTTTCTCTGAATATTCACGCGTGCGATAGCGATCAGGCCGTCTCTACAAACATCCTCGCCTTCAGAGATCTATGAGTCATATAAGAACTTGGTACAATTTCTTAATCAAAACACGCGCGATGGGTGTCTCACATAAGAAAATGAATTTTTATTGAGTGCATTATAATTCATTACCGCTTCAATTCATGAAGAATTAATCGCCTCAGAGAAAGCTGTAATATATCAGATCTCATCTCCTTGGATTTTTTTCAGAAACCACGACACTAAACGGTATCCTCATTTTACTTACTAAGACTTCTTTCCACGTATCATTTGCGAGAAAATAGACTTCATTCTTCCAATATTATGAGTGCACAATTTTCCGTAAGAAATAGTGAATAGTCTTTTAAATATATGGGTCCACAGCCGCTGTGAATTTCTTAAGTGAAATGATTTTCCTGCATAGGGTGTTTTATTTTTTAAATAACCGCTTTATTTTACGATTTAGCTATTGGTTTGATAATACGCAAGAATGCCAAATTAGTTAATAGTTAAATCATGAAATAAAGCGCTTATTTCAAAATAAATCAGGCTACGCAGAAAATGACTTCTCTCAAGAAAAGTAGAAAACCCTCAAAAATTGCAAATTCGACGTATGTACAGGGTGTCTCAAAAGGTACGCTACAACTTCATTCTGTTATAATACCCAAACTAATTAAGATATTCACACCATGTTTGCCTTTTGTGATAGACAAACTCACAAAGTTTTGTTTGTGTATGTTCCAAGTTGTCGTGAGTGAAGCGTAATGATAAGAGTTCAAGAATAGGCTCAATGTGTTGAATGGTTTATTCAGACCAAACCGGACACGCAGGTTGAAAGTAACTTTCAAACACGATATAGAAAGCTACCACCCTCGTTTAAGTCTATACACTGGTGGTACAGGAATCTTGTGCAGGCAGGAAGGGTTGATGTGAAGCATCATCCCGGACGGCCTGGAACTAGTAAAGCCGACGCAGAATGGATACAGTTGGCTTTACAACCGCAGAACCCTGTTTGGAGGGCGTCGCAGTAGCTGCAATTCCCTAGGCCGCCTGTGCACCGAGTCCTTCGGAAACGTTTACAGATATATTCATATCCTTGCACAAATTCCAACCAGACGACAAGCCACAACGTATGCAATTCACTGTGGACGCTCTTCACTGTTTAGAGGAGGATGGAAATTTTCTAAACAAACTAGCATTCTCTTGCGAAGCAATATTCCACGTATGCAGTAAGGTAAACAAACACAATGCACGCATCTGGGGCACAACCAGTCCGCATATTGTGACGGAAAAGCTACGTGACACTCCGAGAGCGTTGAAGGGCCAAAATTTTTTTCAGAAAAACAGTTCATTCTAAAAATTACCATGATATTCTGGAGCAGTTTCTGTAACCACAACTGGCTGACTGCCAAGACGTAGCTGCTTTTCAACAAGATGGTGTACTGCCACAGTGGGCACAGGCTGCACGAGATTTCTAGACCTGGTGTTCCCTGCCTCCTAGGTCACTTGTCATTATACTGATGGACTTCTTCCTATTGAGGTATGTCAAGGACAGTGTCTACCAAACACCTTTCAACCACATCAATGATTTAAAGAACCGAATTGTTGCTGCCACTGCCACAGTTGATGCGGATTTATTGTGCCCAGCATGGACAGCGCTTGAATGCAGATTCGATGTTGTGTATGCCACCAAAGGTGGGCATGCCGAAATTGATTGAATGGCATAAAAACTTACTGAGGTGTCACGTAAACCAAACGTGTTGTGAGTCTTAATTACTTTGGACGCTACACCGAAGAGCCAAAAAAACTGGTACACCTCCATAATATTGTGTAGGGCCCCCGTCAGCACGCAGAAGTGCCACAACGCGACGTGGCATGGACTCGATTAATGTCTGAATTAGTTCTGGAGGGAACTGACACCATTAATCTACATCTACATCTACATCCATACTCCGCAAGCCACCTGACGGTGTGTGGCGGAGGGTACCCTGAGTACCTCTATCGGTTCTCCCTTCTATTCCAGTCTCGTATCGTTCGTGGAAAGAAGGATTGTCGGTATGCTTCTGTGTGGGCTCTAATCTCTCTGATTTTATCCTCATGGTCTCTTCGCGAGATATACGTAGGAGGGAGCAATATACTGCTTGACTCTTCGGTGAAGGTATGTTCTCGAAACTTTAACAAAAGCCCGTACCGAGCTACTGAGCGTCTCTCCCGCAGAGTCTTCCACTGGAGTTTATCTATCATCTCCGTAACGCTTTCGCGATTACTAAACGATCCTGTAACGAAGCGCGCTGCTCTCCGTTGGATCTTCTCTATCTCTTCTATCAACCCTATCTGGTACGGATCCCACACTGCTGAGCAGTATTCAAGCAGTGGGCGAACAAGCGTACTGTAACCTACTTCCTTTGTTTTCGGATTGCATTTCCTTAGGATTCTTCCAATGAATCTCAGTCTGGCATCTGCTTTACCGACGATCAACTTTATATGATCATTCCATTTTAAATCACTCCTAATGCGTACTCCCAGATAATTTATGGAATTAACTGCTCCCAGTTGCTGACCTGCTATTTTGTAGCTAAATGATAAGGGATCTATCTTTCTATGTATTCGCAGCACATTACACTTGTCTACATTGAGATTCAATTGCCATTCCCCGCACCATGCGTCAATTCGCTGCAGATCCTCCTGCATTTCAGTACAATTTTCCATTGTTACAACCTCTCGATACACCACAGTATCATCTGCAAAAAGCCTCAGTGAACTTCCGATGTCATCCACAAGGTCATTTATGTATATTGTGAATAGCAACGGCCGGCCGCGGTGGTCTCGCGGTTCTAGGCGCGCTGTCCGGAACCGTGCGACTGCTACGGTCGCAGGTTCGAATCCTGCCTCGGGCATGGATGTGTGTGATGTCCTTAGGTTAGTTAGGTTTAAGTAGTTGTAAGTTCTGGGGGACTAATGACCACAGCAGTTGAGTCCCATAGTGCTCAGAGCCATTTTTTTGAATAGCAACGGTCCTATGACACTACCCTGCGGCACACCTGAAATCACTCTTACTTCGGAAGACTTCTCTCCATTGAGAATGACATGCTGCGTTCTGTTATCTAGGAACTCTTCAATCCCATCACACAACTGGTCTGATAGTCCATATGCTCTTACTTTGTTCATTAAACGACTGTGGGGAACAGTATCGAACGCCTTGCGGAAGTCAAGAAACACAGCATCTACCTGTGAACCCGTGTCAATGGCCCTCTGAGTCTCGTGGACGAATAGCGCGAGCTGGGTTTCGCACGACCGTGTTTTTCGAAACCCATGCTGATTCCTACAGAGTAGATTTCTAGTCTCCAGAAAAGTCATTATACTCGAACACAATACGTGTTCCAAAATTCTACAACTGATCGACGTTAGAGATATAGGTCTAATCCTGCAGGGCTGTCCATAAATCCGTAAGAGTACGAAGGGTGGAGATCTCTTCAAGACATGCCAGATATGCTCAATAATGTTCATGTCTGGTGAGTTCGGTGGCCAGCGGAAATGACTAAATTCAGAAGAATGTTCCTGGAGCCACTCTGTAGCAATTCTCGACATGTGGGGTGTCGCATGGTTCTGCTGTAATTTCCCAAGTCTGTTGGAATGCACAGTAGAGACGAATGGATGCAGGCGACCAGACAGGATTCTTACGTACCTGTCACCTGTCACAGTATCAGGGATCCCATGTCACCCCAATTGCACACGCCCCACACCATTACAGAGCATCCACCAGCTTGAACAGTCCCCTGCTGACATGTGGGGTCCATGGATTCATGACATGGTTTCGATAACCGTACACGTCCATCCGCTCGATACAACTTGAAACGAGACTAGTCCGACCAGGAACATTTTCACAGTCATCAACAGTGCAGTGTCGGTATTGACGGGCCCGGGGGTGTCGTAAAGCTTTGTGGCTCCGAAAGCCCATGGCGATGATGTTACGTTGAATGATTCGCACGCTGACCGTTTTTGATGGCCCGGCATTGAAATCTGCAGCAATTTGTGGAATGGTTGCACTTCTGTCACGTTGAAAGATTCTCTTCAGTCGTCGTACGTCCCGTTCTTGCAGGATCTTTTTAAAGCCGCACCGATGTCGGAGATTTAATATTTTACCAGATTTCCAATATTCACGGTACACTCGTGAAATCGTCGTACGAGAAGATCCCCACTTCATTGCTACCGCGGAGGTGCTGCGTCCCATCGCTCGTGCACCGACTATAAAATCACGTTCAAACTCACTGAAATGCTGATAACCTGCCATTGTAGCAGCAGTAACACATCAAACCACTGCGCCAGACACATGTTGTCTTATAAAGGGGGTTACAGAAAGCTACGGCCAAACTTTCAGGACACATTCCTCACACACAAATAAAGAAAAGATGTTATGTGGACATGTGTCCGGAAACGCTTAATTTCCATGTTAGAGCTCATTTTAGTATCGTCAGTATGTACTGTACTTCCTCGATTCACCACCAGTTGGCCCAATTGAAGGAAGGTAATGTTGACTTCGGTGCTTGTGTTGACATGCGACTCATTGCTCTACAGTACTAGCATCAAACACATCAGTACGTAGAATCAACAGGTTAGTGTTCATCACGAACGTGGTTTTGCAGTCAGTGCAATGTTTACAAATGCGGAGTTGACAGATGCCCATTTCATGTATGGATTAGCACGGGCAATAGCCGTGGCGCGGTACGTTTGTATCGAGACAGATTTCCAGAACGAAGGTGTCCCGACAGGAAGACGTTCGAAGCAACTGATCAGCGTCTTAGGGAGTACGGAACATTCCAGCCTATGACTCGCGACTGGGGAAGACCTAGAACGACGAGGACACCTGCAATGGACGAGGTAGTTCTTCATGCAGTTGACGATGACCCTAATGTCAGCGTCAGAGAAGTTGCTGCTGTACAAGGTAACGTTGACCACGTCACTGTATGGAGAGTGCTACGGGAGAACCAGTTGTTTCCGTACCATGTACAGCGTGTGCAAGCACTATCAGCAGCTGATTGGCCTCCACGGGTACACTTCTGCGAATGGTTCATCCAACAATGTGTCAATCCTCATTTCAGTGCAAATGTTCTCTTTACGGATGAGGCTTCATTCCAACGTGATCTAATTGTAAATTTTCACAATCAACATGTGTGGGATGACGAGAATCCGCACGCAATTGTGCAATGACGTCATCAACACAGATTTTTCTGTGAACGTTTGGGCAGGCATTGTTGGTGATGTCTTGATTGGGACCCATGTTTTTCCACCTACGCTCAATGGAGCACGTTATCATGATTTCATACGGGATACTCTACCTGTGCTGCTAGAACATGTGCCTTTACAAGTACGACACAACATGTGGTTCATGCACGATGGAGCTCCTGCACAATTCAGTCGAAGTGTTCGTACGCTTCTCAACAACAGATTCGGTGACCGATGGATTGGTAGAGGCGGACCAATTCCAAGGCCTCCACGCTCTCCTGAACTCAACCCTCTTGACTTTCATTTATGGGGGCATTTGAAAGCTCTTGTCTACCCAACCCCGGTAGCAAATGTAGAGACTCTTCGTGCTCGTATTGTGGACGGCTGTGATACAATACGCCATTCTCCAGGGTTGCATCAGCGCATCAGGGATTCCATGCGACGGAGGGTGGATGCATGTATCCTCGCTAACGGAGGTTTGAAGTCACGCTGTTACGTTCAGTTGCTTTGTGTTTCCATTCCATGATTAATGTGATTTGAAGAGAAGTAATAAAATGAGCTCTAACATGGAAAGTAAGCGTTTCCGGACACATATGCACATAACATATTTTCTTTCTTTGTGTGTGAGGAATGTTTCCTGAAAGTTTGGTAGTACCGTTTTGTAACACCCTGTATATTTGCAACGTATTTTAACATTAATGAGTAGTTTCAAGTGGTTCATAAAGTAATAGCTATCATATTTGCATAACCTTGTTATCCGTAGATAAACAGGTATCAAATTTGTAATTTCTAATAGAACAATGCTGCATTTTTGCTACAGAGTAGAAGTGACCCAATAAAACTTGCCTATCTAAAGGCTTGCAGGGTCAACAAAAGTTTGATTTTCATTATTTCGCATAATTATTGACTGAATTTAAACAATTAAAATGCTGTCATAATACACTCAACAAAAGTACAACACTGTGTGAAAGGTATAATACGAAAAGACAAATATTACAGTTAAAAACTGTTATCTGTCTTAAGGTGGAAAAACTGACAGCATGCGAATACTTTAACGTTGTTCTTCCAGTATTTGAGATTGAGAGCATTATATGTAATTTAAAACCTTTAAGAAACTTTTTATTGCTGACAACCACCACAAAATGATGAAAGAAAATAATTTTATCGCTTAGCACACATTCGCTGTTCGTTTAGTCAAACATCAGCGTCAGACATGGCGTTTTAATTTATTACTTCTTTGCTACAGACTATTTATAACACAGTTTGCAGACAGTATCAACATATAACACTGAATGTACCTGCAAAATTATTTGATTGTAAGACATAATATTCAGGCGATATGGCATCATAAATATTTTCAAGCATGAATAACTAAGAGTGTGAATCAGAAAATTTATGCCGCTATATTTTCAAAAAAATGGCTCTGAGCACTATGGGACTCAACATCTTAGGTCATAAGTCCCCTAGAACTTAGAACTACTTAAACCTAACTAACCTAAGGACATCACACACACCCATGCCCGAGGCAGGATTCGAACCTGCGACCGTAGCAGTCCCGCGGTTCCGGACTGCAGCGCCAGAACCGCTAGACCACCGCGGCCGGCGCTATATTTTATTATGCAAAATAAGGTTAATAATGGCCATTACATGTATACATACTATTCTACGTATCTTACACTATTTTTCCACGTCGTCCCCACACTGTTTCACATTTACGATGCCCCTCTGGTAGAGTTCGTCCTGCTGACTGTGGAACCACCTGTCTTGGCTTCGTTGTTAGAACTTCTTCATCAAACTAAAAACGTGGAATCACTAAGGGCAAGGTCTGGACTGCGTGGTGGGAGGTCCATATTCTCTCAATCAAATGACCGGAGCTTTTCGGCTGTTCTGACTGCCACATATGGACTTCATTGTCGTGGAGGATAGCCACGCTGTCCACATCAAGATCCCTCGGCGTTTCTTCCTGGTGGGGCAGCCCGCAGACGTGATATCGTGGAACAATAACCAGCATTGATGGTTGCACCTAGTGGCGTGAAACCCAGTAGCAGCAGTCCACAGTGATACTAGAACACTGTTAACGTCGTTTTCCCATGAGATGTCGCTGAATAGAATTTTTTTTTTTTGTCACAGGCGAACCCAAATGTATCCGCACCATGCTCTGCTGCTTCGATTCCTATATGAAATGAAGTATCCACATTTCATCGCAAGCAACAGTGCAGTTCAGGAAAGTGTCAGTTTCCTTGGCATACCGTTGAGATGCTTCAGTGGGGCAATCATTTGCTTGCCAGTCGTCATCCAACTGCTTAGGCACCCATCGACATGAAACCTTCATGTACCCTAAAGATACGTGAACAATGTCGGAAACACTCCTATTCGAAATGCTAAACTCCTGGGAAATGTGTCTGAGATATACAGGCTGATCCGTTTTCACCATTGCATCCACGTGTGAAATGTCATGAGTTAGCAACGAAGGCGGCTTTACTGAATGCTCATTGCCGTGCAAGTCGTCATAGCATTTTGCGAACTCACACCACCACCACCACAACCTCACACATCTCAAAGTGACAAACCTTCCCCATACATATGCTGAATTTTCTGTCGATTTCGACGGGTATTCGTTAGTCATATGCCGTAGACGTGCGAAACACAATCGCGAACGTCTGTACTGACAAATTACCAACACTATACTCATTGTGGCCAGACGAAACTGCTGTCGTTCAGCCATGGGAATTCTTTGGTTGTTCTGGGAGACGGCTCATCGGAAATCAACATACAGAATCATTTTATTACATGAACAGTAAAAAGATTTACTTAACTTGATACAATCCTTTCCCAAAGGAGCACTCGACAATTTTCAGTTGTCACTGACTATTAAAGCGTCACTTGATGCACTAATTAACAAACAGTTCTCTTGAATTATAATGTTCAACACTTATATATATTTCCATCTGAGACTTGAATAACACTTTAATCCTGGTCAATGATGCTGACTCTTCAGCTGAGGTTGCAAACTGGGCTGCACGTTTCCTGCTGAGCTCTATTTGGGCCTCTGTGTGAGTATGCTGCTGTACTGAAAGAGAGGGCGTGCTCTTCAGGAGCGTCTCTCATTCGTTGTTGCGGACTGCTGCGAGACCTCGCTGATGTCTTTGGAATCGATATACGTTTCCGATTTTGGCGTAGCACTGCGATCTCTGGACAATACTACAATATTCTTCCCGTGTTGCACAATGAGAGCAGTTGGCGACTACCAACAAACTGTAAGCATAATTTCAAATCTTTCCTAAACTTTTTCTCGCTTTCAGAGTTAAAGTCAAATATTTAACGCATTAACGCATTTATAATCAGACTTTTGAAGATGCTTTATACATGAGAGTTCGATTCCAGTAAACTGCCAGTCCTTTAGGACTGGCATTCAGAAGTATCGCGGTTTAAATCCAAGTCGTTCTACCCACATTTAGGTTTCCCTGTATTACTCAAGGCTAAAGCTAGGATAATTTCTTTCAAAAGGCCATGACTTATTTAGCTTCCTGTCTTTTCCCAATTTGAGTCTAATTAATGAAATACATCTTAGAATATGTGGTAAAATTGATATATGACTGATTCGTGTATACAGGTTGTCTCAAGAGGTACGCGTTAATTTTAATGTGTTATACACAGAAGCGCCTAAAAAAACTGGTATAGGCAGTCGTATTCAAATACAGAGATATGTAAACAGGCAGAATACAGCGCTACGTTCGGCATCGCCTATACAGGGTGTTACAAAAAGGTACGGCCAAACTTTCAGGAAACATTCCTCACATACAAAGAAAGAAAATATGTTATCTTATGTGGACATGTGTCCGGAAACGCTTACTTTCCATGTTAGAGCTCATTTTATTACTTCTCTTCAAATCACATTAATCAGCAACAGAACGTAACAGCGTGACTTCAAACACTTTGTTACAGGAAATGTTCAAAATATCCTCCGTTAGCGAGGATACATGCATCCATCCAACATTTTCATTCTAGCAGATTCTCTTTTCACTGGCTTTTTAAAAGCTATAGTCGGCAAGACTCAGCACAACCAGGAGCACCTCCGAAGATGTCCAACGCAGCTTTGGACGAAACGTCAGGGACAGAAGAGTTCCATGGACCACGGCCATACAACCCGGAAGAATTCTCGGCAGCTGAAACATCTGGTCGTGAAAGCCTTCATTGTATGAACAAATACTTTGTTTGTAAAGATAACTTGACTCTACTTTGACTGCACAGAAAATTATAATGTGAAATAAATCACTGCACGGCAATTGTTTTCTTATTTTTCTTTCTTTCCAAGTTGATATTTTAGCAAATTACTTTTTGATTCTCTTTTCGAAATTATTCATTATAGTGCGAGGCGTGACAATGCAAATTTTATCAAACATGTTTCTTTGAACAGTATGGTATGTTTTGTGAAATATTTATAAATAACAAATGGAAATACTTCGAAATTCAATCCTTTTAATGACGAAAAAGTAAATTCAAACCAATACGAATAATCTTTATTCTCCCTCCGCATTGTCATACTCCATAATGCCTTTTTCTACGAAATGTTTCTATTACTTTGTTTTCTTGACTTCCTAAGATAACATTAGGTAGCTGATCTAAATGGGGGAAGGTTAATTAGAATACTGCAGACACATAATTGATATTTCTCTGTGATTATCACTACGTAAGTATCACTATTCATAATGAAATTACTGCACAGCAATAATTACTGAACTCGCAGTTGCAGCTAACATACTCAGAACAAGTTACCTTTTTCTGCAGAGTCTCTTTATACAATCATCTTAAAATCCTTCATCCTCAGGCTACACGTAATGGAACACCCAAACAGAAATCTCCGTACGGCATCTCCGCTATCCAAGCTGCTCATACCCACATGGTTCAACACCCTTTCTCCAAGACTCCACAACGACTACTGTTCAACGCTGCGACTCGACTCGACCGTTAGCTACTAGCTCTCTCGCACTTTTCTCAATAATGCAATCTCTGGAAACCACCGACTGTCTATACCTCATGTGGTCAGCATGCAAAGATATTTAAAGTGTCAATATTCCGAATAAACAGGTAATTTTTAATATATTTGCATTCAGAGATACACCAAGTGGTAAATTACCAAACTAATTGTGACTTAACTATCATTTCATTTAATGTAGACCTTTCAAAAGAACAACAGGCTGGGACTTCGCAACAGATCCTGCAGCTAGGTAGCGTGTTGGACGGTGGTGTTTAGGGTGTGAGGTGGATTTGGTGACATCTTCATTTAATGTGTTTGCTATCGTGTCAGCAACTGGGGGCGATTTGAATTGTTATATTACTGTGAAACATCAGGTACTCCAAGGTCGTTTGTATATCTTTATTGATTAATGTGTCGACAAATCTGTGCTGTCATCATCGGGTCTGTATATCGATCTAAACACTTTCAGAAAGAACTGAATACTACCAACTCCCGACGGAAATCTCCCCAAACAACGAAACAGGAATATAGTTTAAAGGCAACAGGGAAAAAGTCTCTCAAATTTCCGCGGAAAACTATATTATTCTGAAGTATCATGTACGGTAAGAGCGCTTGTAAATCATTATTGATTATTGTTTCGACAGATCTGTGCTGTCATCAAAGTGTCTTCTAAAGCATTCATGATCTTTAATGTTAATCTTTAAAAAGGATGGTTATCAGTTTATGTAATCATGGTTATCAATTGTCCGAGGCACGAAGAAAAGGAACCTACTGAAACTGATGCGGTTAGATGCTTAATCCTGTCTCGTGTGTAAAACTAGGCTTGCGACCTTTACTTAGGTTATTTTTGTATGTGTAACTTTGCAAAGGATTAATTCGAGTTTACCAATAGCCATTTCCGATTAAATCTGCAGAGAAGTGCGTGGCAGAATTCATCTCGCGCACCTCGCATAGCCAAGAGTGTGTGGAATATGCCAGCAACCACAAGTGTGGTTTCGACCGACGTCACGGAAGCTCCGAGGCACGAACAAAAGGAACGTTTCAGGTGCACTTGCGGTAAACTGTATTACCCGACTAACCACCATTCCTTGGTCTAACCACAGCATCATCGAGTATTCAATACTCTGGGAAATCTTCAAAATTCACCGTAATTGTTATTTAATCTTATGAATCTATCTGCACTTGTCTGGGTTAATGAGTGATAAGTCCCATTATTTGCACGCCGAAGGTTATGCAAGGGAGTTTATAAAGTCGTGTTCAAAATTATGTTCGACAGGACAGTCCAGTGTGCAATAAAGAAACATAGCAATCTGTCCACTCTATAGCGGCACTAGGATAAACTTTTTCGCACAGCCGGAACTGTTGACGGGAGATAGAGCAGGTTTAAGACCCAAGTACCACAAGCTGACTTCAATGTCAAAGGAACATGAAATACCGTGACCAAAAGTCTAAGAGGGGAGAGTGGGGAGGGCGGTTTTGACTGAGGCTAACGATTAGCTTGTCTGCAAGAAAAGAGGGAGGTGGACCCAGATAAAATAGTCTACGAGGAAAGAGAGGGGATTAAACCAAGCTGAGCCTCTGAGTACCTGACATCAGCATCGAAGAAACATGAAACATCGTGACCAAAAGACTGCAAGGGAAGGGAAGGTGTTGGGACTATGGTTAATGATAAGCTTGTCTATGAGGAAAGGAGTTGTTAAACCTACGAAAGCTTGTCTGTGAGAAAAGAGGGTCCGTTAACCCCAAGTGAACTGATTAGCTGACTTCTATAGCAAAGGAACGTGAAATACCATGGCCAAACATCTACGAGGGAAGGAGGGTTGGGGTGGGGATTGGAACTGGTGCTAATAATAACCTTGTCTGTGAGGGTAAGCCTGTCTATGAGGAAAGACAAGGGGGGCGGAGGGGGGTAACCCCAGGAGAGTTTCTGAATTGCCGAGTTCAGTATCAGAGGAACATTAACTATCATGACCGAAAGTCTAGAAAGGAAGAGGAGGGGTAGGGATTCTTGCAAATGATAAGCTTGTCTACTAGAAAAGGTGGTGTTAGGCCCAGGTAAGATTGTCCATGAGGAAAAATGGCGGGTTAACCCCGATGAGCTTCTGCATTGCTGACTTCAGTGTCGAAGGAATATGAAATACCATTACCAAAAGTCTATGAGGGAAGGGGGGTGGTGTTGGGATCGCAGCTAATGATGAGCTTGTCTATGAGGAAAGGGAGGGTTAACCCCAGGAAAGTTTGACTACGAGGAAAGGGGGATTATCCCCAACTAAACTTGTCTATGAGGGAAGGGGGGAGGGGAAGAGTAAACCCCAGGTAAACTTCTGACGTACAGAATTCAATATCGACATTGGGGTAATTAGAGACAGGGCATGAACTCGGAATGTTTCAAGGATCTGGAATGAAAGTGGCCGTGAGCTTTCAAAGAAACCATCCCGGAATTTGCCTGCAGTTGTGTAGAAAAAGCACGGGAAACCTAAATCTAGATGACCGGACACGATTTAGAATGGTCTGCCTCCAGATTTACCAGTTCAGTGTGCTAATCATTGCACCACCTCGCTCTATAAGTAAAGGTACAGTACATGTGCTCCTGCATATGATGGTGTACCATAAGGTTACATATGGCTCAACTGTAGAAAAGATTATAGCATAGGCGTCTCATCGGAATATCATTGATTCGCCCCGGAATATCATTGATTATAGTAGAACAGTCTTGGGTGATGAGTCCCCTTTGGACTAGAGTCCTGATTATCAGCGAGGACGTGTCTGGAGACGCCGAGGGCAGAGGTGGGATACAAACCTATCATCCGCCATATGGGTCGACAACGAGGAGTGAAGATCTGGAGTGCTATTTCACTTCATAGCAGAACACCTTTGGTTTGCCGTCTGCGGCACTCTTAAAGCACAGCGGTATGTCGACGATATTCTACGCCCCCTTTTGTTGTCCTTAATGGAAAGTCAGCAAGATAATGCCCTCCCGCACACAGCGAGAGTTTCTACTGCATGCCTTCGTGCTTGCCAAATCCTACCTCGGCCAGTAAGGTCGCCGGACCTCCTCCCAGTTGAGATCTTTAGGAGCATTATGAGCAGTGCCCTTCACCTAGATCGGAATTTTAACGATCTAACGTGCCAGTTGGACAAAATCTTGCACGATATCCCTTAAGAAGAAATCACACAACTCTGTCAATCAATGCCAAACCAAATAACTACTTGCAGAAGTGGGCCAACAGTTAGTTACTTGCTCAATGTATGAATCTCTTTCTCTCGAATAAATCATAGGTTTTTCTGGAACTGTAATCATTTGTTCGTCAGTACATGTAAATCACATTTATTGACTTCCGTACCATTCTGATAATCCCCTCATGGTGTGTAGTTTTTTTTCTGTCTTAGATTGGTACACAAGTAGTATAATGCTCGATCAAAAACTTTTTGGAATTCTCAATTGCAAAGCGTCTTACAGAAACCATATAACACAATAAAACTAGTAACCCTGTGAACGTGGAGATTGGTGTTTCAAGATAACGATCCATACATATAGTCCCTTCATCCACCTTACTCTCACCTTTGCAAATATTCTGCGGGTCTTCTCACTTCCCAAGCTTTAAGCTTCTGCCCTAACCCTTTAACAGTATTCTTTGCTTTCCTCAGTTGTTTAATCTCACCAACCGTATTCTGGGACAGCATGCAACGTTTTCATATATCGTTAAACACCGAGAACGCCTTTGTGGATTCAATGTTTCTCATATGCTTGAATTTGAACTCGCAGTTCTATTAATCATCCTAAAGATACAGTCCTCCTGCTGCATCTGATCCTCTGAAAAAAGTTCTTCATGTAACGTTACCAGTATGTGGGCGAGCTATTCGTCCACCTAGAGCTGATATTGAGGAGAGTTGAATTTGCTTCCTTGGTTGCGTACGAGTCGGCAGTACAAGGACATCGTGCGGCCGCTCCAGGCGAGTTCAGGTGCAAAGACAAGGAGCGCTTCGCCGGAAATGGATAAACCCCAAAGCTGAAAATTTCAGCGATTAGCCTCACTTAGCAGAAAGCAGAATGACCAGTAATGGTGAGACAAAATGAAACACAGCTTCTTGCACCTATTTGAGAATCTATGACAATTTACAGTCATGTATTAATTTCAATATCTTTAAAATTACAGATGTTAATATTCCATATTGAATAAACATTTTTCATAATAATTCTCTGAATTAACAACTTTAATCGCCTCATGCGATTTCAATATATGATATCTCAGATAAAAGCATTGTACTGTAGGTATCATCTCTGAAGGCTACATGTCTCTATCTATTTTATTTCTTAATTTGTTACGTTTTTCCTGTCTTGTCATTACGAAAATGTTTCTCAAAACATCATAATCTCCACGACTACACTGCAAATGAATACAGCACGAATACGGCATGAATACTTGTCATACTTTTGTAGTTATTTAATGAAGAGTTTGCTATTTTGAAATAACTTTAACTGTTGATTGAAAGCACTATTAAAAAACTGTGCACTCACATATGTTAGTGGACACTACAATGGAAAAGAGAACCTAGAGACGCTTCTGTCGAGCCATAAATAATTATTTAAACAATATCTAACGACAGTCTGTTATCATTTATTGTGAGCACACTTACGCAAGAATGATGGCTTATTTATTTAGCAACCACCTATTACTTAAATTTATTGCAAATGATCTGAATGTAACCGAATATTTAGGACACTACCTTATTTCAAAAATGGTTCAAATGGTTCTGAGCACTATGGGACTCAACTGCTGAGGTCATTAGTCCCCTAGAACTTAGAACTAGTTAAACCTAACTAACCTAATGACATCACAAACATCCATGCCCGAGGCAGGATTCGAACCTGCGACCGTAGCGGTCTCGCGGTTCCAGGCTGCAGCGCCTTTAACCGCACGGCCACTTCGGCCGGCCACTACCTTATTTAAATATTCTTGTAAGAAAGTGGTCATGTCGAGTCAGATTATATGTGTAGAGCTTAAAAACGACGTATTTTTGGTGCGGACGGTCTTCACCCAATGGAGTGCACAGAGTTCCTTATTATTCTTTTTTCATATCTCTTGAAGTTTTACCCACACATTTCACCATAGAACGAATGTAATGTTGTCACTGCTCGTTGAACTAATGATCCGCAACAATGAATTATTATAAAGTACTTTCGATTTATTCGCGTCCCGCGAAAGATCGGACAACACGTTATCACGCACACTATTCTTCAGCGGAATTATTATTCATAAAAGAGATTGTACAGCAGAAATATTTCGAATTCTTTGCATTCATTCTATAGCCTTAATATAAGTCACTGTTGGCAGGACGTCAAGGCTTCGTGCTGTTCCACACTTTGTTCGACGTGACAGTTACAAGGGGCGGTAAAAAGTATCAGTTTGAGGCTGCTGCTGCGGCGTATACGCAGCGTAGCGCGACTCCGATGCGGGTATATAAGCACCGACATGTATCGTAGGTATTAGTGTGGCATTTGTGTCTTTCCGACGGGCGTGCGGTAAATCCGAAATCGTGAACTATGGCGACGTTATTACAAGGCGTCCAAACAGCACCAACGGGTGGTTATTCTCTTATTGGCTTTCGGAGCACACACACAGGTAAACATCCATCGGAGAATGAGCGATGTGTATGGGGCAGCATGTCTGTCGAAAACCAGCGTTGTGAAATGGTGCACCAAGGGATGCTGCTGCTACATGATGACGAACGTCCCAATATCGTAAATGTCGTAACGCAGAAGTTACGCCAGCTCAAGTGGGAGACTCTCGAGCGCCAGCCCTAAAGCCCTGATTCCTCTCTGTGCGATTATCCCGCCTTCGGTCCCTTCAAAAAGGTCTTGAACGGTCGACAGTTCCTGCCGTAAGAGGTTGAGCAGCAGGCACCTGCGGAATTTCCCACGTAGCAAGACACGATGTTTGACCAAATGGGTATCTTCAACCTGGCCGTCAGTGGAATAATTGCCTCAATGCTCACGGCAATTTGGCCTGATTGACATACCGATAATGGATTGTACGACATCCCAGCGGAAACTTCTCGATCGCCCCTTACGCAGGATGAATCAGCTGGCACTATCGATGTCGTTTGTTGCAACACACAGATATGGCTTCCAAAAACTACACGTGAAATTCTCATATTCTTTTTCGCTGCTACAGGACCTTATCGTAGTAAATTTGATGTAGCTAAATTTTGTATCGGGATATCACTAAACGCCGTACTTTCTAGTTATTCAAGAGAAACGTACAAAAGTGACTTTCAAATGCACCCCTCTCCCACACTCAGCTCCCACCGACTAGGATTTCTCACATGTTGTTCATGGCAATCACTGCTAACGCCGTACAAATACTTGCGACTGCACGAATTATTTCCCCATTCGGCATTTTTTGGTTTTCAATCACTGGCCTTATTACACCACCGGCTTAGTCGAGCACTTACAAATAAATTTTATCTAACTGTTTTGTGAAGTTTAACAGCATAAATTAAACAATTACATTGTTTTGTTCATCAAGCCTTCTGTCTACGAAACTAGTTTTAACGTAACATTTACAAAAGTCGTTTTTCTTTCTTTACCCTCATGGACACATTTAAATTAACAATGTTAATGAAATAAAGACGCTGGCGTTTAAATTAAAAATATTAATTAAACAGGCATGCTGGTGGTGTAACAGCCCAATCAATAGATACCAAAAAAGTCGAATATTGGGAATTGTTCGCATAGTCGGAAATTTTTGTACTGTGTCACGAGGTAATACCACGAACAATATCTTATTCAGTATCTTCCACCCCGCCTGGTGTGGGGATAGAGGGGCGTTTGGAGGTCATTTCTGTACTTTTTTTTTAATAAATAGAAAATCGTGGTGTCTGGTGAAAACGTAGTCCGGTATAGAATTTACCGACATTAAATTTCCTACAAAAAGGTCCTTTTCATTTTTTCTGTAGGACTAATAGTTCGCGCGCAGCGAGCGAGATAATATGAAAATATCACGCTTGGCTTTTGAGGGCCAGATATAGAATTTCAGGTTGCATAAAACGACATCGGTAGGGGCAGCTTAATCACCCTGTATATTACATATACCTTTTTGTGAATAGACAGACATACAAGCTGAGCTCCCGCATCTTCACTGCACGTGATCTGCCGATAAGGGACGTCACCCTCACACATATAGATAGTGGTGGGAAGTTAGTTGGTGTAATCATAATGATACTTTCATTCAAATATCTATCTAACATACCCTTAATTCACTCCGTTCCACAATGAAACAATTTGTGCAATATGCGATTGAAACGAGGTCAGATAGAGATAATGATTATTTTTGGGACAACATCTACAAAAAAGACAAATATTTTCTGGCCATTTTAATAAATTCGCATATTTCATACACTTAATTTAAGTTCAAAACAGAAATAGGAGGTTTCAGTAGACATCAAATGTTCAAATGTGTGTGAATTCCTAAGGGACCAAACTGCTGAGGTCATCAGTCTCTACACTTACACACCCATGCCAAAGAGAGGACTTGAGCCTCCGGTGAGAGGGGCCGCGCAATCAGTAAACATCCTCTTCAGTATCTTCCACGACCAATTTCTTTATTTGCACTTACCCGAAGGCTCCGCCATCACCAACCCAATACAGTAGAAACTGTATCAATAACTTCACTATTTTAAGAGATTAGAATTTAATTTTACTGTCCTTTCTGTGCATATCAGCGTTGACACGCCAATCCCTCCCCAATATAGGACAATAAATAAAATGTAAAAAAAATGTGAAAAACAAAAACAAGTCACCATTAAAAGCGTCCCAGATCCCCAAATCGAAATAAAATACTGCCCACATGTTTAAAAAATCCAGATGAGTGATTAACATTCCTCTCTGGTCAGTAACAAAATACCGTACCTTGTGTCAACCTTCGATAAAACTCCTGTAACAATTTGTTTCTAACGAAAGCTTTCGAAACATATTTCTCGAAGTATGTCCAACGGTTTCACAGTCTGTCAACTAGAAGGTGAACGAATTTGAGGTGTGTTGATAAGGACACAATGCAACTCGAGTAATAATTTTCGGTAAACCCCGTTTCAGAGGGGAGCACTGTTTTCATTCCACTTTTCCTTCATTTCAGCCCCAGGTAGCTTAACTCCGTTATTTTCGCAGAGAGGAAAATGAGAAGCCACTCAAGCCGCTATTAAATATAAGCCTCATCTCCACGCAGCCAATTTACTCCTAGCGGCTCCCCGCCAACAACACCTTAGCACATCGCAGAAACAGCAGAATCCAGGCAAGAGGAAAAAATTCGTCAGTATTATCAGCTCTGTCTTTCATATTTTCTCAAATTACTTTTATACATAAAGAAAATATTTATCACAGTCTCTCCAGGTTTAAGTTCCTCTCACAGAAATAAAACACTGTTTCAAGAGATGAAGTGCATACATTTGGTGTTGTGCTCCCAGTAAATCCGGTGGGGCGGGTACAACATATTACGTTTTAATTCTCTCAGTATACGCGACGAAATACTATGGTGGGAAGAATGTAATAGTTTGGTGTTGTTATCCCAGTAAATCCGGTGGGGCGGGTACAACATATTACGTTTTAATTCTCTCAGTATACGTGACGAAATACTATGGTGGGAAGAATGTAACAGTTCGAAGTTACACTGCAATTTTCATCAGCACAATACTCATAATTAAGCGCACAGGTATTTCATATTTTATCCAGTCAGCATCGTCTTTTCAATATATGCATTGGGCAAGAAATTTGTAATATAAACAGTATAAGAGTAGATAAAATAACACGAAATGGCGTACAGAAGAGGTATATTTCATGTAAAATATAGGAGTAAATTTTCTCAAATATTCTGTACTTAGATTGACAATATTATTGTGTGTACTGTAAGTAGAACGTATAGATACCATTTCAAGATCGACTTTTATGTAAAAAGTGTTTGTTGAGCAAGACTGTTCCACAACTTTTGCTAAAATCAAATACTTATTTTTGATAATACTCTGTGTACTGTAAATAGAGTACAGAGATGCCATACCAAGAACGACTTTTATGTAAAAAGTGTTGGTTGAGCACGATAGTTCCATAGTTTTTGTTGAGGTCAAATACTCATTTTTGGTACATGAAAAGGAAAAGCTACTCTCATAGCAGAAAGTAGACAGACAAAAGCGAATTTTTAATGGTGAACGTCATACTGCTTTTGACCGAAGTATAAAACGGGCGTATATCACGAGAGTGCTACTCTATAAAGGAATGTGGTAACTTCGTGCAGAGAAGGTGATAATTTATGCTGAAAGTAGCCAGCGATTGAATAATGGTTGCTCTCAGTGCACAAATTTTAATTAATGTGGCACTACGCACATTTAGCTCATAATTACAGCAATATGTCATCTTGGCCTAGGAGATAAGGCCTCGTACTTTCTGTTCTTCGAAATGAATGTGGATTCTCTTGATTTCATTGAAGCAATTAGGTCAGAGAGTATCGATTTGATACTGAATTTGTGGAATTTGTGATTCTTCCATTTATCCGAACTCAATTTACCTCTAATCATTTACAACTGAAAACGTACCATAAATAACAAGTCGTTTGATATGCTTCAGTGGTCTAGTTCAGGCAAACGCTAATAAGAGATACTAAAGCATATAATTTTACATGTTATAACCTTGTTTTCTTAGCTCTTTGTGTTACTCGACAAACAATAGATGACATTTTATTGCGGTTGTTACGTGATGGTCTTCAAGCAGCTATCATGAACAGATTCTTAAAGAATCATTTTAAAAAAGATTATTGAACAGAAAATACTTCGACACCTATGAAAGTCTGGTAGTGATTTTGTGATTAAGTACAAATAGAAACTTTTTCACGTAACTTTGTCAGTAAGCGTTGGGACAGAGCTGTACTTGTCTTTGCAGCGGTGCACATTGTGCCAGAATTCTGGAAATCTGGCCAAAATTGCAAAATCTTTTCCAATGTGGCCAAAAATGGGTATCAAGAGGTTTCTGACCCTTCTGATAAAGACTTTTATATGAAATTGAAAGACTCAAAATCGCGGATCCAATATGGCGAAGAGAATCTGGAAAAAATAAATGAGCTGGACAAAAAATATTTTCGGCGAACACATATAATTTTAAAAGTAAATTTCATTACTAAACTGCCTTTATTACTTAATATTTTAATATACGTATATTAATAAAAAATTGAAATGTTTTTAAGTCAGCTTAATCTTCTTGCTCTTGTTCTTCTTGTTCGTCACTCCATTTACTTCTTCATCTTCTTCCTCACCGACATTTTTATCGTCTTCATCATTCTCAACAGCTGATTCCCTATCTTCTGCAGCAAATAGCAAGAAAGCAACAGCTTCCGACCAAAATGTTTACACTTTCCTCAGAGGTGGTGTCTGCAAACAAAAAATATCTACTGCTAAAATATAAGTTAACAACACTGAATTTATCAAGGAAAAGCTTGTGTATGTGAAATAATACAACTATTTTATGGAGAGTACCTTTCAAATTTTTTATGTATTTAAAATAAATTTTTATATAGATGTGATGTCTGTTCTTTCGGACATAGACAAAAGAAGAGACACCATATATATATATATATATATATATATATATATATATATATATATATATATATATAATTTAGGTGAGGAGGACCAATAAACTCTTCAGTGAGGATGCACACCAGGCTCGAACTCTTACGATAATCGTAAAAATGCTGTGAGTATTGAGGGTAATGGGCAAGGGGCGCTACATTAGTAGTGTGTGGATAAGTTGAGAATTTGGGTTTGAAGAGAAGAGTGCTACGGTACTCTGCAGTTACGATGACCACAACGTCGATACGGTGCAGTGGTCAGCGCATCTTCCTACTAAGCAGGATATCTAGGTTCGAATCCCTCTCCCGCACAAATTTTCAACTTTCCCCACTGATTTAAATCAATGCGCGTCCGCATCCAATGTCCGTAATTCCTTTGTGTATAAATTTTTATATTTAATATTTATGTTTTTATTTTGTAATAGCTTATTAGCAACGTCACAGAAATAAAAATTGTGTGATTATTTGAGCATGTGCGTTTTATTGGTATTTTAGACAAATTTTCAGTTGTGTTTTCTCAGTGTAAATAACGGCATTTTGCAGTTGTCGCTTAAAAATGGCCCATACGTGGAGCTGCGGCTAATAGCTGGATTTGAATGTTGAGTAGTGCAGATAATAGTACATACTTAAGTACGGAATGAAAAAGAAGGCGGAAAGTCGTGGAATGTCTCTCTTCATCGCTAACGTTTCCAACTTTCTTGCTTGCATTGGTAGTCCCATGTGGCCATCCGGAGCCCGGGCTTCTTCTGACCGTACATTCTCGTGACCATCACTGCCAGCAATCACGTGCAGTGCCTACGTTCCTGCCACGTCTGTCTGCAGTATCGAAGAAGAGACATCCAGCTTCTCGTAGTCTTATTACACGACCTCGTTCGGATTTAGTGATGTGTCGATAATTGGGTCTTTGCCGCCTTAAAGGCATTGTTGACTAACATCAGCTCACCACTTCAAGCCTCAAAGGTAACTAATGCTCACGTCCGCTACAAAATGTATTTAAAGGAAATCTTATTTGCATCCTCATATTGGCAATGTTAGCGTCTCTCGTATGCGACTGGCGCGAAATCTAAATAGGCATCATCTTTCGTGTGTAGAAACACGCTTCGCAACTTCTGTTTGAGCAGCACAACTCCTCGTTGATGTTGCGATTTTTTTCTCCTCAGCAAATACAGATTCTTATTAGTAGCAGTGCCTGTTGAACTCGTATCTTTTGTGAAGACAGAAACTGTGATGTCGAACAGCGGTTCGACATCAGCTGACAGCTTCCTAGTGAGAATTCCCAGCTGTTACAGTACGGCTCGCTGCTGAATCATCTGGTACAAATGTTATAAGTAGACATTAGTCAGCACGTTATTTTATATCTCGTTTCATATCGCTCTTCCTCCGTGACGTACACTTTATTTTCCCGCTTCCAGTCTCAAATGGTTCATATGGCTCTGAGCACTATGGGACTTAACATCGGAGGTCATCAGTCCCCTAGAACTTAGAACTACTTAAACCTAACTAACCTAAGGACATCACACACATCCATGCCCGAGGCAGGATTCGAACCTGCGGCCGTAGCGGTCGCGCGGTTCCAGACTGAAGCGCCTAGAGCCGCTCGGCCACACCGGCCGGCGCTTCCAGTCTACTTGTCTCCGTGCCCTACTTCTCGTTATCGTTGGAATTCTCTATCCACAACAAACCTTAATTATCCGTGCAACACGTGGACAACCGTATTATCTAACTCACAAGATATACGCAGGACAATACAATGACGTCGAAAAACATTAGCAAAGCAGTTTGCAGTCCGAGACTACAACAATGGTACACTAGATCCAGAATCAACAAACAACCAAATACAATAGTAAACACTACAAAAATAACACAACGCCGTTAGCAACGATGGGAAAATGATTGACATGTGACAAAGAAGTTTCTGGCACAAATACACTGTAAATGAAACAAATAAACACATAAACAACACAATCAGAGAACTAAGTGTCTATAACATATTACTGAACTATATTTTTAACTAACGTAATTTGGACCTGTTTGGCAAGGACGCTAAATGACATCGTCACAGTAGTGTTAAGGTCCTAGATCCTGGCAGCGGTTCGCCAATTGCAAGATTTCAACTTTCAATTGTAATCATGACTTTATTAAAAATTGCAAAGGTAATGTTAATCAGAACATTGGGAGGAGTTTTGGTCTAAATGATAATAGCTTTATTCATTCTTAACATCACAAGACACAGTTTGAACGTTGGGAGGCGCTGCTGTTAAATGGTGTTAGTTACAACGATGTGCAACAAGGAAATGAGACGAAAGCGATATGGCTTTTCTTCAGGGGACAGACAGTGTCAGATCGCGTGTAATAGAAGATGTGAGCTTACCACAACATATTGAAGCAGAGGTGATTATTAGAAACCCGGACAGAGAAGACAGGGCGGCATCAGAACGCAATGATGTCGATACAACACCGCAGAAATCAAGTATGAGTTCAGTTGATCATTATGCTGTGGAAAAGGAAGAGCACTTCAGTCTGGTGGCATTTTTAATCGGAATGGAGAAAAAACTTGATAGACTAAAAGAAATGGAGGAAAAGATTTTTTGGACAAAGAGGAATGGAGGAGAAAATTAATGAGTTAGTGCGAGATAATAACGAAACGAAGACGGACATCTAAAATATCGGTGCTCAGGTAAATCAAATACGACAGTCATGGGCAAATCAACTCCGGGAAAACCTACGTAAAGTAAACACCAAAGCAATAAAAGGTTTAAAGATTGCACACGATGCTAAGAAGACGGCAGAGAGCGGCAAGACAGTAGCTGCTGAAGCATAGAAAGCGAGTAAGCGCACAGAACAGCAAGGACGGGAGACAGTGGTCAATTTGAACAACAAGGTCGAAAGCGTGGAAAAACGGCAAAATGACACGGAGCAGCGCATCTACACGAAAATACGTGAAGCCATAGATTTTCGTGCAACAACGGCGATGGACAAATTAGAACCTGAGCTTCGCAAATTAGGGACTGGTTCGGAGGTAACAACTGCAACTCCAGTGAGCGAGGCTGAAGCGATCAACATACGTATGGAGAATAAATTGGAGGAGTCGCTAAGGAAACAATAGACTGAAAAGGTCCGGACTCTCTTTTCGTTCAAATCTCAACAGGAAGCGATCAACACACGTATGGAGAAGAAATTGGAATGGGCGCTAAGGAAACAATTTAAAATGCGGCCAAGCGCGATAGCAACAGAACCAGAAACAAATTAGGATGGGACGGATAACTGCATACCGTTAGCAGCGAGCAGAGGACATGAAGAGATGAACGTCGCATTTTCTCGAAGCCTTGGAGGCAGCACAAATGAGGGGACGTAGAACGAGGACATCCACGGGACGGTATTTTCCATAGGACATCTTACAAGTCTGAAAATTCTGAATTTTCCCACATGAGAGTAACTTTACTCACCCACACACTTAGATATCACAATTTGACCTCTCTTTACCTCCAAATTGGCCTTTAAAATACCAATTAGACTTAATTTGCGGAAACTGGCAAGGACCAGTTGTGGAGAAAATGCGCGGAATATCAGCGACGTGTAGAAGTTACCAGGAGCTCGAGGACAGCATCCTAAATATCTACTGGTCCAAGGAGACTCAAGAGCGCATTAAGTACGAGATGATTGTTGGCAAATATTTCGAGAGTTCAGGCTACAAAAGCCCAGTCAAGTTCCTTGATGCAATGCAGTATCTGGCCGTACCATGCTCTACCGGTGAAATCATACGTCACTATTACACCAAACTTCCGTCAGCATATCAAGTATTAGCTGGCAGGTGTAATGAGGAGCTCAGTACTTTCAGTAACATTCCGAGCAGAGAATATTAGAGAACACAGAGGACAGTCTGACAGATACGTCGCAGGCCCTATGTCGCGTCCACAATATAACCATTACAATAATAGGAACGTAATGTACGAAATGGAACGCCTTACGGAAACCATTCACAGTCGGGAAATTTCGGGAGCAATGAAGTTGAACAACGAAGACACTGGAATGGGAACCACAATAGTTATGTACTACGCAACAGAGGCTGGAATGGAAGGAGGAATGAAGGCTACGGATCACAAAACAACGGATGGCGAAACCATTGATCCGGTTTCAATGGCAATGGAAGATGTGCGCGTATGAACAACGGAGGAAACGGAAGTGCAGGTCGAGTCAAGGAAATTGAGATTCGGGGACCGAACCCAGGACGAGGGACGCGAGGAAATGTCAACCAACGTCAATGACTAGTTGAATATGCAGAAGATGCACAAAACGCATCTGCAACTGAGCTCGGACCTAGCCTCATCAATGATATTACTCGTAGATAAAACGATCTTGAAGGAACGTTGCTGGAGGCCACAGATAAGTTAATGGTCGGTGACAGCCGAGCGTAAGCATAGTAGCCTAAGTTTTGTTTAGTCATAATAGTGCCAAAGATAACGATCGTTTCTTTAGATTTTTTTGTGATTCACCTTGGTATTTAACATAGGAACTTCTCGCATTACTGCTAATCGTAAGAGTTAGGCTTTGTTAGAATTTCGCTGTACAAATATTTCTTCGTAACATGTATCCAGTTTATAGACGTACAGTTGGTCATCCCAGAGCTGACCAATTATAACTGTTGAGAGCAGAAAGGTGCCGATTTCACGAGGGAAACGTCGTTGTTTATTTGAGTCCTATTTCGACTGAGTTAATATGTTCTCATAGCAGTTTTACAAATTTCACGGAACGACAGAATCAGGTGTCACAACAACGATTGAATTTCATCTCTTCGAGTACGAAACAAGTGCATGAGTATTGGCGATGGAATTCTTCTCGAAACATCTTAGAGTTGAGCTACAATCAAATTTCTTCTGTTTATTGTGCAGTACTGTTGCAGTAAACGCCCTTGTACCATCCGGTATATAATTCGTGGTATAGTGTGTGAGAGGGGCGTCGTTGAGATTAGTTTGCAAGACCCATGGAGGTATTTTGCAGGATGGTCGTCTATCGTCCACGCGAGAGGCGTGTTGACTTTTTTGTGTGCTTCGCCGACGTTTTTGACCATTGCCCTGTGCAGTGTGTCTTAGCAGTGGGCTGATTATTGTCATCGCCAGTGGCACGTTGTATTTGTGGTGTATTTTTGTCTATGGATGTCGCCAGTGGTGCGATGTTTCTCGCGAATGGGATAGTTTATTCGAGTGTGGTTACACAGATGAGCAATCGCGTCTTATGCGATTGTTGTTCACTGTGGTTATTCGCTAGTCGTTTTCGCATATGGTTTTCCACCCTGTTGTGCGATGGTATTCGTGTGGGCTTTCACCAGTAGTTCGCGAGCGCCTGAGTGGTAGATCTTGGGCGATAGTTTTAACTATGTGAAGTGAGCACGACATGTGCGTGTCACTTTGGAACATTTTTTCAGAGTGAGCGAGGCGCACCATCAATTTGTGAGTAACGGAATAAATGTAACTTTGCAGTAAAATGTCGATAATACCTTGAGCTTTTTTATGTTTATTTCAGAAGCTGGAGTGGACAATTTGTACACCAACCTGAGAAAATTTTGTGTTAGTTTCACCAAAAAAGAGAATTTTGTAGTGGTTGTTTGCCACATAGGAGAGAGAGCAGACTGGTGATGTCAGCACTCGTCGAGATTCACGCCATACACCAGCGTTAGTACCTCCATAACGACAAAGTAATAGGAAGTCTAGTAGTATGTATATCTTTTATAGTAGTTCTGTTGCATGAATAAGTACTAGAATGTATAGTCTAAGCTGGCTTAGTACTTTGAGTACATGAAAGGGTGTGGGAAATTAACACTACACTATCATACATTACAACACCTCACCACTTCTTAAGATTAGAAAGATCTAAACGTAGAAAATTAATCATTTAAAATTATTGCTGTAATAGCAGAACAAAGTAACTGTGGAATAGAACAAGATTTTATTTTTGTCAAATGAGCTCTGTAAACCATTTTATTTATTTTTATTCTTAGAGAAATTATGTAAAGCAATCCATTACAATTTTATTATAATTCTATCTGTATTTATGCTGTAAACATTTTTGTAAGAACACGGCACTAACTCCCCATATAAACCATGTGCAGACTATTGGAGCTTAGTTGATGGCGATGTATCAGGCAGTTGGAGAGGTCGCTGACACCGAAGCGGGTGTAACAGCTGGGTAGACGGAGCGCCAAGCAGACAGGATGGTTGAGGTCGTCCGCCAGTCCTGTGAGCTGAGGTGATACAGCAGGTGAAGGTGACCCACATAGCAACTGCAGGGCAGCTGGTCGACGTGACGTCATCAGGCTACGTGAATGGAGGCAGGTGTGGATGAGTCCCTTCGCACCATGAGCTGTTAACAATGGGCTGGTGCCCTGGTGGCATGCAAGCACTTTCGGCGCTGCTTCCAACTCCAAGGTCCCAAGGGACCTACCGCTGAATGGAAGGGTGAGCGTGTGCCACCGGGACATGGCTGCCTGCAGAGTGCTGAATGGAGGTACTTACATGTCTGGAGACACGGCCGACAGAGACGGCGATGGCAGGAGGTGATTCCTCAAACCTGTGTCCACATGCTGCCCGGGTGATCCTATGAACGTCTTCAACAAGGGGAATGCATTGCCGACTACCACGTCATCCAAGTTGGTCAGCAATCGAGACGCCACTGATTGCTGCCGACAGCCAAGGTCCTGCCACACCAAAGGTGCTGCCTGTACTGTACACGACGAGAAAAAGTGATAACCCATCTTGGCAAACTCATTGCGCATAGTTACCACATCTAACCTATTACGTGACATGTGTAGTGCTGTGTTTATTAGTGTAACAATTGTAAAATTTAAAAATTGGACTCCCTAAAGACCTTTGAGAATGGAGCTGTAGGAGTTATGTGTTGTTTTCATTTAATTTGTTTTATATATGCCTTGCTGTTTTCATTTATACAAGATCACATGTATTTTCTGTGTTTTCTTACCAAGTTCTATTTTTCTGTGTAAAGATTCACTTGTTTTATATCACTTATATGTTGTTTTGTTGTGTTGACACTTACATCTTCGTACTAAAGGAACAGACTGACACATTTTAAAGAAATAAGCTGAACAGATGACACATGCAAAATGAACACTAGGAATCTTTTATATTTGGTGAATGTGAGAACGTTTGTGATCGATGTTCTGTCAAGGAATGAATGCAGCCATGTATATAATTGAGTAGGGGTAGTAATTTTCCATGGGGCAGAGAATCCTCAAGACAACTTTATTATATTCTGGTTAGGGAAATAACCTTCTCTGGCCCCAATTTCAGGATGAATGAGTAGATAAATGTCTGCATGATTCTGTAACCATTTAGTAATCGTCATTAAAGTCTGGGTCTACAAGAATATGAGCTGATGGTATGGCCATCACATTTTTATTTCTCACTTTAATTTTGTAGGCATGCAGCAGAGAGTGCATGTATGATCCACGGTTGAATGTGGTAAAGACCGGGTATAACATTGTGCTGGGGTTTATGGTGAACAAAGATTGATTCATGTTTATTTCTTTGATAATGATCCAACTAAAGTGTCACAATTCTTTATGTTCCATGCACACTAACCATTCTAAAGTGACATCCCGCAAAAATAAATTTGAGGGGAATGGGGAGGTTGTGAGAGATTGCAGGGGACTCTCACTTCTGGTACAGTGTTATGCTGCATAATGTTCTTAGGGAAGTTGATCATTATTACTAGGTTGCTATACCTGGATACAATCTGACTTCATTCATATGATGAAATGGTTGGCAGTAATTAACGCTCTTGCTTGTGTGCTCTAGTGAAGGAATAGTGGTAAGCTTTACCTTCATTCAAAGGAAGAGGGTGCCGATTTAAATGACTGCAGCAAAAGCGTACGGCGGCTGAGGACCGAGGGGAGCGTTTTACTGTGGAACCTGGGTGAGAACGTTGCGGACTGGCCAGTTCCTCGATCTCATTATACGTCCAGGTAGGCTGACTAGCGCCGAGGAGTCGCTGCAGCTATGGAGAGAGCATTGATGACCGGCAATAAAGCAGAGATGGGCCCTTCTTAGTCAGGAAGCCGATGAGACGACTGTGAGTTTCTGCGAGTTTCCGTGGGACAGGTCAGTGGCGCCCAGGCGCTCAGATTATGCTACAAAACATATTTGTGAAGGCACGAGGCTTTTATCGAGTTTATGGCCGTTCTTTGGAAAGTTCGAAATGGATGCAATATGAGAGATAACGATCTTTCATCCAGATCATGCTTTTAGCTAGGACATTGCGTAAATGGTAGGGAAAGACGCCGCGAAGCTGAATCTTTTTTCGGCGTAAATGGATGGGAAAGAGGCCTCAAAGCTGAATCTTTTTCTCCCAATTAGTTTTTAAAGTCACTGATTGGTCAAATTTGTGTATGCAGAGCAAGGGGCGGTCTCCATGCTCCAGCTCATGACTGACTTGGGCTAGAGTGGGTGTAGTCTAAGCATGTAAACGTGCTAAGCTACCAAGCTGGCGAGGAAAGCTGAGAGAAAGAGAAGAAGACACTCTTGTACTGGCCGTTTACTAGTAAATAACTGCAGGTCTTTACCTAAATGGTGAGACTTGTGTCCTTTGCTAGTGTGCCACTTAGAGCTTGTGCTAGTCAACATCTGAACCGTCGGAGGTACTGCTTATAGCATCACTCACACAACGAGTGATATACGTGGGTGTACTTATTTGTCTTGAATTGGCCGTCTAAACGTTTGACATATTCCGTCACCCATAGTTGTGGCACGGAGTCAAACTGGTTTGGCAGACCAGCAAACAGGACCACTTGCACACTGGAATCTACAGGGTTTCAGAGGCTCATAGTGTAGTACCTGCGTTCTGAATTTGCTGAACACGGGACGGTATACTTGCATTTTTGGGGAGCGCGCCATTAATAACAGATTGCTGCCGTCCATGACTCCAGTCGCCGAGCGCATCATGGTGTGCTGCCCTGACCTGCAGAAGGGAAGTATTCGCTGTTATCGCGTAGGGCTAGTATAAGCTTCTCAGCACCCTGTTCTTTGGAACCATATTTTTCTTTATGGAATAGTAGAGTGTAGATGCTTGACAGTAGCGTAGTTTTTGGGCCATACCACAGATTCACACGTATGAAGGCAGGTAAAGCAATTATTTCTGGTTATTGTCGTGTATTGATCCCCAGCTGATCACTTTGTTCACCATAGACCGCATATCATTGAAAGCGATTGTCCAATAAATAAAATGTTTGTGTGCCATTTTTTAACATTTTGTTTGTGTCTTCTGATGTTAAGAATGAATAAAGCTATTGTCATTTAGGCCACAACTCCTCCTGGTGTTCTGATTAACATTACCTTTGGCTGTTTTAATAAAGTCATGATTACAATTGAAAGTTGGAGAAGAGTTTGTACCTCTTTAATTATGACGAATTTTGCATGAAAACTAAACAAGCACTCGACCTAGTCCTTACCTACCACCTAATTAATTATGTGCACAACAGTAACGAAAGGAATTGATGGTAGACCCTGCTAGTTGCTAAAATAAGTTGTGCAGACTCCCAATAATTTAATAAAAATCGTAATCTAATCAGTAAAAAAGAGAATTTTATCATAATAAACGACAGGAAATGGGATTCTGCATCTATCTATGAAATGAAATGCGGATTAAATATTATAATGAGATTTGTTATAAATCAGATCACGAAGGTACTTGATTGTCGATACAAACACTTGGCTCAAGGATAGGGTAAACTGAACTATTATGAGAATAAGATTTGACTCGAGAGCAAGGGGCTCCTACTCTCTGAGAAGCAATAGATTGACGATAATGACAGGAGGTCCTAATGAATCAAATATTAGTCCCCTGACTATAATGCAGTATCGCGATTAGTAGTGAGAGCTCGGAAGGGAACACATGGAGAAACAAACAAGTTGGACTTGTAGCCAAGTGAGTGCATGTGCTGCTGAAGACTTCAGTATAATGCCGGAGTCGCAAAATATTTTACCAGTCCTGAAACCTGCAGCACATCATCGCTAGGCAGCGTTCCGATGATGTAGGCGCAGACTCCTGCTGTGTAGTAACTGTTTCGACCTGGGGCCTAGAGTGCTAGCCAAGAATCCTAAGTTCTGCTCGCGTGGCCGAAGCAGGGAAACTTCTGGATGCACGAGGATGTATCTCCAGAAGAGACACAGCAAAACCATCTAAACTCGCCCGGTCAGTACAAGTGCGAAAACGCAGAGTAAGAATCTGAGTCTTCAGTCGCAGAATGAATCTGGAGTATGACCGAAGTCATGCTCCACAACGATTCCGATAAAGTGCGACTAAGTCGCAAGACCGTCTGATTCCGAAGAAGATCAGATCCCCAATTCCATGCGACCGCGCACCACAAGAGCGAAGCCAACGTCATTCAACTCCCCACTACCCTCGAAAAGCCGCGAATCAGCATTCAGTGCTGATTCCAAAATTCTCTCACACTATCTCAGAACATCGTACGTACCTAGCGACCATTCGCTCCAATTTCGTGCAGGGCTTTATGACGTCGACCGGCCTCAGTTTAAGTTGACCAATCATGCCTCTGCTATTTAGCTGGGGGCACTAAACTTGCGTTTGACCGGCTACGAAAACAGCATGCCAAGACCACCGGCCATCTGGCGCCAGACAGTCGCACCCGGCAGGGCACTGTCTCAGAATCATGAAGACAATGCAGTCAGTCAGCGCTAGCAGTCTTCATTCCAGACACACCGGGAAGTTAAACTCATAAACTGTGACGACACTCAGACCGAGGTCAGTGGCCCTTCCAGGTGCTCACTCCCATTGAGTACGACCCTCTCTGTATTTGCGGAAGTGCACACCACCCACGAAAACGCAGTGTGTCACGCCCTCAGGTGCTCGCCACGCAACAAGCCACTCAGGGAAGCAACAGAGAAAAGAAAAAGCAAAAACACATACAGTTCCCAAGATACATAGCAATCAAGTGAAAAGTAATTTGAGCTAAGAATAACCTTATTCGGCCCGTTCCTACACTTAAATGATATAAAACATTAGTAAAATTTATGAAAATGAGAGGCGACTAAAAATGAGTTTTATCTTAATAATATGAATACTTATATATGTGTTTGGAGAGAGAGAGAGAGAGAGAGATTGATTTTTTATTGAGATTTTTACTTTAAGTCGTAACTGATACCTGAATTTTGGTTGCCGCCTCCTTGAATGATCAGTTTCTGCACCAGTTGGTGTAGTATTACAATATGGAGGAAGTTATTGTTCTTTAAGGTTTAAAATACGACTCTGTTAGTTACTTGGCCGTATTGCGGATAGCTTTGAGCCCAAATTTTCGTAGCTTTTCATACCTAAGGGACCACTGTTGTAAGTAAATAAGATCAAACAGCAATCTGCTTTTCGTGAGAAAAGGAGATTGCTTGGCACACAAACTTCCTTTAAACTACACGTCCTGCTACATCAAAATTGGTTAATGTGTTTATGTGCAACAAACGTTTTGGACTGCTATTAATGAAGAGCAGCTTTAAAGTTAATTGTTTTCAGAAAACCTTGAAAAGTTACTTTGGTATTTAAAGAATCTGTTGGAAAAGGTTCTCATAGCTGTTTGTGTAAATATTTGTGCATATGTGAATGTAAACTGAAATTTTCAATATTTCATGAATTGCTGAACCTTGTAAAATGTACTGTAATCATGAGTATGCTTGTGTGTCTGGATATTTACATTCCTTTAAAAATATTGAAAGACAAATTTCTGCTTTGTTATGTTAAAATGTTCTGTGCTATTGTATATGTGTTTACTTTTTTATTTTATTTGAAGGCTATACATTTTCTACTAATATGAAGCTTATTTTGTGTACTGTTTTGTCTTTTATTTGAACTGTGTGTGTATGAAATGAACATGCTTGCAGGTATCCTGTGTATTGATGAAAATTAATTTCCTTAAACCAGTCTGTGGATAAAAATTACTGTGAATGCTTTACTTTGAAAATCTTTTTGGAAGAAGTGTATGAATCTCCTTAGTGTATGTACTGTATATTTGCAATATATGTATTTTTTTTGTCCCAACTGAAGTTGGAAGGTATAATTTTTTTTCTGTAGCCAACACCACTTAGGTGTTATAGATGTTTCCTTGAAGTATCCCTTACAGGAAACTTCAACGAAACATGGGGCATGTGTAACACCATGGCTCTAATGCTCTACTGATTTAATTTGCCTTTGTTTCATTTAATGTTACATTGCTGTGCTTCTGTAAATGTGTTTGTTTGAATAGATAACATAAAATTGTATACTCCTTTCTTTGTTATTACTTTGATGTCATGATTTGATTCTATGCAAAGTAGTGTATCTGTCATTTAAATGCTTTGTCCCATTTGGAGGGAACAAAACTTACTGTATATCATTGTAATTTAGTGTGAATAATTTTTTTTGTAGAGATGTCAATATGTGTAAATGTTTTGTTTTATTTAATGCATTTGGTTACTGTTATGTAAATTGCTGATCCTCACTTAGGGCTCTTAGTATTCTGTGTATAAGAGGTGTAGTGGTTCCCCTTGGGAACGGAACTGTGTAGCGCGCGCAAATTGTGGTTGGCCTAGGTGGAAAAGGTGGAACTGATAGTCAGTCGGAGGCAAACTACGACTCGGGGACGAGCTACGAGTCCGTGCACTGCAATGTAAAAGATGCATATTGTGCTGGTTCCGAGAGAGGCTTTTCCTGCTACTTTCCAATGCCTCGGATGGATGGATAAATAGCTGGAACTATTCTGGAATTTGTATCTGTCGTCGCCACCAAGAAATGACAGAGTCCAGCAATTCAGTCTGCGAATCCACCTACCAACATGCAGTTGCCACTACGTTGTGCAATCACTGTAACGTAATACTATAATGATGTACAGTGAAGGATCAGCTTAATGGATGTGTTATTGTGCTCAAATACAACATAATTTATGTCTGAAGTTATGTACCAACCTTGAATTTTCTCCTCATCATAACACCTCTCAGGTTCCTTTTCGTTTGAACTAAAGTGATTACCGAGTGTCCTTACTGAAAGTATGTTAAAACCCTGTTTTCTATTTAATGCCTCTTGAACATAGTAAAGTTAAAGTTAATGTGGCAAGAAAGTGAGTTAAAGTTGATGATGCTTGCTGAAATAATTTTCCTAGTAAAACTGCTTATTAATGTGTTATTGCTAACTTCAAAATTAAAAGTTCTTAAGACTGAGGCTTATAAAGCAAATGATCACATTACTGCCTGTTGTAAATTGCAGAAAGTGAGTCAGTATCTTACATAAATGTTAATTTTATGTCTCACGGTAGTAAAAGTGGAAAACTGCATAGTAGGAAATTATATGTTCATGATTACCAAGTGTTTGTATCTCTTGTGTGCATATTAACAGTATAAAGATCACTCAGTTTGTGTAAGCCCTGAAAGTGACAGTGTTTTTCTGTATCTGTTATAATGTTGCAAATAGTTTGTGCTACTCCAACTGTTAGTTTCACTCTTACCGTAAACATATGAGTGTGTCAGAGTTCATTGCAATCGCTTGTGGTCAAGTATAGGTTGTGTTTACCCATTAGAGTTACTAATAACTATTTTCTTGAATGAGAATGTTAATCATTCTCTTGCCTAGTTAGGCTGGCGACCGTTTTCTTTATCAATTAAACAGTGCAGATAGGCAAAAGTAATGTTTGTTACTTTTCGAATATTTACCTAATTCTGACTCCTACTTTAAGGTAATGGTATAGCAGACGGGAGTGTTATACGTGGCTTTTCCGTGACAGGACTATTTGTTCTGTTGGGACATACTATGTAATAAACCAAACTTGGTATTTCTTAGTATAAGCTACGTAAATACGCTGCTGTAGTGTTATACCCTGAGCGCACTGCACCCCTGACCACGCCAGCAGCCTTGTCTAGATGCCACGACGTCGGAGCAATCGCGTCACATGACGAATGTGCCACGCACTCCCCCCCCCCCCCCCCCCTCTCACACTCAAGCCAGACCAAAACAAATAAAGGTAGCAGCACTGGAAAAGGTGTAATTAGTAGCCACACCACAGGACTAAATTAGCTTAACCACGCCGTATTAACAGTTTCATGGAACTGTTTACTGGCACCAGAGGACGGGATCGATGAGTAGCCAAGAATGCTGTGGAGGTTGCAGATCAAGCCAGTCGCATGGACGTGAACGAAAGAAACTGTAAATTTCGACAGAAGAAACTGTGACTTCGAGAGCTTCTTAATAGGTTGCCCTACAAGTTACTTAGCGAGAATGCCTTCCCTGAAGATATCTCTAGGCAGTGATTAAGTGAATCAGTGAACTTCTCGAGAAGTTTTTAGTTAGGAAACGTGTTAATGTTTTTCATTTGTGTGAAATGATGTTCACTGTTGTCTTTACGACGTTTCCGTCATGATATAACATGGCCTTTTTGGAAAGTATTTCAGAGAAACTGCATTACTAGGGAATGGCCTTAACATTTTTGTTATTAGATGTTTCATAATTTCATGTTTTGTTCGTGTTTATGTGGGGTTTTTTAATCATATTTTTGCCTGATTGTATATTTAGTAGTCCTTACTGTCCATTTAAGCTTATCAGTCTACACATATAAATTGTTTCTTCATTGCCAATAACCACTAATGATTAAACTTGGCGCACTTTATTGATCCAATAGTGTCATGGAACTAACCTAACTGTAGAATATAGAATATTTATTGTTGTGTGCGTGTGTGTGTGTGTGTGTGTGTGTGTGTGTTTCTGTGTGTGTGTGTGTGTGTGACGGAGAGACTTGGCTACTTATTGTTCCGACTGAGTAATTTATCCAAAATTAGAGTCACAGATTTGCGTTTGCTGTCATTAATGAGATCTGTTGCTTAGTACTGTAAATGTTTATGCAGCTGAACTAACGTGTTACACATAAATTCTGTGAATGCAGATTAACAACTAGAAATTCAAAGTTTTTCGGGTGGTTAATCATCTTAAATGTTTGCTAAAGAAAATAAAAAGCCAGGCCAAAGTATTTTCATTCAGTTATTTTATATTTTTTGTCAGGTTTTTGTCAGTTATAATGGAGCCACAGTGCTCGCCACGTGGGTATGTGGAATGTGTTAAAGTGTCTTAACGTTTTCTAAAAGTGATCCCAAGGAAATCGATATCCATTCTGTGACAATTTTCGTCTGATATTAACTTGTTGTGGCCATGTATGCAGCAGTTGTTCACGTGGTACCCAAATCGAAAGTTATTCAGGTGTTGTTTCTTGCAGTACAGTATAATGATTTTGATGCTAATTTTTTTGCTAATTTTCGGTGAGTTGTCTTTGTGAATGCCAACAGACCCCACGTTTTCCGCCACTGAGTGTTCACTATCCCACGTCCGTCTAAGCCGTTTGTTTCAATCCCTTGGTGTGGAATAATAGCCCATCAAAGCGAAATTCATTAATTTATATCAAATTTTCAGCTTCGCGGTAAATTTCATTTGTTGAGCCAATCCATCGCAGTTTGTTTCGCTAAAACGGTATCAGATATGCTGAATATCCTGATAGTGTGTAACGTAATTTGCGTGTTTGTCAGTGTGCAGTTGTACGAAGCCCCTCAACAATTTCCGTTTTGCTTCGCTTTCCGATAGTACATGCTGGCGCAATTAGTCGGAATATCAACCACGCGCATTCCACTCCTCCCCCCCCCTTTCTTTCTTTCCCGTAGATTTTACGGTAATTCTGTGAATGATATCCATATTCCTACACTAAAGTGTGATTGAAGTTTCTTTTGTACGTAGAAGACCAAATAAGACAAAATTCTTAACTGCTGTCATTAATTGAAATGTGATTACCATACCAAGAATCAGTGCTAAGTAAATAACTCCATATTAAAAGCAATGTTTTAGGCCAATAAGTGTAGAAAATTGTAAAGAACCACATTTTGAGATGAATATAACCAGACTACTCCCTTGCCTTACTAAATGCAGAGTGTGTGTTTAGCCCATTGATAAGAAAGATTTAAAATATAAGTAAAAGATAAAAATGTAATGGAACAGAAGTCAATAGTAGCTTAACTACGGTCATGCTAAAGCAAACGGTTACCACCCTTTGTAATGAATGTGTTGGTTCCAGGTATACTTAGCGTTGTCCGTTGCTTTGTTACGTAGATTAGATTTCAAGTTGCATGTAAAATCAGCAAATATAAATTTAATGTTGGGCCGATGTTGTTAATTAAAATCACTGTACCAAGAACCCCAGGAAACAGTAAGAGGTTAAGATGTGCATAGGAACTACCAGAGAGTAGATAAAGGCATAAGCCCAGGCTAGATAAGCATGAATACAGAGCAAAATATCACACAATACGAGCGTATTTGCAATTCATGTACGGTACTTACACTCTGCCTCACCGACGGTAACCGTACAGTATGAATACAAAGACCACGGCGCTTGTATACTCTGCTGACAAAATTGAGACTTAACTCCAGTCTTTTGTAACCTACAGAACACAGTGTAATTGTCTGTGCAGAAGCCAATGCGTGATTCATTTACGAGACCACGCAATTTCGAAATCCGATTTGACGGGTGAGCTGCTACGCTGCAACAGATTTCATCCTATTTTCTGCAAGTGGCTGCAGCAAATTGGCTACCATTCCTGTGACCTGGATTAGGGCACCTATTATATTCACTGTTTGTACAGTCGAGGCAAAAAGCAAGGAAAGCATCTCTCTTTCAAGTACGTACCGCTTCCCTCACACTAAGTCCTTCGGCTTAAAGCGACTTCACGGAGTGAAGCGGACTAGTAGCAAGACACTAGGCTCGCACTCGGGAGTATGGCGGTTCAAATCTCTGTCCAGTCATCAAGCTTTAGGTTTTCTGTGCGTTTACCGAAAAAGCTTAAGAAGTTCCATATCTGTTGAAACCTTGAAATATTCATTTTTTTTCATTGATCTTAATCTGCGGAATTTTCTCTCTCCAATGATATATAATACATCCTGTGGGTGCTGAAAGAAACTTTCAGACATTTTCACTGTACTCGAAATAATCGTCTTGAGAGAATTTAGCAAAATGGTTCAAATGGCTGAGCACTATGGGACTTAACATCTGAGGTCATCAGTCCCTTAGAACTACTTAAACCTAACTATCCTAAGGACATCACACACATCCATGCCCGAGGCAGGATTCGAACCTGCAACCGTAGCGGTCGCGCGGTTCCAGACTAAAGCGCCTAGAACCGCTCGGCCACAGCGGCCGGCTGAGAATTTAGCAACTATATACAAGCAGACACTTAAGATAATTCTCATTTATTGTCCGTATCAGCCAGCCGCTGTGGCCGAGCGGTTCTAGGCGCCTGTCCCGAACTGCGCTGCTGCTACGGTCGCAGGTTCGAATCCTGCCTCGGGCATGGATGTATGTGATGTCCTTAGGTTAGTTCGGTTTAAGTAGTTCTCCGTCTAGGGGACTGATGACCTCAGATGTAAAGTCACATATTGCTTAGAGCCATTCGAACCATTTTTTGTCCATATCCTTTGCACACTCTTTTAATTCGGTTCCATGCTTCGATCACACTGGATCATCTTTTGATCTAAAAAAATTAACACTAAATGTGTACCATCTAATATTTTACAATAGTAGGAAAGAAAAGAATTGTACATAGAAGTAAGATTTACCTACTTACTATTACTATTTACAGTTACTAAGTAATTGCACCAGCAAACCGTCTTGTTTACTCAGCACAACATATCGGAGGACTATATTTTGCATCTGTGGTCAATGTTTTAAACAAGAAGATGCTGGAGATAGAATGTGGGAGGAGAGGAAATGGAGCAAGACCGAGAATTTTTCCATAATTATACGTTCTCTAATTTTAACTCGATCTCACTTGTTAAATTAATGACATCCCCACCACTTCCTCCCTACATCCATCCCCTTCTCGAATCAGCCTCTCTCCATTTCCCCTCCCCCCTCCTACCACCTATCACCAACATCTACCTCTTTAAAACTCTGACTGCAGTTGTAAAATACATTACTCTGATATCTCGTGCTGAGTAGACAAGACGGGTTTCTCATGCAATTACTTAGGTAATTTCTACCTTTACGTACAATTCTTTTCTTTGTCACTACTGTAAAATTTTAGATGGTGCAAACTTAGTTTTACTTTCCTTTAGATCAAAACATGGACCCGTGTGAACGAAACATGTAATCGAATTTTAAAAAGTGACGACTGAGACGGAACAATAAATGATAATTATCTTACATATCTATTTCAGATACACTATGTGATCAAAAGTATCCAGACACCCTGTAAGACGTTACAACCCCCAAAAATATACGGTTTTCATATTACGTGCATTGTGCTGCCACCTACTGCCAGGTACTCCACATAAGCGGCCTCAGTAGTCATTAGACATCGTGAGAGAGCAGAATGGGACGCTCCGCGGAACTCACGAGCTTCGAACGTGGTCAGGTGATTGGGAGTCACTTGTGTCATAAGTCTGTACGCGAGATTTCCATATTCCGAAATATCCCTAGGTCCACTGTTTCCGATGTGATAGTGAATTGGAAAAATTTAGGGACACATACAGCACAAAAGTGTACAGGCCAACCTCGTCTGTTTGACAGAGACCGCCGACAGTTGAAGAGGTTCGTAATGGGTATAGGCAGACATCTGTCCAGACCGTCACATAGGAATTCAAAACTGCATCAGGATCCTTTGCAAGTACTATGACAGTTAGGCGTGAGGTGAGAAAACTTGGATTTCATGGTCGAACGGCTGCTCATAAGCCACACATCACGCCGGTAAATGCTAAACGACGCCTCGCTTGGTGTAAGGAGCGTAAACATTGGACGATTTAACAGTGTGAAAACGCTGTGTGGAGTGACGAATCACGGTACACAATGTGACGATTCGATGGCAGTTTGTGGGTATGCCGAATGCCCGGTGAACGTCATCTGCTGGCGTGTGTAGTGCCAACTGTAAAATTCGTAGGCAGTGGTGTTACGGCGTGGTTGTGTTTTTCATGGAGGGGGCTTGCACCCCTCTTTGTTTTGCGTGTCACTATCACAGCACAGGCCTTCATTGATGTTTTAAGAACCTTCCTGCTTTCCATTGTTGGAGGGCAATTCGGAGATGGCGACTGCATCTTTCAACACGATCGAGCACCTGTTCATAATGCACGGCCTATGGTGAAGTGGTTACATGACAATAACATCCCTGTAATGGACTGGCCTGCGCAGAGTCCTGACCTAAATCCTGTAGAACACCTTTGGGGTGTTTTGGAACGCCGACTTCGTGCCAGGCCTCACCGACCGACATCGATACCTCTTCTCAGTGCAGCACTCCGTGAAGAATCGGCTGCCAATCTCCAAGAAACCTTCCAGCAACTGATTGAACGTATGCCTGCGAGAGTGGAAGCTGTCATCAAGGCTAAGGACCAGCCAACACCACACTGACTTCCAGCATTACCGATGGAGGGTGCCACGAACTTGAAAGTCATTTTCAGCCAGGTGTGCGGATACTTTTCATCACATAGTGTATTTGTTAAGTGTAAAACTATTGAAGAATCCTAGCGAGTCCATCAATAGCGTAACGCGGGCCAGAAATCCCAAGACAGTGTTTATGTCAATTAGTACACTGCATTTTGGTATCTTTGATGCAGTGTCGACGTTCAGTGAAGGAAATGTTGCAAAGTGTGAAGTGTTGAAAAGACTGTTACAAACTGTTAGTCGTTCCACAATGAAACAAACGTTAAATTTAGGTAAAGTAAGCGTCAGTGCATCAGAGAGAGCTATTAGAGGCCTTGTAACAGAGCAAGACAACGCAACGAACAAGAAAAAGGACATCGAAAGATGAGATGGAAGAGGATACAGACATCAAATCTTATGGAGCTGGAATGCGTTGACAAATTTAATGGCCTTTTCCCGTAAATAGTATATTTTACGAATAGAGTGTACTTTTTCTTAGCGTCTACTTGCCAGAATTTGTTCAAAATTGCAGGCTGCGCTAATCTGAGTATTTTGCACATTTTAACACAAGGGTTTTCCTATTTTGTAAACGAAGATGTTACAGCCCTATGTACACAGAAAAATGTAGACAGTTTCTTGTTTTGATGCGGCTTTTTACAAAAATAATTATTTTCCTATAAACTAATCAATATTTTTAGAAATCCTTTCGTCAAAATGGTTAGAAGTGGGTAACCTAAAGGTTACAAGTTTTACAAATTTTTATCCCCAATAGTTTCTTGTAAAAGGTACCTTGCACATGAATAAATTGTACATTATTTAAGATATGGATTACCAAACTTCCCGGACCCCCTTCAGGTAAATCCTATTGTGGTTCATTTGAAAAGTACACGACTGATTTCCATTCCAGTCGTTGCTCCCACAAATTGGCTCTCCATTTCTAATGCCCTCGTCGTTGACGAAACGTAAAACCAGTATCGTTCTTGCTCTCTTTGTAACTTGTAATCCTCACTAAATGACTGGACATATTTCCAAAGCAAAAGTTAGATAATGTAAGAAACTGATTTTCATTACTTGGCATCAGCGTACGGAAATGTATGCAAAAATTATTCTTATTATTCCACCGGCTGCGTCTAGAAAATTATACATTCTAAATCACCTACGGGCAATAGGAAAAAGAGCTGAAGCGTGGTATTACAGAAAGATGTTGGAAATTAGGCGGACTGATATAATAAGGAATGAGCGGTGCCTGACGACGGCTGTATTAATCACGTCCCCCAGAGCGCGCTATCAAAGCGCTACACTATGTGATCAAAAGTATCCGGACGCCTGGCTGAAAACGACTTGCAAGTTCGTGGCGCCCTCCATCGGTAGGGCTCGAATTCAATACGGTGTTGGCCCACCCTTAGCCCTGATGACAACTTCCACTCCCGCAGGCATACGTTCAATCAGGTGCTGGAAGGTTTCTTGGGGACTGGCAGCCCATTCTTCACGGAGTGCCGCATTCAGGAGTCGTATCGATGTCGGTCGGTGAGGCCTGGCACGTAGTCGGCGTTCCAAAACATCCCGTAGGTGAACTATAGGATTCAGGTCAGGACTCTGTGCAGGCCAGTCCATTACAGGGTGTTACTGCCGCGTAACCACTCCGCCACAGGCTGTCATTATGAACAGGTGTTGAAAAATCGCCATCCCCGAATAGCTCTTCAGCAGAGAGAAGCAAGAAGGCGCTTAAAACATCGATGTAGGCCTGTGTTGTGATAGTGATACGCAAAACAACAAGGGGTGTAAGCTTCCTCCGTGAAAAACATAACCACGCCGTAACACCACCTCCTACGAATTTTTCAATTGGCATTACACACGCTGCCATCGGATACGCCACATTATGTACCGTGATTCGTCATTCCACACAGCGTTTCTTCACTGTTTAATCGTCCAATTGTTACGCTCCTTACACCAAGCGAGGCGTCGTTTGGCATTTACCGGCGTGATGTGCGGCTTATGAGCAGCCGCTCGACCATGAAATCCAAGTTTTCTCACCCCCCGGCTAACTGTGAAAGTACTTGTAGTGGATCCTCATGCAGTTTGAAATTCCTGTGTGACGGTCTGGATAGATGTCTGCCTTTTACAAACAACGAGCCTCTTCAACTGTCGGCGATCTCTGTCAGTCAACAGACGAGGTCGGCCTGTATTCTTTTGTGCTTTATGTGTCCCTTCACGTTTCCACTTCACTATCACATCGGAAGCAGTGGACCTAATGATGTTTAGGAGTATGGAAATCCCGCGCACAGACGTATGACACAAGTGACACCCAGTCACCTGACCACGTTCGAAGTCCATGAGTTCTGCGGAGCGCCCCATTCTGCTCTCTCACTATGTCTAATGACTATCGCGGTCGTTGATATGGAGTACCTGGCAGTAGGTGGCAGCACAATGCTCATAAAATGAAAAACCCATGTTTTGGGGGGTATCAGGATACTTTTGATCACATAGAGTATCTCTGGTTTCCTTGACTCAGTTTATCGCCAAAGAGTACACTGCTCTGCGAAACTTAGCTAAGAGATAGATAAAGTAATACAATACATTAACTACTCGGTGGAAATGAATGAAAGTGCAGGAGTATGTTGCCCGAGATCTCCCAGTCGTGCGCAGAATGCTGGACGTCACATGGCGTGAGGTCAGAACGGTTAAAGCACCAAATGGAGCTGGTCCCAAAACACGAACAATGGAAGGAAAGGGAAAAGACTGTGTGTATCAATTAGCGAGCACTTACAGTACCCAGCGGTGTTGTTCTTCATCACACTATGGCCCAGAGACAACATCTGGATGACTTTACACGGGGAAGAATCATCGGGAAAATGGAAGAAGGACGAATTGTGACGAGTGTAGCCCAGGAGTTTGGTATTGCTCGCAGCATAGTTAGACTTGCATGGGAAGCATTCCGTAGTACAGTAACTGCTGCCCGAAGGAGAGGAGGTGGTCGACCAAGGTAAACTACAGCAGCGGATGACTCTACATTTTGCAACCGACATGTTGGGAAACACGTCACACAGCAGGTGCAATTGAAACCACATTTGAGAGGATTGCAAGCACACCATCTCACGCCCCACAGGGGCACAGCGATTGCGTGAATGTGGTCTCTTTGCCCGACGACCATTACTTTGCGCCCCGTTGACATTTAGACTTCGGCGAATCGTTTGTGATGGTGCGAAGAACACAAGGACTGGACCAACGAGGAGTGAGGTCACATGTTCCCTTCTGATGAGAGCAGATTCAGCGTGAGTAGTGATTCTAGACCTACCGTCGTGTATACATTGCTGTCCGTGATGATCACACGTCCTATTAAGAACCATGCCCCGCCTTCTTTAATGCCCAGGGGACTACCATAAATCGCAGTAACTTCAATGCAATTATTGTCTTTGAATAAAAGTGTCATTCCTGTTCGTCTCATTCTGTCTTTCTTTCAGTTATATTCTGTATTATACTGTAGCATTTCTTTGAGCCGCCAGGTTACCCGAGCGCGCTAACGCACTGCTTCCTGAACTCGGGTAGGTGCGCCGGCCCCGGATCGAATCCTCCCGGCGGATTAACGACGAAGGCCGGTGTGCTGGCCAGCCTGGGTGTGGTTTTTAGGCGGTTTTCCACATCCCCCTAGGTGAATACTGGGCTTGTCCCTACGTCTCGCCTCAGTTACACGGCTCGCAGACATCTGAACACTTTTGCACTATTCCATGGATTACACTAGTCACAGACAGTTGGGGTACACTAACTCCTTCCCGGGGGGTACGGGGTGGCGGCAAGGAGGGCATCCGGCCACCCCTTCAACTAACATTGCCACATCCGATTAACCATGCCGACCCTGCGTATCCGCGGGAAAAACGGCAGAAGCAAAAGAAAAGAAAAGAAAGACTGTAGCATTTGTTTCTATGTATAGTCCCACTTCCATCAAGCTATTTTAGTTGGCAGTGACAAGTCGTGCGAGTTACTTTAGTCTAAGTTTTGCGTACCAGTATATAAAGCAAATACACGGAGCGGAAGGTCAGCGAGTGTAACAAAGAAGTGAACAAGAACAGTCATCTATGGCCGAGTGTGCGTCGATAGCTCAGTAAACAGTAACCATGCAGACACTGCTAGTATGGGAAAGAGAGTGTGATGTCGTCAGTCATACGACCACGCCGCCGCCTGAGAGATCGATCCGCCGGAAGTGATTCTCTCGATAAACGGAACAGAAGAACGCCTGTGCTAGCCAAAGAGTACACAGCCAGTCGCAGTACTTATGCTCGCCGCGAGGCGCCGCTAGGCCACTTCATGTGCAGCAGGTGTGTAGTGCAGTTGTGCCAGTCTACAGTTCGTAGCCGCGCTCAGTGGTCCGCCAGCGCCGACATTAGTCATCGTCTGCAGCTCAGTCATTGCTGCCATGAAGTTTTTGTAGCTCCGTTCCGAGTCAGTCTTCAAATACGCCGCATTCGACATTCGAGATTATGAGAGGTTGATTCGTCACTGCAAGATTTGTGGCTTGTAAATTATGTCATTCAACAGACGCTTAGTCTAGTCGCGTCTTCTATAACTGTCAACCAACTGATCATGGACTACAGCAAAGTTAAGTAATAAATACACTCCTGGAAATTGAAATAAGAACACCGTGAATTCATTGTCCCAGGAAGGGGAAACTTTATTGACACATTCCTGGGGTCCGATACATCACATGATCACACTGACAGAACCACAGGCACATAGACACAGGCAACAGAGCATGCACAATGTCGGCACTAGTACAGTGTATATCCACCTTTCGCAGCAATGCAGGCTGCTATTCTCCCATGGAGACGATCGTAGAGATGCTGGATGTAGTCCTGTGGAACGGCTTGCCATGCCATTTCCACCTGGCGCCTCAGTTGGACCAGCGTTCGTGCTGGACGTGCAGACCGCGTGAGACGACGCTTCATCCAGTCCCAAACATACTCAATGGGGGACAGATCCGGAGATCTTGCTGGCCAGGGTAGTTGACTTACACCTTCTAGAGCACGTTGGGTGGCACGGGATACATGCGGACGTGCATTGTCCTGTTGGAACTGCAAGTTCCCTTGCCGGTCTAGGAATGGTAGAACGATGGGTTCGATGACGGTTTGGATGTACCGTGCACTATTCAGTGTCCCCTCGACGATCACCAGTGGTGTACGGCCAGTGTAGGAGATCGCTCCCCACACCATGATGCCGGGTGTTGGCCCTGTGTGCCTCGGTCGTATGCAGTCCTGAATGTGGCGCTCACCTGCACGGCGCCAAACACGCATACGACCATCATTGGCACCAAGGCAGAAGCGACTCTCATCGCTGAAGACGACACGTCTCCATTCGTCCCTCCATTCACGCCTGTCGCGACACCACTGGAGGCGGGCTGCACGATGTTGGGGCGTGAGCGGAAGACGGCCTAACGGTGTGCGGGACCGTAGCCCAGCTTCATGGAGACGGTTGCGAATGGTCCTCGCCGATACCCCAGGAGCAACAGTGTCCCTAATTTGCTGGGAAGTGGCGGTGCGGTCCCCTACGGCACTGCGTAGGATCCTACGGTCTTGGAATGCATCCGTGCTTCGCTGCGGTCCGGTCCCAGGTCGACGGGCACGTGCACCTTCCGCCGACCACTGGCGACAACATCGATGTACTGTGGAGACCTCACGCCCCACGTGTTGAGCAATTCGGCGGTACGTCCACCCGGCCTCCCGCATGCCCACTATACGCCCTCGCTCAAAGTCCGTCAACTGCACATACCGTTCACGTCCACGCTGTCGCGGCATGCTACCAGTGTTAAAGACTGCGATGGAGCTCCGTATGCCACGGCAAACTGGCTGACACTGACGGCGGCGGTGCACAAATGCTGCGCAGCTAGCGCCATTCGACGGCCAACACCGCGGTTCTTGGTGTGTCCGCTGTGCCGTGCGTGTGATCATTGCTTGTACAGTCCTCTCGCAGTGTCCGGAGCAAGTATGGTGGGTCTGACACACCGGTGTCAATGTGTTCTTCTTTCCATTTCCAGGAGTGTACTTTATAATTTTGCACTCCTGCTAATTAATTGTGTTTCCCTGTTGTAGCTACCAAGCAGTCTTGACATAGTAGAGCCCACGTTTCCACCTCCTTGGCTACCTCATATTTGCCGCCTCATGTTGATGGACTCGATTATGGTGGAAGATCGAAAGCCATCAGAGAGCTGTTATCGCCGAAGCCAACAAACCCGCGGCCGAGCTGGCCACAGCGTCAGCACCGTGAATCAGGAGGAGTTCGAGTGTGTGTGTGTGTGTGTGTGTGTGTGTGTGTGTGTGATTTCTTTTCCTCCGTAGCCGGGCTGGCGCTTTACGGCGATACTGGCTTGGGGTTGGGTTGGGTTGTTTGGGGGAGGAGACCAGACAGCAAGGACGGGGAAGGAAGTCGGCTGTGCCCTTTCAAAGGAACTATCCCGGCACTTGCCTGGAGCGATATAGGGAAATCACGGAAAACCTAATTCAGGATGGCCGGATGCGGGACTGAACCTTCATCCTCCCGAATGCGAGTCCAGCGTGCTAGCCACTGCGCCACCTCGCTCGGTTTGTGTTCTACGTCAGTCGTTATACGTAGCTGTACGGCATCGACGTGCGAGCATCTGTGAAGATCACGGACGGTACGTATCTCACTAAAAGGTGTGTTGTAATTGAAGGTGGGGGGGAGGGGGGGGGAGAAGGAAAGGAAAGGAAATGATATTAGGCGCATGAGGACTGCAGAATCAGCGCCGACACGTGAAAATGTGTGCTAGAACGAGACTCGAACCCAGGAGCTCCCGTTCACTGGGCAGTCGCGTTAACCACTGCACCATCCGGACACAGTGTTAATCGCAACTGTGCTGGCATCTCGGAACGCTCCACATTCCCGCCTAGCGCCGCCTATCCACAGTCCCCGTCCATGTCTTTCATGCTAGCTAGTTTTTATCTTCCCACCAGATGTCGAAGCATGTGTGCGAGCACACTGAAGGTTGTGCATTGTTTGCCCATCGAGGAGAACCAGTTATGTGAATGAGTGATGTGTGTTCTTTCGGACATGTCCGAAAGAACAGACACCAGGAATTTAGGTAACACGTGTAACTTATGTAGCCCTGCTCCATTTTTTATTGTAGTTGACTTAATTGATATTCGTTTGTGTAATGGCAGTTACCGAAAGGCAGCTCCATGGAGCTGGTCATGATTTATGTTGCTGTGAATATCGTGTTGGAACTGTGCCTAGAAGGACAGTGCGCGTCTGAGAATCTCATGCATTATTTACGGCTATGGTTCTAATTATTTTTTTAATCATTATCTGGTCACTTTAAGAGCTGTTGTTCGAATCACTTAGCAGTCATTATCAGATCACTTTTAGACTGAATCTAGGATAAACCTACGTTTCTAATCCGCCAGGTGAATTAACGACGAGGGTCAGTGTGCTGGCCAGTCAGGACGTGGTTGTTACGTTGTTGCAACATCCGACTAGGTGAGTACGGGTCTGGTACCACGTCCCACCTCAGCTACACGATTCTTAAACGTCTCAAAAACTTTATCACACTCTCGCGGGGGTTAACACTAGACGCAGACAGATGTATTACACTAATTCCGTCCCAGAGGGGAACGGCGTGGTGACAAGAAGGGCTCCACCCACCCTCTACCAGTAACATTGTGAAATCCAGAACAACATGGCGACCACATGAACACAGGGGACGAGGCCAGGAAGAAGGACAAGAAGAAGAAGAAGAAGAAGAAAGAAGGTAGCGAGTGATCTTATGTGTAACTCTGGAAGCTGTGAACGGGCAGTTAGAGCTTCTTGGAAAATAAATGTTTTGAAAAAAATTATATTTTTGGTGGGCAAATCCTCCAGTATGCTCCAGTTTACAGTCTCTACCACCATTCTAAGGGATTTATCTACACAATCGGCGACGAAAGCAACATGTGCAAAGCACTGACGAGAAAAAAAGACAGCATTATGCGAGGTACGTAATGATGTCAGGGAATAACCTCTGTGAAATCACAGGGTATTGTAGAGGGGAAAACTTGGAGGGGTAGATAGAAATTTGAATCTTCATCATCATGATCATCGAGCATTGGCCCTTTTTTTGTTTTGCCTGTTGTGATACCCATCGGTACCTCGGTCTTTCTTGACGCCATGACTTAAATGCTTTTATCCGGATAGGCAATCTTTCTCCACTCATTATTTCGAGATATTCATTCCAGCTTCTCCTATTTTCTTGTATTTATCGAGGACGTTGCACATATATTCATTTCTTCCCTAATTTCCGGAATTCGAAAACTGTCAGCTCTTGTGCGTCCTTTTACTGCTCTTAGAAACTTCATCTCTGTAGCTCGTGTGCGACTTTCTTGACGTTTACTTGTTGTTGTTGTTGTTGTAGTCTTCAGTCCTGAGACTGGTTTGATGCAGCTCTCCATGCTACTCTATCCTGTGCAAGCTTCTTAATCTCCCAGTACCTACTGCAACCTACATCCTTCTGAATCTGCTTAGTGGATTGATCTCTTGGTCTCCCTCTACGATTTTTACCCTCCACGCTGCCCTCCAATGCTAAATTTGTGATCCCTTGATGCCTCAAAACATGTCCTACCAACCGATCCCTTCTTCTAGTCAAGTTGTGCCACAAACTTCTCTTCTCCCCAATCCTATTCAATACCTCCTCATTAGTTACGTGATCTACCCACCTTATCTTCAGCATTCTTCTGTAGCACCACATTTCGAAAGCTTCTATTCTCTTCTTGTCCAAACTGGTTATCGTCCATGTTTCACTTCCATACATGGCTACACTCCATACAAATACTTTCAGAAACGACTTCCTGACACTTAAATCTATACTCGATGTTAACAAATTTCTCTTCTTCAGAAACGATTTCCTTGCCATTGCCAGTCTACATTTTATATCCTCTCTACTTCGACCATCATCAGTTATTTTGCTCCCTAAATAGCAAAACTCCTTTACTACTTTAAGTGTCTCATTTCCTAATCTAATCCCCTCAGCATCACCCGATTTAATTTGACTACATTCCATTATCCTCGTTTTGCTTTTGTTGATGTTCATCTTATATCCTCCTTTCAAGACACTGTCCATTCCGTTCAACTGCTCTTCCAAGTCCTTTGCTGTCTCTGACAGAATTACAATGTCATCGGCGAACCTCAAAGTTTTTACTTCTTCTCCATGAGTTTTAATACCTACTCCGAATTTTTCTTTTGTTTCCTTTACTGCTTGCTCAATATACAGATTGAATAACATCGGGGAGAGGCTACAACCCTGTCTCACTCCTTTCCCAACCACTGCTTCGCTTTCATGCCCCTCGACTCTTATAACTGCCATCTGGTTTCTGTACAAATTGTAAATAGCCTTTCGCTCCCTGTATTTTACCCCTGCCACCTTCAGAATTTGAAAGAGAGTATTCCAATCAACATTGTCAAAAGCTTTCTCTAAGTCTACAAATGCTAGAAACGTAGGTTTGCCTTTCCTTAATCTTTCTTCTAAGATAAGGTTAGTATTGCCTCACGTGTTCCAACATTTCTACGGAATCCAAACTGATCTTCCCCGAGGTCCGCTTCTACCAGTTTTTCCATTCGTCTGTAAAGAATTCGCGTTAGTATTTTGCAGCTGTGACTTATTAAACTGATAGTTCGGTAATTTTCACATCTGTCAACACCTGCTTTCTTTGGTATTGGAATTATTATATTCTTGTTGAAGTCTGTGGGTATTTCGCCTGTCTTATACATCTTGCTGACCAGATGGTAGAGTTTTGTCATGACTGGCTCTCCCAAGGCCATCAGTAGTTCTAATGGAATGTTGTCTACTCCCGGGGCCTTGTTTCGACTCAGGTCTTTCAGTGCTCTGTCAAACTCTTCACGCAGTATCTTATCTCCCATTTCAACTTCATCTACATCCTCTTCCATTTCCATAATACTGTCCTCAAGTACATCGCCCTTGTATAAACCCTCTATATACTCCTTCCACCTTTCTGCCTTCCCTTCTTTGCTTAGAACTGTGTTGCCATCTGAGCTCTTCATATTCATACAAGTGGTTCTCTTCTCTCCAAAGGTCTCTTTAATTTTCCTGTGGGCAGTATCTATATTACCCCTAGTGAGACAAGCCTCTACATCCTTACATTTGTCCTCTAGCCATCCCTGCTTAGCCATTTTGCACTTTCTGTCGATCTCATTTTTGAGACGTTTGTATTCCCTTTTGCCTGCTTCATTTACTGCATTTTTATATTTTCTCATTTCATCAATTAAATTCAATATTTCTTCTGTTACCCAAGGATTTCTATTAGCCCTCGTCTTTTTACCTACTTGATCCTCTGCTGCCTTCACTACTTCATCCCTCAAAGCTACCCATTCTTCTTCTACTGTATTTCTTTCCCCCATTCCTGTCAATTGTTCCCTTATGCTCTCCCTGAAACTCTCTACAACCTCTGGTTCTTTCAGTTTATCCAGGTCCCATCTCCTTAAATTCCCACCTTTTTGCAGTTTCTTCAGTTTCAATCTGCGGTTCATAACCAATAGATTGTGGTCTGAATCCACATCTGCCCCTGGAAATGTCTTACAATTTAAAACCTGGTTCCTAAATCTCTGTCTTACCATTATATAATCTATCTGATACCTATTAGTATCTCCAGGATTCTTCCAGGTATACAACCTTCTTTTATGATTCTTGAACCAAGTGTTAGCTATGATTAAGTTATGCTCTGTGCAAAATTCTACAAGGCAGCTTCCTCTTTCATTTCTTCCCCCCAATCCATATTTACCTACTATGTTTCCTTCTCTCCCTTTTCCTACTAACGAATTCCAGTCACCCATGACTATTAAATTTTCGTCTCCCTTCGCTACCTGAATAATTTCTTTTATCTCGTCATACATTTCATCAATTTCTTCATCATCTGCAGAGCTAGTTGGCATATAAACTTGTACTACTGTAGTAAGCATGGGCTTTGTGTCTATCTTGACCACAATAATGCGTTCACTATGCTGTTTGTAGTAGCTAACCCGCACTCCTATTTTTTTATTCATTATTAAACCTACTCCTGCATTACCCCTATTTGATTTTGTATTTATAACCCTGTAATCACCTGACCAAAAGTCTTGTTCCTCCTGTCACCGAACTTCACTAATTCCCACTATATCTAACTTTAACCTATTCATTTCCCTTTTTAAATTTTCTAACCTACCTGCCCGATTAAGGGATCTGACATTCCACGCTCCGATCTGTAGAATGCCAGTTTTCTTTCTCCTGATAACGACGTCCTCTTGAGTAGTCCCCGCCCGGAGATCCGAATGGGGGACTATTTTACCTCCGGAATATTTTACCCAAGAGGACGCCATCATCATTTAATCATACAGTAAAGCTGCAGGTCCTCGGGAAAAATTACGGCTGTAGTTTCCCCTTGCTTTCAGCCGTTCGCAGTACCAGCACAGCAAGGCCGTTTTGGTTAATGTTACAAGGCCAGATCAGTCAATCATCCAGACTGTTGCCCCTGCAACTACTGACAAGGCTGCTGCCCCTCTTCAGGAACCACATGTTTGTCTGGCCTCTCAACAGATACCCCTCCGTTGTGGTTGCACCTACGGTACGGCCATCTGTATCGCTGAGGCACGCAAGCCTCCCCACCAACGGCAAGGTCCATGGTTCATGGGGGAAGGACGTTTACTTATACCGCTCAAATGATTCACTTCCGTAAACAAGCATATACCCAAACTTTGCTAATTTGTTCTCTACACACTATGTGATCAAAAGTACTTTTTCATATTAGGTGCATAGTGCTGCCACCTACTGCCAGGTACTCCATATCAGCGACGTCAGTAGTCATTAGACATAGTGAGAGAGCAGAATGGGGCGCTCCGCGGAACTCACATACTTCGAACGTGGTCAGGTGATGGGGTGTCACTTCTGTCATACGTCTGTAAGCGAAATTTCCACACTCCTAAACATCACTAGGTCCACTGTTTCATATGTGATAGTGAAGTGGAAACGTGAAGGGACACATAAAGCACAAAAGCGTACAGGCTGATCTCTTCTGTTGACTGACAGACACCGCCGACAGTTGGAGAGGGTCGTAATGTGTAATAGGCATATATCTCTCCTTTATTAAATATTGATGTCAGCTCTGTCACAATGCTTCTGGAATAGCTTCCTACCTCCCTTTCTGCAGCACATATTAAGTAAATGTAGCAATCTCTTTTGTAGCAGGGTGCCTCCATATTTTAGCAGTTCAGCGTTTATGTCATCCATACCAGTAACATTTCTGTTTTTCTTTTCTTTTTTTTTTATTAGAGTTCCTCTTAACACACCAATAGATAAGTCGTCTACACATCCTATTTAAATTACATCTTAGGTATTGTCCGTAGAGAACGCTTCTTCATACCACAAGTTCTTGTAATGTTCTATCCATCTTACTTGCTGGATATTACACTACTGGCCATTAAAATTGCTACACCAAGAAGAAATGCAGATGATAAACGGGTATTCATTGGACAAATATATTATACTAGAACTGAGATGTGATTACATTTTCACGCAATTTGGGTGCATAGATCCTGAGAAATCAGGACCCGGAATAACCACCTCTGGCCATAATAACGGCATTCATACGCCTGGGCGTTGAGTCTGAGCTTGGATGGCGTGTACAGGGACAGCTGCCCATGCAACTTCAACACGATACCACAGTTTATCAAGAGTAGTGACTGGCGTATTGTGACGAGCCTGCTGAAATGTAGGGTTTGGCAGGGATCGAATGAAGGGTAGAGCCACCGGTCGTAACACATCTGAAATGTAACGTCCACTGTTCAAAGTGCCGTCGATGCGAACAAGAGGTGACCGAGACGTGTAACCAATGGCACCCCATACCATCACACCGGGTGATACGCCAGTATGGCGATGACGAATACATGCTTCCAATGTGCGTTCACCACGATGTCGCCAAACACGGATGCGACCATCGTGATACTGTAAACAGAACCTGGATTCATCTGAAAAAATGACGTTTTGCCATTCGTGCACCCAGGTTCGTCGTCGAGTACACCATCGCAGGCGGTCCTGTCTGTGATATAGCGTCGAGGGTAACCGCAGCCATGGTCTCCGAGCTGATAGTCCATGGTGCTGCAAACGTCGTCGAACTGTTCGTGCAGATGGTTGTTGTCTTGCAAACGTCCCCATCTATTGACTCAGGGATCGAGACGTGGCTGCACGATCCGTTACAGCCATGCGGATAAGATGCCTGTCATCTCTATTGCTAGTGATACGAGGCCGTTGGGATCCAGCATGGCGTTCCGTATTACCCTCCTGAACCCATCGATTCCATATTCTGTTAACAGTCATTGGATCTCGACCAACGCGAGCAGCAATGTCGCGATACGATAAACCGCAATCGCGATAGGCTACAATCCGACCTTTATCAAAGTCGGAAACGTGATGGTACGCATTTCTCCTCCTTACACGAGGCATGACAACAACGTTTCACCAGGCAACGCCGGTCAACTGCTGTTTGTGTATGAGAAATCGGTTGGAACCTTTCCTCATGTCAGCACGTTGTAGGTGTCGCCACCGGCGCCAGCCTCGTGTGAATTCTCTGAAAAGCTAATCGTTCGCATATCACAGCATCTTCTTCCTGTCGGTTAATTTTCGCGTCTGTAGCACGTCATCTTAGTGGTGTAGAAATTTTAATGGCCAATAGTGTATTTACTTCAGCAACTTTTTGGTGTAACATTTTCATTGTTTTATAAGCTTTAATTTGCCATCAGTGAATATCGTCCTCTTATTACGTTTATAAACCTATCCCAAGCGATCTGAATGCATCCAATAAATATCTGAAGACAATGCCGTAACTCAGGGGTGCTCAACCTGTCGATTGCGATTGACCGTTCGATCGCCACGGCCTTATGAGTCGATTTTTCAAAACCTTCTTCAGATATCTGGTTCAGCGAGCTGCTTTTGTAAAATATCAGTCCACTGACAGTGAGCGTTTCGCACGGTATTTGTAATTGGTACGTCTGACTACAATAACTCCGCCTCTTTCGTCTCGATAAACATTTCACCGGCTTTAACGTTCGCGCCAAGCAATGGTCTTTCCACTTGCACGGTGAGGTTACCACTCGCGAATTGTAAGACTTGGTGCGATGTGAGCGGGGGTTTGGGATTTCGGTAAGTGGGGAGAGCGTTCACGGTTTGCTGCAGGATGAGGTGCGGTGAGGGGTGCGGTGTGCGGTACGGGACGTGGGGTACAAGCTCTGCCTGCAGTAGACACAACACGAAACCTCTGTTTTCGAGTTTCCACGAGACAACGATGTGCTCGACGAAGGAAATAACTCGCTCTAAAAATGACATTTCCTTAAAGTCAGAAGGCAATGAAGACAACCTTCTAAAATCAGTGAGTGTAAAAAACTACCCTAACGTTGTAAAAGTAGCATCGTATTATCATTTTTAGATCAGTTTGTCTATGTGAGGCAGCGTTTTCAACGATGAACATTGTGAAACCTAAGTGTGGAAATGAACCTACTGATACTCATCTCTCTATGTAAAGTTGGCTCTGACATGTTATTCACCAGATCATAATAAACTTACCATTAACATGCAAAGACAAGTACCTCACTAAATTTTTTCAACATTTATGATAGTTTACATTTTAATTTTTTTGACATGTGTAATATGTTGAAAAGGCAACAGCCTTCTACATCTACATCTACACCTAGATCTACTTCCCTACTCCGCAAGCCACCTGACGGTGTGTGGCGGAGGGTACCTAGTACCTCTATCGGTTCTCCCTTCTATTCCAGGCTCGTATTGTTCGTGGAAAGGGGGATTGTCGGTATGCTTCTGTGTGGGCTCTAATCTCTCTGATTTTATCCTCATAGTCTCTTCTCGAGATATACGTAGGAGGGAGCAATGTACTGCTCGACTCCTCGGTGAAGGTATGTTCTCGAAACTTCAACAAAAGCCCGTACCGAGCTACTGAGCGTCTCTCTTGCAGAGTCTTCCACTGGACTTTACCTATCATCTCCGTGACGCTTTCGCGATTACTAAATGATCCTGTAACGAAGTGCGCTGCTCTCCGTTGGATCTTCTCTATCTCTTCTACCAACCCTATCTGGTACGGATCCCACACTGATGAGCAGTATTCAAGCAGTGGACGAACAAGTGTACTGTAACCTACTTCCTTTGTTTTCGGATTGCATTTCCTCATGATTCTCCCAATGAATCTCAGTCTGGCATCTGCTTTACCGACGATCAAATTTATATTATCATTCCATTTTAAATCACTCCTAATGCCTACTCCCAGATAATTTATGGAATTAACTGCTTCCAGTTGCTCACCTGCTATATCGTAGCTAAGTGATAAAGGATCTTCCTTTCTATGTATTCGCAGCACATTACACTTGTCTATATTGATATTCAGTTGCCATTCCCTGTACCATGCGTCAATACGTTGCAATTCCTCCTGCGTTTCAGTACAATTTTCCATTGTTACAACCTCTCGATATACTAGAGCATCACCCACAAAAAGCCTCAGTGAACTTCCGATGTTATCCACAAGGTCATTTATGTATATTTTGAATAGCAACGGTCCTACGAGACTCTCAATCCTTACCGTAGTGGATACACCGGTTCCCGTCAGATCACCGAAATTAAGCGCCGTCGGGCGTGGCCGGCACTTGGACGGGTGACCATCTGGGCCACCATGCGCTGTTGCCATTTTTCGGGGTGCACTCTGCCTCATGATGCCAATTGAGGAGCTACTCGACCGAATAGTAGCGGCTCCGGTCAAAGAAAACCATCATAACGACCGGGAGAGCGTGTGCTGACCACATGTCCCTCCTATCTGCGTCCTCAGCTGAGGATGTTACGGCGGTCGGATGGTCCTGATGGGCCACTTGTGGCCTGAAGACGGAGTGCTTCAATATGTTGAAAAGTGAGTACTAGGCCTACAGCTTGGAGAGAAAATAACTTTTTGCATATTTTGGGTAATTAAAATGGTTAATTTTGGCTACGGTGTTGTTTCGTGCTTATATCGTTATGAAGTTTTGAGTCAGTAGATCTCCAAACGGACTAAATTGCATGTAGGAGATATCGAGCCTAAAAAGGTTGAGCACCTCTGGTGTAATTGATGCTCCGTGAAGAAATGGTTTGCCTGAGAGGAGGTCATGGCGGGTCCCGTCAAACCAGTCAGAAGACTGTTGATCCAAATAAAGACGATTAAAACGGGGACGCTGCTGGAGAAGATGGAAAGACCAGTAAAAAGGCAAAATTGGGCTGAGCGACCAAGCCCTAAAGCTGATAATGATGACGATGAACTTCCTCGGCATTTCCGTCGCTTACGTGGCTGTCGCTGTCAGGAGACGCGGACATGATTCTGACGCCGGCAACTGCGGGCCTCGCCGGCTGGACGGGTGGAGCGCGCCGCAGGTAATGGTGGCCGTCACGAGCTGTGAAGGACGGCCCAATCTGCCGGCTGCCGAAGCCGATGCTGCGGTGATCTACAACTGGCCGCCGCTGCCGCTACCGCTGCCGCCACCAGCTGATCAATAGACGTGCTCTGAAGGCCCGGCCCCGCGCCACAAAGGGCCGCCGGGGTTTCCCCCCCCCCCCCCCGGGAGCGCCACCGATATTCAATTGGTTTCTTCCACGGTCCGCGCCGATGAGGGGGCCGAACTGTGTCAAGAGGAACCGCGCCGCGGGCTAATTGAACGGCGGCCGGAACCGGCACGAAGAAAAAGACGTTGACTAATTCGGATGGAAAGTAAAGTAGTGCCAAGGAAGAAGTTCGTCGATTTGCGGAGAACGCCGCCGCAGGCACTCGGTTTGAAATTCCAATGGTTTCCTTTTTTTTTTTTTTTTCACCGAAAAGAAAAGTACTGTCTCCTAATTTTAACAAAAAACCTTTTATTTCTCAATCTTCCTTACAAAATACTGAAAGTCGGTTCCGGTTTCTGACCGTAGCACGTTGTGTATGATGTCAGAGACATGGTATTAGATAATGAGTGCTGTACAGGGGATGAACAATTACACTCCTGGAAATGGAAAAAAGAACACATTGACACCGGTGTGTCAGACCCACCATACTTGCTCCGGACACTGCGAGAGGGCTGTACAAGCAATGATCACACGCACGGCACAGCGGACACACCAGGAACCGCGGTGTTGGCCGTCGAATGGCGCTAGCTGCGCAGCATTTGTGCACCGCCGCCGTCAGTGTCAGCCAGTTTGCCGTGGCATACGGAGCTCCATCGCAGTCTTTAACACTGGTAGCATGCCGCGACAGCGTGGACGTGAACCGTATGTGCAGTTGACGGACTTTGAGCGAGGGCGTATAGTGGGCATGCGGGAGGCCGGATGGACGTACCGCCGAATTGCTCAACACGTGGGGCGTGAGGTCTCCACAGTACATCGATGTTGTCTCCAGTGGTCGGCGGAAGGTGCACGTGCCCGTCGACCTGGGACCGGACCGCAGCGACGCACGGATGCACGCCAAGACCGTAGGATCCTACGCAGTGCCGTAGGGGACCGCACCGCCACTTCCCTGCAAATTAGGGACACTGTTGCTCCTGGGGTATCGGCGAGGACCATTCGCAACCATCTCCATGAAGCTGGGCTACTGTCCCGCACACCGTTAGGCCGTCTTCCGCTCACGCCCCAACATCGTGCAGCCCGCCTCCAGTGGTGTCGCGACAGGCGTGAATGGAGGGACGAATGGAGACGTGTCGTCTTCAGCGATGAGAGTCGCTTCTGCCTTGGTGCCAATGATGGTCGTATGCGTGTTTGGCGCCGTGCAGGTGAGCGCCACAATCAGGACTGCATACGACCGAGGCACACAGGGCCAACACCCGGCATCATGGTGTGGGGAGCGATCTCCTACACTGGCCGTACACCACTGGTGATCGTCGAGGGGACACTGGATAGGGCACGGTACATCCAAACCGTCATCGAACCCATCATTCTACCATTCCTAGACCGGCAAGGGAACTTGCTGTTCCAACAGGACAATGCACGTCCGCATGTATCCCGTGCCACCCAACGTGTTCTAGAAGGTGTAAGTCAACTACCCTGGCCAGCAAGATCTCCGGATCTGTCCCCCATTGAGCATGTTTGGGACTGGATGAAGCGTCGTCTCACGCGGTCTGCACGTCCAGCACGAACGCTGGTCCAACTGAGGCGCCAGGTGGAAATGGCATGGCAAGCCGTTCCACAGGACTACATCCAGCATCTCTACGATCGTCTCCATGGGAGAATAGCAGCCTGCATTGCTGCGAAAGGTGGATATACACTGTACTAGTGCCGACATTGTGCATGCTCTGTTGCCTGTGTCTACGTGCCTGTGGTTCTGTCAGTGTGATCATGTGATGTATCTGACCCCAGGAATGTGTCAATAAAGTTTCCCCTCCCTGGGACAATGAATTCACGGTGTTCTTATTTCAATTTCCAGGAGTGTATTTGAAACTTGTAATCAAGGCTACTATTTTTTTATCACTACTGAAGCATAAAAAGTTTTAACAATTTTAATAAACATTTTTGGAACAGTGATTAAAATTTTTTAATTTTTTTTTAATTCAGTCTTAATCACACCACGTATGTTACGAGAACATAGGTGACGGGTTTCGGTCATATCACATGACCATCATCAGACCCATGGCACCCTTCGAAGATGGTAGGTGGACCGGTTGACATCATAGCATCATAGCTCCACCTACTGTCTGGATGTGTGTGTCGTCCTTAGGTCAGTTAGGTTTAAATAGTTCTACGTTCTAGAGGACTCATGACCTCAGATGTTAAGTCCCATAGTGCTCAGAGCCATCTGAACCTTCGAAGGATGCCATGGGTCTGATGATGGTCATGTGATATGACCGAAACCGGTCACCTATGTTCTCGTGACATACGTGGTGTGATTAAGACTGAATTTTAAAAACAAAAAAGAGTTATTAAAAGTTTTGTTATATTCTAAAGATGATGTACTTACACAGAGTAAGGCACCAAAGACAGGGCACCTGAATAACTCCACTTTTACTGATAGAAGAAAATCTTACAAACAAAACTTCCTTAGCTTGAAGGGGGACATAGTATAGTCTTCATAATTTTTCCGCAGAGATCCTCCATGGTATACAGTCACTGCAAAGAAACTTCTAATGAAACAGAGACTGCTGCATAGTAGGTATAAAACGAAACATAGGGCTACAGATAGAGAGACGCTGAATGAAACGCGTTTAGAAGTCAAGAGAGAAATGTCTGAAGCCTTCAGTAACTACTGTATCAGAATACTGTCACGTGATCTTTCACAAAACCCAAAGAAATTCTGTCATATGTAAAGGCTGTTACAGGCACCAAAGTTAGTATCCAGTCACACGTGGACAAGACTGGAACTGACATTGAGTGCAGCACAGCAGACGCAGAAATCTTTACATCTACGTCTACATGGATACTCTGCAAATCACAATTAAGTGGATCGAACCACGCCGGTCGGTGTGGCCGGCCGGTTCTAGGCGCTTCAGTCTGGAACCGCGAGACCGCTACGGTCGCAGGTTCGAATCCTGCCTCGGGCATGGATGTGTGTGATGTCCTTAGGTTAGTTAGGTTTAAGTAGTTCTAAGTTCTAGGGGACTGATGACTTCAGATGTTAAGTCCCATAGTGCTCAGAGCCATTTAATGGAACCAGCTTCACAATAATGCTCTGTTATTCCAATCTCGAACGGCGCGGAAAAAGCGAACACCTATATCTTTCCTTGCGATCTCTGATTTCCATTGTTATATTACGATGATCGTTCCTCCCTATATAGGTCGTCGTCAACAAAGTATTATCTCATTCAGAGGAGAAGGTTGGTGTCTCTACATACGTCCAATATCCCCTGCTAATTCGCATTTGAGCAGGGTTCTGGCTTGGGTCGCACGAGTGATTTGTAAGGAATCTCCTTTGTGGACTGATTGCATTTCCCTAGTATTCTACCAATTTAACGAAGTCTTCTACGTGATTGTTCTACTTCATGTCCCTACTAACTATCCAGCCAAGCATTTGTGTGAGTCTACGGTCTCCAACTGTGACTCACTAACATATTTTTCATAGGATACAATGTTTTTTTCACTTTGTGAAGTGCAAAGCTTTACAGTTTTTGATATGTAAGGCAAGCTGTCACTGCACCACTTTCAAGTACTAGCACGACCTGACATAATATTTGTACAGCCTCGTTCACACTGTACTTCATTGTAGACAAAAGCATCATCTGCGAAAAGTCTGAGGCTACTAATAATATTTCCGCAAGGTGATTAGTATACAACACGAACAGTAAGGGACCCAACACACTTCCCAGGGGTACACCCGAAATTGCTTCTACATCTGTCGACGACTCTCCATGCAAGATAACATGCTGCATCCTCACTACCAAGAACTCCTCAATCCAGTCACATGTTTCTTCTCATACCCCGCATGAGCGTACTATTGATAATAAGGGAAGGTGTGATACTGAGTCAAATGCTTTTCAGAGATCGAGAAATACTGCATCTACCTGACTGCCTTCATCCATGTCTTTCACGATGTCATGTGAGAGAAGTGCGAGTTAGGTTTCACGTGATCTACACTGGCTCAAATGGCTCTGAGCACTATGCGACTTAACATCTGAGGTCATCAGTCCCCCAAAACTTCGAACTACTTAAACCTAACTAACCTAAGGACATCACACACATCCATGCCCGAGGCAGGATTCGAACCTGCGACCGTAGCGGTCTGCCGGTTCCAGACTGAAGCGTCTAGAACCGCTCGGCCACACCGGCCGGCGTGATCTATACTCTTAGAAATGCATGCTAGTTGCCATAGAGAAAGTCGTTCCCTTCGAGATTCCACATTATGTTTGAACTCAGAATGTGTTCTAAGATCCTGCGTCAAATGGATATCAAAGGTACCGGACGGTAGTTCTGTGGATCACTTCAACAACCTTTCTTGTAGACAGGTGTGACCCGTGCTTTCTGGCAACTACTGGGCATAGTTTTTTGTTCGAAGGTTCTACGATACATTATAGTTAACTGAGGAGACAACTCAGTGAAATTGGGTGTAGAATACGATAGGAATTCCATCGGCCCTTGGGACTTGTTCAGATTAAACGATTTCAGCTGTTTCTCAACGCCACTGAGACTGATGTCTACTTCACCCATCCTTTCAGTGGTTCAAGAATCAAATTGAGGCAATACTCTTGCGTTTTCCTTTGTAAAGAAACATTTGAAAACAGAATCGAGAAAGTTTAAAGGAAAGCAGCACGTTTTCCATTATCGAGAAATAGGGAGAGAGTATCACTGACATGGTACAGGATTTGGATTCGTTAAAACAAAAACGTCTTTCGTTGTGACGGAATCTTCTTAACAACAAAGCTTCAAGAACCTGCTTTAAATGATGACCACAACCTCCAACATATCGCCCCCGTATGGATCGTGAGGAGAAGATCAAGTTAATTACAGCAGACCCAGAGGCATTTAAACAATCACTTTTCCCGCGTTCCATACGTGAATGAAACTAGAAGAAGCCCTAATAATTGGTGCAGTGGGTCGTACCTTCTGCCACGCCCATCACAGTGGTTCACAGGGAATAGATGTAGATGTAGACGTGGCTGAGCTATTCAAGTGGCCTGTCTTAAGTGCCTCACCCTATACTGTATCTCTGACTCTGCTAAGATCCATTCGTTAAAGTTTAGGGTGTACGAAAATAGAATTATGACCCTACATGGACGACGTTTATCTAAACATAAAGCACATAATATGTTCTGTAATATTGCTTCTTGTTCATAATCTTAAAGTCGGAAATGTTTTCTGAGTAACGCCTTCTACACAACGTTACGTGGAAGTGAGAGTATTCTTTTCTTTATTATTGTTTCAGTTCCCCGCGAACGGGTGTACTGGCAGTGGATACAACCGCTCTTCAGTCAAAAGTTACACAAATTGATAACAGGTTTAAAAAACATAAATACAGTGACAATAAATGATGCTTTTTTTAAAGAAACGGTGATGGTTAAAATTAATGATTTTTACATAAAAACGGATGACAAATGATGATTTTAAAAAAACATGTTGGTGGATAATATTGATGAATTTTTAAACCATTATTATATTATATTTGTTTAGAAATTCCCGTTACAAATTTCTAGGACTTTTAGGGGGAGTGAGTATTTAATATTCTGAATAGGAACTCATGTCCGGAAACGTACCGTTTCCGTTCTACGCTGTTTTAATTCAGGTGTTTAATTCACTCGCTTCTGGTTGTGTAATTGAATTAGGCGTGACGCACTACAGTTATTAGGTAGCAATTCGAAAGGAAATGTAACGAAACATTCATTTATCACCTAAGCACACTTGCTTGTATTAACACTTAAACATTACGTGTTACATTATTCCAAAACAAAAAAGAACTCAGCATACTATAGTACAGAACAGTACTGATGCATAACTAGGATGGATCGATGTCGCGACCACCTACGTTGTTACAGACACTGAACCTAGAATCATTTTCACGTACGCTCTCTCCATCATACGTGATGTCTCTTCAATTTCTAATGCAGCAGCCAGAACTCGTGTCAGCATATCTTCTTCTGTCTCTATAGGAGTATCGTAAATTAAACTCTGCATACGACTCCACACGAAGTAGTCCATAGGAGTTAAATTCGGCGATCGCGATTGCCACTTCTGGCTATCCAACTTGCCGAACCGCATGTGAGAAGTGAGGTGATGCGTCATCATGCTGAAACCAGATCTCCTGTTAGACATTCAGTGGCACAGCCCCCAAGCACCAATACGTTTTGTAGGAAGATCAAGTATCCAGGACCAGTTGACTTGAATGGAAGTAAGTATGGCCCATTCACATGACCGTCCAGAACACCTGCCCACACGTTAATACCAAACCGGTGCTGAAATCCCTGAACATAAGAGGCACGAGGGTTTTCGTCTGCCCAGAATGGCTGTTTCGCTAATTCACAACACGGTCCTTTACATTCATTTGTGAACAGAACTCGAAGTGGAAACAGGGGTGACTCGATGCAGCGGTGCAGGAACCACGTGCAGTAGGCAACGCGTTGTAGAAAATCGACTGGATTTATAGCATTTAGCCTTTGTAATGGGTACGGATGTAACTGTTCCTCAAGCGAAACGTCCCAGACGATACTCAACTAACACCCGTTACACGCGCAGTTGCTCGAGTACTCGTTGACAGGTTCTCTTCAAAGCGATGCAGTACATCGTCTTCAAATTTGGGAGAGCGGCATTGCCGTGGAGCGCCACAGTCCTGCCCGCCCACCACGAAGGCATCTGTTTCTCGGAGAAGGTGCGTAATTTGGGCAAAAAGTTCGCGCGATGGCGTGCTACGTTGCGGAAAACATTCGTGATACAGCCGTCTAGTGGCTCTTTCGTTACCTCGAGCTTCGCCACACATAAAAGCAAGTCTGTATATACCGAAAACGTGTACCCAGGCCGTCCGCTGGTGGCCGAGCGGTTCTGGCGCTACAGTCTGGAACCGCGCGATCGCTACGGTCGCAGGTTCGAATCCTGCCTCGGGCATGGATGTGTGTGTTGTCCTTAGGTTAGTTAGGTTTAAGTAGTTCTAAGTTCTAGGGGACTTATGACCTCAGCAGTTGAGTCCCATAGTTCTCAGAGCCATTTGAACCGTGTACCCAGCGATGTTTATGATGAAGGAGACGCACAGGCATTGAATAGCTCTCGCAGCAAAGCAGTCGTTAAGTGACATGAGGTGAACGTCTGATGTAGTACAGATCATCCTGTCTCACCTATTTTATACCAGGACAAGCAGCTCTGATACTTTTCTCTTTCCCTCAAAAGACGAGGACGCGTTACACATTTGAATTCAAACCGCCGTAGAACGGAAACCGTACGCTTCTGGACATAGGTTCCTATTCACAGTATTATGTACCCACTCCCCTTCCACAAGCTCAAGAAGTTTCTAACGCCATCAAGTTTTTGTTAGACTTCGGGAATCCATGAGTGTGACCTTTGAGAAGCTGAAACAGGCCTTTGGGGAACATTCCTGATCGAGAGCACAAGTTTTTCAAAAATGGTTCATATGGCTCTAAGCACATGAGACTTTACATCAGAGGTCACCAGTCCCCCAGAACTTAGAACTACTTAAACCTAACTAACCCAAGTACATCACACACAGCCATGCCCGAGGTAGGATTCGAACCTGCGACCGTAGCAGCAACGCGGTTCCGGAGTGAAGGGGGGCGGGGGGTGTAGGGAGTGGAAAGATGGTGTAATGTGGACCGTGGTGACTAGGGTTCGAAAGACGGGTATATCTCAGGCTGGATTTCATCGTTGAGAGAGGGAGTCAGTTGAAATTCCGGCGGGAGAGGATGGATCAGATATAAAGGTGGGAAACGGTTGTAGTGGCGCAACAAGGTACCTGGATTAGTGATTAATGGGTAGGATATTGGGTGCCGGGACTAGGTTCTGCTACAAATGTCTTGTATTAGAAGATATTCTAGCAAGGAAAGGAGGCGAAGGATCTGGCGGAGAACTTGAAAAAATTTTGGTCCAATATAAATTCGCTATGCGGGTCTAAGTCTTCCAACCAGTCAGTCGTTGACCAGTCTGATTTGGCAGTAGAAGATAGCAAAAGGAAGGCCGAAGTTTTAAAATCCACGTTTAAGAAATCTTCACGCAGGAGAATCGTAAGAACGTATCATCTTTTGACTATCACACAGAGTCCCGTATGGATGACATAGTTATAAGTATCTCTGGCCTAGAGAAACAACTGAAAGAGCTAGAAAAAAAACCAAATAAATCACCAGGTCTGAATGGCATCCCAATTCGTTTTACAAAGAGTACTCTACGTCATTGGCCGCTTACTTAGTTTTCATTTATCAGCGCAAACTGCCAAGCGACTGGAAAAAAGCTTGGGTGACTCCTGTATATAAGAAAGATACAAGAAAGGTTCTGCAAAATTACACACCAATATCCTTAATATTGATTTGGTGCAGAATTCTACACGATATTCTGAGTTCGAATGTAATAAATTTCAAAGAGGCGGAAAAGCTCATTCCACCTTAGAAAGCATCGCTCGTGCGAAACCCACCTTGTCTCTTTTTCACATGATATATTGAGAACTATGGATGAAGGGCAACAGACAGATTCCATATTTCTAGATTTCCCGAAAGCATTAGACCCGGTACCCCACTGCAGACTGCTAATGAAAATATGTGCATACGAAATAGGCTCCCAGATATGTGACTGGCTCGAAGGCTTCTTAAGTAACAGAAGCCAGTATGTTCTCCTCGACGGCGAGTGTTCATCGGAAACATCGGAAACATCAGGAGTGCCCCAGGGAAGTGTAACAGGACCATTGCTATTTTCTATGTACATAAATGATAGCAGACGGGTGGGCAGCAATCTGCTGTTGTTCTCTGATGATACTGTGGTGTACGGGACGGTGTCGAAGTTAAATGTCTGCAGGCTGATACAAGATGACCTAGACCAAATTTGTAGTTGGTGTGATCAATGGCAATTGTCTCTTAATGTAGAAAAATGTAATTTAATGCGGATGAGAAGGAGGAAAAAACCCGTAATGTTCTGATACAGCTTTAATAGTGTTCTGCTTGACACAGTCATGTCCTTTAAATATCTGGGCGTAACGTTGCGAAGCGATATGAAATGGAGCGAGCACGTGAGGATTGTGGTAGGGAAGGCAAATGGTCGAACTGAGAGAATTTTAGGAAAGTGTAGTTCGTCTGTAAAGGAGACCGTATATAGGACGCTAGTGAGACCTGTTCTTGAGTACTGCTCGAGTGTTTGGAATCCGTACCAGGTCGGATTGAAAGGAGACATCAAGCAATTCAGAGGGGAGCTGCTAGATTAGTTACCAGTAGGTTTGATCAACATGCAAGTGTTACGATATGCTTCGGAAACTCGAGTGGGAAACCCTGGAGGGAAGAAGGCATTCATTTCTAAGAACACTACTCAGACAGTTTAGAGAATCGGCGTTTGGAGCTGATTGTAGAACGATCCTACTGCCGTCAACATACATTTCGCGTAGGGACCACGAAGATAAGATACGATAAATTAGGACTCATACTGCGATTGGGACAGGAAGGAAAAAGGCTAGTTGTGTTACAGGGTACCCTCCTAGAAGCACCGTTCGGTGGCTTGCGGAGTGTGTATGAGGATGTAGATGTGTATGCATTTGTACAGGATACGCGTTAGGAACGGTAGACAGATGCGGAAGGCGAGGTGAAATGCATTCCAAAGGACTTGTAGAATTTACTGGAGACAGAGAGCTACGCAGTGTTGGCGTTCGACTAGTCTGATCCGGCCCGCCTGTGCTAACCTCTTCACCTCAGAGTAGCACTTGCACCCAACGTTCTCAATTACTTATTAGATTTATTCAAATTTCTGACTCCCCTTACAGTTTTTACCCTCCACAGTTCTCTCTAGAAGCATTATTATTCTCTAACGTCCTGGTAGAAGCGGACCTCGGGGAAGATCAGTTTGGATTCCGTAGAAATGTTGGAACACGTGAGGCAATACTAACCTTACGACTTATCTTAGAAGAAAGATTTGTAGACTTAGAGAAAGCTTTTGACAATGTTAACTGGAATACTCTATTTCAAATTCTGAAGGTGGCAGGGGTAAAATACAGGGAGCGAAATGCTATTTACAATTTGTACAGAAACCAGGTGGCAGTTATAAGAGTCGAGGGACATGAAAGGGAAGCAGTGGTTGGGAAAGGAGTGAGACAGGGTTGTAGCCTCTCCCCGATGTTATTCAATCTGTATATTGAGCAAGCAGTAAAGGAAACAAAAGAAAAATTTGGAGTAGGTATTAAAATTCATGGAACAGAAGTAAAAACTTTGAGGATCGCCGATGACATTGTAATTCTGTCAGAGACAGCAAAGGACTTGGAAGAGCAGTTGAACGGAATGGACAGTGTCTTGAAAGGAGGATATAAGGTGAACATCAACAAAAGCAAAACGAGGATAATGGAATGTAGTCAAATTAAATCGGGTGATGCTGAGGGAATTAAATTAGGAAATGAGACACTTAAAGTAGTAAAGGAGTTTTGCTATTTAGGGAGTAAAATAACTGATGTTGGTCGAAGTAGAGAGGATATAAAATGTAGACTGGCAATGGCAAGGAAATCGTTTCTGAAGAAGAGAAATTTGTTAACGTCGAGTATAGATTTAAGTGTCAGGAAGTCGTTTCTGAAAGTATTTGTATGGAGTGTAGCCATGTATGGAAGTGAAACATGGACTATAACTACTTTGGACAAGAAGAGAATAGAAGCTTTCGAAATGTGGTGCTACAGAAGAATGCTGAAGATAAGGTGGGTAGATCACGTAACTAATGAGGAGGTATTGAATAGGATTGGGGAGAAGAGAAGTTTGTGGCACAACTTGACTAGAAGAAGGGATCGGTTGGTAGGACATGTTTTGAGGCATCAAGGGATCACAAATTTAGCATTGGAGGGCAGCGTGGAGGGTAAAAATCGTAGAGGGAGACCAAGAGATGAATACACTAAGCAGATTCAGAAGGATGTAGGTTGCAGTAGGTACTGGGAGATGAAGAAGCTTGTACAGGATAGAGTAGCATGGAGAGCTGCATCAAACCAGTCTCAGGACTGAAGACCACAACAACAACAACAACGTCCTAACAGATGGCAAAGAGTTCTCGGGCTTCCAGCCGGGTGGCGCTGTCTTCAAACTGCGACGTTTCGACGAGTGACATACTCGTCATCTTCTGGCAGTACTAGTATCGATAAGCGCTGCAGCTGCGACTGCCAGAAGATGACGAGTATGTCACTCGTCGAAACGTCGCAGTTTGAAGACACCATCAGCCGGCTGGAAGCCCGAGAACTCTTCGCGAGCTGTATGCGCCGGGAAAGCATACATTCACGTCCTAACCGATGTTTTTCGATTCTGCGGAGAACGTCCTCGTTCCTTACTGAGCCGTGGCCGGATCGTGTTGATGCCGTTTCTTCTTTGGCGTTTTCTCACAATCGAGTGGCGTCTTATTGCTCCCTGAGTTACTACCATAATGAGTTGCTCACTCGTCTCTGTCAGTGGCAGCTGCAGCGCTTACCGATACTAGTACTGCTGTACCATCTTTGGTGTGACCACTATATTTCCGTCTGCTGGTGTGTTTGAGGCAGTCGGTCGGTTGCGACAGAGCAGCGAGGATGTCTCCGCGGCGCGAGGTCAGGCCGGGTCCGCTGGCAGCATGCACACGCAGTCAGATTTGTGACGAACCAGCTGTGAGCGCTGCGAAGTTCGTGGCCCACCGAACCTGGATACTGGGTTGAGTAATCAGTTAACCTGTTATGAAACCTCACCTGCTGTGACAGCTCTTCGTTCATTACCAGTTGTTGCTTCCTGGACTGTTCCCATAAGCAGCAACGTATAAATTTTGCTTGCATCTTCCTGTATAGAGTTTAACTATTGAATTGATTGTAAGTTACTAGTGAAGTGCACCAGCGGTATCTTCTGCATTGTGGCCATTAACGTTCTGGTTAACTGCCCTGGTCATTAGTGTAGCCTTCCGGCAGTGGGTTTTCCTCGGCGTGTTGATGCTGTCTGGCACAGCTTGTAGTTTGACACCCTTGGTGTTGTTCATATTTTTCTTTTTTTTTTTTTTGAGTGGTTATTGTGCCTTGACTGTATTTAGACGCCAATTGTCAAGACGTAGTGCTGCTGGTATCTTCGTCTTCGCTGAGATTTTCGGTTGTCATGCTGTTGGTCGTGTGGAAGGGAATTGATTAGGTTGTTGGTTGGATCTTCAGCTGTCCCTAGGTCATGTTGCCATCCGATCATTTAGTATTGCACTTGGCTACCTGTCTCACCTAAACTTATGTTAGAGTTTCCTCCCCAGGACGGCCCTTGGAACACTTCTGAGCACTACTGTTCTGTTGTTTAGGATTGTGATTTTCTTTTAGTCTCAAGTACTGTGCAAGGCCTTCAGCCGTGTATCAGTTTAGTTTGTTTTAATGTTCAGTATATGGCCTTCAGCTAAACCTTATGTGAAATATTTCAAGATAAGGCCTTCAGCCATCTTAAATTAAAATTTGAATTGTCATTTGCTTAAAACCTTTTAAAATTTTCTTACTGAAATTCTTCTTATCCAGGCCTTAAGCCCTCAGTTCTTCTATTTGTAACTAAGACCTTCAGCTGTGTGTATTCCTTAAGGCAATTTTAATAACTTATGTTCTGGCCTTCAGCCGTATTATTTCTGAATTCTTTTAAGGGCATGTGTGATTAAGTGTTTTAGCAAAATAAAGTTTGTATGTTTGTGCAACTAACAACAACTGATTTGGGCCCCTTTCAACAACCTGATCGGCTTTGTCCTGCGAAGCCAGATTTCACTTACCTTATCAGTCTACTTAATTTTCAATATTCTTCTGTAGCAAGACATCTCAAACGCTTCGATCCTCTTCCGTTTCGATTTTCGTACTGTCCATGATTCACTACAACAGAGTGCTGTGCTCGAAACGTACGTTCTCAGAAATTATTTGCCAAATTAAGGCGGCAGCAGACTTACCTTGATCAGGAACGTCTTATTTCCCTGTGCTAGTCTGTTTCGTCCGTCATGAGTAGTTTTCCTTCCGAAGTGTCAGAATTCCTTAAATTCCTCTTCCTCGTGATCACCAATTTTGATGTTAAGTTTCTCGCCGTTCTCATTTCTACTTCAGTCATTACCTTTGTGTTTTTACTGTTTACTCTCGGTCCATATGTTGTACTCATTAGACTATTCATTCCAGCCAACAGATCTTGTAATTCTTATTCAGTCACTGAGGATAGCAATTCATCAACGAATCTTGATATCCCTTCGCCCTGAACCTCTTATTTCCGCCATTGGTTCTTCAATGAAGTTGAGTAAACAGCAGGGGAGAAAGACTCCATCCTTATCATACGCCCTTTTTAATCAGAACACTTCGTTTAGATCTTCCAATCTTATTGTTCCCTCTCGGTTCTTCTACATATAGCACATTAGCAGTCATTCCCTGTAGGTTACTCCAATTTTTGTAATAATTTCGAACATCTTACATCGTTTTACATGGCCGAGCGCTTTTTCTAGGTCCAAGAGTCGTATGACCGTGCCTTGATTTTTCTTCAGCCTTGCTTCCAGTATCAAGCGCAACGTGAGAACTGCTTCTCTGGTGTCTTTACCTTCCCTAAAACCAAACTGATCATCATTTAACAGATCCTTAGTTATTTTTCCATTGTTCTGTATATTATTCTTGTCAGCAGCTTGTATGCATGAGCTTTATAGCTTACGATCTTCGGAACTCTGTGCATGATATTTTTCGAAAATCTGATGGTACGTCTCATAGATAATATACATCAACCTGAATAGTCGTTTGGTTGGCACTCACTCCCCCCCCCCCCCCCAGTGTTTCTAGAAATTCCGGTGGAATGATAATATCCCTTCTGCCTTACTTGATCTCCATCTTACAGGGCTTTAAAAAATCTGACTCTTGTAGCTGATCCCCCGTGAGAGATTTATAGGGGACGATAATGGTAGAAGGGTAATAGTGAAATGTAAAAGTTTGTGTGATCAAGAGGGACGTGTAAAATAAAGTGCCAAAAATATAATCACGGACTTATTTTCAGCCGGCCGATGTGGCCGAGCGGTTCTAGGCGCTTCCGTCCGGAGCCTCGCTGCTCTTACGGTCGCAGGTTCGAATCCTGCCTCGGGTATGGATGTGTGTGATGTCCTTAGACTAGTTAGATTTAAGTAGTTCTAAGTCGAAGGGACTGATGACCTCAGATGTTAAATCCCATAGTGCTTAGAGCCATTTGAACCATTTAAACTTATTTTCAGACTTTGTCTTCAATTAATTAGATACTTAGTGTTACTAGTGCGAAGCTGGAGCGGGTGGGTGGTTTACCACACAGTGAAAGAGGATAAATGCAAGTACTTGAAATGTGATGCTGTAGTGACATGGGAACATTTTTTAAAAGTGGTGAAATAATACATTTGGAAGGTAGGAGACGAGATACTGGCAGAAGTAAAGCTGTGGGTACCGGGCGTGAGTCGTGCTTCGGTAGCTCAGTTGGTAGAGCACTTGCCCGCGAAAGGCAAAGGTCCCGAGTTCGAGTCTCGGTCGGGCACACAGTTTTAATCTGCCAGGAAGTTTCATATCAGCGCACACTCCGCTGCAGAGTGAAAATCTCATTCTGGAAACATCCCCCAGGCTGTGGCTAAGCCATGTCTCCGCTATATCCTTTCTTTCAGGAGTGCTAGTTCTGCAAGGTTCGCAGGAGATCTTCTGTAAATTTTCGAAGGTAGGATACGAGATACTGGCAGAAGTAAAGCTGTGGGTACCGGGCGTGAGTCGTGCTTCGGTAGCTCAGTTGGTAGAGCAATTGTGCGCGAAAGGCAAAGGTCCCGAGTTCGAGTCTCGGTCGGGCACAGTTTTAATCTGCCAGGAAGTTTCAATACATTTACATCTTTATCCACACTGTCCAACAAAATTTAAAGCTCGCTTTTTCGAAACGCCGTAATTGTCTCCTATTGCGACGTATAAGTTTGAAATGTGGCTCCAAGGCGCCTACAGCCTTCCTCTGTAACACTGTAAAAAGCGTCGCACACTCCGACGTCACCCTCGGGTATGGCGACCCTTCAAACAGCAAGGTGTCGACACATGCGGCAAAAAAGACCACATCTCAAAATTTCACGTCACCTGTGTCACACTGGCGCCAGATTTCACCACAGTTCTGTCCAGCGCTACTGTGAATGGGTCACACCATGAGAAGATTGTCACAGCCCACATTCCACCCCTTATTTTGACGTCTCTGCGATGGAGGTCACAATCGCGACGCGAAGTGTAGAAACCACGCGGTTTTCTTATAGATGGCCGAGGAAAACAATTCAGATTTCAGGCACTCCGCCATTCAGAATTGACACGAAAAGGTCCCAGGGGATAGCATAAAGGGCGTCAATGAAGCCACCCCTCCTTTTGGGGTGTAGATTCCCACACATTTCGAGGTCGAAAACGACATTTCACAGTGCGATGAGCAACAGAAAGATGTACTTGACAACCTTTGAGACTATTGACAGACTCGAACGTTTCAAACCGTCTTTAGGATACTGTGGGGCTGTATCCGTATGGAACGTGACCACACACTTTTGGAGTGCAACGCGACCGCAGTTTCTTTTCTAGTGTGCAGCTTGTAGCCAATAGGGACCGCTCAAAACCGTTCGACGAAATCAGAAAGTGATCAGAAGCATCAAATGGTACTTATGCTTTCGGTCCTCCTGTGGCGTGATCACGAGGGAGTGCAACGTTAACATAAGCGTGAAGAAAACGCAAAGGGTCCCTCTAAGAGCCTTCAGCAACCCCCTCGGTGCCACCCACGCAACATTTTTGAGCACGTTAGAAATGTACCTTCGGAAATTTCGACGCCAAATCAGCCTGACGGCTCCTCCAGTGCCTGATGGTCAGACACCCCCTTCCACAATACTTTGGTGCGATTTGCCTACTGAGCAGTTTTAGGCGCTTCAGTCCGGAAGCGCGCGGCTGCTACGGACGCAGGTTCGAATCCTGGCCCGTAGCTCGTGGTCGTGCGGTAGCGTTCTCGTTTCCCGCGCCCGGGTTCCCGGGTTCGATTCCCGGTGGGGTCAGGGATTTTCTCTGCCTCGTGATGGCTAGGTGTTGTGTGATGTCCTTAGGTTAGTTAGGTTTAAGTAGTTCTAAGTTCTAGGGGACTGATGACCCTAGATGTTAAGTCCCATAGTGCTCAGAGCCATTTGAACCTTTTTTTTTTTTTTCGAATCCTGCCTCGGCCAAGGATGTGTGTGATGTCTATAGGTTTAAGTAGTTATACGTCTAGGGGACTGATGACCTCAGATGTTAAGTCCCATAGTGCTTAGAGCCATTTTTCGATTTGCCTATCTTCAGTCGTTCGAGCAGCCGCCAGACTGAATTGGTGTCGAATTGCCTGAGAGGTATATTTGTAACGTGCTCAACAACATTGCCTGGCTGGTACCGAGGGTGTTGCCGAACTCACGGGTCGTACAGGAAGCCTCTGCCGTTTTATTCAAGCACATGCTAATATTTCGCTCCAGGATAATCATGCCACAGGAGGGTGAAAAACGGCAGATCTGTGAATGCATAAATACCCTTTGATGCTTCCCATCACGTTCCGATTTCGTCGAATGGTTTAGAACGGTCAATAGTGGTTTCAATCTGTATACGAGAGCAAAAACTGTGTCCTCGCTGCGCTCGAAAAGGGTGCTATTACTTGCCATGGAGATGTAGCCGCATAGTATCCTAACGAAGGGTTGAAACGTCCGAGGCTGTCAGCAGTGCCAAAGGTCATCAAGTGCATCTTCCTGTTGTCCATTGCACTGTGCGTTGTCATTTTCGACTGCAAAATGTGTGGAAATCAACGCTCCAATCGAAGGGGTGATTTCATTGACACCCTTTATGTACCGGGGTATCGACAAGCTCCGGCACGAAGATGAAGAACGCAAGAGCAAAGAGGGCTGTGAGACGACGTCAGCCAATAGCACGCTGACTAGGACGTCACCAGGACAGGAGCGGCCTCTATCCGAAGAGAATACACTCCTGGAAATTGAAATAAGAACACCGTGAATTCATTGTCCCAGGAAGGGGAAACTTTATTGACACATTCCTGGGGTCAGATACATCACATGATCACACTGACAGAACCACAGGCACATAGACACAGGCAACAGAGCATGCACAATGTCGGCACTAGTACAGTGTATATCCACCTTTCGCAGCAATGCAGGCTGCTATTCTCCCATGGAGACGATCGTAGAGATGCTGGATGTAGTCCTGTGGAACGGCTTGCCATGCCATTTCCACCTGGCGCCTCAGTTGGACCAGCGTTCGTGCTGGACGTGCAGACCGCGTGAGACGACGCTTCATCCAGTCCCAAACATGCTCAATGGGGGACAGATCCGGAGATCTTGCTGGCCAGGGTAGTTGACTTACACCTTCTAGAGCACGTTGGGTGGCACGGGATACATGCGGACGTGCATTGTCCTGTTGAAACAGCAAGTTCCCTTGCCGGTCTAGGAATGGTAGAACGATGGGTTCGATGACGGTTTGGATGTACCGTGCACTATTCAGTGTCCCCTCGACGATCACCAGTGGTGTACGGCCAGTGTAGGAGATCGCTCCCCACACCATGATGCCGGGTGTTGGCCCTGTGTGCCTCGGTCGTATGCAGTCCTGATTGTGGCGCTCACCTGCACGGCGCCAAACACGCATACGACCATCATTGGCACCAAGGCAGAAGCGACTCTCATCGCTGAAGACGACACGTCTCCATTCGTCCCTCCATTCACGCCTGTCGCGACACCACTGGAGGCGGGCTGCACGATGTTGGGGCGTGAGCGGAAGACGGCCTAACGGTGTGCGGGACCGTAGCCCAGCTTCATGGAGACGGTTGCGAATGGTCCTCGCCGATACCCCAGGAGCAACAGTGTCCCTAATTTGCTGGGAAGTGGCGGTGCGGTCCCCTACGGCACTGCGTAGGATCCTACGGTCTTGGCGTGCATCCGTGCGTCGCTGCGGTCCGGTCCCAGGTCGACGGGCACGTGCACCTTCCGCCGATCACTGGCGACAACATCGATGTACTGTGGAGACCTCACGCCCCACGTGTTGAGCAATTCGGCGGTACGTGCACCCGGCCTCCCGCATGCCCACTATACGCCCTCGCTCAAAGTCCGTCAACTGCACATACGGTTCACGTCCACGCTGTCGCGGCATGCTACCAGTGTTAAAGACTGCGATGGAGCTCCGTATGCCACGGCAAACTGGCTGACACTGACGGCGGCGGTGCACAAATGCTGCGCAGCTAGCGCCATTCGACGGCCAACACCGCGGGTCCTGGTGTGTCCGCTGTGCCGTGCGTGTGATCATTGCTTGTACAGCCCTCTCGCAGTGTCCGGAGCTAGTATGGTGGGTCTGACACACCGGTGTCAATGTGTTCTTTTTTCCATTTCCATGAGTGTATAAGCTCCGCTCCTGCCAGCCTCGGCTGGACTGTAGAAGACGGACATTAGAAACCACAGTGTATATAGTGAAAGACATTTATTGTTTGCATGTCGCCAATCGCTTGCGACACGTTCTTATAAACCAAAGTTAAATATTGTCAGTCTACTTTATTGTAACAAAAACCATTAATGTGATTTGCTTGAACTGTTGTATAGCTATCGGAGAATGCAGCATCCTTTAGGCATCCTATACGAAACGAGTAGGCAGGACCCCACAATTTAGGCCACCCCCTGAGCTCTTTTCGTGTCAGTCCTGAGCGGTGGTGTGTCTGAAATGTTTTCCACGGCCACTCATAATAAAACCACGTGATTTCTGCGGCGGGTGTTAGGGTCCTGATCTCCATCGCAGTCAAGTCAGAAGAAGGGGTGAAATGTGTCTGGGTGGGGCTGTGACGACCTTCTCATCGTGTGACACGACCACGGTGGAGTTGGGCGAAACAGTGGTGAAAATTGGAGCCAGTGAAACAGCTTTAACCCACATTACAGCACACATGATTTAATACCGCTGCGCAGTGTACATCAAAATACGTAGCCCGAAACCACTGTACAGTGCATGGCGGAGGGTACATCGTGCCAATATTATCTATCCATTCGTGTGTGGAGCGAGGAAGAAATGACCGAACAGTGCTTTCATGCTAACGAAATAGCCGTCTAAGCAGGTGGCATAATAGTCCAGTCAGTGAAGACCAAAAGAAGTCGAATATGGGAAATAATTCATCTACTTTCAAATTTCGTAAAGTGTGAATTAGTAGGAGCCAATGCCATACACAACTGCCTATAAATTCCGACCAAAACGAAGTGAGTGTGGGGCTGGGGTTGCATTTGAAGGTCACTTTTGTATGTTTTTCTTGACTATCACAAAAACGTATCCAAGTACAAAATTAAATTGCATTAAATTTTTTATCAAAAATATCGTATTCATTTTGTCTAGGACTAGTAGTTTGGGCAGAGAGAGCGAGAGGATACTGAAAATCTCCTGCAATGCGCATATGCTGTATCATTCGCCGTTTTGTGGGCCTGATGGGGGTATTTTTACGATTAGATAGACTATGTGTCCTGTATCACATTGTTCGTTTCGAATTCCTCTGCACCACTGATGTACGCAATAAAAAACTATCGTTCACATATTGTATGTTTCAGAGCTTTGGTCCGAGGGAGGGCTTGTAGACAGAAACTGGTTCCCAGCGATCCGGTCCGCTTTGTGTTTAAAAAGCTTTTGTGTCACCTGCTGAGCGAAGAACGACCTGGACTGCACCACGAAATCACCGCATTAGCCACGTCTGACCTTCCTTTCGTTTCTATTAAATACTGGCTGTCTAATGTATCGTACCGGTTTCCACTTCTAAAGTATTCATCGAGACATTCACGCATATGCGAACACACTCCGTAAGGTCATGTCCCGCTTAGAAGTCGACGACGTGGTAGAAGGGCCAACACTTTTAGGAAATCTAGGACAACGTAGCCTACCGTTCCTCTTCACCATCTACTGACTGCAAAATGCGCCTTGTTAATACATCTAGCTGTCGTTCGGAAGAAAGACTACCATGGTTGCAGGGGAAACGATACTTTCGTTTACGCGTTTCGCACTTCTGGGGCATCAACAGAAAATCTATAAGAAAAAGAAAATAGTATTCGTCAAGGTATGGCCCTATCCTGCAGAGCTATACTGCTGCAGAGGCCCATCCACAGAAAAGTTCGCCAGTTTTGGATACCGTCATTTTGCCACGTACGGTATACGTTAACCACAGCGACGCGCCAGCAGTTTAAAAACTCAGCAGTTTCGGAAATGGTTCCACCCTTGGCTCCGGGCGGGATTAGCCGAACGGTCTTGGGCGCTGCAATATGACTATCATCTACGTTCGACGTCAAAGTGCAAAAACCCTCACCTACGGCAATTGGCAACACTAGCAATAGAGTGTATACAAAGAGCGTCAGGTGAGGTTGTGGGGGCGGGGGGGGGGGGGGGGGAGGCAGACGGAAAACAATGCAGTCGTTGTCATAATGCGGAAACAGGCATTGGCTGTACGGTAGATCCCGGCGGAGGTTCGAGTCCTCCCTCGGGCTTGGGTGTGTGTGTTTGTCCTTAGGATAATTTAGGTTAAGTAGTGTGTAAGCTTAGGGACTGATGACCTTAGCAGTTAAGTCCCATAAGATTTCACACACATTTGAACATTTCCACCCTTGGCCCGAAAGCCAATGCCTGTTTCCGCATTATGACAACGACTGCACTTTTTCGCGGAGGTTTCAAGCTCCGCCCATTACCACCCTGCCTTCCTTCCCAGGAAAGAGGCAGAAGAGGCTCGGCGACCTTCCTTCCACTCGCTGAATCTGGAAAATTATAATGCCCCCTTTACTATGCGGGAACTCGAACGTACACTTGCACTGTCCCGGTCCTGTGCCCCGGGGCCAGATGCCATTCACGTTCAGATGCTGGCACACCTTTCTCCGGCAGGCAAAAGCTTCCTTCTTCGTACCTATAATCGCGTCTGGACCGAAGGTCAAGTCCCCATGCGTTGGCGTGACGCCGTCGTTGTTCCTATACCCAAACCCGGGAAGGATATACACCTTCCTTCTAGTTACCGCCCCATTCCTCTTACAAGCTGTGTCTGAAAGGTGATGGAGCGCATGGTTAACGCTCGGTTAGTTTGGATTCTTGAATCTCGACGGCTACTTACCACTGTTCAATGCGGCTTTCGTCGCCGCCGCTCCGCTGTTGACCACCTTGTGACCTTGTCGACATTCATCATGAACAACATTTTGCGAAAGCGCCAAATGGTCGCCGTGTTCTTCGATTTGGAGGAGGCTTATGATACCTGTTGGAGAGGAGGTATCCTCCGCACTATGCACAGGTGGGGTCTACGCGGTCGCCTGCCGCTTTTTATTGATTCCTTTTTAACAGATCGACAGTTTAGGGTACGTGTGGGTTCCGTATTGTCCGACGTCTTCCTCCAGGAGAACGGAGTGCCTCAGGGCTCCGTCTTGAGCGTAGCCCTTTTTGCCATAACGATCAATCCAGTTATGGATTGCATTCCACCTACTGTCTCAGGCTCTCTTTTTGTCGATGACTTCGCGACCTACTGCAGTGCCCAGCGAACATGCCTCCTGGAGCGCTGCCTTCAGCGTTGTCTAGACAGCCTATACTCATGGAGTGTGGCAAATGGCTTCCGGTTCTCTGAAGAGAAGACGGTTTGCATCAACTTTTGGCGATATAAAGCGTTCCTTCCGCCATCCTTACATCTCGGTCCCGTTGTTCTCCCATTCGTGGAAACAACTAAGTTTCTAGGGCTCACACTGGACAGGAAAATTTGTTGGTCTCCGCACGTCTCTTATTTGGCTGCCCGTTATACACGTTCCCTTAATGTCCTCAGAGTTCTTAGTGGTTCATCTTGGGGAGCGGATCGCACTGTCCTGCTTCGCTTGTATCGGTCCATAGTCCGATCAAAGCTGGATTATGGGAGCCTCGTCTACTCGTCTGCTCGGCCATCCCTCTTACGCCGTCTCAACTCCATCCACCATAGGGGGTTACGTCTTGCGACCGGAGCTTTCTACACTAGTCCCGTCGAGTCTTTATGCTGAAGCTGCCGAATTACCATTGACCTACCGGCGCGACGTACTGCTTTGTCGGTATGCCTGCCGGCTGTTGTCAATGCCCGACCACCCCTCTTATCAGTCCTTCTTCGCCGATTCTCTCGACCTTCAGTATGGGTTGTATGTGTCTGCCCTGCTGCCCCCTGGAGTCCGCTTTCGTCGCCTGCATCGACAATTGGATTTTGCCCTCCCTACCACCTTCAGAAAGGGTGAGAGCCCGACTCCACCTTGGCTCCAGGCTCCGGTTCATGTTTATCTCGACCTCAGCTCGCTCCCGAAGGAGGGTACTCCGGCTGCAGTGTATTGCTCGCGGTTTGTCGAACTTCGTGCGCGACTTGCCAGTCACACCTTTATTTACACTGATGGCTCCAAAACTGACGATGGTGTCGGCTGTGCCTTTGTCGTCGGGGCCGTCACCTTTAAATACCAGCTCCTCGACCAGTGTTCCAGCTTTACGGCCGAGCTTTTTGCTCTCAATCAGGTCGTTCAGTATGCCCGCCGCCACCGCCATTCATCGTATGTACTCTGCTCTGATTCACTCAGTGCTCTTCAGAGCCTTGGAGCTCCATATCCGGTCCATCCCTTGGTTCAACGGATCCAGCAGTCCCTCCATTCTTTCGCTGAGGGTGGCTCTCCTGTCAGCTTTCTGTGGGTTCCTGGTCATGTAGGAGTGCCTGGGAATGAGGCTGCTGATGCTGCAGCCAAGGCTGCAGGCCTCCTGCCTCGGCCAGCCTCCCATTGTGTCCCGTCATCTGACGTTAGTGGGGTTGTTTGTAAGAGGCTTGTGTCCTTGTGGTGGGATACTTGGTCCTCACTTCAAGCAAACAAGCTCGGGGCAGTAAAACCGTTCCCAACTGCTTGGACAACCTCCTCCCGACCATCTCGGCGAGAAGAGGTCCTTCTGACCAGGTTGCGGATTGGGCATTGCCGGTTTAGCCACCGCTACCTGCTCTCCGGTGACCCAGCCCCGCAGTGCCCTTGTGGTCATGCATTAACAGTGCGCCATGTTTTATTGTCGTGTCCCCGTTTTAGTCAATCTCGTGTTGTCCTGTTTCTGCCATCTACTTTACAGGATATCTTAGCGGATGACGCTCGAGCAGCTGCTCGTGTTCTTCGTTTCATTACTTTGACTGGATTGTCCAAAGACTAACTCTTTCACTTATTTTATCTGCATCTTTGTAAGAACTTTCTGGTGTCCCCCCCCCCCCTTGAGTTTTACTAGATTCTATGTGCTCTAACAATTGTGACTGGGCGCTAATGATCTCAGTAGTTGAGCGCCCTTAAACCCAAAAAAAAAAAGGACTGCACTGTTTTCCGCCTGCCTCCCCCCCCCACACAACCTCACCTGACGCTCTTTGTATACTCTCTATTGCTAGTGTTGCCAATTGCCGTAGGTGAGGGTTTTTGCACTTTGACGTCGAACGTAGATGATAGTCATATTAATGTGACTGGGCCGTATATATAGTTATCGTACGAGAAAGGGTGGAGAGAGGGGAAGTACGATGAAAATTATGACTGAAAATTGAGCAGCGAATACTGAATGGTTCACAAACGCTGGACTGGGAAACATTCCTCTAGATGGCCCGCGTGCGCGCATCCTTAACATTACTCCAGACATATGAAAAACTGATAATGTTGCCTAAACTTTCTTCAAAACTTCACTTTTAAAAAGGAAGCCTAAATCTAGGTTGAAATAGTAAAATTAATGCCCATGTAGCATCTTTAGGTAAATACCAGCTGTTTAGAACAAGTAGTGCCGTCCTCCTTCGCTGATCAAGCGGCTGCTGCTTGTACTAAAGCGGATTACATGCTCAAATACACATTTGCATACAGTGTTTTAGACCGCCTTCACTATATCTGCTTATATCTGTGACAAGAGGTGATTACTGCTTGCTGCAGTGTAGATAGTTAGGAAAATTAGGCATCGGCCATTACTAGTAGACAGTAATAGAGGGCGAACTTATTCCCGAAGTATGTGAGTCTATAATTAAATAGCCTACGACACGTGCGCTATCTATTCGTCGGCACTGTTCTATGATTCTGTCCCTTCCAGAATATTCTACTGATAATGAAGAGTTCGTAGTATGCGAACACTTGAGTAAGACACAGTTGATTTATTCCACTTTAAACTTTTATAATGTTCTTTCTTGTTCAGATTGCATTCTTGATACGTCGCGCGGCTGGCGCCAGTACCTCTTTCTTGCAGTGTCATTTTAGCCATCGACTGGCCGGCCGCGAGTCAGTTGTTAATCACGGGTTCAGCTATGTAAGTCTAGTCTCCAGCGTCGAGGCAGACGCAACACCGCTCCCTGCCACGACCGCGTTAACTGTCGCCATCTCAAACGCTGTCCTCCCTCCTTCCTTGCAGTCCTTGCCGCCCTCTACAGCGTAACCCTTGCCACTGGCTTCTACCACGACCTATGGAAAACCTCCCGTATCCTGATGTTCTCCCAACCCAACAACCCTCCGTCTGATGCCTCTTCCTATCGCCCTGTATGTCGCACCTCGGTGTTCAGCAAGCTCTTTTAATCCATCCTTACCTCCAGCAGCACCACCTCCTCCCCAACACCCAATTTGGCTCTCGACCTTCCTTCTCTGCCGATGACCAACGACTATGCCTCACTCATCTCCTCTCCCTCCAGCTTAACTCCTGTCGCTCCGCCATTTTTGCCTCCCTAGACCTCGAAAAGGCCTACAACCGTGTACTGCATCCCGGTCTCCTGTTTAAACTCTAGACCTACGCCCTTCCTATCAACTATGTCCGTCTGATTTCCTCCTTCCTCTCCCGCCGCCCCTCCTACGTTACCATCCATAACGCCGATTCCCGCACCTTCTACCCCTCTGCAGGTTTGCCCCAGGGCTCTGTGCTCTCCCTTCTCCGACACGGCAGACATGCCCCAACCCCCCCCCCTCCCCCTCCACCCTCTGGTCCACCTCCTGCAGTATGCCGATGACACTGCCTTCCTTGCCCTCGCTCCTACCCTTCAACTGTACCAACGCCTTCTCCAGAATCACCTTGACCTTTTTGCCACATGGTGTAACCAGTGGCTCCTCAAAATCAATCCTTGTAAGACCCAGGCAATCCTCGTAGGTCATAACACAATCCTCGTAGGTCGTACCACTCGCTCCTTCCAGCTCCTTGATTTTTCCCTTACCATCTGCGCTCGTCTTCTCCGCCTCTCCCCCCACCCTCACCTACCTTGGACTCACTTGGCCATCACCTCAACTGGATCCCTCATCTCCACTCTATCCAATCCAATGCCCACAACCACCTCCATCTCCTTAAACTCCTCTCTGGCCAGACATAGGGGTTGAGCACCTCTACCATCCTCCATACCTACAAATCTTTAATCTGTCCCATCCTCTGTTATGCCAGTCCTGCCTGGATATCCACTATCTCCCCCCAACCTCCCCAAATACTATAAGTCCCTCCAGATCCTCAGGTGCCACGCACTCCACCTTGCCTTCTGTATACGCCTCCCGTCCCCCACGCGGATACTCTATGACCTGATTCCTTTCCCCCATCTGCTCCTTTTCCTCGAATGTGTCTGCGTCCTCTACACCTCCCACTGACTTGATCCCCCTCATCCCCAGGATGCTCCTCTCCTCTCTAACCCTCGCCCGCTTCTGCGCCTTCACCGTTGTGTCCCCCTACACTCCACCTCTACACCCTTCATCTCCTGAGGTGGCTTCCATCAACTCCCCCTCCCAGATGATGCCCTCTCTCCCTCCATTTATCACTCCTATCAACTATGGTCCTCACTTCCCTCTCCATCTGTCCTTTTCCCAGGTTCCCTCTCCCCCCCCTTCCATCCTGTTTTTTCTCCACCTACCCACTCCTTGACTCCATTCACTCCCCCCAAGTTCGTTTTCTTTCGCCTCCACTGTCTTCACAACTCCTTTCTCGCGTCCACCCTGCTCCCCCCTTTTTCTATGTCCTTCCTCTCCATAGGTTTCCCCCCTTTCCCCCCTCATCTGTCCGGGTCCCCCCCCCCCCCATACCCATATGCCTTCGTACTCTATAGTGCAGCGTTTTCCGTGAGTGTTCAGTGTTGTGCGTCCCCTTTTTAAACTGTTGCGAACAGAAACCAGTCTGTCGCTGTGTTTTTTTAATTGCGCCTGTCTATTTCCTATGTGTTTTTAATCATAATCACTGACCTATTTGTTTTTTATGTTTTCTTCACAGTTTCTTCGCCATGTACCAGTTTTAAACAGTCACCGTTTTATCACCTCTTTTTATTGTTATATCTCCTCATTATGTTTTTTAACTTTATCTGTAGGCTGCAGAGCAGCGTAGTACGCTGCTGCCACAGCGCCCCCCCCCCCTCTCCACGGGTATCGAAATACAATAAAGAAAAAAAAGTGGAGGCAGTGGGCCTCACTGTGTGGTGATCTGTTGGTTGCGGTTACAACAGGGTGGAAGGTTGGCCCTTACTTGGTGCGCAGTGGTCATTGCGCGTGGTGTTATTGAAGTGCTGTGGCGGAAAGGTTTGGGTTCCGGCACGAGGTGTGGTGTTTGGTTTTTCTCGGCACGCCGTGCGTGTTGAGAAGAAGAGCTTGCCGGAGCGTCGCCTGCCATTAACCATTCGCCTGGACATATGTTATGCGGAGCGCAGTGTATTTCGTCCGGTACGGTGGGCGTGGCACCGGGGCTTGACGACCTGGCCGTTGCCAGTGGAACTGTGATTCGTTAGACCGGGCTCCTTGTTGCTGGCCTTTTGTCCCGATCTCGTCCTTAAGCTGAGTGTTGCTGTTTTCTCTGTTTCTGGCTCTGTTAGGTCGTTAATTTTGTAGTTCGTTCCTCCGCCGCTTTGGCGAATGCACCTTTCGCTCGAGATACGAATTTAAACCTGTAAAACTGGGTTTCACTCGGTAGTGAGTGCCCGATCAGATTGCTGGAGGCTCCACCTTACTAATTCTGTATTCTTTTATCTGCCATTTGTTTATTATATTTATACCTTATGTGCTGGTTGTGAAGTTTAATATTTATGTTATCAGGGAATGTTTAGATGCTGAGGCGCTGTTTTTTTATTAATTGTTTGTTACATTAATTAGTGCCTCCCTGTACTGGCAACAACTGGATTATTCATTAGTCAGAAGATAGTGCGCCCGGTGTCTTCACTGCCAAGCTTTGAAGTTATTGAAGATGCTTTTATTTTTACTTGTGTGCCTTTTCAATACCTAACAATTCTCCCGATATTAAATTTAATTCTGAGCTTCAAAATTCTCATTCCGCTCGCACGCATACGCGTCCTACTGGCGTCCTAACTCTGGTACGACTTTCAATATTTCTTCTACAAAATATTTCACTTTTATACGCTCGGGATCTCCTCTGCAAGCATGCTCCGTCTCGACTGACAATATTCCGCAATATCACAAAACTAATTCACTTTTAACACGTGATGCGCGGAGCAAGAGCTCCCGGGACCAGCCCTGCAGGCTCGCTCAGGCTCGACTGACTTATTCCTTCGCGCCCAAAGATCTCCAGGCGTCTGTTTCTCCCTTCTAGAAGGATGGAACATCACCGTCAGCAACGTCACGGCGTTACAGCAAAGGAGCGTAAGGGAGATCCGATCCTTCCCGCATAGGATCGATATTTGTACTCTTACAGTGTGTTCCAGCAGCAGTGTAATCAGTCAAGCGATTACAATAGAATTATAGGGCTAATGCAATTAAATAGAGTGCGGTAAACTACTTCATAGTTAAGCTACTACAGTTGTCTTGCGTAGAGTTCTCACTAGCTACAACACATAAGGAGAGGTGTTACTCAGCAGCATACACATTGTTAAAAACATTTGCAAAATTGGTTCTGCATATTTGTTAAGTTACGGGTACAGTGCTTAGTATCTCTACTTGAAAAGGATACTACTCAGATAAACAATATAAAAACTGATAGTATGGAGATGTTATAGGTTTTATGTCCGATAATAAGCTGATCGTTAAGGAGAAACTCTTTATATGTATGCAAATGCTTTGCTATTTCAGTTTCCTCAAGGAGGTTTAACTCTTTGTTTTTTGGAGCTTGGTGCAGGATCTGAAGACATTAACGTTGGTGGCTAGTGCCGGCTTTCTTTTAAATATTCTGTAAACACAGAAGGTCGCTTGACTGTATCCTTCTCAGTGAGCATATGTTCGTTAAATCTAGTTTTGAGCATTCTCCCTGTTTGTCTTAAGTAGGCCTTTAGGCATTCATAATATCCCAATTTATACTCGCCAGAGGCAGTATATCTATCGCTGTACATCTATTCACTGTATATGTGGCTGTGTTGGGTTTTATTGTGGGTCGTGAATGCTACTCTAACATTACTATTTTTGAAGAGTTTCTCTAGTTGATACGAGAAATTCCCCAGGAAAGAAAACACAATGAACCTTTTCTTCGAGGTTGCAGAATTGTCCACTTCTTTATTTGTTCTGGCCACTTTTTTTCGTTAAATAACTTATCTACTATTTCAGGATTATATCTATTATTTTTAGCCACGGGTTACTTAGCTCCTGGCTGATGGCCGCGGGGGCCTAGGGATTTGGCAGCACTACTTGCCCTAAATAGATGGTACTTACGTAAAGGTGCTATAAGCATATTAATTTAAAAATAAAATTTTTAAAAAAGTGTAGACAATTGTGTAAATTCCTCACACTACGTTTGAAGTAATTTTAAGGATGTGTGCCAATTAGGAGTAGGTTACCTGTTCAACCAGCAGTGAGAACAGTATGTGATTTGCGTGCGAACATGTAAGTCTGATGGGGACAAGTTATTGCCTGGTGTACAGATTGTGTGACGTGATTTCAAAATATGTAAATGTAGTCCTACGTCAGCTATGCTTTTGCTACTGAATGGTTTGCAGCGCGTGTAAATTTTCTTTGTGTGATTTTTTTCGCACCGTAGTTCTCAGCGGCTGAATCACTCCGTTCATTGCCCTGTAGGTACACACAGTGCCCCCCCCCCCTATAGCTTTAATGAATGCAAATTTTGCTGTACTTCAAACTCAGTTATCTAGAAATCTTGCAGAGCTATACTGTTTTATTTTACAGTATAGCTCTGCAAGATAGGACCATACCTTGATAAATACCGTTTTCTTTTCCTTATAGACTTTGTGATGATGCCCTAGAAGGGCGAAACGCGTCAATAAAAGTATTGTTTCTCCTGCAACCAAGAACGTTTTCTTTCGATGTACTAGCCAAGGTTTCTGTACCAGACACGACATGGGGTGGATAGAATTGCACAACTAGCTGAGGTTTTGGTAAATCCGAGCTGGCTCTATGGGAGAATCCAGGAAGATGATAATGTCCGAACTAGCAATATAACACAGGATCCTAAAACAGGTGAAGCTCAGTGATATCCGTCTGTACGTCCGCGCATTCGATCTTTTACTCTTTCTGTGAAGATGTGTGACCTCTGTTTTTTATTTTTATTTTTGTCAGCCACGTTAGGTTATTCACTGTGCGAGAGATTCTACATAGATATGAGTATTCAGTGTAAAATGTTAATCTAAACGTATTAGTATTAGACACAACGAACGAAGACAATCCAAGTGACAAACTGGGACGTGTTTGAGTCGTCCCTGCGTGGTTCCTGTAGGCTTGAACGAAAGAAGGAGGAAGGAAAATCAGGGTTTCACGTCCCGCCGATAACGAACGGGTCAAGGGCAGCGAAGAAAGACGTCCGTGTCCGTTTTAGAGGAACTAACCCGATATTTTCCTTAATCGATTTAGGAAAACGACGGAAACCCTAAGACTAATCTGCCCGAAGGGGAATTACAAGTAAATCCCTTTACTATCCAATGCGAATCCAGTGTGTTATGGCAGGGGCTTCTATTATAGGTCACAGAGCACTCTATGTGTATCGGGGAGATGAACAGGGTAGAAGGATCATAACAGAATACAAATAAGCAATGGCTGAGTGGAAAAAGAGTGCCACAGCTGACGAATTAACTCTAAATTGCGGTACAAATAAAACGCGCGCTTGAAAAAAATGTAATCAGAAAATGTTGATCAGATTCGTCGTGATTGAAATAATTGTTCTGTTTTCATTTCCAGAGATCGCTTCCTGGTAACGATTGAGTACCGGGCATGAATTCGGTACACAAATTTTAAAAGTTTTGAATTTGATTTTAGTGATCAGAGAGAAACATACAAATAACGAACTTCAGTACAGATGTGCTGCCATATCTATATGAATTAATGGTACGACTCGCATCTGTCTCTGTAATATAGCGCGCTCGCACACACTCACACACGCACACACATACAAACGCATTCAATGGCGTTCGTCAATTAGGCACACAATCAGCTGGGACCTATTTATGCGGCTGGGAATGGATCGCGAGACCAAATTTGTTGACATACGAGAAGGCTAACAGAAAATCCGAGCGTTATTCTGTATAAACAGTCAGAGAGGCAAGAGTGCTGATTAACTACCCCTGCAGCGTTTCTCCGTAAAACAGTCATCCGATATGCATTTATGTTCATTTCCCGCTGATCCTTGACAAAATCCTACTGGACGCCATTCGTAAGCTTAACATACTGATTAGTGCAGCCTATCTGCGCTTGAAATGTCATGAACTGCGTTACTGATGGACGAATCGTTCCATTACTCTTACCGTAAGCTTGCAGTAATGCCCGCACTTGATAAAACAACAGTCGAACACCAATTCTGTGGCTCGCCGCGCGAGAATTAATTGCTGTGCGCCTCTGATCGAAGTTCATTACTGGCGCTGAAAGCCGCTGGGTCCTCTATTGTAAAATCAATTAAATTTTTCAGGCATCAGTACTCTATAAAGAGTGTTGTCAAGCGGAAAAACCAACGAGTACGGGCGAAAGAACATTCACCCACCGAGAAATAGCTTCCCTCGACTTTTGTTGTCCATGAGCAGTTCATGAATTATGTTGCATTTTAAATATAGTTCTCTTGTTACTGTGCTTCTGTTTATTTTCATGGAGTGTATCTTACATACACGCACCTATTGACGAAATCTTGTTTTTAACTAAGGCAATATTTTTTGTCTTTAATATGACACTTTTTGGTGCCTCTGATAAGAGAGCTTTGTTTCTTTCACACATGTCTTGGTCTCTTTGTCCTCTGCATAGTATGTCTTGAAAGAATTTAACACTCATCTTGATTTGGGTTCGTCACAGTTTTTTTGGTTCGTTATGTTTATTAGCACTAATAGGTGTTGCGATTCCTTTCCCTAACTTGTTTCAGGTCCGTTTCTCTTTCTAGATGTAACACAATTCTCTTTTGTAGTACCGCACAATTTTATAGCCTTGGGAAGTGCGTTGATGAGGGTTATTAAAACATGAATTTTACAGCGTATTACGTTTGTCCGTCAATTTTTCACGTTATGCTTTCTTTAACATGTGTCGTGTTTCACAACATTTATTATAATTTTTTCTTTAAACTCGAATTGTTTTCTAATTTACGTAAGAAGACAATATTTTTAGACTTCATTTCATATAATATCTTTCAATGTGTGTCTAGAAAATAGTCAAACATTATACAGTGTGTTGCAGAAAGGATGACTCGATTTCAAAACTCCATATGTACTGATAAAAGCATACTACAGACATGGACTATATTAAAAAATACTTAAAAAATCTTAAATTTTTGGGTATGCGATTACAAATGCTCTTTGTTTCCACCAGCAACAGCACGAACAACATCTAGACGATAGCTAATTCGCCATCAACTCTACACAATGTATCTGATTTTACAAAAATTATGGCGGCTATTATTCTGTTCTTCACTTCTTCTACTTCACGAAGTAAAGAGGAAATGAACACACTTTGCTTCACATACCCCCACGGGAAAAAAACGCTTGGGGTCATGTCTGACTATCTTGGAGGCCAAGAATGCAGGGCAATGTCACGGGGTCTCATGCGCCCTGTCGAATGTTGAGGCAGAGTTTCGTGGAGAAACTGACGCACGTTCTTGGACTAATGAGGTTGTGAGCGTGTGGGTGCTATTCCGTCATTCTGCGCAACGGATTAATCTGAGATGTACCCTTTACCCTGTGCCTCCTGCAAGATACAATTCCCACCCCCACACTAATACAGAAGTCAGATAGACGCTCCTAACGTTCTAAAGAGAAATGCCTGAAAAACTTTCAGCAATAAATATCTTCTGGAGTCGTCCGCTGTAAGGAAATGACACAAAAATTCACAAAATTTCTTACGTAACCAGTGGGATACTTGGGTACTGAAGTAGTGCTAGTTAGTGTAAGAGAAACATGAAACTAATGAAAATTATTTTTTTTATTTTGCAAAAATTCTGAGAAATCACAATGGAACTTTTAGTTATGAACTTAACAAGTTATTTCCGGGTTCTTTTCGGAATGTGAAGTTACCTCTTAAGGATAGGATTCGCTAATGAAATTTCTATACAAAGTTTAAGATTGTTATTGACTTGGCAGAATGGCTGAGAGCCACGCCTACTCAACTTCAATAATTATCCGTTAGAATGTTGCTAGGTACAGTCGAGGCAGTTGCGTGTGAAATGCAGTGAAGTGTACTGTTGTAGAGGAAATATGGGGCTCGCAAGAGCTGTAGCGCACAATACCACAAGCTGCGATGACTGCTGTCTGACCCGCTTGCTGCTGACAAATAAGATAACTCTTGTTCTATCTGGATTGACCTTTGTCAATCAAACTCTCCCTATGCCTTGATGAAGTCAAGGACTCCTATTCGCCCCTAGTCCAACCATTGGCGTGGTACACCGGTCAGATAACCAGTCCACCACGATGCCACTCAAAAATTCGCTCACAGGCGTTTAACTATAACTCTCTCCGTTCACATCGCAAAATAAGTGTGGCGGCCAACACAGTGAATAACCTTTAATCGCAAGGACTCAATATAGAGTCGCACTCTGATTCACTCTCGACAGAGGTGCTCTCCCAGTGAAGTACTGAGGAGAGACTTGTTCCTCACTCTTTGAGTACACGTACGAGCGCACACGCTCCCGTTACATGTTCTCGCTCCAAGAGCGACAACGGAACGGCCCCTCTCCATGCCAGACGTGAAGGGGCATATCTTTTGGTCTCTTCCATTACTCCTTCAGCTCAAGGCGTCAGGAATATCGTCTGCCAATCAGTATTGCTCGTCTAAAACGGGAGAATGACGTTTCGTTTAAGACGACCAATCCGGAAATCTGTAGCATCGGCATTTGGCATATGATGTCTCCCTGTGAAAACCTCTGAAACTGCGTGCTATTTTTGTAAAGAATGTGTAGTCTGGGCGCTCCCACACAATGTAGCGGAATTTGCTTTTAAGCCGAACATGGGGTCGTTCTCCCCTTTCACTCGGGCAAACGCTGTCCACTCCACGGGCGGTAGCCGTCCGACGTAGATAGGCTGAATCGTCCTCTGAAGGGACAGGCCTCTCGGCGTGCGGTCCACCTCTCCCGAACTAAAAGCTCTTGTGGCCGTCGAGTCTTGAATGTGTGTGTGTACACCAGCCTTGAGCATCTCAAGCCCGGTGGACACTTGTTATTTGCGTACCGTTTACATGAATTCATACAACATTGACTTTATCTTATCGAGTTTGGGTTCGAATGAAGCGTCTTGATGTGCGGAATATGATTGTGAGGGCGGAACATGTAAGCAATGAAGGTCAGGAGACCACAACATCTTACATGGTGGAGCTTCATTCTGTTGGAAAACGAAGTCATCGATTTCCTCCTGAAGTTGTGGAAAAAGCCAATTCTGCAGCATTCCAGCCACTGTGGTTTCTTCAAAAAAGAAGATATCGTACACTTTTTCATAGGAAACGGCACAAAAAGCGTTCACTTTAGGTGAGACTTTTCATGCTCAATAACGTCGTGACTCATGAGGCTTTTGGAGTCCTCACATGCGCACGTTATGTCGGATTATTTTACTGCTAACATGAAACGTATCTTCATCATTGGAAATTAAGTGTGGTAAAAATTTATCGTCTTTCATGTCCTCGAGTAGAGCACTGCTGCAATCAACTGGTTTCCTTTTATCACCAGTACAGAGAGCTTGAGGTAATTGTAATTTGTATGGTTTATAGACCAAACGACACCTTAACACTCGTCACATAATCGAATGAGGCATGACTTGCGCGGAGAATAGACTTTCGTGACCTCCGCTCAAACGTTTGACGAATTCTTTCCACCATGTCATCAGAAGCGCGAGTTTCACCTAGACTCTTACCTTCGCACAAGCATCCTGTCTCTTCAAATTGGCGATGCCAACGACGAATGTTTTTCGATGCAGGCGGATCAGTGCCAAAACGCCAACAAAAACTCGCTGGACCGAAATTACAACTCAATCTTTGCAAATTGTAGCACACAAACCGCTTTCTGTTGAGCGGACGCCCTCTTACTCCTGACTGACCGCAAACTGAGAAGACGTATTGCCTGATATTAACGGCCATTTTCTGAAACTCTAGGCCACGCCCATTCACACAGCAGTTTCCTTGCCATCCAAAATCATGTCAGTCTTTTCGAAACACTCTTTTTTTATTTTTGAATATTTCTACCTTAGTAACGTCAGAACCGAATAATAGAATCCTATTGAAAAAAACGCCATATTCACCTCTAGCGGTGCCCTTCGTATGTGAAAAATGTAAATTTTCATGCTATGTCTTACACCAAATTAAACCGCAGAGCACTCTCGTACGAACATGCTTGAATCAGTTCACATGTTGGAGAAAGGCAGGGGAATACCCATGCCAGTACCAAGGTACGTAACAAAACACTGTGCCAGATAGTGATTTCGCAGTATCTTATGCGTACGATGTCTCCTCTGATATGAAACTAATGTACTCTACGTTTCCTGAGAGTTCTTCATTCTTGAGACTGTTCTGTACATATTTTGTGAATTTTCCTTTCTTCAAGGGCACCAAGTCGAATTCACCTGCGTCTCCTGATTTATGTTTCGATTCCGGGTCTCCGTATTAATCGCAGACTTCTGTGTTTCTTAACTTTCTCCATTCTGCATAAAATGACTTCCTTAGAAATAGCTTTTCGTAGATTTTTATTTTAGTATCTGCTGCTTTTTGTTAACGTTCAAATCTCATAAACGTTCGGTAGAATGGATACGATAAGAGTTTCTTTGAATTATATTTGAATTTGGTTGAATAACTTTACGTTGTATTGTGTAAAGCAATGTACATATTTGCTTTTTGAGTACTACGATTTATTTCTTCACGACTGCAAAGAAATGAGAAGAAAAGGCAGTGCTACTTCGCGTAAGATGACTTACGGTATGGTTTTAGATGTATAATATTGAGATACCAATGCTTAAGTTCCAAAATAGAGGCTTTGCGGCTTTACGTAACAAAAACATTAGGTACTCTCAATTTATTCGTTATTTCTGATACTTCCCTGCTCACGGGAATTAGTGACTGTCGCTACTGTATTCATTTATGTAGACTAGGGTATTGTTTAGTGCGATGTTCTAATATGGAGACTGTCGTTATTCGAAGTACTCGTAGTGACCCCAAAAGGTTATAAGACAAACGTTATTTATTTTCTTCCTCTTGCTTAGAGATAGTGTAGTGTTAGTCGCATCATTGCAGTTGTGATATTTGTGAATGAAGAATACAGTACTGAAGTGAAGCAAAATGGCAGCTCGAATGAGGTTCATTAAATGGAAATTTGGTTTGCTTCAGGTACAACAAATTGAAAAACCATAAAGCACCAGGATCAGATTGCATAACTGCAGAATTAGTGCATGGGGGCTTAATTAATATAGAATGCAAATAATTTTAATTTTTTTTTATTTTAGTAGCTGTTTGTCCGATTACGAAGTCTCGTAACGGTTGGCCCTGACTAGTATTATTACGCTATCTGACTGCATAGAACAATAACAAAGAATGAAATGGAAATTTTCATTAACACAATTAATTAATTAAGTCCCCAGCAACTATAAAACCTACGAAACCAAAGCACAAGTGTAACTGTTCTGCGTGTGGAAGTATAACTCAACGTACGCATCTGGCACGGTTCTTCTTCAACAACACAAGAAATTTTAAATATCATTTATACTGAATTAATTAAAGAAAATAAAAATACCATAATTACTCAAGAGAACCAGAATTACACTCTAATCCAAGAACACAAGCCAGATGCTTTGTTGACTGAACCTGTAATGACGCATTATTTAAAACATGGAAATAATGAAAAATAAATCAAGTTTCGTTACCTTCATATATTGACCAAAATCACTCTAATCATTACAATATATCTCCACACCGACTCGCTATTACCACATCTCAACAAGAACTTTTCAGTATCACATCTCAGCAAGCACTCCCTACTAGCACATCTGAACACGAACTGACTACTACGAGTCCTCGACAAGCACTGCCACTACGACATCTCAATAATCACTGCCAGTGGAGGCGGCGGAACAATGCTCTCTAGCGAACTCTGGCGCTGTGGCTCAGTGTAGCCACCTTTCATTAGTTAAAAATGGGGGACAGAAATTGGTGGAAGTAGTTCACAAAGTGATAACTAAAGTATGGAACTCAGAGATGATACCTGAAGAGTGGCAGGAGTCGATTCTGATCCCAATTTTTAAGAAAGGTGGCAAAATGGATTGTAGTAATTATAGAGGGATATCGCTATTACCAGTATGTTCCAAAATTTTCTCGAATATTCTGCTAAGCAGGCTTACACCATATGCAGATGAAATTGTGGGGGATTACCAAGCCGGTTTTCGGAGGAACAGATCAACTATAGACCAAATATTCACCCTGCGTCAAATTTTGGAAAAGAAATGGGAATACAATAAACCAATTCATAATCTTTTAATAGATTTTACAAAAGCATATGATTCAATATTGCAGTCAAAAGTGTACAGAATTCTTTTGGAACTTGGAATACCAAAGAAGTATTTTAGACTTATAGAAGCGAGTTTGAAAAACACAAAAGGTAGAGTACGCTTGGGGAAATTAGAGTCAGAAGAATTTGTAATAAGGAACGGACTTAAGCAGGGAGATCTCCTGTCTCCGCTACTTTTTAATTTAGTCCTAGAATATATTGTACGAATGGCAGCAGATAATTCAGAGGGTGTGGAGCTAAACGGAAATATTAAGATATTTGGGTATGCAGATGATCTAAACATCATTAGCGATGTGAAAGAATCTGTAACAGCAAATGTGAATGCGTTAATCAAGGCTAGTGAAGATATAGGTCTAAGGATAAGTGAAGACAAAACTAAATACCTGGTTACTGCTAGAATGCCAACAGCAGTAGATCAGGAAATGTTAAGAGTTGGAGACATGCAGTTTGAAAAAGTGAGCATGTTTAAGTATCTAGGCGTGGACATCACTTCGAGAAATGAGATTGAATCCGAACTGAAGAAGAGATTACGGGCGGGAAATGCGTGCTACTTCTCACTGAATAGATTACTTTCATTACGGATATCGTCTAGGAATTTAAAGAGTAGAATATACAAAACTATTATCCTTCCGGTTATGCTGTATAGGTGTGAGACTTGGTCTCTCACTGTGCAAAATGAAAAGCCGTTTCGAGTATTTGAGGAAAATTATCGGAGCAAAAAGGGATGACATTAGTGGAGAGTGGCGAAAACTGCATAACGAAGAGGTTCACGAACTCTATTCAAGCCCTGACATAATCAGTATTATTAAATCACGTAGGCTGCGATGGGCGGGTCACGGAGCTCGAATGGATGAGGGCAGGGCAGCGCGCCGAGTACTGGTAGGGCACCTAGAAGGAAAACGTCCTGTGGGGAGACCGAGGCGTAGATGGGAGGACAATGTGAAGGCTGATTTGAGGAGCCTAGGTATTGAAGGTGAATGGAAGGAAATAGCCCAAGACAGGGACAGATGGCGAAAATACTTGCTGCGGTAATAGACTCTAGAGTCCGGTATGACCAGTGAGCAAGTAAGTAAGTCAGGTACTAGGGTGGATGAAACTGCTGCAGGAACAACTTACCTGCAGCTGAAGATAGTAATTGACTGTGGAGATGGGAAAACGAGAAATCTATCTCTATACGTAAAAATGGTGTTATCAATATTTTATAAATTTCTTTACGAACTATAAAAATCGATGAATGACTTAAATTTTCTTAGACAGAAATAGTTCTGTCAAATACGATTGAATGTGGTATCCAGTATGTGAACAGTAAATGAAATTGTTTCGAATTTACTTATTGCGGTGGCAAAAAGACATTCATATACTTCCTGGTTATTGGCCAGTCAGCAGTAAAACTAATTTGTAATATGGAAATGATCTGAATATATAAAACAAATTTAAGTTTGCTTAACTGTAAACATTTAAATACAAAGCCCGCTAGGACAATGTTAACTACTGCTGCTGAGATTTTCCTCACTCATCCAATGAAAGTAGTTGATTTCGTTTTTATTATATTAAGGTTTTCAGAAATAAACTTCAATATTGTGTAGTAAATACAAACAATATAACGCAGACCTTGGCTACGTCTGTTTTCGAATATTTGTGAATGCTTATTAGAGTTTTTTCAGTTAATTACTATTGGTATGCGGGGGGTATTTCAATAACTCACGACGTACATGTAACTATTTGTTGCCCAATATATTACGGCTTTATGCAAATAAAAATTTCAGGTGTTACAAAAAAAGGGGGAGTCAGGGTCGTTTCCCGTCGCATCACGTAAGCACTCATCTAGTTGATTTATGAAATACAATAGTAACTTCGTAAGTGCTGTGGACAGATCTCAGATCATTTTGGCTTACCGTGAGCAGTACGCGTGTCATCGGTGGCAGGTCTGTAGCGGATAGCTCTTGCGAAACCACAGCGCCAACCCGTGGATCTGCAGCATTTAGCAGGCGAGCAGCCTATCTTTTCGTGGCAACGAACCATCGAGTACTGACTGCTCCCAAAGCTGAGAGAGAAGACAAGCGAGAAAGCCTTTTGCCGTATCACCTTGTCCACGTTAGGCTATATTCTGTACGCGGAGTGACCACAACGCGGCTCCCGAGCCGCATGCGGCTCTTCCCTTAATTTAGTGCGGCTCTTGTCGACTTGTCAGTGCTGTACATTCTGACGGGACATCTTTCTCTAGTATAACTTTTCCTCAACAGTAGCTGTCGATACCAATATTATTTTTGGAATATTGGACACGTCAGTATTATCTCAGTTGCTTATCTAAAATCTTTCATGTAATTTTGTACACAGTATGTTAGATTTCAAGCTAAATTTTATGAAATGGACTTACTTTATTAAATACTTATTTTCGATGTATCAATAAGTACTAGTTCTGAATATACAGTTTAATTATTTTTTTAGAAACATTAGAAATTACGAATTATTAGCACACTTAAAATTTCTATAATTAATTACCCAATACTGTACTGTTTACTATGTTTATTTCGGGATTCATTTATGAAATAATAATCGAATTAATAATGTAACGGGAACTAGTAAAAATTGATTTATTAAGAAAAATTTGGAATATGGTTATTTCCGCAGAGTGTGGGGGTTTCAAGCTTGCCTCTGATGTGATAGGACGTATTTCTGTATCTTTGTGTGTACAAAGTAATTTCGGTTTCGTTAATGTGAAAAATCAAAATACTGTATGATATACTAAAATGTGAGAAAATGTATTTACCTAAAAAAAATTCTGCAACAACAATCTTCAGATTTGTTTGGTTCAAACCAACTGTGAGGACTGAAGTGAGATTTTCAGCTTCAAGAATCAGACCCCTAGACTAGAAGAGCCATCTCAACATGACAAGCTAAGTAAACTAGAAAGTTTATTGTAATCTTCGCTCCTCTCAAATCTTCATAAAAGACTTTGCTTATTAATTGCTTGGATTGGACATTGTTTACTGTGGACAACACATGGAAGTAGAAAGGAGGGGCGAGACATTATACGCTGTAACGCAACAGATATTTTCAGTAGCTACGTTTTATTCAGGTAGTTTCCAAAAATTGTCAATTACGTCCGCTCAAAGGCCAAAACACATGGACAGTTCATATCCTTTATAGCAGAAATGTACAATGGCGAGATTTCTAATTTATGTTGGTATTGGTAAGTGAGATGTTCTAGGCACATTTTTCCAGTTACTGGACACAACAAACAATTTCTACAAGGAAAATAGAAATCATTCCTTCAGCTTGATAATGCCCAGGGATTTTGAAGACATTGCTTTTATTGCAGATGATGTTCATAGTTTTCAGATCTTAACGGGCTGTTAAAAGGCAGTTCAAAGCTTATTAACGATTTAGCGCAGAGTGTGTTTAGCTTTCGTAGCAATTAAAGTTGTTTCATAATGAACTTGAGACTAAAACATTTTCTCATCTCAATGTATGACGGTCCAAGTATTTAGACTGTCCATACGTTTTTTCTGTATCCTCTACTAAGTTATAAGGTTAGGACGCCGTGAGAAAAAATGTTGCTGAGCGCCAAGTGGGAAATAATTTCTGAATTAATCTTTCTGATAAATATTTTAGCAAAAGTAACAAAGCGTCATGCAGTAATTGCCGGCCGGGGTGGCCGAGCCGTTCTAGGCGCTACAGTCTGGAACCGCGAGACCGCTACGGTCGCAGGTTCGAATCCTGCCTCGGGTATTGATGCGTGTGATGTCCTTAGATTAGTTAGGTTTAAGTAGTTCTAAGTTCTAGGGGACTGATGACCTCACAAGTTAGTCCCATAGTGCTCAGAGCCATTTGAACATTTTTTGCAGTAATTCTCGCTGCAGAATCCAGTAACTAGACGTAACAGTGTGCATGGTGATTGCAGTATTACAAGGGAACGGACCGCCAAGGAAAGCCAAGAATCGAAGACTACTTGATGAAGATTTGAAGACCTCTGTTAAACGCCACTTATTGTCTTACATTATTACAAGACTGACCTGACGATTTTATGTTTCTCCAGGCCAAAATTCTGGATTAATTTATTGTGAATACTTGTTGGATTATTACAAAAATAGATAGGGAATTACATGGTGCTTACCTATTACAGTCACAGTCTTACGTAAAAAAAGACACGCACCACGAAGGAATCTTCGGAATGGTGCGGAAATGGGTAGATGTGATGTACTTTTACAGGGAAACGAATATAATTTCAGAAAAAATTGGATGATTTACTCGAGAAAAAGAGCTACACAAATTGGGCAAGTCAATACATCTACATCTACGTGATTACTCTGCTATTCACAATAAAGTGCCTGGCAGAAGGTTCAATGAACCACCTTCAAGCAGTCTCTCTACCGTTCCACTACCGAACGGCGCGCGGGAAAAACGAGCACTTAAATTTTTCTGTGCGAGCCCTAATTTCTCTTATTTTATCGTGATGATCATTTCTCCCTATGTAGGTGGTTGCCAACAGAATTTTTCGCAATCGGAGGAGAAAACTGGTGACTGAATTCCCTGAGTAGATCCCGTCGCAACGAGAAACGCCTTTATATTAATGATTGCCTCTCTAATTCACGTATCATGTCTGTGGCACTATCTCCCCTATTACACGATAATACAAAACGAGCTGCCCTTCTTTGTACTTTTTCGATGTCATTCGTCAATCCCATCTGATGCGAATCCCACACCGCACAGCATTACTCAGAATACAGCGGACAACCGTAGAGTAAGCAGTCTCTTTAGTAGACATGTTGCAACTTCTAAATGTTATGTGAATGAATCGCAGTCTTTGGTTTGCTCTACCCACAACATTATCTATGTGATCATTCCAATTTAGGTTATTAATAACTGTAATCCCTAAGTATTTAGTTGGATTTACAGCCTTCATATTTGTGTGACTTATCGCGTAATCGAAATTTAGCGGATTTCTTATAGTAGTCATGTGAAGAACTTCAGACTTTTCTTTATTCAGGGTCAACTGCCACTTTTCGCACCATATAGATATCTTATTTAAATCGTTTTGCAATTCGTTTTGGCCATCTGATGACTTTACAAGACGGTAAATGACAGCATCGTCTGTAAACAATCTAAGACAGCCACTCAGGTTGTCTCCTATGTCGTTAATATAGAGCAGGAACAATAGAGGGTCTGTAACGCTTCCTTTGGGAAAGCCGAATACTAGTTTAGTTTTACTCGCTGACTTTCCGTCTATTACTACGAACTGTGACCTTCTGGCAGGAAATCACGAGCCCAGTCGCACGACTGAGGCGATATTCCATAGGCACGCAGTTTGGTTAGAAGACGCTTGTGAGGAACGGTGTCGAAAGCCTTCTGGAAATCTAAAAATACGGGATCAATTTGACATCCCCTGTAGATAGCACTCATTAAATCATGAGTATGAAGAGCTAGTTGTGTTTGACGAGACCGGTATTTTCTGAATCCGTGCTGACTACTTGTCAATAAATCGTTTTCTTTGAGGTGCTTCATAATGTTTGAACACAGTATATGTTCCAAAACCCTACTGCAAATCCACTTAAGTGATATGGGCCTGTAGTTCAGAGGATTACTCCTACTTCCCTTTTTGGGAATTGGCGTGACTTGAGCAATTTTCCAGTCTTTAGGTACTGATCTTTCTGTGAGCGAGCGGTTGGTCCTTTATGCAATCAGTTATTCGGCTTCACATTGATTCACAGAGTTGTTGGACGTCTTCCTGAGGGATATCGTGCCTAATTCTGTCCAACTGGCGCATTAGATCGTCAAAATACCGAGCTGGTTGGGGGCCCAGCCGTAAACGCTCCGAACATTCTGAATTGGGGAGATATCCGGCGACGTTGCTGGCCAAGGTAGAGTTGACAAGCATGAAGACAGGCAGTACATGCTTTCGTCGTTTAAAGGTGGGCATTATCTTGCTGGAACGTAAGCCCAGGATGGTGTGCCATGAAGGGCAACAAAACGGTGCGTAGAACATCGTCGACGTACCGCTGTGCTGTAGAGGGTGCCGTGAATGACAATCAGTAGGGTCCTACGGTGAGATGAAATGGCACCACCGACCATCACTCCTGGTTGTAGGGACGTGCGGCGAGCGACAGTCAGGTTGGTACCTCACCGCTGTCCAGGACGTCTCCAGACACGCCTCCGGCCTGGAGTCTGATTGACAATAGTCAAATTGTCTTCACTGATGAGTCCCGTTTCGAACTGAGCCCCAATGACCTCGAAGATGTTTCTGGTGACCCTAGCCTGATCCGAATAAACTGTAATGGAGCAAACGTGATAGAAAAACGGTATGTTACTTTTTACTAGAGGCACAACATGCCGTAGCCTGTTTGATATTCTTTTTCTTCTTGCAGTAAGCCTAATAAAAACTAACGTGTTAATAGCAATATACTTAACTATCTCCACTCCTGGAAATGGAAAAAAGAACACATTGACACCGGTGTGTCAGACCCACCATACTTGCTCCGGACACTGCGAGAGGGCTGTACAAGCAATGATCACACGCACGGCACAGCGGACACACCAGGACCCGCGGTGTTGGCCGTCGAATGGCGCTAGCTGCGCAGCATTTGTGCACCGCCGCCGTCAGTGTCAGCCAGTTTGCCGTGGCATACGGAGCTCCATCGCAGTCTTTAACACTGGTAGCATGCCGCGACAGCGTGGACGTGAACCGTATGTGCAGTTGACGGACGGCGTATAGTGGGCATGCGGGAGGCCGGGTGGACGTACCGCCGAATTGCTCAACACGTGGGGCGTGAGGTCTCCACAGTACATCGATGTTGTCGCCAGTGGTCGGCGAAAGGTGCACGTGCCCGTCGACCTGGGACCGGACCGCAGCGACGCACGGATGCACGCCAAGACCGTAGGATCCTACGCAGTGCCGTAGGGGACCGCACCGCCACTTCCCAGCAAATTAGGGACACTGTTGCTCCTGGGGTATCGGCGAGGACCATTCGCAACCGTCTCCATGAAGCTGGGCTACGGTCCCGCACACCGTTAGGCCGTCTTCCGCTCACGCCCAAACATCGTGCAGCCCGCCTCCAGTGGTGTCGCGACAGGCGTGAATGGAGGGACGAATGGAGACGTGTCGTCTCCAGCGATGAGAGTCGCTTCTGCCTTGGTGCCAATGATGGTCGTATGCGTGTTTGGCGCCGTGCAGGTGAGCGCCACAATCAGGACTGCATACGACCCAGGCACACAGGGGCAACACCCGGCATCATGGTGTGGGGAGCGATCTCCTACACTGGCCGTACACCACTGATGATCGTCGAGGGGACACTGAATAGTGCACGGTACATCCAAACCGTCATCGACCCCATCGTTCTACCATTCCTAGACCGGCAAGGGAACTTGCTGTTCCAACAGGACAATGCACGTCCGCATGTATCCCGTGCCACCCAACGTGCTCTAGAAGGTGTAAGTCAACTACCCTGGCCAGCAAGATCTCCGGATCTGTCCCCCATTGAGCATGTTTGGGACTGGATGAAGCGTCGTCTCACGCGGTCTGCACGTCCAGCACGAACGCTGGTCCAACTGAGGCGCCAGGTGGAAATGGCATGGCAAGCCGTTCCACAGGACTACATCCAGCATCTCTACGATCGTCTCCATGGGAGAATAGCAGCCTGCATTGCTGCGAAAGGTGGATATACACTGTACTAGTGCCGACATTGTGCATGCTCTGTTGCCTGTGTCTATGTGCCTGTGGTTCTGTCAGTGTGATCATGTGATGTATCTGACCCCAGGAATGTGTCAATAAAGTTTCCCCTTCCTGGGACAATGAATTCACGGTGTTCTTATTTCAATTTCCAGGAGTGTATTTGTGGCAGAATGGACTGCTTCCAATACTCTTTCAATTTCTTTCCTGGGAACTCCAAAGCTATTTGCTAATTCACGTAGCAGCCTATTTAAAATTAGCTTCTCATCTAGTCGGTTGAATGTTTTTTGCATCTCTCTCAAAACTTTGTTTAACGTTTCCATCGTTCCTTTTGCATACTGATGCAGTTCGGTTGTTATTTTGTGCATAGTTTTTGTGAAGATCAACATTCCTGCTCCATATTTGTGATCAGCGTCGAATGCCAACTTACAGTTGTTCCCGTGTTTCTGTCTATTTCCTGTTATCATTATTATTATTTAAATTCCCCATGCCTTCGTTATCAGCAGTCTCAAACATTGTTTTCAAAAGTTTTCCACGAGCATCCGTTCATCCTCTCTTCTTTCTCATGAACCCAATTTCGATGGAAGTGAAGGACTGAGGCTGAACCAAATGACATCTCTTTACTTCTTTACACAGTTCTAGATAATAAAATGCCCAGTTTCTCCAGGATGGCCGTCGCCGGACACCCTCTGGATGATAGAAAGATGGAAGGCGCCCTCTCGATCCTGCTGGCGTAATTCTGAATTTCAGTCGAGTCTCAGGGAGGCATCCCGCAGGAGCGGCTGGTGAGACTAGACCCTAGCCGAAACTGCAATGCCCTGCGGCAGGACCCCTGAAACTACATCTCAATCACTACTTTTGTCCTGCAAGTGTGTTAGCGCAGACGAAATATCTGGCGCCAACAATGACAAAAACAACAACAAAACTTAAAGTTTCTTTAACACAAATATAAGTGTTTAATGTTCAGTAATCAGATAGATATTATTCAACCTGCCCTCCTTTAAATAGCAAGAGAATGCCCTTTAAAGCCTCTGGGTTGCGATGCCAACACCAGTAACCCAACAACTTAACATTACTATATGTGTATCACAGACCTCACGGGTGGCAGGGAACTTAAATACCAGGCCTTAATTTTATCACTCAAACAAATGGTAGGAGAAGCAGAGCTAAATCTTCAGCGACAGAATTTTTAAAACTTTTGTATAGCTTACAAAAGGCTTAAAGCTGGCCAAGCTCATGACTACTCTGCTCAAATACAAATAAGCTACTGCCACACAGGCTGCCCAGTACGCCCAGAGAGTCACAAAATCTGCTATAAATACCGATAAACTTAACGAAAACTGCACGTGGCCGCGCAAGAAAGGGCAAACACCGAACAGGTTTTAGCACAACTGACCCTATGGCGCTGCGAAGAACAAGTCAAGTACGACAGTGCGACCTTATCCACATCAGTACTTCGATCAAGCTCCCTTAATCAAAATAACGAACTAAAGTGGAAACTTCACTATTCTACACAATCGAAGCGCCCTATTTCACACAAACGTGCTCCGCAATAACAATCTTTAAAATCAACTCAATAACATAGTACCAATTACAGCCAAGACAACTGATCTAACAACGCCCTGCACACTAGGGAACAGTCTGACCATGCGACAACACACTACAGAGACTGGCCAATGTTCCACACTCAAAGTTTCACCGTTTTGGAAACCATTCGTTCTTTCCGCGCGCTATACGAGATTGGAATAATAGAGAATTATGAAGACTGTGGCCAATGCAATAACCAGACACAACGAGCATCAACGTTAGAACTCTACATACAACGATGTGCTTAACACCAAACCTCAGAGTTTATCAGCAGAATACAGCCGAGCTAACGACACCCACAACCCTCGCCAAACAACTCCGCCTCGTTGCCGTAGTGTCCCCCTGTAACATTGTGCTCGTCAACACGGGCTGTCAGGAAGTAAGAGCCGGTCCAAGCATGTACAACACCTAGCGGCCATAGCCGACGCCGCTGGTGCCACCACGCCGAAACGCGCTCACGTAGATTGTAAGACACTGCATGAAATACAGAGGAAATACACAAGGTGGCGTGGTGGTGCGAATTCCAAATTGCATGAGAAGGAGAGCAATCGTCACACTCAATAGTGACTGAGGAATCATATCTGTCAATTGTTGCAACTGGGCCCTTAGCTTCCCGTAGGAAAAATTCAGTTCCTGATATTCAGTCTGTGTATTCGTTAGCATTTCCCCTTTGATTCAGCAGACAAATCTGTGAATATATCCCGTGTTCGTCGTATTTCATTTCTTATCTCCCAGGAGTAATGTGTGTGTGTGTGTGTGTGTGTGTGTGTGTGTGTGTGTGTTTAGCGACAACTTGTTCGGTTACTGTGAGAATAAGATTCCATCTTCCAGACGTTGATTCTTAATTACTTCTGCCCCAAATGCATATAAGAGCGCTATGTTCATGATAACAATTTCAACATCATTTTCGATACCACCTACGATAAATGACTCATGAATCCTCTCCCCCTCAGGACGAAAGTGTATCTCAATGAAAATTACATATGCTATAACAAACTAAGTAAAATAACAGTAACCTCGGTAACCCAATATAAAAATAAAAACATACACGCGGTGCTTATTACTTATCGCTAGACCTAAGTCCAAATGGTACATCCTCTGCTAGTTTCGTTCTTCGTGGTACTTTTTCTTCTTCTGCAGTAACGGTGGCGATACTTGTAGTAACGCAGCAACGGCGCTCTTAAAATGCTTCATCCAACAAAAATGCATTCTTGTCATTTCCATCGAAAACTACAACTTGACATTGACTGATGAAGTCATCTCCAAAACCCGATACGGTTCTCAAACCTCCATCACGAATTTCTCAGTTTTACCCGTTGGAACATAAGGCTTCGCCAGTAACTCCCATTGCACTACTCTTTACTGAAGTAACTTAATTGTACGTTGTCCGACGGGTTCTTCTCGCTCCGATGTAACACCTTCACGGTCCGCCCCCGGTAGCTGAGTGGTCAGCGCGACAGAATGTCAATCCTAAGGGCCCGGGTTCGCTTCTCGTGTGGGTCGGAGATTTTTCTCCACTCAAGGACTGGGTGTTGTGTTGTCCTAATCATAATTTCATCCCATCGACGCGCAAGTCGCCGAACTGGCTTCAAATCGAAAGACTTGTAGCCAGCGAACGGTCTGCTCGACGGGAGGCCCTAGCCACACAACATTTACATTTACACCTTCACGAATTGCTTCACGTATTGGCCCTGTGTACTTCACTTCGGCTGGATCACTCGAAAGGTGAAGGCGTCTTTCGACCATATACTACTACGTATGGCGAAAGATCTGTTCATGTGTGAATTATATAGTTATAGGCACTCACCACATAACTTAGTTAAATATCCTAGTCTAAATGTTGGCTAGTCACGTAATAACTTAACATTTTTGCTATGGTACAGTGCACTCATTCCATACGACCGTTTGCTAGTGAATGAAACGAACTATTACGAAACTTCTTCACTTTTAACGGGTGATGTAACTGCTTCATCAGAGCAACATAAAATTAGTTCCCTGGTCTGTGACTACAGTTTCCGATACTCCAAATTTAAGCACCCAATTGTTAACAATGGCTTGAACTACAGTGCTTGCTTTTTGAGCTGGTGTCGCTGTCATTACTAGGTATCTCGAAGAATGGTCGATCCATAGTTAGCACATACTTACTCCCCTACAAACTCCTATTAAATGGTCCTTGAATGTCAATTCCTACCATTGAAAATGGCTTCTCTGATTCTGGTATCCTTTGCAATTTTATTTTCTGGTGACTCAAGTCACATTGGATGCAGTTTCTAATGTATTGATCCACATAACCAAGCTGTGTTCTCTACCGAAACCTTTCTGCAATTCTTCGGCCAGTAGCTCTTTTACCTCCATGTCCCAACAGTAAATGGTCATCTGCTTGTCATAACAACTCTGTTTGGACGGCTGCACAAACGATGACGCGTTGTCTGCATTTTCGTGACCTACACAGTTAAGCGTTGTGCATAGGAAACTATGGTTGTTTGCCGTACAATATGCGTTATTTGTCCGTTGCTTGTGTCTTCTTCCAATCTGTTAAATTTCCCTACTGTGTCCACATCTGTGTCCTTAACACCAGGTTTGTGGCCATCTTGTTAGTCGACTTGAAGAGTCTTTTAGTCCCAATAACCGTTTCATTGATGCATGATAAATAAGTTCTAAATTTACAACTATATATGTAACAATGGAAATATGAAATACCATATATTAAGGGTACCATCTCTTTTTCTGTAGTCAAATAGTTGCGTTAATTTTATTCAGTTGCAAAGTGAGGTGGCGCAATGGTTAGCACGTTGGACTCGCATTCGGGTGGAGGATGGCTGAAACTCATGTCCAACCATCCTGATTTAGGTTTTCCGTGATTTCCCTAAATTTCAGGAAAATGCCGGGATGGTTCCTTTGAAAGGGCATGGCCGATTTCCTTCCCCAAACTTCCCTAATCCAATCTTGCTCTCCATCTCTAATGACCTCATTGTCAATGGGATGTTAAACACTAATCTGCTCCTCCACCTCCTCCTCATTCAGTTGATGAGATGCATAAGCCTCTGGATGTAACTTTTCATCTATATTTCGACTTAAATTGGCACCTAAAGTAGCCCTGTTAAAGTTGCACAATTGTATAAATTCTCTGATAGAGGTAGGAAAAACTAATACAGGACCTGCCTTTAATATCTTCTTTACGTTTTCAAGTGCTGTATGACATTATGATGTCCTGTAAAGTGTAACCCCCCCCTTTTTAGTGCTCTAGTCAGTGGTTAAATAATTTGAGCAAGCCCTTTGACGAAATCCCAGAATAATTTGCTATTCCAAGAAATGATTGTTGGTTGATTGGCTGTTAGGGTTAAAGGGACCAAACTGCGACGTCATCAGTCCCTTCATCCTGAAAGTATCGAACTAGGAATAAACCTCAGACAAAGGAAACTAAAGGTAAATCCGGGCTTTCCAGTTTTGCTAGCCAGGAACAGTTGGCGAAACACCATGGGGTCAACTGAATCCTTCAGTCGAAAGATAAATCGAGACAGAATTGAGGTCGAGGTACACACGATTGCTCCCTGTCAAGAGGGATAGTACAGGAATTTGGAATTCAGTTCTGGGCCTCTGTTGTGGGAGGTGGACCTCCCTTCTATGAAAAAGAACAGTAGTTTAGATGCTTCAGGGTGCTGTGAACATGTATAGCATTATAGAGTGACTGTTGTCGCCAGCTGATCTGTAGAGTAGGGACCTCAGCCTCCGAGAGCAGCGTGTTCACAGGGCTTGTCAGAAAGGCTTCTGTGCAATTCTGACCCCTCAGTGGTGTATTGGATCCAATGACCACAATTCTGAGTGCAATGCCGAGCCATATGCGAGACTCCCTTGATCAAGACGGGACAGGATCGGGGATTTGTAAAGCTGCAGAACAGTAGTGCAGTCTGCACCCCAGCTGAGAGAGTATAGCGTATTAAAGTGCAGCCAGCACCTTTGACTAACTTGGCGAAGATGGGGAAGCCACGTCAGTTGGGCACTGAAGACCAGTTCCAAACAGCAACAAGTCTCCACTGCATTGAGTAATTAGTCGTCGAGCTAAAGTTCTGGTTGTAGATGAACATTAGGACGGCGACAGAAGTGCATGGCGCCTTTCTTGGCATTGGAAAACTGCCTTTAGAATGACGCCCTACAGTCGGCGTTTAGCAATACGGAACCTGCGGGACACCATTCTCTTCAGTACGGGAGGTACTGCGGGAATCAGCAACTCGTAGCCGGAAAGTATGGTGCAACAATAAGTTCCAGACAAAAATCGGAATCAAGAGCCAGAGACCCCACACATGTAAGGTTGTGAGGATGTGGTGTCGCCATGTGATGTCTTAAGCCTTTCGTAGTTCGAAGAAGACAACAATAAGGTGTTGTCATTGGTCGAAAGCTGTCCAGATCGCAGACTCCACGCAAACCAAATTTTCGACAGTAGAACTGCCTTGGCGAAAACGTCCTGAGACAGAGCCAGAGGGTGCTGAGCATAAAGCAGAGCAAAATGTTCAGCTAGGGCTTCTGGGTCAGTGAAAACAACATCACTGTAGGATACACCAGGTACACCTTTTAATGAAACTAAATTTTAAAAAAAATTAAATAGTTACTTTTTTTATAATTGTTTTTTTTTTCCTTCTTTCTTTCAGTACAAACTTTGTTGTAGAACTCCTTATTTACGTGTGGTAATAAAAATTCATTTAGACAGAATTAAGTACATTTAAAATTACGTGAACTTAGTCAACCCTCTCATGCTGATAAATTCATATTAACTGATTAAGAATATTTAGTTGAGAATTAAATCCTTTACATAATTCGGCCTTGGCACATATTTTCTAAATGCAGTGGTTTTTTTTAAATATTTACTGAATTCTTTCCCGGCGTTAGCTATGGAACACAAGACTGTCTCTATTAGCAGAAAATGGTTAAATATTGCCAAGCCGACGTTTAATTATCATTGATAAAACACACTTCACTATCCATTTAAGTTATTTGAAAGAACCAACAAATTGTTAAATTTCAACGTTAACTATCCGCCTATGAATGCACAAATGTGAAACTCGTAATAAATTCCGTCAGTCTCAGGATCGCTGTAAAAGAAAAACATTTTCTTAATTCACTGCTAATTTTTATCTGCTCCCGATTTACGGGTTTGGTTAATTTTTCTTAGCGGAACAATTTTTTAAATGTGCCGCCGCTGCAAATTGTTCGGTCGCGGCACAGCCCAGCAACACCAGCGATCATTGCTAAAAATGCTGAAAATTCTTTAAAGAAATATTATAGATGACATGGGCAAGCTAATTTACATTAGTAATACACACTTTTGATAAATTATAATGTATTTAGACCACAACAATAATTCAACTACATTAGTTTATAATTTCTCCTCTAATGGCGGCTAAATCTAGATACAAACAAATGAAGTCTACCCATTCATAAAATGCTACGTCACAGGTTCCTCTCTCTCTCAGCTCTCGAGGAAGACGACAAAGAACGCACACCATGCAGTGTTATTTATATTATTGCTGACCATTAACATCTCTTTGTAATCTTACAACATTATTTTCCTCTGTGGCTGAATTTTACATTTTTGTTAGCGCAGATATTGACACATTTCGCAATTACATTATGAGTATAGAAATATTACAATCATAAATACATCGAGAATATTACTACAGAAAATATTACAATAATAACGAATGTCCTTTAAACAAAATTAAATAATTTTTTTGTTAAATAATTACAGTATATACAAATTGCTTCATAGCGGCGTATATAGTACAATTAAATTTTAGTTTATTAATAGTGTGAGTGTTGCTAGGGAACGTTACATTGCCCCCTGGCAGCATTTGGCAAAGAGTTGCTATACTTTGACACAATGGTGCCAGTAACGTTCTTTACAATTCTGTATTTTTTTTATGGAATGGCTCTTTTAATTAGTCCCAGGGTTATATATGTTCATGGCTCCCCCATTTGGGCGAAGGCAGACAGGAAACCTAGGCAAAACTGTGCCGGAGCCCAGCCATCCCAGTTGGTTCATGATTAATCTTGTCTCTTTAACAGTCATTCTTTTGAATTGATTTAGCAGTTTGTCATCAACGGTTACATAATATCACAGTCACATACCGTTCAACGAAAATTTGTTGTGTGTGATTAACAACTCGTTATTATTATTTTTGCCATATACTGCAAGGACACTTGTCTAGGATATATCACTTAGTTTTTTGAAATCATTTAGCACAACGTCACTTTTCTTAATGTTCCCACTACCTACGTGTTACAAATCCATCTCCTACACTTGTTAGTGTTCATTTTCTCTTGTCAATTTACGGGTATACATAATAAATGTTCAATGTTTATCAAATATCGAGTTCATTGACATGTTATGCAGTTTGTGTAAAGATTTTGAAATATGTCAATACTGCTGTAGTTGGTGAGCGGTGCGGAGTGATTGTTGAGCGGCGCTCGGCGCGGCGCGTCGGCTCCGTGTAGGTCACCGCCCCCGGTGTCGACAGCTACGGCGCGGAGAGGCGTGTGGCTGTCTGGTCTGCTACGGGCTGCTGCGGCCGCTGCATGGCTGAGGTGGCCGGATGCGGGTTGTATATCAGCTCGCCCGTGTGACATCTTCTTGCAGTGCTCCAGCAAACATGCAACAAGTTCACAAACAGTGTACTATCCTTACGGGCATTTTTCCTGCTGTGGGGAAAAAACGCACACAGTTATTGGCAGTTATTATTCAGTAGGCCTTCACTAGTCTGGTTTGCACAATGTTTCGTTGTCACAGTAACACGTTTTATGGGCACACAATATTTTTTTACCATGTCGTGACTTGTCATTAGTCACACGCAAGCTTTCACCTTAGGACAAAATGTATCTCTGTAGTCAATGCGCTTTCCTAGCGTCCCTTGACACACAAAGAGTTATAGTTTGACACTAACTTGGTCCACCGTCTGTTATCGGCTCACTGTTCGTGTCGTGCTAGTTCCTTGTCCACTTGCACACACGGCGATGATACAGTTTCTTATTGCTTGTTCAAAACAACCTCGTAACGTATTGCTGCAGGTTTAACAGTCACTGTCTGTCTCTGCCACGCAATACTACACTTTTGTTTTAAGTTTTTTCAGTTACAATGTTCGTTGTGCAATTTTTTGTAACAGCACATTCGTAACTTCTTTGTTCGCTCTTTACCAAGGTGTGTGATAATTGCGTACATGGGAACAAATATTAAAATTTCGTATTAGTTTGGCCAAAAATCATCTATATTTATGTTCGAGTAGATTTTATTTGTGCATTCCAGCCGGATTCAGGCATATTGTTCAATAACTCCTTTGAAATCATGTCTCACTTTACTTGCAAGGCCCTACGTAACTACAGTGTAGTCTCTGTAGGCTAAAATTGATTTGGACTGTATCAGGCTAGCTCTTTTAACTGATTGGATCTGCACATGCTTCAATTGAAGCTTCTTTGTGCGTAACCTTGCGCTACTTAAATTTGCAATAAGTTTGCCTCCCATTGTGCCCTCGGGTCACTATTGGGTGCATTATTCTCTTTGATAACACTGGTTTGATAATAAAGTTCTCAGGGTCTCATATTATTGATATTATTCTGGGTTCGAATCTGTCAATCTGACAGCTACACATACACACACACACACACACACACACACACACACACACACATATATATATATATATATATATATATATATATATATATATATATATATATATATATATATATATATAGAAAAGATTGTACCAAGAAATATTTCAAGTTTGACACACATATAGAATATTATGCAGTACACAAACTAATCACTACTAAAATGTTCCTCCTGACTGATCTCTGTCTCAATTTAACACTATAAATAATTGCACTAATCAGGTTATCTGTGCAGACATTTAGAGCATGTCTAAGCTAACACTAATTAAAAAAAGACATAACACAAATATTCATAAACAAAAGAGAAAGTCAATCATATTCTTATAACTAAATACTTCTACACTAGTACATTATCTCTACAGATCACACATCATTAATGTTCATTCATTTTCAAAAGAATGGTGTCCCTTTTTTTTACACATAACACATAGGACTATTAGTCATTTACTGTAGGAATATTTTCACATCCTTACGCGGATACAGTTCCCGTACTCTCCCTGGGTGGGGATCTGCTAAGAGATAGCTACTATTTCCTTCTTGGACTAAGGAATGGAGTATGAGGCTCGACAGTAGGTTTTGTGAGGCTTCACCTCGATATTGTATTGATATCCCTTAACAATTCCTGGTCGTTCTGAAAATACATCTGCATAGTTAAATAATAACTGTACCAAATCCTGCTGTTGCATTGAGTTCAAATTTTCGGACTGTGATACTTTGTTCACAAGTGCGTCCACATTTGCTTTTAATTGATCACTTTGTACGTCTGGATAATAGAGATTTTGTCCTAGAGAATGATTGTCTAAATGTAGTATCCACTGATTCCTACATTTTATGTTAATAGCATTACAATTAGACACAGGTACCTCTTCAGATCTGAGCATGGACAATTCTATCCTCCTACCCGCGTTCATCAAACTTAATTTTCCCCGAGAAAGGTCGATTACTGCGTCCCTTTCTCTCAAAAAATCTACCCCCAAAATGCAGGCTACCTTTAAACCCTTTACTACCAGGAATGAGCACGCTATGGCTTCTCCCCCTATATACATCTCTACTCGCACTTGGAGTTTAATTATTTGTCGCTGTGCACTGATGGCTCCAGTGACTTTGCAATTGTTCACAGGAAAATTCAGCATACGCTTTTCTTTCCCCAGTACTCTGAATAAGTCCATACTCATGACACTGACAGTAGCACCTGTATCTACGATTGCTTGCACATCAATATTGTTAATTTTGATCTCTATTATCGCTTGTACTTTGTCTTTGTGCTCCTTTATGCACGTGGGTGGTTCGGTTATTAATTCATGTCCCATCTGTACCCCGTCATTATACCTGAGGATACAGATTCCCGATGTTTTGTTCTGTGTCGGGCTGCTCTCACTCCAAACCTCAGCCGACGATGGAGAGCGTATCTTGACTGAATCTAGTTTGTTGGATTATTACAGGTGGATGGGTGTGGCTGCTCTGTGTCGCTGACCTTCACTATGTGTAAGTTGTGTTGCGTCGGCCGCCACGGTTGCGCAATTGGCGCATTTTGTGGTGGCGGTCGGTTATTGTCATATCTTTCACTGTTTTGCCGGTCCGGACTGGGCCTCTGGTTCTGTGGCCAAGTTCGGTTTGCATCGTTATAGGTATTAGTGTTCCACGGCCCCCTGGCATTTTTCCATCTACTATTGCTCGGTGGGCCTGTTTCATATCGGTCCTCTGGCCTCCTTTTCCGGTCATTATTCACCGGCGGACTATTGCCGTTCCGGTCTCTACCTCTATTCCCGTTTTGTACATAATCTTGTCTCCTATTGTTACCTCCGCCGTTTCCATTATTTGGTGGAGGCGTGTTATTTCGACAATTTCTGTTACCGTTTCCGTTACTTCTAGCCTGTTCAAAGGCTGCCTTAACATCCTCCTGAATCAGGTCAATTGAGTCCAGAAAAGACAAGAAATGTTCCATGTCGTTCTCCGGTACGTGTATAAGTTTTTCCTTTACGTGTATCGGCAAGTGTGATTTCAAAAGTCTGATCAAATCCCGGGATGAAATCTGCTCGTCCCAGTAACGGGTCTTATTAATGTACTTCTCAAAATATTTTCGCAAATTGCCTAATCGTGGAGAATACGGCTCTGGATTATATACCTCTTTCCGTAATCTTTCCTGAATACATGTTGACCAATATTTGGCCAAGAATGCCTTTTCAAATTGCTCATGTGTCGCAACTGTCAGCTGCTTCGGTTGCCCATAAGGCAGCATCTCCTTGTATGTAAGACATAACGAACTGTATTTTCTGTGTATGACTCCAAACGCTAGGCAAAATGTTTCTAAATCCCTTGATAAACACTACAAAAATGGTTCAAATGGCTCTGAGCACTATGGGACTCAACTGCTGAGGTCATTAGTCCCCTAGAACTTAGAACTAGTTAAACCTAACTAACCTAAGGACATCACAAACATCCATGCCCGAGGCAGGATTCGAACCTGCGACCGTAGCGGTCTTGCGGTTCCAGACTGCAGCGCCTTTAACCGCACGGCCACTTCGGGAACAAATTTCTTCTCCGTTGTAAAGATCTGAAACTGTCGGTTTTTAATCAGGCTTTCTTCAATCACTATTTTGGAGTGACATTTGTTTATTTCGCTAACATTGGTTGCCTGTTCTGTCTCGCAGTCGCAATTTTTCACTGCTGTACTTATATGTCTATCATTGTTGGACCCGGCTGGCGTGACACACGCCTGTGCGTCGCCGTGCAGCAAGCTGTTTTCCAGCTCCGCAAGACGACGGTTGACATTCCGCTGGTGCACCGCCTTTTTTAGGTCCTGCTCTTCCGCATTGGAGCCCACGTCTTTGGCAAGACGACGGTTGACATTCCGCTGGTGCACCACCTTTTTTAGGTCCTGCTCTTCCGCATTGGAGCCCACGTCTTTGGCCTCAATCGCGGCGTGCACCTTCTTGTCTATTTTTTTATAAATTCGTTTTCAATTTTGTGCACTTGTTCGGACATTTTCTGATCAATTACTTGACTTGTGTCAAATTCTAATTGTTCCATCCTGTTAGCCAGTACACTAATTTCATCTACGATACTGGCGTTAGCCACTTGGATACTATCTACTCTTTCGCTCAGTTCTTGCACCGCTTTAGGTATGGTTTCATAGTTTTGTCTCAAACTAACAATCTCCCTTTGCATAGCTTCCAAAGATTGCATTAACTGCACATCTCTCTCATGCTGGCGTCGATCACGCTCTGCTTGTTTAGCATCACGTTCTCTATCGCGTTCTGCTTGCATACGTGCAAATTCAGCTTGGAAATTGAGCATGTGCTCGAACATAACCCTTAATGACTGCACTTCTGACACCTCACCACTCTCTGGTCCGTGTCTAGTGCTTGTGGGTGGTACAGTATTTCTACTTTCAACTGAATCACTGGCTGGCAGTGGCAACATTTCTTGCCCTTCTGCCCCCAGATTCTCACATTGTACTTCCTGAACTACGCCACTAACATTATTTCGTGCCTCACTTTCTAACTCGGTATCACTGCTTGCTAACCGTTGTTCATTATCCATGTTTATATCTTTCTGACTACGCAATCTAACCATAGTCAACAAAAGAAACAAAATCTGAACTAAATATCCTAACACTCAGGTTTCACTGACATAATCACACAAGAAATGGTCATTTGTTGAAACACACCTATTATATACTACAATGACTAACTACTCAAATGTCCTGTTATTTTTTTAAAAAAAAGCACACCACTAATGATCCGAGAACACTGCACTGCGGCTACTTTACTACCCAAAGGACAACTACACTGTAGCTTTACCTTTTGGTGATCTATCTTGGGTGCAGCTGCCCCCTGGTATTGTGGTAGGTAATTAATTTTTCGATATAATGAGCTCTCTTCTTCAGCTTGCCTCTGGGTGTATAGTGTTCTCATGCAAAAAAATCATATACAGGTATTACCACACAATATTGGTTAGGCAATACATACAATACATGAAAAAATTATTAATTGTTCTCCAACAAAGTTCGACTACGATAATTCCCTGGTTATCTCATGGGTATTTTGTGGCCACTGCATATTTGGGCCCCACGTTATTGGGCGCCAATTTAATGAAATTACAACTAAAAAAAATATTAAATAGTTACTTTTTTTATAATTTTTTTCCTTCTTTCTTTCAGTACGAACTTTGTTGTAGAACCCCTTATTTACGTGTGGTAATAAAAATTCATTTAGACAGAATTAAGTACATTTAAAATTACGTGAACTTAGTCAACTCTCTCATGCTGATAAATTCATATTAACTGATTAAGAATATTTAGTTGAGAATTAAATCCTTTACATAATTCGGCCTTGGCAAACATTTTCTAAATGCAGTGGTTTTTTTTAAATATTTACTGAATTCTTTCCCGGCGTTAGCTATGGAACACAAGACTGTCTCTATTAGCAGAAAATGGTTAAATATTGCCAAGCCGACGTTTAATTATCATTGATAAAACACACTTCACTACACATTTAAGTTATTTGAAAGAACCAACAAATTGTTAAATTTCAACGTTAACTATCCGCCTATGAATGCACAAATGCGAAACTAGTAATAAATTCCGTCAGTCTCAGGATCGCTGTAAAAGAAAAACATTTTCTTAATTCACTGCTAATTTTTATCTGCTCCCGATTTACGGGTTTGGTTAATTTTTCTTAGCGGAACAATTTTTTAAATGTGCCGCCGCTGCAAATTGTTCGGTCGCGGCACAGCCCAGCAACACGAGCGATCATTGCTAAAAATGCAGGAAAATCTTTAAAGAAATATTATAGATGACATGGGCAAGCTAATTTACATTAGTAATACACACTTTTGATAAATTATAATGTATTTAGACCACAACATTAATTCAACTTAGATTAGTTTATAATTTCTCCTCTAATGGCGGCTAAATCTAGATACAGACAAATGAAGTCTACCCATTCATAAAATGCTACGTCACAGGTTCCTCTCTCTCTCAGCTCTCGAGGAAGACGACAAAGAACGCACACCATGCAGTGTTATTTATATTATTGCTGACCATTAACATCTCTTTGTAATCTTACAACATTATTTTCCTCTGTGGCTGAATTTTACATTTTTGTTATCGCAGATATTGACACATTTCGCAATTACATTATGAGTATAGAAATATTACAATAATAACGAATGTCCTTTACACAAAATTAAATAATATTTTTTGTTAAATAATTACAGTATATACAAATTGCTTGATAGCGGCGTAAATAGTACAATTAAATTTTTGTTTATTAATAGTGTGAGTGTTGCCAGGGAACGTTACAACCTGTGGAGGACTGGTATTCATAGAGGCATCTAATCTTCGCCCAAATCTGTGAAGGAGGTGTATGTGGACCAGTGGTGGAAACATACCATTCCGTGCATTTTTGCTTTCATCGTTTTTATTAAGTGGTGAATCCAAGCATGGAGCCGTTTAAAGCCAATGAGGTGTTCGATTGATGGATGCCTCTTATGGTACTGGAGAGCCCGCCTATGATCTCTAGTAACCTGGGCGATTTCTGAGGTCCACCAAAGTACTACCTTCCAATGGTGGATCCTGAAAGAACAGGGGATCGCTAAGTAGGCTGCCAACAGAATGGCTGCTGTTGCATTCTGGACAGCCTCGACGATACTTCCATTTAGCAAGAACCTCAGAACGACATTGGAGGTGAAAGCAGCCCAGTCAACATTGTGAGAGCCCATTTGGGGGGTGCGGGGGGGGGGGGGGAGGCGCCCAGGGGAGTGATGCTGAGGGAGGAAAAGTGGGAAGTGGTTGATACCAACCAAGTCAACATGGACCCTCCAGTGGATGGATAGGAGAGGACCAGGGCTGCAACTAGAAAAATCAATTACTGCATGAGTTTCATATGTCACATAGAAGTGTGTGGATGCACCAGTATTCAAGAGACAGAGGTCGAGGTCTGCCAGTAAATTTTCAATGTCATTACGATGGCCAGTGATCGTGATTCCACCCCATAAAGGGTTATGGGCATTGAAGTCCTCCAAGATTAGGAGAAGTGGGGGCAGTGCAAATGGAGAAGCAAACAGCATGCTCTGAGGCACTTCACCACCAGGAGAGAGATCATTATAGAAGGTAAAATCATGAAATGCCCTTACCCAAATAACCACAGCCTAAAAGTTGTCTGAGGAGGCACAAGTTCGCTATACACAGAGATCGGAACGTATGTGCAAACTTCACCTTACACACTACTATAATAAGCATGATTCTTAAAATATCCCTGATAGCCTTGTAGGGCAGGGGTCTGCGTTGCTGGAAACCAAGTTTGCTGAAGAGCAATACAGAATCCAGGGAAGGAGCTTAAGAGATGTCGTAGGTCAGCCAGTTGGAGGAAAAACCATTGTAATTACACTGGAGAATCGTACTGTCGGTATATTGTGAGGGTGAAGGGATCAAGGAGACAGATAATGTCCTGGGATCACCTCATGCCATTGGTTGAGAGGGTGTGGTATCAAGACACACAGGTTCTGAGAAACATTGTGTGGTGTGATATGGAGTCTTGGGGGCCACCAGGATCACTGCTGCAGCCACAGAAGCAGGACACGTGGGATTTGGTGGCATGGGGACCACCAGAATTTCCTTTGTCGTGGAAGACTTCTTTTTGTCTTTCTTTCCTTATCGGGTTTGGATGCTTGTGAGAGGCTCCCTGAATTAATTTCAATGACTGAACGAAGTCGTGAAGCTCGACAACCTGCAGTCTTTGGCTCCCTCAACCACTGCCTGGTAACCAGTTGCAGAGCTACAGAAACCTTGGAGGGGAGTGTCCCAAGGGATCCCTTCCTGTCATGAGAAGCTGGATGAAGGCGATAAGTCTCTGGCTGGGGGATGGAATACTAACTGAATCACTATAGTTCCAACAAACATCTCATTCTTATGCCTAATCACTGTCCAACGCTACTCTGAGCAGCAGTCTGCTGCATGGTTATATCCACTACAAGTAGCACATCACAAAGTGCATTATGACCTGTTAAATTACAAATCTTACAATTTTTCAGAAAAACTTATATTGCTGGCTATCACCAATAAATTGAAATAAATCAGTTTCTTCACTTGGCCTGCAAATTTCCCGACTTTAAGTTCTGTTCTGGACATGGCAAAAAATACAGTTTTCCTGAGAACAAGTGCAATGTTTCTTTCCGACTTCTACTACGTGACTGATGCAGATTTAGATGCGCTTAGTTGGAACCACTTCTGGGCCGTTTTCCTGGTTAGACTTCACCAATATTGCTTGCCCTTCAGTTCCAATTGGTGTTGGTCTTGAGCGCTTCCGACATCCCATTTGCAGGGGTCGCCAACTCCTGGGCTGGAAACTCCCACTGTTTCGTCAGGAGGAAATCTGTGTGTCATCATCAGATGCAATAAAACAAGATTAAATATTACCTCTTTTATTCCTCACAGTACATCTTGTCGCCATGTCTTACGCAGCATCTGGAGAGTGATCTGGTGAATCTCTAGGTAGGTTCAGGGCTGCCGAAGAATGTTATATCAGCCCTGAGCACAGGTCAGAGTTTCGGAGTGCAGTGAGTTGTCCACCCATTGATTCTTCCTGTTGGTTGGTCTGCTATCGATGCGCTGCGTCTGCAGCACGTTCTCGTTTGGTTCACATGCCTCCTGAGGGTACTCAATCCCTCTCAGGTCACTGCCCGTCTTATCTCATCAGATGGACCGCAATGTCAGATGCCATGACGTCGTGTTGAATGCTGATACTGGCTCGCCAATTCAGTAGGCCGTCTGAACCGAACAGTGTTGAAGTCCCAGAACAGGTGGTGCTCTGATCTGTAACAGTGTTGGTAGACTCTTGGACTAATTTTCAGTACTGGATGATGGTTCATAGTCACCTGGGCTACGGATCAGTGGCCATCACATCATGTGGCAACAGTATGACCAATACTGGAACAACCTCACACAACCTATTACAACATAATAATAATAAGAGAATCGAGTGCAAACGATAAAAACGCCATTGATTCTACAGATTGACTGATAAAGGCTAGTGGTGTAGAGTATTTGTGGGATCAAGTATCGACTTCGCTACACAATATCATTTGTAATAACCGAATCAGTCTCGCTCAGCGGTCTTCAGTTTTGCTGTATTGGCTTAGTTTGTTTCAGCTTTATAACTACTTCATCAAACTCCTGATAGGTGCACTTGTTACATAATGTTATGAGTGTAATGCAGGCAGGTTGGCCTGCACTTGTCTTACACTTTTATGTTAAACTCACTCATGCTAACACAGAGCAGTGTTAATGTCGCATTCTTGGTGACCAACTGCTCTTGTCGAAATGTTTATGCCTAGTAACTGGCTCAAGTAAACACTTCGGTGTGCTTAAGCAATGCCAGGCTGTAGGAACTCAGAAAAATTTTCTCTTTCCTGTTCCCGTACCATCTCGGTTCATAACAGTATTGAAAACAATGCACAGGCGACGTCAAATACATAAGGGCAACCAGTAGACTTGACTGCCACCTGCATTTGCGTTCAAGCATGTATTTATAGGGGTGTTTCCATATTTCCCGACAGCACCGCCACTATAATCTGCCAATTACATATTTTAACTGAGTTGTAGCTCTCCGTCTTAACTATTGCTATTTGCATAAAATACTAGGCAAGTAGTCATTTGCAGGAGACATCACCATGTAACACCACCCCTATCGTTGACAAAGGGCTCAATTTGATCCGCTAGTTTCTTCAGGTATGCTATTTCCAACAGAAGCCACTTCACTTTGGCCATCAGTCTACTGACTGGTTTGATGCGGCCCGCCACGAATTCCTTTCCTGTGCTAACCTCTTCATCTCAGAGTAGCACTTGCAACCTACGTCCTCAATTATTTGCTTGACGTATTCCAATCTCTGTCTTCCTCTACAGTTTTTGCCCTCTACAGCTCCCTCTAGTACCATGGAAGTCATTCCCTCATGTCTTAGCAGATGTCCTATAATCCTGTCCCTTCTCCTTATCAGTGTTTTCCACATATTCCTTTCCTCTCCGATTCTGCGTAGAACCTCCTCATTCCTTACCTTATCAGTCCACCTAATTTTCAACATTCGTCTATAGCACCACATCTCAAATGCTTCGATTCTCTTCTGTTCCGGTTTTCCCACAGTCCATGTTTCACTACCACACAATGCTGTACTCCAGACGTACATCCTCAGAAATTTCTTCCTCAAATTAAGGCCGGTATTTGATATTAGTAGACTTCTCTTGGCCAGAAATGCCTTTTTTGCCATAGCGAGTCTGCTTTTGATGTCCTCCTTGCTCCGTCCGTCATTGGTTATTTTACTGCCTAGGTAGCAGAATTACTTAACTTCATTGACTTCGTGGCCATCAATCCTGATGTTAAGTTTCTCGCTGTTCTCATTTCTACTACTTCTCATTACCTTCGTCTTTCTCCGATTTACTCTCCAACCATACTGTGTACTCATTAGACTGTTCATTCCGTTCAGCAGATCATTTAATTCTTCTTCACTTTCACTCAGGATAGCAATGTCATCAGTGAATCGTATCATTGATATCCTTTCACCTTGTATTTTAATTCCACTCCTGAACCTTTCTTTTATTTCCATCATTGCTTCCTCGATGTACAGATTGAAGAGTAGGGGCGAAAGGCTACAGCCTTGTCTTACACCTTTCTTAATACGAGCAGTTTGTTCTTGATCGTCCACTCTCATTATTCCCTCTTGGTTGTTGTACATATTGTATATGACCCGTCTCTCCCTATAGCTTACCCCTACTTTTTTCAGAATCTCGAACAGCTTGCACCATTTTACATTGTCGAACGCTTTTTCCAGGTCGACAAATCCTATGAAAGTGTCTTGATTTTTCTTTAGCCTTGCTTCCATTATTAGCCATAATGTCAGAATTGCCTCTCTCGTCCCTTTACTTTTCCTAAAGCCAAACTGATCGTCACCTAGCGCATTCTCAATTTTCTTTTCCATTCTTCTGTATATTATTCTTGTAAGCAGCTTCGATGCATAAGCTGTTAAGCTGATTGTGCGATAATTCTCGCGCTTGTCAGCTCTTGCCGTCTTCGGAATTGTGTGGACGATGCTTTTCCGAAAGTAAGATGGTATATCGCCAGACTCATATATTCTACACACCAACGTGAATAGTCGTTTTGTTGCCACTTCCCCCACTCACGACTATATCCAGCAAAGCTACCACACTGCGACTGCTACGTTTCACCCGCGCTTCCAAGTTGTCCCAGACAGTTGCTATGGTATTTAGGAGACCATTTGGTGCTTTAGTGTTCATCAAATCGGGGATGTATGCATGGCACTCTTTGAACCTGTCTCTTGTCATCTCAATAATCTGGAGTGTCCATGGAATACTCATTGTGAGGATGTAGAAGAAAGGGCAACATTTTATTATCTGCAATATTAGCATAATCACGGTAACCGTAATGAATGATTCCAAGGCATGGTGCGCACTTTCGCCCTGAGCTATAACTTCCACGTCAGTTCAGTCTATACTTTACATCGATTGTAAAGAAACAAAATCGCCACTAATTGAACTAAATGCAAACTTCCAGGCGGCTACTGTTGGTCCAAAACTTTATGTATCGCTAAGAGCAGTGGCCTTTCACGAGGTACGCGACTCCAAATGTCCACTGCATATACTTCCGACCGCAGTGTTCACTGAGAAACTGGTGAAGTAGTGTTTGCATTCACTGACAGCAGCAATTCCTCTTGCGTTTGAAACCGATTGTCATTCACGAGGTATAACGCCAGTCTCTGGTCCCTGCTGGTTACGATCATTTTACGAGTGATACTCAGTGCCTTGTAAATATGTTAGACAGTCCACGTAGATACACCAACAAATCGGGCCACTGCGTTCAAGGTGTGGTCATGGCTACGCACACATCACTTCACCGCCATGAATTATGTCATGATCGTTTGGTTCCAACTGTACACCATCTATAACGCTCCGCTGCAACCAGTAGGCCCTATTAAGAGACTGACTAATATTTTGTGAGTTTATGTAAGTCTATCGTGCACAGGATAACTCAATATGCTCTTTTACACATGCTTAATCTTAGTGGAGTCGAAAAAAAAAAGCAATTGTAGCATCTTCTGAAATTAGTTTACGATGGAACAGTTTCGTATTTTCACCCTGCCTCGCATTTTTTCATTCCAACATAAGGGTAACAATACATGATCCAACTGATTATCCACCTTCTCATATCAGTGGGCAGCATTCCTAACAGGGTCATCGTTCTCTAGATGCCGGTTTGTTACATAATTTATGGGAGAGTGAAGGAGAAGAAAGAGGGAGTAGGAAAGATATATATAAACCACTATTGTTCCGTCTTTTCGTCTCCACGGATCAGTGAATGTCCACATAACTATCGTTAGGTATTTTATCCAATAGCTTCCAGGAAAACAGCCTGGAAATAAAAAAGATTCCTCTGTGGGTAGTATTTACCTACTCAGGAATTCCAATACCTCTGTGGCGATTTCATCTAACTGTTGTTGTATAGTCTGCTAATAATAATGGCGGTCCGCGTATAAGTGATCCAACACGGGTAACTTGATTATAAAAAATACAGCACAATGGAACAATTCATGTGAGCGAAAAAGCTGGCAGAGACTTATAACGCCTCTGTGCTCCACCTCTGTGCTGCAGTCATACAATAAGAGCACGATATAAAAATATATATATTACGAGAAATTTAGTTTAGTGAAGGTTTTCCTGGCCAGTTTTCACGGCACTCGATGAAATAACAAAATTTCATTATAATGATAATTATTGATATCATTATTTCAAATGTTCGCGGTATAATACCTCGGTTTCCTTACCGAGGGGGTTCCTAAAAACAATTAATTTAATTATTTTCTTTGCGCTTATATTTTTACTCCTCTTCTTCTACCTTACTATTACTATTGTTATCACTTACTTCTTCGCCATTCCTTATTATAATTATTATCGCTCCTTTCGTTCATCACCATTGCCTCCTATGCCCACACAGTTACATTAATCCAGCATCGCTAGGTTCTCTGACTCATGAGAATATGTATATCCTTACGATGGCGGATTAATAGAAGAGACAAATAAGATCCAAAGAAGAGTGGATCAATTTTTTAGCCGACGCGCGAACTTTACGGAGATACACACCAAACTATAGTGATAGGTGCTACGAAAGTGGCAAGTACGTCACGGAATGGTTTTTATGCAGAAAAGAGCGTATGTTCCAAAAGAGTCGCACAAAATATAACTCTCGACCCCAGTTAAATCTTGCGAATTGAGCACAGCGAGAAAAAGGAGAAATTTGAGCTACTGATAGTTTCCCACGCACAGGAACAGAGGAAAAAAGAAGGGAAGGAGGATAGATAGTGATACCAGACTTATTCTCCTTAAAATATCGTAAAATGTTTGTGAAGTATATATGTACACATACAAGCAGTATTTCTTTACCTATTGCACCGGCCTGCTGTTGTTTCTAGAGTATTCTTGCTGTATGAAGAGTTTGTAGTCAAATACAGGGTGACCAAAATTTCATGCACCTTAAGATATACAACCAAACTTACATTATCTGCTTGGGTTGCCTATCTTAACGAGCATGAAGTACTTTCTCGGCCAGTTTAATTTTGCCCACCCTCCATACTCAACTGAGAAACATCGACTGTTTCTGTTCTCTCTTGCTTTTTACTGCACATAGCGAGTACAATAGAAAGTGGCAGTTAAGTTTCAGTAACTCATTTGGCCGGCGGACTTATTTTCCTGTGTAATAATGTGTAATGTTGCAACAGATTCTCACAATACGTTTGTTCCGAGATCAGAGACTGGCTCACTTAGACTGGAATGGAACAACCTGCCTGATATTGTCTTTAGTGACGTGATCAATTATGGAAGCGTAGATTATTTAACGTAGCGCATGCACGTGCCTCCACAGCATAGAGTAATATTCCTTTGCCTGTTATTAACGCGCAACACTCGGTGTCGTATACGAGACCGTGCTAAAAAGTACTGCCACCGAATTTCTTATGTGAAAAACCTTAAAGCTTTTTTAGAATACTACATCTTTATTCTTCACTTTATTCTTCTTTATTTCTCAACATAGCCACCCTGGCGACGAACACGTTTCTCCCAACGAGAGACCGTCACTATAAAATGTCTGACTTTGTTGACGGAGCCACAACCTCACTTCTGCTACCACCACTTCATCACTATCAAAGCGAAATCCTCTAAGACGTTCTTTACGTTTTGGAAACAGACAAAAATCGGATGCAGTCAAATCGGGACTGTGTGGAGGATGATCTATGACAGTGACGCTTGACTCCAAGACGTTGGATTGTTGTAGATGTCACAGACCTTGTGTATCGTCTGGCAGTGTCGTGCAGATGGAGAGTGTGCTCCATATGTGGACGAACTCATCGAATTCGTACTTTCACCTTTCTGAGTGTCTCGAAAAACCTTGCCTTAGGGTGGTGCCTTTAGGCGTGAATTCCAAATGCACCACACCTTGAACATGCCAGGACACTGTGAGCACGACTTTGCCTACTGATAGTAGTCTTGAACATTTTTGACATCGGTTATTCCTTGTGGTGGAACTCCACTGATACTCTCGTGTTTTTGGGCTCAAAATGGTGAACCTAGCTTCCTAGCTTTCATCATCTGTCACATTGCTGTTAAGGGACCCATCACTATGACGCTCGAAACCTAAATGAAACTGTTGACGAATGTCCAATCTCTGTTTCGTGACAGAAGTGAGCATTTTAGGCACCCACCGTGCACATAGTTTTCTGTACCGCAGTTACATAATAATGGCCAGTACACACTTTCGTAATATATCACACTTACCTGAGAGCTGTCTCTGCGCTATCCGAAGATTTTCTCTCATGAGTTCATCAATCCGTTTCCGATGAGTCTCGTCGGTTGCAGTATCCATAGAAGAATAAAATCTGGGTTAAGCTGATGATTGTATCGACATCAGTAATGTGCGACGTTGTGTTGTTCGTGTTCGTAATGAAGGAAACGTTGGCGGTAACCCTAACGTCTTTCACAGAGCTCGGAGTGGCCAGGCTTCTGAGGGAAGGATGATGCGTGGATGATATCGTCAGGATGGTGATAGGTAAGAGGGTGCCTTTCGGCCTTGATAGAAATGAATTCCAGGTAGGCATCCCAGTTGGTGCGATGGTAGACTATCTTGGGAGGAGGTGCTGGGTGGGGAGCCGGAGGCAGGTGGTGAGCAGACATAATGATGAGGATAGGAACGTGGTCACTATCTTTGGGGTCAAGGACATCGATGGCAATATGCCCAAGGAAGTTGGCAGAGGCTATGACGACTTTGGGGGTGGTGTTGCTTTTGGGATGGGTGTGCTGTGGAAGAGGAACAAGGTGACCTTGGATCGTGGGGAGGAACTGATGCCACCACCAAAGGGCGGCAAGGGAGTTGATGTTGATGTCAGTGGCAATCACATAGGTGGAGAAGGTGCAGTCAGCGTAGGAGTTGAGGTCATAGGGAATAGCAGTAAAGCGGACATAGATTGTGGCGCAGGTAACGGTCAGGGAGGGGGAGAAGACGCTGAGGATAAGGTGTTTGGTGGGGTCACTGAGGAGGAGTTGTCATCAGATGGGGATGTGCTTAAGGTGGCTGATGGCAACTCCAAGGGGACCAAGAGCATTACTTCGGTGGAGGATATAGGTAGAGGTGCGGACAGTATGGAGTAGCTGGAGAAAGGTTTCATTCAGGAGGATGGTGTTGACCCGGTATTGGGAGAGGGTGTTCATAAGGAAGTATTTGTTGATGCAGAAGGAGCAGAAGTTCTGAAAGAGAATGCGACACTCCTGCCTCACCATGATGGAAAGACAGGGTAGGTGAATGAAGGGGAAAGGAGAGGCTTAAACTAGGGTGTCGAGGCAGGTGAAGGTGAAGTGGGCTTGGTTGCAGGAATAAGTGGCGAAGGTGTTCAGGTGAAAGATGAAGCAGGCGGCGAGGGAGATCTGTTGGATGGTGTGGGTACGTTGGAAAGGGTGAATGTTTTGGAGGACTGTGGTTAAGAAACCGCTGATGTCTTCAGCCGTGGGGCGCAGACGGAGGGAATTGTTGAGGTGGACGGGGCGTCGATGGAAGAAATGGGGACGATAAGCTCGGGGAAGGCCGGAGGAGGTTTTGCCTTACATTTGTGGGAGTAGGTGGGATGAAATCCGTTGCAGGCGTTACATGAAGGAGGGGTGGTGAGCAAAAATTCGGCAACTCTTGAGGCCTGTGAAAGACAATGTAGGCCTCAGAACGCCAGGAGTATATAAAATACCATGTGGGTGTGGACAGTTCTATATCGGACAGCCTGTGCGTACCATTGAACAGCGCTGTGTAGAATATGAGAGGTGTTTTCGTCTACGGTAGCTAGGGAAATCAGCGGTAGTAGAACATGCATTAGAAAAGGTTATCGTATTGCATTCGACGAGACACCAATTATCACATGGACTAACAGTTTTTGGGATAGCATAATAAAAGAAGCGGTCGAAATAAAAATTTCTGACCACACGCTCAATAAAGACGGCTGCCTGCAGCTAAGCACAGCGTGGGACCCGACCATCGGAAGGCTGAAGCGGGCGCGGCAGCCGCACCACGTAAACATTACCCTACATGGTGCCAGAGTGGGTACCAATGATGTCACGAAAGGCAGCGGCTCTATATAAGGACGGCAGCAGCAACCAGAGGACAGTCACCACTTGACAAAGGCCAAGGAGTACTCGGCAGAAAGCTCGTGGATTGTAAACCATTTGAAGTGGCTGGAAGCCCCAGAAACCTTTATTAGTAAACATCGCCGTGAAATTATTCCCTCCTACACTCCTGGAAATGGAAAAAAGAACACATTGACACCGGTGTGTCAGACCCACCATACTTGCTCCGGACACTGCGAGACGGCTGTACAAGCAATGATCACACGCACGGCACAGCGGACACACCAGGAACCGCGGTGTTGGCCGTCGAATGGCGCTAGCTGCGCAGCATTTGTGCACCGCCGCCGTCAGTGTCAGCCAGTTTGCCGTGGCATACGGAGCTCCATCGCAGTCTTTAACACTGGTAGCATGCCGCGACAGCGTGGACGTGAACCGTATGTGCAGTTGACGGACTTTGAGCGAGGGCGTATAGTGGGCATGCGGGAGGCCGGGTGGACGTACCGCCGAATTGCTCAACACGTGGGGCGTGAGGTCTCCACAGTACATCGATGTTGTCGCCAGTGGTCGGCGGAAGGTGCACGTGCCCGTCGACGTGGGACCGGACCGCAGCGACGCACGGATGCACGCCAAGACCGTAGGATCCTACGCAGTGCCGTAGGGGACCGCACCGCCACTTCCCAGCAAATTAGGGACACTGTTGCTCCTGGGGTATCGGCGAGGACCATTCGCAACCGTCTCCATGAAGCTGGGCTACGGTCCCGCACACCGTTAGGCCGTCTTCCGCTCACGCCCCAACATCGTGCAGCCCGCCTCCAGTGGTGTCGCGACAGGCGTGAATGGAGGGACGAATGGAGACGTGTCGTCTTCAGCGATGAGAGTCGCTTCTGCCTTGGTGCCAATGATGGTCGTATGCGTGTTTGGCGCCGTGCAGGTGAGCGCCACAATCAGGACTGCATACGACCGAGGCACACAGGGCCAACACCCGGCATCATGGTGTGGGGAGCGATCTCCTACACTGGCCGTACACCACTGGTGATCGTCGAGGGGACACTGAATAGTGCACGGTACATCCAAACCGTCATCGAACCCATCGTTCTACCATTCCTAGACCGGCAAGGGAACTTTCTGTTCCAACAGGACAATGCACGTCCGCATGTATCCCGTGCCACCCAACGTGCTCTAGAAGGTGTAAGTCAACTACCCTGGCCAGCAAGATCTCCGGATCTGTCCCCCATTGAGCATGTTTGGGACTGGATGAAGCGTCGTCTCACGCGGTCTGCACGTCCAGCACGAACGCTGGTCCAACTGAGGCGCCAGGTGGAAATGGCATGGCAAGCCGTTCCACAGGACTACATCCAGCATCTCTACGATCGTCTCCATGGGAGAATAGCAGCCTGCATTGCTGCGAAAGGTGGATATACACTGTACTAGTGCCGACATTGTGCATGCTCTGTTGCCTGTGTCTACGTGCCTGTGGTTCTGTCAGTGTGATCATGTGATGTATCTGACCCCAGGAATGTGTCAATAAAGTTTCCCCTTCCTGGGACAATAAATTCACGGTGTTCATATTTCAATTTCCAGGAGTGTATATTACGTACCTCTACGGGGAGGAAACGTGGCGCAGCATCAAACTCCTGGGGAAGTTGCGTGTTAAGAAGGCTAATTTATTAAGTTCTCTAGCCTTTCTATCACGCTCCCCTGAAGAGAAGACTATTCCACGTTTTGCCTACGTGAGCCACCATATTAACACTGCTGCTGCCAAGAGAATATTTCGTCGTGCCAGCTTCGCCCTGTTGCAAGAGAGGATACATCGTACTAGAAAGCAGTTGGATACAAACGGACGCGAGCTAATGGCAGTACACTTGCAGTTTTCGGAGTCACTCTCGGCTTTGCATTGGGAATGGATTGATTCACCCACAGTAGGACAACAAATGTCATCACAGAGGATAACCACGGAAAGGCAGAAAGGGAAATTCGGCCGGCTTTCACAGCAACAGCATGCAGCAGAGCGGTAAAGAACAGAACGCACCGTTATCAACATGACGATAAGAAACGTCGACGAGGGTGCCATGTCGGCTCTCAAGAAGGGACTTAATTATGCACCACGCCGCAGAGTATCCCCACTGCTGACATAATAAGTGGCGTGGGACAAGCAATTCACAAGTTGCCCAGTGAAACTGCAGAAGAAATTCGCCGAGGAACAAGCCGTACTCTTTCTAAATCCAAGCTGCCGACTTCGAACACGACAAGAGCTGACCGTAATGGTCTTCGTGAACTCCGCACCGCCGTCCGCTGTGGCCGAGCGGTTCTAGGCACTTCAGCCTGGAACCGCGCAGCTGCTACGGTCGCAGGTTCGAATCCTGCCTCGGGCATGGATGTGTGTGATGTCCTTAGGTTAGTTAGGTTTAAGTAGTTCTAAGTTCTAGGGGACTGATGACCTCATATGTTAAGTCCCATAGGGCTTAGGGTTATTTGAACCATTTTTTTGAACCCCGCAACGATCCACACTTCGTAGTCCTGCCAGCTGATAAGGGCAATCCATCCGTCATTATGGAACGAGCCGACTGTAACGCGAAGAATCGGTTGATGTTGGAGGAGGAGACATATCAAAAACTGTCAAAGGACCCAGCTTCAAGACTAATGAGGAAGACGTCGGAGCTTCTCAAGAGGTCTTCGCTGGAAGAGAATGTCACCAAAAAACTCCTCCCTGAGGCACCTTGACCACCTACATTGTATGGCCTTCCAAAGGTTCACAAGAACACTTCTATACGCCCCATCGTGAGTACCATTGCATCGCCGACTTACAGACTCACGAAACATCTGGGCAACCTCCTTACCCTGCACGTTGTTCACTGTGTTCACCACATCAAGAATACAGCCGACTTCATCAGTCGAATTAAATGCCTGCGTCTTGGAGAAGGAGATATTATGGTCAGCTCTGATGCAGTGTCATCGTTCACGCGCGTTTCCATTAAATACTCTACAGATCTGCTCTCCCACTTATTTGACGACAGTGTTGTGGATTTATTCAAGCATACTCTGACGTCAGCATATTTCTCGTATGATGGAGAATACAGACGGACGGCGTTGAGATGGGAAGCCCATTAGCTCTGCCAGTAACTCGTCTCCTACCTTCCAAACTTCACAGAAGCTCTTCTGCGAAACCTTGCAGAACTAGCAATCCTGTGAAGTTTGGAAGGTAGAAGACGAGGTACTGGCGGAATTGAAGCTGTGGGGGCGGTTCGTGAGTCGTGCTTAGATACCTTAGATGGTAGAGCACTTACCCGCGAAAGACAAAGGTCCCGAGTTCGAGTCTCGGCCCGGCACACAGTTTTAATCTGCCAGGAAGTTCCATCCTGATTTCGATTTTCCGTGATTTCCTTAAATCGCTTCAGGCAAATTCCTAGATGGTTCCTTTGAAAGGGCACGGCCGACCTCTTCTCCATCTTTCCCTACTCTGATCGAACCGATGACCTCGATGTTTGGTCCCCTCCCCCATATCAACCAATCAGCCAAACCATGAACCTGCTGTTGTACAACATTTTAACTTTTTAATATGGGTATTATGGTTCACGCGACAGAAAATTTTAGCCAAGTCACAAGATAATCCCAATGGTAACAATTTATGATTTATTGATTCTAGTGCCGTATGTCAATCATCTTTTAATCTAAACTGACTGTTGTTTTGCTTTCCCTGCTGCTTATAAAGTCTCTTGAATGCAGTCCCTTGGAATCACCTTTTTTGGTTTGAGAACTGTATATTTAAGCATGTCTGAAAAATGCAGCTAAGGCAAGATTCATCACGTAGGCAGCTTAATATAGTACTAATCTCAAATCTAGTTCATTATTTTAACACTGACTTCATCAGGATCAGTTAAACGCGTTAATAACATTAATTAATTATTTTGTAGATGAAGTTGTATTTGAATCCTAGCAAACCTAATTGAAACGCTTCTCTTAGAACTAGTGGGACTACCTTGAGTGGTGTCCATTTTGTGTCCAAATGGCAGCTTCAGAACACGGAAATTCTGATGAGGTACTCACTCTTTGGTGGGATCGCGGACAGATTTGGGAAAGTTACGTGGGAGGTAGTGCTAGCGATCTTTTCACAGTTTTCTTTCGTCCTTACAGGGTCATTTATAATACTTAGATATGTAGTGAGAGGTATGCTACGTCTGTAGTGGAACGCTTTATCAGCATTTAATGGAATAAATTCCATTTCTGATTCACAAAATCTACCGTTGCAACACTGTGGTGTATTACAACGTGTGGTCACTAGCAAATGTGCATTTAATCCTCCTCCTCCTCCTCCTCCTTCTTCTTCTTCTTCTTCATCATCATCTTCTTTTTGCGTTGAGGCCTTCTAGGCACCACGTTCCTACTTCAATTCTTGATCCTTTGTTGTTCTTTCCTTTTGTGCCAGGGAACCTTCACTGTCTCGGTATGTTTGTTTTTCCTGTCTTCAGACCACCCCGAGCAAGTTTTCATTTCCCTCCTGCCTTAGAATGCATCCAGTTTTAAAATGTTTTCGTTAGAAACCTCGCTTCAGAATTTTTCTTCTTCTCTTCTTATTCCTTTGCAAATATTTCCTAAACCACTTGAGAGAAGCTAGTTTTCTTTTCTTTTCCGCAAGATATTTGGAGATCTGCTTGGTGAGTCTACAGTCATTCATTCTGCAAATAGGTCCAAAGAATAGTAATCTCCCCTTTCTTATAATTTCCGATATGTTTTCTGTCAGAAGTGTTCAAATGAAAAAGTACGAAACACCGTAACAACCAAACCGGCGTGAGTTTGCGTGTGCTGCTTTGGGACAACGTAGTGAGACATCTAATGTCAGCATGCAACCGATTTCAAAGCTCAACACTCAGTAGGTAAGGCGATGCTAACCGTCTTTTTCGATATCCGAGGATCTTTACTCATCGAATTCCTCGAGCATGGATAAACCGTTAACAGTGACATGTACTGTGAACCACTGTGTAGACTACACAAGTCAATCAGAAGCAAACGGCCTGGCCTGACCACGGAGGGAGTGATTCTGCTCCACGATGATACGCGCCCGCACGTCTCCAGAAAACGTAGTGGCCTCTTTCAAATGGGAGCAGCCTGAGCATCCGCCATACAGGCCGGTCACGAATATAAAACCTCAAAGGGAAGTACTTCAATTACGAAAACGAACTGAAGGACTTCGTAGTAATTTTTGGAGGGCCTACTTCGCATGTAGTAAAGTAAAGCTGCTTGCCCTCGGGAAAAATTCCGTCTGTAGTTTCCCCTTTCTTTCAGCCGTTCGCAGTACCAGCACAGCAAGGCGGATTTGGTTAGTGTTACAAGGCCAGATCAGTCAATCATCCAGACTGTTGCCCCTGCAACTACTGAAAAGGCTGCTGCCCCTCTTCAGGAACCACACGTTTGTCTGGCCTCTCAACAGATACCCCTCCGTTGTAGTTGCACCTACGGTACGGCCAGTAAGTACTGGGATATGAAGAAGCTTGCACAGGATAAAGTAGCATGGAGAGCTGCATCAAACCAGTCTAAGGACTGAAGACCACAACAACAACATACTTCGCATGAGCGATAAGGTCGTCGCGGTACTATACGAAAGTGTACGTTATCCCTGCTGTAAGCTCGTGATAATATCTTCTCAAAGAAATTCTGGGAACACGGAATCCTTTGGCTCGTGAAACACTCATATGTTCTCAAGTAATTTCATCATTAGTACTTAATTTCCAAAACGCTGCACTTTTCTGAGGACCTAATAGAGCCTGTACAATTCTTATTTCCAATATTTCTAATTTAACAAGCTTATAATTTTATACTAGACATTCGCTACCATTCAGAAGCTCTGATTTCACTAGTGTGTGGTAGTGCTTTATTCTTATTTTCTTAAATAAGCACTTTTTGCTGCAGGTATTCTCGGTTATATCAAACACTATTTATCATCTGTGCATCCTTTCATCTAAAGCAGATTTTTCCGTTTTCTTGGATAGTTCCCCCCCCCCCCCCCCCTCCCAAATATTTGATTGCTTACCTTTTCTGTTTGCCAAATATCTGTTGGCGCACTTTTTATATGTGTCATAAATTTTGTTCTATCCACAACGACTCATAAGCCTGTCATACTGGCTGTCGCTTGCAGAAGACTTACTTGCACTGTTCACCTGTCAGACTTAGAGGAAGTGTGGTAAGATGATCCGCAAATGCTACGAAATCTATTCCTTCTACTTAGCACGAGTGGGGATATTTCGGATTTTTTCGAAATAAATTCATTTTATACATAAATCCCTGTTTCTGGAATACTTTCCTTAGATTTCTCCTCGTTACAAATCTAGTTCGTCACTTATTTTCATGTGAGTCAGTAAAATCGAGGCCACTTACGTATCTCAATTGTAGTCGTCCGCCATCGGCGGCGCCCGTAGCCAAAAAGATGTGAAGTACGTTCTTTTGAGAAATATATAGTCAGGCAGCGTTTCTGCACACGAAAACAGTAGGCAGCTTCTACTCTGCTAAAGAAGTGCTCAAACCTAAATTAACTGCTACTGATCAAAAATATTGTAGCAACAGCTGACACGTCCTGTTAACCACCCCCGTTGCCCATCTTTTATGGAAAAACAGGTGCCTCTTTGGGATGCTGAAACTGCTGCATATTGCTTTCGATCCGGCGTGTCCTCGCAAACGGGGGGAGCGTCTCGGGACGGAGACTGGACGCCCGGTGAGGGCTTTCGCGGTCTGCCTGGCGGGCCTCATTTGCAAGGGAGATGAACTGCCTGTGCTGTTCCAAGGAACCACTCATAAGCTCTGCCCGCACTAATTCCCTGCAATTCCTCTTCGTTCTCCTCACTGGCGCTCCGCCTTTTCTACCTCATTTCCTTGTATCGCGGTTCTGCGTCCCTGTGTAGCCGTTCTCAGAAACACGCATAGTTTCCCGACGTTGTTGACTCGTGTACAATTACCTGTCAGCTGCTAGCTTCGCTAATAAGGGTATCATTGCTCTCGTGTTTTCCTGTATACGCGCTTTCTCTCCCTCCCTCTCCCTCCCTCCCTCCCTCCCTCCCTCTCTCTCTCTCTCTCTCTCTCTCTCTCTCTCTCTCTCTCTCTCTCCCTTTCTGAATCGTGTTTTGCACTGATAAGCGCAGTGTACACTGATACCAAAACGTTAGGCAGATGAATTACATCTACATTATTACTGTGAAAAGCACTGTAAAGTGCAAGGCACAGGTTACTCACCATTGACCCATTTATTAGTGCTTCTTTCTATTCCCGTCACGTGTGGGGTGCGGGAAGAATATTTGCTTGGACTTCTCTGTGCACAGTGTAATTAGTCTAATACTGCCTTCGTGACCCCTTCGAGAGCGATGCAAAGGTGCTTGAAGACCATTCCTAGATTAGCCACGTAAAGCTGCTTCTCGAAACTTGCACAGTCTGCGCGGCTGGTCCCGGCGGAGGTTCGAATCCTCCCTCGGGCATAGGTGTGTGTGTTTGTCTTTAGGATAATTTAGGTTAAGTAGTGTGTAAGCTTACGGACTAATGACCTTAGCAGTTAAGTCCCATAAGATTTCACACGCATTTGAAAATTTGAACTTCACAGAGAAAAGAGAATATAGCATTTTTATTTGTTAAACGACTTCTAATGCCGAACTGTACATCTGATAGCAAATCGTGTGATATAAAATGATAAATTATTCTTACATACACAGCCTTTTCAATAACTTTTGCAAAAAAGCTTTAAAAAACTCTCTACTGCTGCTGGATTAGCTTTCCTTCATAGTTTGTAGTTAAATATGACATTGGTTTGAATACAAAAGCCTTTTAGTGTTAAAATTTGTGCATCGTGGTCTGAAAGGCCATTCACCCATTTACTAACAGAATGCCCATCTAGTACTGAAGAATGAATAAAAATATTGTCTATGGCTGTGCTACTGTCCCCCTGCACCCTAGTTGGAAAAAAACACAGTGTGCGTCAGATCATATGAATTTAGGAAATCTACCAACATCGTTTTTCTTGCACCATCATATACAAAATTAATACTGAAGTCACAGGCCGGCCGGAGTGGTCGAGCGGTTCTAGGCGCTGCAGTCTGGAACCGCGCGACCGCTGCGGTCGCAGGTTCGAATCCTGCCTCGGGCATGGATGTGTGTGCTGTCCCTAGGTTAGTTAGGTTTAAGTAGTTCTAAGTTTCTAGGGGACTTATGACCACAGAAGTTAAGTCCCATAGTGCTCAGAGCCATTTGAACCATTTTTGAACTGAAGTCACCACATATAACTAATTTCTGGTACTTCCTACAAAGTGAATCAAGAAGCCTCTCTAGCTTGAGCAGAAATGCTTTGAAGTCGGAGTTAGGGGACCCATAACCAACAACAATTAGAAGTTTAGTTTCACTATATTCAACTGCCCCTGCACAACATTCAAATATCTGTTCAGTGCAGTGTCGTGATATGTCACATAGTTAACGTTTTCATATCAAACTGAGGCTTCGTACCAATTTTCGTCTTTCGAAGTCTAATATTTAGCGCCTTCAATTTTTGTAGAAACGGCGGTTTTGACCAAAATACTGCTCCGATCATTGAGACTTGTAACAGTTGATTTTGACATCATTTGCACATTCTGAACAATTCTGCTTTCTAGCTTTAGTATTTAGCCCCACTTGTTGTTATTTAAAACCATGTATTTAGGGAAACATATTCATATGGTCACTCTGAGATTTAACAATTTGAACATTAATATACTGAAGGGTACGTTGACATAGTTTGGAAAAGCTACTTCAATTTTTAATTTCGTTCTTAGATTATGGCGCATTACTTTGTATGCTACGCACAGGCGTGTTATGATGACGTGGCGTTGTTAGCAGTGAACTCGGTTAAGTCCCGGCACACTCGCTCGCCTCTGTATCTCTCAAATGATACGGCTCTTGTATCGCCACAAGCCGAACTGTGCAAGTCGATGCTATGGCACGAGTGGGAGACGGGATACAGGTGTGCGTGCCCTAGTCCCACTGCTAATGATCGGTTCATAACGGTTCTGTAGACACGTCTTGGGTCATAAGCTCCCTTGTAGGTGCTGTGGCAGTCGTACGATCTGCCAGTACTGCTCTTACAATACGGCGATCCCGGCAGGCGTCTGTGATGCGTGGGCGTCTAGAACCTCGTCTACAGGTGTGACAATGTTCACATGACGACTGATACCCAGCATCGTTGCACATTTGACGCAGCACGTCCATCGACTCCGAAAAGATCGTACCGCCACTCGGAAGGCCACTGTTTGACCCCAATCAAACTCGCTCAATTGTAGGGACCACGAGTTTGTCTCCATGACATGACTTCCTACTAGCTTCAAACGTCTGTACCACACTGAGCCTTCTGACCGTGAGCATTTCAGCGGATTGCTCTTGAAACATCAGAGAAGACGAAAAACACGAAGTTGCAGAGGAGCGTGAAACAAGTAGAAACAACGCAGCTGCAAAAGACAGAAATTGCACCAAATAAGGCACTGACCGCGGAGTTCTCACAATTTAAACAGAACATAGAAAGCGAAATTAAGCAATTATCTCAGGAAGTAAAGTCTTCCGTTGTGAGCGCCCGTGTGTGACGGTCGCTCGATATCAGCTTTTGTTGGTACAGACGGACTTGCTGTCTTTGTTCTCAGTAGAGTTTATAGTTAGAACAGTTAGGAACTGTACTGTTGCGAACCTATACGATTCTGGACTTTACCTCCGGGTTGGAAGTCGTCGCTGAGTACGCAGCGTTCAGTAATTGAGAGCACTTCCTCTGCCTAACGTTGAGACGTTATCTGAATTCCGTCCTTGTGGTTGGGAGTTCGCGTTTCTCGTCTGTAGAACACAGAGAGGAGAAGACAGTATTAGAGTATATTAGTCAGAGGACCGCTTTCTGCCGGCTGCGGTGGTCTCGCGGTTCCAGGCGCGCAGTCCGGAACCGTGCGACTGCTACGGTCGCAGGTTCGAATCCTGCCTCGGGCATGGATGTGTGTGATGTCCTTAGGTTAGTTAGGTTTAAGTAGTTCTAAGTTCTAGGGGACTGACGACCACAGCAGTTGAGTACCATAGTGCTCAGAGCCATTTGAACCATTTGACCGCTTTCTGCCGTCCTAGTGTTTGAAAGACTTTATTTGTGGCTGGAGCTCTTCCATCGTCGCAGACGTGTACGAGAACCATCACTTCGACGCACCGGACGCAGTACATACGGTGATATCGCAAATTACTTCGGCTTATTAGGACTATAAAAGCGAAACTGCTATGATCATGTTAGTTTACTTCCACTGAGGTTCCACACCACAGTAGATCATCTTTGAAAGTAGTGTCTTCTAGTGTTTGGTACGTAGATGATGTCAGTCAATCCACGTCATTGATATTAGACTGAGCAGTCATAATAAGGGGCAGAGTTGGACAATTGATCAGTAATTTTACTTAGGAAATGCAAACTTTGTAAAAGAAAAGGTTTTTTTAAATCTACACTAAATATATAAGCAGGAACAATGTAACATTTTAGCTTTATTTTTGGTATGATGAAAGCGGTACTGATGGACAATGAAACCGGGTTGAAAGCTGTGAGCTGTCTGGGGAAGTTAATCTTGCATTACTAAGCAACTGTTTCATCAGGTATCTAGTCCAGGTTTACCAAATTCCCAAACAGACTAACACTAATGATAATCTTTTAATAGTCATACAACAACCGGTAATATATATAAAGGAGAATTTAAATAAAAAGAAAGAAATCAGTTTATATTTGGAAATTTATTTTTAAGATTGGTCATTGAAATTTCAGCATATTAAATTCTATTCGTAACAAGCTGGTGCCTTATTTAGGATGGTGAAAATTTTACGGAACACATCAAATATGGAGCCAAGATTGGGAGTCTGCATACAACACTGCATTCATAAAACAACACACAAAGAACGTTGAAACGCATGCAAGAGAAAGTTGACCACTACAAACAGATTCAAATTTTTACCCAAAGAAATTACGTTCGTAGCACAATCCTGTCCGTCATGTAATTACCACACACTGGTATACTAAATTCATATTAACTCTTTGTGAAATCTTAGCGAAAAGAATAGCTGAGGGCTACTTTGATGATTACACCACATGCTTCACGTGGTCAACTTGGTTTACACAAAGAGTATAACTCCACAATAATTTCGATAATTAAAATAAATTAGATCAAAAAGCAATTTACAAAAGGAAAACCTCGAACTGGTTGTTAACGTCTTACTGTTAACCTGACGGGTCAAACAGTTATATAAGCACGTGGTACTGGTCTCGCAAAGTACACCCCACGTGTCTTGAACATAAAGAAAAGTTGCTATATTGCAAAATATTGTCAAGACGAGACGTTATAATCACACAAGCATTTGCATTTAAGATTGATCTTAGTTAGAGTTACTGATCAACACGTGGTTCCACTTTACTCACAAAGTAGTAACAAAGCAACTCCCGGAAAATAATATGAACTTCACACGAGAATTACACTACGCTGCAATTTAAGATAACCTTAGATATCTTAGAGCTAACCCGAAATAAAGGTGATTAAATTCTCAGTTAGGCTGAACTTAACAAATCCATTGTCCTACGGACTTAGCAGACACGCGCTTAGCCGGAGATCTTACCATTTCAGACGCTCGCCACCGCCAGACTGCAACTGCCTACTGCCCGACTGCAACTGCCTACTACCGAGCGTGCTTCCTGAGGGTGGCTCACAAAGACAAACGGAAGGGGCCAGAGGGGCAGCTTCCTATACCAACATGACAACGGACGGACAGGACCATACTAAGGATAGAAACCCCTCTGCTTTAAGAAAGCGTAGCTACCTGTTCCGACGTTGGTCCTACTGTTCTCTAGCAGACAGCCTTGTCTGCTACCCTCAAGCATGCAACTATAAACACATTTGATCATTCATCCTCTCACACAGAAGGGAAGGGGGATGACAGTATCTTATCATATACAGTGTATAACAGAAAGCAGATGTAGGTTCCGTATGAGACTGTGTGACATGAATTACATATAAACTGTGTTTTAAAGTGTAGTAGTGTGACAGATCATTCTTGTTTATGTGTAAAAGTAACACGTTCCACTAATCAGTCTCCTCCCAGATAGTCAGAAACGCCACAGTAAATTTAGAAGAGGAATTTATGCCGTAAATGACAACAGATTTAAGAAATTAAACATGAAAGGAATCCAACAGAGACCTTTCAACAACGTTTATCATTTAGTAGGATTAGTTGCCTTCATCATTCATTTATGTTAGATTATAATTTATATTACCAATAAGAAACTCCAACAAAGAGTCATACACTCACTCCCACACAATAGCATACCCCATAAAAGATCTGGAATTTATAAACTCAAGTGTAACAACTGTCCTAAATTCTACATTGGCCAAACAGGTAGAGCTTTTGAAACAAGATTCAAGGAACACCTTGATGCCCTACGTCTGAAAAACCTAAGCAAATCTGCATTTGCCACCCATCTTGCAGAAAACAATCATACAGTTGAGAATATAGAAAACAATCTGCAGATATTACACCTCAAAGACAAAGGTTTCACATTGAATCTCCTAGAGGTGATTGAGATTCATACACATAAAAACAGTTTCCCTGATCTCATTTTGAATGAACAGACAGAGTCAGTTAACACCCCCTTCCTAAATAACTTTGAAGAAGCTTTCACTTTTTTAAAATAACTTAAGCCTAATATTCCATCAAAAACATTCAGTATACAGGCCCCAAAAACTGTTTATATGTCACTGAAAAAATTGCATAATGAAAACATGTGCATTGCATATTATGTCATATATTGAATTTATCTCCTACTATTGTAACAACTAATTAGTAACACACAGTAATTCTGTACTACATATAATGTTTGTAATCTTATTTCTATATAATTTTATTTATTCCATTTTAGATTAATTTCATACAATAGCAAAGAGATATTTTACTGTACCCATATCGACCATACAGCATCTGTAAGTTAACATTGTTGTGACTGTAAGCTCTTTGCAAACGTTGTTTCTTGGTTGTAATGTGAAGCTGGGCCACGTTTTGTAAACGTTATTCGTGTGTTCTGCGTGTGTAATTAAAATGATGAGGTTAAAAGTGACGCCCATTGACTGGAATAGCACTCACATAGTGCATATTGAAAAGTGTATGAAGCTTGCGTTCGAAAACATAAACGCACGAATATTTCGTCAGGCAGAACTACACATCTCGTAAGTACACTAACCTGCAAGTTTACTAATGTTTATAAAAACCATCTCATGAGCAATTAGATCTTGTAAAAGAAGTAAATCTTTCGTAAAAATACCATTACCGATATGACAACAAAATATTTCTTTTCTTTCCCAGTGCAGCAAACGAATAACACAAACAAAACTAGGTCCAACTAAGAATGCGTGTAATCTGCCATCTGGAGATGGATTTGTAAAGGAAAATCCGAAACCGGTCATGGTCTGAAGATAATAAAACTTTTTAAACCGTACATGTGGCTGGTAGCTGTTTTTTATATAAATTATAAACCTTATAATTTATATGTTAAAGTCCATTAAGAGATCCTAAGATCTGCTTCAGGAGGTAGTCAGACAGGGCCAAATCTTCATTTTAGCGTTAATTATTTTCCGTTGCGCACATTCATTTTACACCCACCTGGAGTAGCATCTTGGAAGGTTAGCTACGCCGCTACGTTATCTGTCGGCGGACGACGTTGAAACCATTAACAGTACGTCTATTACCCCCAAAGTGATATATACAATCATCGGATCAAAATCGACGTCGTCATTCCAGGTGTTAAAATTTTTTCTTGCAGCACTGTAGGTGGCAGAGACGTTCCTGGTAATGGTTTCTCAGGAAGGAATCCAGACTAACGAGCAATATTCAAGTACCGATCGACGGTGGGTTTCGTAAGTTACCTTCTTTGCGGATGGAACACATTCCCTGGCGATTTTTCCAATGAATCTGTGGTGTCTGCCTTTTAGTCCTATTACGATAAGTTTAATGTGGTCATTCAACTTTAAATCGTTCCGTACAGGTATTTAATGATGTCACTGCTTCCAGCGACTGTTCTACAACCATGTAATCATACAAGAATGGGTCATTCCATCTATTTATGTGTAATATGTTTCATTTGTTTGTGTTGAGTGTCAACTGCCAATCCCTGCACCGAACGTCGATCGTCTGCAACTCTTCCTGCATTTTGTTAGTCCCTCAGCGTTTCGTATTCTCTATTCTAATAACATCTGTAAACAGCTTCATGAGGCTTCCGACTTTATTCACTTGTTAATTTATACGTACTGTAAACAGTACTCTTAATATTTACAGATTCCGACAGTTAACATGATGACACATGTCACATGTCAAAGAATAGCACGAATATATATACGACTGAAACGGGTAAGTACATATATTTTTTTATGTGATACCTTAATATATACACACATTAGTGTGTTGGTATTTTCCTCTACTTCGAACAGTCTTCCCGCAAATACGTCACACAATTTACCACCTGATATTTTCTGCACAGTCTTAAAAATAGCGCTATGTGGACTACCCCTGTAATAATAAACAAACAATTTTGCATCCACACGTCCACGCCTCTCACCTGACCAGCTACCTGGGGAAAACCGTGCGTTAATGGCTAGCTCTTGCCATATGTACTTGGAGGCACTATCCAATCTAACAACATGCAACTTGCAATAGCTATAATTATTAGTCTGCATATGACGTAAATACTGATGTAATATTGTTCAGTGCTGTGTCGCCAACAGAAATATCCGCACTTTCACTGTTAGATCCTGTGTCAAATCCTCAACATACGATTAAACTTAGCACATGCTAAACCGAGGAAGGGTGCCACAGGAGCATTCGGAAAATGGAGAATTTAATTTTCTCACTGAGTAGCCTTAGGTTTTCTGTGATTCATATGAACCGCTGCAGGCGAATACCGGAATCCTTCCGTTAGTGAAATCAGTTATGTTTCCGAATGCAACTCCTCATCATCTGAGAAATTCTTTTGTTTCATTAGCCATCCGACTGCTTTGATGTGGTCCATCATGACTTAACACACAGTACCATCATCAGAGCGAAGAGACGGAAAGATATAGCTGTTCATTCTTTCCGCGCGCTATACGAGATTGGAATAACAGAGAATTGTGAAGGTGGTTTGATGAACCCTCTGCCAGGCACTTAAATGTGATTTGCAGAGTATCCATGTAGATGTAGATTGTTTGGCCGATATATTCTAATGTCCAATTTTTACCTTCTGCCACTATACTAAATATGCTAAGTTGATCGGATGGTTCTGAGACCACTTCCATAGCTCTCACAATCTCATCAGCTATTAAACCATCATCCACGGCTCCTCAGATTCCACCTCAGTTGTCCTAGCGTACTTTCGTTGTTTTTACTCGCGAGAATACTACACACTGGAGTTCCCTGTTTTATTCTCTTTAGAAATTTATCCTCATTGCATTCATGTCCTAGTTTTGTACTTATGTTTGTGCTTTACCAAGCCATATCATGACACCATAAGAAAATCAAGAAATTTTCAAAACCGTCCAACATCGCAAGCTGCTACGGACACTTTTGTTTGGGACATATATTTGGAACGAAGGTTTTGTAGTACGTACACTCCTCTCCAAAATAAAGTTTAAATCACGTTTTCAGCTAATTAGTTTATGAGACTTATTCGCCTTTACGGAAGCACGTTAAACCATTTAAATTCACTTTGCGAGTATGCAGTGAGCAACATCCGATCGCTATGAATGTCGAACCTGTTCTGTCACTAATTTTCATCCTCCCTCTTTAAAATGGGGATTGTAGAGCTCTGTATTAGGCAAGTTATTGAACTTTTATTTTAGAGCCGTTTTAGATCCCAAAATAACATGTGTGCGGAGGCACTATCCGCTGGTAAAGTATTGTTCTGCTCTCATGAAGGTATACTGATCATCGCATTCCATTCTCAAGAAGAACACTGAAATCCTGATTCTTGCAAGACATTTGTCAGGTCGACCAGGTCACTACTAACTGAGTGGTGCTTTCGCTATGAAATTCGCGCTCTCACACTCGCAGGAAAGCGAACGAAACACTGGAAAGTGTCAGCACAGTGGGGTATTTTACCCTCAGCCTCAAAAAGATGTCTATTCTCTCAGCACTCTTCGAGAATATTTCCCAGACGATGCAGATATAGAAAGGGCAGACATAGCAATGTATCAGTGAAAAACTCAAAGGATTTTGTGCTGCTAATTTTGAGGCCTCTGTGGAAAAAATGGGTCTAATATTTCCGACTACTGAGAAACTGTACTGACCACTGAAAGTACTGTATCCAAATGTAACTAATTTCTGGCTCACCTCGTTATGAGACAAAATCGGATGCAAAATATGAATGCAAGGAATCTACACTGAGCAGACAAAAGTAATGGGACAGCGATATGCACACATACACATGGCGGCAGTATCGCCTACACAAGGTATAAATGGGCTATTCATTGGCGAAGCAGTCATTTGCACTCAGGTGATTCATGTGAAAAGGTTTCCGACATGGCTGTGGCTGCACGACGGTAATTAACAGACATTGAACGCGGAATGGCAGGTGCAGCTAGACGCATGGGACATTCCACTTCGGAAATCGTTTGAGAATTCAGTATACCGAGATCCACAGTGACAAGAGTGTGCCAAGAATACCAAATTTTAGACAACGCCGGTGGCCGACGCCTTCACTTAACGACCGAGAGCAGCGGCGTTTGCATAGAGTTGTCAGTGCTAACAGACAAGCGCTAAACAAACCCCAGAAATCAATGTGGGACGTACGGCGAACGAATCCGTTAGGATAGTGCGGGGACATGTGATGTGACGTTGACAAGCTATGGCAGCAGACGACAGACACGAGTCCTGCTAACAGCACGACATGGCATGCAGCAGCCTTTCCTGGGTTCGTGACCGTATCGGTTGGACCCCAGACAACTGAAAAACTGTGGTCAGATGAGTCCCCATTTCAACTGGCAAGATCTGATGGTAGGGTTCAAGTGTGGCACAGACTACACAAAGCCATTGACCCAAGTTGTCAACAAGGCACTGTGCAAGGTGGTGGTTGCTCCATAATAGCGTGGGCTATGTTTACACGGATCACTGGCTGGAAATAGTTACGTGCGGCTTCTTCCATCCGGGCCACATGGCCGGCCCACAGCATTCGTTTGGCTTTGACAGTTCCTGCGATGTTGGGCTGCTGGTATAGTTCCTCAAGCTCTTCGTTGTATCTGATCCTCCATTCCCCTGTGTCTGCATCCAGAACTGGACCGAAGATCTTCCAAAGCATTTTCCTCTCAAAAACAAGGAGCTTATGGAAGTCCGGAACAATATCAGGAGGTATATTAGTTCACTCCATTGCAAGACAGGTATGAAGATTTGCTTAACTTTGTATAAACCACTTCTACAAGAAAGTTCTGAGTATTTACAGCTGTATCTTGTGATGCCATGATTAATTTATATATATATATATATATATATATATATATATATATATATATATATATATATATATATATATATATATATACTTTCTTGTACTACCTTGTACTTCATGGATCTATTTCTGATGATATAGAATATTTTTCATTTGGTTACATAGTGTAGAGCAAGAAGTTTGTGTGACTGTGTTTACTGCGCTGTTTTCTATACGAGTTCCTTATGTAAGGACTTGGATATTTTCTGATGATCTTTCATATAGTTTTAATAAATGTAGTGTGTAAAACACAATGCAATGGCCTTTGACTCTTTCCACATCCCAGAGACTCCTCTCCAAGGGATCCATTGAAAACAATAAACGTAATGTAATGTAATAGGCAGAAGTGTTGTAAGAACTGTGTAGCGAGAGAAGTATCGATAGTTGTCGGGTCGAACAGTGACGCACAGTCACGGACGGCTCGTGAACGTGGCGGTACAAATGTTTCAAATGTCTCTAAGCGCAATGGGACTTAACATCTGAGGTCATCAGTCCCCTAGACTTAGAATTACTTAAACGTAACTAACCTAAGGACATCACACACACATCCATGCCCGAGGCTGGATTCGAACATGCGACCGTAGCAGCAGCGCTTTTCCAGACTGAAGCGCCTAGAACTGCTCAGTCACAACAGCCGACCGTGGCGTTACGAAAGGAGGCATTGTGTGTAGTAACGGTGTGCGTTTAACGCGATATTAACACCTGACTTTCGTGTGTTAGACCGGTTTGAAATTTGACTTTATGATGGATATTCTAAACGGATGTTGTATTGCACAAACGCTGTTGGTTTTTCCAGACTGATGCTTGTGACAGTGACGATGCACTCGTGAACAGACAGTGTTGTCGTGGGTTTAGAATTGAACTGCATTACATAAACTGTGACTTCAATATTGCTCAATTTTCTTGACAACGAAATATGACGTGTGCTAAAACACTAACTGCCAATGTGGTAACTGTGAACTGTGTTGCTACGTAAGTGACTTTTTTCGCGGGAACAGTGTTATCGTGAACCATGAATATCAACAGTAGATGATGGAGTGTCTAGCTTCGCAATTGGCAAAGTATAGCAAATGGAATGTTAATTTAAACACTGTGCCAGAGTATCGTTTGTGAGAGTTGCAGCTGAACTGATGTGTCCTTCAAGTGCTGCATAAACAGTTACTTTGTTCCGGCCTACGACTAATGGATGCTACGCAACTCATTACCGCCGAAAGCCGAAACAGGATGTAAGGAGAAACGATATATTAATGCCAAGGACACGACCGGATGAACTTATAGGATTCATATCAGCAACTTCAAACTGCTTCTACCGCCGTCGCCAGATCACGTCAACCCAGAACAGATAAGACTCAAAACCATTCTTCTCTTCGAGAAACTCACAATTGTAACCAATTTAATTTCTTTCTGCTTTGTAATAGTCTCCCTGTAAATAAAAATGAATTAGTGTATTTTAAAGACTGTTCAACTTCAGTGATTGTTGACCCCATCACTAACAGTAGTTGTTGCCATCATTTATTTGGTTTTACTTTTCAGTGTACTTGCACTAGTCGTTGCACGCGTTGTATGTGTCTTTTGGAAGGGTGTGCTTCGATGTGTATATACACTAGTTTAGACAGGAGAATTTACGTGTTGTACTGTGAAACGCGGCCAGACGTATAAGTTTAGGCATCCGCCATTGATGTTATTTACACCGAACAATTACAATTATTCACCATTGGTACAAGTTAGCATATTAGAGGGGACTTTGAATCTAACAGCTGTCAAAGTATGCGATCTTTGTTCAGATGCCACTTAACGTCATATTTCCATTCATTCATGTTTAGATGCAAATTTATCTGGGTTTAACTGTTACTGGTAAGCAAAATTACAGTATACTGTGTCATTATTCATCAAATTATCTTTCGAGTGTTTTACTTATTTTCCACGATCAAAAGATTTTATAATCAGAATTTTAACAGCATTGAGAAACTTCTCATATAGAGGTTTGCTTTTGTAGTTTCCGGAAGTAAAACGGGTTCTTGGAGTTTATACAATATCCATTTACTTAATGCAGTTTTTCTTTAAACATTTTCTGATTACAAATTCACGGTCATATTAAATATCCAGGAACCGCTTTCTTCACAGTCCGAATTTTTAAGTGTCACTGGATGCAGACTATTTTACACGACTCTTCAGTTGGAGAATATAGACATAATGATCACAGTTAAAGTTCAGCATAAGACATGAAATACACTGGTGCCCTATCTAAGACGATATTGTCGTTTTAATCGTTGGATAAAAACTGGGCTGAGCGTTCCTCTGCTTACCTGTATATTGGATTCCGCGAGGTGACGCTGCAGCCCTGTGGGAGAGGGATTGGCTACACCATCGCCTCGTATTTGCCGTTGCCCGCAGGTGACACCGTTAACTTCTGTGGTATAGATGCGAGGTCCCGACTTTATTACAGCACCGTGATCTTTGGTACCACAATTAACACAATAGCCGCAATGATTTTCCCAAAGATTAAAATAATCTTCTCTAAATCGGTGGCCAGTTTGATTTATCTGCTACTTAATGGTAACCCTTTTTTCTTTTGACATGAGTGAAATTTCAGTCTTCTTCTGTAAATCGGTATATCGCTTATTTTCATCTGATACCTTTCGAGGTGTAGCATCTTTATGTTCAAATGGTTCAAATGGTTTTGAGCACTATGGGACTTAACTGCTAAGGTCATCAGTCCCCTAGAACTTAGAACTACTTAAACCTAACTAACCTAAGGACATCACACACGTCCATGCCCGAGGCAGGATTCGAACCTGCGACCGTAGCGGTCGCGCGGTTCCAGACTGTAGCGCCTAGAATTGCTCGGCCACAGCGGCCGGCCATCTTTATGTTAATTATAAATTTCATCATCATGCTTGTTCAGTGTGGCTGATCCCAAGTACGACACCCAGAAGAAAGATGTTCCAAGTATAACAAATTTATTCTATCACATTTTCAAATCCCGTATTTTAATAACAATAAAAATTGAGCTCAGGCATTAGCGTTGAAATTCTGTCACACTTCACACGCAAGTTCACAAACTGCCGATCGTGGTGATATTATACCAATTAGCGGAAATTTTTTCATCCTTAATATGTTGATTGCATGTGCAGGATCGATAACTGACTACTTCAGACTGGAATTTATTTGAATCGTAATATAAATTTACGCAATATTTCAGTTACATTTCGATGGCACACAATACCTTAATTTTGCTCACAATTTTCTGATTAATTTGATATCACACATACTTAACACATTTTCTGCTGTACATTTTTGTGTGTGTCCAGTAAACACGTTCAGTTCTCAGTTCTGCGTATGATTGAAATAACAATGTTATTGGCAGTCGGATGAACACACAGCGCGTGTTGACGTAACAGGCTCTGTTGGGTACTGCTTCGTTTCACTCATCCCTCACATACATGTGTGACTTCCATAGATCGAACTGCATCATTTTTATTACTCCACATATCAGTGTCTGTTCAAGTGTATAAATTTTTAGACAACATAGTTGTATGGAGATAATCAGCGATTAATATACTTATAATCAATTGTTCAAATGACAGTCACAATCGCATTATTTATGGCATAGTTACCAACCGTGCACAGGCAGGGTGACGACTCCAGCGAGCGACCAAATGGTGTAAATTGCCCTGAAGATGACCCCATCGCGGGTTGAAACCGGTTGGCTGCAAAATAAATAATGCGATTGTGACTGTCATTTTGAATAATCGTTCAAGTGTAGATGATGCAGAGTTTAAAGTACCTCATTACTGGCAACCAGATACAAGTAAGACTTTATTTTATATTGTACTTAGATAATATAATAATATTAAATTATTAATTTCCTTCTGGACATGCAACACAAAAATATTTTAATGCTAGAACCGCTCAAAAAATTATTTTTGCAATTTCCATGTTAGGGGAAAGACAGTTTTTTTATTGTTCATCGTTACCCATACTTCCTGTTCGCAGACACATTGTGATTCCAAGAGAAAATAAATGTGTAAAACACTTTCTAGAATGTACTGTATTAATTTATGTTGCAATTATATCTTCCGGCAAAAATACTGTTAGTGAAACTGACTTTCGCTCAAGACATATTATGTAGACAATGTTCTCTATAAATTGAACCATTTGAGACAGAAATGGTATAAGTCGGTGAAATCTTCTAAGAAGCAGACGTAAGCATCCCATCGCTGCCTGTAAATGTCTTTTGATAATATTTTTATGTTGGGAACTTGTTAGTTGTGTTGGTTTGTGATTGTTTTAATTTACGAAATAAATTTGTGTGAAACCTACTTTTTTGCATTAATGATTTAACATTTAATAACCGAGTAACTTTACAAATAGTCAACTTGAGGACATTCAGTTCTAGATAACGCTATCGAGCAAAATACAGACAGTCTTCACTGATATTCTTATGAATGTTACTGCACTTGCGGTATTCGCCCGATATATTCCGACAAAAAAACATGTTGAATCTGTCCAGGAGATAAACTATACACGTCGACGGAACGTTGGGAGGAAGACAGAGAGCTAAGCTTCTTCTTTTTTGTCTATTACGACACAATCAAATAGGCATTTCACAATGTCGTCACTATTTTCAAGAATAGCACAAAGAAAACCGCCTCCAGTATGTTCATTTACACTGAAGGTGACTACTGCCTAGTCGAAGCAGTTTTCAGCATCGTGAAACGCGCGTGTGATTATATCGGAAGAAATAAAAATTAAATACCGTACTCAGTATATCGAAACGTCGTTTTCCAAAGATAATCTAGTACGATTGATCATCCTCTCAAAATCAAGAAGCCAATATTGTTCCGACGGCTACGTCACTGTGATCTCACTCTGGGACACAAGCTGCTTCTGGTCTCGTCTCTAACTTCATTAAATCATTTTCGCTCCATATTAACCTCCTTTAGCAAACTAATTCATTAGAAACTTCTGGCATTCACTGGGCTACAAAGTTTTTAACTACCAGGGAAAGAAGATATTTCTCTGCAGCGTTGGTGTTTTCTGAAGTTTGGGTAACAAGAGTGCAAGCGAAACATGCGGCAGAAACTTCTTGACTTATTATAAAGCAGAGTTAAGTAATTTCTCAAAGCTCAAGACATAATGGAAGCGCTGGGTCAATTCTCGGAAACGAGTCACTTCCCGAAGTAAAGGTCACTTCGCGTCGAGTGTTCCACATTTTCGCAAGCATTTATTGAGTTTTGTGATCAAAGCAGCAGAGGATTAAAGGCAACCTAGTTTGCAGGGAAACAGATTCCTCCTTTACAGAAGCTTTAACGCAAAACCTTCCGAAAATTCGGTTCTACGCTATTTAATTCAGATGTTCATTCGTGTCTGTACTACATTAACGGAAATAAAAAGAACTTCAATCTTCACAATGCATTCAACTAGATAAGAGACTCTCCGATTGCGTATCTTCTTCTTAGGAAATATCATACACAAGACATTTCTTTCGGCAGTAGCTATCTCTCTGTATTATCCGAAGCAATACGTTTTAGAAAATTTAGGGAGTATATTGCCCTTTTAAAAGGATGTACATAGATTACAGTCTGGACTGTAAAAACAATGCCACTGAGGATTATTTTTTAGTTCCAAAATGGCAAAAAGCATAAAACAATAGTCGTTTCCGTTCTAACGGAAGGTAATTTGATGACTTTTTTAGTATTTGTTCCTTAAGACACAAATAAAGATACACACTAATACATCACCACAAAAATAAAAAAAGCCCACCGAGTAAGTAGAATTGAAATTAAATGGCAGTTTTCACTTACTCCTAGAAAACACAAGGGGCCTTCAAATGAAAACGAGAGAGATGGAAAAAAGCAAATAAAGTGTTTATTAATTCAAAAGTAATCGCTGTAATTGTTAAGATATTTTTCTACTGTAGGACAACACGGTGTGCCTTCTTGGAAAAATGTTTGCGATTATACCGAGACGTGCATCACTTCATCCGAAGCAAATCGACGGCCACGAACGTCTTTCTTCATGGCTTCAAAAATATGGAAATCGCTTGGGGAGAGAGCAGAACTGTATGGAGGATGCTTAAGGGCTTTCCAGCCAAAATTTTTCAGCATAGTCGAAAAAAGCTTGGCAACATGGGGCTCCAACATGGGATTATAAAAGATTTTCTTAGTATTCTCTTTCGAGGGAACAGCACTGGTAGTAGATTTTTACATAATTTCGTAGCGTTTTTCTTCTTTCTGAATTCAGCTGATTACTAAGGCCGCTAAAATTTTTCGTTTCTCTAAGTTATTTGGAAGTGAACATCGCATATTTCAAAAGCTTTTTTGTTATTTACGCGTTGAAGGACGGAATGGCAAACAGGAAAAAAGGCTAGGTTCCAAGAGATTCTACTTTGAGTTCCATAGAGTCGCTCCAAATATTTGTGCCGTCCTGTGGAGAAATCACACCAAAAAATTACACTGCCGCAAAAGGAAATGGAATGCCCTCAAGGAGAAGAAAATTTTATTGACAAGTGAGGTGACAGGTATTTCACAGTCTATGAGTGTGTGATAAAATATTCAGACCAAATGAAACACACCAATACACAGTGCACCTCCCCCCTCCCCTCCCCCCTCCCATCCCCCTCTGACGGCAACACAGGCGTGTATTCTGTATTCTCTCATACAAAGATAATTTAGCATTTAGGTGCCGAATGGCATCCTGCGATAGATTGTCCTAAGTATCTTGCGCCTTTTGTTGAAATTGAGCAATGGTTTTTACAGATCCTGGAGATTGAGTCAGTTCCCCCTTCATCACGTCCCACACGTGTACAATTGGCGAGACGTCTGCTAATCTTGTTGGCTAGGGTAGTTGTCGTACACCACGAAGAGCAACTTGCATCGCAGTAGCCATATGTGGATGTCCACTGACCTGCTTAAAAAACACATCACCTTCCTTTTGAGTAAATGGCAGTAGTACAGGAATAACAACCTGTGCAATGTAGGAGCGAGCACTGGTTATTTTAGACTGCAGGACCGTGAGCTGTAATAATTGGCACCCCCACACCATAAGGCCTGCGGTAGGATGTGTCTGTCGTAGGCCAATATATTCTGGAATAGGCAGCTCGCAAGGTCTATGCCATACACATACACGTCCATGGTTGATTGATTGATATATTTATTCATCCGTATAACAATAAATATTGTATGCATGTCGTCAATTGTGTCTTATGAACTAAAACATACATGGGTTCTTACAATGTTTACAATTCAATTCTTACACTTTTTACAGGTCAATTCTTACAATATTTATAATCAGGCCATATACTGTCGCTTTATATATATATAGGCCTACGTGGTATTTGTGTCTACTAAATAGCTATCTACAATTATTCTAAATACTCATTTATCTTGTAACAACTTTTGCTTAATAAATGTGTTTTTAGCTTTTTGCTAAAGATATGAAGTTCGTTTGCACCTTTTATTTCCTATGGCAGCCTGTTGTACACTTTTAGGCCATTATATGTATAGCACACTGTTCTGTGTTCTAGATTTTTCCTCTTTAGGTACAAGTGTAAGGAGCCTGTTAATATTTTTGTATGTTGGCAGTGCTATAGACTGTAATTAATATCGTTGACAGCGCTCTGCGCCCTTTTAAGAGACTCTGTGGTTGGACGGACTAGCAGTTAGCGTGCGGACGGCTTGGACATGTGTCCGTCATGGAGATTCGGTGTTGGTAGGACATGCATTGTAAAATTAAGATGGATGTAGTTGGTGATGTTTGAATAGTGGAATAAATGATGACTATTTAATTTTTGGAACTGGATGTCACGTGAATAAGGTAAAATTGCTAAATACATTGTTTGCTCTTCAAAAAAATCTTTCTTTTGCTAACCATAGGCCTCCTAGTAGTTAGAGCATATAGTACTAACAATCTTTTTATTTAGCTGGCTGTAGTTGCTGCTTTCTGCAATTGCCGTTGTTCGTGTTATGAATGTTTTCTGTGAGGTAAGTGACTTATGAAAAAGTATGGGTTATTGTTAGGATTTCTTACAATTCAGGCCCATTCTTTTGTGTTAATTATTTGAAGTCATGTTGCCTTTTTGAGCAGTCAGATTGCGTTGCGCTTGTATATTGTGGGTAATAAATGAATACGTTAAGTCTGACTTGTCATTGTCAGGGAAAATTCCGTAGTTCAGTGTTGAAATGATAAAAATAAGGAACGACACAGTAGGTTCAGTTTCCCTCAGCATTTTAAGTAAACACAAAGAAGTTGCACCTACTCAGTTATTTCAGAAGACTCAAACTAAGAAGTTTCACAAGTAGTGGCTGGATCTAGTTTGACACTCGTGTGTCTGTAGCATGCAGATGAATATTTTTCCTTACATACATTACAGTCTGGTAAATGTATTCACATGGGACAGTCATAATTTCTATTTTTTTTAATAAATTAGTACAATGGGCCCTATTGCTGCTATTTGTTATTACATACAACTCTTTTCTGTACCTTGAAGACAGACTGAATATTGCCATCACTTGCTCCCCAAAACATGATTCCATAACTGTGGATTTAGTATATGTATCCAAATTGTATCATTTTGATGCATAAAACATTGCACACGTGTTAAAGCATTCGTAGAGCAGAACATGCTGTAGATAGTCTCTTTGTTAAGGCTTTTAAATGTTCCGTCGATTTTAACTGAAATCGGTATCCATTACATGTTCTATTACATCATCATTAATTGTTAATTTCCCATAACTGTGTCTTTTATTCAACCACTTGTGAACATCTCTGAGGACTGCATTAGCCTTTTACGTCAACTGTGATGGAGTTTTGGCTGTGATTGTGGGGCGGCGGGTGGGAATTGTTATGGTGATTTATATAAATATGTTTGAATGTTGAAACACTGCATTTCCCGGCCGATTAACCATATGTGCGGCGGCGGGTGGAATTATTGTTGTTAAAAATGTTCCTATTATTTAGAATGTTATTTATGCTGTCTTTCGCCGTTCTCAACACTGGCTCTCTAACTACAATATTGGCAACCAGAAAGTGATTAGCAAAACGTGAAGCCTGTAATTAGAATTCCTAGTGCCCACTTCATCTGAGAATACACTTATAGTTACAGCTTATAGCTGTGACGAATTAGGAGATTGTCTGCGATTTATAATCAAAAACAGTCGTGAAAAAACGTCCTGTATTCTGAAAGTCACAGATGAAAACAAAAGAATCCACACAATCTAACTAACAGAGCAGTTCAGAGTCTAATGCGCTGATGCCACTATAACTGTCCAAATTAAATATTTAAATGAATGCTCGCCATAATTTGATGATAATGTTTCATCAAACGCCACGCTAAATAATTGGTAGAATGTCTGTCCCACGGCGGCACGTGAAAATACGACAATACGCAAACTGAAGCTAGATAATTAAAATCATCCCAGAATTAACACTTCACTCGAAAATGATTTCATGGTTACGCATATCCCGAGTAACGTAATACAGCATCCGAGGCTGTCTATAGCAATGATACCGACGCGACGCGACTCCCGACACAGATGGCGTGCTATTCAGCGTCTGGAGAGAACTGGGGCCTTTCTTCCTCGCGCAGCGTTCTTATATATAAAGCCGCGGTGCGGACGGCTAAGGGAACGCCTGATCAAATCGGCTCTCCCGACTAGCCGCTGGGCTAGTAATGCACCACTTTAAGTTACCTAATAAATCATAGCTTCTCTTGCTGATGGCCGATGAAGCTCTTAATTTAAATGTGCATTCAGCATGCAGGTAAGTATTGATAATAAAATTTTGACGTGGCTAAGTTAAATATTTTGGGCGAGAGAATTAATTTAATTACACTGCATGCAGTAGACGAGCTCTGAACTGGCCCTTTGGAGATACGCTATCGCTGTAGTTCTATAGGTATTCAAATGAAACTTCTCACATCTTCATAGTTATAGCGGATCTCCAACCTGCTTAAATATAAACATCCTAGCCTTATTTATTAGCCTACTTAATCTATCTTGCTTCCTTAATTTTTAAGACAAAAATCAGAAAATCATGAATTTCCACTAAAATTTTAATTTGTGAGATCCAAAGTACTGTTTCTATTAAATTATTATGGAAAAGGAATCTAAATATAAATTTTTAATTTTCTAGCTCTTTTCTGTTGCGCCAATGATTTTTACAGAAAAAGTCCATATTTCGAAAATGGCTAAAGTTATCGAACTGATATTCAACACACATTAATTTAGTATTACTCCTGACATGCTAGAAATGTCTTAGGTTATTTGCTTGATTTTTAAAGTATTGCGCAACATTTATGACGTCAGAGCTAGTTACAGCGGACTGGCTGGCACACAATGGAAAGACTGATGTGAATTTATTACGGCGTGAGTAGGCTGCTTCCCTACATGATCACTATGTTAGTGTCATCAGCAAATAATTTTTTTCCCACATCTGATACTCTGCAGAAAATCATTAATGTAAATAAGAAAAAGGATTGGACCTAATATATTACCTTGCGGGACGCCTATATTAATATTTTTTGGATCTTGTAAGTGCTTTACTAGAAATCCTTCTGAAGTATGTGGATCTCACACGCTGCATCCTGTTTTCTAGGTAGGACTTAAACCACTTCTTAACCACACCTCTTATTCCTAGTAACTCTAATTTATGTAATAAAATTATGTGGTCCACTGTAAGAAATGCCTTTGATAAGTCCAAGAAAATTCCATTCACCTTTGTCCAGTGCCTCAAGAATGAGCTTTGAAAGCTGTGCAATAGCCGATTCTATACCTCTTTTGGGCCTGAATCCATGTTGTTCTTTGCAAAGAAGGTTAAAATTATTTAGATGCTGCATTAACCTATTTTTCATTACCTTTTTCAATAATTTTGGGAATGGTGGACAGTAGGAAGATTGGTCTGTAGTTTTCTACATTTTTCTTATCACTATTTTTAAATATGGGTATTGCTTTCGCTTGATTTAGGTGCTCGGGTAAACAGCCATCGTTCGCATACAGACAGAACTTACTGTCACCACTGAATACAACAAAGTGCCTGTGCACTCTCGAATAGACTGTTTCACGACTGCAGAGTAGCCATGCCTGGCGGTGTCTTGGTGTCAGTGGTAGGCTGGATAGATGTACACGTGATCTTAATCCAGCTGCAAAGTACTACACGGACGTCCAGATCCAGGAGTACAAATGTGGGAACGTTCCACAGACCGCTATTGAAAGCAGTGACTCACCACCGATACACTGTACCCAAAATGTGCAGTAATCCCTCGGTACGTCCATCCAGCTTCCTGCAGTTCCACAATACGACCCCGTTCAAAAGGCTGGAGTTTTTCAGCCGGAGAAGGCACCCGTTGGTGGGGCGTAGCTGTACCCTCGAATGAATGTTCGCCTCTAAACTCAGCACAGTTACTAACTGGGGAGTCAAAACAGAGGGTACACAGAGAGAACTCTTCAGCGCATGACCAAGCCAGACGGCGCTGTGCTTAGCACACTAGACTTGCATTTAGGAGGACGACACTTCAAATCCCCACCCGGCCATCCCGATTTAGGTTTTCCGTGGTTTCCTTAAATCGCTCCAGGGGCAATCTTTGAAGGGGCATGCCCGACTTCCTGCCCCATTCTTGAAACTTTCCGAGCTTGTGCTGCGTGTCTAACGACCTCGATATCGACGTGACGTTAAACCCCAATCTCCCTTTCCTTCTTCCTTCTTCTCAGTAAGTTCTAGCAAGTAATCGCCGATAACCGTGACAAAGTAATCACTTAACACTCTAACCCCTTAGTATCCTCATATTATACCCTGGTGCCACTGAACAAAGTCCCTGCAAAGCCCCTGGTGTTGCATTTTTTCCGGCACTGTATTTTGTATCCAGAAAGGATCTTTCAGTCTGCCGTGAAGTTTGGAAATTAGGAAAGAGGAGACCCATGAGGACGGTTCGGGAGCCTTACCTGGAAAGGTGAGAGAGGAATCGGCCCCAGTAACCAGATCAAGAGTCACAACTCACTTCCGAATGTTCGTATGCCCTTACTGTTCTTAGTTCTGAGCCGCCAAGAGCAACAGTTTCATGTGGACCTTGGGCAATTACACAGGGTGATTAAGCTGAACTGTTCAGGTCACATTCTTCCGCACCAGTTTAAGAAATCTAAATTGTGTTTTCAGCCAGAGGATCTGCGAGAAATTCTTCACTAAACGACATATACTCCCTTCTCATAAACATAATAGTTACTGGAATGTCAGTATCAACTTCGGTTTTTCGAACAGAAGAATAGCAGTTTCCGCTGATAGTATTGTACTACTAAAGGAGACACATTTAATGGCGCTTAATTCTTCAAAATCCGGTTACTAATAGGTTGGAGCATAAGTTTGTAGCCTTTTCCCGTAATTATAGTAGACACCAAAGGTACATATAACAAAGATTTTAGTCATCAATAATATGATTCCTCTCCTTCACTACTTACAACAGTCTCTCAACACTGGGGTAACTTCTCGATTCGGTGACTGTAGAAATGACTTGCTTTTAAGGCGAAAAACTCGTCAAGCCATGTCCGGAGCATATTTTCATCAGGAAGGAAGTTCCTTGAAGGTTCTTCGATAGAGAGCAGAAAAGGTGAAAATCTGAAGGACCAATATCAGGTGAATAAGGTTGAGCTCCCAACTCCTGTTTGATGTTTTTTGTCAGTCTAGCAGGCGTTATCGGGAAGCAGGATCACTTCACGCAGTCTTCCTGGTCGTTGTTCTTGGACTGAGTCTGTAAGACGTTTCATTTGTTGACAGTAACTGTCAGCTGTGGCAAAACTTCGGGGAAGAAATTCTGAGTACACCGCACCGTTGCTGTTCCACCCGATGCATAATGTTATCTTTTGTGGATACAAACAAGTCTTGTACGAGGAACTGCTGCCTAGTTTGGGCTTAACCACTCCTTTCTTTCCCTTACCATAGGATAAAGACACCCTTTCTCGTCACCAGTTACGGTACATTATAGGATGGTCGATGTTGTTCGCAAGCCAGTTGATTATAAACAAGCAGAGATCCACATATGTTGAGCTTGTTTCCAAAAGGCAGCAAATTCAAAAAATGTCTTAGAGCTGGAAACCCCTACCCAGTAATTCGCTGGATCTATCAAGTAAATATTTTCTTGCAAAAAGTACCAAATCTCGTGTACAGAGGTAGTCAATCCAGCATTTTGCGCCAAAACATACCAAATCCCTTTGAACTTTCATAGCAAGAAGTGCCAAATCTTCTTGCACTAGTATGGCTCAGTGTGAGTGCTGTGACGTCATAAACGCAGTCAGCTAATTTCAGTTTGCTACTGCGTTATTTCACTTAAAATTCTAGTATTTCCTGGTGTGCTTGCTTATGATGAACTCTTAAAATGATTTCTGATGTGTCCGATGAATATGCCAATGTGCCTGAATTTACAGAGAAGTCAAGGAAACCCAAACGAACTGTAAATATGTGGAAGAGGAGTGTTTTGAAACATGAAAAACACAATGCCCCTGCAAATAAAAAAAAAACTCAAATCATGTGTAAACATAATGACAACTTTTGCAATGCATTATGCAAATCATATCACACGATACATGAAAATAACAGATATTGGAACACTACAGATGTGTGAGTCAGAGAAGCTTTTTAATGGGGTACAGTGATGTGAACTGTTCTAAAAGAAGAAGGCCTGATCAAGTTAAGGAAGAATGCTCAAGTAAAATTAAAACTAAAAGTTACAGAAGAAAAAATAGTGTTCAGGGGAAGGTCCCTGTTTGCAGATTTACAGTCTTAAGTATTTTCAGTGTTGGGAGAAGGAAGCCTGAACATGCAGTTGATGATAAAATGAATTGTGGGGCAGCAGTTGCTGGAACAAGACGTGGTGCAAGGCTTGCTGATGTTATGAAGAAACTACAGTTTGAAACTGTAGCTCACAAACAAGTTTTCCATGCAGAGAACAGCACTGGGAAGAAAAAAGACACCGTTAAAGAAATACCTGCCTCCGAAAGTGAGAGAATAGTGTTATTTGTTGATGAAGTATGATTTCTACACTTATAAAATTATTTTTATGACAAAAAGAACCAAATCCAAAATTAAATTCCTAGTAATTGAACAATAATAATGAAAAATACATTAATTTTTTAAAGACATTTCAGTGAGTCCCAGACAAAGTGTATATCAACTATAGTTTGCGTACGTGAATTACTGTGGCTACAGGGAATTTTTCTGCTCTACCCAGAAATCTGCCCTGCTGGATCTGGTACCTCCTGGAAACAAGCTCCACATATGGCCGCCTCGGATTTTGGCTTAGAGCACCAATACACCCAAACTCTGAACCTTCCCCATTGCTTGCAAATGTGGTACGATGGTGGAATGATCACAGTTCATAATATTTGTCAATTCTCGAGGACACTAACGTGAATCATTGTGGATTAACGAGTTTAATCGATTTTCATCAAACTCCGAAACTCTTCCTGAACATGGAGAGTCACTGATGTCAAAACTATCCTTCTTAAAACAAGGAAACCACTTTCTAGAAGTGCTCTGGACAATGGCATTATCCACATACAGGGTGCAAATGTTTGTGGCTCCCTCCGCTGCTGTCACCCTTCTGTTGAACTCAAACACAAGAATATGTCGGAAGTGTTCCGAGTTCTCCACTTGGCACTCTATATTCCGGCGCCCACAGCTCCATTCACTATCTCCAAATGACAAAATGACAATATGTAAACCCAAACAGCAACAGTGAAAAACAATCGAAAAGTGACAATCGATGAATAAACACATAGCAACCAGAATACAAACGTGAAAAACAAAAACGTAACGAATTTATACACCAACCTAATAGTTCCGAAATATCTACAACATTTAAAACTTGCTATTCATCAGCTATGGACATGAATCCGATTGCTATTTTATCGTAAAGTTCGTGATTTTAGACTAAAAATGCAATACGTCGCATCAGATGAGGGGAAAAGAATTTTACACTGCTGCAATAACTGTATAAAACGATATTCGAGACTATGTTGCTTTCATCCTGTCTGCGTCGTTCAAATCAAATGGTTCAAATGGCTCTGAGCACTATGGGACTCACCTGCTGTGGTCATCAGTCCCCTAGAACTTAGAACTACTTAAACCTAACTAACCTAAGGACATCACACAACACCCAGTCATCACGAGGCAGAAAAAATCCCTGACCCCGCCGGGAATCGAACGCGGGAGCCCGGGCGCGGGAAACTAGAACGCTACCGCACGACCACGAGCTGCGGACTCTGCGTCGTTCACTTGTGTCGAGTGCTGGTGGTTGGTCTGAAAATATAAATCTCTTTTCCGACGGTTCTGCTATATTCTGACATAACAATTTTTCCCAGAAGTTATCAAATATGGCGCAATGCAATTGAAAGGAACAAAGAGCAGCAGATAAATAGTTAATGGTGTGATCGCCGTTAAGATCAGGCGGGGTGCCCGCCCGGTTAGCCTTGAAGTCTAACGCACGACTTTCCAGACGGGAAGGAGTGCCTGGTACCCGGCACGAATCCGCCCGGAGGACTTGTGTCGAGGTCCGGTGAGCCGGCCAGTCTGTGGATGGTTTTTAGGCGGTTTTCCATCTGCCTCGGCGAATGCGGGCTGGTTCCCCTTATTCCTCCTCAGCTACACGATGTCGGCGATTGCTGCGCAAACATGTTCCCCACGTACGTGTACACCACCATTACTCTACCACGCAAACATGGGGGTTACACTCGTCTGGTGTGAGACGTTCCCTGGGGGAACCCTGAAAGAGTGGTTCGGTGTGGGGCGGCGGAGGGGTGAAGCGGACTGTGGTAGTCGTCGTGGGGTTGTGGACTACTGCGGCTGCGGCGGGGACGGAGCCTCTCCGTCGTTTCTAGGCCCCTGATTAACATACACTACAATACAATACAAGATCAGGCGGGAAGGGTGTCTTTGACGGAAAACCTGGAAGGTAAATTCAGGGCCTTTGCTTTTACATCTAAACCTACATGTTCACTCTGCAATTGACATTTAAGTGCGTGGCAGAGGGTTCATCGAACCACTTTCAGACCTTTTCTCTACCGTTCCACTCGCGAATAGGGCGCGGAGGAAAACGAAGACTTAAATCTTTCCGTGCGAGCTCCGATTTCTGTTATTTTATTAGGATGATAATTTGTACCTGTGTTGGTTGGCGTCAACAAAATATTTTCATTTTCGCATTCAGAGGGGTAAGTTTGTGATTGAAATTTCGTGTAAATGTGTCTGGACAACGATAAACGCCTTTGTTTTAATTATTGCCATCCCAATTTGCGTATCTTAACTGTAACACTGTCTCCTCTACTTCTCGATCATCCAAAACGAAACACCCTTCTTTGAACTTTTCGATGTTCTCCATCAATCCTATCCGGTATGGATCCCACAGCATTATCCGTGTGATCCTTCCAGTTTCAGTTGTTCGTAATTGTAATACCTAGATATTTGGTTGAACTGACAGCCTTTAGATTTGTATGACTTATCGCGTAGCCGAAATTTAGCGAATTCCTTTTAGTGCTCTTGTGGTTAACTTCACACTTTTCATTACCTATAGTCGGTTGCCTCATACAGATACTTATCAAAATCATTCTGCAATTGGTTTTGATCTTCTGATGACTTTACTAGACCGTAAATGACAGCGTCTTCTGCAAATAATGTAAGAGAGCTGCTCATATCGTCTCCTAAATCTTTTAGATATACACAAATCAAAAAATATTTTGCATCACCTCGGTTCCGAAAGTTCCGGAACCTGTTCAGAAAATTGGAACAGACATCAACATAAACATCATTTCCGCTCTTTTTATTGCTCATGAAAACTATCTATTGCATGTTGTACCACCATACAGCGAGACCTTCAGAGGTGGTGGTCTAGATTGCTGCACACACTCGTACCTCTAATACCCATTAGCACGTCCTCTTGCACTGATGCATGCCTGTATTCGTTGTCGCATACTATCCACAAGTTCATCAAGGCACTGTTGGTCCAGACTGCCCCATCCCACTCCTCAACGGCGATTCGGCGTAGATCCCTCAGAGTGGTTGGAGGGTGACGTCGTCCATAAACAGCCCTTTTCAATCCATCCCAGGCATCTTCGATAGGGTTCATGTCTGGAGAACATACTGGCCACTCTACTCAAGAGATGTCGTTATCTTGAAGGAAGTCATTCACAAGATGTGCACGATGGGGGCGCGAATTGTCGTCCATGAAGACGAATTCCTCGCCAATATGCTGCCGATAAGGTTGCACTATCGGTCGGAGGATGGCATTTACGTATCGTACAGCCGTTACGGCGCTTTCCATGACCACCAGCGGCGTACGTCGGCCTCACATAATGCCACCCCAAAACAGCAGGGAACCTCCACCTTGCTGTACTCGCTGGACAGTGTTTCTAAGGAGTTCAGCCTGACCGGGTTGCCTCCAAACACGTCTCCGACGATTGTCTGGTTGAAGGCCGAAGAGAACGTGATGCTAATCCTGAGCGGTCCATTCGGCATGTTGTTGGGCCCATCTGTACCACGCTGCATGGTGTCATGGTTGCAAAGCTGAACCTCGCCATGGACGTCGGGAGTGAAGTTGCGCATCATGCAGCCTATTGCGCACAGTTTGAGTCGTAACACGACGTCCTGTGGCGGCACGAAAAGCATTATTCAATATGGTGGCGTTGCTGTCAGGGTTCCTCCGAGCCATAATCCGTAGGTAGAGGTCATCCACTGCAGTAGTAGCCCTTGGGCGGCCTAAGCGAGGCATGTCATCGACAGTTCCTGTCTCTCTATATCTCCTCCATGTCCGAACAACATTTCTTTGGTTCACTCCGAGACGCCTGGACACTTCCCTTGTTGAGAGTCCTTCCTAGCACAAAGTAACAATGCGGACGCGATAGAACCGCGGTATTGACGGTCTAGGCATGGTTGAACTACAGACAACACTAGCCGTGTACCTCCTTCCTGGTGGAATGACTGGAACTAATCAGCTGTTGGATCCCCTCCGTCTAATAGGCGCTGATCATGCATGGTTGTTTACGTCTTTGGGCGGGTTTAGTGACATCTCTGAACAGTCAAAGGGACTGTGTCTGTGATACAATATCCACAGCCAACGTCCGTCTTCAGGAGTTCTGGGAACCAGGGTGATGCAAAACTTTTTTTGGTGTGTGTATTAGAAACAGCAGAAGGCCTATAACACTTCCCTGTGGCATACCCGGACATCATTTCTGTTTTACTTGACGTCTTTCTGTCGATTACTACGAACTGTGACGTTACGGACTGGAAATCAGGGACCCAGTCACGCAGCTAGGACGTTGCCCCATTAGAAGTGTCTTGTGATGGAAATCTAGAAACATGGAATCAGTTTGAGATCCTTTGTCGAGAGTGAGCCGCGGTAAAAATTGCTGTTTTTGAGCGCGCCGCAGCGCGTAGTGTGAAGCAGTCGCCCTCCGTTTCTGGCGGTGGCGCCGCTGTGGCAATCGTAGCTTTGGTGTCTCCCTCTGGTGGGAAAGGGGAAAGGTTGCCTGTTCACGTGCATTTAAGGTGCGCTATGAACTCGCCAGTCGGTCAGCCTGGTTCAGTCTCTCGTCCCCAGCTTGCTAGTCTGCCTCTCGTCCGCATTTGTTAGGTAGTTAGTGTCTGTCTGTCGTTCGGAGTGCTAGTATGTCTGTCGTTCGGATCAACCTTTAAAGCCGGCAAAATGACTTTCCACTCGGCCAGTAAGAGAACTCGGCGAGTGGTCGCCCGGTCGGGGCTTAGTTCCTGCATCTGAGTCTGGGCGTTAGGCCGCCAGTCTGCTCGAGTTTGCTCAGGCAATGGTCATTGGCGGTTGGATCGATCGGTTGGTCGGTCGCGCACTGATACACAAGATGACTTGTCCGTCTTGAGCGTCGGCGCATGTGTGGTCGCCACGTGAGTCCAGTGGGCCGCGGCGTATAGCGAGGGGTAGTGACTTTGCGGTCGACGGGAGAGCAACAGGAGTCAACCCATGACATCAGTCTGGCCGGTGCGAGCTGCGTCGCCGTGAGACGGGAGATCGGCGCGCCTTCCTGCGTCCGTTAAAGCGGCTGGCAGCGGATGGTTCAGGAGAGCGATTTGGGGGTGCTGCGTCAGGTCTTCTCGAGAAATCACAGTTTATTAGATGTTAAGTGATTGGTGATACGTTGTTTGATTTACTCTTGTTAAATTCTACTTGTTTTCTTGGTGAAGTCATCAGCCGTTTTGATTTGGGGTCGTCCCACCATTCTTCTCCGTTTGCCCACCCGCAGGAAGGTGGTTGTTTATAAATTGGGTGGTCCGTTTTTCCCTTGTGGAGTAGGGGCGGGTTAGAGCAACCTGCGGTTCGGGTTGTTCGGCAACCTCCCTTCAATATACTGTACGTTAGTAGCTGCCTGCCGGCCGGTGTGGCCAAGCGGTTAAAGGCGCTACAGTCTGGAACCGCGTGGCCGCTACGGTCGCAGGTTCGAATCCTGCCTCGGGCATGGATGTGTGTGATGTCCTTAGGTTAGTTAGGTTTAAGTAGTTCTAAGTTCTGGGGGACTGATGACCTTAGAAGTTAAGTCCCATAGTGCTCAGAGTCATTTGAACCATTTGAGCCAGTAGCTGCCTCTGTCATGTTTGTCAAATTTGGTGTGTTAACGAATTTATTGCTTCGAGTGTAACGGCCTAATACCTGAAATATGTTTTGATCTTTGGAAACTTTGATATTATTGCCTATGATCTTGAGAGGCGGTATCTGTGTTCTGCAGAGCATCTTAACTATAGTTTGGCCAACCTTGTAGACTTTTATATAAGATTGCATTTCATGGGCTTTTATTTAAATAATCATTTTAGTATATAAAGTTGCCACCCTTTCACTGTAAGACTTTTCTTAGAAGTTAAAATCAAGTTGCACCTTCGGTGGCAAGGTTAATATTTTAATTTTAGTGTTTTGTACCATTTCCATCCCTCCTATGGTGGGTGCATAGTTTGTGTGCTTGTGTAAATTGTTAAAACTCTTAGTTTAAAGTTATCTGGTGTGTTGCAGATTTGCACTAGTGTAATCTTTCAGAGGCTGTTGTGAGCGGTCGTAACTACGGCCGTGTCAAAAGGGAGAGGCAACGTTCTCTGCCCGAAAGCTCATATAGTCAAAACTAGTTTCTTTCTGCCTCTGAATAAATTGTAACTTTGATATTGATAGGGTGCTTTCTGATAATAATTTTAAATCTGTTTCTTTTAAAAAATGCTTTTAGGCACTATGAAAGTGAATAAAATTCCCATTTGTTAAAAGGAATTTGGCTATGATTTCATCAGTTACTCCCTGGCAACTACTTCCATGCTCACGTAGTGTGATTAAATGTGTTAATGTTCTTGATGAATCGCTAGTAAATAAAATAAATTCTTAAGAATATCCTTTGAAAATAAATCACAGTTCAGAGAGCACTCATTACTTCGTGTCAAGAAAGAGATATTTGTGTTTCACAAGAAAAAATTTTCTAAACCCGTGATGACTGTGTATCAATAAATACATTACTTCGGCGTGATTTATAATGTTCCGACAGAGTGTATTTTCCAAAATCCTTCTGTAAATCGACGTCAGTGATCTGTAATTCAGCGGTTTGCTCCTATTTCCTCCCCTGTGTTATGTAAATTCTAACTAAATGAAGTTGCAATGTTTTATTTTAGGCAAAGAAAATAACTACCAGAATTTTTCTCTTTTCTTAACCACGCGAGGATTTAAATTACTGACGTACGAGAGTAGTGGAAAGACGACCAGTGGGAACTTTTCTTGATGGGCCAGCAGAGCGGTGGAAGTGGGTCCTTTTGCGACAGAAGCAGGCAGAAGTTTGAAAAAGGTGGAAGCCCGCCACTGTGTGTGAGCGAGATACGGGACTGCAATAGCAACCGGCAGGGTTTCATCGAGGCGGTCCGTCAAAGGACCGGCGTGGCACTGGGTCCCTCTTGACACTGCCATTACAGACCAGAAAACGCGTCGGCTGCTGTCCTGAAGACTCCACGCGGATTACGGACTCATTCAGCACGTAACTTTTATACGCGTTGTTCAAAAAGTCTCTCCGCAGTGCCGTATGATTGTTAGCCGCGCGTGCCGTATGCCGCAGTGAATACACCGAAATGAAACTCAGTGAAATACAAGTTATTAATTTATTGAATATTCATTTTTACTTACAAATTTTCACATTAAATGTTGAAAGTGTCCCCCCTGTTGTTGAATACACAATTCAATTCGTCTAATCATGTTTACAAACATAATCTGTAACATTTCTTCTGTAACAGAGCAGTGAAAGTGGATATTGCAGTTTTCAATTCATTGATGAATTCTGGACGGTTTTTATAGACAGTTGCTTTCGCTGCACCCCAGAAGATAAAGTCAGGTGGTGTTAGGTCAGGCGATCGTGAAGGCCAAAGTCCCTGTGAAACTATGCGATCACCAAAAACATCAGCAAGCAGCGACACTGAAATGCGAACTGTATGCGCAGTTGTCCCATCCTGTTGAAAATAACCGTTCAGAATTTCACTTAACACAAGTTCTCCTATGAATGGGTACAGAATATCACTGCAGTATCATGGTGCGTTTATTGTATCGTTGAAAAATATGGGACCCACAATCCGACGTCTAGAAATTGCAATACAAAATCCTATTTTCACAGAATGAAATGGTTCCTCAAGAAAATGCAATGGATTTGCAGTACTCCACATACGAGAATTTTGCCAGTTCATGTATCCGGATAAATGAAACCACGCCTCATCAGTGAAAAACGTTTCATTAAGAATATCCCATTTTGTTGAACGAAATTTTTGAACCATTGACAATAATGCAGTCTCTTGCCATGATCAGTATTATTCAGTTCTTGCACGACTATCCCTTTGTATGGGAAAAGTTCTAATTATTTCCTTACAGCTGTGTGGGCCGTTCCGACACTAACACCAATTTCCTGGGCGAGTTTCTTCAAAAATGGTGCACTGAGCACTATGGGACTTAACTTCTGAGGTCATCGGTCCCCTAGAACTTAGAACTAATTAAACCTAATTAACCTAAGGACATCACACACATCCATGCCCGAGGCAGGATGCGAACCTATGACCGCTCGGCCACCCCGGCTGGCGCGAGTTTTCTTACTGACTTGTTCGGACTCATGGACATTTTATCAGAAATATCGACTAGTTTACCCTCAGACAAAACGCTACGACGACCATATCTTGGTGCATCTGTCACTGAACCCGTACTTCAAATGGTCAAATGGCTCTGAGCACTATGGGACCTAACTGCTGTGGTCATAAGTCCCCTAGAACTTAGAACTACTTAAACCTAACTAACCTAAGGACAGCACACAACACCCAGCCATCACGAGGCAGAGAAAATCCCTGACCCCGCCGGGAATCGAACCCGGGAACCCGGGCGTGGGAAGCGAGAACGCTACCGCACGACCACGAGATGCGGGCGAACCCGTACTTCGAAATTTGTTAATCAAATCTAGCACAGTATCGCGATGTGGGAGTGTTGTCTCCGGTAAAACTGAATTAAATGTTTGACGAACTGAAACTGTGTATTTACCGCCAGCTTTGAACACTTGTTCTACTAAAAATACACGTCCTTCAATGGTTAGCATTTTAACAGTGACAAAAACGAAACAAACGAACAAAGGAACTAAACTTCCACGTTCACGTCAGCACGTAACGACACACACCAACGACACTACTGATGCTGGATGAGATAAACGAAACAGCGGAATGTTGGGAGAGTCCACTTGAAGGGAAGTAACCCAGGCAGGCGAACAATCATACGGCACGCGCGGCTAACAATCATAAGGCACTGCGGAGAGACTTTTTGAACACCCCGTATATGAAGATTTTCATCCCGCAGCCATTATGAAATCAAGATACAAGGCGATTAATAACATCAGCTGCTAGTGGAAAGTCATTTAAATCAATGGGGAAAGTTGAATATTTGTGTCAGAGTGGGATTTGAACCGGTGTCTCCACCCGGGCACAGTGGTCATCGCAACTGATCGAACTACCCTAGCACGCCTCCCACCATACTCATCTTATCCATGCACTACAGATGTAGTGTCGCTTTGTCATTATCCTCATTACTAGCGGCATTTCGCCGGTCATGTTCGAAAGTACAGTCACCACATATACAAGGTGGTCCATTGAATGGCTCTGAGCACTATGGGACTCAACTGCTGTGGTCATAAGTCCCCTAGAACTGAGAACTACTGAAACCTAACTAACCTAAGAACATCACACACATCCATGCCCGAGGCAGGATTCGAACCTGCGACCGTAGCGGTCGTGCGGTTCCAGACTGTAGCGCCTTTAACCGCTCGGCCACTCCGGCCGGCTTGGTCCATTGATAGTGACCGGGCCAAATATCTCACGAAATAAGCATAAAACGAAAAAACTACAAAGAACGAAACTCGTCTAGCTTGAAGGGGGAAACCAGATGGCGCTATGGTTGGCCCGCTAGATGGCGCTGCCATAGGTCAAACGGATATCAACTGCGTTTTTTTTGTAAATAGGAATCACCATTTTTATTATGTGGTGTCACCGCCAGACACCACACTTGCTAGGTGGTAGCCTTTAAATCGGCCGCGGTCCATTAGTATACGTCGGACCCGCGTGTCGCCACTGTCAGTGATTGCAGACCGAGCGCCACCACACGGCAGGTCTAGAGAGACGTCCTTGCACTCGCCCCAGTTGTACAGCCGACGTTCATAGCAAGGGTTCACTGACAAATACGCTCTCATTTGCCGAGACAATAGTTAGCATAGCCTTCAGCTACGTCATTTGCTACGACCTAGCAAGGCGCCATTACCAGTTATATTGAACTTATTATACTTTTGTATCATCAAGAGCGATGTACTCCAATTATGGATTAAAGTTAAGTATTACATCATCTACGTACTTTATTTGCAATTCTCAAGACATTGTCCTGTTCCAGACCTCACGCCAGTCTGCGTGTAATTAAACGCGTGCATTTCGGTCTCCTCTAGCAACACGGTGTTGGCTCTTCTGCCAACACTTCACGTGTAGTACGTAAAGAAATATGAATCTTTTACTTGTACCACTTTTTTCGCTTTGTGATAGATGGCGCTGTAATAGTCACAAACGTATAAGTTCGTGGTATCACGTAACATTCCGCCGTGCGGACGGTATTTGCTTCGTGATACATTACCGGTGTTAAAATGGACCGTTTACCAATTGCGGAAAAGGTCGATATCGTATTGATGTATGTCTATTGTGATCAAAATGCCCAACGAACGTGTGCTATGTATGCTGCTCGGTATCCTGGACGACGTCATCCAAGTTTCCGGACTGTTCCCCGGATAGTTACGTTATTTAAGGAAACAGGAAGTGTTCAGCCACATGTAAAACGTCAACCACGACCTGCCCAAGTAGGTGTTTTAGCTGCTGTCGCGGCTAATCCGCACATCAGTAGCAGACAAATTGCGAGAGAATCGGGAATCTCAAAACTGTCAGTGTTGAGAATGCTACATCAACATCGATTGCACCCGTACCATATTTCTATGCACCAGGAATTGCATGGCGATAACTTTGAACGTCGTGTACAGTTCTGCCACTGGGCACAAGTGAAATTACGGGACGATGACAGATTTTTTGCAGGCGTTCTATTTAGCGGCGAAGCGTCATTCACCAACAGCGGTAACGTAAACCGACATAATATGCACTATTTGGTAACGGAAAATCCGCGATGGCTGCGACAAGTGGAACATCAGCGACCTTGGCGGGTTAATGTATGGTGCGGCATTATGAGAGGAAGGATAATTGGCCCCCATTTTATCGATGGCAGTCTAAATGGTGCAATGTATGCTGATTTCCTATGTAATGTTCTGCCGCTGTTACTACAAGATGTTTCACTGCATGACAGAATGGCGATGTACTTCCAACATGATGGACTCCGGCACATAGCTCGCGTGCGGTTGAAGCGGTATTGAATAGCATATTTCATGACAGGTGGGTTGGTCGTCGGAGCACCATACCACCATGGCCCGCACGTTCACCGGACCTGACGTCCCCGGATTTCTTTCTATGGGGAAAGTTGAAAGATATTTGCTATCGTGATCCACCGACAACGCCTGACAACATGCGTCAGCGCATTCTCAATGCATATGCGAACATTACGGAAGGCGAACTACTCGCTGTTGAGAGGAATGTCGTTACACGTATTGCCAAATGCATTGAGGTTAACGGACATCATTTTGAGCATTTATTGTATTAATGTGGTATTTACAGGTAATCACACTGTAATAGCATGCATTCTCAGAAATGATAAGTTTACAAAGGTACATGTATCAGATTGGAACAACCGAAATAAAATTTTCAAATGTACCTACGTTCTGTATTTTAATTTACAAAACCTACCTGTTACCAACTTCGTCTGAAATTGAGAGCGATATATTTGTGATTATTACAGCGCCATCTATCACAAAGCGATAAAAGTGGTCCAACTAAAACATTTCTATTTCTTTACGTACTACACGAATGTGTAATAAAAATGGGGGTTCCTATTTTAAAAAACGCAACTGATATCCGTTTAACCTATGGTAGCGCCATCTAGCTGGCCAACCATAGTGCCATCTGGTTTCCCCCTTCAAGCTAGACAAGTTTCGTTCTTTGTAGTTTTTTCGTTTGACGCTTATTTCGTGAGATATTTGGCCCACTCACTATCAATGGGCCACCCTGTATAATTAAGGTGAGGACGTCCAATTGATCACTTCAGTGCAGATGCACACGACGCTCGAACTCTTATGTGAATCGGCGAAATACCGCGAGTAACGAGGTTATTGGGCAAGTTGCACTACACCTGAAGTGTGCGCATATGTTGAGAATTTGGGTCTGATGGGAGGTATGCTAGGGTAGTCCATGTAGTTGCGATGACCATTGGATCCAGATGGCGCAGTGATCAGCACATATGTCTAGTAAGGAGGAAATCTGTCTAGTCTCAAAAGGAAAAATGGCTGCCGTTTGCTGCGCCACATAAGCGAAGGGACCGCCACTATCTTGTGAAACAACACGGATGCCTCTAAAGGCTCGCTCGAAAGAAATTTTACTAACTGACCCAAACGCTGTAGAGTTGGTTCAGAATTTCATTTACATAAGCTACGTAGGTTTATAGAAACATTTATAACTGGGGGAAAGATAGATACCGCCTACAGGAAAATAAAAGAGGCCTTTGGAGAACAGAGAAGCAGCTATATGAATATCAGTAACTCAGATGGAAAACCAGTGCTAAACAAAGTAGGGGAAGCTGGAGTTCGGAAGGAATGTATAGATGGTCTATACAAGGGAAATTAAGGCATTCTATATTACTGTACAAAAAAAGTCGTTGTCTGACGTTACCAAAAATGTCGAAAAGTACCAGATTTTTGCACGACACTCTAAAGTACATTCAGACGGACATATGCTGCATACTTTTTAATACATGATATATATGTCCGCCTGCTTAGCTGGGTGGTAACGTGCTCGCCTTCCATGCAAGCGGACCCGTGTTCGATTCCCGGCCAGACTGGAAATTTCCTCCGTTCAGGAACTGTGGTATTCTCATCATCATTTCACCCTCATCACCGGCGCGCAAGTCGCCCAATGTGGCGTCGACTGAAATAAGACTTAACACTTGGCAGCCGAACTTCCCTGGATGGGACCTCTCGGCCACTCATTTCGTTTCCACATAAATATATATATCAAATAATGGAAAATCCGGGATAGAATGTAACAATATTATGAACAGCATAACTGCTACTCATTATATAACGGAGATGCTGAGCCGCAGATAGGCACAACGAAAAAAACTGTCGCAAAATGAGCTTTCGGCCAACAAGGCTTTTGTCGAAAAAGACGACACACACACACACACACACACACACACTCACACACACAAACATGATCACAGTCTCTGGCAGCTGAAGCCAGAGTAGTAGTTGTGTGTGCACATATGTGTGTGTGTGTGTGTGTGTGTGTGTGTGTGTGTGTGTGTGTGTGTGTGAGTGAGTGTGTTGTCTTTTTCGTCAAAGGCTTTGCAGGTCAGAAACTCATTTTGTGACAGTCTTTCTATTATGCCTATCTGCTACTCAACATCTCAGCTATATGGTGATATATATATAATGTTACTTCAGATTTTTAGTGGATACTGTAATAAACATTGAAACAGACATGGGCTGTAAATCATTTTAAACAATAATGTGCAGGTTTTACGTTAAAATCGACTTTAGGAAAGAAAATTCGGTGTATGCTTTGCTGTGAACGTGTGTTGTTTTGTTTTCTTTCTCGTGAACTGTTTTTGTAACTACGATAGTAGGGCATTTAAACTACAGAGAAATTCTTTCTCCCACATTTAATCTTTTTCATTATATAGAGGGTGTAATGGGTATAAGTGGAGATATTTCTACCTGTGATTGAGGACCGCATACTGATCAACATTTCAACAGTATTTACGTCATTTGCAAACTATCAGTGATAGCTATTACAAGTCGTATGCTTTCAGGCTGGTTAGTACCCCCAAGTACATGTGGCAAGAGCAAGCCACTGTTGCTTATTTTCCCGTGGGCAGCAACTGAGGTGTTGCAGTGTGGACACGTGGACACAAAACGATCAATCTATACTGACAGGGGCAGTTCACTTTGCGGTGCAGTTATGACCATGCAGAAGACATAAGGTAGTGATTCATGTGATGTTTTGAGAAGACTGTTTGATACAGAGAAAAAAACAACCAACACACTGATGCGTGTACATATTCAGGTACCACATATAAAAGTCTGCACTTATACCTGTTACACTCTATTTTTAAACAAAAATTGTGTACCCAACGATGTGCTGTTTCATTCCTCGCAGTTGATTGTCGCAGAAAAGTGACAAGATGTATGTATGGCTATTGGCTTGTGATTAGAATACTACTACGAAATCTCAATTTGCAATACCAATAAACAAGCCTCTGAGTTAGAGTGGAAGGAGTAACGGAAGAGGAGATGTACAGAGGGAAGTGGGAAGTGTCGATAGACAGAATGTGGGGGAGGATGAGGAGATGAACAAGGAGAGGGGGAAGAGGAGATAGACAAAGAGAGGAGGCAGAAGGTCAGTAGGACGTATGTCCAATTTTCATATATGTTTAGCAATTGCGAAGCACTGTCAGGTTTGCTACTATTAAAGAAGGAGAAGAGGAAGTAGATATGAGATAGGAGATATGATACAGCGAGAAGAACATGAAAAAACACTGACGTACCTAAGCTGAAACAAAGCCTCTGGAGTGGATGACATTCCCTCAGAACTGCTGATGCCCTTGGGAGACCTAGCCATGAAGAAACTATTCCACCTGGTGTGCAAGATATACGAGAGGGGGGAAGACTTCAAAAAGAATGTAACAGTTGCAACTACAAAGAAAGCAGGTGCTGACAGGTTTTAATATTACCGGACTATCCGTTTAATAATCCATGGATGCAAAATAGTAACACGAACTGTTTAAAGAATAATGGAAAAACTGGTAGAAGCCGACCTTGAGGTAGAATCTTTTGGGTTTCTGAGAAATGTAGGAACATATGACGCATTCTGACCTTACGACTTAGCTTAGAAGTTAGGTTCAGGAAAGACAAACCTACGTCTATAGCTTCTGTAGGCTTAGAACAAGCTTTTGACAATTTGACTGAAATACTGAAATGGTTCAAATGGCTCTGAGCACTATGGGACTTAACTACTGAGGTCATCAGTCCCCTAGAACTTAGAACTGCTTAAACCTAACTAACCTAAGGACATCACACACATCCATGCCCGAGGCAGGATTCGAACCTGCGACCGTAGCGGTCACGCGGTTCCAGACTGAGACTGAAATACTCTCTTTGAAATTCTGGAAGTATGAGGGGTAAAATACAGGGAGTGAAAGGTTATTTATAACTTGCTTGGAAACCAGGTGGCAGTTATAAGTGTCAAAACGGCGTGAAAGGGAAGCAGAGGTTGAAAAGGGAGTGAGACAGGATTGTAGCCCATCCTCAATGGTATTCAGTCTGTACATACAGTAAGCAGTAAAGGGAACTAAAGAAAAATTTGGGGTAAGAATTATAATTCATGAAGAAGAAAAAATAGCTTCGAAATTTGTCAATCCTGCGGATGACAGCAGAGGATTTGGAAGAGCAGCTGAACGGAATGGACAGTGTCTCGAAAGGAGGGTGTAGAATGAACACCAACAAAAGCAAAACAAGGATACTAGAATGTGGTCGAATTAAATCAGGAATTAGATTACAAAATGAGTGAAGTAGTAGATCAGTTTTGCTATTTGGGAGTAAAATAACTGATGATGACCGAAGCGAAGAGAATATAAAATGTAGACTGGCAAAGGCAAGAAAAGCTCTTCTGTAGATGAGAAATTTGTTAACATCGAAAATAGGTTTAAGTGTTGGGAATTCTTTTCTGAAGTTATTTGGCCGGAGGGTAGCCTTGTATGAAAGTGAAGCGTGGGTGATAAGCAGCTCAGAGAAGAAGAGATTACAAACTTTCCAAAAGTGGTATTACAGATGAATGTGGAACATTAGTTGGGTAGATCACGTAACCAATGAGAAGGTACTAAAGAGATTTGGGGAGAAAAGAAAGTTTTGACAGTTTGACTAAAAGAAAGGACCATTTGATAGGATACATTCTGAGACACGAGGAATCATCAGTTCAATAATGGTGGAAAATGTTTGTGAAGGGGGAGGGACGAAAGGGGGGGGGGAGGAGTAAGCGTGGTATCACATACTAATACCTCCTTGGGCGTCATAAAGTTGGAAACAGAATTTCAAGTTTTTGTCAGACACCGATAGGGGTCGTGCAGGGTCCGACAGACCCAATGGAGTATGCCCGCTGGGTCATGTTTCCAGCGTCTCTGTACCATGAGCGCCGTCTGCTGCCGCAATATACAGAAGGTCAATCGCACTTGGAGCCTGTTCGCTGCGTGACGGTCCACAGACGTCGCCTAGTCACTGTTCCGACACCATCGCTCGTGCTCTATTACAGAGAGCCTCACCTCATCTTTTTGTTGACACTGAGATCTAGACTCTGACTCTTGCTGCATTATTTGTAAGGAATCTTGATACATTTAGAGAAATACAATTAAGTAAATCTTCTGTTTACTGTGCTAATCATTTCTGTTCTTGCCCAGCTTTCCTAAAACGACCGTTACGGCACCAGTCTGTAGCCCACCTCTCCTTACAGTTGTGTAAGAAGTCGTACAAAAGAGTAAAAATCGTAGAAGAAGATCAAGAGATGAACACAGTAAGCAGATTCAAAGATATGTAGGTTGCAGTACTTGTTCGGAGATGAAGAGGCTTACAGGGGATAGAGCAGGATAGAGACCAGCAACAAAGCTGCATTGAAGGCCACAACAACGACAACATTGTTAACATTAATTAGTTAATAGTTTTAGACCTACTCGTGCAAATACGTTTAAAAATATTTTTTACTAGTTTCTAAATAAACATTTGTTCACGGAATAGAAGCAATTGTGAATTGTCGAGAAGAAATGATTTTAGGCTAGATTCAAAACTTGCTCTGCTACCTGTCAGGCATTTTATGTTATTGGGCTAATGATCAAAAATGTTTGTTCCTGCATATTGAACTCCTTTATGAGACACTGGCAGCTTTAATAACGTGTAATAAAGGTCAGTTTTCCTCTAGTGTTGTAGGTATGGGCTCTTGTCAAATTGTGGTGGATTATTTACAATGAATTTCATTAGCGAATATATGTATTGTATTGGTTCAGTTAATACGTCCAACTCTTTGAAGAGCGAAGGTAAACACCATACATTATTCTCACTGCACAACATATTACTCTTACTGTTGTTCCATGCCTAACTCCACAATGCTTTGCTGAACTATGTATTTCTTGATGTGAAACACAACGCAGTGCTGTGTGGGGTCAGGCGAAAAAGAGGCCAAAAGGAGGAAATAACTCAAAAACGTTTAAACAGACGAGGTCTCCTGATGTGAGCGAGAATCAAACATAAAATACCGCAGGTTAAAATTAACTTCTTTTGTAACGAACTGTTTTTCGATCGATCTAGAAAGGAAACAAGATTGTAAATATCTTTCATTACAGACAACTGATGAGTTTAATTTCAATAAAACGAAACGCGTTTGGCGACAAAATTACGCTTTTTCTAGTAGCTCGACGATGGATTTAAAATACCTCCAGTAATTATAAACCATACAAGTGAATTTAAATCTTTTTATTTCGTAAAATTTGTCATAACTAGGATATCAAACCAACCCTCCAAGAGCTACGCACAACTGAATAATCATCCCGTACAGACAAAATGGGGGGGGGGGGGGGCAGTAGCGTACATATGGGGGGCGTGACTGAATCGAGTTATCGAGTAGTTGCACTTTCCTATGTAGCACGCGCGTCCGTGTCATCGTGTTTTATACGTTTGTGTCTGGCGCATAGATAGCTAACACATACCTCGGAGAAAAGTCGCGGCTATTCTAGTGACCTCGATACATTATTCTGCCTGGCATTTGTTCGAGAAAAGTCGCGAATATTCTACTGTTTTCTTGTACAGAGAAACTTCGAGGTCGATAATGAAGCAGAATCGACTTAATGGCATAGCTCTGTTGAACATTCACACTGCCCCCGATTGTCCTATTGACGATGCAATTAACCAATTTTCGGGAAGAACATGCGCATTATATCATAAGATGGCATTGTCTTGTATACGTGTATAATCAGTATTTTTTATTATGGTAAAAGTAAAGGCAGCTCAAGATATCTTTAGCGTCCCCTCCTTGATGTTTTTCTGCATCCTTCGGTTTCATGACAAACTTTCAAAGACTTTAGACACGATATCTGTATGGTACAAAAAGTGACAATTGACTTTAAATTATGAAAAGTGTGAAGTCATCCACATTAGTACTAAAAGGAACCCTCTAAATTTCAGTTACACGATAAATCACACAAATCTAACTATAGAGTTAGGGTTTAAAACTGCGAATAACGTAAATTGGAACGATCGCATAGATAATATTGTGGAGAAACCAAACCGAAGACTGCGATTTTTTGGCAGAACACTTAGAAAATGTAATAGGTCTGCTAAAGAGACTGTCTACACGACGCTTGTCCGCCTTCTTCTGGAGTACAGTTGTGCAGTGGGGGATCTGCATCTCATACGATTGACGGAGGACATCGAAAAAGTTCAAAGAGGGAGAGCTCGTTATGCATAATCTCGAAATCGGGGAAAAAGCTCAACGGGAACAATACACGAATTGGGGTGACAGTTATTAAAAGAAAAGCGTATTTCGCTGCGGCAGGACCTTCTCATGATATTTCAGTCACTAACTTTCTCCTCAGAGTGTGAAAATATTTGTTTGCGCCCACCTACATAGGGATAAATGATGGTCATAAAAAAAAGAGAAATCAGAGCTCGCTCGAAGGATTTAGTGTTCGTTTTTCCAGCGCGCTGTTCCAGTGTGGAACGGTAGAGAAATAGCTTACAGGTGGTTCGAAGAATCCTCTGCCAGGCACTTAACTGTGAACTGCAGAGCAAGCATGTACACTACTGGCCATTAAAATTGCTACACCACGAAGATGAGGTGCTACAGACGCGAAATTTAACCGACAGGAAGAAGATGCTGTGATATGCAAATGAATAGCTTTTCAGAGCATTCACACAAGGTTGGCGTCGGTGGCGACAACTACAAAGTGCTGACATGAGGAAAGTTTCCAACCGATTTCTCACACACAAACAGCAGTTGACCGGCGCTGCCTGGTGAAACGTTGTTGTGATGCCTCGTGTGAGGAGGAGAAATGCGTACCATCACGTTTCCGACTTTGATAAAGGTCGGATTGTAGCCTATCACGATTGCGGTTTATTGTATCGCGACATTGCTGCTCGCGTTGGTCGAGATCCAATGACTGTTAGCAGAATATGGAATCGGTGGGTTCAGGAGGGTAATACGGAACGCCGTGCTGGATCCCAACGGCCTCGTATCACTAGCAGTCGAGATGACAGGCATCTTATCCGCATGGCTATAACGGATCATGCAGCCACGCCTCGATCCCTGAATCAACAGATGGGGACGTTTGCAAGACAACAACCATCTGCACGAACAATTCGACGACGTTTGCAGCAGCATGGACTATCAGCTCGGAGACCATGGCTGCGGTTACCCTTGACGCTGCATCACAGACAGGAGCGCCTGCGATGGTGTATTCAACGACGAACCTGGGTGCACGAATGGTAAAACGTCATTTTTTCAGATGAATCCAGGTTCTGTTTACAGCATCATGATGGTCGCATCAGTGTTTGGCGAAATCGCGGTGAACGCACATTGGAAGCGTCTATTCGTCATCGCCATACTGGCGAATCACCTGGCTTGATGGTGTGGGGTGCCATTGGTTCCACGTCTCACCTCTTGTTCGCATTGACGCCACTTTGAACAGTGGACGTTACATTTCAGATGTGTTACGACCCGTGGCTCTAACCTTCATTCGATCCCTGCGAAACCCTACATTTTAGCAGGATAATGCACGACCGCATGTTGCAGGTCCTGTACGGGCCTTTCTGGATACAGAAAATATTCGACTGCTGCTCTGGCTAGCACATTCTCCAGATCTCTCACCAATTGAAAACTTCTGGTCAATGGTGGCCGAACAACTGGCTCGTCACAATACGCCAGTCACTACTCTTGATGAAGTGTGGTGTCGTGTTGAAGCTGCATGGGCAGCTGTACCTGTACACGCCATCCGAGCTCTGTTTGACTCAATGTCCAGGCGTATCAAGGCCGTTATTATGGCCAGAGGTGGTTGTTCTGGGTACTGATTTCTCAGGATCTATGCACTCAAATTGCGTGAAAATGTAATCACATGTAAAATGTAATCACATGTCAGTTCTAGTATAATATATTTGTCCAGTGAATACCCGTTTATCATCTGTATATCTTCTTGGTGTTGCGATTGTAATGGCCAGTAGTGTAGATGTAAATGTAAATGAAAGACTTTATAAATCTGGAATTCTCGCAACCTACCTCAGCTGGTTTAAGTATTAAAATCATTCTATAATTATAACATGAAATTTTCTACAAACTGTGAAGCAGTCGAAGGAGAGCTTAAGGCAACAGTGATTTAAATTTCTGCCCAAGATATGCTATTACTCCTATTTCATACATGATAGAGATACGTTAATTTCTCATTTTTGTAATCAGTTTTGACGTTTCATTTTTTTCTCCTTTTACATGTGTCCATGATGCCTATCCATCAACAATAACAGTTTGTGGTATTACCTACCAGTCAGTCTCCAGCTGAGATTAATTAATAATCCGTTCCTCATTCAATGCTTTGACTATCTGCGCCTGTGCGGATCATAGAAATAAATAAATGGTAGAAAGACGCTATCTTAAGCTTACTCGACGATTCTGGAAATAGCGTAACAGCTGACATTAGACGAAATACACTGGTTAGCATTTCCGCTAATCGTCATATAAAAACAAGAGAATGATAATTGCTATTCGAGTCAGGTTTCGATTAAGTTTAAGAATTTCTCAAGCAACCTCTCACCCGTCCTGGAGATGGTCGTTACGCCACGCGTGCTCCCTACCTCTGACCACCTATAAGTGATCTCTTGTTCGACCACACAAGCAGTTGACCTCGTTTTGTTGATTGGCTTCTGGGAGTCTTCTGCACTCCGCTCGCCCAAAGTTGCCAACCCAGTTGGCTTCTGCAGGTAAGCTAGTGATCCACTCTAGTATAGGAATGGCAGAAAAACTTGAGTCCTTTACGTTTCCTAGTAAGATCCAATTTATATATCGCACTAGCTTAGCGCCCGCTGCTTCACTCGCGTAGACTGTATGTTCTGCACAGATTGTTTCTGCTTTTTAAATCGAATTTGTATGTTGTTCACAAATTGGGGCACCTTCTAAACTTTTCATGCTAACTATGGCCATAGACACATGATTTTTTCCAAAAGTACTTATGTTGGTCAGCTGGAGTCCAGCGTTTTTGTTAATCATGCCATTTGCTTTGTTGTGGATTTATTTCCATCGAAACTTTCAACCCGTAACACTTATTTCTTATAACCAGCCGAGATGTGAAGTAGAAATTTTCTTACATTTAGCTTTATAAACGTATTAATGAAACGAAATACCTTCTTAAAAATTTTCATTCACTAGTTCACCCCCATAGGGGTTGAATTTCCAAAAGCAGTGAAACAAGTATTTTTTTTAATTTTTAACAGAGAAGCCAGATACAAATTTTCCTTGCGTTAGCTTCGAAAATGCTTTAATAATGAAATAATTTCGTAAAAATTTTCGTGCTCTATTTCACTCCCTTATGGGCTTGAATTTCGAAAAACTCTGAAACATATACTTTTTCATTTCCAAACAAAAAGTCAAATACTAATTTTCACAGATGTAGCTTTAAAAGTGCTTCAGTAGTTCTTTAATAACGATTTATTTTCAAGAAAACTTTCATCCACTTCTGTACCCCCTCAGTGGTTGAATTTCCAAAAATGCTGAAACATGTATTTCTTTATTTCTGACTGAGAAACCAAATTCCAATTTTCGTAGTCCTAGCTTGAAAATTTCATTAATAGTGACATATTTTCAAAAAGAGATTTCACCACTTAGGAGCGGAATTTTGAAAAATCCCTTCTTAAACGATGCCTACAGCCAAAGATCCATACCCTCTCCAAATTTTAAGGTTCTGTCCCTAGCGGTTTTTGGCTGGGCAATGACCAGTCAGTGTATCAGTGTGTTCATATTTCACGCCCATCGGGGTTGAATTTCCAAAAACAGTGGGACATTTAGTTTTTCATTTCCAACCGAAAAGTTAAACATCAGTTTTCAAAGATATAGATTTAGCTTTACGATGCTTATACAATGAAATATTTTTAGAGAACGTTTCATCCCCTTGTGAACTGAGTTTCCAAAAACCGTAAAATGCTTTTTTTTTATTTATAACAGAGAAGCCAAATTCAAATTTTAATAGGGGTAGCTTCAAGAATGCTTGGATAATGAAATAATTCCATAAAAACTTTCGTTCCCTATTTCAAATCCATAGGGCTCGAACACCCCATGAACCATGGACCTTGCCGTTCGTTGGGAGGCTTGCGTGCCTCAGCGATACAGATAGCCGTACCGTAGGTGCAACCACAACGGAGGGGTATCTACTGAGAGGCCAGACAAACTTGTGGTTCCTGAAGAGGAGCAGCAGCCTTGTCAGTAGTTGCAGGGGCATCAGTCTGGATGATCGACTGATGTGGTCTTGTAACACTAACCAAAACGGCCTTGCTGTGCTGGTACTGCGAACAGCTGAAAGCAAGGGGAAACTACAGCCGTAATTTTTCCCAAGAGCATGCAGCTGTACTGTGTGGTTAAATGATGATGGCGTCCTCTTGGGTAAAATATTCCGGAGGTAAAATAGTCCCCCATTCGGATCTCCGGGTGTGGACTACTCAAGAGGATGTCGTTATCAGGAGAAAGAAAACTGGCATTCTACGGATTGGAGCGTGGAATGTCAGATCCCTTAATCGGGCAAGTAGGTTAGAAAACCTGAAATTGGATAGGTTAAAGTTATATATAGTGGGAATTAGTGAAGTTCGGTGGCAGGAGGAATAAGATTTCTTGTCAGGTAAATACAGCGTTATGAAAACACAATGAAATAAGGGTAATGCTGCAGTAGGTTTAATAATGAATAAAAAAATAGGAGTGCGGGTAAGCTACTACAAACAGCATAGTGAACGCATTATTGTGGCCAAGATAGACACGAAGCGCATGCCTACTACAGTAGTACAAGTTTATATGCCAACTAGCTCTGCCGATGATGAAGAAATTGATGAAATGTATGATGAGATAAAAGAAATTATTCAGGTAGTGAAGGGAGACGAAAATTTAATAGTCATGGGTGACTGGAATTCGAGAGTAGGAAAAGGGAAAGAAGGAAACATAGTAGGTGAATATGGATTGGGGGGAGAGAAATGAAAGAGGAAGCCGCCTGGTAGAATTTTGCACAGAGCATAACTTAATCATAGCTAACACTTGGTTCAAGAATCATGAAAGAAAGCTGTATACATGGAAGAGGCCTGGAGATACTGGAAGGTTCTAGATAAACTATACAATGGTAACACAGAGATTTAGGAACCAGATTTTAAATTGTAAGACATTTCCAGGGGCAGATGTGGACTCTGACCACAATCTATTGGTTATGTACTGTAGATTAAAACTAAAGAAACTGAAAAAATGTGGAAATTTAAGGAGATGGGACCTGGATAAACTGACAGAACCAGAGGTTGTACAGAGTTTCAGGGAGAGCACAAGGGAACGACTGACAGGAATGGGAGAAAGAAATACAGTAGAAGAAGGATGGGTAGCTTTGAAGGGATGAAATAGTGAAGGCAGCAGATGATCAAGTACGTAGAAAGACGAGGGGTGGCAGAAATCATTGGGTAACAGAAGAAACATTGAATTTAATTGATGAAAGGAGAAAATATAAAAATGCAGTAAATGAAGCTGGCAAAAAGGAATACAAACGTCTCAAAAATGAGATCTATAGGATGTGCAAAATGGCTAAGCAGGGATGGCTAGAGGACAAATGTAAGGATGTAGAGGCATATCTCACTAGGGGTAAGATACGAGGGCAGTTCAATAAGTAATGCAACACATTTTTTTTTCTGAAACAGGGGTTGTTTTATTCAGCATTGAAATACACCAGGTTATTCCCCAATCTTTTAGCTACACAACACTATTTTTCAACGTAATCTCCATTCAATGCTACGGCCTTACGCCACCTTGAAATGAGGGCCTGTATGCCTGCACGGTACCATTCCACTGGTCGATGTCGGAGCCAACGTCGTACTGCATCAATAACTTCTTCATCATCCGCGTAGTGCGTCCCACGGATTGCGTCCTTCATTGGGCCAAACATATGGAAATCCGACGGTGCGAGATCGGGGCTGTAGGGTGCATGAGGAAGAACAGTCCACTGAAGTTTTGTGAGCTCCTCTCGGGTGCGAAGACTTGTGTGAGGTCTTGCGTTGTCATGAAGAAGGAGAAGTTCGTTCTGATTTTTGTGCCTACGAACACGCTGATGTCGTTTCTTCAATTTCTGAAGAGTAGCACAATACACTTCAGAGTTGATCGTTTGACCATGGGGAAGGACATCGAACAGAATAACCCCTTCAGCGTCCCAGAAGACTGTAACCATGACTTTACCGGCTGAGGGTATGGCTTTAAACTTTTTCTTGGTAGGGGAGTGGGTGTGGCGCCACTCCATTGATTGCCGTTTTGTTTCAGGTTCGAAGTGATGAACCCATTTTTCATCGCCTGTAACAATCTTTGACAAGAAATTGTCACCCTCGGCCACATGACGAGCAAGCAATTCCGCACAGATGGTTCTCCTTTGCTCTTTATGGTGTTCGGTTAGACAACGAGGGACCCAGCGGGAACAAACCTTTCAATATCCCAACTGGTGAACAATTGTGACAGCACTACCAACAGAGATGTCAAGTTGAGCACTGAGTTGTTTGATGGTGATCCGTCGATGATCTCGGACGAGTGTGTTCGCACGCTCCGCCATTGCAGGAGTCACAGCTGTGCACGGCCGGCCCGCACGCGGGAGATCAGACAGTCTTGCTTGACCTTGCGGCGATGATGACACACGCTTTGCCCAACGACTCACCGTGCTTTTGTCCACTGCCAGATCACCGTAGACATTCTGCAAGCGCCTATGAATATCTGAGATGCCCTGGTTTTCCGCCAAAAGAAACTCGATCACTGCCCGTTGTTTGCAACGCACATCCGTTACAGACGCCATTTTAACAGCTCCGTACAGCGCTGCCACCTGTCGGAAGTCAATGAAACTATACGAGACGAAGCGGGAATGTTTGAAAATATTCCACAAGAAATTTCCGGTTTTTTCAACCAAAATTGGCCGAGAAAAAAAATGTGTTGCATTACTTATTGAACTGCCCTCGTAGATACTGCCTACAGGAAAATTAAAGAGACCTTTGGAGAAAAGAGAACCACTTGTATGAATATCAAGAGCTCAGATGGAAACCCAGTTCTAAGCAAAGAAGGGAAAGCAGAAAGGTGGAAGGATATATAGAGGGTCTATACAAGGGCAATGTCCTTTAGGACAAATTATGGAAATGGAAGAGGATGTAGATGAAGATGAAATGGGAGATATGATACTGCGTAAAGAATTTGACAGAGCACTGCAATACCTAAGTCGAAACAAGGCCCCGGAAGTAGACAACATTCCATTAGAACTAATAACAGCCTTGGGAGAGCCAGCCCCGAGAAAACAATGCCATCTGGTGAGCAAGATGTATGAGACAGGCGACATACCCTCAGATTTCAAGAAGAGTATAATAATACCAATCCATTATAAGAAGGTGTTGACAGATGTGAAAATTACTGAACTATCAGTTTAATAAGCCACGGCTGCAAAATACTTACGCGAATTCTTTACAGACGAATGGAAAAACTGGTAGAAGCCGATCTCGAGGAAGATCAGTTTGGATTCCATAGAAATATTGGAACACTTGAGGCAATACTGACCCTACGACTTACCTTAGAAGATAGATTAAGGAAAGGCAAACCTACGTTTCTAGCATTTTTAGACTTAGAGAAAGCTTTTACCAATGTTGATTGGAATACTCTCTTTCAAATTCTGAAGGTGTCAGGTGTCAAATACAGGGAGCGAAAGGCTATTTACAATTGGTACAGAAACCAAATGGCAGTTGTAAGAGTCGAGGTGCACTAAAAGGAAGCAATGGGTGAGAAGGGAGTGAGACAGGGTTGTAGCCTATCTTCGATGTTATTTAATCTGTATATTGAGCAAGCAGTAAAGGAAACAAAAGAAAAATTCGGAGTAGGTATTAAAATCCATGGAGAAGAAATAAAAACTTTGAGATTCGTCGATGACATTTTAATTCTGTCAGAGACAGCAAATTACTTGGAACAGTTGAACGGAATGGACAGTGTCTTGAAAGGAGGATATAAGATGAACATCAACAAAAGCAAAACGAGGATAATTGAATGTAGTCGAATGAACTCGGGTGACGCTGAGGGAATTAGATTAGGAAATGAGACACTTAAAGTAGTAAATGAGTTTTGCTATTTGGGGAGCAAAATAACTGATGATGGTCGAAGTAGAGAGGATATAAAATGTAGACTGCCAATGGCAAGGAAAGCGTTTCTGAAAAAGAGAAATTTGTTAACATCGAGTATAGATTTGAGTGTCAGAAGTCGTTTCTTAAAGTATTTGTATGGAGTGTAGCCATATATGGAAGTGAAACGTGGACGATAAATAGTTTGGACAAGAGGAGAATAGAAGCTTTCGAAATGTGGTGCTACAGAAGAATGCTGAAGATTAGATGAGTAGATCACATAACTAATGAGAAGGTATTGAGCAGATTTGGGGAGAAGAGGAGTTTGTGGCACAACTTGACTAGAAGAAGGGATCGGTTGGTAGGACATGTTCTGAGGCATCAAGGGATCACTAATTTAATATTGGAGGGCAGCATGGAGGGTAAAAATCGTAGTGGGAGACCAAGAGATGAATACACTAAGCAGATTCAGAAGGACGTAGGTTGCAGTAGGTACTGGGAGATGAAGAAGTTTGCAGAGGATGGAGTAGCATGGAGAGCTGCACCAAATCAGTCTCTGGACCGAAGACCACAACAACAACAACAGGGCTCGAATTTCCAAAAACAGTGAAACGTGCATTTTTTTTATTTCTAAACGAGAAAACAAATTCAAATTTTCATAGCTGTAGCATTAAAAATGCTTTCACCATGGCATAATTTCACAAAACATTTCTTCTCCTATTTCACCATCTTAGGGAACGAGTCTCGAAAACACTGAAACATGTATTTTTTAACATCTTCAACTTTTGTAGTCCTGTCTTCCTCAGTTATAACCTGTAGGCACATTGCCCCAAAATGTAAACCAAATAGTAAAAATATGTACATATTCCACGCCTTGCGGAATAAAGGCGAAATGCGTATGGAATGAAAATTGTTTCATTCAGTTGTAGTCAGACGGTCCAAAGAGTAAAAATTATCAATATACCGTAAAACACGCAGTTTTTATTTGTAACCAAGAATGAAAATACCACTTTTCATAGATGTAGCTTTATAAATACTTCCGTAGTTCTTTAATAATTATCCATTTAAACTTTCACTCACTATTTCACCCCTATACGAGTAGAATTTTCAAAAATTCTGAAAAACGTATTTCTTTATTTCCGACTGTGAAACCAAATACCAGTTTTTCGTAGGTCTAGCTTTAAAACTCCCTTAATTGCGACATATTTTCGAAAAACCTTCCTTGCTCTATATCACCCCCTTGAGGCTGGGAGAGAAGTCTGTCAGGACATTGCCTTTTACATATATAGGTTATAACTGCTTATTCTCTCTGGTGGCTCAAGGCAAAAATTAAACAGTCGCATTGTAGGCTTTTCAGGAAAATTAATCTTTGAAATATCAGACGATGTTGCATGTTCTTTTTTATCGTCGTAAAAAAAGCGATCGTATACCGTCTCAGTTCTTAGCCTTTCCAGAAAGGAGGTTAAGTACAGCAGACTCTGTAAGTTCCCTCAAACATACATTCTTTTGCATCGAGTGAATAAATATTTTAAGTATCTCATATCAATGTCTAAGATAAATTTCAAATGACGTACAATTTTTATGCATTTCAAATAATTATGCCATTTATTAGTTTACGTAATTACATATACCTTGCACTAACATCTGCCGAGGAGAAGAACAGAGAAAGAAGCGGGATTTTAAAACGGCCAACATGCTTTCCATAATTTTTAGTAGTCAGCGAGTAGAACTGAACAACAGCGATTTTAGACTACACGCTCTGTGGGCAAATCAGCGGCATGCTGTTCCTTTGTGTTCTCCCTCTCCCGTGTCACTGATTATTACAATAATGAGCAATGCATATGTAATCAAATACTGATATGAATGCATTTACAGATTGACTTGTTTATGTCTTGGTTACATTTGTTGTAAAGAATTTAGATATAAAAATGTAGTTTTGCCTGCGTATCGCACATCCACCTGTGTAGTAACGAATGAAAATATTCCTTACACTACAAATTCTTAGTAAACAGAATTTTTATGATGTAAATATTTTTCGCCTCTCTAAACATTATCTGTCTATGTATGTGTCTTCTCGCGCGTTATGAGATCAAAGAACGAAGCGACTCAAATCCACAAGTACTGATTTACATACATGTTAGCAGCCAGCTGTCTCTATTGCACTGAGCGATAGCTACTTTATTAAAACGGCCGATGTCCAATACATGAACTTGCATTTATAGCGTTTCCCTCCTATTTGTCGACGCAGGGATACACAAAAGAAGCGGTTTACAAGAGCAGTGCCTAACAACTGAGACTGCCTAGCACATCCTGGAGAACATTGTCCGACCACTGCATAGGTTTTTTTCCTCTTTTTTCCTATCGCATACGGGTGGTTGGAGCCAAAAATTGTGGCCCTCCGATATTCTCCCATTTTTTTGTTTAATTCTTATCGCAGTACAGACTGTTTATCTGTAACCCCATCACGATTATTTGAAGTAGTGAACTCCCATGTATGGAATTATATTTGAATTTTGATGGAAATCACTTATAACTGCTCTCGTTATCTAACTCTAGATGACTATAGACTGCGTAAGTTGTGCTCGGTGTTAAGAAAAAGTAGTTCTTCATGTGTTCTTTATGACGTCATATCTACTGAACTACGTATTGTACAATGATGTAATTAGATACCTTCAGTCTCTGTAACAAGTCTTGCGAATAGAATTACATAGTAGTAAACAGATAATAAACTAGTCATGCCTGAAGGTGAAGTTCTAATACAAGAACAGCGAAAATCTAGTTAGCAATAAACTTTTTTCCTTTCAATGTTTGGTGATGGCTGTTATTGGGGTGAAGTTTCGAAAAGGCTCGAAATTACTTGTAAAATTTGTTGGATGTCGCTAAATGCTCTCATTCTCAAATATTGGATGATTACAGTGTGAGTAATTTGTGCGCCGTCAATTACGCTGCCTCAAAGACATACACACAATTTCTATCCTTAATGCCTGAGATTATGCCTCTTAATGAGTAGATTATCACAGCATTATAAATAAATTAGGTCAATAATTATAAGAAATAATGAAAATCATATTTTTGTTGCCCCTGGGACAAGTTTGGTACGCAACATGCAGCTACGAGAGGGTGATAATGTAAGAATTTTCGCCGTTTAGTACTATAGATCCTTCGTTGACTTAAACAAAGCTTCAAAACGGAATAAAGAATGTGTATATTTGAACATTTCTTTTTTTATGATAAAATGAAAAACATGGAATAACAAATTTTAAAATCAAATTGTTTGCGACAATAACACGAATCCTTTTACATTATTTCACTGTCGGTCAGTATAACATAGTAACAAAAAGAAACAAGATCCAACATACATTTTCGTTGTGTTCCATTACTTTCTTAAATCAAAGATCACAAAAACTTCCGCACTTTTGTGGTAGACCTGACAAGGAAATAAACAAGATGATAATTAGTCAGTGAGTTATTCTCCGTCGCCGACATGTCATTTTTTTCCGCTTTTGTTGCGGTGGATTACTTGGTGTGACGAGAGACGTTCCATCTCGTAGAAACAAGATACAAGTCTCACCGTACCAGGGATACGTCTTACGGAACTGTAGTCGAACGCAGTCCAATCTGAATCGTGGATAAAACTCCAACGTCTTTCCATTTTATAGCCCTCCAATCCATTTCCTTCACCTTCTTCTTTTCCTCCCGTTCTCGCCTTCCGCCTTGCCCTTTTCTTTTACCGAGCAAGGTGACGCAATGGTCAGCACACTGGACTCCCATTCATGAGAATGACGGTTCACACCCGCCTACGGCCATCGAGGTTGCCGCTGTCCGTGATTTCCCTAAATTTCTCCAGGCAAACGACGGGATGGTTCCTTTGAAAGGGCGTAGGCGATTTGCTTCGCGAGTCTTAACAATACGAACTGGTGCCCCCTCTCTAATAACCTTGCTCTCAATCGAACGCTAAACCCTACATTTTGCTTCCGACCTGGTAATATCTCCACATCAAATACGCACAAACATAACAGCTACAATAGAGTGCAAATTAATTGGGTCGAGCTCATATTTTACATGGAATTGAAGTTGGTTTGCTGTAATCAATTCTGTCCACCCAACTGTTGTACTATTGGCGGACTATTGTTGCCTTGACTATGGACAACAATTTTAGGTCCCTTCCAGTTTGGTTGAGTGCTTGTATGGGTAGCAACCACGGTCTCATCTTCGAGGGGGAGGTGGGGGGGGGGGCAGGAAGAAGTGTTCCACCCTCTTCCCACAATATCTTTTGAAAAGCAGTTTCAATTTTTTGAGCCTTAGTTGACAAAAAATGACTGCGTTGAACGAATTTAACCTAGGTTAACTAATTACAGATACCGAAACTCTTCTGCATTAAGAGCGAAGGGTACCTGTACGTGATGGATCCCGTTGGAGATCGGTGTTCGTGATGGTGTCCATAAAAAAGAGGTAACTATTAACATGAAAGGATGGAAGTCGATATATGGATTTATATGTGAAAGAAAAACCTTTGATGTTTAAATTAACTGAGTTGCCGTATGTGCACATTTATGATAGTTGAATAAATATTAAATAAATAACTTGGCCATATTTATCTGTTGCACAGCGGGTAGCAGTAGAACTTAAAAATTGAAGTTTGCGAGGGAATACATAAGCACTTGCTGTGGTAAAAATATCACGTTTATACACAACTGAGCAAACTAATGAACTGAACAACTAATAAACTGGTGATGGTTGCTGTTATTGACAGCAGTCTCGGCTAAGTTACAAAATTACGTTTACAACTGCGTCTTGGAGACCCAAGCACGATTTGTCATTAACTATTAATTATGGAGGTGTCAGAGGAATCTTCAGTGGCGACATTAATGCACATATACAGATATCAGAGAGATTCAGGACAAACGACAAACATAAAGAAAAACTTTACCAGTATGAACGTGTTTGGCAAACTGTCGTTCCCTTGGCTTGAGTGCACGAAGCAAGTGAACAAGAATTCATCGATAAGAATAAACTGTTATTAGTTGCGCTATTGAAGAAGTTCTACCCGAGAATCAGTAACTGTGGCATGAAACGATTCTCACAATCCGCGAACGCGTAGTCATCACATACAAAAATTCTGCATAAAATGAATGATAAGATTCAGAATATCTAAGCAAATTAGACAGGATATACGAGGGTTGCCCAGTAAATAATGCCCCATATTTTTTTTTCTCCAGAAGTATTTATTCCACAACAATCAAATTTACATATGTGAAAGACTGATGTTTTGTCTACTTGCTTTATTTTTCCACATAATCTCCTTCAAGTTCGACGGCCTTTTTCCAGCGAAACACAAGAGCGTGTATTCCCTGCCGGTAAAAATTTTTACTCTGCCTACGGAGCCAGGTTGTCACTTCGTGAATCACTTCTTCGTCATCGGCAAAACGTCTTCCACGAATGAAATTCTTCGTTGGCCCAAACAAGTGAAAGTCTGAAGGAGCCAAATCGGGGCTGTAGGGTGGATGGGGTAACACTATCCAACCCAGTTTCGCGATGTGTTCACAAGTCCTCAAACTTGTGTGAGGACGAGCGTTATCATGCTGAATCAAAACATCCTGTGGGTTAACATGACGCCCAAGGCGCCGGAAGCGCTGCTTAAGTTTGTCTAATGTTTTGACATAAGCCTCTGAATTAATGGTACTGCCTTTTGGCATCACATCAATGAGAATTACGCCCTCGCAATCCCAAAACACAGTCATCATGACTTTTCCGGCTGAAGGACCTGTTTTGAATTTTTTCTTCTGTGGAGAATAAGCATGACGCCATTCCATCGATTGTCTTTTTGTTTCGGGCTCAAAATGATGCACCCAAGTTTCATCACCTGTCACAATCCGTGACAAAAAGGCCTCCCCGTCAACGTGAAAGCGTCGCAACAAATCGAAAGAAATGTCTTTTCTTTGGGATTTGTGATCGACAGTAAGACACCGAGGAACCCATCTTGCACACACTTTTGAGTATCCAAGCTGATTGATAATCACATCCACACTTCCTTTGCTTACTGACAACTCCAGTGCCAATTGTCGAGTCGTAATGCGTCGATCCCGTCGAATGAGAACATCAGCCCGCTGCAACATGTCAGGCGTGACAGCCGTGGGAGGCCTTCCCGACCGCGGCAAATCTCGGAGCTCCGCAGCACCGCCCTCTGATGCTTTCACCCTCTGTGCCCAGCGACCAACAGTACTCCTATCGACTGCAGATGTTCCGTAGACGTTGCACAAGCGTTTATGGATATTGCCCACGGTTTCTTCCTCTGCTACGAGAAATTCAATCACTGCACGTTGTTTCTGACGGATGTCACTTGCAGACGCCATTTTAGAACATTCCTACACCACCGCTCTCTGTCGGAGGAAATTGAAACTTTGCGTACACACGCGGGAAACTTCAAATAACTCGCACCTAAAGTTTCACATTTCTAATATTTTTTTATTTCGGAGAAAAAAAATATGGGGCATTATTTACTGGGCAACCCTCGTATTACTGTAAGACACGATCTCCGAACTTAAGGCTCTCTGATTCGTACTTCACACGTTCTGAGACAATAAAGACACGCGGAAACTGGATTACGAACTGAAACTGAAATTAGCGAAGTTTCAGAAATCTGTGAGACCTGAGTTTCTCCTGGCATACAACTTTCAAATAACTTCCGGGAATTCAGCCAGGTAACACTCTCAGCGACCGCCGATATTTCGGCGGGAGAACACCCCGCCATTTTCAAGGCAAACTGCAACGGACAGGCGGCGTACATGCCAATTTAAAACCTCGGTTCTGTGACTGAAGCAGGAAAGATAAATCACACACTGAACACTAGTGCCGCCAAAGATGACCAAAGTCAGAGATATCGATAGTGAGACTACAAATTCGCAGGTGAGGTAGCATTGATTCTGTCTGTTTTTTGACAAGTTAATAATACTGTCCCAATAGTTGGACGTGCATGCCAATATCTCGGTGTTATTATATAACATGGGGTGACCAGTAACCAAGCAATGTTCAGCAATAGCAGATCTACTTGGCTGCTGTAATCGTGTGTGACGTTTATGCTCAGTACATCGGTCCTCCACGGTCCTGATACTTTGACCAATATATGCCACGCCGCAGCTACAAGGAATACGATATACATCCGCCTTACGCAGACCAAGATCATCCTTAACAGAATTCAAAAGCGCTCTAATTTTAGATTTCCGAAAAGTACGAGTGATCTTGTTGGAAGTGTTTCCTAAGTAAGGCAGAAAGGCAGTAGACTTAGGTGTTGACTTAGAATTATCATCAATCACCCGATGTACAAATGGTCGATAGCGCAACGCACGTTCAATCTGTCTATCACTATAACCATTTTGACGAAATGTAACTTCAAGATGGGACAGCTCAGCTGGCAAAGTCTCAGGAGGCATTTGAGGCACTTGAGATTAAATTAGCGAGCAACCTCGTTAACAGGGATGGAGGTTTTTGTTTAAACTCTGTTTGGAATCCGGCTCTCTCCCTGGTCAAAACACAGAGGGACAGAGTCAATGCTACCTCACCTGCGAATTCGTAGTCTCACTATCGATAGCTCTGACTTTGGTCATCTTTGGTGGCACCAGTGTTCAATGTGTGTATTATCTTTCCCGCTTCAGTCCGAGAACCGAGATTTTAAATTTGCATGTACGTCGCCTGTCCGTTGCAGTTTGCCTTGAAAATGGCGGGGTGTTCTCCCGCCGAAATATCGGGGGTCGCTGAAAGTGTTACCTGCCTGAATTCCCGGAAGTTATTTCAGAAATCTGTTCAATTATACTACACTCATGAGGTCACCAACGAACCAAATCAGACTGAACTAAGAAGATACATCACGAGTCCACGAATTTGAACAGAGGTAGACCAGAACAATGGCTTCCATGTGTGGCTCAGTGCAACTGGTTATAATGTTCCGAAATTAACAAGGAAAATTCCGTATACCGCTCAACAAGCAATGAGTAATGAGAGCAAGACGTTAATTTTGACTGTAGTTCATATCTACAAAAATAAAATAATGAATTAACTATGAATATGCACACTCACACTTAGTCGATATCGGCCGTCTCGCGTCTCCCGAAGCACTGCCGAGTGAAATCTTTTGGAACCCATGCGTCTCGTTCCTCCGAAGTGCCAAGAGAGGTCCTTATTGTGTGGTGCCAACCTGTAAGAGCACTTCGTCCAAGGCGAACGGAAACCTCTTTGCTTTCTGGTACATGCTGTATAGGGTTGGCTATTCTGCAATAGTAGTAGACTACAATTACTCCCACAGATCTAGATACTGAAATGTATGTTGTACACTCTCATTCATGCTTTTCATTCATCAGGTGAGAGTAGGAAAGGATGTATATACTGATATATTGCACACAGATGTATTGAAGATATGTGTGGGGCTCCAATAATTACAAAAATCTTAGTGAAATCAAGCGAATTAATGACAAAGATAATATACATTGTGGCCCTATATACACAGTCAGCTGCTCAGTCTTTTTTAAAGTAGTTTACAATTTTCGCACAGAACTGAGGTCCCATAGGTGGGGACATTCAGTTAAATGTTAATCAAAATCATGAAGAGGCTTACGTACAGACCCTTCAACAGTTAATGATTTCCAGGATTTATTAACGTTCCAGTAAATCAAATCCATTTATATCATACTGTAAGTAGGCTGTTTAGGTTTTTATGTTGGTAATGCCACGTAGTGCCCTGTACGAAAATCGTTGACTGTGCTGTGTGCAGTCTGTGGCTGGTCGGCATTGTTGGAATATTCTCTATTGTAGTGTTGGGCAGTTGGATGTGAATAGCGCGTAGCGTTGCGCAGTTGGAGGTGAGCCGCCAGCAGTGGTGTATGTGGGGAGTGAAATGGCGGAGTTTTGAGAGCGGATGATCTGGACGTATGTCCATCAGAGAGAGTAAATTTGTAAGACTGGATGTCAGGAACTAATATATATATATATATATATATATATATATATATATATATATATATATATATATATATACTTTGGGACGCCATTAAGATAAATACATTGTTTGTTCTCTATCAAAATCTTTCATTTGCTAACTGTGCCTATCATTAGTTAGTGCCTTCAGTAGTTAGAATCTTTTATTTAGCTGGCAGTATTGGCGCTCGCTGTATTACAGTAGTTCGAGTAAACAAGATTTTTGTGAGGTAAGTGATTCATCAAAGGTATAGGTTATTGTTAGTCAGGGCCATTTTTTTGTAGGGATTATTGAAAGTCAGATTGCGTTGCGCTAAAAATATTGTGTGTCAGTTTAGTGATGATCAGAATAAGTAAAGATAAAACTGTCTGACTACGTTGAGTTTTACTCAGCTGCTTCTGTATCAAATAACGTAAGTTTTTCCAGCACTGTCATTCATAATTTTTCAAAGTGGACGTTTCAATACACTAAAAAGACAGTACTCCAAGTTTTAATGAGTTACGTTGGTGCGACTAAGAGTGATAAACGATCGGGTTATATGAGCGCGAATCTGCTTGGTTTTGCTGTAAGTTTGAAACAGAGGTCACTGGGAGGCACAGCGCTAACAATAGAACGCCACGCGACCGTCACCTAATGTCCGATGTTGATACAATAATAAAGTCATAATCTGTGAATTGTGTCGTGAGGAACTGTTATGGAGAGAGTTTAAAGCAATTAATCAATATCTTTTTTTAAAAAAAAAAAAGCAAAGCCATGATGATCAGAAAATGTGCTTTAAAAATGTATTGCTGCTTACTAAATGGTACCACTAAAATTTATTAGAACACCTATTTTATAGGAGTGTATCAACAGTTTTTTAAACTGGTCCAAATATAGCGTTTAACCTTTTACAGTCTATACACATAATTTTTCTTTATTCTTCCCCACAAAAATGTTTATGATAAACGAGCAATTTACCCATCACGGTTTCACCAGCGTTACTCAGTAATAGAAAACTGGGCATTCCGAATTTTTTGATCTATTCTTGTATAGTAATAGGATTTGAGTGTTCTTCATTCTTTTAAAAGCATAGACCTGCACTTTAAACTACGAAATAATTTTTTTTCTGGCCATTTTTCCTTTCTTAAATTGGTTTTGATGATAAAACTAATAAAGTATTTTAAAATGTAGAGGTCTTCGTCTGTTACTTTTATACTCGGTCATCGCGACATACGCTTTAATCCACGATTAAGCTGGTAGGCTTTAGGAGCCTCAAGTGCCGTTGAAATATATAGTCTGAGGCATTCAAAATACTCCAAAAAGTGTTTTATGCCCTAATTTTTTCACTTTGTTTTTCAGGGAGATCTCTCATTTGGACCCCTTTGTAATCTATACGCTGTCCACTAGGAGTCTCCCCTCTCCTCAATAATTTTGTTCTGTTGAATCCCTTGGTAGCAATAGCGTGTGTTATTTCTGTTTTCTCGACTGGAAGACTTTATTTTTATGTTAAAGTAGACGTTTCACCTAAGAAGTGAGCAAATATATTTGCCCTCCACGAACACATATCTGTGACTGTAAGACATATTTCCTCTGTTAATGGTGTGAGAAAGTCTACTGTCTAAAAACTTATGACGTTTAGTGATACTGCCTCAATGTCTGCAAAGAGTACAGACAGATATTGACAAAAACGAAAAACCACCCCTGTAACTGACCAAATTCTACTTAGAAGCAGTAGAATTCATCCTTGTAAGATACGTAAGGACCTTCAGAGAGATGTATCGCTATTGGGGTTGAAACTGGCTCTTCAGAGTACAGCGTAAACATCTTGAGTGTGGGCGGAAGATACAAAAGCCAATAAAGAAGCAATTGCTAACAACTGCTATGAAGAAAAACTGTTGGCATGGACCCAGATATATAAATTTTGGATCTCCAATGTAATTTTCAGTGAAGAGTCACATTTTATCGTTCAAGGAGACAGAGCAAGTATTGCTAAGCGAAGCCTCATAGAGACAGTGAGAGCTGAGCATCTTGAACAGACTATAAAATACAACCCCGAAGAAAGGTTTTGCGATTTTTTCACTGCAGGTGGTCCAGGGGCACTAGCTCTAGTTGATGGCGTGATGATTTCAACCAAATACGTGAAAAGCCTTTGGCGCAGGATTGTGCCTTTCCTGTAGACCTTTGCAGATGGGGGAGGAAAATTTTTACATGATATGGCCCCGTGTCACACTTCAAAAGAAGTCAAGACGTTCATAGAAGAAAATATTAATGTGCTTCAGTCGCGCAGTAATTCACCGGACTTAAATCGCATAGAGACTTTGTGGAGGACCGTGAAAAGACGTCGTGGTGAAATGGACTGTTCAACAAATCCATGTTCATTATGTTAGTAAGTGGTAAAAGTGTGGTTTCATGACGACGAACAACGAAAGATTTGCTCTAACCTGGTCGAAACTATGCCACAACGAATTCAGAAGCTCATCAAAGCAAAAGGGACCACATTAGCTATTACTATTCAGTAAGCTACTAACTGTTTTACGTATATAGTGATAAATGTGTTCAGTTAAAGTTTAATAGTCTTGTCCTAATTACTTAGCCTACTACTTTATGTGTATTTACCTTTTTTCCTATATATTTTTAAAAATATATTGCGCAAACTCTTAAATGGAATTTTCAAGTCATGTGTGGACTGTTAAGTCGTATTCTTACTGTGTTTCCTTTTACTTACATTTGTAGCAGCAGAATTGTACATAAATATGTTAAAGAATTCACTATTGTAAAACATTATGTAGAATCTTACCTTGGTTAAGAAGTTAGCCCTCGCGAGAGAATGTCTCCATAGGAGCAGTTGTAGTCTGTCTATGGAACCAGAACGTAGCAGTCTGTCATGGCCTTAGCATGGAGTTAGAAGTAAAGAGTTTTTTTTTTAACTGAACTATTTCCAGTTTTCCATGATCTTTGTATAGATTGAGTCGTACGCATACAGTAGAATAGTAGGCAACGCTCTGTGATAATAATTTTGGGTAGGAAGTCAGTTTGTAATATGCTTCTTATGACGGAATTAGATTAGGAAACGAGACACTTAGAGTTGTAGATGAGTTTTGCTATTTGGAAAGCAAAATAACCGATGATGGTCGAAGTAGGGAGGATATAAAATGTAGACTGGCAATGGCAAGACAAGCGTTTCTGAAGAGGAGAAATTTGTTGACATCGAGTGTAGATTTAAGTCTCAGGAAGCCATTTCTGAAAGTATTTGCATGGAATGTATCCATGTATGGAAGTGAAACATGGACGATTAAGAGTTTAGACTAGAAGAGAATAGAAGCTTTTGAAATGTGGAGCTACAGAAGAATGCTCAAGATTAGGTGGATAGATCACGTCACTAACGAGGAGGTACTGAACAGAATTGGCGAGAAAAGAAATTTCTGACGAAACCTGACTAGAAGAAGAGATCGGTTGGTAGGAGACATTCTGAGGCATCAAGGAATCACCAATTTAATAGTGGACGGAACAGTGGGAGGTGGAAACCGTAAAGGGAATCCAAGAGATGAAATCATTTACATCACGTATACCTGCAGAAATACAAATTGCACGTAATTGCGCATCAAGAGCGCAACACACAAAAAGTACGTGATCTGTTTAATATGGAAGCCTTTTACATCTACATCATACTCCCCAAGCCACCTAATGGTGTGGGGCGGAGGGTACTTTTTGTACCACTAACTGAGCCCTCGAACCCTGTTCCCCTCGCAAATACCGCGTGGGAAGAATGATTGTAGGTAAGCCTGTGTTTTGCCTCTAATTTCTCAAATTTTCTCCTCATTCTCATTACGTGAGACGCATGTGACGGGAAGTAATACGTTGTCAGACTCTTCCCGGAAAGTGCTCTCTCGAAATTTCAATAGTAAATCACTCCTGATACGCAACGCCTCTCTTGTAACGTCTGCAAATGGAGGTTGTTGAGCATCTCTGTAACGCTCTCGTGCCGACTAAACGATCATTATTTATTGGGCTGGATTTTGTGAGAACGAAAGCTGGGGGCGTCTACGGTCGTTATGTGACACTACTGTAAATAGTTTTATTTAGGTTTACTTTTATTGGCTGTCCTTAATCAATTTGTATGCTTTATTTGGATGCTTTCTTTTCTTTGTAGAACAACCTGAAGATACTGCTTCAACGCAGAGAAACCAGTCGTTTGCACTTAACAGCTGCTATTGGAGTACAGTTTACCAGTGTTCAGTGTGTCACAGTGTCTTCCGATAGCGACTGCCGTTAATTTTAAAGCCGGCCGGTGTGGCCGTGCGGTTAAAGGAGCTTCAGTCTGGAACCGCGTGACCGCTACGGTCGCAGGTTCGAATCCTGCCTCGTGCATGGATGTGTGTGATGTCCTTAGGTTAGTTAGGTTTAATTAGTTCTAAGTTCTAGGCGACTGATGACCTCAGAAGTTAAGTCGCATAGTGCTCAGAGCCATTTGAACCATTTGTTAATTTTAAATTAGGTCACGGTTCGGTTTACATACATGGAATTGTTTCAGTGATGAGCAGGGCAGGTACCGTGTAAAATCTGAAGTGATTACTGTTTCTTTTTTAGTAGCAAAGTGATTTCATTAAAAAACTGTAAGGTGACCATTTATTTAATTAACTATCAGTAATCGATCAGTTAATCGATTGCTCAGAATTAACAGCATAGGTAGCCTTCAATAGTTATTGTCATTGTAAGTGCAAATAATCATTAAAGAATAGTTAGAAGCGAGACTGCTAGACTTATTGTTAAACGACGTTAAACAGAGGTACTGTAGGTCTCTGCACTTGGTTCTCGGTGACAATAATTTTTCATACTAACCTGAATAATTCAAAGGACCGTTACGGAGAGACAGAAAGCAGGACCCTTAGAACGTTTCCCATTTTTATAGTCTGTCACAGAGCTGCCCTCCGCCCCCCCCCCCCCCCCACACACACACACCGCAACCTCACAAAAACAGCTCGCAAGTCACGTGCAGCGGCCGCTTTACGCCATTGCTCCACTACATTGCACACTGCCTCTTGTTTTTAGCGGACCCATAAGCTACAGACGCGGCGCTCAGATGTGCCACTCCCAATTCATTGTAGTCACACGGATCGCTTATTCGTTCACGCTTCTCAATGGTGTACTCGCCTTATCTATTGCACAAAGGCTCTTTGTTTGACGTCCAGTTTAGTTAGTACTACTAGTACTATATGGGCAGAAGTGTTAATTGTCGCCTCCAATTATTTCCGCGCAGCGTCTGAGTATTCACGAACTGCAACACATACCACTCGCCGACAGTAAAGCAAAATTGAGATCGGTGCTCTTGAAAACCACAGTCGTGTGCAGCACAGAGTAACCAGCTAGGTTCATTGTCCATTTCTCTCTCTCTCTCTCTCTCTCTCTCTCTCTCTCTCTCTCTCTCTACTGAAATCTCGCTCTCCTTCTCCTTTGGTCTCCCAATATCGCTCTGCATCCATCCATTCACACGTGTTGTTCCCTTAATTCCGCCACGAAGCAGAGCTGATACTCAAGATACACATAAGAGACTGAAGCAGCAACTGCAGGCTATCTCTGTAACCATACTAGCAATAAATTATGACCAGTGCCAATCTATCACCCAAATAATTACGTGAATTACCTCTACAGGAAGGCATCTGACACCGCCCCGCACTGCGTCTAGTGAAAAAAAAATATTAACTTCCCGAGTGTCGGAGCAGATTTGTGACTGGATTCAGGACTTCCTTGCAAATAGAACTAAACATGTAGCTCTTAACGGAATAAAAGCTACAGATGTAAAGGTGAACCCAAAGGAAATGTGATAGGAACGTCACTGTTTACAAAGTATAGAAATGATCTAGTAGAAATCGTCGGAAGCTCTTTAAGACGGTTCGCAGATGATGTGGTTGTCTATAAGAAAGATGCAACCCAAAAGGCAGTATCGATTTGCAAAATTACCTATAGAAGAATGGTGATGGTCAGTGGCAGCAGACCCTGAACGTAAATAAATGTAACACAACGCACATACATAGGAAAAGAAATCCACTAATTTACGACAGCACTACTGATGACGAAATGCGGGAAAAAGTAAAATATCTGGGAATAACCATCCAGAGAGACCTTAAGCGGAATGACTACATAAAACAACAGTAGGAAAAGCAGACGCCAGACAGATTCATAGGAAGAATCTTAAGAAAATGCAATTCATCCACTAACGACGTGGCTTATAAGGCGTTTGTTCGATCGACTTTTGCGTAGTGTTCATCAAAATGGGTGATCTTCAAGTGAAGATTGTATCCTCCCAACACATAAAATATATGTAAGTATAGCATTCACATTCAGCGTAACCTTGGAACAATAAAATGTGACTAATCTCCTAATAAAAAAATGTGACTCATAGATAACCTTTCAATAATTGACTGTGAATTTAAACTGGTAAATTTTGGACGTCAGCAGTGCTGCGTCATGGCCCTGAAAGATCATACTGAATAAATTGAAAATTCTTACCGCAGTGAAGTCGTCGGATAACGCATATATATCTGCTCTTATAATAAATTTTTCTGGCACAGCCAAGTGCAATGCTGGCCGATAGATTTGTCATGTATAAAAGGAAACAACTGATTTTTCTTTACAATAATCGGTATGACCATGGACTGGAGAAAATAGTAAATTCTTTAAATTGAGATGAATGATTGTCGAAAGTTAATTTTTATAAAAAAGATTATTATTAAGAGATTTTTTTAAACATTTACATGGGACTTGATATGACAATACTACATATGCGCGAGGCTGCTTTTACCTTATATTATATCGTTCAGGCTCCGCCATCGCTCCCCACGACCGGCCCAGCCAACTCCATACACACGACTGGTCGTTACTACTACTCCTACTGCTACACAGTTCCTACTACTAACAACACTGCTCTCTGGTCTGAGATTCTCTTATAGCTTACATATCGCAGGCAGCGCGTGAGCAATCCATCGAAATTACATCTTCTCGAGTGCGCTAGCAACAAATTTCTCAAACATGGACCTCTTACAAGATGGCGGCCAGATGGATATCCGAAATATCGTGTAGTGAAGACTATTATATCCGGCAGCATACCCGTGAAGAGCATAAACATGTAAGACGTCGGGAAAATCTACGGAATCGCAATATGGGATCCTCTTTGCAAGAGTCGAAAGGTGCGAGAATTATCGCACAATCAGCTTAACAGCTCATGCATCCAAGTTTCTGACAAGAATAATACACAGAAGAATGGAAAAGAAAATTGAAGATCTGTTAGATGACGCTCATTTTGGTTTTAAGAAAGTTAAGGTCACTAGACAGGCAAATCTGACGTTGCGCTTGACAACGGAAGCAAGACCCGAAGAATAGTCGACACAAGTTCATAAGATTTGCCGAACAGGAAAAAGCGTTCGACAGTGTAAAATGGTGCAAGACGTTCGAAATTCTGAGAAAAATAGAGATAAGCTATAGGGAAGACTGGTGATATACGTTAATGAAGAGGGAACAATAAGACTGGAAGAGCAAAAACGAAATGCTCGGATTAAAAAGGGTGTAAGACAAGCGTGTAGTCTTGCGCCAGTACTGTCCAATCTACACATCGAAGGAGCAATGGCGAGAATAAGAGAAAGATTCAATAGTGGAATTAAAATTCATCAGTGAAAGTGAAGAATAATTACATGATCTATTGAATGTAATGAACAGTCTAATGAGAACAGAATACGGACTGAGAGTAAATCGAAGAAAGACGAAAGCAGTGAGAAGTACCCGAATTGAAAACAGCGTGAAACTCAACTTCAAAGTTGGTGATCACGAAGTAGAGAAAGTTAGGGAATTCTGCCACCTAGGCAGCAAATAATCCATGACTGACGGAACAAGAAGGATGTAGACTGAAGAGCCAATGAAACTGGTATAGGCATGCATATTCAAATACAGAGATATGTAAATATGCACAATACGGCGCTGCGGTTGGCAACGACCAGTATCTGGCACAGTTGTTAGATCGGTTACTGCTGCTACAATGCCAGTTTATCAAGAATTAAGTATGTTTGAAAGTGATGTTATAGCCGGTGCACAAGCGATGGGGCACAGCATCTTCAAGGTAGCGATGAAATGGTGATTCTTCGGTACGACCATTTCACGAGTGTACCGTTATTATCAGGAATCCGGTAAAACATCAAATCTCCGACATCACTATTACCGCAAAAAGAATCGGCAAGAACGGTACCAGCGACGACTGAAGAGAATCGTTCAACGTGACGGAAGTGCAACTCTTCCGCAGATTGCTGTAGATTTCAGTGCTGCGCCATCAGCGAGTGTCAGCGTTCGAAGCATTCAACGAAACATAATCGATATGTGCTTTCTGAGCCGAAGCCCACTCGTGCACCCTTGATGACTGCACGACACAAAGCTTTATGCCTCGCCTGGGCCCATCAATACCGACATTGGATTGTTGATGACTGGAAACGTGTTGCCTGGTCGGACGAGTCTCGTTTCAAATTGTATCGAGCGGATGGACGTGTACGGATATGGAGACAACCTCATGAATCCATGGACCCTACATGTCAGCAGGGGACTGTTCAAGCCAGTGGAGGCTTTATAATGGTGTGGGGCGCGTGCAGTAAAAGTGATATGGGACCCCTGGTATGTCTACGTAAGCACCCTGTCTGATCATCTGCATCCATTCATGTCCATTGTGCACCCCACACGTTCAGAATTGCTACAGAGTGGCTCCAGCAGCACTCTTCTGAGTTTAAACACTTCCGCTAACCACCAAACTCCCCAGAATGAACATTATTCATCATAGCTGGGTGCGTTGCAACGTGCTGTTCAGAAGAGATCTCCACCCCCTCGTACTATTACGGATTTATGGACAGCCTTGCAGCATTCATGGTGTAAGTTGCCTCCAGCACTACTTCAGACATTAGTCGAGTCCATGTCACGTCGTGTTGCGGCACTTCTGCGTGCTCACTAGGGCCCACACAGTATTAGGCAGGTGTGCCAGTTTCTTTGGGTATTCAGTGTAATAAGCAGACTAGCACGGTCAAAAAGGGTATTCCTGGCCAAGAGAAGTCTACTGGTATCAAATATTGGTATCGAACATTGGCCTTAATTTGAGGAAGAGATTTCTGAGAGTGTACGTTCGGAGCACAGTATTGCATAGTACTGAAACATGGACTGTGGGAAAACCGGAACGGAAGAAAATCGAAGCATTTTAGATGTGGTGCTACAGATGAATATTGAAAATGAGATGGAGTGACAAGATAGGGAATGAGGTTCTCCCCAGGATCGGCGAGGAAAGGAATATGTGGAAAACACTGACAAGAAGAAGGGACAGGATGATAGGACACCCGTTAAGACATCAGGAAATAACTTTCACCACGGGATCGTTTTGTAGGTGCGAAAGCGTTAACGAGATGGTCAAAAATCTCCATTAGAAGACGTTACAAGAGATGCGTTGCGCATCAGGGAGCAGGGAGAGGCTGACTATTGAAATTTCGAGAGAGCACTTTCCGTGAAGAGTCGGACAACATATTAGTTACTCCCATGTAGAACTCACGAAATGACCACGATGAAAAATTTCGAGAAATTAGGGCTAATAAAGAGGCTTGCCGACAATCATTCTTCCCATGCTCCATTCGGAAGTGGAACAGGGAAGGTTTACTAGAAGAACCCTAAGCCACATACCTTCAGGTTGCTTGTGGAGCGCTTATGCAGGTTTAGACGAAGAAGGTTCGTAATAGAGTATTAAGCCGAAATCCGGCAATAAAAATTCGCAGACTGTTCAAGGATTATTTATGAATATTTAGGTCTGAGGGACTCGACGTCCAAGGTGGCCCGTTGCAGAGTAATTGCATTTATTTTGGTTTCTTACTCTCATTTATCTATGCACTGAAAATAAGTATACGGATTTCCAAAAGTAAGGCCGAAATACTGAATTCAGTCTTTTAAAATTCGTAGCACGGTCCCTCCTTTCAATCGTTGTATGAATGTCTAAATAGCAGATAATGAGATAATCGATCGCGAAATAGAAAAACAACTGAAGTCGCTTTGTCGTAGAAAGGCGTCAGGGCCAGATGAGGTACCTATAAGATTCTACAAAGATTATGCGAAAAACCTTGCTCCCCTTCTAACAGTAATTTATCGTAGATTGCCCAAGCAACGAAGAGTACCTAACGACTGGAAGAAAGTGCACGTTATTCCCGTTTTTAAGAAGGGCCGTAGGACAGATGCATACAATTATAGATCTGTATCGTTGGCGTCAGTCTGTTGTAGAATTGTGGAACACGTTTTATGCTCAAGAATTATGAACTTTTTGGAAAATGAAAATCTCCCCTATGAAAATCAACATGAATTCCTCAAACTAAGATTCTACGAAACTCTACTCATTCTGTTTCTCCATGAGATTCAAAACGCCGTAGACAACGGCGCTCAGGTTGATGCCGTGTTCCTTTACTTCAGGAAGCCATTTGCCATCTTCCCACACTGCCGTAAAGTAAAAAAAAAAAAAAAAATACGATCTCATCGGGTATCGGAACAGATCTGCGACTGGATTCAAGACTTCCTTGCAGATAGAACTCAATATGTCGCTCTTAACGGAACAAAATCAACAGGTAATTTCCAGAGTACCCAAAGGAAGTGTGATAGAACCATTAATGTTAACAATATATATAAATGATCTAGCAGAAAACATCGAATGCTCTTGAAGCCTGTTCGCAGATGATGCAGTTGTCTGTAACAAAGTAGCAACGCCAGAAGATAGTAACAATTTGCAGACTGACTGCAGAGAATTAATGAATGGTGCAGGCTCTGGCAGTTGACACTGAGCGTAAATAAATGTAACATATTTCGCATACATAGGAAAGGAAATCCATTACTGTACAGACACATTATTGATGTCAAACAGCTGGAAACAGCCTCTACTGTAAAATATCTAGGAATAACTACCCAGAGCGACCTTAAGTGGATTGACCACATAAAACAAATAGTGGGAAAAGCAGATGCCAGACTCAAATTCACAGGAAGAATCTTAAGGAAAAGCAACTCAGCCACTAAGGAAGTGGCTTATAAGGCGCTTGCTCGACGGATTCTTGAGTATTGTTCATTTACCAGGGATCCCTATCAGGTAGGACTGATAGAGGAGATAGAGAAGATCCAACGAAGAGCGGAGAGTTTAACCACGGCCGCGAGAGCGTTACAGAGTTGCTCAACAAACTCCATTGGCAGACATTACCAGAGAGGCGTTGTGCATCACGGAGAGATTTACTATTGAAATTTGGAGAGAGCAGTTTCCGGGAATAGTAGAAAAACATATTGCTTCCCCTCACCTATGTCTCGCGTAATGACCACTATGAGAAAATTCGAGAAATTAGAGCCAGTACAGAGGATTACCGACAATCTCCCCATGCGGTATTTGCGAGTGGAACAGCCGAAATTTCAAGTACGTGACACAATACGATCTTGTGGCCACAACGTCTAAATGCGTTGAGACTGAAGGTAAATAAATGTAACATATCGCGTATACATAGGAAAAGAAATCCGTTACTGTACAGATACATTATTGATGTCAGCAACTGAAAGCAGTTAATTCCATAAATTATCTGCGAGTACGCATTAGGAGTGATTTAAAATGGAATGATCATATAAAGTTGATCGTCGGTAAAGCAGATGCCAGACTGACATTCATTGGAAGAATCCTAAGGAAATGCAATCCGAAAACAAAGGAAGTAGGCTACAGTACGCTTGTTCGCCCACTGCTTGAATATTGCTCAGCAGTGTGGGATCCGTACCAGATAGGGTTGATAGAAGAGATAGAGAAAATCCAACGGAGAGCAGCGCGCTTCGTTACAGGATCATTTAGTAATCGCGAAAGCGTTACGGAAATGATAAACTCCAGTGGAAGACTCTGCAGGAGAGACGCTCAGTAGCTCGGTACGGGCTTTTGTTGAAGTTTCGAGAACATACCTTCACCGAGGAGTCAAGCAGTATATTGCTCCCTCCTACGTATATCTCGCGAAGAGACCATGAGGATAAAATCAGAGAGATTAGAGCCCACACAGAGGCACACCGACAATCCTTCTTTCCGCGAACAATACGAGACTGGAATAGAAGGGAGAACCGATAGAGGTACTCGAGGTACCCTCCGCCACACACCGTCAGGTGGCTTGCGGAGTATGGATGTAGATGTAGATGTAGATTTAGACATTCTGTCTACATATGGTCCAAATGGAATGTCGAGTCCAGTGGTAATAAAATAGTGCCATTAATTTAACCTAGCCAAACAGACATGTGTGATGCTGACCAAGAAATTCTGTTCTTGAACCATGCGATTTACATCTTTTCGGCAAGCTGAAAGAATATCTCGGAGGGGAAGAGATATTCCAACGCTGACGACGTGCACACAGCTGATCTCTAATGACTCAGTGACCAAGAAAGGGCTTCTATCGCCGAGGACCTGAGCGACTGGTAGAAATTTCCCTTCGTTTTTACACGGACTTGGTGACTACGTTGGAAAAATAGTGTCACGTACCTGCCTCAGTCTACGTTATAAGTGACTTGGCCTGCCACAATAATTTGTAACTTGACTTTTTGAATTTCCCTCGTACCTGCACAAGAGTGCAAATGTTGGCGGTATGCGCTGTGAATCTTGTTTGGAAACAAATTTGTTCCATCCACTCACAGCACCTGCTGTTGACACCATTAATGACCACTCTTTACTCTAAAGTAGTGGTTTCCAACCCTTCTGAGATCATTACCACAGACAGGGATCGGATATTAGCTAGTATCCCTCCGTGACCTTTCCCATCTTCTACATTAGCTCTTAACTAAACTAGAATGAAGAACACCTTACTCTGAACACTTCTGCTTTTAAAATGACGGAAGATAAATGATAAATAGTTTTTATATGTGATTTATGAAAGCACCATCTAATGAGCCTGCGAGATAATTGGCACTGCTCATTTCTAATCACAGTTTTTTTCCGATTGGTGAAGTAATTCTCAGTGCATCGAGAGTGCTATCTTCAGCACCTTCTCACAAAAGGACGCTAACTATGGAGATTGAAAATAGACACTTCTCACAGAATATGCTTCTCCGCACCACTCTTCTCCCTACCAACACTAGCTTCATTCATACCCTGCACTGTCATTTACAATCAACTAAGTTAAAATGAGTGGACTATACTTACAGTCTGTAAATCACTTAATTGATGGACTGTTTATTTCTGAACTGACAGAAATCGGAAGACTTCAGGCTGCCATGCTTTGTATCTGACCATTGGCATTAATAATGCGGCCCTGTCAGCAACTGTATAAATATTAATTCGAATTTTAATAATGAACACCCTCAGTTGCACCGTTTACCTAGAATTTACCTAAGTAAACGGTGCAACTGAGGCTGTTCATTACTAAAATTAAAATTATTTTCCCCGAAGGGAGTTCGCCAAAAAAAAGCCCACATCCAAAAGTTTGATGTATCGAAAATTCAGGGAACAAAAATCGCAGAAGAATGGGAGACAGAACCGGCGAATAATTGGACTGACTTCCGCAACAAAATAATCAGAAAAGCCAAAGAACTGATCCCACTGCAAAAGAAGGCAAAACACCCCTGGTGGAATTCTGACTGTGATCAAGCCATCATTAACCGCTGACTCGCTTTCCAAAAATACAACTGTCACAAATCACCAGAAGCCCAACAGCACTTCCTCAACATCCGCAAGCAGACAAACAGAACAACCAGGAAAACAAAACGCGACTACACCACTGAACAACTCAAATCAATAGAGGATATCTTCAGGAACTTCAACAACAGAAATTTCTACAAGACTTCCGCGAGCAAAGTTAAAGGTTTCTCACCGCAAAATCTGACTTTCAGGAAAAGAGATGGAAAATTTGCACTCGCCAACCAAGAAAACTGCGAAGAACTGGCACGGTACTTAACCAACCTCCTCAACTGCCCCAATCCACACGAACGTTTCCAATACCTAGTCCCAGAGCACACAAAACCCGATGCAGAACCACTAACACTTCAGGGAATCACACAGGTCATCCAAGAAATCTCGCAAAGGGGAAAAACTCCAAGACGACTGGAAATGTACACTCATCCACCCAATCCACAAAAAAGGAAACACGTCCAACGTAAACAACCACAGAGGAATCTCCCTCCTCCCCGTCCCTTACAAAATGCTCTCCGCCTGCCTCCTACAACGAGCACAAGAACAGCTCGAGCCCCTAATTGGTGAATACTAGACAGGATTTAGACAACACAGATCAAGCACTGAACAAATTTTCAACCTGAACTCCACATTAAAACTTTGAGGCACACAAAATCTCCCAACCATCTGCACATTCGTCGACTTCAAGAAAGCCTACGACTCCATCCATCGACAATCCCTATTTAATATACTCGAAGAAAGCAATCTTGACCCTAAAACACGACGACTCATCCAACAAACCCTAACCGACACAATTTCCAAATCAAGTTCAGCGAATAAATCTCCCAACCTTCCATCATCAAAACCGGCGTCCGACAGAGTGACGGACTCTCCCCACTATTCTTCAACATCGTTCTCGATAACTTCATCAAAGAATTGGAAAAAGAACTGAAAAAAACAAAACAGATGGAGACTCATCACGCTAGGAAAAAAAACGGGATAACATCAGTGTCACATATTTAGCTTTTGCTGACGATCTCGCGATCCTCTCGGTGGATGAACAAACAGCAATTCGTCAGATCGAAGTACTCAAAGAACGTGCCGAAAAAGTCGGGTTCCAAACGTCTTTTATAAAAACTGAATTTATTTCCACAAAACACGTCAAAACAGAAAATTTTATCACAGAATACGGCACAATAAATAGAGTCAATCACTTTAAATACTTGGGTGAAATCATCGAACCCACAGGAACAGAAACAGTAGTCCAAAAAGAACCTGAAGTCAAAATGCGAAAGTATACGGGAAAACTGCGAACATCTACAACGAAAGGTGCACGAATATCAAAATAAGAATTCGATACCATACGACTGTCATCAAACCCGAAACACTGTATGCAAGCGAGACCCTCAACCTCATTTACAAACGGGATCTCGAAAACATCAAAAAAGTTGAAAGGAAAATCATTCGCAAAATCCTGGGTCCAAAGGTCACAGACGAAGGATATCGGCTACATTCAAACACGACAACAGAAAAATACTTCAGCAATGAAACAGACTTCCGCAAACGACGACTGAAGTTCTACGGACACATCATGAGACTGGATGACAATAGATTAACAAAGAAAATTCTAATGTACTCACAGAAATTAAAAACGACAACAGTCTGGATCAAACAAGTTCAAACTGATCTCAAATATGCCAGCATCACATCCGCAGACATACCAGATCGAAAAATGTTCAGACAGGTCTATTGCAGGGAAGTTGCACCAGAAGAAAAACCCAAAAGATCTACGGGAAAATGAACGGAAGAACTTCGAGCTAAACATATCTAAAGGATGAAACAATGCAGGAAGCACAACAAAAATAGCAACCACAGTTAGTAGTTCGATTTGTGTGATCCTCTATCGGTCTAAACAATTTAAATAAAATAAATAATAATAGTGTGTAAACGCTACATGATCTCAAAAATGCCAACATCACACCCGCAGACATCCCAGATCGAAAAATCTTCAGACAGAAGATCTACTGCAGGGAAGTTGAACCAGCAGAAAACCCCAAAAGATCTACGGGAAAATGGACGGAAGAACTTCGAGCTAAACATAGCTAAAGGATGAAACAATTCTGGAAGCACGAGAAAAATAGCAACCACAGTTATTAGTTCGCTTTGTGTGATCCTCTATCGGTCTAAACAATTTAAATAAAATAAATAATAATAATGTGTAAGCGCTACAGTAGCGTAGTAGTCTTTATCACTTACTGTTGTGTTGTGCTGTTCGTTAGACACTTTTTGTTGTGAAGCGAATAATGAAGCAATTTCTCGCCTATTGCGGTAACAACCTACAGCTCTGAGAAGGCTCTTTCATGGTATATTTACGATATATTATTTTGTAAACTATCGTCGCCAGTTTTATAAAGACCTCGTGGAAGCCGAATTGCTACTGTTGTTACGATAGGCCAAGTTTGTGAGTTCGTGAAACGACTTCTGGCACAGTACACCTCTAAGACATTACACAGCTATGCCCCAGGGTCAGGTAACAAGAGAGGAGAACGAAGGTTCTACAACCTTCCTACAAATTAGTAACGAAGTCACACAGAAGAGTTAAAAGATTTACTTATCTTTGTGACTAGTTGAATAATGAAGTCCGCAACACTGCTTGTAATATAGCACAAAAAACTCCCTCAATGGCTAGGTGCAAATACTCGCACATCACAGTACATAGCAAATGCAATTTACAACAACTCTCTGTTCATTAACGACGTTCCCTGTCTAAGTCAGCCATGGACGATGATCTATAACCAAGTGGGTGAGAGCTGCTCTTCTCTCTTACAAGTAGGCTTCTGTCCGTTGTCATCCGGTCATTGGCGGATTGTACTCCGCCGCCAGTTGGCCGAGTTGAAGTCGTTATCTTCAACCTCTGCAGCACCCATGGCGCTGGTGGAACTCGCGCAAATGGCGACTCTCTATGGCACAGGCACCAGCTCTCATATTTGCGTCTGTGGTGCTTTTGCCCTGGCTGTGTTTTGTTCGGACGACACAGCATATTACATAAGTGTGTCACTTTTGCAGTGATAGATACATGACATGAAGTACAAAATATGTGTATGTAGCCGCAGCACTATGTGAGGAAGATGTTCATATATCCGTTCCACAAGCTATAATCTCCATCACATTGTATTACACATTAATGTTAATATTTGAAGAAACATTAAATATTGGTAACTTACGTAATCAATATTACAGTCTTGCGAAATAGTGATAATAGTAACGATCTTTTAAAAATAATTTACTTTTGTGGCCGAAATACAGTCGAGCCCTTATATTTTCACCCTCAAAAAATTTCATTTTACCCTTCAAGGTGTAATTACAACCAGGTTGCGAACCACTGCCCTAAAGCTTGCATACAGTACTGCTCGAATGCTGTTTCGGCAGAGTTTATGTTAACAGTGATAGCAGTATGGATAGGTGTACTTACGTGTATGGGTTCTCTGAATGAAGAGGACAAAGGGCTCAACGACTCTATACTTAGCTTCCCCATAGCGATGCAGACCACACATCGCAGTACTTTTGCGTTTGAGGGTTACTGCATTATTACGTGTTGTGATGCCCGTTTTGGTGACTTCATATTACTGGCTTTTTCACTGTTATGAAGAGATTTTTACTGAAGCAAAGGTCGGCCAACGAACCGAATGAGGTATAATCACATTTCTCTATAACCACCCTCGGGACAGCAAGGGTGCATTAAAACAGATTACTCAAAAAAATTCGCTGAACTACCTCCGAAACTTTGTCGGGGATTTCGGGTCCACCCTATATATGTAGACCTATATGTGTATGAATATGTGCAGTGTCGTAAGAAACAGCCTGAAAGGACCTGCGTTTATGTATCATTTTTCCCTTCTTTTTTTGCTTCTGTTAGCTTGTAGTTTGAACTGTATGCGTTTACGCCACAAATTATGACATACCCTATGAGATACATACAAGTACTGCTCCTTACGTCTTTCTTGCGATGCCCAGTGTCAACAGAAAGCGTCGAGTTCTTTTCTATTGCAAAAAAAATTTAAAATCGTAATTTTACGTGCCCATTCGATAGAGAGCTCTCAGATTAGTCTAGGCTGATATTCAGTTTATCGATTAGTGTTAACAAGGACAGTATAACAGGAAGAATAAACGGCAATCCAGGAGCGACTCAGTAGCGCGGCTGTGTGGCGGTATCAGTCAGTACGGGTCAGGGCAGTGGTGCAGCTGCTTTACTGCTGGTTATTCTCAGAGCTTTACAATCCCTGTTAACACTAATCGATAAAATGAGTATCGGTCTAGACTAATTGGGAACGAAGTAACGAATGGGCACGTAATATTCCTCTTTAAAAATCGTCTTGGTCGGAAAGGGTAAAAAACCGACGCTTTTCCTCAAAACTGGGCGTCGCATGAAAGACGTGACAAGCGCTATCTGTTTGGTGTGACTCCAGCTACACAACCCACAAACGAAATTGCAAATATCTGCTGAAATACGACAGAAAATGCACCTGATGACTCTTAGGAGGGACACCTTGGACAAACATAGCGATTTATCGTAACCAAAATATTCGCTGTGTTAAATGTTGGAAATTACACTTCATTATTCCACTGATATAGCATCTTATTGTACGTAATGCCTGTTGCACCATCCCATAGTCTGGGTACGTTCTTTCGTATTCATTTTCCTTTACCACACCGCGAAAGCCGTGAGTTAATGATACACGATTCGTATAATGAATCCAAATGGCGGATACTGTATGCTGCAGCTATAGCTGGCAGAATTCTGCCGGTGTTCGCCGATAAGTTTCTGTGAAGCGTTACACATTTCTAGTCTGATCAGACTGATGTTCCCAGCTACGCACACGTGCAAAGGCTAGAACGTTTTATGTAATTTTGACTTGAGCTAAGCGGCTCTAAATTCTGAACACCCCTACTACGTGTCGAAACCTAGGTCAGTATACCTACCGGTTATCTGCAACCGGCAGGCCGGAGTGGCCGAGCGGTTCTAGGCGCTTCAGTCCGGAACCGCGTGGCCGCTACGGTCGCAGGTTCGAATCCTGCGTCGGGCATGGATGTCCTTAGGTTAGTTAGGTTTCAGTAGTTCTAAGTTCTAGGGGCTGATGACCTCAGAAGTTAAGTCCCACAGTGCTCAGAGCCATTTGAACCATTTATGTGCAACCAGTTCGCTGTATAAACCTAATTCTGAATATTCAGAAAACGCAAAATTTTGATACGACCAGATTGTCTAACGGCAAACGGTTGCAAATTACTCGTCTGCTCCGAAATAGTGTTAGATCTATTATAAATAGCGGCATGGCTAAAGGGGAAAGTGTTTTCACTTCACAAATCCCAATTACGCCGACAGATTTGCTTTTTAGATTTGAAAGGTTGCAATTACCCACTGCAAATTGATGTTGTTTATGTATAACTCTAAGTGGTGAGCTCACGTGTATCCCACCCACAAAAACTTACGTGCTTGCAAAAGAAGGCAAGACCAAACATGTTGTTTATAGAACTGCTTTAATATTCTACGCTGAAGAGCCAAAGAAACCGGAACACCTGCGTAATATCGTATAGGGTCCCCGCGGGCACACAGAAGTGCCGCAACACAACGTAGCAAGGACCCAACTAATGTCTGAAGTATTGCTGGAGGGAACTCACACCATGAATCCTGCAGGGCTCTCCAGAAATCCGTAAAAGTACGAGGGGGATAGAGATCTCTTCTGAACAGGACGTTGCAAGGCATCCCGTATATGCTCAATAATGTTAATGTCTGGGGAGTCTGGTGGCCTGCGAAGTGTTTAAACTCAGGAGAGTGTTCCTGGAGCACTCTGTAGCAATTCTGGACGTAAGGAACGTCGTATTGTCCTGCTAGAATTCCCCAAGTCCGTCGGAATGCACAATGGATTCGACTGGATGCATGTAACGATACAAGATGCTTACGTACGTGTCACCTGTCAGAATCGTATCTAGACGCGTCAGGGGTCCCATATCACCCCAACTGCACATGGGTCACACTATTACAGAGCCTCCATCATTTTGAACAGTCCCCTGCTGACAAGCAAGGTCCATGGATTCACGAGGTTGTCTCCATACCCGTACATCTCCATCCGCTCGATACAATTTGAAACGAAACTCCTTCGACCAGGCAACATGTATCCAGTCATCAACAGCCCAACATCGGTGTTGACGCGCCCAGGCGAGGCGTAAAGCTTTGTGTCCTGCAATAATCAAGGGTACAAGAGTGGGCCTTCGATTCCGAAAGCCCATATCGATAATGTTTCGTTGAATGGTTCGAACGCCGTATTCTGCCTGTTTACACATCACTGTATTTGAATATGCATGCCTATACCAGTTTCTTTCGCGCTTCAGTGTACAATAAATAATAAGAAGGAAAGTGTTTTGTCGTTTTTATTATGTTAAAACTACGATTCGACATACAACAAAATAATAGAAACATATTTATTACGCACCTATGCATTGACAGTACGTACGTTTATATGTACATACTTACGCACCTGCACCACTATATACCCAGATGTTTGTAAATTACTACCGGTAGCTTACTTACCATCACTCATCATAACAAAACTATTGGTATGCGAGAGCCGTAAGTGCCAGCTAGTGGTTTCATACAAGTGTCAAACTTAGTCACTAAAAATGTATGATATATTGTATACCTTTATCCTATAGCGTGACATTTCCAGCTCTTGGAGGCCATGTGGGCCAAACACGTTAGCAAATCCCCGAACAACGTGCCCACGCGCACACTCCAACCTTTGCGCGGGAACTACGTAGTTCGCCAGTTGTTCGGAAGATGGCAGCACGTAACGGGCGGTTGCCACAGGGCGCAGCGACGAGCTAGAAGTTTACAGTTTACACGGCAGAGAGCAGCACAATCCATGTCAATATAATCATTTGGCGAAACGTACTAGAACTTGGCACACTGTACGAATGTGCATAAGATAGACACTTTTAAAGTTCCACACGTTACATAAACATTCAGTAACAACGTGATTCTTCTTTACTTTCTCCATGTCTTAAAAACTATACACGTCTATATCCCCGTTTTGATTCCCTTTACTCAATGCCTCTAACGGGAATGCGACAAGACTTGCTTGAAAATGAGCTTCGCGGGTGGTGACCGTGTGGTTGCTCAGTGCAAGTATTCTTATTTCCCACGAGCTGCTCGTCAGTGAAGATTAGCGTGATACGCCTCATCTCGATCATGGCCAAATACCCGACATGGTTGGGAAACGAACTCAGATCCCCGCAATTGATTCGGTAGCGCATACCACAAGACCATGAACTGTCGACTTTCGCAACACAGTCAACTGCCAAAGTGTGAGAAAATTAGAAGTTGTCGCCCACTAACTTCATTAATAGCAAAAATTCAAGTGTCTGACAAACCAGGAAAACTCTTCTCATATTTATTGTGATACTGTGTACATAGCGTTTCTTGTGAGTTCATACTACACGAGGTAGTGACATGAGAAATTTTGAATCGAAACAGACTAAGATTTTCAAAAAATGGTGCAAATGGCTCTAAGCACTATGGGACTTAACATTTGAGGTCATCAGTCCCCTAGACTTAGAACTACTTAAACCTAACTAACCTAAGGACATCTCACACATCCATGACCGAGGCAGGATTAGAACCTGAGACCGCAGCAGCAGCGCGGTTCCGGACTGAAGCGCCTAGAACCGCTCGGTGACAGCGGCCGGCACGAAGTTTTTCAATCAATATGATTGCTAAACAGCCTTACTTACCAGCTGCTTTCAAGAAATCCTTTAATATCATATTACCAAAGCATGCACTTGCTGATGACCCTGAAAACCATCTGACGTTCTGTGAGGTAAGCCACACTCGTAAACTGCTGACCAGGGTAATATGTAGAACTGTAGAAACTATAATTGGAGACATGCCAGAGGAAGATCAGTTTCGTTTCACTAAAAGAAAAGTTAACAAGGAAATTCTGACGTTACACTGTAATTCTGACATTACTTTCCACCAACTTGCCGTAGCCGAGGCAGCTGATGCACACCTTTGCAGTGGCGCTCGACTCAGAGGTAAGCCGGTTGGAAACTTTCAGAGCCAATATTTGGCCAGGAAGGAGATGATACTCTAACAGTCGGGGGATTAGAACGCGGTAGTAAGGGAAGGAACAGAAGGAATAGTTACTGGAGAATATGGGCTAGCCTTTAGGAATGAGAGAGGTGAAAGACTAATTGAGTTCTGCTGTAAGTAGGCTGTTCAGGTTTTTATATTGGTAACGCCACGTAGCGCTCTGTATGAAAATCACTGGCTGTGCTGTGTGCAGTCTGTGGCTGGTTAGCATTGTTGTAATTTTCGCTATTGTAGTGTTGGGCAGTTGGATGTGAACAGCGCGTAGCGTTGCGCAGTTGGAGGTGAGCCGCCAGCAGTGGTGGATGTGGGGAATGAGATGGCGGAGTTTTGAGAGCGGATGATCTGGGAGTGTGTACATCAGAGAGAGTAAACTTGTAAGACTGGATGTCAGGAACTAATATATATATTATGACTTTTGAACACTATTAAGGTAAATACATTGTTTGTTCTCTATCAAAATCTTTCATTTGCTAACTATGCCTATCAGTAGTTAGTGCCTTCAGTAGTTAGAATCTTTTATTTAGCTGGCAGTATTGGCGCTCGCTGTATTGCAGTAGTTTGAGTAACGACGATTTTTTTGAGGTAAAAAACATTGTGAGTGCACAAGTGGTGGTTATGGACTTGCTATATTGTCCGCAAGACTCTTCGATGGTGATTGGGCACCTGCACAGTCGCAACAGATGGCTGCTGGCCGTCCCTACAAGGACTGCAGTGGGTCTGCACCTTTGATGACCCACCAATACCATCTCCGGGAGGGGACTGCCAAGGGGGAGGTTACCATGAGAAAAAGATTGAATAATCTACGAAAGGGGCGCGGAATGTCAGAAGCTTGAATGTGGTAGGGAAACTAGAAAATCTGAAACGGGAAATGCAAAGGCTCAATCTAGATATAGTAGGGGTCAGTGAAGTGAAGTGGAAGGAAGGCAAGGATTTCTGGTCAGATGAGTATCGGGTAATATCAACAGCACCAGAAAATGGTATAACAAGTGTAGGATTCGTTATGAATAGGAAGGTAGGGCAGAGGGTGTGTTACTGTGAACAGTTCAGTGACTGGGTTGTTCTAATCAGATTCGACAGCAGACCAACACCGACAACGATAGTTCAGGTATACATGCCGACGTCGCAAGCTGAAGCTGAACAGATAGAGAAAGTGTATGAGGATATTGAAAGGGTAATGCAGTATGTAAATGGGGACGAAAATCTAATAGTCATGGGCGACTGGAACGCAGTTGTAGGGGAAGGAGTAGAAGAAAAGGCTACAGGAGAATATGGGCTTGGGACAAGGAATGAAAGAGGAGAAAGACTAATTGAGTTCTGTAACAAGTTTCAGCTAATAATAGCGAATACCCTGTTCAAGAATCACAAGAGGAGGAGGTATACTTGGAAAAGGCCGGGAGATACGGGAAGATTTCAATTAGATTACATCATGGTCAGACAGAGATTCCGGAATCAGATACTGGATTGTAAGGCGTACCCAGGAGCAGATATAGACTCAGATCACAATATAGTAGTGATGAAGAGTAGGCTGAAGTTCAAGACATTAGTCAGGAAGAATCAATACGCAAAGAAGTGGGATACAGAAGTACTAAGGAACGACGATATACGTTTGAAGTTCTCTAACGCTATAGATACAGCAATAAGGAATAGCGCAGTAGGCAGTACAGTTGAAGAGGAATGGACATCTCTAAAAAGGGCCATCACAGAAGTTGGGAAGGAAAACATAGGTACAAAGAAGGTAGCTGCGAAGAAACCATGGGTAACAGAAGAAATACTTCAGTTGATTGATGAAAGGAGGAAGTACAAACATGTTCCGGGAAAATCAGGAATACAGAAATACAATTCGCTGAGGAATGAAATAAATAGGAAGTGCAGGGAAGCCAAGACGAAATGGCTGCAGGAAAAATGTGAAGACATCGAAAAAGATATGATTGTCGGAAGGACAGACTCAGCATACAGGAAAAAAACAACCTTTGGTGACATTAAAAACAACGGTGGTAACATTAAGAGTGCAACAGGAATTCCACTGTTAAATGCAGAGGAGAGAGCAGACAGGTGGAAAGAATACACTGAAAGCCTCTATGAGGGTGAAGATTTGTCTGATGTGATAGAAGAAGAAACAGGAGTCGATTTAGAAGAGATAGGGGATCCAGTATTAGAATCGGAATTTAAGAGCTTTGGAGGACTTACGGTCAAATAAGGCAGAAGGGATAGATAACATTCCATCAGAATTTCTAAAATCATTGGGGGAAGTGGCAACAAAACGACTATTCACGTTGGTGTGTAGAATATATGAGTCTGGCGATATACCATCTGACTTTCGGAAAAGCATCATCCACACAATTCCGAAGACGGCAAGAGCTGACAAGTGCGAGAATTATCGCACAATCAGCTTAACAGCTTATGCATCGAAGCTGCTTACAAGAATAATATACAGAAGAATGGAAAAGAAAATTGAGAATGCGCTACGTGACGATCAGTTTGGCTTTAGGAAAAGTAAAGGGACGAGAAAGGCAATTCTGACGTTACGGCTAATAATGGAAGCAAGGCTAAAGAAAAATCAAGACACTTTCATAGGATTTGTCGACCTGGAAAAAGCGTTCGACAATATAAAATGGTGCAAGCTGTTCGAGATTCTGAAAAAAGTAGGGGTAAGCTATAGGGAGATACGGGTCATATACAATATGTACAACAACCAAGAGGGAATAATAAGAGTGGACGATCAAGAACGAAGTGCTCGTATTAAGAAGGGTGTAAGACAAGGCTGTAGCCTTTCGCCCCTACTCTTCAATCTGTACATCGAGGAAGCAATGATGGAAATAAAAGAAAGGTTCAGGAGTGGAATTAAAATACAAGGTGAAAGGATATCAATGATACGATTCGCTGATGACATTGCTATCCTGAGTGAAAGTGAAGAAGAATTAAATGATCTACTGAACGGAATGAACAGTCTAATGAGTACACAGTATGATTTGAGAGTAAATCGGAGAAAGACGAAGGTAATGAGAAGTAGTAGAAATGAGAACAGCGAGAAACTTAACATCAGGATTGATGGTCACGAAGTCAATGAAGTCAAGGAATTATGCTACCTAGGCAGTAAAATAACCAATGACGGATGGAGCAAGGAGGACATCAAAAGCAGACTCGCTATGGCAAAAAAGGCATTTCTGGCCAAGAGAAGTCTACTAATATCAAATACCGGCCTTAATTTGAGGAAAAAATTTCTGAGGATGTACGTCTGGAGTACAGCATTGTATGGTAGTGAAACATGGACTATGGGAAAACCGGAACAGAAGAGAATCGAAGCATTTGAGATGTGGTGCTATAGACGAATGTTGAAAATTAGGTGGACTGATAAGGTAAGGAATGAGGAGGTTCTACGCAGAATCGGAGAGGAAAGGAATATGTGGAAAACACTGATAAGGAGAAGGGACAGGATGATAGGACATCTGTTAAGACATGAGGGAATGACTTCCATGGTACTAGAGGGAGCTGTAGAGGGCAAAAACTGTAGAGGAAGACAGAGATTGGAATACGTCAAGCAAATAATTGAGGACGTAGGTTGCAAGTGCTACTCTGAGATGAAGAGGTTAGCACAGGAAAGGAATTCGTGGCGGGCCGCATCAAACCAGTCAGTGGACTGATGACCAAAATCAAAATGAGACTTTGTAAAAAAAACTGTAATTACTATTGTGACATATGATCAGGACTGTCTTTATAAGAACAATTTTTGCTTTTGACCAACAGTGTATCAATAAGTGTGTGCATTTGATATCTTTGCTATTGTATTTATGATAAATTTTTCAAATCTGTATTGGCCACTGCCCAAGAAAATTTGTAAAATTTTTTGTGGGGAGCATGGGGGCTATGTAAGTAGGCTGTTTAGGTTTTTATATTGGTAACGCCACGTAGCGCTCTGTATGAAAATCACTGGCTGTGCTGTGTGCAGTCTGTGGCTGGTTAGCATTGTTGTAATATTCGCTATTGTAGTGTTGGGCAGTTGGATGTGAACAGCGCGTAGCGTTGCGCAGTTGGAGGTGAGCCGCCAGCAGTGGTGGATGTGGGGAATGAGATGGCGGAGTTTTGAGAGCGGATGATCTGGATGTATGTCCATCAGAGAGAGTAAATTTGTAAGACTGGATGTCAGGAACTAATATATATATATATATATATATATATATATATATATATATATATATATATATATATATATATATATATACACACTCCTGGAAATGGAAAAAAGAACACATTGACACCGGTGTGTCAGACCCACCATACTTGCTCCGGACACTGCGAGAGGGCTGTACAAGCAATGATCACACGCACGGCACAGCGGACACACCAGGAACCGCGGTGTTGGCCGTCGAATGGCGCTAGCTGCGCAGCATTTGTGCACCGCCGCCGTCAGTGTCAGCCAGTTTGCCGTGGCATACGGAGCTCCATCGCAGTCTTTAACACTGGTAGCATGCCGCGACAGCGTGGACGTGAACCGTATGTCCAGTTGACGGACTTTGAGCGAGGGCGTATAGTGGGCATGCGGGAGGCCGGGTGGACGTACCGCCGAATTGCTCAACACGTGGGGCGTGAGGTCTCCACAGTACATCGATGTTGTCGCCAGTGGTCGGCGGAAGGTGCACGTGCCCGTCGACCTGGGACCGGACCGCAGCGACGCACGGATGCACGCCAAGACCGTAGGATCCTACGCAGTGCCGTAGGGGACCGCACCGCCACTTCCCAGCAAATTAGGGACACTGTTGCTCCTGGGGTATCGGCGAGGACCATTCGCAACCGTCTCCATGAAGCTGGGCTAAGGTCCCGCACACCGTTAGGCCGTCTTCCGCTCACGCCCCAACATCGTGCAGCCCGCCTCCAGTGGTGTCGCGACAGGCGTGAATGGAGGGACGAATGGAGACGTGTCGTCTTCAGCGATGAGAGTCGCTTCTGCCTTGGTGCCAATGATGGTCGTATGCGTGTTTGGCGCCGTGCAGGTGAGCGCCACAATCAGGACTGCATACGACCGAGGCACACAGGGCCAACACCCGGCATCATGGTGTGGGGAGCGATCTCCTACACTGGCCGTACACCACTGGTGATCGTCGAGGGGACACTGAATAGTGCACGGTACATCCAAACCGTCATCGAACCCATCGTTCTACCATTCCTAGACCGGCAAGGGAACTTGCTGTTCCAACAGGACAATGCACGTCCGCATGTATCCCGTGCCACCCAACGTGCTCTAGAAGGTGTAAGTCAACTACCCTGGCCAGCAAGATCTCCGGATCTGTCCCCCATTGAGCATGTTTGGGACTGGATGAAGCGTCGTCTCACGCGGTCTGCACGTCCAGCACGAACGCTGGTCCAACTGAGGCGCCAGGTGGAAATGGCATGGCAAGCCGTTCCACAGGACTACATCCAGCATCTCTACGATCGTCTCCATGGGAGAATAGCAGCCTGCATTGCTGCGAAAGGTGGATATACACTGTACTAGTGCCGACATTGTGCATGCTCTGTTGCCTGTGTCTATGTGCCTGTGGTTCTGTCAGTGTGATCATGTGATGTATCTGACCCCTGGAATGTGTCAATAAAGTTTCCCCTTCCTGGGACAATGAATTCACGGTGTTCTTATTTCAATTTCCAGGAGTGTATATATATATATATATATATAATGACTTTTGAACACTATTAAGGTAAATACATTGTTTGTTCTCTATCAAAATCTTTCATTTGCTAACTATGCCTATCAGTAGTTAGTGCCTTCAGTAGTTAGAATCTTTTATTTAGCTGGCAGTATTGGCGCTCACTGTATTGCAGTAGTATGAATAACGAAGATTTTTGTGAGGTAAGTGATTCATGAAAGGTATAGGTTATTGTTAGTCAGGGCCATTCTTTTGTAGGGAGTATTAAAAGTCAGATTGCGTTGCGCTAAAAATATTGTGTGTCAGTTTAGTGTTGATCAGAATAAGTAAAGAGAGTAATGTCTGAGTACGTTCAGTTTTGCTCAGCTGTTTGAAAAGCAAATAATGTAAGAGGTTTATCAGCACAGTCATTCATAAATTTTTCTAAGGGGACGTTTCACTGCGATAAATTTCATTTGTTAACAGCGAATCCATTGTTCAAAAATCATAAAAGGGAGAGATGTACTTGGAAAAGGCCCGCAGACACGGGCAGAATCCAGCTGGATTACATCACGATCAGGCAGAAATTCCGAACTCATATTCTCGATTGTAAGGCCTAGCAAGGAACAAATACAGACCCAGATCACAATTGAGCAATGATGAACAGTAGGCTGTTAAAGAGTCTCATCTGGAAGTATCAACCTACAAGGAAGTGTGATATTGTAGTACTGAGGAATGATGAGCTCCGTTTGAAGTTTTCTAAGGCTATACATATTGCTACAATGAACACCACAGTAGACCGTTCAAATGTAGAGGAATGAGTATGTCTAAAAAAGAAATCACGGACGTTGGACAGACGAACGTAGGTACAAGGAAGGTAACTGCGAAGAAACCTTGCGTAGCAGAGGAAATATTTAAATTTATCGACGAAAGAAAGAAGTAAAAGAAAGTATAAGGTTATACAGGAATACAGAAAATAAGTCGCTTTGGAATGAAATAAATGGGATGTGCAGAGAATACAAGACGAAATAGCTGCAGGAAAAATGTGAGGAAATCGAAAGCGGTATGATTGTCGGAAGGATTGGTTCAGCATAAAAAAAGTCAAAACAACTTTCTGTGAAAATCAGAGCGAAATCTTCAATGGGAATTCCACTGGTAACCGCAGAGGAGAGAGCGGATGGGTGGAAATAACACACTGAAAGCCTGTATGACGGGGAAGACTTGGTTGATGTGATGGAAAGAGAAACTGGAGTCTATTTGGAAGAGGTGTGGGATCCAGCATTAGAGTCAGAGTTTAATAGCACTTTGAAAAGCTACAATCAAACAAGGCAAAAGAAATAGATAACATTCCTTCAGAATTTCTAAAATAATTGGGGGGGGGGGGAGGGGGGAGTGGCAGCCAAGAGAGAGTTCAAGCTGATGTGTAGAATCTGTGCTACTGGCGACGTACCACACGACTTTCAGAAAAATATCACCCACATCATCCCTTAACAGCTCATGCATCCAAGTTGTTGACACGAATAACATACAGAATACTGGAAAACAAAACTGAAAATCTGTTAGACGACTATCAGATTCGGTTCTCGAAAGGTAAGGACACCACAGAGGCAGTAATGACGTTTCATTTGGTAATGGAAGCAAAACTTAAGAAAATCAGAACACTTTCTTGGCAAGGAAAAAGCGTCCGACAATTTAAAACCGTACAAAATCTTCAAAAGTCTCAGAAAAATAGGAGTAAGCTGCAGTAAAAGACGGCTAATGTACATATTTACAAGAACCAAGAGGCAACGATAAGGCTGTAAGACCAAGAACGAAGTGCTCGAAGTAAAAAGGGTGTAAGACAGGGATATGGTCTTTCAGCCCTACTCTTCAGTATTAAACATCGAAAGAAGCAATGACGGAAATAAAAGAAAGAACCAAGAATGGGATTAAAATTCATGGTGAAAGGATATGACTGATAAGTTTTGCTGATGAAATTTACATCCTCAATGAATATGAAGAAGAGTTACGGGAGTTGCTGAACAGAATGAACAGACTAATGAATGCAAACTATGGATTGAGAGTAAACTGAAGAAAGTGGAAAGAAATGACAGTGGCAGAAATGAGATGAGCGAGAAACTTAACATCAGGACTGGGAATCACGAAGTAGGCTAGGTTAAGGAATTCTAATACATAGGCATCAAAATAACCCATAACAGACGGAGCAACGAGGACAGAAAAAGCAGACTAGCAGTAGAAAAATTGCATTCCTGAGCATCAGTAATCTGTTGGTGTCAAACATAGGCCTTAACTTGAGGAAAAAACTTCTGAAAATGTGCGTTTAGGTCACAGCATTTAATGATAGTGAAAACTTGACTGTGGCAAAGCCGGAAGAGAAGAGAACCGAAGCATTTGAGATGTGGCGCTACAGAATAATGTTGCAAATTAGGTGAACAGGTAAGGTAAGGAACGAGGAGGTTCTCCGCTGACACTAAGAATAGACAGGATGATAGAACATGTGTTAAGACATCAGGAAATACCTTCCATGATACCTGATGGTGCTGCCAGGGTAAAAACTGCAGAGGAAGGCAGAGATTAAGACGTATCCAGCAAATAAGTGATGACATCGTGTGAAAATGCTACTCTGTAAATAAAAGGTTAGCGCAGGAGAGGGATTCGTAGTTCTCCGTATCGTCCTCTGTCATGTGGCAGTATGCTGATGCGGTACGCCGGGATATGGTCACATCACACCGCTCTCTAGGCCGTTGTCGACTTTCAGACCTCGGAACCGTTACTTCTCATTCAAGTAGCTCCGCCATTCGCATCACGAGGTTGAGTGCACCCCTATTAGATCCTCCCGCCAGGGAAAAAAATCACGGCAATTTCGGGAATTAAACACGGTGTGGCGAAGCAAGTGCAGTATCATTTGAGGGATACAGAGCAGACCGAGTGTGCTAGGACTTAACCCCAGTTCACTGCTACTACAGCCATGTCATCATAACGCGCCTGTGTGTAGCATACAAAGTTTTGCGTCATAATCTAAGAATGAAATTAAAAATTAAAGTAACTTTTCCAAAATTTGTCAATATATGCTTCAAAGTATTAATGTTAAAAGTGTTAAATCTCAGAGTGATCTGATGAATATGTTTCAATACATACATTATTTTAAGTAAAAAACATATGGCGCTAAATAGCAAAGCTAGAAAGCCAACAATTGTTCAGAATGTGTTTCATGTATACGTCGCAACCAAATGTTACAAGTCTCAACTTGATCGGAGAAATATTTTGGTCAAAACCGCCGTTGTAACGAAAAATTGAAGGCGCTAAATATTATACTGAGAGATACGAAAATTGGTATGAAGCTTCAGTTTGATATAATAGCATTAATTATGTGAGCCATTATGCTATCTCTAATCGTTTTCAAGTAATTTAATAAAAACAAAATCTGGAACAATACTTCCTTATTTGTAATACATTAAGTATCATTTATATTAATGACAGAAAGTTCTGATTATAGCACTTGAATAACATCCATTAAATAGTAAAGCTATAACAAATTTCAAGACCTTAACATAAATAACAATCAATACAGGGTCTCTTAAAGATGTAGTTCAGAGGTCATGTTCTACTGTCGGTTCCGTTCTAAAAATTCTAGCCGGAAAAATTTAAATGTAGTCGAACAAAAACTTTTTCTGTCATTAAAGCCATCTTAACTGCATTCATATAAAAATTACGAACATTGTAAATTGATACACAACAACGTTATATAATAATACCTGTGACAGAAAGTGGCCATTTAGATGCTGCTACCCGGGGATAGAGCGGGTGACGGCAGATGTTCCTTCCGTTCGACCGCCCGCTGAGCCCAATTTACACTACTGGCCATTAAAATTACTACACCAAGAAGAAATGCAGATGATAAACGGGTATTCATTGGACAAATATCTTATACTATACCTGACATGTGATTACATTTTCACACAGTTTGGGTGCATAGATCCTGAGAAATCAGTACCCAGAACAACAACCTCTGGCCGTAATAACGGCCTCGATACGCTTCGGCATTGAGTCAAACAGAGCTTGGATGGCGTGCACAGGTACAGCTGCCCTTGCAGCTTCAACACGATACCACACTTCATCAAGAGTAGTGACTGGCGTATTGTGACGACCCAGTTGCTCGGCCACCATTGACCAGACGTTTTCAATTGGTGAGAGATCTGGAGAATGTGCTGGCCAGGGCAGCAGTCGAACATTTTCTGTATCCAGAAAGGACCATACAGGACCTGCAATATGCGGTCGTGTATTATCCTGCTGAAATGTAGGGTTTCGTAGGGATGGAATGAAGGGTAGAGCCACGGGTCGTAACACATCTGAAATGTCACGTCCACTGTTCAAAGTGCCGTCAATGCAAACAAGAGGTGACCGAGACGTGTAACCAATGGCACCCCATACCATCACGCCGAGTGATACGCCAGTATGGCGATGACGTATACATGCTTCCAATGTGCATTCACCGCGATGCGACCATCATGATGCTGTAAACAGAACCTGGATTCATCCGGACAAATGACGTTTTCCCATTCGTGCACCCAGGTTCATCGTTGAGTACACCATCGCAAGCGCTCCTTTCTGTTATGCAGCGTCAAGGGCAAACACAGCCATGGTCTCCGAGGTGATAGTCCATGCTGCTCCAAACGTCGTCGAACTGTTGGTGCAGATGGTTGATGTCTTGCAAACCTCCCCATCTGTTGACTCAGGGATCGAGACGAGGCTGCACGATCCGTTACAGCCATGCGGATAAGATGCCTGTCATCTCGACTGCTAGTGATACGAGGCCGTTGGGATCCAGCACAGCGTTCCGTATTACCCTCCTGAACCCACCGATTCCATATTCTGCTAACAGTCATTGGATCTCGACCAACGCGAGCAGCAATGTCGCGACACGATAAACCGCAATCGCGATAGGCTACAATCCGACCTTTACCAAAGTCGGAAACGTGATGGTACGCCTTTCTCCTCCTTACACGAGGCATCACAACAACGTTTCACCAGGCAACGCCGGTCAACTGCTGTTTGTGTATGAGAAATCGGTTGGAAATTTTCCTCATGTCAGCACGTTGTAGGTGTCGCCACCGGCGCCAATCTTGTGTGAATGCTCTGAAAAGCTAATAATTTGCATATCACAGCATCTTCTTCCTGTCGGTTAAATTTCGCGTCTGTAGCACGTCATCTTCGTGGTGTAGCAATTTTAATGGCCAGTAGTGTATAATCACGGTCTGAGAGTCAGTGAAAGACACACTTCGTAACCTGCTATCAGAAGGTCCTCAGATGACGTCACAGCCAAGTTGCTACTAAAGGCATGTTTTCGGTAATAACAAAAAACGAACTCGCAAGGACTGTACACCGTCCTGGATCACTTAGATTTCGCGGAAGTAACTGTTTGTGTGCCGCCCGTAGTGCTAACAAAACCGCATGGCAAGTGGTGAAATTATTCTCCACTTCTGTGGGGAGCAATTAACTTTGATGGTTGAGATCATGGCGAAAGACCATTTAATTGGAACTTACCGTAGAGGCCGCCTCTGAACCGCTCATAATGCTGTTTATGATAGAGACATTATTATTATTATCAGGAATATTACTGTGCTGTGAGTGTGAAATTTTATTGAACATATGATCAGGTAGAATTCAAAACTTTTGTTTTTACTCATAATTCCGAATCCCTCCGAGTAATAGAAAGAAGAAACATTTCTTTCAGTGAGCACAAGAAGAATGTGGACTTGGAGATTGCAAAAATACGAGTATTTTCTGGCTCTTGGAAAATACGGCGACGAACTAATAAATACAAAGTTTCTTTTATTTTAAAATACCACCCGCCAGCCCACACCGGGTCCTCCGCATTCGTTAGGCGGCCTGAGCACTCGGCAGCGGAGGGGGGGCCTTAACATTCCACAAGGAAAGTGGCCATTGTGTGCGGAGAAAAAAATACCTTTCCAACCTTTGGCTGAACCCACCCCGTTGGCATCAAGCTAACAATGCAATAGAATGTTTTCGTATAGGATCTCCTCCTAGCATTTGTGGACCTAAATGATAAAGAAAAAGAAGAGCGTGTGAGGAAGGGTTAGGGCAAAGTTATGATTTATTACCATTGTTGTTCACCTAGTACGTCGATGAAGCAATGAAGTGTACGAAAATTTCTGAAGAAATGAATGAATGTGGAGGAGCTACGCGTGCTAATGCTAAGGTTAGAGGACAATGCCTGTCGTAAGAAATGGACAACGTACAGATCACAGGAAATACACTTAAGGGTAAATAAAGCTAAGCGACAGTAGACGAAAGGTATCAGAAGTAGATTTTCGCAGGCCGCGTAAGCTTTCTTCAGTGAAGTAGCTGATCTGGAATCAGATACTAACATAGGAATGAGGAAGGGTTTACTGAAAGTGTACGTTTTAAGGGGAGCATAGTACAAGGGTGAAATGAGCAGCATGAGAAATCAGTATAAGAAAAATTTACAAGTGGTTATCTAGAAACCAGCAGTGAAGAAGGAAATAGAAGGGACAGTGAAAGACTCCAAATGCGGGAAACAGATTAACAAGGTCCTAGTTGTAGTAGTTACGTAGAGATGAAGAGAATAGAAGAAGTTAGTAAAAGAAGAAAATATGAAACAACTCGAAAGACTGATGAAAAAAACAAAGGTTTCCGCAAACAAATGACTGGCCTATTCGTAAACGAAACTGCCGCGAGAGAGCGGGAATCAGAGGAGGAGGAGTTGAGGTCAGATTAGTTTATTTATTTACGCGTTTATTTGACTTGACAAGATTAGGACTTTCAAGCCCTCTGTCATGTGCAACCAAAATTCTTCAGTGAATAAACATTGCAATACGTATAATACATGAGGAATATTGTGTTAACTGTACGAAGCACTCCTTTAACCTTGTTTCACAAACCTTATTATTACCGTACGACCTAGGTTTCGGGCTATTTAACAGATCTGAAAGATATGTTCAACAATGTACCATGAACGGCGTACTCTGAAACACTTGTGAGTAAACCAGCATTGTGCTCTTTCGGCAGAGATGCCATAGATCACCATCTATCCTACTTAACAGAGCAGACAAGCCTCAGAACTTATGAAGAATGGTGGATGTCCAACCATTTAGCACCTAGTGGTAGTTTCATTGTCCTCCTATCTGTTTCCGTACCTGCCCCTGACAGTA